>NC_044553.1:133785716-143785716 GCF_007565055.1 Rhinopithecus roxellana | reverse complement strand
TTTACATATAGTGTATAAAATACTTGGCCAAAATGAGTTTTTCCAAATTTTACTCCACTAAAAAAGTCACTTCCTTGGGCACGATGTATGCTCAGTGTTGGGTAACCACACATCTATCTCAGGTAGATGGGATGTAGATGGAGCTAATTTGAATATCACCCCCTCTCCATCCTAGGCTAACCTCACAAGCATGGGATTTGGCGGCAGATAGACTTGGGTGGATGTCTGGCTCCAATTCTTGCTAAATATGAGACATTGGCTTACAAAACTTCTCAAAGCTTTGCTTTCCTCTCTCTAATCTGGGTCTAATTGTACAACCTATCTCTCAGAAGAGTTGTGAGGCTACATTTGATTATGTATGTCAAATATCTCAGCAGAAAGAGGAAATTTCCTCCTAGTTTTCTCTTTTCTTTCCTTCTCTCCCCTCCCTCTTTATTCTTTTTCCTCCTCTCTTTCTTTCTTTTCTTCCCTTTCCTTTCTTCATCCCCCTTTCCTTTGTTCTCATCTCCCATATCTGAAATGCATCCCTTTGCTCTACTTTCTCATATGAATTCCACTAGAAAATGATTCATACATATTTTAATTGATTAGGAGTCTGTAAACAAATGAAAAACAAGGGACTTTTTCCTCTAACCTTAATTCTATTTACATAGAAAATAAACTAATTTTTTAGTATAGAATTTTTTTTTTTCCCTGAGGCTTCTAGCTGGAAAGGACTTCAGATTTTGGATGACACTGACACAGCTGGCTCTTTTGTTTGGTGGAGAGAATTATAGAGCTGAACACTGAGTGTAATATCAGATGGAATTCAAGAGCCTTTCCTCTCTGCTCTCTGGATCTCCGTGAAATATCCTGTTTGTTTTGAGGGTCAAAGTGAGTTCTACTCAGTAATTGAATGCAGAGCATAAAATCCTTGCCCATTTTCAATTCAAAGCTTCCAAAGCTGATCAGGCAACAGACCTCTGACATTTTGTTTGTTTTCATGTGAATATAAAACTCAAATATTTAATTGATTGTGAGCCTCTATAATATGTAGTTTGCCTTCATTTACAAGCATCTCCCTCCCTCTCCCCTTACCTGTGCTCTGAGTGCCCGGCTTTCCTGCAGTCCTCAGCCTTCTTTGCCTTCACCAAAGCCCACAGTACACTTGTCTAATCTTTTGCATGCTCATTATTCAGAATGGGCAAACAAACAAATCCACTTGGGAAAACACTTTTTAAATTTTAATTTTGTCTTATTTCCAGTGCTCCTTCCTGCAATTATCTTTGGTTTGTCAACATGTTTTGACTTCCTTCAGGTTGTAAATTTGATACATGGTCACATTTCTCAAAGTATAACGCCTGATTCTCTTAATGGCCTTCTGAGAAAGAATCCGAAAGTTCTTTCTAGTTAAGTTACATCCAGTTACTCGACTAAATATCCCAAGTGTTCACTGGCTTAGGTGCTAAAGACATCACCCTTTCACGTTTCCCCAGAGATATGATACATACCAATTTTGGCTTGATCATCCAAGTAGGAATTGGACATCATTGTAAACAGTTGTCTCCAAAGAGACCTGGCTGGCCCATGTGTGACCCCAATGTACTCTCTTGTTCTTCAATTGCCTTTAGGTTTCTCCAGACACTTCCTATATTTGCAGTTGATTTTCTTTTGTTTCTTCACCATTAGTTTCTTATGCCTATATCTGCTCAACTCTTTATCACTTTCTTTTCCATTTTTTATGAGTATTTATGGCTTGTACTTCTTACAAAGATAAGGCAAATATGAATAATCTTACTATTTAAGAAGCACACAAAAATGACAATCAATGGAAAATATAGCTCAGTCTAGGAACACAAATGGATTCTTTCATGACACCAAACACACTTGAAGGCAGGGCTGCAGTGCTATTCCCATCTCTCTGTCTAGGCCCTAACACAGTACCAGCTACAGAGTAGGAGCTTTGTAACTGGTTAATGGATGGCTAATGGACTGCAGTGTGGATTCCCCTTCTTTTCTTAAAATCAGAACCTAACACAGGCACAGTGAGATGTTTGCTATGTAGGTGATGATTTCATATTAGGACAAGATTGCCTTTATTTGGGGCAGCTTAAGGGATATTCTATACTTGGGAATTCAATTATACATAATTAGTTATAAAATGGTAGTCATGCACACCTATGCATTTAACACAATAATGGATCGGTAAAAATTTGTGGTTATGTGACGCTTCAGAATTTGGGATTCAGTCCCTATAAGAAGAGTCTTCAAAGGTAGAACAGCATTTTTAGTACTGAAAACCTCACGTCGTGGAGTTCTTTTGACTCCCCAGATGCTGGTCATAGGCCCAGGATTTTTAGCGTTTACACTCTCTAGCTGTAGAAACTTGAGGAACCAACCACTCTGGGCCTTACTTTTGCCATTCATAAACTAATAAACATTAAAAACTACCTAAATTAGATGATTTCCTTGGAAAGGTGTTTATATATTGTTTGATTTATTGAGTTATGGGTTAAGCATTTAGTAACTAAGTGTGAAACATTTAGTTATGTGAGGCATTTAAAACAATGACTGGCAAATAGTAAGCACATAATATTAGCTCTTGTTGTAGTTATTACTAGTAGTAGCATTACTGAATCAGTGCCATGGGTATGTGGCCCACACAAGGAGAGGTATGCCTTGGTAATAGTTTCTACTCAATAATTAGGAAGAGCATCAATCCATGAGATAACTACATCCCTTTACATTCCTTATTCATAGGAGCTACACAATACTTTTGCAATAAAATGTGCCTTAAAATTTTTTTTTGGCATTACTTGTGGGGGATCAACACAACCCCCACCTTTTCCCTGCCATGTTCTTCCCAAGAACAGAAAATAGCTTCTAAACTCTCACTGTACTTTAGAAAATGCAAAGAGACTGTATTTTTCAGGCAAAATTATACATTTTCTGCGGCTTCTACATGTTTTCTGGTAGCTGTCTCAGAACCTACTGCCAGACTTAAGGACATTCTTGAAGTGGGTGCAGTAATGGAGGATAAAGCAGGAATGAAAATTCTCTGAGCATTGCTGTTTGTGTGTGGTCCCTCCTTTCCCCAGAGCCCCACCCTGCTGCTCTAGGAGACTTGCCAATAGCATTTTACCAAAGGGAAAGAATCTCCAGAGTGGCATTTCCCTCCTTAAAATGTGAGAAAAATCTGCCTAGAGAGGAGAATTTCAGGGCTGATGGAAGGGGTGGAATGGAGGAGGTATTCTAAATTTCTTATTGTCAGTTTCCAAGAGACTCCTCTCCATTCTCATAAATAGCCAAAGTGCTCATGTAAGAAGGAGAAATGACATTCATTTCAGCTGTTCATCAAACATTCATTGAGGATCCAAGCAATAAAATGCGGTGGCAAGAGGAAAAAAATGCTACACAGTCCCTCTTCTTAAAGTAGTGAGGAAAAGAGGAACTGTATAACTGAAACATAATAGCTAAGTCTTTAAAATATAAGGCATGAGAAGAGAAAGTCCTAGTAGGTCCTGAGTGAGGCAAGGAAGGTGTGAAAGAGGCAAAGGGCTTCTAGGCAGAGGAACAACAGATTTGAAGATGGAAGCGACTGAAGCAGCATAGTTTTTAGGGAGCTAAAGGTGGAAGCTAAAGAGGCCACACACAGGTGTGAGTCGAGAGGCAAGGCTGCACAGGTAGGCAAGGAAGGTATGTGTGAAGTTCACTTGCCATGCTAAAGCATTTGGGAGTTTTTAAAATTGTCCAATGGGAAGCTATTAAATAATTTTAAGTAAGAAAAAAAAGTTAATTCTATTTTGCATTTTAGAAACATGATGCTAGCAAGAGTTTTAGGACCAGATTGTTTATATGAGTGAGTGTTTTGGGGGGCTTGGGTGCACTTAGGATATACTGATCAAATAGGAGTGTGTGCGAGTAATTCTACTGAGAAATGATACAGCCCTGAACTATGCCAAGAAACGGGGGATGCAAAAGATAAGATGGTGTGAAATGTGAAAAGGAAGTCCAGAATGAACATCTGATCCTCACCTGGGCTCTCAGGTAGATGGTGATGCTTATAACCTGATACAGAAGGGTGGGTTGGGCTGGGAAAGAATAGCTCCATTTTGTTCTTGTTCAATTTGAGCAAGCGCTGGAACATTCACACAGGCAGACAGCAGACGTGCTTATCAAAAGCATTTTTGCTGCTTATTGGGTTATCAGGATGGACATGCATGGACTAATTAATGTGCTCCAATGTGAGCTGTAGAAAAATGGAATGAGCAATAAATTGAGTCGTCATATAGCCAGCACTGTATAGAAGGTGAGAACATGGACCCTAGAGCGACAGTGCTTACATTCAATCTCCATTCTCATAACTTAACAACTGTTCAACCTTGAGCAAATTGTTTAGCTTCTCTGAGTCTCAGTGTTATCTTTAAAACGAAGACAATAGTAGTATCTGCTATAACCCCGTTATCAATAGTGAATAAATTAAGGCCTATAAAGTGCCTGGACCAGTGAGTCACACAAAATTAAGTAATAGTATTGTTAGAGATTTTTCCCTTCCTTCCTTTCCTTCCTTCCCTCCCCCTCCCCCCTCTCTCTCTCTCTCTCTCTCTCTCTCTCTCTCTCTCTCTTTCTTTCTTCTTTCTTTCTCTTTTTTCTTTTTTCTTTTAAGATGGAGTCTCACTCTGTCACCCAGGCTGAAGTCCAGTGGTGTGATCTTGGCTCACTGCAACCCCTGCCTTCTGGGTTCAAACGATTCTCCTGCCTCAGCCTCCCAAGTGGCTGGGACTATAAGGGCGTGCACCATGCCTGGCTAATTTTTGTATTTTTAGTAGAGACGGGGTTTCACTCTGTCAGCCAGGATGGTCTTGGTCTCCTGACCTTGTGTTTTGCCCGCCTCGGCCTCCCGAGAGATTTTTATAATGAATGAGAAGGACCAGGAAATATTTTTGGTGGAGAAAACAAAAGCTTTAAGAAGAGCCTTATGGAGCCTCATCATTTAAAAGTAGACAAATAAACTGGCAAAGAAAAAAGGATGAAACATGGAGGCCAAGAGAATGAACAAAAAGGTCTAGAGAGAATTATGGTATTGAAGCCAACAGAGAAGAGATTTTCTGAGAGTGTTCAACATGGGCAAATGCGGACACACGATTCAATTAAGGTTAAAAATTAGGAGTGTCTTTGGATTTATCAACATTAGTATTTTCAGGGAAGTGAGCCTGTTTTCAGCAAGAGGATCATGATCAGTAGGCTGAGAATGAATGAAAGACAAAGATGTGAAAATCTTTTCTATGTGGTGCCCTTTTCAGGAAGCTTGGCAATGTGAGGGAGAAGGGAGGGACAGGTGTGTCTGGAGGGATAAGGAAAGCTGAGGAAGTATTTACATTATTATTATTATTGGTAATTTTTGTTGTTTTTAGTGTGGGAGAGACATAACTATGCTTGCAAGGGAAGAGGAAAATAAGCTTGAACATACATGAAAGAGAATATATCAAGCCAGATTCCTAATAAGAAAGAAGAATTTGCTTTCAGTGAGAGCAGAAAAAAGGCCTGAAACAGCTGCTTTGCCTATACTGTCCAACTGTCACCCGAGTTCCTGACAAAGTGCTAAAAGGCCTAACAGTCTCTGTTTTTGATATCAATGCTGTTTTACTATCTGATGTCAGTTATAGGTCAATCTATATTTTGCCTCTCCCTGTAATCCTACAGCTCTCGTCTGTGCTGCCCCATACAGTAGCCATGAGCTCCGTGTGTCTATTTATTTTTCAATTTAATTAAAACGTCACATTCTCAATTGCAGTAGCCACATTTCGAGTACATATATGGCTAGTGGTTTCTGCATTAAGAAGCATAAATACAGATCATTTTCCTTATAACTAAAATTTCTTGGACAGTGTTTTTCTAGGTGATGAAATAAACACCATTTCTCTTACTGGGGTTTGTCACATGTGAGGACCCCCTGATGCTGCTCATATCATTACTCTATTGACCTTGAACCCTGACCCTGAGCAGGGTCCTTGCTACCTGGCTTTCCCGCTGTGCTTGTGGTCTTTCATTAATTCTCTCTGTGGGACTCCTCTGTCTTTTAGTCTTTCACAGCACCCTAGGTTCCCATGATTCTCTCTGAAATTCCCTTTTTATTGGCCACAGCTGCCTCCCTTGAAGAACATTGTAAACACCCTCTTGCCCACTGACCTTGGAGATACTATGTCAAACTGTTCTCTTTGTCCAACCCTGCAGTCCACCATCCGTTTAGTCCTACTTCATATTCAGTACCTCTCCTTACGCTCCTCCAGTTTTAAGTCAAAGGCTGCAAGCGAAGTTCAGCACATGGACTTTGGATTCCGATAGACCAGCTGGTACAGCATTTTATGTGTGTAACATGGACATGGTTCTTAACCTGTTAGAACCTCGCTGACTTCATCAGTGAACTGGGAACAAAAACATTATCTGCTTCCATGCATATTATGAGCATTATGTGACACAAATTTGCTTTGTAGCGTGATTCATGCTAAACTGCACACTGTATTCTTTCTTCCTCCCTTCCTGTCTCCCTCTCCCTTCCCCTCTTTTTTTTTTTTTAAGTAATGTCAACTTTTATTTTAGATTCAGTGGGTCCATGCGCAGGTTTGTTATATGGACACACACACACACACACACACACACACACACACATATGATGCCGAGGTTTGGATATGAATGGTCCTGTCATTCTGCTGGTGAACATAGTACCTAGCAGTTAGTTTTACAACCCTTGTCCCCCTCCCACCCTTTCTCTCTTTTTGCTCTCTTCTCCTCTGTCTTGAGTGTGTCCCCAGACTCAAGGTGTCAGAGGTTATATTTGACTGTGAGTACAGAGGTCTTGTAAAAACACATGCACGCATATGTTTGTTGCAGCAGTATTCACAAGAGCAAAGACATGGAATCAACCTAAATGCTCATCAATGATAGACTAGATAAAGAAAATGTGGTCCATATACACCATGGAATACTATGCCACGAACAAGGAACAAGATCATGTCCTTTGCACGGACTTGGTTGGAGCTGGAGGTCATCCTTAGCAAATTAATGCAGGAACAGAAAACTAAATATGGCATGTTCTCCCTTATAAGTGGGAGCCAAATGATGAGAACACAGGGACACGTGGAGGGGAACAACACACGCTGGGGCCTTTCGGAAGATAGAGGGTGGGAGGAGGGAGAAGAACAGGTAAAAAAAAACTAACAGGTAGTAGGCTTAATACCTGGGTGATGAAATAATCTGTACAACAAGCCCCCATGACACAAGTTTACCTATGTAACAGATCTGGACATGTACCCTTGGACTTAAAATAAAAGTTAAAAGGAAAAAGAAATTCTTATTAGTTGTCCAGAAGTGCCTAAACAACCATACTAGAAGTCAAGTAGCCCTCATCCCTGCTTCCAGGTGCATGTACTCACTGCAGTCTTGCAATTTAAGCTGCTGTTTGCTGCATTCACTGTGTAGGCGCATCCATAGACAACCGATTGCTTGATTTAAACTGTGTTTCTGTCTGAATATAATCTTTACTAAAGCCTCTGGAATCAACAATTATTCATGTAATTTTCAAAAAAAAAAAAAAAATACAACCAATAGCCCTGTCGTTAGTTCCTTTCCACAGTTCTGACTTTACATATGTTCAAGTCAGAATATTACTGAGCATAATACAATTGCATTAAAAAAACATATTTCAGGCCAGGAATGGTGGTTTATGCCTGTAATCCCAGCGCTTTGGGAGGCCAAGGCAGGCAGATCATTTGAGGTCAGGAGTTCAAGACCAGCCTGGCCAACATAATGAAACCCTGTCTCCACCGAAAATACAAATATTAGTTGGGCATGGTGGCGCAAGCCTGTAATCCCAGTTGTTCGGGAGGCTGAGGTAGGAGAATTGCTTGAACCCGGGAGTTGGAGGTTGCAGTGTGCCAAGATTGCGCCACTTCACTCCATCCTGGGTGACAGAGTGAGACTCCATCTCAAAACAAACAAACATATTTCATAGAGGATCAATGGATACTGTTTTGTAATAATGTGTCTTCTTAAATGTTTTCTCCTTTTTCATATTCCTGGTGTCCATTTTTAAGCTAAGTAAATCTACACATGACTTAAAATATTTATTTGAACATACACATAGACATTTGTTGATATATTTGTATATCATAACCTGGAAATGCTGACTGTTTCTGCTCATTTTTAACCTTTTCACATTTTGTGGTTTTATTTGGTCTCGTAATTGCTTTGCGTGCTATTTAAAAACAAGAAAATATTAAGAAAAAAGTGTATAGCTCAAAGACAGCTCGACATATTAATGACTCTCTAACTTGAGGACCCCCTGAGTAACGTCAAAACCCATAGTATCATAAATAGTCTTATTGTAATGTGAACATAAATGTTGCACATAAAGTCATGACTCTTGAATAAGGCACCCTGTGAAGAATGTTCAAAGACCTACCATACTCTAAGGGTAAGCAATACCAGTGCTAGAGTTATGAACATCTGTTTGGAACAGTTTTCCAGTAAGAACTGTTCCTTTTATGAGGAAAAATCTGAAGAAAACATCAAGTGCTTACCATTACATCATGCTAGAGATTTTCTACACCTCTGTAAGGAACAAGGTTATATGAGTTTACCTCCCCCTGCCCGCATAAACTGTCAATAAAACTGCCCTCATGTCATGCACAATGGACATTCCTGGAGTTTCTACATTGAAAGAAGGAAAACTCAGCCAGACCCGTGCTGGAAATTGTATTTAAATTGTATCTTTAAATACACGTTTAAAATTAAATCTGTACTATGTAGGCCCCCAGTAAGCAATCTGTGTTGGAGGAAAGAGGAAGCCAAACAAGCCAAATAAAAATAAAAATAAATAATTCTAAAGCATATATGATCCACAAAGCATTTTAAAAGGAAAATGGTTTTCAGAACCATTAATCACATTATGTAGGGCTTGCTTTTATCCCTTGCAAAATTCCAAAGGGAGAATTTCTCCGGGTCAAAGTATAACTAACAAAAGAAGCATTAGGCAAGAAAGCAATCTCCCTTTTGGTGGCATATTGATTCTATGAGAGAAAAGCCACCTAATCAGCACGATAAGTAGGGTACAGAGTGGGGCAGTTTAGTAGCAAAGACGCAGGATTTGAAGTTCTGATTCTAACACTCAATTATGAGCCCACTGGAGTCACTTAAATTGGCTTAAACTCACTTTCATTATCTTAGAAACAAACAGACAAACAGACAAAAAGCCAGGACCACTGTGACACCTGAACAGTAGGACTATTTTATTTTGAGAGCCAAATGACATATGCTCATAGAAGTGCTTTGTGAAACGTGAAACACTGAAATGATTGCTTTGTAGTTTTTAAAAACAGTTTCGGAAAAATGAATGAAAATTTTTGAACAAACACAAATCCTGCATTTGGTATTCAGGTTTCATTTAAATAAACTGTTAAGTATTAGGTATGTAAAATAGATAAAAATATTAAATAAAATATTGAGATATTTTACAGGATATCCCAATTACTAAAAAGGGATCTACTTTTCCAGTATTCCCTTAAATTACCTATTGTAACCCAAAATAATTTTTTTTTTATTTCATACAGTGCCACAAACCGGGGCAGCACATAATACAAATTTCTAAATTCTGTTCTACAAAATGACTGTTCTTCTCCTTCACTCAGCACTGTTTGATAACCCAAAAGTAGAAAGGACTCAAGATGAGATGGGGTGGGAATCCAACCCACTGCCTTCTAAGCACGAGGTTTTCGTCAGCAGCACTCCTTTTTAATACAATAGAGAAATACTTAGAGGAAACTAAATAAAAATAATTATCGTACAACGTGGTGACTATAGTTAATGACAATATACTACATTCTTGACATTGCCAAAAGAGTAGATTTTAGTTGTTCTCACCACAAAAAAAAAAAAAAAAAAAAAAAAAAAAAAAAAAAAATGGTAAGGATGTGAAGTAATGCATGTGTTAGCTTGATTTAGTCATTTTACAATGTATATGTATTTCAAAAAATGTACGTGATAAATATATTTAAGTTTTATTTGTCAATTAAAAATTAAGTAGAGGATATTACCACTTCCCATGTCAAGGCTCTGTCACACATAAGTGGATTCCTTTTGAAGTATGTTTGCTCTCATGAGCTCATGTATATTGTTATTCTAAAAACAGATGAACTCTTTTAATAATCTGCCAAATCTATTTTAACACAATAACTAGGCCTTCAGGGTGCATCTGACTTGACCCTTTTCTGTACAGTAAGTCCTCAATTAACATCATCCACTGATTCTTAGAAACTGTGACTTTAAGCGAAAGATACACAGCAAGTCCTCAAATAACATCATTTTCTTCAACATCATTTTTTTATAAGGTTGATAAAAAAATGGTTTTGTTGTGTGTCATTTCACTTAAAATGTGGCAGTTTCCAAGAACACACTGGGTACGTTAACTGAGGACTTCCTGTAGTCTTGTCTGTTTTGTCCCACGGTCTAGCCACCGGCCACATGTAGCTCTTTATATTTAAATTTAATTAAAATTCAATTAAAAATTCAGTACCTGAATTTTTATTATTTTATTTTAATATGACCTGAGTCATATTATCAGTATTTTAAGTGCTAAATAGCCATCCCCCTGGTTATTGCTACCATATTAATTACTGATTCATTAGATACCATACCATCTAATGCTACCATATTAATTTCTGGCAAGAACATTTTCTTCATTACAGAAACTTCTATTGGACTATGCTGGTCTAGCTTCTTTCTACTTAGTCCATGACAACTTCATGTTAAAAAAAGTGTAAGATAAATACATATGAAAAAGCCATTCATAGGAATAGAGAGTTCTGATCTGCAAATGACTGGAAAAACCAAGGGTTTGGCCCAGATTTCTGCCTTCCTGTGAGTGAGATCATGTAATTCTTTATAAGGTGAAGTAACTCAGGCCCAAAACCACCAGGGGACAGGTTCAAGTTTATACAAAAAGGGTGTCAGACCAAAGTTTTGAAACTCGGTTCACGTTTTTCCTATTGCAATGCTTCTTTTATAATGTCACACTATTTCTTCTCATTCACTACATACCTGTAAAAGACAAAACGCAACAGGCTGCAGTTTTATTGACTTTGACAATCATTCTTTGTGAAATTTAAAGTCAGTTAGAGCATGTCTATAAAAACACACTCATGATAAAGCCATAAGTAAAAATACCACCTCATTTTCATATATGATTCAGGAAAAAATAATTGCTAAAATTATTGAGCAGCTATGTTCTATATACAGCAACACATACCTTAAGCACATCATTTTATTATCATACTAAACAACCCCGATAAATTAGTATTATTATGCCAGTTTTATCAATAAAGAAACGGAAACTTAAGTAACAAATGTCTCCAGACTGAAATCCAGGTGTGTTTGACTCTATAATGCATATTCCCAATCGGAGCCCTCTATACATAATCCCTTGTGAAGAGTAAGCTGCAGAAAATGTTCTCTAACTTTTCATTCAGCTCTAACATTGCATGAAGGTTTTGTTTGTGAGTGAGAGAGAGAGTATGTGTGTATGTGTATGTGTGTATTTGTGAAAGAGAACACATTTTTCATAGTGCTCATATATTTTGGCTCAAATTTCCATTTTGGTAGACTTATTTCAGGAGAATTAATTCATGTAATAAAGATAACAGAAGAGGAGAAAAGAGTGAAGAAGAAAAATAACAAGAACTTACTAGTTTATTAAGGATAGATTTATCACATATACAGAGCACACAGTTTCTTACTAGTACCTCTGCTCCTACTCTCTGTCTCTCTTTACATGTTCATTCTAAGAAAAAAGAGTTCAATTTTTAAATTGTGGGATAATATGTATGTACAGCAAGAGAGATCTGTGCTTATGATTAGCAGCATAAACATAATATTCATCTTTTCCCTCCTAAACAAAACCATGGAAACATATTTATTGAGTGTTTCTTATGTTATAGAAATTGTGCCAAGTTTTAGAAAAATAAAAATAAATTCAATGGCATCCATGGACTAAAAGGCATATCTAGCATGTAAAATAAATAATGAATCTAAACAATCTAAACAACCAAATGACAACACAGTAAAAAACCTTGAAATAAAAGACTTTCTGGGACAAGTATCTGAAGAGAGATTAAAACCGGAATATGGACCACCATGCTGTTTGTCTAAATAAATATTCATTCTACTGAAAGGGTCACTGGTAGAAAGAGGAATTAAGAGACTATTCATTTCTAATGAGTGCCTCATTCTATCCTGGCTCTTCCTGGGTAAATGGAGGAGAATCTACATGAAATGTCAAAGCTCTTTGTGCCAGGTGTTTCTTAACATGTACGACCTAAGGAGCAGTCTCCTTTTAGTACAGGAATGATCTAACTCCTATCTCATCCTATCTTGAAACATATAATAAAATAGATACAGATGTTAGCTGGTATCCAAACATACTGGGTAGGACTATCGTTATTCTCAGTATCAAAATGTTAACATAGCACTATGAAAATAAAAATAACTTTGCATTTCAACGAAATTCTTTTATGTTAAATGTTCACAGGCTGAAAAGTTGTCTGTAACTTGATTCAAGCAACAAATGGGCATATGAATAGGAGAAATGTGCCCATCAACATTCTTATTTCTAGACCAACTGAAAACTGACTATGTTTATATTGCTTTCCAGGTGACCACTAAAATAACTTATTCTTTTAGAATTTTTATACTGATGTACCTTTAAGTTGATAAGTGCTGAAAGACTTGATCCTTTCAAACCATGTGGGATCCACACATTGGTATGTAGGCAATAGAGAGCTCCCTTTAGCACCTGATTAGCATGTGCTATGGCTTGAATGTGTTCTCCAAAGTTCATGTGTTGGAAACTTAATCCCCAGTGCAACAGTGTTGACAGGTGGAATCTTTAAGAGGTGGTTAGAATGGATTAATGTCATTATCACAGAGGTAGGTTCTTATTGAGAAAATGGGATTGTTGTAAAAGCTAGTTCATCCCCCCTCTTTTTCTTGTGCTGTCTTGTCATTCCACCTTCCACCATGGGATGACACAGCAAGAAGGCCCTCACCAGATGCCACCCCTTGATCTTGTATGTCTCAGCCTTCAGAACTGTAAGAAATAAGCCACTGTTCTTTATAAATTACCCAGTGTATGGTATCCTGTTACAAAACCCAAAACAGGCTTAGGAGGCCTTGTTGTGGCCTCAGCACAACTCACACTCAGAGAAAAAGGCAAGAGGAAAGACAGCTGCCAAACATTTTATTTCAATTTTTCCTATTATCTTTTCATAAACCCATATTACTACCAAATTGTTACACCAACTAAGAATATTAAATATTAATTTAAAAGAACTTGAGGGAACTCATATTACAGCTTCATGGTAAATTTAATTTAAAACGCTGAAAGCAAATTCTTTCCCTGTATATTGTATTTGCGTTTCTAGAAACAGGAGCATGCAAAATGATTCTCATTTTTATTAAATGACTATCTGTAATTGCAGGATTCTCAGAGAGTCAGAAAGTGAAGCCCACGCTCCATGAGAAATGGACAAGTTCTTATTATTTGACAATTTATTTTCCCAAGACTTTCTAATCATTTCACCCAACAACCAATTGAATCTATTTAAATATAAACTTCCCTTGCAATACTGCATGGCTAAAAAACATAATAGCTCTAAAAATATTTTCTTTAAGAAAGACAAAGACGCATTAAAAATCAGTTAAAGTCATAGTCATATTTTTTTAAAAGGGAGGGGAAAACCTACAATCATTGTAAATCCATTTTATTACTTGTTTATTTTCTTTTACCTCAGCACATTCATTTGACAAAATGCTTGATTGTAGTTTTCCAATAATCTTTAGGAGATTCAATTATGTAGATTTTATTTTATGAATTTTCTTTTTTGTTGAAGAAGAGGAATCCTGTTGAAGAAGGGACAGTGATCACTTGCAATTCATAGGAATTAACAGAGTAAGAGGCTAGGCATAAAAATACATGGAAGGCAGAACTGAGGGGGGCTTTAATTTAATCATTTTAGTCATTTGATTCAGAAAATTTAGACCTTTGGCACACACACCTGACTTCTCAGTGAAGACTGAGTATGACTGACAAGTCAAAACCTCCTTCATTCTCTTGCAACTCTTCAGTCAGCCAGTAATGCAGAGACCACTAGAATGTTCAAACATTATGACTTGATGAACTTCTTTAGAATCATGCAAAATAATCATGCTGTTAGGTTAATAATCCTTGGAAGTTTATCCTCAATCTTTGAAAATAACTTGGGTTATTAGTGAAGATTGCTCTCTTTCAGTTAATGCGTTTGGCCATAGTGTGGACTTGTCCCCTCAATTTTGTAATGGTGAAACAAAAACAGAATGGATGTCAGCCTAAAATGATGGCATAGCAATCTCTTTAACTAATAACCAAGATAATTTATTCATGTTGCTTAACTTCTTTAGAAACCTCAACAAATATTTATTGATCATCTTCATCAGAAAATGAAGTTTTGAATAATGAACTAACAGATGATAAATGAACAGTTAAATGGCAAGTTCATACACTCTTTATAAAACAATATAGTTTTTTGAAAGAGAGCATATTCAGATTCATATGCATGAATTAAAATTAAATCTCAAATGCTTTATGAAATTTTAAGTTACACAAGAATACTTGCAACTATCTACATTCCCATTTTCCTATTAATAGTTGCCTTGGTTCAGGCCCTTGTATTTGGAAAACTCCCCTACTCATATCTGTATTTTCAGCATTTCTCCTGTTAGTCCCTTTTTCACATTGCAATAAAGCAAGTTACATAAGCTCAATTTGATTTTCATACCTCTACTTGAAACTCTCTGTTGACTGTAACAAAGTCAGAGCTCCTGAGCCTGGCCCACAAGGCCACCCACAATCTGACCCCTTCTCTCCCTCATTCTCTAATACTTGTCAAGTCACAAATTAAAACTCTTTAGAGTTTCCTACATACACAGACATATGCATGCACACTTACATACACACACACGTGCACATGCACATATGTACACCAGGTAGATAGAACAACACTTCAACAACTATTACATGAATTAATGGAACTTCCTATTTCAACAGCAAGCTGAGCCAACAGAAGCCAGCAATAGTAGCAGATGGTCTTCAGGCAGTCAGAACAAGTTTTCTGATTGATTCCCTGTGAATTTATAGTAACTTGGACTGACCTTTTGGCTGATTAAGCTTCCTGGAGTTTTTGGTATGTATCACAGAGATTAGACAAGTGGAATCTAACGTGTGAAAAGGGCCAGTAGATAATTCAAAATCATATCATAGGAATATTAGAAATGTGTGACCCTAATTTGCACCTCAACTTGGTGAACTGTAAGAAGAGATGATTTTCATTCTATGTTATTCTGAGGCTGCTTTCTCAGTTCAATACAACATGCTAGCACATGATAGCTTTCCTGGAGCTTCCCAAGAGGGTGGGTATATGTTTATTGTCTTACTGAACTCTTCAGCCTTTCTTAGTGACTTGATAATTGCATGATTAAACAGGGGTGAATTTGATCATTATTAATTTACTTATATACTTAGAGAGCTATTTTCATCTTATGTATGGATCAGAATGTCCATTAGTTGATGTATACAAAAATATGTGGGGGAATTACAATTGCTTTGCAGAATATACTCTAAAAAGTCAAATATTACCAATATATTAATATTTTCTAATGTTAGCCAGGAAAGAAGACAATTGAAGTGAAACAAGTACCATACCTTAGGTCTTAGGCTTAAATTACTCTTACCTGTATGAAATAGTCAATTTATATATGTTTTTTGAATTTAAGCCGGCAACTTATCCTTTCAGTGCTGAGAAATCTAATGTAATGAAAACGAGACTTGCAGCATTTTAAGCAGTATTGATAAAAAGAGCAAGCAAAGTCTTAGAACCTTAAATTTTCTCTTTTCAGATCTCTTTATTTCAGCATTCCAATTCAGCACGTGAATTTCTTGGGATTTAACTTAAAAAATTATTTTATAGGCATTCTCTGGAATACATCTCAGCCTATGCTTATTTGAGGATAGTGGCCACAATTTTGTTGTTTGTTAGTTCTACATCTATTTATCTTAAACTCTAGCTGTTTCATGCCTCCTATTTCATATCCTGAATGGTCCTAGTCATGAAGCAGCAAAATCAGGGCTTTTCTTGAAACACGTGTGTAATTTCCAAGCTATTTGTTTTTCAATGAAGTAAATGCAGAGGATGAAAATCATCCATGGGAATCAGGATACACTTGCAGAACAATTTCAAAATTAATGAATCTTGTGCATCTATAATTTCAATACAAGTGACAAATGTATACAGGAGAAACAGATCTTCTTAAAAGGATAAAACTTCTATTTAAAATTGAGTGACTAACATGTGGGGCATTTGTACAGGTACAAAGTCATACCTCAAAGATTTGAATGAAACTCTCCTCTGCATAGAATAAGAGGCAACACAGCAGGCCGGAAAATGTCCACTGTGCTGTTCCACAAAGCCCAGTTCCAGGATTCAAACTTTACCCAGGCTAAGAGAAAGGGTGCAAAGGTGCTGGTTATTCCAAAGGGCCTTGCAACAATCTGACTTTGACTGTGCTTAAGCCAGAACTCTTTGAAAGGATTGTGGTTGTAGTTTCCATGGCAATAAAAATTCCAAGTAGCAAGAAGGTCATTCACCAAAAATTTTATACTACCTTCCACCCTCTTGAACTCATTTTTTTTTTCCTCAGAAAGAGAAAGAAGACTGGTTACAGAAAACGCAGTTGTTAGTTTTAAGCTGAATATTAATATTTAAGATCAATTTAGACATCCGCATGGATGGGATGCAAAGTTGAAGGGTGGATAGTTTGGTCTAGGAAAGTCAACAAGAACTGCAGACACGAAGGGACCACTTCCTACCCACTCTCATCCACCAATTTCTGATGCCAAGGATTTGTGGGTCAGAAACACCAGATTTCCTTTTTTCTTGTGGAAATTGTGATCTGAATTCCAGAAGGAAGCTTAAGAATAAAAACGCTTGTATGTAAGACAATTTATATAGCAAGCACCCCTACCACTTTTGTTGGTGATATAGAGACCTTGCTGCTCAAAATCTCTTTTCAAAGAGTCCAATGAAGTTATGCCCCCAAATATAATTTTATCACTTCTAGTAACACCAAAAGATACCATTAGCAGATGCTTGTGAAGTATTACTTCAGATTTTTTTTTAAAGGTTGAGAAACAGCTTTATTTAGAAGAAATTTAACTGCCTAATAAGCTTTGAGATTAATGTCTCTTATGTAATTTGCTTCTTGTAAGTATTTCTTTCTCTCTTTTTTTTTTGGAAATCCAGGCTCGTAGTCTTTTATTATTACAAACTAGCTTACAACTGGGTAAGTAAAGATTTATTTCCGTAAGAAAATTTAAATTGTGTTCAACCCTGTAAAACACCTTTATATACTTATTTGGTCAAAGAGAGAAGGTGTGATAAAATGAGAAGCTTGTGGGCTCTTCAATGGAATAAATATTCATTCCACAACATTTTTTCTTATGAATATTAAATGTTATTTTTCACATATAAAAATATGAAGAAAAATTTCACATAACTATCATTAAAATATCAAACATTCTAACAAAGTAATGTGAAAAATGAGTACTTTCCAGGTTAATCCACAAGTATATAAAGAGTAGAAGAAGATTGGTTGGGCATGATGGCTCACATCTGTAATCCCAGCACTTTGAAAGGGCAAGGCAGGAGGATCACTTGAATCCAAAAGATTAAGACAAGACTGGGCAATATCAAGAGACCTCATCTCTACAAAAATATGTTTTAAAAATTAGCCAGCTGTTGTGTCTTGTACCTGTAGTCCTAGCTACTCAGGAGCTTGATGCAGGAAGATCTCTTAAGCCTAAGGGTTTGAGGCTGCAGTGAGCTATGATCGCACAGCACAACTGCATTCCAGTCTGGGCAACAGAGAATGATCACATCTAAAAAAAGAGAGAGAGAAAAAAAAGAGTAGAAGAAAATTATCCAAAAAGAAAAGATTATGAAAATAGTGCTAAATGAAAAGAAGTGGCAGTAGCAATCAAAATACTATTTTTTTATTATCAAACATTCAACAGTTTTTTACAAAGTTAATAGTCCATAATGGCAAGGAAATGCTGAGATAGCTATTTTGACCTACCTTAGATAAGGATATGCATTCTATGAGCCTATCTGGAAAGCAACTTTAGTTGTTACTAAAATCTTAAAAAGAGATTTATACGCTCTGGTAATGGTATTTCTAGGATTCTGTATTGAAGAAAAGACTGGGAATGTGAACAAATATGTATATAAAATATACTCTTAATAGAATTTTAGTAGTAATAAATATCCAACAATAGGAAAATAATGTAATAAATTATGATGCAGCTATGTGATGTATTGGTGATAGTAAAAAGTAGTTTTAAATAATTTAATAATTAAGGCCATCACTTCTATCTTCATAGTTGGAGATAGTCTCATGAGAAAAAATGGGCACATGTGTAGTCTTTTTAAATTCGTTAAATAGATAAATAGACATGGATAGATAGGTTCCAGAGTATAATATTTTCCATGAGGAAGAGTGTAAAAGAATAGGTGTGATTTGACATAAGAATGCTTTTCCTCCTGGAGAACTCTTGAAGAGGGGAAACTAAAATGTACAAGAAGCCCAGGCACGTTCCTTGAATGAAAGGAATACAAATTTCAGCATTTTCTTCCCAGGATTCCAAGCTCATTTATAAGCCATCTATTGTTATATAACGAAGGCACCCCAAAACTTAGCAGCATAAAACCACCACCATTTTAATTGCTCCTAATTCTCTTAGAAATCTGAGCTGGGATCAGCTGGTGGTTCTACTTGCTGGTTTCACTTGGGATCACTCATGTGGCTATAGTCAGCTGTTGACATGACTTTGACTGGATGGTCAGTATAGCCTTATACATGTGTTTGGAGTCTGGGGCTGCCTGTTAGCTGGGTCTTTCTCTCCACATACCATTTCATCATCCAGGTTGCAAGCTCAGGCTTCTTCATGTAGTAGAAACAAACACAAGTGTCTCAGAATAAATAAGGGCTCCTGAGGCCTTGTTCAGAAGGCACAAAGCATTGCTTCCACAATATTCAGTTGGCCAAAGCAAGCCACAGGGCTTGCAAATTCTAAGGAGGGAGAAGTAGATTCCACCTCTTGATAGAAGAGTGACAGAGGACATATATACAGGAATTGAAGCAACTACTGCACTTATCTTGACAATCTGCAATAGACGTCAGTACCTGTGGGGACTGCATCAAAGACAATTTGCTGTAAAGGACCTCAGAGAAAAATTCCTCATTAGAAGGAGAAGATCAAAACAGTAATCAAGCCACACTACCTAAACAGTTAATTTGCCATGGAATGTGAGTCAGGTTTGAAGGTCCTGTGGATTCAGCAAAATGTCTAGCTCTGGGGAAAAAAAATGAGCATCTTTAATGTGCACTAACATTTCTATAATCTTGGAGCATGAAGTGTCAGGTAATACTAAGTACTCTACAGGAATATGGGCAAACAAGACTGCTATTGCCATGCCAGTAAAGCAATATTCACTGTGTAGTACACGCATTCAGAAGGGTTGTCATTTGGCCGAGATAGAATGATAACATGCAGCAAACTAATTAGACTATCGAGCGCTTTTTCTCTTCACCTGGCTTGACGGAGTGACTCTCCCTTGCCACTAATCTTGGTTCATGAAAAATCAAGGAGGAGAAAGGTCTTGTGTGAAAGATTTTGGACTTCCACTAACAGGTAATAAATAAGAAAGAAAATAAATTGCTAACATCTATTAATTGTTTACCTTTTTTGGAGGTATTAATATCATCTCATTCAGTCTTCTGAAAATTTAAGTAAGTTAGAAATAATACATCCCCTCTTACTTTTTCAAATATGCATATGAATTAAATATATGCATATTTAAATATGTGTTCCTTCCCACCACATTCTCCATTCTACTGTTTTACTGTATTGTACATGAAGACAGGACTGGGTCTCAGTTCAAGGGAAGTTCACTTCCTACAGACTCTTCCCTCCCCTATGAACTGTACTCAGGGACAACTGAACCTGCTACTGAATATCTGACCAGCCTGGTTCCTCATGTTACCTATAGGCAAAGCATCCATTGTAAGTACTACAAAGATGCGTTCCTTGCTCCATTGCTCAGGCTAATACCTTTGCCAACTAACAGTGCTGGGGAGAGCACTGAGACGGAGAAAATACAGGGGGTCCGATGTGACTAAGACTGTGTATTCATGCCTTTGTGCTACCTTTGGTTGCCCCATGAATCCTATAGCGCAAGTACCTGCTTCTTGACTCGATTCTATAATTCATAGGGTTACTGTTTTATTGAGCTGGCTCTTTAGATCCAAACCAACTTGTGCATATAAGGGCTGGAGTATAATACATTCTGTAACAATATGTGTGCTATTTATTAATAATTATATATCATATAGTCTGTAATATAGAAGAACATTGGCTACGCTAATACTCAAGACAAAGGGGCTGCTGTGAATCTGTTTGAGAGCAGACACTGATGTCACAGAAAATATCCAACATCACATATTGTGTTGTTGATTTAAAGAATTTAAAAAGTGACTCATTTCTGTACCTCCTTTGGGGTGGTATGAAATACAAAGCTCTCTCTGTACTTTTATTATTTATGGGGAAATTGAGGCAGTGAGAAGTCAACTCACTTTGCGGAGAGCACATAACTCTTGAGGGTAGTGGGGGATTTAAACACAGGTAGAGTCTGACTCCAGAGCCTGCTCTATGTGAAGCATGACATTTTTTCAGGAATAATGAGGGGACCAATATTGGCCAGCACATGAGGGAGAGAGAACTGCAAAGTAAATATGGCATGATGACTTCTCCAAGATGGAAGTGGACCAGGTTGAGAGGATGACGGGTTACTTTAGTCATGCTGAGTTTGAGATGCCTTTACGATATTCAAGTAGGCATCAGGAACCCATAATTTGACACCAGTAGTTTTCTTACAGAATCACAGTTGTTAGCATATTTGAATAACAAAGAAAAAACTGAAATGATTTAATAACTTTAATGATTTAATCCCTGAATTAACCAGAGTCCAATATGCACTTTTGGTTAAGTGCTTAACATATTTAACCTTTGAGTTGATCAATGCGTGGATTTAAATATATTTCCTCGTGTCTTTTCGTACTTCCTTCAGCAATGTTTCAAGTAGATTCAGTTAGGGAAGAGGCTGAAACTGCTGTTTCAATTCTATTAGTGTGAGGTCTGTACAGTAATCTGAATGTTTTCATTTTAGTGGAATTTCACTGTAACTAATGTATCATATTCCCAACACACACAGCCCTTTCCTCCTAACTTCATCATGACCTCTTTATTTCTCCTCTAAGCTATCCTGTGTCCGGTGTTAAATTAGCAAGCAACGGGAAATCCCTTTAAAGGCTAGCTACTCTGTGAGTGCTATCGCCTGACAAGAAGCTATCTAAAAAAGAACTGCAAGCTTTTAATCCTACTGGTTTTGTAGACAGTGTTAGAGAATGAGGAATTGGCTGCCACTCTCCAAACTGTGATTTAGAATTTTTCTGTCTTCACCCTTGCACACATTTCAGGGTTGAATTGTGTTTTTATTCATGATGAGTGCCTTGTGTATGAATACTTTTATATCCTCTATACTGAAATATTGGAGATACTGGGGTCTAACTTTGGGCTTATATGGAGAAAGCTAACAGAGAAACATCTGGAGTTTCAAGATTGTTTGCGAAGGCCAAGAAAGTATTGTATTAATCAGTTTGTCTTCCTAAACCTTGTAACTCCTTTCATCAGGCTCCTTTCAGTCTTGATTTAAGTGAAACAACTGGATGAAGCATATGAAAGACTTCATTGCAAACGAAACAAAATTCAAGTAAAAATAAAAATGACCTCTTCACATGCAAAAACCTGCAAAACTGTAAAGAATACAAACAAAAACAAATATAAAACCAAAAAAACCCCACACTTTAATCTTTCTGTTACCTTCTCTTCACAAGTGGTGATTTCTGATAAACCCTTTTGCCCCAGTCTCCATCTCAGTGTCTCTTTAAAGGGGTCTACCTGTGATAATATCGTTAACTGAAGCTCAGTGGATGAATCCCATTAAAGGAAAGCTGCTATTGCTAAATCAAAGCATGGAGCCTCTGCCGTTCCCAGTAGGCTGTGCCAGCCAGGTGCAATGTTTGGGAAATCTTTCTCCACTCCAATCTCCTCATTGATAAGTGAGGAAACAGAGGCCCAGAGAGCTGTAGGGACCCACAGTCATGCTGAGCATATGGGCAGGGGCAGGGCCCATGAATTTTCTTTCATGGTGGTGCTTCAGGACTCCTCTAGGGTCAATCACAAAGCCTCTAAAATTCACACAAATACTAAATGGAAGTCATATAAAATGAATCCTATAGATATTTTAAGATTTGCAATAATTTTGGATACATTTTGATTCATTTTCTAATTTTCTCAAAGTCACGTCCACTTCAGTGTTCAATGTAGCCCTTCTTGGTGGATTTGTGAAAAGGAGTTTTGTAAATTAGATGAAAGCAGACTAGCTCTGGCAAACAAGAAGCTTAATCTGGTTAAGCTATCTCTCTTGCAACTTAGTAAAACCCATTATGATAGGACTTTGGGTCTCAATGAAAATGAAATTCTTTCTACATTTGTGACTGACCAGCAGGTCTTTCAGATGAGCACATATCCTTGATTAAAGGATTTAAGTCCTGCTATGAGCTAAGTCCAGGGCTGCTGAGGTTTGCAGCTCAAGTGCTCTGGCTCAGGGCAACTTAAGATTTAAAGTATTCTGGTTCACAGCAAGTTATGCGTAGTTTGCCTAATGCAGTGATTCTCACCTGGGAGTAATTTGCCTCCCACAGTACCTCCAGTTACGTCTGGAGATATTTCAGTTGTCTAACTGGTGGGTGCTACTGACCAGGGATGCTGCTAAAATCCTACCATACACACGACAGTCACCCCAATAGAGGGTCACCTAACCCAAAATTTCAGTAGTGTGGCTGTTGAAAAAAAAACTGGCCTAACATTGTTAACTTACTGACTTCACACAATGGCAAATGACACTAGAAGGGGGCCTGAACCAGGAATCTCAAAAGTGGATATTGCTACCTTGAGTGAGTTCCTCTGGCAGAGGTTCTAAAGAATATTTTGACTTGCTAACTGTGCTTAATTGGTTAGATCTTAATTCCTCTTAAGGGCTGATCTCACCTAGGCCAATTAGCTGGAGCTCCTGCTCATATAAATGGGTGTTCCATAAGCACAGGCAAGAGAGGATAACTTCATGTTGAAATAAAGCTTGTCAAATTAGTTGAAATTAAAAACGGCTCAGATGGCTGTTCCCTGTTGAGATTTAAATACTATTTGAGGTTGAAATGTTACTCAAAAGAAGTATCTAATAAATAAAAATGGCAGCAAATTAGCTACTTTCTGCTTTTCAGAAAGATTAAAACTGAGCATTCATTTTCAAAATGGCCTTTTAGTTTCTTTAAGCCTAGTGGGTTTCATTGGATTCCATATATATGGTGCTCACATCTTATTTCCTGGAAAGAACATTCCACTTTGGTAACATTTCTATTCTACTTTGGTCCCATTTCTATTTTCTTTCTCAAATCTGAGATCCTCAACAAGACACCAAGACATCATTAGGAAACCATTCACACCCCGTCCTGCTATATTGTGTATCCTCAAAGAGGCCTCTGGCCACTTGGTTTGCCTCTTCTGGATACAGAGTGAGTAAGTGCAGTGAGGTTAGAGGTGAGAAGAGAGGTATGAAATCAGAATCATTATCTAGCTCAGAAAGGTTTGTTCGTTTGTTTGTTTGTTTTAGAAAGCTAAGTTAATAAGGTAGAAATGATGGGGTGGGGGTGCTGTGGGCGAGTGGGAGTGGATACAACTGAGCATGTTGGGAAATCCTATAAAATAGACACTTTTAGGGCCAATGTGCCATAAAATTCCAGTAATCCCAGCACTTTGGGAGGTTTAGATGGGCAGATCATCTGAGTTCAGGAGTTCGAGACCAACCTGGCCAACATGGTAAAACCCCATCTCTACTAAAAATACACACACGAAAAAATTAGCCAGATATGGTAGCAGGTACTTGTAATCCCAGCTATTAGGGAGACAAGATTATCGCTTAAACCCAGGAGATGGAGGTTGCAGTGAGCCGAGATCATGCCACTGCACTCCAGCTTGGGTGACAGACCAAGACTCTGTCTCAAAAAAAGAGACACTTTAAAAAAAATTCTGAATATATGAACTAATTTTCAAACTTCGATTCAGATAGCGGATCATACAGCCTTATTGCTCTTGACTTCAATTAAAAACAC
Organism: Rhinopithecus roxellana; assembly: GCF_007565055.1. Lineage (NCBI taxonomy): Eukaryota > Metazoa > Chordata > Mammalia > Primates > Cercopithecidae > Rhinopithecus > Rhinopithecus roxellana. Next base: position 143,761,311 of record NC_044553.1, on the reverse strand, counting down.
CCATGTGTCTCTCAGCCTTTTAATTCTCCCAAGGAAACGTTACGTTAATATCCAAATATCCTTTGCTTGATCTCTTGACTTTTTTTGTATCAGGGTAAAGTTAGTTTCAACAACTTTCAGAAGGCTTTGAATGAATAGAAACCAAGATCCATTTCTGAATTCAAGCTAAATGTTCTTATCTGCAACAAATTTTTTAAAATATTCAAGTTTAATCTTCTGACATAAACTCAGAGAAAAATACCTCCTTAATTGAGCTAAGGAACCAGTCACCACAGCACATTCGAACAGGAGACCTACTCCTTAATATTAAGGAGCCACCTCGGAGCTGTTTATTTGCTTCCCTCAAAGCCACCCAGCTGTTACTCCCATTTGTGGTCTTAGCGCTAATTGCATAATGTCCCTAATTTATATCCGCTGGTAGATCTGATCACCACATTACCTGGAGGGTAAGCTTTAATTAGGGAAATTTCTGAACAAATTGTCTAAAGAGCTTGTTTAGTGTGATTAAATGCAAGAACGTTCCCCCTTCTCTTTTTAAAAATGAGCATTTACTTTATCCTGAAACTTTGCGGATAAGAAACAACATCGGTTCTAATTAAGGCCTATAAAATGAACAGCAACATTACCCATGAAAATGAATTGAATTTTGTTGTCTGCAGTTGAGATATATATGACTCAATGCTACATTTATTCAACAGCTTTGGGCATTTCTACTTTGCCTCTGTCAGAACTAACAAGGTGAAACGGCAAACTGATTGAAAAAGGATAAACTGTGAAAAGATGATACACTAATGCGAGATACTAATTCAACTGTGGCTTATGAAAACAGATTAGAATCATATGCATTCTCACCTGAGCATCTCCAGGCACTTGAACAAGCTAACATGAAATTAAACCTTCCATATTGTTAATAGGTAACCAGATACCATAGGAATTAATATGCAACTGTTGTACATTTAACTGAAGTGCAAAGATAAATATCATAATAGGATCAACAAACTTTGATAACTCAAAAACAATTAAAGTCAGCTCCATTGTTTAGATGAAATATTTTGGCTAAATGTCAAAGTCATCACAAAGTGCAAGAAATAAGTATGGCTAGGAGAATTTAGAAATTGCAGTCATTTGGTTATCTGCCTTGTGAAAAGTGTTTGCGTTATTCCTAATCATCAGACATTTTATAGATGCCTCCTTCTGGATCTCTGTTAGAAAATACATTAAGTTTAGAAATTGTATTCCCTGTGTGAATACACAAGCAGGACATAGTAAAGTGTGATTGATTATTTGATTCTTTTGAGTAAATCTTTGAAAAGGACTGTTTTTTTCATCCTTGTCACCAACTTTCATAGTGAATATTAGCTCTGGCTAAATGTTAAAATCACTTTTTAAAGACACCAAATGCTTTACCCCAGACCAAGTAAATATGATTATCTGAAGTTTTCAGGTAGATATAAGAATTTTTAAACGGCGTTTCCCCTGCTTCTGATGTACAATGAGGGTTGAAAAACTGCTGAAATATATAATCATTGACTGACTGTACTTTAAATAGCAATCTAAATTACAACTCTGGATTGAGAGCCAAAGAACCAAGGCTGTCATTCCATCTTGGCCACTATTTTATCAGGTGAACCCCAAGCAAATGGCTTAACTTCTCCAGGACCGAATGATAGGCGATCTCTTACAGTTTTATTTAAGCCAAGGAATTACATTAGTTTTATTTTCATCATATGTCCATTACCTCTAGTGTATAGTGCAAAAAAAGAGCAGATGTCTCTTTTGATTCTTTGATGTCTCTTGTTATTAGGATATTATCTATTTTGAAATGATTTCAGTCAGTGGAGAGTAAAGAGAATTCTGTCCCCTGCAGGAATACCAGGGAAGTTACTGTGTCTCATGACAAGCTCAGGAGTCCTTAGTGTAGCCTATTTTACCAATTAATGACATTTCCCTGTTCATCATGGGTAATAGTGATATTGCAGTTTGTTCTGTGAACTCAGGTTTGTTAAAGGGCAATTGAATTTTTTTTTTTTTTTTTTTTTTGAGATGAAGTCTCACTCTTGCCCAGGCTGTAGTGCAAGGGCACAATCTTGGCTCACTGCAACCTCTGCCTCCTGGGTTCAAATGATTCTCCTGTCTCAGCCTCCCGAGTAGCTGGGATTACAGGTGCCTGCCACTATGCCCAGCTTTTTTTTTTTTTTTTTTTTTTTTTTTGTATTTTTAGTAGAAATGGGGTTTTACCATATTGGCCAGACCAGTCTTGAACTCCTGACTTCAGGTGATCTACCTGCTTCGGCCTCCCAAAGTGCTGGGATTACAGGCGTGAGCCACCACCATGCCCAACCGGGCAACTGAATTTTGAATAAACCAAACACGTGTGAAAATTATGGTTATACATAAATTCCTATACTTAGCCGGGGCTCACTCATTGACTGACTTATTCATGGTTTGATGAGTTCAGGGATTGATCAGTTGACTCATTGATTCATTGATTTATTCAATGCTTCCCTAATTTGTTCATTCAACAGGTATATATTTTCCAGGCAACAGACTAAATAAACACTAGTCCTACAAGAGTCAGAGGGCCCCAGTGGGATTGAGCCCTCGTTGCTCCTAATAGGAATCTACTCATTAATTTCACACTTCTTTTACTAGTTTTTGTTTCTTTGCTTCTTAAATTTCCCTAGGCCAATGGGTATCAATTATAGGTCCGTTAAGGGAAATATTGCAAAAAAGAAGCTATCCTTCCTCTGGAGTTCCTTAGAAGATAGGACATTCTTGCTAAGCAGCAGGTAGCCATCATGTCACCATAATGAAAGAAGAAAGAGCCTCTTGAAATGAAGTCAGTAAACAAGAGGGCCTAGTGTTAGAAAAAGATAAGTCCGATTCCATATCAGATTGCTTGAACCCCTGGATCTAGCTGTATCTGTGGCTACAACTTGTACTTTTCACTTACATGAGCCAGTAAGTTACCTTGTTTGGCTTAAGTAAGTTGATTTATCATTTGTAAATAAGTATTGAGACTGATTCTTTACCATCTTGTCTCTAAAAAAGTTACTTCTTTACCACTCCTTGCTTAAATTCATTCATTAACTCTGACAAGACATAGGTTTAATAAAAAGATAGTCTTTCTTATCTTGTCACCTGTATAATACAGCAAGAGATTTTTAAGGTATTATATTAGTGAGTTTGGCCTGCCATAACAGAATACCACAGACTAGGTGGCTTAAACAACAGAAATGTATTTCTCACAGTTCTGGAGTCTGGGAGGTCCAAGAGCAAGGTGCTGGCCCATTTGGTTTCTGGTGAGGACTGTTGTCCTGGTTTGCAGACAGTGGCGCTCTGGAGGTGTGAGCACATGTAAGCACATGAACTTCCCTCAGATGCATTCTTTCTCTTCTTCTTAGAAAGCCACTAATCCTATCACGAGGTCCTCACCTTCATGACCCCATCAAATTCGAATCCTTTCCCAAGTGCCCTGTCTCTAAATGCTATCACATTAGTGGTTAGGGTTTCAAATACCAATTTTAGGGTTACACAAATATTTTGCCCATAACAGGTATCTACATAATATTAAACATATGATCAACTTTTTGAGCTCAATTTTCAAATTTCTATGTTTGCACACCATGTAATTTATGCTTTCTGTTTAAAGTATAAACATTTTTTTAAAGTATAAGCATTCTGCCCACCCTCCCTTCCATATGTATCATTTTGAGAAACAATCTTACTTAAAAGAAATTTAGGAAATTGAAAATTTTTTGATACATCTAAAAAATACTCATCTAATAAATCAGAGGAGATTAGCTTATTAACTTTACATCCCGCTTGGTCTTTTTTATTTCTTTTTTGGTAGTTATTTTTGTTGTTCTTAAAGCAAGTACGCTGTTGGATTTTTCATTGTCTTTAGATTAATTACATAGAAGTAATTGCAAAAGATATGTAACTTGTGCTTTTTTTCATCTTATATCTTAAGAATCTTTTATGTCATGATCTTGTCTTGGTCATCACTTAAACATTTAAAAATTTGGTTAGCATGCTACTGATAGGGTATAGTAGAGGTTATGCCCTTTGATTACTTTCATTTTTTTTTTAGTAACAAATAATATTGTAAACAATATACCTTTGGTGTCTGTATTTAGCAATTTTCAGGATTATTTGCTTCATTTTACTAATGAAAATATTATGAACTTGTTTGAAGGGAATATCTATTCTAAAATGACAAATTAATTTGTTGTACCACCAATATTGTAAGTTGTTTTCATGTAAACATACCTTTGAGTGTTCTAGGTGTTATTTCTAAGATTTTTTTCTGATTATTAAATAACACCTCTTCATAGCCAATGATATGAAGAGCATAGACAAGTATAAATAACTAAATAAAAATTGTCCATAATTTCACTACCCTATGTACTCTCTTCTCATTGCTTTTTATACATTTTGTTCCATAAAATTAATATCATACTGCATACATATTACATAACTTTATTTTTTTATGTTAACAGTACACCAGGAGTTCTTTCCATGGAATTTACTAAAGTTTACTTTTAAATCATTGCAAGCATTAAATTTTGTAATTATGGCTGATACTAGAATTAAAGCACTTTTTTATTAATAGAGGCCATTTCTAATTTTCTCACAAATGTTGCAATGAGAATACCTTTATGTATATTTTTAGCAGCATACTTTCATTACTTATTGAAAAGAAATGTTTAGGATAGAATTGCTAAATAGTTGAGTCCTGAATAAGGTATTGACACATCATACCAAATAAAAATGATCATTTAGAAAACCTTTACTCAACAATTATCATGTTAGTTTTTACAATCATAACTAATGCAAAGACCAGTAGAAGATAAAAAAACACTTCAGTCTCAGTTAAACAAAACATACATATACACACACATTAAAATGACTTTCTGGAAAGTCTTACATTAATACTTTTAAAATTTCTATTTTTATGCATCAAAAGTACATGAGCATATGGATACAGCAGAATAATAATAATAAAAAAAACAACAGTAGTTATCAAAACAAAGCATGTCATATGTGTGTATTTATCCAATAATCAGTTTTAGTGGTCATATTAGAATAAGCCATAACATTTTAGAAAGAGCATTTGGTAGAATTTTATGGACAAGTTTACATGAAAGTATTTCAAAGTGCAATATGGCAAGACAAACTGTGTTGCAGTAGTTTCCCATTAGTAAAAGAGAACCACTTTCCTAAGTAGCTAAGTAACTAACTAGATGTTTCAGTATATGATGACTCTTTCCTGTTATTATCTCAAATTTATTCTTTGGTAATGAAAACCGTGTGCAAACAATTCCAAGTCTTACTTCAAGGGTCCTAAAAAGACATCCAGGATTAACAGGAAAATTAGTTGAGATTTTTTAAAATGCAAGTAACAGATAGCCCATTTACATTTCACCCAAATGAGAACTCTAGGAATGCTGCCAACTCTGGCACTCCTGCATCCAAAGAAAGGTGTGTATGATCTCATCAGAACCTCTACCTCTCTTTCTCTAATTTTCTTGGTATGAGCTTCATTCTTAAGCAGTTTCTTTTCTTGGTGGTAGTAGAATAAACAGCCCTTGGTTCTTCTCAGTTTACTTGGTCCTTGTTATTTACTATCTCAGTAAGAAAGGAAATAGAACTTCTTTAGCAATAGTTTCAGCAAGCAATGACCCTAATTGGCTAGCTAGGGTGCCACCAAGTCCTATGCCAATATCTGTGTGTTCTTATTGGACGTATCTGAGTCATCTACTCTCAGTATCCCACAAAAGATGGGGTAAACATTCAAAGGTCACCAACATCAAAGACCAAAGGCAGATAAATCCATGAAGATGAGGAAAAACCAGCGCAAAAAGGCTAAAAATTCAAAAGCCAGAATGCTGCTTCTCCTCCAAAGGATCACAACTCTTCGCCTTGCCAGCAAGGAAACAAAACTGGATGAAGAATGAGTTTGACGAGTTGACAGAAGTAGGGTTCAGAAGGTGGGTAATAACAAACTCCTCTGAGCTAAAGGAGCATGTTCTAACCCAATGTGAAGAAGCTAAGAACTTTTAAAAAAGGTTAGATGAATCGCTAACTAAAATAACCAGTTTAGAGAAGAACATAAATGACCTGATGATGCTGAAAAGCACAGCACGAGAACTTTGTGAAGCATACACAAGTATCAATAGCCAAACTGATTGAGTGGAAGCAAAGATATCAGAGTTTGAAGATCAACTTTATGAAATAGAGCATGAAGACAAGATTAGAGAAAAAAGTATGAAAAGGAATGAACAAGGCCTCCAAGAAATATGGGACTATGTCAAAAGACCAAACCTATGTTTGATTGGTGTACCTGAAAATGATGGGGAGAATGGAAGCAAGTTGGAAAACACTCTTCAGGATATTATCCAGGAGAACTTCCCCAACCTAAAAAGACAGGTCAACATTCAAATTCAGGAAAGACAGAGAACACCACAAAGATACTCCTCTAGAAGAGCAACCCCAAGACACATAACCGTCAGATTCACCAACGTTAAAATGAAGGAAAAAATGTTAAGGGCAGCCAAAAAGAAAGGTCAAGTTTCCCACAAAGGGAAGCCCATCAGACCAACAGTGAATCTCTCTGCAGAAACCATACAAGCCAGAAGAGAGTGGGGGTCAAGATTCAACATGCTTAAAGAGAATAATTTTCAACCCAAAATTTCATGTCCAGTCAAACTAAGCTTCATAAGTGAATGAGAAATAAGATCCTTTACAGACAAGCAAATGCTGAGAGATTTTGTCACCACAAGGCCTGCCTTACAAGAGCTCCTGAAGGAAGCACTAAATATGGAAAGGAAAAACTGGTTCCAGACACTGGAAAAACATACCAATTTGTAAACATCATCAACACTATGAAGAAACTGCATGAACTAATGGGCAAAATAACCAGCTAGCATTATGAAGACAGGATCAGATTCACACATAACAATATTCACCTTAAATGTAAGTGGGCTAAATGCCCCAACTAAAATACACAGACTGGCAAATTGGATAAAGAGTCAAGACCTGTTGGTGTGCTGTATTCACAAGACCCATCTCACATGCAAAGACACATATAGGCTCAAAATAAAAGGATAGAGAAATATTTACTAAGCAAATGGAAAGCAAAAAGCAAACAAACAAACAAAAGAAACAGGGATTGTAATTCTAGTTTCTGATAAAACAGACTTTAAAGTAACAATTATCAAAAAAGACAAAGAGGGGCATTACATAATGTAAAGAGATCAATGAAATGAGAAGAGCTAACTGTCCTAAATATGTATGCACCCAATACAGAAGCACCCAAATTCATAAAGCAAGTTCTTAGAGACCTACAAAGAGACTTAGATTCCCACACAATAATAGTGGGAGACTAACACCCCACTGTCAATATTAGACAGATCAACAAGAGAGAAAATTAACAAGGATATTAAGGACTTGAACTCAGCTCTGGACGAAGCAAACATAGTAGACATCTAGAGAACTCTCCACCCCAAATCAACAGAAGATACATTCTTCTCAGCACCACATCACACTTATTCTAAAATTGACTACATAATTGGAAGTAAAACACTGCTATGCAAATGCAAAAGAATGGAAATCATAACAAACTGTCTCTCAAACCACAGTGCAATCAAATTAGAACTCAGGATCAAGAAACTCACTCAAAACTGCACAACTACATGGAAACTGAACAACTTGCCCTTGAATGACTACTGGGTAAATAACAAAATTAAGGCAAAAATAAATAAGTTCTTTGAAATCAATGAGAACAAAGACACAATGTACCAGACTCTCTTGGACACAGCTAAAGCAGTGTTTAGAGGGAAATTTATAGCACTAAACAGCCCACAGGAGGAAGTGTGACAGATCTAAAATTGACACCCTAGCATCACAACTAAAAGAACTAGAGAAGCAAGAACAAATGCAAAAGCTTTCAGAAGATAAGAAATAACTAAGATCAGAGCAGAACTGAAGGAGATAGAGACATGGAATGCCATTCAAAAAATCAGTGAATCCAGGAGCTGGGTTTTTGAAAAGATTTAACAAAATTGATAAATCAGTAGCCAGACTAATAAAGAAAAGAAGAGAGAAGAATCAAATAGACACAATAAGAAATGATAAAGGGGATATCACCACTGATCCCACAGAAATACAAACTACCATCAGAGAATACTATAAATACCTCTACACAAATAAACTAGAAAATCTAGAAGAAATGGATAAATTCCTGGACACATACACCCTCCCAAGACTAAACCAGAAAGAAGTCGAATCCCTGAATAGACCAATCACAAGTTCTAAAATTAAGGCAGTAATTAATAGTCTACCAACCAAAAAAAGCTCAAGACCAGATGGGTTCACAGCCAAATTCTACTAGGGAACCATTTCTTCTGGAACTATTCCAAACAACAGAAAAAGAGAGACTCCTCCCTAACACATTTTATGAGGCCAGCATCATCCTGATACCAAAACGTGGCCAAGACACAACAAAAAAAATTTTAGGCCAATATCCCTGATGAACATCAATGTGAAAATCCTCAATAAAATACTGTTAAACTGTAGATAAGCACATCAAAAAGCTTATCTACCACAGTCAAGTCAGCTTCATCCCTGGGATGCAAGGCTGGTTCAACATATGCAAATCAATAAACAAATCACATAAACAGAACCAATGACAAAAACACACGATGATCTCAATATACACAGAAAAGGCCTTCGATAAAACTCAACACCCCTTCATACTAAAACCTCTAAATAAACTAAATGTTGATGGAAGTTATCTTAAAATAGTAAGAGTTGTTTATGACAAACCCACAGCCAATATCATACTGAATGGGCAAAAGCTGGAAGCATTCACTTTGAAAACTAGTACAAGACAAGGATGCCCTCTCTCATCTATCCTATTCAACATAGTATTTGAAGTTCTGGCCAGGGCAATCAGGCAAGAGAAAGAAATAAAGGGTACTCAAATAGAAATAGAGGAAGTTAAATAGTATCTGTTTGAAGATGACACAATTGTAGATTTAGAAAACCCCATCATCTCAGCCCAAAATCTCCTTAAGCTGATAAGCAACTTCAGCAAAGTCTCAGGACACAAAATCAATGTGCAAAAAATCACGAGCATTCCTAAACACCAATAATAGACAAACAGAGAGCCAAATCAGGAGTGAATTCTCATTCACAGTTGCTACAAAGAGAATTAAATACCTAGGAATACAGCTTACAAGGGATATGAAGGACCTCTCCAAGGATAACTACAAACCACTGCTCAAGGAAATAAGAAAGGACACAAACTAATGGAAAAACATTCCATGCTCATGAACAGGAAGAATCAATATTGTGAAAATGGCCATACTGCCCAAAGTAGTTTATAGATTCAATGCTATCCCCGTGAAGCTACATTGACTTTCTTCCCAAAATTAGAAAAAAACTATTTTAAATTTCATATGGAATCAAAAAAGAGCCTGCAGAGCCAAGACAATCCTAAGCAAAAAGAACAAAGCTGGAGGCATCTTGCTTCTTGACTTCAAACTACACTACAAGCCTACAGTAACCAAAACAGCATGGTACTGGGAACAAAACAGATATATAGACCAAAGGAACAGACAGAGGCCTCAGAAATAATGCCACACATCTACAACCATCTGATCTTTGACAAACCTGACAAAAACAAGAAATGGGGAAATGATTCCCTATTTAATAAATGGTATTGGGAAAACTGGCTAGCCATATGTAGAAAACTGAAACTAGATCTATTCCTTACACATTATACAAAACTTAAGATGGATTAAAGAATTAAACATAAGACCTAAAACCATAAAATCTCTAGAAGAAAACCTAGGCAACATCATTCAGGACATAGGTATATGCAAAGACTTCATGACTAAAACACCAAGAGCAATGACAACAAAGGCCAAAATTGACAAATGGGATATAATTAAACTAAAGAACTTCTTCACAGCAAAATAAACTATCATCAGAGTGACCAGGCAACCTACAGAATAGGAGAAAACGTTTGCAGTCTATCCATCTGACAAAGGGCTAATATCCAGAATCTACAAAAAACTTAAACAAATTTTCAAGAAAAAAACAACCCCATCAAAAAGTGGGTGAAGGATATGAACAGACACTTCTCAAAAGAAGACATTTATGCAGCCAACAAACATATGAAAAAAAGCTCATCATCACTGGTCATTAGAGAAATGTGAATCAAAACCACAATGGCATACCATCTCTTGTCAGTTAGAATGGTGATCATTAAAAAATGAGCAAACAACATATGCTGGAGAGGATATGGAGAAATAGGAATGCTTTTACACTGTTTGTGGGAGTGTAAATTAGTTCAACCATTGTGGAAGACAGTGTGGCAATTCCTCAAGGATCTAGAACCAGAAATACCATCCCATTACTGGGTATATACCCAGAGGATTATAAAAATCATTCTACTATAAAGACATATGCACACGTATGTTCATTGCAGCACTATTCACAATAGCAAAGACTTGGAACCAACCCAAATGTTCATCAGTGATAAACGGGATAAAGAAAATGTGGTACATGTACACCATGCAGTACTATACAGCCATAAAAAAGGATGAGTTCATATCATTTGCAGGAGCATAGATGAAGCGGGACACCATCATTCTCAGCAAACTATCACCGAAACAGAAAACCAAACTGCATGTTCTCACTCGTAAGTGTGAGTTGAACAATGAGAACACATGGATACAGGAAGGGGAACATCACACCCTGGAGCCTGTCAGAGGGTATGGGGGCTAGCAGAGGGATAGCATCAGGAGAAATACCTAATGTAGATAATGGGTTGCTGGGTGCAGCAAACCACCATGGCACATGTATACCTATGTAACAAACCTGCACATTGTGCATGTGTATCCCAGAACTTAAAAGTATAATTAAAAAAAAGAAAAACATTTTAAAAAAATGGTGTTGGGGGGATAAAAGTCATGAGCCTCTCCTTTAGCACATAGATGAAGATGGTGGTTTCTTTTTTTTTTTTTTTTTTTTGAGACGGAGTCTCGCTCTGTAGCCCAGGCTGGAGTGCAGTGGCCGGATCTCAGCTCACTGCAAGCTCTGCCTCCCGGGTTCACGCCATTCTCCTGCCTCAGCCTCCCGAGTAGCTGGGACTACAGGTGCCCGCCACCTCGCCTGGCTAGTTTTTTGTATTTTTTAGTAGAGACGGGGTTTCACCGTGTTAGCCAGGATGGTCTCGATCTCCTGACCTCGTGATCCACCCGTCTCGGCCTCCCAGAGTGCTGGGATTACAGGCTTGAGCCATTGCACCCAGCCGAAGATGGTGGTTTCTAAAAGCAAATAGATGTTTATTTTCCAGAAGAAATGGGAAAATAATGCATGAAGGGCAAAAAGCACACATCCCTACAAAGGTGATTGTATAAGAGCAGAAAGGGTGATTTCCTAGTACATTTTGGCAGGATCCTCCTGCTAAGTGTGAGTCAGTATCTGTATTTTTTTTAATATATGTTTTTAAAAGTATGTGATTTTACTGCTACGTTATATAATTAGCCATCCATGAAGATGAAATTGTAGTTAGAGCCTGGAGGGTATGCACCTGTTTAAGAAACAGGAGATCGACGAATGTTTCCGGCCCCAAGTCCTAGTTAGCAGAACACCACGTAATTGGCAGACTCTTCTGGGAGGGAACTGCAGGGACAGTAGTCCCTAAAGAGGTATAAAGGAGCCCAAAGCAGTCAGGCTCAAGAGATAAACATGAAGTAGATCATCATTGCCTGACTGCTGATATTAGATGACAGTCACTTTTGGGGAAACAAAAGGCTTCAAAAAATAAAGGTGAGAATAACTCGATGTATGTTATTGGTTCTGTTTCTCCAGAGGACCCTGGCTGACACATTTAACTAGCGGTAAGGGGAGTTCAAAGGAATGAACTGCATGCCATGTAAAAAAAAAGCAAACACAAAAGAAAGAAAAGGAACTCATTTTACTACCTTCCTGGGAGTGAAAATCCAAATTCAGCTAATGCTAATCACTCAGTAATTCATGGAAAATTACCTAGACAATGAAAGAGAATACAGCAGAGATTTAAGAACATGTAAAATTGATAATACAAAAATAAATAAAACAGAGCCAGCCTGTATGAGGAATATCTCGTTAGACTAATGTTTAGAGATGGGCAGTATAAAAAAAGGGAGGATGGGAGAGAAAGAAGGAATAGCAGTGAGGGTAAGAGCGGCCTTTGGGACTTGGACAGGCAGAGAAGAAAGACAATAATCCCAAAAGGAGCACTGAGATGGGGGGAGAGTGGATGTGGGTGAAAGGGAGCTGTGGATGAGAGGGCTGGAGCGATGTAGGACATCAAAGTTAAAAAGTTGGTCTTTGGAACCTGATCCAGAACGCTTTTCTCTTGTTTTCAAAGGCCTTGACCTTTTGGAGGCATTCCATGCTCCAGATGTTTTTCGACTTCTCCTTCCTTCTCATAATTTATTTGCTTTTTGTCCCATTCATTCAGTGACTTACTTCCTACTAAAATAATAAAATTGCAAATAGGTTCTAAGAAACCATCCATGCCTTTCTTTTGGGACCTGTATGAATTGCCTGAGATAATTTTTCAGTTGGCTTCAACATTTATCGAGTATCTACTGAATGCTAGACACCTTACTCAGCACCAGGAGAGATAAGAGAGATTTTCTGTCTCCCACGAGTTCATGCATAGCAATCAAAGCAGAGTCACAATACAATGTGATAAGGGCTAATGTAGTGTTGCAACAGTGGTTCAGCAGTGATCATAAGGTAGAGATTAATTCTTCCTGGGAGAATCAGAGAGTAGCTTTGTTAAATGGGAAAAGGAGAAATGTTGCTTTAACTGGAATGGAAAACATAAGCAAAGGCAAACAGAGTAAAAAATGCTTGGTATTCAAGAGAGATATTACCTGCAGGTAGGACAGGCGAGGGGAGCTGGGAGAGGAGCCATTGGGGTGATCTGTCAATGACCCCATCCATTGCACAGAATCTAAAGTGCTGACTCTTTAAGGTACTTTGGTTAGTTACTTCCTGCAAAGACTATCCTTATAAATGGAGTCAGCACACTTTCTGCAATTTCTGTTCTTGCATGCCCGCGAGTCCTTGTCATGACTCTGCTATTAGAATGTGAGGACAGTCACAGACAAAATATAAATGAATGGGTATGGCTATGTTCCAATTAAACTTTATTTATGAAAACAAGCAGTCATCTCACAGGACATTAGTTTGCTCCCTCTGAGTGATGTTGAAGTAGTACAATTGATCCTTAAGCAACATGGATTTGGACTGTACGGGTCCACCTCTGTCACCCCTGAGACAGCAAGGCCAACCCCTCTTCTTCCATCCCTCTGTACTCTTCTCATCATGAGGATGACATAGGTGAAGAACGTTTCGATGATTCACTTCCATTTAATGTGTAATAAATATATTTTCTCTTTCTTAATAACATTTTCTTTTCTCTAGCTTACTTTATTGTAATAATACAGTATTTGATACACATAACATGCAAAATATGTGTTAATTGACTGTTTATGTTACCAGTGAGGCTTCTGGTCAACATTAAGTTATTAGTAAAGTTTTGAGGGAGTCAAAAGTTACAGGTGGATTCTCAACTGTGTGGAGGAGGGTTGGCGCCCCTCACCCCCGATTTGTTCAAGAGTCAATTATAGATTAGAACCTTCTGTGCAGGGGAGCAAGGAAATGATCTAACATTGTAGGGCCAGAATTCAGGCCAAAAAGACCCAATTGTACCTGACTGTTTTGTCTGCCCCTGTGTTCAAATCTTTAAATGTCTTTTAAGGTAATTTTAGAATCAATATTTAAAGGGAGATTGATGACTCAACTTACTAATTTTTAAAACACAACTTTTCAAACATTTTTAGTTAGAATGAAATAGCTAGGCTTGAACAGAAATAAGAAGTTTCAAGCCACTTTATAAATGTTTTTCTTTTCTGTCTCACCATCCCCTACAACAAATCAAGAAGATGTTTTCCAATAAAAACTCATTTTCCCTGTGCTAAACATGCTCTGAATTCATTTGATTTTGCTGATAATTTCACAACTTTTTTTTTTTTTTTTAATTTATTCAGAATGACAAAGAGAGAAAAAGCAAAACTTTCTGGGAAAGAAGGAATAAGAAGGTGGATTGGCAGACAGATCAGTGTGGTTTTCCCTAGAGCTTCCTGGGCAGAGCACAGCAAAGGCCGGTAAGTGGCTTTGTTTGCCAGGGAGAGATTCTGTTGTATCTTCACAATGCTATCACAACTGCGAACACTGGAGATTTCTTTTCCACATACTCAGATAACTAGTTCGACCAAATTTCCCACCCAATTGTCTTTTGTTAAAGCAATGTAAAGATACAACCTGAAGCACCTTTGAGACCATTAGTTTTTGATGTATTGCTTTTGTCCAAACAATTGCAAACAATTTAACTAAAGGCCTAATGTATTCCTTTTGTCCCTTGAGACTTTCCAGTTTCCATTTCGATGTCACAGTGTCTTCTACAGGCTTCTTTCTTCCCATTCCAATTGCCACCTTCCCCTGCAAAAAAGTCTCCCTTGAGATTCAGACATGGCTCTCTCTGTGTTAGCCACATGAATTCTTTTATATCCCACTTCATATTGTTGTTGATTTGTTCATTTTTCCAAGTGCAAAAGATCTGAGTGGTGAAATCTAACTTCCATGACTGCTATATCCAAACCAACTGTTTTAATAGTTTGGAAAGTATTGTCAGATTAGTATGTGTAAGCAAATTTGAGACAATTATGGTTGTGCTAAACTTTATAGTTTTAAAGAGTCTGTCAGTGTATTTTAGCTACATAGGAAAGCTACATAATTTTAACTTTCTAAATCATGCTTGACATATTATTTAAATTTGCCATAAAGGGATTAAATCGTATCCATGCACGGCATTAGTTTTTTCAAATGTTAAGTTGTCAGAAATTAATGTGCTGTACATATGTGTATGTTGTCAAGCAGAGTAGCATTTTTCCTAGCTACCGAACCTGGAAAAGGAGTTTTCCTAAAACACACATTTGTCTTTCCCACTAGTCCCCTTATTAGCAAGCAAATAATCAATGTCTGTCATTGTAATACTATTTTGGCAGTTAATAAAAGAACTGGTAGCCTCATTCAAGGTTATTATTTTACTGTACCTTCTAGATTCCTCTATTTATCCCTCTTTCCTTTGTGCTCCCTTTGTACCTTGGACATAATCCATCCTGGCATTTCTATTTTAATGATATGTTTATGGGTCTCTATACTCCTTAAATGGTGAACTTTTCTAAAGCTTGGGTCATGTTTATTACTCTTTGGACTTTCAATGCCTAGGACTATACCTGACAACCAGTAGGTAATTAATTCCCAAATGTACACATGTCTGGTAAATCGCGTTGGTCAAAGTATTGTATGATATTTTCCAATCCTTGGAGACAGGTGTTAGAATTTGGTCTTTTATTTGGTTACTTCATACCTTTACCTTTGGGATCAGAGAGGTAAATGGGAGAAGAGAGTGTATTTCTGTAATAGAAAAGGGGCTCAGCAGTTGCCATGTTGCCATTGAAGACACTGAGATCACCCTAGCTTTATTAACTATCTGTGCAGACGGGAAGTCCTTAAAATCTTGATTCTCTCCACTGCAGTTTGCCTGTGGAGAGCTACAAATTGAAGAGTTTCTTAATCAGCCCACAGTTGACTTGATTCCCAGACACAGACAACATGAGTTTAATTATCTGGAGACATTTCAAAGGATGTTGATGTTTCATGATGGGAAAACGGCTACTTCTACAAAGAACTGATCTTTTTGAATAGAAAGAAGGTCATTCCTGTGAGCACTGTATATTTTGCCAACAAAATTAGACTGGTCAGTTAAGAAGGAGTATGCCTTAATTGTTAAGAACATAGGATCAGGCAGTCTGAGTTCTGAGTTCAAAATCCTAACCTTACTCTTACCAACCAAGTGCCCATTGAGAACAGGATCATAACAAGTGTGTGAAATGATTAGCATGACAATGCCTAGATGATATGATATTGTAAATATTCAGTATGATGTAATTAATTGTCCAATATCAATTGAGTGCATACCATGTGGATACAAGGAGAACAAGAAGATGAAGTCTTTCTCATTGGGAAGCTCACATCTTAGTGACCCTCCAAAATTAATATATCTAAAGACTAAGGATGGTGCCACACACAAAGTAATTGCTATCTATGCTGTTATTCATGCAAATGGTTAAATCAGTGCACCCCCTCCCAATCATGGATTATTCTTATATTACAGATCACTCTTATATTATACCTCCCTCCAGACAGTAAATGGAAATCTGCACTCCTAGAGTTTTGTGTTGTTATTCTTTGTTTTTTGTGTGTGTGTGTGTTTTTTTTTTTTTTTTTTTTTTTTGAGAAGAAGTTTTGCTCTTGATGCCCAGGCTGGAGTGCAATGGTGTGATCTTAGCTCACCGCAACCTCTGCCTCCCGGGTTCAAGTGATTCTCCTGCCTCAGCCTCCCGAGTAGCTGGGATTACAGGGGTGCGCCACCATCCCAGCTAATTTTGTATTTTTAGTAGAGATGGGGTTTCTCCATGTTGGTCAGGCTGGTCTTGAACTCCCGACCTCAGGTGATCTACCCACCTCTGCCTCCCAAAGTACCGGGATTATATGTGTGAGCCAGTGCACCTGGCAGTGTGTTGTTATTCTTATTGATGATACGGCAAGAGACTGCAAGCATCCTGATTTGCAAGCCTAGGGGGCTTGGAAATGTCAGGAAATATAGGAAAAATCAAACCCCATTCTTTCAACTCACTGGCAATTTTTTCATGGCTACACTCTCTTCATTTAATCTACATTTCCCTACCAGCAGGCGCTCACCAACTACCATTGGTGAAGGCACCAGTGAGTTTCTGGTAAGGATCTGAGTTGTTCCTGACCACAAATTGGAGGAACCATGTGGACAAAGGTGTAGCATTGCATTCTCTTGGAACACAGCCTTTTGTCATTTGGCAGAGATTCCTCTTGAATTTTTGAGGATGATGGCAAGCAATACATGATGGCAAGCAATACTTAACTTTCATAACCTTGATTCATATCCTTCCCCTTAATGCCTCTAACAGGACAACTGAAATTTATATTGCCTGATTGAAAAGAGGCTTTATTTGATCCAGACACAAAGTTAGGTTTCCAATACTTCCCTAGCCTCCAAGCCATAAAAAATTAAATGCCTGGAATGTGTACCTTACAAGATAAAATAAATGAGATAGCTTTTTACTGGTAAGCAATCAATAGCCTATTAAAATAAAACTAGCATATAATTCTCTAATTTTTGTAAAGGGACAACATTTTATTTTGGTCCTGTAAGTTTTCCCAGTAGAGCTGGAATAATTGTAGAATAGATTTTGGAAATAGTATGTTCAGGAATAAAATAATGCAATATGCAGTAACTCAAGCTGATAAATAGGTTAATTGCAATAATGCTTGGCATGTAGATCTTTTTCTGCTAAGACTTTGAAATTTAGAAAAACCCATAATATTTATGTTTGTCATTTAAAGAATTTAAGGGGTTATTAATATTCAGAAACACGTACTAATTTCCTTTGAAGTGAGATAACTTACTGGCTGTAAAATAAATATTGGTCTTGGAACTGGACAAACTGAGTTTAAATATTGGCTCCTTCACTTACTTGTGATGTGACTTTAGATAAATAATTTAATCTTGATTTTTTTAAGTCTGAAAAATAGGTTTAATGATACCGGATGCTTTAGTAGTACAATGAGGTATTCCACAAAGATAGTGGAGAACAGGGAAATTAGGTTGCACGTTAACTACTATCTTAGGAGCTTTAACAAAATAATAAAATACTTGGGTTCCTAACCCCAGAATTCTGATATAATTAAACTTGAATGAGGTTGAGGCACAGTACTTTGGTAAAAATCCAGATGGACATGGTCCCTATCTCTCGTGAAGTGCATGTTACAGGAGAAGTTACCGACGTTATAGGTGAAGAATTAGATTGAATGAGTTTTAGAGCCAGGAAAGTCTGTGACATTTTGCTAGCTGTGTGGCCTTGGGCAGTAACTTAATTTTCCTGAGTCTCAGTTTCCCTATGTATAAACACTAAGGTTAATGCATTTATATCTCTTAGAATAGTGATTTAGGACTGCCACATAGTAGATGCACCCTAAATAGCATTATTCATTATAATTTTAAAAGTTTTACTGGTAATATTTTACCTCAAAAAGATACTATGACTGATGGTTTAGGTCTACAAATATGTAATTGCTCAGTTGTAGTATTTCACTTTAACGTGAAAAAGAACTCCAAAAGGTTAAAGAAAATCACATTTCTATCTCATTAGTGTCGAAATGGGGGCAGTTACAGCCTCTTTTCCACGCCAAGTCACTACTACTAGTACTGTCAATACATTTCTTCATAAAATATATTAATCAGACAGGAAATATTAGGTATTGAGAGTTAATTTGTACTTTCATGTCTGTATTGATTTAAACAACATAATTTTGTGGTTTTGTTTTCAATTTCCATCTTGCATGTTTTAGAATTTCATCTTCTATCTTGGTATGTGGAACAATGTGTCAATAAACATCAGTGAGCATAAAGGAAAGAAGACCCAACAAATGCTTGCGTCCAGTTCGATTTCAATTCGGGTTCTATTTCATTTCAACCTAATACATATAAACCTAAATTTCCCTTATAGACTCCTAACTCTTAATTAAAATCACTATCACGTTTCGTAGAGGAAAAGTCTGCTTTTCTATGTATTTCTCCTTTTACGTAGAGCTTCAGAACATTTAGATTATAGTTTTTGGCCTAATAATTTAACTTTACATAAGCAGAGGGTGATTTTCACAATATCAAAAGCTGGTATCTATCATTTTTGGCAGCCTCCAATTGCAAATGAAATTTCCCGGAATATTATGAAAGAAAGACGTTGGCCTGTAGAACACTCCTGATTTATAGTACAAGACCTTGGTTTTAAAATAATCTTGTGAGACAATTTGGCTTAATCCTTAATTTTTTTCTCTTGATTTCAGGATTTAATGTATCTAAAATAAACACTTTAATTTGAGCAATTAATTACAAATTAGGGACATGTCTAGTCTGTATGAGGGCATAATTAAGGGTATAATTCCTCAGTTCTTTTCTTTATTTTGGCTTTTGATTTTGGCCCAAATTGGAACACATGTACAAATGCTAAAAGAAGTTCTACCATGAAAATACAAGATATCATTATAAAATATAAAATTATAAAATATATATATTATATATATAATATATATATATAATATATATATTCTCAAAGTTGCACACAAAACTCAGAATTGTAACTCATAGTCAAGGGAGCTACAAAACAGATCCCTACCCCTTTTACAAAAGAAGTCAGATTCATGACAGTAAAAGCTGAGATTCACCAGGTAAGAGTTGTTCTATTGTTTTAACAAAAAGTCTCCAAAACTCTATCATCCCAGAGTCCCACTTTTTATTTTCTTCTTAGATGAAAATTTTTCCTAAATTCCCTTTGGATTCCTTGTGGATGCTTCCTTGAATACTGGATGTATCTTGTGATTCCACTATTCTGCCCAATCCCATCAAATCTAGAATGAACTCAGCACTCTCTACCATCTGGTGCTAACTCATTAATCCAGTCTAAGCTTTTCACCCGTGTGATTTTTCCACTTGAGCCAGGCTGAGCTATTCATAATGTCCAAAATGTATTTCATGCATTCATATCCTGTGCCTTCAAGTACACTGTGAAATAACAATAAATATACACATTATTCTTTGTCCCAATTTCCTGGCACAGAGTTCCTAAAACTCTGGTAATTTCCTGAGCAATAGGGTACTAGAGAATCTTTTGTCCTGGTCTCTGTTTTGGTCTCTGTTTAAGTTTCTGAGATAGAGCTCCTAATACCATTGTACATAAAGGTGCATTTGGTATTTGACCCTGTTCCTGACACAAAGCCCCTAAATCTCTTGGAATTTCCAGAGTAATAGTAGCATCTTTTGTCCCAGTGAAGCAACTCTTGATGGGCTCCTGGATTGCCTCAGGAAGGGGGCTGGGTCAGGGAGAATCAACTATATGATTAGAGGATTTGAAATTTTAGTTCCACTCCTGACTTCCTGGTAGGGTAGAGCTGAAGGTTGAGTTGTTCAACCAAAGGCCAATGGTGTAATAAATCATGCCTATGTAACAAAGCTTTCATAAAACTCCAGAAAGGCTGGGTTCAGAGAACCACTAGGTTACTGACCATGTGCAGGTTTCTGGAGAGTGACCTTCCTGGAGAAGGCATGGAAGCTTTGCCTTCATTCTCCCATACCTCACCCTATACATCTCTTCCATCTTGCTGTTCATCTGTATCCTTTGAAATATTCTTCATAATAAGCCAGTAAATGTAAGTTAAATGTTGCCCTGAGTTCTGTGAGCCACTCTAGCCAATTAATTGAACCCGAGAAGGGGGTTCAACCCCTATTTATTGCTAGTCAATCAGAAGCACAGGCCACAGCCTGTGCTTACAACTGGCCTGTGAATGGGGGCAGTCTTATGGGACTGAGCCCTTAACCTGTGGTATCTGATACTATCTCTAGGTCGATAGTGTCAGAACTGAATTTCATTAGAGGACTACCAGTTGGTGTTACCGGAGATTTTGCATAATTGATTGGTGCTGGTAGGGAGAAATCCCACACATTTTGGTGATCGGAGGTCAAGTATTCAGCCTTGCATTGAGTGTGAGAGCAAAATCACCTTTCCTTTTCCTGTCTCAACATATGCTCTTCTCTTAGTTTTGAAAGACCTTCCTTCTTTTCTCTTTCTAAGAAGTCTCACACAAACATTAGATCTTCTATGCAGCCTTTTCTGACCATGAACCATTGTAACTTTACTTGTCCTTTTTAATTAGTCTTTACTATTTTGGTTCCCTTCAGTTAGATCAAACAGTACGTGAGAGCAGATCTAGTAATACTTTTTCTTCTCAGTAAAACAGAAACACTTCCTTTTTTAAGCAAATATTTAATGAGCACTTATGAAGTACAATGTACTCCTCCAGACATTTGGAACATATCGTAGAACAGTCTGCCTGTTTACAAAGACAAACTTTTTTTATAGTTTTCTGAATCTTAGAAGCATGATAAGTTTAGCTAAGGTCTAATAGACAAGTAATTATGATGGAACCCAATGAAGAACTCAATTCATTATTGATGAGCCTTGCTGGTTTGGCTTGTTATCAGAAAGTTCTGGAAGGAAGGAGAAAAATAAAACTTAACAGTTATTGAACAATAGAACAACATTTACATAGCTATTTTCATTTTCTATCCAGGGTAAATCTTGAAAGATATGTAGTCCCTTACAGGGGATGTTTCAGTAAAGGGAAAAATAAATGTATCAGAGGATAATTGGCCTAAAAGAAAAGTCTTTGCCTCTATTAGAGTACTTTCTCATAAATAAATAAATAATATCTATGTCTTCTGAAGCCAGCTCTAGCCATCTGGAATATCTGGTAAGAGGAATGGGTTTTAATCCAAGTGATACTCTAAAATCATCCTTTTTATCAGTTGAACATTTATATCCTATTTTCCAACAACAGTTCTCCAATACCAACTGGAAGTCTTACAATTCAATTCTAACACTAACTACCCAGAATTAGAATGCATCCCCCAGGTTAAGGGCTCAGTCCCACAAGGTTGCCCTTACTTCAGGTGCAGCCACAAGTAGTGTCCTCAAGCTATGCATACTTCTGTCTGATTGATTATAAATTGATGGGTTCCCATAACTCTTCCTTAGGTTTGATAATTTACTAGAATGCCTCACAGAATTCAGGAAAGTAGAAAAGCATGGTGCTTACAATTACCATTTTATTATAAAGAAAACAACTCGGGAACTGCCCAATGGAAGAAATAGACAGGACAAGGTAAGAGATGGGGAGGTGAGGAGCCTCCATACCCCTCTCTTGGCAGGTCACCTTCCCAGTACATTGATGTGTTCACCAACCTTGAAGTTACCCATATCCCTTTGTTTAAATGTGTCTGTTGAAATGTTATTTTGTAGGCATGATTGATTAAATCATTGGCCATTGGTGATTGAATTCAATCTCTAACCTCTTTCCTCCTCTGTCTCAGTCCGTTTATGTTGCTATAAAGGAATACCTGGAGCTGGGCAATTTATAAAGGAAAGAGGTTTATTTTTCTCATGGGTGTTTAGGCTGTACAAGAAACATGATACCAGCATCTGTTTCTTGTGAGGACCTCAGGTTGCTTCTACTCACAGCAGAAGGCAATTGAGATCCTGTGTGTGCAGAGATAACATGGTGAGATAGGAAGAAAGATATGGGGCAGGTGCCAGACTCTTTTTAACAACTAGCTTTCATGGGAATGAATAGCGTGAGACCCATTCATTCCAGGGAGAATGGCACCAAGCCTTTCATGAGGGATCCACCTCCATGACCCGGTACTTCCCATTAGGCCCCACCTCCAACACTGGAGATCAAATTTCAGCATGAGGTTCCTTGGGTCGAATATCCAAACTATTGAATCCTCCCCAGGTCAGGGGTGGATCTGAAAGTTCCAATCCTTTAACCAGGTTGTCGGTTTCTCTGGCAACCAGACCCCATCCCAAAGCTGTCTAGGGGGTTGCCAAGAGTCATTTCAATAGTATAAATGCAGGTATGGTCAGACAGGTTCATTATGAATAAAAAGAAACACTCCTGTCACTCAGAATATCCGAAGGTATTAGGAGCTCTTTGCCAGCAACCAAGGACAAAGACCAAATATACATATTTTTATTACACTACAATTGGAAATACCCAAGGAGCTTATAAACCAATGCCTAGGCCCCTCTGTCTAAGGTTCTGATTTAAGCGGTCTGAAGTAGAGCCCCATCATGGGCACTTTATAAAGGATCTTCAGTTGATTCTAAAGCACAGCTAGGGTTGACAGCAATTCTTTAAATAAGGGAATGGTGTGAGTCAGGTGAGGGGTGCTCAATATTTGAAAGCAAACTTACAACCTTTTTGAACTATAGTCCATGCACTATGCTAACTGCTGAGGAGACAACAGTGAGCAAGCCAGGCATGTTCCTTTCCATATGCAGCTTATAGTCCAGTAGGAAAGATGGAAATTACATATATATGTCAGGCATAATGCAGCTGAGAATATAGCAATGAACCCTTTTTTGGAAATTGCTGTTCAATGAGAGGACCATGAAACAGTGGCATCAGTATTACCTAGGAGTTGCTAAAAATACAGAATAAGAGGCCCCACCCTAGACCCTCTAAATTGAATAGCATTTTACCAACATCCTCAGGAGAATCTTGTGCATAATCAAGTTTGAGAAGTGCAGCTCTTGGCAACTCCCCAGAAAAACTGCTTATGAATTCCTCAGTGAGATCCCAGAGGCAGCTCTTCTTCTTGTCCTTCAGGGAAATAATTGTACAAATATTCCCATAATCCCATAAACTACCCTAGAAACTTCTCAATAAAATGATTTTTTTTGGCTTAAACTAGTAAGATTCACATTCTATTGCCTCCAAGAAAGTTACCATATCTAATAAAGTTTCTATTTTCAAAATGCTAGAAAAAAGACCAAAACCCAAATTATATCTCATGTTTTCAATTCAGCATTTGATATTTCCAGCATTTTATAAATAGTCTGACATATTGTTTCTTCTCTTCATAATTTAACACACATGTAGTTTCAAGCCAATTAGTTTTGAACGATGTCAAGAATTTGGTGTTTTGGTTGGCTTAATGATTTCTGTCCTTTTCTCAATTGTATATATTTAGTTTGTGAGAACTGTGTTCATTATCTATTGTTGCATAATAAAATGTCATAAGTATAACAGTTTAAGACAACAATAAGCACTTACCATCTCACAGTTTTAGTGGGCTAAGAATTAGGAGTGGCTCAACTGGGTTATTTTTACTCAGCATATTTTATGATGCCATCATCAAGATGGTGGCTAGAAGCTGCCATCATTTGAAGGCTTGCCCGGGGATGGAAGGTCTAAATCCAATAAGGCTCACACCAGTGTCTGACATGTTGATGCTGGCTGTTGGCAGAAATCCTTAGTTACTCACCACATGGACTTCTTCATGGGTATACTTGAATTTCCCCGTGACATGAGAATTGATTTCCCTTAGAAAAACTGCTTTCTGTGTTAGTCCATTTGCACTGCTATAAAGGAATACTGAAGGCTGGTAATCTTATTTTTAACACGAGGTTTATTTGGCCTACAGTTCTGCAGGCTTTATACAAAGCATAGTGTCACATCTGCTTCTGGTGAGGCCTTAGGAAACTTACAGTCATGGTGGAACATGAAGGGGAGCCAGTATATCACATGGTGAGAGTGGGGGAGAGAGGGAGGAGGTGCTGGGCTCTTTTAGCCAACTAGATCTCACATTAACTCAGAGTGAGAAATCATTCATTACTGCAAGGACAGCACCAAGTCATTCATGAAGGATCCAGCCCCATGACCAAAAACACCTCCCAACTAGGGCCACCTCCACCATTGGAGATCACATTTCAACATGAGATTTGAAGGGCACGAAGCATCCAAAACGTGCAACATTGAGAGCGAGGCAGAAACCATATCTATCATGAGCCAGCCTCAGAAGCCATATTTCACCATTTCTGCAATATCCTATTGGTTACAGGCCAATCTTATTCAATGAGAGGGGAGGAGACTCATAGCAGTGTGAATGAGGGAAGAATCTTTGGAGATAACCTTGGAGACTGGCTAACACAAGGTCCATATTTCATATTATTTCACTTTTCTGCTTCTAACTATTTAAAGAAAAATAGGACCAAAGGTAATAATGTATCAAGCATTTTCTATGTAGACAAAGATGGTGACTTAACTGTATGATGGATATTTTAATGTATATAATAATAATAATGCTAAAAATATAATATCTAACATTTATGTAACCCTTAGTAAAATGTCATGGACTGTTCTAATCACTTTTTATATATTAATGCATTTAATCCTTACAACACAATTTTTACGAAGTTAACTATCTCCTTCTACCACTTCTCACTGCCCCACTGCTACTATCCTAGTATAGTGGCATAATCACAACTTACCTGGATCACTACAAAAGCCTCCAGCCAGGCTATACCCACAATCCTTTGAGGTAGGTACTATTTTTCTCTGCATTTTATATTCCATGGAGACAGATCAGCAAAGTCCAAAGGTAGGCATTCATATAGCTGTTCTGAGGAACAACCAAAATGGCAGTAGGATTAGAGCAGAGTAAGTAAGGAGAGAGAACTAGGAAATGGGCTTATAGAGGCAACACATGGAGGAGTGAGCACAGACCATGGAAGGTCCTGGGGGTTATAGTAGTCATTTACTGGAGTGGTCTGTTGTGCTGAGAACAGCTTGAAAGAATAGAAGGCAGATGTGGAGGCCTAGTTGGGGGCTATTGTAGCAGTCCAGGTACGATGTGGTTATGCCTGGTCCAGGATAGTAGCAGTGGAATGGTGAGAAATGGTGGACAGAGTGGAGCATTCATTTATTCATAGCTAACTTGTTAAAAAACCCATTTCCCATTTAGAAAAAAAAAAAAAAAAAAATTGCAGCTTGCTGCCAGTGCTCATTTCTTGGGACAAATGGGAAATGGGTTAGAAATCATGATAGTGATGCTGAAGGGATAAGTGATTAAAGGAAACAGCTATGATGGAGTAGAATGATGGTATCCTAACAGCAGAACCAGTGTTCCTCTAAGGCTGCTGTTTGATAGTTTGCCAAGTACACAAGTCCTGCTACCTACCAAAAGAAGCTGATTTAAAACAAAAGAGATTTTGATGACCATCTGAGTTATTGGAAAGCAGTTCAGAAATATAGATTTTTTTAAAAAATAAAGGGTACTAGGAAGGTTTAGAAGAGTGTGCTTTAAAAATATTGTGACTGATGATCAAAGGAAAGCTTGGCAAATTCTCCTGGTAGTCAAACAAAAAGGCACACACACACAAACCAGAACAAATAAAAGATTTGTTAAATAAAGTAAACTTATTCCTAGAATTTTCAGCTAGCTATTCATAGACACATATTCAAATGTCAAGTCAAAATTAAAATGGATATCAATATTTTTTCTCTTGAACACAAACATGAGGGCCAATCGAATGTATGTCAATAGCATACAATATCAGGGTAATGAGAAATTCAGTGCATTACTCTACCATCCCCAGCATGGTCAGAACAAACTGCCTTATGAATGGAGGAAACTAGATTCTTCTAAAATGATGGTTTATTCTACAAACATTTGAGTACCTACCAAATGCTAATGAACTATTGCAGAAACATTTTCAGCACTTTTTCAACATATGAAATCAATAAGTCTCAAATGGGACCTGGAAAGAATGATGGAGATAATTTAATCCATCCTTCTTGACCCATCACCCATTTGACAGCTAGAAATAAATGGAGGCACATGGTAGTGAAGCAATTTGCTTAATGTCACATAGTTTGTTAGCTTTAATGTTGGGATTGAAAAGCAGAGAACTCTTTCACTATGTCTTTATCTCATTCTAATAGAACCTCAATCATTTTCAAAAATTAACTTGTAGTGTCTTTTTTTTTTTTTTTTTACACTAAACAAATGAACATGCATGTCTTTCACGTTTGAATTTACATTGGCATCTATCCACAGTTATGTGAGGACAGGTATGAGAATATCATTTCCATCTTCTACTATGGAAATGGAAACCCAGAGCCAAACTATCCTTGCAATGCAAGGGAGAAGTTCACAGGGCCACATACAGACAAGTTTGCTTCATTCACATCCACATCCCTGTGCCACAGAGTGCCTGTTACATACAAGACACTCAATACATTTTTATTAAATGAACGAGCAGATTTATGCTCCCTTAACGTCAGTTCAACCCAGAAACCCAGCAAAGGGCAAATCACAAGCATTAAAGTGAAACTGGAGCTTACCTCCTGGATACCATGTTTGCTTTTGCCAGAGTAGACATGGAGACTTTAAAAAATATTATATGTACATTTAATAAAATGTAATTTTATTTTTAATACAATTTTTGTATTTTTAATACAATTTTGTATTTTTAATACAATTTTTAATGTAATTTTAAATTTAATAATTTTTGAAAATCCCAGTGGAGGCTCTTAAAGACCGAAGAGAATGTAAAGACAGACATTCCACCTTAGCTTAGGCCAAGGTGCAGGTAAAGAAGAAATAAAGAATGTGTAGAAAATTCCCATCCAGACATAACAGGAGATGAAAGTGATGTCCGTGCTAATGAGACTAAGAAATAAAATCTTGCAAAAAATCAAGCATAAGTTGCTATTTCTTCTAACACTGCCTACAATGTACCTTTTTTCCATAGTAAGTAGGCTAAACATATCTTTTTAAGCCAGTGTCTTGTATTTTGAAATTCTGGTTCTTATGAAATTTTACCTCTCAATAATACTCCTAGTCCTTAAGTTAATTATCACACTCTGAACCATCGATTTCAAGGGGAAAAGGATGTGTTATAAATGTGTTCCCCTAATGAAGTAGCAAAACGTGTAGACTGTTTATTTTCTATCATCAGTGCACAACAGCAATTTCTCTTTTACTAAAACATTTGTTTTTCAAAATAAAATGTGGCCACTAGTAGGTTACGAATCTTTATAACCTGTTCGCTATGCAAGAGCGTTCACCTGAAGGTTTGATACAAAGGGATTTAATTAACCCCATAGGTGCTCAGCTGTCTTTAAGTATATTGCCAGAATGCAGCTGCCCAGTAGAGTGGTTAGGAACATCTACTGCCTTCTTTCCAGTCATGGACAGGTAACAATTTACTGCCAAAAAAGTGATCATAATAGAGTCCTTTTGAAAGATGAAAATGTTAAAAGTCAGTCATATTTTACGAGCTGTACAACCTCAGCTCATTCTTAGTCAGAAGAAAAACAGCTGGAATCATGAAGAAAATGTTACTAACTTCTTGAGTCTCTTACTTGAACACACAAAAATGGGTGCACAAATACATGCACAAATGTGTACTCACAGAGCTCAACTGCTTACTCTCTGTTTTCTTCCTTTTTGCCTGGATTCTTCACCATCATGAGGCAAGTGAGGCACTTGCTTTGGGTGTGATATTTAAGCAGAGACCAAAAAACTCCTCAATCACAACAAGGGCCAATAATATTGAGGTACTGGGCTACACGGGAGTCTAAGATGAAAAGAAAAACAGTAATACAGATCCTATTTGTATTAAATATATTGTTGTTTTGGTCATACATTTTTGGCATTATTTTTGATTTGTAAAATATTGTATTGAAGTATTATTTTGGTTACTGAGTTTTTGTTGTCCCTCAAATTTTGCCCCTAAGGCAAGTGTCCTGCTACTCTCACCCACATCCTCATAGTGTTGGCCCAGCCCAGATGATTCTACTTCTATCAAAGGGGAATGAAAGACATATTCAAGGCTTTAAGGGCTCCGAGCATTCTATGACTTCAGTTCCTAAATGACCGTTAGGAATGTTCCACTTCTGTACAACTCCTCCAAAAATATAGCCCTACAGGATTTTGAAAGGGCAATGGATGTTATGAGCAAAATGAACAAGCTTTGAAACGTATAAGTGATATAGTTTGGATCCGTGTCCCCACCGAAATCTCATGTCAAATCACAATCCCCAATGCTGGAGGTGGGGCCTAGTGGGAGTTGATTGGATCATGGGTGCGGTTTTCTCATAAATGATTTACCGTGGTTTTCTTGGTGCTGTTCTCATGATAGTGAGTGAGTTCTCATGAGATCTGGTTGTTTAAAAGTGTGTAGTGGCCGGGCGCTTTGGCTCACGCCTGTAATCCCAGCACTTTGGGAGGCTGAGCTTGCGGCAGGGGTGGATCACGAGGTCATGAGTTGAAGACCAGCCTGGCCAACATGGTGAAACTCCATCTCTACTAAAAATACAAAAAATTAGCCAAGTGTTGTGGCAGGTGCCTGTAATCCCAGCTACTCGGGAGGCTGACAGAGGTTGCAGAGAGCCAAGATCATGCCATGGCATTCCAGCGTGGGTGACAGAGGGAAACTCTATCTCAAAAAAAAAAAAAAAAAAAAAAAAAAAAAGTCTGTAGTACCTTCCCCCTTGATATTGCTGCTCTGGCCATGTGACTGTGCCTGCTCCCATTTCTGTCTTCCGCCACGATTATAAGTTTCTGGAGATCTCCCCAGAAGCTGAGCAGATGCCAGCATCATGCCTCCTGTACAACCTGCAGAATAGTGAGCCAATTAATCCTCTTTTCTTTATAAATGATCCAGTCTCTGGTATTTGAGAGCAATGCAAGAACAGACTAATACAATCACTATGGAAATCTAAGGCTTAATAAAGACTCCGAGGATTAGAAAATACATCCGTGTTCTAAATTTGAACCTTCTTGACAACATCCACCCGTGAATACATGCAAACAATTGCAGTGATGAAGAACATGCTGTTTCTCAACACAGTCAATTCTAACTGAGATCTCTTTCAATGTTCTTGCTTACAGGGAATCAGATGTGAGTCTTTCTTCTTGACGTTTCACATACTGGCTCACTTTGAATCTCTTGAGCTCTTATTTAATAATAGCTCCCTCTTCTAGGGTTGGTGCAAAAGTAATTGCTGTTTTTGCCATTAAAAGTAATTGCAAAAACAACAATTACTTTGCACCATAAAATTTGAAGGCAGATAAAAACTGGCATTTTCTTGAAGCTAGTTATTTTCCTTTTGGACATTTATCCTAAGGAGATAATCATTAATTTACTATTAAATGTTGCTTTAGAATTTGAATTACGTTGAAATAAGAATGAAGATTCTGGTAGCCATAGCCATCATAATTCAGTGCTCAAGTTGCTTTCTCAGGGTTGAAATGTGGTAATCTTAACCTGGCTGGTCATTAGAATCCTCTGACGGAGTTTATTTATTTATTATTTCTTTTTTGAGGCAGAGTCTTGCTCTGTGGCCCAGGTTAGAGTGCAGTAGAAGGATCTTAGCTCACTGCAACCTCCACCTCCCAGGCTCAAGCAATTCTCCTGCCTCAGCCTCCCGAGTAGCTGGGACTATAGGCATGTGCCACCAAGCCTGGTTAATTTTTTTTTTTTTTTTTGTATTTTTAGTAGAGATGGGGTTTCACCATATTGGCCAGTCTGGTCTCAAACTCCTGACCTCAGGTGATCCACCTGCCTTGGCCTCCCCAAGTGCTGGGATTACAGGTGTAAGCCACCACACCCAGCCTGATAGAGTTTAAATTATATATATATTTATGTTTGGAATCTATACTTCAGGTCTTCTTACATCTGGGGTGGGACCCAGCATTCGTGCTCTTTAAACCTCCTCAAGAGACCAGAATGTTCAGGTCGGTTGAAAACCGCTTCTTTCCTGCTAGTCAGCTGAACAGGAAAATCCACTAGTCTCTCACTTCCTCCAGGTTAGGCAAAAAACCCTACAAGTTAAAATACCTTATTTACTTTCATAAAGTAAGCTCCTTTTCTGTATTTAAGCTTCTGAAAGTACAGTAATAATTTTATTGTGGAAAAGAGATTATGTGGGGATTGACTACTTTTCTTGGATTGCCCATGGGGTAGAAAAATTAGGGCAGTATAGTGGTACCCTGAAGCAGTACGTGACAGATGTTTCAGAAATCAGAGAAATCTCCGTGAATTTTCTGGAATTTAACTCAGGGAAAATACTTATTTGTCTTGTAAATCACCATAATTAAAGATAATGATAATAATACTTTACATCAAAAATGTGGTGCCTGTGTTGTTATCTCTTCGGGGCCTTCTGAAAACCCCATGATGAAGGAAAGAAATGTATCCATGTGCCTGCTTACTTCCGTGACTTGTTCATGAGAAATATAGAAGACAGACATTCTAATGCTAACATTGTTAATTTACCTTAGTAAGATCTACCATAACCATAACATCAGTCTTTATTAAATGTGCTACAAAGTATTTATCAGTTTTAAAAAATGTTCATTAAAAACAGGATGATTAAGAAAAAACTATAGATTAACCAGTATTACATAATCTAATATTTTTATTGAGACTTCAGTTTGATTGAAAGATACAAAATCTTTATAATTATTATTTTAGGATGAACATTCATTGGCTTAATAAAATTTTACTATACCCTATTAACAGTTGATTTTAGACACTAAAGCCAAGATCTACAACAAGGGAGAAAAGCGTGTGTGGTCTTACTGGCTGTTTATTTGGGCAGAATCAGAAGCACTTTTAAATCTGGCTGGATTCCCTATTTTTAAACTATTTTCCACTTATAAGCACATCATAGCCACAAGGAAATACCTTCAGGTTTTCTACGATACTCGGAATTGGTTCTTTCAGGAGAGAATAATTTGGATTTAAAATGTATGCCTTTAATTAAGAATAACTTTAACTCTAGGATCCATTATACTTTTAAGCAAGGATTGTGTGCCAAACATTGTGCTAGGAACTCTAGATTCAGAAATTAATAAGACCTAGTACTTACTTCTGTGTGTCTTTTACTAAGTTGAAAAGAGCTGACAGTGCTAAAACAGGGCTAATGTATTGCAGATCCAGGGTGGCTCCTGCCTATAACTTGGATTCTTGCACCATTAACCACAGCTCCTCTTATCATATGTGATGAGATTGAATTGGTCCATGATGTCCAAAACAGAGAATCAGAATTCTTGAGCATTGATCACTTTAAAGAATTGAAAGCTATCTATATTAACCTATCTTGTGGTGGTGGTTTTGTTTTGAGCTCATAAAAGTGAATAACCATTAAAGAGAAATCTAGATTTTAGAACAAAGAGTATTACTGTCATGGTTTCTAAGTATGTTGATTTAATTAACCCCATGTGACACTTGCCAAATATCTTCAAGAATTACATGCACAGAGATTATGTATATATTTATATATTCAGAACTGATTTTTTGGAAACAAAAAACAAAAAAACTTCTCTCTGAATTTGCTAGATTCTGTTAAGCAAATTAAGGCTAATTTGAGTTCTTTGAATTATAATCAAATTTCATTGTTAATGCAGGTTATCCTTGACCATTTCCCTTGAGCTAGAAAAATATGCATTGTCTATTGAATCTATAAAATTATCAGTTAAGGGAGCAAAAAGGAGACATAAATGTGAGAAGTTTTCACAGAAACTTTCCATGCTACAGTTATCCTGCACGTCATGTTGGAGTCATTTTGACAGAAACAGCTTTCACAGAATGCCCACCAGACATGTTTCCACAGGCTGTTTTGCCATCTGTAGTATTAAAGAATATCCACTATGGGTGCCTTAGGGCTAATCGTTTAGAATTGTTTACAAAGTTTTCATGATGCAATGAAGTGGAATTATTGACTTTAATGCCCACCCCCACCCCCGCCACCAAAAAATCCAACCAGTGGCCTTATTAAACCAGAAACAAATAATAAACAATGTTTTAGACACTTTTTTATCTGGAGTGAAGACACACACACACACACACACTTGCTTGTGATATATCTCTGCTGAAATAATTGTTTTTGACCAAATGTTGGTCATAGAAAATTTATGCATAATATATTCTACTCTAGATACCACTTTCTCCTAGATTTATTTATGTAAAATGCACATCTCAAAATCCACAAGCACACAGCTAATAGAAAGAAATGATGAAACCTTGCTTTCCTTAAGTATGTCATGCAGATGCAGCTGGAATTACATGGAAAGCAGTAAACATGTTCTGTAAACCTGTACTATGAGATATGTGGACTTCTCCCATTTTAGGAAACAGAAGATCATATAGATATTTTAAGTCATTTCCTTAAAGTTGTAACACCTCTTGCTTAGATATTCTGATCAGGCTATTTAAGCAAGTTTCTATTTTTATAAATTAAGTTTTCCTTTTTAGAAAATATCCTTTAAAAAGTTGGAATATCAGTGTGATTGTATAGCTAGCTAGTGCTGGAAATCATAGGTTTAGATACTCAAGCACAAAGAAATCTTTTAAGTCGACTCCAAAGCAATTATTCCAGTTCTTTATTGTTTCATTATGCAGCATCTTTGGAGTCCTCATAAAACACAATTGTGAAAATGTCATCTCAGGCTCAAAGGACAAATTATTTTCCAATATGTTTTCAAGAAAAAATAGTATAACTATTACACAAGTTAGATGTTTAATTGCTA
The DNA here is from genome assembly GCF_007565055.1 of Rhinopithecus roxellana. Lineage (NCBI taxonomy): Eukaryota > Metazoa > Chordata > Mammalia > Primates > Cercopithecidae > Rhinopithecus > Rhinopithecus roxellana. The sequence continues at coordinate 143,728,145 of NC_044553.1, read as the reverse complement.
TCCTCTATTAATCATGAAAGCTTGATTTGGTACTAATCCCAGAGGTCATTCAGTCATAGAGTCCCCCTCTCACTACAAGAAGCCTTGATATATACCATGTAAGTTTGATCACAGCATATACATGCAACCTACTCTGTGTTCAATTGAACTAAATGTCTTTGACAGAAGATTGATGACTCATTTGAGTAAAATTTTGGCAAATTCATCTACATGTTGGAAATGTCTTCTTTTTTAGGTGGACGTTTGCTGTTTCTCTGACCTTCTGATGTCCATTACCCTTTTCTAATACAGAATGATTTTTCCCTTCTGTTGTTGTCTGCAGTCTTGGTGCAATGGTGTGCCAAGGCTCTTCACTCCCATGTCAGAGGTTACAGTAGGTCTTGTTTAACATGTGCTTCCTCTCCCTGCTCAAGAGACAGGCATGTGCCATGACCATACAGCTCTGTCTCCCAGGACATTAAATCTTGTGAGGAGTAAAACAAAAATAAAATAATAAAATATACCATTTTGGAGGGGTTTAGAGTCACACTGGTGCTGGTGTGCTAATCAGATTGGTGTGTGCACACTAGATTTTTCCTGCAGTCTCTACTGCTGGACCCCAGGTTCCCTAGAATCCAGTCCTTTGCTAAATCAAAGTCACCAGCCTTCACTTCAAATTTTGTGGCTCTTGATACCTTTCCAGTCTATGCTGTTTTCTTAAGTCAACCACCGTCTGTCTATGCTGCCTGCAAACAAATAACTCTTTCAGTAAAGTTCCCATTAGTTTACTCTTTTGTTCCTAAGTTCCCTTTCCAGAATTTCTTCACATTCACAGACCCAGCTTTGCAATATAAAATTCTACCTACAATTTAACTCTCTTCTTTTGGCCAAAGAAATGAACTTCCTACAACTGTTACTAAAATTATTTGAATTCTAGATCTTAGACAATTTTGATCACGTTTTTTCTTTGTGGAGTAGACCCATATGGAACGGGTACTTAAAGAAAACACCAAAGTCACCAAGTCCCCAATCCTTTTTTTTTTTTTTTTTTTTTTGGAAGAGGAGGATCTTATTTCAGTTCCATTACTTTCATTACCATGTGACAATATTTGGTTAATTTTGAAACTGGATTCCAGACTAAATTTTACTGTTTCATTTTGTCTAATGAATTATAGCATAGCCATTAATTTGGTGCCTGCCTGTTATAATTTAAATAAAATATGATATTGTTCCTTCTGAATTTTCATTAAATTCATTGCTAAAAATGGTGAGTAGACCAGATCCCCGTACCAGACTATAAACAACCTGCTTGTGGTTGACAGTGATTTAATAATCAACAGCTTTTGATGAGAGTTTTTTAAAAACTCCAAATTGCTTAACATGTTTAATCACTTAAACATATCTAAGTATCTATATATAAATCTGCTACATTTTAGTTCAGTCCTTATTTTTCTGTAATTTCTCAATATGATTGCAAAATGTCTCTATCAAACTGATAAGTAGGTAGCATCATAATTAATGGGGGGGAGTGTGGCATAGTATCTTAATGGCAGATACAACACACACATATAACTGAATCAAATTTCAGAGTAAGTTTTTTTTGAGACAGGATCTCACTGCGTCATCCAGGTTGCAGTGGCAATCTTGGCCCACTGCAGCCTTGACTTCCCAGACTCAAGGGATCCTCCTACCTCAGCCTCCCTAGTAGCTGGGACTACACGGTCCATGCCACCATGCCTAGCTAATTTTTGTATTTTTTTGTGGAGACAGGTTTTTGCAATGTTGCCCCAGCTGGTCTTGAACTCCTGGACTCAAGTGATCCACCCGCATCGGCCTCCCAAAGTGCTGAGAATGCAGGCATGAGCCACCATGCCTGATGCAGAAAATATTTATTCTGGTTATATATAATGCATCTTTATTAGTTTCTATTCTGTTACATTCTACAGTGTTCCCTTTTTTTTAACTAATCATGTAAAGTTGGTAGATGGTATCCATGTATTAGTTGTGATATTGTGCTATAGTTATGCAACATGTTATCCCAGGGGAAACTTGGTGGAGGGTGTGAGAAATCTTTGTATTATTTTTAACAACTGCATTTGAATCTACAGTTATCTAAAAATTTTTTAAAAAATCATAAGCTACAAATTTATGATTCACTAATGCTTCGTCAACAGAAATGTATAAGATGCTGTGATTGAAATATTAACAAAATTGTAATGAGTAAAACAAGAGTGACTGATGTCATTATCATTTTTCAATATTATTGTAAAAGTTCTAGCCACTACAATATGATAAGAAAAAGGAAATATTATTGGAAAAAAATAAAACTGGAATAATTTTCAGGTTATCTATTTGAAAACCCATGAAGGAATTATTTACAGCTTTAGCAGTGCTTTTTACTAACAGTATTTAGTAACAGGAAAAATATTAAAATATAATATTAAAGTATTAATAGTTACTTCTCAGCAAAGGCATATAGTTGATTTTCCTGCTATTTTTTGCACAGGAACAACTTACATGATCTGAAGTGGCTGACTCAAACTCTGTTCAATAAAAGTGCTTCAATTAGTGAGCCAAGGCTTCCATAACAAAGTATCACAGATTGGGTGTTTTAAATAACAGAAACGTATTTTCTCACAATTCAAGAGGCTGGAAGTGATCAAGGTGTCAGCAGGGTTGATGTCATTTTGAGGCCCCTGCCCTTGGTTTATAGATGACCGCCTTCTCTCTGTGTCTTCACGTGGTCTTCCCTCCATGCCTGTCTATGTCCTCTTCTTATAAGGATACCACCCACTGGATCAGGACTCACTCTAGCAATCTCATTTAACCTTTACTACCTCTTACAAAACCCTATGTCTAAATACATTTACATTTTAAGCTACCGGGAGTTAGGGATTCAGTGTATAAATTTTAGGAGACATCATTCAGTTCATAATAGTGCTCTAGACAGATCAAATGCTGCTAAGTACACCCAAGCCATTCTGTTCCAGTGGAAATAGATTGTCATGGTCAATAATGATAGAAGGTAGATTATTAGACACTGCTTAATGTAAAAGCACCAAAACTCTTGTGGCCTATCAAGGTGGAAGATATGCTGTCTAGGGTCATTGTACAGATGCTGCACTGGGCTATCCATCAGAGTACAAGAATCTCATGGGATGAACTGGTGGGATGGAAGGTTGGTCCACAGACTTCTGTGTGTCCTCCAGGAAAAGACCCAACAGTGTGTATCATCTGTGTATGTATCTCTTTGTGGTCTTGAGAAACCTCTTAGCTGGACAAGTTCAGTACATTCTCCTTTCATGATGAGAAAAACAATGAACACAACAAAGAGTTATGGCTGTTAAGGGCAAGTCACTGTCACACAAAAACTATTGTGTTGTATTGTGTTTGCCATTAAAAGTAATGGCAAAAACCGCAATTATCTTTGCACCAACCTAGCATTACTATGTTAATAAGATAAAGACATATACTTAGATGACAGAGAGTTCCACTAATAACCTAACAATTAAGTTTCCATATACGAATGGTTAGCCTGACTATAAAGCTTTTCTGTCCACAAGGATTCCTTCATGAGTGTTCTGAAAGCAGCTGTTGTATAGACCACTTGAGTATTTTGACTCTTAAGACAACAGAGGGAATTTACATAAAGATTTGTCAAAAGGAGGTAAGAGCTTTCTTCTAAAATTATGTTAAGTGAAAAAGAAGATGAAATGCTTTTGTCAGTTTGTAGCATGTGAATACTAGCCAAAATATAAGAGAAATATCTTATTTTCTGCAATAGAAAACTGAGGAATATAAGGGAATCTCATTTGGAGGATGATGTAATATTGTCTAAATAAAATAACCCCTGCTGTCTGAAGCCATGGACAGAAACGAAAAAGACTTCCAGGCTCTCAATAGGCTTGAAATTGAGGAGAAAGTTGGTTCACACATTTGAATGTATGAAAACAAACAAAACACCCACCTCACTCTGCAAAGACACAGTTCTCCTTAAGTGTTGTCAAATTTCTTCTAAATTAAATGTCTAGGCAGTTACATAGAAATAAAGGCTATTGAGCCTCAAAAAACAAAGGAAAAATATTTCAGTGTTTCCCAATATTATTTTTATCTCTTCCTTTTCAGTAAAACTCAGCTAATGTATATTTTATACACACACAGTCATGTGGAAATACATCCTGAGAATCATATCATGAAGCTATTTTATCATTGTGTGAACATCAGAGTGTACTTACACAAATAGATGGTGTAGTCTACTACACACCTGGGCGATATGGTATAGCCTATTTTTTCCTAGGCTACAAACCTCTACAGCATGTTACTGTACTAGATGCTACAGGCAATTGTAACACAAAGGAGAGTATTTGTGTATGTAAACATAGAAAATGTACAGTAAAAATATGATATATGCATCATGTGGTGCATGACTGCATAGTTAAATACTATACAAATATTAGTGTCAATATATTATACACATTACAATGTATTATAAGGTATACAAAAATAGAAATTAAAAATGTTAAAAGAATATGATCAAGTAACTACAAGTAGAAATGTTAATACTAAATTCCTCAAACTCTGTGATCAGCTAGGAATTCCCCTGGGATGTATACAACCCACTTTAGGGAACTCTGATCCATATTGTAGGTTTAGTGCTTAAGGACATTTTCTTTTTTTTTTTTTCTTTGAGACAGAGTCTCGCTCTGTTACCCAGGCTGGAGTGCAATGGCGTGATCTCGGCTCACTGCAGCCTCTGCCTCCCGAGTTCAAGTGATTTTCCTGCCTCAGTCTCCTGAGTAGCTGGGATTATAGGCGAGTGCCACCACGCCCAGCTAATTTTTGTATTTTTAGTAGAGTTGGGGTTTCACCATGTTACCCAGGCTGGTCTTGAACTCCTGACCTAGCGATCTGCCCACCTCGGCCTCCCAAAGTGCTGGGATTACAGGCGTGAGCCACCGCACCCAGCCTTAAGGACATTTTCTTCCCTCCTATGGCGATCTACATAGAAGTACCAAGAAAGGACTTATAAGTGGTAGCTGTGGTTCCTTTTATCTCTGTTCATTTTTTCATCAAAGCAGTATTCCATAGTATCATTAAAAAATAACATACTATATGATCTTACTGTCATATTAGGCCTCTCTCAATAACATTTATTGTCAACTTAAATGGGCAGACAAATTGTAAAGGAAGTATCATCAGAGGGTATTTTCTCAACTCTCTCCTAACAATTCTTAAAGGGGAGTGATTTACACAGTTCTCATTATAAAACGCATTGACTTTTCCTATGTTAAGGTACATAAGAAATTCCAAATCATATAAATATGCCACAAAAGAAATTCCAAATCATATAAATATGCCTATTCGTCCTGATTAATTAATATCTTTAAATGAGGGAAAATAGACAGATGGTCACCTTTAAGCCTATGAACACACTGGGTTCCTCTTTTGATTATTTTATTTTATCTCTGGCATGCACAGCTTTATATTTTTTTCCCATTGTAGTTTTTTTTTTTTTTTTTTTTTTTTTTTTTTTTTTTTTTTTGGTTGTTTTTCAAACGTGAAACACTGATAGTAATATGACCACATTTATTTTTCGGAAGGACTATCTGTATTGTCCCAGCTGGTGAGTCACCTCTGGATGAGGCACTGCAATTCTGATAAATTAATCTCTAATCGCAGCATGTTTTCCCTTCAAAGAGGAAAGGGCACCCGTTGGCATGTGCAAAGACCTTCCTTAAACCCAGCCTTTCCCAGGACTGGAGAACATTTCCAATCCGAGCCACCACCTGAGGAATGCATCACCCTTCACACACTCATGTAAAAGGATATTTTAAAATTCCAGCTCATGAAACAGTTCAGGGAAACCAGAATGGAAAAGACAGTGACGTATTTGGCATAAGAAACAAGGTGGCCACCAATGTATCACTTAGGCACCGGCTTTGGGTATTGGCAATCCTATAAAACGCAGTTTCTACCTCACATTGCTATGCCTAATTCAATTTGTTAAGTCATGGTGGAAGACTATTTCAAGTGAAATAAAAGCAATTCTTGGCAATAACATTTCACCGCAGTATACTTACATAATCTAGCATTTATTTCAAACTCAATTTACTAAGGCAACAAAAATACAAAAATTAATGCTATACTTAAACTTTACAGTCACCACTAAATAAGTGCCTTTGACAAATATATGTCATACTTGTCTTTTTACCATCAACACTGACAGTTTGTAAAGTAATGGAGGTAATTATAACAGTGAGTAACACCTTTACGCTCATACTGACATCAGTGACAGTATAAAAGAAACAAGTTTTGTTTGTGAGTTTTCCTTCCCAATATCTTACTCATATTTTCCATGAAGTTGATAAAAGTCTAGTGTATCAAATAGGCACATTTGTCTACAAAGAACAGAGACACACTCAATTTAATGCAAGTAGCAGAGATTGTTGTAAGGCTACGAGCAGCTTTAACATAGGAGAGGCCAGACAACTTGGCTTTGGAAAGTCAGAAAGGGCACGACATTTACCAGATCAGTCCATAGAATTTTTCATTTTGGGAATTTACCATTAGGTTGACTCAACTATTATACTTGTCTGCTCCACACTGTCAATTTCTAGCTACCAAATTCAGTTTGTCCTTATTCTCAATTTATACTCAACACAGAGGAAATCTGATAGACTCAACTCATATTTTGCAGTCTGCTGGCAACTACCCACTGACCAATGGGCCATTAAGCAAACGGACCTGCACAAAGCAGAGGCCTTTAGGTAAAGCATTAGATGGAAGGCAAAGTTGGGATTTACTGGAGCAGAGATTGTGCATGTATTTTATCTACTTTTCTGAATCAGATCCAACCAAGGATTCAGTTTCACTTGTATCCAAAAAGCTTGGGTTCTAACTTCATTAGGAAAGAACATGCTAATTTGACCCACTCTTACCCTTTTTCTAGTGACCCAATTAATCCATTTCCAACACTAAACTGTACCTACTAAACTGTACCTAGGCATGTATCCTTCTTGTTACTATCTTGAACATACCTGATGCGCATCATTAATGGCACATGCTGTAGTTGTTGTCTTCTACCCTAAATACCCTCCTGAAGAAACTGATTTTGGCTTAACCACTTTCACTTGGTCACTGAAATGTAAATGTGCAAAGCTCATCAACCCAGAGAAGTGGTTCGGGGGCATTGAGGATGCAGGCGTTGTTTTGTGTCCTAGAGAACATTTGGCAACGTCTAAAGACATTTTTGGCTGTCACAACTAAGTGAGTTTTACTGGTATCTAGTGAGTAGAGACCAGGATGCTGCCAAACATCCTACAGTGCACAGGACAGCTTCCACAACAAAGAGTTATCTGGCCCAAAATGTCAATAGCATCAAAGTTAAAACAAAAACAAAAACAAAACAAAACAAACAAACAAAAAAACCAAACGTAGCTTAGAGGCATTCTGAAACTCACATGCCAGAAGGACACAGATGCAGGCTAATTTTGAACAGAGCAGTCTTCCAGTTAGAGCAAATCTTAGTAACTGAAGGAGACCCCTTTTGTAAACATCCAATCTGGAAGAATTGGCTGTCCAAGCAACTGTCACCCTGTATTGCATTCCTTGCCAGTATGTGCATATTCTGACCTATATACTTGCACAGATTCTGGTGGGGAAATATGTCTCTTGCCCTTTCTTCTTGCAAAAGTCAGTGTGAAAAGTAGAATATCCAGTTATACATTTCCCCAAATATCCTTCCTGTTGCACTCATAGAAACTTAGAAGCCTGATTGCACATAAGACTCCTCATGATCAGTTAGGAGCTTACAGATCTAGCCCACCATAATCCTCCACTACGTTAGTGAATTTAGGGAAGCCTACTCAACTTGATCTTCATGAATGCTTGGAATTCAAATGAAGGGGTTGAATCCAGTGAGGAGCTAATAAATTTTTTTCTGGGTGATTGTTGTATCGCAGACCCCGTGCTGGCTTGAAGGGAATTATAAAATTGGACTGCAACCTTTCACTGATTAGATAATTATGTCTCTCAAATAAAACTGTGTTTTCCTATGAATGTATTTTTCCTTTATGCCAATGATAGCACACAGCACCAGGACTATCCTTTGTGCTTACTGAGTATTTTCTGAACATGGACTTTTTTTTCTCAACTCTTTATTCTTCCCCAGTGCATATGAGGAATACATTAACACTCCCACATGTCCATCAATTACAACAAAGTGGCTATTTTTAAGTAAATGTGTGTTTCAAATACGTGTTGTGTTTGGAGGAGAGATAAGAGAGGAACGTAGGAATTTGACAGATTTTTCCAAGTATATCTGACTCTCCCAATCCCAGGAAAACTGATTGTTTTATACTTTTTTATCAACATCTCAATTCTAGTGAAACTATTCTTGGTTTCCAAAATATTTTGAATCTTGTTTCTGCCTCAATACCTAGTATACCCTTCACTCATAAGTTTTCCTAAAACCTGGATTACAATAACAAAATGTATTTATTTGTTTCAAGCACCACTGGCATTTCTGTATGTCTACTGACTCCTTAAATCCTTTGAGGTAGCCACTATTATATTTCTCAAAATGCAGATGAAACAATTGAGGTACAGTGAGGTCATGGAAGGTTGGATCCTGGCAGACTCTCTCCAGTGCCTAAGCTACTCCAACATCTCTACTTATCCAAAGCTTTTAAGTTCTATTTTGATCCTCCTGTACGAATCCCACAAGCTTTAAGGCTCAGGCATCTGCTCCTCAACTCACAGCATTATTTCAGACACTTCTTTGGAAATTCATTGTGCACCTCCTTATGATTTCTCTGCTGTGGTTGTACTGCATATTTAAATATGTGCATGGCTATTGGATAGTGCAATCGATAGTGCAATTGAAGGTCTTCTTATGCTTGTTTTATCTTTTTAATCTTTCCAGTCTGTCTGCCATTATCATGACTACCAGCAGAAAGTCAAAATCTATTTGCTTCTAATTATGATTTCTATATAATCAAATGAAATCCAGAAAGACTTAAAACTTCAACCTTATTCCAGATGATACTGAAAACAAACAAACAAAAAAAGCTCTATTTTCTGATGTTAAAGACTTGAAGAGAGAACAATGTCGTTACCAATATTCTACCTTCAAGAACAGTGGACCCAGCCAGCCCAGATGACATGGGGAGGGAGAGAGATAGATTCATTGGTTGGTGGCCAAGCAATTACACAAGGAACCACTCCTCCAGTTGGCTCCAATTCGGGTGACTCACTCTTCCCTTTCACTCTGCTTCCCCTGATTTTTTCTTCTCTATCATAGTCATAACCACATTGATAGGGGACAATTTTTTTCTCAGAAAATACAGCATAGCTGATTTCCTTGCTGCCTCATTTACCTGCATTTGAGCACCTATAACATATGTGTTACTTTTATTATTATCACAATTTATGATTCCAAATGAATTATTGATATTCCTTCCCAGGTCCCATTTCTGAAGGTCGTGTGTGTGTTTCATTGACTTTTGTAAAACATCTAATATCCTTGTTCAAATCTGGAAGATTTCAAAAATCACCCTTCAGACGAATATTTTTGTTAGGTGAATGTTCGTGTATTTGTTGATATAGTAAATAGATATTTGGTTATAAATACATATAAACATGATTCATAAATACCAGTGATAACAAGGAACCAACATTTGCATCTTTATGAATTACATGTGTGATGTATTTATGTACAAACCCTATGTGACCTTGTCCCCTTAATATTTGAATATAGTTTCTTCTGGAAGCTAAGTTTGTAGTGTTAAGCAATGTAAGTTCAGACTTTTCATGTTGCACAGTAACAAGTCCTCTGTACAACTTAATGACAAGGTCGACTTGAGCAAGATGGGATGTTGATATAATCTATAATTTACTTAGTCAATAACAGAGAAAATGATCATCCAACTAATATGCTATTTGGTAACAAGATATAATCAAATGGCTAGAGGATGAAACAACTGTATAAGCAAGATTTTAGAAGGCCAAATATGGGACTCTGAGTCTAAACGTTGGACACCATATGCAAATTTTATAGCTCACTCTTCCTGAATAAGAAATCTTGTGCATGACTTAAATGTCATAAACATTTTACAAGTCTTTGCTAGCAGCAGATTTCCTGTACTGGGAGTTAAAGGGCAAGTGTAAACTTGAGAACATGCTCTACATATGTATGACGGATATTAAAACACACCACATGACCTTTACAAACATATCAGGCTGGCCACTTTTATCCTGAAGATAAACTGCCAGACTGAATCCACATTTTGATCAAGTCACTGATGTGTAAAATCTGTAGATTTAAAAACATAGGGGTCTCCGTCTGTATAATAATATTGACAAATGCCACATACTCTGTGAGGTACATCACCTTTGTATTCTTCAGAATTTTTTCTCTTTCTAAAATTCCTAACCCGGAAATACAATCTGAAATGCAGTTTATCCAGATAAAGTAAATTATTCTTTAATTTGGTTCTAATGCATTACATTAATGTAATTAATTTTACAACTTGATTACGGCCTACACAGCATAATTGCAGAAACCAAGAGCTTAAAATAAGTACTCTGTCTTCAGAATGCATCTTGAATGACTAAGTCAAGTTTATATTACCTGACTATAGGCTTAAAGAGGAAAGAGGGAGGACATAAGTGAGAAGGGCTGTTTCACCTTGGGAGACATGGGAAGAAAAAGAGACTGAGTGATGTCTGGTGGGTGAGTGATGGATGCAGTCCAGATTGTGTTTGCCTCTTGGTTTTGTGCAGGACCAGATCAAAATATAAATATGAAATAATGCATTCTCCTTTTCACCTGCACTTTTGTCTGCCACCCTAACAGAAACTTCTGAGTGGTTTATTCATCGGCAAATTAAAAGAGAGATTCTATAAGCCATAAACATAGAAATCAAAGTTTAAACCCTGAGAAAGAAATCTGAATCTATTTTCTTTACAATTCAGATTACAGTCTAGACCGGTTTAATAACAGCATTAGATTTATCCACTCAGGAAAATTAAGACTTGGAGTGAACAAATCTTGATATGCCAGAACAAACTTCAACCCACCTGAAATGGCATTTTTGTGTTCTTGTGCTTTCTCTGATGCCATGGAAACACCCCTCTCAAATTAGAATGGAGAAAGTAGCAGAAATCACATAACCTGAAAATATGAACTGTGACCTCATATATGTGCCATTTTAAATACCTAGAAATTATGTTTAATTTGAATGACTGATATTTCAAGTGGTCTTGAGGCCTTGCACTTAATTCTAAAGCAAGTGCTTACCAGGCAAAGAAAAGTCTTAAGGTACTGCTCATTGGTTATATATTCAGAAGTCTCAACCATAAAGAGTGTTTTCTGTTTCAAACTGAAAGCCCAAAGAATGTGAATCTTAAACATGCCATATCTTGAGAATTAAATTCTTACATATCTGGATACTCAACTTATTTATTTTTGTAAGAAACATTTTACAAGGGTCCTGTTTACCGTGAGCCAGTAGTGCAGTCTTTTGTACACTGAGAAGATATAAGCCTGAGAGAAAGATTGCTCCTGCACATCAAATGAATTAAGATCTTCAGACATGTCCTGAAACCACTGTGCAATCTAATATATAACATCAGGAGAGTTTATTTTTCCATATATCCTTCTTCCAATTACTGTATATTCTAGCACTGCCACTTTATGTAACATTATGTAAAGAATTCTCTATTAAAGTCATAGCAATAAACTCCAGTGCTTCTGGTCCACTTTGCATGAGATAAACATCCCACACGTGTTACTCATTTTAAGTGCATTTCATCTGTGCTTGCTGTCGTTCAGGCTAGATAACCAACATAACATCATGGAAAGTAATGTGATACAGAAGATATTATTAGTGTTATTATTTTATCTGGATTTTTAATCCAGCTTGCAAGAATGTTTTTCATGTCTGGAAAATAAGGAGACTGTGATCCTATCGCTGCACAATCTGTTAATAGCAAACATCGAGGAAATGTAATTTGTCTGGTTTGATAACTTTGTCAAGGGAGTTTTAGAAACTACTCTGAAAATTACCTGTAATCCATTTGGGAGAAAGAAAAAAAGATGTGATTTTACAAGAGAAAGGAATTTTCCCACTGGATATGGCTACTTGTATAAAGGCAATCATATAACTTTTTGAAATTATATTCCCCTAAATGTTTAAGTGAAGTATTAAGTATGTGGCCTTATTAAAAATCTTGGAGTATATTATTTCTATGCCGGGCCAAATTTTTATTTCATTTTCTGCATTTAAGCATGAACTTATCTCATTAGTATGACATTCATTTTGCATATACTATCTTGCCCTGTTGGCTGATTTTTTTTTAAACAGTATGTCTTATTTTATCCACTAGATTAAAAAACTGTAATAAAACTATTATCTTATTACATGTTTCTGTAAGATTTAAAATATTTCTGGGAACCCAGAATATTTGAAACTAAGTATATTTTACCATGCTAATTTTCACCTTGGGCTATATAGCTCTCTTTCTGGATGTGCAGTATCTACTGATTCATTAGTGTATTCCTTGGGACTGGTACAGAGTACATCATCAATTAATGTTTACTGAATTAAATTAGTGTTCAACGTGTACTCATCTTGTGGAATACCCAATAGTATAAAAAGAATGACAGTACTCCCATGCATTTTAAATGTATGTTTTGGTAGTAAAATATTTAACTGACTGATCTAGTTTAGATGTGTGTCCCCACACAAATCTCATGTTGAATGCAATCTCCTATGTTGGAGATGGGGCTTGGTGAGAGGTCACGTCACTGGATCATAAGGGAAGATTTATCATAAATGGTTAAGACCATCACACCTGGTACTGTCCTCACAATAATGAGTGAGTTTTCATGAGATCTGACCAATTAAAAATATGTAGCACTTCCCTCCTCACACTCTTGTTCCTGCTTTTCCCGCGTGATATGCCTGCTCTCCCTTCACCTTCTGCTGTAACTGGAAGCTTCCTGAGGCCTTCCCAGAAGCAGATGCCATGTACAGCCTACAGGACTGTGAGCCAATGAAACCTCTTTTCTTATAAATTACCCAGTTGTAGGTATTTCTTTATAACAGTGTAAGAAATGAACTAATAGACTGGTCAAAGCTGTTATAATCTTTACAATTTCTGAGTTACCAGGGCATTTATTTCAAAATATAGCTGAGGATTCACTACTTTATTTAAATGTTAGTTTTCACCAACTTTCACATAATTATTGTTTAACGTAAGTGTTACTTATATGAAAAGAGAGATTGAAATAGTCTTAATGTTGAGGTATTGAAATACAAATCTTGGACAGAGCACGACTTTTTTCTACATCATATAAGGCCTCTACTGAGGGCATTTTAGTCTGAATTAAATGGCTATATAAAGAAAAGTACGTATATACTAAGTTTCTTGTTATTCGCATGATTGACTATTCGTCATTTCTGCTTAATTGTGTTTATATTTCTTTCTTTAGCCCGTGGAAACGACATACATGTGTGCTTACACAGCAGGCGAAAAAACAGAAAATATTGGCATACTATGCCTGAGTTTATAATGTGAAAAAAATACATAGTCTACTTTTTTAATATACATTTTTATTTTATTGTTATTATTTTTCATTTTTGTAGAGACAGAATATCACCGTATTGCCCAGGTTGGTCTTGAACTCCTGGCCTTAAGTGATTCTCCTGCCTCAGCCTCCCGCAGTGCTGGGATTATAGGTGTGAGCCAAAATGTCTGGAAAATATAGTCTATTAAGAGCCTTAATTTAATTTGATATTATACATTATTATTTGATGAGACCTCAGGCTTCTATATCAGAAAGAAGAGAACATCTTTCTCTGGACATATAAATAGGGAATCAATAACAAGTTATGCTTCGTGATAATATTACTAGAAGTAATTATTACTAAGAAGGTAAAACTCCCAGTGTTAAATATACATATCGAAAATGTGATTTACAAAGCAAATGCCATTGAATTTTTATGTCTTCACCTTCATATTGAATTGAGTTCCTCTTAAGTACTCATACCCCTCACCCAGATTCTAGGAGCTATTATAGTTATGCCATAAATATGATACTTTATGAGTTCAACATAAGGCAGGCAGTAAGTCTTAGGTGAACTGGGGTTGAACTAAGTTCATTATTTTTTCACTACTGTACTATAAAATGCATTTTAGGTCCCATCCAGGTTATTTATGTCTCAAAATTAGATGTAATCTTTTCAAAGAAGTAAGGTGAGATATTGGGGGAAAAGGATCAGATGTAACATTTCCAGCTTTCCATTTGTGAGCTGTGTTCTTGGAGCCCAGGGAATGCGGCAACACACTTAAGATTTATCGATCTGTTCCCATCGTTACACTGTAGACAGACAGACTGGGGGCTTGCAGTTTACATATTTATGTGAATTCTCTTGGTTTTTGATTGTTTTAAAATGAAGCTAGAGTTTCAGAAAGATGTAAAACTGACGCTCTCTGAAGTCCTCCAGGCTTTTGTGATCCTAGCAAAAAAGAGTGGTGATGGGAGCTCCTGCACACAATTCTAAGCGCCGAAGTAAATCAAGGCAGGACAGTAGGGAGGCAAGAAACAGTGCTGAAGGGCAGATCATGGCTGCAGACCCTTCCAGAATGCTGCGTGCATGTTTGTTCATGTTATGCTAGGTGGAGCTTCCTTAGTTTTTGTGCTAAAGTGTCTTATATCCACTCTTCCTTTTATTCTCCTTCCAATAAACACAAAGGATATGTCCTATAATTCCATCCTGCAGATGAAGACATTGAGACCCAAATAAGTTAAATAACTTGCCTCATGCCACAAAGCTCTCATGGAGCAAAGATGACATTCAAATCTAGCTATGACCCTGAAACTAGTATATTCGTTGATTAGAGGTCAGGGTCACTGCTCCCCAAATAGAGTGTTTGATACAGCCTGCACATCTGGGATATTAAGCTGTTGTATTCTTTTATAAAATAAAGCAACACAGGGAGAACCCAACTCTACAAACAATAATGAAAAATATTTAACCAGGTGTGGTGGGACACACCTGTAGTCTTAGCTGTTCAGGAAGCTGAGGGAGGATTGCATGAGCCTAGGAGTCTAAGGTTACAGTGAGCTACGATCATGCCACTGCACTCCAGCCTGAGTGATAGGGAAAGGCCTCCTCTCTAAAAACAAAATTAAACTAAAGGCACAGCTAAAGACAAGATTGGTTCCTACAGTGAAATAACTTTCTTAGGGGATGCTTTTGGGGCACTGCTTTCAATTTAGTTAAGCACCCTGCCAACCAGGCACGGGCCAGATGCCATGGTAGAGAGGTGGATGGAACCCAGCTATCAAATACCTCCAAATTACAACTTGCTTGTAAACAGATTCTGTGACATGCTGAATAAAGTTTTCTCTTAAAATTGCCTTTGTCGTTCACAGCAAATCTTCTTCCTGGAGGCTTCTCCTATCAACCCAACCTCTGGAGAACTGTCCAAACATCAATACTCACCCTTATCCTAAAACCTTTGTTCTAGAGATGAACCCTACCTTTGAAAACTATAAAGACTTAAATCCAGATATCATCACAAATTGTTAAAGAAGTAAATCCATATGAATATAAAGAGCTATCTAAGAGCCAAGACACAACAACACATATTACTCTCCAGGCCAAAAACAGTGATTAGAATCCAAAGATTTTCCTAAGAAGCTCTAATTTTATTGAGCAGGGCCAGAAGATGCATGAGAGGACTAACATTACCCAGAGATAGTTGAGTTAAACGGTCTTAACTCCTTTTTATCTCTACATGATGTCTAAAATCTAATTGTATTCAATTCCTATTGCTGCTGTAACAAATTACCACAAACTTCATGGCTTAAAAACCACATAGATTAATTATCTCACCATTCTGAAAGTCAGAAATTAAAATATCAAGATGTTAGCAAGACTGCATTCCTTCTAATGGCTCTAGGGGGAAATTTGTTTCCTGGCCTTTTCCAGCTTCCAGAGGTTGCCACATTTCTTGGTTCCTGGATCCTTCTTCCATCTCCAAAGCTCATCAGCTTCTGTTATCACATCTCTCTGTGACTACAATCCTCTTGCCTCCCTCTTAAAAGGACCTTTGTGAACACCGGGTCCACCCAGACACTCTAATACAAGCTTGTCCAACATGTGGCCCATGGGCTGCATGTGGCCAAGGATGGTTTTGAATGTGGGCCAGGATGGCTTTGAATGTGGCCCAATATAAATCTGTAAACTTTCTTAAAACATTACGAGATTTTTTTTTAAGCTCATCAGCCATCATGAGTGTTAGTGTATTTTATGTGTGGCCTAAGACAATCCTTCCAATGTGGCCTAGGGAAGCCAAAAGAGTGGACACCCCGATCTAAAATTCTCTTCATCACAAGATCCTTAACAAAAGCACACAAGTCTCTTGCTATGTAAGGTAACACATTCACAGGTTTCAGGTATTAAGATATGGATGTCTTTGGAGAGCCTTTATTCAGCCTACCATACTAATCAACAAATATCTCTTGAGTATTTAGAAGTCACTCCTTTCTTCCATTTTAAATATTGAGTATCTCTTATGTAGTAAGGAATCTGTTAGGTTTCAGTGATGCAAAAATGAATAAGACTTTGTCCCCACCCATAACAATAAGAAAATTAGCTAATACTTACTGACCTTTTGATATGTGCTAGACACTCTGGCTATTTAACTCAACTCACAAGAAGCCTGTGAGGTAGGCCCCATTTCTTATTCCATTTGTGTAGATGAGGAAATTGAGTCACTGAGAAGTTAAGTAATTTTACAGTTTGAGTAGCTGGTAGGAGGTAAAAATCAGGATCTAAACCTAGGCAGCATGTCCCTGGGCCTGCCACTTACCTACGCTGCTGACAGATGGTCCCCTTGACAGTTCAATATTCACTTCTTGTCAGAAGTGAATAAATCATTCAGACTTCAGCTAACTCTCAGAACAGTTTCTGGCACATAGTAAGTACTCTGTAAATCCTGGTGATGGCAATGGTGACGATGACAGTAGTTATGATAATGATAACTTGAAAAATAAATTGGCTCCCTTTACTGGGGAATGGCTTGGCTAAGAAAAGGCAGAGCTCTTGTACTCCTTACTCATCAGCACTGCTGAAATATTACATCAATATATAGAGGGATCAAATATAGAGTTTGAGAAGAGCGGTCCTGTGAACAAAATAGAGTGGCCAGTTCTTGGTTGCCATTTTTATCTGAAGTCTCTGCTGTCTGCTACTGGAATGAGAAAATGTGTTTGTCCTATGGCTTCCCTAATTATCCACTAATTAAGCAAATGACGGATAACCACTGTCTCTTCCCAGTAGTATAACAAGGTAGGTGGGCCAGTGCCCTAAGCAAAGGGGTGTGATGAATACACAGCATGGCATCTGCCATTACCAACACCATCTCAGCTCCCAGCACAGCAAACCCAGCCAATCTTTTAAAACATCCTATGATTAGATTTACTCTAAATTATGCCCCCTCTCATGTGTCCAAATCCAGGAAATGCTACATCATCTCACACTTAAGCTAAATATATTGAAGTACACAAATTAACATCTGAGTTTATTAGCAGCAGCAGCAAAAGGAAATGTCTACAAATTCAAACTCAATCATGACAATTGAATTTCTATTAACCACCCTGGGAGGTATAGTTTTGCTAACAGGGAAGGAAAGAAAGTCATTTTTGTTGCTGCCATAACAAATGGCCCTCCGCAGAGATTAATCCCAACATTCTGAGTACTTGAATTATTTACTTTATTTTCCCGAACACCTCCACCCACACTACTGTACTGTACACTACTGTACTTCCAATGGTTCTGGATTTGAATCTTGTGTTTTATTTCAAAAAGATCATTGTACTTCTTTCTTTTTACTGTATTAGTCTTTACTTGTGATTCTATGATAATGAATAATATTTAACCTTTTGAATGAAAGCATTAAATAAAGCAAAAATCTCACCATTTATAGACGAGATGATGCTGAAAATCACCTTATTTGATAAGATCATCAGTTCAAATATAAGCTGGAAAAGCACATGTGAAATCATTGTGATAGTTACTCAAACAGATCAGAAACCCTTGAAGCTCATAACGTTGAAAGGATTTAAAAGTGCAACTCTAGAAACATTCCCAAGCAAATTTTGCATTTATTCATTTGACACTTACTTTTTAGTGATTACTGTATTAATGGCAGTATGCTATGGGAGGGGATTTATCTGTTAATATATTAGGAGTAAGGATGAGAATGGTAAATATCGCAAAAGATTTGATGGGAGAATTGGGTTTTGGCAAGTAATTTTAAAGAGTGGAATTTTGAGTGAGGGAGACATGGAGAAAAATAGTCCAGAGTGATAAAACATCAGGAGTAAAAGAGTGAAAAAAGCAGGTTGAGGCAAGAATCTTGAGAACTGTGAATGCCGGATGATATGGTTTAGCTGTATCCCCACCAAAGTCTCATCTTGAATTGTAGTTCCCACAATTCCCACATGTTGGGAGGGGGCCCAGTGGGAGGTAAGTGAATCATGGGGACAGGTCTTTGCCATGCTCCCCTTGTAATAGTGCATAAGTCTTATGAGATCTGATGGTTTTATGAAGGGGAGTTTCCCTGCACAAATTCTCTTCTCTTGTCTGCCTACATGTGAGACGTGCCTTTCACCTTCTGCCAGAATTGTGAGGCCTCCCCAGCCACGTGGAACTGTGAGTCCATTAAACCTCTTTCTTTTGTAAATTGCTCAGTCTCAGGTGTGTCATTATCAGCAGCCTGAAAATGGACAAATACACCAGCCTAAACATTCAGAAGCTTTGGTAGGTAATGGAATACTCTACCCAGGAAACTCATTATGTTTGAGAGTAACAAGAGGAGATGACAGGGTCCCCTCCTTGTCAATCGTTCCTTGCATTCTAGACATATAGTGAACATCAATAGGAATATGGGTGTATTCCTTTCCTATATCTGCTATTAACAAATAACCACAAACTTGATGGGTTAAAACCACACAAATTTTTCTTACAGTTCTGAAAGCAAGAAGTTCGGTCCGGTCTAAGTGGGCTAAAACGTGTGTCTGTGGGGCTTTGCTCCTTCTGGAGAGCCTCAGGAAGAATCCTTCCTCTTGCCTTTGAAGCCTGTGGAGACTGCCTGCTTCCCTTGGCTCATGGCTGTCCTCCTCCACCTTCAAAGCCAGCAACATATGTCTGGGGCCTTCTCACACTGCTGTCTCTCAAATTCCTGTTTTCTGCCTCTCCCTTCCACTTTTAAGGATCTGTCTGATTACATTGGGCCTACCCAGATGACCCAAGGTAATCTTCTTATTTTAAGGTCAGCTAACCAGCAACTTGCATTTCATCTGCCATTGCAATTCCCCTTTTGCCATGTACTATATCATACTCACATATGCCAGGCATTAGGATATGGGTATCTTGAGGGGTGAGGGGTGGCATTATTCTTTTTATCAGTCAGGAAAGGAACTGATTTGAGGGAATGATAGTGAGGTAGACTTTGAACATTCTGACATGGTATTTTTTAAGTGGGAGAAGTTTATAAAAATTCATGATAAAATGCCTGTGGCTTATAGTTAGCCACCGACAAAATGAGTCAATAGTTTGTACAAGAAACACCATGGGCTTGGGGGTGACTTTAACCACATTCTGCCATTATACTCACTGTGAGTATTAGACATTGGACTAGACCATTTTCATAAATTATCTCATTAAAAATTCATAATGATGGACGGGCACATCATTCTCTTCCATGAAGCCAGTTTCTGGTGCGAAAAAAGGTTGGAGACCACTGGTCTAAACCTTGCGCTAAACTCCATGCAAGTATATTCAACTGCCTTACATGTATCTCCACTCTCTACTTGGATCTAAGAGGAATCCCAGTAGAACGAGGTCCATCGCTGAACTCATGATCTTCTCTGTGACACCTCCCTGTCGCACTCTCTCATCTTCTTCAGTGAGTCCTCCCCTCACTTTCCTGTTTAAAATAGGCTACTCCCTTTCCTTTCATTTCTTGCTCTGTTTTTCTTATCTAGCATACTATCTCTTATACTAGCTTATTGATTGGTAGCCAGTAATTCTCCCCTAAGGTAAGTTACTTGAAGGCACAAATTTTCTTTTCTTTTTTTCCTTTATGTTTTTGCAATTTATTGCTGTGTTCTCAGCCTCTAAAACAGTGTGCTTTGTGCATTTTACATAAATACATATCCCAGATCCAAATATATAAAATGAATAAAAGAGGAGCTACTCTAGTTAAAGAGAATAAAAATGACTGCAGACAATGGCATGCAGCCACCCACCTGTCCCAGAAGGATCTTTGCAGAAGTCGTGTCATTTTAGGATCTTCTAATCTGTAGGCACATTGGAAGCCTCACCACTTATTATATAAAACATATTAAAATGTATCAATATCCCACATTAAACATATATCTCTGCTGTAAAATTTTGACTTTGGAATTAACTGACTAAGCCTAAGTGCTTAAAGTTAATTTTGGCTTCTTACTAATCATTGTCCATTTTCTGAAAAACATTAAAGAATGAGGGTATCTAACCTTTAAACTATTTTCAATTATAATGATATATTCAGAGATACTAAATTTAACACTTAATATCGTTGAAAAATGTAATCTAAAATAGACATTTAATGAAATATTTGTTAATGTCAAACCAATATTATAATTTTTATATTTTGGAGCCAATAAGTTTCTTTATCAGAATTTTTAGTTGACCTCTGGAAGCTATAGACAAAGGGGCCTGTCTAGAACGAAAGGAACATGGAGCATTCTTAAAATCATGTGCATAGAGAGAGACCGGCGTGTTGAAGTTTGAGAAATTAACTTGCAGACAATGTACAGAGGCTCTTTAATTAGACTTGTTAAGGGTGATGACATCTATGGAGTGCACTACTGAGATTGCCCTGCCTGAGAGAACTTGCCATTGGGAGGGGCATTATCCGAGCTGAGAGCCTGCAGTTGCAGGTATCTTCAGGATCTGCCCTAGCTTTTGAGGCTGAGGCTGTGCCCTTCCTAGGCTGCTCTCAGACATTGACTGTGCATAGTGACAGCATTAGCCTGGCCATTTCTGTCTAAGGTGGACCCCTCCACTGGCATTCTTTGTGCTGGAGCTCCTCCACGCTACCTGGGATTTTCTCAGAGGTGCACTGCATCAGAGACTCTTTCTAACCAGCCCTCCTTCCTTCCCCCTCTTTATTCACAGGTGTCAGGTTGATAATGGTTGAAAGGTCTTCTTGGCTACTCCTGTTCTCTCTTCTTCTTTCTCTTTCTGAGGCATTGGTCTCAATAAATTTCTTACATTTTTCTGTCTTGATATCTGCTTCCTACAAGACCAAACTGTCAGAAAGGCATTGAGCTAAAATATTTTGACTGGCTTTTCAAGTCACCATCAACTAGACCAACAATGCCTATTCAAACTGATTTCTTAATCTTCCCCACTATAACCTTTCTTTGCAGGCAAGCAGAATTCTACATAGCATGGTGGTGCTATCTCTAATTATGCTTTGTATATTTAGACCTTGGCTCGTATCCTGTTTTCTGTCCTCCATAATTTCATGCATTCAGTTCCTAGTATCTCATCATTCAGCTTAATCCCATTAATCCCATAGCCTTTGTGAATCCTTGTTTTATTACCCCAGCCAGAAAGGATTTATAAAGTCTCAAGATTCTGTTATATTTAGAGGAAATCCTCGTGCTCCACCCCTTCAATATCTCAATAGTTTTATCTATTTAATTTTAATATTCTTAAGGTCAATTAATAAACCTTTTGTATTCTTTTCCTTTCATCAGCTAACACATTTCTAGGTGTACAGTAGATTCTTAAAATGTTTTTGGTAGATGGTTTCAGACTTGTGGGCCAACAATTGAAATACCTGGGAAATAATTCATAGAGGCTAAATTCTAATAGCAGCTACTATCAGATACAAAAGAAAAGAGCTGGACCCCAGAGCTCATAAAGAAACAGTTGTGTTTCTAATTAAATTTCAGACTTGTTAGGAGTTTGTACTGTGATTCAATGATAACGAGAAGTCTGGACACTGGGAGGAAGTGTAATACAGAAGTGGCTTTATCATATAAATCACATTGGACTTAAAAAATCACATACAACCTTGACCGAAGCAGTTTTATTAACTGCTCTGCTAATGCAAACCACTTTCTGGAGGAAGGGAGAAACAAAAATAATCTTTGTCTTCTATTTTGTCAAAGTCACGATTTATTTAATGAGTCCGAAATGGATCTTTCTTCAGGAAGTAATCTTGATAAACATATGCTTATCTCCTTTTGACAGCAACAATAAACTGAGAGTCAGAAAGCAAGGGTTAGGAAGAAAAGACATTTGTGAGCTAAGTGTGTGTGTGGCTATGCAAGCCTGGCTCTAAGAGTTTCTGCTCATGGACTAGACCTGACTTAGCTGGGGAAGGTAGGATGTATCATCGCTAAAGAAAACGAGAGGTCTTTTGTAAGTCCTGTTTGCCTTCTGGAGGGCATATGACTCAATGAGCCAGTAGTTATTCAACTTGTGGGAAAGAAAATAGTGTTTTAAAACCTGGCACTCGACATTGCAAAAGCCAGCTCCCCTTCCGGAGGCTGACCAGGCAGGGGTCGAGAAACTTGGAGCCCTGAGCTCCCTCAAGTAAAGAGAGATCACAACACAGGAAGAACACAAATAAATTTCAGGGTAATAGTGTAGGAGTTTTACTTCCTGATGGTTTCTTTCCTCTTCTCTTTTTGAATTGGAACAATGCATCAATGAAAAACTCTTTATAAAAAAGAAAGTTCTGCCCACTCATAATTGTAATACCAAGCTGATTCATAGGAATTTAGCATATAATTTATTTTGAGAGTCTTATTTTGAGAGTCTTTTTTTTTTTTTTCCCCTGTGGCACCACAATCTTTCTGCATGGTGAAGCCGATTTAGTGACTACGAGAACAAATTACATTTCCTATCATTCTCATTTTGTATGTAGCTCATCTTTTCTTCATATTTTCAAAACTTGTTAATGACAAGGATCAGCTTTTCCAGCAGAAAGTCTTAACTTTAATGGGGAATTTCTGTCAAAATAAAAAGATCATTAGGACCAAATTATTTTTAAGATATTTTAATTTAATTTTTAAATTAAATAAGATAATCTTATTTCCATAAATGTATATAAAATCTCATCATCCACGTACCTTATTTTTATGTTCTCAAAAAGAGATGGAACTCTTTGATTCTTAATGATAATCCCTTGGTGAGCTTAATTCGTATCAATCATGTGACAATACTGGTTCAAGTCTCTCCTTTAACCATGTAGCATTCCCTAATTTAGGCTGAAGTTGAGATTAGAGAATTCACAGGCACCTCTACGATCTCTGCAATGACAGATGTTGTTTATTTAGTAGTCATGGTCATGGTTTACGTGAAACATATTGGTGAGGATTAGAGTCTTTTCAGTTATTGCCAAGGAGGAGTTCCAAAGTCAAGTTCAGCAAACAGGAGTCCACACCCTTCTGTTTGTAGAAGGCAGAAACGAAAGCATCCTTATCTTTCATAAAAGGTTTTCTTTTAGTAACTGTTCTATAAAAGTAATTAAAGAAACAGTAAATAAAACTTCTTACCCTGCGTTCTGAAAGAAACCGGTTATATCCTTTATTCTTTTGCTTTATTAGACCTTACACAAATTGAAATTGGTTTCTTCAATGAGGTTCTTTGTCTACCTCATAAGTCATGGATTTTTTGATGTTTTGTGCATATGCTAAAAGTTACACTATCCTATTACATTTCTAGGCATTTAAAACCTAAATTTGAACCAATATCAGCAACTTTACAAGTTGAACTAATATTCCTAAATAAATGAGCAATTTATTTATATCTGAAAATACTTTAGAAAATCAAAAGAGACCAGGTGCAGTGGCTCACGCCTGTAATCCCAGCACTTTGGGAAGCTGAGGTGGGTGAATCACCTGAGGTCAGGAGTTCTAGACCAGCCTGGCCAACGTGGTGAAACCCCTTCTCTACTAAAAATACAAAAATGATCCGGGAGTGGTGGCAGGTGCCTGTAATCCCAGCTACTTGGAGTACCGAGGCAGGAGAATCGCTTGAACCTGGGAGGCGGAGGTTGCAGTGAGCCGAGATCATGCCATCGCACTCCAGCCTAGGGGACAAGAGCAAGACTTCATCTCAAAAGAAAAAAAAAAAAGAAAGAAAGAAAGAAAGAAAATCAGAAGAAAGTATTGTTCAAAAATCACTAAAACTTCTAATAAAATATCCTTCTAGGTAATAAATACCATGCAAGATAATGCAAGCAATGTATAATCTTTCAGAAACGCACCATTGGCGATAATTGAGAAATGATTCCGTTGCTGTCATAATTCAAGAATATATTGCATTTGTTTCACATGCTTTGACTTTAAAATAAAACAAAAACTATTATCACTGTTTAAACAACATCTCTTAAAGCATGTTGTTTTTGGAGAATTTAACACACAAAATAAACAAGTTGTACTGAGCTAGTCATGCCTATAATAATAAAGATGTGACACAAATTTAAATTTAGGCCAAAATGAAAAGGAATTTAGTTTTTTAGAATTGTTAGATTCTAAAAGTAGTGATACTTAGCTCCTAGTGTACAGCTTCTAAAGATGAAAACCAATAGCTAGTGTGCAGCATACTTCCTAACAGTCATGGAACTCTTCTCTGAGCTCCCAAGGCCCGGACAAGACTCACAGACTAACTCAAATAACGCTTTCAGAATTCCGATATATTCTGCAAAAGCAAGTTGTAATCACACAAGTATTACTATCCTTGTAACCAACATCCACCAAAGGTGTTAATCTACTCAAACTATTGGGTAGGGCAATATGACTACTCTCCGGTAAGTGAGATTAATCTTTACCTTCTTTCTAAATGATTTACCAAGTTGGCTTTGATAATTCGATGGCTTGATGGACATCACTGGCTTAACCATCATTTCTTTTTTTTTTTTTTTTTTTTTTTTGTGTGTGTGTGTGTGTGTTATGACAATGTCCATTTATTTTTTTGGCTTCTTAGAAAGATGTCTTTTCTTTGAACCTGTAGTAACAAGTACATGATTATAACAAGCATCTCCAGAGTGAATATGGTGCCTTTCATTTATTTTAATGCCCTGCTATTAATTTGAGTTTGTGATGGACACTTTTGTTTTCTTTTTCTTTTTTTTTTTTTTTAATTATACTTTAAGTTCTAGGGTACATGTGCATAACGTGCAGGTTTGTTACATACGTATACTTATGCCATGTTGGTGTGCTGCACCCATCAACTCGTCAGCACCCATCAATTCATCATTTATATCATGTATAACTCCCCAATGCAATCCCTCCCTCCTCCCCCCTCCCTCCTCCCCATGATAGGCCCCAGTGCGTGATGTTCCCCTTCCCGAGTCCAAGTGATCTCATTGTTCATTTCCCACCTATGAGTGAGAACATGCGGTGTTTGGTTTTCTGTTCTTGTGATAGTTTGCTAAGAATGATGGTTTCCAGCTGCATCCATGTCCCTACAAAGGACGCAAACTCATCCTTTTTTATGGCTGCATAGTATTCCATGGTGTATATGTGCCACATTTTCTTAATCCAGTCTGTCACAGATGGACATTTGGGTTGATTCCAAGTCTTTGCTATTGTGAATAGTGCCGCAATAAACATACGTGTACATGTGTCTTTGTAGTAGAATAATTTATAATCCTTTGGGTATATACCCAGTAGTGGGATGGCTGGGTCATATGGTACATCTAGTTCTAGATCCTTGAGGAATTGCCATACTGTTTTCCATAATGGTTGAACTAGTTTACAATCCCACCAACAGTGTAAAAGTGTTCCTATTTCTCCACATCCTCTCCAACACCTGTTGTTTCCTGACTTCTTAATGATTGCCATTCTAACTGGTGTGAGATGGTATCTCATTGTGGTTTTGATTTGCATTTCTCTGATGGCGAGTGATGATGAGCATTTTTTCATGTGTCTGTTGGCTGTATGAATATCTTCTTTTGAGAAATGTCTGGACATAGGCATGGGCAAGGACTTCATGTCTAAAACACCAAAAGCAACGGCAGCAAAAGCCAAAATTGACAAATGGGATCTAATTAAACTAAAGAGCTTTTGCACAGCAAAAGAAACTACCATCAGAGTGAACAGGCAACCTACAGAATGGGAGAAAATTTTTGCAACCTACTCATCTGACAAAGGGCTAATATCCAGAATCTACAAAGAACTCAAACAAATATACAAGAAAAAAACAAACAACCCCATCAAAAAGTGGGGAAAGGATATGAACCATCATTTCTTATAGAGATAATCGCTGTGGTTTGAATGTGTCCCCCAAAGTTCATATGTTAGCAGCTTAATCCACAGTGCACCAGTGTTGAGACATGGGAACTTTGAAGTGATTAGGTCATGAGGACTCTGCCTTCATGAATGGATTGATGTCATTACTATGGGAGTGGGTTTGTCATAAAAGTGAGTTTGGCGCCCTCTTGCCCTCTCTTTTCCTTCCACCTTTAGCCATGGAAGGATGCGTGCAGTATGAATCATCCACCAGACGCTGGGGCACCATGCTGTTGGATTTCCCAACATTCAGAACTGTGAGTCAAATAAATTTCTGTTCATTATTAATTATCCAGTCTGTAGTATTATGTTATAGTGGCATAAAATGGACAAAGACAATACATATGCCTTAAATGTGACCATACAGATTTTACTTTGTTCTGGGGACAAGTCTAGACAGTGAAGTATAACCAAGAGGAGTGCATCTAGGAAGCATGGAGTGAGAAAAAGAAATCTCCCAGTGATTTTAAAGCTTAGTGTGAAGCAGAATTTCCCAGCGGTGCTTAATAACTCAGAATCTGGGTTTTAACATCAAGCAATTCTGATTCAGAAGGCTGAGACTAGGATTAAATTTAGAAATCTGAATATCTAACAAGGACCTAGTCTGATAAGTTTAATGGATCTGAGGTCCATCCCTCAAAGATGGCAGCTTTAAGTAAATGAAGGCTTCGATCTCGTACCTAACCCGAACTTCCTTTTAAAAATAACCTTTGAGCTGCATGTTCTTGAAGACAGTAGGTAGTTGACTCGTCTTTTCTCCCAGGAGCACTAATTGACATTTATCTTCAGTGCAGTCACTTCCACAGCCCACTCATTTAATGATGGCACAACCCTGTGGTTAGAAGCTTCATAAATGAAAATATACACAGCGGTGGTGGCCTTTTATTTATATACTCATTTCAAAGAGAAGTCAGAGCAGTTAGCTGTGAGCAGTCTGTTTACTAAACAGAGTTTAAGCAATGAGCATGGACAGAGATCCTTTCAGCTTAATGTCTACCAGATGATTACAAAAGTTTGCAGTTAGCTTCCTGCTCACAACCTAGCCAGCAAAGCGGTAATACCTGTAAAATAATTAGGGTACAACATGTGCTTAATTTATTCCAAACATTGCAAGATTTTCACATTAGCATTAATGGCTTGCTTATAGTGGAACCCTAGAGGCAACATCACATAATAGGAGGCTAAAATATTGTAGCTAAAATGGATGTGTGGAAAAAAAAAAAAATACTGTTTGTGGTGCACTCTACCAAAAGATTGTGGTTCAATGTTCATATTGTTCTCTCCAGACAGTACTAATTTGTTTCCAATTAAAAGAAAATAGATTGCAAATGACTTCACAGAGCAGCCTGGTCAAAGGAATAAGGTCTGGTTTATAATGTTGCCTCAGGAGCAGCTATTTTGCTGCAGGGCACAAATCTAGCCCTTGGTTTTGCAGAGTAGCTGGGTCTAAAGAGAGGAGTTAGAGTTACTCTGGTGATAGAATTTATTGTGTTGCTAAAGCTGGTTATTATCCTCTATTTAGGTAGTTTGCAGAAGCTTATAGGTCTTTGTGGTGGATAGAAATTAATACACATGCATCTCAATTCATATTGAGTAATTGTTAATACCCTCATTTTTAATAGCGCAAAGCTTTCCAACCACCCCCTTGTCATGAGAGGGTAATTGTTTCCTTATGATCCTCATCTCTTTGATATCTGGACAATGAGCTATGAAGCAGGCATCTGATGAAGTAAAAGGAGACAGGGAGAAAAGAAGTGTTCTCAGTGATATGATAAAAGACCCTGAAGAGTCTGGACCCTTTCTAACCTCTGACAAGTAAAAGTTGGGAAGTGCTTCTCATGCCTCATGTTTGCATTAAAGTCCAGGAAACAACAGAAATGCGGATGTTACCATCTGGAAAGGGAAGTGTTCTTACATCTCGAGAATTAAGACCTATACAAAAGCTTAGCTCACTTACATTCTCTTTACCTAATTTACACAAATTCCTATACACATTCTTTAGTGAGAAACTGGATCTCCATGGTTTGAATGGATCTATCTGGAATTAATCAGCTCTATGCATTAAGAGCTACTGGTCAAAGTAATGACTTTGGAATAAGAAGTGAATTGTTTCTAATAAGAACAGTCAGTTGAAGTGGGTCAAACACTGGAACATAATGAACTCAAATAGCTGTTCCCCTGAGCTCTGATTGGCTGCCAGTGAGGACTGTGCTTATAGCAAAAGAAACAATCCCGGTTCAAACTTGTTTAAGCAAAACAAAAGGGATTATTATAACAGAAGGATTATTTTGGAAGAAAGAGAACTCGACTTGTCTATGTTTCATGAATATGGATATTCAACTTCCTGGATCTGTATGGATGACAGAAACTAACACATACTAAGCAAGCACACATACCTCATTGTTCTTTTAAAGGCATTTATCTAAAAGGTAAATTGTGCTAAGAAAACTTACCCAAAACTTTAAAATAAAGCAAAAGGTGGTTGGCATATGGTTTCAGTGCTTTATGGGAGAATGCATCTACCCAAGGTCTTGTTTACTATTGATTGAAGATCTCAGTTTAGTGAGGTTACATGTTGGCATGCAGATTTTTGTCCGGTAGAGGTGTAAAAAAGTTTTGTCTGGTAGGAGAAATAATCCCAGAGTTATGGCTTATTGTCCTATACAAAATAGGGCAAATAGAACAATAATCAGTTCTGTATCGAATCCAGCAATCTTATTCTAATTTCCTCTCATTAAATTGACTATAAATACTTGGATCCACAAATATTCTTTAAACCGATCTTAACATCTTACTTGTTCTGTCACTAATTAAAGAGTTGAATAACATCTTTAATAAGGGTTTATTTTGCATTTGCATGGAAGCCATGATTTTACCTTTTGGCAAATTATAATTTAGCAATAACTAAAATGTATTTACTGTACAGTTACTGGTGAGGCACACACTAATCTTAGTATGCACATGCTTTTGAGAAATTAGTTTCACACTACAATTTCCCTAAATAGATCTTGTTTCCTTTGGAAACAAGATCCTTGCTCTTGTCCAACAATCTCAGTTTTTTTCATGTCTACGAGGTCTTTGAACTTACTGTTCCCTTTGCGAAGACTTCTGTGCTCCCAAATGCACATGTGACTAACTCCTTCATTTCTTTCAGGTCTCTTAAGTTCCTTCTTCTTGGAGAGGTCTTCTTGATGAATCAGTCTGAAGTAAGCCCATCTGTGTGATGTACCCTAATTTATTTTTCTTTACAACACTATTACTTGCCATATATCTATTTGTTTATTATCTGTGGTCCGCCATTAGAATATTAACTTTATGAGAGCAGAAACATTGTATATTCACACAGTTTTACATTTTTGTCTTTACTGATTGCCAGGCAAAGTTTATAAGATTTGACACAATATGTACACACAGCTGGTAGAAAGGCAGATAAAAGACCTTATAAGCTATACAAGGAAATCAGATGTATGATAAGTTCAAAATAAAACAAACAATAGTAATAAAAACTTCTGAGCCCTCAGTATGTGGCAGGCTGTATTCTCCATGCTGTTATTTTATGTGAGTTATGTGTCTATTTCCTCATTTAATCCTACCATAGACAATGAGTTAAAAACTATTATTAGCTCTATTTTATAGACACAGGATGGTTGAGTAACTTGCCTAAGTTGACAAAGGAAGAGCTGGAAATCTGGAGGTCAAGCAGAGTGCCTCCAAGTAAGCAAAAGGAGCTTTTGGTATCTCCCCCAACACTCCTGCTAACTGGAATGTAAGCCGCACACAGGCAGGGATAAGGATTCTGGTCTTTTTGTTTATTTAATTTATTTTTTGTTTGACTGTTGTATCCCAGGGCCTAGGAATGTCTTTGTTGCATGGTACATAGTCAATGAATGCGTAATAAATTAATGAATTTTTTTATGGCCTTCTATGTTTCAGACACTTTTCTTGGTACTGGAAATGTTATAGGCAACCAGAGATCACTACTAAGAAGAAATATTGCATAAGAAAAGTCAGTTATTCACCATAGAAAATTTAAGACATTTAAAGTATGACACAAAAGTCACACCTTAATACTAGCTTTTCTATTTCCTACACACTCAACTCAGGAATGCACATGTCTTTCCTGACTCTGGAAATATTTTGTCAGCCATGTCAAAATGAACAGCGATCATCTTAAATAAGCACACTTGGACTGGTCCAACAGCCACAGCTGCCTCTCCAGAGTGGGAGGCAGGCCCCTTCGGGTGTTTCAACTACAGTTTAAGGGCTCAGCTACCCTTGCCCAGATCTCCTCTGGCAGCCCAAGGAGAAAGTCTGCCAGTCCTAGTTGGCCAAGTAAAATAACAATTTAAAATAAATGTTATCCCTTCTACATTTTCCTGACCTGAGTAGGTCCATAACTGAATCGATTTATTAATAACTTTCTGTGTGAAAGAGGTGGATATAATCATTGCAGTTTTAAAAGAGAGATGTAGGGAAGAAATAACTTCCCTAGGGCTGCTACTTCTGCAGCAAAAGTCAAATCAAGATTATGCCTCAAAATTTTTCAGTTTAAAACCTGTTTTCTGTAGAGAAATTGCCGTGACAGTGCCTTAAACCCAGAAGGCTACCAGCAGTCTGACTAAAGGTTTAACACTTAGTAGAAATGCTATTTTTAAAAATTACACAAGGAACACAATTTTCTGGGTACTGAAGAAGTAACAGTCAGTTCTTGCAACAGGTGGCACTGGGAACAGATGAACCAATAAAACTGAAATGAGAAAGTTGAAAATATATTCAAAAGCAGTTGTAGAAAATGATGCCGTATTAGAAACATTTAAAAACATTCAATGAAGAGCTGAGACTGAATTCATAAAAAGATGTTCAAATGGATAATTTTTTTTTTTTTTTTTTTTAAAGAACTCACAGTATTAAGCTTGTCTTACCCATTATCCTGTGCAACCAGTAGGAAGGTTGCAGAGTAATTAGCACCTAGACTTTCAGGTTAAAGGAAAAACAAAGCAAAACAAAACAACCAAACATTTCAGTAATCTGATTGATCATCTGGCTTATTTTCTCTTCCTTTTTTATGGTGCCTCTTTACACCTGCCTTGCACAGTAGGGTATCTAAATGAAGCCACATGAGAGGAAACCAACCTTCTTAGCCTCTTTTGAATTCTTAAAGAAGAGCTAAAGTAATTTACAAATGCTAACCTGAAGATCGTAGTGCTTTTTAATAATATCAATATCGGTACAATTTAATATTTTGAGTTTTTATAAAAGCATTTTTCTCTCAAGAAAAGCATCATTTGTCAGTTTGAGGAAAAGCATTCAAATTGAGGTCAGAATGGAGTAAAAGCTTTTTATTTGAGAGAAGGGTAGACAGATTCTACTCTCTTTATCATTTAATTGAATAGAGAACTGAGGACCAGGAAAGTTCATAACTAAACTGATTCTCTTATTTTCAGGAGAAATGCTAAAAGCCAGATTTTACTCTTTTCATGCTACCCTAGCACCTGGGTTTCTCAGTGTATGGCTGAAAATAAATGAGGACTATTAGACAGGTACTTCAAACAGAAGTACAGACATTGAGGAGAATTCTTTCTTCATTATGATGAAATATGTGACACTTCGTTATGATGAAATTCATGTTCTAATAAATACATCTTTAGGACATTACATGAATATGGCCCATGCCAAAGATCAAGATTAAATATTGTTAAGGTGAGTTGAACATATGTTGCTTTTCATAGGTAACAATGTAAACTTATGTCACGGAGTCCTTCCACCTCCATGTGTTTAATTCTTGAGGAGATAAATTGAACCAATTTTCCTGTGGGCTCTTTTTTTTCCCCCCCCAGAAAATTTTGCAAATGGCTTGAGTAACTTTTATATTGCTGGTCAAAACTAATTTGGACTAAGCAAATAGCGTTCTTCTTTGGGTTATGTGGAGGGGCTGCTCAGCTTCAAAGAAACTGAAGAAGAAATGGACAAAGGCATCCTACCATCTTGATTCAGATGGGGAAAAAAGATTAAAATGTGAGGAAAGATACAAAGGCCAAAGTTAGAAAATGAGAGACAGGTTGTGCAATATTAGAGCTGTCAAAAATAGGACAACAAAGGATGCATGTGTAGTGGGTTACATGGTGAAGCCTAGGACCAACAAGTCTGTATCCTAGTCCTGGGAACCTGAGAATATCACCTTATGTAAGATGTGATTAAGTTAAGGATTTTGAGAGAAAAAAAATTAATCTTGGATTATCCTGGTGGGCCCTAAATAAAGTCATGGGTATACTTTTGTAAGAAAGACAGACAGATCTATTGTACAATGTGGTGACTACACTTCATAACAACTATTTCATACTTGAAAATCACTGAGAGTAGATTTTAAGTGTTCTCATTATAAAAAAATATATGTAAGGTAACACATATGTTAATTAGAATTTTTGCCAAATTGTTCAAATTAAGAATCTTTAATGATAGTACCATCTACAGAGGTGTGGTCAGAGGAATGGTGCTATACCCAGAGACAAGCAACTGTGGAAAGCAATTGCCCTCAATAAAGTGGAATGAGCAGGGAAGAAAACAGCATCCAAAGACCCCAAGAGGAAGGACTTCCTGTAGGAGACTGTATTCTTGGGAAAATGCAGCTACTCGCCAGAAAAACGGCACCAAAGCAGGAAGGAAGTGGAAAGGAAGTGGGAAGGAAATACCCCAACCTCTCTGTTCCCGGCCTCTGATCAGCCCTTCAGGGGAGCCTGGAAGGGATAACTCATTGTGGTCAGGTTCCCAGGGCATAGAGCTGGGCACAGAAGCTTGAAGAGAAAGGGGAAGAACATGGAGAATAAAAATAACAAGCTCACCAATTTCGAACCAGACATGTTGATATGGTTTGACTCTGTGTGCCCGCCCTGGATCTCATGTGGAATTGTAATCCTCACATGTTGAAGGCGGGGCCTGGTGGGAGGTGATGGATCATGGGGGTGGTTTCTAATGGTTTAGCACCATTCCCCTAGTGCTCTCTCGTGATAGAGTTCTCATAAGATCTGATGATTTAAAAATGTTTGTCACTTCCTGCCTCACTCTCCTCTCTCTCCTGCTCTGCCATGGAAAGACACGCTTGCTTCCCCTTCAAGTTTTGCCATGATTAAAATTTCCTGAGGCCTCCCAACATTCTTCTTGTTAGCCTATGGAACTGTGAGTCAATGAGACCTCTTTTCTTTTATTTTTTCTTTATTTGTTTGTTTTGAGACGGAGTCTTGCTCTGTTGTCTAGGCTGGAGTACAGTGGCACGATCTTGGCTCACTGCAACCTCTGCTTTCCAGGTTCAAGCGATTCTCCTGTCTCAGACTCCCAAGTAGCTGGGATTACAGATGTGCACCACCACGCCTGGCTAATTTTTGTAATTTCAGTAGAGACAGGGTTTCGCCATATTGGTCAGGCTGGACTTAGACTCCTGACCTCAGGTGATCCACCCACCTCGGCCTCCCAAAGTGCTGGGATTACAGGCATGAGCCACTGCGCCCTGCCCTTAACCTCTTTTCTTCATAAATTACCCAGTGTCAAGTAGTTCTTTATATTACCAGATTCAATGTGAGAACGGATTAGTACACATGTAATAAGCTCCTCAGAAAGTCTTACTCTAGCCTTTAAGCTAGAACCCCCTCTCTGAAATTATACACTATTATTTTTTCTGTATTTAGTTGAAAACTAAAGCTCCAGGGGGGTGACTTACTGAGGTGACTTATTCTCCTGTGCACCTTCCTTGCTCTGTCTACTCATCCACACAGACCTCTTTCCTCCTGCTCAGCAGGAACCTCCATTTCTGCACCTTGACCTTAACATTTGCTCTGCCCAGCACAGCCTTTCCTCAGAGTTCTGTGTTCCCTCAGAGCTCTGCCTTCTCTTCCAGTCTCTGCTTAAGTGTCATCTTCTCAGCCAGCCTTCTCCGGTCACCCGTTGCCTTAGTTTACTTTTCTCCATCGCACTTGACTCTACCTCAAACCTCAGGCTCCTTACTTAGGTGTTGTCTGTTTTCCCCGTCACAACGTAAGTGGGTGAGGCTTGCACAGCCACGTCTTTTCCGTGCCCAACACGTGGTAGGACTCAGTGTTGTGTTGAATGATTGAGAACAAGAAGGGCTCAGGATTTGAACCCTTGTGTGTGATTCTGAAAGCCATTTTTCATTTTGCTTCATAATCATGGGATCCAATTTCATGGAAGTGGAATTTACGTGCAACATGTGCTCCACTTGGCCATTATTGAAATCATACGAGCAACAGCACAGCACCATATTAAAGAAGTGATAGGTTCGTCATCAGAATAACATAAGAAAAAGCAAGACCGCTTGGATGCAATAAAAAAAAAGTCAGAAAAAACTGACGAGGATTTTGTTTCATCCATTCCTACAAACACACAGTCACACTACACACACACATGCGCGTGCACACACACTCTTTCTTTCTCTGTCTCTCCCCACAGGCTCTCTTTCCTCTCGGAGAGGAAAAGCTGACACGTGTGTACCAAATTCTACACATTCACATCCGGACTGGGCAGATAAGCAGATGATGTATCCACGCTGTGTACCCAGATGGGGGCTTTGACACCAGTTGGAGCTGTTTGTGCAGATTTCCCAGCCAGAGCTGAAGTGCTTGGGAGCCTCTCTATAAAGCACTTCTCACTACCGGATTCACAGAAAGAGAAGCAGCCCGGGGTATTTCAACCAAATGCTGCTATAAATAACAGCGTTGAGACAGAGTGGGTCAATGTAGGATTAGAATCATTCTCAACTGATTGCTTGCCTGTAGAGGGTACATTTTCCCTTTTCTTCAGCCCCTTTCTGAGGTTCTTGTCATATAAAATGTCACATAGCATATGAGAGAACTGAAAACATTTTTGAGGAAGGACACTTACCTTAAAGGGGAAGGGACCTGTTTTCACTTGTTTTCTTTAAGCATGCTAAGGGGTATTATTAATAGCATTCAAAATTATAGCTGTGGCCACACTGGAAATGTGGGCAACGATAGTTCCCATTGCCAGCTGTCTTCCTCTGTTTGGGTTATTATAACCGAATACCATAGACTGTGTAGCTTAAACAACAAACTTCTATTTTCACAGTTCTGGAGGCTAAGAAGTCCAAAAGCAAAGTGCTGGCAGCTCTTGTGTCTGCTGGGGGTCTGCTTTCTGGTGGGCAGATGGCTGTTTTCTTTTTGTGTCCTCATATGGTGGAGAACAAAGAGAGGAAGCAAACCCTCTCCTGTGCCTTCTTATAAGGGCACTAATCCGAGCTTGAGGGTTCCACTCTCATGACCTATATATCTCCCAAAGATCCCACCTCCAAGTACCATCACACTGGAGATTAGGGTTTCAACATATGAATTTTAGGAGAGATGCAAACATTCAGTCCAAAGCACCTGCTGACTACACTTCGTTTGTGGAAGAAAAAGGTTTTCTAAGTTAAGTGGCAAAGACTTCAACTTTCTGCAATCATTTCTCAGGGATTCAGAACAGTCTTATAATTATATTTAATATTTATTGAATAGGATTCACCTGTATCACATGAGCTAGGGTGGGAAAGAAGAGGGTTCATAAGGCTTTTTCAACCTCTGTCACATGCAGTCATCACCTGGACCGTAATGGCCAGCCCTGGAGGCAATGCTCACAGACGCTTGCCCTTGCCAGAACTGCTTCTCCAGAAGGCATTTTTTTTTTTCTTTTTACCTTTCATACATTTCTTCTGAGACTTCTTTGATTACTTTCTGATTAAAATCTCTTCCCCCCTGGAAGTCAGCTTGGCCCCCTCCTCGTGGTCAGGCACAGTGCGGAGTGGGATTCATCTCACTGCCATCATGGTGTACAGTCAATGAACACCCCAAAGTTCACACCAGCTCCTCACTGGAGGCACCGCTGACCATATAGAAGATCCTAATTTTGCATGTAGTGGGAGAAGGTATTCATGCCCAGCTTCAGGATATGGAACTTCTTTTTTGCATTTTTGAACATTGCTATGTGTATGCCAGGGCCAATCCTAGCGTTGGCAGGCAGGCATTCTTATTCATACTTCCTCTCTTTCTGTCGGGCTTTCTCATATCATGAGCTTTGCCCCATAAGATATCCATTGTTCTCTATGGCCCCAAGGGCCATTTTGTCCTGCCCTCTACATGTAATATTTGCAATAGGGACACTGCATTTTTAGGCTTCACCAAATTATGCAGACCAGCCAATGTAATCTGTATGCCTTTGTCTCTTTTTGTGCCATTCTTCTCTGAAACTTCTTCCAATTGCAACACAAATTTTCTTCTGTCTCTTCACCCCCTTTACAACTGAAGCATTTACTTTTTTTTTTTAATACTGTGAAATAAAAACTTCTTTACTAAGGGAAGTCAAATAACCAGAAAAAAAGACAATGTAAAAACGTGTCTTTTGTAGGAATTTAAAAAGCTCTATTCAAGTAGTGAGAACAATTTTGTTTATTATTTTAGAGCCAAAGAAATTCTGGGGTTATAATTTAATTATTGAACCAAAAAGGCACCATGATTCCAAGGGGAAGATTATAAGTGTGGACTGCGGACTCAGACTGCCCTAGTTTGAATTACGGATCCGCTTACTAGTTGTTTAACGTTGGGTTATTCACTTTACCTCACTAAGACACCATATAACTAACGGGCATGCTAATAATGGCTTTTACAGCATAATATTATTGGAGAAAGGTACCTGAGTCCTTCCCACTGTGCCTCTCATGGAATAAGTACTCAGTGAGGTTAGCACTTGCTACTAAGAATTTTAGGTTTACATTATAATCCTTTCAAAGTAAGTAGTCATATTTCTGGAAGTTTACAAACTTGTGATACCTAGAATGGGTTTCATGTTTTTTTTCTTTGAATATAAAAGGCACATTTAGTGTTCAAAAATTCTCAACCTCACTCTGAACATTATCCTTATATTATTGCCCATCTAAAATGCAAGCATACTGAGAAGACTCATATCATTTTGAGATGTAGACCCTGACACAAGCATTCCTCATATTTCCTGATGCCTGAATGCCCGCATTAAGGCTCTGCATCATGCAACTGCATTTAAACTGGGCAGATTCTGCTAAGGATAGGGCATAAATGGAAATAAAGTACATTTTTCATTCCCTGTTCATTCTTAAATCCCACTAATGTCAGAGAGAATTATGTGTTATACAAAGGAAAGAAAAATAGATCATTATTTCAGTCTACCGCTCTGTACATTTTTGTACTCAGCAATATTATATTTCTTTCCTTTTAATATCGCTCTCTAAATACACAGTAGGTGTTTAATGCATGTATGAATACCTAATTCTGCTGATGTGTCCTTCAGATTCTGACCATCACTATCTGTGCATAGTCAGTTATGAGAAGGTAGTAATGAAACAAAACCATTTTTCACATTTCTGGTCTAATCTCTAGCACATCGCCCACCCCTTCCTACACACACACACACATACACACACACGCGCGCACACACACACACACACACACTTTTTAATGTAGCAGAGCTCTCTCAGGAAGTGAGAAATGTAACCTTGGCACATAGAAATGATCATAAACTCTTATCTTGAAAAGTAATTCTAAATTGATATTACTAGCTCTGACCTGTATCTATAGTATTAATTTCAGCATGAATCATATGTGGCTAGGATATAATGCATAATATTGATTTTGATTTTTTTCCCTCCAGGCTGTGTCTTAGTTCCTG
This sequence comes from Rhinopithecus roxellana, assembly GCF_007565055.1. Lineage (NCBI taxonomy): Eukaryota > Metazoa > Chordata > Mammalia > Primates > Cercopithecidae > Rhinopithecus > Rhinopithecus roxellana. The sequence goes on along the minus strand of NC_044553.1, from coordinate 143,690,092 downwards.
GCCTTGATCTTAAAAGTAAGATAGATGTTAGACATTATTATCTAGCAGAAGGAGTAAAAATCAATTTTATCTCCTGACACTTCATTCCCTTTTCCTGCAATGGCCAGGTAGTAGCATTGGAACAACTGTAAACTCACATTTACTGATTTAAAACTGTGACGCTGCTCTGGGAATCCACTACTCTGGGTTCTTCTTTGTACCTTGTGCATATTTTCAGATGATAAATATGTAGTGAGTATGAGAACCTGTTAACCTGCTTTTTCACAGTAAGAATAATTTCATAAAAACATCTCTTTAAGAATAAGGCAACATTGAAATGTTTTTGAAATAATGTTAGATTGGCAGAAGAGTTGCAAGGATACTACAGAGACATCCCACATGCGCCTCATCAAGCTTTCTCTAATGTTAACTGTTTACATAACCATTTCTCAGAACTAAAAATTTAACATTGGTATTCTACTACTATCCAACCTGCAGGCTTTGGTCAGATTTCCATAGATTTTTCACTGATATAGTTTTTGTTATTCCGGAATCCAATTCAAAATACTACACTGCATTAAGCCATTTTTTTTTAGAAATACACTTTTGAGAAATATCTATTTGTCAGTGGCAAGAATATAAATGTAACTAAGCACCTAATCATAGAGATTATTTTGATGATGTTTTTAAAGGTTGCCAGTAAAGGAATGAGGTTTGTTGGATCAATCAATAGTCTAGTGAAATGGTTTCCAACTTTACTGTTAAGACACATAGTTCCATTTCCATTGTAATCAGTGGAAAGATATATCACAAGCAAAATACTACTGATAATAAAGTATTAAAATTTGTGAATGGTTTATGCATTTATAAATTTGACTGAATGAAAAAATTAACCTCACTGTCGCATGTATTTTGCGACACTTTTTGGAGTGAGAGGGAAAGAAGTAGAGTTACAGTCATGAGCTCTAAATTTCTCATAAACCTAACTGCATTCATTAATTGTTTTCTTCCTCACTTTCTTCATTTTTGAAGAGCAGTAATCCTCATTTCCTTTTTAATGTAATAGAAACCAAGATCTTTATTATAAGCATAGTAGCTGTATCAGTGCTCAATATCTTGAGGAAACAATTTGAAAATTATTTATTCAGCTTTTAATCATTTTGTTCCTGGAGGATTGATTGCCCCAACTCAGATGATATCTAGACTTTGGGGACTATGGTAATATATAAAGAGGTGCTCTATAGAAAATCTGTTATAAAATCCTACTTTCTCTTCAGTTTCTTTCTGTGTTAGAGACCATGTTGATGCTGCCATTATTTGTGAAACAAGCAAATGAGTTCATATATGCTACGGTACTGCCTCCAAATTATTTTCTTCTATTGTTTTTCTTTCTTCCTTTATTCAAGACAATGTGAGTGTCTGATATGCTCCAGGCACTGGGTTATGCATTGGGAAGAGAATATTATTAAGACATGACTTCTCTCCTTTTGTTCAGAGCTTTGTAGAGGTGACAAATATAAAATCAATGAGAGGTCCATAATAGTCATGTATAAAAATGATTTTTTATACCTTAGGTACCTAATTCTACCTAACAAAAAGGTAATGTTTTAAGTGAGCCTAGAAGAAAAAATATGTCATTCTTCAAGGACCAAGTAGTGGGTATAAAGGGAAGGTGATTCCAGGCAGACAGAACCATATGTTAATGTACAGGGAAAAGGTTTATGAGAACTTGAAAATCAAGTAACTCGAAAGGACTCCTGGGTAGGATATAGTTGAGAGAATAGCAATAATGAGACCAGGAATTACACCTATCAGAACTGGGGTGCTCATGTATGTCTCATCCAAGCAAAAGATGATGGGGCTTGAACTAAAGCAATATCAGGAGTGGTTAAAAAGATGAGACATATTTTAGAAACAAGCAGGCGGAGAGCTGATTGGGAATGGAAGCAGAGGCAAACAGATGAAAGAGATGTTTAGATTTCTGATGTGCTCTCCCTTGCTTGTGGGTAAGAGAGGAAGACATGAGGTGCAAGGACAATTTAGAAATATAGTGTGTGTATTGGAATGAGAAGGAAGATAATACATTCCATTTAGGATGTGTTGACATTGAGGTTTCTATCTGATATCCACTTTAGGGTAAGCTGTGAGAAGCCCAAGAGAAAGGTGTGAATGAGAAAAACTTATTTGGAACCTCTCAGTATTAAGTCAGAGTTGAAACCATGGGCTTAAGTGGGATCATGGACTTAAGGGAAGAGAAAAGAGGAGCAAACGGGGTGTAACAACATTTAATAAGTGAGAAAGAGAATGAGAAGGAAAGACGAGAGTGGTGGTATAGAAGCCAAAGAGGCTAATATGAGCATGTCAGCTAACAAGGTGGGAGGGGACCTTGGGTGAACAAGAGTGATTAATAGTATCCCATGTAACAGACAAGTTAAGAAAAATGAGGACTGAAAGGGGGACAGAAGTTGGATATCGGGAATGTGTGGGTTATATCAATGAGAGTAGTTTGAGTGCAATAGCAGGGAACATGGGGCAGGAATTAGTTTACGGTAGGCTGCTGAACACCAAGATGCTCTAAGGTTTTATTTCTTCTGACTGTTACTTTGTTTTTGTTTCCTTGATTGTTACTCATTTTGTCTTGTATTTGCTTTTGTTTACTAATACAGGAGAGACTCATTTTGCTTATGGGCTAAGGGAAAACTTCCCATGGAGAGAAAGAGATTGAAGATACAGAAAAAAGAGAATCTTTAATGGAGGAAGTTCCCAGAAAAAGCCTGAAGATCTTGTAAATCTATACCCTAAGTGAAGGGATTTGCTTTGGAGGGGAGCAACATCATTTTCATCCTGGGATATCTAATGGGTGGAGGTAAAGAAGGTAAATTCTTAAAAAGCCTAAGACAGGGATATGAAAGGAGTTATTGATTAATGATTCTCATCATCTTTATGACTTAGAAGGCATGTTTAAATGCTGAATATAACATGGGGAAGTATAGCATAATGGGTTTGATGAACGTGATGAAAGTTCAGAATATGTGCTGGGGAGAATGGGAAAAGGAATGTCTTCCGAGAGACACTGAAGGTTCAGCAAAACTTAGAGCTCAAATATGTGTAGAAGTCATATTCTAGATTGTTTTATATCTGTGTATATATCCATATGTGTATATATATATATCTCCTTATGCAATTTCACTTCAAAAAAGAGCAGGAAGGAAGGTGTTCAAATTCATGATTAAATCAAAATCGAGAAATTTCTAAGATATGGGTGGTGGGAAGACAGTGGCAAAATTCCATGCATTGTGCTATCAAGGGTTTAAATAGTGTGATGAACCAAGGAATCTAGGAGGGATAGAAAGGATAATCTAAGAGAAGGCAAATAGATTGGAAAAAAGAAAAGGGTCAGTAGGGAGGACAATCAAGTCTGAATTAAATGATGGGATTGACTGCGTACTTTAGTTAACTGAGGCTGATTACTTTAGTTTCATACATGTTTTCTCTAGTTATTTTGCAAAGTTGTCAAGCTTTAAACTACAGTACAGAATTGTGGGTGAGACTGTACACAGGAAAATATGCTTTACTCACTTATGAGAGAAAAAGCAAGATTAATAAAAAATATTCCTATTATTACTCCCTAGAAATAGTGTGTAGTAATGAGGTCAATAGAGGGACTTGCTGAGAATGAGCATGTTACTATTTATTTCCTCTTAGGATGAAAACTCAATTTCATCTTCTATCAAAGATCAAGCTACTGCTATTTTATGGTAAACATAGAAACTGCCGTACAGAAAATTACTGTTTTAACAGGTGCAGTCTTACATTCAAGAGTGATTTTAAAATTGGCTTCATGGCTAGCACTGTACTCACATCACCCATTTACATAATCTCCTTGGATATATTTTCACACATAAACATCATTAAAGGGTATGCTTACATTATACTTAATCACAGGGTATTCATGGAAACATCTCTGCCCAGATACACTTTTAACACTTGGTATATTTTATCTCATTTGCTTTTACTGCTGATTGAGGCAACTCCCCAAAATAATTTGAATTATTCTACTTAGGGAGAGAAAAAAGAGCCTCAACAATGCTTTCTGAAAGTTTTAGTATTATTAATACTATGGTATAAAAAGTATCTCTTCATTCATGCAAGAAATACGTATCTAGCATCTGCCAAATGCACCAGGCTTTATGCTAGGTAATGTGCAAGGCATCTGTTTACAGTACAAAAAGAAAAAAACTCTGCTGTAACTGATCTTGAAATAGATATAACAGCAGGAGCAATTCATCTATTCATTATAAGATAACACTAGCTAAAATGTATGCTCTGCAAGAGCAAGGACTTTGCCTCTATCCACACATGTTTGGATATGAGACAAGCAGAGCCTGACATGTCATGAACATCCAAACAATATGTTGACTGCGGGAATGAATAGTTTGAGTAAACATTTTGCACATGCAAAAGTTAGGCATACTCAGATTATATTTATTAGCGTAGATACATAGAGTGTCACACACACATATGAGCAGGCTACTTCTCCTGGATTTTTAGACATCAGGAGATCATGCACTGAAAGGAAAAAAAAAATTTATATGTCTATTTACTTTAATCTCGGACTAAAACTGTGGATTTACTTCAACTATGAATTGAAAGAAACAAATTGCAGTAGTGTTAGCACTATCTGTGAACTTGTCACCAATGTGAAAAAAAAAACCTACATTACAGTTGTCTCAGGTATCTTAAAATATCTCAGTGCTCATTACTAATTTGAAATTACAGTAGTGATAAGGATCTATGCTAGATATTGTTTTCATAATGGTTAAAATAAAGAGCTTATATCAGTATATCAAAAGTTTTATTTTTGGAAATATTTTGATAATTGTAATTTTTGATTACTTTATGAAATTCGTTGCCTTTGTAATTCTATGCATTTTATTTTACGCTTTTAAAAACATTACTGCAAGAAATGTTACTGAGATAGATTGTTTTCCATAATGGCCACAACAATTTCTATCATTGTCGCTGATACATTCCTTTGCAATGTGACTCTGCTGTATCTGTCATTCAGAAGAAGAGTTTTTTTGTTTGTTTGTTTTGTTTTTATTCTGTTGGATCTGGTCTGGACTTGTAGCTTGTTTTGATGAATAGAACTCTATAGATATGGTGTGTCTTCTTTTTATTTTTACTTTTTTGAGATGGAGTCTCACTCTGTGGCCCAGGCTGGAGTGTAGTGGCACGATCTCTGCTAACCGCAACCTCTGCCCTCCAGGTTCAAGTGATTCTTCTGCCTCAACCTCCTGAGTAACTGGGACTACAGGCGCCCGCCACCATGCCTGGCTAATTTTTGTATTCTTAGTAGAGATGGGGTTTCACTATATTGGCCAGGCTGGTCTCCAACTCCTGACCTCGTGATCCTCCCTCCTCAGCCTCCCAGAGTGCTGGGATTACAGGCGTGAGCCACCGCACCCGGCCAGATATGGTGTGATTTCTGAGCCTCAGCCTCACGAAGCCTTGTAGCTTCTGCTCTCACTGCCTTGCTGCCCTGGTCCTGCAATGTGTAGAAGTCAAGGTTAGTCTTGAGGATGGGAAATGATGTGGGGTGAGAGTTCCCACCCATGGCCAGCACCAACATCAGACATGTGAGCAAGGCCATCTTGGATCATCTCATACCAATCACCCTTCTTGATGGTGGCCACCACATGAAAAATCCCAGGTCAGAGCAGCAGATCTACCTGGCTGAGGACAGCCCAGATCACCAATGCATACTGTCTTGAGCAAATGAATTCATTTTGGGATTGTTTATTAACCTGCACAACTGAAACGGATTGGCATCCACTTGGCTGCCAAGTGTTTACATGGTCCTTGAAATTCAGAACCTGTGCCATAAACAGCTGCTATTTACCCGGTCTTTTGGCTTTATGTTTAGTGCATTGTAATCTGGATGGCTTGACAGTTGGCTACTTCATTTTTCTTTAAAAAAATCTGTGATGTTTTTAAAGGAATTTACAAAACAAGAAAACTATTGAAGTGTTACCTTTATGTTGGGGAACAAAGTCTTGAGGGCAGTTAGTGGAAGAAGTTTTTATTTGTAAACTTTTGTCTATTTGTATGGTTTAAAAGTTTTTATCAATAATTTAAGAATATACCACTTTAAAGTTATTCTTCTAGATAAGGTATAGAAAACTTTATATCTCAAGAGAAGAACATGATACTATGTTCATAGGCTATGATTTTAGGCCTCTAACAACAATTATTTTATAGAATTATTAAGTTCTTAGCAAGGAAATAAGATAAAAAATCATATTTTAAATAACCTCTCCATGCATGCTGAGACAGTAAGAAACAGTGGCTTTCCTGTGAGGCAGGAACCATGTGTACATTCTTTTACAGATGAAAAAACTGAGAATCAGAGAAGTTAAGAAATAAGTTGAAGATCACCTATATAGTAAATGGCAAAATCAGGATCCGAACCCATTGATTCCAGAGCTCATGGAGAGTTCCAGTGGGCAACTTGGGAGAAAGAGGAAGCATGGGAGAGGAGGCGAGTATCTGAGAGGCCAAGGTATTGACATAATGCTCAGGTTGGTGCTACAGATAGAGTTGAGGCTGAGAGGAATGTGGTAAGCCAGGAACAAAGATGTCAGTGAATGAGGTGTAGTTTACAAGGGCTAGAAGATGAGAACAATGAGAAGGGGTAAAGAGGACACATACCAAAGCCTGAGAGCTTCTCTATCAGGTGTAGGGGTGAGGATCTAGACCAGAAAGAGATGACCTTGTCCCACTTACACATTTCAATCCAGAATCCATAAGATGTGGGTGAAAGACCAAATTCTATTGGATAAAATGCAGGAGCAGCAGTGTAGACTCATAGAGAGTCAGTCTTAGTGGAAGTTAGAGGCTGGAGCTATGGAGGAGTTTCCAATTATGTGTGGATGTTCCAAAGTCTTGATGAAAAGATTTGGAAAACAAAGGAGGCATGGAAGGGTGCACTGGGGAAGAGAATGCTCAGTGCATCACAGGGCCAACAGGTGAGTATGGATGATGGGATGGTCTTACAGTTTTGGCAGTTACTGTGAGGAGGAATTTAGTCTCAGTAATCTCAAGAAACATTGGTTAGTCTCACAGAATTTAGCTGTGACCTGAACGTGGAAACCTGATGGCTCTATTGTGGGGCTGGGTGGTTCTTTTTCTCTTGCTCTGGAGGAGATAGTGGCAGCTGTGGTATAGAATGTACGGTGGTCATGGTGACAGTGGGCAGGAAGTAGGCAAGCTCTGGTCACCTGCCAGGCAAGGCTTCAGTGCCAGCGACTGATGGATCCTAGGTGCTATAGGTCAGGCTCTGCCTTGAGTTGGGGGTTTCTGTTCTGTCAGCACTCAAAGGGGGTCTCCATGGCCAACATCTGCATAAGAATGTACTACCACAAACATTGTTTCAATTTCCTATTTGCGTACATTTAGAATTAATCCACATAGGATACATTCCCAGAGATGAAATTTTGGTATTAGAGAAAATAGATAACTTTAGAACTTTTGTCATACGTTACAAGTTTCCAAGTGCAAAGATTCTACTATCTTTCATTCCCACTTGTAAAGAAAGAGAAAGCTCATTTTACACTCTCTTCTTTCCATGAAGCTTTTTAAACTCTAATTGATTATTTTAATTAATAATTAGCTAATTGATTATTTTAATTAATAATTATGAAAACAGTATGGAGATTTCTGAAATAATTGAATAGAAAATAAAAATACCATTTGATCCAGCAATTGTATTACTGGATATCTACCCAAAGGAAAAGAAATCATTATGTCGAAAAGATATCTGCAGTTTTAGGTTTATCAGAGCATTGTTCACAATATCAGTGATATGGAATCAATGAATGATTAGATAAAGAAAATGTTCTACACACACACAAGCACATACACATACACACACACCATGAAATACTACTCAGCTATGAAAAATAATAAAATCATGTCTTTTGCAGGAACCTGAATGGAACTGGAGGCCCTTACCCTAAGTAAAATAACTCAGAATGAAGTTTTTAAATGTTTGAAATCACTGCCAATGTAATATGCTAATCTTGGCATCCTATGGATATTTTATCTTTCACTTTTAAATTTGTGAAGCTGAACAAGTACCATTTGTATTTCTTTTGGGTGACCATTGTTCATTTGGATTTTTTGCTTATCCTCCCATTGAGATTTGGAGTCTTTTTCTTAAGATCTCTTTATATAAACATTAACACTCTGCCTTCTATATTACAAATATATACCCAATTTATTGTTTACCTATGTGCTTACTTCTTATGGTTTTTGACTAAGCAGTTTGATATAGTCTGGATATTTGTTCCAACCCAAATCCCCAAATCTCATGTTGAATGGTGAACCCCAGTGTTGGAGGTGGGGACAGATGGGAAGTGATTGGATTGTGGGAGCGGATCCCTCATGAATGGCTTGGGCCATCCACTTGGTGGAAAGTGAGCTCCCGTTCTGAGTTCACGTGAGATCTGGTCATTTAAAAGCTTGTGACCCCTCCTGCCCCTACTGTCTCTTTCTTCTGCTTTTTCTATGTGACATGCCTGCTCCCCTTCACTTTCTGCCATGACTGTAAGCTTCCTGGGGCCTCTCTAGAGGCTGAGAGGTTACTGGCACTATACTTTCTCTAAAGCCTGCAGAACCGTGAGCCACTTAAACCTCTTTTCTTTATAAATTACCCAGTCTTAGATATTTCTTCGTAGCAAGGCAAGAATTGCCTGATACACTAGTATCTTAGAGTTTTAATATAAAACATCATTACAGACTTTCTTCTTTAACTTCATCCTCAGTCTCTGTTTGACCTATAAAGGCAGAGGTCTTGCTTTACATTCAAAATGTATAATATCAATGCTTCTACCATCTGTAAAGTTATAGCATCTAAAAGAGAGTAGGAGGCCCTTTTCTTAGCAACCCACTTTAAGTACATCTTTTGACATTCTGGTTTGAGATAATGGTTATCTGCCTTAAATGTAGCAGATATCCGGCAAAAATGTAAGTAGCTGCTGACCTTGGTAGAAGCCTCTTCAGTGGAATGGCAACAAAAGCTTTTATGAGTGCATTGAGGAGATAGTGGGAAGTAGGCAGGCCTGAGTCCCTGGCCTTCTATGCAGGGCAAGGCTTCAATATCAGTGACTACAGAGTAAGGAAGAAAACACAGTTCTTGAGGAGCTTTCCTGTGAAAAGGAGCTAAGAAATAGCCTATAGTGAGAGAAGGAAGTGCAAACAAAGGAGAGTCTGGCAATAGTGTGTTTTAGACTCAAACCAGCACTGTGTCATGCCAGTCACTCCCAACCACCTATTCTTTTCAGAAACATAGATGAATAAAATCAGTCCCTACTAAACTATATAATATCATTCTACACTTCACTTTTGCTTAACTTAGTGATTTTAAGCATATATCCTACTGTTTTCTTTTTGGTTCGTTTTTGTTTTGAGATAGAGTCTCGCTCTGTTGCCCAGGCTGGAGTACAGTGGCCTGATCTCGGCTCACTGCAACCTCTGCCTCCTGGGTTCAAGGGATTCTCCTGCCTCAGCCTCCTGAGTAGCTGGGACTACAGGTGCATGCCACCATGCCCAGCTAATTTTTGTATTTTTAGTAGAGACGGGTTTCACCACATTGGCCAGGATAGTCTTGATCTTTTAACCTCTTGATCTGCCCACTTCAGCCTTCCAAAGTGCTGGGATTACAGGAGTGAGCCACTGTGCCTGGCCATGTACTACTGTATTTTAAGTATCTTAATACCAAGCATTTTTAAGTTCTGCCATAATCTATTCTTTCACTGTGTTCCCAACAATCAGCTGAAAATAATGTTAATGATTCATTTCAAAGTTTTGTGTATTTGTTCTTTTTTTAATTTTTTTTTGCCACAAACCACTGTCTTAAAAATTCTAATGAAATGCAGAAGGTGTGATATTCATCATAAATGATTCCCCAGAGTGCCAAGTTAAGTTGGGTCCCTGGCTTCAGCAACTCACTTTAAAAGAGGAAGATTGTGTCAACTACTGACAATGAGACAACACAACTAATGCTATCTCCTCATCTATGTGAAAATAATATTTGATGTACAGAAAATATTTGCTGAATGAATGCAACTGGATTTTATGAAATGGTGCATTCAAGCCCCTGCACCCCTTTGCTATCTCATTTCCCTGACTTGGGCTTACACTATCCAGGTCACTTAGCTTTATTATTGGCTCAGGATTTGTAAATCTCTTCCAGATGATCAGCTTGCTACACTAAAAGCTGCTTCAGCAAACTGCTGTGTACTCTACTGGATATTAACAGATAGAGAGGTAAGATTTTTTTCCCCCTGGAACTCATATTCTGACTGTGAGTGTCAGATGAATGAGAAAAAGACAAACCAAAAGAATTTTAAAAAAGATACTTCAATAATTACTACAGTAGAGGAATATTTAGAGTTCTCTAGGATACTGTGAGAGAGTTCATGTAATGTGTTGATATTGAACTGTAGGATATAATTTCTGTTTGTGCATTTTATCTATAGGGAAGCCACTCTGCTTTTCTAACAGACAAATTTCACAAAACTCCATACAAGTGGCACCTGTTGGGGAGGAAAGACCTCTTTTCCTTACCCATCTCTAGGTTCATGGCCAAGGCCCTTATAGCAAACAACAACAACAACAACAACAAACCAACAACAGACAGAGTATCATGAATAAAGCACACACATTGGTTTAATATAAGTTTTACATGACAAGGAAGCCTTCAAAAATGAAGACTCAAAGAAACAGGAAAGCCTGTATATTTTTATCCTTAGGTTTGATGAAGTGTGAACAGTCAGGGGACAAAATGATTGAACAAAGGGATTTTGACGTAATGATAGCATACTATAAGAAACATAGCAAGGCTTGTTTGTTAAAAATCTGCTTTGTGTCCTTGTGTCATCAGAGATAAAGGTGTTCCTCTCTTCCAGGTATATGGAGACAACCTTTTGAATGAGGGTCTTATGATCTGCTTGGATGTGAAGGATGAGGGGAACCTAAGAGAGATATTCCTGCTTCTGCAGTTTCTCAAACATTAAGGTGCCATATTTTTGGATAGCATGCCCTAAACCCCATCACACCCAACACAAAGAATCTCAGTTCTGGCCATGTCAGAAGTCTTATGTACATTTATTTCATTCCTACTTAACACCTCATCTCAATTTCTCCCATCTTCTCTCATTTTTTTCTTTTCCTCGATGTATACTTCCTCCATATTTCTTAGAGAAGAATTTTCTTTAGCATCTTTGATCTTTGGTGGGCCATTAGGTATAGAACATTTTTGGCTGTCAATTTCCCTGTGCTTCTGACTATAACACATTCTCACTGCAAAGATCATCTTTGACCCCCGCGCACAAACCTGGCTTTAACCCATGTGATTAGTTCTCCTAATGTTCTCTTTTGTAGTGCATTTTTTGTAATCTCCAATTTTTTCAATCCCCCACATAGAAGAAAGATTGAACAGTTACTTGGTATTATCTTGACAATATTAACGAGACACAGTCAGATGAGGTTTGATGAGTAGATGCAAGCGAAAGGCATATTCCAAAACTGTCTATGATGTGTGTGTGTGTGTGTGTGTGTGTGTGTGTGTGTGTGTGTGTGTGTGTTTGGTGTGATAGGAATGGGTGGAAGAAAAAGGAGATGGGTTGCCTAGGGTCTATGAATCAGTCATCTGCTCAGTCTGAGAGGCTAGAACTCAGTCAGGGTCAATGACTAGGATCATTGATTGCTTGAGCACAGAGAAGACACATTTGAAACAAGCTCTGCAGCTTGAACGCTCTTTAACTACTAGTAACAAGCTCTCTTGCCTCATCTTCACTGGAACAGAATGAGGGATTGACAAGGTCAATCAAATACACCGCGTTCCTTTGGTGTGAAAAATATTGCAGAAACAAGATGTTGATAGGGCAATGTGTAAAATAAAGATGTGCTTTAGCAACACTGCTTTGGAGTGGAATTGGAAGGATATAATGAAAGTGGAAATGATTTTTCATTTTCAAAAACGAGAAGCTTGCTTTCAGTGAAAGAGTAAATAACATTTGTGAATGAAATTTTACTCACGTTTGATGTCTCCAAATCTAAAATTAAATATATGCTTCTTCAGGAAATCATATGCAACTACTGTTTAGTAGTCCTATCCTTTCCTAATAAATGTTCATTCCCAAAGTGTAGCATACAAAAATGAGACAAATCTGTATTCTTTCCAACATATGCAGTCATATACACACTTTTTTTGTGTGTCTGTGGGCTAAGACTCCCTCTACTCAGGCTTGAGGAATCAACAAAGAAAGAGCCTGAGTTCCCACAGTTGTGTGATAAATCCAGCAGATACTTGTACTCATGAAAAACAAATGGTGCTTTCTCCATATTGGTACCATGTGGCATTCTTAAAGGAACTGTGACTTTTCAAGGAACCCTTGTGACAGGGTAACAACCTACAATTTAATAGACTAAAACATATATTAATCTCTTTGTACTTAACTATTCGTCTTTTTTTTTTTTTTTTTTTTTTTTGAGGCAGAGTCTTGCTCTGTCACCCAGACTGGAGTGCAGTGATGTGATGTAGGCTGCAACCTCCACCTCCTGAGTTAGAGCAATTCCCCTGCCTCAGCTTCCTGAGTAGCCGGGTGTAATCCCAGCTGGGCAGGCACCACCACACCTGGCTAATTTTTATATTTTTAGTAGAGACGGGGTTTTGCCGTGTTGGCCAGGCTGGTTTCAAATCACTGACCTCAAGTGACCCACCCACTTTGGCCCCCCAAAGTGCTGGGATTACAGGCATGAACCACCGTACCCAGCCTACTATTTGTATTTGTAAGGAAAAAGAAAAAGAAGTAACTGCTAATTTAACTTTCACTGTGGTAAATTCATGAAATATGAAATTTTCAAATAATTAAGGCTAATCTTGTTAAAGAAAAAATCAACCAATTAAAAGTAGAAATTAATGAATTAACATCTTATATTCCAGACCAGACACAATGAATGTTTATAATTATTTTCTCATTTAGAACCAATGACAACTGCATTAGTTAAATGTTATCATGTGTATGTTATAAATAAGGAAATTTGGCTCAGAAAAGTTAAGCAACCTATAATTATGCAACTGTTCAACATTAAGTCTTTGCAAGAAATGTTAATTATTTTAGTGGTATCATTCAACAATACATTTTATGCTGCAATTTCATTAAAAGAGATTGTAAACATAATTTAACTTGTTTTTGATGACTTAACCCATCATTTCAAGGAGCAGTTATTAAGTTGTTTATAATATGCTGATGCATGAGGAGGAAAAGGGTATGTTATGAATAACTTCTCTCCTACAAAATTGCTCCAGTTCCTTTAATTATGGAATTATAGCACTTGATTTTAATGAATTCTCTTTTTTTTCTTCTCTACCAGATTGTTAGCTGCCATTTTACTTTTCTCTCAAAACATTGGCCACTAGCAATACAACCTATCCTGCATGAAAATTCTACTTCTAATCTTTCATATACTAGAACACTAAATAAATAAATGCACTAAATTTTATATCAGAACCAAGGGTGAGTAAATCCTGAGAGAAAGTCAAAGGACACATTTCTCCTTGGCTTCAAGTACATGAAGGTGTTGCATTGCTTTGCATACCGCCAGAGATCTTTTACATCCTTGTTAAAATTTTGCCAAATGTGACCTCTGAGTAAGTGAGGTTTTATAGTCTAGCTCAAATCATACCGTTTGCATTTGGCCTTCCTCTCTCCCTTTCTTGCTGTCTCTCTGCCTTTTTCCACCCTCTCTCCCTCTTTTGTTTACCGTGTGTATTCTGTCCATGTGTTTCATAACATATCACAGCTTGCATTGTCTGAGAACACAAATGGGGTTCAGTCACTGTTTATCTTTGTGTTTGCCATAGAAACTAACATCACTAAAAACTCAGTAAATGTGAATTCTATTATGTTTATATTGCCTATCCTTTCACCTCTGAACTTCAGTTCAGAAGACATCTTTGAAGTCATAAAAGGTAATTCTATCTCCCACAACGAAATGACAATGGCTACTCTACTGAATTTCTCTGTAAGCCAGCAATTTATATGCCACCATCTCACTTAATTTACATGATAAGATGGCAAAGTGGGCATTGTTATTGCCATTTTAGAGGTGAAGAGGGTAGGCTCAAATAAATAATTAAGTTGTCAGATGTTTTTATAGCTCGTAGGAGCTAGAATTGGGATTCAGATGTAGGTCTGTTTTACTCTAGATGTATGATTGTTGTACAATCCTTAGGGGCACGCACACACACACATACACACACACACACACACTTTGAGTACATAAACATGCACACATATGTTGAAACATTATATATGTTTATATACACATATTTTGCATTTATAGTATATATATGTCTATGTATAGGTGTATATATGTATACACAATTTTATAGATACATAGATGATATAGATAGATGATAGATAGATAGATAGATAGAACTAATAAATAGATGATAGGTAGATAATGATTATAGTTCTGCCTATAATATTGAAGACAGGCTAGAGACCAAACTTCTCTGAGAGTAGATTTAGTTTCTGGATGACAGAGTGTAGACTGTTTCTATGTGTCAGGGAGGGATAATGAATCCCTCTGATGCCTGTCTGCTCTGAAAAGAGCAAGTCAGCCCAGCTCAGAAAGTAGTTCTGGGCTTCATCCTTGAAGAACAAATGACTGCAATAAGAGGAAATGAGGGAGACAATGACATTTCAACTTGGACTTTGACTTTATTAACAGATATTCTTTCTTTAGAATACAGTCTTCTTCTTCCTCCTCCTCCTCTTTCTTTATATTATGACATTTTCCTCTATACATTCAAACACAGTGACCATTGTGGAGATATAGGGAAATAATATGTAGAAAATCATCTAGGTTGTCTCTAACCATTCAGAGAAGTATGATTTTCCAACCCAAATCCCCAGAATCAGACAAAGCTTAAATAACACAAAAGCATCCAAGGTTTTTCTGAGCACTTAGAATCAGCTCTCCTATGTACAGGTGTGATGGTTAATTTTGGGTCAGTTTACTAAGGTAAAACATTATTTCTGTGTGTGTGCATTTAAGGGTGTTTTATAAAGAGATTAGCATTTAAATCAGTAGAACCAGTAAAGAAAATCTACCCTTCCCAATGTGGATGGACATCATCTAATCTTTTGAGGGCATGAATAGAACAAAAAGCAAAGGAAGAACATATTTTCTCTGCCTTTGGGAGCTGGAACATCTGTCTTCTTCCACTCTCAGTATTCCTTATCTTGGGTTTTGTCTCAGACTACACTTGCACCATTGACTCTCCTGGTTTTTTGACCTTTTGGCTTGAACTGGAACTATACTACCAGCTCTCCTAGACCTCCAGCTTGAAAACAGCAGATACTGGGATTGCTAGGCCTCCATAATTGCATGTGCCAATCCCGCATAATAAACCTCATTCTACATATTTCTGTATATCGTCTTGGTTCTGTTTCTTGAGAGAACTCTGACTAATACAGATTTTGATACCAAGAAGTGGGGATAATGCCATAACAAATACCTAAAAATGTGGAAGCAGATTTGGAACTGTGTAATGAGTAGAGGCTGGAATATTTTTGAGGTACATGATAGTAAAAGACTACATTGTGGTGAAAACATGTTAAGGCAATTCTGGTGAGGGCCCAGAAAGAAGAGGAGAGCTGTAGAGACAGCCTGAATCTTCTTAGAGAATATCTAAGTATTCCTGAACAAGATTTTGCTAGCAATATGGATGGCAAATGTCATTCTGATACAGTCTCAGATGAAAATTAGGGACATGTTATTAGATAACAGGAAAGTCCATCCTTGTTGTAAAGTGGCAAAGAGATTGACTGGATTGTATTTGTACTCAAGTGTTTTGGGAAAGTTAGAACTTATGAGTGATTACATTGGATATTTGGCTGAGGAAGTTTCTAAGCAAAATGTTAAAATTTTGTCTTGGTTTCTCTTAATTGCATATAGTAACATGCAAAAGAAAGAAATCACTTCAAGATGAAATTGATCAGCAGAAGGAAAGCAGAACATAAAGATTTAGAACATTCTCAGGCTAGAATCATGCAATGGTGACTTCACTGGCCTTAAGTCTCAGGAGGCCCTGTCCTCATGGCAGTTCTCTGCTGGGACTGCAATCCAATGGCTTCCAGAAGCTTCGTCTTTTGAAATGTGGGTGAACAACATTATTTTGTTCTCTCAGAATTAATATGTTGAAATCCTAACCCGCAAGGTGATGGTATTAGGATGCAGATCCCTCGTGAATGTGATTAGGGCCCTTACAAAGAGACCCCAGAGAAATCCCTGACCCTTTCTACCATGTGAAGTTACAGTGAGAAGATGGCTACCTGTGAGAAAGCAGATCATTACCAGACTTCAAATTTTCTGCTCTCTTGATCTTGAACTGTCCAGTCATCAGAACTGTGAGAAATAAATTTGTTGTTGTTTATGAGCCACCCAGCCTATGGCATTTTGTTGTAGCAGCTCGAACAAACTGACAAACTAAAACAGCAGATAGCATAGGATGCTTGCTAAAGATAAAGCAATGGAAAAGAATGAGAAAGTGAAAGAAAGAATGTCTGCGAATATTACTGAGTCAGGGCTATGCTGTGTAGCCCCATTGTTTCTGCTTCATGGAGGCCTTCTCTATCCTTCATCTGAATTAATGCACCAGTGTCTTCCCTCATTTCCTCCTCTCTACCTTTATGCCTCCTTCATATCATTCTCAACATTAGTAGTTTCAAAACATTTTTGAACACTCACTCCATCAGTTTAAAAAAAGCATGTACATCCATGTATCTTTATACATTTAAAATTAATATGCACCCTAACATTAAGTAGTTACTATAAAACATTTGCAAAAT
The DNA here is from genome assembly GCF_007565055.1 of Rhinopithecus roxellana. Lineage (NCBI taxonomy): Eukaryota > Metazoa > Chordata > Mammalia > Primates > Cercopithecidae > Rhinopithecus > Rhinopithecus roxellana. Next base: position 143,673,188 of record NC_044553.1, on the reverse strand, counting down.
ACATATCTTTAAAGGAACAAATATGAATAAATACAAATTGAAGTTCTCAAGTCTTCTTTCCATACTCTAATATACATGCCCCTCTTTGAGGACTCCCATTCCACATTATTCTAAGCAATCTTTCTGGCCTATTGACAACCCTCTACTGTCAACTCATAGTCTTTAGAATAATATGTTTGTCTTTCGTATGCCCACTGTGCCCTTTCATGGTCTGCCATTTATGATCTCTCAGGCCTCATGTTGGATTATTCTATTCTCTCCTTTACTTGAACTTGACATTAAAAAAAAATACATACAATTATTCATGCTTTTTAAATAAATCATGACACTACATATATCTATGTATTTACAAACTCATCCATGTGCATTGAGTGTTCTTCCTCTTGTTCATTAAAAAAAATTTCACCATTTACATGTTAGATCATAAGTAACCTTTGAAGGAAGCCTCCCTTTACGAGCCACACTTCTCCTTGTTAACGCTGTCCTTTATGTCGTTGGTCTCCAAAGTGGGGAAGATACTCATCAGGGCTACATAAGATGACCAAATTGAATATTAAAAAAATAGTAAAACTGTAGGTTTGCTATCTCATCTTTTTAGTTTTATAACATATCAATATAGAATTAAATATGTATACATATACACTCTATATGTGCTATATATATAACTGTTCTCTATATATCAGTATGTTATTAATTTTACGTATATTAACATATATTACGTATATGTTCAAGTTGATACTTTTATTGCTGTTTTTATCTTATGGAAGAATAATCTATTGATTTATAGATGTACTGCCTCCAGCTTGTATTTTTAAATTTCTGTAGGCCTCAAAAGCCAAAGCAATACTTGGCAGAGTATACACTTAATATATGTTTGTTGACTTGAATGAAGGAGGAAGGATTTAATATTCCATGTCTCTTTGTTGCTGTCTATCACGCATTTATTACGTCGATAGCTTTATACTCCAACAAATTTAGTACCTTTGGAGAGTCTATTGAAGTAAAATGTCAATATAAGACCATTTTTCTAGAATTGGAAATACACATAGGTTATGATAGATTTGAATTACTATGGAGCGACTTAGAGACAGAGGTAAATATAACTTAATCTCTAAAATATTATTTATATTTTCTGTGTTCTCTTACCCTTCTCATATTTCTTTATTTATATTAAAGAATCAGATAAACATTAGGAATACATTTCTACTAAAGAACCCATCTGGTCTATTAGAAATCAATATGTAAGAGCAGTTTTATTTCTATCTTTAACTTGGTTTAAAAAAGTCAACATAATATCACACAATACACTATGCATTAGGAAATGAATTTTTACAACTTCATTATCTCTCACATTATTTCCCATCCACAAGTGTATCAGTGGAAGGAGGCTTATGATTTGAATTTCATCCATAAGGCTCATTATGGGGCACTTGAAAATTTGTCAGAATTGGGCCCCTAACAACTTAGGAATAAAATGATACATTGCTTTTATTCTTGTTAATTCTAAAAAAAGACGCCACTGTAGTATAGTGTAATTTAAAATTTGAGTAGCGGTTATCCCTCAACAATCACCCCTTTCAAATTTCTTTGGCTTTGATTTTGAGTATTCTATACTCCTCTCATTTCACAGAATTAAATAAATTCTATCTCAAGTGAAGGAGAAAATGAGCAACTTAAAGAAATTGAGTATGAGGGACTAATTATCTTCTATTTTAAAGAATATATGCATAAAAGTGAGAAACAGATTCTTTGGAGATATATATATATATATTCTCATCCAATGTGCAAAAATAATGATTCTAAAATACTAGCATTCTTCTTTATTTTTATTTTTGTACAGATGGGGTCTCACTATGTTGCCCAGGCTGGTCTCAAACTTTTGGCCTCAAGCAATTCTGCTTTTGCCTCCCAAAGCACTGAGATTACAAGCATGAGTCAATGCACCCAACTGTTACTAGCATTCTTGATTTGACTGGAACAAAATCCCCTATTCTTAATTCTAGTAACATATTCTTCACCTAGGTATAACTGGTCTACCTCCCCTTCACATACAGTGAGTATAAATGCTAAGTTTTTCCTGCTAGCAGACTGGCATCACTTTTTCCAAGCTCAGGTAGTAAGAACAATTTTCATTTTCTCCACTGAAAAAATGATAGCTGGCTCATTAAATATCCTCTCTTTGTAATTCTACTGTGGTTTTCTGCATAAGAATGTATAATTGAATTGCCAAGTCATTGATTTAAATAATGATTCCTTCCCTTCTTTATTCCAACATTTCTCAGTACAGGAAAACAAAAAATGAGGCATTTATGCTACCTTCTTGAATAAAATCTAAGTTTCTCAGATAAATGATAGGATAACATCAAACATAGGTACATGACAAAAAAATCAAACACAGTTTGGACAGCCTTTTTCAAGAAATTAGATCACTAAGAAAACTCAATGTATCATTACACTGGAAATTTATATTATAGTAGTTATTATGGGATAGAAAATATTAAGTATGAATATCTTGAAAAGTATCTGAAAAGTTTGTTACTGAAGTTCCATCAACACCCTAGATTAAGGTAGCCAGATTTAGTAAGATAATAAATTCAAGAATCTCAGTTAAATTTGAATATTAGATAAAAAACAATTTTTTGTACAAGTATATGCCTAGCAATATTTGGGTCATACTTTTATTTTGAGATACTATTTATTATTTATCATAAATTTAAATATAATTGAGTATCTTGCATTCACATAAGCAAATGAAAAACTATGTAACAGATCCCTATGGTGGCATTCTCTATAATTTTCATGAAATGATTCTGAGAGTAACTTGTGTTTCTGTTTTTGCTCTGGCTGCCAGGCAGCTCAGAGTAGCATTTTGCATTCAGGTGCTTCACCATGACTACTCCTTTCTGTATCAGCTGCTTGAAACTCAGAGCCAAGCTGGCTCCATTTCAAGCAAAGTATCCAAGAAATTGCTCTTGAATTTTGAACAATATTTTTGCCCCTTCTTATCTGCTTTTTCTTATCCTTATTTTTCTTTGCTCTAATTCTTTTTTATCCAATTATTCACATAGGATGGTATAAATAAATAAATGAAATAAATATTTAATCACATACTGATAGAGATCTTCATCAACATATATATTTCCTTCATTTTACTTTGGACCTGACTTTCTATTTGTATTTTATTAACCCAGATAAAGCATGCCATTTCATTGTATGTTACTCAAGTTCTTATGGGAAAGGGGCAGAGTAAGTATAAAATGTTTACCAAAGTTTGTTAAACATGGGTATAATGGTCAACATTGAGAGAAAGAATAAAATTGGATATATCCCAAAGTAGGATATTAAGGATTTCAAATGCAGTTTAAAAATAATATGTCTTCAAACTGCCAGGAAATAATTCTTGCTTTAATTTTGTGTCAATCATTTTCTATCTGTTTTGCTCTAGACCTTTAAGCTCAAGCAAAGGCATTTTGCATGCCGCTAAGCTAATGGTAATTCCTCCTTTTTTCATTAGTATTCCTAAAACAAATATCTGAACTTCTGTTATAGGCAAAGAAGTATGTTAGGTTATAAAATAAAATTATAAGGCAAAGATGAGGAACTTGAGAAGCTTATATTTCAAAAAGAAGGACATTACAATACATACTTTAAAAATTAATATTCTCTGGTCTTGCTCCCTGGAGATAACTTTCAAAGACTTTGGATGTCTCTTGTTATATTAACCTCTGTATTTCTAAATAATATCCTGCTTTTCTTTGGTTTAATCTATTTTGGACATCACCCACTGATTTCTTATTAGTGTACATGTAGAACTGCCTTTCTCACACTCAGTATTTCACTCCCAACCAAATTCCCCACCGCATTCTTCCAACAAAGTTATATCAAAACTTTTGGTTAAGACAGTATATATTATTTGCATTATCATGGCTGTATAAATTTTTCTACTAATGGTTCAAGTAATAGACTATACCGAGAGGCCGGGCACAGTGGCTCACACCTGTAATCCCATCACTTTGGGAGGCCAAGGTGACCAGACCACCCGAAGTCACGAGTTCAGGAGTTCGAGACCAGCCTGGTCAATATGGTGAAACCATGTTGAAAAATACAAAAAAAGTAGCCGTAGTGGTGCACATTGTAGTCCCAGCTACTGGAGAGGCTGAAGCAGGAGGATCACCTGAACCCAGGAGGTGGAGGCTGCAGTGAGCTGAGATTGTGCCTCTGTATTCCAGCCTGGGTGACAGAGCAAGACTCCACCAAAAAAAAAAAAAAAAAAAAAAGAGAGAGAGACTATGATCTATGATTGTATTTTCTGTTGATCATTTTAGGAAAACTACAAAGTATGGTTTGAATTTGAAAATTTGCAAGAATTTCCACTTGGGCTTGGCTTAATGAACTAAGAAACAATCAGGGCAAAGATACCTTCATGATTAGGCTAAGAATAAGTGAACACAGATCCACTGTCTCCACGGTGGAAAGGTACCCAAGACTATGTGGTCACTGGCTGGCCACAGGGAGGAGCTTCAAAGCTCAGAAGAATCTGGCCATGGCTTACTAAAATTTCCACCAAATGGTAGATTTCCAGGAATTAATAATTATTTTCATTTGATTAATTTGATTAATTTCCTTATTTTAGTTTTCATTTGATTAATTTCCTATATACCTGCTTTTGTTTTTTGTATGCTCCACTAATTGTATGGATTCTATCTAATATTTTTCAGTAATCGAATATTTCAGATACTCTATCAATAACATATCCTTTCTCTGGAGCCTGTCTTCTCTCCAAGTTGTACTGAAGCTCTTTGGGCTCCTGCATGTCTTTCCTGCTGGTACTGCATTTACTGATATCTCATATATCCCTCTTTTGTGGTCTCCAAATCTCCATTTGTTCTTACTTTCATCCTCATTTTTCTGGAACCCTTATTCTTAATGCTTCCTAAGAGAAGATCATTGAAAATTTAATATTTTAACATTTCCCTTGCCTGAATATGGCATGAGCTTTAATTAGTGCACTTGTTTAATCGTTTGGTTAGATTGGGAATTTCAGCTTGAAAGTCATTCGTCTTCAGACTTTTGGAGGCATTATCCATTGCCTTCTTGATTTCAAAGTTCCTGCTGTCCAAAGCTGTTATGATTCTGACATTGAGAGGAACATCCGTATGTAAATATCTCACCAGTTCTTATACTTGAAAACATTGGACATACAAATTGTGTATTCATCCATTCGGAGAAGACAATGGAAACCGTGGAAGTATGGAGTGATAGTGTAAAACAGACAACTAATTTTAATAGGATTCCCAAAGATATGATCAAGGGTGTTTGATGACTGAAAGATAAAGAGAAGAAAAGCGGAAGAACCAGGTTATTGAGTGTCAAAAAGACAAAAAGGGAAAAGTTTCAAGAAAAATGTGGTTAACAGAGTTATTAACTGGATATTTAATGTATTTAATCAGTAACATATTAACCAAAATATTGTGTGATAATAGTGTGAACTGAGAATTTGGTGTAAAGAATCTGAAACATCTCTGTACCAGGTCTCAAAAGAAGTGGATTCCAGCCACTAAATTTCTGGCTGTTTTTGGGTGAATCATAAATCTCTGCTGCTTATCTACAACCTGAGAAGATGAGACTTAATAACTTTAAATGCCTTTTTGACTTTTAATGTTATATGGCTTGCACTTTACGCACTTTGATGTACATACAAATGCAGGATCACATTTGAGCCTTAAAAGAGTCCTATGAGGAAAGTAGGAAAGGGATTTTCTTATATTCTCTGTCTTCTCTTCGTAATTTTGTAGATTACAAAACAGACAAAGAGAGTCAGATGGAAAAACAGAGCCAGAATTAGAACCCAGGGGTCTCATCCAGGTGGGTCATAGTTCATATGAAGTATCTGGTATCATATTAGTGCTCATTTGAAGCAAATGCGTCAATGTTTTTGCCAAAGTCTAAATATATATCCATTGATTCTTGTGATTTCCCCGGACCAGGAAGAACTTCTTAATGGATCGTAAACGGATGTGAATTTTTAAGCTCCATCTTCTGGTTTTATAGTCAAATGATGGCTATGATTGATAGAGTACTTAAGTGAAAGGCAGAATCAGTTTGTTTGAAGCTGCTCCGTTTCAATTGTTGTTGCTCCTTCTCTTTCATCATGAGTTATTAGTTTAGCCTTATCAATATCAATTTAGTTTGCTGTGGTTTTGGTTAATCCTAGAGAACACAATAATGCATTATACTTGCATCCAAAGTACTTTTGCCTATAATTTTCTGATAAGTAAATGTTAAAAAGAATTTACAGTATAGTTCAAATGTGAATTGTATATAGGCTTATTGTAAAAGCTGATTACATAGAATGTTGCCTCATTTATTTTTAATAATAATATTACTCTTTTCTGAGATAATGGAGTGACTGATCATTTTCATCACTGACTTGCGTTCCATTCCACTTTACCTTGAATATTTTCTTGCAAAGTAGAACACAAAACAATTTGTTACATTCTTTAAGGTCCAGAGTACTTCCAGGAACTCCAGTTGGCCTTGTAGTTTGCTTACAACTCAGTGCAGAAATGTGTTGGGAAATATGATGTCATACAAAACTGAGTTGTTACAGGACTTTAGATAGAAGACCACCAATTCTTTTATGTTAGACTAAACCATTTGTACTGAAAACAATAAAAATCTAATAAATGACCAATAGTCTTTTTTAGGCAACTCATTCAAATATTTTATTTTTTCGTTTAGTGATTTGATCTACTAGTGTCTAATGTGAGCTTATAGGATAAGCAGCACATGACAGGACCAGATAATGAAGTGGAATCAATTGCTCGGGCAGCTCTCTTGATTATTATATTCCAATTCTCATTACATCCAAATGTGAAATGTCAGCAGCCCATTGTTACCTTTGCCTTAATAGTAAAATCCTTATTCTGGCCCAAGGCAGACAACTCCATTTGTTTAAAGGTTCAATTAACCTATTATAATTTGTCAGATTCTTTCTAAAGCTACCTTATTGGGAAATGACAAAAATATACAGAATTATGGAGAGATACACTGGAAAACCAACTTTCTGTCTAGCCCCGAAATATCTAGGAATGCCTGTGTTCTATATTCAGAATGAATTTTTACTATAATTAAAAGTTTATTCTTCTTACTCCCTTCTTACTTCCAACATGAAAAGAAAGCATAATGACCTCGTAGGCTTAATATAATCTTACTTCATAGGATGGCATGTTATACCATAAAAGTTCATGGAAGAATGAGTGTTTTTTTTTCATTTTTCTGTAGCAAGAGATGTGGGTTGCTCTATTTTAGTAACCGGTTTGTGGGTTAGATAGTTCTGCCATTTTTTTGGGGGGGGTCCTATCAGTTATAGAATATGGAGGACTCCCATATCTTGAGACAGTTTATATAACAAAGTGTTCATGTTTATTGACCATTATCCATGATACGGATTTCTAGATCAAAGAGAAGTTCAGTCTGCAGATAAGCACCAAATTTTACATACATCATCTTACATACTAAGCAAATAATTTTTTCATCATTTCAGAAATTGGTTACAAGTTTTCATGTCTTTCACACAGTCCACCTGAAACAGGTATCTGTATTTAATATTTTTCAGCTGAGTTTGGTTTTAATTTATCAGGGTCTTTGAAGTTCAAGAATCATAGTCTTTCATTTCTCTAGTTTAGTTCACAGAGGGGTAATGGATGCATTTATTTCCAAGATCTTTGACTTCCTAAGAAAGTCCATCTCTTACACATAACAAAAGTTGTCATTGTTTAAATTGTGTTTGTCACTGCATAAATGTGGGGTTATATCTTTCGATCATTTTCCAGGCTCCATTTAGACACAACTCCCATCCTTGTTTAAAATAATTAGTATGATTGCATTAGATATCTGTTATAATAAATTAGTATTAGTATTGATGTTTCATCCTATAAAATGTTTCTACCAAAGATATTTATCATAAACTGCCATTCAGTTTTCAGACTCTAAAATAACTCACTTACGTGCTTTTATTGATTCAAGGAGGTAGACATAAACATATTTCTAGCTCAGTAATACCTTAAATTTTTGAGAGTTTTACAGTTTATAAGGTGTTTTTATGTGAATCAACTTACCAGATTAATGCTGACATACCTCACACATTTAGTGAATGTGGAATTCCTTTTAATGGAAAGGTTGAAAATAGGGTATGAAGTTGAATTCAGAAACTAAGAAGAAAAATGTTAGCAGGAGCTCTTCTAGAATTCATGCAGAGTCAGCTACACATGAAGACACAAAGAAAGCAAGAAGGACCAAGTCTGTATAGAAACTAACAGGAGAACCGGAATTTAAGCTGTACTCTGAGGGCCAAGATTAAAACATTCAAAGGAACAAGGCTGGCTCTCCTACTCATTAGCCACACATTGACTATTCATTAGCCTGCGGACTGTTGACTTTAACTGTTGGAGCCTTAGTTTCATCATTTACAAAATGTCAATGAACACAGTTGTGCCCATCTACACAGAATTGCTGTCAGTGTGCTTTGGGGGGGTGTGATTAAAAAAAAAAAAATTCAACTACTGGTATCCAATGTTCTATCTTGGAGAGACCTATATTTAGAGAAAGTCCTTAATAGACTGATGGAATGGTAGCTGATGGAATCCCCAGGGAATGGTCTGGAATTAGATGGCCAAACAAGAGAGCTATGTGTCTTTGAAAACGACTTTAACAGGTATTGGGGATGAAGATCAGAGATAATAAAGAGGAGCAGAGGTTAGAGAAGAAAGAGAGGATGAAGACCACAGCAGAGGCTGAGACTGCAGACAAAGGCAGCCCCATGAGATATTCCTGGGGGCATTAGGGATAAAAACTCTCTTTCAAAAAAAAAAATGAATGTATGTTAGATTTTAAACTGTTTGTGATTTCACAGTTTGAAGCCCTTATGTTACCCTGATTTGGGGAGCCTGAAATACACATTTCTGTTTATGAAGGGGTTTTATTTACAATATAAAGACATCAGATGGGTTTTTATTATTTTAGACAGGAAGACACTGATATAATATATTAGGAAAGTAAATTTTTAGCTAGACATGAGTTTGAGGAGAAAAAAATTTCCTCTAAGAATTCCACAGTTATCATATTATTAGGGATACTGTTTTTCCTGCTGGAAGTAGGTCAAATTATAAGATAATTTTTGACTTTAACTTTCAATGTCAGGGTGGCTTTAGCTAGCATCTTGATTAAATAATATAAAGTGTTTTTCACCACCTTCGGCATATAATAAGCACATGATAAATGACAGTGAGCATCATCATATTTTTATTATTAAGAAGTGTTTTCTCTATATCCAAAGCAGTTTTATTTTGCAGAAAATTGGCTTTTGAAACATTATGCGAAGTCAAGTCCCAAAAACTAGCATTCGATATTCACCTTTGTAGCATAAAAAGTATCACATATGTTTTATAAAGCAAAGTGATCTCCAGGATCACAGATCTTGAGTTGCAGAATAGGAACTAGAATTAAGGTTTTCTTTTTTTTTTGGTTCTTCTTGTCATTAAAAATATTTTATAATGAACAGCGAATTGTGTCCCTCTGTAAAAGTTAAAGAGCCATGAAAGTATAGGAATTTGGTTATATACGTGATATACAGGCAAATGTGCTACATACAGTTTTGTTTGTATCTGTACAAAAATATAAGATAGAACCAATGTATAATAATCAGGGAGTAGTTTTCACAGTACTAGTTAACCATAGGTTTCTCAAAATAGTGAATTCAGTTAGGTGGCAGCTATGATTCAGATTCTCGGTGATGTCTGTACTGGTGATAGATATGGGGAATATGTTCTTGTGTGATCCCATATTTTAAGGAAAAAGATTAGATTCTTTTTAGTTCTCACTGGACATTCCCCTAAAAAAACATTAAATTTCCTCAAATGAGGTGAGTTTGCCATCAAAATAACAGAATCTCAGACTTTATAAGGGCCATTCAGTCATAACTACATACCTTTATTTTATTAAAGCAATACCCCAGAGAATGTTGGATAGCTTTTCAGTTACTCATTTTGTGAAGAAGGGAAAACATTAAAGAATTGAAATTTTATTTTCAAAGAAACTAACTTTTGAAAATTGCATACTGTTTGAGGACCAATGAGAGCGAAATTATTTTAAAGAGCAGCATAAAAGGCTAAGTGGCTTTCATTTATGTACTTTTAGTACATAAAATTGCCTTTTACTTCATCTATTGTCTTGTTTGCTTAAGTTTATTTTGTTTTGTTTGTAGAATTCAAGAATTTGATCTTTCTCCCGACTGTGAGTTAGAGCATATCTGGTAAACTCATTGTCTCTGTTTTTTCAGCATAAAAATGGAATAGTATTCCCATGTTATTTTGCATTCAAGTTTGTTGTAGGAGTTAAAGTGCATTAAAAAGTACATAGTGGTGTAAAAATCAGAAGTAAGAATTATACTGATAATGGTACAAGCAATAATACTATTAATGGTATAGGCATGTAACCTTTGTAAACATAACTCCAGATGTACAAAAGCAGGTATCATGACTCTTTAACCTTGTAATGATTAGGAAGTTATGGGGCCAAATCCTCACAAGCTGTCCAGTTCTGATCTTGAAAACGGAGACACATTTACGTGGCATCAACAAGCAATGCTTGCGGTTTTCGCTTTCAACTGGGAAGGATGAAAAGGCTGTGCTTGGTTTGTTCAAGTTGCTGTTGATTAAGTTAACAAAGAAACCTGACTCTTGTAATTCAAAACACTCGCACAAGCAATCACCTTTCCCTGAAGATCAGAATGACTTCTTCATAGAGGAAAAATATATCTAAATACACACACACACACACACACACACACACACACACACAAAGACACGAATACATATATTTAAATGTAAATGATTAAATGAAAGAGGAAAGCATGATTTTGACAAAGAATAGACCAGATGCTTAATTTTGATACTTCTTGCAATGAACTGTATTCACATTGTAATTGTTCTTTGCACATTCTCTGTTGAGGGATGTATTCTAGCATGTTTAAATGAGGCTGATGTAGATTAATTTCTCTGTAGGAGTTTGTGGCTTTGACTAAATTTCCAATGGGACACACTTTAGCTGATAACATGTATTTCTATGGCATTTAAAGGAAACATGGAATATTTCACTTCCTGTTTCATTTTGCAGTAATGCTCTGAACAGCAATAACAGATGTACTTAGAGATGGCTGCTTTCAATGCATGTGAATTAATACCCGTAATCATAGGTATTCTGAGGCTTTTTAGCATAAGACACAATTACTGAGGTTGGTCTTAAATGAAAATCATGAAAAATATTCTAATACACTGCATAATTTCTTGGAATTTACACTGAGGCTAGTTCATAAGTTTCAAAGCCTAATGGAAGAAAGAAATAAGGAAGAATACACCTTTTAAATATTCCTCTAAAATAATTGTAATGCTAATTGCAAAATTGTAAAACCTGGAGTTTCTGAACCACTTAGTGCATAAAATACAGAGAAGCCAAATTTCTGTGTGGATTAGGGTTTACCTACTCATGAACTTAAGCAAAAAATTACACGTTTTGAGATTTTCTAAAATGTATACATACTACTTTCCTTTCTCAAACTGAATGCTGATTGTTATGGATAGAATTCAAAATTCTACATACAACTTATGCTTGTTAATATTGTATTTTGCTGTAATAGAATGATGCCCTAAAGACCACATTAAGCATTAAAGCTTTTATGCTATTTTCATCTATGCCTTCAGTTATTCAAAAATTGTACATTAGTTCCATGTACTACCCTCCACGGTGGGATTATAATGATGAACCAGGTAATGTGGTTGCAGCCCTCATTATCATACATTCTAGTGAAGGATCAAACATTAATCTTACATATACAGTAGTCATGTTTATTTAGGAATCATGTATGTAATTAATACAAACAAGAAAAAAGGTACAGGTGTCTCAGCATTTAAAATAATTTGTTCATTATTCACATTTTATTTTCCTGTTTTTGCTTCTCCTGGTGTAGTGGGTTTTTTCTTGACTTTTAAGATCTTCTTCTTCCATGTTTAGAGATTGGAAAGTAGACAAAGGTACTGTATTGATTTTTGTATGCAATAAGATTAAGACACAAACCTCATCATGTTACTCTTCTGTTCAATACCACTCAGTGGGTTTACATTCTCCTCAGTATAAAATTCAAAATTCTTATTGTTGCTTATAAAGACATTCATGATGTGGGCCCAGCTTCTTTTTCCATATTTTGCTTTCAGTAGTTCTCACATTCTGTGCTTCCATTTTAGTGAAGATCTTTTGTCCACTAGTGTGTTTTGCTCATTTATCACTTAATAATCTTTGAACATGACTTTCCCTTGCTGGATTTCACCATTACTCTGCCTCTGTGCCCTCCCCTAACCTTACAGTTCCTTCTCTACTTTCCTGCCTTTCTCATTCCTCAGTCCATCAAGATCACAATCTTGATGTCATTTTTTCATATAGCCTTTTGACTGCTGAGTCGTGTAGTTCATTGGTCTTCCTGTGTATTCCCTTGAAACTTACTACTGAGCTCTCATACACTGTACTTAGTAGACTTCTAATATATCTGACACTGCTTTTACAGCAAGATTGAAAGTCAGCTGGGAACATGTACCAAGTCTTGTTCAAAGATCTGTCCTCAAACTTTGGCTACATGCTTAGCATAGAACGGAAATGCCAACAAATCTAGGAGGACATTATTTTACTTATAGTTATATTCCTTATCACCAAGCAGAGAAGGAATATTAAATCAATATTTGTGGAGTGTATGGATTTGCAAGTTGATTGGGAGTAAGATTTTTTCAGAGTTGTCTTTGAACGATATATATGAACTTCCTTGCCTGTCATTTTGTGGTGGTCAGTGATTTGAGTACCTGTTTGCTGGTGCATTCTTGGCTCTGTTACAGGATAGGTCACAACAAAAGGGGCTGTAGGAAGAAAACTTCATTTCTGTGCATGCTTACTAATGGTATTCATAAATTTGATGAATATGTGTGCAAATGTTAGCCCTTATAATCTTCAGAATATTCTTGTGATGTAGGAATGTGGTCTTACAGAAGAAGAAATTAGGGCCCAGTTGGATTAAATGCCATAGCTGAGATTCTTACTTATCCTCTGACCAAAAATGCAGAGCCTCCTTTTAATGTAGCAGACTTCTGACTACCTGTCAAATCACATTATTTCAGTGTAATGTGGTCATTTGAAAGACTTTGATGAACATTCCTTCATTATACAGGGATATCACAGGTTCAGCGTATTATCCCAACCTATTCCAATATAAAAAAGCATTAGGTTCAGCGTCGGAAGGCCTGCACACCAGTCTCACCTGCACGTGTTGTGTTAGCTCTCATTTCTTTTGCGTAATTACTCCAATAATAGAAGTTGTGTGTTTTTACTTTTCCTTGTATACCTCACAGGATTGTTTGTGAATCTAAATTGATATTTGAAAAAAAATTCCTAAGTATGCTAAAACATTTTACATATTATCATCAGTTTCAGAGGCACAAAAGAATTAAATAGGCTAGAGTCTTACCAGTCATCTCCTGTATGCATGTCACAAATCTCAAAGGGAACAAAGCCAGAAAATATCAATTAAGATGTACACATGTATCAGTGTTACCTAAACATGCATGCACTGCTAATGGTGAGAGAAGACCAGCACCTTGATAACCAAGAAGAAATGCATACTCTTTTTTAAAATGTTTTATTTTGAAATAGTGATAAATTTATAGGAAGTTGCCGAAAAAGGGATGCGAAGGTCCTACGCAACCTTCATGCAGTCCCTCAATGTTAATAATTAGCATAACTGGAGTGTAATATAAAAAACACGAATTGCCTTGGTGTTTTCCATAGTTCTGATTTCGCCAGTTGTACCTGTACTCATTTGTGTGTGTGAGTGTGTGTAGGTTTGTGTAATCCATGTAGTTTTATCACATGTATACTTCTGTGCAATCACTCTAAAATCAAGACCCTTACGTATCTAGTCGCTTCGGAATTCCTTGCTCTACTGCTTTTATAGTCACCTCCACTCCTCCTGCAGCACCTGCCAACCATTGATTTTTCTTCCTCTCTATTATTATGTTATTTCCTGAATGTTATATAAACGGAGTTGCATAGTGTATATATTTTTGAGGTTAACTTTTTTGCTCAGCATGATTTCCTAGAGGTGTATCTATGTTGTTACCTATATCAATTGTTTTTTCTTTTTAATGCTGAGTATTGTTCTGTGGTATAGTTGTACCCTAGTTTGTCTAGTCATTCACCTGTTGAAGAGCAGAAGTGTGTGTTTTTAATTACAGCAATTAGGAAACAATGACATTTGAAAGGATCTCATGCGGAGAATTATAAGACAAATTATTAGTCCAAAAATTTTATTGAAGGATCTTTTAAGCATATTTATCACATTTTTTTTCTCTGTATACATGAGGAAAATATAAAACCTCATGCTCTAAAATATAGTCTTTAATAAATTTATTTTTATGAATTGTAACTCAACAAGAGTTACAATTGATTTGGTAAAGTGTGCCTTCAAAATGCTTGATCGTGATCTGTTAGTCTTTCATTATTAATGTACTAATGATCCTGGTGTGTGTGAGTGTGTGTGTGTGTGTTTGCATGTGTGCACATGTGTGTGTTTCCAAAGTGAAATCCTTGAAGGCAGGGGCTGAAGGGCACTCATCATTGTATCTGCAAGACCTAGCACATTGCCAGGCCCCTAAATCATGCCCAATAAGTTTTGTTGAACAAAGTACAATTCCAGAAGTCAAATGCTCTTGACAGAAACTATTTTCTATGCCCCTATTATGTAGGCCACTCTAAGTTTCTGTTGGAGAACCAGAAACTGTCAGGTAAGTGATTTTGTTAAGGGCCAGAGTGGTAGAGCTGGTGGTAAGAAGATCCAATCTTCCTTCCACTAGGTCAGGCTGCATTTCCCAAGAAAATTTTGCATCTTTTTGGAAGTTTTTCCCATTGTATTTTTTAAAATGGTTTTTAAACTGATAAACTAAGAAAATAATCCTTTTCCATTAGAAAAGAATAATAAAAATACAGCTGGTCTGTATTACTTATTACTTCACTTGGGAGTATGGATGTCTTAAAGACTTCACCAGCTTTCTTACAAAAAGAAAAAAAAAAAAAAAAAACAAGAAGCTATTACATTTAGAGAAGCAACTACAGTCATTTGCCTCCCACAAAGGCCACTTTAGTGGTAGATTTTTATTTCATTGGCATCTTGAATAGAGCTAGTCCCCTAGTCTAACAAGTACTTCTAGTACATTCAGAGTCTTCTCTGAGCATGGACAGAGCATTAGATGTCAATAACAGTGATATATTCAAATGAGATTTTTATCCAAAGCCCTTTCATACTCTGGAGCAAAGAAAGTGACCTTTCTAGATAAAATGCCCTCATAATTCTCTATCTAATGTTTTAAACCCAAAGCGTAGTGAAGGAAAGTAATTTAATATTACAGCATCTTAAGATAACTAAGAAATTCCAGCATTCTTGTGTGGCTGGTGAATATGAAGGATAAAATAAAAAGGACCCCTAACCTGAAGACACAGAAGGCCTTTCCTACTAGATTTTGTAAAAGACTAAAATAGATCGACAATGCTAGGCTTGAGTATATGCAGGGCAAAAAGTGTTGCTACCTACATTTAACATTGTTAGGTGCTTTTGTTTTGTTTCTTTTACTCCTCTAATGTAGAAGATGAAATGACAAAAACTAGAGCCTTATAAGAGCCCCAGTTTCTTGCTTCATTTGAGAGGAGTATTGTATGTAAGTCAAAAAATATCATTGAATATTTTGCATGCTAGAAATTCTGTGGCTCAAGGCTGATGCTTTAGACACTGAAGTCCCAGAATTTGCAGGCTAGAGACAAGTGGAAAGAACAAAGTGTCCTCAAAGCAGTGCATTAGAAAGACAGGACTCTTTTATTTGTAGCCTATTTATTCCTTGTCTGTTTTTACTGCTATTCCCAAATAAGGATTTTTAAAACTTTTAAAGTTACTAGAACATGTATGCTTAGGCTTCTCTGCTGTACTCAAGATCTTTCTGCATCTAAGCTTGCAAAATATGGCAAAAGAAATTTGGAAGCTCTCTTTTCCTCCCTTCTGCTATCCTCTCACGAAGGTTTTCATACTTATCCAAGCTGAGCTGTTATTTTTGATATCAACCCTCTCTAAAATAACCTTTCAAGGATTTTAAGTGTAAATGAATCACATGAGTTCACATA
Source organism: Rhinopithecus roxellana (assembly GCF_007565055.1). Lineage (NCBI taxonomy): Eukaryota > Metazoa > Chordata > Mammalia > Primates > Cercopithecidae > Rhinopithecus > Rhinopithecus roxellana. The sequence goes on along the minus strand of NC_044553.1, from coordinate 143,656,925 downwards.
CTCATATAAATGGCATTTTTTCTACAAAATAAATAACACAAATAAGATTAAAGGATAAAAGTGTTTGGTTTACATTTACTGTGAATGAGATCTGGTCCAAAATGCTTAAAACTAATTCCAGCCACCAGCCATCTGACAAGCTCTCACAACTTCTTCTCTTCTAATTCAAAATTTCTGTTCATTGGCACAAACTTTGGAATCAACTCTTTGGAATGAATTTCTATGAATGGTTTGGCATATTTTTGAATGGTATCTACTGAATGAAGCAAGCATATAAGTATAATACACTGCACCTGTTATGAACTGGCTTAAAAAAATACCACCAAATTCTATAAAAAGGCAATTCTACTGAGTAGGAATGAACATTGATAAGAGTTATTAATATTTACAGTCAGGAAACCTGAATTGAGCAGGTGTTACTATACTAAATGGAGTGAACTCATCAACTTCCAGCAATAGATCATCTTGTAGTGTATCACTTCAGATAAAAATAAAACTTTCTCTAGGGCAAGAAACCAATTAATGCTCTATAGCTGGATTTTAGATCTAATATCACCAGATGATACTAATAAGTTACACTGGAGAATGTGTATGAATAAGTGGGAATAGTTAACTTTTTTTTCAATTAAGAATAAGTGGATTGGATTGATATCACTCTACAGGAAACGAACATGTTATTAGGATTCTACCCCATAGCTATGCCACATGGTGTCTTCTACATTGCCCTAAATTAAAAACGTGATGAAGATGCATTTTATTAAAAGCTTAAAGTCTTTTATACAATACAGCATTTATCTCTTCCAGATATGGAAATGCCAATTCGAAAGGAAAATAATTACTGTAGAGAATTCGTTGTGTCCTAGTTGATCCTACCTTCTAAATATTCTTCTGATCACTGCTCTTCTCTCCATTTTTACTTCTGCCACATTAATTCAACTTTAATATTTTCAAAAAGATTATATCAATAATTTGGCTCTTTGGAGCTGCCAAAATACTCTTTTCTAAAATCAAATTGTATCCCTCCCTGTATTATATCCTTTAGTAGCTCCTCCAATGTCTCAAGGGTAATATCTGGACTTTTTATCTTTTGGGTTTTGGACCATCCCTGTGGTAGATACACTAATATTCCCCAAAAAAAAGTCTGCACTCTGATACCCACAGCCCATAAATATGTCACCTTACATGGCGAAAGGGACTTGACTGTGTTATCCTGAATGAGCCAGGTGAGTCCAATGTAATCACAAGGCTCCTGGTAAGAGAGAAGCAAAAAGCTCAAAATGAAAAAGGAGATTTGACAATAGAACCAGTTTGGAGTAATGCACTTTGAAGATGCAGGAAAGAGCCCAAAGCCAAGGAATGTTGAAGGTCTCTAGAAGCTGGAAAAGGCAAAAAAAAAAAAAAAAAAAAAAAAAAAAAAAAAAAAAAATTCCTTCCTGAAGCCTCCAGAGACATGAAGCTTTGCTAACACCTTGATTTTGGACTTCTGACCTCCAGAACTGTGAGAGAATACAAATTTGTATTGTTTTGAGCCACTAACTTTGTAATAATTAATTATAATATCAAGAGGAAACTAATACAATGTCTAGGAGCTGGGACACCACAAGTGCTCAATACATATTAGATAAATAGGTGAAAAACTTAATGAAGAGCATCAGTATCCATAAAACCTTGTTTCTTTATGGTTTTGTCTTACGTGTTGGCATATTGGATGGCAATTCTGTGAGTCAGATTACAAAGAAATAGAGGTTTCCATCCCTGGAGAAATGTGTGCTTTCAAGCTGCAATTTGAATATTTGACATGGAAAGTCTAGATATTTTATTCATCACAGAGATGTGTGAGGCGTATAACTACAGCATTGTGGTTGAGAGTGCATTCTCTGGAGTTGGCCTGCCTGGATTCAAATTCTAGTTCTACTGCTAACTGGCTGCATAGCCCTATGCAAGGTTTTCAACCAAGTTATGCCTTAATTTTCTCTCTATTTAATTCTCACATAAGAAGGGTTTTATGAGAATTAAATAAAATAAAACATAAGGAATATAAAACTGTGTCTGGCTTATAGTAAGCGCTCAATACATTTTAAGCCTTATTATTATTCCTGTTATTATTATTATTTTTAGGGTTTGTTTTGTAGGACACTAATCACATTTTGGTTTTCAAGAGCGTTAAGAATTCAATTGTACTTGTTCAACAAACACTCCCTCTGGATATATTTTCATCTAATGGCTTCACAGTTGCTTGTATGTAGGCCATATTCTGAAATTATGTTTTTCAATAATAACAGTGATATCATTTTGACGTTACAATTTACCACTTGGGTGCAGTAAAATGGAAATATTTTCCCAGTAATTTATTTATAGTGTTTATCATTTGAATTATTCAAAGGAGACAAAGTTGAGTAAATAATAAGACTAGCATTCATATCTAGTCTTACTATCCCTGACCAAACCTACTGACTTAAGCAGAATTGTTAAATGAAACACTGTTTGAATGGAAAGTGAAACCCTTGATAGCCACAAAGATTTCAAACAAAGAATTTTCTATAGATAGCTTTCTTTTTATGGATACAATGAGACAATATTTGTATTATTGTTTTGACCTAGTGTTTATGAGTTTGGGGTTTGGCAGTTTTCCTAACTATTGTTCCATTCCTGATTGAAAACCTGGAATTCATCTACTTTACATGAATTGTTCCATTCAGATATAACAGTCTCTGCAGTGTTTGATTTTACTGGCTTAGGTCATTCACGTTGCTGCTGGTAGGACTGCGTATGGGAACATAAAATGAACACACGATTAACTTTTACTAAGTTACAGACATTGACAGTGAAATGGAAACCATAACATATACTACTCAGATTCAGTTAGTTAAAGAAGACCCCATAAAAACAGCTTGAGGCTGTCTGTTCATTTTTGTTTTGTTTTTCTTTTATAAAATGAATACTTTTAAGAAATACATTTTAAGCCTTAATGTATACTGATATGTTTGCATATGCATATTGGTGTTCTTGTAAAGAACTCCTATTCTCTTGACCACATTGTCAAATAAGAAATAGCTGTATCTAAACTTTCCAGATTTTTCTTTGATAGAATTATTTTTTCGACCTCATGTATGCAGGATTTAACTAGGTCTGATATTTGATACAATCCCGTGTTTTCAGTGGATATTATATTTTCATGTAAATCTGTTAATTAAAAGCTTTTTATTATTCTTATTTTTTGAACACATTATTTTATCAATTGCTCATTTATTTATTCAATTGTCACTCTTTTCCAATTTTACACTAAATATTAGACATACACTGACAGTGTCACATGACCCTGAAGTCAAAAGATCTGACTGTATTATACCATTCTCTTTATATTGTATTACCAAATAAATTATCTTTGCCATGTAAATTTTACTTTTGCTATACTGAATCAATGTGGGTTGCAGAGAAGCCATTTGGAAAACACTTGGATTAGAATAATTTTAGGTTTTCTGATCTGTTGCATACCAAGCAAAGGAAGGTAATTAGCTCTGTGTACCCTGTACATCGTGGGAACATATTTACATATGAAAATAAACCAAGATGCTTAAATAAGGAAATACTGTTTCAGTTACCACATTAATCAGCTTGAAATATAGTTTGTTCATATCCTTCTTAGCATAGAAGTATTCAATGTCTCCTTACATGTGATTAAATCAACTACATTCAATAAACATTTATTAACATCCACTGTGTTCAAGGCATTTTGCTGAGTGTTACATGCCATAGCCACCAGGTATTAGTAAAACTTGCAATCAGAATATGGGGTTTTGGGGAATGATGGAATAAGAAAAGTAGAGAAAAATAAGGTTAGAAGATAGGTTTAAGTAATATGCTTTGTGTTTTCAATGTACTATTGGCTGGCAGAATGGGGAAAAGCATCTTAGTGGCATGGGTCTCTGGATAATTAGCATTTTAGTGCTCTACAAGTTCAGAGAAACTACTCTGGTAACAAACTATAGAAATGATCCCTGAAAGTACAGTCTTGTATAATTAGCATTTTAATGACTGAGATAGAAAGGTGAAGTAGATGGTATTTGATACAGTTTGGCTGTGTCTCCCACCCAAATCTCACCTTGAACTGTAATAATCCCCACATGTTAAGGGTGGGGCCAGGTGGAGATAATTGAATCATAGGGGCAGTTTCTCTCATACTGTTCTCATGGTAGTGAATGAGTCTCAGGAGATCTGACGGTTACATAAATGGAATTCCCCCCGCACACGCTCTTTCCTGTCTGCCGCCATGTAAGACGTGACTTTGTTCCTTAATCACTTCCCGTCATGATTGTGAGGCCTCCCCAGCTATGCGGAACTGTGAGTTTATGAAACCTTTTTCCTTTATAAATTACCCAGTCTCAAATGTGTCTTTATTAGCAGTGTGAGAACAAACTAACACAGTATTACAGTGAAAATATTCACTTCTTCTCTATACTGGGCCAGAATATGGAGAGGTATTATACTCCTTAGTTTATTTAGATCAGATTTTGTCAAATAACTGCCTTTCATTAATACAATGTTCACCATTTCCAAGAAAAAACTTTCAGAGTCCCACTTTCTCTCTGTTCCTTCTGCCAAGTGACTGTTGTGTTCCAGAGAAGAGTTGCTCTATTAGCTTGTTCTGAGAATGGAGGGGCATGGAACAAAGCCACAGGCAAACATGATAAGCAGGAATGTGAATGAGAAATACACCTCTGTGGTTTTAACCCACTAAGGGTTGGAATCTATTCATTACTAGAGAAAAATGTAGTTTAAACCGTCTGATACAGGGACAAGACACTCTAGAAGATGCTACAAACACACAGAGAAGACATAGAGATAGGAAATTAAACAGCATTTGATTTAGAGACAAAGAGAGTAAGGGAATTGTACATAGAAGTGTTGTTTGTATTCACATTGCAGAGGACCCTATGTGTCTGAATGCTGGAACTAGTAGTAGTTAATAGCTAACTTAATAGGCAATAAGTTAACACTAGATGATTAAACTAGAAAAATGGCTTCTTAGAGCTATACTTCAAGAAACATTTCTCTGACAGCTGGATGTAGGAAGTATTGTGAAGAGAAATGGGAAGTAGAATTTTGGAAAGACTATTCACTTGGCTATATTTACTAAGCACATCTCCTGTGTCAGACATTGAAAGGGGCATAGGTGGTAGAATGAAGAAGCGATCCTTGCTTTCACAAAAGTTACATTTTAGTAGACAGACAGATATTAAATAATAAAACAAGTAAATAATAAAATTTTCTACTGTTAAAAGTGCTAAGAAAAAAACCAGAATGTTATGGTAGTGAATGATAGAGAAAATTTACTCAGGACCATAAGGACAGCTACTCAACAGCTTCTTAAGCAAATAATATCAGAGGAATGCCTAAAATAGGAGGTGATAATTGGAACCATGGGAATTGCAAGGTTTCAATGACTGTGAAAAGCATTCTCAGACTGATTTGTTATTTAGTCCAAAGGATAAATTCTCAGACTGATTTGTTATTTAGTCCAAAGGATAAAAGAAAAAGAAGATGCCAATATTACTGATTTTTTGGGCCTGGATAACTGGCGACTTGGTAGACCCTTCTGCAGAAATAACTATTTTGGGACTCAGTTTCTAAGAGGAAAAGAGACTTCTCGGTGCCAATTATTACGAAGCTACAATACAGATATGGAGGAAAGATAGGAATGTCCAATGGACAATGGGCAATGTAGGTTTGGAACTGGAGAAAAAGACTGTGGCTAGGAATATTGACTTCAAAATCGAAACTTTAGTTAAATATGAAATGTCTAAGGTAGACTGAAGCTTGAAGTTGAATATTTGGTAGTCTGGGGAATAAATGTATTTGAAAAGTTGTTAGAGAGACTAAAGGTAAAACCTGTATAGTATAAAATTTGTGTTAGCCTGTCATTTGAAAAACCAGAAGGTGCAGCCCAAAGAATTTGGCCTACTATGATCTGGGCTCTGACTATCTCCATCTTTGTGATCCTTAACAAGATATCTTATTTCTCAGTCAGTTTTATCATCTATAAGATGGAGATAATAAATTGCATCTTGGTTGGTGCTGTGTCTGAAAGTTCGTGTCCCCCTCAAATTCCTATGTTAAAATAACTCCCAGGGTGATGGTATTAGGAGGTGAGGATTTGGGGGAAGGGATTAGGTCATGAAGGTAGAGTCCTTACGAATGGAATTCATGCCCTTACAAAAAAGGCCTCAGAGAGCTACCTGGCCCCTTCCACCATGTGAAGACACAGCAAGAAATTGGCAGTCTGTATCTGGAAGAAGGCCCTCATGAGAACCTGACGATGCTGGCACCCTGATCTTGGACTTCCTAGCCTTTAGAAATGTGATAAATAAGTTTCTGTTGTTATAAGCTACCCAGTCTATGGTGTTTTCTTATGACAGCCAGAATAGACTAAGGCAGCTGGAAATTTGGGGGAGAATGAAATGACATGACTTATTGAAGTATCTCTCATGGTGCTTGGCACGTAGAGTAGGTTAAGTGTTACTTTCTATTTCCAACATTGTTATCCAGGACTTCCTCATGTCCATCCAATATATCAACAGTTATCTAGGAATCTTACACTATCTGAATCTTGTCAGAATCCCTTTCATAAGATTCACTTTTAGTCCTATCATTTTTTCTATAAAGTGTTTTCTGACTATCCCAGCCTCTTCTGAATTGCTATATCATATATTGTCTATGTTAGTCATTGGCTCACAATTTATCTTTTAGGTCCTGATTCCTTTCCAGATTACAAGTCACTTGCATACAAATGTTGTCTCATATATTTTGAATTCCAGTGACTTTCATGTTATCCCATCTAGAGTGGGAACTTTAAGAAAATGAATATCTTTATTGATGATATTTTTAATATAGTAGAAGTTATTTCATCTAACCCAAACAGGACCTGTAGTTAGAGAAATAATTTTTAAAAATACTATTATAGGTGAAACTTATATAAAATGTAACACATATACCATAACAAGTTTATGTCAACTTTAAACAAGACCTGCAAAGTGTGCCAGGAAGGCAGTCTTCAACAGGTAAACCCTAGCATGTGTGCTGTTTATTTCCCCAGTGTGGTGTCTGTGAATGCTGGCTGAGTTTGAACAGCAAGGAATGAGTGTATAATAATATATTCCATGTCACTTGAGCTGAAAACTTCAGCATGACTACTGACTCTTCACTTTTTAACAGTTCTGTCCCCATGTCTGATAATCACATACTTCTTAATTTTCCATTTCAACATACATTACCCTCATATAAACACTTGTTACCTAACTCTAAGATCATCATCACTGCAATGTGACTGTTCTCCTCACATCCAGTATAACATCTTTTTATTACTGGGTTGCTAGAAATTTCCTTTTCAGAGTTCCACTAACTTTAATTAAAAATAGAACTTCAAAAATATTCTTATTTTCTTTTTTATTTTTCATTATCCCCAATTTGCCCACAGATCTCTACTTTTGATATCAATGGTTTATGTTATCCTGACTAAAACTTCATCATGCACAGGTATTTCCATGCTGATGATATTTTATAGGTCTCATATTCTGTTATGAATCTAGTAGTCTTAGCTGCGCAATTATCTAAGCAACCAGAAGTTTGAAATCATTATGTTGTGACAAAGCCTTGACTTGCTCCTTAAATTATGATTGAACACTGATTTATTCCTCAGATATCATTGCAATGGTGCTCAGTCTCTAATTGATACAGGTAAAAGTAGAGCTCACTCAAATCTTGAGGGAGAGAGATGGGTTGCTGGTGACAAGCAAGAAGGGATGTCCTGCAAGAGCAGATTTAGAGGAGTGAGAATATTAATGACATTAAGGCTCTACCTCTGCTTACCCCATTGCTATGTCACCTCAGTTTTCTTTTCCCTGAGTAACCATGAATTAAAATAAGTCACCTGTACTTATATAGCATAAAAATGAAAAGGGTCTCCATTTTCTCTTCTTATCTTTAACAGTTGCTTAAAGTATTAATTATTAATACTTAATAATCAGTATTACAAAAAGTATTGCTACTGTTTGCCAAATAAACAATTTCATCATCAACAACATTAGCTATAAACCTAAAGTCTAGGTACAACATAGGGATAAGAAAAAAAAAACCCTACATGAATCCTTGAAAATTGTAGCAAAAATAAATTAAATAAAAATAAATCATCAAAGCCCTATGGAGGGTCAACAGAAAAGCAGAAGTAATGGGTTGTTTTGGTTCAGTTAAAAATAAGAAATCATGGGGCAGGGTGTAGTGGCTCAAGCCTGTAATCCCAGCACTTTGGGAGGCCGAGGTGGGTGGATCACAAAGTCAGGAGTTTGAGACCAGCCTGGCCAATATGGTGAAACTCCATCTCTACTAAAGACACAAAAATTAGGTGGGCATGGTGGCACGTGCCTGTAACCCCATCTACTCGGGAGGCTGAGGCAGGAGAATTACTTGCACCAGGAGGTGGAGGTTGCAGTGAGCCAAGACGATGCCACTGCACTCCAGCCCAGCTGACAGAGCAAAATTTTGTCTCAAAAATAAATAAATAAATAAATAAGAAATCGTTAGTGGAACCAAAAAAAAAAAAAAAAAAAAAATTGCTAGATATAAGTGATGCAAATAAGACACAAGAAAATTCAATACCTTTACTTAAGTATGTATTTAATTCAGTAAATTCCATCAAAAGATGTGTATGTCATGTCATGATCATATTTCTTTCCATTTTCCCTGGGAAATTATTTGGTGCATAACTACAGTCACAGATTTGCATGTGGTTTATGACAAAATGAAGAAGTAGAGTGACATTGGTAAATGTGTACAGAGCAAAAGCAGTTTTCTCAGGCCAAATGAAATATTTATCGGCCAAATGAGTTTAGATAACTATGTGCAAGGCCAGATCCATAAGGCTTCAAAATTTTGGAACTCAGTGCCGAGACATCATTTCAGAAGACTCTGTGAAATCAGCAGCATATGGCTTTTTAATTCTTTCTTGAAAAAAAGACCACTCTATCTGTTGCTTCTCAGAAACACACACACACACACACACACACACACACACACACACACACTCGACAAATGGGTCTTGGATTTATTCAGCTAATACTGCAGAAGAATGGTATTGCATAAATAAACCACAACACCCTGATCTCAAGCAGCCTAAACTAATCCTGGGTTCTGCCAAATTCAATATATACATAAATAAAAGCAAACAGAATAGCAAACAAATATTCAGTGAGGTATAATTCAACTTTGGAATTAAGGTTTTTTTAAAAAGTACATTGCCCTCAGGCAAACTTATAAAAAAATTTGATTTCCTTTTGGCAAATTTGTAAGGAGGGGGCAGAAAGAATCTTTTAAGACTTCATGGTGGGAATCACCACATTTAGGAATTTGCTGCAGCCATGATTCCAAAAACATGACAGCTTTTAACAAAATCCAGATTTTTAGGACACATCCAAGACTAGTAGTAATCAATTCTGAACTTCAGTTTCCTCTATAAATCGTCCATTTGACAGCTTCATTTGTAAATCTAATATCCCACTCAGCCTCAGCAGGTGATTTTTGAACCCTCTCTGGGATGGTTAATACTCCACGTTAACTTGATTGGATGCAGGGTATTAATCCTGGGTGTGTCTGTGTGGGAGTTGCCCAAAAGAGATTCACAGTTGGGTCAGTGGGCTGGGGACGGCAGAGCCACCCTTAACCTGATGGGCACAATCTAATCAGCTTCCAGCAAGTATCAAGCAGGAAGAAAAATGTGCAAAGGCGAGACGACAGGCCTAGCCACACAACGTACATCTTTCTCCTGTCCTGGATGCTTCCTGTCCTCAAATATCGGACTCCAAGTTCTTCAGTTTTGGGACTCAGACTGGCCCTCTTTGCTCCTCAGCTTGCAGACAGCCTATTGTGGGACCTTGTGATCATGTAAGTTAATACTTAATAAACTCTGTATATATATATATAGAGTTAAAAATAAAAAAACTCTATATATATAGATATGGGTTAAAAATCACAAGCATTCACTAAGTTGCTTATTCTAATGAATGGGACTTACCTCCTTTCCTTTTCTCAACCCTGTCATCCAATGCATCATCTAATTCTGTTACCTCTGCCTTCAAAATATATCTAAACATGGCTATTTCTCACTATCTCCACTTCTCCACTACCACCATCCTCCTCAAAGCCACCATTTTCTCCTTCCTGGAATACCAAACTCCTCATTGATCCTCTTTCCACAATCCAGCATGGAAGGCTCCAGACGATCCATTCATCTCACCAACTTTATTTTCCACTAATCTCCCCTTCTCCCTCAGGATTCCTCCAGTAACAAGAACCAGTTTGCCCATCCCAGCCAAGCCAAGCAAAGACCATTGCAGTGGCTGCTCTCATCCTGGAATATCTTTCCCAAAATACCTTGTTGTTTCCTTCATTTACTGCGTTCAGCTATTTGGTCAAACATTATTCAAAGGTTCTATCATCTCTGAAGAAGTGACCTTTACCACTCTTTATCTTCTTGTCCTGACATTTGCTGTATTAGGCCCTTCTTGCCTTGCTTAAAGAAATACTGAGACTGGATGATTTATGAAGAAAAGAGGTTGGATTGACTCGTGGTTCCTCAGGACTTTACAGGAAGCATGGTGCTGGCATCTGCTTGTCTTCTGGTGAAGCCCCAGGGAGCTTTCAATAATGGCAGAAGGCAAAGAGGTAGGAGACACATCACATAGTGAGAGCAGGAGCAAGGGCACGAGAGAGTGGGGGTGGGAAGGTGTCACCAGCTTTTTTTTTTTTTGAGACAGAGTCTTGCTCTGTCGTCCAGGCTATAGCGCAGTGGTGCGATCTCGGCTCACTGCAACCTCCACCACCTGGGTTCAAGTGATCCTCCTAAGCCTCCCAAGTAGCTAGGATTACAGGCACATGCCGCCATGCACAGCTAATTTTTGTATTTTTAGTACAGATGGGGTTTCGCCTGGCCATGTTGGCCAGGCTGGTCTCGAACTCCTGACCTCAGGTGATCCACCTGCCTCGGTCTACCAAAGTGCGGTGAGCCACTGCACCCGGCCGCACAAGTTTTTAAATGACCGAATATCATGAAAACTCATGCATGAAAACTTTTGCAAAGACATCACCAAGCGATGAGGGATCTGCTCCTGTGATCCAATTACCTCCCACCAGGCCCTAACTCCAGCATTGGGGATTACAATTCAGCATGAGATTGGGTTGGGGACAAATATCCAAACTATATCATTTACTTTATAACAATTATCACTACTTGTAATTATCTCTCTCTCTCTCTCTCTTTTTTTTTTTTTTTTCTTTTTTTGTATCTCTTTCTTCTCTAAGTACCATGAGGTCTGGTAGTCTTGTTCACTTTTGTATCCACAGAACGTGGACTAAAGTTTCACCCATAGTAGGAGGAGCATAATCACTTGTACTTTATAAACATCCCTTCAGTGATACCCTATTGCCACAGCACTGATCTATATATGTCATTATGTAATTATTTTTCATTTTCAAGTGCTACTTGAAAGCATAGGCTACTATTTTGCATGAATTATTTTATATAATTATTCCTTAAGACTATCTAAGAAGAGGATATTGATTTTTGCTTTATTGATTATGACCCAAAAGTATCTACCCGTTATGAAGAACATAATAATTATATTCTCTATCTTATTGGGAAGTTAATTGGACGGAAGCAGAAACATAGACACCAAGTTTGGCAAACATTTTCCTTCTCAGATAATTGACTATATAACTCATTTCACTGCTTTGGAGGTGTAGAGAGCATTGAAAGATTATTTTCTTTGATCTCTGCAATATTGTCTTGTTTCTCTGATCCTCCGTTTATTCATCTATAAAGTGGGGCTACTACACTGAGTTCTCAAGGTCATTTTGATTATTTAAAAAATATACATAAATATATGTTTATTTAAGTGAAGGATCACTGGGCCCCATCCCTGAGCCCATTTTTACCCACAAACACACATGGATACATATATACAACTTCAAGTGATATCTGCAAAGCATGCTACACGCCAGATTCTTCTTACCCTTTGCTCTATTTCTGTCCTAAAAACACTATTTTGAAGAGTAATTCAAAGCCAGGTGCAGTGGTCTGTGCCTGTTGTCCCAGATATTCAGGAGTAGATAGAGAGACCCAGTCTCAAAAAACAAACAAGCAAAAAGAAAGTAATTCAATGTTGATCAAGGGAGAAATAAATGTAAAAGGACCACCTTTGTCTCTTCCCTCTTGCTTCCAACTTTCATCTTCTTTTCTCTGCACAGGTCTCTGGTTTCCCAGGGGTTTTCAAAGCCCTTGATTTGTAGAGCAATGGTTATTTTTCAGAAGTGGACATATTTAAATATGAAAGTTAACTTGGAGAGACACATTATAGATTTCTTGGCAAGGCAAGTCTGTAATATTGCGTTTCTTTGGGAAGTGTTATTGACTTTTTCTTCGAATTTGTCTGGTACCATTTTATAAAGTGAAACCTCTGATGGGCAATTGGAATACAGATTGAGATCTGGCATTGCGCTACTTTTCATCGGTCGCCGGTGCTGGGGTGTTTCCCTCTGGATGCTAAGTAAAGGATAGAGAATCACATATGTCACCTTCAGAGTGAAGGATGAGATTTGATTTTGTTGTTAACAGGAGTCCTATTATAATAGTTTCATACCTCAGTTAGAGCGGTGAGACCATGCACAATTATGCAATAGTTTTGCTAAGCAGATGTGCCTTTTCAGTATCGAGATCACTCAATTCTTTGAAAGCTCAAGAGCAGAAATGACTTTCTCATAACGTGAGACTTGGGAAATCAAGGCAGTACATCAGCATTTTTGCCCTGAAAACTTTACGCCAGCTTGTTAGTCTGCATGGGGAGAAATAATCAGAACTCATAACAGCACTATTACTCACAGAGAAGAAAATGGTCTGGAAAATGGGCAAGGATGACAGGGGAGGTTCTGCTCCATCTGGACTATGCCTCCAGGAGGATAGCCTACCAACTATCCATGGATGAGGGGGGCCTTAGCCTGTGGTCCCAAAACATGGGACTTTGGAGAAAGCCATTTCTACAAATACAATAAAAGCACAGGGAGGATGCTGCTTCTATAAAAACTGTACTAGAGGCCAATTCAGTTTCTGAAATGGAAGCTTTGGGATTGAGTTGAGTACTAAGACTTTGCTAAGAGATTTTAGAGATACCCTAGAATACACGCTTTTTGTGTGTGTGTATGACAAAGGAACTGATAGTGGCTTTCACAGCATTTAACAATTAGCACCCACTATCAGTGCTTCCCGTTTCTCTCCATATACACAAGAAACATATTTCTCTCCCAAAGTTGAAGGGCTGCAGACTAGTGGGCCTTATTGGTGAGTTTTTGTTTTAAAATAAGAACACACAGTTTTCAGCTTAATCTGTGCTTAGATGCACAGTGATCTTCCATGCATTTTGCTTAGGATGTTTCAAGCACTGAATGAATAATTATTATGGAACTCCAGTTATCTGCTTAGAAATTAATGGTTTTCTCCTGAGGAGGGGAATAAATGTTTTCAAAGTAATTTCTTTCCTTCATGATCAATGTTTAGCGGAAATGCGTCTTGAGCACTTAGCTTGCTAGTTCAGAATACATTTAAGAGGATGTTTACTCTGAAACTTGACAAAAAGGTTATTACTAAGGCAGGATTAGTTGAGATAAGGGAGCAAATTCCTAGAAATTACTCTACTTTTATCTTCAGTAATACTTCTCTTTAACCTTACGTATAAGAACTTTATCAACTACTGTGACTGTCAAATTTGGGAGTCACTGAGTCCATAGTTACAACAAAGAGAATTGTTTAAACAAAGATTTATTTATTCATTGGTATATTCATCCATTCAAAAATAAATATATGGCCCAGGCACAGTGGCTCATGCTTGTAATCTCAGCTCTTTGGGAGGCTGAGGCAGGAGGATTGCCTGGCCCATAGTTCAAGACCAGGCTGAGCAACATAGAGAGACTCTGTCTTTACAAAAATAAAATTTAAAAATTAGCTGGGCATGGTAGTGTATGCCTGTGGTCCCAGGCTGAGGCAGGAGAATCACTTGAGCCTGAGAAGTTGAGGCTACAGTAAGTCCTGATTGTACCACTGCATTCTAGCCTGGATGACAGAGACCCTGTCTTAACAAAAATTAATTAATTTAAAAAGATAAAATAAATACATGTTCTAGGCACTAAGGAAATAATGAATGAAGTAGTCCAATTTTCTATCCTGCTAGAATTTGTGTCACTAGGGATTGTCCTTATTTTTCTTATGTTGAAATTATAGACCCCAAGAAATTTACAACTAAAAGGTATGTTATGGAAATCCATTCAAAGCACTTCAGTCATTGTACAGGTAAGTACAATGAGACTCTAGAAGGCGACGTATTACCCAGGGTCTTGCACTGTTCCGTAGCAGGTATTGTAGTGTAATAGCATCCAGGGCTCTAGGACTTAGTTTTAATCTCCTAGGGCTGCCATAACAAAATACAATCGAGTGGCTTAAAACAACAGACATTTATGCTCTCACTGTTATAGAGACTACAAAGTGCAAAATCAAGGAGTCAGCGAGGTTGGTTCCTTACGGGGGCTCTCAGGACGAATCTGTTCCATGCCTCTCCTGGCTTCTGGTGATTGCTGCTGTCCTTGGTGTTTCCTGGCTTGCAGTTGTGTCACTACTTTACCTCTGTTGTCATATGGCATTCCCCCGTGTGTCTCCATGGCCTTTTCATAAGAACACCAGGCCTTGGATTTAGGCCCCACCTTCATTTAGGAAGACCTCGTTTTAGCTTGATTACACCTGCAAAGACACCACCAACCTTCCCACAGCCCCTTAACATGTCTTTTTGGAGGACACACTTCAACCCACAACATGTCCTTAGTCTTGTGCTCTTTATATACCAGGCTGCTTCTAGCCTTGAAGGAGTACCTGCTATTGTGAATGTTTTGTTTGTTGTTGTTGTGTGTTTTTATTGAGACGGAGTCTCTGTTGCCAAGGCTGGAGTGCAGTGGTGCAATCTGGGCTCACTGCAAGCTCCACCTCCCGGGTATAATCAATTCTCCCACCTCAGCCTCCCAAGTAGCTGGAATTACAGGCGTGTGCCACCATGCCCGGCTCATTTTTGTATTTTTAGTAGAGATGAGGTTTCACCATATTGGCTACACTGGCCTCAAACTCCTGATCTCAGATGATCACCTGTCCTGGCCTCCCAATATTGTGGAATTTTTATTGTTCACATTAGAAAGAAACTTTGGAGTTCAAGAAAACAATACGGATTTCAAAAATCACTTGTAGTCTCACTTTAAAACACATGTAAAGTTGCATATGACTTTGAGCAATTTATGTACAATGTCTGGAAAGAAGACAAGTAAAATAATAGTGTATTTCTACTATATTGCATCTTTCTTAATTACATACCTAACCCCATTCTGCCTAGTTTTTTAAAGAAATTAAATTTTCAAACAAAAAAGAAAAAAGTCATAATGCTAATAGAGATGAGTGCTTTTCAATTCTAGTACCCCAAGGGAAACCAGTCTTGGTTGTCACTTTCCTGGGGCTTCCTCATGACTATAAATTCTAGGTAGGCTTACTTCCTGTCCTGGAAAGATAGAACTCACTCTTGAGATCCTAGCTCATTTGTAAGGTATTTCCAGAACAGAGGAAAAGTTGTGCCAAGTGTTGCAAATCATATACGATCTGTGAGAAGAGACCCTCAAACGATTTCATTTACAAGGACATAAAACATACTGTAATTTGAGCCATAGTCCTTCAAGAAAGGGATCGGTGCACCATTCATTCTGCTATGCAATGTAGCCCATGCACAATCTTCTCAAGTTTTTTTTCTGGTTACATTTGCCAAGTCTTTTAATTTTTTTTTTTTTTTTTTGCTTTAAAAATGTTTGATCAGGATGATACAACTGACTATAATATTATCTTCCAAATGCTATGGAAAATAAGCATTAAGTGTTGCTATCATAATTTAATTTACCATAAATTAAGCAAAAAAAAAAAATCAAAAAGAGTTCATGTCAATTGAAGAAAGGTACAAAGGAATTATCAATATACTGCGGATTAAAAATCTAATTTTCCTAGGGGGAATAAAACAAGATTTTAATAAAACAAGATGGGTGTGTTAAAATAAGACTATTTTATTGAATGTTTGAACCAATTTTCTGGAAAAAATTCAAATACCATATCAGACATCTTTTATGCCTTGCTTTGTATCTTCTCAGACTCTCAGCCATTGTTCTAGCTGCTGGAGAGATGGTCATATCTGTGTGATGTCTGATCAAGTTCACCAAAGCGCAGTCTAGTAGTGCAGATACCTCTTGCCTCCCGTCTGGGAGTCCTTGTGAAAAGATGACCAACTTGTCTTAGCTTTCCCAGGAATGTCCTGCTTTTAGCAATGGGAAGTCTCTTAACCAAGGGTTAAGACTGGTGATGCTAGCATCTTAATAAAGACATACGTAACCCGTCAGTCCCAGACACACCAGAACATTTGGTCTTTTTACTGTGGACCTTTCGGCATGAGCCCCCATGGAATCCAGTTTAATGCCCATGCATATGCAACTTCTAAGCGTGTGCATGTGTGTGTGTGTTTGTGTGTGTGTGTGTGTGTATGCGCGTGTGTTGTGGGGAATGGTGGTGTTAAACTTCTATGGGGTAAATTTTCATCCAATGAATGTTAGGAGCTGAGTGCATTCTTCCTCCTTTCTTCCCTGGTGCTGATTGCTCTGATATGCAGTTCATGCAATTTCTCAGAGGATGGTTTCATAGAATTAAGCAATTAGTTGCATTTAGGGGAACCCACCTGATATTGGCTTTTCTTTCTTCCTTACTGTTGTGTACTGAATGTTTATGTCTCCCCAAAACGCATATAACCCCCTATGTAATAGTACCGGACATGGACCTTTGGGAGGTGATTAGGTTGTGAGGGTAAAGCCCTTGTGAATAAGATTGAAGCCATTATAAAAGAAGCCAGAGAGAGTTCTCACACCAGCTCTGTCATGTGACAAGATGGCCCTCTGTGAACGAGGAAGTGGGTCCTCATTAGACATTGAATCTGCCAATGTCTTGATCATGGAATTCCCAGCTTCCAGAACTGTGGGAAATAAATGTTTGTTATTTAAGCCACCCAATTATGCTACTTTTGTTACAGCAACTTGAATGGACTGACACCCCCGTTGCAGTCTTTCCTATCCCCCCTACTCCCTGGGCTTTTATTCCAGAATGAAGCCCTTGCCTCAGGGTTCACTTTTTGTGAACACAGGCTACAAAAGTTGACATAAGAAAGTGAACCTGGAAATAAACCTTCAGGATCAGATGTTGGGATGGGATTACTCATGGCAATAATGATCTCACTGCTGGGATAAATGGTATTTCTATGACCCCTAGCATGCAATAGCATCACAATTTCCCAGGCATTTATTCATGGTTAGTTAGGGTATAGTGCAGGAGGAAGGTAAGACATTGGGCTGTGCAGCAGCAGTAGCACTTGGAATATATGGGATATTAATAATTACAAGAATTGTTGAGCAAGTTAATCATTATTAACTACATTGAAAGTCTTAGTAAAAGCATCAGGCTCGGAACAGTCAGTTGTCAAGTCATGATATGCTTTGAAAGTCAATATTGCCCTGTATTAGTCTGTTCTCATGATGCTAATAAAGACGTACTTGAGACTGAGTAATTTGTAAAAGAAAGGGTTTTAATGGAATCCCAGTTCCACATGACAGGGGAGGCCTCGCAATCATGGCAGAAGGCAAAGGAGAATCAAAGGCACATCTTACACAGTGGCAGACAAGAGAGCTTGTGCAGAGGAACTCCCATTTATAAAACCATCAGATCTTGTAAGACTTATTCACTAGCATGAGAACAGTATGGGGGAAACTGCCCCCATGATTCAATTATCTCCACCGCCCTTGACATGTGGGGATTATTACAATTCAAGGTGAGACTAGGTGAGAACACAGCCAAATCATGTTGTCCGCCATGCTTTGAAAAACATTTTTTTATCCCCTGCAATTACTGAGCATATTATGCTAAAAATCAAGACCAGGTTCTAGTTATAAGAGTGGCAGAGTTACAAAAGAAACAAAATGCCCATTCTGAACAGATCTCCTTTGCCAAAGTCAGGAATTATGAAAAGAGTGAATCTCTGGGCCCCAGGATAGGGTATTTGAGTGGTTGATACTGAGAATCTCGAATTCCACATTTCCTCAAATCCTCTGTGCTGGTATAATCAGTTCCTTCTTCTTGAGAAACCTCCCCTTGTTTTGAGACTTCCCTTGAGGCAGGTGACTTGTAGGATTAGTGGAGGACAGCTCCACTAATGGAGGGTAGAATTTGGTAGAGAAATTACCCAGCCTTCACAGCCTTTGATAAAATTATTCTGAGGCATGTCTTGTAGTATTTCTCAGAGCATGCCCAATGGTATTGAGCCCCAGCTGCCCACAGTGATAACTCATTCATAACTCATTCATAAAGGAACAATTTATTGAAACTTCTCCATTCTCTGACTCACACCAGTTCATTACTTAGTGTTTACTATTGGAGCAATCCAAACTAAGACACATCAAGGTAGAAAATCTATCATCCCTTCTTTGGGACAATGCAAATGAATTAATGGGGGTGAGGGTGTGGTTAGGAGGAGACTTCCTTTACCTGATTTGGTACCCAGAAAAGCAGAGGGAAACAAATTTGCCAAAGAATCATAAGATACTATGGTTTCAGGAAGCATCTCTTGATGAGGCAAAGCAGAAGAAAGACAATCTGTTGTAAGTTCTCCAGCTATCTGGTTAATAGAGATAAACCTTCTGTAGCAATCCCTATAGATGTATGGTTTGCCTAACTTGTGATCCATAATAGTAGGTCTTCTGACAATGATAATGGTCATTAATATTTATTTAGCAATTTGATTTGTGCCAGAAACTGTGGAATGCTCTCTACACATTATTTTGTATAGTCACCACAAAAACCCTGTGAGCTAGATTCAATTAAAATCCTGGTTTCAGAAATGAGGAAGCTCAACCTTAAATAATTTAATTAAGTCTTGAAGGCTCCCCTGGAAAAAGTTAGGTGAGAGTAAAATAGTGTGAGAAGATTCACTTTTGATAATTAGCCATTTAATTTATCTTCAGAGTCCAAAGGAAATAGGTATTTTTTAACCCTGTGCTTGTTGCAGATGAGGAAACAAGCCCGGAAAGTCTTAATAAATTGCCAAGAATCATGCACTGGAGAGAACATTGAAGAAACCAGAACTGTGGTGTTCATGACCATCATGTATCCATTGCCGCATGCTACTGATCTGCAAAAGCAATCTCTGCTATTCCAGCTGATCACGAGGCCAATCTTAGTATCAAATTTTTACTGTTTCTTTCAGTATATGCATATAACAAACAATTCAAACTGCAAAAGAGTATAGAATGTAATTCCTACCTCACCCTTTTCTCAGAGGCCCAAACAGTTCATTTATGTTGGATCCCTCTGGAAATTTCCATATCCATATCTTTCTATCTACCTACCTGTCTTTCTGTCTCTCTCTCGACTTGCACATTATTTGCACATCTTTTTCTTTTGAAACTAACCATATTAGGGATCCTCTGTTACCAGCAGCTGTGGAGCTCTTGTCTGTCTACTTAATGACCTCACCATTCTTCACTCTGTGGAGGTGTTATAATTTAATTAACCAGTCTCCTACTAATGGTCATTTTTGCTTCCTAGTCATTTGCTACTGCAAATAATGCTGCAGTTAACAGCCCAGCATATATTTTTGAGCATGTGCATGAGCATATCTGTAGGATAATTTCCTGGGAAGTAATGTCAGAGGATCAAAGGGTATTTCCATTTTTTCCTATTAATTAATCAGTTGATATATTAAACATACTAATTCCCAGGGAACATTTCTGTGACTAATAGGTTGTGACAGCATTTCCTTCTTCAAAGAGGACAGAGGGCATTTTCAGGTGACAGCGGTCTTGGGAGTGTTTGCAGATAAGCACTGCTGCTGCTGGGGATGATTACTCTGGCCTGGTTCAGTTCCTGTCCTTCCCCTGCTCATTGTTTCTTTGCAAGCTCCCCCTGTGCTGTCCCAGGTGCAGGAGGCCATCATGTAAACAGACATTCCAAATACCAGAGCGTCGCCATGGGGTGTAGGGGACCACTGCCAAAGATGAGATTAGTTCAGGAACTGGACACATTCTTGCTGAAGAGAAACATATGACCTTAAATCCATAGCTTAGTATGAGGTTAAAAATTCAAGTATCTGATTTGTATAGAAAGAGGGAATCTGTAAGCAGGCTAAGGAGAATGTGTTCGCCCTAGACATCTTTTAATTTAAAAAAAATAAAACATTTTGGAAAATCTCAATTGATTTCTTAATTTCTTGTATTGTTTAAAATGAATTGTAAGGAACAAATAGATATATGTAAGGAGTTTTGACACCAAGAAATAATACAGTTTTATGACTTTGACTTTATTTACAGGGCAAGAATCAGTGAACTTGGCACCCTTAATTTCTTTATCTCTCTCTCTCTCTTTTAGTTTTTTAAATAAATGTCCACTTATTTGGTTCTCACCGTAACTTTACAAAGTACAAAGTACTTACTATGATTAATCCCATTATACAGCCTAGGAACGTGGCTCTTATTATATGAATAGTAAGTAAAAGAGCCCGATTAGAGAACTGTACTCTTTTTTTTTTTTTTTTTTTTTTTTTTTTTTTTTTTTTTAAGAGAAGTCTCCCTCTTGTCACCCAGGCTGCAGTGCAATGGCACGATCTTGGCTCACTGCAACCTCTTCTCCTGGGTTTCAAGTGATTCTCCTGCCTCAGCCCCCTGAGTAGTTGGGATTACAGGCACGTGCCACCACACTCAGCTAATTTTTGTATTTTTAGCAGAGTTAGAGTTTCACCATGATGGTCAAGCTGGTCTCAAACTCCTGACGCTGTGATCCACCCGCCTCAGCCTCCCAAAGTTGGGATTACAGGCATGAGCCACGGTGCCCAGTCAATTTCTTTATCTCTCTTAAACTCAGTGCCCTAATGTGTGTCAAATGCCCAGACTCCTTTACTAGCGCATCTCTTTCAGTTTTGACCCTTGCCATGGCTGCAGGTGAAATCATTTCCAGGAATGTGCCACTCCTCCTTTCCTCCCCTGGGGCTACCTTTGTAAGTTCTCCAAAAATGCAAAGTGAAGACTTCTTTCAAGACTTGTAAAACCCTCCTGTGACCTTCTCTTTTACAATTACTAGCTATGAGTATCTCAGGCTATTGCACAACCATCCCAGAAGCTGTCAGTTGGTCTGTTTCCAAGTCCAATAATGAGCTGTCCATTTAGTCAGCTTAATTGTTCTTCTAAAATGAAGTTTTCTTAATTTCCTTTATTGGGTTTGAGTCTTTTTTGTTCCTATTGCTGCTGCTTTCTCTTCTTTAAATGCAGGTTCATTTGACTTCTCAGCTACTCATGAATACATCTCTGCAAGGATCACAGGTTTGCTGGGCAGCAGGGCAGGTGCTATGCAAGTTTCTCCCACACTGTGCTGCCAGTGTACCTCCAACATTCCTGCCTCGTCAGTTGTCCATGCAATTCTGTCAAAGTGTCTGTGGGCTAATATATAGCCCCAGGCAGTTTTAAAGCAGCTTAGGAATTCAGAGGAACCTCTCTGACATAGACAAAGCTGTATTTCCTTCTAGGGGTCTGGATGATTTGAACTTGGCAGAAACATCTGCACCCTGACATGTCTCTGTTAGAATTCCAACCCTCAGTAGACAGGCAGTTATAAAAGGATTTAAATTGAATACTAGAGAAGGGCTACTCTAATACCAAAGCATGCCCGTATAGAGCTTACCATTTAGATATGTTCATTTATGCATCAACTTAGTCATTCAATAAATGTTTTCTGTGTATTTCCCAAGCTATAAGTCAGGTAGTCAAGATATAGAAGGACTTCTACTCTTCATCACTTAGTGGACCTAATCTGGAACTTAAAGATAAATCTACTCCTTAAACTTCATTGCAGGAAATTTGTCTATAAACTCTGAAAACAGACCAACAACAATAAAGGTGAGTATAAGTATTAAATTATATTTGGCATATGCCATCTTAGTCTCCAAAGAGTTTTGCAAACTTGTAATTTGGAAGACTTGAGTTGTGCATGCATTAGCATAGCTTGTATTGTCTTAAGATTATTCCAGGTTGGTTCCACATTATGGCAGTAAACAAGTCAACTTAAATGTCTGTAGTTGTTGCTGTAATTGATCAACTTGTCAAAGCAGAAAGTGAAATAACTCAGACTTGTTGACCTACACTTAAGCTACTTCTGCAGTTGATAACTGAGCTACCTGCTGAGTGGATAGGGACCTGACTGGTGGAATTATGCAGACAGTACCTCTGGGGTGTTGAGTTTCCTTCTTTGAAGACTATCAGGTCCAGAAGTCACATACAACCCCAACTTCCAAGTTTTTCAGCGATAGTTCTTCACAAGTGAGATCACAGTTTCTAAATAAAATAAAAGAATGGACTGGATAAAGAAAATGTGGCACCTATACACCATGGAATACTACACAGCCATAAAAAAGGATGAGTTCATGTCCTTTGCGGGAACATGTATGATGCTGGAAACCATCATTCTCAGCAAACTAACACAAAAACAGAAAACCAAACACTGCATGTTCTCACTTATAAGTGGGAGTTGAACAATGAGAACACATGGACATAGGAAGGAGAACATCACATACTGGCGCTTGTTGTGGGGTGAGGGACTAGGGGAGGGATAACACTAGGAGAACTACCTAATGCAGATGATGGGTTGATGGGTACTGCAAATCACCATGGCACGTGTATACCCATGTAACAAAACTGCACATTCTGCACATGTATTCCAGAGCTTAAAGTATTAAAAAAAAAAAATGGTAAAACAAAATGGAAACAAACAAACAAAACCCAATTCCTTTACCTGTGCCCTCAAGGGAAAAGATAACAGAAAAAGAAAAGAGAAATGCATCCCTGTAACAGTCATTTTCTTGAAACATTTTTCATCCCATTTTCACCCCTTATTTTCAATGTACCCTCTGACACTCCATCATACCCTGGATGTGAAAGAGAGAATGAATGCAGCTTCTAATGAAACAAATTACCAAAAGTAGTTGAGAAAAACATGGAGCTTCAAAACACAAATTAACAAAAACTAGATACTTGTCTTGCCCTTACCCTCAAAATTTACAATCTGTTGGATAATACTCCGATGATTTGGGGCCTGCTAATTATTTTTTCTAGAATCAAGCAGGAATTTTTCATTGGAGGCCTGCTGTTAGCCAATCAGGGTGAGCGATCCAGGCTGCTTTGATGTAACATAAGTTGGAGAGTAGCAGGTGGCCTTCCCTGCTGTTTATAGTGCAGTTTGGGGAGTTCTGTCAGATGTAGCATCTCCTCTTTATCTGCATGGAATCTGTGTAAATCACTAAAGAACAGATGGAAAAATAGTCACAGATCCCCGTTCACCTCTTAGAAGCAGCTCAGAAACTTCCATACTCCACTTGTCCTGTTTCAAAAAACCAACTTTAGTGGGTTGATCACCCAACTCCCACAAGGTAATCATTTTGTGTACCAAACATCATGATTCAGACAAAACAAAAGCAGAAAATTGTTTAAATGATCACAGCTGTTACTTACGTGCATTTTGTCATTACATTCCAGATTTAGGTTAAGTAAACAGAAAAATTAGAAATTATCTCTCAGCTACCAGATCTAAATATCTTGCAGAACTTATTGCTGATGTCAGATGATGCCAGTGGTTTAGTATGTCTAGTTGTCATTGTTTTTTAAATACAACTATAAAATTCCCTGTCAATATTTTTTCCTAAAAGCACTAAATCAGTTTCTAAGGATTGATCTATGTAATTTTATATTGGAAACCACTAAAGAAAACTGCCCCCCCAAAACTAATTGATGGAAAAATAATAAGTGGCATATTTCTAAACAAGGGATGATAAAATAAAAGGCACCAAGGTATAAGACAGAGTAGGGCATGATGTGAACTCTACCTCCACATTTTTAGTGTGTGATTTGTAAGACAAGGTGTTGAAAGAGATGAAGCTATAGGTTAGCAAGGTCTTGACACAGAGCATCTTAAAGGCCTCTTGAAAAAACATGAGCTTTGACCTGGGTATGATCAAAGTTGACTACTGAATGTTGGCTTTATTTATAACCATAAAATATATTGTATTAAAATATTAAAAATATATAAATCTGTCCAAAGACTTAGAGGAAACAGCAGTTGCCCATTAGACAGAAACTGTGATTCAGAAATGACACAATTTCTATTTTCTTAGGGATTTACACAGTGTGTAAAAATGTTGTTATGGAAAATCCTGTTGTTTAATAATGAATGTATAAAATGGAGACAACAAAGTATTAAGCACAACAAAATGGTGAAGCTTAGTTTAAGCAGAAGTCAATATCCTTGCAAAACTGTTCTAGGAATCCTGTTTTACATTAGTTACAAGAAAGCAGCAAGCACATAGGAATTGTCTACAGAACTCCATAAATAAATTCCCTGTCAATCATGTCCAGGAAAGCAGTGTATTAGACCAGCAGTTCCACAGGAGGGACAAGTTATCCCTCCATGGGACACCTGGCAATGTCTGGAGATACTTGTGTTGTCACAACTGGTTGACTGGATGGGACGAGTGTTATTGATATCTGGTGGGTAAGGGTCAAGGATACTGCTAAACACAAGATAGCCCTCAACAACAAATAATTATCTAGCCCTAAATGTCAGTACTTCGAAGGATAAGAACCCAGTTTAAGACATTTCAGGCATTTAATCCTATGTTCCATTTTCAACAGAATGAGACTGCAAAGTTTTGTCATGTCTAATCATGGAAATTTGGACATAGGAGGGAGCAGGACTTTGACATTGTTATTAACGTCATCAAATACATGACCTTGTCAAATAATGCATTTTTCTTCCTTAAATAGAATTATACAAAGTCCTTTTGGTTTGCTTAATATATATCCTTTTGGAAATTTGCTAATAAAAAACAATTGCTTTATTAAATGAAATTATGCTGGAAATAAAATTATATTTAACAAAGCTATAATGAAGAACTCTTCAATTTTAAATCTTTGTTTTGAGTTCAAGAATGACCAAATAATTTTATCAGAACTAGTCTGAAGCAATTAAAAGTATTTGCCGACATCCATATTAAAACATTGTGCATCAGAAAATCAATGGAGATGGAACCAGAGTCTTCTTATGAGATTAAGACTCCCTAAATAGTCTTTTCTTTTTTTTTTTTTCTTGGCAGTCAGATGTGTTTTCCTGGCGTATTTTGGACTATGAGGGGTACTTACTCTGTTAGTTTCCTATGATGCAAAGAAGGAAAATTTCATAGTGAATTTTTTTCCTTTAGACATTTGATTTACGTTTGATAATCTCTGTTAATTAAAGCTCTCTTTTGCCGGAACAAAGATTAATTCAAAGAAACTTAGTAAATCTCGCTTTCTATTAGAAGGTTTTGCTTAAGATTGCTTTTACTTTTTCTTTATCATGCCAGAAAATTACGAAACAAAAAAGTGATGAATCTGTGCATTTTCTGTTCATATGAAATGGTGCTAAGTAACTAAAACATGAGAAAAGTCCAACATTAATTATCAAAGAGAATTACCAAAGATCACTTACAGTGAACTAATATGGCAATGACATTTTGAATTATCTTATTTACTTTTATTATTGTTAAATAGGATAGGTAAATTGTTCATGTCCATTCTGTACTCTTGCACAGATTTCTGTCGGAGAATATGAGGCAACTCTCTCAGGTTCAGTTCTGAATTTTGATTTTTTAATAAGCAGTGTAATTGAAGCAATGTATATTTATGTATATTTCATAAATAAAGAATTGTTTTAAATACTTCTTTGCTGCTAAGGCTTTACAAATATGGCTGTCTTTTAAATATATAGCAGTGTGGAAATAGGCTGGCAGTAGCGTCAAATGCTCAAAAGTTGGTTACCTTTAAAACTTTGTTATCTTTTTGATCCTTGAAACTTCGTTAATTATTTCCCACAAGTTGCCCCCCTGGGAAAAAGATTTTATGAACAAACAGTATTTGGAAAACCTACCTAGTCTATCATTCTCTAGAAGAGTTTCAACATATTGTGAAAAGAAATCAAAAGCTTACTTGATTTTGTTTATCCCAGCATGTCCCCTAGCAAATCTAAATTTCTAAGGAATAAATTTTAGGAAAAAGTCATTTAGAATATCCAGTCTCCCTCTTCTATTTGATTTTTGTTTTTAACTAATTGCATCTTAATCCTTGCTTCCTAACCACTAGCTACTTTGTTTCATTTTAGTATTTTCATCAGAGGTACCAACAAGATAAAAGGTTAAATTTAAACATATCTCTATTAATTATATTTTATAAATGGTTTAGTGAGGATTGGTCACTGGTGAATTTTTCATACTTCCCCAGATTCCATTTCCTGAGACAAAATAATAAGGAATATGCACAAACAAAAAAGCAAAACTTAACAGCAACATCCAACGCAACAATTCAGCTTCCTTTGGGGAAAAATAACACATCACATTTAAGACCTGAGTTCTATTTCTATCTGGAGAATTTAGCATATATTTCATCAAACACAGGGCACATTTATTGGGCATCTTTGTGATCATATTTAATGTTCGTCTGCAGTTACACTATTGTTGTTGCCCTTGGGGGTTAAGATGATGATTCTTCCTTCTGTTTAGACTTGATAGTCAAAATTAGTACTTTATCTGTAAGCTTTCCCACACTTTCTTCTGAAGACCACATTTAAAGGCTCTGCCTTTTGGTTTGAAAAAAAAAAAAATACTGGGGATTAATTCTCTTCAGGCAAAATCAAGAATAGGAATTGTTCTAATTCCAATCCAACCTACATCCTGCCATTCAGTTTCCCTCCATTGGAAATGGATGAACATGTTCAGATCAGAGTGTAAATTGGCATGAATCTTCATCTGAAATGCAATAAAGTTAGAGAAGACTGGATGATTTTTAAAAATGTATCATTATTCATATCCAATGCTTCCTCTGCACTTCTGTGTACCATCTGGTCCTGATGGTCGAAGTGCCAAAATACCATAAGGAAAGTTGTTTTTGTGGTATTTCCAGTCCAACCAGAATCAAAAAGTACCAGAAATTTCTTGAGAAAAGCTGTTGTCATAGGACACAAAGCCCAGTTTGTCAAACCAAAGAGTTTAAGAAAAGTAGCTGAAATCAAGCTACTGTCCAAATTTAAATGCTGAACAAAGAGAGGATGTTCTGGATTTTGGGTTTACCAGATGTCTTGAGCGCGTGCACACACACACACACACACACACACACACACACACACTTTTTAAAAACACTCTACCAATTCATCATACATGTATCCCATTCCTTTATTAGCTACAGTTCTCTTTCTACCCCTTCATTTGTTTACTCCTATTCTGCTTATGTATTGAATTTTAAAAAGAATATGAATGGGTAAATGAAGTCATACAATTTCCAAAGACATCTGATTGGGGAAAAGAAGCATTATACAGACGCAGAGAATGGATGACACCAAATTTAAAATACTTAATGGAATACATGTAATAGGTACAAAAACTATCTGATATCACCCTGTTTATGAGCCCTTTGATATCCAAATAATTCATTTACAAGTCTTTCTACTTCTATACAGGACATCACAGCTTGTCAAATACAAGAAATCTTGAATCTTAAAAGACTCAATCTGTGCTCTAAACTTACTGCCCAGAAGGTTTAGAGTGGGCTGTTAAACTTGGCAACATTTTCGCTTCCATTCAAGCCCAAACCTTCTGAGATATATTTGACACTGAGTTTTATGAAGCTTAATTTAGTTCAACTTAAAAAAAAATCTCTAAGTAGGGCAGAGTTTAAGTGATGAATACTATCGTGTGACAATTAGTATGTTAAGGGTGAAAACTTACCATACACATTTTCTGCTAAAGGAAGTGTCCTATTATGCAAAGAACATAAGTTTTCACGTCAGACAGACACAGATTCAAATTCTGGTTCTCCACCTGCCAGTTGTGTGACCTCGGGCTGGTAGCTAACTTCTCTGATCTTAAATGTCCTCATCTAAAAACAGAAAGCCAATTATTTTACCAGGTTGTGGGGACCAACGAGCTATTGAATGTAAAGTTTTGGAGTACAGCAGGTGCTCCATCTTCTCATCAAATCTAGCTGTATATGAGGATGATAAAATAACAGACAGCTGAAAGGCAGATACTTAAGATGTTGGCTATCACAAAAGCACATTGTAATTCTTGCTTGAGTTCTTTTTCATCTGTGGAAAAAAGAAAGAATGACTCTGGGATATAACTCATATAAGTTTGGGAGATAATGATGATATTCTCCATTAGGAATATTATCTACTCAGTTCCCACAGGCAATGTTTTAAAATCTTTTATTGCATAAAATTGTAATGCCTTGTGAGAGGCATGATCTGACCTGAGATGTTTCTGAATCCATGTAAAATACATCTTACGAGGGTATTACTGAATCACTAGCTATGCTCTTGGCCCAGTTTCAAAGAAGATCTTTTCCCAAGGATACCTAAAGAAGTCAAAATAATTCAGGTCAGTGTTTTAACTGAAAATAAAATTTGTTTCTTCAAATTTGAGGGCAGTATTATCTGCGTCTGGTATGTGCACTATAATCATTGCTAGAATATGAAATCTGTTCCTAAACAAATAGTCCAACTTGTTATCTTGTCTTGGAATATTCACTTTCTGTTTTCAAATCACAGGCCTAACAAGAACATTATAAAAACATGGACTTTTTTGTTTTCAGGGAATCATGACCTTGACATACCCAGGCTCAGTCCTTAAACCGAAAGCCTTAAATCCCAAAGCAGCAGCATCTAATCTCAAAGTTGTTACTGTCCTGTTTCTAATTACTTTAGTTTGCATAACTTAACTTTTCTGCTCTTCTACTCTCCTGAATCCATTCAATTGAATCACGTAAATCTCTCACTCCCTTGAAACTGTTTTTTCTTTATGTCAGTCCCGCATAACCCAGTTAGGAAAGCAATTAAGGTGTCATTCTGCAAAGCACCAAAGGAGTGCAAAAAACTGCCTTTTGAAGAACTTTGCCTGAACCTTCCTTCTTTAACATTGTGCAGACTGAGGGGGGATATGCAGCTGCTGGAAGTTGCTTTCTTAACTCCTGTCACCCAGCACTGGGGTTCATTGTTCAAACAATATTAATACGAAGACTTTTTACTTTTTGCAATCAAAAAATACATATGTACTGTTCTTCTGCCCTGAGCTTTGAGACACTGTCTTATTAGGAATGCAATCTGTCAAGAATATCCAAGTACATCCAAAGAGAACTTCATTGTCTCTGTGTTAGGTTACAATACTTTTATTAGATGGTGACATTCCTGAGACAGCACCTGCTGTGTGGCTTTGGGCTCTGGCCAGAAATGAAAGGGAAAAGCAACGTGCGGTTTAAATCAGAGTGGCACAGCAATGCACGGCTGTAACAAATACCAGGGACTGGACAGTTGGGAGGCCTAAAGGAATCTCGTGTAGACACTTGACTTCAGTGTGTAGGTGACTACCCCAGTCATTGTCAGAAACCTATAGAAAGGCAGATAGTAGAAATACTTGCTTTTCTTTTTGCTGGATACATATACTTGGCATAATTTTTTACTCTTCCTCACCTATACTTCTGGGGAGCTGGCTCTGGAAATTTGAAAAAGGCTTTGTTGCTCGTAGTTTCAAGTATAGACTCTTAATAGTACAAAATGAAAAGTGAACATGAAAATATTGGCATTTGTGAAGCTTAATTTTGAATAAAAATGGTTATCAGAAATATATATATTAAAATACATAATATATGTATACAGGATAATATATATTATATAAATATATATTTTGTGTATATATACATATATGTGTATACAATGTACATTATATTGTATATAATGTATACAATGTACTGTATACTGTATATAATGTATATAATATATAATGCACACATAGTGTATAGACTATATACATGTATATGTAGATATACATCTATTATATATAATATACAAATACTATGTAATATGTAATAAGTGTATATTAATATGTGTACATATTACTATGTAATATGTGTATATTATATACATAGATTATACATATATATGCACAACATACATATAGTATATTACAATACATATTACACATAAGATACTAATATATAATATATACATATGACATACTACATTATATATAATTATATATGTTATATAAATTTATTCACATATATAATTTCTGCTGAGGGGCTAGTAGATTTTGCCCTCTAGAGGAACATTTTTATTTTTCTAATCTTCTTGTTTATCCGTTTTTGTTGTAAATGATGTAGAATTTACAGAAACTGAAAGCTCTTGAATTTGTAGTTGTTTTTGAAATGATCACATGATGAAATTTCATAATTTTCATTCACTGTTCCTTTTGGACTCCTCAGCAGGCACATGGTTGGGCAGGAGTGGGGAGATGAACTAGGAAACCACACCCATGATGATGGTAGAGGCTAAAACTGTGAATTCCTATTTCTTATTTTTATTTGTTCTATTTTAGAGACAGGATCTAGCTTTGTCACTCAGGCAGGAGTGCTGGGGTGTGATGATAGTTCACTGCTGCCTCAAATTCCCAGGCTCAAGCCATCCTCTTGCCTCAGCCTCCTGAGTAGCTGCGACTACAGGCATGAGCCACCACTCCCAGCCATTTCTTGATAATTAAGTATACTTCAAAGAAATAGTACTTATTTGGAGAAATCAGTTGTGCCTGTTAAAAGAGAAGACTACAACTCCAATGAGGCAGTGTTTGTTCATTTGTTTGCTTGTTTTAAATAAAAATGAGGCTTAATTCAGAAGAAATCTTTGTTCAGAAATGGGACACTAAGTCATTCTTGTTTTCTAACTAAACTGATGGTGCACTGTTGTTGACTTTGGGGTTAAAGACTTCAGTAAGAAGCCTTCTTGGCCTTTTCTCCATATATCTGATGACCTTAGAAAGTGATGACTTTATAGATGTGACCACATGGCTCATACCACTGTGAGGTAAATGCAGAGCTCCCAGAAATCCCAGTAGGGAAGCAGAAAGAGCTATTATTCAGAAAGAGTTACTGGGTCACCACTGAACATGGGCCATAATATTTCTCCTCAAACTCAAATGAAAATTCAACTTGTTTTATGCAAGTTATAGAATATGTTCTAGCACATATATGATTATTTCTCTCTCTCTCTCTTTGTCGCTCTCTATATGTG
The DNA here is from genome assembly GCF_007565055.1 of Rhinopithecus roxellana. Taxonomy (NCBI): domain Eukaryota; kingdom Metazoa; phylum Chordata; class Mammalia; order Primates; family Cercopithecidae; genus Rhinopithecus; species Rhinopithecus roxellana. The sequence goes on along the minus strand of NC_044553.1, from coordinate 143,625,595 downwards.
TGTGTGTGTGTGTGCGCACGCACGCGTGTGTAGTTTTATGGAAGAGTGGAGACTTCATGTAATTTGAACATGAGAACCTCATTATGTTCTGTTTTGCATAACTTACCCTCTCTCCTCAGTAGGTCAGGAATGAGGTTAAGAAAAGAAGCAGGATTTCATGTCATGCATGTAGAAATCCAAGCTCAGTAAATGCTGTCTTTCTGTTTCTTCTGGGAATTCTTATCAATCTGATGGGCTTGTTTATAGTGCTAAATCAGAGTCTTAAAAGCCTCTATATGCTTTACTGAAACATGGAGTGCTTCTGAACTTTAAAATCAATAGCATCGATTCAATTATAGAACATAAGTGAAGACTAATGGTTTTTATGTTCATTAACTTCTAATTTACATCAGATAGAAGATGTTAATATGGTTCCAGAGTCTTTGTGGGAAACCATTTTAGTCAAGCTAGAGAAAATGGGACTTCCATTTTCATTTGCAATGGATCAATATTCCAAAAATTAAAATATATAATCTTCAGATCAAATTCCACACTCATTTTACCTTTTCTGTTACCGAAGAACATTTGTGAACTCTTTGTTGAGTCAGTGTGGACTCTATCAGCAGCTCAATTGCTTTTATATGCAAAATGGTTTTTCTCTTAAGTTTTTCCAGAAGTTAAAATGAATTGACATGTGTTTAGATTGTTCTGAAATGTAGAAAAGTCTAACAGTCAAAATCAGAACTTAAGATAAAGGTAAAACTTGAATTATTTCCAATATTAATTACATTCAAATGAATTCTAAATATTTTAGAGGATTTTACCCCTTACAAATTAACAGTTGCTTTGTTTCTGACTTTTTGTTGTTGTTGTTGTTGTTTTGCTTTTTGTTGGATACCAGAAATAATATTAGTGTAATGTGTAATTAAAGATAATACTAGTTGGGGAACATCTAAACGTAAACACAGATTGGTATGGGAGTTAGAAGAATCTTAAATCGTTTCTTAATAAAGTCCTGGATGTGATTTTCTTCTAGCCTTTGAATATTCTGCTTGTTTTCTTTGGAAAACAAGATAGGAATTACTTTCATTCTCCAAGTTAGTCTTCATTTGGAAAGTGCTGGATGTTTGCCTTGGGATCATATTCCTTTTGTTTTTTTCATTCGATATTTCCATTTTTTTTTTTTTATTTTTGAGGGGATATGGTAGTGTTTGATCTGAGCAATATTTTATTTGTTCATGAAATAGTTTTAAACATACTTAGAATGGTTTCTAACTAATTTGGATTCCAAGTGAAACTCTACGACAGTTTTTGTGACTTTGGCCTATCTAATCATTCCAAGATTCAATTTTCATACTTATAAAATGGGAAAAATATTTCTACATCTTATTTTGGTTTGGAGAGGGTTATGTAAGGCATTACTTGTAAATCAGTTAGTTCAATGACTGATATACATATATGTATATATACACACACATGTATATATCCACAAACACACGCACACATGTATATGTATATATGTATGTATGTGTATATATGTATATGTAGACATATATATGTGTGTATATACACACATACACACACACACACAGAGAAGGTACTCAGTAAATAGTAGGATCTCATATCTTGGTCTGCTTGTATTTTTGTCCTGAAGTCTGCTTTTCTCACCCCAAGTATTTTTCCTTACATGGGAATACAAGGACATTCATTCTTTTATTTTCTATTTTGTTTTGACTCTGCATATTCTCTGTAATTGCTTAGGGTCAGCTATAGCTGTGTAAGACTGAATACAATGTGTAACTACAACATGTAATGAAGCCCAAATTAGGGTGTTAGAAATGACCGTATCTACAAAGTGGACACTGGGAGGGGAACACACATTTTCTAAAATGCTTCAGTTAAAAACAAAAGCAACAATACAAGCAGAATAAAACAAATTCAGTTTCTTTAAGTCCCATTTATTATATTTGACTTTAAAAGTACAGCAGAAATTAAAATTGTAAATATCTCATGACAAAGTAACCCAGTTATTTACTTGTCTAAAACCATCTCATCCATTACCATATTAATATATATAGAAAGCTGTATACTTTCATGTTTTTGAACGTTTATTTTATTCTTCATTGCCAACTTTCACACAGTTGCCTTGATAGATTATAACCAGGTTGCTTAAAAGCATTTGAGCTCATTACTTAAAGTCACAAAGTTTCTACCTGAATATAAATGTTAATGTCAAATAATAAAAATCATCAATTTTTTTCACTGTTTCTAGTATGCGTAATATGAGTCCAAGCTGAGAAAGGTCACATTTTCAAGTCTTCAATCCATTTTGCATGTAAGAATATTCTGATCGGAGATGATTCTGAGGGGGCTAAGAGATGTCTGCAGGTCACAGGAGATCAAGGAAAAGCTTTAATAAAGGATTATAGGGTTGGTCACATAGGATGATAATGGAAGAAGAGGAAGAAAAACCAGTGTATATGTGGCAGACATTCGTTACAAATATGATGAGGGAAAGGGATCAGGAAGATGGTTGAATTATATGACAGCCAGTGACAATAGTCTTGGAAAAGAGAAGGGTTCCTATTGTTATTGCTACTCCCGTGACCCTTACCATTAATGTGGTGGCTACTGCTGCTGCTACTTCAACTAACTGCAACTGTCAGCATTTCCTCCTTCCCAGTGATTCGTACATTTACTATGTTTAGGACACTATCGTGGGCTCCTTGATACATGTTTTGATTTAACCTTCTGAATAAGACTTTGAGGTAGGTATTACCTTACCATTTGTATTGATAAAGAATCAGAGGCTTAGAAAAAAGTTTTCTGTGCAAATGTGGTAATGCGATTATATTCACACCGGTTTCTTTGACCTCAGAAACTGATTTTCCTAAAGGACAGAGAGAGAGAGAGAGTGAGAGAGAGAGAAGAGGAAGAAATAAGAAAACAATACAAACTAGGATTTTAGGATTAGGTTCAATTTCATATAGCAGAAACCCCAAATAGCAGTGACTCAAGACTAAAAGAAATTATTCTTTCATGTAGAAGAACTATAGAAATATGCAGTCCATGGTCATTAAGCATCTCTTTCTATTGTTTTATTCATCTTCTGTTGTATGTGGCTTTTATCCTCAATATTGACTCCTAGTCCAAGTTAAATAATGTGAAACAACTAGTGCATTCAGGTAAAACAGAAATTTGGATAAGAAAGGAAACAAAATTAAAGTACATTACTTGGCTCAGTAGTGAACAATATTTACACAGTTGTAATACAACAGATGCTGATTTACTTCAAAATTGCAGTTGAAATACTGGGAGGCTGGAGAGAAGATGTGCATATGTGCATGAGTGTATGTTTGGGTGGTGTTTTAAAAATAGGTATATCTTCAAATAATAGAGAGAGATAATGGAATAGCATCAGTATAGCAGTGTAAGTCTAAGATTCAGAAATATGAAAGTAAATACCAGATGAAACAGCTGTAAAGGTTGAAAGTACATGACTCTGTGTAGCAGGAGTGTACTAAGAGTTGAAATGAAGAATAAACTAGAATTTTGCAACAAGTTTTTCTTGCTTTTTGCAAACTATAAAGGTAATAATTGTTTTAACAGACGTATGCTCATTAATCAAGTTGTAAAAATATTTTTAAAGCAAATAGCCATAATCTCTCCATTCAGGAATGAGCACTAAGTACTTTTGAGGTATGTTTTCTTCCAACTTTAAGGTTATCACAGTCTATGCAGGAAGCAGACACCAAAGTAGATCATATAATAAGGGAACAAGGACAGTGAAAAAGATACAGACAGGAAGAGAGTAGAGCAAACCCTAATCATGTGCATTTCTACTCACAAAAAGGAGAGTGTTGGACAATGGTGTGCTGGTAAATGTTTCACAACTGGCTAACTAGAAAAATTTTACATGTGTATATACTTGTATACATTTATTATAATTCAGATATAAAAGATACATAGTTTGAGATTTATAAAAAAATGAAATATGTAATACTTCCTTATTGTAATTTTTTTTTTTTTTTTTTTTTGAGACAGAGTCTCACTTTGTTGCCCAGGCTGGAGTTCAGTGGCGCAATCTCGGCTCACTGAAACTTCTGCCTCCTGGGTTCAAGTGATTCTCCTGTCTCAGCCTCCCGAGTAGCTGGGATTACAAGCATGCGCCACCGCGCCCGGATAATTTTTGTATTTTTAGTAGGAACGGAGCTTTGCCATGTTGGCCAGGCTGGTCTCGAACTCCTGACCATTCGCCCATCTCGGCCTCCCAAAGTGTTGGGATTATAGGCATGAGCTACCGCACCTGGCTCCTTATTGTAAATTCTATACAGTTGATGAATGAAAAATTCTGACACAAACGTTGGTTAATATTTTTTATTAAGATGAAAGAGAAACAATGAAGATGTATGCTGGAACCTCCTTCATTTGTCAATGGCATGAGGAACTTCTTGGCTGAATCTGACAGTGATTTTTAAACACTGAAATGATATTTCTTCTTTTTTGTGTGTTATTGATAATGTAAGAGCTATAGATATAGTATAGTTTTAAAGCTTAATCTGCATTATTATAATTTTATTAATCATTTTCTTAAGGTTAATCAACAAAACAAAAAATTAAGCCTTCATTTGTAATATTTTCTGATTCCTATGGTATAAATTCTTTCATTCCAACCAGTGTAATTCCAGTGAATGTGAAATTAGGAAGAGATGTGTTCATTCTTACATAGTATTTCTGCCATAAAAATACAAGAAGTGTAAGTAATCTGAAAAGAATAAATGAAAACAAAATGGCACAAATAATTAGAGAGTGATGGGTTTAATTATATTTTGCTTTTGTTTTTCATACAATTTATTTAATCACAAATTCATATAAATTAATTTTTATGACTGCCTGTGCTTAGTTACCATCTCATATAATTCCTGAAAATGGAATAGTTGTTTCTCATGAGCTTCCAGGAGCTGGTGCCAGCACACCACCGATTGTCTGATGAGTGAGTGACACTTCCCGGAGAAGGTGAAACCTCAAGTGAGTCTTAGCAGGTAAGTAGGAATCAGTTGCTCAATGGTCTTGTGGATTGAAAAGAAGATAAACGCTAAAGCAAAGTGTCTAGATAACAGTGAGAGAAAGGCAATGTGTGGATGGAAATATAAGCAGGTGTGTATTTGCTGAGATGAAATTCTCAGAAAGCAAGGGCATGATAAAAAAGATCCTGCAAACTGCATCAAGGAACTTAGAATTTATCCTATAGGCCACAAGGAGCTGTTGGAGGATTTAAAGCAGGAAAGTGAATTATTTAGATTTATGGCTGAAGCATGATCTTCTGGCCAATCCTTGTAGAATGAACATGAGAGGGAGACAAAAAAACCAGCTGGGAAGCTGTTGCAGTGCTTTAGGGAAGTGATGATATGTGCTGATTCAGGACAGTTGTGTTTAAGAAAGAGGAGGTGATACATTCCAGAAATATTTAAGAGGTAAAGTCAGCAGGGCCAGTGATGGATTAGAAGAAGGCAGGGGTGAGGGAGAGGGAAAAGGCAATGATGGCTTCCCGGTTTTCAGCTCAGCTTATAAATTATGGATAAATTATGGAGCGACGGCCAATAAATGGAGTCAAGGTAGAGGATTAGATTTCTGGGCTATGTTGATTAATTCAGAGTCCTTATGCACAGTTTCAGTCATTATGAAACATACATGTGGAAATACCTTGCAGTTCTGGCTGAAGATAAAATTTAGTGCATGATTAATATACAGGTGTTAGTAGATGAGCTCCGGAGGGAAAAGTGGGAGAAGTAAGAGGTAGGAAACAAAGCGTAACTTGAAGATGCATCTGCACATAGAGAATCAGCAGAAGAAAAAAGGCCAGTACTGCAGACAGAAGGACTGACCGGAGAGGTGAGAAGGGAATAGGAGAACATGAATCATGTAGTCCACGAAGAAAGACCATTTAAAAAGCCAGCATGACTCACACCTGTAATCCCAGCACTTTGGGAGGCCGAGGCAGGCCGATCATGAGGTCAGGGGTTCGAGACCAGCCTGACCAACATGGTGAAACTCTGTCTCTACTAAAGATACAAAAAATAGCTGGGCGTGGTGGCGGTCGCCTGTAATCCCAGCTACTCAGGAGGCTGAGGCAGGATAATCGCTTGAACCTGGGAGGCGGAGATTGCAGTGAGCAGAGATTGTGCCACTGCACTCCAGCCTGGGGGACAGAGCGAGACTCCGTCTCAAAAAAATAAATAAACAAAAGCCAGCATGGAGAAATAATGTCAATAATGCCAAATGAATTGCGTACGCTTTTTGTATATTTATACCTCAAATTAAAATATAATATCTTTCACATGTTATAAATATGATATTGATTGTTTTTGCTTTTAGAAAATTTTAGTGCACAAATAGTATGGATTTATTGTGAAATAATGATAAAATATACAAATATAAAAGAAGAAACACTTTTTATCCCACTTCTCAGAGTTAACAGCTGTTAAGATTTCGAATTTAAGTGATTCCTGAACTTTTCTGTATATGTGTGCATGCACATACATATCCAAATTAATGTATTGTGTTTAATTGATAGGAAAATGCACTTATTCAATATTTTAATGCCTATGTATAATACTCATTATGTGGCTGTATTATACTTTATATAATCAATACCCGTTGTTAAACACTTTAAATTATTATTATTACTTTCACCTATTATAAGAATCATAAAAAACATCTTTGTGCTTAAAGCATTTATGTGTAATTTGAGTTTTTTTTCCTTCAAGAACAATCTCTAAATGTAGAATTAACTAAGTTAAAGGATATACAACACTTTTAAGGATTTTGACACATTTTGCCAACACGTTTCTTAGAAATATAGGTCTGATGAGAGTTTCTTTCTTTTTTTTTTTTTTTTTTTTTTGAGGCGGAGTCTCGCTCTGTCGCCCAGGCTGGAGTGCGGTGGCACCATCTCCGCTCACTGCAAGGTCCGCCTCCCGGTTTCATGCACTCTCCTGCCTCAGCCTCCTTAGTAGCTGGAACTACAGGCGCCCACCACCACGCCTGGTGAATTTTTTTGTATTTTTAGTAGAGACGGGGTTTCTCCATGTTGGCCAGGATGGTCGTGATCTCCTGATCTCGTGATCCACCCGCCTCGGCCTCCCAAAGTGCTGGAATTACAGGCATAAGACACCACGCCAGGCTCGGTCTGATGAGATTTTCACCAGAACTTGTAAATGGTGCTCATTTCTCCAAGACCTCATCAGTGTGGAATATTCCCAGATTTTATCTATATCTGTATTTAAAAGTATTAATGATATCCATAGATCTTTCACCTACAACCAAAAAGAAGCAAAACAAAACAAAACAAATCTTAAAGCCAAATATTTTAATGGCATTTTATAAACTGGTTGTAAAAGCAGGATGAAGTGAGAGTAGCAGGTGATACCATTCTTTGGTGGGGTAGATTTTCACAGCCTTCAATGTGCAGTCTCTGTTGGTGAGTTCTTCCCCTGAGTGTGCCTTGTTTCCACTTCTGCACTTTTATTCAAACTACTGTATGCACTGCTTGTTCAGACCTTCTCGCTCTTCTCCTTGTCCAAGTTGTATGTTTCTTCAAGTCGTTTCTGAAAAATTCTCTTATAAATGATTATAGAGTTTCGAATTTTTAAGCCATAATTAATATTCAGTTACATATTTTCTTGAGTAATGTGTTCACTTACTTTTCTTACATGGGTTACAAGATCATAAGGGAAAGGACCGTGGTACGTAGTCAGTCCTAGTTTGTCATCTGTGAATCACATTCCTGCATGACAATGGATAAGCAATAAGGAAACACAGGGAAGAATAACACAAAATCATGAGCATGTTACTAACTTTGGCTTTGTACTAATGAATTGTCTATTTTAATACAATTATTTGAAAAGAAAATGAGCATTTTATAGACTTTAAACAAAAATTGAGCAGCTTTCCAAATGATTTTGGAAAAGTTTTGACCTATCGTGTGTACGTGTTATGTGTGTGTGCATGTGTGAAAGAGACAGATGTTGTAGGTTATAAAGGGTTGTAGATTATGTGGATAGGAAAAGGGACAGATCTAGATGACTTATTTTACAGATATGAAGGCTAAGGTAAAGAAATGCTAGGTGAGTTTCTTCAAACACAAAGTTGGTAGGAGAGATGTTGAAGAGAATGTGAACTTAGATCTGCTGATTTGTTGGTCAATGTTAGCCATCAGACTCCATCCTTAACATGATTTTTTTTTTTTTGAGACGGAGTCTCGCTCTGTCGCCCAGGCTGGAGTGCAGTGGCCGGATCTCAGCTCACTGCAAGCTCCGCCTCCCGGGTTCACGCCATTCTCCTGCCTCAGCCTCCCGAGTAGTTGGGACTACAGGCGCCCGCCATCTCACCCGGCTAGTTTTTTTTGTGTGTGTATTTTTTAGTAGAGACAGGGTTTCACCATGTTAGCCAGGATGGTCTCGATCTCCTGACCTCATATATTTTTAATTCATGTATAGTGTATTTAGAAAAGATTGATAAAATTGACAATTTAGTTTCAAATCTGAAATACAAATATTCTACTGATCTTAAGTGATTGGAACCACAGAGCAACTTAAGGGACTTCACAAGTTTTCCATTTTTTATTATCTCTGCTAAAGCAAGTATCTTCTCTATCTAAATATCCATTTTGCATTTTCTTGGTATTTTTTCTCTTTTTATAATCACTTTCAATTGAAAACATGATAATCTATCAACAACAAAAAAACCCAAGACCAGATGAATTTACAGCCAAATTCTACCAGATGTACAAAGAACTGGTACCAATCCTACTAAAACTGTTTCAAAAATCAAGGCGGAAAGAATCCTCCCTAACTTATGCTATGAAACCTATCACCCTGAAACAAAAGCCAGGCAAAGACATAATAAAAAAGAAAAGCTAACATCTCTGATGAACATAAATGCAAAAATATCCAACAAAATACTATTAAAGCAAATCTAATATACTATGACTAAGTAGCTTTTATTTCAGGGATGCAAGGATGTTTTAATATATAGTTCATAATGGTGAATCAATAAATGTGATTCACCATATAAATGGAATTGAAAACAAAAACCATGTGATCATTTCAGCAGACCCAGAAAAAGTATTGGATAAAATTTAGTATCCCTTCATGATTAAAAACCCTCAATAAACTAGGCATAGAAAGAACATACCTCAAAATAATAAAAGCTGTATATGACAAACCCACAACCAACATTACTGAATGGGAAAAAGTTGAAAGCATTTCCTCTAAGTACTGGAATAAGACAAGTATGCCCACTTTCACCACTTCTATTCAACATACTATTAGAAGCTCTAGCCAGAGCAGTCAGGAAAGAAAAAGAAATAACAAACATTTGAATTGGAAATGAGGAAGTCAAAATATCTGTGTTTCCTGCTGCTGATGTAATCTGATTCCTAGAAAATCCTAGACTCTTCGAAAATTCTCCTAGATTTAACATATAAATTTATTAAGGATTCATGATACAAAACCAATGTAGAAAAATCAGTAACCACTGTATATACTGATAGTAACCAAGCTGAGATCCAAATCAAGAACTCAATCTCATTTACAATACCTAGAAAACAAATCCAAACCAAACAAAAACCTAGGAATAGATTTAGCCAAAGAGGTGAAGGATCTCTACAAAGAAAACTACAAAACACTGATGGAAGAAACTGTAGATGATAAAAGCAAATGGGAAAACATTCCATGCCTATGGGTTGGAAGAATCAATATTGTTAAAATGATTATATTGGCCAGGCGCCGTGCCTCATACCTGTAATTCCAGCACTTTGGAAGGCCGAGGTGGGTGGATCACAAGGTCAGGAGATTGAGACTATCCCGGCTATCATGGTGAAAATCCGTCTCTACTAAAAACATTAAAAAAAAAAAAATTAGTTGGATGTGGTAGTGAGTGCCTGTAGTCCCAGCTACTCGGGAGGCTGAGGCAGGAGAATGGCGTGAACCCGGAAGGTGGAGCTTGCAGTGAGCAGAGATCGCGCCACTGCACCCCAGCCTGGGCGACAGAGCAAGACTTTGTCTCAAAAAAAAAAAAAAAAAAAAAAAAAAAAAAAAGATTATACTACCCAAAGCAATCTACAGATGCAGTTAATTCTTATCAAAATATCAACTTTTTTTTTTTTTTTTTTTTTTCCCATAGAACTAGAAAAACAATCCTAGGGCCAGGGGTGGTGGCTCACTCCCGTAATCCCAGCACTTTGAGAAGATAAGGCCGGGGGATCACCTGAGGTCAGAAGTTCGAGATCAGCCTGATGAACATGATGAAACTCTGTCTCTACTAAAAATACAAAATTAGCTGGGTGTGGTGGTGGGAGCCTGTAATCCCAGCTACTTGGGAGGCTGAGGCAGGAGAATCGCTTGAACGTAGGAGGTAAAGATTGCAGTTAGCCGAGATTGGGCCATTGCACTCCAGCCTGGGCAACAAGAGCAAAACTCTGTCTCAAAAAAAAAAAAAAAAGAAAGAAAGAAAAACAAACCTAAAATTCATATGGAACAACAACAACAAAAAGCAGCCAAAGCAATCCTAAACAGAAAGAACAAAAGCTGGAGGCATCATATTACCTGACTTCCAAATATACAACAAGAACACGGTAACCAAAAAAAGGCATGGTACTAGCACAGATATAGACAAAAAGATCAATGAAACAGAATAGAGAACTCAGAAATGGAGAAAGGACACCCTAATCAATAAATGGTGCCAGAAAAATTGAGTAGCCGTATATAGAATAATGAAACTGGACCCATACGTTTCACCATATACAAAAATTAACTCAAGATGGATTAAAGACTAAAATGTAAGACCTGAAGCTTTAAAAATCACAGAAGCAAACCTAAGCAAAAGTCTTCTGGACATTGGCCAAGGCAAAAGATTTATGACTAAGACCTCGAAAGCAAATGCAAGAAAAACAAAAACAGACAAATGGGACTTCATTAAACTGAAAAGCTTATACACAGCAAAAGAAATAATCAACAGAGTAAACAGACAGCTGACAGAATGGGTAAAAAATATTGGCAAATTATGCATCTGACAGAGGACTACTATGCAAAATCTAAAAGGAACTCGAGCAACTTAACAACCAAAAAACCAAATAACTCCATTAAAAGGTGGGCAAAGACATGAATAATTATTTTTCAAAAGAAGACATACAAATGGCCAAAAAACATATGAAAAATGCTCAACATCACTAATCATCAGGGAAATTTAAATTAAAACCACAATGAGATATCATCTCATATCAGTCATAATGGTTATGATTAAAAAGTCACAAAACAACAGATATAGGTAAGGGTGTGGAGAAAAGGAAATGCCTACACAATATTGGTGGGATTGTAATTTAGTACAACTTCTATGGGAAATTATATGATGATTTCTCAAGAAACTAACAATAGAACTTCCATTTAATCTAGCAATCTCACTAGTACCTATCTACCCAAAGAAAAATAATTCGTTATAAAAAGATACCTGCACTCATACGTTTATCACAGCACTATTTACAAGAGCAAAGATATGTATTCAACCCAGTGTATATCAGTGAATGATTCTAAAAAGAAATGTAGTGTGTGTGTGTGTGTGTTGTGTATACATTTATGAGTGGATACACACATGCAAGCATGTGCACACACACAACATCAAATATTACTCAGCAATAAAATAGAATAAAATCGTATCTCTTACAGCAAGATGGATGGAACTGGAGACCATTATTTTAAGTGAAATAACTCAGAAACAGAAAGTCAAAAACTGCATGTTCTCACTTACACGTTGGAGCCAAATAATGTGTACACATAAACATAGAGAGTAGAATAATTGGAGAAATTGGAGACTCACAAAAATGGGGAATGAGGGATAAGAAATTACCTACAGGTTAAAACTCTGTTTGGGTGATTGTCATACTAAAAGCCCAGGCTTCACCACTACACCGTACATGCATGTAACACAATTGTACGTATACCACTTATATTTATAAAAAATATGGATATAATTTAATAAAAATAAACAAATATATAGGTAATGTGGGTTTGAGTTATCGTTGTAACTCAAAGGCAATACATTGCATTTGCTATGGCTAGCCCTATAATGCATCCTTATATAAATAAAACCATATGTATCAGAAGACCTGTTTAGAAAGGAATGCCCCACATCTTCCCTGAACAAAGTTTAATAGTTCTATGTGTGTGTATGTATTTTTGCACAGAAACTCTTGTGTAGCAAGTTATAAAATTAAAGATATTTTAATGATGCTAATGGTGATAGACAAGCTCCCTCTTTAGTGATTGGTAACAATTTTACAAGCCTGCAGCATACCTTTGTTAAATGTTGGCCCCTCTGTGTCTTAATTCTTATATATGCCTGTATATATGGATACTTGTTTGCAGAAGCATGTATTCACATATACACTCACCATGTCTCTGTGGATGTATATACAGTGTTACTGAGATAAACACTTAGAGAAAAATACTTCCCTTCTTGGTTACCATCAGGTGATATGATCTGATAGTTTTCAAAACCACATTAAGAAACCTTTGATTTATAAGTTTGCCATGCAGAGATATATCTTTGCATGTTTAATTTTATCAGCAATTAGACCTCCAGGGGAGTTGTAACAAATGCATTCAGCTCAGTGGTTGGCTCTTCCCATCCTCTTGGTGCACCTTTCCAGTCCTCTGCATTCTGAGCGACTCTCACACATGCCCAGTGGACACCCTGGTACCGATTAGTGGAGTCTACATAATTGAGTCAAATCTGGATGTCAAGGGTTTTTCACTTTGACCTCTAACCTCAACTCTCTTGGTAGAGAAACACATATCCTTCATCTCCTCCACCTGCCTACTCGGAAACCCTTTCTGTCATGAAGGAGCCCTTGTAATAGCATGGACTCCTGTTTCAAGCCGGACTCTGTTTCTTCCTTTATATCCGTGGGATGCAATTATCTCATGATAAGCACCTTTGTGTCTAATGACTTAATTAGTTAATCACATAAGTGCTGTAAGTGATGTTTTGTGTGATGAAAATTTGCAATATGTAGTAAATCATCAACGTTCCTCTATGCTGGTCAGGAAAGCAGGACCACTCAGTCTGGGAGTTTAATTTCTGTTTCCTCTAGACAGGTCTTTTTTGTGTGTGGATTGGTAGAGGTGGGAGACAAAATACTGCTTTATATTAAACAGATGGGGGAGGGTGTAATAGCGATTTCCTGAGCCCTGACACATTTTAATCTGCCCTACACACGTACACACAGATTTTAACATCTAATTGCTGCTTTTTCCCAAATAAGGCCCATTAGCTGGAAAGGAGCAACAGCTGTTAGAATGCTGTGGTTTCACTTTTTCTTTTCTTTTTTCTTTACTGTATTTATGTGTATTGTGGATGTGTTTAGCAGGTAAAAATTAGCATTTGGGGGACCAAAGCATTTCTGTTTTGTTCCAACAACCAGAGGCACACAGTTAGGTAAAAACAACTTAATACATTATTTTGCATAGGTCATTAAGCAATTTGGAGTGGCCTTCTCTACAAATGTCATATGACTTTCAGTGAATCAATAGGTCTGTACAGCTGGAAAGGTGTGATACCTTTCCTCACCCATCATAATGGTTACCGCTGAAACTCCTATAACAAAAGTTAAATTAACCAGAGAAAAACACAACAAATTTATTTAATCAAAGTTCTTTGTGACACAGGAGCCTCCAGAAAATGAAGACTAAAGATCCCAGGAAAACCATCTGTTTTTATGCTTAGATTTGATGAAGGATAGACCGTCCTGTAGAAATGGGATTGGACAAAACAGTATGAACTACTGGTTATAGAGAGAGTAGGGGAAAACCCAGCAAGGCTTGTCTAGATTCTCCTTACCCTCTCTGTGCCACATTCCTTCCTCTAGGTTATGCGGTAGGACTCCTCTGGAATGAGGGGCATCAATGGAGAAGACAGAAGGGAGAGAGTGAGCTTTCTAGGTTTTATGGCTTGCTTTGGAGGAGAGAAGTTCTAGTTTCTATGATCAACTTGGAGAAGAGGAATTTTGGTTTCTTTAATAAGCATTGGTGGAAAAGGAGGGTGGGAGATAGAAGGGTGAGAGAATGTCAGAGAGACCTTGCTTATGAGGCCTTGCCTTCCAGTGTCCTTTAGATCAAAGTAGTCAGCATGCGGAGGTGCCATACTTCAGGATATCAGGTTCTGGGCCTCAACAGATCCATTACTATCTTGCTTCCTGCAATCAGTTTATGAAGAAGGGCTTTGCTGTGAATTTTGACAAAGGATGTTTTTCTTTCTTTTTTCCTTTTTCTTTTTTTTTTTTTTTTTTTTTTTGAGACAGAGTCTCACTCTGTCATCCAGGCTGGAGTGCAATGGCATGATCTCGGCTCATTGCAACCTCTGCCTGCCGTGTTCAAGAGATTCTCCTGCTTAAGCTTCCCGAGTAGCTGGGACTATGGATGCCCATCATGAGGCCCAGCTAATTTATTTATTTTTTTGTATTTTTAGCAGAGACGGGGTTTTACCATATTAGCCGGGATGGTCTCGATCTCCTGACCTTGTGATCTGCCTGCCTCAGCATCCCAAAGTGCTGGGATGACAGGCGTGAGCCACTGAGCCCGGCCAACAAATGCTGTTTTTAAAATATGCACTCTGCCACAGTTTGTTAGCTGAAAAACAAAATTAAGAAAAGAAACTTGCAGATAACTGTAAAACTCTATCTTTGCAGTTTTCTAACTCTCTGCTCAGATATTCTTATATTCAAATATTAAGGAGTCATTTTATATTAATTAAATAGTTGTAAAATATGAGAAACTGGCCAGCTTTTAACTAGTCCTACTGTTAGTTTGAATAATTATAGAATATTTTAACTTGTCTCCTCTCAATTATTTTGGACTTTTTTTTTTTTCTTAATTTTTATATTTTCCAGAAAGCTTTCTGGAATCACACTAGCCTAAAGTAATATTTATCCTAAAATTCGATAGCATTCTCTATACCATTTATTTGTCAATTATGTTCATTCGTTCATTCAGTTATTTATTCTCATTTAACAGACATAAAATATCTACATTTCCAGAGCCAGATCTTTTGTTGTATTGAATTATTATTTTTTTGGTGAGGATAAAAGTGCTATTTACCTTTTTATTTCCTGATTTATTGTATCACACAACAAGGTTGCAAACTTAAGGCCCAAAGCCTCACACACTGTACACATGCAGTAATTACCTAATTCTTTTTTTTTATTTTAACCAATGTTAGATGGATGCAGTGGCTCACCCCTGTAATCCTAACACTTTGAGAGGCCGAGGCAGGAGAATTGCTTCAGGTCAGGAGTTCAAGACCAGCCTGGGCAACAGAGCAAGACCCCATCACAAAAAATAAAAAAAAAAAGAAAACTTGATTTTTCCAGAGACTAAATATCTAATAAAACCTTTCTTTTTATTGTCAGAGTTACTACAAATAGATTTTACATTGAATGCTTGTACATTGTTTTACAGTTTGCTCTTGGAAGAAGTCTAACAGCTGACCCAAATTAAATGCTGCAAAGCATGATGTTTAAGAAGAGTGGTGTGTGGCTCAAGCCCAAAAGGTCACAGAGAAGCATGTAGCTTCTCATAGAATGCAGAGATGAAGGCAAGGTGTAGGCAAGGATTTATGCATTTGAGTAGAGAAGTGACAGAAATGTTTGCAAGCCCAACTGTACCAGAAAAGCGCAATTTCTGACAGATGATGGTAATACATCTTAAAGCACTGTAATAAAACTTTCCAAGTAAATTTGTATTAATTTAAGTTGTTTTTAAGAGAAGTCATGATCAATGGTGTATAGATAGAAAGGGGGTAATCCCTTTGTCCCCATCCTAAAGAGTCATAGCTGACACCTCTGTAACAAGAGATAGTTTAACAACAGAAAAAAATAATGAATTCATTAACATGCACAATGCATGGGAGCCACAAAATAATATAAAAAACTTAAAAACAAAAGAAAAAAAAAAACAAAAGAAAAAAGAGCCAGATAGTTGATGCTTGAATACCCTCTTCACTGGGGAGAGGGATGGGGAACCCATAAATGAAGGAGCTTAAAGACCAGCAGGGATTTGTAAATGATTCTCTTTGGATGCTGAATGGGACTGAAAGACAAACAATAGTTTTTAGATGAATTACGGAAAGGTGAGGGGCAGAACAGCATTCCAAACAAAGCTTTTCTTCTTATGCAGATACAGTCCCCCAGATAATCTCTTAAAGCTGCCCTTAGCAGAATAGATGAAAAGTCAGTCTGGCCATGGTGACAACCCTCAGTCTCTTCTCTTCTCTGGTGGTTAATTTCTCCTGGTCATTTAATAAGATTCCCAGGGAGGGGGCTTGAAGAGAATTGCATTTGTTTTAGTAGAAATTTTCTCACTCAGTTAAGAGAATTTCCAGAGAGATCCCCTCCTGGTGTTTTGGAATAAAAAGGATCAGAGACAAGGAGGTGAAGGAAGGTCAGAGAAGAATTTTAAGGCTGCTTTTTTTTTGTATTTCAGCATATTAATGTGCTACATTCTGAGACAAAATGATGACAACTTCCTTAGCCTCATTTTCTTAAACTGTGTTGAGCACCAGAATTGTCTAGGAAACTTGTTACACATTTGGGTACACCACTCTTGTTTAACTATAGCCACAATTGTTGATTTGCTTTAAAGAATTATTAGACTTGGGAAAGACATTCAAGATAATACAATTCAGTGACTTTTTTTTTTTTTCTTGAGATGGAGTCTCTCTCTGTCACTGAGGCTGAGGTTCAGTGGTGTGATCTCAGCTCACCGCAACCTCCACCTCCTGAGTTCAAGCGATTTTCCTGCCTTAGTCTCCCGAGTAACTGGGATTACAAGTGTCAGCTACCAAGCCCAGCTAATTTTTAGTAGGGACGGGGTTTCACCATGTTGGCCAAGCTGGTCTCGAACTCCTGACCTTGGGTGATCCACCCGCCTCGGCCTCTCAAAGTGTGGGGATTACAGGCATAAGCCACTGTACCCAGCCAATTCAGTGATTTTTGAAAGGTGCAGTTATTGCCTTAAAAGTAAAACTTCCAAATATTTGGAACCATTCTGTAGATTTGGACTTGATCCTTAGGAGTGAATGGTTAGAGTTAAGACTCAAAAGAGAGGTATTCTGTAGATATGGAAGCAAAAGGATAAAGGGCAAACTGGCCCTGAATAAAACACTGAAAGGAGGGAGTTAGTGTGTCCAGGAGCATAAACAAAGTGATCCATATCCACCTTAAGTCTCCAATGAGTCAGACTTCTGGCAAATGTTAGGTGGTCACATGTTGTCTGATGATCCTCAGTCCATCAAGTTGTAGACTGTTTGAAGAAAGAAATCCATCCTTTCATCCATAAATATGTATATAGCAGAAATAAAAGAAATAGAGGGAAAGCTTTTTGATAATGACAGATTTAATCAGAATCTTGTGAAAAAAAATCAAAGCAAGGCTTCTGATAGGGGTAGACAACAGAAGCAAAGCCTCTTTATAGGATAATGAGCTACTCACCAGTTTGACTTGCCTCAGTGAGAGGGACCATTATCTGCCTTAGGAATGCTAGAAAGAACATTAGCATAACAGAGCAATTTACCTCACAGGTGATGCTCCTTCAGGTTATTCATGGAAATAAGTTTTACTGATTTCTGGATGATGGTTCTGTGCAATCTGCATGGGTAATTTTGAAGAAGAAAATGGATATATAACCAGCCAAGTTCTCAGATGCTATAGGTGATAGATATTAGATTACCACAAACCCTCCAAAAAAAAAGGCTTTCTGAATTCACATAGATGGAAGAAAAACCTTTAGAAGCAACCAGCAAAACAGGGAGTGTATAGAATTTTCTTGTATGGGGGCTAGGCATCTACTAAACTGAGAGGTGATGGGTTTCAGAACACACTACTAAAAATATGGTGCCTTGGTGCATTGAATACTTTTATTATTGATTGATTGATTGATTGATTGATTGATTTGAGATAGAGTCTTTCTCTGTTACCCAGGCGGGAGTGCAGTGACATGATTTTGACTCACTGCCACCTCTGCCTCCTGGGTTCCAGTGATTCTCCTGCCTCAGCCTCCTGAGTATCTGGGATTACAGGTGTGTGCCCCCATGCCTGGCTAATTTTTGCATTTTTATTAGAGATGGGGTTTCACCATATTGGCCAGGCTGGTCTCAAACTCCTGACCTCAGGTGATCTGCCCATCTCAGCTTCCCAAAGTGCTGAGATTACAGGCATGAGCCACCGCACCCAGCCTGAAAATGTTAAGTGGAAGGATTTGAGGAGTGACAGGTGCTGGAAGAATTCTCTAGCTTTCCCCTTCTCTCCTGAAGAAAAAGACTCATGTGAGAGGCGCCTTCCTATGCCCCGGGGAAAGGAGTATCCTAATCGCTGAAGATGAAGGGATTCGAAGGAATCAAAACAGGTCCTGCTTAGTTTCCCCCATTTACTGCCCTTAGATCATTTCCTTTTCTATCACAGTTTTCCCTGACTTTTCACTCTTGATCAAACAGTATACAAATGCTTATGCTTAAAGAAATTGTGAAGATCTTCATTTCCTAATGAAAGAGATGAGTCATGTAAAACTTAAATAAATCTGCATGTTTTTCTCTTGCTAATCTGTCTTTCATCAGTCTCACTTGGCCTAAGCTAATGAAATTAAGGTGTAGAAGATAAATATTTCTCCCCGTTTACAGTGCTAAGCTCCTAATAAATGTTTATATGTTTATATTTATAAAACATATTAAAATATTTTTCTATTTATATATTCATTTAAGGACAAAAGTAAAGATAGAATAATATTCTAATTAAGGTAATTCTATAATGATACTACAACTTTATATAGTTTTTAAAATTAGCACAGTACCTAGCACCACATACTTTGGAGGAGAAAAATCATTGAAACAAATAAAGAAAAGATAAAGAAAACTGATACCACAGCTCTTTCTTTTTAAATTATTATTTTGTGCGATATGATAGACTACAAAATAAGCCCTATGTTAATTGTTGCCAGTAATAGATATCTTATTATAGTCAGCTCTTATATCCTTAGCACAAAATCAGTACTTGAAGCAGAGAAGTAGAATAGTACGAGGAGTGAGGTGTACTGTCATCTCCCTACTGATGACAGTGAAATTACAGGAGCTGATAGTGAAAGTTCAGAATGTCCATGTCAGCTTCAGTCTTTATTCTCATCACTTGGAAAGCAGATGACCTTGAATATTGTTGAGCCAGTTGAAAACCTGCGTCACTCAAAGTTCTATAGTCCAGTTTTCCCAAAGAATGTCTAGGATATTGGATTAAATTGTGCTTTTTTCATATTTTCTCTTTGCATTGAAACTTCTATAAGCAATCCCTATCAGGAAATTCTTCTTCAGCCTAACCCTAATCCCTTATGCTATAATTGATGCTTATATTCATTATTTCTGTCCTCAGTAGTGATTAAAATCAGTTGATAGGTGCAGCAAACCAGCGTGGCACATATACACTTATGTAACAAACCTGCACGTTCTGCACATGTATCCCAGAACTTAAAGTAAAACTTAAAAAATAGATTAAAATGGTGGGGCGTGGTGGCTCACACCTGGAATCCTAGCACTTTGGGAGTCCAAGGCAGGCCAATCACCTGAAGTCAGGAATTTGAGACCAGCCTGACCAATATGATGAAACCCCATCTCTAATAAAAATACAAAAATTAGCCGGGCGTGGTGGCACACGTTAATAGTCCCAGCTACTCAGGAGGTTGAAACAGGAGAATTGCTTGAACCCAGGATGTGGACATTGCAGTGAGTTGAGATTGTGCCACTGCACTCCAGCCTGGGCAATAGAATGAGATTCTGTCTTAAAAAAAAAAAAAAAAAAAAAAATACCAATTGACTACAATGTGCAGTTTTAAGATGCTCACAGAACCTTCACTGTAATTGGAGAGTGTTATTAAGTTATCCCTCAGACTTCACATTCCCAGGCTAAATAATCTCTGTTCTTTAACTTTCCTTATTACCTTGATTTTTTTTATCTGTGAACCATTAGTGTGGCTCTATGAAGGTGCTTGCTCTAGGTGCGATACTTAGTACTATTTTCCTATGAGTTCCACATGCCAAGCTCCCATTAAAGCCAGGAAAGAAAGCAAAACAGAGCTAACTACAGGCAAGGAACCTTTGGAAAGGAGAGCTGGCATTAGGAACAGAGGGAACCAATTAGAGTGGTACAAGGTCAAAGAGTGGTTGTAGGTCAGAATCATGCATTCTTAGAAGACCTGTCAGTTGAGGATGGCAAAGTCTAGACAGCAAACTGTGGTATTCCAAAAGGTAGGCAGATATTAAATAGTCTATGTCAAGTATTCAGGGTTCAGGAACACAGGCAAGAAGCCTGAACATCAGAGGATCTGGACGTCCAGACCAGGAGTACTAGCCAAACATGATTAACAAAGAGGCAGAAGACATGAGAAACACTCTGAACACATGGAGCATCAGGAGAAGAAGGAAATGTATATACTGAGCCAAAGTTTTTCTTCCTAGGGGGAGCTTTTCCTTCTATCCCTTACAGGAGCAAGTCTTAAGACTTACTACGCAGCCCCTCATCTATCCACTCTTATAAGCTAAGTAACTGTGCACAGTGGTGGCTGGAGAAAGAAGTGTGAAGAGCTTTTTAAAAGTACACAATTTAATTAGCCATTATTATTAAGTATTCATTTAACAAATATTTATTGTGTACTGTTAACAAAATGTAACTGGGAAGCCATTAGGCTGAGATGGCTCCAGCACTGTGGGTTCCCACATAGGCAAACTGAAGCCCAAGGTAAACAGTAAAATGAAACTTAAGCTTAACCAATTGGAAACTACCAACTAATCTCCAAGCAGGGACTTTCCATAAGATTATACCCAAATAAGGCAAATGCCTAGCTGTAGCAAATCAAGTAATATTTTTTACTTTGCTGCCACGTTTACCCTATAAAAAGCTCGTTGCCAATGCTGCAAAGTGGACTCTCTGAACCTCTTCTGGTTCTGAGTGCTGTCTGATTCATGAATCGTTCTTTGTTCAAATAAATTTTGTTAAATTTAACTTGTTTAAAGTTTTGCTGTTAACAGTACTTACCATGCACCAAATGCTAAGTCAGTATTTTAATTCCGGACTATTCCCCCAAATTATGTTCTTCTTTTCATTTATATGATGAGAGAAATATACAACAACAAGAAGTATGGTTATCCTTAGGGTACCCTTACATAAGTAGTTTCATGGAAGAACATAAAATAAATTGGAGGTAGATATAGATAAGTCTTGATTAACAAGATAATTTTTTTCTTTCATTCAACAAATATTGCTCATTGCTTTCTATAATCTATTACTAAATAAAACTTGAAATTTAAACTCAAGGACCTTACAATCCAAGCAGAAGTTTGAAATTATAATAAAATAATACAATTCTGCAATGTGTAGAGAAATAAAATATAGTTCTTTTAAACAGTTAATTCCTCAATCAACCTTTTATACGAAAAATATACACATGGAGATTTTACATGGCCTGAACTAGGGGAACTTTTAAAAATGCTTTATGCATTCTGTAACTTTTTTTTACCTTAAAAATTTCTCTTATATTACTTCTTCCAAAACTTTCTGAAGCTTAGGCTTAGATAAAACAAAATAAATTAATTTTATGAATAAGAGACAAGAGGCAAATCTGGGTATGCATGTTCCTGGATAGCCTTCTTTCTACTTGCATTTTCCATAAACATATCTTTTGTAAGGTATTTCTCAGATTAGCTTTCGGTTCACATGTTGTCTTTCGTAGCTGTAACAACAAAAGTGGGCAGTTTTTGAACCTAAATTTAAAAAATTTAAAAGCAGTTAAAAAGTACTTAACCACAGTTACAACAGGATAAAATGTTTGTTTATATGCATGTTTTATTCTCTTCTATAATGCACATGATACCACTATAACAAAAGTGACATTCTTTTAAAATAAAGGCGCTTAAAATTCCACAGATGAAGAAGAAGATTAGGAGCAGTAAGAGTGGGGAAAGAACCACCATAAAAGCAAAATATGTGAGTAACAGGAAAAATAGTTTGAAATTTTAAAAGGTTAATTAGAAGACCAGATTGTGAAGCTTTTGGTTTAATTCCATCTGGTTTTGGATTCTCTTCAAATAAATAATCAAAGGTATGTTAATAATATATAAATTTTAAGTCATCAAAGGTAACCATTCTTCCTGGAAAAAGATGGAATTCAGAACAGTGTCTGTGTCTTACCCAATCTGGGAAAAATAGCATTATTGATGCCAAAAGAAAGTTTTCTATTTTCTTTTGAGTGACAGAATCAAATATCAACATTGTCGTATAAACAGGCAGGTCTGGGATTAATTCCTTGACCAAAATGAGCAAACACAAAAGACTTTTCAGAAAAGCTGTGCTTTGCTCCTTTCCCTGTGGTGCTGGTCTTTAAAACAAACAAACCAGCCACAAAGAAGGGGGGAAGCATTCTCAAACAGATGAAAACTAAACCAATAAAAATCTACAATCATGTTCATTTTGAAAAGGAAATGGCAAGCTATTCAGTAATATCTATCTTCTCTGTGGCTTATTATTTTTTTTTAGGCCACAGTTATTTGGTGATTATTCCCTTGCTTAAAAGTAAGCACCCCAAGGCTATTAAAGAGCATTTTGTATATAGTAGAAAAGGTATTAAGTTTAGCTCTAATACCCCAGTCTCTTCGATGAATTGTTGATGTAATAGTTGATGCATATCAACTTATTTACTCAGCATAAGCTGTTCCCAATATTAAAACGCAAACTTACAAGTTACTTGAAAAAATTTAATACATCAACTCAGAAGCTCCACTTCACCATATGCTCCCAATCTCTGCCCCCAACTCCCACCCCAATTTGGCACAAGGTATTTACTGCTTCTAAAGATTTCATTCCTCTTTATTTAGTTATTTTAATTTGTGTGTGTGTGTGTGTGTGTGTTGGTGTGTGTGTGTGTGTGTGTGTGTATCCAGCTGGTCAACTCTTTATTTCCTATTTTTCTTCAAGAAGTATACAAATACAGACACCCACATACACACACACAGCCACATATACTCACACACACACACGTCACATTGCCATACAATTATGTAACTAGAGGATGCCTGTACTGACTAATATCCTTTTAGATAAAGCATTTGAACCATCATAATTGCTGGTTTAATCTAATAATTTAATGTGGAAGTCTGCTTTCAAATTCTATACAAGACCCCTCCTTAAAAAACAAACATTAAATAACCAACTGGACCAAGGCATACTTGATATTTTAAATCTTGTCACAAATCTTATAGACTTAAATAAGTGCAGAGTTGGGAAGGAACAAACATTAACATAATTATTAAAAATAACATAATTTATTCCAATGAATAAATTATGACCTAAGTATGGGGTACATGTGATCATTCAGATAGATGCCATGTCTCAAGTGTAAAAGGTGTAGACATTTTTTGGAAAAGCCAGCTATTTAATAATTAAAATCTTTGATGTAGAATGATTGAATACAGATTTTTTATGACAATATTTTGTGAGAATATCACTAATGTTTTACTGGAGTCTGAAAGATGCCAAATTCTGTAACTAGAAGCAATGATTCTGCAGTCAAAGTTATCTAGACTTAAATCCTGCTTGTATCAGCTTAGTTTTGCTGTGTGACTTGGGCCAATTACTTAACCTCTCTGTGACTCAGTTTCTTCACATGTTAAATGTAGATAATTTTAGTACCCATTATTATAAGATTATTGTGAAGATTTAATAAATCAGTATGTGTAAAGTGCTTAGAAATATGCATCTTCGTAGTGTTAATGTTGTGTAAATGTTATTATTACTATGTTATTGAAATACATACTTATAAATCTAAATATGTAAATATTTAAAGACCTTTATAAATATTGCTTTGGAGTTTTAACTTATGATGGAGTTAAGGAAAGAGCACTTAAAGTGGAAAAACAAAGGGAAAAGGCACAGAAGGAAATTTAATCGTAGTGTTAATGATACCAAATAAAAATTTTAATTACTCTGTTTTATTGATACATACTCAAGGCACACAATTTTGGTGTAAATGTGATAATTTGAGTCGGGCTCGGTGACTCACGCCTGTAATCCCAACAATTAGGGAGGCCGAGGCGAGCGAATCACAAATCTATCGAGACAATCCTGGCTAACACGTTGAAACTTTGTCTCGATTAAAAACAAAAAAATTAGCCGGGCGTGGTGGCGGGCGCCTGTAGTCCCAGCTACTCGGGAGGCTGAGGGAGGAGAATGGCGTGAGCCTGGGAGGCGGAGCTTGCAGTGAGCCGAGATTGCCCCAGCGCACTCCAGCCTGGGCGGCAGAGTGAGATTCAGTCTCAAAAAAAAAAAAAAAAAAAAGTGATAATTTGATATAATTTGATACATTCATATAATCAAATCATAGTAATTGATATATCCATCACTTTAAATATTTTTATTTTCTTACCCTAAGCACTTCCTAATTATTCTCTTGTAGCTACTTTGGAATGCACAACTGATGAATGTTAACTATAGTTACCTTAGTGGTCTGTCAAACAGCAGGTCTTATTTCTTCTATCTAAGTGCATATCTGTACCCATTAATCAACCTCTCTTTATTTCCTCCCCACTTCCTGGCCTCTGATAACCACCAATTTACTCTCTATCCTCATGAAATCCGCTTAAAAAAAAAAAAATCTTCTACATGTGAGTGAGAACATGCAGTATTTGTTTTTCTGTGCTTGACTTATTTCACTTAATATAATAATCTTCAGTTTAATTCATTTTGTTGAAAATGACAAGATTTCATTCTTTTGTTTTGGCTGAATTATATTGCACTGTATCTATCTACCACATTTTCTTTATTGATTCATCCAGTGATGGATACTTATGTGGATTCAATATTTTGGTTATTGTGAATCATGCTGCATTAAACATGGGAGCACAGATATGTTGTTCTCCAGGTATTGATATATTTTCTTTTAGTTATATAACCAGTAGTGGAATTACTGAATCATAGATAGTTCTATTTTGAGTGTTTTGAGGAAACTCCTTTTTTTTTTTTTTTTTTTTTTTTTTGAGACAGAGTCTCGCTCTGTCGCCAGGTTGGAGTGTGGTGGCGCGGTCTTGGCTCACTGCAATCTCTGCCTTCCGGGTTCAAGCGATTCCCCTGCCTCAAGCCTCCCAAGTAGCTGGGACTACAGGTGTGTACCACCACATCTGGCTAATTTTTTGTATTTTAGTAGAGACGGGGTTTCACCATGTTGGCCAGGATGGTCTCAATCTCCTAAACTCTTGATCCGCCCACCTCAGCAATTTATATTTCCACCAACAGTGTAGGAGAGCTCTTTTTTTTTTTTTTTTTTCCCCACAGCCTCACCAACATCTGTTATTTCCTGACTTTTTAATAAGAGTCATTCTAACTGAGGTAAGATAATATCCCGTTGTGGTTTTGACTTGCATTTCTCTGATTATTAGTCATGTTTAATAGTTTTCGTATACCTATTAAACATGTGTGTGTCTTCTTCTGAGAAATGTCGATTCAAATCTTTTGCTCATTTTTTAATCAAATTTTGTGGTTTTTTTTTTTTTTTTTTTTTTTTGCTATTTAGTGGTTTGATTTCCTTATATTTTCTGGTTATTCATTTTTGTCAGATAGATAGCTTGAAAATTGTTTTCTTCCATTCTGTAGGTTCTCTTCAGTTTGTTGATTGTTCCCTTTGCTGTGCAGGAGCTTTTTAACTTGATGTAATACCATTCAAATAATTAATTGTTTTTACAAGTATACAAGTATACTGTTTTAATAAGCCATAAAGATCTTGGAAATACTTTAATAGCAATATGGCAAATTGTAACCATATGTGATTTGAAATAAAGAATATTAATAATATTTGTAACATTGACCTACCTCTCATTTGCCAGATGTTGGTAAGATTTCATCCCCAGGTCATTGTATCTCCTTGGCCTTTGAAAATACCCTTGTTTCTTCCAGATTTCAATGATCATATTGACAAATTATAGAATATTTATGTCAATGTATTAGGGTTTTATACAATAAATATAATGACATTATGTAACAAATACTATACAGAACACATGTGAAGATGCATGATAAGAAGTTTATGAGCATTCTCCATGGGTTGTCAACTTGTACAGCCACCTTGCCCTGACATTCTCATTTTCTTTCATCATCTCTTCCTGTAATCACAAATCTCGGCAAATACCAGGAAGCTTATTTCAGTTACCATCTTTGTGAATCTGCTTTAATGTTCATAAAGAAGGTTGAATAAGTCAAGAAGAGTCATGAATATATATAACTTTTATATTACATATAAGGTCTTGGACTTTTATTTTATCTGAATTTCTCAAATCATGAAAACTTTCTCATTCATTAGCACCATTTCATTTATATTATCCTTGCCCTCACTCGACAGTATTGTGACATCTTGTAGGGATAAAGTGAACAGCGCATATTTTTGGCTAGTTGTTTCTATTTCAATTCAAGTTGAATTTACTGAAGTGAACTTACATTTATTTGGAGAAAAAAACAACTTTCCAAAACCATATCACATTATCCTCCTGCCTACAATTTTGGGTTAGGAGGTTCTTCAGTAACAAATAAATTCTTACATCTCAGTGACTTAACCAGCAAGATACAGATCTATTTATCACTAAAGTTATAGTCCAGTGTAGGTCAGATAGCTCTCCTCTGCAGCTCTACTGCTCCATGTAGTGACTCAGGGACCCAGGTTGTTTTCATTTTGCAATTCTACCTTTAAAATCTTTGCTTCAAGCTATGGGGTTGGAGAATACACACACGCTCTTAATTGCCACAACCTAGAATTACATTACTTAAAATTCCATTTGTAAAAATTATCCCATCTAGCTAGACGCAATACAGATAACAAGTTGCAAGTATAGTTGATGATCTCAAATGGTATCTACCCTATTTCTGATAGTAGTTAAAGTCAAATTGACATTCTTTTGTAGCACAAATAAAATGGTTTGTAATCTGATTCCTAAAAGTTTCTTTCTGATTCAACTTTTATGGTTCTGAATTCATCCTGTGCTGCAGACACATAGAATGTCATATGTTCTTAATACTGCCACCCGGGTTGTTTTGTGTTTTCTTATTTTGTGTAATAAGGCATATATTAAAATCCACTCAAATGATAAATGTCAGGAAGCACTGTCGGTGCCCATAGCTTACACATGTGCTAACTGAGCAATGCATATTAGGTATCTTTGTAGTTGATTTCCACTGCAGTTGAGCAATTTGAAGGCAGCTGTCCTAGTTATTCATGACTGTCTCTCAGGTCAAAATTCATTTATTCATTACCTGCTTTATGATAATGAATGCATTACACACATATCCATTGCAAATAGCACAGTGTTTAACTTTCATTAGTAAGAAACGAAGAGACATGGCAGGCAGGTTCTCTTTCTGGTTCTGACGTGGTACTATTTTCAATTTTCTGCTGTACCCCTTCTAGAGGTGCTCTGTTCTAGGGCAAGCAGTACCTCAACTAGCTTGCAGCCCAGGCCCCAGTCTACTGATCTCCTTTCTGTGGTCCTCTCAAAACAGACTCTGTGCACACCAAGCTTTGAAACATCCTGCTGATGAACAGACCTCCAACACCTGAATAAGCTTGTGTGCACCTGTGGGCCTCAGCCTGCCTGTCCTCCTAAAGGATGTTTTCTTATTTCCTGATGATTGAAACGTTTCTGGTTTGGGCAACCCAGAGAACTTCTTCACACCCAGTGAATTGCAACCTCACCTTCTATAACAGTATCTGAATCTCAGCTTTGGGGATCCTTCCCACATCCCACTCTGCCTTCTAAGCTGTTCCTCCCTTGAGTATGCTCTCTCAGGCATCCGATATTCTTTAGCATTCTCTTTTTCTTTCTTATAGTTACTCCACTGTTGTAGTTAATAATTCTCTATATTCAACTTTCCCTTTTCAAATTACTGTGTGGTTTCTCACTCTCAATTGGATCCGGTCTGATAAAATAATTCCACCCAATTGAATTGTACCTTAAATTTGGATCCCTCTTCATTGAATAAAACTCTTCGGAATGATTCAACAGCATTGACACAAAAAGTTATTTTGCATACAAAGAAGGGTCTCTATAGGCTAAGTCATGAAATTAGATGAAGTAATATCTCAAATTAATCAGAATTTTCACAGCTTGGAAATATTGGTATAATCAGTTCATATGTTGCATATGCTGTGATGGGTTATTATTCAGGCCTTGAGTAGTTATCTGTCTAAAGCTGCTACCTAAATTTCAGGAGAAGACATTCAAATTCTATAGGCTAATAATTTAATTAAATCAACAAATGCAACAAAAATACAGTCATGCATCAATTAACAATAGAGATATTTTCTGAAAAATGCATTGTTAGGAAATTTTTTCAGTGTGTGAACATCACAGAATATGCTCATACAAACCTAGATGGCATAGCGTACTATACATCTAGCCTAGATTGGATAGACTAATGCTCCTAGGGTACAAACCTGTACAGCATGTTACCGTATTGAATACTGTGGGCAACTGGAGACCAATAGTATTTGTGTATCTAAATGTATCTAAACAATTAAAAATACAGTACAAATATGGCATAAAATATTAAAAAAAGGTTCACCTGTATAGGGCCATTGCCAAGAATAGGACCCTCAGTACTGGAAGTTACTCTGATTGAGTCAGTTAGTGAGTAGCGAGTGAATGTGAAGGCCTAGGACATGACTGTACACTACTATAAGGTTTATAAACACTGTACACTTAGGCAATACTAAATTTATTTTAAAAATGTTGTTGAATAATAATTTACCTTTAACTTACTGTGACATCTTTACTTGAAACACTTCTTAATTCTTTTAACTTTTAACTTTTATAGTAACACTTAGCTTAAAACACAAACACATTGCACAGCTGTACAAAAACATTTTCTTCTTTATATCCTTAATCTATAAGCTTTTGTTTCTATTTGATCTTTTTTTTTTTTTTTTTGGTAAAATACAAGGACACATACACATTAGCCTAGGCCTAGGATCAAAATATCACTATTTTCCACCTCCGTATCTTGTCCCACCGGAAGGTCTTCAGAGGCAGTAACAGGCAGAGAGCTGTCATCTCCTATGATAACAATGCCTTCTTCTGGAATACCTCCTTAAGGACCTGCTTGAGGCTGCTTTACAGTTAACTCTTTTTTAATAAGCAGAAAGAGGACACTCAAAAATGATGATAAAATATATAGCATAGTAAACACATAAACCAGCAACATAGTCATTTGTTATCATCATCAAGCATATGTACTGTACATAATTTTATATGCTACAATTTTACATAACTGGCAGCATAGTAGATTTGTTTCCACCAGAAACACCACAAAATGTGAGCAATGCCTTATGCTATGTTACGACAATGGACAGCTACAACGTCACTAGATGATAGGAGTTTTTCAGCTCCATTGTAATCTTATGGGACCTCTTTTCTATATGCAGTCCATCATTGACCAAAACGTCATGACACAGTGCATGACTATGCATATTTTAACAGATAGAAAATAGAAAAACACTAGTATTCTTCTGTGTGCCTCAAAATTATGTACTCAATTTTCAAAGTGTATAAGATATGATCATAAGCAAGAGTGATAAGAAAATGTGTGATCATTAGGATATATATAGCTAGAAATGTCCAAAGTGATTTTTGGTCTATGAATGTGTTGAAAGGGTAAACTCAAATGTGAACTGTAACACTAGGTAAGAAAGTGGAAAGCTATTGAAAGGATAAATGTATGCCCTTGTCCAACATTTTAAAAATAAAAAACAAAAAACTGAAAACATACATTTAATGATCTTTACTCCCAGAAAATTGCTACCAAATCTACTGTATCTTTTAATTATTAATGGTAACTTAAAGTTGAGGAATTGGGTTTTGAAATGGGTCATGGTCTTTTTTAAAATCTGGATATTAACATATGCTGTTAGTTCCACCTGGAGAAGCACCTTCTCCACAAAGCTTCCACTTCCAAAAACACCTCCCAAAACAAACAAAAAAACTCCATTAATCATTTTCTTAATGATTTAATGATTTCTTTGATGATTTAATCCAGTGATCACCCCTTTGGCAGAAACTGTGCCTAACCAGCCTCCTCCTACCCCTCCACCCTTGTCACTACTCTTAAACCTCACTCCAACAATCCCACAAGTATGGCTACAAAGACACACCAACAAAGTAGCTTCTTAGCTTGTTACTCCATAGGTAGCATGTTCATTTTCATTTTACACTTTGTACGGACTGGATGTTTGTGCCTCCCTGATTCTTCTGTTGAAACCTAATTCTCAAGGTGATGGTACTCAGAGGTGGGGTCTTTGAGAGATAATTAAGTCTTAAGGCTGGAGCCCTTGGGATGGGATTAGTGCCCTTATAAGAAGAGATACAGGCTGGGCACAGTGGCTCAAGCCACTTTGAGCACTTTGAGAGTGCTTTGAGAGGCCAAGGCAAGTGGATCACGAGGTCAGGAGTTCAAGACCAGCCTGGCCAACATGGTGAAACCCTGTCTCTACTAAAAAAATACAAAACTTAGCTGGGTATGGTGGTGGATGCCTGTAATTCCAGCTACTCAGGAGGTTGAGCTAGGAGAATTGTTTGAACCCAGGAGGCGGAGGTTGCAGTGAGCCAAGATCGTACCATTGCACTCCAGCCTGGGTGACAAGGCGAGACTCCGTCTCAAAAAAAAAAAAAAAAAAAAGAAAAGAAAAGACACACAAAAAAGTTTGCTTTCTTTCTCTCTCTGCTCTTCATCATGTGAGGACACAGCAAGAAGGCAGCCATCTGCAAACCAGGAAGAGAGCTCTCCCCAGAACCCGATTGTGCTGGCACCCTGATCTCAGACTTCCCAGTCTCCAGAAGTAGAAGAAATACATTTCTGTTATTTAAGCCACTCAGTCTATGATATATTTTACAGTAGCCTGAACTCAACAAGACAAGATTTCTCATTTACATTTGTTGCATCTATTATTTTGTTCCGTTTATTTTCTGTCCTCTCCATTTATTGTGAACTTTACAAGGACACATATTTTAGCACCGATTTTGTTTGGATTCTCAGCACTTAGGATCGTAACTGGCACATAAGAGCTCAATGACTGTTTGTTGCATTGAATGAATGTGTGATATTTCAGACACTGAGCAAGAAGCAGAGGGAATAAAGGTAGGATAATTCTTAATTAAATCATCCCCTTGGGGTTAAAATCTAAATGTGGGAATTGCCTTGTAATTACTTATTTATACATGTGTGGGAACATTGTCTGAAATGCTTTCAAAATTGTGGTTTACCCATTTAGAATTTATTGTGTGCTATGTATTATTCTGTGTGCTTTAGCTATATTGACTCCTTCTTTAATATTTATATGTAAATTGCATGCCATAGGTATAAACGTTATCTCCACTTGATGATAAAAAACTTACCCACAAAGGAAATTACACATTTTATGTGATGGCAACAGCTTTTAAGGGGCAGAGATGGGACTCAAGCCAAGGCAGCCTGACTCCAGGCTCAACATGCTGAATGATACCACTCCACATTTAATATGATGAAGGTAGGGTCTAGGAAGCAGGCAGTGGTGACATTCTATAGGTGATGTTCAAACTCAGGTACCATACATTTTTGCAACGAACAAAGAAGTAATACATCTATTATTGTTTAATGTTTTTAACTCTTCAAACAAGCAAGGTCTTATATAGGAGAACAGAGGCTCAGGAGAATAACATTTTTTTTTTTTTCCAAGTGAGATCATTTATTTGAGGAACTATTTAAGTGTGCTCCAAATATTTGTGGAACATTTTGCTTGGCATTAAAGATGCACAAAGGAACAACTATTACTCTTGTCCTCGAAGGGCCCAACATCAAACAGGACATTCAGATTTATTCCTTCAACAAGTCATTTTTTGAGCGCTGTTCTGTGTTTGGCACTGAAGTTAAAATAGGGCACCAGGGATGCAAGGCCTAAGGATCTTGAAGAGGCAGGTAAACAGTGAAACATCCTTAGAGAAAGTTGGCAGTGAGTTTGCTTCAGACACAGCAGTGAAGAAAGATCTCTCTGGAGTTATGAATGAAAGCTGAGATAAGTAATCAAATAAATGTTAACAACTTGATCAAATAAAGCAACACACGATATATATGGGATACTGAAGTCACATAGTTTATGGACAAATGTCCCTTGATGCATTTCATAAAAATATTTCTTTATTTTGCTTAGGGCCTCTGACCAGTTCTAACCTTGAATGTTTATTTGGAGTTGTAAATCTTGGATGCAGTTGATGATTAGCAAACTCTTTTTTTTTTTTTTTTTTTGAGATGGAGTCTTGCTCTGTTGCTCAGACTGGAGTGCAGTGGCACAATCTCGGCTCACTGTAAGCTCCACCTCCTAGGTTCACTCCATTCTCCTGCCTCAGTCTCCCGAGTAGCTGGGACTGCAGGCACTCGCCACCGCGTCTGGCTAATTTTTTTTTTTTTTTTTTTTTTTTTTTTGTATTTTTAGTAGAGACAGAGTTTCACTGTGTTAGCCAGGACGGTCTCAATCTACTGACCTCGTGATCCACTCACCTCAGCCTCCCAAAGTGCTGGGATTACAGACATGAGCCACCATGCCTGGCCCAACAATTAGCAAACTTTTAAAACATAATGACATTCATTTAGGAGAAAGCATTTAATCCTTTGTTAGAGATAAAATACCATTAGGGACACATATTTTTATGCTATGTTTGGATTATCAATAGGTAGTTGTTATTCTATAATTCTCTTCTCTGTGTTTGCCAGGCCTAAGATTTTTGGGTTAAGATACACAATATCAATGCCATGCACATCACGGTGAAGCAGGTTATTTCCTGAGACCTTGGCAAGACTCGTGACAGGGGTGCCTTGTTTATTCAGCCCTACACTCTCAACTCCTTGTGGGAGGGAGTGCACAAACTTACAAGTATGGAAACTGGAGTAAACGAGTGCTGAAACTGGCTGGCCACTTTGGTGCCAGTGGGATCAAACTCCACTAACTTGGACTTACTGTGTTCTACCCTTCCTGGGAGGGAGCACACGGGTGAGCAGGTGCAGGAAACAGCCAGATACATTAGTACTAGCAGTAGCAAACTCCATGCAGGCCCTGTGGCAGCATCCAGGTGTGGGTTCCTGCAACTCCCGAAGCCCCAGATGGCATGTTACAGTGCTCTTTTAGCTCTGCCATCCACAGATGCTTAAGTGTTAACAGCTCAGTGGGCCCTTTGCCTTTTTCACTGAGGTGGCTGCCTTCTGCCAGTGAGGGCAAAAGACCAGTGCAACAGCTATTTGTATCTCCATTCATGGCCCCTGAGCTCATGTCCAGCATCCCGAAAAAATGAGGTTGCACAAACAAATTGAAGGATGGTAACTGTGGTGGATTTTATTGCCAATGAAAGTGGCTTTCAGCAGGAAGGGGTGCTAAAAAGGGGACAGGGTGTGTAGGTAATCTTCCCCTGAAGTCAGGCTGTCTCTGGTCGGATTCTTCTTTGAAAGTATTCCATTGAGCTGTCCCTCTGAAGTCAAGGCACTTCTCTCCAATGTCTAGCCATAGTCCCATCTACAGGCTGAGTCTGGGGTTTTTATAGGCACAGGATGGGGTGAGGCAGGGCCATAGGTGGTTTAGGAAAAGGCAACATTTGAGTGGGAAAACAGATAATTTTACACTTTTGGCCATGTTTTTAGGCTTTTCAGCTTCAGGCTAGAGTTTCACCAGGGATCTGCATTTTTCTGTCTAGAATTTCTCTGCCCCCAGTCCCTATCAATGGGATTATTGTAATCAGAAACATTTTTAGTTCATTATGCACTGGAGCAGAATTAGATTAGTTAAATTATACAGAGCCTTTCAAAAAGAAAGTGTTTCAGAAAATTTGAAAACTATGCAAATGACACTTTTCCAAAATTAAATAATAATACCTTCTGCAGAAAACTAATTATAAATAATTAGGGACAGCTAGTTTATTGGGAAAGAGATTAATCAGTAGACTTACTAGGGATATGTGTTTTAGGTGAATAATCAATGCTTTTGTTTAAAAGCTAAAATAAGTCTAAAATGGGGGCCACTTATAATATTTTAAGAAGGAAGACTAGGGCTGGGCACTTTGGCTCACGCTTGTAATCCTAGCACTTTGGGAGACTGAGGCAGACGAAACACCTTTCCTCTTAGTCCTGCAAGTGATGAGTTCATTGAGACCCCAACCACCAGCTTCTCAGATGCATTCAGCACTCAATCACATTTGCATACTTTTGACATCCTCTTAGATAATTTCCCTGCTGTGCCTGAGAAGCAAATCATACTATTCTAGTCTTTCTTGTATTTACATGCAGAGCTACCTTTGCATTTTCTCTAGCTGTGAACATTGTTTTCTTCTCCCTGGTGCTCTGATTACTTGATATATTCATGACATTGGTACTTGGATCTCTTCCCCACTCTGCTATAAGCTGGAGAGGAGAGAAAGCACTGAATACAGTCTTCATAGATGATTTCTGGTTTCAACTTAGCTCATAAGCAGCTACTTCATTCATCTCAGTTTCCTCCTTTAAAAAAAAATGATGTGTTTGGTTGAAAGATCTGAGTTTGAGATCATTGTATGTCTGGGATTTTCTTGCATAACCCCTCATATTTGGATTCTAATTGTGAATGTATATATGATAAATTATGTATTCTAATTTTGAGATAGTAAAGCATGGTCAATATATCACTAATTTATCCATCTTCTTTTCCAGGTCTAAAGAAATGTGACCCTTGGGAGGCCAGAAAGATTTGAATATTATTCATGTTTTATTTTAAAACAAAGATAAACCATGACCTTCTTTGGAGGGAGAGCTGGGATTTTTTGTTTTGTTTGTTTAATCATTTTGTTGTATGCATTGGCGGCTATGACATTCATGAAAATGTTTTAGGATCTAAGAATAATTGGGATAGTGTTGCTCTTGTGCCATTAAAGCTAATGGGATCGTGGTTATTGCTAGCCAATACTTGTCTGCAAATCATACTAGATTCAAATATGGAGGATTGAGGTCTGGAATCTTTCCATGTAGAGTCCATGTTTAGGAAACTCCCTTCTTTTGGACAAAGACTTATTTTGTTGTTTTTAATGGTAAAATCTATATATAGTTAATCTGTCTCCCACTCCAGGTAAGGGGATTCATCTGTTTAGTAGTAAATGGATATCTTTCTGGGAGCCAAGAAGTTTAGCCAATGGGTTCATTTTCCAGTTTTAATGATGAAATACAGATACAGTGATTGAAGCCACCTTGTGACATTTTGGGAGCCAACATCATTTTTCTTTTAGAAAGAAAGAAATACCTATGCTACTGCTACTCTGCCCACTCCTGCCCCCCACCACTGGTGAATGTTTTATTCATTTATCATGCTAGTAAACATATCTGTACAGCCTTTAGATAAAAGTGAAAACATCAATCTGTGTAGCTAATCTTTGCTTTCTTCTTAGTGGTAAAAATATATTTTTTTCTCTGTTTTATCAGCAACAGAGCAACTCCGCTTCTCAATAACTTCCCAGCACTTCTTTCTTTCCACCCCCCTTCTTAATAAATAGACTTAGTGTTGAACACAAGGCTTTTACACCTCTATTAATCTTGGCAGACAGTGGGGATGCTGAAACATGCTGGCTAAAAGGAAAGAAGATGCCTTTTCACGTGGCCTTGCAATGCAAACGTCTTGGCAGTGTTCAATTCCTCTGTCACATTGAACTTATAGACATTCCTACTAGAACTCCAATAGCTTTGTTTCCACAGGGACATTGATGCTTTATTGCAGGATCTTGTAAATGATAAAAACACATTTTAAGAGGTTTTGCAAGTGAAGACAGAGGCTTGTTTTTTTCTAATTGGAGGTGAGAGGCCCTCTGCTTTACAAATAAATTAAAATTACTTGCTAATTCATTCCATAGAGGGCTATTGTTTATAAAATTTGATCAAATATAATCACTGATATGGTTTGACTGTGTCCTCACCCAAATCTCATCTTGAATTCCAACATGTTCTCAGAGGGACCCAGTGGGAGGTGATTGAATCATGGAGGTGGGTCTTTCCCACCCTGTTCTCATGATAGTGAATGAGTCTCATGAGATCAGATGGTTTTTAAAAGGGGAGGTTCCCTGCACAAGCTCTCCTTCCTTGTCTGCCACCATGTGAGATGTGCCTTTCACCTTCCTCCATGATTGTGGGGCCTCCCCAGCCATGTGGAACTGTAAGTCCATTAAGCCTCTTTCTTTCGTAAATTGTCCAGTCTCAGGTATACCTTTATCAGCAGCATGAGATGTCCTTAAACCAGAAATGCCCAACATATGACACAATATTAAGGTTAAGAGAAGACATAAATTCGCTGGAAAAACAATGAAATTTTTTAAAACAAAATTATGAGAATTTTAATTAATTTACGTAGTTATATAATTTTGATCCAAACTAAAAAAAGTTTTTGAAAATAGGAGGGAGCACTGTTAATTAATATGTTGAGAAAAGAGGTATAATCCAAAATAGCCCCAGAATAACTCATTTGGTCAACAGGCCGGAGGGGAGGTCCCTCTTTCAAAGTGGTTGGCTGAAAAGCAATTTTAAGGCGTGAGATGCTTCTTCAAGTTGAGGAAAACATACATAAGTTTTACCAGAATCCTTTTGTGTTCTAGTCATTTTTCTTTCTCTGAATAATATCAAACATACAATAAGACAAGTCTTAAAAGCATAATGCCCCTTTAATTGTACAGAATATTCTTTAACTGAGAGAATTACAAAGGATGTGACAAACTTCATAAACCAAAAGACTTATTTCTTATGACAAAACACTGGCAAATCTCTCCAAAATCAGTTGTTTTTATAGGAGAAGAGCTTGCACTTTTAATCATGTAT
Source organism: Rhinopithecus roxellana (assembly GCF_007565055.1). Classification (NCBI taxonomy): domain Eukaryota; kingdom Metazoa; phylum Chordata; class Mammalia; order Primates; family Cercopithecidae; genus Rhinopithecus; species Rhinopithecus roxellana. The sequence goes on along the minus strand of NC_044553.1, from coordinate 143,588,655 downwards.
TTTTCTACATACTGTGCTTCAGCAGGTGAAAATGTAACCTGTGTTAATGGCTACATTATGGAAAAAGGTAAGGAAAGTAACCAGAGAGAGGGGCAAATTGAGGATATTCCGAGTCTAATATGAAACCTGAGTATGAGCAAATACACTGACCCCAAATGCTATATGCAGTAGTAGCCTAGGAAAAGTAATTATTTCACCTGGGACAATTATCCCCTTAAAGTCTACTTGTATATATGGACGTCCTATTAAATAATAAAACATTTTATTCTCTTAAATTTTCACTTTACAAGAGACAGACCATTCATTCACCATTCATTTACCCAGTCATTATTTCTATAACTATTTTGTGAACACCTACAGTGTACTTGAAACTTACTGAATATAGGTACACAATCCCTTACTTGTAATTTTTAAATCTAAACACTCTAAACATAAAAACTCTTAGAGCCTATGTGGGGACAAAACCTGACCTGTCCTGTACTAGTTTTGTGGTGAACTTGACGAAAGTTGGACATAAGGGTATTTTTAATCTTTGCCCTCCTTGGTATAGTTATATATATAGTTACATATATATACCCACACATATACACATATACACACACACATATATATACACACACACATATATAATGTGTATATGTATAACTATATATGTGTGTATATATATGCAGAATATATATAATTACATATATAATAATGCAGAATTAATATGTTTTGCTATTGCCCTGCCCAAATCTTTCTGGGATGTTATGTAACATGGAGTATATGCAATCTGAGAAATTCTGAATTCCAAAATACCCCTGACTTCAGGAGTTTTAGATAAGGGTATGAATCTATAGCTTTCAAAATATTAGGTGAATAAACACCTAGAACTCACATTTCACTCATTAACAAGAGAAAATATCTGAAAAGCATGCCTCATTCAAAAGTTCTCACCCAGATATATACCCCTGTGAGGGATATATATCCCCTGTGAGGGATATATATCTGGGTGATATATATATCTGCATGTGTGTGGCTGACAATTTTTTGAGTCAAAAGAATCCAATTCTCTTTCTTTGAAGAGCAGTGGACTCCCACTAAGAAGACACAGCAACATCCTGTCAAACAGGGGTGAGCAGTCTCTGCCCATGTGGTCTAAAATAAAAATAATTGAAACATGGTGTTACTGAAGTTTCCGGCTTCCCTTCATAGTCAAAGAAAGGAAAAGGACAGAGTGAACCGGGTGGGGTTTCAGATTTCAGGCTTCCTGTATCTCAGACATGAACCAGATAAAGAATCTAAAATTCAGATGAGCAAAACAAAAGGACTCAAGTGTTATCAAGTGGAGAAGAATGTGGTAGTTGATGGTTCATAAATATATCATGAAGTGGTACTTCATTCATACTTTGTTCTCTCTCTAGGATTCACCAACTTCTCACAGCTGCTGGAGGGTCTCAGGTTGCTGAATTAATACACAAAAAGTCACAATTTGAATCGAAAATGAACTGCTCTATTGAATACATCCATTGTGGCTGACATATCTTTAGAGTTCACAAGTTTCAAAAACACCACTGTCTCAAACCATTGTACTACACATGAATCATCTTGTGTAATCTTGTCCAGTTTTTGCTTGGATATTTTCTAACTCAATTGGCAGAACAAGGAGAGACAGTGCGTTTGAACAATTGCCCACATAGAACCACATGAAAGCCCCAAATGTTATACGCAATGGTGCTATTCTAAATAAAAGACCAAAGCTGATTCTCTGGGACAAACTTTTGGGTTCCAAAGGTAGTAGCTATGTCTGGATTTATAGAACCACATCAGGGTAAGATGAGTGAGTCTGGAATTCCTTTTACTACAAACACTGTAGAGAAACCACAGAAGCAGTTTAAGTGACTTTGGAAAACAAACAAACATCTTTCTTGTAAATGGACTAATATAATTTTTTTTTTTACTTTAAGTTCTGAGATACATTTGCAGAACATGCAGGTTTGTTACATAGGTATACATGTGCCATGGTGGTTTGCTGTACCTATGAACCCATCATCTAGGTTTTAAGTCCCACATGTGTTAGGTATTTGTCCTAATGCTCTCCCTGTGCTTATCCACCCCCAACCCTCCAACAGGCCCTGGTGTGTGATGTTCCCCTCCCTGAGTCCATGTTTTCTCACTGTTGCACTCCCACTTATGAGTGAGAAAATTTTTTTAGATTTAGATTTAGATTGAAGTAGCTTCAAATTAGAGAGCCTTCTAATACACGAAATAAAATGACAAGTAAGTCATTCCAACATATGGATTACAATAAAGATAAGCAAAGCTGAAATAAAACAAGAAAGTGCTTTTCATGTTTTCCTATTTAATCATTTACTTAAGTAATATGAAAACAAGAATTAACTGCCATAAATAAATCAGTTGAGATGGAAGGAAAGCAAAAAAGTGACAAAGATTGACAAGACAACCCTTCATTGCAAGTAATTCGCTAGGATAGCTTAGATATTTGGTCTACCTGTGGAAAGCTATTGAAAATAATATGAACCAAACATGGTTGAGTTTGTCCTTGGTGTTCACGTGGATTTCAGTTTTAATGAAATACTTCACACCTACAATATTATGTAACATTCCTAAAAGATAGTGCTCATGGTGTCACAATAGAGATTTCACATGTAGTATTATAGATACAGAATTTAGTCTATAGCAGCCATGTGTGTGTTAGGGCTTTCTGAATACTGTTAATTACATAGAAGTGGACATAAACCTTAAATTATGCCTCCCTTGTTCCATCTTCTGGGAAACTGAGGTTGATACCTAAAGGCAGCCCATCTCTTGAGCTGAGGAGATGGAAACCCAGTGACTGTGAGAAAGAAGTCTGAACCAGGGCAGAAGAAGTGGAATGAGACAGAGAGAAGGCCAGGACACAGGAGGTGTTATCTAGATTCCTGTTCCATCTCCAAGTTTGGCTACTTACCTGACTTCGTGTTTCGTAAAACATTCCTGTATCTTTATATTTCTTTTATAGAAAAGTAACTGTCAATCAAGAGGCTATCATGGACCATCTCTGGGCCCAGATGAAAAGCCCTTCCCATTGTTGATACTCCTGGCAGCCTCAGTCCATCCACCTTGCTCACGGCCTATGCCCAAGGATTCTTTCCAAGGCAGTTATGAGAAACATTTGGTGCTTTTACTTTAGTGCTCAATCTCCTAGTTTTTTGAATGTTCCACTGAGTTCACCTTCACTGGTGTCAAACAGCATTGCACTGCCTCTAGAGGTCATCTTGGAAGAGCAGTGGACCCCCACTAAGAAGACACAGCAACATCCTGTCAAACAGGGGTGAGCAGTCTCTGCCCATGTGGTCTAAAATAAAAATAATTGAAACATGGTGTTACTGAAGTTTCAGTATTTTATATTTTAACCCAACAAAATGTTCTCACATCATAGCAGAACTGTTCTTTTTGCCTTATTCCAGGAATCCTTGGGGCTTGAGACTGGGATTGTTGTAGCTCTGCTTTTGTGTTTCTCAGGAGTTTTAACAATTCCTCCAGGAACAAGCAGTGAGAAAATGGTTGAGGTGGCAGACATAGGGGAAGGAAAGTCAATTTAGTTTCACTGGTTACTTTCATACCCTATTAGCTTCTTCTCCCAACTGACTGCCTCAGGTATCCTCAACTCTCTTTCCCTGTCCTGCACAAAAATTCCCCTTTTAGCCTCCTCTGGGGCACTCATCCTATGGTCATTTGAATGCCATTATTTTTAAGAAAATGCTAATATTTACTGACAGTTTACTGTGTGTTAAGTACTGGCTAAAAGCTTTTATTATTAATATATTTCTTTTTTTTTTTTTTTGAGGCAGGAGTTAGGGAATATTTTGTTGACGAGGAAACTAAGACTTAGATTAATTAACGAAGGCATGCATTTATAAAGTGAAGGAGGCCTGTCTGACAGAAGAACCCTAATAAATCCTTGTTCACTGACTGATAAATAAAATGAAGCCATTACCTTGTTGCCAAGTATTAGGCTGTTTTTGCACTACTATAAAGAAATACCTGAGAATGGGTAATTTTTAAGTAAAAAGATTTAATTGGCTCATGGTTCTGCAGGCTATACAGGAAGCATAATGGCATCTGCTTGTGGGGAGGCTTTGGGAAACTTCCAAACACTGCAGAAGGCAAATGGGGAGCAGGGCATATCACATAGAGAGAATAGGAGCAAGAGTGACAGTGGTGAGGAGGTGCCACACACTTTTTAAAATGATCAGGTCTTGTATGAACTCAAAGCAAGAGCTCATTTATCACTAAGGAGATGGCCCAAGACATTCATGAGGAATCTGCCCCCATGATTCAAATACCTCCCACCAGCCCCCACCTCCAACACTGGAGATTCCAATTCCACATGAGATTTAGGTGGGGACAAATATCCAAATTATATCGCCAAGATTAACTTAAATCTTACTAATGTAAACTTTACCTTTACAATTAATTTGCTGATACATTCCATCTACATCTCTCTCTCTCTCTTTTTTGGAGACAGGGTCTTGCTCTGTTGGTCAGGCTGGAATGCAGTAGCAAAAACATGGATCATTCCAATCTCCACCTCTTAGGCTCAAGTGATCCTCTCACTTCAGGCACCCAAGTAGTTGGAACTAGAGGTGTGTGAAAACATGCCTGGTTAATTTCTGTTTTTTGTTTTGTTTTGTTTGTAGAGACAGGGTTTCACCATGTTGCCCAGGCTTGTCTCAAACTCTTGGCTCAAGTGATCTGCCCAACTCGGCCTCCCAAAGTGCTAGGATTACAGGTGTGAGCCACCGCACGGAGCCTCATTCCATCTCTTTTACTTAAACAGTTGCCTCTTATTTCCTGCCTCAGGCCTTTTGGGGTTCCTACAGCTGATTCTGCTAATGGCTTCCATTGGCCAGTGCAGGCTTGTCTCATTTCTTCCCCCATATCTTGAGGAATTTCCTTTCTGGGGTCTGTGGCCTTGTCGTTGTCATTTTCTCAGATACTGGATACTTATGTTGGGTTCTTGTGTTTCTTTTATGTACTTATTTACGTATGCTTTCCTTGGTCTAGGCTCTGGTGCCTTTTAGGCTAATTGAAAAACAATGTATCCACAAAATAAAAATGCACTTTTCTAGTCCAGTTGATCCAAACAGAATTATACCACCAAATTAGTTTTACTAGTTTTCTGTTTTTTTCAGTGAGATGCAGGGTCCTGTCTTGAGCCTTAGCTCTTGGCGGTTCACTTACCCCATGTTATAGTTTTGTTACTGCATTATAAGTATCCCCAAATCTCAGTGGCTTAAAACAATAACCATTTTATTATATTTCATGAGTTTCTGGGTTAGGAGATTAGGTAGGGCTTGGTTGGGCAATTCTTCTCCACATGGTCTTGGCTTGGTATTTAGCTGGCAGCTGAGCTAGCCTGGAGGGTCTAAGGTTGCATGATTCAGTTGCCAGGCACATTGCCAGAGATGATTGCTTGGCTGAATGGCTGGGTTGGGCCCTTCCTTCTCCATGTCATCTATGACCTTCCCATATGGTATCCTTAGAAGAGTAGATAGATTTCCTACAGGCAGCTTGGGCTCTAAGAATAAAAGTCTTCTCAGAGTCAGGAAGTAAAAGCTACCAGTGTCTTAAGGCTGAGACCTGGAACTGAGACATCATTTGTGCTGTATCATATCAGTTAAAGTAGTCAAAGAGCCTGCCCAGATTCAGAGGAAAAAATATAGTCCCCTCTCCGTAAAGCGAGGTATCTCAAATAATTTGTGGCCATCTTTAATACACCATATCCCAGCAAAGTTCTATTCTTTGACAGTAGGCTTTTTATGTAGCGTCACATTTTCAGCAACTATTGCTACTGCCTACCTGTCTTCTGCACATTTCCTGGTTGCCTAGATTACTATGTCACGAGGAACTGATTAGGCCCTTTGCTTCTGTGTCTTATATGGACAGCCACTATAGCTCAGTCCCATCCCTTAGCTTGTTTCTCTTCTTCCCAATCAGAAAGTTATGTTTTACACCCAAGCCAGCTTCAGTTGTGACATCACACATAAAATGTGGGTAAAATGCTTATGTCAATTGCATTGGCTCCTAGAATTCAGAAATAGCAGTGGCTTAAACAAGAGAGACATTTGTTCCTCTCTCACATAAAAGGAATTTGAAAGAACACAGTCAAGATCAGGTATGGTGACTCCATATTCAGGCAACTTCTTGTCTTTTCTATCATCCTTGAAGCATGGCTTCAATCCTTACTGTTACTTTGTGGCTGTTGACCCTCCAACTCTCACAACAGAGTTCCAGGCAGAGAGACAGGAAGAAGATAACAAGAGGGACCAAAAATGCACAGACCATCTGTCCATTCACTGGAGGAGTCTTCCAGCCTAGTTTCACCCAGCAGCTTCTGCTTACTACTTCTTGTCCAGCTGTTACTACAAGAGAGGCTGGCAAAAGTAGGGTATCATTTGGGCATAAAAGAACTAGTGAAAAATCATGATTCTTTTACTGAGGACAAAAAGTGGAATTAATTTTAAGTTTTTTTTACAAAGATCTAAATTAGGATAAGTCTTACCTAGGGTCTAAGAAAGGAATTACTATCCCAATAACCTCAGGTTTTAAAAAGAGTTCTCCTTCCCCTATAATACCTCCCCATCTGCCTTACTGATTACTCAAATTACGTGATGAAGATTTGAAACTTTTAGCACAGACATCAGGTTTTTATCAAACCCAAGTCCTCTGGGCAGAATCAAATTGTGAATTTAATCATTATTACACCTTTTGGTGGATTAGTGAGTCAAATTATTTTTTTCCAGAGAAGTAGCTAAGAATCAAAAGGACTCTGATATTTAAAGGAAAGGGGAGAAAAGAAAGCATAATCATTATGGACACTTTTGTTTTAATTATAATTTTGCTGAAGACTGACTCTGAATCTTGAAATAACATAATGCTAAGTTGATGTAATTCTTCTGAAATGTAATCCTGTTCCTCCAATAGCTTTCAGTTTCTGTGGGGTTTCAAAACTATTAACTTACAAAACACACCTTTTATTTTCCCTGTCATAATATACCATTAATAGTGCTTTCTGAAGAACACGTGCAATATCAATGATAACCAGGCTAAAAGAGATGCATTGAAGTTTCCCAAGCTAGTCACTGTTAATCATTTATATGCACTCTTATTTCCATCCCACAATACCTTATGATATAGGAACTGGGGTCAAAAAAGGCTAGACTATTCATAAGATTGGAAAGGTCGTTAGTTGCAAAGTCACGTTTTCAAATCACAGATCTGTCTGCTGTCATGATATACATATATATATATATGATATACATATATATATATATTTGAGACAGAGTGTCACTCTGTCACCTAGGCTGAAGTGCCGTGGTGCAATCTTGGCTCACTGCAACCTCTGCCTTCTGGGTTCAAGAGATTCTCCTGCCTCAGCCTCCCAAGTAGCTGGGATTACAGGCACCCACTGTCACGCCTGGCTTATTTTTTTGTATTTTTAGTAGAGACAGGGTTTCACCATGTTGGCCAGGATGGTTTTGAGCTCCTGACCTCGTGATTCACCCGCCTTGGCCTCCCAATGTGCTGAGATTACAGGCATGAGCCGCTGCGCCCGGCTGATATATTTTCTTAATCACTAGACATAGTACAAAGAGCGAGTATAGTACCACTATAGTATATTGTTAAAATAATGATTGAATTGTAAGTAATGATTAGAACTAGTGATTACTGAGTCCTAGCACTTAACTCTGTTACCCAATTAATTTCTTACAAAACCCTATGTGATTTGTAACAGTATGATCATCTCTATTTACTGTTGCAGATAATGAAGCTCAGAGAGGATAGCCACTTCCTCAAGGACACAGAGTAAGCGATGCAAGCCTGGAGCTGAGCCCAGGCAGTCTCCATCCAGAACCCAAGCTCTTAGCCATTATACCAAACCACCTGCCTTGGGACCTGTCTTATTATGCCTAACATCTGAAAAAGGAATGAAAACCTATTTCTTGTTATAATTTTTTTCAGGCTATTAAATCTATAATAAGTGGAACCAACAAGAACTTCCAAGTGATTGCTGGTACTTATAGTTAACAATGTGTGCATCATCTTTTTTTTTTTTTTTTTTTTTTTTTTTTTTTTTTTTTTGAGACAGAGTCTAGCTCTGTCGCCTAGGCTGGAGTGCAATGGCGCAATCTCGGCTCATGCGACCTCCTACCTCCCAGGTTCACGCGATTCTCCTGCCTCCACCTCCTGAGTAGCTGGGATTACAGGTGTGTGCCACCACGCCCAGCTAATTTTTGTATTTTTAGTAGAAATGGGGTTTCACCATGTTGGTCAGGCTGGCCTTTAACTCCTGACCTCATGATCAACCCGCCTCATCCTCCCAAAGTGCTGGGATTTAAGGCGTGAGCCAGTGTATCATCTTTTAGCTCTGCATCTGAGTGTAATCTAAAGACTCACAGTTCTGTGAGGAGGCTGAAGCCCTGCTGGTCTATGTCAGTCTTCCTTGTATTAATAGATTTAGAACCAAATAACCATGCTGGCCCAGGCCCTGGCTCTGGCCCTGCCATCATTTCCTTTGGCCCTGTTTCCTCCCTCAGGTAATATATTTAAATATTGTCTTAGCTGAGATACTTTGAGGGGTAGAATTGAGCTGAGAAAAGAACCACAGAGGATGAAGGAGAAAAGTTTCAAGTCATAGTTCATCATCAGGTTAAGTTGCTTAACTTTGTTATCAGGTTAAGTTGCAACAGAATCAGGGCCACCACTGTTGTTACTTGCCCATAAGCATCCTTGCTCAGCACCTCACCTCTGACAAGCTGTTTGCCAGGGAGCAATAGCCTAATTATATAGGATCTACAAGCACCTTCATCCCTTGATCCTTCCATCCCAAATCACACTTCTTTGATTCAGTGTTTCTCATTGAAACTTGGCCTTCTCGTGACATTTCTGGCTTTTGTGGGATTTCATCAAGCTTTAGATAGTCAGAAAGGCAGACAATGATGCTCTAAGAAGACTCAATAATTTTACTGGCATTGTTTCCTCTTTTTAAATAAAAAAGGATGAGGATAACAAAAATAACATTAATGATGAAAAATTATATAGAGGCAAAGCATCCAACAAAGACAAAATGGATGAAAATGAAAGAAGAATGTATTCGATTAACTTTGATGGAGTGTCTACTATGAGCCAAGTGCTGGGCTAAGCTGACTTAATCCTTGGAATTTGCACTACAAGAGGATGCATGGTTGGCTTCTTCTCTCTCCCCTCATTTCATCTTCTCTTTATTCACTAACTCTGCTGTAGGTTTGCACAGAGATGGGCAGCAGGGGTTCAGAGATGAAGGAAAAAGCAGAAAAGGTCATACATGACTAGTACCATATTCATCTGTTGTCAGTGGGTGGTGGATGCTTTTGTGGGCTGCTGCTGTATCCCCATAGGAATCCTCCTGTTGTTTCTTTTGGCACAAGCCAGAAATTGTCCAGCTAGCCAATGTTAAGTGTCCCCACGGTGCTGGCCATGGGGTTTTAGGGGCCTATCCTCTGTTAGGATGGGGTTTCATTTGCCTTCGCTGGCGCTTATACCTGGTTTATTGGAAACATGACCCTCGTTCTGCTGTCTTTGGATAACAGCTTGCTCTAGTGTACCTTTTGCTCTTGGATCTTCCAGTTATGACCAACTTCTCCTTTTAGATTTCTTCCAGCAATGGTCAGACACCAGTTTCTCCAGGGTACACCAGCAAGACATTCAAATTGGTTACCTTGACACCTATTTACCTCTTTCTGTTTCTCTTGGCTTAAGGTAAAGGAGTAGCACAAGTCTTACCTTTACCCACTAAGTGGCAGGAGACTGAAAGCACGTTAGTAATTCTGTCTCCAAATAGTCTTCTCTTTCTGATCTCTGAGACTTTAAATGGTACAGTGTTCACCCTTTGTAACATCTGCAACATTGAAAATAAGCAAAGGCTGCAAAATTAGTTTTTGATAATGTTGGGTGACCATATATCCTGGTTTTGTCCAACCTTAATTTTAATAATAGAATTAAAAGTTCCCTTCTATGCCTATGTGAGCTAACACCTCACTTTAGAATGGGTGAATACTTGGCATTTCTTGTTTTGTTTTTCAGAGACAATAGGAAAAGGTACACTTGGCACCCTTTTGTACTAGGAATTGTGCCAAGACATTCCACTAAGGCATTATTTCATTTTCAAGTACATGCACGCCATATTCAATCATGAAGAATCATAGTAACTTATGAGTAACTCCTAGTAATTCCTCATCACTAACGATGTAAAGAGGAGACAACTAGAGAAATGGGCATGTTAAGGGAAAATAAAGATGAAAGGACAAGAGTATTTCGTTGTCTATTGCCTCCAAATCTCAGGGATTCACCAAGACAAAACTTGTTAAAATTAAACAAGCTAAACATAAACAACTACTTTCAAAAGTTTATTTATATTCCATAGGACAAATTGGCTTACTTTGGTGCTCCATTCCTGGAAGCTTCACTTGATAACCTGGCAATATCAGCATCATTCTTAGATTCTAAGTATGACAGCTTGTTTGAAGGTTCTAGCAAGGGAGGGGAGCTACTTGTATTCCTTGAGTGAAGACTGGCCCTCTTCTGTCAGGGATGGTCATCCTCTTCAACCAAGCATGCAGCTTTGGAAGGGATGCCCATGGAGAGGTAAGGAAGGAAGGGAACGCTTGCCTAACTAGCCAGATTAGCTAGATCAACTCTGGTGATCAATGGGGTGACATGTCACTGCCAGCTCTCCCTCACATCCCTACATTCTAATGAAAGGATGTTCCAAAGTCTTCTACTTAAAAACATTATTGAGTGAGTATGCTAAAAAACAATGTAATTGTAATTTATTAAAATATTTAATAATTTAAAATTTTTACTAGTTTATACTGCTGATCTTCATTTCAAAACGGTAGCCACTGTTAGGCGATTGAATTTTTACCTTAATTATCTTGTTGTTTTATTTCTAAAACTTGCTCTTTTGAAACACTCATGGACTTAGAAATTGCAAAAAAATGAAGTATATAAAGTCCCATAGGCACATTTATTGTGAACATGATTACTGGAATAATAATATAGTAAAGATTTAATGTGATAGAGTAAATAGGTTCAATATTATATTGTCAAAGTCATCAAGATGTAAAATATTTAGAGCACTAAGGTTTATATAGTTTATACAATAAAGTCAATTTCAAATTATTCAGTTATCATTGAAGATCAGACCTTACTGCCTGTTTACCAAAAACTCATCGAGAGCATCAGGGATATTCACTGTTAAGGAGGAAAAATCTTTAGGATAAAAATCATTGTATTAGTCCGTTTTCACATTGCTATAAAGAAATACCCAAGACTAGGTAATTCATAAAAAAAAGAGGTTTAATTGACTCACAGTTCTGCATGGCCAGGGAGACCTCAGGAAACTTAGAATTATGGTAGAAGGTGAAGAGAAGCAAGTACCTTCTTCCCAAGGTGGCAGCAGAGAGCGTGCGCAGGGGAAACTGCCATGCATAAAATTCATTCACTATCATGAGAACAGCATGGGGGAAACCGCCCCTATGATCCAATCACCTCCTACCAGGTCCCTCCCTTGACATATGGGGATTACAGTTTGAGATGAGATTTGAGTGGTGACACAGAACCAAATCATATCAAGTATGATTCTAAGGAAATATGTGTGTAAAAAAATGTCTAAAAGTAAAACTTTACAAAATGTGTATTTTTGTAGATGATAAAATTCCCTGGTTTGAAAACTATAACATTGGTAGATTGGCAGAGACTTGTATTTGTATAATTTCATAAATCTGGTTGCAATATTTGAAATGCTTTATTGTATTAATTTCCCAAAATAAGTCAACAAACTTGGAGTAGCTATTATTATACCCAGTTTTGAAATGAAATAGAGCCTTAGAGAGTGTGGGTGATTCAGTTTGGTTTATAGAGCTCTTTCCTGGCTCAGCTCAGATTACACTCTACTGTACTACCTCTACTTTTTTTTTTTTTTAATGTGGTACACTGTAAGAATTTGCTAAATAAGGTGGATTAGATTGGTGGCTTTTATAACTTAATGTCACTAGATTTTGCGGTTGACTTTGATAGACAACTTAATTGATAGAAATCTTGTCAAATATGACAGGGTTTCAAAATTAGCCTTGATGAATACTTCTATCTTCATATGTTAATTCCTTCTTAAAAGATTAACTCAACAAGCATTGAAAAATATCATGGCAGAAAAATAGTTGATTCTCAAATAGATTATTTTTAAATCCAAATGGAGTTAGGCAGACTCTTTGAGCATTTGCACATTGGCTGATTATTTCTGCAATATTGCCTGGATTCCATTAGTACAAATGGTATATAAAGATCAGTATACTGTTTTCCTGGTACAATAAGAGAATAATTACTGTACTTATGCTTCTTTTTTTTCAATGTTAACTTAGACTACGAGATATTAATTTGTAGCTACTGCTTACAAAGGTTAATGCATAGCCATTTGGAAATGATTTAATATTTGCCTTCCCTTGGCATTTCATAATCCTTTTTCTAAATAAGTGTTACAAAGAAAGCAATCTGGTGAAAAAGAACTAAGCTTCCTTCATTCTAGAATAAGTTTATCATACTTATTGAAACTGATATAAGGGTTACCTACTTTTTCCCCAAAAGTCGACCTTCAAGATTCAATTGGCCGTTTGTAGAGTCATATTGAGGATTGCTATTAGATTGCATTCAACATGTTGATGTGAATACTTGGCTGAAATATATAAATGCATATTGGTTCCACTAGAACAGCAAAGACAGTTAAGTGGCCCAATTTTGTGTCTCTCACAGCTTTCTATCCCATGGTCAATGCCATGCTAAAGAATCTGTTCCTTTGAAGAAGAAATGCAATAATAATTCTCAAATACTAAACATTCGCCTAAGGTACGTGCGTTAGTTGGAATGCTATAACCCAACTCAGGGCAAAGTGCTAAAGGGCTCTTGGCAAAGTGCTAAAGGATTGGTCACACAGTGGTCAAATTTGGGTGGCAAAAGGGAAAAGTCGTATTTCTGTTCCCTATATCATCAGCGATTACATGTTTCCTGTGATCTTGCTTACAACTGACCTCTTTTGCTCCCTAAACCACCCTGTACAATGTGTTCAAAGATACTTCCCTCAACTAGTCCTATCATTCAACGAGTACACACGGATCCCCAGTTATGGAAAAACACAGTGGGGAATACAAAGAAACACAGTACAAGCTCTCCAGTGTCCAAACATTTAGGTCGGTGTTTATGCAAAATCGGTGGCCCTCTTTAACCCTGTTCCAACATAGCATAACAAACAACTAGGACTGCCTTACAGGAGAGAGGCAATGCCACATGGACGTAATTTATAAGTTAATTAGCACAGTCTACTGGGCCAAGTAGTGACAGATGTGACACCTGCTTTCAGGGAAAAAATGAAAAAGAGGAAAGAACAGCAGAGGTAAACTCCCTCTCTAGGGAGGTTTGTGGTCACACACAGGTCACATTGGCTAGCATATAAAACAGAATTTTAATAGACCAAAGTATCTTTGAAAGGCAAGCTATAAATATGAATGCAATTAAAAAGCACACACTCAGTTCTCCAACTGAATGAATAGTTAAGTGTATGTACTAGGGGGAGGCATTTACATATCGAGGGTTGCTCAGAACAGTAAAATGCTGTATGTGTATATTTGCTTTATGTATATATATATGCTTTATGTATATATATGCTTTATGTGTGTATATATATATATTCTTAAAATCATCTATTTGCCTGAAAAATAATTTAACAGTTTGCCATCAACTTTCTTTTTTTTTGGAAAAAAACAAAACAAAACAAAAAGAACTATTAAACTGGCCAAATCATTATACAGTATGAAGATAAGGAGTGGAGGGGAGTAGTTTAGTGATATGCTAAATTTATTTATTTTTGTCAGGAGATACAATATGAGGAAAAATAATGCTATCATCTATTAGGTTGGTGCAAAAGTAATTGCTGTTTTTGCCACTAATTTTAATTGCAAAACCGCAATTACTTTTGCACCAACCTAATACAGTTTTGACTTAGAGTGCTTTGACTCAAACTAGGATTATGTATGAACCTGCGTTTATATAGCATTTTACAAAAACCAATTGCCACATCTCAGAGTTGCAAGAATTTAGACTCTGTGCAACTTTTAAAACTAACCAATGAAAACACACGAAACTGACACCATCAGTTCAAATGTTGAGCAGGTTTGATTCCCCAGTTAAGAAGCTGAGGTAGATATTTGCATGCAGGGATTTTATTGAGGTGTACTCTTAGGAGTAATTCCTTCAGAGAAATGAAGGGGAGAAGGGTTGAGTAGAGGAAGAAGTTGAAAAGCAAAGCAATTTCAGCATAGGCCCTATCTATCCCCATGTTTAACTCAGATTCTGGGTCAACCTTAAGTGTACAAAATTGAGGCTGGGCCACTGGGCCTTTACCACCCACAGACTCCAATATAATCCAGCCACACGTATCTCTTTTATTCAAACTATAACCTATGAATACTTAAACTCATAAAAACACCAATATCAGACCCTTCTTTTTTTGTTTTAGTTTTAGTTTTTGTTTTTGGGGGATGGAGTCTCACTCTGTCACCAGGCTAGAGTGCAGTGGCACAATCTCGACTCATTGCAACCTCTGCCTCCTGGATTCAAGAGATTCTCCTACATCAGCCTCTGGAGTAGCTGGGACTACAGGTGCATGCCACCTCACCCAGCTAATTTTTGTATTTTTGGTAGAGACTGGTTTTCACCATGTTGGCCAGGATGGTCTCCATCTCTTGACCTTGTGATCTGCCCTCCTCAGCCTCCCAAAGTGCTATGATTACAGGCATGAGCCACTGCACCCGGCCCGAGTCTTTGTTTTTTAAATTAAAAGACTTAGAACCAAATGATTAATCTAGGACAATGGTTATTAAAGAGTAGTTCTTGTACTAGCAGTATCAATATCACTGGAAACTTGCTACAAACGCAATTTCTTGGGTGCTACCCCAAAACTACTGAATCAGAAGCTCTAAGGTGGGGCCAGATAACCTGCTTTAACATATCTTTCAGTGGATTCCAATACACTCTAGAGTTTGAGAACTCCTGACCTAGTACTTTGAAAACATAATTCAATAGTTGAGGGGAAGAAAGCTATTCAAAATATTTCAGAATGATAGGACTGGGCTGGGAGTAAAAAAGAACAAATGGAATCAAACTCATGATTAGAGTTTGGTTTATGTGGATTTTCCTCCATTCTTCCTTGTCTGTCCTGGTTTCTGCTATGCATGTAGGTGATGTCTGGTGGCATTGCACCTGTGACAACAATCATATTTGTAGTTTATCCAACTGTGTCCTAAGTATATGCTGAGCAGGTGGAATGTATCATTTCACTTGGATTGATAGGAAGAAATAAGCCTTAAGAATGACAAGGATTTCCACTTTAGCAAGCCTCAACAGGATTAGGAAATAGCTTGTCTGGGTTCAATAATGATAATTCAGTCAAGATCTTCCCTGAATTTAAGATCATCCAAAGAGAATTTCAGGATGGAAATTTTTTCCTATAGGTTTCCATCCAACCCTTTTCTTCTCAAACTATTCTCGCCTGTGTGCCATTTGAAGGAGGCATCTTCTGGAATAATACAGCTGGAAGAAAGTAGGCGGGGCTTAGTCACTCATTGCTACAAGAATATAGATGTGGGAAAATAATCACTTTGCAATGTGGATACCTAGCAAACATACTTTATCCAAGTGATGAAGTTTGCCATCCTTAATGTTAAGCCATGTTTATTACACTTAACAAAGTTACCAAAGGCTTTTGTCCACATAGCTACCTCCTTTTTCTCATTCGAGATCTGCTCAAATGTGACCTCCTTACAAAATGCTTGGGGCTACCTTATCCAAAGTTATCATTTACCTAACTTTTGTACCTTCTATCCAAATGTTTGCTTTATTTTCCTCATAGGCTTCATATCTGAAACTATTCCATTATGTGTGTGTGTTTTGCTATTTGCTTATTTCTTCACTAGGTGAGGAATACCATAAGAGTAAACAAATTATTTATGTCGTTCTTCATTATCTATCAAGGATTTAGAATAGTAACTGTTCACATATTAGGCACAAAATCAATAGATTAAAAAAAAAAAAACACTAAACTAAAACAAAACTTGTTCCGGTATCTTTGAAGCCATATATATCAAAGACCAAAGCTGAACTCTGGTTTGCTTCAATGTCCATCATTTTTTCACCCAGCTGCTATGCACATGAAGAAAATGATCTTTGTCGCAGTAAATAGCAATAACTAACACTTACTGACTTACTATGTGCCTAAGTGGTTTATGTACAGTTGAAAGCCAAGGATTTTAGTAGGAATTCAGGTATTTTCATCCCAGTTTTATAGATAAGAAAACTAAAGTTCTAAGGGAGTAATTTTTCCAAATTCATGAAAAAGCAAGCTGTAAAATTGTCTGAATTGGACACTCAGGTTCTTAATCATTTTGTCAGCAGTAGTTAGAATGTAGTTGCATCAGAATCTCCTGGGGTATCTTTCCAGATTCTAGATTATCAGGCCCTATTACTAGAAACTCAGATACAGGGGGCAGAGAGTGGGGTTCAATTATTGGCTGTTCACCTCACCTAGATTTCTAAAGCAGGCAGTTCAAATACAGCATTTTGCTACAGATTTTGGTAGATCAGACTACACTAATGCCATATGATAACAGTCATAGGGAGAAGGATGTAGCATTTTGGGAAAATTCCTGCTGCTAAAGTCCTGCACAAGAAAAGTGCAGTTCAGGCAATGAGTCATAAGCAACAATGACTCTTCTCCATAGTTTGTTGGTCAAGTTCAGATCAAGACTGGTTCTGACTACCCTGTACAGACAGATGAGATCAGAGTCCCCCTATGTCTGGCTTCGAGGATATTACCATACTTCTCTGATGGAATGAATGGCTCTTCACTGAGAAAGGTGATAAGAGATCTCACCTTTTCTGATGAGTGACTCTGGGCTGCAGGAATAGAGGCCAAGTTTTAATCTTAGTAGAGGAAGACTTGCCATTGACATGCCTGACTTTTGACAGGAATACTGCAGCTGCTTGTACTCAGGCCTTAAATTGGAGTGAGGGAAAGGCAGGGTCTGTCATTGGCTGATGATGGATTTTCATCAGCTCATAACAAAACGGAGTAGCTCAGACAGCCTGTTGAAATAAATTTAATGTTATTTTGAAAAAAAGAAAGAAAGAAAGAAATAGTAGATTCATTCTTGGCAGCTAAATTCAATCCTGTGTGAAAGGAAAGCTAACATAATTTGAAGTGCCACAAGAACCTTAAATCTCCCCCAGGACTTCTTTGCTTGCTTTTTCCTTTCTCTCTTCCATACCTCTCTCTCTCTTCCTTCAGGGAGCTTGGTTTCCTATTTCCTATGGCTTTAGACTCTTCCTTGAGTGTTTCCACTTTCTGTGGGCATTAATGTAAGCTTCTCAAGACTAGCATGCATTTGTGACTGCGAGGTCTTCCCTTGGGATTTCATTCTGCTGCTTGGATGAATGGTCAATTAAACACAAAGAGGGGCATTCCTTATTGGCTCAGATCTTTCTGCATCAGAATCCCTAAAATGGAAGAAAAAGAGCACAGATATGCAGTCATTCCTTTGGGCTAATATCTGATCTATCAAAATTACTTCTATTTCCTGATGAGATAGTAATTTTGATGTAAGATGCTTGTCTTTTGCTCACCTCCCTTCTAAAATAAGCTAATAATCCAAAGGAATCCCCTGAATCCAATATTAAAAAATACCTTTGTTAACCCCAAATTTGTTATATTTATTGACATGCTAGGAAAATAGATATGAAGTCTAAAGAAAATAATAAATATAACTCATAATCCCACCACATTGGAGATGACTACTATTAACATTTTGAGATACATCTTTCTGGTTCTTTGTTCTAGTTCTGGTTCTTTGAAGTCTCTTTGACTTCAAAGAGGTCATAGATTATATTCTGTTTTGTAAAGCATCCTATTTTGTCTTTTATTGAAATGTTATAATACTTGTTTATGATTACATGTTATTCAATCTTAGCTACCTTATTCTCTTAACAAATCCTCTATTTTTGAATGTTTATATTTCATTATTTTGTTCTACTAAAAATTTATGAAGACCATTCTTCTGAAACATCCCTATATTTTTGTCAAAGTATATGATTTTTGAAAAAATATAGTTTCTCATTCTCCATGTTTTGCTTATTGGTGGCTCTCAAAGTGTGGTCCCTAGAGTAGCATCAGCATCACCTGGGTATTTTGTAACAAGACAAGTTTTCAGGTCCCACCCAGAGCTACTGAATCATAAATTCTGGTGGTGAGGTCCAGAAACTTGAGTGTAACAAAAGCTCCAGGTGATTCTGATACATCCTAATGAGTGAGAACTATGGATCTGGGATATTTGGTGGTTAGAGGGAACTGCCAGTATAGCAGCCTCACTGTACAATATTTGTAAGTCCTGCAGCAATGCTGGGATATATTTCCTAGGAAAATTCAACTATTTGTCTCATATGTCAGATTTTTTTGGCTAACTCTGAGAATACCAGTTCTGGCAAGTCTTCTGGGGTCTTTTTGCTAGAAGCAGCAAATCCTTATGGGTCTGCAGCAACTTGATTTTTGCCTACTCAGAGGAAAGAATTCATCTGTGGAGCGTAATGCACAGCGAAAGATAGAGGCAAGTTTTAGCGAAGCAGTGAAAGTTTATTAAAAAGTTTTAGAGCAGGAACAAAAGAAAAGAATAGGGCCAAGCAGGTGACTTCAGCAATTCAAGTGCTCTGTTTGACCTTAGACTTGGGGTTTTATACATTGGCATACTTCTGGAGTTTTGCATCTCTCCTCCCTTGATTTTTCCTTGGGACAGGTTGTCCACATGTGCAGTAGCCTGCCAACACTTAAGAGGGGAGTGCATGCACGGTGTGTTTACTGAAGTAGTGTGCCTGCTCACTTAAGGTATTTTCCCCTTACCGCTGAGTGTTCCTAGAGAAAGGTCATATACCAGTTAACCTCTGCCATTTTGCCTATTAGTGCACATGCTTGGACCCACTCACCCAAATCCTGAGATCTTATTGGGAAGCTGCTGATCACCAGCTTCAGGTGTTTTCTGTCTATTGGGAGACTGATTTTCCTTGATGCCAGTTGTGACCAATTATTTTAGGGAAACAATTTAACAACTGCCTGACCATTACCTTATAGTTGCCTTGGGATGGTATGTGTTCCCTTGACCTTGACCCCCTTTGTGGGCAGGAACTGGAGTGGCTCATTTCACTCAGCTTGTAGTCTGTGGACAGCTAAGTGTTAATAGCTCAGTGAAGGGTCAGGCTGATTGCCTCCTGCACCTGCCCTTTATGATGCCTGAGTTCTTGTTTGGTGTCCAGGAAGAATCAGGTCATAGGAACTGTTTAAAAGATGATGAATGTAGAAGATTTTATTGAGCAGTGGAAGTGGCTCTTGGTGAAAGGGGAGCTAGAAAGGGGATGGTGCCAGAAGAAGGCAATCCTTACCTGAAGCCCAGCTGTCTCTGGCTAGGCTCCCTTCTGAAACTGCACGATCTGAAGTAAGCTGTGTTATCTGTAGTCACTGACCCTCAGTTGCTTCTCTACTTACCACTCATCTGCTTGTATCCCCAGCATTTGGCAGCTTGAATCCCTGAGATTCAGCAGCTTGCATCCCTGACCACTTACATTAGTTGCTTGTGTTTTTATGGGCACAGGATAGGGGGTGGGGCAGGCCAAAAAGCCAATCATTTGGGTAGGAAAAATAGGGTCAGATGCTTTCATTTAGGGCCGAGATCCAGGCTTGAGGATAGACTTTAGCTGGGAGCCCAGCCCTTCGGTATATGGGTCAGCAGTTCCCATAGAGCTGAGGTTCCAGGGCCAAAGCTCCAGGCTTGAGGGTGGAGTTTAGCTAAGAGCCCAACCTTTCTGTATTTGACTGATATTCCTTGGGTGGGGCCTCTCCTGCCCTGCTCACATTTGCCTACTCTAACATTTGTACCTTTACATTTGGAATAACTGTCCTTCATTACCTCTCATGTGAAAGACCACACTCATCACCTGACTTTTCTTTCTGCTTTCTTTCTTCTTCCCACAAGCACCCCCCAACACACTTTTTAAAATTAAAAGTTAAAGTTTTATTTTAGCATTTAAAGATTATATGAAACATGGTTGACTACCCATACTTAAAAAAATCATCAGTTATTTCTCCTGGTCTATTGAATAAAATTTAAACTCATTTACAAGGCATTTAAGATGTTTCACAGCCTTTCACCTAATTACTGTTTGGATTTGTAAGGGAGAAAGCAAATAATTTTTTTCCCCTCCACTCATATTTATTAGTTGGGATGAACCCCTTTAATAAAAGACAGGTTAACCACAGAAAAACAAACAAGTTTAATACATATATACCTCATGTATACATTGGTGATACCCAGAAAAGTCAGTGAATTTCAGAGAAGCAGCTTTGAACTCAGGCTTTTATTACCATTGTTCCCTGAAACAAAGAAAGAAGGGTGTTGTGGGAGCCAGTGATGGGGAGATCGCCAGGAAAAGCAGGGCAAACAAGGGTAAGGTTTGTTATGCAGATTTAAGAGCTTTCTCTATTGGTAAGAGTCTCTAGTGATTTAGTCATTCTTCTTTCCTGGTACAGAGAGGAAGCCATCTTTACAAATGGAGATTTTCTTTCTAAATGTAAATTTCTTTTACCAAAGAGTAACTTCTACTCTATATTCAGAGCTTATCCTGTCTGTAGTTTCTCAAAATAATCAATTCAAAATAATCCTTATGCCAAAAAGGTATATTTTGGGGTGGCAGACTCTGATATCTTACAAATCTCACCTGCCACTCCCTACTCATTCAAGTTCCATGGTAAACCATTATATTCACTTTGGGTGTATTATTCTCTTTCAGGAATTCAAGACTTAATATCACCAATTTTAAATGTTCTTCCAAGCCTTTATAACATAGTGAAATCTTATTCTTCCTCTAGACTCAGTTCAAATATCACCTCATGAAGTCTCATGAAGACTTCTCTGTTATTTCAATCCATTATAGTAATTTAAATGTTACTTTGTTTATACCTCAATATGAATTTCTTTTGCTGTCTTGTAAATGATTTAGTACTTTTTTTTTTAACAGCTTGTCATGCATGTAGGGATAAGATATTACCTATGAATATCCCAACACAATACAACGGACTTAATAGGTATTCAGTAAGTGTTAAATGCTAAAGCATCATAAAAATACAAAATTCACAATATGTATACTATCAAACATTTAAATTCCATAAAAATTAATATTATTAAAAATCTAAAAGATAACAGACTAGTAGTCCAAAGAGAAAGAGAACTGATAAATTAATCACTCTAGATAACAGGAAAACGTGTTTCAAATATTTTATTAAAGTTCTAAAAATGGTAGAAAATAATTTGACAACTCATGGTAAATGAAACATTTTTATTTTGTTTCATTGTTCTTATTTCCTCGAGGAAAAACAACAACTTAACGTTATTTTGGCCTTGCTTTACTGGAAAGCAAAGTTGTGATAAATAACCTTATCATGAAATAGAGATGATTACAATGGAACAATATTGTACTGCTGAAAATGGGTGTTTGTAAGTGTTGTTGTTTTTTACAACCTTCTATTTTCTAAAGAAGGCCTTATTAGTTGCAGAATGCTTTAAATAAAGAGATGATTTCAGCATCCTACCTAAGCCAACAGTCCTACTCCCTTCCCTTTATTGTTGTTGATCAAGCTTTTATAGCCTCAGTAAGCAATTTCAGGGAAATCAGTTATGCTATTCCACCCAGAAATGTCTATTTCATCACTTTCCTCCATGACATGGTTGAAATGACTAATTTTCTGGGGCTCGTTAAATCTCCATCTTTCATAGAAGACCACAAATTCTACCTCCCATATTACCCAGTGATTTGGGGCAATAGGCAGACATGCAGGAGTACTTGAAGCAGATTGATACTGAAAGAACTTCTAACACATCAAACAATCCTTCAAATGTCTCTTAGACAAGATTTTTCACATGAAATGCCTGTACTTAGCTCAAGAAGGAAGAATTTTATCACAACTGGAATGCCTGGCAGATTGCAATAGTGTGCCTTCGACTATGGAATAAATTGTGTTCTATCCAAATGTTTATATTGAAATCTAAACCCCAAATATGGCTATATTTAGAGACAGGGTCCATAAGGGGGTAATTAAGATGAAATGAGGTCAGCAGGGTGGTGCTTGCTTCAATTAGATTAGCCACCTTAAAGAAGAGACACCAGAGAGCTCCTTTGCTTTCTTTCCATGCATATGGAAAGGCCATGTCGGGACAAAGTGATAAGGGGATTGTCTGCAAGCCAGGAAAAAAGCCCTGGCCAGGAATCAACCTTGCTGGACCTCTTTCGAGGACTTGTAGCCTCTGGAACTATGAGTAAGTAAAGTTCTGTTGTTTAAGGCACCCAATTGTATCTCACTGTGGCAGCCTGAGCAAACTAATACATGTTTCCACTGAGCATTATTCAAAGAGAATTAAATTAATAATTAATATTTTAATGTCAAGAAAGACACTCATCTCAGATTCACAAAAATAAGCATTCAGTATGGTCTTTGGACAGCCTGAGAACTGCAGCCCTTTTCTTTTTAGAAAAGGTAAACAACCATATAAATCCCATCCCTTCAATGATTTATTTGCATTAGGATGAAATCTAGGGCCCTAGTAAAGAGTACAAATATAAATGTGCATAGTGTGTTTACCCATTAAATATGTTAGGGCCCATTATTTATTCATTTTAATTACTCATTGGGGTCTGCCATGTGCCCAGCATATCTGTGAGTGCTGGGGAAACAGTGGTGTGCAGGCCAGCAAAACTCCCAGTCAGTGTGGAGCCTGCATAACAGATAATAAACAAGTAAACATGCCATTGATATAATTTTCAGAGAGTAAAGAGCATAGAAAAAACAAAACCAGAAGATGAGATGATGAATGACTTGCTGGCAGCTATTCCAGATTTCAGCCAAGAAGGCGGAGCCTACCCTCATACAGCTTAAAATGAAATGATGGTAACACTTTAAGTAAGGAAGTGAATGTATTAAGATTGTGTGCACAGGTGGCTACTGGAACACAAAGAAAAAATGTCTTATACAATTTTGAGAGGCCAGGGAAGTCTTTACCAGGGACAGTAAGAGTAATGGAGAGGAATGGCAAAATAATTCAGTATGGAAAGAGCAGATGTGTGTTGGAACTTGACTCTCCTGTGTGATGCTTGCTAGTGACTTATTCTAATTCTTTTCTGTCTTGTAAAATAGGGCTTGTAATACCCTCTCACAGGAAGGGAAGAAGGTTGGTGTTCAATATGCAGAATGAGAAATAACCTGAAATAGTCCTAGAAATAGAAGTGATTCACAGAGAATGAGGCCATAAATGAAAAACATTAAGGTCCATGCTAAGGAACTAGAAGTATATTTTGAGGCAAGGGATATATCCCTTGGCCATTTAAGGGCTTCAAGATGATTAAATTTTTAATTTATAAATTCACAGAAGATTTTAAAAATTCATTTCTTTTTATCTATATTTTCTAAATTTCTGACAATGAATAGTACTTATATAAATTTTGAATTCTTAAAGAAGTTGGGAAAAAAGCAACTCTATTGAAATAGTCAAAAAAGACAAAGGGCCCCAAATTGGCAATATTCCTGCATAAACACACACTATCAGTTTAATAACCTCCAAATAAGTGCATTGGCCTGTGGGCTTTGGTACCTCAGGTCTTTATGACATAAAAATTGATATTCCAGAGAGATGAACATCTGTTCTGTAATCTTTGTGATTATCCTCATGCACATATTTTCTTGGTAAGAGGATTGAGCAACAGAAACTTAGGCATCCTGGAAATTCTATTACATCATACAATATAGAAGTTTTCCTGGCATGAATGGTCTGTTTACAGAAGATATACTAATGCTTATCATAATCAAATTGCATAGCCCAGCAATGCCACCCCTAAGTATATGCCCATGGAAAATTTCCATAGATGCTCACTAAAAATAAATATAAATAAAGAAATAACAAGTATGAGCAGCACAAATTGCAAACTTCCCAAATGCTCATTAATAGAAATTGAGATAAGTATATTTTGGTATATTTCCCCAAAATGAAATAGGGTACAGCACTAATAATAAAATGACTGCAACAACTCACAATAGTATGGATGACTCTCACAAATATAATGTTGAGTGAAAAAGATCAAACAAAAAAGGTAGATACTGTAAGGTAGGGGTGTGTATGTGTGGGTGCTATGGGTGTGTGTGTTTGTGTGTGTGTGTGTGTGTGTGTGTGATGTGTTTATGCATTACTGTAAGGGGATACAATAGGTAATTTCATATGTCAACTTGACTGGGACATGGCGTACCCATATATATGGCCCAACATTATATGGGGTATTTCTATAAGGGTGGTTATGGATGAGATTAACATTTAAATCAGTCAACTGAGTAAAGCAGATTGCCCACCCTGAAGTGGGTGAGCCTCATCCAATCAGTTGAAAGCCTAAATTAAACAAACAAACAAACAAACAAAAAGTCTGACCCTCCTCTGAGAAATAGTGAATTGCTCCTGCCAGACTTCGTTTGAACTGGGACACCAGCTTTGTCCTACCTTGGGACTTGAAGTGAAACATCAGTTCGTCCTGCTGGCCTTTGGCCTGCAACTACACCATCAGCTGTTCTTGGTCTAAGAAGACTCAGCCTGAAGATCTTAGGACTTGTCAGACTCCATAACTGCATTAACCAGTTCCTTCAGTAAATCTCTTTATAAATGTAAAGAATGTACCCACATCCTATTGTTGCTGTTTCTCTGAAGAACCCTAACTAAAACAGGATTTCCAGGGTGCTAGTAATGCTTTATTTATCGAATTCAGGGAGCTATACACTCAACCACGGCAAAATATTAAGGTAAATTTAGGTTGGGTATAAATATTAGGAATCACTTTTTTCAACCTTTCAGAAATTTCCAGTTAAAGGCAACTTTATGACTCCTCATTGATGTTAGAGGGTATCAAAATCTTAATATCATATTAAAAAAATACTAAGAGTATGGAACATCCCATGATCATTATCCAATTGCAAATGTTACAGTCTGTTTGCCTAAATTAGGTCCAACTGTAGGTCAGAGAGTCTGGCATAAGCCACTCTGTTCCCTGGAGCCCTCCACATTTCTGAGGCTGTAAATCAAGCTTTTCTTTACCTACATTCTAGTAGAATGAAACGCTGGGATCACAGAAACTGAAACTATATTTGGCAGTTTTGATATAGAGTATATCCTGATCTGTACAAAAACCACATCTCCAGAGATTTCCAAGTTACCCTGCAATGCAAGGGTGAAGCCCTGGGTAACCTGGGTCAGATCAGTGCAAAATACTAAGAGACAGACCATTTATAAGGTTCTGTATATGACATCCTCTTAAGTGTGTTTAAAGTCAATTTTAGAGGCTCACCCCTATGGAAAAAGTGGAGCACTGAAGCTCCTGTGGGAATTTCATAGCACCTGAATAATATTGAATTAGTACTTAAAATGATAGAATTGTTCAAAAATTTTGCCTAGAGTCCTAGACCATTATCATGTGCCTTCTAAAACAACAATCTAAAACCTTTACACTAAAACCACAAATTTTGCCATAAAACGCCAGCTTTTTTGAAAAGATAAAATACTAATTATTGAATATTTTTAGTCAATAAACAAATAATAATGCTTACTTTGCATGGACAGCATACTTACTTCACCCTGCCTCCATCTAACCTGCATTTACCACAAACTCAGAAATATAAAACTATTATTGAATAGTAAGAAAAAGAACCTAAAAAGGTTTATGTATTTATTGCCAAGAATAAAAGATAATATTTTAATTGATTAACAGTTTCTTCTATTGGCAGCTGGATCCAAAGGTAGTAAACAAATTATGTTTCTTGTATAACTGGATTTTTACATTCACAAAGCTTCCTGTATTTTGCTGACACCATTATCAACCATAAAAATAAAGTAATCCACCCCCATTCCATCTGGCTAATATTTTCTTGATACCTTTGAAACTGTTAACACATTTGGTAGCTCTTGTATGTCTTAAATACAAACTTTGGCACTTTTCACTGAACGCTAACTTGGAACTTTGCTCTAAAAAGTCCCCTTTAGCAATCTGTCAAAAAACTACTCAGTCAAAAACTGAGCTCCTGAATACTCAACAGTGTTTTCTAGTTTTCTCAACCACTCTGTCCCTCTCTCAACCTGGCCACTTACCAGAAATCCTGGGACATTGAAGTCAAGCTTTCTAGTACTGGGTCATTTCCAATTCTCAGTCTACTCAATGTCAGCCAAAGCCCTAAACTCTCACAAATAGTGCTATATCTTGATTAATCATTTGTTAATTTGAAGGCAGAGTGCTATATTTCCTGGTGGAGAAGACCAAAATAATCAGATGGCTTGCTTGCTTTTTTTTTTTTTTTTTTTCCCTCTCTCTCTGTTGGCCCAGGGTCAGTAGGTTTGAGCAAAGCAGGAGTTGACAGTTGTAGAGAAAGGCTCTGAGTCTTAGGCCTGTCTCCAGCCCGCCTGTGACACACAGAGAAGTAAAAGCTTTAAAGCAGTTTTTAAAGGAGTTTAGATAAAGAAAGATGGGAATTCCTTCTCAGACTAAAACATTTTAGACAAATATTATTAAATACTGGCAGCAAATGACATTGGGTATACAGTAAGAGGGCTCAGTCTGTTCTGTGCTTCCTCAAACTTGAATAATTTGAAATCAAATTCTAGTAGTGTGTCTGGATTCTTGTGGCTGTTTGGAAAGAACAACTTTTATTTACTAGTTCTTAAGGAAAAATTATTTTCAATGTTAATTTTTCAAATCTATGTGGAACTAATATTACTCTGATCTCTCTGTTGTGTTGGTTTATGTTGTTTTTATCTGCCTAGCATCTGCTTTCCATGAGCCATGCCATCAGTAGTCTCACAATCATAACCTCACCCCTTCCTCCTAAGCCACAGGTATGAACCAATGTTATCCAATCATCCACCCGACAATAGCAGCTGATTGAAGAAGTGAGCTCAAGAACCAAGTAGGGCCTGAGGGCTTTACCTGAAGTGAAATATGAACATCCAAGGGCAAAAAGAAACACTCTCTCCACTGGATTGTTATGCCTGGGCCTGCAGCAACCAAGTTCTCTACCACATGGAGAGATCTGAGATATGGTTAGACAAAATGAGAAGAGCACAGACAAGCAGAAACAAGAGCTGGGCAGGAGTCCTGTTCAGACTAACTTACAGTCCGAACGTACATGCAAGGATCTCTGAAAAGCAGTCTTTCCAAGTGGGCCTAAAACTGTAGTCATGACAAATTGTATTTTCAGAGGCAGCACAGTGCATTTCTTATAGCTCTTGTTGTTCTTCTTTACTATTAAATAAAAACTGGTTACCTGTAACTTGTATTTTGATCAGCTCTCCACTATCATGGAATGAACATATTCTATCTATTGTTTGAGAGTCTTTTACATATTAAAAGATAATCTGTATTCCCTGAGCCTCATTTTTTTTTTTTTTTTTTCTCAAGATAAAGTATCATTTAGCTCTAGTAAGAGAAACAATGTGGACTGGGATGAAACATGAATCTGATCCAACATGATAAATCTTTTGTTCCTATGAAGATTTTCTGCCAGGTCAATGGTAATAGCTAAATAGATAACAGGATGTTAGATACAGTTTGAGTGCAGAAGTGAAGTATAAGAAAGGTAACTCGTATAAAGCATAACTTCATATGCTTTATAGAAATAAAATGATTATTTTATTTATTAGAAATAAAATGATCTGTTTTCCAGAGCAGTATTCTGCTCTCTCTCTCTCTCTCTTTTTTTTTTTTTTTTTTTTTTTTTAGAAAAAGTAAATAGAACAAGACAATTGACCAAACATTTAAAATTTCAACAAAGTTCTGTCAGTGCCTAGGAACTGTTAGAAGTCAGTGGGAAAAAATTATTCAATAGCAAATTAGAAATGGAAACATGAAACACAAATTTGAGAAACAGTGGTATTTCAGGATTTTTAAGTTAATCAACCAGTTGGCAGAAAATCCAACTTGTTCTAAACAGAGTTAGGATACAGAAAAGACAATGACTACATTGAGAATATCAAGCTATGAAGATCAGTTGAAATTTTAAAAAATGTTATTTTTACTGGCAATTTAGACCAAAATGAGAAAACTGATTGATTGCAGGTGGTAGCTGGGGACAAGTTTCCTTTACATGTCACAGTTCCAAACTTCAGTGATACATGTCAGTTCTGAATGGTACCAGGATAATTCGGTGATCTCTCATAGTTGAAATGGTGGTTTTAAATGATCTAAGAATTTCTAGTTTAGGTTTTAGAAAGACCATAAAGTTTATTTCAATAATCCAGTACCTGTTTAAATTTAAAAGAGAAGAAATTTAAAAGTAGAAATTCTTCTCAATTATCTGGGCCAGTAGTTTAGTCTCATAAATAAACGTCTATGTGGTAAATCTCTAAATTAACTTGATTAAATGTTACTACAGCTTTTTTTCTTGGAGCTCAGTAGATCATTTCAATATAATTCCAAACAATCTCTTCAACATGAATATCCTTGGCCCCCTCACTTGTGTACTCTCACATTCCGGGAACACAAGAGGTTTTTTTTCCAGGAACACAAGAGGTTTTTCTCTAGACTTCAGTCTGGGAGTGTGATCTCTGGTCTACTTTATATTGTTACAATGAACTCCAAGTAGTCATTTTCTTGGGAGTAAAATTTGTTTTACCACAGTGGAAGAGTGTGCAAACAGAGGAGTCACATGTCTCAGCTTTGAAGTCAGAAAAATCTTGGGTTCAACTCTGAGCTCTCTAATTCACCAAGACTTTCTGAGCCCATTTCCATATTTATAAAATCAAAACCGTAATGTCTACTTTATAGGTTTGTTATGAGGGCTTGGTTACTTTTCCAAAATCCTTCATATGTTGTAATTACTAAACTAGTAAACTGGTAGAAACTTCTTTTATAGATGTAAGAACTGGGGATGAAAGCTATCCATAGAAGGATAAATTATAATTAGTAAAGCCAAGTGGAGACACATGACAAATAGAACATAATATCTATGACTTGCCTTTGGAATTCTACCTTACCAGCACAGGATAACTTTTTGCTTTAGAATAGTTTAAAAACATTTTGTCATGCACCATGGTTGTCCCTGGCAATAGGCAGTTGAGTAATATGAAGTCCCTATCCCTTGAAGAGGTTATGTTTGGGGACAGGTGGTCAAATAATTTCAGTTGTGTGTTGCATAATTAGCTCTATTTATAAGGTATTTCAGACCATGCAGAAAGAGTTTTAGTCTTGTGCTGGGTAAGGGAAACAACATATCTCTAAAGGCTTTCTGGAGGATGTCATACAGAGTTTAACTGTAGGAGGTACAAGAACCAAGCAAACAAAGCCATTCTAGGTAGACTAAAAGGGTTCAATAATGGTATCAAGACAGGTAAAAATGTGACCGAGGAACTGTAAACCCTTTGATAACACAAGATTAAAAGACAGTTTCAGAGAGAGGTTCTTTCAGACTTTAGTGTTACAAGGGATCCCCATGTTTGACCTTTTTTCCAGGGCAGAGAAAAAGAAAGCATTTTAATACAATTATTAAAGTCAACATACAAGATTATTTATTATTTTGAATATATAATAGCAATCCCATTAAAATCAGACAAAAAATGTTTATTGTTTTAAAATATGTTTTGGCCTGTCTAGCAGTGTAATAATCCAGGAAACTAAAATAGTATTTGGGGTCAATATTAAGAAAAATGCAAAACTGTCATTACTTGTACGTGACAAGAATTTCTTTCTGGAAAATATTAAAAAATCAAGCTATTGGAACTAAGATGTAAATTCGATTTATCTATATAAATAGTAAAGGTGCAAAACTTGACAGGTGTCTTATGTCACCAACAGTTAGTGAATATAATGTTGAAAAAGAGTCCATTCATAACAGGAGCAAAAATTTAAATGCTTGGAAGTAATCTTAACAAGAAAGCTTCTAAACTGAACTCATCTGAATATTTTTGCCGAGAGATTCAAAAGAAGACTTAAAAATGGAGAGACATATCAAGTCCACAGATGGGAAAATTGAATATGATAAACCGATTCTTCCTTTTTTAGACTTTATGCAAATCTAGTAAAAATCATAGTGTATTTTTTTGAATTCACCAATATGAATTTATGACTGACTCAATTATTGAGAACTGGAAAGAAAAATTTGTAAGTATAAGAACTACTCTGTACTCAACTATACTACTTATCACCAGTTACATACATGTATAATAAAACTATAAAAATTAAAGGACTTCAGTATTGAAACAAAAATAAGAGATCTATCAAATAAAGCAGTCACAAAATAGATAACATCATGAACAAAGCAGGAGGCAGATTCTGTAGGAAAATAAGCATTATTTAAACTTAACACTCTCAAAGTTACTAACATCTTTAATTAAAGGTTCCACAAACCACATACAAATACAAACAATTATAAATAAAATACAAATCAGAACAAAATAGATGGAAATTTACTTAAATTAAGGATGAATTATGATTGCGTAAGGATATCAGAATTCACAAATAAAAATGCTATAAATTAGCCTATATACAAATTTAAGTCTGTTGTGCTTCAGAAAGGACCATAGCTGCAATTAGAAATTAAAGAAAATGTTTTGAAACAAATAAAGGATGAATAGCCTTAACATGTTTGGAGAGATTTTTTTTTTTTTTTTTTTAAATGCAAGCTTGACAAGTAGAGAAGAAACAATACTTTATAGCTTATGAAATACAAACATCAGGGGGATCACTGCACATTGGGCACCTGTGGGGGTGGCGCGTGGAGGAAGAGCATCAGGAAAAATAGCTAATGGATGCTGGGTTTAATTCCTGGGTGATGAGATAATCTTGTGCAGTAAACCACCATGGCACACCCTTACCTGTATAAAAAACCTGTACATCCTGCACATGTATCCTTGAACTTAAAAGCTGAAAAAAAGAAAAAAAAATTAAAACATACTTATATTTGCTGACCAAAAAAAATTTAAAAAAGAAACACAAATGTCTACGAACTATGTCAATAAATTGCTACCCTGACTGACATCTTTGTCATTGAAATAGAGCAAATTTGCCGGGCGCGGTGGCTCAAGCCTGTAATCCCAGCACTTTGGGAGGCCGAGGCGGGCGGATCACGAGGTCAGGAGATCGAGACCATCCTGGCTAACACGGTGAAACCCCGTCTCTACTAAAAAAATACAAAAAACTAGCCGGGCGAGGTGGCGGGCGCCTGTAGTCCCAGCTACTCGGGAGGCTGAGGCAGGAGAATGGCGTAAACCCGGGAGGCGGAGTTTGCAGTGAGCTGAGATCTGGCCACTGCACTCCAGCCTGGGTGACAGAGCGAGACTCCTTCTCAAAAAAAAAAAAATAAAAAATAAAAAAAAAAATAAAAAATAAAAAAAAAAAGAAATAGAGCAAATTTTTGTTGTTATTCCAAAGAAAACATGCACTGTAGCTGTGATGATGAAGATGTCCATATAACTGTATGAAAGTACAATTCTAGAAAGTACTAACTTTTGAAAAATAATTTGTTAACATGTTTCCAGAGAGGTACAATGTTCAAAGTTCCAGACCAAATGGTACTCTTTCTCGCAATTTTCACTGGAAAAATTGCTAAAAAACTTTTTTTTTTTTTTTTAAAGTCTTCATCGCTGGGCGCGGTGGCTTAAGCCTGTAATCCCAACACTTACAGGCCGAGACGGCCGGGAGGCCGAGACGGGCGGATCAGGAGGTCAGGAGATCGAGACCATCCTGGCTAACACAGTGAAACCCCGTCTCTACTAAAAAATACAAAAAAAAAAAAAAAAAAAAAAAAAAAACTAGCCGGACGAGGTGGCGGGCGCCTGTAGTCCCAGCTACTCGGGCGGGGGGGGGGGGGGCTGAGGCAGGAGAATGGCGTAAACCCGGGAGGCGGAGCTTGCAGTGAGCTGAGATCTGGCCATTGCACTCCAGCCCGGGCCACAGAGCGAGACTCCTTCTCAAAAAAAAAAAAAAAAAAAAAGTCTTCATCACATTATATTTAAACAGGCTTTTTTTTTTAGGCTGGGAGAATGATTACAAAGATAGTTCCCATATATCCTGCATTCAGTTTCCATATTATTAACATCTTAAATTAGTATTGCACATTTGTCACAATGAATGGACCAATTTTGACATACTATTATAAACTAAAGTTCATACTTCATTTATTTTTCCTTAGTTTTTACCTAATGTCCGTTTTTCTGTTCCAGGATTACACATTACATTTAGTTGTCATATCTCCTTGGGTTCCCGTTAGCTCAAGTGACTTCTCAGACTTACCTTGCTTTTGAATGACCTTGAATAATGTGAGAAGTACTCGTCGGGAACTTTGTAGAATGAACCTCAACTGGGATTTGCGTGATGTTTTTGTAAAGATTAGGCCGGGTTTATTGGTTTTGTGAGGAAGACCACAGAGTATCATTTTCACCACATCATATCAAATGTGAACTCTATCCAGATGAGTTATCATTCTTGCTGTCAATCTTATTACCTGGCTGAGGTAGTTTTTTTCTTCAAGTTTTTCTACTTTTTACACATTTCTCCCTCCCTTTGCATACTGTATTATTTGGCAGGAAGTCACTATGTACAGTTCATACTTAAGGAATGAGGAACATTGCTTTTGAAAACAGAAACTTAGTAGCCTTAACTCAAGAAATACAGGACTGGTTAATTTTGATATTTCTGTCATAGGGTTCATTATATAACCATTACAAATAACATTTAAAAAATCTCAGTTTCATGTCAGGGAAAAATATGCGAATAGAGTAAGTGAAAGAGGTACTGCGTATGCAACATTAAACTCATTATTGCAAAAATATACATATGTAAAACAAAATAGTATGAAAATAGTGTTTATAAGGTCAATTTAAACATCCTTTTATGTTTCTGATTTTCTAAATTTGCTACTACTTCTTATTTTATAATCAGAAATGTAGTTTTCAAAAACTAACTTAAGGCACTTTTTCCACTAAAGGGATATGTTTACCAGATGGACTGGACATATTTATGTTGGCTGGACAGGGTATTCACTCCTTGTAATGGAGCTGGAAGTCCACAGACAAATTTTTCTCTATTCCTTTTGTTTTCTGTAATAAGTGACCCCCTAACACAAACATTCCCAGACTCACACCTAAGTAAACACATTCTTTCTTCAAGATTCTTTAACAGCATAGAAGTACAACTTTCGAAATACTAATGTTAACATATTACTTAAATTCTAATTGAATTTTACACTTTTGTTGATTATTCATTAATAGACTTAGATTAAATGAGGGATCTCATCAATTTAAAATTGAAAAAAATTTTTTGGTTGCTAAGAAGATTAGTATATTATCAAATTCTAGATCAACCTCTTGCGGCCACAAAATTTGATTAATCTTTCCATTTAGAGAAAAGTATCAGTCCACATGTTATTGTAAGAAATTATACAAAGAGATCCCTTATACTCTTTATGCAGTTTCGCCCAGTAGTAACATCTGGCAAGTATATAGTGTAATATCACAACCAGAATATGGACTTTAGTACAATCCACTGATCTTAGGAAAACGTTTATCAGTTTTACTTGCACTCATTTGTGTGTGTGTGTGTGTGTGTGTGTGTGTGTGTGTGTAGTTAGTTCTATGCATTTTTTTAGAGGTATAGATCTGTGTATATACCACCATAGTCAATACAGGAACAGTTCCATCACCACAAGGATATCTCATGTTGATCTTTTATTACTGTACCCACTCCCTTCTGACCACCAGGTTCCATGTCCAATCCCTAGAAACCAGTAATCTGTTCATTTCTGAATTTTGCTACTTCACAAGTGCTA
Organism: Rhinopithecus roxellana; assembly: GCF_007565055.1. Classification (NCBI taxonomy): domain Eukaryota; kingdom Metazoa; phylum Chordata; class Mammalia; order Primates; family Cercopithecidae; genus Rhinopithecus; species Rhinopithecus roxellana. Next base: position 143,554,652 of record NC_044553.1, on the reverse strand, counting down.
TATAAACAGATTAATTTGGCATGTGAGCTTTTGAGATTAGTCCCCTCCCCCGCCCACCCACTCAGACTACAGCCCATGAGATTCATCCAAATTGTTGCATGTAATGATGGTTCCTTCCTTTTTATTGCTGGGTAGTACTTCATTAGTATTTCATGGTATGGATGTTCCACTGCTTGTTTAAATATTCATCCACTGAAAAATATCTGGGTTATTTATGTTGTTTGCAGTTTTTTAGTATTATAACTAATGCTGCTATTAACATTTTATGCAGGTTGTGAGGTGAACATAATTCTTTATTTCTTCAGGATAAATGCCCAAGAATGTTTAGTTGCATGCTTTGTTTTCAAGGTTCTGCCAAATATTTACCTTTAACTGATCCTCCTACATATCCTATTAGAAAAAAACATAGCAAAATAATAACAGTAACTAAAATGCTTGCTACAAATAGCCAGAATAGATATGGATACATACATAAATACTTTTAATTTAAATTTTTTTATTATGCTTTAAGTTCTAGGGTACACGTGCACAATGTGGAGGTTTGTTACATACGTATATATATGAGCCATGTTGCTGTGCTGCACCTATTAACTCGTCGTTTACATTAGGTATATCTCCTAATGCTATGCCTCCCCCCTCCCCCCTCCCCACAATAGGACCCGGTATGTGATGTTCCCCTTCCCGAGTCCAAGTGATCTCTTTGTTAAATTTCCACCTATGAGTGACAACATGCAGTATTTGGTTTTCTGTTCTTGTGATAGTTTGCTGAGAATGATGGTTTCCAGTTGCATCCATGTCCCTACAAAGGACACAAACTCATCTTTTATTATGACTGCATAGTATTCCATGGTGTATATATGCCACATTTTCTGAATCCAGTCTGTCACAGATGGACATTTGGGTTAATTGCAAGTCTTTGCTATTGTGAATAGTGCCGCAATAAACATACCTGTGCACGTGTCTTTATAGCAGCATGACTTATAATCCTTTGGGTATATCCCCAGTAATGGGATGGCTGGGTCGAATGGTATTTCTGGTTCTAGATCCTTGAGGAATTGCCACACTGTCTTCCACAATGGTTGAACTAGTTTACAGTCCCACCAACAGTATACAAGTGTTCCTATTTCTCCACATCCTCTCCAACACCTGTTGTTTCCTGACTTTTTAATGATTGCCATTCTAACTGGTGTGAGATGATATCTCATTGTGGTTTTGATTTGCATTTCTCTGATGGCGAGTGATGATGAGCATTTTTTCATGTGTCTGTTGGCTGTATGAATGTCTTCTTTTGAGAAATGTCTGTTCATATCCTTTGCCCACTTTTTGATGGGGTTGTTTGTTTTTTTCTTGTATATTTGTTTGAGTTCTTTGTAGATTCTGGATATTAGCCCTTTGTCAGATGAGTAGATTGCAAAAATTTTCTCCCATTCTGTAGGTTGTCTGTTCACTCTGATGGTAGTTTCTTTTGCTGTGCAGAAGGTCTTTAGTTTAATTAGATCCCATTTGTCAATTTTGGCTTTTGTTGCCATTGCTTTTGGTGTTTTAGACATGAAGTCCTTGCCCATGCCTGTGTCCTGAATGGTATTACTGAGGTTTTCTTCTAGGGTTTTTATGGTTTTAGGTCTAACATTTAAGTCTCTGATCCATCTTGAACTAATTTTCATATAGAGATTAAGGAAAGGATCCAGTTTCAGCTTTCTACTTTAATTTAAATTTTATGGGAGCATGGTATGCATTTTGAAACATATATGATGATAAGTGTAGTTTAATGATTTTTCACAAAATGAGCACATCTGTGTAATAGATGCACCCAGAGCAGGTTACAGACCATTATTGGAATCTCTGAAGACTGTTTAGACCCCTGTTGGTACTCCCCATAAGGTAGACCTCTAGGATAGTCACATTCCTGATTTTTGACACTATAGAGCATTTTTGTCTACTTTTGAACTTTACATAGATTTCCATAGTCTGTACTTTTGTATCTGGCTTCTTTTGTTTAACATTGTGTTTGTGAGATTAATTCAAAATTTAGTCTTTCGTGGCATGTAGTAGAGTTTATTCATTCTCATGTTGTGCAGTATTCCATTTATTAATCTATCAAGATTAAGTCATCAATTCTACTGGTAACTACATATGATTGTTTCTTGTTTTTAGATATTATGAATAATATTGATATAAACATTCTTGTACGTATTGCCTTGTGAACCCATTGAATCGTTTCTTTTGAGTGTTCCCTTATGAGAAGAATTGCTGACTCAGGTAGTATGCATATATTCAGCTTTAGTAGATGTGACCAAATAGTTTTCCAATGTGATTGTGCTAATTTATGCTCTCACTAGCAGTGTATGAGAGCTACCTATCCAAATATGTGTTGTAAATTTCTGGAGAAACTGAGATTGAAGACACTTAAAGTTTCTTAATGTCACACAACTGAAGAGAAAAGTTCCTGTTTTTAACCTAGGTTTCCTAAATCTAGTCATATTCATTTTCTAATTTACTATCATGTCAAATACTTGACATTTATCACTCTACCTACCTCCTACATTTTCCATAAATGAATTTCCATACATTTGTGCCTGTAATGTTCTTCTACTCAAGGACTAATCCAGGAGGATCATGGTTGCCTCCCTAACTCTGCCAATTCAGCCATCTCTTTTTACTTTTTTTTTAATTAAAACAACACACATTTATTGTCTCACACATTTCTTGTCTTAATTATCATTCTCAGTATCAAAAATCTGGGAACAGTGGCTTAACTGTTCAGGAGCCCTCTAATTAGGATCTCATGAAGCCTAAAATAAGGCCTGTGTTCCCTTCTAGAGACTTGGGATGAATCTATTTCCAGGTTAATTCAGGTCATCAGCCAAGTTCAGTGTCTTGCAGCTGCAGGACAGAGGTCTCCATTTCCTTGTTGGCTGTCAACTGTGAGCCAGTCTTTGTTCCTAGAGCCTGTCTACATCCTTCCTATACTTAATGTGGTGCACCTCCGGTAATGGCAGATAGGGTATCTCTCATGCTTGGGATCCCTCTAACTTCTGCTCCATCTCTCCCCGACTATAGCCACAGAAAATTCTTTGCTTTTAAGAGTTTCTGTGATTAGACTGAATCAACCTGAAAAATCCAGAATAAACTGCAAAGACTTTTTCCAGTTTATGTGTGTAAAGGTGTTCATAGTAGCCTTGAATGATCTGTTGTATTTCTGTAGTGTTGGTTGTAATATCTCCCATTTCATTTCTTTTTATTTTTTTAAATTTTTTTTTTGAGATGAAGTTTCACTCTTGTTGCCCAGGCTGGAGTGCAATGGCGCGATCTTGGCTCATCGCAACCTCCGCCTCCCAGGTTCAAGTGATTCTCCTGCCTCAGCCTCCCTAGTAGCTGGGATTACAGGCATGTGCCACCACACCCAGCTAATTTTGTATTTTTAGTAGAGACGGGGTTTCTCCACGTTAGTCAGGCTGGTCTCAAACTCCCAACCTCAGGTAATCTGCCCGCCTCGGCCTCCCAAAGTGCTGGGATTATAGGCGTGAGCCACCACGCCCGGCCCCCATTTCATTTCTTATTGAGGTTATTTGATTTTTCCCTCTTCTTTTCTTAATCTTATTAATGGTCTATCAGTTATATTTATCTTTTCAAATAACTGACTTTCTATTTCACTTATCTTTTATATTTTTTTGTTTCAATTTAATTTAGTTCTGCTCTGATCTTGTTTATTTTCTTTCTTCTGGTGGGTTTGGTTTGTTCTTGTTCCTCTAGTTCCTTAAGCTGTGATCTTAGAATATCAGTTTGTTCTCTTTTAGTCTTTTTGATGTAGGCATTTAGGGCTATGAACTTTTCTTTCAGCACCGCCTTTGCTGTATCCTAGAGGTTTTGATAGGTTGTGTCACTATTGTTGTTCAGTTTGAAGAATTTTTTAATTTCAATCTTGATTTCACTTTTGACCCAATGATCATTCAGGAGCAGGTTATTTAATTTCCAGGTATTTGCACGGTTTTGAAGGTTCCTTTTGGAGTTGATTTCCAGTTTTATTCCACTGTGGTCTGTGCTTGATATAATTTCAATTTTCGTGTATTTATTGAGGCTCGTTTTGTGGCCTATCATATGGTCTATCTTGGAGAAAGTTCCATGTGCTGTTGAATAGAATGTGTATTCTGCAGTTGTTGGGTGGAATGTTCTGTATATATCTCTTAAGTCCATTTGTTCCAAGATATAGTTTAAATCCATTGCTTCTTTGCTGAATTTCTGTCTTGATGACCTATCTAGTGCTGTCAGTGGAGTATTGGAGTCCCCCACTCTTATTATGTTGCTGTCTATCTCATTTCTTAGGTCCAGTAGTAATTGTTTCATAAATTTGGGAGCTTGAGTATTAGGTGCATGTATGCTTAGGATTGTGATATTTTCCTGTTGGACAAGGCATTGACGTTTATAAAACGTTCCTCTTTGTCTTTTTAAACTGCTGTTGCTTTGAAAGTTTGTTTTGTCTGATATAAGAATAGCTACCCTGCCTCCTTTTTGTTGTCCATTTGCATGAAATGCCTTTTTCCATTCCTTTACTTTCGGTTTTTGTGAGTCCTTATGTGTTAGGTGAGTCTCTTAAAGGCAGCAGATAGTTGGTTGGTGAATTCTTATCCATTCTGCAGTTCTGTATCTTTTAGGTGGAGCATTTAGGCTATTCATATTCACTGTCACTATTGAGATATGAGGTACCATTCCATTCATCATTCTATTTGTTGCCTGTATACCCTGGTTTCTTATTTCTTGTTTTTGCATTTTAATTTATATTTTTGTTTTATAGGTCTTGTGAGATTTGTGCTTTAATGAGGTTCTGTTTTGATGTGTTTCCAGGATTTGTTTCAAGATTTAGAGCTGCTTCTAGCAATTCTTGTAGTGGTGGCTTGGTAATGGCAAATTCTCTGAGCATTTGTTTGTCTGAAAAAGACTGTATCTTGCCTTCATATATGATGTTTAGTTTCACTGGATACAATATTTTTGGCTGATAATTGTTTTATTTGAGGAGGCTGAAGATAGGGCCCAATCCCTTCTAGCTTGTAGGATTTCTTCTGAGAAATCTGCTGTTAATCTGATAGATTTTCCTTTTTAGGTTACCTGGTGCATTTGTCTCACAGCTCTTAAGATTCTTTCCTTTGTCTTAATTATAGATAACCTGATGATAATGTGCCTAGGTGATGGTCCTTTTGTGATAAATTTTCCAGGTGTTCTTTGTGCTTCTTTTGTCTAGGTCTCTAGCAAGGCTGGGCAAGTTTTCCTCAATTATTTCCCCAAATTTGTTTCCAAATCTTTTAGATTTCTCTTCTCCCTCAGGAACACTGATTATTCTTAGGCCTGGTAGTTTAACATAATCCTAGACTTCTTGGGTACTTTGTTCATATTTTCTGATTATTTCTTCTTTGTCTTTGTTGGACTAGGTAAATTCTAAAATCTTGTTTCCAGGTTCTGAATTTCTTTCTTCTACTTGTTCAATTCTATCGATGAAACTTTCCAGAGAATTTTGCTTTCCTGTAAGTGTTATTTAGTGTTTCCTGAAGCTTTGATTGTTTTTTCTTTATCTATTTCCTTGAATATTTCTCCCTTCACTTCTTGTATCATTTTTTTTTTTTTTTTTTTTTTTTAATTTTCTTGTGTTGGGCTTCACCTTTCTCTGGTGACTCCCTGATTAGCTTAATAACTAACTTCCTGAATTCTTTTCAGGTAAATCAGGACTTCTTCTTGTTTTGGATCCATTACGGGTGAGCTAGTGTGATTCTTTTTGTGGGTATTAAAGAGAATTGTTTTGTCATATTACTAGAGTTGTTTTCTGCTTCCTTCTCATTTGGGTAGTCTCTGTCAGAGGGAAGGTGTAAGGCTGAAGGCTGTTGTTCAGATTCTTTTGTTCCATGGACTGTTCTGTCTATGTCATACTATCTCTCTTTCCCTATGGATGTGACTTCCTGAGAGCTGAGCTGTAGAGATTGTCATCTCTCTTCAGGATCTAGCCATCCAGCAAGTCTACCAAGCTCTGGACTGGCCCTGGGTGTTTGCACAGAGTCCCATGATGTGAACCATCTATGGGTCTCTCAGCCTTGGATACTAGCACCTGTTTCAGTGGAGGTGGCGGGGAGTGAAATGGAGTCTGTGAGGGTTCTTAGCTTTGGTGATTTAATGCCCTATTTTTGTGTCCATGGCACTTTCCAGGGAGCATCAGCTATGGTAGTATGGAGAGGAACCACCATGGGTGGGGCCCTAGAACTCCCAAGAGTATATGCCCTTTGTCTTAAGCTACTAGGGTGGGTAGGGAAGGACCATTGGGTAGAGGTAGGGCTAGGTGCATCTGAGCTCAGATTCTCCTTGGGCGGGTGTCCTCTTACTTTTGATCAACTGCAATAACGTGCCACATACACCACTTCAGTGAATACCTGTGTTTCAATATTTAACTTTTAACTATTCTTAGTTTAATATTTTGTCATCTACAATCTAGGATCTTTGAGAACTAATATTTCTTTCATATCTATCCTCCTTATCAATGCAGATAAAGATCATTTAGAATTTGTTACATTTAATTGACGTCTAACTATCTTAAAGTTAAAAGGATCATCTAACATTTAAATGAGATAATAGACCAACGTAAAGTAAAGTAAAAAAACACAGAAAGTTTTGAAGAAAATCCAGCATACCCACAGTCTGAGATAGGAGACATATTGAATCCCAAAATATTGAGCAGAGCTAAATTTTATTTTCTAACATTTTAAAAGTTGCCAATTTCAATAAAAGTGGGCCAAGCTAAAAAAAAACAAAAAACTCAGATAATAAATTAAGTGAAATGTATTACTTGAAAGGAATGTAAATTAAGAGTAATATGTTGTCTTTTAAAAGTTGACTTTAGATGAGATTTGAGAAATAGGTTGAGAACAATGAAATAAAAAATATCTGACAATATTTATTCTTAATTATAAGGGTCAAATAATGGAAATAGTTTTTTACCTCTGGAAAGGAGAAGGTTTTGTTTAGTTTATATCTCTTTAAAGGGTACCTACTACATATATCAGAGTGTTTTAGATACTTTGATAGAAATTAACAAATGGAAGAAGGAAGACATAATCTAAAGCCATAAGAAACTCAAAGAAAAGTATGGCCAATAGTTGTGTTGAAAGTTTAAAGACAATTTGTATAAGATAGCCTTGGCTTGAGATCTTTAGGGCTTCTATTAGGTTTATAGAATGATATCTTATAAAACTGTATACAAATGGAATCTACAGTTAAAATAATTACAATATTTCACCACCAAAGCAATTCACATTTCTAATCTTATTTTATTCTATGATTATCTGCTGTATAAAAGCAATTTGTATCAAGTCCACTTTGCAATGGAGAAACTGAATTTGCACCATGAATAAGTGGTAAGATTAAACATAAAACATGTTGATCTTGGCATGGGTTATAAACAATAAATTTCTCCTTGGACTGTGACCAGTGAAAGAAAAATCACTTAAGCAGGATTTTACTATTTGACCTGAGGTCATCTTACTTGAATATTTACATTTCTTTGTAAGTAAAAATGAGGTTACTTGACTTATTTCTGTGAAACTTAATTTTGTTTAGTGAAATATTAAAGGCAAGTGGCTGAAGAAAGCAAGCAGATAATTGTATAATAAACATGACAAGATGCTAAACTTTTTGTGATCAAGGCAATCCAAATTATAATAATAAAATACAAATTACATCCATCAGACTGCCAAAAATTAAAGCATTTATAAAATCCAATTTTTGTGAACATGTCTTTCCATCATTGTTAGGGGGAATATAATGGCTACCAAACTTTTCAAGAGTAATCAAAACTTAAATATGCCTCTTTTCACTTAGTAATTTATTTCTAAAAATTTATAAATTAAAAATACTGAAGTGTTTAAGGATATGTATGTGTGTTTGTGTTGTATATGTGTATATATGTGTGTATATATGTATGTGTATATATATATGAACTATTTAGTATACATATCAGTATGATATTAAATAGAAATCAATTGGAGAAAATGTGGAAAACAGTTTTAATTTACTCTGGAATATTAAATAGTCATTAGTAATAACCACAGGGATTTATGTACTACCTTAGTGAATTCAGATTGTTAAATACAAAAGTTACACTAAATATGTGTAATATGACCTAGTTTCCTATTTTGTAAATTAATAATATAGAAAGAGTATGCTTTATATATACAAAGTGTAAAAACATGTATGTGTATATATATCACAAAAGTAAAAATATATCTATATATTACAAATATATTTTACATAAATAAATAAAGATTTTTAATCTTGTGATATACACACACACACACAAACTTTTTTTTATACTTTATGTATATAAGGCAAACTCTCTTATATTATTAATTTACAAAATAGGAAATTAGGTCATATTATACATTTTTTGTGCAACTTACATTTTTATATTTAGCAATCTGAATTCACTAAGGTGTACAAGAAGGCCTCTGGTTATTATTAATGGCCATTACACATTTATATTTAATATTTATTTACTCTTGTTATATATATTACAAGAATAAAAATCTGCGACTGAAGGAGTGAGAGTGGTAAAAATCCACTTGGGTGAAACAGAAAAGCAGCCCTGTTGTTACATCAGGCTGGCAGGGAGGACAGGTGCATATAAAATCTGCTGCCAAGTTGCCAGGAAACATTGTTTCTCCTGAGGTCATGCAGCCTTGGCATTCATGTGGAAAATGCCACAATGACTCCTCTTTGAGTGTCCATTGATTCTTTCTCGTGATGCCCTCAGACCTGCCTGACGACCTTCTAGTGAGGAGTTCTGCTGGCAAACTCACCTTGCCTTTTGATAGCTTCTAGTAGCTGGTAAATCCCACTTCTAACCTTGTCTCAGTGACAGCAATCAGTCTAGAACTGATCCCAGCGTCCTCTAGAGCCTTCTCGGAATCCGTCAGTGGGAGCCCAAGTTGATGGCTAGAGGCTTCCCTCTCCCCTCTGGTCACGTGGCACGCCATGGCTCCTCCAGAGTGCCTGCTCTTAATGCTTTCAGTCAAGAAATTTGATTTTTCTCAGAACGCTAGTTTATTTCTGGTGATTTTTGGCCAATTTCGTTTTAACAACATGTGCATATGTGTACAGATTAGTGTGTGTAGGTATGTATGTATGTATCTATCTACTTATCTATTATCCTGTAAGGTAAAGCAGAAAAAGTTCTGGAAGGCACAAATTACATTTGAGCAGTTGTTACTCTGCCATATGTGAGTAGAAAAGGAGTGATGAGAACTTTTACTGATAAATTAAATTTTCAAATTATAGTGTTTACAAGGACTATGTATTATTGGGTTTTGGGTTTTTTGTTTTTGTTTTTGTTTTTGTTTGCTTTTTCAGAGAGTAAATAAATGAATTTTAAAAATTAATGTATCTCAGCATCGTCTCTCTCTTTCTACACACACACACACACACACACACACACACACACACACACACAAACACAAATACACCACACTTACATACCCCTCTCTGGAAAACTGAGCATATTGAGTTCAGATCCTCGAAATTAGACATAGAAAGTTATTCCTTTAATTGTTTTCAATAATCCAAATCTGTATTTTAATTTAATTCAAATTTGAAATGCATTTTTTTCTCAAAGGAAAAATATTAAAATGAGCAACAAAAGATTATATATTTGTAACATATAAGTAATTTTCATTGCTTTTGCATATACATATTTTGTCGATATATAATATCGTATTATATACTTTAAATGCTTGACATCTATATTTACATCTATCTATAACCTTACCGATATCTATATTTAACAGTTGGCTGCTTAATTAAACTGGGACTGAGAATCAGAGTGAAAGTTTACTTGACCAGGATTCATTTAAACTACTTGCAAGGTGTGGTTCTCCCACACATATCTGGCAACAAAGATCACGTGGATTAAAAGGAGAATGAAGCGGTGGATAGGTAATAGGCCATCTTTAGTCTTAATTAGCTTCCATTGCTGTTCCTGTTTCTTGAAAAGGGAACACAGATGGAAATGTAATTAATGCATAAACTAATTAGTGATCTCATTTGCCAATTGTACATGATGAATAAACAGATTACAGAAAATACTCAGCAGGTTGAAGCAAGGTGAGGCCAGGAGGGTGAGATGAAGAAATACTTACGGTTGGATTGGCAATAAACCATAAAACAAATTATGCATTTTCTTGCATATAATTTTATCAAGGAGGAAAAGGAAATCACAGTTGTTTTATTTTTTAAAACTAAACATGTAACCAAGGGCACTATACTACCTCATAAGTTTGATTTAGTAGAAATAATTGTTATCCCGTAATGCAATTTTTAAAGGAATTCATAAATCTATCAAAATAAAAACATCTACTTACTTTTTGTAGAACAGCAAATTTTCAACACTAGTAATTAATGTAAAAATCCCAGCATTTTGGGAGGGCGAGGCAGGCAAATCACCTGAGGTCAGGAGTTTGAGACTAGCCTGGCCAACATGATGAAACTCCATCTCTACTAAAAATACAAAAATTATCTGGGCATAGTGGCCTGGCTACTTGGGAGGCTGAGGCAGGAAAATTGCTTGAACCCAGGAGGTGGAGGTTTCAATGAACTGAGATCGCGCCACTATACTCCAGCCTGGGCAACAGAGCAAAAATCCTTCTAAAAAAAAAAAAAATACAATTTTTAAAGTTATGTCCTCTCTTTGGCATCTTTTAGTCTGAATTCATTTTTGTCAAAATAACATATACTGCATAATTATTGCATACGAGTCAGTGTTCAGCGCCGTCAACGGGATTTCCCCAAATTTCACTAACAAAATTGCGGAAAATGAAAGATATTAAAGTCAAGGTGTGGAGTAAATATCAATCATCTGCTGAAAACCACCTTCCCCTGAATATCTACTGCAGAGAGCTTAGCTCAGCAGCTAATGAGAACAGTTTAGAAACATGTGGGGGAAAAGTCAAGATAATGAATAACTGAAAGATAGTGCTTCCAATAAGGTGCACACCAGTAAACAAGGGTATTAGTGAAAGGGATGATTTCAGATATTTTGCTGTCAGTCTTCCATCTTATTTCTCATTTTAGGGATTCCTAGCAACATGAAGCCAGTAACCTGGATGCTGTATACTATTAATACTAACTAGAAGTTGGGGCCAAACCACATTGATTCCCAGGCCCATTACTTTTCCACTGACAGAAAGTATCAGAGTGAGTTCACCTGTATAATCTGCTCCAATTGTAATTTTAAATTACCCTGTTTGGTTTGTAGAGTAAATGTTACTGTACTCATTTACAAATGAGGAAACTGAGATCACAACTAAAGGTTGCTGTGGCAGATCTGGAACCGTAACTCAGCTGTTTAAACTTCTTCTTTGGATATCTAACAACATATCAGAAAAAGCGGTCATTTCGTCAGATTAAGGAAGGATTACAAACTGTAAATTAAAAATTTTCAAGTTCCACATCTGGGTCCAAGTTAAGTAATGTCATCCATTCTATTTTATAATATCAGAAACAATGGCAAACGTATGTACATGCACGCCATGTATAGAATATGCAGTTCAAAAATATACCTCATTTAGGCCTGGTGCGGTGGCTCACACCTGTAATACCAGCACTTTGGGAGGTTGAGGCGGGCAGATCATGAGGTCAAGAGATCGAGGCCAGCCTGGCCAACATGGTGAAACCCCGTTTCTACTAAAAATACAAAAATTAGCTGGACGTGGTGTCACACGCCTGCAGTCCCAGCTACTGGGGAGGCTGAGGCAGGAGAATCACTTAAACATGGGATGCAGAGGTTGCAGTGAGAACATGCCACTGCAGTCTAGCCTGGCAACAGAGAGAGACTCCATCTAAAAAAAAAAAATTATATAAATATAAATATATATATATATATGTATACCTCATTTAAACTTTAATAATAGAAATGCAATTAGTTAACATTTGTTAGGCTCTTAAAATGGGACAATAAATATGTGAAACATTTAGTATGCATTATAAGTTTTAATCCTGACAAAAACTGCACGGCTATTATCTTTTGTACTTCACAGGTAAGGAAACTGAAGCTCAGAAAGTTTAAATTTGTCCAAATTAATGTAATTAATAAAGAACTGCCTGTCTAATTCTGAACTAATAAAATTAACCACTATTGGCCAGGTGCTGTGGCTCATGCCTATAATCCCAGCACTTTGGGAGGCCGAGGAGGGTGGATCACCTGAGGTCAGGAGTTCGAGACCAGCCTGGCCAACATGGCAAAACTCCATCTCTACTAAAAATACAAAAATTAGCCGGGCATGGTGGTGCATAGCTGTAATACCAGCTACTCGGGAGGCTGAGGCAGGAGAATTGCTTGAACCTGGGAGGTGGAGGTTGCAGTGAGCTGAGATCCGGCCACTGCATTCCAGCCTGGGCGACAGAGCGAGACTCCATCTCAAAAAAAAAAAAAAAAAAAAGAAAGAAAAAAAAAATTAACCACTATTCTATGATTCCATGGTATTTCTCCATAGGAAAGCACTGTACATTATTGATATATTTAAATCTATAATAGAGTCTTTCATATGGACCCTGAAGGAAACTTTAGAATGAGGTTCTAGTACAATAGTTGGCTACTTTCCTTGGGGCAACAAGGAGATCAACAAACAAAAATACTCAATGGCAATAAAAACAAATGGATATTCTCTCAATTGAGCTGTGAAATTCTATTTTACTTTGCGCTAAGCACTTTGGAGATGCAAATATTGCTCTGATGAGAATTCTGTGGTCAATGAGTTTCAGTTTTGCTCATGGGGTTGAAGATGTAACAGTCCTGGTCACGAGCCACCTATATTCTCTTTATGTGGGTATGCTCCAGTTTACCATGCTTGCAAATTCAGAGGATGGTATTTATAGCTTAGGGCTCATGGAGATTTTTGTGTTTGTCAAGGTCATGCTGTTTCAGAAAACAGTAATTATAAATGCACTGAAATAAGTACATTGTTTCATTTTTAGTATCTTTGATAACAAACATTTATCTTCAGACCAGTCTTTGGTTTTCATTTTTATATCTTTAAACCCCACTGCACTTCCTTCATTTCCTTCCACATTCTTTTATGCATTTTACTGTGAGAAAGTTGAATCAGAGACAGGCAAGTTTAGCCTTACATGAAACTTCTCACTTAATAGAGGTCAGAACAAAACAAGACATTCTTCTCTAGGGTTTCAGGAGTGGACTGCAGGACTTTCTGGGGAATATCTCTTGAAATGCCAAACCAGATGTAGTAAAATGTCTTCTATCCAGAGCTAAAACCTTTTCTCCTAAAGCCTCTTAAAATTTAACAGCAGAAATATATCATATTAACACGCAAACTACTACATTAAAGTAACATTACGGTTCTTGACTTACATCCACCATGATTTAGTAAATTCTGGGAAGGAGTTTCTATTCTTGGTTTGAGCATCAGCTTGTAATATGTAGGGTTTACTGAAGTGGACATTCCTCATGGGAAATAATTTATATTCACCAATAGGCACTGACAGGTTAGGTCCAACAAGGTTATGTATTATATATTTCAACAATTGTCAAAAATATTTATTGAGACCCCATTGTGTGCAGATCTGTGAACTTCATGCTCTGTGGGGGCACACAAAACAAAATAAATGATGGGGACCTTTACCCTCAACAAACTTTAGAGTCTTTAGAAGGGACTCATAAATCAAGTTGAAGATTATATTAGAGGACTTTTAACATTTTTTCCAACCCCAAATCTCTAATAATCTTCTATAGTTTCCTCCATTTATGTTTTCTAATTTAATTTCACCTAGCCAAAAAAAAAAAAAAAAAAAAATGATTTGATATGGTTTGTCCTAAGGACTTATTTAGTCTAGCAGACTAAAAAGTAGGTAATTGTAACAGGAAGTTGAAACAAGATAGTTAGCTCAATTGAGCACTAAATTAGATGTACTTTTATTTATGGCAGTAACACCTGAAAGTCTTAACATTCTCTACACTGAGGGCAGGAGAAAGAAACAAAAAAGGAGCTTCCTGAGACTTTCTCACCAAAGTCCAACTTCGTTATTGTTTTGAGAAATATAGTTGAGAAACTTATGCCATTCTGTGCAATCTGATTGTGACTTAAATCAGGAAAGAAAAATGTTTTCTCCAAGCAAAAAAAATTCTGTAAGCATGTTAGTACTGGAAGCAAAAATAGGAACATGATTATATTGACTTGTGACCCTACGTTTTTGTCATTTGTGTGATAAGATGTAGGACTACAGTTGGGTTAAACAGCAAAGTTAGACCGGAGAGTATTTCTTTTTAAAAAATTTAAAATTTGTATTATTTTTAATTATTATGGGTACATAATAGTTGTATATACTTAGGGTGTACCTGTAATATTTTGCTACAAGTACGCAATGTGTAGGGATCAAATTAGGGTAATTGGAGTATCCATAACCTCAAGCATTTGTCATTTCTTTGTGTTAGGAACATTTCAATTTCACTGTTTGAGTTATTTTGAAATATAAAATAAACTATATTGTTATAGATCTATAGATCTATAGATAGATAGATAGGATGGATAGATAGATAGATAGATAGATAGATAGATAGATAGACTTAACTCTTAACCATATAGTCACTCTATCGTGCTGCAAAAAACTAGATCTTGGATCTTGTTTTTGTTTGTTTGTTTTTTAAAACAGAGTCTCACTCTTGTCACCCAGGCTGGAGTGTAGTGCACGATCTCAGTTCACTGCAACCTCCACCTCCAGGGTTCAAGCGATTCTCCTGCCTCAGCCTCTTGAGTAGCTGGGATTACAGGTGGCCACCACCACACCCGGCTAATTTTTTTTTTTTTTTTTTTGTACTTTTAGTAGAGACTGAGTTTTGCCATGTTGGCCAGGCTGATCTTGAACACCTGACCTCAGGTGATCTGCCTGCCTCGCCCTCTCAAAGTGCTGAGATTACAGGTGTGAGCCACTGTGCCTGGACAAGATTTCATTCTTTTTTTGTGGCTGAATAATGTTCCATTGTATATATATATCATGTTTTATTTATCCATCTATCTAGGTGCTGCAATCAACATGGAAGTGCATGTGTCTCTTTGATATCCTGATTTTCTTTCTTCTGTGTGTATACCCAGATGTAGAATTGCTGGATCATTTGGTAGTTCTATTTTTAGTTATTTTAAGGAACCTCTATATTTTTCTCCATAGTGGCTGTTCTAATTCATATTCTCAACAACAAGGTATGAGGGTTCCCCTTTCTCCACATCTTTGCCAACGTCCATTATTACATCTCTTGGATAAAATCCATCTTAAATGGGGTGAGATGATATCTCGTTATGGCTTTGATTTGCATTTCTTTGATAATTATTGATGTTAAACATTTTTTTCATATACCTGTTGGACATCTTTTGAGGAGCACCTCTGGATATGCCAAACCAGAAGTAGTAAAATGTCTTTTACCCAGTGTTAAAACATTGCCTTAGAAATTGCATTTGCCTAAGAAATACACTGCTTTACCTCAACTGTTTATTACACATCAATATGCTGAGCAAGATTTATATAGACACTTTTTTTTAGTTTTTGACTAATGTTGAGAAAGCAAACATTTTCCATATTAAGAACTATCATCATAATTTTTTTATGGAATTGGTTTTCTGGGGGGAAGATAGAGGTTCTTGCAGGGGGAGTAGGAGGTAAAGATACGCCCTGTCCACCCCTTGTGACATCATCTCCTTTAGGTCATTCTCTTGATAGATAAAGAGAAGTATTTCAATCCTTCACAGTAGACACTTTCTTGGCATTGAATTCTACACACATTAACTAAAGGTAATGATGGACATTAACTAAAGGTACTTCTAGAGACATAATAGAAAATGTCTTCAACAGAGATTTTGCAGAAGACATAAATGTATTTTTCGTATGGTTGCTTTTGTGTTTTGGGGAGCCTCAAAAAGTGCTAAAGCTGAGATAGCAAATTGCAGTTCAGCTAAAGATTATCTGTGCATTGCTTTTAAGTCTGGAAGAAAGTTCAGAAAGCCCAGATAAATGATTCCTATTAAGTCCAATAATTTGTATGAATATATTCAGTCAATTTTTTTAATTGTAAAAGAAAGAAAAATACAGATTTTGTGAGCAGAGTACTGCTAGGTATCCTGGATAATGGGTAAGACATTTTCTAATCCATCTTATTTGATGTCATTTCAACAACAGATCAATCTGAGGAAAGTTCCACACTTTTCTTCTTTCAGATACAGTTACAGGTTCAGAGAAAATAAGTGACTCAGCCAAGATCATATCATGTATAATACCTATGTCAGAGTTTGAACTCAAACCCACATGGCTTTAAAATCCAGATACTTCCTGCTACAGAGTGTTGATTTCATGATGACAAAGTTTTGTTGTTTTTTTAATTTCAGCTCTCCTATAATATCTGCCTTTAGACAAAATACGGGTTATATTATTTTACTCCCTCATCATAAATTGTAATCCCCTTTGAGAATAGATTGTATGTTATTCTCGTGTTTCCTTCCTTTACAATTTCTGCCCCAGTAATGTGCATATATAATAAAGCCCCTCTTCATTTGAAGAATTTGCCTTCTTTGCCAACTTAGGAAAATCTAGATGTGATTTTTCCAAGATAGACTTGTTAACATTTATTTGTTGGAAGCAATTTTACACAGAAATTGTACAGGAGCAATTATAAATCAATGTGTCAACCAGTTTAAATTTAAAGCAGTTGAAATTAGTTACTTTAGTGCTGAAGGAAGGACTTCGTGAAATAAATACAGTACATGGCAGGTTTTGGATAAGTAGATGAGAATGGATTGCTGGGGAATGTGGGAATTCAATGTGTTTACTTCAGATTCAGCTCTGAAATTATGGGAGGACTGATTTATGTTTTTTAAAAAAGCAGGAACCATCTACAAAGCTTACTTTGACAATTAGGAGAGATGTACCACTATTAAAGATGGTAACAACAGTTACTACTTACTGAATAGAATACCTGCTGTGTTTCAGAGGCTATGGTGTGCCCTTTGAAAATCCATTTTCACTTATCCCTCAAGACAACACAAGAGGTTGATACTTCGTCCTCATTTACAGAAAAAAATTAGGGTTAAAGGTTACATTTTTTCTGTCAAGAGTGTACTCATTAATAAATGGCAGAACATAATTTAAAACTAGGTCTGTGTGACTTCAAGCTTTTATCTTAGAAGGCAATGACCGCTGTGAATGAGAATCCTGGTTCTGTAGCAGAGTGCCTGGATTTGAATTTCAGCACCATTTGTACAAGAGATGTGACCTTGTCCAAGTTACTCCAACTGTCCAAGTTTTAGTTTCCTTGTTTTGGGAAGATAAAATGTGATTTAATGTACGTTACATGCTACTTAACACAAATTAAGTGATCAATAAATACCACCTGTTTTAACAATGATGTTGACAATAAAATTGACGATGATTGTGGTGAATTTATAAGCTATATATTTGTATTTATTTTCCTAGCATAAAGTTCCCTTTGCATAGAACAAGGTTAAGTGCACAGTGTATACTCAATAGATGTTTTGCTAAATGAGTGCTGAGAAGGTTTCAGAAAGTTATGAATCTTATTTGTATTTTATTCTCACCTCTCTAGACAATCATGCCTGTAATCTGCTTATAAACTAATTTTGGGTAGAAGTACCATAAATGCTATTGTCTATGTTTTGAAGGAAACATATCCAGATAGTGTAAAATTTGGACAATTTCAAATCTTGAATATGGTGCCACACTTTAGCCGGGAGCACAGAATTTTCTTTAATTTATATAAGAAAAAAATGAAAGTAGTTTATTAGGTTTTATGGATAAACTTTTCCTTCAGATGTTTAGTTGGAAAGAAGAGAAGGGTACTGGGGAGGTGAGATACAGAGAAAAGTGAAATCATTTATAGAATTTTTTCAGAAAGTTAATTTGGCACATCCATACAGAAGAAATGTTGTCTTTTTTATTCATTCTTGAGCATTGGTAATAAGTTTTCTTAATTCATGTACCTTCATTAAAAACACCAGCTTCATAATTCTTTTCAGTAGACCTTGAATTTTGTTTTGACAATAAAAGCAATGAAGAAGTTCAAGGTAAAGTCAGAGCGTTTTTGCCAAGTACACTTACATGTTTAAGATTAAACATTCTCCTTCTAATACTGAAGGGATTTTAAAAGGACCCCACAGACTGACCCTTGACTAATTGCAGTGCTAACAGGGAACTCTTATAAAGTAGATAACAAATGGCTGTTTGCTGGGAATAAGGACAGTTTTTTAAATATGTGGGTTGCTCTTGGTATCATTCCTTGTTTCCCTGAAGAGTTCTCCAGATGTCTACATGCTGTGCAAATTTGCTTAATGACAATTTTAGTAGACAAACCTATGTTTTTCTTATTTCCTTCTTTTCTTCCCCTATTATCTCCTCCCACTTTCTCATCTTACCCCTCCCATCTATCTCCCTTCTTCCCTCTTTCTAAAAATAATAAACACTAATGAGTCCTTACTTTTCCAAGACATCACAGGTTTTGAGTAAATGAAGATGAAGATCGTGTCGTGCTGTTCTCATTGCCTTTATTCCCTGGACAAGAAGGCAGACAATTAAGCAAGAGGAAGAAAGGAAATACTCTTCTCTCCCTAAAAGAAGAGGAAAAAAAAAGGTGATTCTAGAGGAAAACAGCATTCCAGGGAGAGACAGGAGACAAGAAAAATCAGCTTACCTGTTGACAGAAATGCAAGACACTTTGCCATGAGAAATTGCAGAAACCTGAAAAGTCAAGCAAAATTACTATTTCTTTACATTGTGTTTTATAGTTTTACCTTGTTTCTGTGATCATGTAGTGACTCAAGTGGTACATCACACAATTGCAGTATGTTCTCATTTTTAACCTCTGTCCTCCTAGTATTCTAGTATTTAACCTCTCCATGTTTTTTTGACATAGAGATCACCACCTCCTTTAAATACTTTCAAAATTGACTTACAGGGCAACACACTCTCCTGTTTCCATGCTACCTTACTGTGTTCATCGAGGTTCTCCATGGAAAAAAAACTAATATAGATTTATTCTAGGAATTGTTTCTGACAATTATGGAAACTGAGAAGTTATGTGATGTGCCATCCACAAGCTGGAGAACCAGAAAAAGTTCAGTGGTATAAATTCAATCCAAGTTAGAAAACTTGAGATACTGGGGTGAGGTGTGATATAAGTCCTGGTCCATGTCCAGAGTCCAGATACCTGAGAATCACAGGCACTGAGGTGTGAAGGCAGGAGAAGATGGATGTCCCACTCAAACAGAGATAGGAAATTCACTCTTTCTTCATCATTTTGTTAAAATAGGGTCCTCAACAGATACAATGATAATCACCCACATTGGAGAGGGTTCATCTTCTTTACTCAGTCTACTGATACAAATGCTAATCTCTTCCAAAGACACCCTCACAACGGCAACCAGAACGTTTCACCAGCTATCTGGGCACCCCTTAGCCCAGTCAACTTGACACGAAAATTCAACCATCACTCTTACTCTTTTCCAATCTCTTTTGCTGGATCTTCCTTATGAATTTTACGTTTTAAATTTTTAAAACCCTACAGATCATTTTCCAGGCCTTTTTGTCTATCTACCTTCCATTGCTTCTACACTTTCTTGGTGGTCTTATCCAGATTCAAGTTTCAAGATACTCTGATTGGTATACCCAGTACAGACTTTTTACTAAAATCTCTCATACCTGTTTCATTTTTTCCACTAAACTTAATACTTTATAATACACTATAGAATAATTACTTTATTTCAATCTTTTCTTATTAAATGTAAAATTTATAGAAGTAATTATTTATGGCAATTGCTCCCTGCTTATCCTAAGGCTTGGAATATTGCTTGTTCAGGGCAGACACTCAATAAAGGTTTGGTTTTGTTTTCAGCAGCATGGGAAGAGTCAGGACTCTGTAAAACACACAAAGACAATTTCATCATAGTCTCAGAAGTCCAAGAGTTATTCAAACACATTTCAAGGGCAGTCAGTGTAATTCATATTCACAACTGCCACTAAGTCCATGATAAACTTGAAAGTCAATGACTTCCTTTCTTAGATTTTTTTAAATGACTGTATTGTCTAATTCAAAGTTGCTTTTGGGAGGGCTCCCTGTGCTTTTACAAGCATCTGCTAGAATTGAGAAACTGGTCCTCCATTTCCTTTTTGCATGTTCATTTATTTCACATTTAGGAGTCACCATATGTTTAATCCACGATAACATTCTAGAATGTGAACTAAGACAGCAGATGTGTAGGCACCTCGGAGTGGCAAAGCTTTATGATTTTATCCTTTACGTTGCTCGGCTACTGTCATTGTATATGATGTATAAGGTGGCAATTTATATACAGACTCAGGATGGTATGTGTGAACATGAGTAATGCCCTCTCTAATTGATGCAGAATCCTTTCATTTGCTTTTGCTTTAAGGAGTGTTGTTAACTGGGAGGGGGCCCATTGTGTCCACAGTGAGTAGAGCAGACCTGCCTCTAGGAGTTCAGAGTTTAGCCATTAGGATTCCAGACTATTGATTCTCAACCAGTAGTCAAACGAGGCAGAGTAGCTCTGTAGGACCAGATGTGTGAGCTGTGCTTGTTTTCCTGCTTATTTTTTTTTCTTTCTCTTCCTTTTTACATGTATTGCTATCATGAGTCATTCACCTAAAGTCTAGAGAGAATTAGCAACCAGTTCTTATACTCAATAATAACAATAAGAAAATAAGACTGGTAAAGTGGTTCAAATACTCATACCCAAAATGCTTGGGTTTAAACTGTCACCTGAATACCCACCCCTCCCCACCACTACCAAAAGCAAAAGCAGAAGAAACAAGAAAATAAATGGATAACTTAAGTGAATAAAGAGGTACATTACTTTTGTGGTGTTTTACATTCTTTTTTTTTTTTTTTTTTTTTTTTTTTTTTTTACAGAGTTTGATGCTTTTTATCAATAATCAGGGGAGGCCATTCCAGGTTATTCAGGAAAATGGGGACTATCTTCCCATATTAATCAGGGTTCTCCAGAAAAACAAAATATATACATATATTTATGATTCTATTATATCTATATTGTTTAAATGTATATATTTATGATATATTATAAATATATAATTTATAAGGAAATGGCTAACATAATTATGGAGGCTGGCAAGTCCAAAATCTGCAGAGCCAATATCCCAGTTCTAGTGCAAAGATCAGAAGCTGCTGTAGAACCAGAAAAAAGCCAATGTCCCAGTTAAAGTCTGAGACTGGAAGATTGTTGTAGAACCGGGAACAGCTGATTTCCCAGTTCAAAGGCTGTCAAGCAGGAAATTATCCTTCTCATAGGAGCGTCAGCCTTCTGTTTAGGCCTTCAACTGAGGATTGTAGCCCACCCACATTACGGAAGGCAATCTGCTTTCCTCAGTCTACTGATTTCAATGTTGATTATCCAAAAATGCCCTCACATAAACCAGAAAAATGATAAACCAAATATCTGAGCACCATGTGGCCTAGTCAAGTTTGCGCAGTGCACTTCCTCAGGCAGAGGTGAAAAGACTGGTTCTATGAGCAAAGATTCAATTTCATATGGGAATCCAAGATCCCCAGCTTTATCAGAATCTACCCATATTTTCCCACTTCCATTTGTAGAAGGCCATTCCTTCCCAATCACTGGCAAACTTTAACAGAAGTGGTTGGGAATTCAGTTTGCCACTCACAGGAGGAAACTGTGGCTTTCATTTTAAGAAACTCCAGCCTTATAGCTACAGGATAGAGTTTTTTTGAGGGAAAATGTAGAAGTTTTCAGAACATTTAGCTAGAAATTTAGAGCCCTAACTTCATTTTTCTATGGTCACTTTCTCTAGAGCAGTTAGGAATAACCAAAACTCCATTACACTCCTTATTTTGACTAAAATGTTCTCAAGTGATTCATGCTTAGACATCTTGAATCTCACCTTCTACAGGTATTGAATTATAGTATCCAAAGGTGATAATTTGAGCAACTCTTTCACCACATCATGCCATGGACTACCAATGTCTTGTAAACCACTAGAAACAGGCTTATTAGTGCCTTAAGTTTTATCAGATTAGAAAAACAATTCCAGAAAATCAGAACCAATTCAGAGAACTCATCCTTAATATCTGTGCCTCCAGATCCACTTTTGATACAAAAATCTGTGTCAGAGTCTAACCAGACAAGCAGAACCAGTAGGAGATACCTATCTAATCTATGCATATATGCGTGAATATACACATACATATAACAAGGAATTGGCTTACGCAGTTTCGGAGACTGGATAGGAAAATCCAGAGTCCGTCGAGCAGAGAAGATCACAAGAAGGCTGAAGCCTCACAGACACTGGCTGAAGCTGTTGGCCACAGGTTTAACTCTTTTTCCAGGAGAGGTCAACATTATCTTTTAAGCACTTTCAGCTGAGTAAATGAGGCCCACTCAGGATAATCTTCTTGACTGATTAGGAACTTTAATTCTTCACAGCAGCAGCTAATTAGTGTTTGATTCCATAATTAGGAGAAGGTGTGTATAGACCACAAAACTGCTGGTGCTCTCTTCTATCTTCCAAATCTTGATAGAACATATCTTATAGCTCACTTATCCAGAAACTTACTGAAATTCCAGAAAGTAGAAAACATTTCTGAGGTAAGCAATCCATCACTGGATATTTTCTTCTCTGCGGATATTTGTCTTATTACAGATGGATGGGAACAAAGGAATGAGCTTGGTCCACAAAGAGTGACTTTTCTTCTGAAGCCTACTTCTGTCAATTTGTCAAACTCATTCTCCATCCAGTTTTGTTCCTTTGCTGGTGAGGAGTTGTGATTCTTTGGAGGAGAGGAGGCATTCTGGTTTTAGGAATTTTCAGCCTGTTTTCACTGGTTTGTCCTCATCTTCATGGATTCATCTACCTTTGGACTTTGATGTTGGTGACCTTTGGATGGGGTTTTTGTGTGGACTTCTTTTTTTGTTGTTGATGTTGATGCTATTTCTTTCTGCTCATTAGTTTTCCTTCTAACAGTCAGGCCCCTCTGCTGCAGGTCTGCTGGAGTTTGCTGGAGGTCCACTCCAGACCCTGTTTTCCTGGGTATCACCAGCAGAGGCTGCAGAACAGCAAAGAATGCTGCCTGATCCTTCCTCTGCAAGCTTCATCCTAGAGGGGCACCCGCCAGATGCCAGCCAGAGCTCTCCTGTATGAGGTGTCTGTCGACCCCTGCTGGGAGACGTCTCCCAGTCAGGAGGCACGGAGGTCAGGAACCCACTTGAGAAGGCAGTCTGTCCCTTAACAGAGCTTGACTGCTGTGCTGGGGGATATGCTGCTCTCTTCAGAGCCATCAGGCAGGAATGTTTAAGTGTGCTGAAGCTGCGCCCACAGCCGCCCCTTCCCTCAGGTGCTCTGTCCCAAGAAGATGATATGGGAGTTTATCTATAACCCCTGACTGGGGCTGCTGCCTTTCTTTCAGAGATGCCTGCCCAAAGAGGAGGAATCTAGAGAGGCAGTCTGGCTAAAGGAGCTTTACCGAGCTGTGGTGGGCTCAGCCCAGTTTGAACTTCCCGGAGGCTTTGTTTACACCTTGAGAGGAAAACTGCATCCTCAAGCCTCAGTAATGGTGGATGTCTCTCTCCCCATCAAGTTGGAGCATCCCAGGTTGACTTCAGACTGCTGTGCTGGCAGTGAGAATTTCAAGCTAGTGGATCTTAGCTTGCTGCGCTCCATGGGGTTGGGATCCACTGAGCAAGACCACTTGGCTTCTTGGCTTTAGCCCCCTTCCAGGGAGTGAACAGTTCTGTCTCACTGGCATTCCAGGTGCCACTGGGGTATGAAACAAACAAACAAACAAACAAACAAACAAACAAACAAACACTCCTGCAGCTAGCTCAGTGTCTGCACAAATGGCTGCACAGTTTTGTGCTTGGAACCCAGGCCCCAGGTGGTGTAGGCACCTGAGGGAATCTCCTGGTCTGCGGGTTGCAAAGATCCTGGGAAAAGCATAGTATCTGAGCCAGAGTGCACTTAGTCCCTCAGGACTTCCCTTGATTAAGGGAGGGAGTTCCCCAACCCCTTGCATTTCCCAGGTGAGGCAATGCCCCACCCTACTTTTGCTCACCCTCCATGGGCTGCACCCACTGTCTTTTTTATTATTATTATTATTATACTTTAAGTTCTAGGGTACATGTGCATAACGTGCAGGTTTGTTACATATGTATACTTGTGCCATGTTGGTGTGCTGCACCCATCAACTCGTCAGCACCCATCAATTCATCATTTATATCAGGTATAACTCCCAATGCAATCCTTCCCCCCTCCCCGCTCCCCATGATAGGCCCCAGTGTGTGATGTTCCCCTTCCCAAGTCCAAGTGATCTCATTGTTCAGTTCCCACCTATGAGTGAGAACATGCGGTGTTTGGTTTTCTGTTCTTGTGATAGTTTGCTAAGAATGATGGTTTCCAGCTGCATCCATGTCCCTACAAAGGACGCAAACTCATCCTTTTTTATGGCTGCATAGTATTCCATGGTGTATATGTGCCACATTTTCTTAATCCAGTCTGTCACAGATGGACATTTGGGTTGATTCCAAGTCTTTGCTATTGTGAATAGTGCTGCAATAAACATATGTGTGCATGTGTCTTTATAGCAGCATGATTTATAATCCTTTGGGTATATACCCAGTAGTGGGATGGCTGGGTCATATGGTACATCTAGTTCTAGATCCTTGAGGAATTGCCATACTGTTTTCCATAATGGTTGAACTAGTTTACAATCCCACCAACAGTGTAAAAGTGTTCCTATTTCTCCACATCCTCTCCAACACCTGTTGTTTCCTGACTTTTTAATGATTGCCATTCTAACTGGTGTGAGATGGTATCTCATTGTGGTTTTGATTTGCATTTCTCTGATGGTCAGTGATGATGAGCATTTTTTCATGTGTCTGTTGGCTGTATGAATGTCTTCTTTTGAGAAATGTCTGTTCATATCCTTTGCCCACTTTTTGATGGGGTTGTTTGTTTTTTTCTTGTGTATTTGTTTGAGTTCTTTGTAGATTCTGGATATTAGCCCTTTGTCAGATGAGTAGATTGCAAAAATTTTCTCCCATTCTGTAGGATGCCTGTTCACTCTGATGGTAGTTTCTTTTGCTGTGCAGAAGCTCTTTAGTTTAATTAGATCCCATTTGTCAATTTTGGCTTTTGCTACCGTTGCTTTTGGTGTTTTAGACATGAAGTCCTTGCCCATGCCTATGTCCTGAATGGTACTACCTAGGTTTTCTTCTAGGGTTTTTATGGTATTAGGTCTAACATTTAAGTCTCTAATCCATCTTGAATTAATCTTCATATATGGAGTAAGGAAAGGATCCAGTTTCAGCTTTCTACTTATGGCTAGCCAATTTTCCCAGCACCATTTATTAAATAGGGAATCCTTTCCCCATTTCTTGTTTCTCTCAGGTTTGTCAAAGATCAGATGGCTGTAGATGTGTGGTATTATTTCTGAGGACTCTGATCTGTTCCATTGGTCTATATCTCTGTTTTGGTACCAGTACCATGCTGTTTTGGTTACTGTAGCCTTGTAGTATAGTTTGAAGTCAGGTAGCGTGACGCCTCCAGCTTTGTCCTTTTGACTTAGGATTGTCTTGGCAATGCGGGCTCTTTTTTGGTTCCATATGAACTTTAAAGCAGTTTTTTCCAATTCTGTGAAGAAACTCATTGGTAGCTTGATGGGGATGGCATTGAATCTCTAAATAACCTTGGGCAGTATGGCCATTTTCACGATATTGATTCTTCCTATCCATGAGCATGGTGTGTTCTTCCATTTGTTTGTGTCCTCTTTTATTTCACTGAGCAGTGGTTTGCAGTTCTCCTTGAAGAGGTCCTTTACATCCCTTGTAAGTTGGATTCCTATGTATTTTATTCTCTTTGAAGCAATTGTGAATGGAAGTTCATTCATGATTTGGCTCTCTGTTTGTCTGTTACTGGTGTATAAGAATGCTTGTGATTTTTGCACATTAATTTTGTATCCTGAGACTTTGCTGAAGTTGCTTATCAGCTTAAGGAGATTTTGGGCTGAGACAATGGGGTTTTCTAAATATACAATCATGTCATCTGCAAACAGGGACAATTTGACTTCTTCTTTTCCTAACTGAATACCCTTGATTTCTTTCTCTTGCCTGATTGCCCTAGCCAGAACTTCCAACACTATGTTGAATAGGAGTGGTGAGAGAGGGCATCCCTGTCTTGTGCCAGTTTTCAAAGGGAAATTTTCCAGTTTTTGCCCATTCAGTATGATATTAGCTGTGGGTTTGTCATAAATAGCTCTTATTATTTTGAGGTACGTTCCATCAATACCGAATGTATTGAGCGTTTTTAGCATGAAGGCTGTTTAATTTTGTCAAAAGCCTTTTCTGCATCTATTGAGATAATCATGTGGTTCTTGTCTTTGGTTCTGTTTATATGCTGGATGATGTTTATTGATTTGCGAATGTTGAACCAGCCTTGCATCCCAGGGATGAAGCCCACTTGATCATGGTGGATAAGCTTTTGGATGTGCTGCTGAATCCGGTTTGCCAGTATTTTATTGAGGATTTTTGCATCGATGTTCATCAGGGATATTGGTCTAAAATTCTCTTTTTTTGTTGTGTCTCTGCCAGGCTTTGGTATCAGGATGATGTTGGCCTCATAAAATGAGTTAGGGAGGATTCCCTCTTTTTCTATTGATTGGAATAGTTTCAGAAGGAATGGTACCAGCTCCTCCTTGTACCTCTGGTAGAATTCAGCTGTGAATCCATCTGGTCCTGGACTTTTTTTGGTTGGTAGGCTATTAATTATTGCCTCAATTTCAGAGCCTGCTATTGGTCTATTCAGGGATTCAACTTCTTCCTGGTTTAGTCTTGGAAGAGTGTAAGTGTCCAGGAAATTATCCATTTCTTCTAGATTTTCTAGTTGATTTGCGTAGAGGTGTTTATAGTATTCTCTGATGGTAGTTTGTATTTCTGTGGGGTTGGTGGTGATATCCCCTTTATCATTTTTTATTGCATCTATTTGTTTCCTCTCTCTTTTCTTCTTTATTAGTCTTGGTAGCGGTCTATCAATTTTTTTGCTCTTTTCAGAAAACCAACTCCTGGATTCATTGATTTTTTGGAGGGTTTTTTGTGTCTCTATCTCCTTCAGTTCTGCTCTGATCTTAGTTATTTCTTGCCTTCTGCTAGCTTTTGAATGTGTTTGCTCTTGCCTCTCTAGTTCTTTTTACATTCTTGCTTTTAATGACCAGTCTGTAACCCCTCATAGCATTTTCTATATCCTTTACTTAGAAGAAAATTATTTTTAATGTTGCATATTAAAAATGGTTGTAAATGTACTCCACTGTTGATAAATTTTAAAACCACATTTCATACTAACTACCACAGAATTATCTATTTGTAAATGATGGTTAAAAAAGCAAAACCTTAAATAATACTCTTTTGAAAACTAGAAATTAATTGCCACACTAATACTAGTTAAGTGGAGATGAAGTAAATAAGAATAGAGAAATAATTGCTGCCTTTGGGTGATTTCATGCCAGCAACCCACCCTGAGACTAAACATTTTCTCTCAAATTGCCTTTTAAAGTTGTATCACATTGTGAAGTGTGTCTTTTAAAACAGTTAATAACATAACTTAATATGCAAAATCTTTGATCATATTCTCTTGTGTATGTTTCAATGGATCCTTAGATTCTGTTTTACCAAGCATAATTACTCATCAAATTGTAATTTCTTTTTTATTGCTATTGAGTACTTTTTCGGATACTCAAAATTTTGAGACAAGTGTCTCACTCTTAAAAAGACAGTTTGACTGTCTTTGGTTTACTGTTGAAGTGCTTTTTGGGGGTTATTACATTCAATCCTTGTTCAACATCCTGTGTGTTACTTTGAGGATCTGACTTTAATTCCCTTGTAACAAAACCAACACCAACTGGGAATCACAATTGGAGCTATCTCTGTCAATTACAGCTCTGAGGCAAGGGAACAAAAAGCTTTCAAGAATAAAATATATCCATCCTACTACTCAGGGAGACATTTCCTCAGCAGAGTTATACCACTTTTTGTTGTTGTTTGAGACAGAGTCTCACTCTGTCACCCAGGCTGGAGTGCAGTGGCGTGAACTTGGCTCACAGCAATCTCTGCCTCCCAGGTTCAAGTGATTCCCATGCCTCAGCCTCCTGAGTAGCTGGGGTTACAGGTGTGCACCACCATACCTGGTTAATTTTAGTATTTCTAGTGAAGACGGGATTTCACTATGTTGGCCAGGCTGGTCTCAAACCCCTGACCTCAGGTGATGTGCCTGCCTTGGCCTCCCAAAGTGCTGGGATTACAGGTGTGAGCCACCAAGCCCAGCCTATGGCTCTTTTTGGTGTTAGTTCCATTTAGAGGTTCTCTCTATCCTCCATCCCCCAGGTTGGGATTTATCACATTTACTTGTTTGTTCAATGTTTTCTTCCTAGATTATAAGGTTCCTAGTTTAATGCCATGAACTATTATAAATACTGAATTCAGCTTTCCAGGCTTATAAGACAAGCATTAATATTCCACCTGTTGCATTTGGTGGCCAAGTCTGGGGAAAAAAATAGAACTTACATACATCATTTTTTCTATATTAAGACACTGTCTATTAGTTATCTTCCTCTCAATAAGAAAAAATAAAATGTTGGCTCATTTAAAGTACACATTGACTTAAGATGCATTCTGATTTCATAAATGTAAAGATAAAAAATGTATTCAATAATAAAAAATATGGTAATTGTTGATAAACCTTGATTCTTCATGCAACCTGGGGAGAGTTGATGAGATATATTTTTTCTTGCTTTCTCCTTTTTTCCTCACCATATGAATCATTCCTTCTTTCACTATAACCAAAACCCTGTCACTGGGTGTGGAGTGGGGGAAACCTAAAGGTATTTAGAAAGTAAAGCTTGGATAGAGCGCACTCTCCACAATGCTTCTATTTTAGAGAAAAATTGAAAATTGCAAGATTTGTTGCTCTCCATCAAATACAATTCTCCGACACTAAGAAATCATTTATGATGAAAAATAAAAGAAGAAAGATAAAATGAACTTTGAGAGCTTGAGGTGAAGGCTATCCACCTTAGAATTTACAGACTGGAACATACCTTAAGAAGAAACACTTTTATGGCCTCTAAGATTTATGATCTACTGGTACATTGAAAATAATCAGCCGTGAGAATTCACAGGAAGCTACTTGTATAGCACCCATTGGGTGAGCTAATTTTATTCAAGCCATAAATTTCACTGAAAAAAATGAATGAATGAAGGTTGATGAAAAACTTCATGCTCTTAAAGAAAAGCAAAATCAAATAAAACAAAATTTGCCCAGAAAACCCAGTCATCCCAGAGAAAGGTAATGTTTTAGGTAATGTTTTAGGATCACGCAGACAAATGCCCTCATGCAGATATCAAGAAACGGACACTGAAGGAACATACTGGTTTTTCAAAATCAAATCTTCAAGCCCAGGAAATTGAAATAGAAAAAATACAAAGGAGTCCGAAGAGATATAGATTTATATGGGGTTTCTTCAAGTGGATTTTGAAGTTCTTTGAAAAAAAAAAAAATGGCATAACTGCCAGGAAAAATACTTGTCTATCCATGCAGATTATACTTGCAATAACTCACTTTAAAGTATTCTATTACTAAACGATTGATTATTACTTGACTTCATTTCATGATAGGTATAGGTCAAAGTGCAGATGTACATATAGATGCATGTGTAATGCTATAGAAACTGTTCTGTAATCCTTTCTTTGTTCCTCTGCATCACAGCATATCCAAATTTCCCACATTGTAAGGGGACATCATGCCTAGGGATACTTTGACTATGAATTAAGTATCAATCTTTTTAAACCTTGAAGATAAATGGCAATGTATATGTTTAGCAGCATACATGTTTCCAGCCATTGAGAGCAGATCTCATAGGTGAATAAAAAGAAAAAACAAAACAAAACAAAACAAAACTAGTTTTACCTTATCGTAGTCAAAATCTAAACTTGGTGTTTATAAAGATTCAGTTTGTGAAGTTTGCTGACTCTTAAGGCATGGGTATTCTCCTTTAACTATATTTGTTAGTTTTAGGTCACTCGGCCTGGAAAAGGAATCTCCGGGAACATGTTTATTTCTTCATTTCTCTCTGCACTTCAGAAAACGTATCATTTGTGCTCTTTCAGAGAGAGGGAAGAAAGTCAGACTCCTTATCTAATGAACCTTCTTACCCTGGTTACAAGCAATGAATAGGATTAGGCGATGTGTTCATAGCAGCAGAGTGTGTGCTAATAGAAAATTTCGTATTATGCCTACTGCGTTTTGTCTTCTCAAATTTAGTCATTACTAGGATAGAAATAAGCTCTACTGAATATTTAAAAAGAAATTAGATTTTTGAATGTTTAGGTAGCCTTTAAGCATCTTCTACAATAGAGATACAGATCTATTCTAATTAAGAAGAAGTTTTAATAAATTTTTTTAAAGAGAGAAAAGGGTGGGAGAAGCATAGTTGCATGGGTTTTTAATGACTCTCCCTGCAAAGCAGTTTCTAAGTCTACCAAATGGCATGTCCTTGGGAAAGGGAAAGGAAACACTTAAAAAGAGAATGTGGTTAAAGAGCAATAGAAGTAAGCATCACATCAGAGGAAAAATGAACTGATGAAACCTTCAGGCAGGAACGCTGAATGAGAACATGAACTGTTTATGCAGATGTGCTTTCCTTTATGGAAGTCTCCTGTGCCTCAGATGCGAATCCTCTTCCTTAGAAATAGCTTCTGGAGTTCAAAGATCATAAAGCACAGAACTGGTGTATAATCGGCATCTCTCTCCATTTTCTCCTTTTTCTATGTAGACTAACTAACAGATTGACACTCTGCTGATCAAACAGACAGTGTTAGCCTGAGTTGAAACCAGAGAGCAACACAATTTTTTTAAATAGCAAAATTATTCAAAAGAGAGCTTTGCTTCAAAGTAGTTGACTTGCAATATTCCAACTTACTCTACTGACCAAAACACCTTTCCGAATTTTCATACGTATGAACACTGTTTGGTAACTATTATCCTTGATACTGAATTATGCTAAAATTAAAGGAATGGAGACACAGTATTTTACCTGGAGTTGTCAATGTATTTAAGATGCTAAAATAATTACACATATGCCGGACATGGTGGCTCACTCCTGTAATCCCAGCACTTCGGGAGGCAGAGGTGAGTGGATCCCCTGAAGTCAGGAGTTCGAGATCAGCAAACATGGTGAAAACCCATCTTTATGAAAAACACAAAAATTAGCGGGGTGTGGTGGCACGTGTCTGTAATCCCAGATACTTGGGAGGCTGAGGCAAGAGAATCACTTAAACCCAGGAGGCAGAGGTTGCAGTGAGCCGAGATTGTGCCACTGGACTCCAGCCTGGGTGACAGAGCAAGACTCCATCTAAAAAAATAAATAAATAAAATAAAAATAATTACACATGTAAAAACATAGGTTTAAATAAATGTTACGTTTTAATGAAAAAAGGATCAGGGTTTAGAGTTAGAAGGTCAGGGTGGGAAAAATATTTTTGTCACAGTAAGACCAATTACAGAGAGATGGTACAGATAAGTTGTCTTGAACTATTTATCAACATGGTTGGTATTAGGATATGAGGTTGGAGAAGCATATTGTCACCACATTGTGAAAGGACTTTTTATGTAATATTTTCTAATCTATAAAATGAAAGTATCACTTCTCTATCTGTACTTTATTAGAATATCCTGAGATCTTAAAGAAAAAAAATATGGGTAAATGCTTTACAAAATTAGAGTTATAGCAACAGATCTAATACATGAAAAAAATGTAAAAACAATATGCAATCGATTGTAAAAAGAAAGTGCATAGAAATTCAATGTAGTCTAAGTTAAAGGCTTCATGAATGTGAGGAAGCTTGGATCGGGAGTTGGAAACTTGGAGGGGGGTGGTTGTAGAAGCTGAAAGAAGAGGATGGGTTGGCTAGGATAGTGGTATGGGAGGAGCCTCCCAGGACCATGACACTTGTTCATTTACTTGAATATCAGTCAGCAGCTTGTGCGGTATGGTGCAGATATGTTCTAGCAATTTTCCTCCTAGACACACATAAGCATTGAAATGCTAATTTCCTCTCTAGTTTATACTGTAGAATGTAATTTCCTGTAACCTTATAACCATTTGACTCTCAGTAGGGAAGTGTAAACCCTATGTGCTCACTAATGGATCAACCTTGCTCATAATTGGCCATTGATATCTATATTTTGGTCTATCATCATTTACATATATACCATCTATCTCAGATTCTAAAATAGATACATAAGTTGCTTTGTCCAATGCATATTTGATTCTTACTGTGCTATTTGCCAGCTATTGAACCATAGACAGAATGAACTCCCTATGCCTTTTCTTTTCTGTGAAAAATGGAGTTAATGATAACTCCTTCCATTTTAATTAGTGTAAGGATTGAGACAATTCTTTTAAATTTCTTAGTATGGTGCCTAGATCATAGCAATCACTCAGAAAATGGTATCTGTTAGTACATATGATGGTAATTCTAATGACATTTGCTCTAGCTCTACTGTAGGTAGTAATATTTTATACAAACTCTCATATATAACTGGTTCATGTGAATGTGATACTAATAAACCAAGTCTCCCTAAAGCAACATCTCATCAAAGATATTCTCAATAGTCTGTCATATTGAAGGTGGATTCTTGCCAGAATGAACAACTGGAAAATCGTGAAAGTCGCTAAAAATATTGTAGTGAATAGGATCTCACAGTGTCTTGTGAGTTTGTTCGACTAGCAAATTTCTATGCTTACTGACCTTTAAATTTGGACTGGTTACTGTCTACTCACTATCTATGATAAAATTAATTCTGATGAAATGATTCTCTGAGTGTGAAAAGTAAACCAGAGGCACTAACGAACTTTGTGTGATTTAACATAACTTTTCTTACCTTATTAATTGTGACTTCAAAGTAAAGATATTTAGGAAGAGAATATAAACAAATACAATTCATAATGTTGGAAAGGGAGAAAATTTTTATAAGCAGGACAGGAAAAACAGAAATCTAATAGAAAATACTGACAGGTTATTATACCTGAAGATGAAATTTCAAATTATATATATAATTACATATATATATAATTATTCTATGTAATATATAAATAGTTCCTGTAATTACATATATTTATTTTATGTAATTATACATAAAATATATAATATGTTTTAAAAATCAATTATGTATATAATTATACATATATTATTAAAGAAAAAAAGACTAGTTTTACCTTACCTTGATCAAAATCTAAACCTAGTGTTTATGAAGATTCAGTTTGTGAAGGTTGCTGACTCTTATGCATGGGTATTCTGCTTTAGTTATATTGATTATTTTTAGGTCGCTCAGCCTAGAAAAGGAATCTCCAGGAACATGTTTATTATATGACATATAATTATATGTTATATACTTATTAATTATATAATATAATTAAATGCAAATTATATATTATACAATAAATATAATATAAATATATAAACATATTTATAGGAACTATTTATTTATTACATGAAATAATCCTGGCCTTGCGATATAAAAATATATATATATATTACATAAAATAATCCTGGTTTTGAGATACATATATTTTATATAAGTCAGGATTATTTTATGAAAGTATATAATTTCTATAAATGGGTAAAAAATACAAAAATGGACTACAGGTAATTCATAGAAAAATTTAAAGTGGTTAATCAATGTAAGAAAATACATTTAATGTTACTAATAACAAAAACTCAAAATATTATGAGATACACTGCTTTTTAAATTGGTAAGACTTAAAAAGAATAATACAAGCCAGTGCTATAGGAAACGGCCTTTGACAGTCTTGTCTGTTTTCCTCTATTCTTTCCTAGGCTAAAGGTCTTGCATTTGCTAACGTGTACCAGTAAACGTAGGAATGGCACAATATAAAACAAACAAATTGTGTTATTTTTTAAAAGTAATATCTGATTGAGGAATTTTTAAGCCTGATAAAGATGCTACCTCACAATGCTCTTAAGTCATAGACTGAGTAAAGGGATAATGGAAGTTATTTAAAAAAACTTCCTAATAAAAATTTTTAGGCCGGGCGCGGTGGCTCAAGCCTGTAATCCCAGCACTTTGGGAGGCCGAGACAGGTGGATCACGAGGTCAGAAGATCGGGACCATCCTGGCTAACACAGTGAAACCCCGTCTCTACTGAAAAATACAAAAAACTAGCCGGGCGAGGTGGTGGGCGCCTGTAGTCCCAGCTACTCGGGAGGCTGAGGCAGCAGAATGGCGTAAACCCGGGAGGCGGAGCTTGCAGTGAGCTGAGATCCGGCCACTGCACTCCAGGCTGGGCGACAGAGCAAGACTCTGTCTCAAAAAAAAAAAAAAAAAAAAAAATTTAAAAAGCATACCTTTTTTGGAGCAAATTGAACATTTTCTTTTCTCATTAAAAGTTTTTTTTTTTTTTTTTTTTTTTTTTTTTTTTTTTTTTTTTTTTTTTTTTTTTTTTTAGATAGAGTCTCCCTCTGTCACCCAGGCTATTGTTTGACAAACAAAAATCAAACACTACAGAAAAATTTGGAGAAAAAAATCATCTTCGCTCCCAACATCCAGAGATAAACTTCAATCTTTCTCACCTTTTATCTTTTCAAATATAACGTACTTATATCTCTAAATAAATAAAATTAACTTGACTGGGTGCAGTGACTCCCGCCTGTAATCCCAGCACTTCGGGAGGCCAAGGCGGGAGGATCATGAGGTAAGGAGATCGAGACAGTCTTGGTCAACATGGTGAAACCCCGTCACTACTAAAACACGAAAAATTAGCTAGGCATGGTGGCGCATGCCTGTAATCCCAGCTACTCGGGAGGCTGAGGCGAGGGAATCACTTGAACCCAGGAGGCAGAGGTTGTGGTGAGCTGAGATTGTGCCACTGCACTCTAGCCTGGTGACAGAGCAAGACTTTGTCTCATAAAAAATAAAAAATAAAAAAATAAAATTAGCTCGTTTCATATTAGTTTATAACCAGTCTTTTATTTAACAATTCATCGTGATAGTTTTATATGTCAATAACTACGGGTCTTCATAATTTTTGATAGTTGAATAGCATCCCATTATATGATCATAGCTCAAACTATTTACCTAAACTCCTATTGATGGATATTTGAGTTTATTCTCTAAAAATTGGACCTGACACCCTTTCAAGGAAGTGAGCACGCCTTTAATGAAAGATATTCAAGGAAGTGAGCATGACTTTAATGAAAGATATTCAAGAGAGAACAAATGCAAGTAATAGTAAGACAGCAGTGTGACTTGTTCAACTCTGAGATTATTTTTGACCACAAGATTCTATATTCTAAATGTACCGGGTTAAAATAGTGTCCCACCCACTCACCACCACCACCACCACCACAAAAAAAAAAAAAAAAAAAAAAAAAAAAAAAAAAAAAAAAAAAAAAGAAAAAAAATAATGCCGTAGAATCTGAGAATGTGACTACATTTGGAAATAGGAGTTTTGCAAAAGTAAATAGTTAAGATTTGATCATTCTGGCATAGGGGGAATTCTTAATGCACCGTGACTGATGTCCTTATAAGAAGAGGATAATACACACCCACACACAGACACATGAGGGCAGAACACCATGTAAGCACAGAGGCAAACGGTAGAGCAACTCATCTACAAACCTTGCAAAATTGGATTACCAGGGACACCAGAAATCAGGAGAAAGGCTTGGAACTGATTCTACCCCAGAGTCTTTGGAGAGAGTATGGCCTCACCAAAACCTGGATTCAGGTGTCTATCCTCCAGAACTGAGCCAACAGATTCCTG
Source organism: Rhinopithecus roxellana (assembly GCF_007565055.1). NCBI lineage: Eukaryota > Metazoa > Chordata > Mammalia > Primates > Cercopithecidae > Rhinopithecus > Rhinopithecus roxellana. Next base: position 143,518,741 of record NC_044553.1, on the reverse strand, counting down.
TTGCTTTAAGTCCTCTGTTTTGTGGTAAGCTATTACAGTAGCCTTAAGAAACCAGAGCACTAAGTAAATTTTGTGTAGATTGACTATGAAATGTGTGTGTACAGATATCTCCCAGAATGACACGCTTGGGAAATTCATGTCTGGGTGAGGTCAACTGTGGCAACTGAATTCTAAGCAGAAAGGAATAAAATAAGGTTTTAGCTATACAATTTTTTTTTTTTTTTTTCTTTTTAAAGACTGAGTCTCGCTCCGTCGCCCAAGCTGGAGTGCAGTGGCGCTATCCCGGCTCACCACAATCTCTGCCTCCCGGGTTCAAGTGATTCTCCTACGTCAGCCTCCCACGTAGCTGGGACTACAGGCACCTGCCACCATGCCCGGCTAATTTTTTGTATTCTTAATAGAGATGGGGTTTCACCGTGTTAGCCAGGATGTTCTCAATCTCTGACCTCGGGATCCGCCCGCCTTGGCCTCCCAAAGTGTTGGGATTACAGGCGTGAGCCACGGCGCCCGGCTTTAGCTATACAATTCTATATGTTTGTGGACATTGAGAATCTGGAGAAGAGTGGATAATGAAAAAGAGGAGTGCAAAATGGGGATAGGAGCTACAGCATAGTCAATTCATGGGCATCCTTGACTTGAAGCATCTTGGGAGGTGTTTCGTAAACCTTTCCTTCAGGTGGAACACTGAACCAGGTAAACACAATGTAGGATTACTCTTATTTAAGCTCTTTAAAAATTACATTTTTCTCTTCTTTAAATTAATTAGGTTGGACCTCAGTTAGGGTATCATTCTAGTTGCTAGTTTCTTGGAACTGCTTGCTATAGAGGGGTGGAACTCTACAAGCCAATAAGCCATGCCATTAGATGAAGTAGGGTCAGGTAAAACACTTTAAGCTAATCACATAAACTCTTAAAAAGATATACTTTATTGAGATATGATTGTCATGTAAAAAGTTGTACATATTTAATGTATACAGCTCAAATTTGGGGATAAGTATACACCTGCGAAACCATCACCATCACTAAGGCCATAGACCTAGCCATCACATCCCAAAGTTTTCCCTTACTCCCTTTATTACAATTATTATTATTATCATATAATAATCATATTATTATTATTGGTAAGAACGCTTAACATAAGATCTACTTTCTTGGCAAATTTTAAGTATACAATACAGTACTGCCTTCTGTAACTGAAACTTTGTACTCCTTGACCACCATCTCTCCATTTCCTCATGTCCCTGGAGCCTGGTTACCACTATTCTACTCTCTGCTTCTAAGAGTTAGAATATTTTAGATTTCATATATAAGTGAGATCACGCAGTATTTGTCTTTCTGTATCTGATTTATTTCATTTAGAGTAATATCCTTCAAGTCCATCCATGTGGTTGCAAATGGAAAGACTTCCTTCTCTTAGGGACTGAATAATATTTCATTGTGTGTATATACTACATTTCTTTAGCCATTCATCCACTGATAAACATTTAGGTTTTTTTTATATCTTGACTATTTGTGACATGCTGCAATGAACATGGGGGTACTGGTATCTCTTTGAGATTCTGACTTCAATTCCTCTGGATAAATACCCAGAAGTGGGGTCACTGGATTGTGTAGTAGTTCTACTTTTACTTTTTTTCTTTTTAAAATCTTAAAAAAAGTTTTCCACATTGCATTTATAACTTTTTGAGAAGGCTTTGTACTGTTTTTTGTAAAGATTATGCCAATTAAAATTATCACTAACAGCATGCCAGGGTTTCCTTTTCTCCACATTCTCACCAACACTTGTTATCTTTTGTTTTTTCAATCTTAGCCATTCCAACAGATGTGAGGTGATATGTCATAGTGACTTTGATTTGCATTTAACTGATTATTAATGTTGTTGAGAACCTGTTTATAAACCTATTGTCCATAGGTTTATATGAAGAAACATCTATTCTAGTTCTTTGTTTATTTTTTATTTAGATTTTTTTCTTTGCTATTGAGATATAGGATTTCTTCATATATTTTTGGATATGTTAAAATTTTATTAGATATATAAATTGGAAATATTTTCTCTCAGTATGTCGGTTGCCTTTTGATTTTGTTGATTGTTTCATTTCATGTTTAGAAGATTTTTATTTTAATATAATCTCTTATTTATTTTTGCTTTTACTGCCTGTGCTTTTGACCTCATGTCCAAAAAATTTGTTGTCAAAATCAAAGTCAAGGAGCTTTTTCTCTATGTTTTCTCCTAGGAGTTTTGTGGCTTCAGGTTTTACATTTAAGTCTTTAATCCATTTTAGGGTAATTTCTGTATTTGATGTAAGATAAGAGTCCATTTTCATTTTTTTACATGTAGATATCCAGTTCTCCCAGCATCATTTATTGAGGACTATATGTATCCATTTAGCATTTTTTGGTGCTTTTGTTGAAGATTAATTGACTGTTTATGTGTAGGTTTATTTCTGGACAGGCATTTCTATTCCATTGGTCTATGTATCTGTTTTCATGTCAATACCGTACAATTTTGATTATTACAACTTTGTAATGTAATTTGAAATATAGAAGTGTGATGTCTCTAGCTAGCTTTGTTCTTTTTTCTCAAGACTGCTTTGGCTAGTTTGGGGTTTTTGTGGTCTCACACAAATTTTTTGTTTTTGTTTTCTATTTCTGTGGAAAATGCCATTGGACTTTTGATAGAGATTGTACTGGCTGTGTAGAGTACATTGGTTAGTATGTCTATTTTAACAATATTAATCCTTTTAATTCATTATTATAGGATATCTTTTCATATATTTATATCTTCAACTCTTTAGCCAATGTTTTACAGTTTTCAGTGTACAAATCTTAAATCTCATTGGTTAAATTTATTCCTAAGTATTTTATTCTTCGTGATGCATTATAAATGTAATTGCTTTCTTAATTTTTTTAGATAACTTTGTTGTTAGTGCATAGAAAGGCAACTGATTTTTCTATGTTGATTTTATATCTTACAACTTCCCTGAATTCATTTCTTAGTTCTAACAAGTTTTGTTTCTGTGGAGTTTTTAGAGTTTTCTGTGTATAAGACGATGCGACCTGCATACAGATATAATTTTACTTATTTTTTATTTTAATGTTGATGTTTTAATTTTTTTTTCCTGACAATTGCCCTGACTAGGTATTTCAGTACTATGTTGAATAGAAGTGGCAAGAGTTGACATTCTTATCTTTTTTTTTTTTTTTTTTTTTTTTTGAGATGGAGTCTCACTCTGTCACCCAGGCTGGAGTGCAATGACACAACCTTGGCTCACTGCAACCTCTGCCTCCTGGGTTCAAGTGATTCTCCTGCTTCAGCCTCTCAAATAGCTGGAATTACAGGCACCTGCCACCTTGCCTGGCTAATTTTTGTATTTTTAGTAGAGACTGGGTTTCACTATGTTGACCAGGCTGGTCTCAAACTCCTGACCTCAGGTGATCTGCCTGCCTTGGCCTCTGAAAGTGCTGGGTTTTCAGGCATGACTCACTGTGTCTGGCCTTATTCCTCAACTTACAGGAAGAGCTTTCAACATTTTAGCATTGAGTAAGATGTTAGCTGTAGGCTTTGGACATATGGTTTTTACTATATTGAGGTATATTTTCTCTATAAATACTTTGCTGAAAATACTTTTGTGAAATGCTTTCTTCCCACCTGTTGGGATCATTATATAATTTTTATCCTTCAATCTGTTAATGTGGTACATCATAATGATGAATTTATATATGCTGAACCATCCTTGAATTCCAAGGATAATTCTCATTGATTACGTTGTGGGATCCTTTTATTGTGCTATTGAGTTCAGTTTGCTAGAACAGTTGGCCATCCGTATCTATGGGTTTGTCATCCATGGATTCAATCAACCACAGATGAAAAAAGTTGGAAAAAAATTGCATTTATACTAAACATGTTCAGACTTTCATTTCTCGTCATTATTACTTAAACAATGTAGTATAACAACTACTTACATGGCATTTACATTGTATTAGATATTATAAACAAGCTTCAGCTGACAAAGTATTCGGGAAGGTATACATATGTTTATGTTTATATGCAAATGCAGTTTTATGTCAGAGACTTGAGCATCTATGGATTATGATATTTGTGGGAGGTCCTGGAAACAATACCCCAAGGATATTGATGAATGGCTGTATTTTGTTGAGGAGTTTTGCATCTATATTCATCAGGGATATTGGCCTGCAATGTTCTTTTCTTATGGTATCCTGGCCTGGCTTGGTATTAGGATAATGCTTGCTTCATGAAATGAGTTTGGAAGTATTCCCTCATCTCCAATTTCTTGGAATAGGTTAAGAAGAATTGACATTTATTCTTTCTAAAATGGTAGAATTCACCAGTGAAGCCATCTGGCCTTGAGTTTTTCTTTGTTGGGAAATTTTTGGTGATTGATTAAATCTGCTTATTCATTATTAACTTGTTTATATATTTTATTCTTTCATGGTTCAGTCTTGGTAGGTTGTATGTTTCTAGGACTGCATCCATTTCTTCTAGGTTATCCGCTTTTGTGGCATACAATTGTTATAGTAGTTTCTGATGGTCCTTTTTTCTTTTATTTATTTATTTTTAACTGTGGTGTCACTTGTAATGTCCCCCTCTTTCATTTATATTTTATTCATTTGAGTCTTTACTCATTTTTTTTTTCTTAATTAGTCTAACTAAGGCATTGTCAATTTTATCTTTACAAAAAACAATTCTCAGATTTTTGGATCTTGTCTGTTTTTTTTACATTTTTATTTCATTTATTTCTGTTTTAATTTTTATTCTTTTTTTCTTCTGGTAACTTTGGGCTTACTTTGCCCTATTTCTAGTTCCTTGTGATGTAATGTTAGGTTGTTTATTTGAGATCTTTCTTCTTTTTTGATGTAGGCATTTACTGCTTCAAACTATCCTCTTAAAACTGCTTTTGCTATATTTTATCAGTTTTGGTATGATGTGTTTCCATTTTCATTTGTTTCAAAATTAAAGAAAATTGTTTTTAAAAATTTTTCATTGACCCATTGGTTGTTTAGAACTATTTTATTTAATTTTCATATATTTGTAAATTTTCTAAAATTCTTTCTGTTGTTTATTTCTACATTGATATTACTGTTGGAGGAAAAATGCTTGATATAATTTTAATCTTAAATTTGTAAAGGCTTGTTTTGTGCCCTAACACAGGATCTATCCTATAGGATGTTTTGCATGCACTCGAAAACAATGTGTATTCTGTTGAGATTGTATGGAATGTTCCGTATTTGTCAGTTAGATCCATTTGGTCTAAAATGTCCAAGTCCAATGTTTTCTTAATTTTCTGTATGAAACTATCTATTCATTTTTAAAAGTGAAGGACCGAATTCCTCTATTATTATTTTATTGCAATCTATCTCTCCTTGCAGATTCTTTAGCATTTATTTTATATATGTAGATGCTCCAATACTAGCCACACATATATTTACAATTGTTATATCCTTTGATGAATTGGCCCCTTTATCATTACATAACGTTTTTTTGTAATGATTTTTTACATTTTTTGACTTAAAGTCTGTTTTGTCTAATACAAGTCTAGCCACTTCTGCTCCCTTTTGATCTCCATTTGCATAAAATATATTTTTTCATCCCTTCATGTTTAGTGTATATGTATACACCTTTAGTGTAAAACTGAGGTTAGTCTCTTTTAGGGAGCTTATAATTGGGTCTTTTTTATCTATTTAATTACTTTACTTCTCTTTGTATTGGATAATTTAATCCATTTATGTTCGAGGTAACTATTGATATATAATAACTTATTGCCATTTTGTTGGTTTTTTGCTAGTAGTTATGTAGAAACTTTGTTTCCTTCCTTCTCTCGCTGTCTTCTTTTGTGCTTTGATGCTTTTCTGCAGTTGTATGCTTTGAATCCTTTCTATTTTCATTTTGGTGATTCTAGTAAAGATTTTTGCTTTGTGGTTATCATGAGGCTTACATAGACCATCTTGTAACAGCATATTTCAAGCTGATAACAATTTAACTTTGATTTCATGCAATAATTCTACACTTTTATTTCCCCCAACACACACTTTATGTTTTTGACGGCAGAATTACATCATTTTAAAAATATGATCCCTTAACAATTTATTTTAGCTATAGTTGTTATTAGTAGTTTTATCTTTTAACCCTTACACACCATCATTACAGTCCTAGCATGTTCTAAATATGGCTGTGTTTTACTTATACCACTGAGTTTTGTGCATTTGTATGTTTCATATTAATCAGGGACACATTTGAAGAAGTCGTCACCTCTTCCCAGTCTTCCCAAACTGGTATTCCAGAGAAAGCCCTTTACCAATCAGTCCATCTGAAGATTCTGTATGGGCCAGCAGGTGGCAACCATGACCAAGTCTGTGGCCAGGTTTCCCAGGTAGGCTAGCCAGGTGCCTGGGTTCATAGTGGCTTTCTTTTCACTGGGGTCCCATGGGGCAAGACTGGACTTGGCTCACAGATTTTGGCCTAACCTGGGTCTACAAGGACAGTCTGGTACTCTTGACTACTGGTAGCAGCATGAAACCCCAATATGTGGGGCCTGGCATTGTAACTGAGTCCACTGGATGGGTCTGAAGCCTGCATATGCAGTGAATTCAGATGCTGACTTTATTATCCTTTCCCCATGGGAGAGCATTGAGGCAGAAGGAAGTTTTCTTGACACTGTGCTGCAGGCTTGGGGGAGGCGTGACTTGGGTAAATTGTCACTGTCCTTTCTATTCTCTTCAATGCATATTTTTTCATTATTTGCTTTACCCATGTGCTGTAATCTCCTATGATGATTCTGGAATTGTACTGAAGGTATTTTTGTGTGTGGATGGTTGTCAAATCAGTGTGCCTGTGAGAAGACCTGAACTGGAAGCTCCTATTTTGCTATCTGCTGACATCACTCTTGGATGAACCTTTCTAAGAAGCTGTGACTGACAGAGACAGGGAATTGGGAGCTGAGACGTATTAGTGTCCTTATAGAGGAAGCCCATTGACTTATCTGCTCTAGTTCAGGTTGTGGCCTCGATACGTCCCTAGGTTCACTAATTCTCAGATTCTGTGACCCACTTTCTTATTCTTCCAATAAACATTCATTTTTGCTGAAGCTACCTTGAATTGGTCTCTTATCTATTATTACATCATAACTACCATGTCTCCAGAGTCAATCAGCATTTAATTACCTCGGATCATGCAAGTTAGCCAAAGGTGAGATCATCTAAGTTGGACTTGACTACGGGGAGTTCATGTTTTTTCATGCTTCTTGGTCTCCTCCTGGGCTGAGCAAGCTGGCCGGGGCATATTCTTCTCATGAAAAATGCAGAGGCACAAGAGAACAAATGGAATAAGCAAGGCTTCTTGAAGTTTAGGCTGTGAGCCAGCATGCTGGCACTTCCTAGTTTTAATCAGCCAGTGGAAGTCTCTATGAGCAATGCAGATGTAGGAAAGTACAACCTGTACATAGTAAGAGGGTGCTACTTTATTATATGACAGAGAACATAGATACTGTGAAGAATGAAGAATTGTGGTCAATAACACAAAACAGTTAACTTCCTATTACTCCAACTAAAGGGTTTTTTTTTTAATTAACACAGACACAGGTCACCTTCCGTTGTAACTTTGGCCTATTTTATAGTTCCAGCTACCCAATATCTAAATAAATATTGAAAATTTTGAGAAAAACTATGGAATTTTCACACCAATATATCTGGGTTGAGTGATGGTTTGCCTTTCTCTTTTCTCCACTGAAATGAGGAGCTGAATCTTGTTTTTCTACAAAATGTTTATTTTTAATAAAAGAAAAAAGATTACATTGCCAGTTAATCTTAGTTCTTCCCATAATTTCTTTTCAAACATTTGGAATTGGTTTGGCTAAAAGGAAAAATGGAGTTTTAAAATGTTAGCTGGCAGTGTTCTAACATGTTGTAAAACAAACAAAACCAAAGTCCATGGCCACCCATGCTGGGAGTTAACTGCTTTAGCCTACGTGATTAGTCAAAAGCCTTTCCCAGGCATTCTGTATATTTCATTGGAAAATCTGAGCAGGGGACAGTAAAGAAGCTGCATGTTGATATTTGGGCTTTGGGCACTATCTGTATGGTGACTTCTTGTATCTATACAAGCTTTAACTTTAGGATACTTATTATTATTTATTATTATCATTATTATTTTGAGATGGAGCCTTGCTCTGTTGAGCAGGCGAGAGTACGGTGGTATGATCTTAGCTCACTGCAAACCTTCACCTCCCGGGTTCAAACCTCCCAAGTCTGGAACAACAGGCATGTGCCACCTTGCCTGGCTGAGTTTTTTGTATTTTTTAGCAGAGACGGAGTTTCACCATGTTGTCCAGGCTGCTCTTGAACTCCTGACCTCAGGTGATCTGCCCTCCTTGACCTCCCAAAGTGCTGGAATTACAAGCATGAGCCACTGTGCCCAGCCAAGATATGTATTATTTTTTAAAACATTAACATTGAATGTTAGAGGAAAAGACTAAGTGCTTATGTCTGAGAATCAGATAACATTTGGATCAAATTTTGGTTCTGTAATTTTCTGGTTATGTAGCTTTAGAAAACTTGACCTCCCTGAACTGAAGTTTCCTGGGAAATATAATTTATCATCTCTACTTTATAGAGTTGTTGTGAAAATCAAGAAAATACTGTGAGCCAAACTCCAGGCACATAGGAAGCACTCAAGAAATGAACTTATTAGTAGGAAGTTTTATGTAGTCTATTAGTCAACTTTTGCTGACAACTGTAAAGGTTTATTTCTTACTCACATTTCATGTTGTTCAAGGGCTAACATGGGCTGTGTTCTATATCTTTTTCATGCTGGCATCTAGGGGCAAAGGAGAAGCACGTATATTTTTGCACATTGGCATTACTGTAGCCAGGGAAAAGTGAGAGATGGTGAAACCACATCATGACCTTTAAAACTTGTGCTTGGAAATGACAAGAGTGACTCTCATCACTTCCATTCACATTACATTGTCCAAAGCTAGTCATGTGCCTGAACATACTTCCAGTTAAATAGGAAGTACAAGAATCTGCCATAGGGACAGACTCAGTAGGGAGAAACTGGATGTGAATATTTTATAAATATGCAACATGCGTTTGTGGGTTTGTCTGTTTGTGAGATATCCAACATTTGTGTGTGAGTGGGAAAATGCCCAAGAAATGGAGATTGGAAATCTGCCTTCCGACTGTGCCACTGAACTAACATTGTGTTCTTTGGAAATTAGTGTCTTCATCTCAAACATCAAGTTGTTTATTGCTCTAAAATGCAAATGTTAAAGTGAATTTATTTATTTTTGTGGATGGAGGATAGAATTAATTTTAACATATGAATATAGGGCATAAATTTCATTTAAAACTACATATTATGGCAAGGCACTATCACTGAATGAATTTGTGCATAAGGAGCAAACATAAAGAGTGTTTACACTCTTTATGTGCAGTGTTATAGCCTGCTATACACCCAGGGCATATGGTATAGCCTATTGCTCCAAGACTACAAAACTGTAAAAACCTGTACCATGTTATTGTACTGAATACTGTAGGCAATTGTAACACAATGGTAATTATTTGTGTATCTAAGCATAGAAAAGATGGAGTAAGAATATGGTATATGGTACACCTGTATAGGAGGGCCTGTCCCTGAATGGAGTTTGCAAGACAAGAAGTTGCTCTGGGTGAGTCAGTCAGTAGAGTAGAGAGTACACTGGGTACTAAGTCTCTTTGCTCCCTTGATGCATCAAATAATAAAACTGGCCCAAATCCCTACCCTCCTAGAACTAACGTTCTAGTTGGAAACATAGACAATAAACTGTAATAAGTAAATAGAGAGAATAACAAGCTTAGTGGTTTGGAGAAAAGAATTAGGGGCTCAGGAGTATAAGAATGGAGAGGCAAAGACCAAGGGTTTTCTATTTAACTAGAATGATCAGTCAGAGTGGGCTGCATTGTAAAAACAACTTTTGAGCACAGATTTTAAGGAGATGAGGAGAGAGTACATTCCACATAACAAGAATAGCCAGAGAAAACATTGTGTGCCTACTGTATTTGAAGAAAACCAGGAGGGCCAACGTGGATTAAAGTAAATGCCCAACAGGACAAATATAGCCATGAACTACATAATACTATTTAATCAGTGACAAGCCAGTCTACCATGGTGGTCTCATAAGATATAATGAAGCTGAAAAATTCTTATCTCTTGGTGACCTAGTAGCTCTTGTAACATCACAGTGCAATTATGATTTTGTAAAACAAATTTAGTGTATATACACATACACTAAATTTACATATACAGTATTTACAAAGTCTACGGTAGTGTACAATAATTTCCTAGGCATGCAAATTTATTCACTACTCTACTGACTGACTCACCCAGAGCAACTTCTTGTCTTGCAAACTCCATTCATGGACAGGTCCTGTACAGGTGTACCATATACCATATTTTTACTGCATCTTTTCTATGCTTAGATACACAAATACTTACCATTGTGATACAATTGCCTACAGTATTCAGTACAATAATATGGCACAGGTTTTTACAGGTTTGTATCCTTGGAGCAATAGGCTATACCATATGGCCTGGGTGTATAGCAGGCTATAACATCTAGGATTGTGTAAGCACACTGGCTCTTCAGTATTTGTGGGGGATTGATTCCAGGACTTCCCATGTACACCAAAATCCACAGAAGTTCAAGTTCCTGATAAAAATGGTGTAATATTTGCTGTAATTGCATGTAACCTATGCACATTGTCCTGCACACTTTAAATCATCTCTAGATTACTTATAATGCCTAATATAATATCAATGCTATGCAAATAGTTATACTGTATTGTTTAGAGAATAATTACAAGAAAAAAACTAGTACATGTTCAGCACAGAGACAACGCTCTTTAAAAAAAAATTATGATCCATGATTTTTTGAATCCATGAGTGTGGAATCAATGGATACAGAGGGTTGACTGTACACACTGTGATATTCACACAAAGACAAAGTCACCTAAGGACACATTTCTCAGGATTATCCCCCCTTTGTTAAGCAATGCATGACTGTAGGAGGAGAGTTCTGATAGATAAGGGGAGGAGGTGGTGTAGGCAAAAGGCCCGAAGGGCCATTAAAGGCATGTAGCTTTTACTCTCAGTGAAGTAGTACCTAACTCTATGGAAGATGTTTGAAAAGACCAGTGATGTGATTTCACTTGCTCTTTAGATGGTCAGCTTAACTACTGTAATGGGAATATACTCTAGGCAGGACAAGTGGGAGTAGAAATGCCATTTATGACACTCTTGTGTGTTCCATACAGTGGATAGTGGGAGCTTGGACCAGGGTGCTAGCAGGGAAGGTGGTAAGAAATGGATGGAATCTGGAGGTATTTTCATGGTAAAACCAATAGTATTTGCTTCAAGACTACTTTAGTAGGGTTGCTAGAAGACCGAAATTGGGGAGAAAGATGAAGAATGAAATTAAGGTCATCTAACATTTGAACTATTTATTGCATATGCAACCAGAAATTCTGAGCAGGCAGTTGGATTTCAGAAGAGAGTTCTGCCCTAAAGATACACATTTGGGAGTCATTCAAACATAGCTTAAAATGATGAGACCAGTTATGTTACCAAGGGAGGGATTGATAGAAAAGAAGAACAGAGTTTGAGTCCTAGGGCCTGTACAGATGGTTCCCAACTTAAGGTAGTTCAACTCATAATTTCTTGACTATATGAAGGTGTGGAAGCAATATACATTCAATAAAAAACATACATTGAGTACCTATACAACCATTGTTTATTTTTTTATGTTCAGTACACTATTCAATAAATTACATGAAATATTCAGCATTTTAATGTAAAATAGGCTTTGTATTAGATGATTTCGCTCAACCCTAGGACAATATAAGTGCTCTGAGTGCATTTAAGATCGGCTAGGTTAAGCTATGTTGTTTTGTAGGTTAGGTGGATTAAATGCATTCTTTTTCTTAAGATACTTTCAACTTATAAGGGTTATAGTGAGAGGTAATCCCATTGTTAGTCAATATACATCTGCATTGATTTTTCAGGCTGCCATAACAATGTGCCACAAACTGGGTGACTTAAAACAACAGAAGTTTGTTGTCACAGTTGTGAAGCTGGAAGTCTAAAATCAAGGTGTTGGCAGGACCACACTCCCTCTAAAACCTGTAGTGGTCCACACGGCATTCCTCCCTCTTGTGTCCCTCTGTGTCTTTTCTTTGCTTTAAGAACATATTGGATTAAGGGAACTCCCTACCCCAGTATGACCTTATCTTAATTAATTACCTCTTCAGTGACCCTGTTTTCAAACGAGGTCACTTCACCGTATCTTTTTAGAGGACATAATTTAACCTATAACCGGGACTTTACATTTTAAGAGAAATAAGATGTGCACTATTTTAAGATTATAAAGATACAGACATCTTTACATAGTTCTTTATCAACATTTATTTTCTTTATTATTTTGACCAATACTCGAGTTTCATTGTGCTATACATGGTATCATATGCAGAGTCGGCACTCAGTACATATTTGTCATTTGACCATTTAATATTTGTTTCATCTTCCAAAGGACTCCATAAATAGACCTTTGAATAGGAAGGGAAAACAAAGTCCAAGTTTGTAACACTTGGAATAAAAAAAAGAGAGAGAGAAAAGCCACATTGGAAAAACTGTTAGCCTGTGATTGGAAAACCACTGAACTCTCAAATAAGCCTTTAAACTGAAGAGATAAAGAAATGTCATCTTAACAATGGATGAGCAGCTTAAGGATATTACACATGGCTTCCATGCTCCTCCAGGAAGATAAAAGAAGCAATTGCTCAAGTTGCCTCAGATAACTTTTCTGCATCTAATGAGCATCCCTCCTCCTCTTGAGTCAGTCTAGACAGCTGATGTGGAGTAATAAGGTCAGAGCCATGGTTTAGGGGGCACATCTTGTAGTAGATGCTACTTGCAGACCTGGCATGATCTGCCCCTTGACTGGGAGTCCAACACATGGCTGTTCTCGCATTTACATATTGCTAGTCCCTATTATCACTTCACTCTGTCAGGATGAATAAAAAAGGACATTATGTTTTTTGTGGTTTTTTTTTTTTTTTTGGTTTGTTTTTTCTGTTGCCTATGCTTGAATCAGGATTTTTCTTTTTAATAGAGAAAGAGAAAATTCTTAGAACATGAATATTTCTAAGTAGAGGTCAGTTTTAACAGGCTTTATCTGTGATCTGTACTTTTTTTTCCCTCCTCCTCTGCCTAGCTGGCCACATGACTCTTTGTAAGAAAGGAGAATAGCTGTGGTTTGGGTTCTGGTATCATGGCTCTACTCTACATGTTCAGCGATGTAGGCATGAACTGGCCTCTTTCTGTCTGAACTGGGATTTGTTGCCTTCTTTTTATTCCTCTTTCTGTGTGTGGTGTGTGGGTGTGTGTGTGTGTATGTTTGTGTGTGTGCCTGTGTGTGTGCACTGCTTAATGAGGTTTTGTCACCAAGGGAGGCATGTGATGCTTCCGTTCTGCAGCACTGGCAGTTCTAATATCTGGAGCTTCTCATTTAGAAGTCTTAATAAGTTACTTCAATTACCTTGTCATGCTTAAGTCTGCAGCAAAGGGGGGAATTTTTTTTTTCTTCTAAGGTGAGATTACATTTAAACGATAATAGTAAGTGCCAAAGTAATGTGAATGCACACACCAAAAGGGGTGATGCCCTTCTTGGCTCGCTGGGTTTCCAGTGGGTGCTTGTCATAACTTATCAGCTGTAATCCCCTCTGTGGATTAGAGCAAAAGGACTCCCAAGTCGATAAGAGAACTCAGGAGGTCTTCCTGAAGTAGGCCCTGGGTAATGAGCTGACTCGCATGTGTAGTTTGGGGGCTTCATTCTGTTAGGTACTACTGAGGTCCAGTTCAGTCCCATCAGGTTTTTTGGAAATGGCATTAACTTCTGTCTATTTTTACCTTTCTTCTCTCTATGACCTCCCTTGTTTTCATTGTTTAAAGACTATTACCTCTTCAGGGCAGCTCCAAAGATGTTGAGATTCCTTCCCCTAAAAACAGGATGTCTGTTTTATATAAAATCCCTTTCCACGTAGCCTCACCCACATTTGCTTGTTTTCTTTAGCAAAGGCCAGATCTTAAAATAATTAGTCTTGGATAAGAAAAAAGGAATGGCTAGGAATGTCAGGGAGACTTTGTAGGAAAAAAAATCTCACCACTTGGTGTTAGTATTTCTCATGTTTTAAATTATAAAATGAGCTAAGGGTCAAGGGTAGTATACACACGATTCACTCCAATCTTACCTGCCTGCTATCTGCACATGCAGATATATTTTTGAAATTCTTAGGTTATTTCATGTATGTACACATAGTGAGATATATATCTGGATGTTTAAAATATTGAAGTGGAACATCAGTTGTGAACACATTTTCTCCATTTCTGAGTATTGAAAAGGAACAGTGGAGATGTGTCTTGTGTATGCTAGCTTTTAAAGACGGTCAAAGTGTATTTATTATTTTATATGGCCAATGTGTTTGCATTTTATTTTTAAAAACACTTTCCATTTACATCTTTATGAGCTTTAAAATTTTATTTTTTAATTGATCACTCTTAATGAGTTCTAAAATTTCTCTCTTACATGAGGGTTCATTTGATAGATGATACTAGAAACACCTCTTTGAATTGGACATCGAGGCAGCCTACAAATGGCAACATCGGGCTTCTCAGAAAAGGATGGGGCTGGGTGTGGTGGCTCATGCCTGTTTTTCCAACATTTTGGGAGGTTGAGGCAAGAGAGTTGCTTGATCCCAAGAATTCAAGGCTGCAGTGAGCTATGATCACACCATTGTATTCTGGCCTGGGCAGCAGAGCCAGACGCTGTCTCTAAAAAGGAAAAAAAAGGATGAGCATCTGGCAATAGGTAAGGGTCATGAAATGTGGGTACTTCATCTTCTTTGCTTTTGAATTTAAAAGTACCTTACTTTTAGAAAGGTTGTATGTCTATGTGATTCCAGTAATGTCAGAGGAGTCAAATTTCTATTGGTCTAATTTGCAAGAGAAAATACAAAAAGTAGTATTTTAGATCATCTTTAAAATCCAATTTGAAACTGATTGTCTATCATACAAAGTGATACAATGACTGCAAACTTCTTTGCAGTACGATTAGTTGAAACCTCATGATGAAAGCCATCAAAGTTCAAGATAGATCTTTGGGAGTAATTGAAGACTGTGGTATTTGGGTTCAGCAAACAAGAAGAATCAGTCCATACTAGGAGTGTTTGCTTCCATCTTACTGATAAATAAACTCAGTCATAGAGCGAATAGATTCACTACTGGTTTTATGGAAATTGGATTAATGATGAGCAAGCATTAAAATTGTTTATATTTCAAACTTGCTTCAAATCATCTGGGATGTTTCCAGACCACATTTGAAACAAATGAGCAGAGTTACCCTATAAAGTAATGCAACCTCTGGAGGTTTTTCTTTTCAAAAGCAACTGATACTTCTCATTCAGACCACCATTTTTTTTTCCTGTGGCATTTGATCTCTGTGGTTTTGCCTTCAGAAGCACATGAAAACCAGAAACTTTAGAGATAGTTCCAAATCCTCAAAGTTTCTGATCTGGTTGGCCAGGGAACAAGCTCAGAGCAAGAAATTTGTGTGTGGAAGATTTGTTGGATACTGCTCTTAGGAAAAGCACCTGTGAAAGGAAGAGAGGAGAGCAGGATTGGACAGCAGACCTGAGGTGATCCTTCAAAATTGTCTAGAATTGAGGTAAGGAGTCTGGATGTTTGTATTCTGACAAAGGGGATCCCCAGTCATTAGAAGCTGGTTAGTCCCCAAGGAAGAGTTCCCTTAGACTGAGACAAGTCCCAGGGAAAAAGAAAGGAAATAAGATAAGACATCAGTATCATTATTATGTTTATCTCTTTTGACTTTGGAGATCTCTTCAAATAAAATTTTCCACTTCATTACCTTCCCCTTACTCTGGCTTGGTTTCTCCTATTTCTCTTTTTCCTTAAACCTATTTTACTTTTCCTGTATTGATGTCAGTTTGGATGGATGTATTTTGGAAAGAGGATGGCTAATTCAATTCCAGTTTGGCCATTAGGATTCCTTGGTCTATATTCTTTAGGCTAGGCCTTATCTTACCTAGGAATACTAGTTCTATCAAGCCAAAATTCTTGCTCTTACGAGAAGATACCATTTCTAAAATGTGAAAATAAAATTTAATTTCTCCTAAAGTTTTCCTTTTTGCCTGAATTCTCCTCACTTCAATTTCTAAGGTTAGACTTTTCTAAATTAAATATCTGACATCTCAGGAAACCTCACTCTTTTTGGAAAAGAGGGCTGAAATGTATGATGTGACATGCCTTACATCACCCATTATGACTGAGTCACTTATTCCTTAAGCTGTTAATGGCTCACCTGAGAATTCAGACAAAAAGGAAAACTTTAGGAGAAATTAAACAAAAATTCTCTCCTTGACCAAACTCTAGTCAGTCTTTACTGATCTCTCTTCTCAACTAAACCCTGACTTGGACTTCTATGTTCATCTCTGCATTATTCTGTTTTTGCAAGAATCCTGCAGAGTCAGTTTAGTGAAAATCCCTCCCCCCACCTTTGGTCTGCCCACTCTTGATATCTGATCGCTCAGGCCTGCCTTCAGCAAAAGTTTTACTAAGTCAGTTTAACAAAGAATTACTCTACCTCTTAGTAATTTTCCATCTACTAACTCCTCACCTTGCTCCTTGGCTACAAACTCTCTTTTCCTTACTGTACTTGGTGTTGAGCTCAACCTCTCTCCCTTACCATAAGACTCCATTGCAACTGCCCTCTTTGAATAAAATCTTCTTTACTGTTTTTGACAAGTGCCATTAACAATTTTTCATTTAACAGTAAATTAAACTTTATATTTGATCTGATAAATGTTCTATTGCAGAAATCTGAGTAAAATTTGATATCACCATTAACATAATAAATATACTATTTATACATTTTACAAATATTATTTAATATTATCTGTTCTCTCATTCAAAAACATCTCAAAAAATAACTTCCAATGCCTTTGCATTCAGGTAATATCTAGGAAGAATGACACGATGATGAGGTCAGAAAAAGAAAGTCTATTTCATAAATATAGTGTAGCCACCATATCTTGGAAATTAAAGCTAAACTATAAATCCAAAGGCACAAGTGATAAAAACCTAAGGGCAGCTGAAAATTCAACCTTGCCAACTCCTTATGAGATTAATTATGCCACCACATACAATAGCCAAAGCCCTTAGTTGGCAAATAATTAATGAGAAAATCTTTCAGTTCAATAACAATCATGACAATAGACTTAAAAAGAAGAGAAAAACCATGTTTATCTGACTTAACTGTAAACTCAATACTGTAAAATGGAATTTAGATAAAAACATATGACTGAATGTATAATCATAACTTTAGGTGCTGTATATGTAGGTTTAAGATTGGAAGGAGTTGTTTTGGTTTTGATTAGATCTTAATTATTTTGAAGTTATTTTCTTTAAGTCATTTCAAGTAATTTTATTTTTAAATTCTGTGCTTATTCTACTTTGTGTAGTTCCTGGGAACCACGTGAGACACTCTTAGCAGTTAATGGGAAAACCATCTGTGTTGCTTCTTTATTGTTTTTTTTTTTCTTTCTTATCACTATTCAATAATTCTGTAGTAAATGTTTTTGCTTATCTTTAAAGCCAGAGACTTGTTGGTACTACCACACAGCTGCAAAGGCAAACACTATCAGATACTTGTCAAAGCATTTCAGTCTTAAACACAGTAAGAAAATTGTAAAGACAAGCCATTCCAAACACTAAAAAATCAAATCTTTCCTTTAAAGGGTTTCTTAAGAGTGGGGAAAAAAGCAACTTTATAGTGTTTATAATTAATTAGCTGATTGCTTAAGAGACAATTGGATTTTTTAACTCTAGGAAATAGTTGGGTTACATTTTAAATTCCTCCAATATGCAACATCACTAGAAAAAAGTTTCTAAAGGAAACTAGAAAAAAAATGAGTTGGTCTAAATCCCAAGAACTATCTGAATTTGTGCAGAGAGAAGGTTTGGCCATTTTTTTTTTTTTTAAGGCCATGTGGTAATAGCATTACAGCTTGCAAAGGTAGAGGTTGGGATGCTTGGAGAAAAAGAAAACATTTGCTGTATCATGAGAGGAAACCATGCAGTCTGCTGTGGACAGGAATGAGTCTAAGGGTCAAAAGGCTTCTCCAGAATTGTTTGACCTTTAGAATGTCAATAAACTCCCCAGGATAAAAGGTGTACATAAACATAAGACTTACTATCGTGACTTCCTATTCCCAGTCTTCTATAGCTCAGAAGATTATTGTGAAAAGTGAAAGAACCAAGTGAAGGACAAAACCTCTCTAAATTTCAAGACTCTGGAGAAGGGGTGAACTTATTGTCAGACATTTCAACATAACAAAGATTGTGTCTGACTACATTGAGGAAATGACACGAGAAAACAGTATGGTGAACACAGAAGGGTCTCGTTTAGTCGACTTTTGTATTAAGTGAATCTGTTGGATGTGCATTTTTTGACCCTCTAAACTTGGAAAAGTATGGTTTAGTGCCACTGTGCAAGTTCATTTTTTTCAAACCATTAATGTAAAAATTGAACTAAGAGAATCAAGTGACATTATTTGAACGCTGATTGTTTTTCCCCAACACCATAAGGGAGCTTAGTTCAATTTAGAGAAGATGAAATTGAAGAGCACTTAAGGAAACTGCTAATAAATGGAGGTAGCAGAATTCAAACCAAGTTCACTTGACTTCAGATAGGGTACTTTTCAAAGAGCATTCTGGAGAGTGGATCTAGAAAAAAACACTTCATTATAGATAAACAAGTGACTGTGATAGAATATTTGTTGAAGTGTCAGAAATTCAACACAAACAAAGAAAAAATGGGACTGTGTAAGAATTTTAGGGGTAAATTTGACTTTAGGTAAGTCTGGATCCAGGGGCTTCTATGATATTATTAAGGTGTTGCTTCTGTCTTTCTCACAGAGTCTGTGATTGTGCTGTTATTTTTTCAAGGAAGTTTTTTCTGTACGGCAAGGAATATGTCATCTGGCAGCCTAGATTCACATCCCCCAGTTACAGTACCACAAGGAAAAAAGAAATTTCTCTCCCCCAATGTCTATACATCAATACAATACACAATGCTTCAATTCCACCAGCTCACTCCTTTGGCTCTGGAAGGAATGTGTAAGAAAACATCGTGGACAACCAGGCTAGATATCAATTTATCCAAATCCAACATATTTCATTACCTGCTCTTTGAAAATGGAGTTAGGCCCTTTCAATACATTTCCTTTGCCAGCTGGCTTTGTCAGTAGAGAGCATGGAATAAACAGTACAGGTGAAGGAGGCTATCCTTTCTTGTTCTGTTGCTAGCTCAGCAGGCTTCTGCAGCGTGCAGCTTTTCTAGCACCCAGATCTTGCAACACATGTAGTTCCACCAGTCCTCAGCTCTTTCAGCACAGATAACTTTTCCAGCACCCAGCTCTGGAGTGCTCAGTGGCTGGGCATTTCCATGAGTATTTTTCTTGGTAAATTTCTCTTTATTTCTTTAGGCCTCAGATTCGCTAGTTGTAAAATGGTGTAATGATATGACCCATTTTGTAGCTTTGAGAGGATCAACTTAATTTATACACGCAAAGGACTTAGAACACCTGGAAACCATATTTGTGTTTGCTACTTTTGGAAAGTATTTCTAATAGAAGAGAAAGACTAAAATGAGGATCAAAGTCATATTAATCTGATTATTAGAAGAGGTAACATTTTTCTTGTTGTTCCTCAAAGTGGTAAAATGAAATATATCAGTTATCACTTTATCCAAACAAAACATACTTCATTACCTGCTTATGTGTAAAATAATTTAGCCAAGTGGTGACCCACACAGAGGCCTCCGTTTGACTAAGGAAACACAGCCAAGAATTCAAAATACAAGCTAGAGGTAGCGGGAAATAAGTGAGAAAAGTGCCATTTCGTTCTTCTTCTGCCCATTGTGTCTAAGGTGATATTTGCTTTTCCTTTTGTGTGAAAAATGAATTCCAATATTTAAAACGAAAAGTCAATCAATATTTTATCATGTGTTTTACCAGAGGATATCTCTAAGTGTGTTTTAAATTTTGTCAGTGTTTGGTGTTTAGTTCAACTTCCAAGGAAATTTGTCATTCAACTTGTCATCTTGGAAAGAAGTAGCTCATTTATTTTCTGTAACTTAAGTCTTTTTTTAATTTTAATATAAGAGATTACTGCTGCCTAAAGACAAAAATGACAGGCTAAAATGATGAAAACTTAATGCTATTCAAAAGAAATAACTTCTGTTTTCTGAAGACAAAATACATTTTCTTCCACAGCTTTGGCTGGAGAAGGTGTAAGAAGATTAAATCACCCTTTATGGACACAAGGAAGCCTTGCTAGATACGTAGCTGTACAGTAATGTAACTTCATACCTCATAAATCATAATATAAAACATCCACTATTTTAAATTGCCCCATTAAATAATTAAGTTTGACTTAAGGAGCAAGTCACACCTCATTCTGGAGGAACTCCAGCATACACAGGCTAAATGTTTGTTTAGTGAATACCTATCTTTACTGAGATAACAACTTTCAACAGTTAAGACTGTGTGCTAGTGAGTATTTTTATTCACTTGAAGTAGTTCAGACAATGATTAAAATAAAAATAATTAGGGGCTTATAATTTCCCTTAATTAATTACATCTTAAGAAGAAAGCATTTTTCCATAGAACTAAAAATTTACAAAAAGATTGGTCAAATGTTTTGCTGCTTCTCTTTGCAGATTCATCATCAAAATGACAGACTTAGATGACGATGAAAACTTAGAATCATCTAGGTTTGCAGACTTCATTTTTTTAAACTATAGAGATGCTTGTTTTTGCAAATGAAATCTTATTCACAGAAGATATTCATATATGACTTAAAACTGTGGCTCTGTTGCAGACTGCTGAGAAATCCATTGTGGAAACCATTGACATCCCACAATCTTACTCATTTTTAGTTCTGGACAACAGGGTTTGATGAGTTCCAGAGTTTTTCTCATTAATTTTCTTAAATATTTCATTTCATTTCATCCATCTTAACTGCTGATGTTGAAGCAAGGTAACTGCTTATCCAACGAGCTAAGAGCTAACAAAAGCATGTTGACAACAGGCTCTTCTTGCAATTGAGGTTCAGTGTTGATGTTCATGACAAACATACATGTTACTCACTGAACCTTAAAATGTGCAAAAGCTCTTGACCTTTCTTAGTCAACCTTTGCATTATCCTTCAGGGGAGGGCCTGGATTTACCTTGGATGCACTTCTGTGGGAATCACCACACCAACATTGATGTCACCAACTGAAGCAACCACTTCAAATAATGGAGAGCTTAATGTCTCCCTCTCTATTCCAGTATTAGGAGGAGGACATTCCAAAGGGAGTGGTTAAAATGATATAACTTTTCACTCTTTCAATACTTTAATTAGTATTTGTTTCACCACTTATTTTTCATTGATCCAGCAGGCATTTATAATATATCTTATTTGGTTTAGAATATTAAGCCAGAATATTAAGTTCTATGGATAAACTTGTATGCAAACTCCACAAGAAAGAGACCAGATCTATTTCTGACAACAACTATTTTATCAGGCACAGAGTCTGAAATGTGATGAGCACTTAATAATGATTTATTAAACAAAGAAACACATGTTTCAGGGAGGTAGAGCCTAGGGGAGCAGTAGCAGACACGCACAAAAATTTATGGGATTTTTTTTGTCCCAAAGGAAAGTTTGTGCATTCAAATCCTATGTAATCCCCCAGGAACCCTATGAACTTTATTAAACTTTATTACCACTTTACCCATGAAGGAACTAAAGTTCTTTACGTTTATGTGACTTATCCACATTCACATACTAGGACAAGAACCCAAGTGGGTCTGAACAGAGAGATACGGTCCACCTTGCTTTAGCACAGTTGTTCCTCAAATATTTTGAGGGAAATATACCATTTATAATTGAAACAAACCAATATGTAATAGGACATAAATTAACTAACCATTTTTAGCATACGGCAGAAGACTTTAAATGTATTTGGTATGCATTAGTTTCCTCCAGGCTATATTCATAGTTCTCCACCACTTAGTTTCTTTCTGTGGAACAACCTGAGGAGCACTGACTATACTTCATTGTCTCTTGCTGAGGTAAAATGTGAAAATGTACCCTCTCAGGATTAAATGCAAGATATTCAGATCATGGAGCTGAAGTGCTGCATATGTGCACAATTTGCACTCCCATTAATAGCTAGTCCTTCAGAGTCTGTTTAGGGAATCCTTGGGGAAGATTAGCCAGAGACTATGCTTTCTACTCTCCAGGATCTCACATATTCAGGTCAGGGCATGAGGAAAGACACTGAAATTAGGTTATCCCAATTCCTTCCTTCTAAACCTACTTTGGATCCTGTAGTTCTGGTTATGTTGACTGCTTCTACAACATTTTGTTTAGCAGAGTTCCTAGGGACTAGAGGATGAGACATGTAAACAGAAACAAAAGGCCATTTATAAAACTTACGCATAATGGTATGCAACACATACTTAGATGTTCCTATAACTACAATGATAGATTGAAGCCATTTCTGAACAGTGTTTCATAATGAGTCATTTTTCTGTGAGAAAATCAACAACACAGTGAGAATGATATGGTTTGACTGTGTCCGCACCCAAATCTCTTTTTGAATTGCACTTTTCATAATTTCCACATGTGGTGGGAGGGACCTAGTGGGATATAATTGAATCACGGGGGAGGTTTCCCTGTACTGTTCTCATGGTAGTGAATAAGCCTCACGAGATCTGATGGTTTTATAAGGGGAATCCCCTTTCATTTTTTTCTCATTCCCTCTCTTGCTTGCTGCCAATGTAAGACGTGCCTTTCACCTTCTGCCATGATCATGAGGCCTCCCCAGTCATGTGGAACTGTGAGTCCATTTACCCTCTTTTTCTTTATGAATTACCCAGTCTCAGATATGTCTTTATCAGCAGTGTGAAAACAAAATAATACAGTAAATCGGTACCAGTACAGTGGGGTGCTGCTGTAAAGATACCCGAAAATGTGGAAGTGACTTTGGAACTGGGTAACAGGTAGAGGTTGGAACACTTTGGAGGGCTCAGAGAACAGGAAGATATGGGCAAGTTTAGAACTTCCTAGAGACTTTTTGAATGGCTTTGACAAAAATGGTGATAGTGATATGAACAATAAGGTCCAAGATGAGGTGGTCTCAGGTGGAGATAAGGAACTTCTCGAGAACTAGAGTAAAGGTCACTCTTGCTATGCAAAGAGACTGGCAACATTTTGCCCCTGTCCTAAAGATCTGTGGAACTTTGAACTTGAGAAAGATGATTTTAGGTATCTAAGGGAAGAAATTTCTAAGCAGAGAAGCATTTAAGAGAAAGTAAAGCATAAAAGTTTGAAAATTTTGCAGCTTGATGATTCGGTAGAAAGGAAAAGTCCATTTTCTGGGGAGAAATTCAAGCCAGCTGCAGAAACTTGCATAAGTAAAAAGGAGTCAAATGTTAATTGCCAAGACAATAAGAAAAATGTCTCCAGGGAATGTTAGAGGTCTTTATGGCAGCCTCTCCCATCACAGGCCCAGAGGGAGTGGAGGAAAAAATTGTTTCATGGGCTAGGTCCAGGACCCTCCCTGCTGTATGCAGCCTAGGGACTACACTGCATCCCAGCTGCTCCAACCATGACTAAAAGGGGCCAAGGTACAGCTCAGGCTGTTGCTTCAATGGTGCAAGCCCCAAGCCTTGGCAGCTTCCATGTGGTGTCAAACCTGTGGGTGCAGAGAAGTCAAGAATGGAGGACTGGGAACCTCTGCCTAGATTTAAGAGGATGTAGGGAAATGCCTGGATGTCCAGGCAGAAATTTGTTGCAGTGATGGGGACTTCATGGAGAACCTCTGCTACGGCAGTGCAGAAGGGAGCTGTGGGGTGTAAGTCCCCACACTTAGACCCCACTGGAGCACTGCCTAGTGCAGGTATGAGAAGAGGGTAACCATCGTCCAGATCTCAGAACAGTAGATCCACTGACTGCTTGCACGGTGTACCTAGAAAAGCTATAGGCACTTAACACTAGCCCATGAAAGCAGCCAGGAGGGAGGATGTACCCTGCAAAGCCTCAGAAACAGAGCTGGCCAGGACCATGAGAACCCACCTCTTGCATCTGTGTGACCTGGTTGTGAGACATGGAGTCAAAGGAGATCATTTTGGAGCTTTAAGTTTGGATGGCCCTGCTGGATTTCAGACTTGCATGAGGCCTTTAGCTCCTTTGTTTTGGCCAATTTCTCCCATTTGGAATGGGTATATTTAGCCAATACCTGTACTCCCATTGTACCTAGGAAGTAACTAGCTTGCTTTTGATTTTACAGGCGAATAGGCAGAAAGGACTTGCCTTGTCTCAGATGAGACTTTGGACTGTGGACTTTTGGGCTAATGCTGAAATGAGTTAAGACTTCGGGGGATTGTTGGGAAGGCATGATTGATTTTGAAATATGAGACATGAGATTTGGGAGGGACCACGGGCGAAATGATATGGCTTGTCTGTGCCCCTACCCAAATCTCTTCTTGAATTGTAGCTCCAATAATTCACATGTATGTGAGAGAAAGCCAGTGGGAGATAGCTGAATCATGGGGGTGGGTCCCACACACATTCTCATAGTAGAACAATTCTCATGTGATCTGATGGTTTTATAGGGGAAACCCCTTTCACTTGACTCTCATTCTGTCTCTTGCTTGCCGCCAATGTAAGATCTGCCTTTCACCTTCTGCCATGATTGTGAGGCCTCCCCAGCCACGTGGAACTGTGAGTCCATTAAGCCTCTTTTTCTAGATAAATTACCCAGTCTCAGGTATGCCTTTATCAACAGCATGGAAACAGACTAATACAGAGAAGATCCATGACCACTACTCTCAGTTTGTGAACTTCCATCAACTCAGCAGACAATCAAAGCCTCATCTACTTCAGTGGCAAACAATGTGTATCTCATGTTCAACAGGATGGAAGCCTGCTTCATAAAAGAAGGCATTACATTAGGGTCTGGTTTGTGCTGTAGGAGTTTATATAGAGCCTCAAAATGAAAACACACTGAACTCAGCCATGGATAGCATTGTGGAACAGGCTTTGTATCGGTTGAAGACAAGTGATAAGAGAAGATTAATGTTTCTACTCATGTACAAAGGTAATTTTGTGTTGATACTGCTTATATACAGGTTGATGCCATGGCAGGAAAGCAAAGATTTTGACCTGTGCTGCCCAATATGGCAGCCATTAGCCACATATGTCTACTGAGCACCTGAAATATGATTAGTACAACATATCAAAAAGGAAAATACATCAGATATGCTAGGTTAAATACAACATATTATGGCAATTTATTTTACCTATTTCTTTTAACTTTTTAAACTGTAGTTTCTAGTGAATTTAAAATTGCACTGTGATTCACAGTATATCTAGTAAACAGGGATGCTCTAAATTATAAAGTATGCGTAAGCAATTGTGCCATTTGTTAAGTTAGAAGCTTAAGCCATCACTAGAGAACGGAGCCAGGCACGTAATATACTTTCCAAATTTTGAGTGTAAAAAGGGGACTATTAGAAACTATGACAGAAAAACAGGCATAAATTAGGATCTGGGGTTCCATTCTATTCCACATAAGATAAAAATTTTGGGCCGGGCGCGGTGGCTCAAGCCTGTAATCCCAGCACTTTGGGAGGCCGAGACGGGCGGATCACGAGGTCAGGAGATCGAGACCATCCTGGCTAACACGGTGAAACCCCGTCTCTACTAAAATATACAAAAACTAGCCGGGCGAGGTGGCGGGTGCCTGTAGTCCCAGCTACTCGGGAGGCTGAGGCAGGAGAATGGCGTAAACCTGGGAGGCGGAGCTTGCAGTGAGCTGAGATCCGGCCACTGCACTCCAGTCCGGGCGACAGAGCGAGACTCCGCCTCAAAAAAAAAAAAAAAAAAAAAAAAAATTTTTGACATTCTAATCGTTCAGACAGTCCCTAGCAATCTGGGGCATTTGCTTCCTGTCAATAAGTCAGGCTTACAATAAATATTAACTTTCCCAACCAAGAGAACTAACTAACAACAGCGTATGATCAATTCTATTTTTTTCACCACTGTAAACTTCGCACACTGCTGAATGAATATTTGTTAACTGAATGAGTGATTGAATGGACACAATTACTTCATTTTCCAGGCATTTGAGGATGTGAGTTTGTATTGTTATGTTCTCATTATTTTTGCATTTAGAACAGGTTATTCAAGGGTTTACTTCATTTTTAAAATTATTATGTGACTTAACATAGCTTTTTTTTAAACAACAGGTCTTTCTAAAATGTTTATATTCAGTTTAATTTTTGTTTTGCATTTTATTTCTCAGTCTAACAAGTAATAGCAATTACTTGGAAAAAATCTAAATCTTATTAATTTATAAATATTGTGATTCTTATATGCTTTTAAATGTTTTAATATTGGGTATGAAATTAACACGATAATGTCAAGCCTGAATTAATTTTTTAACTAAAATCTTAAGGCTGTCTTTGAACTCTCACAAGTGAAATTCTCTTGAATATTATACATATTTAAATTATCCAGTATGCAAGTTGCTTTACTTTTTCATCATCTTAGAAATTTCTGTACTTGTTTCTAAATCTTCCCAGGCCTGAAAGTTACTTACTGTTAGGGAAATTATTATGTCATTGTAAAGGATTTTGAGGAATACCTTTTCAAACTGATTTTGTAATGATGAAGATATCAGGTGGATTGCTGACTGATTTCTTTCAACCAGCATTGAAGGGACACATTAGCCTTATGAAGAGTCAGTGCAGTGAATCCTTCTGTGCCAATGGGTGTTGATATCATTGCCCTTATAGTTGTGTAGTTCACTCTTAGGATTGGTTACAAAATTGTGAAACCCAGTCCAAAATAAAAATATAGGACTTCTTTTCAAAACTTCTTAAAAATGTCAAGACCATGACAACAGAACGTTATCTTATTTTATGTATGTATGTATGTATGTATGTATGTATGCATGTATGTATGTATTTTGAGATGGGGTCTTACACCCAGGTCTGAGTGTTGTGGCACTATCTAAACTCCCTGCAACCTCTACCTCCCAGGCTCAAGCGATCCTCCCTCCTCAGCCTCCCGAGTAGCTGGGACCACAAGCACATGCCACTGTGACTGGCTAAACTTTTGTATTTTTGGTAGAGATGGGGTTTTGCCATGTTCCCCAGGCTAGTCTTGAGCTCCTGAGCTCAAGCAATCAGCCTGCCTTGGCATCTCAAAGTTTTGGGATTACAGATGTGAGCCATGGTGCTTAGCCAACAGCAGAACTTTAAATCAATGCAATGCCCTACCAAGTATGGGGCAATGCTCTACTAAACGAGGGATCTTGCGTACGTGCATAGGTTACAGGTTCTGTTCATGTTCTTGTCCAGATTAAAATTCTGCAGCTAACACGTTAGCTGCTTGATTAAGTTTCATATTTAATTGGCTCCTAAGTGACTCAAGTGTATTTTCACTGATCTCTAAAATCCTCTGATTATGAGATAATATTGATTTTGTTTTGTTTTGTTTGGGTAACATTTTCTCTGGTTGACCACACATAATTTCCAACTATAAAGCTATCTAACTATTACGTGTTTTTCATATTTTTTTCTCACTATATGGTCACAGTTGTAATGCCATTCTTTTCATAGGACTGACATCTCTCATTGTTTCAGGCTGTCATTGTGGCAAAAGTTCTGAAGAAAGTCTGAGAGATGGTTGATCTAGTTCCTGGCTTTAATGGCCTCTTTTCTTTTCCTCCTTCCCTTATTGTCTCTATTCTTTTCCTATTTTCCTTCATGCCTTTCTGCAAATGTGCATTGAATATACCCTGCCTTATAAGTACCATGCAAGGGACTAAACAGAAATTCTTACTTTTGAGAGCTGATTCAAATATTTAGTACATGAAATTTTAAGGCTATTTCTTTACATTTTAACTATAACGTATATAAAAGTTCTCAATTAAAAAAAAAAAAAAACACCTTTCTAATCCCCCAAAGTGGAATTTAGAATACATTGTATTCTCTCTTGATGAGTCGAACTTAATACAAAAACTTAGACATGAAAATATTTTAAAAAATAAGTAAATGTTTTAATGCTGCTCCTATGTTTGCAAAACTAACTTTGGGAGAAATGGGCTACCATTTTTTAAAGAATGGAGTTGGACACTGTGGTATCTCCCAACTCCAGGGAAGGAATAGCATCTTATGGTTGGGAAGAAGAAATGATAGAAGAGAATCATGAGTGTCTTACTGATAGTCTGCAGCAACTTGTGGGACTTTGCAACAGTCACATCAGGTAAGGAGACAGACAGTCATTTTACAAATACCAAGACAACAAACTAGAGTCAAATCAAATTCTCCAGAGCAGGAGTCTTCAAGCCATCCAACAGGGCTGGTAGGTGGTATCTGACCTAACTGGAGATTGTCTGCTTAAATACTTTGATGTGCATCAGGAAAAGAACTATCTTCCTAAGCAAAAAAAAAAAAAAAAAAAAAAAAAAAAAAAAAAAGCAGAGCTGCAAGCCAGACACTTTCTTCCATTCCAGAGATAGCACTGGGACCTACAGTATCATCAGATATTAGAATCACCTAGCTTTCACTGAAAAGCTTTAATTTCAAGTGGCCAAAGAAAGAAATTCTTATTTCATTGTGATATTTGCTAGGAGAGACCAAATCCCAAGTTGATTTTACAGGGATTTTTCCAGAGAACTTTTATTTTCTAACACATTTTATGTACACATGGTATGTGATTTGGACATTGAACTTAAAACCAAGTAATGGAATTAGATTGTTTGTCTGTCATTGTTATGTTTATTATTATTTATATGATGATGAACTATTGGCATTGATTTTTTTTTTTTTTATTTGAAACAGAGTTTCACTCTGTTACCTAGGCTGGAGTGCAGTGGTGCAATCTCGGCTCACTGCAACCTCCATCTCCTGGATTCAAGCTATTCTCCTGCCTCAGCCTCCTTAGTAGCTGGGATTACAGGCGTGTGTGCCACCACACCCAGCTAATTTTTGTGTTTTTAGTAGAGACGGGGTTTTGCCATGTTGGCCAGGCTGGTCTCAAACTCCTGACCTCAGTGATCTGCTGCCTCGGCCTCCCAAAGTGCTGGGATTACAGGTATGAGTCACCGTGCCTGGACAGTATTGATTTTTTTAACTTTCAAATTCTACTACAATAGGATAATATCAGGCAAGTTTATGCAGCATATCTAGGTTAATTCCTAATTCTTCTTAGTAATTAGTAAATAACTATTGTCACATGCATAATTATAAAGCGATAAAGGGCTTGTTATACTACACAAGGAGGTGAAGTAAATTGACAATCTCTATTCTTCATGTATAATCTTAATCCTCATTGGAGTTTTTTATTTTGCTATTAAACTGAGAATACATCTATTATTACTTAAAGAACAGTTAATTGAATTAAGAACAAAACTAAAATAATGATTACTTTTTCAAAGTCAATTTTAAAAACTAGACTCAAACATCTCCAAAGCTTTACCATTCTCACATTTAACTTGTGACAGAATTACTACCAGATGACTTTTAGTATCAGGTGTTTTCTTCAGTAGACTCTCATCCAAGCACTGGTGTGATTCAAGGGATGGTATCAGATTTGATCTACAAGATCATTTTAGTAACCTCAGTAAGCGAGAAGAATGTACAAATTCATATGCAAAATGTTGGTGGGAAATGGTGGTGAGAGTTGTTACAGTTATATGTGTTTACCAATATTTTGTCCCATATAGTCCCAGTGATCTGCTCTCACATTGTTTTTAAAACATGAAAGAATT
The DNA here is from genome assembly GCF_007565055.1 of Rhinopithecus roxellana. Taxonomy (NCBI): domain Eukaryota; kingdom Metazoa; phylum Chordata; class Mammalia; order Primates; family Cercopithecidae; genus Rhinopithecus; species Rhinopithecus roxellana. The sequence continues at coordinate 143,488,787 of NC_044553.1, read as the reverse complement.
TGGATTATTAGTTAAATAATGTAATTAATCATACTGGTCTGCATCATCCTGTAAGGTTGGAAGTATAATTTATCGTATCTTTCACTAATTTGAAATTAAATATTTTTTCTAACTCATATTTATGTTAAAAACCAATTTAGGGAAGACATGGTGCTTTTCCAACATGTCATCAGGCTGTAGCATGGTAAGTTGAGTCCACCTGTCACAGATTGTCTGGAATACAATTAGGTGAGATCTTGTAGCAAGAATGAAATTCATCTTGTCGCCATTGGAGAAGTCTATCAAAGTCTCCATTTGTTTCACTACATCCTTGTCTGATCAAATCTATTTAAATCTAAAATTTTCTAATTCCAAGGAATGACATGATGACAGGAAACAGCTGGTAAAAGGTCCCAAGACACCTTATGCTTTTTCATGTAATTACAGGCAGTTTTCTAAGAATATTCAAAGGGATTACTTACAATTATAGTTCATTATGATATCATAGATTTTCCTCCCAGAGTGGATAGTCAAAATTTATAACATTCTTACGGTAGAGATATTAATACCAAATTTTTCTGCAGAAACAATTACAAAAACATCTAAAGCAGCATAAATTTAACTCTTAGACACATTTTTTCATGTATTCAGTAAAAAATTATTCTAATGCTGAGATTGTATGTATGAAAATTGAAAAACTCAGAGCCAACCACCATAACACACACCCAATCAGTCAAAAGTATTTTTCTTTTCTACAAATGGCCTTGCATGTTATGTATTACCTCCGGTGATTTTTACATCATCCATATAAGGTGGCACCGATTGATATTTTACTTGATAAAACTCAAACATAGCCTTTTTTTTTTTTTTTTTTTTTTTTTTTTTTTTTTTTTTTTTGAGACGGAGTCTTGCTCTGTCACCCGGGCTGGAGTGCAGTGGCCGGATCTCAGCTCACTGCAAGCTCCGCCTCCCAGGTTCACGCCATTCTCCTGCCTCAGCCTCCCGAGTAGCTGGGACTACAGGCGCCCGCCACCTCGCCCGGCTAGTTTTTTGTATTTTAGTAGAGACGGGGTTTCACTGTGTTAGCCAGGATGGTCTCGATCTCCTGACCTTGTGATCCGCCCGTCTCGGCCTCCCAAAGTGCTGGGATTACAGGCTTGAGCCACCGCGCCCGGCCAAACATAGCCTTTTAAATTTATTTTCCCATGGTAACAGATATAGTCAGTAGAAATGAAGCCAGATTTTCTCAAATGAAATTCAGTTTCTTATTTTCTTGTCCTTTAATAAGGAATAGAAAAATTACAGTTTTTTCAAAAGTCATCTTTGTGGTAATAGAATGCCCTTTAGTACTCTGCATGGAGTGACTTAGTAGGTGTTTCTAGTGATTGGATTTTATAAATAATTTTATTAAAATGTAGTCTTATTGTTATCTTTACAAACCATGACAAACTTATATAAAATTCAGTGAGGAAGAAAAGACTTATCACCTTATCTTAATTCAATTTTATCTAAAACTAAATGTAGATGGACCAAATAGAATAGACCTTTGCCTAATTGTTGTTAAGTATTTCATACTCTAATAAGATTCAATGTTGCTTTCTGAAGGCAAAACTATATCTTCTATTGATATACAAGTTGCATTTTATAGTATCATAAACTCATTGAGCATTGCCTGTCACTAAATGGATATATGTAGCATCTTGAGAAAAGACAGAAATATATTATGTTTCAGTACAATGTTCAATATTTGGGTGACAAGTATTCTAGAAGCTTAGGCCCCATTATCATGTAATATACCCATGTAACAAATATGCATATGTACCCCTGAATCTAATATTTTAAAAAATTAAATTTTGAGCTACCAAAAGGAATGAATTTTGTATACTTTAATTAAGAAAAAAGTCACATAAGAAACAAATGGTGAGATTGCATAATGCTTAAATTTTATCAATCACATTAGAAGAGAATATTTTGGTAATTTGAGAAATAGCTGTCAATCAAAGACATTTAGTTCAAAGTAACAAAGTGACTCCAACTAGCTTATGCTAAAAAGGGAGAAAATATTAGAATGCATGGAGCTTGTCTTATACAATCATAGGTCAGGAAATATACTGTCATTTTTGAAAAGGCAAAATTCCTGACTATCATCATCTTTTTATATTTGCTGGCTTTCCCTTATTGATGACCAGTTTTTCTCTGCTTCTCTGCAGCCATGACTACAAAAGAGCCACTGACATTAAGCAACCAGAAAAGAATAACTGGCATGTCTGATTCTCATTTTAAAAGTACTTGAAGTAAATTTAGTAGTGTTTTCTTTCCCCCATTATCTAACAGGAAATTTCAGAATTGCATATGAAGAACATGATGACTGACCAGGCATTGTTCCCATAGTATAGAGCAAAAAGATCTCCAAAGGTATTTACGGAATAGGTAGACATCCCCGAAAGTATCTATTATTACGTAGTATTCTCCAAATCGCAAAATTACTCTGGGTCAGTTGTCTTTCCTGCATTCAAGGAAAGTATTTTTTTACTCAAGTTCAGATGTAATGCCACCCAAAAGAGAAAGTGTTTCATTTCTGTTTTTTGTTTTTGTTTCATTTATTTATTTATTTAGTACCTTTCACCTGAGAATACTAATCCGTACTACATTTTAAAAACTATATAAAAGTTAATAAGCATTTGGCTCATTTAGTAAAATATAATATCATAATGCATATGCAAGGAATTATAGGGAATTTTTCAAAAAGATTCAGGCAAGAATTTTTTTTCCTTCAAATATTTGTTCATTCTAAGTGATGTTCTCTTATAAGTATACTAGACGTGATTGATTCAGTGCTCACTATCATCATTTACACCCTGTGGATGGTAGGTCAATTGCAGACAGCTAGTTAGCTCTCCAGTATTCAATCTTCCCTTCATCTTGAGGAACAGGATTTCATATTGTTGGAGGTGCCAATGAGTCTGCCTGAAATATTGCTTTCTGTGCCTGCTTTGCAGATAGGGATGACCAATGTAATGGGAGCACAGATTGGGGTGGTATTTCTGGGAAGAATTTTTAACAGGAGGCCTCACTGAGGCTGCCATTCTGGCCATGCCTAACTAACTGATTCTGAACTTTCTCTCTTGCTATCCAAGACTATGAAACTCACCACCCCAAACTGATAGCATTACAAAAATGTGTCAGGCAGCTTTTATAAAGTATTGGACACTAGGGGAAATAGGCCTGTGGGGTTTTGAGAGAGAAGACAAAGGAAGTGGTTGCTGCATTTTCCTAAGCTCTCTGAATGGGGACACTTTTTTTTTTTCTTTTTTTGAGACGGCATCTTGCTCTGTCACCCAGCCTGGAGTGCAATGGCATGATCTCGGCTCACTGCACCTTCACCTCACAGGTTCTAGCAATTCTCTGCCTCAGCCTCCCAAGTAGTTAGGATTACAAGCATCCGCCACGACGCCTGGCTAGTTTTTGTTTTTGTTTTTGTTTTGTAGAGACAGGGCTTTACCATCTTGGCCAGGCTGGTCTTGAACTCCTGATCTTGTGATCCACCAGCCTCAGCCTCCCAAAGTGCTGGGATTATAGGTGTGAGCAACTGTGCCCAGCCATTGGGACACTTTTTTTACTGTGGTGCAGAGAGTTGGAGCTCAAGTAGCATGGTAGTATCCCTGACTTGAGGAGGCAGAGACAGGAATTTCAGCCTCATCTAGTGCTCAATTTGGATGGGCGGGATATCAGATAGGAGAGAGCTACGAAGAGGAGAGGGCCTCCATGTCTTTATGGAAGTTCAGTATAGGTCCATGGCCCAGGTCTTGGTCTTACATCTACAAAGCCTAACAGAGAATAGGATCTACGGAACAGTGAGCAGATAAGAGATACTAGAGACAGCATAGGATTCAGAGGTTTCAGAATTCTGGCCTGCCAGAGTCCAGAGGGCTTGCTGAGACCTTGGACATTCAAAGAGGACACGCATTTGAATTAAGAAACATTGTCTAGAGCCATGTCCTGGAACTAAGAACAAAACCAAGTTAAGACAGACCAGCTTTACAGAACGAACCAGGCCTGACAGGACTAAAGGTGCCCTAAAGTAATTTAACTGCCTGTAAAGAATAAACGAACAAACAAAAACAAAAGCAAAGCCTTTTAAAGATTATCAGCATAATCCCAACTCCCTACAAACATATTATCCATAATGTTCAGTACAAAATAAAAAAGTTCTAAACTTATGAAGAAGCAGGAAAATGTGCCCCATAATGACAAAACCAAACAAAAAATTGAGGATACAGAAAATAAATAATTAAGAAAAGACAAAATTTATTTTTTAAATGGTTAGTATAATTACTAACCCCCAGCAAGGTAGATAAATGAGAGAGAAAGAAAACAAATTACCAACACTGTGGATGAAAGATATTGTTGCAGACTCTACAGACATTAAAATGGCAATAAGGAACTATGAAGAACTTTATGGCAAACAACTCAACAACATAGGTGAAATGAACACAATTCTTGAAGATTAAAACCTACTCAAATTGATAAAGACAAAAATAAAAAGTCTAAATATACTTAGAATGAATATATAAAATTATATATTACATAATATATAATTAATAATTAAATATACTTATAATTATTAAATACATTTAATTTGTAACTAAAAGACTTCCAGCAAAATCCTCCAGGCTAATGGCTTCAATGATAAAATTTAGCAAACATTTAAGGAAAAATAATACCAGTCGTAAACATACTTGATATGGTTTGGCTCTGTGTCCCCACCCAAATATCATCTTGAATTGTAGTCCCATAATTCCCACATGTTGTGGGAAGGACCCGGTGGGAGATAACCTGAATCATGGGGGCAGTTTCCCCCATACTGTTCTTGTGGTGGTGAAAAAAGTCTCATGAGATCTGACGATTTTATCAGGCATTTCTGCTTTTGCATCTTCCTCATTTTCTCTTGCAACTATCATGTAAGAAGTGCCTTTTGCCTCCCACCATGATTCTGAGGCCTCCCCAGCCATGTGGAACTGTAAGTCCAATTAAACCTCTTTTCCTTTCCAGTCTCAGGTATGCCTTTATCACCAGCATGAAAACGGACTAACACAACACTCTCTAAGGAAATTAAGGCAGAAGAATATATTTCCAGCATTTCAACAAAACTACAAAACCAATATCCTTCATGAATATCCACACATTTGACAAAATATATACACAATTTCCCTACATGGAAAAACTACACATATTGCTGAGAGAAATTGCAAAAGCTTTAAAAAACTGAGACATGTGCTATATTAGTAGATTGGAAAATTTAATATTGTTAAGAGGTCAGCACCTCCCAAATTGATATCCAGATTCAGCTAAATCTCAATAAAATTCCAGCAGGCTTAAAAAAAAAAAAAAAAAAAAATAGAACTTCACGAATTAATTTCAAAATAGAGAAATACAAAGAGCCTAAAGTTTGACAGAAAACCTGGAATAATTTAATGACTTTGTGATGAGCAAAGATTGCTTAAGAGAAACATACTAGCCTTAAAAAAATAACTTGCGGTCGGGTGCAGTGGCTCACGTCTGTAATCCCAGCACGTTGGGAGGCCCAGGCGGGTTGATCACGAGGTTAGGAGATTGAGACCATCCTGGCTAACACGGTGAAACCCCGTCTCTACTAAAAATACAAAAACAAAATTAGCAGGGCGTGGTGGCGGGCGCCTGTAGTCCCAGCTACTCGGGAGGCTGAGGCGGGAGAATGGCGTGAACCCGGAAGGCAGAGGTTGCAATGAGCCGAGATCGCGGCACTGCACTCCAGAGCCTGGGTGACAGAGTGAGACTCTGTCTCAAAAAAAAAAAAAAAAAAAAAAAAAATTAACCTATTAACTTGAACATTATCAAAATTAAAAGATATCATTAAAAAAATAAACAAATGGAAAAAGGACTTGTGAAAATATTTGAAACACTCATATCTAAGACTTCTCTCTAGACTATATAAATAGCTAAGACAAATCCATACATAAATATACAATTGCCCAATTAGTAAAAAATGGGGAAAAAACTAAAAACACCTCACAAAAAGTATATGGCTGTTTAACATTACTCCTCACTAGAGAAAGACAAATATAAATCACGATGTGTTACACCAGGATAAATAAAATTTTAAACTTGCCAAACCGAAGGTTAGGAAGGATGTGGCACAACTGGAATATTGTGGGCGGGAGAACAAAGTAATGCTGCCACTTTGGAAAATTCTGGCAGTTTTTATAAAGTTAAACATGCTGTATTTAGAAATTTCTCTTAGGTATTTACCCAAATGTCCAGAAAAAGATGTGTTGATGAATGCTTGTAACACCTTTATTCATAATATCCCCAAACAGGAAATAATCCAGATATCTATTATTATAATAGATTAATAGATTAAGATTGTAACATGCTTATATAATGTTAAACTACTCAGTGATTTAAAAGCAATGTATTGATAATAAATGTGACAACATACATATCAAACACAGTATATGTATTGTATGATTTAATTTACATGAAGTTCAAAAAACAGATGAAATAAATTACAGCATAAGAAGAAGAGTGTGGTCTATCTCACGTAAGGATTGATAGAGATCATGAGGAAACTTTCTGGAGTGAAAAAATAGTCTTTTATTTAATTGGAGGTCATGGTTTCACATGTGTATGCATGTTTCAAAATTCATAAAATTGTACACGTGAAATCTATGTATTTAATTTCAAGTAATTTTAACGTTTAATTAAAAAGAAATTAGGTGGTAGGAACTTTATTTTCCATTTTGTCTCCACTTTCTCCTTCTTTCTTCCTGGAATGCAGACCTTCCTGGATTGCTGGAGGTCCAACAACTATCTTGGACCTTAAGGTAAGGTTGAATATGTGAGCAGTAAGGACAATTTAGTAGAAAGATACATAGAGTTTAGGCCTCTATTAACCATACTTTTTTTTATTAGAGTGGTTATTTCAAACATGTTTTTAAATAAAATTCTTGTTTGTTATTTGGATTTTTCCTTACGTGCAGCTGAACATATTCTTAATACTAGACAACGACAGAGGAAATAATATATACAGCTGACCTTTGAACAACACAGATTTCAACAGTGTGGGTCCACTTCTGCATAAATATTCTTCCACCTCTGCTACTCTTGAGACAGCAAGACCAACTTCCCTCTTCCTCCTCCTCAGCCTCCTTCAATGTAAAGACAATGAAGATGAAGACCTTTATGGTGATTCACTCCACTTAAGGAGCAGTAAAATATTTTCTCTTTCTTATCCTTTTCTTAATAAAATTTTCTTTTCTCTAGCTCATTTTATTGTAAGAACATAGTGTATAATACATATAGCACCCAACATATGTGTTAATGGACTGTTTATGTTACCAGTAAGGCTTCGGGTCAATAGCTGACTGTTCGTAGTTAAGTTTAGGGAGAGTCAAAAGTTACATGCAAATTTTTGACTGCTTGGGGAATCAATGCCCCAAAACTTTGTGTTGTTTGAGGACCAACATATATATATATGTATATATGTATACATGTATATGTATATATACACATATGTGTGTATATATATAAATGAGAATCAACATATATATCTGAGATAAGATATATACATGTACATATACACACACAGAGAGAGATATACATCTCAAACATCAATCACACTATATCTATTTATAGATTGGACAAAAATATACATGAGTTCATCTCCTATGTCCACCTCTATTTGGGCAAGACTACATATCAAGTGTTGCACAATGACATTCTTCTTAAACCATCAATAAACATAAAAATACACACTCAATCAGTTATGTGTTTTAATATCTTCCATTAGAATGGTTGCGATCTCACCTGCTGTAATTTAAGGTCATATTGGGAGGTGGGACATAGCATTCTTGGTGGAAATACAGAACTCATATGAGTCCATATTTAGTATAAAAATTTTAAATGATATTTCCATTCCATAGGAAAAGCACCAAGAAATATTCAAAGTATGTTTAATAAACATTTTCCCTTCCCTTCTCTTCCTTTCTCTTTCCTTTCCTTCCCTTCCCCTCTATTTTCCTTTCTCATTCTCCTTTCCACTCCCTTTCCATTCTCTTGTCCTCCATCTTTTTCCTCTCTTCTCTTTTCTTCTCCCTTCCCTTCTTCCTTAAGTTTCCTTTCTTATTCCTCTTCTGCCATAATATCTATTTTACTGTAATACTAAATATCCTATCTTAAGTAGGTGATTTAACATAAATATTGAGAGCACATAGAATTGAGCTATTCTGTGGGCTTGTATCCTGGTCTTCAAACAGTACAAGCCAGCGACCCCTGTATGTGAGGTTAGATTGCTGCAGAAGCCACCACTGGAATGTCCCTTCACCTGCGTAAGCAGCATAAGTTTAGGAAATATTATTTGGCATTTAGTACAACATGATGCTGCCTGCGATAGTTTATATTGAACTCCCTTTAAATCAAAGGAATAACCGCTCTGAAGATGTCACTGTTTGCGTTTAGGATCCATGGTGTATTGTATGAAGAATTGGCTGTTTGTGATTACAGATCAGTATTTAATACTTGATTACAAAGAAAAAGTTGTTCATAAACACTTCAGCCTTCATATTTTGTCACTCTTTTGTGTAAATTTACTCATTGATTATTCTATCTATTTCTATTAAACACCCCCAAGGCCTTGGCTTGTGGCACAGAAGGTTCTTGAACTGTTTGAAATCCCTCATTGTGACTGGGCCTGACAGAGTAAAAGAAATGGAGGCAATAAATACATGGCCTTCCCCTGGGGGTGATGGAAAGCCTGTTATAATAAATGGAGACCATCTTTTTTTTCTCCCTCTCATGTTCACCTATAGTGTAAAAATAAAGCAAAAGTATTGTAGTGTACTCCATGACAAATACGTGAAAAATTAAAGAATTAAACCTTATTTTAATAAATAATCTATGTGATCCACTAAGTAACTTCTTCTTACTGAGTCCTTAATTTTATTAGAACATTTCATTTAGAGATTTTAAATTAAATTGAACTTGCTAGTCAAGTGGAACCTGGTTCAAAAAGATTTAGTATTGTTTTTCTTGTGCTAAAATTATCTTCATTACTTAATATCAGTAACTACAAGAGATTGCAAAAATAGAGAAAAATTCTTAATCATGTGAATAAATGATAGAGATGCTTCAAATGGTGACATGGAAGTTTCCATGAATACTTCAGAATTTCCCCGTCAATTTAACCACAAATGTCACATCCATTTTTGAGGGATTTTTAAAAGGAAATTTAAATTAGTTAATGTAATGAGTTTATGTATTCATTCACTAAATATATTTGGAGTACATACTATTATGCTAAAGTAACTATTAGAAATAATATATTAAAACAAAAACGTGGGGCGAAATTATTAAAGACATCTAAATGCTCTGAATGAATTCAACTCACTGAGTGCATTCAAATGACAATCTGTAGTGTGGGGAAAATTTGCACATATAACCTTGTATCCTTACTGATTCTTTAGTGATGGTGGAAAACTAGAGGGGCATTAGTAACCTAAAAAGAAGCAAATATATTAGTGGTATTTGTGATACAGGAACTAGTTATATGTAAAACTATGCGCCAGAGACTCTCATATTGATATCTTGAGATATATTAGAAAGATATATATGTATATTATTAAAAGACTAATTGTAAACACATAGTGAAGACAGCTATGGATTTGGGGACCAGCAGGGATTTACTGGGAATAAAACAGTCCAAAACAAATTCATTTAAAAAATGTTTGTTCGAACAATACAGCAAAAGAATTCTGTAGTTATAAGGTACCTCTTTTCATAAAGTCATTTACTAATTTTTACAAAATACTCGCATGGATGTGTAAAAGAAGTGAGGTCTGCAGAAAAACAACTAGAGAAATGTATAGGTTTGTCTAGACATGCCAAATAGTGTAACTGGTCAATATCTGTTGGAAGGGAAAGTTAATTATATCATAAGTCTCCTTCATCACCCGAGTCCGAGCCCTACTTATAATTTTGTCGTTTACTTTGATGAAGTTCATAAAACTGTACTGATGTCCTGAACATCAAAGTGAAAGGTAACATTGTGTGAGATACTTACAATAATTTAAAGAAGATATTGCAGGCTATAAATCAGAATCAAATATAATAAAAAGCCCTGCCAGAGAGCTTCACAATAGCTCACAAGGTACAGAACAGCCTGAAGAAGAACCTGAAGAAGGTGTGAAGTTGTTATTTGATGGCAAGCTCAACTTGAACCTTTGACATCATGCATACTAATGGTTAACATAGAACTAGAGTAAACTGATATAATGCAGCTCATATGACAACGTGGCTAATAATCCCAATATTCTTTCCGTTAGTCAATGTATCTTGTAAATATTCAGTTCGATTTGATATCCAAACTTAATTGTATATTTTAAAAATTCAAGCACTATCATCTGACAAGATATGACAGGAATAGATGAAAGATAAAAGCCTACATAATATAAAGAAAATTGAAAAAATAGGTATGTTTGCCATAGAAAACGAGGGGGGTTGGAAGCGATACGAATGACAGTCTTTACTAATTCAAATGCTGTAATATAAAATAAATTAGAATGTTTTTTATATATAGCATCAGTGGGGAGAAAAAAAGTGAATGGATATAAGAAATGCAAAGTTATTGAATTAAATAATAATTACAACAAAAACAAGGACTTAAAGATGAATAGAGCTATGTAATAATTAGGTATATTGCCTCACATGCAAGACAATTCTTGATCTGTAATGGACTTATGCAAATTTATTTGTTTTATTGTTCATTATTTAACTCCATATATTTCTAGCTCTTTTTCTACAAGGCACTGTGCTAAATTGTGGAGATTCACAGATTCACCTAATATTAATATCTATGTCTTCCCTTAAATATAGATGCATTCATTTATTACTGTTTAACACTTATCCTAACCTTAGTGACTTGAAACAATGATAATAATTTATTATCTCTCATATGTCAGGAACTCAGCCAGAACACTGTAGGGATGCTTTTCTATATTCAATATTGTCTGGGGTTTCAGCCAGAGGATTGAAAGGCCAAGGGCTGGGCTTATATGAAAGCTTACTTAATTCACATGTTTGGCTGTTAGCTGAGACTTAAGTTGGCGCTATCTGGATTATCCACACATACCCTGTCTGTGTGCTCTGGGCTTTCTTACAACACAGTAACTGGTGTGTAAGGAAAGCATCACAAGAAGGAGAGAGAATCTTGAAGTTCTACTTTGTAAATTACTTAGAATTGGATGAAGTTACATAGTTTCATTTATTCCTTTTTTCATTGGTTGGAGCAGTTACAAACACTAGCTGAAATATTGCAGAGGAGGTTAGTTAAATTGTAATAAGAGTATGTGGAATGTCATGGTAGACCTTGAAAATTAATTTTTTCAGTATCTATTTTTCTTCATTTTATAAAAATTATTCACCCATTAAGGATAAATTTACTATGACTAAAAATTACGTGGCAGTCTCTAAGTTGTGAAAATACAAAAATAAGAGAAAGCTAATTCTAATGAAGTTCCTCATTATGTAGAAGAATAAAAATATAGGTGAAAAATTAACTATAGTTTGATGTAATCACTGACATTTAAATGTATTAATAAGGTAAAATAAAAATATGATGACAAAATAGACATGTAAGATTTTACTAACGAGAACTTTCAGAACTGGTTTTACCAAATCATAACGCTTTTTCTCTGAAAACTATCTGCATCACCAAAAGGAATTCAGAGTGTGGTGGTAAAATATATTATGGGATTGAGCAATTGACACCCTGTTAATATGAGATTCTGCTCCTTTAGTCAAAGCTGGTTGGAGCAGACATAAACCTTGACTAAGAGAGAAGAATCAATGGGTTGGTCAGTTGTCGATCAGATCGTCTCTGGCTTATGAGAATTTGCACACAGAGACAGAACGAATTGCAAGGTGGGGCAAGATCCTAAAGAGAATGTTCACAAATTTTTGCTGACAATATACTCAGAGTTTCCCTGATTTCCTCTTTTCTGAAACCAAGATATTCATATTTTCTTCGAGATACCCCAATTTGTGTGTGTGTGCGTATGAGAGAGAGAGAAAGAAATATGGCTGAATGTGTATATATGTATGTGTGTGAATGTGTGTGTTTGCCTCTGTCAATTTTGTGTTTCTTGAAAGCAAAAAAATTGCCTTTGATCATCACTAACAAAAGTTATTCTAGCCCATTTAAAAAAAAGTCTTTAGTCCTTTAGCACTTACATATAAGCTAAATAATATTTAAATTTTAAAATTATGAACTATATTTTGCATTTATTATTGTAATATTAAAAATACTTGCTTTAATGTGTTTAAATGGCTGTTTACCAAATTCATTTTTTAAAATAAAAAGAGTTGTTTTGTATGTAGAACTGTAGGATCATGGTTATTCCAGAAAGTAAAGTAGAGTTGTCTTTGACATTTACAGGAATAGCTCAGTGTTTGTATATTAAGATATATACTCAATTTCTTTGGATAGAATAGTATGCAAGTGTTGACTTTGTTCAGAATGAAATTTCATTCATCAGTTTGTTAAATTGAGGATGGGAAGAGACAAGGAGGAAAAAAGATGATTATTTTAATATTTCCAATCTGTTACTTATGGTTTAAACTTTTATGCCTTCCTCCCTTTAAAATTTAGAATTTTGAATGTCAAATACTGTGTCTTGAAAATCACAAGTTTTTCCTTATGAATAATATCTCTGCTTTGAGTATTTTGGAATGTAGACCTAAGAATATTATGGTTTTTTTTTTTTTTTTTTTTTGGTCTTCTTAAAAGAAATTCCAGGGATGAAGTTCACATGAGTATAAATAGAGCAGGCAATAAGAAAGTGCTAAGGGAAAACTTGGTTAATTCTAAATTTTGATTCACTGCAACAATACGTATCTCCACATAGGATATTTCAAAAAATACATTTCTTTTTTTTCCATGTCCATGAGATTAATTAACAATGACCTACTCCAAGTGATGAATTCACTCAGATTTTGCTTACAGGATGGAGGACAAGACCCATTAACACTCACACATGATGCTATGCCTCTTTGGCCTCATAACTATAGCACATATTAACTAAGACCAATTAAATTTGTTGAATTATTTGTAGTTTCTGTTAATAAAGTATGATTTCAGAGGTCCACGACCTGTAATAATTTATAACTGAACTATGGCACACATTTAAACCAAGTATTTTGAAAGGCTGGTGAGTAATGTAGCTAATGAGTGAGCCTGGCCGACTACATTGCAACCACACCTCAAGGAGGTATTGCTATTCCCTATTTTACTTTACGTAATACCTTGTACAAAATAAGAAAACAAACCCTTATTTTTCTGAAAATGTCTTTTAAAAGAAAGCCATTGTTAGTGCTTATTAAATAAATAATGAGTAAGAAATCAAAGAAAATGATGGTTCTTAGCAAAAACGGAGACATCTTGCATTAGGAATATTCCTCTGCCCTTGGAATTTCCTGTAAATTGGTTGATGAGTCTCAAGACGTGATCATATTGAGGTTTGATTTTTTTGGCAAGACTGTTTCGTAGATGGCATTGCGTCTCTCATCAGGTGGCACGTAATGTCTGGTTATCTCTCCTGTGGAATGTTAGAACCACTGATATTCAAAAGAAGGGATTGCAAATGGTGTTATTTCTTCTTCCCATTTGTGAGCAATTAGTAAATTTAGAACTAATTAGGACACGTGAGGAAGTTTCTATTTATACCTGATAGAAACTTCTTCACATTCACGAATTGGTCATGAATTGTGTACTTTGTACAGAAAAGATATGAAAAATGCTAGCTTCTTTTCATTCATTTATCACTTCCGTCATAAAGAGTGGATTCCATAGCATCATCCAAAGGGATCCACTAGATTTTGTCAGGCAGGGGTGGGTATTATTATGAATAAATGGAATTTAAACAGAATTGATGAGTTCAAATATATTAAAATTATTATCTCTACTGATACTCATTTAATTCCATCTTTGACCAGTGGGAGCTCCTTTAAGATGACTCCAAAGTCATTTTGACACGACTCTAATAGTATCTGATAGCTTCCTTGTAATCTTGTAATCAAAGATAACCCAAGATCATCTTGCATATTTCATAACCCTGATCTAACATTACTCATTATTCTATAAAATCCTGGCTTGTTTTAGTTTAAAATGATTTTCCAAGATAATCACTTGTTTGCCAGTAAGGTTATCTCTTGCTACTGGCTTGATCATTATTTCTAGGTCTTTTCTGGGACTGTGCTATAGTTCACCTTAGGAATAAAATAAGCAAAATCCAAATCATACAAACTCTGTAGGATAAACAATGTGATTTTTTTCAGCAAATATATTGCAAGGTAAAAGAATATCATATGTAGTAAAAGAGATTTAAAGTATATATTTAAAGAATAGGCAAAACCAAAACATAAAGATTCATACTTGGTGACAAAACTGTGAAAAGAAGCAGCAAAGTGATGGCTATAAAAATCAGAAAAATGACTTATCTTAGGAGGAAAGCATTTTTTTTTTTTGCAAGGTGGCATGAGGAAGGCATGTAGGATGGCTGCCGAGTTTCTGTCTCCTGACATGTAATGGTAGAAAGAAGGTTTCTTCCATTTAAATTACTCATAAAGCAAAAAATGTATCTCGTGTGTGTATTAGTTAGTATTTTCCAACACAACCAATGAGATATATATATATATACACACACACACACACACACACATATGTATATATGCACATATATATGCACACACATAAATATGTCTATATATATGACTTATTATAAGTTATTGGCTCATGTGATTATGGAAACCAAGAAATCCCACCATCTGCCATCTGCAAACTGAAGACCCAGGAAAACTGGTGGTGTAGTTACAAGGTCTGAGAGCCAAAAAGTCATGATGTAGATAACAGTTCTTGTTAGAAGCCCTGTGCACCAGGAACATAGAAGCAAGAGATCAATGCCTCAGCTCAAGCAGACAGAGAGAAAATTCAACCTCTCTCCAACTTTTTTTCCATTCAGACCCTCAACAAATAGAATGATGACAGCTTACATTGGGAAGAGCAATGTGCCTTAGTCTACCAACTCAAATGCCAATCACTTTCTGAATCACCATCATAGACACACCCATAAACAATGTTTTAGCCAGATACCAGCATCCCATGGCTGAGTCAAACTGAGACATAAAATTAACTATCACCATGTAGTTTTTCTGTTTTGTGAAATATTTAACGAAATACCCAGATAATTTTAAAAGTGAGGAATGATGAATTGATGGGTGAATGATGAATTGATGGGTGCTGACGAGTTGATGGGTGCAGCACACCAACATGGCATAAGTATACATATGTAACAAACCTGCACGTTATGCACATGTACCCTAGAACTTAAAGTATAATAAAAAATAAAAAATATTAAAAAAAAAAAGTGAGGAATGAGTCAGATAAAACAAGACTGGAAAAATATTGCTATCTGTTAGAGCTAAACATATGAGGGGAAATCATAGTCTGGCAAACTATACCTTTATATATGATTTTAAAATTCCAAAACAAAAAATTTAAAAATAATGAAAATTGTGACAGGGCTTAAGGCAAATATATACCAGCTATTCAGAAATTTAAAATCTTGAAATTGGTTGAAATGTGGGTCTACAAACTGCTCAATATTCCTACATAGCATGTAGAGAACTAAGGAAAAAACACGTATGACATTGCTTCAGTGACATTTCTACTAGTGGAAAAAATTATAATTACAGGTAAATAATATAATTAGTAACATAGTTCATTGCATACAATTTAGTTTTCTTATCTATTTTTTCTCTATTTGGCATGACTGCTTCAAATTCCCATTTATAATTATAATTCTGAAAAACATATACTTTTTCAGAGAATCTCAAGAGTGCACCATGCAACATGTTATATGGAAGATTTAATTATGTGTTTTTATTATTTCTTTTAAAACTTCTACTCCACTTTTATCCCTATGTATGAAGAAGGAAATATTTGAGGGGGATCTTTTTATGTTCTTGTGCTAATTCTCCCTCTGGTTGACTCTTTCATGGGATATTTCATATCTTAATGATATAGTCAAGTTTTTTTTACGGTAATGGGAGCTCTGCAATGGAGGATTCCCTCAAAGAAGGTTATTATGATTACACACACGCTTTAGACCAATCTTCAGAATCATATGAAATTAAGAATTTTTCAGATTTGCCTATTTATTATTTGTGATTCCATTTCTTATTAAAACTTATTCTTTAATTTTAATCTTTGCATTGACAAAACATTGGTCCACTTTTTCTGACATATGATGTTTTATTTCGTATATTTTATTTATAAAATGCTTGCAAAATGTACATTTTTTCTTTAACCGTGTCTTTATGTCAAAATCCTCATTGCTGAAGTGGGTGTTAGTCATCTGAGAATCAGCCTTTCTTCCCCTAACTTTCAAGACTTTGTTTGATTCAGTATTTGTTTTTCCCCCTTAACCATAATCTGAGCCTGATTTTCAAATTGTAGATCTCAGCTGTCCAGAGCAACCTGGGAAATATTTCTGTAGTACATCTATAATGGAATGTCTGTGCAATGTGATTACTCAAGGTTTTCTGTCCATAGTATTCCACTGACAGTATCTCACAGAGTAACTGTGTGAAATTTCCATGTAATTAATCCAGAGCAAAACTGTATTCAATCAACAACAATACCAATAATTATAACAGTGCACTTCTATGTTTTTCAACTATTAACACTGGAAAATTATTTTTTAGAAACAAGGAGGAAAATGAGAAAAATATAAAAAATAGTAAGCATTTCAAATAAATATTTTTCTCATTTTCCTCCTTGTTTCTAAAAAATAATTTTCCAGATTTCTTTTCAATGCAGCAAAATAAAATTCACTCACGTGTGGAACGGCAAGTAAGTGTTTCTACCATGGACTACCCTCTAGACGTACACTTGACAAGTGTGGAAAACTAATGTTTAGGATCTGTTCAAACTTAGTCCTCTCCATAAATGAAGCATTAGAATATACAGCCTGGAAGTGTATTTTGCCTGTAAGTGTATTTTGCCATACGTAATGCTTTAGAAAGCATACAATAAAAAGTAGCATTAGGTAAAACTTAGATGTTATTACCCCTTCACTAATATTATTGAAGGATGGTTTTGTTCTGTTGCGTGTGTGGCAACCTCTTTAATGGTGACCAGGGCATAAGTTTAGGTAGCACGGGGATTCCATAACTTTTGTGATTACTACAAAATAATTTCTCACCCTGAATTGGTACAATTTATTTTTACAAATTAGGTACTTTAAGAGTAAATATAAAATGTAAGTATATAATTAAAAACTAAGTTGTTTTTACTCTTTTAGAATCATCTTTTAATACTACAGCAAATGCTATGGGTGCCCAGTCTAATTTGGACATAAAATGGGGAGAGTTACCATACATATCTGTGGCTTCCGTATCTCTATACCTGAGAATGTTTTCTAGTCTTCGCAGCCTGCAAGGCCAGTGCAAGGGATAGTCAATTTCCAGGCAGCTAATACCCTAGAAGCTGTCCTTCACCAATGAGAGATAGGAGCAGATACTAGTTTCTTTGCCTCTGGTGCCTATGATAATCTATGCATTAAACTACTTTTTTTTTTTTTTTTTTTTTTTTTTTTTTTTACCATAAGAGTGTGTTTATTTTGCAAGTGAATTCTTAATTTTTTATCCAAAATTTTCTCACATTTTTGCATTATCAAATTGTTTTTAAGTGCTTTTTAAACATTAGATGTAGACATTGTTAGAAGTTAAAGGAGAAAAACATGTTCTTTCTGTTGTATAATATTGTATTACATTTAACTTAAGGATTGTTACCCTTCTGAATATCAAGAATTGAAACTACTAGGGGTCACATTTATTTATACGCCCCAAAATAGCCCTGAGGTTGGAATAGGAAAATATCTTTTGTAAACTGTAAGAAAACTCTCCCCTCAAAGTAAAACACTATGAAATTTACACAATTATACACGTATTCAATATCCTTACAATATCCAGAAACCTAGGAATTTTTAGAAATGACAATGAAAATAGGTTTACATTCAGAAAACTGAACTTATACCAACACGATGTAACTTGAAACCCAGTACCTTGTACAGATGATGTCTGCTTAAATGTTAAAACATCATAAAAATGACATTGCTAAAAACACACATCCTCGGACACCCAGTAAATGCAAGGCAGAAAAAAAATTTCAGTGAAATTAGCTTTCACTTTTCATGTAAATGGAGTGTAATATTCAAATTTCTTAGGATATCCCAAAGGATCTCAGGATTACTGGTAACATTTCATCATCTGTAGTATCCTTTTATGTTTTCCATCAATTGTATTCATAATTGTGCAGTTCTAAACCAGCTTCTAGAAATTCTGCTCAAAAACTGGTTTTAAGGTTCTCTATTAGTACTTTCCAAAACTTCTTCGAGTCTCAGATCAACACAGGCCACTAATCTATGCCCGACGGTCAGCTTTAGTTTTTTTCTTCCTACATTTAAAAAATAATAATTTTAAAATAATACATTGACAAAACTATTTCTCTCAAAACTAAGTAGAGTTAGCATGGAGTAGAGTATCTAATACTTAGGCAGACATGGAGAAATCTCAGCACTTCCTAAGGGCAAGATATTGATTCTATGCTTAACTGGTGCCAGATTCCAAGGGATTTAGCTCCCACCCTGTGGCCACGGACGGAATGCCTGGTGGAGCTTTCTAAGGGGAGGATCCTCTTGAGTCTGATTCCCTCCACGCAGCCCCTGAATGTCAGAGGCAGAAAGATGGCCTACACCAGACCAAAGAGGTTCTATATGAGCATCCTGCGTAAACACCTCCTTTCAGTAATAAGACCTGAGTTATTACAACTCTAGTCATGTTACGTGCCACGTTGAATACAATGCTCTCAATAGGTTGTCAAGCTGTGCGACCCTACTGAATACACATTACTGAAGAAGGTCACATCTGGCATTCCCTAAGAGCCACAGTGAAGCCACAGCAGCAGTCACCTTTCTGAGCACAAAGCCTCGTCTCCTTTCTGTCTATTTGTACGGTTTTCCTTCTTTCTGTGGGAGAACCAAAGCAACCACTCCCATTGGTTATGCAATTCTGGGAATTTAAAAATCACTCTTATGAGTTATGCAATTACCACAAAAGGTCTTGTGACTTGAGTACACATTCTTCTTTGCTCAGATCCTTGCTAGACTGCATTAGACTGTTGTTTATTGATCAATATAAAATCGTATCTCCTTCTGATGTCACATACAAAACTCCTTTGAGTCCAAACCATAAAGTCATAAATATTGTACACTCATTTCCCTAAGGATATCCCACTTCAAAGCTGTCTATGTAGTGTTTTCTCTTGATGCTGTAAGTAAATTAAACTCTGTTTGCTTACCTTATATAGCTTTTGTTTAATTATTATTTCAGGAGGTACTTTGTATGCCAATCTAAACTCTTCACCAAATCTTTGTTGCAAAATTCTTGCCTCAGTATCTGCTTTTGGGGAAACTAAAATTAAAAAAAAGTACATTGAAAAATATATCAATTAAACATTACATGTCAATTACTCTGGTACACTATTTTTTTTAGTGCTCGTGGAATACATTCTTATTTGACTGTACCTATGGTAACATACATTTTTACAGGAGCTCGTTGAAGGAAGTTATACAATCCATGACTTAATAATGGAGATACTATTTTTTTGAACATAAAAAAATCTTGATGTTTGCCACTTGCCATGTACTGAATTATGTCTCTCCCAAATTGATGTGTTGAAGCTCTAACTCCCAAAGTGACTCTATCTAAGGACAGGCTCTTTATAAGGTAATTAAGATTAAATGAGATCATAAGGATGGGTCCTAATCTGATAGAACTGTGGCCTTATTAGAAAAGAAAGATCTTTCTTTCTTTATTTATCAGACCTCAACACACTGTCATTCTGATTTCAGACTTCCAGCCATCCAAACTGTGAGAAAAGAAATTTCTGTTATTTAAGACATCCAGGGTATTGTATGTTGTTATAGCTGACAAATACCAAGCGGAATAATCCTGAGCTGAATAATACTCAACTTCTAGGCCTAGTTCATAAAAGCATGAGTAAATACTCAATTTCTAGGCCAACTTCTAGGCCTAGTTCATAAAAGCATGAATAAACACTCAACTTCTAAGCCAATTTCTAGGCCTAGTTCATAAAAGTATGAATAAATACTCAACTTCTAGGACAACTTCTAGGCCTAGTTCATAAAAGCATAAATAAATACTCAAATTCTAGGCCTAGTTCACAAAAGCATGCCATGCCTAATTGTCTGTGTTTTTTCCGTGGAATGTGTGTGTGGAAACTAATAGAATCCTGGAATCATTATCTGAAGGAGAAACACATATTGTTCATAGTCACCTGTTTTGGAATTTAGGAGATGCATTGACTTCCACTTATTAATCCGCTTAGATTTTGGGGTGTATCTATTATAGTACCTAGGGTACTTCACAGAGAAATTAGTACCTAGAAGTAGTGGAATATTGCCAAACTAAAAACCTGAAATTGTGTCCCTGACTTAGTGGTTAGGTAACAGAAAGCAAGGACCTTGGTTTTGGAGCCTGAAAAGATGAACAGCCATGGCATGTGGTGTCAAAATACAAGAAATTAACATCTGTATGAAAAATTATTTATCTATGAGTCTATGTTCTTAGACGTGGGGTTGGAAGGTGCCTGTGTCATATTGTTTTTATTTTATTTTTACTTATGGCAAGGCATTATTAGAAATGCAAATCTAAAAAAGAACTGACCAGCTGGTAGGCAGAGGTAAAGAATACAGAGTGAGTCTAGAAGTTTAGGCCCTCAACATTGGAAAAACAAATCACTTCTAGATCCCAAACAGTAGGATATAAAGATATTGACAAATGACTTCGATAACTTCTCAGATTTTTTTCCCTAGAAAAACTCAAATTAAATGCATAGGCCTGTTATCTGTTATTTCAGGTAGTCTCCAGCGATCTATATTACACCTCAGAAGATGTTCATGAAGATAAAAGAAAGAAATAAAGGAAAGAAGGAGGGAAAGAAGGAATGAAAAAAGGAGAGAAGAAAAAAGGGAAGAAAGAAGTGGAGGGGACAAAGGAAAGGTGGAAGGGAGGGAGGGAGGGAAGGAAGGAAGGTAAGAAGGAAGGAAGGAAGGAAGGAAGGAAGGAAGGAAGGAAGGAAGGAAGGAAGGAAGGAAGGAAGGAGCGACCTCTCAGAAAAATGTACAGGAAAAATTTAGGTTTACTCACTGGCATAAAGTACCAAGTAGAAACAAATAGATAGAAAGTCTGTTTTTTAAAGGTATTTCCAAAAGCTCCATGAACCTGAGTTAAAGAATTAGAGAAACTGTTGACTGATTCATCATTAACATAACTTTTACATTCCCAGACATACAGTATCAAGAAGTCAACTGTGAAAGCTACAGATCACCAAAAGGAGAAACACGTATAAACAACCACCTCAGGTATGGGCATAGACAAGAATGGAAGAAAAAGAGCTTTCTGGAGAGTGAGATCACGGGCCACAAAGAAAAAAAGACAAGAGAGTTATTTCCAGAGAGCAGGATCACGATCTAATCAGGACCTTCCTCCACCATTAGGGCACAGGCACCTCATGATGCCTGCCTGGCACAGGTTTGTCTTGCTGTGGACTAATGGCCACTATGTGCCTTCCATAATTCTGTTTTTCAGATGAATGTATCAATCATAGTTACCCCATCTTTTTTCTACCATTTGCCATTATAGAGTGGGAAGGTCTGTGTACTGTGTCATGAGGAGTCATATCTGAGCTTGATGAAGATGTGTGCTTACTTAGCAGTTCTGGACTTCGAGTAGAAAGTAGTGACTGGATAGGAATTTGATTTATCTCACTTGGGGCAAAGGTGTGCATTCTATGCATAGGAGAAGGGTAAATATATTTGGTGCCTAAGAGGGCAGACTATGCCAGCGATTGGGTTGATATTCACCAAATCCATTTCCTCTTTCACCTGGGAACTCAGGCATATTATATTTTCTAGCTTGCAATTCATCTGCAAGCAATTGCTTTCAATTACTTCCTTTTTTTGAGTGGCTTCTGGTCAGTAGAATATGTAAGATCAGGCCAAGGACAAGACATGCTTCTCAGACAGGATTCTGTATCATTTAATTTCATTTTCTGTACCTTACTTTAACCCCTAACTAAAACCTGCTACAAGAAGAAGGGAAGATTAAGCTATAACGAGCACTCAAAGTTCTATTTTTGCACATTTGAATTGTGGTATATAAATTTAATCCCACGGTATCTAAATGTTATGAGATATCTTGCATTAGAGAGATCTGTTTAACCCATCAACTCAGTTTCCTGACCATCAAATTCTGTTTTCATGCAATACTTATTAGCATCCCACAGAATTAATTTGCTGTGTAAGTATAGTTCAGAAACTGGTCTATGGGTTAAGAGTACTTACGATTCCATTTAGAGAGAGTAACACCTCCTTCATTAGAAGACTCTCTTAGTAAGCACGAGTGTACCAAGTCTTCCCTGCATCATGCTATTCTTCTCTGAATTTGCATTTAGCTCAGGTCCAGATGGTAATAAGAAAACAAATTCTCATCTCTTAAAAATAGGAAAGATCGGCCGGGTGCAGTGGCTCATGCCTGTAATCCCAGCACTTTGGGAGGCTGAGGCGGGCAGATCATGAGGTCAGGAGTTTGAGACCAGTCTGACCAACATGGTGAAACCCTGTCTCTACTAAAAACACAAAAATTAGCCAGGCATTGTGGCACGTGCCTGTAATCCCAGCTATTCAGGAGGCTGAGGCAGAAGAATTGCTTGAACCCTGGAGGCGGAAGCTGCAGTGAGCTGAGATCACACCACTGCACTCCAGCCTGGGTGACAGAGCAAGACTTCATCTCAGAAAAAAAAAAAAAAAAAAAAAAAAAAAAAGAAAGAAAAGAAAAAAAAATAGAAAGGATCTTATTTTGTCACTGTTATTAACTGAATGTTTGCATCTCCCCAAATTTCATATGTTGAAATCTAATCCCCAATATGCTGGTATTTGGAAACGTGTCCTTTGGGAAACAATGGTCCCATGAGGGTGGAGCCCTGTTGATGAGATGGGTGTCTTCATAAGAGACAGGAAAGAGTTTGCTTCTCTCTTTCTCTCTCCGCTCTCTGCCACGGGAGGAGGTAAAGAAAGAGATGACCATTTCCCAACTATGATGAAAGTCCTCACCAGACATCAATCTGCTGACAGCTTGATCTTGGATTTCCCCACTCCCAGAACTGAGAAGTAGATGTTTGTTGTTTGAGCTGCCCAGTCTATTGTATTTTTTTTTTTTATTGCAGCCCAAACAGACTAAGACAGTTACCTATATCCCTTAAGCCCCTCCCCTCCTCAGTGTTCCACTTAACTTTCATGTCCCTTGCATTAACTCCGATAAAATCCAAATTGCTTGTCACAGGCAGACTATTTAATGCTGTTATCACATGAGTGTCTTCTCTTTGGGTATTTGAGAAAAACTCCAAGTTGCAAGTGAGGAAATGTCTAGCTTGATTCTCAAGGCATCTGGAGGCTTCTTTGGGACAGGATTATGCTGGAGAGATTCAGAAGCAGTATGAAGAGTAGGGTCAAGTATGTATATATGTAGGTATGGACACAAGACGTAGGCAGGATAATGGTTTCTTCCACTTAAATGTGCAATCTTCTCAGGGGAGTCACGCCTAGTACTTGCTCAAGATGATTTTGTTTATCACACTTCCTGGTGACACACAGAGTGTCCCACAAATGCAGCCCCTTTTTTTATTCCCTTCCCTGGGACATTTGTGGTTACAAGTTGACAGTAGGCTCACTCTGGGGCCTAGACATCTGAATCCTGACACACCCCTTCAATTCTCCTTCTCTATCTCTATTTCAATTATTTCCCTCTATACCTTAATTAACAAAAAGTTTACTGTTTTTCTTTTTCTCACACAAAAATACTTATAAAGAGGTTCAGATTCTCCCAGAAAGAAAGTCTAGTATTTGTAACATGAACACTTATTCACACTGCCTCTGGGAAATAATATTTTACTCTTAAGAGTACTAAGGAAGTACTGTGTTTGGAAACTGTTTTAGTCAGGGCTCTCTAGAGTGACAGAGCTAATAAAATATATATAGAGAGAGAGATATATATGAGTATATATGTGTGTGTATTATATGTGTATACACACACATATAATAGCAGTTTTATATATAGTAGTTATATATACTATATATTATACATAGATAGATAGATAGATAGATAGATAGATAGATAGATAGATAGCAGTTTATTAAGTAGTATTAACTCACACAGTCACAAGGTACCACAACAGGCCATCTGCAAGCTGAGGAGCAAGGAAGCCAGTCCGAGTCT
The DNA here is from genome assembly GCF_007565055.1 of Rhinopithecus roxellana. Taxonomy (NCBI): domain Eukaryota; kingdom Metazoa; phylum Chordata; class Mammalia; order Primates; family Cercopithecidae; genus Rhinopithecus; species Rhinopithecus roxellana. Next base: position 143,464,361 of record NC_044553.1, on the reverse strand, counting down.
CAAAGCTGAAGCACTTGGAGTCTGATGTTCTAGGGCAGGAAGCAACCAGCATGGGAGAAAGATGTAGGCTGGGAGGCTAAGCCAGCATAGGCTTTTCATGTTTTTCTGCCTGCTTTATATTCTGGCTGCACTGGCAGCTGATTAGATGGTGCCTACCCAGATTAAGGGTGGATCTGCCTTTCCAGGCCGACTGTCTCAAATGTTAATCTCCTTTGGCAACACTCTCACAGACACACCCAGGATCAATACTTTGCATCTGTCAATCTAATCAAGTTGACACTCAGTATTAATCATCACAGAAACGAAGAGAAGAAAGAGCTCCTCTATTTGGAAACCGAGAGAAGCAAGTAGAAGAAACACTTTCATTCCCACTTGGTGGCTCATTCTCTGTTTTGGGTTGAATTGCACCCCCTCCTCCCAGCACCAATTCTTGTGTTGAAGTCTTAGGCCTCAGCACTCCAGAAGGTGACTATATTTGGAAATAGAGTCTTTATAGAGGTAATCAAATTCAAATGTCATTAGGGTGGGCCTTCATTGATTCAATATGGTATGCTTGTAAAAAGGGGAAAACTACAGATAGAAAAGTACGCAGGGAGAACATCGTGTGAAGATAAAGGCAGACTTGGGGTAATGTTTCTACAAGGCAAGGACCACCAAAGACTGCCAGCAAACCACCAGAAGCTAGAGGAGAGGCATGACACAGATTCTTTCTCAAAGCTCTTAGGAGACATCTTGATCTGAAACTTTCAGCCTTCAGAAATGTGAGACAGTTCATGCACGTTGTTCAAACCACTGTTTGTGTTTCTTTTTTTTTTTTTTTTTTTTTTGAGACAGAGTCTCACTCTGTCACCGGGGCTGGAGTGCAGTGGCCGGATCTCAGCTCACTGCAAGCTCCGCCTCCTGGGTTTACGCCATTCTCCTGCCTCAGCCTCCCTAGTAGCTGGGACTACAGGCGCCCGCCACCTCGCCCGGCTAGTTTTTGTATTTTTAGTAGAGACGGGGTTTCACCGTGTTAGCCAGGATGGTCTCGATCTCCTGACCTCGTGATCCGCCCGTCTCGGCCTCCCAAAGTGCTGGGATTACAGGCTTGAGCCACCGCGCCCAGCTGTTTGTGTTTCTTATGACAGTCCTAGGAAACAAATAAATGTTCCTTTAAGGACAGACTAAAGAATTTCTTGTTGACCGGAAAAATCATCAATACCCACACGGCACACACTGAGTTCTCATATTCTGCTGCCCAGAGCTCCTGCCTGCTCTTGCATCCTACCAACCTTTCTTTCTGGGTTTATTAGTTCTCTCCCACCTTTTCTTTGGATCAACATGGCTTCTTGCTCCGTAACTGTGATGGTGGCGAGCTACAGGTGGTGGGGAGGGTGGGTGTTGGGGGGAGGTCAGGGAAAGGTGGACAATTTGGGGTAGAGGGATCATTGTCCCATGTCGGCAGGGAGACTTTCTTTCCTTGTCTGCAGATTAGCTCACACTGAACTCTTACTAAGGCCACAGTATTTCGGAAACAAAGAAAATGAGTTTCACTTAGAGATGTCAGTTTGGAGCTTATAGTGCAGGTTTGGAAACAGAAGACAGGATGTAAGATAGAGCTATTGACCTGAAAATCAGTGAAATCCTGAAAGTGGGTGAGAATTTATAGGTATTCTCTGTATTCAATAAGAAAGACAGCTGAGGGAGGAACTCAATAAACCAAGATAGGGCAAGAAGGAGAACAAAATACAAATATAAGCTGACATTTATTACCCTTCTGTTAAGTGATAGGCACTATAACAATAATAAGATCTAACACATTCAGTACTTACTAGATATCAGGCACCATTTAAATACTTTTGAAATATTATCTAACCATCTAGCAAAAACTATAATCGTATGAGTGCTATTATTATCCCCATTTCTCCAATGAAGATACTGAGGGTCTTAGAGTTTACCAGTTAGGCAGTAGAGAGCTCATATGCTCTTCCTGACCACAGAACAATACTGGTAAGTCAATAGCTATAGGCTATAACCTACAATAGGTTAAGTGTACATTAATTTATGTTTGGAGCCTCCTATAATCTTCAGAGATAGAGTATGAGGTGGGTGCTGATAAATGATTTCTGTTTTGAAGACCGAGGTTCAGACAGGTTAAGTATGTTGTCTATAGGTACCAAAGCAGTTAATGGCAGTGTTTAGAATGCATGTAAAAACTGGTGGAATATGAATGAGGCATGTAGTTGTGTTGATGTCAATTTCCTGGTTTTGAGTATTGTATTATGGTTTTGTAAAATATCATCTTTGGAGAAAGCTGGATAAAGAGTAGATGGGACTTCTTTGTATTCTTTTCGCAACTTCTTGGGAGTCTTCAATTATTTCAAAAAGGATGTTAAAATAATTTTCAAAAAGTAGTACTTTATTGAAACCCAGTTGTTTCTAGTTCTGAAGTGCACACACTTGTCCTGGATGATACACTTATTTTTCAAGATAGGAATAAGCAACAGAGCAGGACAATAAAAAGTGAAGAGAGAGAGAGAGAAACAGAGAGCGAAAGAGAGACAGAGAGACAGAGGATAAATAATAAATAAAACACATGCAAACCTATAGACCATGTCACTGTGCAATCAGTCATTTTAAATACATTCTCAGTGCATTCACAGTGACTCTCCAAGGGCGGTATCAAAAATGTTTTCACACTTTGGGAAAATTTAGGCTTAGCAAAGTTAAGTCACACCACAGGTCATTAGTGTCAGTACCAAGAATAACCTTTAGGGCTCTTAAAACTCTGACTCCACAGCTTCTGCCATTTCTATTACGCAAAGCTGCCTGGCAGAATCTAAAGAGAGAACTAGCTCAGTAGTCATGGAAGTAGATATTTCAGGGTTAGAATAGATAAGTAACACAGGCAGGGAAATGGTGCCCTTGGCTGGAATTTAACAGCTCTCATAGGGAAAACACTTTCATAGCAGGACAGAGGCTAAAGGTAATTCTGCAGTTTGAAAGGTCAAAAAGTGGTGAAGGTATGGGAACAGGCATTGTAATCCCCTTTTCAAAAAATTTGAAAGGCAAAAACTAGTGGATAGAGTTGAAGGAAGGATCAAGGAAGATTGGTAAGGTAGGAGACAGCAGAAAAGACTTGAACATGCGTCTGTCCTGTAAAAGGGAGCTTATTCCTATTCACAGTTGCAGCAGCCTAGACTCTAAGCTGCTTACAGGCATGATTGCTCTTCAATTTCCCTTTGCATGGAGAGCCTACCCCAGTACCAGGCACATAGACATACTAGGGACAAATACATGAATTTGGGTTGACTCTTTTAACTGCTCTAAATGTCATCACCCAAACCCAATTAATATAGCCTCACCATAACCTTAAATCTTGCACAAAAAGAACTCTGCCTTGAAGAAGCCTGTAGAAATTCAGCAGGGAGGGCTTCAATTTGAGTGCTGATCAGACTCAGCTTTGCGAGCTCTGGCAGAACCTGAAGAGATAGCTGCACACAGCCGTTGAAGCTTTAGGTTGCCTGCTGTTTCTTCTAGACAGCTGTCAAGGCTGATAAAACCTGTCATGCTTTCCCTGGCTGTGCAGCCATTTAATAGCAAAAAGACATCACCATAGCAAGCACAGTCAAGAGGCATAACGTTTTTGGAGAGGGATGGATGGATGCTCTGTTGTGTGTCTCCTTACAACAACTTAAATGTTGATCCATTCCTTGGGGGCATCCTCATCTACCACCCAGGAATTACTTTGGAGCTTACTTCCTAAAACAAGTCCAGAGTGTTTGATGGGCATTGTGCCCTTAGCACACAGAGAGACAAAAAAGCCAGGAGGTCAGGTGTGGAAATGTAAGGCAGTGTCTTAGGTAAGATTTAACAGCAGGGCAGTTCAGAATGCTCAAACGTACTTAAGTTTCTGGACTTGTCACAAAAAGAGTTTTATTTCCTTTCAAATGTCAAAAATAAATAATAATTTTAAAAACAGCTTGAACTACAGAGCCAATGGCTGGTTTGATTAAGGTGCCTGGAACAGGATGGAGTAAAATCAGACAATGCTGTGTTGCCAACTAGTTCATATGGCTTTGGAATGAGAAAAATCTTGTTTATCAAAAAAGTTGCGCAATTGTTATTTTTCAAGTTTTTATTTTTCAAAAAGGACAAGGCACAAGAAATGAATTTAATGAACTCTCATGGGAAACATCTAATATGAAAGAAGACATCTAACTAATCTTTAATTATCTTTAAGTTTATTCCACTGATGAAAAATCTAATATGTTTCAGAAATGGGATAAGCTAATTAAAATTTTCAAAGTTACAAAAATAGATGTTTGGATAGTTTTGTAGCCAGACACCTATTGCCAGACTGCTCTTCTACTATTCAACATGTTCATATAGTCTTTTTCTCTCTCTCTCTCTCAGTTGATCTGTGTATATACATTAATGCTTTCCCAACTCTTTAACTCTTCCTCAGTTTTACCATTACATAAATAGATGTAGATTGATAGTCGTTTAATTATATTGCTTAGGATTTATTGTGCTTCTTGAATCTAAGGATTCATGGCTTTTGTCAATTCTGAGAAATCATCAGCCATTATCTTCTTAAATGTTATATTTTCTATGTTCCCACTCTTCTCTCCACGTGGAATTCTGATTAGATATGCATGGTTTTCCTGTCTCTTCACTTTCATCTTTTTTATTTCTTTAACTCTCTCTAAAGCATACCACATTATTTTTTCCAAGCTTGATCCTACAGTTCACAAACTTTTTCTTTAACAGTTTAATCTCAACTCCACAAAACTTATTTTCCTATTTGTATTGTAGGTTAGCAATGTAAACTCATTTTTGGTGGAGCTTAACATGGGAATCTTGTGAGACAAACACTGAGATTTCTTCCTCTAGGTAGAATTTTCTTTTGCTTTTCCAAGAGTACCTTAAATTTTGTTATTCTGAGATTTTGAATATTCAGGAAGATTTTTTGTCATCCAGATCACAGGTTGTGACAGAAACACTAATTTTCTTCAGTGACTCATTTTGCATATAAAAGAATGTTTTTTAGTCTACTCTTTCACTCATGGTTTAGTATTTCAAGGACCCTGGCTTTTTGTGTGTGTGTTGTGGAGGAATGGGATATACTAGCTCTAATTCTATATTTTGTTTAGATCCAAGGTTTCTATTATATCCTTTATATGAACATTAAAACCCAATCCCAATTTGCCAAAATTGACAGGTATCCTCAGGAAACTCATAATTTCAGCCTTTTCTTGTTGTGTGCGTATGTGTGTGTGTATTCTTCATTTTTGACAACCTGAGGATTTTCTTTTTTTCATGAGACCTCCTGTATGATTTAATGAAAAAACATGTTTACTTGTGAACCAAAAAGTACTTTAAAAATAAAGTCTATTAAAAAATGTTTGTCCAGTGTGGTTCTGGTAAAAAAAAAAAAAAAAAAAAAAAAAAAACAGATGCGTAGACTAATGGAACAGAATAGAGAACTCAGAAATAAAACCACACACTTACAACCTTCTTATCTTCAACAAACCTGAAAAAAAAAAAAAACGAACAAGCAATGGGGAAAGGATTCCCTATCTAATAAATGGTCCTAGGAGAACTAGCTAGCCACATGCAAAAAATTGAAACTGGACCCCTTCCTTACACTTTATACAAAAATGAACTCAGGATGGATTGAAGACTTAGTTGTAAAACTGAAAACTGTAAAAAAAACCCCTATAAGAAAATTTAGTTAATACCATGCAGGACATATGCCCAGGCAAAGATTTCATGATTAAAATGTCAAAAACAATTACAACAACAGCAAAAGTTGACAAATGGGATCAAATTAAACTAAACAGCTTCTACACAGCAAAAGAAACTATCATCAGAGTGGACAACCTACAGAATGGGAGAAACTTTTTGCAATCTATCCATCTGACAAAGATCTAATATCCAGAATCTACAAGGAACTTAAACTTACTTACAAGAAAAAAACAAACAACCCCATTAAAAAATGGCCAAAGGATCTGAACAAATATTTCTCTAAATAAAACATTCATAAGGCCAACAAACATGTGAAAAAAGAAAAGCTCAACATCACGAATCATTAGAGAAATGCAAATCAAAACCACAGCAAGATATCATCTCAGGGCAGTCAGAATGGTGATTATTAAAAAGTCAAGAAACAACAGATGCTGGTGAGGTTGTGGAGAAAAAGGAACACTTTTACACTGTTGGTGGGAGTGTAAATTAGCTCAACCATTGCTGAAGACAGTGTGCGATTTGTCTGAGATCTAGAAGCAGAAATACCATTTGACTGAGCAATGCCATTACTGGGTATCTATCCAAATAAATAGAAAGCATTCTAATATAAAGATACAAGCACATGTATGTACATTGCAGCACTGTTCACAATAGCAAAGACATGGAATCAACCCAAATCCTATCAACTAGATAAAGAAAATGTGGTACATCTATACTATGGAATACTATGCAGCCATGAAAGGAACAAGATCATATCCTTTGTAGGGATGTGGATGGAGCTGGAAGCTATTATCCTCAGCAAACTAACACCAGAACAGAAAACCAAATATTGCATGTTCTCATTTATAAATGGGAGCTGAATGATGAGAACACATGTACACACAGGTGATGGGTTGATCTGTGCAGCAAACCACCACAGCACACTTTAACCTATGAAACAAACCTGCATATCCTGCACATGTACCCTGGTTCTTAAAAGTTGAAGAAAAAAAAGTTTGTCTACATTTTATCCAGGATATTACAATTATGTGTATATGTGTGAAATAGAATTTGTTGTAGAATGCTATTTCTCACAATAATAAGTTAGACATATTACTAGAAATAGAATTCCTTCAAATGTTTTGAAGGAAAAACAAATAGAAATTTCCAAACAAGATATAAAAGGAAAACTAGAATGGCCAGGTGCGGTGGCTCATGCCTGTAATCTCAGCACTTTGGGAGGCCAAGGCAGGCAGATCACCTGAGGTCAGGAGCTCAAGACCAGCCTGGCCAACAGGGTGAAACCCTGTCTTTGCAAAAATACAAAAATTAGCCAGGTGTGTTGGTGCACACCTGTAATCTCAGCTACTTGGGAGGTTGAGGCAGCAGAGTCACTTGAACCCGGGAGACAGAGGTTGCCGTGAGCTGAGACTGAACCACTGTACTCCAGCCTGGGCAGCGAATGCAAAACTCCATCTAAAACAAAAAAAACCTAGAATGAATAAGAAATCCATCAATTTTTTTTTTTTAATCAAGAATTGACAATTGCCGGAGTAGGGTTTAAACCAAAAGAATGCATGTATATTACAATTATTGGATGATTTGTTGACATCAGAATGATAATCACAAGTTTATCTAAACTATCCACATTTTTACATTTATCTTTCTGTTTTAAGTTAAATATTAAAACGGCCTGTGAGATAGGTGAACTACTTTTGACCATCTTAGTGTTTACAGTAAAAACCTGTCCTAGTTTTTATCTTTCCTTAGTATAAAACATCCCATTTTGAGTTCAGGAAAGTGTTGATTTTCTTCCCCCTTCAAATAAGATTTCAGGGGGAAAAAACGTAAAAACAAGCCTGAAGCCTTGTTAGGTTCTTTCTTTCAAATATCTTCTTTGTTAAAAAATAAAACAATTATACCAGAAATACTAATTATCTGTCTAATATCCATTTTGTAAACTGTGAGTAATCTTGGATAAACTGTGTTGTAAGAGATAAAGTATGAAGAAAATTTCTCTTGAGACACTGAGTTAATTACCATAATTCATTGGTTGGCCGTGACTTCTACCACTTCAAAAAAGGCTTTTGAACCAAGGCCATGTTGAGGAATTACCTTATTTTAATTTCTTTTCACCATATTGTAACATGTGTCTTTAGTACATTTAATGGTGGAACAACAGCTCTTTTGTAAATCATTCTCTTACAAATCCAGGGGTATATGGTATTCTAGAGATTATTTGATTCTAATAATAATGAGTGAAAATTTTAGGATAGACTACATTACCCTTAACATTCCCCTTTTATCTAACCACTCATTTATATATTCATCTAAAAACTTTGGATACTTTCTATACATCAGTAACTGTTCAAAAAACAGAAGAAACAGTGTAAGAATTATTTCATTCATGAGAGTGAATGAATTTTGAATTCACAGTGGAACGTTTCATACAACATATGGGAGCATTTATATATGTCTGAGTGTTGCACTGGCACTTTGTGTAATTACCCTATGATTTTGAGTTCAGAATAGGATATTTTTCCCCCTCATAAGAAGATGTTATTTTCTGTGTATTAATCAAATTGGGGTAGTCTAAGTCACATGGAAAATCACCCAACTAGCATAAACTTTGCATGATCATTAATATAACTTACTGTGTTAAGGCAGTGAGTTTGGGAGACTGTTTAGAAAGGGCTTGTGCTTCTTCAGCAGCCACAATACTTACCTCACCTTCCCACTTCACAGTGTTATGTACTCCAGTGATCAAGCATGTGGATCCTAAAGGAGGCCTCTCTGGGTTCAAATCCTGCTTCTTCCACTTCAGCAAATTACTGAACCTCTCTGTGCTTCAGTTTATTTTTAAACAGCATAAAAATATTCTCCAGCACATAGAATTGGGGTGAGGCTAAAAGAGTTAATCGATTCCAGTATCTGGAATGCACTAAAAGTTCAACAAATGTTAACTGTTATAACACCACCCTGTTCCATCTTATTTTCATGATTTTCTGACCCATTTGGCATTCAAATATGGGATATATATCTTTAGAATTATGAAATTTAAAAAGACACAACATAGTGAGAACAGGGAAGATGGTAAATACACAAGTGACAATAAAAGTTGTAAACAGAATATTGCAAGCACACGAAAGAGGCCCTTTTACTCCCTGCTGAGAAATCATGATGTGTTTGATACAAGAAGTGACAAGAAGACACACTTCAAAGTATGGAAGGAATATTCTAGATCTGGGAAACATTTAAGATAAAAAGAATATGGCGTAATAATATAATTCTTGGTTTCTTTTCTCTGGAAAACAATTCTTAAATACCTTTAAGATGCTGCACATTTGGGAATATAAAGTTGAATTAGAAAGTCTCTCCACCATTTTGCAGTTCACAGCACAGGGGCTGAAGGAGAGATGGATTATACATAAATGAAGAATCACAAGTAATATGTAAAGGAGAACCAGGGAAAGACTACTCAAGTCCGACTAGGAGAAGAGAAGCCCAGTCTTAGAGGTTTCTCAAATGGAGTTAACAGGAGACCTGGGTCTTGGAGATAAGTAAGAATTACACAGATAAAAAACATGGAGAAAGGTTGAGTAAGAATAATTCAAACAGAGAAAAGAGCATTCAAAGCACTTTTAGATTTATAAAAACTGTGGTAAATTCTGCAATGAAAGTAGTTATGTAAATTATGTGAATCAGAGATAATTCCTTACATTCATATATGGTAAATTTAGACTTTATACATTATTTTACTACTTTATCGTTTTTATTTTTGTAAGTCTTTATAGCAGCCTAATGTGGAAGTAGAAACATTATCCTATCGTTCAGATTAGGACAATGAGGTTCAGAGAGTTACAAATAATGGTTGACATTATTTATAAACAATAGAAAGATTCAGATTTATTGTAAAAAATACAGAAAGTATACACAATATGAAGAAGCTGATTTGGTCCAGATTAAATGTCATGTTAACAAAGTTGGATAAGAATATGAAAGAAATTTCCCTGGGGTGAGATCAATGTAAATGAAATAGGAAGAGAGGCCATTTGCTTAAGGTATCAGAGATGCTTTGAACAGCTGATCAATTTCACTGCCTCAGGCATCTTTTGGACCTATCTTCTCAATGTTTTCCAAAAGTCTGTGGACCTTGGAAGAATACTCATTCTGTCCAAGGCTCAATGTTAAAGGGAAAGAGGTAGAATTCACTACAAACGCATATTGTTTTATAAATTCCTGCTAATGAAAACTAATGAATGTGCAGAATACCTTCAGAAGGCTGAACAGATCCTTTCCTTTCAATCTTCTCTCCCCATATATCTTAATGCAAATACTTATTTTAATTTTTCCGTAAAGTTAAAAATATACTTTAACAGTTAACACAGTTCCATTGCCTAAAAATTATCCACTCTGACTTTAACTTATTTGAGGATAGTTTTCAAAGCAGATTAAATGTGCTTTATAAAATTTAGTTACAATATATTAAAAACATTTTAAAACATTTGGAAAAATAGTTGGATTTGGATAAGCGTCCATCACCCCCCGCCATATCTAGTAAAACAGAACTCTGTCTTAATTCTTTTTCTCACATATCATTTTATGTACTTAGAAGAAATCTCTGTTAACTTAAATGAATTTGACAAATGGATTTAGCAGATGAACAGATGCATTTAAAATATAACAGATGGGCCTCCATTTTCTTAGGTGAGGCGATCTATATCCATTTTATCAAATTACAAGGATGCAAGAATATGAAGCTCAAATGATACACAAAGAATTAGAAAATATTGATGGCATCATGCCATATATTAAACAGACCTTAACATTTTATTAAATTTGAAATACATATTGGGGATATCTGAAAAGCTTTTTTTTATTAATAAGAGTCATATTAAATAGGAAAGAATAAGCAAGCATTCCAAAGCACTTGGCATTTTCCAAAAATTTCTTAAATTATGAGCAGAAAAATGTAGATTCTACAGCCTTCTTTAAGGATGTGTGACCTTTATAGGGTTACGAGAGAATTATTTTTGAAACATAAGATTATGAAGTCTTACTTATTAGAAAATTGAGGTCAAAATGATGAAGTAATCTGCTGAAAAGAAAATAATGGCAGAGCTAGGACTATAACCAAGAACTTGTGAATTACTTTTGAATGTTAACCCTTTCTTGATTTCATTCTTTCTACAGAATTAGTTCCAGTAAAAAGGACTATTGATAGCTTAAGTAGGAATGAACAGTAGATATGGAACTTTACTTATGGTACCTATGATACTGCAAATCCAGTTCTCCATATGCTTTCCTTCTTTCAACATTGCTTGTCAGATCATGAAATTAATACTTTTTTACTTTTTATTTTTATAGTATTTTGAGAATTTTTAAGTATCTTTAAGTAATAATGTCACTATCTAAAATATAATACTAATCTGAGTTCTTGAAACTCAGTTCCAAAAGTATGCCAAGCACTGATCAATAAATGGGACAATACATGAGCCACCATGCTCGGCCCTGAAAGTATAGTTTTTACCATCACCTTAAATAAAATAACAATGATCCTTGGATTATAATGGGACTATATGCTAATAAACCCATCATAAGTCAAAAATATCATGTCAAAAATGCATTAGCACCCCATTAAACCCATCATAAAGTCAAAAAATATAAGTTGAATCATGGTGAGTTGGGAACGATTTGTATTTAAAATTTGTGAAATATATCCGCTGGGCACAGTGTCTCATGCCTGTAATCCCAGCACTCTATGAGGCTGAGACAGGTAGATCACCTGAGGTCAGGAGTTCAAGACCAGCTTGGCTAACATGGTGAAACTCTGTCTCTACTAAAAATACAAAAATTAGCCCGCTGTGGTGGTACATGCCTGTAATACCAGCTACTTGGGTGCTGAGGCAGGAGCATTGCTTGAATCCAGGAGGCGAAGTTTGCAGGGAGCCGAGATCATTCCACTGCACTCCAGCATGAGCAACAGAGTGAGACTCCGTCTCAAAAAATAATAAAAAATAAAATGAATAAAATATATGAATATTACTATCTATGTTACATAATTATCTTGTTTATAAAAAAAACAAAACTTCATTTTGGAGGATTTCTTGACTGACTTTTCCACGAGTTAGGAAAATGCTAGACACAAAAAACAAACCAAAAATCTCAGTAGGTTAAGTAAAAATGTTCTGGTTATCTATTACTGAGTAAAAAACAACTCATTGACTTCGTGGCTTAAGATAACAACCATTGAATTGCTCACTATCGTTTGAGTCAAGAAGATAACCACTACTGAACTGCTCACTATCATTTGGGTCAAGAATTCCGGCAGCTCCCAGATGGCAAGCCTCACTTCTGCTCTACATGGTGTTGCCTGGGATAGCTTGGCTGCAGCTCGAGGATCTAAATTGTTAACTTAGTCCATTTGGATTGTCATGACAAATGCTGTAAACTAAGAATAAACAATAGGAATTTATTTCTCACAGTTTCAGGGTCTAGGAAGTCCAAGATCAAGTGCTGACAAATTTGATGTCTGGTAAGGTTCAGCTTCCTACTTCAGAAACAGCTATCTTTGTGCTATGTCCTCACATGAGAGAAAGGGCAAGAGAGCTGCCTGCGATTTCTTTTACAAGGGTGCTAATCCCATTCATAAGACCTCTGCCTTCATGATATAATTACTTCTCAAAGACTCACCTCCTAAGATAGGTTTTTATATATAAATTTTGGGGTGACACAAACAGATGGCTTACTCATATTTTGGGTCCCTGGTTTTAGCTAGCACTTTGTGGTACCCCATTTCTCCCCCTGGTGGTTTTTCTCTCCACCTGGTCTCTCATTATTCTGTGGTCTAGCGCATGTTTCTTTGTATGGTGCCTGGCTTCCATGACAGTAAAAACAAAGCTGATAGTCTTTATAAGGCTTAGTCCCAAAAGTCACAGAACTTCACTTTTGCTGCTTTCCATTGGCCCAAGAAAGTCACAGAACCAATTGAGAGTTGAGACTTATGTGAAGAGAAATTAGACTCCTGCTCTCGATGGTAGAAAGGATAAAACTACATTAAAAAAGGACATAATGGGGCATAAGAAATGAAGAAATTTCTCAATTCAATTTTTTATGTTCCTATGAGAAACTAGAAAAAAGAAGAGCACAACACAAGCAGAAGGAAGGAAATGGTAAAGATCAGAGAAGAGAGAATGAAGTGGAATGTAAAAAAAGCAATAGAGAATTTCAGTAAAACAAAAGGGGCATTCCTTGAAAACATCAGTAAAATTAGCAAACATCTAGTAAGGCTGAATTAAAATAAGAAACAAATAATCAATATTATAATAAGTAAAGGGAAAACACTACATTCCATAGCCATTAAAAAGATAAAAAGGGAATATTGTAAATAATTTTACAATTATAAATTTGACAACTTAGAGAAAAATAAACCAATTCACTGAAACCCACAAAGTACTAGTACTTAATCAACATGAATTAGATCATTGGAATAGCCCTAGAATTAGTAAAAAAATGGAAAATAATTTAAAAGCTCAAAAAATTATTCTCTAGGACCAGATTTTTTTCATGGGCAATTCTACCAAATATTTTTACAGAATTATCGTAAATTTTGCACAATCTCTTTCAGAAAATATAAGAGTAGCGAACACTCCCCAACTTGTTTTACGAGGGCATTATTACTCTAATACAAAAAAAAAACAGAGAAAATACAGAAAAAAAACGAAAACTACAGATCAATATCTTCCATAAATTTAGAGACAAAAATCCTTTAAAAAATTAACAAACCAAATCTAACAATGTATAAGAATTACATACTATGACCAAGTGGGATTTATTGCAGGCATACAAGGTCAGTTGGACCTCTAAAACCTAATCAATGCAATAAATCATGTCAGTGAGCTAATGGAGAAAACTCATGAAGTCTTAACCATTAACAATTTCCAACACCCAAACATAAAAAAAACTCTCAACAAGTTAGTAATGGAAGGATATTACTTCAACTTGATGAAGAGCACGTACAAAAAAATCTAGAGCTGACATAATGGTGAGACAGATGCTGAATTTTTTTTCTAAGATAAGGCACAAATTTTTTTTCCTAAGATAAGGCACCACTCTTATCCAAAATAGTACTGAAAGTTACAAGTACTTTCATAATGTTAAATAAATAAATAAATAAATAAAGAATATATTGAAAGGAAAGAAATAAAACTGTCTCTATTTGCACATGAAATTATTATCTCTGTAGAAATTCCTAGGAAATCTACAAAAATACTTCCAAGAACAAATACACGAGTTCAGCAAAGTTGTAAGATAGAAGATTCATGTGCAAATATCAATCACATTTATGTATACCGTCAATGTACATATAAGAACCAAAATTGAAAACATAATAGCATATTCAAACCGTCCAAAGAAAATGTTTAGGTATTCACTTAATAAAAAAAATACAGGATCTATATGATTAAAATTATGAAACTACTGTTGAAAGAAATCAAAGAAGACCTAAATAAATGGAGAAGCATATTGTGTTTATGAAGTGGAATCCTCAAAAGATTTATAATGTTAATTCTTACCTTCTTTATGCATAGGTTTAACACAGTTGTTACCAAAATTCTAGCAAGAATTTTTGTAGACATAGACAAGTTGACTCTAAAATACATATGGAAAGTACAGGCTGTATACTAGCAAAAGCAATCTTGGTAAAGAAGAATAAAGTTGGAAGAATCACACTACCTAATATTAGGGCTTACTATACAGCTACAGTAATCGAAGCAATGTATTATTGTCAGAGGGATAGTCATATAGACAAGTGGAAAAGAATAAAGAACTCAGAAATAGCCACTCACGAATATGCTCAACTGATTTTTGATGATGTTAAAAAAGTAATTCAATGTAGGAAGGACAGCTTTTTCAACAAATGATGCTGAAATAACTGGACATCCATAGGATAAAAAATAAACCTTGATCTAAATCTCATGCCTTATACAAAAATCAGCTCAAAGTGAATCACACACTTAAATATAAAACACAAAGCTATAAAATATTTAGGAAAAAAAAGAGAACATCTTTAAAATCAAAAGTTAGGGAAAAAGTTTTTAGACTTGATACCAAAAGTATGATTTATGAAATAAAAATGTTATAAATTGGAATTCATTAAAATTAAAAACATTTGGTTTGCAAAAGCCTGAAAAGGAAGAAAAGACAATGTAGAGACTGGGAGAAAACATTTGCAAATCATATATCTATCAAAGGTCTAGTGTCTAGAATATATAAAGAACTATCCAAACAGATATTTTTCTGAAGAGGATGTACAGATGGCAAAGAAGCATTTGAAAAGTGTTCAACATCATTAGCCATCAGGGAAATGCAAACTGAAACCACAAAGAGACATCACTACATATCTATCACAACGATTAAAAAAAAAAAAAAAAATAGTGACAACATCAAATCCTGGCAAAAATGAAGAGAATCTGCCTCACTCATAAACTGCTGATGGGAAAGTAAAATGTTGCTGCCATTCTAAAAAAGTATTGCACATTCCCTAAAGAACTAAACATGAAATTACTGTATTCCTCAGCTATTGCACACAAACGTATTCATTTCAGAGAAATGAAAACTTACATTCACACAAAAATCTGTACAAGACTGTTCATAGCAGCTTTATTAGAATAACTAAAAAATTGAAAACAAATCAGATGTCCTTCAGCAGGTGACTGGCCAAACTGTATCCACACCATAGAATACTACTCAGTAATAAAAGGAAGGATTTATTGATGCATACACCAACTCGGATTTATCTCCAGGGAATTATAGAGTGAAAAAGCCACTACTAAAATGTGACTTCCTGTACAATTCCATTGGCAAAACAGCCTTAAAATGACAAAATATAGAAATAGGGAACAGATTAATAGTTTCCAGAGGTCAGGGATAAAGTTGAGAGAGGGGAGGTGGTTGTGTCATAAAAGGGCAACGCGAGGCAATACCTGTGGTGATGAAACTGTTCTGAACGTCAACTGTGGTGGTGGACACATGAGTCTATAATGTGATAAGATTGCATACAACTAAACACACACACACACACACACACACACACACACACACAGGAATAGATGCAAAACTGATGAAATCGGAATAATATTTTTGTTTATATTGATGTTAATGTGATATACCATAATCTTATAAAATGTTGCCATTGAGAGAAATGGTAAAATGTACAAGGAATTTTTTTGTGTAGTTTCTTATGAATGCATATGTATCTACACATGGGAAGAGTTGGGAAGGGATTAGGAAGCAATCTAGGACCAAAAGTTTCTTTCCTAGTTTTGTGCAGTTCACAATTCTCATGGACACATGTAATCGGGAGAATCTCTTCCAATGGTAACTTAGGCTTTTTTCTTCTTGAAATTCCATCATTTTCCTATATCGCTTCAGCATGAGTCAACAGAAATCCTGCATCTTTAGGAATATAATGTGTACGATAGTGGTTTGGATGTTTTCATGGGCCAGTCCAAGAAATGCTCAAATTGCTTTCCATTTTTTCCTACTATTTACAGAAAGTTTCATTTTGTTTTAAGATTATAATAACACTGTCTGATGAATAATAATTTTAACATCCAAAACCCAATTCCAAATGTGTGCCAAGATTTGTCAAAACGTAAAGCTCAAATATTTGACACAGTAAGATTTCTGAGTATCGATGTTTAATTTAGGATTAAAACATTTGATTTTATAAAGTATAGTTTTCACTATTCTATTGAATGAAATTCCCCTTCCATTGAAGAGAATATCATCTTGCCACTTCTTAACTGAAAAAGAGACATGGTAATGTAATCTTGCTGTGCCCAAGAAACTGCATATGTCAGAAGTTGTTGTAGCAATCAGGGAATAGTCTCTCTCACTACAGTTTTGGATATAGATCATGTAGAAGTCTGGGTCTAGGGTCATTCTGTGTCTTCTTCATCTTCTGTTTTGTTTTGTTTTGTTGGGTTTTGGTTTTGTTTTTGTGTGTGTGTGTGTATGTGTGTGTGTGGTGATTAGAGTATAGAACCTACGAGTGGGCCAGTAGCCTAATTATCCCTAGGAATACCTATCATTTGAAAGGCACAAGGTGCACCTCAACAATTTTGAATGCCCACAAGAGTGTCCTGAATTACTGCTATGCCCCAGAGCCAAATATCAAATAAGAAAGCCCACTGAAAAATCATCTTCATCTTCATATATTTGAATAAAAACTGTAAACCTAGATAGGAATTATAAAATTTTAGTGAACTATTGCTTTAGAGCATTGAAAAAAATAGACTGTAAACTTGCTAATAAGTAAGACAAGCTTGATTTTCTAAAGCGAAGAGAACAGTTAGCTACAGTTTCACAAACTCATAATCATTGCCTACTAAAACGTGCCAGAATCTAATACAACAGAAATGTTCTATTTATAAAATACATAGTCAAGTTTGCATTTATATTTTGGGCCCAATTTACATATTGAAATAATATCTATATTTTGAGTGCTTAGATATAATTACATGAGTGCTTTAATAACCCTTCATCATTATAAACAAATAGGAAATGTTTACATCATTTGATACTAAAATAAATCTCAACCAAAATGCTATTTGGTAAAAGCTGTAATAATTTCACCAAGTTTTAATAAATCTTATTCATGTAGAATGGCTTTGCATTTCTGAAAGCTGTACTTATTATGTCAAAGATTCAGAAAATATTTCAAGACCCCAAATAAAGACTCCTAGTTAAACACATAAGGCAACAGTTCAAGAAAAAAATTAATGTATATGTAATATATATAGTAACTTTCAGTAAAACAGATCTAAAGAGAAAATTTCACCCAAAAAATTAACTTGGTAGTACTAAATTTTTAATTTTAAGATAGTTCCATTACTAATTTATAATGCCACAATGAAATATACACAAAGCAAAAATAAGTGGACATGTGAAAAAATAAACAACACTCTGTCAATGCCCATATTTTCAATATGTACTTCACAGAACTGAATTTTACATATCATCTAGTAAGTGAATTTCTGCTTCCAAAGTGTCCCATTTCACATATGTCTCCAGGTTTCATAATTAGGACTGTCCCAAAAGATAAGCTAAGTAGTCACATATTTAATATAATTTGAGATCTGATATTGAAAGGCACTACCCTTAAAATAAATATTCCATCTGCCTCCCAGAGTCTCTAAAATTGCATTACTTTAGGTCTCTTCTTGACTTACAGTCATCATGCTTCAAAAATCACTATTAAAATGCAATTAATACTGAAGGGAATTTTGTATAATATTACTATATCTCTTTAGGTTAGTGTCTACAACTTACACAATTAAGATTGGCCAAAATCTTTGAAATACCACTAAGAGATTACATTTGGACATAAAAATTCATAAAGCAAAACTTTTAGAAATGTGAAGTGCATACGAAATAATCTTAAACATGTTAAGGAGTTTTATATAGCTTTCTTAGACTTTATAGATAAAATATATAAAGTTAGAGAATTTAAATATCATATTAATACATTTTATTTAATACATAGGCATACCAAAGATATTGAGGGTTTGTTTCCAGACTGCTGTAATAAAGCAAATCATACACAGGTTGTTTTTTGGTCTCCTAGTGCATATAAAAGTTATGTTTACACTATGCTGTAGTCTATTTGGTGTGCAGTAATATTGTCTATAAAAGCAATGGACGTACTTTAATTAAACTGCTACCAATCATGTGAGCCTTCAGCAAGGAGTTGGAATCTTTTTGCTGGTGGAGAGTTTTTCCTTGATGTTGATGGCTGCTGACTGATAAGAGTGATTAGGGTTCTCTCTGTCTCTCTTTTTTATTATTTATTTATTTATTTATTTATTGAGACTGCATCTCTCTGTGTCACCCAGGCTGGAGTGCAGTGTCACTATCATAAAGCCCTACTGAGTAGAGGGAACTACAGGCATGTGCCACCACATCCAGCTAATGAAGAAAAAAAAAAAAAAAACGTAGAGATTAAGGGGTCTCACTTTGTTGTCCAGGCTGGTCTCAAACTACTGGCCTCAAGTGGTTCTTCTGTCTCAGCCTCTCAAAACACTGGGATTACAAGCATATGCCACTGCACCCACATGGTAATTTCTTAAAATAAGACAACAGTGAAGTTTGCCACATCAATCAACTTTTCCTTTGAGTAAGATTTTCCCATTGGGTGCAATATGCTGTTTGATAGCATTTTACCCAAGGTAGAACTTCCTTCAAAATTGGAATTAATCCTCTTAAACTCTGGTACTGCCTTATTAACTAAGTTTATGTAATATTCTAAATTCTTTGTTGTAATTTTGGCAATGTGCACATTATCTTCACCAGTAGATTCCATCTCAAGTAAACACCTTCTTTGCTCATAATAAGAATCAACTCAACCATGCAAGTATTATCATGAGATGATAACAATTCAGTTCCATCTTCAGGCTCAACTTTTAATTCTAGTTCTCTTGATATTTCCACCACATCTGAAGTGACTTCCTCCACTGGAGTGTTGAACCCCTCAAAGTCATCCATGAGGGTTGAAATTAATTTCTTTCAAACTCCTGCTAATGTTCATTTCCAAGTGAAATTGGAAACTCCTGCTAATGTTCAATTTCCAACTCCCCAATAGAACAGATGCTTATGGATTTTTTGGTTAAATATAGAAATTGAGTATCCTAGTCTTAAAGCTTGAAGCTTACATTTATCTTATCTGAGTTCCTTTCTCAGGAAACCAATCATCATGTCTCTCTTCAAGGAACTGCAACTTATCAGGTCGCTGCATTTGGACAGAAACACCAGAACTTTCACCTGTCATGATTGCGTAACTGCTCGCCTGCTGCCTGTGACCAACTTCTCTTTCACACCCACCACTAATTCCTGCTCCCCCATGATTAGTTACAACTTTTTCCCTGCTATAAAAAGCCCTCATTTTTATTGGTTGGGGAGACATATTTGAGACTGATCTCCTATGTTCAGTAACCTGTTATCTCAGTGATTGGCATTCTGTGTGGTGAGCTGTGAGACCCAGATTGAATCTCTGCCATTTCAGTAACTTTATGTATGATGAATGTTCTTAATGGTATCTAGAATGATGAATCCTTTCCAGAAGATTTTCCATTTACTTTGCCCAGAGCCCTTGGAGGAATCACTCTCTATGGTAGTATAGCCTTTTGAATTTTAATTATTGATCTTATAGCCATATGAAATTACTCTTCGATCCATGTGCTGTAGAATAGATGTTGTGTTAGCAATAATAAAAACAACACTGATATCCTTTGACATCTCCATCAGACCTCCTGGGTGACCAGGTGCATTGCCAATGGACAGTAATATTTTAGAAGGAATCTTTTTTGGAGCAGTAGATCTCAGCAGTGAACTGAAAATATTCAGTAAACCATGCTATAAACAGATGTGCTGTCATCCAGGATTTGTTGTTCCATATATAGAGCACAGACAAAGTAGATTAATATATCTTTATGGGCTCTAGCATTTTCAGAATGGTAAGTGAGTATGAACTTCAACTTAAAGTCACCAGCAGCATTAGCGCCTAATAAGAGAGTCAGCCTGTTTTTTAAAGCTTTTAAGCCAAGCATTGACTTTTCTTCTTTAATTATGAAAGCTTTGTATGGCATCTTCTGACAATAAAATGCTGTTTTATTTACATTGAAAATCTGTTGTTTAATGTAGCCACCTTTGTCAATGATCTTAGCTAGATCTTCTGGATAATTTGCTGCAGCTTCAACATCAACACTGGCTGCTTCACCTTGCACTTTTGAGTTATGAATATATCTTCTTTCTTTAAGCATCATAAACCAACCTCTGCTAGCTTTATTTTATTCTTTTTGAGACGGAGTCTCGCTCTGTCACCCAGGCTGGAGTGCTGTGGCCGGATCTCAGCTCACTGCAAGCTCCGCCTCCCGGGTTTACACCATTCTCCTGCCTCAGCCTCCCGAGTAGCTGGGACTACAGGCGCCGCCACCTGGCCCGGCTAGTTTTTTTTTTTTGTAGTTTTTAGTAGAGACGGGGTTTCACCGTGTTAGCCAGGATGGTCTCGATCTCCTGACCTTGTGATCCGCCCGTCTCGGCCTCCCAAAGTGCTGGGATTACAGGCTTGAGCCACCGCGCCCGGCCTCTGCTAGCTTTAAACTTTTTTTACTGCAGCTTCCTCATCGCTAGACTTTATAGAATTAAAGAGAGTTAGAACCTTGGTAAGGATTAGGCTTTGGTTTAAGGGAATATTGTAGCTGGCTTGATCTTCAACCCAGATCACCAAAGCTTTGTATTAGCAATATGTCTGTTTTGCTTTATCATTCATGTATTCACTGGAGTAGCATCTTTAATTTCCTGCAATAACTTTTCCTTTGCATTCACAACTTGGCTAACTGTTTTGTGCAAGAGACCTAGCTTTCTTTCAGGTATCTCAGCGTTCAACATGCCTCCCTCGTGGAGCTTAATCATTTCTAACTTTTGATTTAAAGTGAGAGACATGTTACTCTTGCTTTCACTTGAACACATAAAGGCCATTGTAGGATTATTAACTGGCCTAATTTCAATATTGCTATGTCTTAGGGAATAGAGGGACCTGAGGAAAGGGAGAGAGATGAGGAAAGCACAGTGAGAACATACACATTTATCAATTAATTTCAGTAGTAACATCAAAGATCCCTGATCACAGATCATCATAACAGATATAATAATAATTATAAAGTTTGAAATGTTACAGTAATTACCAAAATGTGACACAGAGACATGAAGTAAGCAAGCACATACTGTTAGAAAAGTGGCACTATAATAGACTTGCTCAATGCAGGGTTGTCAGAAACCTCAATTTTTAGAAAATGCAGTATCTGTGAAATGCAATAACGTACAATAAAACAAGGCATGCCTGTATGTAAAAAACCTCTCTACCCCACAAACAGAGCATTGCAGCACTTTATCAGTAAGCTACTGCTGCCTAACAACCAGGACAAAATTTCAGCGTCATATTAAAATATGCTGTTATTTCCTAGGTCTCTTTAGACCACTTGGGCCCATTGTGCTAATCTCAGCTGTACCGATTTCATACATCTGTTAGCTTGACAAATTTAGACTGAGCTTGACTGAACTTGGCAACTTGAAACAGTTAGGTTTCAAACAATGGGATCTGTTTCATAAATCTTTCCTTCTCCTTGGACCCACAAACCAGTCAGCACATCTTCTTCTCATGGCAATGGTAGTAGCACCAGCAGCAAATGGGAACACACAATGGAACTAGCTCGCTGCCACTTCCATCTGATTTCCACTAGCCAAGTCAGACAAGGGTGAGTCCAAATGCAAAAGGACTGGCAAGCACACACTACCCACTTTGCCCAAAGCAAGTCACATGACCAAGCTCAACCCTGATGAAGTAGGAAAGTAAACTCCTCCAATAGAAGTGAGTTAGAGACAAGAGGAGTGGATACTTTTGAACATTACTATACTACAAACACTATTTTAAGTAGATAGAGTGTTCACACACACACACACATACACACACACACACAAATAATCATGCTCTTGGCATTCAAATGAACCTCAAAAAATATGTCAAGGGAAAATTTTTACAGGTGACCTTTTCTGACCACAAAGCAATAGTACTGGATACGATTCACAAAATTTATTCAAAATGTTAGTTCTAACAGACTCTATAACTGATTACCTGTAGTAAGACAGGAAAAGGGACAATCTCAGAGGATCACTAGGTTTCCAGTAAGTTGTTAGGTGGCCAACAATATAATTTGTTGAGATTGAACAGCTCTTCACCTACAGTTAAACTATACAGATTACTATAGAGAATAACTATCAGATAACTATACAGAAAAGCATAACTGAATTGTCTAAAAATACAATGTACTTCTGGGAAGATTACGTTGTACTTGTCATAGGAGAATCTCTACAAGGTTGATTCAAATGGCAAATTCTGGAGTATAATTTTCCAATTTAGGATTGGACACTGGGGGATGTCTATGATAAAGTGTAACTGGCCCACAAGAAACTGAACAAAGTGGCTTTTTCATAAAGTTGAATTTACTCAATTTCAAGGACCACATCTTACTATGCAGCTCTATTTTTCAAATACTCAATTGTTAAAATGCCCCCTTTATTTTATAAATATTTGTAAGTCCAGGGAGCACTATTCCTTTGAACTTGTCAAATTTTATATTTTACTTGTTCCTGAAACCCAAACGTCTGAGAGCATTTGTGAAGGATTTTTACATTTTTTTGTTGTTATTGAGTTCTCTGGTCAGAAAAGAACTGGCTGGTTTTTCTCAGTGTTGGATCTTTGGCATCAGCAGCCTGTACTAGATACCCGGTGATTATTTTTAATAAAAGAAATGACAGAACACCATGCTGGCAGAGACTGACTGGAAGCTCACCAAATCTGTTTTCCCTTCTCCTAACAAATAGCCATCCTACCTATTCCAGTCTCCCTAGCAAATAGGTGTGGCCTTAGAAAGTGCGAGCAGTAGAATGTGGTTGAAAGTGACGTTTGACATTTTCAAAACTAGTCCTTTAAGTTCTCCCATGCAAGACTCTTTATCTGTCTTTCTCCTTGTGTCTGTTGGCCAGATCTGGTCAACTTATTGTTACACTTTTATTTCTTCATTATAAAGTGGGCAGAGCCATAGGAGCCAGTCACTGAATATCCTTGTTCCAGAGAATATGAAGACATTGACTCAAGCCGGGCGTGGTGGCTCACGCCTGTAATCTCAGCACTTTGGGAGGCCAAGGCGGGTAGATCACGAGGTCAGGAGATCGAGACCATCCTGGCTAACATGGTGAAACACCGTCTCTACTAAATACAAAAAATTAGCCGGGCGAGGTGGCACGAGCCTGTATGTAGTCCCAGTTACTCTGGAGGTTGAGGCAGGAGAATGGCGTGAACGCGGGAGGTGGAGCTTGCAGTGAGCCCAGATGGCGCCACTGCACTCCAGCCTGGGTGACAGAGCAAGACTCTGTCTCATGACAAAAAAAAAAAAAAAAAAAAAAAAGACATTGACTCTGGTACTGATTGAGAAACTCTCTGGTTGCTAGGACAATGAAATAAGATTTTAGTTTACATTGAGAGAGAGACTTACTTGAGCATATATTGAGTATCTCTCAGAACTGAAGCACAATTACTCTTTCTTCCTCTCCTCAGAACCATAGAGCCTCCTAAGAACATCACTTTGAAATTCTTCTTAAGAAAGAAAATCTTATGTAGCTTTAAAAATTATGGCGTTACTTGTTAACTTATTTATCGCCTAATAATTGAGGCAAAGATTAATTTCTCTTTTGTTAATGTGCTAGAGGTAGTAGTGAAAATAATTTTACACACTATTTTAAATTATTACAAGTGATATATCTGCATAACTGAAAATTCTTAGCACAAATGACAACCTAATGATTTCTTATTTCTAGCAGACGAATTAGACTCAACAAATTGTCCATTCCGCCGAGATGGTGCTGAACAAAGGCATAGTGTTCCTTCAGCAACTTGCCTCTGAGTTTATATGATAGTCATAAGCTTCAAGCACTAATTATTAATAAATTCCATAGTCGTATGGATTTTACCCAATGTTAGCTGTCTTTTTCTCTCTCTCCCTTTCTTTTTCTTCTGGACATTGAAGATAGTTCCCCATTTTTATATACCATCACAGTCAATGCAAAGGAAGCATTCATGAAAACTCCAACCTGAGAAAATACTGCGTATAATTTACCATGTGATATCTCTCCTTCCTCTTTCACTCTTTTCTTTCTGTTGTTGGATAGCTATAATGGTACAGGAATTTGGTTATATCGTTGTATTCACTTTTCTCTCAAATAACTTACTAACCTGATTTGCATTATCCTTAGGTTGAAAGATTATCTTTGCATTTGTCAGACACTAAAAAATTCTGTCTTACACATTAAATACAATGAAATGTTGAAAACAATAAAAAATAAATTGTACCAGGAAATTACTGGATGATTTTTATCGTCCAATATTCTGAAGTCAGAGACACAGAAAAGAATTTCTGATGTACCAGATGATCACTTAATAACGCTGAAAAAAAATCACCTGACATGCCAGGTACTTTTTGATAACTCTTTTGTGGCCCTGAAGAATAAAACTACGCCATGGGCCATAATTTAGTAAATGGACTGCACGCAACATTTTTCTAGCCATATCAGAGACTTAGAGTGACAATAATAGCTATCATTTATTGAGGATTTGCTATTTCAAAGTCATGTTTAACTATATGTGCTGTAATAATTCCTGATATATAGATGAAAATATATGAGAATAAGTCACTTCCTCAAGGTCACAGAGACAGTACATTGTTCAACCAGGATTCAAACTCAACTTCTGCTTTTTCCCATACTACCTTGTAGAATAATTGACAAAACCATGCCATCATAAGGTAGCCGAAGTGCTTCGTTGGAGCAGGGCTGATGTTTATTTGACTGTACATAGACTTCTTTCATAGCAGCATGTGCAAAGTATATTTTTCTTTTAAAAAGCTTCAATTACCCTTTATTGTAGGTTTAAGTCTAGCTGGCATATGAAGTGACCTGCATTTTCATTTTCTATAAACATTTAGGTTTTGATTGAATGTATAAGTTTACTCATTCAGCTGCTACTCTAAGCAGTGGCAGCCCTGAAGCAGAGATCATGAGGCCTCAGCACTCTCCTGGTAAGTTGCTCATTAGCTGTGAACAGGAACCAGAAAGATGGGCAGAAGATTGAGTTGGAGGCACGCATAACTGTAAGTTAGTATCACAGAATACGAGACTTGGAAAAAATATTGAAGATTCCTTTATTCAGTTTTCTTATTTGGGGGAGAAAACTCAGTCACTGAAAGGTAATGCACTTTTCTCAAAACCACATCATAAGCTAGTGGTCCAGTTCAGAGCACTTGACTCCTAGTGAATTTCCATTCTCTATGGAAATATGTACTATACAGATGCTGAGAAAAAGGCTAATTTTTCAACTTGAATTTCATGCTCAGTGTGAGTTATGTGTGCTAGAGAAAAGAGATACCACAACTGTATGTACAATGAGCAACTTGTTCATAGTATGTGTGTTTTAGTTATTATTTTTATCACAAGTTTTGACACTTTTTTTCATCAATAAATCATGAACATCTTTACTGATGGTATTTTAGTGTCCAAATCTTAGGAAGTCTTGATATAACATCACTTGGAGACTTGAACAAGAGTTTCTTCTTACAGGATGTTCTGCTTTGTGATGTGGCCATGATGAAGGTGATTTTAATACAGGGATTGGCGGACTGAACCCATAGTGTGTCAGTGTAATTCTTAACAACACTGTATTCTGTGAGGTCTGCATGAGTTCATTTCGTTGAACGAACCAAAACGTTTACTTCATATTGGTTTTTATCCCTCAGATAATCCAGATAGTTAAGAGTTGTGTTTACATTAATGCCTTTTTATCTTTTTTTCTTCAAAGACGTACACACAAACTCACACTCACATATAGCTTTTGGGGATTAATTAAAGGTATGTCAGGTCAAGCAACTGCAAAGGTACACTGTGGGTTGATGAAACATACCTTGCATATTATTTTCTGTGCTTTTTCCCACATGCAAATCCTTCTTCTGTCAAACCCCATATCCTTACAAATGAAGACAATTTATTTTACCTTCGCTTACATCCATTAATAAAACAGCTCTCATAATGATTATTTTCACATTACCACTTTGTATTCATAAGAAGCATGAAATCTGAAAAACAAAAAGAAAGAAAAACAGAGGAGCCAGGGCCATGCATTAAATCGATTTGAGTAGAATTCACTAACATTACTGATCATTTTTCTCTTCCTGTGAGACATAAGAGGGGAAATGTTGAACGGATGAGCTGTAGCCGGCAGTCGCCTCTCCTGAAATTGTTAGTCAGTGTCAGCGCATGTAACTGACAAAAGTGTCTGGATGAAAGACTGAGTAATTATTTTTCCGTGTTAATGGTCCTTTATTTGTGTTTTTATGCCTATGTTTGTTAACAGTAATTGCCTCTTCTCTAGTGTTCATTTTTAATGAGTCCCTTAAAAAATGGAGCACTGACTACTGTAGGATTTATTCTCATTTTGTTTGCCATAGTAAAAACAGTGGACAAAACAGGACTTCATTTCCTTAAAGGGAAAGCTAAAACTATGCATCAGTGAGTGTAAGAAAAGGAAAAAGAACAAACTAATACTTTTGGAAGGATGTGCATAGGATTTTGAAAATAGAAAAGCAATCAATGCTCTATCCTATTTGTGTGTGGAGTGTCACTAATTCAAGGTGATTCAGCCTGATAAATCTATCTTTTTTTTTTTACTGTGTCATTGTTAAAATCTTGGTGTCAGGGTATCCACAAAAGAGTACAAAATAAGTTGCTTATAGTGCTAATTAAATTGCATTTCTTTATAGACTGCATATTCAGAATTTTTCCTCTTCCACTCTGTTATACTAACACACAAGGTTTTAGTCATCTTTGCATCATCAGTACTTTATATATATTTTTGTAGGAAATACATACTCAGTATGTATTTATAGAATAACTAACTAACTACTATTAGCTTTTGTACTGAGCAAGGAGAATGATTCCAGCTCCTAAATCAACAAAGCATATTTGACAAAACATGTCTAAAATATAAGCAATTAAATTTATCCTGAGTATTTTTATAACATAGAAAATGCTTATTTGTTTTCTGTACACACATGTTTTAATTTCTGGGGGCTGTTGTAACAAATCCCACAAACCAGTTGGCTTAAAATAACAGGAATTTAATTCTCTCAAAATTTTAAACCCAGAAATCTGAAATCAAAATGTTGGCAGGGCCTCTCTGAAGGCTCTAGGGCAGACTCCTTCCTGGCCCTTTCCTAGTTTCTGGTGTTGCTGGCAATCCTGGGTGTTTCTTGACTTGCAGCTGCAGCACTCCAATCCCGCCTCTGTCTTCACACAGCTGTCTTCCCTCTGTTTGTGTCCCCCGTCTCTGTTTTCTCTTATATGGATACCAGTCATTGGATTAGGAACAACCCAGTATGACATCATATTAGCTAATTACATCTTCTAAGATCCTCTTTCCAAATAATATATCACATTCTGGGGTTCCTAGTGGACATTAATTTTGAAGGGACAGGCATTATTCAACCCAGTACACCCTGGATGAATTTACATCCTGGCCATATCACTTATTGTGAGATGCTGGGCAAGATACTTGATACCTCTAAACATCAGTTCCCTTATATGTAAAAGAAGGACAGTGATGTTACTATGTAACTCATAGACCTGTAGTGAGGACCACTTGAACTAATGTAAGTAAAGCTCTTAGCACAGCTCCTAACTTATTAAGTGTGCTCTGGTAAACAACACTCTGAAATGGATAAAGCAGAGAGTTTAATAGGATTTTTAATAATAATGTCCCTCAGTTCAGGACAGTGACAAAATGCTAAAGCAAAAATTCCTACACACGGTTTTATGAAAACATCCCAAAATGTAGAGCAGTTACGCAGATCTCTGAAAGGGTTTCAGGATACCACAAACTATGTAAAATCATTTTTCATAAAGTTTCCCTTGAGGTAATACATAGATCTAATATAATTATACCAAAAGTCTTGTTGTATAAATTAACAACAACAACAGTAACACTTGAAAAAATGAGAGTATTGGTGCTGGGGACTGGGGTGAGGAGACGATGTGGTGAACACTGACTTACAGCATTCCAAAGGGTGCAATTTGAAAAGAATGAAAGCTGGAAAAAGATTGTCTGTATCTTCTGCAAGAAGCACCTTCAAGGTGCAGTTTCCTACAATCCGATTTGTGATAAGAATTGGGGGTAATAGAATGGGAGGCTAACAGCATCTAGTAGATGAGAGAAGAGAATGCACTTTAAATTCCTCAGAGAGTAAAGTAACCATAGCAGCAGCAATAACAATAACGATATGGTTTGGCTATGTCTCCACCTAAATCTCATCTTGAATTGTAGCTCCCACAGTCCCCAAGTGTTGTTGGAGGGACCCACTGGGAGGTAATTGAATCATGGGGGCATTTACCCCCATGCTGCTATTCTTGTGATAGTGAGTTCTCACGCGATCTGATGGTTTTATAAGTGACTTTTTTTTTCCCTTTTGCTGGGAATTTTCTCCTTGCTGCCACCAGGTGAAGAAGGACGTGTTTGCTTCCCCTTCTATCATGATTGTAAGTTTCCTAAGGCCTCCCAAGGCCTGCTGAAATGTAGGTCACTTAAACCTCTTTCCTTTGTAAACTACCCAGTCTCAAGTATGTCTTTATTAGCAGTGTAGGAACAGACTAATACAGTAAATTGGTACCAGTAGAGTGGGGTGCTACTATAAGGATACTCCAAAATGTGGAAACAACTTTGGAACTGGGTAACAGGCAAAGGACGGAACAGTTTGGAGGACTCAGAAGAAGACAGGAAAATAGGGAAAACTTTGGAATTTCCTAGAGACTTGGAGGACTCAGAAGACAGGAAGATGTGGGAAGGTTTGGAACTGAACTTCCTAGAGACTTGTTGAATGGCTTTGACCACAATGCTAACAGTGATATGGATAATAAAGTCCAGGCTGAGGTGATCTCAGATGGAGATAAGAAACTTGTTGGGAACTAGAGCAAAGGTGACCCTTGTTATGCTCTAGCAAAGAGATTGGTGGCATTTTGCCCCTGCCCTAGAAGTTTGTGGAACTTTGAACTTGAGAGAGATGATTTAGGCTATCTGGCAAAAGAGATTTCTAAGTGGCAAAGCTTTCAAAATGAAGCAGAGCACGAAAGTTTGGAAAATCTGTAGCCTGATGATACAATAGAAAAGAAAAACTCATTTCTTAAGAGAAAGTCAAGCCTGCTGCAGAAATTTATGTAAGTAACAAGAAGCTGAATGTTAATTACCAAGACAATGAGGAAATGTCTCCAGGGCATGTCAGAGACCTTCATGGAAGTCCCCTCCCTTAACAGGCCTGGATGCCTAGGAGGAAAAAATGGTTTCTGGGCTGGGCCCAGGGTTCTTCTGCTGTGTGCAGCCTAGGGACTTGATGCCTTGAGTCCAGGCTGCTCCAGCCATGCCTAAAAAGGGCCAAAGTACACTCAGGCTGCAGCTTCAGAGGGTGCAAACCTTAAACCTTGGCAGCTTCTACATAGTGTTGGTCCTGCGGGTGCACAGAAGTCAAGAATTGAGGTTTGAGAACCTCTGCCTAGATTTCAGAGGATGTATGGAAATGCCTAAATGCCCAGACAGAAGTCTGCTGCAGGGGTGGAACTCTCATGGAGAACCTCTGCTAGAGCAGTGCAGAAGGAAAATGTGGGGTTGGTGGCCCCACACAGAGCCCCCACTGGGACACTGCCTACTGGAATTGTGAGAAAAGGGTCATGATCCTCCAGAGCCCAGAGTGGTAGATCTACCTATAGCTTGCACCCATTTGCCTGAAAAAGCCAACAGCACTTAACACCACCCTGTGAAAGCAGCCTGGAGCAGGGGTTTACCCTGCAAAGCCACAGGTGCAGAGCTGTCCAAGGCTGTGGGAGCCCACCTCTTGCATCAGCGCGATCTGGATGTGAGATACAGAGTCAAAGGAGATCATTTTGGAGCTTTAAGCTTTAAATGACTGCCTCGTTGAATTTCTGACTTGCATGAGGCCTGTAGTCCCTTTATTTTGGCCAATTTCTCCCATTTGGTACAGGTGTATTTACCCAATAACTGCACCTCCATTGTATCTAGGAAGTAACTAACTTACTTTTGATTTTACAAGCTCATAAGTGAAAGGGACATGACTTGTCCGAGATGAAGCTTTGGACTTGGACTTTTGGGTTAATGCTGGAATGAGCTAAGTCTTTGGGGCACTGTTGCAAAGGCATGATTGTGTTTTGAAATGTGAGGACATGAGATTTTGGAGGGGCCAAAATCCCATGGGAGGGACCCCATGGGCCAGTTACTTCCATGCTGCTATTCTCATGATAGTGAGAATGTCTATAGGAAAAAACATCAGTTCTCACAAGATCTGATGGTTTTATAAGGGATTTTCCCCCCTTTTGCTCAGTTCATCTCCTTGCTGCTGCCATGTGAAGAAGGAAGTGTTTGCTTCCTCTTCCACCATCATTGTAAGTTTCCTGAGGCCTATCGAGTCATGGTGAACTGTGAGTCAGTTAAACCTCTTTCCCTTATGTCTTTATTAGCAGCATGAGAACGGACTAATTCAGATAATCTCGACAATTTTGTCAGAGATTACTTTGTACATGATTCTAAACGTGTTCCAAACATTTCACTTAATCATTATAACCCTCTTAGGGACATATGATTAATTTCCCTATGTTTCCTAGAGATAAAACTGAGGCAAAGGGAAATGGAATAAGTTGATGATCTGCCAATTAGTGGGTGATAGAAAAACACATTGGCATTAAGCAGTCTGACACTCTTGCCTGTGATTTTACCCTGCAATATTCTTAATTTGTTAGTAAAATAACAATATTTTTGTACTTTCTGGATTGTGGGGGTATCCAGTCACTCCCCTCATTAGTGAGTGCTATAACTAAGGAACAGATGGCATGCAGTCAGAAGTGAACAAGAGGGCCTTAGACAACTGGCTTAAATTCTGTCAACACCATTTCTGGAATGCTTATTTTGTGTCTATTTTGCATCAGGCATTCAGTAAACACGGCTCTTCTGAGCCTGATTTTTCAAGATGTCTAGGTGGTTTAGGAGATCACCATGTCTTCCAGACCTACCCCGTGACTGAAAACAAGATGGCATTCTCTGCATAGAGACATGCTAAAACCTAGAAAGTAAGCAAAGTCCTTGAAGTGATGCAACTAACAAAAAATCTTTAAAATTATTTGTAGGAATTAAAAATCGAACTGGATATCAAATAATCAAATAATCTGGTTGTTTTGAAGGTATGGATTGAACATTTGATGGCATATTCTACTTTTATGAGCTGGGTTAAAAAAATGGTCATGACTGTCAGGAATTTTTTTCCTATAGAAATTTTTACACTCCTTTGTCTCCCTACTCACCTTTAAACTTATTGATTGATAAAATCTAAGATGAAACTAATAGTCAGTGTTCATATAGTTAATATGTTTTGACTCAGGCTATATTATGAATCAAAAAATAATTTTTAACTGATGAAAATTACTCATCCGGAATAGTGTGATTTAATAAATGTGTCTCCCTATTTAAGTTAAAATATTTCAGCTAAATTAGCAGCACCTCTTGTTCCTTTACTGTGTCTTAGAATGAAATAAACCACAGGCGAGATAAGTTTTCTTTGTCTGATTTAATTGTTTTTAGGGAGATGGACCAGTGTAAAGCTACCTCACTCCAATGGACAAGCTGTATAGATAGGAGTGAATGTAGCATGAAAGGAAGAAATTAACACTGATGCTGTAAACAACTTGCAGTCCCAAGAATAACTCAAAAAACATTTTTACCCTTTGCAAGTTTCCCCTAGAAATAAACCAAGCAACTAAAAATGGATATCCATCCATCATATTCTTAATATTAATAAGTTCATTAATATCACCATTTTTGCTTGTATCAACCTTTCCTTAGAAAACTATGCCTAGAATAGAAGGATATTATTCTGTGTTATTGAGAGAGGGGGAAAACGTGTGATATTTTAATTTGTTTTTTTTCCTCTATATCTAATAAGTGGGATTCTATGTGTGTATGTTTAATTGCTTTAGTGATATGAAGAACAAAGATATGTTAGAAGAGGTTCTCTGAAAATTTAGTTATCCCAGAAGCAATTGTCTAACCACTTGGATGAGGAAGAGAGAATAAAGAAAATCTTTAATTGAAAAACAGTCACTGAATGCCTTCTACGAGCTACTCCCTTTTCAGTGTTTTGGGTAGACAAGGATAAAGAAGACTTAGTCTTTGTCCTCAAGAATTCTTTCAGAATAAGGAATTGAAGACGTAAGCGAAACATTTATAGCAAGCTTGTGTGGTAGTAAGTAGCCAGGATGTGATGGGACATGAGATATGGAAGACGAGAGGTTGGAAAAATATACTGGAGTCAACTTCTAGAACGACTTATTAAAAAACTAAGATGTTAATGCTCTTTCTTTTTGTTTCTTTTCTATAACCAAAAAAGTAACAAAGTCATAAATCTATATGAAAAGATTTACTTTTCTTACATTTCATATATATGAAATACATGTATATAATTCATATATAAATAAATATATTTCTATACATAAATTTATATAATGTTTATATATAAAGATAAATATATATTTAGAAAAAGAGGATAGAAGAAAGAAATTTTGTAGAGATTGTGAAATGTAAATTCATTACACTTGCAAATTGATTTACATTTTTTTCACCTTAATGAAAATGATACATTTTAAATTGTGTTTTTGCTTTTATGCTTTTGGAAGTGTTTTTAGACTTGCCATTTTCTTAACTTTATTTTAGGGTTTAAGCAAGAGAATTCTAATCTGTGAGTGATAATGAGAAATTAGGCCGATGCAGGAGCACTTTGTGGGAATTCTGGGTCTCTGTAACTTACATATGTTTAATCGGTGGTGGAATGAGTCAACAGAGGATGAATTGAAGGCTGTGATACGGTCCTGAAACTAAGGCACATATTGGTAGTGTCTTCCTTTAGTAAGCAGCCAGCTCTGGGGATTTTCTTTCCGCAGTGCTATTTTAATGTGTAAAACCACCACACAAAACCTGTGCGACAATCACAACCCTGCTAATCTGAATTTTTCCATTCCTCTTGTAATTTTCAGAATAAGTTCCAAGTTAAGCACGGTTGGCCAGCCACTGAGCACATTCCCTGGAATAGAGATAGGACAACGGCACTCTTCTTTCAGTGTGCAACTCAAGAGTGTTGTGCAGAGATTTGTTTTGTGTTTTTTAACATCTGTAAAACAACAATTGCCTTTTGATTGTGGTTGTGGTCACAGTTGAAACTTTGCTGGAAAAAGTTTCATAGCATTTGCATTACATAGCAAAAATGAAAGGTGGGAAGAGAGGCTTAGATTTGTGCTTCTGACTATCTGAGGTGAATAACTAGTTGTTTTCTTTTTTAAAAGAATCCAATATATCTAGGACCATTACTTTTATAAAATATAATAACAGGAAAAATTAACAAGACATGCAAACCATAAGACTCCAATTTTTATTATCAGTTCAACAGGCATATTTTTGTCTGTCAAGCACTATATAGGTTCCTAAATGCTTACTCACAATTTCTGTACTTATCTCTCTATATTTCAGAGGAAGGCCCGAGTGATTGGACCAACCACATTTGGAGTAGCACTAGCTTAGAGGATTCTGAAAGCAGTCAGGAAATCCCAGAGCAAATGACACAGCTTTAAATAAATCTATATATAACACCTTGCTTAGTCAGGGCTACCACTGTTTCTCTGCATTAACACAAGTTGCTTTCTGATTTATCTAAAAGAAGAGAATTGTCCTCTAGGCAGTAAGGTAGTAGCTGTTGATGGAATTTAGAAGTGAAAAAGTGCTTTATATTTATATGTGTGTGTGTGTGTGTGTGTGTTGTGTGTGTGAGCAGAACTATATTGAGCAATAGCCCATAGTCTGGGGGAAACGGATTTGCACGAAATTTTCAAAAGTAACATCAAAAGATACATACACCCTGAAATGTTGGCAATTACATCTGCTTGTTTCCAAATTCATCTTTGTGAAACCTACAAATATAAAATGGCAGCCATCTTAGGGAACTTCACTGAGTGATATTATTTCATCTTTAGAATGTTTTCTTTCTTTTTCAGCAGCCAGCCTTTCCCGTGATACACTCTTTCTCTTCCTCTTTTAAGTTTATTTTCTTTTTAATAAGTGATGAAGAACAGGCTGATGATCATTTCAAACTGCATTTTCCCTTCCTTCCGTAGCAATAAAATCACTAATTTTATTTTTTTCTGAACAAATGACTGCATATTGCCCATTGTCCTTTGCAGTCACATGTAATCTTGAGACCAACAATAGACAGCATAATGTGAGCAGGTGTCAAGATCAGGTTCTGAGAACCAGAGAATGAGATTTAAAAGACTGACGGAAATAACAGTGTGCCTTATTTTTTTCTTTTTAAAAATCTCTACCTAATTTCTAGCTGGTACAAGGAATTCCATACATCTTGGGTTATAATATAGTCCTAGGAGTAGGGCTCACATAGGGGTGGAACCAAATGTAAGATGGGGTAAGGATTGCTAACATCTCTGAAATAGCATTTCATATTCCTTTCATTTTAGACAGATTTCCACTACAAATGTTTGATCTTGAAGGAAGTAAACTCCCACCTCATTTAATCAACTATTTCACAGAACCAAACTTTATCTTAACTGATAAGAGTGATAATAATACAAGCATGTTACAAGTACATGTCTGTGCTTTCCAGCATGACAGCTCTTCAAATTTAAATGAACTAAAAATAAATATAAAGCAAAATGTAGTTTCTGAGCTACTCTAGCCACATGTTCTGTGCTCTATAACCCCCTGTGGCTACTTTGTTGGACACTGAAGAAATTGTAGAACATTTCATTGCAGAAATTTCTATTGAATAGCACTGATCTAGAGGGCAAGGCCTAGGTTAGCCTTCATTGTAACCAAATAGATATACACTAAAAGTTTTTCATTTCTTTATCTTAAAATACCCTGCATATTGAGTTAACTATATAAATCAAATAAGTACATGAAAAGAATAAAATATGTGTAACAAATTTGGAAAAATAATTAAATGTTTGAAAGATATCACAGGAAATAACATAACTGTTCCTGGCATGGATAGAAACTTATTTCAGGGGTTAATCCAGGACCTGGAATAAACAATTCTTAACTCTTCCATGCCCCACAATTTTCACACTGATTATTTCAGGTGAAAGAGGATTTAAAGGATGCCTACAGGAAAAAGGTGAAGTGGAGATGAAGCATAAAATATATCTTGGTCAACTCTTGGATAGTAAAATAAAGTTGTGAAGGACAAATACATTCAGTTATCTTTGGTATAATAAGAGACATAAAAACTTACCATATTTATGGTAATATTTTCCTTATCTTTCTTTCAAATTTTCCTTTTATTTCTAGCCATATGCTTTATTTCCCACAATAAGACTTAGAGCACCTGAACTTTACAACATGGTGGAACTTCCAGAAGTTTTGACAACCACATACGTTCCATTTGCAAGAGTGTAGTATATTTTCACAAAGAGCAAATGTAATATAA
This sequence comes from Rhinopithecus roxellana, assembly GCF_007565055.1. Lineage (NCBI taxonomy): Eukaryota > Metazoa > Chordata > Mammalia > Primates > Cercopithecidae > Rhinopithecus > Rhinopithecus roxellana. The sequence goes on along the minus strand of NC_044553.1, from coordinate 143,428,452 downwards.
CTACAAAACACTATGAAATTATTTATTTTTAAGTCAAAATATAACATGCTGGTGAGGTGGTGGAGTAAATGGAACACTTATACATTGTTGGTAAGAGTGAAAATTAGTTCAACTATTGTGGAATGCGGTGTAGCTATTCCTCAAAGAAGTAAAACAGAATTACCATTTGACCCAGCAATCTCATTACTGGATATGTACCCAGAGGAATATGTATTAGTTCGTTTTCCGGCTGCTCATACAGACATGTCCGAGACTGGGCAATTTACAAAAGAAAGAGGTTCAATGAACTAACAGTATCACATAGTTGGAGAGGCCGCACAATCATGGTGGAAGGTGAAAGGCACCTCTCATGTGGTGGCAGACAAGAAGGGAGCTTGTGCAGGGATACTCCTGTTTTTAAAACCATCAAATCTGGTGAGACTTACTCACTATCATGAGAACAGCACGGGAAAGACCCGCCCCCATGATTCAATTACCTCCCACCAACTCCCTCCCATAACATGTGGGAATTCAAGATGAGATTTGGGTGGGAACACAGAAAAACCCTATCATTCTGCCCCTCACCCCTCCCAAATCTCATGTCCTCACATTTCAAAATGAATGATGCCTTCCCAGTAGTCTCCCAATGTCTTAACTCATTTCAGCATTAACTCAAAAGTCCACAGTGCAACATCTCATCTGAGACAAAGCAGGTCCCTTCGACTTATGAGCCTGTAAAATTGCAAGCAAGTTAGTTACTTCCTGGATACAATGGGGATACAGGCATTGGGTAAATACAGCTATGCCAAATGGGAGAAATTGGCCAAAACAAAAGGGCTGCAGGCCCCATGCAAGTCCAAAATCCAGCAGAGCAGTCAAATCTTAAAACTCCAAAATGATCTCCTTTGACTCCATGTCTCACATCCAGGTCTCACTGATGCAAGAGGTAGGCTCCCACAGCCTTGGCCAGAATATAAATCATTCTACCATAAAGACACATGCAGACATACGTTTGTTGCAGCATTATTCACAACAGCAAAGACATGGAATGAACCTAAATGCCTATCAATGACAAAATGGATTGAAAAATGTGGTATATATCCACCATGGAATACTATGCAGCCATAAAAAAGAAAGAGATCATGTCCTTTGCAGGAACATAGAGGGAGCTGAAGGCCATCATGTTTAGGAAACTAATGTAGGAAGTGAAAATCAAATGTTCTCACTTACAAGTGGAAGCTAAATAATGAGAACACATGGTCACAAAGAGGAGAACAATAGACACTGGGATTTACTTGAAGGTGAAGGGTGGAAGGAAGGAGAGGATCAGAAAAAAAATAACTATTGGGTACCAGGCTAAGTACCTGAGTGACAAAATCTGTATAAACATTTGGCACATTAATTTACCTATATAACAAAGCTGCACTTGTATCCCAGAACTCAAATAATTTTTTTTAAAGAGAAATTATTTAATTTTTAAAAAGCGATCAGCATGCTACTTTTGTTTGTTTGTTTTTTCTCAGAAAAGACATCTTGGATACTGCTCCTTTCTTCGTGTTGAGTAGTAGACTTTCTATTCTTAAATGTATAAGCATATTCCTTCCCATGAGGCCTAAATTTAAAAAAATTAAAAACATTATAGGTTATTTTATTGTACAATGAAATTTTGAAAATTGAAGACTTGTCTATTTAGTGAACTAATTTTTCCCACTCTTTCCTTCTTATTACAAGGACAACTATGCCTAACCTCATTCATATGGAAATGTGTTTAAAACACATTAAAATATTATTAGCTACATAGTGGAATTTAGTATGCAGAAAATTCTTACCAAGGCATATATTTGTGATTCAAGAGTTCAAAATACTTTTTATGCCCTCTTCCCTAGTAAAGGGTAATGATTTAATTAGCTGTGCATGCTCTTTGTTGCTATATCTGAGCATTAGACCACACTAACTTTTATCCTAGAAAGCCATCAGCCATGGAATGGAAATCACACAGATTTGGGAAGACTTGACTTCAACAACTGGCTTCTAGTAAGGGTGGGACATGGTTAAGTGAATTAACCTTCATGAGGTTCCATAAAATGAAGTCTGGATTATTTATCTCCTAGTGGCATTGTGAAAATTAAGTTAAGTGTCTTATGGACTACATCTGGTACACAAGAGTGCAAACACAAAATGAAACATGAATTGTCATGCAGAGATGGATGGGAACTGAAGAGGGAAAACAGTTACGATTAAAGGCATGTGTTTGAGATTTTTGAGATTTTCCCTCCTGGTGTGAACTTCTAGCCCAGAATTAACCTGGAGGGTCTTTTGAAAAATAGGAGACCTAGAATAACTTATAAGGGAAAAAAGAGATTCCATGTTCCACAACACTTTAAAAATTTTGAAATAAACTTTAAAACATTATTTAAAACCAAATATTGTGGATTTATTTGACTGAGTGATCCTTTCAAGACCTAATACATCTAATAAAATAAAAGTTTATTATTAATAAGAATTTTATAAAACATGATTGGGAAACACTTCAATTTACCAGATTCTTATAAATGAAGTTCTAACGCTTATTTGAAAGACTGTGCAATTAGAAATTAAAGAGGTGGTAATTTGTTAATTCAAGATACACTTCTCCCTATAATTAATCTTAAAGCAGAACTGGAGAATATAAGTTTTAAAGGTTTGTTGAGACTACCTCATATATATGTGAGGGATATATGAATTGTTCACACCTACACACACATAAAAATATGTGTATATATATACACATACACACACACTCTATTAATTCACTATTCAATGTAGCTCAAACTTGCTTTACAATGGTTCATTTATCTTCTGCACAATATACTCATTGAAAAATAATAGCTAACACATTCTAAGAATGTGTTGTAATTGTGCTAAGTGCTCTAAATATAAGCTTTTATTTAATCCTCAAACAATCCTAGGAGGCAGGTTCATCTGTTCTCTTTTACAGATTCGAAAAGGGGAGCCTCAGAGCAGTTCAACAGCTTGTACAAAACTGAGTGTCTTAGAGGTGATTGATGCAGATACACTCTAAAGTTACCCCAATGAGTCATTCCATTGTACAATTTTATATACTAGAGTATGGGTAGGACCTGTGCCTTGCTTCTAACCAATGGCATATGGCAATAGTGAAGGGGTTTTGCCAATTTAATGCAGGTCTTTAATAAGTTCATTTTGAGTTAATTAAAAAGGCAGTTTTTCTTGGGTGGGCCCAGTCTAATCAAGTGAAAGCTTTTAAACAAGGGACTGGAAAGTTTCCTTTAGCAAGCAGTTTGCCTGCTGAACTTGAAGAAGCAAGCTATGAACTCTGTAGCCACAAAGGTTGAACCTGCCAACAACCTAAATGACCTCGGAAGAGGACACCGAGTTTCAGGTGACAATGCATCTGTCTTATGTTTTATTGCAGCCTTGTGAAACCATGAGCAGATAATTCAGCTATGCTGTGCCTGGACTCCTGAACCAAAGACATTTATTGTCTCCCGGTTTAAATTCTACCACTAAGTTAGTGGTATTTTATTACATAGCAGCAGACGACCAATACAGGGATGAAGATGAGTTTTGAACTCAGGAAGTCTGGCTTTCAAGTTTGCATTCATAGTGACATCCAGCCTCTCAGAGTTGCAGCTTGTTATCTGGTATCCTATAGATACACAGCTATACAACTGTGTACTCTGTGGTCCAGGTGTGATATGGTTTGGCTCTTTGTCCCCACCCAAATCTTATGTTGAATTCATCATGTTGAAATCTCATGTGGAATCTAACATTTCCCGAGTGTTGGAGATGGGGCCTGGTGGGAGGTGACTGGATCAGTGGGTGGGGCTTCTAATGGTTTAGCACCATCTCTCAAGTGCTGTTTCATGATAGAGCTCTCATGAGATCTGGCTGTTTGAAAGTGTGTACCACCCCTCCCTTTGCTCTCTCCTCCTCCTGCTCCAGCCATATAAGACATGCCAGCTTCCCCTGCATCTTCCGCCATGATTGTAAGTTTCCTGAGGCCTCCCCAACCATGCTTCCTGTGCAGCCTGTGGGCCAACAAGCCAATTAAACCTCTTTTCTTTACAAATTACCCAGTTTCGGGGAGTTCTTTACAGCGATGTGAGAACAGATTAACACAAGGTGTCTATGAGGTTAGTAATGACAAAAAGGCTAGTTGTTTTCCTCTACTTCATATTTAGAAATATTTAGTGTAATTGGTGGATAGGATCAGATGTAGGTTGGAAGTAGCAGCATTTATTTTTTGGAAGTGGTACTATTCTTATTTGAATGAACTTAGAAAATTCACATGTTGCCTTCTGCCTCATTTTTCTTTGTTACATTGGCAATATTTTATTAAATTTCCAACTTGAAAAGAAATCTATTGATTGTACCACACAATGATGACTGTAAAAGCTACTTTTTTCTCAAAAGATAAGCATTTATAAAATATTAGCTTACACATCTAAATTACATTTCAAAACTCATTTAATGAGGGCCTACTCAGTACTGAGTGCTATTAATCTTCACAGATTCCTTAAAAATTGATTTATTCTCTCCTTTAACAAGCTGGAATGAAAGTTAGTGAGTTGTATGACTTGCCTCTCTGACCATAAGACAAAAACAAAGAAGTCCTGATTTATTGGGCTTTTAGATAAAATCTGGTTTCTTCTGGATCTTTAAATCTTTATTCATAAGCTGCACATATTCAATATGCTAAGGAACAAAGAAAAATGTCAGATGATTTCAACTGTGTGTTTTTGTATCCTACTAGATGATTCCATTTCAAATACAACTATCAGAAAAAACAAGGCAGTGGGTATTTGTGTTTATTCTTGGTTCTCATTTAGGGAGCTGTGTTTTTAAATGAAACATAATTTTAAATTTATCTCTTCAATCCTCCACTCCTTATAAATGTATTGCTGCATCTACTAAGAATTTAGGAACACGAATCCTCTTTTGTCAGCCTTCCTTTCTAAGCATACATTGCAAAGAACTGCTAATTTCATTTTCTTTCTGTTTAGTTTCATTTCTTCCTTCTTAGGATTTCTGTTTAAAAAAGCTTTTAGCAGTCTTTGCTCGCATATGGTGCATATGCTTGTGAAATAGGCAAACCAGCTTGAGTAAAGCATGAATAAAAATAAACCACACAGAACCAAACTACAAACTTTTTGGGAGGTCCTCAGTTCTGTTGCCTTTTTTTTTTTTTTTTTTTTTTTTTTTTTTTTTTTTTTTTTTTTGCATATGTCAATGATTCCTGTTTGGAACCAGGAATGGAATCCTCTGAAATACCCAAATACAGTAAGAAAGATGGCATTGTTCTCTAGATCAAAGAATTAAATGAGATCTATGAGTTCTGAAAAGTCCTTCATCCTATGAGATTTGCAGGCTCTTTTCCTGAACAAAACCTTCAGTAAAAGATGAAAATTACCGGATATGCTTACTTTAGGATGAACTTGACAGCTTCTTTTTGACAATATTTTATAAAAAGACAGACACTAAACATAGCAGGCCACAGAGTTAAGAGTAAAGCCTCCAAACCCAAATATTTAAAACCTAGCTACTCAAGAAGCCACAGAAATAAAGTGTAGTTTTCTAGTGAAATCCTTTTGGCATTATCTTCCTGCTGAATGTTTTCAAAACACACTGAGCAGTCTATATCCCTAAGGATTACTTTTCTCTAGTTGATTTATATGTTTACACATGTTTAACTACTCACTGTATTGTCTATTAAAGAGAAAATTCATACCATGCATATGGGTCTGGGTCCAGGTGGCGTACCAGACTGGTTCAAGATGTGGGTGCGGGGCTTTAGTGTCCAGATGGTATTTCAGCCTGTGTTCAAAGAGGGAGGGAAATGAACAAAAGAAAGGAGGAGATAACTTATGCTGAATGACTTCCCTGCTCTAAACTTGCCAATGCAGTTTTGGAGGTCTTACAACATCTTTGCTCTTTGCTGCTTGGATAAGAATCAATCAGGAAGCCAATGGAAGAATATTAGGTATGTACAAAGCAGGTAGGAAACACAGGGCAACTGGAGCTTGTTGTCTGTTTACAATTTTGATGGTGTGATAAGACAAGAATTTAATAATACAAAAGTTATCCATATGAGTGTAAGAGCACCTAAAGCTGGATAGTTTATAAAGAAAATACAATTATATCTTACTGTTTTGGAGACTGGGAAGTCCAAAGTTGAGAGGTGCATCTTGTGACAGCCTTCTTGCTGGTGGAAACTCATTGCAAAGTCCCAAGGTAATGCCAGGCAGCACATGGTGAGGGAACTGAGCATACTAACATGCCAATTCAGGTCGCTCCTCCTCTTTCTATAAAGCCACTATTTTCCCTCTCATACTAACCTATTAATTTATTAGCCCATTAATTCATGAAAGGATTAGCACATTCATGAGGACAGAAACCTCACCACCTAACTGCCTCTCAACACTGCCACATTGGGGATGAAATTTCAACGTGAGTTTTTGAGGGGATATTTGAAGCATAGCAATGAGAGATGTCACCTTGTTAATTATTGCTTTACAGTTATAGGCATGATAGAGCCTTCAAAGAGGAAATGGGAAATTACCTGTCAGTGAAGGGGCTTTCAATTTAAGAGGATGAGGGGCAACGAAGTCATGCCAAGGCCTGAGAACAGTGTAAAAAATTGGGGAGAAAACACAAGTTGCACGCTGAGTATGGCAGGATGACAACTATCACTTGAATTCTGGTTGATCTAGTACAGGAAATTCAAACTCAGATTCCTCATAGGGTGAAAACCCAATGGAAATGAGAAGAGCAAGCTGCAGAGTATACTTTACCACTTTTTTAAAATTTTACTTATTCTTAAAGAAGGTGAAATGTTCTTCGCTTCCACAAGAAAAACACCTCTTTCCTTTTCTTTCTCTGCTTCCTCTCCTCTCTGCAACGTAGGCTTACAGTATCATTTCTCCCTTAAAACAAACAAGCAAAGAAACAAAGCCAAAAGTAGCAAGGCAGACATATAGATAGACTATAATTGATACTTGACCTCCCATCATGAGGCAATATTAAGCACAAGGAACCAGCCTGCCTGGGCTCCTTCTCTGTCTGCGGGAGCAGTTGCTAGCGTTTCTGAAACACTGTGCAAGCCAAACAATGCACATCTATAGGCAAGAATAGCCTCATCAGCCACCAGGGTGCAACTTCTGATGTAGAAGAGAAGGGTGCTATATGATTGCAAAGATAAGAACTTTTAGAAAGTTAAAGGAATTAGACTTCAGGTTCAGTATGTGGTTTAAGATCCAGGCTCCTACACAGAGCCCAGATTTGATTCATTTGGTAAATGCTAAATCCATTCCATTTGCATAGCATGTTCTCTAAAGCATTTTCAATTGGAACTGATTTTGTATTTGAGACTGAAAGAAGAATGTATTCTGGCAAGCTGATGTTTCCGTCTGCATGGAGCTGCCTTTCCAAGGGGTTGACAAACACCCATCGTGGCCCTTTAGCATTTTTCTATGTGCTGAATGGGCCTCAGGAGCATAGATCACTTTTATTGCAGCATGCAATATGTTTGATAATAAACTTTTAAGCTCTATTTATTGGGCTACACGTACAAAACGATTACTTTCTTGGCTAATACCCATACCTTATCTAATGGGAAAGATAAAGAGTGATTTCAGTAAGAAACTTTAAAGAGCATTTGATACTTGGAAGAAAAGAGTAATCAAATCACCTAATATTTATTTTCTCCTGTGTGCCTGGCATTATAATATTGATTGATACTGCCTTCTACCCATCTCATACATAAGCATGTTGTCTTTTAGTGTGTGTGGTGAGCTTTAAATAATTGTTTCCTTGGCGTTAGAGAAACACGTTTTACTGCCTGAGTAGAAACTATCTGATATTGCAGGAGATTTCAGAAGGACAGTGAAAGGAGAAAAAAAAAAAAAAAAAAAAAAAAAAAAAAAAAAAAAAAAACCTTTGATATTGCAACATTTCAAGCTGACTGATGATTACCAGATAATTTATGAGCAATTGGCCTCATTTAAATATAGATCTGGCAAATAGGGAGTCAATTTTCATGCTAGATGGGAGGTAAAATGCGTATAATGCCTCATCATTTTCAATATATTTTTTACCTTCACTAGATTATTTGATATATGACACAGCACTGAGAACCCTGGTGAGAAACTGGTGTGTGTGTGTGTCTGTGCATCTGTGTGTGTGTGTCTGTGTGTGTGTACAAAGATAGATTCAGGAATTATTATCTCCATCTCACAAATGGGGTCATTTAGCTGAGTTTGAATGATGAATGTGCAATTCAACAGCTAGTTAGTAGCAGAACTGAGCCTCCTGACTTCCCAGTGATTTCTATCACACTAATACATATTTATGCTTCTCCAGTATTCATTAGCTGCATGTTGCATTGTGTCATTATGTATCTGCCAATGGTTTACATGGAATTATACACATTCCCTTGCCAATCTAAAATGATCTTTACAGACTAAGACCCTTGTCAAAGTGATGGGTTCAAGATGTACAGAGACAACGAAGTGAAGACGAAGGTTTTTGTTGTTTGATTGTAGTGGGAGTCATGTTCTCTCTCATTCAGAAAATGAGAAATGAGAGAGCATCTGTTCCTGGTAGCTATTTGCAGCCATCTTGAAGCCACACATGGTCTGCTTTGCAATGAAACTGCACCCTTGCAGGCTGAAAAAATATTGCCATTGAGAACAACAGGCTAAGTACATATGTAAACCGGATCAAGCTTTGCATGGCCTTTTTTTTTTTTTTTTTTTTTCCTTTTTAATTCAATCTGTTAAGAAGGGAAATTAATTCTTTTTTAACATAAGCCAACTTGGGCTGTGGTTTCTATTATTCATGACCAAAATAACCCTAAGTGTTGCACAAAAGCTACATCTGCAGAAACCGTATTTCACACCCCTGCTTTGTTTAGAGAAAACCTTTAGACTGAATAAGATATATCTGCAACCCTTATGGGTAACTTTAGTTAGGAAATTCCCAAATATTTTTGAAACCTCAATGCAGAAAGAAGAAACACATGCGTGTGAAAGTGCTTTTGGGCTGGGCACGTTGGCTCATGCTTCTAATCCCAGCACTTTGGGAGGCCGAGGCAGGCGGATCATCTGAGGTCAGGAGTTCTAGACCAGCCTGACCAACATGGTGAAACTCCGTCTCCAATAAAAATACAAAAAATTAGCCGGGTGTGGTGATGGGTGCCTATAATCCCAGCTACTCGGGAGACTGAGGGAGGAGAATTGCTTGAACCTGGGAGGCGGAGGTTGCAGTGAGCCGAGATTGTACCACTGCACTCCAGCCTGATGACAGAGCAAGACTCTGTCTCAAAAAAAATTGGATTCTAGGTTAAAGAAGTAGTTTGGGTTCATGTATCAGATTGCGTGGAACAACAAATTGGAGAGGGAGACACTTTCTTTGCTGCTTCTCATAGCCAGCACTGGTCTCACTCCAGGAGTCTGAGTTTTGTGAGCAATGAGACTTAGTGCCCTTGGCACAGACACTGGTTCACTATGTGGCATCATATGCCAGGGCAAAAGTGAGACTCTTACAAGTGACTTTGAGAGCAGGTGCCATCAGTGCAGGGAGGTGGGCAGGGCGACTGGCAGTTGAACATAAATTATATTAAAACTTTGACATGGGAGAGTAGTAGACATATTTTGTCATGAGCATTAATTTTTTTTTTGGTGAGTTTTTTGTGAGGGGTTGTCAGAACTGTGAAGGCCTTGAGATGTTACTTTGCTTGCAAGCTAAGAAGTTAGTATAGCACAGCTTTTTGAAAGCTTGCAGAAGTCATTAGACTGCAGAATAAAAGACAAAGGAGTTTATTACTAACAGCAAAACAATCATGAGTACCAATTCACTTTGCTCCCAAATCCCGTAAGGACAATGTAGAGGAGTCTACAGAGACACCACCCACACAATGGGTTAGCATCATTTATGAGTAATTCTGAACTTAGGGAACCCAAGTGTTTTATACAGAGCAGTAAACACAATGGCCTTCTGCCCTGGAGGTACACAGTACTTCTATCATGCAAGGCTGTTTGGTATCCAAACATCCCTGAAAATTTAGTCCAAAGCAAAAACGGAGTTAGTGTCTTTGATGGTTAATTTTAAGTGCCAACTTGACTGGATTAAAAGACACCTGATAACCGGTAACTGGGTGTGTCTGTGAGGGCATTTCTGGAGGAGATTGGCCTATGAGTGGGTGGACTTAGTATGAAAGATCAGCCCTCAATGTGAGGGGCACTATCCAATCAGCAGGGGTCCTGGAGAGAATAAAAAGCAGAGGAAAGGCAAATTTGCTCTTTATTCTGAAGCTGGGTCACCCTTCTTCTCCTGCCCATAGACACTAGGACTCCAGATTCTCTAGTCTTTGGACTATGAAACCTGCATCAGCAATTGCCAAGAGGTCTTGAGCCTTTGGCCTCAGACTGAGAGTTACACCTTTGGCTTCCTTGGTTGTGAGGCATTTGGAGTTGGAATGAACCATGTCACTGGATTCCCTGAGTCCCCAGCTTACAGACTGGGATTCCTTATTCCAGCTTATGATGGGATTCCTCAACCTCCATAATCACATGAGCCAATTCCTCTAATAAATCCCCTTTATCCTCTATCTATCTATCTATCCATCTATCTATCTATCCATCCATCCATTCTATTAGTTCTATGTCTTTGAAGAATCCTGACTAATACAGTGTCTCTGCCTGACATATATGTAGAGTTTCATGGGGAGACTCACAGAGCACTGTCTCCCAGAAGGACATCACAGTATTGTTTGGGAATTCCACATTGAGTTGGTGGATATTAAATTCTTACAGTATGGACATTAATAAATGACATGCTCATTATAATTCAAAGTATAAAATAAATATTTATGAGTCCATACTGATATAAATGAGTAAATTTATACATGGAGGAAAGGAAACAAATCTCCCAGATAGAAGAATTACAAATAATTTATGCAAATACTCTGTCTTCAAAGAGTGGCAGAGTAATTCTGTTCTCTGTAAGTGTGGGCTAAACACAGTGACTTCTTTCCAAAGTATACAAAAATAAGAGTGGGGTAGGAGAAGAAAAGAAAATTTACGGTGGAGGAAAAGGACAAACTCTACATAATTTAGGTGATAAAGTCCAACAACAGTCATATCATGTTGCTAGTATGTATTCTGAATATGATATGATGGCAATGGCATTTTATCTCTGAGGTCTTTCTCCAAATAACCCACAATCTCAGTCTTATCATGAGAAAAACATGAGAAAAATTCCAGTGTGGAGTATTGTACAAAATACTTGCCACTACTCCTCAAAACACTCAAAATCCTTAATGTGGTTTGGCTCTGTGTTCTCACCCAAATCTCATGTCAAATTGTAATTCCCATGTGTTGGAGGAGGGGCCTGGTAGGAGGTGATTTAATTATGGGGCCGACACCCACCCTTGCTGTTCTCTTGATAGTGAGTGAGTTCTCATGAGAACTGTTTGTTTGAAAAGTGTGTGGCATGTCCCCCTTCTCTCTCTCTCTCCTGCTGCCAGGAGAAGGTGCTTACTTTCCCTTTGCCCTTCTACCACGATAGTACGTTTCCTGAGGCCTCCCCAGCCATAATTCCTGTACAGCCTACAGAACTGTGAGTCAAACCTCTTTTCTTTATAAACTACTCAGTCTCAGGTAGTTCTTTATAACAATGTGAGAACATACTAATATAGTCCTCAAAAACAACAACAAAAGACGTCTGTGAAATTGCCATAGCCAAGAAGAACATAAGTAGACATGACTACAAAATATAATCTGGTATTTTGGCTGAGAACCTGGAACAGAAAAAATACATTAGGTTAGAGTAAAGAAAATTACAAAAACAAAAACAAACAAACAAACAAAAAACCAAAGATGCTCCTTGACTTTCAATGGGTTATTTTCTGATAAACCCATCTTTGTTGAAAATGTTGTAAGTCTAAAATGCATTTAATACATCTAACGTACCGAACATTTTAGCTTAGCTTAGCCTATCTTAAACATGCTCAAAACACTTACATTAGCTTACTATTAGGCAAAATCATCTCGCACAAAGCCGATTTCATAATGGATTTTTTGAATATCTCATGTGATTTATTAAATACTGCACTGAAAGTAAAAAACAGAATGGTTATATAGGCCCTCAAAGTATGATTTGTACTGAATGTAAATCACTTTTGCACCATCATAAAGTGAAAAACATCTAAGACAAACCATAGTAAGTCAGGAACTATCCACATGAGAGTTTGTTAATACATTAATACCGCTTATTAATTGTAACAAATGTAGTATAACAAAATGTTAATCATGTGGAAAATTGGATGCAGAGTATATGGAAACTCTCTGTAGTAGTTTCTCAATTTTTCTAAAAATGTAAAACTGTTCTGAAAAATAAAATATATTGAAAAATAATGAGCCCTCCTATGTCTCAGCAATTCTATTTCTAGGTATATAATAAATAGAAATATGTACATATATTCATATAATAAATGTACAGCAATGTTTATAGCATTACTGTTCTTAAAAGCTTCAAATTGGAAATAATCCTAAAATCTTTAAATTGTGTAATGAACATATGTACTGTATTATAGTTACAGTGAAACTCTATGCACCAATAAGAATGAATAGACTACAGCTACACACAACATAGATAAACATAACAAACTATGCAAAGAAAACTTCTTTTAAAGGTGCATACTATGATTTTATTTATATAAAATCAACACTACTACAGCTAACCTGTATCATTATAAGACAGGAGAGTGTGCTTACCCTTGTGGGGAGGTGACTGGGTCAGAACATAGGGGTCTTGTGTCTTCAGGTGCTGGTAATGTTCTCTTCTTTGATCTGGGTGCTGGTTACAAGAGTGTTCACTTTATGAATTTCAATACAAGTTTGTTTTAAAAAAAGTTTGTGCCTGTAATTTCAGCACTTTGGGAGGCTGAGGCAGGCAGATCATGACGTCAGGAGATCGAGACCATCCTGGCTAATACGGTGAAACCCCATCTCTATTAAAAATACAAAAAATTAGCTGGGCATGGTGGCAGGCACCTGTAGTCCCAGCTACTTGGGAAGTTGAGGCAGGAGAATCACTTGAACCCGAGAGGTGGAGGATGCTGTGAGCTGAGATTGTGTCACTGCACTCCAGCCTGGGCAACAGAGCGAGACTCCGTCTCAAAAAAAAAAAAAAAAAAAAAAAAAAAAAAAAAAAAAAAAAAATTTGCAGAACATTCATAGGATGTTGAAGCATTGTTACATCCAGTACATGATGCATACTGAAGTATTCATGAATGCCCTGGCATGAGATGCTTTTAGACCAGGTGTCTCTAACTCTGGCCACAGATCTATTTGGAACTGTTAGCAACTGGGTCTCATAGCATAAGATGAGTGGTGGGCAAGTGAAAGAAGCTTCATCTGTATTTATGGTAGCTCCCCAGCACTCGCGTTACCACCTGAACTCCACCTCCTGTCAGATCAGCGATGGCATTAGATCTAATAGGAATTCAAACCCTATTGTTAACCATGCATGTGAAGGATCTAGGTTGTGTGCTCCTTATGGGACTTAATGCTCCTGTCACTGTCTCTCATTGCCCTTAGATAAGACTGTATTAGTCTGTTCTCATGCTGTTAATAAAGACATTCCCGAGACTGGGTAATTTACAAAGGAAAGAGATGTATTTAATTGACTCGCAGTTCAACATAGATGGGGAGACCTCAGGAAACCTGCAGTCGTGGTGGAAGGGGAAACAAATATGTCCTTCTTCATAAGGCAGCAGCAAAAAGAAGTGCAGAGCAAAGGTGGGGAGAAGCCCCTTATAATGCCATCAGATTTTGTGAAAACTCACTCACTATCACAAGAACAGCATGGAGGTAGCTGCCCCCATGATTCAGTTACCTCCTACCAGGTCCCTCCCATGACACGTTTGGATTATGGGAACTACAATTCAGAAAAAGATTTGGATGGGGACACAGCCAAACTATATCAGGGACCATATCGTTGCAGGTAAACAAGCTCAGGGCTCCCACCGATTCCACATTGTGGTGAGTTGTATAATTATTTCACTATATAGTACAATGTCATAATAATAGAAATTAAGTGCAAAATCAATGTAATGTGCTTGAATCATCCTGAAACACTCCCCTTGCCCCTCTGGTCTGTGGAAAAATTGTCTTCCATGAAACTGGTCCCTGGTGCCCAGAAGGTTGGGTACCACTGTTTAGGACAACTAAGTTCTCCAATGACCTGTCATAAAGTAAAAGATCACAGATCAAGAAAATAAAACACAAACAAAAGAAGGTAAGCCTTGGCAATAACATGGGGTGTGTTACTGTGTTTGTGGAATTGAAATCCTATTTTTAGCTTTAATTCTCTAAAATAAGGGGTGGAATATGAAAGCAAATACAATAACAGAAAGAAGTGACAAATAATTATAGCTACTGACACAGGGTTGAATAGGCTTAGATAGTGAATAAATATGTTATGTCTTCCTTACAAGAGAAAAATAACAGCATAGGACTATCTCCTCTTAAAAATGTAAGAAGATCCCCTTGTAACAACAGCCAACTGGTATATTGCCATCAATCAATCCATGTGCCTTTATTTTTATCATACTTGTAATAAGAGAACAAGTATTTATTCAGAGAGGTAGTATGAAACATAAACTGTAAGGCAAGATTGCCTGAAAGATTGCCTTAAATCCTGGCCCCATTATTTAGTAGCCGTGTGGCCTTGGGCACGTGCCTTACTTCTTCCTAAAGAACTAATAATACCTTTTCAATAATGTGTTTATGAGGATTAAATGTAAGCTTTTTTTATATTAGCCAAGATCATATATCAAGTCCTGCAAATTAATTCATTAAATCATAGAACAAACATACAAGGAAGTCATTTTTACCTCTAACTTACAGCAGAAGAAACTGAGACTTAGAGTCCTTAAGTGATTTGCCTAAGGTCACTCAGCTTTTAAACAGTGGAACAGAATTTCAAATTCAAATGCATACCCTTCCCCTTCCCAGGCTTCTCAACCCACCCAAAATGCTTTCATCCGCTAAATTAGGTTCTTTCATTCAGGATATAAATCAGTCTGTCATTTTAAAGATCTCTGAAACCATCATTAGGTTGTTCTTTTGAGAACATATCTCCTATTATTTTTGAGAGGTCGTATATGTTAGCTCATTTAATTCCTTATTCAGGTAAATGAAATCTATTATTTTTCATCTTCTCCTCGTTGTAGTGATGAGAACCAATAATCATTATCTACAATATAAAAGGCTTTTTATTATGTGAAGAGCGGTTATTAATTTTAGAGAAGATAACAAACTAAGTCTAAAATTTCACATATACTAGAGCAAATTAAAGGGCCTTTGGCCATACAATCTCATTCTCCATGAATGGTCTCTGACATCTCTGCATCTCATTTTGTAAATCTTCCAAATAATTAGTCACCTTATTATATTTACCCAGGGATAATCTTGAAGAGACACCAATTACATATTTATAAAATACATTCTGACTATTGGGTGAATTTGCTTTGACAGCGTAGTGACTTTTTCCCTTGCATCTTTTTATTCTAGTTGCCACAGACATATGGAACTTTAAGAAGTATGCTGAAATTTGGATTTTTGTTTTACTTGCTGATTTTGACAAAAAAACAGCAAGCAAACAAACAAAAAAATGAAATGAACAAGCAACCCCTTGTGCCTTTCTTTTAAGGAAAAAAGAGAGGTTGAAATTACAAAATGCCATGATCAAAGTCAATTTTTAAGCTCAGATTTTGACACAATAATTTTACAGAAAAATCACTTGAGTGTATGAATTTCCATTGTTATATATTTAGAACTAATCAAGAAAAATTTAATCTTTTTTATTTTGCACATATATAAGTAAATTCCATACATTGATATCAATATACCAGAGTCTTTTTTGTTGCTGTTAATTTACCTTATAAGATGACTGACATTTCTATCATTATGTTGATAGTACAATATGGAATTAAGCTTAACTACTGACCCCTTGTTTCAGAATGTTTATACTGCTATTGTTATTTAAATATTAGAGGTCTAGAATGTTTGTAATAAATCCTGAATATCTCCAGTCAGGAGGGGTGCTTGCTACTGCTACATGGAAAGTAGTTCAGGACTCAACCTATTAACAATGCAGGCTCTCAGTTGGAACCCTTATACTTAGGAGTGGTGGAGAATCAGGGGCAGATCTAGTCTTAAAAAAACTGCAAAGCAGCTTAGAGTCAGTTCTAACCTTGAGCTAATTAAGGTTATCTGCCCTTATTCCAACTGATCTACAAGAAATAAGATGAATCCTCATAGAAAAAGGTAACAACATTCTGAGATTCTACAAGTAATACTATATGTAATATTTGGCATTCAATAAAAAATTACTAGGGATATAAAAGATAAAGCCAAGAGGGAAAAAAAAAAAGACAGATGACCCAGTTATTGGAGTTATCAAATACAGACTTTAAAGTCACTTAATTAATATCTTCAAGAAAATAAATACACAATGGATATGTTTTCCCTAGAGAATTAAAATTCAGTGAAAGAGAATCATATTGGATGTCTAAATCTAAAATAATTGACTGGTTAACATTCAAAATTTAATACATGAGTTGAATGATAACTTTCAGATATTATTAGACAAACAGAAGATGAGGCAGTTGAATATTTATAGCCTGAAGCATAGAGAGCAGAAAAGGTAATAGCTATGTAAAAGGACACAATAGATAATATGGGGTTAGTAAAAAATATGTAATATATTTGTAATTGCAGTTCCAGATGTGTAGGAGAGAAAAAATGAGAGGCAGAAGCAATATTTGAAAAAAAAAGATTTTCCAAAACTAAAGACATTAACTTACAAATTTATTAATTTATAAATTCTATTTTAAAACCCAACCAGATTAAATATGAAAATATTCACACCCAAAGGCATTAGAGAAATACTGTTGACTTCCAATGTCAAGTAACCATTGCCTCAAATCAGTACCAATCTGACATCTAACATTTCAGTAGAAACAGTAAAGAGAAGAGAGTAGAATTAATCTTATTAAACAAGTCAGTGGGATTATCAGTATTATTAATCTCTAAGATGATGCAATAAAATAATTTTAAAGTGGCAACGAAATAAATATATTTTTAGATGTAAAAAAATTGTCATCAGTGTAATTACACTAATGCAAATAGTAAAATTTTTTTTAATCAGGCAAATTAAAAATGATCTGAGATAGAAAAATAGTAAGGCATGAGGGAATAAAAAGCAATGATAAAGGTAAATGTGTGAGCATATATGAATATCCCTATACAGGACAACAACAGCAGAATAATAACATTGGTAATAATTATAATAATTATGAGGTGGTGAAGGAGGATGTCTTATAAACTATATATTGTGGGCCTTTGTGTGTGGAAATTAATAAACTGATTTTAACGTATACATGGAAATGAAAAGGGCCAAAAAGACCAATATAATCTTAAAGAATAACAACGTTGAAAGACTTTTCAGATATTGAGACTTACTATAGTGCCATGGAAATTAAGAACATATGGTATTGGAGCAAAGACAGATATATAGATCAATGGAAAAAGAATAGGGTCAAGAAACAGATTCAGATGCATATAATCACCAGATTTATGAAAAAGGCTCTACTGAAGTGCTCCAGGGAAGGGCTTTTTTTTTTTTTCTTTTAAATAAACAGGACTGAGTCAATCAGAAAATTAGAAGTGCATGTGAGAAAAAGTGAATCTAGACCTTTGATTTATACTAAAGGAAGAAAACTCTTGGCTGCTACTTTGCACTTAAGAAGAAAACATAAAAGAACATCCTCATGACTCTGGGTAGCAAACATTTCTTAAATAGGACATTGAGAAGTACCAACCATCAAGAAATAGTGATTAAAATGGACTACGTTACGATGAAGAACTCCTGCTTATCAAAAGATACTGTTATGACAATAAAAGTCAGGCATGGGGAAGCTGTTATACATGTATCCTACAAGGACTTCTACCTACATATATAAAGAACTTCTACTTATTAATAAACAGATAGCCAACCACCTCCCCTCACCATAAAAATGAGTTAAATATATTAAAGCCAGTTCACAAAAGATGATATTTTAAT
Organism: Rhinopithecus roxellana; assembly: GCF_007565055.1. Taxonomy (NCBI): domain Eukaryota; kingdom Metazoa; phylum Chordata; class Mammalia; order Primates; family Cercopithecidae; genus Rhinopithecus; species Rhinopithecus roxellana. The sequence continues at coordinate 143,410,323 of NC_044553.1, read as the reverse complement.
GCCAACAGGCATATGAAAAAATACTCAATATCATTATCACCAAAGGAATGCAAATTAAATTCACAATGAACTATCACCACAAAACCCACAGAACAGCTTACATGAGAAAAGATTGACCAGACCAAGTATTCACAGAAGGTGGATAACTAGAACTTTCATAAACTGTTGTTGGCCTGTCAGTTAGTAAAAACACTTTGGAAAATTGTTTGGCAGAAGCTTCTCAAGCTAAAAATACATATGCTCACTTTTCTACTATTTCCATTCCTAATTATATACTCAACAAAACTGCACACATATGATTAAACAAAGTCATGCATAAGAAGGTTCATGATAGCATTATTTGTAATAGCCTCCAACTGAAAGCTACTCAAAATTACCACTAACAGTCAAATGGATAAATACATTCTAGTACATTCCTGCAATGGAAAGTTGGTATATTCCTACAATATTTAACAGTGAGAGTGAACACCCTAACTGCTACACAAGAGAAATAAATGAATTTCACAAATACAATATAGAACAAAGGAAACAATATACAAAAAATGACATACAGTATTATTTTGTTTGTATAAAGGTAAAAATAGCTAAAATGATCTATGAATTTAGAAGTAAGGATAGTGATTACCACAAATGTAGTCACTGGGAGGAAACATTAGGAATGCTTCCAGCATGCAGGTAATGTTTTCTTTCTTGACCCTGGTGGTGGTTACAGAGTGTCTATTCATTTGATGATAGGAAGAGTTGTGTAATATTCTACATGTACGTTAAATTTCAATCAAAAGCTTGTTAAAAATGATATTCAATTATTTGCCATTGAATCCCTTGCAGTAGACTTCATATTTCTGCCAATTTCAGTAATTAAAGAGGGGAAAGTATATGTCTTAAGATCAAATAATGACAAACAAGTTAAGAAATGAGGCTTCTGTGAGTGGGAATCCGTTTGAGGCAGCGAATGGTGCTAATTGCTCCTTGGAGCACTGAAAAGGCTGTAATTAATGTGACAGGAGTCACACTGGTGGAAGGATTAGGGCACCAGCCAGGAGAGCTCAGAGATAGAACTCGAGCTTTCTTCCAGATGACAGTTTACCTAGACATTTACAGGAAGCAGATGACGGTAGGAAGGGAGTCATTTTCTTTACCAAGGAGACTATCTCTGTGGAAATCTTAGCACAGGGCCTTCCATGTCCTTGATTGCTGACAATAAATGAGCTTGTCCTGACACACATGCTTTGCCACCTGAAAGTGTGCCTGAAGCACCCTTATAAGTAACAGACTGAGACAGATAGAAAGCTGAGGGTCATTTCATCAACCTCACTAGATGGACTGCCACCTTGGTTGGGAAGATGGCAGCAATTTAATGGATGCACAGAAACAAAAATGTAATTACCACTGTTGGGATTTGTCCTGACACATGGTTACCACTCCCATTCTTGTGCAAAGTGACAGAGGAGAATGTTTCTTGCTCTAGACAGGAGAGGGAAACTGGCCAATGTTTTAGAAAACCTAGAATAGATAAGCCTTTAACACCAACATAGGCAGGCTCAAATCTGGATGAATCCAACCACTGTATTTATCGTATCTCTTTGTTTTCTCATTCTCACAAGCAGATCTTATCTTTCTTTTCTTTGAGGTGGAGCAGCATGTTGAATTAGGATAAATTAATAGACTAAAACAAAATATAACAAAAGCCTAGTTTCAACCCCTTACTGATTCTCTAATTTGAAACATAATTGTTTTCGTCTATGAAATGGCAAAAATAATTTCATCTATAAAAGATGATATATAAATGAACCCATTTTATAATGCTTGTGAGTACAAATGAGATAGTAAATATGGAAACATCTTTAAACTGTGAACAACTATTAAAACACTAGTAATTAATAACATACAAAAGCTGATTTCTTAATTCATATCTACTTAAGGTCTGATTGTGCTGTTCATCTTGTATAGTAGATATCTGTGAAATGTCCTATACTCTAAAGGAAAAAATAATTCCCATAGATTTCTCATATTACTTCAGGACACTCTCTCTTGAATTTGTCACACAGCACTTTTTATGGTTATCTAGTACATAAGTAATTCTCAGTAGATTTTAGGTGTCAGTATTTGTTGAATGAAAGTCAAAATTAAATATTAAACTTTTTTATTAGACTGTAGTTTGTTGGGTTGTAATATTAAAAAAGAATATTAAAATTAAATATCAACTTTGGAAATAAGTGCTATGAGAAATGAGGTTCACGGAATATATTTTATCTGTTCATAGGCTTGAATTCACTGATTGAGTTATTGCAGAGACTCTATATTTTTGAAGGTTCTGTGTTTTATCAAATAGAATTTTTTTTCAACAAAGGTTATTACATGATTATAAAGTAATTATTTTTGTATTCAACTATTATGGGGAATTGGATGGATTTTAAAATTACAGTATTAAAATTACTTTAAAATTACAGTATTATTGTATTGGGCTTTAACATGATTGTGACAATGAATCTATCTTATTACTACTTTTCTGTTTTGCTTTTCTTAAGTATGAAATGACCCTGCTCACCACCCATTACTGAAAGACAAATTCTGGCTATCTAGCTAAATGATAAAAATTTGAAGCCAAGGGACAGAAAAGTTCTGTGTCATTTGAAAAAGGTTAAAAATAGCAATTTCTGGTTTTTAGCACCATGAATCTCATCAGCTCAGAGAAGTTGACTGACATCTGACCTTGGCTTATGATTAAATGCCATCCACATCACAAGAACCTTCCCTCCCTCCCTCCCTCCCTCCCTCCCTCCCTCCCTCCCTTCCTTCCTTCCTTCCTTCCTTCCTTCCTTCCTTCCTTCCTTCCTTCCTTCCTTCCTTCCTTCCTTCCTTCCTTCTTCCTTCTTCTAACAGTCCAGTATATGTGTATTGATTATATTGGATATTATTCATTTCCCCATCCAGTCTTACTCCCTACCCTTATCCATCCTGTACTGTGTTCCTTGAAGTAGTATTTTTTTTTCATTTATTCACTCATTTAATCATTATGGGTGTTGCCAACTGGATTTCCTGTCTTCTAGCTTGCAGTTGGGAATGGTCAATTGAAAGCACTGGTAGTAAATTGAAAAGTGGGAGGGGGGTGAAGTAATAAAGTTGGGGATATTGTGCCATGTCCACAACCTGCTGTTTCATAGGTTGGCATGAACTGTGTTTCCAGTCAATGATGACCAGGGTACCTCTTAGTTACCTATCCTATAGCTCCATCTTTCTGTCAGGGTTTCAAGGATCATTCCTCTTTTCTCCGTCAAACCTGGATGTGGTAACAGTTCCCAGCTCTTGTTAATTCTGGAATGCTATACAACTATTTTTGAGAAATTATTTTATTATACATATTTTCCTCTATAATACCAAATGAGCATACCATCTCATTCCTCTTGAAACTCTAACCTATCAGAGTGATACTGTAAACAACTGTTAAAACACTAGTAATTAATAAAATATAAAAGCTGATTTCTTAATTCATATCAAGCATTATGGGAGATGAAGAATATGGAAAAGAATAGGAATTAAGAGACTTCCCTAGGTAACTTACAATTCATACATAAAATGTCGAGGAAAAGTGCTGTGAGTATTATTGAACTCAAATAGATTAGGAGTTCAGAGAAAGGGGAGTTAATGAATGCAGAATAAAAAAAAAAAATTTATCCTTCAGCTCTCAGAATAATAATCTTTTCTCAAGAAAATCTTTCCTGACCTTTAAATGGGAAATCCAACTATCACATATTCTCATGACACAGATCATTTGTAATTTGTAGCAGCAGTTGAGATTTTACATGTGTCTATTTGATTATTCAATAGACATTGTTTTTATCATTGGATAATAAGCTCTTTGAAGGCAGAGACCATGCTTGCTTTTTTTCATAAAATTCTAACTTTAGCACCTAGCACTACACATAGGACATAGCAGGTACACAATATTTTACTTGTTGATTAAATGAATGAACAGATGTAAAAAATAAAATAGACGTGGTGAACAATTTTAGCAACTATAAACTGGGTTTAATGACTGTTTATCACATATCTGGAATGCATGTGTACACTGTAACATTAAATGTCTCTTTGGGAATCTTTCTCTGAAGAAACAGAGAAAGAGATATCTTTTCTATGAAGTTCTTCTAAGGAGTAGACTGATCAATATTTAGTGACTTTTGGTCCTTATCCAAAATATAATTACAGAATCATTAAATGATAAGACTTTCAGGTCAAATGTTGAGTCACATGATCGATTTCACTGTGGAGTCCTAATGCCAACCATAGATCTCTGCTTTAGCTGATGACAAGTGACATTCTCTATGATTCAGTTTTGCACACTTGCTACCAGAAGCCTGAGCTCCCTGAGGATGTGGTTGTTTATGGTCTAAACAGGCAATGATTCTCAAATGTTTGTGCATCAGAATCACCTGTTGGGTTGTTAAACGCAAATTGCTTGTCCTCCCTTCCAGAGTGCCTGATTCAGCAGATCCAGGGTTGAAGGGCGCAGAAAGAATTGGCATTCCTAATATGTTCCCATGTGATGCTACTGGTGCTGCTGATCTGGGCACTGAAATATGAGAAACACTGCATTTAAGGATGCCTTTATTCCCAGACATCCAAAGTTTGTTTTTCTATACAAATCCTGTCACTACTAATAATTTTTCTTTTTCACAGTTTCTATAGTTTTACCTTAATCTGCTATTTCTACCTTGAATATTCAAGTTCAGCAAACATTTATGGCAAGGCTACTATATGGTGGCATCATTCCAGGAGCTAGAGATTTATTAATTAATGAAGCAAGAAACACAAGAAAAAATTTCCTGCCCTCATAGAGATTATATGTAGTGTTTATAGTCAGAAAGGTTAAATGTATGTTTTGTGCTTAACTTAAAAAACATTCCCAAGAAAGATATTGTAGTTATAGCATCTTATTCCACACAATTAATATAGTTTTAACTAATGTTTATTAGAAAAAGGAGGACATGTCAGAGGAACCAAGATGGCTGAATAGGAACAACTCCAGTCTACAGTTCCCAGCGTGAGCAACGCAGAAGACAGGTGATTTCTCCATTTCCAACTGAGGTGTCAGGTTCATCTCACTGGGGTTTGTCAGACAGTGGGTTCAGCAAACTGAGTGTGAGCTGAAGCAGGGTGGGGCATTGCCTCACTCGGGAAGAGCCAGGGGTCAGGGAATTCCCTTTCCTAGCAAAGGGAAGCCGTGACAGAGAGTACCTCGAAAATTGGGACACTCCCACCCAAATACTGCGCTTTTCCAATGGTCTTAGCAAACGGCACACCAGGAGATTATATCCCATGCTGGCTTGGAAGGTCCCATGCCTACAGAGCCTCACTCACTGCTAGCACAGCAATCTGAGCTCAAACTGCAAGGTGGCAGCGATGCTGGGGGAGGGACGTCTGCCATTGCTGAGGTTTGACTAGGTAAACAAAGCATCCAGGAAGCTCGAACTGGGTGAAGCCCACCTCAGCTCAAGAAGGCCTGCCTGCCTCTTAGACTCCACCTCTGGGGACAGGGCATAGCTGAACAAAAGGCAGCACAAAATTCTGCAGGCTTTAACACCCTTGTCTGACAGCTTTGAAGAGAGTAGTGGTTCTCCTAGCATGGAATTTGAGATCTGAGAATGGACAGACTGCCTCCTCAAGTGGGTCCCTGACCCCCAAGTAGCCTAACTGGGAGACACCTCCCAGGAGAGTCCAACTGACACCTCATAGAGCCAGATGCCCCTTTGAGATGAAGCTTCCAGAGGAAGGATTAGGCAGCAACATTTGCCATTCTGCAATATTTGCTGCTCTGCAGCCTCCGCTGGTGATACCCAGGCAAACAGGGTCTGGAGTGGACCTCAGGCAAACTCTAACAGACCTGCAGCTGAGGGTCCTGACCATTAGAAGGAAAGCTAACAAATAGAAAGAACATCCACACGAAAATCCCATCTGTACGTCATCATCATCAAAGACCAAAGGTAGATAAAACCAAAAAGTTGGGGAGAAACCAGAGCAGAAAAGCAGAAAATTTTAAAAATCAGAGAGCCTCTTCTCCAAAGGAATGCAGCTCCTTGACAGCAACAGAGCAAAGCTGGATGGAGAATGACTTTGACAAGTTGAGAGAAGAAGGCTTAAGGCAATCAGTAGTAACAAACTTCTCTGAGCTAAAGGAGGATGTTTGAACCCATTGCAAAGAAGCTAAAAACTTTGAAAAAAGATTAGACAAATGGCTAACTAGAATAAACAGTGTAGAGAAGACCTTAAACGACCTGATGAAGCTGAAAACCATAGCATGAGAACTATGTGACTCATGCACAAGCTTCAGTAGCTGATTCAATCAAGTGGAAGAAAGGGTATCAGTGATTGAAGATCAAATGAATGAAATTAAGTGAGAAGAAAAGTCTAGAGCAAAAAGAGTAGAAAGAAATGAACAAAGCCTCCAAGAAATATGGGACTATGTGAAAATACTAATTCTATGTCTGATTGGTGTATCTGAAAGTGATGGTGAGAATGGAACCAAGTTTGAAAACACTCTTCAGGATATTATCCAGGAGAACTTCCCCAACCTAGCAAGGCAGGCCAACATTCAAATTCAGGAAATACAGAGAATGCCACAAAGATATTCCTCGAGAAGAGCAACTTCAAGACACATAATTGTCAGATTCACCAAAGTTGAAATGAAGGAAAAAATGTTAATGGCAGCCAGAGAGAAAGGTCAGGTTACCCACAAAGGGAAGTCCATCAGACTAACAGTGGATCTCTTAGCAGAAACTCTACAAGTCAGAAGAGAGTGGGGGCCAATATTCAACCTCTTAAAGAAAAGAATTTTCAACCCAGAATTTCATATCCAGCCAAACTAAGCTTCATAAGTGAAGGAGAAACAAAATCCTTTACAGACAAACAAATGCTGAGAGATTTTATCATGACCAGGCCTGCCTTACAGGAGCTCCTGAAGGAAGCAGTAAACATGGAAAGGAACAACCAGTAACAGCCACTGCAAAAACATGCCAAATTGTAAAGACCATCAATGCTAGGAAGAAACTGCATCAACTAACGAGCAAAATAACCAGCTAACATCACAATGACAGGATCAAATTCACACATAATAGTATTAACCTTAAATGTAAATGGGTTACACACTCCAATTAAAAGACACAGACTGGCAAATGGGATAAAGAGGCAAGACCCATCAGTGTGCTGTATTCAGGAGACCCATCTCATATGCAGAGACATACATAGGCTCAAAATAAAGGGATAGAGGAAGATCTACCAAACAAACGGAAAACAAAACAAAACAAAAGCAGGGGTTGCAATCCTAGTTTCTGCTAAAAGAGACTTTAAACCAACAAAGATCAAAAGAGACAAAGAAGGCCATTACATAATGGTAAAGGGATCAATTCAACAAGAAGAGCTAACTATCCTAAATATACATGCACCCAATACAGGAACACCCATATTCATAAAGCAACTCCTTAGAGACCTACAAAGAGACTTAGACTCCCCCACAATAACAATGGGAGACTTTAACCCCCACTGTCAACATTAGACTGGTCAATGAGACAGAAAGTTAACAAGGATATCCCAGAATTGAACTCAGCTCTGCACCAAGTGGACCTAATAGACATCTACAGAACTCTCCACCCCAAACCAACAGAATATACATTCATCAACAGAATATACACATCACACTTATTCCAAAATTGACCACGTAGTTGGAAGTAAAGCACTCCTCAGCAAATGTAAAAGAACAGAAATTATAACAAATTGTCTTTCAGACCACAGTGCAATCAAACTAGAACTCAGGATTAAGAAAGTCAAGCAAAGCCACTGAACTACATGAAAACTGAACAACCCACTCCTGAATGACTACTGGGTACCTAATGAAATGAAGGCAGAAATAAAGATGTTCTTTGAAACCAATGAGAACAAAGATACAACATATCAGAATCTCTGGGACACATTTAAAGCAGTGTGTAGAGGGAAATTTATAGCACTAAATGCCCACAAACGAAATCAGGAAGATCTAAAATTGACACTCTAACATCACAATTGAAAGACTAGAGAAGCAAGAGAAAACACATTCAAAAACTAGCAGAAGGCAAGAAATAACTAAGATCAGAGCAGAACTGAAGGAGATAGAGACACCAAATACCCTTCAAAAAATCAATGAATCCAGGAGCTGGTTTTTAAAAAAGATCAACAAAATTGATAGACTACTAGCAAGAGTAATAAAGAAGAAAAGAGAGAAGAATCAAATAAATGCAATAAAAAATGATAAAGGGCATATCACCACCAACCCCACAGAAATACAAACTACCATCAGAGAATACTATAAACACCTATACCTATATTTCCAGCAAATAAACTAGAAAATCTAAAAGAAATGGATTCTTCCTGGACACATGCACCCTCCCAAGACTAAACCCTGAATAGACCAATATTAGGCTCTGAAATTGAAGCAATAATTAAGAACCTATCAACCAAAAAAGTCCAGGTCCAGACGGATTCACAGCCGAATTCTATTAGAGGTACAGAGAGGAGCTGGTACCATTCCTTCTGAAACTATTCCAATCAATAGAAAAAGAGGGAATCCTCCCTAACTCATTTTATGAGGCCAGCATCATCCTGATACCAAAGTCTGGCAGAGACACAACAAAAAAGAAGATAGTTTTAGACCAATATCCCTGATGAACATCGATGCAAAAATTCTCGATAAAATACTGGCAAACCGAATCCAGCAGCACATCAAAAAGTTTATCCACCACAATCGAGTTGGCCTCATCCCTGTGATGCAAGACTGGTTTAACATGCACAAATTAATAAATGTAATCCCTCATATAAAAAGAACCAAAGAAAAAACCACATGATTATCTCAATATATGCAGAAAAGGCCTTTGATAAAATTCAACAGCCCTTCTTGCTAAAAAATCTCAATAAACTGTGTATTGATGGGATGTATCTCAAAATAATAAGAGCTATTTATAACAAACCCACAGCCAATATCATACTGAATGGGCAAAAACTGGAAGCATTCCCTCTGAAAACTGGCACAAGACACAGATGCCCTCTCTCACCACTCCTATTCAACATAGTGTTGGAAGTTCTGGTCAGGGCAATCAGGCAGGAGAAAGAAATAAAGGGTATTCAATTAGGAAAAGAGGAAGTCAAATTGTCCCTGTTTGCAGATGACAAGATTGTATATTTAGAAAACCCCATTGTCTCACCCCAAAATCTCCTTAAGCTGATAAGCAACTTCAGCAAAGTCTCAGCATACAAAATCAATATGCAAAAATCACAAGCATGCCTATATACCAATAACAGACAAGCAGAGAGCCACATCATGAGTGAACTCCCATTCACAATTGCTTCAAAGAGAATAAAATACCTAGGAAACTAACTTACAAGGAATGAGAAGGACCTCTTCAAGGAGAACTACAAACCACTGCTCAATGAAATAAAAGAGGACACAAACAAATGGAAGAACATTCCATGCTCATGGATAGGAAGAATCAATATTGTGAAAATGGCCATACCGCCCAAGGTAACTTATAGATTCAGTGCCATCCCCATCAAGCTACCAATGTCGTTCTTCACAGAATTGGAAAAAACAACTTTAAAGTTCATATGCAACCAAAAAAGAGTCCGCATTGTGAAGACAATCCTAAGCTGAAAGAATAAAGCTGGAGGCATCACACTACCTGACTTCAAACTACACTGCAAGGCTACAGTAACCAAAACAGCATGGTACTGGTACCAAAGCAGAGATATAGACCAATGGAACAGAACAGAGTCCTCAGAAATAATACCACACATCTGCAATCATCTGATCTTTGACAAACTTGACCAAAACAAGAAATGGGGAAGGGATTCCCTATTTAATAAATGGTTCTGGGGAAACTGGCTAACCATATGTAGAAAGCCGAAACTGGATCCCATCCTTACACCTTATACAAAAATTAATTCAAGATGGAGTAGAGACCTAAATGTTAGACCTAAAACCATAAAAACCCTAGAAGAAAACCTAGGCAATATCATTCTGGACATAGGCATGGGCAAGGACTTCATGACTAAAACACCAAAACCAATGGCAACAAAAGCCAAAATAGACAAATGGGATCTAATTAAAGTAAAGAGCTTCTGCACAGCAAAAGAAACTACCATCAGAGTGAACAGCCAAACTATAGAATGGGAGAAAATTTTTACAATCTACCCATCTGACAAAGGGCTAATATCCAGAATCTAAAGAACTTAAACAAATTTACAAGAAAAAATCAAACACCACCATCAAGAAGTGGGCAAAGGATATGAACAGACACTTCTCAAAAGAAGACATTTATGCAGCCAACAGACACATGAAAAAATGTTCATCATCACTGGACATCAGAGAAATGCAAAACAAAACCACAGTGAGATACCATCTCACACCAGTTAGAATGGCAATCATTAAAAAGTCAGAATACAACAGGTGCTGGAGAGGATGTGGAGAAACAGAAACACTTTTACACTGTTGGTGGGACTGTAAACTAGTTCAACCATTGTAGAAGACAGTGTGGCAATTCCTCAAGGATCTAGAACAAGAAATACCATTTGACTCAGCCATTCCATTACTGGGTATACACCCAAAGGAGTATAAATCATGCTGCTATAAAGACACATGCACACGTATGTTTACTGTGGCACTATTCACAATAGCAAAGACTTGGAACCAACCCAAATGTCCACCAGTGACAGACTGGATTAAGAAAATGTGGCATATATACACCATGGAATACTATGCAGCCATAAAAAAGGGATGAATTCATGTCCTTTGTAGGGACATGGATGAAACTGGAAACCATCATTCTGAGCGAAGTGTCACAAGGACAGAAAACCAAACACTGCATGTTCTCACTCATAGGTGGGAATTGAACAATGAGAACACTTGGGCACAAAGTGGGGAACATCACACACCAGAGCCTGTCGTGGGGTGGGGGGTGGGTGGGATAGCATTAGCAGATATACCTAATGTAAATGACAAGTTTAATGAGTGCAGCACACCAGCATGGCACATGTACACATATCTAATAAACTTGCATGTTATGCATATGTACCCTAGAACTTAAAATATAATTAAAAAAAGAAAAACAAAAAGGAGGGCACACATTTATACCAAATAAACGTACCTTCTGTTTTGAAAAAAATCTCATGACAGACGAAGACATATAATGCATTTGTTAAATATTTCTTTGAATTACATTCAAATGCCTCTTTCTCAGTATATATTAAGCAATATCACAGATAATGGTTGTAGTTTCTCTGTCTCATATAAAAATGTTATCCCAAACTGAAATATTTGATATTTTAAAATCAGGCATTTTTAAATACCTGAGGGTTTTAAACTGACATGGGAAATACATGACTAGAAATGTTGCCATTTGTTTTATTGAAAACTTGGATTAAACAGTAATTTCTGCATTTGTTTCCAATGTAGTTAAAGCTGATGAGATCAAGAAAATGATCTTGATGTTTTCGTTCACACTTTTTTTGCTATTTTTTCTACAGGTAGACAAATCCTTACATTTCTGCATATACATTCAGTATGTAGGGTATTATATTAACATTATTATAAAATATCAGTAAAATATTTTTAGGAGTACTGATTATCCAGATGACTTTAAAAACTTCTAGTTTTTTTATTTATTAAAATGTAAACTTGCTTATCTTACAGTAGTATCAAATTTAGTAACATGGTTTTAAAAAGCCTATAAATTGTTCCATTACCATGTAACTCATAGAGGGAATATAATAAAAAGGCTGGGTGGTATAGTATTAGAGTAAAAAGCAACAGTGTTTGAGACATGAAGGCCTTTCTTTACATCCTTTGCTAAAAAGTTTGAACTGTAACATTAGAATCTGATAGCCTGAGTTCCTACCTCTGTTCTACCATTAAATAGCCAAGTGACTTTGGGCACTTCCCATACCCTTTCAGATTTTCATTTTTCTTATCTATAAAACTGGCTTCACAAGAACACTTCAAAGGATTGCTTTGAGTTAAATCAAGTAAAGCTTCTTAGGCAGACTCCATCACATAGGTATGTATGCAATAAGTGTACATGTATTGATGCATATCAATATCAGACAGATAACTACATCTGTTGACAGTTAGAAAAAGAATGAACAAGAGGCAGAAATAGTATACTGAAATGTTTCCTATTGGTGTGTCCCCCCGTGTGTAATGAACCACTAGTTAGAGACATGCTCCCAGGAACAGTGTTTCTGGATCAAACATATTGAGGAAACGTTGCATTTTCTATCTTCTTTCTGAACCTATTTGCGTATCAATATCCTTGAGAAGTTCTGCAAAATATTTCAAAACATCTCCCAGTTCTTTTAAAACTTCCTAAATATAGATCTCATGTAATATCAATTATATCCTATAGAACTTTTATAGAAAATACTTTGCAGAATGCTGGCCATACTTTACTGGGCTAATATGCTGGTAATAGGAAAAGAAAGACAAGCTGGTAGTCAAAGGAAATTAGAGAAATAATACACAGGAATTTTACAAGCGGAAGGACCATCCTGAAATGGTAAGCATTACATCAGTGTTACTTTGATTTAAACAGCAATGGCAGCTTAAAACAATGTAAAAACTGAAGAACACACAATTTTATAAGCATGTGTCTGATATGGTGGGAAATAATAGTGTCAGCACATTCCACATGGGTAATTGGTTTTCATTGTGCATATTTCCAGCAAATTGGGCCTTTTGCTCCTAATTTAAACACCCATTTTTGCCTAATTATGTTGTGTATTTACATCTCACATTATCTTTGTTAACACGTGGAAATTCAGCTGGTGACCTAGCAGGAAGTCCCTTGAAGCCATAACTCTTAATTACCTTCCCTGGAGCCAGAGTGCTTTGAATTGAGAGGTAGTCAGAACTGGTTATAGGAAAAGTGCTGCAAAAAACACACAGATGTACAAGCCCTGATGGTTTTGATCTATACGTTTTTGCTCAGTGTTTTTTAGTAGTCAGTAGCATAGGCTTTTCATTCAAATAAGCTAGGTTCAAGTACACACTGTACTATTAACTAGGTGGTATGAGCTTAACAAGTTACTTGATTGTTCCGTGCCTTAGTCTGTTGAATGTTAAAATGGAGATATAATAATAATACTTAAACCCATAGGAATTGAGACAAAAAGACGTGAGAATATATGTAAAGCCTCTGAAATATAGAGTATGTTCACTAAAAATGACACTAGTTTTATAACTGTTCATTATAATTATTTCCTTGTGTGTAGTGAGACGTGATTAAATATTTGCTGCCCCAAATTATATTTATAATGAATAGTATTCATTAATAATAAGCAAGCCATAAATTTCTGTCCTTATTTGAATTATTTGTCTATTTGATGTTTTATATTCTCCTTAAAAATACTAATGCATCAGCTTTTTGTTTCATATTTAATGTTAAAATATTAATTTGCTTTTTGGTGTGCTAATTATATATATTTATATATGTATACATTTTGAGACAGTGTCTCACTCTGTCGCCCAGGCTGGAGCGCAGCGGCACAATCTCGGCTCACTACAACCTCCAGGTTTAAGCGATTCTCATGCCTCAGTCTCTTGAGTAGCTGGGATTACCGGCACGTGCCACCATGCCCGGCTAATGTTTTGTATTTTTAGTAGAGACAGGGTTTTACCATGTTGGCCAGGCCAGTCTTCGACTCCTGACCTCAGGTGATCTGCTTGCCTCAGCCTCCCAAAGTGCTGGGATCACAGGTGTGAGTCACCTCACCTGGCCGCTAACTGTATTCTTTTTTTTTTTTTTTTTTTTTTTTTGAGACGGAGTCTCGCTCTGTCGCCCAGGCTGGAGTGCAGTGGCCTGATCTCAGCTCACTGCAAGCTCCGCCTCCTGGGTTTACGCCATTCTCTCGCCTCAGCCTCCCGAGTAGCTGGGACTACAGGCGCCCGCCATCTCGCCCGGCTAATTTTTTGTATTTTTTTTTTTAGTAGAGACGGGGTTTCACCGTGTTAGCCAGGATGGTCTCGATCTCCTGACCTCGTGATCCGCCCGTCTCGGCCTCCCAAAGTGCTGGGATTACAGGCTTGAGCCACCGCGCCCGGCCAAATTTTTTTTTTTTTTTTTTTTTTTTTTTTTTTGAGACGGAGTCTTGCTCTGCCGCCCAGGCTGGAGTGCAGTGGCCGGATCTCAGCTCACTGCAAGCTCCGCCTCCCGTGTTCACGCCATTCTCCTGCCTCAGCCTCCCGAGTAGCTGGACTACAGGCGCCCGCCAGGTCGCCCGGCTAGTTTTTTTTGTATTTTTAGTAGAGACGGGGTTTCACCATGTTAGCCAGGATGGTCTTGATCTCCTGACCTCGTGATCCGCCCGTCTCGGCCTCCCAAAGTGCTGGGATTACAGGCTTGAGCCACCGCGCCCGGCCAACTGTATTCTTAAAGAAATATTTGTTCAATGTGCTAATGATTTTAAACATTATTAAATAAAATCATTGGACTAAAAACTAAAATCAACGATTTCATGATTACTGAAATTTAGTAAATTTCAGCAATGACATGACAGCATAAGAACATTCTTAGTCAATAAAAAGATTTAAGACCGAGAAGTGTGTCTTTTATGATGGAATTCAAGTGATCCAATGCAGGCAAAAACTAAATATTTAAGTACAATCCCATGTAATAGAACAGCTGGCGTTCTAACAATGATTTTATATGACTCTTTTAACATAAGTACCTTAACGACAGCTACAGTTTATTAACTCTATTATCTTAGTCAACAATTGTTCCAATGACTATATACATTGTGCCTTTGACATCTCATGAAAATTATAGAGTAAGTACCATTATCCCCAATTTGCAGATGAGAAAACTGAGGTAAAAGAAAAATGGAAATTGTCTCAACTCAGTACTTTTGTCTCTGTCTTTCTTCGGGAGACAGAAAATGCATCATTACTAAACATGAGCATTTCAGGACTTACGTGGGGCTAATGATAGCCTCCCATTTTCCTAATTTTTTTTTTTTTTTTTTTTAATGGATAGGCATTTGTCTCCAGCGGGATCAGGGCCATTCCCATGAATTTCTTGGGTGTGAGTCAGCAGGTAATGATTTTTTTCCCCACATTTGTGATTGCAAGTTCTATGATTGTACAAATGAAGTGATTCATGGCATGTTTATTCTGCCTTGAGAAAGCTTATATGTAGTAGAAGCAAATGAATTTGAGACAGAGAAAAGAGAGAAATAGATGCTGTGAAGCCCTTGAATTATTTCCTTTCTAAATTCAGCTTAAACTCTGCAGTTTCGTGTTTCTGTCATGTCACCCACTATGTTTTGTTTTTTATTGTCAAGGTAATTAAGTCAGGTTTCTGCAATTTGCAATTAGAAGAGTTGCTCCTATTTAAATCAAGGAGGGTAGGTATGTTATCCAAACTAACACGGCTGATTAGTAGTAGAAGTAAGAATCAAACCTAGGTCAGTTAGTGCAAAAGCCCATTCTTTGAACACTGGAGACAAACATAGTTTGACAAATAAAAAAATCCAGCAATCAGTTTTTAAATTGGGTTATTTGTTTTCTTGCTACTGAGTTGAGTTTCTCATGTATTTTGGATACTTACTCATTATCAGATACAAGGTTTGCAAATATTTTCTCTTAATCTATAGGCTATTTCTTCACTCTCGTTTCCTTAACCATGCAGAAGCTTTTTTTTTTTTTTTCTAAATGTTCATTAACTTAAAAACAGATACTCCATTAATTTACTCATACTAATCTTATTTGATCTAAACTTTTCAAGGGATTCTTTTTTTTTTTTTTTTTTGTATTTTCATTGGTATATTATAGTTGTGCATACTTTGGAAGTATTTGTGACATTTTGACACATTTACACAATGTGTAATTATCAAGACAGGGTAACTGGGATCTCTGTCACCTCAAACATTTATCTTTTCTTTGTGTTGGCAACATTACAATTCTTCTAAATATTTTGAATTATACAATAAATAAGTATTAAGCATAATTTACTTACAGTACTCTTGAATACTAGAATTTAATATGAGCTACTTATTTATTTATTTATTTTTATTTTATTTTTTCATAAGTTATTTGGGTACAGGTGGTATTTGGTTACATGAGTAAGTTCTTCAGTGGTGATTTGTGAGATTTTGTGCACCCATCACTGAAGCAGTATACATTGAACCGTATTTGTTGCCTTTTATCCCTCGCCACCCACACTCTTCCCCCAAAGTTCCTAAAGCCTATTTTATCATTCTTAGTCTCTGTGTCCTCATAGCTTATCTCCCACATATCAGTGAGAACATACGATATTTGCTTTCCCATTCCTGAGTCACTTCACTTAGAATTATAGTCTCCAATCTCATCCAGGTCACTGCAAATGCAGTTAATTCATTCTTTTATATGGCTAAGTAGTATTCCAGTAGATGTTAGCGTGAATACAGTGATCAGGGAACATTTGTACATTGCTGGAAACTAGTGCAGCCACTATGGAAAACAGTATGGAGATTCCTTAAAGAGCTAAAAGTAGAACTATCATTTGATCCAGCATTCCCACTGCTGGGTATTTACCTAGAGGAAAATAAGTTATTATATGAAAAAGATACTTGCACATGCATGTTTATAGCAGAACAATTCACAACTGCAAAATCGAGGAACTAACCCAAATGCCCATCAGTCAACGAGTGGATAAAGAAACTGTGGTATATATATACGATGGAATACAATTGATTCTACTTCTAGGTATCCACCCAGAGGATTTGAAATCAGTATGTTGAAGAGATATATGCACCCATGTTCATCGCAGCATTATTCACAATAACCAAGATGTAGAATCAACCTAAGTGTCCATCAGTGGATGAATGGATAAATAAAATGTACATATATGAAATGGAATATCATTCTGCCTTTAAAAAGAAAGAAATTCTGTCATTTGTAACAATGTGAATACACCCAGTTGACATCGTACTGAATTAAATAAGTTAGCCACAGAAAGACAAATACTTATATGTAGAATCCAAAACAATCAAACTCAAAGAATCAGAAAGCAGGATGGCATTTATCAGAGACTAGAGGATGACAGGGCAATCGAGAGACATTGGTCAAAGGGCATCGAGTAGTTAGATAGGATGAATACAGTGGTTGTGCTCTACTCACAGCATGGTGACTATAGTTAATAGTAATGTATCATGTATTTCAAAATTGCTGAGCATAAATTTCAAATGTTCTTATTACAAAAAATAAGTATGCAATATATTAATTAGCTTGATTTAACCATTCCCCATCATATACATATATCATAACATGACATTGTACTCTGTAAATACATACAATTGTAATTTGTCAATTAACAATAAAAATTGATTTTAAAATATCAGCAATTAGTGTGAGAGTGAGATGAACACCTTTTAATAATTCTTGGACTTTTTTCTAATTCCTTAACTAACATACTAAAAAGTGGATGAAATGATAAAAATGTAGTCCTAAATTCTCATTATCAGTAACTACTTTCACATGAAGTCCTTTTAAAACAATTAAAATTGATTTTAATAGCTGATTATTGAATAAAAAGCCCAAAGAGGCAGCTTTTCCTAACCAGGTCATCAATTGTGATGCTAAAACAGCAATATCATGTTCACATAGTGTTAAATTAGATTTTTAGAGACTGTTGTCCTATACTGGTGGCATCCAAGAGCACATTGCCCAAACAGAAGCTAAACACTGGGTATGGTCCAAGGTAGACAGACAAAGAGCTGAAGCTTCTCTAAGCTGTTGAAAATAATGCACTAACAACTCAACTGAGAAGCTGATGATAATGCAATAATGGAGCTGGATACCCTGTAATAATATTTTGATTTTGTGGGAAATGTCTTTTCTTTATTGGAGCTGATAATAAGCTGTGACTATTGACATAGAGATGTAGAAGTTTCCCTGGCATTTGGGCTCTGAATGCTGTTTATATTCCGAAGTCTGGTAATTCATATGAACAATGATGCCCCATTCTGACCACCCTCGTAAGAACCTCATATGAATGACATTTGGTAAGTAAAATCATCATTTTTTTTTTTTAAGTCGCCAAAAGCACAAACAGTCTGCAGTGGCTAGAGTTGACTATTTCCCCAGGGGTAGGTGTTATGATTCCCCACACTGTCTTAGAAGGTCCACTGCTGCCAGAATATTTCATGGGGTGCTCTTACACATCATCCAACATGAGCTAATATATCATTTTAACTGCAGTTCTGGGAAACACAAATGGAGATGTTGGGTTGGAAATATACGAGGTGTATTGAACAGGGGGTGTTTTGATTGTGAATGCAGAGAATCTCAAGAAAATATGTACTCCTCTGAAACTGTTTCCGTATGTTTCCTGATCCACAGATTTCGCTACAGGAGACATGGTGTTATCTTGATTAATGCCTTCATCGTAAATACATGATAAATGAGACCTTACGTCCATTCTGGCCCTTTCTCACTGTAACAAGATCAAAGGAGATATATTTCATTCTGCTATGAAGGTATTTTTTTTTTATGTTGTGTAATGCAAAAAGGTGACCCACTCTTATAGCAACTCTACTTTTATGCATGCCTGTAAAGAAAGAAGAAGATAATTTCTAAGGTTAAGATCTCTTTTTTTTTCTCTAAGAGATAATTTTGTTTTTTTTTTTTTTTACACAACATGTGGGTGTTACAGAAGATAACAGTGTTTTCCTTTTTAGTATTCATTCTTGTCATATCTTGGAAAAAGAAAATAAAGGTGATGTTTGTCAGTTGTATCCAACAAAATGTTTACTACATTTTTGTTCTTTTGGGTTATTTAAAGGTTTTTTTGGTGTTTAATTATGACAGAAATTTCCCATAATTTTCTATTTGAAACAGTTTTTCATTGAGCATCCTATATACTTGTTTACCTGTAGGTTAAATTCTTAGCAGCAAGGATGCTAATGGCTAAAAGTAATTAGCTAATTCATTACATTCGGATGTTTTGAAGGAAATATTTTACACACACATAAAACTGAAAATTTTTATAAAATTTAACTGGTTTTATTCCTTTAGACAATTTGGCATTTATTTTTGCTTAGTAAGGCTAATCCTAAACAATGATTACAAAAAAGAAAACAAACAAACAAACAAAAACACCCAGCACTATTATTTCCATTTGTAGCATTGTTTTTACATGTGCATTTTTAATTCATAGAAAATTGATTTCTGCCTAAGAAAGGCAGAAAAGGAAGCAAGTTTAATTTTTTCTCCAAAGGTTTAGCTTGATTTCCCAACACCATTTATTTCATTCTCTGGAGAAGGGAAGTGTTAAACTGAGAAGAGTTTCTTAAGCACCCGGAGCATCAGTTATCTTATCAATAAAGTTATTGTTGCCTCTTCAGCGGGTCGTACTAAATAGCTAACAAAATAGCCCACGAGAAAACAACCCAAAACCACCAACAACGATTTCACATTTTAAAGATTTAAAACTACTGTTTCAACTTGTCAGGACTTTTGTATTGCATATGCTAATTAAATTCCTAAGATGAAAATTTATTTCAGTGAAAGCTATAGTTTTCCTTAAGGGAAAAAGTTTGCATACACAAATTTTTTATGTTATATCCTAAAGGATGATTTTCTTTGCAACAATTATTGACAAACTACTGGTAACTCCAGTCACGGGAATACTAAGATGAGGCTATTGACACATCAGGTGATAGGCATGGGCTTTGACTTCATTTGTTATGTGATGGAAAAGGATTTTCTTGGAGTCATTTTCCCTTGTGACACACACCTTGCAATTGAAAGCCAGAACACAGTAGATGTTCAAGGCATTCTAGTTGATTGAATTCACATGACTGGGTTTGGCAATTCAATCCCTGACTATAACAAAGAAAATGGCTAAATAATCCCCGTTGTGACACAGTCCAACATCCTGAGGTCAGACACCAGGCCTCAATTTCATTAGAGCTACACCTTAATTAATAATATTTAGCCAGTAATAGGCAGTTTATGAATTTATTCTACTAGGTATTGATGTTAGTTCATTTGAATTTAAAAATGTTAAAATGCAGCAGATTTTTTTTTTTTTTTTAAAGACAGAATCTTGCTCTGTTGCCCAGGCTGGAGTACAGTGGCGCTACCTCAGCTCACTGCAGACTCCACCTCGCAGGTTCAAGTGAATCTTCTGCCTCGGTCTCCTGAGTAGCTGTGACCACATATGCGTGCCACCATGCCCGGCTAATTTTTGTATTTTTAGTAGAGATGAGGTTTCACCATAGGAACTCCTGACCTCATGATCCGCTAGCCTCAGCTTCCCACAGTGCCAGAACCACCGGCATGAGCCACCGCCCCAGGCCCAATGCAGCTGATTCAGAGGCATTCACAATCTGTGCATGCACCTAGAGTTGGCTGTCAAACAGGAGCATTCTTTGCAAAGTCTTGGGGGAATTAGGGAGAGAAATTCTGCAGAACTAAACAGGCAGGCGGCCCATTGGGACACATGTTTCCTGTAACGGGTATTGTGCCAATGCACAGTGTTGAAGGGCATAAATAAAATGTGATGGAAATAGAAAGGAAAGAGAGACTCTATTTCCACAGGGACATATAAAGTATAGTGATAATATTCTAACAACAAATTATATAACTTTTTGCCCAAATCTATTTTTAAAGTGGAAGATTAGAGTTGAATTTTGTTCAAAAACGAAGGTTATGTTCCCTATCAGTTAGTTTTTGAAATAGATGACAGATTAATAGCTAAAGACCTCTCATTTTAAATATACATCCAAAACTTTAGGATGATAAACTAAGTGTGATATGGAATGTTAAGAAACATCACTTTGGTCTGGCAACATAAAACTGGAATATAGATGAGTATGGTTTAAAAGCTGTGTCCCACCCAGAATTCATGTGTTGAAACATAATGCAAAATGTGAGAGTACTAAGAGGTGGGGCTTTTGGGGCAGCGATTAAGTCATGAGGGCATAGCCCTTCAGACAGTTGCCTCACTTTATCTTGCTCTCTTTCCTCTCTGCCTTTTGCAATGTAAAGATGCAATAACAGTGTACTATCAATGAGCAATGGTGCCTCACTGGACACTGAACCTGCTGGTGCCTTGATCTTGGACTTTTCAGCATCCAGCTGTTACCGTAGGTAGATAAGTATGGCAGGAGACAGCTCCCCCTACCAGCACACACTATCCTCACCATCAGGTGATGCTCAAGCAGATGTTAACTGTCTCTCTAAAAGGATAATTGGTCATAGCCAGTGCTGGAGAAAAGCAGTCTCTAAATAGACAGAAACACCTGAAACTGTTGATCAGAGGCTTCCTGATAAGATCTCAGGAGTTGGGCGAGTGGGCTCACACGTGTGCACTGAGACAAAATGGTGGAGTTAAACTGGTATATGACCTTGTAGGAGCATTTGACTGGTAAGGGAACAACGCCTTTAGTGAGCATGAGCACAACTCCAGTAAACACACTGTGCATGCTCCCCTCCCAAGTGCTAGCAGGCCACCGCACATACAGACAACCCACCCCAAGGGAAATCAGGGGAGAAAAGATACAAGACCCCAGAGTATGCCAACTGCAATTAGTCCATTCTCATGCTGCAATTAGTCCATTCTCATGCTGCAGATAAAGACATACCCAAGACTGGGTAATTTATAAAGATAAAGAGGTTTAATAAACTCACAGTTCCACCTGGCTAAGGAGGCCTTACAATCATGGTGGAAGGCAAAAGGCACATCTTACATGGTGGCAGACAAGAGAGAATGAGAGCCAAGTGAAAGGATAAACCCCTTATAAAACCATCAGCTCTTGTGAGACTTATTTGCTACCACCAGAACAGTATGGGGGAACTGCCTTCATGATTCAATTATCTCCCATCGGGTTCCTTCCACAACCCACGGGAATTATGGGAGCTACAATTCAAGATGAGATTTTGGTGGGGACACAGCCAAGCCATATCATCAACATATAAAACCATAAATCAATGGGTAAGCCAGGCACTTGATCTCTCAAGTCACCAGCTTGTCCCTCTCCCAAATGTACTATGCTTCTTTTCATTCCTGTTCTAAAACTTTTTAATAAACTTTTGCTCTTGCTGTAAAACTTGCCTCAGTCTCTCAATCTACCTTATGCCCCTCAGTGAAATTCTTTCTTCTGAGAAGGCAATAATTAGGTTGCTGTAGACCTGTACAGATTTACTGCTGGTAATACAGACAGTGAGAAAATACATTTTTAATATTTATAAATTATCTTGTCTCAAATAATCTGTTATAGCAGCACAAATAGTTAAGACAATGTGTTATGGACTGAATTGTATCTCCCCAGTGTTTACATGTTGAAGTACAAGCCCCTAATACCTCAGAAGGTGGCTATATTTAGGGATACCATGTTTGAAGAGATAGTTAAGGTAAAATGATTTACTATGAGTGGGCACTAATTCAATATGACTGGTGACCTTATAAGAGGAGATTAGGACACAGGCACACAGAGAAGAAAGACCATGTAAAGACAGAGAGAAGACAGCCATCTACAAGACAAGAAGAGAGGACTCACGATAAATCAACCCTGCAAACACCTTATTCATGGACATCTAGCCTCCAGAACTGTGAGAAAATAAATTTCTGTTGTGGAAGCCAGCCAGTCTGTGGGACTTTGTTCTAGAAACCCTAGCAAATTAATACAATGAGATCCATGCATAATTTTCTTCAGTATTTTTACATTCTACAAAATATGTTTTCTCTCAAATTCAGTTTTGTATAGGGAATTCTACAAAGGTGAATTTGTAGAAAGGTGATTTTTTATTGATTATCACAGTGATTAAGATTCTCTCTCTCTTTTGACCAGATCAGCACTGTTCTTATAGTTTTGACAAAAGAAGATAGCTCAGAGCAGTCTGAGATATGTGAGGTATACAGGTCCAGAGACATATGAGTATGGGCCTTGTCATGTACTTCTCCATCCACACTTGAGGCAATTGTTTAAGGTCAGTTTCTTCCTGACTTGCTGCCTCACCCATTATCTTCATGTCCCTGGAATTTGTGATACAAAGAACAATATATAATCAATAGCTCATGTTATTTTAATGTAATTTTTGGTAAGCAAAACAGAAACTGCCTCTTCTTTTCCTTTAAAAATCCACCTGTAACTGCCTCTAATGGAAACATACATTCAGGGCAATTTGAATTTACGCACCTGGGTTGCAATCCTCAAGACTGGTCCCAGTCAACTCCTGACTTACATTAATTTTACTCAAGCTTCTTCCTTTCAGGTCAAGATATCTTATTATTTGCTTCTTATGACAACTTTGTAATTCATGTATT
Source organism: Rhinopithecus roxellana (assembly GCF_007565055.1). Lineage (NCBI taxonomy): Eukaryota > Metazoa > Chordata > Mammalia > Primates > Cercopithecidae > Rhinopithecus > Rhinopithecus roxellana. The sequence continues at coordinate 143,387,002 of NC_044553.1, read as the reverse complement.
ATTAATTCATGAATTTATGATGAAAAGAGGCAAAGACAGCTTAATCAATTTGCCATGTTCACACAGCTTATAAATTACTGAGCCAAAGATCAAAACTAGATATTTCTTACTCTCAAACATTTTTTTAATCGCTATACAATCTTTACTTGTGCCTATCTTTTACAAAAAGACTGGCAATGAGCAGTTCAAATGGCAGACTCTCAAAGGCTCTACTAGAAATAACATTATTTCAGTTAATTGAAGTTGTTAGGGCTCAGGCAATGATACCCCAAAGTATGGCATTTCAACTTGCTGAGTACTTGAATTCAAGGAAATTAAGAGGCCTCAGAAATAAAACTTCAAACCAATGTCTCTCTCTGACCTTTCCCAGCCCTCTCTGTCTCTCTGATCCTCTTTTTTTCTTCCCCTAAAGCACTAGAAGGGACTATCTCTGGAAGTTCCTTATCTGACTGAGAATACTTCTTTCCAAAAGAAATGTGATTGTCTTAAAACCCTGTCCCTAGTAATCTCATCAGATACCCAGGAAAGATCAACTACCTGAGAAGAGAAGAGATTGTGAGTCAAGATAACACCCAGACAGATTTTTCAACTATTCTTCTAAAGGCAGCTCTGAACGCTTACCTGGGAAACTTTATCTGCATAATTAAACAACCTTTGTTCATAATTAGGTTCTGCCCCTCATCTTTCTGCCACCTACCCCAGAGCTCAAAGGAACTTTGTTCCAGGCCATTGTCCTATATGATTTATTTCCCCTGAACATTATTTACTCCTTTTTTTTTTTTTTTTTTTTTTTTTTGAGATGGAGTCTCGCTCTGTCACCCAGGCTGGAGTGCAGTGGTGCAATCTCAGCTCACTGAAAGCTCTGAATCCTGGGTTCATGCCATTCTTCTGTCTCAGCCTCCCAAGTAGCTGGGACTACAGGTGCCTGCCACCATGCCCAGTTATTATTATTATTTTTTTTTTTGTATTTTTAGTAAAGACAGGGTTTCACATGTTAGCCAGGATGGTCTTGATCTCCTGACCATGTGATCCACCTGCCTCAGCCTCCCAAAGTTCTGGGATTACAGGCCTGAGCCACTGCACCTAGCCCATTATTTACGCTTAAACCCTCCTTTCCCCTACCCTGTGATAAAGAGCACATAGGCATCTGGACCTTGTTAAATTAATGTGTAATCACCCTGCTGGAACTCCTTCAATTTATTTAACTTGTGTAGGTTAAAAACATTTGTGCCTTTTTTCTCCTATTAGTCTGTCTGCTGTCACTTATTTCAGCAAAGCTTCAGAGAAGTCAGAAGAGAAGCTTGATTTCCATCCCTAAAAAATATTCAAGATTTTCTCCTGTCATATTTAGAATCTAATAGACTGACAGTCAAAGAGGAAAGAATAATTCAAGTACAGAATTAGAGGGTTCTAAATGAAAATTTTTCTGGGTACTAACTAAGTAACATAATTCACTCAATAAATCTTTATTGAGCACTTCTTCCAGTCACCATTCAAACATGTGAGAGAGTTTGAAGCATTGCCCTAAGAGCTGAACATAGGCATGGCCCTTATTTCACAGAGTTTAGAGCATAATGGGAGAAAATAGACAAATTAAAATATCAATTAAAAAAATTTTAATGCTACAAGTGCATAAATGACTTGGGGACTTAAACATAGCTTATGGCTCAGACTTTGAGGTAAGATTTGTATGCAAAAGGAGAGAATCTCAATAAAATAGAATCAAGGTAGAAGGATTTGGGGATATTAAAAATAAGGGAAAGCATGAGTAGAAATTTCTGGTTATATCTCATTTCTTAGCATAATTTGAATTTTCAAAGAAGAAATGATACACATATGTTCTTAGCTTAGAGATTAGAGTCCTTCCTGATAATGTCAAGTATAATATATATATATATATATATATTTTTTCTTTAGGATAATGTATAAGAATTCCTAGGCTTCAACCAAATATTGTGCCTGTATTTTAGACTTGTCTTACAAAGCCTTGGTTTTTCTGAAGCTGTTGATCATTGAACATGTGTCATATCAGTTTCCTAGGGCTGTCATAACACATGAACACAAACTGCGTGAAGACCACAAAAATTTGTTCTGTTACTGTTCCAGAGGCTAGAAGTCTGGACTAAGAGTTAGTAGGGTTGGTTCCCATTGGAGTTTGAGGGAAAATCTGTTCAATGCTTCTCTCCTAGCTCCTGGTGGTTCTGGGTAGTTCTTGCCAACCCTTGGTTTGTAGATGCATCATGACATTCTTCGCCTTAATCTTCACAAGATGTTCTTTCCTGAGTCTCCTCTCCTCTTCCTATCAGGACACCAGTCATATTGGATCAAGGGCCACTCTAATGGCTTCATGTTAACTTGATTACATCTACAAAGGTCCTATTTTTAAGTAAGGTCACATTCCAGGTACTGGTATTAGAACTTCAACATATGTTTTGGGGTACACAATTCATCCCATAGTATATACCTCTATAGAAATATCTTCTTCGGCATCCATGATGCTTATATCAGTCATTTATAGCGAGAATAATGCTGTGTAGCAAATAGTCACAACACCTCATAACATGCAATCATAAATTTGGATTTTGGGTCACAGATCTGAAGATTGGCCATTTCTACTGAACTGAGCTGGGCTCTGTGTTCTCACTCTCACTTAGACTCCTGAAGTCAGCTGCAGGTGAACTAGTTTTCTTTGCTGACTCTGGCTGGACTCTCTCACATGTTTGAATGGTGACTGGAACATCTGAGCTGCTTGTTTCTGCTCCACTTATCTCATCTTTGAGCATGCTAGGCTGAGGAGCAAGAAGGAAGGTGCAAACACAGTGCTTGTTCAAGCTTCTGTTGTGTGAAATTTGTTGTTATCCCATTGGCCAGAGCAAGTCATATGGCTAAACCCAGAATCAGAGTAAAGGACACCACCGAAAAACATAGAGAGATTTGTAGAGACCAGGAAACATTGGGACTGTTAGTTCAACTAATTTATAATGTGCTAAACTCGTTATTTTTCTCTCATCTACTCTGCTTCTCATTTTTAAAGTTCATCTTTACTTTTTTTCTCACATATAAGCTCCCCCAGCCCCTTAAGACAACTTTTCAATTATTCTTTACTCTTCTCTCCATACCCACTCAGACATTTAACTTAAATTTTCTTCTTTTCAGAAATATTTAATTTTGTTTGTTTGTACACACCAAATACCTTGGATGTCCTAAAATGAATTTCTCTCTCCTCTGCTCTTCTTCTGTCAATAACTGTCCTTTCACTGCCCGTGAGATTACAATTACTTGTCCAGAACAAAATTTTTAAAGTTGCTTCTCTTTTGGCATTTCCTTTAAATGTTCTTCCTGTAAAATATGTTTTAGATTTATCTCTTTTCTTCTGTTCTTAACACATCAAATAAGCTCATACTTTAACACTTGAATTATTTGTTTTTCATAATTTATTACATATGCTTTCATTAGAATTACCTTAGCTCAAATATTATTTTCACTTCGGTACATCCTTTCCACAGTTACAAAACAAAATGAATTTCAGTTTTTCATTTTACAGCTTAACCCTTCTGGCTCTTTGCCAGCTTTTTTCCCATCCTGCCGTTTCAGCTTTATTTATTAGTGTTTCCCCGTAAGAGTTACAGCTTCCTAAGGGCAAGACTTTGTCTCTGTTATTGTTAGTAAGCAGCACAGTATCTTGCCAAGCAAGATATAGGGTACAATATATATTTTGAACAGACTTAGAGTCACATATTCCCGCTTTCTAATCAAAATGCTATCTTCCCCTTCACTTCTGTCTTTGACTTTTGCCAATACCAGCTTAGAATGCCACCTCCTCACAACTGTAAAATACCCCTCAAAGGGATACAGAGCAGAAAGGAATGCCTCTTTTCTCAGCATGCTCATAATTTGTGGGGAGGAAGCCAAATAAACAAGTGACTATAATAAATTGTAGTAATTGCCAGGACAGAAATATTCATTAAAAGCTATGGAAATGTAGAAAAGGATACATAATCCAGCATCGATGGGACAACCAAGTCTTCCCGAAAAGTGAAAGAGAGTAGAATTCTTCAGGCAGAGAAGACAGAGAGCAGAGCGGGAGGCATGGATCAAGCTGGCTATGAAGAAAACAGCAAACAGTATATTACTAAAAAGCGTTAAGTTGCTGAATGCTGAGATACAAATTGATAGGGAATGCAGTGGGTGTGAACCATATCTTGGAGGGTCTTGTCTCTATGCCATGTGAAAGAACTTGAACTTAATAAATGTTGAGATGCTTGAAGGCAGTTTTAAGCAGGAGAATAACAGGTACAAGTTCACCATTCCAATCCTGGAACAAAACGTTAAGTCCCAGGTCCCAGTATTTACATGGCACTTACAACCTGCAAGCTCTGAGACTCATTCTCTTAATCATCCTTTCAAATGTTGTTAAGTATTCTGAGAAATATTTCTCAGTTAATATATTCGTGCCTTAATGGTTGACTTAGTTGACCTTGTCTTTTTTCGCCAGTTGTTCTCAAATGATGGTCTTCCACAGACAAATCATTAGTGAAAAGGGGAAACAAAAGTAGGCTTTTCTAGTAATATAGCAAAAATGTGGACAAAATCTTTTTTTGACAAATACTAATGAAGCAGCCAGGTGGGAGGGGGTCTCTGGCAAAACTCCAACTTGCCTGCGCACTAGGGTGGGGACACAGAAGTCCGGCCGGTTTGTAGCAGGGAGGAGCCTGGCCCCTCCTCTTCCTGTGTGGAACCTTGGCTTCAAAGGGCAAGGCAGGAAGCACACTAACCGGAAGTCTGGCTTTGAGAAGAGACCATGTTTCCGCTTTCATTCTTTTCACCCAATAAAACTCAGCTTTACTCATCCTTCAAGCCATCAGTGAGTCTCAATTTTTGTGACTATGGGATGGACAAGGACCCTGACTCTAGCTAAACTAAGGAAAAGAACTGCAACACTAACTTTTGATACAATTCAAATCTATCAAATATGTAATGATGCAGACATTGAAGGCTAAATGAATAAAAATTGATAAGAAGTCATTCAGAGTACTTAGAGAATGAAGGTACCGCTTTATAAAATTACATTCAAGACCATTGATTTTTAAAATTAATTGTAAATAAACGAATATGCTTTTGCCTAAGAGTACCCCAATAGATAAAATAAGTTTTTCCACCTTGGGAGAAATAGAGTAATTTTTATTTTGATTTGAATCTGTGAAAGTATAGGACAAAAGTTAAAGTCAATATGAAGTGCAGACATGGGAATTAGAAGGTGGAAGAAGAATTTGTAGCACAAGCATAAATTTATTTGAAAGGCTAGATTAATGTTCACATGCTTATGCATGAAATGCTATTGCCTGTCTTAACTATTCCATTATGTGTTAATAATAAAATAACCCATATGTGCAAAATGAATATGTTACACCAAGAGAAAATGTTTAAAATGCCAAGTAAATACCACAACAAATGTATGAAAAATGCTTTACTTATGGTTTCACTTTGCGAATTCTTTTGATTTTTTTTTCCTGTTTTTAGTCTTCTGCAGCACAGAAAGGAAGAGTTCTGTTCTTTATAGAGGAATCTTGTTTTGATACAATTTTACATTCATTCAGTTTATATTTAACTGGAAATTTAAGGCATTGTGCTTTGTAATTTTTAAAAATAAGTATTTAAAACGATGTAGAGCTGTGAGGCTGGTTCTCAGAGCAGCAAGGCTTTGAGAAAAGCTTAAGAGTTGGTGCCAAGTCTTCTTTCCTTATTCTACTTTAAACTTTTTCTCGTTTAATTTGCATTGTTTAGGAACAAAATTTGGAAATTGAATATCAGTTCCCTTCATTGAGTTAATGCTTTTCTTTTTCACAAATATTCATTTATCAATTTTTCTGTGTATGTTTGAGAAGGATTTCATTTTTCATGAATTCAATAGTATATCCAATAACAATGCACATTGCCTCTGGACCCAATTTTTCAACATAATAATTTTCTTTTGTTTATGTAAAGCCGGTGGGGCATTAGACATGACTTCTGTTGTTGACTGTTCATTTGATTCACTTACATTATCAACTGGTTCTGCTTTTCTTGATATTTTGTTAGCTCTTCTCCATATTCATTTCTCCAGTGTTTTGAAGATGACAAGGATTTGAGTGTGATTATTATTCATGATGCTTATTATCTTTATACCAGTCTCACTTTTGTCACTGTTGTCCTGAACACCTTTTTAATACTTAACAGAAGATTGCTGTTTAAGTTGAAATTAAGCCATCTCTGTGGAATTGTTAGCAATAACAGTTTGTTCTCCATCATCCGTAGATAAACTACAGATGTAGAATAGTCTCTCTGCAAAGACAATGAATGACATTTTCTCTACTTAAACCATACTGAGGGGCACAGCTTGCTTTTTTAGAAAAGTTGTTTTTAATATAGTGCTCTAAGGAAATCTATAGGCCTACAACTTTGTCCGGAGCTCTTGATAATACTTGTACACATTTTTCCAGTGCCTTCACCTTACCCCTTAGGTATTGTAGTGTGATGGTAAAAAACACAGGCTTTGGACTTAGGCAGATCTTAGTTCTAACATTAGTTCTCCCACTTATTAACTGGATGATTAAATTACTTAATTTTTATAAGATAGGGAAATACTTGCACCAATAAAGAAAATCAAGGTGGTGGTGACCTTGGAGGCCAAGATTGAAGAGAAGAAGTTTGGACAGTGAGAGGAGAGGAGGATTTGGGGAACTCTTCCTCTGGTGGCATGTGCTTACCCTGGAAAAGTTGTCTTAAAGGTGAAAAAGCTGAGACGTTGCATTGGAAGTCTCACAGGGAAAGGTAGGCAAAAGCATTAGTATGCAGGGCCCACTAACGGTGGAAGGAACCTGATATATGGCCTCTACTTTGAGCTGAGGCTACATCACAGAAGTAAAGGTAAATGAAAGGAGAGGCAGAACAACATTTGCAAGGACTGAGGCTGACTTAGCCTGACCCCTTGTCAGAATCAAAGTTCAATCATCTTTGAGCTATTATAACATCCAGAGCCTTGAATAATTTTTCAGTGTCCAATATTTAATAATAATAATAACAATAATAGTAATTTTCAAAACCCAACAGGGCCAACCCTTGTGGGGTGAGTGATACTGCTTTTGAGCAGGAAGGTGATGTTCTTATTTAGGCCAAAATGAAGACCCTAGAAAGAGAAGAGCAGCTGCTGGATAAGAAGCAGAAGGACAATGAACAGGGGTGTCAGGCTTTGTGAATAACTTGTTTGGAATGGCTTCCATATTTTTGTTGTCTGGATCCAGGCAATTAGATAGTCTCTTAAATAGTCACACAAATGATTGACTGGTTGGTCCCCAGTGCCATACAATCATGTTCAAATGATGACCATAAGCATCACGTCTACGAGCTCCTAGCTTTGCACTATCCAACATCACCCTTCTGGTTGAACTAGCTGAAGCTGTTAAAAGTATACCAGGTATGACCATGCCACCCAGGGAAGAAGGCAAAGGCCTACAAAGACTTTAAAGCTAGTCTGAAATGCTTCCTTTAAAGTTTGTGCAGATCTCCCTACATTATCATAAACAAGAGCTCTCTCTAAACCTTGCCACTGGCTGCTCTTTTTACCCTCAGATTTGTCCCCCTTCAGACACAGGAAAAGGCATTTGAATTTACTGAGAATAAGTTGTTTACTTCTTAAGACCATTGGTGGAAGCTTCCAGTAGTGTAGGTAGTGTAGACCATCCCAGTTGGGGACACAATGGACATACCTGTATTTGAGGCAGACGACAAGAAGAGTCCAGAGGACATAGAGGTCCATGAAGAAGGTTGTCAAGGTCAGGTAAGCAGCAGGAATCTTTATAAAGCTTCTGTTTGTTGCCCCCTCTTCTGGATACACTGATGGGGAAGAAAATGAACATTCCGACACATGGAAACACATTCTTTCTCCGAGTCACAACATTGCAGTGCTTCACAAAGGGGCAGCAGCAAGATTGTCATCACAGCAGGCACAGTGGACATGCCAGCAACCAAGTCTGCATATTCCAGACAGATAAACCCAGCACTGACAGGAGCAGCCTCCACAGATATAGGAGATAAAGGAACCAGCAGGGAGTGGTGGACACTTTTGTTATGTCCTCAGAAAGTCTTAACATGGCTATAGCAAGTGGAACAAGGCTGTCCCTGTCTTCAGAGGGTAGTTCCAGCTTATCAGCAAAAGCTACTAGTCTCTCCCCAGAAGTTAGGATGCATGTGGTCATTGCAGGAGCTGAGACTGCCTGCAAGCCGGTTGCAGAAACTGCTAAAGAACCAGTGGTGGAACTCCCTCATATCAGTCTTGCAAGGTGAAGGCTATATAAGTGAATGGGATGGAAGCCAGAGAAGAGTCCCTGTATTAGTCTGTTTTCATATTGCTGATAAAGACATACCCAAGACTGGGTAATTTATAAAGAAAAAGAGGTTTAATGGACTCACAGTTCCACGTGCCTGGGAAGCCTCACAATCATGGTGGAAGGTGAAAGGGACTTCTTGCACAGTGATGCAAGAGAGTAAGAGAGCCAAGTGAAAGGGATTTCCCCTTATAAAACCACCAGATCTGGTGAGACTTATTCACTACCATGAGAACAGGGGTAGTGAACAAGTAAGACCCACCCCCATGATTCAGTTACATCTCACTGAGTCCATCCCACAACAGGTGGGAATTGTGGGAGCTACAATTCAAGATGAGATTTGGGTGGGGACACAGTAAAACCATATCAGTCCCCCAGTGTAATGCTAAATCACAGTGGGAAAGAGCTCCCTCTAAAAGATATTCCCATTATCATGAGACAGGGTGGACAAGTCAACTCTAACATACTAACTAACATACCTTCTGTTAGTTGGTAGCCCACCGTGGAATTACTAACGTGGAAAAGGGAAGTCCAGAGCAACCTAGTGGGCAGATAATGCAGTTCCTCCTAACAAAAATACCAAGCTCAGTCACTTGCAAAGGAGTCTAGGTTATCTCAAATTTTGGAGAGGAACCAATTATAACTAGCTCAGGGGCCTCAGGTTAAGAACCTGAGCAGAACTAACTCCTTCTATATGAACTTCAATATTCAGTACATAAACATTGGTTTTAAGTTCTGTGATTGTAAGATCTATTAATAGTAGGATTAGCTCATTGTTGAACCTCAAAGCCTGTCCTATTACAAAAACAATGGCCCCAGATTCTGAAAATAAAGGATTAGACTGAATTGAATCATTGCTAAAAACATCAATGTCTACCCCACTGCATGAAATGTTGCCCCAGCTTTTACAAAGACAAGACCCAGAAGTACTGGATTTTTCTTAATAAGTTGCACAGCCAGATCTACTACACAAACACTAATCCAATATCCTGCAAGATAGAGATCCAGGAGGATTTGCTCTTTATTAAAGAACCCCAAAGCCCACAGTGCTGCATGTGGTACAGAGGCAGATATTATGTCTGAGACTGTAGAGGAGAGCAGCATGGAGTCCATTATGCAGTTAACAGAGTATGGAGAATGACTGGACATTACTGGGGTCGTAATACCTGAGACCGAGGTGATCTCAATCTTTGAAGCCTATCAACAAACAAGGGGCCAGAGGATGAAAGTGAGGCTGTTTCTAATTTAGTCCTACTACTTTTAAATAAAAAAATCTTCTTTCTGAATTTACATGTTTCACAGGTAGTATAGCCTCCATCATGGATTCTGTCACATCAACCAAACAGCAGTTGGAGACTCCAGTACAGAGTCAGCAGAGACCAACCTCACATTCATCTTCAACTGAGCCAGTAGCATTTCCTTAACATGTCAGTCATGGGTTGTGCAAGCTGTGACCAGAAGTCACATTCTGGGTGGGCTGAGAAGGACTACCATCATCCTTTCCTCTTCTATCTCTTTTTGAAAGAACCCAGACATAGACGTAAAGTCTGTTCCATAAACAAGCAATAACAGAACGCATGCTCTCTCAAGATATTCAAGGGAGGGAAGATGGGTAAGCATCTTTTGTGGGTAATCAGAATAGGAAGAGCTCTCATCTAGACTTAGCAACTCCACTTCTCGGTATATATTCTGGAGAAAGTCTAACGTGTTCTCAGAGGCAACTATGAGAATATTTGTATGAAAATAATTTATAAGGAAAAAACACTGGAAATAGTCTGAAGTGTCCATCAACTTGTCAACTGGAGAATTGATAACATATATATACACATGTGTACATACATATGTGTGTGTTGTATACACATGTACATATATATGCATGTTGTATACACACACACATATATATACACACATGTGTATATATATTATATATTTTAAGTTATCAAAAGCTACTTTGCTCATGGTTTCAGGCACACACAGCCAACCATGGTTCAAAAGTATTAAATGAATAACTCCAGAAATAAACAACTGATAAGTTTTAAATTGTGCACTTTTCTGAGTAGTGTGATACATTATCATACCATTCTGCTCCATACTGGCTAGGAATATGAATCATCTGTTAGTCTAGTGTACCCACACTGTCGACGCTCCCCACTCATTTAAACTTGGTAACCATGTTGGTCATCAGATCAACTGTCATAGTATTGCAACATTTGTGTTTGAGTAACCCTTATTTTACTTAATAATGGACTCAAAGTGCAAGAGTAGTGATGCTGGATGTTGTTATAATACTATTTTATTATTGGGTATTGCTGTTAATCTCTTACCATGCCTAATTTATAAATTAAACATAATTATGGGCATGTATGTGTGAGAAAAAAAGTCACATCGTATATATAGGGTTTGGTACTATCTGTGGTTTCATCATCAACTGGAAGGCCTTGGAATGTATCCCCATAGATAAATGAGGACTACTATATACATTGTAAGTTATCATACATATGGGAGATAGGTAGGAAGGTAGATAGAAAGGTGGATAGACAGATATTATACAACAGTGAGAGTCATAAACATTGATGTGGAAGAATCTCACGTACAGTTGAGTAAAAAAATAGTCACAGAAGTTGTTCTGTAATTTGATTTATAGAATATTTCAAAAACAAGACTAAACAAATTATTTAATGAAAATACTTGGCAAAATTAGAGATAAACAAGTGTTTCTACGGTAAAAAAAGAGGGTGATATCATCCAGCAAGTAGATACAAGAGCTTCAATAGTGTTAGGAATTATTCTGTCTCATAAACATTGTCGTCAATTCACAGGTATTTATTTTTTAATATTTTTCACACATTAACAGTTTTCAAATCAAGACAATCTGAAGTGATGTAGTTTGCATTGTCATAGAAATATTTATTTCAACCAATTTGTTTTAGTACAATTGTACTTTTTATGTATTTATGAGAGTGGTATGTCAAAAACCAAAGTTGAGAGATCTTTTATTAATAAGAACAAAATAAAATTTTGAAGTTACAAAAAAAATGAATAAGAAGGCATTCAGGCTGGGCGTGGTGGCTCACGCCTGTAATCCCAGCACTTTGGGAGGCTGAGGTGGGTGGATCACGAGGTCAAGAGATTGAGACCATCCTGGCCAAAATGGTGAAACTCCATCTCTACTAAAAATACAAAAATTAACTGGGCATGGTGGCACACGTCTGTAGTCCCAGCTACTTGGGAGGCTGAGGCAGGAGAATCACTTGAAACTGAGAGGCAGAGGTTGCAGTGAACTGAGATTGCGCCACTGCACTCCAGCCTGGCGACAGAGTGAGACTTTGTCTCAAAGATTAAAAAGGAAGGCATTCAAAGAACTGACTGGAGTAAAACCAAGGGGAAGGACAAACTATGAATAGATATACAGGGAGTCCAAATGAAACAAAAATATGATTAAGGATATAGAAGACAAGCTGAGAATTTTAGCTGAAAGCTAGCAAACATAGAAAAGAAATGAATGTAAATTCTGAAAATTAAAAATAAAATAATCAAAAATTAAGAACAGTTATATGTAGTGTTACTAGACAAAATTTAGAACACCAGATAAAATCTGATTTTCAGATAATCACCACCTTACTATTTTAGAATGACCCGTGTATTACTTAGGTTATGCTTGAACTAAAAAATTTTCTCCATGCAATATTTTGAACATATTTATATCAAAACGTATATATTATCTGAAATTAAAGTTTAATTTGGAATTTTTTACTTTTATCTGCTAACTCTAGGAACCTAAATACAAGATATAAATTAAAGTGGATTTAACATAGATGAAAAGAAAAGAGAATAGAGCATAAGAAAAATTTGCAGAATGAAACATGGAGATTTTAAAGAAAGAGAAAGACACGGGAGTGCATAATAAATAGAGGACGTATGAGAATGCTTGACACGTGTAGCTCATGTTCAGAAGTAAAGGGAAGAAAGAAAACAGCAACAAAACATCTGAAATGATCACTGGGAACTATGAAAAATTCACCTTTAGATTCAAGAAGGCCTATGAAACCCAAATGGTATAAATGAAAAGAAAACAACACTTGACATATCTAGTAAAACTGCTAAAAACAAAAGCCAAAGAGAAAGTATTGAAAGGGTTCAGGGAAAAAAATAATGTATTCAAAGAACAGTTAGACTGTCAGCTGATGTCCAGAAAGAATTAGTGCAAACTAGAAAAAATGAGATATCTTGAAAGTGATGAAAAGAAGTAACAACGTATTCATCTATACCCAGCATAAATATGAAAATAAAGGTAAAATGGAGACATTTCACACTGTAAACAACCCAGATCTGCACTGAAAGAATTATTAAGGAGGTGCTCTAGGAAGAATGAATATGATCCCAAATAGAAGCTCAGAGATACAGGAGACGATAAACAGCAATAGAAAAAGCTAAACAGGCTTAAAAGTTTAAAGAGATATTGCTATATAAGATAATAATATGAAGTTTACAAAATATGAAGTATTAAAATTCAAAGTGAAATAGAACCCAAAGTTATGGGATCTACAAGGCTTTTACTGTTAGGAAAGAAAGTAAAAGGAGCAAGTAGTATTTATTTTTGAGAAGACAAGGATGCACTGTAATCACTAGAGTAACTTTTAAAGTAATGGCACATGGATATAAAACTATCAATTTAATATGTGGGAGGAATCGAGTCATCATCTTTATCATTATTCATACAATTAATTCTAGAGAAGATAGAAAAGGAAAAAAGCTGGGCGCGGTGGCTCACGCCTGTAATCCCAGCACTTTGGGAGGCTGAGGCAGGCAGATCACAGAGTCAGGAGATCGAGACCATCCTGGCTAAGACGGTGAAACCCGGTCCCTACCACAAACACAAAAACAAAATTAGCCGAACGTGGCCGTAGGTGCCTGTAGTCCCAGTTACTTGGGAGGCTGAGGTGGGAGAATGGCGTGAACTCGGGAGGTGGAGCTTGCAGTGAACCACTGCACCACTGCACTCCAGCCTGGGTGGGAGAGGGAGACTCCGTCTCAAAAAAAAAAAAAAAAAAAAAAAGAAAGAAAAAGTAAAAAGAAAAAAAGCACACAAAACAGGTAGAAGCAATTGAAAAAAGTATACATATATAAATAATTTATACAGACCTTAAAGTATTTCAAAGATTGTCATACATAAAACCAAATGAAGACACAAAAATTTATTAACATATTCTTTAAAAAACATATATTTAAAATATTAATTATAAAACCATTGAGGGGAAATAAAAAAATATATACCACGTACACACTAACAAAAAGTGTCGCTATATTAATATTAAAGTAGTTTATGACATTATTTCTAAAGAAAGCATTATTAGGGTTAGTGAATAAAACTTTATGATCATAAAACTTCAATCTACCCAGAACACCTACCAATTTTAAATTTATATAGTTATAACAACCTCAAAATGGTTAAAGCAAAAATTGACAGATCCAAAATAAATAACAGAAAAAAAAAAAACAAATCCACAATCACTGTGGGAGAACTTTCAGTTATTGATAGAATAAGCAAGCAAAAATGATTAAGGATAAAGAAGAGTTCAATGTTATAATTATCGAATTTTACCTGATTGGCATAAATATGTTTGCCATATACAGACCTCAACGAAAGCAGAATTACATATTCTTTCCAAATACAAATAGAACGTTTACAAAATTGACAATATATTTGGACCTGAGCGTGCTGTAATGAATTTCACAGAGTTGAAATTATACAAAGTATGTTCTCTGATTGGGTAAAATAAGAAACAGAAAGATGATTGAAAATTTCATGTATGTTTGGAAATTAAGATGTATACTTCTAAATTAGACATAGATCAACAAGAGCTCATAATGGAAATTAGGAAATAGGTAGGGACCAAATGATAATGAGATATGAAATCAAATGAAAGGCAGCCAATGCTATGCTTAGAGATAAATATATAAACTTAATTACATAAAATAGAAAATGAAAGAAAGACTGAAAATCAATGAGCAAATTACGCATCTCAATTCAAGAAGGTACATAAAGAACACCAAATCAAGTCGAGAATGCAACTACTGCCAGGCTACCAGAGTCAGTTACTGAATGTGAATATTCAGTTGTGTAGCTTAAGCAATATTTTATCAATTGATCTGAAAAACCTGAATCTGGCAAAGCTGTATGGGTACCTGACTGGTAAAATTCTAAAATGACCTCCGGCATTCTACCCTTGGTGAATACAGCTTCCAAATGCTAACAGGTCATTAAATGTAGCTTTCTGTCACAAAAAATTATTACCTGCTTCCACTCCACCCTGGGGACAGATGGTAGAAAATTATATACTAACTTTAACACATTCTATTTACGCATTTTCTGAACAATTCAGCAACTCATCCTTTTTTCCTCATCTCTAATTCTAAATGTTAATAGCTAGTAGAAGATACATTGTAAAAAAATACATAATATATTTTAATATATTTTTCATTTTAATATAATTTAACAAATTTCAAAATTTAGTGTTTTGTTAAGTTCTGATTGACTTATTTTCTACTCTATCCCAAAGAGATAGTATTTGGCTCTCTTTTCCACTTGATGAATATAAATATGATTTATTGACACCTACTTTGAAAAAGGCATTGTGACTGGCACCAAGAACGCAGCTGGGCAAAGAGGACCAAAATGCATTTAACCAATGAAGGCCATTTCCTAAAGGACTTTAGAGTATAATGAAATTAGTTATAAATTGATTCCAACAGAACGGAGGAACAACTGTGCTATTAATTGGGTCGCAAAGACTCACTTTGGGGTTTGACAGCTATCTTGGCTTGGTTTCCGTCTCCAGCATTGGCATTCCAAACCCTGTGAAATCTTAATAGATTTTTCTCAACCCTGGAAAGAAAAGAAAGTAATTGAACAGAATGTAACAGTTTGAAAAAGAATGCAAACCCCTGGAGAGATTAGAGGTATTGACTCCAATATTGCATCATTCTGAAAAATTTTTTGCATCTGCTAAACGTGAATAGCTAGCTCCTTTATTTCCATATCACACCGTGGAAAAATTCTCTCTGGGGAAGTGATTCCTTTCTTGCATCCTCATCTATCTGTCTCCCCTTGGGATGCTTGGTCTGTTTTCTTCAGGTTATTCTATAATCCTGGTTAGAAACATTTCTGTTATGGTGATATTCAGTATGTCCCTTGAAAAGGGAGTGAAAGTAATATATCTTGATAGCTAGCTAAGAGCTGGGTATTGCTTTAAACATGTAACTTATATAATAGCTATTATTTTTGTTAATACTTTTCTTCTTATTGTCATAGCAAAAATTAATTTGAGCATTTACTATGTGTTGTATGTACATCATCTGAATTCTTACTGGAAACATAAAAGTCAGACAGTTTTTTTTTTTTTTTAATCACTACAAAGGGAGAGACTGAGACTCAGAGATTAGGTATCCTGCACAAGGCACACAGTCAATAAGAAGGGTATCTGGGTTCCAGCCAAGTTGGCAACACCAATTTCCAACTTAGCCATTTTATCTCTTATTTTGTGTGTGTGTGTGTATGTGCACATGTGTGTGTGCGTGTGTGTGCACACATGCACCAGAATTTCTGGTCCTGAATCCTGGCTTATCGGGATGATCAGCAGTGTGATTCTGGCACATTATGTTAAAATTTCTGATTGACTTTCTTTATCTGTAAAATAGGGATAATTATAACATCTACCTCTTGGAGTTGTAAGATCAACGAATGAAAAACAGAATGGAGTCTGCTATCTGGTAAGTGCCATAAAAGAGTTGCCATCATGATTTTTCAACCGGTCTATCAGAATGGAAGTTCTATCTAACAACCACTCATAGTTTTTCTGTTAGTGTTTTATTGCTTTGCCACTTCCCACCTGTATCCTCTCTACCACTTTGATGAGCATGTAGGTGGGGGCTCATGATCTATACTCCCTGTGCAGAGTGGAAGCCAAGATAGGTGTGAGTACGATCTATGCGATTGTCAGCCCATGAGCTGCAAAGTTATGGACAGGGAAGCCCACCATATCTAGAAACTATCTATGACAACACAGGAGCCTCATTTTTCTTATGTGAGTCATATTAGCACACAGTTAAAATGCAATGTCTTTGGAGAAGCACAGTAGTTTAGGCAGAAGCCATAAACTCAAACACCTGTAGGTACCAAGCATTGGGAAAGGAACTAGAATGAGTCAAGTGAGCTGGTGTTGGAGAACATGTGGGTCCATGTTTCAGGAAAGATTCGGAGAACTTCTGCCGGCTTCATGAAACATGGGTCTTTCTCCAGAAATTAGTAAAATATAGTTATCCCTCGGTATCCATGGCAGATTTGTTCCTGATCTGCTCATGGTCATAGAAATCCATAGATTCTCAAGTCCCTGATATAAATGGTGTAGCATTTGCATATTACTTATGTACCTCCTCTAGTGCTGTCATTTTTATATTACTTACAGTACCTAATGCAACATAAGTGCTATGTATAGATTTGTTATGCTGTATCATTTATAAAATAATGATGACAAAATAAGTTTCTAGACATTTGAGCACAACCAAACATTTCTTTCCTTGAATATGTTTGACACATGTTCGGTTGAATTCGTGGACATGGAACTATGACTGTACTCATGTTTATTTAAGAAGCAGTTACATGGTTTTTCAGGAACTGTTCTAAGAACTTTACACATATTAATTTATTTAATCTTCATAACAATCCTATGTGATAATTGCTACCATTGTTTTCATCTTATAGGTGAGGAAATAGAGGCACAGGGAGTGCCAGGTATTACTGGGACCCATGTTCGTAGCTATAAGGACGAGAGTAGTCAAGATATGCTTAGTCTCGAGCTGGTCATTTTAAACAAAAAAATCATAGCTTGCCTTAGAGAGGACAATTCCTTAAACTCAACAGAAGACAGTGTTTTTGTTTTTGTTTTTGTTTTTGTTTTTTCATTTCTGAAGACAGAAAAACTGAGGTTCAAAGAGATTAAGTGTTCTGCCCAAAGTCTTAAAACATCTTATATCTAAAGGGCCACATCAGCCCTTTTCTGAATTTGAGATCCTCATTGATTCATTACACCTTATCATGTCTTATTTTAGTATCATAAGAAGATAAAATGAGTGAAGTTGTGGTTAAGTTTCCTATTTTATGTTTAAATAAACAAATGTAATACCAGGACCACTGCCTTTCAATTTCAGTGTGAAATTATTTAATCTTCTTCTTATTCCCTGAAAGAATCAAACGCTATGAATTTCCCAAGATAGTTACTTGGTGGCTGCTTGCTGTTAAGAAACTTCTCTGGAGATGATTATATATATATTTAAATCTATATTCTAGAGAAAAATGTTTTCTAGAGGTCCTTGGGACACCACACACACACACACACACACACACACACACACACACACACACACCCCAAATAGAAATACAATAAGCATTATAGGTCTTTAAAGAATGTGTCTGCCGTATCATATTTATAGGGTGAGACTGTTGTCTCTTCTTAGGTCTTATATCTTCTGTTTCTGGCAGATGAGGCTGACTCACTGTGACAGACAATTTAGAGCAATGTGAGGCTGAGGCTCTGCAATCTTTCACACGTCTCCTATTGGCTCCCCCAAAGAAGCTTTGCCTATTAACATGTCTGGCAGGGTTCTGACTTGAGTGCTCAGCTAGACTGTAAAAGACACTCATACCGGGCGACAAGCATGGGAATGGCAGGTTCCGCTGCTTCGCTAAGACGACTCAGGTTGCCTGTGGAGTAACGTGGCTCTCGGGAGTGATAAAAGTTTTTTTTTGAACCACCACAGCTAGACATTCTTAGGGAATGTACAATGTTTTATAGCAATGTCTCCCAAATTTATAAAGACAATGATGTCTTTATGTGTCATACCTTCCAGGATATTTTTACCTGCTGTTATGAAATGATGTAGGCAACCAAGATGATATCCTGGCCCTATTATGTACTAGTTGTGTGGTCTTGGACGTGTTTCTAGAAATAGACAAGTCTTATTTTCTTCCAGTAAAAGGAAGAAAAGCACTAGTATAGAGAGGGATACTAAGAGCCAGGAGGTCACTTTTAGTGACTAATAGCTCTATGTTTAGATTTAGAGAAGCATAGATTTGAATCCTGACTCAACTGGATGATCTTAGACAATGAACTAGATTTATTTTTCAGCTTGTTTCCACATTTTTGGAACAGAGGTAGTATCTATCTGGAAGTTATACAAATTTAAAAAACAAGAATGCATATAAAATACTTAGCAATGTGCCAGGCACATAGTAAGTCACTGAACAAATGTTTGTTATTAGATTACTATCACCACCACTCTCCTATTCTTACTTAGTATTAAGATGTACTGTAAATACTTTAGAGTTTAGCTCAGGAAAATTCTTTCTAGAGACACAATTATTTTATTAAGTAGTCTCCTGGTATTTTGGGCTTTATTGCTAAAACTGAGTAATTTAAACTGCTGTGAATAGCATAAAAAAAGGAGAAGTCATATGGAAAGAAGAGAGCTAAAGATGGAAGTAAAACACAATAGTTACTTTTGAAATGTTAGGGAGAGAAGAAAAGCAGAGAGGAAGCAAGCGGTACTCAAAGTGAACATACAACTAAGAACAGGAATCAGAATCCCCCAGATATGGAAATAAAGTCAACGTTCAATTTCAGTGTTAGCCAGGGGCTCCTGTTGTTGTTTGCTTCTTTTAGGGAAAAACACTTCAAGTCTTTCTCTTGAGTCGGAAGGACTCAAGAAATAATAATTGCAGGCTTGCTATTAGTTTCCATTGCAAAACCCACAAAACTTACTTTTGCACCAAATTAATAAATTCCTTGTAGTTGTTGCATTGCTCAATGTTAAGAACAAAAGCAGAACATTACCCAAAGCAGTAACAATGAATCCATGTCAGGGCAATTGGTGAAGGTCATGGGATTGGAGTTCTGGTCTTTAGGGCCTCAGGTGATATAACAGGAAAATGATCTCAGAAATCTAGAAGGAAGGTGCACCAGGGAACCCAGGAAGTTAAGCTCACAAGTAGAATAAGATATGGTCAGAGTCAGCAATCACTAGAAGTCAGAGTGAATTTAAAAATCTCAGGTTGCTTTATTATCGACTCTTCTTTTGACCTCTCATTTCAGAATCGTAGCCTGAAAATGTTGTGCTAACATAAAGAGGTGAAATTGATGGACTGTAAAGAGAACTGTGGGCTGGCCATGCCACCATAATTTTCTCTTGCTGTCATTTTTTCCCCTGAATTAAGTGATTCTGACCTTGAACAAATTGCTTAGCCCCTTTGAATGTAAGTGTCTTTACCTATAAAACTGAGGATATTATACTTCCCATAGAGGTTTTTGTGAGATTTAAGTGAAATGATATATTTTACACACTTCACTCAGGATTTGTGTACAGGTTATAAACTCAATAAATCAATATTTACCCTTAAGTAAAACAAACAAACAAAAAGTTTGATACAGCCAAATTGGGGCAGAGACTTAGAGATTTATTTCTTTAGGTATGTAATGCCTGTGCATTGCCACTACTACGTCAGCTCTTTCTCCATTCATGTGAGTTTTTGAGTGGTGCTGAATGGCACCATACACTGTAATAACAGCCAAGTTGATAACCAGTTAATCAAATGGCACGTGTTTATTGAACATAAACTATGAGCTGGCACAAGTAAGGAGCTGCGCCCACAAAGAAAAACCAGGCTAAATCCTTGTTCTCAAGTGCTGAAAATACAATGACAATAAGCAACTAAAATCACACACACAAACATACACAATGTGAGAATTTTTTCATTATACTGACTTTTGGCATGCAAAAGGCAGAGTCATTATTTAAGCTTTTTCTTCACAGATAATTGTGTTCTGTCCGTTGATATCATTAAAACTTAGGGCCTTTCTGCACTGGGAAAGAGTGCCAGTTACTGGAAGAAACTTTCTGTTTGAATTTTATAAGCATTTTATATTCCCAGTCAGTTTTAGTTTCGAAGCGTCATAAAGTAACATTTATCAAAAGCTTAAATGTCCTTTCCTGTCATTTTAAAGGAAGAAAAATTTTGTCTTAAGCACATTATTTAACTATATGGAAAGTCTTAAAATATCAGCAAACAACTGAAAATAATTTTATGATGTAATAGCTACTGCAAGCCAAAGATGGATATATCTACTCAAAGTTTCAAGTCTTCAATAGATGTGTTTGTAAATTGTATAGTTATAGTTAATTAGCTACTGTATATTTAAAATGCTACCCCAAAGCTCTTGTTAAATGGTGCTTTTGTAGCATTAATTATGATTCAGTGGGACTTTCAGCAAAATTAAATTCTGAATGAATCAAGGGAGAACTGTTCTTTAGAACATTACAGTTAGTCCCACCAACGATCAGAAGATGTGATATTGTTATTATTTCCTGTAGATTAATTTCCTTTATTTTCCCCAAATATAATTAGTAAGTAACTGATATTCTTCATAGATAACTCAAGAAACAGAGTCCTAGGGAACTCCAGTTTCTTAGAGACATCTGTCTATATTAATATTTTCCAAAAGTCCAGCAATATCAGGCATTATCAGGAAGGAAGAGGCACATCAAACAGAAATACAATTTTTCAGTTGTATGAAATAACAGTGTTCAAATGGAAAGGGCCTTGGCTTTTCTCCTTGATAGCTATATAATTCTGTGAAGGTCAATTTGTTTCTGAGATTATTTCTGTAGCTTTCCATTTCTGCTTTTATAAAAAGGAGATAATGATATTCACAGGCATTTTTGTGTGAATCCATATACATATCTTGAAATGGTAGTGGTGATCTCATGAGTTGATCTTGCATCCATCTCCATGGCTATGTCCATATGTTATCTCCACTGTTGTTGCTGTAATTCCACCACCAAACTATTAGAGTTTGATATGGTTTGACTCTGTATCCTCACCCAAATCTCATATTGAATTGTAATCCCCACATGTTGGGGGAGGAGCCTGGTGGGAAGTGACTGAATCATGGGGCGGATCTCCCCCTTGCTGTTCTGGTGATAGTGAGTGAGTTCTCACGAGATCTGGTTGTTCGAAAGTGTGTGGCATATCCCCCGTGCCCTCCTTCTGTCACCATGAGAAAATACGCTTTGCTTCCCCTTCGCCTTCCACCATGATTGTAAGTTTCCTGAGACCTCCCCGGCCATGTGGAACTGTGAATTGATTAAACCACTTGTCTTCATAAAGTACTCAGTCTCAGGTAGTTCTTTTTAGCAGTGTGAAAACGAACTAATACAGAGTTGACGTGGTTCTCCTTAGGCTTGACTTACTCTGTTTGCTGGATATGTGACCCTTAATGAGAATGCCTAGATGCTAATATGGCCAATTATTTGTAGGTCCACTAAATACCTCCAGAAGTGTAAGATAATCTACCATGTAAATATGGCCAGTAAAGTTTTCCAAATCTCTCAAATCTCCTAATGGGGGTGTGCTGATGAGGCTAACCTTGGGTAATATGTGGATGTCTTATAACTACACTTCTAAAAGGAAATAACAGAGCTAGAAAAGTCCAGAGAAGAGATCAATTGAACTAGTAGCTCTAAAATATTTGTGTATTCTAGAATCAGCAGGGAAGCTTACTAAAAGGCAGATTCCTGGAACACTATCAGATAATCCGATTCAGTAGGGAGTAGCAAAGGAATCTGAAATTTTCACAAATATCGGAGACATTCTGAGATGTGGGAAAGATTAGCCAATGATGGTAAAATGACATGAAACAGGCAGCTACGTGAAGCAATAAGTTTTTCAAAGGTGGAAATATTCCTTTGCATTCTACCAATGTACATTGACTAATGGCAGAGCAGTGGAGATGGGGAGGCAGCCATATCTAAAAACTTCACATCACACTAGGTAGCTAGCTCTTAGTGATACTAAGGTGATAAGGTTTGGCACTGTGTCCCCACCCAAATCTCACTTTGAGTTGTAATAATTCCCAAACGTTATAGAAGGGACCCAGTAGGAGGTCACTGAATCATGGGGATGGGTTTTTTCCCATGCTGTCCTCATGATGGTGAATAAGTCTCACGAGATCTCATGGTTTTATAAAGGGGATTTCCCCTGCACACGCTCTCTTGCCTGCCTCCATGTAAGACAGGCCTTTGCTCTTCTTTCGCCTTCCACCGTGAATGTGAGGCCTCCCTAGTCGTGTGGAATTGTGAGTCCATTAAACCTCTTTCCTTTATATATCACTCAGTCTTGAGTATGTCTTTATTAGGCATCATGAGAATGGCCTAATACATAAGGTTTTCATCAAGATTTAGAAAAAAATAAAAATTAATAAAAATTGGTCTTAAGCCTCCTCCATTATACATTTTCTCCTCTGGTCCTGTTTTATCTCATCTACCTTTCTCTTTATATAATATACAAGATAAAAATTTTCCCTATTGGCTGATAAAATTCACCTTCTCAAACCCCAGTGCCAGGATCTTCTCTCCAAGATTGATTTTAGTTCTCCAGCTCCTGTACTATATCACCTGTGCATTGCCTAGTCTTACTTGGAGAACGAAGAAAGAATTTGTAGGGATTGGATTCTGCCCTTCATGTAAACGTCTCTCTGCTTCTTTCAGTGAGCAAACATTCAAAACATCGTAATACAGAAACCATTCCATTTCCAATGAACATATTCTACTCTATATTTAACAATTTCTAGAATATTTGCATTTGAACAGGTGTTTCTCAATCCTTATAATTCCCTAATTGGTAACAAGCACTGGAACTTTTCACCTGTTTTGCCCACTCCAGCCAGGTCTAAAGAGCAATGCCAACCAATTGAAGGGGATTTCTTAAAATTGAATGTCTACTCATGTGACATAGTAAACACAGGCCTATGTACTAGACACATAATAGAAATAAAAGATTACTCTTAAGTCTCAAAAATATTAAGTATAAAGGACAGGAAGAGATAACTGCAATGTACATGAGCTTTGAGTCAGATGAAATCATGTTTGAATTATACATCAAGACGTACTAGTTTTGTGTCCATAAGCACATTCTTGACCTTACAAAGCCACAACTTTGGAATGGGATAAAACATGCAGCTTTATTACAAACATATATGAAAAATCAAATAGCTGGGTGGTTGAAATATAGTATATATTTAGTGAACATTCATTTCTCTTTCCTTTTCTTTCTATTTTATCTAGAAAGGAAGAAGCTTGTATAACTTACTATACCAAGAAGAGCAAAGGCTCAACTTAAGAATAAACTTTGATAGCAAGAGATAGCTCTAACAAATTGTCAATCCCTATTTCTTTACCATTTTTCTCCCTAGATTTTACAGATGTCACTTTTTCACATAAAGCTTAACAAGGGACTCAAGTGCAGTTTATTTTTCCCCATTTTTCTATGTCTTTCTGGTCAATAATTTCCCTAATATCAAGTGCAGCTTTCTCTCCAGACAGGCTAGCAGAGTCAATGTCTCAATATTACTTTGGTTCTCTCCTGAATTTTTGCAAGGGCATGCATGGGCCAATAGCCAGCAGCCACCCCTGAAAGGCTCAGGTGAGTAATGAGGCTCAGAGTTACAGATCAGAGGCTGTGCTGTCAGGAGGAACAGACCTTTACTGGCACCGCAGGAGCCCTCTGCAGTCAGTTGTAGAAATGCCATGGGTACCATTTTCTTATGTTAAGGACTACTAACTTTTATTTCAAATTCCAGCAGTAATAAAATGCATTTTAAAGTTAAGGGTAACCCTGAATGAAGTGTTTTTTCTTTTTTTCATAAGTTGTACTTTTGATCACATTCAGTCAATCACACTTTAAGCCCAGTAGCCTCAAAGGAATACTTCCATTGCTGAAGTCCTTTCTCCATGGCTATGGACATAAGATACAGTAGGAAAGAGGGTGAGTAAAGATACAGGTGGATGCCTCCTTTGTGCACTGTGATAGGCACTGGAGTAAATCCAGCTCTCCTCCACGAGCTGCCTGAAAAATGAGAGAGGGATAGAGTCTAACAAACAATTATCATGCAAGATATTGAGTGCAATATTTGAGATGTGGGGTGTCAGTAAAAGCTCTACTCACTATTCAACTTTTGGGAACTGCCTTGAAGAGTGATTAGGGGCTTTCCATCTTAAGAAAAGAGGTGGCATATAACAAAAGGAAAATCATGTCTATGGAAGAATAAAACAAAAAAAAATGAAGATTTAAAGAACTGGAATAAATCAGCTGTCACTACAATAGAGGACGAAACTATGTAGAATGGGATAGAAAGATAAGGGACAAAATATAACAATATAAAACTTTCCCACTAAAGAACAGTTTATAGCCTTATATGAAACTTGTAGATTTCCTATAGAAAACAAAGTATGGGAGTAATGAGAAAATACTTAGCAATATAATGGATAACTTTAACTGCAATGTGGAAGATTTGATATTAAAAGCAGAATCAGTCATGAGTGTTTGTGGTAGTCTAAGAACAATATGGTGAAGATTTACATCAAACCAGTGGTTCTCAACTAAGGGAGATCCCTCTCACCTATACACAGGGGAAGTCTGGAAATGTCTGGAGACATTTTTGCTTGTCGCAACTGGAAAACTGATACCAGAATCTAGATAGAGCCCAGGAGTGCTGCTAAACATTCTGCTTTCCCAACAAAAAAGTAACTCATTCAAAATGTCGATAGTGCCCAGTAGAGAAAGCTTTGTCTGGACAAAGTCTATGACACAAGAGACAGAGAAGAAGACGAATTTGATGAACAATTTTAAAGAAATTTGAAGATTAATATAGAATGTAAGGAAAAGGAAAAAGTTAAGGATCTCTACAAATTTGTTAACATAGAGGCCCTTAACAAATAAGATCATTTTGAATATAATAAAATAGGATGACATTATATTATCTGATCAGGGTCTCCAATAGTTTGTCACCTAGAAGAGATTGAAGGCTAGAAATAGATTTTTGAGTCAATGTCTTTTAAGTTAGAGTTGAGACCAGGGAATGAATGAGATATTTAAAGAAGAGCATATAGGGTTTGTAATCAGAAACATCTGGTCCCACTCTGGGATATTTTAAATTGGTAGATTGAAAGTAAGTTCCAAGAATATGTCTCTTTAAATATACTTTTTGAAAGGATAAGCAATACGTGTTTAATGACTCTCTCTATTGGGGGAAGAAGTAGTATAGAGGGATGCTTAGTCTGTGATGATAACTAGTTTTACATCATTCCGTTGAGATTCATAAAAATATTTTTATATAATTACAAAAACAAAAAATAGTATTTTCTAAAAATCTAAGGACAAGTTCAACAATACACTTACCTATTTTTTGAGTTGGTGGCATGAAAGAGAATCCATTCCAAGTGACTATACCATGTATGAATATAACTATATGCACCCAGTGGAACTGTGGCTTTGGTAATCATATTGGTGATCATAGTGCTACTCTGAGACTGATGTATATGCATTAGAAGCTAATGTAAATACATAATTATTCTTATGTCTGGGACTTGGGAAATGTAAAAATATCGGACATAGATAAATAATTTGTCAGTTAAGTAAAAATTCTATCTCAGTTATGATGTATTTAGCTTTAAAAAATTACATATTTTCTAACTTTGTTGAAAATTAAAAAAAAAAAAAAGCAGCAATTAGCATTACCAGTATCAAATTATTGATGTCTCAATACCATTTACCAAGAAAAGGAAATAAGACCCCCTGGAAAAAATGACTGAATCCAAATCTGTTTCTTAATCCCAATTTTTAAAAGGTAAACACAAAACAATATACACATAACACCTTAGATGTTATCTGAGAATGATAGGGCACCAATTTATTATTTTAGAAATTTATAATAAAGGGAAAGAGATCATAAATCAGACATTTAACCTTACCTGTCCCCTACGTGTTGCACCTCAGAATGACAAATTAGCTGGATGAAGGGATTTCCTTTAAAAGAAGTAGTCTAGCCAATAAAGGAAGAAGGGAGGTTAGAATTAGACTATCATCATTTTGTAACTCTTACTGACGTAATGAATCTAGGCAATTATCTTCAGTTACCGCTAACATCACCAAAAGGAAAACCGCCAAACATGACATACCTTCTGCCCTCCAAAATCTCAAACTTGAAACTGTTGGAGCATCTAGATTTATTTTCAAAAACACAAGAAACAAAATAATGTATAAAATAACATCTTGGGAAGATAATCAGCAAAATCCAATCTGTGGGAAACAAGATAAACAACCCAGTTTCATCAACAACTTAGTAATAAAGGGGCAGGGAAAGAGAAAGAGAGACCCAGAGAGTGAGTAGGGGGAGAGAGAGAGAAAATATCTTTTTTTTTTTTTTTTGAGATGAAATTTAGCTCTTGTTGCCCAGGCTGAAGTGCAGTGGTGTGATCTCGGTCCACTGCAACCTCTGCCTCTCAGATTCAAATGATTCTCCTGCCTCAGCCTCCCAAATAGCTGGGATTACAGGTGCCTGCCACCACACCCATGGCTCAAGCCTACAATCCCAGCACTTTGGGAGGCCGAGGCGGGTGGATCACCTGAGGTCAGGATTTCGAGACCAGCCTGGCCAACATGGTGAAACCCCATCTCTACTAAAAAAATATAGTTTAAAAAATTATTAAAAACACATAAGGGATATCAACCACCAACTAGAATATAAAGTTTTTATTCTAATTGTTATCCAATCAAGTGAGCTATAAAATAATAGTTTATAATACAGTCAAGTTAATTTTAAAACTAGTTGATAATATCAAAGAGTTAATACTAAATTTAGGTGTGATAATGAACATGATTACATTTTAAATTTTCCTTTTCTAAAGTATTACTAGATATATATTTTTTGGATGACACAATTATGAAATATATGAGATATTTGGGGAGTGAAAAGTGAGTTGAAGTTTAGAAGAAACAAGATTCACCATAAATTGAATTATGGGAACAGCGTGATGGCAGAGGAGGGCTCATTTTAGTATTTTTTAATACTTTTGTATATGCTTGAAACTTCTTGATACTTTTCTAAAGCTTCTCAAGTGATTATATTTTTGCAAGCGACTACTGGTGCATAGTAAGAACACAAAGACGTAAGAACATGGATTTGAAGAATTTGCTGTGGCAGGATTAACATCAGTAGCTGACTTTAAGCATGACCTTGAGTGCAATTCCAGGAGGTGCTGGGGGAGGCTCTGAAAAGATAGAGCTCCAGTATCTGCTCACACCAGAGTTAAAAGCAGACTTATTCAGACAATTTGGTTACTTATTTATTTCATTATTAAAGAAATTACTGTTTGTGTGTACCTATGTTGGTGTGTGTGTGCATGTGTATATCTGTTGGGATTCTTGGGGGATTAACTCCCCTGAAATACCAAAATCCACAGATGCTCAAGTCCTTTATATAAAATGGCATAGTATATGTATATAACCTATGCACATCCTTCTGCATACCTAATACAATGTAAATGCCTTGGAAATAGTTGTTATACTGTATTGTTTAGGGAATAATGGCGAGAAAATCTATATGTTAGGAAGATGAAACCATCTATTTTTTCCCCTGAATACTTCTGATCTTTGATTGGTTGAATCCACAGATGTGGAACCCACAGATAAGGAGGGCCAGCATATGTGGTATGTTGTCTTTATTTGATTCTCTTAAGGTTCTTAAAGGTCTTTGAAGGGCTTTGTAATATATTTATTTTATAAACCCTTTCATAATTCCCCTCATTTCCCTCTTCTCATTCCACCAATTGATACAATACTACATAATTAAATAACTGATTAAGTGAGACTTGGTGGGCTTAATTAAACTAGGCTGGATTGGAGATACATGGGCACACATATGAAATCAAAGAACGTGGGTCCTGAACATAGGACCACAGGAAGGATGGAAAGATTCTTCTGGAATTCAAGGACATGTAGAGGGTTGCAAAACCTTGACTCAATTATATTTTAAGACTCTCATCTCCATAACTCTATTCAGGGCCCTAAAAGAATTTCTTTTATAAAGATGGTTAAATATTATCATGAAGCTCCATCCTAACAAGAAAATAATTCTCAACAGAAGAGTCTGCCAGGCTTGTGCAGAAAGGAAGGGGTATGTGTAGAAAATGCTACCAGGGTTTTAAGTCCTAAGGACATGTGTCTAAGCTTCAATGTCTCTTTAGTATCAAGCAATGATACTCCTTGTTTCCAATCCTCCCAACTCACTCCCCTCACTCCTACCAGTAGCATATCTGATGCCTCTTTATCATTTAAAGTCAAAAACCATCATAGGACCTACCAAAACCCTGGCCATTACAATATTTTTTCATATAATGGGTGCCACTCTTTCCAGACACCATAGAGAGGTTTATTCTGATTTGGTTCACCTTGATGTTAGCAACTGGAAAACTGCTATTGGTATACGTGGGTGTTTATAAATAGGTGGTTTAGAAAATAAACCCAGATTACATCTGGCCATTTAAAATGTCCACTCTATGGCAAGATCCCTCTCCTGAATTGGGCCTCTCTAACTGTCCCTATGAAGCACTGTCCAATGTGTCTGATACTTCCAGTTTCTATGGATAGCATGTAGAATAATCTGTTTGGTAAAACAGCTTAAGAGTGGAAACATCAAGGTGATTTGTGGCCTGGTGAGATAACTTCTCCTCTTCTGTACCCCATCTTACTTTTTCTTTAAACCTCCAGGAAGTGTCATTAATTTAGGGCTAAATCCACAGCAAGCCAGTTTTATTTCTGAGTCCCAGTTTCCAAGTTGATCAAATACAAATGCAATTGCTGAACAACCTGATAAGACTGTGAGACATTTTAAGAATCATTTGAAATAATTATCCATTTAACAATATGGCAGAGATAAGTAGAAAACAAAAATATGAAATATTAATGATGTTGCCAGTTGACCCAGCTTGTCTAATTTTTAGTTCCTTAGTGTAGGCTTCTCTGAACCCCACTGTGTAATAAATATTTACAGCGTTGGGCTTCATTGTGTACATTGTCCTAAGTGTGTGCCCTCAACTTAACAGTTCTGAATCAGTCAGTCTGCCCCATTCTCTCCTAAACAGATGATAACCTGTACATTACTTAACGCTATGCTTTTCAGGACCCAAAAGTCTATTTAAACACACACTGAATACTGGATGTCTCAATAAAGATGTCTTGAATTACCTGGAATAATTGAACCATCCAGAAGATGCTAGATTTTTCCACATGGCATTGAAGTCTATGGTATAACAGTCACCTCATGTGACAGAGGCATCGTGTGACCAGGGACAA
This sequence comes from Rhinopithecus roxellana, assembly GCF_007565055.1. NCBI lineage: Eukaryota > Metazoa > Chordata > Mammalia > Primates > Cercopithecidae > Rhinopithecus > Rhinopithecus roxellana. The sequence continues at coordinate 143,357,398 of NC_044553.1, read as the reverse complement.
ATGGTGTATAAAACAGAAAGGTTAAGGGTAGTCAGATCCTGACTGTGCCCATTGTATTTCAGTAATTGCCACTTAGTATTTGATTTAATGGAAGCTGAGGAATAAAAAAAGGTTTCTCTAGACATAGCTGTGATGCTAATTTTTACTATACCATTCTCTGTCTTCCTAAATTACATTTGGAAACCTCTGTTTTCTATTATAGTTTCCCTCTCCCGGCTTTCTGCACACATTCTCCAGTCTCTCAGTGGCCTCATTAAATACAACTACTGTACATTGTAAATTATAGGGTCTCTGGTTAACTAGTTTGTCCTGCTCTGAACTAAAGAGGCAAATTCCATTGTATATATGGGGCAAAATATGTGCCTGTCATCCTTACTTGTTAGGCTGTCCAGTCTTGTTTTAGATCATTTATTGATGAAATTTGTTAACTCCAATTATGTGTGTCTTGGAGGGATCCTATGTATGTGCATTTAAAAACACCTTGTTCTATTTCTTCAAATTTGAGCTAGGAAAAGGTGCTCTTTGCTTCTATGAAATACCCATTGATAATAAAGTCAGAGAGTCTGGAAGGAGCTATTTTCATCACATTCAGCTCTTCAAGTTATACAAGCCTCCACAGGTAACACTAGTGAAAAATAATCATTAGAGACATCCTGTGGGAACTGAAATTCCAAAGCAGGGGCTAATTAGTCATCCTTAGAGTATTACCTATTGTTCTGTTTCTAACTTGGTCTTGGAGAGATTCCAAAACTTGAAGATCCAGGATACAAATTTATTCTCTTAGTAATATTTACAGTAATTATAGTCCATGCCACAGTTAGATGTTAACTATGTTCTTCCCTGACTGTAAAGTCTCTGTGTGTGTGTGTGTGTGTGTGTAATTGAATAAAGGCAAAGAAGAAAAAAATAAAAAAACAAAAAAACAAAAAACCCTGACTGTATCTGTAATCTCATACCAAATGCCCTTTTGAGATTCTTAACACCAAATTAAATCTTCTGTTCTTTGTTTTCTTGATCTAACTGGGATCAGCAGCCAAAGGCAATGAAAATCTACAAGATAAATTATTCTGGTTTCCAATGAGGTTGTGGATACTACAAAACTTACAAGAGGGACAGGCACTGCATGCCACAAGTTCTGAAGAACATCAAAGCATTAGGGCTTTCTCAGAAAATCTGGAAGTCCCTAGATTACCATTTGAATGCCTATTCAATCACTTCAAATCCTTGAAAAGGCAACTTTGAAGGAGGGTGAAGGAGGTTAATAATTAATAATGTAGTACAGAGCTTCAACTGGAGCAATTTAAGCATTTAATAAACCAACACACAGCTAAAGCTAGCTCATTAGAAATAGGGACAACTGAAAATTGAAGAAAAAAGTTAGAGCAACATGGTTTGTTTTTGGCTACACCAGTCAGAAGTGTCTTCAATAGCAGTGAGAATAGATAGCTGTCTTTGAGTATAATTTGAGAGGAAGTTGGAAAGCTACAGAGCTCCAAAATAGCTCTACTATGAACTTACCACTTATGCCAAATTCTGAGATTTCACACATTTTGAAAGAAGCAGCCTGTAACATTTATTCCAAGTGAATTTATCAAGTCCTATTGAAACCAAAATTAATTTGGGAAAGAGTGGAAATATTTTGAACACCTAAACAGGAGTTGAAGAAAGAGAGAAAGAGAGCAATCAAGAAGATGTGATTGGCAATTCACATAAAGTAAAACAATAGGCTGGATTAGGAGACTTGGAAGCCATCAAAACTACAAAGATCCTGGCACCAGTATTATATGTAATTCCCCCCCAAAAAATAACAACTATTAAATAGATCAAGGAAGTTCCAAATGCCGGCAATGTTCCATTTCATATTTTGAACTAATTCATTGAGCTGACTATATTGTGTCCTCTGCCCATGCTTTGCCTTCCAATCAGGTATTCCCACACAGGCTGGATATTTTGATGGATGAACTGCACTGAAAGGGATCATGGACAAATCCTGAATATTTCCTGCTTTACAATTTTGCCAGCAGACTCCAGTTTCAGGTACAAAGAGACTCCTAGTAATATAGAGACCACAAACATGTAAAGGTACTGCAAAAGCAAGCAAGCAAACAAACAAAAAGCAGAAAGTTTTGTCTTTCCCTGATGTAAGAGGAATCAGATGAAGTCCTAAGCCTCAGTCTCCCCATCCTTCTATATTATGTATTGGACATTCTATGAGCCCCTTCCAATGGAGATATTAGGCAGACATGGGTAATATTAATGAGGACAGGAAGAGTTTGACTATTGAGAAGCCTTGGTGTATTAGTCCATTTACATGCTGCTGATAAAGATACACTCGAGACTGTGTAATTGATAAAGAAAAAGAGGTTTAATGGACTCACAGTTCCACGTGGCTAGGTAGGTCTCATAATCATGGCAGAAGGTGAAAGCCCCATCTTACATGGCAGCAGGTAACAGAGAGAATGAGAACCAAGTGAGAGGGGTTTCCCCTTATAAAACCATCAGATCTCGTGAGACTTATTCAATACCACGAGAACAGTACGGGGGAAACTGCTCCCATGATTCAATTATCTGCTACCAGATCCCTCCCACAACACATGGGAATTATGGTAGCAACAATGCAAGATGAGATTTGGGTGGGGACACAACCAAACCATATCACTTGCTGAACTCCAATTACAAACCTTACACCTCCTCAGAACCGATAATCCCCAAAGTTGCCTAGACCTCATAATCACTCAAGAGAGCTCTGCTCTGGATCTGTCAAGTCAGAATTTCCTCCACAGAAGATCTGGTCAGGCTCTTTTTAGTACATTCTTCAGAGGATTCTTCTGCTCTCAGCCTGGCACTTTCCTGTGGCCTGAGAGTTGGGAGCCACTGTTCTTTATTCTGTAGTTTGTTCTGGACCTTTTATGTTTCAAGTCATAAATCATATTCCCAAGAGCACTTTCAGCAACTTTTAAACTCTATTCTTTCATTTCTTTTAAATTCTCATTTCCTCAATGCCCTTTGCCTGTCGTAGGGATCTTATTCTCAACCCACATACATTTTCTGTGGCTTTCAAGTGTATTTTATAAAAAGGACTCCATACGTGCTAGTTAACAGAAGCTGAATCCCCCAGCAGCGCCACAAATGCCTCTCTGGTGAAGTAACTCAGCCCATGGGGTTACTGGTACCGAGTTTTAAACAGAAGGTCAAATATCACATCAGAAAATCAGAAGGTAGTGGTATCTGTTTGTGAGATTCATGGCAGAACAGTAAAAATAAAGTACTGGGTGAGGAGATCTAGGCTCCAATTCAAGCTTTTGTACTGATGTGTTGAACAACTTGAGCAAGTTATTTAATCTCTCAGATTCTGAATTTCTTCATTTGCCATTTGAGAGCTTTCTCATTTGCTTTATCTGCATCTGAGGGGTCCTTGAGGGTCAAATTAGTAGAAAGTGCTTCGCAATTGTAACGTACTGTTAGTAATCCAAGAAACACCTCCTAAGATCTGCTTTTTTAACATTTAGATCAATTTTTTTTCTGTTACTTTACCATCTTCTAACTCTCAGTGCTCCTTCTCATAAGTGGAGATGGAGAAAGATCTGGCATGCCAGAGAATTTTGTTATCCTTAAGAATCTGAGTAATGGAAAGGAAATAACACAGTTTCTAAGTTTTTTCTCCTTGTATTAGTTTCCTAGGACTATTGTTATAAATGAGCACAAACAGGTGGCTAAAAACAACAGAAATGTATTCTCTTACAGTGCTGGAAGACAGCAGTTTAAAATATGGGTGGGTGTTGTCCCAGTTGCACTCCCTCCAAAGCTGCTTAGGTAAAATCATTCCTTTTCTCTTCGAGTTTGTGGCAGTTGCCAGCAATGCTTTGGGTTCTTTGGTTTGGGGCAGCTTAACTCAAATTTCTGCCCTCATCTTTACATGACTGTCTTCTCTCTATGTATATTTGTATCCACATTCCTCTCCTCTTATAAAGATACCGGTAATTGGATTAGAATTGGTCTTAATCCCTTGTAACTTCATCTCAACTTGATTACATCAGCAAAACTCCTACTCTGAAATGAAGTTATGAAGCAGGAGAATAGGGTCTGGAAGCAGGGAACCTAAAGGCTTCCGGAACTAAATCAAAGGGAAAAACCCCAACTTCATAAGACCAAGTAAGTGACTTTGCAACTCCAGCTATGATGGGAAACATCCTCTTCATTTGCATAGGATGTACAACAAGTAAATAACTTGTAACCTCACTTCATCCACTTCATTTGCATAGGCTATATGCCAAGTAAATAATTTCATAACTTTACTTCAGCCTCTTCATTTACACTCGGGTGTACACCAAGTAACCAATGTGAAACCTGTAGAGGGCATTTAAAACCCAGAAAATTCTGTATCTGACTCTTGAGCCACTTGCCTGGACCCACTCCCACCCTGTGGAGTATGTTTTCCTTTTTCAATAAATCTCTGCTTTCGTTGCTTCATTGTTTACTTGCTTTGTCTGTCCATTTTGTCAAATTCTTTGTTCAAAATGTCAAGAGTCTGGACACCATCCACTGCTAACAGTTATCCAAGCAGATTTCGGGTGGACACGCTTTTGAGAGACCGTTAAACCCAGTACACTTCTGTGGATTTTTTTCTCTCTCTCTTCTTGAGCCTCCTTTATAGCTGATTTTTCAAATCAAAACTTTGAATTTCTTATCAGAAATTATACAAATTAGGAAGAATCCTGCCTCTTTTATTTTAGTATGAAAATGAATCATGGCAGAAAACTAGAATTACAGGGTTACAATGTACATTAAAAGAAGAAATCAGTTTCTATTGGAGGGGATGGAAAGGCCTTAGTACTACTGAAAGGGGTGTGGAAACACAACTGTTGAAACTTCAATCCATGGAAGCTAGGGGATATTTTATACCTGCATTAAAATATTTGAATAAAGATTACAAGACAAAGTGGAATTACAAAGTTATTTGGTGAATGTCACCCATGGGGATAGGAAAGCTAAATCAACTCATCTGAAAATAAAACTATTCATCAATAAAATGATTTTTATAGTGCTAACAAATATATATTATAATTTTAGATAATATATCAATAATATATATTAAGACACATAATTATAACATATTAATATAATTACAATATTAATAATATATAAATCATCTATAATTATTTATATATAATTACTGTGATGGTACTTGTGTATATATTTTATATTTAAATAGGTATTTAAAATGTATATATGTTTATAATTATGTATATAATATGTATGTATATATATCAAATTACCTTAAGTTCATTTTTTTTTTTTCTTATGTACAGAACCGTAACCTGATTTCTGGGGGAAATTTAGTGGAAAAAGAAAGGTTATGGTTGTATAAACTTCACATTCAAACATTAAAACATTTCATCAAAGGTTGTTAATTGCGTAAAATGTAAGCGTTTAAACTTGATTACAAAAAATGAGTCTGAATCTATGCTGCTCTTCTTTCTTATCCTACTCAGTGAAGTTCAGAGCTAAGTTTAATTGTGCTAAAACCATCCTCTTTTTTTGTTTTGTTTTGTTTTTTGAGACAGAGCTTCACTCTTATTGCCCAGGCTGGAATGCAATGTTGTGACCTGGGCTAACTGCAACCTTCCGGGTTCAAACAGTTCTTCTGCCTCAGTCTCTGGAGTAGCTGGGATTACAGGCACCTGCCTCCACTCCTGGCTAATTTTGTGTATTTTTAGTAGAGATGACATTTCATCATGTTGGCCAGACTGGTCTGAAACTCCTGATCTCAGGTGATCTGCCCGCCTCAGCCTCCCAAAGTGCTGGAATGCTAAAACCATATTCTTAATGACAATATAATGGCAGAGTTGAATGTACATTGGAGTTCCCCTCCTTACCTATAGCTTTTTAGTTTCAATTCCTGGAGTTTTAACAAGTGTGTGGTATATATTTCTTATTTCATTGCAAAATACGCTATAACAGGTAGAAGAAGTTGGTGGTATGAAGTATTAGGTTGAGCTACATGAAATTGATTACATTCAACATTTTTTTACCTAACAGAAAGTTAAACTCATATTGTTCAAATCAATATAAATAAATAAATAAACTAAAACAAGAAAATAATAACTGTCAGGGGAAATTCACCACAAACAAGTTTGCCACATGTCCTTTTCTGATAGAATACTAGAGTGTTTTATTAATATGTGGAAAAGGCATTCAGCATTAGTTTATTTATTGAATATTTAATGAGTATTTTTAATGTGCAGAACACCAGAAGATATGCCAATAGAACATGTAAAACAGGTGTTTATGCCCTCAAATAACTTGGAATCCAATTGGAGTGAAAGTCAACATAGCCAAAAAATTGTTTTAACATTCAAATGACATTTACAGAACCTTTAGGATGCTGCAAGTGCTTTGCTAGGCTCTGAGAAGCAATAGTGAGCAAAACATAAAGCATGATCCCTGTTCTCATATTCTGGAGGTTCAGACTGACCTTAGTCACGTAAACTCAAATTTTTTCTACCAAGACCAATACTTCAAAAAAGAAAAAAAATGCAGTGTTAAAGGAACTTATAATAAAAAAAACTGATACAATTTTTTGGACTTCAGCAAACTAAAGGTTGGGTAAAAATTAACTAGATTAAGCTGTGTGAGTGTGTTATGGATATGGACAGGAGGCAGAGAAATACTGGGTGGAAGAGGGTGGGGTACCTGGTGAGGGCTCCACCCTCAAGCCCGGACCTGCTGCCCAAAGTGGGAACTAGCCCTGTTTTCCCACCCAAATGCTGCCTTTTGGCTGACCCCGCCCCCTATCCTGTGCCCATAAGAATCCCAAACTCCCGACTCAGTAGACACACACATACATACGCAGAAGAGAGAAGCATCTGAACATGAAGGGGAGAAGCAGCAGCTAGACGTCAGAGACTATGGTCAGAGAAGGGTTCAGCCAGGGATGGCCAGACTCCAGGGGAAGATTATCTTCCCTCTCTACCCACTTTACAGCTCCGCTTCGCTCTGAGAGCCATTTCCACTACTCAGTAAAGACCTCTACATTCACTACCCTTCAATTCATTCATGTGACCTGATTCTTCCTGGATGCCAGAAAATAACTTGGGTACCAAGAGGGCAGGGTGTAAAAGGCTGTCATCCTGTCCCTCCACTGAGCTGGTTAACACCTAGTCATCTGTGGATGGCAAATGCTAAAAGAACACTGATTGTGACACATGCCTTCTGGGGCGCTGGGGGTCGCAGTTACCCGCTTTCAGATGGCAGAGCTAAAAGAACATTGTAACATGCTTGGACGCTGCCATGGGACCCTCACCAAGACTGCTTCCATCAGAGTGGAGCTGGTGCATTTATTTGCTGGAACCATCCACTCATGTGCTCCCTGCCATAAGGGATTGAGCACAGCAGCTGAGTAAACGAGCCACCACCTTCACAAGTCCTGCAAAAGGATCAAGGAAGCTATCCTGTTTCATTATTATTGTTGGTGGGGATTTCTGTCAAGGGAAAGTGCTTGCTCCAGGAACTGTAAGGAGCCAAATGAAGAATGCATGCAAGATGGCAATAGAAGGATCAGCAAACCCAGGCAAAGGAGGGCCTGGAAAATTTCCTTAAGGATGTTGTCTTTCTCATGAACTCTCTGGGAAACCATTAAATACTCATGCAGAAAAGTTTGGAAATCCAATTTGCATTTTAAAGATGTCTTTCCCAGCAGCATGGAAATAAGAATGGATTAGTGAAAAGCTAGATTGAAGATAGGGTACAGGCTACAAGTTTTTGCAGGAAACTCAGATAAAGGTGGTGGCAATAGGAATGAGGGTGATCTTTGCTATAGCAGGGACGTGCATAGAGCATTGCTGAACCACAGAGCAGAGGTATATTTCTCAGAGTTGCTGCGTGTAGAGAGTAGGCTCAAAGATCATGTCCCAAAAGCATTGCAAACGTTAAATGAGACTCTCACTGCATCTGCAAATTCCTGTTATACTATCACTTTGTGTGGTCCAATGTGATTTGAAGGAGAAGTTGAGACTAGACCATCATTCAGGTTGTTCCCCCAACTGTATGTATTTACAAGTTATTTTATCATTCTGGGCCTCAGTTCCCTAACTTGAAATATGAAAAATAATGCAGTCTCTACTTCATAGGAATAATGTTTTAATCACATAATAAAATGAAAAAGAAATTTGACCAAGGAAGGAATATTGTAAAAATGTAAGTTATTAATTTTTTTTGCATAATTGTTGAAAGCCTATCTTTCTAAAATATGGTAGGAAGGGAGAAAATAGGACTGAATATTGTTTCTATGCTCAGAGAAAAAGATATTATTGTCTCCCTTTTCATTTTGTAAGTTTAGAGGTTTTAATTCTGAGCATTTTGTAAAAAGCTCCATACCCTGTGGGTGCTAAATAATTACTTGTCAACTGACTTGTTATTAAATGTTACTTTTAATCACCTTGCAGAGAGAATTTAAAGTAGGCTACAGAAGGACAGTCTTGATAACCTAATGGATCTTAAAATTTCCCTAAGTCTGCTGTGTTGCATTTAAATTCATAAGCTATTACACCTTAATTTCTTTAGAGAGAAGATAGTGCTCTGTGAGCTTTTTCTACAATAAAGAATATTGGAAAAAAATATCTTTCAATGGAACAATTATTTCTTTCCAAGGGAACAATTATTTCTTTCACAGGATGACCTTTCCTTCAAACACCTCCGGTTGGTAAAACTTTGTAAGTTTTAGGGGGGAAATAAATTCTTTAGAACAGTGTCTGTATCACCTTTTCCAAACAAAAGAAAGGAAAGATACAATTTGAAAAAATGATACAACAAAAACCCAAATTTCAAGGCCAGATCTTATAAAGTGCCTGCACGTAGAACATTTAGTCTCACTGATTCATGAGAAAGGTGCATGCTGTTTTACAGTGGCTGTCTGAGTACCCAAGTCTCCAGGTAACTGATATTGCAGTTCTCAGAGCTGTTGTGATGAGCTGGGATGAGTCAGGTGGTATATCCTTCCTTCTGGATGCACTGAAACTTCCTCCTTAAAAGCAGAACGATGATCTGTAGCCTTTGGTTTAATGGCGTCTCATGTGCTCGGCTTTCGAAAAGCGAATGACCAAGTAAAATCTGGAGCAACTCACCAACTATTCAGATGCTTACTTTTCCTAGTACCAAACTCTGAATGACTTGTAATCATCTAAATGATGCATTTTCTAGATTCTGGCAGCTTCCAGATATCAGACACAGATATCTACAGTTTTCAAATATCTGTCATTAAGATCAGGCCTTTGCGATTAGACAGAGATGGCGGCAATACATGGATAACCACCTACCAGCAATAAAACTTTACTTAAATTCTCTAAAACTCAGTTTCCTCATTTGAGAAGTGGGGATATTAATAATGTCAAACCCATATGTTTATAGGCGGCAGGATTAAAAAAGCAAAGCTTTCAGCTCATTACTGGGCACATGGAAGCACCCAATACATATAAGCTGTTATTCTGAGTCCTCTCTCATTGTCTTGTGGATGGCTGTCTTCCAATGTCTTCACATACCTTTCCTCTGTCTGCAACTGTGTCTTAACCTCCTCTTATAAGGACAGTAATCATATTGGACTAGTGCCCACCCATATTACCACATTCTTTTTTGATTTCCCCTTTAAATCCCTATCTCCAAATAATAGTCACATTCTAACTTGCTGTAGTTTAGGATTTTCATATAGGAATTTTGAGGGAACACAATACAGCCCATTACAAGGTCTCATAAGACCAAAATTAAGGTGACAGTTGATACTACGGTCTCTTGGGGTCCCTTTTGAACCTCATTGTTTGTAGATAGAATTCATTTTGGCTTAGGCTAAGTTGTTAGAAAGGAAAAGATAATATAATGTTAGATAGATATAGATAGAGATAGATATATAGAAAATGTATATAAAATGTAACATAAATATATAATGTATAAATATAATGTTATATGTGTATAAAATATACCCAGCTCTGAAATATATGAAATATTTTTAGGTATATTTAGGTTGACTTCTTCATTCTTGGTATTCGCCTTCCTTAGTCTGCTCATTCTCTAGTCCACTCACTTACATTTCTTTTTCATTTCCTCCTGATTTTTTAAAATTCTTGAAATATTTTATTTTTATATTCTTAATGAATGGGGTTTCTTTTCATTGCCCAGGGTGGCCTAGAACTCCTGGGCTCAGGCAGTCCTCATCAGGCTCCCAAGTAGCTGAGACTAAAGGTATATGCCACCACACCCAGCTTAGAAACTTAAAAAAAAAAAAGTTCTTTTTAATTAAGAAGCTACTAGGATGATTTGTACAATAAGACAGAAGTCAAACTCTAGAATGAATCATATATACATTTTAGATCACACACTTATCTATAAACATAAAATAAACCTTCGGTGGACCTCGATACTAATCTTTCTGGGTTCTCCTCCCTACTGAATTTTTATCTCTCTTAACCAATCTAGAGAAAAAAATAATAATAATGATCTTTATCTTGTTGCAGCACTCCCTATTCTTCTGTTTGGAGTGGCGACTTTATAAATGACATTATCTTGGTAAGACTTTCTCTAAAATTGTGTACTTGCTCAATAATTATCAAATATTAATCACTTCCTAGTTATGGAAGTTTTGCATTGCATTCTGTTATGTGATAGAAAAATGCTTTTAAACTCAGTAAGTTTTCAATAAAAGAAATGTTTATGTTACAGTGCAGGGCTCTCTCTCTTTCTCTGTTTCTGTTAATCTTTGTTCTCCCTGTTGCATGCACACTCCGTGTTCCCAATTTTGTTATGTCTGGCTTGATCAGAAATCCTCATGTACTGAGCTGAAAAGAAACATCACTTCCTGTTTGCGATTGGACAAATGCAAAGAAAAATGGTCATTTATTGAGATTAATGGTAAATCTTTTCCTGTTCACTGCCCCACAGACCCATAGCTTCTCAGATCAAGAGCAACCATTTAGCAACTGTATTCTCTTTAAATTGTGGGTCAGATCGTATTTCTTATGAAACTTGGATATCCTAATATTACTGAATTAAACTGTGATTGAGTTAAAATAATGTTAAGAAAAACTCCACTAGTAGACTTCTTAGTTCTTGGTATTCGCCTTCCTTAGTCTGCTCATTCTCAAGTCCACTCACTTAAATTTCTTTTTCATTTCCTCCTGATTTTTAAAAAATTCTGTTATAGTATTCTTTTGGTTATACATTCAAACATGTTCTTCTTACATGTTTTGAGAAAATCTGAATGTCAATTCATATAATTGCAAACAATTTCACACAATATGGATCTGAAATCTAGACTGCAAATTTATTACATGCATTTAAGTTTTAATACAAAATGTTCTTATTATATAATCACTAAGTGGAATTAGCTTTTAATCTTTCTAGACAAAGTTTATAAGACATCATTGTTTTCGATGAGGCTCCTGCTCTAGGCCTTAGCACCTAAGGTTGACTCCAGATCAAACCAAAACGAAGTCACTTTTGCTAAGTGTCACGTAATCAAACTGAATTTTCAAATGAGCTTGTTTTTTCTAAAAACCAGGAGATTCTACTGAATCTGAGTCAGCACAATCAGGCACTTTCCTCTGTTTTAAGCCTATAAGGAAAGTGGCTTTGAAATGAACAATTTTCTTGTTCCTTGTTTCTGATTTCTTTAGTCACTTTCTGGCTATAAAGCTCAACTTTTCTGCCCGACTTATTGTAATAGTCATTCTACTTTGTAGAAAGAGCTGTTGCCCAATTCTACAATCACAAATAGAAGACAACTAAGTCTTTAAATTAGATTTGCTGTGATTTTGTCATTTGATAGTCAATGTAACTACTTAGTCCAAAGACATTTTTGCATGTCTACATTGACTTTCAATAATTTTGAGAAGTAACTACATAGAGTTTACTTATTCTACTAGAAACTTGGAATATACTTTCTCCAGAAAGTATCAAATCAAGAACTATAACTTTATTAGTACAGAGCAATAAAATCTTTATATCAGATTCTGGTTTAAAAATACAATACAAGACAATTCAAGCTTAAGAGTATGGAAAACCAAGTGTATTTCATATGCTTTCATTTTTCAAAGAGTTTATTACCTTAATGTCATGTTGTACATGGACCACTCGCATCTGAATCGCTTGAGCTGATTACTTTCTGTTCAGTTTTATTTTTTAACTCAGATATATGTGGTCTCTGGCATAGTGAATCTGAATTCTGTGGGAGGGACCCTTATTGAAGAATTTTCAGTAAGTTCATTAAGTCATTCAGCAAACATCTCAGTGTCCACCATGTACCATCCATTATTATAGGACTAATGATACAACCACAGCTGCCACCTGTCAGAGAAAACTACATTCTATTTCATGGGAGACAAGTAAAGAACAAATTAATTTAAAAATAATTATAATGTCCAATTTGGTAAGTGCTATTCATAAAAATAAAGCACCTCAAAGGGTTAGAGACTCCAATTAGGAGGAGAAGGAGGGGAGATTTCAATTTCAAATAAAATAATAAAGGAATGGATCATAGAGACAATGCATGAAGGAAGAGAGGGGAAAATCCAGTAAGATATGTAAAGAGAAGGACTTTCCAGGCATAACAAATTAGAGTTGAGATGAGAGGAGCCTAATACGTCTGAATAAGAGCGAGAATACTAGGGTAGCTGAAGTCAGCTGAATGCAGCAGAGACAGTATTTGTGGGTCCATAAGAGAGTGAATTCTGCAGACACACTGCTTGGTGACAACCACTCACCTGCTGTGTGACCTTTGGCAAGCTTCATAATTGCTCTGTGCCTCAATTACTTCATCTCTAAAGTAGATGAGCAATAATTGTACCTCCCTTATTGAGTTGTCATGAACGTTTAATATTTGTAACTGCTTGGTACTCATAAAAATAAAGAATAACAGAAGATGGGTTCAGAAAGGCAAGGGGTACTGAATCTGTAGAATATTTACTTTCTCTCTGAGTTGAGAAACCAATATAGGTTTGAGTTGAGAAATGGTGAGATTCAACATACATATTAAGTAGGACAGAATTTTGTATTTCTTTTTTTATTCCTGATTAAGGAATTCCTTGAAAAGAACACCTGAATTTTTGATCCAGCGTGTCATTTATTTTATTTTATTGTTGTGGCCTTCGACCATCTGAATATCAAAAATCTCCTCTGTTTAAAATATGCTCAAGTATTTCCAAGGGTTAATATATGCTCCAGTGCCTGTTATTCCGGTCATGAATAGTAGAGCACCACTCATACTTTCCTTGTTGCTACATCCTAACACAAATCTATCATTTCCAAAGTTCTTGACCCGCACTTTCCTTGTCCATATTACAGGATATATATGTTTGTCCAGCTTATCTCACTGTGTTACTTGAATGTCAACTGAGATAAAATACACATTAGCTCACTGAAAACGATAAAACTCTGTAAAAGCAAATATTTGATAACCCATGGTGTTGTTCTGATGTTTTTAAGTTTTATAGCATTGGGCCAATTACAGAAGGTCCCTAAATTATGATAGTTCAACATACAATTTTGTTTTTAAAGACAAGTTTTCACTCCATTGCCCAGGCTGCAGTTACAAATTTTTGACATTAACATGGTGTGAAAGAAATACACATTCAGGAGAAACTGTATTTCCAATACCCATACAACCTTCTTTTTCTTTTTACTTTCTGTATTCAATAAAATAACACTTTTTTTATAGAATAGGATTTGTGTTAGATGATTCTGCCCAACTATGGGTTAATATAAGTGTTCTGACCATGTTTAAAGTTGGCAAAGCTAAGCTATGATGATTGGTAGGTGAGGTCTATTAAATGCATTTTCAACTTACAATATTTTCACCTTACAATGGGTTTAGCAAGATGTCATTCTGTTGTAAGTCATGGAGCACCTCTACTTTTTCCTATTTGCCCACTTATAAATTCATCTATTTCCTACTTGTACTTTTGAAATTCTTTAATTGTGTCATGCACTGTGCCAAATTCTATTTTGGTCTTCATTTTAAGAGTTACTAGTTAATCTGAGGGTTGCATTTTGGATTTTGAGTACCTAAACCAGTATGTCAAACACTGAGCACTCAAATACCTAGACAACTATAGAACTGAAGTTGCCTGAAGCAAAGGCAAGCACAGCATCGTGGATGGACATAGTAAGCCCTAATATTGCAGATGGCCCCAAATAAAACTACGACCAAGAATTCATGCTCACTGATGCAAGTTTATTTGCTAGTTTGGGGATGAGAATGAGATTGAGACTCGAGACAAGTTAAGTGTTTGGGTGATGCTTAGATAATGTAGAAGCATGTCAGGGCCTCTGAGTCTGAGGATTAAGGTTGGAGAATGAGAATACACTAAAATCATGTCAATGTTTAGCATAGGAGAGTAAGTATGTGATTGTATACATTTAATTTAGTATTCTCAGGCCTTTCTACCTTGACTATTCATTGAGAACTGGGCTATATTCTCTCACCGAAAATGGATGTCCCTTCTGTTTAGTTACTAGTTTCCCACATGCCATTCTTTTTCTGTTTTTATTATTTTATTTATTTTTTTGTCTCTCATCAAAGAGCAATACAACTTTGGTTATAAACAGCAAGTGCTACGAATTGCCAGCTGGATGCTCTACTTGTAGGCAATGACAATAAGAAGAGGCTGATGAACAAAAGCTCATGTTGCTGATGAGAAGCAATTAAGAGAGCAACTAAGGACAAGTGTTCCATTTGAGACAGACAGGCACACAGAGAGTGAGTGAGAGAAAGAGAGAGAGAGAGAGAGAAAGAGAGAGAGAGAAAGAGAGAGAGAGAAAGAGAGAGAGAGAGATCACCAGGCCATTCAGACTTTACAAAGCTGGTCTGTTTTCTTCCCTTCAAGTGGCTAAAGATGCCAGGATTCCTGACATCCTCAATTGAATTTTCCCCAGGTTAATCCCATCCTTCTAAAAATATCCAAGCCTAAAATAATGATGATGTCAAACACAGAAGTGGTTCTTAGCCCTGGGAATAAGAGGACAGCATGGCCGTGGAGCTGCACAGCAGCTTGTTAGAATGATGTCTGTAGTGGCATGATGGGGCCTGGAGACAGTGTCTATGGGAATTCCAACAGCAGGCTTCAACCCTATCACATGGCACTTGCATAGAAACTCATGAAACAACTCAAAAAATACGTTTGTGCTCACAAATATCACTGCAATGGTTATTGAAACTGTACTTTCAAAATCTAATGTCTCCAAATTACTAGTAACTCTACTCTTAATGAATTTACGATTATTTTTTAGAATCAGTCCTCTGTGGTTTCTTCAAGTTCTCCTTAGCAAACAGTGATGCTTTGTTTGTTTGTTTGTTTTGCCAATCTTTGGTGGAAAATAATGTTGCTTTCATTTGCTGACCGAACCTGCAAAAGTCTTGTTATTTACCCTGTCAGTATCAGCAATGGGAAGGCAGTAAATACAAAGCTTAGGACAGCAAGTTCTAGGAGTCAGGAAGGCCTGGGTTGAAATCCATGGTTTACTGAATGTAACTTAGCCAAGTTACTTGACCTTGATAAGCTTCAGTTTTCTCAATGATAAAAAAGGTAAACATAGTATCTAAGTAAGAGAGTTCTTCTTAGAAATTCAAGAGGGGGAAAAGAAGCATATACAGTGACTGGTAAATAGTAAACAGGCAGGAAAGTTACATGTTATCGTAAATTCTCAAGCTAAAGCATTCATAAGCAACATAATTAAATGGTGTGTGGCTTTCAGTGGGGAGTTTCTTTAATTCATTATTTAAAAATTAAAAACATAAAGAAGTAAAAACTAAGCTAAACTCTTCTTTCTCTTTTGGATGTTTTATTTTACTTTGTAACTAAAACATTGCTCAAGACTAATTATATCCTTGATTTTAACTTCAGTTTTGTTGATGATGAAAGATAGAGAAAAGGATTTCAGCACCTGGGGTGGGGAGGATAAAATGGTTTATTATTTGGTGGAAGAAAAAAATAGTATGGAAGTTATTTATAGTGATCAATCAATAATTGCACACTTTTGAATCAGAAATAATTGATTGGAAAGCAAGTTTTGAGATTTAACGAAGTAGAAGAATGCTAATTGCTATAAGCACCCTGAGTTTGCCCTCTCTGCTACCATCAGGTGATTTTTCAGGTATCTATGTGTGCCTTACCCTTCTGGTTTAGAAAATGATGGCATGGTTAAAATCTGAAACCTACTTTAAAAGTACTGTCACTCTGAGAGTTTTGCACAGTAAGAGAGTTTGCAACCATAAGGAAGTGAAGTAATCTCAAAGACAGTTTCTACTACAATGTAGATGTCAACATTATGCCAAATACACCCATTAACTGAGAATCCTGCTTTTGAATCAGCCTACTCAGGCTTGTGGCTTCGTCTGCATATGTGAATGTGTTTGTGTTCACTGCCAAGTGCGCTTTGAGTTGGTGAACACAGATGCCACAATGAAGGCTGAAAATACTAGGTTTTTAAAAAAGTTACATCCTGAATTTCTGCCTGCGCCCCCTGTGTGTTTTATTCTTAATTGAAATGTTCATATAAAAAGAAAGATGATTATGTGATTCCTTTACTGGCTGCAACTAAAGAATATTCTAGTACTCAGAGCTGGTGCACACCTCTGCTGGGCTTTGAATTCCTTTTAATGGACTTACACATTTCAAATAGGAAATACTAACAAGCCTCTTTGTTTCATTAACTGCTGCCAAAAGAATGTACAGGAAAACTAGACTGCTCGTTTCTGAATTTGCTTGTCCCATTCATGTTACTGCCGATGGGTGCTAAGAGGACCTTAGAAAATGAACTACTCTTTGGAAATGAGCGAGCTGAACCCAAACTTGCTCCCACCTACATACACTCTCTCCCCAAAACAAACTATTTCACATAACACAAGAATATCTCTTCTCAAAGACTGAGTCAATAAAAGCAAATATCCTTCATAACTCACAAAAATTCCTTGGACCAACTCTGTCAGATTCTTAACTTTAAGACTGAGCCTGTAGGGATTGCCCATTTTTTAAGGAGATCACCAGAAGGAAACATAAAACTTAACTGTCATCCGTATTTATGGAAATAAGAATATGCCACTTGTCACCAGTTTCCCACCAGTCTAAATAATTGCGTTTTGGGAAGTGTTTCTATTACCTATTGCTGTGTAACAAACTCCAGGACTTAGTTACCTTAAACAATGGTTATTTTATTTGTCCATGATTCTTTGGGCCAGGAGTGGTGGCAGGGCTCAACTGGGTGGTTCACCTGCTTTGTATGGTGTCACTGGGATGGACGAAAGTGGCAACATGGCTTCATTCACATACCTAGCAGATGGTGTTGGTGACAGACTGACATTTCAGACTGAGCCTGTATTCTCCTTCACATGGCTACTTTGTCGTCTTCACAGCATGCAGCTGGGTTTCAAGAAGGAGCATTCCATGAATGATGAGAGTAGATTCTTCCTAGACACTAAGGAGCCAAAGAGTCCATGGAATCAAGATGTAGAGATACTCAAATTCAAGGACTCAAAGTAATATATATTAATTGTCTTATTCTTTTAAGGGCTTGTTTTAATGGGATACATACATTGTTCAAAAATATCTTTTAAATTTCAGTATGTATACATTCTCCCCCTGAGACAGGCTTTGAGGATGAGCCCACACACGTTAGGTTTAGAATGTTGCCATCTCTCTGTAATATTAAGATGAGAAACAGCAGAGCTTAAAACAAAGTGAGGTGTGGTGAGAAATTGTCTGACCAAGTATATGGCATGTGCCTAAAACAGAAAAAACTTCTCTTTGATCTTGTCTGGCAACTTGGTACCTGTGCACCTGAGTCTAAATACAATCAGATAAATGTGGGTATTTTGCTTGGTACAGGTTTGACAAGCCAAGATCCTGCTAAAGATTCTTAGTGTTGATTCTACTATTAAATCCAAATAGCATGACTAAACCTAGCAGAACCTAGGATATACTTTAAAAGATCCTCAACTCCCCTCCCTTCCTCCCTCTAAAAAATATGTGCATTCCATCTGTCTTAGTTTTAAAGACCAAAGGCATCCCTGGAAGGTTGTGAAGAAGTCTCTCTCATTCTTCCTATTTAAATGGTGGGGAAAGAAGTTGGTGTTAAGTGATTTGCTCAGATTTGACACTTACAGACAGAATTTAGTTGAAACTTTCATCTCTTGTCTCTTTATAAAGTCGTTTTTGTCTTCCCCCTACCACTGGCATATACTCACCTCAATTATTATATGCAATTAACTAAATTCCCAAGAGAACAAAAACTTACTTTTAATTAATTGATGATGCCAAGTTCAAGACATGTTAATGATGTTAATTACTAACCCTGTAGTAATACTTCTTAAGTCAGAGGTAAGTGGCTCTTTGTCTTGATAATAATTATAGCAGAGATCACTGAGGCTAGTAATACCGAGTTTAAAAACAAACTCTAGTCATTCATTTTCTACCTTCCCTTTCACTGAACATTCAACCTTAGTGTCAGGAGGGAAATGCAAGGAGATATATGTAGATACGGGTAAGCTGGAGAGCTCCTGCCTCATATAAGGTACCCTCATCTTCTGTGAATTATCATGTGATCATATGAGCCTAGTGTTACAAGTGCTTTTGATATGTCAAGAAAAACCAGGAATTCAGATTTTTTTTTCATGCATGCTCCATATGTTTAAAATGTTAGCAATAATTCAGATTAAATCTGTGTGAGGGTCAGTTTCCTAGGGCAAAATAATAAAAGCACAAAAACAAACTGCATAGAAACATTTGTAAGGGCATATCAAGTACCATGCATGAGGTTCAAGCTTCTTAAATAGTTTTTGTTTTTTTTAATTTAGGTTAAGACAAGATAGAAGAAATATTTTCCTTGTTTCTTTTTATTGCTTCCTAAGCACCGAAGTAAAATTCACGTAGACACATAATATGTAAATTCAAATGTATAACATCCATATATAAATACAAATAATATGTGTGGTTTCTGTGGTGTTGTAGATTTCATGGTGTGGTAGATTTCAGACATGAGTACAAATCCTTCCATCTCTAGATGTGCGTCTACATCCATTTGACACTACTCTCATCATGAAGTAAAGTCTCTTTCCCTGTCCTTGAATCTGGGCTTGACCATATGACTTGTTTGGTTATTGAGACATTTGCAAAGGAACAGAAGCAGAGTCTCTCTGAAGTGTTTGTGTACTGGGGCTCGCTTGTCTTGCTGTTCTGTGGAACTCTTCTGCCATCATGTGAATAAGCTAAGACTGCCCTGTGGGAGGAAGAGGGGCCACATGAAAGGAGCATCCAGATATTGCAGCTGGCCCAGTGTGCCTAGGTGAGCCAGGTGAACTGCAGCTTTATGCCAGTTGAGACAACTCCGTCCAGAGAGCCACCAGGCTGACGCATGGAATCATGAGAAATAATGAGCATATATAGTTTAAAGCTATTTTCAGATTCACTTACTACTGAGGAAAGAGTAGGCTTTAATGAGGAATAGTTTTTCATTTCTTAGCTGTATGATATGGATGAGGGACTTGAGCTCTCGTAAGTTCTAGTTTCCCCAGTGACATAACATATGTGAGTTAAATAACATGCAACTGTATCAATATTTATCTGTCCTTTTATTTATTTATCCATTATTCATTTATTCATCTGTTCATCCATCCATCTTTTTATCTATGGATTCATCCATTCATACATCCATCCGTCCATCCATCCATCTATCCATCCATCCATCCATCCATCCACCCACCTATCCATTCATCCATCTATGTGACCATTCTCCTTTGCTATTTTTAAAGGGCTTTATAAGTAATGTTATTAATATAACAATGGTTTCTGCTTCCAAGGAACTTTCACAGGTTTTTTAAAAACCTTACTCTTTTCAACAAACTTGCTTGGTATATACAGTGTCCTTTAAGCAAATTAAGATATATAAAAACTGAAGCTCAGAGAATTATAGGAGTTAGTTTGACAAACAAAGCTAATGATGCTGGAAACACTTAAAATCAAGTGTATTGACTTGTTCTTACTGAAGAGTGCTATTTTCTCTCTAGCTCCTAAGTGAAACAGTGAAATAATTTTAGGCAAATTATTTATTCCAGATTCAGGTCTCCAATGAAAGTATTATAATTTTTAAAAAATAGTTTTATACGGCCATTTTTTAATTCATCAAAAGGCATATTTTCACAGATATTTCATATGCATACAAGGAAAGACAAAGTGAAGACATAATGGTGTCATGTTATTTAAAATTGTAATATATTCCAGGAGTATTTTTTACTATATGTTTTCTTCATTTTTCAGTTATACTGTTGGTTTGATTAGGTAAGGATACATTGAATTTTTTTTTTTTTTTTTTTTTTTTTGAGACGGAGTCTCACTGTGTGGCCCAGGCTGGAGTGCAGTGGCCGGATCTTGGCTCACTGCAAGCTCCGCCTCCCAGGTTAACGCCATTCTCCTGCCTCAGCCTCCCCAGTAGCTGGGACTACAGGCGCCTGCGACCTCGCCTGGCTAGTTTTTTTGTATTTTTTAGCAGAGACAGGGTTTCACCGGGTTAGCCAGGATGGTCTCGATCTCCTGACCTCGTGATCCGCCCGTCTCGGCCTCCCAAAGTGCTAGGATTACAGGCTTGAGCCACCGCGCCCGGCCACATTGAATGTTTTTAGGAGAGGAAACAGCAGTTACTGTTAAGGTTTCAGAAAATAGTTATTTCTTTGTTTCTATTTTAAAACTAGCCATGCTATGTATCAAAAGTGTTAGTATTCTCACTCTTTATCCTTGGTGGGGTTTGATACTCTCACCTTTCGAATACTGCTTCTGTTTTATCTTCCGTTTGTCATATTTCCCCTTGGCAGCTCCATTACTGTAAGAATGTCATTTTATTGTCTTTTTCTCTCCCACTTCTCAGTTTCTCTCATGCCACTCCCTAAATAGGAAAAATAGCTCTGTTAATCTTAACAAATCTTTTTCCTTCTTTGGTAGTAGAAAACCCAAAACAAACAAACAAATACAATGTTAAATGTGTCTTTTTGTATGCGCAAGTTTCACACCAAGCTCACTGACCACTCTGCTCACCTGCTTAAATTATGACAAATATCCTCTTATCTTTCATATCTGTCTCTGACTATAGACTTTTGGAAACCAGAGTTAATTTTTAAATGATTGTTTGTTGTGTAATATTCTAGCATTGTGGTTTATGATTTATTTTTAATAAATGTACTTTCAGGTGGTAAAGTACCTTTTTTGTCTTTCTTGATTCTTCCTCTCAAGGACATGTGGGAGTTTCTTATTATCACCAACATCTGGTCTTCAAGATCTAAAATTCAAACTATAAACTTGCCTAAAAAAACACACGTGCATGCAAACACAGCTGTCTGTAGGTTTCTTTTGATCCCGCTGTAAAAGAAGCTACGTGTCATTTTCTTGATTTGAGGCTTTTCCAAGTGAGGGAACTAACAGATCTTGGACTTCTCACCCTCATCCTTTTCATCTTTCCTCCTTAGGGCACAGCATGTGTGAAAATTGTGGGCGAAAAGACATTCTTTCACACATTCAAGATTATGTTGCATTTTGGTGGAAAGTAATTCGGACAAACTGAGGTATCCATTTGCTTTTGGGGGCATCTTGTTAAAGACGTCAAACTTGAGCCTGTTTCGCATTTGCTTTTCCTGCTGAGTGGTGTTTAGGGGAAGGGAGGGAAGCGTTATGTAAATTTATTATGTGATCAAACTAATTTAAGCCTCATTTTAGTGGCAGATGAAGGGCCGACATTTATGAACATATTAACTGGTACCATAGATAAACCTAAACAATTCAAGTTTTTCAGGGAGTCAGTATTAAATAGCATGCATGCCTCCTTGCTTATGAACAAGGAATAAAGTTAGAACCACCAAACTCTATGTGGAGGAGATTAACACAAGTTAAATTAGGCTTGTCAAATCTCACCATCCCAGTATAGAGACAGGAAGAGAAAAATGCCAATAGTCTTCACATTTGGCTTAAAAGATAATTTCAATTTCTTCACATGCATTTTTCCCAGAGATGCAAAAAAGCAGCAAAGCAAGAGTCCATATTCAAAATTTGCCCTCAATGACTTTTGAAGCCATGTATGTTGATTAATTTATTAAAAATTTATTTGCTTTAAAAGAAAACTAAATCATGATAGACCACACACATTTCTATAGCTGGAAGAATTACAAAACAGATTTTCTGAATTAATAGGGCCTCTCGATTTTTTTGTAATTCTTGTCTTATTAAGTGGAATGACTCTGTTGTAAATAAATACACTTGTTATATTTTAGAAGATGGTTTGGGATATTTTGGTTGCCTAAGGCTGAGAAAGGCTTCCGGATCTTGATTTACAGGTTAACAAAAAGTGCCCATTCTAGACCTTATGCATAAAAAGTTTTCTTTTTTGAAAAATTAGTGCAAAAATGAAAATCATCTAAGTATGAGATTTGCTAAAGACTTTTTCCCTTGTTTTGTTCCAAATCCCACATTTTTTTAATGGTATAACCAAGATATCTTGAATGACAAATTCAATAGTAAATTCAACAAAATGATTAATGTAAGAATAACAAATTAAAAGATTTCCTAAATGGCAACAACTCTTGAATTTATGATTTCAAATGGTAATAATGGATTCCTCAAAAGTTTCCAATTGCAGCAGATCTTTCAAATGTGATTATCTCTGCTTCATTTTTCTCTCTCTACCAAAAGTTTTGTGCTACATTACATACAATTGAGTTGGCTTAGCCTAGGAAGGCCTCACAAGAAAATCACGTTTAGATGAATTGCAAAAGTAAGAAACATGAGTTACTGGAGAGGTGAGCCTCACATGTAGGACACGGTCATGAAAAGGTAAGAGTGAGGAACATGTCAGTTCTGCTACAAGTGACCAGTGAAAACATTGGGACAATAGAAATGGAGGTTTGTATTGAGGAACAACAACAAAAAATAAAAACATCAGGACAAGTAGAAACATAGGTTTGTATTGAGGGTAACAACAGCAACAAACAATAACAATGGACAAACAATGAAACCTCACCAAATAAAAGAATATAATGAAGACAGGTAACCGGAATTAGCTGTAAACACATTATTACTTACATTCTTAAAATGTAGTAATACTGCTTTTAAGTATACATAGCAAAATGGAGTCATTATCACCCGTTTAGATGTCTTTTAGAAACTTACTAAAGTGTGTAGATAAGGATTACCTATAAGTAGAATACTGAAAGCGCATACTCTGATATTATTAAGCAGATGTAAAAACAAAAAGACATTTTCAGTAGTGAGAATAAAACATTCATGTACTCAAGAGAGGAAAAGGCTGGTTGCCTTTGGACCGTAGCAATAGATAATCACCAGAATGGAGAATGTACTGATTTTAAATCCTAATCAGTTGTGACTTCACAAAGTTTAGCACACTTGCAAAGCCCATGGCTTGAAAGTCAACCTATCAGCAACAACTGACTCCAGGAACCACATTCTTGCTTCTGAAAAATCATAAATTCTTCAACTCCAATTGTGCTATATAAGTTACTTGCTTTATTAAGAGAAATTATTATACACAAGCCTGGATCTCCCTTTGATATCAAGTACTATATTTCAGATTTTCCTTTCAGATGTTGAATTGTGGCCTTTTCTTTTCACGGTAGGTAGAGTTTTCTCTAATGATTTTATTTATTAATTAAAGACTAATAGAAAATATACCTTATAAAATACAGAATGGGGAAATCCATTCTTTCAAGAAACTCTCACTTGTAATTGCGAAAACAAGCAAAACCAATCCATGCTTTCAAAATGCTCAGACATCCAAGCTGAAAATTCAGTGATAGGAATGCACTTGACATTGTAAGAACACATAGGAAGGCAATTTAACTAAAATTTAATGTGAAGGAAATCAGAGAGGGTTTACTTTCAGCTCACTCTTAAAAAGAAGTAATAAAAATAATAAAAGCAAATGGAGAGATGACCATTTAAGAATGAGTAACTAAACCAGACATGGAATTACACTCAGTTCAATGATGTTCTAGTAGAAAAGGTGAAATTCATAGAACTGTGAAAAATAGAGTTACAAAGGTAGGCAAGGGCTAGATTATTAAAAGTCTGTTGCCATCTGAAGAAACTTAGCATTTTGGAAGTGGGAAGGCATTGATATGCTTTAGAGACCTTTTCAGGTGTTCTCCTTATTACTCTGGTAACTCTGTGAGGAGACAAGGCAGGGAACAAGGAAAGTGAATGTCTGTGCTGCACTAAGAACTGTGACACCTAAGGAGGGAAAGCAATAGGATAGTGAAAACAATAGGGATGATGGAGAACTTCTCTGTAAGTAATATCAGGAGACAGAGCATGACTTGATATAGAGGGAAAGAATGGAGAAGAAGTCATTACCCAACAGAGAGGATAATCATGCTTCCAAATGTAATGGAGATGAGAGATCATGAGCCAATAATATATATTACTATATAAATCTTAAAACTAGAAACCAACATGCAGTTCTTTTACTTGGTATTTCTGAATTTGCCTCACTCGCTACTTAATTTTTGTAGTGTCCTTTTTAAAGTCTTTCAACAATTGCATTATTAAGTCCTTTGGAAAAAGACATATTTTACTTTACTATAAAATGTGACACCAATACAGAAAACCTTTGAGTAATTGGCAAATATATTGTATTAGCCCGTTCTCACGCTGCTATAAAGAATTGTCCGATAACAGGTATTTTATAAAGAAAAAAGATTTAATTTACTCAGCATTGCTGGGGAGGCCTTAGGAAGCTTAGGATCATGGTGGAAGGTAAAGGAGAAGCATTCACCTTCCTCACAGGGCAGCAGGAGGGAATGAGTGCAAGCAGGGGAAATGCCAGACACTTATAAAACCATCGGATCTCATGAGAACTCACTCACTATCTTGAAAACAGCATAGAGAAACTGCCCCCATGATTCAGTCCCTTCCCACCAGGTCTCTCACATGACTTGGGCAAAATTATGGGAACTACAATTCAAGATGAGATTTGGGACAGAGCCAAACCATATCATATATAAATCGTAGAAATTCTTGTGCATGAGGAATAAACCATCTTTAGTGGGCTCAGAACAGGAGTCCATGGCCTTGAGGACCTCTGTGTATTTGTCCATTTTCTTCTCCAAGTTCCTTTTGACCTGTTTCTGTGGCCTCATGAGCTGTTTGTTATGGTCGTGGAAGTTGGCCTTTTGATTTCTCTTCTCCTCCAGGGTAGTTGTCATTGCCTGGTACTTTCAGCCAACCTCATGAACCAGACACTCCTGGCATTATATATATATATATAAAATATATAACATATATTTCTATACTGTATATATACACATGTAAGTTTATAATGAATTTCTCTGCCTGTTGGAATTAAATGATTATGATTTTTTCCTTTCTACTCTTCTGTATTTTCTAGAATTCCTACTATAATTATGCATTACTTAATAATAAAATAAATTAATATTTTAAGAAAACAATTCTTGTTGCAAATGTTTGACCATCAGACTTGGTTTGGAACAAGCTATTACCAATGTTTCTGTGCCTACTTGGTCTTTGATATATAGGATCCGTCTTTGGTATTCTTTTGTACTATATATCCTGACTATGAGGTGGCTATATTTTTCTCCCAACAGAGGTCTTTTAGTAAGTGATTTTATGGTTGGCATTTTTACAGATTAGAAAGCAGACCAGCTGGAGGGCATACTGAATTAAAGTTTGCTTAGTATCAAGGACAACAGCTCAGACTTCATCAATACAGGAAAACACAGGTGTCTAAACAGAAAAAGATCAGCTTATTTCTCATTCTGCCAATGGGGAAAGTGTTTCTTTGTCATATGTTCTTGAGGGAAAAACAAAATCACATTTTGTAGGGTCTATGGTAGTGTTAATAGGTTTTCATCTTTGTGCCTGTTTTTTTATTTGCATATGCAAATAAAGGAAATTGTGGAAACATGAATGTTGTGAGGATTGTATACACAACTTTATTGCATAAAACAGCATGTTAATAGGTTTTCATCTTTGTGCCTGTTTTTTAATTTGCATATGCAAATAAAGGAAATTGTGGAAACATGAATGTTGTGAGGATTGTATACACAACTTTATTGCATAAAACAGCATGCACTTTCTATTAATGAAGCCATACACAACCAAGTAAGTGCATGAGTGAGCCCATTATTCTTAATTATATAACTAAACATGGAGAGGCCAAAGAAAAGCATTTATTAGTTAAGAATGGTTTTAAAAACAATCATATTTTCCTCAAGTTTAGCACTTTGAAATCATGCTTTAAGATATTCAGGGAACATTAATTATTTATTACATTCAGGTATGCACATACATATTTGGTGAATACATTTAAATATGTATACACACACATAGATCCATGAGTGTATGAACATGTGTATATGTATATATACTTTAAGTTTATGATTTATCACTGGAGGTATAAACATGTCAACATTGTTTTTGACATAGCCTCTAGTGTTGAGAGGAATATGGCAGCCCTTTTCTCATCTCTTGGGAGATGAATTCCATGTTTGGGTAGTAAAATAAAAAGCAGACCTCTCTCAAACAGCCAGAAACCCCAAACTTTGTAAGTTGTTAGAGCTTCATCAGCCTACCCTATGTAAAGCATAATAGAAGTACTGTAATTGAATTATTGAAATAAAAACATAGAACACTTTATTTTGTCTGTAATTGGACATTTGCTAACACTAGTGCAGATGTAAACTGTTGAGGTAATCTGCTTGTGCCACATTTCTTTTCTAATTGCATTTTTCAGCCTTCTATAGAAGCAGTTTTACCTTAAATAAGTCTTCTAATTAATTGTGTTTTACTTATTTTTTCCATCTCCAACCACTAATTCTGATGGTGTTTGGAACAGAATATGCTCTCAATACATATTGGTTGGTTGGGTACATGGATGGATGGGTAGATAGATGGATGGATAAATGGAAGCATGGATGGATGGATGAATGGATGCATGGAATGGGTGCACATGTTCTACCAGGAGCACCATATCATCTCCCATTTCATCAGCTTTGGTGGGAAGTGGTTAGGCACAGGACTCAAAGAAAGAGAGCACTGGCCAGGTACGGTGACTCACGCCTCTAATCCCTGCACTTTGGGAGGCTGAGGCAGGCAGATCACCTGAAGTCAGGAGTTTGAGACCAGCCTGGCCAACATGGTGAAATCCCATCTTTAGTAAAACTACAAAAATGATCCTGGGGTGGTGACACACGCCTGTAATCCTAGCTACTGGGGAGGCTGAGGCAGGAGAATTGCTTGAACAGAGGGCAAAATCAATCACAACAACATTTGGGTTTCTGTAAAATCGATTTGGTATATATCATTTGACAACCAGTCTGTATTTCCTTTGAATTACTAAGTACCACCTACTCTACTGATTTAGAACAGTTTCCTATACAGGAGATCGGCATATGCAAATTAAAATATCAATGACTAAAGTGACATATGGCTTAATCTTTGCTTTAAGTGAAATCTTATCAGGCGTGAAAATCTTTAACTGCAGATAGAATGCGTCCTGACAGCACGAACTTTAAGGTTTTTTTCTTTTTTCTTTTCCTAACAGCAGTTATTGGTTTACCATTAGTTTAATCAGAGACAGACTAAAATGTGTTTGTTTTGCACTCTCATTGCAGCTGACTTGCTAAAACTAGAAGAGCAGATTGGAAACATAATACGCAGTGACATTCTGAGACTAATGCCTAATTCTGTCCACCTGTTACCAGGTAAGTGCATCCAGGCAGTTTCTTGAGCTATTTGAAAAGCCCTCTAAGGTACAGAAAAGATAAAAGGAGATTTTCAAATGTGCATATGCTGGAAAAGCATTCTCCTCTCCAGAAAAGTCCTTTTTGGACTCCTTCAATCACCCTTTTTACAATGGAGACCCCTCTTTCCCAACTCCCTTTTATCCATGTTCTCAAAATCTTATGTCAAGAGGTGAAAAAGTAAAAGTTATTTTCTGTTTTTCTGGCTTACATTGTTTTTATTATACCCACTCTCCTCCATGCCTACTTCTTCTTTTTCAAGGGTGGTCATTAATATTATCACTACTGACATTTCAGCAGTTAATGTTCTTGATGGCTAAATATGGAAAATACATGTGACTTCCTTTACAGGTTTATTATTCTCTAGTGATTGAATCAGAGGTGAAAGGAGTAAATGACATTTTAAAAATCATTATGGAGTCCTTTGCCCATATGTACTGTTGGCTTCTGACCTTCTAATCTGTCATTCTGAGTCCTGGGTAGTTCATGTCTGCAAACTAGATATGAAATGTATCATTGGGAGCATCATAATGAGAGCCATGCCACTCTTAGTTGTGGCTAATAGCACTTATTTAACCATAATATCAATATACCCTCTGCTGTATGAGAAGAAAACTGTCCTGTGCCTCACCAAAATGTATGGTTGAATTAGTCATGGAGTCTGATTTATCCTTTTTTAAAATTAGCAATCTTTGTCTTTGAAATAGCAGAAGCTCACGCTAAGTTTGTTATGCAACTCTTGAGTTAAGGAGGGATGGGAGGGCAAAGAATTTCCTCACATATGTGAAGGAGCAAAACTGAATATACATAATGAACCAAAAATTTACATTTTTTGGATTTAGCTTATGATTTATAAACTTAACTTAGTTTATAATAAATTTAGAATAAAGAAAATGTAATCTTATTTATGAAACAATACTCACTCTTTTTGGCATGATAACCCTTATTTTGAGTTGACTAAAATACAAAAAATAGCTGGGCATGGTGGCGGATGCCTGTAGTCCCAGCTACTCAGGAGGCTGAGGCAAAAGAATTGCTTGAACCTGGGAGGCGGAGGTTGCAGTGAGCTGAGATCGTGCCACTGCATTCCAGCCTAGCGACAGAGTGAGACTCCATCTCAAAAAAAGAAAAAAAAGTTATAATTTTAAAGATGTTTAACTGCTGGCACTATAAAACAATACAATAAAATGATACATTATATTTACTAGAAACTTACCTTTAAATTCTATTGAGTAATTATGTTTTTAAATTCTTTTAAAATGTGATTTAAAGTGCATGATAAGCTTTGAATTCATGGTCCTCAATTTCTCAATACTTTTTACTCTCAGTACATTATGAATGATCTTAAATTGACCTAAGGTGTTTAGAATCATCTAACTATACGCCATGTCTAAGCAAAGTGGGGGTTAATGCAATTTTGGGTCAAAGACCAGTAGGCACCTGAAAAATTAATAGAATTTCTTTCTCTTAACCTTGGTCAGATATATCCCCAGGCCCTGAAGGTGAAAGGCTAATGTTAACGTTAACTCAATTCCTATTGCTACAGGATCTTCTTATTTACAGTCTACTAAGATTTAAACATTTCCAGTTCAACCGACATACTCGACTTTAACTTATGAGAGCGCTTCACTTTCCTTCCTCTGCTAAAGGTAGCTGTTTATATTCCACTGAGGTCAAGACCTCAAAATAAGAAGCTACATTTCTTTTATGATTTGAGTCTCTTCTCTCTTTACCAGGATGAAATGAACTGAAGAAGAGTTCGTTATCTGGAAGAGGTAGAATTAATTTGTTCAGTTTGTAAAATAATGGGTATATAATGAACACACTCTTGAATAAGTAAACCTTAGTATAAATATTTTAGACACATTCATCACAAGATTTCTTTTAAGAAGAGTTTCATTAAATTATATTTGGCAATCTCACCCTTTAACTCATTACAGCAGAAACTCTACAACTTAATGAATAGTAGCTCTATCTCCAATCAATAGAAAGATTAATTCCACCGTTATTTAAGTTCATTTTGTTTTTTACCATCCTCCCAACCATCGTAACAAAAAGGTAGGTTTGAAATTCAGTATGTATAAATTAAATAAGCCATTGGCTTGTTTATGGGACTGTAAATAAATGACTAGTACATAGTAAGTGTATATAATAAATAGTTATTAATTATAATTTTGTCGGTAATGTTTACACTTAAGCAAATAGATGCCCTGAAATTGTATATAAATCAAATATGTCTTATGAATAGTGTGTCATAGATCTTATTGTTTCATTGCATGTCCACAAATAGAATTGTGAGAATACAGAAAGGAATTACACACTTAAGAATCCTAGAACTGGCAGGGCACGGTGACTCATGTCTGTAACTTCAGCACTTTGCGAGGCCGAGGCAGGTGGATAACTTGAGGTTAAGAGTTCGATACTAGGCTGGCCAAGATGGTGAAACCCTGTCTCTACAAAAAATACAAAAATTAGCCATGCATGGTGGGACACACCTGTAATCCTAGCTACTTGGGAGGCTGAGGCAGGAGAATTGCTTGAACCTGGGAGGCAGAGATTGCAGCAAGCCAAGATCATGCCACTGGACTCCAGACTGGGTGACAGAGTGAGGTTGCTTCTTAAAAAAAAAAAAAAAAAAAAAAAAATCTAGAACCTTTCTTGCTTGCCTTTTTAACTGTGTCTCACTTTGAAGAGTTCAGCAGATAGAACAATATTTCAAACAGCAAAATATTGAATGTATGATTTAAAATAAATGTGTCTGTTTGATTTAACCACCAAGAGGTAAGATTCTCAACTGTTTCTTTACAGTTTGTAAAAGCACAGAGAATGATCGAGAGCCCAGTAACCAAAAGCCCTGTCCATTTAGTTCCCTATCCACCCTTTGTTTAATCTACATGACACCAAATACACTAGATTTCCTACTGTTAACTTGGCACTATCAACACTCCTTAGAGGGATGGAAACTGTTTCCCAGATTTATCTTCCTTGTATGCTTCTGGCTTGAAAAAATGCCCATAAGAGAGCTCATGTTAAACTTGAAAGGTAGAAGTGAAAGAAAGTCATTATTTCCTTGAGGTGATCACAGCCAGGCTTACAGGCAAAGAATCACAGAGGCTTCCAGCAAGCTCTTGAGAACCACACACTTTGGTGCTTCAGGCTGAAATTATTAGTGTCAGCTCCCGTGACCACTGATGGCAATTCTCCTACGACCTTCAGTGATAGTTTTCCTGGAATTTACTCCCTCAGCCCTTAAAAGGATCATGTAAGCACTAATTATCATGAAAACCTTTATATGTGGAATATCAAACAGCTTCTTTTCCTTATCAACTTCTGAGCCAATAAAACGAACAAATGCTAAGCACGACTTTAACATGTTTTTGACTTAGGTCCCATTTGCATTTACAAACCAGTTTGAATAATTTTACATTTTTGACAGTATAATAAATTCTAAACTAAAGCCATGCCAGTTCTGTTGCATTATTTTAAAATTAATTACTTTATCGGCTAAAACAATAAACATGGTTGGTCTAGGGTAAATATATTGACCCCAAGTAATTTCATTTTTTTTCAATAATATTATTTTCATCAGTATACAGACAATATGCCAGATCAGTAAGATTTTATCAGCTACACAACAGGTTGAAGAGTGTTTCCCCAATATCCATGTCCACGTAGAACCTCAGAATGTAAGTTTATTTGGAAACAGTGCCTTTTCATATGTGCTTAGATAAGATGAGAAGATACTGGATTAAGAGATGCCCTAAGTTCAATGACTAGTGCCCTCATAAAAGAGGGCGCACAGAGAAGTCCATGTGAAGATCTGGGCAGATATTAGAGTGTTTTGAGTATTACTGAAGAAATGTCAAGGACTGCTGTGAGCCAACAATAAGGTAGGAAGAAAAAAGGAAGGAGTCTTCCGAGGGATCATAACCTTCCCAGCACTTTGATTTCAGACTTATAGCTTCAAGAGCTATGAGGGAAAAAATTACTGTTGTTTTAAGCCACTTAGTTTGTAATAATTTGTTACAGCAGCCTTAGGAAACCGATATGGATTATTTTAAATAAACTCAAGAGATATCTCCCATGATATGTTAAAGGTTTTGGGAAAAAAAGTAAAGTTTTTTAACCAAATAACCATATAAATAAATCTAATGATATCAAGTAATACAGCTAACAAAAAAACCTCACATAAATAGAAATGCAAATACATTACATATATTAACAATCTAAGGAATCTAATATGACTAATGTTGAATTAACACTCATTTAGTAAATGCAGTAATTTAGTACCTATATTAACACTTTAAGTGTTAATAAATTTTAGTAAATGGGATTTATTCTATGGATTGTTGGGTGGTTTAGTATCTGCAAAGTATATTAATATTATCTATTATAATACAAAGATCATAGGAAAAATGTATCATCTTAATACTAAAAAGTAATTAAACATAAAAATTATTTCTGATTTAATTTAGAATTTTAATTTAAAAATGTATGAATAACAGTAAATTCCTTTTATTCTATTTTATTTACTTATTTAAATTGTTCATTCTGTAGCCAGGAAATGTTTTTTAAATGATAAAGTTTATTAATCTTAATCAAATAGCCACCATTGGCTCAGTGGCAGAACATTACACTTTACCGCTAGGGACATGGATAAAATACGAATGTCTGGTATCCCCAGCTTCTTCAGCATTACCTTAGAGCTTCTATCTCATATAATTAGAGAATAAGAATTGCAAAGAAGAAAATAAATTTATTTTGTCATAATTTGTTAATTTTATGGCCTAACTTAAAAAAAAAAACTGAAATAACCAACTGTTAATATTGTAATTATAGATTTGAATGATAGCTGATTATAAAATTTATTTTAAAAAGTAAATTCTCTTGCTACAGAGCAGCCAGAAGAAAGTAAAAATTAATAAAGAAAATAAGTTGGTCATAGTAACAACCCAAAGTATAAACAGCTAGGAATAATCTAAATGAAAAACATAAAATTACAATATATAACTGTGTTCCATAATAAAAGAGTTGGATAAGTAGAATGATCAACAATGTTTCTGGATTTTAAAAATTGTAGTAAAAAATATATCCCTTTTCTCAAATTAATTGACAAATTTAGCTTATTTTCACTTTTTTTTATATTTAAAAAATAAGGCTGGGCACAGTGACTCACACCTGTGATCTCAGCACTTTGGGAGGTCAAGGCAGGAGGATTTCTTGAGGCCAGGAGTTCAAGACCAACCTGGGCAATATAGGGAGGACTTTTCTCTACCAAAAAAATTTAAAAAAGAAAATTACCCATGTGTGGTGGCACCCACCTGTAGCCCCAGCTACTTGAGAGGCTTAGGCAGGAGGGTCACTTGAGCCCAGGAGTTTGAGGTTACAGTGTGCTATGATCATAACACTGCATTCCAGCCTGAGGCACAGAGGGAGACCTTGTCTCTAAAAATAAAATAAAATAAAATAAAATAAAAATATAATTTTCAGAAATAAGAATCATTGGCAAATTTACTCTACTACATATTGAATTATAAAAATTGATGGGTGAGAAAATAAGGTTAAAGCAACAAACAATTATTAGTAAGATTTTGAATCTAATACAGCTGATCACCTCAGATCAGTGTGGACGGGATAAATTATCTGAAAAACCAGAATTCTCCCCACATCATATACCACAGTACATTTCTAATGGAATAAAAATTTAAATGCAAAAAAAAAATTAAATCTTAAAAGCACTAGAAGAAGATGTAACTAACATTTATATATTTCAGAACTTTGAAAATCTTGTGCCTGACAGTGAAATCAGGATTGTTGAAAAATGTATCCATGTAATATATTATTAAATTTTCATGACCAATTTAAAAAAAAGAAAAACAGAAATAGGTACCATCAACAAGGCAATGAAGTAAATTACAAATGCAAAGATGGGTCTATAAAAAACAGAACCACTCTGAATATCTAAAAATAAAAGTTTGAATAAAAATAGTACTTTCATATAATGGAACATTTTCTTGACAAAAATCTTTTAGAAATTAAAAGACACACTTGAGAACCATATGTACCATAAGTTTCTCTTTTTATAATTAAAAGTTAAATTAGGTAGATGTGCACGGAAAAAATCTGGAAATATGTGAATATGTAGATTACATATTCTTATATATTTGGATAGTGATATTATAATTAGTGTGCTCTTTATATTTATCTTTTTTTCTGTTTTCCTACCATAAACATGCATGTATTGGGAAATCAAAATGTTAGTTGCTATGGTAATGAAGTTTATGTAGATTAATGTTTATTGACATTAAATTGTGCATGATATATTAAATTTTAAATGATAGTTGCACAACAGTCTACATACCATAATTCTAAGACATAAGAAAAAGAATCTGGAGTACATAAAGCAAAAGCTGCCTCTAAAAGGTGAATTTATAAATAGTTTATTCTGGTTTTTCAATCTATACTTTTACTGTTTCAATAATAAACCCAAAATAAATAATAAAGTCATGTTATTTAAAAAATATGATCAAATGGTTATTAGGTTAAAGAGGTATTAAATAATTAAAATAGTCTATTTCTGTTCAAATGGACTTCAAGTTATATTCCATTTTTCAATACATCTAGTAAGAATTTCAGCTACTGTGTTAGCATTATTTCCATTTTTCCATAATCTATTTTTCTTTTATGTGTAAGTCAGATCCCAGTTCCACAGGCAGAGGTATGGGAATAACCTGGCAGTCTGTTAGAAATGCAGACTCTCCGGCCCCACCTCAGACCTCATGAATCAGAAACTTCATCTCATCCAGAGCCTCAGCTAACTTGTGTGAACATTCATTTGTGACAGACTGAGTTGTATCTGTTGAGACTACCAAAATATCACCTCTTTATTCATGCTTGCTCTGATGACTTCAGGAAAAATAGCAAAACTCACTCCTCCATATCTGTTTCTCCTGAATCATTTTCACCATTGTACTTACCATTGTCTGATCTTTTAGCTTATATTTATTAGTTATTGTATACTTACTTGATTGTTTTTTTTAAAATTCTCTCCTATGTCTAAGTTTAGGGCAATTTAGCAAGTGTGCTTATCCGGCAGTGAAAGTGTTAAGGTTTCAGAATTGTATAGCAAGATTGAGTCAAAGTCACAAGTAGAAATAAAATCAGTGTTTACGCAGCAAGTACTCCTTAAATTATGACTGCATCATGCATACACACAGTGCACAAATCAGTCCAAAATTCCTGCCCTCATGAAACTTTCATTCTAGTCAGAGGATACAGGTGATATGCAAAACAAATGTTTGGTACCTTGCATGGTGAGAATTGCCAAGGAAAAAATACTGGCTGAGTGAAACTGGGATTGTTGGAGTGTGCCAACGGTGTTATTAGGAAAAGTCTCACTGAGAAGGTGGCGTCAGCTCCCACTTATTTATACCCTACTATGTACAAGGTGCTGTACGAGATGCACCAGAGGCATGGAAAACAAAGAATAAATATGAGAAATTATGAAATAGAAAGAAGAAACGTGGCTGTGGTTTGTATCAACATGTAGGAAGCATTCGTAACCAGCAAAGGATCCAAGCAAGTGGAAAGTATTTGGAATAGCCTCTGTGCAGTCACTTGGATGTAGGCATTCTACCCTTGCTGCTCTACAACACTCTTCCATGTATGAATTGTGTGCCCTCCTGTGTGCAGTCTACGGCAGACCCGCCACTAAATCCCCCGAGTGTCACAATTCAGGGCCTGACATGTAAAAGACAGTGAATAAATGTCTCAGGAAAGATCAGAGAATGAACAGGCGAAGAGTTGAGAAAAGAACCCAGAAAATAACAGTGTTTCCTTGAGGTTGGAGAGTGGAAAAGTAGTCGCTGCAGTATCCCCAGGAGAATGAGAATGTAGGATGCTGGAGACAACATTGTTGAAATGACTGGGCTTAGGGTTCCGGTGTTCTGAAGTTGTGCATGGTCCCCAAAAGGGGCTGATGAACTTGGAAAAACAGGAAGTACCATGAGAATTAAAATCTTTTTTTTTTTTTTTTGAGATGGAGTTTTGCTCTTGTTGCCCAGGTTGGAAGGCACTGGCCCAGTCTCGGCTCACTGGAACCTCCACCTCCCAGGTTCAAGCGATTTTCCTGCCTCAGCCTCCTGCTGAGTAGCTGGGATTACAGGTGCCTGCCACCATGCCCAGCTAACTTTTGTATTTTTAGTAGAGATGAGGTTTCACCATGTCAGTTAGGCTGGTCTCGAACTGCTGACTTTAGGCAAATCTTCCTGCCTTGGCCTCCCAAAGTGCTGGGACTACAGACGTGAGCCATCGTGACCGGCAAGAATTGAAATCTTTATAGAGGTAGAAGAGGTAACTCATTCAGGTTAAAGCAGAAGGATAAGTAGAAATACAGGGAGCTGTGGTCAATAAGAAGAATGGCAGTGTTTGATTATATTTCTCTATTATGTGTATATGATAATGGCCTAAATGCACATCAGATGTTGACCATTTGCAGCCAAAATAAGCATGGAGTCTCGGGCAAGGAATGCCATATAAAATATTGCTAAAAATCAGAATCTTATTAAAGACACTTCTGAAAAAAATCTAACTTTTAAAGAGGGGCTTGATTAGTTTATATATTCTGGAACAGCATGAGAAAGGAAATGATGTGGGTTTTCTGCCCTTCATGTCAGAAACTGACTGCAGTTTTTTGATTACAGACTTACTAAGTACCATGTCAGTATGACGTTTACCATCCCCACAAACACTACGGGATCTAATTTAACACAGTTTTTGACGAGGCCATGTAACTGGGAACAGAGTCTTACTGTTTGCAGAAAAAAGAAAGAACTTCCTAACTGGATAAATATACCCAGCAATATTCCCAAATGGCTTTATGTCTTCTTCACAGGCTGGCAAATCATTAAAAAAAAAAAAAAAAAAAAAAAAAAAAAAAAAAAAGGTTTTCTCTTCTTGGAATTAAGAGACATGTATGTAAATTTATCAGGAAAATAAAAAGCCATCGAACTCACTGACTACTACAATTTGTAACTCATCCAGACGGCACTCTAAGGCACAAGCAATCCTCCGTCAAGTCAAATATCTTCCTTGGTCATATTTTACTAGTTAACATTTAGCAGGGTTTTCTTCTTCTTTTTCTCCTCCTCCTCCTCCTCCTCCTCCTCCTCCTCCTCCTCCTCCTCCTCCTCCTCTTCCTCCTCCTCCTGCTCCTCCTTCTTTTAATGGCAGCAGTAGCCTCAACAAGATGCACTTAGAAATTTTCAAGTTATTTTTCTCTCAGTGATAACCTTTAATGAGAATGATGACTGAATATATTTACGCCTTTGTCTGAATGGCCATGCAAGGGTTTCTTACCAATGGGAATGTTTGTGGTGTAAGCAGAAACAATATGTTCTGCTGATTAGTACTTGTTGACTGCTGGCTGACTGGCTGTGACCCAGGCTCCTGCTGCTGACTTCGTCTCCGGTCTGTTCACAAGCAGACTTTGTAACCTTGCCCAAGTTATGTTACCTCTTGGCATTTTGTTGGTAAAATGGATGTAATCAGCTTTTCTGACAGGAATGTTGTAAGGGTTAATTAATTACTGTTTGTTAAGTGTGCTGAGATTGTCAGATTAAAGGATTAGGGAAGTGTCAAGTTTGTGTTATTATGGTATTATTTTTCTTTGTTTGACAGGAAATGCCATTTCTGTGTAATTTGCTTTAACGGTAAAATAAGCCACTTTAATCAATGCACAATCAAACCCTTATTCACTGAGGACAAGGGTATATGTATACAGTTAGCAAGAGTAGTTGGGTTAGCTGACACAAGGGCAGAAATCTGAAAATTAGACACTGGATACAAAGAAAGCCCAGAAAATGAGAGTGGGGGTAATCAGGTTCTAAGTGCCCAGGAGACTCGTGTTACATTGCCAGTGTAGTCTGTTATTAGCAGAGGGGAAAAGAAAAGAAAAAAAGCACGTTACCTTAGCAACCAATACTCAAACCAAAAAAAAATTATGTCACCAAAAATTTTTTGAAGTGATTGTACATATGGTCCAGGAACTAAATGTAAAAAAATATTTCATTAGACTCCAAAGGGGATTTTAAACATATGAAGTTATTAAAGACTTACTTAGTATCTTAAAAGTATACATGTCTAGATGTTATTTTACTTGTATAAATACATATTAGCCATATTTTAGGGTTTGATCATTATGATAATAGCTGGTTAACATCAATTTTTCCAAAAAAAATTGACTTATATCTGAAAATGTTATCTAGAAACATATAGAAGTTGCAGTAGTTTTTAAGACACAATTATTCTAATAAGCATGTTACTAAATATAGTTAAATAGATCAATATGTATGATTGCTAATGAATAATCATTTGGTACAAATATTTAAAGTAAGGAAGTTAATTTAAAGTGTGTGACATTTAACGGACTACAGGCAGGAATTTTTTAAACAATTCCTCTCATAATGATTTAATAATTTGTATCTAAAGATGTTCAAGATCTTTGTGATAATCAAGAATCATATTGAGTTGATCAAAATTCCAGAAGTTTTACAACTTTTCTTGGACACAGAGATGAAACTTCATGATCATTTCACCCCAGAACAGAAAGGTCTGCCATCTCCATTTTGAAAAACTGCAGGGAGTTTTAATCATAAAGAGATGCTGGATTTTGTCTGAATTTTTCTGCATCTATTGAGATGATCATGTGATTTTTGTTTTTAATTCTGTTTATGTGGTGTATCACATTTATTGACTTGCATATGTTAAACCATCCATGCATCCCTAATATGAAACCCACTTGATCATGGTAGATTATCTTTTTGATATGTTGTTGGATTCAGTTAGCTAGTGTTTTGATGAAGATATTAGCATCTATGTTCATCAGGGATATCGGTCTGTAGTTTTCTTTTTTGGTTATGTGCTTTCCTGGTTTTGGCATTAGAGTGATGCTGGCTTCAGAGAATAAATTAGGGAAGCTTCCCTCGTTCTCTATCTTGTGGAATAGTGTCAGTAGGATTGGTACCAACTCTTCTTTGAATGTCTGGTAGAATTCTGCTGTAAATCTGTCTGATTCTGAACTTTTTTGTTGATAATTTTTTAATTGCCATTTCAATCTTGCTGCTTGTTTTTGGTCTGTTCAGGGCATCTAATTCTTCCTGATTTAAGCTAGGAGGATTGTATTTTTCCAGGAATTTATTCATCTCTTCTAGATTTTCTAGTTTATGTGCATAAAGATGTTCATAATAGCCCTGAATGATCTTTTGTATTTCTGTGGTGCCAGTTGTAATATCTCCCATTTTGTTTCTTATTGAGGTTATTTTGATTTTCTTTTTGTTTTTCTTGGTTAATCAGTATGCAAGGGAAATAACTCAATGTAATAAAAGCCATCTATGACAAACTCACAGTCAACATAACACTGAATGGGGAAAAGTTGAAAGCATTCCCTCTGAGAACTGGAATGAGACAAGGATGTCCGCTGTTACCACTCCTCTTCAATGTAATACTGGAAGTCCAAACCAGAGCAATCAGACAACAGAAAGAAATAAAGGACATCCAAATCAGTAAAAAAGAAATCAAACTTTCACTGCTTGCTGATGATATGATTGTTTACTTCAAAAACCCTAAAGACTTCCCCGGAAAGATCCTAGAATTGATAAATTGTAGGATTTTTACATGGAAGCTACACATTGGCTTTGGTTTAAAGGGTTGGATATCTTGAAGCGAGGGGCTTACATGTTGTGGATAGACTCAAAGACTTTCTAATTAGTGATTGACTGGGAAGAGAAGCTTTGTTTAAAAATTGGGGGTCAACAGAAAAGAATATTATCTCTGGTTCATGAGTGCGACTCCCTCAAGGCCCCATAGGAAGAAATTTAGAAAAAAAAACAGAATGGCGGCAGCATAAGTTCAGTCTTCAGTTCCCTCTTAACTGAAGTCTATGGGCCAGTGGATCTGTTCAGTGAGGATCTGGGTTTCTGAAAATCAACTCAGGGACATATTTTAAGTTGTTACTTTTAGTTTCTATAGGGATCCAAACATCTCTTGGCTGTTAACGTGCTTGGCTATTATTTTAGGGTTCTGTTACCTTCTTGTCTATTTCGGGGATAGGTAGATACCTGGAATTTCCTTTGAAGGAATTCAAGAATTTCTTTTGAAGGAATTCAAGGTTTTCCTTTATTTTCCTGCATTGAGGGCTGCAGGCCCCTAAAATAAAG
Organism: Rhinopithecus roxellana; assembly: GCF_007565055.1. Lineage (NCBI taxonomy): Eukaryota > Metazoa > Chordata > Mammalia > Primates > Cercopithecidae > Rhinopithecus > Rhinopithecus roxellana. The sequence continues at coordinate 143,317,393 of NC_044553.1, read as the reverse complement.
GGACCCTACTCCATCTCACTTCCAATCACACTGAGAACAAATCCATCAGGATCTACATGGGAGCATCCTTAGCTACGTTTCTGCCCTGATCTTCTACCACTTTTCTCTTTGCTTACACCATTCTAGCCCTTCTACTTTGCTTGCTGTCCATCAGAAGCACTGTGTTTGCTCTTCCCTAAGACTTTTGTTTCTTTTGTTCCTTTAGCATGGCTTCTTCCCTCATTTCATTCAGTTTTGTGCTCAACCGTTACCTGAGAGAGCTGCTCTAGGCAACCTGTGAATAATAACACCACTGTATCATTTTGCTGTTACCTTATTCTACTTTTAATTTTCTCTATAATACTTTTTATCACCTGCCATACTATCTACTCATCTCTCTTGGAGAGGAGGAACTCTTTTGTTTACTTCTTCAGAGCATAAAAAAAGTGCCTGGCACACAGTAGCTTAATAAGTACTTGTTAGAGATTTCAATACACATTGAGATACTATTACTTAAAATTTTCCAGAAAGTCTTAGTTAACAACCATATTATTATTTATTGAATATTCCCCAAATCAATAGAATTCTGTAAACTGAGAAAAAGATACTCAAGCAATGAATGGCATTCCCCAAACATACACATTTTGTTTGTTACAAACCTTTCTCAAAAGCATTTAAGATTCATAAAATTATGGCAACCTATCCTGCCAATCATTTTGGTTGTTATAACAACCAAAAAATTATTTCATCACATTCACCTATTCATGAAAAATTCCCATGAATGTATTTTTCTACTAACAGGTCCAACGATAAAGTGTAGATGCTAAAATCTGAAGATAGTTCTTCAGTGAGAAAACAATTCAGCCCTGAAAATCAAAATGTCCACTCCTACATAGACTCTTCTACAAGTAAAGTATTTAAGAGTAATAATCATGCAATATTTTAGAATCATAATATGTATAAGAATTAGAGAAAAGTCTTGATATCACCTAACTCAATCCACTCATCTTGCAAAGTGGAGACTCAAGTGCAGCTTCATTTTGTGCAGCTATTGACCAAATAGCCAGTAAACAGAAGCATCAGGTCTGGAACTCAGGTTTCCATGCATCTTCTAGCTTCATGCTTTTCAGTTACATCATTGTGTCTCTTCTTCAAGTCATATACTTCTCTCGCTTGCTCTCTCTCTCTCTCTGTGTAGGTGAAGAAGTCAGTTCTCTAAAGTATAAATATATCCACGCACACATAATTGTTTTCTTAACACATATAATGATTAAGACTATTTGCATTTTTACTCTATACCCTTAGCATATTCAACTAAAATAGGAAACATGTACGTTGTCTTTTAAAAGTTATAGATATTTGTGTGCGTGTGTGTATATACCCACACATATATCATGTATATATACGTATATTCTTTCCTATATAGATTTCAAAATAGAATGGTTTATCCACTTAAATTATAAAATAGAATGGTTTATCCAGTTAAATGTGTAATTGTATAAAATGTGAAATACCAACTAATGCTAGATTTATTGTAGTATTTACATTTTAAGGTATGCATTTTTTGAACATATTAACATAAATTTTGTATAGGCTCCAAAATTTATTCATACCAAAAGTCCTCACAGTTCTTTCAATCCATATATGTATATTTATATTTATATATTTATATATATTATATAAAATCAGCTATTACATCTATTACATCTTGTAAGGCCAAATTTCAAGGGATTATTTTCCCTTTTTTTACATTCAATATATACATTGCAAAATATATTTATATAATAGAATATAAATGCTTTGGATTAGGTGTGCTAGGAATGAAGAATTTTAAGAAGATTTACAAGATGGCTGATAATTTTAAGAAGGCGCAGATTTGGGGAAGTTTTTGAGAATAAAGGATTAGAATATCTTTTGGTTTAAAAACAATGCAAAGGAAATCTTAATATAAAGGATTTATCATCTGAGTATTTTCATGTAGGACACACACACACACACACACACATGTACACACACTGAGGATATAATACTTAGGGTATATTGTGAATAAATAAGTCCACGAGGTATAATTTAAAGGTTGTTGGTGTGGTGAAAGAGCGAAGTGCAGTCAGTATTGCCCAAAGGTAAACACATGGACAGCTTCAAGTTACAAAGAGTTGGTCTTGCACAGCAATCATTGCAGCAGCAAATATAAAGCTTGCCTTACTTTATTCTGATGACTATCTGGATAACACATTATAAAATTTCAGCTCTGCAGGTCATGGAATCATGGCTCACTTCGTATACAGATGTCATTGTTGATGCTTTGACTCTAATTCCAGTAATACACCCCAATTCAGGCCCTTTATGCCTCCCACTTGAGGTCACAAAGTTGGAAGGAAACTTAGTTCACAGTAAAAGAATTCTAGGGCCCTCGATTTGCATTTACTTTGCCTGTAAGTTTGGTTCTAATGGAAAGCCATGAGTAGTGCCCACAACACGAGATTTATGGAATTTAAGCTCACCATGAATTTCTGTAGGGAAACGTGGGCTTTATCTGCCTTAACAAAAGCAGTCATTTTCTGGCATGTCTAAAATTAGATTACTGTTAATTTAATATTCCCAAATTAAAGTGCTTACTTGTGATACGGCTTAGCAGTTCTTGAAAACGTCAACATTTTATTAAGGGGCATCTGTTTGGAAACTCTCCAGAGCTGAAGCTTCTATTTTCTGACTGCAACTGGTGGGTGTGAGGGCCTTGTATCCCTGAAGCACTTAGTGTGAAGACACCACGCACTTAGGTCCAGAGCTCGACTCCTCACCACGGAAAGCAATCCTTTGGCCTGGTTGTGAGATGTGTTGTTGTCTGTCTTCAGGCTGACATTGTTTTAATGCAGAAGAAAAGTTTGAGAAGAAAAATGATAATTTGGTATCTAAATTTCCTAGGAGCTAATTTTGCCAGCTTTTTTTCAATTTGATTAATCTGATATCATTTTATGGATCCTGAAAAAATAAAGTTTATTACCATTCATCTGAATATTCAAAACCTTAATTATCCTTCAAAATCAATCTCAAATACTACCTTCTTTATGTAATCTTGCCTTGATACTCCTACTGATAGCAGCTTCCTCCTTTATTTTCTTTTCTTGCATGTGAGAAGATGTAATATATGGTAATTTATATATATGTGTATATATGCTTCGCCAACTACACCGTGAGTTGATTCAGGGCAGATTCCATGCCCCGTTTATCTTTTATCTCCAGCATCTAGCCTAGAGTCACCATTTAATAAGTGTTTGTTGAAGGTTCACACGAATAGACAGTCTAATTGGTTGGTTTCTTACTCATCTGTCTTCAATGTATATATGCTCAGATTACTTCATAAATCAGTTGGTAATTAAAAGCAGTTTATAAAGTCTTCAGGAATGTGTTGTGATTGGCATCATCATCATCATCTTTGTCATCAAATATTTACATGTTAATTAAACACCTACTCTTTCTAACTCTGGGTGGTATATGCATTGCTGAAAACTTCTGTGTATAACTGACTTGTATCATCAAATAATAGTTTAAGTCTGCTATTTGAACTGCAAAGCACAAATATCTGTTTAAAGGAACTCTTTGGTTCATTTCCTTAACATAAGACAGTCATGTAAAATGATGAAAATAAGTGGTATATTTTAGTGACAAGAGCAGGGAACTGGAGTTTTGTGGTTATAGTCTCAATATTCCACCATTTGTTTGACTTTGAACTGATATAAATGATTTTACGTCTCTCACTTATTAACTGTAAAACAGGAACTTGAGATGGATGATTTCTGAAATTTCTGTGATACTAAGTATAATAGCCCCAAAGATGTCCTCACCCTAATCCCTGAAAGTTGTGACTGTGTTCCCTTATGGGAAAAAGGGACTTTGCAGATGCAATTAAGGTTAAGGGTCTTGAGTTGAGGATATTATCCTGCATTATCCTGCATTATCCAGATGGGCCCAAACTAATCACATGATTTTTTGTTGTTGTTGTTTTTAGATGGAGTCTCACTCTGTCACAAGGCTGGAGTGCAGTGGCGTGATCTTGGCTCACTGCAACCTCTGCCTCCTGGGTTCAATAAATTCTCGTGCCTCAGCCTCCTGAGTAGCTGGGACTACAGGCACGTGCCACTATGTCCAGCTGATTTTTGTAATTTTAGTAGAGACAGGGTTTCACTATAATTAGTTAGTATGGTCTCGATTTCCTGACCTCTTGATCAACCTGCCTCGGCTTCCCAAAGTGCTGGGATTGCAGGTGTGAGCCACTGCAGCCGACCTACATGATTTCTTAAAGGCAGAGAACCAACCTTTCCTGGCTGTTGTTACAGAGGTGATGTGACCCTGGGAGAATTATCAGAAAGTTACACGATTTGAAGATCGAGGACGGAGGCTACAGTCAAGGAATGGGGACTGTTTCTACAAGCTGGAACAAACAAGAAAATGAATTATCTGCTAGAGCCTCCAGAATGGAATGCAGCCTTATGAACATTTTGATTTGAGTCCAGTGTGACCTGTATTGGACCTCTGACTTATAGAAATATAAAGCAATAAATTTATGTGGTTTTTATCCACTAAATTTGTGGCAATTTGTTACAGCAGCAATGAGAAAACCAACATAATGTCTCATTGTCTTTGGTCTTGAAAATCCTCTAATTCCCTATTTTAATATATCTTAGATTTAAATTCCAATGATCATATATTAGGGTTGTTTAAAAGTGAGGTGCATTCATACCAGGGATTTCTGTCTTCCAAATTCATGTATTTGATATACTTCAGAAAACCTTTCAATTCACTACTTGAACAAAGGAATTTGTAACTAACTCCTATCTTCCTTTTACACAATAGAAATCAAAGCCTGCAAGAGCTCATGCCATTTACTTTAGTCAAAATCTGAATGATGCATTGCATAAGTAACAACATAATAGAGCCCTCATATTGTAATCTGGATAGATGTCTGCTGTGCTTTGAAAATCAAATATTGTTCCCTTTGACGTTTTGACAAGTAATTTCGACAACAATATACATTTGGCTAACTCATGAATGTAGTACTTCTCGTCCTCTGGATTGTGCGGGGTTTGCACTATGCTAAGAATGACAACAATTATGAAACTGACTTACATCTGCCAAGTGAACAGATGGTCTTGTAGTTGAGAAGAACAATGGTGAAGAAAGAAAAGGCAAAGGGGTGGGGGTGGGGGGAGCTGGTAGGGTGGATGAAACTCGTGCAATCCAAAATAGCACTAATAAAACTAAAGAAGGATACAGACAAAGGCATGTTATAATTTATTACTGAAAGGTATAGAAAAAGAGGAGAAAGGTCTTGCTTGTTTAACTTTCTCACATACTGGTAGTGAATCTAAGTCAAGTATACTTGAGACTTATAAGAGGTGAAATCATAATGTTGATACTCTCCTTTATGCAAGTAGTTATTTGAAAGTATCACCAGTGTGAATTTGATACCAGATGGAATTTCTCCTTTAACCATCTACATTTTTCCCTTTTTAAAAAACTTATCTGGGGAGCAGACAACACAAATAACAGAAGCAAAAACTTACATAGACAATAAAAAACTTTACAATGAAAAGCAGAAGTCTTTCTTAAATATATTGACTTCTTTCTTTATAATTTGAACTTTTCATGAGGTGTTAAGCTTATAAGTATGAATATCCATTATCATATTATTCTCTAAAATAATATAGTATTATACTACCCTTCTGGAGCTAGAGGTGTTAGTGCAAAGATCCTGTTTTAAAGACTGTTATGTGTCTTGAATTATTATTTTTGTGTTTTTTTATTTTTTTCTTGAATTAATTTGTCATATTTTACCTTTATATATTTCAGATTTTTATATTTAATATATATCATACTGCATATTAGTTTATGGAATATTATACATTTAATAAATATTATATGGGGGCAGTTCCAAGATGGCCGAATAGGAACAGCTCCAGGCTACAGCTCCCAGCATGAGCGATACAGAAGACAGGTGATTTCTGCATTTCCAACTGAGGTACCAGGTTCATCTCACTGGGGCATGTCAGACAGTGGGTGCAGGACAGTGGGTGCAGCCCACCGAGCATGAGCCAAAGCAGGGCAAGGCATCGCCTCACCTGGGAAGCACAAGGGGAAGGAAATTCCCTTTCCTAGCCAAGGGAAACCATGACACACAACACCTGGAAAATCAGGTCACTCCCACCCTAATACTGTGCTTTTCCAAGGGTCTTAGCAAATGGCACACCAGGAGATTATATCCCGTGCCTGGCTCAGAGGGTCCCACGCCCACGAAGCCTCCCTCATTGCTAGCACAGCAGTCTGAGATCTAACTGCAAGGCGGCAGCGAGGCTGGGAGAGGGGCACCCACCATTGCTGAGGCTTAAGTAGGTAAACAAAGCGGCTAAGAAGCTCGAACTGGGTGGAGCCCACTGCAGCTCAAGGAGGCCTGCCTGCCTCCGTAGACTCCACCTCTGGGGACAGGGCATAGTCAAACAAAAGGCAGCAGAAACCTCTGCAGATTTAAATGTCCTTGTCTGACAGCTTTGAAGACAGTAGTGGTTCTCCCAGCACAGAGTTTGAGATCTGAAAATCGACAGACTGCCTCCTCAAGTGGGTCCCTGACCCTCCGAGTAGCCTAACTGGAAGGCACCCCCAGTAGGGGCAGACTGACACCTCACGTGGCCGGGTGCCCCTTTGAGACCAAGCTTCCAGAGGAACGATCAGGCAGCAACATTTGCTGTTCAGCAATATTCACTCTTCTGCAGCCTCTGCTGCTGATACCCAGGCAAACAGGGTCTGAAGTGGACCTCCAACAAACTCCAACAGACTTGCAGTGAAGGGTCCTGACTGTTAGAAGGAAAACTAACAAACAGAAAGGACATCTACACCAGAACCCCATCTGTACATCACCATCATCAAAGGCCAAAGGTGGATAAAACCACAAAGACAGGGTAAAAACAGAGCAGAAAAGATGAAAATTCTAAAAATCAGAGTACCTCTCCCCCTCCAAAGGAACACAGCTCCTCACCAGCAATGGAACAAAGCTGGATGGAGAATGACTTTGACAAGTTGAGAGAAGAAGGCTTCAGACGATCAAACTTCTCTGAGTTAAAGGAGAAAGTTCAAACCCATCATGAAGAAGCTAAAAACCTTGAAAAACGGATTCTACTTATATATTTTTCACCAACTTGTGGTATAATTTCATGACAATCTACCTCTCATGGGATGAGAAGATAGTAAACAAGTCCAAATTGTGTTAATAACAAGGATCTAAAGTTAAAGCAATTTGTTCTCTGAAAGGATTTTCTATGTGTGATAAACTCAAACTTAAGACATGAACTTTGTGACAACTCTTCTGGCCTTTTTATCTGGGTGTCGGGGGCTATGTCTTGTTTCTTCATTTGTGTAAATGAGAATGGTGGAAAAGTAATAATATCTGACAAGTTATTTTATAGCTCTAGAGTCCATGTTACTATAATTAGCCCAGTCAGCTGCAAAGTGCCTGAGTTCACTGTTCAATTCCAATATTATCTATCTACTTTTATTTTCTTCCCTCTGCTTTATTTGGATACCTCTATGTTTTAAAGTAAAAAACTGAGCATAGCATTATGCTTCTTAGGTGAAGGACTATTTTCCTTTTTCCACAATATGCTAATAGATTGATGTTCTTGCCAGGTTTTGTTGTTGTTTTAACAGAGGCTATTTTGTTGTTGTTCCTTCAATCATGAAAGAATGTCTTAAAATTTGTTACTCAATATGTTTTCCTCTGAAAAATTCAGGTTACTTTAAAATGGACTCAGGCATTTTCCATCATATGTAGTCTTCTTATTATAAAAGGCATCAAACTATTATCTCACAAAGCAATGATGTTACAGTTGCTGTGTCACATTACGATTTGGGTAAAGGCTCAAATACACTTCAGCGGAAAGTGATTGCATTCAACAGTCCCAGTCCTGTCTTTCTTGACCTTTTCTTCCATCTTTTGCATCCCATCCTACCCTCTGGTAAGCTGCACCCTAACTGCTGTTATACTTTTTCCTCCAGAGAAGTACTCATATCAGTTATAAATTATTGAGTCTTTTTAAAAAATTATCTTAGTTCAAGCCATTCTTGTAAGCATTACACCTATATTAACTTACTGAGTTTTGTCATTACAACACTCCTGAGATAATAGTCCTATTATTATAGCCCCTGTTTTGCAGATGAAAAAGCCAAGACATAAAGATTTCCATGCATTTATAAAACTAGCACATTGATGAGTTGGGTCTTAAACTCAGGTAGCCTGGATCTCTACTAATGTTCCATAAAGAGCAGAAATTAGCTTCAATGACATTGACCTCTGATTAAATTGTATTATAAATTGGTGACTGAGGTATTAATTAGTTTAACTTATTTAATTATATAATACAAATATTTTTCCTCCTTTAAAGAATTACAAGCATCATTGAGGTCACAGGAAGGTATTTGTAAGCAATGGCTCTTGTGATTTCTTGATATTATATCCTTTATATCGTTATGTCTACATTGTCGGCCTTAGGTATATTTTATATTAATTTCCCATTGCACTTGGTTACCAAGATAGGAAATCAAGGGGCCACATTTGATTCACTCCTCACTGCTACCTTCATCCATACATTAACTCATTCATCATTATTCCTTTATTCAGCAGATGTATACCAAATGCTAGCTGGTCCCTAAGCACTGTGATTGTTTTTGGTTTGATTGTTTGCAAAGAGGAATATGACACAATTCTTGTCCTAGGGGACCTCACAGTATTTGGGAAAGCTAGGCACACAAATAGTTTGTTAGAGTGTAATGTGACCAGTGTTACAATAGATACATAAACAGATTGCTACAGCACCATAAAAAAGGGAGAAAGTAGCTCCATTCATTATCTTGGAGATTTAATAAAGGCTTCATGAAGAAAAACTATAATAAATCTTACAGGAGAGATATAATTCCATCACATAAAACAAGAAACATGTCAAGCATTCTCAGAGCATAAAGGGCCAAGTGCATTTAGAAATTGTTGAAAAAATGTTACAATGGCTGAGACACAGAATGCTTAAAGTCTGGGGTCATTGATGTAAGATGTGAGATGGGGCCAGTGAGAAAGTCCAGGGTCCAACCTGGGAAAGGCCTTTTGACAACCTTAGGGACTAGACTAACCCTTGTATAATGGGCATGGCATGATCATCCTAGCTCCAAGTTGGGTATAAAAAAGAATGAAAAGATGTGAAAAATGGAAAGCAAATTCAGAAATCAGGCAGGAGTCATGAAGGGGTGGTGGAAGTGAAGAGCAGAAAAGAACTCTGAGAACTTTTTAGGGCTAGAATTAACAGGAAAGGATGTAAAGCATGAGGCACTAGGAGAAGCTGATACTGTCCAAAGGGGTGGAAAACGCCAGGAGAAGGGAACTTTGAAAGCAGTTGAGAATGTGATCGATTTCTAACATATTCATTCAACTTTAGGTGCTTGTAGCTATCCTATATAGAGGAGGATAATCCACTTGATTTTGGAACACAAAAGCAAAAGTGGGGGAACAGAAATACACATGGAAAGAGTTATCATCAAATTGATGATAAATGAAGCCAATGGAAATTGATGATTGTACAGAAAATAGTGTGGAGAGGGAAAGGCAAAGAAAACTGAGGACCTGCTAGAATTGAAGTAAATTAAATTTATTTCACAAGCAATAAGGAATATTTAATTAAATTCTTGATGGATGTGAAGAATAGAGTTTCTTTTATTCACAAATATTGAAATTTCTTTTTCAGTACCAAAATATTAAATTGGCTATAAGAGCTTGAATGTTTATTTTCCTTTGTATAAATATCCCCTCCCCTGCACTTATTCTTTTAAGCAGGGGCTCTATGAATGTAAATTGTATGTTATTTGAACACTCTCAGTTCTCAGAATGCATCAATAGTGGGGAGCATATTCTATAATCGCTTCCAATATTGGAGAGAATCATGAGCTAGGAATTGGGATTTTGTTCTGCTTTTGCCTACAACTCACTAAATGAGGCCGACAAGTTTTAGAAACTCTTTGAATCCTTATATGGGATGTAAAGTGATGTGAGCAACCACAATGATGTTTCAGATGTCTTCTGACTCTATACTTCTATTAAAATCTTTCCTGCTTTGAAATTTTCTGTGTATTCTTCAGCATCCCTTTCTTGTAAACTTGGCCTTGGTAAACCTACTACAACATTGTAACACTAAAAAGAGTAACTTAGCATTGTCTCCTGCAGTGAGGTTTTCAGACATTTTTGTTGGTGGTCTAGATTTTTTAAATTAAAAGTCAAGTTAAAAGCATGCATCAAACTCTTACTGGTACTCAGCACATAAAGCAATACACAGTCCAAAACTTACCATTAAGGTCTTTACATTAATTTGGACAATTTCTGTATACTCTCCTGAATGTCTCAGCAATAAACAAAGACCAAAAACTCTTCTCTGATCATGGCAGAGTTATGTAATGAAGTAGTTCTTTTTCACCATATGGCAGCACCACTCTCCTTTCATTGTAGTGTTTATATAGAACCACTTAATTTTACTCAATTTTATTACTTGCCTATAAAATGAATGTAAGTTAACCCACTGTAGTTTTGTGTCATTTGAAAAAATGAACCTTTAAAAACTGCTGCTAGAAGTTAATAAGAAAATAACTCTTTAGGCATTTATTCCATTGCTTATTTTGCTTTAAATGAATATGAAAATCTCAATATTTTTACTTATATTGACATTCAACAAGGATAGACAGAACCTGAACCTTATAAAGCCCTCTAGCATTTAGATGACAGTGATGATAACCAGGTGTGGTAGAGAATTCTAAAGGTCTCTATCACATAATGTTTATAACACTGTGGACGGGCTCTAAAACTGCAAAAATTCCCAAGCCAAGCCAATTTATGGGTGATATTTATTGGTCTTTGCTTCCAAACATCATCTTAAAATAATTATTGCAGTATTAACCAAATTTAAAATGACTCTTAATCTCTTTGAAATCAGAAATTGGGTTTCACTTTCTTTGTATCTCTAGAATCTAGCTCCGTGAGTAAGATATTGTAGGGATTTATTAAAATTTGCTAAATAATGAAATAAATATCTTAATGTCAAATTGGAATACTTGATTCTTTATAGATATACTCATCCATTCAACATAGTTTTTTTTGTGTGTACCTACTCACGTCAGGCATTATCATATGTACATGAAACAGACACAGCCTGCTATCCATGGTACTTTTGGCATAAGGAGTTATAAAAAGCATTAAAGAGGTAATTTGCAGCCAAGTAAAATATTAGAGTGGTGAGAAAGCCCATGCCGTTTTGACAATGTATAATGGGTAACTGAAAGTTACCTCTTGCAGTTAGTGACTTAGATACTCCTTTAACCAAATATATAGGATTAAATTGCTAGGCATTCTCATAGACTCAGAACGCCATATGGTGGAATTGCCTTCACTACCTACATTATAATGAAGTCTTCTCTTCAACATCAGAATACTATGGTTTTTGTTTGTTTGTTTTTTGAGTTTTTTGAGACGGAATCTCACTCTGTCACCTAGACTAGAGTGCAGCGGCACGAACTTGGCTCACTGCAACCCCTACCTCCCGGGTTCGAGCAGTTCTCTGCCTCCGCCTCCTGAGTAGCTGGGATTATAGCCACCCACCACCACACCTGGCTAATTTTTGTATTTTTAGTAGAGACAGAGTTTCACCATCTTGCCCAGGCTGGTCTTGAACTCCTGACCTAGTGATCCACCTGCCTCAGCCTCTCAAAGTGCTGGGATTACAAGTGTGAACCACCATCCTAGCCAGAATACTATGTTCTAATGTACCAAAATGATTAAATTTAAAATGTTTTTAATGTGTTTATAAAGTAAAATCTGAAAAACATAACATTTCACTTCAAATATCATTGCATGTCTATAGAAGTAGGGTGAACATTTTAGATAATAGAAAGAGGTAATATAGTCAGCAAAGACTTTGAAATTTCCAATTTAAAAGTATTATATGTCATATGTTTTATTGTTTCAAAATAGGCTGAATAGAGGGAAAGCCTAGTTGGGCTTTGGGAATTCATTTGCAGAATGAAGTTCAATATGGGATATAGCTCTGGGAGAAAGAATCCTCTCTACAGTCCTCTGACATTTTGGCTTCATCATCTAGTGATCCCAAGTTAGTGACCTATGCCCTGAAAAGAAATTTAATAATGTAGGAAGTCCCTAGTTATCAGCAACAGACAAACTACCATCCAGAATCTAAAATAGGTGGATATTTTACTAAATGATAAAGAACACAGTCAGCAGAAGTGGGTGTGGATCCGTTTTGGTAATTTAGTTTGGCCACAGGTTCAAAAGAAACCTCAAAGAAATTTGTTTTTGTTTGCTTTGCTTTGTTTTTATGTTTCAATTCTTACACTGTACTTCACATCAGCTGTGGCTTGGAGTTGAAAGAAAATCTCTCTTCAATAATCTGGGCATTTATATAAAAAAAGCATTTTTAAAATTTATGTTGCTATAATCTGTTTTACATTTATACCTTTTTACTTAAAAATTATTTATAATAATTAAGTGGAGAAAGAATGACTTTTTACAACAAATGATGCTAGAGCAATTTTATATTTATTTGCAAACCAAACAATGAACTTCAATTCATTTCTTATCCTGTATTAAATAGAAACTCAAACTGGATCAAACACCTAAATAGAAAATACAAAATTATAAGGCTTCTAAAAAAAACACTGAGGAAAGTTTTTAGGATCTTGAATTAAGAAAAGATTTCTTGGCTAGTACATCAAGTCAGAATATATGCAAGAAAAACATAAATTTTAGTAAAATTTAAAACTCTTGGTCTTCCAGAAACAGTAAAGAGAACAAAAAGACAAGCCGCAGACTGGGAGAAAATATTTGAAACGACATATCTAATGTGGGACTTGAATACAGAATACATAATGAACCTCTAAAACTTAGTAAAAACAAACAAACATTTTTTTTTTTTTTTTTTTTTTTTTTTTTTTTTGTAAATAGATAGAAGGTTTCAGCAGACGTTTCCACCAGAGAAGATATATGGATGGCAAATATAAACATGACAGATTTCAACATCATTTGTTAGCAGAAAAATGTAAATTAAAACCATAATGAATGTGGCATCAAAATAGATAAACTGGAAAAGACTGACCATGTCAAGTGTTGGTGAGAATGTGGAGGTACTGTGTTAGGACTCTCATACACTGCTGATGGGAATGTAAAATTACACATTTTTGAAAATTGTTTTTGCAGATTTCTAAAATTTACATGTACACCTAACATATGACCCATCCATTCTACCCCTAGATATTTACCCAAGAATAAAGAAAGCATATAACCAAACCATAATATATATACATGTTCATAGTGGCTTTCTTCATAATAACCTAAAGCTGGAAACAACTCAAATGTCAGTCATGAATTAACACACAGAATCTGGTATATTCTATATAACAGAATACCACTTACATTAAAAGGAATGAACTATTGATTCATATCACAACATAAATGAGTCTTAATTATGTTGGATGAAAGAAAACAGGAAAATGCCGGGCGCGGTGGCTCAAGCCTGTAATCCCAGCACTTTGGGAGGCCGAGACGGGCGGATCACGAGGTCAGGAGATCGAGACCATCCTGGCTAACACGGTGAAACCCCGTCTCTACTAAAAATACAAAAAATTAGCCGGGCGAGGTGGCGGGCGCCTGTGGTCCCAGCTACTCGGGAGGCTGAGGCAGGAGAATGGCGTGAACCTGGGAGGCGGAGCTTGCAGTGAGCTGAGATCCGGCCACTGCGCCCCAGCCTGGGCGACAGAGCAAGACTCCGTCTCAAAAAAAAAAAAAAAGAAAGAAAGAAAACAGGAAAATAGGAGCATTCACTGTATGATTGCATTTATATATCTTTCAAGAAAATAAAGCAAATATAGACAGAAAATACATCAGCGGTTATGCCAGAAAGAGAGGAGCTAGAGATAAGTATTATAAAAGGGTAAGAGAAAACATTTTGGAATTTTAGATAAGTTTATTATTTTGTTTGTGATGGTGGTTTCAAACTTATAAAACTGTGCTATCTAAATATATGCAGTTTATATAGGTCAATGTTATTGCAATAGAGTTAAGGAGAGACCTAGAGTTTTGTAACCCTCTAAGGTACAGGAGTTCATAGCAGTATCTTCCTTCTATAATTCTACAGTACTACGACTCAATTTTTTGGACTTTTTATGGTTAACCAAGAGTAAAATCATGGTGACAATAAAATTTGAAAATCAAATATTTTTGCAACATATACAGTATGCAATTATTACAAAAGGAACTACATGAAATTATAACTGGCTTTCCATTGAAACATTATTCACAAATATTGGATTAATTCAAATTTAGAAGTGGCTCTTAATCAAGGGCACATTTTGTATTTGCATGTGGACCTTTTTCAAAATGTACATGCCTAAACTCCCATTTCACATCCATTGATTCAGAAAAAGGAAGATAAATCCTGGAAAAGCCCCAAAAATAATTCTGATGTGAACTGCCAGTAAATAAACTCCAATTCAGAATAAGGAAATTAAAGGAAAACATGTATTCTTAACTAGATAATGGAAGGACCACAGCTATCTTGTCAGGTCCCATTCTGATGTTAGAATAAATAACAAAACCTTGGCCATGGGACAGATTATGCCCTGGTTGATCCAAAAACTGAATTGAGAAAGTAGCATCTCAGTCTGGTGAGATGGAGAATGGAAGATATAAAAATACCTTGGCAACAACAGAAACTGGGGTCTACAGAGGAGGGAGTAAAGAGGGAGGGGGAAAAGTGTTGAAAATCTGACTGTTGGGAACTATGCTTGGTACCTGGGCGACGGGATCATTTGTAACCCAGACCTCAGCATTTTGCAATATACCCAGGTGACATATCTGCACAGATACCACCTGAACCTCAAATAAAAGTTGAAAAAAATGTCTTTGATATTTCACACTTTTACCACAATTTACTGTTACATAGTTCTGGTAACCTGATGTCACTGATTTAAGTATTTGAGAGTTTCATACTGGTGTTAAAGAAGTTTCAGTTTGTATACATACGTGGAATCATAGGGTCAGGTTGATTTGAAACTTTTGAGGGCTCTGTTCTGCTTGCAAACTTCAGAAACCCTGGAGTTGTGGGTCTGAGCAATGCAGATCCATGATGTACCTTCTGATGCAGAGAAAGTACAGATATTTTTAGAACTTGAGGGTATTTTATAGGCTTTATCTGTGGTAGTGTTTATGTTCTCTAGGGTTTATAACTTGATTAATAGTCTAAACCCAACACTCCATGTTAAATATTTTATTATAAATATTTTTTGGTTTGCTGCTTCCAACAATCCTATGTGATAAATATTACTGTCCTGTTTTATACCTGAGGACTGAAGCACAGAGAAGACAGAGAGCTTGATGAAGAAAACCTATGTTTAAAAAGGTGAGTCAAAAGTTTTGGTTAATGTTTATTCGATATCAAACCTCTACCATATTTGCTTGAAGTTTGAAAAGTACTTGGTCACAAGCCTAGGTTTACAGTTAGGGTCTTTTAATTCTGATGCTTGGGAATGTGAAGAAGGTGCCAATCTTTCTCTCAGATTGGTCTGATCTGTTGTGCTTTGGGCTCTGTTGTACTAGGGGTCTTTAGAACCAATGTACTGACTCAGCGGAAAGATTACTCAGCTACAGGAGTTCCAATATTCTGAGACTTTAAATCTTTCTGGAATTCCTGGCATAGAACAGGGCTACAAAGGCACACAAGACAAAACATAGTGATGATAAAAAGGAAGCAAGAATGACTCTATTCTGACACTTGAAGAGACTTTGGGGAAGAGCAAATGTAACAGGGCAACCCTTACTCTGATGCAACCTACTCTCATAAGACTTTAACTTAGATGGAGTGAGAGGAAAGAGAAGAGAAAGAAGGAAGAAGGAGGAATACCTTGTGATTATGAAAGTATGGCCTTATTTCTTTGAGGAAAGTGTATCTCTTTGTAAAGGTCAAGTGTTAAATGACTGATGGTGTAGGTTCCCAGCTAATAGTGACTATGTTTCTGGTACAGGAACTCTAAGGACAAACTCTAGCCTGCAGTAAAATGTTGTTTAAAGATGCCAAGAAGAGGAGGAGGAAGGAGAGGGGAAGAGGAAAGGGGGAAAACAGAGGGGACAAAGAAGGAAGGAGGAAGAAGAAGAAGAAAGAGTAAGAAACAGCAGCAGCCACCACCTCTGGATTTTTGAACATCTGGCTAGGTGGAGTTGTATTTATTAACATTCTTACTTCTTTCCTTGTGATTACAAAAACATTGCCTTATTTCTTTGAAGAATATGTATCTGTTTCTAAAGGTCAAGTGTTTAATGACTGATGGTGTAGTTTCATGGCTAATAGTGACTTTGTTTCTAGTATCAGAGCTCTGAGGACAAACTCTATTCTGCAATAAAATGTGGTCTAAAGATGCCATGTGTTTCTCACTGCTCTGATTAACTGCTCATTTGGATAGCTGATTACTGCATTGTCCAGAATATTAATCAGGAGCCATTTAAACAATGCCTCTGATTTGGCTTAGAAACATGTGACCAAGAATGAGGACAAATGTGTCAAATACTCACTAGTAATCAAACTTCTATGATTATTACTAAAAACTCCTCAGTTGGTCTTGACATTATCCCAAACATCAGGTTTCTGGAGTTTAAGGAAACTAGGTTACGTATTTTAGCAAGTTCTGTGTCATGTGTATTCCCAAGATGAATTGATATTCTGTGTTCTGCGACAAAGATGTCTCTTGCAGGACTAATTCATGATTAGGGGCAGGATTTGTGTGAGAAAATTCAGAGAACAGTGATGAGGTGACTATATAGCAATTTCTTTAACTTCTCCAGTAACAGCAAAATTCCTCTAGGTAGATCGTGCCTCGCCTCCTGTTTGAGTTATAAATTGCTATGTATAAAAACAATCCAAAACATAGTGGCATAAGGCAACACTTATTATTTCCCACAAAATGTTGGGTTAGCTGGAAATTTCATTTGCTGTTGTCTTCTGAGGTTACTTGTGTGTCTGATTTCAGTTAGTAGATCTCTTGGGAGTTGGGCTCAGTTAGGGTGTCAGGATGGCCGAACATCTCTCTCATTGTGATCTCAATGTTTTTCTTCCCACATGGTCATTAATCAACCTAGACCAGACATTGACATGGTGTCAAGGTTCAAAAAGTGAGTATCCTAAAAGGACTAGAGCGCTAGATGCTTAACTTGCATCACACATTACACAGACCCATTAGACAACACAAGTCACATGGCAAGACAAGAGTCCATACAGAATGAGATTATGCAAGGCATGAATATCAGGAAGCATGTTTCGTTGTAGTCCACCAGGTACCAGACTAGCATACCTCCTCAGTCCTGATGCAAAAACATCATTACATTGAGGATATGAAAAATAAGGTGCAGACAGAAAAGAAAAATGGAGAAAAGCAGAAGGGAAAATGGCAGACAAGATTTAAGAATTAAAAACCAATGTAGTTGTTGGAAAAGACTATAGTTTCAACAAAATTTATGTCATAGAATAAATAATGATGTTCAAGTAACTTTGTAGAAATGTACATCATATCATGTATACTGCAGATGTGTGCAATGATTTTTATTTTAGATATTTATTATAATCTGATTGAATTTACTGTACAGCATTGCAATTAGATGAACAGTCTCTGGATCCAGACTGCATGGGTGTGAATTTAGACTTTGCTACTTGCTAGCTGTGGACTTGAGGTGGTTACTAAATCTTTCTAATATCAGTTTTCTCTTATACAATATGAGCTTAATCATTATGCCTTTTTTATGCGTGGCATGCGGAGAATTAAATGGATTAGTAGTGGTAAAGTGCTTGGAGTGGTGCCTGGCACAGAGTAAGGGCTATATAATTTCTTCTTCTTATCATCACCATCAGAAGAAGAATCAGAAGTAGACCCTCAGTGACGCCCAGGAACACTGAGTGACCATGCAAAGGTACCTCCCACGACCCCTTGTGCCCATTAGTCTCTCATAGCAGCTGGGCTTGTAGGTGAGTCCTTGCTCAGATTCTGAGCTCCACAAATGTGTGTTTTGAGTCCACTGAGTTTATTTGAACAATTCTTAAACTGGATGGGTCCAGGATTGGATTGAATCTGACCATTAACTGGTTTGGATCAAGTTAGAGGCTTCAGATTGGTACTTCTTTGAAAATAAGTTTGTCTCCATCCAAGGAGTCTGGAACTCCGCCTTATGGGACTCTAGCTAATTTTACGTGTAATAATTGTGGGCCCAGAACTAGTATATTTTTAGAAAAATGAGTTAACTTTACAAGAAAAGACTTAGAATTAAAACAGTCACAATGGGAAAGTTTTAATTTAGATAAAATTATTTACTTGTCAGGCAAATTAGAAAAGAAGGGATCAAAGACCCTGCAAAAACAATGAGATGCAATTTTGACTGGTCTGCAGAGGCATCTAAGAGATGAAATGAATCAAAGCTTTCCTCTTTAAAAGGTTCCTTACAGAAGGTAAGTTTAAAAATCTTAAAAGTATTTTTTTCACAAATATTAGTTAAAACTTTTAGCCACCTGAGTAGGAATTCTTGTTCCATTGGCTAGAAAAACAATTTTGATCCAGATAGTTTTAAATAAATTAGTGAGTTTGTGTTATTGTACTTGGTGCATGGACAAAATTTTAGAATGAAAGCTATACAATCTCTTTTTGTCTATATGTTTATGTATGTCTGTATGATATGTATATATACATATATGTATATGTGATATTTGTTCATCTTATTATATTGTCAAATTAAATCACGAAAGAGCTCTGTTTAGTTGTCTTTAAGAAAAACAAGGTTTATATAAATGAAATATTCTATCAAAAAAATAGGAACTAATCCAAATGCATTTCGAGTTCATGTGATTCGGGTAATCTTTGATAAAAAAAAAAGTGTTGGTTTGATTACAATAGGCATGTCTTCAGAGTTTTCAACATTAAATATAATACATACGCACAAATTTTCCCACCTAAGTTTACTGGTAAAATAAGCTTATGTTATCTTTATATTAAGAAATTCATCAGTAGAATAAGAATAACTATAAAAACATAATGGTTGGCTGTTTTGTATTTTATCAGTATCAGAAATCCAAGCATAATTATTAAAAATAAGTGAGTTATATAAATGTAAAATAAACGTTTGGTATAAGAGATGTCCTTCCTATACCAGAAGCATTTTACATTTTTATTGTTGAAAATGGGTAGTTGAGGCCAAGAAAAATCTGTACAAATAATTTAATTCTCAGACCTAGCCTCCACCACCAAGAAAAAAAAAAGTTAACAGGATACAGGTAACAATTTTCCTTGTTTATTACAGAGAGAGTAAAGACATTTGGGACTATTAGTAAACATGCTCTGTGCTGCATTAAGAATTTACACTGTGAGAAACCACATGCTTCTAGAAATTATAATTCATACATTTTGCCCATCTATGGATTGCTAATGTGACAGACAGTTGACATTTGGTTGCCTACTGGTGTTCAGTGAAAATAAAGATCACTAAGGGTAAAAATTACAATTAATATATGTAACTAAAATCACTAGAAATAAAAAGAAAAGAACTCTGTGCAAATATACAAGGAAGGTAAAATGTGCTTTTGTGTGGAATAGTGATATAATATGAGGATGTTTTATTATTTTTAAGGTAAAAAGCCTAATTTTTGTTTTAAAGTAGAATGATTCATTGTTCCCAAATGAGAAAGGGAAAGTATAAGACAAAAGCTAAATGGATGAGAGAGCTGTGGAAGGTTTGTGGATGATGAACCTTATGGAAGGAATTTTATGTGTGATCAAGCTGGCTAAGAGTAGAAGGAAATTATACAATTTTATAAAAGATGACTATCAGTATCAAAAATGTACTGACATAACAGCAGAAGTTTGTCCTCTATTATAACAGCAGGGTTTTTTTGAGTATTGGTCTGCCCTCAATAGAAAATTTTGAATTTATTTTTTTAACTTCTGAGTAATTTCACTAGGAAATAAAAATTCACTGTTTTACCTAAATAATTTTCTATGATTAATGATGTCTTCATTAGGTTTTGATCATGTGAAAAAAGCTGAATTCTTTTTTTTTTAAAGGAGTTAAGGTTTTTCTAAAACTAGTTTACATTCTGTATTTACCTCTAAAGCCTTTTAATTATTACTTTGGTTAAATGAATGACTGTTCACAGTGACCTAAGATTTTACTTTGATCAAGTATTTTAAGTCTTTTGTGTTTTTTGTGAATTTCTCCAAACCAAACTCAAGTGTTTGTCTTGACCTAGAATTAACTTCAGAATTTTCCATATAGATGCATAGGATACCTCAAAAAGATAACTCTCCTTATGAAAACAGAGATATTGAGATAATGTGGCTTATTTGGTATATTAAATTATATGGAAAGCATTGTCAAATAATAAGTAATAATAAATCTTCTTTGAGTTATATTTGTATGGATGTGATATTAATATGTATTTTAGAAATTATATGAAATTCACAGAAATCGAATAGTCCTGGTATTATGCTGTCAGTCACAACTCTGGTAGTTACCATAAAATGTTATATGCAACAGAAATAGACAAATTTTCTTGTCAATTTGTGGAATTGTAATTAACTTTCACCAGATCTTTAATCATGGCCATTTCAAGTCTTGTGTTTCACACATGGTTCAACTGTTTACTTTGGTACCTTCCTAAGCAATGATAAACCTAAAGAGTTTCATCTTTAAGGAGATTCATGGAAAGGATTCTGACAAATACAGGTTTCTGACAACTTGAGATCATGCCACTGGACTCGGTAAGAATTTCCAGAACTCTAACAAAGAAACTGACTGGTTTGAAAAACTATTAAGCGAACGTCAAGCAGAATAAAACTTAATTAAATGACAAGAAAACTATTTGACAGATTTTCATGTGGAAGTCACCCAGTACTGACATTGTTAAGATATGTAATTTGAACAAACTTCATAGGATTTATCCAAGTCAAATTGCCTGTGATAATCTACTTAATAAACTGTGCGATTCACCTGGAAAAACAAAATTGGTATCTGAATTGGAAAAACAAAATTAGTTTTTAAAAAGATGTAAACTCAATATTAAGCTTGGACTCACAGAGGGCCAATACAACCGTCTGATTCTTCTGTGTTCTTGAAGCTTCTGTTATTAAAAGCTCTGCACTCTACAACTCATCATGGAATGAGAAAAATAATCCAAATTATAGAAAAAAATATTGGTGGGTGACTGTTGCAGGATTGCTAAAATTGTTTACAACTAATGTTTGTTTTGTCAAACTATAGTCCTGGGAAGACAATCAAAACTTCAGGTGGTGTGTTTTCACCACCTGATGAAACATGTGAATGTTTAGAGATGGACTTCATTCAGTTGCCACCCTCAATGGGGTATCACTATGTTCTTATAATAGCTTGCATGTTTTTAGGTTGGATAAAAGCTTTCCCATGTATTAAAACTGATGCTATGATAGTAACTAAAAAGTTATAAGAAAATGTGTTTCCAACAACCAAGAAACCCATTTTACTGGAAAATTATAAGGCAGTTAAATAAAGTGTTACAAATACAGTGGCACTATCATTGTCCCTATCGCTATCTGTCTTCTAGAAAGGCAATCAGATTTACTTCCACCGGAAAACATAAATTGGCCATTTATAAAATAAATACTGAAAGACTTATGCTTCTAGTAGTAAAACTCCCCATGTATCTCTCACTATT
This sequence comes from Rhinopithecus roxellana, assembly GCF_007565055.1. NCBI lineage: Eukaryota > Metazoa > Chordata > Mammalia > Primates > Cercopithecidae > Rhinopithecus > Rhinopithecus roxellana. Next base: position 143,295,608 of record NC_044553.1, on the reverse strand, counting down.
TTAAACTCTCACGTGATTGACTAATACAAGACATTAATGCATTATGCTAAAGTGTATTTTCACCAGGTACAGAAAACTTTCTCTAATCTATCAGATGAAGACAACCAGATCCTTCATGACCTGTAACCTAGAGATTGGGTCTTTTGAAAATGACACCAGAGAAAGACTGCCCTTAAACTCCACTGGCAGAGACCATGCCAAATTCTTCTCACCCCCACACTGTGGTAAAACTTCAGGGACTTGTACCTTGGGTCTAAATATTACAACTTAAAAAGGTCATTAAGACTTCTGTAACTGTATACCTGTTGTAGACCTTAATGTAAATTTGGCCAGAGAACTTTTTTCCCAGAAGCAGACAGCCTTCTAGAGATGGACAACTTTCCCAAGATTGCAGATCAAGACTTCACCATTATGAAAGCTTTATTTTTCCTCCCTATTTCCTCCTGTCCTAATCCCTTCTCTAGTTTACAGAAAAATCCATGAGACCATAAATTGTGGATAGCTTTAGTGAAGGCTTAAGCTGTAGCAAGAAACCAGAGCAATTTTTGGGTTTGTGGACTAATGCTCAAAAATCAGGAAGCAATTTCACTAATGCCAGTGCCTCTCAGTGTTCCCCAAAGAAAGAGTGGAAAGCTGTCCTTGTTATTCTAGACATCACTGCTACTTGCTTTCCTACACCTGATGGAAACAATACCCAGACCTTTCTAATTAATAACCTAATTGCTACCAAATATAGAAAACTTGTCTTAATGATGCCTGCAAAATGTAGGGTTAGAATAACAAAACCATGAAGAAAGCATAAAGAGTCATTCAATTAGTTGACATTGTGAATTGTAAATTCCATACCAAGACCAAAGAAGTCCATTATGATAGAAACAGAAAGTAGGGTCAGTGCCCAATGGTGTGGTCAGCCTCTCAATACTCAGAAGCTGACCAAAAGAGAGGAATTGTTAAATTACTTTAAATTTGGCCTAAAGCTGCTTTCATATATAGAATTATGTAACTTAGTAAGTAAACAAACTGCAACATAACTTGAGAGCATATTACTGTTACAAGTAAACTAGGCTCAACAAAATATAACAGCGAAAATTTCAGCTAATTACAAGCTGCAAAATGCCCAAATACGTTCAAATAAGGCAAATGTCGAGCTATAACCAGTGAGAATATTTACATATGTCACTTCCTTTTCCTTTCAATAAATACTGCCTCATCATGTTGTTGAGTGAAACATTCTGAATTTTTATGGATTCAGGGTGATGCCCAATTCATGAATTATCTTTTTGCTTGAATAAACCCTGCTAAATTTAATTTCTCTAAATTTTTAAAAAGTATATGGAACTACTGAAACTCTCATATATTGCTAGTGGGATAGTAAATGAAAATCAGTTTGACAGCTTCTTATCAACATGCAGTTACCATGTAACCTATGACTTTTACCCTCATGTATTCACTTAAGGAAATTAAAAATATGTGTCTCAAAAAACTTGCACACAAATATTCGCAACAGGTTTATTCCGAATAGTGACAAGCTGTAAACAATTCAAATACACATCAACAGGTGAAGGAATAAACAATATGTGTTATATTTACACAGTAGAATATTACCTAGTGACACAGAGGAGCAAGTACTGACAGATGCAACAACACAGCGGTGTCTCAGAAACATTGTGCTGAACAAACTTCAGACAAAAAGGCCACTTACTGGATGATTCCATGTATATAAAAACCTAGAATAGGCAATACTAGTCTTTAGTGGCAAAAAGCAGATCATCAATTTTCTGGGGCAGGAACTAGGCTTCCAGACTGCAAATAGGCACAAGGAATCTCTTTGGGACCATGGAGATAGTCTTTATTATGGTGATGGTTAACACGTGTGACCAGATTTGTCCACAGATGCATTTTATGGTATGTAAAGTATACTATAAGAAAATTTCTGTAATCCTAGCAATCTCGGAGGCTGAGGTGGTGGATCACCCAAGGTCAGGGGTTCAAGACCAGCCTGGCCAACATGGTGAAACCCCATCTCTTCTAAAAATACAAAAATTAGCCGGGCATGGTGGCACATGCCTGTAATCCCAGCTACTTGGGAGGCTAAGGCAGGAGAATCATTGAAACCAGGAGGCGGAGGTTGCAGTGAGCCGAGATCATGCCACTGCACTCCAGCCTAGGCAACAGAGCGAGACTCTGTCTCAAGAATAAAGAAAAGAAACGTGATGTTAAGTAAAATTCCAATGTTTTCAATATCAGAAATTAGTCTAATTCATATATAATTTGTTATTTATTAATACTTTTTAAATGCTTCTACATTTTTTAGTTTGATAGAACTATTTTATGTCAAGTGAAAAATTAATGAATTATATCACTTATTTTCTAGTTGATGTTTTTAAATAATAATTATTACATTAAGAAAAAATAAGCAACACATTTAAAGTTGGCATTCTAAATAGATCTCAAATTTAAAAAAAAAACACTAAATACAATAAATCCTTCAATTCTCATCAAGCCTATAAAGTTCACAAGGACTGCAATGTAAAGTCACAGCTGGTGTTTGTTTGCACACTTACATTTGATATTTATAGATAAACCAAGATAACTGAGATATTATTTTAATGTATGAATACTATTTTTGTCATGGGACAGAAAAACACTTTAAAAGTTCAAAAAACATTTTCAACCACAAGGCAGTATTTGTACTGTTTTATCTATCTCTGTGCTGAGAATGGTTTCTCACAGTTGATTGAATCTACTGTTTTAGAAAAAGCAAATTATCTGGCCAGGCGTGGTATCTCACGCCTGTAATCCCTGCAATTTGGGAGGCCAAGGCGGGTGGATCACATGAGGCTAGGTGTTCAAGCCCAGTGCCAAAATGGTGAAACCCCATCTCTACTAAAAATACAAAAATGTAACTGGGCGTAGTGACACATGCCTGCAGTCCAAGCTACTCGGGAGGCTGAGGCAGGAGAATGGCTTGAGCCCGGGAGGCAGAGCTTGTAGTGAACTGAGATCATGCCACTGCACTCCAACCTGGGTGACAGAGTGTGGCTGCATTTCACAAAAAGGAAGAAGGAAGGAAGGAAGGAAGAAATAAAGGAAGGCAATGGAAGGAAGAAGGGGGAGGCGGAGAGGAGATAGAGAGAGAGAGAGAGAGAGAGAGAGAGAGAGAGGAAGAAAGAAATAACGAAAAGAAAAAGAAAGAAAGAAAGAAAGAAAGAAAGAAGAACGAAGAAAGAAAGGATGAAGGAATGAAGGAATGAAGGAAGGAATTACTTAAGGAATACTTCAATTCCTTACGTGAACGAAAGAAGAAAGAAAGAAAGAAAGAAAGAAAGAAAGAAAGAGAAAGAAAGAAAGAAAAAGAAAGAAAGAAAGGAGGGAGGGAGGGAGGAAGGAAGGAAGGAAGGAAGGAAAGAAGGAGAAAGAGAAGGAAAGACAGGAAGGAAGGAAAGAGAAAGCAAATTATCAAGTTAAAAGAAAAAGTATGTAAAGTCAGTGAAGAGAAAGGCATGGCTACAGGTCACCAAGAGCTTAGGGAGAGACAAGTTTATAGCTGGGGTTTATGTGAAGACTGTTAACATCTTTGATTATAAAAATGGAGGGAGGCAAAATTCAATTGGCACTGGAAGAAATGGAACAGAGGAGACAACTCACACTTAACTGTGCATATTGCACTCTCAGTAGCTATAGCAATAAGGTGTTCTTCCAATGGTAAAAGTAATTCAAATAATATAGTCATTTGAGTTAAAGCCAGGGATCACTTGTTTATGTAGCTTCATTTTGGAGAGGGAAGGAGGTTAAAAGAAATTAAGGAAGGCTTTATGCTTTCAAAGAGCATGAAACAATGAAGGGAAATAATATCATTATAAACAATAAATTATAAAATAATTATAAAAAATAAATTAATTTGAGCAAGTATACTCAAGAGAGCTTATGATTATTCCTTGGTTGGCCTGTTGCTTCTCCTGCTGATTTTGATTGAGTCAATGAATATAATAAATTATGTAATTATATATTCATTATAGTGTGTTGATTAGTGCCTACCCAAAAGATGTGTCCATCCAGAATTACAGCATTTGAGCTTATTTGAAATAATTATCTTTGCAGATATAATTAAGGTAAGGTTCTTCAGATGAGATTGTCCTGGATAAGTGTTAGCCGCAAATCCAATGACAATTGTAGTTATAAGATACAGAAAAAGGAGAAAATACAGAAAGACACAGAGAAGAAGACCATGTGACAATGGTGGCAGAAATTGGGGTGATGCAACTCTAAGCCCTGGAACACTAGGGATTGTTGGCAGCCACCAGAAGCTAGGAGAGAGACATGGAGCAGATTCCACCTCAGCCGCCAGAGGAAGCCCACTCTGCTGACACCTTTGATTGACTTCTGGCCTCCAGAACTATGATAGAATAAATTTCTATTTTAAGCCACCAAGTTTGTGGTAATTTGATATTGCAATCCTAGGAAACTCATGTATTCATTTTATCATTCTTCTTCTACTCATCTGTACCACTTTGTTGATGGACTCATGAGATGTGAAAATTTGTGTGTTCCATCTCCTGATGCCATGTATACACTGGCCTTTACTGTCAGCAGAGAGAGCTAGATTCCTCAAGTGTTAGAATAAAAGACAGTCAGTAGATAGATTTAGTGATCTCTCCACTCTGGTCCGTTTTAAAAACAGAGGACAATTTTAACAAAAGAGTCAACTCAGAGAATTGTCAGTCATCTATAATAGCAACAATAACCACACAGCTAATCATTAGCACCATCTCAAATTGCAGACAACATACCAGAGCAGATAAATGCAAAATCAGGCACTTATATTCAAATCCTCCTCTACTACTTACAGCTGAAGGACTTAGAAAAAATTTCCTAATGTTCCAGTGTCTCAATTTTCTTCTCTGTAAAATATGGATGATAAGGACATCTACCTTATAGTGTTGTAAAAAATGCAAAAAATTGATGTAAATTTATGTAAAGCATTTGGTCAGAGGCTGAAGTTAAGAAGCACTTGATAAATATTTTTTTGCTGGTTTTTGGAGGTTGCAGAGGGAGTGGTGGTTTTACTTTTATTGTAATTGCTAATAGTCTGGTCAATGTCTTCTAAATAACAATGTCATGGAGTTTTCCAAGCCCATTTGAGCCCTTATGTAAAATTGCAGTATTTACCAAATATACTCCACTTTTTGAACTTTTTCAATTAATAGTTAATGAGGCTGTGATTCCAGGAGCTGGATTAAAGGTGTTAGTCAAAGACAGCAGCACAGACCTACTTTGTGAAACCTGCAGGGTTGATAATGGTCACTCCGACATCATTTCTATGAAAATATTCAGTGTTCTAAATATTCACTGACTCAGTGACTCTTTTGACTATATCTTTTTTTGAGATGGAGTCTCACTCTGTTGCCAGGCTGGAGTGCGGTGGCACCATCTCAGCTCACTGCAACCTCTGCCTCCTGGGTTCTTGACTATACTTTTAAAAGTAGCTTTAGAGGAGAAGACACACAGAGACACACAAAAAAACACAGAAGAATGCAATGTGATGATGGACTTACTAGCTTTCAGGTTTTAGAACTAAAAGAACTAAAACCACCTACTAATGAAATTATAACCTATACTCTATGCAAATCAATAAAAATAAGGAGGAAAATATGTTTTCCTTCCCACTGCTTCTAAAGGTATATATGGGGAAAGCTTATCTGAATTATGTTAAATGAATATATCTATAATAGAAAAAAATAAATGGATATACAAAGGAAGAACATACAACTGATAAAATGATGAACTTACATACAGAAGAAAATTACCAGTTCTCTTCATTGATAAATGCAGAAAATTTCATATATAATTGATAATCTATTTTAAAAGGCTTTTTTCATGTTAACAAAATATAACAAGGATGATGTGAAGTCTCTAATTTGATATGCAGTATATTATAATTTTAAAAGCAATGCTATTATTAAAAAATTCATTTGCTGTAATAGTCAAATACATTTTTAAAGGAAAAACAAATATGCATTGAAATATTTCCACCAGGACTTACTCTTCTAATGGAAATGCTGAATACAATAACAAGAAATGTTTGCTAATTAAAAGTCATTTTTTAAGCTTTCAATTTCATTGTTTTTTTCTATTTAAAACAGTGGGAAGAGGAAAGCAATCAAACAATATTTTTAAAAGGAGAAACTTTTTAAAAAGATACCGTATTTAAGAAATGCTACCGCTGACTTCATATTCAATTCTTTTTTAATTTTTGTTTTCAAAGGTAAATTGGATCACATTAGCATAAATATTAATATATAAAATTAAAAATAAAATGTTAAGGTACTAGCCTGTTTTTTGTTTGTTTGTTTAATTAAAGCAGTTTTTTTGTTTAATTAAAGCAGTTTTTTTTTTTTGTTTAATTAAAACACTACACATCTTTCTGGACAGATTCAGTGTGGGGCTAAGAAATGGCCCTAGAGTTTATATTAGTAAAAAAATAATATAAGTAAAAAACTAAAAGATCTCCAAATTTCACTAGCTCCCAGTACTTCATCTTTTTATTTCTTTTTAAAAAAATTATACCTTAGAATTTGGTTTCTTCTTAGTGAGGAACATTCTGAGTGTGGTTCTCATACTGATTTTGTTACCAGCTTGCTTGAAGTCATTCTTTGTATTAAATCAAACAAAACTGTGCCTGAGAAAGCCTCTAAACTTCCATCTGTGAATCCTTGCACATGAACTGTAACCTAACTTGGTAAACTGAAAACCTACTTTAGGAGTATGCTTCTGCAATAATAGCTGAGTCTCAGCCAATTCCAGTAGCCATGCTTCAACTACTCACAGGCAGATAACTGTTCAAACCAGGTTCAAAGAAGGGAAATGTCAAGCTGTATCCAGACCAGCCATTTGTGTATCTCACTTCCATTTTTCTGTAACCACTTTCCTTTTTCTGTCCTTAAATTTGCTGCAACCATGAAGCATCCCTGGAGTCTCTCTTAATCTGCTCTTATTCTAGGGGTTGCCCAATTTGTAAACAGTTGTGTTTTGTTTGTTTCCTTTCTTAAACTCTCTTTATTTTATTTAACATTTTTCTTTTAATATTTACAAAAGACACAGCAAAACTGGGGGTCAGGTAAATTATTTATAAATTGGAGATAATGACTACTCTGTCCACTTTATATACATATTATAGGATAAATTAGGAAAAAAATGTGTATGGCAGTACTTTGTATACTGATATGTAAAAAACAAACATGAGGTAATAGGCTAGTCTTCTTAGAATGAATAAGTGCATTTTTAAGTCAGGGTTTTATCAGGAAAATGAAAACCATCTTAAGTATTTTAAGAGAATTATTTAAAAAAAATATAAGAGGATTGAGGCTTGTTGAAGGCTAGAGGATCAAAGGTCAAGAAAGCTTCCAATGGTCTTCAAGAGGCCAAAGAGTTTTGGGAATCAGAGGAAGCTAATGTTTGATCTCAAATGCCTGCAGGAGTAGAACCAGTTGTTCTGCAGGAGGACACCTGGAATCCCCTAACCAACCCTCTGTTTGGCTCTAAGCTTATCAGCCAGCCTGTATCTGCCTTGGAAGCAATGATGGCTTCTGCATCTCGTCTGACCAATCACCAGAAAGGAACTCTCATTGACAGAATCTAACCCTGAACCTAGCTTCCAAGGATTTGGGGAAATGTAGTTTTGAGGTTTTCAGAACTGTGTCCCCCTCCAAGAGAGGGATGTGAATAGACTGGGAAAAATGGTGCTATATTAATAGTGAACAATATGTCACACTGTATTAGTCCATTCTTTCACAGCTATGAAGAATTATCTGAGACTGGGTAATTAATGAAAAAAAGGTTTAATTGACTCACAGTTCCATAGGCTGTACAGGAAGCATGGATAGGAGGCCTCAGGAAACACACAACCATGGCAGAAGGAGAAACAAACACATTTTACCATGGCAGAGCAGGAGAGAAAGAGAATGAGGGAAGTGCCACACACTTTCAAACAACCAGATCTCATGAGAACTCACTCACTATCACAAGAACAGAAAGGGGGAAGTCTGCCCTCAAGATTCAGTCACTTCCCACCGGGCTCTTTCTCCAACATGTGGGGATTAAAATTTGACATGAGATTTGGGTGGGGATACAAAGCCTAACTATATCATTTCACCTCAGCTCCTCCCAGATTTCATGTTCTCACATTACAAAATTAATCATGCCTTCCCAACAGCTCCCCTAAGTCTTAACTCATTTCAGCATTAACTCAAACATCCAAGTCCGTAATTTTATCTGAGACAAGGCAAGTCCCTTCTGCCTGTGGGCATGTAAAATCAAAAGCAAGTTAGCTACTTTCAAGACACAATGGGAGTACAGACATTGAGTAAATGATCCTATTTCAAATAGGAGAAATTGGCCCAAAGGGTCTACAGGCCTCATGCAAGTCCAAACTCCTGTGAGGAAGTCATTAAATCTTAAAGCTCCTAAATAATCTCCTTTGATTCCATGTCTCACATCCAGGTCATGCTGATGCAAGAGGTGGCTTCCATGACATTGGGCAGATTTGCCCATGACTTTGCAGGGTCCAGCACCACGCCCAGCTGCTTTCACTGGCTGTCATTGAGTGTCTGCATTCTGGGGTCTAGAGGATGGTGACCCTCTTCCCATAGCTCCATTAGACAGTTCCCCAATGGGGACTCTGTATGGGTGCTCCAACTCCACATTTACCCTTCACATTGTCCTTGGTTTTTCATGAGGATTCCACCCCTCATGAAATGTAGCAGACTTCTGCCTGGACATCCAGGTATTGCCATGCATCCTCTGAAATCTTGGTGGAGGTTCTCAAACTTCCACTCTTGCCTTCTGTGACCCACAGGCCCAATACCACATGGAAGCCACCAAGGCTTGAGGCTTTCATCCTCTGAAGCAATGGCCTGAGCTGTACCTTGACCTCTTTTAGCCACAGTGAAGCTGGAATGGCTGGGACACAGGGTGCCATGTCCCAAGGTTGCACAGAGCAGTTGTGCCCTGGGCCTGGACCATGAAACCATTTTTCCCTCCTAGGGATCCAGACCTGTGATAGGTGGGCTTCTGCAAAGGTCTCTGACATTCCCTGGAGACATTTTCCCCATTGTTTTGGTTATTACCATTTGACTCTAATGCAATTTCTGCAGTCAGCCTGAATTTCTCCCCAGAAAATTGATATTTTTTTCTACACATAGTCAGGCTGTGAATTTTTCAAACTTTTATGGTCTGCTTCCCTTTTAAGCATATGTTCCAATTCCCAACCATCTCTTTGTGGACACATATGACTGTATGCTGTTAGGAGCAACCAGTCCCACATTTTGAATGCTTTGCTTCTTAGAATTTTTTCTTGCCAGATACCCTAAATATCATCTCTCTCAACTTCAAAGTTCCACAGATCCCTAGGGCAGGGGCCCAATGCTGCCAGTCTCCTTGCTAAAGCATAGCAAAAGTGACATTTACTCCAGTTTCCAATAAATTCCTCATCTCCATCTGAGACCACCTCAGCCTGGACTTCATTTTCCATATCACTAGCAATATTTTGGTCAAAACAATTCAACAAGTCTCTGTGAAGTCCAAACTTTCCCACATCTTTTGGTCTTCTTCTGAGCCCTCCAAACTGTTGCAATTTCTGCCTGTTACCCAGTTCTAAAGTCGCTTCCACATTTTCAGGTAACTTTATGGTAGTACCCACTGTCCTGGCACTAATTTTCTATATTAGTTTGTTATCACAGTGCTATAAAGAGCTAAGACTGGGTAATTTACGAAAAGAAAAAAATTGACTCACAGTTCCATAGACTGTACAGAAAGCATGGCTAGGAGACCTCAGGAAACTTACAATCATGATGGAAGTTGAGGGAGAAGCAGGAGAGAGAGAGCAAGGGGGGGGGGATTTCCACACAATCAAACAACTAGATCTCGTGAGCACTTACTCACTATCACAAGAACAAAGGGGAAGTCTAGCCCCATGATTCAATCACCTCCCACCAGGCTCCTCCTCTAACATGTGGGGATTACAACTGGACACAAGATTTTGGTGGGCACACAGAGCCAAACCATATCACATACAAATATTAAACTAAATTATAAATTAATGGTGTTTTTCGAAAGCACACATCAGAAGACAAAGGATTCATGGGGACTTTGCTTTCCAAAATCACACTGAATGAAGAAATAAGGGACTATGCAAACTTTGCATGAGAATGGATCTATCTTCTGAGAATTTGTGTGTCTAATACATTCTGTTGTTTTGCCTTGTATTCAGGAGTGATTGAGCTCATAGATAACTGAAAACAATGTGCCTTAACAGAAGGTTGCAGCAAACTGTGAATGGAGACAGAAGAGCTTGCTGAAAGAGCTAATGCATTTTTTCAAACTTCTAGGAAATCAGGCAGGTTCTTGGGTATAAATTCATGGTGATAAGTAGGTCACAATTTGAAATCTGGGCCCATAGCTTCTGACTGATGCCAGTCATAAGTCTGTGATCTTACGAGGACTTTTGGTTCACTTTGATTAAGAAAACAAACAAACAAACAAACTATTAGCGAATACGAGCTGCAAATTTAGACTACCTCAGACAGTACAGCATATGTTAAGAGCATAGACTCTAGAGCGAAAACACCTTAATTTAAAGTCTAGTTAAAAAAAAAATAATAACATGACATGAGTCAAATTTCTTAGCATTTGTATGTCTTAATTTTCCCTCCCTTAAATGGAATAAAAACATCACCTACTTCATAAGACTGTTGTGAGAACTAAACAGTCTAACACACTTTATGTGCTTAGAACAAGATTTTAGCTAATTGTTGAATATATTGTCTTTTTATACTTAATATATTTAAAAGAACATTCTAGGGGCTATATTTATTAGTTGTTGGACTGTGATCACCATAATACAGCATGATAAAATGCAATCCAGGTTGAATTTTCCTCATAAATATCCTATATTAGGCACTATGCTATGTTTTTACACATTATCTCATTTTTTTAAATGTTCCTCCACACCTTTATCTCCTTCGCCCATTTTTACATGAGCATTGTGGTTAAGGAACACATATGCTAGAGCCAGAATGCCATTTTTGATCCCAACCTCATCGCTTGGTGGCTATGAGACTCTATATAGTTTTTTAACATCTCTATTTTCATTTCTTCAATGATAAAATAGAGATAATGTTTCACCACTTTCTTTGTATTAAAGGTTAAATATAAAACACTTAAAAGAAGAATTGAATATCATTGTTACTCAGAGAGTGTTCACTACTGCTATTATTGTTGTCTTCAAAGTGATTCATATGATCTCACAAACCTAGAGGTTCCTTTATAATTCCCAGCAATCAAAAGCAGTTGGCTCGTATTTTATGCAGTTCCTTATTGACCAATGCATGTTTGTATCCAAGAACATGCCTGCTGTCCTAGAATTTTGCAAATACTCCTTATGAAAATTGTGTTGAACACGAACAAAAATAAATACATACATGTAAATACAGACACACATATATATATTTATGGTTTATAGTAGCCTGCATATTTTAGTAATACTTGCGATGTACATTTACAGTGTTTATAACTTTGATACTACTTTTGCTGAATACAATTGAGAATATGAAGTCTTCAGCTTGTTTTTGCTTCCCTTTGCTTAAATCTCTGTCTACATGAATGTTCTTCCCACATCATTAAATATACACACAGAAAAAATATAAAATGCAACATACCTAGATATGATTTAAATATTTTTCTATATTGTAAAGAATGATATGTCTAGTCGGTAAGCAATATTTAAATGAGTTTTGAGAATTCTATGTATAATTTCTTGGATTCCTTTCTTTATGGATGACTGTAACCAATCGCCTTGCTCAGGCTTTAAACTCTATTTTTTCTGCTTCAGCTGATTAATTAAACCTTAAGGTGTTGGTAGCCAGGAATACCCAACAGAAGATAGTTTTTCTTTCAATCTGTCTCTTGAAGAGAATCACTGGATCCAATTCAATAATAATAATTTTAAAAACCTACCAGTTATACCAATTAATATGGCTTTTGCAATGAAGATTCTAAGTCTTAGAGTGATGCTTTAACTTAAAAGAAGTAATATTTTCGCCTCACCACATGTATTGTGTTCTGACTCTGTAAAATGGTTACACAGTCTAATTTGATTTATAACATTTTTGGTTAAAGGAAATGAAAGAAAAATATAAATAATCTCTTCATCTTAGAGTCTTTGATAAGCATTTTTTCTTCCTTATATATAGCCTGAGTGTTCCAATGGTATTTAAAAACTTCTGAATCACTTGAATCACTATATTTACTAATTCATGTACTGAGCCACAAGGCTTCCATAATTTGTATAACTTTGTTAATACATATAGGAAATACATTTTTGTAACAAAAATTCACCCTGAATGTAAAACAATATTAAATATACAGTATTATCAATTAAGTAAAATAAACTGTTACCCCAGAATATCATGAATATTTTATTTATCAATAGTCAATAGATATTCTTGATCAATGCCCTCAACTCTTGTAAAATCAACCCCCTTTGTCATAACAAATTTACTAGCAGACTCTTGGTAAAGGATTCTTATGAACCCCAGCTCATGAAAAATTGACTCAAGTCATGTGCCCTTGTGATATTTGAAGTAGAACTTATGATATTCCTTCCATCTATATTGATCTTCTCTTTCCTGGTTAAGATTCTGGGCTTTCTACTAGCTATTTTTTTAATATAATTCTCCCCTTCTTCCCTCTCTCTTCTCCTCCTGGTCATATTTGTGTGGATATACTCTTATATGAGTACACACACACACACACATACACACACACACACACACACACACACACATACCACTTTATCCTTCCCAGCATTTTTTATTACAGTCATGCATTTCTCTGTTTGATGTGCATTCTCATGATTGGGCTGTTAACAATATGATGATCTGACAACAAGGATTGTGTCCGTCATTAACTTTTGAAACCAACTTAGTGCCTATCATTCACATAATCAAGAAACATTTACATAAGAGGGTTCCTAACTAGGAATGAATATTAAAAATGAATACTGGCCAGGCACAGTGGCCCATGCCTTTAATCCCAGCACTTTGGGAGGCCAAGGTGGGTGGATCACCTGAGGTCAGGAGTTTGAGACCAGCCTGGCCAACATGGCAAAACCCTGTCTCTACTAAAGATGCAAAATTAGCTGGGTGTGGTGGTGCATGCCTGTGATCCCAGCTACTTGGGAGACTGAGGCAGGAGAATCACCTGAACCTGGGAGGCGGAGGTTGCAGTGAGCCGAGGTCGTGCCACTGCACTCCAGCCTGGGCAACAAGAGCAAAAACAACCTTTATGGTCCCAATCCTCATGAAACTTAGTGTGTTAGAATCTAATACTGGAAATAGATACTTATTACATATATCATATATGTATGTTTGATTTTTAACAAAAATTGATAGATAATATAGATATAGATAGACATAATATATACTATCTTAGCTCAGATTGCCATAACAAAATATAATTATGTCTCACAGTTCTTGTGGCTGGGAAATTCAAGTTAAAGTGCAGGTAAATTAGATTCCTGATGTGGGCTCCCTTTCTGGCTTACAGATGGCTGCTTTCTTGCTGTGTACTACACCGTGGAGAAAAAGAAAAAAAAGCAAGCTCCCAGGTACCTCTTACTATAGAGGCACTAATCCCATCATGATAGCCTTACCCTCATGATCTCATTTAAACTTAATTAATTGCAAAGGTCTTATCTCCTAATCCCATCACATTGGGGGTTATGGCTTCAACATATAAATTTAGGTGGGGGCTGAATTCAGTTTAGAGCAGATATAAGGGGACATTTAGACTGAGTTGTAAAAAGCCCTCATTGATGATCATTATAAGTAGTTAGCAACCTTAAGCAAGGAAGCACCATAATTTAACTTGGTGTAATTTACTTATCTAAAAGGTTACCCTGGTGGGGAATTGTTCAAGGGCATACATTTGGAAATGGAAATGAGTTAGGGAGCACTGACACTGGTTCAGGTGGCCACAGTGGATGAAACTCAGATTGTAACCTTGGTGACACAGAACAATAGATGGATTTAGTCAGAACACAGAAAGAGCATTAGCATCCCCCAATGATGAGCTGGATGTGAAGATTACGGTACAGAAATTTGCAAATACTCATTATGAAAAGTATGTAGAACACAAATAAACAAAAATAAATGCGTCTGTGTGAATACAGACACACACATACACACACACACATACACACACACACACGTTTTCTAGTAGCCTGCATTTAACTCAGAGTTAAATCCCAGCTTTCTGTGGCCAATATCTTCATAGATAAAAGTGGTGTTATTGAGATGATGACATCAAGAAGAAAAGAGGTTTTAGGGGGCGTGCTTGGGAGTTCAGTTCTGGATGTGTGACATTTATGGTGTCACTGAGAAATGCAAGGAGAGGAATCAAGGCAGCAGTTGGTGATATAAAATTGACCTCAGAGGAAAGGTCTAGGCTGAGTTATAAATGTTGGGACCATGGCTGGATGATGTGGCTTATGCCTATAATCACAGCACTTTGGAAGCTGAGGCAGAAGGACTGCTTGAGGCCAGGAGTTTGAGATCAGCCTGGGCAACATAGTGAGACTCTGTCTCTACAAAATAAAAATGAATAAAATAATATCTGGTCACAGTGGTCACATTTATCATCTTAGCTAGCCATGAGGGTAAGATTAGAGGATCTCTTGAGGCCAAGAGTTTGATTCCGCAGTGAGCTCTGTTCACATCACTGCACTTCAGCCTAGGTGACAGCAACACCCTGTCTCTAAATAAAAAAAAAAAAAAAAAAAAAAAAAGAAGAAGATCATTAAATGAAGACATGATTTGAAGCTATGAGAATGGATAAGTTTTTCTAGGGAGGTATGAAGATAAAGGAAAGGAGTCCAGGCCTGAAACAAGAGAAACTCCAAAACTGAAAGCTAAGGAGGAGGAAGATGGGGCGAAGTGAGACTGTGAAGAAAATGAGCAGATGACAGTCTCAAGAGAAAGTTACAGAAGAAGATGTCACAGAGATCAAACCAAGAGGTTGTTTAGGAAGAAGGGAGTGGCCAGTTTGAATGTATCTAAACGTTAAGAGTGATAAAGACCAGAAAATATCCATTTTGCAACTTGAATTCAGTGGTGATCTTAACAAGACGAGTTTCAGTGCAGTGAGGGCCAGACTTCAGAATGGAGTGGAGTGGGAATAAAAGGGAGGTGAGGAAGCACAGGTAGAGCATGACGTATTAATTTCAGACATTTGGGTAAAAAAGGAAGACGAGAAAAAAAATAAAAAACAATTTCTCCAGAGGCAAGTGGAGTCAAAGGAGTGCTACTTCAGAATAAAAGATTCTGCATCATTTGGGTTTGATAATAATGATACAAGAGTGAAGAAGAGATAATTGACACAGGATAGAAAAGGAATTTTGCCAGAACAGAGTTTTTGAGAATCTTATTTGGGGTACACATGAACAGATTCTATTGGCCTAGAAAGAAAGATACTGGCCTAGAATGAAAGATAATTCTTTCATTTCAACACAAGGGTGTTGAAATAGGTGTTGATTTTATAGTGGAGAGTTAAGACAACTGCCATTTAATGGTGCCTGTTTCCTCAAGACAGGCTCATCAGATGAGCTCAAGCAGTGGAGGCAGGATGGGGAATTTGATGATCAACGAGAAGGTGTGAATAATCATTGGAGAAAGAATCCAGACAGACTGACAGGCTGTAGTGTGTTCAAATGCAGCTAGTGACACCAGTAACCCAGGACTTTTCTTTAATAGCACTCAACTGAATTTAGGCTGAAAGAAAATGCATGTATCTGTTTTTCCAAGGTCTAGGGTGTAAGCTAAGAGACAGCTGAGTTAAAATATTTGCAAGTTATTAAAATAATGAGTTGCAGAGACTGAGCTAGACTTGAAAAAATAAGGTAAGAGGACAAATTTGGATAGAGTGAACATAGTGAGTCAATGGACTGAAGGTCTTGATGCTTTCTCTACTGACTAATTAATTGCCCTTGAAGTCTCAGATCAAATGTTTCATTTTCATATTTAATTAAATATCTAATGAAGTCGTTGGGGGTGCTATGTGTTGGACACAGAGATGTGCTGGCCAGATCATCTAAAGAAGGACTTGATATCTAGCTGTAGAGAATGTGGTCATCAGATGGCTTCCATTCGTTAGCAATTTCATAGTCTACTCAGCTGTGGACAGCTGCTTTGTCCAAAGTCATGTCCGTTCTAGGTCTGCCTGAATACAAGACAGAGAAAAATGAGGGTACAAGTTTGCCATTCGAGCTCAGTGGAGGTCGTCCTGTTGGACACTCACTCCAGAGCTCCTTGCCCACGTGGCTTTCTGAAATCTACATGATATTTCAATCTTTCTGTTCTTTCATGTTTTCTTCCTGTTACAGACTGAATTTTGTCTCCCTCAAATTGATATGTTGAAGACCTAGGCCCCAACGTGACTGTATTTGGAGAAGGGGTCTTTTGAGAGGTAATCAAGGTTAAATGAGATCATGGAGGTGAAATTTTAATCTGATAGAACTGGTGTCATTATGAGATGAGGAAGAGGCATCAGAGATATCTCTTTCTTCATGCATGCAGAAATGAAAGGCCATATAAACATTACAGCAAGAAGTAGAAAACCATAATCTATTTAAAAAAGGTCTCACTAGAAATGGCACTTCAATCTTGAAGTTCTAGCCATTACAACTGTGACAAAATAGATTTCTGTTGTATAAGCTGCCCAGTGTCTGGTAGCTTCTACTTCAGGTATCTATATGCACCTTCATGTAAAGTTACACTAGCTTTCTATGCTATGTAAGATCATAAAGTGATCGCAATGTAACACTTTTGCTGGCTATCCTACTCTTGCTTTTTTTTTTTTTAATTCCTAATATTCAATATTATCTTCTTCCATTGGTGCATCTTGCACTGTAAACTTAAAGGAAATTTCGTCTAATGTGGAACAAAACACCATTTCACATGTTTGGTGAGGAATTTTCAATCCAGATGCCCCGAGTTGCTCCTTCGGTCTCCCCCTGTATAGGACAGACATAACTTGATCCTTATGTTTGGTATAGAGTTAAATCCAACAAATTAATAGCCGTGGAACTACTGAGTTATGCCTTAGTTTTGTAACAAAGTCATTATTGGATACAGAATTTGGTAGCATAAGGTCTGATAGGCAGATAGTGCCATGAGAAAACATACATATAGCTTATTTTTCTAACCTATTTCATTTTAATAAGAGGGAAGAAAGGAATACCTCATGCCATCTGTGTTGTTTCCATGTGTTCCTAGAGAGCTGGCTAAGTATATCGTGCTAACTAATGTTGAAAGGAAATGCTTAGAGTATGTTTACACAGCTTTAATCTCCTCACTGTCCAGAGGTTCGTAAAACAGGATTACCCTTTTTTCCCTTGCAAATGAGCATGCAGGATTTTCTCCAGCTCCTACAGGAGTAAGCTTTATATCAATTTTGACAACATGCAGGACAACATGTAGCATTTTTAATTATTTGTATTATCTGATTGTGTAAATGTGTTTTCACCTTGAGGGGTAGAAAATATATATCAGCATAGGAGGGTGGATCATGAGGTCAGGAGTTTGACACTAGATGGTGAAACCCCGTCTCTACTAAAAATAAAAATAAAAAATTAGCCAAGAGTGGTGGCAGGCACCAGTAATCCCAGCTACTTGAGAGGCTGAGGCAGGAGACTCTCTTGAGCCTGGGAGGCAGAGGGTGCAGTGAGCTGAGATTGCACCACTGCATTCCAGCCTGAGCAACCGAGTGAGATTCCGTCTTAAAAAAAAAAAGAAAGAAAGAAAGAAAGAAAGAAAGAAAGAAAAGGAAAAGAAAAAAAAAATCAACAAGATGTTTACATTTATTTCCTGTTTCCTTGCCTTTTAAATTAGTATAAAAAATAAAAATAATTAACATGTTTTTGCTGTCATTCTTGCTGCACATGGTATGCTCTTCATGTAACCTTCAGCTACCTACAGCACTTTGCTTTTCCTTGAGCAATTGTCCCTCTCAATGAAGAAGGAAGTGACAGATCACTAGTGTCAGTTTAATGTCAGTGACTCAGAATCCCACTGCAAAACAGCTTCAGAATTTTAGCTTTCCAGAGGCATTTAAAAGTTCCATTCAGATATTTGATTTTTAAAATATATTACAAGAGGTGATGTGGTTTACTGCTTGTGTATCATTTCTTTTCAAAATAAATTATGATGCACCAAATTTTTCTTAGGAAGAAGAAGAAGAAAAAAATCACCAGGACAACTAGAAAAATACTCTTACTGGTCTTTCCCTACCTTAGGTTTTTATTGCACAAGCAGCATTTTTCTGTGCCTATAAGAAAACCACTGTACAAAGAGGCAAGGTGAAATAAGAGATAGAAGCAGAGAGAAAGAGAAAGAGAGGTGAAAGTGGAGGGACAGAGCAAAGGAGAGAAAGCCAAAAAAAACAACAAAAACAAAAACAAAAAAACCCTAAAATTATCTTTCTTACAATCTCTTTACTAAAAATTGAGCACATTTTTATTTTGGCTTGATGTCCAACTATCAGCTCCTTTATCTGATAAAATATTTACACTTTATACTTAAAGCAAACATAGTAGAATATCACTAAGGTAAAAGTAATACACATCTATTGACTTGTAAGGGGCCTATAGCCAATGTGAAAAAAGATTACTAACTCTACTTCCTTTGCCCAAATTTACTTTAACGCCTGCGGCAGCTAAGATGTTAAATAGATTTGCCTCATGAATGAATGATGAATTGAAATTGCATGTGCTTCCATGTTTAGTGAATCTCAACATGTCGTGACCAATAGACTTTATTCAAATACAAAACTTCTGCAAACAAAATCAGCAGTGTAATGGAGGTGTGCCTTTTCACAACCCAAAACATTACTATTACAATCACTGCTTGGCTTTTATTAATGTACTAGGGAATGTATTAGAGAATTGGTTTTTGAGTGGAAGCTCTTAGTGTTCTAGAGTCAAGGGGCTGGCTAAAGTAAAAGTGACAAGGCTCACCGACCATAATGTGTCTAATATTTTATAATACTAAGTCTTATAACTGAATAATTTCCACTTTGCTTTTGTCAGCAAAAGGCAATCACTGTTGGTTGAAAGAGCCATTCCTGTGAATCAGACCCACTGAAAGAATGATGGTTTTTCAGAGTGTTTTCCTGTTTTTGACTTCTGAGTCTCTGTGAATACATTACAATAAAAAACCAAACCAAATCAAAACAAGCAAACAACAAAACCCTAACCATATCTTGCCTGTTGATGCTTCAACTATGCTACTCTGCAAGGACCTACTCACAACATTTGAGATGGTACTAGACTTTTATTTTTTTTAATCAAAAGCGTGTTTAAGAAGTTTCAGAATACCTCTAAAACCATGTCTTTGTTATCCTTATGTTGACTCTGGTCAGAAATCTCTAAACTCTCAATATATCATTTTTGACCACTAGAAAATCTTGACCACTTTTCATATATTTACACAGTTTCTGAGACACTAGAGGGATAATGATTAATTTTCCTGACTAACAGATAGAGTCCATCTAATGCAGGTTTTGCATTATACTGAACCACTATAATGTAGCATTTTTATAATAGAAGACCAACATGAGCCCATCTTAAAACTGATCAAGTCATATTACATAGTATTACTATTGATAATACATGTGATTAATTTATAACCAGTGATAATGTCTTCAAATAGGAATTAATCTTATTAAATTATTGATAGGTAGATAGAGCTGCAAAAGCTTCTTCCTTTACTGTTCACATTTAGCTGAAAATAGTAAGACTGCTTTCTGCATATTTTTTTCTTTCTATTCATGTAAAAACATTTAAATACAGGTATTTGGCTTAGAATGTATGCATTGAGGTGAGTCACTGCAACTGACCCAGTGAAAGCTTACAAAGCTTTGGTCAAATACCTGTCTAGATATCTCTATAAAGGTATTTTTCAGATGAGATTAACACTTAAATCAATAGATGGAGTTAAGCAGATTGCCATTCACAGTGTGGATGGTCTCATCTACTCAGTTGAAAGCCTTAAGAGGAAAAGACTGAGGTCCCCTAAGGAAGAAGGAATTCTGCTCTCCAGACCTCATTTGGACATGAGGGTCAACACTCACCCTTCCCGAGGTCTCCAGGCTGCTGGCCTGTTCTACAGATTTTGCATTTGCTAGTTCTCCTTCACCTCATGAGCCAATTCCTTAAAATCAATCCCTCTTTCTTTCTCTCTGCTATAGGCTAATTCTACAGAGAGCCCTGACTTACACAGCATGGCCTCTGCATTGAAGGGACTCACAATCCAGCAGGAAGTAAGCCACATACAAACAGACCTGTCCACGTCCACACTCTCACCTACAATATCGAAGAGATAAGTGATGGGCATGCTCATGCATCATAAAAAAAGTACATGACAGAAATCCTGACTCTGAATATTTTTTCTAATATTGAATGGGGAAGCTCGTGTGTGTGATTAGTAGCACATATGCTTTCCCAGTCCTCTCACTCAAGGTTCATGCAAAATTTACTTGGGAGGAAGCGGCGGAAAAATTATCAGAGAATGTATTACATATATAGTGTATTTGTTTGACAGATCAGCTTGAATATCTCAGTTGCTTGCAAAACATATCAGTAAAGAGATAGTAAGAAAAGCAGTGTCTTTTTTAATAAAAAAAAGAATGCAGTCTAAACATCTATTTTAAAAACAGTGAACCTCTACTGAATACAAAACACTGCAGTTTAGGGGAGGTTCAAGAATATTAGAATATTGGCATCCAGTTGGGAAGCTAGCCATGTATAGAATTAATTGCAAATTGTGATATAACAATGGATATTATTTTTTTTATGAAAAGTAAGATGGTGTTTCTAAGGAAGAAATGGAATCACAACCCCATTCTGCCAAAAAAATCATATTTGATTTGACAAAACCAGTTTTCTACTTCTTAGAATTTGGAAGACTCTCCACTCCTACAACAAAAGATGACTGAGAATTGCCCTGGGTACCTTCCAGCTTATAAACTGTATATTTCCTATCTTATTTTTCAAAAGAGGTAATAAGGATTCCTAACAGAAAAAAAATAGCCTTCTCTTTACTCTTGCCCCCAAAGTCTGAAAGACTCAGAGGAAACAGTTGTTGTGCTGAATGATCTGACGGAATAAAAGGAAGGGATTGTAAGATGACAGGTTGGCATTGTTTCAATAGGAGGTGAAATTATTTTCTAAATCGATAATATAATGACTTGTCAGGTTTTCACTTCAAGGTCCTTGTCCTAAGACAGAATCACTTCAACCTAGGTCAATGCTATGGAAATGATTTGAATCTTTTTACCTCTAAAAAATTGGTTTGTTTCTATTTTATTTATTTTTATTTGTTTCTGTTTTAGAGGGTGGATAGTATAGTATTTATTTAAAAGGGATTCCTGCCTATTGGTAACCTTTAAAATTCAACTAAGATAACAAATATATTGGATCAAATACAGCATTAGATCTGCTTGCTAATTTTTTAAATTAGTTTGTTGTATGACCTTAAGTTAGTCACATATTCCAGATTAAGATCTTGAAACAGAAGTCAATAGTTGTCTTAAATTGTTCAAATATTAGTCATTGAGTATCTGTTAACTTTCCTTGTTGGATCACTCATAAGAGATGTAGTAAATGTCTACATGAATAAAAATATGGAAATCAAAATTTTATTTTCAAAGGATGTTGATATGTAATAAGTGATAAGAAGTTACAATTTTCCAGTGGTTATTGTTACTCCGTCAAATAAATTCAATGTTACAAGTCACTCTCCTATAATAAACAAAGTAAAGTCGTGAGTAGGACTTTCATAATCCTAGTATATACATAATGTAACAGTACTCTGGGAAATATTATCAGGTTTCCAGAATAAGTCCTTACTATTTTCAAATCAGCGTGTTACATTACTCCTGGGAACTTTGTTCTAAAACACAAGTTTTTAAGTTTCATGATCTCACCATGTCTGGTTAACTCAATGTAGAAACAACTGGTAGAGGTAAAGAAATAACGCAAAATAGGTTCATTTAAAAATGAGTTATGAAGCTATGATGCCTATTTTTAAACAAGAGAGACAAATATGTTAGTCTGGATTTGCAAATAAGATACGTATATGGATAAGCTGATGGAAGAACTGTTCTTCTTCTTCTATTTCTCCTTCTCTGTCTCCTTCTCCTCCTTTTGCTCCTGTTCCTGCTTCTGAGTTTTTGAGAACTATTTAACAATTTAATACTGTATTTTAACCTAGAAAAAAATTACATTCTTTTTTTCTCCTAAAATTCCTACCAATAAATTCATTTGTATACTGGTACGGACTGAATGTTTATGTCCTCCCCAAATTCCTATTTTGAAGCTTTAATCCCACTGTGATGGTGTTTGGAGGTGGGGAGTTTTGGAGGTTACTCTGGTTTATATGAAGTCATGAGGATGGAACCCCCATGATGGGATTACTGGTCTTACAAGAAGATGAAGATACCAAAGTTCTCTCTCTCCACCATGTGAGGATACAAAGAGAGGGTAGCTGCCTGTGAACTAGGAGGAGGTCACTCACCCAGAACCTGACCATGCTGGCATCCTCATTTTGGACTTCCAGCACTCAGAGCTGTGAGAAATAAATGCTTGGTTTTTAGGTTCCCCAGTCTATGGTATCTGTAATAATAGACTGAGCAAACTAAGACATATGCTTACTACAAAATATTTTTTAAAAACCATGATATGCCACATAAGCATTGAAATAAAATAAGCAATTATTCAATCCCAACTGAACCACTGAATAGCTTGGCAAATTATGATCTCTGGGAGCTTCACTTTCCTATCTGTAAATTGGGAATAATATGTTCTCCTTCATAAGTTTGTGATGAAGCCAGAGAGTAATAACTCATGTTTTGTGAAGAATAAAGAAAAGCAAAAGTATGAAATATATAATTTATGAAAAATCATTTTGACTTTCCTTATTGTACACTATTTAATTAATATGCATTTGATGATGTTTGTACATTACAAGGTGATATGGAAATATTTAGAAGTAAAATGTTTCCTTCATTACTTAATAACATTTAGAATATAAGGTGATAGATTACAATATTGTACTCTGATTAGTTCATGGCATATTAGGAAATAAACCACAAAGGAGTAGCCAAATAATTTATTAATTACTTAATCATGTAAGTCAAATGAAATTCGTTAAATCTAAGCAACATAGGCCAAATTGAGATTTATATAAATAAGGCTGATGATACATTGATTAAAGGATTACCAGATGTTCCTATAATAAGTTCCTGGCCATGTATAACTGTGAAACTAACGAATGATGCTACTTCTTGTTAGCTGAATGGCATTTTAGATGATTGTTAAATTAAGTGTTTTTATTGTTAATAAGCTGAATGGGAATTGCCTTTGTACCATGGGATCAATTATTATTATATAGCAATCATTGATTACTTCCAAAGTGCTAATTCTGAGAAGCCTATGAATTAGGGCTGACTCCTGTCTTAACTGATCGAATGTTAACATTTTCACATTTAAATGATATTTGTAATTCATACACGTTAACTTGGATTTCCCTTAGGTAGAAGTAAAAAACAGCAATGCTGTTGATGTCTTTTAGAGAAAAATAAAATATCAACCCAATCTTCTTGATAACAGCATTTCAACATTTTTTGAGAAAACCAGCATTAAATATTTTTAAGTTTATTTTTAATTATCAGACAAGTGGAACTTCTGTGGAAATTAACCTTTTGTATGCAAATGTGAGGGCAAAGGAATACTAAGAATTCTCTTGTCTATAGTACATGGTCATAGTTGAACTGGATGTTTTCCCTTGGGCATACGGAGGGGCAGTGGTGTTGATTTTGTGTAGGTGCCAATGTTCATAGAGAGTGGTATCCCACCACCTGCATAGACTAAGATGATGGAGATGGTTCTGAAAAAGAACATTCACAGAGATTTGTTGCCTACAAGAAAAGGACGTGGCAACTCATCTGGGAGAGATGTCCTGAACAGCAGAACATGGAAACATGTGCTTTCTTTAATACTACAATTAGAGCAGAGTTGAGTATGAGGTCAGGGTCCTGTGGAACTTGTGAGTGTTAATGATTATAAACATTGGTGCCTGTTTGCTAGACTTTCTTCTGTATTTCCACTTCTGCTAAGACCTATTTTAAAATACTTCTAAGAAGCTAACCCATTTGGCTCTTTTCTATTCTTAAAAATCATTTTAAGTGATTCACAGAAAGAAAAATGACTGAAACCAAATGAAACAGGTAGAGTAAGCTGTAGAACAATATTAAAAAGTCTTACATATGTATAATTGGTGATTCATGAGGAGAGAAATGGAGCCAAGGAGGAGAATAAAAAATCTTAAAATAATTGCTGAAAATGTCTAAATCTAATAAAAACTATAAGCTTACATGGATCACAACTTCAACATGCCCTAATCAGAAGAAATGTAAGAAATACCAAATTGTTGATAACAGCAATAAAAATTTCTTAAAAGTAGTCAAAATAAGACATACTACAAACAGAAGAACAAAAATAAGAACGTCATCAAATTTCACCCTAGAAACTGTGCAGGGGAGGAAACAACAAAATTAACAAAATTAAAGAGAGAGAGAAAGAGAAGGAAGGGAGGAAGGAAGAAAGGAAGGAAGGAAGGAAGGTGGAGGGGGAGGGAGAGAGGGGAAGGAAGGAAGGAAGGAAGGAAGGAAGGAAGGAAGGAAGGAAGGAAGGAAGGAAGGAAGGAAGGAAGGAAAGAAGGAAGGGGGAGGGGGGGAGGAAGGGAGGGAAAGGAAGGAGGGAAGGGAGGAAGAAAAGAAGGAAGGAAAAAAGGAAGGAGAAAAAAGAGAAAAGAAAGAATGAAGAAAGGAAGGAAGGAAGGAGAAAGAGAAAGGAAAACAGAAAGAAGGAGGCAAGAAAGAAAAAAGAAAGAAAGAAGAAAGGAAAGAGGAAAGGAAACAGGGAAGGAGGGAAAGCAAGAGAGCAAGAGACAGAAAGGAAGGAAGGGAGGAGAAAATAAAAGAAGGAAGGAAGGAGAGAAAGAGAAAGGAAAAGAGAGGGAAAGAAAGAAAGAAAGAGAAAGAAGAAAAAAGAAAGAAAGAAAGAAAGAAAGAAAGAAAGAAAGAAAGAAAGAAAGAAAAGAAATGGGAAAGGAAAAAGGGAAGGAGAAGAAAGGGAAAGAAAGAAAGAAAGAGAAAAGAAAAATATATAAGAAACAGAAGGAAGGAAGGAGAAAGAGAAAAGGAGAGGGAAAGAAAGAGAAAGAGAAGGAGGGAGGGATGGAGGGAGGGAAAGGGAAAAGGAAAGGGGAAAGTGAAAGGAAAGGAAAGGAAAGGAAAAAGGAAAAAGAAAAAAAGGAAAGGAGAGGCGAGGGAAGGAAGGAAGGAGAGAAGAAAAGAAAGGAGGAAGAAAGAGAAAAGGAAAGAAAGAAGAGGAAAGAAAGAGAGAGAAAAAGATATTGTTAGCCTAGAATTCTTTATCTAGCAAAAATATCTTTCAAAAATTAAGACAAAATTTACTAGTTAATTTTACATTAAAACTGCCTACCATGGTACCCAGTTTTTGATCAAACACCAGCCTAGATGTTGCTGTGAAGCCAGTTCTTAGATGTTATTAACTTTATTCAGTAGGCTCAGTAAAGCAGATCTTTCTCTCTCTCTCTGTCTCTCTCTCTCTCTCTCTCTCTCTCCCCTCCCCCCTCTCTCCCCCTCTTGCTCTGTGTGTGTGTGTGTGTGTAGAGAGAGAGAGAAATATTTATATCTATATCTATATCTATACGCACACATCCACACATATCCTACTAGGAGATATATATATATATCTCCTTTTGGTTCTGATTTGTTAAAGATCCCTGAAGAATTCCCAAAATAAAACACTTTCAGAGTAAAAACCTAGAGATGTATGGTACTACAATAAAGAACATTCTCAAGAAGAAGAGAAAAATAGCAGGTAGAAACTTGAATCTACACAAAGATACGAGGAGAATCAGAAATAGTGAATTTGTGGGTAAAATTGCATTAAGACTCCAAATCAAAGTAATTATTGAGTTTGTTTCTTTTACCATGGCTATAGCACATAGGCACTTCTGCCATAGTTATAACACAAAGGCATTGCTTTACTTATGGTTGGAGGAGGGTACAGGATATGATTTTAAAAATAAGGAACATGGAGTGGATAAAGCCGTGGGGAAAAAAGTAAAACATGAAAAAGGACAAGGTAGTTTCAAGTCTAACAGACCGGGGGATTGTTTACTCGAGATAAGTGAGACATCCAAAGAAGGATCTGAAAAGATTGAGGTGGTGTCACAGCTTTACCTAGATGAGATAAAGAGGTATTTTGACCAGGGCACCCTTATTTCAGTGTCAATAATATTAAGCATGACTTTATACAATTGCACAATATTTTAAGGTCCCTTCCATTTAGTCACTAGAATCCAGCCCTTAGAATAGTGTTGCATAGGCCAGGCATGGTGGCTCATGCCTGTAATCCCAGTACTTTGGGAGGCCAAGGCAGGTGGATCACGGGGTCAGGAATTCGAGACCAGCCTGGCCAACATGGTGAAATCCCGCCTCTACTAAAAATACAAAAATTAGCCGGGCACAGGGGCGCGCTCCTGTAATCCCAGCTACTCAGGAGGCTGAAGCAGGAGAATCACTAGAACCCTGGAGGTGGAGGTTTCAGTGAGCCAAGATCGTGCTACTGTACTCTAGCCTAGGTGACAGAGCAAGACTCCATCTCAAAAAAAGAAAAAAAAAAAAAAGAGAATAGTGTTGCATAAAAAAATTCTATAAGTATTTAAACAAATAAATTAATACACACACTCAGAAGGAAGCTATGGTTGAGATGATTTCTGAAGTAGATGGCTGAGGTAGATAGATTTGGAACACAAAGCCAACAGTAGCTCAGCCTCCGTGGTTGGGTCCCTTTTACCAAAATGCACCTTTGCATCTACTCAGGAAAGCTTTTGTTTGTTTGAGATTAAATATTGTAGTTCTGGATTTACAATCTTGCCTGCAAAACACTACAACAAATTGTAGTTCCAATTTTGCCTTCAAAGCACTGATTGACATCAAAGAAAACTGGATAAGATTGGAAGTTGTGAGGGTTAGCAGAGTTAGAAGCAGAGAAATAGTTATGAGCGAAACCTAAAACCTCAAACCACCTAGAGGATACTGGAAACATGACTTTGCATGGAACTTACTAAATTCTAAGAGAATGACTGGGTAAAGGAAGTGGGGTAGAGCTGAACAGTTGCCTGGAACAGAATCCGAGAGATATCAATACATTTTTTAAATTATCATAATAAAATTATTCCTATAATAAAATTTAAGCAAATCAATTTGAAAAAATAAAAAGAAACCCTCATGTAACCACCACTGAATTTGAGCAAAATGTAATGTTAATATGAGCTTCAGATAATTTTCTTGCTTTTATCTTGTGAAGAAATGATTACAGATGGAAGGCTATCTGTAAAACCATCCCCAATCTCTGGGTACCTCTCCTTGCCGTCCTTATCCCATTTTCCTCTCTGGTAATAAGTCATAACTTCCATTTGAGTTTACCCTCACCATTTAATGAATGAATGGATGAATGAATGAATGAATGGATGGATGGATGAATGAATAAATGAATGAGTAAATGAATGAATGAATTTTTAGAGACAGGGTCCCTCTCTGTCACTCAGGCTGGAGTGTGATGGCACAATCAGCTTGACTGCAGCTTCAACCTCCTAGGCTCCAGTGATCCTCCTACTGCAGTCCCCCTAGTAGCTAGGACTACAGGTGTGTGCCAATCACACTCAACTAATTTTTTAAAATTATTTTTGTAGTGACAGGATTTCATCACGTTGCCCAGGCTGGTCTGAAATTCCTGGCCTCAAGTAATTCTCCCACCTCTGCCTTCCAAAGCACTGGGATTACAGGCATGAGCCACTGTGCCCAGTCAATATTTTATATATTTACACATAAATAAATACTGTCTTGTATGTATTAATACTCCTTTTGTTCATGTTTTAAATTTTATAATAAATGTTATATACTATCTAATATATGTATCTTTCCATAGTATATTTTTTTCCACTCAACTACCTGTCTTTGGTTTTAACCCTATTG
This sequence comes from Rhinopithecus roxellana, assembly GCF_007565055.1. Taxonomy (NCBI): domain Eukaryota; kingdom Metazoa; phylum Chordata; class Mammalia; order Primates; family Cercopithecidae; genus Rhinopithecus; species Rhinopithecus roxellana. The sequence continues at coordinate 143,267,429 of NC_044553.1, read as the reverse complement.
ATAAATGAAGCTCTGTTTTATTAATTTGAATTCCTGGATTCAATTATCTCATGATTATACAAACAATAACCATTTATTGCTGGACATTAAAGATTTTCATTATTTACCCATTATGTTCAATGCCGCTAAAATCACCTTTTAATCTGTTCTCTTGTATATATTTTCAAGAATTTCCCCAAGGTTGATGCTAGGAGTAGAACTGATTAGGTTTTAAGCTATTCCCATGTTCAATTTTGCTAGATATGTGAAATGGCTACTTAAGTATTTCCCCATTTCCTTAGAGCAGTGTATGTTTCTGCAATCCTTACTGAAATTAGTATTTTCAGGCTTCTCAGTTTTTGCCATTTCACTGGTATATAATGAAATCTCACTGTTTAAATTTGCCTTTTGCAGATACCTGTAAGTATAAATACTTCTCATATGTATATTGGTCACTTACATTTCCTCCATTTAAATTGCACCTCTGTATTATTTTCCCACTTTTTAATGGGTTGTATCTTGTGTTCTTATTGATTTGTAGTGGTCCATCACATGGCTATTAAGTCACATGAAGATTAAATTTCTACTCTTGTTTAAAAAATATTTTTAATTTTTATGGGTACATAGTAGATGTATACATTATGTGGTACATGAGATATCTTGTCATAGGCATAGAATGTGAAATAATTACATTAGGGTAAATAAGGTATCCGTTACTTCAAGAATTCATCATATCTTTGTGTTATAAATATTCCAATTGTATTTACTCAGTTATTGTAAAATTTACAACAAATTATTGTTGAGTGTAGTCACTCTGTTGTGCTGTTGACTACTAGATCTTATTCACTTTATCTAACTACATTTTAATATCCATTAACCATCTCCATTTTATTTGCCATCACCCCCTCCCCCCACCCTTTCCAGCCTCTGGTAACCATCATTCTACTCTTTATCTGCATGTGTTCTATTGTTTTAATTATTCGTTTCTACAAATGAATGAGAAATAGCAAAGTTCCTCTTCCTGTGCCTGGATTATTTCACTGAACATTATGTCATCCAGTTCCCAGTTCCTTCCATGCGGTTGCAAATAAGAGGATCTTATTTTTTTGTGGCTGAATAGCACCCCATTGTGTATATGTACTATGTTTTCTTTATCCATTCATCTGTTGATCAATGTCTATGTTGATTCAAAATATTGGCTGTTGTGAGTACTGTTGCAATAAACATGGCAGTGCAGATATCTCCTTGATATACTTATTTCCTTTCTTTGCGGCATATAAGTAGCAATGGGATTGCTGGATTATATGGTATTTCCACTTTTAGTTTTTGAGGAACCTCCATATTATTTTTCACAGTGGTTATCACAACAGAATACAGTGTTCCCTTTCTCCATGACCTCACCAGCATTGACTATTGCCTGTCTTTTGGATAAAAGCTATTTTAGCTGGGGTGAGAGGATATGGTGCAGATTAAGTCCAATGTTTCTTCTTTGATTTTCTGTGTGGATGATCTGTCCAACAATGAAAGTAGGATGTTGAAGTTTCCAACTGTTATCATATTGGGGTCTATGCCTCTATTTACTTCTAATAATAATTGCTTTATATATGCTCCAGCATTGAATGCATATATATTTGCAATTGTTACATCCTTCTGCTGACTTTATCTCTTTGTCATTATATAATAACCTTGTCTCTTTTTCTTATTTTTGTCTTGAACTCTGTCTTATCTGATATGAGTATAGCTACTATTCTTGCACTTTTATGGCTTCTATTTTCATGCAACCTCTTTTTCCATCCCTTTATTTTCAGTCTATATGTGTCTTTATAGGTGAAGTGTGCTTCTTGTAATTAACCAATCCTTGGGTCTAGTTTTTTTGTGTTTTGTTTGTTTGTTTGTTTGTTTCCATCCATCCACTCTATATCTTTTGACTGGAGATGTTAGTCCTTTCACATTCAATGTTAGTGCTGATAAGTAAGTACTTACTATTGGTATTTTGTTATGTGTTTTCTGGTTGTTTTGTGGCCTTCTCTTTCTTCACTTCTCCTATTGTTTTTGTGAAAGTGATTTTCTCTGGGGGTATGTTTTCTTTCTTTCTTTATATATTTTTGTATATCTGTTGTACGTTTTTGGATTTTAGGCTACTATGAGTCTTACAAATCACATCAACTATTTTTGTAAATTGGTGACAACTTAACTCTGCAAAAACAAAATCAAGCACCAAATAACTCCATACTTTAAATTTATTTTCCCCACTTTTAACATTTTTCTTCATCTACTTATATTTTATTATACTATGTCTTAAAAAGTTGTAGTTATTATTTTTGATAGGTTTGTCTTTCAGTCTTCCTACTCGAGTTATGAGTAATTTATCTACCACAATTTTGGTGCTATAATAGTCTGTATTTTTCAGTGTACTTATTGTTACCAGTAAGTACTGCCCTTTCAGATGATTACTTATTGCTCATAAACTTGCTTTTCTTTCTGGTTGAAGAACTCTCTTTAGCATTTCTTGTAGGATCGGTCTGATATTGACAAAATCCCTCAACTTTTGTTTGTCTGGAAAAGTCTTTATACCTCCTTTATGTTTGAAGAATATTTTTACTGAATATACTATTCTAGGATAAAAGGTTTTTTCCTTCAGTACTTTAAATATATCCTACCACTCTCTCTTGACCTGTAAAGTTTCCACTGAGAGGTCAGCTGTCAGATGTATTGAAGCTTCTTTATATACTATATTATTTTTTTAAATTTTCTTCTGCTGCCTCTAGGATCCCTTCTTTATTTTTGACCTTTGAGAGTTTGATTATTGAATGTCCTTATTAATGTTAAATCTGCTTAGTGTTCTATAACTTTCTTGTAGTTGAATATTGATATCTTTCTTTCAGTTTAGAACATTCTCTGTTATTATCCCTTTGAGTAAACTTTCTATCCTGAATTCTCTCTACATTTCTTCCTTAAATCCAATAACTTTTAGATTTGCCCCTTTGAGGCTACTTTCTAGATCCTGTAGGCATGCTTTATTATTATTATTATTATTATTATTATTATTATTATTACTTTTACTCCTCTGGCTGTGTATTTTCAAAAATAGCCTGTCTTTGAGCTCACTAATTCTTTCTTCAGTTTAATCAATTCGGTTGTTTAGAGACTCTGATGTATTTTTTTGTTTATCACTGAAATTTTTCAATTCTAGAACTTCTAATGTTTTCTAAATTATTTCAAACTTTTTGTTACATTTATCTGATATAATTCTGAATTTCTTCACTGTAGTATCTTGGATTTTGTTGAGCTTCCTCAAAACAGCTATTTTGAATACTCTGTGCAAGAAGTAACAAATATCTGTCACTCCAGATTTGGATATTGGCACCCTAGTTAGTCTATTTGGTGAAGTTATGTTTTCCTTCATGGTCTTGATGCTTGTGGATGGTCATTGATATCGGAGAATTGAAGAATTAGGAATATATTCCGATTTTTGCAGTTTGGGCTTGTTCTTACCTGTCTTTCTTGAGCAGGCTTTCCAAGTATTCAAAGGGAGTTAAGTGTAGTGATGTAAGTCTGTTCACTGCAACTGTATGTGCATTGGGGGGCACCCTAAGCCTAGCAGTACCATGACTCTTACAGACTCACAGAAGTACCATCTTGGTTATCTTGGGTAATGTCTGGAAGAATTTCCTAGATTACCAAATAGAATCTCTTGTTATCTTCCCTGCTTTCTCAAAAACGAACAATCTCTCCTTCTCTGTACTGAGCTGCCTGAAATTGGGGATGGAGTGACACAAAAACTCCTGTGGCCACCAACCAGGGATAATGCTGGATCACTTCCAAAGTCAGCACAGTGCTAGGTCTCACCCAAGGCCTGTGGTGACTATTTCCTGGCTATTGCTGATGTTTATTCAAGGCTCAAGGGATTTTTAGTCAGAAGGTGATGAATCTCACCAGAACTGAATCTCTGCCTTCAGTGCAGCAGGTTCCCTTCTGGGCTGGCATAGGTCTACAAATGCCATTCCGGAGCTAGGACCTGGGATCAGGAACTTTAGAAATCTGCTTGGTGCTTTATTTTACTGGGGTGGAGCTGGTACCCAGTTGCAAAACAAAATCCTCTGTACTTTGGCCTCTCCTTTCCTTAAGCAGAAAGACTTTCTCACCATGGTCACCACCTCCCAAGTCCTATGGTGGCTACTGCCTTGCTACCACTGATGTCTATACAATGCTCAAGGGCTCTTTTGTCAGCAGAGACTGAGTCTAGACAGGCTTGGGTCTCTCTCTTCAGGACAGCAGGATCCTTTCTGGCCCAAATCAGGTCTAGAAATAACCTCCAGGAGCTAAGGCCTGGAATCAAGGACTTGAGGAGTCTGCTTGGTATTTTATTTTGATGTGACTGAGCTGGTACCCAAGTTACAAGATAAAGTCCTCTTTACTCTTCCTTCTCCTTTCTTTAAGCAGAAAGAGTTTCTTCACATGTGCACCACCACTGGGAATGTGCTGGGTCACACTTGAAATCAGCAAGGTACCATGTCTTACCCAAGGCCTGTGGCAACTGCTGCCGGGCTACCACTGATGTATATTCAAGGCCCAGGATATTATAGGATTAATCAGCAGCAGTAAGTTCTTCCAGGGACTGCATTTTTTTTTCCTTTATGGCAGTAGGTTCCCTTTGGACCCAGGGTGACTAGAAACTTCATCTTGGAGCTATGGCCTGGAATGAGGGCTTCAGGACTCTGCTTGGTGTTTTATTTTACTTTGGCTGAGATGGTACTCAATTTGCAAGACAAAGTCCTCTCTACACTTATCTCTCCTTCCAGAGCTGTGAGTTTCACTGCCTAGAGTGCATTACCCCTTGAGGAAGGGGTAATGCAAGCATTCCTTTAGCTGCTGTCTCCCTGGGTCATGTGTACCCCAAGTCCCCTGGATCCAAGCCCAGTATAGCACCAGGATTTACCTAGGAATTGCAGTCAGTGTGGTCTAGACTGCCTTTTGAGTTTATTTAGGACTCCAGAGTACTTCAGCCCTCAGTGATAAGTCTAGCTGTAACTGAGGTACTGACAACTGAGATAAATGACCTTCTTCTGGCTGGGGCTGGTCTAAATGCTCCCTTCTTGGTTGCTGGCCGTATTCTGCCCTGTGTTGCTTTCCATTGTGAAAGGGCAGCATGGAGTTCTAATGCACAGTCTTAGAATCACTTTGCTTTCCCTTCCCTACGCACACAGATTCTCTCTCACCACACTATGTCCTGCGGGGGCACTATTGCTGGAGGATTCTTGTAAGCTATCTTGTTCTGCCTCCTTTCCCTAAATATCACTCTTAATTTGCAGTTTGCTTCTTAATTTTGTTTACAGAGTGTTTTAAATTCAGAAAATTTTAATTTTAATGAAATTACATTTATCCTTGTTTGCAACTGTATTGTACTTTTAATACCAGACTAACAACATCTTCTCTCATTTCACAGTTGTAAAGATATATTTATATGTTTTTCCTAGTGTTTTAAATGCCTTTAATATTTCATCTTTTATCTACTCAACATGTGGATGTTGGGAGATTAAATTCCACTTTTTTCATATATACAAGCAATTTTGCTCACATTATTGTTTGAATAATCCATATTTTCTCCCTGCTTCATAAAGTCACATTTCTCCGTATGGGCACTGGTTTCTGATATCTCTACTTGGTACCCATGGGTCAGTCTATACACATTTTAACTGCTCAATTTTTTTCAAGTTTTGCTATTTGCTTTGGCAAGTTTCCCACATTTTTCTACTTCAAAATAGATTTACCTGTTCAAAGCCTTTTGCTCTTTAATATAAATATTACAATCTATTTATCAAGTTCTATTAAAATCACTTTGCATTTTCATTTGCATTTTATTGAATTCATAGGGTAATGGGTATAAAAGATCTTTGCACCATCAAGTCTCTCTATACATAATATAATAAGCTTTTTCAAGTTATTTTTAAAATAATCCAATTGGACTTCTTTTTTTTTTTTTGAGATGGAGTCTTGCCTTGTCACCCAAGCTGGAGTGCTATGTCATGATCTCGGCTGACTGCAACCTGTGCCTCCCGGATTCAAGCGATTCTCCTGCCTCAGTCGCTCAAGTAGCTGGGATTACAGGTACACACAACCACGCACGGCTAATTTTTTGTGTCTTTAGTAGGGATGGGGTTTCACCATGTTGGCCAGTCTGGTCTCGAACTCCTGACCTTGTGATCCGCCCACCTTGGCCGCCCAAAGTGCTGGGATTATAGCCGTGAGCCATGCATGCCTGGATGGACTTCATTTTTTCTGTAATTAAAATGTTGTATTTTTCCTGTAAATTGTGTTGGCATTTTTATGGATTTATCTTAGCTATTTTTATCACTTTTTGTTGTAAATAATTTTTTAAATTATATTTTATGTTTTTTGTAAGCAGTATATAAGAATGTGTTTATTTTTAATATTTAACTCTTATATAGAAATTATCCTAAAACTCTCTACTTGTAAGAGTTTCACAATCCCTTATACATAATTCTGAAATTTAAAAAAAATTCTAAAAACAGATTTTTTTTAAAAGTAAGTCTGGCACCAGATCTTATTCCAAAACCAAATCTTATCTGAACAAATGTGAGGTCTTTATATTAATTACTGTGAATATTTATAAGTTTCATTGACAAAATTAATGTGTTTGATTATGCGATACTGCTCCCAATCTGCTAAGAATGTTACATAATGTATCTTTATGCACCTTGTTGTCTTTCTAAAACTCAATATTTCTGAATTCTGAAACACCTATGGACCTAAGTACTTCAGTTAAGGGATTTAAGGGGTTGAGGATTTATTATTGTGTTCTTGTAGATCCTCTTGGATAGTTTTTACAACCTTCATTAAATTAAAAAAAAGTTTTCTATTTCTTTTTTTAGATCATTTTTTATAAATGGATATCGAAGTTTAACAAACGATTATTTTCCATTTTCTGAGACTGTCATAGATAGACCTCCTCCTTTAAGCTCTTAATATATTACTCGCTATTAACTGATTTTGTGAAGTGAGATAATCTTAGATTTAAGTGACCAACTCAACATGGTAAAGATGTATTATGTTTTGTATATAATTTCAAATTCAGTTTACTAATGCTAGCTTAGCTATTGTCTTTGCTATACTATGTTAGACTGATTTTGTTGTCAATATTGTAAGATTGTCATCAAATAAATGAAGGCAATCGCTCTTTTAGTACTTTCAGGAAGACTTTGTATAAATATTGGATTATGAAAAAAACTATTTCAAAAACGATCTGGATTGAGGTGGGTGTTTTTTCTTCCTCTCTTTTAGTCGGTATATATTTAACTGCTGATTCAAACTTTCAACAGTTGCCTTTTTGGGAGTGATTGCTTTTTTAAAGTTACTTTTGGTAAGTTACATATTTCTGGGATATTATGCATTTTATCTAAGTTTTTCAGTGCTTGGGCATAAAGTTGTTCAAGATAGTCTCATATTATATTCTTAGTGTACATTATATCTGTAGTTATACACTCTTTTATTTTTATAATTTTTGTTCATATTTTCAATCTTTTGTCTTCAATACTCTTACTATTAGAGCATCAGTTATACCGGTCTTTTCAAAGAACAACCTTCAGCAATTTTCCTTATTATTTCTTTTTTTTCTCATTCATTAATTTTTGTTCTCATCCTTATGACTTCCCGACAGTTTCTTTGAAATTACAATGTTTTAAAAAGTTTCTGTTGTTAAAATTTTTTGGTGGCATCACTAATTTGCGACTTAAAAAAATTCAACTTTAATGATGAATTTACCAAAGCAATTGATAATATTTATTTTATATATTTAGGTTATGTTATTCAATGCATTCAAATTTAGAGTTTATTTATTCCTGTTAAATATTGCATTTTACATTTACACATTAATCTTATTTTGCCAGAGGTATTTTTAATTTTAAAGTATGCTTTAAATAATAATAATGCAGCCATTCCCTTTTTTTTTTTTTTTTTTTTATTAGACAGCATTTACAATGTATAGTTTCTTCCTGCATTCTAGTAGTGCAATGGCAAGATCTTGGCTCATGGCAACCTCCACCTCCGGGGTTGAAGCGATTCTCCCGTCTCAGCCTCCTGAGTATCTGGGATTACAGGCATGCCCCATCACACCCGGATAATTTTGTATATTTAGTAGAGACGGGGTTTCTCCATGTTGGTCAGGCTTGTCTCGAACTCTCAACCTCAGGTAATCCGCGTGTCTCGGCCTCCCAAAGTGCTGGGATTACAGGCGTGAGCCACCAGATCTGGTGTCTACTGTTCTTTTCCTATTCCTGGATTCCATTCAGTATATCATGTTGCATGCAGTTTTCCTTAGGCTCTTTATAGCCATATCAATTCCCGAGGCTTTTCTCATTTTTGGTGACCTTGACAGTTTTAGGAATGCTGGCCAGTTATTTTGTAAAATGTTTCCCAAATGAGACCTGTCTGATTTGTTTTTTCATCATTAGACTGGTGTTATAAGTTTTGGGGGCAAAAATGGCAGAAGCAAAGTTATGCTCATCCCATCATATAGAGGGTATATACTACCAAAATAATTTACCACTTTTTTTTTTTTTTTTTTGAGACGGAGTTTGTTGCCCAGGCTTGAGTGCAATGGCTCCATCTCGGCTTACCACAACCTCCACTTCCTGGGTTCAAGTGATTCTCTTGCCTCAGCCTCTCAAGTAGCTGGGATTACAGGCATGCACCACCACACCCAGCTAATTTTGTATTTTAGTAGTGATGGGGTTTCTCCACGTTGGTCAGGCTGGTCTCAAACTCCCAACCTCAGGTGATCCGCCCGCCTTGGCCTCCCAAAGTGTTGGAATTACAGGCGTGAGCCACTGCATCAGGCCAATTTATCACTCTTGATGTTAACTTTGATCGCCTAAATAAGATAATGTTTCTCCACTGAAAAGTTACCCTTTCCTCCTCCAGTTTTCTACACTGTACTCTTTGAAAGAAAATCACTGTGTGCAACCCTCATATAAGGAATAGGGAATTATGTTCCACCTCTTTGAGAGTGGAATAGCAGTATAAATTATTTGAAAGTCTGCAAGCAGATTTGTCTCTTTTGCCTGACTTCTGTATTCATTCTTTCTTTTTTTTTTTTTTTTCTTTAAGGGAGTCTTGCTCTCTGTCCGCCCAATCTGGAGTGCAGTGGTGTGATCTCAGCTCACCGCAACCTCTGCCTCCTGGGTTCCAGCCATTCTTCTGCCCCAGGCTCCCAAGTAGCTGGGACCACCAGCATGCGTCACCATGCCTAGTTAATTTTTGTATTTTTAGTAGAGACGGGGTTTCACCATAATTGTCCAGGCTCATCTCAAACTCTGAATCTCAGGTGATCCACCTGCCTCAGCCTCCTGAAGTTATTCATATACTGGTGTGTATTTCTTTTTCACACTTGCTTATTTTCTGTCACTGCAAGATACTCTGGGGTTATCTTGCCCTTTTCTTTCCCAGTCCTAGAATCAGTTGTTTCTTCAAAAATCTCTGGTTACTTTTTCTATAGAATAGTATTAAAAAAACCAAGGTCTGAATGCTGTGTGTGCTCATTGCTACTAAGATATTCTTTGCTTCTATGTCCTTTGAACTGACAGAGCAGATAAATATATGTGTGTATAATAACCCGCATATCTACACATACTTCTATATGTAACTGTCTATATCTCTATAAATATAAGTTCATCTAAAAATGAGTTGATCCTGATGTCTCCAACTCTATCGCATTACCATATGGACCATTCTAGTCTTCGTCCCTTGATTATCTGTAAACTTGCATTCCAGCAATAAGAAGTCTGGCTCCCACAATCTGCCTTCTATTTACAGAATTTTCCATGTCAGTAGATGTGGGTAGCAGTATCAGAATTAACCCACACCCTCATAAGAAATCCCTTTATCAATTAGAGTACATGTTCATGTATAGTTTCTTTTGCCTTTAATCTTGAATACCCTACTTATTTCCAAATTTACTTAGGTCAACAACTTTTTCCCAAATACACTTTAGTGAGGTTGTTTCATACATTTGTAATACAGTTAGTTTGTTTTGTCACATTCTACAGTGTATCCTGGTATATCATAACCTTACACATACACATTTTTAAAATTCACACGCATTAGGCTTTATTCTTTGAACTGTAAAGTTCTATTGGTTTTAACAAATGAGTCATGTATCTACCATTACAGTATTAGGTTTCACAGATCTAAAACATGTAATGTGTTTCACAACTTCAGCTCTCATTTCCTACACTGGAACCCCTCACAACCATTGATATTTTTACTGACCTCATAGTTTTGCTTTTTCCAGAACGTCAGATGAGTAGACTTTTGAGGCTGGCTTCTTTGACTCACTAATAATATTTAGGATTCATCTATGTTAGTTTGTGTCTTGTTAGCACATTTATGTGTACTGCTAGATGATATTACATTGTATGGGTGCATCGCAGTTGCTTTATACATTCATCTGTTGAAGGACATTTTAGTTGCTTTCAGTTTTTGGTAATAATAAATAAAGATGCTAAACCTTTCATGTACAGGTTTTTGTGTAGACATACATTTTCAAATTAGTTGGATAAATACCAGGAAGCACAATTGCTAGATGACATGATAAGAATATGTTTTGCTTTGTAAAAAACTGTTCAAGTGTTTTCCAAAGTGGCCGTATCATTTTTCATTCCTACCAACAATAAATGAGAGTTTCCCTTGCATTACATCGTAGCCAGCAATGTGTGTTGTTGATTTTTGAATTTTAGCCATTCTCATATGTACATAGTATCTGGTTCTTGTTTTAATTAGGAATTCCTCAATGACAAATGATGTTGAACATCTATTTATATGTTTACTTGCTATCTATACACCTTCTTTGGCGAGACATCTGTATAGATCTTTTGCCTGTTTTTTTTTTTTAAATTGGATTGTTTTATTTGTTTTATTATTGGTGAGTTTCAAGCATTTTTTGTATATTTTGGATGTAAGGCCTTTATCAGATATATGTTTGCAAATATTTTTTTTCAGTAGCTTGTTTTTTTACTCTCTTAACAATGTATTTGCAGAACAGAAGTTTTTGTTTATTTTAATGAAGTCCAACTTATTAATTTCTTAATGGATCATGCTATCAATGCTGTTTGTAAGAAATCATCATCAAACCTGAACTCCCATCAATTTTCTCCTATGTTTCCTTCTTCAAGTTTTATAGTTTTATATATTACATTAACTGTATGATCACTTTTAGTTGATTTTTGTAAAAGGTGTTAAGTCTTTATCTGTATTATTATTATCATTACTTTGCATATGGACATCCAATTTTTCCAGTACTAATGGTTAAAATGACTATAATTTTTCTATTGAATTGCCGTTATTCTTTTGTCGAAGGCCAGTTGATTATAATTGTATGGGTCTATTTTTGGATGTTATTCTATTCCATTGATGTTGATTCTTTCAACCAATATCATGCTGTCTGATAACTGTATTTTTATTCAATGTCTAGAAATTGAGTAGTTTGAGTACTCTAACTTTGCTTTTTGGCATCATGTTAACTATTCTAGCTTTTTTGTCTTTCAATATAAATTTTAGAACGTATTTGTCAATATCTACCAAATCCCTTGCTGAGAGATTTTATTAAATCTATAGATCAATTTGGAAAGAATTAGTATTTTAACAATATTGAGTCTTCTAATACATTAATGTGAAATATGTTCCCATTTGTTTAGATTTTTAAAAAATTTATTTCTCTATTGTTCATATACATATTGTATACATGTTTTGTTAGATTTATACCTAAGTATTTTATCTTAGGTATAAATGAAAGGGCAGAGAGGGCTATTGTAAATGGTATTGTTTATTTGATTTCCAATTTCAATTATTCATTATTGGCATACCTGAAAACAAATGACTTGTGTATATTAACTTTGTCTCATGTGACCTTGCTTATATTAGCCCCAGGATGTTTGTGTGTGTGTGTATGTCCATTATTATTTTTTTTTTTTTTTTTTTTTTTTTTTTTTTTTTTTTTTTTTTTTGAGGCGGAGTCTCGCTCTGTCGCCCGGACTGGAGTGCAGTGGCCCGATCTCAGCTCACTGCAAGCTCCGCCTCCCGGGTTTGCGCCATTCTCCCGCCTCAGCCTCCCGAGTAGCTGGGACTACAGGCGCCCGCCACCTCGCCCGGCTAGTTTTTGTATTTTTAGTAGAGACGGGGTTTCACTGTGTTAGCCAGGATGGTCTCGATCTCCTGACCTCGTGATCCGCCCGTCTCGGCCTCCCAAAGTGCTGGGATTACAGGCTTGAGCCACCGCGCCCGGCCGTCCATTATTTAATTGGAATTTTCTCCAGGAAAAATCACGTTACCTTTGAATAAATATTGTTAACATTTCTTTTTCTCCCTTTCCAATATGTATGTCTTTTTTTTTCTTTATCATCTTACTGCATTGGCTAGGATTTCCAGTATGATGTTGAACAGTAATGATGAGAGATGAAAGTTATTGCCTTCATCCCAGTCTTAGGGGAACATATAACAGTTTCTTACCATTAAGTATAACCACCCACCCTCATTCCCTGCAAAGCCATGAGGTATCTTTCTGGGATCTGCATTGTAAAAATAACAGAATTCCTGAAGGTAAAACCTACAAAAGTAACTGGATTCTTCTAAGACCAAAATCATGGGGAGTTATTTGATTCTTATGCTACTCCACAATCTTCCTCTAGCAATTAATCAAAATTAACATTTAAATGGTAATTTCTAACCATTTATGTCAGTAGCGGTTTCTGTTTCCGATAAGCAAATCTTGGCCATTATTTTGAGCATTAGTCTCTCTCTCCAGGTTTGGGTGGTAGTTTGCTCTGCTCAGTTCTGTGATAAATCCATGATTGAATATTGGTTCGCACAACTTTTGCTTGATTTTAGGACAGGAGTGATGACTTCCAGGCTCTACATGTCAAAACTGAAACTAGAAGTCTGTTGTGTTTTTTATTTTTATTAAATTTACCGGTACATATAATAAGTTTTTAAAATTCATCACTCTTCTTAACATCTTATTCTAGTTTAATTTTCTTTTTTGAAGTTCATTCGTAATAAGTTATTTTAATAAGGTTTTTAGTCATATTCACTCAGTCGAACTTTGTGAAACATACCTTTATTTCACTGTCATTTTGAATGACAGTTTAGTCGGCTGAATTCTAACGTAAAAGTTATGTTCCGTGAGAATTTTCAAGATATTATCTGAGTCTCTTTTGACTTCTGCTATTGCTATTGAGAAGTCTGCTATCAGACTAATTGATATATATTGTAAGTTAATCTATTTTTTCTCCAGAGTTTAACCAGATCTTCTCTTTTTACTTAGTGTTCTACCCTTTCTCTAGAATGTTTTAAAAGATAAATCAGTCTCATTTATTTTGTTTGCTCTTCTTAAATAAATTGGGTTTCTATTCTTAGTCAATTCTGGGAGAAAAATGACCTACAGTTTTAATATAGTCTAATATCAATTTCGACTCCATATAAAAAATGAAGAATCTTAGGATCTGGGGGATTAAACACTTTCTGTAAGATCACAAAGCTAGTAAATAATAGTCTTATAACTTGCATCCCATACAACTTGAATCCATGTTTCTTTGGATTACAATGTTACATACCGTCTGAAATATACAGTTTGTGGATAAATAATGTTATCTGGAAAATTCAAATAAATCTGAAATAAATTGTGCCACTGAATCTTGATTATTCTCTTTTGTTTATGATATTACTGGTCTTTTACATGATTGCACATTCTTCTGATTAGGTAAAAAAATACTAGATGATTCTTTAAGGTTTTGCAGGATTCGTTAAAATGATATTATCATAGCTGGTATTCAATACATCTGTCATATTTAATTACAGAGTAAAAAAGACACATTTTATATTGATAATGAATATATGTAAGCTTTTGACTTCGGTGAAATGATGTTTTTTGCTTTTCTCCCAGTTTTTAGAATTAACAATTTCTAAAAAGTGAGTAAGTAGTAAAAAGTCCCCACAAGAGTATACAATACTCTTCTTAAAGAATCTTTAACTATATACTGTTGTTTCATCAAGTATCACTAGCTGGGTCTCCATCTGAGTTCCAAAAACATCAGTTCCTCTGATTGTTCTACTCTAAGGCCTAAAAAGTATAAGAACTCCTCGGTATCATCTTAGTTTCTCCAACTAGTGGAAAGAGGCTTATTGAGACTGGTATCAGATGACTGTTTACCTGACATCTTTTTATTTGCTTGAGAGAAATAGAACAGTAAATAAAATTTTTATTAAGTATGGCACTTAAAGTTTTTTATGAGTGAAAATCTCTACTTTAATAGAAGCCATATATAGTGGTTCATGCAGAACTTGCCAGGCTCTATCTGCTATTTGAATCCCATTTTACAGTTGAGGAATCATGAAGAGATGGAGGAAAGTTAATGAAGACGCAAAAGGCCACACAGCAGGCTGATGTCAAAATCTAAAATACATTCACAAATTCCTGGGAATTTTAACTCTACCCTGAACCTTCTATTCCTCTGCCTCCATTTAACAGGGAAAAACATATGCAAATATATGCTTATGCTAATATAGTACAAATCACATCTAACACATGTCTAACATGTACTTTTTTTGTTGTTTTTTTGAGAAAGAGTCTTGCTCTGTTGCCCAGGCTGGAGTGCAGTGGCACAACCTTGGCTCACTGCAACCTCTGCTTGCCAGGTTCAAGTGACTCTCCTGCCTCAGCCTCTTGAGTAGCTGGGATTACAGGTGCGTGCCACCACACCTGACCGATTTTTGTATTTTTAGTAGAGATAGGGTTTTACCATGTTGGCTAGACTGTTCTCAAACTCCTGACCTCAGGTGATCCACCAGTCTCGGCCTCCTAAAGTGCTGGGATTATGGACATGAACCACCGTGCCCGGCCACATGTATCTTTCTTACATACTTTGAGGTCATTTACTTTTATAAATAATGAAAAGAAAAACTGAACAGTATTCATCTCTTCTTCACCAATTGTTGAGTAATAGAAGGCATACTTTCCAAATATATATGTGTGTGCATGTGTGTGAGAGTGTGTGTGTATTTATATATACATACATTCTGTAAAATTCATGTAAATATATTTACCATAGGGCCCTTGCTGGGCTGATGGTTTGCCAATATATCCGTTAGTTATTTAACTATCCCCAGGGATAGCATTTGGAATAAAATCTGTCTTTTGAATAGAGATGTAAGTGAAACCAAGTTCTTTGATAGGACTCTTGACTGAAAAGACTTTGACAGAAACCTCCTATTAGGATTCAATTATATTAAACTGTGAAATGTTAAAAGCACTTCATCACAATGTGTAGTGCTTTCTCCCTGTGCCTAAATGTAATCTGGTACTTGCCTCACCTGGAGTCTTTTGTAATGGGTGCCCAGAGGAACTGTATTATGGAACAGGCAAGACTCAAAAGTATTCTTCTCAGTTCTTTAAAAATCAAGTCCCAGCCTCCTTAATAGGCATTCTGACAAGGTGTAGTATATGTTCCCTGGGTAATCAATCAAGCTTGCACAGAAACCATAAAGGAGCTCCTCAGGCTGCTGGAGTGAGTGCTTTCTTATGAACAGCCTCATTGTTCTCACAATTAAGGCCAAGGAGGCAGCAACGGAAGAAGGGTTTCTGTGGACATCTGAGGGTGAGGTGTGGGAGGAAGGAGCCTTGGGAATGTAAACAATAGCCATCCTTCTAAATCCTAAGAGGTCCCACTTGCAATGCAAAATATATGAATGTCTGATGAAAGCAAAGCAATCAAGTATACTTAAAATTGCTGCTGCTACACCATGCTCTTTCAATATGTTACTAGTCAGAAGATTATAAACTCACCAACTTCACCTTTTGGACTATATCCAAGCAAGCTATCACAAAACATAAACAGTTGGATTCTTTTATCTGATAGATATAATTAGAAATGAAGTCGGCTTTAAGAAACACTATTCCAAATTATGACTGGCAGATTTTTTTTAATCTTAACTGTGTGCTTAAGGAAAATACACATTTAAGATATGATGTCTTCTCATTCCATTAATAAAATTTAATTTTTACTTCTGTACTCAGGAGGCTGATTGGGAGCATTTCCTGAGGCGAGGAGTTTGATACTAGTCTAGACAACATAGTGAAAACCTGTCCCTAAAAAAATTAAAGATTAGCCAGGCAGACATGGTGGTACACACCTGTGGTCCCAGCTACTCAGGAAGCTGAAGCATGAGGATGACTTGAGCCTGGAAGTTTGAAGCTGTCGTGAGCTATGACTCTGACACTTCACTCCAGCCTAAGTGACAGAGTGACACCCATCTCTGAAATAATAATAATAGCAATAATAATAGTAATAATAATAAATTTTTGCTTTTTTTCCTCAGGGCAAAATGACAGGTAGATAGGTGCAAAGAGTTTAATTTAACTTAATCATATAAGTCTGTAGCTATATGAAGACATATACAACTTAATAGTAGCTGTATCTAGAGAGGAGGTAAGGAAAATGGAATTTTGAATGGATCAAATTTTTGTGAGAAAAAGTCATGTATTCTTTGTGTAATTAAAGGTAATAAAAAGCAGGAAAAGTAATATATAATATTCTCTTTTATAAAGAGATGAATTTTGCTGTAATTCTATCTAGTAAATTATATCAAAAAGATAATGGTCAAAGGGATTACAATTTCCAGTAGGATAATATTATAGCTGTGATTTTTGATCAATGATGATCCTATCATCTAAAACAGGTACATGTATATAACCTAGGTACTTAACAAGTACAATACTTGAGCTTTGTTTGACCTACTAAATCATTTATTCATTCATTTAAATATTTATGAAGTGACAATTCAATAAGTGAGAATCAATGAAAATAATTAGGACAGTGTTTACAACAAGCTAAAAAACAAAAATTAACCCATCTGGAAATTATCAGAATAGTGTCGAGATTGCATCCTATATGGGCCATGATGTGATGGCATCAAATTTATAATGTCCAAAGAAATGATATTACATGTAATATTATACAGATTAGGAGACAAAATTAAGGATACCTAAAGTAGATTAAGATGAAGGCTAAAGTGAATAAAATATTATATAGCCACAGAAATAAACGGTGGATTAATGTGTTCACCCCTTAAAATGCATTTATTAAGTTTTAACTATGGACCAAGTATTGTGTTATGTTGTAGAGATTGTATTAACAGGTGAATAAAACAGTGGTCACTCAATTTGGGAAACATATGTGGAAGGATGCACATATGTTAAAAACACATGGGCATAAATACAATAGGTGCTATAAAAACACAAGTACAGGGCAGGGTGGCACACAGAGAAAGAAATGATTTATTTTGCCTAGATGAATCAGAGAAAGTTTCATGTAGCTGACACGTTGCATCTTGGCTGGTAAGTAAGAGGTTGCCAGGCAGATCATCATGTCTGGGCAGTGGCTGAAAGATGACCCCTGGGTAAAGGAAGATTACCATACATGTGAGTGCAAGAAGGAATAGAAAGAAAGAATGTATTGCTAAATGTACCTGGGATAAGCAAAATACAATATATTTGCTATATAATATTTTATGTAATCAGGTTTTGGTTTAAAGCAATGAGATTTAATATGTAAACTTACATTAAAACTATTATTAAAATTTATATTGAGTTCAAATTCCTTGCCCCATCCCCAGTTAGGATGGGAAAACAAACAATATGAAATATATATGGGATTATAACAAAAGGTCGAATTACTATGTTAACTCTGCTATTTGTCAGTAAAACAAAATTTAAAAAATTGTCACCTATCATTTGCGAAGCATGCTCAGAAATTTTAATTGGTGTACAGCAAAAAAATATTATATGGAATGAACTTTTACCTGGCATATTATGAGAACTTATGTCATGATTGGAAAAAAATGCTGCCTAAGCATTAAGAAACTGAGTTGAAACAATTAAATTTTATTCTACTAGGTTAAGTGTTTTAATTGGGTTTTGTATTTGTTTAGAGTGAGAGTCACAAACTGGGGGAGACAAAGTTTGGTAGACGTGTTAGTTATTAATTGTTAATCCAAATTCACTGCTTTAAGATGACAATGATTTAGTTTTCTTAGTGACATGGCTGGATGGTCCTTCTCCTGGTCTCACTTGGGTTCACCAGTGTGATGGCATGTTACTGGGGCAAGAAAGAGTATAAGCTGTAGCTGTCAGTAGGGCACATGAGTTCTGTTTCTTATGGTCATTCCATGTAGCTAGTTGGGCTTCCTCACAGCATGGAGGTCTCAAGGCAGTACTCTGAGAGGACTACATGCATTTCAAAAGCATGAAAACAGAAACTAAAAGAATGTGTAAATATGCACTTTGGAAGTCACACAGTCTCATTTCTGCTGCATTCTAATGTTTGAAGCATGCCAGAGGGCCAGACCAAATTTAAAGGGAGACAGGGATGAGAATACCACTTTTGATCATGAAAGTAGTACACTTTTATTGTGAGAAGCATGCAAAATGTAAGATATCATTATGGCCATCTTCAGAAACAATCTACTACTGCCAGTATTAGTAGAATGAAGTAGTTAAACTTTTTAAATGCTGTTTTAATCAATTTAAGCAGTATATGTATTCTCCAGTTTTCTGATCTATCATACTCCCTTGTCTTATAAGACTCTCCCATCATTCATTCTCAAAAGTATGTTTTCTGTCCATAGTTTAGTGAATACTGATTTAGTTATTAGAATTCAGAGTCATAGAAATGGTGTATTAGAATGTCCATGAACTCTTTATTTTAGAGGATCTAAGGAAAAATTATCTGCTTTCATCAACTAGAGCCTAATTCGATAGTATTTAAAACTTTTGACTAAAGAAAAATTAGACAATAAATTGCTTCTTTCTGCAAGATGAAATTTGTCTGGTTAATGTCATCTTTCAAAACATAGGTATACATGAACATTTAAATAAGGGTTAGTAGATTTGAAAATGTAGACTAACTGGTTGGAGTAGGAAGTTAAATATGACAGCAAGAGACTGAGCAGTGATGGTCTAGATCCAGTAAAGCTTCCATTGACTTTGCAAAAGTTTTATCTGCCAGCTGGAGCAGTAAGTGAGAGAATGAGATGAGAGAAAAAGGATGTGTTCATATGTATCACCGTATTATCTCATAATTAAAGCTGCATGGATGGGCCACCAAGACCACAGAAAATTTGCTTAAACTCATGGTCTTGAAACATTAGTTTGATTCACTTCTTTGTTTTCCTATTGTAAAGGATATTGTTCTATTTGTCTGTTTATAGAACCAGTTACACTAAGCTTGAAATTCTATGAGAGGCATATGGCTTAGAAATGTTTTGTAAATATTAACAATAAGTCTTTGTAGCCAGATTTGCAAAAAAAAAAAAAAAAAAAAAAAAAAAGAAAAAGAAAACAATTAAATTCTGGAAAGAGGAGGTGACTATCTCAGTGACATTGATAACTTTAAATTTATCATATACGTTTTCACATATACTTTTGGAGCAATCAGGTTGTTAGTGTGCCAAGATTGCTATCAAAGCTGCTTAATGATATCATGACCTTGACTTTACAAAATTCTGGAGGAATATTGTGATATTTGCACTTTCCAGGAGATGATTGCTAAGGTTCACATGGCCAAGGATTCTATGGTATTGGTTTCCAACAAAGTTGTTTTATACACATTTCATAACAGAAAGGCTTTAAATATAATCTCCATTTCAAATATCAATTCATAAGATGATGATACATTGAGATTTTATATTTTAATATTATTCATTTCCCAGTTTTAGATTATTAAACATGTGGGAACAACCTATTACAGCCTCAAGGATCCAGCCTTCTACAATTTTGAAATCAAATCATAAGATCGTTCCTCTAATATGACCCAATAAAACTGTGATCTAAAATAGTGATTGTGAGTTTTATTCAGTCATAAAAGTTGATGGTTGAAATAAACTTAGTATTCACCAACTTTAATATTGCTTTTAATCTAAGAACTCCACAATGTTCTTACCTCTTAATCTATACTTCTATTTACATGATTATACTATTATTTGTTCTTTATATAGATAAATAATTCTTTAATATCAATTATTTACTTATAATGTAAAGTCCAAACACATTAGCATAAAAACAGTTACTTGTCCTGTGACCAGTGTAGCTTAATATTCAATTCTCTGTAATTGTTTTCTTTAAATTCTTGTTAATTTTATCTTTGAACTTATTCTTGTAAGCAAAGTCCCATGGGATAGTGGAGCATATGCCAAAAGCTGGGACAGTAGGGTCATATATAGTCCATTACCCTGCCACTCCTGGAACAGATTCTTAGCCTCTCCCTCCCCATACCCACCTGGTGAACTCTGTCACCCTGGTTATGGAATGATGCCTGGATTGCAGCATCAGAGCAAGCCTTGAATTTTACCTCCTTTACTTTTGGTCCTGGGTGTGGGTATAGGAAAAGTGGAAAAAGGTAGGGGTCAAACACACTTTCCATGGCACTTAGGGCAGGGCAAGACTGTGACTGTCCCATCTGGGCTGGCAGCCCAAATGACTTGGCAGATGACTCGCTCTGGGGATCTTCATCCACTAGGGATCCAGGTATTCTGTGCACCCAGCTTATCTAGGCAGCAAGGGGGTTTTAATTCCCTGGGTGGATGGGACAGCAGACCCAGTGGGAAAGGGAGGTTCACCCTCTCCCAGCTCACTACCATACACACACTCCCAGCAAAGGCCCTGCATTTTCATTGAGCTTTGAAAATTATGTAGCTGATTCTGACCATTCTTTATCCTCTGCTTACCAACTAGCTACACTGAAATATTATACTCGGAATTTCTCAAATATACCATTTCTGTACATTTGTGGTGTTCTTTTACCTGTAAAATTTTAACCCACATGAATACCTTGAAAAGTCCTCTTTGTTCTTAACGTGGTGCAATAATAAATTTACCTCTGATAAAACTGCAGCCCTCACACTTATTCCACCAAAGAGGTTTAGCTAATACCTACATATTGCTCCAAATTAATTAGTGGGCACTGCTTCTCTGACATTTAGTGTACTGATTTGTAAGTTATGCCATTTCCCTTGTACTGAAGGGCATGACCTGTTTTTCTGTAATCTCAGAATCTAGCACATGCCAGTCAAATAAGTAAATACCGACATTTATCCTGAATTACAATAGTATATATTACTTATGATAATTCAATATTACATTGGATCAGTTTTCAATAATACATGTCCCTTAGTAATAACTACGAATAGGTGTCAGGTTTATTCAATTTGAAGTATGGTTTCTTGAGAGCAGTATTTTTCCCTTCTTATTTAAGGGACATTTCATAAATACACACACATACACATACACACTCACACAAATATATACACAAGTATAAACAGTAGGAATGCTAAATACTTTGACTTCTAGAGGACTAGTAAAGTAGCCAATTTATTCATTGGTTTTATTCAATTTATTTTAAATTTAAGTGTTAGCATAAACAGTAACTAATTCTGAAAACTGTGTGTAAATTTAGGCAACTAACTTACATAATGGTAAGGATAGACTTGTGAAATGAGTTGTGAATTCGTTTGCTCTTTTTAGCATTGGCTATATTCTAAATGTACCACTCTATTTTTAATGGTTACATGAAAGCATTATGCCTTTCTTAAAGTTATGACTAATATGTGGTTATCGAATTAATGCTTTTTAGACATGCAATTTCCAAAATTCAGTTATTTGAGGAATGCATTCACAATTTTTGCCGTGTATGTGTGCCACCTATATGTTTACCTATTTAATATATTACAGTATGTGTTACACATAAATTGTCCTATTTTTAACTTATTTGTTATAAAAGGAATACAGATAACACTATCAAAAGTGTAAAACTTGGCTGGGCGCAGTGGCTCACGCCTGTAATCCCAGCACTTTGGGAAGCCAAGGCAGGTGGATCATGAGGTCAGGAGATCGAGACCTTCCTGGCTAACATGGTGAAATCCCGTCTCTACTAAAAATACAAAAAATTAGCCGGGAGTGGTGGTGGACGCCTGTAGACCCAGGTACTCTGGAGGCTGGGGCAGGAGAATGGCTTGAACCCGGGAGGCAGAGCTTGCAGTGAGCCGAGATCGCACCACTGCACTCCAGCCTGGGCGACAGAGCGAGACTCCGTCTCAAAAAAAAAAGTGTAAAACCTGTATCACTTCCCAGAAATTGGAGGTAAGAGGAAATATAATCTCAATGTAAACACAATGTGCTATATGTAAAAATAAAAAAATGAAATGCAAATATGACTAAACATAAATTGATTGTTTTCAAAAGAAAAATAATTATACCTGAAACAAATTCTTGAATGAGAAAAACTTTTTGTAATCAATTGGCACTTGAGATAATCAGTTCAACATTGCTTAGTATGTTAAATAATATGTAGTTCTACATTAGTGAATCTATCAATTTGTTGAGCTCTTGCAGTGTGCCAACCTCTGTTCTAGTCATCAATAAGATAACTGTTATTTAGTTTTGAGATTATTCATCATGCAGAATTCCAAATCACTTGTTCATATAGATTGCAAAGTAGAAACAAGATTCTGAGTTCTCCATTCTGCTTGTTCTTCCTAAGCACACAGCTGGGTTAATTCAGCAGCTTCCCATGCAGTGAGGCTGCTTGACTAAATTCAGACAAATAACATGTGGCCAAAATGATACAGACAGATTTTAGGCCTGCCTTCCTTTTTAGAAACACCTTCAATGATCATCTAGAATTATTGCTGAAAAATCCAGAAGCCACCTGTTTCAGAAATGGCAGCTGTAGCTGGCAAGTAAATCAATCAATAAATCAATCAATCACAGAACTTTTGTTTTTATGAGTCATTGAGATTTTGAGGTATAATTATTACAGAGGCCTATCTTGGGCAGAAAGACAAATAATATTTAACAGCCTTCTCTGATATGATTAGTGTGTGGCAATTAATTCACAGCCAAAATGACATAAGTGAATGTTGTTCAACAAATGTTTCTTCAAGAAAACAAATATGATTGCCAGAACGTATTCTACTGGATGCCAAACTATTTATTAATGCTATTATATAACGGAAAACGGTTTCTTACTTACTAAAAAACTTCTATAAGTTTTAGAAAATTCATATGGAGATCTTTACTTATGTTTTCAAGTGCATATTTATAATATCTTGAAAATATTCAGGTGTGTCAATAATGAGACAAAATTATCATTTTGATAATTTTTGTTAATTGAATACATGACTGAAATTGGAAGACCTACCCACAAGACTCTGGCTTCATTATATCTAAAAGAATAACAAAATAATAGTCACAACTCCAACTTATTAAGCTGCACACATGTAAAATGCTTTACTTATGTTCACTTATTTGGTTCTCACCATAACTTTACAAGGTACTTGCTATGATTAGTCCCATTATAAAGCCTAGGAACGTGGCTCTTATTATATAAATAGAAAGTAAAAGAGCACAATTAGAGAGCTGCACTGTTTTTTTTTTATTCTTTTTCTTTATGAGACGGAGTCTCCCTCTGTCGCCCAGGCTGCAGTGCAGTGGTGTGATCTCGGCTCACTGCAACCTCCGCCTCCTGGGGTTCAAGCAATTCTCCTGACTCAGCCTCTCAAGTAGGTGGGACCACCCCGGCATGCACTACTGCATCCAGCTAATTTTTGTGTTTTTAGTAGAGACAGGGTTTCACCATATTGTCCAGGCTGGTCTCAAACTCCTGACCTCAGGTGATCCACCCACTTTGCCTCCCAAAGTGCTGGGATTTCAGGTGTGAGCCACCATGCCCCGCCAGAGCTGCACTCTTGACACAGCTGTTCTTCAGACTGAGATTGTGTTGAATCTAATTCTAAGCCTATAGCTCAGCAGCATTTTCTGGGTATCTCTGCACAAACCTTCACTATAAAAATGCCCCATTTGCAAGGACTTCATGTCTAAAACACCAAAAGCAACGGCAGCAAAAGCAAAAATTGACAAATGGGATCTAATTAAACTAAAGAGCTTTTGCACAGCAAAAGAAACTACCATCAGAGTGAACAGGCAACCTACAGAATGGGAGAAAATTTTTGCAACCTACTCATCTGACAAAGGGCTAATATCCAGAATCTACAAAGAACTCAAACAAATATACGAGAAAAAAACAAACAACCCCATCAAAAAGTGGGGAAAGGATATGAACAGACATTTCTCAAAAGAAGATATTCATACAGCCAACAGACACATGAAAAAATGCTCATCATCACTCGCCATCAGAGAAATGCAAATCAAAACCACAATGAGATACCATCTCACACCAGTTAGAATGGCAATCATTAAGAAGTCAGGAAACAACAGGTGTTGGAGAGGATGTGGAGAAATAGGAACACTTTTACACTGTTGGTGGGATTGTAAACTAGTTCAACCATTATGGAAAACAGTATGGCAATACCTCAAGGATCTAGAACTAGATGTACCATATGACCCAGCCATCCCACTACTGGGTATATACCCAAAGGATTATAAATTATTCTACTACAAAGACACATGTACACATATGTTTATTGCGGCACTATTCACAATAGCAAAGACTTGGAATCAACCCAAATGTCCATCTGTGACAGACTGGATTAAGAAAATGTGGCACATATACACCATGGAATACTATGCAGCCATAAAAAAGGATGAGTTTGCGTCCTTTGTAGGGACATGGATGCAGCTGGAAACCATCATTCTTAGCAAACTATCACAAGAACAGAAAACCAAACACCGCATGTTCTCACTCATAGGTGGGAACTGAACAATGAGATCACTTGGACTCGGGAAGGGGAACATCACGCACTGGGGCCTATCATGGGGAGGGGGGAGGGGGGAGGAGGGAGGGCTTGCATTGGGGAGTTATACAAGATATAAATGATGAATTGATGGGTGCTGACGAGTTGATGGGTGCAGCACACCAACATGGCATAAGTATACATATGTAACAAACCTGCACGTTATGCACATGTACCCTAGAACTTAAAGTATAATAAAAAAAAAAAAAAAAAAAAAAAATGCCCCATTTGACATGTTTATGATTTCATGTGCTCAGTTATGAGATATAGCTTCCAATTATTCATCTTCAGTAAATTAACTAGAATTAATCTTTTGTCAAATAAACTTATCATTCCTCTATGGATTCTGGGTTATTATTCATTTATAATATAGGGCAGTTTTTCAACCAGTTCCGTTTATGTGATCTATCCAAAGTGATCTCAGAGAGATGAGATCTGGAGCTGGCTCACTAGCTTGGTTGTTTAAAGCAGAATTCCAAAGAGGCAACCGAAAGAGATTAATCTCTTTAGTCTGTGCAGAGTGCAAGAATGCCCCCCCTAAACTCAGAGAAATTTCCTATTTTACAGAGATGTGAGACTGGCAACAGCAATTAAGAAAAATTGTGGGAGCATAGGTATAGATGTAAAATATATGAATGAGAAATTTCATGTCTCTTCTACTATGAAAAACTGGTCATAAATCTGTTATTTTTATTGTTTTATTTTCACATTTAAATAAATTAATAACATAATTAATTCCTATTTTTGTAAAAATCAAATGTATAAAAGTAGAGACCTTACATAATGAAAAATTCTGGGCTGGGCACAGTGGCTCATGCCTGTAATCCCAGCACTTTGGGAAGCTGAGGCAGGTGAATCACGAGGTCAGGAGATCCAGACCATCCTGGCCAACATGGTGGAACCCTGTCTCTACTAAAAATACAAAAAATTACCCGGGTGTGGTGGCGGACGCCTGTAGTCCCAGCTACTCCGGAGACTGAGGCAGGAGAATAACGTGAACCTGGGAGGCGGAGCTTGCAGTAAGCCGAGATAGCGCCACTGCACCCCAGCCTCAGCCTGGGCAAAGAAGCAAGACTCTGTCTCAAAAAAAAAAAAAAAAAAAAAAAAAAAAATCTACCAGTTATAATCTCACTACCAGAAGTAGGTAGCCATAGGTAACATTGTTGATATGCAACAAATATATTACTTTACTGATACAATTTTATACTGTTCATATATATTGCATATTGCTTGCTCTTAATGTTTTTAACTTCAGAAGTATTTTTCTTAGTAAAAACTTTATTATGAGCACCTACCAAAGCAGTATATATACATTTATTTTATGCTTTCTAAAAACAGTTTGTAATTTTATTATATTGACACATCATAATTTATTAAACCTATTTACTATTTGCTTCCATGTTTTTTCTATCACACAAAAAAGTTTCAGTGAATAGATTTATATATATATATACCTTTGGGATCTTATAATATCTGAAGAATGACTCCTTTGAAGTGGAACTTCTTGGCAAAAGAGAATATACCTTTTGCGTTTTGACAAATGCTGCCAAAGCAGACCACAATTTTAGATTCAGCCAAATTAATTTTAGTGGTGTCTCATGCCATTGATTTTGCCTTCAGTGTGCTAGTGTAGGCAGCCAGCTGTGGATTGAAGAGTTTGCTGAGTCAATTGATACAAATTTGGATCCAAGGCTGGCCTATGATAGTTGACATCAAAAGACCAAAACACATTAACACAATTTAAATGAAGGAATTCATAGACCTCAGGAGTGATGAATGTTAGGCTGACCTACCCTATGTATCCCATCCATTCTCCTGTGAATTATGTTACTCACAGTATTTTCTCTTCTCCTTCATTGTTAAAAGCAATTGTCAAAGAAGCCCCTGCCACACACTGGAATTGACTCTTTCAATTCTTTTCAATTCTTTTTTTTTTTTTTTTTTTTTTCAGTCAGGAATGCTGGTGAGGAAGATAACTTAATAGCAGAATCCACAGATTTGAGCAGAATCAAGAGCTTCTTAGGCCAGCAGAAGCACGTAAATGGCACATGTAAAGTGGATGCGATCACTTACCATCAAGATAGCAATGATACAGTAATCTTGGTTCAGGGAGTGGTCAGACATGCAGAGATTTCTGGCACTCCCATTTGGACTACAGTATTATCAGTGGTAAAAACTGTATTAAGTAGAGTTATACTCTAAGGTTTATGTTTGTATTATCTTTTTTTTTTTCAATGAGACATTTTCCAGGCTTGAAAACAGGTCCTCTGATTCAAGTCAGGATGCTAGTCACTGAATCCTCATCATTTCTGGATAAAAGTTAATGCACTGTCCTAGAACCCTTGAATACAAGCAATCTCAGTAGCAGTTGTGAAAGCAATGGCATCCAATCTTACAAGAACAATACATGAAACTTTCCTGTAGCCTTTTCTGGTATGACCTGTAATGTTTTATCTTTGTGTCTGTTCTGGGGGAGTTAAAGACAAAATTATTCAATAATTCTTGTTAAAGCGTGGTGAAAAAGACTTTATTCAGGATTACCACAATAGGTACAGAAATCGCTGCAATGAGGTCTTGCAATGAGGAGAGAATGATTAGGTTCAGTACCAAATAGAGCATGCATAGGGTGAGAATTTATAGCCAAGGATCAGAATTGGGTATGTGAATAGAAAAATCACTTAGTCGAAACATCAGGGGTCAGAGGGATTCTGGCTAAACTGACTTAACAGGATTCTTGCTGAAGAAAGGCCAGGCGGTGCTCGCTTCGGCAGCACATATACTAAAATTGGAACGATACAGAGAAGATTAGCATGGCCCCTGCGCAAGGATGACACGCAAATTCGTGAAGCGTTCCACATTTTTAAAAAGAGAAAAAAAAAAAAAAAAAAAAGAAAGGCCAGGCGATCAAACTTTACCTGGGGATTGGTGGAGAATGAGGAATGTGATCAGATATTAGGGGTAATTGACATTTAGTGTAGGAGGCTCTTACTAAATTGACTTAGCAAGGATTGCTAAAACTGAATTTTACAAAGAAGTGAAGATAGGCCCTGGGAAATTTTAGAATCCTGACCAAAGTTTGGCCAAGCAAAGGACATTTGTCAGGAGGAAGATATATAAACCATCTATGGATGATTGTGACAACACAATTTCTGTGGCCAGAACACAACTGTAACCTGACCGAGGTCAGAATCAGTTTATACATTAAGTGCTAGTTATAAGTAAACTTTCATCCTAAGTTCACCTAACATAGATGATTTCTTCAAGGTATAAGTCCGCTTGTGTTGTTATAAAGAAATACCTGAATCTGGGTAATTTATACAGAAAAGAAGTTTATTTTGCTTATGGTTCTGCAGGCTGTACAAGCATGGTACCAGCATCTGCTCAGCTTCTGGTGAGGGCTCAGGAAACTTTACAATTTTGGTGTAATGCAAAGGAAAAGCAAGTGTGTCATGTGGCAAGAAAGGGCATGACAGAGAAAAGGAGCATAAGAGAGATGCCAGGCTCTTTTAAACAAGCAGCTCTCATGTGAACCAATAGAGTGAGACTCATTCATCACCAGGAGAACAATACTAAGCCAATATTGAGGGATTTGCTCCTGTAACCCAAATACCTCCTACTAGGCCCCACCTCTAACATTGGAAATCACATTTCAACATGAGATTTGGAGGGGACAGAACTTTCAAACTGTGTCATCTATTTTCCAAGCATTGTAAATCCTAATATTGATTCTTATAGACAAAAGGTTAAATATAAAACTTGAAAGATTGTTTACCTCCACCCTACCCCAATTAGATAAAAAAAATTCCTGAAAGATCTGAAGGTATCAGCACCACCATAGTAGACTTGCGTATCAATCTTCCTAACACAAAAAACTGTTGGATTCTCAAGAATGATATTGGATTACTTAAGGCTAACCAGGTAATACTTTTGAATGCAGATGATGTTTCTGATATAATTAGTTTTTTTCTCTGCAAAGAGTTAGTAAATCACCATTAACTTGGAATGCAACTCTTTGATTTTTTTGGAGTCTTTTGTTTGGACTCCATTGTTTTCAAGCCCTCAGAGGCAAATTTTCTGTTACAGCTGGGACAAGGAAAAGCACTTTGTTCTTGACTTGGGATGTTACACCAACCTTGTATTTCTGACAGAAGTCTCAATTTGTCATGTTTTATAAGTCTTTCTATATATTACTAGATTTGGTTGACAAGTTTTTGTTAAGGAGTTTTGTGTCTATATTAAAATCAATATTGGTATATAACTTCCTTTTCTTTTGATATTTTGCCAGATTTAGGTATCAGGGTAATACTGATCTCATAAATGAGTTGGGAAGCTGTTTCTTCCTTGTCTTGTCAAAGATTGGCACTAACTAATCTTTAAATGTTTAGTGGAATTTATTAGTGAAGCCATCTGTCCTGGGAACTACCATATGGGATATTTTTAGTTACTGATTTGATCTATTTGCTTCCATTAGGTTTATTCAGATTTTACATTTAATCTTGAGTAACTTATGGCAATTGTGTCTTTCTAGAAATATTTCTCTTTCTTCTAAGTCATCTGATTTGTTGGCATACGCTTATTAATAGTGCTCCATTCTAATTTATTGTTTTCAGGTTTCATAATACAGCCTTCTTTTATTTCTTATTTTAGTAATTCAAGTCTTATTTAAGAAAAATCTTGGTCAAACTAGCTAAAGATTTGTCAATTTGATTGTTATTTACAAAGTTTCAAACTTTGGCTCATTAGTTCATTGTTTTGCCAGTGTTGATGAAAAGAGTCGAACTCTGTAAAATATTTTTAGAGATTTATTCTGAGCCAAATACGAGTGACCATGGCCTATGACACAGCCCTCAGCAGGTCCTGAGAACATGTGCCTTAAATGGTCAGGGTAAAGCTCAGTTTTGTACATTTTAGGGAGCCATGAGACATCAATCAAATACATTTAAGAAATACGCTGGTTTGGTTCAGAAAGGCGAGACAACTCCAAGCAGGGGCTTCCAGGCTATAGGTAAATTTAAACATTTTCTGGTTGACAGGTGGTTGAGCTTGTCTAAAGACCTGGGACTGATAGAAAGTAAATGCTCAGATTAAGCTAAAAGGTTGTGGAGACTAAGATTCTTTTGAAGTCTTATAGTGGCTGCCCTTAATCAAAGTTCTTTACAGATGCAGATTTTCTCCCACAAAGGACAGCTTTGCAGGGTCATTTCAAGATATGGCAGAGAAACACATTTTGGGGTAAAATATTTTGATTTTCTTCTTTATCATGCCAGAGTCAGATTGGAAAGTAAGTCATGACATACATGGTAAATAAAACCCATCTGATGAGAATATATGGTTTGTAGGACATGAATTCCCAGCCCCCTTAGACAGGAATTTGGGCAAGATAAAAAAGAGCAGAGCTTAGTCCTCACTAGTCTCAATGTTATTTAAATCTGCTTTAGTTTTTATTTTCTTATTTGTGCTTGCTTTGGATTTAGGATGTTATTTTTCTCTTTTCTGAAGAGAAATACTTAGATTATTATTTTGAGATATTTCTTATTTCTTAATGTAGATGTTTACTGCTACAAATTTCCATCTAAGCACTTTCTCAACTGCATATCGTAAGTTTTAATTTATCTTCATTTTCATTTATCTCAAAGTATTTTCTAATATTTTTCATTTATTCTTTGACCCATTGGTTATGTAGCAATGCGTTGTTTAATATCCAGATATTTATCCAGACATTTGTGAAACTCACAAATTTCTGCTATCAATTTTTATTTTAATTCCATTTTTATTGAGAACATACTTTGTAGGATTTGTGAAAGGAAAATATCTTGGGCCCCCGAAATCACTAAGCTAAAAGGAAAATCCAAGCTGGAAACTGCTCAGGGCAAACCTGCCTTCCATTTTATTCAAAGTCATCCCTCTGCTCACTGAGATAGATTCATATTCTGATTGCCTCCTTTGGAAAGGCTTATCAGAAACTCAAAAGAATGCAACCATTTGTCTCTCACCTATCTGTGACCTGGAAGTCCCCTCCCTGCTTCAAGTTGTCCCCGCCTTTCTAGACTGAACCAATGTATTTCTTACATACACTGATTGATGTCTCATGTCTTCCTAAAATGTATAAAATCAAGCTGTGTTCTGACCACCTTGGGCACACGTTGTCAGTACCTCCTGAGGCTGTATTACAGGCACACGTCCTCAACCTTGGCAAAATAAACTTTCTAAATTAACTGAAACCTGTCTCAAATTTTCTAGGCTAATAGATTTCGTACTTTACATTCATTCAGATGTGTTTTCTGGCTTAGTTTATGGACTATTTTGGAGAATGTTCCAGGTGTGCTTGAGAAGAATATGTATTCTGCCTCCATTGGTTGAGGTGTTTATGGATATCTTTCCAGTCCAGTTGGTTTACAATGTTCACGTCTTCTATTTCTTTGATGATCTTCCACTTTGTTCTACCCATTATTAAAAGTAGGCTATTTACTTCTCTAAGTAGTGTTGAGTTGTCTACCTCTTCCTTGATTTCTGCCAGTCTTGTTTCAAGTATTCTGGGTTTCTGTTGTTAGAAAGGGAATTCATTATTACCTCCCCGAGAACACACGTCCTATGGATATCCACAGGGATCTCTCTCTTTTTCTAGGCCTCCTCTCAAATATCACCCTACTGGAAGATCCTTTCATAATTAGCTTTACACAAGGTGAAGGAGCAACAATCCAACAAACATGACCCCGGCTGCCATGCATGCCCAACTGCTTTAATATGTTTGACTTTTAATCTATAGCACTCAAAGCTTCCTTAAAATACATAATGGTATTTTATTTTTTGTCTACCCTCCCACTTCAAATTATAAGCTGCATGACATCAAAGACTTTGTTTTGTTGACTTTTAAGTCTCTGGCACCTAGGTCAATGCTTTGATGTTTACCTTATAGTAGGTAATCATTAAATATTAATTGAACAAATTGAATGAATGAGTTAGAGTATTGGTCAGCACACATTTTCTGTAAAGTGTCGACTTATAAATACTTCAGGCTTTTAGAATGTAAGATCCTTGTCACAACTACTCAGCTCTGCCAATATATTTTGGGAAAATTCTCATAGAAGATACATAAATAAATAAGCATGGCTGCATTCCAATGAAACTTTGTTTACAAAAAAACAGTCAGTAGGAAGGATTTGGCTCACTATTTGAAGTTTGCCAGCCCTGAATTAGAAGGAAACCTCAGTAACTGACAATGACTCTAGGAACAAAACTGTGGCATTGTCTGTTTCAGAAACTGGACATGATTGTGGTTCTCTATTGTGAAAGGTCTGATTACATTGTAATTGTGCCTACCAGCATTGGATTATGTTGTACACTAACAGCTTTAAGTAGATGTCCTAGGAACATAGGCATGTACATCCTAGCATGCATGAATTTAATTTTCATCATACAAATGTTTATTGATTACTTATATGCTTGATACTCTCCTTCATAGGAGGAAACATGTATTAGATGTATTTGTTTACAGTATGTTAGATAAGATTTAGGCTTTTTATTTAATCTATGGTCCTTTTAGAGACAATGTGCTTATGCCATAATTTGGGCAATGATCCGTGTTATTTTGCTTCCCTGGTGGTGGCTAGCAAGATCATGAGGAATTAATAACGGACAGAAAACCACAGCATGTGAGACTCAACTTATAAAAGATGAGCTGAGGCAGAATGTTTACTCTTAAACAATTATCACTTGGAGGCATGGAGATGATGAAAAAAGTAATTGGAGTCTGTCTCCTATTAATAGGGAACTGCTAGAGGGAAGATTTGCCAACTGCTATTGGGGGGATCCCTAGAGCTGCTTTGGTCCAGAACCACGCTTCAGCCCCAGCCCCATGTAGGCCTGGCCCTATTACTTATTTACAGTAAGCCTTTATTGGGGTTCCATGCAATTAAACAACACTAAACTAGAATACTCCTCAGTCTGAATTTTATTATCTAGAATGGCCTGTACTCGTAATTTTAGTTGAAAGTTCAAACTGTGTCTGGAGCAAGCATTTTCTGCAATTTATCTTTATAATAAATTTGTTATTATTCATTTGCCTATTTTCAGCATAGGCAAGTGAAGAAATATTTAAGTCAATTAAGTTAACTTAGAGAAGGGGTTTCATTTAGGTTTTATTTTTTCAGAAATATGTTATTTTGTTTCACTAAAGAGATATTCAGAATTTAAAATAGTTATTTCCCAAGGAGAAAAATTTGGTTCGATATTTCCACACAGAAGATATAAGGTGATAAATTATACCTCAATGTCATCCCACAATTCTATGTGGCTTCATGTCTGGAAGCATTGAGGGATTTAGTGAAACAGTTGAAAGGGGGGAAAAATCTCAAACAATTAATTATTAACATTTGACAATAACTCTTCTAAACTCAACTATTTAATTTTATTCTCTGGGCTATTTTTAGGGTTTTGCCTATCCAAAGAGGCTTTCATGTAGTCCTAAAAACAAAATGTAGCACTATTTTGTGCTTGATATTATGATGATTTCTCTGTTTGTATCTTATTCTTATACAAACACATGGACACATGAGAGAAAAGGAGCAATTTGGCCCCAAATGATACAGAGCTCTGTAAGTTATAATGTGGGTTGATTTTTACTCTGACATGAGAGGATCTGGAGCAAAGAAATGACAGGTCCTTTTAAGTAGATCACCATGGCTGTCATATTGAAATGATTTGAAGGTTGAAGGATACAGGCTACTATAATTATTCAGGTATGAGATAATGATGGTTTAGGCCAGAGTGGTAGTAGTGGAAGCTTGTTAGAAATGTTTAGAGTTGGAATACGTATTGAAAGTAGAACCAATTTAATTTGCAAATGTGTCATGTGAGAGAGAAAAAGTTTTTTGCCTTTACTTTTTTTTTTTTTTTTTTGCCTAACTAATCAAGTTACTATATCCTTTCAATGTATTTTCATGACTATATAAATAGATATACTTAGTTTTTCAATTTATTTTTCAAAGTGTATCATACCATAAACTCTGTTATGGACATTTATTTACTCATGTTATTTAAGAATATGAGTGGAGCCCTTTTTGTGTCTTTACATTTAATTAGTCCCCACTAAGAAAATTAAGTTGTTCTCAACCTTTTGCTACTAAGCCTAATGCTCTCATGATTAACCTCACACACGCATCACTTCTGTATGTGTGCAGATCTGTTACGTAAATCCCCTGAAGCAAGATTCCTGGATCAAAGCATAAACATATTTGTAATTTGAAGAATTAATCCTCAAATTCAATATTTGGAACAGCTTTTTGAAAAGCTGCTATTCTTTTTATTTTTAAAAACAATGTTTCTGAAAGATCTATGTAGCAAGTGGTTTGGATAGGTTTGGTTCATGTGTATGTTTCCTCTGAAAAGACACAGAGAAAAACATTTGGAGCTCAACACCAGAAATTTACTGACTTTTCTGGCTGAATATTTTAATATTTATTTCACTCTTGTCTTTATTTGTATTTCTTTAATATTATCATTTTATTGAATATCATTCTGTTAAAATCTTACATAACGAGATAATATGAACTCTGACTGTCAGCCAGCCTGGATTTGAATCTGGATTTCACTCCTCTATGACCTTGGGGAATTTACTCAAACTCTCTGTGACCTATTTCTTCATTGGTAAAAAATGAATAATAACTATCCTATCTCATTGGGTTTTTATGAAATTAAGTAATTTTAAATATGTGAAAGCATTTAGAGCAATACTTGACACAAATGAACACTACTCAAGTGCTGGGGAGTTTTAGAAGTCACCTCATTAATTTTGTAAAAAAAGTAGATACAATAATAATATTATTTTATTATACATATTTAATTTCATGGAGACAGGAGATTGCAGATAAAAAAGATTAAAAATTACTCAATTAGGTTCATTCTCTTTAATTTACATATAACTTCCTTACATGCAAAGTATTCTAAAAAAAAAAATTGGAAGCTAAAAAGTGTTTTTGGATAATGTCCCAACTTTAATGAAACAGTTAGATAGTAACTTCTTAGAGATAAAACAGGCACAACCCATTGTGGGTGTAAATAATTTAAAATGAAGAAAATGAAGGGTAAAATGGTATTAAATCATTATTAAAAGATTTTTATATGAAATTGTCATATATTTCAATTTAATTTACAGATGGCGTTGACATTGCTAAGGGCCGTCTGATGTCAACATTTCTAAGTATTATAAATAACGCAAAGATTATTACTCAGTATTTAAGAAACTTGACAGAGAATCAGTTGAATGTTTAAATAAGAGAATAACCCTCCTTCTCAAAATAATTTAAGAGACCCACATTATTTCAAAAACTGACAGGACAGTTAGCAGTGGAGAGTAGATGTCATTTGGGGTGTGGAGGGAATCACGAGGGTTGGGAGGTGCTAGTGATGCTTCTTTGCTTAATTTGAATGCTCATTACATGGGTTTCTACAGTTTATTAAAATTTGTTTATATGAACATTCATGACATGTGGCCATTTAAACAGATTAGAATAGGTTTAGCGGGTGTCAGTCCCTGCCCTTGTGAGAGCTCACAGTTCCTCAGAGGGGCCTCTGGTGGCACACTGGGCAGTGGACTGAAAATCTTCCAGGTGGTCCTTTGTGAGTTTTCACTCCAATTTTGATCAGAACATCTTTGTATTTATCTGTTTAATATATGAGAATTCTGTTTCCTAAGGGTGCTCAACAAAATACCATAAACTGGGTGACTTTAGAACAACAATTTTGTGCCTCAGAGTTCTGCGAGCTGGAAGTCTAGCATCCAGGTGTCTACAGGGCCATGTTTTCTCTGAAGACGCTGAAGAAAAATCCTGCCTTGGTTTTTTCAGCTTCTGGTAGTGACGGGAGTTCCTTGTCTCTTGCAGCTACAGCATTTCAGTGTTTGCTTCTGTTGTTATGTGGTGTTCTTCCTTCCAACCCACAGCACACTGTCTGTCTCTTTGTCTAAATTTCCCTCTTCTTCTAAGAAAGTCAGTCATATTTGAGTAAGTGCCCTCTCTAATTCAGTATACCTCACCTCAACCTGATTACATCTCAACAAGACCCTATTATCAAATAAGGGTACAGTTGCAGGTACTGGGAGTCAGAACTTCAACATTTCATTTAGGGGTATGAAATTCAACCCATAACAGCATCCAAGGCTAAAATAAACTTTCAAAGTAACTGAATTAAAAAGTACATTCCCCCAAACCCATACAGTCCTGGGGGTTTTCTATTTAGTTTGAATAGCTCAATGGCCTAAGTGTAGCTAAAAGTGCCTACCCCTCCAGCCTTAATGAATAATAGATCTGTCTTAGAATATGTTGGACCAAGGTGTAAAATCACCTGTCCCTTTGTTCTTGATGTCTTCTATAGAAAAAAACAAAACAAAACAAAACACAATGCACTTCCCAAGAAGTGAGGGTAGACTGTCCTTCTTTCATTCCCTCAATTTTCCCACTGTGCTGGACTGACCATCTTAGTACTTTTATCCAGAAACATAGCTGGGCTTGGTCTTCTAGATGTGAAACTTTACCTCTCAACTTTTAGAAATCCATGTTTTCACCACTGTAAGATGAGCCAAATGTTTTGCTAGCTCAAGTTGAAATCTGGTTGAGTAACACACTTATTATTTATGTATAAATCAACAATGTGTTCCCCTTTGCTGCTCACACCCTAAACATGATTTAATATTTCAACACTGTACAGAGAATTATAGATTTCATTTCATCTTGAACCACATAATTCACTTTCATATATTAGATCACAAATGATTGGAAAACAGATTCTAATTGGCAGGTAGCCATTTATGTTAAATCTAGTAGCAAGTGTTAAGCTCTGGCACCTTCCCCTTGAAAAGGCTTTTGAAATAAAATTAAAATTCATCATTCAGAGTTGAATATTTTATGCTGCTGGGAGCTAATTACCACACGCATCTCAGAAGTGTGTACTTACCTCTCTTCCAAGCCACTTGTCTTAAACTGTAGGCTACGGGTTCTACAATTTGTGCTAAATCCCCAGTTGCCAAATGGGATAAGAGCTGTTTGCACAAATTGTATTCTCAGGAGACTGTGGTTTGATGCAGGTGAACGGAAATGCCTGCACCTGCTCATTGTCAGCCCTGGCAGGATTCATTCATAGTGGAGTGGGATTGACAGCTATCAACTCTGAGACCTGCCTGGGACAAGAGAGTGGGGCATCACCAAAAAAATTTCAAAACATGGCAACTTGTTCAGTCAAAAAGTTTTGGAGAGAACAAAGTTGGTCACTGCTGGGCTGTAGTCAACTTTTTAGTTAAGTTTGTTGGGAAATGTTGAGAAAGGCCTGACAAAACCCTACCAGTCTTCTTTCCTCCACCTCTGCCTGGTGTACCATTACCTCCTAGTCCAGGCAAATCATGGAGTGATTGCTTTTGCCTCTTGAGCCTGAAGCAGGCACATTGCCTCAGTTATCCAAGTTCTTATTTTTTTTGTAAAAAACATCTCTCTGGAATTTTTGACTCTGCTTGTTAAGGAAAACAAAGGTTTTCCTTTTCAAATAGACTTGGTCTTGTGCTACAAAATTATTTACTATTGATATTTTTGTATGAAAACTTTGGTGAATGCTACCAGTTAATCATTTGAAACCAACTGAGCCTGTTTATCCAAGCATGATTCTACAAGCATAGACAAATATACAAGCATATTTCCGATACACATGTGTATTTTGTGATATGCAGTTAGAGACAGTTAATTTCTGACTGCACTTCTGCCATCCTCTTTAATAATCTGTACTTCTTGGTTGCCTCTGTCTATCTAGTGTTGAACCATTATTTGCCTTCCATTATGGCTACCCTTGACTTGACCTTGCATCCTGGGTCCTGTTTTTATCTTTTGCTTTTAATTATTCACCATATTACTTTATGTCAATTCAAAACTACTCACATTTTTATCTTAAATTTACCCAAATTCATTTAACCACTGGCTTCTGAGCTTTACTCTTATTCTTTTGCTTACCCACTAGCTCAAGGAAGTCGAATATTTGCTACTTGTGTTGCTACTGCCATACCTCATCATGCATCATAGACATTGCTCGTCTGTCTACCTCATTGTTCCTTTCTGACCTGGCCTGAGGCATAGTACTCTCCTTAAGATGCTTTTACAGGCAACTCCTGCCAATTTTTCAGTGTTGGCACTTGTGATGGGAGCAATTTGATATCACTGCCTTTGTCAGGGCTTGTAGCCAGGCTCCAAGTTCTCACCCTAGGTCCCTATTGCTCGACCCCAAATGGATAAGCTCAATAAATACTGGTTAGATGAGTTAAGTAATGAATACATGAAAAGGCCAGAATTCCTGTCCTGGTTATGTAAACTTCAATAGTAACATTCAAAGTGCAGTTCTAATACATACTGTGGTGCAGCTTTGAGAAAGTTTTCTATACTTCGTGACTTTATCTGTATAATAGGGATAATGACAATAATATCAATAGTATCTGCTTTATAGGATTATTGTGAGACTACAGTCCAGTGAGATCTATATAGCACTGAGCACACTGCCTGACATGTTACAGTGCTTGCCATTTATTGTTCATTAGTAACAGTAGTTTTATCAATTGACGACTATGCTCACTAAAACCTGTATTTTGCAGTTTCTTTACAATGTAAATTTGATTTATTTTTAATATTTCAGTACTATCTTTTTATATAGTTAGGAATAGTGTTTTTACCAAGTATAAAGCATTGTCTTTATAACAGAGGAGACAGTTTGTGACTCTTAAATGCCCAACAGGGAGGAAACTTCTTGAATGAAGAAAGACATATTATCTAGATTGGTTTGGTTTTCCGTTTTAAATAGACTTGATCTTGTCCTACACAAAATTATTTACTATTGATATTTTTGTATGAAAACTTTGGTGAATGCTACCAGTTAATCATTTGAAACCACCTGAGCCTGTTTATCCAAGCATGATTCTACAAGCATAGACAACTATGCGAGCATATTTCTGATACACGTGTGTATTTTGTGATATGCAGTTAGAAAGAGAGCTCTCTTTTCTCTCTGATTTGAAATTAACTGGGCAAATGAGTCTTTTTTATACATACAGATAGTAAATATGAAGGGCATGGTAGTAAACCTGACAGCTACACCTGGCTTTTGTATCACATCATTGAACTGTCCAAGGGAACACACTCACTCATGTAGAGTCCTGACTAGAGGGACACTTTGTCAAGATAATGAAGCTGTGTTTCATGACTACTCAGCTGGAAGTTTTATATAAAATACAAATGGCAACTTATACAAAACGGGTACAGGCATTATTACACAGAAGCTGCAGTTATTTCTACCATTAATGTAAAAACCACGTCTCTTCTTTAGATGACGAGAGATGACAATTAATGATACTAATGATGGATTTTTTTCCTAAGCTGTGACTCATTTATTGCTAAAAGTAAACAGAGAAACAAAAAATTATTGAAGTCGGTATGTCTGTAGTAAGGAATCTTATAAATTATTATTTTTTAATTTTGCCTATAAATTCTGAACCTTTATTTCTTTTTTTCCTGCTTTTCATTGGGACCAAAAATATCGGAAAAAAGAATGATGTGCTTTTATAATGTACTTCCTGTCAAATGGAATTTTTTCAGGCATATTACAGCATTTTAAGATTTGCTTGATGAGCCTTTCACTATTCCTCTTAGGTGACTGTTGATCATTTGAGTTTCTTACGCTAAATTTTTCCTCAAAATTTAATGTATAGAAATATTTTTAAAGTATTTGCTCATTGTTTCCACTTTTATTCCACCCTTTCCTGGAAACACAGTTTTACCACATTGAACATTTCCTCTCCTTCTTTGCAGATTTCATAAAAACAAATATTGCATACACATGTCTGACTCTGGGGAAACATTCTTTCTAAAGTAATTGCTCTTTGGTACTATTTGCAGTATATGATTTGACAAAAATCTATCTGAAGTAATGTAAGAATTATTTAAATGATCTGAAAGCTCAGGCTCAGCTATAAGCTTCTATAAAATAAAAAGTAAGAATTATGTTCTATAAGGAATACAGTTTCAACATATAATTTTCAGTGCTAAATATAACTGAAATTAGAATGATTAAAATCATATGATACTAATAGAAACACATATCCCTCAAGGTTGCTATTCTGATATCACCATCATCCTTTCAATTACATGGGCTATAGCTCCAATGTACCTTATGTAAACCAAACAAATGTTTGGTTAAGGTTAAACATGTTTATATGAATATTTAGTGCAGTTAAAACTCCATAAAGTAAGATTTTAATTGTATGAGATAAACATATCTGTATTTCATAAGACCAACCTTATTGATAAAAATCTAAAACGATAGATACACGATATTTATCTATCTAAGCATAAGAAACAAGCGCATTTAGAAATTCCTCAAAAATCAACCGTGTTTCTAGTATTTCTCCACAGATTGATGGAGACTAATACTTAGATGAGACCTGAGATCAATGACTTCATTTACCTAGTTGGTGTCTTTATCTCTAATCAATGGAGATGTAACTGATGAATGAATTTTCATTCTACTTAATTTAAGTGGTTATGGATTTCTGCACTGAAACAGAATGTTTCAACTTGATAACAGGCGAAAGATGCATCATTTCTTGAATGACTGTTTTTCAAAAACTGACGTAATATAGCTGTTTAGAAGCATATACCCATGAGCTGCCATTCCCTTTTGTCATTGAGGTTTTACCTTTTGGGTTTCTTGGCTTCTGAATGTGCATGCATGTTTAGTGAGTGGGTCTGGGTTTCCGTAAAAGTCCTGTTATGCTATGGAAAAAGGTTGGTATCATAAACCATATGCAGGATAAATTAGAATTAAAAACAAAATAATCTAGAAATTGTTTAAGTGAGTATTTTACAGCTGGAGATTTTAAGAACATGCAATAAATGCCATAATTACAAGAGAAATTCCCGAAAACCTTCTCCACCTCACTGATTAGCAAGACTAAGGAGACCCTCCACTCTGTTCCTTACCAATATTCATCATAGAATATTGAATATTCATTCAATATTAATAGAATAATAATATAAACTATTAATCAATAGATTATATTAGTAATCTAATATATTATATTAGTAATATATTATTTCAGTAATATAGTATATTAGTAATACATTATATTAGTAATCTATTGATTAATAGGTTGTATTGATAGATTACATTATTAACATATTGATTAATAGATCAATATTGAATATTCATTTAATATTAATAGATTATGAAATACTTTCTAGTGCATCTAGGCATTTTTTCTCTTATCATTAAGTTGTATCCTTACCAGAAAATTAAACATGTATTTGTTTAGTCAATATAATGCATATTATGTATAAAAAACTAGTCTAAGTTCTGATGATATAGAAGCTAAGCAAACAAACACACAGGTAAAAATGTTCCTTTGTGATACACTCTATTTTGAAGAGGTATAATAATTTGTAAATATAAAAGATACAGTAATTCAGGCAGTATCAGTTTTTATTTTTGTGTAACAAATCACCACAGACGCAATGGCATAAAGAATCAGTCATCTTCTTTGTTTGTGATTCTGTGGACTAGAAATTTGGGTGGACTCAGCTGTGTGGTTCTTCTCTTCCCCTGAAGTCAGTAATGGAACCTGTAGTCATCTCATGGCTCAAATCGAACTGTGTGGCATACAATGATCTGACTCATATGTCTTGCCTTTGGTGGTAACTGTTACCTTCTGGTCTAGGGGGACTTATTTTGGAAAGTTTGCTTGTGCTTTGTAAGACCTCTTATTCTCCAGTAGTCTTCTTCACATCGTATAAACCCGAGGCAGCATTCCAAGAGAGAAAAAGTAAAGCTGGGATGGCTTTTGAGGCCAAAGCATGGGGGTTCCTAAAAGATCACCTCTACAACATTCTTTTGGTCAAAACAATTTATAAGGCTAACCCATATTCAATGAATGGAGAAACAGACTCCACCTTTGGTGAAAAAAAAAATTAAAGTACTATTGATAATGAGCATGCATACAAGGATAGTATAGACTATTGTGGCCATTTTTGCATAACCCTTCTACCATTGATAGCAATAGACATTATGGAGAAAATGAAATAAGGAAGAAAATAGCAGATGCCATATTAATGGAAGGAACCCTAGTGAATAAGAATTGATGTGTGGAAAACCTGAGAAATAGAGGAGTGAGGCATATAGCTATCTGGGGGAAGATATTATATGCAGAGGAAACAGCAAAGGTCATGAAGGAGGCATGCATTTGGAGAAGGAGGAGGTGGCCAATCTAGTTAAAGAGGAGTGATACAGGGGAAAAGTAGGACAGGATGAAATCAAAGTTGTAGATGTGCATCACCAAAAGGGTTTTTACCTTTACTCAGCCCACAACATGGGAAGACCTTGGAAGATTTTCAGGAGATGAGTGAAACAATTTATCACAGTTTTAAGTATTCACCCTAGTTGCTGTGTTGAAAGTAGATTATTGGAAATAAGGCTAGAAACACAGAGATTAGTTAGGAGACTTTTCCATTAATCCAGATAAGAGATCCTTGTTTCTCAGACCAGATTCATAAATAGTGGAGGAGTAAAAAGTGGTTATATTCTGAGTATATTAAGGTAGTACCAATGAGATATGATGACAAATTAGATATAAGCTATGAGAAAGGGAAGGCAAAGATGATTCCAAATTTTTTGTGCATAAACAATAGGAAAGCTGGAGTTACTCTTTTGTGAGATAGAGAAGACTGAGGAAAAGGGGAGGTGGAACTATATTTGGGGTTTGTTATCAGATATTGTCTTAGCCTGGATTCTCCAGAAGGTAAAACTGCACAAATGATGAAAGGACAAGTAACTTATGGAGAATTTGATCAGGAAACAATAGTGGGGACAGAACAGAGCAGGGAAAACTCAATACATTGCTTAATTGGCCACCTGTAAAGATCACTTGTTTCTTGATCTGAGAGATGGCTTGAAATTTAT
Organism: Rhinopithecus roxellana; assembly: GCF_007565055.1. Lineage (NCBI taxonomy): Eukaryota > Metazoa > Chordata > Mammalia > Primates > Cercopithecidae > Rhinopithecus > Rhinopithecus roxellana. The sequence continues at coordinate 143,224,664 of NC_044553.1, read as the reverse complement.
CTGAGGGTGATATGGTTTGGGAGAGGAAAGAGTAAGCATATACCCATGGGCTGCCATTCCCTTTTGTCACTGAGATTTTACTTTTTGGGTTTCTTGGCTTCTGAATGTGCATGCATGTTTAGTGAGTGGGTCTGGGTTTCCATAAAAGTCCTGTTATTACATCAGTCATATTATTACCCCTTTGAGGAAAGAAACCACCCTTTTTGCAACTTAGATATTTTTGTGTCTCCCTTAAATTCACTGTGCATCAGAAGTCCTTCAAGGTTGCAATCTCTGTAAATATTTAATGCAAAAAGGTTAGTGAAGAAACATCCTTCCCACTGATGGAGCTGATCCTGAAGTCATGATTGACACTCTTCATCATCCACTTTCCTCTCTTTTATAGTTTTCTTTCAACACCTAGATCATTATTTCATTAGATGTGGTTTGCTTGCTTGAAAGATTGATTGAGATCTTCAGTCTTGAGGGGTCTGAAAGCTTAGTTGCCTTGCACCTGTTGGACCATGGACCATGCAACTGTCCATTCACCACTGTTACTGGGAACATAAAAAATTATGTCCCTGTGAATTACCTGGCTTTTAGACATAGCCATTCTTGGCTTCATATGCAGCAGCAACACTGTCTTCTCTAGTAATTAGGATTGATTTCTCCCACCAGCATAAAAAGAACTTTCTTTGTGGGATCACTGGAAAGAGGAACCCACATGTTCAGGAATAGTTTTAATTTCAAGTTCAATGGGACACTTACTGTGTCTCATGTTGGAAGCATTTCATAGAAATGCATTTGTGTAGCCCAGCTGAACCCAAGGTGGAGAAAGAAAGCATAAATTCCACTGTATGCCACTGAGAATGACAATGTAAGAGGTCAATCTTATACCCTTCTCTTGCTTCCTGGACATGAGTATTCTTGTTATAGGGCCTGAGCATCACTTTTTGTCCGTTTGCTCAGCGTATACACTGCACTGTGGACAATGCACTCTTTCCATAGAATGGTGTCCCTGAACTGATGCCTTAACTGAGATTTTCAAAAGTCATTTTGCTGGTCTATTGAGCTGTTTATTTCTTAGTGTTGAAATAGAAGATAAAATCAGAGGAGCCCATGGAAAAGAATAAAATTCATGCATTTCATCCATATGAACTTTCCAAAATTATCCATAAATATCACTGGAGCTTGTTTCATAATAGAGCTGTAAGGTCTCCCTGAATAATGAATTGTGATGCCTACATTTTGTCCCCATTCTTTTTCCAAGTATCTTCATAATTGTAAAGAAGGGATTTCATTTCTATTATAAAATTCTTAATCTATAAATGGAGGAAATTGAGCTTATAATCGCTGAAGTTTCTCTTAACCTTAACGTAGGATGATTAGGATGATTCTATGTTTAGAAAACACAATCTAAGTAAACATTACCAAGCATCTATGTGAGTCCATAAATTATGCTAAGGGTTTTACATACATTTTTTATGTCATCCAAAAAGTCTTTGAGTCTTGGAGGTCAATAATCTTACTAGTCTACAAATAGAAACATTGAGCAGCACATATTTAATTACATGCCCATGATCATATATCCAAATAATTTCTGAGTTAGGGTTTGAGTTCATATTTGGCTTTAGAATCTTTACTTTTAATTACAATGCTATACAAACTCAAGATTTCTGAAAATTATATTGTTAACAATAAAATAATATTTCTTTGTATGTGAAAAATGAGTTGCTTCACAAAGGTCTGTCACTATTGTTCTATTTACGAGAAGAAAAATGTTAAAAAGCCCATAGTTAAAAAAGAAATGCAAAGGGAATTTAACATGATGCTATTTTCTGTTCTTAGGGATTTCTGTAAAAGTAATCTATTCTACTTCCTTTATTTATATTAATGAGCCCAGCTATTTTTCTCTCCTTTTTAGGCTTCAGATTATTATAACATGAAAACACAGTTACCTCATGATGCTTTACTCTTCTAGGAGGCTATACTTCTCCCTGAACACAAACGATTGTTCATAGAGCCAGTGTTCTCCACTTTGCTTCCCTGGAATAAATGTATTCATATGTTTATAGATTAAGAAAGATTCTAGGAGATAAATTCGATATTTCCTTTTCCAGCAGGCTCTCCTTACTTTTAAGGGCTGCCAATATAATCCATAGGCCTTCATGCACCTCAAAAATATTTCACTTATTTGGGTACCCAATAGTTTCAGTTCCTTCCCTGAGTCATATAGAACAGCCTTGTTCATATGCCTTATGAATGTTATTTTTTTCATTCTTAAGTTCCAAGGCAGTTCCAGTTATTCTTTCACTGATGTCTTCTACTTTGGATATTTTTAAAATCAATCTTATAGTATACTACATATAATTTAGTGTCCCTGGGTGACATTTTATTGTTTTCTTTGTATTCCTAACTTTCTCATAGTCATTCCTCTAACAGAATTTTCTGATCTGACATGTGTTAAGGCCTCTCCTATTTTAATGTTGTCAAAAAATGCTGTTAGCATGCTGTCTGCACCCTCTTACAGATCATTATCACTAAACCTGAAGAAGTCCACTCGATATTTCCCCCAGAAGGCTCCAGCACCTATTAACCATAACCCTTTACTTATGCTTTTTAAGTTCATTTTAATTCAAGTGACTACATAACCCTGAGCCAATCTGAACAGAATTTACAAAGAAAGCTGCAGGATCCTTGTCCTCCCAAGGTCTTAAAATTATTTTAAAGATAATAATTATAAATATTTTCTAATATCTGTATATACTGCCTAGCATATCAATTATAAACTCCGTGGCATGTCATTTAAGGTATCCTACAATTTCTTGTTTTTCCTTTTTATGGCACTTATATTTTAAACTAAGATTTGTAAAATACCCAGTACAATCACTTCTCCTCAGTCATAGGAGTAGTTCTGACAATCCTCTAAAATATCTTATTCTGAAAATGGCTTTGGCTGAGGTTTCTCACTTGCAGTGCTCTCTTCCATACTTTTAGCCAGTACTTTCCTTTTTCTTGCTTTTGAAAATGTATTTGGGCTTTTAATTATTTGTTCTTCTATTTTTGCATTTTTGTATATATTCACACATTCACATACACACACACACATGCACACATACATATATGTATATTTTTTTCTTACTCATTTCAAAATACCATAGACTTTATGGCGCAGACAACAGAAATTTACTTCTCAGAGTTCTGGAGTCTGGAAAGTCCATAATCAAGGCATCTGCAGATTTGGTGTCTGGTGAGGGCCCTTCTCCTGGTTCATAAGCGTCTGACTTCCTGCTATACCTTCATATGGCAGATCTTTCATAGACTTTGGTCTCAGTTCAGTGCTCAGTTCCTTTTCTTCCCTCTGAGCCTTGATTTTCCTTACAGAGGGAGAGATCAGGTCTAACCAATTGACTGCTTTCAGTTTTCTATTATGTGATTGATGCACGCATAATGTTGGGACTCAGAAAACAATATCCTCAGATGCAAGCCTAAAAGCAAAGTTTTTCTCTGGCCTTCTGCTTTCCTGTCTCTCAGTCTCATTCTCCCCCAAAGCTAGCCATAGAAACTAGAATCCCTCTTCCCCAAGGCGGGTCAAAGAAATCAGAACTCTTTTTCCCCAAAGCCAGCCATAAAACCTAAAAATAATACTCTAAGCTTCTCTCCACTGGCCTCAAAGAAACTGGCCATAAAGAAATGATCTGACCTACTTGTTTGACTGTAGGTCATAAGACCACATTTCAGAAAGGGTCCTGCAGAAAGGAATGCATGCTCAGAGAGGAAAGAGGAACCTAGACAAACAGGCCTTGCTGAGTCTCTCCAGTCAGTCTGTTAGCATTAAATCATATTTCTACATGGTTATCCAGACTTTGTTGAATCTAAGCATGAAATGGACAATTCTCCCTGTAGCTTTGGGTCTTCCTTCTACAGGCTCCTGTGCATACCTTAAATACATGTGTATGCTGTTTCTCCAATTAATCTGCCTTTTGTGAGTTGAGTTTTGAGTGAATCATTAGAGACAAAAGGAAAGTTTTCCCATGGCCCCTACAATAACTTTAGCTCCCAGTATTCTTAATTTTGAAATGCCATGCATAGTTAATGAAAGTGACTCTATCACTGTCAGTCAAATTTAGTCTTTCTTCTATGCCTTTCACCCCATCCCTGCCCTGACACCTATCAGCAAGGTATTATAACCTTAAAATACCTTTGACAACTTAAACTGAGAGTAAATAATGTTGTGTATTTTAAAATCCACTTTGTCTAAAGTTGCCTTTAATTTTATAGAAAAATAACTTATTTAAAGTGTCACGTAAAGTGTTATTTTATCATTCCCAAATGAATACAGTTTTTTTGTTTGTTTGTTTTGTTTTTAAAATAAGGTTTCCAGTTAAGTATATTGATACTGTGGAAAACCAGGCTCATATTTGGAAATGCTATTCTTCTAAGGTCTTAATCCCAAGGTAATTTTATCTACCTGGTCCTTACACATAATCTTCTTTCTCCATAAAGTAATTCATCTCCCTGCTCTAACGTCAATGACATTAATAAAACTGCTAACAGCACAATTATCATTTTAATTATGTGACACTTATCAAAGACTGGATTATTACAGATTGCAAACAATTCAGAGAAAGAGGCACATATTTGATAATGTTCAGGACAGCAGGGTGCTATTCTGTTTAAATCCTTTTTAACATAAAGAACTAAATAAATGATAACTAACCATGATAACTAAAGAGCTCAATGAAATCCCACTGTGTGGAGGGACATTAACAGTTAATTTGATTTATAAACATTTACAAACTTTGCAAAAATGTGTCTAGTAACACAAAGAATAAAAGCTCCAAATTTTTAGTTCTGTATTCAGCCACATGAAACATTTCTCAAGTTACTCATGTGTGCCCAATAGTGTGTCAAGGGAACGAATGCACAGCTGTTCCCTGGCCCTACGGAATTTGTAGTTTATTTATTAGTTCATTCATTTATTTTGTTAGTCAAAGTCAATCAACAAACATTGAGAGATTGACAGCCTCAGTTTCAGAGAAGTGTGCTTTGTGCTGCTAAAGAAGGATATTCTTTCTGATTCCTTAGACTTGAAAGTGAGCATTTATGTTGTTGTAGCATAATGATTGGTATAGCAAGTAGGAAGAATTTTCTTCTAAGTACATGACCACTTGCTAAGACAGGGTCACCATAAATCCTTTAAATGAAGTGTGTTTGCTTTGCTGAGCCCTTGAAAATTAAACCCTGTGCTTCACAGTAACAGTGAAAGATACAAGTTTCTCTCGTTAAAAGAGCAAGAAGAATGTGTATTCCCCAGTGACTAAGTGGGAAGAAGAGAATGAAGTAGGGATGGGGGCAGAAATGGAAGGAAGACAGAGCTGGAGGGGACATGGAAGCTAGAGAAGACTGAGTGGAGCTCCTCACGAACTCTCTTCATGATTCCATGATTCCCTCAAGTTAACTTTTTTTTTTTTTTTTTAAATGCTATAAAACTCACAAACACACAGTGGGATTAAATGTGGTTGGAAAGTGACCAAAAGCTGAGTTCATTTTCTGAGATGGCACGTAAAATGATTCACAGAAGCAGGTCATGGAAAGTCATGGCTAAGAAGAGCGAATCTGGTAGAGATTGGTCCCCTGGGATTGAGCATAGGTTTGTAGGAGGCATTATGGACTTCCAGAGCTCAAGTTGTTGGGATTTAGGCCAAGATCAATTTCTAGGTGTTAGAAGGTCAAGTTCTCCTCCTTCTTAGTGTGACTCTTGGAGCGTACATCCACCCACTCCCACATACATGTGGACATACATGTATTTCCACCTATGTATACATACACAACATTTATTATATTCTATGTGTTCCATATATTATATCCCATATGCCCTAAAACAACTCAGAATTGATTATTTGTAAGTTTTAAAATCCTGAAGAAGGAGAATGATAGGTTTATGAGCAAATGCTTCCCAGATGTGGTAGCCTTGAAAAATGAATAAGATTTGACCGTGAGGAATTTATAGAAAGGGCATTTCAAATGGGAAAAAAAAATAATGTGAGCAAAGGCTAGGAGTTCATTGCTCCCCTGTGAGACAGCATTATAAAATTTAACTAGAGGAAGTACATTTTGCCTCCATGAATGACTTGCCTTGGTTTTAGGCTACTCTTTGCATATTAAGTTTGGGAATTTTAGGATTGGGATGTGATTCAGCTTTCAACTGTGTTCAGTTGCTTCAAGAGAGAGTCTGGATTTAACTTAAGGGTAAGTTAATGCTAGATTATCTAAGTGAGAAGAGTTTTGCATCATCTAGAACAGGGTCTCAAACGCCTGGCCCATGGACTGGTACTGGTCTGTGGCCTGTTAGGACCTGGGCAGTACGGCAGGAGGTGAGTGGCGGCGAGCTGAGCTCTGCCTCCTGTCAGATCAACCGCAGCATTAGATTCTCACAGGAGCAGGAACCCTGTTATGAACTGCACATGCTAGGGATCTCTGTTGTGGGCTCCTTATAAGAATCTAACACCTGATGATCCATCACTGTCTCCCATCACCCCCAGACGGGATTATGTAGTTGCAGGAAAAAATGTTTAGGGCTCCCACTGATTCTACATCATGGTGAGTGTATAATAATAACAGAAATAGCTTGCACAGTAAGTAAAATGTGCTTGAATCATCACAGAAACCTCCCCTCCACCCACCAATCCTTGGAAAAATTGTCTTCCACAAAAACTGATACCTGGTCCCGAAATGCTTGGGGACTGCTTATACAGCGAATCCCAGAATGTAATACACTCTACCTCTAGCTGTTACAGTTTCCTCCCCCAGCAGGCTGGGATAGGGCAAACAGAACTGAACTGACAATATCAGATCTTGATACCAAATAGGCCTGCAAAGAAGTCCCATTCTTGTGAAGAAATGTCACAAAGTGATCTGAATCAACTTCTTCCTCTTTTTCCGTATTTGTATAGAAGCTCATGAAACTCCTAAACTGTGAATTATAAGCTCATATAAATTAATGTGCTCACAGCCTGTATTTGCTAACTACATATATCCACTTTTTAAATGTTGGAGAAATATATGCTGATCAATAATTGATTGCTAAATAAAATTATTTCTATTTTGAGCTTATTTCCAAATTTTGAGACTAATGAACACTTATTGAAATTTACCATGTACCAGACATTGTGCTCAGTATTTTACATGTCTTACAATGGCTCCTAATTCTACCATCCTAGTCCGTTTTTTAATTAAGTCCTGAAAGATAAAATACTAAAATAATGCCACCTACATTTGTGGATAACATGTTTTGACAACTTCTATATTATATTTTTTCAAACATTTTATCACTATTTTTAATTTTTTTATTTTATTTATTTATTTTTGGAACAAAGCCTTGCTTATCACCCAGGCTGGAGTGCAGTGGCACAAACAGGGCTCACTGCAGTCTCGACCTCCCAGGCTCTATTAATCCTTCCACCTCATCCTACCGAGTAGCTTGGATCACTGGAGCACACCACCATGCCTGGCTAAGTTTTTGCATTTTTTGTAGAGGCAGGGTTTCGCCATGTTGCCCAGGCTGGTCTCACACTCCTGGGCTCAAGCAATTTACCCACCTTGGCCTCCCAAAGTGCTGGGATTACAAGCGTAAGCCACCATACCCAGCCTATCATTTATTTTTTAAGATAACTTCATGACTTAGATTTTATTACTATTTCATTTTTAAATGAACAATTGAGAAGTAGAAAGGCCAAATAATTTGCAACAGATGACCCTTGTACTAAGTGATAGAGCAGAATTGAAACCCAGGTAAATTCATCTTAGAAACCATACTTTGGGCAGCAAACTGTTTCTGTAAAGTTTTAGATAGTAAATATTTCAGCTTTATAGGCTGAACTGTTTCTATTACAGAAACTCAAATTGGCTATTGTAGCACAGGAGCAGCTACAGACAATATGTAAAAGAATGAGTGTGGCTGGGCTTCAATAAAATGTTATTTGTAAAAACAAGCAGTGAGCTGGATTTGGCTCATGGACTACAGTTTATCAGCTCCTGCTCCACAAAAGTAAAAACACATGCTGATGCATGGCACCATTTATGCAGGTCCTAAATTGTATTGCACCACTATAAAAATATTGTTTTATAAGAGAGGGCCAACATGAGCCCCTTTCCACCATTATACTTTATGACAACCACTGTGTTTCCTTAGAAAGCATATTTTTAAGTCACACCTTGAATATCTGAAATACAGTAGAAGAAATTCCATTTTAAAAACCAGATCCATATAACACCTAGCTCACTTGTTTATTTCTAAGCTATTTGTTCTATGCATTGGCTGAACAAACAGTAATACTACATTCAACAAACATTTATTGAAGTCGTAACAGCCATTGGAATAGCTACTGAGTAGAGAAAGTTGAGTAGGGAATGACCTTGACTTTAAGGAGCTGAAAATTAGTAGAATAGGAAAGATATGAAGAAATCTTGTTATAATTCAGTGGGATGAGTACAATAATATCTGTAAGATCATGGATGTTCTAAGAAAATAAAAAAAATATTATATGGAAGAAGCCTTTGAGTTTTTTAGGCAAAGGTGGTATTTGAACTGATTCATCTTGGAGGACGTCTCCAGATAGGGGAGGCATTCTTGCCAGAAGCTATGGTGCATGAAAATGTACTGGACCATCATTGTGTGGGGATGCTTGGGGAACAGTGAGAAATGCAGCTGAATGGGAATATCTCTGGGCAGAGATGGAGGAGGTAAGGTGGAGAAATGGCCAGAGATAGGTTGCTGAAAGTATGCATCTTAAAAATTCAGGGATTTTTTTTTTAAAAACAGAAAGCAGTTAAGTTGATAAAGCAGGCAGTGACTTAATCACAATTGTTTTTCAAATTAAGGAGTTAGTTTTGCAAATGCTTTGTGGTGAGGTTTTGAGGAGTGTGTTTAGATAATTTACTCCCCTAGAGGGGCAAATTAGTTCAGGTCACAAGCATTTCCTACTATGCTGCCATCCCAGCCTCCTAAATGTTCCTGCTCTCTCAACTTTTACTGTCTCCATGGTTTACCTTTTCCAGAATGTCATTTAGTTGGAATGTCAGTATGTAGTATTTTTAGAACGGCTTCTTTCACTTAGTAATACACGTTTAAGGGTCTTCCATGTGTTTTCATGGTTTGATAACTAGTTTCTTATTAATGTTTAATAATGTTCCATGGTCTGATGTACCACAGTTGATATATCCATTCATTTATTGAAGGATATTTTGGATGCTTCCCTTTTTTGCAATTATAATATAAATACTAAAAACATTCATGTGCCAGTGTTTGTGTGACATGCGTTTTCAATTCATTTGGGTAAACATCTAGGAGCATTATTGCTAGGTGGCACGGCAAGAGTATGTTTAGTTTTATAAGCTAAACTGCCAGGCCAGGTCCAGTGGCTCATACTTATAACACAAGCACACTGGGAGGCTGAGATCAGAGGATTGCTTGAGACCAGGAGTTTGAGACGAGCCTGGGCAATAGCAGGAGATCCCATTAAAAAAAAAAAAAAAAAATTAGCCAGTGTGGTGGAGCGCACCTGTGCTTCCACCTACTTGGGAAGCTGAGGTGAGAGGATCACTTGAGCCCGAGAGATCAAGGCTGCAGTAAGCCATGATTGCACCACTGCACTCCAGCCTGGGCAAAAGAGTGAGATCTTGCCTTAAACAAACAAACAAAAAAAGCAAAAAATTGTCCAGCTGTCTTCCAAATTGGTTGCACCATTTCCCTTTTGCATTCCCACCAGCAATGAATGAGAGTTCCTGTTGCCCTACATCCTCACCAGCATTTGGTGGTGTCAGTGTTTTTGGATCTTGGCCATTCTAACAGATTGTTTAGGTACATCTCATTGTTACTTTAATTTTCAATTTTGTAGTGACGTATAATGTCCAACCTTTTCATATGCTCATTTGCCATCTGTATATCATCTTTTGTGCCTGTTTACATACTTTGCTCATTTTTAAATTGGGCCTCTCCGCATTTTTATTCTGCTCCAGTGCATTTTCTGCTTTGTATTGAAATCTGACCTTATTGCTGTGTCGCCTCAATGAGTAAAGCCTTTCAGCGGCTCTCCACTGCTCTTAGGAAGAGAGACCAACACTATCTGGCTGTGCTCATATCACCTGACTCAGCTGGCACCAACCACATGCTGCTTCTCTTTGTCCCTTTGACATGGCCTGTCTTACGTTATACATTTGTACATTTATGACAGCTTCAGGGTCTTCTTATAGCCTGTCTTCTTTGCCCCAGCAGGTACCCATCTTTCTGCTAAACAATTTGTCATAAAAAATTACAAATTAAGATGGTTCCTTTCCTATAAAACTGGCTTATTGTCTTTTGTGATCTTTATCAATATTATATTTAAATAAATGCTTAATTGCTTGCTGAGATATAGTTCCTACTAGGCAATAGGCGTTATCACTTTTGTAGTGATGCTATTACCTGGGCATAGTATTATACCTTGCCTATAGTAGGAGTTCATATTTGCTCAACTTAACTCACGAAGGTGCTTAGATAAACTTGGGTTGTATTCTAATTCTTTCAATTCTTACCTGAAACATCTTAGGTAAGTCTTTTGGTCAATTCTAGTTTTAGTTTCTTACCCCAAAGATATGATAGATAATAATTTCCATGTGACAGATGTGATTTTTAAGGATTAAATGAGATACATTAATTTCAATGCTTTATAATCGATAAGGCAATATGTAAGTGATTTATTTTTATAATTGAATTCTTACTCTCAAAATTGTCTATAAAATGAAGCTTAAAATGATTAATACACAGATTAATACTTGGTGACTGATACGTCTGTCTTATGGATACCTTCAAATCCATTCTGTTTATTCTTAGTATATAGTGTTTAGACTAAAACAATCCTGGAATCAGCTTCTTTGAAAGTCGTGATTCTTATAACACAGTGTTGAGCCTTGTCGGCTTTTGTCATCATCTGTATTCTGCAAGCTCTGGGTGATAATCATTTTATAGATTTAGGATAACAGTTTCATATTATTCATTTTTAACTGATTGCTCACTTCAGCAGAGTAATCATTTTAGAATCTGTTAATGATCCCCTTGATGGCTTTTATAGACACAGCACTGCATATTATGTATCCGCAATGTATAAATATCTGAGATTGTTTTTAATTGTGAGAAGAGGTTTGTCCAAAGGAATCACGGAAAGCACAAAACCACAATCAATGTCATATAAAAGGTACAAATTAGCATCAAAAAACATAATAACATTGTAATTGCAATATGTATGTAGATAATATGCTTCTTTAATGTCAATATGGAGTTTGTTTGTTTGTTTTTTCTGAAAGCAGATGCTTCCTCCTGCCATGTGGAACACGTCTGTATGTGCCTGAGTCTTACTTCTTTGTGGCAGCCAAGATAAATAAAGCAAAACCGTCTCCTGAAAAGCACTGGCAGAATATCTGCAGACCATTAATCTTCATCCATCCTCATTTTGCAGGCAGTATATATGCCACTTTCTGCATTTATTTAGGGATCTTCTTTCTAACTTTTTTCTTCTTTCCTTGTCCTGTCCATGCTCAACTTTGGTCCTTCCTTGCATAATTTTATTTGATAGATACAGTATCTTACCATGCAATGATTCAAAGTTGTCAATAGCAGTTAATATTTTAGCTGACTGAATGTGTGACTTTTTATTACCCTATAAATGTACTAAGAAATCAGTCCCTCTTAACTCATTACTAGAAACCGTAGTTTTGCTTATTTATTTCTTGACTGTCTCTTCCTTTCCAAGACACCCCTTCTCTTTGCTTATTTTAGTTCTCAATTTCATCAATTCATCACTTTGTTTTATAAGCCCTTATCATCAGTTTAATTTCTCCCTCCGTAGTTTTGTATGGCATTTGCCTGTATTACATAAGGCCCAATGAATTAGGGAGTGAAACTTCATTTAAAATATTTTACCTGCATATCTAAGAAAATAAATTATTCATTTTTCAACCAGTTGTCTGGAAACGATGGAAGCACATTTGTTTTTCCCTTGGGGATGGGGTCAAGAAAAATAACACGTGATTTCCAACCCCCTGACTCTTTCACATAATTCATTTTTTTCTTTGGATTTTAAATTTCTTTTCTCTGTTTTCATTCCTAATCAGTTGCCTCTTGAACTTAAGGGACAAGAGCTTTACCTAAATTTAGTGACTCAGAATCCTAAATTCAGTACTGAAATATGTTGCTGATTTTTAGTATCTGTTTAGAAGCTGCTAAGAGTGACTGCCTCGAGCTTTCTGAAATTGCCAGAACAGCTATTCTTATGTCATGAGCCTTTGTAACTCACCCACCAGTGCGGTAATAGCTCTAAAAAAGACAGTGTTAAAGCAATCAAAACTGTAGATTGTAGAGTTAAGAGACACTTCAGATACCCCAAAGGTGCCCAAAGCCTGATGTCATTTTTTTGACTGCTTCTTGAAAAGGCAGTAACACAAAGTATAAAATAACTTTTGACATTAAACCTATAGAATGAGAGGCATGTGAAAATTTTATTACTTGTATTCTTTCTTGAAATATTTTGTAGTTTAAAAATGGCTCAAATGGGTTCTAATTTTGCAACCTGTTGATTTAGTTATGTTTTATTTTGGAGTACTATGTAGCCATTAAAAGGCTATGAAATGTAGACTTCTGAAGTTTTTACTTCAAGCAATTAATAAGGGGAAAAGTTTTTGGCTATTTGACAAAATAGGTTTTACTCTAAATGAACTCTTTCAAATTTGTAAAAATAAAAACCAGATTATTTAGAGTATGGTGTCTAGTTTTAGGAAAATAAATTCTAAAATAGCAAATAGTAAATGGAAATTTTAATCTTTTGGAAATTTTATGTAGATTTTTTTACTTAAAATATTTTCTTAAGAGGAGAATACTGCCCATGAACATTCATGAGAATCTTACCCTCAGCATTTTTATCCTCATAAAATTGTTTGACCTTTATCACTCATCCATTCATATTTGAATAAGAATTATTATTCATATTACACATAATAACTCTCCCCATATCCATTTATATTTGTTCATTCATTTACAATCTTTTTTCACTTACTAAATTAGTAACATTTACTATAAAGTTATTTGCTACCTACTCATTTTGGCAGTTTTACCAGTATACCTCTACATTTCTCAAAAATTATGGTCATATTTTCTTCTTTATATTCTGTATACCCTACATTGTATTAGCCTTGAGTATGGATTTAAAATGTACACGTATGTATACATTTTATTCCTTGAATCATTGTATTTGACAGCAACAATACATATATATTTAATATTTATATATAATATATGTATAATATCTGCCAAATAAAATTTTATATAGGTGTGTGTGTGTATTTCTTCTCTCCATTTCAGCAATGCCACCCTAGTCAAAGAAATCATCTCATCTTTTTGTACATTATTACTTCAATTTTATTGATGAAAAACTGAGGCACAGAGATGATAAGTTTTCCAAGACAGAGGAACTCTGAGCCCTATACAGAGAAAAGCAGATTTCAGCTTCTGTTTGAAATGCAATAACTAATGTGATGTGGAAAGTCATCAAGGAGAAATTTCCTGGTCTTTAAAAAACTAAATATTTTCAATCTCTATCTTACAACAACTTAGCCTAACTTAACTAATACAAGTGTCTACCTCACAGTTTAGAAGAACAGTGATTACCATGCAGTAAGAGCACAATAAATAATTGCTTCCATTGTAATTTCTGCAAAATCAAACTTTACCCATTTTTTTAGGTTCACTAAATACGACTTTCATTATCCAGCCTTCCTTGTTGCTATCTAGAAAAAATAATATTCCCACCCAGGACTATAATACATTATCTGTCTTTAACAGTATTTTATCTTTAAATGTATATTACACATATTTTCTAGTTTAATACCACATCACTAAAACCTAATTTCCATGCAATAAGAGATCATGTCTTGTTATGTTGTATCATTCTTAATTCTTATAATAATGATGACTACGTATTATACATTGAATAATTATTTAAAGAAAAATAACGAAAATTTTCTTTCAGGTTTAAGGATATGAAGGGATATTTCTGCTATTTTTGCTCTTATTTCATAGCCTGTGGCTCCATGGCCTACAATGGAAGAGAATGCTATTTTCTGCCTCATGGAAGTAGGAAAATGAAGTCCTGAGATGTTGGCTCTCAAGGGAGCTTGCCTCATTCATAAGGTAAGTGACTCAGCCACTCAGCAATTCAAAAGGCTATTACTTAATATTTGTACCTCAAATATGTAAAATCTCTATAAATTGTAGACTTTTGCATTACTTTATTATAGTTGAACCAAAGATATGATATCTGAGAATGCCAATGATTTATGATGACTGTTTTTACTCATCTACCAGAAGAATCCTCCCATCTATACCCAGTACAAAGCCTGGTGAGCACGGCAGTTTGTTTATGGACAAATATGCTCAACCACATTCTCTTGAGGTTTACTTCATGCCTTGCCAAGAGGCCATCATTTGAATCCCCAGTTTATGGTTGGGCTAGAAATCTAAATTTGATTCTTCAAAAACATCTGTTCAGCCAGCTGTTCACTATTCTTATAGTCAATACAAATCCAAAGCAAAGCTAAAATATCACCTTGCCCTTATGATTTCAAGTTTGCTGCCTAAGGCTTCATAATCCCCTGTGATACTTCCTGATTTTTCTAGATATTCACTCATTTGTCTTTCATTGATTCACTTAAGTATTACTTATTGATCCCCTAAGATATACTGGCATGCTACCAAGAACCAAGTAAGATTGGTGAAGGCCCTAACAGGGAAGTTTGCTTCAGGTAGGGTTATCCCTTCCCATCTAAGCTTGTGAGTGTCTATTGCAGATAGCAATTTTGCTAAACTTTCCATGTCCCAAAGGTTATGGCTACCTAGAATCAATGCGTAACTGATTTTACCATGGTAGGTAATGTGGTTTATATCTGTGTCCCCACCCAAGTTTCACGTAGAATGCTAATCCTCAATGTTGGAGGTATGGCCTAGTGGGAGGTAATTGATCCTCAATGTTGGAGGTAGGGCCGGGTGGGAGGTAATTGAATCAGCGGGAGTAGTTTCTCATGAGTGATTTAGCACCATCCCTTGGTACTATTCTCATGACAGTGAGTGAGTTCTCATGAGATCTGGTTGTTCAGGAATGTGTAGAACCTCCCCGCTCCCTCTCTGTCTTGCTCCTGCTTTCCACTTTGTGACTTGCCTGCGCTTCTTTTGCTTTCCACCATGGTCAGAAGCTTCCTGAGGCCTGCCCAGAAGCAGAAGCCAGTGTGCTTCCCCTACAGCCTGCAGAAACATGAGCTAATTAAACCTCTTTATTTGTAAATTACCAAGGTTATTTCTTTGAAGCCATGCGACAATGGACTAAGGCAGTAAGTTAAGAGATACATGAACGTATCTTTAAACTCTCAACATAATGTAACTTACTTTGGATTCGTTTTTATTTTCTATGGTTAGTAGCAACTTTCTTCCTATTGTTGGAGTATGTAATTTTCTATTATTAGTGAGAATTCTCCATGACAAACAACTCACTAATAATAGAAAATTTTTCATACCTAATTTGTAGCAGGGCCCGCTCCACTAACGCAGAATTTCTGCATTTCTTCGTCGTATAATTTCCCTCCCTATTCTCATCTGTAAGGTTCTAATTAATGTTGCCCTCAGCTGCCTGTTTTCAATGGATGTTACTTCATACCTATTCTGCAGCTTCCATGGAGTCTAGATGCTGCAGCCACTTTCCCTACCCAGTTTGTCTATACCAGCAATTCCAGGGTGAGTGCACCTGAACACAGTGCTCTGTAGCACAAAATCTGCTGTCTTTGGTCTGCCACATGCATTAAAATGGGGCCACAAACACCTGCCATTCCACTAAACTGTGACTCAGGTAACTTGAATTTCTAACTCTGCTTTCATGTTTACTGCCCAGATGCAGAAATTATGCACCATTTAACATTTTGCAGAACTATTTATTTAACTTATTTTACATTTTAATGCTGATGAACAAGAAGTTCTTTTCATTTACTTTGCTCTCAATGTTTTACTCCCTAATGTTTTCCCATTATAAACATAAAATATTCATGAGTGAAAAGGTGGGAATATAACGAATGATTAAAATCTGCCTGAAAGGAAGAGAAAAAGTATCCCTGACAAAAATATGTAAAAAGAATTTAATAAAAATTCTGATTTTTTTTGCTAAAATAAAATTATCATGTTTCTCTTCACTAGGCTATCTAGAAATTCAATTTCTTTATTATTAAGTGACAAAATCAGTAAGACATTTATGTCAGCAATTTTGACTTAAGCATGAGTAGTAATTTTAGGATTTTAATTATTAGTTGGTGCCTTATCGGCATCTATGGCTGTATTTTGTTTACTATGCTACTAAATAAAGAGACTTGTTTCCTTATTGCCTTTGGTTATTTTCTATTCTTCAGGATATTTTGTTGAATGTCTATTCAACTTAAATTGTTGACAAGATGGAAGTTAGGGAGAGCCAAATTTGAAGGAAACATCGAGGTATATCTGCCACTGTCAATGCCAAGCTCATGAAACACTTCACAGAGGTATCCTACACATTTCATTCTGAAGTGTAATCATTTTTATGTAGTTAAATTTGGAATTAACCTAATTGGAAAAATAACTTATCATTGTTAACCTAAAATTAGTACATTCTTGGCTGTCCACACCAATGGAAGGAAAGCAATGATAAAGACATTTCTGTCAGTCAGTAGATCATAGAGAATAACCTCTGTGTGAACTGTAAACCATCAATTCCTAATCTAGTTTATGGTAAGAATCACTTGTAAAACTTTTTTTTTTTTTTTTTTTTTTTTTTTGAGACGGAGTCTCGCTCTGTCGCCCAGGCTGGAGTGCAGTGGCCGGATCTCAGCTCACTGCAAGCTCCACCTCCCGGGTTCGCGCCATTCTCCTGCCTCAGCCTCCCGAGTAGCTGGGACTACAGGCGCCCGCCAGGTCGCCCGGCTAGTTTTTTGTATTTTTTTTTAGTAGAGACGGGGTTTCACCATGTTAGCCAGGATGGTCTTGATCTCCTGACCTCGTGATCCGCCCGTCTCGGCCTCCCAAAGTGCTGGGATTACAGGCTTGAGCCACCGCGCCCGGCCATTTGTAAAACTTTTAACCATACAGATGCATTCATGTAAACAACCAGGGCTCCAGTGATAGGTCTTAGAATTTTGGCTAAACTCCTATAGTGGATATATACATATATACACACACACACACACACACACACACACATATATATTTTTTACTTGCCCAGCACAGCCTCTATTCTATACTTACCACCCTCAACCAACCTTTTATTCTTAGAACAGCAACACCTTTTTTTTTTCAACGATTGCACTAACACAATCTTATTGCTGCAATAGGAGCTGATTTATTGTTTGACTTCAACTCTTTAGCTACAGATAAGCCAATTGTAGAATCAATTAGCCTAAGGTATCCCTGCCTCTCTAGATTATTCCAAGGATCATCAATCGACTTGAATTTTGCCAATTCAGGGTTTTTTTTTTCCCCCCCAGAACATTTCAAACCAGGACATGACAAAGTGTGTTCTCCGCTGATAACAGCAGCTGGATTAGGATATAAAGATCAGCAGGTGTTGTGGCTCTGTTTCTCCCCTGTGAAGTGGAAGCTTTATGTTGAGATAGACGTAAGCTGAGAGCAAGAGGAGAACATAGAGAAAGATGCTTGGAGGAACAGATTCATGAAAGTGACAATGTTACTGATTATCCTTATTTTAGATTACCAACTAGATACATTATCTTCTGTAGTTTTCTGGTTCATCCTTTGTCTGAATATATTGAGCTAATTGATTTGAATCTGCAAAAACTATTTTTAGTTCAATTGTAGCTGTTTGCATACTGGTGATTCAAATATCTTTCAATATTTCAGTATCATTGTGATAAAATATCCTTGACTCTGACACTGAAGAAAATGTCAGAGGACATTAACCAAATTCTAAACTGTGACTTCTCTCTCTTATTTATTTTCTACTTCTTTCACACAGTTCAAATCTTCTGTACTGGAAAGTTTCAACCTGTACTTCAAGCTCTAGAGCAAATTCCGACTTTTGGTGGAAGATATTTAACTAGCTTCTGTCATTTCCCACATTACCCTATGAATGTAAGCAAACCACTCTTGCAATTTTGCTAACCCTAACTCATTTTGTTCTACAAAATTACCCCGTATTTATTAACACAACAATTCAGGTAACTGGGATTCTGCTTTGACTTCTTAGTCATTGTATTTAATTGCTTCATACTCATATTCATCACTAGCAATGGCTGATCGTTTTCCTGGCATTACCCCTCCATAGGGACTGAGAAATTTCTACTAAGGTATTGTTGATGTTGTGGCCTCCCACATTCCAACTGACAATCTAGCTGACTGTCTGCCTCCTTGACCTGCTGAAATCATGGATCTTGGACTCCCAATTCCATTTTTAGAACGCTCAGCCAGCATCTGTGATTATATTATGGAATTCTCTCCTCTTCTTTTATGTTGCCAAAAGTTTTATTGGACTCAGGTTTAATATTGACCCTAATCTTTTCCTGAGACTTTTCCTTTGCCTTCAGGCCAGAGAGATTAGTTATCTCCCAGGAACCTACCCCAAGCTGATGGGCATGATCAAATTTATGCATTAGTTTTACCCCTCTTACTTTTGAGAATAATTGGCTATACATTTTAAAATTATCAGATGTGTCTTTGTTGAAGTTATAAAAGAGAGGAGACACATTTTCTCAGATGGCTAAAATAGGCAAAAGTTAGCTGTCTTTACATTCAACTAAAAGCAAAAATATACCTTCATAAACTTTTCTGTAAAGATGCTAAAAATACAAATAACTTATATTGTGATGTTCTTTTAACCCATTGTTGCAAATATCAAACTTATAACATATTATCCTGTTTGGACAATACAAAGTTGGACTTGGAAATATGTTAACAATTATTTTGAGAGCAAGAATAAAAAAATAATAGTCTTGTTTTGTGGTCTGTTAAGGATGTGGCTTGTGGGTAGTCTGAAATAAAGCTTTCATCCTAACTCAAGCACGGTGCTTCTCTAGCTCCATGTTTACAGGGATCCTGATTTCCCCAGAATCCCTCAGTCCTCTCTTTACAGAGTCTTACATCTAGGATCTGCTGGTTTCCCAGAGAAATAACAGTAGATGTACACAGTGGGGCATTTCCTCTGATCTGTGTCAGCTCTGACACACTTAGAGGAAACATTAAACTTTTCACTACAAATTACCATTTTTGTGTGGGTCCATTAAAATAACTGTAGACATTCAAGTGTGTAAACATACAATCATTTTACTAAAAGTGTTCATAGATTTGTAGGGAAAACAATATCTAAACAGATATTTGGCTTACAAGGTGGAAAATGCAGCAAAAAGAACAGGTGCTGAGTGTAGATATTTTTCTGAAGAGTGAATGAACAGCTTCCTGTTGGATGCTTGCAGGGAATGACTTGTGGCTTCAGCATATCAAAGAAGTATTCTCAGAGCTAGTAAAACCTAACATGATTCTGAAGGATGATGAATGTAGACTTTGCGTAAGAGAAAATATTCTGAGTAAAATAAATTGCATAGGCAAATGCTAACTCCTGATTCAGTATGGTTTGTTCAAGAAATCATAAATAGGTGGCTGTTGCTAAGGAGTAAAAGATGATGCTTTGTCTTTGTCAGTTTGGGCTGCTATAACAAGGTATTATAGAGTAGCTTAAAAGATAACTCATTTCTCAAAGTTTTGCAGGTTATGAGTCTGAAAAACAGGGTACCAGTAGAGTAAGATTTTGGTAATGATCCTCTTCCTGGCTTAGATATGGCCACCTTCTTGCACTGCCCGCACATGACAGAAACACAGCTAGCCAACTCTCTGGCCTGTTTTTATAAGAGCACTAATCCTATTCGTGAAGTCTCCATCCTCGTGACTTAATAAACCCCCAACCTTCAAATACTATCACACTGGAATTAGGGTTTCAACATATGAATTTTACAGGGACACAAACATTCAGCTCATTGCAGGTATAGTGGTGCATAAAGTGGGCCAGGGAAAGTGAATAAAATTAGGTCATGAGAACTTTGTCATCTATTAGACCAAGGGACTTAGATATTTACCCACAAGTCATCTATGAGCAAGTGAAGGAACTTAAGCGATGGAGTGATGTATCAGTTTTTTAAAAATAAATCACTGTAGGGAGCTCATTAAGTGGGTAAATCCTCCTCAGCTGATGACAACTAGTTCAAACAAATGGCTAATTCAAGTTAATCCACTTAAATTGTTAATTAAGTGCATATTTAATGGAACAATTTTATAGTGGCTATCTTAAAAAATAAAAGTAATATATAAAATAAGTTAATTTTATTATATATTAAATCACATTCTTTTTTTATCTATGTAGTAATTCTTATAGTTAACAAAACTGTAAACCTTAATACTTGTGGTATATATTTTTCCTATAAAAATATATATTATTATGTGATCACATATTTCAAGCCCTGAAATTTACATTTGACTGTACTATTGCTAACTTTAGGAAGCTCAAATTTGCAAGTATACCTTAAGGTTTTATTCTTTTTTTCATCTATTTCCAATGATTATTTTCACATGATTTTTATAATCCTCATTAGTTTTATCTTCTAAAATTGCAAAATGACTTAGGTCTGACCAATTCTCCTCTGAAATGACTTTGTGTGTGATTTGTGGTCTCACCTCTTATTCACATGAGACTTCATATTGAATTAGAAAAAAGGAAAGCACCCCTTTCTGAAGAGAGAACTTTCATAATAAATGCATGACTATGATAATCACAGAGAATATCACTCCTACAATTATGCAACGTATGACCTGCCCAATTCTTGTGAGTTTCAGAATATTAGAAACATTCTTTAAGAATACTTTCATCTCCTTTATGGAAATCTTTTTCTTTTGGAACTTAAGCAACATCATTTTGGAATCAATTTGCATGGCATTTGAATAGTATCTCCAGATATTTGCAACTATTGTAAATATGGAAAAACTAATTACTCAAATGAGACAATGTAAAGTATATTGTAACACACTAGTTTTTTTATTTGTTTGTTTTTTTGAGAGGGAGTTTTGCTCTTGTTGAGTGCCATGGCATGATTGATCTTGGCTCACTGCAATCTCTGCCTTTCTGGTTCAAGAGATTCTCTTGCCTCGGCCTCCCGAGTAGCTGGGATTACAGGCGTGCACCACCACACCCAGCTAATTTTTGTATTTTTAGTAGAGATGGGGTTTTACCATGTTGGCCAGTCTGGGCTCGAACACCTGACCTCAGGAGACCCACCTGCCTTGGCCTCCTAAAGTGCTGGGATTACAGGCATGAGTCACCACACTCAACCAAGGTATTAGTTTTAAGCAGATAGCAACACTGAGAATAAGTCATTTTTGTAAGTGATTGATGAACTTATATCTCTCGATGGCCTTCTCTACTCAACCTCTTAATCACAAGGAATTGGATAGTATACATTTATATAAAGAAGATGATATAAAAAGAATAGAAAGAAAAGGACATACTGAAAACAAAAACACACCAACAATACTGAATATGCAACTTATAGGGGTTAGTTATTTGGTAAATGTGCTAGGAGATGAAATAAATATTAGGCTGGGTGCAGTGGCTCATGCCTGTAATCCCAGCACTTTGGGAGGCCGAGACGGGTGGATCACCTGAGGTCGGGAGTTCGAGACCAGCCTGACTAACATGGAGAAACCCCGTCTCTACTAAAAATACAAAATTAGCTGGGCCTGGTGGCACATGCCTATAATCCTAGCTACTAGGGAGACTGAGGCAGGAGAATTGCTTGAACCTGGGAGGCGGAGGTTGCGGTGAGCCGAGATCACGCCATTGCAGTCCAGCCTGGGCAACAAGAGTGAAACTCTGCCTCAAAAAAAAAAAAAAAAAAAAAAAAAAGAGATACTACACATGGAGGTTGGATTTGTTAAAAGAAAAACTAGACAAAGTAAATTTGACAGAGTTTATTTAAGCAACGAACAATTTGTGAATTAGGCAGCACTCAGAACCAGAAGAGACTCACAGAGCTCAGTCCAGTAGACTCAGGGGCTGCTCAAGCCTGCTGTGTGGCCATTACTCATTCTTTGGCAATAAACTTAGAATTCAGCACTCTTGTGCTCTCTGAGTTTCTTCCTCTTATATTCAAAGCTCATATAAAAGCAATGAGCTTTTATCGACTGGAGATGGAAGCAAGGTGGAGAAAGCTAAGGTTACAACTAGATGTTAGCCTCATTTGGGCATGGGGATTTGGGTGCAGTCTGATCAGTTATCTGCCTCTGATTTGCTGAAGGTTAGCTGTCCACTACACCCTCCTGAGGTAGGTTACAGTTTGTTACATAGGAACTCAAAGTATATAAATATTCTCGGGGCAATGGTCTCTTGCTTATTTAATTTAACAGAGCTTGCACATGTTTCTTGGTCACCCTTTGACATGAGTTAAAATAGCAGGTGGCAGATCATGGAGAGACTGACTGCTCTCTCTACCTCCCTCCAGGGCAGAGTGCATCACTGCTGCAGCAGGAGCGAGGGAAACCCCACAAGCCACGTGCTGCTGTGTGGACTCATGGAGTCACAAGGTAGAACTGGGCCACTGGGAGCTGCTGAGGGTCTGTGCTGGCCCAAGTGTACCTCATAATCTGAAGGTCTTAATTATGTGCTATTAAATGACACATAGAAGACACAATAATAGATTGGGAGAAATACCACAACAGAAAAAAAAATACATATATATATATATAAATATATATTTCTTTTGTAGCTTTACTGTCACATATGGTTTTTCTTTTCTTTAAACAAGAGCTCTAGCTCTTCTTTTTGGCCTGGGCTCTGCAAATTTTCAGGTCAACACCTGAAATATCCTTGATGAGCTGAGCCACACCTTCTCCCTTCCCGTCTGCATAACTCACCAATTTGTGCAGTCACTGAGTGAGTGTTGAGGGAGTAGATTGAGGCCTGGGTTATTATTCAAACAGAGATTCCTTCACAGGCAATCAGAGTGGCAGAGGAGAAAAGTGTTCCTGCTCATGAGTCATAATTAACCTGCAGCAGTTATTTCTGACTGAGAAAATAGGAGCTGTGTAGTGATGAGAACTTGTGTATGACCGAGGCAGAGCTCTAGCACTTCATTTGTTTCCTTTTTAGTAGGAGCAGGAAGAGTGTGGGGGAAGTTTTAAAAATATCTCTTCTCCCTCCTCTGAGGCATTTAAACTGCACTCTGCACATATCCATAATTACTCTTTCACATAAGCATGCTCTAGGCTGTTGGCAATGAAGGCTAGTGTTGGGAAGATAGATGTCTGTACTTGGTGCTATAAAGTAACCCGTGAGGATGCCCCAAGCCTTTGGGATCTGAAAAGATCCTATCCAAAAGTACTTCCATAATAGCTTGTGTAAAGTTAAACCTAGTCTCAGTGGTTGAGTCTGTTTCACACTTGGGATGAAAAAGGCAACCATGTAGGAAAAGCTGCCTTTTGTCCAGATTGGCCTGGCAAAAGCAGCATACACCCAAGAGGTCCAAGCACCTGCACTACAGACAATGAGTTAAGTCACCAACAAGGATCCTCTCTGTGTGGGAGAGAGTCTGTAGCCTGGTTAGAGACCCATGAAAAACAGAGGGCTGGAGCTTCAGGCATAGTGACTTTTTCTCATCTACCCTGTTTCCTGGGAGGGCTTCAGGCATTTGGAGCTACTCAACCTACCAGGGGAAAGGAGCAGGATTGAGTTTTCAGTCTGGCCTCAGTGGTCATGTCAACTCCTGCTTCAGCAGTCGGGGAGTGATTACAATGACTGAATAGAGTATTACTAGGGAACTTGGGAATTACTGCAAAGCCAAAATCCTGGTGGGGAGGAGGAGAGCTGATAGTAAAACACACAAGACTTGGAGCTAGAGCAATTGGACGTTCATAGAAAGGTGACTCAGGGGCTGCTCAAGCCTTCAGTGTGCCCATTACTCATTCTTTGGCAATAAACTTGGAATTCAGCACTCTTGTGCTCACTGGGTTTCTTCCTCTTATATTCAAAGTGATTGGCCATACTTCCTCTTCTTAATTTAACTAGCAGGTCCGCCTTTGGGAAAATGGTGTTAAAGAGAGAAATCTGTAAAATGACATATCATTTGGTGTGATTTTACGTCTTTTAGGAGGTTTTGGAAACAGCAGCCTATCTGTCCCCTTGTGTTTAACTCAATTCTCCAAGCAACAAAATCTTGGACAAAAACCACTAACACTCTTCAAATGGCTCACTTTGAAAAGAGCATGGGAGTTTTATTCCTTTGACCAACTGAAGAGAGAAAGAATGCCACAGCACTCAGCAGGGCAATTCAACTTTCACCAGCTGAGACAGGGTTAAGCTTTTAGAATTGTTGCCCCCTGAAGGAAAATAAAACACAAGGAGAGGGAATTAAGATGATCTTGCATCATTAAGCAGTCATGTGCATTACTGAAAGATGTTGCTTTCTTATTGGGGCTATTAAGTATCATTTGAATAATGACTTCAGAGAGTTAAAGGCCAGAACAAAGACAAAAAGAAACATGAACCTATCAGGAATTTAAAAAAAAAAAAAAAAAATCAGAACTGGGAAAAGTAGATGTTGCCTCAAATAAATGTTAAAATCATATTTGTGCTTACATAGATGTATATAAGGCATCTAAAGCAGAGGAATCATCTCTCTTATAAAGTCACTTCTATAATTTAATGATATTCTGTAGCTCTTATGAACTCTTCTTGTGTTCAGCAATAATTTATATCAGAGTGCCCAACTTTAATTTTAGTCAAATATAGAGGTTTATACACACTCATAATAAAATGCACTGAAAGATTGGCCCGGAAACTTTTGCACTTAGCTGGGAGTGCATGTTTCCTTTTCAAACTGAAGGGAGTAGGATTGATGTATTAGGATTTTTGTGGCATAGCAAAAATGAGAATGGGACTGACAAAGCAATGTCATTTGTAAAATATTTCACATTTCCATTAGAGGAGAGTTGGCTCCCAAGTTAGCACCAAATGGTGGGGGTGGGTGTAGGTGTGAATTATGTATTTTGTTTATGACAAAACCTGTACTTTATGAAAGTCTACATCTTGGATTAAGAGGTAGTTCGTAGCTCTTTAGTTTAAGGAATGTGCTAATCAGGTAACTAATTAATTAAGAGGAACGTGGTATGTAAAATTATGACTCAGCTCTTTCAGAAGACCTTGGGAGACAAGAAACGAAGGCATATGCTAATAAAAAGATAAAAGGTGGGTTGCCCTGGGGCATTCTTTGGAGTGCCGCATTTCACTTAAATCGTGAGTTAATGACAGTGTTGTAAATAAGAATTCGAAATGTTGAGGGGAAAAAAAATGTCCCCTTGGGTAGTAATACCCAAGATGCTTTATTGCCATCAATCATTCATCTAACACTTAGGTTCCCCAAGTACTAACCATAAGAGGAATACCCAAGAAAAACATGTGAGGGGCCGGAAGTCTGACACCTGTGCTAAAAGCAGGCTGTCTCTGAAAAGTTTAAACAGGAACTGAAGGTTCACAAGTCATTTTGAAAAATTCTATATATGTTAATTGCTGCCATCAAAGGTCACAAAATGCAAGTATGCTATCTAGGATAACATATGTAGTGCAATCTATCTCGAGGTTCAGTTAGGTACTTTTAAAGTTAATGATCTACTACCTGTCATTTCACAAGAACTTCTGAAGTTTTCTCCTTTCTATCATGGTCCCTCCAAGTGATAGGAACTGTAGTTTTAATTTTAAAAAAGAGAACATTTGGTTTAGGCCAAGGTTTCTTCTGCTTTTAGGGAGAGTCTGGAGTCAGATTT
This sequence comes from Rhinopithecus roxellana, assembly GCF_007565055.1. Taxonomy (NCBI): domain Eukaryota; kingdom Metazoa; phylum Chordata; class Mammalia; order Primates; family Cercopithecidae; genus Rhinopithecus; species Rhinopithecus roxellana. The sequence goes on along the minus strand of NC_044553.1, from coordinate 143,198,773 downwards.
ACGTTTTAGGGAGAGTCTGGAGTCAGATTTATGTTTGAGTCAAAAACTGATGAGTTTCAACAGTACCAAGTCTTTTCATAGCTTCACTATTACTACTACAAAGTTGTCTAGTTGTGGATGGGGGCGTGAGAGGAAGAGAAAGGAGAGAGAGAGAAAGAGATAAAATACATAAGAAAATACATCCTTTATACTAGAAGAATCAGAATGATAAAAATATCCTGAAACATATCAGTTGTTCTAGAAAGTTTGATACCAATGTAATTAGGAAGTATTGATGACCTTCCCAAATACTCCAAAAAATTGAGAAGCTAAAGAAAAAAAGTGTTTCTCCCTACAGGGTTATTTTGTTTAGCTGAAGTTGCAGAGGATTCTTAACATGAAAGAAATTTCACAAAATACAAAATGAGTGTCCTCTAATACAGATGAAATATCTAATAATAGATGAAACATTTTTATTATTAGAATACTAGATTCCTAAAAATTCAAAATTGAGAAATCAGAGAAATTCTGTAAGTCTGAGAAGCAATTTTAATCATTCTATCCAGAGGAAACAGCACCTAAACCATTTGTACTAACTGTCTTGATACTTTATGTGTTTGGGTCTGTTTCACAAATGTTTTACATAAATAAGGGATTGAAAAATGCCAAGTCTGCTATTCCAGAAGTTCAAGTGACATTGTTTCACAGTTTTCTAAACTTAAAAATCTTAGTTTTATAAGTGTTATTTATTTACTTGAATCAGAAAATGTCAATCCCTTCAGTTTCAATAAAGTTAAATTTAACATCATGGAAATGAAACAAAGCTCCTGCCTCACTATACAAATCAAAATACCGAATCTAAGTGTCAAACTTAGACGTCTTAACTTGTAGTTTAAATTAATAGACAACAATGCCTTAACTTTGGCTGGGCTATTCCGCATAGAATTATTTCTACGCATTCAAGTAATTGACTTAAAAGCTTAAACAAATCTCTTTACCTGACACAGCTATCTAATTGCACTGACAATCTGACTTCATCTTGCCTGCTGCATGAATTCAATTGACTTCCATATGGCCCTGTGGCTTCACTGCATTTGTTACTGTGATTTTCTGTGATAACCAACTGGATGGTGAGAAAGGTACATATCTGTGAGCACACACAACCATACCTTCACAAACATTTGCTTCCAGTTTGTAGTGCGAGTTGAGCTTATTTTGAGCCAACCTGGAACTCAGTTCAGATAGTCTAGCTTTTGTTTGTGGCCTGTCCTCAATACCCCAGGGACAGATCAAGTCCCTCATGCACCTGGTGAACCATGCAACATTAGAGCTTAGTAGGGAGAGGAAAGGTACATTTTTTTTTCTTTGAACCCAGCTGGCATTCAATATACTCTTTGAAACAAGAGGATTGTAACATTAATCCAGTTTAATATGCATTTTTAATAAAACTGCAGATGCTGTTCTTCTTCATACACGTCCAACTCTAAAGTATCACTCACTGCTCACATTTTGTTGCTTATATTTGTTGTAGGAAATGACTACATTACCAAATGTAGTCATGTACATTTGTACATGTACAGCTCCTTGTGAAATGTTGGCTCTTGAAACATTTTCTTCTCCTATCTGTGAATCAAAAACTAAAATTATAAATTACCTCAGCAGCCTACACATCCCAGGTTTTTATTAGGGTCTCAAAAATCCTCCTCATCTGAAATGTAGCCAACTGAGTTAAAAGTTTCAATCATGAAGGATTTAGAATAAACTGGAGAAATTTTCCTTGCAAAGAAGCCCGACAGTCTTTAGCCAGTGTTAGATATGGTGCTGTAGTCACGTGGCCTTCTAGGGCCAAGTCCCAAGAATATGTCATAGCTTTGTTAGAACATGAACGATACCTAGAGCAGAAAAAGTGAAAGACCCTTTTCATTAAAGTCTACTTGCCCTGGATTTCTAGGTCCACTCATCTGCATGGTGTGATGGCTGCTGTCATACTTTTTAATAGTTGCCTGGTTTCTATGTCTGCTGAGAGGTGATCACCTTCAGCTGCTACACATTCCCTAGATTTGGTTGGCTTTGTCAGCTTGTCATGGTCACTCTTGATCTCTGATGTCTGAGGCACTATCTTTCAGCCGACCCTCTCTATAAGCATTGACTCATATTCTTAGCCTTATCCTGGGCTTTTTGAATAATCACATGAACTCCATTTTTTTCCCAATTCAACACATGTGAGGGAAGAATCAGATATTGACAGTGGTTCTCAATAAATGTTCCCAGGTTAATTTGTCCCTCAAAGGAGCCTCTGCTCACTTCATACCCTACCCCTTAGAGTGTTAATGTTTGTAATATTTATCAATTTACTCATGAACAGAGAGTTTAAACAAATGTACCACAGTGAACATCATACAGTGCCTGCCCTCAAGGAGCTGGCCCTGAGGTTAGAAAGGGGCAAAGTGAGAACAGAGATATCTGCCTCTATACAGCTGGAATGTCGGCACTGAAAACTAGCACTTATGTCAACAAGACTAGTATTTTTCCAGAAGATGTGTTTCCTAGAAATATAATACTAACTGCAAGGCAATACATAACTTTTCTGCTTGCTTCAAGAAATTTCTGAAATCCAATTTATTTGATCAAGAGATTACACTTCTGTGCACATAGCCAGCGTTTCAGGATGATAGGGTTCCCACTTTGGCAAAAAGGTCGCTTATCAAACACCTGTTTACTTATTAAGGCAAATGACAAGACCCTCACACCTCTGTGTTCATCAATTTTAAACTATTAGATCACAAATTTTGTCTAATCCAAATCAGTTCCCTCTTTTGGAAGACCCACCTAAAACTACTTGAGCCCAGATTCCAAAACTCTATAACTAAGTTCCTGAGACACTAGGTAGACTTCTTAAGGTGGAACTCTCCTTTATTGCAAATGTCAAAAAGCCTGGCTTTCCTTGGTCAACAAATTATTCTGGTAGGCTCTGGGGAGAGTTAGCATCCAACAGAAGGAGCAAGGCAGTTTCCCAAAGCGTCACAAGTGCTGCAACACTGGTAAGGAACAATGTCCTCAGGAAGAACATAGAAAGTACACCTGCTGACATAACACTAGGGAAAGAATAGAAAGAGACCATAGCTAACCTTCCAGAGGAAACATTCTTAAATATCTATAGGAATCAGTGAGGCAATAAGAAGAGAATAGGATGAGGTGAATCCAAGTTGGGGAAATACGTTTAAGAAAGAATGAGCTCTTTCTTTGTGAGTGAGGCGTGGTGGCTAACGCTTGTAATCCCAGCACTTTGGGAGGCTGAGGCGGGTGGATCGCCCGAGGTTTGAGAACAGCCTGGCCAACATGGCAAAATCCCGTCTCTACTAAAAATATAAAAATTAGCCAGATGAGGTGGCACACGCCTTTAATCCTAGCTACTTGGGAGACTGAAGCAGGAGAATCACACGAATCTGGCTGCAGAGGTTGCAGTAAGCTGAGATTGCACCAGTGCACTCCAGCCTGGGCAACAGAGCAAGACTCCATCTCAAAAACAAACAAACAAACAAAGAATGTCATGTGCCATGTGCCATGATTTAAGGGTAAAATGGAGCAAAGCAATATTCTGGGATTATAGTGGCCTTGGTTTGGCAAGAGCACAGGAGGCCAAGGGCAGGGAATGAGCTGGAGAATTGAGCAAGTCCCGGAGGGCCAATAGATTAGAATTTAGAACACTTAGAAACCTTGACCTTCAGATGAGACTTAATTGCCGAACAATTTTTGGTTATAACAGAAAAAGCACAAAACTTGGACTGGTGGTGGAAATAACTAGAAGGGAGGAAAAGAATAACGGTTCTTCCCCTAATATTTTCCCCCCATAAAGACTGGTAACATCTCCCTTTTTGATCTGTGTTCTCCCTACATGGCTGTGGCTGTGCTCAGTTTATGGAAATCCATTCAGTGGTAGCCTTATGACCTTTGTATTATACTTCAACAAAAAATTAAAATAACAAGAAATAGAAAAGAGAAAGAGAATTATTACTGTCCACAAATAATTTACTGGCAATAGGCTGATCCAAAGCAATGTTTCAAATTTCAGATATAGTAAGTTTACATTATTGAAATTAATATCTGGGAGCACATATTTGGCTGTGTTCGCATTTTTGGGACTTAGGAATTTTGATGCATGCTTGCAACGTTTGATGTTAAAGTACATTCCCCACTGGCAAAGCATGCTTTCTTTAAACCATGACATATACTCACAAAAAAACCCTTAAAAACTGCTTTCCATTCACTAGCTTTTTTTTTCTTCATTACTTCTAAAAAAAAAAAATGATACATGTGCAGAACGTGCAGGTTTGTTACATAAGTGTACGTTTGTTACATAGGTGTACATGTGCCATGGTGGTTTGCTGCACCTGTTGACTAGTCCTCTAAGTTCTCTCCCCTTACCCCTAACCCCCCAACAGGCCCCAGTGTGCATTGTCATTCACTAGCTTTGAACAAAAAACAGTGTTAAACATGTGTTGCTGGAAGTGTAATTGTAGAAAAAATAGATAAGACCTGTGTACATTCTCATGGAAACTAGAAACAATATTCAAAATGTATTATTAGTGAAAAATCAAGAATATTAGTTTCCTAGCACTGCAGTAGCATATTACCACAACTAAGTGGCCTACAGCAATAGATATTTACTGTCTCACAGTTCTGAAAGCCAGAAGTCAAAATCAGCAGATGGGCAGGGCATGCTCCCTCCAAAGACGCTACAGGGGAATCCTCCTTGCCTCTTCTTAGCTTCTGGTAGTTCCAGCAATACTCGGCATCCCTGGATTTGAGATGTGCTACTCCAGTCTCTGCCTCCATCATCGCATGGTATTCCCCTGTGGACTTCTGTGCCTGAGTCTCTTCACCTGTCTTTTTGGAGGAAGGCCCGCCCTAATGTGCTCGTCTTAACTTGATTACATCTGCAAAGACTCTATTTCCAAATAAGCTAACATTCACAGGTACTGGAGGTTAGGATTTCAACGTATCTTTTGGGGATGAATTTCAACCTACAACAGCATTGCAGAAAGAAATACATAGCATGACTCACTTAAATAAAAATATTTACACACGAATGTGTACATATTTCTGTGAAAGCGTGGATGGGACTAGAAAGATGAACACCAATTTGGCTGTGCTTTCCTCTAGGAGAAGTGAAGGGAAGCTTTGCTATTTTCCCCTAAGTATTTAGAAGGTGTTTGAATATTTTACAATGATAATTTACCAGCATAATTTACTTATTCTTTCAATATATGTTGATTAAGTGCCTGTGTTTCTTGTCCACAAATAAGATCTGTAGGACAAACATCTTTAAAAATTCAAAGTGTGCAGAAATACTCAAGGGATACATCAATCAATTCATTTCCAGAATTCTTTTTTAAAAAAATAAAACACATAGGGAAAATAGAGATCCAGATCATATTTGGGTCACATTTGCCAATTAAATTTTAATTTCCACTAATCATTTTGTAATGTCCTCTATCTACAGGCAACATGGATTCAAGGTCAGGTGACTTTATTTACTTTTATTAATAAGGTAAGTAAAAATCAATTATCTAGGCTACTTATCCTGCAGATGCATAATTCTAGTCTTGTCTTCTGATCAGCATTTTTGTGTCTTTTCTTATTAAACATCTACATGAATCCTCTATTCCAATACAGTATTACTTGTGCAAAATGATATCAAACTAGTACTTCATTGTGGTTAGATAGTCAATATCTGTAGTGTCTTTATTTGGGCTCCTATAACAAAACAGCATACACTGGGTGACTTGTGAACAACAGTTTATGTCTCACAGCTCTGGAGGCTGAGAAGTCCAAGATCAATGCGTTGGTATGTTCAGTGTCTGGTGAGGGCTTACTTTTTGGTACATAGAGGGTCCTGGTCTCATTGTGTGTTCACATGGTGGAGGGGACAAAGGAGATTTGGAGGGACTCTTTTATAAAGACACCAATTCTATTTACATGAGCTCCATTCTCTGAACACACTCATCTCCCACAGACCCCATCCTGACACACCATCACATTGGGGAGTAGATTTCAGCATATGGATTTTGGGAGGACACAGATATTCAGTCTATAAACTGTAGCATTACGTTTTCTTAGAAATGTTAACTATTACATGTTAATTTAAATATAACCATTTTTTGTTTATCTTTACTTTCAATTTCATAATCTAAAGCAATGCCTTCCCTGGGAGTCTTCCATATTTTTCCTCATGTTCATCAGTTTGGCAGCTTTGGGACATTCTTAGACTGTGGAAATTTTTTATAAAGTTGGAAGCTCCAGCTCTGGGGATAACCTCCCTACCAACACTTAGCAGTGCACATTCTTCTATAGCCTCATTCTTCACCGAGACTGTGGAAAGTTCCTTGTGACCAGAAATCTTCTATCTTTGAACTGTATCTTCCCAGTTGCCAGCTACCAGTCATCTTATACTCTGCTTACACCAGGAAGAAATCTCTTTCTCTCTTTAAAATTTTCTCATTATTTCTGAAAGCATTTTTTTCTATTACCTCCCATTCTGAGACACCAGCTTAGTCTCTTCAACATGTTTATGTATTTACAGGGGTGTGTTGAAAAAAATTGTCTATACCTGGTTTCTTCTGCTTTTTTTACAGAACATTCTGAGGCAAGGGAGTACTAAAAAGGTGGCTTTCTGGTTGTAATAGATGCAGAGAAAAAAAATGCAAACTTTACCATAAATAGCTCAAATACAGTCTTGACACTGCATTATTCAGAAATGTTTATGATAGGTTCAATATTTGCCAACAAAGCATTTATAAACACAGCAAAGAGCAAACAACTCCTGGTTTGGAAATATGTATATTTGCTGTAGTATTTTACTCATTCCAATCTTAAGATGTAGTCAGAATGTGATATATATGTTTTAAAACTGTGTTTTCAACCAAATTGTTAAAGATGGACTTAAATGTCAGCAAGTGATTATTCTATAATTGAACCAAAAAGCCTATTTTTCTCTCTCTGAATAGAATCTGATTTCGATAACATTTATTCAAAAATTTTGAATTCATTCTTTTTGGCATTGAGGTAGATGTTAGTCAAATTCTATCTTATCTGATTTACATGAACAAGAAATATGAAAAATATATGTAAAGAATATTTTTGCTTAACATAATAACTTTAAGATTAACAGGAAAAAATATGTATTGAGATGCATTTAAGGTTTTACTTAAGTTGCTAAAGTTTATATTAAAATAACAGAACTTAGAAATGTTTCTTTACCATTTTGCGGCAAAATAAAGGACTTCATATTTGGCCACATGTTGGTGAGCCTGAGACTACCTGAATCACAGAGCACTTGGAAATACGCCATTCATAACCATCTCGCCTCAGAATTCAGTTATATTCTGCTAATATACCTGACCATACCTTTACTAGAGCTTTATCATTAGAAATAAATATTCACCATTTTCAGGTGGATTTCTGCTTCGTTTGTGACTGATGGTACAACTGCGTGTAGTGATTTTGTTGATGTTCTCTGTTTTAAAGTTTTCTGCCACCTCGGACAAGTAAGACTCTTCCCACACCACAATTTCTTACCTGTTAGGATGAAAGACGTCATACAAACGGAACACAAATACATTACAGGGAGAAGTCATTTTTATTGTAATATTTTCCAAAATTTTTCAATATAAAATAGATTCTACTAGTTTTTCACTAAACATTTCTTCCTCCCCAGATGTCTTTAACCACTTATTCAAAGACCATATTGAATGTTTATCACCTGCTAGATATTATGCCGAACACCTGGCATAGCATGGTGGACGGAAAAGAGGCAGTCTAAGTTTTGTTCATGGAATTGACAGTGTTGTGCTGGTGAGAGAAGGGGGTTAGCACAAAAAGAGGAATGTGGGTGGTGAGAGGCATCAGTGATCCCATAAATGCAGAATGTAATTCTGAGCAGTGATAACACTAGATAGACACAAAGGTGATATAATGGGCGATATAAAGGACAGCCTGGAAGATGAGTAAAGATTCACTAGGGGAAGGTTTGTGAAGGGACATTCCAAGCAAAAAGGGCAAATAGGGAGGTCTTGAAGAAGGAAAGAATATACAGCATTCTAAGGTTTGAGAGTGATATTGATAGAGTTAAGTTTGGATCCAAGGGAGAAAATAGAGGAAGTCAACAACGAAGAGGTAGGCAGAATCAGACCAGAAGAACCTAGAAGGGCTTTAATTTGTTCCTAACCAGGAGAGCCATTTCAACATTTTTTAAGCAGGAGGGAGTGATTTTATCTCATTTGCATTTTACAAAGGGTCACTCTGACTGCCATGTAGAAATTGGCCTAGGGCAGGGGGAGCGAAAGCGATGTAACACCTTGGGCAGTTACAAACTGCCTGGAAGAGACACTGTGGCAGGGAGAGAAACCTGGAGATAGAAAAGTTTAAAAAAATGAATGAAGTTGCTTGCTGCTTAGAAGTGGAATCCATAAGATTTGGTGAATTGAATATAGAAGCTTAAGGAGAGTGAGATTCATGGGGCAACTCCCAGAGTTTTGTCACAAGCACCTTGGTAGATGGAATTTTCTTCTATGAATAGGAAGAACACTGGAGATAAGGGAGAAGTGAGGAAAAGAAACTCAAAGCTCAGTTTTAGACATACTATATTCTAGATGCGTACAGTGTTTTCAAAAGACACATAGGTATGAAGTTAGGTGTGTATCCAGAGACCGAAACAGAAGTCTTGGATTGAGAAATCCATCTGATGCCATCTGTATAGATAGGTACATAAATTCATAAAATTAGAAGTAGAATATCAACAGAGAAAAAAGCACTCGGGATTCTGTTGTACACATGCAACATTTAGTAGTCTGGTAGAGGAAAATGGCAAAACAGAAAAGTTGTAATAGGCTTATTAATGATAAACTTAAAAAAAAAAAAAGAAAGCCACCTATGCCTGTAATCCCAGAAATTTGGGAGTCTGAGGAGGGTGGATCATAAGGTCATGAGTTCAAGAACAGCCTGGCCAACATGGTGAAACCTCGTCTCTACTAAAAATAGAAAAAATCAGCTGGGCATTGTGACATGTGTCTGTAATACCAGCTACATGGGAGGCTGAGGCAGGAGAATCACTTAAAGCTGGGAGTCTGAGGTTGCAGTGAGCCAAGATCGTGCCACAGCACTCCAGCCTGGGTGATAGAGCAAGACTCAGAAAGGAAGGAAGGAAAGAAGGAAGGAAGGAAGGAAGGAAGGAAGGAAGGAAGGAAGGAAGGAAGGAAGGAAGGAAGGGTGGGAGGGAGGGAGGGAGGGAGGGAGGGAGAGAGAAGAAAGAAAGAAAGAGAAAAAAGAAAGAAAAGAAAGAAGAAAAAAGAGAAAGAAAGAAAGAAAAAGAAAGAAGAAAGAAAGAAAGAAAGAAAGAAAGAAAGAAAGAAAGAAAGAAAGAAAAGAAAAGAAAGAAAGAAAAAAGGAAGGAAGGAAATAAAAGAAAAGAAAAGAAAGAAAAAGGAAAGAAAAGAAAAGAAAAGAAAAAAGAAAAGAAAATAGAAGAAAGAAAACAAGCAAGCAGAAGTAGAATTTAAGCCAGTGGTCACAAATTCAAATTAATGCCAGGGATGGGCAGATGAAGCATCTTGTTATAAGACAGTAGGCACTTGGCTGCTTATGCTGCCATTTGTCTAGTTTCAAGACTCTTTTTAAACGATTTGATGTAACAAAGAGCAAAAATACATGTTTCCTTAGGTCCTATAATTCGCTGGTCATGACTTTGAGAGCTCTAATTTAAGTCAAAGATTTTTGGGTATTTATAAAACAGAAAAATTGTCTAACTTCTGTCATGAGGTAGGTTCCAAGTTGATTAAAGATAAGTTGGCTATTGAGCCACACTTAATTTTCTTTTTTAACAATAAGTATATTTGAGAAAAAACTGCATTCCATTTTGTTCACCTAGTTCTAGACTTCCACCAAACAATATGGCTTCAGAGAATTTCTATTTTTCCTCTTATGATAAATAAAATGATTTTCCTATAACTACTCCTTTTGGTGACTCACACATTGATATGTAAATGTGAACTTCCTTCCCAATTTCTATAGGCACACCATGCAAACAAGGGTATTTATATCTTAATAATGTAGGGTGTGATAACCTAACCCTGAATACATTTTTTGATCTTTGAGTTTTAAAGGCATCAATGACATTTACTTTGATGTGAATGTATTTTTCTAAAAAATATCAAGGTTTAAAATAAATAGTTCATTGATTAAATCACCTTTTTAATTATTTTTCTAATTATGTATTGACTTCCTACAGTGTTCGAGATATTTCAGTTTAAGACTCAGATGGTATGCAGTCATCAAAAAGTAATCTGAGAGCAACATTTATGCATTTGATCTTGTGCATGGTTTTCTTATTACATGCTCCTGTGATGCTACTGGATCAACCAGAGCACAGTGATGTGATTGACATGTGTGCTTGTAGTTAACATCATCCATTTGTGAAACTCACATTTATTGAGAATCTACAATGTGCAGAGTGCTGTGTTACACTCTGGGAATATACAAATGAAGTATTCATGACTTTTGTGAAGGAAGTAAGACATATTTTGTGATAGCAATTACAATTCAATATGATGTGTATATTGAATATTAAGTCCAGCGTAAAGACAGAGTCAAGAATGTCTAATTCAGTTTGGGTTGGAAGGTGGAAATGGCCGGAGACGATTTGCTTGGAAAGGCATAAATCAAACCTTTAAATGTAAGTAAAATGTTCTCAGTAAAATGAGGTAGAACAGGCATTTGGACAAAGCAAATACACTGTGACGATTAACTGAGCTAGAGAACACTGAGGCATCAAAGTAAGAGAACTACAACATCATACAATAATTTATCTTATACAGAAGTCCTCCGTTATCTATGGTTTTGCTTTCCATAATTTCAGGTACCTACAATCAACAATGGTCCAAAAATATTAAAAGGAAAGTTTCAGGAGTAAACAATTCATGTTTAAATTGTATTATATTCTGAGTAGCTTGATGAAATCTTGCACCATTCAATCCATCCTGCATGGGACGTGAATTCTCCCTTTGTCCAACATCTCCATGCTCTGTAGGCAACCAGCCCATTAGTCACTTAGTAGCTGTCTCTGTCATCAGATCGACTGTTGTGGTATTGCAGTGCTTGTGTTCAAGTCACTCTTATTTTACTTAATAGTGTCCGAAATGCAAGAGTAGGCATGCTGGCATATTATTATAATCGTTCTATTTTATTAGTAGTTATTGTTGTGAATATCTTACTGTGCCTAATTTATGAGTTAAACTTTATCAAAGGTATGTATGTGTAGGATAAAACATATTACACATAGAATCTGGTACTATCCTTGTTTTCAGGCATCTACTGGGGTTTTGCCTTCCCCACTTGCAGATAAAGGGAGACCACTTTATTAATTAGAGGATAAAATCTATGTGTATATTATCAAAAGCAGTATAATTATGTATTTTTGGTGTTTATTTTTGTGGGTTACTGTGTTGGTTTGTTGGATATAGAGTTCTGTGTCATGGAGGATGCTCTCAGGGCCCTTACAGGCTGGATGAGGCTAGGGATTTACATTTAAAAGACAAATGTCAATTAAAATTATATTACAGAGGCATAACCTGATAGTCTGATTTCCTTACTTGTGTGTAGATTTAAAGAGCTATATGTCTTTCCTTTGAAAAATATTGTTTTATATTATAATAGAAGAGTTGAAAATTTTCTGCACACTTTATATTTTTTGAAACAGAATCTTGCTCTGTTGCCCAGGCTGGAGTGTAGTGGTATGATCTCGGCTCATGCGATGTCTGCCTCCTGGGTTCCAGAGGTTTTCCTGCCTCAGCCTCCCTCATAGCTGGAAACTACAGGCATGTGGCACCACGCCCGGCTAACTTTTGTATTCTTTTGGTGAAGACGGGATTTCACCATGTTGCCCAGGCTGGTTTCCAACTCCTGACCTCAAGTGATTCACCTGCCTCGGCATCCCAGAATGGTGGGATTACAAGCATGATACACCCTACCTGACCTTGCACACTTTTAATTTGTTAAAAATAGTATATATTTAATATTCACTTTATATCTATTACAAATTGACCAGTTCATTCTCAAATACATACACTTTATTCAATAGGCTTCTAAAGGGTTTACTGTGTTAGGCCCTGGAAGTGCAAAAATAAATGCAGTATGTTCTTTACATTTAGAGTCTTACAATTGAATCAGGAGAATAAACAATCTTTGACTTGTCACTAAAGCTGTAGTAGAGGAAGCATAAGGTGCTGTGTGGCAAAGGAGAGCCACTAGTGCTTGCAGGAGCGTGGATGAGCTTCATGAAATGGGACCATTTGATCTGGGACTGAAATAAGAGTAGGAGTTTATCAAGAGAATTCCAGGCACAGGAAGTGTGAAGGTGGGATAAGGAGATTAATTTTGGTATCTGCTTGTAGTTTGGGCTAGTCAAAATGAAGAATATGGCAGATACTAGCAGAAATGAACCACGGGATTCAGCCCACTTTATGAAGTACCTTATATACCATAATTATTTGTATTATACAATAACTCCTACTAAATATTATTGTGATAAAGGTGCTTATTTGGTTTAAATTCTGTGCTTATTTGGTTTTATTTTTTGTCTTCTAATTACTTAAATTTCAAAGACATTTTTCTTAAATTTGTTCATTCTAAAGAAGAATGCTAATACTAAATAATGTGTTTATTTGTTTATATTTGAGAAAGCCCTTTCCACATGGACTCCTCTGTAGCTCTTCACCGTCTTTCCTCATTTATCTAAGTGTGACGACCATATGCAAATCACAGTGGATTGATACTGCCCTTTAAATTATCTTTCTACTTTATGTGTGCATAAACGTGACACACACGGGCACACCTGCAGATCCCTAGGCTTCCATGGAGTAGTTATGATCTCAGTGAATCTGGGAATTCATTTCAGAAGACAGTCTGTTCATAACCCCAAACCCAGTGAAATGGAATTACTAAAAGCAGTCACATTTGGCAAAGGACAATAAAATGTAATCCACAAAGTATCACATGTAAACAAAATGATGTCTTTGTATTACTTTCTCATACATTTCCCTTTCAATGAACCTTAACACATGTGAGAGGGGACAGATATTAAAATTATTACAAGTATTCTCCAAAAGCAGATACATACTGAAAGTTGTCCGCTTGTATATACAGTACATAGCACACACACACACACACACACACACACACACACACACACAACTTTTATAAATGTTTAAACACAAATTTTATGATAGTTAATAAATTAAACACTTATTTCAAAGAGGTTTTGATTTCATAATACACTTTTTCATCATCCATTTTCACATTTAATTCATATTAAAATTATTACCATTATTATTACATGAGAGGGCCCATGACACACTTTTGATGTTAAAAACCTATTTAATCTCACAGCTTTACAAAATTATTTTAAATGATTTTCATCTTTATTTGCTGAAAGAATTAGTGATATCCATTTAAATCTTCCTCTTTGTTTAAAAACGGCATTCTGATGTTTCAGAACTAGGACAAATTTGATTTTTCCAAGAAGCCTATTATATAAGAAAAAAGCACAGGAAGGCATTTTTAATATCTCCTTGAATTTAAGAAAGAAATGAAGTAGAATTCTTTTATGTGATATGAAACATGGTTTTAAAATTCTCCCTTATCTCCTATACTGACATTCTTTCCAAAGCAAAATGGAAGGCTGCGACTTTGACCATTTTTACCTCTCCACGACCATTCTCAGGATCAAAATCAAGAGTCACTTTCTTTCTTGTAGCTGCATCTTCATGAGGACTACACTAAATACATATTGTAAAATCTAGAACAAAACTTGTGTGTTTCAACATCACGCACTTGAGAATGTATAGTAAATGTAGAGTTCATGTGATTTAGCAATTCAAATGACTTTCAAATCATTTTGAAAAGTAGGTCTTAAAAATTAACCCTGGTACAGATATTAATTTCAAAGTAAAGCTCCGGGTTCATTTTTATACTCTAAAAAAGCACACACTTTTTGGACATTCAATTATTTTCATTATTAGGATCCAATATATACAGCAGGCAAATAGTATTTATAAAGATTTTTCTTTTTATGAAATATCAGCTTTTCCTATGGGAATATAATGTTTGCTTTGGGATAAACTTTATCTAGTCTTAGAGACATTGAAACATTCAACTAAGCCTCAAGTGAGAGTTAGCTAAGACGAGAAGGAGATAAACCCAGCTGCATAAAATAAAGCCCTTGACCTAGAAGAGCCCAGATTTCTGTGAATAAACAAATAGTGATATCATAATACTGTCTAGTAAGTGCTGTTCCAGAGATACGATAAATTGTTAAAAATGATCAAAGTGGGTGCTGCACTCTTCCAACCTTCCTTAGAATAATGCTTTTGAATGAATCAAATGAAAAGATGAAATTCTGCACTGGTTCCCAGCTTATAAAAAGAATCCCCCATTGCATGGCGTCTCTGTGTAGTTAGAAACACAGAAATCCTAGTTTCCATTACCTTCTGACTTCTGGTTCTAATGGGCCATATGGTTCACAATTCTTCTGTAAGTAACTTAATGCTTTATGTAATTAAGAGGGCATATGCTTCTTGTACAAAAATCACTGTTAGATCTCCTTTGCATGGTAGAAACCAACATGGACTCGGTCTTGATACCAGCTTTTATCTGCTGCCAATAAACTTTAAAGTTACTTAATAACATTCAGGGAAAATGATGATGTATCTTACAGTTACCAACATAAACATATGTGTTATTCTACATTATTCTGAGACTCTCTGCTCAGGGGAATTTAGCACCTTGTCATTCATCATACCTATTTTCTACCAACACACTTTTATGGTGACAATTTGATCAGATCTCAAGCAAAGCTAAAATTCTCTTTAGAATATTTTCATTTTTTCTGCAATTTACTCACTTTATAACAACATTCCAGCTCACTGACTTTTACCATCTCAGTGGGGAACAATCTTTTTTTCTATTAACCTAGTCTCTGCAAAGTAAGAACTGCAGGTGTATGGTCAAAGAAATGTGAGTCATCTGTATAATTTTATACATGAAGAGGACAAAATGTATATCACTATTTTCCATGTTCTGAGAATGGACTTTGTTTGATCTTGATTCACAATAGCTACAGAATTAAGCTCTTTATCTTGAATCCTTTTTCTGTTTTAAGTTGCTGGAAGCATGGTCTAATTCCTTTCCTTTATTCTGCTCAACACACATTAGAGACATCAGAGAACACTGATTTTTTACTCTAGCAGTAATTGTCAGAGACTTTGGCTGGAAGTCAGGTGGTGGGCTTCTGTTCATACCAGAATTCACTATAAGCAATGGGAATTTTGAAACTTAAAACTATTTAGGATGAAAAGCAATGTGACCTAGGAGTTCATGACTTAACTTTTATCTATTCTTTTGAGGGATGTGTTAGATTGCAGTAACGATCCTAATTATTATGCACTTCTCATATCCACGCCTTTGCTATGTAACATTGTAATAACCTCCTACCATGATTAGGGAGAACTTCTCTATCTGAGCTTGGCAGTGTAATTTGCTTTGGCCCAGTAAAGGAAGCTGAAGAAACAGTGCTCCAGTTCTGAGCCTGGGCTTCAAGAGAACTTACATGTCTCTAATTGAGTTCTGTGCCTTCTGCCATAGCCAGAAAAGGACATTCCTGGCAGCCTGTTATTCCTGGGAGAGAGAGGAAAGACATGCGCAGGAGAGCCTACCCACGTTTAGATGAGAAACTCAGTTAAGATGAGCTGTACTCCATAGATGGATGAGAAATACAAGTTTATTGACCTATGCCACTGAGTTTTCAGGTGACTTTTTAGCAGCTAAGAGCAATCAGTCTGCATGGAGACTGCTCTAAATAGAAATCCACTGCCAAAAGTGGCTACTCATTTTTTCAGAAATCATTATTGAAATCTACTACAAAGGTTTTGTTAGTTAGCGTATCATTTGTTAGAAATTACCTTTTACACATAAAGTGAGGAGTGTTCAAAATATGTCACTGGTCCTACCACAGAAATTATTTGCATCATACCACACAGACAATCTACCCAGTTTAGCAAGCTAATGCCTTTGGACCAGGGTGTTCCTGACATGTTCTCCCTACTTCATGTAGAACTATGTCTCCCTTCCTAAATCTGGGACTGACTCGATTACAATAAAGAAATAAATAAAAATGAATAAATGATCACATGATACATTTTAAGTTAACTTACTAATAAACATTTACCTTTTTGGGAAATTGTCCTAAGACTTGCTTCCATGATGAAATATGGAGATATTCATTCATGCTTTGTACTAAATACTGGCTCTTCACTTGCCATGACACATTGCGTTTTTAACCTCTTGGTGTTGGTTATTAATAAGTTGGGAGAGCCACTTCTTAAGTGGGTTTTTAATTGCTGCTACAAAACCTTCTAGAATTCTTTCCCTTTGTCCCCTGCCATGGTCACAGGCAATGTTTTGTTTAATTGCTGTTACTCTGGATCACAGAGTGAGGACAACAAAGACAAGACCAGACATCTTAGCGACCTCTAAATGGACCTCCAGAGTCTCTATTATTTTAGCCTCTGAGATTTGGGAATTGTTTCTTACTCAGCATACCCAAGGATCTCACAACATTTGGTAATAAGGCTATCAGGAGGAGGAGGTATAGCTGATCTAGCATTCACCTTTCTCTAGTCACCTCCAGTGAGTAACAGCAATGGAATTTGGCAGCTACTGGATGGACAATTTGGCAAAGGTGATGTTGATCTATTTCTCTATCAACGACTAAATGCAACTCTGTCTTTCCAGATGAAAAGTACTTATTGAATCTTTTTCTGGACTGAGAATCAGCTGATAGGGTGCTAATTCTTTCTTAGTCAATAAGTAAATTGTATTAAGTAAGATGTCTGATTTCTCACAACCGGGTTCTTCTCTGAAAGTGGAGATAATATTTGCTTTTGAAGCTTCACGGTATTTAGGAATAATGACAGGGAAAATTTTTCTTGGAAAGTTAAGATAGTGAAATAAACTTAGGATATTTTCATTGTAATTTTATTTCAGCAAATTGTCTGGGCCAATCCTGGTGAGAGTCTTTGCACCCCAGCTGGAAAACTTCCCTAGCTCTCAGGAAATGGTGAGTCTCAAAAGCTTTTCACCTCAGGGCTGTGGAGACTGAGACTGGAGGATTTATGGAACATATGCATAATGCATTTCAATATGCTTTTCATGTGAGCGATCTCATTTACTTTTTCTGCAATACCATGACTTAAGTATTATTCTTCTTATGAAAGATTCTTCATAACTAATTGAAGGTTAGGTTAGATAAATTGGTCAAGACCACACAAGGAGAAAAAGTTAATAGAACTTCAACCTGTTCTCTATCCTCCAAGTGTCATGTGTTCCTTCTGCTACAAGCTGCCTTATGTTCTTCCTCACAAGACTCTCCCTTAAAGCACATGGGATAATATACGCTTAGTCTACTTGGGACATACGTGGACATTCGCCCTACCTGACCAAGCACAGGTATGCAAGTTATACACAGTATATGCTTGCCCTACAATTATTTCCACCTGAAGATATTTAGTGCCTTCTCTGGTCCCTCTCATTGGTCTTCTTTTCTTTCTCTTTCTTCAGTTTTGCTTCTTGCTATCTCACATGGTTTGGCTGTGTTTCCACACCCAAATCTCATGTTGAATTGTAATCCCCAGTGTTGAGGGAGGAACCTTGTTATTAGTCAGGGTTTTCTGAGGGGACAGAATAGGTAAAAAGGTAGATGAATATATGAAGGGGAGTTTATTAGGAGAATTGACTCACACAGTCATAAGGTGAAGTCTCTCAATAGACTGTCCAGAAGCTCAGGAGCCCGGAAGCCAGTCCAAGTCCCAAAACCTCAAAAGTAGGGAAGCCAATAGTGCAGCCTTCAGCTGGTGACCAAAGGACTGAGAGCCTCTGGCAAATCACTGATACAAGTCTAAGAGTCCAAAAGCTGAAGAACTTGCAGTCTGATGTTGGAGGCCAGGAAACATCCAATACTGGAGAAAGATGGAGGCCAGAAGACTGAGCCAGTCTAGTCCTTCCAAGTTCCTCTGCCTGCTTTATCCTAGCCATACTGGCAGCTGATTAGATTGTTCCCACCCAGACTGAGGGTGGATCTGTCTCTCCAAGTCCTCTGACTCAAATGTTAATCTCCTTGGCAATACCCTCATGGAAACAACCAGGAACAATACTTTGCATCCTTTAGTTCAATCAAGATGACACGCAGTATTAACTATCACAGACCTCATGAGAGGTGACTGGCTTATGGGGTAGATTTCCTCTTGCTGTTGTTGTAATAGTCAGTGAGTTCTCATGAGATCTGGTTGTCTAAAAGCATGTAGCACTTCCCCATTCACTCTTTCTCCCCTGTTCTGCCATGTGAAGAAGCTGCCTGCTTCCCCTTGGCCTCTCCGCCATCATTGTAAGTTTCCTGAGGCCTCTCCAATCATGCTTCCTGTACAGCCTGTGGACTGTGAGTCAATTAAACCTATTTTCTTTATAAATTACTCAGTTTCAGGTAGCTCTTTATAGCAGTATGAGAATGAAATAATACACTACCTTTTCCCCTTCTGTCTTTTCCCGCTTTCCCTGTACTTTCTCCATTTAACACTATTTCTTTAGAGAATTGGTGAAAGGAAAATGAGTTAGAATTAGATCGTCGCGTAAGTAAGTGAGGGAAGAAAACTGAAGCTTTTTAGTTTTTCTTCTCCTCTTCTGACCAAACAAAATGGAATAAGTATGATTGATGGTAGCTTTGTGTTATTTCTGAAGGCCAAGTGGTTAAACATCTGATAAATGTACTTTCTTAAAATGCAATTTAAACAGAGTAGAACTTATCTCTTATCTGTTTATAAAAAGCTCCCGATTGTGAAAGAAATGAGCAAAGAAGTTATTAGTCTAATCTCACATACTAGAAAAACTGAGTAGAATTATACAGTATTCCTTATCATGAATAATTGTGAAATGTAGACATTTTAAGCCCTGGCTATTTAGGTAACACCTACCACTGCATTTACGTGAGATTTACATTAAACTTCAATCTCCAAAAAATACAGTCAGAAGATATGTTCATATTCCTTAGCACATCTTTTGCAGGGAAAAAAAATCACAATTTAGTTCACCTGATTTAAAAACAGGTCAAGAAATGAGAAGTTCCATATTCAATTTAATCAGGACCTAAATCATGACAGCAAGGACCAAAGTGTTTTGTTTTGTCTTGTTTTTCCTTTTCTCTGCTTTAATGTCTACCTATACTCCAGTATTCAAGAAAGCTGCTAGAGTTCCATGCATCATATCTAAGCATGGCAATGTAGTGCAACAAAAGAGGCCATTCTTTCCATTGACTTACTTTTTAAGAGTGAGACAACCTCTCCCAGGAGCATCCTCTGTGGAAACCTTAAGAACTTATTGACCTGTATCACATTCTATCCTCACGCTTAAAAAAAATAGACTGAATCTGATTCATCCTTGAGATTGGAATAGGGCCAGCCTTTCTTATGGATATGTATATAAACTACACCAGGTTCTGTAAATAAGAAAGCAGGGCAAGCAAACTGTAAGCAAGCAAAAATGACTGCTACAGCATTTGAATTTGATTATATATCACAATTTTTTTCTGTTGCCATTCGTACAGAAACTCCTGAGTTGGTCTTCCAATAAAATTGTTTTGTTATTATGTTGGTGGGAAAAAAAAAAAAAAAAAAGATAGATTACCAGCTGAGGACACTGCATGGAGTCTACAAACTCTCCCGACGTCTGTGTGAGTTTTCTCCAGGTACTCTGGTTTTCTCCCACATCCCAAAGATACGCACATTGGGTTCACTGGTGTATGCAAATAGTTTTAGTCTGAGTGAGTATGTGTGTATGATTGCATCCTGCAAGGTAATGGAGTCCCATGAGGGTCAGTCCTCCCCTTGTGCCCTGAGCTGCTGGATGGGCTCTGGTTCCCTGAGACCTTGAACTAAAAGGAGCAGATTGAAAAATGAAAAAAAGAAAAAAATGAATGAATGCACATTGTAAAATATAAATTAATCAGGTACAAAATAATCATACAAATGCACAAAAATAAATGATGCAGCACGAAAGTGCACGCACGGCATGCCTGCCCCATTTGTGATTGTTTTCGAACTGTGTAGTGGTAGAGGGTGCTCCATACAATATTTGCTTTGCAAACATTTATTTCTTGATTTAACTCACCACTATGGCCACCTTTACTCACTGATTCACCAAAAATTGAGTAAATAATTATCTTATTTGTTCCTATTCATCTTTTGTAAATGTATGCATAGCTCACATTTATTTCAATGTTTACTAGTAGACATGTTTTGGTTCTTTATTTAGAAGTCTGGTGAAGGTTTTGTGACCAGAAATATGCCATAGAAACTTAACTCTCTATCAATTAGCCTATGGTAAATTGGTTTTAGTATACGTCGCTTTGCTTAAAGTCAGTTTCCAAAAATTGCTGATGTTGTTAAGTGAGGACTTATTGTATAGATTTAGTATTTGTTTGCATGACAGGGAAACAAAGAGATGATTCTTATATTGCGTATTGGTTGACCATTTTTCTTGTTTGTTTTTGTTCTCTCTCATTATCTAAAATATTTTCAACTTTAATTTAGAGATAACACCTTCTTCCATTTTGCAGCCCACACATAGCAATTTTATCATCATCATATGTTTAACTTATTCCAGATTGATTAGTCATGGCTATGTATTGCCAAGAACAGTGTTATGTAGAGAAAAATCACTTTAGGCAAGAAGAAACATATGCATATGTGTGTGTTGTAGTGGAGAACCAAAGAACCAATTTTTGCAGACTGAAGAACAACGTTCAGAACACGTTCAAGTTGCTGCAGGAAACCATGAAAGGAAGAAAACTTTAGTCAAGAGTGAAAGGCACCATATGTCCTCCAGTACCTAGGCACAACAGGGAGTCAGCCTAATAGCTGTCTTAACGCACCCTGCTGTGTGCAGGTATTGGAGGACATATGGTACATTTCACCCTGAACTGTGAATTTCCTGAAACAGCTGTAATATTCTTTTAATGCAATTTGTGTGGACCATTATATATAAGCAGAGATGTTTGAAGTATTCCCCTTTCTCCCACTCACAGTAATCCGAGGATGTTTATATGTCATTAATGTATGCTTTTAAATATTGAATTTTTACATATTGAAATGTTACCTGCTCAATCTCTCTCTTTTTTTCCTCTTCCCTTTTCCCACAAGTCTATTTTTTCTCTCTCTCCATTTCTTAGTCCTATTGCCTTTTCCACTTTTCCTATTTTCCTAGTTAGCAAAGGGCACTACTGAAGAAAGGAGTGAAAAAAATTTCAAGCTGTCTTTAAAGTGACAGCTTACATATTAAAACTGGTTATATGCATTTTATTTTTAAAATATTGAATAAAATTTGAATCTCAATCTCCAGTTTGGAATTTCAAACATATTAGCTAAAGTAATCAGCTGTGTCCATAATCTCCTAAGGAGTCACTTTTTTTTCCTTCCCTCAGGTACATTTCATGCTTGTTCTGAATTGAGCACAACCAGTTCTGATTTGAAACATGTAACTTAGAAACAGTTTAATAAGATGCTTAGATTCAATCAAAACATATCTCAATTGTGAGAGTGAGAAAAAAAATCAGTATGAGGGCGAGTGGAAAGTAAATTATGATAAAATCATATAAATCAGTAGTCAAGAATATGTATGAAAGATATACTTTCAGAAAGACATATTTGATATGAAATTGATTTGGCATTAGGTGTGACTGCTAAAAAGACAGCTCACCTAAAAATCAATGAATATGATTAATAACCCAAATAAGACACAAATGACACTATGT
Organism: Rhinopithecus roxellana; assembly: GCF_007565055.1. Lineage (NCBI taxonomy): Eukaryota > Metazoa > Chordata > Mammalia > Primates > Cercopithecidae > Rhinopithecus > Rhinopithecus roxellana. The sequence goes on along the minus strand of NC_044553.1, from coordinate 143,176,887 downwards.
TAGAGAACATTTATTTCTCAAGGCTGTTGGGAAAAAATAAAAAATTACAGCACTAAAGGGTTCAAATAATTGCTTGGTTAATAACGGATCAAAGTTAAAAAAGAAAATGCTAATATAATAGACCACAAACACTGTGCAATCATATGATATTGTATTATACTTTTAAATTGTGATAAATAATATAACTACTGCTTTATTCTCTACATAAAAATGTACCATTTTAATTACCTGAAGGATACACTTCTGTGGCATTAAATATATTCACAATGTTGTGCAACCATTACCATTATCCATCTAAACAACTTTTGCATAATCTTCAGCTGAAACTCTGTACCCAATAAACACTAACTTTCCATTCACATCTACTTCTAGCCCCTGCTACAAATGATTCTGTTTTATTTCTCTATCAATCTGACTATACCAGGGACCTCATATAAGTGGAATCATGCAGTATTTGTCCTTCTGTGCCTGGCTTATTCCATTTCACATAATGACCTCAAAGTTCATCTTTGTTGTGCATGCGTTCAAATTTTCTTCCTTTTTAAGGCTGAATGATATTCCATTGTATGAATACACTACATTTTGTTTAATGTACTGATAGATAGATGGTTGCTTCCAAATTTGGCTATGATGAAAAATACTGCTATGAACATGGATGTACAAAAATATTTTTCAAGCTCCTGCTGTCGCTTATTTTGGTTATATAGCCAGAGGTATAAATGTTAGATTATATGGTAATTCTACATTTAAATTTTTAAGGAATCATCATACAGTTTTTTTCCTCAGCCACATCATTTTTCATTCTCATCAGTAATGCACAAAGCTTTCACTTTCATTTTAAATGGATTTACTTGACTAAAACACACATTTCTTTTCTTTGAAAATTCATTTTTTTTCTATTTTTCTTGGTTGTGACATTGAGTAAGAGGTAGCCTTTATTCCTCTTTAAAGATGTAGATAATGAAATGCACACACAAAGCTATTAGACCCAATAGCTGTTAACAAGGCCACCTGCTTCCAACTCAGAGGTCTAGGTCTGTGGTAATAAATAAAGTTAGGTAGCGGCAGATTAGGCTAAAAATTCTTCCAGCCTTTTCTTTTTCTTTCTTTCTTTTTTTTTTTTTGTGAGAAGGGCTGTCACACTACATTATATGACCTAACAAATGTTTAACATTAAGCAAATAGCTTCCTGAAAGAATGAGACAACATTAAAGCCAAATCTACTCTACTTGGAATTTATGATAATATATAAGAAAAGTTTACTTTTGCTCAATTTGTGATAAAAGGATTAACCAAGTAAAACTAAGTAAATGAAATATGATATAGGCATCTACTTGAGATGTGTTACTTAGTTGACATAAGTATTTCTGAAAGTTTTTATAAGATCTGTATAATAAACAAATGTCTGTTTCTTAAAAAGGATCACGTTATTAATATTCATTACTCAGTCTTTTGCTATATTAAATAATATTTCAATGCATTTTATAATTTATATTTTAACATTAATACACCTTTTAAAAATTAATCTATGCAGATATATATATTTTTTTCAATCTGCATCAAGATTCCAGTCCTTTACAAAACTGACAATCTTTTGTGCATATGTGGCAAAGGGGAACAGCTCGAGATCAAGAAACCTTATACCTGGCTTCTTCACTTCACTCTCTCCTAGCTAGTGGTATCCACTTTGGGAAAATGAGCTTTTGAACTCCTTATTAGCAATTAATATCTACAAAATGAAAGTGTATGTCTAGCGTGGTGCTCCTCAAACTTTAATATGCACACAAACCACGTGGGACTGTGTTGAAAATGCAGACTCTGACTCAGTAGTTCTGGGGTTCTGCATCTCTACAAAGCTTCCAGTTTCAGATGGTGTTGGCCCACATTGAGCAAAATGGCTAATATTCTCATATTCCCTGGCTACACAATAAAAGCATATGGTGATATTTTTTTAAAATACCAAAACCGAAGTACTACTCAAAACAGTTGAATGAAGTTCTTGATGTGGGGTCTGACATCACATTTTTAAAGTCTGAAGCGAGGACTGAGAACAACTGTACCAGATAATAATTGATTTCTGTTCAAGCTCTATGTTGACCTTCCTAGACAAGACACATTTTGTAAAATCATGTGTTTGACTGCAAAATGTGACAACCTGTCATCTACAGGAGATTGATAAGAAAACAAATAATTTCTCAGATGGCGAATTTATGTGAGTGCTAAGTATCTTTCACTGAAAGTAGAAAAACAAAATTGAAAAATGTAATTGAATACCACCAAAAGTACCAAAGAGAGATTAAGAATCCACTTAAAAAAATGATATGGCTTCATGCAAAGAATGTAACATGAAGCAAAGTAAGGGCCAAGGGTCAAGGTCACATTTAATTAATTATGGGAAAGCCACATGTAATTAACAGCTGGGTGGGATAAATATCCATGTCTGTGTACTTGTAAAGGTGAAATGGATCTGTTCAAGAATGGGTCTACAATCACAGAAAAATGTTCAGTTTCTCTTAGTTGAACTATCCAATTCTCTGGTCCCATAAGGCAAAGAGTGTCCTTAAACAACCAGAATTATAATTAAAACCAACACCCCCTTTGCTCAGCCCCTTTCTTTAGTGTTATTCTTGGCACTTATTACCTTCTGACATATCATGGTACATATTCCCTTTGTTTACATTAAAATGTAGTAGCAAAAACTTTTGTCTAAGTTGCTTACAGCATCCAAGGTGCCTACAGCAATGCCTAGCATAAAATATTGGTGTGGGGTAAGTATTTATTGAACAAGTAAATAAATGAAGCAAGTTAGAATAGAATAACAAAATATGGTACAGGAAAATAAGAAGAGAGGATAAAGAATGTAATCTAAGAAGATCTAAGAATCCACCTGATTCTTCCTACTGGCTTCCTATTGGAATCTTGCATTGTTTCAAATGAAAGCTGGACTTTATAAACTATTGTGTCTGAAATAATTTTAAGATGTTTTTAAGGATATAAGGATCCATAAAGATATAATTTAATATTTTTAAAAAACTAAAATTGCATAAGCAAAATATTTTATATAGCTTATGAGGTACTTAATAAGTGTTTAAAATCCTTAACTGACTTCAACTGTGGAAAATTACTTTTGTATGTCAATAAGATGAACTGAAAAGCTTTCAACTATGAAAAGTTTTTACCTTCTCAGATAACTCAAAAATTTTATAATTAGATATTATTCTGTCCTTTCAGAATGCTGTTAATTCAAATATGAAAAATAAAAAAAAGACCGCTATTATAATAACCTTTGAAGAACTGCATAACTTTGAAGAACTGCAGAACTCTGAATAACTTTGAAGAACTTTGAGAACCCAACAATAGGCCAAAAAATAGTGACACTGTTGCCATGTTCTTCCAGTATAATATATAGTGCTTTAATGTCATGTTGTGACCAAACCAAAGTGAGGCAAAGGAGACACAGACAACCACGGTGTGATTTATGTTTATTTTCTGGTTTAATAGGATCTTCATTACCCTAAAATCTTCTAACGCAATTTACAGGGGTCCACTTAACTAATTTTTTTTTTTTGATATTTGTTGATATTCTCTCCTATTGGCTTTTTCTTTTTATCTTCTATTCTTTAAAGTATGAACAGAAGGGAGGACTATCTGATCACAACAGCTGAATTCGGATGCCAAAAAATTATATTTTATGGTGTCTACAATGATGTTTGATAAACTTAATTTTGTCGGTGTGTTTGATAGCTTTGATAGTGTTTCTATTTTTTTAAATTTTTAATTATATTTTTAATTTTTGTGTAATTTTTCATTTTTTTATTTTTAATTTTTGTAGTAGTTGTAATTGTAGCTTCCTTTCTACTGAGCTATACTGTTATTCTAACTGACTCCACCCCTATTCCAAATTAACATCTTTTTGGCTTCAAAAACCAAAATCAACAAGTATCTTTCGTTTCTTGGTATACTGCTGACAGCAGACAGTAGAGTTAATTTGTGTTGACAGACACTTGAATTACATCGTGAATTTTAGAGAAAATATATTCTTACTTGTGTTTAATAATGTGGTTGAATCAATGGAAAAAAGGAGGTGACCAACCACTTGTAAAGAGAGGCCTATTTCCCCTCCATTAAGTTTAATTGCAAACATTTCAGGCATAATGAATCACTGACGACCATAGGCCACTTCATCGTCATTCTGTGGTCATTGTGGTTGCTTGTGGGTGTAAGTTTTGTATCTTCAATTAGTTGCGGCAAGAAAATTGTAAGCATAATCGTGAATACTGTAGGAGCCCTTTCACGTTGCTCATGAAATTTAGAAAGAAAAGTTCAAATAACTTTTTAGAAACTTTCAGCCTACAAAAATCTAAAACTTTTATGTCATGAGAGTTAAAAAATGATCTCTTTATTTTTGCTTCTCCATCTTAGGCAAAACAATCTGAAAAGCCGTTTATGAGAAACTTTAAATTGTACTCTGAGCAAAGTACCATAACTATATTTTAAAATTGTTTTGCAAAGCCCTGGGCAGTTCAGAGAGCCAAGTAAACAAATGATGTAAAATTACTTTATGTGTTCTCAAGCTTATAAGTATCAGAATAAAAGGAAACTGGCTGCCTTAAGTTGGTTTTAGAGATGCAGGAGAAGATGCCAATACAAGGCAGAGTTTACCAGTCATTAGAAAAGAGAGGGAAAGTCACGGGAAATGGAGGCATGGAGTCACGCTATTTGAAGCATCATGAAAATGAACATATTTTCTGAAATGAAATAGTTTAATAGATGTTAGTAAATAGAGTTAGAAGGCAAAACTGAACCAAGGGGAATCAAATTGTGAAATGTCTAGAATAAATTTTCTTTGCCACTGGGTAACATTAGAGAATTCAGGTTACTGCCTGTTTGAACTTGAATTCAGTGTTTAAACTAAGAAGATAGAAATAACAGAGGTTGAGAAGTGGAAATTATTTGTCATATCTCATTATGAACAGAAATAACTGCTAATTCTGGAATACACATAGCTTCAAGAATACGATATCTGTATAGTCTTAGGTTAAAAAATTAAGCAGAAGAGTAAAAGAAAGAAAAAGTCAAAACACACGCAAAAACACCCAGATGCATTGCTGTAAGCACAGGGATGCATATAAATGCAAAAAAAAAAAAAAAAAAAAAAAAAAAAAAAAAAAAAGAAGAAAGAAAGGAAAAGAATAAAACATATGAAAAAAAAATAAGTCATTACTTAGACTATATGAAGTAGGCTAGACCTGAAGAGAATTTCTGTTACATAATTTTTGTTTTTTACCAGAAATCATGTACTGATTTTGTAATTATTTTTAGCGAATTATAAAAAGATAAAAGGGGAAAAAAATAGGTCTTTGACATGGAAAATGCAAAGCCAAAATGACATTAATATTTCAAAGCTTCAAAGCAGGTAGGGTGACCAGAGGCAGCAAACAGAAGATCCAAAGTTTTGAACTTCACAAGCAAATGTCTCCTCTATGTCCTTTGCATTTACTTTTTCATTTGCTTTCTCCTACATAGTCACATGGCTTAAAGCTCTCCCAACAGATATTTACAGAACAGATTTGCTTCACTTCATTTTTGTCCCCATAAGATGTCACCTCGTTGGACATTCTTATTCCACTTCCTAAAATATTGCTTGCCACCTTCCCTACACTCCATTACTCATTATCCTGAATTAGTTTCCTTCACAGCACTTATCAGAATCTGACATTGATTTATGTATTAGTTTATTATGTGTCTCCAACATTAGAATGGAAGCTCCATGAGAACAGGGGGTTTGGCTTTTTCTCAGTCTTTTCTAGCACCTACAATAGTGCTGGGTACAGAGTACTACTTAAAAGATATGTATTACATAAGAGAAGGAATCTTACAGATGATGTCTTAGAGATACTGTTAGGAGCAACAACCCAATAAGATGGAGTCTAAAGTAGATTGCCAAACACAAGTTAACTTTGGCCAAGTGCAGTGGCTCACACCTGTAATCCCAGCCCTTTGCAAAGCTGAGGCAGGTGGATCACATGAGCTCAGGGATTTGAGACCAACCTGGGCAACATAGCAAAACCCTTTCTCTAGAAAAAGTACAAAAACTAGCCAAGCGTGGTGGCATAAACTTGTAGTCCCAGCTACTTGGAAGGCTGAGGAAAGAGGATTGCTTGAGTTCAGAAGGCTGAGGCTGCAGTGAGCTATGATGATGCCACCGCACTCCAGCCTGGATGACAAAGTGAGAACCTGTTTCCAAAAGACAAGGTAATTTTATTCACTTAAAAGGATCAGTACATTGTATCTTGCATTTTGTATCTCAGCAAGATTTGTAGTCTCCTCTAGATAGTTAATGAATAATTTTAAATTGGAAATCAGCATAAGCAGAATTATGGCTTAATATGAAGTTTGAACTATCTCTTTGTGGGAAAGCTCTCTTGACTTGTATGGTAATCCCTAATTTATCATCATTTCAACATAAACCTTCTACAAGAATCTATGAAGGAAGAAACAATGACCTGGAAATATTGTGAAAGTTCAAAAGCAACATATGTAGAAATGCAATACATTAAAAATAACTTCAGCCACAATGTTGAACTTTTATTTTTCATTTTTCCATATTTTCTACTTAATTGATTATTTGCTGGGAATCCCTTTAAGCATACAACAAGAACAAACACACTCAAATGTGTGGGAAATTTACTTTCAAAGAAACAGTAGAGTGTTTATATAGTATTGGGAAAATTCTTGAGCTTTGCATTTGATTTGATATGCCAAATCAAAATTAATATGAAAGTTTGTCCATACTTGTTCAAAATTGTCCACTTTGCAAATTCCCTATTCATTATAATCACCTGGTGGTATTGCATGTGCCAGGTTTTAAGTCAAACAACACTTGCTTTGAATCCCATAAATGGTGAAAATAGAAGTTTTCACAGCTCCAATTAAAATGAAAATATTGGGGAGGATAATTTATTGTTATACCTATAATACATGAAAACCCAAGAGATACTGTTTTATTGGTTTTGAGCTAGAATCTTGCTCTGTCACCCAGATAATGCTTTATTGGTTTTCCTTACAGGTTTTCTCATCAACACCCCCAAAATTAATCTGATTTTGTTGTTGCTTAATTGAGAGACTGGATTTATATATAAAAGTCATATAACATGATTTTAAAAACTAACAAATGAAATAGCGAATCTAAATTGTAAAGTACTTCAGATAAGCATGAGACAGCATTATTATTATTATTATAAATGCTCAACACCAAAACTAGATTAAAAACTAATTGTAGTAAAGAAAGAGAATGAATACATAGGTAAATATTAATCTTTGACTACTGAGTATTACAAAAAAGTTGCATTAACTTGAATACATAAAAGTGTTTCTGATCTGATGGTGTGTGTGTGTGTGTGTGTGTATGGATGTGTATTAACCGTAGGGGGCTGGGCATGGTGGCTCATGCCTGTAATCCCAGCATTTTGGGAGGCCGAGGCGGGCGGATCATGAGGTCAGGAGATTGAAACCATTCTGGCTAACACGGTGAAACCCCATCTCTACTAAAAATACAAAAAAATTAGCCAGGCGCGGTGGCGTGCGCCTGTAGTCCCAGCTACTCGGGAGGCTGAGGCAGGAGAATGGCGTGAACCCGGGAGGCGGAGCTTGCAGTGAGCCGAGATTGCGCCACTGCACTCCAGCCTGGGCGACAGAGCAAGACTCCATCTCAAACAAACAAACAAACAAACAAACAAACAACAACAACAAAAAAAACGTAGGGAATATAGTGTAAATTTTATGTGATGACTTAGAATCTCAGAATCACTCAAGTCATTCTGAGACCCCCACATCCTCACAGTGTTGAAGTGTGTCTAAAAATGTGGAATTTTTCATAAGAATCCAGCTTCCAGAACTCCAGAGTCTAGAATCTTGGGTTTTAAAAGCATTTCTCGGCTGGGCACGGTGGCTCATGCCTATAATCCCAGCACTTTGGGAGGCCAAGGCGGGTGGTTCACCTAAGATCAGGAGCTCAAGACCAACCTGGCCAACACGGTGAAACCCCATCTCTAGTAAAAATACAAAAATTCGCTGGGTGTGGTGGCACACACCTGTAATCCCAGCTACTCAGGAGGCTGAGGCAGGAGAATCACTTGAACCCAAGAGGCGGAGGTTTCAGTGAGCCTTGCACCATTGCTTTCCAGACAGGGGGACAGAGCAAGACTCTGGCTAAAAAAATAAAAAACAAAACAAAACAAAACAAAACAAAAACAAAGCGTTTCTTATAATTATGAGAAATAGATAAATAATTCTTACATACCCCAAATTTTGCTATTCTTCCACAATATTGTGAAAGAAGCAATAATGCAATAACTATAAAGTGGTAACAGTATTATCACTGATATCTAATATTTCAAATGTGCTCTTTATTTATGACATTCTAATTATGTTACATGTACTAACTTCTTTACTGGTCACAATTACACCATGAAGTAGATATTGCTTCAAATTCCATTTTGCTATTAAATAACATGTAGTACAGAGAGGTTAGGTAATCTATGGAATGTAACACAGCATGTAAGTGGCAGAGGCTAGAGCTAACAGTAGAACCAAGGGAATCTGATTTTTGATTTGCCATATTAGCCCTTTCAGAATTCCCTTGTGCCTAATCCATGACAAACACTGTGGGTCAAAGGGCAACACAGCACAACCCACCTCCAAACACCCTTCAGGTCCAAAGGGAAGACAGACAAACTCTGAGACAAACTGCAAGTGTGACACCGGCATAAGATAATCAGAGAGAAGAGGTGGTTAATCTCTATGGGGAAATTTAACACACGGCAGGTGAATGAAACTTAAAGACTGGGTGAGGGCGGCAGATAAGATGATAGCAACATTCCACACAGTACCAGTTATGTCTGCAAAAATCACAGAATGTGGCAAGTTGAGGAAAAAAATAGTTAAAAGTGGCACAGATACATTGTGTAGGAGACAGACAGAGGAAGGTGAAGCCAGAGAGGTAACACGGGAGAATCATGAAGGAAAGAGCTTCACTGGATGTGACTGTCGCAGTCTTTCTGCTCCTTAACTCAGTTAGGTCCGAGCTCTTGTCTAACAGCCAGGAAAAATTAGGTGAGCAGACACCAGAGAGTGAGTGGAGTAGAATCTATTAAGCAAAAGGAAATCTCTCAGCAAAGAGGGAAAGCTGTGGGAGGTTCCCCTACCTGAAGGTGGAAAAATTCTCCTGTGAGGTGAGGTCCGGGGCCTCTTATGGACTCAGAATGGGGAGGACATGCTGATTGGTTTGTGAGTGTGCAAAAACGGTTAAAGCAAACATACCACTCAAAGGTGGGCGTGAAAGTATAGAAAAATCAATCAGGAAATGGTAGGTATATGTAAAAGAGGTGAAGGGTGGGGATCTGTCAGAGAAAAGTATGCAAAATGGAAAGACGAGTTCTCAATCTGGTTAGAGAATTTAACTTGTAGTTTGACTTTCTGGCTTTAAATTGTCTCTGACTTGGAGGTGAGGTTTCACTGGGAATCTGTGAACTTGGCTGCCTCCTGCCACTCTCATAATCAGCCCACAGACTACAGTTGTACAGATGACAACATCCCCTTCAGTTGTGCAGGGGAAAACCTGCACTAATGTATTTAGTTGGGGAGTGATCATGGGAGGCTATTAAAGAGTTAAGTAATCAGATTGGATTTACTACAAGTTTAAACTGCTGTGCTATGAAGCACACACACAAAGATCATAACCTACCTAAATGTGATTGAATTTGAGGAGATGTGGTCAAGTATGATTTTCTCCAGTGACAGAGAATTTGTTTTTCAAAATGAACCATTTTAAGGATAGGGTATACAAAGACCTTGAAAACAGCCCTCTTCTATGAAGTTCAAGGTTCACCTGCACTCTTTGCTAAGGATTCTTTAAAATGGTGACAACTTTATCAACTTGGGGGCAATGAAACTAGCTAAGAAAAACTTTACAAACTCAAGAGAAATAGTCATCAAAAGTATTCGTGTCTACATTAACTTGAAGCATGGTGGACACAGTGTATTTCTTGAATCTTGCTGTATGTAGTACATTTTGCTCTGTTACTTGAGAGACAGACGTGGGAAAGACCACAATAAGTGAAACATACTCGAACAAACTCAGGTCTGAATACTCCAACCAATTGGCTTGGTGGACGGGGTAGCTTGCTGCAAGCTGGAGGCCATCCGTCACCACTGCTTGCTTGGGAAGGCATTTTGGAACAATCTCCAAAGCAAGTTTCATTTCACGTGATATTGCAAAGTTGACAGGAGCAAAGTGCAAGAAACCGGAAAGCGTTCACAGAAGAGGAAATGAGTTCAACGTTTCAAATCAACTGAGTAACGGAGAAAAATCTATATAGGTCTTTGGGGAAGTAAACTTTAGAGAGCACTGAGAGGATGATTAGAGATGGACTGATAGGAAAGGAGAGTAGAAAAAGTTAGACTAGGTTAAAGAAAAGAAAAAAAGAATAGGAGGAAAAGAGAAGGAAGGGAGTGAGTAAAAAGAGGAAAAAAGTGTTTAGATGCTGTATATCTGGTAATGTCAATGCGGAAATGCAAATGATCAGGACTGTTCCTGACTTTATGAAACAGTTATCTAGTAAATGTTAGCGAAGATTCAATCTCATGCTGATTTGAGGCCAAATCTTACTTTCTTTCTTTTACAACAATTTAACCAATTCCATGAACCCTATTATAATTATGATTCATTAACCAATTATATAAAAAGCCACATTATTTGCTTAAGGTAAGGCTCTAATTATACAATATTTTTATATTTTACAATGCTTGGGGATAGGTAGGATATTCATGTATAGATTAATGTGAAATAGGATACAGGATCTGCTTCTATTTGCAAAAATATGTTTTAATGCTCTTCCTTAAAAATAAAATTTTTAAATTGCATATTCCTGGAAGAGGGACAGATTTTGTGTGTTGAGTTCATTGTTTTACTTTTATAGGGACATCACTGATTTAGATAAAAAATAGTAATAATATTGTATTTGTTTGCATTTGGAATTGCCAACACTGAGATAAGTGTTAATAAGTATCTTTTAAATTACTGTACATTGGCTGGAGAACCAGTGGAATCTTTGAGTTTAAACTTGGCCTTAAACTGAAAAGTTCAGAACTACAGAATTGATTTTGTAAGGATGGATTATAAAAATATCCAAAATATGTTTTGGTTACTGTAGCCTTGTAGTATAGTTTGAAGTCAGGTAGCGTGACGCCTCCGTTGGTGGGATTGTAAACTAGTTCAACCATTATGGAAAACAGTATGGCAATTCCTCAAGGATCTAGAACTAGATGTACCATATGACCCAGCCATCCCACTACTGGGTATACACCCAAAGGATTATAAATTATTCTACTACAAAGACACATGCACACGTATGTTTATTGTGGCACTATTCACAATAGCAAAGACTTGGAATCAACCCAAATGTCCATCTGTGACAGACTGGATTAAGAAAATGTGGCACATATACACCATGGAATACTATGCAGCCATAAAAAAGGATGAGTTTGCGTCCTTTGTAGGGACATGGATGCAGCTGGAAACCATCATTCTTAGCAAACTATCACAAGAACAGAAAACCAAACACCGCATGTTCTCACTCATAGGTGGGAACTGAACAATGAGATCACTTGGACTCGGGAAGGGGAACATCACACACTGGGGCCTATCATGGGGAGGGGGGAGGGGGGAGGGATTGCATTGGGGAGTTATACATGATATAAATGATGAATTGATGGGTGCTGACGAGTTGATGGGTGCAGCACACCAACGTGGCACAAATATACATATGTAACGAACCTGCACGTTATGCACATGTACCCTAGAACTTAAAGTATAATAATAAAAAAAAGAATCCAAAATATCTAGGTGAGGAAGCGGAAAGGTGCTGGAGGTGTTTTAGTATTAGCCAGAGCAAACTGGTGAAGAATAAAACAGTTAAACTGTATGCAGAAAGAAAGGCTGCTGAGATATTGTTTCCCATTCTTGGCTCATCGTTTGTGCTTGTAGCATTTGCCTTGCAGGGCGATTATCCTGCCGTCAAGAGTCTTTCTTTTCCCTATATTGTCCTTGTCTATCATTGGATAATTTGGCCTAGCCCATTGGCTTGAGTGGATCAAAAAATGCTTTTTTTTTAATTGAGCAAAATTGTTCCCAAGTCACTTCAGTGCTATACATAATTTTGTCAGTGGGGCCACAAAACGTGAAACATTGAAAGGAAGGACACTGGAAAGAAAATCAAGCATTATCCTGCCGTCAACGGATAGGTTTTATATATATTTACATATAATATATATGTGTATATATATCCTACCTACACCCAAGGAGATACACACACACACACACACATATATAGTGTATATATGTGTATATATATTATATATATTTATATATATCCTACTTACACCAAAGAGATATATATGTGTGTATATATATATGTGTCTGTATATATATACACACATATATACATATATATACATATATATACACACATACACACACACCTTTAAGAATGTGTGTGATTGTGGTCTCTGTGTTTCAAGACAACAAAAAGATATACAAAGGAAGTGTGAAACAGATGAGATGAGAGCAAGGATAGTGCTCTATAAAATTAGACAAAGAAGATTCTGCAGAGGTGACAATGAAAAGCATATAATACAATCTTCTGGTTGGAGATTAAAAGATCAATTATCATGATAATATTCGTAATTATTCTGTGTGGACTTTTAAGTAAGGTGTAGCTGTTCTCATTTACATTCCACAACAAGTCTGTAAGATAGAAAGCATAATTGTGTTTCTACTTCTTAGAAAAAGGAGCCGAACCTCAGAGAGATTGCCAAACTGGCCACGGTCAGGGCGAGTGTCTGTTCTTCAACACAGAGTCAGTCCTCTGAGTTCATACATTTTAAAAATCAAAGTCTGAAAACACATTTAAGGCTTCATTTAAAATGGGAGTGTGTGGCATTAAGTAAAAATAAGTAAGAAATAGTAGCCCACATAGTAAAATAATTGTTTTATGAGAAGAGGAAATATAAATGGGTTTGAAAAGGATCGGATCATTTTATTCAATATCCACTCATAAAATCTGGTGCTGGCTTTAACTTTCTTTTTTTTGTTTTTTTCTTTTTCTTTTTTTTTTTTTTTGAGATGGAGTCTCCCTCTGTCACCCAGGCTGGAGTGCTGTGGCCGGATCTTAGCTCACTGCAAGCTCCGCCTCCCGGGTTCACGCCATTCTCCTGCCTCAGCCTCCCGAGTAGCTGGGACTACAGGCGCCGCCACCTCGCCCGGCTAGTTTTTTGTAGCTTTTAGTAGAGACGGGGTTTCACCGTGTTAGTCAGGATGGTCTCGATCTCCTGACCTCGTGATCCGCCCGTCTCGGCCTCCCAAAGTGCTGGGATTACAGGCTTGAGCCACCGCGCCCGGCCTGACTTTAACTTTCAAGTTGATCTGAGGAAGACCCACTGTGCCTCCCAGGAAGGTTCCCCTCGAGCTTCTGTCAATACCAACGTTTCTCAAACAACCTGCACATCCTTTGATGTGGAAAATTTTAAGCTATTATTAAAGTTCTGTTTGTGGTAAGATACATCAAATGAATCACGAAGTATGCTCAGAAAAGAATATGGGGCAAGAAGGTTGAAGTGGAATATAGATTAAAATTCTACGAGCTCTTCCAACAATTTTTCTAGGAATGTAAGATAATAATTACAACGGAATTATCATGGAAATATATACCATATTCCACATCAAGTGGTTACGACAGATGTATGAAAGAAACATTCTTTTATTGAAACTATAGAAAAAATCCATGACAAATCTCCTGACACATGCCCTAATACAGCCAAAGCCTATGACTTTTCTTGATAGAATAATAGAAGTAAGATAATCAGCCGAGTGCAGTGGCTCAAGGGGGTAATCCCAGCACTTTGGGAGGCCGAGGTGGGTGGATCATGAGGTAAGGAGTTCAAGAACGGCCTGACCAAAATGGTGAAACCCCGTCTTTACTAAAAATACAAAAAAAAATAGCTGGGCATGGTGTCAGGTGCCTGTAATCCTAGCTACTTAGGAGGCTGAGACAGGTGAATTGCTTGAATCCGGGTGGCAGAGGTTTCAGTGAGCCGAGATCAGGCCACAGCACTCCAGCCTGGGTGACAGAGTGAGAGTCTGTCTTTAAAAAAAAAAAAAAAAAAAAAAGACGATCATGTAAATTTTTGGAGTATCTTCTAAGAGGTGTGTAAGGAAAGGCAATTAGAACTTGACCCAATTCGTGTGACACCTAGTAGTTTTACAGTTACTGCTAAACCTTTTTAGAATACAAAGCTCTGATATGCCCAGGGAAGACTTATTAGAAACAGAAAATACATTGTTGTAACCGCTGGTACTTTAAGTAGCTAGCGATAAAGTGGCCAGAGATAGAGGGAGTGGAATTAATTCCAGAACAGTTGGCTTTGTCTGGGTATCATCTGCAGCTAACAGCCTTTTAAACCAGCAGACACGTGGCTGGATCCAGACACAGGCAACCATAAGCTCCAGTGTCAAGACCATTCTCATTTCTAAAAAGGACTTGTTCAGACTGTTGATCACAATGTTGTAGAAGGTTACTGAGTTTTGGGGGTCTTCTCTCTCTCTCTCTATTTATATATATATATATAAAATCTCTCTATAATTTATATGTATATATAATCTCTCTCTATATATATAAATATATGTATATATATTTGTTGTTGTTGTTGTTGCTGTTTTGTTTTTTTGAGACTGAGTCTTGCTCTGTTGCCCAGGCTGGAGTGCAGTGGCAGAGTCTCACTTCACTGAAACCTCTGCCTCCTGGGTTCAAGCGATTCTCTTACTGCAGGCTCCCAAGTAGCTGGAATTTTAGGTACCCGCCACCATTCCTGGCTAATTTTAGCATTTTTAGTAGAGAAGGGTTTCACCATGTTGGCCAGGCTGGTCACGAACCCCTGACCTCAAGTGATCTGCCCGCCTCGGCCTCCCAAAGTTCTGGGATTACAGGCATGAGTCACCACACCTGGCTTTGTCTATAGACATTTTTTTAAAAATGAAATAGATATAAAAAGAACAGGCAATGCCCAAATATGTCTCATGAACTAAGGGTGAGGTTTGCTTTCCACAATTTCAGTTATCCAAGATCAACCATGCTCTGAAAATATTAAATGAAAAATTCCATAGGTAAACAATTCATAAGTTTGGAATTGCATGCGATTTGAGTAACATGATGAAATCTGACACTACCTTGCTTTCTGGATCTGGGTTGTCCAGCATCTCCACCTGTTTATGCTACCAGCCTGTTAGTCATTTAGCAGCTGTTTTGGGTGTCACATCCACTGTCACAGCATCACGGTGTTTGTGTTCAAATAATTCTTATTTTACTTCATAATGAACTCAAAGGGCAAGAGTAGGGATGTTGCCAATTGGGTTTTTTCAAAGAGAAGTCATAAAATGTTTCCTTTAAGTGAAAATGTGAAAGTTTTTTATTTACAAAGGAAACAAAATCTTATGCTGAGATTAAGATTATAGCAAGAATGAATCTTCTATCAATGAAATTGTGAAGAAGGAAGAAGAAATTTGCACATAGTAGGGTTCAGTACTATTTGTGGTTTCAGGCATTCACAGATGGTCTTGGAGTATACCCGCTGAGGATAAGGGGGCACTACTGTAGTTTTATGAAAATCTTTGTTTGAATTATAGGCTTGTGTGGAGGAGGACAAGTTTGGATAATGGGGAGTCATGGAGACTTGTGTACAGTTTCAGAAAGTAAAATGTATTTTACTAAATTCTACATTACTAAATGTAGTACATTTTACTAAATTACTACACATTCTAAATGTGAGTAGAGACTTACAAATTGAATAACATGGACTGGGCGCGGTGGCTCACGCCTATAATCCCAGCACTTTGGGAGGCCAAGGTGAGTGGATCATAAGGTCAGGAGTTCAAGATCAACCTGACCAAGATGGTGAAACCCCATCTCTACTAAAAATACAAAAAATACCCAGGTGTGGTAGCGGGCGCCTATAATCCCAGCTACTTGGGATGCTGGCGCAGAGAACTGCTTGAACCCAGGAGGCAGAGGTTGCAGTGAGCTGAGATCACGCCACTGCACTCCAGCCTGAGCAACAGAGTGAGGCTCTGTCTTGAAAAAAAAAAAAAAGAATAACATTGCCCTAAGCAATGATGTTAATGGTATCATAGACAAGCTGACAAAAAGCTCCCACTGCGCCTGCTCTATACCTTTGGGATTCCCCAGTGTTATTTTTGGGACTCTAGTTTAGGAGCACGTCTGCTTCTACCTTCCATGTCAGCAGAGCCAGCCTTAACTTCCTGTCCTCCTATGTGTGGACTTCACTCAGGCCCAGGCAGGGGAGCTTTCTAAATTATCTCATTGTTGCTCAGCCCATTATCTACGCTGCTCACAAATTAATTTTTCTGAACCCCCTCCATGCTCAGAACTCTCCAATGGTTTTCTATATGGTCAAGATAAATTTTAAACTCTTTAGTATGGAATTTAAAAACTTTTGACTCTATTGATACTTACTAGTGTTTTTCAGCCTCATTGCTATTGAAAGCCCTAAGATCCAGTAGAACAAAACCACTTACCGGACCCGGGGTGTATGGGAATATTTCCCACCTCTGTGCTTAGGCCCAGTGGCTGTCCTTGTCTACTGTTTATTCCTCTCTTTATAAACTGATAAACTTTTAGTTTGTTTCCAAGTCTGTATTCACATATCACCATCTCTGAGGAACCTTCATTGGTATTCTCTATCCCAAGCATCAGTAAGATGATTCATCTTTTTGGCCTTCATGATGCTTTACTAAGTTGTCTCTCCCATTATATTATATATAACTTTTTACTCCAAGTGTTCAATACGGTATGTGAAACACAGTAAAAGATTCATCTGTATTTGTCAAATTAGTAAAAATCAATAATCATGACTACAATACATACAAAAATTATGAATATTTGATGGATACATTTATTTAATTGTTGTTCCTTTTTTCCCTAAAACTGATAAATATTAATTTATGTACCAACAGTGCAATATTGAAAATGTATTTGCACATGATACAATAAAATCATCATTTAGCACACATGATGCTTTGAGCCCTGCAAATAACTGCTTGCCTAAGCTGTTCTTGATGAGTTATTATTTTAGTCTACACAACAGTAAAGAGAAATGATTTGTTTGTGTATTTATAAATAGTTTCTGTGTCATGTGTTTTTGGATTCTTTTTGGTGGAGAGAGGGATAAGCAATGGAATGGCAAACACAGTAGAGAGAAAGGGAAATAACAAGATTCTTAAAAGAAGGCAGATATGTTCTAAATATTTTTTACCAATAATTTGGGCTCAAAAGGCATTTGATGTCTTCCACATAGTATAGAAAGTTTCATCAAATCAGTCATTTATCTAAAGGAAAAGGGTGAGAAATACAAATTAAAATTGTGTTTTTAATTTTAAAAAATTAACAAAACTAAATTAAAATGAGCAATTTGCTTTTTTTTTTTTTTTAATAAAAGGGAAACGATTAACAAAATTAAATTAACATTTTGACCTGTGGTTATTTTGTAGAGTTGTGGTTATCTTTCTTATGGATTAATGAATAATTTTTCTTTACCCTTTCAACATGCACCATAAATTAGACCACTTTTCTTGGCATGTACTTTTTCAGTTACATTACTGCTGTAATAGTTAATCAAAGAGGGATTGCATACCTGTCTTATGAATGTAATCATAGATAGATATTTCACACTAATGTTGGCAAGTGTGACCTGAAATACTGGACATATATGTAACATAAAAAGATTAAGCTGACATCTGTGTTTCCAATAGTGTGAATACCAAAGACACAAAAATTAGGGAATGACAAGGTTGGAAGTCAAAGTACAGTGTTAAGAGCAGTTTTGGGAATTAAGGCAATGACTAGATTTTATGAAATCTTCTTTTGTGGGCCCCATTGGGCTTGACAGTGTAATTCACATGTAATTTTTTATTTATTATTTTTAAGGAAGGAATATGGGTAGTGTCTTTCTTAAAATAATCCTTAAAGTATATACTCTTAAAACTTTATTGTCCAGGAATTTTTTTTATCAGTTAAGAAATATGTGCATATTCCTCGTTTTTTACCCTGAATTCAAAATACTATTCCCTCAACTAAAACATGAAATCCTTGTAGTCAGGGAATGTACCCTTAGACTGATTCTAGGATTTACTTTCTAGGCTTCTGTGCTGTAGAAGACCCTATTCTGGCTCTGCTTCAGGTCTGCCCTTTCTTATGAAGCAGAAAGTTTATGGGGCTATGGGGATGTACGCCCCTGGGACCCATGCCCTGCCCTTTTTCTTCCTAGACTATGCCTCTACTGACTAAAATGAGCATAAACACCCGAATTCAGAAGGTAAGGTCTAGGCATGATCTAGCCTCTGGCTGCTTTTCTGGTACCCTCTACCAAGACAAGTGGTCAGACGCTTGTTTCATTTTATTCACTGAACACGCCCAGCTCATCTTTGCCTCACAATGTGGCACCAGATGTTTTGTCTACCTCCAGTGCCAGAATCTCCATTTTGAAGACTAGATTCTTCCCTGTGGCCAGGTTTCCACTGAAACATCAACTCCCCAAAGCGCATTTCTCAGATCAACTGTGGCAAAGAGATTCTTTTATTAATATTTGTTTGTGTGTATGTCTGTGTGTGTTTGTGAGTATCCACATAGAATGCAAATTTCACTAGAGCACCGTTTTGTCCTCTTTATTATTGTTTTGTCCTCTGTAAACTTTTAGTGTCCAGAATAGCAACTAGAACATGATGCAAACTGAATAAATAATTGATTAATCCATGGTTCTTGAGTGAATTATCTGATATAATTACATGTTCAGCAAATGTATAACGTGTGAAGGAATAAAGCAATGGAATTAATAGTTGAATGAAGGGTTACATTATTCTCCTGACTGCCAAAACCTATGGCCATTTCACTATTACACACTACTCATACCCATCCAGTGAACCCTACTGGGCCCCTACAAAGAGGCAAGAGGGTTGGCCGTACACTGTATATATAGCAGTAAATTCTTTATCTTCCTATCTTTGCATTGTGACATGACAGATCCTCCCACCAATAAGTGGAGACTATCTCTCCACTATTTGCATCTGGGTCAGCCATGCCGTCTACTTTGGCCAATGAGTCATTGGCAAACACACCAGCAAAGAAACTTTTCTTCTCTTACTGCTCTGGAAGGCACTGAGGCCGCCATGTGAAAAGCTCAGACATTCTACTCCATGATAAGAAACATGTGGCCCTGTCCCCACATTAACCAAGGTGACTGGCTACCAACTACCATCTATATAGGAATGACACAATCCCAGATAATCCAGCCTTTAGCGAGCCCACCAAATGACCACAGATATGTGATTGAGGTGAGAAGCCAGCAGGTGAGCTGGCTCAGTCCAGTGATATCATCTAGTCAACTCAAAAAAGTGAGTCAAATACATGATGGCTGCCATTTTTAGTCACAAAGTATTGGTGCAATTTGTTACATGGCAAAATTGAACTGATACTGAGGTTATATGGAAAAAAAATAAAACAGGTCCTGCTGTAACTGTGTGTTTTCATAAATTTAGGTAGCTTTTTAATGTGTCAATATTGCACTCAAATACAAAAAAGTCCTTTTGCAATGGCTGCTTTTAAAGACTTCATTAATAAAATGCCTCACTTATTTGACAGGAAGAAAGACTAGAATTTATCTTAATATAATTGAATCTGATAATGAATCATTTTTATATACCTCAAAGGTATATTTGAGTGACTAACTGAAAACAAGTTCCAAGTTGAATAGAGATTGAATTAGAATAAATGAAAGCCTAACTTTTTCTTAAATGCTGACACCACAGGATTTGCCATGATCATATTAAGTTTGAAAGAACATCAATGAGATTGTAATTTTAGAATGTTCTGTTTAACCCATGGTTCAAATACATTTTGATATTATTATACTGAATGTATGACTGAAGATCAAATCATCTTAACGTCATTGGACAGCATGTTTTGATACATACGTTAACAAGCACCATGTTATTTTGCTTAAAAATCATTGGAAGTTTTGCTGAGAAAACTTTTGGCCTCCAAGCATATTTTAATGAATGATTCCAATACCACACTAATCTGATACATGAATTTGAATTGCTAATATTTTAAAAATTTGCTGCCCATGCCGCTACTGTCGATGCTCACTTCTGCTAAAGCAGATGTCTATTATCCATCTTGCCACATACACATTAAACTGCTAATCTAAGGGGTAAAAAAATAAAATAGCCCATTTCTCTTATTGTTATTGATACATTGAAGAATCCCTAAGATGTAATGTTGAGGCAGATTTTTATCATGACATTATTGTTTATATCGGTATATATTCACTTCTAACATTCCTCTAGCTCATTGGGGTACTTTGAACAGTTCTGCCAATAGCAATATGTTCAATCTGTAGTATTATGTTTTCTCAATCAGAAAATCATGTATGCTATTCCTATGTCTAATATAAGCATTCTGTCCAAGCCATTCCAAAGTACCATCTGTCAGTATAGGCACTATCATTCAAACGAAGATGTTTCTCATCATTTAGTAGGAAATAAATGGTGGGCAAAATAACCATGACACAAAAAGGATCAAGAGATTGAGAACAAAGTCTGTGTGTCTCTCCTGAGTCAAGTAAGGACTTTCAAACAGACTAAGAGCGAAGTGTGGAGGCACATTCCTGTAGTCTCAGCTGAGGCAAGAGAATAGCTTCAGACCAAGAGTTAAGGTTGTAGTGCACTAGATCACAAGTGTAACTAGCTACTGCACACTAGCCTAGGCAATATACTGAGATCCTGTCTCTAAAACGTAAACAAAATAAGATAATAAAATAAAACCTCCACATATATCCAAATATTAGCCAAATAAAACTGTTTTACAGTAAGACATTTTCCTCCTTCTCTCAAAGAATAATATTTTAGACGTGCTAATGATGGGAAGGACTCATTCAGCCTTGGCCATAGATTCTGAATCTTGAACCTTTATCAAATACTTTAAATATTCCTACTGTGGTGGTTGTTAAATGCATTCAAGAAGTCTTTGACACTTCTTTTCTCAGGAGATACGACTTTATTCCAAGTGTGGGCTGAACTTAGTAACCGACTTCTAATAAAGCGAAAGCAGTAGAAGCGATGATGTGTTACATCCTGACACAAAGTTATAAAAGGCATTGTGCCTTCCTTCTTGCTCTGTCTTCGCTAAAGCACTTTTGGGGGAGCCAACTTCCATATTATGACGATGCTGGAGCAGTCCTATAGACAGGTCCACATAACAAGAAAAGACTCTCCCCTGACAACAGCCTTGTTAATGAACCACCTGGAAAGCTTGTCTTCTAGCCCCATCTAACCCTTTAGACGACTGCAGCCTTGACCAGCATATTAAGTACAATCTCAGGAAAGAACCTGAGTCATAATCACTCAGCTAAAAGACTCCTGAACTCTTGACTCACAGAAAAAGTGCAATATGAAATGTTTATTTTTTTAACTGTTATGTGTTGGGATAATCTGTTACTCAGCAAGAGATAACTAATACGTTCACCAAAAAAATCAATGAATTCAATAAAGGCATTAAGTAATTTAAAAATTTTTTTAAATGTTGATTTTCAATATCTTTGCTCCCTTCAAAATGGGTAGTTTGCCTGAAATATTTTCTGCCTTTCATAAAATCTTGTGAGATTATTTTAGGAAAATTTTTAAAAATAAAATATGGGCAATTAGGAAAAAATGCTTTATGTATAACTGAAATTATAAACAGAATGGAATTGAGAAGTTAGGGATGTATGTATAATTATGTATAAATATGTATGTATTGGAGTTACCTGGTCTGGGATGCTCTTACTACAAACTTACAGGCACATAAGCATATTTCCCCTGTATATTTATATATATGCACTAGCATATGAGGTACTTTTTTTTTGAAAGCTTGGAAGAGGAGATAGTTTGTAATTGGGGGATGTGTTAGGGTTTGAGAAAGAAGGAGGAGGGGGAGATATATACACGCACACATATATATGTATATACACACACACAGAGAGAGAGAGAGAGAGAGAGAGAGAGAGAGAGAGAGAGAGAGAGAGAGAGAGACAGAGAGGAGAGAGAGGACAAGAGATTGTGAGAAATTGACTGAGAAGTCCCACAACTGGCCATGTGCAAGCTGTAGATCTAGAAAAGCCAGTGTTAGTCCAAATCCAAATTTCAAGTCCAAAGGCCTAAGAACCAGGGAAGCCAGTGGTGTGAATCCCAGTGCAAGTGCAGGAGTAGGTGCAACGAGTGTTCCTGTCAAGTATGACACAGGGAAAAGGGGGAAAATTCCATCCTCCTACGCATTTTGTTCTGTTCAGGTCCTAAACGGATTGGATGATGTCCACCCACATCGAGAAAGACACTCTACTTTGCTGAGTCCAGCTATTCAAATGCTAATCTCATCCAGAAATGCCCTCACAAACCCAGAAAAAATGTTTACCCAGGTATTCCTTAACCCAGTCAAGTTGACACATAAAATCAACTGTAACAGGGGATGATGCTAATAGTGAAAGACTAAGTGACATGTAAGAAATGATGTATCCCATGACCAGCCCCCGAAGTTAGGTTTGATTTTCTACGGTAGAGAGTGAAGGGCCAGAAGTTGATTCAACCATTCAAGAAACATTATGTCACCTAGGCTGACAATCACCTTGTGCCCAGAGTCCCATAAAATATGAAACTGAATGAAAGAGGAAAAAATTATTCTCTTATCTTTTCTACAAACCATCAATACTTTGTAGAACATTAATTACCATCCTTAGGAAAATAAAATGAGAGGTCACATAATGGACAGTGGCAGGAGGGCTCCAGCATTTGGAGTCATAGACATTGCAAGGGACTAACAGGCATAAAAGCAAGAGGAGGGAAACAGGGCAGGCCCTATGTGGCCACTGCAGTTGACAAGTTGTTTGCTCACGTAAGACCCTGCTCTGAGAATGTCCAGAAAAACTGGGGTATTCTTAAACGATTAATCTCTTAGTAATTAGGAATCCTGTGGGTGAGAGAAGTGCAATTATTTATAGCCACAGTCCAGGAGGTCTTGGATATGCATTAAAGTTTATAAATATGCCTACAACTTCAAAGTGTTTCTTTCCTCCCTCACTCCCCCTCTCCCTTCTTTTGTTCTTGTCTTGGTTTTCCTTTATTCTTCCTTATATCTAACTTCCCTTCTTTTTCACTCGCCCATTCTTTTATATTGTACATTGTTGGATTACTCTTTCTCTAGAATCTAGATGCACTGGCTAAGAGTTAGGACTTTGGTTCAGGCGGGATTTAGTGATGTGGGCTTCTTGCCACACATACACAATCTGCTTCATGTTAGATGCCTCATCCTATTTTCTAACCCTACTAGAGGTCCTTTTGACCATACTCTATGGCTTATCACACACCACTGGAATCTAGAAAATTTAGTAATCGTCTTATATCATTCCAGACTTTAGTTTATGGGGGTTTGAGTGTTACCTTGAAGACTTTCTATCGCAGCAGGTTGAAACTTGGCATACATTTTGACAGCCAGATGCGATATTTCTTTCTGATTGCATGGCTCATAGTCACTTTAATAATGAATTGTTTTCCCAAGTAAAACTCAGTGGAGGTGCAACATCTGGTTTCTAGTGAAAAAGCCAACTTAATTTACTCAAATCCCTGGTGTGATTTACAAAGCACCAAAGAAGGTGGAACACTTTGACACGTTGTAGAATACCGACCGACTATGTCTACATTGGCAAGGGTTTTCTAAATGGCTCATTTAAGGCAATCAGGGAATCTTTTATTTGGTACCACCCTAACAGCAGAAATGTTTACATTTCTAAATGAAAACCTTTTTCTGCAGCTGAAAGCATTTCCAAAAAAAAAGTAAATGCTTTGGTCATTAAAGGCAAAGACAAGGTTTTCTTTTGAATGGTGGAGATTGTAAAATATTTTCCAAATATTGCCAAACACTATGAGAAAAATGTAAGCATTCAATAAATTCCTGGCTTCCAGTACAATCATTAGTAGAATTTTAAGCAAGTTCAGATTTTCAGACAGGCTACCAATTTTTGCAGTGGAATAGCTGGATATTTAAAATCATACCCAAATACAATGGTAATTTAAATGCTGATGTGAGCAAAATTATCAGGATAATTAACACCAACATTCACATATATGCACAATTTTTATAAATTACTAACAAAAATGAATCCAAAGCCTCATTTTTGTGACATTTATAAACATTTTATTTCTGTTTCTTTGAGATGGTGAACTCAGATTTGGAGGTAATATACATTTAATTCACATTTTCTGCTCACACATAATGTGGTAGGTAATATCAAGGAAAAAGTCAAAACTTGGTTTGGGGCTATGAAAATATCTCTGTCACAATCAGCATATTTTTTTTCTTGTGGTATGATGGATACATGAAAGGAAATGGGAGGTTACCAACAGATTTTATGGCTCTTGAGTTTGTCATAACAAAATCAGTGAAGTTATAATGAGCTAAATATAATAAAATTAAATTTTCTGTAGCAAACAAAAATGAGTAAGCATAATTACCTACAAAAATAAATAGGAACTATTGTCTTAGGTTTAAGTGGTTTATAATAATGGATCATGAAGGTAGAAAAGTCACACAAAAGCTTCTTATAAACTTTATAATTTTAGGACTGAATAAGTATAAAGCTGGCATGAAGTAATCATGATAACACCAAGGATAATTATATTCTTAATGACATCAATGGAATCAACTAGGAAATATGCTTCAGATTTTGCACTTATACAAGCACGTATTTATATATCAATAGGTATATATATCCTTCCTCATAGTTTTGTGTCAATTGAAAACTTGCATCTTTGGTTTTGGCTTTTAAAATTAAAAATGAATTATGAATTAAAAGTTAGTAAGTTTCAAATTCTACATCTGTTATGAATTATGATAAGAACTGTCGTGTAAATTATGTCATGAAACCTCACAACCTCCCTAACCCATAATATTATTGTTCATTTGTAACAGATGAACCAAGGCAGAATCCATGCAGTTACACTGAAAGTCTAATAAAAATTAAGAATTCTTGTTCTTTGTGATTATTTACATTCACTCTAATAACAAAGTGTGTGTTTTAGTCTGACTTTTTATTAAATGTAATATATTCCACTCAACACTACAACAAACTATATTTTATGCTGATGATATGGTTTGCATCCATGTCACCACCCAAGTCTCATGTTCAACGGTGATCCCCAGTGTTAGAGGTGGGGCCTGGAGGGAGATGATTGGATCATAGGGGTGGATCCTTCATGAATGATAAAGTACCATCCCTTTGGTGCTGTTCTTATGATAAAGTTCTCACAATATCTGGTTGTTTAAAAGTATGTGGCACTTACCCCCAACCCCCATCCCTTCATCCTGCTCAGGGCACGTAAGATGCGCCTGCTTCCTCTTTGCCTTCCATCATGATTGAATGTTTCCTGTGGCTTCCCCAGGAGCTGATCAGATGCCAGCATCATGCTTCCTGTACAGTCTGCAGAACTGTGAGCCAATTCAATCTCTTTTCTTTGTAAATTACCTAATCTTAGGTATTTCTTTATAGTAATGCAAGAACAAACTAGTACACTCTTTTACCATTTTGAATCTTAATTTTTAAAATATTTTAAATACAATACAATTACTTGTCTTGTAAGACATTTGTCATTGCTAAAGTTCACAAATGTAGAAATTTGGCATTTCTTAAATACACATTAAAAGTCAGATTGTGGGGTTAAATGGCATAATACAGCAGATGATATTGCTAATTAATTTTACACTTTGCTTATGGACATACACACTTCGTATCCTAGAAATACTTGTCCAAATTGCATAATGTACATGGTGACTTCATAAAGTAACTGCTATTTTGTTTTGAGACAAAATTATTTCTCTAGAAAACCTCAGGTTTTCCACTTAAGACCTTTAACTAATTAGATGAGATTCACCAACATTATTAAAGATAATTTTCTTTACTTAAATTCAATTGACTGTAAATATTAACCACATCAAAATGCCTTTATATAAGGATTTAACTAGTATTTGACCAAACAACTAGACCTGATAACCTCATCAATTAACTATGGAGAAGTTCTTGGACTGAGCATTTAATCAAGAAGAAACTAAATGAAAGGCCCTAGGGCAGGAGCAATGGTTGATATAATTAGTATCAAAAAGATTATCTCTGTTAAAGAATAATAAGAAAAAGAAGGAAGAGATAGGGACTGGAGTTAAGGTAAATAGCTGTGACAAAACAGTCTATGAACATTTAGGTCACAGTAAATACTATGGCTTTTACTGTAAGTGAGCTAGAGAGCCATTGCAGAGTGCTGAGCTGAGGGCAGATATGGCTTGCAGTGGTAAAATGACATAAATTAGTGGCCTAGTAAGAAATGAATATATATTGTACTACCAAGGTAATTGATGAATAGGACATACGGCATGAGAAAAGAGGAGGGAAGTCAAGAATAACCTCAAGTGTTTATTTGACCTACATTACTGGATAAAGGAAGTTGCTATTTGCTAATATGGAAAGCCAAGACAAAGAGTTGGTTCAAATGAGGGCAAATAAAATTTAACTTGGAGATCTTTTTTGATTATCCAAGTGGAGATATCCAGTAATAAATGAGAGGTAGTGATTAGAGGGAGACATGAGAGTTCTCTGTTTATTGATAGAGTTTAAAACCATGGAAGTGAAATAATTACTTGAGAGCTTAGACGAAAGAATCTGAAGAACATAGCCCTAGGATATTCAAATATTCAGAGTTTGAGAAGATGAAAACACCCAACAATAAAACAGCTACAATAGCAGAAGCAACAACAATGCCAAAAACAACAAAACTGGAAGTGTACACAAGTGTAAGCTTAAAACTTTTATTCAAGGTGCTATTTCCCAAATCTGATGTAGGATTCTTCTCAAATAAAAGGGTTTTATGCCCAAATACATTTTGAATATTCTTCATACTGTATCAGCTTCTGTGAAATTCTTAATATCTCCATATTAAAGGTTCTGAGAAACTCAACAGAAACGAACCTATTTAAACTGTCAAATTCAATATTTCAAATATTTTTTGATCATGGAGGCCTTTTGTTCTCAAAGGGAGCTGACAAATTCCATGGTCCTAAAATTATTTTTCTGACTTTTTTTTTTGCCATGTTCCCTTAAAATTACTATTTTGATTTGATTTTCCTATTCTTTTAAACCTTATAGTTAATAGTATTTCCTGCAAATTATTTGCACTTATAGTAATGGACATGGGGAGAAAGGGTCTAGATTTTTTCAATTTAAAATTTGAGATAAATTTTCCATTATAAAACAAACATAACAATCTCTTCCTTGTTTAAAATTATGCCTAAGTATTTTATTTTGTTGATGATATTGTAAATGAAATTGTTTTCTTGATCTATTTTTCTGATTATTTGTTGTTAGTGTAAAGAAATACTACTGAACATGATCGGAGACATATGGAATGTGATTAACATATCTGTATAATAAAAAAAGTCTAATTTTTGTATGGTGATTTTGTATCCTGCAACCTTACTGAATTTGTATGTTAGTTCTACATTTTTGAATGTGAAGTCTTTAGGGATACACACACACACATATATAGGTATGATCATGTCATTCACATTACATGTCAGGAACAATTTAATTTCTTCCTTTTCAGTGTCGATGACTTTTATTCATTTGTTTTGCCTAATTGCTCTGGATAGGACTTCCAGTACTAGACTGAGTAGAATTATCTAGAGCAAGCATTCTTGTCTTATTTCTTACCTTAGAGAAAAGCTTTCAGTTTTTTCCTTTGGACGTGTGGTCTTGTCATCTACAACCCCTTTTATTCTGTTGAGATTCTTCTACACCTAAATTGTTGAGAGTTTTTATCATGAAAGGATGATGACACTTTTCAAATGTTTTTTCTGCGTTTGTTGAGATGATGATATGATTTCTAACCTTCATTCTGTTAATGTGGTGTGTCACATTTATGGATTTCCGTATGTTGAACTATCCTTGCATCCCAGGATAAATCTCATTGATCATGGTGTATGATCATTTTAATGTGCTGTTGAATATAGAATTGTTAATATTGTGTAGAGGCTTTTTGCATCTATATTCATGAGGGATGATAGCCTGTAGTTTTCTTCTTCTTTTTTTTTTTTTTTTGTATGTCCTTGCCCAGCTTTGGCATAAAGGTAATTCATAAATTTAACTGAGGGAGTGAAAGTTCTGTACACTGAAAAACACAAAGTACTAATAAACAAAATTGAAAAAGACACCAATATTGGAAAGATATTCCATGTTCATGAATTGGAAGGATTAATATTATTACATCTCTGTAGTATTCAAAGCAAGTTACAGATTTAATGCAATCTCTATCAACATTCCAACATTTTCCACAGAAATTTAAAAAATTCACAAAAGTTTTGTGGAGACACAATCTTGTGTCAGCACAAGTGAATAGTCAGCAATCTTAAGCAAAAGAACAAAACTGGAGGCATCACACTACCTGAACTAAAACTGTATTACACAGCTAGAATAATAAAGACAGCATGGCACTGGCATAAAAACATAGACTAATAAAAATATAGACAGGCTAGAAATAAATTCACACATTTAAAGTGCCAAGAACATATGATGGGAAAAGGACAGTCTTTTCAATAAATGACATTGGGAAAACTGAATGTCCATATGCAGAAGAATTAACTCATACCCTTATTTCACACCACATGCAAAAATCAACTCAAAATGGATCAAAGATTTATACATATAATCTGATGTTTTAAAATTAAAATACAGAAGAAAACATGGGAGAAAAGCTTCGTGATATTGGTCTGGTGAATAATTTTTTGAATATGATCACAAAAGCACAGGCAATAAAATGTAACAACAACAAATGGGATTGCTTCAAACTAAAAAGCTTCTGCATAGCAAAACAAAGCCAAAACCAAAACAAAACAACACAGTTGTGGCTCGATGTGGTGGTTCACACCTGTAATCCTAGCAGTTTGGGAGGCCAAGGCTGGCAGATAGCTTGAACCCAGGAGTTCAAGACCAGCCTGGGCAACGTGGTTAAACCCCATGTCTACAAAAAATACAAAAATTAGCTGGGCATGGTGGTGTGTGCCTGTAGTCCCAGCTGCTTGTGAGGCTGAGGTGGAAGGATCACCTGAGTCTGGGAGGTTGAGGCTGCAGAGAGCCGTGATCATGCCACTGCACTGTGACCTGGATGACAGAGTGAGACTCTGTCTCAAGAGAAAAGCAAAACAAAAACAAACCGACAATAACAAAAAGAAAAACAAAACAAAACAGAAAACCAATCAATAGAGTGAAGAGACAACTTATGTAATAGTGGAAAATATTTGCAAATCACACATGTAGTAATACCCAAAGATGTAAGAAACCCAAGTAACTTAACCACAAGAAAACAAACAAAAACATTTAAAAATGTGTAAATGACCTGAATAGACAACAAAGTTGGGAGGAAAAAAATAATTGAACTAGGTCATAACCTGGAGGAAGAAGGTATGAAGTAAAGGAAAAGAGAAAGTTAAAAGTGTTTGCAAGATTTTGACCTGAACAGCTTGTAAAAGTTATTGCCAATAACTGAGATGGGAACAGCTTGGAAGGTGGGTATGGGAACATGATTGCTTTGTAGGGTGAGAAGTAAGTTAAATTTGAGAATCCTTTTGGACATGCAAACGGAGACATCTAAAAAGCCATTGGACATTTGAGTCCCATCAGAGAAAAGTTGTGACCAAATTTAAGAATGATGAACATAGGATATTATTTATGTTCTAAACAGTATGAGATGAATCAGGATAAGAATATAGTTAATAGAACATATTAGAGGCTGTACCACTCTCCCATATACTGAACAAGATGCTGTAGTTGGTAAGTGAAGTAACAATTTTCCAGTAGAAGTTTTGATACCATCTTTATGACAGTAATAAAAGACAAAAATTAGGCTGGGCATGGTTGCTCACATCTGTAATCTCAGCACTTTGGGAGGTTGAGGCAGGCAGATCACTTGAGGTCAGGAGTTTGAGATGAGCCTGACCAACATGGTGAAACCCCATCTCTACTAAAAATACAAAAATATGGCAGGCATGGTGACTCATGCCTGTAACCAAGCACTTTGGGAGGCCGAGGCGGATCACGAGGTCAAGAGATCAAGACCATCCTGGCCAACTTGGTGAAATCCCGTCTCTACTAAAAACACAAAAGTTAGCTGGGTGTGGCAGCGTGTGCCTGTAGTCCCAGCTACTTGGGAGGTTGAGGCAGGAGAATCATTTGGACCCAGAGGCTACAGCCTGAGCCGAGATTGTGCCAATGCACTCCAGCCTGGGTGACAGAACGAGACTCTGTCTCAAAAAAAAAAAAAAAAAAAAAAATTAACCAGGTATGGTGGTGTGCACCTGTAATCTCAGCCACTAGGGATGCTGAGGCAGGAGAATCTTTTGAACCCAGGAGGCAGAGGTTGCAGTGAGCGAAGATCATACTTCTGCAGTCCAGCCTGGGCAACAGAATGAGACGGTCCCCCCCAAAAAAAAAAAAAAAAAAAAAAAAAAAAAATTAGTAGTAATGGGGAAAATATTACCAATATGGTGACCTCCTGCTGTAGTCACTTGCAGTCTTCTAATGGGTGGTTCAAACAAATAATTTCAAGTTTCAAGATTTTTTTTTTTTTTTGAGACAAAGTCTCACTCTGTCGCCCAGGCTGGAGTGCAGTGGTACAATTTCAGCTCGCTGCCAAGTCTTTTATTAAATACCTCCTTGTAATCTAGACCCAACAGCCATTAAATCTCTCTCTATCTTCCTCTCGTTCTCACTCTCTTATGAAGTATGATTAAATTAATTAGTCTAACACATCATTTAGAAATTGTCTTATATGAGGTATGTAGCAAGTTGAGGGGCAGAGTCAGGACATTTGGAACATTTATTTGACATTAACATTTCTGCCAATCAAATTGTTATGTCTATGAGATGCCAGACAATTAATGTGTTGTTTCTTTTAAGTAACACATTTAGTAGATTACTGTTTCATCAGTGCATTTCCTTGATACTAGAGAAGGTACATTACTTCATAGATACTTTTTCCAGTCTCATTTGGAATTCTTTTGCATTTTTGTCTTTGTTTCTTTACATCTGCATCAAATGCTGTTTGGCCTCATCAAATGAATAGTTTTAGAATCATTTATATGCAGTCATATATTTGGGACAGAGTTAGTCATCAAACATGAAGGTTGATGAAATTTGTTAAAAGATATGAATAATTTTGTTTATTTTTAAAGATGAAATTAAGTAGTAGAAAGTCAGAAAGCCAGATTTCATTAATATTAAATAGCTATTCTCAGCATGATAAGTTGCAGGTAAAAGGCAGGAAATCAGCCTCCTATTTGCCTGCTACAAAATGATAGCCTTGTGATTGTGGGAGCTGTTTGTTCCTGCATGAGAAATAAGTTGCCCGGTGTCAGGCGTGTTCTGATAGGATCAAAACAGTGCATGTCATATGGATGACCTTTTCCTAATATTGCACAAAGAAATCAAGCTGAGGCCGGGCGCGGTGGCTCAAGACT
Organism: Rhinopithecus roxellana; assembly: GCF_007565055.1. Taxonomy (NCBI): domain Eukaryota; kingdom Metazoa; phylum Chordata; class Mammalia; order Primates; family Cercopithecidae; genus Rhinopithecus; species Rhinopithecus roxellana. The sequence continues at coordinate 143,145,178 of NC_044553.1, read as the reverse complement.
GTAATCCCAGCACTTTGGGAGGCCGAGACGGGCGGATCACGAGGTCAGGAGATCGAGACCATCCTGGCTAACACAGCGAAACCCCGTCTCTACTAAAAAAAATACAAAAAAAACAAAAACAAAAACAAAAAACTAGCCAGGCGTGGTGGCGGGCGCCTGTAGTCCCAGCTACTCGGGAGGCTGAGGCAGGAGAATGGTGTAAACCCGGGAGGCGGAGCTTGCAGTGAGCTGAGATCCGGCCACTGCACTCCAGCCTGGGCGACACAGCGAGACTCCGTCTCAAAAAAAAAAAAAAAAAAAAAAAAAAAAAGAAATCAAGCTGAGAGAGGTTAATGGTGTACCCTTGAGCACGTGGCTGGGTAAGTACCAGGATAAGGCTTAAGCTTCCATCTCTTAGCTCCACCTCACAGGCTATTGGCTTCATCTTGCAGTACATCAACCTCTTACTATAACTGGCTGCTTCTCCTGCTGCATGGTCATCACCTTCCTCTTGCTAGATGCTCATCAAGAAAAGTCATGCAGTTAGTACAGGTCCAAGAAAACAGATCCTAAAAGAGAATAGAATAAAGCCATTGATGTTGATCAGGCTCTGACAAGTCTTCCTACATCTCATCTTTGCTAATGGCATATGGAATGAAAATAATGCAAAGTGGGATGAAGCTCAAGGGGTTTTCCAAGGAATTGGAATTTTGTCAGAGCATGAAAGAATGTATGGTTACTCAATTTTGGTGGTGCTTCAGTGAATTTAAATAGACCATGCCCAAGATTACATAAGAGAGCTATCAATAAAGAGATGCATTTTCTGATTATGTAAGTAATCACCACCCTTGAGCAAAATTTGAAAAATATAAAAATATTTCAAAATAAAACAAAATCATCCCTAACCTTTATAAAGAGACACCACTAAAAATATTTTGGATGTACGTCCAAGTGCATTTTTCCTTATAAAATTGAACCCATATTTTTATAAAGCTTCTTCTATTTTTCTTTTCATACTTTATTGTGAGCTTATTTCCAACTTACTAAAGTGAGTTCATGCAGATTATGATGATGAAATATTATCATATGGTATATAAACACTCTGTATTTATTTATTACCCTTCTCTCAACTTTAAGATTGTTCCACATTTGTCATGAATAAAATTGTAATGAACCTGTTGATTATAACATTTTAGCAGTTAAAATACAATGCTTTAATATTCAAGATATTTTTAAAATTATGTAGTGCTTCTTTATGTTTGCCATGTAAGTTGACACAATCAGGAGTGAAGGAAATCCTATTCTTATAAGCCCAGGTTTAGATTAGTTGCTGGAAAACTATCAGTACTAGGCAATATTTCACTGAATTAAAATAAAAGCTGCTGGGTTCTGTAATGATAAAACAGCAAATGTGCTTTGAGGCCAGCATTTTTCCATATTCAGTTGTGGGCCCAGAAAAATAGTCTAATGTTGATTACAAATACTTCAGCATGATTCAGGCTGATCTCTTCAGAAATAACCTTGGCTTTTTAGTTAAAAATTGACAGAAACAAAGTCCTTCATGGATCTTTTTCTGGAAGTCTTGCTTTTCTCTTTAAGCATGATGTTAGTCATTATGGTGCAATTTTGATTATGTGTACAATATTTATATTTATGTAGTCACTGACACCTCATCCTGTCATGATTTGAATGCAGATGAGTGAGTAGGTAATGATGATGATTTGTTATGGTGAAAGTAAACGTTATGACTTAAATTCACCTAAAGGAAAATCTTTACTCTGAAGACAGGTGGCATATTTAGAACCATTTATAATCTTCATAGCTTTTTTTCTTTGTTTCCTTCTGCATTTTTTCAAAACCATATAAATTTTAAACCTTATAAATATGGGAAATTAAATGAAGACAGTCCTATTAAGTCATTCTCTTAAAACTAACAGAAATAGGGAAGAAGGGGACATCATTTCTTTTATTTACATGTGATATATTGGTTAGTTGGCTTGTGTAACTTACCATGACTAAAAACTGTATCAGCCATTTAATTATTTTGGTACCAAGATATTAATAAATTGTTTGATGCCTTCATTGATCCACCCAGTGCAGATGTGGATGTCAGCATTACTGGTCATCTCTGGGGTTGTTTTCATAGGACATATCAGAGTGACAGATTGCATTAATCATGATGGTAAATTGATGCTATAATGAACACCACTTTGTACACATGTCTTCTTTTTATTAGAATCAAACTACCGGATTTTGCTTTGTTTAACTAAACTATAACCTAATTTGTTGTCAAGTATTACATTGTCAAGTATTACATGCTGAACTAAATAAAATATTGTCAAGTATTACATGCTGAACTAAATAAGTTCATGTCCCCAATATTTTAGGCAAAATAAAGTGGTAGCCCACGTTTAATACTATAGAATAATATAGTTTTTCCAGACTCATGAAATTTCTGTGATTCTTTATATACCTAATTGATTTATTCTCTGTTTTCTTTTAGGGCATCAGGTTATATAGACTCAATTTTGTCATATTCCTCATTTTATGTTTTATACATTTACTGTGCACTGTACTTTCTAGTTTCCCATGAAATATTATCAATCTATTATATAGAATTCTGTTGTATATTGAGCAAGCAATCTGAGGTTGCAGTGTTTCTTATCTAAGTTATAAATTAGAAATTAAAACACTTTTAGAGATGCATTGCTTCCAGAAAAACGTTCCCACAGATGGAAGCCTGTTAATTATTCTTGCTGTGCTGCTTCTTTAGTCCGACATCGAGTAAGATGTTAATTTGCCATTTAGAAAGGTTTTATTGATGGTTTCTGGTGAGACAATTCTAAAATAATGGTTTTATTCTGTGTTTGAGCCTTGGACGTAGAATAAGAGAACCCAAATTCTGGCCCTATCAACAGTACTCTATGGATTTATAGCTTTGTATACATTTTGCAACTTCTAAGAGACTTTTCGCTCATTTATGAAATGGAAAACAATACTAGCTACCTTGTTATTGAGGTTAATAAATAAATGTTATGTTTTGTAGGCTGCAGTGCACTGGTAATATACAGTGGTATTAATGCCTTAATTGTTGACTTTAAAGCATCACTAACTGCATGCTAATTATAGATATTCATATTTCTGTTAAAAGTAGCAAGTGCCTAAAAATGTGCAATGTAGGACTTTACTGCATATGTTCTTTTGCTGGAGCTGCCAAAATACATCCTAGACTTGGTGATTTAACACAAAATATTTTCTCACAGTCCTAGGAGCTAGAAGTCTGAAATCAAGGTGTTGGCAGGACTGGTTTAATTTTGAGGCCTCTCTTCTTGGCTTGTAGATGACTGTCTTTTCCCTTTGTTTTTACATGGTCTTTTCTGATTTCCTTAAAGGACACCATTTACAGGGACTGGATAAGGTCCCACCCTAATGATCTCATTTGACATTAATTACCCCTTTAAAGATCCTATCTCCAAATATACTTACATTCTGAGGTATTGGTGGGGGGTGGTTAGGACCTCAGCATATGAATTTAGAGGAGAAACTATTCAGCAAACAATACTGTATAATAATGTTTCCCAGATTGTAGTCTGCTGAGCACTTGTATCCAGATGTACTTTAGTAACAGATTATAATGGTGAAACACATTGGGAGAATGCTAAGTAATACACCAAAAAGTTTGTGTTTGGTTGAGATTGTGGATCTTTTTACAAGCTAAAGAATGGTAATTTCCAGGAGGATATTATAGGAGTTAGGCTTTACTATATTTATTTGACCAAGGAATCTGATTTTGTTATTCAGAAAAGGCTGTTGCATATGCATAGTAACTCTTTTCTTTACTTAAAGGACAGTAATACAAATCTGACACACTTGAAACATATATCTTAGGGTGGGCCCAATTATAGATGGGATAAGTAACCATCTCTACCATGTTTGTGTGGAAAAGTTAAAAAAAAAAAAAAGCCCTCCACTTTATTAGAAGCCAAATGAATGTAGCATTTTTCCGATGCAAGCAATTACCCTAATTGCCATTATATTTTACCTAAGACAGCTGTTTCTGTCTAGGTTTTTGTTTTTCAGAAAGATAAAATGCTTTTATGTTAATGGGTTATGTTTTATACTTTTATTTTAATAATATCAATTATTAACTCTTGAGAATGGTCCAATAAAATACTAATTTCCCTTTTTCTTAATGAGATCTCTAGGGACTGGAACAAAGGAAGGTAAAAGTAAATGGAAAGAAAAGTAAGAAAAGACAGAACAGTTGTTCTCAATCCACACGCTGCATGTAAGTCACGTGATAAGACTTTAAACATGAAAATGGCGTGGCCCTATCCCTAACATTTCTCATTCAAATGATTGAGTGAAGGACTGAGATGCTTTAAAGCTCTAATCATGATTCTAATACGTGGTCCAGAGTAAAACTATGATTCACAGGAGAGAGGCTAAGTAAGAGGTGTGCCAAATCTATTAGGTAGAGCTCCAGAAATATTAGGTGCTGGGGTAGGATGACAAAAACAAACAAACAAACAAACAAAAAAAGAATTGTTAATGGTAACAGAAAGCGAAATACAAAAACACAAAAGACTTATTGATCAAATTCCCTGCATCAATGAGTGAAAAGGAAGTGATAAGTAGGCATTGAGGAGAGCTAAAGCAAATTTTATCTTGCAAAACTGAAACTCTACACCCATTTTAAGTAACGAAAGTCTTAGGCTATAAAATCAATGTGCAAAAATCACTAACATTCCTATACACCAACAACAATAAATCTAAGAGCCAAATCAGGAATGCATCCTATTCACAATTGCCACAGAAATAAAATACCTTGGAATACAACTAACCAAGGAGGTAAAATATTTCTACAAGGAGAACTGTGAAACATTGCTCAAAGATATCAGAAATGACACACAAAATAATACAAAAAAAAAAAAATTCTATGCTCATGGACAGGAAGAATCAGTATCATAAAAATTGCCCGACTGCCCAAAACAATTTATCGATTCAATGCTATTCCTATTAAGCTACCATTGAGATTCTTCATATACTAGAAAAAAAAAAAAACTATTTTCAAATTCAAGTAGAACCAAAAAAGGGCCTGAATTTGCCAAGGCAATTCTAAGCAAAAAGAACAAAGCTGCAGGTATCAGGCTAACTAACTTCAAACTATACTTCAGGGCTACAGTAACCTAAAAGCATGGTACTGGTACAAAACTGCACACACAGGCCAAAGGAACAGAATAGAGAAGCCAGAAATAAGTCTATCTAATCTATCTAAGTCTATCTAATCTATCTAATCTTTGACAAATCTGACAAAAACAAGCAATAGGGAAATGATTCCCTATTCGATAAATGGTGATGGGATAGCCTTATACAGAAGATTAAAATTGGACCCCTTCTTTACACCATATATTAATACAAAAATTGACTCAAGAGGAACTAAAGACTTACATGTAAAACCCAAAACTATAAAAAACCTGGAAGTCAACCTAGGCAATACCATTCATAGGAACATAAGGAAGGGAAAAGACTTCATGACGAAGGCACAAAAAGCAATTGCAACAAAAGCAAAAATTGACAATAGGGATTTAATTAAACTCATGAGCTGCACAGCAAAGGAAACTATCAACAGAACAAACAGACAACCTAGACAAGGGGAGAAAAATTTTGCAAACAATGTTTATAACAAAGGTCTAATATCCAACATGTATAAGGAACTTCAACAAATTTACAAGAAGAACAAACAACCCTATTAAATAGTGGGCAAAGAATATGAATAGGCACTTTTCCAAAGAAGACATACATGTAGCCAACAATCAAATAAAAAACTTTCAACGTAGCTGATTATTAGAGGAATGGAAATCAAAACCACAATGAGATAAAATCTCATACCAATCGGAATGGCAATTATTAAAAAGTCAAAAAAAATATGCTGGTGAGGTTGTGGAGAAAAAAGGAATTTACACTTGTACACTTTGGGTTGGAGTATAAATGAGTTCAATAGTTGTGGAAGACAGTGTGACGTTTCCTCAAAGACCTAAAGACAGAAATATCATTTGACTCAGCAATTCCATTAGTGGCTATATACCCAGAGGAACATAAATTGTTCTTTTATAAAGACACATGAACATGTATGTTCATTGCAACACTATTCACTATAAGACATGGAATGGACCTAATTGCCCATCAGAGATAGACTGGATAAGGGAAGTGTGAAATACTAAATAAAAGGTGTGCCAAATCTATTAGGGAGAGCTCCGGAAACATTAGGTGTTGGGTAGGATGACAAAAACAAACAAACAAACAAAATTGTTAATGGTAACAGAAAGTGAAATACAAAAATACAAAGGCCTTATTGATCAAATTTCCTGAAACAATGAGTGAAAGGAAGTGATAAGTAGGCATTGAAATGGAATACTATGCAGCCACTAAAACGAATGAGATCATGTCCCTTGCAGGAACGTGGATGGAGTTGGAGGCCATTATCCTTAGCAAACTAACACAGGAACAGAAAACTCAATACCACATATTCTCACTTATAAGTGGAAGCTAATTGATGAGAAAACATGGACACATACAGGGGAACACCACACACTGGCGCCTGAGGGTGGAAGGTTGGAGGAGGGAGAGGATCAGGAAAAATAACTAATGGATACTAGGCTTAATACCTGAGTGACAAAATAATATATACAACAAACCCATAAGACACAAGTTTACCTATGTAATAAACCTGCACATGTACCCCTGAACTTATAATAAAAGTTTCAAAAATGACTCCTTGTTTTCCTTGTTTCTAGCTCCTGCAAACCGCCAGTCTGTATTTTCTTTCTGTTTATCTATTCTAGGTATCTCATATAAGTGGAGTCATATAGCATTTGTCTTTTTTGTGACTGGCTTACTTCACTTTGCATAATCCCCCTTAAGTTTCTTCCACGTAGCATGTATCAGAATTTCTTTCCTTTATAAAGCTGAATAATATTCCATTGCATCCACATTTTTACTGATGCATCCATCAATGGACAGTTGGGTTGCCTATACCTTTTGACTATTAGTAATTATGGTGCTGTGAACAGGAGTATGCAGACCCATGTTTCAGATCTATTCCAGACCTTCATTCAGTTCTTGTAAGTATATACCCAAAATTGAAATTGGAAAATCCCATCAAAATTCTGTTTTTAGTTTTCTGAGGAAACACAATGCTATTTCTCATAGTGCCTACACCATTTTGTATTCCCATCAACAGTGCACAAAAATTTAAGTTCTTATGAGTATACACCCAAAATTGAAATTGGAAAATCCCATGATAATTCTATTTTTAGTTTTCTGAGGAAACACGATGCTATTTTTCTTAGTGGCTACACCATTTTATATTCCCATCAACAGTGCACAAAAATTTCAACATCTTCACTTTCTTGCCAAGATTTGTTATTTTATTTATTTGACAGTAGCCATCCTAATGGGTGCGAGGTGGTATCTCATTGTGACTTAGATTTATATTTTTTAATGAGTAGTGACATTGAACTTATTTTTGTGTCCTTGATGGACACTTGTGTATGTTCATTAAATCTGTCTATTCAAGCTCTTTGTCCATTTATTAATCAAAGTTCTGTTGTTTTTGCTTAGTCTTAGTTTTGTTTTTGTTGTTGAGTTAGAGGAGCTCTCTATACATTCTGAATATTAATCCCTCATATGATTTGCAAATATATTCCCTCATTTCATAGGTTTCCTTTTTGCTCTGTTAATCGTGTCTTTGATGCACAGAGGTTTTCATTTTGATGTAGTCCAATTTATCTATTTTTACCTTTGTTGCCTGTGGGTTTGGTGTCATATGTAAAAAGTTATGACCAGGCTGGGCATGGGAGCTCACATCTGTAATCTCAGCATTTTGGGAACAAAAGGTAGGTGGATCACATGAGGTCAGGAGTTCACAGCCAGCCTGGCCAACATGGTGAAATCCCAACTCTATTAAAAATACAAAAACTAACTGGGCATGATGGCGGTAATTATAATCCCAGCTACTTGGGAGGCTGAGGCAGGAGAACTGTTTGAGCCTGGGAGATAGAGGTTGCAGTGAGCCAGTGAGCTTAGATCACACCTTTGCACTCCAGCCTGGGCAGCAGAGTGAGACTCCATCTCAAACGAACAAACAGAAAGTTAGTACCAAATCCAATGTCATAAATATTTTTTCTTATGTATTCCTCTACTAGTTTTATAGTTTTAGCTTTTACATTTAAGTCTTTGATCCATTTTGATATCTTTCCTTCTTTTTAAACCAAGAAAGGCATATCTTTTATTTATTAACTATTTGGTACAGGAGTTCCATGAGCACCATTCCACATAATAACCCTGGGATCTAGGTCACCTCAATTTTGTGGCTCTGCCATTTCCCATGAATCAAAACCTCCTCCACTGAATTATCTTTATCCAACCAGTAAGCATGCAAGGAGAAATAGTAAGTTGAGACTCCCAGTGGAAATTTTGGAGGCCAGGCCTTCGCAGTGCTCTTTATTTCTTCAGGTGGATTTGAATTAGTGTCTAGTGTCTTTCAGCTTGAAGGACTCCTGTTAGTATTTCTTTTAAGGCAAGCCTGCTTGTGATGCATTATCTTAATTTTTACTTATCTTGGATGATCTTAACCTCTCTTTCTTTTTTGAAGAACAATTTTGTCAGACAGAATTCTTGAATCAAAGTTTTTTTTTTTTTCTTTCAGTACTTTGAGTATTTCATCTCATCGCCTGTGACCTCAATGATTTCTGATGCAAAATTAGTTGTCAGTCTTCATGAGTATCCCTTGTACATGATTTATCACTTCTCTTTTGATACCTTCCAGATTCTTTTTTTGGCTTTAATCAGTCTGATTATGATTTGTTGTTCACTGTGGACCTCTGTTTATCCTATTTGAGTTCATTGGGCCCCCTGTATGTGCAAATTAATGTGTTTAATAAGAACTAGGACATTTTTGTCCATTATTTTTTAGAATATTTTTCATGCCTGTTTCTCTTTCTCCTCTCCTTTTGAGACTCTCATCATGCATATGGCAGCATACTTGATGATATCCCACAGGTCTTGTAGGCTCTATTCATTATCTTTGTTCTCTTTTCATTGTGTTCTTCAGACTGGGTAATCTCAATTGACCTAACTTCAAGTTAGGTTGAGTTTTTTGCCACCTTAAATATGCTACTAAACCCATTCAGGAAATTTTTAATTTTAGTTATTATATGTTACTCTTTAGTCCCAGAATTTCAATTTGGTTCTTTTTATTATTTCTATTATTGTATTGGTAATTACCATTTGGTGAGATATCATTCTCATACTTTCCCTTTACACATGGTTTACTTTAGCTCTTTTAATATATTTTTTAAATAGCTGATTTAAAGTATTTGTCCAGTAAGTCCAATGTCTAGGCTTCTTCTTTTCTCTGCCATTCTTGCTGACATTACTTGGCAGAATTACTATTTAAAAATCAGCACTCCACTCAATTTAATCTCTGGTGTAAAACCTGTATCCATGTTTTTAAAATATCCCCTGGCTACATCAGCATTCAGTCAAATTTGAGAACTACTAAAGTAGAAAGAGAATTTGAGAGATGGGATGATCCCAAGAGGCTGAGCAAGGTATAGACCATTCCGGGCTTTCTTCTGCCAGAGTGAGAAGGTGAGAATGATGACACTTGAGAGCAGCATCACTGTTCTTTTCCTTACCACTTCCTGAACAGGAAAAGTCTAAGGATGAATTTTGAAGTATAACATTACATTGTGCTCAGTATTTACATTAGGGATTATTTGGCAAATTTAGTGTAGTGTCTGATAATGTAGCTATGTTTTCTATCACATTCAGCAATGTAGTTGGATCTGAGTTCAATTTATTTCAACCTTCAATTTAAAAATAAAAAATATGAGAAGAGTTTTTAAATACATTTTCTAACCAATGATCTTAGCTGTTATCTATCATTTTGACTTGCTAATGTCTTATAAGAAAGTATATACTTTAGTTATTTTCTGTTTTGATTCTAGCTTATAAAATGAGTGCAACCCAAGATAATTTGAAATCAGGTCTGGTGTGCACTTTAAAATGAAAATAAAAGTCATATGGTTATACTTCATAAAATTTTGGCCTCACAAGCTCCCTCTGGGAAGAAGAAAAGAAATTTCCTAGAATCATACAGAAGTGCACCTTTTGGTTCTTGGGTCCATATACGAAGAAGGAGAGACTGACTGAGCTTAGTAACAGCTGCATAATACATCTGGATAGTGAGTATCTATTTAAGGTTACTAATAATATAAAATAGTTGATGTTCCATCAGTTAGAATTTTCTTAGGTAAAAATGAAATAAAACAACTCAAACTGTAATCCAGACACTTTCTTAAAATTGTTGGATATGCTGGGGGCGGTAGCTCCCCCACACTCCCAGCACTTTGGGAGGCTGAGGTAGGAGGATTGCTTAAGCCCAGAAATTTGAGACCAGTTGGGGCAATATGGCAAAACCCTCTCTCAACAAAAAATACTAAATATCAGCCAGTCACACACTTGTGGTTTCAGCTATTCAGGAGGCTGAAGTGGGAGGATCACTACTAAGCCTGGGAGGTTGAGCCCACAGTGAGCTGTGATTGTGCCACTGCACTCTGGGTGACAAAGTGAGACCTTGTCTCAAAAAAAAAAAAAAAAAAAAAAAAAAGAAAAGAAAAAAGAAAATTATTGGCTAGATGGGTACACATAAGTGAAAATTTTAATTTGAGTTAATTTAATTCAATATTTTGTAGAATGATACTAGGATAGTAGCTCTCTCTAATTTTTTATATATTTTATTGTTTATTGAACTGTGTGTCTAGCCAAAGAATCAGAATTAGAGCAGCTGTATCCTGTATTGTTTTGTAATAAATTTATTTTTAAATCTATCTTACTGATTCTTGAACTCAAAGGTAAAAATAATGATAATTATTTTTTTCCTTCACATTCCTGCTCAGTCAGGTCTTCTCAGGAGACTGAAAGAAGCAACTAAGAAATAATAGTAAAATATTAAGAGGTTTGAAAAGTATACCATTTAATAACTCCTTTGGATTAAAATATCTGGGGAAATTAATTTATACTTAGGTAGCTAGATTTTATTTCAGTGATGCTTACTACTCTATATTTTTTCCTAACACTCCTTATAATTAACTTATTTTGACTCAATGCTAACTGTATTGTATGCATTTCTGAGATAAGGAATTTGAAGCTAAGTAATTTATGTAGATTATTAATCAAACCTAGGTCTTGGTGGAAGACCAAGATAATTTCTATTGTTCTGTTATAGCTACCTCAAAAAGTCAAATCCTCAGAAACTATTGCCATATATATGTGTGTGTGTGTGTGCGTGCTACTGTTAGACACACACACACACACGCACACACACACATACATACATACATATATGTGTGTGTGTATATATATATATATATATAGAGAGAGATACGGACAGACTGAGGAAGAGAGAGTTCATTTCAGAAACTGAACTTCAGTATCACATAAAATATATTTCATATATCTAAGTCAGAGTAACTACGTTGTAGAAACAAAGTAATCCAAATTGGATTTTCAGAAAACTACACAAATGTTGCAAAACTCACATATATTAATTCACTGATAATTTGACAATTATTTTAGTTTTTTTCTCTTAAGATAAGGAAGAGAAGAATAAGAGAAGTAAAAATAAAGATCAAGTGATATCCTACCATTTTCATATCAGGCACTTTCATATATGTCATCCGATTTCACGGTTACTAGTAAGGCTGAGATGGAGTTTAATTAGAAAGTATTAATTTGTTAAGTCTGGATTTAAAATAAATTCTAATTTCAAAATCTTTGCTTCATCCATATTTGGAAATGGGTGAATTCTACTGAATAATCAGAGCTGGTAATGACAGAGAAATATCATTCAAAATATTTTATTACATTTACACATTTTACAAAGTCCCAAACCAATGATTCTCAAAAAGAGATAGAAAGTTAAAAAAAATAAAATAGACCTCACATGATGATTCAGAACTCGGTTTTTAGCATAGCGAAGTTTTCTTCTGATATTTCCCGTTGTATCTTGCTTTAGAATATATAATCCTTAAAATGCTTCATTTATATTTTTAAAGTAGGTATGTGAGCTCCTTATTTTTGTTCTGTATCTCACAAAGCAGCATTGCCTTAAATTATATCAGAAGACTGTGGATTTCTTCTATTTATTTTATAATTAAATAATGAGGAAAACATATTATACCCAGATCTTTAGAGTCTTCACGATGATTGCTTTGAAGAAAATATCCTTTCAACCTTCGGTTGAAGGGGGGTAGATACAGAGCAGGCTTCCTTCTGTCCCTGTGCCCCCATTACAGTTTGGACTTGACCTTGGCTGACTCATTTTAGGGCATAAGGACGAACGTGTAGGATCATTTGATGAAAGGCAGTGGACTGTGATAAAGTCCACATGGGATAGATATGGGAGGAGAGTTGACATTTGTACAGGACAATGATGATTAATAAAAACAGAATCTCTCCACTCCCTTCTTATATTTTATTTTGTGTAAATATTCAAGGCTAGCACCATCTTCTTAAATTTATTGTCTATTGACAGAAATATTGCAGATGCTTTCAACACAAATGTAATTCATTACGGGGAAATTCTTATTATCCTTATGAAATGCCACATTATCAAAGAAATAAAGCTTAAAAGAACACGTAACCTAAGATTTGATTTTATGGTGCGACCTCAGGGTAAGGTTGCAGGAATTAGTAAAATGTTGAAGGTTAAGCTGTGAATCATTTTTCACAAATGCATCAAGGACTGTGTCAGAGATATATTTAGAGAGGGTTAGACTATGCATTCCTTGTATCTTTAAACCAACACAATTGAAACATCTTTATTAAATTTGGCCATTTTTGTGGAAGATGGAGATCTGAGTATAAACTAGAAATGGAATGACATTCTGAATTTTTTGAGTTTCTAGAATCTGAGACTTGGTGAAATGTTCCCTATATTGTTGAACCCACGATTAAGCCTCAATCTATCGCCATGGCCATTTATCAAAAGTTCATTGTGAAACCATTAGTTCAGTGAGGACATGTAATGGCTCACATTTTCTCACTGAGTCATTCTATCCACTTACTTTGGTACCACTTCTGGGGTGGTTGTTCTCTAGTGGTCATTAGTGTTTAGTACAATGAAGCTCATTCTTTGTGCCCACTCCCATAGATTCTTTCACATGCCTGTCTCCCAGATCTCCAATCTTACTCTTCCAGCCAGGTCACTGACAAACCAGCTAAGCCATTTGAGCTATCCAAACAACATATTAGACATCACACAAAATCCTTGCCAGGGAATTGAGTGTCCATATATCAATGAACTCCCCCTGCTCTCTCTGGTTCTTTTGAACCAGCACTCTTAGGATCCACTCGTAAGGTTACCCTCAGGGTTCCTTTGCATACATGCTGGCCAGTCCTATAGTTCCTTTGGCAAATAATTACCAACATATAACAGGCCCAGCTACTCCCCAGTTGAGTTTGTTGTGCTATCACTCTGATTATGGGAATATTGCCCACGATGTGAGATGGTGACAGATTCTTAGTAGTACGAGCATTGTCCTGTAATGTGTTGGACCCTTTGAGGCCTTTGCATAATCACCAACAACAGGGGAGAATTATTTCTTCCAATAAGGGTGGGTGAGCCACTTCTGCAATCCAGGATATTTGGAGGAATCTGGAGAGGCAAGGTTCTTGAATGTGGAAATTTTCCCTTCTCTAGTATCTCCATCTCTAGTCTTAGGGTCCTTTCCTTCTCTATCAGTATCATAACTTTGCCATATGAGGCTTCCCTAAGCTCATAATTTAGTACCTCTGATGTTCAGCTGTACCCATCCTTTAGCTGTCTGATTTTCATCTGTGTCTCTTGATCCTTTATAAGTGCTTCTAAGGAGTCTCTGTAACTCTCACACTGTGCTTTTCCTTATTGATCGTTATATCCAAGCCAGCTAATGTTTTTTCATGGAATCAATGGTGTTTAGCTCTAGCCACCCAATCCCATAATCATTATGCTTTCTATATCTAAATAGAAATAGAAATAGAGGTGAAAGCACCTCTCATCATACCCAAGTGTACTAGCTAGTGCTACTCCTTTCGTCTGTCCCCATCCCAGCCCATCACATGTGAAAAATCCTATCAATTACACAGCTTTAGCATATTAGGGACCATTAGACTATCAAAACTCCATGTGTTATCAGGGATGGGGTCATAATCCCCATCCATCAAGTAAGAAATCAACTCCACAATCCCATCTATAATGTCCGCTACCTAGGACCATCCCAAATATCAAACCTCTTCGGTCAGGTTTTCTAGGAGTAGAGTTTGAATTGGTGAATCTTATTTAAATGATTCATCAAAGGAGTGCCCTCAGGAAAGGGGAATGAGGGAAACAGAACAGGACACAGGAAAAAGTGAAACAATAATGTGGTCTTGGCAGGAGGTCAGCTTTATCATGATAGTATGAGAAAATTATCGATGCTGGAGTACAAATAACGCCACAGTATCAGGACTCACATTTTGTTCCCTCTAAGGATCTGAACAATCTTTCAGTAAAAGTCTAATAGTACATGCTTTTGGCTTTTCAGTTCATTCCGTGTCTGTTGCAACTGCTCTGCCATCGCAGTGTGAAAGACAACGTGTAAGCAAATGGGCATGGCTGTGTTTCCATGCAACTTTATTCATAAAAACTAGTACTAGACTGGATTTGATCTACAAGCTGGTTGTAGTTTGCTGTAATCTGCTGTAGGGAAAACTGGCTCCCATTTGGCTGAAGAACATCTCTACACAAGAGTGTAACTGAGCTGTTATTGGCCAACATTCCCAGCACATGATGGGTAATGGTACACTGGCAGTGAAGGGAATCTGGGTAGGACACCATCAGAATCCACTATATGAGGAGGATCAGGTGACTTCTGGGAGGTAGTGACAACTGAACCGATTTTTGAAAAAGGAGCTGAAAAAGAGAAAACATGAGTAAAGGCATAAAAATAGGTTATAGTGCCATATATGCAAAGAACTACAATCAGTTTAGAATTAAATGTGAATGGTAGAAGATGAAGCTTGAGAGATAGATCAATAGGCTGTAAAGTGCATTATGTATTATTCTTGGTATTTACCTTGTAGAAAAAGACAAGGCACTGGGGAGTTTAAAGTAGAGAGGTGAGATGAATTCTGCAGTGAAGATGCAGGGGACACAATCTTTTGTTGCTAACTCCATCTATTTATGTAAGAATTTTTAATCATTTACTATTCATAGTAATTAATAAGTTTGCTTGTTTTCTTCCCTTTCAGAAACAATGTATGAAGACTTACATCCAGATTTGGTGTTGCCTGTTGATGGATGGTGACATATATCCTCAAAGTGACTTTCCAACAGTGAAGTGAGATTTGCATCTTTGATCAATACCCATTTTTTTCCTCTCTGGCCTCCTTTGTAATAGCAGCAGAGGTTTTAAAGATGTTTCTCTAGATGTCAGGGTAAAGTTTATGAGCATGACATGTAGGCATTTGCTATTGCTAAATGAAGCCAACTGGTCTAGACATAACTCACACCTTGGTCTATTTAGTCCAATGCTTTGGCTAATAACCAAATTCATTTTGTACCAAATTTCAGGAAACCATCTGTTCAAATCAGAGGTTGCTATACTATAAACATCCTCCTGTAATCTTTGTTGAAAACAAAATACCATCAAAGACACCTCCACCCTTTCTTTTTTGCAGCTTCCTTGCCTAAACCTGTCATTCTTCATTATTCAGACCAACGCTGACTGAGTAGTAGCATTTTAAGGATACTCTCCTGTATTGTACATGTAGGCTAGTTTAAGAGTGGCAAAATCCTAGAGGAAGGGAGAAAAAATAATAGCTGTATTGATGTCTCAAGCTTAAGGTGATAGTTGTTTGAACCAGGGCAGTCTCAGTGAGAGAATACTTAACTCAAATCTCTAGAAAATAGATCATGCAGGTAACAATTGTGACCTTGGAAAAGTAGGTCAAAGTGGACACATTTTTTCTCCTTTTCTGTATGTTCCCAATGTCTACACATCTTTTTTTATTAATGCAGTTATTACCTTGGCCAATATAAAACAAATTTGCTAGAGAATTGAATGTCCATATATAATAAAATTCTCTTTAATCAATTTTTAGGCTAATCAGTTGTCTAGTTTTTAAAAAATCTATATGCCTAAGCCTGTGGCAGTCATGTGGACTAGAAAGTTATTAACATGATTTAACATTTATGTAATACCTCTACTCCAGGAAAATGACTTCAAGTCTTTCTATTGTATACTAGAATAGGAAAAAATGTATTAGTTATCCTTTCAGATCTTGAACAAATATATGTCCTGTAAAATTCTGAAGTATAATAACAATGTGCTGTACAGATATCAGTCCCTCAACCACCAAACTGTTTTTGTTTCTGAAATAAACATTGAAAATGTATCCTTGATGTAGGTCAGTGCAGTACTCAATATCATATATATTCAGAGGAAAGCCTGTTTTCAATGGCCAGGATCAAAGCATTCTCTAGGAGTCATGAGTGAACACTATACTTGTGAGTTTGTATTGTGTACCAAGATCTCAAGAACCAAAGTCAGAAAACTTATATAGAGGATATAAGTTAAAAAATTATAAAATATAATTGAAATGATATATATATTACTTTTCCTGGTTAACACATAAAATAACGTAAGGCTATTTAGTGATCAATGCAGAAAAGAAAAAAAAAATTGTTACTCTCATCTCTCAATTCAGCATTTGGTAGTTTGAACTCTACTTCACATTGAAAATCAAGGCAACACTCTTAACTCATTGTCAAAATGAAAAATCCTGCATGCACACAAAGCAGCTATCTTAATTCTTCCCCCAATACTCAGGTGGATTCCAGTCTTGAATAGCAACTGATTGCTAACTTATAGGAAAGCATAATAAATTTGGAGCATACAGATCACTTCACAGTTCTTATTCATAGGCAGTGTTCCTCCTTAGACCCCACCAGTGTCCTAAGTTCATGGTTTTAAATTCCTTCTAAGGACATCTCATGCTTTCTCTCTGTCAAGCAACTAACTTCCAGACCCTGTGGTGCTTGATTTTGTGTTCCTTTACGACCTATTGTAATAGGATCAGTTACTTCTTTCCCTTTTTTACCTATTTATATATCCCATTTCCATATGGAGTGATTTGGGTTTGAATATATATGTATTGTATAAAACAAAGTTAGTTATTGGTCTTTGTTTATGTTTTCAATAAAACCAACGGCATGTGAAATCGGTTTAGAAAGCATAGTTGGCAGTCTAAGCCCAAATAAGAGGAATAAAGTAGTTGTAGAAACACCTTTTCAACAAAATTGCCTAAGAGGTCATCTGACGTTTCAGGAAGTGATACCTAAAAAGAGGGAGTGCAGTCTGAGTCATGAGGTACTTGGCTAGAAGCTATGTCAAGTTTAAGCAGGATGATAGATAAAGAAAGGAAACACTTGATGCTTTATTTACAGACATTTGCTTCATAGGGTCAGTATTTTTTAGTTGTCACTTTTCTTTAACTTCTTTATCGTTGTTTCATTTTTCTACCGAGGAACTAGGCGAAAATTCTATTTTACTAAATAAATATTTTCAAACTCTTGCTCTGTCATATGACATTCATCTTCCCAGGTCTTCCCCAGAAAAAAAAAAAATGTTAGCATACATTAATTCCAAGTATAAGCCAACTGCCTTTACTCAGGTTGGATATGGAACTTGTATTAGTCAGTTTTCATACTGCTGATAAAGACATACCTGAGACTGGGCAATTTACAAAGGAAAGAGGTTTAATGTAGAACTCACAGTTCCACGTGGCTGGGGAAGCCTCACAATCATGGCAGAAGGTAGGAAGTAGCAAGTTAAATATCATGTGGATGGCAGCAGGCAAAGAGACCTTGTACAGGAAAACTCCCCCTTATAATGACCATCAGATCTCATGAGACTTACTCACTATCACAAGAAAAGCACAGGAAAGACCTGCCCTCA
This sequence comes from Rhinopithecus roxellana, assembly GCF_007565055.1. NCBI lineage: Eukaryota > Metazoa > Chordata > Mammalia > Primates > Cercopithecidae > Rhinopithecus > Rhinopithecus roxellana. Next base: position 143,127,155 of record NC_044553.1, on the reverse strand, counting down.
TCATTCAGTTACCTCCCCCTGGGTCTCTCCTACAGCATGTGGGAATTCAAGATGAAATTTGGGTGGAGACACACCCAAATATCATTTCATCCCTGGCCCCTCCCAAATCTCATGTCCTCACATTTCAAAATCAATCATGTGTTCCCAACAGTTCCCCAAAGCCTTAACTAATTTCAGCATTAACTCACAAGTCCACAGTCCAAAGTCTCATCTGAGACAAGACCCTTCCACCTATGAGCCTGTAAAATCAAAAGCAAGCTAGTTACTTCCTAGATAAAACAGGAGTGCAGGTATTAGGTAAATACACCCATTCCAAAAGGGAGACATTGGTCAAAACAAAAGGGATACAGGCCCAATGCAAGTCTGAAATCCAGTGGGGCTGTCAAATCTTAAAGATCCAAAATGATCTCCTTTGACTCCATGCCTCATATCCATGTTATGCTGATGAAGGAGGTGGGTTCCCATGGTCTTGCGCAGCTCTGTTCCTGTGGCTTTGCAGGATATAGTCTCCCTCCTGGCTGCTTTCACAGACTGGCATTGAGTTGCTTTTCCAGGTGCACGGTGCCAGCTGTCAGTGGATCTAGCATTCTGGAGTCTAGAGGACGGTGGGCCTCTTCTCACAGCTCCACTAGATGGTGACCCAGTAAGGACTCTATGTGGGGGCTGTGACTCCACATTTCCCTCCTGCACTGCCCTAGCAGAGGTTCTCCACGAAGGCCCCACCCCTGCAGCAAATTTTTGCCTGGGCATCCAGATGTTTCCATACAACTTCTGAAATCTAAACAGAGGTCACCAAACCTCAATTCTTGACTTCTGTGCACACACAGGCTCAACATCAAGTGGAAGCTGCCAAGGCTTGGGGCTTCCACCCTCTGAATCAATAGTCCAGGCTGTACCTTGGCCCCTTTTAGTTATGGCAGGACACAGAGCACCAAATCCCTAGACTGCACACAGCACAAGGACCCTGAGCCTGGCTCACGAAACCATTTTCTCCTAGGCCTCCAGGCCTGTGATGGGAGGGGCTGCTGTGAAGACCTCTGACATGCCCTGGAAATATTTTCCCCATTGTCTTGGGAATTAACATTTGGCTCCTTGTTGCTTATGCAAATTTCTGCAGCTGGCTTCAATTTCTCCTCAGAAAATGGTTTTTTTTTTTTTCTATCATATTGTCAGGCTTCAAATTTCCTACACTTTCATGCTCTGTTTCCTTATAAAACTGAATGCCTTTAACAGCACCCAAGTCACTTCTTGAATGCGTTGCTGCTTAGAAATTTCTTCCACCAGACACTCTAAATCACCTCTCTCCAGTTCAAAGTTTCACAGATCTCTAGGGCAGGGGCACAATGTTATTAGTCTTTTTGCTAAAGCATAACAAGAGCCACTTTTGCTCCAGTTCCCAACAAGTTCTTCATCTCCATCTGAGACCAGCTCAGCCTGGAACTTATCGTCCATATCACTATCAGGATTTTGGTCAAAGCCATTCAATAAGTCTCCAGGAAGTTTCAAACTTTGTCACATTTTCCTGACTTCTTCTGAGTGCTTCTAACTGTTCCAACCCCTGCCTGTTACCCAGTTCCAAAGTCACTTCCACATTTTTGGGTATCTTTTCAGCAGCACCCCACTCTGCTGGTACCAATTTACTGTATTAGTTTGTTTTCATGCTGCTGATAAAGACATACCCAAGACTGGACAATTTACAAAGAAAAGAGGTTTAATGGAGAACTCACAGTTCCACGTGGCTGGGGAAGCTTCACAATCCTGGCAGAAGGCAAGGAGCAGCAACTTCCATCTTAAGTGGATGGCGGCAGACAAAGAGAGCTTAAGTAGGAAAACTCCCCCTTATAATAACCATCAGATCTTGTGAGACTTACTTTCACAAGAAAAGCATGGGAAAGAACAGCCCCCATGATTCAATTACCTCCCACCAGGTCCCTCCCACAACACATGGGAATTCAAGATGAGATTTGAGTAGGGACACAGTCAAACCATATCAGAGCTTCTAAATATTTAATTGGAAAATAGGTTTTATTGCTGCACTCATTATTAGAATAACTCCTGTTTAGTCTATCTCAAAGTCAAAGCTTTGACACTGCAAATAGAAAAGAAATAATACTAGTTCTCACCAAATATATAACATAAAAAGTCAGAGGCCAGCATCAAAGGTGTGTCAACATGTAGAGAGACAGATTCCTATATGCAGAATTTTTGAATCTAGACTGGAAAGTGCATCATTGCCCCTCTGCTAAATGGAACGAGGTCGATGATAATGCACCAGATGATTAGCTTGGATAAGACCAGGCTTTAGTGTCCATATTTTTGATAAGCTAATAAGCTCTTAATCCTCTCTCTCCCAGGCCTCTGTTTGGATGGTATTATATGATATGCATAAGGGGTTTGTTTATTTATTTATCTATCTTATTTATTTATTTACTTGATATATTTATTTATTTATTTATCTGATGAGAAGAATGACTCGTGTCTTTGAAAGGAAAAGGAGGTGATACAAGAGAAGGGTATGAGATCACTTTTCCATTGACCTGAAAGGCTAGTTTTATGTCTCCTGTGGAGAGATAACTGTTTAGTATGTATTCAGGAATACAACTAATTTCTGAATAAACGTATAGCCTTGTAGATACTACACTATTTGAGATAGTTTAGGAGAAAATACTTCTTTATAAACACTCATCCCTACTATGGACCAGACTGAAACTTACTTGGTAATGGCATCCTGAACATTCTAGGTCTGCCACTAACATTATTTTTATAGATGACAGTGTTAGTGCAGTCAGTCAATAGTTGCCTAACTAGGGCTCTTAAGGTATAACATTATTCAGTGACTTGCAGAAATAAATGCTGGAGATTTCAAAGTTGGAAATGAGCCCTGTCAGGGCTAAGAACTATCCTGTCAGACCTTAGTACAAACATGGCCTATTTGTACCTATAGGTTGGTAAGACCTGGGGAAATATGGGTTACAAAAATTATGACAATTACCTATCTTACAGAACAAATCATTTTATGTTTTATGAAGAGTAATGCCATTCTTCAGTTAAAAGTCTCTTTCATTTACAAATTGATTTTTTTGTTGTTCTCTTGATTTCCTGCATATTTCTCCTTTTCTATTATGATCCGGTCTGGCTATTCCCTTGTTTCTAACAGTTTCCCCAAATTTAATTCATTTCACTTTTTTAAAATATCTTTTTCTTGAATAAAGACGGTAAAAGCAAAAATGAAAGAGATAAACAAATAAAGATATCCCAACACACTTAAAAACAATGAAGCCAACTTCTATGGTTTCCACCAACTTTCTTCACAATGAATTCCTATTTATTTAACCTTCAATGTTGTCTCTTCATTCTTACACTCAATTCTACTACTTGTGTTCCATTCATTTACTTCATAAGACCAAGATTGACAAAGAGAAGGAAGAAAAGACTTGTGACTCCTATTAACACTCAGTCTATTATCCCAGAGTAACCTCTACAATAAAGTAATGGGAAATAATATTATTCAACTGATAAAATGCATATTTTAATTTAATTCTAACTACAGTCACTTACACACTTTAAAAGTGGCCTCCACAGACTTATATATTCAAAGACAAGCCACCTAAATGTGAAAATATGTGATTGCTGGGCAAATATTAAATTAGGATGAATAATTTAAGACTTAGCATGTTGCTTTTGAAAAGTTGCCAGTGATAGGTCAGTACCTTCCTAATGAAAATATTGATTGAAATATCATCTTTAGTTACGGATTTTATGACAAAAGTAACAAGAATCTGGTTTTCTGAATTTAGTTCATAATATTAAGTCTGTTTACTCTGAAACAGAAAAAGCTGAGACATATTTTAATAATAGTCCTTAAATATAACTTATTTTTTTTGTTTCATCCAGTAGAAATAACTGGTTTTTTCCTTTATAAACTTAACACTTTACAAAACTATTACAAACCTAATGTACTATTTACAAACACTTTACAAAACTATTACAAACTTAACACTTTACAAAACTATTACAAATCTGATGAACAAACCTGTTAAACATCTAGACAATGCTTAAAGATTTTTTAGTTGTCTTAGCTGGAGGTCTTAAAGACTTACATGAATACTTTAAATTGTCTTTTTTATATAAAACAAATTGTCTTTCTCATTCTTTTTTTTTAGTATTCCCAATTGTATGATTGTATTATTTGGCAAATAATTGTATTATCTGGCAATTTTACAGGCACAAATGGTATGTGTACGTGTGTGTATGAGTATTTAAGCAGCGCTTTTCAAAAGAACTTTTGATGACAATGGAAGTATTTTGTACATGTGCTATCCAGTGTGGTAGCCACTTAGCTAGCGTGCGACTATGGAATGCTTGAGATGTGGCTAGTTCAAGTGAAAAACAAAATTTTTATTTTTATTTTATTTAACTAAATTCAATGTAAATAGCCACATATGGCCAGTAGCTACCGCATTGAAGACTGCAGCTTTACAGCATGAATGTAGAGTTTGATTACCTGTAAGCTTCATTGACATAACTGGTTTTATTCAAGCGATATTTAAACTTTAACTTTGGAATAGAAAGCAAGCAGAATTAACCTTTAGTGTCAGTTCTGAATTCTCCTGTAACATGGATTAATTAATACATTTTGTTTATAAGGAATACCAGTGGTTTCCTTTCTCTTTTTAGATTCGAAGTGAAGAACTTAACTGTCTGTGGAAAATGACAAATTCTTAATACATTCTGAACTTTATTGAAGGGAGAAAGATTTCCAGGTGCTGTTTAAAGTGAACAAACTAAAGCTTACCTAATTCTTTGCCCATTAGGTGGGAATGTGGAATGGTGAGGTTTATGGAGCAGTTCTCCCCCTTCAGCTGCAGAGATGATCCCCTTTCCCCAGCTGTTAGAGAAACTGCTCCCTCTTCACTCACCTTTCAAGCACAATCTACCGGCTGAGCACAGTTCACTTCCGGGATATAGAATGATTTTAAAGGATCTGCTTTATAGTTTTCTTTCTGTCTCTGGAAAAGTTATACTCAGAGAACCAGAGAGACTAGCTCAGGATAGAGCTAGAATAGAATGAATTCAAACAGCATTCTTCTTCACGTTCCAGTTAGGGAATGTGTTCATCCCTTTCCACCCTTTGCACATATACGTCTTTCATATGGTGATGGGAAAATTGACTCCGGATTCACTTTCAAAACATTGCATTCCTTACTCAAGAAGCTGATTCTTTTTTTTTATACTTTAAAAGTCCTGAAGTTTCACCCTGTGGTGTTAGAAGTTAGTCACTGTTCATTGGAATGTACTCAAGAGCTTAATGATTAGAATTTTGTGTTTTCTTTCTGTCATCCTCGGCTTAGAGCAAAGCACCCTGGATAAATGTTGACTCAGCTATATCCACTCCTTAAATTAAAGTGCTTTACTGTCTGTGTCTCAACTTTTTAAATCAAATACAGGAAACAACACGAGTGAAACAATTTCTGCATGTGCCATGGTTTCAAAATCAATAGCACTTCAATTGCCAAACAAGCTCTTCAAACTTTAATGAAGAATGGATTAGTTGGTAGAATGGGAGAAATTCAAGCCTATCACCAGTTATAGTAAAGGATTCTTGCAATATTTCTTGAAACTTATTAAGTAACTTTTTTGCTGTCCAGTGTTTCAATATCCTACATTTTTATGTGAGAGGTATCTAAATTAGTTCAAAGGAAAAGGCTATCCTTTCATGATCACATACAACTCATTACACTGGAAATTCACAGACGTTGCTGCAGTCGCTTCTTCTGCCAGAGACTGTTGAAAGGAAATTAGATTGCATTTTGAGTGAGAAGGAGGTCAATGACACTTTATCTCCCTGATTTCATCTTCCACTGTCTTAAAACTACTTAAACTAGCACCAGACACACAATGAAAATTAACATTTATATAGTAAACACTAAGATAATTCTGTAAGGAAACTCCTGCTTACACAATCTTAGAATAGATTTAGTTGCATAAACAAAATAGCCTACAGTCGATAATAATTTATTGTGCATTTTAAAATAACTAGAAGAGTATATTTGGGATGTTTGTAACACAAATAAATGATAAATGCTTGAGGTAATGGAAATTCAATTCCCCTTGATATGATTATTGTGCATTGTGTGCCTGTATCAAAATATCACATATACCCCATAAATACATACAACCAAGATATACATGTAAAAATTAAAACTGAAAAAAGAAAAAAGCCTGAAAACCAGGTATGAGTTTAATATTCTATTGTTCACATTTGAATCTAATTGAAATTTTTTAAATTGTTTTATCTCCAAAAATCCAACCAACTACATTCATACACACACACACATACACACACACAAACACACACACACACACACATATATAGGCATAGTTATTTTATGCATTTACTTGATGAAATAAAGACATCACTTTAAATCAACAAAACTCCCTCACAGTTAATTTCTGGTCACCCAAGACATAATCTGATTCATTTAAAGGAATTTCTGTAAGTGAAGTTTTCACAAGCAAATAAAGCATGAGTTGTCATTTCTGGTTCTGTTCATGTGATTTCCATTTATTTATTCATTGAAAAGATATTTAAATGGCACATTCCACTGGGCAGATACTCTCGCAATATTGTGAAAAAGGACACAAATGTAGCTGATCCCATGGATATTCCATTCTAAGGGCAGGTGTAAACAATTATATAAATAAAATAGGTAACATATCAGTCAAGATGACTGCCATGAAGAAAAATAGAGCAAGGTAGAAGGTAAGGGTATCATGAGAGTGGTGGTGGTTGGCTGCAATTTTAAATATGGAAACCAAAAAATTCCTCCTTGTGAAAGTGGCATTTATGATGTGTATAAAGAGAGGGTGTGAGTCTTCCACACATCTAAAGAGAGACTATTCCAGACAGGAAATAGCAATTGCAAAGCTCTTGAATGGAAGCCTGATATGAATACAGAATAGCAAGAGGACCAATGTGGCTGGAGCTGACTGAGAAAGAAAGATAGGATTCGGGGGTGATGTCAGAGAGATGAATAGTTTATCAGGGAGGGCAGAGTTTATGCTTGGAGAGACTTTGGCCTTTAATCTGAGCCAGATGGAGAGACATAGATGGATTTTGAGCAGAGTAGACCCATGACTTGACTTCTGTTCTAATAAACTAACTTTACATGCTGTGTTAGTAATAGACTGTTAGAGAACCAAGGCAGAAACCACTACAGTAAAATCCTAACAGAAGATAACACTTTTTTGAACTCACATCATAGTTTATAGAAGTCGTGAAATTCTTGATATATTTTGAAAATAGGGAAAACTTAAGTAGCAGATACATTTAAAGTGGGATATTAGCCAAGGAGCTAATCTAAGGTTTTTTTCTGATCTTTAGGTACGCAATACTTCTCAGACTGTCAAGTGGAGATGGAAGGTAGGAATTTAAATATATGAATCTGTAGTCAGAGCTGAATTCTAGGCTGGAGATTTAAACTGAGAGTCATCCGTTTATTTTAATCCATGAGGTTGAATGGAGAACTGTCTGAGCTATTACTTGTAGGTAGCAAGAGGAGAGGATCCAGAGTGATCCCTGGGTCACTCAAGCTTTTAAAGTTCAGAAAATCAGAAGACAAATACAAATGCAACAGAGAAGGAGCAACCAGCCCAGTAGAGTTTATTAAGCTGAAGGGAAGAGAAGAGGGTGTTTCAAAAAGAGGGGAAATATCAACTGTGTTAAATGCACTGATAAATCAAGTACTGAGGGTTGAGAACCAACCTTTGGAATTAGCAGCTTACTAGAGACACTGACTATTGCAGCCTTGGTGAAGTCTGGTGTTGAAAGTTCATTAGAATATTAAAAGGAGCAGAGACATAAGATGGTAGCTGTAGTGGCTTGTTGGATAGAGAAGTTTTGGTGTTTGTTTTTAACAGAGAGAAAAAGAGCAGAATGGCTGAAGGAAATTTCTGAAGATATTAAAAAGTGATATCTAGTGCATACGTGATGGGGTTGGACTTAGATAAGAGCAAGTACAGAGCATGCATGATCACAGGAGGGAAAACCAATGCATGGGCCCCAAATGCAATGGAAGAAGCTGGGAACAATTTTCTGTTTGCTTATTTTTTCTCAGTGAAGATGGAATTACATTTATCAGCTAATGAAAACAAGAACAGGAGCCGGAAATATGAAAACCAATAATTATCCAAGGCAAAACATTTATGATGTTGCTGGGATTTCCCCTACAAATGAATTTCAAGAAACACTGTTGATTCCTCTTAAACTTTTTAAAGTTTAACATACCTTGACAATTTTCCATTAGAAGTTTAAATGTGGCAAAGGAAAATTTTTGACATAAGATGCACATGTATAAAGTTTTTCATCACTTTAAAAATACATTCAATGGAATCTAAATAATATAGCTATTCCAAACCCTTCATTCACCACTTAAAAATGTAGAGTATAAACAATCTTTTCTCTATCAGAAATGTTAGCATCATTTTCCTTTCTCCTTGAAATGGAACTCTAAAAGTTTATCCTACGGAGATATGCTTAGGCTTGAAAATATTTTGTTTCTCATGCTGTTATACTTCTCAATAAGAAAACTAAGTACACAAATAGAAATGTTTTAAAAAAAATCTTATTGTGCTATAACTCAAGAGTATAGACACTCCCCTGGAATAAAAGAACTTTAAAATTATTCCTATTCAATTGTTAAATGTAACAATAAATTATGTAATTATCATATATCATTATATATACTATATTACATAACTATCAATCAGTGTATCAGAGCGTTCTGGAAGGAGACACCATGACTAGGATAAAATCACAAGAGGTTTATTGGGGGTGAAGTGGGGATGGGGTAAATAGCTAACACCTGTGAAAAATAAAAAAGGGAAGAAGCAGCATTGGGTGGGAGAGCCTCTGACCACAGTGTGTATCTGACAAAGTCTTGCCAACCCAATGGGAATAAAGAGCAAAGAATTCCCATGAGAGAAGGCCTGCACTGAGCAGCAAAGGCTCAGTCATAGGCTCAGGGCTGCCTAGGATAAGCATGGTTTTTGCCAACCATAAAGTATCTGTTCCTGAAGGCACTGGCGACTGCAGGCTGACCAATAGCTGCAGCTCGTGCAGCTCAACAGCAAGTTCCTCCATGAAAAGAGATCTAAGCAGCACTTTTCCATCACTACCGCAGATATAAAAACTAAAATGTTGCTGAAAATACGTTTTTAACAAAATGGTCAGGCTTTTTGTTTCAAAGTGAATGTACTACGTATGGATAAATATTACTTTATTATTAGAATGATTTAGGTTTCAGTATCCATTACGTTTTTGATGCTTGCAAACTTTAAGAAACCGTGTTCACATAAATAAGTGTATTTTTAACTCCTTTCAAATATATATCAAACATCAAATAAGTTTAAATAATTGAGAATTATATCTAAAATTCTATCTGCTGACAGCTCAGTTAGGCTTTCCTTTAATTTTATTGTAATTTAAATGATTGGAAAAAATCCATGTTGCAATTTCTTTTTCCTAAATCATTAGTGTCATTCACTTTCTCAGTGTCTAAGAAATATTCTAAAAATGTTTTGTCAAGATTTATCAAATAGCAATAATTATGTCTTTTTTTAAATCTAGACTTGCCATGTTGAACCTACATCATCAAAAAAAAAAAAAAAAAAGGAAAAATTCCAAATACTTTTATTGTAGTCACCCCTTCACTAACGTAATAACTTTCCTTTCTTTTCATGTTTGTGTTTTGCTTTTGTTTTGTTTTGTTTTGTTTTGTTTTTGAGACAGAGTCTTGCTCTGTCACCCAGGCTGGAGTTCAGTGGCACGATCTCAGCTTACTGCAACCTTTGCCTCCTGGGTTCAAGCGATTCTCCTGCCTTAGCCTCCCGAGTAGCTGGGACTATGGGCTTATGTCACCATGCCCGGCTAATTATTTGTGTTTTTAGTAGAGACGGTGTTTCACCATATTAGCCAAGATGGTCCTGATCTTCTGACCTCGTGATCTGCCCACCTCGGCCTCCCAAAGCGCTGGGATTACAGGCATGAGCCACCGCGCCCAGCAGTGTTTTTGTTTTTAAGAGAGGCACTTTGTCATCCAGGTGCTAGAATGCAGTGGTGTAATCACTGCTCACTGAAACCTGGAATACCTGGGATCAAATCATCCTTCTCTGTCTGCCAAGTAGTAGCGGGGACTACAGGTACAGGTCACCACAGCTGACTTACAGTAATCTTACAATTTTTTTTTTTTTTAACAAACATGCATTTTAAACACAGTTGCATCAAAACTTTATAGCTATAGCTTTAGCTCATACAGTTTATGAAACATAATCATGGAATCTAATTGCACATAAAAGTTTTCATTTTCTAACCAGGTATTCAACTCTGACATATCTTTTCCAGGAAATTTTGACTTCATTTTTTGATTCAAACATACTTTTAATGCATACTCTTGTGACACCCATTTCACTCTGAGTTCTAGGTCTATGATACATAAATAGAAGGCATAGGCTCCTGCCATAAATTTTTTCTTTGGATGAACAAGGCACTGCCACCTTCAATTTCTTAAAAACGGTCGAATTCAGTCTCAAGAGACAGTCCCTCAGGAGCAACTAATTATTTCTTTGACAATAGCAAGGAGAGAAAGAGGTGAGGTAGTTAAATAAAAATTGCTAGTACTTCTACCACAGCATTTGCAATACATTACTATATGTATGATTTTAGAATATGTCACTGTTAGCCAAAGTTTACTGTTTCTAACACTATATATTGTCCTTAGAATAATGTCAAAAAGATCAACACATGTGTCTCAACAAGGTGCCTTCGTCATAGGAGGCTTCTTGTGACCAAGGTTTTAAATTCTAAAATCATCACTTAGTTGGGTGTCCCACAGTTTTATCTATGGAGTAAGGCAACATGGTAAGATCCAGGATGGTTGTGAGAGGGACCTTTTATCGAATGATAGAGGATACATCTGAGATGGAACAGGAAAGGAAAACTTGCCTACGGCTTACATGATAAGCATGTTCTTACATCATTTCAAGGAATAGATCATTACATGGAAGATATGTGCCTGTAATTGATCTGTTTAGATCTATCTATGTCATGGAAAAGCTTTACGTACTATTTGGGATATACATTGGTCTACAAGACGGGGTGAATTAATATTTTAGAGCCCTTGTTCTTGATTCACAAGGCTTTTATGTGCCCCCTCCCCCCAGCCCACCCCTAACAAGGGTATGTTTGGCAATGTCTACAGACACTTTGGTTATTGAAAGCCAGAGATGCTGCTAAACATCCTACAGTGCACGGGACAATCCCAACAACATATAATTATTTAATCCAAAATGTCAATTGCGGCAAGATTGAGAAACTCTGTTTTAAAGCCTTGTCCATGGAAGTGAGGCCCAAAAGCCAGCCTCATCAATATCACCTGGAAATGTGTCAGAAATACAAAATGTGCAGTTCCATATTATTCATGCTCATATTAAAGTTTGCAGAATTTACTAGGCCAATGCAACAGAATTTCCAGTGGCAGCAATGGTCCACTTCTCACCCATGTCCAAAGTACAACCACAAATTGTTTTTTTATACTCTTAAAAGTTTTATTTTCCTTCTTTCAGATTTGTAGAAAATGGGACCAAAATATTTTTGTATTAACTAAAGATAAGCATTGTTCTCATGCCTGTTTAAACAACAATAATGATTAGTTATAAAATAAAGCCATTTTGAAAAGACAAATTACATTTAAGATAGATATCCATTATAACAGAAAAATAGTAACCTTTTGTTGGTTTTTCATTTAAAGACCAAATTGAATTTAAATTTTTTAGTCTACTCAAAAAGACAAAACACATCTGCTAACACATCTGCCTCATATCCAATTTACATTTAAACATTGCTGCTATCCCCATTTTGTTTCGGGTGGTTTGTTTTCTCACAATTCAGCATAAATTCTCATGCTATAATACTTAGTTTTTCTCTGCCTTTTAATTTAGAATCTTTTCAACTAAGGCAGATGAACAGGGGTAAAGCACATAACAATTATCAAACTAAAATATTGCACATATCATAAGATAAAATATGAGTTAAAGCTGAATTCATAATAATAACTCATTTTCACCCTCTTCCAAACTATTCTCTAGTGATAAAAGGCATTAGGACTATTTCAGGTTGATACAATGGCAATGGAAAAATTGTAATTTCTGTTTAATCAAATGAGCACTGAATTCTATGAAGCTGTTACTATCCCAGCTTTTTCTAGAAATGTCTAATATACTCCCGGGGCCTTTACTTGTCACGAAAATTTGGTATAGTAGAGAATATTATGTTTTAGTGTAAACTGTGGTGTCTTGAAAAGAGTGGAATCTGTTCCAATTATTGAAAGTTTTCTTTCCTACTAGTCTACGGCTACCAGCTATGACTGAATTCCATGGGGATAAAGTAAATGTTAAATCCATTTTGAAATCTTTTTTGTAAAAATATTCTACAGCATAAAACATTTTAAAAACTCATTTAAAATTATCTTTATTATCTACTTCTTAGTCAAGAACTTCATTCATCACCTTATGCCTCTCTTGCTATAATTAATTGCTAACTGCTTTCTCTAACTGTGAATCCTTCTGCTGCCAACTCTTTTATGTACCTTAGCATGACTCGAAACATGCTAAGAACATTTTCTAAGAACACATATGTATCCTTCCTTAAATTGATCTAAGAATGTGCCTGCCATGTAGGCTTCTCTCTGACTCTCAAACCTCTCCATTGTGTAGCTGCAATGTATTCATCCAGCTTAATTCACATTAACTGTCCCCAACCTTATTTGAAACATGCCATCTGGTTTTCTACCCCATACATATCATATCAATTTATCTATAACCTTGTTCCTAGTCCCTCCACCCATCCCTCACTCTGGAATACTCTGGCTTCTTCCATTTGATGGAAAAAATCACAGTCTAAATCATATAGTCTAAAACATAGTCATTAGTATAAGGCTGGCTCGTAACTCATGTTTCCCATGAAATCTTCACTGAATGATCTATCAATGGTTCATAATAGTATTCGTCTTTTGTAACCGTCTTCAGCAGTAAATATATTACCAAATATATTGCATAATGGAGACAAGGCTTTTCTATTATTTATTTATTTATTTATTTATTTTATTTTAAATTTTACTTATTTACATTATTTTATTATTTTTATTATTTTGTTAGTCAATACAGTACAACTATGGTTGGGTGTATAGGCTCTAGTTACACCTACTGTGAAATATTGTTTTTATCAATCATGAATCTAGCATAACCCTAAAATAAATTATTTTTTTGTGGATTGATTACTTTTTTTTTCATTTTTGTGATTGTACCTAACTGGTAGGCGCATTGTGAGTGATAAAATCTTGCTATATGAAAGGTGTTTGTCAGAGCAGTAAGCACTCAACACAAATCTCGTATCTATCATTATTATCATCACTATCATTATAATAATCATCATCATCTCTCTAATAGAATATAATCTCATGAAATGCAGAGGCCAATTTTTATACTTGCCCTGGAATTCTATGGACATAAATACTGAGCACATTGGAGGTCCCTATGAATATTCAATTATTGATTCATTTTATTTTTATTTGCTTCTATTGCCTAGTCTGCTCTGAAATTGTTCTACTGTACTCACCTCATTTCAGGTCCCATTATTTTGTATTGTAAAATTCCCAATATTTGTTTTCCCTCAAAGACAATGGTCATTTTTATTAGAAAAAAATTTATTTTTATTAGAAAAATATTGTAAGCCGGACACTCCACATATATTCTCATTAGTTCATGTCTTCTACAGACAGATAGCAGTCTCAAGTATTATATTAATCCCTGTAGAATAAAATCTGTTTACAACAAGCTTCAGATCAATGAAACATTTTATTCTTGGCATATTTTATTTTAGGATAATAATAAGTATTGTAAGCCAGTTCTCTAGGGATTTTTTAAACTATAATAATGCAGGTAAATTAATTGCCAGTATTTGCCTTGTTTGATTTCCACCTTGTTCTAAATGCAGAGAATATCTCCTTATTTTAGATTTGAAGGAATTTCTTAGAGGCTATCTGGTGCAACTCTAGCACTTTACAAGTGTGGAAGTTGATTGTATTCTGATTGATTTCCAAGTTATATACTGTTAACAGCAAAATAGTTTAACAACTAAATTTATAATTCCTTCTGATCACGTATTATTTTCTGAATTTGATTAAGTCTCAAAAGGTAACCCAATTGTCAGTGTTATAGCTCCTTTACGCTAAGGCTTGTTTTTGCCTAAGTTGGTTGATGAGCCAGCTGGCATGGTAAAATGTGCATACAAGGAATTTTACGTGACAGAAAAACAAAATATATTATAAAAGGCAAATTGATTGAAACTCATAATAATTCCCCAGATGAGAAAGAATAGATCTCGCTTACACACACACACACACACACACACACACACACACACACACACACACACACAGATACACACAGAGAGACACACACACAGGGAATTGGAACAAAGATTGTTGTGGGAATCAGTTAAGATTGGTATTCTAGTTAGGTTATTGTTATAGTAGGGGAAAAAAGTTACATCTAAGTTGAGTATGATGATTGAGGTTAGTAAGAAGTTATTGAATGTATATGTGAGCAAATGAAGAAAACAACTATAATTAGAAACCAGGAATCTGTTACAGCTAATTGTCATTGAGGACTGGATGTAGTTTGGGAAAAGGAATGAATTTATGTAATTCTAGGAACATTGTCAAAATAAATTAAGAATCTTTACTTCAGAGCTCATCAAGAATGTGATTCTGCCCTTCATCCTCAGTATCAAAATTTATGTTAGTCAGGATTTTCCAGAGAACAAAACAAATAGGATATATGTGTGTGCACATGTGTGTAAGTATGTAAGATTTATTTTAATGGACTCATGTGATTTTGGAGGCTTAGCAATTCCAAAACCTGATGGGATAGGCTGGCAAGCTGGAGTTAGAGTCCACAGGCCAGCTCCTGTGGAATTTCCTTTTGCTTAGGGAGGTAGCCCGTTGTTCTATGCAAGCCTTCAACTGATTAGATGAGGCTGAACCACATTGTGAAGGCTTACCTGCTTAACTCAAAGTCCAGGAATTTAAATGCAAATCTCATCTAAAAAACGCCCTCAACAGAAACATCCAGAATAATGTTTGACTAAAAATCTTGGCACTGTCATCAAGCCAAGTTAATACAGAAAATTAACCATCACAGGAATGAACCAATGTAATTGCAGGAGCACTGTCAAAAGAAATTGAAGATCTTCACTTCACAGAAAACATAATTGGGAGCTTGAATGAAGTTAGCATACAATTTTGAACAGTCCAGCATCAGTCATAAGTAAGTTATATGATACACTCTTGTTTAGGGCCAAAGCACTGTTTAAGTGGATTTTTGAAAATACAATCACATCTTCCTATTACTGAAATTCTGCTTTTTACATGTTTACTTTTATTCCAGACAATAGTCATCACTGTGTGCCAGATGGATGATAAACAGTGCTAAAAAGTAAACTGAGACACAATAAAATACTAAGGAGTTTATTTGAGTAAGAAGCAATTCATGAATTGGGGCAACTCCAAACCGGAAGTGGTTCAGGAGCACCACCAAGGGAATGCAAGCAGCAGGCTTTTATAGGATGGACACAGAAGTAAAACAAAGAAAATATTTGATTGGTTACAGTTATAAAGTTGCCTTATTGGTCTATCCCATTGAAACGTCTCTGGTTATATAATTATGGTTGTTGGCTACTTCTGATTGGTTGAGTTTATGTTCTGTTTTTCTGTAATAAAGGCATTTACAAGAAAAGTTTTGCTTGTGTTTGCAAGTCAAGCAATGTTTAGATCACTTATGAAATCTAACTGGTTTTGTCTGCTCAGGAGTTCTTCAAGCCTGGTCTCTGTTTTAATTTACTTTAACAACAGTAGTATGTTATTATCACTTATACCCTTTCTAATCCTCAGAACTACATCAAAATGTTGGACATATTCCCATTTTATAGAGGAAGGAAATGAAAATCTGCTAATTAAATTTCTCACAATGTGGAAACAATGTCCAGACCCAAATCTAACTTTCAATTTACATTATTTCACTAAATTATGTCACCCTCTTTTTCCATGTGTTTAAAATTAAAAAAAGAAAAAAATAGAATTTTTTTGGCAATTGACACTTGTGGCATAGAGGATGCATCAATTGCATACTTTGGATTGATCATAAAATTACTTACATTTCAATTTCCCTTCCAAGTAGAAAAAGAATATATTTTTTTAACTCTCCTACCATTATCAGGTACTTCAAGTCTAAAGGAGTGTGTTTAACATGCATTTACTGAATAAAACATTTGATTGGCTGTCTGCTGTTCACAAGGACCTTGAAGAAAGGTATTTGGTGGAAAATGCCTTAAATGAATTCAGGAACTTCAATATGAAGGAAAGATGCAAAAGAAAAATAATGAAAATAACGCTCTAAAGGCTTTTCTAAGACTGACTCGGCTTTTCCATTTGTGTACTGTGTAAGATTTTGCTAGAATGTTCAAAATTAAACCACATTAAAGCAATCAAAGCACTCTTAGAATTTACTCTGTAATAGTGATTAGGACTTGAAGATACAGCTGGTTTTGGTTAAAAACTGGCTCTTGAAAATTATTTGAAGTAAATGAGAAGTTAAAAAAAATCTTTTTTTAATTGTCTGTATTTTAGAACATTAACATAGTGTGTGATCAAGTGAGACGTGTGACACACAATAAATTGCTATAGTTTTAAAATTCAGTCTCCCTTTGAATACACAGATAGTGAAAGGCCTGACAATTTGGCAAAGCTGTTTTATATCAATCAATTATTGCTAGACTTTGCTCTCCATATGCCAGCACTTTTCTCCCTCATTTTGCTCTTGGTTATACAGGCAGCCAAATTATAGATAATGCCTTAATCCCCACCTTCATCCCCTCTTCTACTCCTTCTTTCATTCAGTATGTTTTGTTTACCAAATTCCAGATCTAATATGAAGGAAGTTTAGACACATTATACCATGAATGGACTGGCTTTGAAACCAGGCCCTTAACTGAATTTGCCCACACCACTTTTTCCAGACCAATACACTTATAAACTGCTCTAAGAAATGCTAAAATGAAGAAGTGAGCAGATTATAATGGGAAACCAAGAATATTAGCTTAATCTTGAATATGCAATTAATGCCAGATGAGTTATTGCATTTTATTATAGGTAAGTCATGATTCAGATGATATCGCAAAACACAGAGGGACTCAATGTACTTATGCTGATGATTATGATGATGAATCTTAAAAAAATAGCAAGACCTAAATTACAATTTGCAAGTATTTTCAAATTCTCAGGGACAAGAAAGAGTGAAGAAATAAACCATTATACCTATTCTAGCTCATATTTTTGGACTGGCAGCAAAAAGAACTGTAATTTGCCAAAACCATATTCTTTCTTTTGGAATTTGCCCTTTCTTTCTTTTCTTTCTTTCTTTCCCTCTCTTTGTTTTTTCGATAGAGATTGTTTTCTTTTTCTTTCGTTTGTCTTATGTATTGCTCTTTCTTTATTTCTTTCTTTCTTCATTTCTTTTCTTTATTTTTTCTTTCTTTCTTCATTCTTTTCTTTCTGTCTTTTCTCTCTCCCCCTCCCTCTTTCTTTTCTTCTTTCTTTCCTTCTTTCTTTCTTCTCTCTCTCTCTCTCTCTTTCTTTCTTTCTTTCTTCTTTCTTTCTTTCTTTCTTCTTTCTTTCTTTCTTTCTTTCTTTCTTTCTTTCTTTCTTTCTTTCTTTTTCTTTCTTTCTTTCTTTCTTTTTCTTTCCCTCCCTCCCTCCCTCCCTCCCTCTCTCTCTCTCTCTCTCTCTCTCTCTCTCTCTCTCTTTCTTTCTTTCTTTCTTTCTTTCTTTCTTTCTTTCTTTCTTTCTTTCTTTCTTTCTTTCTTTCTTTCTTTTCTTTCTTTTGAAACAGACTCTTGCTCTATTCTCCAGGTTAGAGTGCAGTGGCATGATCTCGGCTTACTGCAACCTCTGCCTCCTAGGTTCAAGTGATCCTCTTGCCTCAGCCCCCCTCACAGCTGGGACTACAGGCACGCACCACCACACCCTGCTAATTTTTTTATTTTTAGTAGAGAAGGGGTTTCGCCATGTTGGTCAGGCTGGTCTTGAACTCCTGACCTCTGGTGATCCACCTACCTCGGCCTCCCAAAGTGCTGAAATTATAGACATGAGCCACTGCACCCAACCTGCATTTTCTCATTTGTTTTACTGGAAGACCCCTCCTTCCCCCCACCCACCACATTCTGCATTTGTTGCTTAAAAGTCTATGTCTAGTTATCTGAGATATCTCTCAAATGGATCAATTCTGTCTTCTTTCCTGAAGGACCCTTCAAGTATTCCTAAGTTCTTGGTGGAAAAGCTCTGCTCTTTGTGTTCTCTTGTTCATTTTCACCCTGATCTCTGTCCAATCATCCTTCTTTCTTCACCCATTAATTCTACAATTGGGGTACCTCTTGACCTGTGAGCTTTCACTCTGTGGTTATACCACGCCTTTTGCTTTGGGAGGTCAACTTGTTGACTAGCTGGTCAAATGCATTGAACAAAACTCTAAATAATAGTTTATTTCCCTTTTCCTGATATTGAGACATGTAAAAAGCTTGGTGAAAACAGACTCTCTTTCTTTCTTTTAAGTTATTTTTTGTTTGTTTGTTTTTGTAATTTGTCATTTGTCACAGTCTTCCACCCTCCCAAAGTGAAACAGTAACAACTTTTATATAATTACACCCTAAAAAAGGAATTCCTGTTCACATTATCTCAGAAATTTGTACCCTAACTAAAAGAAAATTGGCATAATTTCAACTTAGTTCCCTATTTATCATTCCTTACCTGATCAAGAAAATTGTATTTTCTCAACGTGCTCAACCCTGCTGAAAATATGTAATAAGATGGAATTCCTATCACTTCTTTAGGTTAGAAGCTAAAGTTAAATGCTGTTACAGGTTAGACACCATTTCAATCTTTCAGCACTTCAGTTTAGGCTACAATATTTGCTTAATTCTTGAATAATGTACGAATATGATTCTCTCTTTCTTTGTGTGTTTCTATAACGATTGTATGCAAAATTCTTTTGAAATATATGTTTTCTAAAGATACCCTACTTTCAGGAACATTTTTTATTTCTGAAAAACAAAATCCCACAAGAAATGAGTCTTTTTGTCTAAAAAGCTGTTAAATGCCCTAATAAAAAGTGGAAAATTAAGTTACTTTTTGAAGTATTTATGGCTATCTAGCCACTTTAAAACACAAAGAAACATGGAAATGTGTTTTTTTTTTAAAAAATTTAGTATCTGAATGTTTTGTCATCAAGTAAAGTGAAATTCTCTCTCTCTTTTTAATTAATTTAAATGATGAACTTCATACCCATATACTCACTTCTCTCATAGTTTTGGTATTTTTTTCTCTTGCTTGTAAAGTTGTGTGAAACCAAGCTGAGGTGTAAATAGTAGGCATAGGAAGCAGACAGAGAATGCCATAGAATCATGCTAATAATAGGATTTTTTATGTCTTGGGTTTTGAACAAAGAAAAAAACTGGTTCTTTTATTAGGAGAATGGGTTGATGTGTAAAAACACCACTTAGTAACTGTAAGATATTAGAGGTTCTTTTTCCATTTAGGTTTTAAAACCAATTTAATATATAATTTTACGCCTAAAACAAAAATAATAAATTCTCTACTATCACTAACACTGTCAAACAAGAATGTCTATGACATTTTTGTGCTTTCAATTCTACAAAACAATAATTCTCTCTGCTCTGAGGATATGCCAAGATCACAAGAATCTGAATGCCACAGAACGCCTGCAAAGAAGGCAAGAAGGAAACAAACAACTCCAAGTCAGAATTTTCCTCATTTGACTTTTTGCTGTGACGTCTATATAAGTACTGTTAGTTTATTCCTTTAAATAGTGACATTTTAAAATATAGACACATTAAAATAATTCATTAAAATCATTTAAACCTACATAGTTTGACTAGAAAGAAGCCATAATTGAGCTAACATTAAATATCAGTAAATGTAGAATAAATGATGGAAGTATATGTATATGTCAGGTCTTTCTTCAAATTGTTGTTTGAAACAAATTGTTTGTTTAACTCATGCATAGTGATAGAAAAGAGTTAAGTAACTTTTCTGGACAATGCTGGAAAGAGAATTTGGTTTAAAGGCCACAGCTGTGAGACTAACAGCAGTAGAAAGAATTGGAGCTAAATCTTTACGTGTGCATGTGTGTGTGCACAAGCACACATACAGAAAATGGGAGGGAAGCAGAGGGGATTTGTTTTTTCTTATGTGAATCATTTTCTTGGATATGTTTTATCCCTTCTTTCATCCTGAAAGTTGGTGAATGATAACTTTCCCCTTTTGGAGAGCAATAGTTGGCCAGACTATAAAAATGGGAATGCAAGGAATCCTAGCTGTAAATCAGAACGATATGGTAGCCAATTAAATCAAAGTGAACCATGAACCTCAAAAGTAGATGATCATGATCAAATAAATTTGTAATATTCTAAGCAGTTTGTAACTAAATTAACCTATGCAGGCCAAATAATTCCTCTGCAAAATGGGGGATAATGAAGTTAAAGTCAGTAAGTGGGAAAAGTGTCTGGTACACAGTCGATGATCAGGAATTGATCTGTCTAATGACCATTCTTATTAGTGTTAGTAGTAATAACAATATACTATAAATATATTTATATTTCTATCTCTCTTTTCCTTCCCGAGAGGTCTTGGAAATGCATATTTTTTTTCATTTTGCATGTAAAAAATTAAGACATTTCACCTCTGATTAGGGAGTTAAAAAAGTTGAGACAGTTGAAGTGACTTGGACAAAAATGGTAAGTCTATAGATTATAAACAATTTAGATTATTTAATATAAATTATAAATCATGGATATTAATAAGCAAATATTTATAATTTATTAATAAGTAAATAAGTCAATATGATGGGACTCTATATCCCATCTTTTTCTGTCTCTCCCGTTCTCTGCCTGAGATCAGTGGGGTTATTGATTATATGGCGATAAACTCAATTGTGAGTCCCTTAAACCAAATTGCCACTTAGATTGTTATTCTCATTCCATCATCTTCAGTATTACAAGGAGCATGCTAGGAAAGCATAATCTCAGGCTCTCCCCAAACCTACAAAATCAGAGTCTCCACTTTACAAGATCTGTTGATAATCCATATAGGCACATTATAGTTTGAGGAATGCTGTCTTAGAGCCCTAGTTCTCAAACCTAGCTATTAGTCAGAATTTTTAAAAATCCATAGTATAGATATCAATAATATAGACAGATAGAGTGAGACATATTATAAGAGATTGGCTCATGCAGTTATGGAGACTGAGAAGTCTCATGATATGCTGTCTACAAACTGGATACCCAGGAAAGCTGGTAATGTAGTTCCAAGGCTTGAGAGCCCCAGAGTGGTATAGATTCCATACTGAGTCTGCAGGATGGGGATGAGGAACGCTGAGAGCAGAAGATCAACATCCTGGCTCAATCTGTCAGGCAGAGAGTGAATTCAAACTTCTTTCACCTTTTTTGTTCTACTCAACCTCTCAACAGATTAGATGATACCCAATCACATTGGGAATGGCCATTTACTTTACTGAGTCCACCAACTTAAATGGTGATTGCATTAGTCAGGGTTCTCTAGAGAGACAGAACCAATAAGATAGTTAGATGTAGATAGATAGATGAGAGGGCATTTGTTAGGGAAATTGATTCATATGATTATGGAAGCTGAAAGGTCCTATAACAGGCTGTCTGCAAGCTGGAGACCTAGAATGCTGTTAGTGTGGCTCAGTCCAAGAGTGAAAGCCAGGGAAACCTGATGGCATGACTCTCAATCTGAGGTCAAAACCCTGAGAGCCTAGGAGCTGTAGGGTGGAGCCCAGGACACTGGTACAAGTCTGTTAAAGCAAACTAAATATGGCCTGAGAAGGATTCTGTACTTCTATAGGAGAGCCCTTGGGGAGGAACTGTGACCTAGCTTAATAGGCAGACAAGACTGAAATCCTAATTTACTGTAATCCCAGCATTTTGGGAAGCCAAGGCAGGCAGATCACGTGATATCAGGAGTTGGAAAACAGCCTGGCCAACATGGCAAAACCCCACCTGTACTAATAATACAAAAAATAAGCCAGGCATGGGGGCGGGCACCTGTAATCACAGCTACTCGGGAGTTTGAGGCAGGAGAATCGCTTGAACCTGGGAGGTGGAGGTTGCAGGGAGCCGAGATAGTGCTACTGTACTCCAGCCTGGGCAACAGAGTGAAACTGTGTCTCCATGATGACAACAACCAACCCCCAAATTTAAGATTATGCACATGTAAGAATAGCTGTTCTTGGCCAATCCCAGTGGCCATACTTCAGCCACTCATAGAGTGCTAAGTGTTCAAATTGCGTTCAAATAAGGCAAATGTCAACCTGTCACCAGTCCAGCTGTTTCTGCACCTCACTGCTGATTTCTGTACGTCACTTACTGTTTTTATCTGTAAATTTGTACTCACCACGAGGCATCCCTGGAGTCTCTCTGAATCTGCTGCCGTTAAACTCCTTTAAATTTAATTTGACTGAAGTTTTTTTTTATTTTAACAATTCCCAAAGTCTGAAGGTTGGAGATCCTGGAGTTCATATGTCCAAAGGCAGGAGAAGGGTGTCCCAGTTTTAGAAAAGAAAGAGAGAGAATTCTCCTTTCCTCTGCCTTTTTTCTTCTATCTAGACTTTCAGTCAGTTAGATGGCATATATTGAGGGCAGATCTTTACCACTCAGTTCACCAAATCTCCTCCAGAAACATTCTTAGAAACATACCCTCAAATAGTGCTTTACCAGCTATCTATGTGGTCCTTAATCCAGTCAAGTTGGCAGCTCAAATTAACCGTTACACTAGTTTTATCTGGAAATGCTCTCAAGACACACCCAGAAATAATCAGACATCTGGGCATCCTGTGGCCCAGTCAAGCTGACAGATAAAAATAACTATCACATCAAAGAATTTTTTCTAATGCCATATCTGCCTTAGACTAAATAGATCAGAATTTCTGAAGGTGGACCAAAGCATCAGTATTGTGTGTGTGTGTGTGTATGTGTGTGTGTGTGTGTGTGTGTGTTTCCTTTAATGCCCTGGTAATTGCAAGTGCAGCTTGTGGTTTTTGCAAGTGCAGCTTGTGGTCTTTGCAAGTGGGTGAATTAAAAGAAAGTGTAAACATGGAAATGATGCAGAACACGTACAAAACAGCTGTCTAGGTAGCCAACTTCTGTGATTAAAACGGGACAGGAAAGCATAAAACAGAACGAGTATTTGCTATACAAAGAGTAAACTGCGATTACAGGACTTCGCATGGCTGAGAACTGCTTCTGTCTTCTTAATTAGGTGCAGCACACTCCTGGTATAAATGTTTCTCTAATCCAATACCTTCTGCTCAGATCTTCAGTCCCCTTTGCAGATAAGAGAGTCTTTTCTCTCTTCGTTGTATCCTCCACAAGTCCCAACTAACCCAGTGACTTGTTGTTACTCTAAGCCTCACCTTAAAAGAGGCCATCTCCGCTCACTGCACCTACTGATAGTAAGTTTTGCAGCCTTACACATTTTTTTTTTCTGTTTCTTCAGAATGTCTTTCAATATTTTAATTAAAAATTTATTTATATGACTGTTTACCTTACATAAATCCAAATGTCCAAGAGGGCCCAGACAATGTCTTCTATGTTCAGAGTGTATTTACAAGTGAAATTTGGACTCTATCTTACTAAAATATGAAACTATTAAGCTAATATATAAATTCAAGAACATTCACTGATGCACTATTGTAATAAAATAAATTAGAAAATTACCTAAATTTTTATCAGTAGTGGGACAGTTAAATTATGGTACTAAGCTCAATGAAATCCAAGGAAACCATTAAAATTAATAAAGTAGATATATATGAATGAACTTGGAAAGATATCCATGATCTATACATGTATATAATTTTAAAAAAGCAATTTGCAGAAAAATGTGTGAATTGTGATTCTACTTTATGTTTAAATTGCATGTGACTCACATAAATGAAAATGTAAAAACAAATTCATAGGCACATACACATATATCTTCTCTCAGGCATGCTGGTTTACTTTCTGTCCCTTATGTCTGCCAACTCTATTTGTAAGGTTCTTTGTGGTTGTTGCCTAAAGGAACAGATTTTTACCTCCCTTTTATTGGTTAACTCCTGTTTTTCCTCCAGATCTCAGCTCATTGTTGAAATCAATAATAAATACCTTACCTGATACACCTAATTAGCTCACAATCCTCTTACTACATTTCCATGTAAGGAGTAGCTCTCCTTTGTCACACTTATCCCAACTGCAACTTGACAAGACTCCTGGAGCATGTTTATCACCCTGCCTAGGGGAATCTTGGGTAGGCTGCAGTGTGTGTTCATGTTTCACCCTTTTATCTTGAGAGCCTAGCACATGTCAAGCACGCTGTAGAAGCAAAAGTCGTTATTTGAATAAAGCATGAAGTAATGAATTCTCATTCTCCATTCCACATTTGGGAATAGCTAGTCTCTTGTTATAAAACTTGCTCTGGTTATTTAGCTAATAAATACCAAGCCAGAATTTAGACCAAACTTAACCTCATTTTAAAGCTTGTGATCTGAACCAACAGTAAATGACCAAGTTAAAGTTTCCAAATCAGATTTTAATGAAGTATAAACGCTAAAAATCAGGAAACAGCAAGAAACATTTAAGAAAGCACTCTCTCTTTCTTTCTCATGGACACCATGGGAAAGATTATCACCATGATCACTATTTGGAGAGGAATGAGAGGGAGACTGATAATCTTCTAATAGATGATCAAATAATAACCTGTCTTAGTTCATTCAGGCTGCTGTGACAGAGTACCATAGACTGGGTGGCCAACAGAACCTTATTTCTCATAGTTCTAGAGGCTGAGGAATCCAAAATCTGGCGTTTGGTGAGAGCATACTTCCCCATTTGCAGATGGCTGCCTTCTCCTTGTTTCCTCACATGGCAGAGAGCTGAGAGTGAGAGCAAGCTCTTGGATCTCTTCTTATAAGGGCACTAATCCTATTTATGAGATTCATGAGGGCTCCATCTTTATTACCTAACTATCTCCCAAGGCCCCACCTTTTAATATCCTCACACTGGGAATTAGAATATCAACATGTAAGTTTGAGGGAGACATAAACATTCAGCCCATAGCATAACTTTTGGGATTGCTTTCATTGATAACCCACATAATTTTATAGTGGTTCAATTAAGATCTTGTAATTTGCCAAACCCCACAGTTCTGATGAAATTCAGTCTACTATTATTCCCATGCTAATGCTTTGTTTTGGGGAAAGATTGCATTCTCACCCACCTCATGAATTAAAGCATGTTCACTTCCACTGATAAGCAGTAATGACCTCAGCTTTAAAAAACTGAGACCTCAACCAAAACTGAAAAATCACTCTGCTTGAAATCAAAACAAAATTAGATTATAAATGTGCTAACATTTAGGCCTTCTTTAGCATATTTAAGATTAAAACCTTAAGCCTGATCTATAAACATGTAATGTGTCAGAGTAGGTAATAGTATGGAGAGGAAAAGGCAGACAATGAAAACAAACACAAGCATTCTACCGTATTCTAAGGCTGATAGAAATACCACATATCATTAAAGAAAAGATTATAGCAATACTATTAAGATTTTCACAAATACACTGGTCCCCTATCCTCCCCCCAAAAAATTGGTTTAGATAAAATCTCATTAAAATTTGAATGTAAAATGGTTGAAGAAAATGTTTAAAAAATGTTATCTTTTAAATTATTTTATATTCACATATGAAATTATATTAACATTACATGAATTATACACATATCATATGAATTATAGGATCATTATATGAATTATATAAATACATTAAATTGCTTGCAAGGCATAGATTCTTTTCTTTTGAATATTCTCAGTGGTAGTAAAACTTCCTTCCACTTTCTTCCAAAAAATAAATTTCACCCCTAAGGGTGAATCTATCCATCAGTCTGTCTATTCATACACACGTATACATATCCTCCCTTTCTCTGTCCCTCATATATAGAAGAGACAGAGAGAGAGAGAGAGAGAGGATAGTTCTCTCTGTCTGCACAAACGTGTGTGTGTGTGTGTGTGTGTGTGTGATTGTTTATCTATGTGTACATATATAAGGATTTCCTTAAAAAGTCATTATTATTCAGTGGAAGAGAATTGCATTTTGAAACAGAGGCCTCAACTTTGTTCTTGCCTCTGACCCACAGCTGCAATATTACCCTGGATAAATCATCCCATCATCAGTTTTGCCTCTTTCCTTGCTGTCTTCATCTAGTAATTGAGTGCATGGGATTAGGTTACTCTTCAGTTCTGCTATTCTCTACTTCCTTTCCTTTTTTTTTGGTCTCTCTCTCTCACCATAGAGCACATTTAAAGAATCTTTTTTTTTTTTTTTTTTTTTCCTGAGCTTTGAATTGCTCTAAATCTTACAAGAAGCAGTTTTGCTTAAATTAGCTAAGCTTTTATTCTGTGTCTAAGAAACAAAAGACCAGAGAGATACCCAGCTGTCTTTTGTACATCAAATATCTCTTATTAGCATGGCATTTTGACGAGTTAAAGTATAGATGAATCAAAGGTAAACTTTGTACTCCTTAAAATTCACATGGGGATGAATGCTAAAAAAGATATGTTTTAGTTTTCTATTCTTAAAACATTTGAAAAAATAATATGACATCTGTCAAATACCAAATGGAGCAGCTTGTTTTCAGGGGCATATGTATGTACAGACAGACCTGGATCTGCATGCATACATATTACAATAAAATCACTAAATAAACTCTTTACCAGAAGTATTAGAAATTCTATGTTCGGAGACTATTTGGTTCTTTAAAGTAGTCACTGTGGGAAGCTCTAAACTTATTCCAATCAGGTTGTCATCAGGCACAAAAAAGCTTAGGAATTTCTTTTTAGAATTGCTTACACTGTTTTCTTTTGAATATTCTCAGTGGTGGTAAAACTTTCTAACAGAAAATCAATTCCATCCCTAAAGGTCAGTCCAAATACGATTTGAATTGGTGTGAAAATTGGCATGATGCCTTTCTGCTTAGTCCTCATTGAAGAACATATTCCTGGCAGCAGAAGCACCTCATTATAAAGCTTTTTCACCTATAAGATGGGACTGTGGCATGGATCCCAAACGCCATGTTCCGATAAGCCCCATTTGGCGCCCTGGTAAAAAATGAAATACACTTCTGTGCTTTAAATCTAAAACAGGAATGCAGTAGAATGTGGGAAGTAGTTAATTTAGATTTAGAAAGCAAACTCAACAATCACCCATTAGATAAATGGTGCATTTACTTTGGGTCTGTCAATAAAAACATCAATTGATATTACGAGGTCCTCTCTGTAGAAATACAACTGGATGATCCTTTCCTTTGAAACTAGTCAGAATTCAGTTTTCTCACTTGCTGCCTAATTAAAACATCCTCATTTTAAAGAAAAATACTAATTAATAATTTGAATGAATCCTGTCACATTTAAAAATACTCTCCCTATTTTTAGTTTGCTAAAAATGTAGTCCATCATTTTCCATTCCAATTCAGATTCACATGTTCCTATTACTATAACTCTGTTCCTATTTTTAATTTTAAATTATTTTATTTTAACACAGTAGTGAAGTAGTAGATTTTTAAAATAATTTCAATATTTACCTTAGATTCACAGGAGACATGGACAAGTATGTTACCTAGTTATATTGCATGATACTGACAATTGCTTCCATCACCCAGGTACTAAGCACAGCACTCAATAGTTACCCAATGGTTGAAAAACCATTCATTGCCTCCCTCCCTTCCCTCCCAGGAATCTACAGTGTCTATTGTTTCTATCTTTATGTTCACGAGTACACATTATTTAGCTGCCACTTATAAGTGAGAACATGTGGTATTTGGTTTTCTATTCCTGTGTTAATTCACTTTGGATAATGGTCTCCAGCTATATCCATGTTGCTGCAAATGACATATTTTCACTACTTTTATGTCTGCATAATATTGCATAGTGTATATGTACCACATTTTCTTTATCCAAACCGTATTGATGGGCATCTAGGTTAATTCCATGTCTTTGCTATTGTGAAAAGTGTTGCAATGTACATATGTGTATGTCTTTTTGGTAGAATGACTGATTTTCTTTGGATAAATAACCAAAAATAAAATTGCTGTGTCAAATGGTAGTTTTAAGTTTTTTGAGAAATCTCCAAGCTGCTTTCCACAGTGGCTGGCCAAATTTACATCCCCACCAACAGTGGATAAGTGTTCTAATAGCCTGGCCAACATCTCCAGTTTTCTGACTTTTTAATAATAGCCATTCTGACTGGTGTGAGAAGGTATCTCATTGTGGTTTTGATTTGCATTTCTCTGATGATTAGTGATGTTGAGCATCTTTTCATATAGTTGTTGGCCACTTGCGTGTCTTCTTTCAAGAAGTGTCTGTTCATGTCTTTGGCCCATTTTTTAAATGGGGTTATTGATTTTTGGTTTGTTCAATTGTTTAAGTTCCTTATGGATTCTGGATATTCAACCTTTGCCGGATGTATAGCTTGTGAAAGTTTGTGAATGTTTCGTTTCATTCTTTACTCTGTTGTTAGTTTCTTTTGCTGTGTAGAAGCTTTTTGGTTTAATCAAGTCCCAGTTGTCAATTTTTTTTTAATAGAATGTCTTTTAAAGAGTTAGCTATAAATTATTTTACAAGACTGATGTACAGAATGGTGTCTCCTGGGTTTTCTTGTAGGTTTCTTATAGTTTGAAGTCTTATATTTAAATCTTGGATCCATCTTGAGTTAATTTTTGTATATGGTAAAACATAGGGGTTCAGTTTCGTTCTGCATATGGCTGGCCAGAGATCCCAGAATCATTTATTAAACAGGAAATCTTTTCTCCATTGATCACTTTTGTTGAGCTTGTCAAAAATCAAATGACTGCAGGTGTGCAGCTTTATTTCTTGGTTCTCTATTCTGATTCACTGGTCTATATATCTGTTTTTGTACTAGTATCATGCTGTCTTGGTTACTGTAGCCTTATGGTATGAAGTTAAGTAATGAATTGTCTCTGGCTTTGTTCTTTTTACTCATAATTGCTTTCGATATGTGAGCTTCTCTGGTCATATATGAAGTTTTTAAAAGTTATTTTTAATTCTGTGAAAAATGACATTGGTAGACTGATAGAAATATTGAATCTGTACATTGCTTTGGGCAGTATAGCCATTTTAACAACATTAATTCTTCTAGTCAATGAGCATAAAATGTTTACCCACTTGTTTGCGTCATGCATCATTTCTTTCAGCAACGTTTTGTAGTTGTCTTTGTAGGGATCTTTTACTGCCTTGGTTAGAGGCATACTTAGGTTTTTGTTTTGTTTTGTTTTGTTTCTGTGGCTATTGTAAATGGGGTTGCATTCTTGATTTGGCTCTCAGCTTTAACGTTGTATGTGCATAGAAAGGCAAATGAGCTTTGTACACTGATTTTGTATCTTAAAACATTATTTACTTTGTCTATAAGTTCCAGGAGCTTTCTGGTGAAATCTTTAGGGTTTTCTTTTTTTTTTTTTTAGAGAGAGAATCTCGCCCTGTCACCTGGGCTGGAGTGCAATGGTGCAATCTTGGCTCACTGCAACCTTCGCCTCCCAGGTTCAAGCAACTCTCCTGCCTCAGTCTCCCAAGTAACCAGGATTACAGGCGCCTGCCACCACACCCAGCTAATTTGTGTGTGTGTGTGTGTGTGTGTGTGTGTGTGTGTATTTTTAGTAAAGACGGTTTCACTATGTTGGCCAGGCTGGTCTCAAACTCCTGAACTCTTGATCCAGCCACCTCGGCCTCCCAAAGTGCTGGGATTCCATTAGTGAGCCACCACCCCCGGCCTGGGTCTTCTAAGTATAGAATAACAATCATCAGTGAAAAGAGATTGTTCGAGTTCTTTTTCTACTTGAATGCCTTTTATTTGTTTCTCCTGCCTGATTGCTCTGGCAAGGACTTCCAGTACCATAGTGAACAGTAGTGGTGAGAGTGAGCATCCTTTTCTTCTTCCAGTTCTCAAGGGGAATGCTTCCAGTTTTTGCCCATTTAGTACAATATTGGCTGTGGGTTTGTCATAGATGGCTCTTATTATTTTGAGGTATGTTACTTTGATGCCTAGTTTCTTGAAGGATTTTATCCTGAAGGGATGTTGGATTTTATTGAAAACTTTTACTGCACCTATTAAGATGATCATATGGTTTTTGCTTTCAACTCTGTATATGTGGTGAATCACATTTATTGATTTGCATGTGTTAAAGTAACCTTGTATCCCAGGAATGAAGCCTACTTGAACATGGTGAATTAACTTTTTGATGTGCTGCTGGATTAAGTTTGCTAGTACTTTGCTAAGTATTTTTGCATCTGTGTTCATCAAGGATGTTGACCTGTTTTCTTTTTTCATTGTGTCTGGCCACATTTTTGTATCAAGGTGATACTGGTACTAGTTGCACAGAAGAAGTTAGGGAGGAGTTCCTCCTCCTTGATTTTTTTTGGACTAGTTTTAGTAAGATTGGTACCTGCTCTTCTTTGTACATCTGGTGAATCCATCTGGTCCAGAGTTTTTTTTTTTTTTTTTTTTTTTTTTAAGTTGGATGTTTTTTTATTACTGATTTAACTTTAGAACTTGATATCGGTCTGTTCAGCATTTCTGTTTCTTTCTGATTCAATCCTGGGAGACTGTGTGTTTCCAGGAATTTATTTATTTCGTTTATATTTTGTAGTTTGTGTACATGGAGGTGTTCATAACACTTTCTGAAGATCATGTGTATTTCTGTGGGATCAGTCGCAATGCCACCTTTGTCATTTCTGATTGTGCTTCTTAAGATCTTCTCTCTCTCTCTCTTTTTTTTTAAATTAATCTAACTAACAGTCTATCAATCTTGTTTGTCCTTTAAAAAACCCAACAATGGTTTCCTTGATTCTTTGTATGAATTTTTGGGTCTCAGTTTTGTTCATTTGTTCTCTGATTTTAGTTATTTCTTTTCTGCAGCTAGGTCTGCGGTTAGTTTGTTCTTGATTTTCTAGTTCCTCTATATGTGATGTTAGGTTGTAAATTTGAGATCATTTTAACTTTTTCAGATAAATGTTTAGTGTTATAAACATTTCTGTTTATATTGCTTTTGCTGCATCCCAGAGATTTTGGCATGTTGTGTCTCCGTTTTCATTTAATTCAAATAATTTTTTTGATTTCTACCTTAATTCTATTGTGTACCCAAAAATCATTTGGGAGCAAGTTATTCAATTTCCACGTAATTGTGTGATTTTGAGAAATCTTCTTGGTATTGATTTCTATTTTTGTTCCACTGTGACCTCAGAGCATGGTTGGCATTATTTTAATTTTTTAAAATTTATTGAGACTTGATTTATGGCTTAGTATGTGGTAGATTTTAGAGTGTGTTCCATGTGTAAATCAGAAGAATGTATATTCTGTGGTTGATGGATGCTGTATTACGTAGATGTCTATTAGGTACAATTGGCCAAGTGTCAAATTTAATTCAGAGTTTCTTTGTTAGTGTTCTGCCTTGATGATCTGCATAACACTGTCGGTGTAGTGTTGAAGTTTCCTAGTATTATCATTTGGGTTTCTAAGTTTTCACAGGTCTAGAAATACATGTTTGTGTATTTGACTGCTCCAGGGTTGGGTGTGTGTATGTTTAGTGTTGAATTGAACCCTTTATCGTCATATAATGCCCTTTTTTGTTCTTTTTTACTGTTGTTGGTTTGAAGTCTATTTTACCTTAGAGAAGGATAGTGGTCCCTGCTCTTTTTTGTTTCTGTTTCCATGGTAGTTCTTTCATCACTCCTCTATCTTTTTTTTTTTTTTTTTTTTTTTTTTTTTTTTTTTTTTTTTTTTTTTTTTGAGACGGAGTCTCGCTCTGTCGCCCGGGCTGGAGTGCAGTGGCCGGATCTCAGCTCACTGCAAGCTCCGCCTCCCGGGTTTACGCCATTCTCCTGCCTCAGCCTCCCAAGTAGCTGGGACTACAGGCGCCCGCCACCTCGCCCGGCTAGTTTTTTGTATTTTTTAGTAGAGACGGGGTTTCACCATGTTAGCCAGGATGGTCTCGATCTCCTGACCTCGTGATCCGCCCGTCTCGGCCTCCCAAAGTGCTGGGATTACAGGCTTGAGCCACCGCGCCCGGCCCACTCCTCTATCTTGACTCTATGTTATGTATGAGATAACTCTAGTTATGTATGAGATAACTCTCTGGACAGCATATAGATGGATCTTATATTTTTATCCAGCTTTCCACTCTGTGCCTTTTAACCAGGGCATTTAGACAATTTACATTCAAGGCTAATATTGATATGTAAGGTTTCAGTTCCATTGTGAAGTTGTTAAATCATTGCTTTGTAGTTTCTATTCTGTGACTGCTGAACAGCATCTGTGGGCTACGTATTTAAGTGTGTTTTTGTGGTAACTGTTATTATTCTTTTGTTTCCATGTTTAGAACTCCCTTAAGGATCTCTTTCGAAGTTTTCCTAGAGGTAACAAATTTTCTTAGAGCTTGCTTGTCTGGAAAAAGGTTTTATTTCTCCTTTTGATATGAAACTTAATTTTGTGGGATATACAATTATTGATTGGAATTTATTTTGTTTAACCCTTTTCCCATTTACCCCAAGAATACTTGCCAGCAGCGCTTGCAGCTGCAGCATTTATCCTGAGAAAACTTTGCCACAAAATATTTTGCTTTTTTTATTATTTTCACATCACTTCAGTATATCACCTTTGGTAGCAAAATACATCATTCTATTTATAGCATTCTGTTTATTTAGTAGTGATATTTCCATTAGAAAATACAGTGATTCTCAAATATTGAAAACGTCAAATCCTAGAAAACATAGCATTTCTACACATAATGTTAACATTGGTCTTGAACAGCTGTTACCCAAAGATTCATTTAATAAATCTGACTTTTCTGAAATGATTGATTCTAATGATTCGGACAATTCTGATGTTGGTTCTGTTTCAAAGTAACTCTAAGAACAGTATTTATATTTTATTTCCACAGTGAAAGTCCATTTGATTCAGCTCCAAAGAACGTGTTTACGTAAAATTAAATAACTGCTGGCAGAGAGCTGCACTGTTTTTTTTTTTTTTTTTTTTTTTTTTTCCTCTTTTCCTAAATGGGGAAAAGGTTAAGAATGCTGAAAGTTGACCACCAGTCTCTCTTGTCTTGTAAGGTTTCTGCTGAAAAGTTTGCTATTAGCCAAATGGGATTCCCTATGTACATGATGTAATCTTTTTCTCTAGCTGCCTTCAAGACTTTTTTTAATTTTATTTTTAGCATTGACCTTGGGCCATTTGGTGAATACATGCCTTAGTGATGTTCATTTTGTATAGCATCCTCCAAGTGTTCTCTGAGTTTCTTGTATCTGAATGTCTGTCTCTCTAGTAGCATTAGGAAAATTTTCTTAAATTATTCCCTCAAATATGCCTTCTAGGTTGTTTTCTTTTTCTCCATCTCTCTCAGGAATAACCAATCATTAGTAGGTTTGGTCACTTTACGTAATCTCATATTTCTTAAAGATGTTCATTTTTTAAAATGTTTTTTGTCTTTACTTTTATCTGACTGGGTTAGTTCAAAAGATTGGTCCTCAGGCTCTGAAATTCTTTCTTCTGCTTGGTGCAGTCTACTGATGAAGTTTTCAATTGTGTTTTGAAATTCCTTAAGTGAGTTTTTCAGTTTCAGAAGCTCTGATTGATTTCTTTTAAAGATGTTTATCTGTTCCTTCATTTCCTGGATTGCTTTAGAGGTTTCTTTGTGTTGATTTTCAACTTTGCTCTTGGATATCATTGAGCTTCCTTATAATACATGCTTTGAATTCTTTATGTCATTTCTGAATTTTTCATTTTGGTTAGGGACCATTGCTAGAGAGCTGGTGTGGTCCCTTGGTGGTATCACTGCATTCAGATTCTTCATGGTGACAGAATATTTGACACTGTTTCCTTCTCTTCTGGAGACATTGGCACTTCTAATTTTTGTAATTATTCTCATGTGGGTATTTTTTTTTTCTTTTTCTCCCTTTCCCTAAAATATTGTTGTCTTTTTCTATTTTCCTTCTGCCTTTCACCCACTCCCTAGGAGGTGTGACTAGAATGGATGCTGGTTTGGTTCTTTTGGCTTTTGACTTTGCTTCTATAGTTCTAAGCACTTCTGTTGGCAGGGTTTTTTTTTTTTTTTTTTTTTTTTTTTTGGCGGGAAAGGGTGTGGGTTGTGAGGTTTGACCTACAGGTCAGTAGATGGAGCTTACGGGTGAAAGCCAATTGTGACTAACATGGCTGAATGTACACTTGATCCTCGTTTGCTGAGAGAAGCTTTTTGTTGCTTCAGGCAGTGAACTTACTTCATGGTGTCCACAGTGGTCTGAACTACCCCCTTATCCCAGGAAGGAGCACAAGGCAAGATGATCCGGGCTGGCCTGGGCAGGCCCACCTACAGGTACCCCAATGGCAGACACAAGCACCTTCACTGAGGGAGAATCTATTAGGTGGCCACCAACACCCAGAGTGTGTCTACATGTGGAACTAATACCTTGACCCCAGGTTCTCAACATGGGGATGGCAGGTAGTCTAAACTAATCCAGGAGAGTGGACACTCTAGATGCCTAGAGATCTGCCTGAGCGTGGAGCAGAGAGGAGCTGCCTGTACGAGGATCTCTGCACAGGAAGGATGGGGCAGCCCACACTGCTATTCCAAGAGAGCAGGTACTCCTAATGTCTGAATATCTGCCTGGGTGTGAAGTGGAGAGCGTGCCCCTAAACTAAAGTCTCTGCATATCGGGGTAGGGTGATTCAGGCTGCTGAACCAAGAAAGCAGATACTTTGAATGCCTAGAGATCTACCTGGGACTGAAATGAAGAGGGGCCCCTTGCACCATGATCTCTGCACAGGGATGGTGGGACCTCTTAGGCTGCCAATTCAGGCAAGTAGGTGCTTTGAATGCCTGGGTGTTAAATGGAAGGGGGCCCCATACAGCATGATATATGAACAGGAAAGATGGGGCAGTTCAGGCTGCAGATCTAGATGAGCAAGTGCTCCAAATGTCTGGAGATATGCTTGGGCATGGAGCAAAGATGACCCTGGTGCACTTTGATCTATGCCTAGGAAAGTATGGGTGACTCAAGCTGTTAGTCCATGTGAGTAGATAATCAAATGCCTGGAGGTCTGCCTATGTGTGGTGTGGAGAGGGTCACACTGCACCACGATGTATGCACAAGAAGGGTTGGGCAGGTCAGGCTGTTTATCCAGGTGAGGGGGTGCTCTGAATAATTAAAGATTCACTTTGGGGTGGAGCAGAGAGGGCCTCTACTGTACCACGATATATGTCTATGAAGGGTTGGGTGGCTCAGGCTGCTGGTCTACATGAGCAGGTACTCCAGAAGTTTGGATTTCTCTCTGGGGTTGGAGTAGAGAGGGCCTTGTTGCAACATGATCTCAGGGGAGCAGGGTAGAGCACGCAGCAATGACACATACAAACCAGTTCTAGGTCACCAAGTTGGCCCTGGTTGCAGGTCTCATTTTCTAGGAGAAACTATAGCCTTAGCAGTTCTCTTCCTGCACTAAGTCTATGATAGGGGAGAGAATGATCCCAATGCCTACTGTTGAGGCCCTTTCCACAGTTCTGGCTGTGGAAGTCTCTACACTGCTCCAGAGCAGGCACTCCAATCTCCAGCTCAAGACTAAAGTGCCTACATAGTCAAACTGCCAGGTCACTAAAGATTGGCTGACTTTGTATGTGCCCAGATTAAAAATGGCATCTGGGTCTTGGTCCCAGGTCTGGGAAAATGCCTGCAGGGTTTCCTGATTTCTTCCCTTCTCAGAATCTCCAAGCCTCTTCCCAAGTTAGCTCCATTGCTTGGGGGAAAGAAAGTGTTCTCCCTTGGCCTGTGACTCACCTCTATCCCTCTGCGACTGATTTTTCCACTGGGGTTGCTCAGATCCCCGGTGGAAAGGTGAGTTGCAGAGGCTCTTTGCCTCTTTCATGTACTGGAGCTTCAGACTTGTACCAGCCAGATACATCACGGCAGCTCTTCGCTCACTTTCTCCTTCCGAGAATCAGGGGGTGTCCTTCAAAATTACAGTGGATTCTCCTTTTTCTTTTAGAATTACAGTTCACAACGTTGACTTTCACGCACTATCCTGCTGTTTTTAAGTAGCTGAGGCATGCTAAAAGCCTCTAATCCACCATCTTGGAAACAAAACAAACAAACAAACAAATCATAATAAATACTAAAAAAAAACCTTTAGTTCCTATTAAAGACAGGAATTATTCCATTCAACCAGAGAAGAAAAATCAATCATCAATGATTTCATCTTTCTTGTACTGATGTCTAGTCAGCTCCTAAATGTTGCACGATTGGACCTCAGCAACAGTAGCAATTCCTTTCTCACTTTACAGTTTCCATTTTCTGGTATGGAAAGATGACCTTTGCTCCAGATTATTATAATGCAAGTGTCAATTGCTACCTAACATGGCTCTCTAATTCCAAGGTATCTGCATTTTCTAACCTAAAACAATGTTTAAACATTTTTATTTCTTTATTTTTACAAAGTAATGTAATACGTAATGTGTTAGTTCATTTTCAAGCTGCTGATAAAGACATACCCAAGGCTGAAGAAAAGGTGGTTTAGTTTGACTTGCAGTTCCACATGGCTGGGGAGGTCTCATAATCATGGTGAAGGGCAAAAGGCACTTCTTACATGGTGGCAACAAGAGAGAATGAGGAAGAAGCAAAGGTAGAAACCCCTGATAAGCCCATCAGTTCTTGTGAGACTTATTCACCGTCATGACAATAGCATGGGAAAGACCAGCCCCTGTGATTCAATTACCTCCCCCTGGGCCCCTCCTACAAGACATGGGAAATTCAAGAGACACAATTCTAGTTGAGATTTGGGGGGGACACAGTCAAACCATATCATTCCCCCCCAGCCCCTCCAAACATCATGTTCTCACATTTCAAAACCAAACATGCCTTCCCAATAGTCCCCCAGTCTTAACTCATTACAAAGTCTCATCTGAGACAAGGCAAGTCCCTTCTGCCTATGAGCTTGTAAAATCAAAAGCAAGCTAGTTACTTCTTAGATACAATGTGGGTAAAGGTATTGGGTAGACACAGTCATTCCAAATGGGAGACATTGGCCAAAACAAAGGGATTACAGGGCCCATGCAAGTCTGAAATTCAGCAGGGCAGTCAAACTTTAAAGCTCTGAAATGATCTCCTTTGACTCCAGGTCTCACATCCAGGTTATACTGATGCAAGAGGTGGGTTCCCATGGTCTTGGGCAGATCCACCCTGTGGTTTTACAGGGTATAGTCTCCCTCCCGGCTGCTTTCATGGGCTGGCATTGAGTGTCTGCAGCTTTTCCAGGCACACAGTTCAAGCTGTCAGTGGATCTACCATTCTGGGGTCTGGAGGATGGTGTCCCTCTTCTCACAGCTCTACTAAGTGGTGCTCCAGCGGGAACACTGTGTGGGGCCTATGACCCCACATTTCCCTTCTGCACAGCCCTAGCAGAAATCCTCCGTGAGGGCCACAACCCTGCAGTAAACTTTTGCCTGGGCATCCAGACATTTCCATACATCTTCTAAAATCTAGACAAGTTTCCAAATTTCAGTTCTTGACTTCTGTCTATCTGCAGGCTCAGCACCATGTGGAAGCTGCTGAGCCTTGTGGCTTCCACCCTTTAAAGCCACAGCCTGAGCTCTACATTAGCCCCTTTCAGCCACAGTTGGAATGGCTCAAACACAGGGCAACAAGTCCCTAGGCTGCACACAGCACAGGGACCCTGGGTCTGTCTGGCCAATAAAACCACTTTTTCCTCCTGGACCTCCAGGCCTGTGATGGAAGGGGCTGCTGTGAAGGTCTCTGACATGGCGTGGACACATTTTTCCCATGGTCTTCGGAATAAACATTAGGCTCCTTGCTGCTTATGCAAATTTATGCAGCCAGCTTGAATTTCTCCCCCAAAAATGGGTTGTTCTTTTTTATCACATAGTCAGGCTGCAAATTTTCTGAACTTTTATGCTCTATTTCCCTTTTAAAACTCAATGTCTTTAACAGCACCCAAGTCACCTCTTGAATATTTTGCTGCTTACAAATTTCTTCCACCAGATACCCTAAATCATTTCTCTCAAGTTCAAAGTTCCACAAATCTGTAGGGCAGGGGCAAAATGTTGCAAGTCTCTTTGATAAAACATAACAAGAGTCATCTTTGTTCCAGTTCCCAAAACGTTCCTCATCTCCATCTAAGACCACCTCAGCCTGGATTTTATTGTCTGTATTGCTATCAACATTTTGGGTAAAGCCATTCAACAAGTCTCTAGGAAGTTCCAAACTACACCACATTTTCCTGTCTTCTTCTGAGCCCTCCAAACTGTTCCAGCGCCTGCCAGTTACCCAGTTCCAAAGTCACTTCCACATTTTTGGGTATCTTTTCAGCAACACCCCACTCTACTGGTACCAATTTACTGTATTAGTTGTTTTTCATACTGCTAATAAAGATACACCCAAGACTTGGAAGAAAAGGTTGTTTAATTTGACTTACAGTTCCAAATGCCCACAGAGGTCTCATAATCAGGGCAGAGGGTGAAAGGCAGTTCTTACATGGCAGCCTCAAGGGAGAATTAGGAAGAGGCAAGAGCAGAAACCCTTGATAAACCCATTAGCTCTCATGAGACTTATTTGCTATCACAAGAATAGCAAGGGGAAGACCAGCCCCCATGACTCAGTTACCTCCCCCTGGGACCCTCCCACAAGACATGGAAATTCTAGGAGATACAATTCAAGTTGAGATTTGGTGGGAACACAGCCAAACCATATCATGTAACTTCCCATTAACAAAAACCCCGCAAAACAGAAAACTTCAACTCTCCATCCCTCCTTGAATGTAAGCTCACCCTGATATTCGAAGACATATCATTGACGACATATCATTGACCACATATCAATGACCACATATCATTGACCATTCGAAGAAGGCATTGACCACTGCTTCGACGTTTACTTACCATTATTTGCCTTCAAATATTGTATGTTCATGTTAAACTGTCCTCAGGTATTCCTGTTTTCATGGTTTATATTGTTATTCTTTCAACCTGCAAACATAGTCATCATATTCCATGTTTATATTTTTTATTTTTTAAACTCAGATTTGGTGCTTTATCTTTTAATAAAATTTCTCTTCCTTGTTTATTTGGAGGTTCTCTCCTCATCTTATGCATAGAGCAAATGACTTTTCCTCTACTTTTTACTCGCCATATTGCATTTTTCTATTTTTTATATTACCTTTTATCTTCCCTACTATATTGACAACTTGTTGAGGGCAGGAAAAACTCATTATTCATTGCCTTGCACAACATAGATTCTCAATAAATAACTGCTTTATTGAAGCTAAGTAGATTTATATGATATTCACAACATTTATATTCTCAGAAAGTTTCTCAAGCAGATGATAGCTGCTATAGAAATTCAGAAAATGTAGAGAGAGAATGTTTTGATGTTCAGTATTATCATAACCATACCCCTTCCACACAGAGGCAGTGAAAAGGAAGCTCAGAATCCTAAGCTTCTGTTTCCCAAACTGCACACAGTATTCACATCACCCAAACAAACAGCATAACGTCTCAAAGTATCAGCTTTCTCCTCTGAAAATAAAGATAATATTGTCTACTCTGTGTACTGTAGTCACCATATTTATTCCCAGAATATTTGTAAAATTTAAACCATATGGGGTAGCATCCAGCAGCAACTTATATACTTTAAAGCACTGCGCAAATGGAAATTTTTAAGAAAAATGACAGATAACAAATACTTATCTCCTCTAACTTATAATTTCATCACTGCCAACCGATGTCCTATTAATACATTTTTCTCATGTGATACTAACCATACAGGTCAATATCACTTTTCCATGTCTTTCTTCCTCTCATTTTATTGGTATCTTATGTGTCATTGGTAGTGTTTTATGTATCAAAAAACTTGAGAGTTCATTAATTACCATTTTAAAAATGAGACTAAGTGGGAAATTATTTTATTTAAAATCAGTGTGCTCACTTAATATTCATTATTTTTTCCTAATCAGTGTGAACTGAAAACACTACCCAGAAGCCACTGGATGTCAATCACTAAAGCATGAATTTTATTTGAAGCTACGATTTTAACCAGAATATAATTTTTATATATTTTGTTAAATTTAACTATGAACAAAATGGAACTAGTAAACAGAAAGAAAAGATGAAAAAATTAGATAATTAAAAATAATAAAACAAAATGAATACCGCTTTTTTATTCAAATAATGTCATTCCTAATTTAACATTTAGGGTACTCACTCTCAAAAGGCAAAACAGGCTGGGCACGGTGGCTCATGCCTGTAATCCCACCACTTTGGGAGGCTGAAGCAGGTGGATCACCTGAGGTCAGAAGTTTGAGACCGGCCTGAACAACACGGTAAAACCCAGTCTCTACTAAAAACACAAAAATTAGCTGGGCCTGGTGGTGGGTATCTGTACTCCCAGTTACTCTGGGAGGTTGAGGCAGGAGAATCGCTTGGACCTAGGAGGTGGAGGTTGTGGTGAACTGAGATCATGCCACTACACTCCAGCCAAAAAAGAAAAAAGAAAAAACATCAATACCTTAAGATGAATCATATCTGAGGGAAAGGCAGAGGAGGCCTTTCAAGGGAAGTCAGTCTATATGGAAAGTCTAGTTGCGGAAACCTTGTCCAACACCCCTCCCTGAAGTTTCGTCCATCTAGTTGCAGGAAGCTCTTTATGTTTTCTTCATTCCTCACATGCAAGCAATGAGACTCTTTTTCTTTTTCTTCTTCTTTTAGTTTTGAATTGGACAAGAATTTTCCAAATTTTTGAAAGTTAAAAAAGTATATACATTTTTAAAATTAAAAAAAAAAAAACTCGAGTAAAACACATACTAATAGTATTTTGCTTACTTTAAAAGCAAAATACCGTTTTTTTGAATTGTCATTGATATTGTTGCATATTCCCAGTTCTCGAGTCCTATCTTTACATGAAAATAGTCTTCTCCCTCCTTCTTTTTTGTGTCTTTGGCGGATCTCTTATGCTCACAGTTTTTGTCCACCTACTCTTACAAGTAAAGGGATTAAATAGAAAACACCATCCAGCCAGCACAGAGATGTTACTTATAACAATAACATTAATGAAGAGAGTCACGAATTTTCACTTTATCCTCTCAATAATACTACAAGGAATGTATATGGACTATGTATTATTATCCTCTGGCAAACAGTTTAATAATTTCCTGCCACAAATTTCATTTAGTAGGCAGAAAATAAGTAGAAAGAAAAAAAAAAAGTAAATACATATATATAGTAGTATATATACATTTATATATACTATTTCTACACACACACACACACACACACAAATATATCACCCACTGGGGCAGCTCTTCTATCACTTAGTGACTTCCTCATAAAAGCCAATCTGTA
This sequence comes from Rhinopithecus roxellana, assembly GCF_007565055.1. Classification (NCBI taxonomy): domain Eukaryota; kingdom Metazoa; phylum Chordata; class Mammalia; order Primates; family Cercopithecidae; genus Rhinopithecus; species Rhinopithecus roxellana. The sequence continues at coordinate 143,085,521 of NC_044553.1, read as the reverse complement.
TAAATTTCTTTAAGTTTGTCTTTGCCACAAAAAGAATCTCCTGAACTTAATAGTCCAAAATGTGTGTTTGTTGAGTCATACTTTTGCTTCTTTGGGAGTAATTTTTTTCATTAAGTATTTCTTATTTGAATGGATTAGTCAAAAATTGTTTGGTCTAAATATGTAAAAAGATTTACCCATATGAATGTCCTGTGACTTCATACAAATATATCTTGATTGTTAAGTTCAAGCTTATGTGTAAGGCAATGTCAGGGGCACCAGGATGGCCCTGTTACTCAAGCTGAGTTTCCTGCATTTCATGCCTACTGCTAAGTGACACCAGTCGAAATGACATTTTTAAAATCTACAACTTATTTTATTATGTATTTTTTAATTTAAATATGTTTTTGATTATTTCTCTCACCAAAGAATGGAGGCTGGAGGCAAAAGGCCCTGTACACATGCAATGAGACAGTGAGTGTAGATGTGGAAGAACAGAAAGAACAGCCATTGTATCAGTAAAACCTTTGTCCGGAAAGTAGAAAATCCTCTTGGTTATTTCGACATCTTGACATTTACAGTGTGACTCAATTCTGACCAATAAGACATGACTTCAAACTCTAAAGGCGCTTCTGAAGAAAACCCTGTCTGCCACCCCCACCCTTGTATAAGAGAGAGAGAGAAAACGAAAGAGAGACAGAGATGCGAAAGGATGTCCCCAGCACTCCTCAGCTTTTTTCCTCACTTGGACATAATTTTCTGTAACTAAGTTATGAAATGCTGCTGCCAACATAGAACCATGAATAGAGGTAGAGAGAGCCAAGAGACCCTGGCATCATTGAGGCCATGAACATGCCCTGAACAGTCTATCTGCAGCTATCTCTGGTGATGTGAGAAAAATACATTATTTGTAATTAAGCCACTTTTGTAGTCAGGAATTCTGTTATTGTCATCAAACATATCCCAACTCTTTTGAAGATAAACTGAGTAATATATAACCCAGTCCTTTAAAATTATTTTGACTTATTTTGTTGTCAAATACAAGTTAAAGAAATATCTTCCTTTCTCTCTTCTCTCCTGGCATATATAATATGAAATGTAACATAAATTATATCATTTATATATGTAATATAAATTATATATATTTATATATGTAATATATATAATACACAATCAACTCATTTTTGTTTTGCAAATACTCTGTTAGCCATTGCATTAGAAGCTGGAGATAATAAAGGGGAGGAGGAAAATGATGAAGATGATGATGATAAGAGAAAATACAAGCAGGCATAAAATGGGTTGGGACTTTTAGAGTATAGATATTTAGAGAAAAAAATTTCCAAAGAGATTAATTTCAGAAACGTAGCACAGAACAGCACATACTTATCTTCCTAGAATGGGAACCGCCATTACCAAGTCCACTCCTACTTACTGGATTTACCATCAGCATCTCACCTTTCCTAAACATAAGCAGACAGTCAAGAATCAAGATGCAGCAGAGAAAAGCTTAAATATCAAAGGCAGAGCCTAAGTAAACACAAAAAGAAAAAACTCAAAGGCACAGTTTATAAGAAAAAAAGTCAGAAAATTACCAATATTGTACCTTGTAAAACGATTAAGAGGATACAGAGAAGATCATTATGAAACAAATTTAAAGAGTTTATGAGAATTCAAAATATAACAGGAGAAACAAAAATCTCTCAAGAATTTTTGGAAGGTAAAGTTAAAGAAATCTAAAAAAACTGATTGTAGAGGCCCCAAAAGGTAAATACTAGACTTAAAAAAATACCCAAAAGGCAAAAACCACCAAATATACTATTGAAAGAGATCCAGCATTAGAATGAAAGAAAATTCATCAAAACAAAGATCAGCAAATTAAATCGTTAAAAAAAAAAAAAACCAAAAAATTAATTCAAGGAATGTCCAAGACCTGAAGGTCATGAATTTCCAGACTGAAAGAGATCGATGAATGCTCACACCGATGAATGGATAGCAACGTAAGTCAAGACAGTCATCACGACATTTTATAGCACTTGGTTCAAAGAAAATCAAACTATTGGCTTTCAGAGATGGAGGAAGTCACACATAAAGATAAGAAATAGTAATGATTCTGATGTTCATATGCCACACTGAAAGCTAGCGATTTAACAAACCTTCAGATATCCAAAGGAAAAGTCATATTTGCAGACAAAGACTCTAATAATCAACCTGTTGTGCCTCCTTTTTCAGAAAGATGTTAGGGGATGTGCTCGACCAAAAAGAGGGAATAAATCAAGGAAGAAAACAAAAACACCAAATAGAGGAAAGAGGAGATTTTTAAATGAGCACAGAATTGAAGGGTCTCACATGGATTACCAATAAGGCCAAAGCCAAAAGGGTGACCCTTGAGACACCTGGAAAAGACCCAATGCAGTCAGCGCAGAAGTTTGGGAGGAAACTTTTTTTTTTTTTCAAAAAGGAGAAACTGATCACAACCACAGTGTGGCAGAGCATATTAGGAAAAGATCTAGATAACTGAAGGGGAGTTGACATAAGTATGCAAACAATAGACAAGAAAATAAGAAAACGCTACACAGGTTTAGAAAGATATCATGATATTGCATGCCTCAGTGGTGAGTGATAGTTACATGTTCATAATAAAAACAATGAACATTTTCTAATCCAAAATTGTACGATTATTATAGTGGAAGGTGTGAAAGAGGAAAGGGCATGTGTCATAACTGGGGAGGTTCCAACATCCATAGTGGAAACTTAACAGATTGATTTGAATTGGGAAGAATGAGGAAGATAGACGGAGAGAGAAATAGTGAGATGGAGACAGAGACAGAGAGAGAGAGAGAGAGATACACGGAGAGAGAAAGGTAGTGACATAAGTACATGTTTTGCAAATACAGGAGAATACACCAAAACAATCATAAAAGAAGGGGGTTCCTGTAAGGGATGAGATGTGGAGAAGGAGAGGCAGGGCCAACTCTGTTCTGAACAAGCCTTGAGGTATCTCATCACTTTAAATTATTTGTACAAATAGTTTTAGTACAAATACAAATACATAAAATATTACATTTTAAATTATATTTTAAAAGGTAAAAAAAAAAAAAAAAGATACTAACTCTCATCGCACCTGACAATATAATTGCTTTTCAGTGAAAGGAAAAGTTATTCTTTTTACACAAAAATAAAAAGAAAAATATGGAGGTATAAGAAAAAATCTATAGAAGAAATTTTTAGAATGTATTTTTTAGGGGATACACCCTTATATTCATTCCATCATGGGGCTGAATTTCTTATCTCTTGAATTTTTAATGGTCTTCCAGTGCTGAAAAGCAACTGAGGTATTCATGGAGCTTCAGTCTTATAACTTGTGCAGCATGAACAGGCCAATGTGTGAGCCAATGAAAGATGTTCCCTGGGCACTCAGCTTCAGAAAATGAGTGAAAAAGGGCCTGAATGAGAATTCCAGGAGGTACAGCGCAATAGGGAAAGTATTATGTATTTTATTTCAGTGAAACGGTCATTTCCATCCAGAAATATTTCTCTTTCCTTCTCTCTCTCTGCTGTCATTCCTCTCCTTCTTCCTTCCCCACTCTGCCTCTGTCTCTTTCTTTTTCTCCGTGCCCTCCACCCAATATATATAAAGTATTTGAGTCTCTAGTATGCTTAAGTTGGTAAATTGTTGAGCTCAGCAAACCTGTGTTAAGAAGTGTTGAAATATTTATCCCCAAATTGGTTTAGCTTGTAAGCAATAAGAGCAGATGAATGGTTCCTGGAATGTGTAGTACATCATTACAGGGCTTACCCATGCATCATTTATTGTTGGTAGATCCTTTATATTGTACTCTCATGAAGGCAGAAAGAGGTATTGAAGGAGAAATCTACCAAATAGTACTTCCAGATGGACAGAATGTCCCTGCCAAGGGACAGACAAAGGCCTAAGGACACAAGACTCTATCATTTATATTTTTACTTCTGCACTTAAAGTGAGCAGCTTTATAAAGATGTTAAAAGTTCACAAGCCTTTTTATTAGCACTTTCTGCACCCCATTATTTCATCAGTCATGTTCAGTGTGTTCTACTTGTTCTGGTGAAGTGTTATCTCTTTAACTTCTAGGTATTTTAGAATAGGAGTCATGTGGGATAAGAATATAATTGGTTTAGAAAATTCAAAACTATAATCTTCTGCCTGAAGTTAAATTTAAATGTGGTATTCCAAGTAAAACATCATGAACCCCAACTAAAAAAAAAAATAAAATTAATGCTGCCGACATGTTACAAATGTTTGAGATTTCCCACATGTGGGGAAGGGAGATGGGTAGGAATTTCTGGGAGGAAAAGTGAACTATAAAAGATTAATAACATAAGGTAACCAACACCTCTGAGATTCTGTCTTTCATTAACATTTATTAACATGAATATAATTTGTGATGGAATGTGTAATGAAAAGAGCATAACATCAGCAAAGACAAGACCAAATATTCATCTTTGATTCTTCTCTTCCTATCATTAAAATCTTGAGAAAATAATTTGTTTTTGTGAAATTTTTACCTAATCTTTAAAATAATAATAAATCTGTGTAGGGATTGTACTCAATAGAAAAGTAGAAATGCTGATACAGTTTGGTTGTGTTGTCAGCCAAATCATCTTGAATTGTAATCTCCATAATCCCCACATGTCTAGGGAGGTGATTGGATCATGGGAGCAGTTCCCTCATGCTGTTCTCATGATAGTGAGTTCTCACGAGATCTGATGGTTTTCTAAGGGGCCCTTCCCCCTTCACTACTTGCTCTTCTCTCTCCTGCTGCCATGTGAAAAAGGTTCTTGCTTGCCCTTCGCCTTCTGCCATGATTATAAGTTTCCTGATGCAGTCCTAGCCAGGTTGAACCGTGAGTCAGTTAAACCTCTTTCCTTTATAAATTACCCAGTCTAGGGCAGTTCTTTATAGCAATGTGAAAACGGACTAATATAGATGCAATATCCACATTTGGAAACTATGACATAATCCACAAGTATTAGTTACTATTAATGTATTTTATTCCAGAAGGGGAAATGAAGAAGGTAAGTTTAAAGCATTATCTGTGACTGGCAGTAGCAAAAGAAAGAAAGTTGATTTTCTCTTTTCTCTCTTCCAAAGAAAAGAGACAGGCCACCAGTTTCAAATCCAAGGACAGCAGCTAGAAGGTTACTAAAGATCAATATTGAAAAATACACAAATTTATCTGTGATCATCATTAGAATCCTTCTGTTTTTCAAAGGGGTAAATAGGTGTCTTTCAAAGATGTGATAGATATCTAGAGACCAGAGGAAGAGTCACCAAGTAAAGGAAGAGCGATATAGAGGACCAAACATGTTATTTGAATTTAGGAGACTCTGTCAAGATTTTGACAGTAAATCAGGTACTGTGTGTGGTGACTCATCTATTAAGATGCCAATTGCTAAGAAAATGAGGCCTAAGTCTCAACCAGTGGTTAGGACTACATTTCAGAAGTCCATTTCTGTGGAATGGAAATTAGGGCAAGATTTCTGGACTTGGTGGTCAATTACTACCTGCGGAAGAAGTCTAGACAGAAAAACTGAGATAACATGAACTAAAGTTGGGTAAAGTGGCTGTGAAGTTCGGGTGAAGGAGATGGTGAGGAGTGAGGAAATCTGTGAATGGAGGGATTGTCTACACCGGGGTTATGCTTCGATATTATCAATACGTGAGCCCACCAGTAGCTGATGCTGTACTTACTGATGTCCTGCAACAATGGGAAAATTCAAGTAACAATGCCAATTAAAAATATATGGAAAGAAAGGGAAATTTTAAAGGAAATTCATGCCTGAATTTGTATGACAAAAGGGCAGTGATATTGAACCATTTCTCAGGGAATCTGGGTATGTGTATATTTGATCCTCTACCTGCCTCTCAATGTGTTCCTACTAACAAAACAATAATTGTTGTCTACTCTATTTTTTTCTGAATAGACCAAGTTTCCCATGTGAGTACATTAGTAATTGTGAGGAAATGAGCATAAGCTAAAAACTAAAATTCTAATTCCACCTTTTTCAGCCTCATCTATTTTAAAGAAAGATTTGTGATAACAAATATGTTTCACCAACATAAAATGACTCTTTCTTATTTGTCTTGATAATTATTTCAACGCAGGAAACTTTTCATTTAGATTTTTTCAGTAAACAAGAGTGGCCTACCTCAGTAATTCTAGCAGGTTTTTTCATAAGTAAGTTTTATCTAAATTCCTTTTATCACACACACACATACTAATTTGCAAGCAAGTGTGTGAAACTTTAGTATTTTATTTATATGTAATTTATAAGGCAGACAACATACTCTGCATGCTAAAGTTTAAAAAAAAAGTGTGATTAATTTCACATTAGCATTAATGATGTGCATTAAAACCAGAAAAGAAGTTTAGGAAACACACATTTTAAAGTACAGGAAAAGGCGGGTAAGAGTTTTATGTTGTTTTTCATTTTAGATGTGTTTTTAAAAATTCATTGTGAAGAATGTATTTGCATCTCTAATGGTTTCATGCTGCATAATTGAATCATTCTTTAATTACTGATCAATAAGTTAAGCAAATAATAATTGAAATTGAATATTTGGATGAATTAACCTAGTTCATTAAAATAGATCAGTTGTTTCCATCAAAATAGTTAATCTGGAAGCCCTTAAATAAATGCATTATGGAAAGTAAGCTTTCTTATTCAAATCAGAAGATCATCATATATCCTTCACTGTTAAAACCTGGATTTTTCTTTTTTCCCTGAGGTGGTTCTCCATAGCCTGGGTAAATTCGATCACTGATCACATATATCTGAGGCACAGTCACTATTTATGCAAGCAAACTGACCAGAGATGAAATTATAAATCACATTTTTTTACTTTATCAGAGGAGAGTCTATTTTACAGGAACTTGTTGGATAACAGGGGTTTGATTATTTTTATTCTTCATTTTGTGGTATGCATTGACTGTTGGAGTGTAAAGCATGCAAAACTTTAATAATATTTTAGTGTGACTTCATATTTATGTTATGTTAACCCAACACAAAGAACTACAGTTCACACTGATGCTTTAAGAGCACAAAGTTCAAATTCTAGAGGGCTGAATTTAATGTTTATGTGATTCATAATATTCAGTACAAATGTAGAATATACATTTCAGTATATTCAGTACAAATGTAGAAGAAATAAAGTCAATACAGTAAATGATTTCTACTTAACTTGCATATTAGAAAAAAAATTTCTGAAAACTCAATTTTATTCTAGATCCAGATAGTAGTTACTGATATAATGATAATTAGGCTATAATATATCTACAGTTTTGACACATCAGAACATGGTGATATAAGTAACCTGGATAGAGACCATTTTATTTTAATTTTGTTTTTTTGAATTAGTGAAACAAAAAACTTATTTGGGGGTATTTCTTCCTGTTTTGTTTTGTTTTTTTTTTTTTTTTTCACCTCCCACCTTCCTCATATAATCACTTAGAAGCAATGGAGCTCACATATATGATAATTGGTGTCTGATTAATTGTTCTGTTAGAATCTATCTCTTTCACCAGTATATCTACATATCTTACAATTGAATAACATAAACTCTTAGAATCTATATAATTCATTTTAATCTCACAGCCACAGATTTTATGTACAAAGGCATTTTTGAATCTTCAATAGTTTAGAATTTCATAAGGTTCGATTCAAATGAGAAACAAAAATAACTACAAACTCATAGTTTTGGAAATGGCTTTGAATATATTTGGATTTTAGCTAAAATGACTTTTTAGAACATAAGCAGAAGACAACAACCATGTTTGCATACACAGTTACTTAACGTCCTCTCTGACCCTTCGTCCCCTATATGAATTCCTTGGTTTCGCTTCATGGTCATATCATAGCAATTCTAAATATTTTTCTCTGCCCTAAGAGTAAAAATATTTTAAATTTTTCTCTCTTTCAAATTATAAAAGAATATTCTCTAAAATGTAAACATGAAGAATTTCTGTTCCCAGAAGGCAAACTCATGCCAGCATTATGAGTTTATCATCATTAGCAGAAAAACTAGATTGGTATATGTGAATACATCATCTTTCATGTATATACTTATAGGGTGAATGACTTTAATATTGGGAAAAGTATGAAAATAGCCCAAAAGAGAAAACTAATTTTTTAACTGATGAAATATAGATAGATAAGAAAACTGATCAAAGGAAAAACAGAAAAAAATCACATAAGGAAGACTGTATCTCTTGTGCCTCAACTCCACGGAGATGCTCTGAAAAATAAATTTGTGACTACATGACTATACGCATATCTACATAAAGGAATATGAAATCAATTAATTTTTAATATTCTAACATGGTTTTAAACAGTTAAACTATGCTTACCTAAGGTCAAAACTTTAGCTTGTTTCTAGGCACTAAATAAAAGCAATAATTAATAACGATACTCCAAGATTACTTTTGGATATTGAAGAGTGGGAAAGTGGAAAGCAGAGATAATATGTCTCCTTTTATTTACTGTACACTATAAATCAGTTCTTTGGGGGGATTTTTTGCTAATAAGCTATTGCTGGCCACTTGATACGATAGATTCCTGTATATTCCACAGTGGCCAGGTCTATGCAAACCTATCCTGAAGTCCAAGGAGGCTGAGGGGCCAGAAAAAGAGGCTGACATATTCAGTTTCTCAGACACAAGCCTTTAATAGGGACTTACGAACAGAAGCCGTGTCTGTGTCCAGGGCTACAATGAGACAAGATGGCGGATCCCCATGATTCCCATCCCACTACCCCCAGACCCAGGGCTTATATATAATAGGGAAAGGGTGATTCAGAAGGGATGTGTAAGACAACAGAAATATGATAACATCAAGATTGTTTGACCTAAGGGCAGGATTTATGGTAAATATGTGCTCTTACATAAAGAACAACAGATAAACTGGAAATCATAGAGGCCGTCTCAGAACTGAGGTTACTCAGAAGTCAATATGGTGGATTAGCATCTGAGAGAGAGTTGTCTTGGCTTCCATGCTGTGAGTGTGTTATGAAAACTAGGATATGTTCTACCTGGTGGGCTTCATTGCATACCTCCCTTAGGAACCTACAGAAAGAAGGGGGCTGCACCTAGAAGTCTAAAGTTTTTCAGTTATAGGTATAGGACAATGGGAGGCTACTGAAGTTCTGCAAGTGGCATTAAAAAATAGAAAGCATTAACATATCACTAACTAATCTTTAAGATGAAACTTTTCTGTTAATAATGTACTGTCCTGGGTGAGTAGTGGTAAAAATTCATCATCTATGAGGATAATTAGAATATTAAAGTCCACAGTCAGAACTTGGCATTTTGCAAATACAGTTAAAGAGATATTCACCATGAGAACTCAGGGTTTGAAATATATTCCTCCACTATCCTTAAAGTACTGTGCAAGAAAGGAGTTAAGATATACCACCTCTTGGACAAAGACATGTCTTATGGAAAGTAAACTTGGAAAAGATAAAACAATGGAATCGTCCTACATGTTATAGTTCAGCCTTTGCAAAAGCAGACAGGTGAGAAAAAATCTATTTCAAAGAATTTATGATAAGTAAAGTATTAACAAAAACTACAAATGAATTAAATAAAACTACTGTTAAGAAAATAAATAGGTAACATCATTTCTGAAAAAAAGAAAATAGAGTGCCTTATTCATGCCTTTAGAAGTATGAAATATTAAAGACATCAAACATTAAATGAAATGATAAATAACATAATAAATAGCATCTTTACTATTATTATTTTAACCTTGCATATCTGTTGCTAATACATATATAGACACACATATGTGTGTATGTGTGTGTGTGTGTGTGTGTGTCACTGAGAGTCTATTTCATTCCATTTAGTGTGACACTAATCTATAATTTTGATTATACAAACTGTTTTGGCCGGGCTCAGTGGCTCACACCTGTAATCCCAGCACTTTGAGAGGTCAAGTTGGGCGGATCATGAGGTCAAGAAATTGAGACCATCCTGGCTAGCATAGTGAAACACTGTCTCTACTAAAAATACAGAAAAATTAGCTGGGCGTAGTGGTGCGCCCCTGTAGTCCCAGCTACTCGAGAGGCTGAGGCAGGAGAATCGCTTGAACCCGGGAGGCAGAGGTTGCAGTGAGCCAAGATCGCGCCACTGCACTCCCAGTCTGGCGACAGAGAGAGACTCCATCTCAATAAAAAACAAACAAACAAACTGTATTTTACCACCCTGGCATTAAAACAGTGCTACCACCTTGTTTTTTCCTTCTTGGAGTTCCCAATTACATAGTTAAAAATAATCCACACCAAATTAGCCTGCTCAGTTCCTGTAGCTTAGTAGTTCTCAAAGTGTTATCTCTGGAAAAGTAGTGTCAGCACCACTTAAGAACTCATTAGAAATACCAGTTTTCATCTTCACTTGACACCTACTGAATCAGAAACCCCAGGGATAGAATCCCTGAGCAATTCTGATGCTGTGTGATCTATTCTGATAGTGTGAGAATCGCTGCTGCAGGTCAGTATCACAGGTCCTTAACTGTCAAAACTAAAATGGCTCCTTCACTTTTAAGTGAATTGCCAACGCCATTGTGTGAATGTCTCAAACCACTAGACACCTCTTTCCTTCCTCAACATTCTGTTCAAATCTTTTCTGCTCATTGCTTCAAGCTAATTCTGAAAAATGAAACCATGCTACTCTCTTTATGCCCATTTATATTTGGATGTTACCCTTGTAAAAATTATTCACATTTAAATCTGAGGCTCATGGAGACATACAATAGTTTCATACTGAGTGCTCATCCTTGAATGTTAGACTTTTTTATTTCTTTAACTTTTAAGTTCAAGAGTACATGGGCAGTATGTGCAGATGTGTTACATAGGTCAACATGTACCATGGTAGTTTGCTGCACAGATCATCCCATCACCTAGGTATTAAGCCCAGCATCCTTTAGCTATTTTTCCTGATGCTGTCCTTGCCCACATCCCCCAACCCCAACAGGCCCAAGTGCGTGTTGTTCCCCCTCATGTTCCATGTGCTCTCATCATTCAGCTCCCACTTATAAGTGAGAACATGCAGTGTTTGGTTTTCTATTCCTGCATTAGTTTTCTGAGGATAATGGCTTCCAGCTTCATCCATGTCCCTGCAAAAGACATGATCTTGTTCCTTTTACGGCTTCATAGTATTCCATGGTGTATGTGTACCACATTTTCTTTATCCAGTCTATCACTGATGGGCATTTGGGTTGATTCTATGTCTTTACTATTGTCAACAGTGCTGCAATGAACATACACATGCATGTATCTTTATCATAGAATGATTTTATTCCTTTGGGTATATACCCAGTAATGAGATTACTGGGTCAAATGTTATTTCTGCCTCTAGATGTTTAAGGAATTGCCACAGTCTTCCACAATGGCTGAATTAATTTACATTCCCACCTAAAGCATTTCTTTTTCTCTGCAACCTCATCAGCATCTGTTGTTTTTTGACTTTTCAATAATTGCCATTCTGACTTGAGATAGTATCTCATTGTGGTTTTGATTTGCATTTTTCTAATGATCAGTGATATTGAGCTTTTTTCATATGTTCGTTAGCCTCACATGTATCTTCTTTTGAGAACTGTCTGTTCATGTCTTTTACCCACTTTTTTTTGTTGTATATTTTTTTCAGTTCCTTGTAGATTCTGGATATTAGAACTTTGTCTGACAGATTGCAAAAATTTTCCCTCATTCTGTAGGTTGCTTGTTCACTCCGATGATAATTTCTTTTGCTGTGCAGAGCTCTTTAATTAGATCCAATTTGTCAGTTTTTCCTTTTGTTGCAATTGTTTTTGGCATTTTCATCATGAAATCTTTGCCGATGACAATATCCAGAATAGTATTGCCCAGATTTTCTTCTAGGGTTTTTATGGTTTTGCATTTTATATTTATGTTTGTAATCCATTTTGAATTAATTTTTTATATAAGATATAAGGAATGAGTTCAGTTTCAAAATTCTGTATGTAGCTAGCGAGTTCTCCCAGCACCATTTATTAAATAGGGAATTCTTTTTCCCCATTGCTTGTTTTTGTTAGGTTTGGAATGGTAGACTTTTTAACATCATTACATGTTTCAATTATTCTGTAATTACATTATAGGTCAGATGTAAACAACCTACTCTGTCATACATACTGCTTGTTGTCAGTTCATGACACATATTAATATAAGGAAATGTTTTTCAAATCGAGTAATTCAGTAATACTTCAAGGAATGTAAGATAAATGTGGTGCCATCATCTTAGAAACTATTAAACCTAAAATTTTGAAGGAGACAGAGGAGGCACTACAGTTAAAATAAAGCAGACACTAATATATGCTGTCAAGGATGTCAAAGGTTTTATTAAATTTTGAGGAAAATATAAGCCTTTCTAGAAATATCGGAACAGGGCTGTGGGTTTAGACTCTTCTCTCTCATCAAGTGTAATTAAATGGAAAAGTCCTTAGAAGTCCTCATGGCACTGACTAGATGTTCTTTAAGGCCTCTTTTAATTCAAGCCATAGAATTTCATTTTACAGAAGCTTTGGCTTTGTTGAATGGCTAGAAGGGACTTAAGAGAAAAGATGCCATAAAGAATTTAGCACTTAGGAGCAGGAGTTGAGAGCGAGACTTCACTGAAATATCTCTTTTGGTGGAGTCCATTAAGATCTATATTGTGTGTTCTCTTCCCACAGAAGTATTTTATGGAGATCTCAGAAGACTCCTCCAAGGAAGAAGGTATGGAAAGGCTTTTATCATGATGTTTTCTTTGAAATTTATTTTGTAAAGTGCGGCAAAACAAAGCAGGAAGAAAAATGCAATGAATATTCAAGCAGAAAACCAAAATGAGGAGAAAAAAGAAAGCAAATAGATCCCAAGCTCTACTCTGCTGTTGACCCAAATAGTTCACCTTTTCTAAAATGTGGGTAGTACTCTGTGGCCAATTACTTTGGTGATCATTCTTGACAAAGGTAGCTTAGTGATAAGCCATGGTTTTTCTGAATAGCAAAAGGTGCTCAGAATTACAGCTGCTGGCTGTCTCTCTTTTAAACAGTTATAATTTAACCCGGGAACTAGGTGCTAATAAATAGGCATCTAATTTTCAATCCGCTAATGAGCTAGTAACTTGTTTTATTTGCCTTGAAATGAACTGAGTGTGAACAATTAGGGCCAAGGTGTGACCTGTCCCAGGACCTTAAAAAAATATATAAAGTAAGACTTAGAGACTTAGAATGATTCTGTAACTCTATTGCTGAGTATTTTTACACTTAGAGACTGAGAAAAGGTTCAGGAACTTCCGTATATGGTAATAAAGGACTACTCAGAAAGCGTTTAATTAAAGGTACCGTTTCTGTTTTCTATTACTGCAGTAACAAATTACCACAATCATAGATGCTCAAAAATCACATTTATTATCGTATAGTTCTGGAGGATGGAAGTCTAATATAGGTATCAGTGGGCTAAAATTAAGATATTGACAGGACTGCATTTCTGTCAGGAGGTTTTAGGGGAAAATCGATTTCCTTCTCTTTTTCCACTTTTAAGAGTTGCTCACATTCCTTGGCTCATGATTTTCTCCTTGATCCTTAAGGCCAGCAATGATGTCTCTCTTTCTCTCTCTCTCTCTCTCATCATTCTTTGAGATTACATTTCTTCTGACAGTCTTCTTCTGCCTCCGTTTTTAAGGACCTTTGTAATAATATTGGACACATCTGAATAATGCAGGATAATCTCCCCATCACAAGCTCCCTACCCTTATTCACAGTTAGAAAGTCCCTTTAACCATCTAATGTAGCATATTTACAGATTTCACGGATTAGTATATTGATGTCTTTGGGGGATTCCTTGCCTTTTTCAAAGGTGTTACAAGTGGATGATATTGTCTCTTAATGTACATTGCCTATATAGTAATTAGAGAAATTTTGGGAAGGCAAGTTTATCAATTGTTTCAAGTGCACACACACTTATTGAGCGTCTAGTGGGAGGTTGGGTTTACGGTCACTGTTGGATATCAAATGATGAATGAAATATGGCCGTTGATACCCTGTCTTACCTGGCCTTCTTTTAGAAAGAGACAGACATAACAATAGTAAATTTGATGATGTATAGTATAAATAGCAGAGTGTTCTGATTCATAACAAAAGGTAATTTAGACTTGGGCTTAAAGTAGAGCCTCTGAGGATGTTACTTTTAAACTGGGAAAAGTGCTTGTGGTAGGAGCAGAAAATGTGAATTTCCTATATTGATAATGAGTGTTTGTGTCTGAGGAAATGAAAGCTAACTCAGATTACTACTGGAGTTGGAGTAGAGAGAGAAAAAGTGGTGGGAGGTAGGATTAATAGGTCGTCCTGTTGCAGATCTAGAATTGCATTGTAAATCAAAGAATGATATTGAAGAATTTTAAGAAGGAGCAAGGTAGGAGCTGATGTATTTCCTTAAAAAATACACTGAAAATGGATAAGAAATACAACCATTAGGAGATAATTTAATTTATCCAGGTGAGAGAAAAATGAGGATTTAGGTAACCAGGGTATCAGTAGAGATGCAAAGACATAAAGACTTTTCTGGTTTGTTTTTGAAAATAGCATGGAGAAAATTTAGTGATTTAGAACATAGGGTCAGAGTTTACTCTCAAATGTATAATTTTAACAAACTAAGTGGCCAAACATTTAATATACTAAAATCGAGTGACTTTATTTTCCCATTTATGGATTCTAGATGACCTTAGAGCAAATATTTACAATTTTGAGAAGTCGCAGACTGTCTTAGTTTGTTAGGCTGCTATAACGAAATACCAGGCTGGGTAATTTGTAAACAACAGACATTTTGTGTCCCACATTTCTGGAAACTGGAAATCCAACATCAAGGCTACAGCAGATTCAGTGTCTGGTTAGGGCTGGCTCCTCATAGATGGCAGCTTCCTTGTGTCCTGACATAAGATCAAAAGAGATGAAACACTGTGTCCTCACATCCTAGAGGTCCCACCTCTTAATACCATTGCTTTGGGGATTAAGTTTCAGCATTAATCTTGGAAGAGCACAAACATTCAATTCATAGCAGAATTCAAGTTGAAAAATTTATAGAAAAAATTTTGCATACAACTTTGAGGGTTAACAATTCCTCTTAATACTGTTTGTTTCACCTACAAGATTAAAAACTGTCTTATGGATCTTCAGCAACTCCACCTCTTTTTCTCTAAGCTAAACTTTTACACGATATACTTAAGTTATTTTGTGTTCAAAAACTTCATCTTATTAAAACGTACTCCTCTAATTCTATTGTTCATCATCTTAGAACTATGTTGCATCCCAGATAAGCATGCGTCTTCATATATCTGTGTTTTTAAGGACTTTTTCCTTTATACTTTGTCTCTTCCCATGACATTTCTACCCATTCAAAACCTACCTCTAATAGTTCTTTATCTATGAAGACTTCTTTTAATCTTGTGAGTTAGCATTAAGGATTCCCTTGTTTTGGCTTATTAGGGTGTTTGTGATCCTGGGTGCCTCTCCAAATAGAAGATAGGTTCACTAAGTACAAGAATGCAGTCTAGTACCTTTGATTCTCCATTACAACCAGCACAAAATAAGCCTTAATACATATTTAAATATGATCAAATTGATTTCTCACATGTTTCCATAGATGATAGTAGACCTTCCACAAAAAATATATTTGTTAAGTAGGATATTCACTTAATAGATTGCAAAGAGTGGTATTCTCTGTTAATAAAGAGACATCATTTAGCGTCAAATATAAATCATTGTAAATGGGTCTTCAGTGGAGACAGATGACCCCATGGAAGTGTGTCCAGTTGCACTAAGCACTAAGAGCTTGCACCAGACATCCAGAATTTAACAAACCTGCTTGAAATCATGACAATTTGTCAGTATATACAGTATATTTCGACTTGAATTTCAAGGCTGATGATTAACTTCAAAATTTCCTATAAATTGTCTCATTATCTGTAGTACCAAGACTAAACTACTAATTATGTCACGAATGCATAATATATATGTAGATACCAGTCTTTTTAAATCATTTATTGCCTTAAAATCCTCACAATTTATTATGGAAATTCAAAATTTATCAAAAGCTTAGTGATGATCCACTTTGACTTAATAAATAGTAAATATATTTTTCATCCTTATTATTTTCTTAATAGAATTCTCTTTATTTTAAGAATTCAGTATATAATACATATGCAAAATATGTGTTCATTGACTGCTTATGTTATTGGTAAGGCTTCTGGTCAACAGTAGTCTATTAGTTATTAAGTTTTTGGTGAGACAAATTATATGTATGTAGATTTTTGACTCTCCAGGGAGTCAGTGCTTCTAACCCCTGTGTTGTTCAAGGGTCAAACATATCTATTTTTTAAACACATCTAATACGCTTCATAAATTTACATTCATTTTTCTTCAACTGGTAAAAACATAGTCTCATTTCTTCAATATATATTTAATAATGAATAATAAATCCATTAAGGCCTGACATTAAAAAGAAAACTATGTCTCCACCTCTCACTACGTGGATTATGAAATGCACTCAAGCAATAACAAGACTTGCCCATTTTCTATCCCGGAATAAGTGATAGTTCTTTGACTTGAGCACAGACTGCTGTTTGCTAACCACATGCCCTCTTTTTACTGCTTTAAAATATCTCTTTGACCTTCAATTATATGTCTCTTGTCAAATAGTACATTCCTTTTATTATTCAAGCTCATAAGAAAAGTTAAGGAACCCGTATGTTGTGGTTCCTCTGTCCCGCCCCCCAAATTAACAGCACACTTGTAATTTCTAATGAGAGTCAATAATAATAATAATAATTATTATTATTATTATTATTATTATTATGAGACACTGTCTCACTCTGTTGCCCAGGCTGGAAGTCAGTGGCACAATCTCGGCTCACTTCAAACTCTGCCTCCTGGGTTCAAGCAATGTTCCTGCCTCAGCCTCCTGAGGACTACAGGCCAGCGCCACCATGCCCAGCTAATTTTTGTACTTCCAGTAGAGATATGGTTTCACCATGTTGGCAAGGCTGGTCTTAAACTCCTGACCTCAGGTGGCCCACCCACCTCAGCCTCCCAAAGATCAAGCTCTTTGTTATTATGGTTCAAGATCCGATCAAGCAGAAGAAAAGCCTGCTGCACACACCCGTCAGGTCCACACCAGAGGATTTTGGCTTCACTGTGGCTGATATGAGCTTAGGGGGATTTATTGTAAATATATCAGTGTTTCAGAGAGTCCCTTGGAGGCTGGAGAAGTCAACTCAGATGGATAAAAAACAATCAAGCTCTGAAGAACAAAAGAGCAACAGAACAGTCTATCTAGACTCCAGCTTCCTGGCTGCTGCAAATAATAAGCTCTGAAGAATGGAGTCTCGTGACATTCACAATACAAAATCCCAGATATTGTAACTCCTCTGAAGGTGTGGAGGAGGAAGATCCAGTTGCTGCGACCACTCTCCACCAGGAAAACATGCCAACCAAGTAAAGGCAACTTTCCCAAAGGAGATCAAGATGCTTAGGAGGAAGGTGATGTGCTGGACAGCAAAAGAGATGACATACTACTGCTTAATGTAATGAAAGACATGATATATCATATTTACTCTTGATCCTTAAAACATAGTTTTATACTTTCCCGTGCCCTCCTATTATTATTAGTCCATAATCCAAGAATTGCAGTAGAGAGAGGGAAAGAGTGTGTGTGGTGTGCTTGTGTGTGTGTGTGTGTGTCTTTACTCAAAGAATGAGGGGAAAGAAAAGAACAATTTGTGATTAAGTATCTGCATAAACTGCCCATATATACCAAAGAAGTTCAGAGAAGGGGGTCATCAAAACAGTTAAGAAGGAAGCATCTTAAAAATAGAAAACATATACCAAAACACATAGACTACACTCTAAACTATGTCGCACATTATCAATATAACTGTCTTTGTTAATGACAAATCAATTTACTTTGTTTTTAGCTGCAGGTCCTATACCTTTTGAATAGGGATATCAATCTAAACTAACTCATGGGTTTAAGTTATGTAATATACAATCTTCTCAACACAGTATCTGACATACAACAAGTGCTCAAAAATATGTGCTGCTATTCTTAATATTAAGCATTATGTATCATTATTATTAGTAGTAGTATGGTTTAGGTAGAGAAGTTCAAATTCAGCAAAAGTTTCTTAATGGCTGGCTCTAAAATAGCCCCAAAATAATCCACTGAGTGCACCACTGCACTGATGGTAATTGGTACTGTGGGAAATTGCAAACAGGAAACCTAAAGCTTATTATGGTGTGTTGTTTCTCAGTGCTGAACATTAAAAATGCTGAGCTCTCTAATCTGGAATAAAGACAATTTGACCTCCAATTTTTATTGCAATCTTTGTTACAGCTGCTCAAAATATCTTCTCCATAGCAGCCACACAAAGAAATGTTCTTCTGTTTGTAGTTAGGCTGGAATAGATAGCATTACTTCTCAGCCAACAAATTTCATGTTTTGTGAGTTGTTGCCAAATGTATTCAGATCCAATGCTTCAAATTAAGAAACTGGAAAAGGAATTTAGTAGAGAATAAGAATGGCACCTTCTCTCTGTTAGTTCTTTGGAATGTCACAGTTCACTTTAATGAGAAAAAAGCTTATTTTGATGAAAACCAAGAGAAATTTCATAGTAACATTTAAATACAACTTCCATTGTATTTGGAATGGGAGTGTCAAAGGAAGATTAAAAAAAAAACATATTTGTGAAAGAGATTATTATTTTGGAAGCAATTATAAAATGATTTATTTTTTCTTAAGAAAAATTCCTTGATCTTGAAATGTTTTTAACACGTCATAATCTTCACTGACCCCTTAACTTTGTCTGGAAAAGATCTCCAGTTACCAAGATTTCTGTTAGCCCAAATTTTCTCTGCAATGTTGAATATTTTATTAAGTACCTACTCAGTGCAGTGCTTGGAGTAAGAGGAGAGTGCACATAAATGATATAAAAAACTTCATCCACATTCTGTTCTTCAAAATGACTTCTGAATACTGTGAAGCATTTTCCAGAGTTTTCCAGGTTAAGAATTCATGCGATTCATAGGCATCTTTCAGTTCTTTACAAATCAATAACACACACACACACACACACACACACACACAAAACATTTTTTCTTCAGTTCTGTATATTAAAATATAATAGTGGGGTTTTTGTCTATAATAAATCATGACAATTTAAAATGCATTTTGCTTCAGTTAATTGCTTGGTAAACTTAATTGAGGAAGTTATATTGTAGGTAGCATTATTTTCCTGGAAACTATTCTCAATGGTTTTTCTTATATTGTTTCACCTTTCTAAAAACACGTCTAATTGAAAATTAAGTTGTATGTCTCTTTGAAATTAAAAATGCTTTTGTAAAAAACTTTAATATCTATTTTGTTTCTCTTTTACCCACTATTATTCACCTTTAAAATTGTAAATATCTTTCTATTTTTATTGAACATTATTCAACAAGCTAAGCAAAGATGGGCAGGGACTGTTTTTAATTATAGATAATGCAAAGAATCAAAGAATGTGTGGACTTTAATTTCCTATAGATAAGAGCTTTGTCATAAAAACTAGCTCCTGTGTTGCCAATATGATGGCAATAAGTTTGAGTTCTAAAAGGGTAATTTGCAATTTATGTTTATTCTGAAAATGTAATTTTGATTAAAATTTTTGAGAACATTACCCTTCCTACAATAAGAATCTTTTTGAGGATGTTATTGATGTTTCTCAAGAGATGGTAGTAATAAAGCTTTTTCAGATACTTTTGAAATATCAAGACTAAAATATTTCTAAATTATTTTCTTCTGAGATTTATTTCTGACATTCTAGATTTCTGTTGAGATTCCAAAGTCCAAAAATTGTTGTGTCCACACAGCACCCCTAAATCAGAGCAAAAGTTAAGCACCAGCAAAAACCTGTTGTTTAGTGTCTATGGCAACACAGATGAGGGAAAGCTGCAATGTGTGAATGATTCGACATTGACTTTATAAGGAGGCAGAAGGTTGTAGCATGTAAATTAATTATATCTACCACATTCTTTTACCTTTATCAATACTTTTATAAAGAAAGTATTTTCTCGCTATTGTAGAAAGGTATATAATAAGATCATAATGCTTTTTATTCTAAAGTTGTTTTATATGTTTTTTAAATGTTAACATTTTATTAAACTTCTCTCATGATTTTTTAATTAAAAAAATTGCGACGTAACATCATATATTAAAGAGAGCACAGCGAATAGAGTAACACATATGCAGGAATCCTGCTTTATTTCTTATCAGATGAGTGGCCTTGAGGACACCTGTTAGCCCATTCTAAATCTCTGTATTCTCCACACTAACCAATACTTAGAATTGTGGGGATTCATTGACATAAAGGCTATAAAGCATCTAGCAGAGAACACATAATAATCTCTACAAAATGTTAGGTGATGTTCTCCTTGCTCCATATTGCAAGAAGGAAAATCGAGGTAATGATTTTTTGCCAACTTTAAGTTAGAGGAGATACAGTTGTGAACCATATAGCAACTCAGGTCAATCCTCTATGGAACCAAAGGCAATTCTATCTGGGGACAAGATGATAATATATAAAAATATACATACAATCACTTTTTATCTAAGTAATCTTTACCAAATAAGGGGATTTCCAAACAAATGTCTTGGTTGGGTAATAGTTTTTTTTTTTTTTTAATTTCTTAAAAAAGCCAAAAGAATGTTTTGTTTATTTTGTGTTATCATATTTGAGGTCTCAGTTTTTCCATTCTTGGTCTCTGATGAAGCCTGAAAGACTAGAATAAAAAATGGATACTCAAAATACTTCCTGTGGACCAACAGCATTGTATCACCTGTGAGCTTATTGTGAATGCTTGTCTTCAGCCCCAATCTCAAATCCACCAAATCAGAATTTCTAGAGGGAGATCCCAGAAGTCAGTTTTTCAATAAATGTTTGTTATACCTGCAAAGGTCTAAGAACCACTGGTCTAATTAATAGCTTTTTAAAATAAATGCTTGTTTAAAAAATGCGCTAACAAGAGTACTTAGACTGACACCAAAGGAGTAATCCATGAATGAAAATATTAATACATTGACTTCAACAAAATAAAAAATATTTTGCTCCATTAAAGCCCATGTGAAGAAGACAAAAAGACAAGCTACACATTGGGAGAAAATATTAGGAAAAAGACTAGTATCTAAGAAATCTCAGAATTCAACATATAAACACCTGAAAATTGACAGAATACTGAACAGACCTTTCACCAAGGTGATAAACAGATGAAAAGCACACTCATGGAAATATGTTGAATATCATTAACCACCAGGGATATGTACCTAAAAAAAACCCAGTGACATCATTACACACATTTAAAATGACTTAAATTAAAAAAAAAAAATAGTGATACCACCAAATGCTGGCAAGGATGAGGAAAAACTGATTCAGTCACATCTTCTTGATGGGAATGTAAAATGATACAGCCACTCTGCAAGTTTGGCAATTTTTTTTTTTTTTTTTTTTTTTTTTTTTTTTTTTTATTATACTTTAAGTTCTAGGGTACATGTGCATAACGTGCAGGTTTGTTACATATGTATACTTATGCCATGTTGGTGTGCTGCACCCATCAACTCGTCAGCACCCATCAATTCATCATTTATATCATGTATAACTCCCCAATGCAATCCCTCCCTCCTCCCCCCTCCCCCCTCCCCATGATAGACCCCAGTGTGTGATGTTCCCCTTCCCGAGTCCAAGTGATCTCATTGTTCAGTTCCCACCTATGAGTGAGAACATGCGGTGTTTGGTTTTCTCTTCTTGTGATAGTTTGCTAAGAATGATGGTTTCCAGCTGCATCCATGTCCCTACAAAGGACGCAAACTCATCCTTTTTTATGGCTGCATAGTATTCCATGGTGTATATGTGCCACATTTTCTTAATCCAGTCTGTCACAGATGGACATTTGGGTTGATTCCAAGTCTTTGCTATTGTGAATAGTGCCGCAATAAACATACGTGTGCATGTGTCTTTGTAGTAGACTAATTTATAATCCTTTGGGTATATACCCAGTAGTGGGATGGCTGGGTCATATGGTACATCTAGTTCTAGATCCTTGAGGAATTGCCATACTGTTTTCCATAATGGTTGAACTAGTTTACAATCCCACCAACAGTGTAAAAGTGTTCCTATTTCTCCACATCCTCTCCAACACCTGTTGTTTCCTGACTTCTTAATGATTGCCATTCTAACTGGTGTAAGATGGTATCTCATTGTGGTTTTGATTTGCATTTCTCTGATGGCCAGTGATGATGAGCATTTTTTCATGTGTCTGTTGGCTGTATGAATATCTTCTTTTGAGAAATGTCTGTTCATATCCTTTCCCCACTTTTTGATGGGGTTGTTTGTTTTTTTCTCGTATATTTGTTTGAGTTCTTTGTAGATTCTGGATATTAGCCCTTTGTCAGATGAGTAGGTTGCAAAAATTTTCTCCCATTCTGTAAGTTGCCTGTTCACTCTGATGGTAGTTTCTTTTGCTGTGCAAAAGCTCTTTAGTTTAATTAGATCCCATTTGTCAATTTTGGCTTTTGCTGCCGTTGCTTTTGGTGTTTTAGACATGAAGTCCTTGCCCATGCCTATGTCCTGAATGGTACTACCTAGATTTTCTTCTAGGGTTTTTATGGTATTAGGTCTAACATTTAAGTCTCTAATCCATCTTGAATTAATCTTCGTATAAGGGGTAAGGAAAGGATCCAGTTTCAGCTTTCTACTTATGGCTAGCCAATTTTCCCAGCACCATTTATTAAATAGGGAATCCTTTCCCCATTTCTTGTTTCTCTCAGGTTTGTCAAAGATCAGATGGCTGTAGATGTGCGGTATTATTTCTGAGGACTCTGTTCTGTTCCATTGGTCTATATCTCTGTTTTGGTACCAGTACCATGCTGTTTTGGTTACTGTAGCCTTGTAGTATAGTTTGAAGTCAGGTAGCGTGACGCCTCCAGCTTTGTCCTTTTGACTTAGGATTGTCTTGGCAATGCGGGCTCTTTTTTGGTTCCATATGAACTTTAAAGCAGTTTTTTCCAATTCTGTGAAGAAACTCATTGGTAGCTTGATGGGGATGGCATTGAATCTATAAATAACCTTGGGGAGTATGGCCATTTTCACGATATTGATTCTTCCTATCCATGAGCATGGTATGTTCTTCCATTTGTTTGTGTCCTCTTTGATTTCACTGAGCAGTGGTTTGTAGTTCTCCTTGAAGAGGTCCTTTACATCCCTTGTAAGCTGGATTCCTAGGTATTTTATTCTCTTTGAAGCAATTGTGAATGGAAGTTCATTCCTGATTTGGCTCTCTGCTTGTCTGTTGCTGGTGTATAAGAATGCTTGTGATTTTTGCACATTAATTTTGTATCCTGAGACTTTGCTGAAGTTGCTTATCAGCTTAAGGAGATTTTGGGCTGAGACGATGGGGTTTTCTAAATATACAATCATGTCATCTGCAAACAGGGACAATTTGACTTCTTCTTTTCCTAACTGGATACCCTTGATTTCTTTCTCTTGCCTGATTGCCCTAGCCAGAACTTCCAACACTATGTTGAATAGGAGTGGTGAGAGAGGGCATCCCTGTCTTGTGCCAGTTTTCAAAGGGAATTTTTCCAGTTTTTGCCCATTCAGTATGATATTAGCTGTGGGTTTGTCATAAATAGCTCTTATTATTTTGAGGTACGTTCCATCAATACCGAATTTATTGAGCGTTTTTAGCATGAAGGGCTGTTGAATTTTGTCAAAAGCCTTTTCTGCATCTATTGAGATGATCATGTGGTTCTTGTCTTTGGTTCTGTTTATATGCTGGATTACGTTTATTGATTTGCGAATGTTGAACCAGCCTTGCATCCCAGGGATGAAGCCCACTTGATCATGGTGGATAAGCTTTTTGATGTGCTGCTGAATCCGGTTTGCCAGTATTTTATTGAGGATTTTTGCATCAATGTTCATCAGGGATATTGGTCTAAAATTCTCTTTTTTTGTTGTGTCTCTGCCAGGCTTTGGTATCAGGATGATGTTGGCCTCATAAAATGAGTTAGGGAGGATTCCCTCTTTTTCTATTGATTGGAATAGTTTCAGAAGGAATGGTACCAGCTCCTCCTTGTACCTCTGGTAGAATTCAGCTGTGAATCCATCTGGTCCTGGACTTTTTTTGGTGGGTAGGCTATTAATTGTTGCCTCAATTTCAGAGCCTGCTATTGGTCTATTCAGGGATTCAACTTCTTCCTGGTTTAGCCTTGGGAGAGTGTAAGTGTCCAGGAAATTATCCATTTCTTCTAGATTTTCTAGTTGATTTGCGTAGAGGCGTTTATAGTATTCTCTGATGGTAGTTTGTATTTCTGTGGGGTCAGTGGTGATATCCCCTTTATCATTTTTTATTGCATCGATTTGATTCCTCTCTCTTTTTTTCTTTATTAGCCTTGCTAGCGGTCTGTCAATTTTGTTGATCTTTTCAAAAAACCAACTCCTGGATTCATTGATTTTTTGGAGGGTTTTTTGTGTCTCTATCTCCTTCAGTTCTGCTCTGATCTTAGTTATTTCTTGCCTTCTGCTAGCTTTTGAATGTGATTGCTCTTGCCTCTCTAGTTCTTTTAATTGTGATGTTAGAGTGTCAATTTTAGATCTTTCCTGTTTTCTCTTGTGGGCATTTAATGCTATAAATTTCCCTCTACACACTGCTTTAAATGTGTCCCAGAGATTCTGGTATGTTGTATCTTTGTTCTCATTGGTTTCAAAGAACATCTTTATTTCCGCTTTCATTTCGTTATGTACCCAGTAGTCATTCAGGAGCAGGTTGTTCAGTTTCCATGTAGTTGAGCGGTTTTGATTGAGTTTCTTAGTCCTGAGTTCTAGTTTGATTGCACTGTGGTCTGAGAGACAGTTTGTTATAATTTCTGTTCTTGTACATTTGCTGAGGAGTTCTTTACTTCCAATTATGTGGTCAATTTTGGAATAAGTGCGATGTGGTGCTGAGAAGAATGTATATTCTGTTGATTTGGGGTGGAGAGTTCTATAGATGTCTATTAGGTCCGCTTGGTGCAGAGATGAGTTCAATTCCTGGATATCCTTGTTAACTTTCTGTCTCGTTGATCTGTCTAATGTTGACAGTGGAGTGTTGAAGTCTCCCATTATTATTGTATGGGAGTCTAAGTCTCTTTGTAAGTCTCTAAGGACTTGCTTTATGAATCTGGGTGCTCCTGTATTGGGTGCATATATATTTAGGAGAGTTAGCTCTTCCTGTTGAATTGATCCCTTTACCATTATGTAATGGCCTTCTTTGTCTCTTTTGATCTTTGATGGTTTAAAGTCTGTTTTATCAGAGACTAGGATTGCAACCCCTGCTTTTTTTTGTTCTCCATTTGCTTGGTAGATCTTCCTCCATCCCTTTATTTTGAGCCTATGTATGTCTCTGCATGTGAGATGGGTCTCCTGAATACAGCAGACTGATGGGTCTTGACTCTTTATCCAGTTTGCCAGTCTGTGTCTTTTAATTGGAGCATTTAGTCCATTAACATTTAAGGTTAATATTGTTATGTGTGAACTTGATCCTGCCATTATGATATTAACTGGTTATTTTGCTCGTTAGTTGATGCAGTTTCTTCCTAGCCTCGATGGTCTTTACATTTTGCCATGTTTTTGCAATGGCTGGTACCGGTTGTTCCTTTCCATGTTTAGGGCTTCCTTCAGGGTCTCTTGTAAGGCAGGCCTGGTGGTGACAAAATCTCTAAGCATTTGCTTATCTGTAAAGGATTTTATTTCTCCTTCACTTATGAAACTTAGTTTGGCTGGATATGAAATTCTGGGTTTAAAATTCTTTTCTTTAAGAACGTTGAATATTGGCCCCCACTCTCTTCTGGCTTGTAGAGTTTCTGCCGAGAGATCTGCTGTTAGTCTGATGGGCTTCCCTTTGTGGGTGACCCGACCTTTCTCTCTGGCTGCCCTTAAGATTTTTTCCTTCATTTCAACTTTGGTGAATCTGGCAATTATGTGTCTTGGAGTTGCTCTTCTGGAGGAGTATCTTTGTGGCGTTCTCTGTATTTCCTGAATTTGAATGTTGGCCTGCCCTACTAGGTTGGGGAAGTTCTCCTGGATGATATCCTGAAGAGTGTTTTCCAACTTGGTTCCATTTTCCCCCTCACTTTCAGGCACCCCAATCAGACGTAGATTTGGTCTTTTTACGTAATCCCATACTTCTTGCAGGCTTTGCTCATTTCTTTTTCTTCTTTTTTCTTTTGGTTTCTCTTCTCGCTTCATTTCATTCATTTGATCTTCAATCGCTGATACTCTTTCTTCCAGTTGATCGAGTCGGTTACTGAAGCTTGTGCATTTGTCACGTATTTCTCGTGTCATGGTTTTCATCTCTGTCATTTCGTTTATGATCTTCTCTGCATTAATGAGTCTAGCTGTCAATTCTTCCACTCTTTTTTCAAGATTTTTAGTTTCTTTGCGCTGGGTACGTAATTCCTCCTTTAGCTCTGATAAGTTTGATGGACTGAAGCCTTCTTCGCTCCTCTCATCCAAGTCATTCTCTGACCAGCTTTGATCCGTTGCTGGTGATGGGCTGCGCTCCTTTGCAGGGGGAGATGCGCTCTTTTTTTTTGAATTTCCAGCTTTTCTGCCCTGCTTCTTCCCCATCTTTGTGGTTTTATCTGTCTCTGGTCTTTGATGGTGGTGACGAACTGATGGGGTTTTGGTATAGGTGTCCTTCCTGTTTGATAGTTTTCCTTCTGACAGTCAGAAGGACTCTCTGTTGGTCTGTTGGAGATTGCTTGAGGTCCACTCCAGACCCTGTTTGCCTGGGTATCAGCAGCAGAGGTTGCCGAAGATAGAATATTGCTGAACAGCGAGTGTACCTGTCTGATTCTTCCTTTGGAAGTGTCCTCTCAGGGGTGTACTCCACCCTGTGAGGTGTGGGGTGTCAGACTGCCCCTAGTGGGGGATTTCTCCCAGCTAGGCTACTCAGGGGTCAGGGACACACCTGAGCAGGCAGTCTGTCCGTTCTCAGATCTCAACCTCCGTGTTGGGAGATCCGCGGCTCTCCCCAAAGCTGTCAGACAGAGTCGTTCGCGTCTGCACCGGCTCCCGCTACTTCCCCTGTTGGTCTTCAGCTGTGCGCTGTCCCCAGAGGTGGAGACTACAGAGACAGGCAGGCTTCCTTGAGCTGCTGTGAGCTCCACCCAGTTCGAGCTTCCCAGCGGCTTTGTTTACCTACTTAAGCCTCAGCAATGGCAGGCGCCCCTCCCCCAGCCTCGCTGCTGCCTTGCCGATAGATTGCGGCAGACTGCTGTGTTAGCAGTGAGGGAGGCTTCGTGGGCGTGGGACCCTCCCGGCCAGGTGTGGGATATATTCTCCTGGAATGCCTGTATGCTTACAGCGCAGTATTGGGGTGGGAGTTACCCGATTTTCCAGGTGTTGTGTGTCTCAGTTCCCCTGGCTAGGAAAACGGATCCCCTTCCCCCTTGCGCTTCCAGGTGAGGCGATGCCTCGCCCTGCTTCAGCTCTCGCTGGTCAGGCTGCAGCAGCTGACCAGCACCGATTGTCCGGCACTCCCTAGTGAGATGACCCCAGTACCTCAGTTGAAAATGCAGAAATCACCGGTCTTCTGTGTCGCTCGCGCTGGGAGTTGGAGACTGGAGCTGTTCCTATTCGGCCATCTTCGGCAATTTCTTATAAGAGGAAACACTCAATTACCATGAGACTCAGTAACTGAACTCTTTGAAGTTTATCCCAGATGAAAGAAAACTATGTTTACACAAATAGATGCACAAAGATGCCCATAGCAGCTTAATTTGGAATAAGCAAAAACTGGAAACAATCCTGATGTCCTTCAGCAGGTGAATTATTCAAGAAACTGTGGTACAATATTCCATGTAAGACCACTAAGCAATATAAAGAGAAATTACTAATAGTTTGATACAGATAACAATTTAGATTAAATTCTAGAGAGTTACGTTGAATGAAAGAAAGTTACTCCCAGAGGATATATACTGCAGGATTCCATTTATATGAAATTCCTTAGATGGCATTTTAGAAATAAAGGATTGATTAGTGATGCTATATGAGGAATCCTGGTGTTGGAATTGTCCGTAACTTGACTTGGTAGTGAATTCATGAACCTCCAAATATGATAAAATTGTGTAGAACTGAATACGTATATACACACACAAATGAATATAAGTAAAGCTGGGGAAATCTGAATAGGATCAGTGGATTGTGTTAATGCCAACATCATGGTTATGTCTGGTCTGTGTATTCTCTGTGTGAATCTATAACTGTCTTAATTCAATTAAAAAAATTAGAAGTCCTCCTTATTACTCCTTAATTATCTCTAAGGCTTCTTCTTAACTTTGTCATAAAAATTATGTCAACATAAATGGTATATCGATTGTGTTTTAGGCATCTCATCAATGTACTGAATTTTTCTTCATGTTTCTCTGGTAATGACTGTGACATAATTGATCATAGAGAAATAAAAATTTATCAAATCCTTTTATGTAAGTCAAACATTTAGATGAACTGTGAATCTTTTCAGATAATACCATAGTACTCGACATTCATAGCTGCAGAATCATTATGGAAATGCTCACCTTAAATTGTGGTTGAACACATCTAATATAATTTCAAGTTGATTAGTTCTAGTGATTGAGGCAGCCCTTCTGGATCAGTGTCTGTAAAACCATTAAGTTGATAAACCATGTTCAGCTGTTGATCATAAATCATAAAGATAAGAATTTAATGTTGTACATAGAAAAATGATTCTTAGATTCCGGAACAGAATTATTAACCTACATTTCCCTAGTATTTTGTGAATTTGTATTTTCATGTTATTGCATTTTTCGCTCATAATAGTGTTAAAACTGATATCAATGAATAATTCCTTTATAAATACATAAGCTGAACATTCATCACATCTAAAAATTACTAAGAAAAATCACTAAGAAAATAAGAAAACAGTGATTGAAAAATCAAAGTATATACTTTATATTTGAAAGATGCCTGTTTTTCTCTATTAATTAATCTCTCAGAAACTGCAAAAAGGCGGAAGGTAGTTTAAATATTAGAGTAAAATACTCAGACATATTTTGTCTTCCTTTTATATATTTTATATTTTCTTATTTTTTCAATGATAATTTTCTTGTTATTCAGCCAAACTTGCTAAAAATAATAATTTCCAAGTGTAGGTGGATTAAAAATTGATTCTGAATTTTAAAAGAACATATAATATTGAAATCTAAGGAACACACTTCTTCACAGTGTTGGTAGAAATGGCTGAGACGTCATTTGGCCATCTCATAAATCAATATTTATTCAGATCCAATGAGACTTAACAGTTCATTTTTTTAACCAACCCAAACTGATTTCTTCTATTTTCTGGCTAATGTTAAGTATAATTTTGATGTCAGTCAATATTTTGTCTTCAGAATGATTTTGCTTGGTCTGCTATTGCATGAAACTCAGAGGTCACAAAAGCCACGGACCCTGAAGCATGATAAAAGGCAGAAGAATGCTATGTTTCCACTTAAAATTTCTTTTCTGCTGCTTTTAAAAGTGTTAGATCCCCAGAAGACATACTGTCTCAAAGAATAAATGGTTCACGTGTTTTCCTTGACATCATGACTACTTAATCCTTTTGCCTTGCATGTGGGTCAGATAAGAGGATGCAAGATTGGTGACTGATTTTATGTTTTGTTAATTGGCACAAGTTATCACTTGGGTATTCAGCAGACAAAACAGATGATACATGACTCAACAAATAAACTAAAAAGGCACAGTACAAATGCCAAAACATTTTATAATATTTGAGATGTTGAATTCATCTTGTGACAAAATATTTGCTATAAAAATCTTTCATCAGTATTGTGAGATAGGGCATTATGATAGATTTCTTGCTAAAAAAAAGGGTGATATATACAAATACATGTTTGGAATGATGAAGATTTATGAATAAAAAATAGTTACTGGCATCTTCATACTATTTTCAGTGATATTATCTTCAGTATAAATGGTGACTGTCAGTCCCACTGAGAGGTTGAGACTGAGTTTAGCTCACTTTTTCTTTAAAAATCATGAAGGGTATGAGGAGAGTCATGTAAATTATGTCCAATTGAAACTGAGCTGTCAGAGAGGATATAACACTTAAAGTTCTCTATAAGATGACTCCTTATCTTAAAAGATAATTTCAATAATCATATGGTGATGCATTTTATATTTTATTCATAAAATTTCCAGTTTCATCTAAATGTACAGCAGAATCTTTATCCTAGTATTTTAAAACTCTTAAGAGAGAACTTTAGGGCTTTTGGGTTGATGTTTAGTTTAAAAAAAAAAAAAAGAACCAGTGAGATGAATTTATTGGAGCAGTTTTCTCATAATCACTTGGCTCCAGAAAGACTGAAGTTAATGCATGCTATGTGAAATGTGACGTTCTCTTGGTTATGGACCAAAGAGGCTATAAAGATAAACTGGAGTTCATCATATCGAAGATGGTGTTTACATTTTTTCATCTCTGTACTGAATTTAGGTTCGACTTCCTGGGATACTTTTAGTGCTCTCTCTGGACTGAAAAAGTATCTGACTGAGCTATCCACATGTCATTTCTCTATCCTTCCCTAAAATCCAGGGCATCAATCAAGCCCACAACATTGACCTTAGACAAGTCATCAGCAAACCTAAGGGCGTATTTTACTTACTCCTGAAGTACCCTCCCCACTGAAGGATTGTATGATAATCTCACCAATACCCATTTGATCTCTATCTCATTATAGCAAAGGTACCATAATAGGATATGGATACAAACATCAGGGGTGAACTCTAGGAGACAGACTCTGCACTTTAGCAGCCATGTTTAAGCCAAGTAGGGCGTAATATCCTTCAGTTACAGTAAATATTTTGAACCTAATCCTAGTTAAAGTCATCTAAGAGAGTGTCCTGGGGATTTTGTTTTCTTCTTTATGTGAAAAAGCCACGTGATGAGATGACCTCTTGTCCTCCAGTTACTTTTGTGCAGAGATGGAGCTTCCAGAATTGTTGCAACCATTTTGCTTAATAAGAAACCAATTCAGACTTAATGAGAGTCAAAATAAATTACAGAAAAAGGAGATGGAGTTATTAAACTGGATCAACCCCAAAGCCTTCCCCACCTCTGGACTTACCATTACCGAAACAGTCCCTTTTTGTTTAAAATATTTGTGTTCAGTAGTCTGTTACTTGTAGCCAAAGTCCTTCCAATGTACAGTCCTCTCTGCCCATTCTTCAAAATTCAACTAAGTTAGACCACTTTATAATAATCACTGATGTTTATGGAGCTTTTACTTGATACCAGATGCTGTGTTCTGCACTGTATTTTGCATGGATTTACTAATTAATCCTCTTAACTTTGTGAAAGCATTCTGTTATTATATTCTAAAATGTTTAAGTTCACAGAAAGATTAAGTAACTTACCCAAGATTCTAATAAATAGTAGGAAGAATAAGCATAACCTAGCAGTATTACTCCGGAAGTCTCATTCTCAACTATGACATAGCATTGCCTCATCATATGCTAACATCCACATCAGCACTCTATGCTCTCTTCTGTTAGGATTGTTTTACATTTATTGTCTTAACTGCACAATTAGTACCTGATATGAAATAATTCTTAGCTAACCTATTTTATAGCTATTATTTTATATTTGTATGTTTTCCTTTTTGATCGATTTTCTTTGGAATGGACACTGGTTTACAGTACTCTCACATTTTATAATATTCTGCAAACACAACTAATCCAGTGTACATAGCAATATTGATACAATCTCAAAATCATACAAAGTTCAGCGATAATAAATATAGTCATCATATTGCAATATACTTGAACTATGGGTTGTTCTTAGGACAACTACCTTCCCTCCTACCTCTCCTCATTCTGTTGCTGAACACTCCTTTACTACCCCTACAAAACTGAGAATCATAAGATAGGAATTCTTCAGCATCCTTATCTCACCACACTTTCAACTAAATTACATCACCCTAATGTGTGCTCTCGTTAATTTTGTGTAAGGCATCTTTTTCTCTCATTACTCTGCTTCTCATCTCCTCAAGTGCCAGATGATTTGGATTCATTGGCTCTTTGATTTTTTTCACTTACACGTATATAATAGACACTTCAAAATTTTATAAATATATAAAGTACAAGTGTTACGATTTATGAATATAATGTAAAATAATTAAATCAAGCTAGTTACCATATTCATTATCTCAAACGTTTAACATTATTTGTGCTGAGAACATTAGGAATTTACTCTCCTAGCAACACGCAGACAGTCTTCAATGTACAATTTTTCAGTTTTATGATGAGTTTATCAGGACATAACTCAATTATAAGTTGAAGAGCTCCTTACAATTTTCAATGAGTTAACAATATCTATTGAATGTCTACCACTTCCACACAATTGTAAAGTCTAAAAATTGTAAATCAAACCTTCATAAG
The DNA here is from genome assembly GCF_007565055.1 of Rhinopithecus roxellana. Lineage (NCBI taxonomy): Eukaryota > Metazoa > Chordata > Mammalia > Primates > Cercopithecidae > Rhinopithecus > Rhinopithecus roxellana. Next base: position 143,053,005 of record NC_044553.1, on the reverse strand, counting down.
TAAGGGAGTATCTACTGTGCTGCCCTCATTAAAATAATTTTAAAATATTCCCTCCTTTTCAATTTTTTGAAAGAGTTTGAAAAAAAAAAGACAGGTATTAGTTTTTCTTTCAATGATTGATATAATTCAGCCATAAAATCATTACGTCCTGGACTTTTCTTTAATGGGAAACTTTTCATTACTTAATCAAAATTCTTGCTCTTTACTGGTTGGTTCAAATTTGCTATTCAGTTTTGGTAGGTTGTATGGGTCAAGAAATTTATTTATTTCTTCTCAGTTGCAATGTGTCCTCTTTCATTTCTGATGTAAACAAAATATAAAAACCTTCAGCTAAACTAAGAAAAAGACAGAAGGCTCAAATTATTTGCTTATCTTTTTCAAAAAATAACTTTTTAAAAATTTTTTGAACTTTTTAATTGTTTTTCTCTATGTGTACTCTGATCTTTTTTATCTCCTACCTTCAGATATATTTTGGCTTATTTTTTTCTTTTTCTAGTTATTTTCTTATTCATTTAATCACTCTATTCTTTTTGTTAGAGAATTTAATCCATTTATATTTAGTCACTAATGATATTTCTCTTCCACACTTTGTTTTTTATTTCATAATTATATTATTTCATAATTTGTTTTCCTTTAAAATGTATTTTAGCTGTATTTATTACCAATAGTTTTAACTTTTAACCCTTGTACTATAAACTTGCCTTATACAATATTATTATAGTACTAGGATATTCTTAACATGGCTCAGTTTTACTTATATCCTTGAGTTTTGGACATTTGTGTGTTTCGTGTTACTAATTAGCAGCTTTTTTTTTTCTTTTTTACAGTTTAAAGAACTCTCTACTTTGTCAGAGATTAGATGTTTGTAGGTGTGTGGCTTTATTTCAGGGTTCTCTAACCTGTTCCATTGGCATATGTCTGTTTTTGTACCACTATCATACTGTTTCACTTACTGTGGCCCTTTAGCATATTTGAAGTTAAGTAGTGTGTCAACTTTGTCAAAGACCAGATGGTTATAGATATGTGGCTTTGTTTCTGGGTTCTCCATTTTTTTACATTGATTCTCAGGTTTGTTTTTGTACCACTGCCATGCTATTTTGCTTACTGTAGCCTTGAGTATAGGTTGAAGTCAGGTAATGTGACATTTCTAGCTTTGTTGTTTTGCTTAGGATTGCTTTGGTAGACTCTTTTTTGGTTTCATATGAATTTTAGAATAGGTCATTCAAATTCTGTGAAGAATGTCGTTGGTAGTTTGATGGAAATATCATCAAAACTGTACATTGCTTTGGGAAGTATGGTCATTTTAACAATATTGATTCTTCGTATTCATGAGTGTGGAATGTTATTCCACTTGTTTGTGTCATCTCTGATTTCCTTCAGCAGGCTTTTGTAATTCTTTGTTTGTTTGTTTGTTTGTTTTTTGAGGCGGTTTTGCTCTTGTTGCCAAGGCTGCAGTGCAGTGGCGCGATCTTGGCTCACCGCAACCTCCCCCTCCCAGGTTCAAGCGATTCTCCTGCCTCAGCCTCCAGAGTATCTGGGATTACATGCATGTGCCACGAAGCCCAGCTAATTTTGTATTTTTAGTAGAGATGGGGTTTTTCCATGTTGGTCAGGCTGATCTCAAACTCCTGACCTCAGTTGATCCTCCATCCTCGGCCTCTCAAAGTGCTGGGATTACAGGCATGAGCCATCTAGCCTGGCCTGTAATTCTTATTGTAGAGATCTTTCACCTCCTTAGTTAGCTATATTCCTAAATATTTTAATTTTTGTGTGGCTGTTGTGAATAGGATTGTATTCATCATTTGGCTCTCAGCATGGACATTCTTGCTGTATGAAAATGTTACTATTTTTTATCCTCGAATTTTAGTGAAGTTGTTTATGAGATCTAGGAGATTCTCTGCAGAGATTATGGGGTTTTCTAGGTATAAGATCATAACAAAAACAAACAATGAGGAATGGACTCTCTATTCAATAAATATTCTTGAGATAATTGGCTAGCTATATGCAGAAGATTGAAAATGAACTCCTTTTTTCACCATATACAAAAATCAAATCAAGATGAAATAAAGGCATAGTTGTAAAACTTAAAATTGTAAAGACCCTAGAAAACCTAGGAAATACCATTCTGAACATAGACTCTGGTAAAGATTGTATGAACAAGTGTCCACGCCTGCCACGGCGGCTCACGCCTGCAATCAGAGCACTTTGAGAGGCCAAGGTGGGTGGATCACCTGCAGTAAGTAGTTCAAGACCAGCCTGACCAACATGGTGAAACCTCATCTCTACTAAAAATACAAAATTAGCCTGGTATGGTGGCAAATGCCTGTAATCCCAGCTACTCGGGAGGCTGAGGCAGAAAAATCGCTTCAACCCTGGAGGCAGAGGTTGCAGTGAGCCGAGATCGCGCCATTGCACTCCAGCCTGGGCAACAAGAGTGAAACTCCGTTCAAAAAAAAAAACAAGGAAGGAAGGAAGGAAGGAAGGAAGGAAGGAAGGAAGGAAGGAAGGAAGGAAGGAAGGAAGGAAGGAAGGAAGGAAGGGAAAGTCCAAAAGCAATTGCAACAAAAACAAAAATTGACAAGAGTCCTAATTAAAGATCTTCTGCACAGCAAAGGAAATTATCAACAGAGTAAACAGACAACGTGGAGAATGAGATAAAATATTTGCAAACTATGTATCTGACAAAAGCCTAATATTTAGAATTTGTAAGGACTTAAACCAATTAATAAGCAAAAAAAAAAAAAAAAAAAAAAAAAGATGAACAACCCAATTAAAATGTTGGCAAAGGACATGAACAGATAGTTTTCTAAAGAAGACATATATTTGGCCAACAAGCAGATGAAAAAAGCTCAATATCCCTGATCATTAGAGAAATAAAAATCAAAACCACAATGAGATACGATCTCACACCAGTCAAAATAGCTATTATTAGAAGACCAAAAAGTAACAGATACTAGTGAGGTTGAGTAGCAAAGGGACAACTAACATACTGTTGGTGGAAGTGTAAATTAGTTCAGCCATTGTGGAAAGCATTATGGTGATTCCTCAAAGAGCTAATAACAGAATTATCATTTGACCCAACAATCCCATTACTGGGTATATACCCAGAGGAATAGAACTAATTTTACCATAAAGACACATGTATATAAATGTTCATTGCAGCACTGTTTACAATAACGAATACATAGAATCAACTTAAATTCCCATCAAAGGTAGACTGGACAGATAATGTGGTACAAATATACCATGGAATACTTTGCAGCTACAAAAAAGAATGTGCTCATATCCTTTTCAGCAACATGGATGGAGCAGGAGTCCCTTATCCTAAGCATATTAATTCAGGAATAGAAACCAAATATCACATGCTTTCACTTGTAATTGGGAGCTAAACCTTGAGTATACGTGGAAACAAAGAAGGAAACAGTAGATATTGTGACTTAGTTGAGTGTGGAAGGTGGGAAGAGAGGGAGGATTGAAAAACTACCTACTAGGTACTGTGCTTATTAGCTGGGTGATGAAATAATCTGTACACCAAACCTCCATGACACATAATTTATACATGAAACAAACCTGCACATGTCCCCCCCACCCCGAATCCAAAACAAATGTTGGGGGAAAAAAAAAAAACTCTCTTTATCAATCTTTGTAAGGCAGATCTGATGGTGATTAACTCACATAGGTGTTTTTGTGGTGGCTGCTGTTTTTGTCTGGGAAAGTTTTTTATTTCTTACCCGTTTCTGAAACTCACCTTTGCTTGAAAAATTATTCCTCATTAAAACTTTTACTTTTTTTTTATTTCAAGCACTTTGAATATATTATATAACTGTGTCCTGGCCTGCTGGTTTTCTTTTTTCCCACAAAATCTACTCATAGTCATATTGACACTTGTTTCTATGCAATGTGTTTCTTTTCTCTTGTTGCTCTCAAAATGGTTTATTTGTCTTTGATTTTTCGTCTACGGCCATACCACCCTGAACGCACCCGATCTCGTCTGATTTTTGATAGTTTGATTATGTACTTAGATATATTTCTCTTTGGGTGTAATGTGATTGGGAATCTTCATGCTTACTCTACTTGGGTGTTGGCATCTATCCTCAAATTAGAAAATTTCCTTGGCAGGAACAGACCATCACTGTTTTTTTTAGCCTGCAATTCTTGAAGGGCCAGCTGATGATGACCCGAGCCCAGCAGAATTTTTTGTGAATTCTCTAGCTTCCTGGGTGCTGCCTTTCCTCTGATGTTAAGTGAGGCCGCTGGTGGTTATCCACTATCATGTGGAGCTACTGGCTGAGTATTATGAGGGCTTCTAGCCAGGTGAATCACAAGATGTATTCTAGGGTTGAACAATTCCACTCTTTGGGGTCTTCATTTGGACAGGGCTGTAGGCTGAGCTTTAAGGTTAGGCAAAATTATTGCTCAGGAAAGGCAAGAAAGAGGCTATGTTCCTTAGAAATGCTCAACTGAGGATTGCCTCCCTGTCAAGGGAAGTCATGGTGTGGGCTTTTGGCTGAGTTGAGTAGCTGTTTAGCTTTTTTGGTGGAGTAGGGTTAGCCTCTATAATTTTCCAAAATCTGTGTGGAGGTGGGAGTATCACTCCCTAGGCAGGGTTATAGAGCAGGCTTTTGGCTGAGTAGAACTACTGCTTGACTTCCTGGGTCAAGCAACTCTAGCCCACATCCTTGTTCAAGAGACATGAGAGTGGAAGTCTCTTTTCCTGAGCAGTCACAGGGAAAGCCTAATGGCTGAAAAATGGAGATGACTCTTGACTTTCCGGGGCAAGCCAGCCTCGTTTCATTGCCTCTCTGAAATACGTAGGAAGTAGGAGTCTCCCTATCTGGTTGAGGTGAGACTAGAGCGGGCTTCCTTGGAAGAATTTTGAAATGCTAGGGACACTGAATTACTACCTCTTGTCCTCTTTTTCTCCCCACAGAAACTGGTACAGAAAAATCTTCTCCATCTGGTGTTCTGCCAACTTGTGGGATGGGGAAGTGGTGCAGTTGGAGTAAGACTGTTCTTTTGAGCATTCTAATTCAGATTCCATCTAGTTCTACAGACCACATGAGAATATCAGGCTTTTTTCCAAGTGCTGGGGTTTTTAAAAAGATGTTCTAGCCTGTGGATAGTTCCTAGCTGAACTTTTGGCAGGGGAATTGGAGCCTGAGACTTCTTATTTTGTCATCTTGATGATGTCATTTCTCTCTCTCTCTCGCTATACATCTATACATCTATACATATACATATACGTATGCATATACATATACATATTCAACTCATATCCCTACTGGTTCCTTCAGCTTGTAAACTGTGCTCAAATCCCATCTGGGGAATAACTAAAAGGGATACTGTGTTCCACTCCACACCCCCACTCAGCTTCTTTCGTATTGTTCATCTCTTGTGATAGCCAAGTTCTCTGAAAATGCCTTCCTTCTCATTTTCTCTTCATATTTTTTTTTCACTCCAACTCAAGGGAAACTAAATCTGTGTTGCTAAAGTTATTACAGTGGCCTTTTAAATGACTGCACTTTCTGCTTCATTTTTTCCCATTAGGTGTTTTCTTCAGTAGCTTTCTTCTTTCTCAGCTTCACAGTCTTCTCTTTTCTTGTTGACTTCCTAACTTCCTATTGATCTGCTTTTAGAGATTTACCTGTGAGATTCTCTTTTTCTGTCAATACTTCAGATACGAGTGTTTCTCATGCTTGTACCTGGAGATTTTCCTTATTCTCGCTTTTTTAAAAAAAAAATTTTGTTGCTAATTAGGAATATTTTTTGTTTGTTTGTTTTTGGTTTTAGTTTCTGAAGAGTAGAAGTCTTTTTCATGAATTATCCCTTGCCCAATACCTGAAATGTCAACATTAGTACTAGGCTTTTGAGCAAAAGTATTCTGATTTCTATAAGAATAAAACATAGCTTCCCTTATTTATCTTTCAATAAGAATAATAGTCAAACAACATGTGTTATGTGTGATCAGTGTTAGAAAGTGGAGAATGATTATAGTCTTATGTTGTGAGAATATGAGGGGCAACTCTCATCCACTTAGCAATTTTGTTGACAATGCTGACTAAATAAATAATAAACATTTCCACCATTAATGTCTAAGGCTAAGGTGACTTTTCAATACCTACTTTAAGTAATATCCTCCTAATACTGAAACCACTATAAAGAAAATTTTAAAAATTCAGTTTGGTGTAAAACATCATATTTTAAATGCTCTAATTATTGGAAAAAGGGAAAGAGCTTTAAAGGATTGATGCAGAGTTGTGTTATAATGTATGCTCTACCTTTAGACTTTGGCTATTAAAATGATTGTTACCTGTGAAGGAAGAATTTTAAAAATTTCAGAGAGCAAGGAAGGAGGGAGGAAAGGAAGTAAGGGAATGGAGGAAGCAGCAAACAAGAAAAGGAAGAAGTAAAGGAGAAAAAGAGAAAAGAGAGAGAAAGAAGAAAAAATTAAATATATATATGAAATTCTTTTAGTGTTCTTTACTTAAAAGTCCATAGGGGATAAAAGAAAGAGGGAAAGAAAGCTTACTGGCTGTAAATGGATTAACGAAGGGAGTTTCCTAATAAATGTTGCTATATTGTTTATTTTACAAGGGGAACCCATATTACCTTTAAGTCTCCTTTCCCATGGCCTACGTTGTCTAAACTTGCACTACATTTAATCAAATTTGATGAGTTGCATAACAAAGGAAGAATTCCAGATAGTATTTACCCTCATTCTTTTATTCCCTGGGCAGACACAGGGAAGAGGCCAAAACGTGAAGCTAAGGAATGAAGACATTTCAGAATAATACAGTGACCTCTAGAACAAACTGGTTCCACATGAAAGAATTCATGTTAATAGAAAGGTTAGCATCATTAATTCCATGATCTCTTGTTTTGACAGCCAAGATGAATCTGTCTGTTTTCTTAAACATTCTATCCTCTTTCCTGAATAGAGATCCCATCTACAATTGTGGCAGTGAGTCAATTAATACATTTTCTTGAAAGGATATATAAAATAATGACCATCAGACAAATAGTGAATGTATTCTAAGCATTAATAACAACATAAATCTTTATCATTGTTTTACAAATGTGTGCAAAAATTTCCTCCCAGTCTTTGTCTATATCTATACTTACTTTGAATGTCACTGGGAAATGAACTGATACCATCATTGTAAAGTATCATGCAAAGTAAGAGAGCTACAGTGAAAAGGGAGCTGTATCCTCTTCATGACCCAGTATAAATAGTGAAAATTCCTTCTGAATTGCTTGCAACCTTGAAAGCATGTTTTCATTCTAGTGTCCTCCAGATATGGAGAGCCAATGAAATTTTACATTGTCTAGCTAACCCAGCTCTGTAAAACGATGAGCATCAAGAACAGTTTTCTCAATGACTGATTAGAGCCATAGCATTCAAGGAGTTAGGTCCCAAACTGCAGAAATAGATAGTAAAGAAGGGATGGGCTGCTAATTAGGCCTTTGTGTGTGCATTTGTGTGTGTGTGTGTACATATCTGGTCTAGGGACTGAGAGGCATAAAAAGGAAAAGTATGTGTGCAAGTGCATGAGCTAAAGGTGTTTTAGAAGGATACACCATGAATAGTTAGATATATAAAACAGAAAGAGATGAGTGTTTAAAAAGAAACGTCACGTATTTCCTAATTTAGCATAACGTCAATGTTTATGCACAGACGTATTTCCAACATGAAAAATACTCTTAGTGCATGCCAACTCTTAAATTTCAGTCTCAGATTGTCAACCACTAGCTTAATCAGAGCAAAAACAGGTTTTTTGTTTTTTTTTTTTTAGACATTCGGGGCAGATCCTCTTAACTGACTACACAAAAGACTTCCCAAAGTTCTCTTTTACTCCCTCCACAAAAGTGGCTGGAAAGCCAAATAATTATTTTCTCAGGAAAGTTGTATGTTATAGTAGCTATTTAATCCAGTCTCAATCTCTGCATAATAAGCAGAGTGATGCAGATGAGGAGGATTTGGTTTGAAAAACAAATTGCTTCCCTAATAAAGGATGTGGCGGATTTTCCAGATTTGGCCATTCTTGTCGCCTTCACAGTAGATGACATTCATAGGGGTCACATGCCCATAGAACCACAGGGAGAGAGGCAAGCAGAGAAAGCCAATATGCTTAGGGTGACAAAGTGGAAAGACAGTAGTAGCCTACCTGTCTAATTTAATGCTTGAGTGCCCCGAAAAATTCCACTAAAATCTACTGTCAGATTACTTATGGACAAAAAATACTATTTGTTTAAACCACAGTGTTCTCACTTTCTGATTGATGCAGTTCAGTATATATCTATGTGATTCAAGGTCTCTTCCAAAAAACATTTCTAGTGTTTTATAAATTATAAACATATTTGATTTTATTAATCTAATCCTACAAACGTGACACGCTTTTTTGACAGGATTGTCAAACTTCCATCATATTAAAAAGAAGCCTAGGATATTTAAAAACATATAGAAATCCCTTTTCACGTAAATAAACCATTTTAATTTATTGATTCTGTCTTCAAAATCTTGGTGTTCTTTTTTTTTTTTTATCTCTATTATCACACATATCACTTGTTTTATCAACTCTTTAGCCTCGCTGTGTGAGTCTACTCACACTTCCATCTTTCCCTATAGTGATAATAAAAGGACATTGCATGATTCATAAATTGTGCCACTAGAAAAGGCATGTAGAATAAAAAATATGTGACACAATCTTGTCATGCAATAAATCATTTAAAATTATATTTTTATGGTTCAAAATTTGCTAGACATCTATAATTATATAGTGTCAGCATCCATGGCCAATCCAACTTTTTTTCCACTGCTCTTTTGCCAAATCAAAGCGGCATAGCAAACACAGTAAAAAGAACACAAGGATATGAAACTCCAGTTTCAACTCTGTACAATTTACTATCAAAGTAACTTCAGATAATTTTATGACTTTCTGAGTCCCTCACATGTTGTTCTTTTAAAATTAAATAACAATTTTAAAAATCCGCTTTAGAACGTGGTACATATTAAATGTTTAGTATAGTCAGTAGCTTTCTTTCCTTTTCTAATATATGCATTTGTTTTTGTTGTTGATGTTATAAAATGATTCGTATTTTCCTCCATATATGCTTATTTAAGGTAAGATAAAAGGTTAGTTCATTTTGGTAGAAGCAAAAGAATACACACAGCTGTTACCTGCTGCTGTAATACTCGTAGAGCACAGAAGATAAAACAGAAATTGTGAGTATTTCCTAATTACATAATAGTTATTAACAAAATTGATTGCTAGCTGTACGCTTGGCCTTCTGCTATGATTACAAGTGGATTATTATGTTTTACCAGAACCTCTCAAAAGCCCAGTGAATTGGCTCTCATTTCGTCTTATGCATTTCAAACGAAGGCCTGGAAATTTGGAAAGTTTTTAAAACCTGCCCAAAATTCAACAGCTCATCAGTGGGGGAATCTGGTGGATTTGGGATTTTAATGAACTCACTCTGACTCTATAGCCTAATCTACGATTTCTCCTTATATCATGCCATAAGAGGTATTAAGAACATGTAATAGGTCAAATACCATAAAGTGGTGGAAACTCTAAGGAGTCTGCAGCAATTGTTATTTTTTAACTGAAACTTCTCAATTTTAAATTTTCTTTACCCTCTTACATTTTACAAGTAGGGGATTACTTCAAAAAATTATCTGTTATTATCCATAAGGTACATGGTTTAAATTCTATTTTAAGGAGCATGTTGCAATGTTAAAAGTGTAACATCTGGCGAGGCGTGGTGGCTCAGGCCTGTAATCCCATCACTCTGGGAGGGCAAGGTGGATGGATCACCTGAGGTCAGGAGTACAAGACCAGCCTGACCAACATGGCGAAATCCCGTCTCTACTAAAACTTCAAAAATTAGCAGGGTGTGGTGGCCCATGCCTGTAGTCCCAGCTAATCTGGGAGGCTAAGTCTGGGAGAACTGCTTGAACCCAGGAAGCAGAGATTGCTGTGAGCCGAGATTGTGCCACTGCACTCCAACCTGGATGACAGAGTGAGACTCCATTTAAATATATATATACACACACACATATATATACATATATACACACATATATGTGTATATATGATATATATCTAATATATGTGTATATAATATGTATATATTGTATATATAATATGTATATATTATATATATTATATGTATATGTGCATATATGGATATATATGATATATATCTAATATATACATAAATCACATACATGTATATATACATACATACATATATACACATATACACATATATACACATATATACATACATATATATAAACTTCTCAAATTTTTGATAGATATGAAATCCAGAATTTGTCTTTTAATTCAGTAGCTTGTATGTTATGTCAGCACATAGAACTAGATCAGCAGATCAACTTAAATAAAGCCAAAAATCTAAATATCTGAATTATACTCTGCTGACTTCTAAAAAAATATGTCATGTCCTACGCTCAGGAATTTTCATGTGACAAACTGGAAAGAATTGAAATGAATTGCCTAGTTCTGTTTATTCATATCCTTAAGAGATGAATGTAAGCAGATCTAAAGTCTTACTTAACTTTTAATGTCTTTTTTATAAAATAAGTGAATTGTGAATAGGCTGTTTGAAGTGAGCCTTATAAATCACCTGAACTGCTCCACTATTGGCATGTCTTGGAGTCATTATGTATAATTGGCTAATGGTGTATTTATTCTCACATTATTGGATCAGCTCCAGGGATAATCGCAGACGAGTTTCAAAACTCCAGGAGGATTTCTATGCAGAGGTAAATGAATTAAAACACAAGATAAAACTAATTACTTTTATTTAAATTCAATTTTGGGGGTAATCGTTCTGTCTTGGGGGTTTTCCAGCTGTTTTCAGAAGTGATAAACTTGCTTTAGTTTGCTAAGTTGCATTTCCTTAGAGCCAAGAGATTAAATCATTGGGATGAATATTAGGAAGTAAACTAAGTTTTATGGTAGAATTTCCCACCTCAGTTCTTCATGCTCTTTTTGATGCTTCCCTTAACCAGGTATTTGAAAACCTGATAAATGAGAAAAAAAAAAAAAAAAGAAAAGAAACACTTTCAATGCCAAATTTAAGTGCACATTACTGAAAGGTGTTAGGAGTTCCAGAAATTAAACACCATATTCAAAAAGACTCACATATACTTTGCTGAAAGCATCTATAGGACTGGACAAGACTCAGAGAATGTGAGTCATTAGAGCCATAATTTTCATGTAAAGCAACTGGATGTAGTTAAGTAATAAAAATTTAAGGTTTTTCCTCTCCATATGCTTGGCTGGGTGTGTATTTTTTTTAATGTCTGATATTATACCTGTCCAGCCAGTTTCCTTTGACATGAGACCATATTGCCATGGAAGTGGGAATATCACTGAAATAGGTTTATAAATTAAGTATTACACTTAAGGCATGCTTCTTCAGTTAAGTAGGACCTTTCATGAAATATGACTTGGGCCCGGGCGCAGTGGCTCATGCCTGTAATCCCAGTACTTTGGGAGGCCGAGGTGGGCGGATCACAAGGTCAGGAGATCGACACCATCCTGGCTAACATGGTGAAATCCCGTCTCTACTAAAAATACAAAAAAATATTAACCGGGAGTGGTGGCGGGCCCCTGTAGTCCCAGCTACTCAGGAAGCTGAGGGAGGAGAATGGCGTGAACCTGGGAGGTGGAGCTTGCAGTGAACTGAGATCCCGCAACTGCACTCCAGCCTGGGTGACAGAGCCAGACTCCCTCTCAAAAAAAAAAAAAAAAAAAAAAAAAAAAGAAGAAGAAGAAATATGACTGGGGATAAGAAAAGGGGTACAGTGAATAATTAATTACATAAAGCATTGATGAATGCATCAATTAAAATTGGATTTGGCTACATGTAAAGAGATATCTAAATAAATGTCATTGTACAGAAGTGAGTTCTCTCATAAAACAAGTCCGCAGTAAGGTGTTACCAGATTGGTGTGATTACTCTATCATCATTAGGGATCAAGGATCCTTCTATTTTTCTTCATCTCACTTACCTATTAAAGCAATGAATATCACTAATTGAATGGGTGGAGGAGAAGAAAGAGGATGACAAAAGACCAATAATACAAATTCAACTATTTGTGTGTGGGAGAAGCCAGAAAAAGCCAAACCGCCAGATCTCAAGACGCTGGGCAAAAAGTCACTACCTGATGAACTAAAGAGAGATTTTTAGAACCTCAGGAAGCTCTGGGTGCCTGGAGAGTTCAAAGTCAGCAGAACTCAGCTGAACTCTTGACTTTTCTAATTTCTTCATTACTATAAAATAGAGGTTAAGATTTCAACGTCATTAGTGTTTAGGAGCTGCTGAGTAGTTCTGTAACTTGATGTGTACTATAAGCTGCTTGTCTGATAGAATATTACAACAAAACTGCATTCTGTTTTCTAAAAAAATATGCTGTCATAGAGATCATACCACTGCTGAATATGAAAATCATTTGATTTTTTTCTTTCTGTCAAAAGATTTAAAGCCAATGAAATACATATTTTTAAAATGTGTGTACTATATGAGGATGACTTACCATTATACTGTCTTTAAAAAGCCCAAATATGTGAAAATCAGATATAGTTCAGAGGTGTAACTTCAAGAATGATACAGCTGTTTGAATCCCATGTAAATTGCTCTTCTCTCTTTAGGATTTCAGTAGGGAGAAAAAAAAAAGCAAATTTTTGACAAGTTGCCATTTCTTGAATCTTTTAGTTTTTTTTATTTATGGTCCTACTTTGGGGCCTTACTGTTAGAGATTTTTACACTGGATAGTGGCAGAGAAGTGACTCAGAAGTGGCTCTTGCAGAAATGGGCAGATATTAAAAGCCCATGACCAATCCCTTTTTAGATATATTATATGCTTACTTTCTATTGAAATCACTGTTGCCATTCAGGTCAGGGGCATGAGAGGGATGCATTAAGGAGAGCTGTATCAAAGCACCAAAACTAGTTTGCCTGTTATTATTCATATTCCTTTAAAGTAATCTTGGAAAAGAAATGACAGAAACAGTAAGTACATTTCATTCTTATCATATATTTTTGGAAAGATTCATAAGTTTCAGGATAAGTAAAAATTAACTATTGACCATAAAAAGTAGAATCCAACTCAAGTGAAAGTGATTCAGTAGGTCTGGGATGAAGCTCAAAGAGTTACGTTTACAACAGCATCCAAGGTCATTTTAATACAGAGTTATTGGAACACTCTTTTAAAGACATTGATCTGCGACATTGAAGTATTTCTCATGATCTGAATACAGGAGCTCATTATGTTTGTATTTTGACAAAGAAATGAATTGATTTTATTTTGAATTAATTATGAATGTTTGCATAGGCTGGCAATTATGTACAAAACTATACTCATTTGAGGGATATAAAAGAATCTTCACCTCACCCCACATGACCTCATAAGTCCTACACAGAAGGGCTGAAATATAACTTGCTATAATGTGGAATGAGTTTCTCAGAAACTTTCTGAATGAATTTGTAATGAAGTTTCTAAGGGAAATGTACACTTACAATGATTTCACCACAGGCAGTATAGGAGAACTACTTCTCAGATTGTTTTCTGTTATGATTCCTACTGAACATTTGAATACATTTACTGGTTTATAAAATACCTATAAAATACACAGAAGTATAATATAAAGATGTTATTCAAATTTTGGTTTTTGGTCTCCTTATTTTGTAATCATTTTGGAGGATCTTCAGAAATTTAATTGACATTTGCTGTCTCCAAGGATTCTGCAGTGATGGAGGAGATTCCCAGAATAAGGTTTAGGTTGAAATCTGAAATCCCTCTCAGATTTTATCAGGCATAACTTAAATTCCTAGAGTTGGGAGCATTCTAGCACAATGCTTCCCATAAGGCAGCCCTCCTGAGGCTTCCAAATTCTCCATCTGCTGCTATTCACAGGATCCTGCCTTTTACCTAGAGTTCTTCCTCTAAAGCAGCTTCCTGGCTTCAGTCAATCCCATCCATTTTCACTTATAGAACAATTTTGTTTTTAGCCTTCAATTAGCATTCTCACATCAATCGAGTAACAATGTATTTCCATGTCTGAAATACTTATACTTTTAAAATTTCAAGCAGAAAAGAATATAAAATCAAATCATATTTCAGATTTAAAAAAAGTTCCAATTGTTGAATATCCTGGGAAAGATCTCAGGAACAAGGAACAAGATAGTGGCATGAGGACATGTCAAATAATCTGGAACATTCTGCTATCTTAATGACAGATCAGTGAATAATGACAATATCCTTCACTGACACGAAAGCAGTCAAGGAGTGTTTTAGGATTATAATGAAATAAGAATCTGTGACTTCTTATCCAATGAACAAGAGTTTGTATCCTGGCTGTTCCACATACAAGCTAAATGGCCTTTGATAAGTTATTTTACTTCTCTGGATTGCAGTTAACCCATTGGTTAAAATATGGCTAATATTTATTTTGATGGATTATTATAGCAACTAAATTAGACTTTGCATGTAAAATAATTATTACAGTGAAACTTAGCTTAATAAATAACACTTGCATTTCATGGTTTACCTTTTGGTTTTTATATTAAAGTTTTGATAAATTTGGTAGCATAGTCTTCATTGCATTTCTTGCTAGGTTTATGGCATTGCTGATTTTCTATATATACAGATGCAAAAAAATGTATTTTTAAATAAGTATGTTTATTTTCTAATGTCAATTTAACAAAATATAATTTGAATTAGTAGTATAGAAAAGACTTGGATCTTGAGAAATATTTTAAACTGGACCCAAGGTTGAGAAACTACCATGTGATACACTGCCGATTATGATTTTTCTTGTTTAATACTTCACAGATTTTTTATTGTTGGATTCAGAAAGCATAACTTCAGAATAAGAGTGATGGAAGGAGACTGTCATTATTCACTTCATAAGGGGAAAAACCCTTCTTCAAAATACCATTCCTTTCATGAAGTTCTCTGCTAGATGCTAACATTTCATCACAAGGCAATGAGGCCATAACAAACTGGACAAATGGAGTCAAATCAGAAACATAGGTGAGCAGAAATATTCCTCTTTGTCCAGTCTCTCATTAGAGGCATGAAAAAAATATTTGTTTACTAATGAGATACAAGCCTCAGAACTGATCATTTATTAATGATTAACATGGCATTCCTGTGTATACTCAATGAAATAGTGTCTTTTTAACAGGAAAGTATATGGAAGATGGCATGTATGATTTCATCCAAATGAAATCATAAATGATAGATCTTTCAGAGAGGAGGCGTAATGAGGTCAGAGATTAATAGCATTCTTTAAAATAATGCTCGTAATGTTGGGAGGAAGTTCAAACTGAAAAGAAAAAAAGATTAAAAAGACCAATAGTTGTTTTATAAATTGCCCGCATGTTTACATGCAAGAAACAAAGCAAAACAACACAGCATACTAGTTGTATTAATTTCTAGGAAACTTGGAAATCTGTGTACTTCCATATCTTTCTCCCTCTTTCACATATGCACATCCTCACACCCCTTATGCCCCAACCCTGAGAAAAATATTTCAGAAGATGCTGACCAAAGTTCTATATACCTGGAGAGTTCCCAAATAGTAACTATTTTATGGAATCTTCTGACCTGCTGGGCCTTACAATAGTTTTCTCACCTCCTCCTGAAAATAATTGTGGGAAAAACAATTCTTGTAACATGTAGTCTGAAATGTTTTTAGTTCTGATTAAAATGATCAACAATCGGTGTGGTTTTGAATTCTTAGAAATCTTTGCTTGTCAGGTGCTTTAAAAGAAACATATTATCTTGGGTTTGACACACTCTATCCATAGGAGATGAAGTTTATAAAATGTTTAATTCATTTTTTCTTAATTTACTACAATAGAATGTTTATGGGAGGATAAAAACAAAATAACTTGTGTCAGGAAAAGATATTATGTCATCAAGACCAGGCCATATTTTATATTTACATGTTTGTATGTGACCCTATTATAGCATAAGCTGTAAAACTAGTTACTGCTCTCAGCAGGAAAAGTCAATTTGCAAATTCACAAATCATTAATGTTACACTTCTGTTGCAAAATATGTTAAGTTGTTGGTTTAAATAAAACCTTGAATCTCAAGTACAGATGCTAGTGTATGACAGTATTACCACTATCAGTCACTGATAGAACATACAAATTATGAATTATTGAGGTATTTAGTAGATAATCCTGCATTAGCAATTATGAAACATTATGAAATCAGAAGCAATGTCTTAAATAAGAATGAATGTGGCGACTTTATATTAGACCTCTCAATTAGGTGCTAAACTGATAATACATCACGTGATATTTTTTCATGTAAATATTAACCATTATTAAATGCTTCTTTGTGACTTACCTTCTGTACCTTTTTGTGGGGTACAGGGCCAGGCTTATAATTGTGCAGATACGTTATCATGACTTTACAGATCACCTGCCTTATCATCAAGACGACTAACTAGAGGTGCCCAATGTTCACCTCCTTCATAAAAAAGACCAAAACAAGAAACAAATAATGGCTGTATGAGAAACTGCACTGTATGAGAAAACACTGGAATTGAGCAAGGAAGATATGAAAACCCTCTGAACCATGGAACCTTGAAATTGCAGCATAGAGAGGTAAGAAAAATACCTGACCAGGATTGGCTTCAAATGAAGACAGACTCCTCATTGCTGGGAAAAGGTAAGTGGGAGATCCCCAGCAGTCACCATTGCCAAGATGGATGCCCGTAGTCCTACCTACAGGAGAGCACCACAGTCCTTGTGGGTTCTAAACTCATTATAAAGACTGACCTGGAATCTATGCAACTGCACTTTTCCAGAGAAGGAACTCACACTGGGTTCCCCGCTCCCTGGGTTCCAAGCTATTAAAGGCAGTCTCTTCAATAAATGATCCCAGAAAAACATGCAGAATCCACATGCAGAAGAATGAGACTATACCCCTATCTTTTATTATGTATAAAAATCAACTCAAAATTGATTAAAACCTTAAATGTAGTAAGTAAAATATGAAACCACTAGAAAAAAATAGGGTAAATATTTCAAGACATTGGTCTCGGTGAAGATTTTCTGGATAAGTCCTTAAAAGCACAGGTTACCAAAGCAAAAATAGACAAATTACATTAAATCAAACTAAAAAGCTTCTATATAACAAAAAGCAATCAATACAGTGAAGAGACACCCTGCAAAATGGTGAAAATATTTGCAAACTAATCATCTGGTAAGATATTAATATCCAGAATATATTAGGAACTGAAACAACTGAAGAGCAAAACAAAACAAAAACAAAAACAAAAAACCTGATTAAATAATAGGCAAATGATCTAAATAGAGATTTCTCAAAAGAAGACACAAATGTCTACAATTATCAAAAGAAAACATTCTTACCATCCCTAACTATAAGAGAAATGCAAATCAAAACCATGAAATATTATTCAACTTCAGTTGCAATGGCTAATATCAAAATGACAAAAAATAATGCTGCTGAGGATAAGGAGATAAAGGAACTCTTGTACATTATTGCTGGAAATGTAAAGTAATATAGTCACTATGGAAAACCATAAGGAGGCTGCTCAAAAAGTTAAAAACAGGCTGGGCACAGTGGCTTACACCTGTGATCCCAGCACTTTGTGAGGCCACAGGAATGGCAGCACTTGAGGTCAGGAGTTTGAGACCAGCCTGGCCAAAACAAGGCGAAAACCTGTCTCTACTAAAAATACAAAAATTAGCTTGGTATGGTGACAGACGCCTGTAATCTCAGCTACTCAGGAGGCTGAGGCACGAGAATCTCTTGAACTCTGGAGGCAAAGTTTACAGTGAGCCAAGATTGTGTCACCACACTCCAGCCTGGACAACAGAGTGAGACTCTGTCTCAAAACAATAAACAAACAAACAAAATTACAAACAAAAGTACTGTATAATACAGTAATCCCACTACTGGGCAAATATCCAATGGAAATGAAATAAATATGTGAAAGATATCTACACTCCCATATTTATTTCAGCATTATTCATTTTAGCCAAGACATGAAATCAATCAAAATTTCCATCAACAGATGAATAAGTAAAGACAATGTGGTAGAAATATACAGCAAAATACTATTCAGCCCTGAAAAAAAAAACCTGTCATTCATGGCCATATGGATGAGCCTGGAGGACATTGTACTAAATGAAGCATGCCAGGCGTGGCTAAGACAAATAGCCTTATTCTCACTCACGTGTCGAATCTAAAGAAGTAGATCTCAGAAGTGGAGAACAGAGTAGTGGTTACTAAAGGCTAGGATGTATAGGTGCAAGGGAGATATAGAGAACTCGGTTAACAGATACAATATTACAGGTAGATAGGAGGAATAAGTTCTAGTGTTCTATAGCACTGTAGGGTGATTCTAGTCAACAATAATTTACTGTGTATTTTCAAATAGCTAAAAGTGAAGATTTTGATTATTCCCAACACCAAAAAAGTGATAAATACTGTAAGTGTTATGGATATGCTTACCCTAATTTGATCATTATGAATTGTATATCACACAGTATCATTTGTATATTATATCAAACTATCACAATCTACCCTATAAATATGTATGATTACTACATGCCAATTAAAACTATGTGCCAATTAAAACTACGTGCCAATTAAAACTCAAGGAGAGTCTGACCTCAGATATGCCTAATCCTGCCCCCACCTGATGGCCTTTTCTACCAACCCTGGTAGCCAAAGACAAAGAACATAATCCCTTGGGAGCTCTATGACCCTGCCCATAGAGTTAATCATCCCTATACAACCACAGCAAATGCACTCTTTAAAGCGCCACCTCCTGGCTGGAGGCCAACCAACACAAAAACCAGTGCACTGAACAAAAATACAACCAAGGACCTTCCCAGAGTCCACTTCACTCCCCTGCTACCTACACTGGAGAAGGTGCTGGTAATCACGTCTGAAAGACGTGAAGATGGATCACATCACAGGTATCTTTGCATCAACCCTAGTACCAGCATGGCACCTGGTAGCTTTGCTGGGTGGATAGAACCCAAAAAGAAATAACAATCACTGCAGTTTGTCTCTCAGAAAGCCCCATCCCTAGGAGAAAGGGGAGAGCACCACATCAAGGGAGCACCTGAGTGGGACAAAATAATTTGAACAGCAGCCCTTGAGTCCTAGATCTTCCCTCTGACATAATCTACCCAGATGAGAAGGAACCAGGAAAACAATTCTGGTAATATTATAAAATGGCATTCTTTAACATCCCTAAAAGATTGCACTAGCTCACCAGCAATAGATTCAAACCAAGACAAAATCTCTGAATTGTGAGAAAATGAATTCAGAAGGTTGATTATTAAGTCAATCAAGGAGACACCAGAGAAAGGTAAAGTCCAACTTAAAGAAATTAAAAAACAAATACAGGATATGAATGGAAAAATCTCCAGTGAAATAGATAGCATAAATAAAAAAAAATCACAACTTCTGGATCAAGGACACACTTAGAGAAATGCCAAATGCACTGGAAAGTCTCAGCAATAGAATCAAACAAACAGAAGAGAGAACTTCAGGGCTCAAAGACAAGGCTCTCAAATTAGCCCAATCTGATAAAAACAAAGAAAAAAGAATTTAAAAAAAAAAAAAAAATAAGCAAAACCTCCAAGAAATTTGGGATTGTGGTAAACAACCAAACCTAGGAATAATTGCTGTTCCTGAGCAATTAGAGAAATCTAAAAGTTTGCAAAACATATTTGAGGGAATAATCAAGAAAAACTTCCCTGGGATTGTTGGAGATCTAGACATTCAAATACACAAAGCTCAAAGAACACCTGAAAAACTCACCACAGAAAGATCATTGCCTAGGCATATAATCATCATGTCATCTAAAGCCAAGATGAAGAAAATAATCTTAAGAGCTGTAAGCCCAAAATATCAAGTAACCTATAAAGGAAAACCTAACGGATTAGGCAGATTTCTCAGCAGAAACCCTACAAGCTAGAAGGAATTGAGGTCCTACTTTTAGCCTCCTTAAACAAAACAATTATCACACAAGAATTTTGTATCCAGCAAAACTAAACTTCATAAGTGAAGGAAAGATAAAGTATTTTTCAGACAAACAAATACTGAGAGAATTTGCCATTACCAAGCCAGCACTACAAAAACTGCTAAAAGAAGCTCTAAATCTTAAAACAAATCTTCAAAATGCACAAAAATAGAATCTCCTTAAAGCATAAATCTCATAGGACCTATAAAACAATAACACAATGAAAAAAAAAAAAAAAACGTATTCAGAAAACAAACAGCCTGATGAATAGAATTGTACCTCACATCTCAATACTAACATTGAATGTAAATAGCCTAAATGCTTCACCTAAAAGATACAGAATGGCAGAATGGATAAGAACTCATCAACCAAGTATCTGCTTTCTTCAGGAGACCCACTTGACACATAAAGACTCACATAAACTTAAGGTAAAAGGGTGGAAAAATATATTCTATGCAAATGGACACCAAAAGCCAAGCAGGAGTAGCTATTTTTATATCATACAAAACAAACTTTAAAGCAAAAACTGTTAAAAAAAAGACAAAGAGGGACATTATATAATGATGAAACGACTAGTCCAACAGGAAAATATCACAATCTTAAATATGTATACACCTAACACTAGAGTGCCCAAATTTAGAAAACAATTACTGCTAGACCCAAAAACTGAGATAGACAGCAACACAGTAATAGTGGGAGACTTTAATACTCCGCTGACAGCACTAGACAAGTCATCAAGATACAAAGTCAACAAAGAAACAATGGTCCTAAACTATACAACAAATGGACTTAACAGATATTTACAGAACATTCTACCCAACAACCATGGAATATACATTCTATTCATCAGCACATAGAACAAAACATGTCTCAGAAAACTTAAGACAATCAAAATTATTTCAAATACTCTCTCAGATCACAGTGGAATAAAATTGGAAATCACCTCCAAAAGGAACCATCAAAACTATCCATATACATGGACATTAAATAACCTGCTCCTGAATGATCTTTGGGTCAATAATGAAATCAATATGAAAAGTTAAAATTTCTTTGAACTGAATGATAATAATCACACAACCTGTCAAAAACTCTGGGATACAGCAAAAGGGGCACTAAGAGTAAAGCTCATAGCATTAAATACCTACATCAAATGTCTGAAAAAGTGTGAATAGACAATCTAAGGTCACATCTTATGGAAATGGAGAAACAAGAATAAACCAAACTCAAACCCAGCAGAAGAAAAGAAATAACCAAGATCAGATCAGAACTAAATGAAACCAAAACAAACAAACAACAGCAATAATACAAAAGATAAATGAAACACAAAGGTGGTTCTTTGAAAAAACAAGTAAAATTGATAAACCATTAGAGAGATTAATCAAGAAAAGAAGATCTGAGAAGATCCAAATAAGCACAATTAGTAACAAAATTGGAATATTGGAACTGACACCATAGAAATACAAAAGATCATACCAACCAGGCTACTATGAACATCTTTACACATATAAACTAGAAAAGCTAGAGAAGACAGATAAATTATTAAATATATACAACACTCCTAGATTAAACCAGGAAGAAGTGGAAACTGTGAACAGACCAATAACAAGCAGCAAGATTGAAATGGTAATAAAAAAAGTTGCCAACAAAAAAAGTACAGGACCAGAAAGATCCACAGCTGTATTCTATCAGATATTTAAAGAATTGATACTAAACCTATTGATGCCATTCCACAAGATGGAGACAGAAGGAATCCTCTCAAAATCATTCTATGAAGCTGTTATTACTCTAATACAAAAACCAGGAAAAAATATAATAAAAAAAGAAAACTACAGACTAGTATCTCTGATGAATATAGATGCAAAAATCCAGAACAAAATATTAGCTAACTGAATCCAGCAGCATATTAAAAAGATAATCCACCATAATCATATAGATTTCATACCAGGGGTATAGGGATGGTTTAACATCCTGAAGTCAATAAATGTGATACACCACATAAGCAGATTTTTTTTAAGCCCATGATCATCTCAACAGATGCAGAAAAACCATTTCTCAAAATCAAGCATCACTTTATGATTAAAACACTCAGAAAAATCAGCATAGAAGAGATATACCATAAGATAATAAAAAGCCATGTACAAGGAACCCACAGCCAGCATTATACTGAATTGGGAAAATTTGAAAGCATTCCACCTGAGAACGAGAACAAGACAAGGATGATCACTTACACCACTTCTATTCAACATAGGACTGAAGTCCTAGCTAGAGGAATCAGACAATAAAAAAAAAAGGCCATTCAAATAGCTAATGAGAAAACAAACAGTCACTGTTTGCTGATGACCAGACTGTATACCTAGAAAACCCTAAAGACTCATCCACAAAGCTCCTAGAACTTATACCACCATCATTCTTCACAAAACTAGAAAAAACAATCCTAAAGTTTGTATGGAGGCTGGGCGCGGTGGCTCAAGCTTGTAATCCCAGCACTTTGGGAGGCTGAGACGGGCGGATCATGAGGTCAGGAGATCGAGACCATCCTGGCTAACATGGTGAAACCCCGTCTCTACTAAAAAATACAAAAAACTAGCCGGGCGAGGTGGTGGGCGCCTGTAGTCCCAGCTACTCGGGAGGCTGAGGCAGGAGGATGGCGTAAACCCAGGAGGCGGAGCTTGCAGTGAGCTGAGATCTGGCCACTGCACTCCAGCCCGGGCAACACAGCGAAACTCCGTCTCAGAAAAAAAAAAAAAAAAAGTTTGTATGGAACCAGAAAGGAAGCCACATAGCCAAAGAAAGATAAAACAAAAATAAAAAATCTTAAGGCATTACATTAGCTGACTTCAAATTATACTATAAAGCCACAGTCACCAAAAGAGCATGGCCCTGGTATAAAAATAGGCACCATTGGAACTGAATAGAGAACCCATAAATAAATCCAAATACTTACAGTCAACTGATATTCAACAAAGCAAACAAAAACATAAAGTGGGGAAAAGACACCCTATCCAACAAATGGTGCTGGGATAATTGTTGAGCCACATATAGAATAATGAAACTGGATCCTCATCTCTCACCCTATACAAAAAGCAACTCAAGATGGATCAAAGGCTTAAATCTAAGACCTGAAACTGTAAAAATTCTAGAAGAAAACTTTGGGAAATGCCTTCTAGACATTGGCCTAGGAAAAGACTTCATGACCAAGAAACCAAAAGCAAGTGCAACAAAAACAAAGATAAATAGATGGAACTTAATTAAACTAAAAAGTTTCTGAACAGCAAAAAATATGAATAATAATAATTAGCAGAGTAAACCAACAACCCACAGAGTGGGAGAAAATCTTCGTGATCTATACATCCAACATTGGATTAATATCCAGAATCTCCAAGGAACCCAAAATCTGCAAGAACAAAATGAACAATCCTATCAACATGTGGGCTAAGGACATGAACAGACAATTATCAAAAAAGATGATATACAAATGACTAACAAACATGAAACAATGCTCAACATCACTGATTATCAGGAAAATGCAAAAGCACAATGTGATACCACCTCACTCCTGCAAGAATGGTCATAATCAAAAAATAATAGATGCTAGTGTTGGTTTGGTGAAAAGGAAACACTTTTAAATTGTTAGTAAGAATCTGAATTATTACAACTGCTATGGAAACAGTGTGGACATTCCTTAAAGAAGTAAAAATAGATCTACCATTTGATCCAGCAATCCTACTTCAGGGTATCTACCCAGAGGAAAATAATTCATTATATGAAAAAGGTACTTGAACATGCATGTTTATAGCAGCACAATTTGCAATTGCAAAAGTATGGAACCAGCTCAAATGCCCATCAGTCAAGAAGTGGATAAAAAATGTGATATATATGTGTTTGTATATACACACACACATACAGAGAGAGAGAGAGAGAGCATGGAATACTTCTCTGTCATAAAAAGGAATGAAAATATGGCATTCAAAGCAACCTGGATGGCATTCATTGCCATTATTCCAAGTGCAGTAATTCAGGAATAAAAAGACAAACATTATATGTTCTCACTTGTAAGTGGGAGCTAAGATATGAGAATGCAAAGGCATAAGAATGACACAATTGACTTTGGGGACTTGGGGAAAAGAGTAGAAGGGGGCTGAGAGGTTAAAAACTACCACTGGGTACAGTGTGTACTGCTTGGATAATGGGTGCATGAAAATCTCAGAAATCATCCATAAATAACTTATTTATTTAACTAAACACCACCTGCTCACCAAAAACCTATTGAAATAAAAAATAGTATGTTAAGATTATAAAATGAAAACTTTATCAATGTGTTAAAAATAGAGAAAACAAAAATAAGGTTTAGGTAGGTAGTGTGAACAAGGTAGAAGATGGAGAAGTGAAAGTAAATAAGGTGTATCAACTTCACAAGAGCTTGAAATTTGTATGGTTTCTTCAATTCTGCATGAATAATATATGAAACATATGCATATGGAATTTTTGAATGCATCCATTCATGCATAAGGGCATTAACAATTGGATGGATGGAAAAATTCAACAGAATCAGTTGAAGCACAGTTGTGAAAATAGTGACTGAGAACGTGACCTATGGAATGATTAAAGCCTGAGTTTAAAATCTAACTTACTAAATTATCAGCTACAGGATTCTAGACAAGTTACAACTCCCTAAACCAAATTTCCTCCATATAATCCTTTTAGGTAATGGGTATTACTATTTTCTCCATGTTTCAGATGACGGCAATTAGATTCAGAGACTGGAAAAATACACTTCGCCACTTGCTAAAAAGGCTGCAAGGTCAATGAATCATTCAAATAGGGATGGGAGGAATTGGGAGAAACTGCAGTATTTCAATCTACCACATTCTACTTAATAGCTACTCACCACTAAAATTAGCATGAAATCCATTTAAAACCTGCTGTTCTTTGCCTTTAGTGTCATCCTTGAATATAGTGACTTGGTAATGATGGTTGTTGATTATACATAATTGAATATACAATTTTGACTAAAGAGAAATAATCTAAATTTCATCAGGTAGTTCTTCCCTTATAATTTACACTTGTAATTAACATACTTGTTTTAATTAACTTTATTTAAAGTAAAAAATTTCTCCTATTTTGGGGGGTACATAGAAACACTGTCATGTAGAGAACACAATAATTTAATTAAAGTAAACTTAAAATTTGCTCTCTAGAAAGTCATTTAAATTCACTGTATCTGGTTCCACAACAAAATTTGGAAACTGATTTGATTTTCTTACCTACCAGTCAAATGAGACAATATATGATAGAATGTAACATCAATTATAAAGTGAGACAAAGTGTCTTAATAATAACTAACCAAAGGATATCTTTGGACCTAATTGTTTTAAAAATTAGACCTTGTTTATCTAATCTATTTCTGTGTGCATTTTATAGTCTTGTAATACAAATCAATGACCTTTTGATTAATTGCATGAAAAATGTGAAGCCAGCACTCATCAGAGGCAGTTGGGTATATCCCAGCCATTTTAATAGCATGAATCTCTGAGTCTTCTAAATTTTTTGTTCCTTTTGGACTTAAATGGAAGCATCACTTTAACTTAGTGATTCTCAACTGGGGTGGTTTTGCCATTCAGAGTACATTTGGCAATGCCTAGAAATGTTTTTGGTTGTCATAACTCGGAAGGTGTGGTCACTTGTGTCTTGTGATCAGAGGCCAGAGATGCTGCTAAACATTCTAAAATGTACATGACAGCTTCTCCATCTCCCCCAAAAGAATGATTCCATCCAATATGTCAATAACCAAGTCTGAGAATCCCTGTTTTTACTGACTAAAGAATGTACTGAAGGAGAACATCACACACCGGGGCCTATCACGAGGAGGGGGAAGGGGGTAGGGGGGAGGGATTGCATTGGGAGTTATACCTGATGTAAATGACGAGTTGATGGGTGCTGACGAGTTGATGGGTGCAGTACACCAACATGGCACAAGTATACATATGTAACAAACCTGCATGTTATGCACATGTACCCTAGAACTTAAAGTATAATAATATAAAAAAAAGAATGTACTGAGATGTTATTATTTTATTATGAAGGTAGTTCATGATGCGAATTATGATGGCAGCAGTACAAGCGATGTGGAGGGGCATTCTTTTCTTTTCTCATTCTTTGGAAGTGACCACTTTCCCATAAAGGATGGGAAGGTGAAGAGCAATCTAGCTCTCTAGGCAGTTTGTGAACCTGTGTCCTTCTGACGTTTTCCTGTGCTTTCTATGGTAGCTCATCATCTCAGTGGCCTCCTCTTTATCCATCTTTACGCCAGCATTTTCCTATTGTTATGTTCTTGGAGCATTATCTGAGCTACTCATTGGGTCTTTAAATTGATGAGGTACCTCAGCCATTTCAGTTTTTATCAAGGGAGCAGACGTGAGGGGGAGTTGAATTCTGGCATGTGTTTGGGAGGTGTTTGTTTTGACTGTCTGATGGCTGCATACCAGCCTGAGGGAGTCACAAATGTCACTGGTGTGCGATGGTATAATTTTCCTGCTGCTCCAAAGAGTCTTCTGTGCTAATCTCCTGGCATGTCTGGCAACTTTCAAAATAGAAGTAAAAGGCAATTCCATGGAGCAGTGGAAAAAGATTCAAAGTCTCCATTTGTCTCTGTAAAGGACAGAGAAAATTGCTAGCGTGCAGTTGGCCATTTTCATTACTGAAAACATAGAGCAGCTCAGTTTTCACCAGGGCTAATTGATTTTCACAGCTGGTGCAGGAAAGTCTAAGGAAGATACGAGACTTGAAAAGTCCCTTTGTGCAGATTCTGAAGTTCATGAGTTCTGCAGGGACTTCAAATTTGGACTTCAATAAGAGATGATGAACTCATCTGAAATAACTTTGGGCACCAGCTGGAAAAGAATCACTTGTTTACATAGGCATGGTGTGAGTAGATTTTGGCCTGCCATGTGGCATCACAAAAAATTCATCATTATCCTCCTTACATGAAGTATCAGTATGTTAAATTGCACAAACCTGGTTTTCACCTCTGGTGTCAAAAAATTCCCCTACCTAATATGACATGTTAGATCGTGTCAATGTCTATCTTTCCTTTGCTTTATCATTGAGAGAGGACACTATCTACTGACTAGCAAGTAGTCCATATCATAGACATTTTGTATTCCTTATTATGAAAAGGTGGAAAGACAGTAGCAATCTGAGGGAGGGCTCTCATGCAGGAGCAGAAAGCAAGGATGTAGATATTGGTACTGAGGTGGAAAGGGAGGATTTGATCACAGGGAATCATGTCAGAGTCCCAATGGAATGAACATGCTTATAGAGGTAGCACAGTATAGTAAAAGGCATGGACATTGCATCAGATAATTTTGACTTCCAAGCCAAACGCTGCCACTCTGAAGGAAATGGATCTTGGATGAGTTCCATTTCCTTATTGTAGCATTGTGACATCTAAAATACATGTAAATGGGCCAGGAATGTCATGGCACTTTACACTCTCTTCTTCTCTTCCTTTTTCCTTTGGTGAATATTAGGTTCAAAGTCAGTGTCTTGCCGAACAAAGTACACTGATGTTGAGTCTGGAATCACAGTACAAACTTTTTGTACTTTCAACAACAGCAGAATGGGACATTCTGCTGTTGTATATTTTGAAATGTGAAAGGAGGGATATTTTATCTGAAGGATATCTGTGAAACACATGAAGTAACAATAAAATAAATCATTAAATCCAATAAAGACTATTATTGGAAGGAACAACCAGCAAATATTTGAGTGAGGTAGACTTAGATAAAGCCCAGGGAGCTGGTTACCCTTTACTTAACTTATTCCCATTCTCTATTAAAAAAAAAAAATCCTTTATGACAAATACTTAGGAAAAAAATTAACTGTTTCTAGTGACATATGAGGATTGCATATTATTTACCTCATAAAAGAAAACAAGCTTAGTTATGTGATGCTATATTAGCTGACAATGTTCATAAAATTACCTAGACACTGGACCTGATAATGTACTAAAGTTATTTAAAAAGTACAATTATTTGGCAAGATATCTCCAATAAAGTGTAAACTTACAAGCAAACTAGGAATTCGCAGATTGTATGTATCTACCTAGATGTAAAAACACATTAGGAACATGAGTGGGGTATAATTATTACAATCCACACTGGCTTAAGATCCAGTTATCGGAAAAAAAATTGATCAAAGAGTAGTGATGATTCAAATATGTATCACTACGTAATTTAGTGGTGCTTATGAACTCAAAATAAGCAAAATACATAATGACAAAACTAAACGATGGTTATTTTTAACTGCAGAAAAAAGTCCAGAAATTGTACGGAATATTCAACTTTATACATTGCTAATCATATGTTGATAGAAAGTGTCCTTACCTAATACTGTCAACTTTTAACCTTCATGGGTGTATTTGCATAGTAGGAACTTTATAGAATTGCTCAGCAGCCAAACTTTTTAAAATATTAACTGTAATATCCATTAAACTATATTGATGTACCAATTGTTTAGCATTATGAGGCTTAAAATGCTTCCTTACTTTGGTGTCCTTTTATAAATTCAGCATCTCTATTATCCTCTCCTTTTCTTAAAATGCTCTAGTAATTCAGAAAAAAAATTGCAGATTCCTGGGCAAGGTGGTCGAATAGAAACAGCTCCGGTCTGCAGCTCCCAGTGAGACCAATGCAGAAGGTGGGTGATTTCTGCATTTCCAACTGAGGTACCCAGTTACTCTCACTGGGACTGGTTAGACAGTGGGTGTAGCCCACAGAAGCTGAGCTGAAGCAGAGTGGGATATCACCTCACCCAGGAAGCACAAGGGATTGGGGAACTCCCTCCCCTAGCCAAGGGAAGCCGTGAGGGACCTTGCTGTGAGGGACAATGCTATCTGGCTCAGATACTACATTTTCCCCATAGTCTTTGAAAACCACAGACCAGAAGATTCTCTTGGTTTGCCTACACCACAAGGGCCCTGGGTTTCAAGCACAAAACTGGGCAGCCCTTTGGGCAGACACTGAGCTAGCTGCAGGAGTTTTGTTTGTTTGTTTGTTTGTTTTTTTGCGTACCCTAGTGTCACCTGGAATGCCAACAAGACAGAACCATTTACTCCCCTGGAAAGGGGACTGAAGCCAGGGAGCCAAGTGATCTTGCTCAGTAGATCCCAACCTCATGGAGCCCAGTGAGCTACGAATCACTGGCTTGAAATTCTTGCTGCCAGCACAGCAGTCTGAAGTCAACCTGGGAAGGTCAAGCTTGGTGTGGGGAGGGGCATCTGCCACTACTGAGTCTTGAGTAGGCAGTTTTCCCTTCACAGTATAAACAAAGTCACCAGGAAGTTCAGACTGGATGGAGCCCACCAAAACACCTCAAAGCTGCTACAACCACCTAGATTCCTCCTCTCTGGGCAGGACATCTCTGAAAGAGAGTCAGCAGCCTCAGTCAGGGGCTTATAAATAAAACTTCCCTCTCCCTGGGACAGAGCACCTGGGGAAGATGCAGCTTCAGCAGACTTAAATGTTCCTGCCTGCTGGCTCTGAAGAGAGCAGCAGATCTCCCAATGCAGCACTCGAGCTCTGCTAAGGGACAGACTGACTCCTCAAGTGGGTCCCTGATCCCCATGCCTCCTGACTGGGAGAGACCTCCCAGCAGGGGTGGACAGACACCTCATGCAGGAGAGCTCTGGCTGACATCTGGCAGATGCACCTCTGGGATCAAGCTTCAAGTGGAAGGAGCAGGCAGCAATCTTTGCTGTTCTGCAGCCTCTGCTGGTGATACCCAGGCAAACAGGGCCTAAAGTGGATCTCCAGAAAACTCCAGCAGACCTGAAGAAGAGGGACCTGACTTTTAGGAGGAAAACTAAAAAAAAATGAAAGCAATAGCATCAACATCAACAGAAAGAATGACCACACAAAAACTCCTTCCAAAGGTCACCAACAGCAAAGAGCAAAGGTAGATAAATCCATGAAGATGAGGAAAAACCAGCACAAGAAGGCTAAAAATTCCAAAAACGAGAATGCCTCTTTGAATTGAAAGGATTACAACTCCTCGCCAGCAAGGGAACAAAATTGGATGGAGAATGAATTTAACAAATTGACAGAAGTAGACTTCAGAAGGTAGATAATAACAAACTCCTCTGAGCTAAAGGAGCATGTTCTAATCCAATGCAAAGAAGTTAAGAACTTTGATAAAAGGTTTGAGGAATTACTAACTAGAAAAATCCACTTAGAGAAGAACATAAATGACCTGATGGAGCTGAAAATCATAGCACGGGAACTTCACGAGGTATACACAAGTATCAGTAGCTGAATTGATGAAGCGGAAGAGAGGATATCAGAGATTGAAGATCAACTTAATGAAGTAAAGCATGAAGACAAAATTAGAGAAAAAAGAATGAAAAGGAATGAACAAAGCCTCCAAGACATATGGGACTATGTGAAAAGACCAAGCCTATGTTTGATTTGTATACCTGAAAGTGACAGGGAGAATGGAATCAAGTTAGAAAACACACTTCAGGCTACTATCCAGGAAAACTTCCCCAAACTAGAAAGGCAGGCCAACATTCAAATTTAGGAAATGCAGAGAACACCACAGAGATACTCCTCGAGAAGAGCAACCCCAAGACACATAATCATCAGTTACACCAAGCTTGAAATAAAGGAAAAAATGTAAAGGGCAGCTAGAAAGAAAAGTTGGGTTACCGACTAAGGGAAGTCCATCAGACTAACTGGATTTCTTTGTAGAAACCTTACAAGCCAGAAGAGAGTGGAGACCGATATTCAATGTTATTAAAGGAAAGAATTTTCAACCCAGAATTTCATATTCAGCCAAACTAAGCTTCATAAGCAAAGGAGAAATAAAATCCTTTACACATAAGCAAATGCTGAGAGATTTTGTCACCACCAGGCCTTCCTTAAAAGATCTCCTGAAGGGAGCACCAAATATAGAAAGGAAAAACTGGTAGGGCCACTGCAAAAACAAACCATAATGTAAAGACCATCAACACTATGAAGGAACTACATCAACTAATAGGCAAAATAACCAATTAGCATAATAATGACAGGAATAAATTCACATATAACAATAGTAACATTAAATTTAAATGGGCTAAATATCCCAGTGAAAAGGCACAGACTGGCAAATTGAATAAAGAGTCAAGACCCATCAATTTGCTGTATTCAGGAGACCTATCTCAAGTGCAAAGACACACAGGCTCAAAGTAAAGGGATGGAGGAAGATTTGCCAAGTAAATGAAAAGCAAAAAAAAAAAAAAAAAAAAAAAAAAGTGGCCGGGCGCAATGGCTCACACCTGTAATCCCAGCACTTTGGGAGGCTGAGGTGGGTGAATCATGAGGTCAAGGGATTGAGACCATCCTGGCCAACATGGTGAAACCCCATGTCTACTAAAAATACAAAAAAATAGCCGGGCGTGGTGATGGGCGCTTGTAGTCCCAGCTACTCGGGAGGCTGAGGCAGGAGACTCACTTGAACCCAGGAGGCAGGGGTTGCAGTGAGCTGGGATTGTGCCACTGCACTCCAGACTGGAGACAGAGTGAGACTCCATCTCAAAAAATAAATAAATGAATAAATAAAGCAGAGATTGCAATCCTAGTCTCTGATAAAACAGACATTAAACCAACAAAGATCAAAAAAGACAAAGAACAGCATTACATACTGGTAAAGGGATCAATGCAACAAGAAGGTCTTAGACAGTTAGATAGATCAATAAGACAGAACATTAACAAGGATATTCAGGACTTGAAGTCAGCTCTGGACCATGCAGACCTAATAGACATCGACAGAACTCTCCATCCCAAATCAACAGAATATACATTCTTCTCAGTACCACATAACACTTATTCTAAAATCGACCACATAATTGGAAATAAAACTCCTCAGCAAATGCAAAAGAATGGAAATCATAACAAACTGTCAGACCAGAATGCAATCAAATTAGAACTCAGGATTAAGAAACTCACTCAAAACCACATAACTACATGGAAACTGAACAACCTACTCCTGAATGACTACTGGGTAAATAACAAAATTAAGGCACCAATAAATAAATTCCCTGAAATCAATGAGAACAAAGACATAACATACCAGAATCTCTGGGACGCAGCTAAAGCAGTATTTAGAGGGAAATTTATAGCACTAAATGCCCACAGGAGAAAGCAAGAAAGATCTAAAATAAACACTCTAACATCACAATTAAAAGAACTAGAGAAGCAAGAGCAAACAAATTCAAATGCTAGCAGAAGACAAGATATAACTCAGATCAGCAGAACTGAAGGAAATACAGACATGAAAAACCCTTCAAAAAATAAATAAACACAGGAGCTGATTTTTTGAAAAGATTAACAAAATAAATAGACCATTATCCAGACTAATAAAGAAGAAAAGAGAGAAGAATCAATTAGTCACAATAAAAAATGATAAAGGGGAGATTACCAATGATCACACAGAAATACAAACTACCATCAGAGAATACTATAAACACCTCTATGCAATTAAACTAGAAAATCTAGAAGAAATGGATAAATTCCTGGATACATATGCCCTCCCAAGACTAAACCAGAAAGAAGTTGAATCCCTGAATAGACCAATAACAAGTTCTGAAAGTGAGGCAGTAATTAATAGCCTACCAATCAAAAAAAGCCCAGGACCAGATGGATTCACAGCCGAATTCTACCAGAGGTACACGAGCTGGTACCATTCCTTCTAAAACTATTCCAAACAATTGAAAAAGAGGGACTCCTGCCTCTCTCATTTTATGAGGCCAGCATCATCCTGATACCAAAACCTGGCAGAGACACAATAATAAAAGAAAATTTCAGGCCAATATCTGTGATAAACATCAGTGAGAAAATCCTCATTAAAATACTTGCAAACCTAATCTGAAAGCACATTTAAAAGCTTATCCACCACAATCAAGTCGGCTTCATCCCTGAGATGAGAGACTGGTTCAATATATGCAAATCAGTAAATGTAATCCATCACATAAACAGAACCAATGACAAGACCCACATGATTATCTCAATAGATGGAGAAAAGTTCTTTGATAAAATTCAACACCCCTTCATGTTAAATACACTCAATAAGCTAGGTATTGATGGAATATATCTCAAAATAGTGAGAACTATTCATGACAAACCCACAGCCAATATCATACTGAATGGGCAGAAGCTGGAAGCATTCCCTTTGAAAACTGGAACAAGACAAAGATGCCCTCACTCACCACTCCTATGCAACATAGTATTGGAAGTTCTGGCCAGGGTTAATCAGACAAGAGAAAGAAATAAGGGATATTCAAATAGGAAGAGAGAAGTCAAATTGTCTCTGTCTGCAGACGACATTATTGTATATTTAGGAAACCCCATTGTCTCAGCCCCAAATCTTGTTAAGCTGATGAGCAACTTCAGCAAAGTCTCAGGGTACAAAATCAATGTGCAAAAATTACAAGTATTCTTATACACCAGTAACAGACAAACAGATAGCCAAATTGCAAGCAAACTCCTATTCACAATTGCTACAAAGAGAATAAAATACCTAGGAATACAACTTATGAGGGATGTGAAGGCCCTCTTCAAGGAGAACTACAAACCACTGCCCAAGGATGTAAGAAAGGACACAAACAAATGGAAAAACATTCCATGCTTATGAATAGGAGAATCAATATCATG
This sequence comes from Rhinopithecus roxellana, assembly GCF_007565055.1. Taxonomy (NCBI): domain Eukaryota; kingdom Metazoa; phylum Chordata; class Mammalia; order Primates; family Cercopithecidae; genus Rhinopithecus; species Rhinopithecus roxellana. The sequence goes on along the minus strand of NC_044553.1, from coordinate 143,019,263 downwards.
AGAATGGCCATGCTGCCCAAAATAATTCACAGATTCAATATTATTCCCATCAAGCTACCATTGACTTTCTTCACATAGGAAAAAACTACTCTAAATTTCATATGGAACCAAAAAAGAGACCATATAGTCAAGACAATTCTAAGCAAATAGAACAAAGCTGGAGGCATCAAACTACCTGACTTGAAACTATACTACAAGGCTACAATAACCAAAACAGCATGGTACTGGCACTAAAACAGATATATAGACAAAAGGAACAGAACAGACACCTCAGAAATAACAGCACATATCTATACCCATCTAATCTTTGATAAACCTGACAAAAACAAGCAATGGGGAAATAATTCCCTATTTAATAATTGGTGTTGGGAAAACTGACTAGCCATAGGCAGAGAACTGAAACTGGACCACTTTCTTACACTTTATATAAAAATTAACTCACGATCAATTAAACATTCAAACATAAGACCTAAAACCATAAAAACCCTAGAAGAAAATCTAGGAAATACCATTCAGGACATAAGCATGGGCAAAGACTTCATGACTAAAACACCAAAAACAATGGCAACAAAAGCCAGAATTGACAAATGGGATCTAATTAAACTAAAGAGCTTCTGCACAGTGGAAGAAATTATCATCAGAGTGAACAGGCAAACTACAGAATGGGAGAAAATTTTTGCAATCTCTCCTTCTGACAAAGGGCTAATATCCAGAATCTACAAGGAACTTAAACAAATTTACAAGAAAAAAAACAACCCCATAAAAAAGTGAGCAAAGGATATAAACAGACACTTTTCAAAAGAAGGCAATTTATTGGCCAACAAACATACAAAAAAAAAAAAAAAGCTCATCATCACTGGTCGTTAGAGAAATGCAAATCAAAATTACAATGAGATACCATTTCATGCCAGTTAAAATGGTGATCATTAAAAAGTCAAGAAACAGCAGATGCTGGAAAGGATGTAGAAAAATAGAAACATTTTTACACTGTTGACAGAAGGGTAAATTAGTTCAACCATTGTGGAAGACAGTGTGGCGATTCCTCAAGCATCTAGAACCAGAAATACCATTTGACCCAGTAATCCCATTACTGGGCATATACCCAAAGGATTACAAATTATTCTTTGATATAGACACATGCACACGTTTGTTTATTGCGGCACTATTCACAATAACAAAGACTTGAAACCAATCCAAATGCCCATCAATGTTAGACTAGATAAAGAAAATGTGACACATATACACCATGGAATACTATGCAGACATAAAAAAGAATGACTTCATGTCCTTTGCAGGGACATGGATGAAGCTGGAAACCATCATTCTCAGCAAACTAACACAGGAACAGAAAACCAAACAACACATATTCTCACTCACAAATGGGACTTGAACAATGAGCACATATGGGCACAGTGAGAGGAACATCACACACTGAGGCCTATCAAGGGGCAAGGGGAGGGATATTAGGAGAAATGCCTAATGTAGATGATGAGTTTATGGGTGCAGCAAACGACCATGGAACATATATACCTGTGTAACAAACCTGCACGTTCTGCACAAGTATGCCAGAACTTAAAGTATAATAAAAACATTGCATATTAAATTTGTACATATCACCCTGTTATTGCTTCTTACAGTGAATTGACAAGTGAAAGCCTTCAAAGTAGTACAGTGTGTCAAAACCAAAAGTAAAAACCCAAAACAGACATATTCAGGTTATGTGATTAGACTCTGTAATCGTAATGGTCAATATCTGAATTAATAAGTTAATATAATTCATCACTGTAAATATTTGTTGAAATGCATAGAAATCTATCCTTGAGGTACTGGTAATTACTCATTTCACTATGGAAATATTCATTGGATTTTATAATGTAGTCAACTCGTTTATTCATCCCTTTTTAAAAGAGTTGTGTACATTTTAAATAGAAAATATATGAAGATAGTATTATGTTCTTGACACGTTCTTTCTGATAAAGAAATGCCAAGCCCATTGGAAATGCTTTGAGCTGAAAATGAATTCTTGGGTTGGATGCATTCTATAGTACATTTGCAATCTGTCACTTCTTATCTTTTGAGAGCAGGAAGCAAAATGGTTTCTGGACATGAATAGGATTGCAACCTACCTAATGACGGGTGGAGATATTATCCTGAATCTCAGTTCCAATGTTCCCCACTGGGAGTGGGCACTTCCGGAGGATTGTGTGTACATCCTGTTAATAAACCAAATATCTCTTAATAATTGCAAACCTAGATCTTTAAAGATACCTGAATAAACTCCTGACTGAAAATCCTGGTCATTGCACATTTACAATATTTACCAACAAATTTCAAAAACAATACAAGCTGATTAACTTGCATGTCTCTTGCATTACAACTCTTAAACTATTGCCCATAGCAATATGATTTACAATGAATATTTTCATTCTATGATGTCTATATTCAGATCTAGATGCCAGATTTGAAGAGGCTTTCACAAGCAATTACCATGTTTGTTTTAAATTTATCCTAACTCTTTTGACTTTTTTTGGACCTGAAATGGAATTGTAAGAGATTATAACTGACAAAACAAAAGTGGGAGAAGCCAATTTCTTTATTTCCACTGACATTTACTTTCTGCTTATTCGTTTATTCACTTATTCAATAAATACATGTTGAGTGCCTGCCATGATCTAGGTATTTTGGATACAGTAGCAAACAAAATAAAATTTCTTATCTTTATGTTACTTATGTTCTTAAGGAGGCATTACAGACAAAAAATATTAAAAATCATATATGAGTAAATTATTTTGTTATAAGTGAAATTATTAATGATAGAAGATAAAGTAGAGCAGAGTAAAGAATATCAAGAGTGTTGGACAAGTCTAGGAGGGAGAGGTGACATTATTCAGTAAGGTGGTCAGAACAGGAATATAAAAACTGTTTATAAGGAAATTTGCCAAGAAAATATCTGGCAGAATTGAGTCTCAGGATAAGAGAGAAGTAAGCGCAAAATCCCTAAGGCTAAATCTGCCTTTAACTTTCATTAACTTTCATTAATTTACTCCATAAGCATTCACCATCCACCTAAAAGATTGTAATTCTGTACAATTGACCTCAAGAAAAGGAAGGACATTTTATAAAGATAGAGTAAAATGTTTAATTCCAAATAAAAAAAAAAGTTAGAGTAATATAAAAAAGGCAGAGTGACATTGAGGTGAGATAACTGAACTTTTAATGATATAAACAAATGTAGAAATTACTTTTTTCTACTAACTGCAAGGTTTTCATGTGGCCTCAGTCCTCTGAAACTCAAATCAATAAAATAAGTTGAAGAAAGTTGTGTTTATAATATCTCATTTCACTGCTATATTCCTCAGTACCTAAGACAGTAAATATTTTTGAAATGAAATGTGGATTGATCTGTTGTGTAAGATCCTTCATGATTTGGCCCCAATCCAATTTTATTTATTCTATCAAAAATATCCCCCCAAATCTTCACATAATGTCCTCCCTTATGTCCTCTTAGACAATACATTTAAACTTTTACATTGTTTTTTCTCTTCTGTAGAATAGAGATGATGTTGATAATATTGCCTACTTCAAAGAGTTCTCATAAGATTTAAATATTAATAATGACATATTTTACTCTCATTCTTAAAAATGTTTCTGGTGCCTAGTTAATGTTATGTATACTTTGACTGTCAATAATCTTTGTATTTCTTTGTAACTCTTCTAGAAAAACAATTAGGTAGAAGTTTGACAGCAGTATTCCTATCTCTTCTATTCAATTGTTGTTCACAATTTGAAGGTGGATTCTCCATCAGGAATACATGCTATAAGCCCTTGAAAGCAGCAGAGAGTCACTCTTGTGAGAAGGCAAATGGTATACATGGATACATCAGTCAGAACACCTGCTGACATATCAGACCACGAGTTTGTGGTGTAATAAAGCCCAGTGCCTCTGTTCATTCATCCACAAAGGTACAGATAATAGGAGTTATGGAGACCATGACTAATGCAGAGATTGATGATGCTGAAACAGAGAAGGTGCACGTCATTCATCTTGTTACATTCAGAGTAAATATTCCCAAATGCTGCTTGTCATATTTTACATCATTCATCTTATTACATTCAGAGTAAATATTCCCAAATGCCGCTTGTCATAATTGAGTGTTACTCAATTAAGGTGGTCTTAATAATGTAATGCAATAAAAGTGTTCAAGTCTTTACTTAACACTTAATGTCTTATCTCAACCTCTCACTATGTTTCCACTTGCTAATAGATAGTCATGGTAAGAAAGCACAAGAAACTGTGTGGGAAAAGGGCTGAGCATCAGAACTGTACTAGGTTCTGTTGGCCACATTCCATCTTTATGACAGAGCTCTACAAGAAAGGCGCAGACAATAAGTATTTTTGAAATGAAATGTAAATTGATATGTTATGTAAGATCCTTCATAATCTGGCCCCAAACCAATTTTATTTATCCTAACAAACACCCTGGGTCCCAAAATAATCTTTCCACAATTTTATTCCTTATGTTCTCTTAGGCACCATTCCTTAGTGCCATTCTAGCTCTTATTTTAAACCAACTTTTTTTTTTTTTTTTTTTTTTTTTTTGAGACTGAGTCTCGCTGTTGCCCGGTCTAGAGTGCAGTGGCCGGATCTCAGCTCACTGCAAGCTCCGCCTCCCGGGTTTACGCCATTCTCCTGCCTCAGCCTCCCGAGTAGCTGGGACTACAGGCGCCCGCCACCTCGCCCTGCTAGCTTTTTGTATTTTTTAGTAAAGACGGGGTTTCCCCGTGTTAGCCAGGATGGTCTCGAACTCGTGACCTCGTGATCCGCCCGTCTCGGCCTCCCAAAGTGCTGGGATTACAGGCTTGAGCCACCGCGCCCGGCCTAGCTCTTATTTTAAAAGTCCTGGCTGTGGAAACGTGAGGGAGCAGGACAATTCTTTCCCAAAGAAAGTATACTATATCTTTCCTGATCCTACAAAGCAAGACAGCAACAATGATGAAACCTAATATTCAGTGAAAAACATTGGGTTATGGGTTTGTAATTAACTAATCACTCAACAAATATTTATTAAAAACAATACACATTCAGCTTTATTTATGCTCACTGGGAGAGACAGGTAATGTGTTTATTTTTTCCCCATTTACTGATACCACAACTCATTTTAAAATAAAATACATGAGGCTTATGAGAAAAATAGATTTAAATACATGAGGAAATGAGGACCAAAAAATGAAGCAAAAACAGTTGGTAAGAATAATAAAATCAGGTATATAGCTCTTAACAGAAGCTGGTAATGAACTACTAATTTGAATTTTCTAGCAGCCAGAAGAGCAAACAGCCAGAGCAAAGAAAACTTAGAGATGTCGTGGTAACCATAGCTGTGAAGACAAAACAGAACATGATTACATAATTTATTTCCATGGGATGATCTGCCCCACAAGGGCCACCATTTTATTCACCTCTGTAGTCCCAGCCCCAAATATCGCATTTGTTGAGTGCAAGTAGACACTCAATATGTGCATATTGAATTAGCATGTGATTATTTTAAAACTGGAAACACTTAACATCAAATCACATTTATTATGTCTTTAAAGTAAAACATCTGTAAAAGAAAATCAAATACTATGCAATCAAAACTCTCTCAAAACATCAATTACACATTGGCATTGTTGCTTCTGTCAGAAATGTATATTTGCATAAGGGACACGAGATTAATAAAATGATATTAATTGAATGGTAAAGCTTTAGATTTATTATGTATAAGATTTTAAAGAAATATCTCATCTCAAAGACCATGATGTCTTAACCTGAGTCTTATAATTAGTCATTTTGGGCAAATAACATTTTTATTTTTAATAGATGAACCTTGCTCTTCTCCACATCTTCTAAGTCATATCAAAATCAATTTAATCCATTAATGCTAATGAGGGTCCAGGAATAAATCTTGTTCAATTTTATTATTAGAATGTTATAACATTCTAATAATTGTGTCTAATTTGAAAAAAAAAGAATCATTCATCACCTTCCTCCTTTCCCTGATGAATCTAATGTCAGCAAAGTAACATCTCTTCAAACACTCAATAAGAAGACTACAGAATTTTCTATAGCCTACCATTCTATTCTCCTTTTATCCTGGAAATTGCTGGATAGATACATCCTGCTGGTTTGATGACTTATGTCAAAGCTCAATAAGAAATCCAGAAATGGCCAAAATCACACTACTACAATATAGGTAAGGTTACAGAAACTCAACATCCAAATCCCCTGCCAACAGACCTCTGATGAGGTTCCTTTTACTCTAAGTCGAGTTAACTGGGCATTACTGTGTTACTTTTGGATGAATATAGGGATGCTGCCATCTGGAATCCATTATGAAAGTTCACATAACAAGCATACAGGAGAGAGGCAAAGAGGCCTTCTGTCTACCTCTTTCCTGCTCTCCCTGACCAAACAGCTGAGAATGTTGATCTTCCGGGGAAAAAAAAATCTGATCAAGACCTACTCACTAAAATTGATAAAATGCTCCATTACCTCAGGATCAAAAAGATGTCAAGATAAAATTATACCTAAGGGGACCAGGAGAGCCCATCAAAGCCCATCAACAGGCAGACAAGTGACAGACCAGGAAGCAATTGCAGAGCCATCAACCTAACGGCCTGTGAAATCTACCCTGGACCCACGCTCTGCCACCCGGAGAATATCATCTCTAGATGAAAGCACCTGGGACCTGTCAGTCATCCAGGCCCAGAGAATTAAGAATTATATTATAATTGTCTTCAGTTCATAGCCTTAGTTTCCAATGAACTGGAAAAGTACTAGTCTCAAAAACCATTTGCTTTTTAAAGAACTCTAGCACAGAAAAATTGATGTAAATGTTTATGGTTGTTAAGATGGAAATGCAGAACAGATTGCATTGAAACTTACTAACAAGAATATATTTTATTTTTAATGGTCGTTTCAACAGTGTTATCCAAATGATGACCCTCATATTACTAGACAATTATACTGTAGGGTCTTTTTCTATATACATAATTGGTTTTTACAATACTTATCTGGTTTAACAATACATTTTGTTTAAATCACAAACTGTCAGTTCAATAATCTTTGAATCTTAAAGAATAGTAGTTATTTGACATATTGAAAAAAGTTCAAGTCCATTAAAGAGAGCAACACAGTTCATTTTGTTATTGTTGGTGGTGTGTTTCTCCACCACACATTGTTAATTTGATATAAATGTTTTCATTTTTAAGAGTCTTTATTCTAACAGTGACGTATGTGATGACAGATCTTCAGAACAAACAGCACAATTTATTATGATAGTAACAAGTTCATCATTAAACAAGTCCTCTTTTAATAAGGATGGAAGTCATTCCCAGGATGTTTAGAGATCTAAACAACGAAGTGCTGAATATTATACAATGTAGCAAATTTATACCATGGATTTGAAGTTGCCCTTCATAGATGAGGAGGCTGCTGGAACTGTCAGGAAGTGGGAGGGAGGTATTTAATTAGTGATAAATTATAGCTTACAATTCCATAGCACTTCACACCTAGAAAATGTTTTCCCATTTGCTATTAGAATGTCATCTATGACATTCTATGAGATAGATAAGCATGCTTTTATTATCTTCATTCCTGGGTTCTTTATATGCAAACTCTCGTTCATAAGAGTTAGAGACATTAACTTTGAGCACAATCACGCTACTGGTCAGTAGTGAACCTGGGGCTTGTGTTGAGCTGTGTTGTTCCAAAGTCTTGTTTTTTTGTTTGTTTGTTTTGTTTTTTGTTTTTGTTTTTAAGTAAACCTTATCAAGTACAGCAGCTTTACCACTGTTGCCACCCAGTAGGCAATTGTCTATTGCCTGATGCGTTTCCATGACTTTGTCATCAAAAGCTTAGCTATTGCTACTATTTACAAGCTTTACATAGCTATGTTAAATATTTAAACTGTAATTTGGTCGCCCTATTGTTAAGCAGAAATACTGTGCACCAGTATCAGTTCCTAGGAGCGGAGCATCCTGCACTGGTTACCAATCCCTGGGGAGGGTTTTAAACACCTTGCCAATTTCTGCTTAAATGTCTAAGTCTGGCAGGAGGTTTTGCACAAACCCAGCTGCCAGAGTATGAATCCAGTAAGACAGAAGGCTTGCACAAAAGTTAGGCAAAGAAACTCCATTACAAATAGGCAGCAAGAACCAATACAGGACTAGGATTCATGGCAAGCTGGTGCCCCAAGGCTCAGGTAAGCAACCCAGTGTGGAAAGAGTCTTCTCTGTGCCCAATGTCTTACAACAGCTGACTGAAATTATTCTACTCTGGGTTTTATACCTCAGGTGATACTTGAGCCACTAGGCTGATGTATTACAGTATATCTTTTTTTTAGGAGGGATGAGTACAGAACCAAGGCTATTCTAGGCAGTTCTTCCTTGTCTTAGAATGTTGCATTTTCAGTGCATTCTGCCTGAAAATTGCAAGGAAGAGTGTATGGGAGACTAGAATATACTGCCAAATATGAACAGTTGTTGAACTGAAGGCATTTTAAGAAACAGCAGATACAGAAAAACCTCAGCCTTCCCCTATCTGCTAAGAGTAGGAAATAGATTTAAAAAGACAAAAGATACCCTGTCCTTCTTCTAACTAGGAGAACAAAGGTTAACCACTGAAGACAATTTTAGACCCTTATCATCTTCAGATGATACTGGAAGAATCTATATTAATAAACTTTACTAACTAGCCTTTATGTGCCATTTATTTGTCTTTCTCCAAATTATGGTTCTAGAGAATTGAAGTTCTTTTTCTTTATTTTGTTTCTTATCTGAAATGTTACTGTTCTTTGTTGAAGATGCTGTAAAAACTGTAATTCTAAGCCACCTCTTTGAGAACTGTTATTACTTATTTCCTGGTGTCTCCCATTTATACATGAAATATACATGTTAATGTACTTCTGTTTTTCTATTGCTAATTTGTCTTTTATTACAGGGATTACTTCCAACTAAAACCCAATTGTTGAAGAAGAAATTGTTATTCTTTTTCTACAGAGGCAAGAGCTGGATCGGCCAAGGTGGTAGGAACCTGTCCTCCTGCGCTTAGCATGTTCAAAAGCTGTCTTGGTCTCAGCCTCATGGGACTGTCACCTGCTGTTTTAAAAGCATTTTACAGTACCTATGATGGGTTTTTATCTCTAATATCCTATGGTTGTCCAGCAGAAAAAAATAATCAAATGTTATATATATAGCATGTATTTTTCTTACAGCTTGCATTTCATTACTGTTAGTGATTAACAGCTTGCTGGTAAAAGACAGCTTAAAGTACACTCTTGGCACAGGTGAAGTTTTTCTTCAAGGATTTGTCACCTGTCTTTTTTTGTGTCCGAGACAAATTTTAGTATTAGCAAAGTTTTGCCTTTGGTATATCTTTATCTTCTTTCCCAACACATGTACCATATAGTAATTCCAAAATTGTACTGGTATTCCAAAGTACAGAACTCCTCTGAATTCTTCCTAAGTTCAGCCACCTGACATTTCTTGACTCCAGTCACATGCAAACATGACGTGTCTTGTGTTTTGCTTTCTCACATCCTGTTGTCCTCACTTTTTATTATCTATTTATTCTCAATCTGGATGAAAAAAGTTTAAGTCACATCTTTATAGCAGCACTTTCCATATATACTTTTTTCTCTTCCATTAATATTTATCATGTTTTTCTGACATATGGTTTAGGTTGGCTGTATCCACAAATAATATAAAAAGTACTCACTGAGTCTTAAGTATGAAATCAAGCATAAGTAATGTTGCTTGGGTGGTGGGAGAAGGGGGAAAAGGAAGGGGAGCCTGAGAACACTGAAACTCTATCCCTCCAAATAATAAATGAAGGATTTCCTCTCTTCCACAGAACCAATCTTTCTCTCACATCTTTTTTCCTTGCAGCTAATAAACCCTGATGAGATAGCAGTGCTTGTGCAAGTCTGTGTTACACAGCTGTTCTTTCTCACTTTGACTTCTCCAGTGACTGATTGACTTAACCTCTCTCATTAGACCGGCTCACTCTCCTCACATCTCCTTTTGTCATTAATTCTTATCCCTATGATACACCTTTCTCTCTCTATCTACTTCGATCTCTCTCTCCCACCCAGAGATAAAACAAGCAGAATATGTTAACTCCATTCTTATCACCTGAGAAAAGATTACCACATTAGTGACCAATAGATAGATAGATAGATAGATAGATAGATAGATAGATAGATAGATAGATAGATAGATAGCCTAAGAGGATGTCATAATGCTTCTTGAGTTTGAAATGCTTAGCCAGAAAGCTAATAGCTGGAGCACAGCATGGGACCTAGTGACCCTATTGAAGTCTAAGAATAGTATTATAATTTCAGGATTTTTCCTTTTTTTCCCCCTAACACGAAAATAGTTGGTGTGACTGCTTTGAAAAATAATGATGTCTTCTTAGAGGTGTTCTCTTTGAGCATCTATATTCAAATTTACAAAACTGTTCCTGTCTCATGGAGACTTCTGGCAGATTTTTGATAGAAAGAAAAATAATTTTTAAAAAGTACAATGTGAAACAGTGACTTCAGATCTCTACTTTGAGATGCTTACTAAAGAATGGAAAACCTGAGAGAAATTTAATATGGACTCATAATTTGCAACAACTTTTTTTCTAGCTTGAAACCATAAGTTTCAAAATAACAGGAAACAGCATACTGTTATCTAAGTTTTAAAACTCGGGGGTATTTTATTAGAAATTTAATCCATCTGTTTATAATTCATTGACTCTGTACTCATCAAAATATTGTTTGTTGAGAGTGATAGTGAATCCAAAAATACTTCAAAGCCATTTTTATTTTTTTAACAGACATTTAAGAGCTGCCAAGAATAAAAACATTCTACACCACACAAATTCTTATTTTGCTCCTAGCTAGAACTTGGGGAGGTGTAATTCTGCTCTAAGAATGCCAGAACCAATGCATTTATTCAGGCGCCTTTCCCTGTGTGGTTGATGGCATTGTTTATGTGGATTAGAAAACTTTCTGCTTCTTTCCAATAAGTATAACCCAAAAGGAGTAAAATGCAATTTCATCACTTTTAACATTTTGAAGATGGAATTATGTCTGGCCTTTCATAGTGGACAGAATTTATTTTGTTCTCCCTTCAAAGAAAGCATTTGGCAGGAGCTAATGTATAGAAAAGACAAAAAAGGCAGACATTAAACACTGCAAGATGTGAACTGAATGGTTAGAGGGTAATTTGCAGATCTTGCTGACAAGAGATACACATGATAGTGGGAAACAGCAGAGAGGTTTTAGATTAGCTGTATGATGAAGGAGATGCTCCCAGAGGGTAGAATAAGGGGCTCTGCAAACTTTTTTCCACCCTTTCAAAGATGTGATCAGATTGGGGTGCTTCGACAATGGTTCTCACAGTTTAGAGAACTGTTGATCTCAGGATATCCTATTGCTATCTGGTGCAAGGACATCTAATGATCATGAAACTGAAGAAAACAATTGTCAATTTGAATGATGCACAAATCAGGAATGGGAGAATAAATTTATGTTAAAAATATGTAGACATTAACATTATAAAAGTATCAATGACAAATACATGAGCTTATGTGGTACTTCTGATCCTTTCATAGAGCGTTATTTGAGGATCATCTATACTTTGAGAATTTTTACTTCCTAATCTTAAATCAGCCCTTTCTCAGTGGCAAGAGAAATTTCTGTTTCCCTAAAGAAAATTAGCCCAGATAGACTTCAATGCTTAGGACCTTGACAATGTTGAAATTACTTCAGACAATTGCAATACATTTCTTGCCCATATTGTATTTCCTGAAAGCTATAGTGATCTCAGAGAAATAAGAATTTGATGTTGTCTAAATCACAGTCTTCATTGGCCTGATTTATTTCACTAGCCACCTTCAATGAACAAGGGCCTGGCATCAGCCCTTGCTCTTATCAAATTAAATTCTACATGATAATCAGGGGGTTATTTTCCCATTTAGAATAGCTTTATTGAGATATAACACATCTATCATAAAATTCATTCCTTTAAAGTTACATTTTAGTGTCTTTCAGTGTATTAACAGTGTTCCATAATAACCATTATGTAATTTTAAAATATTTTCATCACTCCCAAAAGAAATCTCCATTAGTAGTCACTCCCCATTTCCTCTTTCCTCCAAGCCCTAATAACCACTAATCTACTTTCTGACTTGATGCATTTGTCAATTTTGGATTTTTAACATAAATAGATCATGTAATATGTGCTCTTTTGTGATTCATTTTTTTCTTTAGTTTAGTGTTTTCAGTTGATCTATGTGGTAGCTTGTAGCGCTTCACTCCTTTCTATTACTGAATATTATTCTATTGCATAGAAATAGCACATTTTGTTTATTCATTAAATGGATATTTGGGTTGTTTTTGTTTTTTGGCTATTATGAATAATGCTGCTATGAATGCTTGTACACAAGTTTTTGTATGAATATTCATTTTCATTTCTCTAGGGTAGCTATTTAGGAGAAAAATTGTGTGGTAATATAGTAGCTGTATGTTCAGTATGTTTAGGAGCTGCCAAACTATTTTCAAAAGAGATTGCACCACTTTCCATCAGCAATATGAGAGTTCTCAGCTCTCCACAGTCATGTGGCACTTGTTAGTGTCTCACTTTTTAATTCCAGCCACTCCACTGGATATGAAGTGGGATCTTATTGTAGTTTTAGTTTATGTTTCCCCAATGACTAATTATTTTAAGCATCTCTTCATATGCTTATTGTCATTTGTTTATCTTCTGTGAAGAAATATCTATTCAAATTATTGTCTGTTTTTTAAATTGGATATTTGTCTTCTCATTGTTGTGTAGTAGAAATAATTTATATTTTCTTGATAATAGTCCATGATAATATAGATGATTTCAAATATTTTCTCTCATCCTGTGTGTTCTTTTCAATGTGTTTTTCTAACAGTGTGCTTTGAAACCCAAAAGTTTTTAACTTTGATAGGGACAAATTTGTCATTTTTTAAATTTTATTGCTATAATTTTGGATTCATATGAACTAAACCATTACCTAAATCAAGGTCATGAAGGTTTACTTCTATGTTTGCTTTTAAGAGTCATATACTTTTAGCTCATACAGTTAGGTTCTACAATTTATTTTGAATTAATTTCTGTCTACCATATGAAGGAAGAGTATAACCTTATTCTTTTTCATGTGGATATCTAGTTACATGAGCATTATTTGTTAATAAGACCATGTTTAGAAATGCAACATATAGAATATCTGGGACACAGTTAAAGCTAGGCTAGAAAGAAAGTTTATGGTGCTACATGCCCACATCAAAAAGTTAGAAAAATCTCAAATTAACAACCTGACACTACACCTAGAGGACCTAGGAACACAAGAGCAAACCAACCCTGAAGCTAGCAGAGTACAAGAAATAGTCAAAATCAGAGCTGAACTGAGAGAACTTGAGATGAAAAATAGCATGCAAAAGATCAACAAAACCAGATGCGGGTTTTATAGACCACTAGCTAGACTAATTAAAAATAGAGAAGATGCAAATAAAAACAATCAGAAATGACAAGGGGGACTTTACCAATGACCCCACAGAAATAAAACAAACCTTCAGAGACTTTTATGGACACCTCCATGCACCAAAACTAGAAAATCTACAAGAAATTGATAAATTATTAGAAATGTACAACATTCCAAGATTGAGCCAGGAAGAAATTGAAACCCTGACTAGACCAATAATGAGATCCCAAATGGAATTAATAATAATAAAAAATCCTACCAACCTGAAAAAGCCCAGGACCAGATGGATTTACAGTCAAATTCTACCAGATGTGTAAAGAAGAGATAGTGCATCCCTACTGAGATTATCTAAAAAATTCAGGAGGAGGAACTTTTCTCTAACTTATTTTATGAAGCCTGCACTATACGGATACTAAAACCTAACAGAAATACAGTGGGAAAAGAAAACTTCAGGCCAATGTCTTTGATTAACATAGATTTGAAAATTCTCAACAGAATACTAGCAAAGCAAACCCAGCAGCACATAAAAAATTTAATCCCCCACAATCAAGTAGATTTTATCCCTGGCATGCAATGTTGGTTCAGCATATGCAAATCAATAAATGTTATTCATCACATAAACAGAACTAAAAACAAAAACCACATAATTACCTTAACAGATGAAGAAAGTCTTTCAATAAAAAAAAAAAAAAAAAACATAAAATCCCTTCATCTTAAAAACTCTCAACACACTAGACATTGAAGAAAGATTCCACAAACAATAAGAACCATCTATGGCAAACCCACTGACAACATTATACTGAATGGACAAAAGCTGGAACTATTTCCCTTGAAAATCAGAAAAAGACAAGAATGCTCACTCACCACTCCTATTCAACGTAGTACTGGAGGTCCTCACAGAGTAACCAGGCAAGAGAGAGAAATAAAAGGCATTCAAATAGTAAGAGAGGAAGTAGAACTATCGCTGCAGATCATATGATTTTTATTTTTGCCTCAAAAACTCCATACTCTCTGCCCCAAAGCTCCTAGATATGATAAACCACTTCAGCAGTTTCAAGATACAAAATCAATGTACAAAAGTCAGTAGCATTTCTATACGACAACAGCACCCAAGCTTAGAACTAAATCAAGAATGCAATCCTATTCACAATAGCCACAAAAAGAATAAAACACCTGGAATATAGTTAACCAAAGAGGTGAAAGGCCTCTACAATGACAATTACAAAAGACTGCTACGAGAAATCAGAGATGACACAAACAGATGGAAAAACATTCCATGCTCATGGATAGAAAGAATCAATATTGTTAAAATGAGCATATTTCACAAAACAATGTATAGATTTAATGTCATTCTTATCAACCAACCAACAGTATTCTTCACAAAATTGGAAAAACAATGAAAAAAAAAATGAAACCAATAAAGAACCTAAATAGTCAAAGCAATCCCAAACAAAAAGAACAAAGCTGGAGACATCACATCATCCAATTTCAACCTATACTCAAAGCTACACTAATCCAAACAAGCATGGTACTGGAAAACAAAAACAACAATATATAATTCAATGAAACAGAATAAAAAGCCCAGAAATAAAGCTACACACCTGTAACCATCTGGTATCTGTCAAAGTTGACATAAGCAACTAATAGGGAAAGAATTCTCTATTCAATAAACAGTGCTGGAATAACGGGCTAGCCATATGTAGAAGATTGAAATTGGATGCCTTCCCTACACCACATAAAAAAATCAACTCAGGAAGAATTAAGGCCTTAATATATAAAACCTTATACTATAAAAACCCTTAAAGAAAATCTACAAAATACTATTCTGGACATAGGTCCTGGTAAAGATTTTATAATGACGACACCAAATGCAACTGCCACAAAACAAAAGTTGACAAATGGGACCGAATTAAAGTAAAGAGCTTCTGCACAGCAAAATAAACTATCAACAGAGTAAACAGGCAACCTACAGAAAGTTCAAAAAGTTCACCAGTTTTGTATTTTGGGAGAAAATATTTGCAAACTACGCATCCAACAAAGGTCTAACCTCCAGAATTTATAAGCAACTTAAACAAATTTACAAACAAAAGCCAAACAACCCAATTAAAAAGTGGGCAAAGTTCATGAAGGGACACTTTTCAAAAGAAGACATACATGCAGTCAACAAGCATATTAAAAAAATGCTCACCATCACTAATCTTTAGAGAACTGCAAATCAAAACAACAGTCATGCCATCTCATACCAGTCAGAATGGCTATAATTGAAAAGTCAAAATATAACAGATGCTGATGAGGTTGCAGAGAAAAAGGAATGCTTATATGCTGCCGATAGGAATGTAAATTAATTCATGTGCTGTGGAAAGCAGGTTGGACATTTCTTAAATCATTTAAAATAGAACCACCTTTAACCCAGAAATCCCATTATTGGGTATATACTCAAAAGAAAATACGCTGTTTTACCAAAAAGACACAAACATATGTATATTCATCACAGCACTATTCACAACAGCAAAGACATGGGATCATTCCAGGTGCCCATCAACAATACACCGGACAAAGAAAATGTTACCCATATGCAGCATGGAATACTACTCAGTCATAAAATGAAATAAGATATGTCCTGTGTGGCAACATGGGTAGAGGTAATGGCCAATATACTAAGAGCAATAATACAGGAACAGCAAACCAAATACTCCATGTTCTCACTGAGAAGTGGTGGCTAAACATTGACTACACATGAACATAGAGAAGGGAAAAATCAACACAGGGATCTACTTGAAAGATGAAGGTGGGAGGAGCGTAAGGATCAATAAAGTATCTATTATGTACTATGTTATTACCTGGGTAATAATCTGTACACCGTACTCCTGTTACATACAATTTACTTGTATAACAAAGCCTGAAAAATGTAGCCCTGAAAATAAAATAAAAGTCAAGAAAAGAAGACCATGAGACACTGTTGTATAAGGTCCATTGACCAAAAATGTATGTGGGTTTATTTCTGTACTCTCGATTCTGTTCCGTTGCCTTACATGTCTATTTTTTTTTTTTTTTTTTTTTTTTTTTTTTTTTTTTTTTGCTAATACCACATTGACCTATTGTAAGCTTTAGAGTGAGTTTTCGATTTGAGAAATATGAGTCCTTCAACTTTGATTTTGTTCTTTGACTTAAAAAAAGTCGTTGGCTGTTCGGGGTCTTTTGCAATACTATGTGAATTTTAGAATTAACTTGTTTATTTCTGCAAAAAAAAAGAAGACACTCCAAAGTTTGAGAAGGATTATTTTTGAATCGTAGTCAATTTTTAAGAGTATCACCATCCTAACAATATTAAGTGTTCTCTTTCTGAGGATGCCTATCCTTTTAACTAGGTTTTCTTTAGTTTCTTTCAATATGACTTGCAGAGTTTAGTATAGGAATCCTGCAATTTTTTTATTGAATTTATTCATAAGCATTTTATTATCTTTAATGTTAAGTGATTTTTCATAATTTGTATGCATTATTGGTTTTAGTATAAGGACAATAGATTTTACCAAGTATTAATTACCTTTATTAAAGTTAACACGTTAACTTCATATCATCCAAATTTACTGAAACCATTTAGTAGCTATAATAATTTTTTCTGATGTCTTAAGATTTTCTACATGCAATCATGTTATCTGAGAAGAGAAATAGTTTTACTTGTTTTTTCAGCTATGTGTGGATTTTCTTTCTTTTTCTTGCCTAAATCTCTTAGCTAAAGCCTCCAGTGCAATTTTGAATAGAAGTTCTAAGAATTAACATCTTTTTCTTATTCCTGAGCTTAGGGAGAATGCTGTCAATCTTTCATCATTGAATACAATATAAGCTGTGGGTTTTCTTAAATATCCTTTACCATATTGATTATATAACTATTTCTAGCTTTTTTTAGTCTTTTCTTATATTATGAAAGCATACAGAAATTAATAATTTATAATATCTCCTTTTATTCTTGGTTATTCAAACTGAAAGTTCACCAATTTTATTGACACTTTCAAAAACTAACTTTTAGGGTTTATAAATTTTCTTTTTTTTGTATTCATTTTATTTATTTCTGCTCTGATTTTTACTGTTTTCTTGTTTCTACTTGCTTTGGGTTTTACATGCATTCCCAGCTTCTGGAATTAAACTCACATTCAAATAGACCTCTCCAGAGAACTTTGAAAGAATAAATGTGTGAATGAATGAAGAATGAATACTTAGAAATCTCATTGCTAATCCACTTGCACCAATTCCTTTTATGGTAATGCTGGGTGTCAGGGAAAGTTAACAATAACATAGTCAACAATTAAAATTGAAGGGGATGAAGGTCGTAATTTTTAGTAGGTAGAATGCTGTGAAAGTTTGCAAGACAGCAAAGAATTAGGCCTTATGGGGTCTTTTATTTTTAACTAGAAATATGTACTCTGAAAAGACCTACCTATTTTGGATGTCATGAACTAAGCATCTTATTCCTGCTGCTTTTTGATCTTCACTCTGCCCCTCTCACCATCAGAGATATTTTATTTCAGATCTAGATTTTCTTTTAATAGCTTCCCCTCACTTTGTTTCTAGCTTCTGCCAAATGGAAGCCCATGTCAGAGCAATACCTAGTATAGAAAGAAAGAGAAAAAGAAGCAGACCAATCTACCATAATAGATATTAAAGCTGAGAAGAATTTGAATTAGATTTTGATTGTCAATGCTAAGAAATACAAATAGAAAAACTTTGAAGATTTTCTATTATGTTATTATATCTTTTAAGTATCTAGGAATATAATGGCAATTCATGGTTCTGTAAATAAACATTTTTTGCTTCAACAGGAAATAGTAAATGAAAAACTAAAAACCAGAAAATTTTTTAAAACAAAACAAAATCATAACAAATATATTAGTTTTTGGCTGAAGAAAGCGCCTAGAAATAGAAGTTATTGAATCCTTGTTGTTCTTTTGGTAAATAAGTAAGTATATAAATAAATACAGATACACATATAATTCCATAACATAAATGACATGAAACATAAATGATTGTATTATATCCTTCATGTCGCTATGACAAAATACTATAGACTTGGTAATTTATAAACAACAGAAATTCATTGCTCATAGATCTGGAGACTGGAATTCCAAGGTCAAGGGAACTGCAGGTTAGAGGCTGATGATGACTCAGTCTCTGCTTCCAAGATGGTACCATATTGCTGTGTCCTCTAAAAGAGACAAATGCTGTGTCATCACGTGGAAGAATAGATACGAGGGGAAACTCACCCCCTCAAGCCCTTTGTAAGACACTGATCTCGTAATGTGGATGAAGTCCTCATGGTCTTATCACTTCCCAAAAGGTCTCACCTCTTTATACTTTTATACTGGGAATTTAGTTTCAATATGAATTTTAGAGGGGACCCATAGATATTCATACCATAGCAGTGGTCAAGTGGCCAAATGAACTGAAAACATTTTTCCTGACTCATGTTTACAGCAATACTTGGACATTTTCACAATCCATATATTCTCCACAAAAATGTATCCAGACATGTGTGAAAATGGAGAAAATAATTCCTAAAATGCTGCAAAACAGATATTATAAACTACATTTTTATAGGCTACTATATTACTTTTTTCCTTAATTGCAAAATATTATATAGTTTTAACATAAATTCCTTGAAAATCAATACCTTTGAAACTAATCATCAATGTGAGGGTAGAAATGGCTCTAGAAAGAGGGTGTGTGGAAGGAGTGCATAGCACTGGACTTATTATGGCGGGAATGACAGGAGAAAGAAATATGTTAATTTCTTATCGAAACACTATGGGGGGATGTGCCGTCAAGGGGAAGGAAGACTGTCTCTGAGTAGAGTAAGAAAATGTATGGTTGGTATTCTTGGTAAATAAATTTGATGAACAATCTCAGATAATAGAGAAATGTAGTCAGAGGGTTATGAAAAGAGTTGATAGTAGATTTGGTCTTGAAAGCATAAAAAATCATTATTTTCATATTAATTATTGGAATAGGTCCAACAACTAAACTGTAGGATAGTTTTGTTTTTCTGTAAATAATACGTGCTCTGATTATTTAAATTTTCAATCTGCTTTACTAATGCCTGAATAAATATATTTTACTATGTGCAATAGTATTACTGTTTTAAGTATTACTGTTAAATATATTAGTATTACTGTTTTAATAATATTACTGTTTATAATAGTATTACTGTTTTAAGTATTACTGTTAAAGAGGATCTAGAATAGATAAATGGAAAATCTAAGCTTTCAAATGTCTAATATTAAAGCACTTTAAAGAAAAATAAAATATACAACAAAATAGGAAATAGAAGTTGAAATTTTAGTGGATAATAAATTCATCAGTTTGGGCAGACTTCAAAAGTCATAAAACTCAATTAAAGTAGAAGAAAGAATGAATGATTTTAAATATTACCATGGCTTCTCGTTTTGCTCTTCCCTGCTAGCTCCCAGTTCCCCTTCCTGCATGTCTCCCTCCTTTTGGTGACCATGGTAGTTATTTTTTTTTTTTCTTTTTTGAGACGGAGTCTCGCTCTGTCCCCCAGGCTGTAGTGCAGTGGCGGGATCTCGGCTCACTGCAAGCTCCGCCTCCAGGTTCACACCATTCTCCTGCCTCAGCCTCCCTGGTAGCTGGAAGTACAGGTGCCCGTCACAACGCCAGGCTAAGTTTTTGTATTTTTAGTAGAGACGGGGTTTCACCGTGTTAGCCAGGATGGTCTTGATCTCCTGACCTAGTGATCTGCCCACCTCGGCCTCCCAAAGTGCTGGGATTACAGACGTGAGCTACCGCCCCGGCCAACCATGGTAGTATTTTGATGCCATTAACATATTTCTAGTCTCTGAGTATTCATGTCTTAAGCTTCATTTTACATCTAAAAATTGTGGAGTGAAGTGATATAACAGACTTGTATCATGGAAGAGGCAGCAGGCTTAGAAAGATTATTATCAACATTTTATTCTTTAAACAAAATTTTGCATGAAATGTTATCTTTCTTTTCAAAACAATTTGGTGGCTCTAATGAGTGTCCTGAGCCAATTGTAATATTAGCTAATGGAAGGAAAATGATTGGTAAGTGGAAAATTATGTCATTTTTACTGAGAAATAGGACAAAATTTTATCCTTTCAAAAGCTCCTAAGTGCAAAATTGGGGAAGATAATAGACTTGAAAGCAACCAGTCTCCAGCACAAACTAGATACACTTGTGCATTACTAGTTGAATTTTAAGGCCAGGCCTACAGACTCAAAGATAAGGTCAAATTGAAAATTCTGAGCATGGTTAATATTCTGAGCCTAGGTAATTATATTCATGGTTACATGTATATGAACGTTTCCTGAATGCATGAATGAGCTACTTAATTATTGATGATCTAATCAAACACAGTAAAAGTGAGCATTCTTTTCCCTTTGTCAATGGGTTGTGAGTGATTAATTCAATAGGAATTCTTTTAATTACTCATACATTAGCGAGGCATTAAATCATTAATTGCTAGAATTTATCTAGCATCTATATATATTTCAGTTGGCAGAGAGAGATTCAAAACCGAGGAGCACCATATAATTTTTCAATAGCCCACATGTTCATGTGGACCAACAGTACACTTAATACTTATATAATATCTAGAAATCAGTTTTAACTCAGCTAAATGATTACATTTACTCAACTATTTTCTTTATTATACAAAATTTTAATGTATTGAAAAACAATGAAAAATGACAAGAGGTTTTACATTGAAATTTTTCAACAATAAGCTTTCAAATACTTTTTTGAAATATGTCTTTGAGTTCAGTTAAACAGTCCTATTTACTCAGATCTTGCCAGATGTTTGTATTAGGAAACTCAAGAATAACCAAACGTTTTAATCAGTTTTGACTTTGTCAGAGTCGTTTACAAAGATAAAATGCATACCTACACACACACACACACCCATCAGTATATACATACACACTATATATACATAGATCATGTAAAAAATATATATCTTTATATATACATGAGATATTTATATCTCATATATATATATACAATCATGTTAAAAAAAAAAAAAAAAAAAAAAAACTTGTGTTATCTGCATTTCGCCAATAGTGTCAAGCACTCTTTTTGTGTGTGTGATAGGGTCTCGCTCTGTTGCCCAGGCTAGAGTACAGTGGCATAATCATGGTGCACAGCAGCCTTAACCTCCTGGGCTCAAGTGATCTTCCTCAGCCTGGGAAGGTTGAGGTCCTCCTGACCTCAGCCTCCTGGGTAGCTGGGACCACAGGTGTGTGCCACCACTCCCGGATAATTTTTTTGTAAAGATGTGGTTTCGTCATGTTACTCAGGCTGGTCTAAACTCCTTAACTCAAGGAATCCTCCCACCGTAGCCTCCCAAACTGCTGGGTTTACAGGCATAAGCTACCACACTTGGCCCACAAGAACTTTTGAAAATGCTTTAATAATTGTAATGATATGAAACTGAGGGGGGGTTTCTTGAGTGAAACTCTCCTAATAAAGATTTCATGAAAGAATTTAGTAATCAGCATTGAAGAATACCTGGCTACATTCATGGATTTCAGAGTTTGAGTCATCCTGTTTGGTGTGGCTTGAAAAACAGGCAACAAGTATAATTTTCACCACTCAGGCCTTTTTTTCTGATATTTGAGGTTTAGAAGACCAGAGCATATGAGTATCTTTTGCACATGGCTACATCAGAAAATCTAAGAATGATGGGAGTGAACTTTATGAACCAAGGCAGTCCAGAATGTCTTTGAGATAGAAAAGATGCATTCTAATTCAAGAATAAAGTCTGTATCTGAGTACCCAACTTCAATGTTATATAATTCCAAGTTTGATGAGTTTTAAGTATAATCTAGTCCAGTCTCTTCATGCTCTAAGAAACAGATCTGTAGAGTGGATTGGTAATTGACCTTTAGCCACACAGCAATTCATCGGCAACACTGGTCAATGTCTCATTGGCCCTGTTTGCCATGAAACCACAGAAGGTCTAAGAGTCAACAGGTGTGAATTGAGTTCAGGTCTTGACCAAAGAGTAAAGATGCAAGGGCTTTGGTTTGTTTGTTTTTTCCAGGATTTACGTCCTAAGTTCAGTATGTAAGAGTTAAATTAAGTAATATCAAAATTAGCCTAGAAAATACTTTTCAGTCATCCAGAATGTACAGCATGCATTAATAAATCTAATTTGTCCAGTTTTTCTTCCAGCATTGAAAGAGGTCAATGGTATTATATTGGTAAATATAAGATGAAGTAATTGATTAGAGTTTAAATGACACTGTACAAGAAATGCAGGCCATTTTGTATGCTTGGTGAATTATTTATTTTGTTGACTATTGACAACACATGGTAAGTCTCCTCCACAATGAATCGACTGACCCTGGGCAAGTTACCTAACATGGTTTAACTTCAGTTTTTTTCATCTCTAATTTCTTTTGTTTTTAATAACCTGGTCTTCAAGCTTACTTTCTAAAGAGGAATGTCATCATGTCAAAAATATAGTGATATCCAGGTATTAATTAAAATGGTAGGGGTTTTCATGACTGACAAGAGCTATAGGCTTGGATCTTTATCATCTCCGTATGCCCCATTACACCAAATACATGGTAGCACCTCAATGTATGCTTATGATGTGATTAATATAATATTGACTTAATTATTGAGTGGTGGTTATTGATGGTAGATTAAAAATTTCCCCTCAATCTTATTGCATTTAATTATTTAAATTATTTTTACCATATTTATATTTCTATTTAAATATCTTCTCTGTAAAGTCAGAGAAAACCAATTTTTAAGGATATTAATGTTTGCATACAAAGATACACACACAAACACATTTATATATTTACACATATGTGCATATGAATATAACAGACTTTCACTAAGCTGTTTCATTTCACATTGTAAATAATTGACTAAGTGACCTCAAATCTATTAGGTCATAGGTATGATAGAATTACAAATAAACAATAGGAAGATGAAAGCCAGAAGACAGATGTAGGCAGCTAGATGGCATCCAACATGTCAATTACAGTAGTGAAATGCAGTTATTGTGTGAAGTATTGCAAATCATGATTATTCTTTCCCCCAAAACAAAGAAATAAAAAAAAAAAAACTTTTCTTTTTCCCATTTTCAGCAAAAACCTGTTTGTTTGTATATCAAAACGTAAAACTGCTGTACAAAATATGGCAATTTAACTGCCATCCAGTGCCAGC
Source organism: Rhinopithecus roxellana (assembly GCF_007565055.1). Classification (NCBI taxonomy): domain Eukaryota; kingdom Metazoa; phylum Chordata; class Mammalia; order Primates; family Cercopithecidae; genus Rhinopithecus; species Rhinopithecus roxellana. The sequence goes on along the minus strand of NC_044553.1, from coordinate 142,995,516 downwards.
AATATAGAGCCAGCCATGGGCAGAGTTGGAACATTGAACACTGCAGTGACTGGTATGACACGCATAAAAAGGTTCTACACATTCATGTTGTAGTCAATTACCAGTTATTTTGTGTTGTTACTAAAAAATACCCTTTTGTTCCAAATATAAAGCTGACCTAGGACTTTTGTGAGCAACTTGACTCATGGCCTAGATTTTCCAGGATTCTAGGGTTTGTGTTTGAGCATTCAAACTGTTTACGAGGCTCTCACTCTGGCAGCCAAATCATCAGGTAGGAAAATCCATAATTAGAATACTCTTGTTTTTTTTTAAAAGCTGACAGACAGTTGCTTTCATTAAGTTATGCCCCACCCAATGAAGCTCAAAACTGAGAACAATTCCTTCGCTCACCTAGTATGAAACTTTCTTACTGAGGTCTCACTAGATGGGGCCTGTTAAAAACCACACCAGAGGAATTTCGTTATTGCAGACCAGCCATTCCTTTAATAAGGCTGAGCAAATCATTGAGCTAATTTAGCAAGTTCACATATTTTATAGTTGTATTCTTACAATCTAAATGGACCCAATAAATACTGCCTAGTCTTTGATAGATCATATTCTCTGCTCCTGTTTTCAGAATTCTTCTTTTTCCCTCAGTTTTGCAAAGCCTACAGTAAATACGCTACAGTTTAGCTGGTGTAGTGTGTTTACACAGAGAGGTGTGAAGCACTTCCACAGATTAAAGATGAGATACAGATCCATGTCCCAGGATGACATCCCCTGCTCCTATGTGGGGGCCCTCGTGGTATTCAAATAGTGACTTGGAGTGTTTCCTCCTATGGGGTCTCTTTATCATGACATTTATTTGAATAGGGTTTTCCTGCATTACACACACATTTTGGCTAGAAATTAGAAAACAAAAATCACAAACAGTAATTTATTTTGGAAATAAATTAAAAAACAGAATATCAATTCAGGAGAGAAGGAAGAGGTACCTTATAGCGATAGTAATGCTTGGCAGATAAATGTTAATCTGAGTACCTCACTAACTGATTGTTAGTGATTTGAAAATGATTCCTTAAGAGGGAAACAAGGAAAATAGAGGCAGACTCCTTGGAGAATATCAATTTATTGATCATGAAAATCAGAAAGCATAGGATGTAGATGTGATCAATAAAAGGAAATATATACAATTATAATTGTCAATTTACAATAAAAATTGTCAACATAATTGACAGGTAAAAATTTTAGAGTGAATACTACAATATCTAAAATTTTTAAATTACCATTTTGGGCTTAACAACTTATTAAACATTGTCAAAGAAAAGATAAGTAAATCAAAGATAAGAAAATAAAATGTTTCCAAATTGAAAAAGAGAAAAAAAATTTAAAAAAATGAAAAGATCCTCAGTTACTTGAAGGACAATATCAAGTAGTCTAACATATGCATAACTGTAATTCAAAAAAGAAAGAAAACGAGATATGGAAAAAATACTTAAATAAAATGTATTTTTTCCAAATGCAGTAAAAGCTATGAATATATAGATAAAATAATTATCATGAATGCTAATTAAAAAAAAAAGAAAGAAAACACCACAAAAGCTTATAAAAATCAAACTGATAGAAACTGAAATTTTTAAAAATCTCAAAAAAACCAGCGAATAAAATATATATCATCTTCATGAAGTAAAGCTAAAAATTACTGATGACTTTTGAAAAGAAGCCGTGTAAGACAGAATGCAATGGAGCAGCAAATTTTCAGGTTAGCTCAACAAAAAATCACTACAAATATGAAAGACACATATTCAGTCAAATAAATATTAAAATTTTTTCATTAGACATATAAGAGCTATGAAAATAACCTGAAAGTAAACAAAATATAGGCACACAAAGCACATAAATATATATGATTTTGACATCAAATATATTTATAGAGCCCTACACCAAACAACTGAAATACGTAAATTGTTTGTGTGCTCATAAAATAGTCACACACATAGATAATATTATCCCCCATAAATCAAGTCTCAATAAATTTCAAAAAAGGGAAATAATAGAAAATTAAACTAAAAACAGTAATGGAACACCTGGATAATCCATAAAGATTCATAAGGTAAACAGCACTGTTCTTTATAACTTCTGGGATAGAAAAGAAATCACACAAAAAAATTACAAAGTATGTCGAAATATTTTAAAATAACAACTCCAAAGAGTAAAATTTGCAGGATACAACTCAAAGCATTTTTTTAGAGAGAAATTTACTTTATATGTTTATATTAGAAAAGCAGAAAGCCTCACAAAACAATAATCTAAGCTCTACTTTAGGAAGCTATGAAAAGAAGAGTAAATCAAACCTGCAGTATGTAGAAGGGAGAAAATGAAAACAGAAGAGTGGAAATTTAAATAAATGAAATTGGACAAATCATGAAGAAAATTAATGAAACCAAAGCCTGATTGTTTTCTAGAGACAACACTAATTATGAAGACTGAGCCTATATTAAATAATGGGCAAACTACCTATACTACAAACAGACATTGTGTGGACAATAAGCATATATTATGGACAATTTCATGGCCAAAATAATGACTACTTAGATGAAATTGATCAATATTTTGAAAGGCACCTTAAGAAAACTACAGAAGAAGAAATAATCTGAGTGATACCCTCTACCATTTAATACCGTATAAACTGTGTTCTCACTTTGGGAAGAAAAGGTTATAAAAATAAGTCTAAAAAAATTTCTGGAGTAGAAAACAGCATTCTAGGATAGTTTGTTTGTTTGTTTGTTTGTTTGTTTCTTTCTTTCTTTCTTTCTTTCTTTCTTTCTTTCTTTCTTTCTTTCGGCACCAAGTTTTGTAGAAACTTAGGCACATTATTTTACCTTTCTTGGTTTAATTATTTATAAAATGAAAAATAAAACTATCAGTGCTTTTGATCTCAGTCTTTTTTTTTTTTTTTTTTTTTTTTTTTGAGACAGAATTCTCACTCTGTCATCCAGTCTGGAGTGCAGTGGTGTGATCTCAGCTCACTGCCACCTCTGCCTCCCGGGTTCAAGCGATTCTCCTACCTCAGCCTCTCGAGTAGCTGGGATTACAGGTGCACCACCATGCCCGGCTAATTTTTGTATTTTTAGTAGAGATGAGGTTTTACTATGTTGGTCAGGCTGGTCTCGAACTCCTGACCTCATGATTCTCCCACCTCGGCCTCCCAAAGTGCTGGGATTATAGGCGTGAGCCACCGCACCCAGCCCTGAGTCGTTTTTTTAAATTCAGATTACTGGGACTATTCCTCATCAACTGAATTATAATTGTTGCAAAAGAGGTTCAGAAGTCTATAGTTTTAAGAAGCCCCCCTGTGTGAGAAGAGTCAAATGCATAATTTGCATAGATCCTCTCACGTTCAAAGTTCTGTGATTCTATGAGAATATGCAAAAAGCAATGGACAACATAAAGGAAAAGAAACAATAAAGATGTTACATTCATTTCATAGAACAAGTTTGAATTGGTCTAATTTAAACAACCTTTGTTCTTTCTTTATTCAAATTGAATGCCTCACCTTCAGATTTGCATCAAAACTTGAAACCATATGTCTTAAAGCGGAAAGGCTTTAGTGTCTTAAATAGTGTGCCCAATGTGGGAACTAAATTTCTAATTGGTGACTGACTTACATTTGTGATTATAGGAATTTCTTCTATTGGTCATTTACTCGTTGAGGTTCATGACTTTCCTTTGGTTTTCTTAGAACATTTTCCTAATAGGACATATTTATTACCAATTAATCCAAAGTAAAATTAAGTTTTAGCTCCCCACCGTATAACCAAACACTCCTTAAGAATAAAAAATGAATGGCAATTCAGAAGAACAAAACAAGCCGTCATTATGGGTTTGGAAAGTTAATTAGAGCACAAATTAGCAATGGTTCCTATAATGATGGCCAAATGTCTAATTGTTCCCAGCAGTCAGAGAAGCCAATTCTTATGCAGGTTTTCAGGTTCCTTGAGGTTAAATTGTCAGACTTAGCAAAATAGTATTCATGTATAGAACTGGATTCATCTACCGAGGAAGATCAATGTCAGTGACCTGCAGATTAAAGCATAAGAACGTGGAAAGTTCATTGAGGGCCACTCTGGACCAATAATGATTTTGGCATATTGCAATAAGAGCTTTGAGTCATTTCCACGCACTTTAGGTGAAATGTGTAAGTTAAAATTGTCAATGATGGATGAGAATATTACAGGATTTCTCCAAGACTACGAGACTCATACACTTTTAGAGCAACAGCTTAAATTTCATGGGATCTTTGATATTCCTTATAAAAAAGTATTGATTTTATTGTAAATACTTCCTGAAATTCCTTTGCATGTTAAAACAGAGAGAAAATTTTCCACCTGCTTATGTTGTCTGTTGGTCCAGTGAAAAAAAGCACATCATCTTTGTGGAGGGAAGAAGTTTGAACTTCCCTCTGAAGGTCTGATTAATGCAGTTTGCTGAAATAAACTGATAATAAATAGATTAACAGAAGAAGAGACACACAAATTTATTAACATGCACATGTGCATGGGAGACACATCAAATATAAGGCTCAAAAAAGTGCCAGATGGCTGAAGCTTAAATAGCATCCTCTTCATAGGGGAGAGGAAGTAGGGAAAGGCAGGCAATTTTGAGGGTAGTAAATTATTTTTTAGGAGCGTTGATCTGGCCTGAACAATAGTTTGTAAGGGATTATTTATAAAACTGAATGAGACTTGAGGAATAGACAATAGCCCTTGACAAAGTCTGTCCATGTTTAATGACACTTCTCAGCCTTCCTTCCTGAGATACGAATTTAATCCTCTATGGTTAATGAAATTTCAGGGTGGGGAACAAAGGTAATTGCTTCTGGAGGAGCTTCAGAGAAGGAAACTTCAGAGAGAGTGCAATCTTGTGTTTTTTGGGTAGGAGAGGGAGAAACAAATGAAGGTCAGAAAGTCCTTGTTTCTAACATTGCTTCTAAGGCCTTTTAATTTCCTTTGGATCAAATTGCTGAACGGATCAAGCTCTATACTTTGGAGTATTGTCTGAGCCCCAATATCTTTACATATTTGAATGCACATAATTCTCACATAACTCCCTCAACCATTGGAAAAACACTATACAAACTTGCATTATATACGTTTGTCTTCACTGGTTCATTGGAGCAGAAGTTGTCCTTCTGATAGGAAGCTTTGGACTTTTTTTCTCTAAGTAGTCTAGCAGAGTTTTATTATTTTTAATTTATTCATTCAACAAATATATACTGAGGGCCAGCTCTATGCCAGGCATCATGTTAGGTGGTAAGAGTCAAAAGAAATTGAGGGACACTTTTACAACCTTCATGTTGTTTATTAAGACCATGATGTTCTTATTATGCTCCATATTAAAGTATATGCTGAGAATTCCTCTTCCAACCATGACAGAGTTGTCAGGATTGAACAAACCCACGCACCATGAATAACGATAAAACCAGACAAGATTTTCAGACATTTGGACATCAAGTAGCACAGAAATGTGATACTCAGAAGAAGGAAAACAAAGATGGCAATCTCTACAATCATTCTTGTTTTCTGCCTAGAGCCCTTTCCAGACCACACCAGAGGGAAGGAAATCCCAAGTAAAATATATTAGTCATGCTGATAAAGATTGGAGGTCAGGAAGGTGAAAATGGATAGAATTTGTAGACATGAGTACTGTAAAAGAAGGAGCTACATAGAAAAAGCGGCTTCAAAAATCTACACAGGGCTTTCCTTGAGAATTTGGCTATACAAATATGTATAGAAGTGGAAAAAAAAAAAAAAAAAAAAAAAACATTAAACATACCCAGAGCTCACAAAGAGCTAAGAACATGTTTGATTCCCACCCAGAGCTGTGGGACCTTGATAATCCTTTAGAGCTATCAGTAGAGACCCCCAAATGGTGACTCTTTAAAAGGACTATTCAGTTCTAGAGTAAATACTAATCAATGCCACTATAATGGGCTTAAGAGAAAAACCTTGAAAGAATCATAGTAACACACAAAAAACATAACAGCCTTTTAAAAATTTAAATTATTTGTAAAATCAAAGCAGACATCAGAATTCAAACACTGAGCAATGTAACATTTATAGTGCCCTTCATCCAAAAGAAACTGCCGCCTGGCAAATAAAGAACCAGAAAATAATAACTATAACCAGAGGAAAAATCTATCAATTAAAATAGACCAATACATGACAGAGGTGATGGAATTAACAGAAAAGGGAGCTTTTAAAAATCTATTATAAATATGATAATTATGCTCAAGGGTTTAAAGAAAGATAGGAACAGAATAGAAATAAAAGTAAATATACAATAAAAGAACCAAATAAAACTTTTAGAGAAAAAATAAATCATGTAAGTCAGACAAAAAGGAAACATCTTTAAAATACTAAAATATTTTTGTTGCCTGAGCTTTGTGTGTCAAATCCAATAAATCCTTGCCAACATCAATGTTTTGAAGTTTTTCCCCTCTTTTCTTATAAGAGTTTTGTAGTTTCTGGTCATATACTTAAATATTTAATATATTTTGAGTTTATTTCTGTGTATGGTGTAAGACAAGGGTCTAATTTTATACTGTTGCATGTGGCTACCCAGTTTCCTCAACAGTATTTGTTGAAAAGACTGTCTTTTTCCCCTTGTGTTGTCATGACATTCAAAGATCATCTGGCCATATACATGAGTAGTTTTATTTCTGGGCTCTCTATTCTGTTCTATTGACTATGTCTGTCTTTATCTCAGTACCATAATGTTTTCATTACTGTAACTTTGTAATATGTTTTGAAGACAGGAAAAGCAACACCTCCAGCTTTGTTATTCTTACTTATGATTGTTTTGGCTCTTCAGGGTTCTGTGGGGTTACAGAGGAATTTTAAAATTGCTTTTTCTATTTCTGCAAAAAATGCTATTGGGATTTTTATAGAGAATTATATTGACTTTGTAGATTGATATAGGTAATATAGACATTTTAGCAATATTAAGTTTTCCAATGCATAAGCATGTGATTGCTTTCCATTTATTTATGTTATTTGCAATTTATTTCACCAATGTTTTGTAGTTTTTGATGTACAGACAGCAAAGGAAATAGCAGAATAAAATGGCAGCCTACAGAATGGGAGAAAATATTTGCAAATCATATACTTTATAAGGGGTTAATATCCAAAATACATAAGGAACTCCCTCAACTTATTAACAATAACAACAACAACAAATAAGAAGATATTTTAAATGGGCAAAGGGCTTAAATAGATATTTCCTCAAAGAAGACATACAAATGGCCAACAAGTGTATGAAAAGATAATCAGGATAATTAATTATCAGATAAATATTAATCAAAACCACAATAAGATATCACCTCACACCTTTAGTGCGGCCATTATTAAGAAAAAAAAGACACATGCTGGTAAAGATGTAGAAAAATTGGAATTCTTGTACACTGTGGGAGGAAATACAAAATGATACAGTATGGAGCTTCTCCTCAAAATTAAAGACAGAACTATCAGATGATCCAGTGATTCCACTTCATTTAATTAAAATGAATACATTTTTAAATTAATGGATGGATGAACAAATTAGTGAATAAAAGCCTCTTGAAGTCTTGCTCATTTATCATTTCAACTCAAGCATCATGTCAGATAAAAATATGTTTTATGTTATATACATTGAAAATATTACATGAATTGACAAACGGTGTATTTTGCCATACGTTTAAAAGTTAATATTGTCAAACATGTCTGTAATTTTTATAGAAATATTGTTTCTCCATGTCTTCTTTCAGTTCAATTTCGCTTATAAATAATGTGCCTTAAATTTATGCTTATTTTGTTTCCAGCATGTTTATTTCATTTCATTGAAGTTTTTAACATGTAAAATAGGCCAAATTTTATTTTCTTCTTGATAGATAGCAAATGATATCAGCATAGTATAAGAAACCAACTTTCTTTTTTTATATTGAAGTACTACTTTGTCATAATTTAATTCTTTTAAATATTATAAATTATAAGTTCTTTATTCTGGCATAGTGAATTCTGTAGTAGTCATAATATTTGAATTACAGGAAATTTATATTATTGTTGTTTATGGTAAAATTTTAAAATTATTTCCACTGCACTTTTTTTCACATGTTTAAAAAAGTATTTTCTAAAGTCCTTATATTTTTATAAAAACTTCAAGACACCAATTCAAAACAATACTTGAAGTTTTGACTTGGAATTACATTAAATTAATACTTTTTATACTTTTCTATACTTTTAAATATAACATCTTCCTATTGATGAATATGGTATATATTTTCACTTTTAAAAAAGTTTTTAATCCTTGTCCTGAAATATTTTCTTATTTTCTTCATATAGAGCCTATATCTTCATTTTTAATGCATTCTAAAATAATTTATATTATTGATTATGTGTGAAATATTTTTTCATTTTCACATCTGGCTAGCTGATAATATTCTCATATTCAAATATATTTATTTCTCAAGTTTTAACAGAATTATCTTGGGTTTGTTTATTATATGCATTCCTACTCTTTAATTAAATTTTTTAAAAGCTGCATATATATGATATAGATATGGATATAGATATAGATATAGATATAGATATAGATTTGAGACAAGGTCTCACTCTGGCACCCAGGCTGGAGTGCAGTGGCACAGTCATCACTCACTCCAGCCTCGAAATCCTGGGCTCAAGCCATCCTCAGCCAGCCACCTGAGTACCAGGAATAAAAGCATGCACCCTTATGGCTAATATTTTTACTTTTCTGCAAAAGTGGGGTCTCACTATGTTGCCCAGGTTGGTCTTAAACTCCCGACCTCAAACCCTCAAGCAATCCTCCTGTCTTGGCCTCCCCAAATGATGTGGTTACACATGAGCCATCACGCTCAGCCAAATTCTATATATTCTATACTAAAACTTTCACCACTTTGACTTAAATATATTTGATAAAACATGATGGATCAAATATTCATGTTCTTTACAACATTATTGGTCAAGTACAATTAGTTATGCCATGGAAATAAAGCATTCATTTTTATTTTCAATACATAGCATTCAGTTAAATATGATGTTATCATACATCTGTGGTTATAGCTCATTTCCTGATTTTCAAGTTTACACGTTTTATTTATTTTATTTATTTATCTCGTAGAAATTACAAAAAAAACTACTTTTTTTGAAGTTGGCATTTTCATAGGCAGAGCTTTTGGATTCATGTGTCCTTTTGTCTTTTTTTTTTTCCTACTTTTTTTTTTTATTTTTTTGAGATGGAGTCTCGCTCTGTTGCCCAGGCTGGAGTGCAGTGGCACAGTCTCAGCTCACTGCAACCTCTGCCTCCCAGGTTCAAGTGATTCTCCTGCCTCAGCCTCCCTAGTAGCTGGGACTACAGGCGCGCGCCACCACACCTGGCTAATTTTTGTATTTCTAGTAGAGACGGGGTTTCACCACGTTGGTCAGACTGGTCTCGAACTCCTGACCTCATGATCCACCCACCTCACCTCTCAAAGTGCTAGATTACAGTTATAAACCACTGTGCCTGGCCTTTTTTCCTACTTTTTAACTTAACTTTTTCTATTTGTAAATATTTTTTCCAGTTTTTTTTATTCTTTTTAAGTTTCTTTATATAGTTGCTAAATTATTTCATTTTTTAAATAATAACCAGGTCATCTAAGACTTTATATTTCCCCTGCTTTCCCTTGTTCACACTTTGGTTTTAGTTTTTCAATCTAATAGTTTATTGATTTTAATGGGAGAATTTGGCCCATTCATATTTATTTGTGTGTCCTTTTTTTCTCTCTCGGTCTCTGTCGTTTTGACTGAAGTAATTAATTTACTTTCTATTTTGTGATATTATTCAGTCTAGACTCCCTTGTTTTTGTTTTATTTTTTTATTTTTTTATTTTTATTTTTTCCTGAAGCGCTCTCACTCTGTCACCCAGGCTGGAGTGCAGTGGCGCGATCTCAGCTCACTGCAAGCTCCGCCTCCCAGGTTCACACCATTGTCCTGCCTCAACCTCCTGAGTAGCTGGGACTACAGGTGTCTGCCACCACACCTGGCTAATTTTTTGTATTTTTAGTGGAGACGGGGTTTCACCATGTTAGCCAGGATGGTCTCCATTTCCTGACCTCGTGATCCGCCCGCCTCAGCCTCCCAAAGTGCTGGGATTACAGGCATGAGTCCCCGCACCCAGCCTGAAGTAATTAATTTACTTTCTATTTTGTGATATTATTCAGTCTAGACTCCCTTGTTTTAAAATTTTATTTGTGCTTAAATTCCTTATCTTATCTCTTACTGTTCAATGTATGCTTATTTGTTATTTTAAGGAAACACAATATTAACTATGCCTGCTTTTTCTCCTGGTGTTGTCCCACTGCCCTCTATCATATGAAGTGATCTTTAGAATACATTTTAATTATTTCTTCCCTTCAAGATGAGAGAAGTTGCTTTTCAATTAGCTACCAATAATACCTTGAGCAGACACATCTCTATTCTCTCTCTATCTCCTTCCAAACCTGAGATACTTTAGTGTCACTTATTTCAGATGGTTAGAAATAACATGTTATTATTATTAGAAATAATGATAATTTATTATTATTAACATAATAAGCTATTTGCATTTTTCTTGTATTTCATGCACATTTAGACGTTTCCAGACAATATAATTACTTATGTATATTTAATTATATGTTTTATGTTTTATGATTTACACTGTGCTCTCTCCTTTTACTTTTCCCTAGAAGTTTCTGTTGTAAATAATTTACTGTTTGTTTATTATATATTTCTAGCGTTTTCATCAGATAAGTTAAAGGCTGATTTAGTAATTCCTTTATCAACTTTTTCTCATCCTGAACAGTTAAATAATATTTATTTGCTGGTAGAAAATTATTCGGTTTAGTAATTTTGTCTCAGTCATGTATGTTGATGTTATACGGCCATTTTATAACATATAATAATTCAGATGGATAGTGTGATGTGTTTGTATTCCCTTCACAATAAACTTTTTCTTTCAGCCTGAAAAGTTGTAAAAAATATTCACTTTATCCGTAAAAGTTAGGATTTTTACCATGAGTTTTCTCTTTTCCCGTTTGGAAGTGGACGAGAATTCTATTCTGGAAGCAGAATAAACTGTATCCAACTTTGTTTACAATGAGAATTCATTGATATTTGAAATAATTCAAAATTGTAATGTGACCAAGATTTATTTCCAATAATATTTCTGAGTGGAAGCCAGGATTGAATATGAAGCAGAAACAGGACCACTGGGTAAGAATGACTTTCTGTTATTGGAGAGGTACATGTGATAATAGATTTAGCAAACATCGGAAATTAAAAGACACATGCACATATACACCACACACATACACCTAGGTCATCTGTGTACATCAATTGCAAACCTGGCTCCAGTTCTCTCTCTCTCTCTCTCTCTCTCTCTCTCTCTCTCTCTCTCTCTCTCTCTCTCTCTGTGTGTGTGTGTGTGTGTGTGTGTGTATATGTGTATATGCCTTTTCTCATGACACATTCAACTTATTTTTTTGAAGGTGAAGTCAATTGTTTTCCCCTTAAAGCTAAGGTTTGTTATCTGTTTAGGTATATCAAATTCACAATAGGAGATACTGTGACAATTCCAGAAGAGAATGTGTGTACTTCTGCTCTCTTTCTCACTCACTTTTTTTTAGAAGCTGGCCACTATGACAGTCAATGCAGATTAGTCCACTGGAGGCTGAGAGATGATGCAAAACAAAACCAAGTTGTCCTATACAAAGCCCCTGACTATTTATTTATTTATTTATTTATTTATTTATTTATTTATTTATTTATTTTGAGACAGAGCTTCGCTCTTGTTGCCTAGTCTGGAGTGGAGTGCAGTGACACCATCTCGGCTCACTGAAACCTCTGTCTCCTAGGTTCAAGTGATTCTTCTGATTCAGCCTCCCAGGTAGTTGGGATTACAAATGCTCACCACCATGTCTGGCTAATTTTTGTATTTTTAGCAGAGACAAGGTTTCACAATGTTGGCCAGTCTGGTCTTGAACTCCTCACCTCAGGTGATACACCTGCCTCTGCCTCCCAAAGTGCCAAAGTGCTGGGATTACAGACGTGAGCCACTGCGCCCGGCCAAAGCCTTGGACTTGTGATAGAACCTTGCCAAGATCAGCAAAACTACCCAAGCTACCGACAGTCATCGACAGAGGTATGAATTAGCACAACTGAGAGAATAACCACTCAGCTACTTTGCAGACTTGAAACCAATTAAATTTGCATTGTTTTAAGTCACTGAGACTTGTGGCTGTTGGTTCTCAGCATTATTATAATCAGTGACTGAAGACCATATAGACGAAATGTGATATATTAGAAATAAACTGAAGCTAGAATAAAATTTAGTGTTATTATTTTATACTTAATTAGATCTATTCATAGTACCCTGAATTCATTTATCCAACAACTAGGGCTAATATAGATTGGTTTATCTTGGAAACAGAATGACTTTGTAATTCTTCCATGTATGAAGTTTATATGAATTTGTTGTTGTTGTTGTTGTTGTTGTTGTTATGCAGTATTCCTCTGTCGTTCAGGCTGGAGTTCAGTGGTGCAATCTCAACTCACTGCAACCTCCGCTTTCTGGGTTCAAGAGATTCTCATGCTTCAGCCTCCCTAGTAGCTGGGATTACAGGCGCCTGTCACCATGTCTGGCTAATTGTTTTGTATTTTTAGTAAAGACAGGTTTCGCCGTGTTGGCCAGGCTGGTCAAGAACTCCTGACCTCAGGTGATCTACACACGTCGGCCTCCCAAAGTGTTGGGATCCACCACCTTGGCCAGTTTATACGAGTTGACTTATAATACACTGCAGACACACCTTATTGTAACTGCACTGGGAGACTTACTGTTTTAGAACACATGAAGACACACTGGGAATGATGTTAAAGGCTCTAAGGTATAGACAATTTGGGGTAGCACCTTGACTCATGTTAAATTTGAACCAGTTAGTAAATATATTCTTTTTCGGGACAACTTCTAGGATGTTTTCTTCAATGCTTTGAACATATAATTTCAATAAGAAAAATTCCAAGGCAGGATTTAGATTGGTTTGCTTGTACTACCTGACTCTGCCTGTTTCATTTCTTGTGGTTTATGGGATAAAGTTTTATAATTAGCTTAGGTCTTCTGTCCAAGACTGTGTCAAGACATGGGATAGTGTGATGGGCAACTGTGATGGTGAAAAAGAAGAAAGCTTGATGAAAGTATGGAATGCCATTACTGAAAGAAGAAATCTATGTGTTCTTAAGACGTGGATAGATGTTGATTGAGTCTCACTTGTTGATGTGCCTTTGATGTGGCTACACCAATACAATTTTCTGAATTGTTGTCATAAAAGTTGTTCAGGTACAAGGCATTTGTCGCAATAGTCTGGGAATGTTAGTGTTATGAATTAAATAATAACATTTTTACAAAAATATAAAAAAATCAAAAATTTATTCAGAAAAAAGAAGAAAATATATTAAATATTACCATCCAGAAAACTTAATCTTGTTCTGTAAACATATTCTAGCATGGGTTACTATGATGTAATTAAAATGGAAATAGCATAACAATTATTTTTTATTTGGATAATTTCATAAATTTATTTCTTATGTAAGTTTAATTATTAAAGCAAAATTTTGGTGAAGCATGAGGTATGAACAATGAAACTAACTTAATAAAAGTATATGGTATTGTGTCAGATAATATGATATAAAATCAACTTTGTAAATAACATGATTGCTATCATTTCTTTTTCTAGATCTTGGACATATTACAAGACAATAAAAATTAAACCAATTTCATAGTTAAAGAATATTGATGCCATCAAAGCTATAAAGAATATTTATAATTATGGTTATTTATTCCACTAGATGAAGACTTTTTCATCAAAATTCCGTTTGAATATATACTTTAACATTTATAATCTAGGAAATATTATTTCTTTAAAAAATTTGGGCCTATATATTGGCTAAAGAATTTACTTGTGAAGGCTGGGTTAGGTGGCTCATATTATAATCCCAGCACTTTGCGAGGCTGAGGCAGGTGGATCACTTGAGCTTGGGAGTTTGAGACTAGCCTTGGAAGAGTGATGAGATCATGTCTCTGCAAAAAGTACAAAAATTACCTGGGCATGATGGCATGTGCTTGTGGTCCCAATTAGTCGGGAGGCTGAGGAGGGAGATTGCCTGAGACCTGGAGTTTGTGGCTGCAGTGAGCTGTGATCATGTCACTGCACTACAGCCTGGGGAATGGAGCAAAATCTTTCCTCAAAAACAATAATTTACTTGTGGCAACTATACATAGAGGTCAGTGATTAGCAAGTTATAATTGAGATAAATTGCTTTAATTTGCATTTATTCATTGCGCCTTACTAGTAAAACTCAAGCATTGGAAATTTAACACTTTCATAAATGTACTTAAAGAGACTGCAGAGATTTTGATTTTTTAATTTTTCATTAAATAGAGAGTACATTGTAGAGCTCAGTTATTTTCAGAAAATTCTGAGAATCATAATGTAGAAGAAAAAAAAGATAGTAGAAAACTAAAAACTTTTAGAAAGGACCACTCCTCGCATCTGCCTGTAAAATATGAAAGTAGATTGAGGTAGTTAGAAATAGAGTTATAAAATAATTGATCAAAGTATATGGAAGGAAGAGAAAACCAGGAATATTTTCTATTTAGAATTCAAAATTGGCTGAACAAATGAGTGAGTAAATGAATGAAAGTTATTATTTGAGCATCAATTATTTTTTAAACATGGTCGCGGTATAGAAGTAAATGTCTTGTGATCTGACATTGAGAAAGCATTGTTTATTATAAGTAGAAAGATACAAACACTTATGTAAATAAAATAATAGAGGTATTCCTGTAGACAGGGTATAGAGGAAGTGAGAGGAAGAGGAAGAAACAAGAAGAAAGAGAAAAGAAATGGGAAGAAAATAGAAAGGAAAGAAGCAGAGAGAAATAAATTGTATTAATGTAATGAGAATCCAAAATGATTCCTGGTTTTGGAATCTCATAATGTAGCACCATTAGAGCTACAAAGATATATAAAGATAATATACTTTAACTTCTGTAAATATTCGTAATAAAAGTCAGTATTACTTTTGACGAATGTGCTCAGAGATTAAACAAGTTTCGTTTCCCACAGCTCTCAAACTATATAACCGCTTCATATATTCAATAACTCTTGAAGTGAATAAATAAGCTGGTTATAGCTCATCAGGCCATTGAAGGAAATGGAGGCAGACATACAAATAAGAGTGTCACTCTATTCTCATGCAAAAACATGAATGGAGGCTAGCAGTCCGGAGACAGATAAAACCCTTTGCACACTACCTAAAGTTCAGTAAAGCTGGAATGGAAGATAGAGGCAGCAGGGCAGAGGAGTGAATCAGATAAGAGATTAGGAAGAAAGGCCAGAGAGGTAGAGCCAGGTTATTTATGTATTCATTTGCTTCCTCTCTGTACTATTCTGTAAGCAAGATAAGGTTGCCTAAATGTAATTTGATGTTGTTTTAGTCCACTCTTACACTATTATTAAAAAAAAAACAAAACCCTGAGATTGGGTAATTTATAAATGAAAGAGGTTAATTGACTTACAGTTCTGCATGGCTAGGGAGGCCTCAGGAAACTTACAATCATGATGGAAGGTGAAGGGAAAGCAAGAACCTTCTTCACATGGTGGCAGAAAGAAGAGAGAGAGGGAGGAAGCACCAGACACTTATCAAACAACCAGATCTCCTGAGAAATCACTCTCTCTATTTGAGAACAGCGTAGGGGAGCTGCCCTCATGAGCCAATCACCTCCCACCAAGTCTCTCCCTTGACATGTGGGGATTACAATTCAAGATGATATTTGGATGGGGACACAGACCCAAATCATATCAGATGTGCATTGAAAAAAAAATCAGAAATTTAAAGCAGTATTAGCCAAAGAGAGGTTTCTGGATACCATTGATACCATGGTATATTATTATTTATCTTTTAAAAACTGTATATGTATAAGAGTGAGAGGGTGATCCTATGGTCAAATGAATTTGAGGAACTCTTTGTTGAAAAAACCTATATATGACTATATCACAACTTCACCTAGGAGCGTAAAGGAGCATAGTACTCAATTTTTTTTCTGGAATCATTTGATGAAGAAACATTTTGTCTCAAAATATCTGTGAACATTATCTTGGGCAATGTTGTTGTAGAGGATGGAATGAAATACACTAGTCTGGAGATAGGCATAAATTTTAGAAAACATTGAAGTATTCAAAGCAATGCTGTTAGAGGTTATAAAAGGCAATAATAGTGTGGTTGGATAGGCTGAGATATATCCAGAAGGGTAAAGTAGAAAAAACTTGATATTGGATATTATTAGTCAGGGAAATGGCAGAGCAAAATTGTCCCTTGATTTGTAGCTATGTTGTTTATCTGTATCATTTATTGTTGCATAACAATCTACTATTAAGTTTATCGACTTGAAACAACATACATTTGTTATCTCCCATCTTCTGTAAAATAGGAATCAATGAACAACGTAGGTGGGTCCACTGGTTTGAGGTTTTCTCAAACCTGCCATCAAAGTATCAGCTGAAGCTGCAATGTCATCTGAAGGGTCAACAAGAAAGATCTGCTTTCAAGCCGACCTACATCTTTATTTTTGGAATTCAGTTCTTTGTAGGCTGCTGGAGTAAAGGTCTAAGTTACTGCCTGGCTTATGCTACAGAGGCCACTCTCAGTTCTTTTATCACATTGGGTTCTCCATAGGACAATTTGCTTTATCAGAACGATCAAGCAGAGATAACAAGCAAAAGAAAGATTGCTAACAAGACAGAAGTCACCATCTTGTATTACTTAATTTTGGAAGTGAGATCCAATCACAGGTATTATATTTAGTTTGTTAAAAGCAAGTCATTAGGTCCAGCCCACACTGATGAAGAGGAATGCAAAATTACAATTAGATAGGAGGAAGAAATTCAAGAGATCTACTGAACATCACAATGACAATCATTAATAACAATATATTGTATACTTGACAATGTATGAAATAGTACATTTTAAGTGTTCTTGCCACACAAAAATGATATGTATGTCAGGTGATGCATATTTTAAGTATCTTTATTTAGCCCTTCCACAATGTCTACATACATCAAAACATCACGTTAAATGCCATAACTACAAACATAAATGCCAAACTACAAATTTAGTAGTTGTAAATTTAAAAAACAAATTTAACTTTTTAATTTAAAATTTAAAAAATTGAAAAGAGAAAAGAATTACAACAAGGGTACAAATTATAGTAGATGCAAATTGTTACAGGCCATTTTAGAAGACTGTCTGCTGTATTATCTAATGGTAAGTATTAAAATAAATTTCTGGAGCTTTCCTCTTAGGGAAGACTGTTAATTAAAAATAATGGCAAATAAGAACCCCCGCCCCAACAAAAAAACCTCTCTATCTTTAAAGTATATGTAACATTATTTCCTGTTTTTAAAAAATATCTAAAGATTATTAGGGGCCGGGCACAGTGGCTCACACCTGTAATCCCAGCACTTTGGGAAGCCGAGGTGGGGGGATCACTTGGGGTCAGGAGTTCGAGATCAGCCTGGCGAACATGGTGAAACTCTGTCTGTATTAAAAATACAAAAATTAGCCAGGTGTGGTGGTGGGCGCCTGTAATCACAGCTACTCAGGAGACTGAGGCATGAGAACCACTTGAACCCAGGAGGCAGAGGTTGCAGTGAGCCAAGATTGCACCACTGCACTCCAGCCTGGGTGATAGAACAAGACTCAGTCTCAAAAAAAAAAAAAAAAAAAAAAAAATTAGCGAGCTTCTTTGTTAAACTACCTGATGCATCAAAGCGTTTTTGTAACTTGAGGAATCTATGAGCTAAACTGAGAAGTGATCTGTGCACTCAAACGTGAATGTTTTACAAGGTATTTAATGCACACAAAGCAAACTATATCCAGAAATAAATACAATTAATAATTAAACTTTTCCAAAATCAGCCTTTATTTTTACTAAAAGTATTATTGAAGCAAAACATACATTTTTTTTCCAATACTGTAACATGATACCCAATATCATGCTTTTCCATCCTTTCTCTTTTTAATGTTTTACACATGTTATGGGAAACCATGTGTTTCTGATTAAGGACTTATTGTTTGCTAAATTGCTGTGGCCTTTCAAATTCTTCACACCCCTTTATCTTCTCATCCCCACCTCTTAATATTACAAATAAACGCATACATGCATTATTCAGCTAAAAGATTACTCAGTCCGCTATGTGATCACACTCAAAGCACTTTAAAAGTATGTAAACATACATATGTGGAATTTGGTCTAAATTTCAACTTTATAACTCTAGCCCCAGTAATATTAGGTGGGCTTAGTGATTTAACTTAAGTATTTGAGAGTTACCTAACTGAAGACTGAAAGACTAGTAACTGGAAATCAGAATTGTTTATTGTACTTTGAACAAAGGTTGAATGATTCTTTTGTTTACAAAGATGTAATGATGCATTACATGGAGCACTGTACCTCTCAAAATAAAGCAGGCTTGCCTAAATCTGGTTGAGTAAAGTAAAATAACTATGTTTGGGTGTGTGTGTGTGTGTGTGTGTGTGTGTGTGTGTAAGAGAGAGAGAGATAGAGAGAGATGGGGAAATAGAAGAGAGAGAGAGAGGAAGAGAGAGAGATCTAATTTGGGAAGTCAAAGTGGCAAATTGCAACAATAATAATTTTGGAAAACAAAGAGCATGCTGATTAAATGTTAGTCTTAGGTAATTTATTCAGCAAACCGGAAGTATAATTTCAACTTCTATATAACGACAGTCATAATAATCTTTATCTAATGGCGATATTGTGAGTTTTCAACGTGATGGCATCAGGTAGTAGTGAGTACTAGATTGAAAAAGCAGAGGAATATGATGGCCAGGACAAGGAAAGAGGCTGATTTACTTTGAAATGTCAGGGAAAATCTCTATGAGGCAGTAACATTACATTTTAAACTTGAATTGGAAAAGGAGACAGATGAGCAAAGATATGAGAAAGAACATTCTAGGAGAAAGTCATCAAGGAATTGCAAAGGACCTAAGGCAGGAACAAACTTCATGTGTTCAGCTAAAAGAAAAAGACCTGTGGGCTGCAGCTTTCCAAGATGATAATTAGAATTATTAGTGGAGGATAAGGAGTCAATCCAGAGACTATTCACACAAAGTCCTTATAGTTCATGCAAGAGGCTTAAATGTTATTCTAGGGGTGATTGGAAGCAATCGTGTCTTTTTAGTAGTGCAACCATGTGACATAACTTATGTTCTGAAAGAGAGAGAGAGCAAGCTTATTCTGGATACTTTACATGGAATACATTATACAGGAGTTAGAAATAAATTGGGAAGTTTTGAGATAATTTAGGTAGTTCTGGGTAGAGATGATAAGGGTTTTAGAACAGGGAGAATAAAAGGCAAAGGAATGATATGCAGAAATTCAGAATACATTTTTTGAGATCAATCCAATGAAACTCTTTATAGACTTACATCCAAAAAAGGGAGAGAGAGAGGAATCAAATTTGAATCCTAGCTCTTCAGATAAAGTATCTGGATATATGAATAAGAATGGTAGAGGATCTGATTTTGGTTAGGGTCTTAGGAATGTCAAAATTTTGAGAAAGCAATTAAATATTCTATATAGATGGCAGTGTAAGTGAGATTTATGATACTTGACTTCAGTGGACCGTGGCTAGAGGTAAGATGGGAATTACTGAAATATAGATTGAATGAGTGTGTTAATATTTATAAAGGACTGGCAATGTCTAACACATAGGACATGTTACCTAATTGTGGAAGTTGCTCTGCTGTTAGGATTGCTGCTATTGATAATATGTAAAATATGGAAAGAAAGAAGGATTAATAATCAATCATTATAAACTATTCTAATTTTAATATGATATTGTTAGTTCCATATTCAGAATTGAAACAGAAAACACTAGCAAAAGAGGGTTACAAAAAAAAGCAAGTAAATTAAGGGGAAAATTAAAGCATACACTGTCTTTAAATGTAAGAGAGAATGTGGCCAAAGGAGCAGGAAGTAGGTCTGTATATCAAATGCTGCGAATAGAGGAAACATGATGATAAAAATTGGCTTTTAGATGTAGCAGCCTGAAGGTTGCTGAGAATCTCCAGGAAGAAGAATGGAGTTTTAAAGGGAAACTTGCTGGATCAAGAAGAAGAGAAACAGGAAAGAAAAGCAGAGTAATAATAATAAACAATGTTCTGAAAGGTTTAACTAGGAATGGGATGAGAGAGTTAATGGAGTTGATGGGCATATACGTAGAGTTTTTGTTATTGTTTATTTTTAAAATGGTAAATTTTAAGCATGTTTATGTATCACTGGGAATGAACTAAGGAAAATGAAGAAAATCGTTATTTAGGTGAGAGGGGAAATAACAGTAATAACACCTTGAGAAAGCTAGAAGTAATGGAATCCAGAGTACTGATGAAAAGTTTGTACATTGATCGACTTGTTGAAATGTCATTTCTTGTAATAGAAAGAAATCACTTCTTGCCCATTCTCCCATTCTCTGAATGGGAGAGGAAATGCAGGTTAAGATTGTAAAGTAGAAAAAAGGTCGAAGTGATTTCTTCCAATTGCTTCTAATTGTGGGGAGAAGAGATGGGATGTTTCAGATTTTAGGAGAGACTGGAAGGTAGAAATTATTATTTGGAATGAACATGAGAAAGGAGTAGAATGAGATTGCCCAACAGTGTTGATTTCTCATTTGATATGTGAGGTGGTGGGTTTGAACTGTGATTGGTAAGCTCCATTTGATGGTCTCTTTAGTCATGGGTAGTTGCTTGTATACAGGTACAGAGAAGGAGGTACTGAACTTTAAGTAGATTTAGTGTTTCTGGGTAAATGCAACAGAGGTAGAAAAACACAGTGGCTCATGCCTAAAACTCCAGAACTTTGGGAGGCCAAAGATGGAGGATTACTTGACTCCAGGAGTTTGAGACCAGCCTCGGCAAAAAGTAAGATTGTGTTTATAAAAAAAAAAAAAAAAAAAAAAAAAATTAGCTAAGCACAGTGGAATGAGCCTCTAGTCCTAGCTACTCAGAAGACTGAGGCAGGAGGATCTCTTGAGCCCAAGAGCTCAAGGCTACAGCGAGCTACAATTGCATTCCATCCAACAGTTGCATTCCATCCACTGAACTCCAGCCTGGATAACAAAGTGAAACACACTGTCTGTGGAAAAAGAAAAAGCTGAGGAATTTAAGAATACTATTAAAGTCCTTATCATAATAACACACTACAAGATCTGAAATGAGTACAGAAAAAATTAATGACTTTAAGATGATATTTGATGGAAAAACTAGCACAGACCAATGGAGATAACTTCCCAATGAGAGAGGAAGATTGTTGGAGCAGATGAAAAAGTGGAAGAAGAGAGAGTGGTGTCAGAAAGTTCAATATTCAGAACTTATATTTCAGAAGTAATATGATAATGACAAGATCAATGTTATGACCCTGAGAATGGTCAAATTAAGGTGGAGTAACAGAATATTGGACATGATGAGGTTTAGAATATTTAGGCACTGGATGTTATGTGGGTTATTCAGAGCATCCAATAATTGAAGTCACAAAAAATGGGGACAGTCATAAATGTGTTTGGTGGTAAAATCCTCAACATATAACAAGCTGCATCAAGAACGATAATAAATTGACATCAACAATGAAGTACAGGGGTTGCTATTTTCAGGTAATGTGCAATTAGAAGGAGCTAGAGGTTTTAAAGGAGGAAAAGAGAATGTGACACTTAACTGGTAAAAAGAATAAGGAAGAATATCTTTCCCACGTCCGGGATTTATGTGGGCAGCAGGAGAAACAAATGACTCACGCCATGAAGGGGCAGGGCAAGTATTTACCAAGGAACAGAGATTTCTACTCATCCATAAATGTCAAGTAAATAGTGAGAGGCAAGGCTAAAGATAATAGGACATTTCAGAGGACACTATAATAGAAGACATACTGCACTGATAGCTATAAAATACACACACACACACACACACACAATATATATATAAACTCCGTCTCTACTAAAAATACAAAATTAGCTGAGCGTGATGGTGCTTGCCTGTAATCACAGCTATTTGGGAGGCTGAGGCAGGAGAATCACTGGAACCTGAGAGGTGGAAGTTGCAGTGATCCTAGATTATGCCACTGCACTTCTGCCTGGACAATAAAAGCGAAACTCAGTCTCAAAAAAATAAAAACACCCAACAGTTTGATTTTATCTCTTATGGTCTAGTTTAAAATATGGATAAGTAGGAAATTACAAAGTAATATAATAATGTGATTAGTGAATAAGCTAGTAGGAACATCTAACCTAGTTATCAAATAAAAGGCAGAATTTCACTGAAGTGCAAAGATGCAATTCCCCAATAATAATTAATGGACAATACTTTACAGAGGTGTGTGGATAAAAGAAGTTCCTTATAGTTTGTGTTCCTTTTTTTATTCTTAATGTTATTTATCTATGCCATCTGTGTTATTCAAACAATTGTGTTAAATGTTTACTTATATTTACTATTTTTAGTCTTTTCAAAGATATGTCTTAAAAAAATTCTCCCATTTATCTTTTATTTATATTTCATTGATTTATAGCTAGCATTATTGATTGTTTTGTAATTTCTTAAGTATGACACATTGCTTATTAATTTATAGCCTTTCTTCTTGTTCTGGGCTAAATTGTGTGCCCCCACCACTACTAAATTTATGTTTTAAAGCCTTAATCACCAGTAACTCAGAATGTCACTGTATTTGGAGATAGGGCATTTAAAGTGGTAGTTAGTTAAAATAAGTTGATCAGAAAGGGTCCTAATTCAATATGAATGGTGTCCTAATAAGAAGAGAAAATTTGGACATACAAAAGACACACAAGAGATGCACACACAGAGAAGGAAGATCATGTGAAGATACAAGGAAAAGAAAGCTGTATATAAGTCAAGGAGACAGGCCTCAGGAAAACACACTTCTGCAGGCACTTTGAGATTGGACTTCCAGCCTCTATAACTGTGAGAAGATAAAATTCTGTTGTTTAAGCCACCAATTCTGTGGTATTTTGCTATGGTAGCCCTAGCAAATGAATTCACTTCTTTACTAATCTAAGGATGTAAAAGCCATAAATTTTCCTCTAAGTGCCATTTGAACTGTGTGTGCCACACAGTTTTATAGAAAGTATTTTCATAGTTTTATAGTTATACTTATTTTAAATTATTATTGTGACCTCTTCTGATACATGAACTATTCAGAACAATGTTTATATATTTTCTAAACATGTAGTTTTACATAGTTTTGTTATTGATTTCTAATTTAATGGCAGTATCATGAGGCAAACAACTCTGAATGATTCTAATTCTTTTAAATTTACTGAAGATTTGTGACCTAATTGTCACAAATATTGCATGCATAATCTAGAAGAATATAGAAACTCTCTTGTTGGGAGCATGAATATACATATATCCACTAAATCGAGATTCTAACTTATTTGTCAAATTTTCTGTATTCTTATTAAATGTATAATCTTTTGTCCTACACACTATCAATACAAATCTGCGTATTAATAACTATCTCACATAATGGCAGATTTGCTTATTTCTACATTCTGAATTTTGTTTGTATATTTGCATTTATTTAACAGGTTAATTTAAATATGTATTTATTATGACTTCTTGCTAATTTGAAATGTTTAATCTTGCATAATGGTTTTCCATTTGAAATTTGCATGGGTATACCAGCTTTCTTTCTTATAGTACATGGTTGACTTATCTTTTGCCATCTTTTGCCATCTTTTGTTGTGACTGCTGTTTCTTCCTATTAGACTCTTTCCTCTGATTAGTGAAAATAAAATTCATGCCTTATGTGCCAAACTCAAAGTTGAGTGGCATAATCTCAATTATAAAGAATATGTTATAAAAAATAGACAATGAAAGAGGAAAAAGTTATTAAATATATTCCCTGACCCTGCACCAGCAATTTTATTCCACACTCTTACTTGCATTGACAATCTGATTTCCCTTCCATGGTATCTTCAGGTTCTTACTCATCAAGATTGACTGGGGGTCACTTGACCAAATACATTTTTCTCCATGTCCAAAATTTAAACAAATAAATAAAAATGTTAATCTTAACCTTGGCAAACAGGGAGGATACTGAAATCTTTGCTCTCTGTGTAGCAATGCATGCTATGGCATCTATAAACATTAACAGCTATCTGTTTAGTGAATGAATATTCATATAAAGCTATGGCATTTAATTGGTGAGCTACATGATGCTACATGGTTCTGAGCTTTTGAGAACTTGGGATCATCTGTTTCAAAGTGCCTCAATTCTGTGATTCAAAAACCATATAGAAGACTACTTTTTTTTTTTTTAATTAAGAGAGTATGTTTGAGCTTTGCATATTGGAGAGAGTGGCTAATCTCCTATCCAGTTAATAATGCAAAACAACCCTGGAGATTTTTCAGAAAAATTGAAACAGCAATTATCTAATTTCCTGAAACGGCATGCATGGATTTGTTGTAGAAACTGTGTTTTAACCAGTCTCAGAGTGGGAGAACTCATGAAAGGCTCTTCTCCTTGTGCCCTGCATATGAGTGTAACATTGCAAGATGTACTAGGCATAGAATGAACTTCTTTATTACTTTAAAACTAATTGTTGTTGTTTTATAATTTGATTAAATCCAAAGATGGACAATTTTCATATTTCTTATACAATTTATAAATTTATTATAACAATTTTCTAGCAGGTGGAGTTTTTAACAGATAGGTACAGTAGGGCTATTTTCCACAAAAGAGAGTCAATTGTATACTATTGAGGTAGCATACAATTGTATGTAGGTATTCCTTAGGGATTTGCTTCAGGAACCCTAGTGGATACCAAAATGGATGAAAGCTCAAGTCCTTATGTAAATTGCTGTACTATTTGCATGTAGTCTATAATATCCTCCCATATACTTTAAATCAGGTCTGCATTAATTATAATACCTAAGGCAATGTAACTGCTATATCAATAGTTATAACTGTATTGTTTAGGTGATACAGAAAAGACAAGAAGTCCGTGTATGTTTAGTACAGATACAACTATTTCTTTTAAAATATTTTTCACATATGGTTACTTGAATTTACAGATTCGGAACACACGGTTACAGAAAGCCAACTGTATATTTTTTGCCTCTATTTGCAGATGAGGAATGAGTTGAATAATAGAAATACCAGCAAATCTACAATTTTTAACAATTATTTTAAATTAAAAAAATGATTATTTGGTGTATGTATTGATGAGTATCTTTAAATTGTGTTAGTGCATTGGCTAAAAATTATTTCACATTGCAGTGGTATAGGATAATTTTTTAATGTATGGGAATGATACTGACAAGCTCTTTATATAAATTTATAATTTTATTGTAATATTAATTGCTGTATAACTAATTTTCACTTATTAATAAATCATAAAGTATTGTACAGTAATAAGTTCAAAATTAACACACAATGATCCACCAATTATATTATAGCAAGTTTTTAATGGATTAAACAGAAATTTCATTAGTACAAAATTAATTACTATAATCATTTTTCATGAAGGCAGATATTTTCAATGTTTGCATATTTTATCGTACTACAATAAACATATCATATCTGAAATAATCATGAAAAACAAAAAGAAAGTTGTAATATGAAAATAAAATAAAATTTTCTGAATTGGTGAATAAAGTTTTTGAGAAAACAGGCAAAATGCAAGAAAATAGAAAAAGACTTTAGGGCTACTTATTTGGACATTCTATAGAAAAAGATACTTCACTGAGAGAGCAAAATAGAATATGAATATACTCTCTAAATTAATGTAAATCATAATGGAGGAAATTCAGAACAAGAAAATAAAATATTGCAAAGACTCCATTAAATGCAAATTTTGTTTCTGATTCAGATAAATTGACATATTTGAAATTTGAATATTTAATTATTGATCATTTTTATTGAAAATCATCCACTTCAAACAGATGCAGTGGCTCATGCCTGTAATTCCAGCACTTTGGCAGGCCAAGGCAGGCAGATCACTTGAGGCCAGGAGTTCAAGTCCAGCCTGGCCAACTTGGCAAAATCTTGTCTCTACTAAATATACAGAAAATTAGCTGGCCATGGGGGCAGGTACCTGTAATCCTAGCTAACTCGGGAGGCTGAGGCACATTAGTCACTTGAACCCAGGAGACAGAGGTTGCACTGAGCAGAGCTCTGTCACTGTACTCCAGCCTGGGCAATAGAGCAAGACTCTGTCTTAAAAAAAGGAAGTAATAAAATAATCCACCTCAATAACAATATTTTAATTGTCTAAAACTGGATGTACATAAAACAACCCATATTTCTCACATAAGTAAAAAAAACAAATCCTAGTTACTTTGTTCTATTTCAAATAATTCTTGTTAAATTGAAAATGTTTTACGAATAGAGTTGATGAAAAAAGTAGAATGGATGCAAAGATTAGCCATGTTATCACATATTTACTGTAAATTAAATTGAATTAAAATGTATATCCATACATTTAAGTAAATTAAATGTATATCATCAATACATTTATGTATTCTAAACTGAATATTACAATTTTAAATACTAGTTTAATAACTGTGCTTTATAACAAAAAGTGTATAAAAATAAGATATCTTTTTTAAGCATAGCACTTTGCTTGTATTGAGTTTTTTCCAGTTTTACAAATGAGAAAATGAAAGATCTAACAAGTATAATGACTTGACCAAAATTATCCGTGTGTTTAAGGGGTCAATCCTTAGAACTCAAGTTTCTGGGGCTTAGTTCAGTATTCTTTCTCTATTACATCACTCTTCTTATCGGTAAGCGCATATCTAAAGATGGCCATGGAGAAGTAAGATTTATTTAAAAAATGAAATTTAAATGTCCACTAAAAGTTCAGTATGGGTACTTAAATGTTTTCCTTCATTGCTTAATAAATAAAGAATGCTTTTTGGGAAAGTGGAAAAATAGAGTTATATGTTCAGACTAATTTTTTTTTTTTTAAACTTTATTTTTTTAAGTTCAGGCTGTTTTCAATGCATAACCTACAAGATTCTGTTTTTGGCAAAGTAATGCCCAACATGAGACAATCATTCCAAAAATAATGTGATTATTTTTTTTTTCATTTTTAAGAAATCATAACATAATGATTTCATAATATTCTTGCGGAATTTTATGCAGAATATAAACGTGATAACAGAAAGTGTGTCCATTATTTTGGGCACTGACATACAAAATCAAATGATCAAAATGAGAACTGATGCCATGAAATAAATCATATTTAATTAAATAAGAAATTCACAATATTACTCCATTATTACAATCCTTAGTATGAATCATACAGAACAGATAATTAATTTGCACATTCTATATATGAACATATTGGGGAGAAATTTATTATTTAGCTTGATTGGAGAAGACATAAGCAAATTGGCAGTATACTATTTACACAGACATAGAATACAAACAGAAATTCAAATAAGGTATCTTTCCCAAACTCACTTGGTAAATGAGTGAAATTTTGTTATCGAAACCTAACAAAACAAACCCTAACAGGAAAAAAAAAATAGTAGGCCAAGCACATTCATGAGACTGCAAATACTGTAAAAAAAAATTTGGCGGAACAAATCCAGAAATGGATATACAATATGACATATTGTGAACAAGTTAGTTTTATGGTTTTTCTCCACTGTACTTGTTACTCTGTTACATAATATTTATTCATTTAAAAAATTTTTTATTTTTAATCTTTCCCTGCAGTTACATTGTGAGTTCTGTTAAAACATATCTGTCTTGTTTACAGCTTAGCTCCCATACCTAAACAGGACTTATATAGTATGGTGTCAGTAAGTGTATGTTGAATGAATTAAATCCAGAAATGAATGTAAATTAACTTTAGAAAAGTCTACAAATGTAATTGGACAAGTTAAGTGATTTAAGGGAAAAAAACATATAAGAACCTCAATAGATACAAATAATCTGATTCAAAAAATTCTATATTTATTTGTGCTAAATACAAACCAACACAAAAATGGAGAATGTTTTTAAACAGATTGAGAGTATCTACCAAAAGCCAAACATCACACATAGTGGAATAGATTTTTTCTTTAGAATTGGAAACAAGAAACATGTGTTCACTATTGATACCTATTAAATATTTTATTCAACACACTAAGCATTGCTGGGGAAATTATTACTGTCTACACAAAACCAGAAAGTATCTTCACATAAATTTATTGGAAATTAATGGAAGAGTTTGTTAAATATCTATAGACAAACAACATAAGGGAAACCTAATTTCAGAAATTACCTTTTACATTTGTTGCTTGTACTTTCAGGTTCTTATCTAAAAAAATAATGCTCAGACCAAAGTTGTGGGGCGCTTTTTCCCTTTCTCTTCTTTTATTAATTTTACTGTGTACAGCCCTATGTTTAAGTCTTTCATTCAATTTGAGTTGATTCTTATATATGGTGTGAGGTAAGGGTCCAGTTTCATTCCTTTGCATGTAGATATTCAGTTGTCTCAACCCCATTTATTGAAGAGATTGTCCTTTCTCCATTGTGTGTTCTTGGTACTTTCATTTAAAATCAATTGACTGCAAATGCATGGATTCATTTCTGGGTCCTCCTTTCAGTTTCATTTGTCTATGTGTCTGTCTTTATGTGAGTACAGTGTTGTTTTGATTACTATGGTTTTATAATATATTTTGAAGTCAGGTATTGTGATGCCTCCAGCTTCATTCCTTTTGTTTAAGATTGTCTTAATCCAAATCTTTTGTGGTTCCATAAAACTTTGAGACTTGTTTTCTCTATTTCTGTACAAAAAATCAAATTTTAATAACAATTTTATTGAGTCTGTAAATTGCTTTGGATAGCATAAACATTCTAGCAATATTAGTTTTTCCAATTCATAAACAAAAGTTATTATATCTTTCCATTTGTTTGTGTCTTCCTCAATTTCTGGGATAACATCAAACTAAAAAGCTTCTGCACAGCCAAGCAAACAATCAATAAGGTGAAGAGGCAACTACAAAATGGGGAAAACTCTTTGCTAACCATACATCTTATATGGGGTTGATATACAAACTATCAAAAATATCAAGAAACAAATAACTCAGTATTAAGAACACAAATAGCCCTATTAAAAACAGGCAAAGGATCCGAATAGACGTTTCTCAAAATAAGCAGGCAAATGGCCAACAGGTATATGATAAATGTTCAACATCACTAATCATCAGAGAAATGAAAATGAAATCCACAAATATCAACTCACACCTGTTAGAAAGTCTATTATCAAAAAGATGAAAGATAACATGTGTCGGAAAGGATGTTCAGAAAAGGGAATACTTGCACATTGTTGCTATGAATGTGAATTATTATGAGATACCATGGAAAACAGTATGAACGTTTCTCAAAAAAATAAAAATAGAATTATGGATAGAACATACCTAATATGAAAATTCAATACTTAAAATCTTCCAAAATTCAAAAGTTTTTGAGGATTGACATGACATCACAAGTGGAAAATTCCACACCTGATCTCATGTGCAAGATCACAGTCAAAGAGAAGATGAACAACACACAGTTTATTCAGCATCCTCAAGAAGGAAAAAAAAAAAAAAAAAAAAAAAAAGCCCTCAGTCCCCTTCAGCTTCATTATATATTTTTTTCATGCATTCCCAGATTCCCCACCATGACCACACCCACAAAGGGTAATAAAATGGCACACGTGTATCCCAAACAAGTCAACAGCAGGCTTCCCTTGATGCCCCAAATGGGCCCAAGACTTACCTGCATTATTCACTTTTTTTGCTTATTCTCTGCTCTGTGGTGTAAAGATAGTGTTGAAAATGTAAAAATGGCCTGAGGGAGATGTCTCTGAAAATATCCACCTCTATGGATAACAGTGTAATAAAAAGAGGAACCATTTATGTTTACCTATAGAACAGAAAGTCTGTTGAAGAAATATGAATGACGAAAGAGTTAAACATCTTATAGATGAGTATGGGGTTGGAATACCTGAAGAAATAGAATAAACTATAGAAGTTCTATGCTGAAAGTAATGAAAAAAAGTTAATGAAAAATAGGAAAATGCTACATAAGGCTAAAAATGAAGATCTCAATGACGTATTGAAAGGGTACATCCGTCAGCATTGCAGTGAACATGTGTTAACCAATGGTAGGTGGATTGTGAAATAAGGAAAGCTCCATTACAATGAACTGAAAATTGAAGGGAATTATGAATATTCAACAGGCTGGTTGCAGAAGTTTAAGAAAATATATAGCATTAAATTTTTAAAAATTGGTGGTGATAAAGCATCTGCTGATAATGAAGCAGAGGATAAAGTCGTTAATAAGTTTACCAAGGTCATCACTGATGAAAATCTGACATGTATTAGCCCATTGTCACATTGCTGATAAAGATATGTCCCAGACTAGGCCATTTACAAAAGAAAGAGGTTTAGTTGGATTTACAGTTCCACATGGCTGGGGAGGCCTCAGAATCATGGCAGGAGATGAAAGGCACATGTCAGTGGCAAGAGAAAATGAACAAGATGCAAAAGAAGAAACCCCTGATAAAACCATCAGATTTTGTGAGACTTATTCCCTACCATGAGAGCAGTTTGTGGGAAACCACCTCCATGATTCAAATTATCTCCTACCAGGTCCATCCCACAACACATAGGAATTATGGGAGCACAATTCAAGATGGAATTTGGGTGGGGACACAAAGCTAAACCATATCATGATGCCAAAACAATAAATAATGCCAGTGAAAAGTCCCTATTTTGGTGTTATTGTTCCAGAAGGACACTGACTACAGGTGATGAGACAGTCCCTACAGGAATTAGGATGCAAAGGACAGAATAATTGTGTTGAGATGTGCTAATGCAATAGGCACACATAAGTGTAAAATCACTGTGATAGACAAAATCTTGTATCTTCACTGTTTTCAAGGAGGGAATTTTATATCAGTCCATTGTTATGCTAACAAAAAGACATACATCATTAGAAAAATTTTTTATGACTGATTTCACAAATGTTTCGCACTAGTGGCTCATGCTCTCTGCAGGAAAGGAGGACTGGATGATGACTGCAAGCTTTTATTACTCCTTGACAACTGTTCTGCTCATCTTCCAGCTGAAATCTTCCTAAAAATAATGTTTACCATTGAATACACATAGACATAAAGATGGAAACAAGACACTGGGGACTACCAGACAGGGGAGTGAGGAAGGGAAGTGTGAGTTGAAAATCTACCTATTGGGTACTGTGCTCACTACTTGGGTGATGGGATCATTTGTACCTCAGCATTACACAATGTACCTGTGTAACAAACCTTCACATGTACTCCTTAATCCAAAATAAAAGTTGAAGTCATAAAAAAATTATATTTATGCCATATACTGTACTCTAAATTTAATAATTCAGCCATACTACCAGGGTATCATTAGATCAATGAAGACTAAATATAAGAACACTTTCTGGAACAGCACACTAGCAGCATTGAACAGAAGCACGAGTGTGAAAGATTTTCAAAAGAATTTCAGTGTGAATATGCTGTTGCTGACACTTAGAACACAGTAACTAAAGATACAATTGTGCATGCCTGGCACAACCTCTGGCCTGTGACTATGTTCTGTAATGATGGTGAACGAGGTGTGACTTTGAAAAAATCTGTGTGTCAAGTGAGAAAAATAATGATGTCTAATCTCCTTACACATGCAAAAAAAAAAAAAATCTAACTTCATAACCTATCTGTAAGCTAGAAGAAGTGGCTATCAAAAGTGGCATTAACATTAATTAATGAGAGTCCCATTGTTCATTCATTGACCAATGGTGAAACAGTATATTAGTCTGTTTTCATACTGCCATAAAGAAATAACTGAGACTGGGTAATTTATAAAGGAAGTAGGTTTAATTGACTCACAATTCCACATGGCTGGGGAGGCCTCAGGAAATTTACAATCACGGCAGAAGGAGAAGCAAACATGTCCTTCTTCACAAGGCAGCAGGAGAGAGAAATGCAGAGTGAAGGGGGAAGAGCCCCTTATAAAATTATCAGATCCTCACTCACTAACACGAAAATAGCCCCAATGATTGAATCACCTCCCACGAGGTCTCTCCCTTAACACATGGGGATTACAATTTGGATTACAATTAAAGATGAGATCTGATTGTGGACACAGAGCCAGACCATATCAAACACCAAAATGGTTCTGAAACAAGGTAATCATGAAGTGCCTAGAAAGGTAACATTAACATTGCAGAACAATTTGCACATAGACTACACGGTGAAAATGTGCTGTGAGCTTATAGAAGAACTAGCACAGTGTGCACTCATAAGAAAACAACAAATCATCTGAGTTTATAACATCAAAGAGACCTCCAAGACAAGAAGTGTTGTTAATGAGGCAGATGTCTCTGAAAGAAACATTTTTAAAAGTCATCCATTAGAATGTCTCCTTAATCCTAGAGGACCTACTTCTTGGTCCTTCTACTGCTTCTGATGTTTCTTCTTACCTATAACAGTGTACAGTTACTTTTTAATCAAAATGCAGCATTATAAGTGGAGAATGAAAACATGTATTAATAGTTGTTTGTTGATGCTGTTGTTTAAAAATGGACACAGGTTTTCTAGTGATGCTACTGTGCTGCTTAATTACCCTGAACACATTTTTTCCTTTTTTTGAGACGAGGTCTTGCTCTATCGCCCAGGCTGGAGTGCAGTGGTGCGATCTCGGCTTACTGCAAACTCCACCTCCCGGGTTCATGCCATTCTCCTGCCTCAGCCTCCCGCGTAGCTGGGACTACAGGCACCCGCCAACACTCCCGGCTATTTTTTTTTTTGTATTTTTAGTAGATACGGGGTTTCACCGTGTTAGCCAAGAAGGTATCGATCTCCTGACCTCATGATCTGCCCTCCTCGGCCTCCCAAAGTGCTGGGATTACAGGCATCAGCTGTGGGGAAAAGAAAGAGAGATCAGCCTGTTACTGTGTCTATATAGAAAGAAGTAGACATAAGAGACTCTATCTTTTTCTATTTGATCTTCTTTTGGAGTTTGTACTTATTTAACCTGCATTTGAGGTTGTAAAGTTACAGGCATCTGAGCTGCTGTAAGAGGAGTTGGCCATCGTGGTTTAGACTCTGATGGCCCTGCTAATTCTGGACCTTTTCCCTCTAATTTTAACGTTTCAGGTTATATCACCTCCTGTAATTGATTATCATCAACATTTTGCATTGACCGAGCCATTACCGGCTCTGCTACACATTTACAGTGTGAATTTTCCTTTCCTTTCCGGGATTCTATCCCTGCCTCTTTTTCACAATCTACTGTACAGCTTTTAGGGACATCAGAAATTGGAACGCTATCTTCTTCTGTTTGCAACGGTTCTAAAGCTACTTTAATAATGACCCAATCATTCCATACTGTAAGTGGGATGATTTTACCTTCCCTACTTGCTTGTTTTAATTCTTTGCCAATTTTTTCCCAGTCTTTTAGATCTAAAGTTCCCTGTTCCGGAAACCATGGACAAAACTGTTCTATTGTTTGAAATAGTGTAATTAGATTTTTGGTAGAGACTTTAACTCCCCCTCTTTTTAAGAGAATTTTAATAAAGCTGCGATAAGAGGCATATTTACTTTTAGTTTGCCCCATTGTTACCCTAGGTTCTTCCGAGCGCACAAGCTTACCGCCAGGCTGACTGTAGACGTACTCGGAAGTCTCTGGTCGACTTGTCCTCAATGACCACGCTCCAGCGTACCTTCAAGAAAAGCTCCCACGGTGGGCACCAGATGAAGGGGTGGCCTGCCCCTCCACACCTGTGGGCATTTCTCATTAGGTGGAACGAGAGACTTGAGAAAAGAAATGAGACACAGAGACAAAGTATAGAGAAAGAAAAACTGGGCCCAGGGGACCGGCGCTCAGCTTACAGAGGACCCACGCCAGCACTGGTCTCTGAGTTCCCTTAGTATTTATTGATAATTATCTTTACCCTCTTAAAGATAAGGGAGTGGCAGGATAATAGGATCATTGTAGGAAGAAAATCAGCAGTAAGACATATGAACAAAAATCCCTGTGACATGAATAAGTTTAAAGGAAAATGCTGTGCCTTGATATGTATATGCAAACATCTCCATAAACCTTTTAGCAGCATTGTGCCAGCAAGTCCCGCCAGCAAGTTCCACCTTATGCTGTAAGGCGGTTTTCTCCTATCTCAGTAAACAGAGTATACAATCGGGTTTTACACCGAGATATTCTATTGCCCAGGGATGGGCAGGAGACAAATGCTTTTCTCTTAAATTTTAGATTAAGAGAATGGTGATGACCTTTAACCAGCAAGCAGCCTTTAGGCACTTGTTTAACAAAGCATATCCTGCACAGCCCAAAATCCATTAAACCTTGAGTCACCACAGCACATGTCTCTTGCAAGGACAAGGTTGGGGGTAGGGTCACAGATTAACAGCATCTCAAATACAGAACAGAATGGAGTCTCTTATGTCTACTTCTTTCTATATAGACACAGTAACAGGCTGATCTCTCTTTCTTTTCCCCACATCAGCCACGGCGCCCAGCCAACACATTGTTTTTTAACTGTATTAATGTTATTCTATATATTTTACTGTTAAACATTTACATGTAAATAAGTGTAAGAAAAGGATTGCTCCTTGGTAGTGCGGTCATCCCTTGGTGTACTTGAGAAACTGGTTTCAGGAGCCTTCATGTATATAAAAGTTCACACAAACGCAAGTCCTGCAGTTGGTCCTGCAGATCCTACAAATTCAAGAAATTGGTTCTCATCCTCCAGACATGATTTTCACATCCCTCAAATACTCTATTTTCAATCTGCCTGTGGTTGAAAAAAATCTGAGTATAAGTGACATATGAAATTCAATCCTGTATTATTTAAGGGTAAACTGAATGTAAATGCTGAGTCAGGAAAGATGGTGATGCTTTATAACCACAGATTGTCCATATGAGTGGCGAAGATAGTGACATTTTTGCTTTCTAATGGTTTCATGTACACAAATATTGTTTATACATACAAAATCATCTTTAGGCTATGCATACAAGGTATATACATATATGACATGAATTTAGTGTCTAGACTTGTGTCCTATCCTGAAGATATCTCATTATATATATGAACAAATATTTCAAAATCCAAATAAATCTAAAGTCCACAATACTTCTGGTCTCAAGAATTTCAAATAAGGGATTCTCAACCTGTACCATATGATGCAAAAATTCCACTACTGAGTATATAACTAAAGGAAATAAAATATGTATGTTAAAGAGATATCTGCACTCTGATGCTCATCACAGCATTATTCACAATTGCCACAATATAAAATCAACCTAAGTATCCACCAGAAAATGAAAGGATAAAAGAAATGTGGGGTATACACACACACCCATATATATATATATGTGTATATATATATATATATACATATATATATATATAAAATATGGCACTATATATACGTGTGTGTGTGCCATCCATCCATTTATATGTGTGTGTATATATACACACACACACATACACACATGTATACACATATAAAAATATATGTATATGTATATATGTATGTACATGTATACATATGTGTATGTATGTATGCATATATATATACACACACACTTATAGATCTATATAAAATGAAATACTAGTCAGCCTTTAAAAAGCAGGAAATTGGCAGGGTGCGGTGGCTCATGCCTGTAATCCCAGCACTTTGGGAGGCCGAAGTGGGAGGATCATGAGGTCGGGAGATCGAGACCATCCTGGCGAACACTGTGAAATCTCGTCTCCACTAAAAATACAAAAAAATTAGCCAGGTGTTGTGGCGGGTGCCTGTAGTCCCAGCTACTTGGGAGGCTGAGGCAGGAGAATGGCATGAACCCAGGGGGCGGAGCTTGCAGTGAGCAGAGATCGTGCCACTTCACTCCAGCCTGGGCAATGGAGCGAGACTCCATCTCAAAAAAAAAAAAAAAAAGTAGGAAATCCTGTCATTTGCAACAACATGGAGAAACCTGAAGGATATTAAGTAAAATAAGCCAGAGACAGAAGGATCAACACTGCATAATTTCGCTGATAAGTGAAATCTAAAAAAGTTGAACTCCTAAAAGTAAAAACTAGAATGGTGGTTACCAATGACTGATGGACTGACAGGGTTGAGGAGATATTGATCAAAAGAAACAAAAATTTAAATATGAGAAATAACTTCAAGAAATCTATTGTACAATGTGGTAACTATAGTTAATAACAATGCATTGTATCCTTAAAAAGTGCTAAGAAAGAAGAGTCTATTCATATCCTTTCCCCACTTTTTGATGGGGTTGTTTGTTTTTTTCTCATATATTTGTTTGAGTTCTTTGTAGATTCTGGATATTAGCCCTTTGTCAGATGAGTAGGTTGCAAAAATTTTCTCCCATTCTGTAGGTTGCCTGTTCACTCTGATGGTAGTTTCTTTTGCTGTGCAAAAGCTCTTTAGTTTAATTAGATCCCATTTGTCAATTTTGGCTTTTGCTGCCGTTGCTTTTGATGTTTTAGACATGAAGTCCTTGCCCATGCCTATGTCCTGAATGGTACTACCTAGATTTTCTTCTAGGGTTTTTATGGTATTAGGTCTAACATTTAAGTCTCTAATCCATCTTGAATTAATCTTCGTATAAGGGGTAAGGAAAGGATCCAGTTTCAGCTTTCTACTTATGGCTAGCCAATTTTCCCAGCACCATTTATTAAATAGGGAATCCTTTCCCCATTTCTTGTTTCTCTCAGGTTTGTCAAAGATCAGATGGCTGTAGATGTGTGGTATTATTTCTGAGGACTCTGTTCTGTTCCATTGATCTATATCTCTGTTTTGGTACCAGTACCATGCTGTTTTGGTGACTGTAGCCTTGTAGTATAGTTTGAAGTCAGGTAGCGTGACGCCTCCAGCTTTGTCCTTTTGACTTAGGATTGTCTTGGCAATGCGGGCCCTTTTTTGGTTCCATATGAACTTTAAAGCAGTTTTTTCCAATTCTGTGAAGAAACTCATTGGTAGCTTGATGGGGATGGCATTGAATCTATCAAAAGAAGATATTCATACAGCCAACAGACACATGAAAAAATGCTCATCATCACTCGCCATCAGAGAAATGCAAATCAAAACCACAATGAGATACCATCTCACACCAGTTAGAATGGCAATCATTAAGAAGTCAGGAAACAACAGGTGTTGGAGAGGATGTGGAGAAATAGGAACACTTTTACACTGTTGGTGGGATTGTAAACTAGTTCAACCATTATGGAAAACAGTATGGCAATTCCTCAAGGATCTAGAACTAGATGTACCATATGACCCAGCCATCCCACTACTGGGTATATACCCAAAGGATTATAAATTATTCTACTACAAAGACACATGTACACGTATGTTTATTGCGGCACTATTCACAATAGCAAAGACTTGGAATCAACCCAAATGTCCATCTGTGACAGACTGGATTAAGAAAATGTGGCACATATACACCATGGAATACTATGCAGCCATAAAAAAGGATGAGTTTGCGTCCTTTGTAGGGACATGGATGCAGCTGGAAACCATCATTCTTAGCAAACTATCACAAGAACAGAAAACCAAACACCTCATGTTCTCACTCATAGGTGGGAACTGAACAATGAGATCACTTGGACTCGGGAAGGGGAACATCACGCACTGGGGCCTATCATGTGGAGGGGGGAGGGGGGAGGAGGGAGGGCTTGCATTGGGGAGTTATACAAGATATAAATGATGAATTGATGGGTGCTGACGAGTTGATGGGTGCAGCACACCAACATGGCATAAGTATACATATGTAACAAACCTGCACGTTATGCACATGTACCCTAGAACTTAAAGTATAATAAAAAGAAAAAAAAAAAAAAAAGAAAGAAGAGTCTAAGTGTTCTCCCTACAAAAAGTATGTGAGGTAATACATATGTTAATTAGTTTGATTTAGCTAGTCTGCATTGCATACATATTTCAAAACAATATGTTGTACATTATAAATACATACAACTTTTATTTGTTAATTTCAAGGAAATGGTAAAGGAAAAAAAAAAAATTAGGTTTCTGAGTATTATGGCTGAAGAACCAGGAATGTTCAACTTGCTCCTTAGTGTAGTCATTGCTTCAGTCTGTGAGTTTCTCCTGGACGTCTGACACACCAAACATAAAAATCAGAAAGCACTGCTAATTTGTTTCTAAGATATGGTCTATAATCAAGGTAACTGTGTAATACATTATCCAAACTAGGATATCCAAACTGAGAGTAAAACAGAGCACTAAAATAATTAAAATTATATACTTTGAAGTATTTGTATTTTTAAAAAACTATGTAACAATCTACCTTGTGGTAAATTTTAAAAAGTTTTCTTATAGTAGTATCTGAATATTAAACACTTGAGGGGAATTATTATTCTTGTTATATATCCATTTCATTAAAAATTTCTTGATTCTTATCTACATTAATACTATTCACTTGTATTTTAATAAAATATTATTTTTCAAATTCCCCCAAAATTTACCTTTAACAAAATAAACGGATGGAATAAATCTAACATGTAGAAAATGGCTCATGAAAAATATGCAAAAGTATTGCCGAAAGCAATACAAGAATATGTATATGTATATGCAAAAATATATTTAACAAACAGAAAAATATTATGCTTATGGGAAA
Source organism: Rhinopithecus roxellana (assembly GCF_007565055.1). Taxonomy (NCBI): domain Eukaryota; kingdom Metazoa; phylum Chordata; class Mammalia; order Primates; family Cercopithecidae; genus Rhinopithecus; species Rhinopithecus roxellana. The sequence goes on along the minus strand of NC_044553.1, from coordinate 142,956,717 downwards.
GAGAGAATCAAAATTCAAGAGATGTTAGTGTTTCCAAACTGATTTAAGACTCTAAAATATCAATACAAATTCCAACAGAGATCTTCACAGAACTTGGCACAAGGAAATTCCACAACATATTTGGAAGAGTAAACGGGCCGTTAAGAACCAATATACTCTTTATTTATTATTATTATGATAGTTATTATTATTATTATTATTTTGAGACAGAGTCTCACTCTATCACCCAGGCTGGAGTGCAGTGCCACAATCTTGGCTCCCCGCAACCTCCGCCTCCCGGATTCAAGCGATTCACCTGCCTCAGCCTCCCGAGGGGCTGGGATTACAGGCACCCACCACCACACCAAGCTAATTTGTTGTTATTGTTGCATTTTTTGTAAAGATGGGCTCTCATCTTGTTGGCCAGGCTGGTTTCAATCTCCTGACCAGAAAAAGGAGTCTAGGAACAGAACCTAAGTGGATGGAAATTCATAACGACTGCAGCAGCACAGTCAAATGATGGAAATGGACACATCAATTCATAGTGGTTAGATAAATAGTGTTTCATGGGGGAAATTATGCTATATACTATTTCAACAAAAAGATCACACACTTAATGATTAAAGCCAAGTTTTATAGCATACTTATCAGGAGCCAGGAGTTGTGCTAATCCATTTATCTATTTTAATTTCTAAATTTGTCCTTTGGTTTGGCTATTATTTTAGTTCCCATTTAAAAAATTAGAAGAGAGGCCGGGTGCAGTGGCTCAAGCCTGTAATCCCAGCCCTTTGGGAGGCCGAGACGGGCGGATCACGAGGTCAGGAGATCGAGACCATCCTGGCTAACACGGTGAAACCCCGTCTCTACTAAAAATACAAAAAACTAGCCGGGCAAGGTGGCGGACGCCTGTAGTCCCAGCTACTCGGGAGGCTGAGGCAGGAGAATGGCGTAAACCCGGGAGGCGGAGCTTGCAGTGAGCTGAGATCCGGCCACTGCACTCCAGCCTGGGAGACAGAGCCAGACTCCGTCTCAAAAAAATAAATAAATAAATAAATAAATAAATAAAAAATAAAAAATTAGAAGAGTACCCAGAGAAAGCTCAGGTGTGTCAGAACTGGGATCAAAACATTGACTCTCCTCTTCCAAACTCATGTATTCAAACTCTTGGCTGCTTTTAATTTTTTTTTCATCAAGGATCATTAATAATAACAACCAAACCAAACCAACCAGACCAAAGCAACAAATGCATTATAATGTGAGGATATTTCAAAATAAATATAAACTTCAATGTCAGCATGATCAGAATTTAAATTAAATGCAAACACTAATGAATATTATAAGGTGAAGTAGTATGGGAAACCAATAAGATAAGGAATAATTTATTTAAAAAATGCTAATTTTTAAAAGATCTCATAAACACATGAGTCACATTAAAAGAAAATTTAATAATGTCTCATTAAACACTTTCATTTTATTGAGATCTATATAGCCTCTTATTAATAAATGGGTAAAGTCTAAATGTATATATTTTAATACTGGGAAACTTGCAAAAAGAAACTAACAATATAAAAGCTACCAAAAAATAAATCCTATTTTATTGCAAAGGAAAATTGGCTGAATTTTGGCTTTTATCTTATAAGCAAACTTTTCTCAGAGAAACTTTGTAAACCTTGTTTTTTGTAAGAGACTGTTAATGGCAAAACCTGGAAAATGTTACCTATTATTAGCTCGAACTGTTGTATTTACCTGTTATCTTTATATCACTGCCAGAATAGTCTGTCAGTGTTTCCATTTTATTTAGAAATAAGCCACATCACTTTGCTTTGGGCTAAAACCTGGCATGTGAGTCTAAAGTCAGTTTTCTTTTTCCTTAAATAAATTTTGAAATACTTTCAGCTAAGCCATTTTAGTTAGAATAGAACATAAATAAATGTAACTGACTCCAGATGCTTTTGGTGCCCACGGAGAAACAACAGAAAATCTATGTTTCTTAAAAAGTAAAAAATAAATCTGAAAGCCATGACCAATGTGTGCCCTTACTCCATATGAACCGGATGTCTTAATTCAAATTTGTGCTCACCTTTAAATTATTCAGAGACTACATGAAATTCAACTCTCTCCGTACATTTATAGCAACCCAAAATCTTTAGATACTTTTTATAACATTTATTTAATTCATGATTTTAAATAAAATCTGTATACCAAGAATACTTGAATTTGAGTAGTGCAGCATTACATATGCATAAAATTGGAAGATCCGAAAGCCATCCTTTGCCTAACAAATCTGGTAAAGATTAGTCCCATCCTCCACGCTTTCAAATATATCATAGAACCATTGCTCTGTGTTGACTCAGCCTTGGAGAAGGGCACCCAGCAGGTTGGCAGGATAAAAGCTTTCCTGTTTATTCAACCATGTGCCTCCGTAGGGTGTTCAGTGGTAATCAGACTGGCAGGCCTTACATGGTGCATAAATATTTCATTTTCCAAATCCACCAAACATGGTTGGCAAAATGGAAAAAGTGAGACGGACCACCAGCAGATCTCAGGCTCACCCTGAAAGATGGGAGGCGTAACTGAAACAGCCTGTTCAGGTATCATCCACAACCTTCATTTGTATGTTTTCTTGGCACTGTGGCAGCCCTCAGTACTCTGGCTGCATTACTCTAATCAAAGCATTTAGTAGTTGCTAAATGGTTTAGTAGTGTCACAGCATTTAGTAGTTGGATCTACACTGATGAGTTTCCCAACATTTCAACATTGTAGAGGTTCAGGGTTGGGAGGATCTCCAAGCCTTCTGGGAACAGCTATCTTTAATCTCCTATTCAGCATTCCCTAGGAGTCACAGACAGAAGCAACACATTATTCGATACTCAAAGCATTGACCCAGCTTCCAAAACATTTTTTTTTTCATGCCCAATCAGAGAGCTTTACCAGGGAAAGAGAGAAAATAAGTTTAATGTGGAACTAGGCCTATAAGAACATTAATTACAGGGTTAAATAGCCTAAGCACGTTCTCCCTCCTTCCCTTTCTCAGGAAACCCAGCTTCTAAACTCAATTTCCACAGCTGTAAAATGGGAATAACAACAATAACTTACTTCCTTTATAGAACTGTGAACTTCAAGTAAGAGATTGTAGCTAAAATACATTATAGAATTGTAAGACCCCCACAAGTAAAAAAGTTATTTTTAACAGACAATAAAATTAAGTAATAGATATTAAGAAAACCACTAACATTATTAATATTAATTTGATAAGGTGATATGGTGAAACAGAAGAAACAAATACCATCCCTACACATGAACTACCTACGTGATCCCAGGAAAGACACAAGCTCTATAAATCTGAAACTTCTTATCTGGAAAAGTGGATAATATCATTCACCCCAGTAGGGTTTGTTGTGTGAAATAATAAATAAGATGAGTGCTCGGAGAAGAACACCGGTAAATGGTAGAATAATTTATTAGGATTAAAGCCAACATTCATGTATTAATTGCAAGAGCAAATTTCTCAGATAGGATTGAATGCAGCTGTCTAAAGCTTAACCAAATGGACAGTTACATTTCGTCACATAACAGGAAGTCCAAAGATAGGCAGACCTGAGCTGGGATGTGGCTGCCTGAACGGTATTAGCGCAACAGATTTTCTCATCTTTTCATCTGGCTTCATGGTGTGTGATTTGTTCTCCTAGTCATGGGATGATTTTTCCATTTTCAGGTGTTGCAGCCACATTTTAGGCAGAAAGAAGATAAAGAGCAAATGGCAAGAGGCTGCTGCCAACTGAATCTATCCTTTTCATCATTGAAACAATGACATTTTCGAATATTCATAGGAGATGCTTTTGTTTATACCCCAATAGCTAGTACTGAGCCAAATGGGTACTTTCAGTTTGTAGGTCATTTGAGAAGGTGAGTATTTCAACAGGAGACATTATTACCAAGATAAAATCATGATTATTTTAAAAAGGAAGTAGGAGAGATTGGTTATTGAGTAGACTTGCATCAGAGTCAGCCATATGCTCAAAAGTTAGAGAAATGCCTTTGTTATCTTGGCAGATTCCCTACATAAAGGAGTAGCCTCCCTGCAGACAGGCACACTATCTTTGTCACTTTGCTTCCAAGAACCACAGCGTGCTACACAAGTTGGTGTGTGCTATCGAAACAAAATAAACATTATTTTTTAAGTAGCCTGAGTTAAAATGATAAAATCTCTGTAAATTAAATTATTAGTGGATTGTCCAAGAATAAAATAATTTCTTCTTTCTCCCCAGCTCTATGAAAATTTCCATAGGTTGTTAAACTGTCCTCGGAGAATCACTCACAGGTGAGGGAAGTCACTTGTATTTTACCAGAAACTTCTCTATGGAAAGGTCTCGTTACTGAGTAATTCTACAAACAGAAAATGGTATTATAGTGACACTTACATAACTACAGACCTTATTAGGCATCAAAGTGTTTCTTTATGGCTCTCCAAAGTATAATTATTTGTGGATTTATTTTTGGCCTTTATAAATGTCTAAGAGAACATAGCCCTGTTAAACTTCTTTCCTTCCCTCACAACTTAGCCCAATGAACCAGAAAATATACCTCACCTAGAGTATTATTTATCAGAAATGTTCTTGCTCCTAGGCTGTTCCTAGGACTTATGGCATTTATGTGATTTACAGGTAAGAGGATCATAAAGATGTTTATAATCAGCCTTCTAATTGTTAGAAGCCCAGATAATAGGAAGGTACTGAAGAAAGGCTTATTAATTGGACTATTTACAAAATGATATGTTTAAGTAGGAATTGGAATAGTGTATGTAGACAGGCTCATACAATTTATCTCTAATGAACAATATAATTTTCCCTGCCTTTATCTAATGACATTCACATAAACTCAGTTTTTTGGAAAAGGGCACAGGGTTAAGTCTTTTTCTCCTTTTAAAGATTTTAGAAAAGAATCTCTTTTATGACTTTGCATTTCTATCATCAGTCTTTTGCTATAATAGCTTACTTCTAGGGAAATCATTCAAGCTAACATTTCTTAGCATGCTGTTTTTTGGAATCAAAGAGCAACTACAACTTCCAACTGTTATTCACACAGACAGACAGACAGACATGTGTATATGAGATTCTGTAATTTGGGCCCTGGTGGTTTCATTTCAGCTGAGGCCAACTTTACATCCTCAACATAATTCTTTTTAATTTAGGAATTTGCTACACACCCCATCCATTAGCACCTCAGATTTTAGACACATTTAGCACTGATTTCTACCCTTAGTAAATGTATTCGCAAGGCCTACATGACATTATACACCCAGACTGATTAAATAGGTTCACAGAATAAGATGATTGAAGAAAAGAGTCTTATAATGATAGAGCAGTGTGCTTAAACCCAACTCAGAGGTTCCTTTGCAGATTTATTCATTTAGCTTCTTATCATTCCCCAAAAGAGCATGTAGCATTTTTCCCAACAATTTAACAATGTAGTACCATGAAGATTTTATATAATCACATCCAATTCATGCATGTTTCATTTACATGTAAGACGATTCCAAAATTTACATTTCTGTCTGTGACATCACATTTGAATTACATTCATGAGTTCTCTAAACCATTCTCTAAAACTCGTTAAATTCAACTCATTAAATGCCAGCGGCAAACTGGGTGCAAAAAAAAAAGCCTAGCAGTTTTTCCTGTTTCCATTTTTCCCCTTATTGCCCCTGATATCCAATGCATTGGCAAGTTCTGCTTGCCCTCCCCATAAAGGCTTCCCTGAAGCCAGTCACTGTTTTCCATTTCACAGTCACTGTGATCATCTCCAAACTGGGCTTCCCACTTTATTCTTGCTTTCCTTGATTCCCTTCCCTACGTAGAATTCAAGGTAATCTTTTAAATCCATTAATCAAATAAAGTTCAAAAATCTCAGTTGATTTTTGTGTTTTATTTTAATGATTTTTTTTTGGTAAAAATTGGCAACCTATTGCAAAACTAATATGGAATATTCAAAGTCATCTTTAAGAAGAACAAAGTTGAAGGATTTATACACATTATTATATAAGTTCAAGACATTACGAAGCTAGATTGATCAAGGCAATATAGATAAAAAGGTGGATTAATACAACAGAAAAGTAGTTCAAAGATAGATTTACTTTAATATAATTGTTTGGTTTTTCTGACATTTTTCAAGAGAATTCCCCCCCCCCCCCCCCCCGGCTGTATTTCAAAACTTTGCTTATTCTCTGGTATTTCCCAGTTTCATGATGTGCCTAGGTTTAGATTCATTTTTGTTTTCATTTTTCATAATAGAGGCACTGTCTATAAAGTCTGGGTTAATCCTTGCATTAGCTATAAAAAGTTTTCTGCATTCTTATCTGTAAAATTACTTTTATGATTTTTATTTTCTCTCCTAAAATTCCAATTAAATATATATGTGGGAATGGTTAATATCAGGCGTTGGCTCATGGAGACCTATTTGAAAATTTCCTTCTTGGCCATGCATTGTAGCTCACGCCTGTAATCCCAGCACTTTGGGAGGCTGAGGCGGGCGGATCACCTGAGGTCAGGAGTTTGAGACTAGCCTCACCAACATGGAGAAATCCTGTCTCTACTAAAAATACAAAATTAACCGGGTGTGGTGGTGCCTGCCTGTAATCCAAGCTACTCAGGAGGCTGAGGCAGGAGAAGTGCTTGAACCCGGGAGGCTGAGGTTGCAGGGCGCCGAGATCACTCCATTGCACTTCAGCCTGGGCGACAAGAGTGAAACTCCGTCTCAAAAAAAAAAAAAAAAAAAAAAAAAAAAATCCTTCTTGTTCCCCAGCACTGCTACTCTGCCAAGAGTTAAAATAATCATGAATGTCAATCTTACACTTGGAGTGTGGGAGTCCTGCAGGCAGGGGACTGAGTAGCTAGAGTAACATTCAAGGTTGATGGGAAATAGAGCTGCAGCTCATATGTAGCCCCACATACCTTGGGACTTAGATAGCTTTGTTGTCTTTTGATTGGACGAAGCTTCTATACTTACTGCATGTCCTGCCTGTTATTCTTCTACAAAGTTAAGTAACCATAATACTAGATTATAGTCTATTTCGTTTTCTTTAGTATGATTGCCAGTTCCAACTGTAAGGTACATGGATGTGCTTTGGTCAAGAATTAGACTGAGGCAGACATTCAGGCCTGCATGACTCAGCGGGATGGATGCACAGGTGCACACCTCCACTTGTTACATAACTTGTTTGTGTAAGCTCATACTTGGCTTGAAGCCACTATTGTTTGGGAAAGGTATAACTGCCCTGCTGACACTGTACAGGTGCTCTTGTGCAGGTGCTTGTGGCCAGAGAGAGAGAGAGAGAGCCAAAGCTATCCATCTTGCAGATGGACAGGAGGGAGCCAGGACGCAGCTCCACTCTCTGGTGCCCAGAGAGAAAAAGAGTTAAGCTGTTGACCCTGGCGGGAGAACCGGCTCCACAGCTGTGCGTTAAGGAGCAGCCTGAGCAAGCGGTCGAGACAGAGCAGACAGTGTGAGAGAGCTGTTGATGAGAGAGCTGCTGAATAAAACTAAATTTCACCTGCTTATGGCCCCCCGAGTGTTCTCTCAGCTATTCGCCCATCTGCCCCCTCCCTCAAACCTCAGCATGGGCTGGAACCTACCCCTGAACCTGATAATTGGCATAGTGATGAACCTAACACCAACCTGAAAAAGCAACTATATACCTAAAGTATGTTTTACAACTTTTAGTTCTACTCTCTTTAATACTCCCTGATTCTTTAAAGTCTTTTTCTCAAGCACACACACGTACATATATATACACATACACACATGCATGTACATATATGTACACACACATACATATATATACACACACACATATACACACATGTGTGTGTGTGTATATATGTGTGTATATACATGTATATATATGTGTGTGTATGTACATGTGTATGTATGTGAATGTGTGTGTGTGTATATATATATATGGAGAGAGAGAGAAAGAGAGAAAGAGAGGTGGGGTGTGAGGGTTCTTTCTCCGTTGCCCAGGATGGAGTGCAGTAGCATGACTGTTGCTCACTGCAGCTTTAACTTCCCAGCTCAAGTGATCCTCCCACCCTCAGCCTCACATAGCTGAGACCACAGGTGAGCACCATCACATCTGGCTAATTTTTTTTAATTTTTAATTTTTTTTAGTAGAGACAGGTTCTCTCTATGTTGTCTAGGCTGGTATGAAATTCTTGGCTTCAAGCAATCCACTTATCCCAGCCTCCCAAAGTGCTAGGATTACAGGAGGGAACTGCTGTGCCCAGCCCATCATTCTCATATTTTTATATTCCCTATCCTTATCCCTCTGCTGCATTATAAATGAATTTCCTATCCACAAATTCTCTCTTCAGCTGGATCTCATTTTAACCCACAGTTTAAAGGCTTTTGTTTTCACATTTATCATTTTCATTTCAAAATTTCGTTTGGTTCTTTTGCATGACTGCCTGGTCACTTTTACGGTTACATCTTCATTTCAATAAACAGTTCGTGTATAATTATGTTGTAGTTTGATAATTTCAATATTTAAAATCCCTTCATCTCAAATTGACTTTTTTTCTTGCTCCTGTTATGGCAACTAAATCCCTGAGGGTTTGATGATCTTCATTTATGAGCTCATATTTGTTAGATTTTAATTTTTGACACTGCTCAGACCCCAGATTATGGAGATTTTTTTCTAGTTATGTTTTGTGTTTTTGCAGGGGAGGTGGTAATGTTACTGAATTGGGGTCACCTGATCATTGTTAGAGGGTCCCCAGATAAATGCAACAATTTCAGGTTCAGCTCACAGACTTTGAGATTGTTCCAAGGCTTAACTTCCAGGCTTGAAATCTTCATCTTGTCTATTTGTTCAAAACTCATAGCTATGGCTTTAGTTCACTGCAGGTGAGGGGCAGCAGGGGTGAATATGGGACTAGGGAAGACTTTGAGATTTATGTATTATGAGTCTAGCAATAAAGATTTTAAAAATATGAGATTTCATTATTTGGTAAGTGTACAGGCTTTCAGAGTATTTCTTCTACATACTAATAAGAGCTGATGTCACTATCTATTTTCCTATTCACTGTAATTTTATCCTTACCACAGAAATGTAAGTTATATAAAAGTAGGAGATCTTGTAGGATCTTTTGTTTTATTTTAATTCCAACAATGTATACCCAGCACCCAGTACAATCTGCCCATTTACAGATGAAATGTTTTCTGAATGTCATGCTAACTGTTCTCCAAATGGTACACTAGTCTCTTCTGATATTCACACAACATTTTTTAACATAACTTCACCTTTTATTTTAGATTCAGGGGGTACATATGTAGGTTCATTACACAAGTACATTATGTGATGCTGAGGTTTGGGGTATGATTAATCTTGTAACCCAGGTTGTGAGCATAGTACTCAGTAATTAGTTTTTCAACCTTTGCCCCCCCTTTCCCCTCCTCCTTCTAGTAGTTTTCAGTATCTATTGTTGCCATCTTTATGCCCATGAGTATTCAATGTTTTGGACCCACTTAGAAGTGAAAGCATGCAGTATTTGAATTTTTTGTTCCTGTGTAAATTTGCTTAGGAAAATGGCTTCCAGCTGCATCTATGTTGCTGCGAAGGACAAAATTGTGTTCTTTTTTATGGCTATGTAGTACACCATGGTATATATTTATCATATTTTCTTTATCAAATCCAACATTGATGGGCAACTAGGTTGATTTCATTGTTTTGCTATTGCAAATAGGGCTGTAATAAACATATGAGTGCATGTTTCTTTTTAGTAGAATGATGTATTTTCCTTTGGATATATACCCAGTAATGGAACTGCTGGGTTCGATGGTGGTTCTGTTTTAAGTTATTTGAGAAATCTTCAAAATGCTTTCCACAGTGGCTGAACTAATTTACATTCCCAGGAAGAGTGTATAAATGTTGCATTTCCTCTGCAGCCTTACCAACGTGTTACATATTGACTTTTTAGCAACAGCCATTCTGACTGGCATGAAATGGTATTATATTGTGGTTTTGATTTGCATTTCTCCTATGATTAGTGATATTGGGAAATTTTTCATGTTTGTTGAGCACATATATGTCTTCTTTTGTGAAGTATCTGCTCATGTTTTTGGCCCACTTTTTAATGGACTTGTTTCTCACTTGTTCAATGATTTAAGTTCCTTATGGATTCTGCATATTAGACCATAGCTTGCAAATATTTTTCCCATTCTGTAGGTTGTCTATTGACTCTGTTGACAGTTTCCTTTGCTATGCAGAAGTTCTTTGGTTTAATTCCGTTCCACTTGTCAACTTTTGCTTTTGTTGCAATTGCTTTTGAGGACTTAGCCATAAATTCTTTTCTGAGGCTGATGTCCAGAATGGTGTTTTCTAGGTTTTCTTCTAGGATTCTTATAGCTTGAAATCTTATGTTTAAATCTCTAGTTCATCTTGAGTTAATTTTTGCATATGGTGATAAGTAGGGGTTCAGTTTTCTTCTGCACATGGCTAGCCAGCTATCTTAGTACCATTTATTGAATAGGGAGTCCTTTCCCCATTGCATATTTTTATCGATTTTCTCAAAGATCAGATGACTGCAGGTGTGTGGCTTTATTTCTGGGTTCTCTATTCTGTTCCATTTGCCTATGTGTCTGTTTTTGCACCAGTACCATGCTGTTTTGGTTACCATAGCCTAATAGTACAGTTTGAAGTCAGGTAACATGAAGTCTTCAGCTTTGTTTTTTGTTTTTGTGTTTTGCTTAGCATTGATTTGGCTATTCAGACTCCTTTTTGATTCCATATGAATTTTAGAGTATTTTTTTCTAATTCTGTGAAAAATGATTTTGGTAGTTTGATAGGAATAGCATTGAATCTATAGGTTGCTGTGAGTCATACGACCATTTTAACAATGTTTAGCTGACTCTACTTAACTAATTCTACTCTGCAATAGAGATGAAACTCACCAGTTAGATTAGAGAATTTCAAAGTCCCTTTGTTAGTTTTTCAGAATTGGGAATGCTTTGTCCCTAACATCAACATTACTAATAGTAATGAAATACCTGACATATACTGTACAACCTCTTTTAAAATATTACACTTTATAAGTACAAATATTTGGGGTCATATAAAATGTAATGAAATAATTCTAGCACACCACTAGCAAAGCAGAAAAGTTTAAAACAATAAGCATTTACTGAGCACCTACACTGTGCCAGGTTATGTACTAAGCAATTACTAAGCAATTATTTACTTGTTTCCTAATTAATTATTTTACTAAGTAAAATAATTCTAAAAATAATTATTGGTTCTGGACATGAGCCGTTCTTCCATCACAGGGCTCATGGCTTATTTTTGGCAAATATGTTACATTTCATAGTCAGTGATGGACCATGATGAGAAAAAAGTTTAATGAATAGAGTGCTGAAGTAGACAACAGCTTGAGAAACAATATAGTTTTAAAGAGGATGCAGTATTTTGATACTTTAATATCTACATATTTCATTTGCATTCGTTCTGATTTCCTTATTTTATGGAAATCAGTGGTAAAACTCCTATGTTGTTTTTTATTGCATTGAACTTTATTTCAAACACATATGGGCAGATATGCATTATGGAATTGAATCTTAGCGTTCAGTATTTTTGTCTTGATTATGCTAATTTTATTCATATTTAAAACAGCCTACCCCATATCCTTTTAATTGTTTGGTGAGAAATTGTATTGCTCCCGATAAATGTTAGATGATCATGATTTACATTATGATAAACATAAACACACACAATGCCCATCAATGTACCAAGCAGTAATATCTTTGCATATATTCCTAATGTGCTTCATTAATTGTCTTTGGTTAGTATTTTTAAGCACTGGCTTGCTCTGAATATTTAAAGCACGTTCTAGATAAAAAAATGGTCTACTGCTGATATAAAGTGAGATGGAGAATACATACTAAGTATCAGTCGTTTATTGAATTGTTAACCAAAGTCAGCCGGTCAGAATCTCAGAATTCTGTACCTTAGTTAAAATATTTTATATGTGTTTTGAACTGGCCTGGGTATTTGTCAATATAGATAATAGTTGGTTTTTTTTGTTGTTGTTTTCTCTTTGCGTTTCTTGCCTTCTGCCTCCCTCCTTCCCTTCTTTCCTTCCTTCCTTCCTTTCTTCCTTCCTTCCTTCCTTCCTTCCTTCCTTCCTTCCTTCCTTCCTTCCTTCCTTCCTTCCTTCCCTCCTTCCTTCCTTCCTTCCTCCCTCCCTCCCTCCCTTCCTTCCTTCCTTCCTTCCTTCCTTCCTTCCTTCCTTCCTTCCTTCCTTCCTTCCTTCCTTCCTTCCTTCTCCTTTCTCCCTCATTATATCTTTATTTCTTCTCTGTAGATTATGGTAGCTGTCAATGGTTGGTTTCTGTTAGCTCTTTCTCACAACCTCACTACAAAAAACCTGACCAAATTCTGCCTCACGTGGCAATTTTTATTAGGCAAGCAGGCAAAGAAGCAATCAGGCAAGTATTCAGTATGGTTAAATTATCCCTAGGATTATGATATTTAGTTTGTGTCACTTATTTTGCATAAGAAGTTCTTTTGAGATAAACCTAATACTTCTAGAGAGGACTTAGTCATCTCTGCAACATTCAAATCTCTTAAGTTTTGGACTGAATACATGAACTCATTAAGAGTTCACCTCAGGCACCATACTGAAAAGTGAAAGGGGAAGGGCTTAATACATTTTAATTTTCCACTCATGCAAGACTTTCCTAAAGTATGCTACACTTCCTAATATAGGCCAAAAATATGTTGTCATCTCTAGTATCTCCAGTAAAGAAAGCATAAAAATACAGGACTTTCTAAACACACTATCAAATACCAAGATTTCCATGTCAACTTTAGCGTTAACTGTCTGTATTAAAAATATGCTGAAAATTTATTCTCTATTAGGAAAATCATATTAGATAATACATAAATGATATGACCAAAAATTAGACATCTGAAAAACTGCCTATCAGTCAGGATCTAACAAGGAAATGAAAAATGCTTGGGTATCAGAACTACATAGAGAGAATTGGTTAGCCAGGAGATAGAAGACCTGAAGGACCTATAGTAGTTAGTGAGGTAACAGTAAGACACCTTTCCTGGGATGGAGAGATGAAAAAACATTAACAGAACCTGTATGTGGAGGCCACCTCTGGCCTTTTAAATGGAAGCTGAAACCATGGAGGAGATATAACCCTTGCTGGAAGAGCTACCTAAGGAGAATAGGAAAGGGAGAAATACCTTTTAATCTCTAATTTCAATTCTGTCTTTTGTTCCTGTCAATTTTAGCACTAGTGCTCTGAACACAGATTCCTGTCGTTTCTGATTAGTAAAGTATTGTATACAATGTCTGCCATCACCCACATTGTAACACTAACAAAACAGGCTTGATCTTCCTTTGAAAAATGTAAGATATCCTTTAAAAGTTTTCATATTTCTACTACATTTTCTCTTAAAATTTAACTCACATTGGTTGGGAATCCAGAGTGATTCATCTCTCTCTTAATTAAAAATGAAGTATTTCAGTTAATAAAAATATGCAATTTTCTAAATTATAATTTGCATTTTTAAACCAGAGTGTTCAAGAGCAACACTTGGTACTTATGAAATGCTGAACTCTGTGCTGAAAAGAACTTGGAATAGCACTTAAAAACAGAAGAGACACATCTCCAAGGCTCTCAAGTCACATTATTAGCATTTACATCATGTACTTGTCATCACATAGAAGTAAATAGAAACACACAAACAAGCTAAGAGTCTGAGGCTCAGCTTTAAAGGGTTGGTCTTCCAGTAAAAAGATATAGCTTTGGCTTTAAAAGTAAGATATTTAGAAAATAAATTGAAAAGAGAAGAAAATTGTTGGTTGTTTCCATTATTAATCTCTAGGTTTACAGTAATCCTGACAAGTATGTATTACTAAACTCTGCTTCAATTAGTCATAGAAATGATTTTAAATATAAAAGAAAAAGGAATTTATAACTGAGGACACAGTCATAATCCTTCGCCATGACAAAGCTTCATATGCTGATTTATAGAGAGATAAATTCAAATTCATAATAGTGGAATCTTAAAGCACCTATAAGAACACCACAATTGGATTTATTAATGAAATCTTGTACCCTACTGATATTTTTATTGACAAACAACTTACTAGGTTTTGGACAGTAAATGGGTCAGTCTAGAAAAATACTTAGGAGATTTTTCCTCTCATGATTGGTCACTGCACAGTATATTTATTTTGTGTTTGAAGAGATAGGAAGGTGTGTTATCCTTAATTATTTTACCTCCATAATGACTACTGTATCCTTATCGTTTGTGGCTAAATTGATCTTACCATTATTTGTTATAATTACTTTTAACTGCTTGAGAGTTTTTATGCAAGAGATACAATAAATCTTGTTCAGCTTTTCTGTAGATGTCACCACTTGGATTGATCTACAATTATGTATTGAATGCATGTAAAGGTTAGCTCTAATATAACAGGGTTTATTGTCTGTCTACACCTCTGCTATATTATTCAGTGAGTCCCAATTTATGAGATATTTAAGATACATAATGAATCCAGATTCAAATAAAGCAGAAAAAAAGTGAAGAAAATGTAAACATTATTATGGAAGCAATCAGGAAAGTAAGAATTGAAACTCTGGGTGGTCTCCTAGAACACATCAAGTATTTTCAATACAGAGGACCACACAGAGGATGAGAAAAACTGAAGTATTTTATTATATTGTTAACAATTCTTTTCAACAAAGTTTTTCCAATTGTTAAAATGTAATTACCTTGCGTGTGTGTGTGTGTATCTTCGAACTTCTGTGTTGGGCAGTCCCTGGGATTCTTATCAGCAGAAAGAAATAAAAGAAAAAGAAAAAAAAAAAAGTTTGCACTCCTTGGAAAATTTGAAGTTAGGGAGGGTAACCTCATATGTAACAACTGTTCTTGTAGCTTTCTATCTTCATTAGATACCTGAGTTTAAACAAATACTTATTATCCTCTTTTGATCTCCCTTTTCTTCACCATCTGCATGAAGACACTGCTGTCTGCAGCTGTATGCTTCACAGTATGTGTTTCCGCCTACATTTCCTTTTCCATTTCTGTGGATTTTCTCCAAAACCAGTTCACAGCCACTTGAAAGGTAATTTAATAAAATCCATCTTGCCAATAATATTCAGCTTATTTTCTTCAACACAGTTTAATAATCATCTAGAAATGTATGTTCAATGCTCTCTATAATAACACTCCATATACATTACCACATGTTCTTCCACCGTTTCCTCTGCCATCTTGTTGTGGCTTTTGCAGTTCACTGACTGGGAGGAAACGGGCTCAGGGGCTTTTTCCTGTGACCTTTACCCAGGGCTTTGCTTCAGCCCGCCAGTCTCGCTCCACCTACTCAGCCCAGCAGACTGCACTTGACTCACATTACTGGCCTGAATCCCATGCCTGCCATGGCTCCATGTCAAGCGTGTGACTAGACTTGGGTATGCTGCAAGTGGCTCCCGTGTTGGGCACCAGCATCCAGGCAAGGGGGACATGGAGGTGCCCAAAAACCTGAAGATGCTAGCAACGACGGAGCCCCAAGGGATGTTACAGCTTTGGCTAGGGGAGTCCCAAGGTGTGAAGCCCCAGGAAATGTTACATGTCTTTCTCATTCCCACCACTGGCAGTTCAGCAAATGGGGCCATGTTATATAGCTCATTTGTTCCTGCCACCCACAGCTTGGTGAGTTCCCGGTTCTTGCCCTGCAACCCAGAGGAATCAGACATGCAGACACTAGAGCGTGAGTAGTGTGGAGAAGAATTTTATTGAGCAACAGAAGGAATGCTCTCAGCAGAGAGGGGGCCTGAGAGAGGGTAGCCCTCTGTGTGGCTGAGGCAGGTGTTTTTATGGGCTCAGAATGGGTGAGTGAGGGCTCACTAGTCTATGGGTGGGCTTTGGAAAAAGCACCATTCAATTGGTTAAAAGGCATCATTCAGAAAGAACTAGTCAAGAGAGAGAAGGTAAGGTGGGGATAGTTCTCACGCTGGTCATGAGCTCTACCCAGAACCAGCAGCTTGGTTTTCAGGCTTTAAACCATCTTTGGCTTGAAGGTCAGGTTTCACTGGAGTCCAGTCCCTGTCTGCCTAGGAATTTGTCTGTCTCCTGTCACCATCAATCTCAGGCACACTATCATTACTCTCCATTCCCACTGGGTAATTTCTTTGTCTGATGGAAACAGTGTGGCTTTGCATCAGGTTTGTATAACTACACACAATTTTACAGCTTAAAATGTGATTTTTCACATTATGTATTTCTCACAGTAAGTCTATATACAATAATATTATGGTTGTGGTTAGTTTCCATTTTGAAAACAAGAAACCTTGCACTCAATAAGACAAAGGAGTATGTGAAAAATTTACCTATAAATAGAAAATACATATTTTATTTTTTTCAGGGACCTGGAAGCTTTGTAATCAAAAATAAGATGCAAAAATATTCAAGTGCAGACTGCACACAACAAATCCCTTCAACTTGCTGGAAAGACGCAGAGATCATGATCTTCTTTTAATTGCCACCTTATCCCAAATATTTAATATAAGTAGTAAAAGAATAAATGCTTTGTTTATATATTAACTTATTATATATTATGTTGTAATCTAGTTCTTTTTCTTTCACAAAAACTACAGGAGTCAGAATACTGTCATTGAGGATTTTTTTTCTTCTTTTCTTTTTCTTTCTGGCCACCTGTTTTGGTCCTCATTGCATTATGTGACATACATATTTTTCCTTAGGTATTACCCTGTGATCAGAAAGGTTGCTAATGAAATACGGCAGAAGCAGCCTAAGGCCTGTTTCTCATCTGGAATGTACTGGATTGCAGACTCTTCTTTATCCTGATGAATTGACAGTAGAACTCCAGAGACATAGTTCAATTTCCTGCCCTAGACAGGTACTGTGAATATTAACCCCTCAAAATTGTTTTCCTGAAGGATGGCACATATCATGACTTCACAAGATAAACACACCCACCCTCCCCTCTCCCTTTGAGGCTTTTAATTTTTTTGCATTTTTCAATGAAAAAAAAAAAAGAAAAAAAAATGGTATTTTACATCTACCCTTCTCTTTGCAATTATAAAGAGATCATACATTAAGAATGAAGTGCTGCATCAAGAAATAGTTTTTGTCATCTTGTCATTCAAATACAATAATATGATACCAGTCCATACAGAATTGTAGAAGGACCTAGGTTGCGGAATTACTGTGGGAATTTGTTATCATTTTCTTCTAAAATTATCAGTAGGGAAAGTTTCTTGCCTAAATAGCTCCAAGTTACTATTTAAATATGCTGTGCTAGGGTCTCTCAATGACCTCTAAGCACACGATGGTGCCATGTTGACAGCAAATGAAAACACTAACTCAAGCTGCGGGACAGCCACGTTCAGTGCTGTGAGATGGCGCATTGCTAACTGCCTTTGACAAAATTTGATCCCCATCATAAAATGCGTACAGTAGAAACATTATGCACTGCAGAGTCATATTATAACTAAGCAATAAATGCCAATTGTATTTTCTTTACAACTCCCCAGACTTTAATCCTATTGAGTTAGAACAGCATCATGGAAAATGCCACAGGCCTAAAAAGCTGAAGAGGATGAGCCAATGGCTCATAAAAATTATCTAGAAGTGAGGGTCTTCCTTTATCCAGCCCTTTTAAACTATTCATTATTCCTGTATTAAAATGTTCCTTCAAGGAGGAAAAAAAAACAAGAAAACTTTTACGTCCAAAGATTCATTTTAATTGGGGCAGAACTAAGACATAAGGACACATTGAGCATATTAATAGTTTAGAATTATGGAAAAACTACTGATGTATCCATGCTTTAAAATTATATTAACTATTTGGTTAGCATTTATTTAAACAACTGAATGTTGTTTGGGGAAGGTTTGTTGAAAGTGGTATGGCCGAATTTACACTATTGGGTTCAGTTCAGTTCTGGCCTGAAAATCATCTGTCCTTTAGCCAAAACCCCCACCCCCAGGTCTTCTCTGGCATAAATTTTGGGGATCTGATTTCTCTTTCAAAGGATCTGTCAGTGTTTTATACTCAAATGCATAAAATTTTCTCCACAGGATTTCTGGTAAATATAATTTTTGCATTTGTATTTAGTATTTTTCCAATAATGTTTTACTATTGAAGTGATGTATTTAGGTCTTCACCTAGTGGGACGTGGAAAGTAGTTTCATGCTTCTACCATCACTTCTACAACTCCCACCCAAACCACCACCATTAGCACAGTACCATGAGGGTAACACAATCATTGACATCACCATCACTATCACCATCAGAATCACTGCCATGATAGCACCATAGGAACTGTTAATTTAAGTTCAGCCTAAAGCTGCCTCTTTACATTTTTTTTTTTTTTTTTTTTCTGAGATGGATTCTCACTCTTGTCTTCCAGGTTTGAGTGCAGTGGCACAATCTTGGCTCACTGCAACCTCCGCCTCCCAGGTTCAAGCGATTCTCCTGCCTCAGTCTCCTGAGTAGCTGGGATTACAGGCGTGCAACCACCATTCGCAGCTAATTTTTTTGTATATTTTTAGTAGACACGGGGTTTCACCATGTTGGTCAGGCTGGTCTGGAACTCCTAACCTCATGATCCGCCTATCTCGGCTTCCCAAAGGGCTGGGATTACAGGCGTGAGCAACCGTGTCCAGCCATCTTTACATATTTTAAGTTTAGCTTAAAGGTTTATCTTTACACAGTAAACTGTAACCTAACTGTATGTATAAACAGATTGCAGCCTACTTTTCTGGCAACCACCAAGTTTTAGTCAATCAAGGGTGGCCAACTGTTCAATCCATGGTCACATAAGGCAAATGCTTGCTGAGCTGTAACCAATCCAGCTGTTTCTGTGCCTCACTTCTCTTTTTCTGTGCATCAACTTTCTTCCACCAGACAGCTGCCCTAGAGCCTCTTTGAATCTATTCTGATTCAGGGGTTGCCAGATTCATGAATTGCTTTTTGTTCAACTAAACTCCGGTGAAATGTAATTTATTTAAGGTTTTCCTTTGAACAGTATCTATAAAACAAGTTACAAACAAAATTGCTTAGGTCACTACTTCTGGAACTTCAATGAGCATATGATCATCAGATGATCTTATTAAAACACAAATTCTGATTTATCAGATTCAGAGTAAGAGTCTGCATTTCTTTTTTTTTTTTTTTTTTTTTTTGAGACGGAGTCTCGCTCTGTCACCCAGGCTGGAGTGCTGTGGCCGGATCTCAGCTCACTGCAAGCTCCGCCTCCCGGGTTCACGCCATTCTCCTGCCTCAGCCTCCTGAGTAGCTGGGACTACAGGCGCCCGCCACCTCGCCCGGCTAGTTTTTTGTAGTTTTTAGTAGAGACGGGGTTTCACCGTGTTAGCCAGGATGGTCTCGATCTCCTGACCTCGTGATCCGCCCGTCTCGGCCTCCCAAAGTGCTGGGATTACAGGCTTGAGCCACCGCGCCCAGCGAGTCTGCATTTCTCGCGCCCGGCGAGTCTGCATTTCTAATATGCTTCCAGAGAATGTCAGTGCTGCTGTTATGCGGACCAGTCTTTGAAGGGCAAGGCTTGTGCTTGATTCTATACAGAGATAATCACAAAGACTGGACCCTTACCTATGAGTAACCAACAATTGCATTAGAAATCTCTCTTAAACATGCCTATGTGTATCAGTTAACTTACACACAAGATCAATTAGAGGTAACTAATCTTATAAAAAACTTTACTATAATAATACTGCTTTCAATAGCAAATCAATTAATGTTTAAAATATGAGTCTCTTAAAAATATATTAACCTAAAACCATTCATGGACACAGTTTCTTACTTAAGGTGGTATACTTAAATAAAACAAGCACACATACCAATAAAGACAACCATATGTAAGGGATATAGACATAAGAATGACATAAAAAAATTAAATTAATGTAGGAATCTATCATCAGACAAATATATATTTAAAATGAGTAGAAAGTATGCACATTACATTTGGAGAGGTCCCAGGAAGACTAGCTTGAGATTTCACCTGTCCATTTAAGTTTTAGTGTCTATGGATTTCGAATTCCCAAACACTATTTCATAACTTCTCTTTGAGACAAGTAGTTTTTATATAGAAGTTAGTCTAGGAGAGAGCTTGACATAGAATTGAGGCTTTGGCTGCTGTATGTCTCAGATGCAGCTTTCTTATTCTCTAATTTTTCCCTCCTGCCCTTTCAGACGTACAAAACTCAACAATATTCCTCATTGAATTTATGAGACAGCACTCAAAGGTTCTAGCTATTTTATTGATCTAATTGTGATGTAGACCAGGATGAGCAAATGTGCGTAATTCTCATTGCTCACAGTGGGACATCTTATTCTTACGAGCCCCCTAACATTCCTATTTATTTTCATCCCCAGATCACAGCGATCTATGATTTCCTTTTACCTAATTATTTCAATTTCTGCACCTACTTGAAAAATTCTTTTATGCAATTATGAAGATACATTATCTCCATCCTGTTTCTAACTATTATTTGTGAATGGACATCTCTCAGATGTAGTGACTAAGCCTTTGGACCTCTGTGGCTCACATATTCTTCAGTATTTGCAGCATGAACCTGAATTACAGTTTCCGAATGGTGGGTAGCCTTCCCTTCCTAGCTGCAGACAGAACAAATGTGCTTGTTCTCCAAAGAGGTAATCAGAAGTTATCCTCCTCCTGGGACAAAAGAAAATCAAGCAAGATTATTTAGTTCTGTTTTAAGTGCCAGTGAGCTGGTTTAGACAAGAGAAGAATGCTGCAAGGTCCGTATCTAACTCTTCCAACAGATGTGTTCAATCCCAGTACATTTCAGCACATTTAGATGTAAAAATAGAGACTGATTTTTTTTTTTTACATAAACAGTGCTTTGTATTCCATGAATAATCATTTGAATACAATTGTACATTTCAAGTGTATTGTGTGTTTTTAATAAAGAAAGAACACAAAGATCGCATCATTCAAATGGAAAAGATTTTTCATCTAATCGTATCTAATGTGTTGCTAGCAATCTTATAGCAAATGAATAGTTGTCAAAGCTAAGCAAGGTTGCAAGAATTTCCCTGGCATCTTTGTAAATATGACAACTGCCTCAAATATTAAATGAGAGGATACTCTGGCATTAATAATTATAGCTGTGCATCAGGTGGAAGATTAATAAAAAGTGAGTTTATCATTATTGCATGATAATAATAAGGTGGGCCTGTTCGTTTCATTTTCATATACGTGATGATTTTATTATGAAGATTGTGTCCCTCATATCTAAGTTATATAAATGAAAAAATTCTATCCTTAATATTAGGTGTTATTTGGATAAAATTGTTATGTCATGTATGTAAGTAGTATTTATAGTCAGTTTCAGTAACTCGAATAAAAAGATAATCCCCTAGTCCCTTCTGAATACTTGATACATGACATAATTTTTAAATGATGCTTTGATCATTTTTGTTAATTATAAAACCACTGAGTCTCAGGTGCTCCTTAAGTAACAAGACGAAAGGAAAGATTTGCATACTCAGAACACCCTCCAGAACAAGCCAAGTCAACAATCAGACCATTATTTTATTTCTACTCTTCACTGTGCACTTAGCCCACGCTACTACAACCAGATGCTTCATGGTGTTTCTATGGTAAAGAATATGTCAAAATTTGGGAATGAAAAAGTCATAAATCCAAATAAATAGAAATCACTGTTTTAATTTATGTACTGTTTTATGGTTTTGCTTATTGTTGCAATAACATCCAAGCATGGGACCTTGCCCTGTTTGCTGTCTTGCTCTTCCTAACTCTGCTTACGCCGAATTAAGAAGATGTCTAAATACAATATTTGCTAGGGTAGGATTGTGGTTATCTTTGAGTTATCATTGAAAAGCATTATACCGTTTTAACATTTACTTGACTGTCTCTATCCATACCTACATTGTATATCTATGTTTATCTACATATATGTCTATATATTCTGTGTGTTGTTTACTTCTTACCTTTCCTTCATGATCACGAATAGCCTCTAAGAAATATAAACAAAACACTACTATTGGTGAATGTATTTTCAGACAAAACTTGGTAATCACAGTATCTTTTACGAAAAAAAAAATCTTTGCACTGTGACCTATTTATTTTTCAATATACTCCCTTTGTTCTTCTGAACAAAGACATGGATTCTCTTGATTTAAAATTTGCCTACTTTTTGATTTTGTAATAGCCTACCCACCTCTCAGTCATTCTTTGCCCCTTTACAGAAAAAAAATTCTTATTAGCATTTACAAGCAGCTGTCACAATATTACATATTTATTTGTGAACTTGTTTTCTGCCCTTCTCCCAGCATGAGTTCTACAAGTCCAGAGATTTTGCCCAGCATGCTCACTACTTTTGAACCAGGGAATATCTATATCTATATCTATATATATATATATACAGAATGATTTATTAACATAATACATGCCTACATGCATCCATTCATTCTGTCAACAAATATTTTTTAGCAATTGTTATCTAGCAGCTTTGTCTTAGACCCTACAGATAAAAAGGTAAGGCGGCAGGGGGGAAAGTTATGTTAATCCCCTTCAAGTCTAAATGTGGGAAACAGATGACTGCACAGGCAGTGTGAGATGCAATGTCATAAGTGGTTTAATGGAGGAAGAACAAAGTACTG
Source organism: Rhinopithecus roxellana (assembly GCF_007565055.1). NCBI lineage: Eukaryota > Metazoa > Chordata > Mammalia > Primates > Cercopithecidae > Rhinopithecus > Rhinopithecus roxellana. Next base: position 142,934,035 of record NC_044553.1, on the reverse strand, counting down.
TTGAAATTTATAGGAGGGACTCCTTACCTGTTAAGACGGGATTGATATAGATGCTCTCGTGAAAGATAGACTTTAAAGAGATCTGAAAAATAAGGAGGAAAGAGGGTGATGGAAATGAGGTTTTCCAGGCAGAGGAAACAAACTTGAAGGAGATAGGAAGATGAGAGTTGCATGATGATGATACAAGCAAGTGCCCAGTGCGTAAGGGAAGTGGAAATACCTCCAGATTGACAGGGCCATTGTGATGTCTGCAGCAGCTGAAGGCTCTTGAAGAGGCATTCAGTGCTCTTCTTGGAGTTCAGCAGGTCAGGAAAAGCCTCCAGGATTCTTTATGTAGATGTTTTCCAGATCATGGGAACAGGATGACTTTAGATGAAACGAAAGGTCATTAAATGTACAACAAACAGAAAGAAACATTATTTCAGAGTAAATTTAGCCTATCTCTTGAAATTTCCTACATTAGAAGGTCACAGAATCAAATTTGGTGCCTGGACAATTTAAAGGTCTGAGTAGTTTATTTCATTACTCATTAATAATGTTTGCTTTTTTGTCTTAAGATAACAATAATCATTTATCATATTTCAGTGAAATAAAACAATTGCAACTAAAATGAAGAGTTCTCTGCCCTCAGTTCATGATGCAGTTGATGTTAAAGGATAGGAAATAATTGAAGCAATGATGTTTGCCATAGAAAACCCAGCAATCTTCAGCTTTTACTCTCAACTAAAACAAATTCTGGTAAAGATATGTTTCTGGTTTCTTGCTGTTGTTAGTTTGTTTTTGCTTTTTTAGCACCAAGAAAATATACTTGTTTCTGGTGCACAATAAGTAATTATCTTAATATGTGTTTGCTTATATGAGTACTTCATCTGCCTTTCCTGGTGCTTAGATATCACTTATTTGTTCAGATAACATTGGCCATTGACTAAGGACTCACTAGATGCCAGGCAAAGAATGAAGCAGTGAAGGGGTAGTCAAATTAGTAAGACTTGATTCCAAACAGAAAGACGTTTCAAAATTATATCATAGTATCTTTTCTTTACAACGATATACAATGTACATTATTTTATTAATAATTCTGAGGTTTTGTTTTGTTTTGAGACGGAGTCTCTCTCTGTCGCCCAGGCTGGAGTGCGGTGGCCCCATCTCGGCCCAATGCAAGCTCCGCCTCACGGGTTCACGCCATTCTCCTGCCTCAGCTTCTCCGAGTAGCTGGGACTACAGGCGCCCTCCACCACACCCGGCTAATTTTTGTATTTTTAATAGAGACGGGGTTTCCCTGTGTCAGTCAGGATGGTCTCAATCTCTTGACCTCGTGATCTGCCCTCCTCGGTCTCCCAAAGTGCTGGGATTACAGGCATGAGCCGCTGCGCCTGGCCAACTCTGAGTTTATAGTAATGTAATATTTTTAACTTTGTTTAACCACCATACTTTATTAAATTGCAGAATCATTTCTCATGTGACATCTGTTTAATATATGTGGAAACCAAATTAAGAAGAAGAAAAAAAAAACCTAGTCTGATGGGATAGTACACCAGCCTTCATTTTTTTTAGAGAATTTATCAATATCTTGAGGATAGAGATAACTTCCATCTATATATTGTTCTTTCTCATTTGAAATGATGAAAAACATTCTTTACGTTATTATTGATGGTATTTTCAAATGCATATGGCTTGTGCGTGACAATTTGAAGAAATAAAAAAAGTTCATTTAAATTCATTTAAATGAAGGTAGTGTGACAAATTACTATTTCTATTTTCATAGCAATGATATTATTTTAATTTCTTGGACTCATGTAAATATTTACTTCTTAATATTTGTGAAACAACCTTGTTTTGCCATTCATAAGCAAACTATTCCTAGTAAGATACAGAACGATGGTTGCTCTTCAATGTAGCATCTTTTATGTCCCTAACATAAAAGACATAATGGAGCTAGTTGTTCCAAACTTGGTGGTCACCATGGCTCTTGAACCATAACTTAGCAAGGCCACTTAGGTTTCAATACTTTTACTTTTGTTTCTCTGTCATTAAAATGTAGGTCCTGTTTATTCTTGAGGGACTGGACAGATGAATGAACAAACTCAACAACAACAACAACAAAACACTATTTTAAAACATGAGCAAAAAACTTGCAAAGACATTTCTCTAAAGATATACAAATAACCAATAAGCACATAAAAGGATCCTCAACATCATTAAGCATTAGGGAAATGCAAATCAAAACTGCAATGAGATACCACTTCACACCAATGAGGGTGGCTATTAGCAAACAAAAACAGAAAATCACATGTTGGTGGAGAAATTGCAACCAGTACTCATTACTGATAGAAATGTAAGATGATGCATCCACTGTGGAAAACAGTATTGTGTTTCCTTAAAAAGTAAACATAGAATCAGCATATAATCCAGAATTTCTACTTCAAAGCATATGCCAAAAAATTGAAAGTAAGGACTCAAAAGTTATTTGAATACCTACATTTGTAGCACCATTATTCACACTAACAAAAAGGCAGAAACAACACAAGTAACCATAGATGATGGTTGAACGGATACATAAAACATAGTATATACATGTCATAAAATACGATTCAGCCTTACAGAAAAGGAAATTCTGACACATGCAACTATATGGATAAAACATGAAGACATGCTAAATGAAAATAGTTAAAAATTAACTTAAAAATGGTTAAAATGGTAAATTTTATGTCATGTCTTTTCCACAATGAAGAATGAATGAATGAGTGAATGTAGGCTTTGTGTTGCCCATTTCACTTTTAAGGGATATGGAAATGATCTATAAAAAGAAGAGAAAATCTACAATGTTGTTGTTCCCAGGCAGCAGGAAATAGAACAAAATATACCCTCAGAATGCTATTAAATGATAATGGACACTTTGGGAGGCGAGGAGGGCGGATCATGAGGTCAGGAGATGGAGACCACGGTGAAACCACGTCTCTACTAAAAAATATAAAAAATTAGGCGGCATGGTGGTGGGCACCTGTAGTCCCAGCTACTTGGAGAGACTGAGGCAGAAGAATGGTGTGAACCTGGGAGGTGGAGCTTGCAGTGAGCCGAGATCGTGCCACTGCACTATAGCCTGGGCGACAGCGAAACTCCGTCTCAAAATAAATAAATAAATAAAATAAAATAAAAATAAAATAAATGATAATGGATTATCTAAAAATTAATGATAACTGTCTGGGCATGGTGGCTCACGCATGTGATCCCAGCACTTTGGAAGGCCGGGGTGGGTGCATCATTGGAGGTCAGGAGTTTGAGACTAGCTTGAGCCTGGACAACATGGGGAAACCCGTTGCTACTAAAAATACAAACATTAATCAGGCATGGTGACAGACACCTGTAGTCCCAGCTCCTCGGGAGACTGAGGCAGGAGAATCACTTGAATCCAGGAAGTGGAGGTTGCAGTGGGCCGAGATCATGCCACTGCAGTACAGCTTGGGTGACTTAGCGAGACTCTGTCTCAAAAGTAACAAAATGAAATAAAATAACTATTAAAATAATTACAACAACAAATAAAAAAGACAGTATTACTTAATTATATTTATATTTGCTTCCTAAGAGAGTTGTGAACCTGAAATTTGCTTTCTCTTTTGGGGAATTTCCAATACCCAGCTGAGATATTTTGTGAGTAGTCATCAAAACATCAAGAGAAGCCTCAATCATTTGATGATTTAGATTTTTTAGTGTCACTCTATGCTTGTTCACGCACCATATAAGTGCTGTTCATCTTACTCCAGTGACAACTAGCCCACTTACACAAAAACTGATTTTGTCTAGCTTTCTCCTTTTATAAATATTTATTGGATGAATTAATAAATCAGAAAACTGTGTCCAAGAAACTTTAGTAACTAAATACCTTAAAGTTGTCTGGCCAAAACAGGGCAATACTTGTAATTATATTCTGGTTTTCCTGCGTAATTATGTCATTTTTCTACAATGTCAGTTGACTCAGGCCTAAAGTAAGCAATTATTTTTGGCTATAGAAATGTCCCATATTGTGATCACTGCTTGTCCTGCAGTCTCTGTGACTCAAAATATACATGAAAGCAGTTTAAATAAATTAACTGATGTTACTTTAGGAAGGGAGCGTGTGTCCTAACTGCTTGCTCTTAAATATTTTAAAAGAAGTCTTCATCATCTTTCATATTATGAGACAAAGAATATTGCCAACACATTGTCTCTTTGTTTCTATAAAGACATTTTCACAATGTGCCTATTCGGCTAGAAAAAAATGAATCATTCAGTTCAGAGTAACTCTACATATGAAGAAACTAAAAGAAATTAAGTAGTGATTTATTAAATCTATTGAAAACATTGTCATTTTTAATGACAAAGTTGAGAAGACAATATTTAAAGTACAGTACCAGTCTTTTACAAGCTGGGGATTTCAAAGTAGTAGTGAAAGCTGGTGATAATGTATCTCAGGGGTGAATTACTAGCATCTTATGCCAGTTCAGTGAATAACACTTTGGATATATCCTGTTCAATAGGGTTGCTCTCTCTTCTGCTCTTTTACTAGCTTGCTTTTGTCTGAGCCCCTTCTTTTTCCATTGGTTTCAGTTAGTCATTTGGAGGCTTGTCTGGGATTCATCAGAAGGATGAAAGAACATGAATCTATGACTCTTCACTTTTCTTTATGAGGCTTCTTGTCCTCAGACTTTTCTCTGAAGGCAGACGAAGAAGCAAACCTCTGATTAGCTAGCTTTCGGAGCAGCTACAGAGGACAGGGGGCTGGGGAAGGACCCTGCCGCCACCCATCCCCTGTGACTCTTGGGTAGAGAATCTTGGCTTTGTTTCCTTTCACGGAGGTCTAGCTGTTGCACAGGATTGGAATAAGGTTCTGGGACAACTGAAGGCATCTGGCCAAGGCCACACCTCGGTGTTGCCTGAAGGCTCCTAGACTGGCTCCAGTTCTCGACCACCCACTATGGTTTCGGCCAAGATCCCCAGACTTTCCTATGGCATTTCCCCCCACTTCCTTCATGGATTATAATGGCTCCTATCTCTTCTTTTATAATGTTAAGAGTGTTGTTGCAGACTACACAGATATTACTGGGTAGGATGAGCACTTGGCCCAGTCTTCAAAAATGTAATTCAGAACAACATGGTTTTCATCTATTCTTAGAAGCAGGGAGAATGCAGCAGTTAAGAGGTTTATTTTGTTCCCCCTGTTGAAAAAAATTGATTTGCATAGAGCAAGAGCCTTTTCCCCCCCAGGCACCTTTCCCTCCCTGCACTAAAGCTTTTTTTTTTCCCCTCTTTTTTTCCACCATGTCAGGATTTCATAGAGCCCTGTAAATACAGGAGACTTTTCAATGTGAGAGTTCCCTCCCCCTCTTTTTGGGAAGCATCTCACTAGGCTAGGTCTCCAATTCATGGGACTTCCCTTCTCTCACTTGTTTGAGAAGGGCCTGGTTCCACAGCTTCACTTCAGCACTCTGCTTATAATAGGGAAGCAATGGAGGAGCAATCCCACAGGCTGCTGGCTATAAATTTGCTGAGGGCTACCTGGGACTTAATTTAAATAAACCCATGCACACTCCTGAGTGTCACAAGCTCAATTTGTCACAAGCTCAATTCCAAGATTCAGGTTGAAGCCCTAGAAAGGAAAACTAGACCTGAAGTATCCAAAGGCAGGCAACATGGAAGTCAAGGGGCATAGCATAGGTGGGTAGGACTAATTCCTGCTGATTAGGTTCCCACTTCATGGAAGGAAGTCATGTTCATATTCATGGCATAGATGAGGTCTAGGGACATCAAAGGCTGCTGACAGCAGAGGAGATAGGCAGCAGGTAGGGGAATGTAAATAATTCCTGCCTTCTAGGCCTCAGTGGTTCATGGGTAAAGGTCGCACTGGCATCCATGGGCAGTACCTGACTAGGTTGCTGGGACTTACGGATAAAAAGATGGAAGACAAAAAGCGGATTTCCTTTCTTTCTCTTCCTCACACATCCTGGGTTTTCACTGAAAGGGAGAAAGGCATTAAAGGACACATCTTTATCTCTGTTTCAGATGGGTAACCCACCATCTTTAGTCTACATTCCTTTGGAGTGTATCCTGAATCACTGGGACTGCGTTGACCCTCAGACTCTGGAGAAAAAAAAAAAAAGAAAATCCTCGTAGTTTTTTGGACACGAGTTTGACCAAATTGTAATTTGCAGAAATGACTGGCTTGGCCTCAGGAAAACCATTTAACACCATCCTGGAGCTGGCCCTTTTCTGTAAATTGGAAAGCATATGGTCCAAGTTCTCATATGTGCAGGCTTTCTTTCCCTTGCAGAGTAACTCAGACCTTTGCTGACACTGTAGGATTAATACAGGCCTTCTATTGGCCATCTCAGGAGAGGCTTTAGGGAGCAACACCAGGGAACTAGAGAAACTCCAGAGGCTCCTTCAGCAGGAGAACCAGCTCCCTTTGGCCCTGCTACTCCAGGTCCACCTCATCCTTCCTATCCAGTTTTTCTCTCTCACTTGCCCCCTTCTAGAAATCCTCATTTTAGACAGGTCCCAGTCTCACTCCTGCCCCTACAACAGATGTCTGGTCAATATGGTCCCAGTAAGGTGCATGCACCCTTCTTTCTACTGGACTTAAGGTAAAGTAAAGGGGATCTTGGCAAATTTTCAGATGACTCTGACAGGTATAGAGAGGCTTTCCAGAATTTAACTCAAGTATTTGAACTTTCCTGGAAAGAAGTTATGTTACTTTCGAATCAAACCCTGACTAACACTGAGAAGCAGGCTGTCCTGAAACTGACAGAGAGATTAGGGGATGAGCTTTGTATCTCGTATAGTGTCAGAGAAGAAGATGAGCCTTATCCGATTGGAAGAGTAGCAGTACCATTAGAGGACCCTAAATGGGATCCCAGAGATGAAATGTGAGAATAGAGTAGGAAACACATTCAGGCATGTATGATGGAGGGATTACACAGGACTACAACTAAACATCTCAACTACTCCAAACTGTGCGTGATAGTCCTGGGATTTAATGAAAATCCCACTGCCTACCTGGAAAGACTAAGAGGGGACTTGGTAATGCACACCTCTCTATCACTTGGGGGACAACTAATACTAAAGGATAAGTTTATTATTCAGACAGCCCCTGATATCAGGAGGAAAATGCAAAAACAGACCATGGGACAAGAGAGTGTATATTAGTCTGTTCTAACTCTGCTATGAAGAAATAACCAAGACTGGGTAATTTATAAAGGAAAGAGTTTTCCTTGTCTCACAGCTCTGCGTGGCCAGGGAGCCTCAGAAAACTCACAATCATGGTGGAAGGCACCCGTTTGCAGGGTGGCAAGGGAGAGAATGAGTGGCCAGGAAAGGGGGAAGCCCCTTATAAAACCATCAGATCTCATGAATACTCACTCACTATCACAAGTGTGGGTTGGGGGAAACTGCCCCCATGATACAATTTTCTCTACCTGGTCCCTCCCATGACATGTAGGGATTATGGGAACTGCAATTCAAGATGAGATTTGGGTGGGGCCACAGCCAAACCATATTATTCTGACCCTGGTCCCTCCTGAATCTCATGTCTTCACAATTCAAAACACATCCATGCCCTTCTAACAGTCTCCCAAAGTCTTAACTAATTCCAGCATTAATTCAAAAGTCCAAGTCTGAATTCTCATCTAAGAAAAGGCAAGTGCCTTCTGCTTATGAGCCTGTAAAATCAAGAGGATGTGAGTTATTTCCTAGATACAATGGGGATACAAGCATTGGGTAAATACGCCCATTCAAAATGGGAGAAATTAGCCAAAACAAAGAGAGTATATGTGCCATACAAATCTGAAATCAAATAGGGCAGTCATTAAACCTTAGAGTTCTAAAATGATCTTCCTTGACTCCATTATCTCACATTCAGGGCATGCTGATGCAAGAGATGGGCTCCCATGGTCTTGGGCAGCTCTGGCCCTGTGACTTTTCAGGATACAGCCCCCTCCTGATTGCTTTCACAGGCTGGCACTGGTGCTAAGTGTCTGTGACTTTTCCAGGTGCACAATGAAAACTGTCAGTGGATCTATCATTATGGATTCTGGAGGATGGTGGCTCTCTTCTCACAGCTCCACTAAGCAGTGCCCCCCTGGAGACTCTGTGTGGGGGCTCCAACCCCACATTTTGCTTCTGCACTGCCATAACAGAGGCTTTCCATGAGGGCACTGCCCCTGCAGCAAACTTCTGTCTGGGCATCCAGGCATTTCCATACATCCTCTGAAATCTAGGCAGAGGTTTCCAGACCTCAATTCTTGACTTTTGTGTACCCGAAGGCCCAACACCATGTGTAAGCTGGCAAGGCTTGGGGCTTGCAGCCTCTGAAGCCGTGGCTTGAGTGTTATGTTGACCCCTTTTGACCATAGCTGTAGGTCAAGCAGGTGGGATACAGGGCACCATGTTATGAGGCTGGACTAGACAGGGAGGCCCTCAGCTAGGCCCACAAAACCATTTTTCCCTCCTAGGACTCAGAACTTTGATGGGAGGGGCCACTGTGAAGGTCTCTGTTATGCCCTGAAGACATTTTCCTCATGGTCTTGGTGGTTAACATTTGGCTTATTGTTACTTATACAAATTTCTGTAGCAGGCTTGAATTTCTCCCTAGAAAATGAGTTTTTCTTTTCTATCTCATAGTCAGGCTGCAAATTTTCCAAATTTTTATGCTATATTTCCTCTTGAATGCTTTGCCACTTAGAAATTTCTTCCAGCAAGTACCCTAAGTTATTTCTCTGAAGCTCAAAGTTCCACACAGCTCCAGGGCAGGGCAAAATGCTTGCAGTCAATGCTTGCAGTATCTTTGCATAGCAAGAATTACTTTTACTCCAGTTCCCAACAAGTTCCTCATACCCATCTCAGACCACCTCAGCCTTAATTTCATTATTCAAAGCCATTCAATAATTCTTTAGGAAGTTTCAAACTTTCCCACATATTTCCATCTTTCTCTGAGCCTTACAGACTGTTCCAACCTCTGCCTGTTATCTAGTTCCAAAGTCACTTCCACGTATTTTGGTATCTTTACAGCAATGTCCCACTCTTTGCATTACCAATTTACTGTATTAATCCATTCTCACGCTGCTATGAAGAAATAACTGCGACTGGATAATTTATAAAGGAAACAGGTTTAATTGACTTACAGTTTTACATGGCCAGGGAGGCCTCAGGAAACTTACAATCATGGTGGAAGGTACCTCTTCACAGGGCAGCAGGGGAAATAAAGTGCCTAGCAAAGGGAGAAATCCCTTATAAAGCCATCAGATCTTATGAGATCTATCACAAGAATAGGATGGGGTAAATTATCATGATTCAATTATCTCCACCTTGTCCCTCCCATGACATGTTATGGGAATGAAAATTCAAGATGAAATCTGGGGGGAGACCTAGTGAAACCATACCATAGTACTTTAGAGAGCCTCCTGAAAGTGGCCACCTTGGTCTTTTACAATTGAGATAGGGAGTAGGCCCAAGAGAGAAAGAGGTACACTAGAAAAAGACAGAGGCTTTATGGCCGACTTTCAGGACCACCAACCCCAGAATCTTCGGGATGCACATATTAACTGCTATAATTGTGGCAAGTCAGTGCATTTTAGGAAGAACTGTCCAGACAGCATGAGGAAGCGACCTCCACCCTGTCCAATCTGCAGTGGGGACCACTGAAGGGTAGACTGTCTCTGGATATGCAGGTCACAAATCCAATCTCCCAAATGGTCCAGTAGGACTGATGGGTCCCAGGGCCCCTCTTCCCAGTTATAGTGGTCCAGACCACCATTACCGTACAAGAGCCCAAGGTGAGTGTGAAAATCGAAGGTAGGAAAGTGAGCCTCCTCCTGGACACTGAAGCAGGCCTTTCAGTCCTCCTCTCCCTGTCTTCTGTCAGTATGACCATGACTGGTGTCTTGGGAAGGTCTTCAAACTGATATTTTTCCCAGACCCTTAGTTGTAGTTGGGGAGACCTCTTGTTTACCCATGCCTGTGTAATCATGCCTGAAAGCGCAACCTCTCTGCTGGGCAGGGATATTCTGGTCCATATGGGAACCACCATCTTGATGGCTCCAGGACAAACTGTTTTTCTCCCCATGCTGGAGACCAATATTAACCCAGAAGTTTGGAAAACTCAAGGGAAAATTGTTGGAGCCACAACTGCCATGCCAGTCTAGATCCACCTTAAGGATCCCACTTCCTTTCCTAACCAGAAACAATATCCTCTGAAACCAGAAGTTAAGAAAGGACTAGAAGCCATCATTGATAACTTGAAGATTCAGGGCATCCTCAAACCCTGCAACAGCCCTTGTAATACCCCAATATTGGGGGTACAAGAACCCAGTAGGGAATGGAGACTGGTCCAGAATTTCTGCCTCGTTAATGAGGCTGTGGTTTGAATTAACCTGGTGGTTTCCAATCTGTATACCCTGCTGATATGATTTGGCTGTGTCCCCACCCAGATCTCATGTTGAATTGTAACTCCCACAATTCCCATATGTTATAGGAGGAACTCAGTGGGAGGTGATTGAATTATAGCAGCGGTTCTTTCTTGCAGAGTTCTCATTATAGTGAACAAGTTTCATGAGATCTGATGGTTTTAAAGAACAGGAGTTTGCCTGCACAAGCTCTCTCTTCGCCTGCTGCCATCCACGTAAGATGTGACTGGCTCTTCCTTCCCTTCCACCATGATTGTGAGGCTTCCACAGCCATGTGGAAGTGTAAGTCCAATTAAACCTCTTTCTTTTGTAAATTGACCAATCTTGGGTATGTCTTTATCAGCAGTGTAAAACAGACCAATACACCTGCTCAGCCAAATTCCTGAGAGAACTAAATGATTCACAGCCCTGGACCGAAAGGATGCCTTTTTCTGCACACTGTTGCCCCCTGACTTCCAAAATTTGTTTGTATTTGAGGATCCCTCCAAACAGACCACCCAGCTAACCTGGACAGTGTTACCTCAGGGATTCCAAGGCAGCCCCCTCCTGTTTGGGCAGGCATTGTCCAAAGACCTCTCTGAGTTCCTTTACTCTCAGGTTAAAGTTTTACAATATGTAGATTACATTCTCCTCTGTGCCCCAACTGAAGAAATCTCTCAGGAGGGCAGTAGGCTCTTCTTAATTTTCTGGCTAACAGATTATATAAGGTCTCAAAATCTCAGGCTCAGCTCTATCAGACTTCAGTGAAGTATCTAGGTCTAGTCTTGTCAGAGAGGACCAGGACTTTGCTTGAAGAAAGAATTAAGCCCATCTCCTCCTTTCCCCTCCCCAAAGCCTTCAAGCAACTGAGGGGATTCTTGGGCATTACAGCATTGTGCAGGCTATAACTACCTGGGAATGGTGAAGTAGCTCATCCCTTATATCACCTAATGAAGACTCAGGCAGCTACAACTCACTTCCTTATTTGGGAACCAGAGGCTAAAATCATATTTGACCAAGTAAAACAAGCCTTGCTTGAGTCACCAGCTCTTAGTCTTCTCGTAGGGAAAATGTTAAATCTTTATGTGTCAGAAAGGAAGGGAATGGCCCTGGGAGTTCTAACCCAGGCCCAAGGGCCAGTCCTGCAACCTGTAGACTACCTAAGCAAATAACTTGATTGGATAGCTAAAGGATGGTTATCCTGACTCCAAACTGCTGTAGTGTTGGCCTTGCTGGTACCAGAGGCTACTAAGTTAATTGTGGGAAATAACTTAACTGTTTATACCCCACATAATGTGGCAGGATTGCTGTCTTCTAACAGGAGCCTCTGGCTAATGGACAACCACCTCCTCAAATATCAAGCTCTGCTATTAGAGGGATATTCCATGCAGTTAAGAAGCTGTCCTTCTCTAAATCCAGTCACCTTCCCCCCAGAGGAAGGATTCTCTTTACAGATGGAAGTTTCAGTGTAGAACAAGGGATCCATAAAGCAGGGTATGCAACTGTTACCCTAAATGATATGGTTGTGAGTGCATCTCTCTCCTTGGGCACAAGTGCTCAACTAGTCAAGTTAATGGCCCTTATGAAGGTGTTTGAACTAAGCAAAGGAAAAGCAGTTAACATTTATACTTATTCAAAGTATACTTTCCTAGTTCTCCAGGCCCATACCACTATCTGGAAAGAGAGGAGCTTCCTCACAGCTAATGGGTCTCCCATTAAATACTATCAGGAAATTGATAGACTGTTATCCTCAGATTTCCTCCTGTGGGAAGCGACAGTAATACATTGCAAGGCCACCAAAAGGGGTGGATGAAATAGCTGAAGAAAATAGATTGGCAGACCAAGCAGCTAAGTCAGCAGCGAGAGAGCCCCAGAATTCTGACCCGCTTGAAGCCCCTCTAATCTGAAAGGGCTCCGTAAGATAAATAAAAACTCAATATTCTCCTGCAGAAATAGAATGGGCCACCTCTTGGGGATACATTTTTCAGTCCCCAGGATGGTAACAATTGGAGGATGGCAAGCTTCATCTACCAGCTGCCAGCTAATGGACAGTTCTTGAAATATTTTACTGCGCCTTCCACCTAGGTAAGGGTAAAGCCTTTCAATTGGCCCAGAGGTTGTTCTCAGGTAAAAATCTGCTACAAGTGATCAAACAGATTGTTAATGCTTGCAAGATTTTCCTTAAGAGTGATCTCCTCAATCAATGGCTTCTCCCCACTGTAATCCAAAGAATGGGAGGCTACCCAGGGGAAGCCTGGCAAATGGATTTCACCCCTTTGCCAAAGACAAGGGGCATCCAGTATCTCCTGGTATGTAGATACCTTCACTAATTGGGTAGAAGCATTTCCATGTCGGACAGAGAAAGCCTCTGAGGTGATAAAAGTACTAATCAATGAGTTAATTCATCACTTTGGACTTCCTAAATACCTCCAGAGTGATGATAACCCCTTGTTCAAAGTGGCTGTCACCCGGGGGCCTCAAAGGCACTAGGCACAATAGATTGCATGCCTTCTTCATTGTGCTTAGAGACCACGATCCTTGGGAAAGGTAGATAAGACAAGTGATATTATCAAAAGGCATCTCAGGAAAGTGTCTCAAGAAACTCATCTCTCCTGAACTACTCTTCTTCCCATAGCCCTACTACGTTTTAGAGACACCTCTTCAAAGCTGAGTTTAAGTCACTTTGAAATGATGTAAGGACAACCCTTTCTCACCAATGATTTCTTGCTAAACCAAGAGGCCTCTAACTTAATTAAACATACAACCTATTTGGTCTGCTTCCAACAGGAACTGAAAAAACTGTTGGAGGCCCAATCCCATGAATTAGAGCCACCTCTATTCAGCCCAGGGGATCTAGCACTGGTAAAGGCACTCCCCTTTCTTTCTCCCTCTCTAGGCCCAGATTGGAAGGGACCTTACACTGTACTTCTTCCTCCTTCTACAACAGTAAAGGTCACTGGAATTGATTATTGGATTCATTATACTTGAGTAAAGGCCTGGGAAGCTAACACACTTACCTCCATCAACCCAGAAGAGCGTCCAAAGTACCAATGTGAGAAAACTGGGGACCTCAAGCTAAAAATCACAAAAGATAGGTGTCAATAATTAATCTTCCATGGATATCCTCTTTATGGTCTTGCCTATGCGTGCTGTTCTTACCTTCATTCTGTTCCTCATCATGAGGCATCTTTGCCAAGGACCCATTAATCCTGAATACCCTTAGGAGTACCTATTCCCCTAAACAGTTATCTCTCCTAAAGTTTAATTGCACTCATACAGGATTCAACTTCTTTGATCAGGGTGAAACAGCTGTGGTCACAATACTGTTTTCAGAATGATTGGTATATTTAACTTCTTATTTCTGTTATCTTCAGCACTAGATTCTTTCCGTTTTTACTCCTCTTTGTATATACACACATTTGGTCCATTCATACTTAACCTTGTAAAATTTGTTTTTTTTCTGATTTAGAGGTCATCAGACTTCAAATGTTAATGCAACTGGAGCCTTGGAAGAAAGCTCTGTTTCACTGGGGACCCTTATATAGGTCTTGGAGGCAAATCTGAAAGCCGTTTTCCCCCAAACAGGAAGCAGTTAAGCTTGGACATCATTCCTATCCTAATGACAATTAGATGTAACTCTTCAGAGGGGGGAATTAATAGTGGCAGGAGGCAGACAAATGCCTAGACAGATGGGGGCAGGTCCCCACTGAAATCTCACCTTCACGCCAAAGACAGTTTATAGCCCAAAGGTCAACCTACAAATCAAATCCACGAACTGGATTGAGAACTTGTCTTCCTGTTTGGTGCGCTTTCCTTTGATTGATTCCCCACCTTTACCTATTTTATATATACCTACTGATACGGTTTGGCTCTGCCCCCACCCAAATATCATCTTGAATTGTAGCTCCCATAATTCCCCCATGTTGTGAGAGAGACCCTCGGGGAGAAAATAGAATCATGGGGGCAGTTTTCCCCATACTGTTCTCATGGTAGTTAATAAGTCTCATGAGATCTGACGGGTATATGAGGGGTTTTACCTTTCACTTATCTCTCATTCTGTCTTGCCTGCTGCCATGTAAGATGTGCCTTTCACCTTCCACCGTGATTGTGAGGCCTTTCCAGCCACATGGAACTGTGAGTCCATTAAACCTCTTTTTCTTTATAAATTACCCAGTTTTGGATATGTTTTTATCCGCAGCATGAAAATGAACTAATACAGTAAATTTATATGGTAGAGTGGGGTGCTGCTGTAAAGATACCCAAAAATGTGGAAGTGCCTTTGGAACTGGCTAACAAGCAGAGGTTGGAACAGTTTGGAGGGCTCAGAAGAAGATAGGAAAATGTGGCAAAGTTTGAAACTTCCTAGAGACTTGGAGAGTTCAGAAGACAGGAAGATGTGGGAAATTTTGGAATTTCCTAGAGACTCGAATGGCTTTGACAAAAATGCTGATAAGATGATAATGAACAATAACTTTGAACTGTGGACTTTTGAGTTAATGATGAAATAAGTTTAGACTTTGGGTGACTGTTGGGAAGGCATGATTGTTTTTGAAATGTGTTGACATGAGATTTGAGAGGTGCCAGAGGTGGAATGATATAGTTTGGCTCTATGTCCCCACACAAACTTCATCTTGAACTGTAGCTCCCATAGTTCCCACGTGTTGTGGGAAGGACCCAGTGGGAGATAATTGAATCATGAGTGTGGTTTCCCCATGCTGTTCTCGCGGTAGTGAATAAGTCTCACGAGAATTTATGGTTTTATGAGGGGTTTCCCCCTTTGCTTGGCTCTCATTCTCTCTTGCCTGCCACCATGTAAGAAGTACCTTTTACCTTCTATCATGATTGTGAGGCCTCCCCAGCCACAGGAAACTGTGACCCAACCCCATTAAACCTCTTTTTCTTGATAAATTACCAAGTCTCGGGTATATCTTTATCCACAGTGTGAGAATGGACTAATACACCTACTCTTCTCTAAAATTGTTTTTCCACTGCCATGCCCATCTTTGACTGGTGCCTTTGTTTTAACCTTTTTATTCATACTCACAAACCAATCAGCATGCACTCCCCCATCCTGTGCCTGTAAAAAGCCCAGGCTCAGTCGCACTGCAGGGAGACAAACTGACTTTGGGAGACAACCTGATGTTCCTGTGTCTTCTCTGCTGAGAACTGTTTCATCACTCAATACAACTCTCCACCTTCATTACCCTTCAACTGTCAGTGCGACCTCATTTTATTTGGGTGTGAGACAGGAGTTCGGGACCCACTGAATGTGGATACCAAGAAAGGCTGTAACTTTGGCCCGCTGTTCTTACTGGGCCAGAGTGGAGTAAGGGACTGATTGAGCTGGTAACATGCCACCATCCATCCAGCTGTGGATGGCGGAACTAAAAGAGCTAATTAGCACAGTGTAACGCCCACTCTGGGGCTTCAGGTCACAGGCACCCCTGCCTGGGTGCTGCCGCATTCTCCTTGGGACAATATGTCTGGTCTGGCCGTGGGCCCCACAAGGAACTTACTCCTCTGTCGGTGCTTGAAGTGGGTGGCTGGAGCCTGTGCTTGCTTGCTCTCATGCTCCCTCCCACCAGCGGCTAAGCCCACAGTTGCATTCGCCATGGAAGCCATGGACCAGAGTGCGAGTCAGACACAGGCTGAGTAAATGCTATATCCCCTGCATCGAGCCTGGTAAAGTAGCCGAGAAAAATCCTGCATCAGTAGTTTAGTCTGATCAAGAGCTGATTTAGAATCTAGTACAGTGCCTGGACCACCGTAATCATATAATGTCTGTTGAAAACACATGATTTCCCTTTTCCCAGAGCAATATTTGCGCTGTCTTTTCATGATCAATGCGTTCTTTTGAAAGGATATGCTGGTATATGTTCAACACTAACTCCAGGACTAAAAAATATTCATAATTTGCATTATTGGTTGTTTCCTTGATTGCAGTAAATACTTCCACCGTGATAGATTACAAGCTACAAAAAGTCTGTCAACCAGCTCATAATACTCCTGAAAATTTAACAGTTGACAAGCTGGTGTGTGCCAGCTCCATCACAAGCCAGATCCAGTACACAATGGGAAAAGGCATTCATATTAAAAAACTCAGAAAGCTGGAAAAGGTGGATGGAAAATCACTTGTTTGTGACATTGAGACTCAAAGTTATGCCCATTTGTCTTCTCTATTGGAAATTTTAAATTCCCTGAAATCAAAGAGCTTTAATTTTACTTAGTTCTACCTCCTTTTTTGTTAGATAGACCAATCCCTGGGAAAAAGGTCACACTTAGAAATTAGTAAACTTTGGTATTTTTCTCTGTTTTATTTTATCTTAATTATTTATTTTATGACCAGTGCCCAGATGCATGCCAGGAGTGGACAAAAATAATCACTAGCATTAATTAAATAGTTATAACATTCAAGGCCTTGTAATGCGAGCTGTGAATACACTGTTTCATTCCATTCTCCCAATGATCGCATAAGGTTGGTACCTGCCTCCTTCTTTTCCAAGTTAGGTACTGAGTCTCAGTGGTTTTGAGAAAATAAAGATTTAAACTGAGTTAGGCACTTGAGGCTACACATTTCAACCCCTAAGTTCCACTTCCTTGAGGCAGTGTGTGTCTTGGACAGGAAAACTGCCATCTTGCATTTTCAGTGTTTGTAATCCACAGCGTGCTTCTGCATGCTATATTTTCACAGAAACTCATTAAGTTGTGGCAACTCAGACACAGTATCCTTTCGTAGATGTGTTAGTTGAGAGGTGAAAATAGAGCACACTGCGTTAAAGAATGGTGCTGCTAACCACCAAATGCAAAAAAAAAAAAAAAAAAAGACAGTATACCTAATGAACATCATAGGTCCCAAGAGCTGAAAGGTAACCCAGTAATCATCTAGTCCAATACTCTCATTTCATAGAGAAGTTCTTTGCTATCTTGCAAAGAACCATGCGCTTTACTTTTAAGACATCACTTCCCCAGAATCTGTTTCTCTTAGCTATCTATTATTTATCATTTTATTTCACTAGAAGTTTCATCACAAATAAAGTACTAAAGCAAACATTTCAAAATCTAAAGGCTGTGTTTTTGGAGACTATGTAAATAGAAATGAGAAAACATTGTCATGACAGTATAAAGTAGAGCCTGATATTTGTAGATCTTATGAGCACGTTTTATTGTTTTGCCTATATAGCTTTTATATTTAGCTTTAGCATTTGATAATGAAATTAATGCATTTTGGACTTTCAAGTCAATCTTTGTGTGCACTTTTTATGAGAAACTGTGAAACAAATACATTTAAATTGTTATCAGTGCCAAGAAACTGAAAATAAATAAATAAAAACTATTTGGATGACAAGTTAATCAGACAAACAGGAGGGAAAGCTTGGAATTGTCTATGGGATTTAGAGACTCAAAATATATGTCAATGATGAGATCAGTAGCCTCATGAATATCATTGCTGTGGAAACTTAGAATTTGATTTAATACTTCATATGAATGATTTTTTAAAACACACTCAGGCGTACCGGTTGACTGGAAAGGTACAGCACAATGCAAAAACTCAATTTTTTGTTTGATTATTTCAGAAATTCACTTATTTTTGTTTGCTGGCTTTCTTTTTTCCTACATTAAGCGTCACTTTTTTGTGCTTGTGGCAACATTTTGCAGGATAAAATGTAATCACCTTCTCTATCTTCTTGGATGGAGACACCAGACTAAATTATTTCCAAAGTCTGACTCTCAGCCTCCTTTTCCTTGTGTAAAGGGAAACAGTGATTTTATGTTTCTCTTGGCTCTGTGTAGTTTTGCTTTGTTTTGTTGCTGTTATGTGTGTTTTATGATGAGATAACAGCCTCCTCCTCATAACCATTCATGTGAGTTGTAATAAGGTTACTACTACTACTACTACTAACTATTGTTATTATTCAGTAGAGAGGAAAAGAAAATATGAGAAGGAAACTGAATGAAATTGGAAAAGAAAGAGAAGAGTAGAGGATACTGAACTAGAGGAATTGTCCAGAGGTGCTAATTCCTGGGCAGTCTCTGGAATTGGGCTGATGGAAGAACCACTATAAGGAAAAGGGGATAGTGTTATTCAATATTAGTCAGCTGAGAGTACTTGCCAGCTCTCTGTCTGGTTTTCTTGAAAATGACACTTCATTTGCTCTTGTCATGGATCATTTAGTCTTCCTGCAAGTGGGGACCACATATCTGTCCCTGCTGGCAGCATGTCAGGTAATCACCCAGTTTCACACCTGGCTTTTCTGCAAAACTCTCCCTGCAATGCCTTCTGACCCAGGATGCCTGTGAGGCTAAAGAGATACCCTGTGCAACCAGCAGTGTAACAGGATCTGTTGCAGTGGTTGGGGTAAAGATGAGCACTTTGGGGAACCCACAGCTGGAACAATGCAGAGGGGACACCTACATTTTGCAGGTGAGCTGGCTGATTCACCTTTAAAAGCAATGTGAACTACTTTTATTCCTCATCCTTAAAAAACAGAGTATGTTTGCCCTAATCAAATAACACAGCTGTCAAAATAGCAGGTTCTTCCTTTCTTTGGTGGGTAGGATTATGGAAGACACTGGAGGACTTTGGGAACATAAGAGCAGACTTAGGTGGCTAGTCACCCCGGCAAGTCAGATGATCAGCTTGCCCATACTAATTTTAAAGATAATAAGTAGCTAACTGCCCGATGCAGTGGCTCACGCCTGTAATCCCAGAACTTTGGGAGATCAAGGTGGGTTGATCGCCTGAGGTCAGGGGTTCAAGACCAGCCTGGCCAAGTGGCAAAACACCGTCTCTACTAAAAATACAAAAATTAGCCAGGCATGGTGACATGTGCCTGTAATCCCAGCTACTAGGGGGACAGAGGCAGGAGGATCCCTTGAACCTGGAAGACGGAGGTTTCAGTGAGCTGAGATCATGCCATTGCATTCCAGCCTGAACAACAGAGCGAGACTCCATCTCAGGAAAGAGAAAAAATAAAAAGAGCAGACTGGACCTAATAAGTCATAGTTTTGGTTCTGAGTGACTGGCAGCATTATGCCCCAAGGGATTAGTGGAAACTCCTCATGCTATCCTAGAAAAGAAAGTACCTGCAACCCAGTTGGCAAAGTCCAAAAACTAAGATTCCCCCAACGAAATGGATATAATAAGAAGAGTAGCTTTAGCCTTTAAATACTAACTTAATGGCTGATTGTTGATTCCTAAAATGAATCGTAAAGAAATTCTTTGGAAATGTGTTTAATCGTCTAATTTTTATGGCAATTCCTTCTATAGTGATTTGCAACTCATTATATTTTGGGGTTCCTGATAATTGCTGTTGCTAATTACTTATTTACCTCCTATGGATTTATTTTGTCTTCATTGTCAAATAAATGTGCATTATCCATAATTGTTTAATATAGTTTATCTAAGACTAATCTTTACACAGTTGGAAGGTGATTCCCTTCCTATTTGGAATTTGGAGATTTCAAGGCATGGAACTGAATCATATAATTTTCCAAATATATGTTATGAAAGTTTCTGTATTAATCAAAAATAATCAGTGTAACTATTGATACTGAATGCTATTTTGGGATACTCTTTGTCAACATTTTGTTGAGGAAGTTAATGTATTTCAGTGTTACAATATTGAGAACATAAAATATAGACTATATTCACAAATTAAAGCAAGAGAATTTACTGTATCAACTACTGAACACATCTTTCATACACATCTTACTTTTGACATGATCAAAGGAAAATTGCTATCATATGCTGGTACTGCTTTCTTTTTTTTTTTTTTTCTTACTCTTCTTCTGTAAGCAAAAACTACAAGCTTAAACGGCACAGGAAACCATGTATGCATAACTTCAAAAGATATATTGATCAAATTATTAAAGTAAATCAGACGTTTGACATCATGTACAGGAATAATTTTTTGGCTGACAGAATATTCTATTTTCAACTTGCTGTGGTGCATTATAGACTTTAGACTTGAAGAAAAAGTAAAAAGATTTTTAAACGTCGATAACTCACTGTATTTTTGCAGAATTCATCAAAAGACTTCTTAAAGTTAGAATAAAAATTAGGTTTTGCTTTTTTAATTGTGTTTGATAATGATGATGATGATGATGAAGATAATATCTTCTATTTATTATCTATTATTTGTGCTGTTCTATGTAATTTATTTAGATTTGAAGAATTTGAGTGCAGTAAGTGGAAACAAATGGAAATAAAGAATTGTATAGACAATAATGTTTTTGTAAAAAATAAAAAACTTTTAATAAAATAATTAAACAAGCATTAGGCCAAGTCTACAAATCCTCAAATTTCCACCCAAAACAACTTCAGTAGAAAGAGAAGGAGGAAGAAGAGCAAAGAAGGGAAAGCAAACATTAAAACTGTACTAGCTTTGATCTCTTTGTGAGTAGTCAGAGTAGGAAGGCAAGACATCCTCAGAATGTTAGGCGGGGACCTGCAGTACAAGCTGGAGATAGGAGTAGTGACTTCTTGCAGCAGGAGAGAGAGTTGGAAAGGGGCAGACAATTATTTAGTTAATGTTAGAGTCATATCTTCAAAAGGATAAACACAAGGACACCATGGTAGTGTTGCCACCAGGAGTTGAGAAAACAATCAGATAAAACACAGAGTGTCAAAGACAGATGAAATTTGAGAGTGTTCTACAGTTAGTACTATTGGTAGGAGGTCTGTAATCAGCAATCTGATAAATATTCAAGTATTGGAGAATAAACTGGACACAAAGAAATGATATAAGTGGACACCAATGTAAATAGAGCTTGGAGACATGCAGAAATGAGCAGATGGTACTTCCTGAAATACAGGGTCCTCCTTTTTTGTGCGAGTGTTTTCACAGTTCTGTTGTGAACTGAGGAAGAGAAATGCTATATTAATATCTTATTGTGTGTCCCTGTTATAAGGCAGGCTGGTGACCTGGGAAGACTTTTTATATTAGAATTTGATGATCATTCATTGATTGGGTGCTGTTGATTGATTAGCTGATTTATTTTTGCATTTCATTCTTTCAACAGCTGTTTATTGAGAAACCATTATGTAGCAAACACTGAATTAGACCCTGGAGATAAAGATAAATAAGACAGATAGGGTCTTTTTGCTCTCATGAAACCTATATATTAGTGAGATGCAATAAAAAGTACACAAACAAATGTGCAGATTATTGCACAAGGAATTATAATTGGCTATAGTAGGAAGGGACTGAGTAACTTACGATTCAAATTTAAATGACAATAATAAGTTACCAAATTTACATAAGGAAATGACACTTCATTCAGAGACTTCAAAGTCTGTAAAGGCTTATAGGTAAAAGTGAGTTTGACTAATTATAATCTAAAATAAATCCACAATACTGGAGCATAATCAACACAACAGAAAGTGGTAGGGAATGAAATCTGAGATATAGGCTTCATGAGATGAAATAAGAATTTGGGGTTTTATTTGAAATGCAGTAGTAAGGCACATATTTTTAGGTAGAAAGTCTACTGGATTCCTTTAATATATATATATATATATATATATATATTTTTTTTTTTTTTTTTTAATGTAAGAGCCACACTCTCTATGTTGCTCAGGTTTGAGTTTAGTGGCATGATTATAGCTCACTGCAACCTTAAACTCCTGGGTTAAAGCAATCTTCTCACCTCAGCCTCCTGAGTAACTGGGTCTACAGGTGCATGCTATCATTCCTGGCTCCAGTTTATGGTTTTAAAAGAACACTCTAGAAAATAAATAAAGAAAAATTTATAGATAGTAGAGATAAGAGTGGGATCAAGGAAATTGGTTAAGAGACCGTTATAGTTCTTAAGAGTGTGAAAATAGGTAATAGCAGTGATGATGGAGAGAAGTGAATGAATATGAGATGTGATTCTGAGACAGGAACAGGAGGATTTGTTGAGGTCTGTTGCGTGTGGAGGGAGAGGAAAGAAAGAGTTTTGGCTTGTACATTTGGTTAATAATAGAGTAACCTAGAGAGGAGCAAAAGTGTGGTTTACAGAGAATACAACTGCAGATAATGTATGAAGATTAATGTTTTCATTTAAGTTTGAGGCACTGTTTGAAAATACAAGTAGAAAAATCAAATAGGCAGTGGGATATTCAAATTTGAACTCTCAGGAAAAGCTTAAGTTCATATATATATATATATATATATATATATATATATAAATATATGCATTAAAAAATCATCATACCAGAAGTAGTCTTTAAAATACTTATTACAATAAAATCGCCCAGCAACTAGCATAACCGCTTGCACATAGTAGGGGCTCAGAAAGCATTTCCTAAATTGTATTGCTATATGGAAGGTATAATGCTAATGGCAGGACATACAGCAAACAATACAAAATAGATTGAGCCAAGTGTGGTGGTGCACACCTGTAGTCCTAGCTACTTGGGAGGCTGCGGCAGGAGGATCACTGGAACTGAGGATTTTCAGGCTGCTATGAGCCATGATTGCACCACTGCACTCCATCCTGGGCAACACAGTAAGACTCTGTCTCAGATAAATGAATGAATAAATAAATAAATTGATTAAATTGAGACATGGTGAGTTCATTTTCTATGGCCACTGTAACACAGTACCACAAATTATGGGACTTTCAACAACAGAAATTTATTCTTTCCTAGTTCTGGAGACCAGAAGTGTGAAGTTAGTATCACTGGGCTGAAATGTTCTCTCTGGACACTTTGAAAAGAATCCTTTCCTTCCTCTTTCAGTTTCTGGTGGCTGCTGCCATTCCATGGCTTGTAGCTGCATCACTCCAATCTTCAAAGGTGACAGTATTTTCAAATCTTTGCTTTATCTATACATCACCTTTTTCTCTGTGTCAAATCTCCCTCTGCCTCCCTTTTATAACAATACATGTGATTGCATTTAGAGCTCACCTGGATAGTACTCTAATCTCAAGATCTATAATCAAATCCTCAGTGACCTATTCCCTTCCCCAGTTAGCTTAGGAGATGACTATGTTTTGGGGACCAGTTTTTGGTGTACCACAGATGGTATTGAGTTTGACAATCTTATAAACCTTAAAATAAGGAAATGTAATTACCATTAAAATAGAGTACATTGTAAAGTATCATAGAAGCATGAAAGCAAAACAAATCAATTCTGGAAATGACCAAGAAGAAATACTTCTGTGCCCTGGGTCTTAAAGGAAGGCTAAGAGTTTCCAAGTTTAAGAGTGGGAAAATTGAGCTCCAGGCATAGAGAAATGCATAAAGATGGACAAGGAGCTGTGAGTGTTTTGTATAAGCAAAAGAAAACTAAATAAGTGAATACTTTAACCCCAACTCTGAAGCAAGGGATTTTTATTGAAAATGAGGCCAGCAGCATAATTGGAGTTCCTTGGAGGGTAGCATGAAATTAAGTTGGATAAACTAAGATGCAGTCCTGCTATTGAAGGGTTTAAGAACATAGAGAAAGGGCTTCCTTCAATAGTATAGACCGTCTTGACACTTGTATTTTCCCTGTGCATTTTAGACTGTGTATTTATTGTCATGCATAAAAGAACGATGACTGAAATGAAACCAGTTTTGCCAGCCTATCAAATGGTGAATTCTCTGAGAGCAGAGTGCATGCCTTATACTTTTTAGCTTTTCCCCAATCTGGAGGCAGGAAGTACTGTAGAAAGCCATTATTGAAAAAGAGAGAGACTGACATAAAGATTTAAAAGAAGACAGAAGTTTCGCTGTTGACTAGTCTCTGGCATTGCACAGAATGAGCACAGTGTGTGAAAAGCTAGTAGGAGAGTAATTTAAATAATTGATCCATATTATAGCCTGATCATCTTGTCTGTGGTGATCTTTATTGACTAGCAATGACCTGAGAGAGACAGACCGAGCAGACTCTAGCATAGTGAGGCTGATTTTTACCCAACACACACACACACACATTTACACACACACATGCTCACATATGCTCTTCTCCTGGCCTGTGTCATCTGGAGCATAAGCGTATTTTCAGCCTGTCTGCCCTAGTATATTTGATGAAATAATATTTACAAATTGCTTCGAGAAATATGAAAGTTGTTGTACTAATGAAAAAAATATTTTCTTGACCTGACATTTGATTGGAAATGCTTGAAAATTGTCTATGTACACTTGGGGGGGGGGGGGGTTATTGTAAGCAAATGGTACAATTTCAGTACTCAGGAAAGAAGAGGTAGAGCTGACCTTATGTATCCCGCTGCATATTCTCTTTGTTGATTTTACAGATATTTCAGCATTGATTTCAAAACAAGCAATGTGCAAGGATATGCCTTTTACTTTTGTTCTGCTTTCAATTATGGGTGGAAATAGCCTATGACCCCTGTGCATGCATTCATTTATTTATGAAAGCGTACACAATTTTTTCTGCTTGATTTTGTTATAAATACATTTTCCCCGAAGGTATGCTGTGTTTCAGATACTGTATTAGACTCTGGAAATACAAAGGAAGGGTCTCTTCTCTTGACATCACAATATGATATGAAAATGGATGCAGAATCCCAAATATCTGTGTAGTAAAAACATGATGCAGCAAAATAGATAATGAAAGTGATTTTGGGGGAATTTTGAATTGCTTTGTTCTACACAGGGAGTCAGGACAGGCCTCATCAAGGAAATATGAGTAGCTACAGAATGAAAAAGGAGACTCTTCCAGGAGAATGGAATAATAAGAAGATTTCCAATCAAATAACGAAAATGACAAGAAGCTCAGATGCCTGAGAGAGTAAGGCATATTTGAAAATCTTTGTCTTTGAAATGGTAGGGGAGTAGAGTACCAGGTGAAAAGGCCATAGGAAATGAAGGGACGTGTAGGAAACTGAATTTCGTGAAAGTAACTTTCTGGGGAATCATCAGCACACTTTAAGGAGGGGAGAGTAAGACAGTCAGATTTATATTTAAAAGTAACTTTGCTGAACAAGATGAATAAGCATCAGTGAAAAAGGATTTTTGATAAATATGAGTTAATTATAATAAAATACTTCTAGAAGGCATATTCTATGGCATGGTAATTAGAATTTGTAAGTGCTTGTCCTTGTTCTGATACTGACTACTTCTGCACCCAAGTATCGCAGCTGATGGATAGAATTGGGTTTGGGACTTCTTTTTTATTTTCGATTCTGGATGTCTGGTCACTCCAGGTCTAGATTTGTTACATTTAGTGTGGCGGTTCTATTACTCTTAATATGGTAACTCAGGAACCAGCAGGCTTGGGTGGGCAGGTCAGGAATCAGTGGAGCCTGAGAATAGTACTTACAGGGAGAGAAACCAAGGGAAAGTAATTACTATAATGTAACGTGTCCAGAGAGGGAGTTCGACCTTTCAAGATCCCATGAGTAGCAGCCGATGCTCCAGTTGTTGTCTGAACTAGTAACAAGATACATGTCCCCTGCCAGGCTAAATACCCTTTTGGAGAGAACCCCCACTGAGGAAGAAAGTGAGGGATTTATGTCTGCTGAATTAATGCAGACACATAGTTGTTTGGAAGTCCAGGATTGGATGTCAAAGAAGAGAAAAAGAATGTATAATCCTAAGCAAAACTAACATATATTCAGAAGTATAAGATGGGTTAACACTTAAGTTGTTAAAACTGAAATGTTCTGGGTAAGGAGAAATGACAAATGTCTTCCTGAACACAGCTCTGGACACATTTTAGTAATACAGTTTCTTTAACACCCCTGTCCAGGACAATTTTCTTGTGATCATAAGGCCTCATTCAAGATCTTCAGGGCACTCTTGTCAATCTTCAAATAGACTTTCATTTGTGAGTTTCAAGTCTGCTTCACCTACCATGAGAACAAAGGTCAATGTTAGTTTCCATTTTTTATTATGTCCACTGGGAATCCTGGAAGTAGTAGACACTCAATAAATGAGTGATTGTCAAATTTTAGCAGTCATACAAACTGCCTGAGGACCTTGCTAAAAGGTAAGTTTTGATTCGGTGGTTTGGGGGTGGGCTGGTGTAAGATTCTACAATTCTCTAACAAGCTCCTGAGTGATGTCGATGTTGCTGGATCACAGACCACACTTTGAGAAGGAAGGGGTTGACATTCACGAGACAACATTGGAAAGCTGGGAAGCTTAGTAACTTGTCCAGTTCACCCAACAGGTTAGGAGGAAACCCTGGAGTCTAACCCTGACCCTGAGACTCAGGTTTACCCTGAGACTCAGGTTTGGCCTGAGTTCTCAAGTGTGTTATTTGCTTTTGTTAACTGCAGTCATTCTTAAATTTGACCACACAGTTCCCCTGTCATCTTTTCCAAATTGTGCCTGCTTTTCTTGACTCCTGAAAATACTGCAAAAGGAACATGCATTTTCTGCCCCTGACTCAGGAGAAATGCAGGGTATCATGGACAGAGATGGTTGATGCCTTTTTAGAGACAGTACATTATAGAATGACTTTAATATTTCTAGACTTTAAATAAATGAAATAGCTCCAGCAGTCATAAATTCAAATTGGAATTTTCTGAGCACAGCGTAGATCCTTGTGCTGTGATGAAAGGATTCCTTTACCCATCTTAGCAAAAGATACCTCAGCTACTTCCTTTACCCATCTTAGCAAAAGATAGCTCAGCAATAGCACCCAGAAGTAAGATGAAACAGGAATGGTGAGACCAGAGATAAGAGCTTAGAAATGAGGGCAAATTGCTCAGGGCTGATACTTTCTAATATGAAGATTTTAATGGATGCTAATTGTATTTTGGTCTCTGAAATATCAGTAATAAACACTGGAAGAAAATATAACAATTTAACCTCATCAGAAATCTCTCTTGCCTTCTTGAAGCAGTTTGTGTGAGTGTACATATGTGTGTGTGCGCGTGTGTGTGTGTGACTCATACTAGAACATGGCTG
This sequence comes from Rhinopithecus roxellana, assembly GCF_007565055.1. Lineage (NCBI taxonomy): Eukaryota > Metazoa > Chordata > Mammalia > Primates > Cercopithecidae > Rhinopithecus > Rhinopithecus roxellana. The sequence continues at coordinate 142,906,777 of NC_044553.1, read as the reverse complement.
TGATAATATACCATATGTCTTTTGGTTTCTACCGGTGGGTTTTACAAGAAAGAATAGGTAGGGTTTCATTTTTCTCAGCTGTAAAGATGCAAAAACTTTAAATTAAAAATAACCTTTCAGCTGATTCCTTGCATAATTGCTATCTTGTTTTGCTAATACTGTGGCTGAATTGTAACTTGCTGAAGCCTTGGGGATTTGCATGCTGGTTTATCCTCTGAATTTGCATTGACATGGTTTTCAGTCAAGTGCGTAACTAAATCCTGTGGCCATGAGCAAAGCTGGCAGTATTTGCATTGAAAATCAGTAGGAGATTAGACGAAGAATGGCTCTGTGCAGCCCTCCCTAAATAGATTCAATGATGAAAATTTGGGGTCTCTCAAAATGCCATTCACTTCCATTAAGTGATTGGGACTGCTGAGCCTCTACTCCTATCAAAAGACCAAAACAAGAGACAGCAAGGGGAAAACAGACAAGACAGCTACCACAATATAACACATATATTTGAGATGACCATTTGCCAGCATTTTAAAAAAACGTGTATTTAGGGGCAAGTTTGAAGGCGTTCTTGCTGAAAATAAATTTTCTGATGCAAGAACAATAGCATCATTTTGTTTTCTTGTTAGGAGTAAAATGTGCAAAGGCCAGGAAGAGCTTAGCATCTTTCAAAATGTCCTCAAACTGGCTTAGGAAATATTTTTAAAGCAGCCAGTGAGATATTGTATAAAGTGAAAGTAAGTGAACTTCTTTATAGGCTGATACTTTTTCTTTCTATGCATTGCTTCTATATTGTGGTTTGCATCTAATGTGCTTGTATTCAGTGCTAAAGGAGGACAAAAAAACGTTGACCTCAAACCAAAAGAGTTGCTAAACTCTGACTGTGATTGCAACAACTGCTTTTACTTGGCACCACAGCTCTATTTGAGAGCTCCTCCAATTGAAAGCTGTAAACCTTTGAGAGTGTATTTAGATTCATCCATTGAAGGAAACTAAGAAGTTGAGAGACATTTCCAAGGCTACACATTAGCCACTGGCTAGCATTTTTAAATCAACTTGCTGCCAACAAGAGCATGGAAAACACGATTTTTTTAATGAAAGGATTATATAAAAATGATGCCATGACATTAATGAGGATTCCCATTTTCTTGTGTTTACTTTCCTCAAGATTGTTAATATTATTGTGAGAACTGGATTATGAGTGCAGGGTTCCAGAAAATTACTGTATTGTTTTGAGGGAGCCCGAGTTCAGGTGCAGTTAGAGAGCAAACACAAACAGGCAGTTCTTGTTCTCACTTAAAGAAACACATTTAAATTGGTTTGTGGACCAGGTGTGAAAGCATGTTCTTGTTACCCACGCATGATGCCTACTGTTGGTGTTCTAGGTCATAAAGCTGCAAGAATGGCTAAGCCCACAGAGTCAAAGCAATTGTGGGCAGTTCCTGGAGATTCCAGATATGATTGAATGGGAAAAGCCACAACCCTTAAGTTCTATATAAATTTGTAATATAAATAGCTTAGAGAGCTGGGGATATCTCAATAATTGTAGACAAGTCATGTTTCCATAAAGAAAGAAAGGGCCTTTGCAAAATGTTACATCATTACAATAATGCTTATTGTGAGGATAAAGCTTATTCTGTTACGGAGTAATGGTACAAAAATACACAAAATTATAAAGAATAAAACAACAATGTAAAATACCATGAAGTAGCACCTCAGGAAGCTACAGAAAAGGAATAAAAGGATGCCTCAAGACTTCAGAAGGCTGAGAAATATTTAGAACATTCTTTTGCGGTCAAGTTCAAACTGCTATAATAGAGTTAAATTGCCTATTCATGTTTCCTCCTTCAATTTTCTGGTTCTTCTTTGGTTTTCTGGACAATCTGAAGAAGAAGAAGAAGAAGGGTTAAAACACACACACACACACACACACACACACACACATCACCATTTTTTCAAAAGAAGAAAGCACATTCTCCTTTTTTTAATGGTTGACTTACCTCATCATTTCACATTTTTGTTTTCACCAGCAGCCATGGATTTTCATTGGAGGACTAAGTTGATAGTATAAAACTGTGGTTCTCATAGGTATCCCCAGACCACAGTTATCAGCATCACATGGAAATTTATTTATTTATTTATTTATTTATTTATTTATTTATTTTTATTATACTTCAAGTTCTAGGGTACATGTGCATAACGTGCAGGTTTGTTACATATCTATACTTGTGCCATGTTGGTGTGCTGCATCCATCAACTCGTCAGCACCCATCAATTCATCACTTATATCATGTATAACTCCCTAATGCAATCCCTCCCCCCTCCCCCCTCCCCATGATAGGCCCCAGTGTGTGATGTTCCCGTTCCCGAGTCCAAGTAATCTCATTGTTCAGTTCCCACCTATGAGTGAGAACATGCGGTGTTTGGTTTTCTCTTCTTGTGATAGTTTGCTAAGAATGATGGTTTCCCGCTGCATCCATGTCCCTACAAAGGATGCAAACTCATCCTTTTTTACGGCTGCATAGTATTCCATGGTGTATATGTGCCACATTTTCTTAATCCAGTCTGTCACAGATGGACATTTGGTTTGATTCCAAGTCTTTGCTATTGTGAATAGTGCCGCAATAAACATGCGTGTGCATGTGTCTTTGTAGTAGAATAATTTATAATCCTTTGGGTATATACCCAGTAGTGGGATGGCTGGGTCATATGGTACATCTAGTTCTAGATCCTTGAGGAATTGCCATACTGTTTTCCATAATGGTTGAACTAGTTTACAATCCCACCAACAGTGTAAAAGTGTTCCTATTTCTCCACATCCTCTCCAGCATCTGTTGTTTCCTGACTTTCTAATGATTGCCATTCTAACTGGTGTGAGATGGTATCTCATTGTGGTTTTGATTTGCATTTCTCTGATGGCCAGTGATGATGAGCATTTTTTCATGTGTCTGTTGGCTGTATGAATGTCTTCTTTTGACAAATGTCTGTTCATATCCTTTCCCCACTTTTTGATGGGGTTGTTTGTTTTTTTCTTGTATATTTGTTTGAGTTCTTTGTAGGTTCTGGATATTAGCCCTTTGTCAGATGAGTAGATTGAAACAATTTTCTCCCATTCTGTAGGTTGCCTGTTCACTCTGATGGTAGTTTCTTTTGCTGTGCAGAAGCTCTTTAGTTTAATTAGGTCCCATTTGTCAATTTTGGCTTTTGCTGCCGTTGCTTTTGGTGTTTTAGACATGAAGTCCTTGCCCATGCCTATGTCCTGAAAGGTATTCCCTAGATTTTCTTCTAGGGTTTTTATGGTATTAGGTCTAATATTTAAGTCTCTAACCCATCTTGAATTAATCTTCGTATAAGTAGTAAGGAAAGGATCCAGTTTCAGCTTTCTACTTATGGCTAGCCAATTTTCCCAGCACCATTTATTAAATAGGGAATCCTTTCCCCATTTCTTGTTTCTCTCAGATTTGTCAAAGATCAGATGGCTGTAGATGTGTGGTATTATTTCTGAGGACTCTGTTCTGTTCCATTGGTCTATATCTCTGTTTTGGTACCAGTACCATGCTGTTTTGGTTACTGCAGCCTTGTAGTATAGTTTGAAGTCAGGTAGCGTGACGCCTCCAGCTTTGTTCTTTTGACTTAGGATTGTCTTGGCAATGCGGGCTCTTTTTTGGTTCCATATGAACTTTAAAGCAGTTTTTTCCAATTTTGTGAAGAACCTCATTGGTAGCTTGATGGGGATGGCATTGAATCTATAAATAACCTTGGGCAGTATGGCCATTTTCACGATATTGATTCTTCCTATCCATGAGCATGGTATGTTCTTCCATTTGTTTGTGTCCTCTTTGATTCCACTTAGGAGTGGTTTGTAGTTCTCCTTGAAGAGTTCCTTGACATCCCTTGTAAGTTGGATTCCTAGGTATTTTATTCTCTTTGAAGCAATTGTGAATGGAAGTTCATTCATGATTTGGCTCTCTGTTTGTCTGTTACTGGTGTATAAGAATGCTTGTGATTTTTGCACATTAATTTTGTATCCTGAGACTTTGCTGAAGTTGCTTATCAGCTTAAGGAGATTCTGGGCTGAGACAATGGGGTTTTCTAAATATACAATCATGTCATCTGCAAACAGGGACAATTTGACTTCTTTTTTCCTAACTGAATACCCTTGATTTCTTTCTCTTGCCTGATTGCCCTAGCCAGAACTTCCAAGACTATGTTGAATAGGAGTGGTGAGAGAGGGCATCCCTGTCTTGTGCCAGTTTTCAAAGGGAATTTTTCCAATTTTTGCCCATTCAGTATGATATTAGCTGTTGGTTTGTCATAAATAGCTCTTATTATTTTGAGGTACATTCCATCAATACCGAATTTATTGAGCGTTTTTAGCATGAAGGGCTGTTGAATTTTGTCAAAAGCCTTTTCTGCATCTATTGAGATAATCATGTGGTTTTTGTCTTTGGTTCTGTTTATATGCTGGATTACGTTTATTGATTTGTGAATGTTGAACCAGCCTTGCATCCCAGGGATGAAGCCCACTTGATCATGGTGGAAAAGCTTTTTGATGTGCTGCTGAATCCGGTTTGCCAGTATTTTGTTGAGGATTTTTGCATCGATGTTCATCAGGGATATTGGTCTAAAATACTCTTTTTTTGTTGTGTCTCTGCCAGGCTTTGGTATCAGGATGATGTTGACCTCATAAAATGAGTTAGGGAGGATTCCCTCTTTTTCTATTGATTGGAATAGTTTCAGAAGGAATGGTACCAGCTTTTCCTTGTACCTCTGGTAGAATTCAGCTGTGAATCCATCTGGTCCTGGACTTTTTTTGGTGGGTAGGCTATTGATTGTTGCCTCAATTTCAGAGCCTGCTATTGGTCTATTCAGGGATTCAACTTCTTCCTGGTTTAGTCTTGGGAGAGTGTAAGTGTCCAGGAAATTATCCATTTCTTCTAGATTTTCTAGTTGATTTGCGTAGAGGTTTTTATAGTATTCTCTGATGGTAGTTTGTATTTCTGTGGGGTTGGTGGTGATATCCCCTTTATCATTTTTTATTGCGTCTATTTGATTCCTCTCTCTTTTTTTCTTTATCAGTCTTCCTAGCAGTCTCTCAATTTTGTTGATCTTTTCAAAAAACCAACTCCTGGATTCATTGATTTTTGGAGGGTTTTTTGTGTCTCTATCTCCTTCAGTTCTGCTCTGATCTTAGTTATTTCTTGTCTTCTGCTAGGTTTTGAATGTGTTTGCTCTTGCCTCTCTAGTTCTTTTAATCGTGATGTTACAGTGTCAATTTTAGATCTTTCCAGCTTTCTCTTGTGGGCATTTAGGGCTATAAATTTCCCTCTGCACACTGCTTTAAATGTGTCCCAGAGATTCTGGTATGTTGTATCTTTGTTCTCATTGGTTTCAAAGAACATCTTTATTTCTGCTTTCATTTCGTCATGTACCCAGTAGTCATTCAGGAGCAGGTTGTTCAGTTTCCATGTAGTTGAGCAGTTTTGATTGAGTTTCTTAGTCCTGAGTTCTAGTTTGATTGCACTGTGGTCTGACAGACAGTTTGTTATAATTTCTGTTCTTGTACATCTGCTGAGGAGTGCTTTACTTCCAATTATGTGGTCAATTTTGGAATAAGTGTGATGTGGTGCTGAGAAGAATGTATATTCTGTTGATTTGGGGTGGAGAGTTCTCTAGATGTCTATTAGGTCTGCTTGCTGCATAGATGAGTTCAATTCCTGGATATCCTTGTTAACTTTCTGTCTCGTTGATCTGTCTAATGTTGACAGTGGAGTGTTGAAGTCTCCCATTATTATTGTATGGGAGTCTAAGTCTCTTTGTAAGTCTCTAAGGACTTGCTTTATGAATGTGGGTGCTCCTGTATTGGGTGCATATATATATAGGATAGTTAGCTCTTCCTGTTGAATTAATCCCTTTACCATTATGTAATGGCCTTCTTTGTCTCTTTTGATCTTTGATGGTTTAAAGTCTGTTTTATCAGAGAGTAGGATTGCAACCCCTGCTTTTTTTTGTTCTCCATTTGCTTGGTAGATCTTCCTCCATCCCTTTATTTTGAGCCTATGTATGTCTCTGCATGTGAGATGGGTCTCCTGAATACAGCAGACTGATGGGTCTTGACTCTTTATCCAGTTTGCCAGTTTGTGTCTTTTAATTGGAGCATTTAGTCCATTAACATTTAAGGCTAATATTGTTATGTGTGAACTTGATCCTGCCATTATGATATTAACTGGTTATTTTGCTCGTTAGTTGATACCGTTTCTTCCTAGCCTCGATGGTCTTTACATTTTGGCATGTTTTTGCAATGGCTGGTACCAGTTGTTCCTTTCCACATTTAGGGCGTCCTTCAGGGTCTCTTGTAAGGCAGGCCTGGTGGTGACAAAATCTCTAAGCATTTGCTTATCTGTAAAGGATTTTATTTCTCCTTCACTTATGAAACTTAGTTTGGCTGGATATGAAATTCTGGGTTTAAAATTCTTTTCTTTAAGAGTGTTGAATATTGGCCCCCACTCTCTTCTGGCTTGTAGAGTTTCTGCTGAGAGATCTGCTGTTAGTCTGATGGGCTTCCCTTTGTGGGTAACCCGACCTTTCTCTCTGGCTGCCCTTAAGATTTTTTCCTTCATTTCAACTTTGGTGAATCTGGCAATTATATGTCTTGGAGTTGCACTTCTGGAGGAGTATCTTTGTGGCGTTCTCTGTATTTCCTGAATTTGAATGTTGGCCTGACCTACTAGGTTGGGGAAGTTCTCCTGGATGATATCCTGAAGAGTGTTTTCCAAGTTGGTTCCATTTTCTCCCTCACTTTCAGGCATCCCAATCAGACATAGATTTGGTCTTTTTACATAATCCCATACTTCTTGCAGGCTTTGTTCATTTCTTTTTCTTCTTTTTTCTTTTGGTTTCTCTTCTTGCTTCATTTCATTCATTTGATCCTCAATTGCTGATACTCTTTCTTACAGTTGATAGAGTCGGTTACTGAAGCTTGTGCATTTGTCACGTATTTCTCGTGTCATGGTTTTCATCTCTGTCATTTCGTTTATGACCTTCTCTGCATTAATTAGTCTAGCTGTCAATTCTTCCACTCTTTTTTCAAGATTTTTAGTTTCTTTGCACTGGGTACGTAATTCCTCCTTTAGCTCTGAGAAGTTTGATGGACTGAAGCCTTCTTCTCTCATCTCGTCAAAGTCATTCTCTGACCAGCTTTGATCCGTTGCTGGCGATGGGCTGCGCTCCTTTGCAGGGGGAGATGCGCTCTTATTTTTTGAATTTCCAGCTTTTCTGCCCTGCTTTTTCCCCATCTTTGTGGTTTTATCTGTCTCTGGTCTTTGATGATGGTGATGTACTGATGGGGTTTTGGTATAGGTGTCCTTCCTGTTTGATAGTTTTCCTTCTGACAGTCAGGACCCTCAGCTGTAGGTCTGTTGGAGATTGCTTGAGGTCTACTCCAGGCCCTGTTTGCCTGGGTATCAGCAGCAGAGGTTGCAGAAGATAGAATATTGCTGAACAGCGAGTGTACCTGTCTGATTCTTACTTTGGAAGCTTCCTCTCAGGGGTGTACTCCACCCTGTGAGGTGTGGGGTGTCAGACTGCCCCTAGTGGGGGATGTTTCCCAGTTAGGCTACTGAGCGGTCAGGGACCCACTTGAGCAGGCAGTCTGTCTGTTCTCAGATCTCAACCTCCGTGTTGGGAGATCCACTGCTCTCTTTCAAAGCTGTCAGACAGAGTCGTTCGTGTCTGCACAGGCCTCTGCTGCTTCCCCTGTTGTTTTTTAGCTGTGCCCTGTCCCCAGAGGTGGAGTCTACAGAGACAGGCAGGTTTCCTTGAGCTGCTGTGAGCTCCACCCAGTTTGATCTTCCCAGGGGCTTTGTTTACCTACTTAAGCCTCAGCAAAGGCGGGCGCCCCTCCCCCTGCCTCGCTGCTGCCTTGTGGTTAGATTGCCGCAGACTGCTGTGTTAGCAATGAGGGAGGCTCCGTGGGCGTGGGACCCTCCCGGCCAGGTGTGGGATATATTCTCCTGGTGTGCCCGTTTGCTTAAAGCACAGTATTGGGGTGGGAGTTACCTGATTTTCCAGGTGTTGTGTGTCTCAGTTCCCCTGGCTAGGAAAAGGGATTCCCTTCCCCCTTGCGCTTCCCAGGTGAGGCGATGCCTCACCCTGCTTCAGCTCTCGCTGGTCAAGCTGCAGCAGCTGACCAGCACCGATTGTCCGGCACTCCCTAGTGAGATGACCCCAGTACCTCAGTTGAAAATGCAGAAATCACCGGTCTTCTGTGTCGCTCGTGCTGGGAGTTGGAGACTGGAGCTGTTCCTATTCGGCCATCTTGCTCCACCCCCCCGGAAACTTCTTAAAAAGTCCTATCCGAAACTCCAGGGACAGAACCCAGCAGTCTGCTTTACAAAGCCCTTCAGATGATTCAAGTGCATTCTAAAGTTTGAGAGCTACAGTTATAAACTAAGGCTCCTAAATTTTTTATAATCATGGGAGTTCTGTTTTGTTTTTTTTTAAACAAGCTATATCATCTTCATTAAAGTCCATGATAGTTGATATTAAAAAACTGAAGCTAGGAGGTGTTTCTTTATGAAAAAGAGAAGCATCCTATGTAAATAGTTTAAAATAATTATTTTGTTATAAATTATATAACTACTAGGCTAGGCTAATAGTTATTCTTCATAAATATTTTAAAATGTTTGCTCTGATTTTTGTAGAACTGGATATTTTTCACAAAATGCTTTTATTACATAAATAATATATTCAGTAAAATTAATTTAATAAAATGAAAATTATTTTAGAAGCTAGTCCCTCAAATTTCAATTTATTTACAATATACCAGCCCTTCCTCACTCTCTTTATAAGTTTTGGTTGTCTGGAAGCAATATGCCCTGTTGTTAACTATTTAGGGAATATCACCAAGTACTGAGCACTCTAAAGTTCCATTATGAAAGTATTCAACAAAATCAATGTTTTCACTTAATTTTACCAATGTTTCTCTGTATGTTTTATTCTTTCCTGGGCAGACATATACATACATACATCGATGACATATACATATTTACCTAGGTTTTTAATACACAAAATGCTCAACACATATGGAAATATTTTAACTTAATTTTGATATAAACATCTTTCAAACAAAAAAATACAGCAGATGCAGTAAACATCTCCAAGCAAGTATCTATAAAACAAAATCTTTTCCAAATATCATCCACAATTTTTGAAGTGAATAGGTTGCAGAAACGACTTCTCTCTTTTTTGGTTTAGATTTTCAGCTGCCTCAGTGAGATCTTCCATGAGAGCTGGTACTGGAGGCATTGTGAGAAAGGAAGCAGTCATTAGGATTTTGGTACCTTATACATCCAGTACATCAGGTATTTTCAGTAAATTATCTTTTGTTATAAAATTCCTCTTGCTGTTTAGCAACTTAAAGTGGTTTGGTACTGCATTGTTTCAGCTTCCTCTATGTTTAATCAACACAACCATCTATTAATGTCATAACTGTGTAGTCAGGAGCCCATGTTGGATGTAGGAAAAACTCTATATCCATTCAACTGGGACTACAGGCAAAAAGGCAATGAAAGTTTTATCCTTGGAAAACATAAATATATATTTTGCTATGTGTGTGTATGTGTCATATATATGATACATATATGTCATATATATATCATGTATATATGATTTTTTACAATTAAATTGCTTTACTTTTCAAGAGCTTCTAAAATCCTTTTCTATTAAAAGCTAAAGCAGATGGGTTTTATTAAAGTACCCAGACTCTACTTTCTCTAATCATCTGCCTCGCCCAATCTGAGGGGAAAAGGGCAGACATATGAGGAATCTATTTCTCTCTAACCCTCTCTGCAAGGCATCTGCTAAGACCTCATTCATCACTGTGAAAGCTGTGAATGGATAGCTATGCAATACCCCAAGGTCTCATTGGGAGTAGTGCTGTAACGCCTAACCTCTGCTCTGGTAAAGCAAAAGCAACATGTCCTTTTGTCAAACTGTCAGCAAACACTTCTCTCTTGATACAGTTTGCTCAACCCAACCTTCTGCAATGTCAACTGGCCGCAAATGTTTCATTTTCAAGAAAACCCCCAATGGTTGCCTTGATGTGGTTCTCACAAATGAGTACTTTTGCCTCTGTGGTAGCTACGAGCATGGAGGATTTGTTTGCCTCCAGAGAGGTCCACACTATTTAGGAAACAAAATGACTTTCAAATTTGGTTGTCAAATTATACTATTAGGCCATGTAGGGTATATGGCTGCTTAATAAAGTCGGCCGCAAATATCTCCTTTATGAATCTTTCTAAGAATGATAGACGATTATTCAATCATTCACAGTATCCTAGAACTGCTACTCTCCTGGCAGTCTTGAGAAGTAATGGATGATTGTAATATAAGCAGCCAGACACTAGTCCCTCCCTCCCACTTCACTCCTCAAGTGGGATGGAATGCTAATCTAGTGTTAACTATATGGCCCATGCTTACTTTCAATCACGAGCACCATAACTGTTCAATCAAATGAAATTAAGGCTGGGATCATCATCCACTTGTTAATTACAGTGTGAAATATCTCAATCACTTTGTTTTTAGAGGTGGCATGAGAATTGTGAAAAACAGACAAGGGCGTTTGTTATGCAGTGTGTGAAGTGGTCCATTAAGCCATGGATACTTCTTCCAAGCAACTGTATTCACCCTGACTCCCCTCATAATTCCAGCTCCTAGTTGTTCAAAGAAGAAGATACTTGAAAAATTATCACGCATAGAGACACATGAAATCTGTAAATACTCAACCTTTACTTAGTTTTCATGGAGTCTTAAATCACAGACTAGCTTTATATTTTTAAATATTCTTATTTATATTTAATTTTTTATTACTGTTAGAGACTGGGTCTTTGTCACACAGGCTGGAGTACAGTAGCAGGATTATAGTTCACTGTAACCTTGAACCCCTGGGGTCAAGTGATTCTGTGTCTCAGTCTCCTGAGTAGTTAGGACTACAGGTGCACAACATCATGCCCAGCTGTTATTTTTATATTTTCAGTATAGCTATCTCTGCATCTCCTGAAGTTGTTCCATAAGTACTAAGTACTGTAGAAGGCACTTATATTTTTAGAGAAGGTATTTCATTTCCCTAATGTCAATGTGAGTTTTGATTACCTCAATGGTGGTTTTCTGTTCATACTTTAAGTATTTAATATAAAATTTGTTAAAATTGAACATCCTAAATCTAATCATTTTTAAAAATTTTTATTATTAAGTCTTGCAAATGTTAATAACTTTTAAGAGTCCTTGATAAGTGTTTGTTTTATTTATAAACATATGTAAATATAAATGTCAGCATTTTAAACTGGCTTACTAGAATGATTTCCTTCTTTTTTCTTATTAAATACTTACATTATCTAATTGAAAGTAGATTATCTCAAGTACTTAAGTGAATTTTATGAATTTATATGATATGAATACTTTGATGTTCTCTTAAGTCATGTTTGTATATATGCACACATTATCAGACTTCAACATAAAACTGATATCAGATTGCTCATTATTAAAAACAGAATTACAAGATTTATCCTGAAATCACCAAATATATACAGAATATTCTAAAATCCAAATATAAATATCCCAGATTAAATTATTTTAAACATTTTCCTACTTAATTTTAATCTTTTTAATGTTAAGAAATATAACTCAATAAAAAATAATTATACTGTCCTAAAAACCTTGATGTTATCTACTCTGGTAGCTATGACTGGATAATAACCGGAGACATAAATTGGGATTTGGATGATACATGCTGAACTCATTTAGAGTCTTCAATGGGGACTTTGTTACTTAAATAAAGTGATTATTTTACAAGTGTCTGTGTCACATTATTAGCTGCTGTTGACAACTCATAGAAGTCTGCAGACATCAACACGATGCCCTGTCACTTAACAAGATCTTGTATTATTTTGTCTTTTTATACATTTATGTGAATTCTCATGTAGTCATACCAAGTGCTTTGAATGAACCACACAATTTTTTAAGATAATAAAATCAAATGTTTCAATTCTCTTTTTTTCTTACAATTCAAAGGTCTATGTCAAGTATCTATGAATTGATCAAGACAAGTATCTATGTCAAGTGTCTTAGAGTTGAGCAGATTTGAAAAGTGATCATCATTTACATCTCTTTGCAAACCAACTTTCACGTGTGTTGTGCCTATTTCGAGAACTAACCAAGCTTTCTCCCTCTGGTTTACTGTTTATAGTGAATATTCTTTGGCAAGAAATCCATAAAGAATGATGTCACCTGCCAGTTGTCTATAATCTCCCACCCTTTTATCTCTGTCATGATTATTCAATGCATATGTCCTGATTCTGTTCAATGGCTTTGATTGCTGGCCATCCACACACAATAAAATGACTGTCCTATATGGAATTAATGAAAGACTGCTATGCTTTAATCCCTAAATCAAATCCTGTCAGATCTGTGAGCTCTTTCTCCATTATTTCACTGAGATGGGACCTCAGATGTTATGTCTCTAGAATTTATACGGATGGTTCCTAAGCCATGCTGGTCAGAACTCTAGGTCACTGTACCTTCTGGGTAATGAAAAGAAACAGGGACATCATAGGAAGCCTAAATCTTGCTCACCTGCTTCAACTGGCATGACAACCCTTTATTTATTTATTTTGCTTTGTTTAGATGAAACTTATTTCTATATACCACAGCTTTGAAAGAAATTTAAATCTAAAATAAAATGAATCAAAACAAACCCTTCCTCCCCCCTGCCACATTATCAATGCCAAGAAAATGATATTTTCCAAAAGTCCTTTTATATTCCCCAATGCTACTTTGTCTATAATCTAGTGAATGGATTAATAACATGCTGTTATGTGGCTTAATATTACACTTGGTGTAAGAAAAAGCAAACTTTTTTTTAAAAGAGATACTGTGGGATAACAGAAAGATAATCAGGCTAAAAGTTAGAAAAGTTAGCTCCCTCCTTTAACTAGTTTGCTATGCTAGTTCTAGATATAGGGATGAGATAACCCTACTGTTGATGAGGTTCTAATTAAATTGGGTAATAATTACTGCAATGTCAAAGTCGAGCACTGCCTCAGGAAGGCAGGAATATTATGGTTAAGAACTTGGGCTTTAAAGCTAGACTGCTCAAGTTAAAATCCTGGCTGTGATTTACATGTTTGACCTTGGACAAGTTACATAATTTTCCTAAGCCTCATCATTCCTATATGTAAAATGGAAATAAAAAATTGGACCTGTCTTGTGGTTTTGTTGTTGAATGAATTAATTCATGTATAACCTGCAGAATCACTAAATAATTAAGTAAGGAAATGCTCTAAACAACATAAAGCACTAGGCAGTAAAGACGTAACTCAAGTTTTCTTAATGTTTATAATTTTCTGCACCAAGAAATTACAGATAAGGAAAACGCAGTGCAACTTTTTCAGCTACTGAGTATTTCAGAATTCTCAGAGGAGTATCATCATTATCATATTTTTATATGGTTTTGCATTAAAACATAAAGTCAAAATGTGATTATTGTTATCAATATTGACAAAACGGCTGTAGCAGTATCTACCTGACTGCTTACTCAGAAGTGATGTATACCTGGGCCATTCGGTAAAAACTGATGTGATGATATACATTCTATATTCCTGTATTGTTTTTTTCTCCTTGAGGTAAGTGTCCCAAGAATAGGCTTCCAGGGTAAAAAATTAATCCTTGTTTGCCTGGAATTTTCTGTTTTAGCACTAACAGTTCTATATCCATGTACACATGAGGTCTGAGCAAACCAGAAAAGTTGATTGGTTCCTTTCAAGTCTCTTTGTCTATGCCCAAAATGTTTAGCATAGTTTCTTACATGTAAACAACATTCAATTAACATCTATTGAATTAAAATAAATTTAGTTGAACCCCATCAAAATTCACCTATCAGTTCACTATGCACCAGGTGTTTTCCTTGACTGCATAGGCAAGGAAAATATCCTGTGCTTATGTGATTGAAAAATTACCAAGTAAATTGATATAGGTTTAGGAAAGTCAAAGAAGATTAAAAGAGAAAGTAAATTCTATAGCACAATAAAAGTAAACTGTCCAGAAAATTTTAATGTACAGTAATTAAATTTCTTATTCATCTATTGGAACGCATGGGAGAGGCTGATATTAACTAGCCAAAGTAGTAATACATTAAATTAACTATCTCCAATTAGCATTAACTTTTATTTTAATAAGGCAGTAATTGTATGTTTAATAAATACTAACAGCTTATTAACATGTAGTGACAGGCCATATGGTAAGGATTTATAAAATATCTTTCTTATTTAAGGATTTAAAATATTTTAATAAATGATACTTGTTGAAAATCATACATGATTAAGGGAAGACATTAAATACTTCTGCCTTAAGAAAAGCATGGGTGAAGACCCCTACTAATTATTAGTGCTAATGCATACTAAAGGAGTCTGCTTGGTTATTCATCTTTTGAAATCCCGTCAATGACCGCTTGGTCTTGGCAATCCCTTGAGAGCTAATGTAAGCTTGAGACATTCACACTTTGCACTCCCAGCTTTCGTGATAGCGCATCAAAGAGACAGAGGTTCATAAGTCATGCTTTTTGCTCCAGTCCCTGTTAGAAATATCAACAGAACATACTTTCTGAAGAGTTTTCAGTACTTCTAATCACTGTTGGAAACAGGAAGGGCAAAGGTAAAAACACAAAATGTAAAAAAAAAAGTAAAGGAAACAACATTGAACTTCAAAAAAAAAAAAAAGAAGAAGAAGAAGAAAAATGCTTGTTTTCCATTTGGCTAAGGTTAGGATTTTTTTTTTTTTTTCCTCCTGCTTACTAATTTAACCACTCCATGATCCTTGTGAGGACACAAAGTCAAATAGACTTGTCCTTGTGCACTTCTGTACTCTGGGTGACTTTTCTAGGCTCAGAGCTCCCACTGACTTCAAAGACGGGAATGGCTGTAGAAGAAATCCACAGGGTGCTGAGGGAAAAAGGCTAAGCACAAAGCATGCAGTTAAATCATCTGAAATGTTGCATTGTTTCTTCATCATCATCAGATAGACTCAATTAAGTTCTATCTTTAGGATTATATAGCAGGCACATTTTTTCCTTTAGATAAAATGGAAATATCTCTATGTTCTTGAACATCTAAACCCCTACCAAAAAAAATAGTTCTGAATATTTTGTTTATATTAATGACAAACCAGAAAGACATTAGAGATGTGGCTTCACATTAAGTTCTATCTTTAGTATTATATAGCAGGCACATTTTTTCCTTTAGATAAAATGGAAATATCTCTATGTTCTTGAACATCTAAACCCCTACTAAAAAAAATAGTTCTGAATATTTTGTTTATATTAATGACAAACCAGAAAGACATTAGAGATGTGGCTTCCTTTTTGCTTTATGGGTTCAAATAATACAGAAGATGCCTGGGTAGTATTCATAACTTTGAGGGAAACTAATAAGTCTAATGAGAAACCTGTAAAACATTCACAATCATTGGACCAAAGATCTGATTGGGTGAAAAAGAGGAGGAGGCCACGAAAATGGATAAAGTCAGGATAAGATTTGGTGAAGCAACAAGAGACTGCTGTTGTGTAATAGTTTTATCCCATTAACATTCTTGCATGTGTAAATTTTATGCAATAATTATCCCATCTCTCCTACCCTCCCATCACCAAATACTTTATTCTTGACCTACATTTGGAGGTAGAAAAGACTAAACATATGCATTTTTTCTTAAGATGCTTCATTCAAAGTGAATTACTCAAAATGTCTATTTTATATAACAACATTTTTACATTAAAAAAGAATTGTCATCTTCTCTTGCCATTTTTGGCTCTCACATCTTTTTCACCTTTCTTTTTGTTTGTTTCTCTACTGGCTGCATGTTGACCATTTTAAAACTCTACTGTCAAACATCATTTCACAGTATAATTTTTAATATTTCCACTAACATTTCTACATCTCCGTGTGGAATTCTTTACTTGAACATTTATGTTATCCTTCCTTCCAAAAATCTAATAATGAGCCTTGCAACTGTGTGACTAATTTCTTTCAGAGCTTGTCACTATCCAGCACTCACATTAAATATTATACTGTTAGTACCTGAGAAGCTCTACATTTATCATCTAGTAACTGATACTTATCTTCCTCACCAGAGTAGACTTAGTTGTCGTAGTATGATCTCTGATGATGGTAACACAGCTCCCTTAAGAAGCCTTTATTCTTGATACAACATATTAAATATATAATAACTGAGAGACTGTAACAGAGAGTAGAGTAAGCAGTCAGCCTATAACAATGACTTTTCTCCTGCACCTGCTCCTGTATTCTGATTACAAAACCCGGGGTCCTATAAAATACAATATGTTGTATGCTGTACTCAAAGGGTAAGCAAACATAGCTAGTGGGAACCACTGCAGCTTAAATCTGGTCACACTCATTCTTTTCCTCTTGTTTATGTCTGCTTTCACCTAAAACAGCACAACTCAGTAGTTCCAACAGAGACTACATCCTAATCCACAGACATTAAAATATTTACCATACGGCTTAAGAAAAAGTTGGCAACATCTTCTCTAGCTAAAAAAACAAATGATAATTTCTAAGACTAAGTTTCGGTCCCAGTTTCCTGTTTCCTGTCCTTCCCTTTTCCTGTAAAATATGGTGGCGAACCCAGAAGAAATCTCAAGGTTTTCTTTAACTTTCTCTTTAATTTAGAGCAGGGTTTCTGAATTTAGGGTTCATGACTGATATTTTCTTGAGAGGTCACCTTTCTTTTTGACTCTTGTATGTGTGTCTATTTTCTGGAGCAGTGCATAGTGAGTGGTTAAAAATATCGTTTAGATTCAGATGGTTCTGGTATTTAATCCAAGCTTCGGTACTTTGGCTGTGTGAGACGTGATGCAGGTTACTAATACCTTCTAACTTTCAATTTTTGCATCTGAAAAGAAATGATGTTGTTGACATCAACTTAAAAAGACTGTGAGGATAAAAATAAATATGATATTGTATATAAAGTTCATAATGCCATATCAAGTGCCTGCTAGCAGCTCCATGTGGTTGGTTGAGAAATCTGTTAAATACTTAATAACAGAATAAGCTTACATGTCACTCTTGTCCCTGAATCAAACTCAAGCTAAGAAAATGTAGCCATTGTAATGATACCAAATAAAGTCTTACTAACTCATTTAAGAATGAAATGAACACCATGCATGCTTTCATATACAGTAGAATAATGAGGTACAGTAGAATGAGTTGAATAAAATGTAGCTTCAAAGAATATGTATTAACTCAAATGTCTGGCTTATTTCTAAGAGTAGCCACAAGTAAATCCTGAGAATTTCTGTAACCATAAAAACCAGTACTAGAGCATTAACATTTTAAAAACATTTTACTCGTATATGGCTTTTACGATTTCACTTTGACAGAAAGTGGACAAAGCGGAATAGTCTGTTAGTTCAACGATGATGCAAAGAAAATAAATCAATCAAGTAAATGTTCTAAAAATCTGCTGAATTCTCTTAAGCATTATAAAGCATATATATGTGTGTATATATATAAAGATTGAAAACACATGAATTTAACTAATTTTTTTTTGCCCAGACAATAAAACTGAAATGATAAGTTTAGTTTTAGAAAACATATCTGCTTATTTTACATCTTTTCCAATCTGAAGTGGTACCAGCAGTGTTGAGAATGACAGTACATATGTTATGACTGTTTGAATTTCAGAAAGCCTTTGGTTAAAGTCTGCATAATTGGTTCCTGCTTAAGACAGAGCTCGAAAGAATCCAGGAGGAGACATGGGAGTAGATAAAGAATGAGTGGAAGAAACAAAAAACAGACACTCCTGGTAAGAGAAACCATGTCCATTCTAGGGGGAAGTATTAAGAGGGTCCCACATGGAGCAGGGCTTAGATCTTGACTGCCTTTTATCTGAATAACTGATTCAGACAGGGGGATCAGATTTAAGTGGTTACATTTGCAGATGCTGATTGGAAGACAGTGAATGCGGAGACAGTTGCCAGAGAAATTCGGAAGGCACGGATGTACTTTATTATAGCACAGGAGACCAGCACATGGCATTTAATACTCATAAACACATTACACTCAGAATTTATTTACATAAAAATGCAAAGGGAAAGGGACATGAGGTAGATTCTTAAAATATAGACACATATGACACAGCATAAAATAAATATCTATAGAAGCCTGGATTTGACGTTTTGCACACTTAACACTTCAGAGTCTTAAATACAAGAATCAATTACGTTAAGCTATTTATGTTAACATGATACTACTTTGAGGATAATCTATATTGCTTGGGGAATTAAGATAGATTTAAGAATCTCTTACATCTTGGATATAAGTTCAAAGTGCTATAAACAAAGCAGCAACACAATTCAGTGACTATCCGTGTACAAGTCAACTTGAAAAATACAATAAGAGAGAAAGGGCACAATGAGTGCGGTGACATAATCACAGGTCTGTAAATATAAATATTGTGGCATAATATGGGCCTGAAAATTTTGAAAAGATGACTGACAACTGAATGAATGAATGTTGAGCGGGTGCTAGAATGTTCTTTGTCTTCACTTTGTCAATTCAGAAGTAAGCTAACAAAAATTACCCATTCTTCCAAAATAGTCACACATACAAGTGTCATCATTCTAATTTCAGTTTAAAGAAAGCAAGTTCATCATTTCCATTACCAGCTTTCAAAATCAATGGGAAAATGCAAGTGACAGCAAGTAAATGATTTTCTTAAAATACGCAATCATAGTATGTGAACAATCAGATGATTCACAATGATTTTAAAAGGAAAACACACATATTGTAGCGCACAATGCTATTTATGCTCTTGTTTAAGTGATTGTTCAAAATACTCCAGAGTGATGACAAAAATCTTGCTTGTCACTGTGATCTATCATCTAAGAGTAAACACAGAATGAAGAAAGCCATTAGGCAAACATGTTCAAATCAAAACCTTGAGACGGTGACTTGAATTTTTAAACTGGTCAACTGATGCTCATAAAAATAACCAGAAACGATAAGAGAAAAGAAAACTTGAGGTCAGATTAAAGGTCTGGAATTATTTTCACAAATGCTGATTCACTTCAGGAATGATCCTATATATTGCAGCTTAAAGTTAAAGATGTTTTCTGCTTAATTTTGAGCAAACAAAATTACAGACAACAATCCAATTCCCTACATTCTCTACTTAGAGAAATAAGACCGGACCTAGATAGCAAATAGGTTTTATCTTTTTTGCTGGTTCTCAGGAATGTGTTAGAAACATTTCAATGTTATTTCTAGGATCCTTAGTAAAATAATGCCTTGGGTAATTATCACTGTTTCTTGCAGGGAATGTTGGTAGGCTCGTTGTTATCTTGGAGTTAAGTGTACAACTTTTGAATGTGCAAATTCTCCTTTTATTACTACTTGTTAGAGAATAATTGGAGTAAGTGTTATTTCTCTGTAGGACCCAACTCTTCCTAGTTTAATGTAGTTTCAGAAATACCACTTTTCACTGGAAAACAAGAGTTCTATGAATTTTTCATGTTAAAAGGTGTTATTTATCTTTTGTCTTTTTCTCTTATTTCAAAAAAAGCAGATATTGACCTGTCTCTGATATTAACTCTAACACATATGTGATGGGAGATATAAAAATAAAAACATACAATAATAATAGTTAACACTTATTGATGAATCAGTTACTCAGGTACTATGGAAATGTCTTATGTCCTTTAACTTATTTATATACAACAAGCCTTGGAAGATGACATTTATGAGGAAATAGAATCTCAGGGAAGTTAAGTCACTTGTCCAATATAATATCTGGTCTAGGACTTAAACCCAACTGGTCGTGATTTTCAGAAAGATTATAAAAATTAAGAAAGATTATAAAAATGAAGTATACCTGAATTTAAAAATATTTGCTAAGTGCTTATTGTGTGATAGGCATTATTCTGAGTGTTGGGAAAAAAATGCAGTGAACATAAGAATTACTATAATGTGAAATATATTTTTCAACTTAAAATAATAGAGTGTGTGTGCAAGTCTGAGCAGATAGACTACAGTGGATAGTCAAAATCATTTACCAAGGAAAAGGAGAATGACTATCAGATGGTTTCTTTTGTTATACATAATTTCCTGAAATGAAGCCAAGTATACCAAGGCATAATGTATTGGGTATGAGCCCCCCACCACTTATATTTTTTATGAGGCTTCAGAACATTAAACAGATAGATCATACAGAATGAGTACTATGCTATCAGATATGTGTTTGACATACAATGTCCTAAAGAAGGTTGCTTTATGTCCAACTTGAAGTTTAAGAAATCTAAAGGATGAGGATGCTATACTTGTTAGAGCAGATTATAGAGGCTCTGAGGTCAGATTTGATTTTCTCTGGCTTTAAATGATGCCTCCATTACATCATGAAGAAACTAAAGTACAAATACTTGGATCAACACCACATCACATAAATCTGATAGATTCTCGAATAGACTGAAATGGATTAGAGATCTCACAACCCTAGTGTTTAAAGTTGCTTACATGAGCTCTCCTCTCTCCCAAACTCTGAAAGGAAGATTCTACAACATAAAGTCTAAATAAGGGAAAAATCCAGATGTTAAGTATTATGTCATACAGGTTTCAGTAAAAGAGGGATAAGCCCTTAATAAGACAACATTGCATTTATTTCAGCTTTTAAAAATTTATTTAGCTTAATACAGCTCCATATGAAATCCCTGCATCTGTATACAATCTATAAACGGTAGGACAGGATATTTTATCCTATATTGTCTTAAAAGTCCCGCTAGCTTCTATTTATTCTTCTTTCACATGGCTATTTTGCATTTAGAATTCTTCTTCTCATGCGGCTATAGGTCTGATGTATTAAAATAGCACTTGATGTATTATGGTGAGATCTAAGAGTGTTTGCATGTCTACCCTGTCCTTGCTTCCTTCCTTGGAATTTCTCTTGTGGTTTTTATATTGATAAAATGAAGAACATTTGTAAAAACTTTCACAGAGACCATCAATTTGCAAAAAGATCCATGTATTTGCTTTAGACATCAATACATACAACCTTTGTAGATTTTTTTAATGAAAAATAATTGAGCCATTTATATTGACTGAGTCTATAGCAGAAATTACCCTAATAGTGTTCTCTTTTTCTAGCTCTTCTCCTTTGTAAGCTCCAATTGCCTTAATTTGGCATCAGACCTTTCCAATTTGCCCAATAAAATTTGCACATTGCTGACAAATGCAAGCAGGGATTGTTTTTTGTTTGTTTGTTTGTTTGTTTGGCTTCCAATTTAGTTCAATAAATTTTAGCCTTGTTCTGCTCTCCACACAGACCATGCAGGTAAATAAATTACACACCTAGATTATTTAATAGAATCCTAATAACAATGCTATGGGCATTCTGCTCAAGCCCCACAACCAATGAGTGGCAGAGCAAATTTCAAGCCAAGATCTCTCTGATTTCAAAAATTCCTACCCTGACTATACCACCCCTCAAATTCAACCAGCTGATAAAATTTCATCCACGCACAGCTCGCTTTTTCTACTCAGCTAAGTACAAACATGGGAATAGAGGGAAGTTTGTAAAGACAAGAATATTAAAAAGGCATAGTTTATATTCTCACTGATATACAAATAATACATCAGTATTGCTTACAAATGACTGTAAGGTAGGACATAGAGAGCAGTGAATGACAAGTAATATATTTCTAGCAAGCACAGTTACTCACGTCCCACAATCTGAATGATGTAGACACTTAGGATTGATATGTTACAGGAAAATACAGTTGATCCTTGAACAATGCAGGAGTTAGATGTAGTAACCCCTATCAGTTGAAAATCCTTGTAGAACTTTTGACCCTCCCAAAAAACTTACTACTGATAGTCTGCTCTTCACTGGAAGCCTTACCAATAACATAAACAGTTGAAAAACCATATTTTGTATGTTATATATTATATACTGTATTCTTACAGTAAAGTAAGCTAGATCAAAGAAAATGTTATTAAAAATATAATCAGAAATAAAAAATATGTTTCCTAGTCATTAAGGGGAAGTGGATCATCATTAATGTCTTCATTTTCATTGTATTCATATTGAGTAGGCTAAGGAGGAGGAGAAAGAAGAAAGGTTGGTCTTGTTGCTTTAGGTGAGCAGAGGTAGAAGAAAATCTGTGTAAATGTGGACCCATGCAGTTCAACTCTGTTATTGAAGGGTAAGCTTACTAGAATGTCAGCTGTGAAAAATTCTTAGTGAGTCAAATAGTTTAAAATAGGGTTTACTCTGTATCTACATGTTAGGATTATAGAAGTTCAGAACTGAAATCCATAATAGATTTACTCTATTCCAGTTCCTTCATTGTAATGTTGGAGGGCCTGTGACTAGAAGAGGCCCAAAGCTGATAAATCATAAATTATCCTTACCAGCAACCACAGGACAGGCTTGTTCACTCCTAATAAAGTGTGCTTTTTATTGACCAAACTCTCCTACTCCATCCCTGACACAGTCACACGCACAAGGGCACAAACACCCACATCCGTATCACACTTTTCTTTATACTCACATATCATGAAAACACTCCCTGACATGACAGGTTTGAAGATTTAAATAAGCAGTATTTTCTAAATGGTTTAGAAAGATCAAGGAAATTTTATGAGATCAGCACAGAGAAGAAACCACAGCAAAGAGCTAAAAGCTCTGCCAGAGAAAAGAAACATACTCCTGTAAGTGTTTCACTAGAACTCCCTCTGCCTTCTTTAGATTTTTCTTTTGGCCCAACTACCATAAAAAGATGGGTCTGTGAGCATCTCTGTTAGCCTAGAGGTTTGCATATTAGGAATTCAACTGTGGATTTCTAGCATCTACTCCAAGCAATGTAATGACCTTGTTCTAATGTTGGATATTGTTAATCAATTGGAAAGATAGGATGGCACCCAGCTACTGTGGGGACAATATGGTTTTAAAAGAAGGAATAAGGAGCTGCCATAGTCCACTTGATGTTACCATAAACAAATACCTGAGGTTGGGTAAATTACACAGAAGTTTATTTGGCTCATGAATCTGCACACTGTGCAAGAAGCGTGACATTGGCAGCTGCATCTGCTGAGGGCTTCAGGTTGCCTCTACTCATGGCAGAAGGGAAACAGGGGCCAGCATGTTCAGAGATACATGGCTGGAGAGGAAGTGGGGACAGAGGTTGTGTCAGGCTGTTTTCAAGCACCAGTTTTCATGGGAACGTAACAGAGCAAGAATCCAGTCACCATTAACAGATGATATTAATCTATTCATGAGAAATCCTCCCTCATGAACGAAACTCTTCCTGTTTGGTCCCATGTCCAAGACTGAGATCGAATTCCAACATGAGGCTTGGAGAGGACAAAGAAGCCATAGCAGAAACATTTGGTAAATACCAGAAATCAGAAAATGCATTTGTATCAACTCACTGACGAAATCTCCTGCCCTTCTCAGTATCCTAGGTCGATGTTTGTGTCTGGCACTCCGTGGTGTCACATAGGAGATGCCCTCTTCTGTTTTAATTCAAAATAAATGCAATCTTTGGCTCGTAGATTTCTAAGTTTTACACATAAAAATAGGACAATGATAAATGAATGATAGCAATAGAAGCAAAGATGCTTTCATTCCTTTGGAAGTTAATCAAAAGAGAAAGACATTTCTGATATTGTTTATTGCACTGTATGATGTGATACGTATGCCAAGATCTCTGTCCATTATAATTAAACTATTGTTTTTTGTAAAAAAACTAATATCATGCTCAATCTGGGATCTATTTAATACTTAGTAGCTATGCAAAGTCTGGTTAGGGCAATAGAATAACTTCATCCTTAAGAAGTCATAAATGTGAACATACAGTTCAGAGAGGCTCTCATGCCAGACTGACTTCGAAGAGGTCAGAACAAAAAATTTTCTCTTAATTAGATATCTTTTGCTTAAAATATGCATATATAAATGAGCTGTTACTGAGAAGGATTTAGGTTTAAGAAATATTTCCTACATGATATGTTGGTATTCATTGCTTTAATAATTTATTTAACAGATATTTAATATGTATACCAAGCATGGAGATAATAAATAATTTCATAAGAAAGAAGACATTCTGCTACCTGCTCTTAGGGCAATGACTATCAAAATGAAAGTCATATTAATAAACAAATAGTCCATTGTGATGTTACATTAGGAATGTGCACAAAATGACACAGAAGGACAGAAATCATTTTTATCAAAATATCAAAAGCTCTCTTGTTTTCTTTCTTCCCACTACACAAGATGTATATGTGAAAATATATCTATCTACATATTTTATATCTCAAATAAACTGTATAAGGAAGATAAATATAGTGGTTACATTATCATACGTACTTCAGCAAGTCATTATCGTATCTTTTCAGATTTTGCTTCTTTCTCCAAGTAATTATTTTATTTTTTCTTTCTCTTCTTTTCCATCCACTATCCTTTTTCAGCAGAGCTACAGTGTTAAGTCTGCTTTTCCTTTGGGAGGCAGCTAAGCAAAATTTAAAATGTTTTGCATACTCACGATATTCTGTATTTTTACTTTAAAATGGTTTTGAAATAGTGAAGTACTAATGAATTTGTATTTTTCTTATGTATTTTTCTTAGATTTTAGTTACTCACCATTTTTTACTTTCTAGAGAAATAGTTATATTCCACAAAAACAAACATACTTTTCAGAAATGTCCACAGATATGAGAAGATTACAAGATTTTAGGAGATTGTCATAACCTGAATATTTTTAATTTATTTTTTATTTTTTTTATTATACTTTAAGTTCTAAGGTACATGTACATAACGTGCAGGTTTGTTACATATGTATACTTGTGCCTTGTTGGTGTGCTGCACCCATCAACTCGTCAGCACCCATCAACTCGTCATTTACATCAGGTATAACTCCCAATGCAATCCCTCCCCCCTCCCCCCTCCCCGTGATAGGCCCCGGTGTGTGATGTTCCCCTTCCCGAGTCCAAGCAATCTCATTGCTCAGTTCCCACCTATGAGTGAGAAAACACGGTTTTTGGTTTTTTGTTCTTGCGATAGTTTGCTGAGAATGATGGTTTCCAGCTGCATCCATGTCCCTACAAAGGACACAAACTCATCCTTTTTTATGGCTGCATAGTATTCCATGGTGTATATATGTGCCACATTTTCTTAATCCAGTCTGTCACTGATGGACATTTGGGTTGATTCCAAGTCTTTGCTATTGTGAATAGTGCCGCAATAAACATACATGTGCATGTGTCTTTATAACAGCATGATTTATAATCCTTTGGGTATATACCCAGTAATGGGATGGGTGGGTTATATGGTACTTCTAGTTCTAGATCCTTGAGGAATCACCATACTGTTTTCTATAATGGTTGAACTAGTTTACAATCCCACCAACAGTGTAAAAGTGTTCCTATTTCTCCACATCCTCTCCAGCATCTGTTGTTTCCTGACTTTCTAATGATTGCCATTCTAACTGGTGTGAGATGGTATCTCATTGTGGTTTTGATTTGCATTTCTCTGATGGCCAGTGGGGATGAGCATTTTTTCATGTGTCTGTTGGCTGTATGAATGTCTTCTTTTGAGAAATGTCTGTTCATATCCTTTGCCCACTTTTTGATGGGGTTGTTTGTTTTTTTCTTGTAAATTTGTTTGAGTTCTTTGTAGGTTCTGGATATTAGCCCTTTGTCAGATGAGTAGATTGAAAAAATTTTCTCCCATTCTGTAGATTGCCTGCTCACTCTGACGGTAGTTTCTTTTGCTGTGCAGAAGCTCTTTAGTTTAATTAGATCCCATTTGTCAATTTTGGCTTTTGCTGCCGTTGCTTTTGGTGTTTTAGACATGAAGTCCTTGCCCATGCCTACGTCCTGAATGGTATTCCCTAGGTTTTCTTCTAGGGTTTTTATGGTGTTAGGTCTAATATTTAAGTCTCTAATCCATCTTGAATTAATTTTCGTATAAGGAGTAAAGAAAGGATCCAGTTTCAGCTTTCTACTTACGGCTAGCCAATTTTCCCAGCACCATTTATTAAATAGGGAATCCTTTCCCCATTTCTTGTTTTTCTCATGTTTATCAAAGATCAGACGGCTGTAGATGTGTGGTATTATTTCTGAGGACTCTGTTCTGTTCCATTGGTCTATATCTCTGCTTTGGTACCAGTACCATGCTGTTTTGGTTACTGTAGCTTTGTAGTATAGTTTGAAGTCAGGTAGCGTGATAACTCCAGCTTTGTCCTTTTGACTTAGGATTGTCTTGGCAATGCGGGCTCTTTTTTGGTTCCATATGAACTTTAAAGCCGTTTTTTCCAATTCTGTGAAGAAACTCATTGGTAGCTTGATGGGGATGGCATTGAATCTATAAATAACCTTGGGCAGTATGGCCATTTTCACGATATTGATTCTTCCTATCCATGAGCATGGTATGTTCTTCCATTTGTTTGTGTCCTCTTTTATTTCACTGAGCAGTGGTTTGTAGTTCTCCTTGAAGAGGTCCTTGACATCCCTTGTAAGTTGGATTCCTAGGTATTTTATTCTCTTTGAAGCAATTGTGAATGGAAGTTCATTCCTGATTTGGCTCTCTGTTTGTCTGTTACTGGTGTATAAGAATGCTTATGATTTTTGCACATTAATTTTGTATCCTGAGACTTTGCTGAAGTTGCTTATCAGCTTAAGGAGATTCTGGGCTGAGACAATGGGGTTTTCTAAATATACAATCATGTCATCTGCAAACAGGGACAATTTGACTTCTTCTTTTCCTAACTGAATACCCTTGGTTTCTTTCTCTTGCCTGATTGCCCTAGCCAGAACTTCCAACACTATGTTGAATAGGAGTGGTGAGAGAGGGCATCCCTGTCTTGTGCCAGTTTTCAAAGGGAATTTTTCCAGTTTTTGCCCATTTAGTGTGATATTGGCTGTGGGTTTGTCATAAATAGCTCTTATTATTTTGAGGTACGTTCCATCAATACCGAATTTATTGAGCGTTTTTAGCATGAAGGGCTGTTGAATTTTGTCAAAAGCCTTTTCTGCATCTATTGAGATAATCATGTGGTTTTTGTCTTTGGTTTGTTTATATGCTGGATTACGTTTATTGATTTGCATATGTTGAACCAGCCTTGCATCCCAGGGATGAAGCCCACTTGATCGTGGTGGATAAGCTTTTTGATGTGCTGCTGAATCCGGTTTGCCAATATTTTATTGAGGATTTTTGCATCGATGTTCATCAGGGATATTGGTCTAAAATTCTCTTTTTTTGTTGTGTCTCTGCCAGGCTTTGGTATCAGGATGATGTTGACCTCATAATATGAGTTAGGGAGGATTCCCTCTTTTTCTATTGATTGGAATAGTTTCAGAAGGAATGGTACCAGCTCCTCCTTGTACCTCTGGTAGAATTCAGCTGTGAATCCATCTGGTCCTGGACTTTTTTTGGTTGGTAGGTTGTTAATTATTGCCTCAATTTCAGAGCCTGCTATTGATCTATTCAGGGATTCAGCTTCTTCCTGGTTTAGTCTTGGGAGAGTGTAAGTGTCCAGGAAATTATCCATTTCTTCTAGATTTTCTAGTTTATTTGCATAGAGGTGTTTATATACTCTCTGATGGTAGTTTGTATTTCTGCGGGGTCGGTGGTGATATCCCCTTTATCATTTTTTATTGTGTCTATTTGATTCTTCTATCTTTTCTTCTTTATTAGTCTTGCTAGCGTTCTATCAATTTTGTTGATCTTTTCAAAAAACCAACTCCTGGATTCATTGATTTTTTGGAGAGTTTTTTGTGTCTCTATCTCCTTCAGTTCTGCTCTGATCTTAGTTATTTCTTGCCTTCTGCTAGGTTTTGAATGTGTTTGCTCTTGTTTCTCTAGTTCTTTGAATTGTGATGTTAGAGTGTCAATTTTAGATCTTTCCAGCTTTCTCTTGTGGGCATTTAGTGCTATAAATTTCCCTCTACACACTGCTTTAAATGTGTCCCAGAGATTCTGGTATGTTGTATCTTTGTTCTCATTGGTTTCAAAGAACTTCTTTATTTCTGCCTTCATTTCGTTATGTACCCAGTAGTCATTCAGGAGCAGGTTATTCAGTTTCCATGTAGTTGAGCGGTTTTGATTGAGTTTCTTGGTCCTGAGTTCTAGTTTGATTGCATTGTGGTCTGAGAGACAGTTTGTTATAATTTCTGTTCTTTTACATTTGCTGAGGAGTGCTTTACTTCCAATTATGTGGTCAATTTTGGAATAAGTGTGATGTGGTGCTGAGAAGAATGTATATTCTGTTGATTTGGGGTGGAGAGTTCTCTAGATGTGTATTAGGTCCGCTTGGTGCAGAGATGAGTTCAATTCCTGGATATCCTTGTTAACTTTCTGTCTCATTGATCTGTCTAATGTTGATAGTGGGGTGTTGAAATATCCCATCATTATTGTATGGGAGTCTAAGTCTCTTTGTAAGTCTCTAAGGACTTGCTTTATGAATGTGGGTGCTCCTGTATTGGGTGCATATATATTTAGGATAGTTAGCTCTTCCTGTTGAATTGATCCCTTTACCATTATGTAATGTCCTTCTCTGTCTCTTTTGATCTTTGATGGTTTAAAGTCTGTTTTATCAGAGACTAGGATTGCAACCCCTGCTGTTTTTGTTCTCCATTTGCTTGGTAGATCTTCCTCCATCCCTTTATTTTGAGCCTATGTATGTCTCTGCATGTGAGATGGGTCTCCTGAATACAGCAGACTGATGGGTCTTGACTCTTTATCCAGTTTGCCAGTCTGTGTCTTTTAATTGGAGCATTTAGTCCATTTACATTTAAGGTTAATATTGTTATGTGTGAACTTGATCCTGCCATTATGATATTAACTGGTTATTTTGCTCGTTAGTTGATGCAATTTCTTCCTAGCCTCGATGATCTTTACATTTTGGCATGTTTTTGCAATCGCTGGTACCCGTTGTTCCTTTCCATGTTTAGTGCTTCCTTCAGAGTCCCTTGTAAGGCCGGCTTGGTGGTGACAAAATCTCTAAGCATTTGCTTATCTGTAAAGGATTTTATTTCTCCTTCACTTATGAAACTTAGTTTGGCTGGATATGAAATTCTGGGTTTAAAATTCTTTTCTTTAAGAATGTTGAATATTGGCCCCCATTCTCTTCTGGCTTGTAGAGTTTCTGCCGAGAGATCTGCTGTTAGTCTGATGGGCTTCCCGTTGTGGGAAACCTGACCTTTCTCTCTGGCTGCCCTTAAGATTTTTTCCTTCATTTCAACTTTGGTGAATCTGGTAATTATGTGTCTTGGCGTTGCACTTCTGGAGGAGTATCTTTGTGGTGTTCTCTGTATTTCCTGAATTTGAATGTTGGCCTGCCGTACTGGGTTGGGGAAGTTCTCCTGGATGATATGTTGCAGAGTGTTTTCAACTTGGTTCCATTTTCTCCCTCAGTTTCAGGCACCCCAATCAGATGTAGATTTGGTCTTTTTACATAATCCCATACTTCTTGCAGGCTTTGTTCATTTCTTTTTCTTCTTTTTTGTTTAGACTTCTCTTCTCGCTTCATTTCATTTATTTGATCCTCAATCTCTGATACTCTTTCTTCCAGTTGATCGAGTCGGTTACTGAAGCTTGTGCATTTGTCACATATTTCTCGTGTCATGGTTTTCATCTCTGTCAGTTCGTTTATGGCCTTCTCTGCATTAATTATTCTGGTTATCAATTCTTCCACTCTTTTTTCAAGATTTTTAGTGTCTTTGCGCTGGGTACGTAATTCCTCCTTTAGCTCTGAGAAGTTTGATGGTCTGAAGCCTTCTTCTCTCATCTCATCAAAGTCATTCTCCGTCCAGCTTTGATCCGCTGCTGGCGATGAGCTGCGTTCCTTTGGAGGGGGAGATGTGTTCTTATTTTTTGAATTTCCAGCTTTTCTGCCCTGCTTTTTCCCCATCTTTGTGGTTTTATCTGCCTCTGGTCTTTGATGATGGTGACGTACTGATGGGGTTTTGGTGTGTGTGTCCTTCCTGTTTGTTAGTTTTCCTTCTAACACTCAGGACCCTCAGCTGTAGGTCTGTTGGAGATTGCTTGAGGTCCACTCCAGACCCTGTTTGCCTGGGTGTCAGCAGCAGAGGCTGCAGAAGATAGAATACTGCTGAACATCGAGTGTACCTGTCTGATTCTTGCTTTGGAAGCTTCCTCTCAGGGGTGTACTCCACTGTGTGAGGTGTGGGGTGTTGGTCTGCCCCTAGTGGAGGATATCTCCCAGTTAGGCTACTCAGGGGTCAGGCACCCACTTGAGCAGGCAGTCTGTCCATTCTCAGATCTCAACCTCCCTGTTGGGAGATCCACTGCTCTCTTCAAAGCTGTCAGACAGAGTCGTTTGCCTCTGCAGAGGTTTCTGCTGATTTGTTGTTGTTGTTGTTGTTGTTGTTGTTTAACTGTGCTCTGTCCCCAGAGGTGGAGTCTACAGAGACTGGCAGGCCTCCTTGAGCTGCTGTGAGCTCCACCCAGTTTGATCTTCCCAGGGCTTTGTTTACCTACTTAAGCCTCAGCAATGGCGGGTGCCCCTCCCCCAGCCTCGCTGCTGCCTTGCAGTTAGATCACAGACTGCTGTACTAACAATGAGGAAGGCTCTGTGGGCATGGGACCCTCCCGGCCAGGTATGGGATATATTCTCCTGGTGTGCCTGTTTGCTTAAAGCGCAGTATTGGGGTGGGAGTTACCCGATTTTCCAGGTGTTGTGTGTCTCAGTTCCCCTGGCTAGGAAAAGGGATTCCCTTCCCCCTTGCACTTCCCAGGTGAGGCGATGCCTCGCCCTGCTTCAGCTCTTGCTGGTCGGGCTGCAACAGCTGACCAGCACCAATTGTCCGGCACTCCCTAGTGAGATTAAACCCAGTACCTCAGTTGAAAATGCAGAAATCACCTGTCTTCTGTGTGGCTGGCGCTGGGAGCTGGAGACTGGAGCGGTTCCTATTCGGCCATCTTGCTCCGCCCCTCCCCCCCATCCTGAATTTATACATCAGTATCTTCAGAAGGAAGTGAGACTTGTTAGAATGTAGATATTAGGTCATTGCTGAAATCTGAGTTTGTTAACCTTTGTTTTAGAAACTATTGGGTTAAATCAGAAATACATGTACATATGTACATATATATCTACACACATATACATATATATGTACACATATGTACACATGCAAAGTAATATATGTACATATGCATACATGCCATATATTCATTTCTGTGTTTATAAAATTTTCAGCAACAAAGTCTGAAACAAAATGAGATTTAGAGAAGATATTACTTGCCCTATAGATCTGGAAATTTCTACATAAGAAATTTAGTTTCAAAATTTACCTACCTATCTGCCTATCTAATCTACCTACGTATCTACCTATCTAGTCTATGTATCAGCCTATCTACCTACCTATCTACCTATCTGCCTATCTACCTACCCATCTAACTACCTACCTATGTACCTAACTACCTATATACCTATCTAGTCCACCTACCTATCCACCTATCTACCTACCTACCTATTTTCCTACCTATCTATCTATGTATCTGCCTATCTACTTACCTGTCTATCTACCTAACTAATCTACCTACCTATCTACCTATCTATCTACCTACCTACCTGCCTACCTACCTACCTATCTACCTACCTATCCACCTGTCTATCTACCTATCTACCTACCTATCCACCTGTCTATATACCTACCTACCTATCTATCTACGTACTTGTCTACCTACTTATTTACCTATCTGCCTACCCATTTATTTACCTACCTATCTGCCTACCTATCTACCTACCTATCTACTTATCTAATCCACCTACCTAACTACCTATCATCCTATCTATCTCCCTACCTACCTACCAACCTACATATCTACCTATCTACTTATGTAATCTATGTATCTATCTACCTAGTTCTCTACCCACATACCTATCTATCTACTTATGTAATCTACCTATCTGCCTACCTATCTATCTACCTATCTATCTACCTATCTAATCTACCTACCTACCTACCTACATACCTACCTACCTATTTACCTATCTAATCTACTTACCTATCTACACATCTATCTACTTGTCTACCTACCTACATATTTATCTACCTATCTACCTACCTATTGACCAATCTATCTACCTATCTATCTACATATCTATCTACCTACCTATTGACCAATCTATCTACCTATCTATCTACATATCTATCTATCTACCTATGTACATACCTATCTACAAACTTTACTTTGCCTTTATAATCCCTTGATCTCTAATTGTGATTTGAGGGTGTGTCTTCAAATCCTTACCTCTGGAATAGAAAAAAAAAAATGCTCCTGTTTTTGTTTTGAATTAAGAAAAGACTCTCTGATTGGATTCAATTGTCTTGTTTGCATTGAAAGTATCATCTTTACCTCAAAAGTTCTACAAAATTTGAAGATATGCCTTGCATATTATTTAGAAAATTAAAATTTTAATAAGGCCCCTAAGCAGAAGAGCAAGTATCAGACTGCAGCTCCCAATTGAGTTAGTTCTCCAAATGGTAGTGACTTCTCATGGCACTGAAAGTCAGAAAAGAAACTTTGTCTAGAATAAAAAGGGGCATCTGGGCTCGGCTGCATGTGTATGGGCACGAGCATGTGTGTGTGTGTGTGTGTGTGCGTGTGTGTGCTTTTGTGTGTGTTTATTTGATGAAACCAATATTGATTATTATCTCTACCAGGCATATAGGTAAACACTTAGCAGAAAATAGTTAATGCCTTCTTATTGTAAGATAATACGAGTAAGATAAACTAATATTTCAAACATGAGTTTACTTAGTTTCTCCTAAGTCATCCAGTTGACATATAGAAGAGCCAGAATTTGAATCTATGCTTGTTTTTATCATTGTATCCACTTTGATTTGCAGTATTTGTTGTAAAACTACATTAGTCACTCCATGAACCTAAAAAAATCACCAAATGCACAGAAAACACATAATATTTTAATTATGGAAAATAAAAAAGGTACACTTATTTTTCAAATACTTTATATATAAATATGTGCCAGTGCTTAGATGGGTGTTTAATTTGCTTTTCTATTATGCCATGTTCTTTTTCCTTTGATTTTTGTCTCCTCAATTTTCTTAGGGAGACAGTTGAACTTCTTCCCCTTGTAGGTTTTACATTTCCCTTCACTCTTTAACATGTTTACATACATTTATTTCTTATCCATGTTCATTTAATTGGGATGAAAAAGAGAAGATTATTCAAACAGGTACCAGCAAATTAAGATAAAAACGGTTTACATTATTCACTCATTTGCGCACAAGTGTCTCCCTCTGGATTTAAATTAGCTAAGAAGGAACGCAAATTGAAATGTTTATCAGACATTGTCACTGAGAGCTGAAAAATTGAGGATGTACGTTTCAGTAAAGGGACTTGGCTTATGTTTAGTTCACAGCAGAAATGCATTCCTTCCTACTGCATTAAGTACTGTGACATGGATTTTATACAGAATCTTTCTTTATGCCACAGATCAGGAGTATGATAACTCCCTAGAAATTTTTTTTTAGTCAAGAGTTTTAAAAACTCCGTTACATCTCACCTTAGAGATGATACAATCATTTAAACATAATGAACATATGTACTACTCTCTGAATAATTAAAGAATATAGTAACGGAAGTGGCCAGCCATAGAGACAACTCACTTATTGTCCTTGCTGATATCACATTGTTACTGTATCTTCCTCATTCTATTCTCCAATCACTCTCTGTTCCTATTGCCAATTTACCTTTTAGAAGATGATGATATAGCTAGTTTCATCATCTCCCACAAGGAAACTATGAACTCATTGAGAATTGGAACAAAGTGCTGGTTGTTTTTTTTTTTTTTTTTTTTTTTTTTTTTTTTTTTTTTTTAACTTTTTCTACATATCTGTATGCCTGAGAATGAGTTGAGTATCATATACTACAGAATGTTGATGCACGAGTTATCTGAATGAATGGGTGAATGGCAAACTGAGTAAATAAATCCAGATGTCTTGTTTTGTATAATGTCACGGTCATCTGGAATATGGGGTGATATGTTGAGACCACCACTAAAATTTCAGGTTACATTCTGGAAATAAAGTGATTGTAACCAAAAAGTGTCCTTGCATTATGTATTGGGGTCTTGAGTTTGGTAAGTCAGACATATGGACACTGTGTTTAAAATGTATGATAAAAACTGAACAGAGCCATCTTAAAGAATTGAGATAAATTATAGATACCTCTCAATTCCTATGCAATTAGATATATCCAATTCATCATTAGCAGTGTATAGATATCTCTTTCTTATGAGCTTTCTCTCTAACTTTTTAATAGCTCTGTGCTCCAAGTTTCTCTCCAGAGATAAGTATTCTAATTTTCAAAAATGTTTTAGTTCTGATGTGGTGTTAATAAACCTAACATTATGATACCAAAATTTAAAACTTTATGGAAAGTTTTAAAGAGCAAAACTGACTCCAAAAAACCTAAAACCACTATATATCTATATATACCACTATAATCTGACCATGAATTGTCATGAGTTGCCTAGAATGCAGATAAAAGTAACTTAAAGCAACAGGTATGAATGACATAAAGAAAATATATTTCCAGTTTAGCATTTATATATGCACAAAAGTGAGAAATTAGAACATATGACATAGAAATAATAATCAAACATGTGGCTAAGGGTAATTTATAAAAATTAAGTAACAGAGAAGCTAATTTACAGACTTCACTGTAATTTCAGACTATCACAGTGAAAAGAGACACTCAACTATGACTCATTTTGAAAAACATATGTAATTTAACAAGCCAGTGAAAAATCTGCATGAGAATTCAGATAGATAAAAATTGTAATAATGTATATAAGGCAGCCAGGCTGATTACAGTCTTGTCTCTGCGGTAGTGGATGCCAGAAGACAATAGGAAAGGCCTATGGTGTTTAAATGGGGAAAATGACCCCTTATTGTAGTAAAAACAAATCCATTGTTATATACCTTTTTGAATGCAAAGATTCAACAGAAAAATCTCATGGAAACCTAAGGAAGCTGCACATTTCCAAATTGGATATATGTCCAGAACTAACAAAATGGTATACTTATTACTCCTGGATGTATATCAGCTTTTTTTCTTCCGCTTCTGTACCAGGCAGTTTCTATTTCATAGTCATAGCTTTTGTTTTTCAAAAACACTGGAGAGGCTGTCAGTCAGTGCTGCTCTCTTTCAGGAAACTTTGTGTTAGCAGATTGAGTCTTTCTTGGAGGATAGCTTACAACAAATAATTGGGAAGAATTCAATCCTACATTTCTTAGGTAGCAATATCTGGTAAATGTGAAATTTGCTGCAGTCTGCCCAGGGGAAAAGCCTGCCAACAATATATAATAAAAATAGGCCTGGTGTGGTGGCTCACGCCTGTAATCCCAACACTCTGGGAGCTGAGATGGGCGGATCACCTGAGGTCAGGAGTTCAAGATCAGCTTAGACAACATGGTGAAACCTCATCTCTACTAAAAATACAAATTTAGCCTCGCATGTTGGATGTGCCTGTTGATCCAGCTACTTAGGAGGCTGAAGCAGGAGAATCGCTTGAACCCAGGGGGCAGAGGTTGCAGCGAGCCAAGATGGTGCCACTCCACTCCAGCCTGGGTGACAGAGTGAGACTCTGTCTCAAAAAATTCAAAGGTAAAATAAATGAAAAATAATGCCATATAATACAATAAAATAAAGTTTCAGCAGATATTGCAAAGCCTGAGAAACACATGAAATTGTCCTTATTCTACACCTATAAACCTATGTTGATGAATGGGTTAAAAACAGGGAGATAGAAGGAAAAATTAGGGTCAGTAATTTGCTTTCAAGAATTATTTTCTTAATCTTATTTATAAAGTTGATCTGGGATTGGATTCTTTCTGTGTCAACTAAGATATTAACAACAAAGAGAACATATTACATAAATCAGCCTGTAGAAACAAATAAAGCAAAACTATAAATGACACAATTCATAAAGTGAGATGATAGAAGATCAAGCATCAGGTACGACAAAAAAAAGGTAAGGACTGGCATCCCTATTAACATACAACTGCTTTCTCCATTGAAAACCAAAAGTCAACTATATGCTTCTAACAAAAAATATACCTAACAAAGTATCACAAAAATACAAAGGAAGAAATGTAGGGGAGGAGCTAGAACAGGATTGCAGAATGGATGCCTCCAGCAATTGTCCTTCCCTGCAGGAAAATCATATTGAACAACTAACTATCTACACAAAAAAGTGCCTTCATGAGAACCAGAACTCAGGGGAGTAATCCCAATACCTGATTGTTACATCATATTAAGGAAAGAGGCACTGAAGAGGATAGAAAAGACAGTCTTGAATTATTGACGCCCCCTCTTCCTTATTCCTGTGCAGTCATCATGTGCCATGAAGAGAGAGACTATGTGCTTGAAGGAGGGACAGCTCAGTGATTGTGGGACTTTGCATTGGAATTCACTGCTACTCTGTCACAGAGGAAAGCAATGTAGGGCAGAGCTCAGCTGGTGCCCACAGAGGGAGCATTTAGACCACCATTAGCCAGCAGCAAATCCTCCATTCCAGTGGTTGGAACCTGAGTTCCAGCAGGCCCCACTACTGCAGGCTGAAAGTTCTCTGGGGTTCTAAAAACACTTGAAAGGCTGTCTAGGCCACAAGGATTGCAATTTCCGGTCAAATCCTGTTGTTATGCTGGGCTTAGAGCCAGTGGACTTGGGGGTGCATGCAATCTAGTGAGACACCAGCCAAGGTAGCCAAGGGAATGCAGCATGGCTTGAAGGTTCAGGAGAGACTCTTTCCCTCTGCTTGTGGAGAAAAGAGTAAATAGAATTTCATCTTGCAACTTGTATACCAGATCAGTCATAGCAAAATAGGGCACCCAGCAGAGTCCTGAGATCCCCATTCTAGGCTCTAGCTCACAGACAAGCTTTCTAAACACACCATGGACCAGAAAGGAACCCACTGCCTTGAAGGGAAGGACCCAGACCTGGTAGGATCCATCACCTTCTGGCTAAAGAGTCCTTCTGCCTGAAGGTCTAGTAGTAACACAAACATAGCTGGGCAATATTCACCGTGTACCTTGGGTGGGATCCAGCGACATGCCGTATTCAAGTGTATCCCAACACATGCTTAGCTATGTTGGCTATGGGGGAAGAACATTTATGCTTGCAAAAAGGAAAGGGAAAAGTAAAGGGGACTTTGTCTTGCCGCTTAGGTACCCGTTCAGCCACAGAGGGCAGAGCACCAAGCAGGCTCCTGGGGTACTCAGTTCTAGGCCTTGGCTCCTGATGGCATTTCTAGACCTATCCTAGGCCAGATTGGAGCCCACTGCCATGAAAGGAGAGAATCAACATTCACCATAAGCTGACTGAAGAGCCCTTGGGTCTTGAGTGAATAACAGTGATAGTCAGTCAGTACTTGCTGCAGGACTGGAACAGTGGTGGCAAGAGGGACAGACTCCTCTGACAAAGCAAAGTGGAGAGACAGGTGGGAAGGACTTTGTCTTGCAGCTTGGTTACTAGCTCAGCCACAGCAGAATAGAGAACCAGATAGACTACTAAGGTTCCCATCTCCAAGCCCCAGATCTCAGATAGCATTTCCAGACCTCACCACCCTGAAGGGAAAGACACAAGCCTGGCTAGAGTTGTCACCTGCTAACTGTATACCTTTGAGACTTAGTAAACATAGGGGGTAGCCAGGCAGTGGTCATTGTGGGCCTTGAGCAATTTGCAGAGCTGTGCTGGCTTTGGGTCTGACTCAGTGCTGTCCCAGTGGTGGCAGCCACAGGGGTGCTTGTGTCACTTTTCTCCCAGCTTGAGGCAGCTCAGAAAGAGAGAGAGAGAGAGAGAGAGAGAGAGAGAGAGAGAAAGAGAAAGATAATGATTCTATTTCTCTAGGGGAAAGTAAGGAAAGAGAACAAGAATCTCAGTCTGGTAATGCAAGGAATTGTCCCAGATTTTACCCAAGAACACCAAGGCAGAACCTCCACAAATATGCACTAGCCACAAAACTTTAATGCTCCTAGGGTACCCCCTAAAGCAGATAAAGCTGCAGTCACCAAAGACTTAAATCACGGCACCCAAGTCCCTTCAAATACCTGGAAAACCTTTCCAAGAAGGACGGGTACAAACAAGCTGAGACTGCAAAGACTACAAGAAATACCTAAGTCGTCAATGCCCAGACACTGACACACATCCATAAACATCAAGACCATCCTGGAAAACATGACCTCAACCAAATGAACTAAATGATGTACCAGTGACCAATCCCAGGGAGACAGAGCTATTTGAAATTTCAGAGTATTCAAAATAACTGTATTAAGGAAGCTCAACTAAATCCAATATAACACAGAAAAGGAGTTAAGAATCCTATCAGGTAAATTTAACAAAGAAATTGAAATCATTAAAGAGCATCAGGAAAAAAATTATAGAGCTGAAAATGCAATTAACATACTGAAGAATGCAATAGTCTCTTAGCAGAACTGATCCACAGAAGAATGTATTGCTGAGTTTGGAGACAGGCTACAAAAATACATAGTCAGAGAAGATGAAAGAAAAAAAATAGAGAAGAATGAGATATGCCTACAAGATATGGAAAATATCCTCAAAAAGACAAATCTAACAGTTTTCTTAAAATAGAGAAAAAGAGATTGGGGTAGAAAGTTTATTCAAAGGGATAATAACAGAGCTTCCCAGACCTAGAGAAAGATATCAATATTCATGTACAAGAAGGTTATAGAACACCAAGCAGATTTAATCCAAAGAAGACTACCTCAGGGCATTTGATAATCAAACTCCCAAAAGTCAAGGACAAAAAACAAAACAAAACAAAACAAAACAAAAAAAAAAACATACAAAATAAAAAGGGATTCTAAAAGTAGCAAGGGAAAATAACAAAAACAAACTATGTTATGTTACAAAATATGTTTTGTTACAGAGTATGGCAGCTGACTTCTCAGTGGCAAGTTTACAGGCAAGTAGAGAGTAGCATAACATATTCAAAGTACTTCAAGAAGATAACGTTTATCCTAGACTAGTACATCCAAGAAAAATATCCTTTAAACATGAAGGGAAAATAAAAACTTTCCCAGATAAACAAAAGCTGAGCTACTTCAACACCACACCTGTCCTACAAGAAATGTTACAAGGAGTTCCTGAATCTGAAAGAAATGATGTTAATGAGCAATAAGAAATCATCTGAAAGTACAAAACTTATTGTAATAGTAAGTAAACAGAGGATTACAAAATATTATAACACTGTATTTATAGTGTGTAACCACTAACTTTTTAAGTAAAAATCTAAAAGATGAACCTGTCAAAAATAATAACTGTAACATCTTTTCAAGAAATAGTATAATAATACATAAATAAAAACAACAAAAAGTTTAAAAACGGGAGAAATTAAGTTAAAGTGTAGAATTTTTATTAGTTTTCTTTTTCCTTGTTTTTGCAATCAGTAGTTGTCAGTTAAAAATAATGGATTATATTATTTGCAAGCCTCATGGTAACATTAAATGAAAAAAACATACAACAGATACACAAAAAATAAAGTGCAAGAAATAAAATACCATCTAAATCTTCACTAAAAGGAAGACAAGAAGGAAAGAAGAAAGAAAGAAAGAAAGAAAGAAAGAAAGAAAGAAAGAAAGAAAGAAAGAAAGAAAGAAAGAAAGAAAGAAAGAAAGAAAGAAAGAAAGAAGAAAAAAACAAAAAACAACCAGAAAACAAATAATGACATGGTGGGAGTAAGTTCTTTTCAATGTAAATGAACTAAACTCTCCAAACAAAAGACAAAGTGGACAAAAAATAAGACCCCATGCTCTGTTGCTACCGGAAACACAATTCATCTATAAAGATACAAATAGACTGAAAATAAAATAAAGGAAAAACATGTTTCATGCAAATGGAAACCAAAAAAGAGCAGGAGTAGCTTTACTTGTATCAGACAAAGTAGACTTCAAGACAAAAACTATATAAAAGATAAAGAAAGTCATTAAATAAAGATAAAGCAGTCACTTCAGCAAGACGATATAATACTTATAAATATATATGCACACAACACTGGTGTATCCGGATATATAATGCAAATATTATTAGAAAACAAGAGAGAGATCCTAATACAATATTAGCTGGAACCTTCAACACCTCACTTTCAGCACTGGCTAAATCATGCAGACAGAAAGTCAACAAAGAAACATCTAACTTAATCAGTACTATAGACCCAATGGACCTAATTGATACTTACAGAACATTTCATCCAGTGGTTGCAAATGCATATTCTTCTCCTCAGCACATGGATCATTCCCTAGGACAGACCATATCATAGACCACAAAATCAGTCTTAAAAATTCTAAAGAATTGAAATCATATCAAGTATCTTCCCTGAACACAATGAAATAAAACTAGAAATCAATAAGAAGAGGAACTTCGAAAACTGTACAAATACATGGAAATTCAACAATATGCTCCTGAATGACCACAGGGTCAATGAAGAAATTAAGAAAAAAATTAAAAAAAAAAATTGAAACATACAAAAATTGTAACCCAACATAGCAAAAACTGTGAGATACAGCAGAAGCAGTACTAAGAGGAAAGTTTGTAGGAATAAGCACCTACATCAAAAAAGTAGAAAAACTTCAAATATACAACCTAATAATGCGTCTTAAAAAACTAGAAAAGCAAGAGCAAACCAAACCCAAAATTAGTAGAAGAAAAGAAATAATAAAGATCAAAGAAGAAATAAATGAAATTTAAACAAAAAAAAGCAATAGAAGAAATCAACAAAGTGAAAAGCTGGTTTTTCAAAATAAGATAAATAAAATGTACAGATCATTAA
Source organism: Rhinopithecus roxellana (assembly GCF_007565055.1). Lineage (NCBI taxonomy): Eukaryota > Metazoa > Chordata > Mammalia > Primates > Cercopithecidae > Rhinopithecus > Rhinopithecus roxellana. Next base: position 142,865,889 of record NC_044553.1, on the reverse strand, counting down.
CAGGATGAAGAAAAAAGAGAGAAGACCCAAGTAAATAAAATCTGAGATGGAAAAGCAGACATTACATCCAATATCATAGAAATTTAGCACATTGTTAGAAGCTACTATGAGCAATTCTATGCAAATAAATTTCAAAACTTACAAGAAATGGATAAATGTCTAGAGACATATAACTTACCAAGATTGAACCATGAACAAACACAAAACCTTAACAGACCAATAACAAACAATGAGATAAAAGCTGTAATAAAAATTCTACCAATAATGAAAAGCCTAGGATATGATGACTTCATTGCTGAATTTTCCCAACATAACTATTTCCAAAAATAGCGGTGGAAGGTATATTTCCATACTCATTCTATGAGATCAGTATTACTCTAATACTAAAAATAGAACAAGGCACATTAAAAAAAAAAGACAACTATAGGCCAATATCCTTGAGGAACATGAATGCGAAAATCTTCAGTAAAATACCATGTGATGAAACAGCACAGTAAAAAGATCATTTGTCACCACCAGTGATATGACCAGGGACGGAAGAATAATTTAACATGTGCAAATCAATCAGTGCAATACATCACATCAACAGAATAAATAAAAAAACAAAAGATAATTTTAACTGATTCTGAAAAAACATTTGATAAAATTCAACATCTCTTCACAATAAAGAAAAAAAAAAAAACAACCCAAACTGGTTTTTCAAATATGATCCTCAAGTATGCTTTAAAAGATATATAATCCTTAAAAAACTTTTTTCTTATATTTTCCAAGTAAAAGATCATATTATCTATAAGCTGATCATATCATATCATATATCATATCATATTATGTCATATATCATATCAACTTGTGGCTGATATAATCTTATATTTGGGAAAATATAAAGACTCCATCAAAACACTATTAGAACTGATAAATAAATTCATTAAAGTTGCAGTATACAAAATCAACATACGACAATCAGTAGCATTATGTATGCCAACTGTGAACAACCAGAAAAAGAAATCAAGAAAGTAACTTTATTTGTAATAGCCACAAATAAAATAAAATACCTGGGAATAGGTTTAACCAAAGAAGTTAAAGATCACTACAATGATCTATAAAATATTGATGCAAGAAACCGAAGAGGACATCAAAAGATGGAAAGATATTTCATGTTCATGGGTTGGAAGAACAAATATTGTTAGCATATTCATGATATCCAAAGCAATGTGCAGATTCAATGCAATCTTTATCAAAATACCAATAACATTCTTCACAGAAATAGAAAAAAAATTCTAAAATTTATATGGAACCACAAAAGACTCAGAATAGCAAAAGTTGTCCTAAGCAAAATGTATAAAACTAGAAGAATCATATTACTCGGGTTCAAATTATACTACTGAGCTATAGTAACTCAAGCAGCCTGGCATACAAAGCAGACACCTAGATCAATAGAACAAAGCAGAGAACCCAGAAATAAACTGATACACCTACAATGAACTCATTTTTCACAAAAAAATGGCAAGAAAATGTATTTTGGAAACGATAGTCTCTTTAATACATAGTCCTGGAAAAATTGGATATTCACAAGCAGAAGAATGAAACTAGACCCTTGTCTCTTACCATACACAAAAATCAAATCAAAATGGATTAAAGACCTAAATATAAGACCTCAAACTATAAAATTACTAAAAGAAAACGTTGGGGAAATTCTCAGGGACAATGGACTGGGCAAAGATTTCTTGGCTAATACCCCAAAAGTACAGTCAACCAGAACGAAAAAGGAGAAATTGGGTCACATCCAGTTAAAAAGCTTCTGTGTAGCAAAGAAAACAATCAATAAAGTGAAGAGACAATCTTCAGGATGGGCAAAAATATGAGCAAATTACCCATCTGACAAGGGATTAATAATCAGAATATATAAGGAATGTAAACAACTCAATAGGAAAAAAAATTAAATGATCTGATTTAAAAATGGACAAGAGATCTGAACAGACATTTCTCAAAAGAAGACATACAAATGGCAAAGAGGTATATAAAAAGTGCTCAACATCATTGATCATCAGAGAAATGCAAATCAACTACAATGAGATAGCATCTTACCCCAGTTAAAATGGCTTGTATCCAAAAGACAGACAATAAGGAACGCTGGTGAGGTTGTGGACAAAGGGTCTTTCCTATACTGTTGGTGGGAATGTTATTTAGTGCAGCTACTAGGGAGAACAGTTTGGAGGTTTCTTTAAAAACTAAAGATAGAGCTACCATATGATCCAGCAATCCAACTGCTAGGTATATATCCAAAAGAAAAGAAATCAATATATCAAAAAGATAGCTGCACTTCCATGTTTATTGCAGCACTATTCACAGTAGCCAAGATTTTGAATCAATCTACGTGTCCATGAACAGACAAATGAACAAAGAAAATGTGATACAGATACACAATGGAGTACTATTCAGCCACGAAAAAAGAATAAGATCCTGTCATTTGCAACAACATGGATGGAACTGGAAGACATTATGTTAAGTGTATTAAGACAGGCACAAAAAGGCAAATTTCACATGTTCTTATTTATGGGAGCTAAAATATTAAAACAAACTCACGAAGTTAGTCAAATAAATGACAGTCAGGAGAGGCTGGGAGGGGTAACGGGGTGTGGGGAGTGGGAATGGTTAAAGAGCTAAAAAATATAGTTAAACAGAATGAATGAGATATAGTATTTGGTAGCACAGCAGGATGACTACAGTCAACAATAATTTATTGTATGTTTTAAAATAGCTTGGAGTATAATTGGATTGTTTATAACACAAAGAAAGGATAAATGCATGAAGTGATGGATATCTCATTTACCTTGATGTGATTATTATGCATTGTATGCCTGTTTAAAAAAAAATGTACTCCATAAATATATTTGTCTACTTTGTACCCACAAAAATTTAAAATATAATAATAAAATAAAATACAATAAAAAGAATGGTCAAAGTCATATTAGGTAAAAGCAAGCAAGGTAAGAATGTTCGTGGTAAGAATAATAATTCTGTACAAAGCAGAAATCAAGGCAGAAATCATTAAACATACAAACAAACAAAGAGAGCTTGTTTTCTGTTTCATAATGCATAATCCACCATGAATATGTAACTGTCAAAAGCTTTATGAATCTAATATCATAGCATCAACATGTTATGATTTAGTTTTAAAGTCAAAAATGAAATAAAAGGAAGAGAGGAAAACACAGAAGTAGAAGACATCAAACACATCATTTTTTTTTTAATCAACATGATGTTGGTATAAAAGTGTATATAGAAATCTGTTTTTTAAACACACATAAAATACGGATGTATTTTTTAAAAAATACGTAGAGAAGTACTATTTATATAATAATAAAAGAAACATGGAATTAACCCCAGTGCCCATCAATGATGGACAGGATAAAGAAAATGTGTTGCACGTACACCATAAAATATTATGCAGACACAAAAAAGAATGAAATCAGGTCCTTTGCAACAACATGGATGCAGCTGGAAGCCATTATCCTAAGTGAACTAAAAGAATCAGAAAACCAAAGACCAAATTAATTTCGAGACAGGGTCTCACTCTGTCACCCAGGCTGCAGTTCAGTGGCACAATAACAGCTCACTGTAGCCTTGAACTCCTGGGCTTAGGTGATCCTCCCACCTCAGCCTCCTGTAGAGCTGGAACTACAGGCATGATCCATCACACCTGGCTCATTTCTTGTATTTTTTTGTAGAAATGGGGATCTCCTTATGCTGCTCAGGCTGATCTCGAACCCCTGGGCTCAAGTGATGCTCTTGCTTGGGCCTCCCAAAGTGCTAGGTTTATAGGTGTGAGCCACTGCATCTGTCTATTTTTAATTTTTTGGAGCTTTCTTGAGAACTGTTTTGTGGCTCAGCATAGGATCAATATTAGTAAACTTTTAGGGATAATTGAAATAATATATAATCTATTGATTTAGGGCATAGTAGTTTTAGGTAAAATACGTTCAGCAGATTATTTGTATCTTCATTATTCTTACTATTTTCTTTTTGTTTCGTCAACTCATACAATACGTTTATTGAAGTTATGTTATTAGGTGCATGCACATAAATTGATTGATGTCTTAATCATTATTAAAAAATTTTTTCTTAGCAATTATCTTGCATTAAATTCTACATTCTTTGATACTATTCTTTGAATAGTATAGTTACTTCCTTTTGGTTGTTATTTGCTTGGTAGTACATACATTTTTTTTTCCTTTTCCTTTTGACATTTCTGTATAATTATATGTGAAGTATGTCAGTATATGCTATAGTTCAGATGTTCATTTTTCTGAATCCAGTGTAACAATCTTTGTTTTCTTTTTTATTGCAATGTTTATTCTATCTACATCTATGCATGATGATTATTCTATATCTATGTATTTCATATTCAAAAAATAATTAATTTAAAACATAAAACCTCTTCAAAAATTATAAATCTGGGGTGCTTTTAAGGTGATATTGTTAATTTTCTGGAAAATGAGTAATATGACAAAATTTTTATTTTATAAATAACTGCAGGATTAAATACATTTTTATTTACCATTTCTCTGCAAAAAGTAAATTATATTTTATATCATAATTAATAGGAGATTTGGAGGCTTCCTCCAATGGTGCCAGCATACTCATCCACATTGTAAGGCAAGAAGTAAAGAATGGTATGCATTTTCTTGTTTGAATCCTTCAGATGTACTATTGAATTCTGCCTATTTAATTCTTCCTTGGTGTATTGTGCTTGCTCCCAGGAAGTTCGGTGTTATGGAATATCATTTTATTCTTCAACCTCTTTAACTTTATGTAAAAAAAATATTCTTTCAACTGTCTCTCTTATGTGGCAATAGAAGGAAATTAGAAGGTAGAAATTAGATAAGCAATGGATACAATGTTGAAAGAGTGCTACTGAAAGAAGAGCACATACTATTGTCAAAAAAAGAAGAAATAAAGTATGTGTCAATAAATGTGAGCCCCTTTTAAGACTCTCAAAAGTCCTATTTGACTGAACTAATCTATTCAGCCACTTAATTTTGGAAGTATATTGTTGTACTTCTAAATACAAATTTACAGGTGATATTAATGTAATGTTCTTTTCTAGCTTGTGATGGAGTTAATAACAAAAATTGTTGTATCTAACAATCATCTACAATAATAGATGAATTGGTATAGATAATTAACATATATACCTATTTAATCTTCGCAGCAATCTCATTGAAGTTGTTTAATTATACCTATTTTATATATAGAGAGAAAGTTTATAGAGGTTAAATAAATTGTCAAAGGACCAGAATTGAGAAATGAGGAAGCCATCATTGGAAATAATTGATTTGTTTGTTTTTCTTCAAAAAATATTTTCCCTTTTCTCAATTCCTGATAGCTACTACACAGGTCATACGTGATAATCAATGTTCTATTCAGACTCTGAGAAATATAGGAAACACAGAGTTTTTGTTGTTGTTGTTGTTATTGAGATAGAGTCTTGCTTGATTGCACAGGCTGGAGTGCAGTGGTGCGATCTCAGCTCACTGCAACCTCTGCCTCCTGAGTTCAAGTGATTCTCCCACTTCAGTCTCCTGTGTAGCTGGGGCTACAGAAGCACACCACCACATCTGGCTAATTTTTGTAATTCTTTTGTAGAGATAGGGTTTCACTATGTTGCCTAGGCTGGTCTCAAACTCTTGGCCTCAAGTGATCCACCTGCCTTGGCCTTCCAAAGTGCTGGGATTACAGTCATGAGCCACTGCACCCAGCCACAAGACAGCATTGTTAGGGATGAATGTGGGAGTAAGGCAAAGTAGAGTAGGATAAGTAAGTGGTCCTGGGAAGTAGTAAAACAATGCAACACTAGGATAAAGAAAGAATAATATAAAAAGAAAACTTTTACTTTATTCTCAATTCTGCTTGTGGGTGAATACAGCTAAGACTCAAAGATGGAAGCAGGAGGAATCTCTTCTTATGAAAGGAAGTTGTTAAAAGTCCATTGAAAGCACAGTGTGTTTATTATGAAAGATAGTTGGCATTTCAAATGGGATGAAAATTAGGTATTAATTTCTTTGTTTTTCATCAACTATTTGTTGAGCACTTACTATATGCAGGGGCTCAGCTCAATAAATGGTAGAGATGCAATGGTTACTACTATAGTCAAGGAACTTGTTTTCTCAAACTTAGATACTAGCTGTGGATGCCAGCATGAAAATGGCCAAGTCAATCAATGGAACAAGTGTTTTGATGGGAAATTTAAAGGTATCCAAAACCTGGCAGCCAGTGAACACCTTATGGGCAAAGTATTGATGCACAGGGTATCTAAGAGATAGATAAGAATAAGCTTGACACAGGACAAGAGAGGAGAATTGAAGAAAACAGGCCAGAGGAGAGTATTCTGGGAGAAGGATAAAGAGTTCACTACAGCCCAAAAGAAAGAGAAAACATGGAGTGTATTCACAGATCTAGATGTTCTTCCCAACGATCAAGAGGATCAATGTTCAACTAAAAGCAGAACATTCAGAAAGAGTATTTCTCCAAGTGCAAGTCAAATTTGAGTTATTTCATTTTCCCTCTGAATTTCTGCACTATTATTTATATCATCCACCCCTCCACTCCCCATCCCCCAAACTTTTTGATTTAAAAAAATGAATACTCTGTTTCAAATCTGCTTTATTTGTAACTTGAGAAGTTTTAAAATTTTAGACCATATTTAGATTTTGCTAAATGGGGTAGGAAATTGCTTATAATAAAAGCATAAAAGACATTTTATGATTATGTGTAAGCCAAAGCAGGTTTGTTTTAGGGAGTAGAATAAAACATCAGTGAAAAATACTAGCAAAATTAACTCTTTTTTTTAATTGTTCATGGAGAATCAGCTAGAAATGACTAAAGTAACCACTATGAACAGAATATAAGCCATTACCTGGTTTATTAATCAGCTACACAAGAATATTCTGAGGCGAAACTCTATGAATACTAGTATACCTTTTCAATACAATTGCCCTAGTATCAACCACTTAATTTCATAATTCCTTTTCACTTATGTTGAAGCTGATTAGACCATATGTGGTTTTAGCCTAGATTTTGGTAACATTACTAGTTTATATAAACCTTATATGAATCGCACTTAAAAGTACCAAATAAAAAGTGAAGTTACAAGCAGTTTGGATTGGTTTGGTTTTCTTTGTGCATAGTTGTGTGCATGTGTGTAAATAACCATTTTATTGTTTTGAGACTTGAAAGTGTTCACTTACATTTCATAAAAAATGTCAAAAATTAATAAAGTTCTCCTAAATATTTTATTTTAATCAAGAAAGCTGAAATATGTCAGAAAGTAGATGTTTAAGAAAAATTACAAATTCATTGGGGTTTAGTTTTAAATTATGTAAGTGTAACTTGTCATATTGAGCTGTTAATTGTATATTAAATTTTTGTTTGCAAACTTTTACATTTTATCCTCTTTACTCAAGTAGAATTACTTGCTATAAAGCTACTGAATAAACATTTAAGATGCCAACTTTGTCAGTTTCTCCTAATTGACATTAAGTGCCGTGTCTTGGTAATGCTTGAAACACCCACAGCCCAGAGCTTAAGGATTCTGGTATAGCAGAAACTCTAGGAATATGTGAATGGTTTTGTTGATCCACCCAGGAATTAATCCTCTTCTATTTTTCACAAAGGAAGTAGATTCAGTAGGATAAGAAAGGACCATGAAAAGTCACAATGAAGGAGAGGAACTGAGACTAGAAAATATCACATTACAGCTCCAACACCTCTCTCTATGTATATCCTGTATCCCTTATTTGGCTTGGAGAAATGTCTAGAAGGTTGTAATAACTCAGATGAATCTTAGACTGGTAAGACGTAGCCAGGAGAAGAAAATGGAGATGCATGCAGTCCAGGAAGAGGAAGACAAGTAAAGTGATGTAGATGTGGGTTTCTACATAGACCAGGTTGCTTATTGTTGAAAAACACAGAAGAGGGAGGAGTAATGCAAATTAGGGGTGGTGAGGCTGTCTAGGATATTCCTTATAATGTTAAGGAGAAGCAGTCTTCTCTCTACATTCCTCTGTCACACTCCTGTAAGACCTAGCCTCTTCTCTGCTCACTAGAGATTTTGTTGGTTTTACATTCTAAACATTTCTCAGACTTATTTCTTGCTCTCAAGTCTCAGACCATTGCTTTTGGTCAAAGCATATTAGATTATATTGGATCACGCAACCATATATCCTCATAGTACCTTCCTCTTCCTTGAGCCATATCCATCATTTCTTATTAGAATCCCTGATCAGCTTCACCAAGTCCTCCAAACGCCCAGCCTAGGTCTGTCTTGCCCGCCAAAATATCCCTTTTGGCAAGCACTGTTCCTCACACAGAGTGAATGATGAATAAAAATTGATGGAGTGAATGAAATCTTTACCTAAACCTTTGCGATAGTCTCCCATCTGCTCTCTTTGACTTCAATTCTTCTCCTGTTTCTTCGGTCTACTATTCTGCAACAACGGCACATAGGAGAAAGACACCTGCCTTATAAATAAATATCGTATATTCATACAGAAATTTGAACATTTATTCACAAACATTTACTTAAGAAAGATTTCTGAGTAGACTCCCACAAAGATGCCTGAAATGGGTGCTAAATTTTAAGGCTCTTTCAAAGAGTTATATTTCTAATTTCTATATTTCTCTGTGTAAGGAAATTTTGAAGCATGGCCCCAAACTTTTGAACTAAATTTGTCCCTAAGTGTATTTCATTTTGTTTTTATATGACTTGTGGTAATTTCAATTAAGGAAATGACACTAGATATTGATTTCCCTGTTAAATGTACTTAATTTTCAAAGATTTCTAGAGATAAATTTTTTTCTTTTCTTTAGCTTGAAGGGAAAAAGCACACATACACATTCCTTGTGTCTCTGAAAAGACAGATGTCAACAAATAGATTCCCTAATGAAAACAAAATGATCTGTTTCTCCTCTAGCATATTTATCCAGGGGTAATTCATTGGAAAGATATGACTTGGGATCCTGCACCGAGTGCATTTTGAATTCTATTCCTGACCATGTCACTGACTTAAATATGGCTCTCATTTCTCATGTGCCTTAATCTCTATGGCTACACAATGAATAATGCTGCAGGGTCCTGATAAGGATTTCATTGAAACAAAGAAGCACCAAAGACCAAACATTCCTCATGGTGTGCTGTGTGCAATGGCTGTGGCAGGCGGATGGATGAGAAGTAAATGAGCCATCACCTCTCCATTTTCATCTAAAAGGGGCTCATTGCTTAGTTGACCAAATGGACATATACAGATTCTTCCTTTATTCAAGAAGCATTTGTAGAGTATGTCCTATGTGCCAGACACTGTTCTAGCCACTGGGGATGTGGCACTGAGACAAAACAGAAACAAGTAATCTTTGCTGTCAATGGAGCTTCAATTCTAATGAGGGGGAAAAAAGTATGGAAATACAATACAGTATGAAAATTTTAGGCAGGTGGTTAGAGAAGGCCTCACTTAGATGCTTTGTTGTTGTTGTTGTTAATGATTTATTTATTTCTTTTTCTGAGACAGAGTGTCACAGAGTCTCACTCTGTTGCTCAGGCTGGAGTTCAGTGGCTCAATCACAGCTCATTGCAGCCTCAGTATCCCAGGCTAAAGCAATCCTCCCACCTCAGCCTCCCAAACAGCTGGGACTACACACATGCACCACCATGCCCAGCAAATTTTTAAAACTTTGTAGAAATGTGGATTCACCATGTTGTGCAGGCTGGTCTTGAACTCCTGGACTCCAGCAATCTGCCCACGTCGGCCTCCCAAAGTACTGCGATTACAGGCATGAATCACTGCGCCCAGTTTAGATGTCTTTTAAATAAATACTTGAAGGAAGCAAGGGAGCCAATGATACAGCTCCTTGAGGCTAAGAAAGTTTAAGGCAAAAATGACAGCACATGCAAGGGCCTTGAGAGTACAAGCGTTTCTTGTCAGGAACAGCATGGAAGCAAGTGTGCATAGAGTCTAGGACTAAAACAGTGGTATATAAAAAGCATTTTACAAAGAGAGATCATGGCTGTGACAGGGAAGATTTTTCATAACACTTAAATGAGTGTCTTTATTTTCTAAATGCCCTGGCCTGACAAGCCTGTAATTACAAAATATGCTCCCCTTTTGTATTTATACCAAACTGACAGAGTACCTGTCACCCTTTTCCATGTCAGAATATCCAGATGATTATCAGATATTCAACTCTTTTAGGTTGTAAGGTCATTTTTGATGTCCCAGGAAATAGGTCTCACACATCCCCTGATACTATTCTGTTAGCTACGGTCACACTGAAACATTTGTCCTGCCTTAGCTTGCTTTTCTATTCCTTGTCCCAGTCTCCATCTGGAATGCCCCTGCGTGAATATTTACTGCTGAATCTGATGATGGAGAACATAAATGCACATGTGGAGAGCAAGCTTAGGTGACATGCCAGGTGAGGATAATGGGCTATCTATTCTCTCTGGCACATAGGATCAAAGCTGTGCACTTAACCAGTGGTGTTAGGCTGTTCTTACACTGCTATAATGAAATACTTGAGACTGGGTAACTTGTAAGAAAAGAGATCTAATTGGCTCATGGTTGTGCAGGCTGTATAAGAAACATAGTAAGCTAGGTGCAGTGGCTCACGCCTGTATTCCCAATATTTTGGGAGGCCAAGGTGGATGAATCGCTTGAGCTCAGGAGTTCAAGACCAGCCTGGGGAACGTGGTGAAATCCTGCTGTCTCTACAAAAATACAAAAATTAGCCAATTGTGGTGGCACACACCTATGGCCCCAGCTATGTGGGAGGCTGAGATGCGAGGATTGCGTGAGCCATGGAAGTGGAAGTTGCTGTGAGCTCAGATCGCACCACTGCACTCCTCCAGCCTGGGTGACAGAGGGAAACTATCTTTCAAGAAAAAAAGAAGCATGGCAGCATCTACTTCTGGGGAGGGCCCAGAAAGCTTCCAATCATAGCAGAAGGCAAAGGGAGAGCAGGCACGTCGCATGGTTAGAATGGGAGCAAGAGAGTGTAGAGGGAGGTCCCACACAATTTTAAATGACTGGACCTTATGAAAAGTCAGAGCAAGAGCTCACTTACAACCAAAGGGATGGCCAAGCCGTTGATGAGGGACCTGCCTGCACCACCCAAACACCTCCCACCAGGCCCTACCTCCAACACTGAGAATTACTTTTCAAAAGGGGATTTGGGCGAGTACACAAATCCAGACTATATTCTTATTTCACCTTGTCCCCCTCCCCAAATCTCATGTCCTCACATTGCAAAATAAAATCACATCCTTCCAATATTTCTCCAAAGTCTTAAATCATTTCAGCATTAACCCGAAGTCTCATCTTAGACAAAGAACATCTCTTTCACCAAAAACCTGTAAAATCAAAAGCAAATTATTTACTTCCAAGATAAAGTGGGAGTTCAGGCATTGGGTAAACATTTCTGTTTCAAAAGGGAGAAATTGGCTATAAGAAAGGGACGATGGGTCCCATACAAGTTTGAAATGCAGCAGGGCAGTCCTTAAATCTTAGAGCTCCAAAACAATCTCTTTTGACTTCATGACCCACATCCTGGGCACTCTGGTGTGAAGGGTGGGCTCCAAGGCCTTGGGCAGCCTCACCCCTGTGGCTTTGTAGAGTGCAGCCCCCACAGCTACTCTCAGGGGTTGGAGCCGAGTGCCTGCAGCTTTTCATGCTGATGGTGCAAGCTGCCTGTGGACCCAGCCTCCTCAGGTCTGGAGGATGGTGGCCCACTTCTCACAGCTCTACTGGAAAGTGTCTCAGTGGGGACTCTCTGTGGAACCTCCAATACCACAATTGCCCGCCATCCTGCCTCTGTTGTCTGTGAGGGCTCTGCTTCTACAACAGGCTTCCTCCTGGACACTTAGGCTTTTCCATACACCCTCTGAAATCTAGGTGGAGGACAAGCCTCCTTAACTCCTGCACTCTGTGCACCTGTGGGCTTAATACCACTTGGAAAATGCCAAGACTTACAGTTTGCATCCTCCAAAGTGGTAGTTCACGCTGTACCTGGGCGCCTTTAAATCCGTGCTGGAGGTGGAGCAACTATGATGTGGGAATCAGTGTCCCAAGGCTGCACAGGGAAATGGGGTCCTGGGCTTGGCTCAAGAAGCCATTTTTTTCCTCTAGGCTTCTGGGTCTGTGATGGGAGGCCCTGCCTCTGAGATCTCCGAAATGCCTTCTGGGTCTTTTTTTCCATTGTCTTGGATATTAGCACTTGGTCCTCTTTTACTTATGCCAATATCTCTAGCCAGTGGTTGCTCCACAGCCAGCTTGAATTCCTTTCCCTAAAAAGCTTTTCCTTTCTCTGCCACATGGTCAGGTTGAAAAGTTTTCAAAATGTTACTCTGCTTCCTGGTTAAATATAGTTTCCAACTTTAAGTCACTTCTTTGTTCTACATATGACCATAGGCTGCTAATAGCAGCCACACCACTCTTGAACACTTTGCTGCTTAGAAATTTCTTATTTTAGATACCCTAAATCATCACAGTGAAGTTCAAACTTCCACAGAGCTCTAGGGCATAAACAGAACACAGCGAAGCTCTTTGCTAAGGCACAACACGTGTGATCTTTGCTTTAGTTCACAATAACTTCCTCATTTCCATCCAAGACCTCATCATCCTGGACTTCACTGTCCATATTACTATCAGCATTTTGGACACAACCATTTAACAGTCTCTAAGAAGTTCTAAAATTTCCCTAATCTTTCTATCTTCTTCTGAACCCTCCAAACCCTTCCAACCTCTGTCTTGTTACTCAGTTCCAAAGCTGCTTCCAAATTTTCTGTGTGTGTGAATCAGAGCAACTCCATCTTGAATAGGAGCTGGGTAAATGAGGTTGAAATCTACTGGACTGCATTTCCAGATGGTTAAGGCATTCTAAGTCACAGGGTGAGAAAGGAGGTCAGCACAAAAAACAGGCCATAAAGACCTTGCTTACAAAACAGGTTGAGGTAAAGAAGTCAGCTAAAACCCACAAAAACCAAGATGGCCACGAGAGTGACGTCCGGTGGTCCTCAATGCTGCACTCCCACCAGCGCCATGACAGTTACAAATGCCATGGCAACATTACGAAGTTATCCTGTATGGTCTAGAAAGTGGAGTCCTGAATAATCCACCCCTTGTTTAGCACATCATCAAGAAATAACCATAAAAATGAGCAACCAGAAGCGCTCGGGGGCTGCTCTGTCTGTAGTCATTCTTTTATTTTTATTTATTCATTTTTTTTACTTTCTTAATAAACTTGCATTCACTTTACTCTGCAGACTCGCCCTGAATTCTTTCTTGTGTGAGATCCAAGAACTCTCTCTGGATGGGGACACCTTTCCTGTAACACCTGAGACTGGATAATTTGTAAGAAAACAGATTTAATTGGCTCATGATTTTGCAGGCTGTGCAGGAAGCACAGCAGCATCTGCTTCTGGGGAGGCGTCAGGAAGTCTCCAATCATGGCGGAATGCAAATGGGGAGCAGTCACATCACATGGCAAGAATGGGAGCAAGAAAAGAGGGGAGTTGCCACACACTTTTAAACAACTAGATCTTGTGTGAATGCAGAGCAAGGCTCACTTATCACCAAGGAGATGACCCAAGCCATTCATGAGGGATCCATCCTCATAATCCAAACACCTCCCACCAGGCCCACCTCCAACATCAGGGATCACATTTCAACATGAGATTTGGGTGGGGGAAAATATCCAAACTTTATCACCAATGCCTTACAAATTTTCTCAGGAGTCATTCAAGCAAATATGATCCTAACCTCCCTTTTTCTCCATAGGAGTTCCAAACTAAGACCTGGCAGTAAGGTGGGTAATTTTCTCTTCCTGGCTTTGCTTTATTCAACCCATCTTTACCGTTGTAAAACACAAGCTCCCAGGTGTATTATAAGAATTGTCATATATGACATCATGGGCAGGTGGAAGGAGAAAGAGTGAGATTTTTATTGTTCTAATGCTATCAGTCAATCCCCAAATCTCTGCAAAACCAAAGTAGTTAGAAGATAACTAGACTGTCTTCCAAACAGAGAAAACAGTATGTGTAAAAACATTTTGGTATGAAGATATAGACATTATTTAAGAAATGGTGTTTGGGCTGTGACCAAAACATAAGGGATATAGAATGAATCACTAGAGAGAAAGCCATAAAGGGAGTCTGGAATCATATTATAGAGACATTTAAGGGAGTTGGATTCTTCTTGTAGGTAATAAATGGTTGTAACAAGAAAGAGATATGAACACATTTTGTTTTTTAGAAAAGTGCTGCTGCTGCACAACGTCCTTAGGTAGAAGGAACAGGGGAGACATTGAAGTCAAAGGGAGCAGATGGAAGGTTATTGCAAAGGTTTAAGTAAGATTTTCCTTCATTCAATCAATATTTATTCATCACTCACTCTGCGTGAGAAGCTGTGCTTGCCAACAGGGATAACATAGTGAGCAAGACAGATGCGTTGAGAGCCCTTAAAAGGCTGGATGAAACTGACCAGTGATCCCAATAAGATGGGATAAATATTTTCAAGGAGGAGTAAGATGCTAAGAGAGCCTATGGGGGCATGACATAACATAGTCTGAGGATAGCTTGACCAAAGGCATTGATCTCAGAATTGAAATAAATAAATTCAAGTGATGTTTAGAATGTCGATTCAACACAACTTCTAGAAAGGGGAGAGAAATTATAGCAATGAGTCACCCAATTCTGCTGCATCTGCTGTATCTCTTTTCATTTAATTACAAATTGCTCTCATTCTCAAATTTTTAGATATTTTAGAGCACAAAGAGATGTCTGCTAAAATTAGAAATCTCTGTCCCAGGGGTTTAGGTACAACATGTGTTCAAACTTCTTTTCTAACACATTTCTCAGTAATATCAGGTTCTACACAGACAGGCTTAAGACTTGGGATGAATATACATAAGCAACAAATGTATTTTGAGCACTTATGGTTCTAAGAATTGGCTCACAGGGAACAAAACAGATACACATCTTTGTTCTCATGGAAATTTTTCTAGGAGGGAGGGAAAAACTATAACAATAAGAATTAACTTGTATATTTTTTGCCATTTTAAACATTATGAGGAAAACAGAGAAAGATAATGGGAAATCTGGGATGTGAAGGACTGGATTTTAAATACAGTGGTTGTCTTATTGAGAATTTGGCATTAAAGCAAAATCATAAAGGACGTAGAGGAGGGTTTCACCGGGGTATATGAGGGAGAGCTGTCAGATGGATGGGAGGCTCATGGAGTCAGCCTCCTGGGTTCAGAGAATGAGGAGAAAGCCAGCAAACTGAAGCTATAAGACTGAAGGCAGAGCAGAGTGTGGAGGGGCACTGATCATGTAGGATCTTACAGGCCTAGTGCAGATTTTGGATTTAACTTTGATACTGGGAGCCATTCGAGAATTTTTAGAAGAGGAGTGACATGATGAGATTCAGTGTGAATAGCATCGCTATGGCTGCTGGGTTGAATATAATCTGCAGGGGCAAGAGTGAAAAAAGGCCAATTAATTAGGAGAAATTTTAATTACGTAAAGGCATTGTTTTCTTAGACTTCACATGCTGGGATTCAGAAGTTTTAGCATTGTGGACTTTTCAAGTAACTTGTCATTTGTTATTAACATCAAACCCATGAAGCCTGGAATAAACACTATAATGATATGAAGAAGCAGATACTTCGTAAACAGCTAAGCATGTAGGAAAACATGCCACAGTACAAAAAGAATTAGATATCATTAAAACCATATGAATGTGATGAAAAGTTATTTCCAAGTTGCTCAGATGCTTCTACATCTATTTCCTACTCTAGTATTTTATAGAATGATAAGAAGAAATATAACAATAACTTGGAGTCAGCTGATCTGAATTTTTTTTAGCCAGTGTTTGCTACTTCATCATTTAGGTACTATCTAAACCAAATTTTTAATTTTGCAGAAAATTAAGATTGTTTTTTCACTTTGAAGGTTCTGTGATTCTGGAATATATGGCAAATTCTAGAGAAAAATTACAAAGCATGATATTCTTTACTCATTAAATTTGTTCCATAGCAATACAAATATTTGATTTTAATATTAAAATTTGTTGAGCATTTTGGGAATAGAATTTGCATTTGCTTTTCAAAGAGAAATAATATAAAACATATTTTACAGGTATAACACACAGTGGGTGATTAACAAATATTTGTTCTCTTTACTTTCCTCTATTATAGAACTTCGACAGTTAGTTGTCATATCAAAATCTGCAAGGCTTTCTTACTGTTCCAGGCCTCTATTTTTTTATATCAGCTGTAATTTTTCTTTTCCAAAATATTTTGTGAATTCCTAAGTGTATTGTTTAGAATTAGGTCTGGCTACAGATTATAAGACATCTCCAAAGAACAGTGCCTTAACAAAACAGATATTTACTTTTCTTTCACATTGATGAAATCAACAATGTTGTATTGTCAATGAAATAAGAAGCTCACACTTCTTTATTCTTGTTGCTTTGTCCTGTGTAGCTTCCATCTCCATTTTAACCTCATTGTACAAAATGCCCACCAGAGCTCCAGTCATTTCGTCCAATATAAAGCCATCAGGAAGTATGATGGAATAAAGAATCAGAGGCAAATCAATTTTCTCATTAAAAAGGTCTCCACATGACACTTTCATTCATAACCATTTGACTAGAGCTTAGATTACTACATTTAACTGCAAAAGAAGCAAAGAAATGATCTAGTTTCTTTGCAGCGACATACCTAGCCATAAATCAGAAGTTGTACTAATCTATAAAAGGAGAGAGTGGATATTGGGGCACAACCCAATGATCTGTGCCAAAATAAGTAATCCGTGTTTTAATTGTATCTTTCTTTGCTTTTGCCCTTGATTGTAGCAACTGATCATCTGACAGATTTATCAGCCAATGAGTAACTAGAAAGGACCCTTAAATATCTACCCGAAATTTACAGGGAAGCTTATTGAGCTCTGTGTAGGCTCCTTGTGGACCCTTTGCTGGAAAGTGAAAGCAGAGTGGTTCTTGCAGGAAAAGGCAACACACGACAGAACCAAATGCACCATGCCAAGCCCAGGCTGGAATGCAGAAGGGAACCTCTGACTGGGCATGCCAATTGTTGAATCACAAGGGAAATCTTGAAAAACAGTTCTATCTAGTGACACTAGAACTATGACCTTTCCATTGATCATAGGCAGTGGCAGGAATCTCCCCAAGCTATCCATATCTAAAACATTGTGGAGCAAAATTAGATGAGTCACTTTGCCGGTATCCCACCACATGGAGTGCTTCTAACTAAATCAGAATGTTGTTTCTATCAGGTTTTCTTTATCTAGATGGCAAAGTGTGACAGAGTGACAATTTTCAAATTCTTTTTTTTTTCTTTTTTTTTTTTTTTTGAGATGAAGTCTTACTCTGTTGCCCAGGCTAGAGTTCAGTGGCGTAATCTCGGCTTACTGCAACCTCCACTTCCCAGGTTCAAGTGATTCTCCTGCCTCAGCCTCACAACTAGCTGAGATTACCAATGCCCAACACCACGTCCAGCTATTTTTTTGTGTTTTTAGTAGAGACGTGGTTTCACGTCTGGTCTTGAACTCCTGATCTCAAGCCATCCACCCTCTTTGGTCTCCCAAAGTGCTGGGATTACAAACATGAGCCACTGCATCCAGCCTTTTTTTTATAATCTTATTTTCATAATAAATAAATATTTCAGGGGAAAAGGGAGGTGTTAGTTGTCTTATTTGTATGCAATTTGATGATGAGAAGAGATATTTTGAAAAATTTAAAACAAGTTTAGGGATACTTTGTTTTATGTGTTTCCAGAAAACAAAAGCCTTGGTCATACTAATGAGTCTGGGGTGTTATTCTGGGCTGGGTGAATGATAAAGGAAAAACATCTGCCTGGCCTCTGAACTAATGCTTACACAGATTCAGATACAAGCTTCCAGAGTCATAGGTTGATCAATGATTAAATGCAGAAGAGATGGTTAAAAATGGGATTTAAATATATGCAGCCATTCTCAAACGTTTGTTCAAGTAAAAAACAATCTGGAGTGTTTTATGAAGTGTGGAGTCCTGTGTGCCCCATTACCTAACCAACTGAATATTTGAAATTGGCATCTTTAAACAACATGCATGGGAAAAACTATTAAATGGAAGCCCTGAAAAATATCTAAGGAGAAGTTTGTATAAGAAAAGTGAAGATATGATTCTAGGAAACTATTTAAGCCACTGTGTGTGTGTGTGTGTGTGTGTGTGTGTGTGTGTGTGTGTTCTTAGAAGGAATTCATATTTTCCATTCTTTCTCTATAAATATCTGGTACAGAATGAGGCAGAAACTCCAAAAATGTAATAATTGGTATGTTCCTGGTATTATTCTATTAATTTATTGACTCCTTATATATACATTAAAAGTTAAGTGCTAATATTATCCATAAACTAAAAATCATGAAAAAAAGAAAAAAAAACAAAATAAGATACCAATAAGTCAGGTCACCAACCTAAAGTCACAGATTTCACACATGGTAAATGGCAGAGCTATGAAAAGTAGCAGCTTATCTCCAGAGCCTTCCCTCACTTGGTTAGGCTGCCTGTCCCCACAGTGTTCACTGACACTAGAATTCTTGGATGCAGATGCTGAGGGTGTTAGATGTCACTGAAATTAGTTAATTTACTAATTAATCATTTTTGACCATGAACTGATGTTAAACACTTTGCAGACACAAAGGTGAAAGGCAAACTCCTTGGTGGGGAAAAAGATAAGTATATCAATCATTAAGGCCACTCAGCGATCAATGCTATGGGACAGAACGGGGTGGGGCATGATGGTGACATGGAGAAGGAACACCTACCTCAGATCCTGGAGAACTGGGAGGGATTCAGAATGTTTACCCCCCAGAGAAGATGAAAATGTCCATTCATAAGGAATGAGCATGAGCTAGCCAGGCAGGGGATGGAGAAACCATGGAGCAGCATGTGGAAACATATGAGAAGAATAGAAGAGCACAGAGTATTTCTGGTGCTGAGAAGAGTTAGGTGAGGCTATGGGGCTGGGAGCTTTGAACAGTGGTGGGGAGAGCGAGAGGATCCAGAATAGAAGCAAAGATGCAGAGACCATGAAGGTCCTTGCTTTTCACATTAAGGAATCTGGACTTTGTCTTCGATGCTTTGGAGACATTTTAAGTGCAGATTCAATTGCGGAAAGTTCAACCTGACAGCACTGAGAAGAGTGGAATGAGAACCAGGCCTGGGGGATATTCGCTGGGAACAGCTTAGGGGTAAACAGGTCTCAGCACAAACCGAGTGAAGGATGAAGAGGATGTGAGTGGTAGTGAGGATAGGGTTTATAGGGAAATAGACTACACAGCGTTTCCTGAAACATTTCATTAAAATGATCCTTTGATCATATGAATTTAAAAATGGTGACTCCTGCATCAAAGCTTGAAATTAAGAAATATGTTTAATTTGCTTAAAGCAGTATTCTCCGAATTACCAAAGACTACTTTTCCCCCTCTTGTCTCCTCCTTCTCCCCTTCCCTCTCCCTCACCTCTCCCTCCTCTTTCTCTTCTACTCCCACTTTTCCTTCCTCATCTTCTTCTCCTTTTTCTCTCCTCCTCCTTATTTTTTTGTTTTAAATTTTTCTTGAGACAGCGTCTCGCTTTATCACCCAGGCTAGAGTGCAGTGGTGTGGTTACAGCTTACTGCAGCCTCGAACTCATGGGCTCAAGTGATTCTCCTGCCTCAGCCTCCTGAGTAGCTGGGACGACAGGTGTGTGCACCATGCCTGGTAATTTGTAATTTTTTTTTTTTTTTTTTTTTTTTTTTTTTTTTTTTGTAGAGACGGAGTCTTACTACATTACCCAGGCTGGTTTCAAACACCTGGCCTCAAGCAATTCTCCCTCCTCAGCTTCCTGAGTAGCTGGAACTACAGGCACATGCCACCATGCCTGGCTAATTTTTTAGTGTTTGCAGAGACAAGGTCTCATTATGTGGCTCAGGCTGGTCTTGAACACCTGGCCTTAAGCAATCCTTCTGCTTCCGCCTCCCAAAGTGCTGGGATCACAGGCATGAGCCACCATGCTGGCCGTTTAAAATGTTAAATAACACTTATTAGCAAAATTCATATTCCTTGGAATACAATAAGGTAAAAACCTAGAAATGAGGGTTATTTAGGAGTTAAAATCTTCAGGACTTGATGACTCTCTAGTATTGAGGATGCTGTGATGAACAACAGTGACGATTTTAACAGAAAAATAAGAATGCAAAAGGTAAATTTGGTTGTGATGCCACAAGTAGGACTCAATTTTTAACATGCTGAATTTAAGATGCATGAACAACATATAACTGGATATACCTGAGTCCGTTTGGGTGTTCAAAATATTTCATTTCAATTTTGAGAGCTATTTTGATGAAATCTATTTAACTCTATCTACCTTACAAACATACATATGCATATATGTATTTATTTGAGGCATATTCTACATGTAGGAATTAGAAATTATTTAGTAGGCATATGTAAAGGGCCAGCTTCCCCAAGAATTGCTTCCTCTTGTTATTGTCTGTCTGTGTACACACACACACACACACACACACACAATTTTAATGAAAGTAATTGTCTTTAAAAATTTAAACTTCAATTAAGAAAAACATCTTGTATCTTCAATAAGTTAAATTTGGTAAAATTCATGTAATAAACTTTAGGGAAATATTTTGCACAGGTAAAAAATAAAGAAAAAAATACTATTTATTACCATGCCTATCACTCAGAAGGAGCCAGTAATCTGTCAGGATGATGTCAACCATGAGAAATTCCAATTCTGAATAGCAATCTTTTGAGAAAGATAAAAGTAATGGAAATATTGGCTCAAAATTGAAATGCCCCTAACATGCTGAAACATTAATGAGATGGATATCACAGAAAATAGGGTTTCACCTGAGTAATCCCAAGAGAACAGGTCGAATTGCTTATCCAGACCAAAGGTAACTTTACAGCTTTTCTTGAAACAATAATTATACATATTTGTTTAGGAACTCACCTAACTCAGTAATATAACTCAGTCCAGAATCATATATATTTTAAAGTCTGGAAGATAAGGAAAAATAAGGAAAAGTGAGTAGGCACTGAGAATAAATTTACTTGGTAATCCAGAATAGAGAAACCCTTAAAGATTTCAGGCTTGGAAGTGGAAGTTTTAAATATTTGATGCTCTTTAAAGCCCTCTTCCTGCCTATTCTTGGAATCCTCCGGGATCATTCCAGCTTCTTTCATAGCTAGAGTTGACTAGCTATGAAAGAAAATATTTGAAGACCAATTAGCATAGAAATGAGGCTTCCTCACAGATATATTTGAAAGAATTGAAAACACAAATATTAAATAGGAGTTCTTTGGAGAGAAAGTGGGCAGTTGTTATGAAACACTAATTTTGGATAAAGTTCTGAAATATTTGTCTTTATTTTCTATCAACAGAGAACCTATACATTATTATAAAACCTAAAACATTAGGATAAGTGCTATTTTATTGGTTATTAAAGTCATATTAGCTGTTTTATGACATTTTCTATATCTAAGTAAAATTGAGTTTGTAAAATACTAACTTGTATTTGCAGCACTAATAAAAATGCATATTTTGGGAGTAAATTCATAGACCTAATCACAGATAAAGTGAAATACCAGAAGGCACCCTATGTCCACAGACTTAAACATGATTTCTAATCACAGATTTGTCACTCACCAAACAGTCAAATGAATCATCATTTGTCAGCCAAATTATGAAATATCCTTGAGATGTTTTTCTCATCTGCAAAGTGGAACGTGTGGCCCAGACAGAGATTTTCCAGTCTTTGCAGAAGGAATATCTAAGAAAGTTTAGAAAAATGCACATTTCCAGAAAACTCCCTTCACTAATTCAAGTGAGCTTGGAAATTTTTTTTTTTTTTTATCATGGCTTAATAAATAACCAAATTTTAAAAATACTAGAACAGGTGTCAAATTTCTCCTTTCCAAATTTTATAGTGTTATCAGAAAGAGGTTCGCATTCAGACTCCAAGGGAGAGTTCTTAGACCTCACACAAGAAACAATTTGGGGCAAGTCCGTAGAGTAAAATGAAAGCAAGTTTATTAGGAAAGTAAAGGAATATAAGAGTGGCTACTCCATAGGCAAAGCAGCAGCATAGGCTCCTCAACTGCTTATAGTTACAGTTATTTGTTGATTATATGTTAAACAAGGAGTGGATTATTCATGAGTTTTCCAGGAAAGAGGTGGGCAATTCCCTGAACTGAGGGTCCTTCCCCTTTTTAGATCACATAGGGTAACTTTCTGACATTGCCATGGCATTTGTAAACTGTCATGGCACTGGTGGAAGTATCTTTCAGCATACTAATGCATTATAATTAGCACATAATAAGCAGTAGGATGACCAGAGGTCACTTGCATCACTATCTTGGTTTCCTGGGTTTTGGCCAGCTTTTTCACTGCAATCTGTTTTATTAGCAAGGTCTTTGTGATCTGTATCTTGTGCTGACCTCCTATCTCATCTTGTGACTGAGAATGCCTAACCTCCTGGGAATGCAGCCCAGTAGGTCTCAGCCTCATTTTACCTAGCCCTTATTCAACATGGAGTCATTCTGGTTCAAACACCTTTGACAATAGTGATGGTTTAAAACACAGTATAGCATTTGAAAGAGTGGAAGAGGTGAACAAGGAATTATTTTCTAGCGTACTCCTTAATACTTTCTACAGAATAGGTTGAAATTGTCTTAGAATTTATCTTCAAATGTTTACTGCTAGTTGCAGTGGGTAAAACATAATTGATTTGGAGGTGAAAAGTCCCGCTCATCACTTGTTCTGGAAACACAATGCCACCAACAAGGAGTGCACGCAAATGTCTTGCATCCAATCACCTTTGATCCTGGCAGTCAGTGTTGTACCATGTGCAGTTGTAAAGGTATAAATTATTAGAGCCTTGAGTGAGAATAGTTTGGCAATATGGTAAATGATTTGAAATGCACACACTAGTTGAGCAAGTAATTCCACTTGGAATTTAAACTAAGAAACTAATCACGCCAGAACACAATGAGCAGATATAATGAATTGGAGTAATTTATTATAGCAAAAAATAGTTGGAATTAAACAAAATGTACAACACAAGATTTAAATCAGTGTTTTCTAAATAACCTGGGGAGCTTGTTCAAAATAAAGATTCCTAAGACACATTGCTGGAGATGACCATATAGTAAATCCAGAATAGGACTTATTATTGTATATTTTTAAACAAGTCCCTAGGTGAGTTTCGTGATCTGATAAATTTTGGAATCATTATATTTATTGAATGATATTAAGAAATAAAATGCTACATAACAATTACAATCATGATGCTTATTTTTGCATTGTCATGAAAAGCTAACAAGATATATAATAACTTTTTAAAAAATGGTTAAATTATCCAAGTATCCTGAGCACCTGTTTTTGTTAAATAAGGTATGTTTTTATTGGAAATTTCTGGAAGGGGTTAGTATTGTTAATTCTCGTGGGGATGAGGAAGGCATTTTTTTTATTGTTTTTGTTTTGTTTTTCCTATTTACCTCTCTCAATTGAACTTTTGAAGCAAATAACATTCATTACTGATGTCATTTTAAAATAAAAAGGAAGAAAAGAACAAAAGAATGAGAGTGCTGGGCTGCAGTGCTGGGCTGGCTGTTGAGTTTGGAGGACAGGGGTTAATTTTGAGTCTCATTAAATTCAGGGTAATGAGACAGTGTGCAGAGGTGCTGGACGCTTCACCTCCTTACCAGGAGTTTGCTGCAGGCAGCTCCTGCTCTGATTCTTCCATTTACATTTGTGTGTTCTCCTGTAAAGTCAGCTCTGGGTTTATCTGAAAACGCTTTTCCAGAAGCAGTTGGAAAAAGGAGTTCAACTCTATCAAAATAATATGGTTCAGCTTGGTTTCGTTAAATTAGTACATTGTAATAATAATTTTAATTTTAAGTGAATTTAATTTCTGTATGGCAGTATCTAAAAATATATTTACCTAGCCCTTTGCCATTTAAGCCTGCTTGCATTTGCTTAGACTAGAGCAGAGACATAGACCAGCCGAGCCTCACTTAACCCTACACAAAATGACCCTAATTACACAGATTCAAAAGAATTGAGATTATAGTCAATTTCAACTGAACATTTCTTTCCTCAAGAAAGAATAGAAAGAAGCTTATTTGCATTAAAAAGAAAGGCTTTGGTGGATTTTATTTTCTACAGCCCATTTTTTTTTTTTTTTTAACATACGGAGTTATGGCCAAGAAAATGTAAAGATGAGTGAGACTCTTCTGAAATGCATCTCCTATAAAACAAAATATTTTGGCAAGTTGCTTTTAGGGTGCAGAGATTAACTACATACTCTTTTGTGAAATGCTTTGAAGATAAAAAGCATTTTCTAAAAACAGCATTATTATTCGAATTATTATTTTTTAAGCATTCATTAAAAAAAAGCACTGTACTTATTAACCTGTTTAATAGCAAGCTTCTATTTCCTTCATTTTAATACAAAAATGCAGGTGACTCAGTCTTGAAGCATGTCCTTGCTCTCCACATGGAATTCAGTTGTAGCTTAGTATTTTATATAACTAATGGGCATTAGGTAAGGGCTTGAGAATAAACCTGAATACAGCTTCTATGGTAAATTTACAGTGTGTGACTCCACAAGTTTGTTGAAATAGCTCAACTCATATTCTCTGAAAGCTTAACACTTTTTAACCTCATGGTTCAGTTGGGATTGGAGTCAATATGCACATGAAAAAGTTTATCTCTTAACATTAATTTTTAGAAGACTAAAATAATTAAGGGTCAAGGGGCATTAGTTTTAATGGAAAAAAATAGAGTCAATGTGAATCTAATCAGCTTTTCCTCTCTTGTAGTCAGTCTAGCACACAACTTTCTTCAAGCTCATTTCTTCTCCTCTCTGCAACTGATGTTGTTCCAAGAAAATGATTTTCAGGGATAAAACAACTAGAAAAACGTACATTGTCGTATCAACTACAATTAATATGGCAAATATAATGATTGGTCCTAAAATCACTAAACGAATACTATGACCGTTGCAGAGATTAATTATGGCTATGAATCAGTGTGGGAAAAGGGTGTTGGTGAAATTAATTCGTACCAGGATATTTCCACAAAATACTGGAGTAGCATCAACTACAGTAATCCCAACAGCAAAGAGCTGGGCTACACTTTTTAAGAATTCACGACTTCACTTTTTAGGTAAGATTAGAAAGAATACATTATTTTGCTCAAAGTGGACACCTAAAGAAAGTGCATTTCAGCAAGCTATGGAAGATCAAAACAACTTAATGATGTTCTAGTGACCTGGCCTATAAAATTGGGATACACTGAAACATTATGTTTGCTCCACCGGAGCTCACATGTCAATAATCTTATGGGTTACCTCTGCTAGGATGAATTTCTGTGCATATATCATGTGCCTAGGAATAGTTTCATGATATTAATAAAAAAAGTCAGTGTAACTGGCAGTCAAATACAAAAACAAAGGGAGAATGAAGGATCTAATATTTTTAAAGTAAGAAAGGATGGCCGGGGTGAGATGCCAGGAGAAACAAACCATTGCCTAGACAGGGCAGTAGTAAACATGGAAGTTCTACCTACTTTTCTTTTCAAATATTTATTTAGTGCACATTTACTGGTGCCAGCCTTATGCTAGGACAGCACCAAGAATTGAAAGATCAAATCCTCTGCTTATAGTTAAGCTCATAAGAGGGACACACACACACACACACACACACACGTGCGTGTACACATGTATAAATATACTAATATATGACAAGTTCTAGAATTGCGACAAAATCCCATTGCTAGGAGTGTGCTAAAATAAGAGTTACTAAACTCTTCAGGGGGTTGAGGAAGGCTTTAAGGGTTTTAACATTTTAGGTGACTTTTACAATCTGCATAAAAGCTATTTAAAAAATTTCATTTGATGCCTTTTTTATGCATACAGAAAACAGCACAGATTACTTGATGAATTTATGGAAAATGTTCCCAACTGTGTTAAATACCACCATGATCAGGATAGCAAACATTACCAGCACTCCAGGAGCCTCAAGAGTTCCCGTATATAAATGTTCCCTTTCTCCCAAAAGATAATTCCTATTCTGACTTCAACATTTCTCAGGTGGAGAAAAGAGATCGGTGGAGAGTAAAAGAATCTAGGCAGAGAAAATGCCTCGTTCCCATATCAGTAGATAAGAAATGGAGATAACACATACTGGAAATAGTGGGCATGTAATGCGTGTGGGGTGGGGGTAGGATAATCCATGGGTCTAAGAACAGTTTGAAAAATAGAAATGTTGCGCTTATTTTATTTTATGTTACTTTATTTTATTTTTTAGAGAGGGAATCTCGCTCTGTCGCCAAGGCCGGAGTGCAGTGGCACTATCTCAGCTCACTGCAACCTCCGCCTCCCGGGTCCAAGCATTTCTCCTGCCTCAGCCTCCCAAGCAGCTGGGACTACAGGCTAATTTCTTTTTTTATTTTAGTAGAGACGGGGTTTCACCATGTTGCCCAGGCTGGTCTCAAACTCCTGAGCTCAGGCAATCCACCCGCCTTGGCCTTCCAAAGTGCTAGGATTACAGACATGAGCCACCTCGCCTGGCCAGCATTTTATTTTATTTACAGTTTATCATACAGTGAAATAGACTAATTTCTTTTTGGTGAAAAGTTCTGTGAGATTTAGTAAATGTAACCACCATCGCAATTAGTATTTAAAGCAGTTACATTGCTTTCCCATACTTGCCTTACACTCTCACTTTAGAGTCATGATTTCCCCTGGCCTAAAACTCTTAAGAATCAATGGTGAGTCCTTCACTACTATATTTTGACCTTTTCAAGAATGATATGTAAGAAGAGTGTTACAGTATGCAGCCATTTGAGCACAATACATTCGAGATTCATCCAAGTTATTGGGGATGTCAGCAGTTCATTCCCTTTACTGTTGAGTGATATTTCACTTAACGGAGGTACCACAGTTTCTTTATCCATTCACTTAGTGGAGAACATTTGGGCTTTTTCCAGTTTTTGGTGACTACGAATGGTGCTGATATAAACATTCCTATACAGATTTTCATGGGAATGTAAGTTTTATTTCTCTAGGGTAAATAATCAGGAGTGAGATTGCTAGATGATGAAGTGAGTATTTATTTCACTTGATGAGAAACAAATAGTTTTGTGAAGTCATTTCGTCAGATCTACTTCATGTATTTTGAATCTCTGTTGCTAGGTACATATACGTTTATTATATATTAATTGTAACGTCTTTTTGTGAAATGACTCCTTTATCATTAGGCAAGAATCCCTCTGACACTAGTAACACTCCTTCCTCTGAATTCGACTTTGTCTGATATTAATACAGGGGTGGGTGTGAGCTTTCATTCAGGTTTGCATGGTACATTATTTTCTCTACGTTCACCTTTATTCTAATTATGTAATTACATTAGAGGTGAGCTTCTTGTATACAGCATGTAATGGAGGCATTTTCATCCATTTTAATACTCTGTCTTTTTAGTTAGCATGTTTAGATATTTAATGTGATTTTTGCTATGTTTAAATTGAAGCCTACCATTTTATTTGTTTTCCACTTGTACTCTAATTGCTCATTCTCATGCTTTTGGGGAGTTATGTAAACGTTTTTTGTCTCCCATTTAGATTTTCTAGTGCTTTTTTTCCTGCATCATTTTTAATAGTTATTTTCATAGCTGCTGTAGAGACCATAATACATAAATTTTTAACTTTTCACATTCTACGTAGAATCAATATTTTACCATTTCTAGTGGGAACATAAAACTTTACTATAGTTTGGGTCCTTTTAACCCCTCCCCTTTATGTTACATATTATATCTCTGCACATTTAAAAATTCCATGAGGAAATATTTTAACTTTTGCTTTCTTCAACTGTCAAATATATCTTAAGGAACTCAAGAGAAGAAAAATAGTCTGCTAGATTTACCTAGATCATTACCATTTCTACTGTTCTGCCTTCATTTCTGAGGTTTCAAGTATTATTCTGGAATCACTATGCTTCTGTTTGAATAACTTCCATTAGCAATTATTTTAGAGCAGGTTTGATTTCCTTTACTGAGAGAATATTTAATTCACCTCTATGTCTGAAAGATATTTTTGCAGAATAGTGAATTCTATGTTGACACTTTTTAAGTTTTATTTCAGTATTTTATAGATGTCACACAATTTCCTTCTGACTCATGATTTCTGACCAGAAATTTGTGGCATTCAAATCATTGCTCTCCCATAGGTAATTATTTTTTCCTCTGGCTATTTTCAAGTTTTTTTTTTAAATTTGTCTTTACTTTTTAGCAGTTTAATTATGATATGATAAAAAGGTTTCCTTATAATATGCATTAAGTGTTCCACACAGTTTACCTCTTGATGATTTACTATCTTTTATTTTTCCTGCAATTGTTCCCTAGATAGAAATTTTGTTTCTGTAGTGAGATTTCAGTTATTTGAAAATGGGAGCCAAAATTTTGTTTCCTCTTTATCACAAAACAATGTAGGTACTTGGTAAAGCCATATTCATTAGAAAAGAATTAATAAATACATGAGCAGAACGTATCTTGGCAGAGAGAGGAGTGAGGATCTGCCTTTAATTGAACCCAGCATGGGCTGAATGAACAAAATACCCACATTAAGCCAGGCAGCAAAGTACTGGCGGCAGGGAGAGATAACAAAGATTAAGTGTGAACCAAGCTCAAATACATATAGAACATTCTTTTAGTCATAGAGTTTTTCTTTGGCTATTAAAGGATAATTAGTTATTGCTTAGAAGATCCAAGGAACCCCAGACTGTGGCTATAGATACTAAACAGAAAACGTGCTGGCCACTTATGTTTACTTTGTATATCAGGGCGAATCCTTCTCTCTTTAGTTACTCTCAGACATTGTAGTGGTACCATTAGCAGGGTCATCTTGGAACAGCAAAGAAAAAGGAAGTTGTGTGCCCAAATAGAAACTAAAGTTCTATGATTCTGTTTTTAAAAAATCTATGCTTCTTTAAATGATATAAAAGGACAATTTTCATTCAGCCTTCTGTGTTCCCTACTATTTTCCCTAGTATTCTGAGTTACCTGTTTTAACATTTATTACATTGTATTGATATGATCTTTTATTTTCTACCTCAGATTTTCTTTTCTTTTCTTTTCTTTTCTTTTCTTTTCTTTTTTTTTTTGACACAGAGTCTCCCTCTGTCACCCCAGCTGGAGTGCAGTGGTGCGATGTAGGCTCACTTCAACCTCTGCTTCCCCCAGGTTCAAGCGATTCTTCTGCCTCAGCCTCCCAAGTAGCTGGGATTATAGGTGCATGCCACCACACCTGGCTAATTTTTTTGTATATTTAGTAGAGACAGGGTTTCACCATTTTAGCCAGGATGGTCTCGATCTGACCTCATGATCTGCCTGCCTCGGCCGCCCAAATTTACAGGAATTACAGGTGTGAGCCACTGCGTGCGGCCTCAGACATTCTTTAGAGTTAAGAACATCTCGTTTATCTTTTTAATCTCAGCATATAATTTAATGCCTGGTATTAATGAATGAATGAATATATTTATGGAACAAATATTGATCCAGCACAAAAATGCCAAGGCCCTGTGTTGGGCATTGCGATTTCAATAGTTAACTAGGTATACGATGAGATTTGGTTGAACCGAACTTTATTTTGGAATTTATCTATACACAAAGAATAAACAAATAACATATAAAAATGCAAGTAAACAAAAATAGTTATACAAATCAGAGTACTTTTCAAACAACTATGAAATATCAAGCACTAATTAAGTACAGAAGAAAACATTAATTATATCAAAAGAGTTGTATCTTCATTATTAATATTAAAAAGCAGTAACATTAAACTAAGCGAAAAATGAAAAACAAGTTTTTATCTTTATTTCTGTCCTTCAAGAAGTAGCTACTGTTAAAGACAGTAGATATTGTTTTTCAAAACATGGACGCTGGAGTTAGACTGTGTAGGTTTAATTTCTGACTCCCTTGTGTAATTTGTGTGACGTTGAATAGTACCGTACATTCCGCATACCTTAGCTGTTCCATCTGCAAAATGGTGATGATGGGGTGAATGTAATAGTACCTAGTTCATAAAGTGCAGTGTCGTGGGGAAGGTTAAAATGGTAATACATGTAAAGTGCCTAAAATAATTCCTGGCACATAGTAGGTGCTTGCTCTCTAATAACTTATTATATACTAATTAATAATTTTTCATTTTTGAGTAAGTGGATGGAAGTGGAAGTGGTAAAACATGAAAAGAAGTTTCTTTATTTTTATGTTATTTGTATTTAGAAAGATTCAATAGATATAATTAAAGCTTCAATGAAGGACCACATAGATATGAGATTTTAAAAATAATTTTATGATGAGGTAACAGGGATTGGATATGTGATTCAGAGTTATCGCTATGCATGTTGCATATTTGAATTAATTTCATATATACAGAGAGGCAATGGAGTCTCCCAATAATGGAATTGGAGTAGTGTAAATGATTGGGTTTCATATATCTTTAGACACAAGCTAGGTCTGAAGATTAATTGATGGGGGAAATTTCAGGAGAAAATTACAGGGTCCTCTGAAGAGAATTCTCTCTTAGAGAAGAACTCAACACAAGCTGGAATCAGCAACAGAGGTTGAAAATCAGAGTAGGATAATGGTATGAGCATTGTGGATTCATCTTTACTTGAATCAAACTCTATCTAGCCACAGAACATAGCACGCACACCCTAGAGAAACACAATAGGAAAATGCAAAGCTAAGAGCTCTAAAACCTTGATATCTAAGCGCTTGCCATTTCAAAGCTTTGTATAAAGAGAAGGGAATTTTTTTCCTGTTTAAAGGGAGGTTCAAAGAGAGAGTATGAGCAGTGGCCACCAATGAACCACCGATTGAATGCAGCAAAGAGAGGTAAGTTAGGAAAATGTGCCCAACGGCAAAAACCAGTGAGAGATGTCAGAGGAAGCTTCAAGGCAGGGAGTCTTTAGCAGTGCAGGTGGCAGCTTGGGTGGAGCCACCAGAGCATGGCCCCAAGGTGACAAATGCCAGCCACGTGGAGGAAGGCCAAGGGCATGTGGAGAAATAATTTAAAGTTAGTTCAGTGGAAGAAACAGAGTGAAGGAAGCATGTCCTGGAGCAACCTAGCAGCAGAATAGTGACACCAAGAGATTATGAAACATCAGCACAGAGGTCACCTCAGGCAATTTTGTAATCACTTGCAGGAGAAGGGAATACACTTGTTCATGAATGCACTATAATTTCCCTGGGAGCATCTCCAGTTACCACAAAAAGAAAGGAATCTGGAAGAATGTGTGTGTGTGTGTATGTGTGGGTGGGTGGGTGCATGATCATATAGGGTACTGAGGTTCTACCTCCCGAACCAATAAAAGTTGGGCATAATATTAATATTATGTTATTTATGTCCACAGGCTAGAAAGTAAATGATGGAGGTATTTGGATCGTAGGTGGTAGATGACTAGAACAATCAATATAAGGTGTAGAATGGATCATGTAATGCAAATTTACCACATCTATTGGTACATCAAATTTACCACATCTATGAATAATCCTCTAATTGGGGAGAAATCCTATGATACCTTCTGCCCCTACTACATAGGCTAATGGGAATGGTGGTGTTGGGAATACACACTCCTCTGCACTCCTGACAACCAGAGAGTCACGTTATCCAAGCACAGATATTTAGACGCTCTTCCCGGGCTTCAGACCTTGAGATGATGTAGAAGATACAGCTTTGGTTGGAGAATGTTTCTCTGTGTGGAGGATAAAGAGGAACGGCAATCTTCAGGCCTGGATGCTGCCCCGAAGTGTTCAGGGATAACAGCACAAAAATCAAGGCTCAAGCAGAGGATTCCTTTGGCAAGGGCTTTAGCATAGCCCACCATCTTTGGCCCCTGGAAAGCTTTATTCTCCAATCTTTCTTTTGATTTGGGAGCAATTACCTATCCAAAAACAGCCTTTGACTTAATTTTGTCAAAGTTGTTTCATTTTGTTTACAATAAAGAATCCAAAGTGGAGATGTATAAAATTTATGAATCACTTGTTTGAGCAATTATAACAGGAATAAGAGTCTATGTCTTATTTTTTGGGCCTTAATAATCATATTAAGGGAAAAATCTAGACATATTCTTATTCTTTGAAAACAGCCCAACATGAAGCAGATAGTATAATGTAGACCAGGAGTCAGAAAGCATTTATTGTATATGTGATGATTAGAGCAAAATAGTCAATATTTTAGGTTTTGCCAGTCATGTGGTCTATGTTGCAACTAGGGAACTCTGCCGTTGTGGTGTGAAAACAGTAAGAGTCCATATGTTAATGTATGAACATAATTGTGTTCCAATAAAACATTATTTATGGAAATAGGTAGCAAGCAAAATATGAACTGAATTTGGCTGAACCCTGATCTAGTGGAATAAACATGGGCCTTAAAAATGGATAGACCTATATGATCCTAAAATTTCCTCATTCATAAACAAGCATCATAGTACCTCATGAATTTCCCCTGAGGATTAAATTTAAAGAGAACACATATCTTTAACACACTTTGCTTTGGTTTACATGTGTTGTTTCATAAAAAGTGTATCATGTATTAGAAGCTCAATGTGTAGTTATAATAACTATAATTATATATAATATTAAAAATACATAATTATATGAAAAATTATATTTAAAAATAATTATATAAAGATATTTTAAATACAACATAAAATATAAAAATATAAAATATATATTTATACAAAATATTTTAAAAATAATTACATAATTATACAATAATTATAATATGTGCTAGAAGGAAAAGTTAACATTAATGTGTCCACAACACGTGCACACACACACAATCACTCAAGCATTCACATTACTTCTCAAAGAATAGTGCTCTTCACTAGAAACAACCTCCAGATAATACTCTTTATCCTGTCCTTAACTGAAAAAGGCTACTGTATTTTTGTTGCTGCACCCATAAATAATCCTCATAGACTCAAAATACTACCACATACAGTATTTCAACTGTTGACTGTTCTAGCTATTCCAATACTGATTCTTTCATATATACATACTAATTGCAGATATGAAGGAAGATGTGAGCTCAATTTACCACAGATGTGAATAAGGAGAAAATGTTTAAAATATGTTCACAGAAAGGGCTGGGCAACAGCAACTAATTAAAAGACTGTAGAACCTTGAGAATTCAACAGGTTTTTGATTGGCTCCGTTAGTGCCTATTTTATGCAAACAGCAGAACTGAAAAGATGCGGGGAATGGATTCGTGCTATTGAATTTATTGGAAAATTTTTACTGGCTAGTACCATCACTTGTAATAGCAAATTATCAATTACATGCTCAATCCACAGTCAACAATGTCTTCTAATGGCTTTTAAAATAAAATTCTAGTAGCTGTCTGTCAGCCTCCTCCCCTGACCAGGGCACTAATGGCACAATGACTTAAAAGGTTATCCAATATTTATTTAGTATGTGTGATGTTTAATTTTATGTGTCAATTTGTAGGATATTTTTGAATGAGATTAACATTTGAATTAGTGAACTTTAAGAAAGCAGATTGCCCTCCATAATATATGTGGGCTGATTAGTTAAAGGTCTGAAGAGAACAAAAAGGCCAGCTTCCCAGAACAAGAGAGGATTCTCCGGCAGACTGCCTTCAGACTTCGTCTACACTACTGGCCCTCCTGGGTCTTCAGCTTTCTGGCTCATATTGTAGATTTGGACTCCTCAGCTTCTATAATCACATGAGTCAATTCTTTACAATAAGTCTCTCTCAATGTGTGTAGATATATGTACATATAAATACACATATTATATATGTGAATATATATATCATCTGTACATACATTCATATATATATGAAATAGAACCAACCTTTTATTGGTTCTGTTTCCTATTTATCTGGAGAACCCTGACTAATATTATACCTAACAAAGAAATTTCTTTCTACTTCATTTAATTTGCATGATAAACATGTACAACATAAAATAGTATTTTCATCCTAATTTTTTTTGTTTCTTTGTTTTTTATAGATGGATATACTGATGCATTCATTGGATAAGTATCTGGGACATGCAGCTAATAAGATTTGGAGCTAGGATTTGAAGACAGACACACTTATTCCAAACATATCTGTCTCACCAAGTAGATGTTATTGTTTTAGAAATCAGAAAGTTGAGGATGAGGAAAGATAAGTAATGCGCCCATCATCAAACAGTTAGCAACTAGAAAATCAATGCCTTTTTGATTTCAGATTTCATACTAACTACTGAAATAGATTGCTAATGACACACTTTTAAATGTAGAATCTGAATAAAGCAAATTTTATGTGATATTAACATATGTTATATTTAGTGCTATAACATTACATACATATAATTCAATTCTGATAGTAATATAAAAAGCAAAATATAAATAAAATATTTCTATTGTTAGGTTTCAACTAGTTGTTATTGCTCTAGGCAGGTAAACATCAGAAGCCTTTGCATTCTGTTGGGACATCAGTATCGTGTCCCTTTATAATTGCAGGCCTGCTGAGAAATACTGTGACCTAGATTTCCATTAGGAAGGAAACCAGCATCTATTAGCAAAATTTTCCAAATGTCTCAATTGCTACATACTTCTGACATTGAGGTGAAGGCAAATTGTTAAGAAAATGACTTTTCTTATAACTTCCTCATATACTTAGTGGAAAGGTTTTCCTGCTTTTTGAGTTGATCTGATTTGTGCTTGGAAACTTTATTATGTGATTTAGTGAGGGGTGCTCAGAAATAATAGAGTTCCAACAACCTTCACATCCAGGTTCTTAAAGCTGGGGTGCTTAGACAAGATGATAAATGGTATCAGATTATAAAATCTCCATTTCAGTGTGGAGATGGGTGGGGTTCTGTGTTTAATTATGTTCCTCTGTCTCTCCCCAAAAAAGATATGCTGAAGTCCTAGCCCCTTGTACCTCAGAATATGGAGCTGATTTGGAAATAGATTCTTTATAGAGGTAATGAATTCAAAATGAGGATATAAGAGTGAACCTTAATCCAATATGATTGGTGTCCTTATGCCAAGGGGAAATTTGGACACAGGCACAGGCATACACAGAAAGAAGATGATGTGAAGACACAGGGAGAATCCCACATGAAGATGGAGGTTTGAAACTATGCATCTACAAGACAAGGATCACAAGAGATTGTCAGCAACCACCAGAAGCTGGAAGAGGAAGGCAGGATTTGCCTACAGGTTTCAGAGGGAGCATGACCTTGCTGATACCTTGAGTTTGGACTCCAAGACTCCGTACTGTGAGACTATGCATTTCTGCTGTTTTAAGTAACACAGTCTGTAGTACTTTATTATGGCAGCTGTAGGGAACTATTACAGCAGGTAAATACATCCTTTTCAGAAAAGAAGTTCATACCATTAATTATATTCTTTAGGGATACTTGATCCAAAAAGGATGAGAAGTCATTGTCTTTATTTTTTATTTTATTTTATTATTTATTTATTTATTTATTTATTTATTTATTTATATATTTGAGACAGAGTCTCGTTCTGTTGGAGTGCAGTGGCAGGATCTCAGCTCATTGCAACCTCCGCCTCCCGGGGTCAAGCGATACTTCTACCTCAGCCTCCCGAGTAACTGGGATTACAGGCACATGCCATCATGCCCTGCTAATTTTTGTATTTTTAGTAGAGACGGGATTTCTCCATGTTGGCCAGGTTAGTCTTGAACTCCTGATCTCGTGATCTGCCCTCCTCTGCCTCCCATATTGCTGGGATTACAGGTGTGAGCCACCGTGTCCGGCAGAGAAGTCATTGTCTTAGAGCAATCTGGAGAAACACCTGGCGGTATACTTAAGTCATAACATTCTTATTTTGCAAAATATTTCTGAGGTCTCACTCCAAGTATCTGAGTCTGTCTGAAAGGACTTCGTTGTTGTCTGTTTTAATAAATTACAAATCATTAATCTTACAATAGGTACATTTCACAAGCGAAAGAAAGAAGTGGGCTTCTGAAGAGGCTTGCAAATAGTTAACAATTGAACACAAGTAACAGTTTTATCTTAATTGTAACATCAACACAACATCACTTGAAAACATTATAAACTATAGGACATTAGTTAGAAAAATTTATAACCACTCCCAATACAGCTCTTAAACACTGCTTATTTGTATCTTTGGTTATTTCCTTTGGGATGGGGCTGGTGCTTTCATTAAACAGTATTGTTTTGCTCGGCTTGATTTCTGCAGAAGTGTTGTTAGACTAGAAGAGTCTGGCTGTTCGGGGGATTCTAGGCAGGTGATGCTCCAACCCTCCACTTGGTCAAGGATGGGAGTAAAATGGACCTGCAAGGTGCTCCAGACACTGTGTGGATGAAAAAAGGGAAAGAACTGTATAAACTGCTGGGTATGAGGAAGATGGGAAGATACAGAGAAATATTGTAGAAAACTATTTATGGATTTTGTTCATGTGATGGACTGTGTGATCATTTATGCCACTTCCTATGGGAACTACAAGAAAGATCATTTTATATTCACGCCGGCCCTCATTTCACCTTGTTTACATAATGCAAGTCCCTGAAACAGGCATTACTGGGTCAAAGATATTAACATCTTTATGCTCTTGATACATATTTTCAGCTGATTTCTGGAAAGATCATTCCATATTATATACCAGCATTGTGTAAAAGTGCTATTCTCAAAGTGGCTTAATCAGAATTGAGAATACTTTTCTTTAATGTGCATTAATTTAAGAGGTAATAAATAGAATTTTGTTGTCTATATTTGCCCTTTTAATTATTAGTAATGCTTAGGGTTTTATTCTTGTTAGCCATTTTTGTTTATTTGCATAAGAAATGTTATTCATCTTCACTTCCCATGTTGCTTTCTTGAGCTATATTTTTAAGTTTTGTATTCTTTATTTAAATTACAAAATTATGTGTTCATGAAACTCTCAAACCATATAAAAATGTGTAAATATAATACCACTGCGTTTCAACCTTACTCCTTGGAGTACCATTTCAATAGCATATCCTTGCTCATATCTATACTTGCATAAACATATACAGGCTGATACAAGGGTATATATGTTGTTATTTTGTATAGCAATGTAGTACACACATCACTCCGCAACTTGCTTTTTACGCTTAATCTTTCATGTTGATCCTTATTCTAGATCAATTACCACAGACATAACATAATATATATATATTTAATAGCTATGTATTATTTTTGAAAATAATACACTAAAATGTTTAAATCATTTCTCTCAATGTGGATAGTTGAAGTCTTTTTAGTTTGTTCATGTATTTGTTTATTTTGGATCATGATAAATAATGCTGAAAAACCAAATTTACCTACCAAATACACATACAGCACAAACACATAAACATTCTTGTAAGCGCATGCATATTCTTATACAGTATTACTTTTAGTTCTGTAGCTTAGGTTCCCTCAAAGTTCAGGTGTAAATAAATGATGAGGACTCACCTCACCCAAAAGCCAATGATTTGGGGTGGTATTAGGGAGCCTGAGAGGGTATATTCGTTTCTGCAAACAAATGGCAATGTTCTTTACAGATTTGAAGAAATTTGAGCATTTCGTATGCTCTCTAAAACTCATTGTTGGTGTTCTACAAGAAAACTTTTAAAGGCTAAATAGTTTAATATAACAGTGCTATGGATTTTGATTTCTTACTCTAATCTTGGAATCTAATATTAAAAATATGTTTTTTGTTGGAAATAACAAAGTAAAAAAAGTGGCAGGAAGTGGGACAGGACAGAATACAATTTTCTTTTAGTTTTGCAAAGTCTGGATTTTTGGCTTTCCTTAGAACTTTGATATACTGCAATGTGAAGAAAATAAATGAAGAGTATATCTAAAGCCAATTCCATCTCCAGTTATTTACCATTTAAATTACAGTGGGAGGCAAGCTTCCAAATTAGAAAAATGTACTTCTGATCAGAGGATAAAAGAAGGGCAGTATTTAAAAGTGGATTTTAAAATAGGTCAAAGTAGCTATTCTGACTAGCTGAGACTTGATCAATTTTAAACACCAAACGTGGTCATTCAAAGAAAATATTGTGGATTTTGCAGGGTAGATCCAAATAGAAAAAGGCTACCTTCACAGAATAGTTGAATCAATCACCTCTAAGTACATCGTCTGTGATTTTTTTTTTTTTTTTTTTTGAGACGGAGTCTCGCTCAGCTGGAGTGCAGTGGCACGATCTCAGCTCACTGCAAGCTCCGCCTCCTGGGTTCATGCCATTCTCCTGCCTCAGTCTCCCAAGTAGCTGGGACTACGGGCGCCCGCCGCAACACCTGGCTAATTTTTTGCATTTTTAGTAGAAACGGGGTTTCACTGTGTTAGCCAGGATGGTCTCGATCTCCAGACTTCGTTATCCGCCCGCCTCCGCCTCCCAAAGTGCTGGGATTACAGGCGTCAGCCACCGTGCCCGACTCGTCTGTGATTTTAACTAGAAGTGTGCTTCAGCAACTCAGCTACCTGGAGTTCTGGTGCAAAAACATGTTGGCTGAAACTCTGATTGGGTAGGTCTGAAGTGGTACTCAGTATGTATGTTTTGATAACACTTCTCAAATTATTGTTATGAGCAATTCTGAATTAAGAACCACAGTCTAAAATGTTTGTAGTAGTAAACTCCCCAGATTATTTGAGTCAGAATCATCCTAGGGATATGCTAAAATATACATTCCTATGTCCACTTCAGATTTCAATTCAAAATGACAGGCCTAAGGCTTGAGAATCCAGACTTTGTACCAAACCACCCTGTTAATGACACTGAAGTTTCTAAAACACTAAACCTGCACAATCCAAGAATAGCATTAAAGATACTTGACTTCACTGCTCCGGAGCAATTGTAAATGAGTTGAAATATAACCGAAGTCCACCAGCAAGTATGAACACTGGTTGTAAGATTTAACAATCTGATATATCCAGTCAAAAAGAAACATTTTTAAAGGCTAAAGCTGCTTGTACATTACTGGATAGGAGTACTGTTTTTTTGTTTTGTTTTGTTTTGTTTTTTGTTTTTGTTTTGTTTTGATTTTATCAGTGACTCTATGACTTTACTACTTATTAATGGTCCAGCTGTCTTCATGTTAAGATCTTTTCAGCATAGCCACTGGGCACCTGGGTTAAGATTCTTTTTGGTGCAAGTTAAAATAAAGCTAGTGAGGCCAAGTGCGGTGGCTCACACCTGTAATCCCAGCACTTTGGGAGGCCGAGGTGGCTGGATCATTTGAGGTCAGGAGTTCAGGACCAGCCTGGCCAACATGGTGAAACCCTGCCTCTACTAAAAAAAAAAAAAAAAAAAAAAAAAGAAAAATACAAAAATTTGCCAGGCCTGGTGGCACATCCCTGTAATCCCAGCCACTGGGGAGTGTAATTGTTTGAACCTGGAAGGTAGAGGCTGCAGTGAACCGGGATTGCACCATTGCACTCCAGCCTAGGCAAAGAAGCAAGACACTGTCTCAATAAATAAATAAATAAAGCTAGTGAAAAGTAATTTGAAGAATTAATTTAAACAATTTCAGATGATGTTGAGAGGAATTAATCATAAAGATAACAGAGTCTCCTATGGAAACTTTTATTCTCATGTCAAATCTCTGAGAGAGAGTATTTGGGCAAGGATTTCACCCCTGATCTAATCATGTGTGTAGGAAGACTAAATTAGAAGTATGGCAGCTGGGGCCATTCTTGGTAGTTCCCAAAGCAGAAGAGATGAGTTTGATTCTGAACTAGGGATTTAAGAAATATGCTGATGAGACCCATAACACTGTGGTCAAACTGAATGGTCAGAAATGAGCGTGTGTGTGTGTGCACGCACACACACACACACAGGCTATAACCTGTATGACATGAGTGTGGCTTGTTATCTCAAGACTGTGTGTTCTAAGGGATTTGTATGCCCTCTTTACCACGTACCTAGAAATAAAGTCTAGATAGTGATATCAGGCCTTTTATTTGTGTTCCATGTTGTGATTTGGTTGTGATTGTTTCCCTGACCTTGTAAATGCTCCAGGAGTGGAGATTTAAGAGTGGAGATTTGGTCTTGCCTAACAAGTACAACTACCATAATGCTTGGCACATAGGATGGACTCAAAGGTAATTTGCTGAACAATTTGGTTACAGGGTCACCCAAGTTATATCTACAAACGCTTCAGATCTGCTTAGGTTTCTACTATAGGAGATTATCTGTAGCTATCAGCATTGATATTTCATTGCCTCTTTTTGACATCTGCTTGGTGGTAGGATAACTTTTTCTATGCTTTACTTAGTTTTCCAACAAACTTTTGAAACCTGTCTACCTTTCCTTCTCATTCACTCAAAGAACAGTTTCTAGGAGATGCCTTGGAGTGTCTCGCGTGTTCTTGGGGACTGACTTGACACCATTTCACGTAATTTCCAGAACTCTTTTTCTTTCAAGGATTTCTGCTGTCATTAACTGCCCTGTAATCACAATTCTTAGCCCTCCCAGTCTTCCAAGATAGTAATTTTTAAACTGTATAAATGATGGGGGAATCTTGCAAAGATACAGATTCAAATTTAGGAGCTCCTGGGAAGTGGTTGGCTATCTGCCTTTCTTTCCTTTTTATGTTTTATTTATTACTATTATTTTTGTGTGTGTGATAGGTTCTCACTCTGTTGCCCAGGCTGGAGTGCAGTGGCACAATCTCAGCTCTCTCCAACCTCCGTCTCCCAGGTTCAAGCAATTCTCCTGCCTTGACCTTCTGAGTAGCTGGAATTACAGGTGTGTGCCACCATGCCCAACTAATTTTTGTAGTTTTAATAGAAATGGGGTTTTGCCATGTTGGTTAGGTCTGTCTCGAATTCCTGACCTCAGGTGATCCACCTGCCTCGGCCTGCCAAAGTGTTGGGATTACAGGCATGAGCCACTGCGCCTGGCCGCTATCCACATTTCTAACAAGCTCCCAGCTAATGCAGCTGCTGCTTGCCATGAACTGTGCTTTTAGTAGCAAGAGTCTAAGGACCCTCTCCTGCCCCAATCTCTCTCTCTTTCCTCATCTTAAAGAATCTTAAAATCTGTATATTTTGAGTGAGGAGAGTCTAACACAGCTTATTTTGCTGGACAGTGTCAATTTACATCACTGAATTTGCTTGCCACTGTGCAGTTGACTAACCAGTGAATCACTTCGTTTCTTCTCTTCACACACTGTAATGGGGCACTTTTCTTATGCTCTACCTCCACCCCTGCAATCTCTTTTTCTTCTTAAGTGGTGAAAAAATAAAATGCCTTTGTCACAATATATTGCTAGGAAGTCACTTGCCCTTTGATAAAATAATGTTATCTCTGTGGGTTTTCCACATTTCCCTCTTAGTCATTTGGAAACAAATGAGATTGAGTGTGTAGTTCTGTATAGAGTGCAAAAAACCTCTGACTAACAAAGGAACATCACAGTGATGAGACTGTAGTGACCCCAATCACTTCATGAGCTTTCCAGGTGTACAAACAGGTGACACATGACATTAAACACAAGGGACAGCTCTCCACTACAGTGTTGAGACACACAGCATATCAAAGAGAGGTGAGAGGAGTGTTCTGATTACTTTGTTAGTAATGCTGGTAAAATGCATCAAACTTCGCAATGAGTTTATTTTTAAATGTGTTCCATTGAATTCTAGCTCAGAATTGTGTCTATTGGATGAACTCATGCTAATTAATTTAGTTATTTACTTTCTAAACCTTTCCTTGAGAATTTATTGAGTGGAATTTGTCTCGGACTCTGGAATCATGCATATATGATTATCTTATGCTTTTTTTGCTGCAGGAGATAAAATATAATTTCTGGTCCACAAGTGCCACACAAGTTTATTTGCTCCATTAATATTTCTAGTTATTCAGATCCAGCCCACATCTGCTTAAGCAACTCAAAAGGGAAAGTTGTATATTTTTCTCTACAAATATGTTCTTTAAACTTTTGAGATATTATCAGAGGGAAAGTTTTCTTTATCTTGGGCATGCTCTATCTGAACAATCATGGGTCTTCTCCAAAGTGCTTTCATCTCTACTCAATTAGATTAACATTTAGCCTTGTGCTTTATGTCAGGCTCTGCTCACACCCCCAATTCATCCCAAAGACAGCTATCATTTGTTTTCACGGCTATTTTGAACCACACTGATCTCTTCTATCTCTGAGTTTATAAAGTTTCACTACTTAAAATTTCAGGCAGATATTCTATTGTTTTCCGTTTGTCTTATGTTTGTTAAATATAATTTTTCTGAATAGATGATAAGTACATTGAGGGGAATCAGGTAATGGATATGTTCCCTACTGGGGTAGGCCCAGAACTAAATCATAATAGGAACTCCATAGCTTGTGATTTGTGTCATGAATATCAAGTGACTGGAGTTCCATTTTTTGAAAATGAATAAACAAAATACATATAGTTTTCTACTCAGAGAGTGAGCTGATTAAAAGTAAAATGGATGTAAAGGTGGTACTTTACCTCCTTTCCCTGTTTGCAGTGTATATACTCAATTCAGGTTAATTTGATTCTTTTCTCTTCTGGTTTATTCTCTGTCTTCAATAGAGAGTAAGATTATTCACATGTACTGATTTCAAGCACTTTTGAAGTAATTTCTCTGACTCAAGGCAGAACAAGGAATTCAGTGATGCAAAAATATGACTGCAAGTTCTATTCAATTTATTTTATTTTTCCCATGAAGGGTATAGATAAATTTTTTTGACAGAAAACTAAAGGGCCTTTATTCCTTCATCCCTCTCCACTAATTTTAAATAACACATAAAGAAGAAATTGGAAAAGTGAACCTTCTCAATTTGTGAAAGAGGATATAAGGGAATATTTACTTTCAGTTAGAGAATTGTAATCTCAACTAACCCCCAAGAAATGGTTTCAAGAATTCTCAATGCTTGAAATCTTTTACAAAGAAAACATGAGTGGGGCCAGCAAAAAAAGGGAGGAAGCAGAGTTGCTATTTAATGGAAAATGGCACACATATGACTTCTAAGATGATCAACTTCTACAGTACCAGGGAGGAGTTCTTTTGGTGTGTGATTTTTCTCCTCCTCCTATTGTTCTTCCTCCTTCTTTTGGTTTACTTTGATTCCTAGGGTAAAGGAGTGACAAATGAATCCAGATTGAATGTGACTGTAATGACATGTTAAAAGATCACAGCTCACCCTGTTTATATATTGAAATGGAGGACACTTTATCACAGCAGAGTTGAAGAAACTTTCAACCATGTTCTTAACACATACAAAACTATCATTAGAACAAACTAAATTTGAGATATCATTTATGCAAGGAGGCTTCTCTAAATTTACTGAGTGTGTCTGTTGAGTTGGAGTTGAAGGAAACCAGGTTGTCCAGCAGAAATGCAGCTATGAGGCAATTGATTCAACTACTTAGAAATGTTCAAGCAATGAAAACATGAACTTTAGACAAAGCTTAAGTGTCTTTATTCAGAGTTTGTTTTCTAGATTACAGAATATTTCAGTTAACTTGAAGTTTGAATGTCTGCATAAGGATATTTTCACAATTAAGCTCAAACTCTTTAAGTTCACAAAAATCCTCTTAATGGATAGAAATGGCTTAGAGGTAAAGATGGACTATACCAGGAAAAACAGGGAATTAATTTGCCTTCTTTTATGAATAATTTTCTTTACTTCTAATATATCTATCAAAGATATA
Organism: Rhinopithecus roxellana; assembly: GCF_007565055.1. Lineage (NCBI taxonomy): Eukaryota > Metazoa > Chordata > Mammalia > Primates > Cercopithecidae > Rhinopithecus > Rhinopithecus roxellana. The sequence goes on along the minus strand of NC_044553.1, from coordinate 142,822,090 downwards.
CAAATACCTTGCTTTGTGTTTGTCTTTTGTAAGATATGTTTCTAGATGGTCATTGGTCTATTTTTTCTTCTGTGAACAGAAGTAAACCTTGTAGGAATAAAGGCTTCATTTTATATTAATTTTATGGCATAGATTACATTAACAGATTGGGTGTATGTGAGTGTGTGTGTTAGTATTCAGTGTAAAATAAAGACTTCCCTATCTAAATGCTACTGAAAATTGTAGTATAGTAATTGCTGTCTAAATATTGGATCTCCTTGTGTACAATTCTTACAACTGTATTCAAATTTTGTATATTCGGATTCATTTCCCAAAACCCTAAGAATTTTCATTCTAACAGATACAAGCTATTCTTATTTAGAGTATTTAGAAAAGAAGAAAAATAAATAGTAGGGAGTGGTATGAACAGAATATGGAAGCAAATTTTTGAGGCATGATCAGGGTAAGTCTTTTCTATAGCAACACTGGGAGAGATTCAAAGTTAAATTCTGTGTGGTGTGGTGGCTTGTGGCTGTAATTCCAGCACTTTGGGAAGCCAATGCAGGTGGATCACTTGAGGTCAGAAGTTCGAGACCAGCTTGGCCAACATGGTGAAACCCCGTCTCTACTAAAAATACAAAAATTAGCTGGGTGTGGTGGAGGGCGCCTGTAATCCCAGCTACTCGGGGGGCTGAGGCAAGAGAATTGTTTGAACCCAGGAGACAGAGGCTGCAGTGAACTGAGATGGCACCACTGCCTTCTACCCTGGGTTACAGAGGGCGACTCTATCTCAAAAAAAAAAAAAAAAAAAGTTAAGTTTGATCTACAACCAAACTGCCATACTTGTAAGGGAAGAAGATAGGACGATTTTAATAAGCTCTGGGAGAGTTCAGTAGACTCTAAAACACTGGAGCCGACTTCTGAGTCAGCAAACCAAAGATTTGAAACATTTAGTGGATGGCACATGGGAAGAGTTATCTATGTCAGAGTTTCTGCTAGTCTCTGTTTCAGATGCTCTGTATTCATTACCCTTTTTAACCTTTCCATCACATTTATAAAATGGGTATTATTTCTGTTTTATATATTTAAAATGTTGAATTAACAAAAATGAAATTAAAACATTTAAGAATGTATTTCTATGTTTGGATATAATGACAGGCAAGCAAAAAAAAAAAAAAAATACCAATGACATATAAGGCCTCAGTCTTGAGAATAGGGGAATATTTTTTAAAATCATGTCTATTTGACAGCTTCCTTTTACTTTAGCATTAGTTCATTCCTTGAGTCGGTGTTCACCAGGTTTCACTAACTAACAAATAGTGACTGGTTGTAATTCTCCCTTTGTTGTCATAGTTAAGAGCAGTGTTTGGGTCTTAGGCAATAAGTTAAGTTAGTTAGTTGTTTTAAAATCTGATTACTGGAAAATAGTTTCTAAATAATTAACCTTTAACATGTTAACTTTTACCTTTTAAAGTTTTTCTTATAAAGAGTTTTATTTACTATATTTTCATAAACTATAGTGAAAGATTTCAAGAGGCAGAAAAGTAAGGGTACTCCTTGCATACATCATCATGTTATATATAAAACTAGAGATGTGGGGCATATGTCAATATAATAAATAGAAGAATTAACAAATATAGTTATTAGGTACCACACTCTTCTAAGCACTCTACATATATTAACTTATTTAATAATCACAACACCCCTTTGAGGTAGGTATTATTAGTACTTTAGTTTGACAAATGAGTAAATTAAGGCACAATGAGGTCAAATATTTTGCCAAAGATTATAAAGCTGGTAAGTGGCAGAGTTGTGTTTTAAACCCGGACCCTCTGATACCAGAATCTGCATTCATACTTATCATACTATGATTTGCAGCTTCTCTAAATGCATAGTAATCCTTGCCTCTACCAGATCCTCAATGGCCATGGCTTTATTTTAAAAAATATTAAAATACTATGTGCCTTACTTTAATATTTAGATGAAAAGAAGGATGTGAAAATTCTCGAGAGATGAGAAAAAGTAAAGTACTATGGTTTGTAATCATATAAGCTGAGAGGGAAAAACATATTTCCTTTTATGGTATTACATTCTGCTACCTCTCAAAAATAGCAAATTCTTCTCTAATCTGTTTTTTTTTATACCACCTAGATACGTTTAACAATGTATGTCTCCAGCAAAGTAGTGATTAAATCATCCAGAAGCATTTCCTGAGCGCCACCTACTTTGAAGTTACAACTTCATATATTAATATAAAGATAAGTTAGAACAGAAGAAAACAATGATTTACCAAAGTGAAATTAAAAACTGTGAAAACATTGATAACACTCAGAAGATTGTACTCTAAAAAATCCAACATAATGTGTCTGTCCAAGATTAAAGGCCAAAAAAAAAAAAAAAAAAGAAAGAAAGAAAAGAGAAAAGAAAACTGAAAAACAAGGTGCCCTTAAGACCAGAATAAACGATGTGGTAAATCCATCAGGCCAAGCCTAAGACAGCTTGCTGGACTATGATGAAAGTAATAGAAACCGAGTGAGAGTGAGTATCTCACATTTCATGGTTCACTTAAAGCCCTTAAAGGAGATGATCAGGATTAAACTAACAAATATCATTTAAAAACTGATTGATAGAAGATATGTCATGAAATCAAGAAAGGTCAAATGATGAAGGCTCATGACTTTCATCGAATCAGCAAATTCCAACTATCCATCCATGCAACCTGAATTAGTAATGTATATTGGCATATAAATTAGGTCATTTTTACTGGCAATATAATAGTGAGTATCATGTTGTAATTGCTGGTAGCAACAGAAGTCCTTTTAGGACTAGTATTTATCATTATTGTATTCACATGATTTTACTCTACAGCAAACAGTCTATTGCTTTTGATTAATCAGAGAGTTGTAGCTCTGTTTATCTGACTGACTAATAGGAACCTTTGTCAGTAAAACACCTTTTCCAGTTAGCCCTGGTCTGGAAGATACAAGCCAGAGTCTTTCCCTCAATGGGAAAGACTGTCATTGAAATCAGTGGTAACATTTCACAGAACCAGTAATCCTGGTAGAATGTGATGGCTTTCCATTATATGAACGTTTGAAGCCAAATAAAATACTTTTGAAATGGATTGAATAGGTCAGATTCAGAACTAAGCTTACCAACCATCCCTCTAGCCTAGGACTGAGAAATTTCCCAGGACATGTGGCTTTCAGTGCTAAAACTGGGTCAATCTCAGGCAAATAGGATCAGGTAGTCATGCTATGAACAGTATACTCAAGTTGATCCACTAAAGTTATGTCCCTTCTAAGCACTAATGCCATCTGTTTTTAATCATTGGTCATTGGCATAAAACTTGCATCTTTCTGTAGCCATTAGCCACAGTTTTCTTCCAATTCTCTCAGAAATGCTGAGCATTATGGTTTGTCATTGTATAGAAATAGAGAGAGAGAGAGAAAAAAAAAACATTCCAGTTGTTCATAGACTCAATCATGCAGCGGTGAGGACAGCAGAAAGAGGGGGGATGTAAATGGTCAGTTTTTCTCATAAACAACATCAACCAACATGTGTTTTCATGACTATCTTTTAGAATGTGAGACTGACAAGATGTAGGAATTAGGATATATATTATCACAAGCATCAAACATTGTTAAAAGCTCATCTTCAAGATTAACAGAATTTTTAAATTGGCCAAGGATCAAGACTTAAGTCAAAGTAGGACCAATCATCTGATGTGTTGCATGGTGTAGACATGGTTGTCCGGTCCCACCGGGGTACAAGCAAGCTCAGGCATCAATCAGCTGAGTAGCTGAACAAATGCTAGAGGGACAATTCTTTAGTGGCAACAAAAGCCAAGTTAAGAACCTGATTTCTCAAATTTTGCAAATGGATCCCCTTCAAGGTAAGTGATTTTTTTCGCCACTGGGACACCAATAAGTCCAATTCAATTTTGTGCTAATATTTGCTGTTGATGTTGACATAGTTAACATACGATGAGAAACTAACATTCATATTATTTCAGTCATCATTTTAGTTTTCTCTAAAGAGGAACTAGATGGTGGTGCAAACAAGAGATATGTCTATTTCCCCTAATGGTCATGGCTCATTGTGACTGGTTACATTAAAATGCTTTGTACTTGTTTTAAGATCAGTGCTTACACCTCAAAGAAAGTGGTAATAGAGCTCAATATTCCTATAGTAGCTTAGGGAAAACTGATTCTTACAAAGTTTCACAGGCAAGCTTAATAAAAATTGCTCTATTACTCCATTTCCCTTTAACAGTAGAGAACATTTCTTCCATAGAATTATTGTAAAAAGGTTGTATCAGCACTTTACAGGTTGGGATTCCAAGGCTCCAAGAAATGAGGTTATATTCAAGGTTACCTGTTTCTGCAGAATGACTAGAAGTCATGTCATTTGAATACATAAATGTCATTTATTATGCAGTAGATATTTATACTTTGGTCTCATCTGTAACCAACTGATAGTAACCTTGATGCCAGATCCAGATTTATTATTATTAATACACTTCTGTATAAAAGTACTGACTATAAAATCAAGTGGGTTAGTACTAGGAGTATTTGACAGCCTTTTGCTAAATTCAAAAAGACCACATGGCAATATACTTCCTGCTAGACAGCTGTCCCCATAAAAAATCTGCTCTCACAAGAAGCATCCTTGTTGACCAGCTGAATGACCCACTTGTGTCTGGGCAGAAATCCATTCACTCTAGAGCCAATATATTGCTAGGAAGCAAAAGAAAAACTGCTCTTTTATACTCATACTTTACAAATAATAATAGAGACATAAAAATCTGGACTTAGTTTAAATTTGATATCCTTAATCATCAATAAAACAATAAGATGTGATCATTTCTTGAACATTTTCTGTGATATCTTCCATTTTTCTAATGGAAAAGAGCTTTGCTTTTGTTGGTTTCTTTGTGAAAACAGCAAATTATGAGGAATTGTCTTTGATTATTATAGATTGATTCTGTTTCTTACACAATATAAGAATTCTTTGCCTCAGGGGAAATTAACCTTAAGTAACTTATGACAAATGTATACAAAGAGGTAATGTCAGCCTCATGCTGTGAAAACAGGAAATAAGCAGTTCAGGAAATGACAGACATGGCTAACGAGTTGCTGTCACAATTCTTTGCCATCCTAGAGTAACTACGCAGACTGCTCTTGGAAGCTGTGCTAAGTCTTCCTAATTCAGAGAGTTATGACTATCCTGCTCAATAAAGTCTCTTAATATTAGAGTAAATGTAGAAAATAACTGTTTTTTTTTTTCCAAGATATAGTTAGCCCATTGTCTTTTGTTTTATTTTGTTTTATACACTGACTGACGACTTTTCCTAGGTATATCATGTTACTCAGTTCAAAAGGCCTAGGTGAGGAAAAACAACGTGTTGTGGCTGCATAAAAAGATAATGAAGAATACTGACCTAAATTCAGCTGGTAATTCTACCAGTTATGAGGGATTGATACTTGATATGTTATTTATCCCTTTTGCCTAGTCTTCATGTACATAAAATTAGTTAATATCACTTCATATGGTTGATAATTATATTTAATCAGAACATGTATAGGGTGCCTGGCACAGGGCCTGGTCCCAAAAATATTTGCTTTATTTTGGCAATTCACAGTTCAAATAATACAGGAAATCTCTTGACTTATTGAACCTTCTTGCCTATACTAACTTCTTAAAGATGTTTTCCCTAATGACCCAAGCAAATAAATATTTCTCCTTATTATGAATGCTAATACACTTATATTCACTTTGACATGAAACATACTCATGATAGCCTGACTTATATTACTGTTTAGGTTTCTTTTTGTCCATTTGGGAGTTTTCTTCCCACAAGACCATGTCCGTTTTGGGGGCACAAGAACTATAGTTTATATTTTCACGGAAAATACCTCACCCAGCTTTCATCCAGCACAAGATTGTTTTGTCTTTAATTGTAACATGTTTGTTGAATGAATAGCAGAACCATCATCTTAGCTTTGGCACAAAGTGATGGGAACAATAGTTGAGGAAGTTTTCACATTTTTTATATATATAAAAATATACCCCAAAGTAATGTATATAAACCATTTAAAAAACCTCAAAGTCAATGTAACAAAATACCCACATACAAAGGATTGTAGGGGCATTAGAACCCTTCTTAAATAGGATGGGTGGCAAAGAAAGGACTAAAGAGCGACCCAAATGTAATGCCAAAGGAAAAAGAGTTCAGAAAGAGACTGATGAGTTTTTTGGGATAGGGTGGTTGTAGAAGGGTCTTTATCCACCTTTTTGTGAGAATGCAGGTTGGAGCAACGATTAGCATATTGTTTTCCAACTGAAAAGGTGGTAAGATCAAGTGGTACAAGAGAGATGCTTCAGGTTTCAGTAAAGACAACTTCTCTTAATGTTCATTTTAACCGTGTCTCCAAAGGGCCTAACTTTCTCATTTGGGAGCTCAGTTTTGTGTGTTTCCTAGCCAGCTGCTTTTCGTCAGGCACTAAAAATCACTCCAAAAGGGAGATTTTTTGCTTCTTATGTGAGGTTTCTTGAGTTCTCCATGGAAAACTCAATACATTTAATAAGTAAATATAGCTTAAAGTGAGAATCACAAATGTCAGCTGCTTTCCTGGGAATACATCCCAACTGGAGCGTGTCCTTTCAGAGGTATTAGTAGCTCGGCATTTCAGTAGTTCCCTTCCCTTGAGCTTTTACAGGGCATTGCTACTTTTAATTACCAGCAAGAGTGGAATGTGAAGTAAATCAGGTTGTCTCCATAAACCAGCTTCTGTGACTCTGTAGCCATTCTATTAGGTTTGGAGACAGTGTCATGCAACCAAGTACACATAGAGCGCACCTAGGCAAACTGGCCATATAGAAGAGGACCTCATACTTCCCTTATTGTGGGACATTGATAGAGTAATCCTAAATACTCTGATTAGTACTCTGTGCTTTCACTGGGAGGAGAGTGAAAAAAAAAAAGCAACCAAAACCGGAAGACAGCTGCTACTCTCACGAATTTTTTTCTTTCCTCTCTCTTTTCTTGCCACTTTCCCTCCCTCACTCCCTCTGACTTTCCATATGCTTTTTTTTTTTTGAATCAGTAACTAAAACATTTCCCCAGATTTTACAAAAAGCAACAAATTGCTTTTTCTTTAGAGGACTTTGCCAACTATTATCACAGCATTGGTTATAAGTTTCTTGAAGTCAGCCTTCAGATACATTGTCCTTTTCTGTCTATATCTAGAAATACATTTTTCAATGTCATTGTTATTACTAGGATAATGTGCTTGTGTATCAGTTACATACACTCCTTGAAAGACTAGGCATCTTACCCAAATATAAAAACAAGTGTTTACTTTGGCATTGAAGATATTTGTTCATCTGCTTTTCATCTCTAACACAGTGTTTGGGGATGATAGCTATATTTCCACACTTGATCTTAGCCAAAAGGCCGAGAAGCGATGATAGCTGTATTTCCAAAGTTAAACCATCCTCTGGGTAATGTTAGACTCCCTGAGTAAATGTATAGACCTGTAGTTTTCTTGTTTCAAATAATTGCGATATTTGGTATTTATCAAATAGACCTTTGAAAAGTTTGTTTTTAATCTTGATTAGTTTTTCCAAGTGAGTCTTCAATGTTTTTATGTGTATGTGTTTTAACGAATCAAACAAAATTAAGTTCAAATATAAACTATAAATTAATAACTTTAATTTAGAAAATTATCTAAAATTTAAATTCCTAATACCCAAATAACATGAATAGCACTTTCTTCCTTTTAAAATTGATACGGGTATATGAGATTATGTATTTGGGCTACTTTTATAAATGTTATAAAATTCTATGATTTTGAGTTATTTTTATTTTTCAGCCGTAAGGGTTCTAAATTGAATCAACGTTAATTATATTTAAAATTATAGCAGATAAACAGGATTCATTTTTAAGACGTTTTGTGATAACCCAAATCTTTGTAGATAGATACCTCTTAATTTTCATTCAGACTTATTTTTTCTAGGAGGATACTTTTTGTGAAATCTTGTGATAGCTGGCTATGATGTCAAAAAATTTATTTTGCAATTACCAAAAGTATTAATATCTAAAATTAAATACTATTTTCACCTTTACAAACAAAACAGGGTGATTGTTACAGGTTATTTCAATTACAGTTTCTCATTTTCCATGCTAATATTGTCTAATATTTTCACTTCAACTTCTGTTTAAACCTCAATAGAGTCATTGTGGCTATTTTCACATGATTTTACTGTTAAGGATTATTTGGATTCATTTATATTGTTTACCAATTTATTTGATGACCCATTTATTTGAGGAAAGATTACATTCTTCCATTTGTGTCAAATTTCTTATATTGAAGAATCTACTTTGGTGCTTGAAGTATTGAATTTATAGGAGTAGTAAATCTTGATGTGTGTTTGTCCAAAAATGTCTTAATTTTACTTTCATTCTTTAAATAAATAAAGTCTTTAAATAAATAAAGTCTTTAAATAAATAAAGTCTTGCAAGACTTTATTTAATGGTAGGTCTAAGATTTAAGCAAAGATGGGGGTAGAATTTTTTTCTCTTTTTCTGAACTAGGTATCAGGCAAGTGTCTCAAATACACATTTATTATTATTATTATTATTATCATTATTATTATTATTATACTTTAAGTTCTGGGGTACATGTGCAGAATGTGCAGGTTTGTTACATAGGTATACACCTGTCATGGTGGTTTGCTGCACCCATCAACCCGTCATCTACATTAGGTATTTCTCCTAATGCTATCCCTCCCATAGTGTCCCACCCCTCGATAGGCCCCAGTGTGTGATGTTCCCCTCCCTTTGTCCATGTGTTCTCATTGTTCAACTCCCACTTACGAGAGAGACCATGTGGTCAAACACACATTTTTTTTTTTTAGCAACATTGTTAGCTGTTTGGTGGGAAATTGTGCTACCAACATTTTCCCCAACATTATTAGCAACTGGCAGAAGCTAAATATTTGGAAAGTGCTCCATTAAAAAATATGAATATTAATTCATGGACAGATGAATTTCTAACACAGAAAACTGGACAAATTGTAACTGGCCTGTGTGCAGCAAAAGTGATTAATCACCTGGACCTTTGCTCCTCGTGGCTTGATGTTTCCTATGACATTCATATTATTTTGAATTATAATAAGCCAACCCAATAATCATAACTACAAAAATACCAGCATGTAAGGTTATTATTTTCTCAGCTGCTTATAAACACAGCATATGTAGCCATAGTTGGTTCAATATCAGGCTATGTTGGACTTTTGCAAACCCATAGTTGTTGCAGGTATACGACTGTGTGACAGATCATCCAAGTCAGGTCAGGCTGGCTCAAATCTTCGATATGTTGATTTAATGGTTCTATCTACTTACATTTATTGAGTAGTTATGCTATCATTGCTTAGTACTTTTTATACAGTTCACTAAGATTGTAGACTGAACAGCAGAATGAAACTCATTCAACTACCTAAACTACACATTTCCAAAGCTGCAAAACTGGCTAATTCAACATAAACTTCACTAAACAGAAAATGCTGATAGAGCACGTTCTATGAGCAGACACTATTTTAAAGATGCTATATGTACAGTAATTTAATTCTATTAATCACAGTCCTGGGTAACATTGTTAAGTATAATTCAACATTTTTTTTTTCATTGTTTCGTGATTTAGCAGTGGTCGACTTGAGAACTGTAGGAATCTAACATCAGTTTATGGTTTTAACCCTATTTTACTACCTACATTAATTTCACTAATAACTGATTTAGACATTTGTATTTTGTGGGAGATCGAGGTAAATGGGAGTAACCCATGGCTTCACGCAATTATTGGTATGAGATTTTACACTTACTTTCTTTTCACAAAAGAATATCCAACACCTAGATGTGGGCTAGAGAGAATCGGAGAGACGAACATATGTCATTCTACTACAGAAGTGAACACTATGCTCTGATTCTTTTGATCAAACCAAATGAGCCAATTCCACTTTTAACTTCCTTAGAAAAAACTGCAAGTTTCAAACTACTTGCTGTGTTGTGGAATTGTTACTGGAACAATTACTTTGGCATTACAGTAGCAGTTGTCAGAGAAGCTCCTTACAAAGCATCTGCCATGGATGATTCATACCTTCCACATTTATAAGAAAAATGTTGTTTTTCCTTGCAAACAGTTGAGAAAGTCCTTGAGCGGTTTCTAACTCATTTCGGCAGATGCAAGAGGCTGATTAAATATCCGAAATGTGACTTCTTTTTCTGAACACCCTTGAGAATCATCCTTGATAAACAATATCACTGGCTGCCACACAGGCTAGTCACATGGCAGGAAAGCATTTTTTGCAGCTCCCTCTGCCCTCTCTGTTAGAAGCATCAGAGACCTAAGTTTCAGTTTTTTCATCTCCGGGCCTTGTTGGAGCAGACAATGGCAGTTGTGCCAGAATGTATGATGGTTTAATGATGTTCAGAATTGCTTCATGGCCAAAAGCCAGAGACAGTAATCCTGGATATGCTGATGATTTTAGACTCCTGGAATGGAAAAGGGAGGGCACTGATTTTTGACATATTCCTTCTCCTTTATTCCCAAATCTCATGCTATTGTTGGTTTTAAAATAACAGTTATGGGTGTTTATTTTTGAGAGGCTAAAGGCTTATTGATGCTTATACCTCCCCAGATGAGGTGTATACTGGTATGTATTTGGAGGATAGTGGGAGTTTTCAGCACTTTTTACAAATCTTGGGGACACATGTTTATGTATAGCCTGAGGCTAACAATATGGAACAAAACGATGGTGTCTGGAGATGGATTTAATTCCTAATAAAAAGGAATGTTCAGACAAGGATTATTATTACTTGATCTGTGGTTTGTGTGCATGAAAATTAAAGTGATGAGTAGAGTTTTTTTTTAATTTTAGGATTGGTATTGTAACTACTTGAAAGTGCAGTCTATATTCTGACATTTAAAAACACATATATTTAAATTTTTTAGATACAGAACACATATTATCAGCAGCAAATTTATTCACTGAAATTTCCTGAGGACATTTAGCACAATATTCTTGAAATATCAATATTGCTGTTCATAAAAGTTTTGAAAAAAAAATGTTTTGTGTATTTAGCAAAATTGTAATACATTTGTCACCTAGAATATAAAAGTACATATGAAAAAAGTTATCTAGAAAAATGTTTAATCAAATCATATTGACAACAATAAACCCATGAAGTCAACAATACTTTGAGAAATGCAGATAAAGTATTGGGTAAAGTTTTGTAATATATTTTTTGCAATATTGAAGCAAAAACCAAACTACATTTTCATGATTTTTTTGTGGTAAGATGGAAGGCCTTATCTTACACAAGATGAACTTAATTATCAGTTGCATTAAATGGAGAAAATGTGTTATTTAAATTATTATGTACATATACACATGTATATATAGAGATATACACACATTTGATATCAATTTTATAAATGTAAATAGGGTTAGAAAAATATCTGCAAAATATTTACATTTACTAATGAGTGATAACACTTTCAGAAACTATTTTCAGTTTTTTATATTATTCTCAAGTTCTATAATGATTTTGTATTACTCTTAATAATAGCTGTGATAGTAGATTTTTAAGGTGAGCTTGAATATGAGGGTATCTCCCATTTTTATTACTGGAATATAAACATTAAGAATGCAGACGAAATCATCAAATGTTCACCAATAATATTTATTGCAGTCTTTGGAAAAAGGTGTAAGATCACCTCATATGACATAATTTGGAATTATTTTGATAGTTTCAGATTATAAAACTTTTTTTAACTTTTTAATGTGAATCTTGGACAATGGACACTGACATTTTCATCTAAACTATAACCATTTTTAAAATTTTATTATCACTGTTGTTCCAAACATACTCTCTAATTTTATTCAAATTTTTGGAGATACAGCATTTTAAAAACTGTGTATGATGTTGCTACTAATAATTTGTGTTCAAATATATGAATTCTCATTAGTAAAATATGCTGACATTACCCCCCACCATTCACCCTGTAGTTGTATATCTGTGATCTGCGGAATGAAAGGGCTTGCATTAAAAGTAATGGCAAGAACCACAATTACTTTTGCACCAACCTAATATTTCTTTGTAAAGCCTGTTTAAAAAAAAAATAGAGTTAAGGTGACATCTCATATGGAAGTCACTCCCCCAAGAATTAGAATTGTTACTAAATGCTAAGTTGTTCTGAATGATCCACACCTCTCTCTATGTATGTAATGTATATACACTAACACACATTTTTCAGATAAACTTCATAAGTATCCCAAACTAATGCTACTTTATATTTTTTCTAGCAATTTTTTTCACCAAACAAGATTTTGCTGTCCAAGAGAAAGCAATTAAGAAAGTACTATCCTATAAAGACTTCAAAACATTCTCATTACATTTTAAGATACTTTTGAGAAAAAGAAGCCTTTTATTATATTTTGGCATAAAGCAAATAAAAATATTATTTTTAATCTGTAATGTACCTATGTTGTGTTTGCTTGCGAATATTCAAGCTTTCTATAGAGGACAGACAGATAGGAGTAAGATGATTTAGAACAGATAAGTAGTAATTGCATAGACCATGTACGTGAACATAGACAGAGAGGAAAAGGACAAAGAGATACTTAATATACATACAACACTATATATAAGAGGTGCTTACTGTCATCAGGCATTAAACATGCATGAGGCACCTAAGGCACTGAATATTTATGATGCACTAAATAGAAATAAGGCACAGGAGGCACATAGTGATCAGGAGGTTTTAATTAAGCTTCCCATTGGTGATTTCTAATCGGGTGCCAACTGTCCCCTCCCTAAAAAGCACACAAAATTCAGTGCTGCTGGGCCAGCTAATTGGTGAGCTACAGTTCTGACCAGACTGACTTGACTGACTTTGTATCTCTCAGATAGGAAAAGTATATGTCGGCCAGGCACCGTGGCTCGTGCTTGTGATCCCAGCACCTTTGGAGGCTGAGGTGGGCAGATCACCTGAGGTCAGGAGTTCGAGACCAGTCTGACCAACATGGTGAAACCTCATCTCCACTAAAAGTAACAAAAATTAACCGGGCGTGATGGTGCATACCTGTAGTCCCAGCTACTTGGGAGGCTGAGGCAGGAGAATCGCTCCAACACAGGTGGAGGTTGCAGTGAGCCAAGATTGCACCACTGCACTCCAGCCTGTGAGACAAAAAAAAAAAAAAAAAAAAAAAAAAAAAAAAGAAAGAAAGAAAAAGAAAAAGAAAAAGTATTTGTCTTTGGCCCCCCAAACATCCTCCACACTATCAGAGAGACAGGACATCTGAGCATTGTATATCCCACTATCCCAGGATTCAGGTTGTGGGACCCTTCTGCTCTGTTTGTATTGTATCTTACATCTGCTAGTTTACGTCACCTCTTTCACCTACATTCTCTGAGCATACGTTTCAACTAGGTTAAATAAATCATACACCACAGCATTTTGTTTCTGTCTTGTGACTCTAGGATAGTTTGTTTGACAGTGTACTTGGACACTACCATTGTATCAAGGTTATTTCCTACATTACAAAGCATCTTTGTGTTCCAGCTCAGGTTTTACAGTCCTCAAAAAAGTACTTGTTATATAAAAGAAATACCAAACATAGAATTTTACTGCAATATCTCATCATACTCTAAAATAAAAGGGAAGTATGCTTTGCAGTATTGTTTTTCCAATGAATGATAGATGCTCAAGCAAAGAAAATTTAAGCTGTTTGGGATATGAACTCTGTGTGCGTGTTTTGAGGGTGGGGGTGGCCATGGCACCTGGAGAAAAATGAGATTCTTAGGTAATCGCCTTATAAAAATGTTCATTCAAATAAAACTAACTCCAAGAGACACTTGTATGTTTTGAGACGGGTAACATGAAGACTGAGAGAGATGGTGATGATCCTAAAGCATAAGGAAACACAACCTCTTATATTTGAAGGGCTTGTCAGGAGGATTTAAATTTACAATTAGAGAATTCTTCTTTGACTTTTATTAGGGCTTTCTGAGAAGACTAATTGAGATCCCCTTGGGGAAATTTTATTCAGTGAGTGTCTCTACCTCTGTGACACCACTACATCAAAGGTAATAGAATTTGCACACTGATTGGATTGAACAAGAGCCTCTGTTGTCTGTAAGCTGAGGTGGTGAACTTGGAATATTAACCTTTCAGGAAACACAAGAATGTAGAATTCTAGTTTCATCTCTTCTAAAAATGTAAATAGACTTAAAATATTCACCCAGGCTGACCTGACAACATGTCAGTATGCAGAATTAAAAAAAAAAAAAAAAAAAGAAAGAAAGAAAACCATTACAGATTGATGTGTTCTATTTTGGATTCCAGTGAATTTCCAGCAAGTTCTAGGGAAAACTCATAACATTCTGTAACAAGGAGTTATATATCTGTAGACTACCAACTCTAGATTCTCTGATACATTTGTAAGAGGATATTTTAGAATAATCTTTCTTACACATATCCTATTTTCATTTCAATTGATATTGTACTAATCCAAGTTCATTGTCTGTAGTTTAGATAACAAAAAAGCTACATATTGGATTATCTTATGCTCCTCTCTATGACCATTTGTTTTGGTTTTCATAATTTAAGAATTTTATATGAATAAAATATGCATTTAACAATGAAGACAGCCATAAGTGAAACAAATCTAGCACCCATGTTTTAAAAAATTATATGTATCTATTTTTAGATTTTTATACCAGAAGTGTATGTTTTATGTGTATTTGATTTGATTTTTAAATTAAATGTCTATTACCTTGTACACTGCTTCTTTTTCATTTCTTAGATCATTCATGCATTTTCATATTGTTAAGAATATTTTTATCAGTAGCAATTTTTATTATGTGCGTGTGCCTACATATGTGTGTTTGTGTATATATATGCATATATTATGTATAATTTATGTAAATAGTCTCTAAGATCAGAACCACCACCTGCACAATTCTGGGAGTACCTATTTATATTACAGTTTCTGTGTATTCTTACTCTCCCTAAGATTGAATTTAATAGACCTGCCTCAAATATATTTCTACTAATTCCACCTTTTCATTGTTAAATGACAGTATAATGAGCATCTTTAAGAATAAGATACCTTGGAAACAATCACAATAAGTTGCTTGGAAAGAATTCTTACATTTGATATTGCTTGGACCAGGATGAAAATATGAAGTAATTTGATAACATTAATTTTTGTCATAAAGAGCAATTTTATCTCAGCTACCAAACGTGTGTGACACTTCCTTTTACTTTGAAAATATATATTATTATTAAAATAAATGTCTCTATTAGTTTAATAGGTCAAATCGAATGTTATGTTTATTATGTACTTTGAAACTTTTCATGTGATTAATTTTACATTTTATGACTTATTTGATAAGTCTTTCATTTATGACCTCTGGCCAACTGTCTTCCAGAGCTTTTTTTAAAAAATGTATTGTTTTTATTGTTTCTTAATTTTTTGTTCCAGTATCTACTATATATATTAAATCATTTTTTCAAATTCCCAGTTTTCTTTAATTTTTATACAGTTCAATGTACTGTTTTTCATCTGTGTACCGCTCCTTTTCTGCACATTGGTTTGTAGTCTTTTTTGAAGATTCTCCATAATATCTTACTTGATTAATTTTTGCTAAGAATTCAATAAATAATTAATTGAACAATAATATGTCCTTTCTGGGCTGGGTGTGATGGCTCATGCTTGTAATCCCAGCACTTTGGGAGATCGTGGCAGGTGGATCACTGCAAGTCAAGAGTTCAAGACCAGCCTGGCCAACATGGTGAAACACTGTCTCTACTAAAAATACAAAAATTAGCACAGCATGGTTGTGGGTGCCTGTCATCCCAGCTACTTAGAAGGATGAGGTAGGAGAACCACTTGAACCTGGGAGGTGGAGATTGCAGTGAACTGAGATTGCGCCATTGCACTCTGGCCTGGGCAACAAGAGCAAAACTCTGTCTCAAAAAAAAAAAAAAAAAAAAAATACATACTTTCTGTTTAGTAATTCCCTCACTTACAGGAGATATGCCATTAAGTCTTTCATTATATTTAATTGTATCTGACTTTACTTCCCTATTAGTGTATTTACTATTTATATACAACTATTATAAATGTTTTTTTGTTATTAGTTTATAAACTGTGAAGTCAGGAGATGTATCTTCATATATTTCTATAACCCATAGCTCAGAAAGGAGTATGTTTGCTAAGAATAATCACAATTTTAATAAAAATAGAGGAATAAACTCATTAACTAGCTTTAACCCAAAAAATTATTATCAGAAAATTCAGAGTATTTTAAGAGTTACTAAATAATGGTCGGTCTTTTAATAAATGTAGTCACACAACCTATAAAAATACAGTCATATATCCACCTGGAACATCCACCAAATCATTTTAAAACAGTCTAAATATTAATATTTAGCTTACTTTTATGAAGTGCATACTTATCACCTGCCAAAAAATTCTTTATAGGTGTTTTCTCTTTGTTTTGAAAATGATCTTCTAGAATAAAGAGTATGACCCGTTTTTTGTCAGATGAGAACACTGAGGATCTGAAAACTATAAGTGACTTGTTTGGTGGAGTCAGGAATCTAATCACAATGACTACATTCATTTCCATGTAAAGGCTGTGTTCTCTAGTTTATCTTTATTAAAATTCCCTAGGAGGTATATATTTGAATAAAATAGTGTAACCAAAACTTTTCATTTATTTGAATATATTTTGTGGGCCTTCACTGAGACCCTTATGCTAGAAATGATTTGAAATAACTAAAGTGGACTAGAGCTGTATAAAGAGCTTATGAATTCAAGTCCAGCTACAAAGACAATTTAGAAGCATCACAGAAAAATATCATGGTAATGAACTCCCTGGCTGAGAATGGCCCTTATTTTCTTCTCTAATGGAGTTTCAGTTCACTTTGCCCTGAAGAGACACAGAAAGTATAACTGTCACTTGGATTTTAAGTCATTCTCATTGATATTTCAATGATTAGGGAATGATAAGTGAAACCTTCCACAGCCATATCCCTGAAACGACCTGCTTCAGATAGCTCTGAATATTATACTTTCCCAACTGGAAATCCATTAAAATGAGACTGAATTGAGTGCATGCTGAGTGAAAATGATGTGAAAGTGAACAAGGTAATAAAGAAAATCAGAAGGGTCCAGAGGCCTGTTGGAATGTCTTTTGAAGCTGCTGAATTTGTTGTAGTTGTTTGCATTAGAATTCATCAGATTTGCTAGAAAGAATGGCATTTGTTTACTGACAATTCTTCTACTTTTCAATTAAGATATTAGTAGAAACAATCTAGAGCTTTGCATTCAATTTATCCTCTCTTCTTTATTTCCTATCCCTAAATCAAGCAGTTCTTAAAACTCAGTGATCAACAGAAATGCCCATGGCTTCATTAAAATGAAGATTTCCAATCCCTGCCTATTAAATTTCAAAAGAAGATAAAGTAGGGCTTAAGCAATAACACTGAATATATACATTTATATGTGTACACGTGTGTATACATAATAGTAAATTCTAGGCTAATTCCAGTTAAATCACCCTTAGCTTCCCTTTTAAAAATCCCTACTCACTGGGTGCCGTGGCTCATGCCTGCAATCCCAGCACTTTGGGAGGCCGAGGCAGGCGGATCATCTAAGGTCAGGAGTTTGAGACCAGCCTGGCCAACATGGTGAAACTCCATCTCTACTAAAAATACAAAAAAACAAATTAGCAGAGCGTGGTGGCAGTCAACTGTAATCCCAGGTACTGGGGAAGCTGAGGCAGGAGAATCGCTTGAACCCAGGAGGCGGAGGTTTCAGTGAGCCGAGATTGCACCATTGCCCTCCAGCCTGGGAGACAAGAGCAAAACTCCATCTCAAAATAAATAAATAAATAAATAAATAAATAAATAAATAAATAAATAAAATCGCTACTCCCTTTTCCCTCTCTGGAATGCAATTTGGCTGAATCTGTGTCTCCCAAATGACAGTTCCTAAAACCCAAATAATGCCTGGCCTTACTGCTTCACAATCTGGTCTTTTACCTTTTCTTGGTTGACAATGGTTTGAATTCCTTCACGAAAGTCTGCTCAACTATCATTAATTTTCCAGCTTAGGCTAACACTTCAAAATCTTTAGATTAATTCTATATGGGCATGAATGTGTACATTGAAATTAATGGGAGTTCACAGAATAGATGAGGCAGGAGCAAGACCTATTCAATTTTGAGCATCGTGTCAGTGAGGGTTAAAGAAGATTGCCTTAGACTACTGAAAAAGAGGGAAGACAGAGAAAATGGATATCTGAATAGTGATTTATTGTTAGTAATAAACTTGGCCAAGAGACCAGCAGGCCCTAGAATTTATCTTACCCAGGAAATCGCAATGACAGTTCTCTCAAAACTGGTTTTGAGCAAAACCAAAATCTTCCTGAAGAGCCAAGGAGAGGTATGTTCCATGTGTAGCTATGGAAAAGTAGACCAGTGGATCAGATGCTGGCTTTTGAAGAGTAAAACAATGTTAGGGAAGGAGAAATGTGGCTTATGCATAAAGAACTGTTTCTACGCTCTGTGGATAACAAGCAAAGATGAGGTTTAATACTTACACAGATGAGAATGCATATCGATGACATACCATGAAATGTAAAGACAGCACTTGTAAGTATTCAGAGAACACCTGCTCTGTGCCTGCCATTGGGGTGGAAGTGTCAGCATCTTCTTTGTGACATTTCCTAGTCTATTAGTTCATGTTCAGCCTCAGACTTACAACCAACATGAAAGAGACAGACTGAGAAGCTTGCCTTTATATATACAAACAGTGATATATGATGGCACTTGGGGGCAACATTTGTTCTCTGTCAACACTTCATTGACGACTTAAAGTTCCTTTATGTTGATTTTGGCAAGGAGAGGGCCAACAAAAGCTAAAACAATAGACTGAAATGCGTAATGCATTATCCTTGATTGTGTTACTATATTTGTTTTTCCCTTGGAGTAGCCAAAGCTGCTGCAGAAGCTGAAACAGTTGAGCTCTTGTTAAGCTATCTACACAGTGCTTAAACAGTTATTGAAAAGCTAAAAAAAAATTGTGTATTCAACCAGTTTCTGCCTCAGGACAAACGAATATTTAGCTCATCTTTACTATCACATTATTCCCAAACTAGAGTAGAATCTAATCAATTTCAGAAAGCTGAGTACAATATATAAATTGTCTCCAAAGTTATTTAAAACAAAACTTATTACTGATTTGGAATTGCATAGACATTAATTTAATTCTATATATTGGACAAAGGTTCCTTAGAAAATATAAGAAATGATTTATTTAAAAATAAGTTTGTATTAGGTTGAAAGGCCCCTAATTCAGTTTTTTATTTTGAAAATCATTAATCACATGTATGTTTACTATACAAGGTTAATACGAACATAATTAAATATCTTAATCTTTCTAAAGGCAAATAAACTATTGAGTAAGATGAATGGAACTTCCAGTATTTAAAATGCAATTGTAGTTAGGCATGTGTTTTTCTGTCTTTGAAGAAAATTATCTTTTTTGACTCATAATTTCTTTGGCACACAAGTTACACAAATTAAGTTGATGTTGCACTAGGCTTTTTATATTGTGTATGGATTTTAAAATAAAGGAAGATAACATAAAAATAAAGGTTGTGTGTGTTCCTTTTAATACATTTGAAAAAAAGTTTTTAAAAAAATTAATCACAAATTAAGTCCTTAGGTATTTTATGCATTAAAAGTCCCTACTGACTTCTACAAGGTGTGAACTTATACAGATTGTCAGCTTTGTTAATAATAAAATGCTAAAAAAAATGCTAAACTGAGGCTATGATTTAATAGGTATGCAAATCAGGAAAACTCAAAATGTTTAAATGTGCATGAGCACGATTTCCTATAAAAAGCACTAAGTTCAAAGTTACCCTCTCTTTTCTTTTTCTGGAAGTTATCATAATTAACTAAAAAGTCACAAGAAACATTTGTGACTATAACTTAAGCTTATTTTTCTCATATCCATCACACATAATGAGCTAAGGGACTTTTCTCAAATGTTGCGATTAACATTCACCTTTTCATGAACCTTATGCTTAGAAAAATATCAAAAAAGAAAAATTTCAGGAAACGACAAAACACAACAATAGGTATTTAAAGTCTTTAGGTATAGGGACCTTAATTATATCAACAATGCGATCATCAGTGAACATTATTCCTCAGAGGATGCTCACGCTGCTTAATGGACTACGAGGAGGCTTTCAAAGAGCCAAACCTACTTATCAGCCTGGAGAAAGGTTTGCTGGGAATCATTGCTTAATAGACACAGTTTTCTCCTTTGCCAGGAACTTGATTTTTCAACACATTTCTCTAACAGATAGTGCCTTCAGAAATACACATTTGTGCCCCATTGTGGAGGGTTGCAAAAATTGTAACTGTAGAATGACATTATCAAGGGCCACTGTGCCTGAAATCCAGCACTCAGTAAACATTTCCGAGTTTCACCTATGCCTTATCCTTCCTAGGCAAGTGTGGAAAAGAAATATTAACTCACGTCATATTTTCGTGTGAATCTATTCAGAATTTTTTCTTTTATTAAACAAAAGGGACTAGAACATACTGGTGCTACTGAAGAGAAAAAAAGAGCAGGTGTCTGGGAAAAGAGAGTCAAAGTGCACTGAAAAGAGGAAGATGTGACTCTATGGGTGTGTCCTTTCCACAGTCTACAGTTTTGCAAATGGCTAACTCATAACGGAAAGACAAAATACTATATACCTTTATAATGACCATTTATGAGAGGCAATGCACAGCTGTATATTAAAGCAGATAATACTGCTGAACATTTGAAATAAATAATAGACAATAAAAATAGCTAAGTGTGACTCTCAATTTTTCTAACTTTTTTGTAATATAATATGGATATAATTATGAACATTAAAAACACACATACCAGATCCTTTCTGGTATAAGGTGTGATGTAGTTTTTTATTATTATTATTATTTCTTTCTGCCTTTTCTCCCTTGCTCTCATCCCATACAAGCAGATAATTGACTTCCTTCTTGTCTCAAGGAGAGGTGTATGGTTGAGTAAAGAAAATAAGTTGGCTAATGGCAGAGACACAACAAAAAAAGAGAATTTTAGACCAATATCCCTGATGAACATCGATGCAAAAATCCTCAATAAAATACTGGCAAACCGGATTCAGCAGCACATCAAAAAGCTTATCCACCATGATCAAGTGGGCTTCATCCCTGGGATGCAAGGCTGGTTCAACATTCACAAATCAATAAACGTAATCCAGCATATAAACAGAACCAAAGACAAGAACCACATGATTGTCTCAATAGATGCAGAAAAGGCTTTTGACAAAATTCAACAGCCCTTCATGCTAAAAACGCTCAATAAATTCGGTATTGATGGAACGTACCTCAAAATAATAAGAGCTATTTATGACAAACCCAGAGCTATTATCATACTGAATGGGCAAAAACTGGAAAAATTCCCTTTGAAAACTGGCACAAGACAGGGATGCCCTCTCTCACCACTCCTATTCAACGTAGTGTTGGAAGTTCTGGCTAGGGCAATCAGGCAAGAGAAAGAAATCAAGGGTATTCAGTTAGGAAAAGAAGAAGTCAAATTGTCCCTGTTTGCAGATGACATGATTGTATATTTAGAAAACCCCATTGTCTCAGCCCAAAATCTCCTTAAGCTGATAAGCAACTTCCGCAAAGTCTCAGGATACAAAATTAATGTGCAAAAATCACAAGCATTCTTATACACCAGTAACAGACAAACAGAGAGCCAAATCATGATTGAACTTCCATTCACAATTGCTTCAAAGAGAATAAAATACCTAGGAATCCAACTTACAAGGGATGTAAAGGACCTCTTCAAGGAGAACTACAAACCACTGCTCAGTGAAATAAAAGAGGACACAAACAAATGGAAGAACATACCATGCTCATGGATAGGAAGAATCAATATGGCGAAAATGGCCATACTGCCCAAGGTTATTTATAGATTCAATGCCATCCCCATCAAGCTACCAATGAGTTTCTTCACAGAATTGGAAAAAACGGCTTTAAAGTTCATATGGAACCAAAAAAGAGCCCGCATTGCCAAGACAATCCTAAGTCAAAAGGACAAAGCTGGAGGTGTCACGCTACCTGATTTCAAACTATACTACAAGGCTACAGTAACCAAAACAGCATGGTACTTGTACCAAAACAGAGATATAGACCAATGGAACAGAGCAGAGTCCTCAGAAATAATACCACACATCTACAGCCATCTGATCTTTGACAAACCTGAGAGAAACAAGAAATGGGGAAAGGATTCCCTATTTAATAAATGGTGCTGGGAAAATTGGCTAGCCATAAGTAGAAAGCTGAAACTGGATCCTTTCCTTACTCCTTATACGAAAATTAATTCAAGATGGATTAGAGACTTAAATGTTAGACCTAATACCATAAAAACCCTAGAAGAAAACCTAGGTAGTAATATTCAGGACATAGGCATGGGCAAGGACTTCATGTCTAAAACACCAAAAGCAACGGTAGCAAAAGCCAAAATTGACAAATGGGATCTAATTAAACTAAAGAGCTTCTGCACAGCAAAAGAAACTACCATCAGAGTGAACAGGCAACCTACAGAATGGGAGAAAATTTTTGCAATCTACTCATCTGGCAAAGGGCTAATATCCAGAATCTACAAAGAACTCAAACAAATATACAAGAAAAAAACAAACAACCCCATCAAAAAGTGGGCAAAGGATATGAACAGATATTTCTCAAAAGAAGACATTCATACAGCCAACAGACACATGAAAAAATGCTCATCATCACTCGCCATCAGAGAAATGCAAATCAAAACCACAATGAGATACCATCTCACACCAGTTAGAACGGCAATCATTCAAAAGTCAGGAAACAACAGGTGTTGGAGAGGATGTGGAGAAATAGGAACACTTTTACATTGTTGGTGGGATTGTAAACTAATTCAACCATTATGGAAAACAGTATGGCAATTCCTCAAGGATCTAGAACTAGATGTACCATATGACCCAGCCATCCCACTACTGGGTATATACCCAAAGGATTATAAATCATGCTGCTACAAAGACACATGCACACATATGTTTATTGCAGCACTATTCACAATAGCAAAGACTTGGAATCAACCCAAATGTCCATCTGTGACAGACTGGATTAAGAAAATGTGGCACATATACACCATGGAATACTATGCAGCCATAAAAAAGGATGAGTTTGCATCCTTTGTAGGGACATGGATGCAGCTGGAAACCATCATTCTTAGCAAACTATCACAAGAACAGAAAACCAAACACCGCATGTTCTCACTCATAGGTGGGAACTGAACAATGAGATCACTTGGACTTGGGAAGGGGAACATCACACACTGGGGCCTATCATGGGGAGGGGGCAGGGGGGAGGGATTGCATTGGGAGTTATACCTGATATAAATGATGAATTGATGGGTGCTGACGAGTTGATGGGTGCAGCACACCAACATGGCACAAGTATACATATGTAACAAACCTGCATGTTATGCCCATGTACCCTAGAACTTAAAGTATAATAATAAAAAAAAAAAGACAGTGGGTGCAGCCCATGGAGGGTGAGCAAAAGTAGGGTGGGGCATTGCCTCACCTGGGAAGTGCAAGGGGTTGGGGAACTCCCTCCCTTAATCAAGGGAAGTCCTGAGGAACTAGGTGCACTCTGGCTCAGATACTATGCTTTTCCCAGGATCTTTGCAACCCGCAGACCAGGAGATTCCCTCAGGTGCCTACACCACCTGGGGCCTGGGTTCCAAGCACAAAACTGTGCAGCCATTTGTGCAGACACTGAGCTAGCTGCAGGAGTGTTTGTTTGTTTGTTTGTTTCATACCCCACTGGCACCTGGAATGCCAGTGAGACAGAACTGTTCACTCCCTGGAAGGGGGCTAAAGCCAGGGAGCCAAGTGGTCTTGCTCAGTGGATCCCATCCCCATGGAGCGCAGCAAGCTAAGATCCACTAGCTTGAAATTCTCACTGCCAGCACAGCAGTCTGAAGTCAACCTGGGATGCACCAACTTGATGGGGAGAGAGACATCCACCATTACTGAGGCTTGAGGATGCAGTTTTCCTCTCAAGGTGTAAACAAAGCCTCCGGGAAGTTCAAACTAGGCTGAGCCCACCACAGCTCCGTAAAGCTGCTTTAGCCAGACTGCCTCTCTAGATTCCTCCTCTTTGGGCAGGCATCTCTGAAAGAAAGGCAGCAGCCCCAGTCAGGGGTTATAGATAAAACTCCCATATCATCTTCTTGGGACAGAGCACCTGAGGGAAGGGGCGGCTGTGGGCGCAGCTTCAGCACACTTAAACATTCCTGCCTGATGGCTCTGAAGAGAGCAGCATATCCCCCAGCACAGCAGTCAAGCTCTGTTAAGGGACAGACTGCCTTCTCAAGTGGGTCCCTGACCTCCGTGCCTCCTGACTGGGAGATGTCTCCCAGCAGGGGTCGACAGACACCTCATACAGGAGAGCTCTGGCTGGCATCTGGCGGGTGCCCCTCTAGGATGAAGCTTGCAGAGGAAGGATCAGGCAGCATTCTTTGCTGTTCTGCAGCCTCTGCTGGTGATACCCAGGAAAACAGGGTCTGGAGTGGACCTCCAGCAAACTCCAGCAGACCTGCAGCAGAGGGGCCTGACTGTTAGAAGGAAAACTAACGAACAGAAAGAAATAGCATCAACATCAACAACAAAAAAAGAAGTCCACACAAAAACCCCATCCAAAGGTCACCAACATCAAAGTCCAAAGGTAGATGAATCCATGAAGATGAGGACAAACCAGTGAAAACAGGCTGAAAATTCCTAAAACCAGAATGCCTCCTCTCCTCCAAAGAATCACAACTCCTCACCAGCAAAGGAACAAAACTGGATGGAGAATGAGTTTGACAAATTGACAGAAGTAGGCTTCAGAAGAAAAGTCACTCTTTGTGGACCAAGCTCATTCCTTTGTTCCCATCCATCTGTAATAAGACAAATATCCGCAGAGAAGAAAATATCCAGTGATGGATTGCTTACCTCAGAAATGTTTTCTACTTTCTGGAATTTCAGTAAGTTTCTGGATAACTGAGCTATAAGATATGTTCTATCAAGATTTGGAAGATAGAAGAGAGCACCAGCAGTTTTGTGATCTATACACACCTTCTCCTAATTATGGAATCAAACACTAATTAGCTGCTGCTGTGAAGAATTAAAGTTCCTAATCAGTCAAGAAGATTATCCTGAGTGGGCCTCATTTACTCAGCTGAAAGTGCTTAAAAGATAATGTCGACCTCTCCTGGAAAAAGAGTTAAACCTGTGGACAACAGCTTCAGCCAGTGTCTGTGAGGCTTCAGCCTTCTTGTGATCTTCTCTGCTCGACGGACTCTGGATTTTCCTATCCAGTCTCCGAAACTGCGTAAGCCAATTCCTTGTTATATGTATGTGTATATTCACGCATATATGCATAGATTAGATAGGTATCTCCTACTGGTTCTGCTTGTCTGGTTAGACTCTGACACAGATTTTTGTATCAAAAGTGGATCTGGAGGCACAGATATTAAGGATGAGTTCTCTGAACTGGTTCTGATTTTCTGGAATTGTTTTTCTAATCTGATAAAACTTAAGGCACTAATAAGCCTGTTTCTAGTGGTTTACAAGACATTGGTAGTCCATGATATAAATGATGAATTGATGGGTGCTGACGAGTTGATGGGTGCAGCACACCAACATGGCACAAGTATACATATGTAACAAACCTGCACGTTATGCACATGTACCCTAGAACTTGAAGTATAATAAAAATAAAAATAAAAAAGTATAAGAACATAAAAAAAAAAAGAAAAAGAAAATAAGTTGGTTAAAACAGTCTTACATTTGCAACTTGTGATTTTTTTTAAATTTTTGGTGTTATTATACTTTATGGGGTACATGTGCACAACATGCAAGTTTGTTACATAGGTATACATGTGCCATGTTTTTTGCTGCACCCATCAACTCGTCATTTACATTAGGTATTTCTCCTAATGAACAACCTGTATTATTTTTAATGTATAAGCCTATTGAAAAGATCATATAAAGTTTGTTAGTGGTAAAAATAGAGACAAAACCAGGGGAAAAGGGACTAAAACAGATTTGCCCAAACTAAGAAAAGATAGCATTGAAGGACTCAGGTGGTGGAAACCCATCCCCTATTCCATGGCATTTCTATAGAAAGCTGATAAGCTTTCAAACAAGAACACCACATGAGCAGCTGACTTCCACTTGTGGTGTGTTTAACTCTGCGGTACTGCTACTACCTCCTCAACACCCACTTACATAGACAAGGTAGTTCCTCTGACCAGTTGACTGAGGAAAAGAGTAAGTTAGGTCTGGTGTATAGACTATAGACAGTATTGTGTGGCATGTGGCATCTGACGTGTTCCAACTCTCCTTAAGGTCGTTCTTAAAGGACAATGAGAAGAAAAAAATCATCCAGTTAGCAGAACATCATGCAGAATGGAGATATAAACTGAGTAAGCAGTGATATAAGTCCATGAAAAATGACTGATTATTTCTCTGGATATTTAGGACAAGGAAGAAAATAGTTAAAGGGGAAGATAATTGGTGTTAGAATATGAGTTTCATAATTGTATTTTATTTAAATGTTAAACACACACATATGCACATATAAACACACACACTGAAAGCATCACTGTGGACAGTACTATCCAAAAATCTATGTGCAAGATGAACCTCTATGAATTTAAATTAATTTCCTCCAGCCATTCAACTGTTTGCACAAAGACTTCGTAAACAAATATCTCTAGTGTCAACAATGGAAATTATACATGGATTCAAAAGCATGGACTTCTAATGCACTATGGTTGACTTAGGAGGTCTCACGGCCACTGCTTGATGCTAAACGTGCCATTAACCATAACCTGCTTCTGAGACCCCAAAGTTCTGTTATATCCAACTTGCCACCAATTAGTCACCTAGTGGCAAACTGATTTCAATGAAATACTGGAAGGGGGAGTACTTTTTCCCATCAGGGCTTTGTTTTCCCTTTTTCCCTTGCTTCTGCTGGCATCATTACTTGAAGAGTTATGGATGAGTTACCATCTTGCCATGTTATCAACACGATATTACTACAGAACCAAGGAATTCAATTTAGGAAACCATGTAAGTCGATGGACCATGGCCAATGAGATTCACTGGTGTTATCATGTACATATTTATCAGAAGCAGCAACTTTATAGATTGGACTTGTTCTGAAGAAGATTTAGTTATGACGTAGTTCTAAGATAATACTAACTTGGGATTGGGATGTTTTCTGTCAGGAAGTAATACACGTATTGAAGTAGTCTCTGCTATACCCAGAATAGAGGCCCTACAGGGTGGAATTGAGAAGGGAGCTACACCAATATGCCCAAGAGCCAACATACAAAATATCTGTTGCCTATCTCTGCAGCTATAGCTGCTGCTGTTGTATTAGAGTTCTAGTAATCTAAGAAGGAACATTTTCACCAGAAGGAACATCTCCATTAGAAGAACAAAGCAACACACCAGACAATTAAAATGTCACATAGCCACTCTTTACAATGGGCTTACAGAGGGGAAAGAAAAAAGCTTACAATGTGAACTAAGGTAACTGATTGATTGTAAGTGTTAAGAGAAAATAAAGTTCAACTGTGTTTTACAGATATTCATACGATTCTATAAAATGCAAAATAATAATTTGCTAACTTCGTTTTCATTTTTTTTTCTTATTTAACTACTTCAGCAACTATTCCTGGAGCACTGATCAGCTGCATCTCTCTGATGGCTCATCTTTGCTGTATTTCCTTGTTTACTACTTGGCGTATAATTCTGGCCCACGATTTCAGCAGGATCCCCATGGTCTATCAGAATAATGAACAATAATTCTATGGACCATGTAATAGCAGAAGTGTCCACTTTTAAAAAATGATATTTAAAGAGCCTTTGTTGTATTAAGAAGAGCAATGTGATATTACAAGTATTTACATGTTGCAGACGTTTCTTAAGCTTATTTATCTTTTACATTTGTTTATGGAACACTTTTTTTCCCCAGTTCATCAAACCTACTACATTTTTCTCTCTCCATTTTAGCTTGTATCTTTAGAACTATGTTTACAAAGCCTTTCTTTACCATAAATTTATAAAAATATTTGCTATACTTTCTTCTAGCATCTTTCCAAGCCATACAATTTCAGAATTTTTTTAATTGCCAGATAATGTGTAAAGCAGACATCTTCATTCCACACCCCATTTCAGTTCCATTGAGTAAAATAAATTTGAGAAAAGTGAAAAAAAGACGGTAAGATTTCATGTGGAACTATTTTTGATTGAGGTTTATAAAATAACCGCATAAAAATTTCAAAAACCCATTCCAGAAAGGCATTTTAAAGAAAAAGTCTGGATATCACCTTGGTTACCTCAAAACATTTTGTTTCCTCAGTTCCTACCACAAGAACTGCAAAGATGTACATTTCCTCTCCAAATACAGGACAGAATCTTTCCTACTTTGGTGAATCTGAATTGTAGGTGGAGCAGCGGATACAATGAAGCTACTACTGTGGATAAAGAAAATAATGTAATTCATTGTAAACTTAAGCACAAGAAATTGCTTTCCTAGATTTACCCAGAGTATCTCTGTGTGTGTGTGTGTGTGCGTGTGTGTGTGTGTGTGTGTGTGTGTGTCTGTCTGTCTGTTCTCTCTGTCTTCTGATAAGCACAATGTGTTATACTACCCAGCTAGGATGTAAAAACCTCAATCAATACCATGCTTTTGATCAATCTTACTGTATCGTATATCCAAACACATGACGGGGCAACATTCTAAATGCTCTTGTAGTTTAGGTTGCTGGCTTGTGATTTTCCTTTTTTTTTTTTTTTTTTTTTTTTGCTTAGCATTTGAGAAATAAGAAAGTACATATTGTTTAAAAGTTTCACTAAATGTCTACAATTAAAAAAGCCTTTTAGTCTCAGTTGCCAGATATTCTTCTTCCACAAACAAAGTAAATAATTTTTCTCCTACCTATAACCTCCATCAATAAACACAGTAATATGAACTTCTTTACATCTTAATAACTGCCAGGCTAAATTAACAAGCTGCTAATGTTTTGATTTACAAATTGGTGGGCCCCTTTGGTTCTGCTGGCCTTCAAGAAGATTGAGCTGTCTCCTCTGTTCCCTGAAAGTAAGTAAATGACTGTTTATTCAGTCCCTTGATTAGAAGGCTGCCCTCCAGCCAGATAAAAGAGGTTCCATAATAAATGTGAGACTCTCATGTTTTGTTTTGCTTTCTGGATTTAGTGCTAAACATTAAAGGAAATTGGAGATTGATTTTTGTTCGGGGACCAGTGCCAGATAAAACAAGGAGTGGGCAAGCAGACTAGTTTGCAGACATGAGCTTCTTTATAATGAGGGGAGGATTTGAGTTTTGATTTAATAGCAACTGGGTTATTCCAGGTGTATATGATGGGGTGCGTGCATGAGTGTGGGTATGTGTGTGCTTGTGCATGCTTTTCAGCCTCAGCATGATTTCTTAATTCATTCTCTCTGATATTCTGTTGGTAGCTGTTGTCAAAGATCAAAACTAAATGCCGCTCACCCATTTCTTGAGTCGTTGAATCAAAAAGCTTCAGCTGAATTTTCTTTTCTTAAGATCAGTTATACAGCAATACTGCGGGGATCAAAACACACACATGTACCCACATAAGCACAATGAGATGAAAGAGGCTTCCATATATACATTATTTATGGGTATGAACACGCTTTTTTTTCCTTTTTCTCTCCTGCTTCCCTCCCACTTTTTGGAGGTTTGTAGGGCTCTTCCTTTGCTGCATAAGTTTGTTATTTGGCAGGACATCACAAATCACATTCTTTCAATTCATCTTCTTCCTCCTCTTGCCTTAGGGATGATCTTGTGTCTCCTTTGACTTGCAATGGAGCTGCTCTGCTTTCTGAGTTGCTGACAAATTGGCCAATAATGGGAGTAATGCATGCAGCAGACTCTTGCCTTCCTGAGAGCAATTTACATGTCAGGCCTAAAGTGTCTCCTCTTTAGAATCCTGGGCCCAGAGGAGTACCCAGTTGCAGCTACTAATGGAGCTGCTTGTCCAAGTGCCTGAAGTCAATGGATCAATAAATGAAATTATCTTTATTGCTGAGAGTATATGCCACACTTCGAAGCATAGACAAAAGAAGGCAACAATGGGATGGACAGGGAAGGGAAAAGGAGAGGAAATAAAATGATAATGTAACAGTTGATATTTGGGTTCATATTCTCATATATTTCTAACCAGTACACCAGCTAACTGATGCACCATATGCTATATGATATATTCAACATAAAAACAAAAAAATGAAGAGAATGTTCAGTTCAGTAAGGTAGATCTGCAGGTTTTTATTTGTTAACTCAGACAATCTTTTAATGAGGTTTTGTTTGATTTTAGAGCAAAGGAAATTGATGTCTATAATCTTTTCCTTCACTTGCAGGAATTCATCTCTAAACCTCCAAAACTCAGTGATTTCATCATGCTTTTTCTTGTCAAATAGGAAAATGGTTCAATAATTTACTCAGATTACTGAAGACACACTAGCCACAATGTAGCTCTCCTATAACATGTCTATATACAGAGAAAAATGCTCCAAGCAGGGATTCGGTAATTCATTTACTCATTCATTTGTCCGTGAGATGAGAGAAATCAGGAATATAGTGGTGGAGCATGGTGGGCACAAATAGGATTGGTTTCCTTTGATTTCTAATTCCATTTCTCAAATGTTTTGCGTAGGACCATAACGTACGCATCTCAAATCATTCAATTAACATTATGAGCCTTCATGTTTTACATCTTATTACTTTATTACAGACATTTATGACCTCCTCCCATGAAGGCCAGGATTCATTCATTCATTTACTCATTCTGTAAATATTCATATACTGTGTACTGTGTTTCTAATGCAAGGAATAGGACTAAGGTTACAGTGGCTAATAAAAGGCAGACATCTCTGCTCAAAAGGAGATAACTTGAAATTGGTGTGATACTACTTGGATGCATCTGTAATTATTTAGAACAACACCAGCTAGGAATGGGAAATTCAAAGATTAATGAAACTCACATCCTACCATAATGGTTAAAAGTATATATACAGATATGTAAACAAATAGTTACTTTAAAATGTGCAATAAATGCAAATCACAAAGTATACAAGACAAACATGTAATGCAGATTATCCTATTTTGTAATGTATACTTTAGTCCAGTGTGTATCTCTATTTTCTCTAAGTTTTTCTTCTCCTTTTCTTTTCATTATCCTATCATGAGGAAACACATCTAATGATCAACCAAAATGATCCTATTTTATCAATTATCTTCACATATGCACTATCATCCTTTTGCATAATCAGTTAAACTTGAATGATAAGAAAAGGTTTTTTAGTACATCATTCTTGAAAGTTTATGAGACTTTCTGTTAAATGATGAAAATAACTTATTTTTCTAACTTTTTTTATTGTGTGACTCCCCGATTTCTTGCCCAGCCCAGGGGTTGGTGGACCTTTTGGGCTGCAGCATGCACATCATTATTTTCTTACAACCTCCGCGGAGTTTCCTCGGGACTAGAACTATTACAGCTCTTAGGAAGTCATTCTTCTTTTAAAGTATTAACCAAAATGCCTTCTTCTGTAATCCTTCATCCAGTTTTTCATGTCATATTCTTACCATTGTTTTTCTTTTAAAAATTAAAGCTAAACTAAACTACATACAATTCTATTAGACCAAATTATTATTCTGTCTTTCTTTCTTGTGGAATTGGATATGTCTTTTGGCATGTGGTAACATATTAGAAAGCTTTGTACAAATGATATTTACATACCTTTTATCAGACTTTGTCCTCATGAGGAAAATTGTCACTAGGATGCGTATTCTCCATCCAATGGTGAGTTACAATTCTCTGGGGAAAAATACTATATATGTTTGTCACTGTTAATCGAGCATGTTTCACACTCATTAATGGAAATGGTCCAAGGCCAAATGGTCCAAAGATCTTTTGATAATAAATTTACTATACAAACTTTTTTTAAAAGAGCTATTTCCCAGTAGCCTGAAGTGCTATGTAATTTCTTGTTTATTGTCTCAGAACTTTCTCTTACCATGACATTGAAACTTTGAAAATATGGGTTGTTTTCGTTATTTAAGCTTCCTTACCCAGTTGAATGTAGGAAACTTTTCTCATACCTAGATTCCTAGGACTTAGGACTCTTGTATAGGAAAGTCAAAATGTGTATTAGGTGATACAAAGTAAGCTGGAGGCATAGCACCTGTTAAAGAAATGCTTTCCTGCCGGGCTTGGTGGCTCGCACCTGTAATCCCAGCACTTTGAGAGGCCGAGGCTAGCAGATTACCTAAGGTTGGGAGTTCCAGACCAGCCTGACCAACATGGAGAAACCCCATCTCTACTAAAAATACAAAATTATCCTGGCGTGGTAGCACATGCCTGTAATCCCAGCTACTTGGGAGGTTGGGGCAGGAGAATTGCTTGAACCCAAGAGGCGAAGAGGGCAGTGAGCCGAGATTATGCCACTGCACTCCAGCCTGAGCGACAAGAGCAAAACTCCATCTCAAAAATAAAAAATAAAAAAAAAAAAGGAAAGAAATGCGTTCCACGGGACTTCCAACATTCAGTTAGTAGGAGTGGATAACACTAATAAATATACGCTCTGTCCCTATTCTTAAAAACCTGCCTTTTAAACAAACAGAGTGAAGGTGAAAGAGGAAGTAAATAGGGAGGGTGCTAGACTAGCAAGGGGTCTCAACAGAGTTTAAACTGTGACACAGCCTTGATAGCAGGGCTTGGTGGTGGCCCTAACTACGTGGCTCTTGGACTGAGTTACCATAAAGGAGAGCTTTCAATTTTCAGCTGAATGAAAGAAGACATGTCTGATGTACTGTTCTCTAGGAAGATGTATTGGAGTTTTGTGCCGGCAGAGAAAAGAGTCAGTGACGATCTCTGTTGGTGACTCATCAAAAATGCTCTATAATGACAGCAGAGTCAGGAGAATCTTGTCAAAAAAGAGAGAACTTGGGGCAATTCGTAAATAAACACTGTGAGAAACCTGGAGACATCTCTCAGGGTACTGCTAGGGCACACTCTCTGGGGTCTCAAATCAGCTGGTGCTACAGTAGGGGGCTAAATAGACATGTTAATTTCAGTATTGGTTTAATGTGAACCATTTGTTCCCACAGACTGGAAGCCCCAGGAATATACACATATATGAAAAAATAGAAGGACTGTGTACTGCCAAGTGCTGCATTCAGTGGTGCAGATATAATTATTGGTTTAATGAAATGACCAGCTGGCATGTTGATACTCTATTATCTGGGTGAACACCAAATAAACTTTCGCCCTCTCTTCCCTTTAGCTCTAAGCCATCTCTAGATAGATTTGAGGTTTTCCATTCAGATATGAGGTAAGAGCCTAGGTGTGAATCCTTGTCTGTGTTATCCTTGGAATAAAAAAGTTATAACACTTCTGTTAAAGGTAACATTAAAGAAAGTAATTGGATATATTTTATGCCCCCCTAATAATCCACAATTAGCATCTGAGTATGATTATGTACTTTTTATTATTCTTGTTGCTGGTTTCTGATGGAATATAAACTTCCAGTCATTAAAAGCATAAAAGCAGCAGAGTAAATTATTTTCTCAGTTAAAAAAGGAGACATATATTTTTGGAAATAATCAGAAATCTGCAGTTCTCATAGAGCACTAAATTATAAATCTCACTGAAGAAGAAGGAAGCTTCTTACTAAAGCCCCTGGCTACTTAGTCCTTTGTTAACCCTTATTTAATAATCAAGAGAATGAGACCGTGGATGGAGTTACCATGCAATGCCTTCAACTGGAAAAAACAAAACATAAAAAAAAATGTTACAATACCTATGTATAGACTGTCTGTGCTTTTCTCTAGCACACCTCCTAGTGTATTGCTTTGGTTTTCCAAAGGCAAACCACATTTGGAAAGCTGGTGACCCATTTACTTTTATGCATTGTTATATAAGTCCCCAAAGAACTGTTCTGTTTAACTGTTATTGCAGATTGTATTTTACAGTTGCCCAAGGTTGTGTTAAAGAGGGTGTTTTTGCTCTTTGACTTGGGCATGTTCTCTGAAATACGTTATTTTACTGATTCACAAATGCCTCACAAGCTGAAAGTTTTACTATCCATGTCACCAATAAACTATATTCTTTATCAGCCTTCATTACATTAAGTCCTGGACGTGAGATCTGGCTAAAACTGAGGCAGGAGAAAGATCTATTAAGTGACTATGTTTTGGTAACCTTGTGTTACATGTTATTAGATGGACACGTACTCCCTTTTATTTGGCAAGTTCCTGTAGATTGTCCAAACAACAAATCTGTTTTTATGAAGTTAAAAATATAGGGATTTAATTCTTTCTCTTATAAGTATGGATTAAAGAGACCAAAATGTGAAAGTAAACTATTTAACTTTATATATCTTATACTAAATTCATCTGATTAAAAAGTATGAAAAATGCATATATTATTTAATACATATTTCCTTTATACGCCTATTTCCTTTATAAGTTTTTGGTAATTTAACAAGGCTTTGAAGTATACTACCAAAGTTGGTCAATTTAGTAATTCTATGAGAAAAGTGAGGTCTAAATCTGCATCTTTGTGTTACGCTTGATAGAAAAAAGATAGAGAGTAAAGGTAACCATTCTGTAGTTATACAAATAGTAAATAGTGGGGCTCAAGGTCAAATACTGGCCTTCACCATCCTTTTCAGAATTTTCACATTTATGTGCTGTGGATTCAGGAATCTTGGCAAAGGTGTTCTCTGCCCTTTGTAAGCTTACTATTTGAGGTCACAAGGTATACACTTAGAAAAGCTTCAAGATAAATTTGACAAAGTGTCAAGGTAAGCTTGGTAATTCCCTAACTTTACTTTATGAAATGTCATAAATTTGTAATTTATTTCTTTGGAAGGAGGGGAACTTTTAGCCATAGTTAGTGCCTACTACAAATGAAATGCAAAGTGCTAAATAAACTTAAAAGCAATCCTTCGAGTACTCATGTTGAGACTATTGAACCTTAAAACTGAGTAGACACAAAGGGCTAAACGATGATGATATATTGCAGTACACTGGATGTACCAGATATGTGCATGCAACAGTCTGTTCTGTCATTAACCAGACTTTCCTGTCCCCAGAAACACCTGCACAATTTAGGTGAATAAATTTGTACAAAATAATGGACTATGATGCTAAAGGTTTTCTCAGTGAATTAAATAACAAGTTATTTTTACCTTAGACTTTTCAGAATAAGTATTCGTACAACCCATATAACTAATCTTCCCAATCAAGACACTTTTGTGAGTAAATGGGTATTATTAACGATTAGGGTATTGTAAGAGTTATAAACAAGAAATGTCTTAGGTCAACTTAATACTGATTTACTAAGTAACCTTTGCTAATATTACTAATGTTAATTTACATAATCCTCATAATAATCTGTGATGTAGGATCTATTGCTTTCTCCATTTAAAAATGTTTGGGCTAAGAAAATGTAGGTAGATCACACAACAAATTAATGACAGGGGCGAGTTCTTCTCTTGGCAGTCTTGAGATGTGGGTACGTTAATAGGGCTC
Organism: Rhinopithecus roxellana; assembly: GCF_007565055.1. NCBI lineage: Eukaryota > Metazoa > Chordata > Mammalia > Primates > Cercopithecidae > Rhinopithecus > Rhinopithecus roxellana. The sequence continues at coordinate 142,786,317 of NC_044553.1, read as the reverse complement.
TTGGTAACTGCACTTTGCATATCCATGCATATATGCGTATAACATGTGTGGTTATGAGATAGATTTTTATAGTCCTATTGTCTAAAAAATGTGTATTTCCACTTGGATATTTGTTCTATGCAGTTTGATATTTCCATGAAGAAAAAATAGAATCTTCTTTTGAAATATTTATCTTCATGGATTCCAACTAGTGTAATCTTTTATTTCATTTTTTGAATCAATATGGCCATATGTCATTGAACATATCTGCAATGCATTATTCAAAATAGTATCTTTTCCATTTCTTTGCTTCATTGGTCTCCAACACTAACCTGGGTATTAGTTTATGCAAGATAGTAGAATAAGCCACTCTGTAGCATGTGAGCATTATGGATTTTGTAATTATTTATGTGAGTTTGTGACTAGCTACTTTAGTATGATCTCATACTGCTGGAACTAATCTCATGAGAGTTATTTCCTATTTTGTACTTGCAGACACTTAAAAGGGTGAAAACCTCTTTTTTGTCCCATATAAATATTTTGTTTAGCAAGGTGTTAGGGTAGTTAACTTAGCTATATTGTTCATTTCAAAAATATTTCCAAAAAGAGTAAAACGTTTAGGCTGAGATAGAGAATGATAGTAAAACATGAATAATATAATATATAATATAGTATAATAATAATAATGTAATCTTCATTATACTCTCTAATTCATAATAAACTTTTTGAGACTATTCTATACACTAGATGATTTTATAGCTTCAATCAAATTATTGCCCACTTTCATGCTAAAATACAAATTTTTAATAATATTTAAAGTATCTCTTATATGATAAAGGCAATTATTGACTTTTACGGTTTCAAAAGATTGATTTTTCAATTCAGGTGTTTGGTAGATGTCTTTGGTGCCTCACATTACATTCCTAGGGCACAATTTTGATTTGAACCACAGCTGCAGGGCTACTGGAGAGGTTCCACTTGTAGCTAAGCGTACCTCACTCAGGCAAGGTGACAACTCAAACATACCGCCTTATGGCTTTCTACCTCAGGATCTTTTTCAAAACAACGAAAATCATTTAGATTCAAGACCACTTACACTGGGAAAGCACAGGAAAGTATATTGCCATTTTCTAGGGGCCACCTGCAACCAGTGGGGATTGGGGAGCAGAAGGTGAGCCTAGTGTCCCTCCTTTGGATAGACAAGCTAAAAGGACTCTGATGAAATGCTCGTGAGACCTTGGAAGAAACACGTCTTTGCAGTCCATAGGGACAATTGAACTCCACCATTTTGTACAGACTTGTCTCTTTCCCTGTCTTCCTCTCTACACTCCCTCATACTTACCTCCCGAAATCACCTCCTCTGTAAACTGCATGATCTCAAGTTCTTGTTTCTTTCCTGCTTTTTTAAGAGTATCAAAGGAAAGCAATACATAGATAATTTTAAGAACATTTTAAATTGATTTGCACCGAAAATTTTAAAGCATTAAGGATTGGGTAGACAAAATATAAAATTGAAATGCTATTCTCCAATTAAATTTCTCAAAATTGTACAAAATAAAAATATGATTTTTATGCACATATGATAAAGATCTTTTAATAATAAATGTCTAAATTCTGAAATATCCAAGTTCTCTTCGTTGAAATATTTGATTGTATCTTTCAATCATTATTACTGAATTAGCATTTGGTTAGTTTTTAACAACAAGTGCAAAAAAAATTGATAAAGACAGATGTAAGAAAGAGAAGGCTAGAGGAAGAAGGAGGTAGGAAAGAAAAAAGGAAAGAAGGAAGGGAAGGACAGAGAGAGGGAGAGAGAAAGGAAGGAAGGAAGGAAGGAAAGAGGAAGGAGGGAGGAAAGAAAGGAAGGAAGGAATGAAGGAAGGAGGAAAGGAAGGAAAGGAAGGAAAGGAAGGAAGGAAGACTAATTTGTTATTTATATCACTTTAAAATAGTCAATTTAATGAATATACTACAATTTATTGATTGAAATTATTTTGATGGCTAGTTGCTTTTCTCTAGTTTTGTTTTTTTACCCTAACTAGAATAATGCCGTTAAAAATACCATGTGTCCTGATATTTTTGGGTGATTTTTCTCTATTGGAAAGTATAATTCCTGTATATATACATGTTCAAGTTTCTTAGTTAAATTTCATTTTTTACTAATACCGTCAGTAGTTTATGAGTTTGTATTGCACTCTACTGCTAAAACGTTTAGTATTGTCAGACTTTAATTTTTGCTAACCTGGATGGTTGAAAACGGGATCTCATTAATTGATTATATCTAAAAAATTGAGAAGCTTTTAATGTGATAATTAATATTTAGTATTTTTCTGTGAAATATCTGCTTTTATATTGGCTCACTTTTCTATAGAATTGATTGTCATTTTTATTATTGCTATGTATACGACATTTATTCTGAATACTAGTCTTTGATGATAAATTCAAACTCCTAATTTTAATTAGTGAAATTAATCAATATTTTATCTAAGTTCAGTTCATTCCTTAGCTTTGATTAATATACTTTCTTATGTTTTCTTCTAGAATTTTAAACTTGGCTTTTTATACTTATGCCTAAAAATTTTGTGCATGACATGAATTATTATTCTGATTACATATTTAAATATACTGATTTAATTTGCCCATAAATTTATATTAAATAATGTATTCCTTTTCAGTGATCTACAATGCCACTCCTTTCATGTCTCAAGTTTTGATATTATGTTTGGTTTTACTTCTAGACTCCCTACTCTACGTATTGGACAACTTATTTATCCCTGAGCCAATAACATACCTTTTAAAATTTAAATTTTTTTGAAAGGATTATAATATGAAATATAATAAGTCAAAGCCTCTTGATAATTAATCCTTATTAACTAATCCTTAATAATAAGGTTCACTAATAAGTCTTTGCCATTCTTAGCCCTTTACCCTTCCATATAAAATTGAGCATTGGCTAACTAAGCTTGTTGGTTTCTCATTGGAATTATACTGACTCCATAAACCAATAGGCAAGGATTGGAATCTTTATCATATTGAATTTTGTATTCATGAAAATGTTATAGATATGACTGTTAATTCAGGCCTTCTTTAATACATTTAAGTTTTATAATTTTTATACAATATTTAGTTATTATATTACATTTATTTCTAGTACATTATGGTGCTTTGGTAAATGATCCAAATCTTTTTAATTACATCTTTTTAAAATTACAAGATGCAATTTTAATTAAATCTATTTTTTGTCAAATGTAGAAATGCAATTGGACTTTATTGTTTCTGGATTGCGATATTTTGTCTATCTTGCTAAATTCTATTATTACCTCTAGAAATTTGTTTATAGACTTTTGGTACTTTTCTATGAAGAAAAATAATATAATTTGCAAATATTATGTATTGTTGGACAGAACACTATCCTATTTTCTTATTGCATAAAGGGTGTATACAATTACTCATCTGCTTTTAAACATTAAGTATTTTAAGTATTTTTCTTATCTTCTAAGAAGGATAGTAAGTTCATTGGAAACACATATCATATCTTCAACTATTTTTATATCAGATTCTCAATGCATATAGAAAAACACTTTGTATATAGCAGAAGAAAAATGGTATAAAGATGCAATAGTTTCCTTTACCAGCAAATTAAAGTTTCTTATATTTACCTTAGAAATTGATGTTCTCAATGATTTAACTTCAACCTACTTTTTACTTACTATGGATTCTTTCTTCATTTATTATCATATTTAACCTCAAATTAATTGTTGCTTTATGGTTTCAACATTTCAACACTCCTGATTTGAAGGTTTAATATTTAACTTTCATTAATTCTCTCTCTACTTAAATTACTTCCCTGGAAATCAGATAAAACTTAATTATATTTCTAATCATCCAAATAATATAAAACTATTTAAAGTAGCTGGCAGCAATATCTCAGTTGGAGTTCATATTGATGATTGGATATAGAGGTATAACTGGCATTTGAAGATTTCTAAAGAATTTGATACAATTACAGATTTGAAGTAATTAGCTAGATATTAGTAAACTAAATACCAATTACAGTTTAAAAAAACACAATAACAACAAGACCATCTTTTTCCTGATGCTTTAAGTTTTGCAAAATTTAGGAAACAGTCTTTATGTATCATAGCTTTGATAATTTTCAGAACTTTACTTTCACATTATTTCAAGTCATGATTGTGGCTTAATTTACTTAAAATATACTTACAGAATATGATACTTTTATGATTATGGAAAGATACAGGTAAGTGTTTCATACCTTTAAAGATACACTTTTTGATTGTAGTATAAACCATCATTGAGACCGGGTCATTTAAAAGTTAATTATTTAATACAAACAAAATGCTGAAAGAAAAAAAAAAAGCAATGTTACTCAGTGTGAAATGTGTATTGCTACTGATTCATTGTAACACACGAGATTATCCCACATTTCTGAGAACATATGTTATTTTCTGAAAAATCTCTTCTTCATTGTAAATATATAATCATGTTTTATTTCCAGTGTTAATTTGAGAAGGTCATAAGGTAAATATGCAGAAAAGAAGCATGGAAGTGTTCACTACTGAAGTTATTGAAAGCTTAATAAGAAACATTTTTAAGACACTTATTGCACTTGAAAATGTTGGCTGTATGCTGAAACCCTAACTTATCATTACTAATGAGTAAATTAATGAAGCAAATAAATTAATTAAAAATAATAGTTATAAACAACGCCAAAGTAATAATATTTAAACATAGTGAAGAAAGTTGTGAACTTAAAGTAACTTAAAAGTAATGAAAAGTCACATGTATAAATTAGCATTTGAAGGCTCAGATGACCATAAGAAATAAAGATTGCATAAAAGAAGAAATGTCTAGAAACTTCAATTTCCAAACATCCAAACTTTAATCCACAAACATCTAAACTTTGGTCTATTTATTTCTCAGAATTCATTCTGTTTTTGTTAGTCTCACAAGGAAAGACAAGGACAAAATATAAAATTTGAGGAAGAAGAATCAATCTTATGGAGTTCCTACAATGCAACTTGTGTAAAAAGTATGGAGATATTATCATTAAAGTTGGAGATATAAGAACTAGGTCTCATCAGATTTACGATTTAATCAAGCAATAGTCCAATACATAAGTTGAGACAGAAACAATAATATGTAGACCTCTGTCAAATGTTCCAGGGAACTAGCTATTTAGAGTGCTAGAAATGCATACAAACATTTCAGTGTTTACATAGGAATATCATTGGCCCTTTTGTCTAATAATGGAAAGGTTGAAGTTCAATGTGCCAAGCATAGCAACAAAAGGTAGTGATTATATCAGTGGTGATTATGCAGGATGGCATCTTGAGTAAGAGAGACAGATTAAAGTATTAGGCAACTATTGGGTAAATGAGGAGAGTATAGAATGAGACTGAAAAAAATAAGTAAGTAGAAGAAGGACAAATGTCTCAACTTTAAATTTTAGTGGTATACATTTCTGTTTTAATTTGCACAGCCTCTCTAATTTATTCAATCGGATATAAACACACATATACACAGTTTTTAAAATAATCATAGGATTTAGTGGTGATTAATAGATAGGTCATGTGACTTTCGTCATAAAACCACATAGTCCAGGAAAAAAGGAGCCCTTTAGAAAAACAAACAAACAAAAAAAATCAGTTTAGAATGACTTTCAAATTGACCATTCCTTTGCATATACTTAAATTCAAATAACAAATACATTCAGAGGCCAAAATGTTGGCATAGAATAAAATCACATTCATTTATTTTTTGTCTGCATCTTAGAATTAGAAGGCATAAAATTAAATATGTTGAATGTAATAAATTCATCCATACAACTGCAAGTCTCCAAGTACATTCTGTACCTGCCATACAGGCTCATTTTCATGCAAAGTCTTTCTAGAGCCAAATAAATAAAGACTTAGGTGAAAAAAAAGAAGTAGATAGATCAACATCTTGAAAAAGAAATGGGGAAAAAACAGTGTTAGAAGGGTAAAAAGTTCAAGCTTTTAGAGAATTCCAAGTTCCTGGTTTCTATTACATATTTTATTATTATTATTTTTTCTTTGCGTGTCTGTATCTGGACCCCTCATAACCTCAAGAGTTAGAAAGAAAAAGAAAAAGATGTGAGCTGTAGTTAGATAGGAACATCTCCCCCAACCTCACATATACACCCCAAATCTAATAATGCTTCATAAAAATATCAGTTTTCAGATTAAAACAGTAATTTTTAAGGTCAAAAAGAAAAAGTCTACTTCAGCATATTTACTATTAAATACTTTTAAGTTACGTGAGAAAAATCATGGAAACCTTCCAACTCTTCTTCTCACTATCTTGTGGCTTTCTGTTCTTTCCTTGATCTATAATGAAAATTTGGCAATGTTTACTGAGGACACTGACACTAAGAAAAATAATACTGTGTTTTCAAATACTGCCTATGTTGTTGCCTATATGATATCTGGAGATCTTTATTTATATTTATCTTTTTACAGTAACTTTTACATTTTCAATTTTTAGCTGTTTATCAGTTGTTGTTAATTTTAACCTATTTTAACAGGTTAATTACAGTTCCTGAATACCATAACCATTTCCATCATAATTTAGATTAGGAATCTGGATTAAAAGTATTAGAATTCACTTGTCCAAGGATCTGAAATGCCTTTGTCAGTCAACAAAAAGGTACTTAGAAGTTCACAGGGTCATGCCAAGTACTTGTGTTAGTACAGACAGTAAGGCACATTCTTCTGTTATTAGAAATCAGCCTATAAAAATGTTCCCACATTTATCACAGAAGAAACCCTCTAGGGTCAGTTGAAAGCGGTAAGAAACTTCTCAAGGATGGATTTTATCATATAGATTCTAGCATTTACTGTTGGAGAAAACATTCCACAGCAAATTCTTCCATTCAGTTTTCCACTTCTTGTTCCAAAAGAAACTTATGACGAGAAACATATACACACACACAAATGAAAAGTAATCATTCAAAGGGGTTATCTGAGTTTCCTCTAAACTTAATGAAATTTTTTGGTGAAAATTGAAAAGTTTACAATAGTATCTAAAATGGACATTTGCCACCAAATATGCGTTACATTTCAAGGAAGCAGGTACATTTATACGAGCAGCTGTTATTTTTAATAAGAATAATCCAAACATTCAGTGGAGGACTAGATGCACTGAGTAAGATATTGAGGGAAGTAGGAGGGCAACATTCATTTAAAAATAAATGCCATGCTATACTTAATTTAGTAGGGAGCATGAGAAAAATAATGAAATCACAAATATATTTAAGACATTTTGTTTATGTGACTTAATAGAATCACATGCAAGTTATTCATGTATCAAAATTACCAAAATAAAGAAATCCAGATGGTGTTAAAAGTAATGTTATTAAAGATGACTATAGACTCGAGACAAAATAGTAACAAAGAAAATGCATGGCTGCAGATATCATATGTGTTTAGGTGAAAGATTTAAGAGAAGATCGTAAATTTTTGTCACACAAGCGTGAACTAGGGTGATATCAGCAAAATGGCTGACTAATGATGTCTGGTGCTTGCTTCGCAATTATTGCTGAAAAGAACCAAAACAACGAAAGAACAACTGTATTTTGAACACAGTGTCTAAGGCAGAGGGCAGCAGAGGGCTAGTGGAGACACTGTGGAACATGAACACACAGGATGGCAACATATACAATGGAGAGAGGCATCCTGAGGGTGCCACCCGATCTCCCTAGTCAAGATCAGCTTAGAACCAGAAGCGACTTTCCTATACAAGGAGAAAGTAGCAGGAGGCCCCCAGCAGCCCCAATTAACGCCACGATACCTAGAGTTTTTTCTGTTGAGGAATCTGCAATTCTAACCAGCATGAGCACAGTCTGGGGAGATGTTAGGGAGTTTACATAGCTGCACCGCTCCAGAGAAGGAGCTCTTATTGTGCCCCCAATGAGCCAAGCTGATACTATAAGGTGCCGCCTCTGTCTTCTCTATCCAAGTGTTATAGCACCTCATTGTTGGATAACTGAAATGTGTGTCCAGCAGAACAGCTGTGGCCCCAGAACTCTTCCCCCCGGGGAGCAGCACCTGAACCAAGCCACCATTTGACCTGCCCAATTCTTCTCCGAGTTCTGACTAGCCCAGCCCCTAACCCCTAGAAGAGTAGTGTCTGAGCAGAGACACAAGACAGACAACCCCCTGCCTCCCTGGATGAAGAATAACCTGGCACTTTGCTCACAGGGTAGCAGTCCCCAAGTTGAGCTGAAGATTGATGAGCCCCGTGCTTCCCTGGAGTGTAAACTGGTCCAGCACAGCATCTTCACTGTAGCAGTGCTGGTGGCCAGTAAGTCCCATACTGCTTCTGAGTGCAGACCAGCCAAGGCCTTGCTCCTATGGGAGCACCAACCAAGCTGAGGCATCAGCTGACCAGACCCTCACTTCCCCAGAGTGTGAACCAGCCTACTATCTGAGCTGAGCCTCAGGCCAACCATCTCTAGGCTTCTTTCCCAGAGAGCAATCTAGTCATGTACCCCATAGCTGTAGAACACAGCCAGACCAAGTTTGCTAGCCAATCAGTCCTGTGCTTCCCTGGAGCAGGGTTCAGCATGGTGTCTTGCTCCCAATTGGAGCAGAGCTCAAGTAGGTGAACCAGTGACACAAATCTCTGCAGCATAAGCCGCTGAGGCACTTGGCGTGAATTGCTGACATTGGTAATAACTGAAGAAACTGCACAGAGACTACACCATTGCACACACCCAGAACAAACCAACACACACAACCCAGCTGACTTCCTAAGACACATCTGCAGGTGAAAATCTTTCCCCATGAAAACCACTCTACAAAATTGGAAGAGGTGAATGGTTCACGAGATGAATAGGTGAACAGGATGAACAGGTTCACCAGATGAACAGGGATACAGGAAACATAAAGAATCAAGATAAGATAACACCACCAAATTAATGATACTTCTACAGTAACTGATCCCAAAGAAATAAAAATTTTGTAATTGCCTAAAAAGAAATTCAAAATGATAATCTTAAGGAAACTCAGAAAAAAAAAAAAAAAAAAAAGAAAAGAAAATCACAGATAGGCAATTCAACAAAGTCAGAAAATCAATTCATGATCTTAATGAGAAATTCAACAGACATATATCATATAAAAGTAACCAACAGAAATCTTGGACCTAAATAACTCAATGAATGAAATGTAAAAGATAACCAAGAGTATCAACAATAGATTAGATGTGGTAGAAGAAATAATCTCTGAATTTGAAGACCAGACTTGTAAAGTAATCCAACACCCCCTATCCCCCAAAAAAGTTGTAAGATTTTTAAGAATGAAGAAACTTTACAGGACTTATGGAATATCATTAAGTGAATATATTTTAGCATTATGGGAATTTAAGAAGAAGAGATGAAGTAAAGAAAAAAAAAAAACTATTTACTGAAATAATATCTGTAAACTTCCCAAGTATCAGTAGTGCTATGGACATCCAGATCCAGGAAACTTAAAAGTTCCAAACAGTTTCAGTTCAAAAAGATCTTCTCTGAGGCACATTATAAGCAGACCATCACAAATCAAAAACAAATAAGTTTTGAAAACAGCAAGAGAAAAGTGTCAAGTCACATATAAGGGGATCTTCAGTAGAGTAAAGCAGATTTTTCAGCATAAACCTAACAAGATAGGAAAGAATAAGTTATATTATTACAGTGGTAAAAGACAAAAGTCCTGCCAGTTAAGCATACCATAGCCAGCAAAGCCATTCTTCAGAAATGAAAGGAAAGAAAGTCTTTCCAAGACAAGCAAAACCTGAGGAAGTCTATCATACTAGACCAGCCATACAGGAAATGCTTGATGAGGTCCTACATCTGAAAGCAAAATGAGAAAACTACCACCACGAAAGCACACAAAAGTATAAAACTCACTGATAGAGCAGACAAACAAATGAGAAAGACAAATGAATCAGTACATAACACTATAGAAAACCACCAAACCACAAAGATAAACAGAAAAAGGAAGAAACAATGCATATACAAAACAACCAGAGAACAACCAGCAAAATGACAGGAGTAAGTCCTTAACTTTCAGTAATAGCCTTGAATGTAAATACATTAAATTCCTCCATTTAAAAAATATAAGCTGATTGAATGAATTAAAAAAAAAAATACCCAACTACATGCTACCTACAAGACACTCACTTCACTTGTAAAGACACACAGAGACTGAAAGTAAAGAGATAAAAATAAATTCCATGCAAATAAAAACCACAACCACAAAAAAGCAGGAGGAGCTACACTTATACCAGATAAAATAGACTCTAAGTCAAAAAACTGTAAAGAGAAGGACAAAGGAGATCACTATATAATGATAAAAGGGTACATTCAGATGGAGAAAAAAAAAACTGTAAATATATATGCACCTAACACTAGAGCAACAGATATATAAAACAAATATTTGATGAAAAAGGAGAAATAGACTGCAATAAAATAGTAGATGGGGACTTGAACATGTCAGTTTCAGCACTGGATAGATCATTTAGACCAACAATTAACAAAGAAACCTTAGACTTAAACTGTACTATAGACAAAATGGGCCTAACAGACACAGAACACTTTATTCAATAATACGAGAGTACACATTCTTCTTACTAGCACATGAAAGAGTACCTAGGAAAGACCATATGGTAGGCCCCAAAACAAACTTCAACAAATGTTTTAAAATTCGGATATCAAGTTTCATTTCTGATCATAGTGGAATGAAACAAAAAATCAATATCGAGGGAAACTTTGGAAACTGTAAATATGGAAATTAAACAACATGCTCCTGAATGAGCCCTGGTCAAGAAAGAAATTTTTTTAAAAAATCATGAAACAAAAGGAAATAAAAATATAACATACAAAAGTTATGAGATACAACAAAAACAGGACTAATAAGAAAGTTTATAACAATAAATACTTACATCAAAAGAGTAGAAAGATAAACTACCTAGTGATGAACCTCAAGGGACTAGAAAAGCAGGAAAAAAAAGCCAAAATTAATACAAGGACATAATTATCAGAGCAGAAATTAACAAAATAAAGACAAAAAAGTATTACAAAATATCAATAAAACAAAAAGTTGTTTTATGAAAAGAAAAAATTGAAGAATCATTATCTAGATGAACTAGGAAAATAGAAGACACAAAATCTGAAATGAAAAAGCAGACAGGACAATGGATACCAGAGAAATACAAAAGATCATTAGAGACTATTATGAACAACTATACACAAAGAAACTGAAAAACCTAGAAGAAATGAATAAATTTTTGGACATGTGCAACCTATCAAGATGAACAAGGAAGAAATAAAACACCTTAACTGACCAAAATGAGTAATGAGATTGAATTGGTAAAAAAAGTCTCTCAAGATACAGGACTGATGTATCAACATACACAAATCAATAAATGTGATACCTCACGTCAACAGAATTAAGAACAAAAAATGTGTAATTATCTTAATAGATGCATGATAATCCTTAATCCTTCATGATAAAATCTCTCAATAATTTAGATATTGAAAAAAGTGCCAAGCATAATAAAACCATATGAAAAATCCATATGCAACATCATAATAAATGAGAAAAAGTTGAAAGCTTTCCCTCTAAGAACAGGAAGAAGGAAAAAGATGCCCACTTTTACTACTCTTCAACACAGTGCTAGAAGTCCTAGCCAGAACAATCAGACAAAAGTGAACAAAGAATATAGAGAGGTCCAAGAAGTGGAAGAGAGGTAGAGGAAATGCTGGTTGGTGGAGCAGTTAGAACACATACATTTATTAAATTTGCCATCAAATATTGGCATAGTTCCTGGTGCACCAAAACAATTACAATAGCATATTAGTCCATTTTCACCTGCTGTAAGGACATATCCAAGACTCGGTAATTTATAAGGGAAAGAGGTTTGGTTGATTCACAGTTCCACAGGGCTTGGAAGCCTTCAGGAAACATAATCATGGTGAAAGGGGAAACAAACACATACTTCATCACATGGCAGCCACAAGGAGAAGTGCAGAGCAAAGGTGGGGAAAACCCCTTATAAAACCACCAAATGTCATGAGAACTCATGATAGTGAGTGCACTATCATGAGAATAGTATGGAGGTAACCATTCCAATGATTCAATTACCTCCCACCAGGTACCTCCCATGACATATGGGGATTATGAAAACTACTTTTCAAGATGAGATTTGGGTGGGGACACAGTCAAACCATATTATTCTACCCCAGCCCCTCACAGATCTCATGTCCTCACATTTCAAAACACAATCATGCCTTACCAACAGTCCCCCCAAAGTCCTTAACTAATTGCAGCATTAACTCAAAAGTCCAAGTCCAAAGTGTCATATGAGACAAGACAAATCCCTTCTGCCTATGAGCCTGTAAAATTAAAAGCAAGTTAGTTACTTTCTAGATACAATGAAGGTACAGGCATTGGGTAAATACATCCATTCCAAGTTGGAGAAATTGGCCAAATCGAAGGGTCTGTAGGCCCCATGCAAGTCCAAAACCCAAAAGGGCAGTTATTAAACCTTAAAGTTTCAAAATGACTCCCCTTGACACCATTTCTCACATCCATGGCATGCTGACACAAAAGGTGGGCTCCAATCGCCTTGGACAGCTCTCCCCCTGTGGCTTTGCAGGTTAGAGCCCCTCTCCCAGCTGCTTTCACAGGCTGACATTGAGTGCCTGCAGGTTTTGAAAGCACATACTGCAAGCTGTAGGTAGATTTACCATTTTGGGGTCTGGAGGACCATGGCCCTTTTCTCACAGCTCCACTAGGCAGTAGGGACTTGGTGTGGGGGCTCCTATCCCACATTTTCCTTCTGCACTGCTCTAGAAGAGAGCCTCCATGAGGTCTCCACCCTTGCAGTAAACTTCTGCCTGGACATCCAGGCATTTCCATACATCTTCTAAAATCTAGGTGAAGGTTCTCAAACTTCAATTTTTAATTGCTGTATACCCATGGCTTAACACCAAGCTGTAAGCTGCCAAGGCTTGGAGCTTGCACCCTCTGAATCAATGGCCTGAGCTGTACTTTGGCCCCTTTTAGCTGTAGCTGGAGTGGCTGGGACTCATGGCACCATGTCCCCAGGATGCACAGAGTGTGGAGGGGGGTGCTGCACTTGGCCCAGGAAGCCATGTTTCCCTCCTAGGCCTCTGGGCCTGTGATGGAAGGTGCTGCTGCAAAGGTCTCTGACATGCCCTGGAGACATTTTCCCCATTGTCTTGGTGATTAGCATTTGGCTCATGCAAATTTCTGCAGTGGGCTTGAATTTCTCCTCAGAAAATAGATTTATCTTTTCTACCGAATCACCAGGCTGCAAATTTTTCAAATCTTTATGGTCTGCTTCCTCTTGAACATTTTGATGCTTAGAAATTTCTTCTTCCAGATACCCTAAATCATCTATCTCAAGTTCAAAGTTCCACAGATCTTACGGCAGGGGCCAAATGCCCCTAGCTCTTTACATAACAAGAATGACCTTTACTTCAGTTGCCAAGAAGTTCCTCATTTCCATCTGAGACCACCTCAACCTGGACTTCATTGTCCATATCACTATCAGCACTTGGGTCAAAGCCATTCAATAAATATTTAGGAAGTTTCAGACTTTCCCACATCTCCCTGTCTTCTGAGTCAAATCTCTAGGAAGATCCAAACTCTCTCACATTTTTCTATCTTCTTCTGAGCTCTCCAAATGATTTCAACCTCTGCCTGTTACCTAGTTCCAAAATTGTTTCCACCTTTTTGAGTATCTTTACAATAGCCCCCCACCCTCTGCAGTGCCAATTTAGTGTATTAGTCCATTCTTATGCTGCTATAAGGACATACCCAATACTGGATAATTTACAAAGCAAAGAGGTTTAATTGATTCACAGTTCCACAGGGTTGAGGAGGTCTCAGGAAACTTACAATTATGGCAGAAGGGAAAGCAAACACTTATTTCTTCACACAGCGGCAACAAGGAGAGGTACAGAGCAAAGGTGGGGAAGAGCCTCATAAAATCATCAGATCTCGTGAGAACTCACTCACTGTCACAAGAACAGCATGGTATTAACCACCCTCATGATTCAATTACCTCCCACTGGGTTCCTTCTGTGACACGAGGGGATTACAGGAACTACAGTTCAAGATGAGATCTGGGTAGGGACACAGCCAAGCTATATCAAATAGCAACATCAAAGATTACCAGTCACAAATTATCATGGTTCGAAATATTTCAAGGATTGCCAAAATGTGACTCAGAATCATGAAATAAGCCATTCTGTTAAAGAAATGGCACAAAGAGACTTGCTCAATTCAGGATTGCCACAAACCTACTATGTGTGAAAAGTTCCTTATCTGTTAACCAAAATAAAGTAAAGCACAATAAAATGAGGCATGCCTGAATTATGTGTTAATTTCAAAAATATATAGTAAAAAATAAACAGAAATGTGGATTAGTAACCATCTTTTACATAATTAGGTATGGGTTGCTTAAAAAGAATCAAAGACCTTGTTAGACCCATAGATCATACGGAGGTCCAGGTAGGTGATGTGGGAGAAGGTTCCCTGGAGCCTACCACCATTTATTATTTCTATCTAAAGTGGGATATGGCCTTTGGGTAGAGTAAATAATAGGCAGCCAATATGATCAGTGTCTTCAACTCAGGGATCATGTCTTTATTTTCTCTTATGTTGTATTTCAGTCCCAAAGTAAAACAATCAACCAAGGAAATACAACCAAAGAAGTACTAAGTGAGGATGTAGAACCTACAGCTATGCTTGTAGCATTCAGACAATAGCATAACATCATATATAAATCAATAATATATTTTATTAATTAGTACCACTACCTAAGATATCTATGCAAAATTACCTTTTAGATTCGATATTGATTTTCTGGCAAATAATAATGAGTGACATCTTCTGTTCTTAATATTCTCTTGTATTTCTAGAATATTAATTAAGCTTCTGACCAAAATGAAAAGAAGCTTAAAATGTATAAGAAAAAGATAATTCAGAAAAAAAGGAGAAACTATTGAAATAAAACTAATGTAAAATAAAGCCAACAGAACCAACAGTTGGTTCTTTCAACGGACTAATACATTTGAAAAACTTCTGATAACTGTTCAGAAAACAAAAAGACAAGAAGAAAAGAATCATTTAAATGAGAAAGATAAAACTATAGGAGACATGTTTATTTAAAAAATTAAAAAGAAAATATTGAGAACAACTTTTTGTAAAACATTTAAACAATTAGGTAACATTTAAGAATCTTAGAAGTCACCAAACGTTAGTCATGACTACAGTTTCAAGAAAAGTTGAGAAATTTGAAAAATCCTATATTAATTTGAAAAATAAGTATTTTCTCACCAACAAAATAATACCAACCAAACAAATAAAAATGCACAAAAAAATGGCCTTATACATATTTTGAAGAAGTCATATATTTTTAGTGGTAATATTGACCAAACATTTACAAAATAGATACTTGGACTTGCACAGAAACTATTTCACAATAAGAACACAGGAAGAAGCGGATATGGTTTTGCTCTGTGTCCCACCTAAATCTCATTTCGAATTGTAATGCCCATGTGTTGAGGGAAGAACCTGTAATCCTCACATACGGAGGGACAGAGGTGATTGGATTGTGGTGGCAGTTTCCCCTACACTGTTCTCATAATAGTGAGGGAATTCTCATGAGACCTGACGGTTTTAAAAGTACCAGTTTTCCTTGCACTCTCTCTCTCCTACCGCCTTGTGAAGAAGGTGCTTGATTTTCCTGTGCCATCCACCATGATTGTAAATTTCCTGAGTCTTCCACACTCATACAAAACTGTGAGTCAATTAAACCTCTTTGATTTATAAATTACCCAATCTAAGGTAGTATCTTCATAGCAGTGTGAAAACGGACTAATACAGACACTAAACATTTTTTGCTTCTAACCTTATTTCACTGATGTTAGAATAACATAATTTTTTAAACTCAACAAAGACAGAGGAGAAAGATTAGGAGCCAATTTCTCTAAAGCAATGAAATAATCCTGACAAAAAGTATAATAACAATGTTCTTAATCAAGAGATAGTTAAAAATTATAAGCTACTTTGACCAAGTTGAGTTTGTCCAAGAAATGAAAGATTACTCTAAGAGAGGGCAATTTATTAATCTAATTCACTAGACAAATTGATTACAGGGAACATCATATGATCATCTAAATAGACAGTAAAATATGATAAAATTCAAGTTTTCTTAATATTAAAATAGCACAGAAAAGTACTAATAGAAGCAAATCTTCTTAATCCAAAAAGGTTGTCTGCAGTCTAGTGGTGTTGGATATCATAATAATAAATCTTGGCCAGCATTTTCCTTAATATAAGAAATAATGGAAGGATTTACTTTAGAACCACTATTCTTCCATGCTTGGCCAATGCAAGGAAACAAGAAACATACATAAAGGTTATGAAGATTGAAAATAAAGTTTTATCGTGATTCCTATATATACATGATATAATTAAGCAGAAATAAACATGATTATTAGAATTAAGAAGAGCTCAATAATCTTTCTCAAGTAGAGAAATATAGATGAGCAATGTACTATTTAAGTTTTCAGTAAATTCTTCATGTATGGGAAGATAGTTATCACAAATATTTCAAATATTCCCAAATTGTTTCATTTACAAAATGCAATTTCAGGCAAATTTCTGTTCTTTTATTTATTTTTAAATTAAATTTGGTGTCTAATTCTAAATTTAATATGTAAATACTAAGGTCTACAAAGAGCCAAGAAACTCTCAAGTCTGAGGTGAAATATTACACTGAATATTAAATAATAATAATTATAATAAGATTGTGATAATAGCAAAGAGAAAAACAAAATGACCAATTAAACAGAATAGAAAGCCATGAACCAGTCCACAAAAATGTAGAAATCTGACATATGAGAAAGTTGATATTGAATATCAATTGTATTACCTCCCTTCATAAAGGTGAAATGCTTATAGGGGTTGTGTACCTTTTAGTATTTCCTTGATTGATTGTTTTACTTTGGGACTGAGAAACAACATTCATGTTAACATCCTAATTCAAAATAGCAAGCACTATGATGTCAATGGGAATGTATAATAAATGTCTTTATATAAACTTGTCAGAGTACATAATATGTAATATTTATTGAACACTTGATATATGCCAGCATCACTTTAAGTCTTCTTCCTGTATTAACTTGTATAGTGATGGCTTATGTGACCTATCATGGTTTATATGATCTCTATTATCAACACTTTACACATGAAGAAACTGAGGCACAAAGTAAGTAAGCATTTTGGTTAAAGTTCTACAAGAATAAGAGATAGAATTGAGATTTGAACGTAAGCCTTAAGAGACAGAAATTACTCTGTCTTAGAATTTTGAAAATCAACAGACTTAAATAGTTTATTTTCATAATTGGCAAAATTTACCCCCAGAAAATTATAAGCAATCAACATTTAATTTATTTAGCACTATGTGAACAAAGGTGTTCATTTATTGTACTTAACTCAAAAATGTTTTATGTGTTCAAATATAGAATTGTGAAATAGACATTGATATATATGCTTGTGATTACTGAGTTACAGTTAAAACAAAATTGACAAACAGACTTTCTTAGCAGAATACAGTTCTATTACAATGTTAAGTAGGAAAAATCAGAACACAAAAATGAAAATATAGCATTGTGTCACATATCACAAATGCACAGGTGAAAGAATGGAAAGAAAATATTAACAATAGTTGTATCTTGTTGAAGACATATTGGGATGATTATCCCTTTTATTTCTCAGCTTTCTCTATTAATTTTTCAGTAGTTGTGTATTACCTATGCTACTTATAAAAAATTAAATTGACTTTTTCTAAGTATTGTTTTTAAAAATATCAAGACACATGATTAGTTTTGCCCTTCTAGCAGCGCAACATAGCAGAAAGGCCATTTCTGGACCCATGAGTTTGCTCGGCAGTTCAACAAGTTTTTAGGCTTGAGAGGCTACTCATGCTCATTTTAGGACAGAGAAAATTGAGGTTCAGAGAAATTGACTGTACAGATCTGTTCTGCAGATCAAATTAGGTAATCGAGCAGAAAGCTTTAAAAACTGCAAAGGCCTATAGACATGAGGTGCCACTGCATTCTGGTAAATTGTGAAATGTGCAGTCGAATGAAGTACTTATGATCTAATGGCAGAGGAAAATCAAAAATATGTTATTTTAAGCTCTATCTTTGACTATCTCCTATTCAAAGAACATCTTCAGGAAGGAAAGTTAAGTTTTCTGCCCTTGACTTTTCACTGTTGAATAACATGCTTAATGTTCCTTATTTATTTAAAAAATCATTTGGGATCAATGCATTAAATGGGTTTGGTTCAGAATAATATTAGCATCAAAGAATGACATAGTCTAGGCAACAAGATTTTAGAAAATGACATATCCAAATTATCTAAAGGTCAAATCTTTAGCATCAAACAGACATGGGCCCAATTCATTTCTTTCTTTCTTCATTTAGGGCATATTTCTTCATGGTAGTGTTTAATGTAATTTTGCAACAAATCTAGAGGATACTATAATGAGTGTTACAAGAAAAATTGGCCACTCTTATACAGTTTAAACGGATATGTGATACAGATTTGAAAGATAAGAAAGTATGGAAAAGAAGGAACCCCGTAAAAGAAACTGAAGTCCAGGAAAAAGCACAGATAAGAAGGAAAGGTAGGAAACCAATTGGCCTGGATTAAGGGAGGTGTTTTGTTAGCGAAAAGCAATGTCAATGGTCATTTTTTATCACCAGTGATTTTCTATTGTGATCAGACCTCAAGGCCAGGAAGTTCGCAGCCTTTCTTGGCAAAATTCAATTCCCATTAATTTGAGTGCTTTTTTTTTTTTTTTCTTTACTATAAGTAGACCGTGAAGGCAAGGTTAACACTATTTCATGTCCATGTTTCATCTGTTGTGATTCTCCTTTCAATATCAAAATTATAAGTGCCCTTCGTATTCACAGTGGAAATTATTGTTTACCTCAGTTGGAGTTTGTTTTGTTCATGATTTTTACCCAATTTGTCTGGGTGACCATTAACGTAAAGTATGGACAATTTGCAATAGATATATTAGAAATTAGTTATTCAAACAGTGTTCGGAAAGATCAAGCTTTATTCTGTAAAAGAGCAGAATTTTAACTACCCTTGAATGCCATAAAACCCTACTCTTTTCTTTTTAGAGAACGTGTACATTGTATTGCTTTTACTGGTTTAAAAAAAAAAAAAAAAAAAGACAGATGGCACAGAAATAGGGCCTAGGAAAATCACTTATAGCGAAACCAATTTTAATACCCTTGCTAATAAAAGTTCTTTCTATACATGTGTGCCAGATTTTTCCAGGAAAAAAAAAAAAAAGGGAGTAATTCTTCATTTTGTCTAGGGAATTTAACTCTTTCAATACCCTGGGGCGCTTTACGGTGCATTAAATTATACTAAATAGCCCGAAAGAATTAACACACTTTCCAAGTCAAGTCTTTTATTTCTTTCTGCTGAGTAACATCAGGCCATTGATCATATTAGAAGGTCTAACCAACTCCCACAAGGCACTTTCCCTTATGTCAGAGCTAGCCAGGTGTGATGGTTTCCTTTCTTGAACTCCAATAAACTTTATAAGACCTATTCAACATCATTCAACTAAATCCCATAATGGCAAATTTATAACTCAGTAGTGCTAAATGATGTAGTTGGTTGTCTCTACTGCTTGCTAGCTTAATATCAAAAATAAAGCCAGCTAACCCAACATTTGTCTGAAATTGTGTTACTTGACCTTTATCAACCCAAAGCAAGAGAAAAACTTCATGCCACACCATCTTTACCTTAATTATGTCTTTCCCCAATTGGTCTTGTAAACTTGGGGAGCTAGTCAAGCTTTTTATCCCACCTCAGGGGGTCAAGAGAATAGGAAACCTGTCACTAATTCCTTTCACCTCACAGGCAAAACTCCTTCACCCAATTAACTAAGGCCAGGTGCACCCTCCAGTGAGTCTGAGGAATGCAGAGAACTCACAATGTCTGCTTCCATCTTGCCAGAAAACAAGCCAAGTCTGCACCTGATTAGCAAGCTTTGCTGGGGCTGCAAAAAGTTGGTAAATGTGTGTATTTTTCTCCATGAAAACTGGGAAAGATCATGGGTGTTGTGAGTTAAGTAATGATTGCCCAGGCCAAACAATATCCAGAGTGCTTTGTGCATTAAGAGACCTATCCTTTATAGGAACCAGTTTATCAAGATAGACAAATGGCAGCCACTCATGCTAATCAGCAGACATCAAGGTGCTGAGTTATAGTTTGGACCCAAGTGGCCTTTAATATATTCTGAGGATATATTTAGGGTGTGTTACTCATGGTTTGAATTTTCAAGAGTAAACATAAATATATTCAGATAAAATTAATGGTGGAAAAACAGCAGCATATGGGGGGAAAGAACAAAAATCCTAGTTCAGAAATTAGAAATGACTATCCCAAGTATGAAATGATAACAAAGGTGGTGGCAGCAGCAGTGGGGGTTATACAGGTTATACAGCTAGAGTTTCAAAGGCCTGGATTGAAAACCCTGACCAAATTAGAACATGGCAAGTTCTATTTGTTTGCATAATTTCCATAATTTCTCTGAGGATTATTTGTCTCATGTGGAAAACTGGAAAAGTTACTATAATATAACAGTATTACCGGTTTTATAGGTTGTGAAGATTCAGTGAGATAATGTGATCAGGACTTTGAGGACTGGCAGGCTAATCGTATGCACTCAGTAATTGAGAACTGTTATTCTAATGATTGAAGACATTTAATTAGTGAAAGAAGCAAAATAATCAAATGAAAAATATGTTTGTTCCCACAGGAGAAGTCAGCTTACTAAGTGAGAGATTAGGGCTTTGCCTAATAATTTGGCCCCAAATGTCTGGTATTCAGAAAATTAGAAGGGAATGCTTTAGACCTGTGACTTTCAAAATGTGCTTAGCTGGGTCCCAAAGCAGTTTTTTGAGGTGCCTCAAAGTCTATGTTGGGAAGAGAATGAGGCAGAGTAGAGACTGAACAGACAACATTTCCCTTTGCTTCAATCTATTTTGTATATTAGATATTAATATACAACTGTATGTGAATAATAAGTTTGTAAAGTGAAACATGTAAATTACATGCTCAGTCTAGCATAACAGCAGTTGCTCCTGAAGAGCTGATTGTAACAATGATATATGATTCTCTGTGGTTTATATGCTCTGAACATTGAAAATGCCCCCACCTGGAGTGCTAATATTAATTATACATCACTCACTTGTCGACCCGTTCTTAGGTGGTGAAAGTATTTTTGATCTACTGGGTTTTTCTAGTTACTGTGGGTGGTAAAAACCCTGACAGGTCATCAGTTCCATAGACGCGGTAGTGAAGGGTGTCTGCTCTTTGGTATTGCGGTCCTGATTCTTCAAGCCAACCTTCACAAGTCAATCATTGACCATTCCTTGCTGTTGAAAGGGCATGTAATTTTTTAAGAAAGGATGTGTCCAGGAGGTTGCTAAGATCGTCATTCTTTTAGTCTTGCTCTGCCACCCAGGCTGGAGTGCAGTGGCCGGATCTCAGCTCACTGCAAGCTCCGCCTCCCGGGTTTACGCCATTCTCCTGCCTCAGCCTCCCGAGTAGCTGGGACTACAGGCGCCCGCCTCGTCGCCGGGCTAGTTTTTTGTATTTTTAAGTAGAGACAGGGTTTCACCGTATTAGCCAGGATGGTCTCGATCTCCTGACCTCGTGATCCACCCGTCTCGGCCTCCCAAAGTGCTGGGATTACAGGCTTGAGCCACCGCGCCCGGCCTCAGATCGTCATTCTCGCTAGAGGGTTTTCAGACTTCACCAGTGGGGTAAACTCACTTAATATCTCATAAGCCTAACTTTCTTATAAAAAATCCCTTATTTTTCTTATTTTTATTTTAGTGTCATCTGCATATTGTTTCTGTGATATCGATGCAGCTTTCTAAGAACTACCGTCATGGCTCCTGTCTGATTCTTCTCCATTACAGGAGGGGTTTCAGCAGTCAGGCCATAAGAGTGAACATATACTTGGCTCAGGTTCAGAGTAAAGATTTTTAGTTGGATCCAGATACTTCAGGTTCAAAATCATGAGCTGTACTGTTAGCGGAGGCAAATCCATATGGGTCTTCAACAGCCTTGGTTCTTGACTACTTAAAGAATTCGACTGGGGGCATCAGGAAGAGTGAGAGACTGAGGCAAGTCTTAGAGCGTGACTTTAAGTTTATTGAAAAGCCTGAGAACGAGAATAAAAAGAATTAAAGTTCATTTTAGAGAGGTCCATGTGAGTGACTTGACAGAGCAAGTGCATGGCCTGACCTTTTGACTTGGGGTCTTATATGTTGGCATACTTTCAGGGTCTTGCGTTACTTCTCCCCACTTACCCAACCCCTGAGATCTTATCGGGAAGTGGCCGATCACCAGTTTCAGGTGTTATTCATCTCTTAGGAGACTGCGTGTCCCTGGCACTGGCTGTGACCAATTATTATTTTGGAGAGACAGTTAGCATCCATGTGACCATCACCTAATGGTCACCTGACCCTCCTGGTATATACTGGGGGAGCCCTCTCCTGCCCTGCTCATATGTGACTGCTCATATGTGACTCATTATAACCCAACATGGCTTTGACTCAGCATGAAATAGTCAAAGGAATACAATCCAGCAAGCAAAAGTACTTTCAAAACATCCTGCCTGCACTTACAACTATCACAGAACATTAAAGGAGATTTAATTTGTAATAAACAGCAACATCTCTGACAATTTCTTTTTGTCTTTCCTGAATTCTTTTCACCAGCTTCTTTGAGTGTATTGTTTGTCAAACATTCCCCCTGCTCCCTACCCCTGACACATTCCACTCTCTATTTCAAGTCTCGAAGTTATACGTTTCCTTCTAGGCAATGGTACAGAATTGAGTTCCTTCCCTCTTTTCACATATGTAATGACTTCCAAATGGGAGCCCCAATAACCCATAATGTGTTTGTGTTGCCTAGGTCATCTAACGCTTTTACACACAGGTAATACTTATTGAGGTGTTTAGATTTTCTGTATAAATAGCTGAGATTTATAATCAAATGTTTCAGAAACAGTTCAAACATTGGAAGAAGCTAAATAAAAATTAATTGGAAGCAAATACAAGTCATCTGTATACTTCTTACATTGTTTCTTAAAACAACCCCATTCTGTCTTTCTCTGCACTCATTTTCCACAGGAATAGACCATACTCCTCCCATTTCCTATTCCAGGAATAATAATACACAATGTTATAACATTTTATGACTCTAAGCCTGTAAGCCAATAAATTGTTAAAGTTTTGGAGACTATTAAATAATTTTTGCCCATTCAGGTATATAAAAAAGTATCGTCTTTTCCTAGACTGCATTTTTCCCCACAAGAAGTGTCTTAAAATGTCTTTTATTTATGACCAAGTATTTTTAAACCTAACGTTTCCAATAATTTTTCCTCTAATATTTTTCAAGGGGAAAAATGAAATTAATAAAAAAGAACTCTATGAAATGGTCTAAGTTATATATGTGAGTTTCCTTAATAAAAGTTTAAAACACTTTTCTTTAATGTCCACTACCACTACATGCACATCATAGAACAAAGCAGACCCTTTAAGAACACTTGGGGATATGGAATTATATATAAGTGCTTATAATACTGAGTAAGGATGGAGAATATTTGAATGGAGGCTGCCTATCTTTGCTACCATATCAAGTGACTTTTCAAAGAAATGTAGGTGGACGTTGTGAAGTCAACTTTATTATTTAGATTTGGTCAATTTATAAAACTGGAATAGTATATATATGGAGGTTATGAGGAATGGCCTATAGCTTATACAGTTATGGAGGCTGAAAAGTCCTACAACCTTGCAGTTGGTGAGCTGGAGACCTAGAAGAGCTGATGATATGTGTAGCTCCCATTTTTGTCCAAATGACTGAGAGACAGGAGAGTGAATAGGGTACATTTCAGTTTGTGTCCCAGTCTGAAGCCAGAAGAAACATCCCAGCTCAAAGACAGTCAGGAAAATAAGCAAATTCTTCTTTACCGAGCCTTTTGTTCTGTGTTTGGGCCCAACCACATTAGGGAAGGCAATCTGCTTTGTTCAATTTACACATTCACATGTAAATCTTATCCAGAAACACCCTCACAAATAAACCCAGAATAATATTTAAACAAACATCTGTGTACTATGTGACCTAGTGAAGCTGGCACCTATAATTAATCATCATATCTACTAATTAGGATTATTTTATGAGGCTCAAATAAAAAATCTTAAAAATATATTAATAAGGTATCACTTGAGTGTTACTATATTTTTAGATATTTAAAATATCTGTATCTGTGTATGTTTATACACACAGACCTAAATAGTTAATACATATTTTAAAACCCACAATAATTAATTTAGATAAAAGCCCCTGGGAAAGGGGAATGGGAAAGGCCATAAAATGTTGCCCATTCATTTCTCTATAGCTGTGCTGTCCAAAATTGTATCTATTAGTCAAATGTGAATATTGAGCATTTGAAATGTGTTTAGAATGACTAAGAATATAAATTTTAGTTTAATTTTAATTAATATAAATTTTAAAACAATAGGTAATTCAGTTACTGAAAACTTAAGCATGTTTGGAATAACTTGAATAGATGCATCTAGTTTTTCAACATAAACGAAATAAAATCTAAATTTACATCAATATTTCAGATAAAAATTTAGTATCCAAATTAAGAAGTACTATAAACATAAAATATTCACCTGGGTTTTAAAACTTGATGTGAAAAATGGAATGTAAAATATCTCATTAATAATTCTGCCATTGGTTACAAGACAAAGTAATATTTTTGATATATGGGTTAATAAAATATATCATTAAAGTTAATTTCGGCAGGGCGCGGCGGCTCACGCCTGTAATCCCAGCAGTTTCGGAGGCCGAGGCAGGCAGATCACGAGGTCAGGAGATTGAGAGCATCCTGGCTAATACGATGAAACCCCATCTCTACTTAAAAAACACAAAAAATTACCCGGGCATCGCGGCGGGCGCCTGTAGTCCCAGCTACTCCGAAACTGAGGCAGGAGAATGGCGTGAACCCGGGAAGCGGAGCCTGCAGTGAGCCAAGATGGCACCACTGCACTCCAGCCTGGGCGACAGAGCGAGACTCCGTCTCAAAAAAGCAAAAGTTAATTTCACCTGTTTCTTTTTACTTTTTTAATGTGGTTACTAAAACAATTCAAATTATATATATGGCTTGCATTTTATTTCTGTTGGACAGAGCTGCTATAGGTTAATGATAACTTCAAGTTAGAATGAACATCGAATTCAGGCTTTAAGTTCAGAAAACAATAGTATGGAGCCTGAGGGTGTGTATAAAATAATAAAGGGCAAAATATTGGTTTTCGTGCGTCTTATTTCAAAGCCTATACAGATTTGCAATAATTTCTTGGTATCACAAACATTTATAACACAATTTAGGTGATGTAGAATGCTTTAATGTATTGATCTTAGAGTCACAACTGAAGTAAAAAATGAAATGGATTAGAATTCTTCCAATCCCCACAGAATAACACATGTATGTCACAATTTGTAATATTGGAAAATTATTTTTAACAGCATAATGGTTTATTTTGTTATCTATTTCAAATATATGTATGTTAAGCATCATCTAAAGTTAAAATTGATTATTTGAATGACATTTTGCAATATAGCCATTTCATGTACCTAGTTAACAAATATTTATTTACAGGCATCCTTTGGCACTGGGGTATAATGGTAAGTAAAAAAGATTAAAGTTCATATCCTAATGGAACTTATAGGGACCAATAATAGTTAAATAAAAAATAATTAATATTATATAATAAATACAAATAAAATATAATAAGTCCTTTAAAGTGAAGACGTAATGGAATTCAGAACAATTTTCATTAAATACTTGGGAGTGGAAACCTCTTTGGATGGTGCTGAGGAGAGAATAAGAGGTGACAAATTAGAGTCATTATATCTGGGCAGCTCTCTGAAAGTTTGACAACAAATGAGATCCAAGAAAAGATAAGACATCTAAAGGATAATTGGAAGTAGATGTGGGATTTTTAAAAGATGATACTTTTTAGAGGTCTTTGAAGGTTTTGGTAACTGTCAAGTAGGAAGAAAGGATACAATGATGCAGGAAAGTGAGAGGATAACCAAAGCAGCAGTTTGTGAAAAACTAGAGTGCAAGACTTCTAAGTACAGAAGAGAAACGATCTCCTATAGCAAGAGAGATACCTCATGCATTTCAATAGGAAGGAAGGAGAATAGCAGAAAGAGAAAGGAATTTCTCTCCAGTGAATAAGATGTATGAATATAATGGAAGATCATCTACTAAGGTCTTGAACAACTGAGCAGAAGGCATGCAATTGTTACCTGATGGCATGAGAAAATTGGCCCACTAGAGACAGTTCCTGGGCATGACTTAATACAAATTTGAGGGTTTATGTTAAAAAAAAAAAAAAGAAAGAAAGAAAGAAAGAAAAAAAAAAGGTTGTAAAAAGTCTGTTTGGTTGTGTAATTATTTACATCAAATATTATGGCTCTGGTTCTGATGTGGAGAAAATAAGTGAAGTATTCATTCATAATTGGGATTTTGCCAATGAAGAACTCAATGGCCAAGGAAATGATTAAAGTGAAGGAAAATGTGAACTCGGCTGGAAAAAAATATAAATGGAGCCAAGGGTGAGGAATGACGTGGGGAAAGAAGATGTACTGAAGAGTCAAGTAATTCTGTCAATGGAGGTACATGAGCAATTTAATCCAAAGTATGGAAATGATGGTTGCAAAGTGGGATTATGTACAATAAAGAATGCAAAGTTGTCCAAATTGCCTAATATATCAAATTTAGATCATAGCCATGGGATTGTTTGCCTAAAATTGACTGTTTTGGTGAAGATTACAAGAAGATTCTGATACGTAGGTTTTTTGATGCTTTATTTGTGAAGATATTTGTGTCCCTAAGAATAATCAAAGAAGTTTCAAGAAAAGAAGATGTGTGCAAGAAACTAAAGTCTGCAGTGAATGAAGGGGAGCAACTAATATATTAGTAAATGACAACAATTAGGAGAGGACAGGAGGGAGTCGTATCTTTATGGATTAATTATCAAGAAACTTTTTTTTGTAAGAAGAAAGAAAATAATGATCTATTAGCAAAATACACATACAGACCTTACTTCATGACCCTGACAAGCTGGTAGAGTGAAAAAAAAAAAAAAAAAAAAAAAAAGTCTCTCCAAGAGGAATGCTAGGATGCCCATAGGGCAAAGAGGTTTTAAGAGATTGTCCTAGGAAAGTGCTGAGGACAAAGGAATACACTGAACCTAAACCAGAAGTTTCAGAGCATGTATTGAAAGGTTATGTATAAAATAAAATGGAGCACCTAATGGTTTAGACTGGGGGATGAATAGAGAAGTTTAGGATTGTGAGTCTGGATAGAACTAATTCTTTATTCTCTGAGATAAGGACATGAAATCATAACCAGAACTCAGACCCCAAATACTGCCTTAGGTGTCACAGCAGCTCAAGAGTTGGATACTTTTTTAGGTCATGAACCTTATGAATGTGATTATAAAACAGCAGCTTTTTGGGGTGTTTTGTATCATTTTCTTAATTATTTCAATTCAAGCTATGAAAAATTTTGTGTATTTATTCAATATGTGTAACTCATATGTATACTGAGTATACATCTATGTTTCTTTGCCTGTTAATTTAATACTATATTAAGAATGTATGTAAATGCCTAAAATATTCTGAGTATGTTTTTTATAAGGCAATAGTTTTTTTCCATATTTACTCTCATGAGCATGTCATACAAAACCAAATAAATTAAAAAATCTTTAATGTCCATCTTCTGATTCTGCAAACATTTAAAGGTTTGACATAATTTTGGCTTTCAAACTAATTTCTAATGTATATGGGACCCAAATTTCTGGAATACTATCTATACCATTCTAATTTATGTTTTCTTAGCAACCTACTATTTGAAGATAGCTGTAATGCCAATAGGAAGTATTTCATAAGCTTTTCCCCAAAATTTCATGTTTTACATTCATGAGTAATCCACTGACAAATTTTGAATGATACTTAAAATTCAGTTTCAATGTAAGATCTATATTTAATTTATTTTTATTTTTTATTGTAAGTAGCTTAGTTGTAAAAAGATGACAGGCTCACCTTTAGTCTCTGTATACTAATTATTTGAAATTGATTCTGTTATTTAGCAGCAACAAATTAGTATTTTCTAAAATGTGATTTCACTGACAACTTGAGGATAGATTTAAAGTTATAAAAGTTGTCCTTATACAAGGAATAGTTTTGATCACAAGCTACTGTCTCTGAGTAACTTTTTCTGGAATGTTTGATAAATTGCTTTTATTTTGTTTACATTCCTTAGTGTTGAAAACCATTTGGTTCTAATAGTAACAATTTATTCTTTAAGACAAATAAAGCTTTCAGACCATAACTATGCATATAGTTTTTAAATCGCGTTTGTATTTAAAATGTAATATCTTTACATTTTAGCTTTTTATATTTAGGAATTCTTCAAAACTTTGAAACATCACCATTTATTTACTCAATCTTATTTTAAATTAGTTTTAAAAATCTACCTTCCATTGCAGTATCGTCCCTTTATAGCACTTCTCAAATATCTTTGAAAATGCTAGTTGTAATTCTTCTGAAGTTTCTTAATCTTTCCAGAAATAACCGTGTTTCTCTCAGAGTGAGTTTCTTCCTTTGCTCATCTTAGTATTTCTTCTTATTGTTGCTGGCTGTTATCATATATCTTGTATGGTAGCGCTAGCATTGCAACTCTGAGATCTTTCTTCAAGAGGACCTGCTGCTGAGGGTATATTTGGCTCACTAGATCCAGCTGCTGTACCTTTGGGATGCATTACAGTGTTCAGACATAGGCCAGTCCCACTGCTGTTCACATACATTTAAGCATGGTAGAGTAAGCACACCTAGACCAATCCCACCCAATGCAGAACTTCTTTAATGGTCAATCTTGTCTTGGGGAACTCTTCAAGTGTTGGCTGAGTGTCTCAGAGCTGAACTACTATCTCATGCTCTTTCTTCCCAATCTTTCTTTCTTCCTTCTTTCCTTCCAAAAGTTTTCAGATCTGCATTTCAAACTGAAGGCTCTCTTGCCTTCTCTTGCTTCCCTCAAGTTTATCCCTCATGGACATTTAACCCAATATAATCGTTACACCTCTATTCCTATCTTTGTGTCTGCTTCTTAGAGTACTTTGACTGACACATATATTCATTCTTGATTTTCTATAGACTAGGTATATACAGTAGTTACCTTATATAGGTTGCATCAGTTTTCCTTAATGTTTCTTTGAAAAGCAGGACAAATTTCAAACTATATCCATGGGTGGTATATCCTAAATGACAAGATTCATTTTTGGTTTTGTAGAGAGGAGACAAGCAAGGAGGCTACCAAATTTGTTTAGAAAGCCTTTGACCACCTTCAGCCTGAGGAAGTGAGACCAGTACCTTAATTTGGGGTAGGTAGAGGTGGTTGTGGGGAGGTGGAGACAATGATCTACATGTTATTGTCCTGTTAGAGTGTTGGCCTTTCCTCACACTCTGATTCTATACATTTTGCCAGTTCTGGATAGCTCCATTGTGGAAAACTGAAAACTTCTGCACTACGTTCCAGTTTCTCTTGCACATGTGGTATACTAAAGCTCCTCTGGTTCTTGACTGATTTCTACAGCCCTTCCAACCTTGCCGGCCTTGCCTGCTTTTGTACAGAACTGCTGTGGTAGCCTCTTTTCTACAAGCTGCAAGCAGTTTCTCACAAGACTAATTTGAGCGGATCTTGCATCAGTTTCCTGACATATGTAAGATTATGTTCCAGGGCTTCTGTGACAGGTGATGTGGGGGAAGTTCCAATAGGACCTCGAGAAAACCCTGGGAGCTCAATTAGGTAACTTGGAGGCTGCAGTTTCAGTTGGGATCAAATGGAAGAGAAGATTCTATAACAAATCCAGTTGTGTTTTTTATAATTAATAAGGTAGAAATATCCACAATACTGTGGTAGAACCCATGCTCTTGAAAGTATTAAGATGATCTTTATTATGTATTATATGGTGGTGGAAATTAAACTCTAGCAATATTAAAGGAGATACTTCTCTACTTTCATTTTGATAATTTTTTGGAAGAAGAGAAGAGTAATCACTTGTGTTTAGTGTTCCATCTGAGAACAAAAAAAGCAAGTATTTCAAGTTTTATGACAATTAATTCCATTCCCTGATTGATTGATTGATTGACTAAAACCGAGTATCGCTCTATCACATAGGCTGGAGTGCAGCGGTGCAATCTGGGCTCACTGCAACCTCCGCCTCACAGGTTCAAGCGATTCTTGTGCCTCAGCCTCCCGAGTAGCTGGAATTACAGCTGCCCACCACCATACCTGGCTAATTTTTGTATTTTTAGTAGAAACCGTGTTTCACCATGTTGGCCAGGCTGGTCTCAAACCCCTGACCTCAGATAATCTGCCTGCCTTGGCCTCCCAAAATGCTGGGATTACAGGCATGAGCCACCGTACCCGGACTAATTCCTTTTATTTTAAAAATTAAATTTATTAATGGAGTTTAGCTGAGTCATTTATAAAATTAAAAACAATATGTAAAATCAAAAAAAGCATTAAGAAATTACAATAGATACTAAAGCTACACTAAAACATTATCACAGTATTATATTCAATTCTTAGGATAATATTAATTTTTATACCAAAATGATTCTTGCCTGGGATAAATTTTAGTTGAGTAACACACAGTATTTTTTAATTTCTCATCTAGTAAAAGTATTTAAAATATATATCAGGGACTTCAAAAACATATTAAATAAACATACTTTTCTTTGTGTTCTATTTTATGTGCATATCCAACTTTCCATCTCCAATGTTAAGCTGTGAGACTTGTTGCTGCAAGAGTATAGTTGCTTCCTAGGACAATTAGGACAGTGATCAGCTTTGGGTATCAAAATCGACAGCATACTTTATTCTATTCAAAATTGATATTCTTGACACTCAGAATTTAGTTGTAGAAAAAAAGAATTACCTAAATTACTTTAGTTACTATTTCTACTTTAAGAGCCAGGCATAGAGGCACATACGTGGTTTTTAGAAATACTTATTCTAGAATCAGAGTAATAAAAACATTTCATCATTTCAGCATCACTCACAGAATCCATATATATACATATATATTTAAAAATTAAAACAAAACTTTTTTGACATAACAAGACTTCACTTTACTAAATGCAAATCACCCTGCTATTTTCTATTTAATAAAAAAAAAAAAAATCAAACAAAGTTTGGTTTCAACCAACTTTTTTTAACCCAATTGCATTGAAAAGCTTCAACTAAATTATAGACTTTACGATTTTACAATTTTCATGGAACAAGAAATTCAGAATTTTTCTTAGAGAAAATTAAAAACCTTCCTGTTTGAGAAGAGTGGCAGAGGAAAGACTGAAAGTTCAAAGGCAAGTTCTTTACTCTCTAATGGTAGAACTATAATAAGTACAAGTAGAACTCATGCTCTTCAAAGTATAGAGATGATCTTTCTTATGTATTATATGGTGGTGGAAATTAAATCCTAGAAATATTAAATGACATCTAAATAGTAGTAGGGCTGGTACCACTTTCTAGAGTTCTTGGGTTAAAAGATTGCTTTTTTTTTTTTTTTTTTTTTTTTTTTTGTGCTGTCACACAAACCTTCTTACAGACTTTATTTTGAAAACTACTCATTTACTTTTTGCCTTTAATATGTTTTTCGAGGTAAATGGCTTATTCTAAGAAATGTGACTTCAAAAGGATCATATGCAAAACATTTGTATCTGGCACACTGTCTACAGAATAAATTCAGTACATTTAAACTTTTTAAGACTGAAGGCAAGAAAAAAAAAGCTAAGATGAATGACTGATTTAAAATGAGAAAGTTGTACAGTGT
This sequence comes from Rhinopithecus roxellana, assembly GCF_007565055.1. Classification (NCBI taxonomy): domain Eukaryota; kingdom Metazoa; phylum Chordata; class Mammalia; order Primates; family Cercopithecidae; genus Rhinopithecus; species Rhinopithecus roxellana. The sequence goes on along the minus strand of NC_044553.1, from coordinate 142,754,264 downwards.
CAGCCACGAAGATTCTAGTGAGGTCATGACGAAGAAATGGGTGCTGTGTTTAGTTATACTGAAGTGAACAAATTTCATGCCAGCTCGAGATGCTTATAAATTCCCTTTAAAATGTTGTGGCTAACTGCTCCAAAGAATGTGCAAGTTGATTTAAATAAGTTTCCAGAAACTGAACTGTTTATTTCAGTCTTCTCCAAAAGGCTTTGATATGTAAATCAATTTGGAAACAAAGATATGTTTGCCTCTTAATATTTCCATTCTCTACGTGTGCTAAATGGCAACCTTGGAATAATTTCCTTTGATCTAAGAAATGAGACTAAGTTAGATTTTGTAAAGGTCAGGGTGAGACGAGATTTAATCCAATCCAACCAAAATGAAATCAATTTACATTATTCTCCACATATGAAATAATGTGAGCGATGGGAACAAATATAAGGTGGTTTAAATATCTATCTGACACTGTGGCCTAAGTCAAGACAAAACCATCCTGAAGCTTTGGTTTCATTACTTATGAAATGGGGATAATGGTACTTATTTTCTGGGTTTTGTAGGAATGAGTGATCCCACCTATAAACATGTAACCGAGTTCTGACTTAGAGCAAGCTCCTAAACCACGGTAGTTACTGACATGCTTACTTTTTCACTCATTATTATTATAAGGATTGAGGCTGTGGTTCCTGCTAGATGTACTAAGAAGAGTAACAGGTAATCCTTGAAAAGGCCAAAAAAAAAAGCTTAAAGTACAGTAAAGAAGTAAACGATTTTAATAACTGTGGCTAACTTGAATATATCCAAGAAGGGCTCCTGGTTATTTTCTAAAACAAATAAGGAAAATAAATTGTCAATGTTCTTCGCCTTTATCCTAGTGTGTCTAATTGAAATCTGGCACCTGATGGGCCATAGTACCTTTCCCATCTCTTTCCCCTGAGCAGAGTAACATTTGGCCAGTATACTCTAGAATAATATTATTGCTTTATGTGGCTGATGCTCATTCTGATTGGTCAGTGTCATTGCCATATGAGTTGCTAAATATTTTGAGTATCATCCCTCCTTCCATGCCAGTTTATGGGTGTGTTAAGGCAAAAGACACAAGAATTCTCAGATGTTGAAATGGTGCAAATTGTTTTCCTGGGCTGAGTACAGTTTTCTTGCTTTGAACACAAAGGCTAATTTATACCTCTTGGTAACTAAATAAATTGCGGGTATTCTTAGAATTTGACCTTCTGGAAAATGGCGTAGATAAATTGTATCAGACTTTATTCATCCAAAGAATAAAAATGTTTTATTCTAACCTGAAGTTTCTGGAAGGTGTCTTAATCAGGTTAATATTGATCTTTACTGGTTTTCCAGATTCTTTCTTGTGAAACACTTGCCATATGACCAACAGCTGTGTTGTTTTAAGCAAACATATTTTCACTGAAAACATCAGCACTGGCATTTTCAAACAATTACATTAAAACTTTGGCAAACGAGGAGGGAAATACTGTGGATTTTTACAAATAGCATGTTTCACCACTTCCAGTTAGCCTTTCATTTCTATAGATGTCAGTAGCAATTGGCTTTGTGTTCTGATTATTGTTTATCAACAAAACAGTCAATATTACTGATACTTCTTTTCAAGTTGAATTTTTAAAATTTGGATTGAAAAACACATGTCATCTACCCTCTTAATAAATGTTAAGTGTATCATACAGTAATGTTAATTATAAGCACAATGTTGTACATCAGCTCGCTACAACTTTTTCATCTTGTGGAACTGAAACTTTATACTGATTGAATAGCAATTTCTTTTGCTCTTCTCTCCTGGCAACCACCATTCTACTCTTTTCCTTGATGAATTAGACTAACTGCCTCATATAAGTGGAATCATGCAGTATTCTGTGAATGGCTGATTTCACTTAGCATGATGTCCTCAAGGTTCATCCATGTTGTACCATATGATATGATTTTCTTCTTTTTTATGTCTAAATAATATTCCATACTTTCTATGGTCTGAATGTTTGTGTGCCCCCAAAATTCATATGTTGAAATTTTGACTCTAGTCTGATAGTATTAAAAAGTGGGATCTCTGGGAGGTAGTTAGATCAGGAGGTCAGAACTTTCTGGAATTAGTAACCTTATTAAAGAAGCCCCAGGGATTTTTTTAAAATTTTTTTATTATTGCCTCTTTCAGCATGTGAGGATGCAACGAGAAGGCCATCAATGAACCAACAAGGAAAGGAAGCTTTACGAGACACCAAATCTTCTGGTGCCTGATTTTGGACTTCCCAACCTCCAGAACCATGGGCAATAAGTTTCTGTTACTTACAAGCTACCAAGTTTATGGTATTTTTATAGTAGAATAAATCTACTTGAATAAAACCACATTTTCTTTATTCACTTATCTATTGATGAACATTGAGATGGTTTCCACGTCTTGGTTATTGTGAATAACACTGCAGTGAACATCAAAGTGAAAATATCTCTTTGAGATCCTGATTTTGACTATTTGTGATAAATACACAGATGTGAGACGACTCAATCTTGTGGTCATTTTAGTTTGACTTTTGTAAGAAACCTCCATACTATTATCCATAGTGACTGTGCTATTATATATTCCCACCAAAGGGCACAAAGGGTTTTAATTTCTCCACATCCTTGTCAGCACTTGTTATTATCTCTTTGTTTGTTTGTTTGGTTGGTTGGTTGGTTGGTTGGTGTTTCTTTTTGTTTTTGTTGTTGTTTGTTTGTTTTTGATAGTAGTCCTCCTACAAGTGTAAGGTGATATCTCATTGTGGTTTTGACTTGTATTTCTCTGATGATTAGTGATGCCAAGTATTTTTTCACATGCCTGTTGGCCATTTCATTGTCTCCTTTGGGAAAAAAAAATGTCTATTCAAGTCTTTCTTAGTATGCTTTTTGTTACTATAAAGGAATTTCTAAACCTGGATAATTTATAAAGAAAAAATGTTTGGTTCATGGTTCTGCTGGCTAGAAGTTTCAAGATTTGGCATCTGGTAGGCTGCTTTCTCTCATGTCAAAAGGCAAAGGAGAACTGGTGTATGTAGATATCACATAGTGAGAGAAGAAACGAGGAGGGAGGGTGATAGGATGTTTTCAACAATCAGCTTTTATGGAAACTAGTAGAGCAACAACTCACCCCAGAGAGAGGGCATAAATCTATTAATTAAATATTCACCCCCATGACCCAAACACCTCCCATCAGGCTCCACCTCCAACATTGGGCATCAAATTGCAATCAAATTTCAACATGGGATATTGCAGGGTCAAACATCCAGTCTCAACAAAGTTCTTGTCTATTTCTCAATGTTTTGTTGTCATTGTTGTTGTTTTGTTTTTGCTGCAGATTTTTAGAAGTTCTATATACTGTTGTCATTGTCAGTTTAGGCTGTTTTAACAAAAGTTCCATAAACAAAAAAGATTTCTTATAATTCTGGACTGGAGGCTGGGAAATTCAAGATCAAGGTCCTGGTCTATTTGATTTCTGGTGAAGGCTGGCCCCCTTCCTGTTCTGCAGACAGACACCCTTTTGCTGCATCTTCACATGGCAGAAAAAAAGAAATCCCTCTCTAATCTCTTCTTATAAAATCACCAGTCCCATTTACAATCATTCCAATCTCATGTCCTGTGGACTGCTCATATGTGACTGTTGCCATGATAAGGTCATTTTCTTTTATTCCTAGTTTGTTGAGTGTTTTTATTAGGAAACCATATGGAATTTTGTAAAATGCTTTTTAAAAATATATCAAAATAATTGTGTGATTCAATTATGTTATTATGGTATATTGTACTGATTATTTTTCGTATGTTAACTTGTTCATGGCGTGTAATCCTTTACATATGTAGCTGAATTGGGTTTGCTACTGTCTTGAAGATTTTTACATCTCTGCTTATCAGAGTTGTTGGCCTGTAAGGTTTTTTCTCTTCATTTATTTGTCTGGCTTTCGTATAAGGCTAGCTTCAGAAAAAACTTGGTTTCTCGCTACAATTTTTCTAAGAGATTGAGAAGGATTGGCACTAACTCTTTTTAAATGCTTAGCAGAATTGACCAGTGAAGACATTTGCTCCTGGGCTTTTCTTGGTTGGCATATTTTTATTGCTAATTTAATATTCTTACTTGTAATTGATCTGTTCAGATTTCCTGTTACTTTGTGACTCAGTCTTTGTAGGTTGAATGTTTCTAGAAACTTATCCGTTTCTTCTAAGTTATCCAATTTTTTGGTATATAGTTGTTCATAGTAGATTTCGATGATTATTTTGATTACTATGGCATCAGTTGTAATAACTCCTTTTTTATTCATGATTTTATTAATGGGTCTTCTCTTTTTTTAGTCTATAAAAGATTTGTCAATTTTGTTGATCTTTTCAAAAAATTAACTAATTTTGAAAACACCTTCATTAATTTTTTTCTATCCTTTATTGTGTTTATTTCTGCTCCAATAATTGTTACTTCCTTCCTTCTGCTAAATTTTGGCTTGGTTTGTTCATTTTCTGTGTTCTTACAGCATAAAGTAAGGTTTTTATTAGAAATCTTTCTTTCTTATTGATGTAAGCAGTTATTGACATAAATTTGCCGCTCATTACTGCTTTTGCTAAGTCCCATAAGTTTTAGTAGATTGTGTTTTTGCTTACATTTACCACTAGTTATTTTCTAATTTCACTTTTATTGTGTTTTTTTTTTAACCAATTGGTTGTTATAAGTTTGTTATTTTTCACATATTGGTGAACTTTTCAATGTTTCTTCTGCTGTTAATTTCTAGTTTTATTTTATTGTGGTCAGAAATAATACTTGATATTATTTCAGTCTTCTTAAATTTATTAAGACTTGCTCTATGGCCTGATGTGTGACATGTGATCTGTTCAGGAGATGTTCCATGTGCACTTGAGAAGCATGTATATTCTGCTGCTATTTGGGTGAAATGTTCTGTATATGTCTGTTAGATCTGTTTGATCTACAGTGCTGTTCATGTCTTCTGTTCCCTCATTGATCTTCTGTGTGCATGTTCTATCCAATATTGAAAGTAGAATATTAAAATCTACTGTTACTGTGTTGCTATCTATTCTTCCTTCTGTTCTGTCAATGTTTGCTTCACATATGTAGGTTCTCTGATATTGAGTGCATATTTATTTATAATTGCTGTAGTATTCTGTGAATTGATCTTTTATCGGTATAGAATATCCTTCTTTATCTCTTGTGACAATTTTTGACTTTTCATCAATTTTATCTGATATAAATATACCACCCCTGTTCTCTTTGGTTTATTATTTGTATTGAATAACTATTTTTTTCTTTCACTTTCACTCTATGTGTGTTTGTAAACGTAAAGTACATCTTTTTTGAACAGAGTAAACTTAGATTTTGTTATGCGGCATAAAGTTGGATTACATTATTTTACTCATTCATCTGTTCTATGTCATTTGATTCAGGAGTGTAGGTTTTTTTTTTTTTTTTTTTTGAGATAGAGTCTCGCTCTGTAGCCCAGGCTGGAGTGCAGCCGTGCGATCTCAGCTCACTGCAAGCTCCGCCTCCCTGGTTCACGCCATTCTCTCACCTCAGCCTCCTGAGTAGCTGGGACTGCAGGTGTCCGCCACCACATCTGGCTAATTTTTTGTATTTTTAGTAGAGACGGGGTTTTGCCATGTTGGCCAGGATGGTCTTGATCTCCTGACCTCGTGATCTGCCCGGCTTGGCCTCCTAAAGTGCTGGAATTACAGGCATGAGCCACCTCGCCTGGCCTAGAGTACAATCTTTTACCTTTACTTTTTTTACATTTACATTCCCTTTGTTAGATTATTATAGTATTACGTATTTGCATATACATTCACCATTACTGGTAAGCTTTCTACTTTTATAAACTCTCATGTTGCTGTTCAGTGCCTTTTTATGTCAACTTGAAGGACTCTCTTTAGCACTTCTTGTAAAACAAATCTAGTTTCAATGGAATCCCTCAGGTTTTGTTTAACTGGAAAAGCCTTTATCTCCTCTTTATTTTTGAAGTACAATTTTGCTGGATATAGTATTTTACATTGGTAGTTTTTTGTTTTTTTTTTTCCTTTCAGCACTTTAAATTTATCATCCCACTCCTTCCTGTCCTACAAAGCTTCTGCTTAGAAATGCATTGATAGTCTCAGGGAGGTTTCCTCGAATATGACAAGTCCCTTTTATTTTTCTGCTTGTAAAATTCTCTTTGTCTTTGACATTTGATAATTTGATAATAATGCATCTTGTCATGGAATTCATTGAGTTTCTCTTATTTGGGATGTATTAGGCTTCTTGAATCAGCAAAATCAATCTGGATGACTCCTTCCTTCCCTGGATTTGGCATGTTTTTTTATCATTATTTCTTTATACACGTGTCTCTCTCCTTTCTTTCTGAGTCTTCTACTTCTGAGATATCCATAATACATATGTTGGTCCACTAGATGTTGTTGCCTAATTCCCTTAAGCTTTCCCCATTCTTTTTCTTATGTTTTTATTGCAGTAAAGACATCAACATAAAATTTACCATCTTTACAATTTTTAAGTGTATACAGTATTGTGGTATATCACACCTTCATAATGTGCATCCAACCACACTGTTTTTCACAGTGAATGCACCACTTTACATTCCAACCAATAGTGTACAAGAATTCCACATTTTCCACGTTTTTGTCAACCCTTGTTAATTTCTGGTTTTCTTGATAGTAGCTATTCTAATATGTGTAAAGTGATATGTTATTGTAATTTTGCTTTTCTTCAATGATTAGTAATTTTAAACATCTTTACATGTGCTTATTAACTAACTGTATTGCTTCTTTTATAAAATATATATTCAAATCCTTTGCTCATTTTTAAATCAGTTATTTGTTGTTGAGTTTTAGTAGTTTTCTATATGTTCTAGATATTAATACTTATATGATCATATAATTTGCTAATATTTTCTCCCATTCTGTGGGTTGTTCTTTTACTATGTGGACAGTGTCTTTTGATTCACTTAAATCTTTTCTTCATGATTCAGTTTGTCTATTTTTTTCCTTTGTTGCCTGTACCTTTGGTGTCATATGCAAGAAATCACTGCAAAATCTAATGTCATAAAATGTTTGTCCTATATTTTCTTCTAAGAGTTTTATAGTTTTAAGTCTTGCATTTAGGTCTTTGATCCATTTTCAGTTTTTGTATAGCGTATTAGGTAAGAGCCCAACTTTATTCTTTGGCATATGAATATTTAGTTTTCCTACCACTATTTGTTGAAGCAACTGTCTTTTTTCCATTGAATGATTTTGGCACCCTTGTCAAAAATTGTTTGATCATGTATATGAGAGTTTATTTCCAGGCTGTCTATTCTATTCTGTTGGACTATTATCTGTATTTATGCTATTACCATATTATTTTGATTACTTTGCCTTTTTATGTGTTTTAAAATTTTTAAAAATTGAATTCTTCAGCTTTGTTTTCCTTTTTTTAAAAAAAAACTTGTTTAGGCTATTTAGGTTCTCTTGAGATTTTGTATGAATAGTAGAATGTGTGTTTCTGTTTCTGCAAAGAATGTCATTGGAGTTTTCATGGGAGTTGCTTTGAATCTGTAGATCATTTGGATAGTGCTGACATTTTAATAATATTAAATATTCTAGTCTACAAACATGGGATGTGTTTCCATTTGTTTATGGATTCTTTAACTTTTTCAAGCAGTGTTTTATAGATACCATGGTACAAGTGTTTCCCTCTTTTGGTTAAGGCAATTACTAAGTAGCATATTATTTTTAATGCTATTGCAATTGTAATTATTTGCAAAATTTTCTTTTCAGATTACTCATTGTTATATATATGCAACTGATTTTTGCACATTGACTTTGTATCCTTCAGCTTTGCTGAATTTATTTATCAATTCTAGTAATTTTGTTGAATCTTTATAGTTTTCTACATGTAAAATCATGTTATTTACAGAGATAATTTTACTTTTTACTTTTCAATTTGGATGCTTTTTATTTACTTTTTATTGCCTAATTTCCCTGACTAGAATTTCCAGTACTATTTTGAATAGAAGTGACAAAAATGAACATCTTCGCCTTGTTCATTATCTTAGAAGAAAGGCTTTCTTTCTTTAACCAGTAGGAATGATGTGTTCTGTGGGTTTTGTATATATGACCTTTATTATGTTGATGATGTTTTATTCAATTCCCAGTTTGTTGAGTCTTCTTATCATAAAAGGTTGTGCAATTTTCTGTCTCAATTGAGATGATCTTGTGTTAATTTTTGCCCTTCTGTTAATGGAGTGCCCTACATTGATTCATCTTTATACGTTGAACTACCCCCACCCTTATATTCCAAGAATGAATTTCACATGGTCATGGTTTATATTATTTTTAAAATGGTGTCAAACTCGATTTGCTAGTTTTCTTTGAGGATTTTTTGATCAACTTTCATAAATGATATTTTACTTTTTAAAATGTGTCTTTGTCCAGGGAACTACTGGCCTCATTCAGTAAGTTAGGAAGTATTCCCTATTATTCAATTTGTAAAAATAGTTTAAGAAGAATTGGTGTAAGTTCTTCATAAGTATGGTATGATTTGCCCACAAGCCTAGCAGATATAGGGCTTTTCTCTGTTGATATGTATTTTATTACTGATTCATCTCCTTGCTATTTATAGGTCTGTTAAGATTTTCTATGTCTTTGTGACTTATTCTGGGTACGTTTTGTGTTTCAGGAATGTGTTCATTTCTTCCAACGTACTCAACTTGTTGGCATGCAATTGTTCTTAGTATTATAATTGTTTTAATTTCTGTAGAAGAAGAAATAATATTCCCAAATACATTTCTGATTTTAATCATTTGATTAATGTCCCGTTTTCATAGTCCATCTAGCTAGAAGTGTCAATTTAGTTCATCTTTTAACATAAACAACTCTTAATCTTATTGATTTTCTCTATTCTTTCTATATCCATTTTTCTAGGGGTCCTCTACCCTCAGGCCATGGACTGATACCAGTTCGTGGCCTGCTGGGAACTGGGCCGTACAGCAAGAGATGGGCAGTGAATGAGCAACTGAGCATTGCCACCTGAGCTCTGCCTCCTGTCAGATCAGTGGTGACATTAGATTCTCACAGTAGTGCAAACCCTATCGTGAACTGCATATGCAAGGGATCCAGGTTGCACCCTCCTTATGAAACTCTAATGTCTGATTATGTGAGGTGGAACAGTTTCATCCCAAAACCATCCCCCCATCCCCATCTGTGAAAATATTGTCTTCTTCAAGACCGGTCCCTGGTGCCAAAAAGGTTGGGGACCACTGTTCTATTCCATTTACTTCTGTTTTTTATCTTTATTATATCATTTTTTCTGGATTTTGTTTTTCATTGCTTTTCTAGTTAAGTTGCAAAATTAGGTTGTTGATTTGAGACTACAGGTATACACCTGTAGTCCTGTCTCCTCGGGAGGATGAGGTGGAAGGATTGCTGGAGCCCAGGAGGCTGAGGTTGCAGTGAGCCACGATCACACCATTGCCATCTAGTTTGTGCGATAGAGTGAGATTCTGTCTCAAAAGAAATGAAGACTAAATTAGAAAGAACTCAAGAATTAGTGTGTCTTAATAAATTAAAACATCATGCATGTAATCCCACCAATTTGGGAGGCCAAGGCAAGAGGATCACTTGAGGCCAGGAGTTCAAGATCAGCCAGGGCAACATAGCAAAACCTTATGGCTACAGAAAATGTTTTTCAATGTAAGCATTTATAGCTATCACTTTGTGTCTAAACACTGCTTTTACTGTGTCCCATAAGTTTTGATAGGTTGTGTTTTGGTTTCCTTTCTCTCTAAACATTTTCTAATTTATCTTGTGAATTCTTCTGTAATTAATTGGTTAAGAGTATATTAATTTTTGGCCGGGTGCGGTGGCTCACGCCTGTAATCCCAGCACTTTGGGAGGCCGAGGCTGGCGGATCACAAGGTCAGGAGATCTAGACCACGGTGAAACCCCGTCTCTACTAAAAATACAAAAAATTAGCCGGGCACGGTGGCGGGCGCCTGTAATCCCAGCTACTTGGGAGGCTGAAGCAGGAGAATGGCATGAACCTGGGAGGCGGAGCTTGCAGTGAGCCGAGATCGCGCCACTGCACTCCAGCCTGGGTGACAGAGCGAGACTCCGTCTCAAAAAAAAAAAAAAAAAAAAAAAAAGAGTTATTAATTTTTACAGTTTTTTTTTTTTTTCAGTTTTACTTCTGTTATTGATTTCTAACTTTATCCTGTTGTGGTCAGAGAAGAGATTTTGTATAAAATCTATCTTTTCATGTGTATTAAACTCAATTTGTGGCCTAGAATCTGACTGTTCTTTGAAAATATTCTATGTGCACTTGAGAAGAATGTTTGTGCTGCTGTTGTTGGGTAGAGCATTCTGTATATACCTGTTAGATATAGTTGGCTTAATGTGTTGGTTATGCCCTCTTTTTCCTTGTTTATCTCCTGTCTCATTGTCCAATTCATTATCAGTAATGGGATATTGACATCTCTAACTATTACATAGGACTATTTCTCCCTCCAGTTCTGTTAGTTTTTGGTTTATATATATACATACACACATATATGTATACACACATATGTATTATATAAAAAATATATATGTATTATATAAATATGTATATTTGTGTGCAAATATATATACATGCTTATATCAAAATTATAAATGTATATACATATACAACTTTTTTTGAAACAAGGTTTTGCTCTGTTGCCCAGGCTGGGGTGCAGTGATGTGATCACTGCTCACTGCAACCTCTACAACCCGTACTCAAGAAGTCTGCCCACCTCAGCCTCCAGAGAAGCTGGAACTACAGGCAAGTGCCACCACACCTGGCTAATTTTTGTATTTTTTATAGAGATGGGGTTTTGCTATATTTCTCAGGCTAGTCTTGAACTTCTGTACTCAAGTGATCCACCTGCCTCAGCCTCCCAAAGTGCTGGAATTACCGACATGAGCCACCATGCCCAGCCTGTATGTTTTAATGATCTGTCATTTGGTGTATAAATGTTTGCAATTGTTATTATTGTATATTTTTACTGTATTATTGAAACTTTTATTAATATATAATGCCCTCATTGTTTCTTGGAAACATTTCATTTAAAGTATATTTTGTCTCCTTTCTTTTACTATTTGTATGGCATACATTTTTTTTCATCCTTTCACTTTCAATCTGTTTGTGTATTTCAATCTAAGTTGAGTATCATACAGATACCACATAAATGGATCATATGTTTTTATCCATTCTGTCCATCTTTGTCTTAAGATTGGAATGCTTAATTTATTCTTATTTAAAGTAATTACTAGTGAGAAGTGACTTAGGTCTGCCACTTTATAAATGCTTTTATAAAGCATTTGTTTTCTACATGCTTTATAGCTTTTTTGTTCCTTATTTCCTGCATTACTATTTTGTTTTGTGCTCATCTGATTTCATTTAGTGAAATGTTTAAATTTGTCTCTTAATTTATGTCAATACATTTGTATCTATTTTCTATGTAGTTACCATGGGAATTGCATTTAACATCCTCAAGTTGTGACACCCTAATTTACACCAGCATGACTTCAATAATATACAAAGACTGTGCTTTACAGTTCCCTTCCTACTGCTTTCAGTTGTTAATGTCACAAAATTACATCTTTATATATCGTGTGCTTCAAAACGTAAACTAATAATTATTTTAAATGCATTGGTTTCTTCAATTGTGTAGACAATAAAAATGTGAAGTTATAAACCAGTTCAGTAATACTAGCTTTTTAGACAAATCAGGTAAAAGAAAAGTAAAGGTACCAACTATTCTTACAATGTTATTAGATTTTATAATTGCCCGTGCATTTACCTTTATTAAGATACTTATTTCTTCATATGGCTTTAAGTTACTGTTTAGTTTTCTTTCAATTGATCTTGTAGGATTCCCTTAAGCATTTCTTGCAAAACAGGTCTGGTGGTAACAGATTCCCATGAGCTTTTGTGTATCTTATAATATCTTAATTTCCCCTAAAAAATCACCCAAAAATTATTATCTCAATTATTTTTTCAGCTAATTTATATACATCTTTTGCTTTAGAATTGGTTTCTGTGGATTTATTGGGTTTCTATTATTGGGTTACCCCTTGTTTCTTCGTATTCCTTATAACTTTGTGTTGATATTCATATATGAGAAAACATAGACAACAATTTCTGTCTTTTCAAACTGGATTTACACAGGGAAGGGCTTCCAGCATGGCTAGAAATTTTTGGGTCCTCTCAAACCTTTTCTGTGTGTCCTTTCTGGCTTTGTGGGGGGGGGGGGAATATATATATATATATATATATAAAATATATATTTTATATATTTTACATATAATATATTATATGTTATATATAGTATATATTTTATATATATAGACAAAACCATAAATATATATATTCCCACAAACCCATAAAATATATATATATATTCCTAATAAATATGTATTCCTAATTAAAAGGGTTTGCAAGTATGTTTTTTCAGGAGTGTGTAATCTCTTGTTCCCTCTGGTGTCTGTCTGCTGAATCTCGGGTCCTTTTAAGAAGCAGCAGCAGTGACTTGCACCTGTAATCCCAGCACTTTGGGAGACTGAGGTGGGCGGATCACGAGGTCGGGTTTGAGACCAGCCTGGCCAACATGGTGAAACCCTGTCTCTACTAAAAATACAAAAATTAGCCGGGCATGGTGGCATGCACCTGTATTCCCAGCTACTCGGGAGGCTGAGGCAGGAGAATTGCTTGAATCCCGGAGGTGGAGTTTACAGTGAGCCAAGATCGCATCACTGCACTCCAGCTCTTTCAGACAGAGCAAGACTCCATCTCGCAGAAAAAAAAAAAAAAAAAAAAGGAAGCGGCAGCACATTACCCAGGTCTGTTTTTGTTCTCAGCATCCTCCAGGCATCCTAGAATATGTCAGGTCACGTCAGTTATACAAGACAGTAGAGACAGAAGCCAATCTCACGGGCAACGTCCCCCCAAAGTCAGAATATTGAACGTGTGGTTCAGTCATCTCCTTCTCTTCCCAGGGAAAAGCCAGAAACTGTGTTTCTTCCTGTTGAGGTGGTGATCTGCCAGGAAAGAACTATAGTGAAAGTGTGCCATGTATTTTTCCACTGGCTTTGATGCAGCTATTTTTGTGCTCATTTGAGATGCAAGAGCCTCTGAACTGATTTCTGGATTTCTCACGAAGGGAATTGTTCCATGTATTATTGTCGACTTTGTCTTTTCATGGGAGAAACAGGGTTCTGGGGCTTTCTTATCCTGCCGTCTTGCTGACATCACCCTGATACCTGATATCTTTGATGTGTAGTCCCAATTGTAACTGATGTGTTGACTAATAATAGCCAACTCTTCAGAGAAAAAAGTATCTAAGATACCTAAATGGAACATGGGATATCATGTATTCAACAATAATATACAGTCAGTTCTGCTGTTATGTTATATATGTATTCCGAGTGATCACTGTGTTGCACAAAATTGCACAATGATATCCACAAGTCTAATAAAAAAAAAAAAATGAGTGGGGCACAGCACTCAAAAACGTCATCAGTGACCGGTTAAAAAATAGAAGTTTAATAAAAAAGATAGTGTGCACAAGTGAAATAATTAAGAAATACATGATTAGTATAATAAATATAGCATTTTACCTTGAGAAAGACCTGAAGTTTGCTTAGAGAAGTGGATGTGGAAAGAGTTACTTCTCATTGGCTAGTATGAACTGGTAGAAAGAGTGTTATCTGAAATCAAATGGAAATTTGTAACACCAGATGTGGATCAGTTTGACTCATAACACATGGAGTGGAGTGAGGTAGCTGTTAGATGTTAGACTTATGTGTATTTCGTGTTTTTTTTTATGAAGCTGGGCTAAAGTGAGTGCAGTTTTCTGTGTTCACCTAGTTTTTATCATGGTGGAATTGCACACAACTAATGTGAAATTTTTGTTATGCTCAGGTTGTTCCCTAATATGTCAAACGTGTCAGAACAGAATCTCTTTTCAAAACAAGCATTAAGGTAAAACTACTGTATAGTACTTTCATGAATTAGATTTTTGAAAAGTGAGTGGTTTAAATGTTTCATCACTGAATCACATTTCTGGTGTTCTGAGAAAGTCCCTGAACTGCCCTTGTAGAACATTCATTAAACCCCCAGGTTTTGATGCAGATGGATTTAAATTTGAATCCTAAGTTTACCTGCTTGATTTTCAGTAAATATCCTTTCCCTCCTTAAGCTATATTTTCTAATCTGTGAAATAAAGTTTAAAATTTTACCTCATAGGTAAATAGGATGATTAGAAGATAAAATGTATGCAAATTCCTCAGAGAATGAGGTTCACATGTAAAGTACTCAATAATGATAGCTGCTCTAAATTCTTCTATTCATAAAATATCCTGTTGCACTATACATACACTAAGTTCATTTCCATTTGAACTATTATTATTTGAATATAAATCTCAGTGAATTTTTATAATGAATTATTTTAAAGCTCATATTTGTATTTTTTTGTTTGTTTTTTAGAATTAAGCATGCCTGATTTCAGAATATATATAATATTTTGGTTTACCGTCTGTAAATGCATATACATGGCTTTCTAAATTTTTTTTGCTGGAAATTTGCAGTTATTGGTGGGTGGTTATCATAACATCAAATTTCTAAACTTTCTGTCTTTCATGTTATGGAGAGGAGTGAAAAAGCTTTATTCCCAGAAGTGGCTATAAAGTTAATTCTGAGTGTGCAACTTGAGGATCGTTTAAATTATTTTGGATGTTTGCTGATTTCCATGTGTCTGCTGATGATCTCAGAAAACAGGGGGATCACACCTTTAGAATGTGACATTTATGGGGAGACATTTATGTCTAATAGGTAGACAAGAAGGTTTAAAATAGTTTCCTTTTTTTTTTATTTCCAAGAGGCCAAGTTCTTTTGAGAATTGCTCTGGTATGACAGAAAATATGATACCTGCTATAAGTAAAGAGGTAAACTTCTGACAGGTTTACATAATTGTTAAATTATTATCATATATATATTTTCTTCCTTCCCTCCCTTCTTTCTTCTTTTCTTCCTTTCTTCCTTCATGAATTTTTGTTCTAGTCAAGTAACCTGCTAAGAGGCGCAATGCCAAGGTGAAAACTTAGTCTCTGAACATGAGTCTTATTGTCTCATATAAGACACAAATATGTCAATAATTCGTTATAATTGTGTTTAGTAGAATAATACAACACAAAAGAGAGAATAAGTAACCTGGTTAGAACAGTTAAAAAAGGTTCCATTACTAGATATGTTTTCAAAGTTCATACAAAAGACAGGGGAGCAAAAAATAATTACAGATTGAGAGGCTGTAATGCATATTGTGCTGGATGAAGGAACAGTTAGTTTCCTATTGCTGGAGGGCCTTAGTGGTGAGTAATGGGATGAGGCTGGAGGGGGTGCAGAGCTATCTCTTGAAGGACTTCAGCAGAAGAGTTGGTGATGGCGCATCATGCTTTTAACATTGCAGTTTATTCCCAGTAGATTAGCATACTGCACTTTGGAAATTACATTTGTGCTTTGCAGAATTGTGTGGCAATGAACAGTTAGGAATATTTTGGGTTTATTTCTTTGGAATAAAACAGTGAAAACTAAGTTCTAAAAATGGGAGGAATCATAGGTTATTCAGTGGTTGGAATACTAAAAGAAAAAAAAGCATGTTACCCTTGGAGAAAGCTGGGCCCATTGATAATATGATGCATCACAAAGGAATTTCCAAAGGACCATAACAAGAAGTGAAACTGAGTACCAAATTCAAGACCCATTTGTATTAGCCACTTTGTTCTACCAAACACATCAGAATTTCCTAAGCCACAAACTTGGATAAGTTTAGCATGCTTAAGATTGTCTGATACCCACACACTTTATTCTTTCTGTTCACAACCATTGTTAGATTAGATTGGTCCCTTAATTCATCTTGGTTTCCAACATGTCTGCCTCTTCCTCTCATTTTTTCCCTAAGCCCTTCTTCTCTGTCTGTATTTAAATATTTAGAGACTCATTGATATAACCAAATAATAACAATAGTCATTGATAATAAACCTTTACATGACCTTGCTGCTTACTTCATCTACCATGGAATTTCTGTCCTTTATTCTCTGCCATTCTTTTTCCCATGATTAATCTACGCTCAGTGCATCTAACTCCTATCCACCCAGGGCCTCTTTTAAACTGCTATCTACAGCCCAGGCCCATCATTCTTCTGAAACAGATCCTTCAGTGACCTCAAATGGCTTTCTTCTTGCTAATTCCAGAGACCTTTCTCCCCCTTCATTTTGTTAATCTCCAATGTATTTCACATCACTTATGTACACTTCTTCCTTGACATCTCTAACACTGCTGTATACTGGATTTAATTCTTCCCCTCTGACCATTGTCTTGGCTTAAACATGCTCCCTTCTAAACAATCCCTGCTTTATATATCCAAATCCATCCATTTCATATGTCCAAGTATTTTCAATATATAATTGGCCCTCCTTATTAATGGGTTCAGCATCCACAGATTCAGCCAACTGCAGATCACATACAGTCAGAAAAACATAAATGGCTTTATCTGTACTGAACATGTACGTACTTTTTTCCTTGTAATAATTCCTTAAATAATGTAGTATCACAACTATTTGCAAAGGATTTACATTTCATTAGGTATTATATGTAATCTAGAGAAGATTTAAAGTTGTACAGAAGGATGAGGATGTTTGTAGGTTAAATGCAAATGCTATGCCATTTCATATGAGCAACTTGAGCATCTTCCATTTTTGGTATTCCTGGGGGCCTTGAACAAATCTTGCCTAGATACCAAGGAACAACTGTAATGTTAAATCCCAAAACTAGGATTATTAGATGAAAAGTTGGTATTGCAGGATGATCCAGTATATTATTTTGGGGGAAGATCTTTTTAAATGGATACATTTTAGTGAAGCATTTGTATGTTTAAATGAAGAGTAATAGTTTATCTTCTCATAAATATCATACATATAAAATTCTATATAGGACTGTTATAGGTATTACATTATGAGTTAACGTTTGCAAAATGATAAAACCAATGCTTGATATGCAATTGGTTCATACATTTTCAAGTGTTACTGAGTTTTGTTAATTAAGTATATATATGAAACTTGGAATGATTAAAAGATCTAGTCCTCCTCCAATTTTAATTAAAATTTTTTTCTCACTTGTGGTGAAGTAGTATTGGAAAATTTCCCAAATTTTTTCTTTGTAATATTACATAACATTTCCAAATTTGGTTGCATTTTTTGGTTTGCAAGTTTTGCTGCTAACCAATATAGCACTGGCTTCTTCCTAGTCTAAATAAAGGGGATAGGCAGTTACTTCACTAGGTGCTTTCTGAACCTAACACATGTTGCCATCTTTTTCTATGATAAACTAGTTTTTCACATTTTGAATCAAACTGTTTTATTATTAATAGTCAATACTTGTTTGCATCTTATTAATCAACCTTTGCAAGTGGTTTGCATCTGGAGTATATGATTCATGGTAATTAAAAGAAGATTGATTTGTTTTTCAGATAATTGACTTAATTTATTTAAATATTGAGCATATTAATGCCAACGGAAAACTTAAAGTTGTTGGACAGTGCTATGATTTCAGTATGGTTTGTTTCTTTGGGTACTCGTATTCAAATTTAATTTTCATTGTGGCAGTGTGGGGAGGTAGGATCCATTGAAAGATGTTTGGGGGGTGTAGCCCTCATGAATAAATTAATGCTGCCACTCAGGACTGAGTTCTCACTCTTTAGGGAGTGGATTAGTTATCATGAGAGACAGGTTGTTATAAGGCAAGTTTCCTCCTGGTGTTCACTTTCTCTTTGAGCACATCCACTCATGTTTCTGCTTCTTCACTACGTCCTGATATAGCACAGGTCCTTCACCAGAAATAAGCAGATGCCAGTGCTATGCTCTTGGACTTTCCAGCCACCAAAATTATGAACCAAATAAACTTTTTTTCTATATAAGTTTTCCAGCTTCAGATATTCTGTTATAGCAATATAAAACAAACTAAGACAGATAGATAGTGGTATCCTTTTTCTTTAAGGATATTAGAGTAACTGTGGTCAGTGCTCTTTATATACCAAGTGCTAAATTGTAGACCCAATTTTTATTTGTTTTTCATAGCAATTTCTGAAATCTTTATTCTTCATCGAATTTTATCTTTTACATCTCATCAGATTGGATTACAGATATACCTTGGAGATATTGTGGATAGTTTCAGACCACTGCAGTAAAGTGAATATTGCAATAAAGTGAGTAACATGAAACTTTGAAAATTTTTGGTTTCCCAGTATGTGTAAGTATGTACTGTTATGTTCATGTTTATACTATACTGTCATTTATTAAGTGTGCAACAGCATGTCTCAAAAATGTACACATTATAATTTAAAAATATTTTATTGCTGAAATATTCGAATGAAATGAGCAGATGTTGCTGGAAATGGGACTCTGACAACCTTGCTTGATGCAGGGTTGCCATAAACCTTCAATTTGTGAAAAACATAGTGTCTGTGAAGCGTAACCAAGGGAAGCACAGTAAAATGAGGTATCCTTGTTTGTCTGTGTGTCATGTTGCCAACACTCTCTTCTTACATTTCCACCCTGGTTAGTTTATGATGCCATTATGGTAAACTCTGAGTATCACTCAAAAAAGGAATTCGGGAGTACTGAAAAAGTAGCTGATTCAATACAGAAAGTATCAGGCTACTGAGGATGCTAAACAACATACACTTCAAAATAAAAATGAAGAAAACCAATGCTTTTTATTTTGTAAAAGAAAACAGGAAGTCCACAATAGTAATAGTCTCATGTTTTAACAATTGCCATTTTGGGGAGAAAAATAACCATTTATTTAGTTTTATGTTGTTCCATAGTATAGAGATGCAAATAATGGAAAGCAAAGTATCCTCAACACACAACTAAAAGAAGAAAGAAATGCACTGCCTGAAGAAAATAGCAAGCTCTATTGGAACTGGAATAACAGTGATGTTGAACAAAAGATTTATGAAGAATTTCAGCAAATAATTTCCAAGTTTTGTTCAAGAAGCCTAAGACATGATTACTTTTGAAGTACTGCTTTAAGTGTATCATTATTTTTCTCGTAAGACCTTCAACTTAAGATCTAATTGCTAATACAGTGGGCATCCAAATGATTTAAGATCTCTGAATTATGATCCCAAGATAACATCCAAACCAGGTGTCACAGTCCCTGCTATGTTTGAACCTTTAATCTGAATTGCATCTTGTACATATGGTCTCTTCTCTGCTCTGAACAAATCTGTACGTGGAAATCAGTACCTTTCTGTGGTTTTCTTCAAAAATACCATCACACAATTTTTGTGAGTAGCAGACTTCATTGGAGAGATGGAGGCGTTTCACAGCATTTTAAAACTGAATATTGGCATCCCTGTTTTTAAAAGTTTTGAAACTTGCCACTGTCGAATTTTAACGGTCAACTTATGCTGTAATCACAAGCTTCCTGCCATGTGGTTCACCGCCTCCCCTTTATTTCTTTCATGGGGCTTATACTGAAACTTGATCAACCTCACTATATTATGCAAAGCGATTTATCTCTCTGTTCCTTGTTCAACTCAGGGGTGACTACACACCCAAATCTCATTAATATGTAGTACTGAATACAGGCCTCGTACTCCAGGTCTCACCTTTTCCTAACATAGCCTTTTAAATTTCTCTCCGTCCAATCTCTTCCTTTTTCTAACACCCTATGTCATTGAAAGGAGACTGTGTATTTCATGTGACATTATATAAATGGTGGCAGATATTTCACTTCCTTTTTCTCACCAAACTACTTATACATCTTAGTGATTGACCTTTTTGTATTTCTTAAAATATTTTGTGTATTTGCTTATATACTTGTGTCTGTCCTTGTCTGAAGTGAATCAATACTGTATCTCTCCAAATTCAACTTCTAAACTTGACCAAGTTACATGAGGTCATCCAAATCAGTCCAATCCACATTGATTATCATCTTTTTTCCCTGAAAATTTACAGCCTTATTATCCCATTTTTTTGAAAAGTTTCTTTTTTTCTGGATATTGATACTATGTCCTCAACTAAACTATGAGCTCTTTCAGGACTGATAATAATTGCTGCGTTCATGTACATACATGTGAATATTCCCAAAATACTGATTTTATTGTTGCAAAGTAAATTTCTGGGACTGCCTAGCTTGAGTTGAGCCAAGTACTCCCTTGCCATTTTCTTTAATTAGGCTTAATTTTCAAAAGGCAGCTGCAAGAGGCATTTAAAATTTTCTAATGAAAATTGAAGTGTAGATTTGTCAAAATGAGAGGTCGTTGATCCTAAGAGAAAAAATACTTTCATTTCAGTTCTATCTGAAACTGCTAATCTTTGGCAGTTGGAAGATTAGTCTTTCTGATATTACGTTTTTCATTTCCACTGAACAGAAATGATATATGAACAAATTTTAACAACACACTTTTCTTCTTTGTCTTATATACGGAGGCATCAGCATGATTCATAAGAATGAAGTATTGGACTGTATGCCACCATTAATGCTTTTCTTTCTCATACCCATGAAGTTCAGAATGTTTTGATTCAATTAACTCTACAAGCCCAAGATTCAAACGGTTTTTTTCCTCCTGAATCACATTTTAATAATTACATTCTCATTTCTTTATAAAGTGTTAACCCAGTGACTACTAGTACTGGGAAAGTTACAGTATTTGAGTGGGATTCAAGCTTTGACCGAGATTAGATGATCAATTTATGGAAAAGAAAGTCCACCTATAGATGAGACAAAAGCATAAACAGAACATAGAAAATACAGACATTGTGAAAAATTGGATAAGAAAAATAACCCACCTTTGCAAATAATTAGACACACGACCTTGGAGCTACGTTATCTTCTTTCACAAAATGGAAAAATTATATATGCTATACCTTCCAGGGTATGAATTTGAAAGTAATACCTGCATAACTTTTATTATAATAGCTGGTACAAGAGAAATTCCCCCATTTTGATAATTCTTCCATGCCTCTTTAATTGTTTTAAAAATTACCTCATGCTCTTAAGTATTGTAATTTAATTACTGTTAATATTTCAGTTGTACTGACAATTTAGAATATACTAGAATTGTGGTAAACTGAGGTAACAATCTTCATTAGATTGGTAAAGCAATGACTTTGTCTCTTCTATGATACTGTTTTCATAAGTTCATATTAAAATATGCATAAAACTACTGCTGGGTCCTAGGAGAGAAGAGTAATCCAAAAGGACTTTCTAAGGAAGCTGAGCTTTTAAACAATATTCTTGGAAACTATAAAACCAACGAGATTTAAGATCTCCCTAATAACTTTGTTTCTTAATGTGTTGTAGGTCTCAGATGAATGTGAACTGTAAGCATATGACCCTGTAAATGTAAGCTCTTTCCTGGAAAACCAAGACAAGCTAACTGTTCATGCTAATTCATTTTTCTGTATACATCCATTTAGACATGGTTTAGACTTTGGCTACAAGATAGAGCTTTGGCGTTATACAACCTCAGTTTATTTAAGAAAAAATATTTTAAAATTATCGTATTGTGTTATTTTGACTGAGAGAATCAGGTTAAATATTTATCATAGTACAATTAAGAGAGTGAAAATTTATATGAATTCTACTCTTTGGAACTTTTCACACTAAAGTAGGGAAGAATAAAAGGACTGGAGAGTTACTTCTCAGCAAAATTATTCTCTAGATAACATCTTTTGTATTGCCTTTAGACATAACATTTGAATTAGAGAAATTTCAGAATTATTAGCATTGATAAAATATGGAGCACCCCAAATTAGATGATCTTAAGGCTAAAGTTTTTCTAGATAGTAATAAGATTTCTCTCTTCACTTTGAAGAACTGTCAGTCATTCCATAATTTCTTCTAATTGTTCCCTCTCCCACCTAAAGTCTAAATGTTCTTTATCTGCAGGCAAATGTACTCAAAAGTTTTGAAAGTGTTTTTCTCTTTTAAAATCTTGAAGAAAATTGGCATGCCATTTCATTTTATCCTTCTAATCAAATACCTGCTATTCTAAGAGACTAGAAAAAAATGTATTTTATTGGAAATAATACATGGAATCAGTATGTAGACAAGATTATTGAAAGTCTCTAACTCAAATGTTCACTGTTGCTAATTCATTCAATCATTCATCTTTTCATATATTCAACATTCATTGAGTACTTTAAGTCATGAACTTTTCTCAGGAAATATACAACAATAAAAGATGACTGAAATCTTCTCTGTCTTCGAGAAGCTTATATTCTACTAGAGAAAGAAGGCATGTCACAAACTAAGCTGCAGTATAATAATGTATAACAAGTGAAGACTTACTATTAAAGATTGATGAGTGTGAGAATATGTAAGCATAACACTGCCTACAATGAGATACATTTGCTGCTGTACACATGATGGAGAATTTCTTCCTTCTGAGAGGTAATTGTGATTATTCCCATTTTCGAGACTAGCACACTGAAACTAAGTATTTTTTTTTTAGTGTAGGTTGGAATAATTGTTGCCGTACTTTCCTTTGGTGGCATTTTTGAACCGGCTTTTTCTGGATAAAAAAGCACATGATAGATTAGAGAACTGGAGTAATTCTGTGCAACTGCATAGCAAAGAAGGCAGTAGAAAAGTTGCAAATTATTTTTGAGAATTCATAAAAAAGGAATTAGGTCTACAGAGAAAAAATTGAGTGCTTATGAAAGTCCTGCTAAAGCATTTATCTCTTTAAATCTAGTGCTTGGAATGCTCCTTAAATATACTTAACAGACAGAGAATACAAAAGAAAAATAAGTGCAAAAATAATAACAACTTTCATAAAGTATGGTTAACAATTAAAAGTATAGGATAAATACAACAGAACGTTGGAGCAGAACAAAACATAAAAGGTTTATAGTCCAAAATTTAAACATTATATGTAGAAAACTTCATCCCATAGTAGTGAAGATATTTAGCCTATTATAAAGACCAAGTACATAGATGGAATGCATTAAAATTGTGCTGTATGAAGAATGAAACTAGTATTAATTAAACACAAATCATGTGTGAGAATCAAAGTTTGCAAGCTTCAACTATGCAGACTAGGAAATATATTTGGCAAAATTTGATTAATTACTTAAAATTATTGATGCATACTTAAAATAAAACAATTAATTTTTAAATTTATTCCACTTTCAAAATATCGCCTTTTCTAACTCATGTATATGAATCTGAATTAAGGAATATGTATGCTTTCATACACCTATAGAGTTTCAAAAAACTTAAACACTTAAATGTGAACATATAATTTATGTTATAATGCATGCAGATACAGTTTTGGATATGCTATGTATTAACAATTTAAATACGAGCATGTCTAGGCTTAAAAAATAACCTCTATGTATATAAAGATATACACATACATATATGTGTATATGCATATATTTAACAGCTATTATGAAATGTATACATTTCATATGCATTTCTGAAATATAAATGGAAACATTGTAAATATTAATATTGATATTTTCATATATAATATTTACATTATCTATGTGTGTGTATATACATATATATATTTAAAAAACTCAACAGCTTTGGTTGTATATTTCATTGGTACCATTAGGTACTAAAACACTAAACATTCACTACCAGTGGAATATTATAGAAAACTCATTAATTATATTAAGCTAGGTTGAAAGTATGCCTAAAATACAAAAGGATTCAATCACTAACCAAGCCATTATAAGATTTTTTAATTGGTAGTATAATTATTTATAGAACTCGGTGTATCTAAATTAGATAGGGGAACTACAAAATTAATTCAAGGTAGAAAGAAAAATATAGGTTGATTTGTAGACCCGAGAGCATTATGGGTTAAAAATAAAAGTATTTGAAAATAAGAATATTGCATCTTAAGTATTTATACAGAGTATATATTCAGATATACAGAAAGATTTACGTAAAAGCTTGTATACTATAATTTGTAAGAATAAAAATATAAAAACCATCTACATTTCCAAACTTAGGGTCTTAGTAAAATCTATAAGCCTCTACCCACTTGTCAAAAGGCTGTTGTTATTAAATATTTTCACCTCTAACAATATTTAATGCCATAGGGAATATTAACAACAGGATAGTAAGTATAGATAATATATAATTGTAATACCTAAATTATTTAAAATATGCCTATATTTATTTCCGACTTTTTCCAAGAGTTTGTATATAAAATACGGTGTGAAAGGTGATCTGAATTTTCTTATGTAAGTCTTTTTTATATTTTATAATGTTTAGCAATAAATATATAATGTTTAGCAATAAATATATATTACTTATATCACCTAGATTACTTAAAAATAGTTTATTGCTTTAAATTAGTTTTATTAATGCACCCTAGTGAACATTTTCTTGGAGATGTCTAATACAGAATATCATAAGTTAAATAAAAATATGAGATGTGGAGGTTAACATATCAACCTGTAAATATACTCATTAATCTTCTCTAAAACCATCTAGTTTAAATTAACCCCATTTGGTGTTGTAACATTTAGAATAACATCTTAAATGTTTCTGAACAGTTTGTTTTAAAAATTTAAACAACCGTATTTCTGGATGGGTTTGCATTTTGTAAAGCTGCATGGATATTTGGTAATGTACATAAAATCGACATCAAGTCTATGCAGTTCTGTTTCACAGGTAACAGAATCAAGTACATTTTCAGGTGGACATATTAGCTAGAGGGCTGTTGCCTCCTGACATGTGTTGCAGGGACTTGTAGCTTTTTGACACCAAATATTAGCCAAATAATTATAAAAGACTAAAATAGAAAAGAATAGCTTAAATACTGAAGTGTTACCTTTCTGGGCTATAGTGTTTCACCACAGATAATATTTTTAGTGAAGAAAGACTTGATAGAGCTGCTGGATTTTAGGTGAAATTGTAACGGAACTTAGAAAAGCTATAAAATGTATTATTGAAGACCAATGTACAAAACTGCTCTGGCCTGGTGCGGTGGCTCATGCCTGTAATCCCAGCACTTTGGGAGGCCGAGGTGGGCAGATTATGAGGTCAGGAGTTCGAGACCAACCTGGTCTATATGGTGAAACCCTGTCTCTGCTAAAAATACAAAAATTAGCTGGGCGTGGTGGCACGTGCCTGTAATCCTAGCTACTCAGGAGGCTGAGGCAGGAGGATCATTTGAACTCAGGAAGTGGAGCTTGCAGTGAGCCAGGATTGTGCCACTGCACTCCAGCCTGGACAACAGAGCGAGACTCCATCTAAAACAAAACAAAACAAAACAAAACAACAACAACAAAAACTGTGCTCTGTCACACGTTTACTAAGTTAAAGACGGGTTTCATTGTTTACCAAATTGTTTATCATTTTTTCCTGGGTTCAGAGTTTTATCACTTTATTCACTATCTTTCTAGTTAGTTGAAGTCATGTGACTGAATTCTTATCAATTGAATGTAACTGAATGTGATACACATAACAAGTAAGCCCAGATGATGAAATCTTCCATGTAATTTTCTATTTTCTCCTGCCTATAGGTTAGTTTTAGGGAACTCCAACAAACTGGAGGTCAGCAGAAACCCAATATGGGAGCAGCCAGTGCCTGAGTGATCGTATTTAAAGACGTCCAATAATGAACCACACTGAACTATTCTGTACATGTGAGTGAAATAATTTTATTCTATGAAGTCATAGGGCATTTGGGATTGTTTGTTATAGCAATTAGCCTACCCTGACTAATATGGAAATTAGTATTTTCAAGTGTGATATCCTATAATAAAAGCCTAAAATTCGTGGCATGGTGTAATTGTGGGTAGCAACCAGCAAGGAAACACAGACATCTGCATGTAGAGAAGTCTTGGAGACAATGAGGCTACTGAGCCTACAGTCTTAGTAAGTCATTGTGAAGAATCAGATTGATGCTGTATATTGGCTTTCCTGTTAAGACATAATAATAAAGAGGTGCTCTTAGGTTAGAGTTTTCTGATTTTTTACAAGAGATTGGAGAAAATGGGGAAAGTCTGGAGATCAAGAACCTTAAAGCTTTGTAGAAACCAGTTGTTTCTGGAGGCCAAATAGAAACTACTAATATTAAAATACGTCTTGAATTCTAAGACCCAGAAAGATTTCTCAGCTAACAAAAGCCAAGAGACATGGATGAAGCTGGAAACCATCATTCTGAGCAAACTATCGCAGGGACAGAAAACCAAACACCGCATGTTCTCACTCACAGGTGGGAACTGAACAATAAGAACACTTGGACACAGGGTGGGGAACATCACACACCGGGGCCTGTCGTGGGGTGGGGGAAGCGGGGAGGGATAGCATTAGGAGAAACACCTAATGTAAATGACGAGGTAATGGGTGCAGCAAAACAACGCGGCGCATGTATACATATGTAACAAACTTGCACGTTGTGCACATGCACCCTAGAACAAAGGTAACTGCAGTTTTTAATGAGAAAAATCACAAGTACTCTTACTCCAACCTAATACGAATAGGTTGAGCAGAAGACTCACCAGTAATTAGCTGATTAACACATATTCTGTATGTTTTATGTATTTTGTATTATATTCAACAGGATTTCAGAATCAGAATGGACTAATGTCTACTCTTTTCTCTCATTCTTTTTAAATTTTCCTTTCTTTTTTTAATCAACTTTTATTTTAGATACAGGGTAGAGGGTTATAAGTACGGGTTTGTTATCTGGGAATATTGCATGATGCTGAGGTTTGGGGTATGGATCTCTTCACCCAGGTAATGAAAATAGTACTCAATAAGTAGTTTTTCCCCCACACCCCTTCTCTCTCTCACCTCTCTAGTAGTCCACAGACTACTAAATAAGTCTATTATTCCCTTATTTATATCCATGTGTGCTCAGTGTGTTAGTTCCTACTTAAAAAAACTCTGATGAAATAAATCAGAGATGGCACAAATACATGGAAAAACAGTCCATGCTCATGGATTTGAAGAATTAGTATCGTTAAAATGACCATACTGCTCAAACAATGTGTAGATTTAGTGCTATTCCTGTCAAACTATCAATTTCATTTTTCACAGATTTAGAAAAAAGTATATTATAAAATACATATGGAACCAAAAAGAGCCCTAATAGCCAAAGCAATTCTAAGCAAAAAGAACAAATCCAGAGGTGTCACACTATCAGACTTCAAACTATACGATAAAACTACAGTAACCAAAGCAGCAGCGTATTGGCACAAAAAACAAAAAGACACATAGACCAATGGAACAGAGTAGAGAACTCAGAAATAAAACTGCACACTGACAGCCATTCGATTTCTACAAAGTTGGCAAAAATAAGCAATAAGGGAAGGACTCCCTATTCAATAAATGGTGCTGGGATAACTGGCTATCCACATGCATAAAAATGAAATGGGACCCTTGCCTTTTACCATGTACAAAAATCAACTCAAGATGGATTAAACATTTAAATGTAAGACCTTAAACTATAAAAATTCTAGGAGAAAACTGTCTCAGTGTTGGCCTCCGTAAATAATTTTTGTCTAATTCCACATGCATCAAACCAGAAATTGACAAAAGGGATCTAATTACATGAAAGAGCTTCTGAACAGCAAAAGTAACTATCAACACAGCAAACAAACAACCTACAGAATGGAGGAAAACATTTGCGAACTATGCATTATTCCTTTTTCCAAATGTAGAACCTTGCTGCGTTATTTCCTTCCTATTCTAATATTGTATATTGGGTGCTGGTGAGCAGCAGAAATCTTTTTAGTTCATATGTCATTACCTTGACATTACTGTCAAGACCCTTAAAACTTTGGAAAAAAACAATTGTTTTTACAATTGTTTTACACTCTGAGGAGTCATTACACTCTGAGGGGCTACTGAGGACTATATATTCCCTGTAGATTATGGACTTATAAGTGGACACAATAAATAGGGCATTACATTAGCTCACTTGAGGAGAAAATCTGTGTATTTTATGTTGTAGAAATGGGTAGAATTTTGGATATGTGTATTTTATGTTGTAGGAATGGGTAGAACATTGTTTTCTAAGGTTCAGACCAAGACAGAGATTGATTAATTGTTTATCAACTATGTCTCATTTTCCCAATGTGCTCCAGCTAGCCTTCCCTTCTGTTATGTTGCTCAGTCTTAGTTATTAGATTGAGAGTAGGGGTGATGGTCACTGCCTTCAGGCCTGGCCCATAAATGCTCTTTCATGATTCTCTGCATTCTCTTTTTCTTCTTTTTCCAGTTGGTTGCAAAGATCCAGGAGAGAGTTACGAAGCCCTAGGGCATGGTAAATTCACAGATGGAAGGAGCTAGGGTACTCAACTCACCATCAAATACTGGCACTGATGTGTTACATGAGTGAGAAATGAGGCTTTTGTGTTAAGCCTCTGAAATTTGTTCCTAAGAACAATTAGCTGAGCCAACCAAATACATGGGATCACTGACCCTCACAATTCATGCTGGCAGTCAATTTCAGGACAGTCAGCTATAGGGTGAAGACAATAATAATTACCCATAAGTGATTTAATTCATATAAAAATATGGACAAAACTGTTAAAGTAAAATTTTTAAAGTCAAAGAAAAACAAACAATAAAATTAGAGAGTAGGAACATTCCTCACAGGTGTAGTGGTAAATGCAAAAGTCATAAAAAAGAGGGATTCTTAATCTATTGTTGAAGATAGGTCCGGAGCTTATTGGGAAGGTAGGTAAGATGGCAACAGAGCCTAGCAATTGATTCTCATTGCTCAGTAGTGAATTATTTTTCTAACAATATTGAGCGGTTTTATTTTTATTTCCATGACATGCTGGGTTGTCTGTGGCTCCCCACAACTATTCTGTTGAATTAGAGAAGGCTAAGGTTGAATAAAATTGAAAGAGAAAGCCTTATGCTTGGCTAAATGAAAGACCATGCATGGGAATAAGAGTTGGAATGGCACATAAAGAGAGAGGAGAAACAGAAATGACTGACTCTCTAACTGTAGGAAAATGAGTAGAGCCTATGTTAATCAGCATGGGAAATTTGGACAGAGACGGATGTGGGCACAGCACTTTTGACTGTTGAATGGCACCCTCTCCAATTTCCTGTTTCCCTGATTGTTAAGTTGCCTGTCTACCACAGTCCTGGAGTACAGTAGGAAAGTTGCAGGAACTTAATAAGTTAAAGGATTGAAAAAGAAATAGTGTGTTACTCCCTGTTTCTTGCTTAATGATTATGGTTCAACCCTCTTTCTTATACTTAAAAAGTTAATATTTGTGTCCTCAATTAGATTATTGCTACATTTTTATAGGTAACATTTTACTTCTTAGAGTTTGCTCCTATCTCACTTAACACATGGTGTATTCTAAATGAATATGTGTTAATTGATTATTCTTTTTAAATAGACGCCTCTAATAGATCTGATTGTGCTCAGTAGTTTACTCAATTTTATTTTAAATATCACTTTTGGAAGATTGTTTGTTATCATAGCTTAATTTATAGGTAAGGTAGGAGAAGTGGCCATAAGCAAATCAAAGATGAGAGGAATTTGGATGAACCCTGAAATTAGGATACTAGTTCTGAAAATGTTACAAAAATGGAAAGAGACGTCTTAACTCCATGTCTAATTCCTTCCATCACCTCCCAGTGTACCATTTCTCTAACTTGAGTTCCTCTCCCTTCTATTACATGTCTGACAATTGCATACAGAAATTACTCTTAACCCTTCCCACCTGCTGAAATCATTTTCCACCTAGTATCCGCTTTTATAATTAGTGTATCAAACTGTTTCTCATGTATTGATTTATACATTCATCCCTTCATTTGTTTATTTATTAATATATTCTCAGTTCTGTGCTGCCTACTTCACCTAATCTGAAAAATTATGGCTATTATCGACGAAATTTGTTTATGTATTTGGCTACTTTTTTCTGCCTCAGTTTTTAGGAACTAAGCAGTGGTTTAGTTCCTAAAAGAGGGAACTCTCTCATTAAGTCCTTAAATATTAATACTCAAGTACTGGCATGACACATGTTAATTGTAAAGAAAAGAATTCCCTGTATTGTGATTGCTGGATTTGTTAAATAGGTAGTTTAGAGAGGTAAGGAAGTGCCTTTTCTAACATGTGAAGGTATTAATGATTAAATGGAAGGGAATTTTGGATTCTTTACAAAGGTACAAGAACTTGTCTCAGAGGAACAAACAATCTATCACAAATATTACCCCCAAAGTAATATAACTATGATTAATTGCATACTTAATGTATCATGACATTGCATAAGGCATTGCATAAATGCCTTATGCAATGAATTTTTAATTTAGTCCTCACAGTAACAAAAATAATAGAGCAGAGGCTCTATTTTTGTTCCCATCTTATGGATGAGGAACACCGAGGCAATGAGAAGTCAAATAGCTAGTAAGTGGTGGAGGGGAGCTTCAGATCCCGGTCTCTCTCCAACGCCTCCTACTTTACTGGTGTATTAGTCCATTTTCACACTGTTGATAATGACTTACCCAAGACTGGGCAATTTATAAAAGAAAGAGGGTTAACAGACTCACAGTTCCACATGGCTGGGGAAGCCTCACAGTCACGGCACAAGGTGAAAGGCACATCTCACATGGCAGCAGACAAAAGAAGAGAACTTGTGCATGGAAGCTCCCGTTTATAAAACCATCAGATCTCGTGGGACTTACTCACTATCAAGAGAATAACATACGAAAGACTTTTCCCCATGATTCGATTACCTCCCACCAGGTCCCTCTCACAACACATGGGAATTGTGGGAGCTACAATTCATGATGAGATTTGGATGGGACATAGCCAAACTATATCAACTGGTTTTCTCAATGTAAAATAGGCAATGTGTTTCTATTACTGGATTATTTTCTACCCATCTTTTAATTAAATTAATATAGGAATCTGTAAGCAAAAACTGTCATTCTCTTAGTTTTATATCTGAGGAAATTGAGGGCCTATTGTGTGATTGCCCCAGGATCACAGGCCCATATTGGAGACTGGGACTTGAACTTAAGAATGATATAATATTATGTCTTCATTTCTCTGCTTCTCAGTCATAACTACACAGAGAATTTCTAATCAACTCATGTACATGCACACGTGTATATGTTCCCAGGGGCCTTATTCAAATAAAAAATTATTCATTATTGCACAAGTAGTGAATGCAGACACCAAGCTAATGAGATTTGAACCAAGAACAGACATCAGGGTAGCTATATTTTCTGGCTAAATACAAGCAAGACAGGAATTACAATAGGTCCTGTCCAGGAACTTCAAAGGAAATATGCTGTCCCTATTAAGAGCTTTTAATGCAAACTTATCCAAAACAGAATGCCTGCTGTGGGAATTTTCTATGCCATACGTAAGCACATCATTGCCCACAAGTCAATCTGAGACATAAAAAAAATAATAATGGAAATTTCAGGTGTTAAATTAGCCACCCTGGGGCACCTCTATATAGTCCCTTGAATGCAGTAAAGGAAATATATGAAATGTGACAAAGAAAATTAATTAAAATTGGCAATAAAGACTGCCAAGTTCAAACAAATTGTGGCCCCTAGCACATAGCAGTGCTATACCTGCAGGCAAGACTTCATGAAATCCAGACAACTTAAAGCATGTTTTTATACTTTGAAGGAGAAAGGAGGTTTTCGTATTTCTTAGCTATTTGGAAATCCATACTGACCACCTCAAATTTGAGAATCTTAAAAAGGAAAATTTACTTAAGTTATATATTCTTTTCCTCAACAAATGCCGGCAAGTGCTCAATTTAATTCTATTTTAGAAGTTTTCAATAAGAGATTTTTCAGTTATTCAGAAACAATTTTACCCATTGTCCAACAAACACTGACATAAACTATAGGGTTAGTTGTAAGAGAGAGTTTGTTTATTCAATAATAATTTCTTTCTCTTAAATGTTTCTATATACATAGTAGAGGTAGATATTTATAGGATACATGAGATATTTTGATACAGGCATACAATGTGTAATATTCACATCAGGGAAAATGAAGTATCCATCAACTCAAGTATGTACTATTATTTTGTGTTACAAACATTTCAATTATACTTTTAGTTATTTTAAAATATACAATAAATTATTGCTGACTGCAGTCACTCTGTTGTGCTGCTTTTTATTCATCCTATTTATCTATATTTTTATACCTATTAACCCTCCCCACTCCCTTCCTTCCTGCCACCACTACCCTTCCTAACCTCTGTTAACCATCATTCTATTCTCTTTCTCTATGATTTCACTCATTTTCATTTCAGTTCCCACAAATAAGTTGAGAACATGCAAAGTTCATCGTTCTATGCTTGGCTTATTTCGCTTAACATAATGACTTCCAGTTCCAACCATGTTTTTGCAAATGACAGGATCTCCTTCTTTTTATGGCTGAATTGTTATCCACTGTGTATATGTACCATATTTTCTTTATTTATTTGTCTGTTGATCGACACTTTGTTTGCTTCCAAATCTTGACTATTGTGAATAGTGATGCAAAAAATCAGATTGCAGATTTCTCTTTAACATACTCATTTCCTTTTTTGGGAGTATATACCTAGCAGTGGGATTGGCAAATCATATGGTAGTTCTATTTTCAGTTTTTTGAGAAGCCTCCATACTATTCTCCATAGTGGCCATAATAATTTACATTCCTACCAATAATGTACAAGGATTCCCTCTTCTCCACATCCTCACCAGCATTCCTTATTGCCTGTCTTTTGGTTAACAGCCATTTTAACTGGGGTAAGATGATAGCTCATTATAGTTTGATTTGCATTTCTCTGGTGATCAGTGATGGTGAGCACCTTTTCATATACCTGCTTACCATTTGTATGTCCTCTTTAGGAAATGTCTAGTCAGATATTTTGTCCATTTTTAAATCAGATTATTAGTTTTTGTTTGTTTGTTTGTTTTGTTTTGTTTTGTTTTGTTTTTTCCTATTGAGTTATTTCAACTCCTTATATATTCTGGTTATCCATCTCTTGTCAGATGGATAGTTTGCAAATATTTTCTCCCATTCTGTGTAATGTCACTTCACCTTGTTGATTGTTTCCTTTACTGTGCAGAAGTTTCTAACTTGATTTGATCCTATTTGTTTATTTTGGCTTTGGTTGCCTGTGCTTTTGGGGTATTACTCAAGAAATCTTTGCACATACTAATATCCTGGAGAGTTTCCCCAATGTTTTCTTGTAATAGTTTCATAGTTTGAAGTCTTAGATTTAAGTCTTTAATATATTATGATTTGATTTTTTGTATATGGCAAGAGGTAGGGTTCTTGCTTCATTCTTCTGCATATGGATATCCAGTTTTTCCAACATATGTATTAAAGAGATTGTCCCCCAGTGTATATTCTTGGCACCTTTATCGAAAATGAGCTCAAGGTAGATGTATGGATTTATTTCTGGATTTTCTGCTCAGTTTCATTTTTCTGTGTCTGTTTTTATGTCAGTACCATGCTGTTTTGGTTTCTATAGCTCTGTAGTATAATTTGAGGTCAAATAATGTGATCCTCCCGTTTTGTTCTTTTTCCTCAAAATGACTTTGGCTTTGGCTATTCTGAGTCTTTTGTGGTTCCATATACGTTTTAGCATTATTTTTTCTACTTCTGTGAAAATTGTCGTTGGTATGTTGGTAGGGATTGCATTCAATCTGTATATTGCTTTGAGTAGTATGGACATTTTTACAATATTAATTCTTCCGATCTCTGAACGTGGAATATCTTTACAATTTTTTGTGTCCTCTTCAATTTCCTGCATTTATGTTTTATGATTTTCAGTGTAGAGATTGTTGTATATGTCTAGGAATTTATCCATTTATTCTAGGTTTTCCAATTAATTGGCATATAGTTGCTCATAGTAGCCAAAAGGGATCCTTTGAATTTCTGTGGTGTCAGTTGTAATGTCTTCTTTTCCATCTCAGATTTTATTTATTTGGATCTTTTGTAGTTTGTCTTGCTAAATGTTTGTCATTTGTGTTTACATTTTCAAAAAAAAAAAAAAATTCTGTTACATTGACATTTTATACAGTTTTTCATTTTAATTTTATTTTGCTCTGGTCTTTATTATTTCTTTTCTTCTACTACCTTTTATATTTTTTATTTTAATTTTATTTATTTTGCTCTGATCTTTATTATATCTTTTCTTCTACTAAGTTTGAATTTGGTTTGTTCTTGCTTTTCTAGTTCTTTCAGATGAATTGTTAGGTTATTTATTTGAAGTTTCTCTACTCTTTTAATGTGGGCACTTATTGCTATAACCTTTTCTCTTAGTGCTGATTTTGCTGTGTCCCATAGGGTTTGGTATGTTGTTTTCATTTCCATTTGTTTCAGGAAATGTTCTAATTTTCTTCTTAATTTTTTTATTGACCCACTAGTCATACAGGAGCATATTGTTTAGTCTCCATGTGTTTCTATAGTTTACAAAGTTTCTCTCATTGTGGATTTATAGTTTTATTTCATTGTGATCAAAGAAGATACTTGATATGATTTAAACTTTTTTAAAAAGTTTTTTAAGAATGTTTAGTGGCCTAACGTATGATCTCTCCTTGGGAATAATCCATGTGATGAGGAGAAGAATGGATATTCTGCAGCCATTGAAATGTTCTGTAAATATTGTTAGATCAATTTAGTCTACAGTACAGATAAAATCTAATGTTTCTTTGTTCATTTTTTTGTCTGGATGATCTGTCCAATGCTGAAATTTGGGTATTGAAGTCTTCAAATATATTGTGTGATGGTCTATTTCTCACTTTAGCTCTAATAATATTTGCATTAATATATCTGGATTCTCCAGTATTGGATGCATATATATTTATAATTTTCATGTTCTCTTGCTGAATTGACACCTTTATCATCAAATAATGACCTTCTTTGTCTCTTTGAATAGTTTTTGGCTTGATATCTATTTTTTTAATATAAGGATAGCTACTCCTACTTTTTTTAGTTTCCATTGGCCTGAAATACCTTTTTACATCCTTTTATTTTTAGTCTTATGTGTCTTTATAGGTGAAGTGTGTTTCTTGCAGGCAACAGGTCATTGCATCTTGTTTTGCTTTGTTTTTCTTAATCCATTCAGCCACTCTTTGTATTTTGATTGGAGACTTTATTCCTTTTACATTCAATGTTATTTTATTAATAAGGCCTTACTTCTTCCATTTTGTCATTTGTTTTCTGGTTTTTTTTGTAGTCTTTTCCTATCTTTTTTCTTTCCAGTCTTTCTTTTTGTGAAGATAACTTTCTTTGATGCTATGTTTTGATATCTTGCTTTTTGCTTTTTATTTTGTATGTACCTGTTATATATTCTTTGATTTAAGGTTATCATGAAGCTTTCAAATAACACCTTATTGCCCATTATTTTACACTGACGACAATACTGATTGCAACAACAAAGAAACTAACAGACAAGCAAAGAGAAAACTAATTAGAACTCTACATTTTAACTTCATCCTGCCATTTTTTAACTTTTATGGTTTCCATTTGTGTCTTATTATACTGTCTGGAAAAGTTGTTAACGTTATTATTTTGCATTCGTTCATCTTTTAGTCTTTCTACTTAAGACATGAGTTGTTTATAGACCACAATTATGATGTTATAATATCCTGGATTTTTCTGTGTACTTACTTTTACCAGTCAGTTTCGTGCCTTCAGATGGTTTCTTCCTGATCATTAGCCTCTATTTATTTCAGATTGAAAATCTCCCTTTACCATTTTTTGTTGGACAGGTCTGGTGTTTGTGATATCCCTCAGCTTTTGTTTGTCTAAGAATGTCTTTATTTCTCTAAATTTTTTCATATTTGTGGCTTTATTTTTTTTTATTTTTTTAATTACACTTTAAATTTTAGGGTACATGTGCACATTGCGCAGGTTTGTTACATAGGTATACATACATGTGCCATGTTGGTTTGCTGCAGCCATCAACTTGTCTTTTACATTAGGTATTTCTGCTAATGCTATCCCTCTCCCAGGCTCTCACCCTCTCATTAATGTTTTAAGGATATTTTCACTGGATACATTATTTTAGGATAAAAGTTGTTGTTTTTCCTTCAGGTCTTTAAGTATGTCATACCACTCTCCCCTGGACTGTAAGGTTTCCACTGAGAAGTCGTTGTCAGGCATATTAGAACCCCATTGTATGTTATTTGTTTCTTTTCTCTTGCTGCTTTTTGGATGCCTTCTTTACCCTTGACCTTTGGGAGTTCAATAATTAAATGCCTTGTGATCGTCTTATTTGAATTAAATCTACTTGGTGTTCTTTGACCTTCTTATACTTGAATATTGATATATTTTTCTAGGTTTGGAAAGTTCTCTGTTACTATCCCTTTGAATAAATTTTCTGCTCAAATCACTTTCTCACCCTCCACTTTAAGGCCAATAACTTTATTTTAACGTTCTTGTAGGTTTTGGGGTACATGTGAAGGTTTGTTACATAGGTAAACTCATGTCATGGGGACTTGTTGTACAGGTTACTTCATCACCCAGGAATTAAGCCCAGAACCCAATGGTTATCTTTTCTTCTCCTCTCCCTCCTACCATTCTCAAGTAGCCCTAGTGTCTGTTGTTTCCTTCTTTGTGTTCATAAGTTCTTATCATTTAGCTCCCAATTATAAGTGAGAATATGCAGTATTTGGTTTTCTGTTCCTGAATTAATTTACTGAGGATAATAGCCTCCAGCACCATCCACGCTCCTGTAAAGACATGACCTCATTCTTTTTTATGGCTGCATAGTATTCCATGGTGAATCTCTACCATGTTTTCTTTATCCAATTTGCCATTTCTGGGCATTTAGGTTGATTCCATGTCTTTACTATTGTAAATAGTGCTGCAATGAACATTTGCATGCGTGTATCTTTATGGTAGAATGGTTTATATTCTTCTGGGTATATACCCAGTAATGGGATTGGATTGCTGGGTTGAATGGTAGTTCTGCTTTTCGCCCTTTCAGTAATTGCTATACTGCTTTTCATTCCCACAAACAGTGTATAAGTGTTCCCTTTTCTCTGCAATCTTTCTAGCATCTGTTATTTTTTTTTACTTTTTAATAATTGCCATTCTGACTGGTGTGAAATGGTATCTCATTGTTTTGATTTGTATTTCTCTAATTATCGGTGATATTGAGCTTTTCTTCATATGCTTGTTAGCTGGATATATGTCTCCTTTTGAAAGGTGTCTGTACATGCCTTTTTTCCACGTTTTAATGGGGTTTTCTCTCGTAAATTCTTTTAAGTTCTTTATAGCTGCTCGAATTATACCTTTGTCAGGTGCACAGTTTGGAAATATTTTCTCCCAAACTGTAGATTGTCTGTTTACTCTGTTGATAATGTCTTTCACTGTGAAGAAGCTCTTTAGTTTAATTATATCCCACTTGTCAATTTTTGTTGTGATTGCTTTTGGCGTCTTGGTCATGAAATCTGCCTGTTCCTTTCTCCAGGATGGCATTGCCTAGGTGGTCTTCCAGGATTTTTATACTTTTGGAATTTACATTTAATTGTTTAATTCATCTTGAGTTAGTTTTTGCATATGGTGTTGGAATGGGTCCAGCTTGAGTCTTCTGCATATGGCTAGCCAGTTATGCCAGCATCATTTATTGAATAGGGAGTCTTTTTTTATTGCTTGTTTTTGTCAGCTTTGTTGAAGATTAGGCAGTCATAGGTATGTGGCCTTATTTCTGGGCTCTCTATTCTGTTCTATTGGTTTACGTGTCTGGTTTTGTACCAGTATCATGCTGTCTTGATTACTGTAGCCCTGTAGTATAGTTTGAAGTTGGATAACATGATGCCTCCAACTATGTTCTTTTTGTGTCACCCCACTTACAACTCCAGGCAGCTCAGCATGGACAGACTATTTGTTTAGTCATTCTGGAATTGGTCATTGGAGCCGTATTTAGTTTATTTGGTGAAGTCACTTTTAGATTTGCTTTCTTGAAGCTATTTCATAGATATTGTATGTGTGCTTCGTTCTTTTTCCTTTTGTTTCCTCCGATTGTATATGTTCAAATAGCCTGTCTTAAAGCTCACTAACTTTTTCTTCTGCTAGATCAGTTCTATGGTTGAGAAACTTTGATGCATTCTTCAATATTTCAATTGAATTTTTCAGCTCCAGAATTTCTGCTTGTTCGTTTCTTACAATGATTTCAATCTCTTTTAAATTTGTCTGATAGAAATCTGAATTCCTTCTCTGTGTTGTCTTAAATTTCATTGAGGTTTCCTCAAAACAGTTATTTTGAATTCTCTGTCTGAAAGGTAGCATATTTCTGTCATTCTGGGATTGTTCATTGGTGCCATGTTTAGTTTATTTGGTGAGGTCTTTTTTTCTGGATGGTCTTGATGATTGCAGATGTTCATCAATGTCTAGGCATTAAAGAGTTAGGTATTTATTTTACCCTTCACATGATGGGCTTGTTTGTACCTATCCTTCTTGGAAAGGCTTTCCAAGTATTCAAAGGAAATTTATTGCTGTGATCTAAATATTTGGTCTCTGCAACCATATCTGCATTAGGGGTCACCCCAAGTCCAGTAATACCATGACACTTGCAGACTCATAGAGGTTCTGCCTTAGTGGTCTTGGGTAAGATCTAGGAGAATTCCCTGGATTGCCATGCAGAAACACTTGTTCCCTTCCCTTATTTTCTCTGAAACAATCAGTCTGTCCATGCTGAACTGCCTATGAGAAGAGTGACACAAGCACCTTTGTGGCCACCACCACTGGTACTGTGTGGGTCATGAAGCCAGCATAGCACTGAGTCTTGCCCAAGGTCTACAGCAGCAACTGCCTGGCTGTTGTCAACATTTACTCAAGGCCCAAGGACTCTTCAGTCAGCACACGAAGGTGGTGAATTCAGCTAGGCTGTGTCCTTCCCTTCAGGGTGGTGAACTCCCTTCTGCCCCAGCCCAGGGTCATTCCAGAAATACCATCTGTGAGCCAGGGCCTAAAGTAAGGAACTGTAGAAATGGACTTGGTGTTCTATTCTACTGTGGCTCAACTGGCACCAAAGCTGCAGGACAAAGTCCTTCCCACTCTTTCTTCTTCTTTCCTTATGCAAAAGGAATCTCTCCTCATGGCTACCACTGCCCTAGGCCTGCAGCAAGTACTGCTTGACTAACATCAATGTTCACTAAAGGCCCAAGGGCTCTTTAGTCAGCTTTTGGTGCGTGCTACCAGGTCTAGGTTTTTTCCTTCAGGGCAATGGGCTCCTCTCTGGCTCAGGGCAGGTTCAGAAATACCCTCCAGGAGCTAACACCTGGAATCAGGGACCCCAGAAGACCACTTAATATTCTACCCCACTGTAGCCAAGGTGGTACCTAAGCTGCAGGACAGTGTCCCATTTCCTCTTCCTTCTCCTTTCTTCGAGTAGAAGGAGTCTCTCCCTGTGATCACCACAGGGAGAAATGGGCTGGGTCACACCTGAAGCCAATACGGCACTGGGTCTCACCCAAGGCCCATGACGACTGTTACCTGGGTACCACTGATGTTTATTCAAGACCCAAGGGCTCTTTAGTAAGAGAGTGTTAAATCCTTCCCAGACTGGGTCCTTTCTTTCAAGGAAGCAGGTTCCTTCTGACCCACAGTGTGTCTAGAAATGTTATTTGGGAGCTAGGGCATGAATGGGGTCTTCAGGACTCTGCCCGATGCCATATTTTACTATGGCTAAGCTGGTATATCCAGGTTGCAAAACAAAGTCCTCTTTACTCTCCCCTCTCCTCTCCTCAAGCTGAAAAAAGGAGTCTCTCCTGAAGCTGCACTGCCTGGGGTTGGGGAAAAGTGATGTAAGCACTCCCTTAGTCAACTCAGCTGGTGTCTCACTAGGTTGCATGCACCCCATGTCCACTATATCTGAGTCTAGCAAAGTCACAGGACTTGCCTAAGAATTGCAGTGCCTGTGGCCTTCAACAATCAAGTTTCTTAAGAACCCCAGAGCACATTAGCCCACAGTGGCAAGATTTGCAGAACTCTGCTTCCAACTGCTGGGATGGATGATATGCCTCTGGTTAGAGCTGCTATAAATGCTCCCTCTATGGGTTCCCACCAAGTTCTGCCCCATGTTGCTTTCCACTGGGACAGGACAACATTGAGTTCCAATGCAAAGTCCTACAATCACTCGACTCTCTCTCCCACAGGCACAGAATCTTCCTCTGCTCCACATGGCTATAGTGACGGATGGGGGACTAGTGGCACCGACAGTTCAAGACTGTCTTTGCTACACTTTTCAATGTCTCTTTCCTTGATATAATGTTAAAACTAGGTACTGTGATCACTCACCTGATTTTTGGCTCTTCTGAAGGTACTTTCGTGTGTGGATAGTTGTTCAGTTTGGTGTTACTGCTGTGGGGGTGCTGATCACTAGAGGGTTCTATTTTGTTATCTTCTCTACCTCCAATTTCAACATTAGGCCAGGTTTTTTTTTGTTTGTTTGTTTGTTTTTTTTTTTTTTTTTTTTTTTTTTTTTTTTAAGTATTCTGAGTATTCTGTTAATGTAATTTTTTTCTCCAGTATTTTCATGTCTCTCTCAGCAATGACCATATAATACTTCTTCAGTTTTCTTTCAGAAAATACTCAGACCTGTTTTCTATGAAGTTTTCCCCATAAAAAAAAATCTACTATTTCTTCATCATTTTTAAGTACTTTTTCTTTGTGATTTAAAATGACAATATAAATTGCAGAACTTCATGTCCATCCAAAATTTGCGATAATCTTTTATCCTACTTAAACTCTTGTGATTTATTTATTTTTTTTTATACAACTTGGGACCTACCTGCCTTGTTTCTAAACTTCCTAGTTAGACTCAACTGACAATTCTCCATCTAAGACTTCTTTCATTCTGTCAGGGTAAAAAAAAAAAAAAAATATATATATATATATATATATATATGTATGTATGTATGTATATCATTGAGCTGTCACTTTTCACACTGTTCCGGTACATGAGTGAAGCCGGATTTATATTGATCAAAGTGACATGTTTGCAAAACCAAGTAAATGAAAACATCCATATAATTTATGGCTTGTTATATTTGGTGATAAACAGACATTTTAATTAAGTTTGAGGTTGAAGCTTTCAGACATTTCTGCTTGAATTTTATCGCCCTAAAAAATTAGGACCTTGGATGAAGGAGGAGATAAACAGTAGAACACATCCTATACATATACATTGACCAGAGATGCAAGTATTTACACTGTTTATGTGAGATATGGGCATGAAATAAAATACCAAGAAGGTCCCATCAACTCATAAAAGGCATCTGTGGAAAGCCTGACAATACAAAAGACCTTTTTCATTTTCCCTTCAGACAAAACCCAGAGATGCTTAAAGATACAGGTGTAATAATAATGAGAAATGGTAAGTAATTCCAGTAAATATAGTAGTCCCTCCTTATCTGAGATTTCGCTATGGTTTCAGTTACCTGTGGTCAACCGTGGTCCAAACATATTAAACAGAACATTTCATAAATAATTCATCATTTGCAAATTGCTCACTGTTCTCAGTAATATGATAAAACCTCAAGTTTCCCTGCTCTGTCACACCCTGAATTCTCGCTCTAGATATACAGTTGCTTAGCGGCTGCCACAGTTATCAGATCGACTGTTCCAGTATGATATTGCTGTGCTTGGGGTCAAGTTATCCTTATTTTACTTAATACTAGCCAGAGAGTGTAGGAGTTGGGATGATAGAATATTGTTATACTATTCTACTTTATTACTAATTACTGTTGTTAATCTTGTACTGTGTCTTATTTGTAAATTAAGCTTGACTGTAGGTATGTATGTGTAGAAAAGAGTTCAGTACTATCTGCAGTTTCAGCCATCCACTGCAGATCTTAGAATATGGACAAGAGGGGAATATTGTGTATAGATTTACCAAAGTACCTGCCCATGGAGTAATTTGTCTCTGAACTTTTGAATGATGCCATCTGGTGTATTGTTACTGAGTAGACTTGAGGCCTGTGGCAGAAGAGCGGAATGAACCTGGAGTCTGTGGTTCTCAAGGCCTTCTTAGCCCACCAGCTACAGCAAAGTCATATCATGTGTGGACTGAATCAGAGGCAAATGCAGTGGAGGTTTCTAAAGACTTATTTTGTGAGCAGCTCATGTCTTCTTGGTGAGATACACAGAAACCTTGGATCTAAGCCTAACTTTAAACATGTCTCTTAAATTTTAAACTAGAAAAAATTGCTAAAATGTGTACATTCTCCTGTTTCAAGAAGCAAGTGCGGGCATAAAATATTTTTACAGCTTGTAGATTCATTATGGATATGAATACAATACAACAATTTTCCCCAAAAATTCATGTATTAGTTCGCTAGGGCTGCCATGACAAAATACCACAGACTATATGACTTAAACAACAAAAACTTAATTTCTTCTAGTTCTGGAGGCTAGATGTCTAAGAACAAGATGTCAGAAGGGTTGGTATTTGCTGAGGCCTCTCTCCTTGACTTACCTTTGTCTCCTTTACTTTGTGAGCATACACCCTGTCCTGT
Organism: Rhinopithecus roxellana; assembly: GCF_007565055.1. NCBI lineage: Eukaryota > Metazoa > Chordata > Mammalia > Primates > Cercopithecidae > Rhinopithecus > Rhinopithecus roxellana. The sequence continues at coordinate 142,711,748 of NC_044553.1, read as the reverse complement.
CTGTGTCCTTAAATTTCCTGTGCTTATAAAGACAGTCAGATTGCATTAGAGCCCACTCTAAAAGCCTCGTTTTGATTTAATCACCTCTTCAAAGTCCCTGTCTCCAAATACAGTCACATTCTGAGGTACTGGGGGTTAGGGCTTCAATATATAAAATTTAGGGATACATAAGTCAGCCTAAAACACTAGAAATTAAAACTCACAAGAAGATGAAACTATGGACTAGTAAAATAGATATTCTCTTTTTTCCAAAGAAAGTTTCACCTCTTGAAAATTATCACTAAAATGAATTTTTAGAACATGATCAAAATGTGGTTGATATATTATTTGAACAAAGGACATACAAATGCAGAGATGGGTTATTTTAGGCATCTGGAAGTTTGGAAGCACATCTGCGAGTTTGATGTCTGAAAAAATAATTATACCAATCCTCATTATTGTTCAGTGTTATTATAGCAATATTGCATGCTTAAGAGCAGTATTTTCTATTTAGAAGCACTTTCTCATTCATTGTCTATCTTTAGTCTTGAAAAAGCCATGTGAGTGCTGGTATTCACATATAGGACTTTTGTTTATTTGTGTTGAATGAACCAGAATGTCGTAAGAGAAACTGAGTTTAAGGAGATTTCACATTAGAAGATGTTCTCTTTTGCTATTCTGGGTTGTATTCTGCTGGTTTTAATCTTCTTATTGTCAGCAAGGAAACTCATTCTATCTGATAATTTTTCAGAAATGGTGATATTATTTGTCTGTGTCCTCACCCAAATCTCATCTTGAATTGGAGTTCCCATATTCCCCACGTGTCTTGGAAGGTCCAGGTGGAGACAATCATGGGGGTAGTTTCCCCCATCCTGTTCTTGTGATACTGAGTTCGTTCTCATGAGATCTGACGGTTTTATAAGGGGCTTCCCTCTTAACCGAGCACTCATTCTTCTTTCGCCTGCCACTTTTTGAAGAAAGATGTGTTTGCTTCCCCTTCTGCCATGATTGTAAGTTTCCTGAGGCCTTCCCAGGCCTGTGGAACTATGTCAATTAAACCTCTTTCCTTTATAAATTACCCAGTCTCGGGTATGTCCTTATAGCAGCATGAGAATGGACTAATAACAATGGATTTAAACTTTTTTCATCAATCAGAAAAATTATATTGATACCTACTCTGTTTAACACACGATTCTACGTGTTAAAAAAAGCAATTGTCTACATTATCGGGCATAAGGTTAAAATCCTCATTTATGAAAATATCCATATATTTACTTTTCGTTGTACGATTTGGGAAGTCCATTCTATTTGTGATATTAATCTGATACCAAGATTTCTAATTCCACTTTGAGCCTAAATCGTATTTTTGAAAAGAAACACAGAGAAACACTGAATACTGGATCTACCTCACAGGTAAGATAAAGGGGATTTTTGACTTCTCATTTTCAAGCACATCTGGAAGATAGTATATAGATTAGATATAAAATTTTATCAAGTTACTTAAGCATATATCTTTATAAAAATTACTAATTTGTTCTTTTAATAAGGAACAACTAAAAAAAAAACCTCTGATTTATGTTGCTTTCTCTGTAGTGAGGGACATGCTACTTCTCTACGGCAGAACTCTTCCAGTTTTATCATGATCAGTGCAGCAGGTCTCTATTTGAATATTTGAGTGTCTATGTATATTTGAGTATTGGTATCTGGAATCAATATTACATGAGAATTCCCCAATATAAAGAGAAAGAAATACCCAAGATACCTATTACTAGATTTTCTTTTTTACATTTTCAGTAACATATTTCAATCTTTCTCATCTGAGACTCTTCCTAACATTTTTTCATGAGGATTTACATAATAAATAAATTGTATCTTGGAATCAAAATAGATTGAGAGTCTCAGGGGACAGATTACAAGCTTGAGAAGTTTTGGGAGGACTGAGATACGGTACAAAATGGACTGGGATAGTGCTAAATTAGCATGGTAAATGCCAGCACTCAAGAAGGATGAGATATAACCAGGTCAAAAAGATTTTCTCACAAAATACTTTATTTGAGTAGATGTGTGGGGATGTTGTGAGCTGAAATTCAAGTGGCTCTGGGATAATGTGAAAATTCCTAGAATTTGCTGCAATGGAATTGGTCAAAATTAAATATTTTTCCTGATGCTATTCTTTATTATATCCTAAGTAATATTTATCTCATTATTAAATAAGTGCCAAGTAGAGCACCAAAATGTTAGTGTCATAACATGTAGAAAATGTGCTTGTTTATTTTTGAACTGTAAAAAGTAATGCATACTTGCTAAAAGTATTCATTATATGATAATGCAGAGAATAAATATAGAAATCTACCTTCATTTATTCTCAACCTTTCTCATGAGACGTAACCACTATTAAAAGTTCGTAAATATCAACATCAATATATGTGAGCTGAATAATATCTCATTGCTTATGGCCCTGTTTTGACATGACAAAGTTGTAGTCAAAGACATATCAACTAACCATGAGATAAAAATTAAATTTAACATCTTTGTTCTAGTCTTTCATGATAATAGCAAATGTCATTTAAAAAATAAATCAAGCCAGGCGCAGTGGCTCTTGCCTATAATCTCAGCAGTTTGCAAGGCCAGGGCGGGTGGATCAACTGAGGTCAGGAGCTTGAGACCAGCCTGACCATCATGGAGAAACTCCATCTCCACTAAAAATTAAAAATTAGCTGGGCATAGTGGTGTATGCCTGTAATCCCAGCTACTCGGGAGAATGAGGCAGGACAATCGTTTGAACCCAGGAGGCAGAGGTTGCGGTGAGCCAAGATCGCGCCATTGCACTCTTGCCTGGGTAACAAGAGCAAAACTCCATCTCAAAAAAATAATAAATAAATAAATAAAGAGTCAAAATGGCCTTAATTATGTTTTTTTATTACTATTTTCTGATCCACGCTCACTCTCCATGCAGCTGATTCTATGTCTCTTTCATTCAAGTTCGTGCTCCTCATAATCACTGTTTCCCAAATCCAGACCAAGCTGAATTGTTCACAAGTCTTATTTCCCCTGACTCAGCTGCATGTTAGTGGATCAGCGGTTTCTCGGTTTTCTTTAACTTTTCTTTTACTACTATGATTTTGTGCCTCAAAAGAGGGTTAGGACTCTGACTAAACATGCATAAATTTTTGCTTTGTAGAGAGGGAAGTATAAATACTCAAAATTAAATGTATTCCTCTAAGTTTTTCACATTTTCTGTATGTACATATATAGATGAATATGACTTGTTCTTTGATGTCAGCCCTCCATATTTGTCAATTCTGCATTCAAGAGTTCCACCAATCTCAGATCAAAAATATTTGGGGAAAAAAACTTAAAGGATGATTGTGTCTGTACCCAAAGTGTACAGACATTTTTGTTCTTTGTGATTATTCCCTAAACAATATAATATAACTGTAATTTATATGATATTTACATTATATTTGGTATCACAGGTAATCTAGAGATGATTTAAAGTAAACAAAGGATGTGTGTACATTATATGCAAACACCACATCATTTTGTGTAAGGGACTTGAGCATCCATGGCTTATGGTATCCACGGAGGAATTCTGAAACCAGTACCCCTTGGATGCCCAGGGGATAACTATACTTCTAATTTACAGTTCTAACTTTGGCATTCACCTTTTATTTACAACTAAGGACATCATGTAGAAATGAAATTTTTGGATTTAGAGAGGAGTAACTAATAATTCAATTTACTCAGGAACCATTGTCTTTCTTATATGCTATGAGAATTTTTCTGAAAGAAAAAAAGGAAAGAACAGATGACATTTTCAGTAACCCCTGGGTCAGAAATGAAACATTTGCATTAAGAGACAAGATCTTTAAATGAGAAAAACTTGGAGTACATTGCTCAGCTGATAAAACAAATTTTAGATGAATAAACAGAAAACAGAAGCTGGAATTGAGCCAGATGTGGGATGTGTGGGGAACAAAATTTGGAGCAGTTTAGCTAGCAATGGAAGGTTAAGAATAAAACAAGTTCTTTGTAGTGCAAGTGCTGTGTTGTCTGGTTTGTTTAATTTTTGAAGTTGACACATCACACATTGTTGAAATGACACCCTGAATGAACTTGAGTGTAGTGTAGAAAACACTAACAAAGCCAAGAGCTCTGCCCTCGGTCATGAGTCATTAGTGGTTAAAAATTTAAAAAAAAAGGGGGGGCATCAGTTTGTCTGGAAGAATTTTCAAACTTGTCTGGATGTTGTGGACATGTGAACATGCCATGTCATCTGAGAAACTTGAAACAGTGTTTTTTAAAGCAATATGCCAAGAATTGAGATAATGAAGACATATACTCATATTTGAACAAAGTGACATCTTAATGAGACTGTAGCAATATGTTTCAGATTAATGAAAGGTTTGAGGTCTCATCACACTTAGCAGTCATTAGAGCAGTTTAACTTCTACCCTAGAATGAGATCACAGAAAGTGTGAAGCCATGTTAACATGTCTGGTATAAAATCATGGAAGGAAATATGGTTGTATGCCTCAATGCAACATTTCAGATCGTTGGAATATAATTCAAATAAACTAATTTATTTAATTCTGTGTGGATGAATTTCTGGAAGGAAGGAAGGAAGGAAGGAAGGAAGGAAGGAAGGAAGGAAGGAAGGAAGGGAGGGAGGGAGGGAGGGAGGGAGGGAGGGAGGGAGGGAGGGAGGGAGGAGGAAGGAAGGAAAGAAGGAAGGAAGGAAGGAAGGGAAGAAGGAAGGAAGGGAGGAAGGAAGGGGAAGGAGAAGGGAGGAAAGGAATGGAGAAAAAATTTCAAGTCAACTTTAACAGAGCTTAATAAAAATGAATTGCTTAGTGTTGTAGTCAGAAACATGAATGACCTTTACCATAAAGTGACTGAGATCTAACCTAGTGACAACTAATTGAATGAATTAACATGAAAATTTTATGTATATTTGCAATAAACTAAGAAAATGATTTATTTGTTAGTCTCATATGCAAATATCTTTGCTTTGGAGATCCTTCTGCTCCCAGATCATATTGTCAATTTTTGGTATTCAATTTTTATAAAAACATAAAGTATGAATCTTAGATGGGCTCTTCAATATCATCAAGTCTCCTTGTTAAAGAAAATAGCCACTGAGTCAAGTTCTTGAAAGAACCACTCCAGGGAATGTCTAAATGGAAGTGGTCTAGAAGCTAACTTGAGGAGGCGTGTAAAACTGTTTTTATATAAAGCAAGAGAAAGTAAAAGAAGTTTGTGTTTTTAAAAATAAAATTGATGGTTCTAACCTGATTAACCAACTGGGGAGCCCAGGTTTTTAGGTTACAGTTTAAATTTGTTGTCACTTTTTCTGTACACTTGTTCCATGTTTGGGAAATATTAAATATAGATTATGACTGCTTATGATTAGCATTTGCAGAACTGTTAGCATCATAGGGATTGTACTATCACTAGCAGAATCTTTTAACAACTTTCTCATGTATGAGCTTGTCCCAATACTTAAAACTACTGCTTGAAACTGGATTCGTGTAAGAGAAAGTTCTATTTTTTTTTTTTTTATAAAATGTGATTTATCTAACCCTATAAATCTCTGCTAACAAACAATATGGAATATTAGCAGTTTACTAACTCATCAATTACACTAACTTTTAATGCTAAAAACCTGGCTATCACATTTGAAGGACTGCAAATCACGTGTGCTTTGCATTTCCTTCCTAGGGAATTTAATTTTGGGGTCATATCCCCCTGCTTTTAATACAGTCCTGTCTCTGACATTGGTAGTATTTGTCAGCTGCTTTCCACTAGGTTTTTACTTTGCAGCATCCCCAAATATTAATTTGGGGATGATCTGATTGTGCGGAAGTTGGTACCACCTCTTACTTCTGTTGTGTTGTGAATAATGTCACCTAAGCCAGTCAGTCCCTTCATGCTGCTTGTCACAGTGATAAGGTCAGGTGCAGGTATGAGTTCTCAGTCAGATCAATCAGGTTAAACCTTCTTTCTACATGACAAGCACGAAGAAGCAGTAGCTCCAGGAAACTGTGGCACCTATCATAAATTTGGGTTGACCTAGGATCCAGGTTTAATGATAAGGCTCTGAGGAGTGAAGGAACACCAGGTTTCTTGGTCCTCATGTCGAATTAGAAAAAACGATACGAACACACGTGGAGTGATTTTAAGGAGTAGAGAATTTAATAGGCAAGAAGGAATGGAGAAAACAGAAGAAAGAAGCTCCCCTGTACAGAGACAGAGCAGGGGGTGGGCGTGGGGGCTCCAAAGTCGAAAGTCCCATGTGCGGTGGACACAAGCCAGGTATGTATGCAAAGGCTGGAGAAGGTGGTGTCTGATTTGCATAAGGCTCAGGGAATTGGTTTGACCAGGCATGTCATTCACATGACCCAGAAAGAGCTGGCCCTCCCACCCTAGCCTTTTAATATGCAAATGCAGGGCACCATGATGTTCTACACATGTGGCGATATGTGGAGGTAGCCATGTTGCCAGGAACATGTGGGGCAAGGACAAGAAGGCCGCGGCTGGAATCACCATGTTGAGTGGACCCAGTTTCTAACGATCTGCATTTGCACATCGAAGATTACCAGCCTGGCTCTGAGAGCCAGGGCTTTACAAGAAACTTTTCCAGAGATGCTTAAACAAAGAAAACTTCCCAAGGACCCCTTTTCCTCTCTATCTGCTTAAAATAATTTCTTAATAACTCCTACGACGTTAGGACAACGTGACACTGCAGAATGCAAAAGAAAATAAGAGAACTGGGTTATTTGATGATATCATTGCTCCGGTACTTTCACTTTCCATTGCCAAGGAATGGTCTGAGCCAGGCTACCTTTTCTGTGCTGACAGTTAATATTCATCTGGAAAAAGCACAATAGTAATTACACTGGTAGTCTGCTTTTCAACTCATGATCTAGGGTTTTTTAGCACATATCATAAAGGTGTTTTAAACACAAAATGATGGCAAATGTCTATGGAAACAAAAGTATCAGTGTAAGGACAATTTACCTCTCTGATAGTCTAAACAGTAAGGAGGTTGATTTGACTGAAGCTCAGAATTTGCATTAAGGGATATTAAGACCCTGTGTTGGATTTTTAAAAAATGGCACTTATATACATGTTGATTTCTTTTTTACTGATCTCAGGTGCTTTTCTTTTTTCCCAGGATTGAAACCAAGCTTACCAAACTATATAAAGACAACAAAACGTACTGGTGTCTTATTCTTTCAACTTTATGTTTTTGCCTATTGTATTCCCAGTAGCTAGTTCAGTAACTGACATGTACTATTAAGTTTGACTGAATAATTTTTTTTTTTTTTTTTTTTTTTTTTTGAGGCAGAGTCTCGCTCTGTCGCGCGGGCTGGAGTGCAGTGGCACGATCTCGGCTCACTGCAAGCTCCGCCTCCCGGGTTTACGCCATTCTCCTGCCTCAGCCTCCCGAGTAGCTGGGACTACAGGCGCCCGCCACCTCGCCCGGCTAGTTTTTGTATTTTTAGTAGAGACGAGGTTTCACCGTGTTAGCCAGGATGGTCTCGATATCCTGACCTCGTGATCCGCCCGTCTCGGCCTCCCAAAGTGCTGGGATTACAGGCTTGAGCCACCGGGCCCGGCCTGACTGAATAATTAAGTTTGAATTTAGTGCCACCCTACATAGGAAAAGAAATATTGTCTTTTAATAAAATTTATATTATGGTTAATTTTTCATGATGTGATGGCTTCAGATAATTTTTCTTTACTATTCTAAGCAATGCTTACCTATCATCATCATGTTCAAATGAAGTGCTTATTTGGATAAGGATGTGTACATCAGTGACTAGGTCTTACACATACATACACATACACACAGGCACACACAGATAGATGATAGATAGCTAAGGTATTGTGATGATAATTTTGCATCAACTTGACAACAAAGTACCTGGACATTTCATTAAAGATTATTACAGGTGTGTCTGTGAGGGTGTTTTGGATGAGATTAACATCTGAATTAGTAAAGACTGAGTGAAGCATATTATTTACCCCAGTATGGGTGGATCTCATCCAATATGTTGAATACCTGAATAGAAAAAGTGTGAATAAGAGAGAGGGTTAGAACTCTGTCTAACCTTATTTGAGCTGGAATATTGGTTTTCTCCTGCCTTTACACTCAGACTCAAGCTATAATTTATACTATCAGCAATCCTAATTGTCAGGCCTTCAGACTGAAACTGTACCATTGGCTCTCCTGGATTTACACACACACAGACAGACAGAAACACACACACACACGAGTTAATGGAAACATATAGAAAAGATGCAATAAAGAAAAATGCTGGTACTGAAGAATTGAGGTGGTGAGAAAGTTAATTTAACAAGGGACACATAGATATATCTCAAGACTGTGAGCACAAATGTTTCTACTTAAACAAAAAACCCACCTACCCTTTTGGCTTTACAATTAACCCTTAAACAATGTGAGGATTAGGGTATCCACCACCTGCACAATCAAAAATTCATGTATTACTTTTGGCTTCTCCAAAACTATTAATAGATTACAGTTAACCAGAAACCCTGTTGATAACACAAGCAGTCATTTAACATGTATTTTGTATGTTACATATAAATATTTTATACTGTATTTTCAATATAAAGTAGACTGGAGAAAACGAAATTTTATTAAGAAAATCAAAAGAAAAAATATATTTATTATTCATTAAATGGAAATGGATCATCATAAAGGTTTTCATCCCCATAGTCTTCACATTGACTAGGCTGAGGAGCAGGGGTATGAGGATGGATTGGTCTTGCTGTCTCAGCAGTGACAGAGGTAGAACAATCTGTCTATAAGTGGATCCACATAGTTCAAAATCTGTTCTATTTAAGAGTCAACCCTATTCATCAGTATATGTTTTATTATTGTATTCATGTATTCATACATTTCCTCGTTAATTTATCCAGTAGTCACTCTTTTGTTTTTCTTTTGTTTGTTTGTTTCTTTCTTTCTGTTTTTTTTTTTTTCTTCTGAGAGAGTTTTACTTTGTCACCCAGGTTAGAGTGCAGTGGCACAATCTTGGCTCACTGTAACCTCCGACTCCCAGGTTCAAGCAATTCTCTTGCCTCAGCCTCCCAAGTAGCTGAGATTATAGGCACCCATCACCATGCCCGGCTAATTTTTGTATTTTTAATAGCAATGAGGTTTCACCATGTTGGCCAGGTTGGTCTTAAGCTCCTGACCTCAGGTCATCTGTCTGCCTCAGTCTCCCAAAGTTCTGGGATTACAGGCATGAGGCACCATGCCTGGCCTGTCACTCATTTTTGAGTTTCTAATGCTTACCAAGTTAAAGGCACTCAATTAATAAGAGGCCCTCTGAATTCATTACCTATAGTCAAAGAGAACACAAATCCAAACAATGAAATGCATCATGCTAGGGGCAGGCTAGGGGTAGATAGGAGAGAAGAGAAGGAGTGACTGAATCAGACTGATGAACCAGCTACATTAGGAAGAGATGAGAAGAGTACTTCAAGAGCACTAATGAATTTTCTGTATTTTATGTATTATTTTCTTTGGTCTTTCCAGTGATATATGGGGAAAGATGGAGTATGTTGCATCTCCTCTGAAATTATAGTGATTTTGTTTCTGTTTCTAACTTTCAAGTTACTCTCAATCCTGAGTTTGCTGTGCCTATTCTGTAATAACCAGGCAAGTGTGAAGAGAGTACCACTACTACATGAAAAAAATTGTTTTATTTCTGCAATTCAGAAGACACTAACACCTTGCTTGAAATCTACACTGCCTAATGATCTTTGTACCCAGGCTATTGAATCCTACCTCTTTGGGGTAGAAATGTCTGCACAATTTACTGAGGCTTCCGGCAGGGTTATGTTGGTCTAGCAGTTAAATAGTTATGTTAGGAATAAAAAGGTATTTAATGGTTTATTGGAAAGTCAATGGCATAATGTGTGAAGTACCTCTTTAACAGTGTACTAAAAGTGTCAGAATCCTGTGCAATTTTCCACACACAAAAATGGCATAATGTCCTACAGGTGTCACACATTTATTCCCACTCGCTCTGCTCATTAGTAAAATATTTTAATGTATATTCTCCTATAAATTATTCAGACATGTCCTAACGAATTTCCAAGCTAAGCAAGCAACTAGGTAGATTCTGAAAAATATGTTAAACACTTACTAAAATTTATCTGAAGTGCTAATATTTCTTGTGGTTATTTCTACAACACAAATTCGCTGTATTGATTGTTGTACTGTACATTGTTGAAAATAAGTTCTTTGAGCAAGGTCCAGATGTCCCTGATAGCTAAATTCTCATTGCCTTATGCCCACTACCAAAGTAATAAAGATTGCCTATGGACAGCCTATGACCCCTTTAAAAAATACGTTTACTATTTTTTAAATGGTAATTGACTTTTTTTGTGGATATGTATTTTTTTCTGAATACAGGCTTCTGTGTTGGTGGGTGTATTCTGTACAGTGTCCCAAATACACACTGGCCCATAAGCCTTCGTAACAAGATACTCTGACTTACAAAATCATCCATAATGTTTTAAAATATCGTATTTTTTGAAGAAATGACCTTATAATTGTAAAACAAGTACATATTATTTGACATTTCTCATGTTTTAAAAGGGACATATTTTGCATCAAGTTAATATCCTGTCGATGGAAAGGGTCCAGCACTGCAAAATATTTGAAAAAATTTATTCTGAGTCAAATATGAGTGAACATGGCCTGTGACACAGCCCTCAGGAGGTCCTGAGAACATGTGCTCAAGGTTGTTGAGGTGCAGCTTGGTTTTATACATTTTAGTGGGGCATAAGACATCGATCAAATATATTTAAGAAATACATTGGTTTGTTCCAGAAAGGCAGAAAGGTTGAGTTTGTTTAAAGACTTGGGATAGCTAGAAAGAAAATGTTCAGGTTAAGATAAAAGACTGTGAAGACTGAGGTTCTTTTGAAGTCTTATAGTGGCTGCCCTTAGCGATGATAGATGACAAGTGTTGCCTATTCAGATCTTTAAAAGGTTCTAGGCTCTTAACCAATCTCTTCAGGATTGAGAGGTCCTGGAAGAAAAAGATCTAGCTATGTTAACAGAGATTCTTTACAGATGCAATTTTCCCCTCACAAAGGACAGCTTTGCAGGGCCATTTCAAAATATGGCAAAGAAACATGTTTTGGGGTAAAATGTTTTGACTTTCTTCTTTGTCACATAATGCTATGCCACAGTTAGATTGGAAAGTAAGTCATGATATAGGGTTAAATAAAACCCATCTGATGAGAATTTATGATTTGTAGGGCATGACTCCCTAGACCTGTCAGATAGGAATTTGGGCAAGATAAAAAAATTCAGAGCTTAGTCTTCAATTCATATATTTTAAGAGTCTGTCTTAGTTTGAAGTTGCTATAATGAAGTACCATACACTTGGTGGCTTAGAAACAGAAATTACTTCTCATAGTTTTGGAGGTTGGAAGTCCAAGATGAAAGTGCTAGCAGGGGGTAGTGTGAGGTGAGGACTGTCTTCTAGTTTGTAGACTGCCATCTTCTCATTTTATCTTCACATGATGGGGAGTCGAGCAGAGAGAAGAAGCAAGCATTCTAGTTATGCTTGTAAGAGTACTAATCAAGTTCCTGAAGGCTCCACCCTCATGATCTCATCAGATACTAATCACCTCCCAGAGGCCCCACCTCCAACTATCAACACATTGGTGGTAGGATTTCAAAACATTGTATGTGTATCATTATGTGGAACACAAAGATTCAGTCAATAAATTAGTTAATATGGATAAAAAGACATATTAATATACATATGGTATGTACATGTATATATATGTGTATGTGTAGCTATATATGTCTCTAAACTTATATTTTTATTTTGTACCCAGATCTATATTATTATATCTTTATATATAAATGTAAGGGTATATACATCTTGTCAATCACATATCAAGTCATCTAGGTAATCCTTTGTATAGCCATATTAAGTGGGATAAATGTGTATGTGTGTGTCTGTGTAATTACATATACTACATTATTTTACTGAGCCCACAGAATAGAAAATAAAAGACTCAAATTTATGCATGCATATGTAATATGCATGTGATCTGTTCCTTAAGACTAGTGGAACATAGGTTTCTTAAATGTTTGTTATAAGACTAATAAAGACATATTTTTATTACATCTAACAGTTAGCAGATTGTTAGGTATGCCATTAGTGACCTAACATTTATCTCAACTCCATGATACATTTATTTGGAACAGTGAACAATAGTAGTTTTAAGAGGTCGTCCTGTTCTGAGGTTTCACAGGTATTCCTCTGTTTTTAAGGGCACACAGTCATTCAGTAATAATAACTATTCTAACAATGCCAAATTTAACTATTGTATTTCTGATTATGTTACAGATGTATCACATTAATTTTTAAAAAAACTTAAATAAGTCAAACAACTTAGATAAGGTTCAAGTGTTTTCTTCTCTCTGTGTTGCATACTTTTAATTACATTCTAAAGAATTTTCATAAGTGAAGATGCTTGAGTAATTCTGCCTATGTTTACTGATACCATCTTGGAAATTGGAAACTCATAAACATTTTCATTCTATTTGGGTTCAGATGAACAATCTCTTCACTTCATTTCTATCAATATGCTAATATTTGGAATATAAAAGTATTCAGATTGCAATTTGAGAAAGAACTTTTAAATTTACTTATTATTTAATCTCCTTCATCAGCCTTTCTTTATCTTCATTAGCCATTTCAAGATTTTATTGAGAGCTGTGAAAATTCCCTACTACTTGTATCACACATGAGCCAATTCCTATTATGCCTTAATTTCTGTCTGTAAATGTATAAGAATAACATGTATCCCTTCTGTCTTTATTAAATATTTGTAAATCTTGCTTCCTCTTGTATCTCCAGGCATTTCAAGGTAAGGCTGGTAAACGGCTTTCCATTTTCCTGAGAAATATGAAGCAATCAGAGGAGGTATGCACAAGCTGTGTCTCTTCATCTACCCATTTTCCTGCCATGGTGCTGATATGTTCTCATTGCACACAATGAATTACCTCTCTTCCTGGCTAAGACCACGCCACCTCATAAGCACAGGGTCCCGTTTATTCTTGCTTACTCAAGAACACTATTTCAGCCATAATCTTCCTATTTTTTTAAGAAAGGGTGTTCCATTCAGTATCACATCTTTTTCACTAAGATAAAAAAATATTGTTTCACCAAGATTAAAAGAAAATCAAAACATAACCAAACTAAATAAAGCAAAACAAAACTCTTGTGATTCCATTGATCTTGTAGGTTATGCATGATTTTTTGCCCTCCTTTGCCTCATATGGTTTATTCTCCTTTTCTCTAATTTCTTCCCACCTATCTTGTTGAACCCAAACTAGTACATATGTTTTTCCCTCTACCACTCTACTCCACTCCATTCCGTTTTTCCTTGTGTAGGTCACCAATAACTTCCACATAGCGAAGTTCAGTAGTTAATTTTTAGTCCTTATGCTAGGTTGAATAGAGCCTCCCAAAACTCATATTTACCCAGAACTTCAAAATGTGACCTCTTGAAAGGAGAGTCTTTAAAGATATAATTATTAAGATTAGCTCATACTGGATTAGAGTGGAACCTAATTCAATGCCTACTGTTCTTAAAAAAGAGAAAACAGAGACACACAGAAAATGCACAGAAGAAAAAGCTAAGTGATAATAAAGGCAGAGATTGGAGTTATGATGCCACAAGCCACAAAATGCCAAGGGTTGTCAACAACCACCAAAGGCTGGAAGAAGCAAGGAAGGAATCTCCCGTAGAATCTTGAGAGGGCGCAGGGCCCTGCTGACATCCTGATTTCAGACCTCTAGACTTCAGAACTGTGAGGCAGTAACCATATCAACCCTGGGAAGCTGATATACTCCTTATTTTACTTGAATTGTCAGTAGCATTTAATTCAGTTGCTCACAGTTTTCTACAGAAAACATTGAATTTACTTGGCCACCAAGACAACACACTCATCTGTTTTTTTTTCTTCTTCTCTGAATGCTTCTTATTAGTCTCTTTATTTCTCCCTGATCTCCTAACATCAGAGTGCCCTAGAGCTTAAACCTTGCACCTCTTCCTTTTTTTTTTTAAATCAACAGCACATTTTCTTTCTACTCTCATCTAGTGTCATGACCTTAAATCCCATATATGCTGATGATTCCTGAATTTATATTTGTAGTCCAGACCTCCCACCTGAGCTCTGTTTGTAGCTTCTTTCTTAACATATTCCTATTCATGTTTAATAAGCATCTCAACTATAACACGTCCGAAACTGATAAATCAATGTGTATGACTCTGCTATTTTAACAGGGAGCATTTATGTTGTTTCTCTAACTAATAAATAATAAAGATTAATAACCGAACAATAGCTTGGGTTAAATACCTTGATAATTTTTCTCCCTCAATGAAGTTTTGATTTTTGAAACATGAAACAGTGGACTGTAAATTTTATAGTATCTCTTTTCCCTTAATAAGTTACTTTGTCACTTGACTCAATAAAATAATATTGTCTTCCAGGAAATAGTTAACAAAGTATGTGGTCTTATTACTTTAGTATGGAGAATTTAAAATATAATTTATATGCTATTCTAATGAATGTATTTATTTTCTTGTGTATGTATTATATGTGATTTATAAATACCTTTGTACTTTTTTGTACTTTGAACATAAAGCCAGCTTCAAGGCATATCAAAAACTATACAATACTGAAATAGTTTGGATGTCTTCTCTGAATCTCATGTGAAGATATAATCCCCATTGTTGGAGATGGGGCCTGCTGAGAGCTGTTTGGTTCATCAGGGAAGATCCCTTCTGGCTTGGAGCTGTCCTCATGATAGCGAATGAGTTTTCATGAGATATGGTTGTTTACAAATATGTGGCACCTCTCCCCCACTCTCCCTCTTCCTCCCACTCTTACCATGTAACCTGCTTGTTCCTACTTCACCTTCCATTATGACTGAAAGATCCCTGGGGCCTCCCCAGAAGCCAGGCAGATGCTGGCCCCATGCTGCATAGGATATTCAGCTGGCAGAACCATGAGTCAATTTATTATCTTTTCTTTATAAATTACCCAGTCTTGGGTATTTCTTTGTAGCAACACAAGAATGGCCTCACACAAATATCCACAGATTAAACTTCAATATTTCTCAAGAGTACATAAATACACAAACACAAATAATAGTACTCAAAATATCCACTAGAGAAAGATAAAGAATAAAACATTTTGATAATAAAACATTATCAGAAATGTTTCATGTTTTCAGACAACCATTGAATGTGGTAACAGACCTATCTTTGCTCCCCCAAGCAAGATTAGGGCATCCTAGCTGATTCTTTTTTTTTTTTCTTTTTTGAGACGGAGTCTCGCTCTGTCGCCCAGGCTGGCCATCTCGGCTCACTGCAAGCTCCACCTCCTGGGTTCATGCCATTCTCCTGCCCCAGCCTCCTGAGCAGCTGGGACTACAGGCACCCGCCACCATGCCTGGCTAATTTTTTGTATTTTCAGTAGAGACAGGGTTTCACGGTGTTAGCCAGAATGGTCTTGATCTCCTGGCATCATGATCTGCCCACCTTGGCCTTCCAAAGTGTTGGGATTACAGGCGTGAGCCACTAGTTGATTCTTAATAGAGAAAAGAACTGCAGAAAAAACGTAAATATTAAATAATATTATTAATTGTCAAAGGAGATGCTGAGAAGTATACAAACGTATGTTAATAAAATATGATAGGGTAAAACAAAATTCTGTGTGATAATTTACTTGTGTAATGGATTGCAGTGTACAGTTTCGTCCTGAAGCTGTAGTATAACTGGTACTGAAGGTTTGGGAACATGGGTAGATACTACATTTAACCTGAATATAAGTATGCTCATGGTGGGTATGAGCCAGTTTGGTAGGTGATTGGAAACACCTATAATGTATCTTCAATGGGAATGGAAAGTGGGATAAAGAAAAACTGAGCAGAGCAGACATCTCCTGTTAAGAAAGCCACGTGTAAGTTCAAGTAAGATGTCCTTAGGTCTCCCAGAAATAAAGCTGGATGACTTTTCTGACTAGAGGTAGAAGTCTTACATTTGCCAAAGTGGACAAGAAGCCATGATCTTCTACTTTACATTTCTGGCTGTGACACTTCCCCTGAGCATCTGACTTGTATATTCAACTGCATATGTGGCTTCTCCACTTAGATGTCTTATTGGTATCTCATACTCAACAGGTCAAAATTAAAACACTGGATTCCTGCCTATCTCCAGCCCTGTGTCTTTTTCTGTCATCCCACCTCGATTAATGCTCCAAATAGCATCCAGCTGCACAGATCCCAAACTCGAATTATCTGTTTTGCTTCTTCATGCAGCTTCTTTATCCATTACAGTTCAGTTATCATTGCCTCGCATTAACTGAGGAATAAGACAGGTCTCTTACTATTCTCAGTATCTAATTGTTAAAAAATTTCTTTTATTTTTGATTTAGTGGGTATGTAGTAGGTGTATATATTTATGAGTTGCATGAGATATTTGGTACAGACATGCGATGTATAATCATTTCATCAGGTTACGTGGGGTATCTATCACCTGACGCATTAATCGTTTGTGTTACAACCAATAGTTACACTCTTTCACTTATTTTAAAATGCACAACTAAACTATTCTTGGTTCCTTTACTATTTTTACTGCCCCCTCATCCAATTCATCAGCAAGTCATGTTAGTTTTACATTTTATTCAAAATCAAATTACTACTTCCTTCTTCCTCTATTACTGTGCTACTGCACACAGCCATTATTTCTCCACTAGAATACAGCAACCAACTCTAATTGACTTTTCCCTTTCAAATATCACTTTGCTACAGTCCATAGAAGCCAGAATAATCCTCTATTAATATAAATAATATTATATTATTTCTGGCTTGTAATGTCCAATGCTCTTCTATTACATTTGTTGCAAAATGCAAACTCTTTCCTGGGTCTTCAAGGTCCTCCTACAGGATTTAGCCTACCTTGCATTCTTTTATTATTTCTTTTCATACCACCTTACTAATTTCTCCTTGTTCCCCTGTTCTCCTTTACTTGTCTTCCCACTTCCCAAATAAGATAAGCTTCTGCCTAGAGCTTTTGCCTTACTTTTCATTCATTTAGATCTTACTCTGCACATTCTCCAACTACTTCTAGTAATTTACATTTAAGTTTTTAATGGAACTTCACAGAGGTCTTCCAAGAACATCCAATTTTAGTCATTTTCAGATTAATTCACATTAAGAGACTATATGTAATGTTATTCATAACTTACTTTAATGTGTCATGTTACAGAGTTTCATAGTACATACAGACTGATTATCTTGAGCTTTAATTATAAAGATGTCACTGTCTTTATCAAGAATTTACACTTTTGCAGTTAATTCTCCCTTTTTATCTGGTAGCACACAATTCAGAGGGAGCTATTATAAATCCTTCAGCCAGCAGATTGAAAAATGATATTTTATTGGTAAAATGAGTGACCTTTAAAATAGAATAATAAATGTTTAAGATGGGATCTTATTAATAAAGTTAAAGGAATTAATGATGTGTGGTTGACTTAATTGTCTTTTATACACTCAGCCCTGTTACATTCATAGGCTATCAATATCCAGAAAGGTCTGTAGCATAGACCCTTGAGTGTGAGTACATGGATTGGTCACTAATATTGTATCCAGTCTCTGAATTAGGCGCTTTTTGCTTGATGTTGGTTCTAAGGGGAACACCTCTGTAATGGAACTCCATCAAATTTATAAAACTTAGAAAATAAGGTTCCTGAACCATTTTATGTCAACTCTGATAATAAATATTTAACTTATAACTGTCAATGTAGTGGCAGCAATCAGTCTACAATGTGCTAAAACTTGTGGATAGGATATTCCTTGCCCTTTGAAAACACTTTCTACTCCTAACTGCTAACGATAGTCTAAGAGTTAGGCGTTACCATGCTAATCACTAGTTTTTGTCCTAAGCCCTCTACCCAGTGATTACCAGAAGAACAAATTATTTAAAAGCTCAAACTAACTTAAAATTAATCTATTTTAATTATTTCAACTGTTTGTTCATGAAATATTTAGCTAGACTTTGGGGGGAAATCTTTTAGATAGCCACTCCTTTTTCTGTTTCTGTTCTTGAGACAGCATGTGAATTTACTGTGTGAAGAGAAAGTGCATCCTTGCAACATTCATAAACAACGTGTTCTTAATTATCACATCCTCTAGGTTTTAGCTCTTTTTTTTTCCACAAGGGCTTCTTGCCTTCTTCCAGTTGTAGCTGAGTTTTGCTGCAAGTGTAACTCAGGGCCTGCCCAGGGTCCCCTCACCTACCCTGGTTGACTGAGCTTCTTGCTGGCTGCAGACCCTGCAGTGATGGTCAGTTTTTCCATCCAGCTGCTATCTTGGCATCCTCTCTACCTTCCAGGATTCTGACTTCTGCTTCGGAAACACCTCATCCTGACACAGCAGGCCCCATGAAATGGCATCTGACATTTAACTCAACAATTAAAAAACAGGAGAAATAAATGCTTATCGAGAAAGTGAAACCAGAGTTCTAGCCATTCTCTAGGCTGGGAGACAAGACAGTGTGAGAGAGAAACTCTTTCCTGCATCCTAAAATTGTGACTTTAGGCCTCAGCAGTCCATGCCTCAGAGATGCTTCCTTAATACTAAAGGCTAGTTTTGCTCTTTAAATGGAAGCACCGGGAGAGAACATGCCAACCAGCTTCTTTCAACTCATTCTCCTTCTCTTCCCTCACTCTTTACCTTCACATTATCATCTCCAAAATCAGGCCTCCTTCTTCACTAATGAGATAGGGAGGATTTTGGCCCACATGATCTTCTGATCTTGATAATGTTATACTCTTTACATACTTGACAAAATGGACTTTGCCTATACAATAAATGTGACTACTTATTTGACTTTAATGTAAGAAGATTATTTTGCATCATCCCAGTAGGCCAACTGTAGTCATAAGACGCCTTAAAAGACACAGAAACCAGAATAAAGCCAGGAAGATAGCAGAAGTGGAAGTCAGGGAGACTGGAAACATAAAACAGTCTCAACTCATCATTTTTGCCTTTGTAAATGAGAGGTGGGCACTAACACTGGTGGGCTCTAGAATCTGAGAATAAGCTACTGCCGTAGACAGAAAAGACCCTTGGAGAGAACTTTTCTTTCTCTCTGTTCTTCCTTATTTTGAATGTCCTCCTAGTGTAATTTCTCTTTTTTAAATTGTAGATTGCCATCAAGAGAAAACCTTCCTCTCATTTTAGCTTAGGGCTTTCATAGTACTAAAGTGGCTACATTGTCTGGGGTATATACCCAGGGGTTCATTGTTGTATGCTAGGAAAATTTAGAACATAAACACACAAGAGGAGTTTAGGAGTGGTCGTTTAATAGACAGAAGAGAAGAGGAGAAAGAGAAACAGCTCTCTTTATAAAGAAACAGCTCTCTTTATAGAGAAAGAGAGGGGTCTCGGAGCAGAAAGGACCGGTGGGTGGCAGATACGCCAACATTTATTTTGTTTTATTTTATTTTTGACAGGGTCTCACTGTCTCTCCCAGGCTGGAGTGCAGTGGCATGGTCTTGGCTCACCACAGCCTCCGCCTCTCAAGCTCAAACAATTCCCCTGCCTCAGCCTCCTGAGTAGCTGGGACTACAGGCATGCGCCACCACGCCTGGCTAATTTTTGTATTTTTAGTAGAGACAGGGTTTCACCATGTTGGCCAGACTGATCTCAACTCCTGACCTCAAATGATCCACCCACCTCGGCCTTCCAAAATGCTGAGATTAGAGGCATGAGCAACCATGCCCAGCTGATGCGCTGAATTTTATAGTCATGTTTAAGGAGGCGGTGTCTGATTTACACAGGGCTCACAGATTGATTCAATCAGGTATGATGCTTACATAATGAGCGGGAAGGCTGGTCACCCCACCCTAATCTTATGCAAATGGACTTTCCAGTTGATTGGTGCCATCTTGTCTGTTCCTTACAGTACATGTGGCTGACAAAGAGAAGGGAAGATGGAGCTGCCATCTTTTTTTTTTTTTTTTTTTTTTTTTTTTTGAGACAGAATTTCACTCTGTCACCCTGGCTGGAGTGCAGTGGCAAGATCTCAGCTCACTGCAACCTCCCGCCTCCTGGGTTCAAACAATTATCCTGTCTCAGCATTCCAAGTAGCTGGGATTACAGACGTACACGACCATGCCTGGCTAATTTTTGTATTTTTAGTAGGGAAGTGGTTTTGCCATGTTTGCCAGGCTGGTCTTGAACTCCTAACCTCAAGCGATCCGTCCTCCGCGACCTCCCAAAGTGCTGGGATTATAGGGTGAGCCACCGCCCCCAGCCAGAGCTGCCATCTTGAACATTTCTAGGCCCTATTCCCTCCCGCCATTCACTGGTGCAAGCTCCCAGCTTACCTATGTCTGCAGCTCAGCTTTCCAGGATGCTCTTTGTTAGAAAATGATTTAGGGCTGCTTTTCGTTCAAGAGAAAAGCCTTACCAAAGGCTACTGTACCCTCACTATCTGCCTAAGTAATTTCTTCTTAACTCCTGTAGTCCAGGTATTGACTACACACAGAACCTTATAAATCGCAATCATCCCACCTCCTCATCCATGTGTGTATGTTCTACTTTTGAAAATATAAAACAAATGTAGTTGTTTTTCATTAAAATATCTGTATGTAACACCATCTTAGAATCTCTTTCCCTCTCTGTCTTTTATCTGTTGATCTACTATGATCTTTACAGATCCCTTATATCTTGTATCTTGGTTTGTTCTCAGTGGAAACATTTCAAATTGATTATTTAGGAAATTGTTTGTACAAATTAAGATTATGTAAACTCTAAAAGATAAGAAAGATGAGAAATGTGCTTATTTAGCTAAAATTTAGAATCAGTAATAAGGTGGAAACAAAGGAAGAAAATGGGAAGCATACATTTCTTGAAATGTCAAACGTCACTGGGTGCCTTTATTATCTGTACCTACTATCTCAATTTAGGATCCCACTTTAGCAAGTATTTGTAACAATCTTCTGCTGTGTCAAATGCTGTAATGAGAGTTTTACATACATTATAACACTGGATTCTCAAAATTATACTGTCAATTAGGTATATTACAGCTGTATTGGAAAGTTAAAATTGTGGTTTATCGAGGAAAATTGACCAAAATTATTTCAACTAGGACTGAAGCTCCTGGAATTAAGATAAGGTAGCTGGAAATGTAATAGATAGGCATTTGCTTTTTCTACTATTTTTCTGCAGGATATCTCTCAAGAACCTCTACTTCTCTGGATTTCCACTGCCTTCACTTGATTCAAGTTTCATCACTCAAACATCTATGTTGATTCTATCCCAGTCCCCTACCATCATTATCTTGCCACAGTGGTTGATTCTGTGATTAGGCGAATGTTTCAGAATACTATTCTGTCTTTTCAAAAATCAAATTTGTACAAACATTTAAGGATCTACTATCTTCATAACATTCGAATAAATCCTATGACAAATAAAAGCACTAAGAAGATGTCCCTTCCTTTAAAGAGTCTATAGTTTATTTGCACAGGTGTTGAGATGTATCAACGCAAAGTTAAAACAATACAGAGTAGTCTATTAGTGCCGATATATGGGCATGAGAATTATATTACAGAGAACTAATTTTGAGAGTTTGAAAGCCTGGGAAAGGCTGTAACTTGGCATGGTTGAAAAGACTATAATGAAAATAAGGTAGCCTAAAAGAGGATCTGAAATATTTAGATAGTTTATTGGGGAGAATGAAGGATGTTTGGAAGGTAACAAAATACACAGGTGAGAATAACCATGGAGTTTTGTCACTATAATAGGCTCCTCCTAGGCTCAGTGAACCAGGAATTCTCCATGATGCTGCTCTGGGACCCACAGTTGCATGGATAATTTTGAACTAAATTAGGGAGAGTTTTGATGTTTGACTTCAGAAATTAACACTTTGTGAAAGTCATGGAGAGCCATTGAAAATCTGTGGGTGAGAAATATCAAAAAAATTCAAGATTTTGAAAAAATGAATCTGATAAATTAGTTTGGATGAGACCAAATATGAGAAGAAGGGTTAAGAAATTTGGAAGAAGAAATGGAGGCTGAAAGCTAAAGGAATGAAATTAAATAGGAACATTTAAAAAACCATATTCTCCTAGATGTGAGTTAGAGTTATTCTTAGTAGTTCTTGGAAGCTTAAGAATGTCTCATCCTCTTTTCTTGGCTCGATATTTAATAAATATCTGTCATGGAACTGTGTTGAGATGAGAGGAAAACAATGAAAAGATAGAGTGATCCCAGCATTTTATCTCAAACTACTGCCCTAGATATCTAGATAAAAGCAAATACTGAGAGCAATTTAATTTGGGATAACTGCTTTTATTACAAACATCTATATGAAATCAACAGCTTGTGAAAATGTGTTTTTCTACTGTCAATTTACACTTGACTCTTTTTGCACATCTTACACTTTTTTTCTGATAAGATTATAAATATGAATCAAGCTCTTTTGGTTAAACATGCCGATTAGATGAAGTAAATTAAACAGTAGAGATGAGTGAACATGTATAACCAAAAAATATTTAAAATACCAACAAGAAACCTTAATATAAAACTACTTTCTGGATGTAAGTTTATCTAAACGCTCTGTTATTCTCATGTTGTATTATTAACCAAGGCAATAATCATTAATTCAATCACTCAACACGGCTTTAGATGGGAGGGCACAGCAGTAAATAAAACGAAGTTCCAGTCTACCTGAACATTTATGTAAATATTTACATATAGGATTTAGAGATTGTATTAATTTTCATGCAAAAATGTTACACAAGCATCAGAACATTGTATACAAAAAGCATCTTCCTTTCATGGTGAGAAAGATCTTGGCTTTCTGTCTGAGTAGAATAGATCATAGCCACTATGCTTCCATTTTAGTTTGAAAAATTTTCCAGCTCATTACGACTTACGAGGATATTCGTTCCAGATCACCCTTTATTTTTTTCTCATCTCATTTCTCTGTGTTCAGATTACCCTATAATGACATAGAAAAATAATAGGTGATATTTCTAGTTCTCAGCCTTCCACTCACCTGTTTTGTAATTTTAAGCAAATCACATAAGCTTATAAGTTTTCATTATCTAATTTGTGGTAAAAAATTAAGACTCTAATGAGGAAACATTTAATTGAGACACTGGGGATATGTAAAACCACCAGGCATAGTGTCAGGAGCCTCAATTTTGCTTGAATATTTTTTAAAAAATTATGTTTAATAATGACTAAGGAAAAGAAACTTTGTATGTGAAAGCAAAACAAAAAAAAACTAACATTTGATGGAATAGTTTTAATGCAGAATTAAATTTTAAAGAAGCTGAAATAAAAGAATTTGAAAACATTTCATTTTGGAGCTAACATTTCTAGGAGTGACAGAGCCCCTCACACTCGTGTGTTTGATGAGAAATAAATTTACCCTCTCCTATTTCTATCAGTGCTCAGGTAGAAGAAACCTCTCAGAGGCTGAGAGGCACCAACAGATCAACTAGAATAGTGCTGTGGGCACAATGCGTGCTCAATTATAGTTATTATAAATACCGTGAATGCTCATACTACAAAAGGAGCGTAGTATATTTCTTTAATTGAAGAAAGTATATTTACCATATGTTTCCAATAGTGTAAAACACACCAGCTGGCACATCTTGGACATTCAGCATATGTTTTTGTGATTGATTCCTACTCTATACATCCAAGAAATGCTTATGAATCTTCTCGAATATGTTGCCTGCTAAGATGTATTATAAAGGCTTGAAAGACATTGTTTCCTCTTTGCCTTCCACGCCCAAACCAAAATAGTCTAGATTTTCCTTGCTTTGAATTAGCAGCCAAAATGACTTCACTCTGTAAAAACTTAAGAGTAAGCTCAGCCAAAAATTCAGATACACTTACATGCATACCCATTCTCAGAACAAAGAGCTTAGAAAAGCTTCGCTTGGCCTATTTGTGTCACTATTATGTAGCAGGAAGTGTTGCTACAGGAAGTCAAAAAAATTATCTAATAGGTGTGCTTACTCATCAACTCAAATAACTTTTTGAAGGGAAAAAAATGTGTGTTTCTGTTACAGTGAATAGATTTAGAAATACTTATCTCAGGTCTCATTCTATTTTGAATTGTGTCAAAGACAGATGGATAAAAAAATAGTTTGTCAAATAAGGGAGATGAATTTCTTTTTTCTAAGTTTTTCTTTATATGTTTTATCAAAGTATTGCATAGTACTTACAGCTGATTGACATTTCCCTCCAGAAAGGCCAAAGAGTCATAAAAAGAGTGAAGGGGGAACTTGAGTTTTACTGCAGGGATCTTCCAGGTGTAGTGTGTAGAATTTTGGAGCACAAAATGAAGGGTGGGCTGCATTGAAAGTTTGGCATGGTGATATTTGTCAGAGGCTCAATGACACATCTTTACCCTAGATCAGAATACAACTATGAGTTTACTTCCTCTGGTTGTGTATCCCTCAAGCTTAGAACTATTTTGTATACAACTTCTCCGGGCAACGAATAAAAGCATAGATGAGGGTAAAATTGGAATTGTTATAAAAAATGCCCTCACATGGGTAAGAGAGCAGTTGGAGGTTGAGAACTGGCACTGAATACCACTCAAAAATGAAATGTTCCTGTGTTTTAAGCCTTAATCAATTGGTATTTACTTTTTGTGACTGGCCAATATTTAAACATCAGTCTCCAGCAGAATTGAGAAAGGGTCTGTAGAAAATAATTTTCTTAAAATACAAGGCAAATCTAAAAAAGTTCCAAATTGCTAAAGCACATAGGCCTATCCTTTTCCTTGGCAATTTGCATCCTCAACGTCTTTTGTCATGTTCTCGGGAGGGCATACACTTTCACTTCTTTTTTTCTTTTTTCTTTTCTTTTTCTTTTTTTTTTTTTTTTTTTTTTTTTGAGACGGAGTCTCGCTCTGTCGCCCAGGCTGGAGTGCAGTGGCTGGATCTCAGCTCACTGCAAGCTCCGCCTCCTGGGTTTACGCCATTCTCCTGCCTCAGCCTCCCGTGTAGCTGGGACTACAGGCGCCCGCCACCTCGCCCGGCTAATTTTTATTATTTTTTTATTTTTTAGTAGAGACGGGGTTTCACTGGGTTAGCCAGGATGGTCTCGATCTCCTGACCTCGTGATCCGCCCGTCTCAGCCTCCCAAAGTGCTGGGATTACAGGCTTGAGCCACCGCGCCCGGCTCTTTTTTTCTTTCTCGTTTCTTTCTTTCTTTTTTTTTCTTCCTTTATTTTTTTTGCCACTGATCCTCCCTATATTTCCTTCAGGATAAAAGACACCCTTATGTGAGATCTTCTCACTTCAGCGTAGTGCTATTACGCGCTCCTGGGAAGTCCCCGTATTCAAATTTAAGGGTGACACCACACTCTCCCTTGCTTGAATTCTTGCAGATGTGACATCACCACCATCCCCTTCCTGGAAACATTGTTTGTCTTGCCCCCCTCACTGCCACCCTCTGCCCGCTCCTCCCACTTCCCTCTACTCCACAAACTCCTGGAGATCTTGTCCACTGCTAGGGCTCTTTGCAGCTAGAAGCTGACCCAGACCTTCCCAGGTCACCTCTCAACCAACTCACTTGGTCTCCTCTCTAAGGCACCTCAAGTCAGTGCCTTGAGGGGGTGAAGAATAGTCAAAAGCAGGCTGCTGGGTCACTCTTCAAGGTTCACAGGACAACCTTGTGTTCTCAGTGCGTCACTTCAGTGCTCATATTGTTATCTTGTTTAATTGATACATAGTATTTACATACTTATGGAGTACATGGGTTATTTTGTCCCATGAGTAGAATGCGCAATGTCTAAGTCAGGATAATTGTGACACCATCCCTTTGAGTATTTATTATTTCCATGTACTGGAAAAAATTTAAGTCCTCTCTTCTAGCTACTTTGAAATATACAATACATTGTTGACTAGTCACCCTACTCTTATCCTATCTTTCTTATCTTATCCCTTGTAACTGTGTATTTGTACCCATTGACCAACATTTTTTCATCCACATCTCTCACCCATATACCCTTTCCAGCCTCTCCTGTCTATCATTCTACTCTACCTTCACGACATCAACTATTTAAGCTCCCTCATGAGTGAAAACATGCAGTAATTGTCTTTCTGTGCCTGGCTTCATACACTTAACATAAAGACCTCCAGTTCCATCCACGTTGTTGCAAATTATATGATTTCATATTTTTTTATGACTGAATAGATTCCATCGTGTATTCATACCACTTTTTCTTTATCCATTCACCTCTTGATGGACACTGAGGTGGATTCCATATTCCACACTTTTGCTATCGGGAATACTGCTGCAATAAATGTGTGAGTGTAGGTATCTCTTTGATAAACCGATTTCTTTTCTTTTGAATAAATACCCAGTAGTGGGATTGCTGGATTGTAGGGTAGTTCTATTTTTAGTTATTTTGTTTGTTTGTTTGTTTGTTTTTAGAAATCTCCATACCGTTTTCCATTGTGGCTTCGTTAATTTATATTCCTGCCGACAGTGTATACGAGTTATTTTTTTCTCTACACCCTCACCAGCATTGGTTATTTTTTGTATTTTTGATATAAGCCATTTTATGTTTGACGCGATATCTCATTGTGGTTTTGATTTGCATTTCCCTGTTGATCGTGATGTTGAACAACTTTTTTAGTGTATTTGTTGAAAATTTGTATGTCTTCCTTTGTGAAATGTCTATTCATGTGTTTTGCCTACGTTTGAATGGGATTATTTGTATTTTTTACTATTGAGTTGTTTGAATGTCTTATTTATTCTGGTTACTAGTCCCTTGTTGGATAAATAGTTGCAAATATTTTTTCCCACTCACATTGTATCTTCACTTTGTTGATTGTTTCCTTTGCTATGCAGAAGGTTTTTCACTTAATATAGCCCTAATTGTCTATTTCTGCTTTTGTTGCCTCAGCTTTTGCGATCTTAGCCACACAATGTTCACCTATACCAATATCCTGAAAAGTTTTCCCTGTTTTCTTCTGGTAGTGTTATAGTTTCAGGTCTTATGTTTAGGTTTTTTGGTCCACTTTGAATTGATTTATGTACATAATGAGAGACAGGGAACCAATTTCATTCTTTTGCGTGTGGATATCCAATTTCCCAGCACCACTTTTTGACGACGGTGTCCCATCCCCAGTGCATATTCTTGATGCCCTTGTTGAAAATCAGTTGACTGTAAGTATGTGAATTTATTTGTAAGTCCTCTATTCTGTTCCATTCCTCTATGTATTTGGTTTTATACAAGTACTATGCTGTTATTGTAATTATAACCTTGTAGTTTATTTTGAAGTCGGGTAGTATGATGCCATCAGCATTGTTACTTTTGCTCAGCATAGATTTGGTTATTGAGATTTCTTATTTCATACAAATTTGAGAAAGGTTTTCTCTACCCCTGTGAAAAAAAAATGATATTTTGATAAGGCTGGCATTGAATCTGTAGATTACTTTAGGCATAATGGTCACTGTAATAATATTAATTCTTCTGATGTACGAGCATGGGCTGTTTCTTCATTTGTTTGTGTCCTCTTAAGTTTCTTTCATATGTGTTTTGTAGTTTCCTTTATACAGGTGTTTTAGCTCCTTGATTAAATTTATCCCTAGGTATTTGTTTTGTAGCTATTATAAATGGGATTGACTTCTTGATTACTTTCTCAGCTAGTTAAGTATTGTTATATACAAACACTATTCATTTTGGCATATTGATTTTGTGTCCTGCAACTTTACTGATTTTATTTAGCAGATCTAAAAGTTTTGGTGGAATCTTTAGTTTTTTCTAGATATAAGATTATGTCATCTGAAAAAAGGGACAATTTGAGTTGGTTTTTTTTTCCCCCCAATTTGGATGCCTTTTATTTTCTTGTGCTTGGTTGCTCTGTCTGGGACTTCCAATACTATGCCAAATAGGAGTGGTGAAAGTAGGCATGACTGTCTTTTTCAGTTTCTTAGAGGAAAGGCTTTCAATTTCCCCCATTTGGTGCGATGAGGTATGTTCCTTCTGTGACTAGTTTATAAAAATTTTACTAATAAAAGAATGTTAAATTTTATCAAATACCATTTCTGCATCTATTGAGATGATCATACGATTTTTATGCTGTATTCTATTTATGTCATATATCACATTTATTGATTTGCATATCTTTCTCATATCTCAGAGATAAATTTCCGTGGAGCATTGTGTGTTATCTTTTCTTTTTTTTTAATGTGCTGTTGGGCTTATTTTGCTAGTATTTTTTGAAGATTTTTGCACCTATTTTCATAAGGGAGGTTGGCTTGCAGTTGTATTTTTTTTTAATTTTATCTTTGTCTGGTTTTGATATCAGTGTATGGTGGCTTCGTAGAAAGAATTCCCTCATCTTCAATTATTTGAAAAGAGGAGAATTGATGTTGTTTCCTCTTTAATCATTTGGTAGAAGTAAGCAGTGAAACCATCTGGTCCTTGACTTTTGTTTGTTGGGAGATTTTTTATTGCTAATCCACTCTCATTACTCATTATTGGTCTGTGCAGGTTTTCTGTTTCTCTCTGATTCAATATTGGTGTATTGCTTATATCCAGGAATTTATCAATTTTCTGTAGTTTTTCCAATTTCTTAGCACACAGTTGTTCATAATAATCTGTAATGACCTTTTGTATTTTTGTGATGTCAGTTTTAATGTCTGCTTTTTATTTCTATTTTTTTATTTGATGCATTTCTCTCTTTTATTTTCTTGGTTGGTATAGTTAGTAGTTTATTGATTTTGTTTATCTTTTCAAGAAACCAACTTCTGTTTTATTGACCTTGTTATCCTCCATGTCATTTGGTTCTGCTCTTCACATTATTATCTATTTTACTAATTCTGGGTTTGATTTTTTTTTTCTTTCAGTTTGTTCAGGTACCTCATTAGATTGTTTACTTGAAATCTTTCCACTTTTTTGACATAAGCCTTCATCTCCATAAACACACCTCTTATTACTGCTTTTTCTGTATCCCATTGGTTTTGGTTTGTTGTGTTTCTACTTTCAGTTGTTTCAATAAGCTTCTCATTTCCTTTTTAATTTCTTCCTTGACCCAATAGTCATTCAGGAGCTTATTGTTTAATGTTCATGTTTTTGTACAGTTTCCAGAGTTCCTTTATAATTGCTTTCTAGTTTTATTCCATTGTCATCTGAGAAGATACTTGATATGATTTCAGTTTCAAAAATTTTGTTGATACTTGTTTTGTGTCCTAATATATGTTCCTTCCTGAAGAATGTTCCATGTGCTTATGAGAAAATTGTGTATTCTGTAGCTGTTGGATGAAATGTTCTGTAAATGTCTGTTTGGTTTATTTGGTTAAATGTCCAGTCTAAATCCAAAGTTTCTTAGAAATTCATATCTAAGTGATTTGTCTAATGCTAAGAACAGGGTGTTGTAGTACCAAAATATTACTGCATTTAAGTCTATCTTTTCCTTTAGATTTAATAATATTTACTGTATATATCTGTGTGTTCCAGTGTTAGGAGCATATATATTTAGAATTGTCTTGCTGCATAAAATGACATTCTTTGTCTATTTTTACTGTTTTGACCTAAAGTTTATTTTATCTGGTATAGGTACAGCTACTTCTGTTTGTTTTTCATTTTTGTGTGCATAGAATATCTTTTTTTCCATCCTTTTATACCCAGTCTCACTCACTTAGGTGAGGTGAGTTTCTTGTAAGCAGCATATAGTTGAGTCATGTTATTATTATTTAAATCCATTCTGCCATCTGTATCTTTTAAGTGAAAAATGTAATATATTTGTATTTTAAGTTATTATTTATGTGTTAGGGCTTAATTCTGTCATTTTATTAATGATGTCTAGTTATTTTGTATATCTTTTGTGCCTTTCTTGTTATCATTTTGATTTGGTGGCTTTCCCTAGTGTAATATTTGAGTCTTTCCTCATTCTTGCTCTGTGCAGGTTTTCTATTTCTTTGTGATTCAATCTTGGTACATTGCATACGTCCAGGAATTTATCAATTTTCTGTTGCTTTTCCAGTTTCTTAATGTATAGTTGTTCATAATAATCTGTGATGACCTTTTGTATTTTTGTGCTATCAGTTGTAATGCATTCTTATTATTTCTGATTTTCTTTGACTCCTTTCTACCAATGGTTTTTGTGTGTTTCATGTATTTTTATGATGGTGTGTATTATCCTTTCACTTCAGGTTGTGAACTCTCTGAACCATTTCTTATAGGGTTGGTATAGTGATCATGTATTCCCTCAGGTTTTGATTGTCTGGGAAAGACTTTCTCTTTATTTATGAAGGGTAACCTTGATGGTATAGCTTTAGCTGGCAGTTTTTTTTTTTTTTTTTTTCTTTCCTCATTTTAAATATTTCATCTCGTTCTCTCCTGGCTGGTAATGTTTCTGTGGAAAAATCCACTTTTAGTCTGATGGAGGTTCTTTTGTAAGTGACTACATGCTTTTCTCTTTTTGTTTTTAAATTCTCTATTTGTCTTTGTCTTTTGATTGTCAAGTATTGTGGAAAAGAGCTCCTTGAACTTTATCTACATGGGAATCTCTGAGTTTCCTGTATTGGGATATCTAAATCTCTTGCTAGACTTGGGAAATTTTCATCTATTATTTCATTAGGTTTTTTGTTTGTTTGTTTGTTTTGGAATCCTTTTGTATTCTCTTCACCATCTGGAACACCAAAAAATTTGAATATTTGATCAATTTACTGTGCCCTAAACATCATGGAGATTTTGCTCATTCTTAAAAAAGAAAAAAAATTCTTAATTTTTGTTGGACTGGGTTATTTCAAAAGATCTTTCTTCAAGTTCTGATGTTCCTTTTAAATTTAGTCTATTGTTGAAGCTTTTGAATGTATTTTGTATTTGACTCAACAAATTATTCAGCTTCAGAATTTTTTAATGGTATCTGTCTCTTTGATAAATTTCTTGTTTATATCTATATATCTACTTTTTTTTTGCTTTTTTTTTTTTTTTTTTTTTTTTTTTTTTTTTTTTTAGTATTCTCTTATCTCTCACAGGGCTTCCTTAATATCAATATTTTGAAATACTTTTCCAGGATTTTGCAAATTTCTTTCTGATTGGAATCTGTTGCTGTGGAATTATTATTATTATTATTATTTTTGGATATGCTATATTTTCTTCCTTTTTCATGTTTCTTGTGTTCTTACATTGGTATCTGCACATTGGGTATAATAGTTGCTTCTTCCTATTTTTTGAATTTGTTTTCATGAAGGAAGACTTTTTCTTAATAATGTATCTATGGTGTTGGCTGGGTCAGAGACTTTGGGTTTGATTCTCAGTGTGTACAGTATTGTAGTCTCCATATGATTTCTTCTGCTATAAAACGCGTTAGTGGTATCTGCAACTTCCTCAGTAGTGGCTCAGGTATGGTTGTTATTGAAGGCTGTGGTGAAATTTTCCTGGAGATTGGGATGCCAGGTTAATCAGTCTTTGGTCACCAGTTGTGGGAGCAGTGGGCTGGGTGTGCCTTTCCTTGGACCCTAGAGCATTGTACACTAGCACTGCTGTTAGTGGTTCAGGAATAATGATTCTTGGGCCTCCAAGTGGCTTTCTCAGGTGCAGGAACTGACAGCAGTGGGTCAGTGGGGGGAACTGTATCTTGAGCCTCTGGGCAGGAGGCATGGTGTAGGTGATGGCAGCATAAGTGGCCAAACAGCCCTGTGAGTCCCAAGTGGACTGTGTTGGTGTTGGTCTTGGCAGTGCTTTTGACAGGCTAAATGAGCCAGTTCCCAGGCCGGCAGATGGAACAAGTGAGAAAGTATCATCTATGGTGATAGCAAGAGGTCAGGTGGGCCCTACTTCAGGATTCTGGGAGAAGTGTTCAGGTTCCAATGGTGGTGAACTGGACTGGGCATCTCCATACCTCAAAGAGCATGCTCAGGTATTGGGCAGCGGTGTGGGGGACAGAGTCTGGCTTGGCAGACTTTCCCTCACAACACCCCCCAGCCTCGTGGTGTGTACTGGTGCTGGCTGGGGTAGGAAAGGAATGGGATGATTTCCAATCTGCTAGCAGAATGCTCAGATGCGGGAATTAGCATCTGCAATGTAGCCCTGCCACTGGGGAGGGTGAAATTGCTTTCAGTGGCAGCAGTGTTAGGCAGGAAGCTGGGGGTTCACATTTTACTCATGCTTTGGCCCTGATTGCAGCAGCCCACAAGAGCAGCAGCTGTAGGCAGTAACGTTTGCCCTCAGAGCACATCAAAATGCAGTTGTCTCTCTGCTGCAGGGATAGTGCCACTTCCAGTGACTTGTTCTTCAGTCCCAGCAGCAGCAGCAGCAGCAATAACAACAGTCAGCAACATTCAGCAGCGGTAGTGGCTGCAAGTGAGGCAGCTCTTTGTCATGTCCACCCCTCTGCTAGGGTGATGCAGGGTTGCTGTCCATGGCTTTTACATTGGTCCTGGTGGCAGCTGCTGGCAGCAGAAGTGGCTGCAAGTGGGGAATGTCAATGGGGCTCCAAGGGTGTTAAGGTGCAGAGACCGTTGGTCTCCTAGTGCAGAATTCAGCCTGATGAGTGCTTTGCCCTTAAAATGGCACTGTGCTGTAGCTGCATAGAACTCAGGGGTGTGTGGGACCCAGTGTGAGCTTCCTCTCTGGAGCAATGCCTTTGTACTGTCTCTAGGCAGCTCCCTATGTCAACCTCAGGACACACAAGGGTCAAGGGGGTCTACCATGGCTAGGCCTGCAGAAGTCTATAGTGGAAATGTGGACCACTGAGGTTCTCTCATTCACCCTTTCCCCAGAGCCACTTTAGGTTCTCAGCTAGTCCCTGTTGAGCAGGCTGCCTCATGTCCTTCTCCTTCCTTATTTTTTGTGTTTTTTGTCATTTCTCTGTTGAATTCCAGTGTTATAGCTTAGATGATCTATTTGAAGTGTGATTATATGCTCACTTTTATGGTTCTTTGTGGAAGAGGAAGTCCCAGATGTATTTATTCAACCATATTGAAGTCCCTCTATTTCTGTCTTTACATTTACTCTTCCTCATTTCTTCTGATTATGAGCATAATGTTTGTCTTTCTCTGGTTATTTCTAAGTCTTTGTGTTCAAGCTCTTTCTGAAAAGAATATCTGTAAAATTGCAGGGGCCATTATTAAAAACAGTTTAAAAATCAATGGGCTTTAAATGGAAAGATGTTACTTTATCATGTAAAGTTTTAATTCCCCAGCCATCTGTCATAGCCATACTCCTTATTTTCACTGCGACTATAGCTGCATCAATTAAGTAAATAGTACTCATTTTTTCAGCCTTTGGCATTAAGATAGAAGTATTTAAGACCAATGCAAATAAACTTTATTCTTCTCAGAATTATAGGACTGCAATTTGATATCACATCTACTTGATAACTATTTTATAGTGACCCTCCAATACCTGTTGTATATCACTGTTTGGATATCACACAAATGCTTAAAAATCAAAAAACTTTTTATCTTCCTCCTTTTTCCTCTATACCCTTAAACATTTTTTGCTATTTTTATGCTGAATCCTGGAGAACAGTAACACTAAAAGTACCCCAGGAAATCTAGAGGTCCCCCTAATGTTCCATCATTGGCTAACGTCCACCCACCAACAGGTGTCAATCAATTGTGTTGACCATATCATGTTCAGCAGCCAAAGACAACCAAGAATACAGCTATAGTCAAACAGAATTGGTTCAATTACTCATTGCAACAAGAGAGGACACACACCATGGGACCATTGGACTGTCTATGCATGAGAGTAGTAGAATAGGCTGGTTATAGGATTTGGGCTTGTGTTATGTGATTTGAAGAAGGCTTCAAGGAAGGAAGAATCTATTCCAGACTGAGCGCTGTCAAAAAGCAAAGATAACTTGTTGACATAGCATCTTAACAATCCACCTAGGTAGAGGGAAGAAGAAAAGAGGGCTAAAGCTATAACTGGTAAAAAAAAAAAAAAAAAAAAAAAAAAAAAAAAAAAAAAAACCAAGAACAAACAAGCACTCATTCAGCTTAATTAGGAAGTAACATTTGGTCCTCTTTGTGGTTTTTATAGTCTTCTTTAATTTTGTCTGTGCTCAGATCAGCTTGTGGAGGTCTCTCATTTGATTTCAGTATCCTGTCCAAGTCCAATATCCAAGTCCAGTATCCTGTGTCTCATTTTGATCACAGCCTATCACTGTCCAAGTCCAGTATGTGAGACAATGCTCTAGCTGTTGGTGCCAGATCCCACTCTTTAGCCCTCACTGGCTCTGATCAGCAGTGTATCCTGGCATTTTTCCCTCATAGACATTTTATTCCTCCAGGTGTATAACGTTGCCTGAATGCCTGGTGTTTTATGTCTACCTGCCTTTATACGATGTTTCCTTCTCACAAAATATATACTGTATTCGTCAGGGTTCTACAGAGGGACAGACTAATAGGATAGATGTATATATGACAAGGAGTTTGTTAAGGAGAATTGACATACATTATCACAAGGTGAAGTTCCACGATAGGCCGTCCGCAAGCTGAGGAGGAAGGAAGCCAGTAGTGGCTCAGTCCGAGTCCATAAGCCTGAAGAGTAGAAAAGGAAGTGCAGCCTTCTGTCTGCAGCTGAAGGCCTGAGAGCCCCCCACAAGCCAGTGGTGTAAATCAAAGAGTCCAAAGGCTGAAGAACCTGGAGTCTCATGTCCAAGGGCAGGAGGCATCCAGCAGGAGAGAAAGATAAAAGCCAGAAGACTCATCAAGCCAAGTTATCCCATCTTCTTCTGCCTGCTTTGTTTTAGCAGCACTGGCAGTTGATTGGAGGATGCCCACCCACATTGAGGATGGGTCTTTCTCCCCAGTTCACTGACTCAAATGTTAATCTCCTCTGGCAACACCCTCATAGACACACCCAGGAACAGTACTTTACCGGCTATCTAGGCATCTTTCAATTCAATCAAGTTTACACCTAATGTTAACCATCAAATATGCCTTCTGTATTTTTAGTCCTCTTAACTCTGTTTTATGTTCATAATCTTAGCTTAGGACATCTGTCTAAAAATCATCTTCTAATTCAGCCTCATTTTAAATGATGTCCATCCCCATACCTGCATAGCATCTGTAAGGGCATAAACTCTATGAAGTTATGGGTTGTATTTATTATATTTACCACTGTATCCTCAGCACTTTGCACAAATAGTGGACTATCAGAACACACTTGTTGAAAAAACAAGTGAATTATCATTTATTTTGTAGTTGTCTCTGAGTGAATTAATAGGTTAAAATAAAATGAGGCAGAAATGAATAATAGTAGCCTTGCTCTCAGGTAGCTTATATCAACTGGGAAATATTAGATGCCAACAAATTCAAAATAAGTTAGGTAAATTTAATCCAATTAGATAATTCATCCTATTAGATGAGTGTCAGAGTTGTAGACATTTTTTTTCTTGGGGGTTGCTGAAAGAGAGGATTAAGAAGGAGATCCTATGAGGCTATGTGGCCACAATAGAATCCTTGATGGCACATACAACATGACTTTCTTTTGGTTTTTCAAATTCTAGTGCTATAGAAACAATAGCTTCCTTTATAGGGGAAAATGTTAAGTTCTGTTCTACTTCTGCAAAAATAAAATTTTTGTTCAAACCTGATTGAACATCACTGGCATTTGCTCCTTAGTGGGCAAGAAAATTGCCATTGTGGAGAATTGCGTGTACTATATTCAGGGCTACATGGAGAGAATCATTTGCTTTACAATTTAAGGCATAGGAATCCTCTCTCTATGGGTTCGAGCACACTTACAGAGGGAATGAATGTCCATAAATATGTATCTGAATGAGATTGAAGCTCCTTGACAGAACAACACGGTGGGAAAGCTGGATAGCTTCACTCTCATGTACTGCCATTATAGTTAGGTTTTTCCTTCTATGAGCAATCACAAAATCTGATAAATACAAAGGCAAGTTTCAGTTTCTAATCATTAACACTGTGGCTTGTCTTAGTTGTTCTCATTCTCAGGATACATACAGTAAATTCAGTGTCCTTGGCTGAGGATTTTAGAAGTAAAAGAGATTTGCAAATAGTACTCTCTGTATATTTAAAGGTAGATTGCTGTTATGATCACATTTTAGTTCATTTACTTCTTAGAATATCAATGTGAAGTAGGCAAAACAAATATTATCTCCTGTTGACAGACAAGTAAACACATAACTCATCTGTCCAGTACCCATGGAAAGCATCGCTAGTAGATCATAGAGCTTCTTCCTTCAATGTGATACAGTCCTGCCTAATCATTCTCAACAAAGTGCTCCAGGAAGCTATGCAGATGTTGTCAAGGATGGATCTATTTGTTCAAGAATCTAGCAGTGGGACTATGACTGCTGAAGCCACCAAGGTCAATAATTCTAAAATACTCAGACAAGTTTAAAAGTAACCAAGTATCCGTTATTCTTGGGCACCATTTCACTTGGAGCAGTATTTTCTGATTTGGATTATCTTTTTCCATATTAAATGTTCCATTCCATTTTTTCTTTTTGTAAAGTTCTTAAGAAAAAAGAGCTGAGAGAAAGAGATGGCAGAAGGGTGGAAAAGAGAGAGCTGAGAAAGAAAAATATGTATATATGGCTTTTGAGGATATTGCATGAGATACTTTGCATTTCATCAAATACATATTAACTGTGAAAAATATCTTTAATGAAAGTATGTGGCTGATTAGTTTTATCTGAAAGTGGTTGCATTTCTTTAATTGAGATTTTAAAGAATATTTCATTCTTTATTTCTGTTTTTTAAGAAATGGTGTGTTGCTAGCAATGGCTGTTCATAAACACAATCATTGCACACTACAGGCTAAACTTATGGGCTCAAGTAATCCCCTTGCTTCAGCCTCCTGAGTAGCTGAGACTATAGGCAGGCACTACGGTGCCCAGCTTAAGAACATTTCTTAAGCAAGGAGTATTACCAAAGCTGTTAAGCTCATTGGTCCTCAGCCATCCACTGAGTATTGACAATAGAGGAAAACTGCGATGCATGTACTTTTACTATTGTATCATCTCTATGTTTGCATTTTTAAAACATATATCCTGATATGTCATGTCTCAGATGAGACTTTGGACTTGGACTTTTGATTTAATGCTGGAATGAGCTAAGACTTTAGGGGACTTTTGGGAAGGCATGATTGGTTTAGAAATGTGAAAGGACATGAGATTTGGGAGGGACCAGGAGTGGAATGATATGGTTTGGCTCTGTGTCCCCTCCCAAATTTCATCTGAAATTATAATCCTCATATGTCCAGGGAGGGACCTGGTGGGAGGTGATTGGATTACGAGGAAGGTTTTCCCCATGCTCTTCTTGTGATAGCGAGTGATCTGATGGTTTAAAAGTGCATGACTTTCTTCACTCTTTTTCCTCCTGCTGCCATGTAAGATGTGCCTTGCTTCCTCTTCATCTTCTGCTATGATTGTAAGTTTCCTGAGGCCTCCCCAGCCATGTGGAACTGTGAATCAATTAAACCTCTTTTCTTTATAAATTATCCAGTCTCAGGTAGTTCTTTATAGCAGTGTGACAAAGGAATAAT
Source organism: Rhinopithecus roxellana (assembly GCF_007565055.1). Classification (NCBI taxonomy): domain Eukaryota; kingdom Metazoa; phylum Chordata; class Mammalia; order Primates; family Cercopithecidae; genus Rhinopithecus; species Rhinopithecus roxellana. The sequence continues at coordinate 142,674,173 of NC_044553.1, read as the reverse complement.
GTATACACAGTAATGAATATTAATTGAATACATAAGTAGATCTATACCAATGTAAAAACTACAAAAAGACGATAATATTCAGAGTTAAAAATTACAATAATCTATAATATTTTTATTTTGTGTAACAAATATATATGACTTACAATGTTATAAGTCCATTATTTTTATCTGTTCTTCAGAAATGTAGATGTTGGTAACGTCCACTGTACTGCCATATGCTCATGATGGGCTCGGGTGTAATGACGAGCACATTTTTTTATTCTTGAACATCATTAACTTTGTCTCATATAGACACACAATCTCTATGGGATCTACTCAGCCTATTAAGCACTGTTAGCTTTAATCCAACTTAATTCTTCTCAGTATTACAAAAACAACACTGTGTTCTACAAACAACACATTTATAAATATTTGCAGATTATAATTGTAGTAGTATTCATCCCTGATATATCTTTCCAGGAAAGCTGACAAATTTAGTAACTTAAAGTAAAGCTGAGTAAACATGCTTTCATGATCTTTCTGGATTTAATTATCCAAGTGTTTGGACTTGTCCTAAATGCCACATAAACAGAATTTCAATATTTAAAAGCTATCAGCAGGAAGGAATATTACAAATTAGTTATGCCTAGAAAAGAAAACTAGAGAAACAAAATCCAGGGTAATGTTTGTCAAATGGAAGACAGTAGATCCAAGGACCACAAATTTCCCTTTATAATTATTTGTTTTTAATTTACCTTTTCTACTTTGATGATTATTTTAAAATGTTATAATCATATTTTGGATCCTCTTGATGAACTATATTATAACTTAATACTTCCACTCAGTTTTAGTGCCATTTTATGATTTTCATTTGTAATTTTTATTATACTGGCATTGACCTAGAGTGAGAGTATATTTTGTCAGCTTTTTGTATCTGTCTGCCATTTTGTTTGGATAGCTTACTGATAAAATGACAAAATATGTCCATCTCCTCCAGTGCAAATGTTCAAAATTATTTGCCAGTTATAAAGACATAGTATATATTTTTCAGTAGTAATTTGAAGTTGCAATATCTTTTAATTGGATGACTTTAAGTAATTTAACACATTGAAATTTTGATTTGGCAACGTGAAACATCTTCATATGATAGAGTTGGGAGCATATTCGCAAAAGAGCTGGTATTGAACTTCCAGGGCCCTTAACTTGCATGGATTGCTTCCATGACCCTTGGAAGGAATTGGGTACGTACTGTCAATATATTTCTGAAAATTTACAACTGTAAGGTATTTTAAAACATTTCTTAACAGGACTTTTTTTTTTTTTTCTATTGCCACTTCTTTCCTGTAATATCTCATTTCACATTAGGTAGCAAGTGGAGTGGCAGTGGGGCTTGTTGGGGTATAGATGTGGTTTATGAATATGTTAGAATTGCCATAAGGAAGACCACAGACTGGATGGCTTAAATAACAAAAATTTATTTTGTCATGATTTGGGGGCCTAGAAGTCCAAAACTAAGGTGTCAGTGGGGTTGGCTTCTAATGAGGGCTTTCTCCTTGTCTTGCAAATGGATACCTCCTCACCGCGTCCTCACGTGGTCCTTGTTCTCTGTGGGAGCTTGTCTGATATCTCTCACTCTGTTTTCTAATCTCCTCTTTTTATAAGGACATCAGTCATATTAAATTAGGACCCATAGTAAGTACTCATCTTAACAGGAATTTCTGTATTCGTGATATTTGTCAGCATTTTTCACATTTCCAAATGGTTGTGACTTATTTTCACTAATAGTAATTACTTTTAAATCTAATTTTGTATTGAAATGTCCTATTTTTAAAATTTCAATGTTTATGTTAGATACATGTGCAGGTTTGCTATATGGGTATATTGCACCCAGGTAGTGAGCATAACCTATGTTCCCCTTCTTCCCTGCCCTCTCTAGTAGTTGCTAGTGTCTATTATTCTCATGTTTATGTCCACGTGAGTTCCTGCTTATAAGTGAGAATATGCGGTATTTGGCTTACTGCTCCTGCATTAATTCACTTAGGATTATGGGCTCCACCTCACCCATGTTGCTTCAAAGGACAAAATTTCATTCTTTCTTATGGCTACATAGTATTATGTGGCATGTATGTACCACATATTCTTCATCCAGTCCACCACTCATGGACACCTAGGTTGATTCCATGTCTTTGCTACTATGAATAGCATGATAAAATATACAGGTGCATGTGTCTTTTGGTATAATGATTTTTTTTCCTTTGGGTATATACACAGTAATGGAATTGCTGGATCGAAAAGTAGGTCTGTTTTAAATTCCTCAAGAAATCTCCAAACTGCTTTCCACAGTGGCTAAAAATGTTTACATTCCCTCTAACAGTATATAAATGTTCTATAAATGTTCCCTTTTTTCCATAGCCTTGCCAGCATCTGCTGTTTTTTGATTTTTTTAATAATAGTCATTCTGATTGGTGTGAGATGGTATCTCATTGTGTTTTGTGTTTTTTTTTGTTTGTTTGTTTTGGTTTTGGTTTATTTATTTATTTATTTATTTATTGCTGTTTTTTTGAGACAGGGTCTCACTCTTGCCCAGCGTGGAGTGCAGTAGTATGATCTCAACTCACTGCAAACTTTGCCTCTTGGGCTCAGGTGATTCTCCCACCTCAGACTCCCAAGTAGCTGGGAGTAAAGGTGTGTGCCACCATGCCCAACTAATTTTGTATTTTTTGTAGAGACCAAGTTTCACCATGTTCTCCATGCCGGTCTCAAACTCCTAAGCTCAAGTGATCTGTTTGCTTTGGCCTCTCAAAGTGCTGGGATTACAGACATGAGCCACTGTGCCTGGCCTCATTGTGGTTTTGATTTTCACTTCTCTAATGATTAGTGATGATGAGCATTTTTTTTTTTCATATGTTTTTGGCTATGTGTATGACTTCTTTTGAGAAGTGCATATTCAATTTCCTTGCCCATTTTTTTTAATGGGGTTCATTGTTTTTTGCTTGTTGATTTAAGTTCCTTATAGATCCTGGATATTAGGCCTTTGTCAGATGCATAGTTTGCAAATATCTTCTCCCATTCTGTAAGATGTCTGTTTACTCTGTCGATAGTTACTTTTGCTGTTCAGAAGCTCTTTAGTTTAATTATGTCTCACTTACCAATTTTTGTTTTTGTTGCAAATGCTTTTGGAGACTTAGTCATAAGTTATTTGCCGAGGCCAATTTCAAGAAGGATATTTTTTAGGGTTTCTTCTAGTATTTTTATAGTTTTTGAGGTCTTACATTAAAATCTTTAATCCATCCTGAGTTAATTTTTGTACAAGGTGAAAGCTAAGGATCTAGTTTTATTCTTCTGCATATGGCTAGCCAGTTATCCTAGCACCATTTATTGAATAGGGCCCCCATTGCTTATTTTTGTTAACTTTGTTAAAGATCAGATGGCTGTAAGTGTGTGGCTTTATTTCTGGATTCTCTATCCTGTTCCATTTGTCTAAGTGTCTGTTTTTGTTAGTTTGAAGTCAGGGAGTGTGATGTCTCTGGCTTTGTTCTTTTTGCTTAGGATTACTTTGACTATTTAAGCTCTATTTGGTTTCATATAAATTTTAGAATTTTTTTTTTATTATTCTGTAAAGAATGACATTGGTAGTTTTGTAGGAATAGCATTGAATCTGTCAATTGCTTTGGGGAATATGGCCATTTTAACAATATTGATTCTTGTAGTCCATGAGCATAGAATGTTTTTCCATTTATTTGTGTCATCTCTGATTTATTTCAGCAGTGTTTTGTAGTTCTCCTTGTACAGATCATTCACCTCCTTGGTTAGCTACATTCTTTTTTTTTTTTTTTTTTTTTTTTTTCAAGTTGAAAAACAAACAAATCTTTATTGTCTAGAAATATATATATATATATAAAAATCCCGACAAAAGATGCTATTCTCTCATTTCCCCATCTTCTTCCTCTTCTTCCACACCTCTGATATAAAGGACATTATTACACCTTATTAAAACTTCACCCAGATGTCCAGACAAAGCTCCATCTATGTATTTTTCTGTATTTGCAAGCTGCATGTTCATGTAGCCATCTACAGACGCCAGATAGCCCTTGTACTCCATTCCCCACTTAAGTTTCACCATCACTGGCTTCCCTGTTAGTCCATTGAGGAAAGGTTTGGGATTGAGGGGTAAACTCATCGTAACCAAGGCCGAATATTGCAGGCTACTCACTGCCGACCAGGCTGCCGCTTGTCCTTCGTGACTACAGCAGGTACCGCGTTCTTACGTATTTCATTTCCTTGGTGACTATTATAAATGGGATTGTGCTCTTGATTTGGTTCTCAGCATGGGTATTATTGGTATATATAAATTCTACTAAATTTTGTACATTGCATTTATATCCTGAAACCTTGTTAAAATTATTTATCAGTTTAGTAGCTTTTGGCAGAATCTTGAAGGTTTTCTAATTATAGAATTATAATGTCAGAGAAAAGAGATATTTCGACTTCTTATATTACTGTTTGAAAGCCGTTTATTTCTTTTTCTTGCTTAATTTCTCTGGCTAGGACTTCCAGTACTATGCTGAATAAGAGTGGTGAGAATGGGCATCCTTTTCTTGATCCAGATCTCAAGAGGTATGATTCCAGCTTTTGCTTATTCAGTCTTATGTTACCTGTGGGTTTGTCATAGATGATTTATATTATTTTCAAGCGTGTTCCCTCAACACCTTGTCTGTTGAGAGTTTTTAATCGTAAAGGGATGTTGGATTTTCTTGAAAGCGTTTTCTGTATCTATTGGGGTGATAATGTGGTTGCTGCTTTTAATTCTGTTTACATGGTTAATCACATCTACTGATTTACATATATGAGACCAACCTTGCATCCCAGGAATAAAGCCTACTTTTTGACATTCTGCAGAATTCAGTTTGCTAGTATTTTGATGAGTATTTTTGTGGTCGTTCATCAGGGATATTGACCTGAAGTGTCCTTTCTTAATCGTGTCTCTGCCAGATCTTGGTATTAGAATGATACTGGCTTCATAGAATGCATAAGGGAGAATTAATTTCTCCTTTATTTTTGGGAATAGTTTCAGTAAGATTTGTATCAGTTAATCTTTCTACATCAGGTGAAACTGGGCTGTGAATCCATGTGGCCCAGGGCTTTTTTTGGTTGGTTGGGTTTTTTAAAAAAAATTATTGTTATTGATTCAATTTCAGAGACCCATATTGGTCTATTCAGTTTTAATCTCTTCCTGGTTCAATGTTTGGAGTTGTGTTTCCAGGAGTTTATCCATTTTCTTCATATTTTCAAATTTGTGTGCATAGAATAGTATTTCCTGATGATTGCATCTCTGTGGGTTCATTTGTAATTTAATCTTTGTCATTTCTGATTGCATTTGTTTCTATTTTTTCTTTCTTTGTTAATCTAGCTAGCAGTCTATCAATTAGGTTGTTTTTTGAAAAAACAAATCTTGGTGATATTGATCTTTTGCAAAGTTGTTAATTTGAGATGATTCTAACTTCTTGATGAAGGTATTTAAAGCTATGAACTTTCCTCTTACTACTGCTTTAGCTGTGTCACCAGAGATTTTGGTAACTTGGATCTGTATTTTAATAATTTCAAATAATTTTTTGATTTCTGCCTTAATTTCAGCATTCAGCCAGGAGTTCTTCAGGAGCTGAGTTGTTTAGTTTCCATGTATTTGTTTTACATTTTTTAGATATTAGTTTATATTTTTATTGTACTGTGTTCCAAAAATGTGTTTGATATAATAGTAATTACTTTGAATTTATTGAGACTTGCTTTATTACTGAGCATGTGGTTGATCTTAGAATATGTTCCATGTGCAGATGAGAAGAAGGTATATGCTTGCAGAATGTTTTGTAGATATTTATTAGGTGTGATTGGTCATGTGTTGAGTTTACGTCTGGAGTTTCTTTGTTAGCTTTTTGCCTCGATGATGTGTCTGACACTGTTAGTAGGATGTTGAAGTCTCCCATTGTTATTGTGTGTTTGTCTAAGTCTTTTGTAGGTTAAGAACTTATTTTGTGAATCTGGGTGCTCCAGTGTTGGATATATATTTTTTTTTATTATACTCTTTATCATTATTTAATGCACTTCATTGTCCTTCTTAATTTTTATTGGTTTAAACTCTATTGTATCTCATATAAGAAAGCAACTTCTGCACTTTTTAACTTTCTATTTGCATGATATATGCTTCTCTATCCTTTTACTTTGGGCCGGTAGGTGCCAAGACAAGATGGGTCTTTTGAAGACAACAAATGGTTGGGTTTTCTTTCTTTCTTTCTTTCTTTTTTTTTTTTTTTTTTTGATGGAATCTGGCACTGCCACCCAGGCTGGAGTGCAGTGGCATGATCTCCACTCACTGCAACCTCTGCCTACCGGGTTCAAACGATTCTCCTGCGTCAACCTCCCAAATAGCTGGAATTACAGGAGCCTGCCACCATGCCTGGCTAATTGGGTCTTATTTTTTAAATTCTGCTTGCCACTCTGTGTCTTTTAAGTAAAATATTTAGTTCATAACAATTTCTAAATTATTTTTATTTTATTTTATTTTATTTGAGATGGAGTCTTGCTCTGTTGCCCAGACTGGAGAGCAATGGCATGATCTGAGCTCATTGCAACCCCCACCTCCTGGGTTCAAGTGATTCTCCTGCCTCAGCCTCCCAAGTAGCTGGGATGACAGGTGCATGCTGCCACGCCCAACTAATTTTTATATTTTTAATAGAGGTGGGATTTCACCATTATGATCAGACTGGTCTCGAACTCCTGACCTCAGGTGATCTGCCCACCTCGGCCTTCCAAAGTGCTGGGATTACAGGCATGAACCACCATGCCCAGCCCCCAATTTCTAATTTTTTATAGCATTCCCAAATTTGGAACTCTCCAAAATTTTGTGGAGTAATATGCAACTTAATTAACACAGGGAAATGGAAATGAACTTAGGGAGACTAAACACATAAACAACACCATTGCACCAACTGAAACCCATGTGTGCTAATGTATGCTTTAAGAATAAAATTTCTAAAGCAGTTTGTATACATGGAAATGACTGTAGAACTGAATTAATCCGGTCCATGGCATTGAAGATAAGCAAATCAAGTTAATTCAATTAATGAGAGCTGATGTAGTTTCAGAAACAAAATTATCAATCATATTAAACTTAAATTCTTATTTTAAGTGTTTGTACAATTTGTATTTAATTTAAGAATTTGCTTGGCTTTTATAATTGTATTAGAATCACAAACCAATGATTAAATCTAATTTCATCAAGTACACAATTAAGCAACATTATCATAAACCTTATCATAAATACACTTTTAGGCCTAATTTTGGATTTATATAATTTGCTAGGAATTTGCTATTTATTCAAGTATGAGTAAAGATACAGAAGTAAGCATTGTCAGTTTCAGAGTGTTAAATTGAAGGAACCCACTGGGAGATCATTGAATCACGGGGGCGGTTTCCTCATACTGTTCTCATGGTATTGAATAAGTCTCATGAGCTCTGTTGGTTTTATAAGGGGTTGCCCCTTTCACTTGATTCTCATTTTCTCTTCCCTGCCGCTATGTAAGATGTGCCTTTCACCTTATGCCATGATTGTGAGGCCTCCCCAGCTGCATGGAACTGTGAGTGATTAAACCTCTTTTTCTTTATAAATTACCCACTCTTGGATATATCTTTATCAGCAGCACGAAAACAGACTAATACAGCAGGTCTGGGAAAAGCACCATTTGATTGGTGAAAAGGCACCAAGGAAGTTCTTACTGCAGATCATGAACTTTACCCAGAACGGGCAGCCCGGTTTTCAGGCTTCAGGCTTATTTTTGACTTGACAGTTGAGTTCACTGGGTACCTGCCCCTTTCTTCCTGGGAATTTGTCTGCCTCCTGCCACTATCATAATGATTTTAACTGTCCTTATAGAAGAAGTAGTTCTCTATCTTGGCCTGTTTCCCTGACCCATCTTGACAAATAACTAAGGGGTGCTGCTTGCACAATGTACTTTATAAATCTATAGAAGGAAATATAGAAAATGCCAAAACATCTATTGTCAAAGTATGTTGTGTTTCAATTTCTATTCATAGGTTACAGAAAATTTATTTAAATACAAGTCTCACAAAATATTCTCTTTTTAACTTTTTTTTTTTTTTTTTTTTTTTTTTTTTTTTTTTTTTTTGTTGAGACGGAGTCTTGCTCTGTCGCCCAGGCTGGAGTGCAGTGGCCGGATCTCAGCTCACTGCAAGCTCCGCCTCCCGGGTTTACGCCATTCTCCTGCCTCAGCCTCCTGAGTAGCTGGGACTACAGGCGCCCGCCACCTCGCCCGGCTAGATTTTTGTATTTTTAGTAGAGACGGGGTTTCTAAATTTTAGTATGTTCTGTATGTTTGTTCATTTCCACATTAACTATTAAAGGACTAAATATGTACATAATTTTGTCTTTATTAGTGTAATGCAGATTACTGAAAAATTTTAGATAAAAGTTGTTAGCTGTGTATTATGTTATTCAGCTTGTGTTATTTATGCTGTTCATGCCTTTAGTATGTTATTGATTACATAATATGTGATTAGAAATAATTTTTACTGTTGAGTTTAATATACCAGAAACCTCTAGTTCAGCCAAATATATTTCAGTATAATATTTTGATACAGTTAATGAATATGAAAAACAAATAGCCCTTTGCAGTTCAGTCTGCCAAATTAGATGAAATTATCAAGATAAGTAGTAATTAGAGAGAAGGGGACTAAAATCTAAATGTGACTACAAAGCAATACAACAGACTTTCTTAAGTGACTTTTCCTGAATGTCATTTCCAAAAAGAAACTCCTAAATTTATGAACCTATGAAATAAATCCAGAAGAAGAAACTCTGAAAATGTTATACTTCAACCTTTAAAAAATTTTTTTTTTTTTTTTTATGAAAGCTAAATCTAAGACCAACTTTAAAGTAGTCTGTGATTCGTTTACTGCAGTTTGATGCTTGATTCCATCTTGGACAGAACAGAACATCTCCTAGGGATTATTTCATTTGATGGTAGTTTAAATTATTATGTATTTTTAAAGTAGTCTCATGAAATAAATAGGCAAGAATATTTTCATAAAGGGTATTAAGGGACAATGGTGGTATAACACTGTCTGATACTACTAGCCCCATAAAACTTCAATAATATTTAAGATAATATAATACTGGCACAAAATGGAAGCAGACATCAACAGAAAGCCATATATAGTTTACACTCATCTATGAAAACTCAATGTATATGAAAAACATAAACTTTCAAAACAAGGAAGCAAGAAAAGATTATGTCATAGGTGATATTGAGATAATAGGCTAACAATTTAAATTTAAAAATTTATAAATAATGATATTTAATCTATTCATTTTACTATCCTACTACAATTTCAGTTGCATTCAAAGCTTTTTATTAAACACAAAATATAGGAGGAAATAAGACTATCTAAAGCAAAATAAGATGTATCAGATTTGGGGAGAAATTTAATTTTCCTTGCTGTGTAATGTTGAAAATATTCCCAAAGAAAATTTGGAGAGATTGAAATATATACCAATTCAAAACTTTAAAAATTCCAAGCCGTTTATATCTCTTCTATATAAAGACTTCACTCTATAACATTTAGCCACTAATAAATACATGAGCACAGTGTATGAAGGGACAGTTTATACCTAACTTAAAAACTCATAAAATATAAGCAACCAAACAACTGTTTAGATTTATTAAATAAATGTATTATTGTAAAATGAAAAGTCATTGCTATGAGTTTGTAAAGCTGATGTACTTAACCTGTGCTCCTGACATGAGAACTTCAATGAATTTGATAAGCACATGAGTGCAAAACAAAACCCCTAACAATAATCACATCTTGTGAGTAAAGAACTCTAACTCTGGACTTTATCCTAAAGAGACAAAATACGTATTGTGAGGATGGTCATTGCAGGATTCTATAATATAGCCTCAAATTAGATGCAACAATTTCCTTAATTTACTTAGGATATGAGGGATAATTTACTTAGGATGTACTAAGTAAATCAAGGCTCATGGATGCAGTGAAAAGTTTATTCAGCAACTAAGATAAAACAAAAAATATTATTGATCTAATTTAAATTAAGTATTATATTCTAATTTTATTATTATGTAAATGTGTGTTCATGTTAAATTAGTTTAGATTATGAATTATTAGATATGAATAAATATGTATACATGTTAGATTAGATTATGAATAATTTATACTTATATTTTAAAATGAATTGTGCTGCATTAAAAAGATTCCTCTTAAAACTAGTATTTTCTTTTTCGTCCATAACTTTTTGCATGTTTGAAAAATTGAAATAAATTAAGATATTGTTACTTTGTTAAGATAAGAAGTTTACATTTACCTTCAGTTTTATTGCAAAGGACCTTCAACCTCTTTCTGTCTTTGCTTGGCTCTATATGTGTGTGTGTGTGTGTCTGTGCATGTGTGTGTGTGTGTGTGCGCGTGTGTTGTGTGATTCTTTTGCTATTCAGGCAGCTTTCTTAAAATAAACATGCATTGTTTCTGAGAATGGGAAAGCCTCAAGGAAGCTATGTGAGCTGTACACTTGCAACCTGCTTGCTTCCTGCTGCTCCACTCTCATTGTCAGTGATGTAAAGTGGCATTATCTTCTTCCTATCTTGACAGATACCAGGTTGAAAGAGCACCATTTGGCCTCCAGGCAATAGATCATCCCCTTTGTTCTATTAAACCTGGACTGCCAAATGACAATCTCAAGAGGCTGGAGTAGGCTTAGCTCTGAGACTCCATTGGGAAATTGCCTCTGCAGAAATTTCAAACACCAGATGTTAATTATGATCGTTGGTGATATATTTTTGTTTTGCTTTGTTTTGTTTATACCTTTAATAACAAAGCATTGTTTTTTGGCGTTTTAAAAAGGGAGTAAAATAAATTATTTGAATGTGTTTTATTTTAATATTTAGACAGCAACCCCCACCCACTCACTTACCATCATATGCACTCTGGAGAAACTGAAATTCCATAATAGGAGGCTTAGAAGGATACTCCAGGGGCTCATTTGCCAAGGGTGTCTATTTCATTTCATTTCACTTCATTTCTTTTCTTTCTTCCAATATATGTTCTGCCAAACTCTGAGACAGGCTTTGGTGATGCATCAATGATCAGAGAAAAAATCCTGCTCTCAAGTTGCTCACTGTCTAGATGAGGAGGCAGACAGATAAACAGAGTGCTACAAACTGATGTGGTAAGTGTTCTCTACCACGGGTGCATGCAGGGGCTATAGAACAGAGAGCAAAGAAGTCCTAACATGTTCTGAGGCCTTCAGGGGATAGAGATTGCGGAGGAGGACATAAGTCATTTGAGTCTTGAAGAACGATTAGACGTTTGCCAGACATACAAAGGAATAAAAAGGAGAAACATCGGGAATGTTGAAAGCTTAGCATAGGTGGTGGCTGCAAATTATTTTAAAAGCATGGCAAGAATGCAGATAGACTGGAGGTGGAGGCTGTCATTGCACTTGACTGTGAGATCCTTGGGTCAGGTTACTGATAGTTTCCAGCATCTAATAATCATGTGGACATAGTTAGCATGCATTGAGCAATTGACTGATTGAATAAATGACTGAAAGCACCTTTCTAATCTGAGATAAAACTAAAGCCAAGCCATGAAGATTCACCTACTTTTTTTTTTTTAATTTTCTTTAAGTCACCAAAGAAAGTGAAGCCATAGTAGTTTTAAAACTGAGCATAAAGCAAATTCTAGTGCTTAAGTATCGGGGAGGAGGTGCTCCTTACATTCGCTGTCACACATTTCAGGAAGGGAGTGACCTCCCTCCCACCTTTTCCTCTGGCAAGTCTACAGCTGCCACTCAAGAAGTGAATAGGTGACTTATTTTAAATGTCATGAAAACTATGTCCTTTATTGTCAAAAGGACATTAGGAACCAAAAGATGTGTTCCAAAAGGAAGCAAAAGAAAGGCATTTATACATGACTGTTGTAGGATAAGACAGAGAATATAGGCTGTAGCAAGTTGGTTATGAGATGGCCATTCAGTGCCAATCATAGATAGTAGATTCTTTAAGTATAAATACTCTCATTTAAAAGATACACACAGATGCTAAAGTGTAACAATAAACTGCTGAATTACTAAGTGGAAAAACATCACGCAACAGACTTCTATAAATATATAACATCCACCAGTTACAGTTATGCTGAATATAATTTTATTTCCTGAAGGCATAATATTATTCGTGTCAAGTTTACAGCAAAATTTTTGCCACGGTTTAAATTAGGGGATGATAAAAAATCCAGCGTACAATACCTGACATCAGGAGCACATGTGTATTAGATTAATTGATATTTATAATCTCATATATGTTATATATAATATGTATTTAAAATTACATATAGTACACTTATATATTACAGATGATATATACAGTATCATCTATAATACATAACTGTATATTTTATATATAGTATATATTAATTATGTACAATACATAAATCATGTATGTGTGTATGTGACCTAAACTTTGAAGAAATGGTTTCTCCTGATAAAGATGGTTGAAATTAATAATAAGAAATAAATCTTGAGCATATCTCTGAAATATCATGTCAAACAAATACACTTCGAGAATCTTTATAAAATATGATAGAAATAATGTAGAGAGTCATTACAACTAATGGTACTTTTACATTTTAATTTTGCTAATCAGAGACTATAAGTTAATTTACATAGATTTACTTCCCCTTCTCAAGTTATTATTTGCATTAATGAACTCAAACAAAGCTTAAGTAACCTACTTTATCAATGGGGATTACAATATTTTAGCCCAGGATTTTGTGAACCTGGACTCATAAAATAAAAACCATCTTAAACCAGCATTTCCTCATTTCAATTATTGGTTTTCATCGTGCAAAGTCAGCTGTCTGAACCACTATCAAATTTTAAGAATTAATCTAAATCATTGACATTTTTATTGATTTAAAATGTAGTCCAGAAGACAGACAAAATTGAGAATGGGAGGTTTTGTTGTTGTTGTTATTTTGACAACTTTGAAGCTCAGAGAATCTCACAGATACTGAAATCTCAAACTTATTTAAACTTAAAATAGGAAATAAATCTTTAGCCAAAGTCAGTGCTAATACTTGGCAGTTTTAGGTTAAGGTTCACATATTTGTTAAATTTCACCAAAGGTAACTGAACTTTCTTTTTCACAATTTATTTCCAATCCAGGAACAAGTGTTTTAAAATAATATCTGCCTTGGTTTACCAAATATTATGTCTTTGACCCTGTTAGAAATGTGTGCCAGTACTTTATTTCTGATGTGTAAAGATGAACACATCTCATTTGCCCAAATGTTTGAAGAAATAAAAAAAGAAACTCCTAGAAATCATGTGTATTTCAATTGCTAAGGAATGTAAAAATTTAATCTATTTAAAGTTTATACCTGAGACTATTTATTTTAAGAACATTAAGTGCATTAACTATAAAACCAGATGGAGAAAACAAATCAACAATATACCTCCAGTCTAACTAACTTGTGTTGAGATTTAAGGAAGCATAAAATAATGCTACTTTTTGGTGGCATAAACTATTCCCACAAAACCCAAGGGGCAGGACAGCTCTGGTAACCCACTGCTTCATCTGTGGTGAAACTAGCTCAGCCTGAGAACTACATGCCTGTCTTGAAAGACTCACAAATCACCACGAGATCATTGCTCTTGGACCATTTTGCTGGGGTAAGAACTTAATTTCTAATTTCAAATAACTCTTCCAATTTGATAAACATTGAGGAAGCTGAACATCTTTTCATTTGAAAGCGAAGAAAATTCAGCTGGCAAAAGCTATTTTATTTGAAATTTTACATGAACAAATTACAAGTGGAAATTTAGTCTCCCTTTTCTTCCCAAATTGCAGTGGATTGCTCAGAAGAGCAGTGTTCGGGGTTACCAGTTTCTGCCATTGTCCACAGCCCAATAAAACCTGACAAGCAAAAATTCACACCATAAATTATCACGTGTCGTGTTCATAGCTGTGGTAATCCGTTTCCCCAAATAATACTTTTTCTTAGCATCAAAGAAAGGAAGAAAGAGGATGAACCAAACTAAAGGACTCTATCCCTCTTAAGTTTTTATACACCATTAAAAAAAAACAAAAAAACAAAAAAAAACTCTCACATTGTTTGAGATGACCTGATTAAGGCTGATCAAGAGGGTTTGAAATTTTTGAATGATGTAAAGATTTCTCTGAAAAGTTTAAGAGAAATCTGATACAGTAGGATTTCACATCTTTGGAATCACTTTTATAAAAGCTATAAATTCTTGTTAGATCATGTATCCAGGTGGAGCAAGTCCTTTCTTTAATCATAGCAGTGGCCCTTTCTGCTCACCTACTAAAAGGATCATTTCTGGGTTTTCCTTTTTAGGCTTTGGCAAAATTCCAACCAAAAAAAAAAAAAATGAAAAAGAAAATGTTGATTTTAATACTCTCTTTTTTGTTATTTAAAAGAAGCAGCAGCTTGCTCAGGTGTTGTATTTACTATCTACCTTTGCTCAATGAATTTAAATATCCTCTCTTCAAGGTAAAATAACTTCACTTCTGCCCAGAATGCTTTCAAGCATGTATGTGAGTATGGTTAGAAAAAATAAAAAAACAGAATAAATGAAATGCAATGTATAAAGTAGTCTTAATCATTCACAGAAACAAAATAATTTCCGATTTCTTAGTTTCATTCCATTATAAGTACATGAGATATTTTTGGCCCTCATTGCTTCTCTCGGGAGAATGCCTCACAGCTGGTACAGGTTCTTTTAGATTATAATATTTGATCCTTAGTCTATATGTTCTTGGTCATGTTTCTTTGTAGTGCAGTGTTAAGCTTTCTTAACAAATCTATCCATTGTTTATCTGTCTTTATGATGTAATTTGCTATCTTACCCAATTGCAGTAGTTATACTTGTTTTATTAATAATCGTTTCCCTTTAGGATTATTGTTTTTATCCCTAAAATATGTACTCTGTAATTATGCTAATCTGAACTCATAAATCAAGTCTGTCAGGCCTTTCATGTTTTATTGCTTGCTTCCAAATTTCACTTAAATTTTTCAATGGGCTGCTAGTATCTGAATGACCCCAAAAAGGACCAAAACAACATTTTAGAGTATTTTGATTTCATAAACAGTGCAACATTCAGTTATCTAGTAGAAATAAAAAGAAATGAATTGAGTTATGCCATGAGGCAGTATAAATGCTTTTTACAAAGAGTACTCTAACTTTCCAGAAAGCTAATTTTTTTAATGTCCCAAGTAATAAAACTGTCATTTACCACCCATGGTCTTTCCTATAATACTTATTCACTTTGTTTAGAACTAAAATAAATTGGCATAAATAGCTCAACATTTTGGCTGCTATTTAACATTTTTAATAATCATTCCTTTTGAGTTTTTAATCAATAATCATTTGCTCCTTTGAAAGTCATTGAGGCAATATTGTCCTTGACATATTAAATACTCACATTTACAAAAAATGCCGTATTGTTGTTCATTGTGTCATGAGTCAAGCATTAGGCACTCGCCAGACCTATTGCATAATTATAGTATTTCAAATTAAGAGTCACTCTGTTAAGGATAAATCTAAGGGAAACATTTTCAAGAAAATGTAGAATCTGTGCAGGTAGTACTTCTATTTGAGAAATTGCCTGGACTCTCAGAGAATAATATAGGCTTTTCATAGGAGAATTGCCATTTCCTAAGAAGGAAAGCTGCTGTATTTGTTTTGAAAATAAATTCCAGACTAATTTCACTTATTGATCAATGTATCTTTATTAACCCATTGGATATTTGATTTACTACTATTTTTCATATGGTATACTAAGGATGACTTTTTTTAAAACCACATTTAGCCACATTTCTTTAGCTATATCTGTAAGCTTATTTGTGTTTTTCATATTTTATATTTACCACTATTTATAAAATTTTATAATGTTTTATTTCTCATTTGGAGCCTGTGCTTCAATGCTTCTTGATACATTCTGTAGTTTTCCATTGTTGTCTTCATACCATTATATAAACTATGAATGAAGTAGAATAAGTGAGTAGAGTTCCACAGAAATTTATTTAAAGAAGCACCCTTATTTAGATATAGTGGTGTTACCCAAGGTATCAGTTACTTTATAGTCCCCCTAAATACTTCACATGATTTTTTTCATTCCTTCTCTTTACTCATCAGGCTTGGTTCTGGTGAGTAATGTGATTTGCCTCTATCAGTGCCATTCAAAATAATGGGTCATAAGGTTAGAAATATCAGAGCCCCAAGAGGAGGTTAAGAAAGGCTTTGAATTGTGTATCACCTGAATTATACACATGGCCCCAGGAGATAACTACTTTACATTGTTAATGGTAATTTCAAATAGCATCATGTATCTTTTCTTTATAATCATAAATGAAACATTTAAAACGTTTTTGAAGGAAAATGTACTTCTATACCGTCAACTTTCATGGGTATACAATTTTGTTCTATGTGTACACTTTTAGAAAATATAGTGGTTATCTTTGTGTGGTGAATGACAAGCATTTTCACTTATTAATTAATTCAGATATTCAAATATTTTATTGATTACTCAGACATTTATTGAGCACTACCATGTTTCAGGCAATATTTTAAACACTGAGACATATCACTGAGTAAACACAAAAATATCTGTTCTTATGTAAGTCAGTTTTGGTGCGACATGATAGAAAATTGACAGTAAACTTAGTAAGTATATGGCTTAGTAAAATAGAAGGTGATGAGTATTTTAGAAATTAATAGAGCCTGGTAAGGGAAATTAGCAGTGCTTGAGATCACAACAATTTAAATGAGGTTATTGGACTGGAAGATGTCATCAAGAAGGTGACATTTGAATAAAGACCTGAAGGAGGTGAGGAAATTCATGATGCTGATATCGGAAAGGTAAGTATTCCAAAAAAGGCAGTAGAGAGTGCTGGAGAAAGGAAGGGGTGAGTATCATTGAGATAGAGACGAGGAGACAGTTACTGAAGGGCCTTTAGGTCACTGTGAGTCTCCTGACTCTTACTCCAAGAGTGAGGTTTCTCAAACTAGAGAAATTTTATGCTTTGACACTATTAACATTTTGGGCCTGATAATTCTTCATTTTGTGAGGCTGTCCTGTGCACTGTAGGATGTTTAAAAACATCCCACTGTGGGTATCTAGCAGATGCCCATAGCACCTCGGGTCATGACCATCAAAAACTGTCTCTGGGAATTACCAATATCCTCAAGAGAACAACAGTACTCCCAACTACATGCCTGTACTCTAAATAAAAGGCAGGAATATACGATGTACAGGGTGCTCCCCAGTCCCATTCATGTCCACCTGGAACCTGTGATTTGGAAAAAAGAGTCTTTGCATTTAAATCAAGTTAAGATGAGGTCATACTAGATTAGGATAGGCACTAAATACAATGACTGGTGACCTTTTAAGAGAGAGGGGATTTTTAGTAGAGACAGGGTTTCTCCATGTTGGTCAGGCTGGTTTTGAACTCAAGACCTCAGTTGATCTGCCCGCCTTGGCCTCCCAAAGTGCTGGGATTACAGGTGAGCCATCGCTACTCGGGAGGCTGAGGCAGGAGAATCGCTGGAACCCGGGAGACAGAGATTGCAGTGAGCTGAGATCGCTCCACTGCGCTCCGGCCTGGGGCAACAAGAGCAAAACTGCTCTCAAGGTAAAAAAACAAAAAAACGGAGAGAGAAAGGGGAAAGACTTTTGTATATAAAGACCCAGAGGAGATGCAGGAAAGAAGCCTGAATGAACTCACAAGCAGAGATTGGTGTGGTGCAGTTACAATCCAAGGAATGTCAAAGATTGCCAGCAGGCTGGGCGCGGCTCACGCTTGTAATCCCAGCACTTTGGGATGCCGAGGCGGGTGGAATATGAGGTCAGGAGTTCAAGACCAGCCTGGCCAAGATGGCAAAACCCCCATCTCTACTAAAAGTACAAAAATTAGCCAGGCACGTTGGCAGGTGCCTATAAACCCAGCTACTTGAGAGACTGAGGCAGGAGAATGGCTTGAACCCAGGAGGCAGAGGTTCCAGAGAGCAGAGATCATGCCACTGCGCTCTAGCCTGGGCAATAGAGTGAGACTCCATCTCAAAAAAATAATAATGATAATAATTTTAAAATGCCAGCAACCACACCAGAGGCTAGGAGAGAGAGGCAGGGAAGGATTATTTATTGGAGTCTTCACAAGGAGCATACCCCTGCTGTCAACCTGATTTTGGACTTTAGCTTCCGGAACTCTGAGAGAATTAATTTCTGTTGTTTTAGGCCACCTAGTGAGTGGTAATTTGTTAAGGCAGCCCTACAAAACTAATATAGGGACTGTCATTGGATGATTTTCAACAGAGGGACATCATCTGACCTCAGTTTTAACTTAATTACTCTGAATACAGTATAGATAATAGACATTTTGGGGAGATGGAGGTATAGGAAGCAGGACACCAATTAGAAGTCCAGGGCAATAATCAAGAAGAGAGGTGATGTTGGCTTGGACCAGAGTGGTGACAATGGAGATGTTGAGAAAGAGTTGGATCCTCCATATGTTTTGAAAATATATTAATACTTATGGATGCAGTAGATGTGAAAAATGGATTTATATGAAGAAAAGAGAGCTGTTAAGAAAATTTCCAACTTTGCCCTGAGTAACCAGAAAGATGGAAAAGCACTGGGTGGAGCATTTGGAGGTAAGTCCAGCAATTTGGTTTGGAAAGTGTTGAGTGTGAGATATTTATGAGATATCCACAGGGAGCTGTTTGGTAGGCACTTTGATACATGAATCAGGAGTTCAGGAAGAGATTCATGGTGGAGATAAATTTGGGAATTCGTTGGCATTTAAAAAGGTATTTAAGGTAATAATATTTGTACTGGAAACTAATAGAAATGTTTAAATGAATAAAAAAAGGCTTACTACAATGTTAAGAGGTCAGTAATAAAAAGAATTAGCAAATAATAATGAGAAAGAGTGGCCAGTGAGGAAACAGCAAAGTTAAGAGATGGTTGACAAGTCTTTTGTTTGTATTATATAAAAATTTTATTGTAAATGTATTTTAATGAACAAATTACAAAAATTTTCTTAAATTATATACTAGAAAGAAGTCAGCAGTTATTTTTTAACCTTATATGCAGCAAATCAAAATATATCTGAAGATTACTATGATTACCTGGTAAATATAAATGAAAGTTCACCGAGCTTGATTATTTTGTTGGACTATGAATAAAAGATTTCCTCTTAATTCAGTTAGTTTACATGTGTGTCTAAAATCTTTCTCAGTTAGAAAGGATGTCTCTGCATGCGAATAGTATTAGACAATGACACCAGAAACTTCCTGTGACTGGATTTTTCTCATCTCTGTGTAAGTATAGACTTTGACTATGAGACACCAAAAAAGTTCATCAAAAAAGACAAAAAGAAAAAGAGAAATAATCAGTGAAGCATTTCGGTAGATATTTTAGATATTTGTATCCTGCAGATACTAAATTAAGAAATCTGTGTAAATGTTTCAGTTTATGTAGAAATTGCAGAATCATGCAGCTCATCATTTGATCTCGAATTATGCTATGAGATCAGTTTGGTCCCAACAGGAAACAGACAGACTATTGAAAATAGGATAAAACAAAGTTCATTTACAAATGGGGCTAATTTATAAAGGTGTGGTGAACTCAGAAGGAATAGTGCATTAATCAAGAGACTGTGGCAGCAAAAGTGTTATTACTCCTACGCTTAAAAGAGTAAGGAAGAGGGAGTGGTTATCACAAAGAGAATAGTGTATGAACTCTTTTGAGAAGAATAGTCCCCTTTGGGAGACAAACAGGACTAGCTTGAGGTACTCTTGCAAGGAAAAAGCTGGGCGGGGAGTGGGGTGGTGGGGTGGGACTCAATATTCTGACTTAACTTGCCTATTTCTTCTGTTCTTCTGCTCTTTGGAAGCACCCCTGCCAGATGATTAAGAGTATGAGAATGTTCATGCAATCCCTGCAAGTCAGCCTTCCAGGAAAGAGAGCATAGTGGAGGAGGAAAGTTCCTGAAAAAGTCACAAAATGGTGCTATCTGTCATGGCACGCTACCCTTCCTTTGACTTGGTCAGCTTTCCATTAGTCTATTTTATACCTCTGCTGAAGAAATAATTCATATTGGGTAAGGAGGCTTTCCTCTGCCTTTGAAAGTCGGGCTGCCAGTAACCATGTAAACTCTTCTTTGAACTCTCAAAAATTGTCGGAATAATGTAATACAATTTTTAAAATAAGCATCACAGAATAGCTAGATTTTTCCATCAGTCAATGGCATATGACATTACTAGTGAATAAAATAAAACCACCCATGTTAAATAACGAAGCAATATTATTAATACTTACATGAATTTATTTAAAGGAAAACTGCTATATTTTTTCTTTCTATTCAAGAGTCAAATGTATATTTTTTACAAATGCAACAAATACAAATACTTTGGCAGAATTATAGGAAGACACAAATAATTATAAGGAAATCACAGATGTATATGTGACAGGTAGATGTCACATTTCTGAGAAACATCACTTATAATTGAAATTCACTATTATACTTCTAGCCGAATATCCTAATATCCTATATCTTAAGAGCAACCAGTGCTGCAGATGCCCTTTTTATGGGAACCATGCACTGCCAAGAACCTCCATCCATTTTAATTTCACTAACAGAAAAATAGAAAAGTCAATGTTCACTTTTAAGAACCATACTAACGCTTATTAATATATTCCTGTAATCAGTTTGCCATCCTTGGGGGTTCAAAATTCATGGCGTTTTTTAAAGTGCGGTCATAACTTTTCAGACCAGTCCCATTCAGTGCTTTGGATGTCTGGATCATTCCATTCAAAAATGCCTGTGTGAACTATAAAGGCCATATTGGTAACCCTTCTTCTTGAGATTTATCTCTACAAGCATGGGATCCATTATTCATGCTGATGACATTCCAATAACACGCTGCATGATTTTATACTGAATGAGCAAATCAGCAGTCCAGACTAAGAGAGAGAAAGAAATTAAATTAAAGGTTAATGTCACTTTTTATAGCAGGTTGGATCTCTTAAAAAGATGTACCAAAACGTGGCCTCTAAAGTCTGGTATATTTATTAGGCATGGAGATAGCAGAAAGTATCATGCACAATGTCAAGGTGGAGTCCTTTCTCCCAGGAAGAGAAGTTACATGGGGTCATCCTGCAGATGGCTTTTACCATTGAAACTATCAGCCTGCATGAGTTCTAATGAGCTGTACTTTAGTTTCAATTTCATCTTGGATATGAAGTCAATTTGAAAACTGTGATAAAAACTTGAAAGAAAAATACAAATATAGTCCCACTAATGAACAATGCACATTTCTAACCAAATAAGAGGTTAGTGATCTCTATGAAAAATCTCTATTAGTTTTAAGTGAAAGTGTGAGCTTCTATTATTTTGTAAGAACCAAAGAAATTAGTCATCTCTCAATAATAACCTAGTGGCATAAAGCAGTAATGACTTTCTTTTCACAGCTGCTCTCATCTGAACCAGAAAATGATAGCTCTTCTGGCCCGTTCTAATACCTGGCTTTCTTCTGATACTATTTTTACCTAGATTCTGGAGTTAAAAATTGGTAAAGTTAGTTTTTCTGTATCTACTACTAACTTATCAAGAATTCATGGAGGTATAAAATCTCCTAACATTCAGTGTACATATCTGATGAAAAACAAAAAAAATGGAGAGAAAGCCTACATTGTAATTTTAATCTCCCAAATTTAATGGCATTTTTGAAAAAGTCAAAATTAGTATTTGTGAGAGCCTGATGAAATTAGATGGCCACATATGTGAAAAAATAGTTGCACCCAACAATTTTATTGAAGTATAAGTTTAATGTATTGGTTGGTGCACACAATTCATTGATTTGTTTGTGCTGTGGATGTGAGCTAGGATAATGAATGAATTCCATATGAATTGAAAAACTATAGGCAAAAGATATCGATTTGCCAGTAAATCAATATTTAGAAAATATATTGGTCATGGCTACACTTCCATATTGGTTTAATACATTAGTTTGGAACACACTTTGTGTGTGCATGCAATATGTTGATTTCTTTGTTAACTCCATGTTTAAATAAGTGTAATTGTTAGGGACCTTTCTTTTTAAGGAACTGAAATGTGGAATTAGGTGACTTAGGGAGGTAAAATTTTTGTCATTTTCAGAAAATAAACTTGAGATTAATCTTATATGTAGGTAGGCTCATCATGTGTCTATAAATTTTATTTCAACACACGCGCTTTCACAGACTTTAGCATGCAAATAAAGATTTCGCTATTTATTAAAACAAATTCCAAGTGGTAAAAATTATTAACATATGAATGACAAGTACAAAAAAATGTATTCACTACCAAATCTACTTAGCAGCCATATGAAGTAGTAAGACACTCTGGTTTTAAAAGCAAAGCTTGGTTTTCATTCCTGTCTCCTGCCGAGACCAGCGCGGTCATGGAGACCCTAACCCAGTGGCGCTAGAGGAATTAAAGACACACACACACACGGAAATATAGCATGTGGAGTGGGAAATCAGGGGTCTCACAGCCTTCAGAGCTGAGAGCCTCAGACAGAGATTCACCCACATATTTATTGACAGCAAGCCAGTGATAAGCATTGTTTCTATAGATTATAGATTAACTAAAAGTATTCCTTACAGGAAAAAAAAGGATGAGCCAAAACAAAGGGATGGGTCTGGGTAGCTGTCTGCAGCAGGACCATGTTCTTAAGGTACAGATTACTCATGTTATTGTTTGTGGCTTAGGAACATGTTTAAGCGGTTTTCCGCCCTGGGGGGGCCAGGTGTTCCTTGCCCTCATTCCGGTAAACCCACAGCCTTCAGCGTGGGCATCATGGCTGTCACAAACATGTCACAGTGCTGCAGAGATTTTCTTTATGGCCAGTTTTGGGGGCTTGTTCGCAACAGTCTCCAAACACAAAAGTTCTGTCTTGTTAAGTGTCACTTAATTAAAGACATTGCACCTCATCTTTAGTATTGAGGTAGTCATTGTTACCTGACTATCCAGGCAGCCACTGCAATAATAATATATCTACAAAATTCATGCTCTACATAAAAATTAATATTGATTGGCATACTCAGTTTTAAGGCCGGATAGAATGGGTCCATAGTCAAGATCTGTAATTTATTAGGTGTTTTATTATTTTTATGAAGCTTTATTGAGATATAATTTATATAACATAGAAGTTTCCTTTTTTTTTTTTTTAAGAAATGGTGTCTTGCTCTGTTGTCCAGGCTGGAATACAGTGGTGTGATCAGAGCTCACTGAAGCCTCAAACTTGAGTCTCCTGGGCTCAAGTCATTCACCCGCCTCAGCCTCAAAAGTCACTCTTTCAAAGTGTGCAGTTTAGTCGTTTTTAGTATATTCACAGATTTTTGAAATTTTATGTTTTAGTTTTAGTTTTAGAACATTTTCATTACCCCGAAACAAATCCTATATACTCATTAGCAGTCACTCTCTATTTTTCCCTTCTCAAAAATTCTGAAAAATAAATCTGTTTTTTTATTTCTGTGCATTTGCCTACTCTGGACATTTAATACAAATGGAGTAATAAAGTATGTAGTCTCTGTTACTGGCTTTTGTTCACTTGGCATAATGTTTTCAAGATTCAGCTATGTCCTAGAATGTGTCATTAAGTCACTCATTTTTTATTTACAAATACTTTCCTGTTATTTGGACTAAGTCTTCTGTGTATCTATTTGCAGTTGATAGATTTGGATTAGTACCACTTTTTAGCTATTATGAATAATGCTGTTAGAAACATTCATGTATGTTTTCCATGGAGATATTAATTTCTATTGATTATATAAATAGGAGTGGAATTGCAGGGTCGCATAAAAATTTAAACTGTGGCTATGCTTTTGAGGAACTGCCAAACTATTTCCAAAGTTGCTTTATGTTTTTAAAATCTCACTGTCAATGCATAAGGTTCAAGTTTCTCCACATCCTTCCAACATGTAATATTGTCAGTTTTTGAACTTTAGTAATTCTAGTGGGTATGGAATGATTTTGATTTTCAATTCCCTAGCAACAATAATGTTGAGAATCTGTGTGCTTATCAGGGGCTTCTATATCTGCTTTGAAGAAAGGGTCATTCAAATTTGCCTCCCAGTTAGTAATTGAGTTATTCAACTTTATATTGTTTAATTCTAAGCTTTTTCCATACAAGTCCCTTATCAGATATATGATTTGCTAATATTTTCTCCTGTTCTTTGAGTTGTATATTTACTTTTTTAATAGTATGCTTTAAAATACAAAATAGTTCAATTTTGATTATATCTAATATAATTTTTTTTTCTTTTGCCAGTTGTGCTTTTGGTATATAATATTGAAAACATTGCTGCCTAATCCGAAGTTGTGAAAATTTGTTCCAATGTTTTCTTTTTTTCTAGGAATTTTAAAATTTTAGTGCTTACATGTAGGTTGATAATGAGTTCAAGTTAATTATTGTAAATGATGTGAGGTAACTTTATTTAAATTTATGTGGATACCCAGTTGTCGCAGCACCACTTGTTGAGAAAACTAATCTTTCCTCATTTCAATGTCTTGGCACCTTTGTCCAAAAGTAATTAATCATAGATGTGAGGATTTATTTCTAGACACTCAATTCTATTGCACTGATCTATATGTCAGTTCTTATATCTGTACCACACTTTTTTGTTTACTGTAGTTTTGTAGTAAGTTATGAAATTGGGAAGAGCAAGTGCTTTATTTTCATTCTTGTTTTCCAAGATTGTTTCAGCTAATCCAAGTCTTTTTGTTTCTTTAGATCAGCTAGTCAAAAAAATCTAGCTGTGATTTTGCTATGTTTTTTCTCATATTTACATAGCCAATTCCTTTCAATGATGCTTGGTTTATTAATAGAATAAGCATTCTTCCTCTTATCCTCACCCCCTAACAAGGTCTCCTTTGTCTCTCAGGCTGGAGTGCAGTGGTGTGATCAAAGCTCACTGCAGCCTCGACCTCCTAGGCTCAAGCAACCCCCCTACTTCAGCCTCCTGAGTAGCTGGGAACACAGACACATGCCACCATACCTGGATAATTTTCTTTTTCATTTTTATTTTTTGTAGAGAGGGTTTGTCTCCATATGTTGCCCATGCTAATCTTAAACTCCTGGGCTCCAGCCATCTTCCTGCCATGGCCTCTGAAAATGCATTACGGGCATGAGCCACAACAAACTCTGATTTAATGCAGGCCCAAAGGGTAAGTATTCTTTGAATAAAGATTATCATTTTAGAATTTAAATAAATATCCTCCCCAGAAATTATTTAGTTTTACCATTTTCTTTGATTTTAATTCTTATATCTGTTTACTAATGTTAGGTGAATACATGATTTTCAGTGCTTACAAAGAAAACATGATGGTTTATATGCTCTACATAAAGATCTGTAATTTATTAGGTGTATTATTATTTTTATGAAGTTTTATTGGGATGTAATTTATATAACATAAAAGTTTCCTTTTCCTTTTTTTTTTTTTTTTTTTTAAAGAAATGGTGTCTTGCTCTGTTGTCTAGACTGGAATACAGTGGTGTGATCAGAGCTCACTGAAGCCTCAAACTTGAGCCTCCTGGGCTCAAGTCATTCACCCACCTCAGCCTCAGAAGTCACTCTTCTTTTATGTGTGTGGTTCTCAAAAGATACGGTTTGTTTTTATTGCAACAAAATGTATTCATCTTACTTAAAGACAATTTATTGGGTACATTTGGACATTTATCATGGAATAGAGAAATGTATGTTCACTGGAACCGCATACTGAACCTGCAACTGGGAAATAATTAGGAACCAATGATTCTATTCTATCCATCTCTCAGTCAGCAGTGGTTTCTCTTTTTTTTCTTTTCTTTTCTTTTTTTTTTTTTTTTTTTTTTTGCTTTTCATGGTCCAGATATTCTCTCTTTTTATTTTCTTTCTCTCTGAAGAACAGCTTTCTCTATTTTGATGTGAACATGGCCACTTGATATTCCTTGACTCATTGTTCCACCTCCTAACAGCAACTAATGAAAATCTCCTGTGTCTATATTCCAAAATTTTCTGCAAAAAATAGAAGCTGCTAACCTGTGGCCCATCATTTCTTTATTCAAGTGTGGCCCAAGATCTTTAGGGTCACCTAACACATGCCTAGCTGCAGTACTCAGAGAGTAAAATATAAGTGGCCTTGAATTGCATCCCAAAAGATATCTAGACCCTTGGCTTTATAAAAGGGAAAGAAGGAAGATAAACCCTAACAAATATTGAAAGAAAAGCTGTCTTTGTAAAGAAAATTTTTCAGTGATTGAGAGGTAGAGCTTTAAGCAGGGAAAATAATATGTATAGATTAAATTGGGGACCCTCACCTGTTCTCCCAAACTTTTGTAGTAATGCATTTTTAGAGCGGGTTTAACTAGAAGGTCATGAATTTAGTAATTTCAGGATTCAAGTCTATGTTTTTGTACTTATTGATTGTGTGCCATGTTTGCCATTAAACTTCAATGAGCACAGGTTGTAATTTGTGTTGGCACAACATGAACATCAAGTGCTAGCTGATAAATACTAACTTACAATATATATGTGCAGCCTCTATGTAAGTTTATTACAAATAGTAATATACTATAAAGATTTTATTAAAATAATTAAAATTATTTTGGGATCAGAGCTTCTTTGCCCTCGTACACTTGGATGTTTAGAAAAGTAGTGATGAATTGTGCAGGCCTGATGTTTGGAAACTCAGGATCTTTGTCACAGTTCTTGAAATAAGCAACTGGGGCTTTGGCAAGTCATATCATGTTCCCTCAAGCTGACCCATCTGGTACGAGCAGTTTGATTTTAAATTTTCAAGCAACCTGCATTTGAGTCCATCTTATTATTGCCGTAAACATGGGAGTTCTTGATGATGGGAACGAAAACAGCAAAACACAGTTGGTCTGATCATAACACCACCAAACATAAACCTTGCTTTTTGAAGGCAGAGAGATAATAGGCAAAATTTATGGGACCAAGTAAATCTTT
Source organism: Rhinopithecus roxellana (assembly GCF_007565055.1). NCBI lineage: Eukaryota > Metazoa > Chordata > Mammalia > Primates > Cercopithecidae > Rhinopithecus > Rhinopithecus roxellana. The sequence goes on along the minus strand of NC_044553.1, from coordinate 142,647,093 downwards.
TATCATGATACTTACCTTAAGTAAATGAAATCATTCCCCATACCACAAAGGCAGGTTTCAAGCAACTACACACTGGAGAGTCAAGCACTGTGTTTTCAAATGACATCATATCTACTCAGTTCTGCTTCCACTTTAAGTGGTTTTTAGTGTATGCAAGCAAAGTGCACAGCTTATTCGTCATAAAGCTAAGATCCATAGAAGTCCTTCAAATGTTTCAATAAACTTATGAAAAAGTATTTTTCAAAAAGTCATCCAACTAACGTTTATTTTTCTCATGGTTTGAAATATGTTTAAATCAAATTTGATGTTATGGTCCTTGTCAGACTCTGCAGATCCTGTGGTTCTCTTTGACACTTTGATTACCTTAGAGAAGCATATTCATTTGAGTGGATAATTAACAAGAACTAAGAGAAGTCTACTTTTAAAGAAAATATGAATTTGAAGGTATCATCCTACTCTTCCTAAATTCAAATGAAGTTAATTTAAGGCACATGTATTCTGTCATGTTTAGAAGTTATATTATAATTAGTATAATATGCATTATACTGAGAAGCCAATTACTTTACTCCAAGGACACACCATTGGATTTATCTAAAGTAACAGGAATGCTCAGAGTTAATTAAGTTTGTCTTATGCTAACAAGAAATTGTGTTATAATGTAGAAAGATTTTAGGATACTAAAGGTCAATCTGTACCATAAAATATCTGCACATAAATGTTTTATGAGGGATTGGCATAGAATAACATATGAACAAAACCGTAATCTATGCTTAATCCTCTAATTGGAATGTGTGTGTGTGTATGTTTAAGTTTTATATTTTAATTAGGAGGGCTTCAGCTGCAGGTGACAGAAAGTCAGATATAAGATTTACAAGCATAGGAAAATTTAGGGATGCATATATTTTAAGTCCAGAGATGGCTCAAGTCTAATGTTGGGTTTAATTTAGCGGCCTTTGCTTTGCTTCTAAGTGATTGCAAAAACAAAGGCCACAGTTTTAGACTTCTCAACTACATACACAGTTACTCAGGGGAAAAGAAAGCTTTCTTTCCTTTTCTCTTTTCATTTCTTTTCCTCCCTCCCTCCCTCCCTCCCTCCCTCCCTCCCTCCCTCCCTCCCTCCCTCCCTCCCTTCCTTCCTTCCTTCCTTCCTTCCCTCCTTCTATATTGTAAGTCCAGAGTTGGTTCAAGTCTAACTTTGGGCTTCAGTTTGTGGCCTTTCTTCTGCTTCTAAGTGATTAAAAAAATAAAGGCAGCAGTTTTAGGTTTCTCAACTACATTCTCAGTCATTCAGGGGAAAGGAAAGCATTTCCTCTCCCTTCCCCTCCCCTCCCCTCTCCTCTCCTCTCCTCTCCTCTCCTCTCCTCTCCTCTCCTCTCCTCTCCTTTCCTTCTTTTCTTCTTTCTTTCTTTCTTTTGATGGTTTTCTCTCAAGGGAAAGAAGATGTCTTTTCCAAGGTTTCATAACAAATATATTGTCTTTATTATAATTGCCTGAATTTGGTCACTGTCTTAGTCTGTTCGAGCCACTAAAACGAAATACCATAGACTGGGTAGTGTATAAAGACCAGACATCTATTTCTCAGAGTTCTGAAGGATAGACTGTTCAAATTCAAAGCACTAGATAATATGGTGTGTGAGGAGGCCCCTTCCCAGGTTCATAGACAGCACCTCTCTTTGTGTCCTCACATGGTAAAGGGGTGAGCTTTACCATGGTTTACACGGGTCCGTTTGAAAAGGGCACTACTCCCATTCATGAGAGCTCTGCCTTCACGATCTAATCACCTCCCAAGGGCCCCACCTCCTAATTTTATCACATTGGTGATTAGGTTTCAACATATGAATTTCTGAGGGATAAAAGCATTCAGACCATGGTGTTATATTGTTGTTTTTGAATCAATCCCTGCTGTACAGTGAAAAAACAAAACAACAACAAATCAAGACGTGGTTACTTTAGATATTAATTATTGAAAAAATCATTGTGGCATAGGATTGTGGGAGGCCGTGCGTGAAGTACCTCCGAAGCATTCAGGTTCTTGCAGAAGTCCGGGTAAACATCCGCCAAGTACGTGGTCTAAGTGTGTGTGGGAGTGGAGTGGATACCTAAATAAAATTAGAAAATGTTTATGATGGAGAAAAGTAGGAATTTCACTGGATAGGATACCCACAATATCTACTACAGTCTATAAACAAGTGGCTTGGAAACATGTGATAAGATGAAGCCACACCTAACTCTAAAGGTTCGCTTTACTCTGCGTAAAAATGGCAATAATAATAAAATATGTCTTACAAAACTGTCCCAAACACCAAATCTCGTATCTTCAGTATGCCACTTAACCACTGCGTATAAAGGAAAATGTCCATTGACTGCAACAGAGCAATTAGTCTTTTCAAAAAGTCATACTATCTCTTGTCCCTACCTCACATGGTCCTATATGGGTAACGACTGCCAACTAAAGTCACTCCTCTGCTCAGGTCTTTGCACTGACTGTTCTTTACGCAAGTCTTGCTTACTACACTTCCCACATTTTTGCTCATGTCATGAAATGCCCTCAGTATATCTCTCTTCATATGTAAACCTAACCGTGTGGCAAACTGGTCTTGGCTGTGAAGACATCCCTATCTACTTTAGAGCTCACTAATTGATGTTTCTTTTCTGATCTGCAAAGATAATTGTAGTCTAAAACCTTACTTCCATCATTCATGTATTAAAAACAATTATTGATAATGTATTAACTGTCTGACAGTTTTCTAGGTGGTCAGGATAAAGATAGAAATATTTTCACATGAAGTTTCTGGTATGTGTGTGTTTGTGTGTATATATACATATGATACTCTCATTTCCCTTAACAAGTTTCCATTTTCTTAAGTGTCAGAGCTATTTCACAGAATTGTTTCCATTCCCACCATCTAGTGTTGATTCTTCCCTAAAAGAAAAGAGACTCAACAAGAAGGTAGAAACCACTCAAAATTTTTGTGGCTTGACATTTATGTTTCCAGGATACTGGGAAGCAAAAGAAGGATGTTACTGATATACTATGGCCAAAGTAGAACAATCTCAAGTCATTCTGAGATTTCTGTCTGCATTCAAGGAGACTAGAAGCCCTGGTCTTTGAAAAATGTTGCCTTTAATTTAGCTAAGTTGTAGCAGAAACTGTAAAATTTCTTCTGTTTGCTGCTACTTTATCAATACCATAGATGCGGGTCGAATTTCATGGTTTTTAGTTAAGGATGGCGTTTGCCCTTCACCTAGCGCTATGTAATTAACTCACCTCTTTCCATATTACACTCATATTACCTATAGCAGGAAATTCAAAATGCTACATATAAACAATAATAATGTTTTCCACTCAAATATGTGTGCCCACACCACACACACACACACACACACACACATGTGAACCCCTCACTGTCTTTGGTGAAACTGTGGATTACCTATCAACCTGCATAGAAAGTTCCAGTTCTTCAGTCTCAGGAGGTGAAAATTACAACCTTGTTCCTTGGTGTTCAACATATATGTTTATTAAGTTTAGTGTGGCCAACATTTAATCAACATATTCATTAAAGGTTTTCCTTTAAGTCCTAAATTTTCCATAGAGCAAAGACACTTTGACTTCTTTCCTCTGGTCCCACCTACTTCATACATTATGACTTCCCTCTGCTTAATTACTATTATTGAATAAATGAACATTTTGTTTCCTACTGCCTAGGAAACAGGCTCCATAAATATATATGCAATTTATATTATTGCATAACCTATTTCAAATCTATCCTACTTTTACCATCCTCACTTCATTCCATGCAATCTCTTAGAAATAAAGGAGGGGTTTGGGGGATCCCCCCCTTTTTTTTTTTTTTGGTTTGAGACAGTGTCTCACTCTTTTGTCCAGTCTGTAGTGCCATGGCAGAATCTCGGCTCACTGCAACCTGCACCTCCTAGATTCAAGTGGTTCTCCTGCCTCAGTGATCAGGGCCCACACACAAAAAGGAAAATAACAGTGAAGTTAAGAAGAGGCATCTCAGGATTATGGGGGAATTAAATATGAAAATATGAATTACTTGACATCTTGTAGATAAGATGAAGATGTTTGGACCTCATGGAGAATTTTATTTTTATTTTATTTATTTTATTTTTACTTTTTTTTTTTTGAGACAGAGCCTCCCTCTACCTCCCAGGCTGGACTGCAGTTGCACGATCTCAGTTCACTGCAGCCTCCACCTCCCAGGTTCAAGCGATTCTCATGTCACACCCTCTCAATTAGCTGGGATTACAGGAGTGTGCCACCACGTCCGGCTAAGTTTTGTATTTTTAGTAGAGACAGGGTTTCATCGTATTAGCCAGGCTGGTCTCAAACTCCTCACCTCAAGTGATCCACCTGCCTTGGCCTCCCAAAGTGCTGAGATTACAGGCGTGAGTCACCACGGCCAGCCTCCCTTCTTTTTTATAAACTGTGTGAGATATATGGTTTCTAGGATGTGGGCCTGGGTGATGAGTCTGCCGTTAATTAGTTTAATTGATTAAGTAATGTAGGCACTCTTTTCCCCAGTTTTGACCACTATAAGTTGCAATGCTGGATGCGAGGATAATTAGGTTCCTCTTCATTGCGTTTAGTCTGTGATGGTACAATCATATATATCAAGTTGAACCCTGAATAATCAAACTTTTTATAGGAGGAGAAAATAAATAGTGCAGGTTTTTAAGGAGGTGAGGAGGTAATTGAATTCTTTCACCTCAGTGGTTGACTATCTTTTAGGAGATGGTCAACTCATATTTGAACATATTTATTTTTAAAGTAATAAAATATGGCTCATTTGTACTTAGTGCTTAAATATTATGCAATCTATCAAATAGAGAGAAATGAATATAATTCCTTCCTTCAACAAAGGATTGTGTCATTTGATATGGTCATTCGTATGTCTTTGACTTATCACCTTAGTGCGCAGATACGCTTGAGCCTCTTTTATACTTGGGCAATTTGAATTTCATTGTGGGTGCCCCAGTAATCTAATATTTATTAACAAACATTATAAACAAAATGAGATTTTCTTTTAAACAAGATTTTGGATTATTAAAAGTGACACTTCTTCAGCTGCAGCTTAAGAGTAAAACATTTAGGAAAATTGTAATCATTCTAAGCTAAGTTTGGATTTTTTAAATCATTTCCAACATGTGTGGTGAGCTGGTGTTATATTGGAAATGAATTTAATCTAAACTGGCTATGGTTTATGAACACTGCCAAATCCAAACAAAGCATAATGAAACTTCATTTTAATGTGCTCCATTTAATATTTTCTAACATTTACCATTTGTTTATTAGATTTATGTAACACCTATTATCCAAACAGCTCAAGACATTGTTGAAAGAATATTAAATTAAAGCTTTTTATATGAACCTTTCCTGAGAGGAATGGGACAATAGAAGAGAATTCTTGACAAACAACATTCACAGAAAGAGATTCCCAGCCAGAATATTTGAGGCATTTTTGTCTCCATCAAAAGGTTTTTGGAACTACATCCCTGGGCAATGATATTTCACTCTACCTGGATTACAAACCTCAAAATTAACTAGTTCTGATTTACTTTGGATTCCTATATAAATTCCATTGATTTCACATGCATTCATAAAAAAAATAAAAGTTTGTGACATCAAAAAAAGAAATTTGGCATTTAGCACTTGAAGTTTCTTTTTATTTTCTGTTTTAAAATTACTTTTATGTTTTGCAATTATAGACGAGTTTTAATATTTGGAACCAGTTCTTCAGCTGTTACGTTGAATAGCAGTTGTCTTAAATTGACATGGAAAATGTTTTCATTCTTTGAGGATACACACAAATCTTCCAAACAGCAGCACCTAGGCCTTCTCCCTAATGATTTCAGAGTTTGTCTAGTGCAAGTCCTTCATTTTGAAAATAAGAAAATCAAGACCCAGAGATTTAGATAATTCATACAAAGTCACTGTTTGAGTTTCTCACAGAGCTAGAGCTAAATTGAGTCTTACTCTAATTATTTTTCTTCTTTTAAAACAGTGCTTTTAAATAAATTTCTCTGATTTTTAAAATGACATTTGCAAACAACTAGGAATGAGTGTTTTCAGGGCTCACATTATCTATTGAACCTTGAGCATCTCACAGTTCCAGGCCTCACTCATTGTAATAAAGTTTCCCATCCATCATGGGGCATAATATGACCAACCTTATTTGCCACACTTTACCAATACTGCTATACAGAGGACTGGTTTAGGAGTTAAAAGCCCTATGTAATTTCAATTCCTATTGTTGAACGGGAATTCACCAAGGCATCTTAAAGCAAAACAGCATGAGTTAATGCTACTCTCTCACCCATACAAATGACTTTCTTACCTCTGTGCTCTGCCATGGACTTTACTAATTAGACAACTCCAACCCTTCCGAGATGTTCAGTGTCTCTCTCAAGGTGACAGTCCTTGTTAGTCAGTACTTTTGACTCTCTAGTGTTGATTGTGTTTTATACCTGGGCAATAATTTAGGAATTAGGTACAACATGGAAAGTGAAGCTAGTCTCTCTGACAACAGACCTAAATTCTACAATTTCCTAACTGTTTGATCTTAATCTGGTTAATAAAGCCCACTAAGAGGCTTAGTTAACAAATTTGCAAAATGGAAATTATAATAGTGTCTGTCTTATATGGTATGATGAATATGTATTAATGGTGTTTTTATTAGTCTAACTTGTATGTTTTTTCATCAGTTCTATCAGCACACACACACGCACACACATACACACATATGGTTTAATTAATACAATTATATTATTCCCCACTATTATAGTCATGGGAATTTCAGAGAAATATTGTAAAATGTTTGGGTAAAATAATTTGACAGAGAAAATTTCATGTGTTGTACTCAAATTCTTCGAGGAAAACTCCTTATTCCTCCACCCCTACCCCAATCTCTTTACTTGAGAAATGAAACTGAAAGCCTAGTCATCACCACTCCCTATATGGGAATCTCCATAGAGCATTATAATTACATAGGTTAAGCATGAGAATTGGAAAACTATTAACATTGTATGACAAAATAAATAAAAAGTTAATTACTATAAATGTTAGCCACATAGCATCAATGCTTAATTATTATGCAGATGAATAACCTTAAAATGAAAATATTATATGTATATATACACACACATATATATACACATGAACACTATACACACAGATATGTGCTATATATATATATATATATATATATATATAAATGTGTGTATTCATAAACAAAAGAGAAAAAAATAGTTTTCTAATACCATTAAATTGCCTAGTCACAGAACTAGGCTTTCATATTTTTGTAAATTTTGGATTTATTATGTTTAACTCTTGACTAGATTTATATTTTCAAGTTCTCCTTATCCAGCTATATATTATAGCCGTAAGGGCCAAAATTGATGTACGTAGGAAATACTCCAAGATATCTAGTACAATCACTAGTTTCACAAGGGTGGAATAAAAAAAAGAAACATAGAGAACTGCTACACACTCGCAAGTAAAAGGATAATAGGCGTAAAGTAGTCTGTATAATCAATCCCAAATAGAGGATGATCTCAAAGTCTTTTCCAGTCTCTACGATTCAGAACTAAATAATTCTACATGGTTGAGGCTGTATTCATTTCCCTTGTGTAGAAATTACACATTTGCTTTTTTTATTGTATTATCTTTAACTTGACAACTTATCGTTGTCAAAAGAGGGAACTAAATCCTTGTTTTTGTGCTAGCATAAATTCTCCATATTTCTGAATCAAATGTGGTTCTACTATTTCCCTTGACATTAGTTTCTACCTTCAAACTGGAGTGGATAGAAAGGTTGTCCTGGTAATGGTGTAGTATAAAACTAAAGGGAGGAGGACAGGTGCTTCCAGAATGTCTTCTTTTGTCTTAACGTGTTGTCAACATCTTTAGGGACATAAGCATCTTCTTCAGTTTCTGAATAAGTAGGCTTGTTGTGATTACACTTTGAATACTTGTTAAAGGAGCATAGAAATGACTGCTTCTTCATTGCAACAGTTAGGATAGATAATTTGCAGTTACATTATTTCTTCTATTAAACAACAGGATATGAGCCTACAGGGATGAGCTACTCTGGGTATGAAATTCAAGTACATTAAAGCATAGTATGGAACACTAAATATTGTATTTACCTGAAAACTCATCATTCTATTATGAGATCTTTGCAAAATAGGGAAAGCCAACAAGAGGGAATATTTTTGCAAATCTTGTCTTGTACTTCAGTATCTCGAAGCAGTTCAGTAGAAATAATCCATCTGTAGGACAAGCAAGTAGCTTATAAGCATAGTTTTAGTTTTGATTGCCCTAGTGGTAACTATGATGATACTCCCTTTTGCTACTAACACTTCAAAGACTCATCTATTCTCTTTCTTTCTTTCTTTCTTTCTTTCTTTCTTTCTTTCTTTCTTTCTTTCTTTCTTTCTTTCTTTCTTTCTTTCTTTCTTTCAAGACAGAGTCTTGCTCTGTCGCCCAGGCTGAAGTGCAGTGGCACGATCTGGGCTCACTGGAAGCTCCGCCTCCCGGGTCAACACCATTCTCCTGCCTCAGCCTCCCCAGTAGCTGTGACTACAGGCGCCCACTACCACACCTGGCTAATTTTTTTGCATTTTTAGTAGAGACAGGGTTTCACCATGTTAGCCAGGATGGTCTCGATCTCCTAACCTTGTGATCCACCTACCTAGGCCTCCCAAAGTGCTGGGATTACAGACGTGAGCCACCGTGCTCAGCCTCTATTCTCATTTTCTTGGTATCTGCCACTTATCATTGCTTAAAAGATTACCTTCTATGGTAAACAGCCAGCTGTGATGAGAACAATGCAGTTAAGTTTATGTCCTGAAATAGAAGAACATTCACAAATTATGATCCCAGAGCAGGATAATAAATGGCTATATGACCAGGAATGCTAAGAAAAAGACAAATTAAGGGGTTTCAATGAGATTAAAGAAAGGACAGAGATAAGTATGCTGAGGGCAAGGTTACGGTATCTGGTCCACAGCAAAATGTCTATGCCCTTGCTTGATATAGGGAGACTGTAAATCATAATCTTGGGAAGGGTAGTTTCTCCTTCATGACACTTATACTTTTCAAATTAAAAGATCAGAAGTCAGGAAAAGTCACAAAGAACCATGAACTGAAGAGAGGGAGCTGGGTGAGCAGAAAACAGCTGTGATATGGCCAACCCAGGAAATCTTGGAAATTCCCAAAGGAGGAAATTATCTTCTACCATCAGTATGTTTCATGAGACTTAATGCAGAATTACTTTTCACTTGGAACTAGCCTTGAACTTGGAAGAGGAAACAAGTAAAGTTTCGTTTCATACTGAATGTGAAGCTAAAAGGAAATCAAAACTGAAGCATAGAATAATGCCTTAAATATTTGCGGTTAAAACTTGAGTGAGGTTACACGGACTCCTTTTTATCACATGTATATGTTTACCAGATTTATTAATTACTTAGTTATCCGTTTTTCCTCCATTAACGCTCCTCACTAATTATAGAGTTGGCTCAGAATTTTGCTACGTAGATATAGTGTCTGCAATATCTTAACAATATGCTTTATTAGAAACATTATGCGGATAACCTGTTTTAATCCCAGTTCTGCCAATTTTGCCTCTCTCGGCCTTTTTTTTTTTTCATGTGTGAAATGGGAATAATATAATGATGTCAAAGGTAAGTGGAAATTATTCGAGATAATTTATATCAAAAGCTCGGGCTTATCAAGAACTTCCCACATTCCAAGCACTGTTCAGTGTATAAAGAAAACATATGAGAAACTTGGCTTTGAGAGGTTTATATTTCATACTTGCAAAATGTTTTCCTTTTTGATCTTGAAATTAGTGAAGTTTTCCAGAGCACTGTCTTTACTTTATAACCCCCATTCTCCTGGAGCTAGCTAAACGTACAGCAAATAACAAGTATTCGACAGAATAACTTTGAGTTGCTCTGTGTCCTTGTGAGGTAAATTGGGAAGCTGTATAATTTCTGTTAACCAATCCAAAGAGGCCAATACAGGTTATCAAGGGTCACACAACAAGGTTATGGTGAAGGTTGGTCAGAAACACGCTCCTTCAGATTCTGAAATTAACAATCACCCATACTCACTCTACTCATGCTTAATTTTATGGGAAGATACTTCAGCAGAAAGGCAGCATTGAGAAATTTGGGCTTTGGAAGAGATAAACATATCATCTTTGTTTTAATGATGAATTGCAATAGAGAATTCCTAAGATAAGCATCTCCCATAAGAAGGCACATTGCTCAATCTGGTGAGCGAATGTGCAGACAGTGCATGAAACTCAGATTGTGTCTCTTTATGCATTCAATACCCCCAAGACCTCCAATTAGGCAGTTTCCTCCCTGCTAATGGGTAAAATTCGTAATGCTTTCTGTAAAACTTGAAAACAAAATTAATAATTCACAACTGTGTTCTAACTGCTACTTAAAACTTTATAAACTGTACTTTAGGTATCTAATGTTCAGGCTATAAATGCTATCTTATTCATAGGGAATATGCATGTATATATTGGTCCTTTAAAATTATTTATTCATTGAAAATAAAATGCAGGCCCTTTTGCCTATACTCCATGTGGCATACATATACTGTACAGAATATAGTTTTGAGATCAGAAGGGTTGTAAGCCATTTAATTTGAATTACACTTTTATTTAGCTAGTGCAGAATAAAATTGGGAAGAAAAGTGATAATCTTTTCCTCTGTCTTATTTTAATTAAAATGCACATATAAGATTTGATCTGAGAAATTGAAGACACTTTAGAGTTCATCAAGGTCACCCTCCCACTCAGTGCAGAAAGGACCAGTATAATAGTTTTGGTAGGTGTTCATTCAGCTTCAACTTCAACTCTTTAAGCATCTCCTTAGCTCACATATGCCATTTGGACAGGTCCTAATGGACTCTTCTTCAGCATATTGAGATAAGTTGAATTTACTAAACCAGGTATGGTTCTAAACAAAGAATTGCATGGAACGTCTAATTCTTTTTCCATGTAGTCCTCAGCTATGTTGAGAAAATTGCTGTGTCCAATCAAAACTCTTTTACAGTGAACTTTTTCAAATTCTTTCAACTATCCCTCCTACAATATGCTTTTCAGATGTGTTTATCTATCTCGGTTTCTCTAACCATGTATTAAATACTTCTTAAAATCATCCAGAATTGAACACAATTTTAGGTGTGCTGTAACCATGTACAGAATATTATGCCAAGCTATATTTATATGCCAGGAAACAATTTGTTTTTGTTTTTTTTTTAATAATTAAGCCAAAAATAATTTTCACCTTTTTTGACCACTATATCACACTGTCTTCTTTTTCTGAGCATGTAAAGGGAAAGTTTGGTAGAGAATTATTCTCCCTCTCTCTGTAGTGGTGTAATGATTTTCTTAAATCTATAGTAGAACTTATTTACTTTGCATTTATTTTGTTTGGGCTGATTATGCCAGTGTTTTGACATCTAGAAAGCAGGTGTATATCAAATCAGAGTACCTGCTCTATTGGAGTCTGCTGCCTGGATTGCAATCTGGTTCTGTCACTTACCTGTGTATTAGTGGGCAAGGCAATTGGCTCACTAAATTTATTTACCTATAATAGAAGAGTGATAATAGTAGCTATTCATGAATGAGATGAAGTATGTGGCTCTTTAGCTTAGTGCCTGGCACATGAAAATTTTTGTAAAATCTTAACTATTATCATTGTTGTTATTAAAGTTACTTGCTGTCAAAACAAACATGGTAACAGGATACAAATATATAGCTTTTATATATTGTTAAGTTGTAGTAAAAATTGTGCACAGAGATGGACTAAGCACAGGTTAGAGTCTACCTCTCAAATTGTTACTAATATCTTTTGGATTATTGGCCCATTTGAACCCCAACTAAATTGATGTTCAGAATACATTCTTCTTATGCAATAGTTGTTGCCTGCTGAGGATCATAATATTCTTTTTGGATTGTTTGTATAAAATGTATTTTGCAATATGTATATTTTGTTAGGAAGTAATGTCAAGTTCCTTAAATTTTAGCTTTAGAAATCAGTTTTCTCCAATTTATAAAACATCAGAAATATATTTATTTGTTCCCAGTTTTATCATATGTCTCCCATCTGCTCTTCATTTTTAAAGATCACACTGGCATTTTTAAAAGTTTTATGCATTCATTCAACACATATTTTTTGAACTATACTATGATAATGAAAGTTTCCCTATTTTAAATGAATTAATGGTCCATGAGACAAACTGAACATGATCTTGCATTTTAACTTCCAATTTATGTATTATAATAAAAGCATGAAGAAGAAGATAATTACTTATCTTGGTAAGATTTTCAGCCCCCGATATCTAATTTTCATGAATCTTGAGTTGGCATTCATTAGAAATACGAAGGTAATTCCTGTACATATCTTAACCTATTGTGAATGCAATTTCTTCATGAGACCATGTTTTTTTCTTTAGCAGCCCCATGAGCTAATCCTTATTGATAAATCACTTAGAAGAAGAATCGTTTTCAGTAGTTTTAAGCTTTCCTTGTCACCTCTTAAGTACGTCTGCCCAGAGTGGATCCATGAAAGTCTTTGCACTATGACATCATCTATGAAGCTCCATTTTATTTATGACATGGTTTAAATATTTCAGCCTTTTTGCTTATAATTTTATTAGAAAATATATCATATGTAAAAGTGTATATATAATTTTATGTGTGCTATTTTAAATAAGAGTAAATTGATACTCCATATGCATACCACAAGACTTAAGACATAGAACATTTCAGAGGCTTTGAAGCCCTCAGCCTGTTCCCCGCCAATTACATGATGCTTTCCACACAAAGGTAACCACCCTGGCTTTCATGTTAATAAGTCTCTTACTTTTCCTTATAATTTCATTCCATAAGTCAACAGCTAAAGAATAGGAAGTATATAACAAAATTTTAAGTGTATTGTGCAGTTTTATGTAATTTTGACTCACTATAGTCAGTCTTTGAATTCAGCTTTATTCAATAATTTATTTTTGAAATGTACCTATGTTCAATGTTTAATATTGAAAGCTCTCCGTACATTTTGAAATTCTATTTATTTTTCTTTTTTTTTTTTTTTGAGACAGAGTCTTGCTCTGTCAACCAGGGCTGGAGTGCTGTGGCATGATTTTGACTCACTGCAACCTCTACCTCCTGGGTTAAGCAATTCTCCTGCTGAAACCTCCCAAGTAGCTGGGATTATAGGTGCCTGTCACTATGTCTGGATAATTTTTGTATTTTATATAGAGATGGAGTTTCACCATGTTGGCCAGGCTAGTCTCAAACTCCTGACCTCAAGCCATCCACCCGCCTCAGCTTCCCAAAGTGCTGGGATTACAGGTGTGAGCCACCGTGCCTGGCCTGAAATTGTATTTATTTCTATTGATGAAATGAATTGTAGTGCATTTTATTGTATAAATAAACTATGTTTTGCCCATGATGATATTATGAACAATTTTCTTCTGTTTCTGCTGGGACATTAAAGAACATCATTAGGAATATATACCTACATAACAGATCAATTGCAGGGCTTAGTTTTCTGTCCTCACATTGCCAAATAATGCTATATTATTCTCTCAAGTAGTTGAGTTTGTTTATATTCCCACCAGCAATATATGATACCTCACCTGGTTTCACATTCTCACCAACCTTTGGTATGACTAGATTCTATCACTTTTGTAAACTTTATGAGTATAAAGTTGCATCTTTTTGTGATTTTATATTAACAGCTGTCTCTTAAAGTAAGATAATGGAGACTTCAAAGGAAGCCAGTAACTATTAGCAAGTATAGAACCACGCATTTTTTAATACATGTGGTAGGGAGAAAGGTTCTGGAGGTGGAGTGTAGAGAATAGTACTGAAAGAATAGTACTGAAAACAACCAGGAGGCAAGAGTGAGCATAGGGCATCCATTCCTGAGCGCTACGCATGTCAGGAATTGAAAGCATTTCAGAAGATTGAAGAATAAGAGAGGCGGGAAGCAAGGCTACAGGAAAGAACTGGGGAGTGTTGGGATTCAAAGAATGTGTCAATCAGTTAAGGAGTTAGGATGTTATTGAATGAGTACATTCAGTAGATGGAGAACTCTTATAATGGTGTCAGTAGGGGAGTTACTGTCTACACTTGAAGTACAGGAAGATTGCACAGGTCACAGTCTGAGGACCACATGAGAGGCAGAGAGAACAGTTGTGGTGAAAGACCAAAATGGCCCAAATTAAAGTTGGTTTGTGTGGACCAGGAGAAATGGACAGATTCAAGCGCTGTTTGGATGATGAATTAGTAGGTAAGGGAAAAGAGAAAACCCTTTTTATCTCTTACTCTATTTTACAAATTCTTATTCCCTTATCCAAGAAAAGAGATGACAAGGAGACATTTTGTTAGTGTTTTAGGAGCAAGCTGTTCTCTCAGCCACTGGGAAACATCACTATTAAGAAGAAATGCCTGCCAAGGCAATCACAGGGCCTCTTGTCATTACCCACCCTGTAGAAAATGAGGCACAATGAAAAGGAATCTCTCTCATTTGTGTGACTGAATGGTATGAGGAATGAAGCCACCTCAGCAAGCACAGCTGGCAGCTAGCCACCTGACCCCTGAGCTTTAACAGGTATGTTCCTCCTTGAAAGGATGGGGAGGAGATGGATTCTCCAGCTGCTGCCTTTAACCGTAGACATCCCAGTAGGTGACAAAATGTTTTTGGTAAACTAGAGATACTGTTCCTATATTTGGTCTTCATTTACTTTTACGGTTCTCTTTAGCAGCTTGTGGATTCCTATCCCCTGAAAATAGAGAAAGCCCTATGATGGAACCTATATTGCAGATCAGATAGAAAACTTGAACCATTCTCTCATTATTTCACTCATACGATCTGTAAGTGTGCATACGATTGTGTTGGAAGGGGACTGAATATGTGAAGTTGCAGAAACTACACAGGTGTTGTCATAAATTAAATTTACTTAAAGTCAGATATGAGAGGTGACTTTCAAATGCTGATTTCTTCCTGCATTTCTTTTAAACAGGGATAAATACTTGTTTGAATTTGCTGAGAAACATAGAGTCTCAAAATTTTCCCAAATGATTATTTGCAATAGGATTGTGAGACATGCTGAATAAATAATAAGAACATGAATAAGAACATGATTTTCTCTTTTTGTACCAGTATCATGCTGTTTTAGTTACTGTAACTCTGTAATATAGCTTAGGGTTGCTTTGGCTTTTTGGGCTCTGTTTTGGTTACATACGAATTTTAAAATAGATTTTTTTTTTTCAGTTCTGTGCAAAGGACATTAGTAGTTTGATAGGAATAACACTGAATTTGTAGGTTGCTTTGTGCAGTATGGGTATCCCAATGAAACAGAATAGAAAACCAGAAATAAAGCCACACACCTACAACCATCTGTTCTTCAACAAAGTCAACAAAAATAAGTAATGGGGAAAGGACCACTGCTTATTTTTGTTCAATAAATTGTCTTGGGATGGCTGGCTAAACATGCGCAGAAGAATGAAACTGGACTCCTGTCTGTCATCATATACATAAATTAACTCAAGATTTAAATGTAAGTTCTCAAACTACAAGAAACATAGAAAAAAACTTGGGAAGCACCATTGTGGATATTGTCCTTAGGAACGAATTTATGACTAAGGTTCTTAAAAGCAATTGCAACAACAACAAAAATTGACAAGTGGGACCTAAATAAATTAAAGAGATTCTGCACAACAAAAGCAATTACCAGCAGAGTAAACAGACAAACTACACAATGGGAAATATATTTGCAAACTATACCTCTGACAAACGTCTAATGTCCAGAATCTATAAGGAACTTAAATAATTCAACAAACCAAAAATAAATAACCCCCATTAAAAATGGGCAAAAAGCCATGAACAGATACTTATCAGAATAAGATACACAAGTGGACAACAAACATGAAAAAAGTGCTCAAATCACTAATCATCAGAAAAATGCAAATCAAAACCACAATGAGATACTATCTCACACCAGTCAGAATGCTTTTTATCAAAAAATTAAAAAAAATAGATGCTGATGAGTCTGTGGAGAAAAATAGCATGTACACACTGTTGGTGGAAATGTAAATTAGTTCAGCCACTGTGGAAAGCAGTTTGGAGACTTATCAAAGAGCATAAAGCAAAACTGACAGTCAACTGAGCAATCCCATTACTGGGTACATATATATATATACAAAAGAAAACAAATCATTCTGCAAAAAAAAAAAAAAAAAAAAAAAAAAAAAAAAAAAAAAAAAAAAAAAAAAACATGCATGCATGCATTTGTATGTTCATCAGTGTGTTACTCACAATAGGAAAGACATGGAATCAACCTAGGTGCCCATCAACAGTGGATCAGATTTTTTAAAAAGGTGGTACATATACACCACGGAATACTACACACCCATGAAAAAGAATGAGATCATATCCTTTTCAGCACCATAGATGCAGCTGGAGGCCATTATCATAAGCAAATTAATCCAGGAAAAGAAAACAAAATACTATAAATTCTTACTTATAAGTGGAAACTAAACAATGTATACTCATGGACATAAAGATGGCAACAATAGAAACTCTAGGAACTGCTAGAGAGGGGAGGGAGGAAGGGGAGCAAGGGCTGGGAAATTAACTATTGAGTACTATGCTTAGAACTTGAATAATGAGATCATTAATACCCCAAAACTCAATATCATGCAATACTGTGCAGGTAGCAAATCTGCACATGTATCCTCTGAATCTAAAATAAAAGTAAAAAAAAATAGAATATGATTTTCCAAACAAAGTGCTGTGTATATTATTTTCAACTTTTATTTTTTGAATAAGCCTCTTCAAATATCTTATGATTTCCTGCCCTTAGAATGAAAATTCAGTCTG
The DNA here is from genome assembly GCF_007565055.1 of Rhinopithecus roxellana. Classification (NCBI taxonomy): domain Eukaryota; kingdom Metazoa; phylum Chordata; class Mammalia; order Primates; family Cercopithecidae; genus Rhinopithecus; species Rhinopithecus roxellana. The sequence continues at coordinate 142,630,164 of NC_044553.1, read as the reverse complement.
TCATTAGAGATGCTGCTTCTCCTTTTCTACATTTTTTCTCATTCCCAACTCCTGCAAGAAAAACTACATGAGCAAATGAATATAAAATGCCAACAGTTCCCTAGATAGTAAATATGCTATTATTTTTGTCATCATTATACAAATAAAGTTTCAAATTAGTATTTAAAGTTTATTAATAAATATTTGATGTACATAGAATATTTGTAGCATATATGTAAGTGATGAAGCATAAAAATTAAATGAACAACTATAAATTCACCATTCCTTATAAGAATTAGAACATTAGGAATGTCATTGCATATAAATATATGCTTATATTTCTTCCTTTCATTTTCCTTTCCCCATCAGGTAATCATTTCCATGAATACAGTGTCTATTTAATTTCATTTTCAGCTTTTGTCCTTGGAAGTGGCAAAAGTGGGCTTGCAATAATTTACACTATGGTTTTAAGTCAGCCTGCATTATTCTTGAATGTTTTTCAGGATACTTCTAATTTTAGACTCATTCTGTCCAGTCTGTTTTTAATATTGGGCTCTGACTTCATCTTCCATTGGTGGCCCTGATTCACCTACCAGATCTGATATTTTGGAGTGCATCCAATATATTTTACCACTAACTTTTCTAGGAAAATACTCATAGGAAACCCCATCACCAACATCTGTGGTCCTTGAGTGAAATCCACCTTAGCCATCCTGTTGAAGGTGACTTCTTTGAAGTCAATTATTTCTTAATTCAAGATCCAATGACCATGTATCTCTTGGCCATGTTTTTCCTTATGCAGACCCAACACAGGATGATTAAACAACCTGTAGCAGCCAACCCACCCCAAATTAACCTACAATCAGAAGATATTGTGCTTGCTATTCCAAGGCAGCTTCGAGGCAAGTACGTTAGCCTAACTCCAACACTTCCAATCATATCTGGCAATGAAAAACCCTACAAAATGGTAATTCTGCAGTTTGCCTTACATGAGAGTTACTTCTGTATAGCATCATATGAAATCTAGTCAAAAGGATGAAAGCATGAAAAGTGCAGCAATTTTATTCAGAATAGCTACAATTAAACAGAATACATTTTGTTAATTTTGATATAAATAAGTTCAAAAGTACATAATTAGAATTAAATCCCATTGGATAACCTGCCGTAGCTTATGCAGATATCTCCTATAATACATCTTAGCGTATTTTCCAGTCTTCGCTGTCCCAAGTTAGAGAGTTTCACCTGTTCAAATGGACAAGTATGCCATAAGATAATAATTTCTCATAAAACTCTTCCAGCTTAGTGTTTTTTTCCTTCTCAATATGACACCATTACTTCTTATCAAACTTCACTTTTTATGATTTCAACCAAGGTTGAATAAGGTTTCCAAATTACTTCTCTTATGTAAGTGTATTTGCCCATGATAAATTTTCTCCATTTTCTTTGTCCTTTTTTGTTTGAAACTATGAACCATTAAGTTCCTTTTATCACTTAGGAATGAATACAAAGTGTGGTTGCCTATAAGTAATTAATAAAAAATGAGAGGACCCGTCAACTACTTGATGCTCTTACGTATAAGTTATTTTACCTGTGAAGTGCATTAACCAATTGCTGTCATGTCTTACCCTCCACCCTAAAAATAATTGCTTTGCCACCTTTCACTGTGTCCATAGAGTATATCATATTATTATTATTATTATTATTATTATTATTATTGAGACAGGATCTTGCTCCGTCACTCAGGCTGGAGTGCAGTGGCACCATCACAGCTCACTGGGTCCTTGAACTCCTGGGCTCAAGTGGTCCTCCTGCCTCCTGCTTTCAAATGACTGGGATTTCAGGTGTGAGCCACTGCTCCCAGCTTGTGGCGTGTTATATTGCCCCCCATATTTAGTTTGTTTGTTTGCAATTTGATTTATTGACTGTCTTAGTCCATTTTTGCTCCTATTACAGAACCCTAGAGGTTCCAAAATTTATAAGAACAGAAATTTAGTTTTTACAGTTCTAGGGGCAGGGAAATCCAAGATCAAAGCGCTGGCAGATTTGATGTCTAGTAAAGGCTTGATCTCCACTTCTGAATACTGCCATCTTCTAAGGGGAGGGAAAGGAGGGACACTGTTCTTCCCATGAAAGGAAAGTGAAAGAGGCAAGAAAGATAGCCCACTCCAGAAAGCCTTTTTTTAAAGGTATTAAATCCAATTATGAGGGCAGAGTTCTCATGATCTAATCACTTCTCAGTGATCCTACCTCCCAATACTATTACATTGGTAACTAAATTTCAACAAGAGTTGTGGAGGGGACAAACATTCAAGCCACACCAATATGTTGTTGCTGCTTTTCAAAACCTGATATTTTCAATAATAAATGACATATGATTAGTTTATTTTCATTTATATAACTACTTTGCCACTATTTGTTTCTGAAATTTGTATCTAAGAGTCTCTGGACTTAGAGTCTTTTATTTAGTCTAATTACATATTTTGTTAATTAATTCATTACTTATTAACTTCTTTCCAAATGTCTCAGTTGGGAATATCTAACAATAGTTACAACCCAGCCCTGCTGTGAATCTATTCCCTAATAACTGCATTGCTGTAGCCCACTGTTTATGGAAAAAATTAGAGACTTTAATATGATATTTTTATCTAAGTAGATTTAGCCAGAGTTTGCAAATATAATTACTCACAGATCTTAATTAAATAAATGATGTCATAATAGCAGATGGTTTGTTTCTAAAATTGAAACTTTTAAATCTTATTATTGGAAATAGAGAAAACAGTGTCTCCTTGGTCTGCAAACTTCAAGGAAGTGTTTACTTCCTCACTATGTTTTATTTTAATAGTCATCTACTCTGACTTCACACTGAAATGTTTTTTAAAAGTACTGATATTTAAAGTTGATGTCTTAGTTTTCTGATTCAATTTATGTGAATTGAGGCCCAGGCTTCAATATCTTAAAAACTTCCCTGATAATTCAAAAATGCATCCAGAGTTAAGATCAACTGCTGTATTACAACACTTATTTCAGTATGCATGTTAATCTAGCGAACAGTTCTAGACTATATTGCCGATTGACAATCTGTTCCATCATGACAGTGTTGTCCCAAGGTACTGGTTATAGGCTTTGAAATCAGAAAGCATGTGTTTAGAATCCTGATTGTATTGACTCTGTAACTTTGAAAAATTTACCTAAAATCTCAAGCTACTTAAGGGTACCTGGGTTTTCTCAATTGTAACACTAACTTCACAATATTATAAAGAAGAACAAATGAATTAATACACATACAACACACCAACTATTTGACATAGTACTTGGCATACAATAAACTTTCAATAATAATACTTCTTATTCAATTACCCCCAAAAAATTCAGATAAAAATTTAAACAAATTGATAAGAATTCTAATTTGTCTATGTAATACATATACGTGTGTGTATATATATATGTTTGTGTGTGTGTAGGTGTGTGTATATATATATGTCTATATGTGTGTAACATATATTTCCAAATGGCAGAAATAAAATCAATATAAATTATTTAAAAAGTAGTCCAGCAAAAAATATTTTTTACAATTAAACAGACATATATTAAACAATTTTGTGTCAGCTATGCTGTTTCTATGGTGACAAATAATTCAAAGTGTAAAGAAGAAATTAGGTGATTTAATTTTGAAATGAGATGGTAAATAGTGAAACAAAAAAATTGCTTGCAACTACAATACTTTATTTTAAATGAACTGAACTGTCACTTGGTGGAAGTGGTTTGCTTACTTTTCCTCTAGTATATAATTTCAGGGACACTTAGCTCCCAAAATAATGGGAACTTTTAAAAAAGGAGACAAAGGAGCTCACAGATTGATACAAATGTACTCACTGTTTTTGCTCAAGATGGATTTTTCTCACAGGGGAAATTCCTAGAACATAGAAGAAAATTTAATTACTAAGAAACACACTCAATCCAAACTAGACAGACTTACACATGAGACAGTCAAGACTAACTGTCTACACTAGGGGAGAGGATAAGTAAATTAGAATGTGGCATGAAAGGAGTCTAGTGTGGTACTTGAGAATGTGTCTCTGTCAGTAACTGGCTGTGTAGCTAAAGGCATGTTACCTAACCTGTGCATGCCTCATTTTTCTACACCTATAAATACACAACTGTATAGTATTTTGTGAGACTCAAGTGAGGTAATACAGTTATGACCTTAGAACATTTTATATATAATCCTGTAAGTGGTATCTACTCTTATTATTACATCTGTAACAGAATATTATGAGAGTATCCCATTATGTTTTTGTTTGTTTGTTTGTTTGTTTGAGACAGAGTCTTGTTCTGTTGTCCATGCTGGAGTGCAGTGGTGCCACCTTGGCTGACTGCAAGCTCCGCCTCCCGGGTTCACGCCATTCTCCTGCCTCAGCCTCCCGAGTGCTGGAACTACAGGCGCCCACCACCACGCCTGGCTAATTTTTTGTATTTTTGGTAGATACGGGGTTTCACTGTGTTGGCCAGGATGCTCTGGATCTCCTGACCTCGTGATCCAGCCGCCTTGGCCTCCCAAAGTGCTGGGATTATAGGCAAGCCACCACACCCCACCTCCATTATGTTCTTTCAATCACAAGAAAAGGATTATGATATTATTAAGTGAAAAAAGAAAAAAGTAGTGCATAAGGTTTATGACTTTACCTATATGAAGATCATGCATAAAAAATTACAAAAATTAAAAAATAAAAAAAAAATGTTACCGGGAGTAATGTCTAGAAACTGAGAAATCGAGTTACTTAATTTTTATTATATTTATCTTTATTCTTTAATTTTTTTTTTTTTTTTTGAGACGGAGTCTTGCTCTGTCGCCCAGACTGCAGTGCAGTGGCGCAATCTTGGCTCACTGCAATCTTCACCTCTGGTTTCAGACAATTCTCCTACCTCAGCTTCCCTAGTAGCTGGGACTGCAGGCGTCCACCACCACACCCGGCTAATTTTGTTTTGTATTTTTAGTAGAGATGGGGTTTCACCCTGTTGATAAGGCTGGTCTCAAACTCCTGACCTCATAATCCACCTGCCTCAGCCTCCCAAAGTGCTGGGATTACAAGTGTGAGCCACCGTGCCCGGCCTCTATTCTCTAATTTTCTAAAATAAGTTTATGCTGATTTTATAACTAAAATAATACTATAATCATATCGTGTCATATCATATTATGTAGTATGCATTCATATGCATATGAACTTTTCCTTATTGTCTACTGTAAGCATTGGTAGAATAATAATATTGTTTCTTTCTTAAATGTTTGGAAGAATTCACACGTGAAGCCATCTAAGTGAAATGTCCTCATGGGATGGTTTCTAATCATAGGTTCATTTTCTTTATCAGCTAAACTACTATTGAGATTTCTGGTATCTTTTTGAACTAGTATTATAAGAAGTGTTTTGCAGGGAATCTGTTCACTTTGTCTACCATGTCATATTTATTACATGATTATTTTTATAATGTCTTATTTTCTTATTGTCTGTAAAATGTGTAGTAATCTCCACTGTAGTTTTTTTTTTTTTCTTTTTTCTTCTCACATATTCGGAGTTTATCAATTCTATTGACTTTTCCAAAGGATCAACGTTGCGCTTTACTGATTGTCTTTTGTTTTATCTCTGGTTTCAATCTTATTGATTTAATGCTTTATCTTTACTATTTGCTTTCTTTTTAAATTTATTATTTTATTTATTTACTTATTTTTGAGGCAGGGTTTTGCTCTGTTGACCCGGCAGGAGTGCCGTGGCATGATTCTAGCTCACTGCAACCTCAAACTCCTGGGACCAAGCCATCCTCTCACCTCACCGTCTCAAGTAGCCAGGACTACAGGATCACACAACCACGCCCAGCTAGTTTTAAAACTTTTTTTTTTTTTCTTTTTAGTTTATAGACATGAGGTATTGCTGTGTTGCTTAGGCTGGTCTCAAACTCCTGGCCTCAAGCAATCTTTCCACCTAGGGCTTTGAATATGTTAGGATTACAGGTGTAAGCTACCACATCTGGCCTTATTTGCATTTTAATGCTTATGTTTTTTTAACTTGTTTTTCTTAGTAAGAGCTTGAAGTAGAAGCTTATATCATTAATTTTTCTTTAAAAATTACTAGGCGAAATGAATTTCACACAAAAGTAAAAGAATACTATAACTAGTCCCCACTAGTTAACATCCAGCTTCAATGATTGTCAATATTTTTCCCAAGCTGATTTCGTCTATACCGCTCTACCACCTACCCTCTCTGGTAAATGTTTTATAGTTCTATTGAGACAAAATATATATGCCAATCACCTAATTTAAATACACAAACATGTATTTTAGTAAATTTGTAGAGCTGTAAAACCATCATCACAGTTCAGTTTTAGAACATTTTCATCACCCCAACCTCCATTTCATTCTGCAATCAATCCCCACTCGGACACCTAACCCAGGAAACCACTGATTTTTTTTGTCAGAGATTTAGGTCTTCTGGGCATTTCATTTAAAGTGAATTACACAATATATAGTATTTCAAATATGACTTCCTTCCCTTAGCATTATGTTATTATGATGCATCCATGTTATAGTATGTTCGATTTTATTGCTAAATGGTATACCATCTTGTGGATAAATCACATTTTGTTTATCTATTCACCGATCAATGGACATTTAAATTGTTTAAGATTTTTGGTGATTGTATATAATGTTACTATGAATATTTATGTATAACCTCTGTGTGGTTATATGTTTTCCTTTCTCTTTTATGGATATCTAGGAGAAGGGTTACTGGAAAATGCCAGACTTCTATCATTTTACATTCCTAGGAGCAATGTAACTAGTTTATAGTTTCTCTACATTCTAGCTGATACTTGTTATTGCCTATAATTTTTATTATAGCCAGTAAAATGTATATGAAGTTTTATCTTAATGTAGTTTTAATTGCATTACCCTAATGATTAAGGACACTGAGCATTGTTTTATGTGCTTATTGATAATCTATATAATTTTGGTGAAATGTCTATTTACATCTCCTATAGGCTGAATTGTGTCCTCTAAAAGATATTTTGGAGTCTTAACACACAGTGCTTACAAATATAACCTTATTTGGAAATAGGGTCTTTACCGATGTAATAAGTTAAGATGAGGTTTACTAGAATAGGGTGGGCCTTAATCCAATATGGTTCATGTCCTTCAGAAGAGTAGAGACACACAGGGAGGAAAACGCCATGTGAAGATACAGACTTAGCAGACATTGCCGTATGTAACAGAGGAAGAGGTTGGAGTGATGCAGCTGCAAGCAGAGAATCGCCAAGGATTGAGGGCAACCACAAGAACCTAGAAAGAGGCAAGAGTGGATTCCACAGAGTTTCAGAGGGAGCGTGGCCCTGCTGACACTTAGATTTCGGACTTACAGCTTCCAGAAAAGCAAGACAATAAACTGTTGTTTTAAACCACCTAGTTTGGGTACTTTCTTATCAATACTAGGGAACTGTAGAACATCTTTTGCTCATTTCTAAATGGGTGATTTATTTTCACACCATGAGTTGTGAGAGCTGGTCTGGATATGGGTACTTTATCAGTGATATGATTTATAAGTATTTCCTTCCAGTCTGTGACTTGTTGTAATGCTGTCTGTTGCAGTGCACTCATTTTACTTTAAGTCCAACTTAAGAAAAAAAAAAAAGTACGCAATTTAGGACTAAATTCATTCCTTTATATAAGAAATTTATACTGCCACAGCATCATTTGTTGAAAATTCTCCCATTGAATTTCCTTGGCATCTTAGTTGCAGATTGGCTGGCCATAAATGTAAGAGTTTATTTCTGGATGTTAATTTTGCTTCACTGATTTGCGTACCTGTGTCTTCATCAGTTACCTCACTGTCTTGATTACTGTAGCTTTTTAATAGGTTCTGAAATCAGGTAGTTAAGTCCTTCACTTTGTTATTTTCAAAATTGTTTTGCCTATCCTGGACCCTTCTCATTTTCATGTACATTTTGGAATCCGCTTATAAATTTCTATTTTAAAATTTGCTGGATTTTAATGGGGATTCATTCAATCTATAGAAAAAATTGAAAAGAGCCGTCTTCATAATTTAGTATTCATGGATATAAAAAATGGGATGTCTCAATTTATTTAAATCTTTAGCCATGTTTTATAGTAGTGCACAGGTCTTACATTTTTGGTTAAGTTTATTCTTAAGTATTTTTTGATACTATAATAATAATAATTTTAAATTTTTATTTAATGATTGTTTATTGCTGTAGTATGCATATAGTGTCTATTTTTGTATACTGAGTTTGTATATTGTCACTTGGTTTAACTCAATGATTAGTTCTAGCAGGAATTTTGTGAATTCTTTAGGATTTTGGCATTCAGGACCACATCACCCTAAAATAAAATCGGTTTATCAGTTTTCATGTCTTCTTCAAAACTGTATAATTTTTATTTTTTTATTTTTATTTTTTGCCATATTTCACTGGCTAGAATCTTTAGTGCAATTTTAAATGGATGTATCAGGAGCACTTATTTTTGCCTTGTTCCTAACCTTACACTCAGTCTTAAACCACGAAGCATGATGTTTACTGTATATTTTCTAGATACTGTTATTAAGGTGAAGAAGTTGCCTTCACTTTCTAGTAGTTGAAACCATTTATCAGAAACAGATCTTGAGTTTCTCAAGTATTTCTAAATATATTTGTTGAAATAAATGTGTGATTATTTTGTTCTTTATTTTGTTAAAATAGTGTGTTACATTAAGTGCTTTTAAAATTTTAAACCAATCTTTCATTCCCTTTACAAATTATATTTAGTTCTGATATATAATTTTTTTTATGTTGAAAGATTCTATTTGCTAATATTGTTAATGGTCACATCTTTTGTGTATATTTTTGAAATAACATAGATTTTTGCTTCCTTGTTATTGGTCTGTAGTTTTCTCGTGATGTCTTGGTCTGACTTCAGTGTCAGACTAATATCAATCTTCAAAAGTGAGTTGTAAAGTATTTCCTCTCTATTTTCTGAAACACTTTGTAAGGACTGATATTTCTTCTTTAAACATTTATTAGGACTCTTTCCAGTGAGGCCATGTGGGATGGACCTGTTCTTTCCGGGGAGGTTTTAATAACTAATTCATTCGTGTTCGTTGTTATAACTCTACTCAGATTTTCTATTTCTTCTCTTATCAATTTTAGTAATTTGTATCTCTCTTTCAAAAAAATTATCAATTTGGCTGTGTTACATAAGAAAGAAATTCAAGTCTCAGGAGTACAAGTCTGGGAATTAGGGTCCCAAGATAAGATCTGGGTTTTTCTTTGAGATTGTGTTGTTTGGTAAAACATTTCATTTCTGTGTGCTGCTAAACCTGTCACTTCGTCCTAGAAGAAATTGACTAGATAATGTTTGAGGGACTAAGAATAGATTCTTTCACATTAGGAAGAGGAGAATATCCAGTTGAACAATCAGCCATTTATTTGTGCATTACTAGATGTTTTATTTTGAAAGTTCTCATATTGTTTATAAGTATTACTTTTTGTCGACATTTTGTTTTTGTTCTGTTTTTTGATGTTGTATATTGAAGGTTTGAAAATATTTATAATAACAGGCTTCCTTGTCCTATTGTTTCTAGAGCAGGAGGCATGAATAACTAGGGAAACTCCTCTGAAAAGCAAATAAAAAATTTCATGACATTTTACACTTTTTGCCAAGTCCTGGGATTGGAGAAACAGCAATTTGACAGTCATGGAAACTTTTTCTCTCATTACAAATCTACAAGTTTATATGATTTTTAAAAGTAATCAACATGTTAGGAATCACTGCATCATTAATAATGCCTTCTATAAAACATTACATTTACATTTACTTCCATTTATTCTAGATTTCTTAATGTAATAAAGTAGTATTCAGATATGAGACATAGCCTAATCCTGTGGCTTTCAAATACGTTTTTCTTTGACCCATAATAAGAAATGCATTTTATATCACAAGTTAGAACAGACATAATATCTCCTGCTCCCCAGCCCCCAGGACACATAGTCATAGACATAAATATTTCCAAAGTAGTACTTGGAGAATGTAAAAGTGCACTTCGAAACTGCTATTGTGTTTCACTTTATTTGGTTTCCTTCTTTTGTCAGGGCGACAGAAGGGGATAACTCATTAAATGGATTTTATCACTCACTAATGGTCACTAACTACAATTTGAAAAGTATTGGTCTAGTAAATGTAATTGACATTTAACTAATGTACCCTACAGACCTCGAAAGTAGTCAATCTTCCAAAGGTGGTAGGTTTATATTATTTAGAGAGCTGTTCAGAGCAGACTAGTGAGTTGGTCATTAAAGAGTGTCCTTTAATATGCAGAGAGAATTGGGAGATGCCATATTTGTTTGAGTAATTAATTTTATGTTTCAATACCACCACCTCTTATCATACCTACTCTAACCATACTTTGTCGCTAATACAACAACTTAGAAGGTAAAAGGATGTACAGACAGGTCCTTTTTGCAATCAGGGCAACCTGAATTTAACTCTAGGCCCCATTTAACAAGGACCACAGACTGGGAGTTAAAATAACAGAATGTTATTATTTCACATCTCTACGGACTTTTAGTCAAAAGCAAGATGTCTGCAGGACCATGCCCCCTCTGAAATCTCTAGGGCAATCGTTCCTGGCTTCTTCCTGGCTCTGGTGGTTTGCTGGCCATCTTTGCAGGCTTTGGCTTGCAGCATATAACTCCAATCTGTTTCATCATCATTACACAGTGTTTTTCCTGTGTGTTTCTGGCTTTATGTGGCTCCATTTTCCTATGCACCCCAATTATATTGGATTAGCTGCCCCTCTTACTCCAGTATGACCTAATCTTGACTAGTTGCATCTACAACAACTCTATTTCAAAATAAGGTTGCATTCTGAGGTAATGGAGGTTACCACTTCATCATGTCATTTTGGGGGAGACACAGTTCAACCCAAAACACTAGAAATCTCATTTCTCCACATGTGGTTGCCTCTCAGGTTTTATCTGTGTTAGCAGATATGAGTCTATTCTCAGAAGATTTAGAGAAAGAACTATTGATGAAATTAGTGATACCAGATGAAAGGGAAAAACAATGTTGATTGCAAGTAGGGAAACTTCAGAAGGAAAACAATTTAATTGCAATTCCACTGAAGGCTGTGTCCCATTGTATCACCCAGAATCCTCTCAAGCACCACTCTTGACAGGCAAGATCTCATTTCCTTTCAACTCACAACTTCGACACAGACTCTGGGACTTTTCTGTCTCCTCTTCTTTGGCCTGGAAATAATCCTAAATTCCTAAAGTCATCAATTCCAGTGTAACAACTCTAGCTGGATTCACTGTTCTTTCGTTGTATTTGCAAGAATGCTGAGCTTTGGATTAAAAACGAAAAAAAGAAAAAAATCCATCGGCAGCTGCCTGGCTTTCCCCTACAGAACCAGAGGCCGGAAAATAAATGTTTGCACCTTTAATGACCTCCATTGTCCTGACTTCACAGAATCCCCAGGGCAGCTAATCCTCTGGAACAATACAGTACAGATGTTTCACACGATAAGAGGGCTAATTCCAGACCAATCAGAGTCACTCCAAATGTCAGCATTCCAAAATAAAGTTAAAATATGGGGCAAACAGATGCAACCTCTACAGTGTGAGCTCTTTGTCAGTGATCTCTGCTTTGTTTAAGGCCATGGCCACTTTCTCCTTAGTGAGAGCTGAGCTGGGCAGGGCGTTCTGCTGTATTTGCTGTGTTCACCACTTTTATAAGTTCCCTTCCAGATAAATATTGCTTAACATTTTCTGTCTCTTCTGTCTCTGTGAAAATTACCAGTAGGCAAAGCAGTTAGGAATCATGGTTTTTAAATCTGAATAATAAAAATTTCAGTCGTGTTCAATGATTCAGAGTTTTCATGGAGGCAGAGAAAAAGTTCCCCAAATCTCCACTCTGGGGTGAATAATTCCTTTGCTTAAATGAAAAAATGTTAAGAAATTTGCTGGAGTTACCCAGGTACATGCTGTAAACTTTTTGTGTGTGTGTGTTTGATATAAAAGTAATTCTAGTATTATTACTAACTTCCTATTTATGAGTTAATAGTATAAGTGAATAGTATAAGTGAATAGTATAAGTGAAATAGTATAAGTGAATATTAATAATAACTATAATACACTTAATTCTTACCTATATTTTATTTCATTTTATAATTTACTATTTCACCTATAGATTATATTTTGTCATTTTTTTATTTTAAGAATCACACAGAATTAACTGTTTTTCCATAAAAGTCAGATTATATTCAATGTACAAATCAATGAAAACATTTTCTCAACATACAAAACATTAAAATGAGAAGAATCAAATACTAAGGTTGAGAAAATGTGGAAATGCTAAGAATGCTAAGTTCTATATAAAACTATACACATTGTGGAAATCCAGAGATGGTTTTGATTAAAAAAAAAAAAAAAAAGACTTTGTGCTTTTGGTATTCTTTTAGAATTTGATTTAATTTTTAACCATTTTAGAGCCATGCTTAAAAATTATTACTTGAGAGGTATAAGACAGTAAAAGGATTCCTAAGATTCATAAGAGAGCCTATCTTTTTTTTTTCCTTGTAAATCTAGCTTAGCTTTAAACATTGTGACTCATCCCTCTGCCATCTATAAGTGATAAGAGTCATTCCTAGATTTTCAAATATTGGAGCCAATGGATTGCTAAAATAAAATAATTGAAAGGATCAATTTATGACAATAGGTTATCTAGTGTATTTCATTGGAAAAAATTTGTGCCCTATGACAAGCTTCCAGGTTTACAATAAGGTAAACAATATAATCTTGTTTCTATTTGGAGGAGGGGATCCAAAATAATTCTACACCAGAGTTACATTTTCATATTATTTTGTTGAAACAAACTGCAAGCCTGTTGTCATAGTTGAGATTCCACTTCACAAGGTTAGCTTTTCCTTTTTAGTTCTTTCTTGGCCTTATCAGCATAATCGCTTGTCTCCTCAAAGAATATCAGCTCAAATGCAGTTTTATGCTTATTTGCTTTACTTTTTAAATATCCTTATTTTCCTTTTGGTTATTGAATTTTAAAATCAAGAAACTATTTGGTTACAAAAAAAAAAAAAAGGTGTGTATCTGTTTAGATTGATCACCCATAATTCTTCTGGACAATAATCTGTATCTTCCTAAGAGTTTGGTCATTTCTAGGGCACATGATCAGCTGTTGATCAACACTATTGTTTGGTCAAACGGGAAATCTTATCTGAGTCACTGAAAGAACAAGAGAAAAACATAAAAAGAGAGGATATTAATTCCCCCATCCCCTGTTTGTCTCTTTCCCGTTCCTATCTCTCCCAGTCATTTTTTATGTCCCCATTGTCTGTCTTGTTTCCTTTTCTCATTATTTTTGTTAATCCATCATCCTTTCTTTCTTTTGATTTATTGAGTACCTCTGCTGTAAAAGTTATTTCATAGTAAAGTTGATTTGAGAGCAGACCCATAGAAAGTTAGATTTTTCTGGTAAATTTGCTCAATTATTTAATGTACTCATCATTGTCATATATCATCTTTTCCCTAAATTCTCTTTTTTTCTCTCTCTCATATTATTATTTTTTAAACATTGTCTCATTCTGTCTGTCACTCAGGCTGGAGTGCAGTGGTGTGATTATAGCTCTCTGCAACTTCAAACACGACTCAAGTGACCCTCCTGGCTGAGTCTCTCAAGTAGCGAGGACTAAAGGTGCACACCACCATGTTCAGCAAATTTTTGTAGACATGGGGTCTCTCTATGTTGTACAGGCTGGTCTCAAATTCCTGGTCTCAAGTGATCCTCCTGCTTCATTGGGATTACAGGTGTGAACCACTATGTCTGGCCAAATTCTCAGTTTTAAAGTAGTTTTATTGTGGTGTTTCTCTGCTTATCTGTTTTCATTTCACTTCTTGAAAAATAAAATCAGGATATAATTGGAAATTTGTGAATCTGAACTACTGTTCAGCCTTGCCAGCAGAACTATAACTAACCCATTGGCATGCTTCGTTTTTGTTTGTTTGTTTGTTTGTTTTTGCTATTTTCTCAAAGCTGCCTGTACCCAGGAGTTGAGCAGTTAGTAACCCTAAACATTTACAAGATGGTTATTCAGTTAACGTGTTTGGTTGAGAGGATAATCCATGCAGCATGTTTCTTCAAGGAGAGGCCAAAGTCTTTCCAACTCAGTTCATGATCAATTTATGTCTTGACAGCTGAGAATGGAGTTTTATTATTTAAGCCAACAGAGTTGATTTTTTTTTTTTTTTCAGGAATTTTTTATTAGTAACTCAAAAACACTACCTTTTAAAAGTCACAAAAACGAAAAGCTACCTTTGTCTGCAACACATAAACACACATGTAAAAAAAATGCACAATATGAAATTTGATTACTCAACAGCAAGTCATCACAAATGCAAGCAAAGATTGGGTTGCTGTTTCCATAGACATGACTTTAAGTGGTTCAGTTCTTCTGGGAATTTAACCAAAAATCCCCAGCAGCAGCAGAAAATCATCAGCAAAAATTCTGTAACATATGGCAACTGCCAACAAATCAATGAGAAACGAAAAAAAAAAGCTTTCATTTTCTTTTCCTTTTTCATAAGAGGAATACCGTCACATTGAGCTGTTTGAAGAAGTATACAGATTTTGCTGCACACTCTGCATGTAACTCAAAACTAAATAATACCAGGTTGCTTCATTCTTACATTAAAAGGGCTGTTGGTATCCAGCCAGGCTCTACAGCACATGCAATCCTGGAATGACATTTAGCCAGGAACAAGGACTGTTGCATCTTCCCATGACTCTCTGGCTATGGTCCTAAAAGAAAACTCTCAAGCTCCAGGGTTATCTCTTGGGAAAGAATGCAAACGGGATTTTATTCTCTAGTATGTTTTTGAAGCTATGCTCATCTTGGGGTGTGTGTGTGTGTGTGTGTGTGTGTGTGTGTGTGTGTGTGTGAAATTTTTTTTACTTCTACTTATGACCCAATGATTAAAGTAAGTGTTTGTAGGAGAAAAATAATAGATGCAGTACTTTTTATTATTTTCTTTAGTTCCACCAGTCCTATATCTGGAAGTCTCTTCTAAGTATCAAGGTAGAGGTCATCTAGTTCAAGATACTTAAAATTATCTCTTCAGTATATCTTTTCAAGAACAAGAAGGCAATCAATAGTCAATGAAAATGTTTGTCTCAGAATGAGTAAACAACTCCAGTGATAAGAAATGCATTACTTTCCAAGGAACCCATTCTATTTTGAACAGCTCACATCAAAAAAAAGTTTTTATGCTGAGCTTCAATCTATCTCCTTTTGCCTTGCACCATTGAACTCAATTTTGTGTTTCCAAGGAGATACAATGAAGCTCAATACTTTGTCCAAATGACAGCACCTCACAAACCTGAGGGTGGGTTCAGACTACTCTTCCTCACAGTCTAATCTTTTTTTTTTTTTTTTTTTTTACATTTTTTTTTTTTTTTTTTTAATTATACTTTAAGTTCTAGGGTACATGTGCATAACGTGCAGGTCTGTTACATATGTATACTTATGCCATGTTGGTGTGCTGCACCCATCAACTCGTCAGCACCCATCAATTCATCATTTATATCATGTATAACTCCCCAATGCAATCCCTCCCTCCTCCCCCCTCCCCCCTCCCCATGATAGGCCCCAGTGCGTGATGTTCCCCTTCCCGAGTCCAAGTGATCTCATTGTTCAGTTCCCACCTATGAGTGAGAACATGCGGTGTTTGGTTTTCTGTTCTTGTGATAGTTTGCTAAGAATGATGGTTTCCAGCTGCATCCATGTCCCTACAAAGGACGCAAACTCATCCTTTTTTATGGCTGCATAGTATTCCATGGTGTATATGTGCCACATTTTCTTAATCCAGTCTGTCACAGATGGACATTTGGGTTGATTCCAAGTCTTTGCTATTGTGAATAGTGCCGCAATAAACATACGTGTACATGTGTCTTTGTAGTAGAATAATTTATAATCCTTTGGGTATATACCCAGTAGTGGGATGGCTGGGTCATATGGTACATCTAGTTCTAGATCCTTGAGGAATTGCCATACTGTTTTCCATAATGGTTGAACTAGTTTACAATCCCACCAACAGTGTAAAAGTGTTCCTATTTCTCCACATCCTCTCCAACACCTGTTGTTTCCTGACTTCTTAATGATTGCCATTCTAACTGGTGTGAGATGGTATCTCATTGTGGTTTTGATTTGCATTTCTCTGATGGCGAGTGATGATGAGCATTTTTTCATGTGTCTGTTGGCTGTATGAATATCTTCTTTTGAGAAATGTCTGTTCATATCCTTTCCCCACTTTTTGATGGGGTTGTTTGTTTTTTTCTTGTGTATTTGTTTGAGTTCTTTGTAGATTCTGGATATTAGCCCTTTGTCAGATGAGTAGGTTGCAAAAATTTTCTCCCATTCTGTAGGTTGCCTGTTCACTCTGATGGTAGTTTCTTTTGCTGTGCAAAAGCTCTTTAGTTTAATTAGATCCCATTTGTCAATTTTGGCTTTTGCTGCCGTTGCTTTTGGTGTTTTAGACATGAAGTCCTTGCCCATGCCTATGTCCTGAATGGTACTACCTAGATTTTCTTCTAGGGTTTTTATGGTATTAGGTCTAACATTTAAGTCTCTAATCCATCTTGAATTAATCTTCGTATAAGGGGTAAGGAAAGGATCCAGTTTCAGCTTTCTACTTATGGCTAGCCAATTTTCCCAGCACCATTTATTAAATAGGGAATCCTTTCCCCATTTCTTGTTTCTCTCAGGTTTGTCAAAGATCAGATGGCTGTAGATGTGCGGTATTATTTCTGAGGACTCTGTTCTGTTCCATTGGTCTATATCTCTGTTTTGGTACCAGTACCATGCTGTTTTGGTTACTGTAGCCTTGTAGTATAGTTTGAAGTCAGGTAGCGTGATGCCTCCAGCTTTGTCCTTTTGACTTAGGATTGTCTTGGCAATGCGGGCTCTTTTTTGGTTCCATATGAACTTTAAAGCAGTTTTTTCCAATTCTGTGAAGAAACTCATTGGTAGCTTGATGGGGATGGCATTGAATCTATAAATAACCTTGGGGAGTATGGCCATTTTCACAATATTGATTCTTCCTATCCATGAGCATGGTATGTTCTTCCATTTGTTTGTGTCCTCTTTGATTTCACTGAGCAGTGGTTTGTAGTTCTCCTTGAAGAGGTCCTTTACATCCCTTGTAAGCTGGATTCCTAGGTATTTTATTCTCTTTGAAGCAATTGTGAATGGAAGTTCATTCCTGATTTGGCTCTCTGCTTGTCTGTTACTGGTGTATAAGAATGCTTGTGATTTTTGCACATTAATTTTGTATCCTGAGACTTTCCTGAAGTTGCTTATCAGCTTAAGGAGATTTTGGGCTGAGACGATGGGGTTTTCTAAATATACAATCATGTCATCTGCAAACAGGGACAATTTGATTTCTTCTTTTCCTAACTGGATACCCTTGATTTCTTTCTCTTGCCTGATTGCCCTAGCCAGAACTTCCAACACTATGTTGAATAGGAGTGGTGAGAGAGGGCATCCCTGTCTTGTGCCAGTTTTCAAAGGGAATTTTTCCAGTTTTTGCCCATTCAGTATGATATTAGCTGTGGGTTTGTCATAAATAGCTCTTATTATTTTGAGGTACGTTCCATCAATACTGAATTTATTGAGCGTTCTTAGCATGAAGGGCTGCTGAATTTTGTCAAAAGCCTTTTCTGCATCTATTGAGACAATCATGTGGTTCTTGTCTTTGGTTCTGTTTATATGCTGGATTACGTTTATTGATTTGTGAATGTTGAACCAGCCTTGCATCCCAGGGATGAAGCCCACTTGATCATGGTGGATAAGCTTTTTGATGTGCTGCTGAATCCGGTTTGCCAGTATTTTATTGAGAATTTTTGCATCAATGTTCATCAGGGATATTGGTCTAAAATTCTCTTTTTTTGTTGTGTCTCTGCCAGGCTTTGGTATCAGGATGATGTTGGCCTCATAAAATGAGTTAGGGAGGATTCCCTCTTTTTCTATTGATTGGAATAGTTTCAGAAGGAATGGTACCAGCTCCTCCTTGTACCTCTGGTAGAATTCAGCTGTGAATCCATCTGGTCCTGGACTTTTTTTGGTGGGTAGGCTATTAATTGTTGCCTCAATTTCAGAGCCTGCTATTGGTCTATTCAGGGATTCAACTTCTTCCTGGTTTAGCCTTGGGAGAGTGTAAGTGTCCAGGAAATTATCCATTTCTTCTAGATTTTCTAGTTGATTTGCGTAGAGGCGTTTATAGTATTCTCTGATGGTAGTTTGTATTTCTGTGGGGTCAGTGGTGATATCCCCTTTATCATTTTTTATTGCATCTATTTGATTCCGCTCTCTTTTCTTCTTTATTAGCCTTGCTAGCGGTCTGTCAATTTTGTTGATTTTTTCAAAAAACCAACTCCTGGATTCATTGATTTTTTGGAGGGTTTTTTGTGTCTCTATCTCCTTCAGTTCTGCTCTGATCTTAGTTATTTCTTGCCTTCTGCTAGCTTTTGAATGTGTTTGCTCTTGCCTCTCTAGTTCTTTTAATTATGATGTTAGAGTGTCAATTTTAGATCTTTCCTGCTTTCTCTTGTGGGCATTTAGTGCTATAAATTTCCCTCTACACACTGCTTTAAATGTGTCCCAGAGATTCTGGTATGTTGTATCTTTGTTCTCATTGGTTTCAAAGAACATCTTTATTTCCGCTTTCATTTCGTTATGTACCCAGTAGTCATTCAGGAGCAGGTTGTTCAGTTTCCATGTAGTTGAGCGGTTTTGATTGAGTTTCTTAGTCCTGAGTTCTAGTTTGATTGCACTGTGGTCTGAGAGACAGTTTGTTACAATTTCTGTTCTTTTACATTTGCTGAGGAGTGCTTTACTTCCAATTATGTGGTCAATTTTGGAATAAGTGCGATGTGGTGCTGAGAAGAATGTATATTCTGTTGATTTGGGGTGGAGAGTTCTATAGATGTCTATTAGGTCCGCTTGGTGCAGAGCTGAGTTCAATTCCTGGATATCCTTGTTAACTTTCTGTCTTGTTGATCTGTCTAATGTTGACAGCGGAGTGTTGAAGTCTCCCATTATTATTGTATGGGAGTCTAAGTCTCTTTGTAAGTCTCTAAGGACTTGCTTTATGAATCTGGGTGCTCCTGTATTGGGTGCATATATATTTAGGAGAGTTAGCTCTTCCTGTTGAATTGATCCCTTTACCATTATGTAATGGCCTTCTTTGTCTCTTTTGATCTTTGATGGTTTAAAGTCTGTTTTATCAGAGACAAGGATTGCAACCCCTGCTTTTTTTTGTTCTCCATTTGCTTGGTAGATCTTCCTCCATCCCTTTATTTTGAGCCTATGTATGTCTCTGCATGTGAGATGGGTCTCCTGAATACAGCAGACTGATGGGTCTTGACTCTTTATCCAGTTTGCCAGTCTGTGTCTTTTAATTGGAGCATTTAGTCCATTAACATTTAAGGTTAATATTGTTATGTGTGAACTTGATCCTGCCATTATGATATTAACTGGTTATTTTGCTCGTTAGTTGATGCAGTTTCTTCCTAGCCTCGATGGTCTTTACATTTTGGCATGTTTTTGCGATGGCTGGTACCGGTTGTTCCTTTCCATGTTTAGGGCTTCCTTCAGGGTCTCTTGTAAGGCAGGCCTGGTGGTGACAAAATCTCTAAGCATTTGCTTATCTGTAAAGGATTTTATTTCTCCTTCACTGATGAAACTTAGTTTGGCTGGATATGAAATTCTGGGTTTAAAATTCTTTTCTTTAAGAACGTTGAATATTGGCCCCCACTCTCTTCTGGCTTGGAGAGTTTCTGCCGAGAGATCTGCTGTTAGTCTGATGGGCTTCCCTTTGTGGGTAACCCGACCTTTCTCTCTGGCTGCCCTTAAGATTTTTTCCTTCATTTCAACTTTGGTGAATCTGGCAATGATGTGTCTTGGAGTTGCTCTTCTGGAGGAGTATCTTTGTGGCGTTCTCTGTATTTCCTGAATTTGAATGTTGGCCTGCCCTACTAGGTTGGGGAAGTTCTCCTGGATGATTTCCTGAAGAGTGTTTTCCAACTTGGTTCCATTTTCCCCCTCACTTTCAGGCACCCCAATCAGACGTAGATTTGGTCTTTTTACGTAATCCCATACTTCTTGCAGGCTTTGCTCATTTCTTTTTCTTCTTTTTTCTTTTGGTTTCTCTTCTCGCTTCATTTCATTCATTTGATCTTCAATCGCTGATACTCTTTCTTCCAGTTGATCGAGTCGGTTACTGAAGCCTGTGCATTTGTCACGTATTTCTCGTGTCATGGTTTTCATCTCTGTCATTTCGTTTATAATCTTCTCTGCATTAGTCTAGCTGTCAATTCTTCCACTCTTTTTTCAAGATTTTTAGTTTCTTTGCGCTGGGTACGTAATTCGTCCTTTAGCTCTGAGAAGTTTGATGGACTGAAGCCTTCTTCTCTCCTCTCGTCCAAGTCATTCTCTGACCAGCTTTGATCCGTTGCTGGCGATGGGCTGCGCTCCTTTGCAGGGGGAGATGTGCTCTTATTTTTTGAATTTCCAGCTTTTCTGCCCTGCTTCTTCCCCATCTTTGTGGTTTTATCTGACTCTGGTCTTTGATGGTGGTGACGTACTGATGGGGTTTTGGTATAGGTGTCCTTCCTGTTTGATAGTTTTCCTTCTGACAGTCAGAAGGACTGTCTGTTGGTCTGTTGGAGATTGCTTGAGGTCCACTCCAGACCCTGTTTGCCTGGGTATCAGCAGCAGAGGTTGCCGAAGATAGAATATTGCTGAACAGCGAGTGTACCTGTCTGATTCTTCCTTTGGAAGTTTCCTCTCAGGGGTGTACTCCACCCTGTGAGGTGTGGGGTGTCAGACTGCCCCTAGTGGGGGATTTCTCCCAGCTAGGCTACTCAGGGGTCAGGGACACACCTGAGCAGGCAGTCTGTCCGTTCTCAGATCTCAACCTCCGCGTTGGGAGATCCACGGCTCTCCCCAAAGCTGTCAGACAGAGTCGTTCGCGTCTGCACCGGCTCCCGCTACTTCCCCTGTTGGTCTTCAGCTGTGCGCTGTCCCCAGAGGTGGAGACTACAGAGACAGGCAGGCTTCCTGGAGCTGCTGTGAGCTCCACCCAGTTCGAGCTTCCCAGCGGCTTTGTTTACCTACTTAAGCCTCAGCAATGGCGGGCGCCCCTCCCCCAGCCTCGCTGCTGCCTTGCGGATAGATCGCGGCAGACTGCTGTGTTAGCAGTGAGGGAGGCTTCGTGGGTGTGGGACCCTCCCGGCCAGGTGTGGGATAGATTCTCCTGGTGTGCCTGTATGCTTACAGCGCAGTATTGGGGTGGGAGTTACCCGATTTTCCAAGTGTTGTGTGTCTCAGTTCCCCTGGCTAGGAAAACGGATCCCCTTCCCCCTTGCACTTCCAGGTGAGGCGATGCCTCGCCCTGCTTCAGCTCTCGCTGGTCAGGCTGCAGCAGCTGACCAGCACCGATTGTCCGGCACTCCCTAGTGAGATGACCCCAGTACCTCAGTTGAAAATGCAGAAATCACCGGTCTTCTGTGTCGCTCGCGCTGGGAGTTGGAGACTGGAGCTGTTCCTATTCGGCCATCTTGCTCCGCCCCCAGAGTTGATTTTTAAAATGTTCATTTAAACAGCTCACATATAAATAATGATGTGGTCTTTGTACTTGAAAAGACTCTTATGGAACATGAATAATAATTTTAAAGACTGCATTTGGCTGCTGACTTGGTTGATTAGCGTTCCCATAAAAACCTTAATTCCAATCTTTGAAAAAAATGTGTGTGAATATGTAAGCCAAATTGATACTAACTATAAGACAACAGCCAAAAAGCCATGGAAGTTCAGGACCTTTGTAGAGGAAGAAAATACTTTTTATAAATTACTAACTCTGTGGGGATAGAAATGGAAAGAAAATGTGTTGTTTGGCATCAACTGGTCATATGAAAAGGATGGCTAATTTAGCATTTTACAAAATATTTCTTAGAAGCAAAAGCCTGGAGATCTTTTAGATCCACTGCAAATGCATGGTTTGTCATCATTAATATGACATTAATAAGTGAATTGAATACATATTACTTTTATCAAATCAAATTCATGGTAATTATATTGGGCTTTTTTGCTTTTCTATTTGATCAAATCTCTTCTTCTAAAATAAGCTTTATTTAATCTGTTCTGAAAAGTGTTATCATGGGCTTCATGAACTATTTTATTATTTGGTTCTTCAAAGTGTTAGGATAATCAGAAAACTATGCATGAAGATCATTATCTGAACATTTGTAGGATCATTTATCAAAGAGAAGAAATATTTAAATATTCTGGGACATTTTTGCTTGGAGCCATAAGTAAGAGGGAAAATTTGTTTAAAACAATAAGATTTTTTCTGGTCACGTGCCATATTTCCTGATCCATTGTGTTTGGCACCAGGAAACAACTTGGCATGAGCCACTAAGAAATCCATCAGCAACTGTGTCAACTTTATCACTTCCTGAGCTCATGCATGCAGGAAGTGGATACAAAAACAATGATTTCAAAAAAGAAAAATGACTCTTTGCTATTTGAAAAATTTTTAAAAATACACATTTAACACTTATTTGCTATCTACCTACAGTAAAGAAACTGGATATTTCCCCTAACAATAGACAACGAATATATTATAATGCATCAAATGAGCCTTCATTTCTGAAATAAAATTAAAAATGAATTTCCTTTTCCTAATTTGTTTGTTGTGCTTTTTAAAAACTGAAACAGACCAGATAAATTTAAGTATGTGTTTAAGAGATAGGAAAAAAAGGATGATGAATGTAATGTCAAATTCAGAAACACTACAAGATGCTACTGCCAGAGAAAAAAAGCTATTTTACTCCAAATGACTAAGAAGATTCACAGAGCAGAATGTCTGAAACACTTCACTGGGGCTTTTAAACAAAATGAAAATACACAAAATGTTTCCCTATGTTATGTTTGGATGAGAAAACATAATAACTAAAAAATCACAAAATCTGTTCACTTGGTACCTTGATCTTTCATGCCATGGACTATGAAGCAAACCCATTCTCAGCCCCATTCCCTCCGGATCCAGGTTGGCTACTGGCACTCACCTGATATGTACCTGATGTTTGCAGCTGAGGTATAAATAAGTGATCATTGCTAAATATGTATTCCCTAGAAAATAGACTTGGATTTTTAATAGAGTTTTATTGCCTTACTTACTATCAAAATTCCTTCCCAAGAGCTCTGCCTCCAAACCTGATTAACTCTCCTACATGATCAATTAAATCCAAATAGTCCTTGGATGAGATTATCCATCAGAATGGCCTAATACTCAGGCAAGCAGGCAGACAGAATCCAAAAAGTGAAAAAAAAAATAAGACATTTTTCTATTAATGTTTCTGTCTCCTAAAATAGATAATTAGGTCATATTTATATTAGATTCACAAATTGGGTAACAAAGATTCTAGGGCAAGCTTATACTCATATGCCTAGATTATTAATGTCTCAAGAATACCTTCTATTTTATAGTTTCTAAAAATTATTTAATAGATAAGTGTATTTTTGTATATTGGAAGTCTTTTTTCCTAATTAAGAATACTGAATCTAGTGACATAATTAGCTCATCCATGTCACACAAACAGTAAATACAAAACCTAGGCTAGAAATCATGTCTCTTGATTCTAGCATGCTTTTCTGTATAGCATTTCCATGTATTATTGCCTATAGAATACAGAGGAGATTGAGGTTAAAACTCAGGGGATGTCATACAAACTAGAGTACTACCACTGAAATGTCCCCCAAGCACCCCTGCCACTATGCAACCTAAGCAACTCTATTTGGACCCATTTTTTTTTTTATATTGAGCTTTCTCATAAGTTTTTGTTTATATAGAGATTTGAAAAAACTATAACATTCTGTCATTCCTTCCCACATAATACTGACATAATCATGCACTAAAGCTAAATTTAAGTTTTAGACTGACGAATAAAAGATTAAAGGCATAAATTATGGGTCCTCCTAACATGCCTCCAACCTGATTTCATAGAATAAGGCAATTAAAAAGGACTTTAAGGAACAAACCAATTCACTTGTTTATTTATTAAACAATCTATATTAGTAACAAGACAGCACCACCCACACCCCCACCTGGCAAAAAAAAAAAAAAAGTCAAATGTAGATACAAAATGGTAAATTTATCCTGTAAAAAAAAAATTAAAATGCAATCATAACTTTTTTTTTTTTACTTCAAAACTATATAATAGAAAACAGAATGTCTCAGACAATAATAGTGGCTTGGTATTTATTTTGGGTCCAATAAAAAGAAAATATTGAAAAAAGTGATTCTGCAAAACTCTCAATTGAAAATAAAACTGTTATAAAATATTCCAATTTGTACTAAAATAAAGAATACAAATAAAGTTTTACTAAAATAAAAAAAGTAAATGAAGCTCAGAGTTAAAAGAAGAAATAGTGAGAGATTTCAGTAAAAATTAATAATATTTTAATAGAAAATCTACAGTTAAACTATGCTGCCTCAGGTGACAGTATATGATATGTCAATAGAGTACAAATATTTGATACATACGTTATCCATTCATTTTACTTATATATAGATGATTCTTATTATTCAAGGTAGTTATGCTCTATAAAGTTGCCATGAACAGTGAATTAGCAAATAATTGAACCATTGTTCCTAGAAGAAATAACATGTTAGGTTCCTGCAAGCTTCTGGTCACATTTTTTGTCAATGAATTAATTCATTGCC
Organism: Rhinopithecus roxellana; assembly: GCF_007565055.1. NCBI lineage: Eukaryota > Metazoa > Chordata > Mammalia > Primates > Cercopithecidae > Rhinopithecus > Rhinopithecus roxellana. The sequence continues at coordinate 142,605,354 of NC_044553.1, read as the reverse complement.
TTGTTAAGTATATATTTTTATTTAAAGATAGCATATTTAGTATTGTTGATTCAGACTATTGAACTGACAGCCAACAACCCTATAAATTGTGCCTGAATGAAGCTTATTTAACACATATATTTTCTTGATAAGGCATATCACAGCTTTTTGTGCTCAGGGAAACCAGACAACACTTTAGCATTATGATTGGGTGCCATTTCAAACTGTGAAATTACCACACACAGTCATGAAATGAAAGCAAAATTACTAAATAGACTGTGAAAAAGACATTTACTTATGGTATATGAGATGAACCAAGAAGGCAGAGCATTGCCTTGTTCAATCTTAGTGGGAAATATCTATGTCAGATTTTTTTTTCTCCTCTATGCATGTCCATAAATGACTATGAAAGCACCATTAATAATATTTTGTGATTACAAATAAATTTTAGCAAGAAGGTGAATTTGCAATAATGGACTCCATGAATAATGAGGACTGACTATACTTCTTGAGAGGTCTCCATATCTCTAAATGAAATGCATTTTTTTTCAATATTTATTTTCCTGGAACTCTCAGCAGTTATAACTGTTCAACCACTCTTGCCTTTTGGACAGTTTATCTTATTTTCTTCCCCAGGATATCAAGTTCTTTTTTCAGATTATCATCTTCTTCCTCAGCTTTCCTTTCTCTGTGACCTTTGTGGGTTTAATATTCTCTACCAGATCTCTAAATATTGAACCTCTTTCAGGAATCCTATACCCTTTTTTCCCACTCATTCTGTACTCTCTCTATACTGTTCTTCTATACTCAGAAGACTCACATTTTGCATTTTATCTCAAGTTCAAATCTGTCCTCTTGGCTTCAGATACATAGACAGTGGACTACTAGACAATTCCAAGTCAGTGTCTCAAAGACACCTAGAAATCATTGTGCATAAAATTAAATTTATGATTTATCTCTATAAAACTTGAACATAAAATCTGAAGACTTTATGAGAAAAAGAAACTCTTAGGACATGAGTCCTGAGAATATGTAGAAAGTAAATTTAGGTAGAATGCAGTGGTAGGGACAGTCTTCTTCTCATCATTAAAAATTTGGGTTAGTCACCAAAGTAGAATAAAGATAGGAAACTTTACAGTCCAGCCATATAGAAGACCTTCCATTCCGAGGAGCAAGACCATCATCTCTTTAAGTTATATCATCACCATCTCTAGTAGTACAGTATGCTGAGACCAGGACTCTGCGCAAGATGATAAAAGTATCAGATAAACTCACTAGTTTTCTTCCAAATTAGCCAGAATGAAAGTTCTATTCCCAGTTATGATATTGCACTTACAATTTATAAATCTTACATTTCCCTACCTTCAGTTTTTTTGGTGGATATTTTTACAATGAACCAGTAAATTAAAGTTTATAAAATAATATTTTTGATTATATGTTTATATCTTCCAAATCTATGCAAAGATTATGTATTACTTTTAACTGATAATTAAACATCATCATCCATAATAATACTGAACATAGGTAATAATTTTAAGCAGGCTTCTATAAATCCTGTCTATTTTATCAAAAATTTAGTCTCTGGTTGCACAGATCAAGGCAAGTATTCATTAAGAATACGTGAATGGCTCTAGTGAGGTTTTAAAATTCAGTACTTACTCATTAAAGGAATGGTTGTTCAATGTTCTAGTTAATATAAATTCTGAAATTCCAAAGTGTAGATTTTGAAATCTTGTAGATACTCAATAATTACTTTTTGAATGAATTGATTAGATACATAATGAGAGAAGAAAAAGCCTTTAATTCCATTTTCAGGTGGGTTGTTTTTTCTTTGCAGACAAAGAAGAAACTTTCTTTAATGGCCAAACATTACTTGTTCTTCTCATTTTTTAAAAAGACTAGTTCAGTTAACTTTGTAGCTTATGAAATTTTCTTCTAGTTTCTGACAACAAATTGATTGATAGTTCTAGTTTACAATGTTGCTTTAGCTTATCTTTTTCTGTGTCACCAAAGATTGTCTCAAAGGAAGATAGCCAGGTTAAAATTTACGGGAAGGATGCTTCATTAATACATTGAATGTTACTACATAGGTCTTGAAAAGTGACTATCTGTATTGACAATTTGGAAAAATCTATCCATGTAAAATAAAATATAAAGCCAATGACAGCAATTTTTTCAACACGTCATATTTTCTTAAGGTAACATTAGCTGTTGAAACAAACATCTCCAAGTTCAGTAGCTTAAGTGTACTTTTTCCTCAAGTCACAGGCCCACAGGTGATTCTCCTTGGTGAGTGGTCATTTCGTATAATTCAAGACTCAACCTCCTCTCACATGGCTCTGATTTATTCTAAAGCTTTGAAGACTTATGCTTGGGGAAAGAGGACAGGAAAAGAATAACTGCTCCTCAAGCAACCAAGAAGATAACATTTATTCTTAGAACCAATGTGAATACCATTTGATGCTTTTATCTAGTAACCAAATAGCTAATGGCTTTTATGTGAACAAAATATACAAAATATATGTAAATATACTAATCCATAATGGCAGATCCTTGAGGTCAAGAGCTTTGTGTTTTGCTCACCTCTGTTATCCACCTTACTGTTCCAATTTTCTTCTCTCTATATATCATTTTATCCATTCAAGACCCTTTAGCCATCTTCCCTCACATAAGGGAGAAGACAGCGAGAGAAAAAAAAACAAAACTTGTAAAGATCAGAGCCTACAAACATAGGCCTACTAAAACAATGAAATTAATAATAAATTCATCTCCTCTATAACTTACCACCACCACACCAAAAAGGACTTAATATAATGATAATGAATTATAGCTGAAATACCTGCAAGATTAAAAGAAGGAGTGCTAAAGGAAGTTCAAAGTTGATAGAGAAGAAAACACAAAAACACAAAATGAATTTAAAACTTCTGGCACCTGAAGCTACAGCAAACATTAAAGATAGCGCAACTGCTAGCCATATTAGAGTAAACCTTATCAATAAAGGATTATTCATATAAATATAAGTTCCCATTACCTGAAAAAATATCCTAGTTCTTAAATGAATAAATAAATAAATAAAAATAAGGAATTTGACTGAGGCAAGCCAAAATAACTTCTACATAACCAAAGAAGGAACCAAGTTTGATTCAAATATGATATGGATGTTGGAATTATCGGGAAAATAATGTAAAATAACTATGATTAATATGTTAAATAAACTTTAAACAGAAATGAAGAATCCCCTTGATAGGCTCATTGATAGACTCAATATGGCCAAGAAAAGAATCAGTAAGCTTGAAGAAATATCAATAGTAACTTACAAAACTTATATGCAATGAGATTAAAACAAAAAACACTAAATTAAAAAACAAAATATCCAAGCACTGTGAGACTGTGGGACAATTTCAGAAGGTGTAATAAATACCTTACTAAAACACCAGAAAAACAGGTAAAAGAGCCAAAGAAATGTTAGAAATAACATTATTCAAGCACTTTTCCAGAATTAGTAACAGACACTAAACAACAGATCGAGGAAGCTCGGAGAGCTACCAAAAAACTGCACCTAGGCACATCATATTCTAACTGCAGAAAACCAAGGACAAACAGAACCCCTTAAAGGAAAACAGAGGAGGTGAAAAATGTACACTTCACCTTTAGAGGAGCAAAGGTGAGAATTAAATTAGATGTCTCAGAAAGTATAGAAATGAGGAGAAAATAAAGTGAAATATTTAAAGTATTGAAGGAAAATATTCAACAACCTCAAATATGATATCCAGTGAAATTATATTTCAAAAGTACAGGAGAAATAAATACAATCTCAGACAAACAAGAAGTAATAGGAATGCTTAGCTAGCAGATTTGCACTTCAAAGTGGTTAAAAGAAGTGATTCAGGGAGAAAGAAAGTGATTCAGGGTAGACACTCAGATCTACATAAAAAGAAAAGAAGGTTGGAGAAGAAATACATGATTACAAAACATAAGTAGAAGAACAGTGCTTATAACACCAATAACTTGTTTCATAGGTACGGTATGATAAAGATTATTCCTTCATACATTTTTGATAAAGTTGTGTTTTTCTTTTAAGTAACCATGATCCTAAGTTTCCAGTTCTTCATAAGTCCATTTGCCTCAAAAATTATTTTTCTGAAACTTCGCTAAGAAATGATCCAATATACGAAGTTATGATGGGGTGAAGAGTTAATGTGTGGATGTTTCTAACAGCATTATTTATAATAAAAAAATGAAAAAAAATAAAACACAGGCTAAACAACTACAGATCCATTGGAATGTTCTGAATCTACAAAAATAAAAGTGTATCAGATTTCCCAGCATAATGTAAAAGTGATTGTATGAAGAAGAACGAAAGGATGATGGGTGATTATATTTTTTTGTCTTTCATTTTTTAACTTACCCAGTACTTTTCTAAGTTGAAATGTAAACTTATAATAAAATATGAGTTGCTTTTCAGAGTTTTTGTGAATATCCTGATGTAGTTTGTAGAGTCTACAAACTTGAATATGGAAGGGGATCTCTATTAACTCTAGAATTTCACGGACAGTAGCTTATATTTCCATATATAGGTGTGACACACTAAACAGGTTTGCCTCTTAGATTTTAGAAGAATTTTCTAGAAGTAAAGAGGCAAAAAATTGTGAGAAGGGAATGATTTGGTGAATATTATGATTCACCGGGAGTTCATTTTAGACAGGAAAATATTCATTTCCTCATTTTCCCCCCTAACATTGAATATCATGGTACATTGACTTTTGGGCACTTTAATATTTCCATCTGTTGTGTTTTACAACCACAAAATGAGATACAGTAGAAGCAAGAATATGGACTTTAAAATAATGAAGTTCTGCTTTAAAGTATAGGCTCCATCTATGACCAGTGTGCAACTTTAGACAAGGCATTCATGTTTTCTATGTTTGAGTTTCCTCATCTCAAAAACAGAAAGGATGTACATTGGGCAAGATTTACTGTGAAAAAGAAATAAAATATGAGTATATGGGTAAGTGTTTGACATATAGTAGACACTCAAAACCTAAATTACTCCTTCTGCACTGTCACCTACTCTCTAACCATGGATAAACTATATTATATTGTCCTTAGGTTAGTGACCACATCATATATAGTAACACACAGTGTAATTATTTGTATTCCTTGCATCATCTATCATGTTGCCTTGAACATTATACATAGCGTCTCTACAAACATTTGTAGATGGATTTACTGACTGAAAAATGCCTTTATGATTGAAAAGGGTTCTGTAAATCCAAAACATTTTTATTTCTCTTTTTCTTCTTTAAAGTGTTATTTATACTAATTAAAATTCTATTAATCAACACATTCCATCTAACAGACTGGTTGGCAGTTTTTTTGTTTAATCAGACTAATTAAAGAGGATTAAATTAATGTTGCTGTTCTATTCAATGCAGATATCTTTACCAGATATACAAGTAAATGATGAGTTTAAAAGAATAAAAACAGGAAAAAATGTTGATTTTAAGGAAAGCCACCATGATCTCACTGTCTTTCAAGGTTGTACAAATATACAGTAGGAATGTTTAAGGGGGAACTACTGTTGATTTTAAGACTTATGTCTTTAAATGTGTTTTTAGACACATTTCTAATTCACATTTAGATTCATTTCTTGGTAAAATCACCAAGGGATTTTACCTCCACAATAACTAGGCAAAGAATCACAATTACATTTATCTGAGAATGAATATATATGTGTCATTATTTGGGTAGAAATTTACCTCTGCATTGAAGTGATTAATAGTCATCATCTTTAGCCCACTGTGAATGGATAGCTTTTGGTAAAGAAATGACTTCTGCAGTAAGACTTCCTTGTCTATGAAGTTATTCACTGACTGCTCCCAAGGACTGGTTCAGCAACACAATGTCTACACAGACTTTGGCTGTGGTTGGAATTTTGCCTCATTGGCTGCCATTATTTTGACAGTCATTTATCATAGAAAGAAGCCATATGTGAGGTTATCTTCTTCCAAAGGTATATGAATATTATAAATATCAAGCAGAACAGCAGGTCCCACTTTTCCATGCCCCCACACAGCATCTACCACATCTCAGGTTAACTACTGAATTGCTTTGAAAGAAATTGATAGAGAATAAAAAACGGTTACTCTAACCACAACTTATATGAATTTTATATTTATTTGGGATTTCATGTGAATGATGTTGTTGAAAATAAATTCAATTACATTTTGGTTGTATTACTAATGACTCCTTATAAATAATTATTTAACAACAGTTGACAAATTAAGTTTATCCAGATCATCATGATTATACACTCTTTATTAAAATATTTTCTTCTTCAAGAATTCTTCTGAATTTATGTATGTAAAATCACACACTAATGGATTAAATGTTATTGTCTAATCAAATTTGAATGTCAGAATCTGAGAACAACTCAAAAAATATTTCTTGAACATAAAGCTATTTGGAAGACATTGTGTTTAATAACAACAGTTGACAAATTAAGTTTATCCAGATCATCATGATTATACACTCTTTATTAAAATATTTTCTTCTTCAAGAATTCTTCTGAATTTATGTATGTAAAATCACACACTAATGGATTAAATGTTATTGTCTAATCAAATTTGAATGTCAGAATCTGAGAACAACTCAAAAAATATTTCTTGAACATAAAGCTATTTGGAAGACATTGTGTTTAATTTTCTGGGAGATGTAATTATGAATAAGTTAAGATACCTGCTTTCAAAGAATTCATAATTTTGTTAGTATGCAGACATTTAAAAATTTTTGTGACTATAATATTGATATTATATAATGGGAATAAAAATGTACATTTATTAAGCATTTTATATGTGACAAGTCCCAAATTTTAAAGACAGGATGATGTGATGTATAGTAACTTGTGGGCATTGAAGCCAGGTATTCCAGTTTAAAGCCTTATTTTGGCATTAAGTACTGATGGGAGACCGGAAAAAGTTGGTTAGATTTCCTGAGCTGCATTTGCAAAAATCTGTAATATAAAAAATGACTTTTATTGTTGTTGTTAGGCCTGGAGATAATGTAAAGCAACTGTAACATAATGATGTATAATATAAATGGTTATTTTTATATTATTATATGAATGCTCAGTGTCATTCAATTCTCAACAAAATTAGAACATATGGGCATTATTTCCATTAAACAGAGAAACTAAGGCAGAATAAATTTAAATAATCTTTCCAGTTAATATGGTTTGGCTCTATGTCCCCACCCAAATCTCACCTTGAATTACAATCCCCATAATTCTCATGGGTCAAGGAGAGGACCAGGTGGAGGTAATTGAATCATGGGGGCAGTTGCCACCATGATCTTCTCATAATAATGAGTGAGTCCCGTGAAATCTGATGGTTGTATAAGCATCTGGCATTTCCCCTGCTTGCACTAATTCTTTCTGCTGCCACCCTGTGAAGAGGTGTCTTCTGCTATGATTGGAAGTTTCCTGATGCCTCCCCAGCCATGCGGAATTGTGAGTCAATTAAAACTCTTTTCTTTATAAATTACCCAGTCTTGAGTATTTCTTCATAGTACCATGAGAACTGACTAATACAGTAAATTTGTTCCACAGACAGTAGGGTTCTGCTTTTTTACCCCAAAATGTAGAAGCTACTTTGGAGCTTGGTAATAGGCAGAGGTTGGAACAGTTGGGAGGGACAAGAAGAAGACAGGAAGATATGGGAAAGTTTGGAACTTCCTAGAGACTTGTTGAATGGCTTTGATCTAATGTTGATGGTGATATGAGCAATGAAGTCCAGGTTGAGGTGGTCTCAGATGGAGATGAGGAATTGTTGGAAACTGGAATAAAAGTAACCCTTGCTATGCTTTAGCATAGAGACTGGTGGTGTTTTGCCCTTGCCCTAGAGATCTGTGGGACTTGGAACTTGAGAGAGATGATGTGAATTTAGATCTTATGTTTAAAAGGAAGCCAAACATAAAAATTCAGAAAATTTGTAGCCAACTATAAAAAAGAAAAGCCCATTTTCTTAGGAGAAATTCAGGCTGGCTGCAGAAATTTGCATAGGTAATGAGGAGCTAAATGTTAATCACCAAGACAATGGGGAAAATGTCTCCAGGGCATGTCAGAGGACTTCATGGCAGACTGTCTCATCACAGGCCTGGAGGCCTTTGAGGAAAAAATGTTTTTGTGGGCTAAGCCTAGTGCCTTGCAACTTTGTGCAGTTTTGAGGCTTGGTGCCTTGTGTTCCAGCCCTGACCAAAAGGGGCCAATGTACAATCCAGGCCATTGCTTCAGAGGGTGCAAGCCCCAAGACTTGGCAGCTTACATGTGCTGTTGAGCCTGTAGGTTCACAGAAGTCAAGAATTGAGGTTTGGGAACCTCTATCTAGCTTTCAGAGGATGTGTGGAAATGCCTGCATTTCCAGGCAGAAGTTAGCTGCAGGGGTGGAACCTTCATGGATAACCTCTGCTAGGGCAATGTAGAAGGGAAATATGGGATCAGAGCTCCCACACAGAGTTCCCACTGGTACATTGCCTAGTGGGGCTGTGAGAAGAGGACCACCATCTTCCACACCCCAGAATTTTAGATCCACTGACAGTTTGCACTGTGCACCTAGAAAAGTTGCAGACACTCAATACTAGTCATGAAAGAAGCTGGGAGGGAGGCTGTAACTTCCAGAGTCAAGGATCAGAGCTGCCTAAGACCATGGGAGCCCACCTCTTGCATCAGAATGACCTGGATGTGAGACATGGAGTCAAAGGAGATCATTGTGGAACTTTAATGTTTAACGGCTGCCCTGTTGGATTTCAGACTTACATGGGGCTTCTAGCTCCTTTGTTCGGTCCAATTTCTCCCATTTTGAATGGGTGTATTTACCCGATGCCTATACCTGCATTGTATCTAGATGTGACTAACATTCTTTTGATTTTACATGTTTATAGATGGAAGGGATTTGCCTTGTCTCAGATGAGACTTTGAACTTAGACTTTCAGATTAGTGCTGGACTGAGTTAAGATTTCTGGGGACTGTTGGAAAGGTACGATTGTGTTTTGAAATGTGAAAACATAAAATTTGGGAGGGGTCAGGGGTAGAATGATATGGTTTGGCTGTGTCCCTACCCAAATCTCACTTCGAATTGTAGTTCCCATAATCCCCTTGTGTTATGGGAGGGACACAACAGGAGGTAATTTGTTAGCCCTATGCTGCTATTCTCATGATAGTGAGTGAGTTTTCACGAGATCTGATGGTTTTATAAGGGGCTTTGCCCACTTTGCTCAGCACTTCTTCTTTCTGTTGCCACATGAAGAAGGACATGTTTGTTTCCCATTTCACCATGATTGTAAGTTTTCTGAGGCCTCCCAAGCCATGCTGAACTCTGAGTCAATTAAAACTGCTTTCTTTATAAATTATCCAGCCTCAGGTATTTCTTCATAGCAGTGTGAGAACAGACTAATACAGCAATTTATGAAAATAATAAGAGAAACTTTTTGAATTTTCATTTTTCTCACTTTAAACCCAATTATCTGTTCATTACACATTGGCCGAAAAGCAACGCACTCTGGAGGTGGCTTGTCTGAGTGTCACAACTAAACCAAAATGATTAAGGTTTAGCAATTACAACAGAAGAGATTATAGTTCCCATCAAAACAGTACCAGTGACCAACAATGTGCATAGTGGTGTTCAAATCTCAAAGACCTAGAAAGCTGCTGAAGATGAGACTGGGGGGACTGGTCCACATAATGGAGTGGGCCACAGTGATAAGGCTTTTAGGAAGATCTGGGTGTCAGTTGTGCCTGAAGTCGTAGTTCTGCATTAAAGCAAGGATTGCTGGAATAGAATACAGCTTCAAAAAAAAAAAAAAAAAAAAAAGTACACTGTATGTATGTTTGTAAGTAGATTTGGTGGATGAAGATAGGCATCCTAGTTGACCACACACTTAAAGGGAAATAGATTAAAACTGCAGAATATGGACAGGAGGAAACAGGCTTCAGGAGAAGTTTAAAAAGATGCAGATGATATTAAGGTCAGAGTAATTAAATAAATATGTGAAGAAGACTGACATAAGACGAGGAACGGACAGACTCTGCCCTACCTAAAGACAATCAAAGTTTAAAATTAAGGGGATCATAAACCTAATAAAGTAGAGGGCCATTGAAATTAAGTAGATCAGCCTGCCAGTCCATCCTCTGGCTCACAGGACATAAATCCTGGTTAAAGTGTAGACAGAGAGGAGTGAGAAGAAACACACACAACATTGTATCTCTGAAGGCATAGAGGGGCGACAGCAGACTTCTTCCCTTAAAGTTAGTATTACCAGTGTATAATAGGTTTTATTTTAAATAGTTCAGTGCCTGGTGCAGAGGGTAAGGGGAGTGTGTGTGTGTCTGTGTGTGTGTGGGTGATCAGGGAAGTAAACCTAAAATCACTGACTCCTACCACCTACAAATGAGTCAAACAAGGGAAGGCAGAACAAACCTAGAGATAAGAGTTGGAATGGTGACTCATATCTACCCTTGTGCAGCACTAGTATAGTGAAAAACACTAGGTTATATACATTTTATGTATCACATATGTATTTTTACATGTAAATATGTATACACAAATATATATACATATATGCTTTATATACATAGCATATGTGTATTATATGAATTATATGTAAAATATATAGCATATATAGTTATATGTGATTATATATGCATATATTATGTTATGTGGTATGTGTGATATGTGTTATGTGATTATATGTGATTACATATATTATATACACATATATTATCATGTATAACTAAGTCTGATGAGTGTTGTTTGGTAGGTGCTATCTCCTACAGCTGATAGGTGGTGTTTGGTAGGTGCTATCTCCTATGGCTGTATTTTTTTTTAACCAAATAAAATTAAAGGTAGAAGAATGTTGAAGGGAATAATGATATTATTAAATCAACAAATAAGAAATGGGAAATGTGATGAATTCCAGAAGCTATGTACACAAAAATCATAAAAACCATCTCACAAAATTCATTGTGCACATTCAATGCAGTTTAAATATATAAATTATAGAAATTTAAAAATATGTTAAATTATTCCTAAAAAATACACTACAGGAGTTGTTTAGTACATATGCATACAAAATAATGTAGACAGATTATGTATATTTCCCTAATTGTGAAATTTGGGGATATAATTGGATGGGACCAAACAAACTGGATTCAGCATTTATTTTAATAAATTTCAACGTATTAGGATATTCTGGAAGCATTAATTTTCATATTTCTGTTTTGTGACTTACATAAGTACCTTTTTAATTTAAATGATTTAGAATATTACTTATATTATTTTTTGTATAATTCTAGCATCCGTCAAAGTTTTAATTGATGATTAATTTATACACTTGTATTGGCTAAATGTTTCATGACAGTAACAGTAGGACTTAGAGCAACTGCTTGCTTCAGTAAGTTTTGTTTTGTTTTGTTTTTTCTCAGATGGAGTCTTGCTCTGTCATCCAGGCTGGAGTGCAGTGGCATCATGTTGGCTCACTGCAGTGTCTGCCTCCCAGATTCAAGTGATTCTCCTGCCTCAACCTCCTAAGTAGCTAAGCAGCAAGGATTACAGGCATGTGCCACCACACCCAGTTAATTTTTGTAATTTTAGAAAAGATGAGGTTTCACCATGTAGGCCAAGCTGGCCTTGAACTCCTGACATCAAGTGACCTGCTGGACTTGGCATCCCAAAGTGCTGGGATTACAAGAATGAGTCATCACCTCTGATTCACTAAGTGATTTTACTGGATCATGAACAGACCAATGGTACACAACAGACAGTCCAGATATGGATCCAAGTGTATACGGCAATATAAGACACTAAAATTAGAATCTCAAACCAAAGGGTAGTATTGGGCTAGTTTTTCAGTATATAAATGGTGTATTAGCCCATTCTCATGCTGCTCTAAAGAACTGCCTAAGACTGGGTAATTTATAAAAGAAAGATGTTTAATTGACTCACAGTTCAGCATGCCTGGGGAGGCCTCAGGAAACAGAATCGTGGTGGAAGGGGAAGCAAACACATCCTTCTTCACATGATAGCAGGAAGGAGAAGTGCTGAGCAAAGGGGAAGAGTCCCTTATAAGACCATCAGATCTCGTAAGAACTCACTCACTATCACAAGAACAGCAGCATGGGGATAACCACACCCATGACTCAATTACCTCCCACTGGTCCCTCCCATGACATGTGGGGATTACGGGAACTACATTTTCAAATTAGATTTGGGTGGGGACACAGCCAAACCATATTAAATGGTGTCCCAATATTTACTGAAAAATGATAAAACTAGGTTCAAATTTCAAATAATGTGTCAGGATAAATTCCAATGTATCAGATATCTGACAATAAAAACAAACAAACAAAAACCTCAAATAAATAGTCAAAGAAAGCATGGTATATTCTTTTGTAACATAGGAGTGAGGTATTTCCTAATTGTGACTCAAAGAAACAACTACAAAATTTGATACAGTTTACTATGCAAAGATAAAACATTATTTTTCATACAGTAGTTTACTATAGGCAAAGTAAACAAATGAACTACCCTAAAAAATGTTCAACAAATGAAGTATGATCTGGTAGAAAAAATGAAAATATTTGGATTCAGAGTGATATTGCCTCTTTTGTCTTTAAAATGTGACTAGTCCTCTTTGGTTATTTCAAGGTTAAGAAAAGCTCAGTGAAAGAGTTAACAGAAAACATTTTTTGTTTAATTTTCTGCTCTGCCAAATCAACAATTAGTTTTCCAGAAGCAGAATTGCCCTCTAATTTGGTCAATGTTTATCATTTTAATCAAATAAAAATAACTAATCATAATTATAATAGGCCAGGCATGGTGGCTCATGCCCGTAATCCCAGCACTTTGGGAGGCCGAGGCAGGAGGATCACAAGGTCAGGAGATCAAGACCATCCTGGCCAACATGGTGAAATCCTTCTCTACAAAAAAAAAAAAAAATTAGCTGAGCATGGTGGCACACACCTATAGTCTCAGCTACTCGGGAGGCTGAGTCACGAGAATTGCTTGAATCCGGGAGGCAGAGGTTGCAGTGAGCCAAGATCATGCCACTGCACTCTAGCCTGGCAACAAAGCAAGATTCTGTCTCAAAAGAATAAAATGAAATGAAATGAAATGAAATGAAATGAAATGAAATGAAATGAAATGAAATGAAATGAAATATAAAATAAAATAAATTTAGTTACTTAAATGTACTAAACTACAAACAGCAGCAAAGATGCGAGTAGAAACCTCATGAGGAAAGACCGTGGTTTCCATAATACCAATGTTAGATTTTACCACCTCTTTAAAAAGCAAGAATTTTAATGCCTTTCTAACATTTGGATCTAAAATGTAATCCTTGAGATAGGATAATATTGTTACGAAGCAAGTCAGAAATCCCAAAGAAGGAATAAGTAATGCAATATATACAATATGTCTTGGAAAATTACCAGAACAATAACTACAAAGATATTAAGAAAAGTATTTAAGGCCCAGGAAAATTATTGGGCAGAGTAAAGACAGAAAGGCATAGATTCCCTAGATACACAGATGTCTTCTCCCAACACAACAAATTGCAACACTTATATAAGCAATGCACACAAAATAGTAAGCAATTTTAGTTTGGCACTGAAGGGCCCTGCAGATGAACTAGGCACATAGATGAGGAAAGGGTACATTTGGCCTTCAATAAAATAGATTCGAAGTTCCAGTTCTCTCGAAACTGTGCTGGAGGGATCAGCTATGTCAACCTTATGTTCTAAATGGTCTGCACATTTATCGATACTGTTTTTTTTTTTTTTTTTCCTACTCCTCAGCAGCCGAACTAGGAGCTGAAGCCATATGGTCAATGATTCACTTGATAGGCAAAGAAACGGAGACATAGGATACAAGACTAGCATTGATCAAACTAGACAAAAACACAACTGTGTAAAACTACATAAAAACAAACACTTCTCCCACCATATCTTCAGTACAACTTCACTAATGAACATCCTCAAATCATACCAGACACTCTGTATTTATTTTTCTGATGTACTTCCCTATAATCTGTTTCAGACTATTTTTATTTACAGAAATGATTTTTTTCCAAGATTGGGACCGCCAAGAAACTACACATGCAAACAGATGTCATATCACTCCTCTAGTCCTGAATTCATATTATTATTAAACTCAATTTTTCTTTTTACCTGAGAACAAATAAACAAAAATAACAAACACCGTCTCTCACCAAAATAATAAAAACAGCAATGAAAAACTTTTCTAAGTAGCTGTGAGTCAAAAAGGTGAAATTTCACTGAGCTGCAAAACTAATTCGACAGTTTTAGGACATGTTCACGTTTTGGTGATCTAGATGATTATTTCTACATTTCTCTATGATCCAGGATGCCAAGGGACCTGCTGCCTGTGGCGTTCAGATTTAGAGGGCTTTGTCTCTGTTGCAGTGACTCAGAGCAAATGGAAAGAGTGTCCATTTTTCATGGATGACTGATGCTTGTAAATTTTCACTCATATCTTTTTTTTTTTTTTTTTTTTTTGCAGTTTGATTTCTTTTTTTTTTTTTTTTTTTTTATACTTTAAGTTCTAGGGTACATGTGCATAACGTGCAGGTTTGTTACATATGTATACTTATGCCATGTTGGTGTGCTGCACCCATCAACTCGTCAGCACCCATCAATTCATCATTCATATCAGGTATAACTCCCCAATGCAATCCCTCCCTCCTCCCCCCTCCCCATGATAGGCCCCAGTGTGTGATGTTCCCCTTCCCGAGTCCAAGTGATCTCATTGTTCAGTTCCCACCTATGAGTGAGAACATGCAGTGTTTGGTTTTCTCTTCTTGTGATAGTTTGCTAAGAATGATGGTTTCCAGCTGCATCCATGTCCCTACAAAGGACGCAAACTCATCCTTTTTTATGGCTGCATAGTATTCCATGGTGTATATGTGCCACATTTTCTTAATCCAGACTGTCACTGATGGACATTTGGGTTGATTCCAAGTCTTTGCTATTGTGAATAGTGCCACAATAAACATACGTGTGCATGTGTCTTTGTAGTAGACTAATTTATAATCCTTTGGGTATATACCCAGTAGTGGGATGGCTGGGTCATATGGTACATCTAGTTCTAGATCCTTGAGGAATCGCCATACTGTTTTCCATAATGGTTGAACTAGTTTACAATCCCACCAACAGTGTAAAAGTGTTCCTATTTCTCCACATCCTCTCCAACACCTGTTGTTTCCTGACTTCTTAATGATTGCCATTCTAACTGGTGTGAGATGGTATCTCATTGTGGTTTTGATTTGCATTTCTCTGATGGCGAGTGATGATGAGCATTTTTTCATGTGTCTGTTGGCTGTATGAATGTCTTCTTTTGAGAAATGTCTGTTCATATCCTTTGCCCACTTTTTGATGGGGTTGTTTGTTTTTTTCTTGTATATTTGGTTGAGTTCTTTGTAGATTCTGGATATTAGCCCTTTGTCAGATGTTCACTCATATCTTTGACAACTGATGTACTTAGCAAATTTCAGATAACATTGTTTAGGGTGAGCTCTGCTTATTTTGGTCCTAATTTAGAAGGAAGACAGACAAAATACACATTCTAAGTACCTACTTTTTGTTGGGAACTATGCTAGGTACTTTATACACCTTGTGTTCGTCAGGGTTTTCCAGAGAAACAGAACCAATAGGACACACACACACACACACACACACACACACACATATACACATGGATTTCATATCCATGGATTCAACCAACAGATTATAAAACATATTCAGAAAAAAAAATTCACAAATTTCCAAAAGACAAAATTTGAATGTGTCATGTGCTAAGTATCACACAAAACAAATAACATAACATGTAGGCATTGTAATCAGTTGAATAATTAATCTGGATGGGTGTGGTGGGTCACGTTTATAATCCCAGTACTTAGGGAGTCCAGGCAGAAGGACTGCCTGAGCCCAGGAGTTTGAGATGAGAGTGAGCAGCTCCAGAATGTATTCCCAGCTCTCTGTTTATAGTATTCACTTTATCAGTCTGGGTCAAGTTTACCTGGATAGAGAATAGGGTCAAGTTTACCTGCATAGAGAAAAGAAGAAAGAAATGGAGTTTAACAGTGAGGTCAGTACTATCTTCTACTTACTTCAAAGCACATGGGTTTATGATGAAACAGATTTTTGTAAATCTTGTCAAATTAGAAAACAAATCACTGACAATGTGCACAATCAGAAAAAAATACCAATAAAAATATTACTGACACTCTTGAGCCAGCTATGTTTTTTGTGAGTTTCACTCAGTTTTCACATAGATTTGCTTTAATAGTAATGATGATGAAGGCATTTCCTCCTAAAAGATACTTGAAGGACACTGCCCTTAGGAAGCATTTTATTCACTATTGAATTTTGCGGTGGGAAGCAGCAGCTGGAAAAGTGTTGTCCAGCTGCACCATGAAACCTGGTACCATAAAAGGATATGATTTGTCAAGAGGTGCCAGATTTTCTTATGAACAATTTGGCTGACGATGTTAAGCAAAGCAATTAGACATAACCAGGAGTTATACCAGGAGTGGCAATTTCTTCTCCAGACTGCCTTGCAATGAGAGAAGGCCATGAGACTGATTTTAGGCAATGAGATTTTAGGGCAAGTCAACAGAGACTTTTTGAAGTATTTTCTTATGCTGATAAAAGGAGAAGGTAACTTAGAGTAGAAGTTCTACATCTTTGCCTTGACTCTACGTTTTTTATTATTTACATGTTGTTGGCATGCTTGGAACTGGGGCCGTTAACCTGCTATGAAGATGTGACAAATGTAAGATCAAATAGCTCATTGTGCTTAGGTCTCAAACTCTTGCCCTCCATCAATCCTCCCACCTTGGTCTCCCAAAGTGGGAATACAGGTGTGAGCCACCATGTCCAGCTGGAAGGTCATTTTTTAAATGTAGTTCCCTGTACCTCTAGCTCACAAATTCCAATTCAGCATTTTTTTTGGGTAAATTTTGAAGTAACTTTTTAGCTTTTTGAGCTTCTAATACAAAGTAAGATCAGGACAATTTAAAGCTGTAGTTTACCATTATACAATTAGTATTTGACAGACATTTGGCTATATATTTTATATAGATCATATTTCAGAATAATTTCAAACGTAGATATTATTACTCTCCACATTTTACAGGTGAGGAAACTGATGTTAGGGAGGAAATCAATATGCATAATTTTAAAATACTAACAAAAGACAGAACAAAGATTTGAAAGTACACTATTAACCTTTTTGCTACATTACTTTGTCAGGCCATCATGATTTTTCCCAAATTTATATGCCCTTTTGGAGCAGATACATGTGAATTACCTTTTTTTCCTTGGTGATGAGTAAATGCATAATCATAATCCTAGTAGAAAACTGTTGACATATACTAGAATTGAGTAATTTGAGGATACTTTAATGAGTCAATTAGAAGGAAACAGACTAACACCATATGCACGGCTATTTCTATTCACAGGGCTAAAGTTGTTAAGTGGGCCATGGGACTATTGGAAATTATAAAAGATGTGTGCAAGGGATGGTCTGTCCACCTCTGGCAGAGAAAAGCACCAGAACCAGGGGCCTGCAGAGAAGGCGTGGGAAAACAGGTCAAGTTCTTATTTTTATCTCTTCTTCTAATGAACTGAACCCAGCAGGGAACCAGAGGATGAAACACCCCATAGGTGTAATCCACAGAGTCAGGACAGAGAGAAGGTTAGAAAAGGGTAGAGACAGAATCAAGAGAAGAAATGGGAGACATGAGAGGAAGGCAACTTTTCAGTTTCTTTTTTTCCTTGGAGACAAAGTCCCTACCTGTCACCCAGGCTGTAGAAAAATGGTGCAGTCTCAGCAAACTGCAATCTCCATCCCCTGGGTTCAAGTGATTCTCCTGCCTCAGCCCCCTGAGAAGCTGGGATTACAGGTGCACACCACTACATCTGATTAATTTTTTTTTTTAATCTTTAGTAGCGATGAGGTTTCACCATGTTGGCCAAGCTGGTCTTGAACTCCTGATCTCATTATGTACCTGCCTCGGCCTCCTAAAGTGTTGGGATTACAGGCATGAGCCACCACACCCAGTCAGAAGGCAACTTTTCCATAAAAAGCTAGCCAGTAGTTAAGGAGATGGAGAAGAAATCAGTTGGAATCAAAGCATCCCAAAAAAGATAACCATAAACACCAGCCAGTCAGGACATTTCATTTTTACCCAGTGGAAGGAAGGCTTAGGCTGCGTATCCCAAAAGCAGGCTCACACAAGTGTCAAAAAGCACATAGATTCGGTTAACTGTGTTCTCATGCCTAGCCAAGCTGATATTGTGTCCAGAATTGGCGGGTTCTTGGTCTCACTGACTTCAAGAACGAAGCCGCGGACCCTCACGGTGAGTGTTACACTTCTTAAAGATGATGTGTCCGCAGTTTGTTCCTTCAGACGTTCAGATGTGTATGGAACTTCTTTCTTCTGATCAGTTCGTGGTCTCGCTGTCAGGAGTGAAGCTGCAGACCTTCCTGGTGAGTGTTACAGCTCTTAAAGGCAGCGCCTCTGGAGTTGCTTGTTCTTCCGCGTAGATTCGTGGTCTCGGGGGCTTCAGTAGGGAAGCTGCAAACCTTCACATTGAGTGTTACAACTCATAAAAGCAATGTGGACCCAGTGACCTGCAAGATTTATTGCAATGAGCAAAACAACTACACTTCCACGGGGCAGAAGGCTAGGGTAGCCTGCTTTTATTCCTTATCTGACCCCACCCACATCCTGCTGATTGGTCTATTTTACAGAGCTGCTGACTGGTACATTTTACAGAGAACTGATTGGTCCATTTTGACAGAGTGCTGATTGGTGCGTTTACAATCCTTGAGCTAGACAGACTCACAGAATGCCAGTTAGCTAGATACAGAGTACAAATTGGTGTATTTACAAAGCCTGAGCTAGACACAGAGTGCTGATTGGTGCATTTACAATCCTTGAGCTAGACACAGAGTCACAGAGTGCTAGTCCTCCAAGTGTCCACTAGGTTAGCTAGATACAGAGTATCAACTGGTGTATTCACAAACCCTGAGCTAGACACAGAGTGCTGATTGGTGTATTTACAAACACTGAGCTAGACACAGAGTGTTGATTGGTGCACATACAATCCTCTGGTTAGATATAAAAGTTCTCCAAGTCCCTATCCCCCTCAGGAGCCCAGCTGGCCTCACCGAGTGGATCCTGCACGGGTGCTGCAAGCTGAGCTGCCCCGCCAGTCCTGAGCTGCACCTGCACTCCTCAGCCCTTGGTCAGTAGATGGGACCAGGTGCCATGGAGCAGGGGGCAGCACCCGTTGGGGAGTCTCAGGCCATGCTGGAGCCCACCCCAGCAGGGGAGCTCGGACATGGCGGGCGCAGGTCCGGAGCCCTGCCCTGCGGGGAGGCAGCTAAACCAGGTGAGAATTTGAGTGCAGCGCTGGTGGGCAGGCACTGCTGGGGGACCGGGGGCAACCTCTGCAGCTGCTGGCCTGGGTGCTAAGCCACTCACTGCCCTGGGCTGGGGGAGCCAGTGGGCCGCTCTGAGCGGGGCCCTCTGAGCCTGCATAGGCGCCCTCTGAGCCTGCACAGGCGCCCATGGGATCTCACACTGGCCCACCAGCGAGTGCAGCCCCGGTTCCCGCCAGCGCCTCTCCCTTGACACCTCCCAGCAAGCAGAAGGAGGAGGCTCCAGCTTCAGCCAGCCCAGAGAGGGGCTCCCACCGTGCGGTGGCAAGCTGAAGGGCTCCTAAAGCCCGCCAGAGAGGACTCCGAGGCTGAGGAGGCGCTGAGGGTGAGGACTGCTAGCACATTGTCATTTCTCAATATCAACCTTAACTAAGATTTTTGTGCATGGCTTCCACAAAATAGAAACAAAATGTCCAGTTTCCTAATCCTGATTTATTCTTCTGGAAGCACAGCTGAAAAGATTTGGCCATGAGTAATGATCTGAACTGTCATTAATTATGATGCAGCCTCCCGTTCTCAGCAGATTCTTTGAAGTAAATATAGATTGATAAGTAAATTCCAATCCAACTTGAGTTATTATTATCTAATTTTCTAAGGATAAAATGCAATATGTAAAGGAATGGATTCATTCTGTCTTCTCCCATTCATGTT
This sequence comes from Rhinopithecus roxellana, assembly GCF_007565055.1. NCBI lineage: Eukaryota > Metazoa > Chordata > Mammalia > Primates > Cercopithecidae > Rhinopithecus > Rhinopithecus roxellana. The sequence goes on along the minus strand of NC_044553.1, from coordinate 142,585,207 downwards.
CTACTTAAAGAATAATAGAAGGCAAATGAAACACTTTCTTCAAATATATATTTATTTCACCTGGAGGTTAACAAAGTAACTGTGTATGCTACAGTAGACAAAGTGAATGGCTCCTAAATGAAATTTTCTAATTAAAGCATTATAATGATAGTTACATATTTGGATAGCACCTTTGGTTGCAATATTTTTTGTTCATAATACTGCTATTTCACCATTCGTTTAAGACATGGTAGCTGAATATTTGTCAGGTGCTAGGGAAATATAATTTATATTCTATGAAGGAAGATTGAGATAGGAAGATAAGATTGAGATAGGAAGAAACTTCACATAGTCAAGAAGTAGCAGGGCAGCATGTGTGAACATTAAAGTTAAGAAGGGTAAAACTGGTAGTGGAAATGGTTGAGACCATTACCAAACCAGAGCAGGATCAAAGGACAGTAGTAATGATTTTAGTCATAGAGTGATGGGGAGACATTGGAGGCCACTGAGCAGGTGAATGGCATGGTCTGATTTCCATTTTTCAAGGATCACTCAAGCTGCCGTATGGAGAATAGTTTATACAGGAACAAAGGAGGAATCACAAAAACTAAATAAATGTTTCCCCAATTAATTAGAACCAAAGGTAGGATTAGAACCTGACTATACTTTCTCAGAAAAGATGCTTCCCATCGTTACTGTAAATCCCTTCCCATACTCAGGGCTCGAGCCATCTTTCTATTTCCTGAATAAACCAAATATTTGCCTGCCATCAGGCCAAGTGTAAACATAAACCTCTTTATTAGAAGCACCTGTGCTGTAAACACTTTTGAAAAAAAAATGATGATTTTCTTTACTTCTTAACAGGACAAATATAGCTGTCCACACCTTCACAAAGTTAGAGACAGAGACAGCTATTTAAAATCCCTGAGAGTTCTTGGAGAGGCTAGGATTATTACAAAGGTAGTTTTGTCTATAAATTGCCAAGTGGCTGTACATATGACATAAAATCGTTTTTGTCTTCCTGTCCTGTAGGAAGGTGAACTGATTGCGCATGTGTACCTAAGTATACATGATGAGCACAGAACATTGCATGGGGATACAATAGACAAAGTGAATGGCTCCTAAATAAAGGACATCTGTGTTTTATCGTTGATTGTTGTGGCAGACTGAATGTTTGTTTCCCTGCAAATTTATATGTTCAGATTCTAACTCCTAGTGTGACTGTATTTGGAGATGGCACCTCTAATGATGTAATTAATGTTAAATGGGGTCATAAGAGCAGGACCTTGATCTGATAGAATTAGTGTCCTTGTAAGGACAGATACCAGAGAGCTCACTTGCTTGCTCTCTTTTACAGCACAAAGAAGAGGTCACGTAAGCGTACAGCAAGAAGGCAGCCATCTGCAATCCAGTGGAGGAGCCCTCCCCAGCCACTAACCATGCTGGCACCTTGATCTTGAACTTCTAGTCTCTGGTACTGTGAGAAAATGCATTTCGGTTGTCTCAGCCACTCAGTCTGAAGAATTTTGTTATGTCAGCTCGAGCAGATTGATGCAGCTATTGAGATACAGAAGTTTCTATTCTATTTGTGTTTCCTTGTTTTGTTTCTGTTGTTGTTGTTTTGTCCCGGGCATGTAGACCAAAGCCAACAGGCAAGATCACTTCATTACTAGGAACCAAGTCTAATCATTGCACCAGAAAATACAAAATTTTATGTATGTAGCTTTTTAGAAAATTGTATTTCAACTCATTACAGGATTTTCATAGTTTATCACAATATTTATGTTGAGAGAAAAGAGCCCTAAAGTTTGAAGATAATTGAATTCTGGAAAATGAGAAAAGTAGTCACTTTTTATAAATTAGTAGGTAGCATCTATTTTTCTTTTTTTGGTACTAAAATGATTACATTTTTATTTTTACCTTATTTTGTACCAAAATGGGTCTAAATGTCTTGGTGACTCATTTCAAACCTTGCATCTTCATTTGTGATTAATCCCACCTACAATGAAACTTTTTTGCTTGATTTTTCTACTGAGATGTGGGTTCCAAGCCTCAGTATCCTATGGATGTACAGTTGTACAATGTAAGTTGTCAACTGTTATATTTGGGAGTGAAAGTAGAAACTACAGGGATGAAAAATGTGTTGGCAAGTTTTCTTTTCCTGAAGGATGTATCACTGGAGAAGTGCCAGTGAATTGAAAAAAAAAAAAAAAGTCTCACAGAGGAAATAATAACCAACAAGCCATGTTCTACTGTCTTAAAACAAAGAAATGCAGTTTATCTCAGGGCACATATTGATGTTGAAAATGATTCAACTTCACTATATCATAAGGGGAACCATCAGAAGCATATGCCTGGAAACCAAAGCCTCTTGGGAGAAAGTTCAAGGTCCGAGTTTTTCGATTTTAGACATCGACCATATGTTTTAATGGAAGACTTGGTCAAATATCACCCAACTCTCTCTCACTTTCTTTACATATAGTAAATAACTAAAATAATACAAAAAAAGGGATTTCTAAAACTTCCGTATTGAAAATATAACACACTTTTGCATCTTTAAAATGGACTATGATCAGACTGGTAGCATCAGTTTGAAAGTGAAAAATGTAACAATATGGCAGATCATTTCTCCCAAGAGAGTTTTAAACATTGCGGAGAGTTCTTGTTGTTTATAACAGGTTAGATATAAATAATGAGGAAAGATCACTGGAAGAGTGATTCAGACTGTGCAAAAGTCAATATGCCTCAGATCCTTCATTTGGAAAATGTACAGAATAAAATATATGTCATAGAGGAGCACTGAGGTTTGAATGAAGCAATGGATACAGGGTAATTGCCATGCTATAGTTGCTCAATAAATGGTAGCTATTCAGGTGCATTTTCCTAACTATTATCAAAATCTTTATCTTCCATAAGATGAATTATTATTAAAACAATGTTTTCTAGAGAAGAGGGAAGAGGCCACAATGGTCATGGACTATGTCGTGGACTCTGAGAAAGTATAGTTAAGTTCTAATCCTACCTTTGGTTCTAATTAATTGGGGAAACATTTCTTTAGTTTTTGTGATTCCTCCTTTGTTCCTGTATAAACTATAGTTGCTAAATAAATGGTAGCTATTCAGGTGCATTTTCCTAATTATTATCAAAATCTTTATCTTCCACAAGATGAATTATTATTAAAACAATGTTTTCTAGAGAAGAGGGAAGAGGCCACAATGGTCGTGGACTATGTAGAATAGGAGATAAGCATTGTAGAGTTTATTAAAAATAAATTTCAGACTTAAGAAAGTTCTAGAGACTGAATTATGCCCCCTGAAATTTTTATGTTGAATCCCTAACCCCAGGTGTGATTGTGTTTGGAGAAAGGGAGGAAGCGATAAGGGTTAAATGAGGCCATAAAGGTCAGATCCTAACTTGATGAAGCTGGTGCCCTTGTAAGAATCGCAAGAGACACCAGACCTCTCCCTCTCTGACATGTGAGGACACAAGAAGGTAGCCATCTGCAAGCCAGTAGGAGAACCCTGGCCAGAAACAAAATCAGCTGGTACTTTAATCGTAGACTTTCCAGCTCTCAGAAGTGTGAGAAAGTAAATTTCTGTTGTTCAAGCCACCAACCCTAATGGGGTTTTGTTATGCCAGCCCAACACAGTAAGACAAGAGGCATTAAAGGGTAATTATTTTTGTTTTTTGTTTGTTTTGTTTTGTTTCAATTTAGGCAAAGATAGAAGTGAATACACAAATAAACTGCATTACCTGAAAATAAGTTAAATCATTGTAGCCTTTAAATTATTGAAACAGAGATGGGCACCATTGACATATATATTAAAAGCTACATTTCAATGCCCTCAATATTCTTACCTCAGAAATCATAAAGTGTTTTGCAACTTAATGAGTTTAATACTTCTATAATTAAGACACATGTCTTAGAAGTTTATTCCGATCAAGACTATTTTACATGCATGAAAAATGCCACCAAAGAAGCACAAGAGTGATAGCAGTAACACCCTATTATTTGTAGAAAGTAACATAGTGAGAACAAATGGCTATATTTGAAAGCAGTTGGCTGTCAGAGCCATATAAAGAAAACACAAACAGAAGCAATTTATTCAATAATATTATGCTTCATTAGGCTTTGGATTTAGTCTTTAATGTTGCCAGGAGGCAGAATGTTTTACTGAGGATTTTTTTTGGAAATTATTGCAAAATATTATTAGATCCCAAAAAGCACTTTTATTCTTAATTCTCATTACTGCTTGGAAATTCTTTCCTGCATCCATACATATTTATACATATAGCTATACATATGTATTTGTATTATTTTGTGTGTGTGAATTTATTTGTATTTTGGCAAAGTCAAATATAACTATGGTAGAAAATATCTCTTTAATTTGGTAGAGAAGCAATATTATTAACTCATTTTACTGAATGTGGTTTTAATACTAGAAATCTAGAATGACACTTGTCTGGTTAAAAATGTCAGAAAACAATGAATACAGTAAAAATTCAGAGTCTTTTTTTTTCAAGCTAATCTAATTTTATGTGGAAAATATGGATAAAATATGACTTTAAAAGTTTACAATGGCATTTCTCTTAATCTAATTTAACTTGTATTGAGCTGTGATGGTTTGAATGCGTCTCTCAAAATTCATGCATAGAAAAGTTAATCCCCAATGCAGCAGTGTCAATGGGTGGGACCTAAAAAGAGGTGATTAGGTCATGAGAATTCTGCCCTCATGATTAAATTAATGTAATGATTGTGGAAATCAGTTAGTTATCTTCAGGATGGGCTTGTTACAAAAGTGAGTTTAGCCTCTTCTTTAACTTTTGCTCTCCCTCCTGCCCTTTTACCTGCTGTGATGGGATGACACAGCAAGAAGGCCCTCACAAGATGCCAGTACCTTGATAACTGAACTTACCAGCCTTCCAAACTATAAAAAATATTTTTTTTCTTCTGTAAATTGCCAAGTTGTTGCCATTCTGTTATAGAAACACCAAGTGGACTAAATCATGAGCTAAGAAGAGGTTTCCTTGCCCTAACAATATGTAGCATGCATGGACTTATTATGCTAATTAGGTCAAGGGAATACTTTCTCCCTCTCACTACTTCAGGGGCCACAGATAAAAATTTCAGCCTTGATTAACCATGCAAATTTGTATTATTTTCCCAAGGGTAGCATATCTGGGTTGTTGTAATACATTTGAAATTAACCCACGTATCTTTAAAGCCAATTATATATCTGAAATAGACTCTTCGTATGTAGGAAACAAATATCATGGTCTCATAAAAACTTTGAACATGTGTCAACTGTAGAATCCTATTAGTTCAAATTATAATTTTTGATGTAGGTGCTTGTCTTTCAAACAAAACTGTGGGACCCTCTATTGTTTGTTACCTGATCATGTTTTTTAATTCTCAGAGTATAGCACAACTCACAAAAGATAATTTGACAAAATACAAGAAATTGAGTTAAAAGAATTAGCTACTTAGAAAAAAATTTTGTAGTTTTTGAGAGTTAGCACTGAAAAATGTCTACAAAGTAACTGTAGTACAGATAATCCTACAATGACAGTTAAAATGATAGAGTGATCATCTGAAACACCCATGAATAAGCTATACCAACAATGTTTCTCAACAGGGTATCCATGTGTGCTGTCTGAAAAATAATTTTTTTAATGTCTCCTGACTGATTTAATTATATGAACATATAATATTACAGGTTATTTAATGTTTCAATGACTGAGTGAATGGGAAGCTCTGTTGTATATGGCTTTAAATCTTCTTGGGCTTATATCTTATTTCAGCCATTGCTGTTATGAATAATTCCATGGAGGCTTTGTGCAGCTTGGCACAAGTGTGATCTGACAGTGTCTTGACAATGCACAGCAGGTCCTCTGACTTGCTGCCCAGAGCTCCTCTAACACAGGGTGTTCCTCATGAAGATTTTGGCAATCAAGCATGCGCAGCACTTATGTGTTGGAGACTGAAACAACAGATAAATGATTTTCCTTTTTACTTCTGTGGTGGGTGGTTCTGAGACATACCAGAAGGCTTCTTAGAAACTTTCTTGGGCTAACCAAATTATCTTCTCTTGAGGTGGCCAATCAGTAACACATTTTTGAATGAACTTCCTGTCTTGTCCTGTTCACTCCGACACCCTTTAATCTGGTTCCCTGAAATCATATTTCTGAATAAGTCATTAGCATGTTGGCCTTTATCAGTCTGCTTTGGGAAAACTGAAACTAACACATTGACTCTCCTTATTATTAAAGATATTGTTGGTGCCAAATGATTGCATCAAATTATAGAAGGAAATAAATTAATCAATTTAAAAGCAAATTTATATTCATGATATATCCTGAGAAGTGATAGAATATATGACTTCATACCATATTTGAATTGAAGTTTCCCAGAAATTTAAAATTTTTTAAAGTAATGAAAACTCTGTGTTATGCTCACACAGTGCTGACTAGTAAACACAAAACAAATTCAAAATTCCCTCTGACTACAATATTATCATAGTCACACATGGGTAGCAATTTAAATTATCTAAAACTATAAGATCCCTTGAATTACATTAATGTTATTAATTTGAAAAGTCTTGGTTTTGTAGGTTGGCTTGGAGTTAATATTTATATTTTTCTTTGTTTTTTGGTATAAGAATGATAAGCATAAGACGTTTAAAACTAGATCCATGTCTACATTTGTTTATATAACAGTACATTAAAATGATTTAAGTCAACATTAGGGGTATATGAGTAAATCTCCTCAAACCGTATCCATATCTTATTTCAAAAATGGTATTCAAAGGTGAGGACCTGGACAAAGTTTCATTGGAGTCATTTGCAACTGTTAATAGAAATTCAGGAACCAGGTTTATCAGTGAATGCAATCAAGGCTGTCATTAAATATTGCATTGTGATTTTTTTTGTATTAAAAATGAAATAAATTATTTCCTACAGCTTTCTTCATGCTCTTTCAAAGGGTGAAATGACAATGAATGTGCAATCTAATGTCCATCCACCTGAGAGAGCTGCCTGTAGTCACTCAAGATAATGTAACCCAGCAGCTGTTTCTACTTTAAAGGTCATTGAGAATTTATAAACAGTGTTTTTCTTTACTGTTTTTCTTAGGCTTAAATAGTTCTATAATGAAAATTAGGCATATTTTAATATGTCTTATGAGCAAATCCAAAGATAATAAATATCTCCAGAATACCACACTTTACAGAAGTCTCTTTTGTAAGAACTGGATAGACCTGTGACTGGTTTTGTAGTCCTATAGAACTGTGTTCAAATTCTCACTCTGCTATTTGGTCTCTATATGACATAGATGGCCTTAGACAAGCACAGTCTGTATCTGAGTAACAGTTTATTGATCTGGAGAGTAAGGTACACTAATATTAAGTAATGCAGACAATATCTTTAGTTTTCGCCATGTTTGAATGTATAGAACACAGAAAGTATTGAAATAAATAAATATAAATACATATATATGTTGATTATACCTTATGTATTTTCTGTACTTTTAACTATTTCTCTAGTTTATGCTTTGTACTTAGCCTTTTATTAAGAGAATGATAAGAATAAAATAAGAAATAAAAATAAAATAAGAAAACATGTTAAAACAATGTTATACATCAATTTAGGTTTGGAGCAGACCAAAGGAAATTATATATGTATTTCAAATATATATATGTATATAAAACACACATATATTATATACTTTTATATTAAATACATTTCATATTAAAATATACAAATATATATTAAAATATTTCATACTAAATATATATTTTATATTAAAATTTAATATATAAGTATATAAACAATATAAATAGCATATATAAATAAATGACTAACTGTAACTCTTGGCAAAGAGCAACTATTCTTGTACTTTTCATCATTTTTTTTTAAATGAGGAAAAGTTAGAAGATTTTTACCTGTAACACAAAAACAAGAATAAAGTAAAAAATGTTTTTAAAACCAAATTACTGGCCAAATAAAAGGAAATATCAGGTTGCAACACCTTAATGAAAGATAGTACTTACTGCTTTCAAGAGACATAAATAGACTCTGATGACCTGATCAATGTGTGGGAAGAATAATGGTTAACTTGCAAAATTAAGTGAAACAGGCATGGGAATTACAGAAGCCAGGGCTAGCAGGGGCTAGGACATTAGCTAGTGAAGACTGGTGAGGACACTATTTCAGCGGAATCCATTGGTGATCTTGTTTGGGTTACACAGTTGGCTAGGGAAGGGAAGGGAGAGAAAGAGAGGATGAATTTTTTAAAATATGCACTTTTAAGCATGTTTTTAATTTTTATTTTTAATTGACACATAACGATACATATTTATGAGGTAGAATGTGATGTTCAACATGTATACACTGTGTAATGCTCAAATCAGGTCAACATGCATATCCATCACCTCAAACATTTATCTTTTTTTGTGTGGGATGGGAACTTTGAAAATTCTCTCTTCTAGCTATTTTGAGAGATACCATACCTTATTGTTAACTACAGTCACCCTACTGTGCAATAAACACCAGAACTTATTCTTCCTTTCTAACTGTAACTTTGTACCCATTGATTGACTTGTCATGGCTCTCCCCTCATTTCCTCAGCCTGTGGTAATCACCTTTCTATTTGCTACTTCTATGGGGTTGATTTTTTAAGATTACACATATGCAGTGAGATCATGTGATGTTTGCCTTTCTATGCATGGCTTATTTCACTTCACATAATGTCCTGTAGGTCCATCCATGTTGTTGGAGGTGACAGGATTTCATTCTTTTTATGATTAAATAGTGTTCTACTGTGTATATATAGCACATTTTCTGTATCTGTAGTTGGGCTTTTAGGTTGATTCTGTATCTTGACTACTGCGAATATGGAATCAACATACGTGTCCAACCACAGATGAATGAATGCTTTTAAACTGCAAATTCCATCAGGTCAGCACACAGTAAGGATGTAAGAAAATAAGAAAAATCTCTGAAATGAAAGCTGGTTTCCTCTTATCAGAGAAAAAGGGAATGCCTAGCAAGGCCAAAATTAGTAATGTTTATTAAGACTTTAAAGCCTGATAATGTGTCACTGTCATGTATTTAAAGCCAGAAAGTAAGTCAAAGACATATCTGAAGAAATATATTGGGTCAATGAGTGATATCCTTCAGGCCTGATGACTAATTCCTGTATATAAAGAATAAGATGACTGCATGACTTGTGTGTCTATCCACTTCAGCATTTTTCTGACAGAACACAGCATCAGGGGCCCTCTCACCCTCGAATAAAGGATAGGACTGTTCTTCATTCATGAACAAGCCTCAGTAACCTGTGATACAGGAATAAAAGTCATTTCTAGGTTCATATTAACCACTGATGAAATTCAGTGCTTCTAAGCTTTTATTTCCTACTGCTGAAAGCTTTCTAAGGTAATAGTAATATAATTATTAAGTATATTTTTCAAGTGTTTTTATATCTTTCTTCCTTCCTCCCTTCCTTCCTCCCTTCCTCCCTTCCTTCCTCCCTTCCTCCCTTCCTCACTTCCTTCCTTCCTTCCCTCTTTCCTCTCCTATATGACAGAAGCTGAAAAGAGCCATTCAGTTCAATTATTCTGATTCTTCAGGTTCCATCTATGTGAAACAGGCCATGCATCAGAGACATAGACACATCAGAATTCCCATATGCACTGCATTAAACACTACTTAGGAGAATCAGTCTCAGCAGAACCAAACCTCTCAGTCCCACTTGCTGTCATATGTGCCGAGCCAAGGTGCATAGAGAAGAAGAAAATCTCACTGATAGGGTACAGGCTGCGTGTGAAATTTCTAACACTGCTATCTGTAATCACTAAGATAAGATGCATGGGTGTCAGAGTTAACTCTCCCACTGAACTATGCCTAAAGCCATGTGCTCAAGTGGCTAAATGGAGGCAGACATTACAAAGGTTTTAAATTTTTGTTTGTTTTGCTGATGACAGATGTTTGAACACCCACACAAAACGATGGTTTTAGAACTCAGTTTCATTGGATCAAAATGTGAGTATTTGTGTGATATTTGGTTTTGTAGACAATAAAGTCTTAGGCAATTAGAAAAGCTTTTTCAATAAAGTGTATTATTATATTTAAAATCTTTTAAAACTTTTATAAATATGGTTTGTATGTCTTTATTCTCTTTCTGAGAGTGGGGAACTTTATAGTTTGAATTTTCTCAAAGCAGAGGGATTCTGAATTTATTTGGGAGGTAATCCAAGAAAATCACCAGTAGGAGTTTGGAGAAATGAGGCAGAGAATGAGATGAAGACAATCAAGAAGGCTTTCTCAAGGACATTACCACTGCAGATAGTTGGAGTTTCAACTCCATGGGTAATTTAGGCATTCTGAACCAACCATGCTGCAGTTATCCCATTTGAGGGATCAGGGAGCTAAGCTATTATCCATCAGCTTCTGATGTTACTGGTTATTGATTTATCCTGGGAGTTTCAGTTCCCAGCACTTCCCCATCAGTACTGTCCTAAGCCAAGTGGTGGCCAAAGGAAACCCTCAGACATAAAACCTGTCTTTTTTTTTTTTTTTTTTTTTAAGTGCTGAGATATATGTGCAGAACGTGCAGTTTTGTTACACAGGTATCCATGTGCCATGGTGGTTTGCTGCACCTATCAACCTGTCACCTAGGTTTTAAGCCCTGTATGCATTAGGTATTTGTCCTAATGCTCTCCCTCCCCTTGCCCTCTATCCCCCAACAGGCCCCAATGTGTGATGTTCCCCTCTCTGTGTCCATGTGTTCTCATTGTTCATTTTGGTGGCTGAAAGTCAGGTTATATGCCAAGGGGGATAGGCAGGACACTGGAATTATCTGCTAAAGAGGTCTATTAACTTTTCCATTTTTTACATGGAGAAATCAGGACAAAGCTTTTTTTGCATTTTTTATATCAAAATGTAAAAAGGCCCACTGCACTAATGGGCATATAAAACATGCTAACATCTATTAAAATAGAAACAACAAATTAGCCTGTTTATTTTGGTTTGTGTCTTTAATTCTCAAGTCCATATCAAGATAATAAAAGATACTGAACTTGGTTTCTTCTCTCTAGTTCTCAGAGTGACTAGCTATACAGTGACTAGTGATTAGTACTGACAATGCCGTGAGAATCTTCCAGAAAGTAATAAAGGAGTAGCATTTCATAGTTTCAACCTAGTATTTGGAAGTCAGAAGAAATCATACTTACATCATGCTTCTGATGATACCTTTACTATCCATAATCATAGGTTAATTCACCTGAATTCAGATCAGATATGCAATTTAATCCCATTTTGAGTGTATATTCTATTGCATTATATTCTATTTAGCATGTATTGAGTGTTAACAATCTGAAATATGCATGTGACTTCAGCTACTCAGAAAAATTAATTTGAAGTTCGGGTGTGGTGGCTCATGCCTGTAATCCCGGCACTTTGAGACACCAAAGTGGTGGATCACTTGAGATCAAGAAAGTGAAACCAGCCTGGTCAACATGGTGAAACCCCATCTCTACTAAAAATACAAAAAAAAATTAGCCAGGTATGGTGGTGGGCACCTGTAATTCCAGCTACTTGGGAGGCTAAGGCAGGAGAATTGCTTGAACCTTGGAGGTGGAGGTTGCAGTGAGCCAAGATAGAGCCACTGCACTCCAGCCTGGGCAACAGAGCAAGACTCCATCTCAAAAGAAAGAAGAAGAAAAATTAATTTGAGAGCGAGATGCTGTTCTGTGTAACACAAATGAGTTACCTATACAGAAATTTATTCATTAAACAATTGTTATCAAGTATTGTTAATTAACCCAGTTTTAACACATTTTTCTACAAGGCACTATTTTTAAATATATTTTGATATAATCCCATATTTATTTTCTAGATGTTTTATTATACAATTTTTAAACATACAGCTAAATTAGAATTATGCAGTGATTACCCATCTGTCCATAGCATTTATTCTGTAATTAACATTTGACTATATTTATCAGTTAAACCTACATTTGTTTTCTATCACCACTATAACAAATCACCACAGCTTAACACAGCACAAATTTATTACAGGTCAAAAGTTCAGAATGGATTTCAGTGGGCTAAAATCAAGATATTGGCAGGTAGGCCTTTCTTTGGCAGGTCTTTTTGTAGGCCCTGAGAAAGAATTCATTTCCTTGTCTTTTCCAGCCTCTAGAGGTCACTCACTTTCTTTGGCTTGTGGTGTCTTCCTCTATCTTGAAATCTAGCAGTGGAGCATCTTCAAATCTTTCCTGACTCTGAACCTTGCTTCTCTTGCCAGATCTCCTCTCACTCTTCTGCCTTATTCTTCCATCTTTTAAGGCCCCTCATGATAATATTGAACCCAGAATAACCCAGGATAGTCTCCTTAGTTTAAAATCCTTAAATTATTGACATCTGCAAAGTCTCCTTTGCCACGTAATGTAATGTATTCAAAGCTTCCAGGAATAAGGATGTGGACATCATTGAGGTCCATTATTATGCCTCCCATTGATCTCCTTTCATCCATCAATCCATCTAATTTTAGAGGTGAATTTTTAAGTAAATTGAAAGCTGCTTATTCTCAAAGGTACTCCCAATTGAGTTATCAATAAAGAAAAGTTACTCTATATCTTTAAATCTCCTTTAAAGAAGAATATATTTTATAAGTTTCTCATACTTTTCAGGAATTTGTCTATGTGAATGCTTCCACAGTTTTGCTACTCTATGCATGTGTCCTCACTAATTTGGTTAGTATGTTAACACAAGATGCTGATTTACAGATAATTTTAATGTGTGTTCTGACATTTGTAGTCTTTCTACTGTTTGCTATAAATATTTTGCACTCAAGAATTCCATATTAAACCCTCCTTACAAAATCAGTTGATGATTAGAGAAATGAAATCCATTTTCCAGTAGATATTTTATCCTTATGGGTCAAATTTAGCCCCAGTGCGACTCATTAGCTATCTCTATCCAACTAAACAAAAATAATACTTTAGAAAATCAAGGGGATCCCCCTTCTGCAAGGTGGTCATATTGCAAGAGAAATATAAAATAATGAAGAATTCAGTTATTATGTAGATTTGTCTGTATAATATTATATCAACTTTGAATTTACAAATTTATAATATCATATCGAATGAACTAGAAATCACCATGTTTCAATTCAAAAAATTGATGAAGTCACAATTGCAATAACATTAACTAGCATATATTGAGTATTGATTATCTTCTAGATAGTGTAAATTATTTAAATATTATCAACCCTATTCAATAGATAAGAAAAAGTAGGCGTGTACAGACTAAGTAAAACACCAATGTTCATACTGCTAATGTGTGCAGAAACCAAGATCTAAACAATCCTTCTGAGCATTGTGCCTGGTGCACAGATAGAGAGAGGAACCAAGAAAGTCATCCCTTTTAGTCTATATGGAATAAAGAGAAGATTTCTGTCAAAGTCAGTTTGGGGTGCTAAAAGAAAATACCATAGATTGGTGGCTTAAACAGTATACATTTCTTTCTCAAAGTTCAAGAGACTAGGAAATCTAAGATCAAGGCACCAGTAGATCCAGTGTCTGGTGAGGATCTGGTTTCTGGTTCGCAGATGGTCATATTCTAGTTGTATCCTCACACAACAGGAAGCAGAGAAAGAGAAGTAGCAAGCTTCCTTCTGTCTTTTCTTCTAAAGGCACTGATCCCATTCATGAAGGCCCCACCCTCATGATCTAATTACCTTCCAAATGCCCTACCTCCTAAAATCATCACAGTAAGGGTGAGGATTTCAACATAGGAATTTGGGAACATAGACATTCAGTCCATAACATCCCATCCCAGCCTCCCAAAGTCATGTTTTTCTCAGATGAAGGGAAAACATTTCTTTCATCCAAAAGCCCTCAAAGTCTTAACTTATTTCAGCATCAACTCTAAAGAACACACACTGATCTTCAAGACAAGGAAAGAAGGGCCCTGTAGGGGATGCAGATATTATTAGGGCTGCCAAATTCTCATGTAAATATTGTCTAAGTTAGATATGGGTGAGACTCCAAGTATGACTCATTCTGGGGTAAAATTTATCTTCAGCTGTGAACTTGTGAAACCAAACAAGTTGCATGCTTCCAAAACGCAATGATGGAACAGGCATAGAATAGATTCCCCTATTCCAAAAGGGAGAAATGAAAAAGAAGGAAGGGGTGAGAGATCACAAGTCCCAAGAATGCCAAAAACCTAGAAAGGCTAAGAGATTATAAATCTTGAGAATAATTTCTTTTGACTCAATGCTTTTCCTTCCAGACTCACTGGGACATCAGTCCAGCCTCCTCCAAGACCCACTATGTCAGCAGTTCTTCATCTGTGGCTCTGCAGGCAAGGATCACACATTGTGATTCTGCCAGGTAGAAGTTGTGCTTCTCTGGATCTGTCAGGTGGCCTTGCCCCCAAGGCTTTGCTGGGTGTTGGTCCTACTCTTTGAAACTGAGGTGGAGACAGTTCTGCACCCCCTACTCTCAGGCACTCTAGATGTGCAGTGGAAGTGGCAGTCCTAAGATATCAGCATTATGTGCAGGGTCCTTCTTCCCTTATCTTGAAGAAAGTTATATATTTGCAGGTGAAGAGCCCTTATGATCCATTCCCATCGGGTCTTCCAACAGTCTTTCTCCATTTTGTCCTGTTTTCTTTGTTCCTAAGTCCCAGCTAGAAATGTTTCCTCTACTGTAATGCCATCTCTATGCCTGGCTTCTGTTGAGATGGCTGATTAGGTTATGGTTCACATCCACACTAATCTTATTAAATGGTCACTCTACCAAAGCCTTAGTATTCTTTTTCAAATGCACCTTCTCATTTTTATTTTTTGTAATGTGGATAGGCTGATAAATTTCCACATCCTAAAGTTCTGGTTTCATTTTGCCTAACAGCTCTGTCTTCTGTTCAGTTCTCTCCTGTATATTTCACTATAAGAAGTTAAGAGAAAGTAAAACACCCTACGAGTACTTGGTTTACAAATCTCAGATAAATATACAATGTCATTACTCACAAATTCTACCATCCATACAACACTAGGAACACAAACACAATTCAACCAGGCTTTTTTTTGGAGCGCTCACCAGAATCAGAATCAGAATGTATAAACCTCTTCAGGCAAAATCAGCATTTGCTAACATGTGCATCAAATCTCTTCCAGCTTCTACCCCATTATCCAGTTCCAATGCCTCTTCCATATATTCTTAGCCATGTTTTTACATCATTAACACACCTCTCAGTACCCATTTATGTCTTAGTCTGTTTGGAGTGCTAAACAGAATACCATGGACTGGATTGCTTAAACAACAGAAATTTATTTTTCACAGCTCTGGAGGCTGGAAAATACACTATCAAAGTGCCAGCAGATCCAGTGTCTACTGAAAGCCTGTTTCCTGGTTTGCAGATGGCTGTCTTCTAGTTGTATTTTCATATGGTGGAGAGCAGAGAGGCACAAAGGAAGCAAGCTCTATGTCTCTTCTTCTAAGGGTTCCAATCCCATTCGTGAGGGTTCCACCCTCTTAGCCTAATTGATATGGACAGAAGACCATTGATATGGTGGTTCCCCAGCAAAGGCCCCACTCTCAAGTGTGGATACCCATGGCCCTAAATGAGAACAAGCATTCTTGTTTTTGTGCCCAAAATGTTACCTTTTGGCCTGCCATGTATCCTGTCCTGCCACCGTATAAATCCCAAGCCCCAAGCTGCAGACCAGCAGTTCAGCAGACCAGCAATGGTGGAGTGACACAGCAGAGAAACAGAGGAGTGATGTCTGGATGCCGAGGGGAGTTCTGCTGGGGGTGGTCGGAGAAGAGTCTGGCCCCAGGTGAAGACCACCTTCCCATTCCATCCCCTCTTTTCATTCCCCATCCATCTCACTGAGAGCCACTTCCATCACTCAACAAAACCTTGCACTCATCCGTTGAGCCTGCATGTGATTTAATTATTTTGTGACACTGGGCAAAAGCTTGGGATACAGAAGTCTGTCACACTGGCCCTCTGTCCTTGCAATAAGACCCAGGGTCCATTTAGCTGATTAGCACACAAGTCATCTGCAGAAATCAAAGCTGAAAGACCTTGGTAATACTAGGGTTGCAGGCACCCACCCCTAGACACCTACCACAGGGCCAAGAGCCCAAAGCACTTGTTCCAGCCTCTGCACCTGCCCATCTACATGCTTCTCGTAAAGGTTTGAGCTGTGGTGGGGGATGACCAAATAGGCGAACCACATTCCTGTCTCATGTCCTGCAAGGGGAATCAGGGAATGCTACTGTTTCATAATTACCTTTCAAAGGCACTACCTCCTAATACCATCACATTGGGGTTAGGATTTCAACATATGAATTTGAGGAGGGGTGCACAAATATTCAGTCCATGACACTTTGCAACAGTGGTAACTTCCAAAGAATATGTCAGAGTCAGTCAACAGTAAAAACTAGAGTAGGGTTTTTCAGACGAAGAAAACAGAATTTTCAAAAATACGTAGAGCATCTTTTCTCAAGGGAGGGTGACACCCACCCCCTGGAGGCATTTGGTGATGTCTGGAGGCATTTTTACCTGTCATAACTATGTGAGGTTGCTACTAGCATCTAGGGGGTAGTGGTCAGGGATGCTGCTATATGTCCTCCAATACACAGGACAGACTTTGCAACAAGAAATTACCACAAAAAATGTCAGTAGTGCTCATATTGAGAAATTCTAATCTAGAACACATACAAATGCCTGAACCAGCATGTACAGGGGACAGGTAGTTTCAGGTTGCTAAATGTGGGATTGAGTTGGAGGAAGGAGAATGGTGGGGCTGTTGTATGTCACTCATAAATAGCTTTATAGTTAGGCTAAGGAGTCTAGATTTTATTCTCCAAGTAATGGGGAGCCAAGGAAAATTTTAATAGTGGGGTTACATGAAAAATCTGTATATCTTGAAAAAGGGGTAGTTTATGAAAATCAAATAAGATCCTGCATATGAAAGCAGTTTATAAAATGTTGTATAAATTTTAGGCATTGTTATTTCACATACATCAGACCTCTTCATTAAAATAGGTTGACATCAAGTGAGATTTATTAGAGCAATTAAAAAAATCACATCATAATTTGACAGGATCATTTACCAGTACTCTCATGATCTGATATATTGTTACTGTACTCCTAAATAGCTCACTCGTAGTCTGTTTGATTGCTATTAAAGTGCCACTTCTTGTTCTTTTAATAGCTATTTATATTTCTCTCAATGTAAACATTCACATTATAAATCTTCCAGTTTTCTAAGCCAGCTCTGCCCTGGCATCCCCTCTCAGGAGTTTATACTGCTTTGACATCCACATAGTAACTACTATGTTGCTCATTCAAATAGACACAATCAGGTTATGAAAACTGAAGTACATAGAAATTAATTTTTTTGAGACAAAGTCTCATTCTGTCACCTAGACTGGAGTGCAATGGCATGGTCTTGGCTCACTGCAACCTCCGCCTCCCAGGTTCAAGTGATTCTCCCACCTCAGACTCCCAAGCAGCTGGGACTACAGGCATGTGTCACTACACTTAGCTAATTTTTGTATTTTTAGTAAAGGCAGGGTTTCACTACGTTGGCCAGGCTGGTCTCAAACTCCTGACCTGGTGATCCGCATGCCTTGGCCTCCCAAAGTGCTGGGATTAGAGGTGTGAGCCACTGTGCCCGGCCAGAAATTGATATTTTCTCATTAACTTATTTCCTTCATATTTCCTTTTTTCTTTCTATTCTTTCTCCCTGTCTTCTATTTCTTCCCTGTTTTTTCTCTTTTTTCCCATAAACTGGCTAATTGCAGTAGGGGAAAATAAAAACAGGAAGAAAGAAACTCTTACCAATGTCTCACCAAGACATCAGATTATGTTACTTGTGAGGAATAATCATGAATGAATTTAAAGATGACCTCTGGCAGTCCTGTAAGATTGTGTTCAATGACCTTGCCTCCTGGTATGAACAGCCTTGTATAATTCCCTGTCCTCAAATAATCTGTTACTAATCAAGAGAGTGTGGCAAAATTGAGGGACTGTCACTTCTGTAGTTAGGTCACAAGAGGTAGTGACTTCTGTCTTTCCAGTAGACATTCTCTTGCTGACTTTGATAAAGCAAGTAGCCATATGGGAGAGGCCTATGTGCCAAGGGCCTGAGGAAGAGGCTCCAGCCAATAGCTAGCAAGGAATGGAGGGCCGTTAGTCTCACAAAACTTGAGGAGCTTGAGGAGCTTCCAGTGGTCACTTGAGTTAGCTTGGAAGTGGATCCTTCTGTAGGTGAACCTTTGGAACTGACCCCAGACATAGCAGACACCTTGATTGCTAATTTCTGAGAGATAGTGAAGTAGAGGGACCAGCTAAGCCTTGTCTAGAAATTGTGAGACAATGAACCTATTTTTTGTTTTTTCTTTTAGGAGGTAAATGTTGGGATAATCTGTTATGCAATGCACTGATGGAAAAGTAATACATGACCCTTAGTCTAGGTTTCTTCTAAAATTAAGTATCTTTGTCATCAATGGTAGGCACTAAAGACACAAAGATATAAAGCTCATCGACATAAATACTGGAACAATGGACACTCAGCCTACTTGAAGGTGGAGGGTGGGAATGATGATGGGGATCAAGCAACTACCTATAGAGTACTATTCACACTACCTGGGTGACAAAATAATTTGTACACCAAACCCCAGTGACACACAATTTATCCATCTAACAAATATGCGTATGTACCCCCTGATTCTAAAACAAAGGTTTGAAGGAAACATAAAAATAAAAATAATAAGTTGTGTGGAATTTAAGTTGTAAAATCCAAAGACAGTTTTGTTTCATTGTGAAATGAGTGACTTTAATGAAGCCAAAGCGCTTTGCCCAAATGTTTACTGTTGACATTCTGAAATACAAATGAGAAGCGAATTAATTTTGTCTTCCAAACTATGGACTTTCAGTCTTTATGGCATAGAATAACAAAATAATAGCATTTATATACCTAAGAGTTGATACAATCTGCATTAGTTAACAGTAGCTGCTGTAAGAGATTAAAATAACAACATAGCACAATAGCCACTTATCTCATTTATGTAAAATTCAAAATGAGTGTTTATGATCTGCATGAATCTCTCTTAACATCTTTAAATTAGAAATCCTGAATTGTCCAATCTTGATGTTTCACCATTTTCAATTCCTCGCCAAGACGGCCACAGAAAGGAAACAATTATTGAGTATTGTTCATGAGAAGAGTTTATGAGCAGAGTTTGAAATTGGCTTATGTAACTTCTGCCGAAGTTTCTTGGGTCATAAACTAGTTCTGTAGTCATACCTAACTGCAAGGAAGGCAGTGGAATATCATCTAGCTGTGCCCAGTAGATGGATTTAGCAATCAGCAAACCAGCCAGGCTCTGTCACATACTCTGACTTTTCTACTTTGCAAATACGAAAATGGAGGTTTACGGAGAGTTCAATGCACTTGATGATGCTCATACCTCCAAAAATAATAAGAGACTAAAAGCTAGAATCCAGTTTTTCTAACTTCTTGTTTGCTACTTCTCTGCCATTAATTCTATATAGAAAATATAGAGAATAAATGATTATTTGTATAGAGTTTTCTAAAGTTATTAAACAGTTTGGCAGCCTATCATTAAAGGCCATTTGCAAAGATTCAAATATGTGATTAATCAGCATGTAATTACTTAGCATGCCAATTTAAAAGAAGTAGACCATGGGTCTCCATTTGTGCTGAAAGGGCAAATAAAATATAGCCTTTCTCTAATCTTACATTAATGAAAATTAATTAATGAAAGTGCAGTTCAATTGCAAGAAAACATTTGGGGGCATATGTGGGTTTCTTAGGTGCATCACTTTAATTAAAAATTAAAAATTTATTATCTTTTATTTTAACTAAATTTAAATTTCCTGTTATTAGTTCCAAAAAGTGCTTGAAAGAAAAAAATATGGCATTGTGTCTCAAAGGAGTTGTGCTCATTCTGACATTCATTAACCTTTACTAAGATGAACCATTTCAGAGAGGTCTAAGTGACCACGGAGCTGGGAAATTTAGTTGGCCTGAATTTGCCAGATGGAATCATGCTTCCTCTTATCCCAGACACTCAATTTTGCTTTCACATTAGTCTGGTCAGTACTCAATATCTTAGTTAACCTAGTTCACAAAACTAAGTATTTGTTTCTGTTTTATTTGTTTCTGTTGTTGTTTTTTTTTTTTCTTGTGGGTGTAGGGTTGTTTGGTTTTGCTTTATACTCATATTAAAAAAATTGATGTTTTTTAATCAGGTATCTTTTTCTTTTAACTATGCCATTAAAAAGTAATTATCTTGTTAATAATTATCTTGTTTACTGGCTTCCCATTCCTGTTAACTGGAATGAGATTTCTATCGTTTTTAAGTAGAAAGGTTCACTATGATTAATTTTGGAATTAGAATGCACCCAGAAATCTTTTATATATGATTTTTGAACAAATGTTCTTTACCATAGAAATGAAAATACACCATACTTACTACTGGTTATTTTTTAGAACACAAATGTGGCAGCACCATTTAATAAGTTGAGGATGCTACATTCAGATGGCAGATATCATGTCCCATTCTACTAATACTTTCTAGCTCTATGACCTTAAGAAAGATTTGGTGGCTTAGGTGGGTCTGGTTATGCATTATAGTTTTGTAAAATTGGTAATGTATAGACTCACATTTTAAAGGTTGTTGTGTAGAAAGACAAAATACTGCAGGCATTTGTAAGTAAGGCAGTTACATTGAAGTATATTGGTAGAATGTTTTAGTTTTGAAGAACAAGGAGGGTGCTGAGATTCTGAGACAGTGAGAATTATGAAAGCATAATGGAGCTTATAATGGGTTAAGAAATGGATAGGATAAATGAGAGATAGGGTATAAATTATTGTTCTTTTAAACTGATGGTCTATAGGCATAATAATGCATTTATTTATTTTAAAGTGGATCCTCTAAAGATCAGAACTGTTACCTGGAAGCCAAAAATTTGAGTACTAAATGTGCAATTTTTTTTTAACTTGTCTAAGGTGCTTCATTTTCAGTGGTTATATGTAAAGCCCTGGGATGAACTAACTCATATGTATAAAAACTTTGACCTCTTTGAGTGAGAGGCACTATTTCAGACCAAATTATTATTATTAATGGGAGTGAGCCCTGAGCTAATGAAAGACATTTTTTTCTTATTTATTTATTTTTATTTTATTTATTTATTTATTTTTGAGACAAAGTCTCACTCTGTCTCCAGGCTCCAGTGCAGTGGTCTGATGTCCACTCGCTGCAACCTCTGCATCCCAGGTTCAAGCGATTATCCTGTCTCAGCCTCCCAAATAGTGGGGACTACAGGTGCCTGCCACCAGGTTCAGTTAATTTTTTTCTATTTTTAGTAGAGACAGGGTTTCACCGTGTTGGCCAGGATAGTCTGGATCTCCTGACCTCATTATCCACCTGCCTCAGCCTCCTAAAGTGGTGGGATTACAGGCGTGACCCACCGCGCCCGGCCTGGAAGACAGTTTTTAAATTACTTGATGAGGGAAGCACTTCAGAACTCTTGCTGCAGAGTGAAATGCATTTATTTTTTGTTTGCTTATTTTTCCAATGGCAACAGCAAAGATAGTTCAACAAATGTAGAAATCTAGATAAAATAATCCCTTTTGTGTAAACTTCATGTAGAAACTTCACTTTCACCCCATAGCTACTCCTTTTTAGAGGACCTTGGACCTATTTTCAGGCATGGAAAAAATAATTTGGTTACTGTAAGTCAAGACAACAAAACCGTTTCTCTCTCTCCACATCTCCCACAACTTCAATGGCACTGGGAGGTCAATGTTTCTTAACCACATTCTCATCTAAGTCTTTGATCTTTTGACTCAAATATCTGTATCTTCTATCTTGATATACTTGCCATGGTCACCTTAGGTTTTCTTACTTTATGCTTCAGAAGTTTCCTTCTGGCAACTCTCCATCTCCTGTGGCCCTCTGGCTTTTTGTAACATTTTGAAATCCTTGTATCACATGATTAACACCATCAAAGACATTGTGAGTGACTCACAATTCGAGTCAGTTTAGGGAGAAGAGGAAATTCCAGAAATTTCATGATATTGAACCAATTTATGGATGTTTAAAGCTCTTTATGTGTCCTTGGATTTTTTTTTCTCTCTCTCTCGTTTTTTTTTTTTTTTTTTTTTTGACTATCATAAGGTTTAGTACGGCATCAGAGTTTACTTTCTCTTATAAGGTTACAATTGTCTACAATAATTACCCTCTCAGGTGATCTGGTAAAATTAGGTTATCCTTTGAATTTCTGTATAATCATAAACAGGATGAAAGAGCAGGCAGAGTGCATGTGACAGTGAGGTTTAAGGAAATTTTAATAAGTGAAGAGCTTATTGAAAGCAAAAACTGAGGAATGCAAAAGGACAAAATAGAAAAGCAGGACACAATAAAATGGTAGCTGTTAAAGGAAATAATGGCAATGGTGGGGAGACGATCCTAAAGCCTCGTATAGTGTTACAAATAGTCAAGCCTAAGGGAAGACATGTGAGATCAAGTGGCAATAATAATGAAGCTCTCTGAAGCCAATGGAGGTTTCTAAACTTCCACTGTATATATGGCTTAGTAGTTTGAATGAGTCCTTGTCAGGATTCAAGAGCAGAAGAAAATATACTTAAAATAGAGACTAGTAAAGCAAAAAAAGGTTTTGGAAAGCTATAAAACCTCTGCAGAGTGAGTAACCCAGCACTCGGAGCTTGGAATGTGAGAGGTATGTCGTGTTTACCTCAGGTTCACCACCAAATCCAGGGAGCCTCCACTAGACACGGTGTATTGGTGAGGTCCCAGCTAACTCACTGTGTTCCAACTGTGTTAATGTTAAAATGCTATGCAGGAGAAAATAAAATGAAAGACTAGCCTGAGGCTCAATAATATAGACTAAACTGTGTTGCTCTCAATACATTTATATATTGAAACCTTAACCTGCCATGTAACTGTGTTAAAAATGGGGCCTTTACAGTGGTAATGAAGGTTTATAGTGGTAAGAGGTCATCAGGGTGGGACCCCAGGACTGCTGTCCTTATAAGAAAGGGAAAAGACAGCAGAGGCCTCTCTTCATGCGCACAAAACAAAGCCTATAGTGAGTATACAGCAAGAATGTGGTCGTCTACGAGCCAAGAGGAGGGAACTCACTAAAAGCCAACCTTGGCAACACCTTAATCTTGGACTTCTAGCCTCTAGAACTGTGAGAAATAAATTTCTATTGTTTAAGCCACCCAGTCTGGCAGCTACATAAGACTAATACACCCAGTTAGGATAAGAAATCTGACTTCTGCCTCTGTTCACTTTATTCTTAATTACATAAAGACAGGCTTCTGAGATATGCAGCCCCTGCTTTTGAGGAGACAACTGCAATTGGAGTGGCAGATGGAGATAAGAAATACCTCTGACATCTCCAGACAATTTAGATGGTCTACCTCAAACCTAATAATAGCAATGTTAGAGCCATTTACCTGACTGGCTGACTTAAAGAGTAGTTATATTCTTGAAGATTGCTAATAAAATATTGATAAAAGAGTAAGAGAGTGATCATGCTAAAATAACTTGCACCGTTTCCCCAGGTGGTGCCATTAGGGTACAGAGTGTGTCAGCTATTAACGCTGTGCTGGCACAATGAAAATGTTCAAAAGTATTTTAGAAAGGAGGTAGAAAGGAAGAAATGAAGGAAGAGAGAAAAGGGGGAAGGGAGGAAGGGAGGATAAGAGAAAGGGAGAAAGGGAGGAAGGGAGAGAGAGGGAAAGAAAGAAGAAAGAAGAGAAGAGAAGGAAGGGAGGAACGAAGGAAGGAAGGAAGGAAGGAAGGAAGGAAGGAAGGAAGGAAGGAAGGAAGGAAGGAAGGAAGGAAGGAAGGAAGGAAGGAAGGAAGTTTGGGAAAGTAGTTAGTATCACACCTTCAGATAAAATCAGTTCTTCCGGCTTTCCTCTTGCCTGTGTACAATGGAATATGACATGTACGTTTAATAAAAATAAATAAATTTAGGGACTAAACACTATTTTAGTCACGTTAACTTCAGTGTTTGACTAGGTCTAGATGATCTAGATGACTAGAAAAAATCAATTAGGAATTCACACTCAATCAACACAACCTCAATGATGAGAATGGCACTCTAAAGGGGAGAATTTAAATGAACTTGAAGGGACCAACACCTTTGAACAAAAAGCCACATTATGAACTAAAAGAAAACCCAAAAGTAAAACTTTTGGTAATAGAATGTGATGCTGGGACATGAGGCAGACAGTAGGAATTTACATTGTCATTTATTGGTTGCCATTTACATGTTGGTTGAGTTTCTAGTATTTTAATCAAATGTTGTTTGAAGTCATCAGCACATTAGTCAATCAGATTTTAGAGTCCTTCATTCCCAGACTCTGCAACACTCTGATCAGTCTCTCCCTATTCCCGAGTCAGGCAAACACTTTGTTGATTTCACTGGAGTGGAACCTAAAATCCAATCAGGCCATAAATGATTTGGACTGCTGCTACTTCTCTCACCTTGCTTCTTATTTCATTCCTCTTTATGTTCTCTGTCTCACCCTCATTTTGTTGTTCCTCAAACTTGTCAAAACTATTTCCCCTTTAGAATCTTTACATTGACTAATTCCACTTCCTAGAATACTCTGTCCCCCAGATAAAAACATGGTTTATTATTTTACTTCATTCGAACCTTCCTCAAATGTTACCTTCTCCATAAAACCCACAATGCTAGTTATTTTCTGTCACTTCCAGCTCTCAGATATGTCCTTTGCCCTTTACTGCTTGTTTTATGGCTTGGGGATCAGGAGAGAGATATTGGGGCATTTCTTCCTGTCTCTCCCTTGCTTTTCTAGCTGTAGTGTTGATAGCGTATTCCTCTAACTACAAATCCTGCAGCTTGACTCTTTTTACATGGCTCCAGCCCTTCCAAGGCTCTAGTTAACAATAGTTTGACCTTTTACCTTCAGACCTTAGGATGGTGCCAGTTTTCCGCTGTTGCTAGACACCGAGTGCTCTAAAATTCCTTAACCTAGTTTACATTTCTGCAAATAGCTCCTTCATCTTACTCCCTCTAGAAGCCTTCATGAGTGTATCTGTTCTGACCAGATTCTGAATGAAAACCTATACAAGTTACCTTTTAAAAGATTGCAAATCAATGCCTTCTCTCCTAACATCCTCAATCCCTTTTATCCTGCCCCACATTTTCTCCCAAAGCACCTATTATTTTTAATATTACTGTTTACTCATCAATTCATTCTTGGAAATCTGCCTCCCTTAGGTAGAGGCAGGCCCATGAAAGCAAGGATCTTTTGTTCACTGAGGTATTCCAAGTATTTTGAATAGAGTCTGGCAAATGATAGACATTGGAAAACTCTTTATTGAATGAATGAATAAAGAACGAATAAATACATCGAACTACTAGTCACATATAGTAAGTTTACCAGAAACATTGTTGAGTATTGATGTTGGTAAACATTTCTAGATATTAACCCTCAAAATTGTATTTATGCCCTTTATTTTAACCTTAATAGCTTTTACAAAATAATAGTAGATTGAAAGTGAACATTACATTAGATTCCACGTAATATCTGTGGAATCTAACAAAATTAAGTTCATATATTTGCAAACCTGGTTAGTTAGGTATTTTTTGCATGTACTAATAATTGGCCTATTGGTCAGGATGGTTTATGGAGTGCTGCAGTAACAAAGCCAACATTTCAGAGGCTTAAAGTGAAAAGGGTATAATAATTATCAATTTTGTTACAAATTGATCTCAGATTGGCAGGGGATCTGATCAATGCCTTCTTTACCCAAGGACGAGCTAACAAAGCCTCTGCCATCTTAAATGTCATTGATTGTTATGGTCGGGGAAAGAGCACATGGAGAATCACATACTTGTTCAATCTTTTCTGTCCATAAATACCACGTGCTATTTTTGCTCTCATATGATTGCCCAAAGCAAGGGCCAAGTTTAACTTGAAGCGAATGAAAAAATCTCATTCTATCCTGTACCTAGAAGAAAAAAAAAAACAAATATTAGTGATGAATCTGAATAATTAACGATTGGATCTGATGGCTTGAGTTGCTTAGCATGTGACAAATGATGGTGAGAGATGTATTACGAATATTCTTAAACATTTTCATGAGATTTATGTGAAATATATAATACATATAATTATATAGAGTTATATACTACATAATATCATAATTATATATGTGTAATATAATTACTAAGCAGATAAGGCAGAGGGATATAGCACACTGTAAAAAGAAAATTTACTCTTCTTTGTCCTCAAGGTCCTTGAAGTTTACTGAAAGAGGGTATTTCAAAAAACATGAAAATAATTTGTTTCTGATAGATAAAACACTTTAATATTTCTTACCCCGATCCTCAATATCAGAATATTTCTTGAAAAACATTTAAAATAAATTTGTTTTTAAATTAAATTGAACAAAACTTGAAAATAAAACCCAAATGTATCAATATTAATTTTGTAAATGCTTTTATTTAGCTACTATAGGGAATTCTCAGGCCCTCTTTGAGGTGTGTAAAATAATGCTAAATTGTCACATTGTTTTTCTTTGGAAAGAACATATGGATCCAGGGATAAAAGCACAGAGCTATCTTACGTGATTTATGAGGTTCTCTGCTTACCCAAGGCTCATTCTTGTTCTCTCATTCCCCTTTATTAATATACCTGGGTCATTTCCTAAGTGTTTTAAGATGGTGTTCACTCTATGCCTGTCCTAATATATTTACAAATACTGCTCATGTTTTCTTCCAAAGATTCTGTTCCAATCACAGATTTATTGCTCCCTACATGCCTAAATTTCAAACAGAACTATGTCAGTAATGATAATTGTAGTAGGCAAGGAATGGGATAAAGAAAATGAAGCAGGAAATAAAATAATTCCTCTTCTCTGCCTCTGAGGTTTTCCTAAAACATTTTTATGGCCACAATTAAGGTAAACGAATTCACTATTCAGTAGTAAAATGCTATAGGTAAACTTGTAACAGTTGAAACATGACTAGTTTTCCCAATTTTGATAGTTTTGGCTTCTCCAATCAAATAAGTAAATAAAATGTCTCAATTCACCAAGCAATCACCAGCCAATATGAGGGCTGTGTCCTGTCTGGCCACCTACATCAAAGAGTGATATACTTTTTTCAGAAATTTAAAAGTTCAGGTTAGTGAAAATACAATGTGAGTTGGTTAAACCAAAACTAACGCTTTTAAAGGATAGTTTCTATAAAATTTTAGTTAAGTGTATGCATGTGTGTATGCATTTTTTTAATTTTCTCATGATGAATAAGCCAATTAATCCTTGATAAAATGTATAACTTACTCTAATTTGTTGAGACAATTGTTTCAATATCATCAACTCTATTTCTGCTGAATCACACTGTGAAAAATAACCATTTATAGTGATGGAAACTACCATTTAAAATGTTACTTTCTATTCAATATATATATCATTATATTAAATAATAGAAGTTTTTTACAAAATTGTGAAAATCAGGTCTTTCATTTTTTCTGATAAATAATCCAAAACCTAGGCAGAGTGCAGTAGCTCATGCCTATTATCCCAGCACTTTGGTAGGCTGAGGCAGGCAGATCACCCGAGGTCAGGAGTTTGAGACTAGCCTGGTCAACATGATGAAACCCAGTCTCTACTCAAAACACAAAAATTACCTGGGCGTGGTGGCAGATGCCTATAATCCCAGCTACTAGGCAGGCTGAGCCAGGAGAATCACTTGAACTCAGGAGGTTGAGGTTGCAGGGAGCCGAGATCTTACCACTGCACTCCAGCCTGGGTGACAGAGCAAGACTCTGTCTCAAAAAATAAATAAATAACTTTAAAAAAAGAAAAACCTTAAACAAATAGCCCCAATGCCTTTATAACTATTATATTGTCTGGAGACCAAATCCCAAGGTGGCTACTAGCAGTTGTTCAACTATTAGTCTTAAGACTAATCCCACAGGACATGATAATTAGCATAAAATGTCAGAAATAATTTGATATAGTTGAAATAAATGATGTTAAAGTTATGTTAACTGGCCAAAAATATTATACATGCTTCCCTGACCTCCTTGCTTGAAGTATTTAAGAACTTGATGAATGGAGCAGCATAGTGGAATTCTAGCTGTAAGATTCCATTCATTCCACATTCCTAGTTCTATAAAGTTTTCCATTTCTTGCTCCACTGAAAAGTTTCATCTCAACCTAACACTGAGCTTTTCATACAAAGTACCTCGAGTGCTCAGGATAGAGAGTTATTTCCCAGTCCAGAAGAACAGACTTGTAAGTGCAAAGTTAATAAGGAGTAAGTGTAAACTTACTGTTGGTTCATTTTGTTTGTATTCCTCTGAATGAACAGCTGGACCATTCTTCATGTCCTCACCTTCTGAGACCTTTCCTGATTCCCTCATTAGGATTTAGACATCTTGCCATTTTGATCCCATTGTTCACATTAAGGACGCTAGAAGCGATAGGAATTACCTCATGGCTCTTAAATCAGATGTTATGTTTAATATGCTTGTTTCTTTACTACACTCCCCATCCCACCATTAAACTCATTTGTTGTATAAATTAATACATAGATAATCATACTTTACGTGGCCTGCAATTTTGCCTAGAGATATTCAGAAGTAACTACCCATATGCATCTTAATCTGTAGGAAGACAAAAAATGCTCGACAACATCATGACATTTTGAAACTCCTTCTTTTTCCTCTTTACTCTTTCTCGTGCCTTAGGCTGTCTTGCTGGTTCAGTCCAGATTAACTGGAACTTGTTAATCAAATCCACCATTCATATCAAAGTATAAAAGAATAAGAGCAGCTGAAGATCATACTACTCTCTGGAGGTGTGTTAGAGTGAGTCAAAGCCTTTCAACATGAATTTTATTATAGTTAGATCGTCAGAATCTAATTAAGAGACATCGTTTGAAGAATACCTGGCTCTTCTCACCATTCCTGGAATCCTTCCTTCTAGGTGCATATCTATACTTCCTAATATGTAAGGGTAGCCTTAGGAAAGGTTTAGTTCTGGTATAGACTAATCACAATATGCAATCATAATTGGCATTTTTAATGATTTTTTTAAGAAGAGCTGGGCTTTCTCATCATTCCTGGATTTCTTCCTTCTAGGTGTATATCTATACTTGCTAATATATAAGGGTAGCCTTAGGGAAGGTTTAGTTCTGGTATAGACTAACCACAGTATGCAATCATAATTTGCAGTTTTAACAATGTTTTTTACATATTATAGAAATTATGTGAGGTCTCCAATTGGTTACATGAGCCATGCTACTAGGATCTTGTTTCTCATTCTGTCTAAATTTTTCTCCCTGTGAAGGTCAGGACTTTAAGGTGGCCATATTATCCCAGCTCCTGGTATGTCTGCACCCACTTTCTACTTCCTCTTGAGTGTGGGTGGGCCTGGCGACCTGTTTCCCACCAATTGAACATGTCACAAGCTATAGGATGGCACTCCAGGGATTTCATTCCATTTCACATGCCTATCTTGACAGCAGACTTGCCCCAGTCTCTCTCTTTCTTTCTCTTCTAAAAAAAAAAAAAAAAAAAAAAAAAAAACAAAAACAAACAAAAAAAAAAAAAGAAAAGAAACAACTGCCATGAATTCCACATACAGAAAGAAATGGATTCTGCAAAGAATCCAAGGGTAATCTATAACCTTACTGACTTGAGATCCTGATGAGGACCCAGTGCTGGCTGCCACCTGGATTGCCCTATACTATCCTAAACAGAGGACCCATCCAACCTGTATCTGGACTCCTGACCCGCAGAAGTTGTGAGAAAATAAATTCGTGGTTTTTTTGTTGTTGTTTTGTTTTTAAGCTTCCAAGTCGGTGGTAATTAGTTATGCAATACAGACAGCTAATACACTACTTTATTCTCTGATTCTAGACCACTGTCAAGATATAAAACATCCTACAAATCGCTTGGAACTACTAAACCACGAATCCTTACTGTGACTTTTATACTCAGAGCAGCTGGTTTTAGGAAATACCGGTAACTACCAGGGGAACACATTTTACCTCTATATACACAAAAAACATATGTGAGATGTTACAATAATGTTTCTTTTCTTACTGATGTTTAATATCCGTATCTGCTTAATAGCCAGCAGCGGTAAATGGACCCATCTTGTAAAAAGGCTTCAAGGGGAAATAAATTAAAAGTGCAATATAAGCATTAGGCACAAATTTCCTTTATATGGTGTTGCACTATTGCCATATCTGTCCATGTGTCTGTCATGGGTTATATGAATGTCAAAACATTCATATAAACATTTTCTGCAAAATCCTGAATAACTAAGAAGCAAGGGAACAGTTACATAAAATGCTAAAGGGGTTCATAGTGGCAGGCATGACTTTACTCCTTTACGAATTTTATCTAAGCTTTATTTATGTATTCATTTATTTACTTATTTTGTGCTATTTTCAAGTCTGTTTTCTCCCTTCCCCTGTCACCCTTTTACAGATAAGTAGCTGAACAGCCCCTAAAGGCAGTTGTGATATGGTGACCTCACCATGAAATTGTTGTTTTCCAAGTTTTCCTACAATGCTTTGCACTCAGCAACTTAAATCTAGCTGCTTCTTTTTAGAATCATTCTCCTTCACGCCATGTACCCTCCCCAAGTGGAATACTTATATTCCCCTAAAGAGTTTTCCAGGCTACTATATTTAGAGTCACTGATATTTTATTTTCTCACTCAGAAATACAGTTCCGTTTCATTGAGGACACACTTTACATCTGTAGAAACATCTTGACCACATGTAATCTAACAATGTTGTTAGCTCCTTTTATCTTGCATTGTTTAAAGACGAGTTTTGAAAAGAAAAGCTTTCTAATATGGTTACGTGGTAAGCAGAATAATGCCCCTTCCCAAAGATATCTACCTCTTAATTCCTAGAACCTGTAAATATGCACTTCACACACAGTAAAAGGGACATTGCAGATGTGATCGAGTATCTTGAGATGGGGAGATTATCCTAGATTATCTTATTATGCGTAATGTATTCACAAGGGCTCTTATAATAAAGAAACTCCTAGATAGAAGATGGAAGCAGATTGAGCCTGAGAGATCAGGGCTACAGTGAGCCGTGATCGCACCACTGCACTCGAGCCTGGCCAACAGCACAAAAAACTGTCTCAAAACAAAAACAGAACCAAGAGTAAAAGAAAATTGAAGCAGATACTAGAAGAAGGGAAAAATTCTATGCCGCTGACTGGGAACATAGAGAAGAGGGAGGTAGGAGCTAAGACATGGAGGCATCCTCTAGAAGCCCAAATAGAAAAGAGAAGGGTTCCCTCCCAGAGCCTCAAAAAGTAGCACAACCCTTTGGACCCATTTTAGATCTTTCACCTCCAGAACTGTAAAAGAATAAATGCATGTTGTTTTGAGCTAAATTTGTGATAATCACTGCAATAGGAAACTAATACAATGTATAACAAAATGCTAAAATTCGTTCAGAGGGTTCGGAAATTGAAGGATCTTATGGACTTCTACAATCTGAAAGATTCAAGGTGACTAAGTATCTCTCTTTGACATGTGGAAAGATTTATAACTTTTGTCTTTGTATAGTTGATAACATGCTTTGTTCTTAGAGTAAAAGCATCTCATTTATGGGTTGGCATAGCCCATTCTAGGGATGTGTGCTATTGCCTCACAAAATTTAAGGCCTACAGCCCTCCACTAAGGACAGATTTTTGAAAATAGTTTAAGCAATAATGAAATCAAGAGATTATCTGGATCTGGATAAGATGAACATTGGAGATTTTGCCAGAAGCCTGTACCAAACTTGTGGGGACTGTCATTTTGCATTTGTGTGGAGACTTCTCTGCTCTACGAATTTCCTTCCACGGGGAAGAATGTCTAGACCCAGGGCACACCTAGTCAAAACTCTGTTACCAGATTGAGCACACGGAGGAACATAAATCCTTCTTGACTTATGGCAACAGCAGATGTAACAACAAAATGAAATTAGAGCTCTAACCAAAGAAGGCCATTTAATAGAAAGTTTACAGATATTGCATAAGTAGATACACATCTTATTTAGGTAAGAATTTGATAATGTTGTGCTTTGCTTAATAGACCTTTGGAGACAAGTGTCTAAATCCCATCCGGTTCTCATGATAAAGAAAATTAAACTGTAGGTGGGAGTCAAGGAAGAGGGCCTTGGAATTTTTCTTTAACAACTTGATTTTCCTCTACAACAATTTGAGAAAATATGTGAATTAACTCTTCCTTGGATAGACATCTTGAAAGTTCCCTATCAGAGCTGAAACCTTCCTTCCTGTGACTCAAAACCTAAGTTTACCATATTAAGGACACATGCCTTTGGCAGAATTACCATAATAATTCACAAATACAAGAATCCTTGTGTTTACGGTATAAGCACATAGGTACCCTTAATGCCTATCTCACTCCAGTTTTGAATTGATAATTTTCTTCTGTGTACCATAATAAAATTGGAGCTCAAATAAAGCCCAGTTATATGTTGGCTTTTCCATTGTTTGTGGGGGGAATCTCAGAAGAAAATAAACGGATTAAGTGATAGACTCCTATTTCAATTATAAATAAATTTTATGAAGACATGACTTCATGTCCAGGATAATTAAAAAATTGCTTATGTTTCTCCAAATCACTATGAAAAATTGCTTCACTGGAAGTAATTATTTTCCACTAAACTGTGTTTTGAAAAATTCATATGTAAAGTTGGATTAAGACCATGTTTTGCCTTTCAAGAGAAAGAAAAATCATGATCTACAAATATTAAGAAAAGTAGGTTTGTTGTACATATGCTGATAAAGAAACTAGCAAGTTTGGTGTCTCAAGGCAACAACCTCTGAGATATTTTAGTTGTTGACTCAGATGTGGAAGGAGTAGGTAGCATTCTTCTCTGATCCTAGTTCTGTTACTGCAGTCATTGAGTGAACTTAGTCAAATACAACAATGTAGGCAGCCCACTCATTCCACCTCCTTAATGAAATAGAATTGGAAGAGGCTGCCTCTGAATGTTTTTCACCATCAGAGACTTCTTATTCTGTTCTAAGAGGAAGGCCATCTCTGTCTCAATCCTGACATTGTTTTTATCTTTGTGTTTTTTTCTGCATCTGGAACACACACGAATTTAGCTGGCATTTCTCATCTGTGTAGTTTTAGTATTTTGTAACTATTCCTGACTTTTGCCATACCCTACAACTCACTTCCTCTGCAAGACAAACAAACAAACAAAAAATAAAACCTGGAATTTAGTAAAGTCAGGGAAAACAACTTCTAGTCTCATTTTGAGAACTTTATCACTTTTAGTTATAGGAAAAGATTAAATGTATACTAATATTTTGGGTGTCATTAAGTAAATAAAATTGAATGTTGAATCTTACCAAGATTGTTATCAATGGCCAACAGGCCTCTCTTCTGAGCTGTATTCAAACAATCTATTTTATGCATCCTAACTTTTGTGCTCCTAGGTCTGTTCACCCCAAGGAGGGTATGTTTATTTTCTGAATTGCATGACTGCCCTTTAGGCAGAGATCTTTCATTATCAATTCTGGTGAGCACACTTATCTGATACAGTATCAGTTTAGCTTGGTGGAACACCAAAATGTCGTTTTGATTTTAATATCTTCCTCTTAAAAAAAAAACTTACATATATATACACTATATATGTGTGTATATATACATATATGTGTATATACATATATATATATTTTTTGAGATGGAGTCTCGCTCTAGCCCAGACTAGAGTGCAGTGGCACGATCTCTGCTCACTGCAACCTCCGCCTCCCAGGTCCTAGTTCAAGCAATTCTCCTGCCTTAGCCTCCAGAGTAGCTGGAATTACAGGCACATGCCACCATGCCCAGCTGATTTTTGTATTTTTAGTAGAGATGGGGTTTCACCATGTTGGCCAGGCTGGTTTTGAACTCCTGACCTCGTGATCCTCCCGCCTCTGCCTCCCAAAGTGCTGGGATTACAGGCGTGAGCCACCGTGCCCAGCCATTAAAAATATGTATTTTTATATACTGTTTTAAACTATAGATTACATATAATTTATATATAAATCATACTATTTAAAAAATATATTATTAAAGGAAGACATGCTAGACAAATCTCTATATATGGCTAGTCTGCTTACTAGCTAGTATGTTTGCTTCCAAAAATAACTTATATACAATAAACTACTGTGGACAATTATCAGAAAAGCTAATTGATACAGCATTTGAGGCTGAAAGAATCTAAAATCTCACTAATGTTTATTTTGTTTCTGAAATAGCAAAGTATTCTTGATGTTAAGGTTTTTGTGTTTTGATGGCAAGCAAAGATGGTGAATAAATACATACGTTTATTGTTAAAATGGCAGTTTATTAGTGAAATACCAAAATTAAATTTATACTTAGTCATAATATTCAGTTCATAACACACTTTCATAACTGGTCCATAAATGGTTCTTTTTTTGTCCTTCTGTCTCTCCTTTTTTTTCTCTCTCTCTCTCTGCCTCTCACACACACACACACACACACATCCGTACCCACACCCGTACCCACACACACCTGTGAGCCTACTGTCGAAAATGAGAGCTAGAATAGTAACAATAGATTATATCAACCTGTCTCTCTTCTCATATCTCTGCTTTTGCCAAGTGATGTATCTTTTTATTGTTTTCATAATTCCTGTGATGTTACTTAATATAGCTTTGGCATAAACATTTTGCCAATATGTACTTATATATTATTTAGTTTTAGGTGTTTTTAACATTATCATTAAAGGTAAGATGCTGTAAATAATCTTTGGGACCATATTTCTGTCACTTTATATTAAACTGTTACAATTCAACCATATTATAAGATATAGTTGTATCCATTAATTTCTTTTCTAGATATTTCATTGTTTTAACACAGAGTTTCTCAACCTTGATAGAACAATTGAGGTTTGGGGCCGAGAATTCTTTGCTGAGTGTCCTTGTTCATTATAGGGTGTTTAGCAGCTCTTCTGTCCTCCACCCACAAGATGCCAGCAGCATCCCTCCAGTTGTGACAACCAAAAAATGTCCCTAAACATTTCCAAATGTCCTCTTGGGAGCAAAAGTCACCAGAGGTTGGGTACTACTGATTTGAAATATCACAGTTTGGTTATTCATTGCATTGCCAATGTGTTCCTGCGGGGTGCTTTTTTTTCCAAATTTTGTATCATTCTGGTGAACTTTCTGAAATATTCTCCTGATATGCATCTTGCAAAAGTTTTTCTGAGGAGTGGGATTGCTTGCTTGCAAGGCATATAATCATAGATCTTTGCTTAAAAAACGTCAAATATTTTTCCAAAATGCCTGTACTGAATTGCCCTTCTACCTGCTTTGTGAAGAGGGCCTTTGATTCACAATTTCTTCAACTCTCATCTTGTCAAATTTATTATTTGCCAGGGCTAATTGAACAATTATAAAACAGTATCATACTGTGGTCCTAATTTACATTTCCATAATTACTAAAATTAAACATTTCCTCGTAAAGACTGAACACCTTACAGTCTTATAGTCCTATTTTCCACTTGTGTTTTGTATTCTGTTAAATAGTGCCTTTGCCTGTTTTTTTTTTTTTTTTTTTTTTTTTTTTTTTTTTCTCTTTCTCTATCTCATCTGATTTTTTCTTTTAACACTTGGTTAGTTATATATGTTACAAATATTTTCTCTCAGTTTAGAACTATATTAGTCCATTTTCATACTGCTATAAAGAACCTCCTGAGACTAGGTAATTTATAAAGGAAAGGGGTTTAATTGACTCACAGTTCCACCTGGCTGGGGAAGCTTCAGGAAACTTACAATCATGGCAGAAAGGGAAGCAAACATGTCCTTCTTCACATGGCAGCAGAAGAGAGAAGAAGGAGAGCAGATGAAAAGGGGAAGCCCCTTATATAACCATCAGATTTCCTGAGAACTTACTCTCTATCAGGAAAATAGCCTGGGGAATACTACACCCATGGTTCAATTATCTGCACCTGGTCCTGCCCTTGACACATGGAGATTATTACAATTCAAGGTGAGATTTGGGTGGGGACACAGAGCCATGTAATTTCAACTCTGGCCCCTCCAAAATCTCATGTTCCTACATTTCAAAATACAATTATGCCCTTCCAAGAGTCCCCCAAAGTTTTAACTTATTCCAGCATTAACCCAAAGTCCAAGTCCAAAGTCTCATCTGAGGCAACACAAATCCCTTCCACCTATGAGCCTGTAAAAATCAAAAGCAAGTTAGTTACTTCCTAGATACAAGGAGAGTACAGGCATTGGGTAAATACACCCATTCCAAATGGGAGAACCTGGCCAAAATGAAGGGGCTACAGGGCCCATACAAGTCCAGAATCCAGCAGGGCAGTCAAATCCTAAAGCTTCAAAATACTCTCCTTTGACTCCATGTCTCACATCCAGGTCACACTGATGCAAGAGGTGGGCTCCCACAGCTTTGGGCTGCTCTGCCCCTATGGCTTGGCAGGGTATAATTCCCCCATCTCTAGGCTGCTTTCATGACTGATGTTTAGTGTCTGTGGTTTTTTCCAGGCACGTGGTGCAAGCTGTTGATGGATCTACCATTCTGGAGTCTGGGGCACAATGGCCCTCTTCTCTTAGCTCCATGAGGCAGTGCCCCAGTGGGGACTCTGGGTGGGTGCTCCAACTTCACATTTCCCTTTGTCACTGCTCTAGCAGAGGTTCTCTATGAGGGCTTCACCTCTACACCACACCTCTGCTTGGACATCCAGGCATTTTCATACATCTTCTGAAATTTAGGCAGAGGTTCTTAAACCTCAATTCTTGACCTCTGTGTGCCAGCAGGCCAAACCCACATTAAGCCACCAAGGTCTGGGGCTTGCACCCTCTGAAGCAATAGCCTGAGCTATACTTCAGCCTCTTTCTAGCCACAGCTGGAGCTGAAGCCACTGTAATACAGGGCACCATATCTTGAGGCTGCATGGACCAGGGGGTCCTGGGCCTGGCCTAGAAAACCATTTTTCCCTCCTGTGCTTCAGGGCCTGTGATGAGAGGGGATTCCTTGAAGATCGCTGACATCTCCTGGAGACATTTTTTCCATGGCTTTGGTGATTAACATTTGGCTCAAGTTCAAAATTCCACAGATCTCTAGGGCAGGGGGAAAATGCCACCATTCTCTTTGTCAGAGCATAGCAAGAGTGACCTTTGCTCTAGTTCCCAAGAAGTTACCCATCTCCATCTGAGATCACCTCAGCCTGAACTTCATTGTCCATATCACTATCAGCATTTTGGTCAAAGCCATTCAACAATTCTCTGGGAAGTTCCAAACTTTTCCACATCTTCCTGTCTTCTCAGCCCTCCAAACTGTTCCAAACCTGCCTGTTACCCAGTTCTAAAGTAGTTTCCACATTTTCAGGTATCCTTATGGCAGCACCCCACTCTACTGGTACCAATTTGCTGCATTAGTCCATTTTCGTACTGTTATAAAGAATTTCCGAGACTGGGTAATTTATAAAGGAAAGAGGTTTAATTGACTTACAGTTCCACATGGCTGGGGAGGCCTCAGGAACTTACAATCGTTGTAGAAGGGGCAGAAAACACAACCTTCTTCAAATGGCAGCAGGAGACAAAAGAAGGAGAGCTAAGCTAAGGGGGAAGTCCCTTGTGAAACAATCAGATCTTGTGAGAACTTACTCACTATCACGAGAATAGCATGGAGGAAACCATCCCCA
The DNA here is from genome assembly GCF_007565055.1 of Rhinopithecus roxellana. Lineage (NCBI taxonomy): Eukaryota > Metazoa > Chordata > Mammalia > Primates > Cercopithecidae > Rhinopithecus > Rhinopithecus roxellana. The sequence continues at coordinate 142,547,434 of NC_044553.1, read as the reverse complement.
TGATTCAATTATCTCTACCTTGTAGAGATAATTGTCCCACCCTTGATACATGGGATTTTTACAATTCAAGGTGAGATTTGGATGAGGACATAGCCAAACCATATCTATGACCTATATTTTTAGTTATTTGAGGTGCCTTTTTATGAACACAAGTGTCATGCTTTAATATAGATAAATTTATCTTTTCTTTAGCATTTATTAATTTTTTGTTAACATAGCTTTTCCTAACCAAAAGTTAAATAGGTATTTGTATTTACCCATATTTTCCTAAGTACTTAAAAATTTTGCTTTTTACAGTTATATTGTAGTATAATTGGAATTGATGTATTTTGTAAGACAAAAATCTTATTGTTTTGTTTGCATTCTCATGTGAGTAGCTGTTTTGTTCTGCTTCAATTTTAATATAGATGTTCCATTCTCCACTGATACAACATGGTTCTTCCTTGATAAAACCATATTCTATATACATATGTTTGTTTCTGGGTTTGTAATTCTATGCCATTCACCAATTCATATATCTATGTGCCAGTCATCACTTAATAATCAATATTGCCATATACAGGACAAATATCCTACCTTAATCTTTTTAAAGAAAATTTCCTCCAGATGTATCTGGGTTATACTTGGTCATTGGGTGATTCAAATAAATTGTAAATTCACCTCAGAATAGTTCTATAATTTTAAGATTTTTATCAAAATTACACTAAAATTTAAAGAAATTTGATATGTTTATTAAATGTAATCTTTACTAAATTAATTCTATTAACTCTTCCCATATATAAACATTGTACATCTCTTCCTTTGTCTTCTTTAATTTCTCTCAAAAAAGATTTATAATTTATCCCTTGTAAATCTTGGATATTCTGGTAATCTTTACAACTAAGTATTTTACCTTATGATAATTTTGGTTGATAACATGTATTATATTTTTTAAATGATTTTCTCTGATATTTGTTGCCATTTTATATAATTGAAATAAGGTGTCAAATATCAATCTCAGATCCAGTCACTTATTATTTATAATAATTTGTGATTTTTTTGTTAGTGAGTAGACAGTAATATGATTTACAAAAAGTTAAAGTTTTATATTTATTCTTCTTTTTCCTAGGCTCTACAATGGTCGCACAAAAAAAAAATCCACATTCTAATCTCTGCAGTCTGTGAATAATATCTCATATGGCAAAATAAGACTTTGTAAATGTGGTTAAGGATCTTGAAATATTATCCTGGATTATCAAAGTCGGTCTTAAATGCAATCACAATTGTGCTTATAAGATAGAGAGGCAGAAGGGGATTTTACACAGATACAAGAGGAAAAGGTGATGTGATCATGGAGGCAAAGATTAAAGCAAGGTGTTAAGATCAATAATTCAAGTAATTTAAGTAACAAGCCAAGGAATGCTGACAGCTACCAGAGGAGGCAAATAACGAATCTTCCCTGCAATTGTTAGAGGGAATGTGGCTTACTGACATCCTGATTTTGACCAACTGCAAAAGATTTCATAATTCTGGCCTCCAGAACTGAAAGAGAACAAATGTGTGTTGTTTTAAGCCACCACATTTGTGGTAATTTTTACAGCAGCCATAGTAAAATTGTTCTCTAATGTTATGCCATTTATTTCTCATTATTTTCTTTGGCTTGCTAAGAAATCCCAAGTGGTGATTAATAAAAGTAGAGATACCAAGTGTCTTGATTTTGGAAGAATATTCTAACATACATATATTTTTCCACTTAAGTTGTTGTTTGTTGTATATTTGTAGGTATGTTCTATAAAGAAGTTTTATCTATTTCTAATTTACTAGAATTTATTAAATCAAGATTTTTTTCTATTTAAGGTAGGACACGGTATCTGCAGACTTATCATACTAAATTATATTTGTATTTTCAGAAGAAAGCCACTGATTATTGAGTATGATCTTTAAATATACTGTTGGATGTTTGCTAACACTTCTTTGGGATTTTTGCATCTATTTTTATAAGTGTAGGGGACCTATGATTTTTCTTTTTCTGAAACTTTCTGATTTGGGTGTCAATGTTATATTTGTTTCACAGAATAAAATAAATAGTGAATCTTCCTTTTGTATAATCTAGATGAGTTTTTATAAGATATGAATTAGTTTTTGAACATTGCCAAAACTCAACTGTAAAACCTCTGGACTGTGAGTTCTCTTTGAGGAAAGATGTTAAATTGCAGCTTTAATTTCTTAAGTATAGTACTACCGATAGATCCTGTCCCTTTTTCTGTCACTTTTGGTAAGTTACATTTTTCTAAGATTTTAGTTTTATTTTATCATATGTCAATTTTAAAAGTTGGGGGATAAAATTACAAATAGAATACCTATTATATTTTAACCTTTGCTATCTGTAATTATGGCTCAGTTACATTTTTGGCCTCATCTGTAATTATATTCTTGAGAATGTTTTTTATTATATCCTTATATTGGATATCAATTTAACTGAATACAAACGTCTAGGGTCAATCTGTAATCATGTCTCAATTTTTGTTTGCAATAATTTTTATTTGCATTTTCGTTAGTTTTATTTCTATGACTCTTTTTGGAGGTTGCCTATTTTGTTACTCTTTTCAAATAGCCGTACTTCAAATTTATTTTTTGCTACTAAGTTCTAATTTAATTCTTTTGAAATCAGAATTATAAAGTAATTGATGGGAATTATAAATAGTTCTTTGAGAACAATTGTAAATTTTAACACATAATACGCAATTTAAATATTTAGTGCATACTTGAAAACATGTAATTTCTAATTATTGAATGCACTGCTTTTTACATAACACATACTCTTTCTCTCTTTTACCTCACCATCTCTCAAGTTAAGTTGAATAAATCTATTGTTCACAACTTTCATATTCAACCTATAATTTAGGAAGCATAGTAAAATCTCCTACTCTGACACTGGGTTTGTGTATGTCTCTGTCATTATGTCAAGTTTTGCTTCATATAGTTGAAGACTGTTTTATGAGGCGCATGCATGCTATTAATTTTTTGTATTCTTATAAAATTAAGCCTAATGACATAGCATTATAAAACATTAATATTTGCTGGTGATTTTTGTTTTTAAAATAATTTTGCTTGCTGTCATACAATATCATGAACTATCTTGCTTCATATTATACTGAATTTTTTTTTTTTGTCTTTCATTTTGCTTTGTATAACTTTATCCTCTATGTTTAGGCATATCTTCTTAACATCTTATAATCGGATTTTCTCATTTTCTACTTTAAAAAATCTAATCCAAATCTAGTTTTTAGCATGTCATTTTGTCCTTTTATGTTTATTGTAATGTTAATACAATTGAGCATCATTTTTTTCTTCCATTTTACTTTTTAATTTCGGTTTGCCAAATTTTCCTTCCCTTATAATCCAATCTCACTTTTAAAAATTTAGTTTTATAGTTTCACTTCTGTCCAGTCAACATGTTTTGTTCTTCTCACAATGATTTCCATCATATGTACAGGGTCCAGTTAGAATTTCAATTCTTGGTATCTATAAGTAGAATTTATATATTTCCTTTATTTGGTCTTAGCAATTGTTTAGAATATAATTACCTTGAGGATGCTATGAGATTATCCTAAGTTCTTATTTGTCTTGCAGCATCTTTTCTTGCATTGTCTTGCAGAATTTTTTAACTTTGACTACAAACTTATTTTTATACCATACATTTAGAAGAAGACATTCTAAAGACTTATGTGCCTGAGACAGGTTTTCAGAAATTATACCCATAGATTTGAATAAATGTTTACTAAATAAGTTCTAAGCTCCGAGTCATATTTTCTTTTTTACTTAAAAAATATTATTCTAGCACCTTCTTTAATCCATGGTTGCTATTGAAAAGCAAGCTAGTTATTTTTTTCCCTTTTAGACTGCCTGTTATTATTCTTTAAAAGCTTTTGGTAGTTGTTTTGAATTTGTCTAGGTTTCATTTATTATGTTTATTGCTATTATCTGTTTGGTTTAGCATTTTTTACTCCATTTCAACTCAATGTTTTTGTCTTTAATTCTGAGAAATGTATCTTCATTATATCTCCAAATATTTTATTGCCTCTATTTTTATTTGTCTGTCCTTTAGGGTTCTCTGTTATCTGGATGTTGACCTTTCCTATTCTATCTTTTACAATTTAGCTTTCGTTTTATAAGTTTCTATATTCTCTTCTACTTCATTCTGGGAGAGTTCCTAAATGTGATTTTCCAATCAATTATGTATTCTCCAGCTTTTTTCTCTATATCATTTATCTCATCTTTTGTGTTCTTTATTTCAGTTTTTTTGTTTTCATACTTAATTATTTAATTATTTGCTATACATTTTTATTTTATGTTACCAATATATTTCTGTATTTTTACTGTGTTTTTAATCTATATCTCAAAATTTTTAATACTTTTGCTCCTGATGATATCCAGCTTTTTAAATCTGTAGTTAAAGTCCTCCTGAGCTCATATTTTCCTGGGAACTCTCAGTGCTTTTGTCTGAGAATGCATCTAATAAAAGCTGTATCGAGTCTTTGTCAACGCAGGCAGTCTCAAAGAATGAGAAGGGGTGTCCCCATGTTGTAGATCCTCAGGCAGATAAACGCTTCGTATTCATCTCTTTTTGTTCTTTTCTAACCTCTTGCCTGCAGGGAAAGTGTTATAAGGCTTTGCAGTACATCAGCATCAAGAGATTCATAATGGAAGAATGAGTGATTTCAATCTAGAGGCTAGTCATAGACAGGTGTTTCTTCATCTCTTCATAAGTTCAGGCCTTTGTCTTGGGCACAAATTATCCCTGCAGAAAGTTAAACTATTGGTTGAGACAGTGGCCTTGATTTTTTGCAGTGAGGAGACAGGTATTTATTTTCCTAAACTAAGTAGAGAAGGTAAAGGAAATGGAGAAACTCAGACAACTCCAAAATGGCCCCCATGCCACTCTTCCAATTACAGCAACCACAGAAAACATTTCTAAACAGTCTTTCTTTCTCCCAGTTATTTGTTTATTTTTTCCCAAATCTTATTTTCCCTCCCTAGTTTCCCAGATGTTGATTTTTTAGGAGGGAAACATTAGTCTGGGCTACATTAAAACACATGGTTTAATAGGTCTGCAAAATATGTATTAATTGATACCTATTTTATTGCATTACTTTTTTTTTTTTTTTTTTTGAGACGGAGTCTTGCTCTGTCGCCCAGGCTGGAGTGCAGTGGCCGGATCTCAGCTCACTGCAAGCTCCGCCTCCCGGGTTCACGCCATTCTCCTGCCTCAGCCTCCCGAGTAGCTGGGACCACAGGCGCCCGCCACCTCGCCCGGCTAATTTTTTGTATTTTTAGTAGAGACGGGGTTTCACCGTGTTAGCCAGGATGGTCTCGATCTCCTGACCTCGTGATCCGCCCGCCTCGGCCTCCCAAAGTGCTGGGATTACAGGCTTGAGCCACCGCGCCCGGCCTGCATTACTTTATTAATAAGGACATTAAGATTCAGAGAAGTTAAATAATTTACTTTACATCACAGAACTGCTAATGGAAGCTCTACTCTTAAAACCAGCAAGTTTCCTGAGTTGTAAGAGTCTGTTTTTCTTTCTTAGTAGTACACAATGGAAGGAATCTTGGATACAATAAAATATAGTTATTATAAGTGTACTTTTTAATGAATACCTAACCTATATAAATTTTATTATAATTAAACATAAAAGAATAGACATATAAAAAGAGGAAATTTGGTGGACTTTTTGCTTCCAAACATTCTACCTTGTTTATCAGAAAGTCACATTGCATGATCTATAATTTATAAACCTATTCAAATATTAAAAAATTGGAAAAGTGATAATAATTCCAGTAATTTTTTCCAATATGCTATTTCCTCCTTTTTCTTCACACATGTCAATTAATTATCTTTATATTATTTTGAAGCATTTTAGAATTGTCACAATAAGGCAGAATATTGATTATGTAGTTCTTACAGGTTTTTATTCATATACTGAAAACGAATACAATTTTTATATGCACAAATATGCATGTTCTTAAAAGTACCCAGAAGTATCATTTTGATAGGCAAATTTGTTAAGTACAGCACACGCTATATTTTAAATGAGATAAAATGTGTCTTTTAAATATCCTTTTCCCTTATTGTGCTAATTGACTTAACTTTTATCTCCTCTGCTGGAGTATTAACTCTTGCATCTGAATAGCCACATTTTAATTTTCTTTTTAACCCTCAACCTTAGCATAGTTACTGCCACTTGGTTGGTGTTCTGTAATTGTCTTATGATTGAACTAATCAATATAAAAATATAATTTTTAAAATTATATTTTGTATGAATGCTCTATTTAAAATTTAAAATCTTTCAGAGAAGCAAACATACAGTATTCAATTCTAAGAGCCCAGTACAGTGTCTTTTACATATCAAAAAATATGGAATATAGCAATGATACATTTAAAAAGAAATATTTGATTATGATGTGAATACTGTAGACAATTCAATGACTTTTATTCCTCATGAACTTATAATTTTAAGTGTATATTATATATATGTAATTTTAAGTATGTTATATTTAATTTTTGTATGTACATAATTTCATTTATATTAGTACATACATATAATATGTACATGCATAATTTTAAGTATATAGTACACATATTTTAGTAGACGTACAATTTTATATATTTTAGTATATACATTGTATATACATAATAGTATGTACATAATAGTATATACATATTATACATAATTTAGTTTATACATAGTTTTATGTATATATGATATATTTTATATATACACATAATTTCATCCATATCTCTATATACCTATATATAATTTAAAATGCATCCATATATATATATGTAGATGAAAAATTATATGTAGTAGTGGAAAATGTTACATTTATCAAGTAGCATGACTCACACTGAGGTGACAGATTCCAATTTGGATGGCCTCATATCTTCATCTATAGGTCAGTGTACCTATGTTGTACTCTACTTATACGTAAAACCCCATGCTTAAACTTCAGGCATAACTCAGTATGCTGTGGTTCTGCTTCTGGAATCTTTTAAATATCAAGCTGGACTGAAACCAAATCTTAAGCTCAAGTCCTTCCCTTGGACACAGTAATAATGCTTCAAGACTTTCTTTCCATCCTGTATTTACCAACACTCAAATAAACAAATGTAAATATGCCCCAGGTCCTCTTAACTTACTGTTAGCTTGTGAAGTAACATGAGCTTATCTATTCATAGTGAAGTATCAATTCCTATCAAAAATTTAGTGTGCCAGTACGTCACTGCAATTTGGATTGTAATTTTGATCTAGAGGCCAGGGAGAAAGAGGGAGCATTTCTATGCTGTGGCTGTTTAATAGAAATTTTGGCACTCTGAAATGTTACTGGAAGACGTTTTGAGATGAAGTGGGCACTCTTATGTCTTTCAAATTATGACATCAGTGTCAATGTCTTTCAAAAATATTTGTTCACTTATTCTTCACATTAATTTTGATCAATTATATACCTCTTTACAGGTTAAAAATTTTTAAAGTGTTTTATTAAACTATAAAGTAATAACAAATATTATCATTAATAATGCTACTAAAAAGCAGTTAGATAATCTATTTTTTTAAAAATAACCTCAATAATATTAATATTTTTAAATGCATATATATGTATCTTATAAATTACTCCAGGAAAAAGGTGTTATGCTAAATAGAACTAGTGTTCTCATACAGAAAATAAGATGTAGAACCCTCGAATAGAAATAGAAAAGGTTACTAAATGAAAAATATACTTTTAGCTAGTAAAAATTGATCTATTTCTCCAAATTCTAGATTAATGTAATTAGCTTCTTTGGTAAAAGAATATGAGAACTGTCAAATTAAAATAGATTGTTCTCATATTTTAAGTCACTTTAGTTTGTAAGTTGATGTGATGGTTAGTTGTTTGTGTCAACTTGACTGGACCATGGAATGCCTAGATATTTGGCTAAACATTTCTGTGTGTGTCTGTGCCAGTGTTTCTTAATGAGATTAATATTTGAATCAGTAGACTGAGTAAAGCAGACTGTCCTCACCAGTGCGGGCGAGCATCATCCAGTCAGTCAAGACCCTGAATGGAATACAAAGGCAGAGGGAGAATTTGCTCTACCTGCCTGACTTGTTGAGCTGGGACATCGGTCTTCGTCTGCCTTTGGACAGGGACATATACCATAGGACCCCCAGTTCTCAAGCCTTTAGACTTGGATGGAAATCACGCCAAGAATTCTCCTAGTTCTCAGAGCTTTGGACTTAGACTGGAACTACACCATGGCATTTCCTGTGTCTTTAGCAAGCAGATGGCAGATCATGGGACTTTATAGCCTTGATGACAATGTCAGCCAATTACCCTTAATCTCTCTCTCTCTCTCTCTCTCTCTATATATATATATATATAGCAGCTTTATTCATAATTGCCAAATTGCTACGTATATATGTGTGTGAATGTATGTGTGTATTCCCTATTATTATATATAATATATTATATATTAATAATATATATTAATATAATATGTAATATATATTAACATAATATATAGTATATTATATATAATTAAATATATTATATATAATATACAATATATTATTATATATATTCCCTATGTGATATACCTATATCTATATATCTATATATATATCACATTGATATATATGTGGTATGGTTTGTTTGTGTCCCCATCCAAATCTCGTCTTGAATTTCCACGTGTTCAAAGGACCCAGTGGGAAGTAATTGAATCACAGAGGCAGGTCTTTCTTATGCTGTTCTTGTGAAAATGAATAAGGCTCATGAAATCTGATGGTTTTATAAGGGGGAGTTACCCTGCACAAGCTCTCCTTTTGCCTGCTAGCATCCATGTAAGACGTGACTTGCTCCTCCTTGCCCTCCACTGTGATTGTGAGACTCCTGCAGTTATGTGGAACTGTAAGTTCAGTTAAACCTCTTTCTTTTTTGAATTACCTAGTCTCAGGTATTTATCAGCAGCATGAAAACGAACTAATACAAAATGATACATACATACCTACATATATATATACACACACATATATGTATATATGTATATTCCCTATTGTTTCTCTTTTTCTAGAGAACCCTGACTAATAAAGGGGATGTCTGCAAGTTCCCATTTAAAGTTAATTAAATTACTGAATTAAAATAGTAAAAAGGGCTGGGGCAGTGGCTCACACCTGTAATCCCAGTACTTTGGGAGGCTGAGACGGTTGGATCACGAGGTCAGGAGATCAAGACCATCCTGGCTAACACGGAGAAACCCCGTCTCTACTAAAAATACAAAAAATTAGCCGGGCCTGGTGGTGGGTGCCTGTAGTCCCAGCTACTCCAGAGACTGAGGCAGGAGAACGGTGTGAACCTGAGAGGCAGAGCTTGCAGTGAGCCGAGATTGTGCCACTGCACTCCAGTCTGGGCGACAGAGCTAGACTCTGCCTCAAAGAAAAAAAAAAAAAAGTAAAATGGATATAATTTGAATTTCTGGTCTATTAAAAATAGTGACATTTTTGTTACAACAGTTTTTAAAATATAACCAAATGAATTTGAGTGATCTCACAATTTCAAAACTAATGTCACTCTTTTTTTTTCAGAATTGTAAAATTGTATTTTCCACATATCAACATTCTTATTAACACAGCTTGATTGAAACATAAGCACGTTGATTATTTCTCTTTGGAACTGATGAAATCAGAAAAATAAAATACTTATTTTGCATACATAGGATCAACAATATTCACTTACTGTGGCCTTATCTGTTTATATTAAAAGGTTTTCTTCTGGCGGTCACTCATTTTTATTAAGTAAACATTTAATAAATAACTTGCCTTAAAATATACAAAGAATCCATCAAACTCGATTAAAAAAAACTACTCAAGCATGGGCAAAATATTTGACAAATACCTCACACAAAAAGATATACAGATGGCAAAAACGTGTTCAAAAATATGTTCAACATCATTTTTTTCACTAGAGAAATGCAAATTAAAACAACAATGAACACCACTATAGGGGAAAATAAATTCCACCTCCATCCTCTTGGAGCCCTGGCTGGGCCTGAAAATTAAATTCTTTTTAGACAAATAACAGGAGAAAGTCATACAAATTTATTTAATAAAAGCTTGTCTTTTTGTTTTTTGACACGGGCACTTTCATAAAAGTATAAAAGTCCAAAGAAGCAGTTAGAGTCCATCACTTCACTTAGGTATTAAATTACACAAAGTATAAAAAACTATGAAAAAGCAACTAAATTATGTGAGGAGGCTTAAAATACGTTATTTTAACAAGATCTGTACAAAATTCTGTGGGTCACAATTTTGCACCCTTATGCTAAGAATGGTGCACATTTCACGTGGGAATTTTATATCTAGGTTTAAAGAAAGAGCAAGAAGGAAGATCGCAGTGAACTTAGTGCACCTGCTATCCATACCAATTCAAATGGCTACAATTAGAAAACAAACAAATACACAACCTGACAGTAGCAATGCTAGTGAATATTCAGAGCAACAGGAACTCCCATTTATTGCTGTTGGGAATGCAAAAAGGGAGAGTAGCATTGGAAGTCAGTTGGGCAATTTCCTACAAAGCTAAACATAGTCCTGCCACGCAATGCAGCAAATTGCACTCTGATTGATTTGAAAGCTTATGTCTACACAAAAACTTACACATAAATGTTTATAGCAGCTTTATTCATAATTGTCAAAAACTGGAAATAACCAGGGTGTCCTTAACTAGATAAGCTGTGGTACATCCATGCAATGTAATATAATTCAGCAATTTTTAAAATACACAAATTCATATCTTAAAAAGACATGAATAAATATTCAAGAGCTATCTCTAAGTGAAAAAAAGTAATCTGAAATGACTACAGGGTGTATAATTCAAATAATATATTCTAGAAAGAGCAAACAAAGAGATCTTAAAAAGACCAGTGGTTGCTAGGGATCCTAGGAAAAGGGGGAAGGGTTAAATAGATGAGACATATGGAAATTTTCAGAATGAAGGAGTACTATGTGTGATACGGTAATGGCAAATACAGGAGTTTATGCATTTGTCAAAACCTGCAGAATTTTACAGCACAAAAAAACATAATGTGGGAAAAACCTATTCAGGTGGGAAAAACCTATTCAGGATCTCAGGATTGAATGCACACTGTGACAAAATGTTCTAACTGCATTACAAATAATTGAAACAACTTCACTGAAGGGGTCCAGGGAAAAGATGCTGACCTAAATAACTTTGGAAATTAGTGGAGTCGATATGAATAAAGGCAAAAGGAACTGTATATAATCACTCTATTCAAGTTGCTATATTTGCTTCCATTTGGGATGGGTTTACAATTCTAATACTGCTATACAGGGGTACTAAAAGTGAGCAATTAAGCACATGCGTGGTACATGGAGCCATGTTTCTTGCTGTTGGAGAAAGTTTACAGATACAGTTGGGAAAGGTAGGGAGAAGTCTAGAATGATCGGTGTGGTAATGAATTACAGATGAAGACATCAGTATGAACTAATATTTGGTTCAATGTAGCTACAGAGGGTAACACCCCCAAAATACTGGAAAATATATATGTACACAGGGTTATTATGCACACATATATTTTCATGCTCTATCAGCTACGTTTATATAAAAGCAATGAAATCAGTATCAAGGAACACACCTAACACCCAGATCTTGATTATTAATACCATTCTGCAATAAAAGGAAGAAAACTGGCTGACAAGCAGGATAAAGGTAGAAAATATACAACAGAAGCTTGGTAAAGTAGTACTCAAAATACACACACACTCTTACATTGGTGGGGATACGTCAAACGGAGAAGCCTACTGAAAGAGCTCCCATTGGTCAAAGTTAGAAAAATTTGAGCTATAACATAAATAAAGAGAGATTTGATTATAACCCAACACAGAAAATGAATACCCACTGAAGTCTACTTTGACTTAAACGTGGTTGAATACATAAATAGATGGAAGAGAAGTGACAAATCTCAGATGTAGGAATCCAAATAATTTATGTAAAAAACTCTGCTCTTAAGGAGGTGAAACAAAACTCTTCACTCTTTAAGTGTGAGATGGATACAGTGACTGCCTCTAAAGACACAACACGGAAATGGGAATAACACAATAACTACATAATAGAGAAACCTGACAAAACACTTCAGCCAAAGAAGATCACATCAACAGCCATAAATCATGTTTGTAACATGTACCTGCTATGGTTTGAATGTGTCTTCTCCAAAATCCAGGTGTTGTCAATGTGATAATATTAAGAGGTGGGGACTTTAAGAGGTGATTGGATCATGAGGGATCTCCCCCATTCATGAGATTAAGGACTTTAACAAAGGAGGCTTCATTCAGCGTTGGGCTAGCTTGCCCTTCTGCCATGTGTGGACACAGCAAGAAGACCCTCACCAGACAAAATGCTGACACCCGGGTTTTGGACGTTCCAGCCTCCAGTACCGTGAGAGGCAAATTTCTGTTCTTTATAAATTCCCAGCCTGTGATAGTCTCTTAATGCAGCACTATGAAAGTGCTCTTGGCGTGATGTGATGAAAAATGGCACTTCTTTAATATTTTTTTTTTTGCGAGAAACCCCTAACCCCATTCTAACCATAGAAAGCACAAAGTAAACAACAAAAAAATGAAAAGCGTCAGAATAATTCCAAGAGAGACATTCTACAATATACTCTACCAGTACCCCTCAAAGCTGTTGAGTTTATCAGATGCAATGAAGAAACTGTCACAGCCAAGAAGAGCATAAGGAGACATGACAAATAAATGTATTACAGTAACCTGGATAGAATCCTAGAAGAAAAAAAGAGCATTAAGTGAAATTTTAAAAACCGGTTTAAACTGTAAGCTTTAGTTAATGGTAATATATCCATACTTTTTTTAAATTGTAGTAAATGAGCCATACTAACATAACATGTTAAGAATAGTGCAAACTCAGTGTGGGACACATTGGACTCTGTATACAATCCTCCTAATTTTTCTCTATATCTAAAAAATGTTCTAAAAAGTAAAGCTCAGTTTTTAAAAAGCAAGCAAAATTGTCCTGCCTACATACAAGATAAATTTTGAACTTAGTATCCTCATTATACCTGTGAGCAAGAAAAAAATACAAATTCTTAAAAGCAGTGAGAACATTTAAAACGTCTTTTATTGGCTTAAATTATATATTTACATATAATTTTATCTTGTTATTACACAAATTAATGATCAAAAGCCCCTCGTAGTCAACATATCATATTTTACTACAAAAAATTACAAATTAATTTTTAAAATATTTTGTGAAATAATGGAGCTACATTTAAAAGGACTTTAAGTAAAATATTACTAGTCCACAATTGATTTAAAAACATATAATACAAATATGAACTAATTATGATTAAATCTAAAAAAGAGACTTTTCAAATGCATTTCAATGAGGTTGGGCTGTTCTTTGTAAATGTGTGTGTGTTCTTGACTTCATTTATCAATGTGTTCACTGGTTGTGAAACATATTTTTGATAAGATTATTTTTCATTTTACTAGATGTAAGAAAACACTGATGTAATTTTAATAAATTTTATTATAACAATGACAATCATGTTTTTTAATTTTTCTGTTAAAAGCTAAAATAATGATTTAACATTAAAAATTCTTTGTAATGATCTATCAACAAGTAATGAGTTTCTCCTTAAAGAGTGTTGAAAGAAAAAAAATGTTAACCATATTATTTTCAAAATTATTTGTTATCAAGTCCTTAGTAGCATTTATTTCCTCAGAGTCTGGAAATTTTACCAAAAACAAGATCTTATCAAATGGCTGATTATGTATGTGACACTTTTATTTTGAAGCACCTCATTTAATCTAATATACTCAGCATTTGAAATCTAAATATTAATTTTAATAAATTTGTATTATCATGCTATATTTTAACAAAATACTTTTATCACAGATGTTAAATTCATTTTGCCAATACTTCAAAGCTTGAGGTTTAGGTCATTCCAAATATGGGAATAATTATTACATTACCTACATGTTTAAGCAAATCTTTATGGTCAAGCTGATCAGACAAATCAGGCTTATTTTTTCTTTTAAAGAACAATTGATTCCATATTTCAGTTGAAATGCACACATGAATAAGCATTTTTTGTAAACATACACAACACATTTTATAATACAGATTACTAAAAATACCAACTTAAGTTAGAGAGAGAATTAGCTTCAGATTTCATAATAAATTACTGACCATATATTTATTTTTATTTGATTTATAATAAGTCAATGAAAGTGTAGCTATAATTGTGAGATATTAAAGAGGTGAAAAGCATGATGCAAAGCATTTTTTTTGGTGAATGTGTATTATGGATGTGCTGGGCATTTGGGGATTAATTACTACACATGTGTACCTTTACACATATTTATGCACATACAAATGCGTATGTATGCATATGTGTGTAGTGTGTATGCATATGACTTTATGCAGACACATGAATGTATTTTTACCTATCTACATATGCATGCATGTGCATATGTGTACCTGTATGTATATGGGTGTATAGACATATATGTGCCATTTTTATTATGAAGTCTCATAATCAAATTTTCATTCTACTTGATGAAAAAGAAAATCATATACTGCTAAAAATTATTGGCCTGGAAGAGAGTAGATGTAGCCTATAACAGTATTTTTTTTTTTCGTAAAGAGATGGACAAAGGTGTAAAACATTTTATAAATTGAAAGAGATGATGGCCATAACTGGAATAAATATTTAATAACCTCTTTAGAAAAAAATAGGATTTAACAACCTTATTTATTCTCACAAATATATGTATAAGAGATAAAATAATTTTTTGCTCGTGGGTCTTAAATAATAAATCTTAAAGTACTTTGGGGTCCAAAAAGTAAAGTATGTTTTGATGTAACTTCCTGATCACATTCTATGTCTTCTGGAAGCACTGTTCTACTCATGATAGACTACTATGGTCTGTTTGTATCCCTCCAATGTTCATATGTTGGAATTCTAAACCTCAGTTTGACAGTATGATATACTTATCAGACTCTTAGGAGCTACTTAGGTCTTGAGAGTGACATCATCTTACACGGAAGTAGTGCCCTCATGAAAACACACAAGAGAGCTTGCTCCCTCTCTCCCTGCTGTCTGCCACGTGGGGACAAAACAAGAAGACAGTCATCTGCAAACCACGAAGAATGAACTCACTGGACACTAAAACCACTAGCACACTGATTTTGAATTTCTAACCCCCTTAAACATATGAAATACATTCGTATAGCTTAAACCACTCAGCCCAGAGTATTCTGTTGATAGCAGCCTGTACTAAGAAATCAATCTGGTGATAAGTACCTAGGAAAGCATTTTAAATATATTTGGGAAAAAAAAATCTGTATTTGTTCTTGGTAGGTTAATTTGATATTTCTGTATTTAAGCTGGGTAAATGATTAGTTTATGTCTCCATAAGGTTCCAATATCTGTACCTTATAGAACTATTTCTGTCAAACTAGAAAAGTTCTCATTATGAAGTAGGCTAAAATTTTAACAATCTACTATGTATAACATATTGTATTTAAGATTAACATATATTGGATGGGTCAAGGTTTTTGGATTCAATCTGGGTGCTTGCGCTCTTCTAATGTCCATGTAGGTTAATTGTTTCAATACAGACAAAACTAGGCTGCCGAGAATAAGACTAAGCAAAGTGAGTGGTTTATATACAAGGGTTTCGTTTTTCCTGAATATCCTCATATAAATGAATTAACTTTGCATCATTCTGGGGCAGTGAGTAAAATCCATATGCGTACTGTATGTCTCTTTCATTTTCAGTTCATATTGGCAATAATAACTTTCACGCAGCACTTTTCAAGGAAATTAATGACTGATTGGAGTTAATGGACTAAGGAGCAACCCCTCCCAGGCAGTCATTAATCTCTAGAAATCCCTTGTACTGCAATTGCAATTGCTTAAATAAAAGCTAGCAGGAAAATTTGAAGAGAAATGCTAGACCTGTACATGTCACTACAAAACAAATGGCAGTTTCGATCCCAAATAAATCTCTAAATGAACAAATAATTTGTGTTTCAATTGTTCTGTTTCCTAAAATGCTGTGCAGCATTTATCACTTTTCAAAGTGCCAACGCAGATTGTATTTCTTCAGGATTCAATGCAGGATAGAATTATCCTAAAGTGAATTTTCACCTTAAGTATTAGAATGTAAATAGCACTTTAAAGAACTATTTTGCAATATTAGTTTTTTATATTTATAAATAACTTTAGAAGGCCCTTGGGGCCAAAGAGTTGTAACTTAAGAAAAACTGGCAGTAATAGAGTATGTGTAAAATGTCTTTATATATATATTCTCTTTCCCAAAACACTATTGTCCACTGGTATCACTGTGTGTAGATATCCTCTTCTCTCCGAATGCCCCTTCTTATTCTTTGTTATCGTATGAATATTTGTATCCTTGGAAAATTCATAGGTTGAATATTAACCCCTAATGTGATGGTATTAGGAGATGAAGCTTTTGAGAGGTAACTAGGTTATGAGTGTAGAACCCTCAGGAATGGGGTTAGTGCAGTATAAAGGGACCCTAGAATGAGAGGGGAAAATTCTGCACTTGGAAAAGAGTCCTCACCAGAACTCGACCACGCTGGTGCCCTGATGGCACATTTCCAGCCTCCAGAACTTGTTTTATGCCACCAAATCTTTGGTAATTTGTTATGCATCAATAAAACGGATATACTATACCACTTTCTTAAGAGTTCAAAATAAAATCCTGTGAGTACATATGTATCTGTTAATGAGAAATAAAATTCTACTGTTTATAAACCACCTAAGTTATTTGTTGCAGCATCCTTAACTGACAGTACCTTTTCTGACTTGGTTTCTTTATCTTACCTAAAGCTAGTGTTACTCTGGGAACATGCTCAACCATTTCTTCTTATTTTCGGGTTATAAGCCTTCATTTACTTTCTATAGGTTAAAGTCTTACCCCAACCTGAACTAACCTACTTTTCACACAGTCTGCTTCTCTTTCAGTGATTTCAATCTCAGCAAACAAGCATCATCAACATCCATACCAGAGAAGTCATTTTCAAAATTCTCTTTTCTTCACTAAGCCCCGTCAATTATATTTTCAGAACAGCATCTCAAATGTATCCATTGCTTGTCAGTTATATAACCACTTCCTAATCTGATGTGACATTGCCTTTCACATGGATTTATGGGCAGCATAATTGATTTTTTTATTGCCATTCTTGTTCCCCTTAAATTGCCATTTCCAGAGAGTAATCAATGGTCTTCCTAAAATGCATGACTATGTTACCTTACCAGTAAGATCTTCAATGATGTGACATTGTCTTTTTAATATTGGTCAAGCTATTTCATATGATTTGTAAGATTAACAATAATCTGGCCTTCATGAATCAATAAAAAAGAAAAATATTGTGAATATTTTATCATTGTTCAGAAGTCCTCCCTTTGCTCAGTGTGATGGTCAGACCCTAGCCTCCTAGCATTCTTGTGAAATCTTTTCCCCTTGAGTGCAGGTAGAATCTGTGATTTGCTTCTTATCAATAGATATGGCAAAGGTGAATGGATGTATATGATTAGATAAAAGTGATTATGTTACACAAAGATTGCAACACCTGTCATCATACTTGGAGGCTCTCTTTTTTGCCGATTTTAAAGAAGAAAGTTGCCATGTGGGGGGTTGCCCTACTAATAAGGCCACATGGCAAGCAGCTGAGGGTGGCTTCTGGCCTGTAACTAGTAAAATACTGAGGCTCTCAGTCCACACATCTGCAAGGAACAGAATTTTGCCAACAACCACATGAATGAACTTGGAAACAGATTATCCCCACATGACCTAGAAAAGCCTCAGATGAGAATCCAGTCTTGGCAGATACCTTAATTGCAGCATTGCAGGGGATCTAGCTAAGCTATGCCTAGATTTCTGACCCACTAAGACTGAGAAAATAAGTATGTGTTGTTTTATGCTACCAAATCTTTGTTAATTTGTTATGTATCAAAGAAAATGAATTTACTCTACCACTGCCTTAGGAGTGCAAAGATCTTTTGAGTACATATGTATAGCTAGGTGTCAACAATATAAAGCAGAAGGTTATTTTTTATACTCAAACACAGACATAAAACAGTACACTTACAGAGAGCAAGAATATAAATTTTCTTTTCTTTTTTTTTTTTTTTTTTTTTTTTTTTTGAGATGGCGTCTCGCTCTGTCACCCAGGCTGGAGTGCAATGGCACAATGTTGTCTCACTGCAACCTCCGCCTCCCAGGTTCAAGAGATTCTCCTGCCTCAGCCTCCTGAGTAGTTGGAATTACAGGAACGTGCCACCACATCCAGCTAATTTTTGTAGTTTTAGTAGAGATGGGGTTTCCCCATGTTGGTCAGGCTGGTCTCGTACTCCTGACCTCGTGATCCTCCCGCCTTGGCCTCCCAAAGTGGTGGAATTACTGGTGTGAGCCACCGTGCCAAGTCTATAACTTTTCTCTTTAAACCTGCTTTAGATAATAACAGGAAAGTGTTACCTCCAATAGTTAAGCATAGATGAGCTAAGATAGTACTCTGAGGGGAAAAATGGTAATTAGAATAAAAAGAAAAAGAAAACAAAAATGTGACAAGCATACAATGTGGAGAGAAGATAAATGGGGAGCCCCAAGAGACATTTGAAGAAAAAGGAGTACTCACCCCTAGAAAGGGTGAAATAACTGAGACTGATATTTCAAACCCCGGCTATTTATTTATACGTCAAACTAGTCACAGTTGAGGGCATAGAAAACCTTCCCTCTTTGCAGCCTGGGAATTTAGAGCTGAAAATCAAATATTGAACTGTGTTTCTTAAATTTTACAGATTAAAAAAACAAAAAACAAAAAACTAAGTCCCAAAGAGCCTAAGTTACCTTTCTCAAAATCTTACAGCTTACAGTTGGCAGGACCCGAAATGAAAATGAAGATTTCACTTCCTTCAAATGATACGTGTCTTTCACCCTAATTTGTTTTGAATCATAGCGTAACCGATTATATGGTTTGATTGATAAATCAAAACAAGTACTCATTACAGGCAAGATGCTTCTCTATTAGTAAAACAGTTTCTGCTTTGAAAAGAGACTGCAAATATATGTACTTTAATGACTTTGTTCAGTGTTTTGAATCTTTCTGCCCTTTCAAAGTAAATATCTAAATGTTCACAAACTATTAAACCTCAAAGTGATAGAACATTAATTTTCAGGTCCTCTATGTGTTTATTAAGGCTCTGTCTAGAAGTTATGAGCTTTTTACCTTAGACATCAAGTTAACATATAACTTGGGGTAGAAGATAATTTTGTTGGCATCTGATGAGACCCCTGAAGGGTTGTTAGATCCTGTTTCATGTAAGAATAAAGGGTCGCCGGGCGCGGTGGCTCAAGCCTGTAATCCCAGCACTTTGGGAGACCGAGACGGGCGGATCACGAGGTCAGGAGATCGAGACCATCCTGGCTAACACGGTGAAACCCCGTCTCTACTAAAAAAAAAATACAACAATCTAGCCGGGCGAGGTGGTGGGCGCCTGTAGTCCCAGCTACTGCGGAGGGTGAGGCAGGAGAATGGCGTAAACCCGGGAGGCAGAGCTTGCAGTGAGCTGAGATCTGGCCACTGCACTCCAGCCCGGGCGACAGAGCGAGACTCCGTCTCAAAAAAAAAAAAAAAAAAAAAAAAAAAAAAAAAAGAGAGAGAATAAAGGGTGAACAGTTGCTAGAGCTGTAATGATGAAGAATAAGATGAAGTGGAAGGCGAAAAATCCTGGAAGGGTGGCTTTGTTAACTGAGAATCCACCTCAGATTCACTTGACAAGGTCAGTTCCAATATATGGGATGGCTGATAGTAGATTTGTAATCACTGTAGCACCTCAGAATGATATCTGGCCTCATGGGAGCATGTAGCCTATGAATGCTGTTGCTATAGTTGTGAATAGGCAGATAATGCCAATATTTCAGGTTTCTGGAAATGTAAATGATTCATAGTATAAACCTCGGCCAACATGTAAGAAAAGGCAGATGAAAAATATTGATGTGCCTTTTGCATGAAAAAAGCGAATCATTCAGCTGTAGTTTACATCTCGGCTGATATGAGTGACTGAAGAGATGGCAGTTGAGGTGTCTGATGTGTAGTGTGTGGCCAAAAACAATCTTGTAATGATCTGGAGGATTAGGCAGGCACCAAGAAGAGAGCCGCAGTTTCATCATATAGAAATGTTTGATGGTGTGGGAAGATCAATGAAGGAGTAATGAATAATTTTTATTAGCAGAGGTGGTTTGCAGGTATTGGCCATTAGTGTTCTCTTATGGTTGAAATACAAGGATGATTTTTCATGTCATTAGTTATGGTTATAGTCCAGGTGAGAATAATGGCATATGCACTATTTTGTGTTCTTTTGGTTATAGGGTTTGTAGGTTTCTCTTTGAAACCTTCTGGGTCCAGGGTTAGTTATTAGTGATGCTGTTGGTTGTGGTATTGTGTTGAATTTCAGTAGGGCTTTCATGGGGTTAAAAGTCTTTTTTATTTATTTGGGAGGAATAGTGTTTGTTTTTGGTTATACTGTGGCGATGGCTATTGAGAAATATCCTTAAACATGAAGGTCAAGTGTTGACATCTGAGGCGCTTTATTATTAGGATTATTAATAGAGTTGGTGCTGGTTTGGTGAATAGTTAAGAATGACGGGTTAGTGGTCACGATTGATTTTAATAGGGTAGAGAGTTGGATGATTTTTGAAGGTGAGAGGGCTGGATTATTGTGCGAGGATTCTGTGGGTGTGGCTGCCTTGTAGAGTTATGGGTGTTGATTAATGGTAGTTGCTGGTTGACCATTATTTGTTAGTATTTATACTGTGATTGAAATTACTCAGGGTAATAGATTAGATAATTAAGAGTAGGGTTAGAAGAGATGGGATAAAAATAGAAAGAAATTAGAGTTTAATTAGACCTTTCTGAGTAGATACAGTGATAGAGGCTGAAATTTGGGTTTGTGAAATGGTCTTTGGTATAGACTTTTCTAGTCAAATTAGCTCTGGTAGAAGTGAGGCCGGGTTTTGGCTTGTGAATAGGCTGGAGTGGAAGGTTCTATGGTGAATTGTGGTTGAATAAAATCCTAGTATACTGGAGAAGTTGAATGTCTGTAATGGATATTTCAGTTTAAGGTTATTAATTATGAGATCAATTTATATTGCTGGCAAGAAGCCTAAGGTGGTCACACTTAGGGCTGTGAGCTTCAGGTGGAGTGGTACTGTTATTTGGGGGGATAAAACAGGAATAATACTGTAGGTGATAAAGAATCCAGGGAAGATGCTCCCGGATTATTAGGCCCTTAATTGAGTTAATTAGGAAGGGGTTATTTTTGTTAATAATAATCAGAATCACGAAGCGAGGTTATCTTATCAAAGTGAAGAAGATAATATGGTACTGTAGACAGCTGTCAAGGAGGTGGCGATAAGAGTAATAATAGAAAGGGCTCAGGTGTTGGTGTATGTCTGTGGTTTTGATAAGATGTTTAGAGTACAAGCCTGTGAGGAAAGACATACCTGTTAGTGCAAGGCTGCCAATAATGAGGGAGCAGGAAGTGAGGGGTAAAGTCTTGAATAGCCCTCCTATTTTTCAGATGTGTTTTTCATCATTGAGACTATGGATAATGGACTCTGAACATGTAAATAATATAGCTTTAAAAAAGGCATGAGTACAGACATGAAGGAATGCTAGGTGTGGCTGATTAATGCCAATTGTGACTATTATAGGGTCCAGCTGGCTTGAGGTGGAGAATGTTACAATTTTTTTGAGATCATTTTGTGTTAGAGCACAGATTGCTGTGAATAAAGTAGTATAGCTCCCAGACATAATGTAAAGGTTTGCATTGATAGGTTATTTTCTATTAAAGGGTGGAAACAGATGAGCAGGAATACTCCTGCCACAACTATAGTTCTGGAGTGGAGTAGGACTGAGACTGGGGTTGGACCTTCTATGGCGGATGGAAGTCAGGGATGGAGACCGAATTGAGCTGACATTCCCACTGCTGCTAAGAGAAGCCTAATTAATGGAAGGGAGTTGGGAGTAGGGTCTAGAATAAATATTTGTTGAAATCCTCATGTATTAGAGGACAGGAGGAATCATGCAATAGCTAAAATAAAGCCAGTATCACTGATGGAGTTGTACAGAACTGTTGGCGGGCTGCTGTATTAGCTCCTGCTCGGTGGTACCCTCAGCTAATTCGTAAGCAAGACATGATTCCTATGCCTTCTCATCAGATAAAGTGTTAAAGAGGTTGTTGGCAGTAACCAGAATTAATATTGTGATGAGGAAAATAAGCAAGTATTTGAAAAATTGGTTAATGTTGGGGTCTGAATTTATATCCCATACTGAGAATTCTACAATAGATCAGGTAACAAATAGTGCTACTGGGATAAATACTGTGGAGAAGTAGTCTAGTTTAAAGCTTAGTGAGAGTTTGAGAGTTTGGGTTGTTACTCAGAGTCAGTTTGAGATGATGACTTCTTGGTCTGTGTATAAACATGGTTGTAGGAATGAGGCTAATGATGAAGGTGCATGCGATAGATGTTTTTACGTAATTTGGGTATGAACATTTTTGCAGGAGTTGGCTAAGAAAATAGTAATCAGTAAGGTTAAGGGGATTAGGGCTGTTATAGCAGTGGAAGAATACATGTTTGTTACTTTTATTTAAAGCACCAGTGTTTTTTGTTTCTAAGACCAATGGATAACTGTAATCCTTTAAAAGTTGAGAAAGCCATGTTGTTAGGCATGGGGGCATGAGTTAGCAGTTCTTGCATACTTTCTTGGTAGATAAGAAGTTGCAGGCTTCTATTATTAGATAAAAAATCTAATGTTTTGGTTAAACTATAGCTACAGCATGAAAACCTGATAATAATTTCGTGGTTTGTGGGTAACAGGAAGATAAGCACAAGATGTATAAATATTAATGTATTTTCTCACGTAAAGGAAGATGTAATACCGTCAATGTAATATGCAAGTGTCCCTTGTTGTGTCGTGATTAGCATATACAGGGAGTAAAGGGCTATAATCAGTGTACTAAGTCCTGTAAGCATAATAGTAATATTTGACCAGAAGAATGAGGCCATAATCACAAAGAGTTCTTCTACTAGATTAATGGTAGGGGGTAAGGAAAGGCTAGTGAGATTTGCTAGAAGTCATCAAGAAGTTGTTAGCAGAAGCAGTGTTTGAAGGCCTCAGGTAAGTAATATGGTTCAGCTATGGACTTGTTCATAGTTTGAATTTTCTAGGCAGAATAGTAAGGATGAAGTGAGTCTATGAGCAATTATAAGGGTTACTGCGTCTGTAAAGCTTCAACGGGGTCCGAATAATGTTAGCCATAGTCACAAGCGCTATGTGGCTTACAGAGGAGTAAGCAATAAGTGATTTTAGATGGGTTGGTGGTAGATAAATAGAGCTTGTCATAACTATTCCTGATAGAGATAATAGGAGGAAAGGGTAGGCTATATGTTGTGTTAGGGGGTTGAGGGTAAGAGTAACCCATATTATACCATTGCCACCTAGCTTTAGGAGTACTGCTGCAAGTACTATTGAACTGGCAATAGGGGCTTCTACATAGACTTTGGGGAGTCATAGGTGAAATCCATATAGAAGTATTTTTACAAGGGAGGGGAGTTCATAAGAGGAGAGTGATAGAAAGGGCTAGGATTGGAGCAATAATTTAAAGGGTAATAGTAAACATTGAGGGCCATAAAGGTTCTTTGGTGAAAAGTTTTATTGCATCAGCGAATGGTTGAAGCAGCCCGTAGGGACCTGCAATGTTAGATCCTCTGTGTAGTTGCATATAGCCTAAGATTTTTCATTTGATGATTGTAAAGAATGCTATATCAATGAGTGGAGATAATGAGTAGGAGAAGGTTAATTATGGGCATATTGTTAAGAACAGAAGTTGAACTTCTGATTATAAAGTTTTACGTTTTATGCAATTGCCGGGCTCTGTCATCTTAACAAACCCTGCTATTGGGTAGGGTATGCGATGATTTTTTAGATTGAGATAGCATTGTCTATGCAGGGAGGGTGCTTTATGAAGCAGAGGCCCTGTTTCTCTTGTCCTTTCATACTAGGAGAAACGTTAACTAGATAGAAACCAACCTGGATTACTCCTGTCTGAACTCAGATCCCGTAGGACTTTGATCATTGAACAAACGAACCCTTATTACTGGCTACACCATTAGGATGTCCTGATCCAACATCGAGGTTGTAGACCTTACTGTCAATATGGACTCTAGAATAGAATTGTGTTGTTATCCCTAGGGTAACTTATTCCATTGATCAAATTATTGGGTCAATGTGTATTAACTTGCTTAGACTAGTGTGGTCTTAGTTTAGATTGTTCGGAGGTTGAATTATGCTCCAAGGTCACCCTAACCAAAATTTTTAAGGCAGAGATAATAGGCTAGGACCTGTTGGCTTATTTGAGTTTTTATTTGCATTAATGAATTAAAGCTCCATAGGGTCTTCTCATCTTATTTGTTTATATCCGCCCCTTCATGGTTAGGTAAATTTCACTGATTAAAAGTAAGAGACAACTCAGCCCTTGTGTGGCTATTCATACAAGTCCCTATTTAGGGAACAAGTGATTATGCCACCTTGCACGGTCAGGCTACCACCACCGTTGAACATATGTCACTGGGCAGGCAGTGCCTCTAATACTGATAATGCTAGAGGTGATGTTTTGGTAAGTAAGCAGGGTAAGATTGGCCGATTTCCTTTTAGTTTTTGTCATCTTTCCTTAGAGCATACCTGTGTTGGGTTAACATTGTAAATAACAGGGTGCTTATTATATCATTTATTAATATTAGGCTGTTAACTGTCAGTGAGTTATTCAGGTCTGATGTAAGCTTATGCAATGGAGAACATGTTCATGTTACTTATATTAACATTATTGCTTCTATTAAGTAATAGATTAGTCCAAAGTGATGTTAGGAGTTCAGTAGAGTGATTAGAATCTAAGATAGTTAGATGTTGAGCTTAAAAGCTTTCTTAATTGGTGGCTGTTTGGGGGCCAAACATGGTGGTAATATTTTTTACTCTCTGTTGGAAGGTTGTTTCCTAGGGTCTAAAGAGCTGTCCCTCTTTAGACTAACATTAAACTTACAGGAAAATTAAGTAATTCTGTGGGTAAGTTTAAAGTTGAATTAGGATTCCATCTTGGACAACCAACTATCACCAGGCTCTCGGTATGCTTGTCACGGCTACTCATGAAACTTCTATTTTGCCACACAGGTGAGTGTGCTCTTTTAGTTGTTCTCAGGTAGCTTGTCTGGTTTTGGGGGACTTGGCTATAGTTCTCTGTGTAAAGTTATTTCTATTTAATACATTATGCAGAAGGTATAAGGGTTTGTCTTTGTTTTTGAATGCTTGATACAACTCTTTAATCTCCTCATTTGAAGAATGAGAAGGTTATCATGAGAATTGATGGAAAGAGTCAACTAAAATAATACATCCTGTGAAAGGCAACAGTTGGAGAAAATATCGCACACTTTCCAGGGATTGAGACAATCCAAAGACCAATTTACATCGCCATCTAAACTATTTAAGATTTGAGTGTCAGCAGAGAGTTAAGTAGCTCATTTCAGTGGCATTGGAAGACCCAAGATATAAACAGCAGCAGAAAAAAAAGTGAAATTGGGAAAATGAAAATGATATATTAGTTTTCTATAGTATCTATTGATTATTAATAAACTTCAATGATTAATGTTTTATCTCTAAAGTAATAATACTCCAACTAAGTGTACTTAGACTATTCAGATAGGAGTATCATAAGTTAACTGATTTGTTTATGATTGAATATATAGTTTATAATTAGAATCCACCTTTGTTTTCATCTACATTACCTTGTGGTTACAGGAAAAAAGGAAGAAGCCTATTGAAAAAAATGAGAGGAGAAGAGAAAAATAAAAAGATGTTTACCAGGAAGGCTGATTGTGTTCTAGACACATTCTACTATGGCCTGAGATATCCTCTGAATTATTTAAGTGTAGCGCAAACATAACTGGGAGGTAACTATGATATGAGCAACCTATTATCAGAAATCAGAGGTAATGATTACTACTACTAATGTGGTTTGGCTGTGTTCCTACCCAAATCTCACCTTGAATTGTAATAATCCTCACATGTCAAGGATGGGGCAAGGTGGAGATAATTGGATCATGGATGCAGTTTCCCTTACACTGTTCTTGTGGTAGTGAATAAGTCTCATGAGATCTGATGGTTTTATAAATGGTTGCTCCCCTCACGAGCTCTCTTGCCTGCTGTCATGTAAGATGTGCCGTTCTCCTCCTTTGCCTTCCTCCATGATTGTGAGGTGTCCCTGGCCATGTGGAACCATTAATCCATTAAACTTCTTTTCTTTATGAACTACCCAGTCTTTGGTATATCTTTATTAGTAGCATGAGAACAGATTAATACAACTTCTTACATTGAAACTCAAACTGCCATTTAATGATCATTTTAACTTCTGCATCCATTTTCACTTCTTAAAATTTTTAGTTCAAGGAAAATAAGCACAATTAAGTAAGATAATGAATATGGCAATGCCCAATATGTCAACATTTGTCAGCAAATGATTTTAGAATGTTATTTAACCTGATCCTCACTCATATTTGTGGAGAAGATTTGATTATGCCATTTTTAATATGAATTCCTAGAGGTCATAAAAGAATACTTAGAATTGTTTTTTCATGGCTCTCATTTTCTTCAGAATTCATTAATAAGAACTTATACCCCTTAAATGAAGAACTTTTGTACTGAAGAAGAAACATAGATATATTATGTATTATGTTCTGGACCTTCTAGGAACTTATGATCAAACTGAGAAGAGCACAACTGAAATTTCAGAGTATGGTTCTAAGTGTTATAAATCTTCAGACAAAGGAGATTAATGTCCACAAGAATACCCAGAGTAAACTCCATGGAACTAGCAGGATTTGGTTGAAATTTAGTAGATAAGGAAAAGAGAGAAGAAAAGGCATTTGAGCGTCTCTGAAATAATTACAGCGATAGTATCAAGGCAGAAATTGGGTATGTCACGGAGGATATTAGCATTCATTGTGGGCCGGATATGCACGAAACCAAATGTCTACATAAAATACACAAATTAATTTCCAAGTAAAATCTTCAAAACTGTAAAGGACATACATATTTTACTACTTAAAATAACTTTTGTGATAGATATTGACTTCAATATCTTATATATAATCCCAAAGTGAGCAGACACCTCTCTGATCCTTTGGAGAGCAACAGGATTGCCTCACTGCTTGGATTCCACAATGGCCTTAATAAGCACTAAGCTTCCTCCCAACTTTCATGAGAACCCTCCAAGTCCCTTTGCTCTTCTATTCCTGAGCTCTCACATGCTCTCCCTGTTCAATACTAACACCCAACACACCCGTGAACTGTTCTTTCTATCAGATTTCTCTATATATCCAATCACACTAAGGTTTTGCATTTTAGTTGCTTTATTGAAGCTGAGACTTCAGATGAGTTGGTGAATGGTTCATACTGAGCCTGACAAACTTCCCCACTTACGTTCCTCTTCTTCCTACCTCACGCACTCTAGGTCAGAAACCATAGAAAATCCTACCTTTGATTCATTCAAATTAGCCTCACTTTCTTCTCTGAACCTTAACACAGTCTGACATCCCATATCCCACAGAAACTCAACTACTAACAAACTGCTAATCAAGTTTCAACTTTTTCCAAAATCTGTTGTTCAAGTATAAGGCCATGTTGTAAAAGATTTTATTTTATTTTATTTATTTATTGTTTGAATTGGAGTCTCACTCTGTCGCCCAGGCCTGAGTGTAGTGGAGCGATCTCGGCTCATTGCAACCTCCACCTCCCGGGTTCACGCCAGTCTCCTGCCTCAGCTTCCCGAGTAGCTGAGACTACAGGTGCCCGCCACCACAGCTTGCTAATTTTTTGTATTTTTTAGTAGAGACGGGGTTTCACCGTGTTAGCCAGGATGGTCTTGATCTCCTGACCTCGTGATCCACCCGCCTCAGCCTCCCAAAGTCCTGGGATTACAGGCGTGAGCCACTGCGCCCGGCCATAAAAGATTTTAAAATGAGCAAAAACCAGCTGAATGCCCTATGCTGTCAAGCTTACTTTTATGGCAGATCTTCATCTCTCATTGTCCTTGAGTTATTTATAACTCTGAGTTGTAGAGATCGCATAATAATGCAAATAATTCCAGTCCATAGAAATGCAAATAAGTTCTGTCTGATGGATTGCAGTTGATTATTGCCTTATAATGTTGACTAATTGTGCATGTAGTCATACATTCATGTCATCATTCCTGATTGTCTGTGTGTTCTTTACATTCCCCTCCAAAACAGCTGTACCATCTTACTGTTTCTCTCATTAATTAATGAGTTAATAAAATCTTTTGTTTATTTTATTTTTTTACCAAAGTAATGATCATCTGTATTTCCTACAAAATATGTTATACTCATCTACAAAGAGTCTTCAATGATTGTTGTTAACTTCTGGGAAAATATCTGAGAAGGCCCAAATTCAAGTTTAGAAATTTTAAAATAATTTCTTTTCTATCAGGAACATTCAGAAAAACCCTTACTGCCTTCAATAGTCCATATAATATCAACGTAGTAGATTTCTTAAATGCACGGTACAGGTTGCCACCTAGAAATAACACTAGGTAAGGGAGGAACATGTTACTTAAATTTTGGTATCATAAACTAACATATATGCTCCTGGATTAAATTGTTTTATGTTCATCATGAACTAATGGAATGTAAGCCTTCAGATATTGTGCCCCACATTTTTTATGTTTGAAATAATATTTATTCATTGGAATCCTAATAATAGACATTTTGAAGGGATCATAGTCCTTTTTTCAAGAAGCTGGACATGCCATGACTTTAAGTTTCTAAAGATTTGTCTGCGTAGGGTTGCAAAGCAGGCAAACATAAAATGCCACTCTATTATAAATAATCAAGATGCATATTAGCAGATTCATCCTACTTTTTACCTGCCAAAATTTCAGGTAAGTTTGTACGGGCTTTACAAAAGTTAATTATATGTGATTTGATGTATCTTACTTATATGCTTTGCAGAAGAATAAGGTGCAGTGTTGGATAGCTTCTCTCCTCAGACTGTTGTATTTCACAGGATGTATTCTTCTAGTTGAATTTTTCTATCATTTATTATGATAGCCTTCACATTCTTCACAATAAAGAGATAATTGTCTGTTAACCTAGTATCTAACGTAAAAAGCCTCTAGGCAGAAATTTTGTTACAGGATCTATAGGAGAACTGGATAATGAAAGATATCAATTTGAGTTTTCATACTTTGTGACTCTCCTCAAATTTGCTGTGAAAAGACTTAGGCTTTAAAAAAGAAACTTATCTACTCAATCTTTCAGCCACTCATTCATTCAGTCACTTGAGTTATTAAATAATTACTGTGTTCCACGGGGTACATTTAGAGCTGGGTATAAACGAATAAATAAAATATAGTACTGACAGAACTCTAAGTGGGTGGAGAAATACAGATTGCTAGTAGGGGGTTTAAATTTTGTTTTTGCATATTACAAATTGCAAGGTTTTCCTCCTTTAAGTAATTTAGCACTCAGCCTTTAATCTCTAAAATCAGGAACTTTATAGCAATTATTTAGGACTTTTGTGAAGACTAAATGTGACCATGTTAAGCAAGTGCCTGACACATAGTAGGCGCCTAACATATGGTAGCTATTCCTAATAAGATAAGACCGTTTGGAGAACAAAATGTTGTTCTGGAAACTGAGTAGAGAGTGATTTAGTAGCAGGTAGAATCACGGATTGAAGTCATGACACTTGATGTAGTTTTTAAAGCCAGACTCAGAAATAAGCCAGACACAGAAAAAAATCTATTAGATAATTTTACTTATATGTAGAATCTTTAAAAAAGTCAAACGTACAGAGCTAGAGAATAAAGCAGTGGTTTCCAGAAACAGAGTGATGTATATTTAAATGGGTAAATATAGGAAAAAGGATAGAAAGAAACAGATCTGTAGCATCAAGTCTACAGATCTAATGTACAACCTGAGGACTGCACATAATAAAATGATATGCATTAAGATCTTTGTTAAAGAAATAGATTTTAGCTGCTTTTATCACCCAAAAGGTAACTATGCATGATGATGGATATGTTCATTGCTTCACTATAGTAACCACTTTAGTACCTCTGTATATCCCAGAATGTCATATTGTAAACCTCACGCATATACAGTAAAATCTGTTAGACAAACAAAATTTTTGAGATACACATATAGAAGAAGGTGGTAGCATTTCCAGGCAATAGGATCGCATGTGTGAAAGCAGGTATGATATTCTAACAGTTATGTAAAATAATCTATTCTGTTTTTAGAAACAAAAGTGGGAAAAAAAAAACCCTGAACTCTCAATTTGGGGTAATTAAAACATTAAGATTCAGGAAAGTTTAAAATCTAGTATTGGGTTTATTACCTTTAGAATAAATTATGACTATAATTTACAGACCTTTTTGCATTTCTTAGTATAGAATTTTTTCCCAGAAAAGAGTATAGTAAAATATACTTTGTTTTTTTTTTAAAATCATTTTTTGGTTATATCTACTCACATCTTTAAAACAACAACTATATGATTTCTAAATATTAGAAAAGAACTTTTCACTTTCTTTTACAGGAGAAATATGGGTGGAAAATTTACTCAAGAAAATCTTTAAAAATGTTAAAAATATATGCAAATATATTCCCAAAGAATAGATGGGACTAATTCTCCAGAATTTCTAAATTAACCTCACATTTGCTATTCCCACAAAGTTTAGGGTTGCAAATTCTACCAGAAGTGGAGGGGGTGGAGAGACAGTTGGAATAATAGCATGAAGCATTGTGTTTAGTCAAACATCAAGGTAGACATTGCTGTGAAGCCTTTGTGGATGTGATTAACATTTACAGTCAATTGACTTTATTATTTTATTTATTATTAGTTTTTGAGACAGAATCTCCCTGTGTCACCCAGGCAGGAGTGCAGTGGCAGGATTATGCCTCACTGCAACCTCCACCTCTCAAGTTGAAGCGATTCTAGTGCCCCAGCCACCTGAGTAGCTGGTACTACAGGCATACACCACCATGGTGGGCTAATCTTTGTGTTTTTAGTAGAGACCTGGTTTCACCACATTGGCCAGTCTGGTATCAAACTAGTGGCCTCAAGTGATCTGTGTGCTGCAACCTACCAAAGTACTGAGATTACAGGTGTGAGCCACCGTGCCCAGTCAACAATCAATTAACTTTAAATAAAACAGAGTCCCCTCCACAATGTGGGTATACCTCATACAATCAGTAGAAGGCCTTGAGCATAAAAACAAGGGTTTCCAGAGGAAGAAGAAATTCTGTCTTAAGTCTGAAACACAGAAACCCTGCCAGTATTTTCAGGCTGCTGGTTTATGCTGAAGAATTTAGACTCAAGATTGCAACATCAATTTTCACCTCGATTTATCAGCATGAATTTCCAGGCTACTTGTCTGCCTTATGGGTTTCAGTCCTGTTAGCTACCAAAATCACATTAACCAATTCTATAAAAAGGTCTCTCTATATCGAAAGATGATAGATAGGATGGATGGATGGATGGATGGATGGATGGATGGATGGATGGATGGACGGACGGATGGATGCATGGGCCAGATACCTATATACATTGGTTCTGTTTTTTTTTTTTTTTTTTTTTTTTTTTTGAGAATCAGAACTCTAATACCCACTGTAATCTACACAAAAAAAAAAATCAATTTTTCAGTATCTACAGCTTTAAATAAGGCTAGACTTGACAAGCATATTTCAGAACAACTGAAGTCCTTAAGAAGTATATTGAGTAAGAGAAAATGCACCATGCAGGGAATCACAATTCAGCCCTTCTTTATTATCTGTATCACTCACCAGCTCTGGACTGTCACCCTTCACTACCTAAATACATTTAGCTGTAAAATAACAAAATTAAATTTGCTCATCGCCACAGGTTTTTCCTGCTCTAACATTTCATAATATCTATGATCTATCATTGGTAATTGTCATCTCTAGAAAGATCATAATATACAAAAACTCCCAGTAACACAGGGCTGGAATAGGTAAGAATATGATTGAGGAGAGACATTTTCTAAACATAAGGTAAGAAATAAACTTGTAAGGAATTTGAAGTCCCTATGTATGAGGCATGCATAGGAATCTGAAATAAATTTAATCGGTTCATTAAAGTGAAACATACTATAGAACCCTGGTGCCCATCTGGCCCAGATGAAGGCTTTTGTTGTTTTTTTTTCATTTGTTTGCTTGTTTGATGTGTCAGCTTTAGCTTGTTCAATGACTGTTGCTGTCTGAGATGTAAGGATTTCTGGCTCTGCGTTTCTGTTATGTATTCATATCCAGTCCTGGTCTTTTTGACCATTTGTATGTCTAGTTACACAATAACATTGGCCAAGAATCTGGGTTTCTCCAGAAATGTGGTTTTAAGAACTATTAGGAAAGTTTGCTGTGCCTGATACTGAGGTTATTTATATCATCTTCAGGGTTAGGGAATGCCTCTAACTTGACCCAGTAATGCTAGGATTTAGGAATTTAGTAAAAAAAAAAAAAAAAAAAAAAAAAAAAAAATCCATAGTACTGAGTTTACCTGCCTAGAACCTAGTAGCAATAATTTTACCTCAGTTGTACCATATAATGATGGAGACATAGTAATAGTAGTGGTAATAATAATAGCATATATTCATTCCACCAATGCCAATAAGACAGAAGTTAGAAATTGACTACCATCACAGAATACATTCTCATGTGTTGGATGGGTTCAAGGGAAAGTTACAAAATCTGATGTCCCTGATGAAATCACATTCCTAGAGAAAATCAAATGAGATTTTAGGTCCTGAATTCTCTGGTCATGCATTTCTAGACTGTATGCCTCAATGTTACTCTTGCATTAATGTTAATAGATCTGTAGTACAAAGTGTGATCCCTGGCCCAGCAGCAGCGGCATCACATGGGCACTTCTTAGAAAGATAAATTGTTGGTTCCCATCTCAGACCTACTGAATCAGAAAATGGGGGTAAGGTCCAGGAATCTGTTTTCATAAAAACCCTTCAGATGACCCTGACTAAAATTTGAGAACCAGCACACCAATTTACACCTACCAATAAATATTCAAAAACTTTACCAATAAATATTCTTCTGTTTAACATCTCCAGAGAAACATACCTTCCTATTCTGGTATGCATCTAAAGACGGAACCTTACAGAGAAAAGCCAAACAAGCAGATAAACAAACAAGGCAAACAAAAATAAGCCAGTAAAAGAATTCCAAAATGTACATGTGGAAACAATGTTTCTTTTACTTCTATGACTGGAAATTGTGTTTACAGTAAGAGACCTGTGGCTAAATGAGGTTCCTTCCCCTGTGATCTCAGAATCTGAAATATGTTGTTTAGTACTTATTCATCTTAGACTTCCTCAGGCAGCTAGTGTGAAATCAAAAGCACTGTAGAGATCTTTAGACACTGCAGACCTAATATAGGTAATTCTAATGTCCTTTTCCCTTTTTATCTTTATACATCTTCATTACTAATCCACTAGTTCAAATGCTAGCTGTAGAGGTTGAGAAGAAGGCATTTATTTAAAACCAAATTCAAACAAATCTTAGGTAGTTAGAATCAGTGCTGAAAAAAATAAAGATAAAAGGCCATTTGGCATCTTGATTAAAATTAACCAGAAATAATAGAATGTCTAGAGGAAGGAATAATATAAACACATAGCCTTAATTTCCTATATCCAAATTATTCAGCAACTTGACTCCACTTCTCATTGATTTTCTGTTATAGGGACAGGAGACAATT
This sequence comes from Rhinopithecus roxellana, assembly GCF_007565055.1. NCBI lineage: Eukaryota > Metazoa > Chordata > Mammalia > Primates > Cercopithecidae > Rhinopithecus > Rhinopithecus roxellana. The sequence continues at coordinate 142,513,498 of NC_044553.1, read as the reverse complement.
TTGGAAGGATCAGAACTATTACCACATTCCAAAGATAATGCTTCAAGCCCTTGATTCAAAATCTTTCATGTTTCCAAACAATCTATAATTAAAAGTCCACCTACCTTCAATTCTAGAAATAATTTCATAATGCAAATTTAATTGACTGTTATTAGCAGGACCAGATTAAGTAGCTTGTTGTGGTCATGATGAATTTATCTGTTATGCTTATAATTAGGACTCCCACAGCCAATAAGCCCAGAGGGCCTCAAAGCCCACAGTCAACCCCTGTTGCCAAGAGCCACTTACACATTCTTAAATCATCAAGTGTCTATTCCTGCCGCCACCGAGAGTCACCACCCCCTGCTTTCCTCTTTATATTTTTAATCTAGCATGTGGATTAATTTGCTTTCTGGGAACCTCAAGGGGCTAAAGGCTTCATGCATGGACCTATTTGCTCTTCTCATAAGAATGCCAATTGCTCTGAGATGTTGGAGCTAGAAACTGGGGGCTGGGACTGAGATTACTGCACTAATACCCCCAGACGTTGAGAAGTCAGGCAGCCTGCTGAAATGTTAGCTCTTGAGGAGAAAGCATGTCTTCTCATTTTAATTTTATTGTTATCATTGCTGTGATTTTAAGCAACTTTATTCATACCTTCATATATTTTGCAGCTTTCTCCTTTCTTCTTTTGACCCTCCTCTGAGAATAGATAAAGCCTATTTTTCTCCTTCTGTATTCCAAAGAGAAGCTGAGTTATATGTCTGTTAAAAGTAGTGCCTTTTTAGGAATAGCTCACACATACTCTAGAAAAGCTGCAGGGTCAATTTGAATGTTATTCAGACACCTTCAAAGACTGCTGTAAACAACTGCATTAAGACTTATCACTGGTTTAGTATACACAATAAACTATCTTCATATAGAGACAATGTTAATGTTTTTTGTTTTTGTTTGTTTATTTGTTTTGTTTTTTTGTTTTCCAGCAATTAGGAAGCTTTAAAAATCCTGATGCCTGGTTCACATTCTAGATCAACGGAATAACAAAATCCAGTGGAGGACTCAAGCATCAGAATTTTTTTAAAGCTTCCCAGAAGTTTCTAAAGGTAACCAAGGTAGAAAAGCACTGGAAAGTGATTCCACGTTAATCCCTTAATAATAAACAACACAATATCAGGTTGGATGTGGTTAGAGTCTATAATCTATTACCTCTCCAAAAACATTCTTGGATTGTGATTAAAAAACTAAATATTAATAATCAGGATTAGAACTTGCCAATAGAAAGACTAGAAAGAAGATTGTCCGCTTAGTTCAGGAGGCTTCTGTAGAATGTACCACCCCCTCCATTTTTTAAGGAACAATTTATGTTACCCATTAACTACTTTACAGAGGGTTTTTCTCACCTAGAAAAATATCTCATAGAAGTTCTGTTACTTATTATTTATGTGATTTTAGGCAAGTCTTCTAATCATTTTTTTTATTATTATACTTTAAGTTCTAGGGTACATGTGCATAACGTGCAGGTTTGTTACATATGTATACTTGTGCCATGTTGGTGTGCTGCACCCATCAACTCGTCAGCACCCATCAATTTGTCTTTTATATCAGGTATAACTCCCAATGCAATCCCTCCCCCCTCCCAAGTCTTCTAATCATTAAAAGGAGCTAATATTACTACCGGCTTCATAATGTTGGTGGGTTTAAGAAGATAACTCTCGTAAAGCAATTAGCACCAAAGAAAGCTGGCATAAAATAAGAACCCTATAAACATTAACTATTATTATCAGCATGAGCCCAAGCCAGGTGTTTTGGGTATGGAGACAAATATAAAATGTGTTTTTATGTTTTGATTTTAGTCACTGAGTAATTATGATTCTTAATTTAACCTGTCAGAGAAATGCACTAAGATATTTTATGATTCATTTATGGAGTATAAAGAAACATAGTCATTTGCTTTGTCTTACAGATAGTAATCTTTCAATAGGGTCTTTTTCTGGTTGATTTTCCCCCCATACTCTTTCCCCCATACTCTAAGGTAAAATAACCTTGCAAAGAATGGTTTTGAGGCTGTCTAAACAGAAAAACCTGTAGGGTACAAGATGCAGACTTTTGACTTATCTTTTGTTCATCTTATCTTAATAGCATTTGAGTAAGGAAAGCTGATGTCTGTATCTACACCCTTTGAACGGTAGACAGGATAGTACAACAGTGCCTCATCCTAGGGCAATTCTAAAAATTCCACATCCTAGATTTAATTATTTATCAGGCTACTTCCTTTCTTAAACATGAAATAAAATGTCCCAGTTTCACCACATTAAATATGATAATCCAGGAAAAAAAGAGCAAAGTGATTTTTAAAAAGAAAGAAACATTAAAAAGGAGCTCATCAGGAAGCATTTCAGCAGCTAATTAAACGGGAATATGAAAGTGTCTAGTCTAGAGTAAAAAGGTCTATCCTTCAGATTTTTAATTTCATCAAATGCCTTTTTTATTACTTGAGAAGATACATATTTGACATATCTTCAGAAACTTTATGAATTATCTGATTAATTTTGGTACTTATGCTATGGCTGGCAAATAAAATACAAGACGTTCAGTCTGTCTCCACAAATACTGTGTCTACCACCACAAATACTGCATGGCACAAACTTATACTAAAAAACATTTTTCGAAATTTAAATTTAACTGTGTGCTTCTTTAAATATTTTATTCCAATTTAACCCATAAGATAAGATTTTGTGCTTTTAGTAGAAACTTTGCAATAATTTTTATCAGTTGAAGGGTATTGCTTTTCATTTAACTTGAATAAATAAAAAAGGGTGAACTCTTCAGAGACCATAAAATACAATCATTTGATCAGATCCATTCTGTTGGCTAAAATCATGTTCTTAATGAAGAATCAAGAAAAAAGAAGTTTACATTGACATAGTCTGAATTATGTTTTATTTTCTTTGATTTCTTTTGCCAGAATTACCTGCGTTGATGAATGTACATGCTGATGCTTTGTTTTGTGTTTTAATTTACAAGAGTATAATCTTTTTTTATTTTAAATTTTCTGTGAGTAATCCAATTACATATTTAAGAAAAAAATCTGCAATTGATTCCTAATATATGCTTTAGAATTACTGTATAATACTCAATAAGTGTCCATTTCATAAAAGCTACCATGTAAAATAAAAAATGAAATAATTAAAAGAAGCAACTTTTACACTGAACTACAATTTGATATCATAAGAATATCAATGTATGACAAGTATGCAGTTTTGAGACCCAGCCTTTCCTTCTGCAGCATTGTGACCTCAGGCAATTTATTTAATCAATTCTTGCCTCTATTTCTTCATCAACAATAAAGATATCCTAATAATACCTAGATCATAGACTGTTTGTTAGAATTAAATAATAATAATTCATGCAAAGCGAGGGCCTTGGCATAAAGTATACTTCAGAAAATATTAGGTGCTGTTTCATTTATTAGTGTTAATTATCAAAGAATACTCTGAGAGAGTATTTCCAATACATTTCCCTTCATCAGTGAGCCCAATTCTTGATATTCTGGCTATTTCTACATGGGATATTGCAGGTCTTCAGAGAAAACAACAATCTAATTATAGTCCACAGTTGAAACCTCCAGGAGTTACATACTATGTAGCAGAAAAAAGTAAAAAATGAGCCTGATAAGGTGGTATTACCTGAAAATTGTTTCTAGTAGATTCTATCCACTGATCTTCTCAGTGGACTCTTTCCTGTAATGGTCAGACATGATTGACTCTAACAAAGTAAACATCTATAAAGTTATTTAGAATTTTCTTTAATACAGAATGACCCACATAGCTGAAAATTAATAAAGACTAGCTGAATACACATCAAGAAATGATAGCCATAGAGTTATTATGTAATTTTTATACATTATCATAACCATGATTTTATATTAAATTGACATGTCATACTGTACTAATTACAAATTTATTTCTTATGAAATTAGTACTTTTTAAAAACTACTGGTATTAGTTCAATTTTTCTCCTCTGTTCAATTTTGGATATTGTTTTTACCTCATTTTATCTCATACCTTTTTATTAAACAATTTCACTTCTCTGTATCAGGGTCCTGATTACTTTTCTCAGAAAAAATTTGTATTTGTTTAACTGCTTAATTAAAAGTTTGTCAGAGCAAAATTTCATTTTTAAATTTAAAAAGTTTCCTTTAAGCACGAATTTTTATCAATAACGTCGTTGAAAAGGCTTTGCTTTTCTCTTACGTACTTTGAAAACACCATTTACATTCTAGACAAGCAATTTGTATTTCATTTTATCTCCCACTCCCTCCCAACTTCTGACCCCTGCCATACTTCCCCTCTCCCTTACTCCCTCCCCATTACTTTCCTCCATTTTTTTTTTTAACTGATTGCCCAATTCATAAACTCTAGCTTTCATGTGACCTTGGGTGCCTCTTAGCTGCTGCAGCTTTGTGATATGCATTTTCTCTTCGTTCTGAACACTCTAAGTGCTCTGATTGTGACTTCTTTGTTCTGACTCCTTCTTTTAGTAAAAATATCATAATCTTTTTCTCTTTTTGAGTAGATGTGGAAAATTTGATTACTGGGGGAAAATAAATAAATAAATAAATAAATAAATAAATACCTTGATGACTGTTTAAAGTCACAGGTTTAGCATTGTCAGAGTTTTAACTCCTTAAATATTGAGTCTTTACTGACATGTGAGCAACAAGGTCTGGCCTGTTGTCTCCTTCCCTTAAGTTTTTTCCCTCTTATCTCTGATCAGCAATTGAAACACTAGGTAAAAGAGAAACGGGTAGTATTTTTCATCTCTCTTAGACAAATGCATTATTCAAAGGTTATATGGTAACATAAAGCCTTTTTTAAAATTATTGTTATTATACTTTAAGTTCTAGGGTACATGTGCACAACGTGCAGGTTTGTTACATATGTATACTTGTGCCATATTGGTGTGCTGCACCCATCAACTTGTCAGCACCCATGAACTTGTCATTTACATCAGGTATAACTCCCAATGCAATCCCTCCCCCTACCCCCTCCCCATAATAGGCCCTGGTGTGTGATGTTCCCCTTCCCAAGTCCAAGTGATCTCACTGTTCAGTTCCCACCTATGAGTGAGGGCATGCGGTGTTTGGTTTTCTGTTCTTGCGATAGTTTGCTGAGAATGATGGTTTCCAGCTGCATCCATGTTCTTACAAAGGACACAAACTCATCCTTTTTTATGGCTGCATAGTATTCCATGGTGTATATGTGTCACATTTTCTTAACCCAGTCTGTCACTGATGGACATTTGGGTTGATTCCAAGTCTTTGATATTGTGAATAGTGCCGCAATGAACATACGCGTGCATGTGTCTTTATAGCAGCATGATTTATAATCCTTTGGGTATATACCCAGTAATGGGATGGCTGGGTCATATGGGACTTCTAGTTCTAGATCCTTGAGGAATCGCCATACTATTTTCCATAATGGTTGAACTAGTTTACAATCCCACCAACAGTGTAAAAGTGTTCCTATTTCTCCACATCCTCTCCAGCACCTGTTGTCTACTGACTTTTTAATGATTGCCATTCTAACTGGTGTGAGATGGTATCTCATTGTGGTTTTGATTTGCATTTCTCTGATGGCCAGTAATGACGAGTATTTTCTCATGTGTCTGTTGGCTGTATGCATGTCTTCTTTTGAGAAATGTCTGTTCATATCCTTTGCCCACTTTTTGATGGGGTTGTTTTTTTCTTGTAAATTTGTTTGAGTTCTTTGTAGGTTCTGGATATTAGCCCTTTGTCAGATGAGTAGATTGAAAAAATTTTCTCCCATTCTGTAGGTTACCTGTTCACTCTGATGGTAGTTTCTTTTGCTGTGCAGAAGCTCTTTAGTTTTATTAGATCCCATTTGTCAATGTTCCTTTTGTTGCCATTGCTTTTGGTGTTTTAGACATGAAGTCCTTACCCGTGCCTATGACCTGAATGGTATTACCTAGGTTTTCTTCTAGGGTTTTTATGGTATTAGGTCTGACATTTAAGTTTCTAATCCATCTTGAATTAATTTTCGTATAAGGAGTAAGGAAAGGATCCAGTTTCAGCTTTCTACTTATGGCTAGCCAGTTTTTCCCAGCACCATTTATTAAATAGGGAATCCTTTCCCCTTTTCTTGTTTTTCTCAGGTTTGTCAAAGATCAGATGGCTGTAGATGTGAGGTATTATTTCTGAGGACTCTGTTCTGTTCCATTGGTCTATATCTCTGTTTTGGTACCAGTACCATGCTGTTTTGGTTACTGTAGCCTTGAAGTATAGTTTGAAGTCAGGTAGCGTGATGCCTGCAGCTTTGTTCTTTTGACTTAGGATTGTTTTGGCAATGCGGGCTCTTTTTTGGTTCCATATGAACTTTAAAGCAGTTTTTTCCAATTCTGTGAAGAAACTCATTGGTAGCTTGATGGGGATGGCATTGAATCTATAAATTACCTTGGACAGTATGGCCATTTTCACGATATTGATTATTTGTATCCATGAGTATGGTATGTTCTTCCATTTGTTTGTGTCCTCTTTTATTTCACTGAGCAGTGGTTTGTAGTTCTCCTTGAAGAGGTCCTTGACATCCCTTGTAAGTTGGATTCCTAGGTATTTTATTCTCTTTGAAGCAATTGTGAATGGAAGTTCAATCATGATTTGGCTCTCTGTTTGTCTGTTACTGGTGTATAAGAATGCTTGTGATTTTTGCACATTAATTTTGTATCCTGAGACTTTGCTGAAGTTGCTTCTGAGCTTAAGGAGATTTTGGGCTGAGACAATGGGGTTTTCTAAATATACAATCATGTCATCTGCAAACAGGGACAATTTGACTTCTTCTTTTCCTAACTGAATACCCTTGATTTCTTTCTCTTGCCTGATTGCCCTAGCCAGAACTTCCAACACTATGTTGAATAGGAGTGCTGAGAGAGGGCATCCCTGTCTTGTGCCAGTTTTCAAAGGGAATGCTTCCAGTTTTTGCCCATTCATTATGATATTGGCTGTGGGTTTGTCATAAATAGCTCTTATTATTTTAAGATACATTTCATCAATACCTAGTTTATTGAGAGATTTTAGCATGAAGGGCTGTTGAATTTTTTCAAAGCCTTTTCTGCATCTATTGAGATAATCATGTGGTTTTTGTCTTTGGTTCTGTTTATATGCTGGATTACGTTTATCGATTTGCATATGTTGAACCAGCCTTGCATCCCAGGGATGAAGCCCACTTGATCAGTGGTGGATAAGCTTTTTGATGTGCTGCTGGATTCAGTTTGCCAGTATTTTATTGAGGATTTTTGCATCAATGTTCATCAGGGATATTGGTCTAAAATTCTCTTTTTTTGTTGTGTCTCTGCCAGGCTTTGGTATCAGGCTGATGCTGGCCTCATAAAATGAGTTAGGGAGGATTCCCTCTTTTTCTATTGATTGGAATAGTTTCAGAAGGAATGGTACCAGCTCCTCCTTGTACCTCTGGTAGAATTCAGCTGTGAATCCATCTGGTCCTGGACTTTTTTTGGTGGGTAGTCTATTAATTATTGCCTCAATTTCAGAGCCTGCTATTGGTCTATTCAGGGATTCAACTTCTTCCTGGTTTAGACTTGGGAGAGTGTAAGTGTCCAAACAATTATCCATTTCTTCTAGATTTTCTAGTTTATTTGCATAAAGGTGTTTATAGTATTCTCTGATGATAGTTTGTATTTCTGTGGGGTTGGTGGTGATATCCCCTTTATCATTTTTTATTGCATCTATTTGATTCTTCTCTCTTTTCTTCTTTATTAATCTTCTAGCAGTCTATCAATTTTGTTGATCTTTTCAAAAAACCAACTCCTGGATTCATTGATTTTTTGGAGTGTTTTTTGTGTCTCTATCTCCTTCAGTTCTGCTCTGATGTTAGTTATTTCTTGCCTTCTGCTAGCTTTTGAATGTGTTTGCTCTTGCTTCTCTAGTTCTTTTAATTGTGATGTTAGAGTGTCAATTTTAGATCTTTCCACCTTTCTCTTGTGGGCATTTAGTGCTATAAATTTCCCTCTCATAAAGTCTTTAATAGTGACAAAATAACAATGGATTAATAATTTAGTGAGCTGGTACCCAATGTATCAATGTATGTACATTCATTAGCATATTAATCTACAAAACAAGTTGATGGAATGGAAACTTTCTTAATTTTTAGTCTCTGTTTCATATGACAGGTTATAGCCTCCATCTTGTAAGTAGTACAGTCAAGATTTGAACGCAAGTAGTATCACACCAGTGCCTGAGTTTTTTGCAGTGACAATGTGATATCTTCCCACTGAGAACATTTAAACTATCTTCACACCTGTATTACTCCTCAAAGTCTCCTTTGTCTTAAACAATCCACTGGGAAAATAAAACTGTTATCCTTGAAAAATTGAGATAAAGTCTTTTTCTTCTGTGTTGCCTTTGTATTTGATAAAGCCTAATTGTACACATTGTTTCCACTCATTCATTCATTCATGTATTCAGTAAAGACCTATTTTGGGCTTATTATGAGAATAATGCTTTGTTACTTCTGCCACTTTGAGGATTTCAGATTTTATTATTTATATTTTTTACTAAAATGAAACTCCACAACTGCTGATTAAGTGAACAGTTTCTGTTAAAATGATTGATAAAAAGTGCTCAGAAGTGTGACTGTGGGCCTTCTACTTGGTACCAGGTGTGCCGACTGTATTGGCTCATCAGATCTTCTTTCCTGGATAGTCCAATTCCTTTGCCTTATGGAAGACATTTTCTTTCTTTTGCTTCTGGCTTGTTTTTCTGGTTGACTCCCTTCCCTCTCTATTGCTTTTTTATACTGCCTCAGGTGTAGTAAAGTTTATATTATAAGTGCCAAAGGAAGTTGTTGTTGAATCATGAGTTTTCCTTGTGCAAAAAGGGAGAGTGAGTACTGTTATAACAGTAGGATCTATTCCTCACAAGGCCTCGTGTAGGAGCTAGAGAATTGGCAGCATTATACAGTCCATAGTGTGATATTCAATGTCATGAAGAAAAAAAATGGCCTTTCATGCATTTGGGGACCAGAAAACTGCATCAGGTTCATGGTAGAAGCACTAGCCTCCAGAGTGCCACTTAAGGATAAGCTCACTGTGAGAATGTCAGCACTACTTGTTTGACAAGGTTTTTGTAGGAGAGTTTTCCATTCTTGCTGTTTTTTTCTGGAGTCAGAATGTACCCTGCACTGTAGGAACACAACTACTTTCACAAAAGAAAGAGAAAGAGTATTGCAAAGTGGACAACTGTGATCCATTTTGTTTAGATTTGTTCAAAATGTATTGCACCACAGCAAGAAATGTATTATAAACTTTGTCTAACTTGTGCTTCTACACATAGAGAAAAACCTTTCCCCCAGTATAGCTTTTGTTGTTCCTTGTGGCCTGTGTATTTGTGTCTTCTGCTTATTTCCAATTGACAACAAATGTCTTAGAGTAGTGCTTCTCAACTATAATATTTGTAAGAATTTCCTGGAGAACTTGTAAAAACAGATTACTTGACCCTCCCCACAGAGATTCTAATTTCATAGTTCTGAAGTGAAGTCTAAGAATTTGCATTTTGGCTGGGCACGGTGGCTCGCTCCTAGAATCGCAGCACTTTGGGAGTCTGAGGTGGGTGTATCATGAGGTCAGAAGTTCAAGACCAGCCTGGTCAATATTGTGAAACCTTGCTTCTACTAAAAATACAAAAATTAGATTGGTGTGGTGGTGTGCTCCTGTAGTCCCAGCTACTTGGGAGGCTGAGGCAGGAGAATCGCTGGAACCTGGGAGGCGGACGTTGCAGTGAGCTGAGATTGCGCCATTGCACTCCAGCCTGGTGACAGAGCGAGACTCTGTCTCAAAAAATAAATAAATAAATAAGTAAATAAATAAATAATAAAATAATAAAATAAAAATTGCATTTCTTACCAGCTCCCAGATGATGTTGATGTTTCTGGTCTTGGAATCACATAACATTGCCTTGGAGTCACTGAAAATTTAGAATTGGAATGAATCCTATAGATCATAGACCAGAGATATGAAGTGATTTGTCGAAGGCCACACATCTATGCTATTTAAATATTATAATGTTTTCCATTATGCAATTCAGATGTTTTTATAAATTGACCATCATCACTCCAGAATTAACAGAAGAGTTGCTCTCAGCATGGTTTCTTTGGCACATGTAAGTCATTTACAAGATAAAATCAAGATAAAGTAGACTTTCATCTAATTCACACTTGTAAATGTGATTTTGCCTTCTTACTGATTGTACAGACAAGTTTAAAACAGTCTGTACAATCAGTAAAAAGATATAGATTGAGTAATTCATGGTTTTTTTTTTTTTTCTCTTAACACTGTCTTCAATGTACATGGTGGTTATAACATCATCCAGAGATTTAAGTAAAAGTCTATTACACGTGACTATCTTGTTTCTTTTCTTCATCTTGCATAAAATGTTTAAAGCTACTTCCAGTTACCTAATTATACTCCACTTTGGTGGAACAGGGAAGGCTTCCAACAGGAAAGTTTTCTGTATACCTTAGACAAGTTGAAAAACTGGCAACATGTTCAATTTGCACAAAGCAATCGTGGCTGAATAAAAATCACGTGTAGTTCCTATCTAGTAAATAATTCTGCTCTAGAGTAGGAAGAATGATCTGTCCTTGGCACTCGGTCCTGGTGATGTATTTTATCATGTCTTACCTGGAAAGGTCTCTAAGCTGTGGCAGACACATATTTTTTGCCTCTTTCTTTTGACAACGAGTCTTCTTCTTTTTTTCTTTACCTTTTCTTTAAGTTTTCAAAACAATTTATATATTTTTTTCTTCCTGAGATGATAAAAGCAAATTTTTGACTACTGAACATTTTTTAAGGAAGACTACAGGGGAAAAGAAGCCTCACATAATAGTGAGAGATGCCAGAGGAAGGCCATGCCTTCTACAGATCCATGTATACTGCACTAATGGTGAATAAAGAAACCAACCCAAGAAAGCTAATAAGAAAGGATGGAAAAAGAAGGAAGGGCTAATTTGTAAGCCTCCATGAGAAATAATCTAAAATATTGTTCAAACTTAAGAAAAATCTAATTAAAGGAAGAATAGGGGTATGATGACAGATGAAAGGAATTTTAAAGCAGGGAATACTGACATTTCAAGAGACAATTTACTGTCAAGAAGAATAATTTTGCCTGGCAGGTAATACTAAAACAGAGCAAAACACAGTGATATACTATCATTTTAGAGAAAGCATGTCAACACAAATATGGTAAGTCACAAAACTCTTGAGAGAGAGATAACCTGCTTGCCACTGGGAATGCAAGTTTGCCTGTCCATTAATATCACTAGATAGGAATGTTATAGTCACACTTTCCGGATAAGCATACATTAGTGTATCCATAGTTAGTACAATCTGCATTTATACTTCTTAAGAAACTGTACTGAAAAGAAGGAATTTAATTTAATTAATTTAAACTGTAACTCATGCACGTGCCACAAATAAAAATTCTGTGTGTAGTGAAACAAAACCCATGATTTGATGCATGGTTTAAGTACTCTAAATGGAATATAAAAGGGAGGTAAAATTGAACTTATAGAATGTAAGCTTAATGAAGACATTTAAGAGAAGAGACAAGAGTTTGATTGCAAATTTAAATGTCTTGTTTTTGGACATACTGGGTGTATCAAGGCAGTATGACTTGCAATATGACTTGGGTGTATCAAGCAATATGATTTTTCTTGACTCAAGAAAAGTCAAATGCATTAAAGTTTTAGAAGAATCTGTGAAAACAACACTGAGAAAGCATTACTATCCATCCCTCCAGATAGCTGCATAGATTAATATTTTTAAATCCTTCAGGAATGAGTATAATGGGTATTTTCAATTCTATTTTTCTATTTCAGCACACAGTGAAATAATTGTTTTCCAATTATTTTAATGAGTTCATGGTAATAGTAATAAGGTCCTTTAAAATATAACACACAAAAAATTAAAATAAAATTTTAAGATAAAATACACATCTATGAGTCCATAGTGATATAAATAATTGAATGATTAAATAAATGGAAGAGAATAAATCATTCTTACAGAAGAATTCCAAATAGTATACATAAATAATCTCCCCTCAAAGAGGTGAGCTTAATCCCACTATATTAGTTCTCATGCTGCTAATAAAGACATACCTGAGACTGGGTAATTTATAAAGGATAAGAGGTTTAATGGACTCACAGTTCCACATGGCTGGGGAGGTCTCACAATCATGGTGGAAGGCGAAAGAGGAGAATGGCACATCTTATATGTCAACAGGAAAGGCAGCATGTGCAGGGGACCTCCTCTTTATAAAACCATCAGATTTCATGAGATTTATTCACTATCACGAGAACATCATGGGAAAGCCCCGCCTCAATGATTCAACCACCTCCCACCAGGTCCTTCCCAGGCACGTGGGAATCAGGGGAGCCACAATGCAAGATGAAATCTCTGGGTGGGGACAGGGACAAACCACATCACCCACTTTTCTTGAGTATGGGCTGGGCACACTGACTTGCTTTCAAAGGAAAATAATAACTTTACATTGGAGAGGAGCTTGGCAAAAAACCTGTTGCCCAACTGATCAAGGTTAGTGTCACCATGATGTCATGTAAATACTATGTTACCCTGATACGATGCTGTGAAAAGGCACTTTACTTTCTGTGATAGTCTTACCAAAAGCTCTAACCCCAATCTAATCATGAAAAAGAATTGTATAAATCTAAAGTGAGGAATAGTCTACAAAATATCAGACCAGTAATTTTCAAACTGTTGAAGTCATGCAAAATAATACAAGACAGAGAAAGCTGGAAGGAGAGAACACGAAGGAGACATAATGATTAAATGTTATGCCAATGAAAGGTTTTAGTTGATGGGAAAAACAAGTTCTCTTTCTCTCTGAACTCTCCTTTTAGATACAAGCACATATTTCCTGTGCTCCAACACAAACGCAATCAGTAGTACACTTACGATTTAATAGCCTATTAGAATAATGCAAATAATTTATATAAGAAAAAATTAAATATAACAAAAATTTGTAGTATCTATTACATATATTGAAAGGTATAAAAGGCACAGAATGAATATTTTTCTTGTGCATAAAAGTATGTTATTCCTATCCAAATAAATGAGAAATGCAATGCAATAGTAGTGGAAATATTATAGTTTTTAAAATTTTGGCAATCTAATTTTTAAAAATGTATATAGCAAAATAAAGAAGTAGATAAAGGGAGAAAAATAAGATTATTAAAGAAATTTCAAAGATAAAACATTTCCTTCCAGATATCCAGAATTAAGAAATCTACATTGTTTAAAAGGAAAAGGCAAGTTTACAAATGCTAGTTGAATAAGATTGAGAAATGGAGCCATGCTTAGAGAGAGTTGAAATACTTAGCAATTGTTATCATGAAATAAATGAGAATAGTAGAATCTATTTTTAAATAAATAATTTTGAGGCAATTGATGTTCATATGGAAAAAATAAAATCTGATTATCTCACACGACATAAAAATAAATTTTAGCTGTGCTAATGACATAAATGAACATAGTGAATCTTTAAAGTTTTAGAAGAAAACAATATCGTTATAAGTAAAGGAATACAACACTTAAGAAATATACACGCAAAAATAATACGACTAAAATGTTTAAGTAAAGAATAATACATTTTCTGCATTATATTCTTCAAACATGCATCTCCATGTTTATATCCAGAACATATGCAGAGCTACTAAATAAGTGACATAGGAAACAGGTATCAGGTGCCAAAGGTCCGGGCTGCAGCGTCTGGACTTGACTTCAACAGTGTTCTGAAATCAGAGGGTTCCAGGAGCTCCGAGAAGCCAGGGAGCGGGAGCAGGCACTTCCGAGCCTGTGGGGGAAGTGGGGTTTCCTGAACCCTGAGAACGCAAGGATGCCTGGTCCAGAGCCCCGACTGGTGACAGCACCTGCGCTGAGCAGCACTGGACTCCCGCTCCCTCCAACTTGGTAGGGGACGGGGCTTCCGCCTGCTCCTGACCCCTGGTAGCTCCCCACAGCCTCAACCAGGCCTGCCCTGGTGCAGCTGGCTTCCTCACAGTGGCCGCTCCAGATGGGCCCCTGCCGCCATCATAAACGTATATTTGCACATACGCTTTTTCAAAACCACCTTGTTGCTCATGAATGTAAAAGTGTCTTCACTGCCATGAATTCTAGATTGATTGCTTAGTCTTGTTTTCAACATTATTTACAACAAGAAGCCTACAGTTCTAGTTCACCCTTCATTCCTGTGAACTAGTTGTTTCTTCATGTACCCGGCTCTAGGTACCTCTCTGTCACGGCTCTTAGATCCTCATGAAACAATGCTTGCTTCCACATTCTTTTGTACCAATCACATCCTGTTTGTCATTTAAATGATCTCTTGAGTGTCCATTGATGTTTTAAGATGCTTTCTCCATATCTGAGTCTTTAAAAACTCTTCCTTCTCTCATGGTTTGCTGCCCTTTGTAGTCTGTACTGTACAAAGTTGTGTTTATTATTTTTCTGTTATTTGTTACTTTATTTTATTTGTTACCTCTTCAGAGTTTGTAAAGTCTTGGTGACAGGAAGCAGGCTTATGCTTCTTTATAGACTTCATTGTACCTGACACAGTAGTTCTTCAGAGATGTGTTTTTAAAATGTGTGCCGGTTCTCCAGTAAAACAGAGACATCTGTAATTGTGGAGGTTCTATTAGGCTCCTGAGTTATGATAATACTAGTTTCTATACAATTAACAATTCCCCAAATAATAAAGAACATACTCAAGAAGCTTGTATTTTAATGCAAGTCTCCATTTACTGATAGGACAATAAACCATGTTTGGCTCTCAGTAAGATATGATATGTTAGAAATCTCTTAGGCAAGTAAGTATTCAATTCCAAGAACAAAAATCTCCAGTACAAACAAATCATCCTTCCATTGATTCAAATATAAGTTAATGCAACTGCTCAAGGGCGGCCTGTTGAGGGAAGAAGAGCTGCCAGAATTCAGCTAATCCATCACGATACTGGCTAAAGCCCCTAAATATATTCTACCGAAGGGGAAAAAAAATGGCATTTCAGGAAGATTGCAGGCAAAGATTTCTTTATATTTTATTTGAAATAATTTGTTTCACTTTTCACAGAGAAAACATAGTTCTCTTGCATGTATTTCATATTATAGATGATTTTCTTCAAAAAATCAAAGTAGAAGTTTGGACCTTTCTAGCTGTTGGTTGCAAAGATCTGTTTTTTAGGATCTGATGTTCACGTGTTCGCAAATACAGTGTCAGACCCTGGGAATTGTCCTACGTGGAATTATCTGCATAATTCAAAGTTCTCTTTTTATTTTCTGTGGTCCACTGAGTCTACTTTGAAACTAATGGAGGTTTGGAACTTGCATCAAGTGAGGCAGTTAGAACTAGTCCAGACATAAATCCCAGAGAAAATAGTCATCATTGCGTTTTTTTGAATATTGATAACTCAATAACTTTGAGCTATCAGATGCTTCAGAAGAAAGAATCAAGGGGGTCTTTGTTTTGGATTTGTTTCCAGTTAGGTAAGTGAATTTAGTTTAATGATAAAATGAATAAATCCCAAACTGAAACTGCAATATCTGTTATTCTCTGGGAAACAAAATATCTTTATTGCCATTTGGTGTTTGGCAGGGTGAACACCATCTTTGGTGAAGACTTTCAACAAAGAGCCTCAGCAGATAGAGGAACAGATAACACACAAACAGAATAAAACTAAATATGTGTGAAATAACCAACATAAGAAGTTTTAAGGTTACATTAGATATAATAATATTACTTTTGATCTTATGTAAATGGTAACTATTTCAAAATATTTTTCTTCAGTGGTAAAAGCATCATAATGTATATTTAGAGCTCAGTGACATTAATGAAGATATAATAACATATGTAAATGAAAACAAGAAAAATTTAATGTTCACAAAATTGAGTCAGAGAAATATGTTATAAAACAAACATTTTTAAAGACTACTAAGTTTGTATTTCATGCTTTTATTTATATAATTAATTTTCCCTTATATGTATTACAAAAAATTTACACAAATGTTTTTGAAATGTATGTCAAGGACACAAATACAAATAAGAAATGGATTAAAATAGATTTCTGGATGTAGCTGAAAGAAACATACATTCGAAAGAATACCATTAAAATGCATTTGAAAGAATACCATTAAAATGTATCTTGAAAAGATTTTAACAAATATTAATGATGTAGCAGTATTGTTAATGTCCATGTTATATAATCTCCCCTAAAATTTATGAGTTCCACTTACACACACACACACACACACACACACACACACACACTTCTTGCTACAACTCTTTTCCAATTCTGCATGTCTTTCTTCACATTTGCCTCTTTATGTGGAATACCCTCCTCTCCCTTTTTTAAAAAATTCTTCAGTGAACTAAAAGTGCTACTTACACTTTATAGAGTATTTTATATATCTTCTTCTCAAGGAAGCTTTGCACATTCTGCTCACCTCTAAGTCAAATTTAGATTCCTTCCTAGATCTTCACAGAGGACCCGTCCATAACTTCAGCAGGAGCTGATTGTTTAATTAGTTTACTATCTCTTCCACTAAACTAAATGTCTTGAGTAGATCTTATATCTTTGTTCTCTTGCTGTTCAGCTCAGTCCTGGGGAAGAGGGTTTCATTCAATCAATAAATCTTTGTTAATTTCAGATCTAATTGAAGACTTCCTGTATTTATTCACTCTTCTTGTAAGGAAAATGACTTTTAAATGTTTTTTAATTAAACTGTGTAATTTAGGTATAAAATGAACTGATCTGAACAAACTCACATATATCCATTATTTTTTGCATTAATCTCCGTGAATATAATTACTTTATTTGCTATCACCAGCTACCCTTTGAGAAAAAAGTGAGAACAAAAATGATACATTGTTGAAAACTAGGTGCTGTGAATATTTTATCCCAAAGCACACCTGCAACAATTCTCTGAATTAAGTTTCATTGCAATCTGCCAGACAATTTGTATATCAACTAAACTTCTATGCCCGCACACTATCTCCTCTAAAAGTCTTCCTTGAATGACTTGAACCAATTAATGGGTAATCTCTGAATTGTACAGCCTATACAATTTTTACCTTAACATATCATCTCATGTTATCTATTGACTATAAATATATGAATATTATATCCTTATATGACTGTAATCTCCCTGAGGGCAGAGATAATGTACCAGTAAATCTCTAATACTTCTTATCATTACAAATTGGTATGCATGTGCTAATTTCAGTACTTTCAAAAGCTTTATTGAAAGAATGACAGTCTTTGCCTCACACCTACTCTTTGCTAAGATGTCTGCTAAGTATAAAAACAAACATGTAATCAAACTTTAAAATGTATTAAGTGATAGATGCAGATTATTTTAATAGACGAATAATATTCAAAACATGAAATCTTTCTTCATGGCATTTTGGAATCATTGTTCTATCCACACACAAACACACACTTGTTTTGATTATCTGTCATTCCTAGAATATATTGAACTAATAAACTAGTTACATGGTTTAACAATCCATATTAGTTTGCAAATGATCTCCACAGTCATTTTAAGCCATGCTTTGTTAATGGACTAAAATGTTGAATTCGTTTAGAAGGGGGAACGTTTAATGATTCCTAATTAATAATCAAATCTTGATCCTCTGACCTTTTATTCTTGTTTCTGAATTTTTTCCCTAGATACTTTGACAGCTTGGAATGTGTCTCAGCACTCTACTGTGAATGATTATGCATGTCTCCAATCTCAGGCATTCCTAGTTTTTCTGTTAAACTATATACACTCATTAAGCTCTAGAACTCACATTTTCCTACCAATATCAGCTATTTGGATGTCAATTGTGCCTGGTCTTTCACTGGTTGTGGAAAAGGTAAGTTTCAGGTAGTTTGTAAATCTCATCTTGAAATTTGTTTTTGAGCTCTTTGAATCCTGATGCAGATTTGTCCCCTATGTTAATGACCATTAATTTTTCATCAACCTGTCCAATTTTGCCTTAAGGTTTCTTCAAGAAATAATATACTTCAGACTTATGTATTATTTTATATTACTTTATAATATTTCTTTTTTTTTTTTTTTGGAGTACATTTTGCAAATCTAAGTTTTATTGAGTTCAGTTTCAGCTGTAATTTTATTTTGGGTCAATTATTTCTACCAGTAATATGAAATAGGATTTCGATAACAGTTTATTTCTTAGCTAATTTCCGAGAAAATAATGTTTCATTTTTGGCTAATTTCTTTTTTATTTTTTTAATTTTTTTATTTTTTATTTTTTATTTTTATTATACTTTAAGTTCTAGGGTACATGTGCATAACGTGCAGGTTTGTTACATATGTATATTTGTGCCATGTTGGTGTGCTGCACCCATCAACTCGTCAGCACCCATCAATTCATCATTTATATCATGTATAACTCCCCATGCAATCCCTCCCCCCTCCCCTCTCCCCATGATAGGCCCCAGTGTGTGATGTTCCCCTTCCCGAGTCCAAGTGATCTCATTGTTCAGTTCCCACCTATGAGTGAGAACATGCGGTGTTTGGTTTTCTCTTCTTGTGATAGTTTGCTAAGAATGATGGTTTCCAGCTGCATCCATGTCCCTACAAAGGACGCAAACTCATCCTTTTTTATGGCTGCATAGTATTCCATGGTGTATATGTGCCACATTTTCTTAATCCAGTCTGTCACAGATGGACATTTGGGTTGATTCCAAGTCTTTGCTATTGTGAATAGTGCTGCAATAAACATACGCATGCATGTGTCTTTGTAGTAGAATAATTTATAATCCTTTGGGTATATACCCAGTAGCGGGATGGCTGGGTCATATGGTACATCTAGTTCTAGATCCTTGAGGAATTGCCATACTGTTTTCCATAATGGTTGAACTAGTTTACAATCCCACCAACAGTGTAAAAGTGTTCCTATTTCTCCACATCCTCTCCAACAACTGTTGTTTCCTGATTTTTTAATGATTGCCATTTTAACTGGTGTGAGATGGTATCTCATTGTGGTTTTGATTTGCATTTCTCTGATGGCGAGTGATGATGAGCATTTTTTCATGTGTCTGTTGGCTGTATGCATGTCTTCTTTTGAGAAATGTCTGTTCATATCCTTTGCCCACTTTTTGATGGGGTTGTTTGTTTTTTTCTTGTATATTTGTATGAGTTCTTTGTAGATTCTGGATATTAGCCCTTTGTCAGATGAGTAGATTGCAAAAATTTTCTCCCATTCTGTAGGTTACCTGTTCACTCTGATGGTAGTTTCTTTTGCTGTGCAGAAGCTCTTTAGTTTAATTAGATCCCATTTGTCAATTTTGGCTTTTGCTGCCGTTGCTTTTGGTGTTTTAGACATGAAGTCCTTGCCCATGCCTATGTCCTGAATAGTACTACCTAGATTTTCTTCTAGGGTTTTTATGGTATTAGGTCTAACATTTAAGTCTCTAATCCATCTTGAATTAATTTTCGTATAAGGAGTAAGGAAAGGATCCAGTTTCAGCTTTCTACTTATGGCTAGCCAATTTTCCCAGCACCATTTATTAAATAGGGAATCCTTCCCCCATTTCTTGTTTCTCTCAGGTTTGTCAAAGATCAGATGGCTGTAGATGTGTGGTATTATTTCTGAGGACTCTGTTCTGTTCCATTGGTCTATAGCTCTGTTTTGGTACCAGTACCATGCTGTTTTGGTTACCGTAGACTTGAAGTATAGTTTGAAGTCAGGTAGCGTGACACCTCCAGCTTTGTCCTTTTGACTTAGGATTGTCTTGGCAATGCGGGCTCTTTTTTGGTTCCATATGAACTTTAAAGCAGTTTTTTCCAATTCTGTGAAGAAACTCATTGGTAGCTTGATGGGGATGGCATTGAATCTATAAATAACCTTGGGCAGTATGGCCATTTTCACGATATTGATTCTTCCTATCCATGAGCATGGTATGTTCTTCCATTTGTTTGTGTCCTCTTTGATTTCGCTGAGCAGTGGTTTGTAGTTCTCCTTGAAGAGGTCCTTGACATCCCTTGTAAGTTGGATTCCTAGGTATTTTATTCTCTTTGAAGCAATTGTGAATGGAAGTTCATTCCTGATTTGGCTCTCTGTTTGTCTGTTACTGGTGTATAAGAATGCTTGTGATTTTTGCACATTAATTTTGTATCCTGAGACTTTGCTGAAGTTGCTTCTGAGCTTAAGGAGATTTTGGGCTGAGACAATGGGGTTTTCTAAATATACAATCATGTCATCTGCAAACAGGGACAATTTGACTTCTTCTTTTCCTAACTGAATACCCTTGATTTCTTTCTCTTGCCTGATTGCCCTAGCCAGAACTTCCAACACTATGTTGAATAGGAGTGCTGAGAGAGGGCATCCCTGTCTTGTGCCAGTTTTCAAAGGGAATTTTTCCAGTTTTTGCCCATTCAGTATGATATTAGCTGTGGGTTTGTCATAAATAGCTCTTATTATTTTGAGGTACGTTCCATCAATACCGAATTTATTGAGCGTTTTTAGCATGAAGGGCTGTTGAATTTTGTCAAAAGCCTTTTCTGCATCTATTGAGATAATCATGTGGTTTTTGTCTTTGGTTCTGTTTATATGCTGGATTATGTTTATTGATTTGCGAATGTTGAAGCAGCCTTGCATCCCAGGGATGAAGCCCACTTGATCATGGTGGATAAGCTTTTTGATGTGCTGCTGAATCCGGTTTGCCAGTATTTTATTGAGGATTTTTGCATTGATGGTCATCAGGGATATTGGTCTAAAATTCTCTTTTTTTGTTGTGTCTCTGCCAGGCTTTGGTATCAGGATGATGTTGGCCTCATAAAATGAGTTAGGGAGGATTCCCTCTTTTTCTATTGATTGGAATAGTTTCAGAAGGAGTGGTACCAGCTCCTCCTTGTACCTCTGGTAGAATTCAGCTGTGAATCCATCTGGTCCTGGACTTTTTTTGGTGGGTAGTCTATTAATTATTGCCTCAATTTCAGAGCCTGCTATTGGTCTATTCAGGGATTCAACTTCTTCCTGGTTTAGTCTTGGGAGAGTGTAAGTGTCCAGGAAATTATCCATTTCTTCTAGATTTTCTAGTTGATTTGCATAGAGGTGTTTATAATATTCTCTGATGGTAGTTTGTATTTCTGTGGGGTTGGTGGTGATATCCCCTTTATCATTTTTTATTGCATCTATTTGATTCCTCTCTCTTTTCTTCTTTATTAGTCTTGCTAGCGGTCTGTCAATTTTGTTGATCTTTTCAAAAAACCAACTCCTGGATTCATTGATTTTTTGGAGGATTTTTTGTGTCTCTATCTCCTTCAGTTCTGCTCTGATCTTAGTTATTTCTTGCCTTCTGCTAGCTTTTGAATGTGTTTGCTCCTGCCTCTCTAGTTCTTTTAATTGTGATGCTAGAGTGTCAATTTGAGATCTTTCCTGCTTTCTCTTGTGGGCATTTAGTGCTATAAATTTCCCTCTACACACTGCTTTAAATGTGTCCCAGAGATTCTGGTATGTTGTACCTTTGTTCTCATTGGTTTCAAAGAACATCTTTATTTCTGCCTTCATTTCATTATGTACCCAGTAGTCATTCAGGAGCAGGTTGTTCAGTTTCCATGTAGTTGAGCCGTTTTGATTGAGTTTCTTAGTCCTGAGTTCTAGTTTGATTGCACTGTGGTCTGAGAGACAGTTTGTTATAATTTCTGTTCTTTTACATTTGCTAAGGAGTGCTTTACTTCCAATTATGTGTTCAATTTTGGAATAAGTGTGATGTGGTGCTGAGAAGAATGTATATTCTGTTGATTTGGGGTGGAGAGTTCTATAGATGTCTATTAGGTCTGCTTGGTGCAGAGATGAGTTCAATTCCTGGATATCCTTGTTAACTTTCTGTCTCGTTGATCTGTCTAATGTTGACAGTGGAGTGTGGAAGTCTCCCATTATTATTGTATGGGAGTCTAAGTCTCTTTGTAAGTCTCTAAGGACTTGCTTTATGAATCTGGGTGCTCCTGTATTGGGTGCATATATATTTAGGATAGTTAGCTCTTCCTGTTGAATTGATCCCTTTACCATTATGTAATGGCCTTCTTTGTCTCTTTTGATCTTTGATGGTTTAAAGTCTGTTTTATCAGAGACTAGGATTGCAACCCCTGCTTTTTTTGTTCTCCATTTGCTTGGTAGATCTTCCTCCATCCCTTTATTTTGAGCCTATGTATGTCTCTGCATGTGAGATGGGTCTCCTGAATACAGCAGACTGATGGGTCTTGACTCTTTATCCAGTTTGCCAGTCTGTGTCTTTTAATTGGAGCATTTAGTCCATTTACATTGAAGGTTAATATTGTTATGTGTGAACTTGATCCTGCCATTATGATATTAACTGGTTATTTTGCTCGTTAGTTGATGCAGTTTCTTCCTAGCCTCGATGGTCTTTACATTTTGGCATGTTTTTGCAATGACTGGTACCTGTTGTTCCTTTCCATATTTAGGGCTTCCTTCAGGGTCTCTTGTAAGGCAGGCCTGGTGGTGACAAAATCTCTAAGCATTTGCTTATCTGTAAAGGATTTTATTTCTCCCTCACTTATGAAACTTAGTTTGGCTGGATATGAAATTCTGGGTTGAAAATTCTTTTCTTTAAGAACGTTTAATATTGGCCCCCATTCTCTTCTGGCTTGTAGAGTTTCTGCCGAGAGATCTGCTGTTAGTCTGATGGGCTTCCCTTTGTGGGTAACCCGACCTTTCTCTCTGGCTGCCCTTAAGATTTTTTCCTTCATTTCAACCTTGGTGAATCTGGCAATTATGTGTCTTGGAGTTGCTCTTCTTGAGGAGTATCTTTGTGGCATTCTCTGTATTTCCTGAATTTGAATGTTGGCCTGCCCTACTAGGTTGGGGAAGTTCTCCTGGATGATATCCTGAAGAGTGTTTTCCAACTTGGTTCCATTTTCCCCCTCACTTTCAGGCACCCCAGTCAGACATAGATTTGGTCTTTTTACATAATCCCATACTTCTTGCAGGCTTTGTTAATTTCTTTTTCTTCTTTTTTCTTTTGGTTTCTCTTCTCACTTCATTTCATTCATTTGATCCTCAATCGCTGATACTCTTTCTTCCAGTTGATTGAGTCGGTTTTGAAGCTTGTGCATTTGTCACATATTTCTCATGTCATGGTTTTCATCTCTGTCATTTCGTTTATGACCTTCTCTGCATTAATTAGTCTAGCTGTCAATTCTTCCACTCTTTTTTCAAGATTTTTAGTTTCTTTGCGCTGGGTACATAATTCCTCCTTTAGCTCTGAGAAGTTTGATGGACTGAAGCCTTCTTCTCTCATCTCGTCAAAGTCATTCTCTGACCAGCTTCGATTCGTTGCTGGCGATGGGCTGCGCTCCTTTCCAGGGGGAGATGCACTCTTATTTTTTGTATTTCCAGCTTTTCTGCCCTGCTTTTTCCCCATCTTTGTGGTTTTATCTGTCTCTGGTCTTTGATGATGGTGATGTACTGATGGGGTTTTGGTATAGGTGTCCTTCCTGTTTGATAGTTTTCCTTCTGACAGTCAGGACCCTCAGCTATAGGTCTGTTGGAGATTGCTTGAGGTCCACTCCAGACCCTGTTTGCCTGGGTATCAGCAGCAGAGGTTGCAGAAGATAGAATATTGCTGAACAGCAAGTGTACCTGTCTGATTCTTACTTTGGAAGCTTCCTCTCAGGGGTGTACTCCACCCTGTGAGGTGTGGGGTGTCAGACTGCCCCTAGTGGGGGATGTCTCCCAGTTAGGCTACTCAGTGGTCAGTGACCCACTTGAGCAGGCAGTCTGTCCGTTCTCAGATCTCAACCTCCGTCTTGGGAGATCCACTGCTCTCTTCAAAGCTGTCAGACAGAGTCCTTCGCGTCTGCTCAGGCCTCTGCTGTTTCCCCTGTTGTTTTTTTAGCTGAGCCCTGCCCCCAGAGGTGGAGTCTATAGAGACAGGAAGGTTTCCTTGAGCTGCTGTGAGCTCCACCCAGTTCGAGCTTCCCAGAGGCTTTGTTTACCTACTTAAGCCTCAGCAATGGTGGGCGCCCCTCCCCCAGCCTCGCTGCTGCCTTGCAGTTAGATCGCCGCAGACTGCTGTGTTAACAATGAGGGAGGCTCCGTGGGCATGGGACCCTCCCGGCCAGGTGAGGGATATATTCTTCTGGTGTGCCCGTTGCTTAAAGCGCAGTATTGGGGTGGGAGTTACCCGATTTTCCAGGTGTTGTGTGTCTCAGTTCCCCTGGCTAGGAAAAGGGATTCCCTTCCGCCTTGCACTTCCCAGGTGAGGCGATGCCTCGCCCTGCTTCAGGTCTCGCTGGTCAGGCTGCAGCAGCTGACCAGCACCGATTGTCCTGCACTCCCTAGTGAGATGACCCCAGTACCTCAGTTGAAAATGCAGAAATCACCGGTCTTCTGTGTCGCTCGCGCTGTGAGTTGGAGACTGGAGCTGTTCCTATTTGACCATCTTGCTCCGCCCCTCTCCATAATATTTCTTAAGAAATAAAATAGTCACATTTTGATATTGAGGAATTCAACATTATGTAGGTTAGTAATTTAATTATTTTTGACAATCATGTCACTTTGTTTTATCTTAGAGGCTAGTACAAATGAAAACATTAAATCTAATAAATGTAACCGTGTAAATGTGCTATATGAATATAGATTTGAGATGTATGGTTATGAAAATTTCTCGTAAAGCACTTTGTAAATATATGGACAAATTCTAACTAATAATTATGTGTGGACTCACAATTAGTAATATTTTGCAAAGAGAGAACAAGTGTACAGTATTGAAAATTCAAATTTTACTTATGTTTACTGAAAATAATTGTATCTGATTAATATTTATGTATCTCTGAAATATAAAAGAGAATCTAGATTGTGATACCTTACAAAACAACTAAATACATGTTCTGCAAAGTTCTGATATTTGATATGTTAAATTTCTAATTACATGTATAGAATATATATTTAATTTATTACTACATATACATGATACTTTAGGAAATGACATATATGAATAAAATGAATAAATTTCAAATGCATTGGCTCTAAGGGCTAGACTTTGGACCAATTAAAATACGAGTGAAACATGAATAAAGATATTCTCTGCATTTGTTTTCTATGTCCCAGTTTAATGTAAGTCATGGTAAAGAAATGAGTCAGGTGAGAAAGTATCGATAGCATTTAGAAATACAGATTCTAAGAATGCCCCCTTCTTTTCCTCCACCAAAACTTCTGTATGCAGAAATAAAAGTAAAATACGAAGGAAATAGAAAGAAGCTATACTCAAAGGACTATGGCAACACAATTTCTACTGGAGCTTCCTTATTTTCCTGTTACTTCCTCTGGTCCATGTCAATTTCACTAACAATCTTTCCAAGAAAGACCAGGTTTCTATTCCAATAAAGAGCACCTAATTTTTTTTCAAGAGCTGAGTCTTCTGTACTATCTTTGCAATGTAGCCATTTATTACTTGTATGACTCTAAGTCACTTGCATATTGAACTTCATTTTTGTCACCTATAAAATAGGATAATAATACTGTTTTGACAGATCTCACCATGTGCCTCGATCTCACTGCATCCTGTGCCGATCTCTATCAGTATGTTTAGCATATTATAGTAGATCAAAATAATCTGCTTCTGTATCTATCTCTCACACTATATGGTCTTTAAGGGCAGACACCATAATTTACTCTAAAAAAAAAAAAACTGTAATATGTAGCTTAGCACAATATATGTGACATCATGATCATTCAATAGATATTGGTTTAACTGAGTGAATCTATTGTTAAAAATAGGCAATGCATGTAAAAATAATTTTGCACAGCAAGTTTAGTTTATCTCTCTTCTTACCTCTTACTCATTTTTTTAAAATTAGAACTACTTGAACAAAAATATTTTATTTTAAAGACATGAAGATTTATCATGAGATAAACTACCTACGTGAGGAATTGTAGCAATGAAAAAAATGTTTAACCTAATTATGCAGCATTTAAAACATATCTCAGAGATTCCTCAGCTACAGGATCTGTTTGACAAAGAATCTTCACATGGCATTTGTTCAATTAATGTCTTGAACGAATAAGTTAATGAAGAAATTAAGGAATACTCCTGCTTAATCCATCTCACTATCTCTTTACCGCAATTACAAAAGGTCTATTTTTCTTTTACATTGTCTCTTGCTTTAGCCCATAATTCAGCCTTGTTTTTTTCTCATATACTTTATGAGTCAGAAGCCTCTTTTTGTCTATTTTACCTATTGCTATCCACAGTTTGAGTAGAATAATTTCCACCCATGTTACAATTTAAACATCTAACTATATGTTTCCTTTTTATAAAGAGGATGTCAGATTGTCTTCCCATATCTAATTTGAAACCGAGTTTTTCTCATCAGTTTTTTAACTTGGGCCATAAACACACTCTACTTCCAAGGTTAAGAATCTCCTACCCATTCTTCAAATACCCCCAGGATCCCATTTGCTGATCAGCATCTTCCACCCCACTTACTCCTGTGTGGCATATGCACCTGACAGCAATAACTTAAGCTTACTCTGCGAGATCTTGGGGTCTAAGAAGAATGTGTATTTGAAGTCCCAAGTTATAGAATCCAGCAGTGGCCAACCCAGAGATTCACTCCTTATCTATGAAGAACATCTGAACCCCTGACCCATTGCTTGAAACATGGGCCATGCAGGAGATAGAGGCTCATTGTTTGGGTTAGATGGAGGTTGCTAGGTGAAAGGAGCTAAGTGAAAATTCTATATAAACTCCATACTTTTCACAAACAGTAGTGGTTCTGCTGTCCAGTCTGCTGCCACTGGACTGTCCCCATATGTATGTACCCCCAAAACACCATACGTCTCGTTGACTGTCTCCAAGTCTCTTCTTTGGCCTCTCAGACATGGTGCCATCCCTATTAGAGTCAAAAGGAGTCTGGCGTGACAAGTCCTAATTAAGCACACCTTAGAAATTATAAGTCATCAAGAAATGTAGATTCCCAACAGCCTCTCAAAAACTCAAACACCTAGTGATGATTTATAGTTAACAGAAAATATATGCATCTGAATTACATTAATTTTGTAGGTTGCTTGTAAAGAATTGGAATACTATTGATTGTCGCAATAGTCCAGTCTTAAGAAGTTTCCATAACCAAGAAATTTCTCCATTTCTCAGACAGGAGGACTCTCTAGTCAAGGAAGTCTCTATTATTCTCCAGTTCTACTTCCTAGGTATCTTCACCATAAACCTCTTCACTGTCTTAAATTGTCCTTGAATGCTTCAGATGAACTAGGCAAAAGTTGCTCCCTTTCTTTCCAGCATTGTCTCCATCATCGCTTTCCTCTTTCTGTGTCTGCTGCCAGCTTATCTGTTTCCTTTTTTTCTTTAACCATTTTAGTACAATATGTTCAAAACACAAAAACCTGTGGCTATTTAACAAATGCAATGTGATGCTTTTCTATTTCTTATTTTTCATTTTACTCAGCTTTCACAGAAGATTGGAACATTTTCTTTAGTAGAAGTTGTGGCACAGAGCTTAGTTAATTCACTCTCTAGTTTCCTATGTAAAGTATATTCTACATTTATCATGAGATATGCTGTCTATTGAATATGTCCACTCAGTTTTCAAGTATATGTTCAAAGCTATTTACAGAACATTCTCCTATGACACTAAAGAGACACTGTCAAGCATGGAGCAGAATCACAGATGCTGTATCCAAACACCAGAATTTCTTATCCTAGGTTTTAACCACACATTGTGAACTTTTCAAAATTTAACTATATTAGCATCTATTATGAAAATATACTGATGATTCTTATTAATTTAGATTAGTTGAAGAAAAACACAAGACAACCTGTTGAATTTCTCAACTTGTTCACAAATACAAGTTCATTTCAACAAAGAAATCTTTTATTTTTTTCCCTTTGGAAAGTGGATACATATTAGTCAAATTAAAACAGCTGATAAGAGAACAAAAATCAAAGAAAGACTGGAATTTTTCATTATTTTTATGTCTCTTAGGCTTTTATGGAAACCACACTTCTTTGTCTTGTAGTTAAAATGTAGATGACTGGAAGCATACAGACAACTGGACGTGGAATCAGAAAGCAGAGATGTGTGCCTAAGTTTTACCAAAGCCAATGGTGTTAAGACTGTGATTCCACTCAGTCCTCCTCTAAACACACCCGCATCTGGGGTGGGGAGTTTGTAGAAATCCAAGAACTCCTTATTTGTAACTGCTTGTGCCTTTCTGTCGCTGCCTCAGCACTCTGGTGCCTCTAGAGCTTGCTAAACACATGAGAAAGGTAGCCCAATGGAAGCTGGGATTTAACACTCCCAGAGCAACTGCTATCTAATAAGGAATGGAAAATGGTGTTAAGGTTAATATATCACCTTTCCTGTCCTTGTTACTCAGTTGGACAATGCTGAGGTGTATGCCTCCAATTCTGCAGGCTGTCTCCAGGGAGTCTGAGCCCTACTGCAGTAAATCATACGTTCATGAACACTTAGTTGTATATTTTTGCTTTGTTGATTCATGCATCATGCTCCTCACTTGTGCTTCTTGAAACAACTCCCAAATATACTACCAGCACCCAAATTCTTATTTTAGGGCATATTTTGAAAAGATACTGAACAAAATATTACCCTTGAATGAAATGTTTTAGCATATTCTAAACTACAGTTTGAACACTTAAAATATTTATTTAATGGGATATTAAATGGAACTGTTCCTGCCTTACTGTCTCAAGATAGGAACCAATGGTAATGACAAGCATAGCTAATACGCATAATTTAAAGGAAGCTGGCAACATTCAGAAGTATGTTTTTATTCCTATGACTTAATATCAACAAACACCAAACCTCCCACCACCAACCTACACATGCCTACCTGGGTCTATATGAGAAATTCCCCAGCTTAGGGAGGAGAAGTAAATAATTATCTTATACTTGGCTCTATGGGGAGTACAAGATTGTGATTAGAGATGTTTCCCCTTATTCCACATAGGGGAGGGGAGGGGAAAGTTTGCACTTGCCTACCAAGACAAATGTGCCTAAAAAAATTATTTGCTGAAATGATCTTAACTAAAAGAATGAGAATATAATAGTCCATTCCTCAATTGGATATGTTTTTAAAAGAGTGAACTTCTTAGTCTTACCTTGTGCTTACCAAAGAGCCAAAAAGAGAAGTGAATAGAGAATGGAAGCAGGGCAACATGCAAACTCATCATAAGAACAGCCATAAAAAAGAATGAGTTCATGTCCTCTGCAGGGACATGGATGGGACATGCAGGGACACTGGGGCCTGTCAGGGGTTGGGGGCAAGGGGAGGGAGAGCATTATGACAAATACCTAATGCATGCAGTACTTAAAACCTAGATGACGGGTTGATAGGTGCAGCAAACCATCATGGCACATGTATACCTATGTAACAAACCTGCACATTCTGCATATGTATCCCAGAACTTAAAGTAAAATGAAAAAGAAAGAAAAAAAAGAATGTGCTTATGTGTGAATGCCTCCTATGTGTGATTTTTCCTGTGGATACTGTGCCACATAGTTGTGTTTGAAACATGTCTGCAAGAACTGAACTAGGTATTTGCCTTACAGGTAGCTGGGAGAAAAGAGATAAAAATAATGAAAAACAACCCAGACCTTAGTCAAAAAGTTAGGAAAATATAAAATTCAACAGAGAAGTATTATTTTTATATGACTGTTGAGGAGGAAAACATTGCACAGGGAATCCAAGTTAACTGTTGAGAATTGCAGCCTATAGCCATAGAGTGCCTGGAAGACCCACACTAGCGTTCACAAGCATTCCCCTAAATACAAGTGACTCAATGAAAATGGACAGAGGCATTTAAGATATTTCCTACAGAAAACATGGGAATCAACATTGGTAAAGATGTCCAGACTCAGTAATAATCAGGTAAATATAAATTAATTCAACATTCTGTTGCTATTTTTTGCCTATCAGGTAAGAAAATATTTAGAAGTGTGATACTACTTCTTGCTCTTTCAGTAAGTGGAGACATCTGTCATACATTTTTGTTTTTGTTTAGTTATTAGTTTGTATCTTTGCATATTTATTTGCATTTATAGCATAAGACAGTGTAAAGATGTTTGCTTATAAAAGTTTTTGCTCTGGGTATTTTATTACTGTTTAAAAAATCAATTAATATTTAAAATTTTCTAATAAAATAGTAAACCTTGTTTTGTTTCATCATCAACACCAATTTGCATTGCCAGAGGTTTCCACTTTTATCTGTTTATGTTTCTTATTTACCTTTGAATTGCTATTTTAAAAATTATATTATTTTATATTGATTTGTTAGTTTTATATATTACCTACTGTCTTTCTGTCAATAGACAAAAGATGGGGATTAGCTTTCTTATTCCATCTGCATTAAAATTCTAGCTGGGCATGATGGCTCAATCCTGTCATCCCAGCGCTTTGGGAGGCCAAGGCGGGCACATCACTTGAGTTCAGGAGTTCAAGACCAGTCCGGCCAATGTGGTAAAGCCCTGTCTGTACTAAAAATACATTAACTGGGCATGGTGGCAGGCCCCTGTAATCCCAGCTACTTGGGAGACTGAGGCAGGAGAATAGCTTGAACCCAAGAAGCAGAGGTTGCAGTGAGCCAAGATCACTCCATTGCACCCCAGCCTGGGCAATAAGAGTGAAACTCCATCTTGAAAAAAAAAATTCTTTTCTCTCCCATAATTATTTATATCATAATTTGTTATTGAATCAATAGTCCATATTCACAACCTAATAGTATATAAATCTTGCTTTCTATGTTCTTATCACCTACCATTAGTTATATCCAAACATCCTAATAAATCAGTCATCAATCCATCAATACTCTTTACAAAACCTCAAATGTTTCAGGTTACCTACTAGAGCGTTCTTTCTTTTCTTATAGCTCTTACTTTTCAAACCCTCCATTTCCTGGTTTAATTTGAACTGGTGATTCTCTGATGTCAAGTTTTAGTGTTAAGATGATTCTTCGGTTTTATTTTGATTGGGTTTCCATTTTCCTGCATCTCATATATACTTTTTAAGTATCGGTCATATTTGGGAAGTAAATATTTTCAGGCTTTATGCCTAAAGCAGTTTTTTTTATTTGTTTGATAGTTTATTTTAACCCACACATTTGTTGATAGTTTAAGTTATATGAAATTCTAGGATACAAATGTTTTGCCTTAAAATTTTGAAGCCGTTTCTTCATTGCCTTTTAGGTTCTGGAGTTGCCTTTAATAAATGTGCTGCTATTCTGAGTCCTAACCAGTCTCAACACTTTTCTAAACGTCTTGTGCTAGTTTGCTTGTTTTAACTCAGTGCCTTATAACACGTATAACCTTATAATATAACACTTATAACCTTATAATAGCAACAATTTGTTGCTATTCTTCATGATTGTATGGATTGGCTGAACTTACCTGTGATCCTTCATGATAATGCAACAGTGGTTGCATATAGGTCATCTAAAAGTGTGACTGGTCGGGATGTCCAGGATGGCCCATTCTCATGGGTTGCAGTTGATGCTGGTTATTATCAGTTGAGATACCAAATACGGCCATCCCTGAGTGCCTACATGTGTTATGGCCTTTCCTTGTGCCATGACATTTCATTGTATGGAAACTATTTGTGGAAGAAGTGTCCTAAGGCAGAAACTAGAGAGCTTCTTATGACCCAACCATGTAAATTTCTCTGCATCATTTTTGTCGCATTCTATTTCTTATAGGACTAGTCCAAATTAAAGGAGGGATAGTGATTAGACAAGGAAGCAAGTACTTGGAAGTATGGTTTATTGCAGGGCCATCTTTAGAAATTGACCACTGCTTCTGTTATTCTGAAATTTGTCAGCGATCTATATTACTGGGTGTTTGTGTGTGTGCATGTGCTGCTTTTTATAATATAGAAAATCATGCCTTTATTTCTAGGAAACATTTACATTAAAAACATTTTTCTTTCATTTCATTTTTTATGAATTTTTTAAAAAGTTTGTATTAGTGGAATAATAGGACTGTTAGATTATTCCTTATTTATCTTTTCTATTTCCTCCTACCCTTTTGTTGCTCTCCTCTGCTTGCCTGGAGAGTCTCTAAATTATCTTTTGATATTTCCAGTAAATTTTTATTTCTTTTTGCTATCACACACAGACACACACACACACTTCACATCCTGATTCTTTTTCTTTGCTCTTATTACATAGTACTCTCTAATTTAAAAAAAAAAAAATTCTTGCAAGTCTTGAAATATTAACAATTGAAAAATCAAACAATTGATTTGATTTTTATATTATTTTCTGTGTTTTGTTTCTTCTAAATTCCCTCTCTCTATTAATTTTATCTTTCTTTTCATCATGAAGACTTTCCTTAAATGGTGTGATACTGTATTTAGTATTCATTCACACTTAAGAAAAAAGTAGTGGCATGCTCCTGTAGTCCCAGCTACTTGGGAGGCTGAGACAGGAGGATCACTTGAGCCGAGAGGTGGAGGTTGTAGTGAGCAGAGATCACGCCATTGCAGTCCAGCCTGGGAGATGGGAGTAAAACCATGTCAAAAGAAAAGAAAAGAAAAGGAAACAAGGGAAGGGAAGGGGAGGGAAGGGAAGGAAAAGAAGAGAAAAGGGGTACTAAAAATGGTTTGGAAATTCAGTGGACATAGGCAAAGTTGCCTCCTGTATTTCGGTGGTGTGCTGGCTGTGAATATTATATTCCACTGGTAGCAACACAAAATTGTAGTATCTATAGATGGGTTCTTTCTCTGGGATATTTTTGGGTTCTCAGATAAGTAATCTGTATTGTTCTGGGATGCCTCTTCCAAATGCAGAATGAGACAGGGGCTGCTGTTTCCACCTTTCAGGTTGGTGATTTTCACTAAATCCAACATTTTTGGCTCCATCTTTTCTCCCTGCATTAGCTGCGCCAGCATTCTGAGCACTAAGTGTTGTCAGTCTCTAACTGTATCTCTATTCATCTATTTTTGTTTATGAATAAAAAGAAGTCTTTGATTCCTCAGGCCAAACTCAATAATTATTCCCACTAGAAAAGGATGAAGAAATCATTTTCATTTTTACATTTATACCTGAAAAACTTTCCACATAAAATGCATTATTTTAACAATTTTTTGAATATTTGGCAGAAATCATAGCTGTGCTGGATGTGTAAATAATTTGGAATTTGAAAAACAACTTGGTCCTCCAGGAGGTACAAAGAGAAGTCCCTGGGAATGAAAATAAAACTTTATCTACACTGCACACCCGTAATTTTCTAGCTGCATGGTGTGTGCATTGGAAATCCTCGGACTCTGGTTGATGAGCTGCTGGCTACATAGAACTTTACAGATGGCTTATTTCAAGGAAAGTGAATGCATAGAACTGTATTCTCATAGGCTTGTCAGTAAGAGGGCATATTAGACCCTAAAGCTTTTGGATAAAGAGAAATAAAGATTTGCTTAATGATAAATCAAGAACGTCTCCTCTTAGAGGTAAGAACCTAATTTTTTTTCTCAATAAAGCTGACAATATAAACGAGTTGTTTCTCATTGTCAAGGCTAAAAACATCACTGGTAAGAATTTTGTTAAGAGCCCAGGAAAAAGTGTTTTAAATTTTAAGCCACATCCTCAAATGCCATGAAAGGTGAGTGTTCAGCAAAGCAATGCAGAGGTGAGGGATAGGAAACATTATTTTATGTTTTTAAAATTTCAGTAATTACAAATTTTGTTCTTTGAATGAAATACAATTTAAAACAAAGTGATGTGTGTCTGTGTGTGATGGAAAAGGGTATAATCTGAAGAATGTCTTTATCCAATGTAAGAAAGTATTTGTTTTTAATAACATGTTTAAAGAAAGAAATGCTCAGAGAGTGAGTTTTCTTCCTACAAAGTGGAAGAAAACACTAAGAAAATAATGTAAAATTATTCATGAAAATATCCCCTAAGAAAAAAAAAAATACCTAGTTTAGCACTAAGCAAGAGTAAGTTAGAAGAAACAAATTTTTGAAACATTATCAAAAAGATGTGAATGAGAGAAATGATTTTAAAGGATACTTTCAATTATGCAGGTATTTATTAACTGTTGTATATTCAAAAAACTTTTCAGTATGGTAATTTAAAATAAATTCTCAAAAAACATGCTGTCTATATTATTTTAATTTCTAAGCTAATAAAATAGTTACTTAGCACATAATACAACTTTAAAGTCATCTAACATCAACATGCCTTTCATATTCTGAGAGAGGATGTGTGCATTTACGTTGTGTATATACACAAATGGTCTGTTTACATTGTATATACTAATGTGCAAATAGTTTTTTTCATCCTGTGGTAATAAAAACACCAGGGTTGTAAAACAATTCAAATAATTCAAATAGACTTGTAGTCTAATAGTTAACCTTTATCCCTTGCCCTTTAATCCTTCCCCAAATAAACAGATTTCACCAGTGTTAAACAATATCCATCACTTGTTATTTACATTTAACAATTTTACTCTTTCTGTATCTTAATGCAAGGATGTGTGTATACCTACATATATGATTTTTTCAAATAAGAATTAAATATGGAATGTTCTAAAAATCTGCTTTTAAAATATAATCTTATAGATAATGCTTTATATTAATCTAAAGATCCCTTGTATTATATATAGCAGCTGTACTATGTACCATATTGTGAATTATGGTACAGATAAAATAAACAGATAAAATAATTTATCTGTTAATAAAGTTTAGGTTGTTCTCACTTGTTGTAACAGTCACCGTAGTAAACTTTATATCACACATCTCTTTGTGCACTTGTGTAATTATTTCTGTAGACCACATTGCTGAAAAGAAAATCGCTGGGACAAAGACTAGACATGTTTTAAATTTTCATAGAATCTGCCAAATTGCTTTGTACAACTTTATACTTATTTATGATCCTATCAAAATTCATACAAGTGCCTTTTTATTTATTTATTTTTATTTCTTGCCAAATGTGGAAGTTGCTTTAATTTGCATTTCCCTCATTAATAATGAAGATAAAGCAAATGTTGCATATCTAGTCGCATTTATATTCACTCTTCTGGCTTGACTATTCATTTCCAATGTCAATCCGCTTTTTGAGTTTAATGTTTTTCTTATGGGTGTGTATTTTCCCGCTTTCTTTATCATTGAGCATTGATCTCTTTTACTTTATTATCTGACTATTTGTAGATTATTTCTTCTTCTTTCTTCTCTTGTCATTCCTCTGTTAAACTGGAACTTTAAACAGGTGAACATACTTACTATATATTCTCTACGTAAAGCCAGACATACATTTCTCAGTTGACAAAAAAATGGTCTTCCTACATCCCACTATACTATCTTCCAGCTATAGTCGAAAATCATCTGACATTTTTCCAGATTGTTAATAATACTTCTATATTAGGTTTCTTCTGGTTTTATAATTTTATTTAACCTTTGGATTATATTTTGCCAATATTATCAATAATAATTTAGAATTAACTATTTTTTTGCCAATTCCTTTATTACCATTATCTTTTACCTTTATACATCTTCTTGTTCTTGTATCAATTTTTGATTTGCTGGAATATCTCCTTATGATTTATTTTATGAGTGTGTGACCTATATGACATTTCTCAAAGTTCTTTCATGATTGAAGATGTCTTTATTTGACTCTTATATTTTAATATATCATTATAACTGAATCTAAATCTAGAGTCAGAATCCTTTACCATCAATATTTTGTCAACAATCAGTTTTTTGAAATCTGATTTATGTTCTGTGAAAGAACTCACTGAATCAGCCTATTTAAACATGATAGGAAGACTTTATTCAAAACTATTGCAATATGGGAGAGAGCGAACTCAACTTGAGATTGAAGTTTGCAGAAAAAAAAGCCCCAGGAATTTCAAGCTCTGAAGTGAGCTAGTGGAGAAGTACTGGAAGACATGAGCGGAACTGAAGTTAGTCTCCTACCCTTTCACAGAGACTGAAATATAAAGCCACTGTCTTTTTTGATGATTACATTTTAAATAAATGACCCCCAGGTCTTTTAGAAAGACATTCATTTATAGGTTATATAAGTTTATATCTCAAATAAGCAGAGAAAGAATTTGCAGTTGCAAGTTTTCCAAGAAAAATGCTTTAATAAAAGGGAAGTCAGTGGTCTATATTTGGGAATAACCCTGTCTAAAGTTTAGTTAAGCTGAGGGAACATTAAAACAGTCTTGATTAATTTCTTTAAGGTTGTTTTTTGTTTGTTTGTAAGCATATAAAATAATACCTATATTCCAGGAAATTATGAGTTTCACCCATATGTGTAAAATTAGGGGTCATTTGGTATCGTAAGTCCCTTATTGTACTGAGTATTATAATGTTCAGTATCATGGATCTCTATTACTTGTTTTGTTATTTCTACAGTTCATTCTTACTAAAATTCTTTCAGACACTGTTACCAACAGATCTGAGATCTCCTTTGTCTATTATTTTTAAATAATAATGCTCATGTCTTTGTCATTCTGGACCATGTCCTGTAACAATTTAAGTGACATTTCTGATCAGTAACTTTGTTTGTGGCCATGTTTTTTCAGTTATTCAGCCTTTCTATTGACTTTTTAAGACAAAATTATTCTTTAGGAACAGTTTTAGATATAAAGAAAAGTTTTGAAAGTAGTAAAGAGAATTTCCATATCCCTGAGCTTAGTTTCCCCTATGTTCACATCTGGTATAGTATTGTACATTTGTTATAATCAAATCAACCAATATTGATCAATATTTTATCATTAACTAACATCCATACTTGCATTTGGACTTCTTTGCTTTTACCCAATATATAGATTTTTCTATTTCTGGATACCACATTACATTTAGTTGTCATGTCCCTTATAATCCACTTGACTATTACAGTTTCTTAGGCTTACGTTGTTTTTGATGGCCTTAAAAGTGCTAAGGAGTACTGGTCTGATATTTTATATGATGTCCTTCTATTGCAATTGGTTTGATTTTCTTCTCATTCTAGTCCTGGGTTATAAGATATTTAGAGGAAGACAAGACAGGTCATGTGCCCTTTGTCACATTCTAGCAAGAGTACATGCTATTAACATGATGTATGACTTTGTTGTTGTTGTTGTTGTTGTTGTTGTTTACCTTGATCCTCTGGATGAGGTAGTACTTTTCAGATTTCTCTACAGTAAACAGAGTATCTCTTGTCTTTCTATACTCTACTCTGTGGAAGGAATTCATTAAGTATAGCCTATACCTAAAGCACAAGGATTCAAGGACTCCACTTTTACTATTAACACTTAATTTACTAATTAATTTGGACCCTAAGGGCAAAAATCTTGTCTCTGAATTACAATGAATAGAAGCGCATCTCTGTAGATTTAAATTAAATTTCTCCTCCTACTGTTTCATGGTGCACTTTTATTACAGCTTCTGATAATGCCTTTAGTTCTGTTTTGCTGGAAAAACTAACTTTTTATTTTAGTCATCCTGTGTATCATGGTAATTTTGATGAGTTCTCCATTTTTCCAAAGTGCCAGAAGCCTGATCCTTTCATGTTAGACCTGGAGGAAAATCAAGAGCAACCAATTCTTCTTCACTGACATTTTCCAATAAAGCTGGTATCTAAAGAGTGTGCTCTTTATTCTAATTTTCTAGACTGCATTTGCCATCTTCCAGTATCGATTACAGTCTCTCATTCTTATGCTGATGTGTTGGTGACTATCAACAACTCTTCCTCTGGTATCCAAGAGTCCCTTTGGTCTGGGAACAGTACCAGAATTAGGGATTGATAATTGGGCTTCTTAAAACTTGGAAAGTTTGTGAAAGGCTTTAAGCTAAAAGTGCCCCAAGGACAATACTAAATCACACAACTCAGAATAATCTCTTGAGTTTACTCTCCGCTTACTTACCATCTGGAGCACTTCTCTCCCAACCACTACTTCTCTCATTGCATAAGCTTGCTCTCTCTCTGCCCCCCCCCCCACACAAACACACACACGAACATACACACATACTTTCTGATCTTATGTCTCCCTTCACAGAGTTTCCTATTAAGTAACTCTCTCAAAATGTCACATGCTATGTTACGTTTCTCTGCAATCTGAGTAGAGATAGCCCTCAGTGCATACTGCACTATTCCACTCCTTATTAGGGAAAATGGGGACACCAGTTACTGGATCCATCAGTAGCCCTGATCTCAATTTTCTATTATCCTCCATAATCATCATTCATAATTTGGTATTCGGGTCTTATACTTTTAAGGAGAATGTTGTGTTTAATAGTTTGCTGTGTCATCTAGATTTTACCATTTATGACAATTATTATATCTTACCAGGAACAGTTATTTTTTTCATGCCTCTGTCAGTATACTCAATGTGAAAAATAATATTGCCACTTTTCTGGTTTATAAGAACAATATAAATACTAAAACCAGAGAAAGATATTTTAAAGTGAAACTCTTTTATTCAACTGTTATGCCTTCTTTTGTATATAATGGATCTGAACATAATACTTATTCCAAACTCTATTCTACTTTGAGATAAAAATTATATGTATATGAAAACATGATTATATGCATAAAATTGAAATGATTTGCATAAATATCACACATAATTTTGTTATAAGTTCTTAATCATCTTTAATGAGAATATAAAACTGAAGTCATTTTTTATGGAGATATTTAGGAAATTAGGTAATATTTAGGTAAAATATTTTCAGACATACATAGCAGAAGAATTGCTAAGTAACACCTTGACATCAGTTTTGTCTCCACAACTTTAAAAAAATTTTAGTTAAATAAGTGCATGTTTATATCAGAGAAGTAGTTCATGCTTGTTTCTTATGAATGGCTAAAAACAACCTGTTGAGAATGAAAATAAACACTTTGAAGTTTTTAATTAAGTTTGTAAATAAGGGTTATTGCATTTATGAGAAGAATTAATGAAGAAAGTGTGAAAGGAAAATAAGTGTTAGGGACCCCAAATCACTAAGCTAAAGGGAAAAGTCAAACTAGGAACTGCTCAGGGCAAACCTGCCTCCCATTCTATTCAAAGTCACTCCTCTGCTCACTGAGATAAATGCGTATCTGATTGCCTCATTTGGAGAGGCTAATCAGAAATTGAAAAAAAAATGCAATCACTTGTCTCTTATCTACCTATGACCTGGAAGCTCCCTGCTCACTTTGAGTTGTTCCACCTCTTCCCCTCGAGTTGTCCCACCATTCTGGACTGAACCAAAGTTGATTTTACATATGAGGATTGATGCCTCACATCTCCCTAAAATGTATAAAACCAAACTGTGCTCTGACCACCTTGGGCACATGTTGTCAGGACCTCTTGAGGTTGTGTCACAGGCATGCCTCCTCAACCTTGTCAAAATAAAGTTTCTAAATTAACTGAGACCTGTCTCCGATTTTTGGAGTTCACAGAAGTTATGTGGAAAGATTATTTTACCAAATGAATTGGTAGAATTAAAGGTGTATTCTAATTCTATATATAACCAACCAAAAGATTTATTGATGGGAATATAATTCTCCTAAGTCCAAAAACAAAAGGGGGGAAGGGGTAAATTGTATATATATCATAAAGCTATAATGGTTGTCATCACTTCTTATGTTTTTTTTTTTTTTTTTATGTGATACATCACGAAGAGTCCAAAAGTTGTAAACTAGTAATGACATAAAAGACACCCTCTTCATTCACTAAACGGAGAGCCTAAGAGTCAACGTGACTATTTCACTTCAGTCTCTGAACTCCTGAATGGAACTAACCTAGAACCCAATGTACTTTTAGCTGACTGTAATCAAAAGACTTGTTATATTAAAATGTCTGCCCAGTAGGAACTAAATTGGAACAATTATTTTTCTTTCTAATCGTATTATCAATTATGTATGGAATAACTGTTAATTATTCTTATAATTCTAAGAAAAGTATTACCAGATCATTAATGCTAACTGTATTAGTTTGTTTTCACACTGCTGATAAAGACATGCCCAAGACTGGGCAATTTATAAAAGAAAGAGGTTTAATGGACTTACTGTTCCACATGGCTGGGGAGACCTCACAATCACGGTGGAAGGCAAAGCGGAGCAAGTCACATCTTACTTGGATGGCAGCAGAAAAAGAGAGAGAGCTTGTGAAGGGGATCTCCTCTTTTAAAAACCGTCAGATCTTGTAAGACTTATTCACTATCGTGAGAGCAGCACAGGAAAGACCCACCCTCATAATTCAGTCACCTCCCTTGAGGTTCCTCCTATGACATATGGGAACTGTGGGAGTTACAATTCAAGATGAGATTTGGGTGGGGACATAGTCAAATCACATTACTAACCAATCAATCTTGATAAACTAAAAACAAAAAATCTCAAGTACAGGAACATTCTAAAAGACATATTTTCAAGCCAAGTTTATTTGTTCATTTACTTTATTCAATTAAAAGAAAACTTCAACTTTGGGAGGCTGAGGTAGGCAGATCACTTGAGGTCAGGAGTTCGAGACCAGCCTACGCAACATGGTGAAATCCCGTCTTTACAAAAAATACGAAAATTAGCCAGGTGTGGTGGCACATGCCTATAACCCCAACTACTCAGGAGGCTGAGGCAGGAGAATTGCTTGAACCCAGGAGGCAGAGGTTACAGTAAGCCAAGATTGTGCCACTGCACTTTAGCCTGAGCAACAGAGCAAGGTTCCATTAAAAAAAAGAAAAGAAAAGAAAAGAAGAGAAAAATAAAGAAAGAAAGAAAGAAAGAAAGAAAGAGAAGAAGAAAGAAAGAAAGAAGAAAGAAAAAGAAAGAAAGAAAAGAAGAAAGAAGAAAGAAAAAGAAAGAAAGAAAGAAGAAAGAATAAGAAGAAATAAGAACGAAAGAAAGAAACTTCTCTCTCTGCGCCCTCCTTCTCCTTCTCCTTCTCTTCTCTTCTCTTCTTCGTCCTTGCTTTCTTCTCTTCTCTCGCTCCTTCCCTTCCCTTCCCTTCCTTCCCTTCCCTGCCCCTTCCCCTCCCTTCCTTCCCCCTACCGCCCTAACCATTCCTAGTAAGTGTGATGAAAATACACATCCTTTAATAGTCTCTGTTTTGACGTTAAAATAGGGCCAATAGGCTGGGTGTGATGGCTCATGGCTGTAATCCCAGGACTTTGGTAGGTTAAGGCCAGTAGATCACTTGTGCCCAGGAGTTAGAGATCAGCCTGGGCAACATGGCAAAACCTTGTCTCTACCAAAAATACAAAAATTAGCCAGTCTCATAACCTGGTCTCAAAATAAATAAATAAATAGATAAAAATTTAAAAATAAAATTAAAAATATGGTTTATAAACGGTAATGGTACAAATAATTATACATTAACTTCGAAATAGCATTATAGCATTTAATTTCTTTCCTTCTCTATATTCATATTAACTGTTAGAATAATCATTGAAAGTAAAACCTTGTTCAAACTTTTTCCCCCATAAAAGCATCAGAAACGTTAAATGATCTTTGTGTTATTATTGATTGTTATACAATTAA
Organism: Rhinopithecus roxellana; assembly: GCF_007565055.1. Classification (NCBI taxonomy): domain Eukaryota; kingdom Metazoa; phylum Chordata; class Mammalia; order Primates; family Cercopithecidae; genus Rhinopithecus; species Rhinopithecus roxellana. Next base: position 142,471,982 of record NC_044553.1, on the reverse strand, counting down.
TCTGTGATTTGATTTTTCAGTAATATTAGGAAAACTGTGAGCTTGATCTTTCCCCTTGGCTAGTTGTTTTTTCCCATTTATAAATATAAAAGTCTATCCTCAAAACTTTCTAGCAACATAGAAAAAAATTACTTTTCTGCAACATTCAAAGAATTAAAGCTCTAGAACAATTACCTACACTCTTGATGAATCTCCTTTGCACAGATAATACTCTGTTTCACCTTCAACTATTTCAGTACTTCAAGCTTCAACTCTAGTAACACTTTCAGAAGAAGAAAGAGAAGACAAATTAAAAGGCAAAAAAAGGGAAGAAGATGTGCTAATATTTGTTAAACACTTAGCATGACAAGCAATGTGCCAAATACTTAAATTAAACCATTTCATATTGCAAAAGTTGTTATGATTATCCTCAATTTCGAAATGAGTTTGCTGAGAATTAGATATGCTAAGTAGCTTGCCATTAGCTATTCAGATCTTAAGTGCAGCTTGAAAGTGACTAATTTTTGAGTGTGTGCTTATGACATTTTTGCTCTGCATCGCCAATTTATTTGCTCTTCATGTAATCACTATGTTCTTTCACAAACCTTTCCCTTCATCCTCTTTCTCTAGTGTTACCTTCATGTCCTGCCCAATTGTCAGAGCTATTTCGGCCTGTCGGGTTCAGGTCACATGCCATTTTGACTCTAATAACTGATTTCTTCAAGCAGAATAAAGCGTATTCTTCTCTCATTCCATCTCCTTCACACTGCATAAAATGCTGTACATTGCACCTTCTTGGTATGTATTGCTAACTCTTGTCAGCTTGCTTTACAAACCCCAAAGCAGGGCAATGTAGTGTTCATCTTGGTGTCCAGAGAACCTGTAGCAAACATGAGGTACTTATGCATGTTGTTAATTGTTAAATGGAAAATGAACAAAAGCGAATGAGCAAAGATCCATCAAAATGAAAGACTGAGACAAAGTATACGATTCAATCATCCCCCATCCAAAAATCATTTGTTAACATCTGCCTGGGCTTTTCAACATTTTGATCACAGTGGTGCCCCAGGAGGAAACACTGGAGCTTGATCACTAATGAGTAAGTTGTATTTTATACTTTTTTTCTATACTGTCTTAACATTCAACAAAATTTCTACATCACTGTCACTATTTATTAAAGGCCCACAAAGCAAAGGAAGCTACCTTGTTTGTTGTTTGTTTGTTTAACATTTTTTAACAGAGTTTGCTTTTTTTTTTTTTTTTTTTTTTTTTGAGATGGAGTCTCGCTCTGTTGCCCAGGCTGGAGTGCAGTGGCATGATCTTGGCTCACTGCAAGCTTCGCTTCCCAGGTTCACGCCATTCTCCTGCCTCAGCCTCCTGAGTAGCTGGGACTACAGGCGCCCGCCACCACACCCAGCTAATTTTTTGTAGTTTTAGTAGAGACAGGGTTTCACCGTGTTAGCCAAGATAGTCTCGATCTCCTGACCTCGTGATCCACCCATCTCGGCCTCCGAAAGCACTGGGATTACAGGCGTGAGCCACTGCACCCTGCCTATTTTAATTTTGTATTTAATTTAAATACATTTAATTAATGTATAAATGTCACTATTATAGCATTGTTACTGTAAACATTAAACTATATAAGAGGTGTTGAATAACTAGACCCATAGAAGCAAGCTTGGGCGATCAAGTTTCTTTCTAAAATGGGATGGAAGGCAAATGCCAATCACCAGGGTAGTATGTTACTGTACAGGATTTAAAAACAGAAAGCACTGGCTACCTTACAAGACATAATAGATGGGATTTGAAAGGACACATAAGGGAAGGGGAAAAATAGATGAAATTTTTAATACTTAGAGACAGATTTAGAGGAAAGCAGATATGGTAATAACGAATTATTAAATTGTGCTTTTTGTTCTATAATGTAAATCTTATTTCTCTCCCCTTCAGAAAATTTTCGGTAAAATATATATTGCTAACACTTGCTTTTAGAGGCAAATTTTCTTTCTGGGATACATGATTACGTGTTCATTTTGCATCAAGTTGGGTGTGGAGTGAGACTAGGACAGCCCACGGGAATATAGTGGCCTCTAGACACAGTTATAATTGTTAATATTCATCCTTCTTTATGTAAGGATGATGGTGTCAGGAACAGTATTAAAAAATCTGCCATGTCCAACTTTAAGGACCTTGCCTACTACCTGTATCATTTTCCACTGTCATCTAAATGGTCTCCAGGAGGTCTAGGTGTTCCACATTTTAGGCCTCTAAAAGAACTATTTTCTGCTTAGATGTCCTTCCTTTTAATAAGCTAACACAGTTCATGAATTCTGCTTTGCTCTATTGCTGAGAATTTTTATTTAATTCAGTTTTTTTCTAAATTCCATTTAGCCAGATTTAACAGGTGGAATAGAGTGTCTTCTGCCTTATGCAGGATACAGTGAAGGGCATTTTGAGTTACGAGTCCTCAGAAATTTCTTCCAACTTTAGCTGTCTATGCATCAGATCAAATGGAAACAAACAGTCTATGCTACTGGCAGACACAGATCTCAGAATGTATATTAGTCTTCATCAGTTCAAAGCATTCCAAAACATCAATTTATTTGTGATATCAAAAAGTACAAGACAATAATAATTTATTTTTTTTTAATTTTTAGGCATTTTGATTAAACTGTTACTTTAAGGATTACATAGTATATATTCAACAAATAGGCAGCTTCTGTAATAAAAGTGTAGATCACAATTCTGATTACTATTTATTTAAATAGGAAAATAAATTTTATAATTTTGTCTTAAACGTGAATTTTGTGTAATCCTGATTTTCTAAGTATTTAAATAGAGATGCTTACTTTCTTTTATTTCGTAGTCACACATTTAGCTTTGAAATTTTTCAATGGGAATCAGCAAAATATTGTTTTTTTCCATATTATATTATAGCTTTGTATTTAAAAAATCAATAGGTTATTTTAATTAACAACATGTAAAGAAAAGTTTAAAACACACAAAAAATAACCTTGGGAACAAAAGTGTCAACACATTTATGACATTCCATTTTCTAGTACAAACCAGTACAAACTGTTTATAGAAATGAGGAAAGTCTTCTATAAAGACTGAAAACAAACAAATCCTTCAGTTGAGCTATGTGAACGCAGATAAATCTAAACGTTAGCTGACTGGATGTATAAGCTCATAGCAAGTTGGTGAGTGTGCATTGTGATGTACGTGGTCTTTTCCTATATACAAAAGCCCATATTCTTGCAGGTGTGCATAGTGGCAATAAAGGTTGAAAATTACTACAAGCTTTAAAAAGATTTGGTCTCAAAGTGGAAGTGGCATTATTGTTCTCATCTTACAGCACAGTACCTTTTCTTTTGATTCTATAGTTCCTTTAGTTCCTTCTCCCTGCAGCCCTCCCTCTCACTCACCTCCTCTTTTCTTTACCACTGCACACTATAATGATGCACGGCTAGAGATTCCTTTCAGAGAGGAAGAAAGGAAGTCTCTAAGTGATGGAAATGGACTGAAAATGTGTTCCTTCTACTCAGGAACGGCTCTTGCAGTGCATACTGAGCAAAATCTCATCTTCTCTCTCAATTTGGGACACACACAAATGCGCACACACACAGCATTTTTCTTCTGGTTTGTAGGCATCAAAGCCATAGATGGTGAATGTTATGGCTCTTTGAGGGTGTTTTAGACTAGAATAGAGAAAGTTTCCACTTTTATTGCTAACAAATGGAATTTCTGCCTTCATATGGCACACTCAGTTTTTTAGTTAAAAAAAAAAGTAACATAAAGAAGTGTACAAAAAATGAGAAGAAAGTATGAGATTTTCCTTCCAAATACAAATTTCATTTGAGAACATATTCATTTCCTGTATTAATTTTCACTCCTGAAAGCTCTCAGTATGTAAAAAATAAAATAATAGGCATCATTTTTCCTTAAATATGTTATCTTTTCACAGATTATAGAAAAAAAAGCCTTTCCTAAAATGAAGGACTAAAAGTTAAGAGATTAGAGAAACCAAATAAATTCATGTAGAAATAAATATAGACTTCTATTTTTTTAAGGACTTCATTATTCTGTCTCAGAAATGAGTGTGCACATTTACAGTAACTTCTGCAAACACAGAAAGCCATGATACTTCTAGTGTTAACATCAAATTAAGTAGTGTGGTTTGTTTGTTTTCTCTGATAGTGGAAAGTCGAGTCAGGTTTATAAATTTTGTCCCATCTTCTAAATTTCTGGAAGTGAGTATGTTGATAGTATTGAGTGAATATTGGCTGGGCTTCAAAACAAAAAGGCAAAATTCCTGACATAGCAGCTTATGTTTGACAAATATTAATACATCCACACACACCCCCATTATTTTTCTTCCCATTTCTGATAACAGAAGATAACACAGTCCTGGTGTGTTTCTTTTCATACTTAGGAAACAGTAGACAAAGCATAACCTCATAGACTCCAAGGTGAGTAATTCTTGAGTCATGCTTTAGCTATGGTCCCTTAGCACAGTTTGATAACTGAAAATCACAGGTAATTCATCAGATATTATCAGTTCCAAATTTGACATCAGAAAAAAAATGATAATATTAGTGAAAGTCATAAAATCAAAGTGGCATATTAGAGCTGCCTCTGTTGAAGAAGCATCTATAAAATCTTAAGAAGTAGGCATGAAAATATCTGGACGAGGCAACATAAAATTTTAATGCACACCCAACGCTGCACACTGTCAATCCTGGCAAAACATATCTGTAAATTCTGTTTGAGTTTACTGATAAAGGGGTGGAGGATTTGACAACATATTTGATTCTGCTAAATTTGCTTAGAATGAATCATGAGTAGCATGAACCAGGCAACAAAAACTTATCTCAGGAAATAAATTCAATTTCTCTAAAAGATAAAAGTCATAATAGATAAATGAGTATTTTGAGTGACAATGACTATGACATGAGAATATGGTGATAAAGAAATGAGCAAGCCATCATTGTGAAATAATCTCTAGACAAGGTTCTTCCTAGCAGATCACAGTTACGTGTATGTAGCTAACATGAGCAATTAGAAGACTCAGCAGGAGGTTGGAAAATTTAACTTAGACGGTGAGTTCCTAGAGCATCTTTCCATCTACTTGCATTTTTATTCCTGATGCCTAGAACAGAATCTGACACTTAACAAATGCTCAGCAAGCATTTTATATTTAAAGAAAAATCCTAATTCCAAAAATATGCCTTAAAGTATCTATTTGATAAAAATTAAGACAGGCCATTAATTTTAAGGATGCTAGATAATTAAAATTAGCTTATGCATATCTAAATGAGTGCGATATGTTAGGCAAGTTCACACTGAATCACTGTTCAACTGTTCCAAGTTGCTGCTGAACACAACATAAATGATAAGTGACAAGTATATAATAATTAGAATTGTCCAAAAATTGAAGACAGTAGGGACAGGCCTCTTTAGGTACTGAGTTCTTCATCATTCAAGGTTTTCAAGCTGAAATGATGTAATCATCCTGGAGGCTGGAGTCAAGTAAACAAGCTATGAATAGTAGTAATTAGTCAGTTGGCTGCTAAACACTTTTCAACATATGTATTTGATCATTTTTTTGCTTTTTTCGTTTCTTACCATATCCAAAAACTAAGAGATAGTACAGGTAGGATGTTAATTACAGACCTTTTCTTCCTTTGCAATTTTGAAAGCATTTAAAAATAACTAGTGGTAGCCTAGAGTAGGATTAGCCCACTGCCTGTACCTATTTTTGTAAATAAAGTTTTATTAGCACTCAGGTGCTCATTGTTTGTGTATTGTCAATGTTTCTTCACTACAGTGACAGAGATGAATAGTTGCAACAGCCTCTATGGCCTTCAAAGCCAAAAGTATTTATTGTCTGACCCTTTATGGAAAAAGGTTGCCAACTTCTGGTCTAGAAACCTACTTAAACTATCAACATGATTTTCAATAAACTACGCAAACATTATTCCCAAAGCATAATAATTATTTTATGTACTAAAAGTATGAGATTGGACATTGTAGGACAAATATAACTGATTTGTATAATTTGTCTATAGATAGCCAAGTTTCGTTCCAGTATGCCCAGGCTGAAATGGTTTTAAAGGTATACAAGCATATAGTCAACCAACCTGCTTATCTAAATACAGATATTTTCATTAACATTTAACAAATTATATTCCCTAGGGGTCAACTTTGTACTCTCATAATAAAACATTGTCTTTGATCTGTGTGGCAACACCCTCATCTGTGTTTCAGTCAGGATGGTTCTAAGAATGCATAATCTGAAACTCTTTTCGTTAAAAGCATTTTTAATTTAGAATGTTCTAATAAAAGAATAAATCGGAAGAAATTACTCTGACAGTCTATTTTCCAAAAAAAAAAAAAAAAATGGTACGCTATAACTTTTTCATTTTGAATGTTTTTATTTTGATCTTTTTATAACAGAGATAGTAAACTTTATATTTCAATCTGTGTTTCAATAAAATAAAAAATCTACATGAAGTCATTCAGCTGAATGAAAGTTTTCTAAATTGTATGTGCCCTCTTTTCTATTCTTATGCAGGGTTCGGATATTCATAAATATTTAAAAAGTCAGGTTTTCAAATCCAATATGACTGCAATCCATTTTAACAGTGAGAACTGAATTGTTTTTGCCCCCGTAGGTGAATAAGATAGACAAGCTAATTGCCTTTTAAACTTACAGATTTTCAGCGCAAGATCTCATTATCATTTGCTTTCAGGAATAAATTTCTCTCAAATTTTGATGGAGAGTATAACTTCTTTTATAATAAAATCATGAACCCTTTACCTTCTCTGTCTTTCTCTAAATTCCTATGCAGAGTACTTGATAGAAGCATGATTTTGCTCATCACTATTTCAAGTGACTCTTAGAATAACTTGAGAGAACGAGGAGCATACCACATTAGCATAACAGAATACTTGAAAAATCAATGACTATGTCTAGGTAGAAATGATTGTACCTCATAACCAATATTCTAGACATTTAGAAAGGTTATATAGAACTCATTTAAAACTCTATTCATAAGAATAGTTATAAATGAAAAGCTTCTATTCGTCATATATAGATCCTTTCTATCATTTATGTATTTTCCAACTGGTATAATAAAAATAATCCCTCTGGGAAGGTAGCCTGGCTGAAAAAAACATAGCTGTTTGACTCTGCAGGTAATTAACACAAATTCACACACACTCAGATACATTCAGACACACATACCAGCTTGAGAGCCCACATACCCATTTTATATGTTTTGGGGTAGGTGGTCTGGATTTCAGGCTAGCGTAGATTGAGATAAACAGATTTTAGGAGGAGAAACACTCAAGGCACAAAGGGAATAGAGAAAAGCGTTGTAAATATGTGTACAAGGGATGAGTATTTACAAAAACATGATACGGATGAAGAAAGAGAGTTAAGGGCTGTGTAATTATGATTTGGATTCAGCCTGAGTATATTTTAGTTTTGAGTTGGGGGGTGTGCGTTAATTGTTTTTACACTACTGTCTGAATTTTGAAACTATTTCTGAAGAAGTCTTGAATCATTTTCTAGATACGTATAAGTGTGTTTTATTTCAACTACAATTACTATACTTATGACATACAGTTTGTTAGAATCCTTTTTGAGTTTTCTAAGTACCTCATGTATGTAAGAGAAAGAAGTTATGTGTGCTCAAGCAGGTAATTGACAAACTTAAGCTTATTCATTTACTTTCAATGTAAAAAAAAGAAAACTAAAATATGTAGGGACACTGAGGTTATTCATTTGAATTAAATAAAGTTATGTGTGTACACATGCACAGTAAATGCTGTTATTTTTGTTTTTATTAGATGACTACTGAATGTGTTCATTACAACAACATTTTTTTTTTTTTCAGAAACAGAGTTTGTAGTCTCATGAGCATGTATTTTGGAGGAAACAGATAAGAACACTGGGGGGTCAGATTATTGTTACAGGTCTGGCTATCTCTAGAAATATATATATATTTGAACAATGCGATTTCAGACACTAAAAGTGAAACTAGGAAGGTCAGTCTAGCCTTGGTATGCTCGTGCTATCGTAGAGTGGTTGCAGTGATAAATGGAGTTGGAGAGATTTCAGATTTATTTTGAAGATAGAAAAAGAGCTTGAAAAAAACAGCATCTTATGTAACTTCACTTTATTTTAATGTGTTTGTATTTGATAACCTTGTAAATGTCATTTAATGTGACATAGGAGAATCTGAGAGGGCCAAATAATTATTTTAATGATTGTTTCAAGTGTTTGGTGTGTGTATGTGTACAATGTCAATTTTGACATGTTAATTTTAAGATATCTACAAGACAGACAAGTGTAGATGTCAAATAGCTTGAAACAAATGACTGTGAATCTCAGACGTAGCATCAGGGCTGCAGACACTCTGGAACATGTCTCATGGTAAGGAGAGTCATGAGAATTAGTAAGATTACCTAGATTAGTGTAGAGAAAGAGGATGAGAGAGGGCTGAGAATTAAGTCCAGAAACTCTCCCAAATTCAGTAGTGGGGTACAAACATAAAGGAGTAACAAAAGAAGAGAAGCTAATGAAGTCAACAAAAACCCAGGGACAATTGGTGTCATGTGACCTCAAAACAAAGACTGTGTCAAGAGCTGGGAGTGGGGCTTTAGCAGTGGGAGAAGGATGGTCATTATTGCTAAATGCTTCAAAGAGGTAGAGCCACATGAAGTCACAAAATATTTCATTGAATTTGGAAGAGTAAAATTCTTGTGACCTGATCTACAGCAGTTTCAGTTGAATCAGTGTTAAGAGATGCTAAGAAGATAGAGTAGAAATTGAGATGGTGGATATAGATATTGCTCTGAAGAAGTGCTACTACCAAATGATGTGGAGCATAGGGAGGTTGTAGGAGAAACATACACACATACATATGCATATAAGGATTATAATATATAAATTTATTTAACAATTTTTATGCATGAGTGTGAATAAATATATGCACATATATGTGTCTGTATATGTACACACAATGCACATAGTAATTTACATATATGTGTGGCATACTTACACACACACACACACACACAAAATATGTATACAGATGCTTCCTGGCTTACAATGGGATTTCATCCTGATAAATTCATCATAAGTCAAAAGTTTTGTAAGTTGAAAATGTATTTCATACCCCAATAAATCCATCATTAGGTCAAAAGTATTGTAAGTCAGAATATATTTAACACTTGGATAAGTCCATTATAAAGTCAAAACATTTTAAGTCTAATCATTGTAATTTGGGTACCATCTACGTAGATACATAAATCATACATTAAGGGTGACTGGGTGCCAGGCTGAATGTTATGAAAATGAATTTCAAGTCTCACAGCCACATTCACTCATTACAAATATGTACCACATTCACCTATTACAAATATGTACACGTGTACGTGTTCATGTTCCTACTACAACGGCAGAGTTGCATAATAGTGACAGAAAACAAATGTCTTACAATAACTAAGGCATTGCTACATAGCCTTTTAAAGTGAAAAGTTTATTCATTGCTGGTCTACATAGCGTGGAGGAATTTGTAGCAGAGAGGGTACTACAGTCAGTTAATTGAAAGGAATGGAGAGGTGGAGGGAGACTAGTAGCTTTTTGAAGGTATTATTTTGGAGATTGGTGAAGTTTTGGAGAACAAGGGATGAGGAAAAAGTATTGAAGAATTTGGGAGAGCAGGATATCGATTAGTTTCTGACTTTATTGGGAATGCAGATCAGAGAAAGGCTGGGGTAGAAAACTGAAATAATTACAGTCTTCAGTGAATACCAGTTGGATTGATGAGACTAGTGGGGAGGGTAGACTAGGTGATAGAGCCTATGGTGGCAGTTTCAGTAGGATACCATCGGCATATACATATATGTTATTTGTGATTTTGTTTATCTTTTTTTAATAAGCAAAAGGAAAAGTATCCTGATATGGTTTGGCTCTGTGTCCCCACCCAAATCTCACCTTGAATTGTAACAGGTTTTACCGTGTCAGACAGGCTGGCCTCGAGCTCCTGACCTCAAGTGATCCAACCACCTTGGCCTCCCAAAGTGCTGGGATTATAGGCGTGAGCTACCACACCCGGCCTTTTTTATAGAAATTTCACAAATATCTTCTGAAATTATAAATCACTCTAAAATATGTAATGCTTATTCACAGATCTTTTGTTACCTAATATACTTAAAATCGTTATTATGGAGGAAATTTATTCCTGAATTTTTTTTATAAAGTGACTGAAGTCCAGAGAGTCCTAAAAGAAAAGAGCTAGTCCGTAGTTAAGATTAATGTAGATACATTCTTGTAAATGTAAGTCTACTGGTGCTTCTGCACATGAATGCATTTGCAGACATACAGTAGAAAAATTACCTAAATTTGCTAACATATAGGAGAGAAAAGGAATAAACCAAATAACTTCAAATTACCCACTAATATTTAAAGGCAAATATAAGAAAAGCCTCACTCTTCTCATTTTTAAAATGGGAATAATAGCCAGCTGGTGTGGCTCATGCCTGTAATCTTAGCACTTTGGGAGGCTGAGGTGGGTGGATTGCCTGAGCTTAGGAGTTCAAGACCATCCTGGGCAAAGTGGTGAAACCCCATCTCTACTAAAATACAAAAAATTAGCCATGCATGATGGTGCATCTGTAGTCTAAGCTACTCTGGAGGCTGAGACACAAGAATTGCTTTAACCTGGGAGGCAGATGTTTCAGTGAGCTGACATCGTGCCACTGCACTCCAGCCTGGGCAACAGAGAGACTCCGTCTCAAATAAATAAATAAATAAATATTAAAATTACCCAACACTTATATGTCATCAATGAAATAATGTGTTTAATAGTGTGTTTGAAATGGCCTTGCAATTATAATGTATCATTAAGCTATTAAGTGATTGTATCCGTGGCTCTTATACATTACTCTATTGGGAAATATTCTGTAACTGGCAAGCTTTGCTTCATTTCTACTACAAAACTCACAAGTGGAAATTCTCTATGGTTAAGTTACTATTGTTTCTAGACCAAATATTTTCAAAGTTTCTACAATTTGGTCCTTACTTTTTTCTTGACTTCTAATGCATGCTGTGGTTCACTGATTACAAACAGTAGCAAAGTATGCATGTATTTACTGAACAAGAATCAATCTAGCTTAAAATGCATATATTCATGACAGATGTTTAACTTCTTAAGGAATCACTGTCCATGTTTGTAAATTTATTCAGTAAGAACTTAACTTAAATAGCCCTATTTAGGCTTTCAATAAGCCAACACTGCATTATTTCTGTCATCATCTTCAACCTTAGTCATCACCCTTGCCATCATGATTATCCTTGCCATTTATTTAGCTGCTGGTTCCCAGCCAGTCTCTATGCACGGTGCTGTATAGGGACAGATTTCTTGAGCTATAGCAAAAGGGATTAATGAGAGTTCTTAGATTATTTCAATCTTATCATATATGAAATCTCCAGATCATTAAGGAAAAACGAGAATAATTTTTCCTTTGTGATTTTTAAGATAACGTATCCAATATTAATTGTTTGTATCCACATGCAAATGCCATGCTTAGACACAGATTCATTGATTTACTCTTACTAAACCAGCCCCCTCCACCTTGTGGGTTTCAGGGGAAAAAAAGAAAAAAAAAATCCTAAAAATAAAATTTTATACTCCAAAATCATAGCACTGTGAAACTAAAACACCATAAGGACTTAGCATTTCTCTCTTTTATTCTATTCTCAATAGGCACATTTTCCTAGAAATGATGTTTTTTCTAGTAGACAGATTCTCTCAGTCTATTGTAAAGTAGGGGAACAAGGTAGCAGAGTGAATTTATATACAGAATAATGAATCTATCAAGTCAATCTGGAGCATCAAAAATCACTTTTGATTTTGAAATTTCCTTCTTTGATACCTGCTTTTGCCCCATACCTCTCTACACTGAAAGTATGACTCTCTAATCTTAAAAACATTTACCATGGGCTGGACGCAGTGGCTCACACCTGTAATCCCAGCACTTTGGGAGGCCAAGGCGGGCAGATCACGAGGTCAGGAGATCGAGACCATCCTGGCTAACACAGTGAAACCCCATCTCTACTAAAAATACAAAAAAAGTAGCCGGGTGTGGTGGCGGGTGCCTGTAGTCCCAGCTACTCTGGAGGCTGAGGCAGGAGAATGGCGTGAACCCAGGAGGCAGAGCTTGCAGTGAGCTGAGATTGTGCCACTGCACCACTCCAGCCTGGGTGACAGAGTCAGATTCTGTCTCAAAAAAAAAAAAAAAAAAAAAAAAAAAAAAAACATTTACTATGAACATGTCAAATAACAGAGACATGGTGAGTTAATAAACTTTCATTTGATTTTAATAAACCAACTTTGGTGTTAATTAGAATCCTATAACTTACCTGTAACACCATTTGTTGGGCAGATGTCAGTGTCTCCCTTTCTTAAATGAACTTAATTATCATTACAGAAAACATTAAATTTGACTGCTTTATTGAGAGATCAATATGGGTGACAGTGAAATATTGTTCATCACTTTAAACTGTTGTACAACACACAGGCTGCCAAATTAGTGAGAAACGACCCTGATTATGAGACATTAATGGAGCACTGGGTGTTGCTTTTTAGGCCTCTGCATCTGTGTCTTTGTAAGATGTGTGTTCTTAGGATTGAAAGACAATGAAGCACATAGGTGCTCAGGACTGACTACAGAAATCCATCAGGGCCGTTGATTGTGAACAAAAATGAGATTTTTTTTTTTTTTTTTTCCATGGCAGCAGGGACTCTTTAGGAACATGTAAAAGCATTATTTGGCTTACAAGGGTGAATTTGGGCTGCTTTAACTAGCTGTGGTATTATCTGGGCCAATTTAATTTCACTTGAAATTCATGAGTTCAGAGACTCAAACTAAATCTCAAAAACTTGAGTGGTTTCTCTTCATATTCTTATTGTTCAAAAGTACTTAAATGAGACATAAAAAGTTTCATAAGGCTTTCTGGACATGGTGTGGTTCTTTCAAAGACACTATTTTCATGATTTAGATAGACTGTTGGAAAATAATGCAGAAGATGGTGGTAACAATGTATCTGCTACATCTAGAATACGGTATGTAAAATAAAAAAGTGCTTTGTGAAAAGCATAGTTCTGCTTTCATTACTTAAGAAGAATCTAAGCAACTTGCAAGTTATTGAAATATAGTTACTGTATGTTAATCTTGACATTACACTTCCCACTGAATCAGGTTCACTCGAATTTACAACTATTGAATTTACCAAATTTTATATCAGCAAAGGAGAAATTTAATTGTTACTCTGTAATAAAGATCCAAAAAATTTTATTACTGAGATATTAGCATCCTTCCAAACATGTAATTATTCCCATATTTAAAGAAAATGTTGGTAAACCTATAGCAACACATACAATGGCTGCAGAGTACAATAAGAATTTCTAGACAGCAACTAAGCTATTTCTGATATACTGAATATAAAGAAAGGAAGAATCAATATACTCAGGATGTATGTGAACTTGGATTCCCAACAGCACTCTTTATATGTCAGAAGCAGAATTCCAAATTAGTCACATATCTTTAAAATAGATCTTCACATATACAGTAAATTTGAGGATCCACCACCTACATATAGATGTATTATAAAGGATCTGCTCTGTTCCTCATTTTATTTAGATGCACTTCCCTAATTTTGTAACTTACTTCCCATAAACTCTTTGCTACATGACAATTACATGAATTTCAGGGTGCATTTCAAAGGTTGTGAATTAACAACATAATAAAAAGGAATGATACAGCATAGCAAAATAACCAATAAATCACATTCATTTATTCAGACATTTAATAAATGTGGTTATGTACCAGGGACAGACTTTGTAACAGAGAATGGGGATAAAACAGCCTGTAAAACTGATCTCATCCGTCCCTGCTTTTAGAGAGAGGCAATGTATAAATGGATGGTAATTCTATTGCTATGAGTAGATACCATCACATATTTCTATTCTGGAAGAGATGTTCCCTCAGGAAGTCTATATGCTACCATGTGAGCATTTCTCTTTCACTATTTTGTTTGTATATCTGTTCTTTGCCTATTAAAGCTCCCCATAGGAACGTAAGCTGTTCGCAAGTAGGAATGTTGTAAAATTGCCTTGATCACCTTTGCACCCTAAGGGCAGAGTAGATACATATTCTAACAAACATTTGCTAAATGAATTAATAAATGAAAATAACCATCAACTATTTTTGTCTGAAAAGGCTGGGTTGAAAATTATAGGTTTTCATTCTTTAATTTTTTGTAGTGGCATTTTTAATATTTGATTTTTTATTAAAAAGGAAGCATCGCTTTCGAGCAATCGTATTATTTGGATGTTTCCATTTTTATTCTTGTGGGTAAATTATTTTTAATTCATCCAGACATATTGTTTTAAGAGGCGTGAAATGTCAAAGAAGAAAAAAAATATATGAAATAATAAAAATAGTAACATTCTTTTCTTCTGTGTCTGAGGCACTGTACTATATTATCTACACATATTGTCTTATTTAATACTCAAAAATCTTGTTGATGGTATTCCCATTTTAAAGATAAGGAAATTGAGGCTTAGATGATTAAATATCATGATTATGATTACTCAATTAGTAGTTATTGAAGTAGGAGCTCAAGCTTAGTTCTGTCTGATGGGAATGTCTTAACATAAATGTATGCATAAGTGCAAAATACCAGAGTTTTCAGTGAAAAAAGAATATAACTTTTTATGATGAAGTAAGTATGTCAACATATGTTATTAATAAAATAAACATGTATTTCCCAATCATTTCTAAAGAGTAAGCTGTCAAAGCAGCTACACTTAAATACATGTTTAATGGAAAGCCTGCAGTCAAAGACCTAAATACTTTTATTGCACTTTAAAAGTTTGTAGTCCTTTGGGAAAATTATAGAGACATAAAAAGTGATCCTTTTCATCTATAGTAAAACTTTCTTGTCTTAAAAACTATTTTTTCAGGTAACAATACAGTCATGCACTGCATAATGTTTCTCAGTCTATGATGCATCATACATACAGTAATGATGTCATAAGATTATAATAGAGCTGAAAAATTCCTATGAACTGGTGAGGTCCCTACTGACTTAATATAATAGTGCAATTGCTTTATTTTTCTATGTGCAGTGCAGCTTAAGTATACAGTTTTTATAAAGTCTACAGTGGTGTACAGTAATGTTCTAGGCCTTCACATTCACTCACCACATACTTACAGACTTATGCAGAGCAACTTCTAATTCTACAAGCTTCTTTCATGGTAAATATCTTATACAGGTGTACTATTTTAAAAAATCATATCTATCTATCTATCTATCTATCTATCTATCTATCTATCTATCTATATCTCTATCTATCTATCTATCTATATCTATATCTATCTATCTATCTATCTAGCTATCTATCTATCTATCTATATTTGGTCATTTGTATATCTTCATTAGAGAAATTTCTATTCAGGTCATTTTAAAAATTAAATTGTTTTCTTGCCATTGAGGTGTTTGAATTTCTTATATATTTTGAGTGCTAAACCCTTACCTGATATGTGATTTGAAAATATATGCTCCAATTTCGTAGGTTTTCTCTCCACTCTATTGATTGTTTCCCTGGCTGTGCAGAAGCCTGTTGCTTTTATAATCCCATTTGTCTTTTTTTCTTTTGTTGCCTCTGTTTTGAAAGTCTAATCCCAAAAATAGTTGCCTAGACTAATATCATGAATTTTTTCCCATATTCTCTTCTACTAGTTTCATAGCTCCAGGCCTTATGTCTAAACCTTCAGTCAATTTCAAGTTGATTTTTGTACATGGTGTGAGATAGGGATCCAATTTCATTCTTCTGCATAAGGATATCCAGTTTTCCCAACACTCCTTATTGAAAAGGTGGTCCATTTCTCATTATGTGTTTTTGGCACCTTTGTCAAAAATCTGTTGACTGTAGACATATCAGTGAATGAAGCAGCTACATTGGGGTAAATACCCAGGGTTAATCTTCTTGCACTAAGAAAATTTAAGACACAGACACACATGAGTTTAGAAGCAGAGCTGCGTTTAATAGGCAGAAGAAATAGAAAGAAAGAGAAAGAAGGAAAACAGCTCTCTCTAGTGAGAGAGAGAGGGGACCTCCCAGAAGAAAAGGCTGTCTGGCAGCAGAGAGCACTGGATTTATAGGCAGGCTTGAAGAGGCAGTGTCTGATTTGCACAGGACTCACAGATTGGTTCAATCAGGTGTTATGTTTACATAGCGCACAGCGAAGGCTGGCTGCCTCACCCTAATCTTACTTTGCAAGTGAACTTTTCCCTTGGCTGGCACCATCTTGTCTGCTTCTTATTGTACATGTGGCTGGCAGAGAAGGGAAGATGGAGCCACCATTTTGAACATTTCTAGTCCCAGGTAGTTCTTTCCTGCTGGCATTCACCCCTTCAAGCTCCCAGCATGCTTGTCTATATCTGTAGCTGGACTTTACAGGCTGCTTTTTGTTAAAAAATGATTTGGGATTGCTTTTAATTAAAAGGAAAATCTTATCAAAGACTTCCATACCCTCACTATCTGCCTAATTCCTTCTTAACTCCTTTATCATTAATTTCTAGGCTTTCTATTATGTTCTGTTGGTTGATGTGTCTGTTTTAATGCCAATACCATGCTGTTTTGATTACTATAGCTTTGTAATATAATTTGAAATCAGGTAATGTGATTCTTCCAGCTTTATTCTTTTTGCTCAACATTGCCTTGGCTATTCAAGGACTTTGTGGTTCCATTTGAATTTTTGGATTTTTTTATTTCTGTGAAAAATGACATGGAAATTTTGATAGCAATTGCATTAGATCTGTAGATTGCTTTGGTACTAGGGATATTTTAGCAATACTGATTATTGCAATCCATGAACAGAGGGTGTCTTTTCATTTACGTGCACCTTTTTCAATTTCTTTCATCAATGCTTTATAGTTTTCAGTTCAGAGATCTTTCATCTCCTTGGTTAAATTTATTTCTAAGTATTTTAGTTTTTTATAGTTGGTCTAAACTGAATTGTTTTCTTGATTTGTTTTTCATATGGTTCATTGTTACCATATAAAAATATTATTTTTGAATGACAATTTTGTATTATGCAACTTTAGTTCTAACAGAATTTTTTTTTTTGTTTTGTTTTTTGGCAGAGTCTTTAGGGTTTTCTATATATAAGATTATGTCTCAGTAAATAGAGACAATTTTACATCTTGCTTTCCTATTCATATACATTTTATTATATTTTTTCTTTTGCCTAATTGCTTTGACAAAATGTACAGTACTATGTTGTTTCTTTTTTCTTTTTTTGAGATGGAATCTCACGTCTTCACCGAGGCTAGAGTGCAACAGTGTAATCTCGGCTCACTGCAACCTTCACCTCTCAGGTTCAAATGATTCTCCTGCCTCAGTCTCCCCAGTAGCTGGGATTACAGGCATGTACCACCAAACCCAGATAAGTTTTGTATTTTTAGTTGAGATGGGGTTCCACCATGTTGACCAGGCTGGTCTTGAACTCTCTACCTCAACTTATCTGCCCGTCTTGGCCTCCCAAAGTGCTGGGATTACAGGAGTGAGCCACCATGCCTGGCCTACAGTACTATGTTGAATAGAAGTGGAAAGGTTGAGCATCCTTTTCTTTTCCTGATCTTAAAGTAAAGGCTTTCAACTTTTCTTTGTTGAATATGTTAGCTGTGGGCTTGTCATATGTGGCTTTGATTGTGTTAAGATACATTTTTTCTATATCTACTTTGTAGAGAGGTTTTTTCAATCATGAAATGATGTTGAATTTTGTCAAATGCCTTTTCTGCATCTAATGAGATGACCATATTGCTTTTGTCCTTCATTCTGTTAATGTGATGTATCACATTTATTGCTTTGTGTATGTTGAACCATCCTTGAATCTCAGGGATAAATCCCACTTGATCATGGTGAATGACTCTTTAAATATGCTGTTGAATTTTGTTTCCTAGTATGTTGTTGAGAATTTTCACATCTTTGTTCATTAGGAATATGGGCCTATGATTTTCTTGCAATGTCCTTGTCTGGCTTTGGTGTCAGGGTAATGCTGGACTCATAAAATGATTTTGTATATATTCTTTTCTTTTTAATTTTTTAGAAAAGCTTCAAAACAAATTTATCAAAAATCTAACAAAAATTAACTAATAGCCCAGAGTGTGCGTCTTGTTGGCAGTTACATCTGCAAATGTATATCCAGAAACTGAAGCTCATTCAATTTTCTTGGCTTCTATGTCCTTTACAATCTTGATAATCTATGCAAGAAACTAGTGGAAAGGAAAAGATATCATGGAGAAGGTTTACTTTTTAAACAGTTTTGTACAAAAGTGGTTACCTCCATTTGTCCAGCATCCACCGACTAGAACTACTTGGACTGTGTTACCTGATTACAAGAAAAATAAGAAAATATAATCTAGTTGTGTTTTGGAGGCAAAGAAGGAAGAAACTAGTTTGGAGGAATAGATATTTTCCAAATTAAAAATAATTATTTTCTTCTTCACATTTTAAAACCATTAATCTATTACGTCCTCTGTCATTTATTTCTGCTTTTAGAAAACATGTCCTTCTTTCACAGATAAACAAAGCTTATTTCCTGAATATAAGAATATGTAACATTTATAGTTCTGAAAAATCATCAGCCATCATCTTTTAAAATAGTGCTTTTTTCTCATTCTTAATTTCTCCTTTTGGAGTTCTATTTAGGTTAGATATTCACTTTTGCTTATTTTTTAACTTGTTTTTACAAACAAACTCACACATTTATTTAACTATGAGTCTAAGGTTTGTATGTGTTACTATGTATCAGTTTATTGTTGCTGCTATAACAAATTACCACAAACAGTGGTTTAAAAACTAATTTACTAAATTCATTATCTTATACAGTTCTGAATTTTAAAAAAGTTTCATTTGACACTAAAATCAAAAGTTGTATTTCTTCTGGAGGCTCTGAGAATTTTCCCTTTAACTTTCTCAGCTTCCAGAGGCTATGTTCTCCGGCTCATGGCTGCATCAAGTTGATCTTGGGTTTTGTTGTGGTCATTGTTTCATTTCTGTTTCAGCCTTTCCTGCCTCTTATAAGAGCCTTTGTGAACATGTTATACCTCCTCATCTCAGTATCCCTCATGTAATCACATTTACAAATTCCATTTTGTCTTGTTTAAATAATATATTCACAGGTTTCATAGATTAGAATTTGGAAATTTTTTGGGGGGAAAGGAATAATTTTTTTCTGTATACTGTACTGTGTAAAATATACCTCAATTTAAAAGAAATAAGTAAACACTTACAAAAAGGGAGAACCATGTTGTCTGAGTCTGTTTTTTGCTGCTATAACAAAACACCCGAGACTGTGTTATTGATAAAGAACAAAAATTGATGTCTCACAGTTTTGCAGCATAGGAAGTACAAGTCAAGTTGCCAGCAGGTTTGATGACTGATGAGGGTCTGCTCTCTGGTTTCAAAGTGGCACCTTAATGCTACATCCTCCACAGTGGAGGAAATCTGTGTTGTCACATGACAGAAGGGATGGAAGGGTGAAAAGTGGACAAATGCTGTGTCCTCACATGACAGAAAAGCAGAAGACAGAAAAAGCTCTTCAGCAAGCCTTTTTGATAATGACATTAATTCCTGCATGAAGGCTCTGCCCACCTCCCAAGAAGCCTCATCTCCAAACGCCACCCCACGGGGGATTAAGTTTCCAATACACAAATTTTCAGGGATACATCAGAGCATAGTACACCCAGACACATAGCTGAAGATATTTTTTAAGACTCAAATTATATTCCTCAGTAGGAAATAACTGAACGTAAGAATCCTCAGTGTATATAGCACAAATAAAAGAAAGCTAGGAGAAATATTTTTACGACCCTTTACCAATGCTAATAAGTTTTATTTAAAGAAAAGAAAATTCTACCTCCTACCACAGAATCCAGCAGTCCTTGAAATTATATAAACACAATGCCCACACATTACTTCTATTCTTCCTGATAACAAAGGTGGTTCTAAAAATTATGACTCATTTGATAGGAAAGAAATGATAGATCTTAAGAAGTTGCAAGTTGCAAAGTTCCAAGTTTTATTTGACATTAACTCATCAAGTACATTGTATTCTTATGTTCCAAAAGTTTAAAAAGTGGTAAAGTATATTTCCCAAGTCTATTTATAGTTGTTCTTGGGTGAACTTCTTCAAGGCAATTTTGTTAAAGATTTTCAAATTGGATTTGAAAGAGTAAACACATTTAGAACCATTGAAATGTTAAGTAATATACAGTAAGTTATCTACGGCAATAAACTTCTTAGTCCTTGGGGCAGGAGGGACATAGAAGTTTCTTTTGCCAATCACAGTGTTGCTGTGACATCTTGTCCTCCAGTGAAACTTTTAACATGTTTTATGAGGAAAAGCTATTTTCCTCCATGTTATCAGTTAAAATATGTTTTCGTTTGCTCCAAAGGACAACTGCCAAGACTAGTGCTATAAACTTTAGGACTGAAGTTTTGTTTTGTCTGCTCTGGGAATGTCAGTACCTTATTTTATTCTTAGTGTGAGGAAAATTACATGATGCATCCATTTTATTTATCTTCCATTAGGCCAATGTGCATATACCCTAACTCTCAACACAACAGCCCTTGCAAGTGTAACAAGTTTAGTTCTGTGTGTCTGTGTCTCAGTGATACAGAGTCCTGGGAAGTTTTATATTATGTTTTCAAATTTTTACAGCTTTATGGCTAGAACTCTATGAATTTTCCATAAATATCAGAGAGAGAAAGCAATAACCTTGATATTTGAGAGAACTAGTACATAAAACAAAAGTAGACAGGAACAATTGTTCAGGAGATGTTTTTTTTTCTTTCTTTCTTTCTTTTATATATATACATACACACACATATATACATATATACGCAAAACTAAAAAAGAAAAAAGATCTGAATAAATGTATATATGTTATATATATTACATATATACGTATATATGTTATATATAATATATATGTATATATTATATATAATACATGTATATGTTATATATAATATATGTATATGTTATATATAATATATGTATATGTTATATATAATATATGTATATGTTATATATAATATATGTATATGTTATATATATGTATATATGTTATATATAATATATATTACATATAATATATATTACATATATATATATAAATATATATATACATATTTATATATAACTATATATATATTACTTTGGACTGTATTGGGCAACAATTCTAATATTTTTGACAATCTAATCTCTTTCTTTGATAACAGCATTACTCATGCCCTTTCACTTTGCTTAGGAGAACCATTACCAAGAGAATAATTCTTTTAGTCCTTCTGTTTTCATTGCTCTTCCTGTGTGTGTGTGTGTGTGTGTGTGTGTGTGTATGTTTGTGTGTTTGTGTGCTTTGATGTATACTAGCCAAGTTGGAAAGGTATATTTATTAAATCAAAGAAAGATAAGCTTAGGAGACATATTTGTTTATATTTATTTCTCGATGGATCTTCTTTCTCCTCTATTTTTAGACTCTGTTGTAATACAAAAAATAATCAACTTATGTTCAGAAAACACAAGATTATACTGTAGTAACTGACAACCCTAAAATATCGGTGGCCTAAAATGACCAAGGTGTATTTTCTTGTCTCCCACTTGTCAATTTCTGATTGCTGCTCCTCTTCCCATTATCATTATTCTGGTACACAGGCTGATGGAGAAACCACATCCAAAATGTTGATGGTTACTATGAAAGAAAAAAAAAGAAGAGAGAGAGAGAAGTATGGCAAATCAAACCATTTCTTAAAGGCCATATTAAAAGTTCTTAAATAAACATGGCATACAACTTCTGCTTAATTTCATTGGCCAAATTAAATTACAGCTGTGCCTACCTCTGAAGATATTGAACGGCCAATGTTACCATATGCTTAGGAAAGAACTCTAAATTAAGACTGGATAATTTCATGCCTGCTAGTAACTTTAAGAATCTCATGTTACTTACTAATTGACACAACTCAAATTGTTTCACTTTTTATATATGTTTGTGTTTCTATGTTAACTAGTCTTTCTCATCTTTTCCAAGCTGCTAGTGGCAGGTTATGTATAAAATACCCATATTTTCCACTTTATATCTTGATCATCGGTATTAGTCACAAATAGTGCTGCTTCCTACAATTGGTTTATTTGGTTAGTTTTATCTGAGAATGAATAGATTTTAATTCATAAGGCACTGCATTATTTATTTATTTATTTATTTTACCATGTAATGCTACTGGTATTTTTTGTTTTGGAAATTTTATAGATGATTCCTTTAGGGAGTTTTTCTATTGGCAATGTCTCCAGTAACAGGGGCTCATCTGTGTCAGAAAAGAGATAAATGTAGGAGTGATGGCCAACATTCAGATATATTGAAGTTCTACAGATCCCACTTCTTTCATTTTCCTCCCTGTCAAATCGATGCCTTCTGCTTTTGATTCTACCAAGATATTGAGTGATCTCAGGAAACACATTCATTTCCTGTCACCTCTACACTGACAGTGATCTGAAAAATGTGAGACTGAATTTATGTGTTTTTCTTCTCAATTCTACCATCAGTATCTCGTAAAGAAGTCAGTAGAAATAGCACAAGGGTTAATGTTTCATGTCAGGTGCAGTTAAAATACACTTGGCTTTCAAACTTTTGAGGTCCTCAATCGTTCTCTTCTCTCTAGTGCATGTTTGGGGAATTCACTATATCTGACATGACCTATGGCATTTCTTAACATACCTAAAGGCCTTCCCTTACTTTGAAGAACTGAAACCACCCTGGAATGACCTGACAACCTTGAAATGATGACTTGGCCACCTAATTCAGACGTTCTTTGGTCCCGACTTGCACATTGCAGTTGATTCTTGATAACATTTCTGAGCTGAACTGCATTCTTGATCTCTGTTCTTGTTTATCATGCCCAGCCCCTTTGCTTTCTTTCCTAGAGTCTGATTTCCATTTATATAACCATAATGCAGCAATCTTACTTTTACCTCTAGTGTCTCCACTGCTTAATAATTTTACTTACAGAGTGGACTTGATTGGAATGTTGAGTTTTGCTGTGCTGTCTGGCCTGCTATTACCTCTCTAACCTTATGCCTCACTATTCTTCTTTTTTCTTGCTGTGCTCTGACAACACTGGTCTTCTCCTTACTCTGTGAGTAGTCAAGGCACCATGCCACCTGAAAGCCACTGCATTTGCTGCTCCCTCTGTCTGAAATAGTCTTTCCCAGATAGTCTCATGGGAAACCCTTGTTTTCTTTATTTGTTTTTCCAAAAATCACCTTTATGGTGAAGTCTGGCATGGCCACCCTATCTGAAATTGTACAATGCTACTATTATGCAGAATACATAAGGAGAATAGGAATTAAATGAACACATAAAGAGGAAAGTTAATCATATTATCACAGGGCAAACTCTCATATTAAGTTTCAGCCTGGGAGGTCGTGTGAATTCTTGGCTTCACAAGAAGGAATCCAAGAGCGAGCACATAGACTAAAGTGAAAGCAAATTTATTAAAAAGAAAAGGAATAAAATGGTGGCTACTCCACAGTAGCCTATGCAAACAATGCATAGCACTACCTGTGCATAGTATACTACGTATAGTAGCCACCCTAAACAAGGGGTGGGTTATTCATGAGCTTTTGGGGAAATGGGTGGAGAATTCACAAAACAGGGTTTCTCTCCCTTTCAGACTATGTAGGGGTCAATTCTGGACTTTTCCATGGCATTTGTAAATATTGTGGCACTGGTGAGAGTTTCCTTACCACATCTTTTTCATCAGCAAGGTCTTTGTGACCTGTATCTTGTGAAACCAGTTCTACCAAGCTCCTGTCTCAAAATGCCACCTTTAAACAACTAAGCTCCATAATTCATTATTTTGTGAGCTTGATTAAAATATTACAATTATTGGTCACAATTGTAGGATGCCAAAAGAATGAGGGTTGTGATCAACTCAGTATACCACTGGAAGCTATATGAGTAAGCAGCAAACTATTTCTCATAAATGCAGAATGTTGGCAAACTGACAAAAGGTGTCCACAGCCCAGAAAGACTGATGAGGGCAGTCACGACCCAAGCACAAGTGTTTCTTGTGTTTAGGCATAATTGAATCCTGTTAGCGATAATGTGAACCTGTGATCAATCCAGTAGCTGACCAATCATTAGCTCCTGCTTCCTGCTCTTGTTGCTCAATAAATACAAAGGGCTGTAGTAGCTCAGGGGGGTTTGCCTTTGCTCACTAGAAATAGGGAGCTCTTTTCTTCTTCCCCAGTTCCCCTTTCCTTAAAATAGTTACTTTTGGTTTTTGTTACATTTTCTTCATTCAGTCTTCATTCAGTCTTGTAATGACTGAATTTTCTTCATTCAGTCTTGTAATGATGGCCTCAAGTACTAACAGTAATAACTGCTGTAATGACGGTCTCAAGCAGTAGTTGTGGCAGTCAGCTATGCACAATAGCATTGGTTGTTTGTAACAAGAAACTTTAATTAAAAAACACTAAATATTGTCTGGTGCGAATGAACATTACAGATGTATCTGTAGCTTGAGGTGAACCTTAATACAGTGTATAACTGACTTTCTTCACTGTTTTTTGATGCTGCTTCCTGAATCTTCCCTTCCCTACCCAGGACTGCATCCTTCTTCATTCATATTCACCAGAAAGAAGAAAGGTGTCTCCTTCGGTAACTCAAAGAAAAGTCCTAGAGTTAAGTTTAATTTATCCTCATTACTCTTCTATGACTGGAAAATTCAGAGTACTGTTTGAAAAGGGAGGGAAAAAGAAAAAGGGAGAGAATTAAAGTTTCTTGTGCACTTCCTTCTCCCTTGGGATGATAATAGTTATTGAGTAACTTGAAATTAACATATTAATTTATTTAAAGTGTCATATTAATCTCTTGCAAGCTACATTCCAGCACGTTCATTTATCACATGCTGTGTGAATGCTTTTTTTTTATTTGCAAATTTTTGCTGATAAGGGATATTTGATAACACAGTCACATGCACTAATTTATTTTCAAGTTAATGCATTTGAGGTATAGTTTTAATGTGCTCTTTAAGCAAGCAGTCTTGTCCCCCTCATGTTTTTCAGTATTTGTGTCTGCTTAATTTAGAGCTTTTATAAAAATCATAGTGTCACATCTTGTGTTTTTCAACTGCAGCAATGTTTTTAGTTACTATAAACAAACATGTACACTAATTCTTTGAGGAAAAAACGTGCTCAAAATGCATCTAGGTTCTGAACAATTGGAAAATGGAAAATGGCATTTCAAGTGGTTCAAATTTCCACTTCCTTCAGCAATTTTTATATATTTTTTAAAGCAAGAATGGAATTTATAGTTATTTATAGTAAGTTGTTATAAACCTATCTCATGAATATTGCCAGCTTGACACTTAAACTTACCTTTTCATTTATTAATAGAAATATTCAGAAATAGTCACTAAATATAATTACTGGAATGGTCATCTATGTAACTTTTTGCCTTCAAGCAAAAGCATCTGAGCCCATTACATTTATATAAGGTAGGAAGAATACAAATTAATTCTGGCTTGTTGAGTTTGGAAGGCCTAATTGATTATTTTGACTGAATTTATCAGTCAAAATTCAGTCAGTCAGGTGAATCTGCCTCCTAGAGTTGTTCTTATATCATAATTAGCTTTTGTTAATTGGTAGAATCTGCTCTCTAAATATTTCACAAACAATTTCAGAGAGAAAAATTATGTACCTCAGTCTGTTTGATGGAAGATGGTTTAGTTTTCTGCTTTTCATAAGTCACTTAGGTTTGTGCTTGTTAACTTGTTACAAAAAGCCAAGAGTTGTGTTAATAGATATTATTTTCTAATTAGTTTCCAGGAAAAATAGACACTGCTCTTCTTTTGTGTTTTTTGTTTGTTTGTTTGTTTTTTTATATGGAGTTTTGCTATGTTGCCTGCTTGGAGTGTGGTGACACAGCCTTGGCTCACTGTAATCTCCCTATCCTGGGTTCAAGTGATTTTCCTGCCTCAGCCTCCTGAGTAGCCGGGACTACAGGTGCCCACCACCACACCTGGATAATTTTTGTATTTTTAGTAGAGATGGGATTTCACCATGCTGGCAAGGATGGTCTCGATCTCCTGACCTCGTGATCCATCTGCCTTGCCTCTCAAAACACTGGGATTATAGGTCTGAGCCACTATGACCAGTCTCCATTTATTTTTACCTAAGTTTTCAATTTAAAAATTTTCATGAAAGTTGGGTGTAACAGTGCACACCTGTAATCCCAGCACTTTGGGGGGCCCAGGTGGAAGGATTACTTGAAGTCAGGAGTTCAAGACCAGCCTGACCAACATGTTGAAACCCCCATCTATACTAAAAATACAAAAATTAGCCAAACATGGTGGCACACATCTGTAATCCCAGCTACCTGGGAGGCTAGGGCATGAGAATCACTTGAACCTGGGAGACAGAGGTTGCAGTGGAGCAAAGATTCTACCACTGCACTCCAGCCTGGGCAACAGAGCAATACCCTGTCTCAAAAAAAATAAAAATTAATAAAAACTTAAAAATAAAATTCTCCATGAGGCCCAAATGTCTTCACCTTGTCTATTAAATGTCAATGATTCACATTTATTTCTCACATTATCTTGACATATCACTTCTTAACTTATTATTTTTCTTTTTATGTGGGTCCTGATCACTTTTGAACCATGCTCCTCCAAATATGTTTAAGATTGGATAAGTGACCTAAAAAAACCTTTCTTCAGATCACATGAGAAAATGGTATAAGGAATAACTATATTTCTGTTTCATGTGTTTAAAGTAATTTACTTTATAGCTTCCCTGAATTATGGGATTAAAGCCTGAATGTAACCAAAGTGTAATGAAGTCTGTAATGTACTGTCCTTTTACAAAATTCAGCTACCTTAAAATTCTTATATGCAGAAAAATAGAATCACCACACTTTGAGGGAAGGACTTTTTAGTATCAAGTCTTTTGGTTTCAATGAATGTTTTATATTACTTTGGATAGGTTTTGTAAACCAAAATGTATCTGAAACAGGTATTATTTTAGTTTATTTTGTTAAAGTTATAAGGACATGCCTGTGACAGCCTCAGGAGGTCCTGAGAATGTTTGTCCAAGGTAGTCAGACTGAAGATCAGCTTTATATGTTTTAAGGTGACATAAAGCATTAGTCAATACATGTAAGACGTGCATTGATTTGTTCCACAAAGTTGGGACAACTCTAATGTGATTTGGCCCTTTGTCTCCAACTAAATCTCATCTTGAATTGTAATCTGCAGTGTTGAAGGGAGGACCTGATGGGAGGTGACTGAATCGTGGGGGCAGACTTCCTCCTTGCTGTTCTCATGATAAAGTTTTCATGAGATCTGGTTGCTTGCAAGTGTGTTACATCCTCCCCCTTCTGTCTCTCTCTTTCCTGCCAGTTATGTGACAATGTGCCCACTTTCTCTTAGTCTGCTGCCATGACTGTAAGTTTCCTGAGACCTCCTTCGAAGCAGAAGCCTGTACAGCCCACAGAAATATGAGTCGATTAAACCTCTTTTATATATTAATTACTCAGTCTCAGGTATGTTTTCATATCAGAAAGAGAATGAATTAATGCAAACTTGAAGGTGGTTGGGGGATCTTCCAGGTCATAGGTGGATTCAAAGATTTTCTGACTGGCAATTCGTTGAAAGGATTTATTAAAAGACCTGGATCCAATAGAAGGGAGTGTCTGGGTTAAGATAAGGAACTGTGGAAACCAAGGTTTTTATTATGTTGATGAAGCTTCCAGGTAGCAGGGTTTAGAGAGAATAGATTGTAAATATTTCCTATCAAACTTAAAAAAATGACAGACTTAATTCTTTTTAGAACAAGAAATGGATCAGGCAAGGGAAAGGAATTCTCTATAAAATGTAGATTTTCCCCACAAGACACTTGCTTCCTCATGCAAGCTCAGTAGAGCCATTTCAAAATATGTCAAATCAATATATTTTGGGATAAAATATGCTGATTTTTTGAGGGCCTACTATCTGTCATTTTGGTATCTCTATTGCTACAGAGTTTACTTTGCCAGTTTTAAGGTCTCTGTTTTAATGTTAAATGCTGGACAGCTGTGCCTAAATTCTAAAGGGAGGTGTATTAGTCCATTCTCACACGGCTATAAAGAAATATCTGGAAAAAAAAGAAAAAGAAATATCTGAAACTGAGTAATTTATTTTAAAAAAGAGTTTTAATTTGCTTATGGTTCTGCAGGCTGTACCTGCAGGTTTTGGGGAGGTGTCAGGAAACTTAAAATCATGGCTGAAGGCAAAGGGGAAGTAAGCAATGTCTTGCATGACCAGAGCAGAAAAAAGGGAGTGAGGTGCTGGTGTTGGAGTGGGAAGGTACCACACACTTTTAAACAGCTAGATCTCATGAAAACTCTATAATGAGACGGCAGTAGGGGATGATGTTAAACTATTAGAAACAGCCCCCATGATCCAGTCACCTCCCATTAGGCCCATCTCCACGGTGGGGTTACAATCCAATATATGATTTGGGTGGGGACACAGAGCCTAACCATATCATTCTGGCCCTCATCCCTCCAAAATCTCATATTCTCATATTTCAAAATACAATCATCCCTTCTCAACAGTCCCCCAAAGTCTTAACTCATTCCAGTATGAATTCAAAAGTCCAAATTTCAAAGTTTTATCTGAAACAAGACTATTTCTTTCTGTCTATGAACCTGTAAAATCAAAAACGAGTTAGTTACTTCCCATATACATTGGGGGTGTAGGAATCGGCTAAGCACTCTCTTATCAAAAGGGAGATACCAGCCTAAGAAAAGAGGCTACAGGCTCCATGCAAGCCTGAAATATGGCAGGACAATCATTAATCCTTAAAGATGTCAAAATAATCTCTTTTCACTCCATATTTCACATCCAGAGCACACTTTTGCAAAGGGTGGGCTCCCAAAGTCTTGGGCAGCTCCACACCTGAGGCTTTTCAGGGTACCACCCCTTTGACTGCTTTCACTGGTTGGCATTGAATGCCTGCTTTTCCAGGAACACAATGTAAGCTGTCAGTGGGTCTACCATTCTGGGGTCTAGAGGATGGTGGCTCTCTTCTCACAGTTCCACTAGGCAGTGCCCCAGTAAGGACTCTGTGTGGGGGCTCCAACCCTACATTTTTCCTCTGTACTGTCTGAGCAGAGATTCTCCACAAGAGCTCCACTCCTGTAGCAGACTTCTGCCTTGACATCCAGCCATTTTCATACATCCTCTGAAATTTAGATGGAGGCTCCTGATATGGTTTGGCTGTATTCCCACTCAAATATCATCTTAGATTGTAGTTCCCATAATCCCCACATGTCATGGGAGGGACCTGGCAGGAGGTAATTTAATCATGGGGCAGTTACCCTTATGCTATTCAGGCTGTTGTCATGATACTAAGTGAATTCTCATGAGCTCTGACGATTTTATAAGGGGCTTCCCCATTTGCTCAGCTCTCATATTTCTCCTTCTTTCTTCCCTGTGAAGCAGGATGTGTTTGCTTCCCCTTCCACCATGATTGTAAGATTCCTGAGGACTCCCCAGCCACGCTGAACTGTGAGTTAATTAAACATTTTTTCTTTATAAATTACCCAGTCTTAGATATGTATTAGCAGCACGAGAACAGACTAATACTGTTCCCAAGCTTCAATTCTTACACTTTGTTCACCTGAAGGCTTAAGACCACATGGAAGCCACCAAGGCTTATGGTTTATGCCTTCTGAAGCAATGGTCCAAGTTGTGCCTTGGCCTCTTCTAGCTACAACTGGAGCTAGAGTGGCCACGTTGAAGGGTGCTATGTCCCGAGGCTGCACAGAGCAGCAGGGTCCTGGCCCTGGTTCACAAAATCATTCTTTCCTTCTAGGTCTTCTGGACTATTAAAGGAGGGGCTTCTGTAGAGGTTTTTGAACTGCCTTTGGGGCCCATTCCCCATTGTCTTGGCTATCAACATTTGGCTCCTCTTTACTTACACCAATTTCTGCAACTGGCTTGAATTCCTCCTCAGCAAATGGATTTTTCTTTTCTAACACATGACCAGGCTGCAATTTTCCCAAACTTTTATGCTCTTGTTCCCTTGTAAATATAAGTTCCAGTTTTACATCATTTCTTTGCTCTGGCTGCTAGGAGCAGATTCCTAGGGCAGGGGCATAATCCAACCAGGTTTTTTATTAAGCATAGCAAAATTGACCTTTGCTCCAATTCCCAAGAAATTTCTCATCTCCATCTGAAACCTCCTCAGCTTAGACTGCATTGTTCATGTCACTATCAGCATTTTGGTCACAACAATGTAACAAGTCTCTAGGAATTTCCAAACTTTCCCTCATCTTCCTGTTTTCTGAGCCTTCCACACTCTTCCAGTCTCTTCTCATTACCCAGTGTCAAAGTTGCTTCCACATTTTCAGGTCTCTTTTTAGCAATGCCCACTTCCCGATACCAATTTTCCATACAAATTCATTATTGCACTGTTATGAAAAAATGCTTGAGACTGGGCTGGGTAATTTATAAAGAAAAGGTGTTTAATTGGCTCATGGTTCAGTAGGCTACACAGGAAACATGCCTGGGGAGGCCTCAGGAAACAGAATTATGGTGGAAGGTGAAGGGGAAGTGGCAACATCTTACATGCCCAGAGCAGGAGGAAGAGAGACAGGAGAGGTGATACACCCTTTTAAACAACCAGATCTCTCAGTAACTCACTTACTATCAAGAGAACACTACCAAAGGGGCAACATGCCCTGATGATTCAATGACTTCCCACCAGGACACACCTCCAACATTGGGAATTAGAATTTGACATGAGACTTGGGGAGCAACAAAGACCTAAACCGTATCAGGGGGAGTGTATAATGAGGCATGCTTGACCCCATGGAAACATCGTGGCCTGAACTAGTTTCTCAGGTTAACTTAGGAATGCCCTTGGCCAAAAGCAAGGGTCCATTCAATTGGTCAAGGGGTTTAGATATTTTTTTTTAGTTTAAATCCTGATAGTTAATTGCCAATCTATATCTTTTATAAAGTATGCACCATATGTTTCATAAGTAATGGTGATTATCAGACACAGCTCCCCTCCCCAACCCCAACCATCACATGGCGAGTTAAGAATAAATGAAGTGGCAGGGCGTAGTGGCTCATGCCTGTAATTCCAGTACTTTGGGAGGCCGAGGTGGGCAGATCACCAAAGGTCAGGAATACGAGACCAGCCTGCCTAACATGGCGAAACCCGATTTCTATAAAAATACAAAAAAATTAGCCAGGTGTTGTGGCGAGTGCCTGTAATCCCAGCTACTCGAGAGGCTGAGGCAGGAGAATTGCTTGAACCTTGGATGCGGAGGTTGTAGTGAGCCGAGATGGCACCACTGTACTCAAGTCTGGGTGACAAAAGTAAAACTTCATCAAAAAATAAATAAATAAGTAAATAAATAAATAAATAAATAAGAAGTAGGCAGGTTCTGGGGTCTTTCACTTAAAACAAGTATTCCTGAAGCAAAAATGTTCATTAAGCATGCTATAGTGCTAAGTAATTGAACATGGATTTTAAGTTTCTTATTGCTAACAATGTCTTATTATCCCTTCTTGACCCATTAGCAATTTATCAATTGTCTTTAATGTGTAGATTTCTAAGAATAACTGAAAGGTAAAACTCAAAACCTATTGGTAAAGGAATTGTGGGGGTATTTGCATCAGAGGAATCACAATTTAGCTTGCCATTTATTTAAGCTAATTTAAGTTTTTTCCTTGCTGTTGTTATATCAATACAATGAGAACTTGAATATTCCTTTCTCAGGGCCATGTCTTATTATCTATTGGATATGGCATTATTTTTAGTATATTAGTGGGCATATGGTGTGGGGCCAGGCATTTTTTGTTATTTTGGTTCTGGAACATTCTGGCTTGTGATCTTGGGCACAGAGTTTAACTTTTCTGAAATCAGATTTTTGCATTTTAAAACAAGTATTTGAATAATACTTATTTTTTGCAAAGCTTAAATGATGTACTAGGAACAGAACTAACTGTCAAAGACATAAAGTCAGAAATCAACAAATATTCGTTGTTAGTATCAGGTCATTTTTTGTTGTTGCTTATAGATTCTTTTTGCTTTTCTGGGCAGTCTAGCTTTAATCTTAAGAAAACAATGACAAAAACCAAAAGAACATAAGAAAATGGTGGAGGTGCTTGATATACTATTACTTTCATTGTAATGAAACTGTAAGTGTTTGAATATGCCCAAACCCATGAAATTGTATACATTAAATATGTGGAGTTCCTTGTATATCAATTATACCTTAAAGAAGCTGTTTTAATAAAATATTGAAATTATGCAATATGTAGTTATTATGAAATAATTTGTTTGAGAACCAAGACTACTTACAGTTTCATTACTTAACTATCCGACCAAAAACAGTCTGCTTTATAGCAACATAACTTTATGATTCATTCCCATTTTTTTCCAGAAAGATAAAACTGGGATCCACTTCTCAACTTCATTGGTTGCTTAAGAAATTAATGAAAGTGAATATAGTGTTCAACTAGCTTTCTTCTCAGGACAACGTACTGTTCATTCGAGTAAATAGTCCCCTTCCAAACATAAAAGATGACTCAACTGGACAAACACGTATCTATAAATTCTTTCTTCGAGGCTCTCATCTTGCATCTTGCTGTGTCAGTTCTAAACTCATACATCAAAGACACTAGCCAACCCTTATCATATCTCTGCATTGAAAAGGCTGCCTAAAACCACTAGAGCATGAACCCCACAAGACTATAGATATCCATTCCTGACCTCCTGCCTTTTGACAGTACTAAGACTCTCGAGATGGTGTTTTCCTTCAGTAAGTAATTAATTCATCTTTGCTTCATCAGTAAGTTACCCTGGTGGTCTTTGTGGAGCATTGGCAGTGGACATAGGGCAATTAGTTGTGACTTTGCTATACAAATTAGAGAAACTCTGCTTGAGACCTGAATTTCTCTACTGAGGTAGACTGGACCGTGTGGTTTTTTCTTTTTTTTCTTTTTTCTTTTTTTTTTTTGAGACAGAGTTTTGCTCTGTTGCCCATGCTGGAGTGCAGTGGCATGATCTTGGCTCAGTGCACGCACCCCCTCCTGGGTTCACGACATTCTTCTGCCTCAGCATCCCAAGTAGCTGGGACTACAGGTGCCCACCAGCACGCCCGGCTAATTTTGTTTGTATTTTTAGTAGAGATGGGGTTTCACCGTGTTAGGCAGGATGGTCTCGATCTCCTGACCTCGTGATCTGCCCGCCTTGGCCTCCCAAAGTGCTGGGATTACAAGTGCGAGCCACAGTGCCTGGCTAGTAGATTGGGCTTTATCTGTTCTTTTTGCCTATCTTCTAATGGATAATATTGTTTTGTATACTGAGTTGATGAATGGAGATAATTTTAGTCTTTACAGTTGCTAAGTGCTTACGGTATCAGATATTTTCTAATGGATCTTAAAATTTTCACAGAAAGGAATGGAGGAGTTTAAAGCAGAGATGCAAATTGTAAACGGAAAAAGGTTAAGAACACTTCTGCCATTTGTTGGACATGTTGTTCTATGTATGAAAGTAATGTGGACCCTTCCCCACCCCAAGAAAAACTGTGGTTTGGAAATTTCCCCTTTAACCCTTTATGTTTCTAAGCAAAGTACTGTTGGTTTCATTAAGTGGTCCTTTTGAAGACAGCTTTTTAAAAATGGGTTACTTTCCATGCTATCTTGAAACTTTTTTTGTAGTTTGATATAGGAGAAGGAGGTAGTTTCTCACTCTGGTTCACCATGAATTTGGCAGATGACTGTAAGAGATATTGATATGGCTTGGCTCTGCCTTTCTACCCAAATCTCATCTCTAATTGTAATCCCCAAGTGTCAAGGGAGGGGCCAGGTGGGAGGTAATTTGATCATGGCAGCTGTTTCCTGCATGCTGTTCTCATCATAAGGAGTGAGTTCTCACAAGAGCTGATGGTTTTAAAGTGTGGCACTTCCTTGTTTATGCACATACTCCCTCGTGCCACTTTATAAAGAAGGTGACTGCCACCCCTTCGCCTTCCACCATGATTGTAAGTTTCGTGAGGCCTCCTAGCCATGCTTCCTGCTTCCTGTTATGCCTGCAGAGCTGTGAATCAATTGAACCTTTCCTTTATAATCATCCAGTCTCAGGTAGTATTCTTTATAGCGATGTAAGAAGAAACTAATACAGATATATTTAAAATAATTTGAAATATTATGTATACTGGTATCGTTTCATCATATAATGTGATAACATTACAATTTTTAAATATAGAGCCATTGAGCAGTAATGCAATTCAATAAAACTTCCCAAGTTAAAGTGCACTTATTTTCTTTCAACAGCTACTTCATCCTTTTAAATGTGTTGTGTCAATGAAGCCAACATTTTTCAAAAGTGTTTAGTTATTTTTCTTACTTTCATCCCTTGGTTTGACTAATGTAGAATTTATGTGATGTCAGATATTGAAAAGCACATTCACTATTCAGTTTTTGAGAAGGATGTGATGTAATATGTAAAATCAAAGTTTCTAAAACCAAACCGATTTACATTTGAATTATAATTCTACCATTCTCTTGCTGAGAAACTGTGGGATAGTTTCCTAAACTCTCTAAATGTAAATTTTCCCCTCTAAAAAATGGGAAGAATAGTATCAAACTCATAGGACTGTTTGGTGGATTCAAATTAAAGATAACATTGCTATACTACATTTACCTGGTGGCTGGCACAGAGCAAGTGATCAATAAATGTCAATCATCATTATTATTATCTCTTCTCTACCCATATAAAAGGTTTTCTATATCAAAAAACGCTGTTGGCTTTTTCAAGACAAATATTAAACTACAAATGAGGATAAACTATCATAGACTTTTCTACATTTCTAGATAAAACAGATGAGTATAGAAAGCCAGAATTGAGATATATATCCCTTTCATGACCCTGACATGTATGAGAAAATGTGATAAAGATAGCAAAGCATTCCTGGGAAGAGTGTGACTGGGGTCACATTTTATAGTGAGGGGAGTTGGAAGTCCCAGAGCTTGGAATAGAGCCTTCACTTAGGAACAGAGATAGTGTTTATCCACCTAAAGTGAGGAAGCCTGATCTCAACAGAAGGAAAAGTGCCAAATATAGGAATTGGCCTAAATATTTTTCCAAGTGGTTTATGGTTGCAAAGTCCCTAATTAGAAACTGTTCTTCTCTGGAGAATAAAAATCTGATATGCTGCTACTTTGTCTTCAATGAGAGATATAAATCTGAAAGTTTTGGAATTTCACCAGGGTGGAAGGAATGCAAGCCAAATCTTAGTGAAGTCTGAGTTTTCAGGAAATCGAGTAAGAGATGTCTGGCTTTGCTGCTTAGAGTATTCTTTTAGGCCCAGACAATATTCAGATCTCGATGATTTATATCAACAGTGAAGATGTCCCGCAGATTGAAACACCTTCCACCATGTATTAATGAAAGTTGAAAATTTGGGATGCTCCCTGAAAGAAAAGTCTGTGAGATTAAAAGATGATTCCTGATTTTGTGTTGTTAGGCTGTGAGAATAAAATCCAAGCTATACTCTTTTTATGAAGTTGGCTAAATTTGACTTATTTTCCTTAAATCCGTAATCTCTTTCTAGAGAGACAGAGGATAAGTGGGTACTTTGGAATTTGCCTGACAGGTTTTTAAAATGAAAGTTATTTTGGAGAAAAGAAATCTCCAATTATAGTTCAGGAGAGAGTATATCTAAGTTTTTGGCTCTTTGAAAAGTGTTTAATCCCTTTATGTATAAGATATTTGAAACCCAGGTCAGTGCATTCCTATCTACTCTATTTCAAAAGTAGTGTGAAAGATCAGCACTTGAGTTCTGAAAACTCAGTAATAATACAAGTGGAATAATTAAAGAATTATATAAAGTACATAACGTACTTTAATTAAAAAGTTAGGGGACTAGACCTCAGTTTGTTACCTTATGCTTGTTATCTATGTTAATGTAATCAGAGAATGTTTGTGTTTATGTCATATTTACCAAATGACCAAAATGCACACAGGTGCTCACACACACAGACCAACACACATGCAAAAGAAATAAAGATGTTTAAGAAAGGAAGAAGAAAGGAGAGAAAAAAGAAAAAGAGACATAATGAGAGAGAATAAGAAATAAAGAAGGAAGTGGATCACGCCTGTAATTCCAGCAATTTGGAAGGCCGAGGCGGGTGGATCACGAGGTCAGGAGATTGAGACAATCATGGGAGGCTGAGGGAGGAGAATCGCTTGTACTCGGAAAGTGGAGGTTGCAGTGAGCTGCGATCATGCCACTGCACTCCAGCCTGGGTGACAGAATGAGACTCCATCTCAAAAAAAAAAAAAAAAAAAAAAAGGAAGGAAGAAAGAAAGAAAGGAAAGAAAGAAGTGTGAAAGAAAGAATGAGAGGGAGAAAAAGAAAGAGATTAAAAAAAAGAAGGAAGAAAATAAAAAAGAATTTGAACTGCAGTTATATAATAGCAAATATTCTGATATTATGTAATTAAAAATGTAATCCAATTTGTTGACATATTAGAGACAAAGAGATGCAAATGTCTATGATCATGATCACGTCTCAATCACAAGTTATAAAAAATCCTAATTATCATTTGATCATTCATTTGAAGGATAAAAGTAGTCAGTTCATTCCAGGAAAATAGACATTACTAAAAATTTTGCTCTTCATTTTTTGGTGGTTACCTATAGAGGTGGGCATATGGTATGGAAACCAATGACTGAGTGAGAATGGGGCTAGGAAGAACTTTCCTTTTCGTATTAGAGTTGCAGTAAAGGTGTTAACTCAGTGAAGAAAGCAACTTCATTGGCTTTAACTCTTTGTATTCTACTAGAAAAAGATGAAAAAGTGAGTTTCTATTTCTGTTAAAAAATGCACATAGGCTGGGCATGGGGGCTCATGCCTGTAATCCCAGAACTTTGGGAGGCTGAGGCAGGCGGAACACAAGGTCAACAGTTCGAGACCAGCCTGGCCAACATGGTGAAACCCTGTCTCTACTAAAAATACAAAAAATAACCGGGCATGGTGGTGCACACCTGTAGTCCCAGCTACTTGGGAGGCTGAGGCAGGAGAAGCACTTGAAACTGGAAGACAGAAGTTGCATGAGCCGAGATCATACCACTGCACTCCAGTCTGGGTGAAAGAGTGAAGCTCCATCTCAAAAAAAAAAAAAAAAAAAAAGAAAAAGAAAAAAATACACATAATGGACTAGATTACATTATCTTTGGGAGTGTGTAACAAGGTTCTCATTTCAAATGCAAATAAAATCCAGAACTGGAAGTTTTAC
This sequence comes from Rhinopithecus roxellana, assembly GCF_007565055.1. Classification (NCBI taxonomy): domain Eukaryota; kingdom Metazoa; phylum Chordata; class Mammalia; order Primates; family Cercopithecidae; genus Rhinopithecus; species Rhinopithecus roxellana. The sequence continues at coordinate 142,434,558 of NC_044553.1, read as the reverse complement.
CAGTAGCAAGCCTTGATAGATCAAATCAATTGTCAAGTATTTTGTCCCAAAATTAGAGATAAATGTCAAGATGGAGGTAAGTCAGACTTACTTAATTGACTCATAAAATGTCTATTAAAATTCTTCCTATTTATGGAGATAATTTGATTTTTTTTTTCCTATGCATACAGAATCTTGGAAAGCAAATTTTCTGAAGATTTTGAAGACAAGAATAATAAAAAACAGGAAATTGAATGGAGGAAGAATATGATAGAGATAATAGAGATACTTAGATGAGCTCTAACTCATGTGGATTAATGATCTAGAACAAGAGCTAGAAAGAGGACTAAAACATGTAAAAATATTAAATAACTAAAAAGTTAAGGAATCTTTACAAGTCTCAAAATTAGGTGAAAAAGACAGAAGCCATGATGAAGTTAAGAAGCAAGCATATAAATAATTACAATAGTAAGAATAATTAAAAGTAAATTAAAATACATGGATACAAAATCACAAAGAAATCATCTTAATTTCCTCACTGATATTTTTTCGTTCTAAAGAAGAAAGGAAAAACAAATTTTATGGTGCAGCAGTAGTTTTCAAATTGTTTTATTTAATTTTATTTCTACACTAGGAAAGAAGTCACTATTTTCATTTACTTTAGTGGAAATGAAAGCATAAAATTATGAACTGGCCTGTCTGTGGTCACTCGGTCACTCGGTCACACAGCACCCTGAATTAAACAAGCATGGCCTGGAAATTGTGCTAACATCAGATATACATTCTGAAAAACATTTGGTTATTTCCCCACTTGTTTATAAAATAAATCAAATTGGAAATGATTAAATGGGAAGAATTAGATGATCTGATAATGTTAATGCAGGGAATAATGATGAGTGTCTTAGTCTTTTCAACCTGCTATAGCAAAATGCCACAGGCTGGAAAATTTTTAGTAAACAGAAATGTATTGCTTACAGTTCTGGAGTCTAGGAGGTCTAAGATCAAGGCATTGGCAGGTGCAGTTTCCGGCTGTTTCTCATGGATGGCACCTTCTAGCTGCAAGCTTACCTTGCACAAAGGGCAGATAAGCCCCCTCAGGCCTCTTTCATAAAGCACTACTCCCATTATCGAGGGCTCTACTTTCATGATAGAATCATGTCCCAAAGGCATTGTCTCTTAATACCAACTCATTGAGGATTAGATTTCAGCATATAAATTTTGAAGTAACAGAAACATTCATACCATAGTAATGAGAAATATAATAGTATTTTTATTCTACTGTTACAGAATGCTTGGGGTGGTCCTTCACCAGCCAGAAACCTCTGGGTCTGGTGGCACCTTTGTCCAAGTTTTGCTCAGGCCCGCTGGGTACGTTTTGCCCACTAGGGTGGCAGGCTGCACTCAGCTCCTGCTACCCGCCTGGATCTCATGCCTGCCAAGAGTGAGCCAGGGGTGTAGCAGCTAGGAGTGTGTGCATGAATGTGGGCTCTAGCCACCGCACATACGCAGGCAAACTGACTGTCACAGGGTGGGTAGCTCCAGGTGCCAGCACGGACACTGGCTCACTGTGACGCTGTGGCTGGACCAGGTGTACCATAAACAAGTTACATGGCTGACACTAAGGAATGTGATATGGTGCCCAGAAGCTTGGTGATGCCAGGAACCTCAGAGCCCTAAGGAGGATGTCACAGCCCTGGCTCAGGGAGCTCCAAGGTCTGGGCTCCCCAAAAAGCTGCAGCTCTTCTCCCCTTTTCTCTTCTCTCCTTGTTGCCTGCAATGTGGGGTGCAAATGTGTTTAAGGCCTGTCTGTGTTACAGCTCTTTCAGCGCTGCCATTTGGTGGGTTCTGAGTGTTTGTCCTGCATCCAGAAGAATGAGGCAAACAGACACGTGGAGGGTGACAAAATGAAGAGGAGCTTTACTGAGCAATAGAACGGCTCAGAGGAGACCCACAGTCGGAAACTCCTCTCTGTAGCCAGGGTGTCTCAATGAGTGTTCAGCTCTCAGCAGAGAGGGTAGTTACCCTTGGCTAGGAAGGTCATTCTGATGAGTGCTCAACTCTCAGCAGAGAGGGTAGTTCCTCTCTGCTGGGTAGGTCTTCTAGATGAGCAGCTGTTGGCAGAGAGGATACTCCTCTCTGCAGCTTGTCATCCCATTGTCTCCTCAACGCTCTGCGGAGAGGAGACCTTGGGGCGGGCAGCTCCTCTCTGCAGCTGGTCATCCCAGTGTCTCTTCGAGTCTGCCTGACTCTTGGGCTTTAATGGGGCTCAGAGGGGAAGAAGTGTGTGCCAATTACTCCATGGGCAGCCATGCATGAGCCTGGCAAAAAACACCACAAATTCCCACTCCTGTCTGTGGGACTGGCAACTGGGCCCCCAGGCTTCAGGCCTTCCATGGCTTGAAGGTGAGGCCTCACCAGGGGCTCGCCCCCTTTCACCCAGGAGCCTGTCTGCCTCCTGCCACCATTCATGGCACCCAGGCTGTTTGTGCCAAGGGGGGCCTGTAATCCAGCACTGAGCTGCCCTCAGCACCCCCTCAGCCTCCCTCCCATGCCTGTTGGGACCCAAAGTCTGGAGGGGTTCGAGGCTACAGGGGCATGGTGTGTGAATGCTTCTCTGAGCATGTGCAAAACTGGCAGGGCTGCAACAATGCTCAGGCTTGGCCCTGACTTTGCTTTGAGATCAGAGCAGGCAGAGAGAGCAGTGAGAAGCCAGGCCGAAGGAGCAGACAACCCCAAGCCTGCAGGGGCAAGAAGTGGCCTTCCCAGGCCCCCTGAGAGTTCAGAGATGTCTGGGTCCACAGAGGCAATTTAGGCAGCTGCAGCCATGTCCAGGAGGGCGAGGCTCCTGCCTGCTCCCAGCTCTTCCTGACTCTATGGAGCAAAGCACTACCCCAGGCCCAGCTCCATCTTGGGGCCCCTTCTTACCCACTCCTCCATGCCCAAACACACTGCAGTCCTGCAGGCAGGCAACACAGCCTGGCCCCATCACAGCGGTTCCCAGGGTGTCAGGCAAGGTGGAGGTGACACAGTGACCCCAGTCATCCCTGCAAAAACAAATCCGACACTCCTGGGGCCAGCCTTGTGAGTCCCGGCTGCACCTTTGCCTAGGTGCTTGTGGGTCCCCAGGATCTGACAAGGAGTGAGGTTGAGGCTGTGGTGAAGGCTCTGGGTCTGGGAGTGCGTCCTGACCAGCTATGCAAGGGTGGGTGTGTCACAGTCCACTGCCTCAGAAAAGTGGGGCACAGGGGATCTACCACTGCCACTGCTGCTCCCACAGCCACTCCTGTCACCACAGCTAGCGACTCCCTGCTGCAGCCGACTGATGGAAGTGGCTGCTCCGGATGGCCTACCCCTACCATCGCTACCGACGACAAAACTGAACCCTGGAAAATGTATATGATCCACTCAAGACTTCATTAGATACCAGCACTGCAGTCACAAAAATAAATCATTTTTTCCTAAATTTATTTGTTTTAAAACAGTAAGAGAAATTTTGTAAAATTATCAAAAGCAGTTATATTGCTTAAGTTACAAAAATATTATCTATTGTATTTATTGTATGTCAATCATAGTCCCACTATGGGAGCTAGGGTGCAGTGAGACATGTAGACAGAATTTACTAAACGGTCCTTCACTTAAAGACAATCATGACTTAAATGAAATTACAAAAGCACTACACAACAACCTTTGGCATCAAAGAAATGTTTAGATTATTTATCATAAACTACATGTGCTCTTAGAAACTGGAAAATTTAATGGTTAATCTGGACTTTGGATTTGAATTAATACCTGCAGAGGTAGACAGAGGATCAAGGTGTGATATAGTTATGTTTTGGTTATGCAACCGTGAGAATCCCACCCTATTACCAGATACACTTTTGAAATAACACTAAAATGACAGTTCTTCATTTAATGTTTTCTCAAGCAGGAAGAGCCTATTCTGAGCCCTGTGTCTGCCTAATACTCTAGTATCACAGGAGTTGCCTCCTGTCTGGGGAAGGGCAAGGCCCCAGTGTCAGATAAGCTGAATTCAGGTTATTTTCTTCTCGTGAACTTTGCAGTCAGCACGCTAATTCAGTTTTGTTATATTCCCATTTGTAAAATTGTCATGAGGAGCCTAGTGCTCAAAGAAATTAAAGTAGGATCATAAGTATAAATCTAAGCTTTTGCTGGAAACACAACAAAAGAATGTACCCTCTTTAGAAATGTAGAGATATATGAGTCTGGCTCGTTCTGGACATTTTTATCTTATAGAAGGTAGTGATGGTGGGCAAAGTCTCAGTTTACACCAAATAGGCCTAAGAAGACAGGCAAATATTTTACATGTTAAGAAGATTCCCACACTTGACTGTTCATGTAGTCCGGATGGTGACTACACGGACCAAGAGGCCAGTTCAAAAGTAAGGGGATTACTGACTATAACTCTGTATTCATAATTTTGTATCTATGTATACCAAACTATTTAAAAAACTCTAATATCAACATTAAAATCAATAAAATAATTGCTTTAAAATTTTTTAACTATGTGTAGTTACTAATTCGTTCAAATATTTCAAAAGATTGTTGCTTTTTGCACCCTCCTCATGTAGAGGTAATGTGGGGTCCATGGTATTCTGAAATACATACATAGATGTATCCTTGCAATCGGTACTGATGTAATGCTCTCTCTCTCCCTCTCTCTCTCTCTCTCTCTCGTCATCAGCAAGTTATCATTATCAGGCCATTTAGGCCAATATCTGAAATGGAAATAATATTACATCATTTCCTGATTCTGAATCTTTTCAGAGGTACTATTAGGCCTTCCAGTAAATGTGCATGCCAGACCAAAATAGAGACATGCAAAGCCAGTTCATGACTTATTTCCAGTAAGCAGTAATCTTACCTTTTAATTTCTCCAAATCACTGAGGGCAATGCTCAGTGATACTGTACTGAAGATTTAAAGGAGTTGTCCAACAAGCAGCTACCCACACATGTTTTGAATTTCACAGATAAATAATTCAAAGTTTATCTGCGTACTTTCAAAGTTAACTTACAACCTCTGCCATATTCATGTTTTCGTAACACTGCAGGAGTTTCCCAGGGAAGAACATATTTCTTCCCCCTTCCTATCATGAGGCTAGCATAAGTCAAATGAAAAACAAAACATTTAGAACTAAATTTGCGTAACTCGAACATTTATGTCATTCTTTAAGATATACGGTAGGATTATGTGGATTTAACATTATTGAGAATAAACATATATATTAAAATAACATTTAAGATCTTTTCTTCAACTGACTTCTGCCTTCTTAAAATAAGATACATTTGGTCATGCTTCACGATATCACCATAGGGAGAAAGATACCTCACAGGTCACATTGTAGGATGTTAACAATTATTTCAATATTATTTTTGATGATACCAAAAATAGCCAAAGAGCCAAGTTTTCAAACTGTTTTCTGAGTGTTAAGAACCCTGATTTCAATACTACCCTACGAATGACTCACTCATTGATTCTGCCCAAGATAAACAATCATTTTCTTTATTCACCAACAAACAAAATGTTTACACTATGAAAAACTTACCTACTTCTGGCATTACTGCTTGTATCAGCCTATATGTGCATAACTCTCAAACAGCTACATTTAGTCGACCGGCTAACCTAACATAGAGCTTGGCTTTGGAGAGAAATATCTAGAGGGTGATTAGCTTAAGTTTTCACTTTTTACTAGTGTTTGTGCTTTCTGTGCATGCTGTGTAGTGTAGCAAGAAGAACATTGTTTTTGACATTAGGAAGAGCTAAGTTTGAATTCTTATACTGTTTAGCACTGATAAACAATTTTTGACTCACTCTCTTCATCCATAAGATGGGAACAATAGCATCTATCTCCTTATTGAGACTACGAAATGTGATTAAATATGTGGGAGAACATACGGGCAACAGTGATACAATAATTGATACCTATCATTCTTGTGAAAAACTTTATCACTGTCTGAAAAGTACATATGCTAATAAAATACTTTTGAGATTTTATCACTTAGCATTCAACCCTTTAATCTGCTGATTACTGAGTATGAATTGTACTCCTTTCTTATGAAAAACTAAGGTTTACGTGAGCCAGTAGAATGGAGAACTTGATCTTATGTGTCTCACTATTTCATCTCGTGTATTTTATAGTTCTTCACTTTTATCTCTCTACAAATAGCTGGCAAAGTACAAATTGATAGTCTGTTGACAATATCATTGATGTGATGTTTCCCCAGCTATGATAACCTATAACCAGAGAAATTATATCATCCTGAAATTTTCATTTCATTTAATTGGTAGGTGGAGCACTTAAGTCATTTGCCACCAACCTTTTCAGAATTTGATAGACATTTGAGGGCAGTGAGGTTATCTAACAGAAAAAAGAAACGTCATTCATTTGAATTTTTTTTTAAACTTAGTCACAGAAACCTTGGTTAACAATTATTCTTTTAATATTGTTGACATTTATTATCAGCAGCAAATCAGTTTTCAAATTAAATTGGTTTGAACAGAAAAAAATAATTTACAAGTTTCACTTTGTAGATATAATTTCTGGCATAATACTCTAAATCTATTTATAATGTTTTCTCTCCAAAACCACTTATATTTTTAGTTCTCTCATTCTTTTTTATTATTGTGGAAGATATTATGGCAATTTCTCAAAGACCTAAAAACAGAAATACTATTCAACCTAGTAATCCCATTACTGGGTTATATACCCAAAGGAATATAAACCATTGTGTTATAAAGACATATGTATGTATATGTTCATTGCAGCACTATTCATGATAACAAAGACATGGATTCAACCCAAATACCCATCAATGATGGACTGGATAAAGAAAAGGTTATATATATATATATATACACCTTGGAATATTATGCAGCAAATAAAAAAGAACAAGGTCATGTTCTTTTCAGAGACGTGGATGGACCTGCAGACCATTATTCTCAGCAAACTAATGCAGGAACAGAAAACCAAATACTGTATGTTTTCCCTTACAAGTTCCCTTACAAGTGGGGGCTAAATTATGAGAGAACATAGACACATAGAGGAGAATGGCATACACTAGGGCCTTTCGGATGGTGGAGAGTGAGAGGAGGGAGAAGATCAAGAAAAATAACTAATAGATTCTAGACTTAATATCTGGGCAATAAAATAATCTGCATGGCAAATCCCCATGACACACATTTACCTGTACAACAAACCTGCACATCCTGCTCATGTACTCATGAGCTTAAAATAAATGTTACAAAATAAAAATTAAAAGATTATATTGCATAAAAACCATTATCTGAAATTCATAAATAAATCAACAATATTTGAGCTGGTCCTGGGGATTTAAAACCATGAGTCTGGATGAAGAAAGCAAAAACTGTTCTAAATACCCAGGCCTCTGTGCCAGTTTAGCAGCTTATAAGGAAACCCAGAAATATTTGTAAAGAGCATGTAGCTGGAAGGACATGCTGATCTTTTTTTTTTTATTGCAAACAAGCCAAGCCCACAGAAAAATGCTAACATGTTCATATTTCTCAGTTTGGAAGATAAACTATTATGATAACTTTCTCTCACATACTTAGATTTATAAAAATTAAACTTTTTCTTTAATAATTGAATCTGGACAGTAAATTAAGAACAAAGAAAAAGGAAAAATATAAAATTAAACTCTAAATATAGTTTAAATTTTAAATAGTTTAGATTTTTTTAAGTTGACTAATTTTAGTCACCCATTTATGTCTTTGCTTTTTATTATATTTATCTATCTCTGTTTTATACATATACATGCACAGATGAATACATGTTAACATGTAGTGTGTATTATACATATAAACATACATTATATACATTATGTATGTTTGTGTGTGTATATATATGAATATATATGTTATGTTTGGCTATGTCCCCACTCAAATCTCATTTTGAATTGTAATCCCCATGATCTCTATGTGTCCAGGGAGAGACCTCATGGGAGGTAATTGGATCATGGGAGCAGTTTCCGTGATGCTATTGTCATGATAGTGAGTGAGTTCCCAGAAGATCTGATGGTTTTATAAGACAGTTTTTCCCACTCTTGCTAGCTCTCTCTTTCCTGCCACCATGTGAAGAAGGTCTTTGTTTTCCCCTCACCTTCCACCATGATTGTAAGTTTCCTGAGGACTCCCCAGCCATGCGGAACTGTGAGTCAATTAAACTTCTTTTTTAATAAATTACACAGTCTCAGAGAGTTCTTTATAGCAGTGTGTAAACAGACTAATACAGTAAACTGGTACCAAGGTATAAAGAGACCCAAAAGTGTGAAAGTGACTTTGGAACTGTGTAACGGACAGAAGTTGGAACAGTTTGAAGGACTCAGAAGAAGACAGGAAAATGTGGGAAAAATGTGGAACTTCCTAGAGACTTGTTGAATGGTATTGACCAAAATGCTGATGGTGATATAGACAATGAGATCCAGGCTGAGGTGGTGGGAACTGGAGCAAAGATCACTCCTGCTATGCTTTAGCAAAGTGACTGGTGGCATTTTGCCCCAGTCCTAGAGATCTGTGGAAGCTTAAACTTGATGGAGATTATCTGAAGCTGGAACTTATGTTTAAAAGGGAAGTAGAGCATAATAGGCTGTAAAATTTGCAGCCTGACAATGAGATGGAAAAAAAAAAAATTCTGGGGATAAATCTAAACCTGCTGCAGAGGTTTGCCTAAGCCAAATGTTAATCACCATGACAATGGGGAAAATGTCTTTAGGGCATGTCAGAATTATTCATGGCAGCCCCTCCCATCACCATTCCAGAAACCTAGGAGGAAAAAAAATGATTTCATGGGCTGGGCCCAGGGTCTTGCTGCTTTGTGCAGTCTCAGGACTTGGTGTCCTGGGTCCTAGCCATGTCTAAAAAGGGCCAAGGTACAGCTTGGACCATTGCTTCAGAGGGTGCAAGCCCAAGCATTGGCAGCTTCCACGTAGTATTGGGCCTGTGGGTGCACAGAAGTCAAGAACTGAGGTTTGGGAGCCTCCAAGTAGATTTTAGAAGACATATGGAAACTACCTGGATGTCCAGGCAGAAGTCTGCTGCAGGGGTGACACCCTCATGGAGAACCTCTTCTAGGCAGTGCAAAGGGCAAATGTGGGTTTGGAGCCACTACACAGAGTCCACAATGGAGCACTGCCTAGTGAAGCTGTGAAAAGAGGGCCATCATCCTCCAGACCCCAGAATGGCAGATCCACCAACAGCTTGCACTATGAGCCTGGGAAAGCCACACTCAACAGGTGCAGAGCTTCCCAAGGCCATGGGAGCCCACTCTTTTCATCAGCGTGCCCTGGTGTGAGACATAGATTCAAAGAAATTATACTGGAGCTTTAAGATTTAATAACTGCCCCTCTAGACTTTGGACATGCATGGGGCCTGTAGCTCCTTTGTTTTGGCCAATTTCTCCCATTTGGAATGAGAGCATTTATCTAACGTTTGTCCTCACATTGTACCTTGGAAGTAACTGACTTGATTTTGATTTTACTGGCTCCTAGGTAGAAGGGATTTGCCTTGTCCCAGAACAGACTTTGGACTTGGACTTTTAATTTAATGCTGGAATGAGTTAAGGCTTTAGGGGATTGTTGGGAAGGCATGATTGTTTTGAAATGTGAGCATATGAGATTTGGGAGGTGCCAAGAATGGAATTATATGCTTTGGCTCTGTGTCTCTACCCAAATCTCATCTTGAATTGTAATCTCCATCATCCCCACGTGTTGAGGGAGGGACCTGGTAGGAGGTTATTGGAACATAGGGGTGGTTTTCTCCATACTGTTCTCATAATAGTGTGTGAATTCTCATAAGAACTGATGGTTTTATGAGGCAGTTTTCCCTGCTGTTGGTAGCTGTCTCTTTCCTGCTGTCATGTGAAGAAGGTCTTTGCTTCCCCTTCACCTTCCACCATGATTGTAAGTTTCCTGAGGCCTCCCCAGCCATGCAGAACTGTGAGTCAATTAAACCCCTTTTCTTTGTAAATTGCCCAGTCACTGGCAGTTCCTTATAGCAGTGTGAAAATGGACTAATGCAATATACACATACATATATGTATATAAATGTCTGTGTATACATACATACATACATACATGTGTATATACATATATATACACATACACATGCATGCGCATATAGTATTTGGCCAGTCTACCTCTGTATTAGATTGGCAGAAACTAAGGCTTAAAATAATATGTTAAATTCTTCAATACGCAGAAGCCTCCAATTTCTATCTGAGATATGAAGTCACTAGTAGTCAGGACACTAGATTTCTTTTCTCTGCCATGAACTTTCAAAAATAATAGTTCTCCCTACATGCATCATAAAAGATTAACATACCTACCTTATTAGAAATCTTTCTTACAGTTCTATCATTTTAACTAGATAGTTTAATATGTCTTTGCCAGTTCTAGCTAATTCTATATTTACTTTTGGAGGAGCTAAACTTGGGAAAGAATAAAGATCAGTTTCTGCTTATGTGTGTGCACACATACACATATTATCTCAAAAGAAAAGCAAAAAAACTTTCAATTTTTATACAAAAGGAAATTTTGTGTTACTACTTCTGATTCTACCATTGCTTTTTCAAAACTTCTAACCCAAGAAAAACCAAAAATCAATCTTTCATTCTTCTCAATGTAGTTGGAATAAACTAAATTTAAAATAGAATAGTACATGCTGGCTTTCTTCTGACAGTTGAAGAGGCTGAGTTTAAAGGGCATCTAAGAGTCTACATTGAGAGCCTCCTTGAAAATCTTTCCTTCAAAGGCTTCCATGGACTCTTCAGGATGAATTTTAACTCTATCTCCTCCTATATTACTATACAAACTGCCTGGTCCTCGCTGAGACATTGTTGACTTCAGTCCAAATTCATGTACTCTAGTCTTTGCAATTTTAACTCTTATTGCTATACACTTACTTTCACTTATTGAGTCATTTCTTCCTGGGTATCTCACTCAATTCCCTGGGAAGCATTTATTGGTTACTGCAGCGTGCTATGATCCATCCATTTTTTCGAACTTTAATAGTACTTGCTGTTAAAGCATTCTTATAATTTTAATGACAATCTTCACATATTGTTTGAAATGTGAAATACTTGGATCTGCTGCATAACCTTCCTCCTAATGTAGTGCTTGATGCATAGTCGACCCCTACTAAGTATTTTTTGAAGGAATAAGGCCTTCATGACTAAACTTACATATTCAATCATCATTGATTCCCCCAGGCTGTCAGTTGCTCTTATTTCTCCTTATATAGCATTTTAATAGTCAGACACTTATCAAATATTTTAAAAACATTTTTATATACCAGACACAGGTAAAGCATAAAGGAACAAAAAGTAACATGATAAACCTGCTCGTGCGCAATTTAAATTATTTCTAGTATGAAAATATAGATAATTTTTTAAAAACAAGTTCAAAAAGTAAGCTAATTAGTTTTAGCGAATGATAATTCTATAAAGATAATAAAATGGGTTATGAGATAGAGTTTTACCACAAATGATTAGGAGATTACCTTAGTTGAGCTTTTATGAAGGTCTTTCTGAACAAGTAATATATGAGTGGAATCAGGGATGATAAGTGAGAGCCAACCATGTGTAAACCTATGAAAAGATAGTGTAGGGAAAGCAAAAAACAAGTGGATTTTCCCTGAGGCAAGAAAATGTTTAACAAGTTTGATGCACAGATTATGATTATGCCAGACCATAGACCTGGCATAAAGAGAGAGATAAAAGAGACACGTGATAGACTCTGTGACATCTTTTGTCCGAGATAAGGATCAAGCACTTATACTGACGACAATGAAAAGCCAATGGAATGTGTTAAGCAAGGGAATTGCATGGTGTGTTTTATTTTTTCCAGTATCACTACACTCTTATTTGTAGAGTGAGCTGTAGTGGAAGCAAGATTGAACCCAAGAAATCAATTTAGTGGCTGTCATAGTAATCCTGGGAGAATAATAATGGTGACTCAGAATGAGGTGGTCTTAGGGGAGGTTGAGTAGTGGTCATATTTATGACATGTTTTAGAGTTAAAGTCAGCAGTGTGTGCTGATGGATTGGAATTGAAAGTAGAAAGAGAGAAATCAATATGGGCTTTTTTCACACCTAGTGTCTAATGGTGGCATTAACAGAGATGAAGGAGACTGGGAAGAGACAGAGTTAGGGGGTGAATGAAGGAACGTTTTACATTACTTTGAAACCACATGACATTGGAATCATTCCACACAGTAGGATAAGCTCCTAATGGGCAAGGATTATGCTTAATTCCACCTTGACAAAGGTAGAATGCCACATGTTTTGAAGACTAAGCTTTGAACTTGTCTTCCAAGTTCTGACTCAGATATCAAGTCTATTGTTATGAAATGTGGATAATGTTGGCTGCAAAAAAAAAAAAAATGTCCTTAGGAATTTAGACAACAAGTGTTTGGGAAGCACCAAGGATAGTGCCTGTCTTTTGCAGGTACTTACAAAATGACTTTTATCTTTGTTATTTCAGTAACTAGCCTAATATCTTTTATATAACAGGAACATTTTCCATGATATAATTACAGAAATATAGACACTGACACAAACATTTAATTATAGACAAAGAGTACAGTAGGATGGCATTCACTTTTTTTCTCCTTATAAGTTTAACACTCAATACTTTTATGTGCAAGTGTTGTGCCCAGCACTGGAAAGATGCCACATTGTGTTGGGTTGGAAAAATTAGATGCCTAGAGTAACCCTTATATGTGGTCCAAGAGCCTATTTTCTCAGCCTCACAAATGCCTAATTGCCTTATCCCTGTGGATTCACTTTCATTATTCTCTCACTGATAAGTTGCCGGATCAGGAGCAAGAAAAGGAGGATATCATGAAAACTGTACCCAGATGATGTTGCTGGTGTGCTTTGTCTTTGGAGAGTCCATGCAAGGAAGTAGGAAGATGGAGTCACTCAGCTGATGATTTCAGGAACAACATATATCTTTCTGATCATCTTCCCAAAGGCTGTATGTGAACAGAACAAATATCAGTTACACTAGAGCTAAAGGTGATTGGGATTGATTATGACGACTTACAGGTCACTAAGCCGAACTCAGAGAGTTGAGTGTTAACAACAGGGTTGCAGAGATTACTTGAAGCATAAGGGCCAGTGACCACAACAAAACCAACACCGGCAGAATCAGTGAAACCACGTCACACCGCATCCTGGATAGAATTGTGTCTCAGAAAAGATATTTTCAAGTGCTAACTAAGAGTACTTGTGAATGTCACCTTATTTGGAAATAAGGTCTTTGCTGATGCAATCAAGTTAAGAAGAGGTCTGGCTGGGCGCGGTGGCTCATGCCTGTATTTCCCACGCTTTTGGAGGTCGAGGTGGGCAGATCACAAGGTCAAGAGATCGAGACCATCTTGGCCAACATGTTGAAATCCCATCTCTACTAAAAATACAAAAATTAGCTGGGCGTGGTGGTGCACACCTGTAGTCCTAGCTACTCAGGAGGCTGAGGCGGAGAATCACTTGAACCCGGGAGGGAGAGGTTGCAGTGAGCTGAGGCAGCACTACTGCACTCCAGCCTGGCAGCAGAGTAAGACTCCAGCTCAGAATAAATAAATAAAAATTTTAAAAAAGAAGTCATACTGTTTTAGGGTGGCCCAAGTTCAATGACTGATGTCCTTATTAGAAGAGGAAAGTTTGGAGATAGAGATAAGAGATATAAAGAAAAGGAAGCCTAGTGAAGACAGAGGCCAAGATTGGAGTGGTTAATCTACAATCCAAGACACACCAAGGATTATGATAACCATCAGAAACTAGGAAGAGACAAGGAAGGATTCAACCCTAGAGATTTCAAAGCGTGTGTGACCTGGACAAGACCTTGATTTTAGACTCTTAGCCTCCAGAACTGTTAAGAGAATACTTTTCTGTGTGCAAAACTACTCAGTCTGCAGTACTTTACCAGCCCTAGGAAACTAATACATATAGTGCTGAAGAAGTGCCAAAGAGGATAAATCAGGCACTGTCAACATAATTACAATCTATTCATGAACACATTTAAACAACTAGGTAGATGGATAAATGGATGGATAGACAGATGCATGATATAGATAATACATATATAAAGTATATTTTAAGGCATTATGGCACCAGTCCATGTTATATATCGTTTTATTGTTCAGGCTAAGTGTACAAGAATGTTACTATGAGAAATTGCTAGGACAAAATAGAGAGGCAGAAACACTGAGAAAGCCATCAGAACACAATGCAGGTCTGACCCCGAGTAAAGAAGAAAAAAAGGGAAGAAAAGAAAATGCCTTAGATAGAACATTCTTAAACTGTTTTCCAATCTAAAAAAAGTCGAGAAATGTCACTGGGAGTCCTCAAGCCAAAGTCACCTGGAAGAATTTGCCATCTTTCAGGAATGCTTCTGTATTAGCATCTTTCCACATTCAGCATTGGCTGGGAGTAGTCCATGGGAATGGATAACCTCAGAGCAAATGCAGTGATAAATTTCAGACCATAGCACCTAGGACGGTCAGTCAATTATTTTATGATACTTTGAAAACTGAGGACTGTCAATCATTTACTTCATGGTACTTGGAAAACTGAGAGCTGTGTCCTCATGGTTACTTTAGGTGGAATAATAATAGACTGGGAGGAAAAAGCTCTAACATTAACTTTGTATGCCTGTCAGCAGTTTTGTGCCCACCATTTGTATGGAATGATTTTTTAGATGTTGTAACCATCCTTAACTTGTCCAAACAGAAGGGGTAGGGATAGTGAAAAGAGAGTCAGGGAGAAAGTGGAAGGTTCAGGGTATTAGCCAGAGTCTCTTTATGACTTTTTCTATTTATATATCTTTCTTATATAGTATCTATAAAGTAGTTTTCATGGAGGGAATTAAGATATCATTATTGGAAGAAAAGAGACATTCTTTTATCTCTATTTTCAGTGTTGTAGCAGCATAGACACTATTTCAATGTAACACTCTCTTATCCTGTCTAATTCTGGAGAACTCCAATGTGAGTGTTGAAAATGGATTTTTCCAGGCCCAATAATGCCATTCTTTCCGCTTTTCTTTCTCAAAAATTTTGTGTTTCTCTCAGCAGGCATTTACATTATTCTAACATCAGCATTCGTATTGTTTTCTGACACATCCCTTAGGTGGTCTTATTTCAGGCCAGCAAACGTTTCCCGGGGACCTGATATGAACTGGACACTGAGGTAGCATGTAATGATTTCACAGAGAAAATATGTAGCCTCTGGTCTTAAGAAGTTTGCAGATAAGTGAGAGACATTGAAAAGAGCAATTTCAGTGTACTGTGATAGCGCCAGGTTAAAAGTAGTTCCAGGTGTGTTTGAACACAAAAATGAATAGTCAAAAAACCCGGGCTGGGGAGTGGAGAGCTGGTTACCATGCTAAAATCCCTGGTGGCAAAGAGGTTTGCATATCATCTAATTTCCTCAGTCATGGGCTTAACCTGATGTGTTGCCTCAGTTCACCCCGCCTCCTTTCTGTCTCCAGCAAGTAGTTTGGGTGTCTGAAATATCATTAAATATTTAGTACTATAAACTGTTAAAATAAAAAAATCATACTTGTTGCTTCATATTGTCTGAAGTAGGCCAGAACATCTAAAAGTTAAGAAATATCCATATGCAAGCAATGTATAAAGTGACTCAAGTTGTAAAGCTACTTAATTGTGGAGAAAGCACACAATTAAACCATGGATTAAGCTCCAAAGCTTACTCTTTATATAAATTGTTTGGAATGCACAATACAATTTCCCATAGAAAGCAAAGCTATATATTACCAGGCTAGTCCATGAAAGTCTAATTAGCTTATAATGTAGCTGGTATATTATATATTTCTCATGAAAATTATTAAAATCATATTATTCACCAGAAATTGGAAAGATTGAATGTCCAATAATGGTGGCTTAATAAAATAAATTTTGTTTTAGCTAATTAGCTGTATAATAGAATACTGTGAAGCCACTGATGATTACCCTGCAGAAGATTATTTCCAAACCTTATGAGTTTTCTGATTTAAAATACTAGACAATACAAAGATATAAAAAGCACAATACAAAAGTTTTTTTCTCATTATCCCAGCTTCAAGAATCATCCAGTATTAATAGTTAGGCATGCATTCCAGAGTTTGTAAAAGAAAATTATTAATATAAATGAAAAAACTTTTAATGACATAGAATTAATAAACATGTAGGTATATTTATTTGTGTTTTTTAAACTCATGACATTAATACCGAAACTATTAGTCCTAGTTTGAAAATGGGTAATTTACATTTTATTTTGTATTTTTTCTTTTCTGGATTTATTTTATATGTTTATTTGTGATTTTCTAAAATTTCAGAATTTTCAAACTCTTTTCCTTCAAGAGTTGGCTTCGATGTTACTCTCCAGAGTAACTTCACCTGAATAATTTTTATGAAAATGACTATTCCTCTCTTCCTCTCTTTCCACCATTTTTGCCATGGAGGTATCCCTCTTCCTATGCTTTATCTCATAGTGAATATTAACACTTGGCATATTATGTATCTGTTTATTTAATGTCTTCTCTCTCATACTGGAATGTGCATTCCATGCAAGCAGAGATCGTATCTGTTTTGATTACTGCCTTAATTCCAGCAACCTAGACAAGTGTTTGGAATGCAGAAGGCACATAATAAATATTTCTAAAAGAATTATCAGTTGCAAACAAATTACTATATAATTAGAAAAATGCTATGTTTTCAAACTGTGTTTATATAGTAAGCATGCTATTTTAACTTTAGCTATTCAAAGAGCAACAAAAAAAAACCTCAAATGGGATAAAAATATAGTCCTATTGATATTAAACATTAGTCATTAAGGAAAAGAGTAATTAGGAAAACAGAACAACATAGAAAGTTTCCTTTAGATTTCTGATGTGGTCTTTTAAAGTACTTAAATATTTTCTGGATGGTGGGTACCAATTCTGTTCACTGACTTTTTAAAGGTATGCCCCCAACTAGGTCATCAGTCTGTTATTAGCACAATTCGTATGCATTGTATTATAGCTATGATTTTATATATCTGGCTCAAAAATAGAAGGTAAGGTAAGAGTAATTGAAGAGGAGGTAAAAGGGGCAGGGTGTGCTGAGAGATTTTTAAGAAGTTCTTGGACGATATTTGAATGATCTGATGTAACCAAAGTAATCATTCAGGATAAACTACACTAAGTTGTGATGACAATACTAATATATTATTGGATTAAATCAACAAACTTTATTTTTCACTCAAGCTGTGTGCATCAAAGGTTAGAAGGGGCTCTCCTCCACATTGTTTTTGTCCACTAAACAAGATCCAAGCCCATGAGTCCCTTCTTTCTCTGACATTCCAAAAAAAAAAAAAGGCCTTTGCCAGTGAAAAAGTATGCACTAGTTCTTTAAAGCTCTTTTTAGTAGGTGACACCTATCACTTCTATTTATATTCTATTTGCCAATGCCAGGCACATGATCAAAAGTAAATTTCATGAGATGGGAAAGGCCAATCTACCCTATCCCCAAAACAAGAGCAGTAATCAAATATTTGGGGACAGCCCTAATGACTGCACAGCAGAAGAATGAGAAAGACTTTGTATGTGAGAAATTACATGCTTTAAAGGAAAAGAAAGAGCGCATTTAGCATCATCACTATTCCTCAGTCTGGGTTGGAACAAATAAAACACTTGAATACGCTTCCTCAAATCAAGCAATGACGGAGTTTCCTTAATTACAATATGGCATGAGCTACGGGTCTGGAGAAGAATAGTCAATACATTTGTCATGGTGATATTTAATTTTATATTTGCATGTTTTATATTTGCATGTTCCAGATATTTCCTATTCTCAGCTACATACAACAGTATGATGAATAAGTAAATATAATTATAGCTTTAATAGTAATACTATCGGTATCTCTAGCCATGAATTAGAAGCATAATGAGAGCAATGTGTCCTATTGATTTCAAGCACTTTACATCTTTAATAACTGAAGAAATGACAGGGCATCAAAACTTATAATGTGCTATACTTAATGGTAAGTAACTCAAGCTTAAAAGGATTCTTTAGATGAATTTGCCTTCAAACTTCGGTTATTACCATCTTCAAGTAATTTGCCTATTATTAGCTAAATCTAACAATCATTAGTCTAGAAACCGAGGTATAACGGACACTTCTCTGATTTCTGTGATTCTTAGTTGCCAACATTAGCCACTCTATTTCCATCTTTCCCTTTATTATAATGTGCTAATACATTAGTTTGCTCCCTCTGGATATAAATACAAGGCAGCTTTTAACTCTGTTTATGGGATACAGGAACACACGTCCTGCCAAAAGATTTCACATTGAGCTACAAATTACTAATCACTGAGTCATTTTTTCCATTTCATTCTTCTCCTTGTGTGGATAGAATTAGTGTGAGGATCCCATTAGCCATGGTGCCTTTACAGGCAGAGTATTTTTTTAAAAAAAGAAATCAAAGCAAACAGTTTTTACAGTGTCCAAGCATAAATGTATATTCAAAAAATCTGTGTAGGTTATTTTTATTGTGAAAAATAAATAACATTTAGAAACTTCGTGGGTTTTTTGTGTGGGTGTTTTTCTTAACTTCCATAGCTGAAGAAACATATTAGATATAAAAATACAGAATGGAATCATAAGTAGATAGTGAATTTATGAGAAGTACAGAAAGAATTTTGAAGAAGCTTTCTATTTGGCTCTTTGGTAAATTTAAAGATCACTTCTCCTTTCTATTTTACGACAAAGAAATTATTTTTAGTTGCATGTCCATTATTAACTCTTTTACGTTTTTAATTATTTAATTATTTTTGGCTTTTGAGAAAATAAAAAGCATCAAGCAACATAGATTTGCAGTGCTTATTTCTCTTTATTTGAAATATGTTTGAAGCAACGCATTAAGCTTTGTTGACTTGAGGTTTTAAAAGGCTGCAGTACATATTATTTGTCCCCCCAAAAAAACTTTACTTAATAGATAATTTGTTTAGCTAGGCATATCTAATTTATCTGTAGAGTGTACAAGTTGGTACAGAGCATGTAACATATCCCCAGCACTTTCCTACGCACAGCACAAACTGAAATCTCTGCCCTCATGAAGCTGACATGCAGGCGTGGCAGGCAATGTGCAAAATAAACAGTATGAGAGTCAGCTGGTAGGAGAGGAAGATGTGCGATCTGTGGCAAGTACAGGAGATTCAGTGGCACTTTTAAAGCAAGGACATCAGGGTGCATTGCAATGGAATCATGAGCTGAAAGTGAGGAGGATCTGAGCCATGGGCATATCAGGGAAACAGTCCAGGTAGAAAGGAGGAATGGCTAACAAAAGACGCTAAAGCCCCAGCATGAAGTGTGGGATCTATTTTCATCGAGAGGGCCCAGTGTGGTTGGGGCAGAGGTGAGAGAAAGACTAATAAGAGATGAACGTGATTCTTCCATGTGGACCCGTTTCCTCTAGCACCCCAATAAGCTATTTTCAGAATTTTGCAGAAATCAAACAACACGAAATGAATGCCACATCTTAAACCTACTTCCAGAGGTGGACAGTGTGGCACCTTTTACCAGAACTTTGATGCAGAGCCTTAATTGCATACATACAGGAGTGTTTAAATATATAGAGGTTACCAGAAGAAGAGAGAATGAGAAGGATAATGATAACTATGGTGTACCACATTTATTCCTTTTATCCATAAAGTCAATTTAAAAAAAAATCATTTTATGAATGACAGCAAAGAAAACTGGAGATTCAAGAACTTTCCTATTTGTGTACTGAAAATTCCTGAGCTGGGATAGTCACCCCCATCTATCTGTCTCTCAACCTTGCCTGACACTTTCTAGTGTATGGTAAAGTCCCCTACCTGTCAGTTTCACATATGAGAGAGTCTGGTATAAAGGATGAATTAATTCAAAAGTTAGGAAGATAAGAAATACTCTGTCTAGGGTCATAGGCAATATCAGAATGATGGAATAAATAAAAAAGAAAGCAGAAAGGAATAATTAGTAACAAAGAATATAAGAAGCTTGAGCTGCTTATTGTAAGACTGGGCAGAGACAAAAAGATATAATTGTTGCTATAATGCAGTGGCTGAAAATGAGTTGTTGTGGATTTTGAGGAGCCCTAGGAAGAGGCAAATAATGTTAGCATTTCTTTGCAAGAGAAATAAAGGTGGTGTGATGCTAGAGATCACAGATGAATGAATTGAAGTTTTCTAGCAAAGCAGAAACCGAGATCTGGCCTTGAACCTTTGTTACTAACTCAGCCTCACAATGTAAGCACTTTAACCTGAACAGGTTTGTATGCACTGGCTCCAAATTAGTGAAATAATTGTGGTCATTAAGGTATGCATCAGTTAATGTCTTTATAGACTTAAGGTAGTATGAGATGTACACAAAGTGCTAAACAATAGTAGATTTAATTACTTTCCAGGACAGACAATTTTAAAAATCGAAAGCAATGTTGGGTTTTTATGGTGCAATTGCCTTTCCATTCAAGGTTTTGTTTTCTTTTCATTATCCTTGGAGTTTATGAGAATCCCATTAATGGCAAAGAGCTGTTAAAAGCTAGGATGATTTTTTCTTCCCAATGCAGTGAAGATCAACTAGCACCTTCTAATTTTGTATGAACAAGGAGCAAAAAACAGATAGAGCATCACCATTTTGTGCTTGTTGTATCTGGATTAGCTTTCTCACCAAAACTCTTGTTTTCCTTCCAAATCTCCAGTGATGTGTCCAGGGCGATTTTGTCTTCAAGAAAATGGAATCATTCTGTGGTGATCAGACATGCTTATTGGACAAATGTACTTAAAAGGTTTTTTGGGGTTAGCTTTTCCAGGTGAGAAGGAAGGAAAAAAGAAAGATTCCAAGGGAATGCATTCTCATGTATTGCTAATTGTCTTCCAATTTATTGGGAGAAAGAAAAATATCAAGGCAATTTAAGAACTATTATTGTTATTATTATTTTACAAGAAGGAAAATGGATAACCCAGTGGAACTTAGGGAACTAGGAACTGGAGTTCAATGTACATTCTCAGTGGATAGCTTACTCGAAGTCTGTAAGCATCTTCAATTTACTAGCTTTTCCATGATGCTTTGGTGGATACTATATTGTCTGAGAATGGTCCTCTATTATCCCTCTTTGTCGCTACTGATGGACTAAATAAAAATTATATAATTACTGGTCATGGAAATAGAACAATATTATTTTCTTCCTGCCAGATGAAAAGAAAGTTAATGTACTGTTAAATATATCTGCTCAAAGTTATGCTCCCATGAAGAAATTAATTATTTTATCAGAGTATATATTACTTTCATGCAGTATTTTCAGTATCTGTATGGACATTCTGCTACTATAAATTGATTAGGAGTGGTGATCACTTCTTGATGTAAATGCTAATGGCCAACATGATGCTATCCCTCCTAGTTACGTCTTCAAGGAATGAACAGTAAGAACTGTAAAATTTTTTTTTTAAACAAGACAGAAATATTTTCATATGATGGTATGTTTCCTTTGTCAGGTATGCCTCCATTTTTGTTACATATTTTATATAGTTTGTTAGATCACATTTGTGCAATGATGCCAACAGGACTATCATAGTAAAGAATATATTTAGTACCATGTTTCCAAATTGACTGAGCTATAGTTTATCATTTATTTATATACGTGTATTATCTTCAAGTATTTTCTGCTACTTCCCTTAAGCTCAGTCACAGGACAAAATATCTGAGAGGAAAATACGTTTCACTCTAAATTGAAGTTAATTGCATTTCTCATACTTTATATCGGCAAAAACCCACAAAATCTTTTGAACCCATGGGGGCAGCAACCGGACTCTTACCCTATTGATTATCATAACTATGGGGATTATCAGTGGTTATAAATGATGGAAAAGATTTGCCAAGTTTTACTTGAGCGAAATTCAAGACCCATATTAAATCCTATCCAGAAGGACTTACAGCCTGAAGAATGATTTTAATGTGGCCAGCTAAAGCCTTATTTACTTTTTCCTTAAGGATGATTAGCTGTTAATAAGCCAAGAAATATCTGCAAACATGTACTACCTCACTCTGTGGATTGGTGCTTTACATTTATTTTGGTTTGTGTGAGTTTGTCATTGCATTTATAATTTAAAAATTAATATGAATGAAAAGAAACAATAAATGAGAACTATGCTTTGATAATTAAAGTTATCGTCAAAAACAGCTGGGCGCGGTAGCTCACGCCTGCAGTCCCAGCACTTGGGAGGCTGAGGCATGTGGATCACTTGAGGCCAGGAGTTTGAGACTAGCCTGGCCAACATGGTGAAACTCCGTCTCTACTAAAAATATAAAAATTAGCCAGACATGGTAGTGTGTACCTGTAATTTCATCAACTCGGGAGGCTGAGGCACCAGAATATCTTGTAATTCCAGAACCTGGGAGTGGTTGCAGTGAGCCAAGATCGTGCCACTGCACTCCAACCTGGGTGACTGAGTGAGACTCTGTCTCTCAAAAAACATTTTAAGAAGTATCATAAAAATATATCCACATCAATTCAAAAATAATACATTTTTACCACCAGGCACGGTGGCTCATGCCTGTAATCCCAGCACTTTGGGAGGCTGAGGCTTTTGGATCACGAGGTCAGGAGATCAAGACCATCCTGGCTAACATGTTGAAACCCCATCACTACTAAAAACACAAAAAATTAGCCAAGCATCGTGGCAGGTGCCTGGAATCCCAGCTACTTGGGAGGTTGAGGCAGGAGAATTGCTTGAACGATCATGCCATTGCACTCCAGCCTGGTGACAGAGCAAGACTTTGTCTCAAAAAAAAAAAAAAAAATACATTTTACAACTCTTTTCTATGTTGGAAGATTTGCCTAAATCTTTAAACGTTGCCCTTTTTGGTGATTGGAGAGTTAAGATAGACAGCTAAATGGCTTTAGTCCCATTAGGTTATAAAATCACCTCCATTACTCAGAAACTCATTTCTTGCTGCAAGACATTTATGTTGTTATATTAATAGTAATTACAATAATTATTGTAGCGCTTACATTTGCAATTATACAATGTTGACCATCCCCAGTAAGTCCTGGAACTCTAGAAAAGGAAACAGAACGCGTAGTTGGGAAACAGTTTGCCAGTGAAATGCAGACATCACTACAGTGCAAAAGATGGTAGCTCTCTTCTCTCTTGCTTTCAGGCCTTCCCAGCAGTTATTATTCAGAAGAACAAATTTAACTGAAAGTCAAAATATGAAACACAATCTGTTAGAATTAAGTGGAAACTGAAAAAGCCTCAAATAACTCTTTTTTAAAAAACAAACAAACAAACAAAAAACATAGGTAATATCCAAGAAAACCTATATATTTTTAGCCTTTTACCCAAAGGAAACACTATTCTATTGTTCATGTTCTGCAGAAAATGTTTTTGATATATACACACACAGACAATTCATTGACTGGCCATTTTTGTTGGCATGGGGTAAAGGTACCAGATAGCAATAATTTAAGCACACCCTTAGTATGATCTCGTGTGGTAAATGCTTTTGAATGTATGTTCCGTGCTATAGAATACGGGAGTAGCCAAGCCAGAGATTTGTTCCTTGTCTATGAGGAACATCTGAGCCTCTAGCCAGTCCTGGGGAACATGGGCTGTAGAGGGAATAGAGGCTCTGAGTTTGGGGTTGCCTGAAGGTTGCCAGGTGGAGGTCATTAAGGGGAAGGTGTTAAGTGAAAATGCTATAGAAACTGCATGTTGTTTGCAAATGGTTGTGGTTCTCCTGTCCAGCCCTCTACCACTGGAGTCTCTCTCCTGTGTGTCGCCTCTAATAAAACCACATGTCTTGTTTGCTGACTCTGGGTCTCCTCTTCAGCTTCTTGAATCTGGTGCTTCCCCATTAAAGTTAATAGAGATTTGGCACAAGATTCAGCTATCGCATCTTTAATCGCAAGATATTAAATCAAATGGGTATGTGCATCTCCATGAGCTTTTGGAGTATTTCCTGGGAATCAGGGCAATGTTATTTAGAATAAGGAAGGAAAACCCTTTGATTTTATTCTTATAGCCTCTTTGTTCCAGTAATTTCTAAGACCACATCATGTTTTCAGGGTTTATTTTGGTTACATTGTGAATATAGGTGGATTGTACATCGACAGCTTTGCAGTTTCAATGAACCTATAAATGTAATAAAAATAGCATTATTGTATCGTTTAATACTTCTGTACATGATCTTGTCTGGAATTAGTAGTTTGGAATATTCTAAAATTATATATTCTCTAAAATCAAATTTGCATTGATAAAACATTGTTCTACACATACACACACACTCCTAAACTTCTGATGAAGTTCCCCATTCTTACAAGTTCTCCTTAACAACAGCTTTAAATTACACTTCAAGATAAAAATAATTTAGATGTCTTGGTTTTCTTCTCCTTCCTGTTTGCAAAATTCTATACCCAAATCTTTCTTAAAATGCTACCTCCTCCACACAGAATGAAACGATAGTCTTTCCTTTCTGAAACCCGTAACACAGGAGCTGGCTATTTCTTTCTTAGAGTGTTTAACCAGAGTATGCTCTGTGAAAGCAGAGTTCTTTTTGATTGGCACCATGAGCATTAATCTTCCTTGTTACATAGTAGCTGCTCAATCAAATTACTTTGACTTGCATTCAGGTCTTCCTTGCACAAAACTGTTGCACAATCAGGTGTATGTCTTACCTGTAAAACCCACAATGCCAAATGCTTAGTAAATATTTAGTAAATAATAATGATTATTGTTACCTATACTAAAGATCTATAAACTCATAAAGTTCTATCTTATTCATCATCTTATCTTCCACAGTGCTTTGTGCATACTATAAACAATATTTATTCAGTAAATGAATTCAGCCTGAGAGTTCTGTTCACAGTGTGCTTCCTAAATCCAAGTCTAAAGGTTTATATCCTGTATAGAATACTTGTATTCTATACAATTTATATTTAATTAGGAGTCATATTTCCAGAAGCACTTTGGAAACAAGTGGCAACTATTCCAACAGGCCTATCCAAACACAATAAATTTGAAATACATTTGAAGAGAAAGGAAATAACTCCTTCTCCCTCACCCCCCAAAGAAAAGCTTGTCTATACCGAAGGACTTAATGTTCCTACCAGATAACTAAAAAATGTGCTGAATTCAAGGAAAGAAATTTATGTGTGGCCATCTGAACTTCAAGAAATAATTGCTCTGCTAAGATTTATCATCCCTACAATTGAGTTAATGGAAGGCTACATTTTCGTATGCAAAGAATCTTCTTTAAAAATAAAAGCAATTAAAACCTCTTAGGCACACAGCCCTTATTTGACAAGAAAGTTGCCCTCGCATATAACCCGTCGTAGCCAAGTCTGCAAAGTGCACTCCTGATAAGTTTTTAAATATAAAAACTACCACTTCTTGAAGATTGACAATATTGGCCATATTCTCCCAGTTATGTGTTGTTGAAAGAACAAATGACTTCCCAGGAAGGAAAAAAAGTTTAAAAAACTGCCAAAAATATATAGTAGTCGTTTTTCACTATAGCAGAAGACAACTCAGAAATATGGAGTACAAAAAAAAAAAAAAAGAAAGAAAAAGAAAGTCCATTTAAAATGGAGATGCTTGCCCATTTACTTCTCTTAAGAATGTCTTCCAGGAACAGAAAGCATGTCCTTGGTGAGTCAAATGAGTTTCATTTAGGTTTTAGATTAGCTGCTGCCCCTAAAATATATCTTGATGGGCTTGTGTTAAATGACAAGGTTGTGAAATGAAATACAAATTAGGCTTAACTAGGATAGACTGCATTAAAAAATGTGCTCGACTCAACAGGGAAGTTCAACCAAAGTTCAGTGAGTTCATGCTGGTGTGAAGTGGGGTGAAGGGCTGGGCACAGCATCACGTCTGCTGTGGGTGGGACCTCACTAAGACATCTTCTCGCTTCCAAATGCAGTGATGTAATGAGAATATACACAAACATGGGCTTTCCAGCAGTGACCGACAGCTTGTCGGATGCCGTTAGTTAGAGCCACAGAGGATAATTCTCACACACAGTTTTATGACCAGCATGCTCTCTAGTGGTTTGCACTAAATATATGTTGACCAATATTTCAAGCACAGTGTATATCTGCATCATGAATATATGTTTCTGATTTTAACAGTCATCATTCAAATGCTTGTGAGCAAAAAGATGAATTGAATGGCATCAAAATAGATATTATCTTTTCCAACTATTATACACATTTAAACAATTCATTTACATAATTTAAAAATAAGTTTGAATTCATATCACATATCTTAAGAAAATGATTTTATTTATTTACATTAAGATATTTACAAATTTGAAACACTTTTTAAATTCCAGATCTATCTGATAACACAACTGTTTTCTCATGATATAGTCTAGGATCTAAAACAATTTACATTGATAAAACATGGTTAACATATATGCTAACTGTTCAAATATTTTGTGTTTTTAATTTAATTATCTCAAAATGCTATTATGGAGATGCTATTATTACCTGTATCCCTGTTCCACAGATGAGAAGAAGGCTGAAGCACAATAAGATTTAGTAATTTGCTAGAGGGGCCAGGCTTGTATGGAAGGGAATCAGAATTTAAACACATATTGTGACATCCTGCCATCTTATGCTCAACGAAAGAAGAGGGAATTACAAAGGACACACAGTGAGAACACCAGGACGGTCCAAATTGAGGGATCAAAAGCGGTGATGTACAAAACCAGTTTAAATAATGTTACTGGTTAAAACTGCTAATGGGTACAGGGATTTATTTGGGGAGTAACGAAAATGTTCAAAAATTGATTGTGGTGATGGTTGCACAACTCTATGAATACACTAAAAACCATTGAATATGTGTGTGCGTGTGTATGTGTGTGTGTATTTAATACATGTAATTTCACTATTTTGATTAATCTCTCGAATTGTTACTGAAAGGCTGTTATCAGACCAGGAAAGACTAATTGATGCTGTACAACCTTGTTTAATTGTATTTAAAGATAGCCTAAAATCACAGTATAGCATTGAGTGAATTGACATGTTCTTCCATACCATAGGTATTTTCCCCCCACTTGGTAACTTGATTGTAACATACACTTCATTGTAACTTGGTTATGACTTGTAACATGACTGCAACATACACACAGTGCATCTTATGTATTTAGAAATCTTCTAATTACTCAGAAAATAATTCTAATGTCTCTTTCTCCTTTTTAAAACATTCTAATTAAAATTGAAAATACATTCAAATATCATTATTTTTGTTTTTTCTTCTTTATCTTCAGACTTGTTCTTTAAAGTTTGTTTGTTTGTTTGTTTGTTTTTTTAATTTGAACTATGGGACAGTAGAGAAGTTAATTTGGGGTGGGTCACTTTCTGAGGACCTTTTAAAATAAATTGGATGTCAACTGCTTTTTTTCTTACCTGGAAGTCAACAGAAATACTACCTTTATCAAAACAAAGCATTCTGTCTTCTATTTTTATTATGAGTATTCACAGTCTAATTTTCCTAAAATTACATTTTCATATGTTAAACAAAATTTTTGTTGCCCTAGGGAAAGATGTAGAGGGCAATTTAATCCCACAATGTATTAGATACCTTATAAAGTATTCATTTTTGTTTTATTTTGTTTTACTTAAAAACATATTTTGTGGTATGAATTGTGAGAGAAGATAAACCAAATATACTTGTACTGTGTTTCATTTGTATTTACAGTGTGTTATATTCTTTCATACACATAATGAAAAGGTCTTATTGACCCTTATGTTGTAGGCTACATGAAAAATATGCATTTAGATTTTAATTATAAACAGATTTAGTCACCACTGTTTATGTTCTTTTAGTCTGCATTAGCACGGTCATTTAAATAAAACATTTGTTTGTAAATGTGTGTGTTTTACTTGATACAGCTAATTACAAACCTGGCTGGGATTTTTACGATACCTATTTTAAAGCATAGTTTTTATGTAAATTGAAACATTTCATCTTAAAAATGCCTTGTGTTTGATTTAATATGCTTGAATTAAATATATTCTATCTACTTGAATCTCTCTCTATTTAAAGGAATTTTTCTGAAAAACAGGCATGGCAGTTAACTTCCTGTCTGTGGCTTTCCAAGAATGAATTAAAATGTGTAAAATGATTTGAGATTCATGGTGAAAGGATGCTTTAGAGTGTTAATCCCCCATGAATTCTGCCTCCAGGATTCTGTCTAAATGAGCAGGAAACTTCTGGAATTGAACAAGCATTGTGGGTGGCCATGCTACGGTTAACAGGAAGAGAAGGGAGATTTCAATTAAAGATGTGAGTTAACTCACATAAATACTATTGTTTGTGGGTGCTTGTGCATGTGTGTGAGTATAGGCCTGCACACTGATAGAACAGAGAGACCAAAAGGACTGAAATATAAATTCTCCCATGTGTCAGGAGAAATGCTCTTGGGAGAGGATATTTTCAGGAATTTATTTTGTATCTCGTAACATATTTCAGTGATTTACAATACCATTGAATTTGGCTATGATCAGGATTTTGAAGACTTGTAGATAAATTAAAGGGCAGCATCACGTTTTCCTTTACTGTTGAAATTTTATAGCCTAAATTGTTTTTCCATTTCTATTTCCATGTTCTGGGTTTGGGAAGGAATGTAATATGCATTATTTCCTGTGTATTAGAATGGGAAAAATTTTCCACGTTTTACACACACACACAGTTCAAATAATATTGCCTTAAAGAACAGAATTAGAAATCCTGTCTCTGATGATTACTGCATAAATTAATTTCTGAATTATTTTCTAGATTTCTTCATTATCCATTTGCAATTACACTATTTCTGTGTTGAGGTGTACTAGCAAAGTAACTTATTAATGTTTTCTTTAGCCATCAGTCATACATACACACACACACACACACACATACACACACAAATACATACATCTATAATTAAATTTATATTATTGGATTGCTATTTATAAAATTGTTTAAAAGTAAGTAAATTCCTTCAATCTCTAAAAGCCAGATATTTAAACATTTCCACATATAATTTAAAACTAGCAAGTATAACCATTCAGCTAGTCTAATTTCATGTGAAATACTATGTATGAAGTTGGGTAAGGTGGTGAAGGGTTGGGGGGTAGGTATAAAACACTTTGTGAGGATATTAAAAATTAAGAGCAGAATGACTTTATCATTTGTTTTTTCATATAACTATCATTTGCATGAGGGACTTTAGTTTTGTTTCTTTTAAAATTTTTTGAGATTTGGTGCCCTGGTGTCTTCAAATTCCAATAGAACAATTGGAATTAGGCACCTAACTTTTCAACTTCTTAAGGAAAATGATAATGGATTAAGCAGTAGAAAATGCCTGAAGGTTTCACTGATGTACTCTTCCCTGTCTTTTAGAGCACACCTCATTTTTGTGTTTTATTACTTTTTTCACCATTTTTCATGAATAATGGGGCTGGGTACTGCTGCTGCTTTAGGGATGGGGTTATATCCCAATCACCATATTAGAGAATGGCCTGGTCCCATAGCAGATATTCCTACTGATGAAATTCATAAAGATTCCACTCAATGGAACCCCCCAGAGGGAGTCTGTTTATAAATGATAAGGACAATCTATCTAATGGTAGTTTCTTTCTCTTCAGAATGCCACTAACTCTTGAGATGTGTTTGGCATACTATATACTCTTTCTACCTTTCAACAGCAAACACAATCATGTTTTATTGTTATTTTTATTTTTTAGCATGAACAATATAACAAGAATTTCCTTTGAAGAGACATTGACTCGTAAGGTTTTCTTCCACATTCTGGGAGAGGCCCCACCAACGCATGCACGTGGCCATGCCTTTACCAAATTTGAAGGCAAGATAGTTTCCCTATGATTGGTCAAGTCCTCACCCACTACCACTCCAGCTGCCCCTCAGTCACACTTCCCCTTCGCCAGGCACCATTGGAGTGGTCACAGGCAATATTAGGATTTGGTAAAAAGGAATTGAGTTGAATATGTGTTTAGTGTGTGTGCATTGGGACAATATTGATTTGGTTCACAGTAACTTCCATGTCTGGTTATTTGGGTCATGTCTATGCTGACTCTTGCTTGTCAGAACACAAAGGAATCTGTCCCATAGTGCCTGACACTGCAAGTATGCCCCTAATGGGATAGATGAGTGTTAGAAATAGGTGGTACGAGAAGCTGGCTTTTGAAAATTTTTTCAATTATGTGATGTATACAATTTTAGTGGGGAATCTGGTTTTCAACAATGCCAAATTAAAACAGAAATTCTTTTCTTTCAAGGATGTATGAAAATTTTCATACATTCAAGGATGTATGAAAATAAAAAAATTTTGTTTTTCTTTGTTAATGGAAATGGTATATTTGCAAAAATGTGGTATACCTTTTAAAGTGGAAAGATGTTTTGGAACACTTCAACTAAACAGGAAAGAAATGATAGACCATTTATTTGGACTCATATGTTTTATGCCTTCTTTCCTCACTTTAAAGTTATTAAAATTTAGGAAATTTTTCTAATAAACTGAACGGAACCTGAAACATAAGTCATAATTATGTGAGTAGCAAAATTAGTAGAAATTTTATTCTAATATTGAGAAGGAAATTATAACCAAAAATTTTACACTGTACCAAAAGTAGAAATTTGTTATGAATTAGAGATGTATTTCAAACACAATAAAAAGCTGTACTTTTTATTGTTAATGATCTACTTAATGTAGGGGATATTGTTACATGAATATATAACAAGAATAGTTATTTTTCTGATTTTAACAAAAATATTAGTATTAAAAAAAGAAGATGAAACTCATAATATGCCAGTACAATAAGAGCAAATCCTGACAAAAAGCTGGTAATTGTGGATTAGAAAAATCAAAGAAAACTTAGGTTTTGTCAACACGCGCTCTTTAAATTCTTTGAAATCAATGAAACCCTCAAATTGACGATAACATTAACATTTATTATTAGCATGAAGTGTGACGATGAAACTTGTCTACATGATTAATAATAATAATACAATTTTAACAATGCCACCTGAAAAACTGAATTCTCTCTCTATTCTCAACATAAACAAAATAGTGAAATTGTCATAAGATGAAACCATCAAATAAGTATATAATCAAAATGTACACTTAAAAATATCAAGGAAGTATGTCAGATAAAATTAGCAAGAAAAGTCAAGTTATTTCAATTTCTGATAATTATGGTATTGATCAAATTTTTAAAATTTGTATTATTTTCTCAAGATAGATAAGCTATATATATACAGAATCTTTTTCAATCAATCAATGTATTTATATATAGACAAATTTAAAAATATATAGTGAGAGTGTGTGTTTTCTACACATATGTGTATAGAGAGAGACAGTTCATATTCACATATATAGACAGTTTATACCTAATTTTGTTTAAATAGCTTATATTCTTTTTCTTAAAATGAGACTCCAAAATTATACAAACTTCAGACTCCTCAAAACCTGGGTCTATCCATGCCAAGGAATCAAATATATTTTTTAAAGTACATGCAACAGAAACTTGGTGGGTTTAATTTAAGAAAAGTCACATTTCTTATTACAGAAGCAAAGGAAAAACTGAGTGACTTAGATTGAGGAAGTGGAAGTGCAGACTGTGGACACAGTCTGGGTTCTAAGAGCATTATCTGAGAAACAGTTCTAGAGGATATCGCCATTGGTTGGCAGGTCCTCTAATCCTGATGCCTGCATCCTTAGTTGAAATTCAAAAGATGTGGAGGAAGATACTAAGCTAAATAGAACCACACGGATGGAGTAACTTGAGTGACAGTTGTGAGAATGGATTGAAAGGCAAGCAGTGTCACTAGGCAAGCAGATATATAAGGCAGATAGAAATAAGAGTCGGCTACAATCAGATATTGTACTTAATGTTGGGATGCACGGGGATAGAGAGAGAGGAAGACACTTCTGTGCCTTCCAAGAATTTATACTTTAGTGTAACTGATAGATGTGCAAGTAGATAATACGCAAAGTACGTTAGATTCTAACAGAGCACTATGTCCGGGGAAATTTGGAAGGATAGGATAGATAAACAAAGCCCCAGATAAGGTTTCTTGGAGTTGAAAATGGATGAGCTAAGTCGTGATTCTGGATCTAGTTTTATTTTCTTGAGAAAACTAAACGAAAATCAAATTTTAGAATAGAAATTAAAAAAAAAAAATGGAAATCAAATACCTCCAACAGCACCCTCTTTAGATACAAGTCCTAGAGTGAGTCCCAGAAAAATGAAGTAATTGACAGAAAAACATACAGTTACTTGTGGCAAAATTCTACTGGAACCCACCCTTCTTGATATTATTTCATACTCTGTTCATCATTTTATACAACAGAGAAAAGGAATTCAAAGAACTTGCCAAACATCAAAGTGAATCAAACATGAATTTACAGTAGGTCTCAAGGAAAGTAAGTAAAATGATCTGGTATTTATAATTTTAATTCAAGAAACATGACTAAGGACATGCGTATAGAAGCTTTTAAATCAAAACATAGTAAGTGCAGGTTAAAAAGAGCATGCTATTGGGGAAAACATAGGCATTTGATAATAAGGAGCCATAAGGTGGAGCCAATGGAATTTTTAAGCTAATTGACTGTATGTTCAACCATGAGAGCAATGACATATGTCAAATATCATTTAACAGACTTTAAATCCGCACTTAATAACAAAAGCATAACCCATTTAGACCTAGATTTCTGCCTTTGATTTTTTAAGAATATACTTTCTAATGTATATTAACATTCATAATTTACAACATACACATGGATAATATTACTTAAAACTCTAGGTAGTGAATAATAGAAATCCCAGATTTGTATTACAAGGTAATACTGAGCATGAGGGAAAAGATCAAGGCAAAGAGAAAGTGAGAAGTATGTGGAACAGGCCCCGCACGAAAATGTATTCCCAATGCATTCAATAAATTGTTTATAAACTGATTTATTTCTCCTTCTCCTGCTGTTCCTCCTTTTTCTTCTTCTTATGATCATGCTGACATTTCCCTTTGTAATCCTGGTAACTTTTCCTCATGGTCACTTTAGTGAATATCTTTTTTCACTGCTATGTTACACAATTGAAACATCTTCCTCATTTCATTCCCTGAATTTATTACATTTATGTAGGTCCCACTCAGATTTTAGGTGTGAATGTGTGATTAATAAGGAATGAAACATGGTGAAAAGAATATGAGCTTTTGTGCCAGACACAATTGAATTTGAATCTTTCATCACTTGGTAACATGATCACTTTGAGCAAGTAAATAAGAAAATGAAACCTTCGATCTTCTTTTATAATACGGAGGTAATAATAACACCATATCAGTGTGTTATTGAGAGTAGTAAACCAAATAATTAAAGGGCAGAGCTTGCAATAAATCTTATCATCATCATTATCATAAACATCACTGATGAGAGCAATATTTGGAAAAATGTCTGTCTTTTCCAAAGCAAGTATACATGGTCTATACCACCTCTATACTTCTTCTCAATGATTCATTTGACTTGGCCCATGTTAATGTTCAGAGAATTTTCTACAATAATTTTCCTTACATGTGAAACTTTTTTTGAGTTTTTAATAAAAAGCAAAAACAGAGAGAAGCAGAAATAGATAATAGAAGAGTTGTGCAAAAATAGAGAGAAGATGTGTATATTAGCAATTAGCTTAATAAAAATTGAATTTGAACTTAACTACTCTTATTTTTATTTATTCAGGCATCTCTTTGTCTCCTTCAAGTACTATCTACAGAGGGCTAGTAAATTCAAGCCTGCCATTCTTAATGTGAATACGGTAAACAGCAATGTCATCTGATGAGAAGGAGGGAGGCAAGGGTGAATTCAGGGACTGGAGTAAATTGAGTATGTTTTGAAATAGCTTCTCTAGGAAATTAAATAGGAATTCAACCATTAGGGAATAAAAGGACTACAAAGCAACACTAAGTAGAGAAAGAAGGCATTTTCAATGGATCCAGATAGCCAGCTTACATGACCTTCTCTAAGAGCTCAGCAATTCTTGGTTAGACATAAAGAGATAATTTGTGCTTAAAAGAGATGCGAACAGATGGAGATTTGAGAGAACCTACAGTTCATCTTATTTGTGCTGTTTGGAGGCTGGGCAGGGCACTGGGATTTTTTTTTTTCATTATATATAACATTTTTTTCTGTGTTTCATGCAGTGTAAAGAGGTTACTGTTTTGCACATTTAATATTTTTTTCTTATACTGAAAACAATATTTAGTTGTTAGGTGTTTAAACATAAATGTAAAAAAAAAAAAATCTTGCCTTCAATTTAATTTACCCAAAATAAAAAGTTAGCAATTTGAGCTTTTTATAGCCATATATTTTACAAATGCATAAAGGAAGAGGAGGAGACTGAGAGAAGTCAGTTTATGTATATGAGATAATATAATATGGAGTGATTTATAATCTGATATTTAAAAATTTAATAAATTATAACATGATAACATGTTCTATACTTTTAATTCTCTTTCATAATTTGAAATTTCTACATGGAAGCTACTTTAATTATTGGAATGTAGTTTATTTAATCCTAAAAGTTTAATATACAGGTTTTATTCTATGTTTTCACCAATAGATTCTAAATTGCAGTAAACACTCTATAGTTAATACTTATCCATTCATGATCATTTGTTTTGTGCATACTCCTAGAAGCAGACTTACTTGATTAAATATATGCCATTTTGCCTAGCAGTTTTTATATATTGTCAAACTGTCCTCTAGAATAACTCTTTTAAACATATCTTTTGAGTGTGTAAGGCAGTCATTCCAGAAACTTAACAGTAAAACCTTGTGTTTTACTTCCATATATTAAAATTTTAAACAAATAGCAAATATCTGTAGCTGTGCCTCTTTAGTCATGAAATCAAGGAAAATAATAAAACAGACACCAAAGTACCCATCACTGCAATGATATAGATAAAACATTTCCACATTTTTTAAAATAAATTAAACTTTACAAATACATATTTTTTATATTCATTTTTCTGAATACATTAGAAAATGAGCAGAATTGTCTTTGATTCCATCAATTGCTTCTTTTACCATGACTCACATTTCATTTCTATTTTGCTTCCTTCTTCTTTTGTGATTTCATGAGTTGAAAACATAATTCTTTAAAAAATTTTTTTTGCATTATATAAAAATTGTATTGGCAATAGTTTCTATTGGCCAAATTCTATTGGCAATGGATTCCTTTTATTTTATTAATACACTTTATATTTATACAATAAATATAAATCTCTCTTCCAATCTAGGACTTCCATATTTGGGTAAGCAATCTTCTTTATACCTTTCACAAATTTGTAAAATACATATCTATATAAGATTTCTCTTTTCTACTCTCTGCTTCTCTCTCTTTTCATTTTTCTTTTGTTCTCAGCCAGATAATTCATCCTGTCAAAAATTACACTAAAACTTGCTTTGCAAAACGTATGAAAATTTTTAGACATTAATAACTACAGTTCTAACTTACTTTATTCCTGTCAGATAATATCACTAATTCTGAATGTACTGTAACTAAGTCCAATATTAGAGGACAATCAGATTGTTTATAATATTTTTGCTATTTAAATTCTGCAATACATATTTCTGCTCACAAATCATGTATTAGAACATTTTATGTAGCATATATTTTGCAAAATGAAATTCTATGGCAAAAATACACTCATATTTTTAAAAGTAGACATCATCAGCACATACAGTTGTAATATTATAGCAATTTATGTTATAATCAACGATATACGAAAGTGAACATTTGCACATACTCTCATCTGCATTGAATGCTATCAATTATTTTCATAAAAGTTGATGTTTTATTGTTGTTGCTTCATTAAATTAATTCTAAGGCTATTAACTTCTTTCTGAATACAACCTTGACAAGCCTTCAGAAGTTTTGTTATACATATATGTATATATGTGCATATATATGTATATGCATATATGTGCATATATATGTATATGCATATATATGTGTGTATATATATTTATATATGAAGCAATTATTTTATTTTCATTCCTACCTAAATAGATTTTATTTTAAATTTCACCTTACCTGGTTTACTATGTTCTATACTCCCCTGGCTCAAATCCTTCATATATTATAATTTATATGCTCTATTATTATTAAGTCTTTGCATGAAATTTCTTAGTTTTTAATATAATTTTATGTAAAAATAAATTTAAATTTATAGAAATATTGTAAAAGTAGAAAAGAAGATTCTTATGTAACCCATAGCCCACATTTATGGTTCTCCTATTATTAACATTTTATATTAGTACAGTACATTTATCACAATTAATGAACCAACATTGACACATTATTAACTAAATTCCTTGTCTTATTCAGATTGTCATAATTTTCAACTAAGGCTCTTTTTTCTGTTCCCAGTTCCCATCTAGAATACCCCATTATGTTCAGTCATTAGGCCTCCTTAGACTTCTCTCGGCTGTGACAGTTACTTGGACTTTCCTTGCTTTTGATGATCTGGACAGTTTTGAGACACACTGATTAGGTATTTTGTAGATTATCTCACAGCTGGTATATGTGTAATGTTTTCTTCTCATTATAAGATTAGGGTTATAGGTTTGGGGGATAAAAACTACAAAGGTAAAGTGCCATTCTCATGACAGCATAGCAATGGTCTGTCAAAGCCATGTATTATCAATATGGCTTATCACCGTTGATACTAACTATAGTTAACTGGCTGAGGCAGTGTTTGTTAGGTTTCTCCACAGTAAGGGACTCTATTTCTCCCTTTCTTAGCCCTTTGGATGGAAGGTAATATATAAAATCCACATTTAGAGAGCCGAGAGTTATACTCCAATTCTTTGAGGGAGGAATATCTATGTAAATTATTTAAAATTTTACATTAAGCTTTGTCTTATTTCCTTATTTTATGTATTTATTCAAACATGTCTTTATATCAGCTTTGACCATTGGAAACTTTGTTAGTTGGAGCCTGTCTCCATTATTGTGTTTTTCACCATATACTCCTTTTCTGACTCTGTAAGATTCTTCATGGTTATCTTGTATATTTCCTGTCAAGGTCCTAAAATCAGTCATTTCTGCAAGAAATCCTGATGATTTTTGTTTGTTTGTTTTGCTTTTTGTTTGTTTGTTTTTCTTTAATAGTGTTAGAAACAAAGTTCTGGGTGCTCGGTATGCACTATGGTTTGAACTTATGTGTTTCTCCAAAATTCACATGCTGGAATTTAAACCACAATATGATAGTATTAAGAGGTGGAGCCTTTAAGAGGTGTTTTAAATTACAGGATTGTAGCAATTATGTATGGGATTAGTGACCTTTTAAAAGAAGTGTGAAGGAGCAGTTTACTCCTTTTGACTTTCCATCCCTTCTGCCGTGGCAGGGCACAGCAACGAGGCACCATCTTGGAAGCAGAGACCAGGCCCTCACCAGTGTCTCACCCAACCTGCCTGTGTCTTGATCTTGGACCTCTCAGTCTCCAAAGCTGTGAGTGTGATATTGTGAAATATATTTGGTCTTCAACACCCTTTCCTCACATATAGCTCCTAAAATCCTTAGAAACTTCAGAGTCTTAAGTGTCTTTTGTATACTAATGAGTTGCTAATGGTTGGAGGCCCCTAGATAGCTTCAGGATGGGGGTTGATCACCTGAAAGATGATGTGTGATTAAAGGTGTGATTAAAGAGTTGCACTTTCAGCTTCACCACCCACCTCTAGGAAAGGGAGAGGGGCTAAAGGCTACATTGATCACTGATGGCCATTGATGTAATTGATCATGCCTACTTAACAAAGCCTCCATAAAACCCAAAAGAATGAAATTCTGGATGGCTGAACATGTGAAAATTCCTGAAGGGT
Source organism: Rhinopithecus roxellana (assembly GCF_007565055.1). Classification (NCBI taxonomy): domain Eukaryota; kingdom Metazoa; phylum Chordata; class Mammalia; order Primates; family Cercopithecidae; genus Rhinopithecus; species Rhinopithecus roxellana. Next base: position 142,396,653 of record NC_044553.1, on the reverse strand, counting down.
GTCCTGCCTGGGAGACCATGTTGTCCTACTTGAGAGAGCAAAGGATACAGACGAAGAGTCACACAGGGTAAAATATAGAGCAGTGGTTGAGCACCCCATCTCTACACTTCACCTTACGTGTCTCTTCATCTGCATCCTTTGTAATATACTTTATAATAAACCAATAATCACAAGTAAGTTTTCCTGGGTTCTGTGAGCTGCTTTAGCAAATTAATCAAACTAAAGAGGGGTTTGTGGGAACCCCAACTTTAAGATGGTTGGTTAAAAGTTCCAGAGGACAGGACCTAAACTGTTGTCTGAAATCAGGGGGAGTTTGTGGTACTGAGCCCCCAATCTATGGAATCTGAGGCTCTCTCCAGGTAGACAGCATCCAACTGAATTAGAGGACCACCACACATTCGGTCACAGCAGTCTTTTTTTATTGATTGTTGTGGTGGTGTGAGAGCCAAGAAAAAATGATTTGAGTTTCTTCCCTATGAGGTAAAAAATAAATTTCTACTCTTTATAAATTACCAAGTTTCAGGTATTTTGTTAAGCAGCAAAATTGACTCAGACAGTATGGTTGGTACTTGGGTGTCATTGCTTCTAGGTCCCCTCAGATGAAGGATCAAGGGAATATATGTGTGTATACTAACATACGTATTCACATATACATATCTGTATGTGCCATCATCTATATCTATACCTATATATATATATATATATATATATATATATAGGTGTCTATATTAAGCTCAACATGAGTCCTTAATGATGGGAGCCAATTGTAATCCCTTTACCACATGGGTTGTTCTAACTTCTTGCCTTGATCGTCTCTAAAGTCCCACTCCAGCAGTGAGAAACCTGGCTTTTGCCATATGCTATTCATTTACTTAAATGTTCAATGCTAGTATGCATGTGTGTTTCAGAATTGTTTACTCTTACTCCTATGGGAAAAATCTTTAACTAGAGTAGTATTAGGCTCACTTAGATAATTATTTTTGCCTTTAGTCTTAGACTGTTCATTTCCAACGTTACTAAGGTTATGACCTTTTTTCTCCATAGCCTTCAATGATGTTGTTTTGTACCTTTGTATACAACTTTATTCTTTTGCCATGGACTGTATGTCCTGTGATACCCTAATCTTTTAAAAGGTGTGTTTACATTTATGCACATTGAGGTTTACTCTTTATTCTCCTTGTTTAGCATGTTCTTGTGTTCCATTTTATTGCTGATAATCTTGTTCTGAAGTCAGCTTTGTCTGAAATTAATATAACTACATCAACTTTCTTTTTATTTGTGTTGCATTGTATTTCTTTCTGATCCCATTTAATTGTAACCTATCTATCACTTTATATTTAAGGTAAATATTTTTCAAGACAGCACATAGTTGTTTTTCTTTTAATCCACTCTGTCAATTTCCACTTTTAGATTCACATATTTGGATCATTCACATTTAAAATGATTAGTCATATAGTTTATTAATATCTATAATATTTACAACTATTTTTCTATTCATTGCAATTGTTCTTTGTTTCTTTTTCTCTTTTGTTTCTGTGATCTGTTTTAATTTTAATTGAGCATTTTATATGATTATATTTTATTTTATGTCCTCTCTTAATGTATCAATTGTATCTATTCTAAAAATATTTTTGTTGGTTGTTCTAGAGTTTATAATACATTTTTTTAAATTAATTTTTTTATTATTATTCTTTAGAGGTGCCCAGCTCTGTTGCCCAGACTAGAGTGCAGTGGTGTGATCTCGGCTCACCGCAACTTCTGTCTCCCGAGTTCAAGTGATTCTCCTGCCTCCCCCTCCCAAGAAGCTGGGATTATAGGCACCTGCCACCACACCCTGCTAATTTTTGTATTTTTAGTAGAGACAGGATTTCGCCATGTTGGCCAGGCTGGTCTTGAATTCCTGAACTCAGGTGATCCACCCACCTCAACATCCCAAAGTGTTGGGGTTATAGACGTGAGCCACTGTGCCAGGCTATAATACACATTTTAGATGATTTCTGTTTACCTTCTATTGTGACTATATTCCTTTTTGTTTAGTGCAGATACCTTAGAATATTCTCATCACTTCTTGGCATTTTGGCTAAGATCAAGTGTAGCAGAATATTCTCCATTCTCCTCTCCTTGTGACATTGCTAACATTCGTTTCATTTATCAATATGCTACTATTACCCAATACATTGTAACTATTATTGCTTTAAACAAATAATTATACTTTGAAATAAATTAAACATAGTAAAACATATGTTTTATATTTACATCTTTCTTTGATACTCTCCCTTTCTTTATGAAGATCCATGTTGATGACCTATACTATTTTTCTTCATCCTGACAAACTTATTTTAAGCTTTCATGCATGAAAGAACTGCTGATAATGAATTCCTTCTCTTTGATAAAGTTTTCACTTCTTCATTTTTAAGGAATAATTTTATTGCATAAACAATTCTAGATTTTTTTCTCTCAAGCCTTGAAATATTTCTCTCTAATCTCTGCTTCCTTGCAGTTACTATAGTTTCTGATGAGAAGGTTACTGTAATCCACATCCTTGTTTTTCTAAAAGTACATTGTTTCTCGCTGGTGTTTTCAAAGATAATTTTTGTCTGTGGTTTACTGTACTTTGTATACTATATGCTGTGTTGTGCTCATTGTTGGTATTTATCTTGGCTGATTTTTCTGAACTTCCTGTATCTGTGGTTTGGTGTCTTTCATTCATATGGAAAAGTTTTGGCCATTATTACATAAAATATTAATTCTGGTTTGTTCTCTCTTCTTTTGGTGTTCCAATTATGTATACGTCACACCTTTTGAAATTGCGTCACTGTTTTTAGTGCTTTGCCCTGTTTTTGTTTTGTTTTGTGTTTGTGTGTGTGTGTGGTGTCGTTGTTGTTGTTGTTTCTCTCTCTCTCTTTGCACTTGGGCTTTGGAACTCTCTATTGCATTACTTTCAAGCTACTATAGATGTGTCGAGTCTAACAATGATACCGTGCAAGCCTTTTTTTGTTTGTTTCTGTTACAGCGCTTTTTTATTTTTAGAATTTCTTTTCAGTCGTTTCTTAGAGTTTTCATCTGTCTGTTTACAATACCCTTTTCCCAGGTCTGGCAATGTATTTTCTCTGGAGAGTAGACTTTTGTTATAGAGCAGATTCTAGGTATATTTCACAATACTTACTCTAACAATCTCCATCTCCCCCAGCCAGAACGAGGGGGAGACTTTCCTTGTTTTGTTCATCATGAGAACCTAGGGGATTTCTAACGTAAAACTCACGAAAATGTGCCACCCTGTTTGAAGAATGCAGTTCCTAAGACTTTCTCACTCTCACACCAGTTTGTTTTCTGCCTCCAGCACCTCATCAAAACTATAATTTAGTTGTTCCTACCAGGTTGTGGCTCCACTGGTTTCTGCTCCAGGTAAGCAAATCCTCCCTGTGTCTCCCTCTGGATACACTTGTCTTTTCAGATTTCAGGGCAATGATTTTTCCTGTAACCTCAGTTCTCTACTGAGTCCATGAATAGTTATGGTTCTTTTCAGTTGGTACGTGTTTCTTCTTGTAAAAACAGGCATCGCCATTCCCAAGCTCTTTAAAATTCAGAGCGGAAGCAGAAGTCATACTTAAGTTTTTAGCACACTTTAGAATACTTTTCTGTCACTTCCTACAGTTAAATAGAGTGTATACTTTCCCAAAAATGAAAATAATCTTAGCATTTTTTCTAGTTTTAAAATTATTTCTTCTCAGATTCGTGATACCGAAGCTGGACACTGTAAACATTTCTTTTTGCTAGCTGGCAAAATTTTAGGCTGCTCAGTAGAGGACACTGAAGGAGTTTATCTTACTGTTTTGAGTGCGCTTCTTCTGGCTTCTATGCCATGAAGGCCAATGGGTGCTTCTTGACCAATGGTGGACATGAAGCCCAGTGACCCACATCGTCCAACAAATATTGCAAACACCCAGCAGGCATCTTTCTACCAAGTATCACCAGCCAGTCTTGCCAGCCTCCAAGAGATTATTTATTCAATGATTTGTGGCAACACCCCAGCATATCGTTTCATATTCAGCAGCTCCTATCTGTTGCACCTCAGCAAACTTTATTTCCTGAGCACAGTCACACCCTTGCCTAGGTGGTAGAATATTCAGCCTTGGGAAATGCTTCTTCAAAGATTGTTCTTCCCTTCAGTAATTCCCTTTGGCCCTAGGAATGGTGGCTGTTTCCTACATCTGCTATTCCTGTACTCTCTATCTTTTTTTAATTGCACTTAGGGCTTAATCTCTTTTTAATACTTAACATTTCTTTAATGAAAGTGCCACTACTCCAATTACTGGTGTGGTTTTCATCAACTGACCCAGTACTTAGTGATTCAGCACCCTTTCACCATTGCATAATTAACATATTGAAGTCATATGAAGTTTTGGATAGTAATCATGATCTTATCTTATACCAACAGCTATTAACATTTATAAGTTTTTTGAATAAATATTGTTCTTTAAACAATTTTCATTATAATTTCCTTCCTATTTTTCTTTTTCCTGATTTTGAGACTTCTTTGTGGATTTCTTGAAGAAAAACTAGGATTTTTCAAGTTGATTTCTCTGGGGCATATTCTGAGTTGTGGGCATAAAATTTTCATTTATTTGTGTATGCAATTACAGTTCTTTTCAGAAAACTATCAAAATTGCTATGCATATTTATCTAATACATTCTTCTCTACCGTATTATTAGAATTTGGGGATGTAAGAAAGATTCACTTGTGAGCTGATGCCTAAGTTTCTGCTGTACTTATAAAGCTCTAGTACTTTTTTAAAAACTGTATCACACAGATTTTTGCAAACACATGCCAATGAATAGAATCTGCTCTGCCTCCATACACATGATAACACACAACTTATTCTCCATTTGAAACTAAGGAGGTGACAGAATTGTTCGAAGAGGAATTCTGTTAAAAAGAGGGTGATTAATACATAAAAAAACTTTAAAATATTAATTTATTCTGCATATGTTACTAATTCAGATACATTTAATACCTACATTGAAGCATGTAATATATGTTAGCTACATTTGTATAGCAGCAGGCAGGGCAGAAACTGCTGGTGATCATCCAGTATCCATTCTTCCCCTTTTCCCTTTGGTAATAAAATGCCCACATTTTTACTAAGTCTACGGTCATTCAGGCAAAACTATTTTCATTCTTTCCTTTCAGGTAATGAGCTATGTGACTAATTTCTGGCCAATGGGATGTGAAGAGAAGGAATGTTTACAAATATTGGATAATGTTCTTAATGGGAAAAGAAGTGATTTTCATTTCAACTATATGGAATATAGATTTGATGGCAGAACCTGGATTTATACTATTAATAGAGGACATCTGTTAAGTATGGCAAAAAGACAAGCTAGACTCTGGGACCTAGCGTCAGGTCTGAAGGCTTAAGCCTCCTGTTTACAAGGAGATGATAGAAAAGAGAAATAGTCTCTCTAATGTAGCCCACTGTTATTTTTGCCATTATTTTAGCAATTGAACCTGTATCTGAAATAATAGAGAAAGCACATTTAAATACAATTTTTATTTTTATTTTTATTTTTTTTAAGATGTAGTTTCACTCTTGCTGCCCAGGCTGGAGTGCAATGGCGCCATCTCGGCTTACCGCAACCTCCGTCTCCTGGGTTCAAGTCATTCTCCTGCCTCAGCCTCCTGAGTAGCTGGGATTACAGGCATGCCCCACCATGTCTGGCTAATTTTGTATTTTTAGTAGAGACAGGGTTTCTCCATGTTGGTCAGGCTGGTCTCGAACTCCCGACCTCAGGTGATCCGCCCACCTCAGCCTCCCAAAGTGCTGGCATTACAGGCATGAGCCACCGTGCTTGACTTAAATATAATTTAATACATGTTAAAATATATGGGCATTTTAAGAAAGCCATCATTCTCAGCAAACTAACACAGGAACAGAAAAGCAAAGACTGCATGTTCTCACTCATAAGGAGGAGCTGAACAATAAGAACACATGGACACAGGGAACATCACAAACTGGGGCCTGTTGACTGGTAGAGGCAAGGGGAGGGAGAGCATTAGGACAAATACCTACTGCATGTGGGGCTTAAAACCTAGGTGACGGGTTGATAGGTGCAGCAAATCAATATGTAACAAATCTGCACATTTTGCACATATATCCCAGAACTCAAAGTAAAATAAAAATTAAAAAACTTTAAAAATATATGGACATTTAAATAATTGAAATATACTCTGCAAAATACTTAATATGTTAAATTGGCATCATTTATTAGCATAATAAAAATTATTCTTTACATTTGAAATATATTTATACTAGAGGCAGTGATGCATATAACATGCTGTTTCTTTACTTTCCTAAAGTGTCATGATGCCCCTCTGAGAATGCAGCTTCTGGGTGTTATGAAACAAAAGGAGCAATAACAACAGCAGCAAAGTTAGCTTAATCTGAATAAAACATATTTAATATGCAATACTTTATATTTAAGTTGATTTCTGTCTGCTTATGTTATAGGTTTAGTCTTGTGGGTTTTCTCATAGCTCCACTATCGGATGATAATAGACGTGTGGGGACAGTGCCTTGTATGACCTCCTGGCTTTGGCTGGGGTGAAGAGGACACCTGTGATCATCCTTATCTCAGCATGTGTGCTGGATGATTTCTGTGCATGTAGAAATGGTCACTTCCTGTCACTGGGCATCCTTATGTTTTCTGTTGTTGATATCTCTGATTAATTAATTTATCATGTTACCTAGCTCTGTCAGAATCCAGTGGCCCCTTCCTGCTAGTCAGGCCTCCATCCGTCCTCCCTGGTGTTACCAACTCTTCTGATTATCATACATACCCTTTATTCTTGTTCCCGTCCACTATCCTACAGTATGTGCAGTGGTAACAGTGTAAATACAATGCACTCCCGCATAGAAGCCTCCATGTTGGGCCTCTCCCCACTTCATACAAAAAATGATTAAAGCTTGAAAGTGAAAATTAGATTTGTCTCTACCTGACAAAGTTGCTTTGTTTTCTTTACTCTTCTATTGCCTTTTATTTGACCTCAGGGAAATCCAATATTAGTTTTTCCCAAAAGATAACCAAAATTATAAAAAATTTCCAGTCCTCAGAGATTTCCTCAAACTTAATAACCTTCTGCGTGATTTGAGAAGTTAAACCTCCAGGTTGGAGGTAAGTTTTGACTCTCTGTATCTTCTAACTCACCTGTTTTCTTCCCTCCACTTTCTTCTTTCATCCTCTTTCTTTTCCCCACCATTTCTCAGGTTTGAAAATGTTGAGTTTTTTTTGTTTGTTTGTTTGTTTTCAATTTCAGTCTTCCAACTTGCAAAGCAGTTGCCATATTTTTTTCAAAGGACAACCTTTGCTTTGCAATGTTTAATGTAAGTTAAAGACACATGGTTAATCCTTTTTATTTCTTTGATAGTGCCTAGATTTTGAGTCCATTGTCTTATTTCTGTTTTTCTCAAGCTAAATGGATTAGCGTCGTTCTTTTTCATCTTATTTCTAACAATCTTAATTACTGTCTCTCTGAAGGAATGTCGTTATTTCAATGCTACATCCCCATTACACTTGTATATGAAGGTAATCTCTGTACATATTACTAGATACCAAAATTCAATATTTGAGCTGGCTACTAAGCACCATAAGCTATTTTGTCAAAATAAAAAAGGATTTAATGATAGAGTAGAAACATTAAACATCATACATGGAAAATTTTTAGTTAGGATATATCTAAACCTTCCCGTTATCATGAATTCTTTTTATTTTTTCATTTGGAGTTTCGTTCTGTCACCCAGGCTGGAGTGCATTGGCACAATCTGGGCTCACTGCAATCTCCATCTCCCAGGTTCACGCCATTCTCCTGCCTCAGTCTCCCGAGTAGCTGGGACTACAGGTGCCTGCCACCACGCGCGGCTAATTTTTTGTATTTTTAGCAGAGACGGGATTTCACCGTGTTATCCAGGATGGGCTAGATCACCTGACCTGGTGATCCGCCTGCCTCGGCCTCCCAAAGTGCTGAGATTACATGTGTGATCCACTGCGCCCGGCCTCATAAATTCTTTTATTCCTAGACTGGCTCTTCCAATATTTAATAACAAGCACTTACAAAAGGTCAAAGAAATTATTTTCTTGAGATTTTAGGTTGCAGTAATATTGGTAACTATTAAATGAACAGGTAAACTATTAATCTCTGGAGACTTCCTTGTTAGAGAATAAACTGTGAGTGCTGATGATTTTATTTGTTCTATGTATTGTACTTACGTACTTGGTTAAATGTCTTTTTCTTCCATTAGTTGCCAGGATAGGTCCCCACTGCCCTGTAAAATATAACTTTAGATTTGAGATTGTCTCTATGTGAAAATCAAATGATTTATAGACATCAATAATGTACTGCAATTGAAGAATTACCTTAACACTTAATAGTTATATACAAAAATATGACATAAAATGATTTCAGCAAACTAATTTATAAAAAGTATTTAGTGAGATTTCTGAATTTAGGTTTTTCTAATATACAGTATCTGTTTCTCGCCACACAATGAAAAGATATGGAATAATTTTCTGAGTAATTGTAACTATAAGATTACATTTTTTATTAGAGGTAATTATGACAATGGGAGCCTCAGATCATAAAATTGCTTTAAAGAAAACATACTGTTTCTACAAATTTTATCTAAAACATATTTGGAGCTTACAACAATAGCTTTCCACAATAGGCATTGATAATTTTACAGATGTAGACCTCTAAGTTAAGAAAATTCAGGAAAGAACAAAGATAAGCTAAAAAAGGAGAAAGTTGAAGATTAAAATTTCATAGTAGTTTCAATAGTAAGAAACCATTTATGATGATTTTTCCAAGCTAGAACTGGTCTGCACTGAATGTTGCAGAGATCCCCCAAGCATCGGAAATTATGAAGTAGGCATATATCTTCTCTGAAATTTTACTTATTCAAAGACTTGGGAAGGAGAATTTTTTTTAATTTAAACATGTATGAATATGCTATGATGTAAAATGAAAAGTTAATATACATTAAATCTTTAAAGGAAGATTTCAAGCACACTAGAGTTGTAGGATCCTGTCTATAACTCATAAATGCTTCTGTGCTATAAATTTCATTTTTTTCTCTTTGCTAGTAATATTTTTTTGGAAAAGATTCAAAGGCAAGACTTCAAGATTGGAATTAAAATCATAATTATCTGAAACAGGAAAAAAAAAGCGTTCCGTTCATTTTAGCAAGAGAAAGATAAAGGCTCTTAGCCTAGTTTCGGAACTAACGTTGCTATAGGTCTGTTAGATCAACAGTCAAGCAAGACCTGGGTGAGGGTGAATTGGGATCCACAATAAAAACTGGAACCCATAAATAAAAACAGGGGCTGGGCGTGACGGCTCACACCTGTAATCCCAGCACTTTGGGAGAACAAGGCCGGCAGATCATGAGGTCAGGAGATCGAGACCATCCTGACTAACATGGTGAAACCCTGTCTCTATTTAAAATGCAAAAAGTTAGCCGGGTGTGGTGGCGGGTGCCTGTAGTCCCAGGTACTCGGGAAACTGAGGCAAGAGAATTGCTTGAACTCGGGAGTAGAGGTTGCAGTGAGCAGAGATCATGCACTGCACTCCAGCCTGGGTGTCAGAGCGAGACTCTGTCTCAAAAAATAAATATATAAATAAATAAATAAATACATACATACATACATACATACATACATACATACATAAAATAAAAATAGGGACCTGTGCCTGTCTTGCTACATTCAAACTTGATGTGGACAACATCCAAGAAAGGGTGATGCTTTCTATCACAGAGTAGCACAAGTTTATGTCAACATTCTTGTCCCAGACAAAGGTTTGACAGAAACTAGGAAGGGTTTAATTTTAGAGAAAAGCATTTTATTCAGAAGATTCTCAAGTCAAGAAATGACAGGCTTATAGTTAGGGTAGGAATGCTCGCATTGCCTGGGATCCAGAATGGAAGTTTCATCACTGAAAGAAAGTAGGTTACAAAAACCGCAGGTGGGTTTGAGGGGATTCTGGAAAAATGACAATTGCTTGGTCTAGCTCATTGGAACTATACACTCCCTTGTGATTAAAGACTAAGTTGAAATTTTTGCTTCAGGAAGGATTTCATAAATAGGTGGTTACTGGAGGTACTCAAATGTAGTTATTTCAGGGAATAAAGAGCTGGGAGGAGGAAAAGAAAAACTAACAATTCCTGAAAACCAAATAGAAAATAACAAAGGAATGAAAGGAGAGAAGAAAAGGAAAACGGAAGGGAAAAATTTCTATCAAGATTTCATCATACAAACACCTTTTATAAGTTATTTCATCCTTTCAACAAATTTATGAAACAGTATTTATTACTTATTTTACAAGGGAATAACTAGAAATGCAGAGAATTAAGTAATTGGCTTCCTAAGATATAGCAAATGTGAGAGCAGAAACTCAAATTCAGATTTATCTCATTTTATTCTTAATGTTCACCCTATAATCCTCTCATGAATCCAAGTAGATCATTACAAGATGATCCCTCTTGATAGCTTTTGACTGTGGCAGTTTTTCTAAAACTACTGTGGTTGGCTTCAAAATTCTCTTTAGGTTTAAAGTTGCAGATGGAGAAAAGCTAAGGGTTGTCTTTGAACTTATATCACTGTAAGATTACTCATTTGTAAAATAATATAAAATATGAATTTTCATACTTATGTTTAAACTACTTCAAACCAAAATTATCTAGGACAGTTCTCTATCAATTTAGCAAGTTTATTTTGCCAAGGTTGAGAATGCACTCATAGGCTGGATGTGGTGGCTCATCCTGTAATTCCAGCACTTTGGGAGGCTGAAATGGGCAGATCACGAGGTCAGGAGATCGAGACCATCCTGGCTAACACTGTGAAACCCTGTCTCTACTGAAAATACAAAAAAATTAGCCGGGCGTGATTATGGGTTCCTGTAGCCCCAGCTACTCTGGAGGCTAAGGCAGGAGAATGGCGTGAACCCGGGAGGTAGAGCTTGCAGTGAGCTGAGATCGTGCCACTGCACTCCAGGCTGGCTGACAGAGCAAGACTCTGTCTTGGAAAAAAAAAAAAAAAAGAATGCACTCATGACAGCCTCAGGAGATCCTGATGACATGTGCCCAAAATGGTTGGGGCACAGCTTGGTTTTAGATATTTTTGGGAGACATGAGACATCAATCAATACATGTAGATTGCTGCCATCCGGAAAGGCAGGACAATGCAAAGCGGGGGCTTCCAGGTCATAGGTAGATTTAAAGATTTTCTGATTGGAAATTGGTTGAAAGAGTTATTGTCAATAGAAAGAGATGTCTGGGTTAGGCTAAGGGGTTGTGGCGACCAAAGTTTTATCATGCATATGAAGCCTCCAGGTAGCAGGTTTCAGAGAGGATAGATTGTACATGTTTCTTGTCGGACCTAAAGAGCCTGTTCTATCAGTAATTTCAAGAGGGAGGAGGGTATAATGAGGCATACCCATCTCCTCCTTCACATCATGGTCTGAATTAGTTTTTCATGTTAACTTTGGAATAGCCTTGTCAAGAGGAGGAGTCCATTCAGAGGGTTGGGGGGCTTAAAATTTTGTTTTTGGTTTATACTACATAATTTATTTTTACTATGGCCTATTAGTGGAACTAGTCTAGCAATTAGTTCTTCCCTTTCTGGTTTCAAACAATTTGCTATGTTTGTTTTTCTAGTAATTGATAGCATTTCAGAGAGACCCCACTTTTGTCACTTGTAAATATTAGAATTGTATTAATTTGTAGTCATACAACATTCATTTCATCTACACCTGTACATCCTATTCAATTAAAAATCTCAGTGTTTCACTCATTTAAGCTTCACCTTGTATCAGCATCTCAGAGGCCCACACTGGAGATATGTGTGAGGGGTTAGGTCTCTGGGTCTCTCTTTCCTTCTTCTTGCTCCAGCCACCACGGTCTGCTCCTCCTCCATCTCCCTGCCCCCAGCAGGCTGTGTTTGCTTTTGCAACAATTGTGAGAAAAGTTAAAAAGGCTAAATAAATAAATGAAAAGGACCTTCAGGAGGTACTGCAATATATTGATTACATGTAATGTTTCATAGCAGATGTGAAAATAATGGGAAATAATGGGAATATAATTTTCTTACAGGAGTCAGGGACATTTTCAATATCTTCACATTCCAGGGGGCACTTGCAAACCAGGGAATTTTGCATGTCAACATTGGACAAGCACACAGCTGAAGAGAGCATTTCTGGTTGGCCCTTCTGGCAAGCAGCCACTCTCTATTCAACCAGTTTTATCAAAACCCTCACTTGGTTTGGGAAGGGAGGGAAAAGCTATCCACTCCCTATCTTATCAACACTCACTCAACACTCTTCCAAATGAGCTTCATTTGCCCTGATAAATATCTAACCTGAAAATACAGATGGCAAGTGGGTGTTAAACAAATGGTGTCAGAAATGGTTTTGCTCTTTTTTAGTGGGTCCCAGAGATGGGTCTAGGTATTCTCTTTAAAATGTGCTGGTATCTTAAAGCAACTGGTTTCGGCTTTGGACATTAGCCAAAATGCTAAGACAACAGAAAATCCCATTTAACATCCTGATACCTAAGTACTTACCTTTGAGAATATTCAGAGATACTATGCCATAAGAATATATTGCATTAGAGAGACATGATTTTCCCTGTTGGCTAATCACATGTAGATAAAGTAGCTCACCTGACATAAAACAGACTCACTTTTTTTGTTTTTCAAAGTAAACAAGTAAGCAGTATGGTAGTCAATTATTCTGGTAAGCAGGAATTAGACCAAAACTATAGTGTTCGTGTGCGTATTGTTGTACCTCAAAAACGATTTATAGTACTACTTTCTAAATGGTTTGCAAAGCATTTCCAGGTTGTTTTTGGAAATCTATAGTTTGTTATAAAAATACTGGCAGAATTTTAATTATAATAGTGCTACTGGGCACCATTAACCTCTTGCAGATTCATTCATGCTAAAAAAGAAAAAAAAGGTAACTGCCAGGCATCAGTTTTTTAAACAAAGACAGGTGTTGCCAAGTCTCTGCTGGTTTGCCATTAACAAAAGAATCATTCTTTTGAAGCAGCCATAAAGAAAGGGAAAGAACTGGAAGATCAGCCAGGTCAATTGCTGAATGTTGTTCAAAAACAAAGGTGGCTTGTCCCAGGCTGCAAGCAGAAAGGCACCATTGACAGCCCAGGGTGGTAGCAGCACTTACTGTTGGTCCTTAACAAGGAGTTTTGCATGTGATTTTTATACTTTTGGCTAAGAAAGGAGGGGGTCTGGTTTTAAGAAGTATGTATACTTATATACACATGCATATACTTTCTCCCCTCTCCTTCCTTCTCCAAAGGTGTTGGGTAAATGTATTTTGCTGAATTTTAGATGCCATCAGACACTAGAGTTTAAAATGTTGGACCTGGCCACAAGCTAAAGTGAATTGAGATTTTAATTTCTTCCCTTCTGGAAATCCTCATTTTAAGGATCAATGAAATAATGTCTGTTCTGCTTTCTAGATGCAGTACATATCCAGATTTAAAAATCATTAGGCCTCAGATTAGCCCTAAATTTGAAATCACCTTTGCAAAAAATATATAACATTGAGAAAATGACAAAGGTGAAAAGAGATCTGACCAAACCTACTCCATCTTGCCTCTAACCTCTAAGCTTCCCTTGTTCAAACTAACTTTGGAAGGAATTTATAGTGTGACTTTGAAACAAAGGTGATAACAGCTATTTCCCAAAACTAACCTCCTTCTTGCTTGGAGACCAGACTACTGCCTCTGTAAGACTAACAAAGTAGCCAAAAGATCAGAAATTATCGTTTAGGAGTCATGCAACCAGAGGCCTCAAGATTCCAAACCTCCCCAGTTGCTCCTAGGGATAGCATCACTATTGTAAAACCTAAGATTGGTGCTCAAGATATTTTTCAAACCCCGCATTCTGATTCACTAGCTGGTGCCACCGAGACAGCTAATCTGGCTCAACCAATTCTATGATCCATCTAGGAACAGAAGACAGCAAGAAGCACCCAATCACATCCTTGTGATTTCATTTCACCCCACCAATCAGCAGTCCTCACTCCCTGGACCTGTGTCCACCAAATTATCCTTAAAAATCCCCAGTGTCCAAAGTTTTGGGGAGACAGATTTGAATAATGAAACTCCAGTCTCTTTTATAGGTGGCTCGGTGTAAATTATACACGTTCTCTGTTACAATTCCCCTGTCTTGATAAATCAGCTCTACTGGGGCAGCAGGCAAAATTAACCCATTCCAAGTTTACCTACGACCCAAATGCTTATCATATTTCTGATTTGATAACCTTTTACATGGGAGGAATAAAACATTTACAAGAACAAGAGATTTGCACCAAATGAAAATGTGGCTGTCAATCATTTGACCTTTTTTAAGTCACTCCCATGAGAGTAAATTGTAGCACCCCAAAGTGGAGGGTAAGGCTAAGTGGTAAATGATGCTACAGGTTAGTTGTTTTCTATGAATCCCTTTTATGAAGCCTTTCTCGAACTTTAACCACTACCCTAACGAGATTATCAGGCATGACAGTCAGTTCTAGCCACTAGAGAGGGAGAGATGCCACACACAGAGAGAGAGAGAGAGTACTCTGCAAAATATGTGGCATGCTTATTCTCTTTTACTTTCCCTCCAATGTCTCCTTCCCTCTGGGAATCAAGTTGTGCAACTCGGGCTCTTTGTGTAAGCATTCCACTAAGCATGACGAGGCCATGAGTGAAATCATAGGATGTCTCTTGAAGAGGGACATGGTCTCTGCCTGTTGTAAACATTGTCTGATTATTTACTTCTTGATCAACTGGAAGAAAAAGGTGAGAGGTAAGAAGTGTTTTGAACAAAATAAACAATATTGAATCCTAGATATTTAATATCATATGCTTTAACATGCTAACTTTAGCAAAAGTTTTGTTTTACGATTTGTAGCTAATTATACCAAACTGTGGTCCTAAATTGGTACAGTAAGGAAAAATGTATGAGATGAACTTAATCTGGAATACATTCTTAAGTTCAGGACCATCAGATAGTGGAAATGCCTGCCAAATCAAAGCACTCAAAAGGAAAAATTTCTGATAAACGTAGAGACAGCGAAATCCACCCTGTCCTTGATACAAGAAGTCAGCCTAGATTAAATATAGTACTTCTAAGCTGATCCTCCCTGGTTGCACCACCAACAATCAGCCTTTCTCTGTGCTTAGCTTTTAAGACTAGAGTCTGGTGCTTGGGGTGTATGTGTGTGTGTTGGGGGTAGGGTATTTATGGAGGAAACTGTCTGCAAATCAGAAAGTTTCTCCTGTTTCAAATACTTGCCTTTTGAACCCAATCAAACTCTCATCTGGTTGGTGTTGGTTTGGTGCATCTCTCAGACATTTTCTTTCCAATATACCAAGAGGCTCACAGACCACAAACACGAGCCTCCAGACCTGAGCCATTAGGCCTCTTTTGATTGGCAGCTTATGGACCCAATCACTTTTCTAAATTAATGTCTCTGTATTACTATAAATTGCAAATGAATGACTGTATGGCATGAGATTTTCTTTTGTACTATTAGTTGGACAGAGAATAGAGAAGACATTACTATTTATACATTAAAATAGTCTTAATTATATCTAGGAACATGCTCAAGCCTGCCTATTTTGTTTTTCATCCTGCTATATTCATTTAAAAGATTAGGTAGGATTTGGTTAAATATTAAGTTTATTTTTTTTCTACAATCATGATAAAATAACAATCCCTTAATTTTACATCCTGCTGAATACACCCCTGGAAATGTGTGTGTATGCATCTATATCTGCTACCGTCCCCCACAGTCTCTTGAATATTGAATATATCTTCTGCAAAATCTCTTCCTTTCTGTCTTCTTCCTATTAACTTGCCATGTACTATATGGAAGCAGGAAAATAGTATCCATTTTGGCCATCTCAAGGAAGTTCAAGGCTAGACCTCTTATCTTCTGACTAGAACTATGAAATTAGGAAATAAATCAACTAAAAAATGGTGGAAAACAGCTGGGCGAGGTGGTTCATGCTTGTAGTCCCAGCACTTTGGGAGGCCGAAATGGGCAGGTCATCAGAGGTCAGAAGTCTGAGACCAGCCTGGCCAACTGAAACCCGTCTATACTAACAATACAAAAAGTAGCTTGGCCTGGTGGCACACACCTATAATTCCAGCTACTTGGGAGGCTGAGGCAGGAGAATCACTGGAACCCCGGAGGTGGAGGTTACAGTGAGCTGAGGTCATACCACTGCACTCCAGCCTGGGTGACAGAGCGAGACCCTATCAAAAAAAAAAAAAAAAAAAAAAAAAAGAGTGGAAAACAAAAGAAGAAAGAAGAATAAAGAAATACAAGAGAATAATAAAACTTTGTTTTGGTAAAACACCATATTGATCACTCTTTTTTAAAACTGATTTTCAAAGTAAAATAACTTTTAAATGTATAATTCACATGTATAACACATTTGTCAAGAACAGAGAGCTCAGTAGGAGAGGGGAAGGGATGGAATCCTCATTTATTAGTGTCTGGCAAGGTGCTAATTTTTTCACGCACTTCCTTTCTTTGCTATAAACCGGCATATTGTGGGACATGCCCTTCTGTGAGCCCACATGTTACTATCAGGAGTAACTATTGTCAAGAGACTATATTGTTAATTGACTTTTCCAGTTAAGTTAGAAATAATCAAAAAACACTTGCTACCAAACATATTGTCTAAATGTATAAGGTGTTTCTTGTTCTGTGACAGTCCATTCTAGTGAGCATAGCAATCTGTCTCTATTATGACCATGTCTCTGGAAGTGCCACAGTCTCATTCTAAAGATCATTCTTACATGTCCTGCCTGTGCCACAGGTGTAATAGGTGTAGATAGTTCATCTGAGTGTACTTGACTCAAGAACTTTAGGCAATTTATCTAAGGCCATACAGACAGTAAGAGATAGATTTTCAAAAGAACCAAGATCTTCAAGGCTCCAGTCCAGGTAGTAAGCCTTTGTCTCAAAAAGGATGATCAGCTCTGTGAAATGTTCTAGAAATAATTTCCAGAAGGAAAAAATATAAATATGTCTGAAAATCCCCAGAATCTTTGCACACTTGATAGGAGATCATCTTTTCCCTTCTATCTTCTTCCTATTAGCTTGCGATGTGCTGTGTGGAGGCTATATTTAAAGTATTCCCCTCATACTGTGGAGATCCTGTCTTTCTAAGAGCCTCAGTACAATGCCACTGCGGATGGTGCTCAAATCATCATGATTTGACAACAATTTTTCAACTTTGTGATGGTGCAGAAGTGATATGCATTAAGTAGAAATTATACTTTGGGTACCCATGCAATCATTCTGTTTTCTAATTTCACTACAGTGTTCAATAAATTGCATTGCTACTCAACACTTCATTATAAAATAGGCTTTGTATTACATGATTTTGCCCGACCAGGCTAAGCTATTCTGTTCAGTATGTTAGGTATATTAAATACATTTGGCTTACTATATTTTCAACTTATGACGGGTTTATTAGAATGTAATCCCGTCGTAAGTCTAGGAGCATCTGTGTAAAGCAGAGCTGTGTCTGGATATTCATCTGGGTATGCATTTCCAATGCTGCACTGAGCTAAAAAGGATGAGGTCAGAGCTTCTGGAAAATTGTACAGAATGCTCTCAGTATCTCTGGCATTGCCCTGGAATATAACAATTCCAGAAGCTTGAGTGTGCATGATTTTGTCTCCTGTCCACCTATTATTGCTTAATGGTTATAAGTGACAGATCAGCCTATGTATTACTCTGAGAAAATATATCTCTTCACATCTTACCATTGAGAAAGCCTTCTTCCAGGAGAGTTATATATTTGACATGAGATAATTTTCTTGCCATGTATAGTTGGTGTTGTGCAATCAATGCCGTAGAATACAGAGAATAACTGGAATATCTGCATTTTAAATAAACAGTATTGAACGTAATACTGGAGTGATTGAGCTCTGGGAAGCAAGACGGGTCAAATTAATGCCATACTTAGCAACATGCTCTTTTATCATGAATATTCCAATAGTGTAAAAATGCACCTGCTTTATTAGTGATGCCAATTTGCACTTATGCTTCAACAGGTCATCGATTATCATGAACAGGAAACTTCCAAAACGGTCTTCATTTGGAATTTACCCTCCAAAAGCAGTAGAGATGGAATTCTTCTGAAAGAGACTGGAAAAGGAGGGTGTGTGTGTTTTCTCTTTTATCTAACTCTTTTCCTTTGTTTCATTTTCACATGGAAGGCTGCAGAGATCTTGCCCAGTTCTCATGCCCTGAGGTCATACAGTTAAATGGCACTAGAAACAGGCAGGTCTGTTTCATCACAAGTGACAAAACCACATCCTCTAAGTTTGAAATTAGTGCAGCTGAAAATATAGTGAGAAATGATTCACATCCAGATGACATTTTTCAAGTTCTCCTCAATCTGGTACAATCTTGTGGTTCTCTCCTTTCTGTTTCCTCTTGAGCATGCTACGGTATATGAACTTGTGTGGAATCTGCCAGCAGTTCCCCAGGCTAAGGCATAGCACAAAATTTCCATAGGGTGTGGAGATTTGCTGATTACAGTTTTGCATCACTATGTCAATCTATTCACCATTTTCTTGTTTCTATGATCATATTACAGTTAATCAGCCAGGGATCCTTTTTTTTTTTTTTTTTTTTTTTAACGATGCAGATGCTAAATAGTATAATGTTCTTAAATGTTTTAAAGTAGCCTTTTACTATTCAAACGCACCCATACACACAGATACACGACATCAATTATTACACTTCTTTATAATTACAACATTTATTTTAGAACAGTATACCAATTAGCAACACTTGATAACGGTTCTGATATGTAAAAGCCCAAATAGATTTTGATAAGTACTGACCTCACACAGAATGTAACTTACACAGTACCTTCTTCACCATCAATAGCTTTGTTTTCAGAATGGCTTGTGGAATAACAAAAACTACAATTTATTTTGCACTTTTCTTAAATGAGTGCCCATGAGCAAATGAGAGATAAAATAGTACCCTTTAAAAAGATTCTCTCTTCCTCTCTCTCTCTCTCTCTTTCTTTTTTTTCTTTTTCTTTTTTTTTTTTTTTTCCATAGAGACGAAAGTCTTGCTCTGTCACCAAGGCTGGAGTGCAGTGGCGGTATCTCCGCTCACTGTAACCTCCTCTTCCGGAGTTCAAGCAATTCTCCTGCCTCAGCCTCCGGAGTAGCTGTGACTACAGGCGCACACGGCCACACCAGGCTAATTCCTTTTGTATTTTGGTAGAGGCGGGGTTTCACCGTGTGGCCCAGGATGGTCTCGAACTCCTGAGCTCAGGCAATTCTCCTGCCTCGACCTCCCAAACTGCTCAGATTACAGGCGTGAGCCACCGCACCCGGCCAAAAAATATTCTCTCTTCCTTAAATCACATGTAGTATTTATATCTGTATTTTGAAACTTCTGCATTGCTATAACGATGGTAACTAAAGGCTTAAGTCCCAGAACAAAATAAACATTTTGGTAAGATTACATGATGAGCTTCCATAAATAGTTTCTTTCACATTAATTGGGACTTTTAGAAACTACTGTACATCTGCCTGTTACTATATCACATTGGGCTATAATAATCTCGTGATTATTATTAATATATTAGTACAGTAATAATCATTATTAATTTATAGCTGGAACTCGAAGTGGGTGCCTACCTCACCGCGGTTACTGTTTAAGCCCAGTGTCTGCAGTTATGGCTGATTCACTGTTTACCTTCCACTGCACAATTCTCTTCATTGGTCTACTCATTTTTGCACTTGAACTCTTATAACAAAAAAAAAAAAAGAAAGAAAAAGAAAATGCTGATTTTTCTCTTCATTCTTTAACGTCTCAAATGTTAAAGTTTAGTAACTTTAATGTAATGTGTGTAGAATGTAAATCTAGATTATCTGGTCTGAGAATTTACTATTCTGTTGATAGCAGCAGGACTTTAAATAGTATGAGGTCTTGAGATAGAGATTATTAGAAACAAATTTTGATTACCAAGTCGGTTTGCAACTAAATGTAGCTCTCAAAATAAAGTGATAATATTAATTTCAGTTATATGTGAAAGATAGGATTTTGATAGTATTAGGGCTTATAAATTCTTAGTATATTTTCATATTTTTTTTTTAAGGCCTCTAGAAAAAACAGTTTAGTCAGACTGTCTCTAGAGTTTGAGAGATAAAGTAGTAAATTATTAGTAATAAAACAATGTGTTGATAACTAACACCAAAGATTATTTTACTTAGCTCCAATTTAAAGGCCTTTTTAATTCCAGTGATTAGAGTAGCAGTCACAAAATCTTAAGCAAGAAAAGATAATCTATGGAAACATTACTTTTTTAGAAGTATGAAATAAGTTCGAATACATGTATTTCTTTACACATGATGTACCCTCATTAATTCTTACCTCAGCATAGTCTAAAGTAGAACTACTCAAAACACAGTTTGGAGATCTGTTTATTTGTGGAATGTTTGTTACATATTTCCATATTTCCTCTGAGACAAATGTAGACATTCAGAGTGTTTCAAAAAATTTAGACAAATTTGACATTGCCATAACATTCAAGTGTATAAAAAGGGAGCTTGCATTTTTATGTCCTTTTTTTTTTTTTCACATTTTGCATAGTTGGACAGACTTACTCTAGGGGCTGTGTATATTTCTAGTTGCCATGAATTTTCTATTCCTTTTTTATTTTTATTTTTTTTTAATGGAGACAGAGGTCCCAATCTCTTGGCCAGCTGCTCTTTCAACTCCTGGGCTCAAGCGAATGTCCCGACTTCCAAATAGCTGGGACTACAGGCATATCCCACCATGCTCAGCTTCTTCTGTCTCTCTCTCTTTTTTATTATCCACATTTATTTATTTAGTATTTATTCTGAACTCAAAGAACCCAAGATCATACACACTTTAAAGATCTCCAGAGCAACTTAATGTGGTATGTATGTACCATTCATTGTACAAAGTGAAATTTTTTTTTTTTTTTTTTTTTAAAAGGAGTCTCACTCTGTAGCCCAGGCTGGAGTGCAGTGGCCCAATCTCAGCTCACTGCAAGCTCCTCCTCCTGGGTTTACGCCATTCTCCTGCCTCAGCCTCCCAAGTAGCTGGGACTACAGGCGCCCGCCACCTCGCCCGGCTAGTTTATTGTATTTTTTAGTAGAGACGGGGTTTCACCGTGTCAGCCAGGATGGTCTCGATCTCCTGACCTCGTGATCTGCCTGTCTCGGCCTCCCAAAGTGCTGGGATTACAGGCTTGAGCCACCGCGCCCAGCCACAAAGTGAAATTTTATAAAAGTACATACAGACAAAAGACCCTTCAGCTATGCTCTTACTTTGGAGTGTTTTTAAAATTTGAAGGAACACCAATGTTACAATCCTTGGATTGAAAACACACCATACTCTCAAGGTATGAGGTCACTTGAGATCACTTTTGGATCCCAGCCTCTAACTATTGATGACATATTTGTCTGTTCTGGACTACACTTTGGGAATAGTTGCTGCTCAACACATTCTTAGTAGCTAAAATAATGCGATTCAAAATGTCTGACTTCAGAAAGCCAGCCATTCTCCCTAGAAATTAAAAGGCTTCAGAAAAGGTCCTTCCTTGCATTTAGGCAAAGCAAAGTGCTGAGATTACACCTTGTAGAGTCCTATAGAATGAGTAGGCCATGGATCATTTGTCTCAGCAGAAACAAATAGCAGCATTTCCTAGGTTTTTTTGTTTTTGTTTTTTGTTTTTGACACTCCAAGAGATACAACTCCTTATTCCAGCCAAATCAATTAGGATAAACTACTACACAAAAGAGGCTGATATTTTCTCAGCAGGCTTTCAATAAATATTGGATGTCTAACATGTTAGATATCAGAGCTTCAATCGTAGAGATGTATTAGATAATATTTTTGAGTGTACACATAATTGTAAGACATACCTGACAAATGTGAATTTGCTTGTTTTTACATAATACTTTGGAATGGTCTTCAGAATTTTCAGTGGAGGTGTTTGCTTCGTTTTGCCCTTGTCTTTCCAAAGAAAAAACAAAATTTAATGGCAACATCATTGTATCTGTTTCAGAAATTTGGTTTTCTTTACAATTGTCTGCATATGCTGTTTTAGGACTTCTGTATCCCTACAGGCTCTCAGAAATGGTAGCTGGTGTACATTTTTACTAGTGTGATGGTCATTGATGTATTTGCTATTATTTGGGTAGTTGTAAATTTTAAGCCATGACTAATGATTTGGTACAGGAATGCTGCTCTAGATTTATAAAAATATCTTAGAGTTTTTTGTTTTCTTTTTGTCATTTTGGGTTCTGGAGTTGGGCCACTTTCTTCAGCCTATGTGCCGGATGAAGGAGAAAGTTTGTAAAAATCATGGGCAATAACAATTTTTTCATCTGTTGCTCTAAATCCCTGAACTACCATAAATTCTTGAGTCCAAGCTTTTGGTTTAATTTTGATATTTTTTCCTTAGAGACAGGGCCTTGCTCCCACACCCCGGGTGACTCAGCCTCCCAAGTAGTTGGGACAGTAGAGGAGCCTACTATCCTGCCAGGATAATATTTTATTTTTTGTGGAGACAGGGTCTCATGATGTTGCCCAGGCTTGTTTAGAACTCCTGGCTTCAAGTAATCCTCCTCCCTTGGCCTACCAAAGTGCTGGGATCACAGATGATTTTGTTCTAAACATTTCAAATGTACTTGAATAAGGGTTATGGACACATACAAATTATATTTATAGTAAAGTATTTTTTTAAAAAAAGGCTCAAAGCAGTCATTAATTCTATGATAGTGATCTTACCTAAGTCCCAGTATCAGTAAAATATACTAAGTTGAATTTTAAAGGCATATTAGATACATCACATAATTAATTTTTATTTTTCCGTTTCTATACTTCTCAGTGTAAAGTATTTCACAATGAATGCAACTATGAAGTTGACATTCTCATAAATTAAAAAAGCAAAGAAAGAAATATACTACTTTCCATGGTGTTTACACGGTTCATTCATTAATTTGACCATTCATTCAACAAGTGTTTATTGAAAATCTATCAATTGCCAGGTAATGTTCTAGGCAGTGAGGAAAATGGGGACTAAATTGAACAAAAATATGAGCTTTCATGGAGCTTATTAGTTAGTGATTAAAAACAATTCACTGATAGATTGTATAATACACATGCCCTAAGTTTAATACCTCTGATCTTTTTCCCCCCACTTTTAGGTCTGTGGTTAATCACTAGGCTTTACCTCCTAAAGTATTATGCTCTCAGTAAATTTTAACCATTAATTTCTGCAACGTGTTGAAAGAGCTAACAAAACAGATTTAGGATTCAAGTATAAATAAAATATTTAGCCATCAACGTGGAGCTAAGTTTCAGCAATTGATGTATCTATTCGGTCCTTGTTACCACTTAAATTGCTTTATATTTAAAAATACCTCTTCCAATACAAGTAAATGATAAATATTTGAGATGATGGTTATGCTAATTACACTGATCTGACCACACTATACGGGTATCCAAACATCACTATGTACCCCATAAATATGTACAATTATTCTGTGTCAATTTAAAATTTTAATTAAAAAATAAAAGGTAAATCCATAAAAAATTTTTTTACTTTTTTAACACTGGTGAACATTGAACTTTATTTCCAGGAACAGGCAATTTCTTTATACATAACTTTAAGGTTTTAAAGTTGTTTATGTGTTGCTGTTTTTATTTATTAATTTATTTATTTATTTATTTATTTATTTATTTATTTATTTATTTGAGACGGAGTCTCGCTCTGTCACCCAGGCTGGAGTGCAGTGGCCGGATCTCAGCTCACTGCAAGCTCCGCCTGCCGGGTTCACGCCATTCTCCTGCCTCAGCCTCCCGAGTAGCTGGGACTACAGGCGCCCGCCACCATGCCCGGCTAATTTTTTTGTATTTCTTTTAGTAGAGACGGGGTTTCACCGTGTTAGCCAGGATGATCTCGATCTCCTGGCCTCGTGATCCGCCTGCCTCGGCCTCCCAAAGTGTTGGGATTACAGGCGTGAGCCACTGTGCCCGGCCATGTGTTGCTGTTTTACATATGAAGTCAGGAAGGCAACAAACCTGCTAATGATGCCACAAATGGTCACCTAAATTATTAGTAGCAGGATTGCTTTTAAAGAAGTAAAAAATAAACATACACATTTATAAAGTGCAAACCACACAGAAGGTACAAAAATATTTGTAAAAGAATATTTTAATTTCTCTTACTCAAAGCTAACAATTGTTAGTAGGTTCTTTTAACTCATTCCTCCCAAGAATACAGTAACAAATACATACACCATCACATAAATATTCAGGTATCTACTTATCATGCTTCAAGTTTATTGATGCAAAGACATCATATTATACAGATTCTTCTGTGCTTCCCTTTATGTAATTAATACTACATTTTATCTTCACATCACTAGGTGTAACTACTTAATCCCTTATGTTTATTGTTTCCCATCATGAAAATGTGGCATTGTTGACTTCCGCTGTCTCCTACTGAGGACACTTGTATTGTTTCCATATGTAAATATTTCTTAATGCAGCAGATAGTTAATTGACGATTTACAGGAACTCAAAGTTGTACCTCAAGCTTTTTTTGTTTTTTTTTTCTTCTTTTTAAGAGACAAGTTATCACTCTCACTCAGGCTGGAGTGCAGTGCAGTGGTGCAGGCATAGCTTACTGCAGTCTTTACCTCATGGGCTCAAACAATCCTCCTGTCCCAGCCTCTAGAGCAGCTGAGACTACAGGTGCACACTACCACATACAGCTAATTTTTCTAATTTCTTTTTTTTTTTTTTTTTTTTGTAGAAGTGGTGATATGGTTTGGCTTTCTCCCACACAAATCTCATCTTGAATTGTAGTTCCCATAATCCCCATGTGTTGTGGGAGGAATCAGGTGGAGATAATTGAATCATGGAGGCAGTTCCTGCCATGCTGTTCTTGTGATAGTTGAGTTCTCATGAGATCTGATGGTTTTATAAGGGGCTTCACCCTTCTCTCAGCACTCACTTCTCTTTCAACCACCATGTGAAGGAAGACATGTTTGCTTTCCCTTTTGCCATGATTGTAAGTTTCCTGTGCCTTTCCAGCCATGCTGAACTGTGGGCCAATTAAACCTCTTTTCTTTGTAAATCACCAATCTGGGGTATGTCATTATAAGCAGTGTGAGAAGGGATTAGTAGAGATATGTTTCTTTCTATGTTGCCCAGGCTGCTCTCACACTCATAGCCTCAAATGATTCTCCTGCCTTGGCCTCCCCAAGCACTGGGCCCAACTGTTTTTGATTCAGGGTCAATCACAGCTTGTCAATATGTGCTTTTTCTGCAAGACACTTTAGAACATGTCTGTTCTATTCTGGAAAATATCCTGGCCTAGCTGCACAGTAAGGTTGCATCCAAGGGCTGTAAGAACTCATTGACTCTGTCTGTGAGTGTTCAGGTTGGCTTTACAAGGAAAAAAAACATTTAAAACTGTTAATCTGGTAGAACTAATCCTTCCTGGGACCTAGCCTAGCAGTAATCCGTAAACAATCACCTCTCAGTTACCTGTGACAATGACTGATGTACTGTGGAGGACAAAGACTTGGACAGGAAAAAAAGTTTATCTATATCTATGTATCTATGTACATACATATATAAAAATTAAGTTCTAATTATGTATCAAAGAATGACTTTTGTCATAGTGCTAATAGTTTGTCTAAGTGCTAACAGTGAGGTTCAAGATAAAAACTGGAAAGTTAAAAAAAAAGGTACTAGAAAGGAATGAGATAAGACACTAAATGAATAATTTACTCTTATCAATGGAAGTAGATAGTCATTTAAAAAAAAAACCTAAGAGTGGGGTCATTTCATTGTGATTTATCACCACATATTGCTCTTATACATGAACACTCACAATATAACATATAGGAAAACAATAAGAATATATTGGAGACTGTAGCTTTTCTCTAAGGATATCCTGACAGCTGCAGAGAGCTTTTGGTGTTTAAGGAAAAGGAAGGGCACAGTATCAATATAAAGAGCCGCGATGCCATTGTAGACTCTGAGATACAATAGATTGGTTTTGAAGGAAATGTTTGATAAGGGATTTGATTGGAAGGGATTGCATTTGGCTTCTCTGTGTGGATGACAACTGCTTCTGGAAGTCGTGTTTAGCTCTCTTCCCACGACCTCAGTCACCACCACTGCTGAGCTGACAAGAATGGCCAGTCCCACTGGAAACTCTTACAGTCACTGACTGCCAGATATTGCTCTGTAACTACCAAGCGTTCACTGTACAGAGGGCAGGATTGTATACTTGCTTTTTGATACTCACTGCTGAATACTAAACTATTAATACTTCTTCTCTCACTGAAGAATAGTTAGAAATGCAGAAGTTAGCAACAGTTAACTACGTAAAGCTTTTTTCAATAATAAAATATAGAAGCAATTACTTAGCTTTTAAGAATTTTATTTTTATTTATTTTTTAGATTGACCTCCATCTTATTCCAACTACATGGGAAGTCAGTTAATGCTTACTTTTTACTTATTTGTTAATGCAGAAAAACAACAATTTCAAATGTGAAAGCGTCATTAGAGGAAATGAAATTATGAATAACACAGCTGTCCCAGTGCTATTTTATGCAACGATTATCTATTATGAATTGAATCTATGTATAATAGGGGTAATAAAATACAGGAAAGGCAGCTAGGTCAGCAACGGTGCCCTTTAAAGAAAACTTATTAGTCTTACAAAAATGAAAATGGGAAAAGAATACTAGCTTAATATGCTAATAGAGATCTATTTGTGAATTAAGAATGGAAGTAACTAATTTAGAGAAAAAAAGCCAATTTTTAGCTATGAGATAGATTTATAACAGAACAACTTCTCATGTTCTGTGAGTGACTTATTTATTGCTTTTTATTCAGAATGAAAGATAGATTTCCAGTTTCTTACAGCAATATTACTGAATAAGAAACCCTTATATGCTTATTTAGTTGGAAACTCATAGGCATTCTATGAGTTGTGTTGCTTAGGAATGTTTTTAGGGAGGGTGATCTATCGAGTTTTCTACAAATCATTTCACTTTCTAGTGGTTTAACCAATTAAACAATAATTACTATCAGAGTATAGAATTTTCACCCTGCTATTGAGTGAGACTATGGAGGCAAGGTTTCAGCCCATTGACAATTACGTGAAAAATAGATTTTTTTTGTAGATGCATATTATTTGGTTAACCTGATGGCATTCTATGCCCTCATTTAGTCTATGTGTGCGCGCACACAGTTGTGTGTGTGTGTGTGTGTAGTGAATGGAAAAATTAGAAGGCACATTTTAATCATATTCTAAAGACACTACACAGTTGTAATAGGCATTGCCCCTTTGTATCAATAGGAAAGACTAAGAAGAAACAGTAAAACTTATCCTTTTTTCATAGAATTAATAGTGGAGCAGAGACTATGATTAGAAGAGATATTCGTGAAGCAATTGTAATAAATGTTCACCTATGCTATAACAGGGAACTTATATGTCGGGGAGTATAGTAAGTACCCCTAAACTAGCCTAAGAGTGACCAAAAAATGCTTTCTGAAGAAAGTGATATATGTGTTATTAGACTGCATAATGAAAGTTAATCCCCCAACATTTCCTCCTCCTTTAAATCCAACCCCTTGTCTTCTCCATGCTTGCAAATATAATTACTGCATTAATTTCCTGGGACTTTTACAGCAAAGTACCACAAACTGAGTGTCTCAAGACAACAGAAATTAATTATGTCACAGTTCTGAAAACTAGAAGTCTGAAATCAGTGTGAGCAGGACCATGTTTTCTCCCTTCCAAAGGAGGGTCCTCTCTGCCTCTCCGGCTTCTGGCAGCCCCAGGGGTTTCTCGGCTTGTGGTAGCATAGCTCCAATCTTTCCATATTTACATGCTGTCCTGTTTTCCTTCTGTTCTTCTGTGTTTATATATCTCTGTGTCTTCTCATGGTGTTCTATCTGTGTGTCTATGTCCAAATTTCACTATTCTTATTTTATCTTTATGAGGATATCAGTCACACAGGACTAGGGCCCATCCTAATAACCTCAAGTTAACTTTTTTGAATCTCCCGAGACCCTATTTCCAAACAAGATTACGAACACAAGTATTGACAATTCGGACTTCAACGTATCATTACTGGGGATAGAGAAGACACAATTCAACCCACAATTTATTAACATCTCTTTGCTCCCAAAGCACAAGTCAAACATTGCTCTGATGTTTGATCTCTGGACAGTATGTTACAATTTACTGTATAGAAGTGGCTACATATACAATTTCTAGTGGGAAATTTTCTTATGTACTTTACTTTTTTATCTGCCTCCTTACTTTTGTATCTACTCCAGCACAATGCTTTCTTGTTAAATACTGAACGTACAGATTAATAAAGAAGTAAAAGATATTTTATTTTCTAGAGTGATTTTTCAATGGATTCCAAACTTATTAAGAAAAAGAAAAGAGAAAAATTCCCTGCAGTTTATGCACTATCTCACATTAACTTCTAATTTGTCAGAAAAATACCAAAAGAATAGCAAAACTCCCAAGGTGATAATATGAAATAGCGTAATATATTATCCTGACAACATCCCTACAGGCTGCCAAGAAATATGAAATTCAACAAGAAAAGATGCTCTGCTGCAAAAACTTCACTGTAAGAGCAGGAATGATCACCTTCAGAAACTATACTCAAGACCACTGCAACTGCACAGGAATTGTATGCAGAAAGACATTATCTCTCAGGCTCAGAGCACAGTGCTTGGTAAAGCTAATTATATTCCACTGGAAGCGTTTGAACAATTTTTAGCAATAATGAAAAATCGATATGCTTTTGTAGTCTCTGTTTATTAAGAAAGAAAAGAAATTATAAAGATTGGCCTGGAGGTTAAAGAATTAAACCTCTAGACATTGCGTTTTCTATATCACTTCAAATCTGTAGAATGAAATACATTTCATCTTATCTTCAAACTGTACTTTTCTTATTTCATTCCTATAGTGTTAACACTAAGTTAAGAGAAGAGATCAGTAATGCAATAAGTAACTATAATGTGATCAAGTCACGGTGAACCAGAATCTTCTCATAAATTTACAAAAACCAACCTTCTATTCTAATATTTCAGATTTCATCAGACTGTCAGTGACCAATTCATGCTAATCATTGTACAAAAAGTGCTTTTAGGAATCAGAATGTCAATTTATTAACTTTTAAATCACATTGCAATCGCAATATAATCTGCTCAAATTCAAAAGTAACAAAAATTCAACTTATTGAAAGAAGAGAAAATACCCTATTAGTCTGAAAATACTAAAAAAAAGAACAATAACAAGATTTCTCAAAATAATATGCAGGAATAGACTTGCAAGTACGTCAAGTGTGATTCAAAATAGGATCATTTTTCTGAAGGCCAATTTGACAATATGCACCAGGTATTTTCTAAAAAGCATACACCTTTAGGTTCTGCAATAAAACTTATAAGAAATTATCTTAAGTCATCAGATAAATGTGCAAAAATATATGATTAAAAATTACAGTATCATTTATAATAACAGAAAAATATAAAGTATTCATAGGTAAAAATTTTATACAATAAAATACTATGCAACTGAATCTGAACCTGATCAATTCTCTAGATTGAATTCTAATTTATAAGAAATACAACGGAAGAGGAACATATTGAATAATACCATGAAAAAGTAATCAGCAAAGTTCAATCTTGACAAACTCTACAGAATAAAATATTCCATCTTAAAACAAATTGCAAGGAAAAAAAAAAGAAGTGAGGAAGTAAGAACCAGTCATTTAAAACTAACTTAGAAATACATTATCCAATATGGGATTTATTTGGATCCAAAAGCTCATAAAGATGAATAAAAAATATTGATGCCAAGCAGAGAGATTTAAGCTTTGAATGACATTTGATTATATTAAGGAATTGTAATAACTTGTTAGATGAGATGTTGGTATTGTTGTTTTTAAAAAGACATCCATATTTGCAAAACAGATTCATTGTATATTGGTTTCCAACCATGTCTGATTCTGGTGAGACAGAACAGAGTCATATGCAACAGGTTACATGAAGTGGATGTTTTTTCTTCCAGATAGGCAGCAAGGGACAGCAGAAGCCTAGAATTCATTGTGAGCTGGTCCCTCAAAACTCAGAAAACCTGCCAGGTGGATGGACTCTCATCTGCACATGCCCCACTTGCAATTGAGGGACCTAACATGGCTTGGCTGTGTCCCCACCCAAAACCTCTTCTTGAAATGTAGTCCTCACGATCCCCATGTGTCAAGGGCAGGACCAAGTGGAGGTAACTGGATCATGGGAGTGGCTTCCTTTATGCTGTTCTTGTGACAGTGAGAGAATCTCAGGAGATCTGATGGTTTTGTAAGCATCTGGCATTTCCCCTGATTGTACTCACCCTGTTCTGCCACTGTGTGAAGAAGGTGCTTTGTTTCCCCTTCACCTTCCGCCATGATTGTGAGTTTCCTGAGGCTTCCTCAGTCATGCTGAACTTTGAGTCAATTAAACCTCTTTCCTTTGTAAATTACCTCATCTCTTGCAGTTCTTCATAGGAGTGTGAAAATGGACTAATGCAGAACCCTAGAAAGTAGTCTACCCAGGGCATTTTGCCACAGAGCCACATGACCCTTTAGGTCAGTTAAAGGATGTCCCAATTCTGGGGGAGATTGGAACAGAGCCTGGGCTTTTCTGGCCAGTCCTTATCTCAAGATGTTGCTTTCAAACTCTTTCTACCATTATTCTCAAGAACTACAAGCAAGAAAAAACTGAGAACTGGCCCAATTCAAAGCCACCCAGAGAACTGTCCTGCAATATTTCTCAGATGTGTGTGTGGACAAATTGATATAACATCTGGGGTTTGTTTACAATAATTCAGAACGGGGGTGGTGGTAAATGTGTGAGGTCTGGACAAAAAATGATTCAATTAATAATTTTTGAAGCTTAATCAGAACATGGGAGGTAATTACACTTTCTCTATTTTTATAACATTTTAGAAAAAAATAAAAAAAATTAAAATATGTAGAACTAAATGAAAAAGCATAACATATAACTACATATAACATTTCTTTTTGTGTAAAATATGTGACGGTAAGCACACATACATTGTAAAAAATGCTGGAAAGATAAACCAAATATTAACAGTAATGATCTCTGGATGGTGGCATATGAAGATCATTAATTTCAGTATACTTTTCAGTAAGTTGTGACTTATTTTGCAATACTAAGTCTAGAAGAAGAAAAATGGAATTTTATCACCTAGAATATTATATTTTTATTTACTATATATTTCCTGTGAACTAAATATTTTACATCTTTATCCAAACAACTGTATTGCTTGTGTCAAAAATAATTTTAAGTGCATTAAAGAGGCTTAAATAACAGTTCATATAGTCATCAGCATACTAAATGTTTCAAAGGTTGGAATTATCTGTCTTGGAAGGTGTTGATAAAAGTTGCCAAGTCCTCCCTCTTCAGTTTAATTTTTTTAAACTATGCACAGACCACCTCCTTTTGTTGATACATTCTCTTTTCAGAAATGTTTGCCAATTAACTCAGCTGGAGTTTACTTTTCTTTTCATTTCATGACTTTGGTTTGGGAAATACCCAGCCCACTAAGGATTTCTACATATATTTAAGGGCAGCCAATTTATATTGACTTTTACAAGTTTAACTCTTTGGGCCTGCTTGTGCTTCTATACTTGGGGATCTCATTTTACAGATCCCTAATTTTGCTGTTCTTCTGGATGGCTAAGAATGTCAAGTTCAGGTTTTATTGTCCATAGCATTTCTGCTTCTAACCAGTGGGTCACATCTCTCACTGTAATACGTATTGTACTGACCTCTATGCATATTTCCCATATCACATTTTGAATTTTTTATTCCTTTCATGTGTTCTGTTCCTTGACACGTTTCTATTCAATGCCAGGTTGAATTTAACTTTCTTTAACTTACACATCTTTCTTCTACATAAGTTGTAAAGGCTATTTTTTCCTTCTTTTTTTCTTTCCTTTTTTCCTCCCTTCCTTCCTTCCTTCCTTCCTTCCTTCCTTCCGACTGCAGGCTACATAGAAATGAGATGAGACCTGTGACTGCCAGCTTTCCCCCACTTCCCTGGTGACCTGTATCTCTCAGCAGAGGCAGACATAATGCCCCTGGGAACATAAATTCATTAGCCTGGGAACCACACCCCCACCCCCAGAGCAGCTGCAGCAAACCCCACCTAAGGAGAGGCTGAGCTCAGATATGTCTATGCCTGCACCCACTTGGTGTTCTTTCTCTACCTGCCCTGGCAGTCAAAGACAAAGGTCATAATCTCTTAGGAGCTCTGTGTCCCTGCCTACCCTGAAAAACCTGAATACTTAACCTTAAGTGTCCCTAGGGTAAGTTTTCATCCTCCCTATAGGAACACGCCACCTCCTGGCTAGAGGCCAACCAACACAAAACCAGCACCCTAAACAAAAACACAATCAAGGACCCTCACAGAGTCCACTTTACCCTCCTGCTACCTCTCCTGGAGCAGGTACTGGTGTCCACAACTGCAAGACCTCAAGATAGATCACATCACAGGGCTTTTTGCAGACATTCCCCAGTACCAGCCCAGAGCCTGATAGCTCTGCTGGGTGGCTTGACTAAGAAGAAGCAATTTCAGAGCTCAAGGACGAGGCTTTCAAATTAACCCAATCTGTCAAAGACAAAAGAAAATGAATTTTAACAAATAAAGCCTGCAAGAAGTTTGGGACTATGTTAAACATTCAAACCTAAGAATAATTGATGTTACTGAGGAAGAAGAGAAAACTAAAAGTTTGAAAAACATATTTGAGGGAATAATCGAGGCACACTTCCCCAGTCTTGCTAGAGATCTAGATGTTCAAATACAAGAAGATCTAAGAACACCTGGGAGATTCATTGCAAAAAGATCATCACATAGGCACACAGTCATCAGGCTGTCTAAACTCAACCTGAAGAAAAGAATCTCAAGAGCTGTGAGGCAAAAGCATCAGGTAACCTATAAGGGAAAACCTATCAGATTGACAACAGATTTCTCAGCAGAAACCCTGCAAGCTAGAAGGAATTGGGGTTCTGTTTTTAGCCTCCTTAAACAAAACAATTATCAGCCAAGAACTTTTTATCCAATGAAACTAAGCTTCATAAATGAAGGAAAGATACAGTCTTTTCCAGACAAACAAACACTGAGAGAATTCACCACAACGAAGCCAGCACTACAAGAACTGCTAACTGGAGCTTGAAAGCTTGAAAAATATCCTCAAAATACACCAAAATAGAACCTCCTTAAAGCATAAATCTCACAGGACCTATATAACAGAAACACAATTAAAAAAGATATTTAGGCAACAAATAGCACAATGAATAAAATAGTACCTCACATCTCAATATTAACATTAAATGTAAATGACTTAAATGCTCCAGTTGAAAGAAAAAGAATGGAAGAATGGATAAGAATTCACCAACTAAGTTTCTGCTGTATTCAGGAGATGCACCTAACACACAAGGGCTCAAATAAACTTAAGGTGAAGGGGTGGATAAAGCTATTCCGTGCAAATGGACACAAAAAGTGAGCAGGAGTAGCTATTCTTACATCAGGAAAAAAAAAACTTAACACAACAGCAGTTATAAAACAGAAAGAGAAACATTATATAATGATACAACAACTAGTCCAACAAGAAAATATCACAATTCTAAATATATATGCACCTAACACTGGAATGGCCATATTTATAAAACAATTATTACCAGCTTCATTCTTCTACCTGAGGGTATCTAGTTTTTCTAGCACCATTCATTGTAAAGAATGTTCCTTCTTTATTGTGTGTTCTTGGCACCTTCACGGAATGTTGATTGGCTGTAAGTTTGTGGGTTTATTTCAATGTTCTGTATTCCATTTCATTAGTCTATCTGTCTATTTTTATACCAGGACCATGTTGTTTTGATCACTATTGCTTTATAGTATATTTTGAAGTTGGTTTACATGATGCCTCCACCTTTGCTCTTTTCGTTCAAGATTTCTTTGGCTAGTCAAGGGCTTTTGTGGTTCTACATGGATTTTTAGATTGTGTTTTTCCATTTTTGTGAAGAATGTCATTGGAATTTTGGTAAGGATTGAATTGAATCCATAGGTTTATTTGAGTAATATGGCTATCACAATATTAATTCTTCCAAAATGTACGTG
This sequence comes from Rhinopithecus roxellana, assembly GCF_007565055.1. Taxonomy (NCBI): domain Eukaryota; kingdom Metazoa; phylum Chordata; class Mammalia; order Primates; family Cercopithecidae; genus Rhinopithecus; species Rhinopithecus roxellana. The sequence continues at coordinate 142,362,342 of NC_044553.1, read as the reverse complement.
TGAAATATTGTTTCATTTATTTATGTCTTCAATTTTGTCATGAATTTATTATAGTTTTCAGCATAGAGATGTTTTGGCCCCTTGGTTCAATTTATTAATAGGTACTTCATTTTTTTTTAAAGCTATTGTAAGTGGGATTGTTTTCTTGATTTTTTTCAAATAGTTTTCTATTAATATGTACAAATGCTTCTGAATTTTTATGTTGATTTTCATCATGGAACTTTACTGAATTTATTTATTAACTCTAACAGCTTTTTAATGGAGTCTTCAGGGGTTTCTTCATGTAAGATCATATCATCTGTAGAAAGAGACAATTTAACTTGCTCCTTTTCATAGTGGGTGGCTTTTTATTTATTTATCTTACCTAATTACTCTGGCTAGGGCTTCCAGTGCTATGTTGAATAAAAGTGATGAGAATGGGCATCCTTTTCTTTTTCAGATCTTAGAGAAAAAGCTTCCCTCAGTATGATACTAGCTGTGGTTTTGTTATATATGGTCTTTATTATATCGACGTACATTCCTTCTATATCTAATTTGTTGAGAGCTTTATCATGAAAGAACAATTAATTTTCTCAAATAACTTTTTTACATCTGTTGAAAAAATCATATAGTTTTTTTTTGTCCTTCATCCTATTAACGTGATATATCACATCTATTGATTAGCCTATACTGAACAATACTTGCAAGTGTGATGAATTACACTTGATCATAGTGAATGATCTTAATGTGCTGCTGAATTCAGTTTTTTGGTATTTTGTTGAGTATTTTTGTATTCTATGCTCATCAGGGATATTGGCCTTTAGTTTGTTATTGTTGTGTCCTTGAGAATAACTACTCTTAACATTTAGGCATATTAGTGTAAAGCTGTCACTACTGCTGTTAGTGTAGGAAATGAAACACCAAAGATAAAGTGAATGTTCTCTTTGCCTGCAACCCTTAGATACTCTCTCCTCTCCCACTTGTTGACTGAAACCAATTTCATGGGTTTGGCATGTTTATTTTCAGTGAACTTTTTACTTTTTACATAAGCAAAGTAAATATATTTGCATAAGAAATTTATAGCCTTTGTTTGAGTGGTTTTAATGTAAAAATGTTTTTCCAGGCTCAGGACAAGACTTGGTCGAAGCACCTGGACAGGTACCTTTAGCATGGACATTCTGGAGCAGGGAGTGGACCAAGCAGATTGAGGAAATGAAGAATAGACTGGATGCTGAAGTTGGTTTTTAGTTGATGGGCTAGTTTGTGGGAGCAAGTGAGGAACATCCAAAAATAATTGCAAGACACTTTTAAAAAATTAATTTCTAACAATTTTCCAAGTGTAGCCTTAAAGACAAAAATCAGGTCACTCAGAAAATTCAGAGGCAACATTATTTTGTAAGCACAGATTAATAAAACCCGTGTCATGTGGATTACTCAATGTTCATTCTCTCGGCCCTTTTAAGATTTTCACAGACATCAAGAGTAACGTATTATTAAATATCATGCACACATCTCTTAAAGATCAGCACACTTGTTAGTAAAGACTAATTTACACCTCACTTAAGATTCAAAGCTACGTGAGAACAGGAACACTTCCGTAAAACTCGGGGATCAGGTGGCTGGCAGAGTGGGCTCTGAGATGAAAATTTATGAATGTTGGGAAATCAATACAGGGAAATTGGGCATTGATTCTCAAATAGCCTCTTCACAATTTCCTTACAACCCAATATCTGATCATATTTTAAATGAACGGAGGAAATAAATTATTTTTACATATTATTTGTGTGTTACTATGTTTTCTAAAGGGAAATGTTGATATTTCTTAAAAGGTTTTGTATCACAAAAGTCAATTCTTCTAATCTTTGGACAGCCCTATGTTGTTATGTTTCTGGCATCTCCTCAGCCACCTGTGCAACTTTCCTAAATTTTCATTTCACAAAACCCAAGCAGTCTTTTTATGCGCTTAATAAAATCAGACAAGGCAAACTTCAGGCTTTAGGGGTAGAAGAATAGGGGAAAATTAGAGAGGAAAATGCATATGGAAAAAATAACACTGGGCTGTTATTCTAGTAAATGGTCACATTTGTTTTCAATATGGCTTTGAATTTGGTGTGCAGCATTGAAGTTTGACTTTTCTTCGAAGTCAGCTTCAACCCAACAAAGAATGGAAGAAGTTATTGAAGAATGCAAAGAATATCCAGAACAAAGAAATACTCAGATATGAATAATTTCCCAGATATTATTTAGGTTAATTTGGTTACATTTTCCTCAAGGGTAAAATAAACTTAGTAATAATTGTCATGGCTGGGCATAGAATATTTTCAATAATTTTTTTATTTTATTTCTAGCATACAGATAATCCCACTGTTATTTTAGTTTAAGTTAGTTTAAGCCAAAGGTTGTGTGATCAGTAATGCTGGAAAATGAAGAGAAAGGGCAACATCTTTGACTCAAGAGGAACAATAACTTTGCAGTGAGAGGCTCCAGATAAATTTCTCCCTAGTGGTATTTGCTACTTTGTTACTTTTTTATGTGCATTTATTTTTAGTCATGACAGAACAACAGTCAGTCACACCGGATGAAAACGTCCCTTGACATAGGGAATTCCAAAGGAAAAATCACTTTTGGTTTGGTTTTTATCACTTTAAAGACCACTTTATGAATATGTTTCAATAGAAAACCTGTCTAGCCTGTAAATACTTTGAGTGCATTTCATGATTCCCTCCCCGGACCAGGATGGAAAGCCAAGTTTCGCTTAGGGTTGGCTGAATGTCTTGGCATAAGAACCTTGGCATTTGGCAGTTGAATTTCCAGACCTTTAGCTGACTGGCATTTTCCTCTACAGTTTACTATGGTAGTTTGGGGAAAGTGTATGTTAAGAAATAAACTGCCAACTTGAGTGTGCCTAATCGTGCAATTAGGTGAACCATTGCAAACTTTATAGCATTATTGGATGAAAGCTATTACTTGCTGCCATACAAGTGCTGTGAGGGGGAACCAAAAAAATGTTCCCACAGCCAACATAGGAGGAGCCAATCTTGCAGTCTGAGATATGTAGAAATGCAGCACCCATTAGAAGATACTGAATGCCAGAACAGTGAGCTGATGGAAGAAAAGAGTTTTTGAGTATGATATCAAAATGAAGGACACAATATGTTAGCTTAGGACAACCGTATAACCATTACACATTTTACATTAAGTATTAACTATAGGCTCTGAAGGACATCTCTAGGATGCTTGGTGACTGTAACTAACTTTTAAGTGGAAACACTACCCATAAAATTAAAAAAACAAAAACAAAAACAAAAAAAAATGGAGTCCGAGTTTCTAAGTCTTCCTATGTATTTAGCAGTAACAGTAGAATAAAAAGAAAATTTAAAGTCATCCTTAATTTTTAGAATCCTGTTGACTCCACCAAGTTTTAGCTCTTTTATGGAAAAGTATAGCTCTTTAACACAAATATATAATATCATCACACACACATACATACACACAAACAAACATTTTTGTACAGATACAAATTCTACTCTGAATACTGGTAAAAGTAGTAAAATTAAATAATGTAAAACAAAGAAAACCCCAATTTGTATCACAAGACCTGGTTGAAATCTTGATATCTTGAATTACCTGCCAGCTGTATAGATGTGTGTATGTTAGATGTGTGTATCTATGGTTTTCTCATTGAGCAAGAAGAGCCAATAACCCAAATCTCTTGTGGAAATTTTATCAATATACACCTGCATTTCTTTCCCACCTTCTCAGGTGCTGACAACTTTACTCTACACTGATCTTTTACTGTGATGACTATTTATATTATGTATTTATATAATTATAAAACATGCAATAAATTATGAGTGACATAATTTATTCATACAATTATGTATGCCATTGGAATTATATTTAATCCTATGTATCCACATATTTGATGTACAGAGGAGTACTGAATAGAAGAGTAGTGGCACCGGGGCCAAGGCCACTTTGTTCTCGATACTCATCACTCCTGCTTTGGCTCATGTACTGCTTTCACTGAACAACACCGGGAGACCTTGGAGTATGATCTGGAAACCAGAGTCATAAGCAGTTATCACTTAGGAATAAGATGGAAAATTCTGTGTAAAATATCAGAAAAATTCAAATGCAGGAGTTTATTAAATAATATACTCTGGTAAACAGAGAGTTTAAGACTGAGAAAATATTTTGATATTTGAAAACTTCTTAATAGAAATTATGTTTTGTAAGATTAAAAAAAGGAAAACTGAATTATCATAATAGCCACCAAAAGAATTTATTGAATTTATTTTTCAGAATAATATAGAGGTTTATATGAATATTTGTGAATATTTTTAAAGCTGTTATAAACGTAGACTGCAATGTACCATTCATAATAATGGTTTCTGGCTATATTAAAGATTTCCATGTAAAGCTAAGTTAATAATCTAATTAAATATTTAAAAATATTTTTTATATAATTGGGATGGAGCAACCTGTGCTAGAATGATACTTAGGCCAGAAATCTTGCAATTCTTATTATAATGTTTATTTGATTGAAGTTCGAATATTTTAAAAGGTTATTTAGTCATTAAGAGTACATTTTATAGGATCATTACATCATTTTAGAAGCAGGTAAAATTTAGGAAAAATATTTACAACACATGCAATAAGCACACATAAAATATTCTTTAATTATTATAAATAATTATTATATATCATTTTAAAACACCAATATGCTAATGATCAATAGGCATAGAATATGAATAGTTAGTTCATATAAATAAAAATATCTTATAATCTAAAAACATAAATATTAATGACCAAAGTATTACAAAGTTGATATTTTTCTCTATCAAAGTGACAAATGCAAAAATAGTACCCATGGTTAGCAAAGTGGAAAGCAGACCAACTTACAATAAGAATTAATTGATTCATTCTTTCTGATTGACAAATTGGCAGTATATACCCATAATTAAACTGGTATACACTTAGAGTCAAAAAGTCTACTTCTAGGAATTTATCATAATAGCAATGCAGTAAACATAACTGAACAAAAATGGGATCTGCTTCTCTACCAAAATATTTAAAATAACAAAATTTTATAATTAATTTAAATTGAAATTCATTTGAGATGATTATACACATGTGGTAAATCCACATAGCAAAATATCATTCATAAATACGGTCTTAGAAAAAATCAACTAGACATTTTGAAGGGAAACTGTAGATGAAAGAGGGGATCATGTACTGCCTTATTTTATTTTATTTTATTTTATTTTATTTTATTTTATTTTATTTATTATTTTTTGAGATGGAGTCTCGCTCTGTCACCAGGCTGGAGTACAGTGGCACGATCTCTGCTCACTGCAACCTCTGCCTCCTGGGTTCAAGTGATTCTACTGCCTCAGCCTCTCGAGTCGCTGGGACCACATGCATGCGCCACTATGCCCAGCTAATTTTTTTTTTTTTTTTTTTTTTTTTTGGTATTTTTAGTAGAGACGGGGTTTCACCATGTTGACCAGGATGGTCTCGGTCTCTTGACCTTGTGATTTGCCTGCCTCAGCCTACCACAGTGCTGGGATTACAGGCATGAGCCACTATGCCCAGCCTGTTTCATTTATCAGACTAGATGATGAGCTACCTGTTTGGGGAAGGGATAAAACCATTATGTGCTATGCCTCATGGACATGCATGCGTATGTGAAGGGCTAAATACGTCCAATGTCATGGACCAATGTCAAAAATACGTAAGTAGTTTGAAGAGAGAGAGGAAATGAGTGAAAGAGATAGAGATAGAAAGAGAAGCTAAATTAATGATATGAAGGGATGCATTGCTTATTGGTTTGAGGACATGCAAAGAATAGAAGGAGTGGACAGAGAAGGCAGTACTACTTATCTTTGTATTTTCTATCCTCTTTTTATTTGACAAAAACCACTTCTTATAATGAGAAAGGTAAATCAAATACTTAGTTAATCACAGGATTAGAAAAAATGTTTGTAAGAGAGCAACACGTATTTTAATGAGTTCAAGTTTCAAGGGCCAATTACATATTAAGTAATTTGTGGCTAGGATTACTAATACATTGTCAATATTTCAAGATATTATCAAATGTCAGAGGTAAGCAAATATACCAAATTTTAATAATGTAGTAAGAGATTACTTGTGAGCCTTATAAACCTGTAATCTCATTATCAGTATTTTAAGGATTCTTGAAAGACTCATTAAGTAGATGTTTGGGGAGCTGTTGGCAAAGCAAATAGAGATGTGGATAGAATAAAAGAGATTCAGTCTTCAGTTCAGAAAACAGTTATAAAATATTTGTTTAAAGGCATGCCTCCTTATGTCTCTTTCACTGGGAGTGAGACATAAAGATGAAAATGATAAGATTGTTTCCTCAATTATTATATAATCAAGTTGAAATAATGATAGATAGATAAAAAGTAGATAAAATATACATTGATAACTGTAATGCAATACAAGTTATATTGCTTGCAAAAAGGGGTGTAATAAGTATTGCTTCTTCTTTGAAGCCTTCTCCATTATCCTTGGCCAAAATTAATTTTCCCATAATCTAAGTTCCATGAATCATCAACCAGAATTTGCATTGAAACTGAAAGACCAGGATGATTTTACCACATAAACAATGAAAAGTATCTTTAGGTAAAACAAACTATCATAAAAAATAAACTGAGGTATAAAATATAAGTGTTTTGTAAACATCCAGTATGATGAAGTTATTGTGTCTGTAAGTAGAGTTTTATGAAATGGAACAGAAAAGGGAGGTGTATGCAGATCGAAGAACTTCTTACTGTAGATTTGAACATGTGTAAATATTCATAGTCTATGAATGAAATATGTAAACAACCATATTTGAAGAAGGGAAAATGTCTTAGAGAGAGAGTGCCTTGGAATGGAAAATACCAGACATAGCAAATTCAGGTCATTACCAACATTGGAGCTGATTACAATATGAAGTAGCATGATGGGAGAGACAATGATACACAAGGGAAATCATCAATATTTTGCAGAAGAAAGGACAGAACATGCTAAATAATTATAAATCTTCAGATAAGAACATATTTGAGTAGATATTTTTTGGATATGGTAATTTTTTAATGAATATCCTCATAGAAATCTCTAACACATTGTTGGAAAAAAGGTCATAAACTATACTGAGAGGTATTTGCATTAAGATAAGCCAGGTTAAGCCAACAAAAGAAATAACCCTTAAGCTTCAGTGATCTTACATAATAAATGTTTATCTCTCACTCACTTTTCATTTCTAACATATCCAACAAAGGTCACTAAAGTAATCTTCTCTGCCCAGAGGTTCAAGAATTTGAGCTGATGACAATGACAACTCCGGTATCATATAGCCTGACTATTAGAACACATTTGTCTAATATTCTAGTGTCAAGAAATGAGACAATATTGAGGGCCCCATGTTTTTGGTTGTACTTTGTTGCAGAGATGAAATATGTAACTTCAACTTACAGTCCAATGGCCAGAAGTAGTACCATGGTCCTGCCCAGCTGAAAGAAGGCTGACAAATGTCAGATAAGCACATAGATTCTCCATGCACAAAATGTATTTCTACCACAAGAAACCAGGGTTAAAGAAATGAATCTATGAACAACCAAAGATTGTTAATGCATCTGTGAGAATAAATCAGACACCTTATGATAAGAGTAATAGCCAATAAAAGAAGAGAGTTGAATGTAGCACTGTATTTACTACAGGAAGAAAAACAAATGAAGAAAATGGAAACAGGCAAGGATGAAAGTAGTGAGCTGAGACTACTGCCATGGAAGTCAAAAAAAGAAAGTTGTAAACAGTGGAGGGGTTCAGCAATGTCAAGTGGAGTAAAGAAATTGCAAAAAGACAGAAGGTCTTTGGATCTTTCACATGCAAGTTAGAGAAACTATTTCAAAAGAAAAAGTATAGAATAATATTGATGGTAACTTACAGATTGCAGATAATGGATGGCTACATGGGTTGAGAAGTGAAGACAGTGAATATAAATTTAATTTTCTCATAAACCCAACAAATTCCAACAACGGGAATCCTTAGGTAAATATCTTCATTTCTCTTAAATTCTATTTGTTGTTCTATAAAATTAAGGCCTCTAAAAAGCTTAATTCCAAGCTTGCCTCCAGCTCAAAACATAATACTGATAATACTAACAGCAACAATAATAATTATGAACTATTAATGGTTAACGATGTGCCAGGTATCGTGCTCAATATTATCTATGCACTATCTCATATATAATTACATTCACATTTCAAAAAAGAGATTAATGAGATTAAGATTAAATATTCTGTCCAAAGTCACACATTTATTATGTGGATAAATTTTAATTAGAGCCCGAGGTCATATGTTTCCTTACCCATAATTGATGACAGATTAGATGCATGCTATAGGTAAGCCCTCTATTGATCTTGACCATATATTAAAATTATGCTATCCTTATCAATAAATTTTAATATTGATTATAAAATTAATAGATCATTTAACAACTATTTATAAAGCATATTAATTAGCAGACCAATGAGAGATTAGAGGGAAGCTCTAGCATTTGACTCTGTCTTCTCTAAAACTTCATGAATGACTTTGACGAGCACAGGTAAGAATTGGTGTTTATTAAATCTCTGTCTTGATGAAGGGAGGAATCTTGTGGAGTTTGAAACTTACTGAAGTTGCAGAAGTAGAGAGCAGCGATGACTGGCTTAATATTTCTGCTGAAGAAGACCCAGAAATTTAGCTGACTGAAAATTCCATGAAGCTAACACAGTCAAGCACTGCTAATTGTACTGATACAATCAATTAATGCATGGGAAGGGCCTAGGTAAAGGGCACCAATGATCCCTTTGAATGTAGTATTAACTGAATAGAAGACATCTGGACTTAAGACATAGTCACTACATTTTAAGAGGAACATTATAACCTGGGGTCAGTTCAAAGGAGAATTACCAAAATGGTCTTGGCACTGGAAGCCACCTCAAATGGAAAAAGATTGCAGATACTGAGAATATTTAGCTTGACAAAGATAAAAATTGAGGAGTTACAAACACTTGAAGGGCTAACATAAGAAGATACTGCAAAAATTAGAAAATATACTTCTTTATTGAGTTACACATGGCACTATGTAACTTTCAATTTTAGGTTTCAGTTTTATCCTCTGTATTTAGAATAAATCTCATACATATAGTTACAGCTGTCCAAGGGAAATGAGCTGACATTAAGATAACCAAAGATTTTAGAGTGTTATGTAAGTAGGGACACAGTATTATTCATTTTTCAAACTGGGTCACTATAGCTAGTAAAGAGTGCTGATAATAATTATCCTCAGAAAATATGTATAAACTTGAGTTGTCTCAGGTAAAGTGGGGTTTTTCTGTCTTATTGAATTCTCCCAGCTACTATATAGGGTCCATATAATCATTGCCTCTATTTTATAGATAAAAAATCTGAAGTCTTATCATACATGTAAAATCAAACTCATAGTATGTGGCAATCAGAATTCAAATCTGACTCCAATTTGCAGGCTTTATTTCACTGCTCCGTACTGCCACTCCAAAGTTATTGCTTTCTTGGGAAGACATTTATTCTGGGAAATTATTTTCATAAAGACTGGATAAGCACCCTTTTTTTAAAAAAAAGAAAAACACTCATATTCTACAGGAGATAATGATCAATGCTTTTTCTGCCTTGGGATCCAAAGACATTGCTGAGTCTACAAATTAGGCAGGTGTGGAAAGGACAGAAAAAAGGCAGGGAGGAAATGATCTGTAAGTTTCCTTCCAACTTTAAGATCCGGTAATATCATAGAAAACATGGCCTGGAAACCTTAGATAAGGCTTCATGAAGATGACCGTGAAGCAGGGCCCAGGTATATTTTGTTCACCATTGTCTGCATTGCCAATAATATGTGCTCAATGAACATGGTTAAGTGAGTAAAAAAGAATCACATAAAAAAAAAAAAACTTCCTTGTACACTTGATCCCATGTATAAGCACCTTTTCCAGACAAAGAACCATTGTTATTTTTGTATTAATTTGTCATTATTCACTTTTAATATCTTAATCACTTGTCTATAAATATATCCACGGCTACCATACCATCTCTGAGTAAATTATACAGGCTACAAAGTCCGTCATCCTGAATTTAAGCCCATTCTCTGCCTTTTAAAGGCTGATCTGCCATGGTCAATTTAATTTAGTCAGCCTCTTCCTCATTTTACTTATTTATAAAGAGAACAATGTAATAGTAACTACCTTTTAGAGTTGTTGTGATAAATAAATTGCTTAGCATAACATTTGTCGCAAAGTTAGCATTCAATAAATATTAACTATTCTTATTTCTGTATGTGTCCATGCCTTCATGCTAAATTTTGCCCACTTACTTTCTTGCTGAATTAAAATAGTTTCTCATCTCTAGAGAGCCTGAGACATAACTCACCCGGCAGATACAGAGATCATCATAACCTTCATTTTATTTTTAAGATTTAAAAGAGCAATGCTACATCTAGACATAAGAGCTGAGCAGGTTGAAAGGTGTTGATTTGCTGATCTGTTCCGAGCTACCATTGAATTGATCTTAAAAATAGAGCCAGGCTCTGATCCAATGCCCTCTGTGTTCAATGGTGCTGGTTTTCAAGAATTATATCAGGGCTGAAGACAATATTCGCAGAATGAAAAGGGAATAAAGAAAATGGCACACTCTGAGAAATCTAAGTTGGACATTTTCCATAGAAGTCATTGAGTAGTTTCTGACTTAAAGTAGCAGACTATTTCTAAGTACTATTACTAAAGGCTTCTTTTCACTTTTCAGTAGTATTTACTATTAATAATATTTTTGTTTTCGCAGAGGGAAATCTGAAAACCTGGAAACTCAATCCCATGAGTCATATCTGAAGGGACCGCATGTAAGATCTGGGAAGATGGGTCTCTACAGACAGTGTGACAGGAAAGGTTGTCCCCTCCTTCAGGGTTTGTAAAAGAAGTAATAAGTCAACCAAGAGTGACCTGCTATTGTAGCAAAACAGGGACACACTGGAAGTGTCTGCAATGAGCCCTGCCCTTAGTAGTTTACATCTCTGAGATACAATACAGAGACACGTCTATCTACACTGATCACTTAAATAAAGACTGCAATGTCTGGAAATCAAAAAGGGTCATAAGCAGGTATAATTAGGAAACGTACATTGGGGGAAGCAGGAGTTGAGGCAAGGCTTACAGGTGGATAGAATTTGGAACGACAGAGAGGAGATGCTGACACATTCCAGTTTCTTTGACACACAGAGAGGCTTGATCACTGACGATCATAAAGAGCCAGTGATGTCTCATTCCTCCTCCTTCCCCAATATGCAAACAGATCCGTTCTTAGTTCTACCATCAGCCTCCGAAATGCAACTGCTTCTGACCTAGAAAAGCGTCTAGCTAGCCACATTTTATTTTAATATATATTTTAATTTTACTCTATTATAAATATAAACATGAATACAGAAACCAAGTTTTAAAATTGTTATTTTAGCAAGGACTGAGGTAAAATGTCAATGACCTATTTTCTATTTTCTTGGTTTTCCATCTAATTTTAGTAATACTTAAACCCTACAGTTGCTCATCATTTTGGGACCAGATTTGGGGATGAAAACTTTCTCTTTCAGCATGAGCCAACTGCTAATGTAGGAGGTGTTTGTCTGGTTTGTAATATTTTATGTAGCTGTTAACAGGTATGACTTGAATATTTATTTTATAGAATTAACTGTTAATATTTTCAATTCTACCTGACAGTTTGAAAATCTGTACTTTTGCAATTATATATTATATCACACTAACAAAATATAAGCAAATTGTTTTTAGTTAAATAATCAGAACAAAGAAAGGTTTACTTTTTTGGAGAGCTTGAGTAGTATTCTTATCTGTGCCCATAAGATCCATATATTATTATAATTAAACTGAACTGGGATATGATAAATTTTGATATTTTTCTTTGACTTTTTTTGAGAGTTCTTCAGAAACTCAGAGAATCTATGAATAATATTTTTTTCAGTAGGAAACCAAGTCATGTTCTTCATTATATATTTTTAAAAATATAATTCAGCTGTTCTCATTAAGTCACATCTACTCAATATTTTCACTTTATTCTACTTTAAGAGAAATCTTAACGGAAATTAATCCCTGATGACAGATTCTTAAGACTCAGCTGATGATTTATAATGATGATAATTGTTTTGAAGACCTTAAATTGCCCATTCCACAAGGGTCTAAAATGAACTCGTCTCAGCTGCCTGGATCATAATGCCATTCACAGACAGTTTGACAAACTACAGCCCATAGGCCAAATCCCAGTTGCCACCTATTTTGTTAAGGCAAGTGAACAAAGAATGTTTTTCCCCATTAAGTTGTTGAAAAATAAAAGATTAGTATTTCATGATAAATGAAAATTATAAAACATTCAGAGTTCAGTGTCCAAAAATAAAGTTTTCTTAGAACACAGCAACGCTTGCTGAAGTACATATTGACTGTTACTCTTTTTATGCTCCAGTAGCAAAGTTGAGCAGTTGTGATAGGGAACACATGACTGGAAGAGCCTAAAAATATTTACTACCTGGCCCTTTACAGACATAGCTTGCAGATTCTGTTATAAAAGGCACTAAATTTGAATTAAATTCAGGAGATCTTAGACTTAGTCCTTGATCTGCCATATGCTAGACACGTAACTTTGGGGAAAGTTTTTAACCTTGGTGAGACTCAGAATTCTCATTGATAAGATGAGATAAACAGTAAATCTGAACTGTAGGGAGACTAATGGTGAAAGCGCCTGTTAGACCATAAAACAATGTAAAATGAAAGAAGATAACATTAAATTAGATGCATACATCCATTTGTCCCAGGCAATTAAAACAAGTATAATATGATCAAGGCTTTCCACAAGGTATGCATTCAATTTTAAAAAAGCAGTTTTGGTTCAAGGAAAAGAAAAAGAAAAAAAGTCTTACAGATTATCAAGTTCAACTCAATAACTCATCTAGTATAAGCAAAATTGCTTCTTTCTTGATCTTTCCAAGGACCTTGCAGACAGCTTGTGTAGTGAAATGAGTATTAAGGTTAGATTCACCTTTTCACTTTAGACATGATGACAAAATATGTGTGTGCATATAGACAGTGGATATGGGCATTTTTAAATATATGCACATAAATGTACATGAGGAAGAGTACCGAAGGGACTCACTCAGACTTGATGCCTCTAAAATTTTTCAATTAATAAAAGTGTCAGTTCAGAAGCAACCAAGTTGGAAATAAATCACAGGAAGATTCACTTTCAGCAGCGGGCTGAGGGCAAATGTGTGTGTCTTTAAGTGGGTACTGAAACTCTGTGTGTGTGAAGACAATTGAAGGAAGCTTCAGGAAGCCTGGATGCTGGACCCCTAGGTGGCCTGCTAGTAAGAGGCAGACAGACAGCCCAGGCTTTCCTTGTACAATCACATTTTTTCCGGTGACATTCCACTTTACAGAATGATGCCACTTTTGTCTATGAGCGAAATTCCCAGTTCAAGAGCGCCAATCTACTCTGAACAAAGAGAAGCACCTGGGGCATGCCTGTTTTGATAGCCTGCCTGGCTCCTGAAGTGGCTTGTGTCCAGAGAGGATGTGGATGACAATGCCTTTGACTTGGGTCCTTGGGGGGTCATGAAGGTGGAAAATTATAGGATCAGGAGGAAAACTGTCTCCTGGGTTGACTATAAACCCAAGGCAAAGTTCCAGGATTAAGGACTCATCAGTGGGTCAGAAGTGACCTCTAGTGGGGTCTACAGCTTTATTCTCTTCAATGAAAATTATCTCTGTCATAATAGCTGTTTATGGACCATAATACCTGTTTATGGTACAGTAAGGAGGGACCACACTTACATTAGGCACCATTTGATGAAGGGTATAAAAAGAAAAAGAAAATGAGAAATAAATTAGAAATCAAAGTAAGAGGGGAAAAAATTAAAAAGATAAAGAGAAAGAATACAAAAGAGAAAAAACTCAAGCACCAGAAAAAAATAATAATAATAAAAGTAAGAATATCTATATTGTCTTCCTGAGAATTTATTTCCTTTAGTGAATCAGGAATTGGGGACAAGCCTTAAAATAATATGACCATATCATTCTTCAGTTCAAAATCTCCTAAGCACCTGAGATTGATCTTAAAAGTAGAAACGATTCTCCTTTGCAAAGTCTGCAGGACCTTACCTGGCCCAGCAGCTTCTATCTTGCTAACCCATCTTAACTTGCGTCTTTCTTGTTTACGAGCAACACTGCTTGTTTTTAGGTTCCTCTAATAAACTCCTCTTCCCACCGAAGGACGTGGGCACTCATTGCTTCCCCATCCTGCAATCATCCCATGGCTGGTTCCACCTTGTCATTTTGTTTCGGCTTCAGGTCTACTCAGAGAGGCTTTCTTCATCCAATCAAATTGAAGAAGTCATCTTCCCTCATCACCATCACTGCATCCTATTTTATTTGTTGCATATAATTTATCTATCTAAAGATCTCATGTAACCTAATTTGTTGTTAATATGTATGTTTGTCTATTTCACTGAAATGCAAATTTCCTGAGAGCAGGGTCCTAGAAACATACTAATCATGTAGCAGGTTCTCAGTAACATTCGTAGAATGGATGAATGAATAAATACTTGAAAAGAGTTGCTTATGTAGACATTTTGAAAAGTTTGATTTGAAAGTAACTTGGAGGCCTTTCCATTCAACCCTTTCTACTTATATGTTATGACTGATAAAACTAAGACCCTTAGAATTTAAGTGAATTATACAAGGTCATGTCATTATTTGTGTCAAAGATGGTTTATTTTGAAATTTGTATATAAGTTTCTCATTCCAGAAGTGAAGCTGGATGAGTGATTCTATACAAAAACAGGCATGCTGCAGTATGATAAACCTCAAGAAAGCTATTACGCCACCTTGTGTCCTCTTTCTCTAGATAGACTATAGAAGAAGCGGGATGATGTCTAGCCAAGTAAGGAACTGGGGTGACATTTTGTTGTTATTGTTATTATTCTAGACATGATTTGGTGAATGTTAGGGGTAGAAAATATTTAGTGGCATGATTCCGCTATTAGTGGGTTCCCAGAAGACTGAGTTCTTTCTTGTACAGAAAGGAGGGACCACATTTACATTAGCAGTTCTAGATAGACGGAAATTCAATATCTTCTCCCAAAAGTTCTGTTATCTTAGTTGGTTAAACCGTAGATATGACCGACAGATCCTTTATGTATCAAGTAGGTGAAATCCTGGCTTATGTTAAAGGATAAGGATCGTTATGTTAAGGCTGTGGCTAGGTTTCACATTGAGGCTGTCTGGGTAAAATTAACTGACTTATTCTCTTAAGACATATGGAGAAAGGTCAATTGCATAATTGTATTTTAAACACAGAACCTGCATCAGCAAGTGTATTCATTTTCTAGGACTGCCATAACAAAGTACCACAAACCAAGTGGCTTAAAACAACAGAAATATATTGTCTCACAGTTCTGAAATCAAAGCATCGGCAGAGTTGGTTCCTTCCAAAAACTATGAGAAAGAAACCTGTCCCGTGCCGCTCCCTTAGCTTCTGGTCGTCTGCTGGCAGTCTTTGGCATTCCTGTTTGTAGGCTCATCATCCTGATCTCTGCCTTCAGATTCACATGACATTTTCCCTGTGTGTGGGCTCATCTCCAAATTTCACCAGTCATACTGGATTAGGGTTCACCTTAATGAGCTTATCTTAACTAATTATACCATGAACAAACCAATTTCCAAATAAGGTCACATTCTAAGCTGTGGGTTCCAGATCTCAGCATACGAATTTTGGAGAGACACAATTCTATTCATAACATCAAGTTTAGTTTTAATAACTCTAAGGGACTGACTACCAGAGAAAGATAATATCATTATAAAGTAGTATTTGCTGGGATGGAGGTTAAATTCAGGGACCACCTTAAAAAACAAAACAAAACAAAACAAAACATAACTATTGACTTAAATTCCAACAATTTTCCCATTACACAAAATTGCCTTTATATTCTAATAATTTATATAGCCAACTGAGTTCATTGAGCATCTAGCTTTGTCCAGGCACTGTGCTTTTAGGCACCGGAATCCAGCCAAGGACCAAAAATAATTTCTAACTTAGTAGGTGGCAGCGTACTGCCCAACTTTGTGCCTCCAACGGAATGTATAAATTCAATCAATATTATTTGGAACTATGATAACAATATGACCAATGAGGTTTTCAAAGTAGAAATGAGTGTCGGAAAGGATTCAGAGTGGAAGTAATGTGCAAGCTGAATAGTAATAAATCAAACTATGATGTTGCTTCCGCAACTGTTCTGATCCATTGAGACATGATTTTTAGTTATCACCAAAAGTAAAATCTACCAAGTATGAAGTCTTGAGTGATCTTTAGGGTTTTATCCTCGTATAGTAACTTTGGGAATGACTTTGTATTTGAAAACCACATACTACTTTTGTATGATTCTGTAAATCTGAAGCATTCTGTGTACACCTTTCCAAAGCTGGTGCTGGCAGGATTTTCTTATATTGCTATGCTATTTCTGCTCCTGTTTACTAAAAGCCTTTTCAACTCTTCTTGTGCATTTATATCTAAAATCTCCTTTTTCCCTCTAGTGGAAACAGGAGAATGTAATCCTGCAGGGAGACTGTTTGTTAAGGTTTAACCTGTAACACAAACATGTTTTATCTGGTCTAGCACAAGCTGTAGAGCCTGAGAAGCTTGGAGCCATTTGTCTCCTTAGGGTCCTCAGGGTGTTGAAGTAATAAGCCACCACGGGGTCACAAAACAACAAAGAACATACTTCCTAAGGATTTGTAGATGTGTTTCAAAACTCTCAAGGTGCAAACAAGTGCAGCCTACTTATACGAGATAACTCGAGAAGGCCGATGGAGTATTGTATAACTAGAGAGAATGTCAGAATTGAGTATGCATGAAAAGTGGCTCACACTGAGCTCTTTGAATTGTATAGAGGTAGAGGTTTGGATGAGGAAGAGCACTGGCCTGAGGGAGGAAGTTCTGGTCCTCCCATTCATTGTTCTGGCATGAGGTCTGTCATTTAATGACTCCAGACAGCACTGTTCTCATATGAATTGGAGTCTGCACTAGATCTATTTTCCAAAAGTTCCTGCTACCAACAGCCACAGGTTTCAGAAGTGGAAATGTATTTTTATGAAGTTTTAAATATTCATTTGTTTATTTATTGAGTTATAATTTCCATACATTTCAGTTTTGATTTAATTTTTGAAACTGCATAGCTACTAGTCAGAAATTGTTGAGCACAAAATTATAAGGAATATTACCATATGGAGTTCTAACATTTTCAGGCAAAAATTAAGGCATTTTGTTAGCTTATATCATTGTCACAATTTTTGAAATGCTGCAAATTTTACAGGCCACTATGATTTCCAGGAGTCAGATAAAGATCGCTGGGAATAGATAATCTGTATGATTCTTTCCCTAGAACCTAAAAATTCAGGAGCTAATTTGCATGCTCCCAGTGACGGAAGTGAAAGGAAAAATAAACGTTAATTATTGCCTTGAGTAAAGGATCACTTATAGGATCCATCTTGAGTCCTCGACTAATGATATCGTTTGGCGTTCTTTACTGCTCAGAACTACCTTTAGATTAGGGCAATGGAAGGCCACCTATATAGTACAGTTGGAAAATTTGTATCAAACCACTGCACACTTAACATCCTGGGCATGGTACAGAAACCTAGAGGCCCCCTTTTACAGAGACGAATGCTTTAGAAAGAAGCCATTAGCATGTCTCTCCCACACCCTTGCATTATTCTTTTTTTTTTTTTTTTTTTTTTCCTCTTTTTCTTTTGAGACGGAGTTTCTCTCTGTTACCCAGGCTGGAGTGTAGTGGCGCAATCTTGGCTCTTTGCAGCTTCCACCTCCTCTCCTGGCTCCAAGCAATTCTCCTGCCTCAGCCTCCTGAGTAGCTGGGACTACAGGCATGCACCACCATTCCTGTCTAATTTTTGTGATTTTAGTAGAGATGCAGTTTCACCATGTTGGCCAGGATGGTCTCAAACTCCTGACTTTGTGATCCACCTGCCTCGGCCTCCCAAAGTGCCGGGATTACAGCCGTAAGCCATTGCTCCAGGCCGCGTTATTCTTCAAATGAGAAATATCTTAATTTCCGTGGCACATAAATTATTCACTAAGCTAAAAATGATTTATTAAGTACCTATTGGTGACCAGATGCTGTACTGATCCCAGGAACATGAGAATCCTAATCTCTGCCTTCAGGGAGTTTACAACCTAAAGAGATTTGTAGATCAACCAAGCACTAAGGCACTGAGAAATGAAAACAAACAGAATGAGGAAGAGAAAAGACTGGAGTTCTTGATGAGGAATAGCTGCGACGGGGAGAAAAATAAGAATGGGGTGAAGGGAAAGGAGCAGGGAAGCATGCAGTAAATATGAGGAAATAAATGAGTGGAAGGAGGAGGTGACAGAGGACAAGAGTTGGAAGCAAAGATTAAGTTGTTTTAGTAGAACCAGATGACACTGCTACCCCTGCACAATTTGCCAGGATCAGCTCCACTCTATATTACTTCTGGAAGTATTTACATATCAGTTTACTCCGCTGTGCTGGGTTGTGACTGTCCTCTGAGAAGTAGCACAGTATAAGTGCCTGTCGATTCACTGGTTGTCTGAAGCACACACTGCCAAGACAGTGCTTCAATTAAGAAAATAAATTCAGGTGTTTGTGAAATATACATTCTTTCACTGTACTTTGTTCAACGCACATTCATCATGGAGCTGGGTCTCTTGGAAATTTTCTCAGATTCAACCACTGCAGCTAGATGTTTCTGTTATAAATCCGGTAAAGGCAAGTGACAAATAGCCTCATTTTCTCCTCTACTGGATGTATTTGGAATTAACAGGGACTCCAGAAAATGAAGAGGCAGCATAGCTTGGTAAAGGGGGAAAGAGAGTTTTAGACAAAAGTGAAAATTTCTCTGCCCTTGTTCCGCCTCTGCCAGCAGGTTATTTCCAAAAGGTTTGTTTATTTATTGTATTTAAAGTAGTGTTTTCTCTGCTAAAAAGTGAGAGGGCTGATGTCTTATTTCTAAGGACATATCCAGCTCTATTATTCGGTGACTCGGATCTAATTATAGTACTGGGCTGAGAAATATTCCCAACATTTTATCAAGAACCTCTCTGCTCGTGGAAGCATGCAAGACATTATGTCAAAACAGTCAGAATTTTTTTTATTCCTGCCCTCCTGCATTCTAGAGGTTCCTCCATGTTGACAGTATCAATCAATGCATGCATGCCACAAGGGAAGACAGCTGTCAAGTGCACACTGGTTTAAATCAGCCTACTATGAGTCATTATACTGAGTGTAATGCATGTTCAAAGATGTGTGAGATAGAAAACTGGAATTAAGGAGAGAGGGCTATTGGTTTCAGATGACCCCCTAGATGGTTCTTATTGTCGGATTCCAGGTGACTTGGATAAATTATGAAAGAAACCACTTACCAAATAAATGTTTAAACACTATACCTGATCTGTATTATAAAATATTGTATCAGCAAATTGATTACTTTAGATAAAGCAATGTAGAATAGTACAAAGAAGAAAGAAAAAAATTTCTAAGCAATTCTCTTTCTGAAATCACCAAAAAATAGAAAGTAGAAAACTTAAAAACATAATGCTGTGGTGCATGAGTTATAGTGAGCCTGAAGTCTACTCTTCTACTTGCTTGTTATGTAAAAGATGTGGTACTGTATATGCTTGTGTGTGTGTTTTTTTAAATATGCATGTACATTATATATATATACACACTATATATATATATACACTATATATATATACACACTATATATATATATATATATATATACATACACACACACACAGTTGTCATGAACAGTCTCTGTTATGATCCTACAGATTTAATGGAAAATTAAATATTCTAGGAAAGAAAAAGATGTCTTCCCCAAATTAGGGAGATCTGTAACAATAATAACAGCGGTTTCATGGATTAAAAAAAGACCTAAAGGGAAAGAAAAATGGTTTCCTCGATATGTTTTTCTTTCTGATTAAATAATTTGAATTGTTTTGATAAATAAAACCCCAAGAAAAGAATCAGTTGATCTTTTAAAAAGACGAGGGTAAAGTGTGATTAAACTGAAATAGAAGAAAGATTTTGAACAGAGGAGTGGCATGTGTTGCAATCAGTTCCTTACAGAAGTTCCAGTCTTCTCTTCTGGGGTTGGGCTGAGGGTGTTGGTTGTTTCGTCTGCTCAGAACTCTTCCTTGCTTGAGGATTTGCGATCCTTTCATATTGAGAAAATTCTCCCAATTCCAAATATGTGAGAGTAGAGGAGGATGGTCACCCAAATATGATACACCATGCACTGAAGGAGATTCCAGGTGAAGGTGAGTCCATCAGAATCCATTTCAAGGATTTTTTTTTAGTTGAAATTAAAGAAAGAGCACTGATCTCTACTGCTGGTCATCAAAGATTTAATCATGAAAACTATGGTGATAGAAGGATGAGTTGTGTGTTTATAAAACCAATGTCTTAGACATTCAGAACACAGTGAAGCCCATAGAAGGATTCTTTTTTTTTAATTATTTTTTTTAGTCCGGCCTTAAACCATTCTCTGCCCAATAGACACTCCCCTCTCCTTCGCAACATTTTGGGCAGATTCTCTCACTCCATGACTTTTGTTCTTTTTAATATTTTAATAAAAATCTCCAGTGTCATGTGGAAGTTATTGCTAATATTTCATTGAATCCTCTTCTCCTAGCTGTTAGGTCACCATTTGTTTGATGCACAGCCTTTTCTGTCTCAGCCTCTCCAGTTTTAGGGCAGGTGGTGAAGGATTATGAAAAGAGATAAATGCCTTCTATTTAGTTGATGGTCATTTCTCTTGGCTGGTAACACTTTCTGTCTAAAGAGTCTTCTCATGGGGCACATGTGTGAGTTGTGTTGTGGCCTCCACACAGTACAATTGTTTGATGTGTGAGAATCTTCTACTTTTGCTTTGCCCAGCCTCTGTCCACAGGTCTGGTACCCCTTGGGTGAGGTACCAGAAACTTTGCTTCAACCTATTTCCTTTCCAGAGAGGAAGATCACATATCACATGAGGAATAGATTACCACAGTCCTCCTGTTCCTCCATCCCACCACAGATTGCTCCTGTCAGCCTCTGTCATCTTCTGGTGCCAAGGAGAACCTGCTGCTTCAGTTCATGTACCCAGCTCCTGAAGCGTGTGTCAGATTCTCTAAAAACTCTGTTTCTGAGCTTAGGGGTGGCAGGCATTAGGTAGGTCTCCAAGTTTCTCAATTCAGCAAACATATAGCTGCAGAGAGATGCCAGTTCCACAATTGTAATTCTCCTGCCAGTAATCAGGTTCTATGGGGATGTGTGTGGCCACTCTCAGCTTTGGGGTTTCTGCAGAGAAATCTGTGAAAATGAAAGAAGCCCATCTGCAGAGGGAGAAATTTAAGCCAATATCACGGGGAAAAGCAGGCGTGAGAGAAAGAGTGATATCCTGGTTGTGTTCATGTCTTTGGTTCTGATTGTATTTAGGACCAGCGCTGCCTCAGACTTGCCATGGTATAATTACATGCGGCAGTTTTTCTTTCTGCTTAAGTAGGTTTGAGTTTAAACATCAGAATCTCTCTCTCTCTCTCTCACAGACACACACACACATATATATACACACACACACATATACACACACATATATATCTGTATATATATACACATACATATATACGTATATATATACAGAGAGAGATGAGGAGTGTTATATGTTGCAGTCACTTCTTTGCAGAAGTTGGAGAGAGAGAGAGAGACAATATTCCAGGTGTAAATTGAGATTTTGACACAATGATGGAGAACTAGGGTTTGTTATCTCGTAAAAGCCCCACATTTTTTTCTGAAGTGGATACATACTCAAGGATGTTTCAACCTAGCAAATTTATGTTTGCCAGCTACTGGGTTGACAGTATTTTATTCATTTTAAAGGTAAAAATTTATAAATCTTTCATAAAAATAGTTGAAGCCCATGTGTATTCGAGTTTCATTAGTTTTGACTCACACACACAAGCACATACACAAAAATGAAATGTATCCAATTAGAGGTCATAAAGGATGTTCTGGGTCATCAAAGCCATCATTTGATAAAATATACTTCAACATTCTTCAAGCATTTATGGTAGTTAATTATCTAGTCTAGCCTTGGGAGTCTCCAGAGATCATGTTTCTGTTGCCTTTTGTTCCATTAAATCTATCAGTTTGCATTCACATTGGCAGTAGAGGAGTTGAAGCAAGAAAAAAGAAGAAAAAACATTTTTCCCCTTATAAAGCATCACTTCATTCTAATACACACAGATATTATTTTGAAAACCTGACCCCATTACACTTTGCTTAGTTTCACATATTTCCCAAATTCCAAGCTACATTGTAGGGCACCCAACAGAACTGCCTGCAAAGCTTCTGAATGCTAACATCATATCAAATCCTCCAGCACTCACATGGGGAAGGTGTTGAAGTCATTCTGTCCCAGAAATACTTTTGTTCCTGAAATATTTATTCAAATTTGAATCTAATGAATAGTCTGAAAACCAATGTTTTAATAACAAAACAAAACAGCTTATGGTTCAAAGTGAATGTGATGCCTGGTCTGATGCCGGTAGCTCTTTATCTGAGTATATGCTGACATCTAACAGCAGTTTCTAAGCTCCCTCTGATGGTGGGCGACCATCGCATTATTTCTCCATTGTATCATTCTCATGCTTGACTCCATAAATGAGCTTGTTCAGTTCCGAGTGGTAAATTCTCTCTTCTTTCCTTCATGTCTCTTCATGTTTTTCAACATACACAGACAATAGCTTATCAGTTTGAAAATTCCAAACTAATTAATAAGCAAGTAAATAGGTGCGAAAAACTGTATTTCTTACTACGAAAATCTGTACCACAAATACCTTTCCTCTTAAAATGTTTGATTTGCCTTTGCTTCTGATACCCATTAAGTTGATAAAGAATCATTCATCTTTGAGGTTATATATAAAAATAATTGAGGATCTCCTCACTACAAATAATGTGACTACATTTGCAATTTTGCTGAATTTGATGTGTGGCTAAAAATGAAACTCAAAATTTAAAGCAATTCCAAGACTTAAAAAAAAATTTCCTTATTTCCTTACATAAAAACATTAAATCTAACCACATAAAAGTGTTCTCATGGGTGATGGAAAAGTTTGGATACAGAGGGCATGTCTGGTTCCATGAAAGATGGGAAGTTAAAGTAAATAATAAGTGTGGAAATTTAGTGCTTAAAAGCTTTCTCATGAAAATGTGAGGTGGCCTGGGCTCTGGGTCACAATGCTTTCTTTAATGGAGCTTTTAGTTAGTAAGACAAGGAATGCATTGTTACTGGACTATATACCTATTTGCAAAAAAAAAAAAAAAAAAAAAAAATCTAGCAGAGGAAAATAGATCGCTTTTCATTTGATCCTCAAATCAAAGAATGTTAGTGATGTAAAAGGTCTTTGAGATCACCGAGCCTAACACCTTCCTTCTACAAATAATAAAGGTAAATCACAGAGAGGAGAGCTAACTCTACAAGGCCACAGAACTAGGTGAGTCTATTTAGTAGTGATATCATGATTCCTTTAAGTGCAGCATCTTAACTATAAATTCCAATATTCTAGAAAGAACAATGACAGAATTTTGAAACTTAGATTCACTGAAATTAATTTACTCTTTCAACTATTTGATTACTTTTCTCCAAATTTCTAAGTAAACCTGGATGTTGTAACTGTATTATTGATTTACTTATTGATGGAAATCATACATTTAAAAAAGTGTGAACAAAATGTATTTTCTTGATTTCAAAAAGATGTTAATTTTAAAAGAAGCAATTAAGATAGCTTAAAAAGATTAGACTTTCTATTTCTTCTTTTTCCTTTTTATCTTCTCTTTCTTTCCTTTACCTTCTCCTCTTGAACAATTCCCATCCAACAGCCATGAGGTCTGCCTGGACAAGGAAGACTGGGTGGAGTGCAGTGGCACTGTGGGGCTAAAGTTGTATATTAAAGCCCAGTGAGGGTGAGAATGGCCTTCATTTGGGAATGGTGGCAGCCCAGCACCCAGTGTTGGATGCAACTGTGGTGATGAGGTTAGCCACATGGATAGGCAACCCGATATTGGTAATCAGAATCCAAGAAGGGTGAGCAGGGTGTCTGTGCATGTGAAATGTAGTAGTGGCAGTGGCCTGACCTGAGGTGTTAGACCGAATGGGCTAAGGAGCGTGAATTCACAGAAGGGTGTTCTGAGGGTATGTTGGTGCCAGTTTGATGAGAAAAGTGTCCCCACAGGAGAGTGGTCTAACATGTGAGAAAAAAAAAAAAAAAAAAAAAAAAAAAAAAAAAAAAAAAAAAAAAAAACCTCAGCTGATTTTGTTGCTTTTGTTGCACTGGACTGCAATTAAAGATGTAATTGTGAACATGTGGTTTTAGTACACACAGGGACACACAGAAATAAATGTTTGTATAAAGCTGCATCTCTCTGTCTATCTTTAAATATATATATATATATATCCCATATATATCTTTAAATATATTAAATATTTGTGTCATATATTTCTGTCATATGCTGCTTGAGTAGTTACAATAAATTACCCTAAATTGGATGACTTAAACAAGAAGATATTATTTCTCACAGTTCTGGTGGCTGGGAAGTCCAAGATCAAGGTACCAGCAGATTCAGTGTCTGATGAGGGGCTGCTTCCTTGTTTGCATATGATGCTCTTCTTACTGTGACCTCACATGGCAGAGAGTAGAGAGAACACAACTGACCCTTGAACAACAAGGGGGAAAGGGGTGCTGATCCCCTGCCCAGCACCCCTTCATATGCAGTTATATGAAAATCTGCATATAACTTTTGACTGCCCAAGATCTTCAATACTAATAGCCTGCTGTTGACCAGGAGCCTTACATATAACATAAATAGCTGATTACCATATATTTTTAATATTATGTGAATTGTGTGTTATATTTTTACCTTAAAGCAAGATAGAAAAAAAAGGTTGTTAAGAAAATCATAGGGCTGGGTGCAGTGGCTCCTGCCTATAACCTCAGCACCTTGGGAGGCTGAGACAGGTGGATCACTTGAGGTCAGAAGTTCGAGATCAGCCTGGATGACATGGCAAAACCCCATCTCTACTAAAAATACAAAAATTATCCAGGTGTGGTGGTGCACACCTGTAATCCCAGCTACTCGGGAGGCTGAGGCAGGAGAACCACTTGAACCTGGGAAGCAAAAGTTGCAGTCAGCAGAGATTGTGCCATTGCACTCCAGCCTGGGTGACAGTGTAAGACTCAGTCTGAAAAAAAAAAAAAAAAAAAAAAAAAGAAAAGAAAGAAAATCATAAAGGGAAATGTATTTACTATTCATTAGGTGGAAGTAGATTATCATAAAGATCTAGACCTTCAACCTTGGCATGGTAAGCATGTTGAGAAAGAGTAGGAAGAGGAGGGGGTTTGTCTTTCTGTCTCTGAGGTGGCAGAAACAAAGGAAAATTTGCATATAAGTAGACCTTTGCCAGTTCAAATCCGTGCTGTTCAAGTGCCAACTGGATAGAAATAGTTTCTGAAATAGTTTCTATTTCATAGTTCTAAGGCCGAATTCCCTGTTCCCCCAGTAAATTTTAGTTTTGCTGTTAAGGCCTTTCAACTAATTAGACAAGACCCACCCACCTTATCCAGGCTAATCTTCTATATGTAAAGTCAACTGATAGTAAATATTAGTCATGTCTTGAAAATATCTTCATAACAACATCTGGATTACTGTTGAACAAAACAAATGGACATCATAGCTTAGCCTGAATGACACATAAAATTAAGCATTGCATATACTAACATTGATCTGTTGGTTTTGATAGAAATGGTGTGATTATATAGACAAATGTCTTAGTTTGGAAATATGTACACATCAAAATGTTTGGGAGTGTTTGGGCATGATGTCAGCATCTTACTCACATGTGAACTGAGGGGGCAAAATGACCGTGCTGTGCTCGCATATATCCTGTAAGTTTGCTATTGCTTCATATTGAAAAATGGAAAAAAAATAAGACAAATGAAATAATCATTTGAGTGTGTGTGTGTGTGTGTGTGTGTGTGTGTGGCCTATTGCAAGTATAAGTCCCATCCTGAGAAATTGTGAGATCTGTTAAGAGTTGGCGGCTATATAGCCAGGACATTTAGCTCTACTA
Organism: Rhinopithecus roxellana; assembly: GCF_007565055.1. Taxonomy (NCBI): domain Eukaryota; kingdom Metazoa; phylum Chordata; class Mammalia; order Primates; family Cercopithecidae; genus Rhinopithecus; species Rhinopithecus roxellana. The sequence goes on along the minus strand of NC_044553.1, from coordinate 142,336,066 downwards.
TTTAATATAAAGATAACAAAAAATTACTTGAACAGAATTAAAGTTATGCTAGAGCAGGGGCATTCACTAGCACTGTACATTGAGAGAAGAAACTTCTGGAGAGCATCAAGAAACCATGCTAACTTTTTCTGTGGTGCTAGTGCTTTCTCTGGGAGAGAGTGAGCTCACAGGCAAGCCCATAAGTTATTTGTTCATTCTCAGAGAGTATGAACATTTTCCATTTACATTAAGTTATGAACAGCGTCACCTCTGGAGTCAATATGTGCAGCTCAGAGTTATACAGAACATTCTGAATTTCATTCAGAATTAATACATGTTCCTGTGATTTTGTCCCTCTCCTCGTCTATCCCTCCTGGAGCTCAGGCTGGTGCAGGTGGGAAGCCCTGCAGCAGAAAAGGGGGACGTGGCCAGCTTGCCTTCTTCATTTTTCACACTGTTAGATCCCCATCCACATGCACACACACCTCACTCTAAATAACCAGCTGTGCTCTGACCCCTCCATGGTAGGAGGGGAGGGGTGTGCAGAGCAATTGCAGAGGAGAGGAAAATAGATTATTTTTGACATTGCTGTAAACCTGGTGTGGCCCAGGCTGATCAGAGTTTAAAGCTGACCTTTCTTGGTGGGGTGCCTTCTTGTTTCAGAAGAACCCTGTGTCTGAGAACTTTTACCCTGTGGAGGGGACATACAATCTGTCTGGCTTCTCAGGGATCCTCTTGGTGATGTTGGTTCTCAGACCATTTCCACGCACTCTTGCTCTCAAGAAGTTTCATTGCATCTCCAGGAGGATCTCCTGTGCAAACCACTTAAAGATGGCTCTAGAATGACTCATCTGCTTCTACATCTCCCTTGCTCTCTCTGTATTCCACAAGGAACATCTGTCTATCACATAAGTGAAGCAAGCGTCATCTACCCTGGTGAAGCAAGCTGCTTCAGTTAGCTGCTCACTCGTGTGATTACTCAACTGTGATGCAGGTTTCATTTCACTGGGTCCCACAATTCCCGAAGACGCCAACCAAGCTCTGCAATTAGACCCATATATTTGAGGTGAGGATAGTCAGCGTCTCTTTTCTTTCTCCATGGGACAAGGGTAAGGAAAATGCAAAGATACTCCAACAGTTTTTTCTAAAGATATTCTCTCACCAAATTCAAATGACCTGTCCATTATACTTGGGCACTTTGAGTGAGTAAGGAGTCAAGCATTTTAAAAGACGTTTTAAGCTCCCTTGGTAGTGGTAGTAATTACTGATGTTTGCACCAAAATCTAGTTCTCCACCTCCCCCATGAGGTTCCTTCCCTCCATATCTTTCCATGCACATGGTAACATTGCCCTCCCAGCTCTCTTACTGATTGGTGGGCCTGTGTAACTAGGTCTGGCCAATGAGTTGTAAATAGAAGTCACATGAGTCACATGTAGGCAGGAGTATGCAATAAAGATGCAAAACCTACCAGGGCCCTCTTTCTCTGTGGCATGACAGCTAGCAATGTTCTAGACAAAGGACTTGCCTTCAGTTGAGATCTCAGGGTAGAGATGATGAAGAGGAAGCCCCACCCAACTGGCAATACCATACAAGTTGAACAAGAAAGAATCCATTGAGGATGCACTACTGGCAGGTTGGGTCACTTTTTACTGCAGCATGACTTAATGAGTCCTAACTGATTTAGAATTTCTAGAGATTCAGCAAAGTGCCTCCCTTTGGGATGAGGGAGCCCTTACGCTGGTTTGTTCGTTTTCTCTGATTTTTGAGGTCTCCACTAAAACTGAGGCAGTGTTCCATTTAGCATTCTTCCAACACTTATAATTGTGGTTGACAGCACTGCACAGAGTCTGGAGACACAGTGCCTGGCTTCCAATCCTAAAGAGATGGTGTACTGGCTTTGTGTCCTTGGACAAGATGTTTGACCACACTGTGCCTCAGTTTTCTCATCTGCAAAACAAGAATAACAGTAGTTCCTATCTCACGGGTTGTTATGAAGATGATTATAGTTAACATTTTTAGTGGGTTTGGATTAGTGCCTGTCACATAGCAATTTTCTACATGCATGCTTACCAATAAGTGTGATATAGTTTTTTAACTTCCATCTCTTTATCACTAGCAAGGTACAGCTGAAATATCTCCAGCTTGTTGCTACAATGCTCATTGCTTAACTGAGGTGCTAAAGTCTGTCTCTGCCTGTCTGTGCTGAAAGGCCACATCTTTGAGTCAGGGCATTTATTATCCTTTGCTGTAGATTCTTAATTGCTTTATCATTTTTTGCTTACAGTTCCAACATCAAATATTCCTTAGTTCTCTGATATGGTTTGGATATGTGTCCCCTCCAAATTTCATGTTGAAATGTAATCCCTCATGTTGGAGATGCAGACTGTTGGGGGGTATTTGAGTTGTTAGAGTGGATCCCCTGTGAAAGGCTTGGTGCCCTCCCCATGGTGGTAAGCGAATTCTTGATCTGAGTTCACACAGTGGCTAGTGTGTAAAGGAGTCTAGTTCCTCTTCCTCTCTCTCTTACTCTCTCTGTTGCTGTGTGATATATAGACTCCTGCCTCACCTTCTGCCATGATTTTAGTCTTCCTGAGACCTCAGTTAGAAGGTGAGTAGATGCTGGGGCCATGCTTGTATAGCCTTCAGAAGCATGAGCCAAAAGAAACCTCTTCTCTTTATAAATTATCCAGTCTTGGGTATCTCTTTACAGTGATGCAAATGGACTAACACAGTTCTCATCAAATCAATTTCTACAATTCTTGTTACTACAATTGCTACTTAGACAGATCTACGTAATGCAGGGCTATGGGAAGCTTTCTTGCTGCAGTCTCCATAAAACACCAGTGGCAGCTACTATATTATGGGAATTGAATGCACTTTTAAATTAGTGTTATTGTGTACATGATCCACCAACACTTTGATTACAGGAGGGGTTAAATTGGTCTAGAATTCGGGGTGACAGAGGCATGTGGAGCAACTTTCTGAATTTTGACAATTTGGACATAGCTTTCTTATTTTACTTTATTGAAATTACTGCTATTGTTGAAATAGCAACTGTCTACACAGTGCTATGACACATGCTCTCTTGCTATATCTAACTTGTGTTTTTACCATTTAACTGTTTCACGGTTATCGTTAAGTAGGCAAGGTAGGCCTGGCTCTAGTATTCTGGAATTGGGTGATTAGATCATAGGAGATGACAGCATATGAACTAGCAAGAAAATATAAGCCTCTTCTTGTGTATGGTTCTTCTGTTTTAGATAAAGTATGTTATTTGTTGTTTTTGTGTATTTTACTATTCTATTTTTACTATAATAATTCACAAGCTGGGTGCACAGGCTCATGCCTGTAATCTCAGCACTTTGGGAAGCCAAAGCAGGAGGGCTGCTCGAAGGCAGGAGTTCAAAACCAGCCTGGGTAACGTGGTAAGACCCCGTATCTACAAAGCAATACAAAAAAAAATTAGCTGGGCATGGTGGCATGCAACTGTGGTCCCAGCTACTTGGGAGGTTGAGGTGGGGAGGTAGAGGTTGAGCCCAGGAGGTAGAGGTTGCAGTGAGCTAAGATCATGCCACTGCACTCCAGCCTGGGTGACAGAGTGAGACCCTGTCTCAGAAATAAATAAATAAATAAATAACTCATAGAATCTTATAATTATAATATTATACTGGATAATAAGTTATAAGCAATTTGACAGTGATGTAAGAGAAATATAATTTTATGTGAATTATTAAAATATCTTTCTCTTTCATAGAAACTTAATAGAAATGTTTCTGTGAAATCTAAGATAACCTTGGAATGAGTCTCTTCTCTTAAAGTATATGTTCTCCTTGGACATTTATTAGGGACTTTAACATTTTATTCTGCTGTAAATTTTAGTTGCTATCGTATTCTTTACAACCAACTTTTCAAAGTTTAATGTCAATTCCTAATTTGACTTTAAACTTGGCAAATTTTTGAGTCTATGTGATATAATACGAGTTTCAACTTCCCTCATTAATCTTTCCTGCTTTTGTTGAATTCCTCTGGGAAGCAGCAAAGACAACAGGGATAAGTTGGCACAAATCGTAATTGTTATTTGTGGGAAGAAGATGTGCTGAAATTCTTGCTGAAAATATGCTCTCTATAGTCCTCAAGTGAAGAACAGTATAGAAAAACACATGTGGAGGAGACAAATTTCTCCTTGAAATAGTTTGTTAAAGTCATTGCTTTATATTAATATGTTTTTGAATATAACAGTTATTCTATCTAATGTTATTTAATGCATATAATCAAAGAAAAATAAGCAATAAAGCTGTGTTTCATTCAAATTTTTCAACATGGAGTTTGAATTTTCAAAGCTAAAAACTTGGGATTTTGAAAGAAGTAAGATTCCTTGACCAGTTTGGGTTGTGTACCCTGAAATTCACAATAGATCAGAATCACAGTGAACTTAACAAGTGGGATTTTTTTTAAGAAATAATTTTATATTTTATCAGAAATAAGAATGAAGACCTTATGTTGAGTATAGATATTGCCAGAAATGCTACATTTCATCTACAAAATGTTATACTACATAGCATATATATCATGTGAAATTAATTTATTAAAACAAGGTACGTTAGTATTCAACACAAACCTTATTGTAATATAAGATTGCGTTATGTTTTATGATACAAAAATTTTATTCTATTTTTAAATAAATTTTGCCTTTATTTTAATGCAGTAAATTAGGGGAATTTTTTTTTTTTTTACCAGCATCGAAGAATTCAGAAAAGTTTCCTTGAGTAGACTTTGATAAATATCTTTGGGGAAAATTGAGTAGAATTAAGAGCATTCCAAACCTTTAGGAATAATATGGTCTGATTTGATTTCTTCCTTGAGTTACTATAAATGTGTCTTTAGAAACCATTGCCTGTCTTTCCAGAGAACTTCAATTTCATCCGTCACCCGCTGGTATGGTCTCAACTTCATATCCTGCCCTCAATATTAGATGTTAATTACATCCCAGATAATGTACCTGGTATTTGGTTGCTGCTCCAAAGACTCTGAAGTAGGTACTATCATTATCTTTCTTTTTTTTTTTAACTAATGAAGACAGTTGAGAGGCTACATAACTTCACCAAAGTGTCAAAGTTAATAGTGAATCAAATATTCAAGTTCAGATACGATTGTTGTCAAAATCTAGGCCCTTAACTGCTTTACAATTCTCTCATCTAAAAGTTCAGTCTCAATTTAATGCACTGTTTGCATAAAATCAGAACTGTCCAAATAACAAAACTTGGATACCTTAACGTGCCTTCAAGTCTATTTCATGTTTTTTAAATTAAGGAAATTGTCATTGATCTCTATCTTTCAATGGTTTAATTTATGTAATCTTCCCTCCTTTCACCATTCAGCTCTTCAAAAAACTTACAAGATTGCACTATACACCCTATGAACTAATTTCCTTTTGTTATCCACAGGTTCTGGTGAAAACACTTGCAAGTTTCAGCCTGGTTGCCTAGCTTTGCTGCAGAAAATTGAGGTCCAGGCACTTTGGGTACAGGGTACAGATGAAGAAGGAGCACCCTCAGGAGGCTACAGTGTGAAGACAGTTCACTGCCAATGTTATGAATCTTGAAGCAGTAGGTATGAATTCTAGAGGGAAGCTCTTCCTTGTGAGATTCATTGCCTCCAGGAGGGAGGTTTTGCATACTTACCTGATCAATGATTATTATTTCAAACCCCATTTTCACATAAAGAAATTCAGGCTTATTTAGGGTCATTTCACTGTTATATGGCAATACTGAAATTCGATATCAGTTGTTTCTAAATTGGAACAAATTGCAAATAGCTTCTTCTGACATTCAAGACATGTAAAAACAAGGAATAATTCAAGATCCAGAGGACATGAGAGAGTGGCAGAGGCAGTGGTCTTGCTCTCCCAGGATAGATCATCAGAACTATGAAGATGGATAAATGACAAAAAAGTAAACTCTCACCTGTGACTTGCTCATGTATTTACCTTAGTACTGTCAATTGTATGATTATTACTCATAAATAGCTTCATGATGGTGGAATTGTTGTAGAGGACTGAAAGGATGATAAATATTATTTATTTTTCTGGGAATCAAAAAGACTTAAGTTGAATTGGATTACATGTATGGAAACAAATGACTTTTCAAAAAGAGATGAAACTGCCTTTTTAAAACTTTAAGATCAAGCAATTACCTTTGCAATTACATGTACGTGTTTCTATTTGTTTATATATAAAATAGCTATTCATGTGAAATCTACATCCTGTGGAGTGACTGCAGGTGCTTAATTGCTTGCCCATAAGCAAACCATTACTGCACTATAACTTTATTATAGTACACGGAGAAAATGCTATGAGTAGAAATAGCTTGTAAATAAAGTTTTACATCCTATTTTGCAACCAATTCCCCCTGCATCTTAAATAAGTGTATTTCATTGAATGCTGCTGTTTTTATTTAATAACCAAACAGATATTGGAAAATGCAGCTATTCTACTTTACTTGCCATATTTGGTTAAAAGTCATGAAGAGTACCGGAATTTGCTACCCCCAAATATGCCTCTTTAGCATACAGATTATTTTGAGTTAAAAACCAGACAGATCCAGCAGATGAAGGAAAAGCCTTAGAATCAGGGCACAAGTTTTCCTTTTGTAAAAGAAATTTTCATTTGTAGAGATACAAGTTTTCCTTTTGTAAAGGACATTTTTATTTGTAGAGATACTTCTCTCTCATGCCAGGAAGAGAAGAATTTTTAATAACTCATCAATAGATAAGGCACAGACTTAAATCTGCATAACAAATCTTATGCAGATTTCCACTTTTCCTGGTCACCTTCTCATAACTTGCCTCTCCCTTCCAGAAATCCTAAACTCCTTTTCCTTTGTTTTAGCCTAAGATGATATATAAACCCAGGTTCTAACCATCCCATTGGTTTTCGCATCACTGGGTGCCCCCATGTGTACATGTGCAATGCACATGTTAGTAAACATGTTTGCTTTTCTCTCATTAATGTCTTTGGTCCATCTAATTTATTGAGATCCATCTAGAGAGTCTAAGTTTTTTTTGTTTTGTTTTGTTTTGTTTTGTTTTCCGCTCCTACCGTCAACAAAACAGGAAGAATCCACATTCTACATCCCCGTTTTCACATGCACAAGTACAGAATGAACTATTAATACACAAATGGATTGATTGTGAGCATGAATCATACATATGCTAATTATTTATTAGGAAATGCTTGGGATGGTAATATAGTATTTCTTGAAATATCTATAATCCTTTTGGTGGCATAACTCATCATATTCCTTCTGTTCAAAATAGTTACACTGCTATTATGTCCTTAAGTTCACTTGTACGTGTACAAGAGGAAAAAATCTCTTTCTCTAATTACCCTGGGTTTATGGTTAAGGTCACTATAACAAAAAATCGATTAATAAAGAAAAACATACAAATTTATTTAATAAGTTTGATGTGACATGAGCACCTTCATAAACAAATGAAGACCCGAGGAAATGGCTAGACCTCTGTATTTCCATGTCAGGTTTGTTGAAAAGTGGACAGGACAGTCACGGAGAAATGTGAAAGAACAAAGTGGGTATAAGTTAATGGTCATTACTGAGGGAAACTTAGCAAGGCCTGTGAGTTCAGAATCTTCTCTGTGACCTTTTGTCTTCAGAGATAAAGCTATTCCCTTCCTCCAGGTTAATGTAAGGTATATGTGAGCATCTCATATGAGGGTCTTATGACCTGCTTCCAGCGGAAGGTCAGAAAATCCTTCCTAGGTTTTATGACCTGCTTCAGGGAAGTAGGGCAGGGGAAGATTATGGAGACTGTCTGGCTTCTGCTGATTTTCAATATACTGAGGTGGCATATTTTGGAGTCGTGTTCCCTGAATCCCATCATTAGGTATTTAGGCTTTAATCACTCTCTCTCCTCCCACCCCTAATCTAGGCAGAGGTAACAGCGGTCAGCCATTTACTGATAATCATCGGAAATAGATTTTGTATGTAAAACATATACAAAATTAGATTTTATATATTTTATCTTATTTTTGGGGATTTTAATTGATAGTAATACAGAGACAGGGAGAAAACATTAAGAAAGACTAGGAAGAAATTAATATCTAAAATGTGCTGTTTTACTAAATATGTCACTACTATACCTTCCCACCAGAGGAATTATAAAATCCTTCATTTATTTATTTTTCCTTTTTGAAGTCAAGGTGATTGTTAATATTTTTAGGCCAAAATGAGTGTCCAACCACAAAAAAAAAAAAAAAAAAAAAAGATTTTTTTGCTTTCTTTTCTATCAATCTTCTTTTTTTTAATTTTAATTTTAATTCTATTTTTTAAATTTTATTTTTCCCTAAGTTATTGGGATACAGGTGATATTTGGTTACATGAGTAAGTTCTTTAGTGGTGAATTGTGAGATCATGGTGCACCCATCACCCGAGCAATATACACTGCACCATATTTGTTGTCTTTTATCCCTCCCACCTCTTCCACTCTTCCCCCTAAGTCCCCAAAGGACATTCTTATGCCTTTGTGTCCTCATAGTTTGGTTCCCACTTCTCAGTGAGAACATACAATGTTTGGTTTTCCATTCCTGAGTTACTTAACTTAAAATAACAGTCTCCAATCTCAACCAAGTCATTGCAAATGCTGTTAAATTTATTCCTTTGTATGGCTGAGTAGTATTCTGTCATATATACATTATATATTATATATGTATATAATGTATATATGATTCTGTCATGTATACATTATATATTATATACATATATAATGTATATATGACAGAATATATATATCACATATATGATAGAATATATATTATATAGATAGAATATATATCACATATATGATAGTATATATATCATATATATGATAGTATATATGTGTATATATATATCTCACAATTTCTTTATCCATTCATTGACTGATGGCATTTGGGTTGGTTCCATGATTTTGCGATTGTGAATTGTGCTGCTATAAATATGCGTGTACAAGTATTTTTTGAATAATGACTTCTTTTCCTCTGGATAGATACCCAGTAGTGGGACTTTTGAATCAAATGGTAGTTCTACTTTTAGTTCTTTAAGGAATCTCCACACTATTTTCCATAGCAGCTGTGCTAGTTTATATTCCCACCAGCAGGGTAGAATTGTTCCCTGATTGCGGCATCCACGCCAACATCTACTGCTTTTGGTTCTTTGATTATGGTCATTCTTGCAGGAGTAAGGAGTAAGGAGTAAGGTGGCATTGCATTGTGGTTTTGATTTGCATTTCCCAGATCATTAGTGATGTTGAGCATTTCTTCATATGTTTTTTGGCCATTTGTGTATCTTGTTTTGAGAATTGTCTATTTATGTCCTTAGCCCACTTTTTGATGGGGTTGTTTGTTTCTTTTCTTACTGATTTGAGTTTTTATTATTTCTCTACCCCTTTCAAAAACCTGTATACTATATATAGATACTGTATAAATTCAACTTAAAAAACGGTGTGAATGGATAACAGACATGGAAAAATTCAATAAAAAATGTAGCACATAAATTTTGGAAAACGTTTGGCTTCCATAGTAGTGTAAGAAATAAAAGAAAGATATACTTATAAAAATAAATAATATTTTACAGCTATTTTTTACACCAGCTTTTAGTTCAATAAGAAACAATTCTGACGATTTAACGGTGTATGGATGGGCTCTAACCATTATAATGGCAGTAAAAATTGTAGTAATCTTTGATAGGCCAGTCTTTAGATCATCCAATATAGAAACCTCAGTTCCCCAGAAAATCATGCAAAGCAAAAAAATGCTAACATTTATTGTATCATTATCTATAATAAAATGATTAAAAGAGCAGAAGGAAAAGAAACTACAAGGAAAATGTCTGCATGAGTTTTGAGGCATCAACTTAATTAGACATTATGTACTTTACAACATGGAAAAGAAAGATTTTTGGAGTTGCAGATTCAAAGATGAATGTTACCTATTTGATAAGCATATGCTAAATCCATTCACAATTATGTTCTCATGAAATTATTAAAACAATAGTATAAAGTAAAAATTGTGAGCACTGAACGTATACTATGTACACTATGACAAACATTATGTATTTGTTCACAGAAGTGATTTAAAAGTAATATAAGTAAATAAAAATAGATTTGTTCTGTGACACTAGGATTTTCTTTTCTTTCTTTTTTTTTTTTTTTTTTTTGAGACGGAGTCTCACTCTGTCGCCCAGGCTGGAGTGCAGTGGCGGGATCTCAGCTCACTGCAAGCTCCGCCTCCCGGGTTTAAGCCATTCTCCTGCCTCAGCCTCCCGAGGAGCTGGGGCTACAGGCGCCCGCCACCTCGCCCAGCTAGTTTTTTGTATTTTTTAGTAGAGACGGGGTTTCACCGTGTTAGCGAGGAGGGTCTCGATCTCCTGACCTCGTGATCCGCCCGTCTCGGCCTCCCAAAGTGCTGGGATTACAGGCTTGAGCCATCGCGCCCGGCCTCTTTTCTTTCAAAATTAACTTTTCTACTCTCATAATAATATTTTTACAATATTAAAAAAAACCATAGGGATAGCAAAATATAAACATGCAAAAATATTGTTCTTACAGGGCCTGAAATGGTAATCAGGTAAATGTGGATGACAGCAGACATGAATGTCCTAGACAGTAAATAACAAAAAATAGAATAAATCTTCTGTTTTAGAGAAAATAACATAGCTCAGTTAGACAATCATCTTATATAATACAGACAAATATAAATGGCCCATTTAAGTTTTCTTTCTGCAAGTTGGTTGATTCTGAGAACTTGATTTTGTTTTTCATTGGTTGAAACCATCAGTTTAATAAACTAAACTAAAATAAAATAAATACCTGGAAATATTACAAGGGATTTTTTTAGAAGTAGACATTTAATTGGCTTGAAACGAAAGTTGGAAACAATTCACTTGTCATAAACATATCCCCAGTTCAAGTTATTTCAGTTTTTCGAGTAAGGTATTTCCTGGATTTAAGTTCTAGGCTAAGTTGCTGAATTGCATGGGAACAGGGACACTTATCCCTTGGAATTTAAGAGAATGTCTCTATTCGACATGGATAGAATTCTGGTTTTTGAAGTCAGAATCTTGCTTCTCATTTGGACTCTAAAGACCAAACTTCACCTTATATATCAAAACCCGGCCCTGCCAACGGTCTAAGTAGAAATAAACTATGAAAATAATTTTAGGAGAATGCCAGCTATTAGAAAATAAAAACTACCCTCTAATTATTTTTAAAAACTAAAAATGAAAGACAATTTTTACAGGTTGCTCAATTGTAGTTGAAATCTTTAGAAAAAGCAAATATTATTTGTTTGTTGATACTAAAATATTTATTTATCTTATTCACTTAAAAACATAATCATTTTTCTTTAGCAAAAAAAAAGAAGAAGAAGAAGAAAAGAAACAGACTTTGTATCTGCAACAAGTAGAATCAGAAAGGACTAAAATTTAAAAAGGTTGAAAAGATGGTTGAATGGAGAATATTGCTCAGAGGGAAGTTTGTATCTTTAGAAGAGGAGAGGGAACAGGGTTGGTAGAAATGGATAAGAGGCCAGTAAATATAGCAGCCCATGAAGAGGTCACATAGACCTTCTGGAGAGACAGACAAAATAAGGAGGCAGAAACTAAAGATTGTTTACATTCTTACAACCATACATGTAAGAGCAGCCAAAAGTAGAGTTGAATTTTCACACAATAGAACAGAGGCTTCGACCAACATAAAAACTGCAAACTCTACAACCAGTTGCTTTGGGAATGAGGTTGCTTCCAATGTGCTAGTGAATTTACAGTGAGAAAAACCGCTTTGAAATGAAATAAACAGTAACTGAAAGCATAGAGACATGAGTTTCACAAAGAACGTTTTTGAAAGAAATTCTAAGGGAAGTTTAGAGAGATTTATTCTATAAAAGTGTTAGATTGGCCGGGTGTAGTGGCTCACACCTGTAATCCCAGCACTTTGGGAGGCCAGTGGGGGCAGATCATCTGAGGTCGGGAGTTTTAGACCAACCAGACCAACATGGTGAAACCCAGTCTCTAAAATAAAAATAAAAATAAAAAAATACAAAAATTAGCCGGGTGTGGTGTCAGGCGCCTGTAATCCCAGCTACTCAGGAGACTGAGGCAGGAGAATTGCTTGAAACCAGGAGGCTGAGGCTGCAGTGAGCCAAGATCTCACCACTGGACTCCAGCCTGGGCAATACGAGTGAAACTCAGTCTCGACAACAACAACAACAACAAAAATAATAAAACAGAAAAGAAAAGAAAGTGTTAGATTGTGGATAAATGTTTAATTGTGATTTCAAGAGTGTCCAGGTTCTGTCATTTGTCCCTCTGACTCTACCTAAGCTCATATAATTAATCAATCCTGAAGGTAAGACATACCCATATTATCTCACTTAATCTTTTTATGGATATTACCGTCTGGAAGCAATGGTAGACTGTATAAAATGTGATGCGCCTGGTAGATTTAGCAAAAGAAAACATACAAACAAACAGAAAGCAGGCAAATCAGTTACATTTAAATTTCAGATAAACAATGGATAATTTTTAGTATAAATATGTTGATCCAATATTTGGATGAATGATGAATGATGAATATATTATTTAATTCTGTAACATATATATGTCCTAAATGTAGAATGAAACATATTTATACTATGAAATTATTGTTTATCTGAAATTTAAATTTAGTCGGGTATCTTCTACTTTGTCTGCCAATCCTAGAATGTAGATATATAAAAAGGGACTTGAAGCTTAGGTAATTCAAGCACCAGGTTTACCTTGCAATAGCTGGTGGTTCAGGGATTGTGGTGTTTACCCACCTGGAGCAAAGCAAAAGTGAAGCAAAATCAACAGAGGCCATCTAATAGATAACACTTCAATTTTAATGGAACTTGAAAAATCCCCAAGGTTTCTTCTATGAAAGGCATCTCTCAGAGATTCTAACTTGGTGAGTCTTGGAAAGGTCTTGATATCTATATTTTAACAAGCGCTTCAAATAGATCTATTATACATCATCTTCAGGCTTCATATTGAGAAATATATCTAACCTAACTCTCCTTTCTAAAACATAAGAAGTCAGTCCAAGGAAATAAAAGCTTCTCTAATCTACCAATACTTGCTACATTAAACATTAAAACGAAAAAAAAAATTGAAAAGTAAATATTTTGTAAGCAGTTATTTAAAAATAATAAGACTGATGTTTTAAGAATAAAATCATATGCATGACTTATAAAAGTTATATTTTCCAATACAAAATATAATTTAGTGAGAATTGCTTTATAGTTTTTCATTAAATTTTTGCAACTTTCTTTAATATATGTTTTAATAAAGACAGCTGGGTTCTCAAATCTTCTGCACTTAATCTGTTTTTATATGTTGCTTAGGTTGAAATGCATAAAGAAAATTTAATCTCATACAAATATGTAGTTAAAAAAGAGAGATGTATTTTAAAGGACTTTTCAATTAATAGTGGATATTCTTTTTTCAAACAGTAAATGGGCAGCAGTCTTTATATTAGCCCTACAATGACTCTGTCTCATAATATATTCCAGGCAATCAAGCTTTTAATATAAAATGTGGAAAAATATTAAACAAGGCAATATTGTTTTATAAGCCTATGCCTGGAACTTAAAAAGAATCATATGTGTAAATTTTTAATGGGAACATTTTAACAACAAAACATCCTTGGATTTTACTAGACAAATATAAGTTACCTGTGAATGAGTTATGAATATATATGTGTGTGTGTATGTATGTACATCATATTTCTATTGCATATAAGCATGCATGTATGTGTGTATATTTTATGTATACTCATTGTATGTTTATGTATATGCATATATATAGTGAAATAATAGATTTTTCTCTTTTGTTCCAACCACCAAAGAACTAGAATCTCCTTCCTAAAGTTGGATTATTTCTAAAGGCAAGATAATAAACTTGATAAATTTCTGAGTTACTTTAAAATCATTTTTCATATCATAATTCTTAAGGTGCCTTAAACATGTTCTACACAGGATGTCTCCATTCCAACTATAATTTTTCAAAAGAAAAAAAAAAAAGAATGCTAAAAGAGATGTTGAAATCCAGAGAAAATAACATCTGTTCAACAGTCGATTCTTCAGATCTATTGTATGCTATTGTCCCAAAAGCTATGCTGGGAAATACTGCTGAACCAATATGCATGCCTCCTTTCTGCCCTGGAAGAAATATGGCTGAGCTAAAGGAAAAAAAAAAAAAGACTACTAAAAAAGCACTCAGAATTAATTCTAGTAGATAGTTATGGTCTCTTTTTTGCCTGCAATCTCTCACTCACTTAAGTAGGTGAGCAAAGACAGGTAAGGGCAAATGCATTTCAAAGAAATATCTGGAAGAATCATGCAGTGCCCAATGGCCCCTCCCTCACTTATCCCTTCTACCTGTATGCTACCCTGGCTCTTTACTTCAGCCCTCTTTTATTTTCTTCCATTGTCCTTCTGTTTCATTTTTTAAATTGTATGTGTGCTTTTATTTATTTATTTTCTTGAATTCTTCTCTGCCTTTTTTGATGATTCTGCTACGGTGTTCAGTTGTAATGAGGGTTTCCATCCATCTTAGCTAGAGCAGGCATATACGTGTCAGTAAGGATTATACGTAGAAAGTGAGTCACACATCACTCACAGTCATCAACACACTAACTTGTTTTAAACACAACCTGCATGCTGCATATGTCAGCAAGTACTCAAAACAATAAACATGCGCATTGTTTTAATGTGCCAATTAAATTATGTGTACGTTTAAACAATCACCACAATTACATCATGATGTAATCAGAAAGACTAGAAAGCGTTGTAACTATCAAAACTCATTTTGAGGATCAAAGGATCATGAATGCATAGTATGTGACTATGCATACGTGTGCATTACACTGTCATCCGCTATATCAGCACTGAATGAGAAATAACAACTCATCTCACGAACTTGGTTGACACTTGCATAGAAAGAAGATGATAGGGGGAAAAAAGTGTGTTTAAAGAGTTCAAGGAGAATCTGGGATAGGACCTTGATTCATAACTGTGAAAATCGCTATTAAGGTAACCATGTAGGAGAGTGTGATTTGTACAGACTTTATAGAAAGCAGTTGGAAAACACACATTAAGCATCCTAAAGGTGTTGATTTTCTTTGATCCAATTAAATCAACTTCTTATAATTTACCCTAAACCAGTATTCAGAGATAAAAAGAACAATTTTTATATGAGAATAGTCATTGTAGCATTGTTTGTAATAACAATAAAGGAGTAATTGGGAGCAGCATAAATATCTGACCAAAAAAAAGGATATTTTCAATAAATCATGAAATATACAAGTGATTGAATAAAATGCTGTTATCAAACATCTGTTTTCCAAAGATAACTGCAATTATAAAATAGATAGAAATAGACATAGATAGCTCTGTGTGTGTGTGTGTGTGCGCGCGTGCGTGCGTAGGTGTGTGCGTGTATATGTAATGTGCATGTGTGTATGTATATATATTTGTTTAGTTAAAATACAAATTACTTAAGAATATAATTTCTCACACAAGATTTTTGTGAGTGTGGATACAATTTTGCAGAAAAAAGACTGATAGGAAATATACTAAAATGCTAACAATGAATGGTAAGATTTGGGGTAAATAAAAGCTTCATATATTTTCACTTTCTTAAATTACTTACATTGATCCCATATTATCAGTAACGAAGTAGTAAAATTACATCCAAAAAAGGTCTCATACATACAGTATTTATATCTCCAAAATTCATTCCTAGCTTGCCTCAGTGATTTCTGGTCTTGATGCAGTTTGTAACTGAGCAGGAATGCTAACAACACTTTCAAAGTCACCCTTTCGGCTGCATTCCCAGGGACTTATTAAGGTGATAAACACCTTTGGCCAAAACCTATGGTCAGCAACACTCTCAGCAAAACCAAATGTTCCTGTTACTTTTGCTTTTTATGTGTTTGAAACAAGGGCTACCCAAGCAGTTCATTGTGGCACCCCAGGCTGTGACCAGATTGTTCATCCTCGCACTGAGTTTGGGTCTCTAAATGAACCCAGGTATGTTTTAATAACCTTGGAACTGGGAACTCTTTTTGCACCATTTCCATACCCAGCCAGTTGCTGTATGTCTTGGCAGTGGCAAGCTTATTTCTAAGGAAAGAGAAATATTTCCATTCTTTAATAAGTCATTCCAAGTTTCCTGTGATGTTATAAATAATCGGGCAAACAGCCGGCTTTATTCTGCTTAATTTGATATGGCAGATTTGAAATGTCAAAAAGTTCACTCTCAACATAAGCCATGCAACTGGACTCTGACCAATACTCTCATTCCTGTTGGGATAAACTTTATCATCAAGCTCACTCAGGAAGGCAGCTGGGACCCTGTTTCCCCTTCCCAGGCGCTGACTGATAGAGTAGTCTGAGTTGGCCCTGCATGTTGTGAGCATGAGGTCAGCTCTTCCTGGGTTTTCTCTTGGGGGACAGGGCAACTAGCTTGACAAACTTAGCTAATATACCTGTCACTCAAGGGCAGAGAGAAGGAGGCCAAAGAAACAAAGTTGAAATTAACATGTGAGTAATTGGAGGAAGAAGCATTAAATATCATTTCAGGGTAAACATTTCAGTAAAAGAGTCATATTTTAGTCTCTCTATAACACTCTGTGTCAAATTTCCTTTCACGATCAAGTTCAAGGGCTGATTTACACGTTGGAAGTCCACAGAGAACTGAATTCTGGGCATACAGCTGAAGGTCACCTGACTGTAGTGATGAAAGATAAAACTACCATAAATTCAGATGCTTGGCTGAGATTTTTAAATCTGTTGAAAGAGCTAAAGGGCATTTTGCCAATTAGTTTGATGTTTAATAGGATATTTTTGTTGTTTTTAGTCCTTTGCCTTGTATTTACAAATCGAACAGGCTCTGATGAAACAGCTCAAGTGTGGTTTGCATTGATTCAGAAAGGAATTATTTAAAGAGGAATAAAAGTTGTTGAACTTGATTTAATGAGTTTGAATATTAAGCAATTTCCTTTAATAATACATTTGTTTAAAGTAAACTGTTCATAGTTCATCTGTTCTTATTTTTAGTTTTGTATTTTATCCAAACCTGATCTGTTTTTCTTCCCAGTTTCTTATTATTCATCAGGCTGTTCATGTTCCAATTAAGATCATTTTAGAATGTGTTTTCTGGAAATAAATACATCAAGTTGATTAGGAATAGCCAAGATCAAATGTGAAAGGAGTCATCAGGTTTTGAATGTAGACGATGTTTAAAATGTGTGGGTTTCAAATTTTCTTAAAACCAAAATAAAAACATATTGTTTGTAAAAATACAAAAAATCTTATGCTTCTGAGATCTCACTTGAATATTTACTTTACTTAATAAATACTCCTTTTGCTTTGAAGAATAGGCTGTAAACATTGTGTGAGAATCTTGCACACGGTGGGGCAAACACACAGGGGTTTTCACATAGCTATTGAGGAGTAAATAAATCCCATAGGCTTAAGGGCTCCCCAGGTCCTTGCTACACACCCCTGTTGTCCATGGTTTACTTTTTCCCACAGGACGATTCTTAATACTTTACCAGATGGAAACACCGCCACCACCATCTTTGCAGTTTCAACTCTCATGCATTAGGCAGCTATGACATCTTCATCTTACTTCCTTCTCCGGCCTTCTTTCTCATTCACGCCATCTCAAGGCGGGTGCATTAGATGGATAAGTAGTGCATTGATTTCCTAGGGCTGTTGTAATGAAGTACCATAAACTGAGTGGCTCAAAACAACAGTAATTGTCTCTCAGCTCTGGAGGCTAGAAGTTGGAACCCAGCAGTGTTGGTAGGGCCATACTGTATCTGAAACCTGTTACTCCTTACCTCTTCCTAGCTTCTGGTAGTTTGCTGGCAGTGTGTGGCACCCCTTGGCTTGCAGCTACATAGCTACAATACTGCTTCGGTCCTCGCATGACATTCTCCCTGTGTGTTTCTGCCTTTATACAGTGATCTTCTTAGAAGGACAGCGAGAGAATTAGGGGCCCACCCTATTCCAGTATGATCTCATCTTAACTAATTACATCTTCAATAATATTGCAATTACATTCTGAGGTACTAGGGGTTAGAAATTCAACTTTTTGTTTGGGTTGGGGGGACACAATTTAACATATAACAGGTGTGAACAGGCAATATGTATAACTGTGTGTATAATATTGCTTTACAAAAAGTTGGTCAGTAACTATGACTGTTGTTCTTTTTTTTTTTTTTTAATTTTAAGCAACAATTATTTGTTAGAACTCCATGTGGACCTTCATAGAAATATTGAACTCAAAGTAAAGATGTAAGCTTGAGGTTTCTTTCTATGCAAGCATTTTCTAACTTTCAAACTTCTCAAACCATAGGGAAGCAGGACAGAAATCACCTCATATAATGCTCATAGGTTTGGAGTCAGTTGAAACGATCTTGTTTAAAAAGGTCAGTATAGAGTTTAATTGGGTATATTTAACTGAAGTATTAAATAGAGACATTGCTGGCCTGAAAAAGATCTCAGGCCAGATAAAGGCAAATATAATAAAGATGTCAGGTTGCTTCTCCGGAGCAAGTGAGATCATTATGCAATTATGTTACTTAGAAAGGCAAAGGGCAGAATACAATTTATACTATGAAATGTTACATTTCCAAGTTTCTGGAATTCACTTTTTCTTCTCATTTCTTTGCAGGTAATCCACTGGGCTAGCAATAGATTATAATTAAACATTGGCATGATTTCCAGTTAGTTTAATCATGAGAGAATTTACGTAAAATCCTCAAGTCTTCAGACAACTCTATGATGTTCTCAAAAAGTTTTGACAATTAAAAAATAGAATTAAATATTTGCTTCTATATAGAGCTGAATAGCCATCCCAAAGAAGTTCTAGAATGTTTTGACTATCTTAATTTATAAATTTAACCATCATTTGTTAACTATTTACTATATTCAAGATATTATTTGATACTGGGGTTGTAAAGTAAGATTGAGTGAAACATTTTAATTTTCATAAATTGTGATTTCACAGATACATGTGTAGAGGTTACTTTTTCAGTAGCCTGTAATAAGTGCCATACCCTAAATACAAATGTAGTGATGCTACAAAGAGCAAAGAGAACTTCTTTGTTATAAGGAACAAAGGCAAAGAGAGCATCGAATGTAACTAAACAGATGAGAGAATCATAAGGTACACTAGTTAGAGTAGGTTAGGCTAGACAACCAAGCCATTCCAAAATCTCGGTAGCTGAACACACATGCAAGTAAACACACACAGGCATATGTTTTTGTGTTTGTTTCTTTTGCAATTCATAATATGTGTTCAATATGGTTCACCTGGGGGTGGGAACCTTGCTTCAGTGCTTCCCTGATCACCAAGATACACAAAAAGAAAAATAGTAAATCACTCAATGACTCTTCAAGCTTCTATCCAGAAGGATCCATAATAATCTCATCACTTGTGACCATATCAATTCATAATACCATTAAAAAAAAAAAAAAGCAAAACGTGGGAAGGAGAGAGGGTCCATATGTAAGAGATACAATCATAAAGTGTGTCCAGAATTTGAAGAGTGCTGGGATATTTGCATGCACCCAAATGGATATCACTGTGGACATCTGCAAAATGAAGAATAATATTTCAGTGAGTGGAAATTGTGCCAGGGTCTCAAAACACTCAATAGAGTGGAAAAGAAAACTGGGAAACAGTTGACAGCACTTTTGTTTGTTAAGTGGCAAATATTTGTGCATGACCAACGGTGGAAAACAAATATGACAAAAGTATACTGTTATTGGGCCCCCAAGAATCTTGTATTAGTTCGGGTTCTCTCAGAGCTGACCTTGAGACTAGAAATAAGCTCAAGTAGTTTGGAAAGTTGCAATGGCTTTCCTGAAGTGTCTACTTGGCTAGGCTACTGTCCCCAATTATTCTAAGACTAATTAATTACCAAACACTAACTTAGATGTTGCTGTAAAGAAATTCTGCAGATATAATTAAAACTTCTAATCAGTAAACTTTATGTAGGGAACACTGTCCTGGATAATTTGTGTGGAACTGACTGAATCAGTTGCAAGACCTCAAAAGCAGGGCTGAGGTTTCCCAGAGAGAATAAATCTCACCTGTAGACAACACCTCTGGCCTGTCCTCAGAGACTCCAGCCTGCCTATGATAGCCCTTTTCTGACTGCCCACTCCATGATATCAACTTTTTAGCCAGCTCATGCATTTGTAAATTCAATTTCTTATAATAAATATCTTCCTATATTGTACTGCTACTGGTTCTGTTTCTTTGATTGAATCCTAACTGATAAAGTGATCATAGGAAGTACAATCAGGCAGCAGAAAAATGAGACAGAAAATGATGCAGCTCAATAACGTGTGTTTTTATGAGCAGATTACTGCTGTGGGTATCTGGGCTTAATCCCAGTGGAAACCTTCTAAATGACTCTAGACAAGAAACCGCCAAATGATTGCATAAATAGTGGAGAAAATCAGGGTATTTCTCCATGAACTCTAGCTACTTATTGTTCAAGAGCACCTGTCCCCTCCACTTGTCCATTTCTCTCCTTTCCTGTGACAAAAGAAGCCCTACAGGAAGACAGTGGAAAAATGCCATAGGTGACTTGAAAGGATATGGGCTTAGAATGCACAGAATCTGATACAAGTCTACTTCAAAGACAATGCCTTTTATTTTTCAGTGACTGGGGAGGCAAGAACATGTTTTCAAAAGGCGTGTACAATTTGTGATTTAATCAACACATACTGAGTATTTAAAATGTTCCAGGCACTGTGAAAGAAACTGAATAAACATGAGTGAAGTACAGCCTCAGTCCTCCAGAAATTTCATAATCATTAAAAGTACAGTTGACCCTTGAACAACACAGATTGGAACTGTCTAGTTCACTTATACATGGATTTCCTTCTGCCTCTGTCACCTAAGACACAGCAAGACCAACCCCTCCCCTTCCTCCTTCTTTTCAACCTACTTAACTTGAAATCAATGATGAAGACATTTGTGATGATCCACATCCACTTAAAGAAAGGCAAATATATTTTCTCTTCCTTACAATTTTCCTAATAACCTTTTTCCCCCAGCTTGTTTTATTGTAAGAATATAACAAATTATACAAATGACATATAAAATATGCATCAATAGACTGTTTATGTTATTGATAAGGCTTCTGGTCAACTGTAGGCTATTAATTAAGTTAAGTTTTTGGGAAGTCAAAATTTATACATGGTTTTTTGACTATGCAAGAGATTGGCACAGCTACTCTCTAAGTTATTTAAGGATCAACTGCATTTGCAATGAAATGTCACAAGATTTGCAAAAGACATGTATACTTGTTGAGAAATAGAGGGGTTAATACTAACCAGAAACATGTAGAGGCTATGGAAAAACAGATATTTACGAACCAATCATGGGAGAGAAGACCATTTCAGACCATTCCTTGAGTGCCACATTCAATTCCGGGTGCTATCCTTCAGTGAAAACAAGAACAAAGTAGAAAACAATGTAAGAGAGATAAACAGCATTGCAAAGTCAGAGTCGTACCGGAAATTTCTATTCTTCAGTTTGGTAGGAGAAAGAAGACTGGTGAGGTGGGGAAGGATTGGGCATTGGCGTGAATTTTTTAAAAATATTTTTATATTCCCCCAATTGTTCACAGGTAGACGCTCTTCTAGAGAAGTAAGAAATCTTCATATCTGTCCCAGTTTCTCTATTTGGCTGAGGACTGAGTCTCACCTCAATATACATATTTTTTTGATGCCATGTCCTCTGTTTTCCATTTCAGTTTGATATTTGGGGGGAAGCAAAGAGTTCACCACTATATCTGAGCTCCCTCAT
Source organism: Rhinopithecus roxellana (assembly GCF_007565055.1). Lineage (NCBI taxonomy): Eukaryota > Metazoa > Chordata > Mammalia > Primates > Cercopithecidae > Rhinopithecus > Rhinopithecus roxellana. Next base: position 142,314,182 of record NC_044553.1, on the reverse strand, counting down.
TCTTGTGATTCAGTTTCACATGCTGCAGGTGGCCAGATCAGTTTGAGGCCAATAAGCACTTACCTAGAACCAGCAGGAGGGAGGAAGGAGAACCCAGTTGTCTTCTTGCATCCAGAGGTGCAACATTCCTGTTCAAAATCCAGGCACGTGGCAGCCGCATGCTGGAGGAGACACCTGCTTCATGCCCAATTCAGTAAAATATTAAGAATTATACAATTTTAAATTATAATGTTTCATTTTCTCTTCAGCCTGACCTAATTATTCCCAGCAGGAAGAGTTGGCCAATGGCATTGATTTTGATTTTTTTCTCCTTGGTCTGTAAGGAAAAGGCATTCGTCTCTCATTTGTTTTCTTTATTTTTCTTTGAACACCGCTGAAGTATTCCATGCCAGCTCCTCCTCATACCTTCTTTCCCATTTTATAAGCTCTCATTCACCTGTAAAACACATTTTTATAAAAGCCAGAGAAAGAACAGTGGCCATAAAAAGCTCCCACGCCTTTGCATGATCCTTGTTGTTAGCAATCCAGAAAAAGCCCGCTGCTCACCGCAGGGGTTGCTTGGCGGCTGCTGCCTTGACTTTTTTCTTCTCCAACCATTGTGCTCATGAGCCTGGCAGGGTCAGAACAGAAAAATGCATTTTCTTCATCATCACTTGACAGTGTTTTCTTCAAATCTCCAACTTTTACAAACACGGTGATGGCCATAAGAGATTTGTCCTGACAACTCAAAGATTGGTGCATGTTTTGTCTGAAGGGGTCAGAGAAAGCAGGAAAAATAAAGAGAGATCATGCAAATAAACCTACACATATCCACACACATCCAGATGCCCTTTAAATTTGCATAGGCCACATTGATTTTTTTTTTTTTTTCTTTTTCCTTTGGCTATTGATGTGATGCACAGGAAAATATGCACTTGCAAAAATGGACAACATGTATTGCCTTTCCAGTTTTTGCTCGAAAAGTCTTAAGGAAGAGTGTCATTACCATTTATCTCTACAGATAAAATGTCAGACCCTTCAGAAAACTTAGGGTAAGGTTGGTTGATGGCAAGGATCATTTTTGTATACTGCTAGTAATCTCAAACATTTGTAATTCATATTATTTGCTCTTTATATCATCCTTACATAAAATACTTGACCATTCATGAGTAGATTGGTATCATTGACATTCCAGGGAACGTTGTACAAATAAGTCAGAGTCTCTCTGAAAGTAAGTCTTACTTTCTGAAAGTAAATATTATGAGATATTGTCAGGTCTTCTGTGATAAGAGATTCCATAGTAAATAATTTGGCCAATATTATGTTAACAAAGTTAAGTTTATTTTCTGCAAGATTTCTTGTACTTTTTGATAGAATGCATACTAAGGTCTCAAGGAGCTAGGGTTCTCCAAAACACAGTTTGGAAAACATTTGGAAAGTAAATATGCTTGTTAGCTTTTTACTTTTCTCACTCTAAGTCTGACCCCTGAACACAAGTCCAGAAGTATATTACCCACTGCTTATTAGACATCTCTTAACAGATGGGTCTTGTTCACCAATTACCCTCAGTGTATAACAAAGTGCCTGGTACACAGTTGCTAGTTATATTTTTGAATAATATAATAAATCTCTGAAGTCAGGAAAGTAAGTGTTGGTCTCTTTCATCTTCTTTAAAAACAAAGTTTGAAAAACCAGAGTTTAGTAGACACAACGGAATATTTGGCTTAGAAGAAAATTAATAAACTTACACATTTATTTGTGTTAATAAAGAAATGAAAGCTGAAAATTCTAATGGACTTACTATATGTGTGTAATCATATGGGGTCAATTGTTTTAGCTCATTGGACCACCAATATGCTTCAACACCATACTCATGACAAAAATTCCCAAATATGCCTTAAATGAGCAATAAAGGTCTTGCATGCTCTAAGATATCATGATATTGTTCTTTCTGTTGAGTTAACTAGAATGGTTGGAAAGGCTTTGCTATATGTCATTTTGACTTCTTCATTTGGCAGGCTACAACTTATCTAACCATACTAAGCTACAGTTCATGGGACATTAAAGTGCAGAGTCATGGCTTCTTCTAGAAACAGGGGTTAGGTAGGTGAGAGGTGAGATTTGCACTGTTAGATATATTTCAGCTCTACACATGTTTCTTAATAACGCCAATGGGCACTGCAAAGAAACTTTAAACAATAAGTGGCAGTGTTTTTTGTTTGTTTGTTTGTTTGTTTTTGAGACGGAGTCTCTGTCACCCAGGCGGGAGTGCAGTGGTGTGATCTCAGCTCACTGCAAGCTCCGCCTCCCAGGTTCCAGCAAGGTATTGTGTTTCTTAATGCAAACAGAATGAAAGAGATATGGAAATCTGAGGGATGAAATGACTTTGGAATAAGTTTTTGGTTTGTTTTTGTTTTTCTTCCAGAGGACATAAATAGTGCTAATGAATGAAAAGTTCAGGAATGTGGATCTCAAGTCAGAATAAGAAGATTAGAGAAACTAAAGCTACTCTAAAATGAAAACAAAAAAACATTAATACAATTAAATAGTATTTTTCTTTTTTAAAAAAATAATTGCAACTTTTGTCTTAGATTCAGGGAATACATGTTTAGATTTTTTACATGAGTGTACTACATGATATTGAGGGTTGGGATATGGATGCTCCCAACACCCAGGTAGTAAGTATAGTACCCAATAGGTAGTTTTCAGACTTTGCCTTCCTCCCTCTCTCCCCCATCCAGTAATCCCCAGTGTTTATTTTTCCATGCTTATCCCCATGTGTACCTAATGTTGAATTTCTGCTTATAAGTAAGAACATATGATATTTGCTTTTCTGTTTCTGCTTTAATTTATTAAGATAATGACCTCCAACTACATCTATGTTACTGGAAAGGAAATTACTTTGTTCTTTTTAATGGCTGCATAGCATTCTGTGGTGTATACATACTACATTTTCTTTATCCAGCCTACCATTAATGAGTACCTAGATTGATTCCATGACTTTGCTACTGTGAATCATGCTGCAATAAACAAACAAATGCATGTGTCTTTTTAAAAATGAACAAGTGGGACCTAATTAAACTAAAGAGCTTCTGCACAGCAAAAGGAAATATTAACAAATACCTTACAGAATGAGAGAAAATATTCACAAACTATGCATCAAACAAAGGGCTATTATCCAAAATCTATAAGGAACTTACACAATTCAACAAGCACAATGTAAATAACCCCATTAAAAAGTGGACAAAGGACATGAACAGACATTTCTCAAAAGAAGATATACAAGCAGAAAATAGTAATTTAATAAAGCAGTAAGGTCCTTATTGTTAAATATTTTGAAGAAGTTGGTTATTTATCTGAGATTTTTGCATTGAATGAGATAACGGAGAAGGTGATGCCTAAGATATTTATATGAGCTCTCCTGGCTACAGGTGTTTGTGATACTTACAATAGTCTAGTTTATTCCAGGAGTGTGACTTAGTGTAGCAGGAAGAGCTGTGGACAAAACCCCACAGACACCGAGATAGTGAAGGAAGTAGCTTTTAATCAGCTGGAAGCATCAGCAGACTAGCATCTCAAAATCTGAGCTTGTTGAGTGCACAATTTCTGTCCCTTTTAAGGGCTCACAACACTAAAGATTTTACATGACGGGGCCATGATTGATTGAGCAATCTAGGGGGTATGTGACAGGGGCTGCATGCACCAGTAATCAGAATGAGACAGAACAGAATGAGAAGTTTCACAATGTCCTTCCATACAATGTCTGGAATCTATGGATAACATCGGTTGCTAAGTCATGGGTTGAATTTTAACTATCAGGCTAAGGTCAGGCAGGCCCAGGCCTGGTTTTGGGTCTGGTGCCTGGTGTCGGGCTGCCTGCCTTTGGTTTTGCTTCCTTGTTTGTTTTTTTTTTTTCTTAAATCAGGTACTGAGCATAAAACAACATAGAACAATAAGGGGGGTGTCTCCTCTCTTTTCTCATTTGTATTCTTATAATTCTTAGAGGAGTGAACACAATGGTCAGTTCAGAAAGTATTTAGTACTCTTATCCACTGTGTATAAATATTAGGCTTAATAAAGACATTTCAAATAAAAAATAGGTAAGAAGAAAAAGAGGAAGGAAGGAGGGAAGGAAGGAAGGAAGGAAGGAAGGAAGGAAGGAAGGAAGGAAGGAAGGAAGGAAGGAAGGAAGGAAGGAAGGAAGGAGAAAGGGAGGGAGGGAAGAAAAAGAAGGAAAGGAAGAAAGGAAGAAAGAAAGAGCAAGAAAGCAAGAAAGCAAGAGGAAGGAAGGAAAGAAGGAAGGAGGGAGGAAGGAAGGAAGGAAGGAAGGAGGAAGGAAGGAAGGAAGAGTAAGGAAGGAAGGAAGGAAGGAAGGAAGGAAGGAAGAAAGAAGGGAAGTAAGGAAGGAGGCAGGAAGCGAAGGCCGGAAAAAAGGATAAGGAAGGAAGGAAAAAAAGGAAGAGGAGGAAGTACTAATAGGAAGGAAGAGGATTCCACTTCCTTCCTTCTTTGCGCTCGTCCTCGTTAAAGCCTTCATCCTTCCTTCGTTTCCTTCCCTGCGTCCCACCTCCGTAATTTCTTCACTCTTCCCTGCCTTCTCTTCCTTCCTTCCTTTCCTTCCTTCCCTCCTTCCTTCTTCCTTCCTTACTTCTTCCGTCTTTCTTCCTTCTTCTTCCTTTTCCCCTTCCTTCTTTTCTATTTCCTCCCTTTTCCCCTTCCGTTCCTACTCCTCAGCCCAGAAAGAATAGGGAAAGTAAGAAATAATGAGAAAAAAAGAATCCTAAACACCTGAGGCATAAAAGGGGATAAAAATGTATGATAAATAAATCACTGTATCATCATTAATGATGCTTAAAATGCCCATAATATTTCAGGTCATATGTTTTGCGGGGACATATCACCTCACAGGAAATATTTTCCAATTCTTTTCTATTTCAGATTCCACCACACTGGCTACCTTGTTGTTATTTGCATATTCTGTCACTCTTTATACCTGGGGACTTTATTTTATGGTCAATGATGAAGGAGGAGCTTCTCATTTGGCTAAACTCTAAACAATATACTTAGTTGTATGCACTTGGAGAAATATAGAAGTGACTTGAGGTATGGATATACACAGAATCACAAGCAGTGGTAAAATGATTGGCTTTATTTAGAGGTCTGGAGGAAACAAATTTTACAGATCAGAGGTAAGTCAGGAAGCTTTGGGAAGAGGAATGTAGAGGGCATATGGGGGTTAGCAGAGTATGTACATCTTTGGTCCGCATATTAATAACACTCAAAGCAAGTCTACAACATAGGTACACTCAAAAGTCAGCTGGGCAGGATGGTTCTTTTAGAGGAGGTCGGCCGGTGTTTCTCCTTGTTACTATACAGCTGAGTCCATAAGGCCAGAAATTAAATAGCTATAATGAGAAGGATGAATGTGTATCTGCCCAAAGCATAGATTCCCTGTCATTAAGGTTGGCTCAGCTACTACGTCTGGGGAATCCCTAGTCTGTCAGCAACAAAATCCAAAGCTGTTCACTTGATAAGGCAGCAAATATGCGAAAATAATCTGACTGCCCACTTAATGGCAGGTTGATTTTACTGGACGCCATCTATCCAGAAGACAGTAATTTGTCCTTCCCAGAATGGATACCCATATGTACATGTGTCAGTACCACAACCTAACAACTTACAAAATTTCTGATTTGTTACAATTGGATTATAGACACAATTTTCTCAGATCGTGTGACCCTTTTATAGCAAAAGAGATATAACAAACTTCACTTTACCATGAGACCCACTGCTACTATTACATACTGTACCATCCAGAAGCAGGAAACCTAATTAAATGATGCAAAGAAGAAGACACCATTTGCAGCTCCAGAACAATTCCCAGAATAGTTAGGAAGTAGGATTGGACATTCTCATCAACACTCTTAGTGCTTCATTTCCCGAATATGTGCTATTGATCCCCACGGCTTTTCATCAGCTGGATTATTGATCCTGGTTCCTTACAGAAAACATTTCCAAGAAGTAACACAGCAAGGATTCCACTGAAATTGTAGGTAGATCACTGTGTGGTGATTTGGGTCTCCTCATGCCAGTACAATGACAGTGAGACAGAAAAGGGTGAAGACTCCTGTTACCGTAAGGATTTACAGTGGCTGCTACACATTGTGAGCTGAAAGGACCTCATTGGAAGTCATGAGATTTAGAATATATCTACGGTTGCTTCACTGCCCAGTAATAACTAAGTAATCAATTACAATAGCCACAGCCTGACAAGATCAAAGCAACTAAAGGCTTATAATACCTGATGATGAAATGCTGAGATGACCCCAGTGGTTAAGTGGTGGCCAATGGAGGAGTGAGAGTATGGATGTCAATTGCAGCTTCAAGCCAGTTATAGCTGGAGTACAAGCTTCTTCCATTAACTCTACTGTCTTAATTCTTTTCCTGGTGGATATAGCCAGGCATCACCTGGAAGGCTCTGTGAAAGATTGGGCTTAAGAGAGATCACAAATAGTTTAAAATAGTGCAAGGTTAGACACATCTTCTGCCCTGCTCAAATCCTCTCAGTCTATCTCTCTTTTTTTTTTTTTTTAATTCTATAGTTACTGCTGCAACTAAGTAGACGAAGACTTATATATTCAACATTATATTCTTGATTGAAGTAATCTTACTTATTTGCTAAATATTCATGTTTATCAAAGAAAACAGCAACACAATTGTTACATATAAAGTTTTGGTGCCGCAGAAGAAATAGAACTCGAATATAAATGTTATTTTTTTGACTCAGCAAGGCAACGTACTTCTACAGAAGTGTGCACCCTCACAGATGGAGCAATGGTGAGCGCACACCTGGACAAGAGAGGCAAAGGGGTTCTTATCCCTGATGCACGTGGCCCCTGCTGCTGTGTCAGTCCCCTATTGGCTAGGGTTAGACTGCACAGGCTAAACTAATCCTGAATGGCTAATTTAAAGAGAGTGACGGGGTGAGTGCTTTGGCGAGAAAATAAAAATGATTATGCAGCGTGGAGAATGGGTTAGGGGAGAGTAGGTAATCAAAATGAATTAGTGTGGAGCAGGTGATCAGAATGCGTTAGGGTGGAGAAAGTAATCTGAATGAGTCAGGGTGGAGTAGGTAATCAAAAAAGGTTACTTTACGAGGAAGTTAAGTTTAAAAGTAGAAGGCAAAGAATTGAACATACTGACATATTAATTCTTTGAAGAGAAGTTTAGAATTCACATTTAACACAATGGATTGAGAAGGAATAAAATAAAATATCCTGTAAATCATCTCACCCACATAATCTTTGTTAAACACCTTACCCCTTTTTCTAATTGTGTTCAAAACTTTTTTGATGAGTACATAGTAAATTAAAATTTTAAAACATCAAAATTGAAGTTAAAAAAGCCATTTCCACAAATATTTTTGTTTCTGATGTTTACCTAATAGTAAGAGTAAAACGTCTTTGTCAATTTTTGTCACCATCATCATCCACTGTTCTTTACTTTCTTAAATGCAAGTTGTCTTGTTCAATGTGTCTCAGAACTAGGAAATAATAATATGTAATTCATACCTTCAGAGGACTTGCAAGTTATTTGGGACAACAAACCTTATCCCCTAACAACTGCTAAATTGTAAATCTATTAGAATGTGAAAGGTAGGTAAGTATAGAAAATTTAAGATAGAACATGGATTAATAATGGTAATCCAGATTACCAGAGATCAGAACAACTAAATCAGTACAGCAGGTAGATAGAAATAGAAAGAAAATTAAAGGATATGACATAGTCTTGAGGGTACAGAAAATTAAATCAGAGGCTATAAATTGGAATGTTTGTGTCCCCCTAAAATTCACATGTTGAAACATAATCCCCAATTGCTACGATTTGAATGCTTGTGTCCTTCACCCAAAATTTATATTGAAATCGAATCTCCAGTGTGATAGTATTAAGAGTTGGGGCTTTGGGGGAAGTGATTAAATTGTATAGGCAGAGCCCTTATGAAAGGGATTTGATCCCATATTAAAGAGGCCTGAGGGAGCCTGTTTATTTCTTCCATTATGTGAAAACACAGCTAGGAGGCATATCATCACCAAATCAGCTGGCATCTTGAGCTTGACCTTTCCAGCTACCAGAACTGTGACCCATGAATTTCTGGTGTTTATAGGTAACTCAATTTGAGGTATTTTGTTACGATAGCCTGAACAGACCAAGACACCAATAAGACAATATTTGGAGGTGAGGTCTTTGGTAGGTGATTCTCTCTCATGACTGGAATTAATGTCTTTACAAAAGTCACCCCAGAGACCTCTTTTTTTTTTTTTTTTTTTTTTATGCTGATGTTTTATTTTTTATTTTTTTTTTTTTCTGGCTAATTTTTATTTTTTTTATTTTTTTTTCTTTTTCTTTTTTTTTTTTTTTATTATACTTTAAGTTCTAGGGTACATGTGCATAACGTGCAGGTTTGTTACATATGTATACTTATGCCATGTTGGTGTGCTGCACCCATCAACTCGTCAGCACCCATCAATTCATCATTTATATCTTGTGTAACTCCCCAATGCAAGCCCTCCCTCCTCTCCCCTCCCCCCTCCCCATGATAGGCCCCAGTGTGTGATGTTCCCCTTCCCAAGTCCAAGTGATCTCATTGTTCAGTTCCCACCTATGAGTGAGAACATGCGGTGTTTGGTTTTCTGTTCTTGTGATAGTTTGCTAAGAATGATGGTTTCCAGCTGCATCCATGTCCCTACAAAGGACGCAAACTCATCCTTTTTTATGGCTGCATAGTATTCCATGGTGTATATGTGCCACATTTTCTTAATCCAGTCTGTCACTGATGGACATTTGGGTTGATTCCAAGTCTTTGCTATTGTGAATAGTGCCACAATAAACATACGTGTACATGTGTCTTTGTAGTAGAATAATTTATAATCCTTTGGGTATATACCCAGTAGTGGGATGGCTGGGTCATATGGTACATCTAGTTCTAGATCCTTGAGGAATTGCCATACTGTTTTCCATAATGGTTGAACTAGTTTACGATCCCACCAACAGTGTAAAAGTGTTCCTATTTCTCCACATCCTCTCCAACACCTGTTGTTTCCTGACTTCTTAATGATTGCCATTCTAACTGGTGTGAGATGGTATCTCATTGTGGTTTTGATTTGCATTTCTCTGATGGCGAGTGACGATGAGCATTTTTTCATGTGTCTGTTGGCTGTATGAATATCTTCTTTTGAGAAATGTCTGTTCATATCCTTTCCCCACTTTTTGATGGGGTTGTTTGTTTTTTTCTCGTATATTTGTTTGAGTTCTTTGTAGATTCTGGATATTAGCCCTTTGTCAGATGAGTAGGTTGCAAAAATTTTCTCCCATTCTGTAGGTTGCCTGTTCACTCTGATGGTAGTTTCTTTTGCTGTGCAAAAGCTCTTTAGTTTAATTAGATCCCATTTGTCAATTTTGGCTTTTGCTGCCGTTGCTTTTGGTGTTTTAGACATGAAGTCCTTGCCCATGCCTATGTCCTGAATGGTACTACCTAGATTTTCTTCTAGGGTTTTTATGGTATTAGGTCTAACATTTAAGTCTCTAATCCATCTTGAATTAATCTTCGTATAAGGGGTAAGGAAAGGATCCAGTTTCAGCTTTCTACTTATGGCTAGCCAATTTTCCCAGCACCATTTATTAAATAGGGAATCCTTTCCCCATTTCTTGTTTCTCTCAGGTTTGTCAAAGATCAGATGGCTGTAGATGTGTGGTATTATTTCTGAGGACTCTGTTCTGTTCCATTGATCTATATCTCTGTTTTGGTACCAGTACCATGCTGTTTTGGTGATTGTAGCCTTGTAGTATAGTTTGAAGTCAGGTAGCGTGACGCCTCCAGCTTTGTCCTTTTGACTTAGGATTGTCTTGGCAATGCGGGCTCTTTTTTGGTTCCATATGAACTTTAAAGCAGTTTTTTCCAATTCTGTGAAGAAACTCATTGGTAGCTTGATGGGGATGGCATTGAATCTATAAATAACCTTGGGGAGTATGGCCATTTTCACGATATTGATTCTTCCTATCCATGAGCATGGTATGTTCTTCCATTTGTTTGTGTCCTCTTTTATTTCGCTCAGCAGTGGTTTGTAGTTCTCCTTGAAGAGGTCCTTTACATCCCTTGTAAGCTGGATTCCTAGGTATTTTATTCTCTTTGAAGCAATTGTGAATGGAAGTTCATTCCTGATTTGGCTCTCTGTTTGTCTGTTACTGGTGTATAAGAATGCTTGTGATTTTTGCACATTAATTTTGTATCCTGAGACTTTGCTGAAGTTGCTTATCAGCTTAAGGAGATTTTGGGCTGAGACGATGGGGTTTTCTAAATATACAATCATGTCATCTGCAAACAGGGACAATTTGACTTCTTCTTTTCCTAACTGGATACCCTTGATTTCTTTCTCTTGCCTGATTGCCCTAGCCAGAACTTCCAACACTATGTTGAATAGGAGTGGTGAGAGAGGGCATCCCTGTCTTGTGCCAGTTTTCAAAGGGAATTTTTCCAGTTTTTGCCCATTCAGTATGATATTAGCTGTGGGTTTGTCATAAATAGCTCTTATTATTTTGAGGTACGTTCCATCAATACCGAATTTATTGAGCGTTTTTAGCATGAAGGGCTGTTGAATTTTGTCAAAAGCCTTTTCTGCATCTATTGAGACAATCATGTGGTTCTTGTCTTTGGTTCTGTTTATATGCTGGATTACGTTTATTGATTTGCAAATGTTGAACCAGCCTTGCATCCCAGGGATGAAGCCCACTTGATCATGGTGGATAAGCTTTTTGATGTGCTGCTGAATCCGGTTTGCCAGTATTTTATTGAGAATTTTTGCATCAATGTTCATCAGGGATATTGGTCTAAAATTCTCTTTTTTTGATGTGTCTCTGCCAGGCTTTGGTATCAGGATGATGTTGGCCTCATAAAATGAGTTCGGGAGGATTCCCTCTTTTTCTATTGATTGGAATAGTTTCAGAAGGAATGGTACCAGCTCCTCCTTGTACCTCTGGTAGAATTCAGCTGTGAATCCATCTGGTCCTGGACTTTTTTTGGTGGGTAGGCTATTAATTGTTGCCTCAATTTCAGAGCCTACTATTGGTCTATTCAGGGATTCAACTTCTTCCTGGTTTAGCCTTGGGAGAGTGTAAGTGTCCAGGAATTTATCCATTTCTTCTAGATTTTCTAGTTGATTTGCGTAGAGGCGTTTATAGTATTCTCTGATGGTAGTTTGTATTTCTGTGGGGTCAGTGGTGATATCCCCTTTATCATTTTTTATTGCATCTATTTGATTCCTCTCTCTTTTCTTCTTTATTAGCCTTGCTAGCGGTCTGTCAATTTTGTTGATCTTTTCAAAAAACCAACTCCTGGATTCATTGATTTTTTGGAGGGTTTTTTGTGTCTCTATCTCCTTCAGTTCGGCTCTGATCTTAGTTATTTCTTGCCTTCTGCTAGCTTTTGAATGTGTTTGCTCTTGCCTCTCTAGTTCTTTTAATTGTGATGTTAGAGTGTCAATTTTAGATCTTTCCTGCTTTCTCTTGTGGGCATTTAGTGCTATAAATTTCCCTCTACACACTGCTTTAAATGTGTCCCAGAGATTCTGGTATGTTGTATCTTTGTTCTCATTGGTTTCAAAGAACATCTTTATTTCCGCTTTCATTTCGTTATGTACCCAGTAGTCATTCAGGAGCAGGTTGTTCAGTTTCCATGTAGTTGAGCGGTTTTGATTGAGTTTCTTAGTCCTGAGTTCTAGTTTGATTGCACTGTGGTCTGAGAGACAGTTTGTTATAATTTCTGTTCTTTTACATTTGCTGAGGAGTGCTTTACTTCCAATTATGTGGTCAATTTTGGAATAAGTGCGATGTGGTGCTGAGAAGAATGTATATTCTGTTGATTTGGGGTGGAGAGTTCTATAGATGTCTATTAGGTCCGCTTGGTGCAGAGATGAGTTCAATTCCTGGATATCCTTGTTAACTTTCTGTCTCGTTGATCTGTCTAATGTTGACAGCGGAGTGTTGAAGTCTCCCATTATTATTGTATGGGAGTCTAAGTCTCTTTGTAAGTCTCTAAGGACTTGCTTTATGAATCTGGGTGCTCCTGTATTGGGTGCATATATATTTAGGAGAGTTAGCTCTTCCTGTTGAATTGATCCCTTTACCATTATGTAATGGCCTTCTTTGTCTCTTTTGATCTTTGATGGTTTAAAGTCTGTTTTATCAGAGACAAGGATTGCAACCCCTGCTTTTTTTTGTTCTCCATTTGCTTGGTAGATCTTCCTCCATCCCTTTATTTTGAGCCTATGTATGTCTCTGCATGTGAGATGGGTCTCCTGAATACAGCAGACTGATGGGTCTTGACTCTTTATCCAGTTTGCCAGTCTGTGTCTTTTAATTGGAGCATTTAGTCCATTAACATTTAAGGTTAATATTGTTATGTGTGAACTTGATCCTGCCATTATGATATTAACTGGTTATTTTGCTCGTTAGTCGATGCAGTTTCTTCCTAGCCTCGATGGTCTTTACATTTTGGCATGTTTTTGTGATGGCTGGTACCGGTTGTTCCTTTCCATGTTTAGGGCTTCCTTCAGGGTCTCTTGTAAGGCAGGCCTGGTGGTGACAAAATCTCTAAGCATTTGCTTATCTGTAAAGGATTTTATTTCTCCTTCACTTATGAAACTTAGTTTGGCTGGATATGAAATTCTGGGTTTAAAATTCTTTTCTTTAAGAACGTTGAATATTGGCCCCCACTCTCTTCTGGCTTGTAGAGTTTCTGCCGAGAGATCTGCTGTTAGTCTGATGGGCTTCCCTTTGTGGGTAACCCGACCTTTCTCTCTGGCTGCCCTTAAGATTTTTTCCTTCATTTCAACTTTGGTGAATCTGGCAATGATGTGTCTTGGAGTTGCTCTTCTGGAGGAGTATCTTTGTGGCGTTCTCTGTATTTCCTGAATTTGAATGTTGGCCTGCCCTACTAGGTTGGGGAAGTTCTCCTGGATGAATCCTGAAGAGTGTTTTCCAACTTGGTTCCATTTTCCCCCTCACTTTCAGGCACCCCAATCAGACGTAGATTTGGTCTTTTTACGTAATCCCATACTTCTTGCAGGCTTTGCTCATTTCTTTTTCTTCTTTTTTCTTTTGGTTTCTCTTCTCGCTTCATTTCATTCATTTGATCTTCAATCGCTGATACTCTTTCTTCCAGTTGATCGAGTCGGTTACTGAAGCTTGTGCATTTGTCACGTATTTCTCGTGTCATGGTTTTCATCTCTGTCATTTCGTTTATGATCTTCTCTGCATTAATTAGTCTAGCTGTCAATTCTTCCACTCTTTTTTCAAGATTTTTAGTTTCTTTGCGCTGGGTACGTAATTCCTCCTTTAGCTCTGATAAGTTTGATGGACTGAAGCCTTCTTCTCTCCTCTCGTCCAAGTCATTCTCTGACCAGCTTTGATCCGTTGTTGGCGATGGGCTGCGCTCCTTCGCAGGGGGAGATGCGCTCTTATTTTTTGAATTTCCAGCTTTTCTGCCCTGCTTCTTCCCCATCTTTGTGGTTTTATCTGTCTCTGGTCTTTGATGGTGGTGACGTACTGATGGGGTTTTGGTATAGGTGTCCTTCCTGTTTGATAGTTTTCCTTCTGACAGTCAGAAGGACTGTCTGTTGGTCTGTTGGAGATTGCTTGAGGTCCACTTCAGACCCTGTTTGCCTGGGTATCAGCAGCAGAGGTTGCCGAAGATAGAATATTGCTGAACAGCGAGTGTACCTGTCTGATTCTTCCTTTGGAAGTTTCCTCTCAGGGGTGTACTCCACCCTGTGAGGTGTGGGGTGTCAGACTGCCCCTAGTGGGGGATTTCTCCCAGCTAGGCTACTCAGGGGTCAGAGACACACCTGAGCAGGCAGTCTGTCCGTTTTCAGATCTCAACCACCGCGTTGGGAGATCCACGGCTCTCCCCAAAGCTGTCAGACAGAGTCGTTCGCGTCTGCACCGGCTCCCGCTACTTCCCCTGTTGGTCTTCAGCTGTGCGCTGTCCCCAGAGGTGGAGACTACAGAGACAGGCAGGCTTCCTTGAGCTGCTGTGAGCTCCACCCAGTTCGAGCTTCCCAGCGGCTTTGTTTACCTAGTTAAGCCTCAGCAATGGTGGGCGCCCCTCCCCCAGCCTCGCTGCTGCCTTGCGGATAGATCGCGGCAGACTGCTGTGTTAGCAGTGAGGGAGGCTTCGTGGGCGTGGGACCCTCCCGGCCAGGATTGGGATATATTCTCCTGGTGTGCCTGTATGCTTACAGAGCAGTATTGGGGTGGGAGTTACCCGATTTTCCAGGTGTTGTGTGTCTCAGTTCCCCTGGCTAGGAAAACGGATCCCCTTCCCCCTTGCGCTTCCAGGTGAGGCGATGCCTCGCCCTGCTTCAGCTCTCGCTGGTCAGGCTGCAGCAGCTGACCAGCACCGATTGTCCGGCACTCCCTAGTGAGATGACCCCAGTACCTCAGTTGAAAATGCAGAAATCACCGGTCTTCTGTGTCGCTCGCGCTGGGAGTTGGAGACTGGAGCTGTTCCTATTCGGCCATCTTGCTCCGCCCCCCTATGCTGATGTTTTTTCCCAGAGACCTCTTTTATCCCTTCTATCATGTGAGGACATCGGGAGAAGTCTCTCTGAACTAGAAGTCAGCTTATACCAGACACCGAATGTGACAGATTGTTCTTCATAGCCTTCAGAACTAATAAATCTAGTTGCAAGAAACACATTTCTTTGTTTGTAAGCCACCCAGTCTATGATATTCTGTTATTGCAACCCAAACTCACTAAGACATTAAGTAAAATATCATAATAATATCTGTGTTATGGTGCGTGGCACATAAAACCAGAGTACTTCAGAATCGATGCACTAGGAAATTGGTGTCTGTCAGAGATTTTTTGAGTAGTCAAATAATATGGAGAATGTGGTGTTCAGTAAATACTAGTCTAATAGTCTTAGGGAGAAAGAATCTAAATCATGTTGTCCAGAAAGAAATCTGTGGAGATAACCCCACTTTAAACAAATAAAGGAAACAAAATTTAAATCCATTTCTTATCCAAATTATGGCAATTGGCTTAAGAGTCTTCAAAGATAACAGATAGATTCTTACTGACACTGTGGTAGGAGTTATTAAGAAATTATTTTAGGCAGATAGAGAGGACAAAAAAAGGGGGTCCTTGGAAGATTTTTTTTGCAGCTCTTGTCTAGCAGGAAAGCTCTGATTCTTAGACCCTGCTGGCCACCTTTGATATGCAAATGCCAACTGTTAGAAACTGGGTCCACCCAGCATGGTGATTCCCGCCTTTGTCCTCTTGCCCATGCCCCTACATGTGCCTGGCAGCATGGCCACCCCCACATATCCCTACTTATGTGGAACATCATGGCGCCCTGCATTTGAATATTAAAAGGCTAAGGTGGAAGGGCCAGTTTTTTTCGAGGACTACGTGAATAACATGCCTGGTCAAACCAATCCCCTGAGCCCTGTGCAAATCAGACACTGCCTCCTCCAGCCATCGAATATAGCTGACTGATATTACCTGAAAGTGGGGTTCCCTCTCTCGACTTTGGAGCCCCCTCCCTCTGTCTGTGCACAGAGGAGCTTCATCTTTCTTCCTTCCCCCTTCTTTCTTGCCCATTAAACTCTCTGCTCCTTAAAACTACTCTACATGTGTCCGTGTCATTTTCTCTAATTCAATTCGAGACGAAGAACCTGGTGTTTTTCCACCAGGAGCCATATCAATACTCTATTAGCTATCGTGTTAAACTAACTGTTGTTGATACTCTAGTCTACATATCTGGCGAATTTTTTTCTGAGAAATATAGATTTGGTACTAGAAATTCATTCTGTGCGTGCCTAAAGTCTCCAGTTCCGATTTAGAATTTGTTGTCCAACATAGTTTAGAAATATAAGACACATGTATCCTTTTTGTCCTTCTTGTTAAAAAAAATTATAAACACTAAGAGGATTATATTTTATGCCACAAGCATAAAACTTACTGAATTAAGAATACTTTATAGAGCAGAAGATCCTAGGTAGATATTGACAATATTGTGTGCTGCAGAAAGACTTTCATGTCCTGCAAAGTATTTATTCTGATGTTCTCGCTGTTCTCCTGACACTGGTTTCTTGGCACACAGAATTGTTCATAGTGAATGCCAAGTGCAAGTTGACATATACATTTGAAAGGAGACTACCTTGTTCCTTTGGCTTTTGAGCTTAGGCAGCAAGTCTCAAAGAAATTTCTCAAGTACTTTTTAGTTTTGTCTTTGGTGTTTCAAAGGAAAGACTCAGTAGGGAAGCAGGATTAAGTGGATTAAGTTGTTTATTTCAAACAACAAACTCAGAATTTTGATGCAGTGATCCATGCACTAAGCATATGAGTAGAGATGATTGTTGCCCATGCTCCGTAGCTAGACCCAAGGAATGCAGCCAGTGTCAATTCCTGCCATGCCTGCCAGGGATGCTTTGATGTCTAGGGCAGTTGACTGGTGTCACATTCCAAGAATCAAAAAAGCAAAAAGCCTACAGTCAGTTGTTGAGGACTTACTCTGCTCATTAAAATGCAAAGGATGCCTTTGGAATGTGCTGTACTGTGAAATAGTAAATAAAATGCCCCAAGTAAAACAAACAACAATTTAAATATTTCCACCCAAACAATAAACTAAAACCAAAATATTTTACCTGTTTGCTTTAAAGTTGATGTTGACTCCCAAACTAAACATTTCAGCAAAGTGAGAGCTTGAAAACCATATTTTACCAATCGTGATGTATTTAACTAACAAAGAGATACCTTAAAAATAAGTAAAATGTGTGACAGGACCCTAGTGTATTAGTTTTATTTGCCTTTGGTATGTGAAACAAAAGGAAAAATTGTAATTACAGAGCACATTTCTTAAACAGCAGTGCTATATACCTTACACTAAAAAAATGAAATCCAGATGCACTAAAGAGTTGAATGAAAAAATAAATCATTCAACCATAAGAAACTATGGGCACATATGTATTAGTTCATAAGATGGAGAAAGGTTTCTTATATATAAAGTAAAGGTAAAATTTACAGAAGAGTTTTTCTCTGAATCAAACAATAAACTAAATAAATTAAAAAGCAATAATGAGTTAAAAAGCAAGAAAAGCAAAACAAATAGTCAAAAACAGATGGAATGCAGGTTAACTATATACCCACACACATGGACACACATATGAATATACATTGAACATTGTTTCTAAAGAAAATAGGTTAGGTTCCTATGAGCCTCTGATCATATTTTCATCAAGCAATCAATACGTAACTTTGTTTTATGTGTGTTTATTTTCATTGACACCTTATTCAATACATATAGTTGATTTATTAACATTGAACTCATCAGTAACACTATAACTTGTGCTTGAACTGTTAAAGAAGAATTATTTAATGATAATTGTTAAAGCATGGTAAGAAAAACTTTGTTCAGGACTATTGTGAGAGGTTTAGGGACTACTGCAATGGAGTCTTGCAATGAGTCAGAGAGACTGAGCTCAACTCTGAATACAGCATGGGCAAGTAGAAATTTACAGTCAGGGACATATATATACATATATACAAGGATATATATGCATATACAAGGATATATATGTATATGTATATGTATATATATCTTTGACTATATCCTTGTGCGTGTGTGTATGTGCGTGTGCATATATATACACGTGTGTGTGTGTGTGTATATATATATATATACACAAAAATAAAAAAGAGAGGAGAAGAAGGAGACAAAAAGCAATAGCAAACGTTTTTGAAGAGCTAACTCGCAAAAGTTTGGCACTGAATAAAAATGGATACTCAATATTAAGGAAGATACCATTCTGATGGAAATACAAATTGAAACAAATTAACCTAATTTACCTCAAAATTAACCTAACAATATATGTGAAAATCTTACAACAGCCATAAACATTTGTTACAGGAAAGGGGTACCTTCCATTTTAGTGAAAGTCGATCTGCTGGGAATCCTTCCTTCCAAGTTTCTAATATGACCCAGTCTCTCAGCTGGGTTGTAACAAGATTCTCTTTCTTAGTGGGGGAAGGGAGTCTTTGGTTTCTATATTTTTAAGGAATACATTTGCTCTTGTCCTAAGTTGATCACATAATTCTGTAGCTTTAAAGTATCTATGTCTATCAGGAAGTCTGTAGTTAAGAAAGGCCTTTCATACATTATTTTAAAAGGATTGAGCTGCAGATTTCCCTTAGGGGCCACTCAAACCCATAATAAGGCTACAGGTAATAAAGACAACCGGGTTTCTGATGTCTCTTGCCATAGTTTAACAAGAGTCCTTTTCAGAGTTTGATTAGCTCTTTCTACTTTTCCTGAAGACTGTGGTCCCCATGCCAAGTGAAGGTGGTACTGAATTCCTAGGGCTGAAGAAATGTTTTGGGTAATTGTCACTGTGAAAGACGGTCCATGATCCTTCTGTAAGCTCTTAGGTAGCCCAAATCTAGGAATTATTTCCTTTAGTAGGCGTTTAGAAACTTCAATTGCCTTTTTATACCCAGTAGGAAAACCCTTGATTCAACTGGTAAAGGTGTCAACAAATACTAATAAATATTTAAACCCTTTCTATTTGCCAGTCTTCATCACGGTGTGTTTCCCTATGCTGAACAGGCCTTACTAGAGGAGGAGGTAAAGATTGCTTATTTCGGTTATTCTGGGCACATAGCTCACAGGCCCAAGTTACCTGCTTTATGGCTTTAAGTAAGCCTTTTCCTATAAAAAGCCATAACATTAATTGAAACGTGGAATTTTTTCCCAAATAAGTAGATTCATGCAAATGTTTAACTATTTTCCACTAATTAGCCCTGGTATTAACAGCTTGTTGCTATTGGTATGTCAGCCAGAAGGATCTTGAATTAAACCCTGACATTTAGCCCATTTTTGCTTCTCTTTAGTATACTTAGGTTCTGTCATGACTGTGCCTGAGGGCGCTAATACTCACAAGTCCAACTGGCTCCTTTAACCTACTTTCTTAGCAGGTGCATCTGCAAATAAGTTTTCTTTAGCCACACGAGTCTCCTTTTTGATGTCCTCTGCAATAGATTACTACTACTTCCTTGGGCAGCAAAACAGCATCCAATAGATTTAGAATTTCTTTCTTTCTTTCCTTTTTTTTTTTTTTTTTTTGAGATGGGGTCATGCTCTGTTTCCCAGTCTTGAGTGCAGTGGTGGGATCTCAACTCACTGCAATCTCTGCCTCCCAGATTCAACTGATTCTCCTGCCTCAGCCTCCCAAGTAGCTGGGACTACAGGCATGTAACACAATGACCAATCAATTCTTGTTGTTGTTGTTTTTCTGTATTTTTACTAGAGATGGGGTTTCACCATGTTGGCCAGGCTGGTCGGAAACTCCTGACCTCAAGTGATCTGCCCACCTTGGCCTCCCAAAGTGTTGGCATTACAGATGTGAGCCACCTTGCCCAGCAAGATTTAGAATTTCTAAGTGATGTTTTGTAGGGGAGCCCTTAGCAGTTAGGAGTCCCCGTTGCTTCCACATAGCAGCATGAGCATGAAGTACCAGAAAGGCATACTTAGAATCACTGTAAATGTTAATTCTTAAGTCCTTTCCCAATTGCAGGGCTTTAATAAGAGTTATTAATACTGTCTTTTCAGCTGAGGTAGAAGCTGGTAAGGCCTGAGATTTTATTACCTTTTGTTGACTGGCAACAGCATACATAGCTTTCCTGTTTCCCTGGTGTAGAAAGCTACTTTCATCTGCAAAACATTCTACCTCAAGATTATCTAGAGGCTCATCCTTTAAAACTGGATGGGTGGAGTAAACTTGCTCCATAACTTGTATATAAGAATGATCTAGAGTGACTGTGGGTTCAGGCAAATAGGTAGCTGGATTCAAAGTTAGGCATACTTTAAGTTTAGCAAAGATACCTGATATTTATTTACTGGAAAGGAGGAGCAATGGAATGTGCCTTGTGATTTCCAAAAGATACTACTGTTCGCAGCTAAGTGAACAAATCTCTTCCCAACAATGGGTGGGGCATTCAGGAGAAAACTAAAGTCCCTGAAGAGCAGCTTAAAGGAAAGGTAAAATGGCATCCATAGGCTTGTCCATCTGTTATTGTAACTATACGGTTTTGGGGTGACAGAGACCCATTACAATGGGTCAAAACAGAGTAAGCAGTCCAGAAGGATGTTAATATTCTTACCTGCCACCTCATGATTACCCAAGGCTTCTCTAGAGATATGACTAGTTGTCTGAGAGCTGTGGCAGAAGGGTCTCAGGCTCCTTCCCTTGTGGGATTGCCTGGCTATTTCTGCTATCATTGGTTTAGTGGCCGATGGCTCCCTTCGGTATGCTGGGCAATCCCTGTTCAAACGGTCAGTTTTCTTACATTGTGCACACTGATTCTTGCCCAAGACACGGTGACTCAGACACCCAGCTTTGTGGGCTTCCCACCTTTCAGCTTCCCTTGTTCAGACTGAGAGCCAGGAGAGTAGCCCCACATGGGAGGTGTGCTTAAGGAGGCAGCCAAGAGCTGCACCCTGTGGGAGGTCCTTCTTGCTCTTTCTGCTTCCTCTGCTTTGTCCTTATTGGTAAAAACTAAAAATGTCATATTCAAAAGCTGTTCCATAGGAGTTTGGAGACCCATAGCTGCTGTTTGTAGTTTTCTATGGATATCAGGAGCAGACTGGGCTATAAAATGGATGCCCAAAAGGGTTTGTCCTTCCCTTGGGGTAGGATCAGTGTTAGTGTATTTCCTAATTGACTCAACTAAACACCCTCGAAACAAAGTTGGATTCTCATCTTCACTCTCAGAAACTTCCTTAACCTTTTACTAGTTAAGAGGCTTCTTCATACATTTCTTCATCCCTTCCATCTAACAGGTGACCAAATGATCTCTCCTCCCCAAGTCCTCACTGCCCTTTGATAGTTCCACTATGGGTCTTGAGCTGGAACTGCTATACCTCCTGCCTGATATATATTATGGATCGGATTGTAAGCCAATATCTCATCTGCTTGGGCCCTAGCTGTCCCCAAAATGCATTGTTTCTCTTCCACTATACAACACAGAGACAAACAAACATGCAGAGCCTGCCAAGTTAAACTATAGGTCAGAGTTAATTTCTCAAACTCATGATGAATTTTCCTGGATCTTCAGAGAAATGACCAAACTTCTCTTTACATAGAACCAAATCAGACCTAGAAAACGGAACATGTATTCTCGCAGTGCCTTCTCCATTTGCCACCTCTCTAAGTGGACAAAGATTTTCCTTTGGAGGTGGATAGGAGACTCCACTATGAGTAGTATTCATTGGGCTAAGCTCCTCAGGGAGTGATGGGTATCGAGTGGGACGAGACAGGTACGGAGGAGGGTATGAAAGGTTCTTAATCGTACTTTCAGGTGAACTAGAGGGAGAAAGAAGAAACACATTTGAATTTTCAGAGCCAATGGAAGGAGGTCTTGCTCCACCCAAAACTGTCCGCTGAACCGGGGGGCTTGCATCAAAGGATCATCTAGTATGTTTAGCTCTTTTTCTTCCTTTCCTCTAATCAGACATGATTCACAGTATCCAAATAACATAAATAGCATAACATAAAAGCCATGAATCTTACATAAGCCACAATATGGACTTCGACAAAAATAGCGAATAAGGCAAAGGAAGTGAAGAGGATTTAGATGGGACTGAGCAGAGCAAGCAGGTTCAGGGCAATAGTGGCAGTGTGGATTGGATAAGCAAAGCTGGTTTGCTTGAATCCAAGAGAAGAAGTATTTTTCTGTGTGCAAAATGAAACAAAGCAGCAAGGAGAAGGGTCCCCTAATTTCCATCCCAGTGATTCTCGATCACAGCTAGTCGGCATAGCGGCAACAAAACATAACCGCATCTATCTAATCTTATTGCTCATAGCTGTTAAATATCAAACCTCAGTCAACAATCTTAGAGACAGAGCCTTCAGTATTTTGTGTTCCCAATGTTTCACAAGCAGACAGATGGAAATCAGGAGGCACATAGGAAGAGAGTAAGTTAAAATTCCTAAGACCAATTAAATACAATATCCTGAAAATGACAGTGAAACAGAGAGAGCAACCAACAAATTGATTTATGCAGCGAGGAGGACAAGGCAGATTTAATACAAAGAGCATAGCCTGTGGTGCCAAATCTGTTTTTAGCTGAGAGGGACTTTACTGAGAAGGCCTTTAACCCCCTAAATCTTAGAAGAGACTCTAACTCTCCTAAGTTGGGCCTCTAACCCAAGGCTATTCAAGCATCCTTGCCTTTTATTAAGAGGGGCCTCTACCCATTCTATCTTAGGAAAGACTGTAACTATCCTAAGCTGCCCTAAGTTGGGCCTCTAACCCAATCCTATTCTTTACCTGGGTACCCACCACTTATCCAAAGTCAACCAATCAGTGCTGCAGTCTCTTTTTCGGGGAAAGGGTGGGTGGGGTCCTTCAATATTGTCCCTTCCATAGTTCACCAGAAATATGTTACAGTACCCCAACACTTACCCAAAGGTAGCTGTTGGGTCAGGATTTCTGCACTATAGTCCCCTCTGGGTCACCAGAAATATGTTACAGGACAGGTGTCCGGATCCAGATCCTAAGAGAAGGTTCTTAGATTTTGCGCAAGAAATAATTCAGGGCGAGTCCGCGGTGCAAAGTAAAACCAAGATTATTAAGAAAGTAAAGTGGTGAAAGTATAACTACTCCATAGAGAGAGTAGGACGTTCCTGAAAGTAAGAGGATGAAGGCATCCACCCTAAGTATCATGCTTGTGTATATGGGCAGATGTGTTCTGCTACAAGGGTTTGTGATAAAGGATTAATTTTCTTAATTATTGTATTTTCCAAGAATCAACATTATTATATTCAAAGCAAAATTAGGAATACCTTTGTTCTCTAGATATTGGGATATCTGGACATTCCCAAGTCTGGCTCTGTTTTAGTAAACATTATTAATTTATTCCCCTAACCATAAACATCCAGAGGCTTGGAATGCCTAACTTTCTGAGAATGCATCCCAAGAAGTCTCAGCCTCATTTTCCCAGTCCTTACTCAAAATGGAGTCGCTCGGGATCGGACACCTCTGACACATTCAGCATTATATAATTACCTTTTAGGACAGGGACAATTTATTATTTTATTACAGTATTTCTTATACTTAATAATAATATGTGTTATTACATAGTTTTACTCAATGTTGTTATGATTATTTAGAAATGATTATTAGGTAGGAGAGGTGCATTAATTGCTACTATATTTAGAAGAATCAAAACTTTAGAATAAGTATTAATATAAAATATTAAATTATAGGATGGTGTCTTAGCTCATTTGGGCTGCTACAACAAACTGAGTAGCAACATTGTAACTGAATAGCAATATTGTTTATAGCAATATTGTAAACAACTGAAATGTGTTTCTACAGTTCTAGAGGCTGCAAGTCTAAAATCAAGGCACCGATGGACATTTGGGTTGATTCCAAGTCAGACTGGATTAAGAAAATGTGGCACATATGCACCATGGAATACTATGCAGCCATAAAAAAGGATGAGTTTGCATCCTTTGTAGGGACATGGATGCAGCTGAAAACCATCATTCTTAGCAAACTATCACAAGAACAGAAAACCAAACACCGCGTGTTCTCACTCATAGGTGGGAACTGAACAATGAGATCACCTGGACTCGGGAAGGGGAACATCACACACCGGGGCCTATCATGGGGAGGAGAGAGGGGGGAGGGATTGCATTGGGAGTTATACCTGATATAAATGATGAATTGATGGGTGCTGACGAGTTGATGGGTGCAGCACACCAACATGGCACAAGTATACATATGTAACAAACCTGCACGTTATGCACATGTACCCTAGAACTTAAAGTATAATAATTAAAAAAAAATAAAAATAAAAATAAAAAATAAAATAAAATCAAGACACCAGCAAATTTGGTGTCTGGTTAGGGTCTGTTTCTCATAGACAATGTCTTTTAACTATTTCCTCACAAGCTGGAAGGGGTGAAACAGCTCTAGGACCTCTTCTGTAAGGGCACCAATCCCATTTGTGGGGGCTCCATCCTCATAACCTAATCATTTCCTTTTATTCTAACTCCACAGCCTTGAGGGTAAAGATTTCAACAAGTAAATCATGGGGGAAGTGCACACAAACATTCAGAACACAGCACTTGGTATAAAGTAGAAAACTATGCTGCCATTAAAAATCACGATATGAGAGAATGTTTAATAAAACAGGTAAATGTTTACCATTAATTAAAGTCATAATAAAACATTCTCTAGAAATATGTGTAAGTTTCAGCATCTTTTATATATATGTGTGTGTGTATGTGTGTGTGTGTGTGTGTATATATATATATATACACACACACACACACGATTTCTTCAAGGGTAAATAACCACTGTCTATATTTTACTGTATCCTTGGGTGTTTGGTTTGTTAATGTTTGTCTTATATATTCTTTTCTGCAGCTCTACAAATGTTCTGTATGAATAATTTTCTGTAATCTACAAATATTTTATAGTAACCCAGTGTTATGATTATATAAAAACACACTAAATTATTTTAAAACTAATACATTGTTTTAAAATAATATATAAATTTAAAAGGATTAGTAATGCCCACTTACGATCTCAAAGTTTATGTTTTCACAACACTCATATGTTGAAATCCTAATTCTCAAGGTGATGATTTTCAAAACTGGTGCCTTTGGAAGAAGATTATGTGGGCATAGTCCTCATAATTAGGATTAATGTCCTTATAAAAAGACCCCAGAGAGCTCCCTAGCACCATGTAAGGACAGCAAAAATTTGGTCTCTATGAACCAGGGAAACACACCCACACCAGACACCAAATCTGTTTGCACCTTACTTTGTACTTCCCAGCCTCCAGAAACGTGAGAAATAAATTTCTCTTTTTTAAGCCACCTAGTTTATGATATTTTGCCATAATAGCCTGAATATACTAAGACACCATTGGTGGCCATAATTTAAGAAAACAGGGACTCCCATGTACTATCAATGATGTTACAATTTATACATACCATTTATTTTTATGTTTTTTTTTTCCTCCCTCCCTCCCTCCCTCCCTCCCTCCCTCCCTCCTTCCCTCCCTCCCTGCCTTCCTTCCTTTCTTCCTTTGCAGATTTTCAGTGTTAGCTATATTTGGCCTGCTTACCTATTCTTCTCTCCCTAGGGTTTTTGTCTTCGTAACAATGGTTTTAAATAGCTGTGGTAAGAAAAACAGGATTTGTACACTTTCATTTCATTTTTAATATATATAATCAACAAGGCCAAGATAAAACAGATTTTCAATAAGCAAGATGTTTGCTAGGAGATTCGGTGTCATAATACAAACCGTCTCCTTAGGATTGTATCCTTTTTCCACGTAATGACACCGGTCAGTTCCTTTATGGCGGAGCTGGCTGCCACCACTTCTAATTCCTGTTTGCTTCTTTTGTATTTCACTTGTTTTATGGCCCAGATTAGAGTCAATAATCTGGACTGAAGACTGGCCCACTCAGCTCGCCACAGCCACTGCTAACACAACGGCTTTCTACCTGGGGGCCTGAAAGTTGTCCCACTACTGCTATGGCCATGCATGCTGTCAAAGGGCATGAGGACCCACCCGTCCCCACACCTAGCCCACTGCTGCCACTTTTGGTACTAGAGAAAATTCACTGGAGCCCTGATAATTGGCCTTACCGGGAAGCGAGGTGATTAACAGACTATTGAGGCAGCCCCTTAGGCAGCTTACACCTGCCCTGCGAAGTATCCTTGCAGGGGATTCCAGCAAGCTTGAGGGACGGGGATCCTGAGAGCACTCCCGGGTAGGCATTTGCCCTGGGGGAATGCGCTCATCAGAGCGGTGCATGGCAGGCCCCCGCGGAGGATCAAAACAGTGACTGAACACCAGGAAGGAACTGGCACTTGGAGTCAGGAGAGCTGGTATATGGTGGTCCTGGGAACTTTTCCACTCCTTTTGAGTGGTAGCGGGGCCTGATCACCCTCGATGTGCCCTAATCGGCACTTTGGTCTCGATATTGGTTTTGATTTGGCTTTACTTGTTTGCAAAAAGGAAAGTGAAAGTGAGTGAGTGATTGAGTTTGAGACTGGCCAGATGAGTGAGTGACGCCTTTACCCTTTCCTTCTTGTGGTGTGAGTATTGTTTTGTTTCGGGGGAAGACAGGTGGAACGCAAAGTAAGCCCACTCTGCCAGGAACTACGTTGAAAAATTTTAAGGAAGGATTTAGTGGAGACCATGGAGTTACTATGACACCAGGAAAACTTAGAAATTTGTGTGAGGTCCCTTCTTTAACCCTTCCAGAAGGGTTTCCCTGTACCGGTTTAGCCATTGCATACCCTGTCTTTCATTTGGATCCCACCTCCCACCCGGGGTCTGTTCCTGGTAATTGGATCCTCACATACTCTTGGGGGTTTTGAAAATCAGCTGGAACATGTTCTTCCAGCCACTTAGTTGTTGCTTGGAGCGCTATCCTCCTGGCATCTGTGTTAACGAGGGACATGAGCAACTGGTGGCAATCAGTTGTCCCACTACTACTATGGTCATGCATGCTGTCAAAGGGCATGAGGACCCACCCGCCCATGCACCTAGCCCACTGCTGCCACTTTTGGTACTAGAGAAAACTCTCTGGAGCCCTGATAATTGGCCTTACCGGGAAGCGAGGTGATTAACAGACATTAGAAGTCAGCTGGCCATCAGAAGGAAACATAGATAAGTCCCTTGTTTCAAAGATGTGGCACACGGTAACTGGTAAGCCAGGATACCCAGACCAGTTTTTGTACATAGACACTTGGTTACAGCTGGTGTTAGACCCCTCACAGTGGTTAAAAGGACACGCAGTACTAGTAGCAAAGGGACAGACAGCCAAGGAAGAATCCTGCTTCACACAAGGATTCACACAAGCAAGGGGACTCAGGCATCCAGAGGTCTGTGGGTATAAGGTGTCCAAGAAGAAAGCTCAGATCTGCTGACAGCAGCTGCATTAGCTGGGATTTACTATCTGACAGGGGCGGTGCAGCCTGGGATCAGAAAGCAAGCAGGTCATTTGCAACCTACTGGAGCCTAAGACCAGAAGGCAGGTGAGAGAATTCTTAGGAGCTGTGGGGTTCTGCAGGTTATGGATCTCAAACTTTGCAGTACTGGCCAAACCTCTGTACAAAGTCACAAAGGAGGGTAACAAAGAGCCTTTCAAATGGGAGTCCCAAAAGCAACGAGCTTTCCATGAGTTAAAAGAGAAGCCCATGTCAGCCCCAGCCCTGGGGCTACCTGACCTGACGAAGCCATTTACACTGTATGTGTCAGAGCGAGAAAAGATGGCGGTTGGAGTTTTAACCCAGATGGTGGGGCCCTGGCCAAGACCAGCAGCCTACCTCTCCGAACAGCTAGATGGAGTTTCTAAAGGTTGGCCCCCGTGTTTGAGGGACTTGGCAGCAACTGCCCTGCTAGCACAAGAAGTGAATAAGCTAACTCTTGGGGAAAACCTGAACATAAAGACCCCCCATGCTGTGGTGACTTTAATGAATACCAAAGGACATCATTGGCTAACGAATGCTACACTAACTAGGTACCAAAGCTTGCTCTGTGAAAATCCCTGCATAACCACTGAAGTTTGCAACACCTTGAACCCCACCACCTTACTCCCAATATCAGAGAGCCCAGTTGAACATAACTGTGTAGAAGTGTTGGACACAGTTTACTCTAGCAGGCCCGGCCTCCAAGACCATCCTTGGACACCAGTAGACTAGGAGTTGTACTTGGATGGAAGCAGCTTCATCAACCCACAAGGAGGGAGGTGTGCGGGATATGCAGTGGTAACCATGGACACTGTCACTGAAGCCAAATCATTGCTCCAGGGTACTTCAGCCCAGAAGGCCATACTCATTGCTTTAATTCAGGCCTTAGAGCTAAGTGAAGGTAAGACTGTAAATATTTACACTGACTCTCGGTATGCTTTCTTAAACCTCCAAGTGCATGGGATGTTATATAAAGAAAAAGGCCTGTTGAACTCTTGGGGAAAAGACACAAAGTATCAGCAAGAGATCCTGCAATTATTAGAGGCAGTGTGGAAACCCCAAAAGGTGGCAGTCATGCACTGCAGAGGACACCAGTGAGCTTCCACCTCAATTGCCTTGGGGAATTCTCGAGCTGACTCAGAGGCTCAAAAAGCACCATCTACCCGCTACCAGGCATCAGTCACAGCACCCCCCACCTCAGGTACCTGATCTTGTACTTATTTATTCTAAAGAAGAGAAGGACTTTCTCCAGGCAGAGGCTGGGCAGGTGATAGAAGAGGGATGGATCTGGTTATCAGACGGAAGAATAACCATGCCACAACTGCTAGGAGCCGCAATCACACTGGCTATGCATGAGACCACCCACCTAGGTCAAGAGTCACTTGAAAAGTTGTTGGGCCCATACTTCTACATCTCACATCTGTTGGCCCTTGCCAGAACAGTGGCGCAGCAGTGTGTCGTCCGTCAGCAGTGCAGTGCTGGGCAAGGTCCAACCATTCCACCTGGCATACAAGCTTATGGAGTAGCCCCCTTTGAAGATCTCCAAGTAGACTTCACTGAGATGCCCAAATGTGGAGGTAACAAGTATTTACTAGTTGTAGTGTGTACATACTCTGGGTGGGTGGAGGCCTATCCAACATGAACTGAGAAAGCTCGTGAAGTAACCTGTGTGCTTCTTCGAGATCTCATCCCTAGGTTTGGACTGCCCTTATGAAGCAGCTCTGACAATGGGCCGGCGTTTGTGGCTGACTTGGTACGGAAGACAGCAAAGGTATTATAGATCACATGGAAACTGCATACTGCTTACCGACCACAGAATTCTGCAAAAATGGAGGGGATGAATTGGACTATCAAAAACAGTTTAGGGAAAGTGTCAAGAAACAGGATAAAAGTGAGTACAAGCTCTCCCCATGGTATTGTTTTAGATGTACCCCTTCTAAAAGAACAGGATATTCTCCTTATAAAATATGATATCATAGGCCCCCTAGCATATATGGGAACTCCCACGCACTCTTCGAGAGCTAGGTGAAATTGAGTTATAGTGACAGCTACAGGCTTTAGGGAAAATTACACAAAAATTTCAGCCTGGATAATTGAGAGGTGCCTTGTCAGTTTATTCTCCCAAGTTCACCCTTTCTCCCCAGGTGATCGGGTATGGATCAAGGATTGGAACTTAGCCCCCTTGTGGCCATGGTCGAAAGGAGCCCAGACCGTTGTCTTGACCACTTCCACAGCCATAAAGGTAGAGGAAATCCCAGCCTGGAACCACCAGAGCCACATAAAAACTGCAGCACCTGAGACCTGGGAGGAAGAACCAAGCCTGAAGAATCCCCGCAAAGTGACTGTGAAGATGACAAGCCCTGCTCCAGTCACACCTGGAAGCTGACTGGTCCATGCACAGACGAAGCATGAAGAAACTCATCGCAGGACTCATTTTCCTTAAATTTTGGACTTGTACACTAAGGACTCCAATTGACCTTCCTCAGACTGAGGTAGGGCAAAAAGTTAAAACAGTCTTTCTGTTTAAAAGGTACTTGTTTATATAATGCCACCTGGTACAAGGTATGCAGCCCAGGAAGTGACCAGCCTGATGTATGCTATAACCCATTAGAACTACTTGATTACCCGCTGGAAAACAGGAGATTATGTAACTCTAGGAATTGATGGAACTGTACTGGATCCCTGAGTAAATATTTTAGTCTAAATGGAGATCCACAGGCGCTTTCCCAAATTAGAGTTTCTTGCAGGAAGACCTGGCTAGTGAAGATGAGAGTGAGAACTCCCACTAGTGAGTGATATTCTCAAAGGGGGGAAAGGAGGAGAGAGGTCATTTCTCTTACTGTCTCCTGTCTCTGAAGAGAAGAAGGAAATAGGAATTGAAAAACAACAGGAATGAAGTCAGTGGCAAGACGAGCTGGTGCCACTGATGACTAGGCCTGAGGTGAAGAGATTGACCCCCCCAACTCTAACCACATATGCTCTCAATCTATCACAACCCTTTCACATGGAACCCCTTAGACTTATAAGCCCTTAAAAGGGCCAGGAACTCTGTATTCATGGAGCTTGGTTCTTGAGACACAACTCTGCTGAAGCTCCTGGCTGTTGAGATGCAAGTCTGCCAAATCTCCCAGCCGAATAAATCCAAATCCTTCAGATAAAATCTGAGGGATTTTATCTGCGACTCATCCTGCTACCGTCTCCCTGGGGTTTTTGTCTTTGTAACAATGGTTTTAAATAGCTGTGGTAAGAAAAACAGGATTTTTATACTTTTATTTTTAATAAATATGATTAACAAGGCTAAGATAAAACAGATTTTCAGTAAGCAAGATGTTTGCTAGGAGATTCGGTGTTATAATTCAAGCCATCTCCTTAGGATTGTATCCTTTTTCCACTTAACAACACCCCATAAGTTCCTTTATGGTGGAGCTGGCTACCACCACTTCTAATTATTGTTTGTTTCCTTTGTATTTCACTTGTTTTATGGCCCAGATTAGAGTCAATAATCTGAACTGAGGACTGGCCCACCCAGCCCACCACAGCTACTGCTAACACAACTGCTTTCCATCTGGGGACCTGAGAGTTGTCCCACTACTACTATGACCATGCATGCTGTCAAAGGGCATGAGGTCCCACCTGCTCCCGCATCTAACCCACTGCTGCCACTTTTGGTACTAGAGAAAACTCTCTGGAGGCGTGAATTGGCCTGCTTATACCCACTCACACCAATCAATTCTCATGTATATTACCTGGAGGCCCAATAACAAGCATGGTTAGCTTATTGGTTACACCACTGGGGCCTGAGATCTGGCCCACCTGGCATCCCTCTCACCAGAAAAACCTCACCACAGCCTGTACTATCAACTGTAGCCTAAGCCAGCAAAGAAGTCACAGACACCACTCATTGTATTTACAGCTGAAAAAAATCATCTAAAAACTACTACTACATTTACCCAGAATCAAGGCCAAAATGCCTTATTCAACCAACACCATAAATATATATTTAGGAAAAAATATTTCCCTATAAAGTCAAAAAAATTAGAAGAAGTGACTGTTACATCAGATGGACAGATATAAATGTAAGGACACGAGAAATATAAAAAAGCAAGGAAATATGACACCTACAAAAATGCAGCAATTCCTCAGCAAAATATTTTAATTAATATTTCAATCAAAAATGATTTTATAAAATCCCAGAAAAATAACTCAAAATAATAATAATAAAGCACATGGTGTGATACAAGAGAATAAAAATAAACAATACAAGGAAATCAGAAAAAAAATCAAGACATAAATGAGGAATTACTTAAAGAAATAAATAAGACACAAAAAAGTAAATGAAAATCCTGTCACTGAATATTTTAATGGATGAGGTACAACAAATCTCATTTGAGAGCTTCAACAATAAACTGGATCAAGCAGAAAAAAGAATTTCAGAATTTGAAGATGTGTCTTTTGGAATAACCCAGTCAGACAAAAAAGAAAAGAATGAACAAAGATTATATAACCCATGGAATGCCAAAAGCCACCAAATATTCAAATTTTGAGTTTTTAAGAAGTTTAAGGAAAGCCTAAAGCCATAGAAAACCTATTTAATAAGGTAATAGCTGAAAAATATCCAAGTGTAACAAGAGCTTTGGATGTCTAGATGTAGGAAGCTCATAGGTCCTAAATGGATGCAACTCAAAAAAGTCTTATCCATGGCACATTATAGTGAAAGTCTTAAAAGTCAAAGACAAAGAAAGATTTCTAAAAACAGCAAGAGAAAAGCACATAGCACATATAGGAGAACTCTCACCATATTAACAATGAATTTCTCAGGAGAAACTTTACAGGCCAGGAGAAAATGGGATGATATATTTAAGTGTTGAAAGAAAGCAACTAGCAAGCAAGAATACTATATTCAGCAAAGCTACACTTCATAAATGAGAAAAAAATAAAATAAAATCTTTCCCAGACAAGCACAAACTGAGAGAATTCATCACCACTAGACAGGCCCTACAAGAAATGCTTAACACGTAAAATCATAAAACTCACTGACAAAGCAAACACACAAATGAGTGACATAAAAAACTCAAAGAGTACCACTACACAAAACCACCAAGTTACAATAATAAGCAAAAAGAGAGAAAGGAAAAGAAATTATATACAAAAGACCAGAAAACAATTAACAAATTGTTAAGAATAAATCTTCACGTATCAATAATAACCTTGAATGTAAACAGATTAAATTTCCAACTTAAAATGTACAGACTAGCTAAATGGATTTTAAAAAGTGAAAAACTATATGCTGCCTACAAAAAACTCACTTCGCCTATGAATATACATATAGACTGAAACTGAAGAGATGGTAAAATATATTCTGTGCAAATGGAAATCAAATCTGAGCAGAACTAGTTACACTGATATCAGATAAAATATACTTTAAAGTCAAAAACAGTAAAATGAAACAAAGAAGGTTATTATATAATGACAAAGGGATCAATTCAGCAAGAAAATATAACAATTCTCAATATGTATATATACCCCACACCAGAGCAATCAGATGCATAAAGCATTATTGGATATAAAAGGAAGAAATAGACTTCAATACAATAATATTTGAAAACTTCAAAAGTCAACTCTCAGCATAAGATAGATCTATAAAATAGAAACTTAAGAAGGAAATATTAGATTTAAACTTCACTTTAGACCAAATTGACTAAATAGTCATAGACAGAACATTTTATCCAATAGCTGTAGAATATACATTCTTCTCATCAGTACATGAAACATTCTCCAGAAGAGACGATATGTTAGACCACAAAAGAATTCTAAACAAATTTTTAAAAATTATGTACCAATTCAGCCCACAATGAAATAAAACTAGAAATTAATAACAATAGAGGTTTGGAAACTGTACAGATACATGGAAATTAAGCAAAATGGTCCTGAAAAACCACTGAGACAATGGAGAAATTAAGAAGAGATAAACAAATTTAAACAAATGAAAATGGAAATACAATAGATTAAATAACCTGTAAGATAAAGCAAAAGTAGTTCTTAGAGGGAAATTTATAGCAAAAACACTTGCATCGAAAAGGTAGAAAGACTTCAAGTAAACAATCTGTTCACCTCAAATAACTAGAAAATCAAGAACAAACAAAAACCAAAATTAGAAGAAAAGAAATTTTAAAAATTAGAGCACAAATAAATAAATAAACCAGAGACTTTAAAAGATACAAAGCGTCAACAAAATAAAAAGTAGTTTTTTAAAAAAGAGAAACAAGGCCGGGCATGGTGGCGCACACCTGTAATCCCAGCACTTTGGGAGGCTGAGGTGGGCAGATCACAAGGTCATGAGATTGAGACCATCCCAGCTAACACGGTGAAACTCCATCTCTACTAAAAAATACAAAAAATTAGCTGGGCGTGGTGGCAGGCACCTGTAGTCCCAGCTACTTGGGAGGCTGAGATAGGAGAATGGCATGAACCCGGGAGGCGGAGCTTGCAGTGAACCAAGATCATGCCACTGCACTCCAGCCTGGGTGAGAGTGCAAGACTCCATCTCAAAAAAAAAAAAAGAAACAAAATAGATAAACCATCAACTAGAGCAATCAAGAAAAACACAGCGAAGACCCAAATAAACAGAATCAGAAACAGAAAAGGAGATATTACAAGTGACTATATAGAAATTCAAAAGATCTTCAGAGACTATTTTGAACAACTATATGCTAACAAACTGGAAAACCTAGTAGAAATGGATAAATCCCTAGACACTTACAACCTACCATGGCTGAATCAGGAAAAAAATAGAAAACCTGAACAGACCAGTGATGAGTAACAAGATTGAATCAGGTGTCTCACAACAAAGAAAAGCCCAAAAGCAGATGGCTTCATTGTCAAATTCTACCAAACTTATAAAGAAGAACTAACACTAATTCTCGTTAAACCATTCCAAAAATTTAAGAGGAGAAAATTCTTTCTAACATTCTTCAAGGCCAGCATTAATCTGATACCAAACAGGATAAAAAAGGAAACTACAGGCCAATATTCCTTATGAACATAGATGTGAAAATCAACAAAATACTAGCAAACTTAATCCAACAGTACATTAAAAGATAATATATCATGATCAGTGGGATTTATCCTAAGAAATGCAAGGATAGTCTAGTATACCTTAATAAAAATGTGCAATACACATACATGAAATGAAAGAAAATATTATCTTCATTCTTTGGAATGTCTTAGGATTAAGACATGCAGAAAATGCATGTCGTAAAATTCAACATCTTTTCAAGACCTTTCAAAAACTAGGCATGAAATTAACACATACCTCAAAACAGTAAAAGCTATATATAATAAACTCATAGCTAACATCATACTTAGTGGAGCAAAGCTGAAATATTTTCCTCTAAGAACTGAAACAAGACAAGAGTAAACACGTTTATCACTTCTATTCAGTATAATACTGAAAATCCTAAGCAGAGCAATCAGGCAAGAGAAAGAAATAAGAAGCATATAAATTGGAATAAAGAAAGTCAAATTGTACCTCTTTGCAGAGGATATGCTCTTATATTTAGAAAAAGTTAAAGACTTCACTAAAAAACTTCTTACATCTGATAAGAGAATTCAACAAAGCTGTAGGATATTAAATTAACATAAAAAAGTCAGTGGCAGTTCTTTTCAACAATAATAAAATATTCAAAAAAATAAAGAAGTCAATCTCATTTACAGTGGCAACAAAAAAATACCTAGAAATAAACTGAACCAAGGAATTGAAAGATCTCTAGAAGGAAAACTACAAAACACTAATGAAAAAAACAAGAATGATACAAACAAATCAAAAACATTTCATGCAATGCATCACACGAAATAATACGGTAAAATTAACCACACTACCTAAAGTAATCTGTAGATTCAACACAATCCCTGTCAAAATACCAATATATTGATCTTTGGTAGCTTTTTAGTGTCCAATATGTCACATAGATTTTGTTAATTCTTTTTTTCTTCTCTTTTTGTCTGACTAGGTTATTCCGAAAGACTCATCTATAAATTCTGAAATCATTTCTTCTGCTTTATCCAGTTTATTGTTGGAAAAAAAAGTCCTAAAATTTATATGGAAGCAAAGAAAAAAAAAAAAAAAAGAGCACAGGTATCCAAAGCAAAGCCATACTGAGCAAAACAAACAAAGCTGGAGGAATCGTTATCTGACTTCAAAATACATTGAGTTTATAATAAACAAAACAGCATGGTACTGGAATAAACACAGACACATACGCAAATGAGACAATAGATAGTCCAGAAATAAATCCATGTGTTCATAGCCAACTGATTTTTACAAAGGTACCAAGGGCATGAGTTGGAGAAAAGACACTCATTCATTAATGGTGCTGGGAAAACAAGCTCTCCATATGAAGAAGAATGAAACTAGATCCCTCTCTCTCACCGTATACAAAAATCAATGCAAAATGAGTTAAATAACAAAACATAAGATGTCAAACTATAAAACTACTAGAAGAAAACATAGGGACAACACTTTGGGATATTTAAAAGATTTTATTACTAAGACTTCAAAAGCACAGGCAACAAAACTAAAAGCTGACAAAAAGGAGTATATTTAAGACCTTCCGTACCACAAAGGGGACAATTGATAGAGTGAAGAGACAGTCTGTTGAATGGAATAATATATTTGCAAGTTAAAGAACTCAACCGGAAAAAAAAAATGCCATTTTAAATAACGGGCAAAGAATATCAATAGACATTTCTCAAAAGAAGACATACAAATGGCTAACAAGTACATGAAAAAAACCCTTGACATCAATAATCATCATGGAAATGCAGATTAAAACCACAATGAGATAATATCTTACCTCAGTTAGGATGGCTATTATTAAAAAGATGAAAAATATCACATGCAGGTGATATTTACTGTTGCCGGAAACATAACTTTGTACAGCCATTATGGAAAACGGATTGAAGATTTCTTCAAAACTAAAAATTAAACTACAATATGACCCAGCAATTCCACTATTGGGTATTTATCCAAAGGAAAGGCAATAAGTATATCAAAAAGATATCTGCATCCTCATGTTTACTGCAAATGCTATTCACAATAGCCAAAATAGGGAATCAATCTATGTGTTTATCAATGGATGAATGGATAAAATGTATATACATAATGGAATACTATTCAGCCATTAAAAAGAATTAAATCCTCTCATTTACAGCAACATGGGTTGAAGTGAAGATTATTATATTAAGTGGAATTAGGTAAGCACATGAAGACAAATATTACATTTCTCACTTACAGGTGAGAACTAAAAAAGTGGATCTCATGTAGCTAGATAGCATTAGAATGATAGCAAAGGTTAGTGTGTGGAGAGTGAAAAGAGATTGATCAATGGGTACAAATATAGAGTTAGACAGAAAAATAACTTCTAATGTTTGATAGTAGAGTAGGCTGACTATAATTAACAACAACGTATTTTATATTTCAAAATAGTTAGAAAAGAAGACTTAAAAATATTCCTAACACATATAAATGACAAATACATGATGTGATGGATAGTCTAAATATCCTGACTTAATCAATTTGCATTCTATGATATCCCTAATATCCAAATATTATGTAACATCAATTAAAAAATAAAAAATAAATTTATATACATCTGTTCTTTACATTTTATTGTAGACATTGTATTATTTAGTTACACTAGGTTCTCAGAGAAACAGAACAATGGGAGAGACATATAAAGATGTTTACTCACAAAAAGTATGGAGGAAGAGCAGTCTCATTAACTGCCATCTACAACCTGAAGACTTAGGAAAGCAACAGATTTCAGTCTAGGTTTGAAGGCCTGTGAACCAGGAGTGCCAAGGGCAGAAGATTGATGTTCCAGCTCAGTCATTCTGATAGTGAGTTCGAACATTACCATGCCTTTTTGTTTTGGAATGACCCTTAATGTATTGAATGATGCCTAGTCATGTTGGCAAAGGTTGTAGGCTTTACTCAGTTCACCTAATAAAACGGTAATTTCTTCTGTGAGACACATCTCATAGAAACACCCAGGAATACTCTTCAACCAGCTGTCTAGGCATCCCATGGCATAGTCAATTTGACACATAACCATTATAGTCATTATCTGGATTTCTTAAAATGTTTATTTTGATAATTTTAGACTAAAAAATTTACAAAGATAGTAAACAGAGTTTTTAAATACTCCTTACCTAGTTTTACTCATTTTTAATCCTTTGGATTACTATGGTATATTTACCAAAACAAACGAATTGACACTGTTACATTGCTACATCTAGCACGCTCTTGCTGAGAAGGATTAAGCCCCACCTTTTATGCAGGGGAAGTATCTACACATATTATGTGGAATTACATTGTAAAAACATTTGTCTTTTCTCCTTATTTATTAATTAATTTATATTACTAAGGACTCATACATATTTATTGAATACTTTGGTTGCTAATTATCTAATATGCTTATCATCATTAATCATCAGAGAAATTCAAATCAGAACCATAATGGGATACCGTCTCACATCGGTCAGAATTACTTTTGTTAAAAAGCTAAAAAATAGCATGTTGGCAAGGCTGGAGAAAAGGGGACATTGAAATTTCCTAAATAACTAATAGCTGGTCTACTATTCAACCCAGAAATCCCACTACTGGGCATATATCCAAAGGATAATTAGTCATTCTACCAAAGGACACATGTACCCATATGCTGATCACAGTGCTATTCACAATAGCAAAAACACTGAATCAACTGAAGTGCCCATTAACAGTGGATTAGATAAATAAAATGTGGTACATATACACCATGGAATACTATGCAGCCATAAAAAACAATAAAATATTGTCCTTTGCAACAACATGGGTGCAGCTGGAAACCATTATTCTAAATGAACTAATGGAGAAACAGAAAACCAAATATCGCATGTTCTTACTCACAAATGAGAGTTAAACATTCAGTCCACATGGACAAAAAGATGGGAAGAGAATGGACACTGGGAACTACTAGATGTGGAAGAGGGAGAGGGTAGTGCTGAAAAACTATCCACTGGGTCCTATGCTCACTACCTGGGTGACAGGTTCAGTCACACCCCAAACCTCAATATTATGCAATATACTTTTGTAACAAACCGGTACATATATCTGCTATTTCTAAAATAAAAGTAGACCCAAAAAAAGCAAACCAGTAAGTTTTTTTTAAAAGTTTTCATCAGCTATCCTTCCACTCAATAACAGTGGTTGTAAATGCAACATATTGATGTAGTTTGTATGGAATTTTGAAATTGTAATTACATATGCATATATATTTTTAGCATATTAGTGAGATTATATGATTTTCAATTTTACCTAAGTTGTTTTAAGCTTAAGATTGGTGATATAATTCTTAGTGTATTGGTGTGGTTTGACTATTTTTTAAATTTTATAATAGTAATGTTTTCAAACTCATAAGCCATGAAAAAGAAAATAATTACTGAAAGTATATTCTTGTTAACTTAGTCTGCAAAATATAGTATATTTTAAAAGTTATTTATTTCCTTTAATTGTTCAGTAAGTTGTTGATAGGACTTATTTTATACTTACTAAGTGTAAAGGCAATAAGACATAGTTTTAATCACATTGTATATCAAATATTCATATTAAAATTTTTTTAGTCACTAATATTCTTTGTCACCAAAAGGTAGATTTTCCTTTGCCAGAGCTTTATACAAATAGAACCATAAAGAATACACATACACACACACACACACACACACACACACACACACACACACACACACACACAGTGTTCCGGCTTTATCTTCAATGATAATGTTCCTCTAACAGCATCCAGACCCCAGACCATACTTACCATGAAAACCTGAAATGTTTTTCATACACAATAATCATTTTTTGAGGTAATTTACTTTGTAGATTAGTGAGCATGCAAGAAAAAAAGGAAAAATTAATAGATGCAATGCTAGTACAATATTAATTTTATCAGTGAGAAATAGTCCATTGAGATTGTGAGAAATGAACAAATGTCTTTTTGTCTTTCACCTTTGTTAACAACAAAACATCTTTACTTCCAAGGGAAGTCACACATAGTAAATATAAAGTTAGTTAATAGGCAACTAAAGGAGATATACATATATATACACACACACACGTGTGTATATATATATGTGTGTATATATATATATTTGTGTATATATGTATATATATGTATATATTTGTGTATATATATGTGTATATATATGTGTATATATGTATATATATGTATATGTGTATATATATGTATATATATGTGTGTATATATACGTGTATATATATATATTTCTTTTTCTAAATCAAATATCGTCTCTACCAACGCTCATCTCAGACATTTTGGCCCTTTCCTATATAACAATTTATACGGACACAACTGCACCCTGGGACATTATACAGCAAAGAGGGAAAGGGGCTGTGCTTATTCTAAGCTGATCAGTTCCCTCTCTGGCATTGCCTCTCCTGCCACCCAGTGTTGTTAGGGTTGCTCTTTTTGCACGATCCCTTTTCCAAATCTCAGTGCAAACTGTGCCATTACAGTTAAGTAAGGTTTATTACATGTCATCTACAAGAAAAAAAAAATTAAGACCAAAATAATATTGGCAGTCTTTGCTTACTTCACGTGCCTTATCAATCCTGTTTAGACTGGCACTGTCTCTATTTCATCAGGGTTAATACAGCTGTTCATTGAACTTGTAACTTACCACTCTTATCCAACTTTCTTCAAGGCATTTCTTAGCATAGCACTGTAATTCATCAATCTACTTTAAGAATATAAGTGAAACTAAATTATCATACATTTATGTAGTAATAAATATTACTGATGGATTTTTAGTTCATAATAAATAATACCATTACTCCCATGGGACTTTCTTTTGGAAGAAAGTGGTAAATATATTTGTTGAGTTCTGCAGCAAAATAGTTTCTCCATTTCACTAATAATACTTTTTTCTCAAAATGTTGTGTTTTGAGTCAGTGGAAAGATCAGCCAGAGGACAGTGTTTCCAGTGTTTTAATCAAATTACAATGTAGACAGGTTAACGTGAACATTCTAACCTAACACTGCTATGCGAATATTTACTTGAACTACCACTCTATATAGAAAAATGTAAAAATATTCAAATAAATTAGCAATAAAATTTTAAGAAACCAAGCTTGTCATCAACTTTCCTTTACATTTGCTTTCTGGTGCTATTACTTTCACAGTAAAACATGACTTAGCTTAGGAGGCAGGCTCCCCAGATCTCAGCAATCCCATGGTAAGAAGCAATGGGAGCAGCACGGTGACAAAAACCTACACGTGCCTACTTACAAGACAGCATTGATGCTATGACTCTAGATGGAACACATACTTCTCCATTTCTATTAGAGAACTGGAAATGGGGACAAAAAGAAATAACGTAATCAAGATTTTAGATACATTGGGTCTTCAGATAAGAAAGGAACATAGGTCCCAAATTAGCCTCTTGTGGGGAGGTGTGTCCCAGTTAATTTTAAATCAGTCACCACTGGATTCCATATAAGCAATAGACATTGATATACATCCTGGTAAAGCAAAAAAATCAAGATTTTTGTCTATGTGTCTTCTCTTGAACTGAGCATACAAACAAGGAGCTGGCATTCCTCTCTGCCTCTCTATGTTCTGTCTCTCCTTGGCAAGCCCTCACCTAGGTCCTTTTCCGATCCAGTGTGACTTTGATTAGATTGTAATATGCTAATTTGTTTAGATAACCTATTTGCCTCTTGCATTAAGTTATGTCTTCCTATGTAGCCTTTTTTTTTTTTTTTTTTTTTTTTTTTTGGTAATAAAGGACATATTTTGGTTTCCCATTTAGTCCTCACTTCTCAATTAATTCAGAAATTGGGCATGATCTTTAAGTATCTCAGTATCTCTGACAAAGGCATATCTCTGAGGCATACATAACTCATTATGACAAAAGAGGCATATCTGAGAGATAAGTCTCAAGATTAAGAGAAGAGACTCCTCTTAGAATAGAAGAAACTTTCATAAATTTACAGAAAGAGGACACAGGAGAGGTTATAAAAGATACCTTTATGGTTAGGACCAAACTAGGCTGCATATTAACAACATTGTTTAAGACAGTCCAGATCAGAAAAGTAAAAGGGATGCATGTCTTCCTTTTTTTCTAGAATTAGAGTTTCAGGGAGATAACAAGATTGCAGAAAGAAATCACTGCCTGATGCAACTGGAACGATGGGACTATCCATGGCTTTGCAAAAACTTTTATGTCCCATCCTTACACAATGCATTAGAGCACACCTGACCATTCAAGAATATTAAGGATGCAGTAGAATGGGCTATCAGACCTGACGTGTCCAAATAGCTAGAAAAGAACCACCCCTCAGTGGTGGTTCATTGTGCTTTCAATCAATGTCAGGTGGAACAATAGAAGTTCCAGGGGCTACATGGGTAGACAGGTCTCTCAAGAATCATGCTGCAAACCCCCTCCACTTCCTACAGTACCATAAAACCAGGAAAGTTCCCAGAACCTAAGCAAAATGTTCCACAAATGTGGGGTTTATGTTGGTTTGCTGAATTGAATGAAAACAGATTTCTACTACGCTCTTGCCATGGAAATCATATTGAATTAAGAAAAAGTTGTTTTTTCTACACACCCAATTTTGTAGAATCAAAACTCATCGCACTGGGAAAATATAAAATGAGCATACTTCTATCGCTCTGGCTGTACAAAACTGTTTACTATTTAAAAAACTATTAGAAAATTATTTACTATTTGCTAAGCTATTTGCACATGACATTACATGTGCCATTTTCCTTAAGTATTTGTTGCTATTCCTTTGAAAGAGTAGGACCCTAAATTGCTCTTGATAATCCCTGTTGGTCTGACAAATTAAGGTCAAAACGTGAACAGCATTTCTCTTGTTTTAAGTACTGTACTCTTAGAGCATGAACATAATCTAAGATTAATTATCATGGTTACTACACTCTGCTGTGAATTCCCATTGATTTCATCATCAGCTAAAGCCCTTAGGTCTTCTCCTAAATGACTTTTTAATAAATAATGTCTCACTCATCCTATAGCCATGAAGATTTTTTAAAAATAACTTTTAGGATTGCATATTTATCACTATTAACCTTCATTCTGTTAGACATTAATCTATATATAATACCTTAGTATTGGCTACGTTATTAATTTTGTAGTAATATGTTTCATCAGTGCCTCATTAAGTTCATAACCATTTATTTGGAAAGACAGCTAGTTGGAAAGAACTCAGAGAAGGAGGATGGGATTGAACACAAAATTACTTAAATAATTGACTTTTTGTTGCTCTTGCTGCACCTGTCATTGCATTTAGTTTTGCTTTTAGAGGAAATTAGAAACAAGTGGAATGGATGATTTACAGGACATTTTGTTTCACTGGAAGGCTGCATGGACCAAGTAAAGATACATAATGGTAATCTATAAAAGCCTCTACAGAAGCAGAACATTTGAGAGCCACATGTTTTGATAAAACAGAAGGAACTGGCAGAAGGGAATGGAATCCCAGACCTATTAAAGCATTTGCCCAAGGGCATATAACTAGTAAAAGATATAGCTCTAGAAACCTTTTAAATCTTAATAAAGTGTTCTTTCAATAACTTTGTTAATCGCTATGGTTCTATAAAGACTAAATCAAATGTCTTTTCTCCCCATAGCATCTAAAGACAGTTCTAATGTTCACAATTAGCCTTCTCTTCTCCAGGGTAAATATTTGCTATTCCTTAAATTTTCTTCTTGAGATCATTTCCAGATCATTCACTCTTCTGATTGCCTTTTTCTGGATGTTCTCCAGTTGGTCATTACCTAAGTCCAAAATATG
Organism: Rhinopithecus roxellana; assembly: GCF_007565055.1. Lineage (NCBI taxonomy): Eukaryota > Metazoa > Chordata > Mammalia > Primates > Cercopithecidae > Rhinopithecus > Rhinopithecus roxellana. Next base: position 142,271,274 of record NC_044553.1, on the reverse strand, counting down.
GGGAACTGAATTACACAACATATTTGAAAGCAGAATATTAGGTGTTCAACATGCAACTTTTTGAAAAATAAAAGCAGGCTAGTCTAACACTTATTCGTAGCAAATTTAATTTCTATTGTGTAAAATGCAGATTTCTCTGTAAATTTTTTCTGCACACTGTCCTAATTAATGTTTCAAACCAGAGAGTTATGCATTCAATTCAATATTCTACCACTAAAGATGGAATAGAGAGAGTTTGACAGAAACACACTAAAGCAAAATTAAAGACTCAAGACAAATTGCTTTGCTGAGAAATAGATGCCCAATTATTGCCATATTTTGTGGATATATATTTAACCTTATTTGATATTGTCAGCTCTATAAAAGGGCATGATCATAGATGGTAACAACTGGATGTATTGAGGGGTTTTCTAATGAAAGTTAAGGAAATTTTACAACAGTAATTAAATCTCTTTATGACAAATTTCAATTATTTAAGATTCTGGTAGAACTTTCTCCACAGTACTGTCATATAGACAAGTATCATCTCTTTCTTTCTCCTTCCTTCCTTCCTCCCTCCCTCCCTTCTCTTTCCTCCTTTCCTTTCAGTTCTCTTCCATTTCTTTTCTTTCCTTTTTTCCCTTCCTTCCTTCCTTCCTTCCTTCCTTCCTTCCTTCCTTCCTTCCTTCCTTCCTTCCTTCCTTCCTTCTCTTTCTTTTCCTTTTCCTTTTCCTTTCCCCTTTCTCCTTTCCCCTTCCCCCTTTTCTTTTCTTTTCTCTTCTCTTCTCTTCTCTTCTTTTCTTTTTTCTTTTCTTTTTTCTTTTCTTTTCTTTTCTTTTCTCTTTTCTCTCCTCTCCTCTCCTCTCCTCTCCTCTCCTCTCCTCTTCTTTCTTTTCTTTTCTTTTCTTTTCTTTTCTTTTCTTTTCTTTTCTTTTCTTTTCTTTTCAGAATGGGTCTTGCTCTGTCACCCAGGCTGTAATGCAGTGGAGTGATCACAGCTCACTGCGGCCTTGAACCCCTGGCATCAAGTGATCTCTTCTCATCCTGCGAAGTAACTGAGACTACAGGTATGTGCCACCATATTCGGCTACTTTTTAAATGATTTTTTTAGAGACAGGGCTTCACTATGTCTCCCAGGCTGGTCCCAAACTCCTGGTCTCAAGCAATCCTCTCACCTCAACTTTCTAAAATGTTGAGATTACAGACATGAGCCACCGGACCTGGACCATTTTCTTTATTTCTACTGAAAAAAATATATACCTTTTGAAAACCGGTATGTGTAATAAGTGTGCTACGTTGTAAAAGCACTGAGTCACACGTTTATTAAAGACAGGGATCATACATTTTTTTGCAGAAGCATGGAATCAATATGGGAACCATGCAAGTTTTAAAACATAAAAATATTTAGAACTTAAATAACACAGTTATGTGTTGACCACAACGTTATCTCTGTTCCTTTATCCTTCCAATCCAAGACTAATTACTTATTCTATTTTAAAGATTCATTCTCAAACTTTTCCCCAAGATACTTCATCCATTACTTTCTCATCTATCTGCAAACAGCTCCTCTCTTCTGGTTCCTTTTCCACAATTTAAAAATGTTTCCATCTTCAATACAAAACAAATAAAATATAAATAATAATAATAATTTAAAAACCTTCTCCACTCTTAAGGAGAATAAATTGCTTCAACTTTTCGGAGAGTAATCTGAACATATCTATTAAAGTTTAAGCTTAACATTACTTTTTGTCCCCAAATTCCATTGTTACAGCTATATTCACATAACATAAATATATTTTTATATAATATATAATATATAAATATATATATTTAATAGTCATGAAACGGTAGTGTAAGGAGATCCACAGACCCATCCCCCAGTGAAACAGCCACAACAAGTAAAAATTATTTTAAAAATAACGATTAAAATCTCCAGAGCAACAAATGAAGAAACATTTATTCAAGAAAATTTACTAAATATCAGTAGAAAACACCAACAATCCCTAGACTTGAGCCGCAGTCTGTTCTCTCCCCACCACCCAGATCAGACTGACAGAATCTCCAATCTGGTTGAGTGTTGGTAAGAAGACTAGGCACGCTTTGCTCTCATCTTCCCACCTATGGATATGAATTCTCACTTGGAGGGGCAGGTGACCAGTATTTCTCATTCACTTAAACTCCAAGTTGCAGAAGATACATTTTTAATGAATGAAAGTAAGAAGTCAGGTCTGTTTTTTTTGTTTTGTTTTGTTTTGTTTTGTTTTGTTTTGTTTTAATGCAGCTACCATTCATAGGTTAGAGGCTATGCCCCAGGCAGGAGAGGATGGGAATCTTAGAGTCCAATCACCCTCACTCCAGCATGATCATGGGGTAATGTTCCATGCAAAGAGAAATAAGCCAAGAAGAGCAGAGGCAACTAACTCTTCTCAAGTTCTCTCACCCTTGACCCAGAGATTTTAATGAGAGACAGACAGACAGAGAGAGAGGGAGAGAAATTTCGTAAGAACAGAGAGCTCCAAAACTCTTTCCCCTCAAAATTGACTTATATGTAGAATATGTAAGGAACTCTTACAATGTAATAATAAAATGACACATATTCCAATTAAAAATGGTCAAAGGACCTCAATAGACATTTTTCCAAATAAGATATTTCAATGACTAATAAGAACATGAAAAGATACTTAACCTCATTAGCCATCAGGTAAATGTAAACCAAAACCACATGATGTATCACTTCACCCGCAATATGATGGCAAAAATTAAAAAGTTAATTTAAATAAAAAACATTAGTGAAGATGGGGAGAAATTTGAAGCCTCCTAAACTGCGATTAGGAATGTAAAATGGTGTAGCTGCTTTGAAAAGCAGTCTATCAGTTTCCCAAGAGCACAAACAAGGATTTATCATGTGATCTAGTTTTTCCACTCTTCAAGAAAAATGAAAAGAAAATGCCTATGCAAAAAAATAGAAGCTTGAATGTTCATAGCAACATTATCCATAATAACCACAAAGTCGACACAACCCAGATGTCCATTACATGATGAATGTATAAATAAAATGTAATATGTCCATTCAATGAAATATTGTTTGGCAATAAAAATAAACTACTACTGATACACGCTACCACATAGAGGAATCTTAAAAACATTGTGTTAAATGAAAGAAGTCAATCACAAAAGACCACATAATATATTATTCAATTTACATAAAACATCCAGTACAAGCAAGTTTATAGAGATAGAAAATAGATTGGTATTGGCCTAGGCCTAGAGAAGTTGGGAGTAAATGGGGAGTGACTGCTGATGGATACAGAATTACTTTTTGGGGCAATGAAAATGTTCTAAAATTGGTTGTGGTGATGCTTGAACAACTTCACATCCTAAGCATACTTTAAAAGGGTATATGTTATGGTATCTGATTATATCTCAATAAAACTGTTATAAAATTACAGGCAAACACATTTGGCACGCACACAAAGGTGTGTATTTGGAACCCTTGCTTGCCATAGTAAATGAACACCTGAATACCTAGAGTGATTAAATTATAAAATTTTAATGTAAAAGACTAGGCATCTACCTTGAAAAGTAATACATCTGAATGTACCGACATGACTAGATACCCAAAATATCTTTGGATCTTTTAAAACTTAAATATGTTTCAAACAATTGTGTCATAATATTTCTCTTTAAAAATTATGTATACATTTTTTCCATGGCATATTAGTATTTAAACTAAAAATTATCTAGAAAAATATACCTCAAAATATTAACAGTGATACCAGAAGAGAGACAGAGGGAAATGTCTACATATTCATAGACTTACTAGGAAAGTAGTTGATCTGTAGTACTTTTGAGTGAATAAATAATCACACCCTGAGAGGCAATAATATATTGGTGTTATTAGACCTTACACATGTGAGTGGATGGAATTTGGGTGCTGGAAGTACAGGGAAAAGCTAATGGCTTTTAATTTCCTTCTACTATGTGTCAGATACTGTGCTAAGCACTTTCATTAAATAACTAGTTGAATTAGCTCTGGTGTAGCTATTAATACTTTGAAAAGCAGTTTGTCAGTTTCTCAAGAGTTTAAACAAGGATTTATCATATAATCTAGTATTTCTATGCTCCTCAAGAGAAATGAATAAAAAGTCTACATAAAAATGGGAGCATTAATGTTCATAGTAACATTATTCATAATACCCACAAAGTAGACAAAACACAAATGTCCATTAGCTGATGAATATATAAATAGAATGTGATACATCCATTTAATGAAATATTATTTGGTAATAAAAAAATTATCAATAATTCTTCAAAATTGTATTTATATCATCTGATTAATTGAGTTAATTGAATTAGATGAAAAATTTGATTATCTTAGCAAATTACTTGGCAAAACAAAATGAAATATAATAAGAATTATTAAAACTCTTACTATGAGCCAATATTCTGAGCACTTTATCAATTAAGTAACTTTTAATCCTCAAAACAATGTAAGAGAGATTTTGTAATCATTATCTTCATTATACAGGTAAGATCACTGAGGTCCAGTGAGCTTAATCAACTCATTAGGGGCTATACAAACTTTTTTTTTTGAGACGGAGTCTCGCTGTGTCACCCAGGCTGGAGTGCAGTGGTGCAATCTCGGCTCACTGCAAGCTCCATCTCCCAGGTTCCCGCCATTCTCCTGCCTCAGCCTCCCAGGTAGCTGGGACTACAGGCACCCACCACCATGCCTGGCTATTTTTTTTTTTTTTCTTTTTTGTATTTTTAATAGAGACGGGGTTTCACTGTGTTAGTCAGGATGTTCTTGATCTCCTGACCTCACGATCTGTTGGCCTCAGCCTCCCAAAGTGCTGGGATTACAGGCGTGAGCCACCATGCCCGGCCGGGGCTGTACAAATTTTATCCAGGCTTCCTGATTCTATCTTATGACTTCTAAACTACTAGAATGTCTGTAATAATTCATAATTGCTATTGAGATAATGATAGTAATGATGGGGTTTATAGTAATAACAGATAAACTGGAAGCAAAAGGCAAAATACAAAACATATCTTGAAGTGAAAAGCAGCAAGCTTGTTTTAAAATTGCATATAGTAAATACTAAAAGTCAATTACAAGTTTTCATTGAGAAACTGAAAAATGATTGGTAATCTGGTAATCTGGGCAGAAATAGAAATTGTACTGAGGAGTAAAATAATCTAATATATTTAGAAATATCTTTGGTAATGGTAATGTACTATCTGAATGAAGAGAACTACTATAAAAATAATACCAGTTATATAAACTGCACAGCATCATCATTTATTAAGGGTGAATTAAAAGTTAAAAAAAAGTGGCCGGGCGTGGTGGCTCAAGCCTGTAATCCCAGCACTTTGGGAGGCCGAGACGGGCGGATCACGAGGTCAGGAGATCGAGACCATCCTGGCTAACACGGTGAAACCCCGTCTCTACTAAAAAATACAAAAAACTAGCCGGGCGACGTGGCGGGCGCCTGTAGTCCCAGCTACTCGGGAGGCTGAGGCAGGAGAATGGCGTAAACCCAGGAGGGGGAGCTTGCAGTGAGCTGAGATCTGGTCACTGCACTCCAGCCTGGGCGGCAGAGCAAGACTCCGTCACAAAAAAAAAAAAAAAAAAAAAAAAAAAAAAAAGTTAAAAAAAAGTTAAAATTACAAAAGTAACAGTAGAATAGGGAGTGAAGAGAAGCATTGTGGGCCTGTTATATTACAAGGATATGGAAGGGTGAGTGAATTCAGCAAGGACAAAGGACTCAAAAACTATTTCCTCAAAGTTTTCCATAAGCTTGTTGACAGTCAGTATTTAAATATCTTTGTTTTCTTAATTTATACAAATTTATGGGAATACATGAATAATTTTTTATATGCATATCCTAGGCAGTGATTAAGACAGAGTACTTATGATGTCTATCACACAAGTACAGTACATTTTGTTAGGTATAGTCAGCCTACTCTGTTAACAAACATTGAATTTATTCCTTCTATTTTATTAAATAGTTGTAAACTTTAACCCAGTCCTCTTCATTCTCCCCCTTTTCCCCCATTTGCCCTTCCCGATATCTATTATTTATCTCTCTACTCTCTTACTCCATGTGATGAAATGTTTTAGCTCTCACATATAAGGGAGAACATACAATATTTGTGTTTCTGTGTCTGGCTTATTTCGCTTAAAATAATGACTTCCAGTTGCATCCATGTTCCTGCTAATGACTGGATATTATTTTTTTTTAATGGCTGAATAGTATTCCACACATTTTCTTGATCCATTCATCTGTTGATAAACACCTAAGTTGATTCCGTATCTCTGCTATGGGGTGAATAATGCTTCAGCAAACATGTGAGTGCAGGCATCTCTTTGATCTATTGATTTATTTTCCTTTGGAATTCCAATTCTAGTAGTGGAATTGCTGGATTGAATGACAATTATATGTATTAGTCTGTTTTCATGATGCTGATAAAGACATATCTGAGACTGGGAAGAAAAAGAGGTTTAATTGGACTTATACTTCCACATGACTGGGGAGGCCTCAGAATCATGGTGAGAGGTGAAAGGCAATTCTTACATGGTGGTGGCAAGAGAAAATAAGGAGGAAGCAAAATTGGGAACCCCTAATTAACCCATCAGATCTTGTGAGACTTATTCACTATCATGAGAATAGCAAGGGAAAAACCAGACCCCATGATTCAATTACCTCCCACCAGGTCTCTCCCACAACACGTGGGAATTCTGGGAGATACAATTCAAGTTGAGATTTGGATGGAGACACAGCCAAATCATATCATTCTGCCCCAGCCCCTTCAAATCTCATGTTCTCACACTTAAGAACCAATTATGCTTTCCCAACCATTCCTCAAAGTCTTAACTCATTTCACCATTAACCCAAAAGTTCACAGTCCAAACTCTTATCTGAGACAAGGCAAGTCCCTTTTGCCTATGAGCCTGCAAAATCAAAAGCAAGCTATTTACTTTCTAGACAGAATGGGCATACAGTTATTGGGTAAATACAACCATTCCAAATGAGAGGAATTAGCCAAAACAAAGGGGTTACTGGGCCCATGGAAGTCTAAAATCCAGCAGGGCAGTCAAATTTTAAAGCTCCAAAATGATCTCCTTTGACTCCGGGTCTCACATTCAGGTCACATTGATGCAAGAGTTGGATTGCCATGGTCTTGGGCAGCTCCAGTGTTGTGGATTTGCAAAGTACAGCCTTGTTCCTGGCTGCTTTCTCGGGCTGGTATTGAGTGTCTGCAGCTTTTCCAGGCACACGGTACAAGCTGTTGGTGGATCTACCATTCTGGGGTCTGGAGGACAGTGGTCCTCTTCGTACAGCTCCACCAGCCAGTGTCCCAGTAGGGACTCTGTGTTGGAGCTCCAACCCCATATTTCTCTTTGGTACTGCCTTAGAAGAGGTTCTCCATGAGGGACTCACCCCTACAGTAAACTTCTGCCTGGGCATCCAGGCATTTCCACGCATCTTTTGATATCTAGGCTAAGGTTCCCAAACCTCAATTCTTCATTTCTGTGCACCTGCAAGCTCAATACCACATGGAAGCTACCAAGGTTTGGGATTTCCACCCTCTGAAGCCACAGCCCAAGCAGTACCTTGGCTCTTTTCAGCTATTGCTGGAGTGGCTGGAACACAGGGCACCAGGTCCCTAAGCTGCACATGACACAGGGAACCTGGGTCTGGCCCACAGAACCACTTTTTCCTCCTAGGTTTCCAGGCTTGTGATGGGAGGGGTTGCCATGAAGGTCTCTGACATGGCTTGGAGACATTTTTTCCCATTGTTTTCAGGATTAATGTTGGCCTCCTTATTACTTACACAAATTTTTGCAGCCAGGTTGAATTTCTCCCCAGAAAATGGGTTTTTCTTTTCTATCCCATAGTCAGGCTGCAAATTTTCCAAACTTTTATGCTCTGCTTTCCTTATAAAACTGAATGCCTTTAACAGTACCCAAGTCATCTCTTGAATGCTTTGCTGCCTAGAAATTTCTTCTGCCAGATACCCTAAATCATCATTCTCAAATTCAAAGTTCCACAAATTTCCAGGGAAGGAGCAAAATGCTGCCAGTTTCTTTGCTAAAACATAACAAGAGTCACATTTACTCCAGTTTCCAACAAGTTCCTCATCTCTGTCTGAGACCTCTTCAGCCTGGACCTTATTGTCCATATCTTTATCAGCATTTTGGGCAAAGCCATCAAACAAGTCTCTAAGAAGTTTCAAAGTTTCCCACATTTTCCTGTCTTCTTCTGAGCCCTCCAAACTGTTCCAACCTCTTCCTTTTACCCAGTTCCAAAGTCACTTCGACGTTTTGGGGTATCTTTTCAGCAATGCCCCACTCTCAGTACCGATTTACTGTATTAGTCTGTTTTCATGATGCTGATAAAGACATACCCAAGACCAGGAAGAAAAAGAGGTTTAATTGGACTTACAGTTCCACATGGCTGGGGAGGCCTCAGAATCATGGTGAGAGGCAAAAGGCAAAAGCACTTCTTACATGGTGATGGCAAGAGAAAATGAGGATGAAGCAAAAGCAGAAACCCCTGATAAACCCATCAGATCTCAAGAGACTTATTTACTATCATGAGAATAGCATGAAAAAAACTGGCTCCTGTGATTTAATTACCTCCCCCTGAGTCCCTCCTACAACATGTGGGAATTCTGGGAGATAAAACTCAAGTGGAGATTTGAGCTTGGGGACACAGAAAAACCATCTCATTATACTTTCAGTTTATTGAGAAATTTCCATAATGTTTTCCATAGTGACTGTATTAGTTTACATTCCTACCAACAGTGTATACTATTTCTCTTTTCTCTATATTCTTGTCAACATCTGTTAAAGGTTTTGCCTTCTTATTAATAGCCATTAGCAATTTTTATTTTTAAAAATTTGGTCTTATTAATTCGTAAAGGCATTATTAATAATTGCTTTTTAAATAATAGTCACTGACTAGTGTAAGGTAATATGTCATAATGCCTTTGATCTGCATTTCTCTAATGATAGTGATGTTAAGCCCTTTTTTCATATACTTGTTCACCATCTTTTTGTCTTTTTTGAAAGACATTCATTCATGTCCTTGCTTACTTTTTAATTAGATTTTTTTTCCTGTTAAATTGAGTCCCCTGTATATTCTAGATATCAGTAACCTCTCAGATGAATAGTTTGCAAATATTTTCTCCCCATTTGACAGGTTGTGTTCACTATGTTGCTTGTTCCCTTTGCAGTGCCAAAGATTTTCAATTTAATATAGTCCCGTTTGATCTATTTTTATTTCTATTGCCTATAATTTTGAGGTCTTAGTCATAATTTTTTTGCCTTGATCATTGTCTGGGACAGGTTTCCCCAGGTCTTTGCTAGTACATTTATAGTTGTGAGTCTTATGTTTAAGTCTTTAGTTCATTTGTTTGATTTTTTTATATCGTGAGAGATAGAGGTCCAGTTATGTTCACTATATGTAGTTATCCAATTTTACCAACACCATTCATTGAAAAGGATGCCCTTTCCCCAGGGCAAATTATTGTTGGCTTTATCAAAAATCAATTGACTGTAAATATGTAGTTTTATTTCTAGGCTCTCAATCCTGTTCCTTTGGTGTATGTGTCTTTTTATACCAACCATATTGTTTTGCTTACTACAACCTTGTAATATGATTTGAAGTGAGGGAATGTGATGCCTCCAACTCTTGTTTTTCTTTTTTGTTTTGTTTTGTTGTTTGTTTGTTTGCTCAATATTATCTTGGCTATTCAGGCTCATTCTTGGTTCCATTTGACTATTAGTATCTCTAATTCTGTTTTAAAAAAATGATGTGGGTGTCATGACAGGGATTGTGTTGAATCTGTAGATTGCTTTAGGCAGTATGGTAATTTTTATCATTTCGATTCTTTCAATTCATGAGCATGGGATGTTTTTCCATTTGTTTGTGTCATCTTCAATTATTTTCATCAATGTTTTGCAGTTTTCCTTGTAGAGATCTTTCACTTCCTTGGTGAAATTTATTCCAGGGTATTTTTGGTAGCTATTGTAAATATATATTTTTAAATTTCTTTCTCAGCTAGATCATTACTTTTCTAGAGTAATGCTACGGATTTTTGTATGTTGCTCTTATATTCTGCAACTTTACAGGATTCTTTTATCAATCTAAGAGTTTTTTGGTGAAGTCTTAAAGATTTTCTAGATATAAGATGTTATCGTCAGCAAAGGGGAACAATTTGACTTCCTCTTTTCCAATTTGGATGCCTTTTATTTATTTCTCTTGCTTATTTTCTCTAGCTAGAACTTCCAATACTATGTTGAATAGGAGCAGTAAAAGTGGGCATGCTTGTCTTGTTCCAGTTCTTAGAGAAAAGCCTTTCAATATTTAGTTGATGTTAACTGTGGATTTGTCATAAATGGCTTTTATTATGTTGAGGCATGTTTTGTTTTATGCACAGTTTGTTAAGAGACTTTACCATGAAAGGATGTTAAATTTTATCGTAGGCTTTTTCTGTGTTTGCAGACATGACCATAAGGTTTTGTTCTTTCTGTTGATGTGCTGTATTGTATTTATTGATTTGTGTATGCTAGACCATTCTTGTATCCTTGGTATAAATCCCACTTGATTGTGATGTATTACCTTTTTGATCTGTTGTTGGATTTAGTTCACTCATAGGTATTTTCTTGGGGACTTTTGTGCCTATATTTATCAGGAACATTGGCCTGCAGCTTTCTTTGATTGTTGTGCTCTTATCTGGATTTGATATAAGGGTGATGATGGTATCATAGAATAAGTTAAGGAGAATTATCTGCTCTTCAATTTTTTGGCATCGTTTCAGGAAGATTGGTATTAGTTCTTTGTAGGTTTGGTAGAATTCAACTGTGAATTCATCTAGTCCTGGGTTTTTCTTTGCTGGGAGTCCTTATTACTGATTAAATCTTTGCTATTGGTCTGTCTAGATTTTCTATTTCTTTCTGATTCAACCTAGGTAGATTGTATGTTTCCAGGAGTTTGTCCATTTCCTCAAGGTTTTCCAGTTTGTTAGTGTATAGTTGGTTATAATAGTCTCTTTTTTTGTGCTATAGGTTGTAATGTCTCCTTTTTCATTTCTGATTTTGTTTATTTGGGCCTTCTCTTTTCTTGGTTAGTCTATCGAGCATTCCTCAAAGTTGTTTATGTTTTTGAAAAACAACTTTTCATTTCATTGATTCTTTATATTTTTTTCAGTTTCTATTTTTTCTAGTTCTGCTCTGATGTTTATTACTTCTTATCTTCTGTTAATTTGGGATTTGGTTGGTTCTTGCTTTTCTTGTTCCTTGGGGTTCATCAATAGTTTGTTAATTTATATTCTTTCTACTATTTTGATGTAGGTGTTTATTGCTGTAGACTTTCCTCTTAGCACTGATTTTTCCCTATCCTACAAGTTGTGGTATGTTGTGTTTCCATTTTCATTTGTTTCAAGAATTATTTGATTTTCACATTAATTTATTCATTGATTTAGTGGTCATTTAGGAGCATGTTGTTTAATTTTCATGTATCCATATAGTTTCTAATGTTCATCTAGGTATGGATTTCTAGTTTTATTTTGTTGTAGTCTGAGAAGATACTTGATAGAATTTTGAGTTTTTAAAATTGTTTGAGGCTTGTTTTGTAGCCTAACATATGTTCTATCATGAAGAATGTTCCATTTGCTGATGAAAAGAATGTATATTCTGCAATTGCTGAGTAGAATGTTCTGTAAATGTTTATGTTTATTCTGTCTAAAGTTCAGTTTAAATTCAGTGTTACTTTGTTAATTTTCTGTCTAGATGGTTGTCTAAGGCTGAGAGTGTGGTGTGTAAGCCTCCCACTATTTTTGTTGTGTAAGATTTCTCTCGTTTTAGATATAGTAATATTTGTGTTATAGAGCGGGGTGCTCCAGTGTTGGGTGAATATATATATTTAGAATTCTTTTATTCTTTTGTTGAATTAATACCTTGCCCATTATATAATGATTTTCTTTTTTTTTCTTTTTAACTATTCTTGACTTAAAGTCCTATTTTTATCTGATATAGGTATAGCTACTCCTCCTTGCTTTTGGTTTCCATTTGTGTGGAATATCTATCTGTTTTCCTCTCTTTATTTTCAGGCTATATGTTCCTTCATTAGCAAAATATAGTTGGATCATTTTTTTTATCCATTTGGTCATTCCATAGCTTTTAATGGAGAATTTAATCCATTTATGTTCGAGGTTATTATTCATATGTGAGCCTTTGTTAAAATCATAGTGTTAATTTTTTTCTGATTGTTTTATTTATTCATTGTCCTTTTATTTTGCTCTTATGGATTATCATTGGTGTTTGATAATTTTCCTTTAGCGCTTTGAATATATCATCTCATTCACTCTGGCTTACAAAATTTCTCCTAAGAAATCTGCTGTTAGTCTGATGGAGTTTCATTTATAGATGACTATATGCTTTTCTCTTGCTGTTTTTAAGAATTATGCTTCTTAAAAATCGTTTAAATTTTATTTTAGGTTAGGGGTCCATGTGCAGGTTTGTTCTACAGGTTAATTGTGTGTCATGGGAGTTCAGTATACAGATTATCTCAAAACTCAGGTAGTCAGCATAATACCTGACAGGTAGTTTTTCCATCATTCTCCTCCTACCCTCCACCCTCAAGTAGGCCCCAGTGTCTGTTGTTCCCTTTGTGTCCACATGTACTTAATATTTAGCTCCCACTTATATGTGACAATATGTGGTATTTTGTTTTCTGTTTCTGTGTTATTTTGCTTATAATAATGGCCTCCAGTTCCAGCCATGTTGCTGCAAAGGACATGATCGTGTTCTTTTTTATGACTACCTAGCATTTCATGGTATATATGCACCACATTTTCTCTATTCAGTCTACTGTTGATGGGCATTTAGGTTGATTTCATGTCTTTGCTATTGTGAATAGTGCTGTGATGAACATACACATGCATGTTTCTTTATGATAGAATGATTTATATTCCTTTTGCTCTATGCCCAACAATAGGATTGCCAGGTCAAATGGTAATTCTGCTTTGAGTTTTTTGAGAAATTGCCAAACCACTTTCCACAGTGGCTGGACTACCAGCAGTGTATAAGCATTTCCTTTTTCACAATCTCACCAGCCTCTGTCTAAGGCAATCTTAAGCAAAAGGAACAGAGCTGAAACATGACATTACCTGAATTCAAACTATACTACAAGGATACAGTAATCAAAATAGCATGTTACTAGTACAAAAACAGACACATAGACCAATGGAACAGAATAGAGAGTCCTGAAATAATACTGCACACCTACAACCATCTGATCTTTGACAAAGTTAACCAAAACAACCAATGGTGAAAATAATCCCTTCCCTATTCAATAAATGGTGCTGGGATAGCTGGCTAGCCACATGCAGAATATTTAAAATGGATCCCTTCTTTATGCCATATTAAAAAATAAACTCAAGATGGATTAAAGACTTAAATGGATAATCTAAAACTATAAAAACCCTGGAAGATAACCTAGGAAATATCATTATGGACATAGCCCCTGGCGAAGATTTCATGATGAAGACTTCAAAAGCAGTTGCAACAAAAATGAAAATTGACAACTGAGACCTGATTAAACTAAAGAACTTTTGCATAGCAAAGGAAACTATCAACAGAGTAAGCAAACACTCTACAGATTGGGAGAAAATATTTATAAACTGCGCATTCAACGAAGATCTAATATTCAGAATCTATAAGGAATTTAAACTAAATCAACAAGCAAAACAAACAAACAACAACAAAAAACAACCTCATTAAAAAGTATGCAAAAGACATGAAGAGACACTTCTCAAAAGAAGACATATACAAGGCCAACAAGCATGTAAAAAATTGCTTGATATCACTAATTATTAGAGAAATGCAAACAAAATCCACAATGAGATACCATCTCATACTAGTCAGATTCTTTTTAATTCATTGAAAAGGAGTTGTTCTTTATCTTTAGTTGTAGACAGTTTGACTATAGCGTGCCATGGAGAAGCCCTTTTGGCATCGCATCCACCTAGGAATCACTGCGTTTCCTGTATCTGAATGTCTGAATCTCTTGCTAGACTTAGAGTTTTTTCACATATTACTTAATTAAATAGGCTTTCTAATTCTTTGTTTGTTTGTGTGTTTTTGGTCTCATTGTCCTTGGGGACAATATATCAAATTGTCAATATCCTTGGGGATACTGACAATTTGAATGTCCAATTGCTTTACATTGTCCCAAATGTCAGGAAGGCCTTGCTCATTTTTTAAAAAATTCTTTTTTAAAAGTTTTATTTGATCAGATTATTTCCAAAGATTTATCTTCTTCAAGTTCTGAGATTATTTCTTCTGCCTGGATTAGACTATTGTTGAAGCGTTCAAATATATTTTGTATTTCCTCAAGCAAATTCTGTAGGTCCAAATTTTTTATTTTGTTCTTTTAAAAATATCTATATCTTTGGTAATTTTAAAATTTATATCTTGAATTATTTTCTGATATCTTTGTATTGATTTTTATAATTCTCTTATATCTCACTAAGCTTCTTTAAAATCAAATTTTGGCCAGGCACAGTGGCTTACACTTGTAATTCCAACACTTTTGGAGGTCAAATCAAGAGAATCATTTGAGGCCAGGAGTTTGAGACCACCTTGGAGAACATAGTGAGATGCCAAGATGCCATCTGTACAAAGTAGAAAAACTTTGGCATGATAGTGCGTGCATGTAGTTCTAGCTACTCAGGAGGCTAAGGTGGGAGGCTCATTTGAGCTCAGGAGTTTAAGGCTGCAGTGAGCTAAAATCCTGCTACCACACTCCAGCCTGAGCAACAGGACGAGATTCTGTCTCTAAAATAAATAAATATAGTAAAGTAAAACAAAGTCATCTTTTAAATTATATATCTTAGAATTCAGAACTTTCTCTTCGATTAAGATCTAGTGTAAGATCTAGTGCTAGAGAGCCATTTTCTTCCTTTGCAGCTGTCATATTCCCTTTTTTTTGTTTGTTTCATGTGTCCTGTTTCCCTATGTTGATATCTAGTGTGATAATCTAATATTGCTATCAAGAACTACCTGAGACTGGGTACTTTACAAACAAAAGAGGTTTAATTGGCTCACAGTTCTGCAGGCTGTGCAGGAAGCATGGCAGGGGAGGCATCAGGAAACTTTCAATCATGGCAAAAGGTGAAGGGGAAGCTGGCACATGCTGGAGAAGGAGGAAGAAAGAAAAAGGGGAGAAGCTACATACCTTCAAACAACTAGATCTCATGAGAACTCACTCATTATTACAAAAACAGCAAGGGGGATGTCCGTTGTCCTGATCAAATTACCTCCCACCAGGCTCCTCCTCCAACACTGGAGATTACAATTCAACATGAGATTTGGGTGGGGACAAATATTCAAACCATATCAATTACTTCTTCCTAATTTTTAATTTATTTTCATAGAGGAATAAGTTTTTCTGAAGATGTATTTATGGTGTTGGTTGAGTAGTTACTTTGGCTTTGAATCTAGGTAATGCAGTCTCTGTGTGTGGTAACAGTCTCTGTATGATTTATTTGGGTGTAAATAGCAACAGTGGCATGTGTGATTCCCTCAGAGGGTTATTCGTGGAGGCTGAAGTTATGCTAGAAACTGTGATACCAGGTGGGCCAACCTTCAGTCCCCAGTGATGACAGTGGTGGGCTGAGCATACTTATCTTAGTGCTCCAGGGTGGTATACACTGGTAGTTGTTTTGGCAGTTACCAGTGGGCTTATTCTTGAACCTCCAGGTGGCTTCCTTGGATGCTGTTAGTAGCAGTGATAAACTTGGTGGATGATCAGGTTCTTAGGCCCCTGAGCAGCTTGTATGGCAGTGGGTGATCGCATAGGAGTGATGGGACAATTCTCTGGGTCCTGAGTGGTGCACATTGCTGCTGGTGGTGGCTGCAATGGGCTCTCTGGGCCATACTCCAGTCCCACAGTTGGTGCTTACAGGTAGGTGTCAGTAGAAATGATAGCATCTGGGAGGTTAGGCCCAGCCTCAGTTCCCCGGGAGGAGTGTCCAGGTGCCTCAGGCTCCCCGTTGGTGACAGCAGGAAGCAGCCATGGTGGGCATGGTTGGGACAATCCTCAGACTTCAGGTGGCGTGCTCAAGTGAGGGATAGTAGCAGCCATGGTGGTGCTGAGGCCATGCCACTGGAGAAGGTAGGACCATCCTCAGTGGCCACAACTTGGGCTGGTACATCGGGTATGTGTCGTCTCTCTTACACCCAGTCATGGCAGGGCTCTCCGACAAGCTTTGACAACTTTAGCCTGCACCAAGTCACATCCTCATTCCAACTACAGGAACCCAAACCCAGTGGCCACTCACAACCCACTTGTGTCCCAATCATCATCTCACCATCGCTAGCTTCCTGGAATCAGTATCTGCAACCCATGTCTTGCTTGATTCTTAGCCCTGGTGGTGGGAATGCTCCCAGCTCACTTTTCAGTTGTAACAGTGACAGCCCTTATTTCCATAACACCTCACTCCCTGAGCCACTGTGCCCCAGGGCAGTATGCAGTTTGCCAAAGAATTGAAAGTGGATCCTCGATGTAGCTCCTTAGTTCTCAGAAAGTGTGTTGGGCCTAGAACAAGCATTCTCTCTGGAGCAATTTTGTTCCACATTCTTCTGGCAGCTTTGCTGTGTTAGTTTCAGGGATTGGGAGGTTCTCCCATGGCCAGCATTGCGCGATTCCATGGTAGGGATGTGGGCCACTGGAAGTCTTTCATTCATCCTTTCCCTGCATTTAGACATCATTGCCAGATCCCAGCAAATCCCAACCAGGCAGGCTGCCTCTCTCTCTTCTTCCTGCAAGCTTTTGGTGTTTCTTGTCACTTCTCTGTTGAATTCCACCATTCTTTCTTGGATAATACATTCAAAGTGTGACTGTCTATACACTATTTTGGTTCTTCTCAGTGGAGGAGGTGAGCATAAAACGCTTCTAGTCAGACATCTTGAAGCCTCTCCTCTCTATTCTTTTATTATTAATGTTGTTATTACTTTATCTGTATGTGCTGTCTTTTTTTTTATTCAAAGAGCATTATATTACTTTAATAATAATTTTTTGTCAGGGAAAAATAGTATGTTTCTTTTTCTATTTATTTATTGATTTATTTATTTATTTATTTATTTATTTATTTTGAGACAGGGTCTCACTCTGTCTTTCAGGTTGGAGTGCAGTCGCATTCCACTCTCACTGCAGCCTCCACCTCCCAAGCTCAAGTAATCCTTCAGCTTCTTAAATAGCTGGAGCTACAGGAACACAGCACCATACCCAACTAACTTTTGTACTTTTTGTAGAGGCAGGGTCTCACCATGTTGCCCAAGCTGGTCTCAAACTTCTTGGCTAAAGCAATCCTCCTACCTCAGCCTCCAAAAATGCTGGGATTACAAGCATGAGCCATCACGCCAAACCAAAAGTAGCATGTTTCTAAAGGGATAGCCCAAATATTAGTGACCATTTTCTTATGATTTTTGCTATTCCATAATGTCTTAAATAGGAGTCCATTTTTACTTCCAAAAATTGGCTTAGCATGTGTATATTATGTTAGACATTTTAACTCTCATTATTATTATTTTTCTCTTTGTGACACACTGCAAACTCACAAATTACTCCATTGTTCAATCTGACAATTTTTAGATTGCATAATGTACATTTGTACCCAGGGGTTATTTTTGAGAAATAATAATAAACTAAGTTATTTATTTAAAATTCAGCCTTCAATATATGCATACATTTGACTCTTATTAAATTGAAATAAAAATAACCTAAGGGTTTTAACATAGTTTTTTCTCTAATGGATCGTAATAATTACTTTAGATCAACTTTTGAATTCCTTTTAGGCCTCTTTAAAAAAATACACCTGGGATCTCCAAAGATTGCATCATGTTCAATTAGGTAAATAATGCATTTTAAAATAATTATTTAAATGTGTTTAAAAACATTTGTGCTTCTTTGTAATCAATTGGAAAATACTTGAGAATTTTTTGTTGTATGTTGGTTGATCAGATTTTGCCTATTCCAATGGTTATTACATAATAAGAAATCTCAGGTTATCAAAGTAATAAATTATTATAATCTATAGTTTATTCATTCTTAGGGAGGGAAAGAGGGCTGTCTTCTCTGATAGTAAAGGCAAGAAATCATCTAGTGCAATTATTTTAAGGAAATTTTTTTTCTAGATCAATGGGTAGGGACACGGAATGAGGAATACCTCATTCCTTAAGAAATGTATTTTGAGCTCATAAGTTACTTCAAATGGCTCACAGAGCCTTGAAGCTGAATAGTATTCAAAAGAAAGATTAATAGGAGGGATTATAATTGTTTAAAAGCAAGGTTATGATCTTCTGTTTAGATAATGTGCATGTATATTCATTAAGCTTCTTGAAGTCTCACAAATTTTTATACCACTATAACTGTATTAAAGGGTGTCAGATAAAATTCTAAGGAAAATATCTTTTTAATAATATACCCAAAACATTACACATATTCTAGTGTAAACTTGAAAACTTGAAAAAGGAAAAAAAAATTAACTGCAGACTTCTGATGATGAAATCATATTTCTTCCGTGAGTTTATACCAGAATTCTATTTTGGTGAACACAAGTACCGTAATTTTAGATTCCTCTTGATGGTTGCTTTATTTTCAGACATAAAGTAATGCCACAGGCCACAACATAACATTGTATTAATGTGTAACATGTGAAAAGTTCATAAGGGAAGGGAAATGCTTTTCATTCATATTGTTTTACTCCAAAGTACAAATGTGCAAATATAGGTACATACATATTAGACAGTTACCAAAACATTGCCTTTGTACTATACTATATGAGGGGTATGTGTGTGTCTGTGTGTGTGTATTTATGTGAGTTTATATGTATGCATAGTGCACATAATATTAAATTGCCATTAAAATTGAAATTAATTGAAAATATAAATCAGATAAAATTTAGTGGTAACTGATCAAGGATTAGTTTTAATTACATATTATCATTTGATGTTGATTCTCTTCGAGGGCTCTTGATAGATACTGATGCTATGAACAGATGAAATGACTTGGCAATTTAAATTATATTTTTATTTTATTTTACCAATTTGTTTGAAATCTGTCTGAAACTTTTTCTCCTTCGACTACCATCTCCCCATTTCCCCACCCCTCACACTTCCCAACCTCTGGTAACATCCATTCTAATCTCTGGTCCTGTGAATTTAACTTTTTAGATTCCCAATGTAAGTTAGAGAATATAGAATTTGTCTTTCTGTGTCTAACTTCTTTCACTGAGCATAATGTCCTCCAAGTTCATGAATGCTGTTGCAAATGACAAGATTTCCATCTATTTTTAGGGCTGAGTATTATCTTATGGTATACCGCATTTTCTTTATCCATTTATCGATTGATGAACACATAGGTTGATTCCATATCTTGGGTATTGTGAATAATGCTTCCATGAACATGGAAGTACAGATAACTCATTGACATACTAATTAGATTTCCTCTGGACATACTTCCAGAAGTGGAATTGCTGAATCATATGGTAATTTATTTTTAATTTTTGGAGGAATTTTCATATTGTTTTTCATAATGGTTTATTAATTTACATTTTCACTCACAGTTTACAAGGGTTCCCTTTTCTCCATATCCTCACCAAAACTTATCATCTCTTGTCTTTTTGACAGTAGCCGTTCTAACAGTTATGAGGTAATATCTGATTGTGGTTTTAATTTGCATTTCCCTGATAATTCATGATATTGACAATTTTTTTCATACACCTACTGGCCATTTGCATGTCTTCTTTTGAAAACTGTCTATTCAGGTCCCTTGCCCATTTTAAACCAGGTTATTTGTTTTCTTGCTATTGAGTTGTTTCAGTTCCTTATATAGATTGGATCTTAGTTATTAACCCCATATAAGATGTATAGTTTACAAATAGTTGATCTCATTCTGTAGGTTGTGCATTCATTCTATTGACTGGTGGGTTTTATTTTGCTTTGTTTGCTGTGCAGAAGCTTTTCAGTTTTAGTTTGATACAATCCCATTCATCTAATTTTGCTTTTGTTGTCTGTGCTTTATGAGTCATACCTAAAAATTATTTGCCAAGATCAATGTTGTAAAACCTTTCTTCAGTGTTTTCTTCTAGTAAATTTACAGTTATAGCTCTTATGTTTAATTAATTCATTCATTCATTTTTAATTCATTTTTAATTATGGGATAAGTGAGATGCTCAATTTTATTCTTCTGCATGTGTATATCCAGTTTTTCCAATACCATTTATTGAAGAGATCATAATTTCCCCATTATGGGCTTTTGGCACCTGTGTTGAAGAAATCAATTGACCATAAATTGGTAGATATATTTATGAGCTCTCTACGTTGTTCCACTGGTCATTATGTCTGTTTTTCTGCTAGTACCATGATATTTTAATCACTACATCTTTGGAATATATTTTGAAAGCTGGTAGCATTTCTCTGGCTTTTATCTTTTTTGTTCAAGATTGCTTAGGCTATTCAGGATCATTTTTAGTTCTATAGTAACTTTAGGATTTTAAAAAATATTTCTGTGAGAAAAAGTCACTAGAATTGTAATATGCATTGCATTGAACCTGTAGATCTCTTTGGGTACTATTAACTTTCTTTTTTTTTTTTTTTTTTTTGACAGGGTCTCGCTCTGTCACCCAGGCTGGAGTGCAGTGGTGCAATCTCAGCTCACTGCAAGCTCCACCTCTTGAGTTCACACCATTCTCTCACCTCAGCCTCCCTAGTAGCTGGGACTACAAGCGCGTGCTACCACGCCCAGCTAATTTTGTTTTTGTATTTTTAGTAAAGACAGGGTTTCACCATGTTAGCCAGGATGGTCTCGATCTCCTGACCTTGTGATCTGCCCACCTTGGCCTCCCAGAGTTCTGGGATTACAACTATGGATATTTAAACAATCTTAATTCTTCCAATCCATGAACACAGAATATATTTTCATTTATTAGTGTTTTCTTCAATATCTTTTGTCAGTGTTTTATAGTTTTCAGTATAAAGATTTTTCACTTCCTTGGTTTAATTTATTCCTATGAATTGTATTATTCTTAACACTTTTATAAATGGGATTTTTTTCTTGATTTCTTTTTAGAATAATTTGCTGTTAATGTTAGTTTACAGAAACAGCACTGATATTTGCATGTTTATTTTGTATCCACCAACTTTATTGAATTCATTTATTATTTCTTACAGTTTTTAGGTGAAGTATTCAGTGTTTTCTATATAAGATAATGTCATCTGCAAACAAAGACAATTTTATTTCTTTCTTTTCTCATTTGTATGCCTTTTATGTATTTTTTTTTTCTTGTCTATAGGATTTCATTGCTTTGACTAGGATTTCCAATACTACATTGAATAGAAGTGGCAGGAGTAGGTATCATTTACTTGTTCCTGAAAAATTCTAATTTAAAATTTTCTACAAAAAATGTTTCCAGCAATAAATTTTTTATGAGATTTACTTTAGTTTTCTTAAGACATTGAACTCCTTCTTGTTAAATACCAGCAATATTGAAGTGTCACCAAGAAGATATATTCACACATTTGCTAAATATCTCTAAGATGCTCAGGGACTGCATCTCTTATAAGTCATCCAGTCAGTAATTGTATAGAGGATTGCTTGATATTTGAACCAAGATGTGAAGCTGCACACATGGGCTGATATTTCCCTAGAAATCCACTTACTGCTTACTGGTTTTCAACCAAATCATAAGAAGAACTTGTATCTAAGCCAGAAGGATAAACCAAAAATATTTTAGAAGTTTCTTGCCCACAAGCATGAGAACTAGAATGCACGCTCAATGTTTGGCATCAACTCTATGGCACCCAGCTGACAGTTGGTCTGAAGAACAAGTTTCAATGTCAAAGAAATTAAAAAGTTGGCAAGAATTAGAAACATTTTCAGTGATCCAGCCAAGCAATCTGGGATTCTGAGTAGGATTCCTAATCCTGGGAATCCAAAGCAGCTGACCAGTCAGACTAAACTAGCCTATAGACTTTCACATAGAGGAAACTGAATATCATAAAAAGAACATTTTGAAATTGAAGGGGGACTAAGATCATTAACATTTATAATGCTGCTGATGTAAAAATATATAATTTCCTTTTTTTTTTTTTTTTTTTTTTTTTGAGACGGAGTCTTACTCTGTCATCAGGCTAGAGTGCAGTGGTGTGATCTTGGCTCACTGCAACCTCCACCTCCTGGGTTGAAGCGATTCTCCCTGCCTCAGCCTCCCAAGTAGCTGGGATTACAGGTGCGTGCCACTACGCCTAGCTAGTTTTTTGTATTTTTAGTAGAGATAGGGTTTCACTATGTTGGCCAGGCTGGTCTTAAACCCCTGACCTCATGATCCACCCACATAGGACTCCCAAAGTGCTGGGATTACAGGCATGAGCCACCACACCAGGCCGAAGGTATATAACTTATTTTACCTCACTGGGGCATACTTTACTAAATTACGCTTCTTTTTTTTAAATCCCAAATCATTTTGCATTGTGCTATTTACTAATTTTCATGGCTATCACAATTGTAATTGATCATCATGTATTATTTGCTTTATATCTGTGTTGTAGCTAGTCTTGAGAGATGGTCCCCAATAAACTATGCTTCCTGGATTTTGTACTCACTACAACATTGATTTTCCTTTCTTTTCTGATTTTTTAACTTGTTCTGTCAAATACTGAGAAAGATTAAAATTTCAAATATAATTCTGGATATACCAATTTCTCCCTTTAGTTCTGCTGTTTTTGCTTTTTGTATTTCAGGCTCCATTATTGGTACATATAAGTTTAAGACTGTTACATTTTCCCAATGAATTGGCCATTTGTCATTATGAAATGTTCTTCTTTATCTCCAGTAAGACTCCTTATCTTTAACTCCACTGTGGTGTATATTAATATAGTCATTCTACCTTTCTTAAGCTGTTTGTACTTTACATCTTATTTTTTTCTTTTGACTTTCAACTAGTTGATAAACTAGTTGATGATCTGGTTGATAAATCCAGCTGATACGCTTCAAAATAATTAAAAAATAAAGATTATGTGTTTTTTATCATAAGAACTAGATTAGGCAAAGAAAATTTAAAAACAAGTATCTGGAACATCCTCAAAATATTTGAAAATGATCCTTCTAAATAACCCACACATCAAAGAAGAAATCATAAAAGAAATTAAAACACATTGTAAACTCAATTAATATTAAAACAAAACATACAAAAAAATTGTCCTGTATTAAGCAATCCATCTTGGCTATTCCAGGCTGCTATAACAAAATGCCACAGACTGACTGGCTTATAAACAATAAAAATTTATTTCTCACAGTTCTGAAGGCTGGAATTATAAGGGGAAGACACCAGTATTATCAGGTTCTAGTGAGGACCTTCTGTATTGAAGACTGCCGACTTCTTGATTCTCGAAAGGCAGAAAGAGAACAAGCTAGCTTCCTGGCCTCTTCTTACAAGAGCACTAATTTCATTCATGAGGGTGGAGCTCTCAGACTTAATTACCTCTTAAAGTCTTCATTTCTAAATACTGCACATTGGAAATTAAATTTCAACATACGAAGTTTGTGGTTACACTAATATTCAGTCCATAACAAACCCTTTGAGGGAAATTTACATTTACTGTACATGCTCATATTGGGAAATACTTTGCTTAATGTTGACATTACTTCTTCCTTAAACTGTTTAGTAGAACTCTACAGTGAATCTGTCTAGGCCAAGAACTTTCAATTGTGGGTATTGTAGAATTGAATTTCTTTGACACATAAAGGGATTTTCAGACTTCCTATTTCTTCTTGTGTCCATTCTGGTAATATGAGTATTCCAAGCGTTGTCTATTTTATCTCGATAATTGAATTTTAATTGGCATCAGATCATCAATAATATATATTTTTTCATCCTTTTAATGTCTGTAGTATTTGTACTAGGACTTGTAAATTTTCTAACAACTGCCAGCTCCAGAGTCCAAATGTTAAGTCACTAAAACCTTAGAGTCAAGAAGGATTACCACTGCTCTCTTCCCTCGTCTTTTTGTGTGCTATAACAGGAGCAGGATGAAATTATGATTAGCAGGTTGAGTAAGGAGGGCTGAGGCAGACAACTTAAGCAACACTTCACCTGCTATAGACTTATCATCTTATTCTAGTTCTGTGTTGGGTCTGATTGATTTCTAACAAGATTAATCTGACAGAAACTTGCTTCTTGCCTGCAGCGAGGCCTTGACTACCAGCACAAGTGTTTTGTATTAACATAACTTCAGCTCCCTCATTCTCATGGCCATTTTTACTATTGAAAATGCTCAAAAGCAGGGTAGTTAACTCCTTGATTGAAAAATCTTTAGCCAATTGTAAATACCAATACTAGAGGGGAATCTTTATATTCCTGTCTCCCCCAACCCACAAAAGTCCTAAGACTTTTTTTCTAGGAGTTAGCAAAGAACTGATTGATCCATCATACTTGAAGAAACTTGACTGTTGATAACATTCCAGCATGAGCTATCTCTTCATCTATTCCCTTGTACCTTATACCTGTTTCTTGGGATTATTCTTCCTATTAAAATAATATTCCTAAACCTCTGTGTCACAAACAGTAGAAAATTGCAGCTAAGACAATTAGCAACAGAGAAAAGAATGCCATGCCTTTTCTCAGACAGCAAATAGACAGGAGGTGGTATATTTCCAATCACTTCTTTCAGTTACTTCTTCTCCCACCATAAAGGTGGATCTTTATTAGGATACTACCACCAAGGTTAACATTGCAATTATGTGATTATATCAAACATTTTCATATGGAATATAGATGGTTGAAGTTTTTTGTGTTTTTTTGTTTTGTTTTGTTTTGTTTTCAATGTCATGGAGTGGAAAGTGCAAATAATATAGGGAGACAGTAAAGTTTTGACTGAGATGTACATCCCCAATCAAAGACATAGAGTAGGTAGTTGGAATATGAGGATCTGGAGCAAAGGTGAGATGTTTGTCAGAAGACACTCAAAGTGTGTAAGGGGATTAACGTGCATGTGAATAGACAACAGAACCTTGTTCAGAACCCTAAACTCAACCACATGAAGTTGGGGAATAGAAATAGAACATCCCACAAACATACTAGAAGGTAATCGTTATTAACACAGAAGCAAACTCAAAAAAGCCTCCTTTTGAAGATCGAAGAGAAAGTTGAGGAGACATAGAATGTCAATTATGTCAAAGAATATGGAAGTGTCACATGAACCTGTCAGTTTCAGGAGTTTTAAATCCATTTGTGACTGACATATCATTGCTTTCCAGGAAGCAATAGGGAGACAAAAAAAAAAAAAAAATTCCAACAGGGCTTTGGAGAGGATAAAGTCCAAAAAGTACTGAAACCAAGAGTGACTTAAATTTTTAAGAATCTTCATTGTAAAGGTAAGTAGCAGTCCACATAGGAATGGATGATATTCAAAGATGGTTTCCCCCTTTTATTCAAGGAATAGGAACATGCTATTGCGATCAGAAAGAAAAATCTAACAAAAAGAAGAGGCCAAAGGAAAGGAAATGGTCAGAAAAAAAAAATCAAACAAAAAGAATAAGATGATAAAGGAAAACAGATGGGAATGGTTCCTATCAAGATCTTAGAGAAAGAGAATGTTAAGTTGATTGCAGATGAGAATGTAGGTGTAAGGACAGGAAACTGAGGGTATATACACATGATGTCTTCATAACTTCTCACAGATAAATTTCTTATTAATGTACCAGGTTTTAGAATGAAAGTTCTGAAGACTGTGATAAAAATCTACCTTCTTAGAAGAGTGTAAGTGTTGACCAGGACCGTGTAAAACAATAAGACAGTGAAGACGCAGAAAGAAAAGAAACTTGTTCTGTGATGCCAATCCATACAAAAATGTACTTTTTTCTTAACTTGTTTTCCATATGCGAGAGAGAGAAAGTTAAATTTTAGGAACTCTTGAAGATCAGAAATTTTGAGATAGAGAGAATCAATGAAATTCAGAATTTGATGGAGTTGGTAAAAGACTCAGATGATTAAATATTATACAAGGCTATCTAACAGTAAATTATTGTCCCAATGAGAAAAAGCATGGATACCAATCAGAATGTGGTAAAGTAAAAGTACCAGAATTATTGATATCAAAAAAAATTAATGTGAGTGATGAAGTGGAATATTAGTGATTGTAGCCAAAGAACAAAGTTAAGATTTTAGAGACGGAGAAGTCAATAGCCACTATGGGGAAAAGGTTGGAAAAAATTAGAGATGCAGGCCATTGGTTGAGACTCCTATGGAGCAGGTGAGCCTAGGCAGCTGTATGTGTCATCAGGGATGGAAAAATCTCAGGATAATGACAGGAGTGGGGTGGGAATAAATCCTATCATCCTGAAACCTCAGCAAGTTGATGACTGAGAGAGGATGACGTAGGTGTTAGGATATAACTGGGGAGCAGATGTCAAAATAGATTGGTTAAAGTTGACTCCAAGAAAATAAGAGCTATTTAACAGGAGGGTAGATAAATAGTGCATCAGTTTTCTTGAGTGGTGTTTCAGCTATTATTGTGTTGCTTATTCTCTAGGGAGACAAATTGGAGTGATGTACAACTAATCAGAAGCTAGATGTAGCTGAAGGACTTCTTAATCTAATTTATTTGACTGTGTCTTCACTGAGCAGTAAACATAAGTTGTATTAAAATTTGGTAAGAGATGATATTTGATGAGGGTTTTATAAAGTGTTCAATAAAGAAATCTCCTGGATAGATAAAGTTATTTTAAACTCAAAGACAGTGAAATGGCATTGAAAACATTTATAGAACAAATAAACTTGTGTTCTACCCAATCCAAAATCAGTGAGCTATAAATGGCGCAGTTAACAAAACACACAGTTTAGTCATCATTGCAATTGCAAAAGGCATTTTTATCAAGTGTCATTAATTTACATGATTAAGTGTCAAGTGGATGATTCATAAATTTAGACTCATTTTACAAAGCAGACATATCTCCCAGTAGGGGTCAAGGAGCTGAGTAGGAAGAACTAGATTAAATTCGACCTAATGTTTCAAAGAAGTTTTAGCTTTGTATCAACAATTTAGCTTGCAATTATGGTCAATGATATATGGATCCTCTATGTATTCATCCAAACTCAAGTGACAACAGAATAATCCACCTGCATTCTTGGGGAAATGTTGGATCTTTAGGAATTTGGGACATGTCATCTAAAAACTATTATGTCATTAAAATAAAGTCAGTTTTGCCTGAAGATTAGGTGTTAGGAAGCTTGATTGAGTGAATGGAGAGAAGAAACATGAATAAGAAAAATAATATGAGGAGATTCCTGAATGAAATGGGAGTTTTTCAAAATCTCTTTTACATCTCATCTTCTTGCAGAGGGTACACATTCTTATTAATCCAGGATGTAATTAATGTAATAGATACTCATTGAATGTTGTATTTTGCAGCATTCATCTGCTGAAAGACTTGGGCACTTTTCACTACTTTATTGTTCATCTCTCAATAGCATTTTCCAGATTTGGGGTGAAAGAATTGAATACATGGGTTATACACAGCCAGGACCTTATGGGGATAAAATGGAGTGGGAGTATTTTAAATATTTGAACTGATACTTTTGAATTCAAAGAAATACTTTGGGGTTGTGATATTCTTGCTAAACTGCTGCTCAGAACCTCAAAGGATACCTGCACTGAAAGTAGCTCTTTCATTGTCATTTTATGTCTTATTAACAGCATTAAAAAAAAAAAAAGAGATGTACTGTGGTGCATAAGGAGTTAAAATGTTCTTTGCCTCACACCCCACCTTTATTCCCCATCGTCTTCTAGTTCTATAAAGACAGCTTTTGTTGTTTTACTGATGTAAGTTGATCAAAACAAGCATTTGATTTCAGTCAAAGCTGTCCATTAATTTTTTGAAGAAAATTCTTCTCCCTTCCCTTTCTCCGACCTTTCCTATTCCTCTCTTTCTTCCTTTCTCCTTTTTCTTCTGTCAGTTTTCCCTTTTTCCTGTGTAGACACTATACAGAAATGTGGAACAATGGGGAAGGAATGCAGAAAACCTACAAACTAAGATGTGTTGAATTGAAGCTGAGTAAATTGTTTGGATGGAAAAGTTTTCTGAGGACCTGCGCTCATTCTTTATAAAGGCCCTTGTAAGTCTAGACACACACACGTTTCTGAATCTGTAGAAATGATTTGTATGCTGGCCTAATCCTGGAGTGCTCTGATTATAGAATTTGGAAGTGAGGCATTTCTAAAACAAAAAGGAATGGTGAGGTCTTTGGTGATGAAAACCTCAGCAAAAATAGAATGATTCAGAAAGCAAGAGCATCTGGTTTAACAAATAAGCAACTCAGAAAAGAGGCTTATCTCATGTCACTGCTGGGCTTTCTGAAAGCCTTTTGGAATGTTTCACCAATGCACTGGTTTCCTAGGGCTGTTATAACTGAGTGGCTTAAAACAAAACAAATGTATCCTCTCACAGTTCTCTGGGATAGCATTTGGAAACCAAGGAGTCTCAGGGCTGTACTCTCTGAAGGCTCTTGGGATGCATTTGTCCTTCCCTCTTCTTAGCTTCTGGTAGATGCCAGAAATTCTTGCAGATATATCACCCAAATAGCTACCTCTACTGTCACGTGGTATTTTCTCTGTGTTTCTTCTGTGTCTAAATTTTCTTTCTGTTTTTAGAGTTCAAATCATGGAAAAGGTCTTATTCTAATACGATATGAATTCATCTTACCTTGATGATATCTGCAAAAGTATTTGCAAATAAGATCATTCACAGGTCTCAGGGTTTAGGTCTTCAACATACACAGCCGCTTTTAGGGAAAACGTAACTCAGCCCACAACACCTGACACATAATGTTCAGGATTTTGTTGAATCAGTTTTATTGTTGTTGTTATTGCTAGTTTGCTTAGGTTTTAGGCTTGTTTTTATTTGGTTGTTTCTTTGTATTTAAATTGGAAATGTGTCCTTAACCTTTTGGTTATGTGCAGATACATGGGATATCATTATAAATGAACATAAAAGGCAACTTTTCTTTCCAAAGCAACAAAGAAAAACTTTAAGAGAAAACATTTAAAATCATGAAGCATATGTCTTTGCTTTATATCACATTTAACATTTTTTTTCTCCATATCAAGGCTTTTTACCATTGTTAACTTACCATTTATCATCCTATTTTTTAATAGATGATTTCTACCTTTCAAGAAAGCACATATTTCCTTCTTTTTCCTTATTCTTTTTCTGATACTCAATTCTTATCTCCAGGCATTTTTTTTTCAGGGGATTGCCTTTGGAGAAAAACAATGTATTAGTCCGTTTTCATACTGCTATAAATAAATACCCAAGACTGGGTAAATTATGGAGGAAAGAGGTTTAATTGACTCAGTTCCACATGGCTGGGAGGTCTAAGGAAACTTACAATCAAGGCAGAAGGTGAAGGGTAAGCAAGGAACTTCTTCAGATGGTGGAAGGAGAGAGAAGAGTGAGGGAAAGAGGAATTTGCCAAACACGTAAAACCATCAGATCTCCTGAAAACTCACTCACCCATGAGAACAGCATGGGAGAAACTTTCCTCATGACCCAGTCACCTTCTACCAGATTCCTCCCTCAACACCTGGGAATTACAATTCAAGATGAGAATTGTCCCTTTGGGTAGGGACACAAAGCCTAACCGTATCATACAAGATAATATACACCCACAAAGCATTTAAATCAAGAATATTTTACAAATTAACAATAAACTGCTATACATCAGAGAGAAATATAAACATCAGCATATAGACACATATGTATTAGTATACACAATTCCAAAAGTCTTTTCATCAAGTTCCTTAGCATTTTCATCAAGTTCCTTGGCATTCTTCTGATTTATCCTACAAAGATTCTGAAGTTAGGATTGTGACTTTACACATGGTGTGAGTGATATATATCCATTTTTAATCAAAAAGAATAAAATATTTTGGTGGGGGCAATTCAGCTGCCCTAAAAGATGCACCTTTTTATTCTTCACCATAGTTATTTAGCCATTTTCAGCTTACTCCATGTTCCCCAGATCTCCTATCTAACTAGATCCTCCGTCATTCTCGGTGATCCTGTATTAGTCTGTTCTCACGCTGCTAATAAAAACATACCTGAGACTGGGTAACTTATAAATGAAAAAGGTTTAATTAACTCACAGTTCCACATGGCTCGGAGGGCCTCACAATCATGGTGCAAGGTGGATAAGGAGCAAAGTCATGTCTTATATAGAGGCAGGCAAGGAAGCATATGCAGAGGAACTCCCCTTTGTAAAACATTCAGATCTTGTGAGACTTATTCACTATCACAAGAACAGCATGGGAAAGGCCCACCTCCATGACTCAATTACATCCCACCAGGACCCTCCCACGACATGTGGAGATTATGGGAGCTACACTTCAATATGAGATTTGGGTGGGGACACAGCCAAACCATATCAGATCCCTTGTTCTAAACCTCAAGTAGAAAGTAGAACTTGCTATACAGGAACTTTCTTCATTTCCCACCAAGCAACCTGCAAGTGTTTTCACATGCGTCTGCCTGCTCCCTCCTTTTTCTCTCTTCTCCCACATTCACATAAGCAAATTGCATCCACTTTTTTATTTTCTACAAGCTTAACCATTGTTATGTGCTTCAATTAAATTTCTACTTTCCTCATCAACCCCCACCTTCACTCTCACCAAACAAATAAACAAACAATAAACCTATTTGTCCTTGAACATTCTCTTGTACAACGATGGAAATAATAACACGTAGTTGCCCAAGGTAGTGTTTAATCATATCCTCTTCACCCCATTGGCAGAAAAGGAATTCCTGCCTTAGAGTTTTGAATATGGTTGAGTACACTACACCCAACACTGGACGGATGAGGTCCATGGCAGCTTATTAGTAACATACACTCACATCTTTGAGGATGATGACACATGCTATGCAGGACCACAAATGGATTGCCCTTGGGAAATAGGTGAATAAGCAGGGGCTGTGGGAGTTAGGTTTCATAGTATTAGGAGGGTAGGGTAAACCTTGATTCCCTTAGGAAGATGTGATTGGCTTGTTAGAATAGTTCTGTGGTCTGGTAAGAAACTGAAATCTTCTACACAGATGTAAGCAGGCACTGTTCTTGGTCTCCATGATAAAGAAGGTGGTATGGCTATGATACCTTGTCCACGAGATCACATTAGCAAGACGCACTTGGGCTAGGACATTTGAGTTCATCTTGGTTTTCCTCAGATATTAAAGAACACATACACTGGGTCTTTATTTTAGACTTTATATCACAATTAGGGCATTCTTGGATGATTTTTTTTCTCTTTTTCCTTTACCACACAATGATTTTATGTACTCTGTCATCTTGAACATAGTAACAGCTTTTGTAAGTTTTCATCATCCCCCTCATCTCCTCATAATTTATCTGGCTTCTCTCTGCTCTTCCTCTAGAATTTGACTTAGCAGCCACCTGTCCTGGGTCTAGGTCTCCTCTGTCAACTTCCCTGAGGTTGTGGTAAGTGCTGCTCTTATTGCTTTCACAGCATTCTATGTTTAACCTATCACCAAATACATCATTTCTGGAAATAATTATTTACTTCTTTTTTTCCCCACATTAGATTCTAAGCTTTAGACGTCAGAAACTATGTTTTGTGTATGTTTTCCCTAGTGTGTGGCACACAGTAGGTGCACAGTAAATATATGTTTAATTTTTTTAAATGACATTGAACTGAATATACATCTATCTTAATATTAACAGAGCAGCATGGTTAAAATACTTAAACCCAAGTATCCAGAACACTTCTGATTTTTTTATTAGCAGTTTTCTTCCCTACCTTTTCTCATCTTGCTACTCACTAAGCTTTTTTTTCAAACAGAATCCTAGCTGGCACAATCAGTGATGTATTGGTTTCCCCAAGTTCCTAGGAAGCACTTTGGTCTTCATGGGGCAACGTTAATTCTTGCTATTGGTCTGAGAACCCAATAGAGTGGTGTAATTTATATCTGCTTTCATCCCTCTGGCAGTCCCCAGCAGCACCTGCCAGGGTATGGCTGCTGTATCAGCAAATCAAATGGGAAGCAAATGAATGTATATTGTGGTCCCCGAAGAGAAACCCGTTAGCACTGCAACTAAGCTTGACAGGTTAGGACTCCCATTTGACTCAAAAGAACATGAAATGCTCCACAACTTTTTGAAATCATTTGCTTATATGTGGCTGCCGTTCATACATCCCAATATGTCCTTTTCCTTCATACCCCAAGGGGAAGAGAAATACGAGCCGATTCCATTCAGAGATCACTGAATAATGTTTGCAGCTATCAGATTTCATTGGCTTCAGGACTGTTATTTGTTGGAAATATGTGGTGAGTCTCAAAGCCAACAACGTTTCCCCGGGGTGCCCATTAGCCAGAAGGGGAGCACAGTTGTAAACAATCTGTTTTGTAAAACAGAGTTCTCTAGAACACATCACAATTGTGTTTGTTGAATATTTCATGACCTAGAATGTACAGTTTACAGACAGGGAGGGAATTATAGAAGATAGTCACACAAAAATATAATTTCTAGGAAAGAGATATTTTCTCCTTTCTGTCAATAGTTTGATACAGGAAGCTAGAATATGAGTGAGTAGTGAAGAGAGAAAATAAACGCCACGCATAAAACGTCAGAAGAATTAGGTTTTCAGATTCCTTGGAATGATGTTCTTTTTCACTGATTACCTATGAAATGCTTTTATATTTGTGTGCTTTGTCATAGGCTTCAGATTATTTGTTTCATTTCAGTTAGTAAACAATGGAATGGACAGAAATAGCAGTGGCACATTTTTTTTTTTTTGTCTAGAGGTAAGAACATGGCCTAAAAGAGGGTGTATTCGACTCACAGGCTTTTTTCTGCCATCTATGGCATGTCTAGGTTCCACAAGATAGAAAAACTCTTCAAAATTACACACCAAAGTGTGTGTCTGTGTGTGTATGTGTGTGTGGGTGGGTGTATACATATCAAAATCTCTAAAATTACACACCAAAATGTGTTTATACATACACATATTCTTTTATGAATTGAGAGTGCAATGGTTTAATCAGATTCTCATACCCCCTCATTGCTACTTTACTCAAATTTGTATTACAGTTGTATCGAAAGAACTAAAAGGGAGAGAGACAGAGAGAGAGAGGTAGCCAAATGCATAGTAATTCACATGACTGTGTTGATTGCTCTGCTTTCACTTTCAGCCAACATTCTGACTGTCCAGTTATGCCGCTTAAATGCCTTAAATATTTGCTTATTTAAAATTGTAGAAAAGATACCATTGTTTATTGGTAGTATTTTATTTTCCTTTGATCTGTGACCTGTTTTTACTACGTTTGTTTGTATTTTTTTATGCATTGCCTTATTTCAGAAAAATTATACTTTCTCTGAAGGCCTAATGCAATTGTTATAAAATAATCATAACGGTAATGATATTTACAATATTTATTAGTTTTTTATGTTCACCATTTCCAGGCAGTATGCTGACTGTTTTACATGTGGTAGCTATACAGATCTCATAAAATGTACAGCAGGATGCCTAGAGGAAACTGAGGCTGAGAAAGATGCAATAACTTGTTGAATATCACAGAAACAATATATGGTTCAAAGATTCACATATAGCCCTCTTCATGATTGCAGAATCTCAGCTTTCAACTGTACTGCTTCTCCACAGTATAATGATGCATTTCTTGCTGTAATTTAATATAACTCTACAAGGAGAACATGGAATGGGAAAAATCTGACCAGCATTGCATAATATGATAAAAATAACTCATGATTAATTTAAAAGAAGTACTGTAATTATGTATGATAGTAAGCAAGTTATTTAATAGTTATTTTCAAAGGCTGGTCATCATCAAAAAGTTTTACCAAGACAAAAATAAAATATTAGAAAACAAACTTCAGCTGCCAGGAGTTGTTAGCTGATGTAAAAGTAATTTGCAAATATTTTATCTCTATCTATTCCTTCACTGGGACTTAAAAATAAAATTATTCATCCACATTTTTCTGACAACTAGGAATGTTCTCGCTACATAGCTCTGGCCAATAAGACATAAGGATTTTGTTTAAGATTTTTAGAGACTTTTAAAAATAAAGATCTGTATATAGATGGCTTTATTCTCTTCTCTAATATCTTAAGTGATGCATATCACTTCAACCATATTGAAAGCATTAAGAACAAGCCAAGAGAACCATTGATGGCCTGATTCTGACTTTTGAACCACTGAGCCAATGGCATCAGCTATGCAAAAACTGTCAACTATGTGAGAAAATAATTCTCTATATGCTTAAGCCACTGTTAGAAGTGGTTTATGGTTCTCATGGCCTATATCATTCCTAAATGATAAATACGCTCACCGTATGGAAAACATTCAGATAGATATGGAATCTCAGGGAAGAAACAAAACATATTTTTTACACATGACATGATTTTGCATGTAAAATTTTTTGAAGTATCTATTCACAAGGTATTAGAATTAATTCATGGACTTAGCAATATAACTGGGTACAAGGTCAATATATGGAAATCAATTATATTTATTTACAGTAGCAACAACTATTAAAAGTTATTATATATCAACAACATTTTAGACATCAAATATGCAGAAAGGAATACATCAAAAATATACACGTCTTCTAAACTAAAACATAACATTATTTAGATAAACTAAAAAAGACAAAATAAAACATAGATCACATTCATGGTTTCCCAACCATGGTTCACAATAGTGAACCATAAATCACTATTGTAAAGATGTTAGTTTCCCCCAATTTAACTCATAAATAAAAATCACATCAGGTTTTCTTTTGGCAGAAATTGCACAGCATATTCTACAATTTATATCCAAAGGGCCAGGAATAGCTACATCAATTTTGAAATAAAAAATAATAAAACTGAAGGATTAATACTCCCAGATTTATTGTAAAGTTACAATAATTAAGACTATATAAAATATGTGCATGTTGAAATGCAAAGAAAGATAGAAGGAGCCTGTGGTACTGAAAACATTGAGGATTCTCTGAACCAGCTTTGGTTACCCCACCATTTAACATGAGAAAAATATTTATTTTTTCTTTAAGCTGTTCTTCTACCAAATGTATCAGTAAATAAAAACATATTAAATTTAAACGAATAGATGTTTGAGCTTTCAGTGAGCTTTCAGTGTTGTCACATTGGCTACTTTGTAGAAAGAGAGCAAGTTTCTCTCTTTCTCTTCTGGTTCTATTAGATTATACAGAAATGAGGTTGTTAAGAGGATAGTCTCTGGCATTGCCACATTAACATTTTAAATTTATCTGAATCCTTTTTCGCCCTGACTGGTCCATTTAGGAGTAGCTACTGTGCAGGGTAAAACGTTTATTACTGTGTAAACTCCATGATACTGGAACTTATTTGTGTACATTCCAGTCTTTCCTATGACATTGTGAGCTTGTTCAGGGAGACGGATCTGTCACGTTTACCATTATATTACAGTTCATGGATTAACATTGCTTTAAAATGCGTTAAATTTAATAGAACACAGTGAGAATACGCCTCAGCTTCAAAACGATAGAAATCAGTTCCAACAAAATACATGCAACTTCATGAATATTCATTGGTTTGAACTAATTTAAAGTAAAATTATTCCACTAAAGGAGGAAGGACCAAGATAGTGATGTTTATGGATTTTATAATTCTTAAGACTTTAATAATATATTTTATGTAATTTTTATTAGACTTTATTTTTCAGACCAGTTTTAGCTCCCCTGCAAAATTGAGCAGAAAGTACTGAAAGTTTTCATAAACTCTCTTCCCCCACCTGCTTACGGCTTCCCCCACTGTTTAAACACCAGTGTGGGATGTCAGTCACAATAGATGAAACTGCATTGACACACCTTTATCACCAAAGTCCATAGTTTACACTAGGTATCATTCTTGGTGTTCTACATTCTATGGGTTTTGATAAGTGTATAATTGACATGTATCTACCACTGCAGTATCTGACAGAAGAGTTTCACTGTCTTAAAAATTTTCTGTGCTCTGCCTGTTCATCCCTCCTCTTCTCCTAACCCCTAACAACCACTGATCTTTTTCACTGTCACTATGGTTTTGCCCTTTTCAGAATGACAAATAGTTGGAATAATACAGCATGTAGCTTTTTCAGATTTCCTTCTTTCGTTTAGTAACGTGTATTTAAGTGTCTTCCATATCTTTTCAAATTTATTTCATTTTAGCAATAACTAACTATTCATTCATTTACCTACTGAAGAACATCTTTATAACTTTAAGGTTTCAGCAATCATGAAAAAGCTGCTATGAACATTCCTGGGTAGATTTTTGTATGCACATAAGATTTCAGCTCATTTGGGTAAATATCAAAGAGCACAATTTCTGTATATTGTGGTGATATTGTTTGGCTGTGTCCCCACCCAAATCTCATCTTGAATTGTAGCTTCCATAACCTCCATGTGTTGTGGGAGGAACGCAGTGAGAGATAATTGAATCATAGTGGTGGTTTCCCCGATACTGTTCTTCTGGTAGTGAATATGTCTCATGAGATCTGATGGTTTTATAAGGGGTTTATCCTTTCACTTGGCTTTCATTTGCCTGCCGCCATCTAAGATGTGTCTTTTGCCTTCTGCCATGATTGTGAGGCCTCCCAGCCACATGAACTGTGAGTCCATTAAACCTCCCTTTCTTTAAAAATTACCCAGTCTCGGTATGTCTTCATCAGCAATGTGAAAATGGACTAATAGATATGCTGAGATCATGCTTAGTTTTACAAGAATCTGCTAAACTGTTTCTCAAAGTAGTTGTACTATTTTATAATTCTTACCATCAATGAATGAGAATTCTTGGTGCTCCACATCCTTGCCAGCATTTAGTGTTATTAGTGCTTTGGATTTTGGCCATTTCAATAGG
This sequence comes from Rhinopithecus roxellana, assembly GCF_007565055.1. Classification (NCBI taxonomy): domain Eukaryota; kingdom Metazoa; phylum Chordata; class Mammalia; order Primates; family Cercopithecidae; genus Rhinopithecus; species Rhinopithecus roxellana. The sequence goes on along the minus strand of NC_044553.1, from coordinate 142,234,325 downwards.
TATGTAGTCTCCCATTTTTATTTTAATTTGCAATTTCCTAAAGAAAAACAATGTCAAATATCTTTGTACATTTGTATTGCTTATTTGCAATCTATATATCTCTTTGGTGCAGTGTCTGTAGAGGTTTTTTTAAACCATTTTTAAGATTGGATTGTTCAGTTTTTTAATTTTTTTAATTGAGTTTTAAGAGTGTGTATAGGTTACATAACATTTTATTTTCTCTGTATTAACATTTAATCTTCTTATAACTGTTTAAAAATGATATTTTCTTTTCTGATTGTAAAAGCAATACACACTCATTTTAGAAATATTAGATAACATAGAAGAATATGACGAAAACATTAAAATGTAATATAGTACTAACACAAATAATCTTTTCACACACACACACACACACACACACACACACACACACACACACACACATATTTTAAAATGCATGCTATGTATTGCCTGCAAAGACAAAATCACATTTCTTGCCTTTATTTTTTCCTTTCTACTCTTCTATCTTCTTGATATAAAAGTGTCCAACTTCTTTTGATTCTGGAGGCAAAGATATCATGTAACCTGGAAGAATTTGCCTCTGAAAAAAGCTAGGTGGGATGTCTTTAAGGCAAGTGGGTACCTTAAATGTTCTGGGGGCAAGAGGTTAAGATCAGTGTTTTGCCTTGAAAATGATGTTTCCCCTAATGACTCACATTTGCTTTAAATATTTTATTTTGCTTTGTGTTAATAACAGACACAGATGTTAGCTTTAAAAACAAATAAACATCAATACCTCTACATGCCCAGCACCTTTTAAAATATTTCTCCTATTCGTCTCACGGACAGTTATGATTCTGAAGTCAGGGTATATCATTCCCAGGGAGAAATGTATAAGTTTATTACAGATCTCTGTATCAATATATAATAAACATTTTGTTTGGGACCTATTAAAACTGATTTTAAGGAATTTCAAGTTTAAGAATAATTTTGCAACTTTTTTCATGCAACATTATGTTTTTGAGATTTATCGATATTGAAATAAGTATTATAGAGAAGGCATTGTATTTTCCCATGACAGCCATCAAAAATGTATTCCCTATGGGCATTGATAATACATCTATTTTCACATATCTGAATCATGCAGCATTTTGATGTTTCAGAGGATTTTTTTTCTTACCAGTATATTGCTGGTATATTTTTCAACCAAGTGCCCAGAATTACCTTAAACTGTAGCTTTGGTTTCTATATGACCTTTCCTTAAAGTTGTCGTGACACCATGTAGCTTTAGCTCAAGCTTCACTCTATGATTCTGTTTTACTTTGACCTGTATGGAGTATTTGATGAGTATGTTTAGGAAAACAAATAATATTCTCAATTTAAGTACTACATACTATGATCTAATTTTATTACTGGTCATTTATTGATATTACATATATTTCATATTTTCCAAGAGATTTCAAAGTATGTAAGCAGATCAAATTTATTAGCATCTATTGGACACAGCAGGTACATTTAACTGCTCATTCAAGATTAAATAATCTAAAACATGAAACGTAATACATTCAGCTAAATGGTATTTTCAAAGTGTATCAAAACAACTAAGAAAGAAATTTGTATTAGTGGATTAAAGTATATCAGGGTAGAATTAACCAGAGAGTAATTTGAGTTAATATATCTGGATACCAGTGAAACACCCCCATGTCTTTTCCAAATTATACGCTGTCGACAGATTATGCCAGAGGCAATGAAGAATCATGGAGTGTTGTTTTCTGAGCTGTAACAATTAAGGTCGAGATTCCCTAGCCTTGCATTTATGAGCCTTCACGATGTAAATGGGATTTGCCTTTTTAAATGCTACCTTATTTGCGTTTATATATACTAGACCCTAGCCAAATTGACTTGTTTGTAATTTCAGCAAATATTCCTTTCCCCACATGTGTGCTTTAGCTCTTGATTTTCCATCTGCCTGGAAGTTTGCTCTCCCACCATATTCTCTTGTCTATTCCCTTCCCTTATGCAAGTTTCTGCCTGAATACTAAGTCCTCCTTCATGATTGTTTACCTCTTCCTCCTCTTCCCTCTTTTAGAATAATGAATTTAATCTCTTATGAATACAGCACTTGATTCATGCTGGCTACCATGCTGGGTTCTAAGTATATAAAAAAGAAAACATGTTGGAGAATATAGCAGAATAGAGAGTTTGTTTTTTTTTTTTTTAATGAATCAATAATAACATAAGGTGATTAAGTACAATGACTCAGGTAAACATAGCTTCCACGAGAACATAAACAAGTAGGACTAATGCTGTCCAGGAGCACCTAGGAGACACTTTTCTATCTGCCAACATTGTAATAATTATTAAACAGGAAAAATATACAAAATCTGCTTGAGTGGAGTTGATTTTTCCATAGTTCCTTCTCTTGCTCTTTCATCCCACATGTCCAAGTGGTGAGCCTAGCACAAAACCTGACATACATAAAGCTGTAAATAAAGGTGTGGTGAATTAATAACTTTAAAAAATGAATGACTTGCTAAAGTATCTAAGCATTGTGGTAAGATGTTTTAAGAATGCTTTCTCTGTGGAGTACAGAACTAAGTAGAAAAGTCAGAATCAATCTTGACCTCTGTTCTCTTGAAGTCGAGCCTTTGTAATGGAGTCACATGTATCCACGGGCCATCTCTCTAACTAAACACCAATATCTCATCATTAGGATGGCCGACTGGTGCATCTTTGTGTCCTTGAGAGCATATAGGACAGCCCACAGTGCACATATGTTATTCAATAAAGAAAGCTTTGAGAAAGTTTTGGTTGAAATCAGCAACATGGCATGAGGTATTGGTAAGGTCTTCCCCATGGGCTGTGATATATTTGCAAATCTTAATTTTTAGAAATCCAGCAGATTCCTAGTTATGTTTTCTGTTCATGATAGATGAAACTCCAATAGCAATTTGTATTGGTGAATTGTCACCTTTATGGCCACTAAAATTTGTGGAGTGTTTAGTAGAACCCAGGCACTTGGATAAGCATTTTATATTTTTCACCTATTTTAATCCTCACAACCACTTTTATAAGTTAGGAACTACCATTATTTCTATTTACAAATGATGAAATTGCAGCACAGGAAAGTTCTAGAAACTGCCCATTGTTTCGTAACTAGAGGATAGGCAGGTTGGATATTACAGCCCAAGACTCTTTGCACTTATGCTTTACTTCTAAACTGCATTAAAGTCCTGAACAGCATAATTAACATTTAGAAAACATAGTATTAGAATTTTTTGTTAAAACATACCACTTAGCAATAAATATATTACTTCATTAGGATTCTAAGATTTCCATAACAAAGTATCACAACTCAGAAGCTTATATAATGATGTATTTTCTCACAGTTCTGAAGCATAGCAGTCCAACCCCAAGGTGCTGGCAGGAGAATTGACTCCTTTCCTTGAGTCCTGAGGGAAGGCTCTGTTCCAGACCTCTCTCCTTGCCTAGAAATAGCTGTCTTCTGCCCATGTTTATCTTTCTTTCATATGTATCTCTCTGTGTCTTAATATCCCCTTTTTCTAAGAACACTAGTTAGATTAAATTAAGTCCTATTCTAAGAACTTCCCTTTAACTTGTTTGCCCCTATAAAGGTCAAATAAGATCATATTTTGAGGTACTGGAAATTAGAATTTCAACTTATAAATTTTAAACTCGTAACAATTGCCATGAATAAAAAAATAAACAGCACAGTAGTGAAATTTAGATAGGAACATCTGTTTCTTTTCAGGAGAGTAGTTATTTTGTTTAAGAAATACAAGGAAATATTCATTTGAAGTTTTAGATATTGCTTATCTAAAACTTTTTTTTTTTTTTTTTGAGACAGGGTCTCGCTCTGTCACCAGGTTGGAGGGCAGTGACATGATCTTGGCTCACTGCAGCCTCCATCCTCCCAGGTTCAAGCAATTCTCTTGCCTCAGCCTGTGGAGTATCTGGGGCTATAGGTGTGCACCACCGCACTCGGCTAATTTTTGTACTTTTAGTAGAGATGGAGTTTCACTATGTTGGCCAGGCTGGTCTCAAACTCCTGACCTCAGGTGATCTTCCCGCCTCAGCCTCCCAAAGTGCTGGGATTACAGGCAGGAGCCACCACACCTGGCCCTAAAACTTCCATTTTTTAAAGGTAGTTTTGGAAATATGACACTAAGTCCCTCAAAAAAATCATAGTTGGCTGCTAAAAACTACTTTGTAAAGTCTATTTTCAAGTCAAGATGTAACTATATACATGTCAATACTGTATACTGAAGGTTGAATATCTCTTATCCAAAATGCCTGGGAACAGAAGTGTTTCCGATATTTGAATATTTGCATATACATAATGAGATATCTTGGGGATTGGACCAGAGTCTAAACACATTTATTTATGTTTCATGTACACCTTATACACATAGCCTGAAGGTAATTTTGTACAACATTTTAAGTAATTTTGTGCAACAAAAAAGTCAGACTGCATTTTGACTGCAGCCCATCATACAAGGTCAGGTATAGAATTTTCCATTTGTTTTATCATGTCAACAATAAAAAAGTTTTGGATTTGGAGTATTTCCAATTTTAGATTTCTGGATTAGTGATGTTCAAACTATATCTGTATGTCTTAAACAGATTTAGGATGAATTTGACTCTTGTTCAAATAACATATTGTTGTTCATGTAATGTAGTCTAATATAATACTAATTTTATGTGAACATATTTTTAGCCTGTTCTGTGAGGTCAAAAAATAACAGACAGTTGTTTTCTGCCTGAAAGTCACTTATCATTAAAATAATAGAAATGAAGAGTACACAGAAAAGGAAAAAGAGAGAAAAATAATCCACAGAGCAAATAATATTCCACTTATGCAAATTACTCTCGTTTCTATTTCAATGCCAAAAAACAAGCATGACTGCGAGGCTGTTCCATAAACAATAGATAACGCAGCTGTTCCTCAGAAGGCCATTTTAAAATTCACTTTTATTAATTAGGAAACTAATTCTAGAAAGAAAGAAAAAACTCTTTAACCTCCATTGATTAACTAAGAACACGCTCCTCTAATTGGTGATGAACTGCCTTAATCATGGTAGAATAATGGATTTCACACTTAAGAATTCCAGTGCCCCTGAGCTTCAAGATTTTTTATAGATTCTCTCTATAGCACTGGCGACTCTCAATTTTCTTCAGAGCTGATTTATTTAAAAAGTACTTTACTGCTAAAGCAACTGGTGTCAATTCTCAAGTACACATAAGACCAGATATAAAAAGTTTTATGCTTGGTTACCCTTGCATTCAACATTCTGGAAGCTGCTACTCTTCAAGAGAATAACTATTTTCCTGGAACAACCTAAACAACTGCTACACCTTAAAGTAATTATTATCAGGTTTAGCTTTTCTTCCAACTACATTTTACCCTGAAACTGGAAATGTAGGATTATTCAGAGTCCTCCTCGTTTTATAAACAAATGATATTTAACATTGTGAAATGATACAAAATGGTACAAAGGCAGAGTGCAACATATCATAAAATTCAAGATGGTATTATGGATTTTGAAAATATGGGTGTCCAGTTGTGAGACCCGCAAATATCATGTGTTCATAATGTCCTCAAAACACACTGGAGCCATTACTATAAATGTTTGACATTTAATAAAATAAGATCAACTGACAGCAAGAACTGACTAACCATAATTGAGAATCCTACCCTTTGTGTTTTTACTCAGAATAACGAATAGTAATGAAAAGAGATGAATGAATAAATATTCTTATTTAAATACATTTACCTCTCTTACACTACTTTAGTAGAAATAACAATTGCCAGTTGAAATTTATAAATGGGTGAATAAAATGAAGAGCAGATAGAGAAAGATTGACCACAGATTTCAATCAAGACAAACATTTTAGAGGAGAAAAAAAGAGCAAATGGTTCTAACACTTGAACCAGACAGTTGTTTATTTGTTTGTTTTTAACTTTCAAATGTGATTTAATTTACTAAATCATGTTGGTTCAGAAATCAAACATAAATTTCTCTTCTAAACTAACTGTTTGGTGGGCTAAACAGGGGGACTAAGCAAGAAACGTGCATTATTTTCAGAGAGCTTAAATCTATGAGTTATTCATACTGTCACATTAGTAAAAGCTTTTTCTTGTTAAAGCTGTACTTGGTTTTTTTTTAACAGGTGATTTGAATTACAGAAAGTCCTGCAATAATCTAATCTTCCTTTAAGATTGCTAAATTAGATTAGATTTCTTATAGACAAGAGTTTTAAAGATAAGTAGAAAATGTCTCATATCTCCTACAACAATACTCTTACTTTATCTTTCATAATAAATATTGGATCTCAGAAAATGAAATTAAACAATAACAAATGAGGTTAAATTCCTAAAACTCTGTAGGCCTGGATAGGGAGAGAATTCTGATCTCATTGCCTCACAAAGTATTAATTAGATACTGCATTTCTTCTTCTCATAAAATACATGTATAGAGAGAGTGATAAAGGAATTTCCTATTTAATTTCCAGTAATAAAGGAATTCCTTGATTCACCAAAACAAACAAGTACACATACAAAATGTTTACACAATTCACACAATGCTCTGCCAGTAACACACAGGTATTCATATTGCACCAACATTCTGCGAGCATCTTGGTAATGACTCTGTCTTGTGATGAGTTATTTAGCAGGAGCCCATGTGTTTCAATACTGCAGCTGTGATTCTTTCCTCAGATTCAAAGCTCTTTTTTCTGGGTTTCATCAGATCGTGACTTTATAGCCATTTCTTCTTATCCCCCCAGTCCTTCTCATCCCAGCTCAAGGGATCACTCGTAAGAATAAGAATAAACCTTTGTAATGCAGTCCTTTCAGTCTGTGCTAAGTTCAAATGTAGATCGTTAATGAATCTTTTTTCTTTTTCTACAGAGGATGCCAATACATTATAATCTTATATCATTTCCAAGGAAAAAAATAAAAGTTAACTTTACCAGTTCAACTCATAAAGGTTACAGACCTAGATCCAGCTTGTACGAACATTTATTGAACATTTTGCATTGGTATATTAGCATCGCTCAAGGAAAGCACATGATTTGTATCAAATACTGATTGACTGAACCTCAAAGTTATTTGTGATAGTAAAATGCCTTCCTTTATTTACAAGCCAAATTCAAAAGTAAACCTTCACTCTTTTGCCTCAAGAGTATGTGTGACCTTACTGGGTAGTGGTCACAAATGATCAAATGATGTTCTTCCAATCAACCAGCAAATGTTTATTAGATGAATGCTATGTATGCCACAGATTGGGATTCTGGGGACAATAGTGTGAGCCCCAAATATCTGAGGCAGGTCTCAGTTAATTTAGAAAGTTTATTTTGCCAAAGTTGAGGACGCCCTCCCATGACACAGCCTCAGGAGGTCCTCATGACTTGTGCCCAAAGTGGTTAGAGCACATTTGGTTTTACACATTTTAAGGAGACATGAGACATCAATCAACATATGTAAGATGAACATTGGTTAGGTCCAAAAAGGTGGGATCTCGAAGCCAAGGAGGGACAACTCAAAGCAGGGAGGGGGCTTCCAGGTCATAGGTAGATAAGGGACAAATTGTTGCATTATTTTGAGTTTCTGATTAGTCTCTCCAAGGGAAGTAATCAGATATGCATTTATTTCAATGAACAGAGGGGTTACCTTGAAGAGAATGGGAGGCAGGCTTGCCCAGGCAGTTCCCAGCTCGACTTTTCCTTTGCTTAGTGATTTTGAGGTACCAAGATTTCCTTTCCTTTCACAATAGTAATGAATTCAGGAAGTTCATCCCTTTATGGGATTTGTTATCTGGTTAAGAAGACGCATCTCCAATAAGTCAGGGCTAATCTAATAAATATAATGTTATGTGAAGTACAGGGGGTATGGGTAATGTTAATAAGGTACCTAACTTAGGTAGAAGGTAGAAGTGGAGTAGAGGGCTCTCCTGAGGAAGAATCATTTCATCTGAAACATAAATGATGAATGATAAGTTGCCAGAAAAAAGATGAGAGAATCATATAAGAAGGAGAAGCAGAAGAGAGTTCCAGGCAGAGAACAGCTTGTCAGAGGCCCTGAGGTGGGAATGAGCAAAACCGTGAGCATCTTCTATAGGATTTTTTCCTTCCATCAAACTTCAGCCTACATGAATTCACAACGAAGCAGGCAACATAAGTACATTCTTCTCTGATCTGACATCCTGGAGAGATGCTTGCTGCACGCCATGCCAAAGAATTGAACACTGATAACAGCACAAAAGACTGAACAGTTCATGATCTAAAAGGTCATTGTATATAAAAACCAGAAATAAAGCTAAGTGCAAGTGAAATATTTTCACCTTCATTATGTAAGTTAATTTTGAGTGGCTCCAAATGCTATTGTGTATACTGTGCTCAGCTGATAACTAGACTATATCATTTGCCAATTCAGTTCTTATTCGATATTACTCAAAAGTTCATATTCAATGAAATGATAGCATTTTACAAAATGTATGTAAAGCTGAATTTAATGCTTCAAATGGGAGGAAGAGGGAACATGCACAGCTAGATTAATTTGAGATATTAAAATGATGAAAAGTATAATTCCATTCAATGAAGATGTTATGCCATGTCTTTCCAATATAAAGGCAAAAGTAATTCTAAGTCATTTAGTCAATTTGTCCTTAGCATCAGAGTTCCATCTTTGCTAGCAATATTTCTTTATTGTTTACTATTTATTGAATTCCAAGTATGTATATAAATCATTATATACATAGTCCCTATCACAAAGGCATACAATCAAAGTCAAATAGAGAAAGCAATTCAGATATAAAATATGTGAAGTGTGTTAATTAAACTCCGAAGATTGAGATTCTTACTTATATATATGCTTTCATAGCTTAGGAAGTAAAATCTATAAATAAGACAAAAGGCCCAATGATAAGAAAATCACATTCTAGGTATATTCTTAACTATGGTTTGCTATTAAGAACTAATGAATATAATTTTAGCTCACAGTACATCTTCCTAGAAAACAAACAAACAATAATACAATATGGGGAGGGTGATGCCAGGATTACCCTCTATTCTCTGTTAATCTTTCTCCCACTATAGCTTCTTACTTCTTCCAAAAGACAAAATCCTGGTTTACAATAACCCTTGATTATATTATTGAAAATGTGGTGCTTTTACCTCAATAAGCTGTATAGTTTTCAAAAGGAAAAAAGAGTAGAAGCAAAAAGAGCTCAGGTTTCCAATGAAATCTTTTCACTTTACTTTCAACTTACCCAGTTTTTAATGGTTCTGCACCATAAAGCATCACAGGCATAAGGACAGTATTTGACTACCATCCTTCATACTGTGCTAACCTCCTGTTACATAATGGGAAGGTCATCATATTTACTCAATGTGAAAAGCCAAAAAAAAAATAGATAGATTGATGAACAGATACATATCCATGTCTCTATCTCTATCTCTATCTCTATTTTTATCAATATCTGCCTATCAATATTGTATTGCCTATGTATCTATTCTTCTACTTATATCTTCAATACCTTCAACATCTGGCACATAGTAGTTTCCCAATATATATTTATTTAAATTTGACTTTATCTTTTTGTTTGCATTTTTAATATAACTCTCATTTTAAGAAAAAATGAACTCACATGTGAAGTTATAGAAATTAAATTAAGCTATGCTATTCAGAGGGTCTAAAAACTCAGAATTGGTGAGCCTTTCTGGAAACACAATACATAACTGAATTTTTAAAACCCAATTTACAAGCAATCTTTTGGGATAAATCAAGTACATTTGAGAACTTACAAAAATCCCAGTGTCATTTCATCATTGACTTCTAAAGCAAATGATGCCAAAACCTGAGAAAATGAATTTATGTTTTGTATACTTGGCCACTGACATTCTGAAGTACATAAAGCTGTGTTTATGCTTTTTGGTGTACCTTCTGCTGCATTTCAAATGTCCTCTGGTTCTGTAGGCATGTACACATCACTGACTTGAGTCTGTTTTGGATTAAGGAAATCTAGGATTAGAAGTTATACTGAGACAACATCATTAATGAAACCATTTACTAGGTGATTTGGGCCCTACTCATTCCATAAGGATTACTGTTAGATATCTGACTTCCATCTCTATCTGCACAGGAGAGGGAATTTCTCAGTGGACACAAGAAAAGTGTTATTTCATTCAATGAAGATATGTCATTGCTTTCCAATATAAAAGCAAAATAATTCTAAGTCATTTAGCTAATTTGTCCTTAGCATGAAAGTTGTATCTTTGTTAGGCAATATTTCTTTTTTGTTTATTATTTATTGAACTCCAAGTATGCATCACTATATAAATCATTGTATACATAGTCCGTACCCCAAAGGCATATAATCAAAGTCAAACAGAGAAAGCAATTCAGACATAAAATATGTCAAATGTGTTAATTAAACTCTGAAGACTGAGTTTCTTAATGATAAATTTGTCTTCATAGCTTAGGAAGTAAAAACTATAAATAAGACTGAAGGCATAATGCTAAGAAACTCATTTCTAGATGTATTCTTAACTAAAGTTTGCATTAAGAAGTAATGAATATAATATTAGCTCACAGCATATCTTCCTAGGAGAAAAAAACAAGAATATAAGGTTATGGGGAAGGTGATAGAGTCATGCTGATCTGATTTAAAGTTCTATCTTCACCGTTTACTTTGAGAAACTGGGCAATATAAACCTCAAGCCTGTTCTCCTCCTCCCCCAAGTTTTGATAATCATATTAATACTCACATAAACACATTGATCTGAGTATTAAATGTGATAATACATGTGAAACACTTAGATCTAATCCTGAAAAGTCATTACTATAAAAAAAGGAGAAGACTTCTGAGCTCACCTAGATTTTGGTCTAGATGAGAGACAATCAGTATTAGCTGACTATAAATAAAGTATCCTAAAAGTCAGGGCAAGCAGAAATGGACATGTTCTCAATATAAAATTTTGAAATAGAAATGATGAGATTGAATTAGCATGTCTACAATGCTTTGGAAGCAGTTAGGCATTACAGCAGGGGCTTTGGGTGGAAACATGAGATTCAATGGGTTCTATTCTCTTCCTAAGGATTAATGCCTTTGCTTTGCATCTGGATCGATCCATGAAATGGGCTTGAATGAAAGAAGAGTGTCCAACTGACTCTTTGATGAGGCCAGTACCTAATTTCAGAGACAAAAAATAAAATAAAATAAAATAAAATAAAAAACACTTGGAATTCAAGTGTCTTTTGTGGTTTACCTGAGGCATCTGTAAAACTTGAATCCTTGCCCTTTTTGGCAAAATTTTTCTCATATTCCAAACAAAGGTAAATCTTTGTCTTGATATTTTCCAAACCAGCTACGTGCTCTTTGCTAGAATTGTAAACATTCATAATCAAAGTGTATGGACTACTACCTAGATTTGGAAGGCAATTTATTTCTTTTGTAATATTTTATAATAAATATTTATAAGTGCAGTATGTGTAAAGTGGCTAAGCATTAACATGATAGATGGGATTATTTTTACTTTATGTATGAAGAAACACAAGTCACAGAGCTAAAATGTAGCAACACCGGGAGGAAAAAAACATACAAGTGGGTATGATTCTGTTACCAGAAAGAGGTCTTGATCCAGATCTCAAGACAGGGTTCCTGGACCTTGCACAAAAAAAGAATTTGGGGCCGGGCGCGGTGGCTCAAGCCTGTAATCCCAGCACTTTGGGAGGCCGAGACGGGCGGATCACGAGGTCAGGAGATCGAGACCATCCTGGCTAACACTTTGAAACCCCGTCTCTACTAAAAAAAATACAAAAAACTAGCCGGGCGAGGTGGCGGGCGCCTGTAGTCCCAGCTACTCGGGAGGCTGAGGCAGGAGAATGGCGTGAACCCGGGAGGCGGAGCTTGCAGTGAGCTGAGATCCATCCACTGCACTCCAGTCCGGGCGACAGAGCCAGACTCCGTCTCAAAAAAAAAGAAAAAACAGGTTAATACAAGTTTTCCATAGTCCATGTTTTTTTTTTTTTTTTTTTTTTTGATAGCCAAACTATCAATTTTACTTAGACTACTGACCTTAAAATGTAGCACAGCAAAGAAAGCAAAGAAGCAGCAGCCAATGAAAGAGCTACCAACCACACAGAGCAGAACAGGAGGCAGAAGTAAAAGTAGAAACCAAAGAAGAATGTATGTGAGCCCTAGAGGGACTCTTGCTTGCAGGGAGCCTGAGAGCCACTGAAAAAAATTTGGGACCATCTAAGATCTTTTTACTTAACAATATACAAAAGTATTCATGGAATGAATTCAATTAAAATACATTTATTAAGAGAAAGTGCTTTTTTGTCTTTTTCCTAACATTGCTTCCTTTGCTATGAAATTCCAGATCCCAAAGCCTATGCTTAGTCTCCTCAGTGTAGAATAATTTGTTCTGAATTGAGTTGCTCCTTCTTTTCTTCTGGCTAGAATAATGAAAATTGTGTTTTAGTAAGGTTATCTGCATTAGTTTGCTAGGACTACCTTAACAAAGTGCCACACAGGGTGGCTTAAACAACATAAATGTAATGTCTCACAGTTCTGGAGGCCAGAAGTTCAAAATCAAGCTGTTAGTACTGTTGGTTCCATTTGAAGGCTGTGAGGGAAAGATCTATTCTGGGCCTCTTTCTCTGACTTGTAAATGACCATCGTCTTCCTGTGCTTTCATGTCATTTTTCCTTTTAATGTGTCTTTCTTTCCCCATGCATTCTTTTTATAAGTTCACCAGTCATATTGAATTAAGGCCCATCCTGATGACTCATCTGTACTTAATTAGTTACATCTGTGATAACCCTAGTTCCAAAAGCAGGTCACATTGCGAGGTACTGGTGGTTGGAATTTTCAAGGTATGAATTTGTTGGGGAGTGGGGAGAACAATTCAACTTATTACATGTTACATTTTTTGTATATCATGCTGCCATTCCTTTACAATTTTTCTACTTCTAGACAGTAACATAAATGAAACTTTACCCAATGGAGTAGAACTGAAGCAATATTACTTAGTGATCATACTCATTTGTTCTAGAATGGTCAGAGATGTTTGAACAAGAGCAACTCAATCTTGGAGAGGGGCTGGGTAAAACAAGGCTGAGACATACTGGGCTGCATTCCCAGGAGGTTAGGCATTCTAAGGACTTAGGGCCCTCCAGCCCCCAGAATGGTAGATGCACTGACAGCTTGCACTGTGCACCTGGAAAAGCTGCAGGCACTCAATGCCAGCCCATGAGCAGGTCCATGGGGTCTGACCCCTGCAAAGCCACAGAGACAGAGCTGCCCAATGCCTTGGGAGCCCACCCCTTGCATCAGCATGCCCTTGATGTGAGGCATGGAGTCAAAGGAGATTATTTTGGAGCTTTAAGATTTAATGAGTGCTCTGTCCACTTTGGACTTGCAGGGAGTGTCTAGGCCTTTTGTTTTGGCCAATTTATCTCACTTGGAACAGGAGTATTTATCCAATGCCTGTACCCCATTGTATATTGGAAGTAACTAACTTGTTTTTTTCTTTTATAGGCTCACAGGCAGAAGGGACTTGCCTTGTCTCAAATGAAACTTCAGAATTGAACTTTTGGATTAATACTGGAATGAGTTAAGACTTTGGATGGCTGTTGGGAAGGCATGATTGGTTTTGAAATGTGAAAAGGGCATGAGATTTGGGAGAGGCTGGGGTGGAATTATATGGTATGGCTCTGGATCCCCACCCAAATCCCATCTCAATTTGTAATCCCCACGTGTTGGGGGAGGGACCTTGTGGGACGTGATTGGATCAGGGGGCAGTTTTCCCATTCTGTTCTCATGATAGTGAGTGAGTTCTCATGAGACCTGATAGTTTTATAACTGTTTGACAGTTTCCCCTTCACACACTTTCTCTTACCTGCTACCATGTAAGACATGCCTGCTTCTGCTTCTGCTTCTGCTTCTGCAATGATTGTAAGTTTCCTGAGGCCTCACCAGTCATGTGGAACTGAGTCAATTAAACATCCTTTCTATATAAATTACCTACTCATGGGAAGTTGTTTATAGTAGTGCAATAATGAACGATCTCATCCTCCTATCACAAGATGAGATAGGAGGTCAGCACAAGACACAGGTCACAAAGACCTCGCTGATAGAACAGGTTGTGGTAAAGAAGCTGGCCCAAACACAGCAAAACCAAGATGACAATAAAAGTGACCTCTGGTCATCCTCACTGCTCATTATATGCTAATTATAATGCAGTTGAATGCTGAAGAACACTCCCACCAGCACCATGAAAGTTTAAAAATGCCATGACAACTTCAGAAAGTTACCCTATTTGGTCTAAAAGTGGGACAAACCTTCAGTTCCAGGATTTGCCCATGTCTTTCCTGGAAAACTCATGAAAAATCTACTGCTTGCTTAGGATATAATCAAGAAATGACTGTAAGTGTAATCACAGTGAGCAGACCAAGCCACAGCTCAGCCTATGAAGTAGCCATTCTTTATTCCTTTACTTTCTTAATAAACTTGCTTTCACTTTACTCTATGGACTTGCCCCAAATTCTTTTTTTTTTTTTTTTTTTGAGACGGAGTCTTGCTCTGTCTCCCAGGCTGGAGTGCAGTGGCCAGATCTCAGCTCACTGCAAGCTCCGCCTCCCGGGTTCACGCCATTCTCCTGCCTCAGCCTCCGGAGTAGCTGGGACTACAGGCGCCCGCCACCTCGCCCGGCTAGTTTTTTGTATTTTTTAGTAGAGACGGGGTTTCAAAGTGTTAGCCAGGATGGTCTCGATCTCCTGACCTTGTGATCCGCCCGTCTTGGCCTCCCAAAGTGCTGGGATTACAGGCTTGAGCCACCGCGCCCGGCCAACCCATTTTTTCAATTAATAAATTGGCTAAAATATTCTCCAGTAAATGTCCAGAGGTTTTTTGTTTTTTTTTTTTTTTTTTTTTTTGATGGAAAAAGAATGCTCAGCCAAATTTGTGCACAACTTTTGATTACTTAGATATTAGAATTTTTCAACAACTATTCATTTCTTGCTAAGCAAGATTGAAATTTCATTGAAAGTGTTGGTGTTACAAGCTAATAACTAGTAGAGCTAAGGATAAGTAGAACAAGGAGGAATGGAGCTTTTCTACGATCTCATCTCAGAGAAATTCAGTTTAACTCTCTACTTGATAGTGGGAGCACTCTTCAAGTAGGGGAAAATGTATACATCAGTTAATTAACTATGCACTCTCCTTTCCTTAAATGCCTGTGTTACTTTATTTGCCAAACAGTTCCATTTCATGGAGTTGATCTCCATCTTATCTCCAAGGTGGGTAAGACCAACGAGAGTGGAAGGCGAGATTGTTGTTCCTCTTCACTCAACTAGTGTGTTTCCCAACACTTGCAAAGCAGTGAGGAGCAAAACTAAGAGATCTTACATGTAAATGAGAATTTGCAATACAATGCAGTGTCATGAGAGATTATAAACATTTTTCAGTGCATTTCCCAAAAGGATTTATTTAGGTTAAAATCTGGCAGAAAGAGGGCAGATCCTGAAAAAATATTGGAGGTACTGATATTCGGCATAAGAAATTGCAAGGTTATTGCATAAGTGCAACCAGATACTTCATAACAGAAATATAAGCACTTCTGTTGGAATGAAAAATATTGTATAAATTATTGCTCTTTTGCATTTGTTAATAATCAAGCACTGTTGCAAGTTTTGTTAATAAGTCATTTAATTGATGAAGATGTGAGATGTTTCTCTGTTTTCTTGTTAAATAAGTCCCTTGAAATCCTGTACATGAATCAAAAGCAATCTGCACTGGCTACCAGCCCCTTAATCATCCACCTTCTCAGGGAGAAAACAATTGCCATTCAGTGGCCACACAGAACAAATGCCCTTGAGTTGGGGGTAAAAAGGAAGAAAAGTGTCATGTGTTCGAGGAAAGGACACACACATATGGACACATGTACACAAAGCAAACTAAAACAAAACAAAAAACCGATTTCTGCAGATAACCATGTAAAACCCATTTGTAAAACATGTGTTACGGAAATAATGTGGGAAGAAAGAGTAAAGCTGTCCATGAAAAGAAAGATATGTGACACCACTAGTGACTGCAGTCACAGACGGCTGCACAAGTTTCATGTCAAATAGTTTGTTACATTTACAAACCAGATAGTGAGAGGTGACAACATGCTAGCAGCCCTCGCTCTCGGTGCCTCCTTGGCCTCCGTGTCCACTCTGGTGGCACTTGAGGAGCCCTTCAGCCTGCCACTGCACTGTGGGAGCCCCTCTCTGGGTTGGCAGAGGCCAGAGCCAGCTCCCTCTGCTTGTGGGGAGGTGTGGAGGAAGAGGCACAGGGTGGGAACCGGGGCTGTGTGTGGCACTTGCAGGCCAGCGCGAGTTCTGGGTGGGCGTGGGCTCAGCGGGCCCTGCACTCTGAGCGGCCGGCTGGCACCACTGGCCTAAGGCAGTGAGAGGCTTAGCACCCAGGCCAGCAGCTGCAGAGGGTGCTCCAGGTCCCCTAGCAGTGCCCGCCCACGGACCCTGAGCTCGAATTCTCACCAGACCTCAGCTGCCTCCCCATGGGGCAGGGCTCTGGACCTGCAGCCCACCATGTCGGAGAGCCCCTCGTGGTGGGCTTCTGCATGGCCCAAGCCTCCCCTATGAGTGCTGCCCCCTGCGCCATGGCACCCAGTCCCATCGACTGTCCAAGAGCTGAGAAGTGCAGGCGAAGGGCGTGGGACTGGAAGGCAGCTCCTCCTACGACCTTGGTTTGGGATCCACTAGGTGAAGTCATCTGGGCTCCTGAGTCTAGCCGGGACTTGGAGAATCTTTATGTCTAGCTAAGGGATTGTAAATGCACCAATGAGCACCCTGTGTCTAGCTCAGGGTTTGTAAATACACCAATCAGTATTCTGTATCTAACCTAGTGGGGACTTGGAGAACTTTTCTGTCTAGCACTCTGTGTCTAGCTAAAGGATGGTAAACACACCAATCAGCACTCTGTGTCTAGCTCAGGGATTGTAAATGCACCAATCAGCATTCTGTTGAAATGGACCAATGAGCTCTCTGTAAAATGGACCAATGAGCTCTCTGTAAAATGAACCAATCAGCTGTCTGTAAAATGGACCAATCAGCAGGATGTGGGTGGGGCCAGATAAGGGAATGAAAGCAGGCTGCCTGAACCAGCCTCAGTAACCAGCTGAAGTTCCTTTGGAAAGTGTGGCGAATGTGCTTTCGTGCTCTTTAAAATAAATTTTGTTATTGCTTAGTTTTAGAGTCCTCACTGCATTTATGAGCTGTAACACTTAATGGGAAGGGCTGTGGCTTTACTTCTGAAACCGGAAAAACCATGAACGTTCTGGGAAGAATTAACAACTTCAGATGCGCTTCGTTTGAGAGCGGTAACACTCTCTGTGAAGGTCTGCAGGTTCACTCGTGAACTCAGTGAGACCACTAAGCCACCGCAAGGAAGAAACTGAGATACATTTGATCATCTGACAGAACAAACTCTGGACACACCACCTTTAAGAACTGTAAAACTCAACGCGAGTGTCTGCGGCTTCACTCTTGAAGTAAGCAAAACTGAGAACCACCGATTCCAGACACAGTAGTACTGATCTGTCTATATATTTTGACTTTTCCCTATTTCGTATTGTGTAGGGCAGACAGTATATAGAGCACAAGCTCAGCAAGGGTAGTTCATGTCCTGAGTGGAGCAGTGCAAGATGTCAGCAAACTGTTGAAGCTTATGAACTGTTTATTTCTGGAATTTTTCGTTTAATGTTTTCTGACTGTGATTGAGTACAGGTAAACAGGGCTGCAGATAGAACTGTGGTTCAAAGTATGCCTTCTTTTGAAAGTGATTAAAAAGACACCCCATCCTACTAATGATGGAGGTGGAGAAGAACACTCATTCTGGAAGGAAGAAGTCAAAAATTGGTTTCTTAGAGCCAGACTCTCATCCTTGTGAATCAGTTTTCATGTACTTCAATCGTGAGAGAAATATAAAAAACATAGGGCGGGGTGCAGTGGCTCACGCGTGTAATCCCAGCACTTTGGGAGGCCGAGGATGGATCACGAGGTCAAGAGATCGAGGCCATCCTGGCTAACACAGTGAAACCCCCTCTCTACTAAAAATACAAAAGATTAGCTGAGTATGGTGATGGGCGCCTGTAGTCCCAGTTACTTGGGAGGCTTGAGGCAGGAGAATAGCTTGAACCCGGGAGGTGGAGATAGCAGTGAGCCGAGATAACACCACCGCACTCCAGCCTGAAGACAAAAAGAGACACTCTCAATATAAACATACTCTTTTTTTTTAAGTGTTTTTATTATCTCTCATAATATTCTCACATATTCTTCAGCCTCCAGTTCTCATGCTGTTCACTGAAGATTCAGTGTTTTTTGTGAAAGGTATTAGCTAAGAAAGTAAGATTGGGAAGTGACTCACAATTTTTAAGATTCTAAACCTTGAACTTTTCTCCCTTTATCACAATGTAACTGTCCTAATTTTCATGACATATTTGCCTGTGTTAATTACTCTGATATATCAAAATTACAAGCTAACAAAATGATTCCAAATGCATGTTGTTGATTAGTACTTTTGTCATAGTCTAAATATTATCTTTCTCAACTTGTGGCTGCATTTAATCTGTAGCCAGCCACTCCTTAAATTGTACAATGCTATCAAGAGTAAAGGAGATTTTGTTTGAAATGGAGTGATCATTTGTCACTCAGCAAATCAAGCCATGAAGAAGTTACTGATCTGACTCCTCGTACTGTTTCCTTACTCTTCTTGGCCAACTTTTAAGAAATAGGAGACATTTGAGTGGGTACTGAAATATATGTCAGAAAAAAGTACATTTTTTTAATAATATTGTTTATATAATTCAAGTCATCTTAATGGTCTTTGAAAATTTGGTGCATGCTGTAATCCTCTTCCAGAATATTTAGTTTTATTTTAGTTTTTGTTTTAATTGGAGAATTGGAGGGATTTTCTGACAATGACAGTATTAAATATATGCAACTAATATAATTCTAAAAAGAGGAGAGTTCTTTGTTTTGTGTTTGTGTGTGTGTGTATGTGTTTGGGGTGTGTGTATATATACATTCAAATACATGCATATGTATGTATATAATATATACACATGAAGACGTGTATATATGTACAAATACACATGCAAGCACACAAATACATATATGTATCTTTTTAAATAGAAAAATTAGGTAAAGTTATTCGACTAAAATTTCCTCTAAATAGTAAATCTGCAGGATTTTTCCAGAACTCCTTCAGAAGTCACTTGAGTTGTGTAGCTAGGTTAGAATTTGCTCGAATCCCATGTAATTGCATCTATGTTTTGATAAAATATAGTGTATACTTATAATTTGAAGTTAAAATGTAAATGTAACACTGTTAACCCTTGCTTTCAATAGTTTTTCCGGGGACAGTTATAGATTTTTACTTCCCTAGATCTTTTAAAAATGTGGGTTTCATTGCCAGATTCAACATTGTTTTCTCTGCCGTATTCAGGCTTATATTGTTACAAAACCAAGTGTAGTGAAAGTAACTTGATTGTCATTATGTGACTCAAAGAAAGGTTTCATAACCCAGTGCTGTTGACAGCAGACAGGTCTGCTAAACTGAGGTCAAACATCTGTCCTTGAACTAGTTCTTGTGTCCATGGGAAGGAACCACTCATATAACTTAAACCGCAAGTGCCAGCCCTGCATAAGGAAATAGAGGTAGTCTTACTAGAACCAGATTGAGAATGGGGCAGAGGGTTGGGAGTGGAGGCTAGATGGACATTGATGTACTGCTTAAATAAAAATAGGAAATACATGTTGGAAAGGCAACTGACAAATGTCCAATACAGCTTGTTACTTGATTATGGCATATGGTATAACATGTGATATTCATCTTATTGTCACTAAGGCCTGACTAACAGAGCTGCAAAGCAATGAAGCATGTTAATAATGGATAGGAACTATGACCTAACTGTCTCCTCCAGTAAATTGCATCTATAGGTTTAAAAGGCAAAAACAATAAAACAAAACCAATACAATCCCCATTTTATGCTACTTCTGAATAATGAACTTTTCTCCATAAAATATTGAGGTATCAAATCTATATCTTTTATACCTTTTCCTAATTAAAGAAAACAATTCTATTCAACATTGTAGATGTAATGAAAATCAGGCTTGTGCTTTAAAAAGTAAGGAAAATATTTTTCCCCTAATTTTTAGATTTTTCTAAATTCTGTGACTAAACACACACATTCATTTATCTCTGTTGATGCATTTCCATTTAACCATTCCAAATGATTTGGTGTCAGAAAACAACATATTTGTCACGAAAAAAAAAAAAAACTTTATTCATAAAGTTACAATATGTAAAAAACTGAGGAGCTTAATAAATATTCTTTTGCAATTTCCAGTAACATTTACAACTGGAAATGCTAAACTGTTGACTATGAGACAACCGAGAAAGGGAAAACAAAAAAAGATTTGAAACATCAAATCTTCAGTGACATTTTAACAAGAAGTAACAGGAATTCCAAAGGAGAACATATAACTGTAAATATGCCTCTGATGTATTTTTAATACCTAGGTGCATAGTGCATAACAGTCCCATACAGGGACAGAAGGATAATATTGCCAGTGTTCATTGTTTGAAAATGATAAATGGGGTCGGGCATGGTGGCTCATGCCTGTAACCCCAGCATTTTATGAGGCCGAGGCAGGCGGGTCACCTGAGGTCAGGAATTCAAGACCAGCTTGGTCAAGATGGCAGAACCCTTCTCTACTAAAATTACAAAAAATCCCAGCTATTCGGGAGCCTGAGACAAGAGAAACGTTTGAACCTAGGAGGCAGAGGTTGCAGTGAGCCAAGATTGCATAACTGCACTCCAGCCTGAGTGACAGAGCGAGACTGTATCTCATTAAAAAAAACAGAAAATGAATGAAATAATGGACTAGGATAGGGAGCCCAAAATATAAGCTATATTTTTTTATCTTGGGAATTTTGTGATCACAGAAGTTTTTTTTTTGTTTTTGTTGTTTTTTGTTTGTTTGTTTTTTTAATACAACAAATGTGAGAATTAGTTTTATCAACTGCTTTCCCAATAGAAGCAGACTTCCCAAGCCAACTGGTAGCCAAGGAGTACATAATACACACAGTCTTCGAGTTGCCTCCTGTTTTGTCTGATGCTCAGGGCCTCATAGATGTTCCCCGTATATGGTACATGAGTGTGACACTAAACCAATTACTTTTAGAAAGTCAGGTAGATCTGTAAAATGGCACTAGAATGAGAGATGTGTGTGTGCTGTGGGCAGAGAGGTGGGGAATCGGTGAGGTTGGCAGATGGGACTTTGAACTGCATTATTCAGCCCCCAGGGCTGAAACAGTAATGCCTCTTTGCAGATGAGTGGTATTTCTCAGCTCATGGTTTTCTGCTTGACTTTCCTGTAAATGTAAATGAGAATTAAGAAGGGAGGGAGAATATAATCTTCACTGTTTACACTAATTTGTAACATAAGATGCATTTTGAAAGGTAGAAGGGCAACCGTCAAATGATCTGAGGTTTATGTTAGTGCACCAAGGAAGCACTATTAAATGGCATCTTTTGCAAACTCGGAACTCATTCAGAAGCAAAGCCACTCTGGAAATCTCACAAGATGAGGCTTTCTTGCCTCCTCCCTGGGAGTTCCCATTTCAGATCTTGCTTGGAAATGACCCAAGAACAGATCCTTCTTGCTGTTCCAGTACTTCGTTTCTCTGCTTCCTGACTGTAAGCAGAATCAGTGAAAACTAATTTACGAAAAGAGAAAAATCAAAGTTGTATGATTTAATACAAAATCTTCCATCACGCTGATATTTCACCCACTCTTTTATCTTTCTAAGAGTTCACACTTGGGTATGTTCACAGCAGCTGTGTGTGTCTAATCCTAGCTGTGATGTTAGTCTGGTTTGTTTGTTCAGTCCTCTCTCTACACAAGAAACACTTCAAACTCCTGTCCTCTGAAATCAGCAAGGGCGACGGAAACCTCCAACTGCTCTGCATGAGACAGTACCACCTTCACCCCTGGCCTGCACAGCCCTTACTGCAGACACTCACAAACTGGTCAGGACTCCTGTAGGCCGGGTTGTGAAAGGGAGGAATTGGAATTCTTTCCAGCACCTGTTTGCCTATGGCTTCCCTATGGAAATTAGGCTAGAAGTTTATTCTCTAAGTCTGGAAACTGAAGTTTAAATTTACTCAATTTTAAAAATGTAGAGAATGTTTTTCCAATTTCCCGTTCACTAAAAGGTTTGAGTACTTCTGGCTAATGGTGGTGTTGCCCTCAGGGAAAATGCTCTTATGAACCTCTTTGAGACCTGTCAGAAACCATACTGGAAAAATTTACTGATGGATTGCTCATTATGCACTGAGGTATATTTGTTCCCATTCATGTGAATATGGTGACAATGAGGGAATTGGAGGGAGGCAATGTTGGGTGGAAGTCATGGATGGGAGCACATTAGAAAGAGGGATGGCAAACACTGCACAGTTCTCAATTATAATTTATTTAATAATTCTATGCAATGAGCTTTTGTTTTTGAGACAGGTTCTCACTCTGTTGCCCAGGCTTTAGTGCAGTGGCATGATCATAGCTCACTGCAGCCTCGAATTTCTGGGCTCAAGAGAACCTCTCTCCTCGGCCTTCTGAGTAGCTGGAACTGGCACAACAGATTTTCTGGATATTAAATGAAAATTGTGTGTTGTGTGTGTATGTGTCTGTGTAATGACTGTATCAAAATGGTATTGCCAAGTTTGGGATCTCTCCAGAAAAGAGTACCTGAGACAGATGTTTGCAAGAGATAGTTTACTGGGGATTCTCTCAAGAGATGTGGCAACCTAGAAGAGTGTGGCAGCTAGAAGAGTATGGCAACCTAGAAGAATAAGACAAGGATGGAGGCATACAATCTTGGCAATGCAAAGATACATTATTGAGCTGGTTCACTGCCATGAAAACCCACGGTTAAATCCTTCTGAGACACTGCAAGATCTAAGTAAAATAAACAGCTCAGAATTGTCACTGTATGATAAGGGAGAGGAGAGTATTCACCAACTCCTGTTCTTCATTGCTAAGAGGTCACCTCATGGTTTGTTAACTTTCTTACTTCCAAGTTCATTCATGCATCAGAGTAGTTGGGTAGATTCCTGGAGACATTCCATGTGGAGACGCCCAGAGCCCAGGAGCTAAAATAAGGAAACTCATGGTGCAACTCATGTGAGGTGATGCAAGGATACCCTTAGCATATTCTATTTCCTTGCTTCACTGACACCTGGTGTAAAAGGGTAAGATGAGAAGATATAAAACTGAGCACCAGAGCAGTCTCATTAAGAGTCCCCATAAAAAACAAAGCAAACATGGGTATAATAATTTGAAGATGCTCCATTTACCAAATATTGACATATGAAGACCACAGGGATGAAGCAGTAATGAGAGCTTAGTAAACAGTGCTTGCCATCTGAAAATGTCGAGAAGAGTGAGTGCAGGCAGCAAGAGATGAGTAGGTTCAGCTTCCTCTAGAGGAGTGTTGGCCTTCCAATACAGGAGACAGCAGTAGTCTGCTTGACAGAGAGGGAGCTGGAGATTAAGAAACTCTCCTAAGGCCCTCAGTGTCCTACAGGGATTCTCAATTCGCTGAAACTAAAAACCAAGGTTGCACAAAGACTGCTATCTTGATGTTGTCTCACACATCAGCTTTCTGAAGCAGAGAGCAGAGTGGGGAAAGGTGGAAAGTAGACCTGGAAGAGGAAACTAAAGGTACCTGGCATAATGATTGGAGGTTTTTGATGGAATGTCCACTTTTGCTTTGATCTTGACTAATCTTGATCAGTGTTACAGATGGCAAGCCTGGTTGGACCTCAGCTTGGCTTCAGACCTCTGACTGAGATTTTTTTTTTAATTTAACATTAAAGAAAAATAAAAATTTTGTGAGATAAAGATGTTTATACAAAACAAATAAAAAAGGCACCCTTAGTATTATTGCTCAGAAATAATTAGTGTAATTTATGATTCTGTTTCTTCACATGAGAATGCTTGGTAAGGCCAGGTGCGGTGGCTCAAGCCTATAATCCCAGCACTTTTGGAGGCCGAGGTGGGCGGATCACCGAGGTCAGGAGATCAAGACCATCCTGACTAACACAGTGAAACCCCATCTCTGCTAAAAAATACAAAACATTAGCTGGGCATGGTGGCATGTGCCTGCCATCCCAGCTCCTTGGGAGGCTGAGGCAGGAGAATCACTTGAACCTGGGAGGCGGAGCTTGCAATGAGCCGAGATTGCGCCATGCACTCCAGCCTGGGTGACAGAGCAAGACTTCGTCTGAAAGAAAGAAAAAGAAAGAAAGAAGGAAAGGAAAGGAAAGGAAAGGAAAGGAAAGGAAAGGAAAGGAAAGGGGAAAGGGGAAAGGGGAAAGGGGAAAGGGGAAAGGGGAAAGGGGAAAGGGGAAAGGGGAAAGGGGAAAGGGGAAAGGGGAAAGGGAAAAGAAAGAGAAAGAGAAAGCAAGCAAGCTTGGTAAATTGAATCAACTACCCTAAATACGTGCTCATTTAGGTTAATTCAGTTAATATTAACTATTTCTCATTACTAAATTTTTTTTGCAAATAGAATTTACAGTATTCCATTTAATTTAGCTATTTTTATTGTTGCTCATTTCAGTTAATTCTGATACTTCCCTATTAATTTATCCAGTTATTTAGATAATATTTATTAAATACCTAGAAAAAGAGAAAAATACCTGCATTCCTTGATCTTAAACTCTAGTGAGAGAGTAGACAATAAAGAGATAGACTAGAACATATGATATAATGTAAAACTGTGGTCAACACTAGAAGGAATATGAAAGCAGAGGAAGGGGATAGAGGAGGGTAGACATACTCTTCTGAGAGGAGTATTCCTGATCTGAGACATGAACGTATTGAGAGAGTGAGATACAAGTATATATAAGACATCAGTGCTGCGGACTGAGGGATGGGCAATAATAATTACCCTGAAGTCATGCTTAAATTTCTGTAAGAAGACCCTGAGGGCCACAGTATTATGAGAAAAGAAGAAAGAAATAGGTGGGGTCCACAAGAAAATCAGGACTGGATTATGACTGCTTTGTTGGTAAGTGTAAGATGAGATTTCCTGTCAACCAATTGATGTAAAGGCACCAATAGATTGTAAATACAGGAATCATATGATCTGGTTTGAATTTTTGAAAGATTGTTCGGTTGCTGATCGAAAATAGTAGAGGAGCCTGAGAGAAACAGGGAGCCAGTAAAATGGTTATCACAGATGCCCGGGTGAGGGTGCCAGATGGTGTCTTGGACTAGCGTCATGTCTAGATTAGATGACATGGATAATTAGAAGATCTATGTTGACATTTATCAATACAAGAAATAATTTTAAAAGTTGCAAGCATAGAATGGAAATAGAAGGTCTATTTTTGATATTTTATAATTCCTAAAAGACATCCAAGAAAGAGTGAGAACAGGTTAATAAATTAACACTCTTGATGTGGACTGATGATTTGCAGTTCCAACAACTGAAACAATTTTATTATCCATCCACAGATACATGTAAAGTTCACAAGAATTTGACATTTTAGTATGAAAATGCTTGTATTTTGTCATTTAATGCTCTTGTCTTTGAGTCCTGATGAGCTTGAAACTTTCCTTTTGCTGAGCCGTGTTTATTGTTCTTTGAATTGTATGACAATTCCTCTTACCTGTTAGCTACTAGGAATTTAGCACAGCTTATTCATACTGAAACTGTGTGTTGCATTTGTAGTAATGTTGTTTATGTGTTTATTATTTATCTTTAATGACAGTTTGAGGAATGGTTACCTTTACATCTGTATACATTAATTGTATAATTGTAATTTGCTTCCGTTATTTGTAAATACAGAACGTAGTTTCACTCCCACTCTTTTCTATATTTTTGCAGTTTTATTTATTACACTCATTTCGCCTATTAAATTAAATGTAGTGAACAGTATAAAATATTCATTATTTAATTTATTTACAAATACTTTCTCAGTGATTTTTGATGCCACTGCTATCCCATATCAAGTCAATTTCCCTTCTTAAGTATGAACACTAATGCAAATTTTCAGCTTGAGAATTCTGAGGAAAAATACGGTCAGGCAAGCAAATAAACCAACAGGCTTATGGCCACCAGTCAGTAACTGGAAATGACAGCTCTGAATGGCATAGTATTTGTGCCTAAAACATGGCTATCAGTCCTATATTGTGTGTGCCTACATTCATCTTTGGGCACTTGTGGACCAGGTTAGCCTGTTGCATGACTTGCCTTCTGATTCTGTTTTGTGTTCAGCACCACATTGCTCTGCAAGGACAGGTGCAATGTTTCACAAATCAGCTTATTTGGCTCAGTGAGACTCCGATATGCTACCTGGCTCTACTTAGCATCTTGTGTTGAGAGGCTGCCACATTTTCTTATGTCTCTGGACACTGAGTAAAACCCAGATTGCAAGCCGCTAACATATGCCTTTTGCATTCAGACTCTTCTCTTTATATTGCCATAATTCCCATTCCATAAAAAGTTATTTTCTCTATTTTATCCTGTATTGTCACATCCTTGTTCCCCTCATTAATAAACATGTGTCAATCAATTCTTCAAAATACGCTAAACTGCTGATTGTACCAGTTGACAAAGAATGTCACAGTGGTAATCCCCAAAAACACACAATTCCAGTGTTAACAATGTTTGGCAGAGTGCTGGTACACATGTGCATGTGTGTACATGTGAAGATGTGTATCTGAGTATTAGTCTGTTCTTACATTGCTATAAAGAAATACCTGAGGCTGAGTAATTTATAAAGAAAAGAGTTTTAATTGACTCACGGTTCCACAGGCTACACAGGGAGCATAATGCTGGCATCTGCTTGGTTTCTTGGGGGAACCTCAGGAAATTTAGAATCATGGTGGAAGGCAAAGAGGGATCAGGCATCTCACATGGCAGAAGCAAAAGTGAGGTGGTGGGGGAGGGGGCACTACACACTTTTAAATGACTAGATCTCATGAAAATTAATTCCTTTCGTGCTGGCACTAAACCATTCATGAGGAATCCACCTCCCATGAGGTCCGACCTCCGATATTGGGGATCACAATTCAACATGAGATTTGAGTTGGGACAGATATCCAAACTATAGCAGCCTGTAATAAAACGTGTTCTCTAACAGCATACATTCACACTTCAAACAAATCTATTTAAAATAACCACATATAAAAGTTTGATGTGGGTAGACAAAAAAATATTGCAGCTGAGGCCAGCTGAAGGTGATAGGTAGCAGTTTCTTACCTTAAGAACAGCAGCATCTCTGTCCCAATTTGTGCAAAAGCTCAGTGATGGGAGCTGAAAAAGCCTACTGGCTGCTTGTGAGCTAATAATGATGCTATAAAATATGTCTTAAGTTGAAAAAAAAAAGTAATTTGAGGTCAAAAGACACTGAGTTCTGAGAAACAAAACATACATGTTGCCAGATATTAACAATATGGGGTTTAGAGTATCATCTAAATTAGGCTATTATAACCCACCCAATTACTGAACTAAATAGAAATACAAAATGAACAGGACAGATGGATATCAAAATATCAGCTTTATGGCTTATGAAAATATTAAATTCCTAAGCATAAACCCTGGAAGTAGTCATCCTAGACAACCAATAAAAGATACACCTTGAGAGCCGTAAACTGTCTCTACAATACCTTGAACAGTGCTAGATATGCCGGGAGTGTTCAAGAAACAATGAGTGAATGGATTTAGACAGAATAGAGCACAAACTTTCTGTGGGCCATGAGGACAAGTGTGTTGAGTGTATTATTTCCATATTTGCATGCTGTCAGTAATAGACAGGAATCATTTCTACCAACTCAACAAATATTAAAATATTTATAGTACAAAATGTACAGCATATTTTATTTGTTTGGTAAAATGAACTCTTCTTAGATAGCTTTCTATATAAATCACCAAAAACTCCTGATTAAGAATTTGGGGCAGAATCTGAGGAGCCTGCCCACAAGTAAAATTGTATTGTGTAAGGTAAGAAAGAATTTTTAGTCTGCTATTTCCAAGGTGTAAAGGAGACTATAGCTATGTTCACAGAAATTGGCAAAATGATCTAAGAAACGTAATCCGTTATTAAATTTGTTTTAAAAAAAAACTTATTTTGAGTAGAATTACATGTGAGGGAGAAAATGAGCTTGGGACCCATCTGACCAAGAACAAATCTGAGAAAGCTCTTAAGAATGAAGCAACTGAAAAGTGAGGGCCATGAAGGACTAAGTGACCAGGAATGTTCTGGAAGTACCCAAGGATTTTCCCATTCTCACAGTTAAAGTAGTTATGAGCTTGAACCAAATATACTTAAACCTCAGAAGAGAAGGGAGTTTCCAGACGACACCTGTGATTGATGCTGGTATTTGCTAACTCATTCAACTCTGTTAGTAGCCCTGTAATTTAAGTAGTATTTCATTTTAGAAATGAGAAGGGTTAAATCAGTGATAGAGAAACTGACAAGGACATAAAGATGCCAGTCCTGAGAGAAAATTTCAAAATTTTTAAACACATGTAACTGATTTTAAAGCTTGTCCTCTTAACTGCTATACTTTGTAGCTTCAAATAACTAAATGAATTTTTTTGAAAAATAAGTTGAAATCAAGCACATAACTCAGGAACAACACTTCAGGGTATGATCAAGTACTAACTATATGAAGGTAAAAATAAATCCTTCATATTCATGCTATCTTCCTGTAAATCCAAGTGAGATGTAGCACGTCGTACATTATATGCTTTACACATATCTAAGTAGTGATCTGACACCCTGAGTACGTTATGCTATTATATTACATGTACAGTTGAACCAACATTGATATAATGAGGGCTTACAGCATAGTTTCTTTACTAATCCAGATGATGGAATTGTGTGTGTCTTTATTTCAATTTTACTTTAATTAGATAGTTATGTAAAATATAAGTATGTAAAATTACTTTTATTCATTGATCTTGTAAACAACTACAAAGAAAGGGCACCAACAGGATCTATCAGCAAACCAAGTTTACAGAATCCAAGTAGTATCTGAAAAAAAAAAAAAAGTTATGCCCCCGTAACAGTGACATTCTGATTTCCACTTTTTAAAGTCATGAAACTGAAACTCTGCTTTTTATTTCCTTCATAACTCCTTCTCCCATCTGCTCCTTCTGGAACACATTTCCACATCTTGAGAAAAACCATTTATCACGTTTTCTAAGAAATCATTTAAAAAAACAGTTCCTAGAACAGCAAGGCACATTCTATTTCAAAAATGGTGACTGTCTAACCAAAACAAAGAGCATTCTTGTTTTTGTAGTTCAAATCTAACACTCTTGTAGAAGCTTATCATTCAAGAAGGAAACTGTAGCAGAATGTTTCAGAGAACATAAACATTGTTCTTGATTTATGGGTTGTATAAGATATTTGTCTCGATCGTTTGGAATACTGGAGTGTTTTGTTGTGTCTACTTGCAGAAACAAATCTCTACTGTGCTTAAAATATTAACACTTCAGCAAAGTCAAAATATCTCTGTTTCTCTGTACAATTAGGGAATTACCTTACTCCCCTGCCTGAGGACCCCTGGATTTACCCCACGCATTCCTGCCTACTTGATTTGTAATGCTTTGCAACTCCACATGCTAACATGATGCTCTTCCAGACCAAACTCAACTATTTACATTTTACTGCAAATAGACACAGTTTAATAGTGAGCATTTTAACATAGAGGCAAAAAGAAAATAGGAATACTCTGCAGTCTAATTCTCATTTGTTCATGTTCCTTAAAGAAAATAAGTAATAGTGCTTTTCTTACTGCAAAGAAAATACCAGGATATAAAAAGAATGCAGTAGTCAAAAAAAAAAAAAAAAAAAAAAAAAAAAAAAAGGAAGAAAATGGAAGAGGAAAAAAAAGCAAAGGAAAAGAAGTGTAGAATAGGCTGGGTGCGGTGGCTCATGCCTATAATCCCAGCCCTTTGCGAGGCCCAGGTGGGCAGATGACGAGGTCAGGAGATTGAGACCATCCTGGCTAACACAGTGAAACCCCCTCTACTAAAAATACAAAAAATAAGCCAGCCATGGTGGAGGGCACCTGTAGTCCCAGCTACTCAGGAGGCTGAGGCAGGAGATTGGCATGAACCCAGGAGGTGGGGTTTGCAGTGAGCCGAGATCTGGCCACTGCACTCCAGCTTGGGGGAAAGAGCGAGACTCTGTCTCACAGAAAAAAAAAAAAAAAAAAAAAAGAAATGTACAATAAATTCCTTCCCCATCTCTCATTTAATGTAGAAGTAGACTATAAAATAAGCTAAGTGTAGGTCAGGGGTGATGGCTCACACCTGTAATCCCAGCACTTTGGGAGGCCAAGGCAGGCAGATCACCTGAGGTCAGGCGTTTGCAACCAGCCTGACCAACAAGGTGAAACCCCATCTCTACTAAAAATACCAAAAATTAGCCAAGAGTAGTGGCAGGGGCCTGTCATTCCAGCTACTCGGGAGGCTGAGGCAGGAGAATTGCTTGAAAAAAAAAAAAAAAAAAAAAAAAAAACATCTAAATGTAGAAACCTGTTCTCCAGTTCCGAGTGTTAGTACACATGATACATGCCATACTGAAGAATCAGTTAGCTTACTTCAGTTCTTCTGCTGATTGATACTTATGATAGACATGGGGCAAACAATCCAAATTTATAAACCTCTATTTATCAATCTGTAATATGAGTGTAATAGTAATATTTTTCTGATTTGGGTGTTATTTATGGCTACATTTCTAGCATGTTTAAAGTATATGATATATTAGCCTTGCAATAACTGTCTGTGAAATTAACAAAATAATGCATCATATCTAAAGTACTAGAACATAGCCAACAGTCACTAAATGATAAACATTTTAACATTATTTTAATTCTGTGTTTCTGTTGGTTGATGTGTCCTGGAGTTACTCATACTTCATTGTGAGTTTTATTATGCTTCTTGGTACAATAATGATTGGCTTATTGAATATATTAAGGGTAAAGATCCATATCTCCTTACTCCTCATCTCATATTCTTCAATTTGCTGATAATTCAACTTCACTTGGGCTATAGAAAGGAAGTGATCAAAACTGACTTCTGAAAGGATACACGATTCATCTACTTAAGTCTCAGTATCATGCAAGTGCTCATTGACAAACCCTGAATAAGTGTGTCGGATGGAAAAACTTTCTCCAGGCCAAAAAAAAAAAAAAAAAAAAAAATGTCTATGAGGACTATGAGGACTGAAACAGTGCTATTGGTTCTCCTTTGATCCAGACAGCAGAAGAGCTGAAATCAGTGCTGGTTTGTGTGATTGGGGAAACGAGATAGAAAAGAATGAGGAAACTATCTGTGAAGAGACATATTCTGAAGGTGACAGCCAGCGTATGGAATGAGAGTTGGATTCATTTGTTCTATGTATCCAGAACTGTGGATTCAGTGGGAAGAAGTGTAGCAGTGGTCTGTCAGAAAGTATATTGTTTAGTCTTTGTTTGTACAGAATGGGGTTGAAGAGATGTCTACATCTTAATAAGAAAGCAAGTAGAAGACACTGGACTGCATTAGCAGAGACTTGTGTAGCTGAATCTGTCTGGAGAGCAAACTCATTAGCCTAAATCATGGAATATATCATGTACACCAAGCACACAGAGAAACAATGTCAGTAATAAAATAATAGCAACATTCATGGAAATAGGCATAACTCGTGTAAGCCTTCTTCCTTCCCATTTAAAATATTTATTATCTGTGATGTAAGTGATGATAGAAATTGCTTCTAGTGGAATTCCATATTATGCTGTAGTGCATGTAGTCTGCCACTACATTTAGCTCCTTCCTTCCTCTTTCCTTTCTTCCTTTTTTCTTTTCCTTTCTTTATTTCTTAAACTCTTCCTCCTTCTTCTCCCCCTTCCTTCTCTCTCTCTCTTTCTTTATATTTTTTCTCTTCTCCTTTTTCACTAAAGCAATTTTCTTCTGACATTATGGTTAGTTGGCTTACATGTTGGAAACGAGATGCTAGACTGTGCATATGCTCAAAAGAGATTTTTTTTTTTTCTCTCTCTCTCTCTTAAGTTTCTGAAACCACTCAAGCTTTCCTGGCAAATACTAAGCTTATAACCCTCTAAGAACTATGAAAGTCATAGTGCAGTGTTCCTAATAGGGGAAATCAGAGATTAAATAAAGACAGATTCATATACAGCTCTATTGCATTTTTAAAGCAGCTTTGCTTTCAAACCTAGAGACAGACAGGATATTGTTGATTTAGATATTATGGGAAGGTCACATGTTAAAAGTCTTTCTCCCACACATTAAAAAACCCACAAGAAATATCTTGTTGTAGTTCAATTCCCTGTGCTTCAGAATGTCCTGTCTTCTTAATTCTTCAATTCTCTGGCACATTCTTACTGCCCCATTACCCACCCCAAACCAGCAGCTGCTTACGGTGGAATTCACAGACAGCTGTTGGGGATCTTTTTCAAGGATCTTTTTCAACCACGAAGAAATGTAAGTTGAAAAGTTCACAACAAAGTTTTATCCATTCTCAAACAAGGAGGCTGCAACACTTATGATAGTCATACAAAATGGAGATCACTGAGTAAGGAAAAAATATGTTCGAAAGTGTTAAAATACAATTTTCTACTAGTAAATTAACAGATTTATTAAGATGCAATACTGGTTGCAGTGAAGCTGCTGGCACTTTTATTTACCGCTATTAGGAATATAAATAAGAACATTTTGTAAGTTTAAGGATGTTGATGTTAGCAGAAAATAGAAAAAATAATGCCCTACAATACTGACTATAATTCTATATATAGATCAGGTGAAACTGTCTGCCATTTCAAATATAATATCACAAAATAATATCTGAAGACTCTTGAGAATCTTCATAATATATTAAGTAAAAAAGGTTATAAAACAATATATGAAATTGTTTTATTTTATAAACGTATATGTGTGTATATAATTATATTTACTGAAATATAAACAATAGTTATTTCTGGTTGATAGAATTTAGAAGTAGATATTCATTTTATTCTCAATTGCTTTTATACAAGTCTGTCCTCCAGTCAAATTGCATTATTCTTAAAATATCATGGTAGCATAAAGTACTTTGAAAGGAAAGTAGAAATTCTCTTGTCATAGGTAAAGCTATATCTGGAACAGGAAACAAAGATCCAATTATGTTTTTCTTTCTGTTGTGAGATCTTTGAATTCCAGGCTCATTGATAGATGTAGTAAGTAGTAAGTGAGAAGTATGCAAGTTAATGGTGTTAGTTTGGGTTGATTTGGATGCAAGTAATATATTTGAAAGTGAGAAGGAGGGATTGAGACAGGGAAAGAGAGCCCACAAAAAGGTACATTAATGAATAGGTCACTGCTGTAGACAACTAAGTCTCAGTCCAACATGGACACTTTGAGAACCTGTGTTGAATGTGCGTTGAAATTATGCCACTAAGAAGTGAAGATGCTGTGATAGCTATCCACTAATTTCTTTTCTCTTTTCTTTTTTTCTGTTTTTTTTTTTTTAATTTTGTTTCGTTTTGTTTTGTTTTTGTTTTGTTTTTTTAGATGGAGTTTCACTCTTATTGCCCAGGCTGGAGTACACTGGCACAATCTCGGCTCACTGCAACCTCTGCCTCCCGGGTTCAAGCGATTCGCTTGCCTCAGCTGCCGGAGTAGCTGGATTTACAGACATGCGCCACCACGCCCGGCTAATTTTGTATTTTTAGTAGAGATGGGGTTTCTTCATGTTGGTCTGGCTGTTCTCAAACTCCCGACCTCAGGTGATCTACCTGCCTCAGCCTCCCAAAGTGCTGGGATTATAGGTGTGAGCCACCGTGCCCAGCCCTATCCACCAATTTCTCTCCCTCATTGGTTGAAGGTCACTCCAGTGGGTTAACTTGCATTTTCAATTTGTGTAACACAGAATACCCACAAATGAATGGCAGAGAAAACACTTGGGGCACGAACAGAGTCTTCTACAGCAGGGGTCCCCAACAGCTACCAGTCTGGGGCCTGTTAGGAACTAGGTCACATAGCAGGAGGTGAGTGGCAGGCAAGCAAGCATTACTACCTTAGCTCAACCTCCTGTCAGATCAGTGGCAGCATTTGATTCTCACAGGAGTGTGAACCCTATTGTGAACTGCGCATGTAAGGGATCTAGGTTGTGTGCTCCTTATGAGAATCTAATCCCTGTTGATCTGAGCTGGAATGGTTTCATCCCAAAACCATCCCCCGACACCCTGCAGTCCTTAGAAAAATTGTTTTCCATGAAACTGCTCTTTAGTGCCAAAAATGTTTGGGACTGCTGCTCTACTTAGCTTTATATGATGTTTGCATTTGCAACTGAATATGCTGTTAGTCAGTGGACGATAGATTCCTGCATCAGAGGGTGACTGGTGATTGTCTGGAAATTTGGGTTTCGGTTCTGGTGTTTGCTAGCTACATGGGCTTTGATAAGAACAGAACATCTCTGGGTTTAAATGTCCTAATTTGCAACAACGTGGCCAACCGTGCTATCTGAAAATGACCCCAAGCATCATTGTGTTTTGGAAAGATTAAAACAAACTAAAATGTGCCTCATGGTTTCACCTCCATTTACCAACAGGGATTGGAAAATACTGAACACAAATTAAAAAGTAAAGTTGAAACTTGTACACAGGCAAAATTAGGGATAATAGAATGTTCCAAGATTTCTTAGAAATTCCTAATTTTATATTGTTTGTCTGTAAGAAGAATATTATCACCTCAAGTCCTACACATTGGTGTTTTGGTCTCAGCAGATTCCCAAACCTAAGGTCTCTGGGTTTTTCTGGGGCCAAAATAAATAAAATCCTCACTGATATTTTTTTCTGGGTAATATAGCTGGATTCTCCTCCTTTAAAACATTATTTTCCAAGAATGTAATATTTCTACGATGGTTGTACCTAGTCAACATTATTAGTTTCGTTTGCTCCCTGCAGAGGCAGAACTGACCCTCAGGTCTATGGGGATGAATCCAGCTTTCTCCCCTGCGGGGCTCTCTAAGTTGGCAACGTTTCCTACCTCACCCCCAAGCTCCCTTTTGCACGTGCAACCACACTCATCACATTGGGGTGCAGCTCATCTTTCATGGCTGGCAGGCTGCCAACACTGCTTTGAACTGTGGAAAATCTGAGAAGTGCTTGATAGCTTTTTATATAGTTTGGTTTGATACCAATAACTCTTGAGTGTGGATGTCAAGGCAACAAAGCTGCAGCTCACAAAGAAAGAAAAATAATAATAAAATAAATCCCCAAAGATTATAAGTGAATAATCTGTGAAATGCTCAGAAGAATTTTCCTATTGTTTCTCAGCATGTTACTCAGAGGGCCTTGTTAATTAAGGTTCAGGACCAAGAAGTGAATCTGTCATCAAGTTGCCATTCCTCCTGCATGCATAACAAATTGTTCACATAAACTGTCCCCAAATCTCATCATCTCTCACTTCTCTCCTCCAAGAACTTTAAAGGATTGCGCTGCTATACTAGCCTGGAGTTCCATTATGTGAGAAGCACAATTTGGCTTTAGCTGTAATTTTCAAATATTATGAAAGCAAGATTAGGGGTAGAACTAAATGAGATCTGTGCACATGCCTTGTGAATTAATAGCTTCAGTATTTTATGGGGTTGAACTTCCAAGGAGATAGGTGGGAAAAAACCTGGGGTGGGGGGTCCATGACCTCTCAGAAGTTTACACAAAAAAAAATTCGTATCCATTCCTATTAGGATAATTTATCAACAGAGTCCCCTAAAACAGAGAAGCTGAATCTCAGGCTTAGCTGACTTCTGAAATCACAGCATTTACAACAGGCTCAGCATTTGGTCAGTGTGTATTTTCTTTTCCCACAGGGCCCCCAAAGAGAAAAAGCAAAGCATAGAGGAAGTTTAAATAAATGGAGTTATGCCAAAGAATTCAGCAGAGTCATTTGTCTTTGG
Organism: Rhinopithecus roxellana; assembly: GCF_007565055.1. Classification (NCBI taxonomy): domain Eukaryota; kingdom Metazoa; phylum Chordata; class Mammalia; order Primates; family Cercopithecidae; genus Rhinopithecus; species Rhinopithecus roxellana. The sequence continues at coordinate 142,198,295 of NC_044553.1, read as the reverse complement.
TACTTAAACAGAGCAGAGAAAGAAGTTCTTGGAGTCAACCTTAGGCTGCACAGAACAATGTCAATTCAAAATAATTGGAATTTATTACCATAAGCTAAACAGAGTAGGCAAGTGCTTTCTTACTCTGTCCTAAACTTCACTTTGGTTGTAGTTAATCTCATCAAAGTATAAAAGAAAAGTTGTAAATTAATACATTTAGATCCATCTCGGGGTAATTTTGCCAATTGTATGCAATCTATGGTAGGTACGTGATTGTTTTTTCTTATGTTTCCCATGATTGCCCTTTCTGCCCCATTTTCTCATCATTAAGGTCTCTTTTGATTCACCCTGCTGACAGTTTTTCATCTTTACCCATCATTCCTTGGCAGCCTGGCTTGGTATTCAAGGTATTGAGTAGCATATCAAAGGATGTGGGTTTTTGCAGTGTTATGGATTGAATTGTATTTCCCCAAAATTCGTATTTGGGGGTCCTAATCCCTCCCACCTCAGAATGAGACCTTATTTAGGGATAAGATATATATGGAGGTAGTAAAGTTAAAGTGAGGTCATTAGGACAGATCCAAATCCAATACGATGGTGTACTCATATGAAGTAAAAATTTGGACACAGGCATCCCTGCAGGAAGCATGCCATTTGAACATGAAGAGAACCAAGGAGAGAGCCAGCTTGTCAGCCAAGGAGAGAGCCACAGAACGGATCCTTCCCCCACATCCCACAGAAGGATATTGTGTCCGCAATTGGTTCCTGACAGTGGGTTCGCGGTCTCGCTGACTTCAAGAATGGAGCCGCAGACCTTTGCAGCGAGTGTTACAGCTCTTAAAGATGGCATGGACCCGAAGAGTGAGCAGTAACAAAGTTTATTGTGAAGAGCAAAAGGACAAAGCTTCCACAGCCTGCAAGGGGACCCAAGCGGGCTGCCACTGCTGACTCGGGTGGCCAGCTTTCATTCCCTTATTGTCCCCTCCCATGTTCCATTTCTGTCCTATCAGCCTGCCCTTTTCTTCAATCCTCCTCCCAGTTGGCTACTTTTAGAAGCCTACTGATTGGTGCGTTTTACAGAGCGCTGATTGTGTGTTTTACAATCCTCTTGTAAGACAGGAAAGTTCCTAATTGGTGCATTTTACAATCCTCTTGTAAGACAGAAAATTTCCCCATGTCCCTATAAGACCGAGGAAGTCTAGCTGGCCTCACCCCTCCATATGACCCTGCCAAATATTTGATTGCAAATTTCTGGACTCCACACTGAGAGACAATAAATCTCTGTTGTCTAAACCACCCAGTTTGTGGTTGTTTATTACATCAGGCCCAGAAAATGAATGTATATAACTATTAGTTATTTCCTAGGTAACCGGGGGCATGTCACTTCTTGCCTCTGTGTCTTTGTTTATTTAAACATAATACAGTGATAATTATTCCTGCTTCAACTATTTTAAAGATAGTGACAAAACTCAGGTAAAATGATGGCTGTAGAAATAATTAAAAGTGTATGCTACTGTGTATACTATTTGAAGCAAGTGTCATAGTAGATTTTTTTTTTTTTTTTTTTTTTTTTGAGATGGAGTCTCGCTCTGTTGCCCAGGCTGGAGCACAGTAGTGCAATCTCGGCTCACTACAAGCTCTGCCTCCCAGGTTTATGCCATTTGCTGGGAGTAGATGTTTTAAAAATAAAATTGGGTGGTGTTCAAAATTATTTTACTATCAAAGCATCTGATATTTCATATTATTTGTTTCTATGATCAAGAGAACTTTTCAAATTATGAACAGTTTTCAGAATGGCTCTAATAGTTCGGAGACCAGGGCAATAGTCTTCATAGAGAAATAGGAACTGAAACAGAATAATGAATTTAGTTATTTCAGAACAGTAGTGACAGACATTGAACAGTTAAGGAAAAGAAAACTAATTGTCATGAATGTCACTTGAAGAGCCAAACAAACTGTCACTTGAACAGTTTGTTTTAAGAGCCTGGACTCTTGATTCTAATTTGTACATGCATCTAATTCACATACAGTTGCATACAGATTCCAGATTCCTTTATGCCAAATGTAAAATTAATAATGAGAATTAAACCAGTAATTTCAGCTTAAGGTAATACAATATTGACTTATTTAGAAATCTTATAAAGCATTTTAAAGCTCTTATGGTTTACCTGTCCAATAATTTGAGGTAAGATCAATGGGGAATGGACCATTGCTTGGTTTTTACCCAGAGGAGGAGAATTTATGTTTAGGAAGTGCACTGTACATGCCCATTAAAGGGAAAAAAGGGATGCGGAGGGGAGAGGAGGGGCAGGAATTACTCAAATCCAATCTGAAAATGAATTTCCTGAAGCTCATCCTTCCACTGGAAGGGTACTGATTTCTTCCTCAATGTTCAAGAATTATTCAAAGCCCCCTCTACATCAATTATAACTTCTTCTTAACAGAAAGTTTTGAACAGGCAGACTAATATTTTCTTGCCCAGATTGAGAAATGTAAGTAGAACTTCTGAATATATGTTTATTCTTTGGTACTTGAAATGCGGTGTAAGTTTTCTAAATAAGCCAATATTTTATTGCCTTAAGCTTTTTTATAAAATATATCCTTAATATATTTATGAGATAGTGTTTATGAATTAAAAATAAGAATTATGATTATATGTATTTTCATTAGCACAATAATTTTACTAATCAGCCGAGTACAAGATCCTCTTGCACCATTTCCTTGGGAAACATTAAGCTGACATAATTGCAGGCCTGTAGGGCAGAACACATGCTAGAGGGTATTTCTAGGGCACACCATTTGAAGAGAGGAAGCTAGGTAGAGAAGAAGCCAAACAATGTAAAATAAAGGTGACCCACATAGCTTTTCATGGAAACTGATAAGACCAGGATTAGAGAGGAGGAGGGGGACTGTTCCTGCATGATGGGTAAAGTACTGAAGCTCATTACCGGCCCTCCGCCTACTTTATTTTAATTTGTTTCCTACAGTGATAAATGCTGACTTTGGTTCTAAACCTACTTGCCAATACTGAAACAGCTTGGATGCTCTCAACTGTCATGTTAACTCAGCCGAACTGTCATTTGCAGAAACCTTTGCAAATTTACTTTGTATTGAGCTGGTAACATCTGACTAATTTCTACTAATACTGCATAGCAGCTATAACCACTTTTGCAGAGCACATTAGCCTTGTTTAACTGGCATCATAAATAATAAATTCAAACTGCTGGGAATTGGCTTATATTCCGTATTGCTTTTTGACGTATTTTTGGAGTCAGGTACATTATTTCACGCTAATGATTCTGCTAAACCCACAGGCTTTTGTCTGTTATTCTTACATCCCAACCAAATAGTTTAAAGAAATAAAGCATCAGGCACTCTTTTCTCATATTCCCAATGTTCCAATCTTGTCTCCAGAAAACAAAAATGTGCAATTATCCAACAGCTCCTTGGCAGGTCATTTGAATTGAGCCCTGGGCTGATTTCTCAAAACCCCTTCAGCCATCTCCACCCTATCCCCTTTTTCTTGGGTTAGCATTGCAGATTTAGCATCGAGGTCTAGGGAATTCTCAAAGTTGTATCAGAGAAATAAAAGAATGGCAGCAGTTATGAGATACCAGAAAAGTAAATCATTTCCAACAAATTAGAGTCAAATCTAAGCACATCTACTTGCTAAAGCGTACAGGGGAAGCATTCTAACTTTTGCTCTTAGTGATGGTGTGCTAGGAGCAGTATTTCGCCTGCACCTGCTCGTTTCAGGGATGAACGATAAATGAGGGCAGTGCCTGCTGAGGAGGAAGCATCATAAAGAGAATGGCTAATACTGTAACGTTGGCTACAGCAACATGAAGGATTGACATCAATAGTGTAGGGGCTTTAAATGACAAGGGAGTGGGTGTGAACACACATCAGCATAAAAATAAATTCTGATTACCCATGGGTTATTAGGAACTGGGCCACCTTGATTAATTTACTGTTGATATCAATTCTCCCTAATATATCAATGCATTAATCATGTTTGCTAGTTTCCATATCTCACATTTTCACATCCAAGGCCTTGCTGACTCCGGAATCAATGCTCCTCCCAGGGATAGCTAAATTCTAGCAACAGTAAACAACTCCCTGTGAGCATGTCCTTAATATGCAAAGCAAACAATCTGGAGTTCTCCCCCTTCTCCACCACTTGGTTTATCTGCTTTCTCCGGGCTCTTAAACTTGTGGGATACTAATCCCTTTGCCCTAATCTCTGCAGGCCTAAGTCTCAGACAACCAGGCCCAGCCCTCACAGGCTAGAGTCCTATGAAATTATTTAAAATAGTCAATACTCTCCTGGTCAATCCCCTTGCTCTGCCTTGCCTATACCTTCCCTGGAAAACACCATGAAGGCTTTCCGTTTGCTCCTGCTCACTCTCCCTCTGCCTATGACCAATCTCCGGACTCTCTTCTGTGACTTTGCTTAGGGAGATGTGCCCCTCTCCTCTTGGAAACTGTCAGGAATAAACCATCTCTTCAATGGAAATTGTCTTCACTTCTGTTGCATGGCGAATACTTGAATAAAACCAAAATCCCAGGTACATTTTTAAGACAAGGACACCAACGACTGGGTCATTCAAGGATATCAGTTACTAAGTTAAGGAAAATATTTATTTTTAAAACAATTATTAAATAAAGGACAAAATAAACTGGTAGAAAAGCAAATGGCACTGCTCCCTCACCCTCACCCCAAACTGCATGATCCTCCATGTCTGTGGATGAGATAGGATAGAGACTGCTGGCCTTCATCACCTATCTGGCAGCGTAAACTGGCTCCTCTTGGGTCCCTGTTTTTGTTGTTTGTGTTTGTGTTATAAGAGAAATGTCAGCTATGAGTTGACTGTGAAGAATCACAGCAGCCTTATCCATCTCCTGTCTGCAGGGGGGCTAGCCACCTTAGCATTCAGTCTGTCACACCCTTCCACTCTCAGCAACATCATCTTTTATTTATCTTAAGAGTCTGTCATAACAAATGAGAATTTTGTCTGGATACATAACCTTACTTTGGAAGACAAGATTTAGCAATACCAGTGAAAAATATTTTTGAGTTATTTATGTTTAATTTCACTCTGAGTTTTATAGGGAGTAAGCACTATAAAGCACAAAACAAAAACAAACAAACAAACAAAACCTTTAATATGACTGTACAAATTCTGAGAAACTAAGATGGAGAATTGGGAGTCTGCAAACTACATTTCCCATTTTTTTTCTTTTCCAGTCAGCTTCTTGTTAGGGTCTGTCAGCAAGAGGCATGGGGGCAGATTAGAAGGCAGGAGGAGGGAGATACCTTTCCACTTACTCTTTGTCTTTTCCTTCATTGACAGTGTCTCTGGAAGGAGTTGCTTCGCTTCTACCATGCCAGCATTCACAGAGTGGTCCTTCCTCTCAGACCTCAGTGCAGAAAGTGGTGGCAACCCTTAAAGTGGGAACTTTTTTCTGCTCCCAGGACCTGGTTCCAACAACTCCTTTCTTTAGTTCCTCGACCTTCCTGGAGTTAATAACTTTTAGTTTACTTCCCATTCATTCCCCTATTTGCCTTGTGTTGTCCCACCCATGTGACCAGGCTTTGTACTACAGCACTTATATTTGGAATATCCAGTAACCAATCAATTTTGTATTACATCATTTCTTTTCTTTTTTTTTTTATCATACCATTTCTAATTGAAATATTCAGATTTCTTTTTTCCTGACTAGACTTTGACTAATAGAAGGGAGCATATATGGGGGAAATAAATAGGAGGCTTCCTTGGCAGCTGATTCATGGGGGAGATATGAAACATGGAAAATATGTGGTAATTCGTGTGTATAATGAAAATCCTTCTTTAATCTTGCCTTTCACAACTTTAATAACATTTTTCCTTTCTTGTCAATAATTTTGTTGTAAAATTACTTTCTTTTTTGTTTGCTTTTCTGTTAAAATCATGCAATAGGTAAAACATGTAAATATATAAAGATATATATATAAGTAAAATTTATCTCTGTAGAATAATAATAAGCAACATGTCTTTATCCACCACCCTGATTAAGACACAGAATAATCTATATGTCCAGTTCATCACATTTTTCTCCCTCCCTCTAAAAGAAAACCACTATTCCAAATTTCATTTATCATCCCCTTGTTTGTCTTAATAATGTTACTGCATATGTATTTATGCATGTATGTATATATGACACATTGTATATTTATGTTTTATGTTCTTGGACATTATATAACCGATATAATTCTATAAGTATTTTTTGTAGGTTTCGCAATTTTATTCAAAATTAAGTTCTTCGAATTAGCCACAGTAATTTTTTTTTTTTCCTCTAGGTCTCTTGCATGGTTCCCAGTGCACAAGTATAAGAATTGCTCAAAAATATGTGCCTAGGTTGCATATTGCTGAGTCATGATTTGCATGTATGTGTCCCTCCAAAATTCATATGGTGAAACTTATGACTCAATGTGATAATATTAAGAGATGGTGTTTTTAGAAGGTGATGACGTCTTGAGGGCAGAGCCTTATAATGTCCTTACAAAGGAGGTTTCAGAGAGCTATCTGACCCTTTTGTCCCTCCATTTCTCTGCCATGGAGAATGCATTATTCTTCTCTTTTGCCTTTCCTCCTTCTGCCAGATGAGTTTGCCACCTTCAGCAGAACACTCAACCTGCTGTCACCTTAATCTTGGACTTCCCAGCCTTCAGAAATGTGAGAAATAAATTTATATTCTTTATACATACCCAGTCTAAGTTATTTCCTTACAGCAGTAGAAACGAAGACATGTGTGCATCTTCTATTTTATGAGATAATATCACATTATTTTCCAAGGTAGCAGTAGGATGTATTTTCCCTCCATAAGTACACATATGTTCCTCTTTCCCTATTAATCCACATTGTCTCCATGACTTGATCTTGTCAGATTATTTTGCTAATCTAATGAGTAAAAATGGTAGCTCATTATTTTAACTTGCAGTACATTGCTTGCTAGCGAAGTGAAATGCTTTTCATATGTTTATTGGCTATTTGTCTTTGCTTTGTTAAATACTTGTTTGTGTATTTTACCAATGTTTATATTTTTTATTACGAAGGCTTTTATTTGTTTCCTGTCTGCATTTCGTACACCAACTCTTTGTTCATTATGTACATTGTAAATATTTCTTTCTAATTTGTGTTGGCATTTTTACTTTGCAATGGCTAATGAGAAACACACATTGCTAATTTTAAAGGGGATGGATTTATCATTTCCCTTATTATTACCACTTTTGCTTTTTTCTTTTTCTTTTCCTTATCATCACAAAGATTTAAAGATGTCATCCTATTCTTTTCTCTAACAATTTAGAGTTCCACCTTGTACATAATTGTGGTCAATAATTTCTTTGAAAATGTGTGTGTGTAAAAACTATATATATAAAGTAATATTTTCTGTTGTATAAACAATTCTATTCTGTGCCTTGGACTTATTCATTTATGATCATGACAATCCATCCTGTCTTATTTCTATTACTTCACAATGAATAATATCATCTGACATAGGAAATCCAAAATCACTATATTTTTCTTTGGTAATCTGTTGGCCATATTTCTCCCTTGCTCTTCCGTATAAATTTCATAGTTCGTATAAGAGACTGTGAGAAATTTTTTGGGGATTTTGATTAGAATTGCATTGATCAAATTATGTGAAGCACTTTACAACAGTGCTTGGCCAGTAGTTAGCATCCAACAAACAGCATCTGTTATTACTAGCTATTAATATACCTGCTCTGCTCATAAGTGAATGAAACCTGAGCACTAAGTTACAAAAGAAGAAAAAAAGAATGACATCAATCAATTTGGAGAGGATTCAAATCCATAGTAGGTATAATGGAAAGACTTGCTCAACCCCGGTTCTAACCTCTTATATAGGTTTGCAGGTTTTGTGTCTACTGCAAATAAAATACATTTCACAAATAATCTACATTTTGTAAAATTTATTGCAATTATTATCCTGAATATAACTCAGCTTTTTCAATACCATGTATGTCTGATCAAATTAAATTTGGAACCAAGTAAATTGGAAGAAAGAGCAGCACATATAAAGTACACACTTTGCTGGTGTGGAGTTACCAAGTGTGGTGTGGCTCTGGAGACAATAGATTTGGAAGCTGCTTCTTAACCTTGGGATCAGAAATAAGAAAGTGTAATCCTGGACCAATATTCACGATTCTGGCATCTTCAGCTCTCAGTTTCCTTGGTAGGACAATTCTGATTGCTACTTGGAGAGTAGTTCTGAGAAGCCCATCTAGATATGATCCCTCTAATTTTTCTAATAATCACATTATCTTTAACATCCCAGCTTTAAATCTTTTCTGCTCTGATAAAATCCTATTCTGAGATAGATCTATGAATGCAAGATCTATTTGAAACAGAGGCTGAATCAAGACAAGAGGACAAGAGTATGGAGAGAGGTTCCCTCTGTGGCACACAGGATGACTGAGGACTAAGAGAGGAGTACAACTACGGAGAATATGCTTGGGATTTAATCCACCACCCTAAGGAGGCTTTGTTAAAGAAATTTGTTTCCTGGGGTGTACCGAGCTAAACATATAGTTATAAAACCCCAAGCCAACTCAACTGACAAGACAGATTCAGTCCGCGACACTAGCTGCTTGAGAAGAGACACATTCCCGTTCCCATGAGTGAACCCCATTGACCTCAGCCTCTCCTTCTCTAGGAGATACCTAGAATATGCACAACAATCCAAACATGCATACATTCATACACATAATACAATCAAGAAAAATTCCCCATTGTCAGTAGTCAAAGCAATGAACAGGACCATATTCAGAGATCATGCAGCTGTTGGAACTATCAGACAGGTAATATCATATAAGTTTGACTAGCATGTTCAAAATGCAGTGGAAAAGCTAGACAACACGTGAAGAGATGGGGCATTTCAGAAAAAAGATGAAAACTGTCAAAGATCATGAAAGCTGGACACTAATTAAATTGGTAAGAACAGATTTTTTTCTTTTTTTTTTCTTTTTTGAGATGGAGTCTCGCTGTGTCGCCCAGGCTGGAGTGCAGTGGGGAGATCTCGGCTCACTGCAAGCTCCACCTCCCAGGTTCATGCCATTCTCCCGCCTCAGCCTCCTGAGTAGGTGGGACTACAGTTGCCCGCCACCACACCCGGATAATTTTTTTTTGTATTTTTAGTAGAGACAGGTTTTCACCGTGTTAGTCAGGATGGTCTTGGTCTCCTGACCTCGTGATCCGCCCACCTCAGCCTCCCAAAGTGCTGGCATTACCTGCGTGAGCCACTGCACTAAGCAAGGACAGATGTTAATCAATTTAGTTGAATAATGGAGCTCCACTTTGATTTGTGCGGAGGTGTGCAGAGGTGGGCATTTTAAAGACAGAATGAAGGCTTTGGGTCAGGCGAAGCGTGCTTCAGTGGAGTCATGAAAATAAAAAAATTACAAAGGGCTTGTCAGTATAAATGTTTATGAATCCAGCTCTGTTAACTGACAATTAAAAAGTTAAGATTATATTCTACCACGAAGACTGGGGGACAGATGTCTTATCCTTTTGTATGGTTGTGTTTTAGAGGAATGGATTTTAGTCTTTGCGGCAGACACTCTAGAGTTGTGTGAGATACATAAACATTGCAAAGAGACAGAGGAAGGATTCAGAATTGTATACCCTTCTTAGCAAATGCTCTGAGAAAGGGTGGTCTGAGGCCTATCATCAGGTGTTGGCTACAATAAAAACAACAAATTATTTTGTCAACTTTGGGCTTTCTTAGGCAGGCACTTTAAGGTAGGCTAGGGTCATCCTGACCATCTAGAAAGTATGTAAGTGTTTATGTCTTTTAATGTGCTGGGAGGAGGTGGAAAAATCATTCATTTTGAGAGTCTGAGTTTTCCGTGGCTAAGATTGAGGCCCAGTTAAGAAGAGGGATCAGAGGAGCCTGGCTAAAGTTTGGTCAAGGAACGAGTCTTCGTCAAAACCCTAAGAAAGAGTCAAATGGAAGTGGCAAAAATTAAAATACATGATATCATAAGCTGAGGGAAACTTTGAAGTGCTCATCTTTCAATTGGACATTTCTAAAAGTTAATCATTCAGTTTGAACATAAGTCAATAATAAGCACCCAACTGAAACACAGAGAAATGAGAACAGGGCATCTAAGAGCAGTGGGACAATATTAAGTAGCCTAGCATGATAGTAAGGGCAGAAATCAAAATATCTGGAAACAGAAAACAATAGAAAGAATAAATGACCTCTGAACATTATTACCTTACATCAGATTCTCCAGTAGCAGCCCCTGAAGCGTGGTGCAATGATGAATCAAGGAAGTGCAAGAGTTTAAGGAAGTTAACCCAGGGAGTTAGGAGCAGGACAGGGTGGGCCAAGAAGGCAAGCAAAGATGTAATTTCAAGCAAAATTCTAACCTTATTCTGACCCTGCAGAGAGCTCTGGAGCGTAAATTGCACTGAGTTTGTTCAGCCTTAAGGCAAGGCAGCAGCACTTTCACATCTAGAGTCAGTCATAGACTACATGGGGGTGGATTGCAGAATTGATAAGATGAATCCAAGGAGATATGGGCAGTGTCTGCTACAGTTAGTAAGATTTATTCTCTTTTTCAAGGTAAAAACATAGTTTAAGATTTGAAGGAGACAGTCTCTAATACACTGGTGGACATATGTTTTACTGTTCTTCATTACAAACAAAAATTATAGGCTTCTGAATATGGGCTGTATTAACTCCTTCTTTACATTGCCTCTTGGCTTACCAGGTGGCGTCTAGTGGTTGCTTTGGAATGGTGTTTCTTTTTATTCCTTGCATTTGCTGCACCTGTTATGGTCTAAGGACAGCAACATTGATGTTTCTTTTATTTTCCCTTCCCTCCTTCCTTCCTTCCTTTTTTTTTTTTTTTTTTTTTTTTTTTTTTTTTTTTGATGGAGTCTCTCTCTTTCTCCCAGGCTAGAGTGCAGTGGTGTGATCTCCACTCACTGCAAACTCTGCCTCCTGGGTTCAATCAATTCTCTTGCCTCAGCCTCCTGAGTAGCTGGGATTACAGGCACTCACCACCATGCCTGGCTAAGTTTTGTATTTTTAGTAGAGATGGGGTTTCACTAAGTTCGTCAGGCTGGTCTCGAACTCCTGTCCTCAGGTGATCCACCTGCTTCAGCCTGCCAAAGTGCTGGGATTACAGGTGTGAGCCACTGTGCCCAGCCGCTGTTTATTTTCTAATCTTATTGATACACTCCCAAGCATGGATCTAGTAGCAGTGTTTGCTTTCGTTTCATATCCTTTATATGTTTCCTAGAACTATTTATTTTCCAGAGCTTTCTGCTCCATGCACCATGTAAAGTGACAAATCGTTATCACACACAGAACTTCTTTCAAAAAGCTGACAAATGTTACAAGTTGAGATGACTTTCTCCAGAGTGAATTATTTCCCCCATGGTCCACATGTCAGGAGAATTCATATTTGAAACTTGGCCTTGCTTGATCTCGAGTAGGGTTTCTTAAGCTTGACACTTTTGAAAGAGAAGTGTCTTTTTGTGTGTGGACAAGGAATTCATTGCAATGCATTCAAGGCAGTGTGTCGAAGAGTATTTAGCAGCACCGATGGCCTCTGCCACTCCAATCGTGACAACCAAAAATGTCTCCAGATGTTGCCAAATATCTCCTGGAGAGGGATATTGCCCCTAGCTGAGAACTACAGTTCTAAAGCAGAGCTTATAAAAAATAACTTCCTGTGATGACGGAAATTGTCTGTTTGTGTGTGGTCCAATATGGCCCTGTTAGCCAAATGCGGCGATTAGGCACTTGAAGTGTGGCCACCATGCCAGAGATGAATTCTTAATTACATTTAATTTTATTAATTTAAATCTAAGTTTAAATGGCCATATGCAACTCATGACTACTGTTGGAAAGAGCGATGATTGAGTCTTGGCTCAAGATAGCTGGAAGTTCTAATGTGCCCTATCTCTCTGTTCCCCCGAGCTCCTACAAGGAGCCCAATTTCTTATGGCAGGCAGACAAAATAAGCCCTCATTCTAAGATCTTGGCTATAATCACTATTCTTAAAATCCTATAATTCATTATAGCTTACAAGTGTTTTCAGAATATTTTTAAAACTGAGTTGCACCATCTTTTGAAGTATACAAATCTCTTTTCTAATATACAAATTGGAATCAATGATATTTCCACCTTTATAGTTAGTATGTGGCAGAATCTGCCTCAGAAATTATATTCTTCCACTCAGAATCCATAAACCTCCATCTATATCTTTTTCTTGATAAATATTTCTTTCATAAAAATTTCCCAACTACATCTATCCTTGCTGACAGAGCAGTGCTCACTTTAAATTCCCGTGGCCCTACCTTTATGTGACATCATCACACTCTTATTTACTGTTCTGCCATATTTTGTTACTTCCTGTGTGTGTATTCTACCTCTAACTAGATTGAATTTTTGTTACATAAACATAGTGAGCATGTGAAACTAGAAAAACTTCAAAATCAGATTTGTAAACCTATGAAAAATAAATCCTGGTATTGTATCTCTTTTGAAGAGTGTGCCTGTATCTAGTCCAACAGAGAAATCTTAATGAGGGAACCACAACTCATTTGGTCAAATTTGATTTGTGTTTTTCATTTTTTTTTTTTTTTTCATTTTAACAACCTTAGGTTTCTAAAAGAAATGTTGCAGATATTAACTACAATTTGAAAGCAAATAAGAGAATTTTAAAGAAATAATTTAGATTCAATATAAATGAATTATGGAACTCAGTTATTCTCAGAACAGTTCAAACTCTTTTGCTACTTCTTAAGAGAAATGCTTGGAATTGTAAACTAGGAAATTTTTGATATCTAGTTCTGCATTCAAAGTATTATCAGAAAATATTAAAGTAAAATAAAGCTTAGAGTGTCAGGCATAGCACAGAATCAATCTGTAATATAGTTATGTATTTATTTATTTTTCAGTGCAGCAAAAATGACACTTTATTTTGACCCAGGTCATGCTTTCCATCTTAAAACTGATTGTTACCAAAAAAAACTTAAATTGTCAACAGAAATGGACACATTTAATTGCAATTGAATCTGAAAGTATTTTCTTCTAAAATATCACAAGATTTTTTCAATCGTCTTTGACCAATTATGTACTGAAACAGTCATCTTAATTGGGTAAAATGTTAACATTAAACCTTATAATGTATCTATTGTCATATATTTTCAAACTGCCTCTCTTTTCAAACCTCCTGAAGTCAGTGTAGGCATCCTCTGATGTGTTAATTTGAGCTTGTAACCGTGTGGTAACTTGTATTAATATATACTGTTTCTTGAAGAAATATTTTGTCTACTACCATGAGGTATACTATCCAGATAACTGAATTTTTGTTAAATAGATTTCTTTCAAGATCTTGCAAAGTGCTATGGGCTTTACGGTCACTAAGTAAAATATGTAAATAAATGCATTATTAAATAATGCATGAAATGTTATTATTAAAATTTATGACAAAAACCTTTCTGTGAATGGGAGGTGAGGTATCAATTTATAAATGTTTCCTACATTGCATATGATCAGACTGATGACCTATTGGGCATGTGATAATTATAAGAGCACCTATTGAGACACTAGAGAAAATGACAATATTTTAGAGATTTAAGGTTAGTCTCTTTTTTCTGTTTTCCCATGTTTTTGAATTTGACCATGTCTGGAATAGACATAGAACTCCTGGTTAAAAAAATACAATCTCCAACTGGTACATTTTATCTTCATTTATACTTAATTCATCAAAACATGCTTTCATAGTATCCCTTTGATATTCAGAATGGCTTTTTTGGTAAGTCAGGGAAAGTTTTTTCTTTGAATGGGGACATGAGACTTTGCCAACAATCCACAGAACATGGTTAACTTTCTCAGAATCCCTAAGAAGATTGTAAATGAAAGAAACTTCTGCTGTCGTCCCAATGTGATCAGAGAGTTTTCACCAGTCGTGAATGCCAGACTCAGGCTCCACTCAGGGGTGACTACGATTCAGAATGCAGTGTGTAGGCGTTTTTAATTGAGCTGATGGAAATGGTCGACAGAATAATGGTTGCAACTGTTCACCATTGACATAGAAAAGAATTTGCTCAGTAAATAGAAGGCATTGTTTCCAACCTAATTTAATGGAAACACAGAAGGTATAAGAAGGTAATGTGCCAACTGACACTGGGTGTAAAATAAGGCATTTTAGAGACTTTTGTGCAAATGTCCATCAGCTGACATCTGTCAAAGCAAACTCCTGGGACGGCTTCAGAGCATATCCATTTGCCAGCAGCAAACATTTAGTGAGCTTCATTCTCTGAGGAGCAGAGTGTTGGTTTGTTTTGGAATGTGAGCGTTTGAAATAACCCACTTTTCCCCAACACCAAACTACTACATAAACACCATTGAGCCTGGTTATACAGTAAAAGGAATAGGCTATTTTGCATTTGGGTACCAATACTTAGGTTGGCTGAGAGGCAATGGGAGGGCATGAGAGAAGACAAATGTGATATAGCTTGTTTTATTATAGCCTGAATAAAGGCTTTAAGGTCTAAAGGATATTACTTCAATCAAATGAATAAACTTAAATGGGTTCCAAGCTGCCTACCCATGCAGTCCATGTAGTGTATGTTTGTGTGTTTGTTTTTGTGGGCTGGCCTGATTTCCATTTCAATTTCTGTGTTACACAGCCTTATAAAGGAAACTGTAAAAATTATCTGTATTCTATAACTTTAAATTGACTCTTCAGAATACTTAGAAGAAAGTAATTCTGGCAGTGTATCCTGAAGGTAAGATGCATCTTTATTTTTCTACATCTTTCTTTACAAAATGATCCCATAGAATGCCCAACTTGTGGATAATCTGTGGCAAATTTAAATTTCCTCAGTTTGGCAGAGCAGACACCTTATCTTTTCCAACCTGGTCCAATATTATGCCCTGACCTTAGGGTGGGGATTTAGATACAAATGTCCAGGAATCCAGAAAGAGTCAAGATAGTGAAACCTCAACCACAACTTAACAATGTGGATATAAATGTCTCCATATATACAGTGTTTTAAAATTTAACTTTTATCATTATTATTATACTTCAAGTTCTAGGGTACACGTGCACAACGTGCAGGTTTATTACATATGTATACATGTGCCATGTTGGTGTGCTGCACCCATGAACTCATCATTTACATTAGGTATATCTCCTAATGCTATCCCTCCCCGCTCTCCCCGCCCCACAATAGGCCCCAGTGTGTGATGTTCCCCTTCCTGTGTCCAAGTGATCTCATTGTTCAGTTCCCACCTATGAGTGAGAACATGCAGTGTTTGGTTTTCTGTTCTTCAGATAGTTTACTGAGAATGATGGTTACCAGATGCATCCATGTCCCTACAAAGGACACGAACTCATCCTTTTTTATGGCTGCATAGTATTCCATGGTGTATATGTGCCACATTTTCTTAATCCAGTCTGTCACTGATGGACATTTCGATTGATTAGTGTGGAAAACAGTGTAGTGATTCCTCAGAGATCTAGAACTAGAAATATCATTTGATCCAGCCATCCCATTACTGGGTATATACCCAAAGAATTATAAATCATGCTGTTATAAAGACACATACACATGTATGTTTAAAATTTAACTTTTAAAAAGAAATAAAAAACCATGTAATTCTTTCAACAAAATGTTCATTTTGGTTTACAATGAATGAAATGCATTATTTTTTAGTTCACAGAATTATTAAATTTTCTATAGCTATAAGGTTTCAAACTTGGCAAGTACCATCTCTCTTACCTAGTCTCTCCATTCAGTATGTGAAGAAATGAAGGCTAAGTAAATGCCTCAATGCAGGGTCATATAATGGAATATGCAAAGTTATTATAGGAGAACTACAGTGTTATTGAGGTATCAGTGGGACTATTATTATTTAGACTCAATTATTAGAGTTCAAAATTCAGGTACTGCATGGTTTTCCATTCTATGCCACATTCTTGTTTGAACTCATATTCATTAAGTGCAGACTGATATTAGGATCAGCACTGTACTTTACAGCTTTTCCAAATATATGTGACTCCTGGCTTACCCACTCCTTTAGATTATTTACAGATCGACTCCTAAAATAACACTAGTGCTCAACAAGCGACTATTTTGAAATGTAGAAGATAGCTTTGTTGTATAGAACTGTTCAGATTTGCTCACTGAAAAACACTGAGCATTGGTGCTTATATTCACTGTTGATATGGGACCTCTTTATTGCTAGGTAGTGTGATAGACACTTGGCACACGTGGGCTTTAATTCTTACAACTCTTTTTGTTTGATGTTTTTTTAAAAATAGATAAATTAAGGTAGATATTTCTGTGTTACAGATGACGAAACTGGAGATGCCACTTCGTGGAGATTCAAACTTTTCTTTCTAAACTGATGTTTTTCCTACTCTGACACACTTCACCTAAGTAGCATTATTCAAATATTAGTAACTTTGCCATAGCAATCTAATTATTTTTAATGGTTCTTTCATTTCAGCCATTTCTTTTTTCTCTTTTGCCATTTTCCTTCTCTCTCTTTTTTTTTTTTATACACATGTGACCCAGGTGTGTCTATTGGGTAGCATAGCATGCAGGAGGTCATGACTTCAATTTTATGGTCAGTTAGCAGTACTTAGATCTACCACTGTGGCAGATGTGACTGACACAAGAGGTGGAGTGAGTGAGTTCAGTGCAGCGCCAGACTTTTATGACCCCTGGGCTCCTGGGCATGTTCCTGTGAGGTTGACCCACACAGGTGCATTCTTATAGAAGTTCACGTGCAGTAATGATTTTACACAAAAAAACATGGAAAGGCCAAGGTCTCAATTCTCATCTTTCTTTTTTGGGAATTGAAACGAGTCTAGGGACAAAACTTTTGCGGGCCTCTGCGTGAACTTGCTGGGTCACATTCTCCATGGTGGCCTGCTTTAAATCTGGTAACTCAGACTTTTTTTTTTTTTTTTTTTTTTCTGGATAATCTTTTTAGCTGTGGTTTCTTAAAAGTTTAGGAACAAGCTTTGGACAAAGCTGCCAATCAGGAAATAACAAAGCTATAGTGAGCTAGGAGGTGACGAAACGTGAATCCTCAAAGCAAGAAATATCTCCTTTTTCATCCTGACCTGCAATTACTTTGCACATCTAGAGGGATGGACCCATAATACCTCTGAAGAAAGAGTGACACTACATATGTCTCAGAGCTGTCGTAATACTGTGTGAACCAGTTTGCATGCTATTTCTGTGACAAAATCATGTTCTCGATGTGATACTGTCTTCTTTAAGAGCCCCAAGGTAAAGAAGCAAGATTACTATGCCCTACTTAGCACATCGGTGCCATGAAGCTTGGACCCCAAAGGAGGATAGCGGTCATCAATTAAAAAGCATGGCTCAGATAACAACAAACCAGTAAAAGCAGTATTCAGAATCTCATTTACTAGCTGTGCCACAATCGATACCTGGTTCAGAGAAATAATCCCTAACACAAAAAATACGTGTGACAAATACTGTCTTTGCCTCTTCCTAACCATTGGGACAGGGAAGTGGTCGTCTGTAAGATTCCAGTATCATTTTACTTTTACCGTGCAAAGAATCCCTTATGTGACCTACCCCCAAGCTGCATATTTTAGCAGAGAGGTGTCATACAAAAACTGCTGGAGCTGCAAATCTCCTCAGATAAGAAGGAAAGGACAGCCTTTAGACTGGGAATAAGGAAGAGAAAATGTAACAATGCATGCTCTCTTTCAGACTTGTGGTAAAGCTAAGTGAACTTGACAAACTAGGTCAGAGCTTTAATATATATCTGATCAAAATAAATTTCAGTCATATGGCAAAATCACAAGGTTGAGATATGATACATAATTGCCCTGAACTTAATAGTTTACAACCCACTTGCATTTGTATTATCCCTCGTATTTTAAACCTCATAAAATGTTGTACAGGACTAAATGAGACATGCATTAGACCCAGCCAACCTATTGTGGTAGCACTTTTTATACAAATGGAAATCAGATGTAAATGGACCTCTCATATACCTATTTTAACTTGTTATGAAGCCACTAATTGCATATCTTGTATAAGTACAAAACCTGTCTTCTAATTTTCTGAAAATTCTAAGCAACTTATTTTCCTATGGTGACATTTGAATCCTGAAAATTTGGAGTGTATACTAGCTGTGAGTTTCATCTTATAAACTCATATTTTGGTTTCGATTTCTCCAGAAGCAGATTATCATACCAGAATTTAAGTGCCAATAATTTATGTAGGAGTTCATCCAAGAGAACATGGGTAGGTGAGTGAAAAAGTGAAGTAGAGAAGAAAGGAATAAACCAAGAAATGTTACATAATCAAGAAAATTACCATTGTGGACAATTGGAGCCACTAAGGAACCCCTGGAGGCATTGTAGAATATGCCTAAAGAGGTCTCATCCCAGTCAATGGTATGGCATGCAGACTGAGACATATATTCAAGATCCTAGCTACTTCCAAGGACATTAACTTTCCAGAACTTCCACTCTACCCCACACACTGGCTGACAGTGTTCCTGAAGCCAATAATAAAAAAAAAAAAAAATCTCTGGAAGAAGTTGTAGGTGTTTACTTATTACAGCTTCATCTGATCTCTTTCTTCCCTTTATTCACCTGTCTTTCCTGTTCTTCTCTTTACTGATCGTATTCCCCTATTTCTTTAAAGCAAAACAAATTTATCATATTCCTGCTAACAAATTTAACGGCCATCTCTACTTTCCCACAAGTTTTAAAAAAGTACTTTTTGTGTTTTTGTTTGGAGTTTGTTTCTTCACCAAAATAATGACTCCAAAAAAATCTAGTGCTATCCCCAAGAGGAATGTTAGTCAATAAGATTTTCTCCAAATTTATCACAATAGTTGGGAAGACAAGGAAATTGAGGCTGGGGTTCTCTTACTAATTTGCCTACTAGTAAAAAGCTAAGAAATACCGGAGGCCTGCTGATTCTAGATCTTGAGATTCTTCTCCACATGAGGTTGCTTTTCATCACAGGTTACGCAGTGTAAATAAATGTTGAACAGGACTCAGTGAGATGTGTGCTATAGCTATATTATTTTCTCTTCCTCTACCATGCCAAGCGGTAGCTGCACAAGCAAGGTGATGGAAAGTGGCTACTAGTCAGATAGATCAAACCTTAAAGCTCATCCCTACTAGAATCCCATGTGGTCTATTTTTCTTTGTGTCTTGAGGTTCCAAGTCAACCTTTCTTGAGAAATTTCATTGTTTTATTATCTTCCAAATTCTTTCTGTTGGATTTCAAAGTGAATTATGAAGAGGGTCAGGAGGCATGATTTTAAAAGGAAATAAAAAGATTTCTTATTGATTTTTTTAAAAAGAAACCATTTTACTATATCCTTAAAAATGCACTGAAGATTAACTTAGGTTATCCAAGCAATTAAAATGTCATTCCTGGTCAATTTTAGTCAAAGTACAGGTTAGAATTTTTTAGTGAAAACTCTATGATTTTAGCTTTATCATGATATTGTTTACATTTGAAAAAATTCTGGTGGCAAATGCAAAGTAATGTATTTTTCTTAATGGAAAAAAAATAACACAAGTATGATTGTAGGGGAATATCGAACTCATGCACATTTACACAGGCCACACAAACCATGGCTTGAACAGCCACTTATCTGAGTCTTGGAGGAACTCTTTGTGATAATTCCAAAACTTGAAAGGAGGGGAGACCTGTGAGGACCTGCTAGGAGGCTATCTCCCACTCACTTACCTCCCTGTCTCTCCTGGGAGGCTGTCATGACATGCTTTCCCATTGTCTCCAGGATTCTGATGAGATATGAGGCTTTCTGCCCACCTCCCTTAAAATAGAGCAGGAGGCTATGCAACCACTTAGCCACTTACATAACCTTTGTGAATGTACATTGATTTGAGCATCTGCTATATACCAAGACCTATAATATGTAGTGATTTATTTTGTTTCATGGAATCATTTCAACAATCCAAGAAGGTAGAAATTATTATCTATATTTTGATACAAGGCAACTGAAGTCTAGAGATGTTAGGTGTCCTGGACAAGGTCCTAAAGTAACCATGAATACAGCTGGGACTGTGGTTCCTGACACCACACCTGTGTTCTTTCCATTCACTGTCACTTCCATTCATGCAACATCCATGCCCAATGGTGGTTCATACAGTATTGAGAGTAAAGTCAAGTTTATTTTGAACTAGCTGCTTAGAAACAAGGCCAAAGAGAGTCTTATAATTACATTCCTTTAAGTAATAAAATATATTTTGTTTTCCTAAAATCTAAAAATCTGGAGACCTGAACAACATATTGGATCAACCGAATTATCAGTGAAGCCTGGCATTCTATCTCAGATATGACAATAGTGAATTTCTACTAAAATTTATGGTAGAATTCTTGCTGCATTTAAACCTTAGATGGTTGAAGTTAAACTCTAATAATCTTGAGTATAATATATTCCTGTCAGAGACTTTGGAAACAAAGTCTAGCTGACAATGTTGGTGGAATATACCTTATTTCAAAAGAATACTAGAGAATGTATGTTTTCAAAGAAATGACACTGACATTTTAAAAGTTATACATCCAAATTCTTTCACTGAAATATGTTTTGATTCCTTGTATTGGTCTCTGCAATAGACCAGGCAGGTATGAAGAGTGTGGGATTCAAAAATGAGTGAATCAGATAAAATATTTCTAAAACTACATACGAGCCTAAGAATTTTCCCAGGAATGAATGCTGTCACTGCCTGGAATATTTCTGGGATTCTGTTTTTGATATTTTCCTCCAATTCATGGGGGTTATACACTTATTCGGATACCTGCCATCATGTATGATCTCTGTCCTTTAAGATAAAGTTCATTTTCTCCTATAAATAGTCCTTCCTAAGGATTTGGAGACTCTGGCAGAGGTCAGCTACTTGCAGCAAACTATTGATGGAAAAATACCACCTTCTCTTTCTGAACCAACCATAAAGATCATCATTTTTGATCGTGCATCTTTAGGAGGGATGACTATTGAGTGTTGATGTAAGAAGGTAGTATCTACTTAGTGGATGGATCATTTGAGTCAAGCTGGGCAATAAATGGGGTGACAGATTTCACAACCTGCCTGTCTGTGATTTGTGTCTGATATTCGAATTTAGGAAGTGGTCAAAAAATCATTAGGAATAAGTGTGTGGAATAAGATGAGCAATCTATTTGAAGAAAATTAACAGGTATATAAGAAGGGCTCAGAAAAAATGTGGTAAAATGATTAACTGACTTGAGTAACCTAATGGTAAATTTTGTTTCAAACATGTAATCTGACGATGGATTATGAGGAAGAATATTACTTTTAGAAAGTAAGTTCTGTAAGTCATTTGCTCATTTATTATACTAAGGTACTTTCTTTGGAAAAGACTTAGATAAGAAACATTTCCAAAAGTGGTTAAAGCAATGAGCACTTTTTAGAATAAGTAGACATACTGTGTTATTTGACGGGTGCCTATTATGCACCAGTGACAGGCTTTTTTATTTATTCCTCTTTGTAACATTGCAGGTATACATTATTATGATTACTTGACAATACACTGAGGTTTAACAAGTGAAATGGCTTGTTGAAGGTTATAGTCAATGACAGCCCTAGTTTTGGAATTCAGGCCTATCTGATTCCAAATCATGAATTCTTTTTAAAAAAATAAAAATTAAAAAACAATAATTGCTGTTTAAGATATAAAGAGAACTCATTAACATACATAAATATTCTGGGGAGTTCACTTTTTGAAAGTTCGTTACTGTGTGCATACACCATATATAAAAATTACTTGAGAACCTAGATCTAGAAGATTTACCTTTCCATTTATTACTGACATGCCTTTGGAAGTTTTCTTTGTTATTTCTAAATGAAATCCATGCTAAATGTCAGAAATTAGAACATATATTTATTATACAAATATCTCCAATCTTGATAGTGGTGAATAGTTTCACCTCCGAAGTAATGTTGAGAATTATGTTAAATGTTTTGAAGACTAAATGCCCTCCTCTTAAAATGCAACCCTTCCTCCAGCCTGCAGGTTGTCATCTATTCTCTGACACAAACAGCCTGATTCCCACATGGCATATTCAGTGCTGCCCTGTACAGACTCATTTACAGTGACTCCATTTAAGTCACACTTTTTAAATTGTTCCCAAGAGACCTGGCTCAAATAGAGCGGAGCCGGCTGCATTAGCCACCACACACAGCCAGGCTGAGTCACAGGCATGTTTAATCTGTTCATTTCAAATCTCTGTGATGCTTTGTCTCTTAATGATGGCACTGCCTATAAAAACTAGGCTGTAAGCCTTTTGATTTGCCTTAGTCCAGGGCTGGGAACATCTAAGGCAAGGCAAAGCAATACTGTCTTACTGTACCCAGATGCTGAGCTCACCTCTTTAGGAAGATAATTATTTTGCCCAAGGCAATGACCCTGGATAATGAGACTAGGGTTCAACTTACCTTGTCTGGTATTTAAAGACTTGTATAATCTGTTTAGCTTCACATTGTGCCACGCCCATCAAACAGCTTTGCTCCATTTAACTATATTGTTATTTCTTCCCCCTCACATTTTCTCATTCTTGCATCTCACATTCATGCCTCTTTTATTCATGCTGCTCCCATCTATATTCTTGAAGTCAGTGTAAGTTTGGTTAGATCACCTTGAAGATGATTTCTAACACTATGAGATTGTGGAATTCCTTGGCTATCATTCCCTCTGTTCTATATCCACCATGCCAAGTTCAGAATGTTAACCTAAATTGGTCACTGGGAGGGCTAAAAGAAGAGGTGTGTGAAAACCAGAAATCTCAACTCAGTTATCTCTGTCCTCTAAATTCTAGAATGCTTTGCACTCCTTGTGTATTCAATCCCATAATGTTCTCTATTTTTGAAATAACTATTGATTTCTTACTCCTGCTTGGTCCCAGCAACAAGACTGAATCTCTTTGAGAAGCAGTGAATGCCTTACCTGACTTTCATATTCTCACACCACTCTTTACATGTCTGGGAATTGGGCAAACGTTAGGCCAACCTTATGAGGAAGTGCCTTTTTTTCTGTCTCCTAATATCCCTCCATTTCTGTAAATCACTTCTCTAGAGCACACAATAATTTTTGAAATTCCATGTCATTGAAAGCATATTTTGACTGGAGGAAAATTTAAGGACAAAAAATAAACAACAACAACAAAACCATGAAATTTATTCATTTTACTTACCATCCTCCCTCTTTCAGTAGGATTTGTGCCCTAAAGGAAATACATTTACATATTTAAGGACTCATTCTCAATTCTCCTGAGTAAGAGAACCTCAGTGAAGAGAAAAAAAGCAGGCATAACTCTACCCTGAGACCACAGGAATCTCTACCTGGGTTTCCTCAGCTCAGAATAAAAATGATTGCCACAAAAAATTAATCACCTACACCAATTTCAATAAGAATCTGAGTATGGATAGATTCGTTTTATAAGCAACTATAGTATAGTGTTATGCTTCAATTTAACAGATTACCTTGGTTCCATTTTTTTATACTTTCCCTTCTAGACGCATGATCTTGAGTACATTAATTGTGTTAGGCTGTTCTTGCATTGCTATGAAGAAGCACCCAAGCCTGGGAAGTTTATGAAGAAAAAAGGTTTAATTGGTTCACAGTTCTGCTGTACAGGGAGCATGGTGACAGTATCTGCTTCTGGGGAGGCCTCAGGAAGCTTTTACTCATGATGAGAGGTGAAGCATCACATAGTAAAAATG
Source organism: Rhinopithecus roxellana (assembly GCF_007565055.1). NCBI lineage: Eukaryota > Metazoa > Chordata > Mammalia > Primates > Cercopithecidae > Rhinopithecus > Rhinopithecus roxellana. Next base: position 142,174,511 of record NC_044553.1, on the reverse strand, counting down.
CAAGAGAGAGAGTAGGGGTAGAGACAGGTGCCACATGCTTTTCAAAGACCAGATTTTGCAAGAACTCGCAATCACAAAGATAGCACCAAACCATGAGAGATCCACCCTCGTGATCCAAACACCTTCCACCAGACCCAACTTCCAGCGCTAGGGATTACAATTCAACATGAGATATGGGTGGAAACAAATATCCAAACTATATCACTTTTATCTGCCTGGGTTTTATCATTTTTAAGTCAGTTATTGATGTGGCATCTACCATCTGGGATTGTTTCAAGAATAAAAATTAGTATAAGTAATATATTTAGTGCACAGCCTGGACACAACAAAACTTTAGCCAACGTTAGCTATGATTTATATTCGTGTCCTGAAAATATTATGCATTTAAATAATGCTGATGTTTCCATTTTACAGATGACAATATAATATGCCTGAAAGATTAACTATACACAGCACTTTGTGACAGTGTGTTCCCGAAGAACCCAGGCTTTTTGACTTCAAATTCTGTGTTTTTCCCTCACTGGGTGAAATTCGTTTAATGACACTGATCCATTTTCATCTCAATAGCAATTATCACTCTCTGAAATTACTTTTTACATAATAATTTCTGTTCTCTTTATCCTTCATGCAGTATTATATCTGCACTAAGCTATAATGTGGATAATTGCACATCCACTTGTCTTGTTTATTAAAGTACCTCTAGGACAGAAAACAGTTCTTGTCATCTAAACATTTGTACAATCAATGAATGAACAGTAGAGTGTGTGTGTGTGTGCACGTGCATGTGTGTGTGTGCACGCGCATGTGTGTGTGTGTGCACGCGCATGTGTGTGTGTGTGCACGCGCGCGTGTGTGTGTGCACGCGCATGTGTGTGTGTGAAGGGTGTTATTTTGTAGCCTTCTCTCCCCTTTTGAAAGATTTTATACTGCCTTTGCCAGATACCTCTTCACACGGCCAAAGTCTTGATATTGTGATTGGCCAGAGCTTGGCATATTGAATAGAACAGTTATTATTGAGGACACAGGCTCTGCTCTTTCTCACTTCCTCTTGCATTTCAGACTCCAATAAGCCAGATAATTTGAGAGTCTTTAGATCCTCCCATGTCTTATCTTTGGTAATACTGTGTGATTATGAAGGTGAGTAGACTTAAGCACTAACCTTAGGTCACTGCACTGGCTCTAAGACTTAACAGTCACTTGACTGGGGCTGAGAGACAAGCTAAGAATAAGACCCTACTTAGGCCTGAATCCCAGCCACGGTGTTAAGCATTACAGCTAGTACCTAAGCAGTTCTTGCTTTCCCATTTTGTTACTGAACTTTGCATTTAATCTCCTTAGAACATTGGGGAAGGTGAGGTATGATTGGCTGCACAAAATAATTTGGACTCTCCTGGGTCCTTGATTATATTTAAATATTTAGCTCTATCCTTCCTCAGGCCTTTATCTCTTACATTGCTATCACCCAGCTCAGAGTTGCACCAAAGTTTTGAAAAAACAGTTAGATAACCTTGTTTCCTCCAGTAAATTTAAGGCTGCTTTTGTTGAAGCTCTTGGTTTTTTTTTTCTTGATAAGCCCATGCACTCCCAAATTGCACAATATTTCAGGTTAGGGAAACACCTGTATACGCACATAGGTAGTTTATGTAGGTAAATGTACAACTTAATGATTAAAAGTTCTGGGCTTTGATATCAGAAAAAAAAAAATGTGGCTCTGCCACTTTACAGGCTGTGGTATTAGGAAAGGAACTGAGACTTGGTTTCTTCATCAGGAAAATGTGAATAATGCCAGCTGGGTGCGGTGGCTCACACCTGTAATCCTAGCACTTTGAGAGGCCAAGGAGGGTGGATCACGAGGTCAGGAGTTCGAGACTAGTCTGGCCAACATAGTGAAACCCCATGTCTACTAAAAATACAAAAAATTAACCGGATGTGGTGGTGTGCACCTGTAATCCTAGCTTCTCGGGAGGCTGAGGCAGGAGAATCCCATGAACCTGGGAGGCGGATGTTGCAGTGAGCATAGATCGCGCCATTTCACTCCAGCCCAGGTGACAGTGTGAGACTTCTCAAAAAAAAAAAAAAAAAAAAAAAAAAGTGGATAATGCCTAAGGAAAACAAATTGGTTAATGTTTGTTAAATGTTTAGTATAGTGTCTGTTGCCTTCTAATGGAAATCAGACTGAGAAGAAAAATGAAGTGTGTACTTGTGTATATATGTTAAGATGGGAGTGAGGGTTAAGGACTTACAATTTGTCAGCATGTGGTAGCACGAATATACCAGAATCATAAGAAAAATGGAAATATGGTAACAGGCAGTAGTAAAGAATTGATCTGGCATAAATCACTTTATACAAATAAAAGGAAGGCAGATCACTGCACTTTTAAAATCATCTGTCACTTTTGCTTTCCTGCCTAGAAAATCTAAAATAACTGCAGAGGGATGAGCAGTGTTGTTCATGGGATAAAGAATGGAAGGAACTAGGATGTAATACTGGCTGAGTCCAGGATGTTTGATGTGGTTTTCAATAGCCATGCCTCCTGAATTTTGACTACTACCATGTGAAAAAGAAGCAACTGGCAATGGCAGAGCTATCAAAATGATATTCTGGGAACCTCGGCCACGCCTTTGCTTCAAATCTTTAAGTGTCTGATGGGGGTGGGCACCAAAATCCTGGGCACTCATTTTCCCAGCTCCATTCTACACATTTGATCCTTATGTTCTGTTCCCGAATGTTTTCATTATGTGAACAAAGAATTTGTGTTTTGGGTGTGAGTAGGATTTGAAATTGGTTAAAGAAATCTATTGGGTTCCTTAAATTTCAAGGGTCTAGCTTTGTTTGTTTACACTGTTGCACTTCTTGCTGTTTCAGTGATGCAATGCATCAACACCTCCCAGTGAAGTTTCATGAGGGACTATTCTGAGAGAGGAGTTGTGAACTTACAGGCAGCTCTTCCGGAGAATTGTTGATGCTTGCCACTAAAGCCCTGTGATCTGCTTTACGTGAGCTTGGCAAATGTTTATGGAATCAGTCAATGTGCCAGTCACAGCTTCAGGAGAATTTCATCATTCATTTCTCATAATAACCTTGTGTGAGAGCTGTCATTATTTTCTGAACTAACTATGCAGAAATAGTCTTGGAGAGGTTGAACACCTTGTCCAAGGTCAAACAGTGAGCTTGTGGATGGGGTAAGCCTACTATCAGAATGTTATTTTCTAGGTTTATTCTTCTATGTATTCCTTAATTAAACTGAGTATTTGGCTCTAAGTTATGGGGTCAGAGTAGTTCTTGAAAATATAATCTTTCATATAATATAATCTGTTTACTGTTTATTCCTCTTAAAAACCCTATATAGATTAATGTTTCAAAAATGTGGAAACTCAAATCAGAAAGTCCTTGATTAGAACATCTTAATTTGAGTTTCTGGTCTCTTCCATGGATGAACTTCAGGAGGCCTAAAATGGTTTGCTTTTTGTTTAATCTGTGTTCATATGTGCATTATATAAAGGGGGTGTCCATAACTCTTCAAATCTTCTGAATGTTTCTAAATCCAAAAATAGTGATTATAAGCTCTTTTCAAAATTGAAAATAATTCTCTAAATATTTTTCTTAAAACCTCTCTGATTTTTGACCCAAACAGAAATAATACACAGTAAAATAAAATATATCGTTCTCAACATTTTTTGTTCTCTCCTATAAGAAATGTGAGTTTCAAGGTATCTAGAGATGAGTGCCTTTTTAACAATCACTTATAGAAGTTTATTTAAATATGATTGACATTCACTCCTTAGTCAAACTTAATATTGATTTAAGTGGACCTACAATTTAGTAAGAGAAACACAAAGAATGATTATAATTTCAACTGGAAAATAAGAGCTCTGTTACTTATCAGGATCACTTCTGGTTAAAATTAATAGCATTTTCTATCTCTCTGGGATCTTGAGAGTAGGGAAATTCCAGCAGATTTTTATTATACAATTTTAATTAAGAAGGTTAACATGTTGGGCAAACAAAGAAATAAAAGCAATACAATCAAGGGGGTACCATTAGGTTAAAGGGCTGAGTCAGTACAGATTAATTCCATGCTGATCCATTATGATGTTGAAGGCTGCTAATTAGTTGTTGAGATTCATAGTTAATCTGATACAGAGCATGACCTTGATAGGCTTTCTTATCATCAAAGCTGACGAGAATGCTTTACATATTATTCCAAAAACAACAGAAATTTATTGTAGTCTAATATTTTTTCAAAGCTTTGCACGTTCATGTTTATTAGCTTGTAGTTAACTTGTAATGTCTTTATCAGGTTTTGGTGTTAGAGTTAGGGCAACTAATAAATTGTAAAATGTTCTCTACTTTTTTAAAGATAATTATTATTTAATTTTTTAATGTTTAATAGGAGTTACAAGTAAAAGCATCCGGACCTGAAATTTTTCATCAGACGGTTTTTGATGACAAAATATCTCTTTAATACATAGAGGCTATTTAGAGTGTCTTTTTTATCTTGAGTTAATTTTGGTAACTTATTTTTTAATGTCAATTTTATTAATATTTTTGAAATTGTTCATAATATTCACTTATTTTTCTTCCTTAAAATGTCTGCAGCTACTATAATGATATCCCCTTCTTTCTCCTGTTAGTAACATATTCCTTCTCTCCCTCCTTTCAACTTCACTTCCTTCCTTCCTGTTTTACCCTCTTCATTCAGTTTGCTGAGATTTACTAAATTTTAAAAACTTTTCAAAGAATGAACTTTGGGTTTTGCTAATTTTCTTTATTTTTTATTATTGATTTTATTAAATTCTGCTTTTATATGATTATTTATTTTCTTTTAGTTACTTGAATTTTAAGTTCTTTAGCTTTTTAGTGTAGAAATTTAAATAGTTGGATTTAATGCTTTTCGTTTTTTTTTCTGAGGCATTTTAGGTGATAATTGTCACCTTAAGCACTGTTTGACCTGTACCTATATACTTGCCTGTTTTATATTTACATTATCTTTCAATTGAAAATTTCCCTTGTGATATCTTTGAGTCATCGCTTATTTAGCAGTTGAATAGTTAATTATCTGTGTATCTTCTAAATGTCATATTGTCGTTGATATCTAAATTAATTTTCAGACTTATTTTGCGGTCTTACATACAGTCTCTCTTAGGAAATACTCCATGTCCACCTGGATAGAATGTGTATTCTGCAGTTGTTGGATATCCTTAAATGTTTAATAGGTCAAGGTGTTTGATAGTTGGTCAATATCTTATATCCTTACTAATTTTGGCCTTTTTGGTCAACTTCCCTTATCAGTTGCTAAGAAAGGGTTTACTAAAATCATGAACTGTGGTTGGGATTTGTGTCTTCATTTATTTAGTTAATATTTTGAAAATAAATTTTGGAAGATTTTTAAATGTCTCTTAGTACCTAAACTTTTAAATATTCACTGAGAACTTTGTATATTTCATGATATTAATGAATCGTACTCCTCCTCCTCCAAATCTTGTTCACCTTGCTGATATTACCTACAAACCAGCATAAAAATACACATTTAAAAAGAATCATTTATAATTTACTTTTAGGCTTTGTCTATTTTAATTATCAGGGTATGCCAGATCAGTTGTCATTACTGTTATTGTTGTTTTATTTTGGTGTATTAATGAAATAAATATTTCTGTTCTATTGAAATACATTTTCTATAACTTGAAAAATAATGATAAAATAATAAAATGGGTACAAGTTGAAAATTCCATCTTTGAAGGAGTAACAAGCTACACATTCTATCACTTTCAAGATTTATTCAGCACAGGGAAGCTTCCAAAATGTAGGAAAAAATTGTTTATGGGCTCTTTCTGCATTAGTATCTCTTTCAAGATTTACTCAAATGTTTCAAGAAGACCCATTAGTCAAAGTGAGTACTCAGGTGTAAATCAAAATTGTCTCCTTTAGGCTATCTAATATCCTATTACAATACTAATATGGTTTATGAAAACATTTTATGCTGCAAATGAACGAATATTGCTGGAAATGGAATGGTCAAGAGCCTCTTTTTTTTTCTTTGCCAACCATCTAAGCCTTATAAAAATCAGATTTGTTATCTAACATATTTGAATGACTAGGCAGCACGAATCACCAGGTAGCATTAGGTTCTTTGATTTTCATGTAATTTCTGGAATTGAATATTTTCTGCACTCCCTATAGATTATATAAACCATACATATCTATGATAATGTGGAACTCAAAATTGTGTAATTGAAATCCTATGGATAATGTAAAAAAATTCATCAATAGCAAAACCTATTGACTATAATTTTATCTCTCAGCTTATTATTATTATTATTATTACTTATAGGTAGGGGCTATCAGCAAGAAAACAGTGCTTTAGCTTAAAGATAGAATGTGGATGAAAGGTGAAAAGAAGCATTTGGGATTATTTGAAAATTGAATCACTGATTTGTAAATAAGTCAGTGTCGACATATGAAAATTATCCTTTGTATTTTTTCTACTTTTATATTAATTATAGCCAGTGAACTCAGTTCAAGTTCAGTTCAAGCTTCTCGATGTTATGATTTGAAAGTTTGTGTCCCCTCAAAATTCATATGATGAAATCCTAACCCACAAGGCAATGGTGTCAGGAAATGGGAACTTTGGGAGGGAATTTGCTCATGAGGGCAGAACTCTCATGAATGGGATGAGTGTCCTTGTAAAATAAACCCAGAAGAGCACATTTTCCCTTTCTGCCATGCAAGACACAGCAAAAAGCCAGCTATCCATGAAGAAGGAAGAGGGGCTTACCAGACACTGAATCTGCAGAAGCCTTGATTTTGGCCTTTCTAGCCTCTAGTACTGTGAGAAATATTTTTTTGTTGTTGTTTATAAGCTACCTAGTTTATGGTATTTTTAAAACAGCATCCTGTATGCACTAACACATCATTAAAAATAAAAGTAACAACAGCAACCTCAGATCTTGTGCAGGAAAGTTTTTGGGGGGAGTTGCTTTTGGATGAGATTAACAATTACATCTGTGAACTTTTGGTGAAACACCATTCTCCAAAATATGAGTGGATCTCATCCAATCATTGAAGGCCTGCACAGCACAAAAAGTCCAGTCTTGCTGAGCAAGAGAGAATTCTTCAGCCTGCCATCCTTCAAACTAGAACTGGAACACTGGCTTTTCTTGTTCTGCTATAGCCTGACAACCCCATTGCAGATTTGAACTTGCCAACCTCCATAATAAAGTGAACTAATTTCTTATAATAATTGCTATATATATACACATACATAACATGTGTATATATATATATAGATTTGTTCTATATATGTGTATATATAGGTGTGTAGATGCCTATATATGCTTTTAATGTAAAGACACACATATAGAGAGAGAGACATCTATATCTATAGATATACACATACATTTACCTTGAAGATGTTGCATGTTTAGTTTCAGACCATCATAATAAAGCAAATATCTCAATGAAGAAAGTCATCACGCTAACTTTTTTGTTTCCCATAGCATATAAAGGCTATGTTATATGATGCTGTAGTCTATTTAGTGTGTGATAGCATTATGCCTAAAAATGCAATGCAGAAATCTTAATTTATAAATATTTCATTGCATCCAGAAACGGTGGCTCCCGCCTGTAATCCCAGCATTTGGGGAGGCTGAGGCAGTGGATCATGAGGTCAGGAATTTGAAACCAGTCTGGCCAAGATGGTGAAACCCTGTCTGTACTGAAATTACAAAAATTAGTAAGGTGCGGTGGTGGGAGCCTCTAATCCCAGCTACTCGGGAGGCTGAGGCAGGAGACTTGCTTGAACCCGGGAGGTGGAGGTTGCAGTGAGCAGAAATCGTGCCACTGCACTGTAGCCTAGGCAACAGAGCAAGACTCTATCCCCAAAACAAATAAGAAATTAAAAAAATAATAAAACAAACAAAACAAAAAACCAAAAAAAACTTTATTGCTTAAAAATTACTGACACAGAGACACAAAGGAAACATGTGCTGTTGGAAAAATGGTGCTGAGACACATCTTTGACACAGGGTTTCTGCACACTTTCAATCTGTAGATAATGCAATATCTGCAAGACAAAACAAATAATGCAATAATAAATAATGTAATATTTGCAAGGCAAAGCACAATAAAATGAAATGTGTGTATATATACATATGTATACACGTGCGTGTGTGTATATATATATAGTGTTATTTTTCTAGAGAATCTTGACTAATATAGTGAGTTTATGGAACTTCTTAACAATATAGATTTAAACAAAGACATCTCATTTAAGTTAAGGTTATTAACTTCCTGATGAAGATCATCTTTTCATGTTCAAAGAAAATCCTCATTTTCAGAATCTGCCTCTGAACATCTCTGTATCTCCTTAGATCCAAGTCTGAGTAAAAAAAACGGCTTAACCAAGGTGTAGGACTGAGACCCAGAGAGCTAGAAATCCCCCTTAAATAGAAATTTGTCTAAGAACACTATTTTAATATACTTGGGTAACTTTTCAAGCTTTGGAAGTAGTTGTCTAGTCTTTGAAAATGTGAACTAACTTTAGTGGTTTTGCTTTCAGCAAGTCCACCCAGTATTCATGCTATGTAGGCCTGAGATGAGTTCTCACAAATGTCATTCCATTTCAACAAACAGACACCGAGATTTGGGATACTATATCATACACCTATTTCTTAAACTTGGAAAATTTCTTCAAAATCATTTTATACCATAGGTTGTGACCACAAAGGGCAGGGCTATCCAGAATTGAATAAAGCTAAAAGATTCAAAGAACAAGGAAGACGGAGACAGGTTCTCGCTCTGTCACCCAGGCTGGAGTACAGTTGCACGATTATGATTCGCTGCAGCCTCAACCTCCTGGGCTCAAGAGATCCTCCCAACTCAGCTTCCCAAGTAGCTGGGACTAAAGGCATGTGCCACCAAACCTGGCTATTTAAGTTTTCTGTTTTTTGTAGAGACAGAATCTCACCACATTGCCCAGATTAATCTCAAACTCCTGGGTTCAAGAAGTCCTCCTGCCTGAGTCTCCCAATGTGCTGGGAGCGTGAGCCGTGGCTCCCATCCCTGAGAACAAGTTTTAACTACCATACCTGAAGATGGAGATCTTCTCAGGAAGTCAGCTTTCCGATGCAGAAAATAGAAAGAGAAAATGGTCACCAGATCTGAAAATCCTCTGGTAGCAACATATCTTCATAAATTCCTTTCTCAATGGAAACGGAAGGATTAACATACTGTGACTATCTCTTACTCTTTTTAAACAATGTACTACAATGTTTTGTTGGTCTTTTCCGGGAAGATAATTTTTAGTTCTAGTTAACAGAGAAAAACGTGTCTTGTTAAAGTTTCTATTTGGTTGGAAAATTGTATGGCTTATTTCCTTTGTTCCTATGATATATGAGATTTTAAAAATTTTCTTTACATCTACAATGAAATAACACGTAGGTGGATTTTGCCATCTTGGCCTATGGACTCTAGATGTAAATAGTTACATAGTGGGCACCCATTCTGCACATTGTCCCCAAAGAGCAAAGAACTAAATACATGCTAAGTTCAAGGGAAACAGTCTGCACAAGATCAATAAAGATTTCCACCTTCAGAGTCTAGAATCCATAATCATAACTTTCAGCTTTCATTTTAAAATATAAAAGGGTAAGACAGCATTTTGGGCTAATGTATTTCTCTTGGTTGCCTTGGGAATTTCTTTTCCTTATTAAAACAAAACCTAAAGACCCGACACACACACACACACACACACACACACACACACACAAGTCATGTAGGCAACTTCTGAAACTCAGTATCATTAATGTCATTAAAATCTATATCAAATTAAAGTCTGTGAAATTTACAGAAGAAGAAGGGCCAATTCGAACCTGCTGGAAGACTGTACATTTTCCTGATAATGGATTTGTCATGAATTCAGAACAAAGAATTTTTGAAATGTTAAGAAGAAGCATACTCAACATTCATACAACCTGTGTGTTGGTCATGAAAAAGACAAGAAAGGTGATCAATATGATACTTTATGTTTTTCCTAGCTCTTTGGAATTTTCTCTCAGTAAGGTTACTCTTTTCAGGTTTTTGGGTGGAAACACCAGAGGTTCACAATTGTGCTCATTCTCCAGGAAAGCCTTTGTGGGTTTTAAATTGCAATTAAACTCTCAAAAGAATGTTCAGTCCCATACAATTAGACTAGTCCCATTCAATTAGAATGCCTAGTCCCATGCAATAATTAAAGTGACCTATGTCTTCTCAGGTGCAGGAGTCAGATATTAATTTTCCCTAATAGACTGAAAGTCTCCTTCAATAAACTTACATTGGTAAAGTAGATACTCCCTACTCTCCTTGTTTGGAGGGAGGGAGGCTCGCAGAATAGCTTTCTTCAAAGAAATTCTGCTAACAAAATTATGCCTGAGGCAATTTTGTATATTTCTTTTGTTTTAGGGAGTCATTAACAAATGTTTAGCCATTAAAAAATCATTTGTTTTGAATATGTGTATGCTGTTTCGGCACCTAATTTTTGTACCCACACCTACTGCATCTTCAGATCTCATTTGAAATTTGCATGCAACCGTTCTATTCCATAGTGAGAGATTAGCTGAAACTGAGAGACTGTCATCAAAGTAAGGCATTTCTGGGAAATGAGCATAAGGAAAATATTCATAAAACAATTTTTCAGGTAAGAAGAATGCTGGAGATGTGTTTGTTGCTCATAAAGTTGAAGCAAATTGCAATTCTCCTGAAGGAAAAACTCCATGGAAATGTGAGATCGATTTCAGAGTGAGATCAATTCCTATTACAAAGCAGACAGTTGCTGCAAGAAGTTTCACATATGTGAGACACATGGAAAAGTACATTAAACATATTTCATGTCAAACTAAACATCAGAGCATCTATGTAGGCAAAGTTCCATGAATATAATGAATGTGGGAAATCCCTCACTGAGTACTCATCCTTTGCAACATCAGAGGATTCACATGGGAGATAAATTCTGTGAATACAGTGAATATGGGTAAGCCCTCAATCAAAAGAAGCGGCTTTTCCAAAATGAAGGAGTCCTTACTGAAGACAGAGCCCAGGAATGCAGTAGATGTAGAAAAGTCATTACTGTGAAATATTTTTCCTATTAAACATCAGAGAATCCACAATGGACTATTTTAGTTTTCATAATATTATTCCACCATCTTTAAAACTGAATGTATAACAATAATCTTACTATGCATGACAAGCTGATGAGTGTTGATCTGCAAAACACTCTGATTATCTAATAATTAAACCTCATTCTGGAAAAATGTCAGTGGGGCTGCAGTTTTATCTACAAGAGTTTTCATCCATTGGGATATCAAATGTCTCTCCTTTTTTGGGTATTATTAATACAAGCTATGCAATCATTTTTTGATGCATTTACATCTACTAGTTCAAAATATGCCGGCCACCTTGTGGGTAAGCAAGACTCTGACTTTTATTTCCTTCAGAGTTCTCCTAGTTGGTAGCATATAAATCTGGCACATTTGTTTGATTAAATTAGGTACATATTCCTGCTTTTACTTGCTTTCATAATTGTACTTTCCACTGACATCATCATAGCATTTAAACTTTCTCAGACTCTTAAATCATAAAAGAGTTTATTGAAATATTTCATTAATTAAACATAAATAGGTTTAATTTTTAATTAATATACCATATAGTCATTTATTTATGTTTAATATACCATATATTTATATTTACTATATATTCATTTAATATGCCGTATATTCATTCTCAAGTAACGAGGATGGGAGAATTTGTTAATGATCTTTGACAACATATAGTCGTTTTGGTTTTTATACTCACAACTAAGTGTGCCTTAAAAACAGGAAAGGGTTGATTGGTGCAAATCAGACCTAAGTCAGCCTCCTCCTATTAGGCTCAATTAGTTATTGGTAGTCTGGTTTTACAATATGATTTTGAGATATTTAGAAAATGCAGGAACTTAAATATAATTTGATGTGTTATTTAAGAGCAGAATTGATCTATTGCCGTAAGATGTGACTGTTCTGACAGATGAATTGTAAACAACTTAATATCAGCCTTAGAAGCCCTTAATATTTATTTTATCTACTACATAAACAAAATCTTGTTTTCCCTTCTCTGGTAGTAATTATGGCACATCAGATGTTTATGAACGGTCTATAGAGGTCTTTATTTCAAAACAATATATCATCAAAGCCCTAGAAAGTTTACTTTCCAGAAACACAGAAACACAGTTTTCTTCAATTATTTAAAACCAAAGTAAAGGAATGAAATGAGGACCACTTCTGCTACAAGAAATGTGTATTTCACTTACCAGGAACGCAGACATCTATTTGTACAGCCCTAGCACTTAAGATCTGGACCAAAGATTTGATTCTCTAATCGAAGGAAACAAGAGCGCTCCACTGATGGTTTCCTGAAATGCAATACAAATAATTTGTGCCACTGAGTAGACACTGAAACAAGACTCTGAAACCAGGCAATGCCACTGAAGTTAAGCACAGGAGGAAATTCAATAAAAATGCATTCTGACAAGAAATTACTTTTATGGTATTTTAAGTTAGGAATAACACTGGAAGGAATGCAGAACTAATGAAGTATCACATTTGGGTTTTTTTCCTTCCCCACTCCAGTGAGAGGAGTATAGCCGAACAAGTAGATAAAATAAGTACAGACAAGTGTTTAGAAGTGGTAATAGAAGTAAAGTCCCTAATAAAACAACTTCTGAAAGAAGAAGACAGTGAAATTCAAACCTGTAACCTCAAATAGTCTGAATGCAATATTGGGAAACAAATGTTATGAGAACCGTACAGTCATCGAATTGAAAAATCAAGTGACATGCTGAAATGCATATAAGATACTGGACCTGACAATATTTATACCAACACAAGTGGGTAGAAAAGCCTTCCATGTTGAAAAATCTCTGGCAGTTCCTGCTGTGGCCTAGACGTTTAATAGTTTGTAGCAGAGCTGAAGCATTCTACTTGTTTCAACACGAAACCATTATGAAAATACTTTTTTAAAGTATTATTTCTCTTAGCTGTTATTTTGGGGCTGATGAAGAATGATACAGTCTGGTGATAAGGCAAATAATACTGCAATCCTTTAAATGTTAGGCAATGAATCAACTTAATAGGAGGCTACTATTTGAAGATGAAAATCTCTTATTAAACTTTGCAAATATCATCCCTGATCAGTAAATATATTATAAATCTGAATTTTAATTAAAGGCAATAGAAAACTTTTAATTCTGCTTAGGTATGGTATTTAACAGAGCTGTGGGTTTTGTAATATAGAATTAAATAATCCATAGCTGGTCCAAGGCAGGAATTGGGGCTGCTGTAATGTAGGGAAAGAGCCATTTTCTATAACTTCTGTTTCAATTTGAGAACAAACAACCAAGTGTGGGATCCTAGAAAATTTCCTTTATTCTATTTCTTCATTGCTTGGCTTCTAGTCCCTGGAGCTACAACAGAAGGAGGGTTCATTGTAAATCCCTGGCATTGCTTCTGTATATGAGGGGTCGTGGAGCTGTCAGGGCAGGTGTTTCAGAAAGGGCAAGGCCATAGAAAAGACAGCCAACTCTAAATGAGCTATCAAGTTCAGACGAACTCACTCCCTTTACCTTACCTTCACACAGAGGGAGGCTGTTAAACTCCGACAAACAAAATGGTTTATAAGGCACCTGGCATTTTAGATGCAGGAAATCCCATTTCGAAGTCTTGGAACACATTCAAAAATGCAAAGAAATCTCCTTAATGCTAGCCGGGTAAGCAGATTTCCTGCAGAATGGCAAGTAAATCCTCCCTTTGCTTCTTTGTCAATCTTTCTGTCTTTATGGTATTCAGGCTACCCGAAGACCTCCAGTTAAATGTACCTAGACTCTGTAGCGAACTGCTCGTTTGAACCCCCAAGGATATCCTCCCACTTGTCTTGAAGAGTAAACATCTCTTGACTTTCCAAGAGTTTTTATTAGGAAACTTCCTCATAATGACCTACTCACATGGGGTGAGTCGCGCAGAAGGGCTGCCGAGCTGATTTTGACAGCCTTCACATAAAGGTCAAATGGATGGAAGGTTTGAGCAGTTGTGTGTTGTATCAGATAAATCATTTTTGCCCTTCCCATGTATCTGCAGTGCTGATTGAAGCACAGCTTGGTTCTGCTTCTCTGCACAAGCTCCAAGCATTGGGGGACTTCAACATAAAGTTTGTTACATATTTATAGGATAGTTTTCTTTGAAAAGCTGGAAAAGAATGATTCACCTACAGGGTGGAGGAATACAGGAAAATAAGGAGGAATGGAGGGAGGGGGATCTTGTATTAGACTGGGTGACGTTCGTTTGGAAACGTCTAAAGATCATTTAACTAGCAATGTCTGGGAGGTGGCAGGACATGGATTTTGCCATTCAGAAGAGTTTGGGCTTTGATTTGTATTTTAGGGTCATTGATTACACAGCTGGGAATAGAAGGCATTCATTAGGTGATGTCATCCATAAAAATGCATGAGAATGAGTAAAGGACGGAGAAAGGAGCCTGAATAATCCTGGCATTTAAGGGGTGAGTAGAGAAAGAGAATCACAGGAAGAAATCGGAAGGCAAATTTTCAAAACCTAGAAGAGTACTTTTTAAAAGTAAACAATTAGTCCCAATGTTTAAGTCTATAGGATTTCAGTATAAAAAAATATTTGAATATAGGATTTGGCAATGAGACATCTCTGACTTGACAGCAGTGTTGATAGAATGATGTATGTGGAGAAGCTCGACTCTGGGGATCTGAGAAGTAAATGGAAATTCATTTTCATACTCAGCTGCAAAAGTAGACTGGAAATTCAAACACTCATCTAGGAGACAAAACACCTATCAATTAACACTAAAGTAGAGATCATTTTAAGACTTTTCTCCAGTAAGTTACAATGGGAAGGAAGGCACTGAGTCTTGGCAAGGAGAAGAAACGAGTTGAGGTTTTTGGGGGTTCTGAGAGTAGAAAAGGTTATATTTTGCACTTGCATTTCCCATGTGGGCAAAATTTGAAGGGTCTTTCTATCCTCTAGCAAACATGGTTCATTGTCTTTCACTTCTCTTTAGAAAATGTACTAGACAGTAAACAAAGAAGAGAGGAACAGATACTTTAATCAGGTGCTTTACTTTTAGTGTATTCAGCTTTATAGTTAGAGCATAAATCCTTGCCATCTTCCCTATATTTCTCTAACGAGATTCTGCTTTGTATTATTGCACAGGCTTTTTATGCCCTCTAAATTTACATTTTACAGATGCTTGGATTTATGGTAGCTCTTCCTTTTGACAGGTCACTATAAGATGTGATATGTCAGCTATTGATTTTATGAGAACATATGTTTATCTGGTTAATTTTCTCTGAAAGATAATGCACATTCTCAGCATGAGGTCAAGGCCATCAAATTTTTCAGCATCTTTGAAGATCAAGCAATTCTATCTTCAGATATTATAGACAAAGAGGTGTAGAAAGAAAAAATATCAGAAGTTCTCTGCTTATGATAATATCCATGCTGAAGCTGTAAAACTGTAAGTTAGCACAGCCTGGGAAGGGATAGATGCAGTCAGTTGGGGGAAATAAAAGAAAATCAGACTCAAGTCTGAACTCTCTTAAAACTTCACCTGCAACTCCAGGCTGTAGTATTGCTTTGATCTCTTATATTTTAATTGTATTTATGTGAAGCATGCCAATTATAGCTGAGATTATTCAGTTATATATTTCAGGTTATCACTTTCTGTAGAGTAGTGGTGAAGAGCATTGCCTGTGGAGCCACTGAGTGCTCCAGAGCACACTTCTGCTCTAAAACACATGGCTAAGTTCCAGAAACTCTCTGAGTTTCAATTTCCTCAGGCTTCATGTAACTGAAATATTTTTAGTGATTTGGAAAAATGATATATGTTAATATATGCAAAGTGCTCCACATTTAGAGAATATATAGTAAGAAGATATTATTATAATGTACCTTGAATAGATCATTTGCTATTAAGTATGCAGACAATGCAGCTCTTAAAGTCATATGATGAATAAGGCAATGTACTAGACATTACAGATATAAAGACACTAATCACTTCCCAAAGGCCCGATCTCCTAATACCATCATCTTGGGGGTTAGGATTTCAACATACAAAGTTTGCGGGGACACAAACATTTAGACCACATCAAGTGATTATTTCTTAGACGTAGGAGGATGAAGAAGACACACAGATGATTCCCAGACCTCCCACTTAGGTTGTTTTTTGTGTTTTTAGTTCCTCGTTTGATAGGTGTTCAATGAATGCTAAAGAGAAAAAGGAGGAAAATGGACAGACAAGTTCTTTTCATCCTTGGGGATGTTGACTCCAGGGTTCTTCCAATTCTCCATAGATCTCTGTGTCTGAGCCTTTATTAAATAGGCATATTTGCAGAATTAGCACCACCCTCAGTATAGTTAATATTTGATATGGTTTGACTGTGTCCTCACCCAAATCTCACCTTGAATTGTAGCTTCCAAAATTCCCATGTGTAAGTGAATTATGGCGGGAGGTCTTCCCCATGCTGTTCTTGTGACCATCAATAAGTCTCAGGAGATCTGATGGTTTTATAAAGGGGAGTTCCCCTGATCATGCTTTCTTGTCTGCCACCATGTAAGACGTGACTTTGTTCCTCCTTTGCCTTCCACCATGATTGTGAGGTCTCCCCAGCCATGTGGAACTGTGAGTCAATCAAATCTTTTTCTTTTATAAATTACCTTGGTATGTCTCTATTAGCAGCAGGAGAACAGACTAATACAATATTTAATAAATAATATACTCTAACAATATAGATACATAATAGAGAAACATCATGGGGCAAAAACCACTAATGATAAGAAATTGTTCATGCAGCTAAGGTCTTTGAAATTATAATAGATAAACATGCATTTTACCACTAAATTACTTTCTCAGCATATCTGAAAAGCTTGGGACTACGGTGCTAATTAACTTTGGGCCTTCCTTGGTATGGAGGCAGCTTAGTTTAATTAAATGAATAGTTTTATATATTAATTATAGTACAGGCTTAAATAATTTAGGGAGTATTTACCCTTTTTGCAGATCCTTATTTATTTTTTGGCAGAAGGGTGCAGGATTAGTCTGCTTCAAATTTAACAAATGCAACTAATGATTCACCCTCTCTCCCTTTCCTCCCTTCTCCCCTCTGCAACTGTCTGGGTGTGGGAATTGTGGTTCTATGTGTGTGACAAAGATTAGGTTTACTCTATGATAGCAAAGTGATTGATGTAGCAAAAATATCTTTTTGCTGTAGATAATTCTCTGGTTAACTCTAAAGATTTATCTAGTTTTAATACTCTTAGTTTTATGAGTACAATTGGCTGCATTATTAAAATAAATAAATTTGGTCTAGCAGTTCCTTGAATTAAAGTTTGCTTACCTAGGCATAAAGAAACTGCAGTATGAAATAAACTTGAATTATCTAGAACTCCCGAGTTTAAGTATCCTACAAATATGATTTAATCTGAAGTGTCTGTCACTTCCAAAAAAGCACGTTCTTATTTTTTAAACATCTACTTTACTATGCCTTGAAATGCATAAATTGAATAACACATTTCAAAGAAATAAGAAAGCCATCTGGTATGTAGCTACTGTTTAGACCATGTAACTTATTAATTGTTGATCATCAATTGAAAACCTATTAAAATCTCAACTCTGGTAAGTGAGAACAGAAAGAGGGTACAATGTTATATCTCAGAGAGTTTCCATTTTTAATCACAGATAAAACTGAAGTTATGTTCGTGACATAGTATAAAGCAAAAAATTAATGCAAATGCTATAAGAAATCTGAATGAGAAAAAATTTACTTAAGTTGGGCTAAGATGGATAAGGAAATACAGTAGAGAAACTTGCTGACATTTCTCCATAATAAATTTTTGGGCCCTATGACCCTAGTGACCCATATGGGATTATAATTAGTTGAAATGTGAAAATAAGTCTCACAGTACTTTGGGTCAACACAAATTTTCTAAAAAGAAAATGAATAGTAACCTCAGATATTGGAATAATTAATCTCAATTTATTGATTACTCCTAAATATATTATATGACTGAGAATATAAAGATACTTGGATAGGCGACTAGGCTCTTTAAAAGTGATTGGCTCCTACTCCAGTGATGGTGATCACTCTGTAAAAAGGGAGAAATGATGTCTGCATGGGCTGAGACCCTTGCAAGAAAGTCACCATGCAAATGCCAGTTTTTATGATCATTCTATTCGATCAGCAAAATTTCTGAATGTGAGCAGAAGACGGGATCTTTTCATCT
This sequence comes from Rhinopithecus roxellana, assembly GCF_007565055.1. NCBI lineage: Eukaryota > Metazoa > Chordata > Mammalia > Primates > Cercopithecidae > Rhinopithecus > Rhinopithecus roxellana. The sequence continues at coordinate 142,156,196 of NC_044553.1, read as the reverse complement.
TCTTCGTTGTCTTATACAGTCACGCCTTTCTGGATTGCCCACTCTATTATCACCTTCTAATAACAGAGGAAGTGAATATCCAACTTCATAATGGGAGCATGTTGCCTACATTATTTTAGATGAAATGTATTCTTTCCTAGAGCAATCTGGGCTGCAGCTGTTTCTCTGCTGAAGACTAATTCAGCAAGCAAACAGTCAGGTTTTACTGATAGACTATCCTGTTCATAATATTCCATTTAATTGCTAGGCAGATAACAGCCAGTTCTCTTCTATGCATCCTCAAACTACAATAGTACAAAGAGAATTATATTAATACCCAACATAATAGTTATCCAAAGAGAGATGCTGCCATGTAAAAAAATTTAGTAACTGCATTATGATTATGTTAGTGTGGTAAGGCATTATATTGCTAGAAGCAATTACAACTTGCAATACATAAGAGCAATGACTTTCAGTGAAGAGAACAGCTGAAGACCTGAAGTTTATGTGTGTGCCTACGTGTGGAGGAGGTATTTGTTTCTCAGGGAAGGGTGAAAGGAGGAGTTTAGCTACAGCATCAAACAAAAGGGGAGCATTTTTCCAGATACAGTGCTTTGAGTTTTCCATGACAAAAATCATTATAAAGAAGCAAGGGAATAATTTACCATTGGGGTTGGGGAAAAGAAATTTTAAAATAAAATAAATGTTTGAAAGAAGCAAGACAAAATAAAAATTGTTTTTAGACAGGGAATGTAGAATAAATTCTCTTTTTAAAAATCTCTAACAATAAATAAAATTATTCGTTATAGTTAAAAAAACGCAAATATCAACAATAAAGTTCTCACAGAAACCTGGTATTTCATATTCCAACAGTGTTTCAAGATGTGTATTTGAAAACGGAATTTCAGGGATTACTTTCTGCTTTTCTGTGACCTGATGAATGAAGAGAATAGAAATTGAGGATGATGCTACTGTAAGAACGTAAAGCATAATTCTCTCTTCTCCTTCCCAATAACAAAAGCTATCCCAAAGCAAAAGAAGATAGCCTACTGTGAAAGCTATCTAGGTATGAAACGTATGTTTAAAATGTCTGATAAACATTTAAAATATGTTTATAGAAATGTTTAATTATTTTTTTTTAATCCAATTCCCAGAAAGCCAGTAACTCATACTTCTAGTGGAATTTCCTGTTTGCTTTCCTGGAAATCTGACCTTCCTCAATTTCTCATCGTTCACCAACTGTGGGAACTCTCTTGGGTTTGGATGACTTGAATCCTTCAGCGATGTACGTGGGGTCTCCTCCACTTACCCAAGTGCAACCTTATTATGCTCTCATTCTCAACCTGGGTGCATGTATGACAGAGAGCTTCTTACTGGTCTTTTAATTTTACTCAAACATTCAGATAACTTTATACCCCAAATTAAACACATATATATATATACTATGGTTAATAGTGAACCAAGCACTTGCACTGAAAATTTCCTTTTTAAAGTTAAGTATCCGGAGTCATCAGGCACAGGTTCTCTACCCTAAACATACAGGAGGGCAATGGGGACAGCATTAAGGCTGCAAAGTCTTTCTTGACTTCCTTGGGCTAAATTATTAATCAATTCTTGTGGACTGATAAAGTGCTTCACATCCACATTATTAAATTTGTTTTGTATATTATAACAATTTTCCATTTTGTTTCTTCTATTTGTGAACTTTGAACTGCCTTTTTTTTTTTTTTTTTTTGGAGAAGCAGTGTTTTTGCCCTTGACCTTGAGAATAAAATAGTAGACACTAAATTGCATGTATTGGCATTCAGTGAAAACAATTGAAAGATCTGGGTCCTTATGTTGGCAACACTACTCACCGGGTGTTGTTTTGAGCCATAATTCTACATTCTCATATAATGTTCTAAATAAGCGTGGTCCATGAGGAGAGGTAATATCACAAGGTAGAGGTGGAAGATAACAGAAATATTTTAGGCATCAAATGGAAGAATCGTATTGGAGGAGGGAAAGCAACATGTCAACTTTCTTCTACAATTGCATCAAGAATGGTTGAAAGCATTCTAGCTCTATAGTTTTCTTTGCACATGACTTTTGGCAAAGCCCTAGTTTGGGAAAAGTACGTAGAATTTTTCAGGGTCCCTGCCTGTCACCATGATTCCTTTGAGATACTTCTTTCGTTTCTGTATTTCTTTACCTTTTTTTGTTGTTATTTTTGTATTCTCATGCTATCATCATATTGGAGAACATTTATGAAATAATTTGTTCTTTCTTCCAAAACACAATATTTTCATATATATATATATATGTGTGTGTGTGTGTGTGTGTGTGTATGTATGTGTGTGTGTATATATATATATATATGTTTTCTAAGTTAAAGAAACCTAAAGTTAATTTTGATAATTAATAAATAATCTCATGACTTATGGCAAGAGCTTTTATCTGTGTGAGTTATATTTTGACTTGTATATAGTAAACAAAATTGTAGTAAACATCAAATTAGATAATATTAATAAAGTTTCTGCATTATGAGCCTAAAACATAGTGGAAACTGTGTTAGTACGGTAGAAACACGGAAACATTGTAGTATAATAATGAAGAACAAGGACTCCAAGATCTTCATGTTTTAAAATCCCAGTTTTGGCAGGGCACGGTGGTTCACGTCTGTAATCTCAGCACTTCGGGAGGCCGAGAGGGATGGATCAACTGAGGTCAGGAGTTTGAGACCAGCCTTGCCAACATGGCAAAACCCCATCTCTACTGAAAATACAAAAATTAGCTGGGCATGGTGGCGGGCACCTGTAGTCCCAGCTACTTGGGAGGCTGAGGCAGGAGAATCGCTTGAACCCGGGAAGCGGAGGTTGCAGTGAGCCAAGATTGTGCCACTGCACTCCAGCCTGGTAGACAGAGCGAGACTCCATCTCAAAAATAATAATAATAATAATTCCGGCTTTGTCTCTTATCAGCTTTGTGTCTTTGTGCATCATATCTAGAATCTCTGTGCCTTACATACCTCATTTATAAATTGTGTATCTACTTTGAATCTGGTGGAGTTTTTAAAAATATTACATGTGATAATTAATATATTCCAGTGCCTAGTGTACTATAAACCTCTACTAACTGTGACCTGTTGGGATTCTTAGAGTCAAGACCATTTTACAAATCAACAGTGATATTGGAATTAACTCAAGAGAATGAGAATTTTACAACTTCAAGCTCTAGGTTAGAAAAGCAAAACAAGTAAACAAAAGCTTCCACTTCGCTCCAAATGTAAATTGTGTCTCATACTGTTAGCAGGATGACTGCATTTTACCTCAGTTCTCCTCTACTGAAACATGCTCTCAACCCAGTGAGGATAACAGAGATAAGTCTGATGAAGATGTAAGACATAGTTCTAAGATTTCAGATCTAAGTCATCACTCGCAAATTCAGAGATTATTTAAATTTGGCATTCTTCATAAACTAGAACAATATCTGGAAATTCTCTCTCTCTCTCTCTCTCTCTCTCTCTCTCTCTCTCTCTCTCTCTCTCACACACACACACACACACACACACACACAAATCTAATGTTCCCTCACTTTCCCAATTCACAAATAATTTTGAAAAGTTTCCCATTTTTTTGGCATTGTGTAAAGGTGTTGGGATGTATTATTTCTGGTGGGATAGTCATTCTCAGTTAAGCAAAGGGTATATTTAAAGATGTGGATGTGGCCGGGCGCGGTGGCTCACACCTGTAATCCCAGCACTTTGGGAGGCCAAGGCAGGTGGATCATGAGGTCAAGAGATCAAGACCATCCTGGCCAACATGGTGAAACCCTGTCTCCACTGAAATACAAAAAAATTAGCAGGGCTTGGTGGTGCGTGCCTGTAGTCCCAGCTACTTGGGAGGCTGAGGCAGGAGAATCGCTTGAACTCAGGAGGTGGAGATTGCAGTGAGTCAAGACTGCACCACCGCACTGCAGCCTGGTGACAGAGCAAGACTCCATCTCAAAAAAAAAAAAAAAAAAAAAAAAAAAACAACGAAAAATAAAAATAAATGTGCAAATGTGAAAATGCACAGTTAATTTGGGAATTTCAAGGTGGTCATCATACTGGAGATATATTATATGAATGTGGGGGAATAGAAAAAAAGAGGGGCTGGGAATGTAGTCAGGGACCAAATAATAAAGAGTTTTATGCATAATAAAGAATTTTGATTTTGTTATACAGAAAAAAAGAAGACTTTTATGAAGGAGCTAGTATATTTGCAATGTGATATAATTCTAAGATAAAGTTTAAAATTAATTAAAATAGTTTCCTTACATTTGGTTTTCCATTCATGCAAGTACTGATTCAGCCATTAAACTCTCAAGAAAACTCATGCTTTCAATGATAAATTTTGGGCAGTTTTCTTAAACACAATGTGTTTAATAATAGTTTTCTGCTACATGTAATAGCTTTGTGCTACATATTGAAGTCCTATCAGAAGACTGCTTTTGAAACTTGTTTCTATTCAAGAAAAGTTATTTTGTTTTTGGTTTTTTGCTTTTAACTTTTTTCCTCACCACAAATATTATCATCTGTCTTCTTTGTATTTTACCTGGAGAAGAAGAAACAAATGTGTTTTGAGACTCGTTCCTGAAACGCTGTTAAGGAACCACACTAATCCTAATATGGTCAATAGTCAAGATTGAGAAGTTACTATTCTTAACTTTAAGTATTATGCTTTAAGATTCCTGTTGTATCAATGACTTACAGCTTCTGAGCTAGTTTCACGTTATACATACATGGATTGTGAATCAAGATACCTGTAAACTAGCAGTGATGTTGATATTAACGCTGGAAACTTCATGACTGAACTACAAATAAGGAGAAAAATAACTCCAAAGAAGCTCCGTGCCTCAAACTCCACACCCGTTTTCAACATTCCATCCTACAGAAGCTATCGTATGTTTCCTCAGAGCAAAAATAAATCACCTTTAAAATCCCTCCATTGGGGCGGTTATTTTTCTCTTTCTTTCATATTCATGCCCTTTCTCTAATGCACCATGGTTTGGGACACTTAGAAGGCACACACATTTTTTTCCTAATGTTTCAAAAGGCTTATTTAGTAGCCCATCTGGAGACCAATTGAGAAAATGTTGAGTAATGCATTCTGGGGATCATACTTAGATCTCTATCACCAGCTATCAAAAAGATATGTATAGGTTGTCTAGAGCATCCTTTTGCCTTTGCTTGACTAACTCAGACTTCCAGTAAGCAACTGAAATGTCAGCTTTGTGAAATGTTTTTGATCCATGCAGGCTTACTTGTGTGCATTTCTAAGTGCTGAATTCCCATACTGCCATATGCAATATGCTTTTATTAGAGTAATTTCCATATTACATTTATTTATTTTCCTATATTTTATTGTTCTTTTCCCCTACTGGATTGTAAGAGTTTTGTAGGCAGGACTCACTTTTAATTACCTCTGTATCTCCAAAATCTGGTGAGCAGTAATTATACAAATAGCAAGCACTAAAAAATATTTGAAGAATGATCAGGAATTTGTAATAGCTTTGTACTAAAATACCTTCTGATTGAGCTTCTTTTTTTTTTCCAAAAAAATGCAACTTTAAACAGATAAAATGCAAGAAGTCTTCCTCTCCATGAATAAATATTTTAAACTTGATTTTCTAGATGGAATGCTTTCTATAACATTTTATTGTATTATTATAATATATATGAAAACTATGTCATATCACTTCTTGGCCTTTTGGCTAAGATCAAGTGTAGTAAAACTATGTTATAATAGTGTAACTTGATGAATTGTAACAGCGAACACATACATGGATTAACATCTAGAAAGATCGCTCATACTCTTGTCCGGTCAATGCTGCCCTGCCAATGCTAACCACTAGAATGATCTTCAACTGCTTAGTTTGGTAGGAAATGGAATCAAGACATATGCACCCTTTTGGGTCTGATTTCTTTGGTTTAATATTAGTTTTGTAAGATTCATCTATTCTGATGGATGTAAATTTAAATTTTGAAGCATATGATAGCACCAGCTCCCTCTCTTAATACAGGAGTCAATTAAACTTACTTAAACTTGTAGAAGATCAGAGTCCATATATCTAACTAAAGGAAAATCAATATATACATGTGTATATGTAGAGTAAGCCCTCTGTATCTGTGGGTTCCACATGTGTTTAACTCATGACTGAACACGTACAGATTTATTTTCTTGTGATTATTCCTTAGACAGTTAGGATAACACTTACATGGCACTTACATTGTATTAGGTATTATAGGTAATCTTGAGGTGATTTAAAATACACAGGAGGATGTGCATAGATCAAATGCAAATACTATGCTATTTTATATAAAGAAATTGAAAATTTGGTATCTGTGGGAGGTGCTGGTTCAATCCCCCATGGATACTATGGACTGTGGGACGATTGTATGTATTTATATATAAATACATACAAATATATATATATACACATACACACCAATGATTTAAATAAGTGCATAGAGAGGGGTGTGTGTGTGTGTGTGTATACACGCATATAAAAGAAATAATTCTAAGATAGACTGGATGATTGCTTCTTATTAATCTGCCTTTTATTCACTTAAAAAGTAATCTTAATCTTCATTTTTCTTGCTGTATCTCATTTTCTCTATGGTGAAACAGCTTTTAGGAGCTGCAGAGGGGCATGGCAGAGTGAGTAGCTCACAAGGTCAGGATTTATGTCCCGAGGCAAATAAAGCAGACAAACATGATACACTTTAGGTATGGGATTTCAGGAACAGAGAAGTGGAAAGGCACGCTGGTTTGACATTCAGGAATGCTGCAATGCACTTACGATTAAGGTCAAAAGGCGCTCATGCCGGATATCCCTTACCATTCCTGTGTAGCAGGATTAGGAAAGAACAGATAAGACATTCATTAGGACAAGAATAAATAAACTTGGGGAATAGTCACATAGGGAGCAAATACCAGCTATCTTACCCTGAAAATGAATACGCTTGTGGTTCTGATTAAATAATGAAATAGACCGATATTTTAAGAAAAATGATACCAAAAGACTTTGCTCCCTACTCAAACTCCTAATCATTATAAATGAATTCTAATGCGTATTTTAATATTTTGTGTTTAGATACTGTAACTTTATGTAACAGAATATGTGCTCTTGTTTTTACAATTGGAAGACAGAATAGGTCTCTTTTCTTAGCTTTCATAAACAATGACTAAATTATGGGTTTGTGATATTGTTTTTCCCAGGCCGTCCAAAAATAAAACTAAAAAAGGTTATTGCTTGCTCTCTCTCTGTGTCATACTGTTTAATCGCATCTTATAATAAATGTTTCTTGGTAACGGCTTAGTTTGGTGACTTTAGTAAGTCTATTTACCTCTTAAGCGAAAAGTGGAAAGAAATTTCAATGACTGCTTACTGTCTGGGGAAACTCTGTACTTGGTACCTGACTTTCAGTGGCCGGTGTTAATGCATTATGGGAAAAAGTACTCCATGGGTTTTGTTACCATAAATGCATACCCATTTCAAAATTGAAAATCAACTAGTATTTAAAATTACAGATTTCAAATAGCAAACATATTAATATCATAGTCATAGGTGCCTCTAATGGAACAATAGTAACAGTAACAATTATTTATTATTATTAGAGTTATTAACAATTATAATTGCTAGTAATTATTTAAAATTAGTTTAAATTATTAATTATTCTAAAATAGTTGTTCATTTTATAAATGGAATTATATAAATTATATATATATAATTATACATTGTAAATAAATGGATTATAAATAAGTAAAATAGATTTATTTATATATTATAAATATACATGTATATTCGGTATGAAACACTGTGCCGAGTAGTTTTTATGTAATATTTTCTCTATTTTTCATAATCACACTATGAAGTATGATTATAGTCCCTGTTTTAAAGTCTTAGAAAAGTTAAGTAATATGCCTTCAAGATTATAGAATCCATTACTCATGTCTGTTTGGTGCCTAAACCTGTGCTCCTAAACAGCATGCTATATTTTTCCTATTAAGCTGAGTGCCAGATATATGGCTAGTCCCTCAAATACACTGTTTTTAATTCTTATTATTCCACCTTCACAAATGCAGAAGCTGGAATTCAAACAATCTGTAGATACCTTAATCAAGATCACAATGGCAGGAAGTGATCCATGGCCTGAACCCATGAATTTTTTAATTTTACTTTTACTTTTTAGTATGTTAAAATTAAAACACAACAAATATTATTTCTCCAAAAATAATAATGTTCTGTAAAAGAATCTAATTATTTAATTTTATTTTTTAAATAGTACTGCTAAACCCTGGTGTCAAGAACATGATAAAATGGCTAAGGTCCACATTTCTTACTGGTGCTAAATACATCGTCATAATTTTATAGATTTAGCAAAGATTTTTAAAGTGATTGAGTTCAAAGATGCTAACATCAGAAATGAAGAAACTGAAGTTCAGTAAAATTGTGCCTTTAGTAAAGCACCCAGCTAGCTAGAGGCTATAGGTGTTAGTTCTGGTTCTGGCAGGGACTCTTAGTGTAATAGATTTTTTTATGCTGGTTATCAATGGCAATTTTATAAATCTGGAGTTAGACACTGTGTTTGTTCTGAAGCAGATATAATATATTTCTAACTCATGAAAAGAGGATTAAACCACCTGAGGAATCTAAATAGAAAGTTGTTTACATATTCAATTTATGCCATGAAAGTTTTATTGCTCAGAAGTATAGGTTGAGTCATAATAGACAGGAGTATGAATTGTATTTCTGTGGCTTTAGAAAGTGACGATGTTTCTGATGGTCACTTTTCAGGTTTGTAACTTATCATAAAAAAGTACATATCACAGTGTGCATTTTCTTTTTGGTTCACATGGTGCATCTTTTGCAAAACAGCAATGATATGTGTATATATATAGACATATACATACATATATGCACATATGTATGAAATACTATGCAAATATTAGTAACATAATAGATCACATCAGTAATACTACAAATATAATAATACATTCTATTATAATAGCAGTGATAAATGATGATAAATATTTTATAGTGACAACACGTTTTGCATTATAGTAAGTTAATATATATGTGTGCAATAGTTACATGTTCTTGAAGGAAAAGTAATTGCACTATCACTTACTGCAGAATTCCAAGTCCCCTATACTGCCATTTAAAATATTTCTTATTCAATACCAACACCACTTATACCTTCTTCCCCACTAAGCCACTTTTGTACCATGCACTCTAAGAGCTATTTGCCATCTCCTGATCCTGCCTCGCAAGTTTTTTGTCACTTTCTTTACGAATGCCTTTTCTACCATCAGAAATATCTTTCAGAAACATCATCCCTCTTCACTACCTCACTCTCATCATGTTTATAAGACTAAATGCTTACTCTGTTATTTAAAGGTCCAGGAGAAACTATTCCTGAATTCTTTTCTTATTCTCCAATGAGAAGTATGTTTCCTTATTCTGTATTTCTTTGTAGCTTTGTCTATACTTTCCTAGTTTCTTGTCACGTAGTAATTTGATGTTTTGTAAGCTATGTGAAATCGGGCACTAAGCCATGTCCTCCTGTGACTCTACTGTAGGAAGAATACTCCCTGCCACTTCAGGGACTCAACACACTTCTTTTGAGTACACTTGTTAAATGATTTCCACAAATGACAACACAGGCATACAGCTGAGTGCAACCTCGACATGGATTTGAGAATAATTTTACTTTATTGCCAATTATAATTTGGGGTCCATATATATTTCAAAACATGATAGAAAGCATTAAAGATTATTTCCAATGGTGTAAATATAAAAATATTTTGTTTTAATATTTATGTGCTTAAATTAGTATGAAACAAGCATTATCAGCACATATTCTTTAGTATTAGTTGACTTAGTGAAAATATTAATGAAATGCGACAGGTAGTGAAACAATACAGATAATACGTGGATAACTTAAATTTGAGAAATACTATTTCAGGATACTTTAGTTAGGAAAGAGTAATGTGATGGGTAGAACTAATAAGTTGACTTATTCTGCAGGTACATGACTCACTGTTTGGAGGCCGTTGCTGTGAGTGAATAATTGCATTATTCCTCAAACTCTAGGACCATACAAGTCTGGTGACAGGTTGACAGAGCTCTCCAACATTTATTAGATGGTACACAAAAGTCAGCAACATGCAACAGTGAGACTCATGCCAAGGATAAGTACCTATATCCACTTGCTGGAGAACTGTCACACATTTCTTCTGAATTAATGACTAGATTAAATCATTTTGGTGATTTAGTTCATTTAAAAGATGCTAGTGTGAAAGTTAATTTGAGAAAATACCTTTTAGAAAATCCCCTAAGAATTATTCAAGCAGTGGTTCTCCAGTGATAGTCTTTTAAAATGTTTTTTAATATTGGAAGGAGTCACCGTTTCAAAATGTGTGTGTGTATAAAATTGTATATGTAGGCCAATTTGACATTACATTGCTTTTTTCATATGTATACAAACTACATTATACTGATTTTAGTATTTTTCTTCTGGTATTGCTTCTCTGCCTTTTGACTAAGATCAAGTATTGCATTTTTTCCTGAAGAAGTAACACAGTATCATAGAAATGAAGCTTTTTGCTTCCCCATTTTCTTTTGATTTTCCTGTCAATGATCATAAATAGACCAACAACATAGCTCTGTTAAGGAATATGCATTTGCATAACCACAGGTCTTCTGTTAGAAGAAAAAAAATCACAGGCATTTGACTGAACAAAGCCCTCATGCAATGTTGTATCTATTGAGATGAGAATACATTAAATACTGTTTTCAGAACACCTTCCATGAAGTTACTGAATAGTGGAAAGTAAACAATAAAATAGTTCTTTTAATACATTGTTCAGCCACTTTATAACTACCAATATTCTCACTAGAGGATACCTGATAATTTACTTATTATGTAAATTAGAAACAGCAGAATCACTCTCAATTAAATGCAATAAAGCATGCTTAATGTATTATCAGTTTGATAATAGGTGCATTTTTGAAATGGTGAAAAAATTGTCCAAGTTAATGTTTGTTCATTGTGTATTGTACTTGAAAATCACTAATATCTAAAGACTGGTTTGTAAATGAAGAAAATCATGAAGATCTAGTTGGATAAATGAATGAAAACCATTCATTATAGACCCAACCCAAGCACTGAATATCTTAGCATGAGTACTAAATTTTGTATTAGAATGAAAATAAGTTCTGATTAAAGATTATTATTTTGTTCCCTTTTATTATCTCCAGATACATTTTAGATTATCATATACATTTCCTACTTACTTATCTCTTTCAACTTTATCTGATGTCTAAAAGTCTCTAATTTAAATCCTGTATTGCTCAGGGTTCTCCAGAGGCAAAGAACAAATACCATATATAGAAATATATAGAAAGAGATTTATGATGAAGGATTAGCTCACACGATTGTGAAAGCTGAGTGTTTCACAATCTGCTGTCTCCAAGCCAGAGGCCCAAGAAAGCTGGTGATACAATTCCAGTCCCATCCTAAAGGCCTGAGAACCAGGAAAGGCAATAAGGCAAGTCCAAGTCCAAGACCTTAAGCTGGAGAACCAGGAGCATTCATGTCTAATGGCAGGAAAATGTCATGTTCCACGTCAAGTAGAGAGAGCAAATTTGCCCTTTCTCGGTGTTTTGGGTTCTATTTAGGCCCTAAACAGATGAGATGATGGCCAATCGTGTTGGTGAGGGCCATCTTCTTTAAGTCTAACATTTGACACAATTCCTAACTAATTTCTGGAGGTTTGGGGTTTTTTGTTGTTGTTTATTTGTTTTTCGTTTTCCAGGTTTTTGGATCAGAACAAGCTTACTAGTTTTACACAAAAGTGCTTTTATGTATATTTGTATATATAAAATACATATACATATTTATGTATACACACATGCATATATATATATATATATATATATATATATATATATATATCTCCTACCTGTTACTAAAACCTCAATTTTAAACCAGTATCATCTATAATTTTTTTAAATTTTTGAGCAACCTCAAAAACGCTGAAAATAACATTATTATCAAATCACCTCCATTCCAGAAATGAGTATTATTTTAGAACTTTCTAGTCTTAGATTTTTTTGGACCAAAAATCTTCATGTCTATCTATCTATCATTAAATGTTGTTGGCTTTTCCTTCAAAATAGATCCAGAACTTCTCACTACCTTTGTTGTAACCAGCTTGCTATAACAGCTACCCATGTCACCCTAGGCTGAGATTCCATCATCACTGACCTGGGTTAATGCTGTGTTCTCCAAATGGACACTTTTGCCCCCATAGAGTTAGATAATGCTATTCTTCTGCCAATACCTTCCCATTTCCCTCAGAACAAAAGCTAGTGAAGTCACAAAGACTTAAAAGACCTTACAAAAACTGTCAACTGATAACTTTTTACTTTTTTTCTTCTCAGTACCCTGTTGCACATTTTGCTGCAGCCAACTTTGTGTACTCCTTATTTCTTGAATACAAACATAACAGCTGCTCTCATCTCAAGGTCTTTTCTGTGTCTGCTCCATTGCTAAAGACACTCATCAGCAAGATAGCAGCATTTTCACACCTGCTTTTTCACTACACCCTGTCTTGTCCACCCAACTAAGATTGTAACCCAGAAGAGTACACGAAGGACACTACCTGAATGGAAGGAGGAGTAACAGGAGTGATACTGTGGTTATCAAGAGTCCAGAAGAAGAAAGTGATTAGAAATGTCAACTAACAAAGAGAAGACAGGTAGAACAGTGGTCCTTAAATGTCTTCACTAATGTACTCCATAATTTTTTTTTTTTTTTTGACTATGCATGCTATGGTAGGAAGAGGAATGACCCTGCTAAAGACATCCATATCTTTATCCCTGGAACCTGTGACTGTGTTATGTTACACACCAAGAGGAAATTAAGGTGGAAGTTGGAATTAAGGTTGCTAATTTGCTGACTTTAAAGAGATTATCCTGGATGATTCAAGTAGCCCCAACATAATTACAAGAATTGTCTGAAGTAGAAAAAGTAAGCAGAAGAGGAGGTTAGAGTCAGGGAGAGACTGGAAGATGCTGATGCTATGCTGCTGGCTTTAAAGATGGAATTAGGGGCTATAACCTTTTTAGAAAAGTCTTCTAAAAGCTGGGAAAAGGATCAGATTCAGCCCTACAACCTCCAGAAGGAATACAGCCCTCCCAACACTTTGATTTCAGCCTAATAAGATGTATTTCTGACATCCTATCTCCATAACCATAAAATAATAAGTTTGTGCTGTTTTAAGTCAAAAGTAAATAAATAATAAAATTGCAACTCTACGTTACACTCGGCACTCTTCATACAACCTTAGTATTTTTTTTATAGCACTGATAACTTTCTAAGTATGTTATTAAATATATATATATATCTCACTTCTTTTTGTTTTCTGTTCAAATATAAGAAGGGCAAGGGTAGGTTTTTTGTTTGTTTGTTTGTTTGTTTGTTTTTATATATTGCTGGATCCTCAGTGACCAATACAGAGTCTATAACAAATACCATACCTGTATTTTATTATGATAATATGTTATCTTTTTACGTGCATATTCAAGTCTCTCTGGATGGACTTTTCTTAAAAGGCAGAGACGGGATTTAATCTTCATAGATCTCACTGCAAGCAGCATTCCTATACCTTAAACAAAGAAGATACTCATTAAATATTTGTCAGTTAATCGGTATTGCACGTTTTAGTCTTTGGGAACTAACTCCAGAAATGTAGGGCTGCCTTTTGGAAAGTCTTTCTTTTATACCTCATGACTTGATTTGATCAGACAACTATAAGAAACTGTTTTGCTAAAATATATAGCACATGTTGTTAAGAAATCACAGTTGAAAAACAATGGAGGTAAAAAGTGTTAAGAGGAAGACGTCTTGTTTGGTGGTGAGTAGTGAGGACCAGGTAAAAGGCCCATTGGAACAGAAAGATTAAAAGTTATTCCAGATGACAGTGATTGTCAAGAATATGCTCATGCTGAGGCCCAGTTTCAAAGGCTAAAAATGAATAACAGGATTGAAGCAGTTATCATCTTCACAAGAATTAAATGAGGAAGAAGTCTTACTTCGCCTCTTTACTTTGACTACCAGCACTGGAGCTGTAAAAATATTCATGAGTTCTGGAGAGAAGAAAATAATTCCAGGAGACATGATAAGGCATTTTATATACTTTACCTCTGTGTTTCTTCTGAGCATTTGTTTTGATTCAGCATTCCTTGATTGTTTCAAAAAATGTATACATACTACTTATGTAAAATTAAATATGTTAAATTCTGCTGGCTTTGTCATAAATAGTTGAATGTCATTCAGAAATAGAGTTAGCCTTCTAAAATTTATAGCCTTATCTGTAAGTTAGAAAGAGAAACAGACTTCCCTTCCAGGGTTGTTTTAAATTTTAACATTTGTAATACATACAAAACACAAAGAAATATAATTCTCAGTTATTTGTACGAAATTATAATGTTGTTACCTAAAAATTTGTATAATATCCTCAAATTCTTGTATTCTACCGTAAATGTATGTAGGGTCGGGGAGGGACTCAGTGAAGTGTTTAAAGCAAAGTAGCTTCTATGTAAATCAAAAGAAAAATGAGTTATAATAATTGAATATATTTTACATATACTTTATGTAGGTATATTCTTCATTTAGCACATTGCCTCAATATGCATTTGATATCTTTCTTTGTTTTTTAAAGAGACAAGATCTTTTTTGACCAGACTGGAGTGCAGTGGTGCCATAAAAGTTCACTGCAGCCTTGAACTCCCAGGCTCAAGTGATCCTCTCACCTCAGTCTCCCAAATAGCTGAGACTACAGGCATGTGCCACCATGCCAGACTAAATAGATACATATATTTTTTGAGACGGAATTTCCCTCTTCTTGCCCAGCTGGAGTGCAATGGCGCAATATCGGTTCACTGCAAACTCCACCTCCCGGGTTCAAACAATTCTGGTGTCTCAGCCCCCCAAGTAGCTGGGATTACAGGCGCTCGCCACCATACCCAGTTAATTTTGCATTTTTAGTAGAGATGGCGTTTCACCATGTTTGTCAGGATGGTCTTGAGCTCCTGACGCCAGATGATTCACCCGCCTCAGCTTCCCAAAGGGCTGGGATTACAGGCCTGAGCCAACACGCCTGACCTACGTTAAATTTTTTTTTTTTTTTTTTTTTTTTTTTTTTTTGTAGAGACAGGGTCTCCCTGTGTTCCCCAGGCTGGTCTCAAATTTCTGAGCTCAAATGATCCTCCCACCTTGGCCTCCCAAAGTGTCAGAATTACAGCCTTAAAGTAATGTGCCCAGCCCTATTTGTTATCTTATTCCTTTTCCAGGTTTTGAACCTCTGGTCTAATCTTTTCTTCTAAGTTTTCTTTTTTCTTTCTTATTTTTCTTGCATATATATGTAGTCACTCTGTGGAGAGTACATTAGATTTTCCTAGCAACTATACCAACTTTTGCATGTTATTTTGTAGCTAAATTCAAAGTGAAACTAATTATGTGTAGATAAGAATAAGTGCAGAAAAGGTATTCATTCATTCCGTGATTTATTTAACTTTTCTGAACACAAATCCTGTGGTTGGTCAGAGACCAAATTCTAAAATGTATCTTACTGCTGAGGTGAAGGCTCACAGAATGACCTAAGGAGATTTTCACTACAATTATGAAAAAAAGTGGGGGAAAAAATCAATGATGCAGTTAAGAGTGTTACTATAGATTAAACACAGGAGGAGGTAAACGTTTAGAATGAGCCTTCATCTCCCATTGGGTTTGAGATAGAGAAAAGACATTTTATCAAAGAAATCATGGCTGAAGCCCATTCAAAAATAAAATTAATGCTAAGCAGTTAAGCCGGGCATAATGGCTCTCGCCTGTAATCCCAGCACTTTGGGAGACCAACGTGGGTGGATCACCCGAGGTCTGGAGTTCAAGACCAGCCTGACCGACATGGAGAAACCCCATTTCTACTAAAAATACAAGATTAGCCAGACATGGTGGCATACATCTTTAATTCCAGCTACTCAGGAGGCCGAGGCAGGAGAATCGCTTGAACCCAGGAGGTGGAGGTTGCGGTGAGCTGAGATTGCGCCATTGCACTCCAGCCTGGGAAACAAGAGCAAAATTCCATCTAAAATTAAAAAAAAAAAAAAAATACTAAGCAGTTAAATAAAGGGAGGAAAGTTATTCCAGATGGAGTAGTTTGCATCATTTATTCCCAGTTATTTCCCAGTCTGTTATAGGAGTAACAGTCATGTACTTCACCATGTGACTTTGGAGTATTCCCTAGTAGTATAGACAGAGTATATTCTCTGCTCTAGTCACGTAAAGTTGGATTATGTCACTTGCTGTGATTGATGACATATCAGCAGAATGAACAATTTTTTATTTCTGAACTAAGACCTTAACATGCAACATGTGTTACCACTCACTCACTTCTGCCTTCATTCAGAAGGTCATGCTTAGTTAAATGTTAGTTCCGTACTGAGAAGAAATTTGAAGCCAGCTCCAATCAAATCTGTGATGTGAATGTATATTTAGGTTAGTGATGTCTCAGTTGATCTGCAGAACTGTAAGAACTATTTTATTGTTAGTGTAAGCCACTGAGTTCAAAGATTGTTGTACAGCATTATATTAGAAAAATTGACCAATCAATATATTTTCATATGTATGGAAGCACTACGATGTGAAAGATTAGATTATCCCATGTCTAAGGGCTTCAAACATAATAATATAAGAGGGAAAGAGCAGGAAATCTGGAGTCTTTAATAGCATGTCAGAGAAATTATAATAGACCAAAGGCAATTGAGAGCCAAGTATAAATTTTAGGGAACTGAATAACTGAAGAGTAGACTGATATTATGTAGACATTTTATTAACACTTGAAAGATACATTAAGGAGAGTAAAAAAATGGAAGTTAAGAGACCAGCAAGAGCCAGACATAGATAATGTAGTGAGAAATAATGAGAGTCTAACATCAAGTTGTAGCAATAGGGATAGACAAAAAACCTTTGAGTAAAGGTATAAAATATTTTGAACCAGTAGCAACTTTTTTTTTTTTTTTTTTTTTTTTTTTGCAGTGTGGAAATGCATTTTTAATAAGCCATATTATTCTAGCAACAAGTTGCATTTGGTAAGACACAAAGAAACAATGTTAGTATGCAGAATAGAAATCTCTGGAATATGATACTGTATTTACTTTCGTCTCACCTATGGCATTCACAAGTAAAAGGCCAAAGTGCAAAATTAATATCATGTAGTACACATAGGAAGATATCTAAATATCCCTGTAGGCTCTGGGATGCTATCTCTTATTGTTAACCTCATTACTAGATTCATCTGTATGTTGAAATAATCTATATCTTGTCATTATTTATAATTGAGAATGTTCTCGAATTTTTTCCTGAAATTTTGGAGCACACGGAATATAATTTGTCTTTTTTTTTTTTTTTTTTTTTTTTGAGACGGAGTCTCGCTCTGCCGCCCAGGCTGGAGTGCAGTGGCCAGATCTCAGCTCACAGCAAGCTCCACCTCCCGGGTTTACACCATTCTCCTGCCTCAGCCTCCGGAGTAGCTGGGACTACAGGAGCCTGCCACCTCGCCCGGCTAGTTTTTTGTAATTTTTTAGTAGAGACAGGGTTTCACCGTGTTAGCCAGGATGGTCTCGATCTCCTGACCTCGTGATCTGCCCGCCTCGGCCTCCCAAAGTGCTGGGATTACAGGCTTGAGCCACCGCGCCCGGCCTATAATTTGTCTTAAAATGATTCCTGGAGAAAATCATTCTTCAAAATTAATCATATTAATTAAAATATAATAATAGGTTTTCTTTTTTTAGAATGAAGCTTGTGATATAAAGTGAGGTTAACAGTCCAGTTGTGGCTTATTTGATACATTCATAGATGTTCATTCCTATATATTTTTCCCTAGGGGTATGTCATTTCTAGATTTAAAATTTCCCTTATAGCACTGTTTCTCCAAGGCATATGCTTCTGACATGTAAAATGTTTGTAATTTTGTTAATTCTGCCATTCATTAGCTCAATAATTTCTCTCATTAAAACCCTGTAAACTATGAATTTCACAGAAGTCTATTCTATATTCTTTTGGTTCATAAAGTTCCCTCTTTGTGAATGTTATATTAATAAAACAACTTTACAACATTCATTTAACATGGTTCCTCACCTGTATGAACTTTTTTATAAAGGTATGACTTGTGGCTGAAAATTTTCAGAAGAGTTACTGAATTCAGTTTTCCTGTGTATGTTCTACTATCTTTACGCATGTAAAGAACAGCTTTCTGTGGATCCTTTCCATATGCTGTGTATTCAGAAAGTTTCCATTCAGTGTGAGTTTTCTGGAGGATGACAAGGTGATTCCACTTAGAGTTTCTCTTTATATATGATTTTGTTGGTATCTTCTGTGAATTCACTTTTCAGAGTTTCATACAATTATCAATGTACCGGAGAGAAACCCTCTGGTTGTAACGAATGTGCAAAAGCCTTTACGGTCAAGTCACAGCTCATTGTACATCAAAGAGTTCACACTAGAGTAAAACTCTATGGATGCAGTCAATGTTAAAAAACCTTTAGTTTGAAATAGCATCTTTTAACCTATTTGGGGAAGCTGAGGATTAGGGGAACTTAAATCAAGATACTAAGTGGACAATGGTACCTTTCATCAGGGTATGGGCTACACAAAAAGTCAGATTTGGGGACAAATATTAAAAGCTATATTTTGCTTAACAAGTAGAAGTAACTTTGGGTTATAAAAGTAGAAATTTTTCTAAATCAGATATATCGATTTGAAGTTGGTGACTAAGTGCTAAGATGAATAAATGGATTAAGAAGTTATCAGCACATAGATCTTAGTTATAAGCTTCTTCTGGAACAAAATGTATAGACTGAGTAACAGAAGATGGCAAAAGGGAGCAACTCGGTACATCAGTACTTACACTTTGGAAATAAGAGCATACGCAAAGAAGACTGAGAAAGATTATGTAGCCAATAAGAGAAAAAATTAGAGTGCATGGTATCCTGGACACCAGATAAGGAGAGTTCCAAGAAAGAGAAAATTTACATGTTCAAATGATGAATACAGAATACATAGGAAAACACTGAGAGATGGTCTTTGAGTTTCTCTATTAGGAGGTAATTTTGATCTTGCATAGAAGAGCTGCAATGTCCTAGTGCTGTTTAAAATCAGATTGAAATTAGTTTAGGGAAAAAAGTGTACTTGAAACCATCAAAATATTTTTCAGGTAGTTTGATCATAAATTATAAGGGATAAATTAGGTGCTAGGTGATAAGAAGACACAGGATGAATATCAATTGATAATTTTATTTTTGTTTTAAAATAATTACACCTAAACAGTCTTAGATTCTGAGAAATAATAAAAGAAGAAGACACAGGATGAATATTGATTGATAATTTTAGTTTTGTTTTAAAATAATTACACCTAAACAGTCTTAGATTCTGAAAAATAATAAAAGTCCAGTGACAGAACATGCTATACAAGAAAAAAGTAGAGAAAAATAATGGAAGGGGGACTAGAGAGAAGAGTCGAGGAAACCATTCAGATCACAGGCAGAAGAATCAGCTGTAAAACTAGGAGTGTTTCACTCATACTTCAAAGGCAAAAAAAGGTAAAACAAAGTAATTTAATTGTCTTTGTTTTCTTTGTCAGATTCTCTAATTCTATCTGTGTCCTCCAGTATTTGAGTATGAGTCAAAAGTACCTATTGCGTTGTATGTACAGCAATTTAAGATTGTATTTTAGTCATTGTGATGATACAGTCTGTTCAGGCTGTTACAACCAAGTACCTCAATTGGTAATTTATAAATGATAGAAATATCACTTCAGAGGCTAAAAAGTCCAAGATCAAGGCACTAGCAAATTCAGTGTCTGTTGAGGACTGGTTCTGTTTGCTTCAAAGATCGTATCTTATAGCTGTGTCCTCATATGCCTGAAGGAAGGGGCAAGCTCCTTAATGCCACTTCTGCAAGGACACTAATTCTATTCATGATAGTGGAGACTTTGTGATCTAATTACCTACCATAGGCCAAACATGTTAATTCTATAGTGTTGGGAATTATGTTTCCAACATATGAATTTGGGGGGACACCAGCATTCAGATAATAGAAACACATTATAGATTCTGTGTGTGTGTGTGTTGATTGTTTTTTTGTTTGTTTTGCTTTTTTCCCCTCTTTTCTTTCTTTTCTAAATTAGATGAAATTAAACTGTAAGCTCTATCTCTCTTACTGTTAGTGGCAACTGGAATGTGGTCAATTATTTCAGCCTTTACTGAGCTGCTTGGAATATCCTCCATGCAAGTGCCAGCCAGAGACCAGAACAGAATTTATACACACAAGTTGGGCCACTCTCCTTCTGGATACCTCTGCTTATGGATTACTTCTCATTTTCTATCATCTGTAACCTCCCCAAACAGTCTACCTACTTTTGCTAACTTTACAATGCTGTAAAGTAGTTGATTTACATATTTTCTCCAGAATGTATAGTTGTTTTCAGAGAGAGTTGACCCAAATTGAGTTCCCTCCAGGACAAATGTCACAATTTAATTTTGAAACAGTCTTTCACCTATGAATTTGCAATTCCTATCTGTGTATAATTGGCTAAAAGTAATTCGTAAAGAGAATTATTTATGATCCTATATCATTTAACAACAGAGAACATAAAATGTAAAAAAAAAAAACAAAAAAAACTAAACATGTCTCACTTTATGACATCACTTAAAGTTTCTGAATGAAGCAGATATTACTAATGTTTGTAGTCTTAGATTAATTAAAAAGCAAAGGTGTTTTAGGTGTAAGATAGGGTGCCTCATTTTATTTATATATATACATAGTGTCTTCAGTTTGGCTTCTATAAAAGCAGGCCTTATCACTTAAAAATTATCTATATTTATCAAGTCATATTTTCTAGAAATTAGAATCTTATAGTAAAAATATAATTCTATATTTTTGTGAATAAGACAAAAAACAAAGCCATATTTTTCCGTAAAGCCCTATTTAAAAAGTGAAAGTATATATAAATTTAATAGTTATTTTGCAGTTGAAATGACTACTAATTGTGATGACTCAGAATTGTTCTTTATTTCGACTCAAGCTTTTATGTGCCCTCCCCGTAACCCTTGTTTTTGTTCATTCAGTACACTTTTCTTTTTATAAAAACAACTTTTAAATATACTTAGCTGAAATTTGTTCATGAGATCAATGTCATTTTTCTCGTCTGACTTCAAAAATAATTCACCAAGACTTGCTTAAATGGTATAAATGAATGCTTTGCGCAGGCTTCCCATTTCCTGTACTGACGGTGATCATGGACCACTGCCTGCAGCCACTTTCTCCAGGAAGTTTTGTTATAAAATTGCAAGAGACCCACACTCATGCCCCATAATACTTGTGTTTGAAGGCAGAGAGTCTAAATAAGGGAACCAATCAAAGCAAAGCAAAGAAATAGGCAAGTTCACTGTCAAACAACTAAACAAAGTAGCAAATGTAATCCACAGAACAGCCTTAATTCATATCCAGTTTCCCTTTCAGTTTAACATCAAGACAACTGCTTTTACTCTCCTCTTAATTTTCATATTCTTATTTGAATGAAATGATATGCAGTGACCCTAAAAGCCACAAAGAAAAACAACAAATAGTTTAAAATATTGTGTTGAAACCAGCATAATTCTGATACCAGAATGTGGCCAGGACATTATAAAAAGAAACATACAGAAAAATATAATCATGAACACAGGGATAAAAATGTGACAAAATATTGGCTTAACAAAATGTAGCTAGATATAAAAGAATAGCGCATTATGTTCAAGAAGGTTTTATCTCAGTAATGCAAGATTAAGTCAACATTCAATTCACAAAGTGAAAGAATAAGGTAGAAGACTGTTATAAATAGTTTAATAGAAACATAAAAAGCATTTAACAAAATTCAATACCCAATGTAAAAAAACTTAGAAAAACAGAGATGAAGAAGTAAAAGTCTAGAGCTAACATCATATTAGGATAAAATATTGAAAAGTATTATGCTAATATTTGAATGAAGCAATAATGTTTATGCTTTCCAATTCTATTCAATATTATGCTCTAGCCATTGCAATATGACAAGAATTTTTTTTCAAAACCACACATACTGCTGGGTGCAGTGGCTCATGCCTGTAGTCCCAGCACTTTGAGAGGCCGAGGCAGGTGAATCATGAGGTCAGGAGATCGAGACCATCCTGGCTAACACCATGAAACCCCGTCTCTACTAAAAATACAAAAAATTAGCTGGGCATGGTGGTGGGTGCCTGTAGTCCCAGCTACTCGGGAGGCTGAGGCAGGAGAATGGCATGAACCTGGGAGGTGGAGCTTGCGGTGAGTTGAGATTGCGCCACTGCACTCCAGCCTGGGCGACAGAGCGAGACTCCATGAAAAACACACACACACACACACACACACACACACACACACACACAGATTGTAATGATATAAAACTGTATTTATAGATAGCTGGCCAGGCATGGTGGCTCATGCTTGTAATCCCAGCACTTTGGGAGGCCGAGATGGGTGGATCACCTGAAGTCGGGACTTTGAGATCAGCCTGACCAACATGGTGAAACCCCATCACTACTAAAAATACACAAAAAATTAGCTGGGTGGGGTGGTCCATTCCTGTAATCCCAGCTATTCAGGAGGCTGAGGCAGGAGAATCACATGAACCCGGGAGGCAGAGGTTGCAGTGAACTGGGATTGCGCCATTGCACTCCAGCCTGGGCAATAATAGCAAAACTCTATCTCCAAAAAACAAAGCAAAACCATTAGAACTAATATGCAAATTTACCATGGCCACCAGGATACATAGTACACATACATACACACATATGCATACATATATATATATACATATGCACACAGAGCACACACAAATGAATTTCTATACACTAGCAAATTAAAATTGAAAAATTAAATTAAATACTAATACTCTATAACATCAAAATCATAAACAAATTATAAAACACATGTGACAATTCTAAATTGAAAAAATAAAATATAATGTAGAGAAAAATTAAATAAACCTTTAATAGATTTCTACATGGATCATGCTTATTGATTGAAAGACTCAAGTGTTTTTGATATATTAGTTCTCTCTCAAATGGTCTATTGAAACAATGACACTTTGATCAAACACTAGCATGATTTTTTAAATAAAAATTAACAAATTGGTTTTGAAATCTATTTATATATTAAATCTGAGAGTAGCCAAATCAATCATGAAAGAGAAAAAAAAATTTAGAAGCTGTACTATTTTATATCAACACCTTAAAGTTTTATGGCCAATACAATGTGCTATTTGTGTAAACATAGTCAAATAAATCAATGTAACTGAATAGAGTCTTGAAATACACTCATACATGTTAAGTTAATTTAATGTTTAAATTGCACTAAAGGAAATCAATGGGGCAAAAAAAAAATGACTTTTTGGCAAATGATGCTGGAAAAGCTAGATATTCATATAGAAAATAGTGTGGGTTTCAAGCACTATCCCATTTCTAACACAAAAAGGTGAATCATAGACCTAATATATAACTAAACATTATTAAGTTTTAATTTAGAAAAAATATGTCACAGGGAGAAGGTGGCTATCTACAAGCCAGGAGAGAGGCCTAGAAGAAATCAACCCAGCTGATATTTTGATTTGGACTTCTAGCCTTCAGAACTGTGAAAAAATAAATTTCTGTTGTTTAAGCCACCCAGTCTGTGGTTCTTTTCTATAACAGTTTTAGAAGACTAATATAATGACTAGATTTCTTTATTTTATTTGAAATACGAGAGAAGGAAGAAGAGAAGAGGGGAGGGGTGGGGAGGGGAGGAGAAGGAGAAGGAGAAGGAGAAGGAGAAGGAGAAGGAGAAGAGAGGGAGAAGAAGAGAAGGGGAAGAGAAGGAAGAGAACTTTCTGGTGAAAGCAATGTTCTATAACTTGATAAGGGTGGCAGGAACATACAGATTTGTCTTCTTCATTGAATTGAACACTGGAAATCTTTGTATTTAATTTTAGGTAAATGATACTTCAATAAAAATGATTAATAGTTGACATTATCTTTCTTTCTTCTTCAGATTTTTTACTTTCTATCTTTTGGTTAGTTTATGAATTGTGACAGAGCGAAAGTAACAGTAATGAGGAGTATGAAATTTCCCTCCAAAGGAACCGATCAAGGCCATAATGAGATGCTGGTTAGCAATATGTCAGAGTTATCTGGATAGTCCTCTATGTCACAAAAAGTTTGAAATGGCATAAAAAAATAGATTTACACCTAATTTAACTCTTCAATCAACAAGCAGTTCATGAGGATAATAAAAATACATGTGTCAGAAAATCTTTTAACATTGAAAATTATTTCATGTATATGTCATTTTATGATCAGATATACAATTAAATGAAAATACAAAAATAAACTAGTTATTCAAACAGGGAAAATATTATTAATCTCCAATTTACAGATGATGAAAAATACTGAAAGAGGAAATCTGCCCCACCCAAAACGGCATAGTTAGTTTGTGGTAGAACTGAAACTGAATTCAAATGCTTTAAGATTTGATTCTGTTTTTCAAGTGGTTTCTCTTACTGGAACAACTTTCTTATTAGACAAATTACCATACCAAACTCACACTTCCATTATTCACGGGTCCTCTAGAAGAAAATGATCTGAGGAGAAAAAAGAAACAGAAGGGTTTAGGGAAGATAAAAGTGGACAATGGACTTTTAAAAAGCATTCACATTTTTTTCTACCATCAGTACAGCTACTTTCTAGAGATATAATGATAAAATTAACTATGAGGTTTGGAGAGTTAAATGTTTTTAGAAGCTGGGGGATGAAGTGTCTTAATTTCAGAAAACATAGAGAGACCACATATTTTCAGATATGCTTAGCTTCACTTTTGTTTTTGATTTCCATGAAAAATGCATCATCTTGCCAAAAGTAATCATTCCTCGGTCTAAGAACAGATTTTATGTCATATGTCTCCATTTACTATCATTGTTCACTTATCATTTGGCAGTTGGCTGTCCCATGTTGACAAGCTGTTTCTTTCTTCTCTTTTCTGCCACACATTTACATTTAGATTTAAAGAAATATCTTTTTACTAGAGAAACCTCTAGATGCAAACTATAAAATTGCCTTTTGCTATAAAAATAGAAATCACTTTGATTAAATTATCTTTCTACATCACCAGTCCTTGAAAAGGTATTTTTCCTCTCCCTTTGAGTATTTCCTCAAAGTTATAATGTTTTTCTCCAATATTTTTATTTAAAAAATCTAAGTTTCATAATATGGAGTAAAAACTTGGTTGAATTTTCTTATTTTAGCTTATTAGGGAGTATTGATTCTTCAAAAGGGCTCTGCCACATCCCCATTGTTTTATCTTAGGAATAATTTAGATATACCTATAACATTTCTGATTTTTCTGACACTGAAAAGTCAGTTTGGATATCTGACATTTTTTCTTCCCAAACTTGACCTAACCCATTGCTTACAGAGCTCCTTTTGTTAAATATTCTGAAGAGTTCATTGATTTTTCACCTGTCAATATCATAGACAGAATAATAATTGATTCTACTTATTCAGGCTCCACTGTGAGTCACAATTTTCCTGGTATATAAAAATTGATTTAAATCTAGCAGTAATCTAGGAAGGCAGAATTTATTATTCTTGATTTATAGAAAAATAAAAATTCAGAGAGGTTAGGTGAGTTGACTAATGCCACACAGACGGTAAGTAATTGAGCTGGGACAAAGTCATAGGTCTTTCTGACTTTTAGAGTTCTCGGAACTTGGCAATGTCCTTGTTAGCTACGCGTCCCTGGGGTTACTGTGCTCTATTAACCAGCTCCATAACTTTACATGAGTCAGGCCCCTTGGCTGTTACTCCAACCTTGCCACTCATTTTAAAAATTGCAGCCTCCTGCCTTATGGTCGTTAAGCACCACTATCTGGTCTTTATTGTTTCAAATCTTATCCCCCCAGTTGCTATCATGAGGCCAATTCCGTAATGGCCTCTTTTACAAATCGGCCCCAATGCAGAGAGCTACCACTGAAATTCTCATGGATATCAGGGCCTCTCTAACCTACGTCACACTTAGCCAGCCTCACAGGGAGCTCTAGAGCAAAACAGGTCCTGTCAAATTCGTCCCCCATTGGAACTAAATAACTCTACCTCCAACAGCTGTTAGATATGGGCTTTCGCAGGGAAGGGCATGACCCTTACTGAGGCGGCTTTCTGCAGATGAGACGACTCCAAAAAGTCCAACAGCTGAAGGGTCTGGTACAGGATTGCTATGCAATTAATGTGCAATAAATGCATGAATGGGTAATAAAATGAAGGTGTCATGGAGATTTTTTAGTAAATACAATATATTCAGAAAATAAATATTAAATAAAATATTAAAAGTTAGCATGCCATCTCCACCAGTATTTATTCATCAACTGCTTATTTAAAATATCAAGAACATTTCCAAACTAATTCAACCATCGCCAATATAATGACATAACAATGAATACAATGAAACATTTAGCGAGTCATCTGAAAGCTTATCAAAAACCTCACATCTGGTTACTTGGAACTCTGTAAATGTTGGGTTAAATGTAACTCTTCATCGTGGTGTTTTGGCTCAATGTAGACACAGCTGTGTAATCCTGCTGGCAAGTCCCACCTGTGAACACTAGATAGTGAAATCCTTATTTTCAAATAAAATATTAAGATTCAAGCTGGCACTTCATAAAGTTTCCAGGTGATTTTTTAATTATTAAGACTTTTTGTAGTCATTTTCATCTTCATTCAATTTCCTTTCATTGAGAAGTAATAAAAGGGAGGGAGAAAACTCTCTGAAACTGACAATGATCTTCATTTACACCTTATGTTTTCTTTTGGAGGCCACAAGCTCAAGTTCAAGGTATTGGCAGGGTCATGCTTTCTGTGATGTCCCTAGGAGAAGACCCTTTCTTGCCTCCTTCTTGCTTCTGGTGTTCGCTAGTAATTCCTGTCTTACAGACACATCACTCCAGTATATGCCTTCCTGTGGGCTGAAAGTTTGTGCTCCCTCAAAATTCATTTGTTGAAACCTAATCCCCAGTGTGATGGTATTAGGGGATGTGCCTTTGGGAGATAATGAGGCCATGAAGGTGGAGTCCTCATAAATAGAATTAGTACCTATACAAGGGGCTGAAGGGACTAGAGTTCTTTTTTTTTCAATTATGTGAAGACACAGAGAAGGCACCATCTATAAGGCAGTAGGCCATCACTAAATTGTCCAATATCTTGATCGTGGACTTCTCAGCCTCCAGAACTGTAAGAAATACATTTCTGTCATTTATAAACCACCAAGTTTAAGGTGTTCTGTTCTAGCAGCCCAAAGGGACTAAGACATGTCTCTATCATCACATGACAGTTTTCCTGTTGTGTCTAAATGCTCCTCTTCTTATGAAGATGCCAGTCATTTGGACAGGGTTCACCCTAATCCAATATTGTTGTAACTTGATTACATCTGCAAAAACCCTATTTCCTAATAAAGCCACATTCACAGATACTGGGGTTAGGACTTCAACATCATTAGGATAGGGGAGGAGACACAACTAAACCAACAATAGTGGGCTATTCACATTTACCCTTGAAATTCATACAGAGTTCACTGACAATCCATCTCAACTCTTCCATTTCCCACATATTTTTACTTCTAGTTACATGTACAGTTGTACATAAATAGCATTTAAACAGCTCTTCCATTTTATTCTAAAATGTTTTTAAAATCAGAACAAAGACTGAAACTAAACTTCTGTGGATAAACAAATTGTAATGTGGAAGGAAAATCTGATCCACAAAACTTCAAAATTGTATTTTTTGTGCATGAAAAGAAGAATGTATTAGCTTATGCATGTATTTATTCACTTCTTCAAAATTTATATTTGAATAATACTTACTGGAATAAATAAGTTCTCTCATGAAACTTCCAATCTAATTGTGCAAGACAGTAGCGATCTTTTCTTTTTTTTTTTTTTAAAAAAGAGATGTACACCTACAAATTGTGACTAAATAGGGAAAGGAGCTTACACTGTGGGAATAACGTACAAAATCTTCACAATGAGAAGGAACGTGCTACACTGGATGAACTCAAAGAAAGCTACCGGAGGCAGAGGAAGTTTGGGTGAGCTGAAGAAGGGTGAAGAGGCAGGATTATGGAGAATATTCAGAGTCTAAGAAGGCTGAAGGGTCAGCTACTCAAGCCATTATCTGGCTGGTAGTTGATAATGACAATGATAAAGGAACCTGTAATTAATTCTTGTGAAAATGGTAGTATATGAGTTATTATGATACAATGCAGGCATCTTTAAATGTAACATTAAATCACAAATTATAATACAAATAAACTTCCATTATGCTAAACCTGGAATGTTTTATATTTTATAAAAAATATAAAAACTGTATATTTTTTAATATCCTTCATTTAAATTTTAATAAACATTTCTAGCACAACTACCAATCATTGCCAGCCATGTGCCTTTATTTTTAAGCTCTGATGTATAATTGGCAAAAAAGATCTATATATATGCATATATACACACACACACCACATATACATATATATACATATATGTATTCAAGGTGTACAACACAATGCTTTGATAAAGATACACTGTATCATGCGGATTATTACAATCAAGCAATTAACATAGAAGTCTCCTTACATAGTTTTCTTTGTATGTGTGTGTTAAAAATACTTAAGATCTACTAGCGATTTCAAGTATACATTATTAACTGTAGTCACCATGGTGAACATCAGATCTCTAGAACTTACTTATCTTAGAACTGCAAATTTGTACTGTTTAATCAAGATCTCCCCATTTTCTCCACCCCATGACCCCTAGAAACCACCCTACTACTCTGTTTCTATGAGTTAGACATTTTGAGATTTCACATATATGTGAGTTAAAAATGAACAGAAATGTTTGGAAAATACATGATGGGATAAATAAATGTCATATCTATTTTGAATTTTGCATCTAGAAATACATCATTGAAGCTGTTTTTATTGCTTTATTTTTACATTAGTATAGAAATCTGCAAAGTTATCATGATGAAATAATTCTACTTACTTTTACACACTTCTGTTTCATTACAAAGTCTTAGAATTATTTTCATATTCATAGAGCTAGATTTTATTATTTACAGATGAGAATTAAAGTCCACTATGATGAAATGAGTTTCAAAAGGTTGTAAAAGATATGTGTCAGCAGAACCAGGCCCACTGCTAGCCATTATACCACCTCCGAATGAATTAGGAAAAGGCATCCTGCTTTCTAAGAATTACAGGAAAAAGGATGGGTGGAGCTGAAACCTAGAAGACACACCAGTCATCAAGCACACCTCTCAGTGCAGGGGTGCATTTGTATTCTTGCCTGTGACACAACCTACCCAGATAGCTGTGCATTTCTAAGCAGAAGAAAAATAAGAATGTAACTGTCCTGATTATAATCCAACATGGTACCCTTATTCCCGTAACTTCGCTGAGGAAAAGTATTTTTCACATTGAGGATAAATAACAGTGGTCATTGACAAAGTAACTCATAATTTGCTAAGCACTTTTGTCAGTTTTTTAAAAACAAAAGCATAACTATTGCAACCATACTTATTCATGCATCCATATCTACATACATTCCTTCAGTAAGTGCTGTCTTAGATGCTGAATTAAATGTATGTGACTCTAAATCTTGTGAGAAATATTGGAGAGACTGTACACCTGAGAATTACAAAATAACTCTAGGCACATAATGACTCCGTCCAAATCCTGCACTAAGAGACCTGACCAAATTTTAATATGGTTTCTAGCAGCCAAAGGCTATCCCCATCCAGCCTTTTTTTTTTTTTTTTTTTTGAGTTTATACTAAGCCATTCTTTCATTGCTATAAAATAACTGAGACTGGGTAATTTTTAAAGAAAAGAGGTTTAACTTGGCTCATGATTTTACATGCTTCATAGGAAATATGGAGCGGGCATCTGCTTGGCTTCTAGCGAGGTCTTAGGAAGCTTATAATCATGGTGGAAGCTAAAGGTGGAGCAGGCACGTCACATGGCAAAAGTAAGAGCAAGTGAATGTGAGAGCGAGAGAGAAAGAGAGAGAGAAGGAGGAAGAGGAAGAGATGTCACACACTTTTAAATGACCAGATATCTATAGAACTCATTCATTATTGCAAAGACAGCACCAAGCCATGAAGGATTTTTCCTACGACGCAAATATCCTAATACTGTCAGAGCTCCTGTCTAAAACAAACAAACAAACAAATAACAACAACAAAAAACCTCAAGGCTGTCAAAAAGCTTTTCTGTGTGTTCCAACCAACACCTGATGATAGGCCCCTTATTTCCCTCGCTCAGAGCACTCACTGTAAAGGGCTTAAAATGATTAACTCTTCTCCCATCTTGTTCAGATGTCTATATATCTCCTACTCCTTAGGAGTGTCTTTCTCAAGGACTTGAAAAACTATTTTAAGTGTAATCATAAGGAAAGATGGGGTCTCTGTCTTCCAGTCTCTGTGAGAGGACAGGATTGCCAGCTAACAGACACGGTTGATCTAACCGTGCTTACAGTGAACAGCCCTTTGTGCATGTTCACTTTTTTAAAGCTAATTCATCTCCTGCTTCTCTCTTTCTAATCCCCTTTTCTCCCTTTCAAATGCCCTATCACCTCTCTGCAAATTGGAGGAGTTCAAATACGTCACTGAATAAAGTCTGTTCTCACTACTTTAATACCCGGCTTTTCTTGTCTTTGAAACACCTCAACGGCCTTCTGAAGGAAGCAAACATACTTTGAAACATGTGACCTTATCATCCTGGCAGCAGATACTAAAACCAGAGGTAATATACCTGGTACCATAATAAGAATCTACTGTATATGTTCGGGGAGCCCACGGTTAGCCTAAAATGAATGCTCTTCCCAAAAAGGATGCTCTATTTTGGAAGGAGATGATGACCGATCACATCCTCATTTTTTAGAAGGCTGAACATAGATTTAAAAAAGTGGGGCCCTCTGTGTAGCGCTACAGAAGGAGAAAGCAGCACGTTGAAGCAAGGAATGGGAGGAAGTAAGTGAAAAAGTAATGAAGCCAAGAGAAAGAAAAAACCATGAGGGTGGAAAAAGAAAAGAAAGGGAGTGAGAGTTAATTGAGACTGGAAGGAAACATGGCAGAGAGAGAAGCAGGGAAGGAGTGGGGAACTGGGTCATGTATGACACAGCATAAGAGTGAGTTTGTATCCTGAGATACAAATCCAGGGGAAGTATTCCATGAGTTCAGGACACACAATTCTTCCTAACTTTTACTTCCCCACCTGTCCTGATACTGTCTCTTCCATTAACCAAAGAAACTGCATGATTTTAAGACTTGCATCCTGACAGAGGCTAATTAACACACTTAGAATGTAAGTACAAATAAAACACATCTCCTGCCCAGAGGAACTCTCAGGTTAATCAGTGAGAAATTACCCTAATTATTATCAATAGCTGAGTCCACATCAAGATCTCTGGACATGCAGCAACCTGTCATTTTGTCCTTCCCAGAACAAAGTTCTCAATTTTCATTCATCCATCAGGATTGCTACGATGCAATCACTGATTTGGAGTTGGGTAGATAGGAGGCCTGATTGATTATGCAGAGCAGTTTATAGCTCAGATAAAAGGTCAGTCTAACTCACAACAATGATAAAGTCACTTTATACAGCCTTCATGGTTTATTGCTGATTTTAAAAGTATGACAAGAGCATATGAAGATGTCAGAGTATGCAGATTTCATAATTTGATCACTTGCTTGCCTGCCTAACCTGGCTAAGTTTTTAGAAACAAAAAAAGAAAAGTTTAAAATGTCCATCAAAACAGAGAGTACCAATCCTAAAGGAAAGAAAGAAAGAGAGAGAGAGGAAGGGAGGAAGGGAGGGAGGGAGGGAGGAATGAAGGAAGGAAGGAAGGAAGGAAGGAAGGAAGGAGGAAGGAAGGAAGGAAGGAAGGAGGAAGAAGGAGAAGGAAACGAAAAGGAAGGATAAAGAAATAAAGAGAAGAAAGAAAGAAATAAAGAAAGAACGAAAGAAAGAAGAAAGAAAGAAGAAGAAAGAACGCAATAGAAAAAGAATACGAACAAGAAGAAGAACGACCAGCAGAGAAAGAGAAGACAGTAAAGAATAAGCCAGATAATACAGAAAACAAAAACGAATAAAGACAAAAAAAGAAAGAATAAGAAAGAATCTAAATACAGAATGACATAACAAAATAAGAAGGAAGGGAAGGAAGGAAGGAAGGAAGGAAGGAAGGGGAAGGAAGGAAGGAAGGAAGGAGGGAAGGAAGGGAAAGTCTATTGCTTCAGGTAAGTCTTCAGGATTTGTTTCAAAATTACCTCAATCCCTTTACAGGCAAAACTGCTCAAGGTAATAGCCCCAAATTTGACCATGCCACTGTCTTTCAATAAAAATTCACCTCCCTTATTTCTTGTTTTTTCAGAGGGTACATAATTGACTTCTTTCAGCATTAAACAGTTTTGCTTTATCTGTGAATTTAAACATCCTAAGTTCTAAAAAAAATCAGTAAGAACTTAAACCACCAATAAAAGGTATTGTTAGGCTGGGCAAGGTGGCTCACACTTGCAATCTCAGCACTTTTGAAGGCGGAGGTGGGCACATCACTTGAGGTCAGGAGTTCAAGACCAACCATCCTGGCCAACATGGTGAAACCCGTCTCTACTGAAAATACAAAAATTAGCCAGGTGTGGTGGTGGGTGTCTGTAATCCCAGCTACTTGGGAAGCTGAGGCTGGAGAATCACTTGAACCTAGGAGGTGGAGGTTGCAGTGAGCCGAGATTGTGCCATTGCACTCCAGCCTGGGTGACAATAGCGAAACTCGTTCTCAAAAACAACAAACAAAAGGCATTGCTAGGCATGATTTGAAAACATTGAGTTGGGTGACATCTGCTGCTTGAAAAATCATATCCAGAAATGATGTCTCATCTGCCCTTTGACTACAGAGAGCAAATTTAACTTCTGATTTCTGTGACAGACATTTTCACAAGTACCCTATTATTATAACTATGGCCAACATTAGCGAAAAGACCTATTTCTATTATTCATAATTTTCACTATTAATTATATTTCATCTGTGTGCACGTGTGTGTATATATACACACATATACACATATGTATGTGTGTATGTTTGTGTATGTGCGTGTGTGTGTAAATTCCCATTCTGGAAACACTCAAATTGGATCAAAAGAAGTTCAAAGTTTTTTGGAGGTCGCAAAATTAAGAGTTAGATCCTTAAATCCAACTTCTACTTTTCTGGTATTTATGACAATAGAAGGTTTTATCAGGGCACCATAACTTCACTCAGGCTTAAAATTAATGATCTAATAAAGTTGGAAGTATATACTCCTTTTGTAAGGGCAAACAGAAGCTGTTCTGTAGGAGAGAGCTAGGCAAAACAAAAGATTATATTTTAGTTATTTTTATGTTTTCAGATGGAGTGGATAAGAGAGACTTATGTGCTACTACGAATAACTGAATATTTTTTAAACCCCATTTCAGAAACTATCTCTATTTTGATCATTGAGGAGTAAAAAATCTATCAAGTTAATACAAACAAAACAGTAAAATGAAAATCCAAAGTAAGGTCTCAATATGAGCTGTTAATTGATCCAAACTGTATTATCCCAAAGGGTTTCATGAACAAATTAATGCAACCTTTTCCAGGTTACAAAGCATTTTATATAAGTGTTTATTTTATCCTCATAGTTTTTATGAAGCAGAGGCAGAGATCTGAATACTGTATTGTGGAGATGAAGAAATGAACTAAAAGAGGCTGAGAAACTGATTCAATCAGGTAACGACAGAGGCATGGTGAGGACGTTGGTCTCCAGACTCTTTGTTACAGCCCTTCTACAGTAAAGTATGTGTTGGCAAATGGTGACCCAGGAACCTGCAGCAGTGATGCTCACACCTTCTGAAAGCTGCTGCCTTGTGCGTGTAGGAGTGTCCACTCCACATCTAGACATTCTCTTCCTTTGAAGTCAGAATCGTTTTTGAATGTTTCTCCATCTATTCTTCATTTCAAGTCATGGTTCCAGCCAGATGGAGCATTCCACCTTTGTGATGATTTCATTGTCCCTGAGTTGTCAAATAAAGGAAGATTTTCTATGCAGTGGAAGTTGTGATGGACCTTCCGGGCCATATCTCTTCAGGAATGAACAACTTGCTACCCCAGAAACTGGAATTGTCATGGACAGACTTCCTTCATCTCTTAGACCCTTTCAGAATGACCTCAGCTAAATAGAACCTCTTAGCCAAGGTTGTTCCACCATTCCAGGCCAAAAGCATTCAAGGATTGTTCAATCAAGACTTATAAAGGCCTGACCTTCTCTTTTGAATGATTATCTGTCTTTGGAGGCTCCTCTAGTGTATGCTGAGACTGCCATCGAGACAGCATTGAAGCTTGACTTCTCCCACTGCCCACTGTTCTGCCTTCCCTTCTCTGGTTATTGCTCTCAAGAGTCTCCCCAATAAACTTCTCACAATTTAATTTCTGCCTGAGTTTTCCCTCCTTGGGACCCAACCTATTTCAGTACAGGGGAAAGCAATGGGCAGTGCGTGAAAGCAGATGATCCATACATGAGGATCTGCTGCGAGTCACTTGATTTCTCAGAGTCTACATTTTCTTATTCATTAATATACTTGTTATATCATATGAGGGCTAATTTTATATGGTTCAGAGGAACTACAAATGTTTGTTCTGTTCTGCACTGTGAACAAGACCTATCATTAGCAAAACTGACAAATAATACATATCTTGGGTTTTATTTGGGCCAGAGAATGGGACAGCAGGATCCTCTATATTTTATTTTCCTTTCTGCTTCCTCTGTCTGCTGTTCTCCAAGTCTGCCAAGTTTGAACAGTTGTGTCTTCGTTTTTATTTCCATTCACATTGTTCTCCCACCTGGGTCTCTGGCAACCATGGTATCTGCCTTTCTTAATTGTGCTCAGCCACCAGCCCTGGAGACCAGTGCAGACTCAGTCCCTTCCAGTTCCAAAACCTTTAAGAACAAACCTGGTGTTGTATTGGTTGCTCTAGTCTTGATTTGGGGTTAGACTGGGGAAGGGATGTACATACCATGAGTCTGAGTAACCTATTCCCTGTCATACTTTCTTCTTACCCCATCTCCAGCACCCATGTTCCTGATTTTCTGTCTTTGCTTCTATGATGTATATCTCCTTCTCCCTCCAGAAATGAAGCTTTACGCACTCTGGTTTAGCTGTCAGGAGCCATGATAACCATACCCGGAGGCACTATTCACTAGGGAGATGATTTCTGCTCTTTCTCACCCCATTGAATTGTGTTAGTATATAATATTAGTTAGCTTTTTATAGATTCACTGAAATTATGAAGACGATTCTAAACCATGGATCTGATTCTGAGTCTCATCTTTGAATACAAACTATCACATTATGTGTACCTACCAGCTCAGACCTACCTAGATTTATTCCTGGTCATTCTACGATTTGGGTAACTGACTTCGCCCCTCCCAGGGAATATTCCTATAGTCAGGTTAACTGTTTGGAGCTCTTTTCTCTTCAGTCCATTGTTTATAGTTAATTTAGTCACATTAAGGGGGTAATATTTCATAGCAAAATGTAAATGACTAGTATAAGCTTCATCCATTTCTGCTTTTAATCAGGCAGCTATTTTATATGGGATTGATTAGACACTGGTACCTCAAAAAAAATGCCTTTCATCTTTATTGGTAAAATTTCAGGCACAGTGTCATTTGAAAAAATAAGTTATATCGCAATATGTGTGGTTTACTCATACCTGGGACCAACATAAGATTACAGTGCAAAAAAAAGAGGGTAAAATGCAAGTATATGCCTGAGAGCACTACATATGGAGAAGAAAAAAATATCTGAAGTTGTAGCTCAAATACAAAATACATCAATAGTCAAAACAGTATAATTACACTAAACTAACAATGCCAGAAATCCAGTGTATTGTAATATAAGGACCAGATACATTTAGAGTTAAAGTAGGTAAATGCAGCTTCATTTTGCAGGGAGGGTTTTGGCCAAGGAAGCTGCTAAAACAGACAACAAATTCCTTACTTTGATTTAATCTGCTGAAAATGTCGGTCAGTATCTTCAGTCAACACAGTAGAGAAGTGACTCCACACAGGCCACTTCCGTGACTTCAGGTCAAAGGCCATGCTAAATTTAGAAAGATCAAAAATTTCTCTTTCTGTGTGTCCTATCTCTGCTATAGATAATAAAATGATGGCTAGAAATATGAGGACATTTGTAGAGTATGAGCAGTTGCTGCAAATATACTGCGGATAATCTTATTTCTTGTCTTAGAAAATGAAAGGAAGAGAATACTCTGTCAATACTGACCTAGGTGTATCCATTAGTTTTGAGCAAAACCTTTGTTCCTTAAGTAAAAAAGAGACCAATCTTCAGTTAGAAATATTGAGTGCACCACAGGAGCTGATAATCAAACATTGTTCACCATGTCAGTTTCAGGAGTGGGAAGTATAATCTTGAGCTTAATCCAGACTCCATCCCCAAGAAAACCTGATTTTGCATAATTATGCAGGCTGGAACTAGGGAGCATAAATGTTAAGCTCTTTTATTATGTTGCAACTACTGGCTAGGGATAGATACATATTTTCCGTACAGTAAGTGAGAAAAAATCCCCCATTGTCTACCTGGTACATTGCAAGAAGCTGAGGGGGAAAAAAAAGACAGAACTTTGTGTGGATAAGAGAAAGAATAAGAGAACATAATATGGAAATCATTTCAGTAACAAAACGATACATCATGAGTGAAACTCTATAGCAGAAAAATCTCAGTTCCTTTGCAAAATGCAGTACTAGAGAAAAAATGCCGCCTGAGTGTGCATGTTAAAAAGATAGAGAATCCCAGCATTACAAGCCACAACTAGCATTGTGAAGAACATATTAGCAAGAAGAAAACACACACACACACACGAAACAAAGTTACTTAAAGCAAAAATGTAAATAAGGACAAAAGCTTTCACCAAAGAAGCAAATATCTTCAGCACATACGACCTGCTCAAAAGCAACTCAATGGAATTAGAAGCCAATATTTATACGTAGTTGGATTAATATCTGCCATGTTCATACTGCTTTCTATTCATTTCAGCCCTTTGTTTGTTTCCTATCTTCTCCTTTGTTTTGTCTTTTCTGAGTTTAACCAATCATTTTATATAAGTCCATATTCTTAGCATGTCAATAATGTCTACAAATTTTAATGGTTGTATAGTTTGCAATTTACATTTACAGCTAATTAAAATCTACTTTCAAAAAAACACTATATCACTTCACAGGTAATGCAAGTATCTTATAACAGAGTATTTACATTTCCTGTGCCCTGCCTTAAAACATGACTGTCAATCAAGCTATATAACATGTGCATGATCTCAATAGGCCAATTAAAAGACTACCTTCATCACAGATAATGTGATTGTCTGCACAGATAATTCCAAGGAGTTGACAAAAAAACAGTTGGAATTAGTGATTACAGCCAGGTCAAATGTTTTTTTTTATACCAACAATGAACAACTAAAATTTATAATGAAGTCATAATACCGTTTACATAGCATAAAAATACTTTGTTGTGAAACTAAAAAAATACGTGTTTGAATCATCCACTTTCACTCACTGCCCATTGCTTTTCCCTGTACTGAAATAGGTTGGGTCCCAAGGAGGGAAAACTCAGACAGAGATTAACGTGTAAGAAGCATATTAGGGGAACTCTTGAGAGCAATAACTAGAGAAGGGAAGGCAGAACAGTGGGCAGTGGGAGAAGTCAAGCTTCAATGCTGTCTCGATGGTAGTCTCAGCATACATTAGAGGAGTCAATAAAAGATAGATAATCATTCAAAAGAGAAGGTCAGGCCTTTATAAGTCTTGACTGAATAATCCTTGAATGCTTTTCACCTGGAATGGTGGAACAACCTTGGCTAAGAGGTTCTATTTAGCTGAGGTCGTTCTGAAAGGGTCTAAGAGATGAAGGAAGTCTGTCCATGACAATTCCAGTTTCTGGGGTAGCAAGTTGTTCATTCCTGAAGAGATATGGCCTGGAAGGTCCATCACAACTTCCACTGCATAGAAAATCTTCCTTTATTTGACAACTCAGGGACAATGAAATCACCACAAAGTGCTCCATCTAGTTGGAACCACAGATTCGAAATGAAGAATAGATGGAGAAACATTTAAAAACAATTCTGACTTCAAAGGAAGAGAATGTGTAGATGCAGAATGGGCACTCCTGTATGCACAAGGCAGCAGCTTTCAGAAGGTGTGAGCATCACTGCTGCAGGTTCCTGGGTCACCATTTGCCAACACATACTTTACTGTAGAAGGGCTGTAACAAAGAGTCTGGAGACCAACGTCCTCACCATGCCTCTGTCGTTACCTGATTGAATCAGTTTCTCAGCCTCTTTCAGTTCATTTCCTTATCTCTGCAATAGGCTATTCAGACCTCTGCTTCTGCCGAGAAGTCTTGTCTCTTCCTCAAGTATGAATTTCTTCAATCACCTATATCGGGAAAGGCTCACGGGTATATTTTATACTTTGGGTTATTAAGATTGGGTTGTGTGTACATATATATTAGTGTATTTATACACATATGTGTGTATGTGTGTATACATATATATGAAAGCGAATATATATGTATATACATATATATACCACACAGTCTTAATATTTCTCTGTATACAAATATATAAAGAAGCTGAAATGAAATACAGACCATAGAAACGGAACAGCTCATGTAAAATAATTTCATTTGTAACAGACAATCCTGCAACTTAAGAAAATTTTGTATTTTGCTTTTTTTCTTAATAAGTGATGTTGGGGAAAGTGGAATTTCATGTTTAAAAGAAGAACACTGACCTTTTCTTTTTGTTGTTGTTGTTGTTTTTTTTTTGTTTTTTTTTTGAGACGGAGTCTCGCTCTGTGGCCCGGGCTGGAGTGCAGTGGCCGGATCTCAGCTCACTGCAAGCTCCGCCTCCCGGGTTTACGCCATTCTCCTGCCTCAGCCTCCCAAGTAGCTGGGACTACAGGCGCCCGCCACCTCGCCCGGCTAGTTTTTTGTATTTTTTAGTAGAGACGGGGTTTCACCGTGTTAGCCAGGATGGTCTCGATCTCCTGACCTCGTGTTCCGCCCGTCTCGGCCTCCCAAAGTGCTGGGATTACAGGCTTGAGCCACCGCGCCCCGCCCAACCTTTTCATGAAAATAAATAAGATAACAAATTTGGTTTGGATCATAGGTTTAAAAGTAAATATAATTAAATGCAAGGAGAAAACACAGAATAAATAATTTATATAGCATGAATCCTTAAAAAAGTAATACATTTGATTTTATTAATATTATGAATATATGTTTAGAAAAAGTTTGCTAACACATTGAATTAGAAAGCCAGAGGCTAGAATATGTTCAGTATACACATTGATTTATATACAGAATTATAAAAAATCAGTAATAAGAAAAATCAATTTATAAATGGTGACATTTTTTAAATAGTTAACAAACATGTAAAAGCAGACTTAACATTATTACTCATGCAAACCGAATGCAATTTCAAACAATGAGATACCATTACATATCCAACAGAACAGTGAAAATTCAATTGTTGAGGACGTGGAACAACTGGAACCTTCATTCATTGCTAGTGGGAGTGATCATTGTTTTAAGGACTTTGAAAAAGTGCCTGACATGTGTGCTAAACCTAAGCATATGTCTTCTTTATGACAAAACTATCCACTTCTAGTTATAAACCTGAAAGAAATGGGTCTATTTAGTGGCAAAATTCAATCACAAGATATATATGGCAACTTCATTCATTGCTGTCAAAAATCCAGAAAAAGCCCAGATATTTATCGATAGAAAAATGGATAAACAATCTACGTTGTATTCATAGACTGTAATATTACATAAAGATAAAAACAAAGTTACATAAATGGATTTCAAAAAATATTAAGTATAATGAATGAGAGACAAATAGTTATAGTTTTTGATTTCTTCCACATGAATTTTAAGAGCAGGCAAAACTAGTCTGGAATAAAAGAAGTTAGAACAGTGATTACTTCTGAGACAGGAATATTGACTTCGAAGAGACCCGAAGGGAACCTCTGGGGTTCTGGCAATTTTCTTTTGTCTTTTTTTTTTTTTTTTTTTCTTTTTTTTTGATATGGAGTCTTGCTCTGTCGCCAGCCTGGAGTGCAGTGGAGCAGTCTTGGCTCGCTACAACCTCTGCCTCCTGGGTTCAAGTGATTCTCCTGCCTCAGCCTCCCGAGTAGCTGGGACTACAGGTGCATGCCACCACGCCCAACTTTTTTTTTTTTTAATTTTTTTTTATTTTTCAATTTTTAGTAGAGATGGGATTTCACCATGTTGGCCAGGATGGTCTTGACCTCCAGACCTCGTGATCCACCTGCCTCGGCCCCCCAAAGTGATGAGATTACAGGCATGAGCCACTGCACCCAGCTGGTTCCTTCAATTTTCTATACCTTCGTGGGTGATAGTGTACATGTGTGTATACATTGGTAAGTATTCACAGAGTTGTATGTTATTGAAGCACTTCACTTCAATAAAAATATAGTTAGAAACAATATCCAAATGCTGGTCAAGAGCATCATTACGGTCAAGTTTAAGTCACATCCACCTCTCTGCCCTCCTGAGATACAAAGAGCAATACGGCAACTTTATCTTCTGAGGTGGCAGGGAAATCGCCTTTCACAGGCAGAAGCAACAAGGTCATTCGCATACAAAAAAGAAAAGAAAAGAATTGCTTGGTCATTAACAATGGAACTCAATTCTAAGTAAGGTTATAAGGACTCTGTAGGTACACTGGAAAATTACCCTAGAAAAGTCCCCCAAAATTCTTTTGATTTAGGAAACAAATACCTTTTTGGATAGTAAATTTGTTTTCCTAAAGACTAAAATTTGTTGAACTTTCTGAGTAAAGACCTACTGGAAAACTGTGCTCTGAACTTGCATTGGAGATTAAATTAAACTGGCTATTCCTGATTAAACAATCTTCATTTTGGAAGTCTTAAAAATGGTTTGACCACTATGAGAAATAAACTGTGTCATAAAAAATAATAATAATAATAACTGTGGTAGAGAGGGCTAAACAGCGTTAGAATACATATAAAATATATACGTGTGTGTGGGTATATATACATATATGTATAAAATATATTCCCAGCCATATATGCTATCACATTTC
Source organism: Rhinopithecus roxellana (assembly GCF_007565055.1). Taxonomy (NCBI): domain Eukaryota; kingdom Metazoa; phylum Chordata; class Mammalia; order Primates; family Cercopithecidae; genus Rhinopithecus; species Rhinopithecus roxellana. Next base: position 142,114,840 of record NC_044553.1, on the reverse strand, counting down.
CTTCTACATCTTCTTTGAACTTGTGTTTGACCTATTCTTCAAGAAACCTGGAGGAGAGCAGTGATAGTTACTTCAAGTGCCTAGCACTCATAGTATATAAAAAGGTATTACGTGAGCATTTATTTTGAGTACTGATTTCTAACCTGAACTCTTAGTTACTGAAGATCTCATATACAAGACAGAGGAAATTGTCTTTGATTATCTTTATTTTTAACCCACGGACAAAATGTGTAGTAATGTCCATTCCTGTTCAGCACTATATACTGGCATGATTTGGATTTGCCAGCTAGACCCTTGGGGTGTATAAGTTATGCACAGTTTATATAATATGCCTCATAGAAACAGTCGAGCTACAATGTGTGTCCTGAAAAGCTGTTGCATAGTACAATTCTCTGGGTTTGATGTTTTACATATTTTCAAGGGCTACAGATAAGTTCCCTTCCTACTGGAATGGTAATTCCATGGCATCCTACATTAAAAACACAATCTTAATTTAAAACAAAACATTTGTAACATATAAATCTAATATTTAGAGATGGATACATTGATTTCAAAGTTTCCACATTTTAACTTCCTACATATTTGACACTTTCACTCCTAGAGTATCTTTTGTCTCCTTAGTGAAATCCTTAGTAAACAATTTTGACAATAGATGTTGCTTCAACCTCCTGGCTGTTCTATTTTTCTTGCTTATTCAGCTTTCACTGTTTGTAGATAATTTCCCTGGAGCAAGAACACTTGTTTACTTTCAAATCCATTATTTTTGGATGTAGATTCACAGCTGGATTCACTACTTGAATTTCTCATAAATTTGTTGATTGTTCACACACATTGTTTCTCTTTCACAGTCCTTGATACAAATACTTTTTTACTTCATTCTCGTAGTAGCAAAAAATATTTTAGTGACATTCTACCAAGACATACGTTACCGCTACCGTGTTTAAAATCCTTCAACGGTACAACAAACATCTTACAACAAAGTATTTCTTAATATGATCATACTAAACAGTTTAAAACATCCCCTCTCCTGTCCCTCCCAAGTTTCCATCTTCTGATTCTCAGTGGAACATTGACTAGGTATTTCTGTAAGGTGTGTCCGGAATTGGTGGGTTCTTGGTCTCGCTGACTTCAAGAATGAATCCACGGACACTCGTGGTGAGTGTTACAGTTCTTAAAGAAGGTGTGTCCGGAGTTCGTTCCTTCAGATATTCAGATGTGTCCGCAGTTTATTTCTTCTGGTGGGTTCATGGTCTGCCTCACATGAGGAAAGCTGCACACCTGCGCAGTGAGTGTTACAGCTCTTAAAGGTGGCACGTCTGGAGTTATTCATTCTTTCTGGTGGGTTCCTGGTCTCTCTGGCTTCAGGAGCAAAGCTGCAGACCTTCATGGTAAGTGTTACAGCTCATAAAAGCGGCATGGACCCAAAGAGTGAACAGCAGCAAAATTTATTGCAAAAACCAGAAGAACAAAACTTCCACAATGTTAAAGCCAACCCAAGTGGGTTGCGTGTGGCTCCCTCTGGCAGCCTACTTTTATTCCCTTTTCTGGCCCCACCCACATCCTGCTGATTGGTCCATTTTACAGAGAGCTGATTGGTCCATTTTGACAGAGTGCTGATTGGTGCATTTACAATCCCTGAGCTAGTGCTGATTGGTGTGTTTACAATCCCTTAGCTAGACAGAAAAGTTCTCCAAGTCTCCACTACATTAACTAGACACAGAGCACTGATTGGTGTATTTACAAGCCTTGAGTTAGACACAGTGCTGATTGCTGCGTTTAAAATCCCTTAGCTAGACATAAAGGTTCTCCAAGTCCCCTCTAGGTTAGCTAGATACTAACAAATCAGAGTACTGATTGGTGTACAAACCCTGAGCTAGACACAGAGTGCTGATTGGTGTATCTACAATCCCTCAGCCAGACATAAAAGTTCTCCAAGTCCCCAACAGACAGGAGCCCAGCTGGCTTCACCCAGTGGTTCCCGCACCGGGGGTCTCTGCGGGAGCTGCTCACCAGTCCCCAACTGTGCACCCATACTCCTGAGCCCCTGGGCCGTCAACGGGACCGAGTGCAGTAGAGCAGGGGGCGATGCTGGTCGGGGAGGCTTGGGCTGCCCTGGGAGCCCACTGCCCGGGTGCCGGAGTGCAGGGGTGGGGGATGGGGGGCGGGGGAGGAGCGGGCTCTTGGGGAAGGGGGCGCAGTGCTTCCATCATGGCAAGCTGCAGGTCCGGAGCCCTGCCCTGTGGGGAGGCAGCTGAGACCTGGTGAGAAGTTGAGCGCAGCGCCAACCGGCTGGCACTGCTAGACCCTGCACACCCACCACAGCTGCTGGCCTGGGTGCTAAGCCCCTCACTGCCCTGGGCATGGGGGGTGCCAGCCGGCCACTCGGAATGCGGGCCGGTGGAGCCTGCACCAGTGCCTGCCAGAACTCACGCTGGCCTGGACGGGCACGGCCCAGGTTCCTTCCCGCGCCTCTCCCTCCACACCTCCCTGCAAGCAGAGGGTGTGGCTCAGTCCTCGGCCAGCCCAGAGAGGGGCTCCCACAGTGCAGTAGCAGGCTGAAGGGCTCCCCAGGCACTGTCAGAGTGGATGCTGAGGCCGAGGAGGCCCAGAGAGTGAGGGCTGCTAGCACATTGTCACCTCTCAAAGGGACTTTGCAGATGTAGTTAATGTTGCTCATCAGCTGACTTTAAGAGAGAAACAGTAGTGTGGATTATCCAGGTGGGCCCACTGTTACCACATGAGCCCTTAAAAGCAGAAGAAGTTGGCAGAAATCTCAAAGAGATGCAGCTCAGAGAAATGCTGGGGAGTTTCAAAGCATGACAGGGCCTTGACCCCATGGTTCCTGAAAGGTGGGGTGGAAAAAAATGAGAAGAGATTCAGATGGCCTCTAGGAGCAAAGACCAACATCCAGCTGACATCCAGTAAGAAATGGTACATCCTTTAGCTGTAAGGAGCTGAATTCTGCTGGGAACCTGAATGATCTTGGAGGCAGGTTATCTTCCAGAGCCCGTGGTAAGAAATATAGACTGTCTGACACTGATTTCCACTTTGTGAGACTCTAAGCAGAGCACCCAGGTAAGCCCACCAGATTTCTGACCTAAAGGTCTGTGAGCTAATAAATGGTCACTGTTTAAAGTTGCTAAATATATGCTAGTTTGTTCTGTAGCAGGAGAGACTGATAGGGCATCCTATAATTAGAATAAAAGTCTGGCCCTTAGAGCCCCTTGACCTCTTCCCTCTCTCTTCTAGAACCATTCCAGTCATCTTTCTGTCATTGTCCTCTTAGCCACAGAGGTGTTTGTTCTGAATGAAATATTCTCTTGACTTCTTCATATGCTTAGCTTCTTCTGTCCATTCTACACATGAAATACCAGTGTTAGAACCTCAGGAAGGAGATATTGTTAAATTTAACCCTAAAAATGTGAATCTCCACATTATACTGCCATGTAATCATTCACTCTCCTTCCCAACACTTTGAGAAGTTGTCGATATACATTTATCAGGCAGTTATTTTATTGGTCGATCACTACAACTGGAAATCAGGCCTCAGAGAGCAAAGATCATCAGCTTTTAATCACCATTACACCTTCAGCATTGCACTGGGCTGAAGAAATCTGAGGTGAATGAATGAACGAGCTGAAGATTTGGGGTACCACAGATAAAACTGGCAAAACTAGATCCAGGTAACAACAATTTAAACTGAGTTCCTACCAGGGGCAGTCATCATGTTAGGAAAGAAAAAAGTTCTTTTTGTCTGTGATCTGATAAACTTTCTGTCATTCAGGTTATATAATTTGAAAAGTATACCCTGACACAAATTTAAACAACCTACATCAGATATTTCTATTTTTCCTAGAGAGATGGCAGTGCAGTCAGAGGCAGAACATGGATTAACCCCAACCCTAGTTTATCAACACCAAATTAATATTTATATCCCCTACATAGTCCCTAAAGACAATGTGGAAAAGGATTTCCATTCTGAACAGAGAGAGAGAGAGAAAGAATCCAAACCAACTAAGATAATGAGTCACGTATTGGCCAAGTTCACCAACCAGCAGTGATTCGGTGTATATATAACAGAAAAGTGGGGAAAAAACAACTAGGAGGCAGTAGGTAGCTTAGAAATCAGCAGCACCAGACTGGAGGAATAAAAATCATAAGCAGTATTGGTGGGGTTCTGGGCCTCAGCTCACCTGACAGAACTGTAGCCCTGGCAGGATATGTCATGGCAGGATCTAGAACTATGAGAGTGTTGTAAGTGCTCTTGAAAATGCCCATGGGAGAGGAAGAAATGCCAGATTTCCCTGTTCTCCCAGATTCCAGTCTTCCATTGGTACCTTTTATTGACCGATCTAGTTGAAAGCACTTTGACAGGCCCGTGGAACTCAACCTTCCTCCAAAACAAAGCAGAGTAGAAGGAGGAAGAGAAATGGATTCACCACAAAGGGGCTTAAGCATGAAACAGCCAACCACTCACCTCCAACAAGATCCTATTTGAATGCAGGTCCATGGCTAGATTCACTACTTGAATTTCTAATAAATTTATTGTTTGTTCACATGCATTCTTTCTCTTTCACAGTTCTCGGTGGAAATATTTCTTACTTCATTCTCTTAGTAGTAGCAGAAAATATTTTATATGACCACATATAGGAAAATCTCACATAGTCCCTAAAGACGACAGTGCAAAAAGATTTCCATTCCATTCTTATACTTTAAGAGCAACAGAGATAGAGTTAAACATGAAGAGTAATATCTTTCCTTGGGAAGAATGCACTGTAATTAATTATTTCTTCATTTCCTTGGGAAGAACTAACTGCAATCCACCAGCTCTTAATGATGACACATTGTTATTATTAAACCGAGGTTTGATTAACAATAACTTGACTCACTAGAGTACATTTTGAACTCTTCTAAAATGAAATAAGTAGCAATAACTCCCAGGAAAACTGGAAGTTACTACACTAGATTAGATATGATTAGTACTATCTCAAATGGATTATATGAATTAAAAAGTTCATTTAACTTTGATACAATATCTAGTGTGTTTCTTTAGCTTGAGAAAAAATTTTCTAGCGTTAAGAGTAAACTGAAGTAACATGAGACTAAAGTAAGGAAAGATTTTTTCCTTAATCCAAGTTTTTACTATTCTCTAGATTGAGTTTCCTCTCTTAATGCTCATATGCATTGTATAGTATGAAATGTAAATGCCATTGTATGTTAAAATATTTACTTTTAAAACAATTTTTGGGAAAAGAATATTCTACTTAGATGTGAAAAGCTGTAATAGAGATCATCTCCCTTATTTTACTTGCATGTGATACCCAGCCTTATCGTTTGTTTGCCACTTTCAAATCCTAGAGTGCATTATTGAAATTTTTTGAATTTAACCAAGTGCATTATAGACCTAAGCCTCATCATCTCTTTCCTGACTGACTAATCACAGCCGTAACTTCCACATTTGACCTTACCCTGGGTCCACTTCATACACAGCAGCCTGAGTAATCTTTCAAGAATGCATATTAGATCCAATTGCACCCTGGCTCAGGCATCCTCAGTGCATCCTCATTGCATATATGCCACATCCAGAATCCTAACCTGGCTTGTAAGAACCCATAACTGGCTCCTGCCTACCATTCTGTATCTTGCTCTCTACATCCCACCCCATTTGGTGGTTTTATTTTCCTTCAACATGACAGTTCACTGTACTGCCTTGGGAGCATTGTACTAGCCATTGTTCTACCTAGAATTCTTTCTTCAGATTCTAGTTTCTCTGTTGATATGTCACCTCTCCATAATCCTTAATTAGAGTCTCAGTCAATCCCAATTTTATATTTTACTTTTTATCATATTGTATTACTATGTTTTACTTTTTATATTTTTTTATATTTCAATATTTTAGTTTTATCATAGTGCTTCTGACTACCCAATAATCTCACAATAAAGGAGAATGCGTCACACAAAAAACAAGAGTGAGAACTTTATATGTCTTGTTTAATTTTTTATCTCAGCTGCTAGAACAGTATCTGGCATACAATAGGCTCACAGTAAATGTTTGTTAAACAAATAAATACATTAAAAATCCTAGTACTCAACTTGGGGTGGTTCATCAAGAGATTTCACCAAAGAAATTAATTCATAAATCTGAATTTCAATATAGTATCCTTTTTACTTCTACCCTGAATTTGATTTTGAGGGAGAAGGGAAAAAATAATCATTATTATGTAATTTTGGAAAGCTGCTAGAGTTTACACAAGCCTTTTTATGTTAGAGCAAAGCTATGTGGTAATGTCATTATTTCTATTTATTAGGGAAAACAAAACAATACACATTTCCTAATAATATTAGTAGGATCAAACTGGCCTCTCATCTCTGGACACCTTGGGATGAGACAAAACCAAGCACTTTCTGGTAAGAATAATAGATAACTAGGCAACATTTTGCTGCTTCTTTCTGTTTTTATCCCCACAAAAAATAAGACATTTTCATGACACTTCTGGGAAAATTAGAAAAAATATAATGCATTACACTCAGATAAACCAGAGCTATTGTTCTAGTTCTCCAGGAAAAGCTACATATCCATGACTCTCTCATCCTAACATTTGCCTATAGTAATTTTTTGAAGTTGATATATATTTGATTTGCTACTTTGCACACATTAAAATGTTCAGTAATTTCTCTCACCCACACATCAAAATTTATTTGTTTCAAATGCCCTTCCTACTTCCAAAAGGACTTGAAAGAACTTGTAATTTAAAACAGTATTCAGAACCAGACAAGTAGGAATAAAATAGAACTTTTATTTAAAAAAGAAAAAGTACTTAGGAATTGCTAGATGTCTGTGATGCAAAGACTACTGTACTTGGATCCTTGATATACACTCAGTTTTCCAGCAATTAAGAAAACCTTTTTGTCTTAACCAAGGAAACATGTTGGTTTGCAATGTCTGTCTTTTCTGACAATAGATAGCCTACAAATCTATAATAAGCTCTACAGAACCAATATTTTCTTTTAGCTCTACAATTCAAGCAGGAAGTTGAGCTCTGCAGTGTATTGAATTATTGAGCCCGATTTTGCACTCTCTTTTTATAGAATCATACATCCATATGGTTTCCATGGCCTCTTGGTAGGCAAAATATACTTCTCTGTATACTTGAAATTGGCCTTAGCCTTGTAATATGGTCTGTTCAATGCTATGGTAGGGCACCACAGGAGAAGTGTTTGGGATTGCCTGCTTGTGCTTCCATGACTATTATGAGAACATACCCCACATAGGAGTTACTTCATTACCGGGTCCAGAAAACCATGAAGCATAGCCATCCAGCAAGCCTGTAGTTTAGAGCAGAGCAATCCAATGCCTGATGTATAAATAGAGCATAATTCTGGCAATAGCTAACACTACTTCCTCCCTCAAGGCAAAAATGGAAATCATGCAAAGGAAATTGAGTAATAAAGAACAATCTCTTTATCTACATACTTTAAAACTACACGCTAGTGTCTTTAGATCAGCAAAACATATATATGAGATTTCTGTTTATTCTTCTCTTCCCATGTCAATGTATAATAACATAATCTCTAAATTGCTTGATTATATTAAAGGTGCAATAACACCTTTAATATAATTTTTTAGTGCAGAATTAATGTATACATATGTGCGTGTCACACTACCTCTAAAGATTTGGGAGGCTTTTAATTTTCAAAATATATTGAAAACAAACTTGTGTATATCTTACGACTGAAAATATGTACTTCAAATATGTATTACTTGTAACAAACTTGTGCATGTGTATAAAACCTTTATGAAGGAGGTCAGTTGTTTTTAATGGGTATAAAATTGAAAAAAACAAAAAGAAAAATCCAACAGTGAATAAGTGTTTATATTATGGTGCATGCAATAAACATAAATAAGAAAAATATAAAAACTTAATTTTTATATTTTTGAATTTTCTAAATTTTTTTCAATGAGCATAAATTAAATTTTTAAAAACTTTATTTTAAAATTTAATTTTTTTTTAATTTTGTTCAATGCATATAAATTAAATTTAAAAAATTGTTCAATGAGTATGAATTACATTTTAATTTTAAATTTTAATGTTTTTAAATTTAATTCATACTCATTGAACAAAATTTGGAAAATTCAGAAATATCTGAAGGAAAAGAATTGTCAATATTTTTATCTTCTAGTCAGTCAATGTCAACATTCTGTTATATTTCCTTTTTGGCTTCTCTTGTGGTCCTTTGGGTGATTAAGGAGAATACTGATATAATGGAGACTTCATTCAATTATATTGGGTATAATTTGTCAGATTGCCTTTCACTTAAAATGTAAGCATTTGTTTTTAGTCAACAATTTTTAAATACTAATTTTAGATGGCAGGGAATACTAATATATTTCTTTGGTCAGGTTTATCTCTTATCCCTTACTATGACTATTTCAAATTTTCTTAATTCTGTTCAAATATCTGGCCCTCCCATATTTTTTCTCACCTGTCTGTTTTCTGTGGATCACCTTATTGAAAATTGGAATCCTCCACTACCTTAATACTGAATATGTATGGGCATTCTTATATTTTGCTATGGTGAAGGTGCTGTGGGTAAACCTATCAGATGTTGATCCCTCTTGGCTTTTCTTGCATACACTAGTAATTTTGGTTATTTCCTTCTTTCTTGTCTATTCACCCTCACCTTGGTAATAGATCTTTCTGATGGCTGTTTACAATATTCAAGTGACTCATAGTAAAGTGGAAAAAATTCTTTATAAACTCATCCATGTTGCCACTGCATCCCCACACTCTTATGTATGCCTTTCATAGACAAACAGAAGATCAATCCATACATGTGATTTCCTTTTCATCAAAACCATTCAGTTTTCAAGCCACTAAAATCTAGCTCCTGGCCTCATCCTTTCCCGAAATGACTGTCCAACTAGTCTGATTAGCTAAATCAAACATGTTCCATATTTAACTACGTAAATAAGCATATTGCTCTGACTGTTCAAAAATACCCTATGACACAAACACTTTTTGGAGCCATTTGGCCATCAAATGAAATGTAATAACTTGGTATTGCTGAATTCTTTAAGGCCTTTCCTAGAGTTCAGATATTTATGACAGCTCTTTTAAAAAATGAATATTGTATGTTTTAGAGATTGACACCCTTCAGTCCCTCAACCCTGGTTCAGTTTATTTTCAGTTGATAATTTCCCTCCTTACTCTCAAATTAGGAACAAAGCAAATTCTTTACTGTGGAATATGAGACCCTCCATAACCTTGTGAGTCACAATCTTTCTAGGCTTTTCTCTTTGTGAATCCTGAGCAGCCCTACTGAGTTTTAATTTTTATTTTTTTCTTCTAAGTAACAAACAACTGGTTGTGGTTACCTACACATATCATATTACTATGAACATTAAGATTATCAAGTCCTATTTTGCTTTTTTGTTGTTTGTTTGGGATAAAGTCTCACTCTGTTGCCTAGGTTGGAGTGCAGTGGTGTAATCTCGGCTCACTGCCAACTCTGCCTCCTTGGTTCAAGTGATTCTCCTGCTTCAGCCATCCCAGGCCTGGGATTACAGGTGTGCACCACCATGCCCAGCTAATTTTTTGTATTTTTAGTAGAGGCAGGGTTTCACCATGTTGGCCAGGCTGGTCTTGAACTTCTGGCCTCAAGTGATTCACCCTCCTTGGCCTCCCAAAGTGCTGGGATTACAGGTGTGAGCCACCACACCTAGCTCAAATCCTATTCTGGATATGTTTTCTCATGTTTATCATTAAAACTTGGGAATATTTCTGTTCTATATAAATGTTTAAATATGTATAAATATATATAAAGTAAGTATTTACTATATAAATAACTAAATAAATGAATATTAAATTCTGGATGAAAGCAGTTGCATAGTTTGACTAGATTTATACAATATGGGCATACAGATTCATAAAAATAAAGGTGGAGTTAAGCATATGAATCTGTTTGCATGGATATTTTTACAAACAGTTCTTACCACTATATCCTGTCATTTGCTCCTCAGTCCTTCTGCCACTTTTTTCTGGGATCTGATTTATTAATATTGTATTTAGTAGCTTTAACCCCTTCTTTTATACAACTGGGCATGAAGGTAAGCAATAAGAAGAAAAGGAAATATTTTGCACTCATTTTTGTACTTAATAAAAAAGATTCAGCATAGTGATTGACCATAAAATTTGAAATTAAACTGCCTAGGTTTGAATGCCAGCCCTACCACATATTAGCTGTGTGATTTTTCTAGAATTATCTATTCCCATCTTCCCCGGTTTTCTCACTTGTAGAATGGGAGATGCAGGAGTACTTACTCCTCAGGTAATTAAACTTAGTGCAGAAATAAACAGTAGCAAAAACAATCAAATGAAAACAACCTGGTATTATTTGCATTCCCATATTTTGTGAACTGCATACTAAACTAAAATGAACCAATGAAACGTCACCTGAAATACAAAGGCTTTTGGTTGACAGAGTCTCATTTAATTTTCAGGTTATATACAATTTATAACTGCTATTTAAGTCTGGCCTTTCTGGAACACCTGCTTCTATGTAGTTTCCAAAATCTCTATATGATGAAAAATTGATGTTTAACTTTATTAACGTCATAGGAAGCTATGACTGAGAAATTGGAAAATTAAATAAAATAGAACTACATGGTTTGCCCTGAGGGAAAGGGAGACAGGGAGGTCCCCTTGAGAGCAAGACTTCTTCCTGGATTCTCCTCACTGATAAATTCCATAAAGTGCCTTTGTTTTACCCACACCTTATCTCCGGGGTGAGTAACTCACAGTTTTAAGAGTGATCAGGTTTCTTGTTAATTCATGCTACAGATGGGCCTGCTTTTGCTTTAATTCATCCAGCTGCAGCTTTTGAAGAAAGATAAAAATCATGTAATATATAGTAAGGATCTCTTCACTTCAGACCCAAGTGAAAAGTCAAACAATAGCATTGGCTTTTATGCAGGAGGAAACAGTTACTTGTAGTGCCATGGTTCTTAACAAGCAGATTCTTCTTTTATGCCATTAAAGCAAAAAAAACACTGAGTTAGAAATTCTAACAGTGGCCCCATAATGAGACCCAAAGTTCCATGTTTGCAAAAATGTAAATTAACATATTATCTAAACTGTGGTGGCGAGTATCTGTGTTATGTTAAATTCCTTTAATGCTGCCAAGGAGGTTAACCAAGCAGTAATGATAAAAGTGTTTCTATCATATGAGTAAGAGTGCCTCAATAGCTCAGACACCTGCATTTATTTTGTTGAAAATGTTATGGCTCCTTACTCAGCTTATACTTGCTTCCATAGATATTAACATCTAGTAGATGACGAAAGAAAATGTGTATATTTTCAAGAAGATCATTAACGCATTGCATACTCTCAGCACATTCCTTTTGGTTATTTTCTGTATTTCACTTTTTCTTATAACATTACATAATTTTGCAACATTATTTTTCTCTTAGCTGAGGGAGCAAAGGACACGTGAAAGGATGTTTGCTGTATTTTTAGAGCTACTACTCATATATGAATTCCCTACACTAGAGAAAAAGTAAAATGTTGCTGACTAATAGGAGTGAAGGCAAAACAATAGGAACATGGCCATAGAATGCAGTGGCTTAGTTTTAAAGCACACACTAGCTGTATGATTCTTAGCAAATCATTTCCTCATCAGTAAAGTGAGAAAGATACAACCTCATTTCTTAGAGTTTTTGTTATGAACATAAAATTAATATTTTTAGAATATCCAGAACTCCTTCTGAAATAAATTTTTTGCCGCTACAAAACTCAGAATAGACACCAAAGGCGCTTTTCTTTCTCTAGCACCACTGCGCTAGGTATTAACAATTAAACACTAATGAAAACAATTCAGTCCAGTGTTAATTGAGTCCTTGCAATGCACTGGGTAGTTTGTTAAGTGCTATACAAATATGAATTACTTAATCCACATAAAACATGGCTTTGTATTTGCTATTTCTATCACCATTTTCCCAATGAAAAAGTGACTACCTAGAAAATTTAGCTAAATTGACATCTGACAATTGTCCTACATTAAATTAATGGTAGATATAGAATCGGTACCCTTTTCTAAATGCTCTCACCTGCTCCCCATGTTTATAATAAATGCATCTCCATCAGTCTCTTGATGCAGCCGATATTTGACTTTAATTATATTTTCATCAGCTTTGTTCTTGCATGTGGGACTTTTTGCTGGAGGAGCAGAGAGGCCAGCAATTCTCTCATTTATGAAGTTGAGACGGGGAACATAAACTTTCCGTTTTTCTAGACTACCTCTGCTTCCTCTGTCCACTGAGCTGGAGGGTGGAGTGAATAAGGGAAACATTAACGAGATGTATCTCTACCTTGAAATCACATGTTTGACTCAATTACTGTTACAATAAATATTTTCTAAGTAAATTCTTTATGCTGTTTTTTTATTATTATACTTTAAGTTCTAGGGTACATGTGCACAACGTGCAGATTTGTTACATATGTATACATGTGCCATGTTGCTGTGCTGCACCCATTAACTCGTCATTTACATTAGGTATATCTCCTAATGCTATCCCTCCCCCCTCTCCCTATCCCCCCTCCCCACAATAGGCCCCAATGTGTGATGTTCCCCTTCCTGTGTCCAAATGATCTCATTGTTCAATTCCCACCTATGAGTGAGAACATGCGTTGTTTGGTTTTCTGTTCTTGCAATAGTTTGCTGAGGATGATGGTTTCCAGCTGCATCCACGTCTCTACAAAGCACATGAACTTATCCTTTTTTATGGCTGCATAGTATTCCATGGTGTATATGTGCCACATTTTCTTAATCCAGTCTGTCACTGATGGACATTTAGGTTGATTCCAAGTCTTTGCTATTGTGAATAGTGCCACAATAAACATACGTGAGTACGTGTCTTTATAGCAGCATGACTTATAATCCTTTGGGTATATACCCAGTAATGGGATGGCTGGGTCAAATAGTATTTCTAGTTCCAGATCCTTGAAGAATCACCACACTGTCTTCCACAATGGTTGAACTAGTTTACAATCCCACCAACAGTGTAAAAGTGTTCCTATTTCTCCACATCCTCTCCAGCACCTGTTGTTTCCTGATTTTTTAATGATTGCCATTCTAACTGATGTGAGATGGTATCTCATTGTGGTTTTAATTTTCATTTCTCTGACGGCGAGTGATGATGAGCATTTTTTCATGTGTGTGTGTTGGCTGTATAAATGTCTTCTTTTGAGAAGTGTCTGTTCATATCCTTTGCCCACTTTTTGATGGGGTTATTGGTTTTTTTCTTGGAAATTTGTTTGAGTTCTTTTTAGGTTCCTGGCAGCAATGTGAATTGTAACAATATGATTCATGAGACTTATAATCAATATGCCATGTGATAAGGAAAATGATAAGAAATGAACACAATGTTATGGACAAAAACTTTCAAAAAATCTAAGGTAAATATAAGGATCAGGAGAAAGAGTAATATTTGAGGTTCATCATGTCAAATTAAACATTTGTTAATGATACAATGTGAGAAAAGCAACAAAGAGAACAGCTTGCCCAGAGACCTGGAACACTTGGTTTAAATTAAATAATTTACCATGCTAAGGGATGGTGCTTGAGTATAGTTGAGAGGCAGCGGGTGGACCAAGGATTAAGCCCTGGTAGAGAGATGGGCTAGAGAAGGCAGCAAGTACAAATAATGGCTAGCCATAGATAGCACACAAATATTTCTTATTTAATTCTGTAGATTATGGGAAGTGAATGGAGGGTGTAGGGTAGTGAAATAAAGCAATCAGTTTTAATTTTAGAAATATGATTCTGGTGAGAGAGTTTGAACATGCAAACCTAGAGGTAATGAAGTGTCAGGAGTCTTTAAAAATAGCCTACTTGCAAAAAGATAAACACATTAGGTGGTCAAATATATTGGTTAGGAACAGAAACCCTACAGTTTACTGTGACTCATCTATGTGATCAGTCAGGGCACCTCTGATCTGGAAGTTCTATGGTCTTTTCAGATACTGATTAATCACAAACCGCAACAGAGAGGAAATTTCTAATTTTGTCTACAGGTACATGGGAATCGAATTTATTATGAATTATTTCAGACATATAAATGATATTATGAATAAATATTCAATACATTTAAGTTTAGAAAGCAGATTAGTACATACACAATTAATGTCATTGTGGAATCCTTGCTGATATATAGACCCTCCCTAATAGGCATAAACACTGTGGTGGTTTTCATCTCATGCATGTCATTCTATTTTGGGGTCATATGTGTGTTTTCATAGAAATTAATATTTTATTACTCAATACTATGTTTATGGTATTTATACATGTTATTAATGTTAAGTATAGCTCTAATTTATTTGTATTTCTGTATAGTATATTCCATTTTATAAACAAACATAAACTTATTTTCTATTTTTCTGTTGTGGCCATTCAGATTATTTATAAGCTCTCACTTTATCAAATCATGTTGCTGTGAAAAATCATGTTAACTAGTGCAATATTCTAGAATGTTTTAAATGTATATGCCAACTGGTCAATTCCTAAACCATAGAGTATACCCATCTTGCAATTTACTAGGTATAAAGAAATTTCCAAAATACTTTAACAAGCTTATTCTTCCTTGAGCAACATATAAATGAGTGACACTGCATTTTTCACAGAACTTACCATCATCATAACATTTTTAAGTGTTGCTCAATCTCATGTGTGTACGAGAGAGAGTATGTTTGCTTATTATTTATATTTAAAAATTTTAATTCCATTTAGCTACTGTTGAAATGAGTGTGTTCATCAAAATCTGGTTAACATTTGTCAATGCATCAATTCCTTTAGCAAAATTCCTTTGTCATTCCTCTTAATCTTTTTGTGAAAGAAAAAGTCAACAGGCAGTTGGATGTGGAATTCATTCAGGCTGTTACTCTTCAATTCATATAACAGCACTTCAGATCTACCTTTTATTAAGAAAAAAATAATAGTATGGTACAGGCCAAGGAGCGCTGGGATTTATTTCATGGTAATATCTAGTTCTCAAATATTCATTTTAATCCATTAGAAAAATGTCAGATCATCCTCCCATGAAAAGTGATCTATGTTTTTATTGTGGGCTTCAGATTAATATTTTGTAGCAGAAGCATCAATCTGATTAAACTGAATGAAAAAGCAATGATGCCGAAGCAGCAAATTTCTACATACAGATGGTGTATTAGCTTGAATCTGGGATAATGGTGATGATTGGGTTTATTTTTATGTAAGATTTGCTGCGATGCTTATGAGTGCTGACATTTGCATAATCTGCTTTATATTCTGAGGTTCTTTTTAAAAAATGATTCAATATTTACTTATAATACATTGTTCTACGATTATCCCAGCATGTGGCTACTGACCAGTAACAATTTGTGTGTGTGAGTGTGTGTGTGTGTGCGCGTGTGTGTGCTATTATTTTAGGCAAAATACTATGATGGTATCTGAATCTGTAACATGACATATTTACTCAAAATACAAAAATGTGCTAGAGTCAGCATTGGTTTTCAATTAGCATCCTTTTTTTTCCCCCTAGTAGGAAGAGTTGCCTGAGAGATAAGGGATAAAGATACAGAAGAAAGTGACTGACTGGATATGGAATTCAAATGACTTACCATCAGGGTTACCTGTGAAAAATAATTCAGCATCTATTGCTTTTCTGAAAATGAGAATGATATTGACTATACAAAATATTGTGATATTTCTTCAGTGCCTTGTTCATGAACAATCAGCTGTAGTGTGTGTGTGTGTGTATATATATATATATATATGTTCAATGTGAGCTAATGTTGCTTATAAACAAACAACAAAGCAGAAAAAAATGCGACAAAATGCAACATTATGCCACATAATATTTTAGAATTCAACATGATTTATGTACCTCAGAAGTTTATAAGTTACTACTTCTTAAACAGGCTTTCTAGACCCCAAGAATCTGCTAATGTTTTCCTCTTTTATTTCCACACAAATTTAGACCAAAATTTAATAATAATACAAGTAAATTCTGGATCATCCAAATAACTCCCATACATGCTCATTTAATTATGCTGGTTATATGTAAATCTTTGGTTTTGCTTGTGTTGGATATAAGTAGTGCTAATTTTATTGGCAGAGGCTAATAATATAAAGAAAGGGTAAACACTGTATGTACATGAGCTGAAGATTGCCTAAGTGATTTCATAAAGTTTGAATTGCACCAAGATACTTTTGAAAGTTTGAAGGAAAAAAATATGTGCCAGAAGAATTGAATTTCATAAAGCATAAGCCAAAATTGGCATATTAAACTTTGAGTTTGTTTGACAATCTTAGTCAATGCCATAACTATATTTGCATATAAACTTAGATCCAACAAAGCAACTGAACTATTTATTTCATTGAAAATGTAGTATGGGGGGGCGGAGCAAGATGGCCAAATAGGAACAGCTCCAGTCTCCAACTCCCAGCGCGAGCGACACAGAAGACCGGTGATTTCTGCATTTTCAACTGAGGTACTGGGGTCATCTCACTAGGGAGTGCCGGACAATCGGTGCTGGTCAGCTGCTGCAGCCCAACCAGCGAAAGCTGAAGCAGGGCGAGGCATCGCCTCACCTGGGAAGTGCAAGGGGGAAGGGAATCCCTTTTCCTAGCCACGGGAACTGAGACACACAACACCTGGAAAATCGGGTAACTCCCACCCCAATACTGCGCTTTCAGCAAACGGGCACACCAGGAGAATATATCCCACACCTGGCCGGGAGGGTCCCACGCCCACGGAGCCTCTCTCATTGCTAACACAGCAGTCTGCGATCTAACCGCAAGGCAGCAGCGAGGCTGGGGGAGGGGCGCCCACCATTGCTGAGGCTTAAGTAGGTAAACAAAGCCGCTGGGAAGCTCGAACTGGGGGGAGCTCACAGCAGCTCAACGAAACCTGCCTATCTCTGTAAACTCCACCTCTGGGGACAGGGCACAGCTAACAACAACAACAAAAGCAGCAGAAACCTTTGCAGACGCAAACGAC
Source organism: Rhinopithecus roxellana (assembly GCF_007565055.1). Classification (NCBI taxonomy): domain Eukaryota; kingdom Metazoa; phylum Chordata; class Mammalia; order Primates; family Cercopithecidae; genus Rhinopithecus; species Rhinopithecus roxellana. The sequence continues at coordinate 142,097,805 of NC_044553.1, read as the reverse complement.
TCTGTCTGACAGCTTTGAAGAGAGCAGTGGATCTCCCAACATGGAGGTTGAGATCTGAGAACGGACAGACTGCCTGCTCAAGTGGGTCCCTGACCCCTGAGTAGCCTAACTGGGAGACATCCCCCACTAGGGGCAGTCTGACACCCTACACCTCACAGGGTGGAGTACACCCCTGAGAGGAAGCTTCCAAAGTAAGAATCAGACAGGTACACTCGCTGTTCAGCAATATTCTATCTTCTGCAACCTCTGCTGCTGATACCCAGGCAAACAGGGTCCGGAATGGACCTCAAGCAATATCCAACAGACCTATAGCTGAGGGTCCTGACTGTTAGAAGGAAAACTATCAAACAGGAAGGACACCTATACCAAAACCCTATCAGTACGTCACTATCATCAAAGACCAGAGGCAGATAAAATCACAAAGATGGGGGAAAAGCAGAGCAGAAAAGCTGGAAATTCAAAAAATAAGAGTGCATCTCCCCCTGCAAAGGAGCGCAGCCCATCGCCAGCAAAGGATCAAAGCTGGTCAGAGAATGACTTTGATGAGATAAGAGAAGAAGGCTTCAGTCCATCACACTTCTCAGCGCTAAAGGAGGAACTACGTACCCAGCGCAACAAAACTAAAAATCTTGATAAAAGAGTGGAAGAATTGACAGCTAGACTAATTAATGCAGAGAAGGTCATAAATGAAATGACAGAGATGAAAACCATGACACGAGAAATACGTGACACATCCACAAGCTTCAGTAACTGACTCGATCAACTGGAAGAAAGAGTATCAGCGATTGAGGATCAAATGAATGAAATGAAGCTGAGAAGAGAAACCAAAAGAAAAAAGAAGAAAAAGAAATGAACAAAGCCTGCAAGAAGTATGGGATTATGTAAAAAGACCAAATCTACGTCTGATTGGGGTGCCTGAAAGTGAGGGGGAAAATGGAACCAAGTTGGAAAACACTCTTCAGGATATCATCCAGGAGAACTTCCCCAACCTAGTAGGGCAGGCCAACATTCAAATTCAAGAAATACAGAGAACGCCACAAAGATACTCCTCGAGAAGAGCAACTCCAAGACATGTAATTGCCAGATTCACCAAAGTTGAAATGAAGGAAAGAATCTTAAGGGCAGCCAGAGAGAAAGGTCGGGTTACCCACAAAGGGAAGCCCATCAGACTAACAGCAGATCTCTCAGCAGAAACTCTACAAGCCAGAAGAGAGTGGGGGCCAATATTCAACATTCTTAAAGAAAAGAATTTTAAACCCAGAATTTCATATCCAACCAAACTAAGTTTCATCAGTGAAGGAGATATAAAATCCTTTACAGATAAGCAAATGCTTAGAGATTTTGTCACCACCAGGCCTGCCTTACAAGAGACCCTGAAGGAAGCCCTAAACATGGAAAGGAACAACCAGTACCAGCCATTGCAAAAACATGCCAAAATGTAAAGACATCAAGGCTAGGAAGAAACTGCATCAACTAACGAGCAAAATAACCAGTTAATATCATAATGGCAGGATCAAGTTCACACATAACAATATTAACCTTAAATGTAAATGGACTACATGCTCCAATTAAAAGACACAGACTGGCAAACTGGATAAAGAGTCAAGACCCATCAGTCTGCTGTATTCAGGAGACCCATCTCACATGCAGAGACATACATAGGCTCAAAATAAAGGGATGGAGGAAGATCTACCAAGCAAATGGAGAACAAAAAAAAGCAGGGGTTGCAATCCTAGTCTCTGATAAAACAGACTTTAAACCATCAAAGATCAAAAGAGACAGAGAAGGCCATTACATAATGGTAAAGGGATCAATTCAACAGGAAGAGCTAACTATCCTAAATATATATGCACCCAATACAGGAGCACCCAGATTCATAAAGCAAGTCCTTAGAGACTTACAAAGAGACTTAGACTCCCATATAATAATAATGGGAGACTTCAACACTCCGCTGTCAACATTAGACAGATCAACGAGACAAAGTTAACAAGGATATCCAGGAATTGAACTCATCTCTGCACCAAGCGGACCTAATAGACATCTAGAGAACTCTCCACCCCAAATCAACAGAATATACATCCTTCTCAGCACCACATCGCACTTATTCCAAAATTGACCACATAATTGGAAGTAAAGCACTCCTCAGCAAATGTAAAAGAACAGAAATTAAAACAAACTGTCTCTCAGACCACAGTGCAATCAAACTAGAACTCAGGACTAAGAAACTCAATCAAAACCGCTCAACTACATGGAAACTGAACAACCTGCTCCTGAATGACTACTGGGTACATAACGAAATGAAGACAGAAATAAAGATGTTCTTTGAAACCAATGAGAACAAAGGTACAACATACCAGAATCTCTGGGACACATTTAAAGCAGTGTGTAGAGGGAAATTTATAACACTAAATGCCCACAAGAGAAAGCAGGAAAGATCTAAAATTGACACTCTAACATCACAATTAAAGGAACTAGAGAGGCAAGAGCAAACATATTCAAAAGCCAGCAGAAGGCAAGAAATAACTAAGATCAGAGCAGAACTGAAGGAGATAGAGACACAAAAAACCCTCCAAAAAATCAATGAATCCAGGAGTTGGTTTTTTGAAAAGATCAACAAAATTGACAGACCACTAGCAGGACTAATAAAGAAGAAAAGAGAAAGGAATCAAATAGACGCAATAAAAAATGATAAAGGGGATATCACCACCGACCCCACAGAAATACAAACTATCATCAGAAAATACTATAAACACCTCTATGCAAATCAACTAGAAAATCTAGAAGAAATGGATAATTTCCTGGACACTTACACTCTTCCAAGACTAAACCAGGAAGAAGTTGAATACCTGAATAGACCAATAGCAGGCTCTGAAATTGAGGCAATAATTAATAGCCTACCAACCAAAAAAGTCCAGGACCAGATGGATTCACAGCTGAATTCTACCAGAGGTACAAGGAGGAGCTGGTACCATTCCTTCTGAAACTATTCCAATCAATAGAAAAAGAGGGAATCCTCCCTAACTCATTTTATGAGGCCAACATCATCCTGATACCAAAGCCTGGCAGAGACACAACAAAAAAGGAGAATTTTAGACCAATATCCCTGATGAACATCGATGCAAAAATCCTCAATAAAATACTGGCAAACCGGATTCAGCAGCACATCAAAAAGCTTATCCACCATGATCAAGTGGGCTTCATCCCTGGGATGCAAGGCTGGTTCAACATTCGCAAATCAATAAACGTAATCCAGCATATAAACAGAACCAAAGACAAGAACCACATGATTATCTCAATAGATGCAGAAAAGGCTTTTGACAAAATTCAACAGCCCTTCATGCTAAAAACGCTCAATAAATTTGGTATTGATGGAACGTACCTCAAAATAATAAGAGCTATTTATGACAAACCCACAGCTAATATCATACTGAATGGGCAAAAACTGGAAAAATTCCCTTTGAAAACTGGCACAAGTCAGGGATGCCCTCTCTCACCACTCCTATTCAACATAGTGTTGGAAGTTCTGGCTAGGGCAATCAGGCAAGAGAAAGAAATCAAGGGTATCCAGTTAGGAAAAGAAGAAGTCAAAGTGTCCCTGTTTGCAGATGACATGATTGTATATTTAGAAAACCCCATTGTCTCAGCCCAAAATCTCCTTAAGCTGATAAGCAACTTCAGCAAAGTCTCAGGATACAAAATTAATGTGCAAAAATCACAAGCATTCTTACACACCAGTAACAGACAAGCAGAGAGCCAAATCAGGAATGAACTTCCATTCACAATTGCTTCAAAGAGAATAAAATACCTAGGAATCCAACTTACAAGGGATGTCAAGGACCTCTTCAAGGAGAACTACAAACCACTGCTCAGTGAAATCAAAGAGGACACAAACAAATGGAAGAACATACCATGCTCATGGATAGGAAGAATCAATATTGTGAAAATTGCCATACTGCCCAAGGTTATTTATAGATTCAATGCCATCCCCATCAAGCTACCAATGAGTTTCTTCACAGAATTGGAAAAAAACGGCTTTAAAGTTCATATGGAACCAAAAAAGAGCCCGCATTGCCAAGACAATCCTAAGTCAAAAGGACAAAGCGGGAGGCATCACGCTACCTGACTTCAAACTATACTACAAGGCTACAGTCACCAAAACAGCATGATACTGGTACCAAAACAGAGATATAGACCAATGGAACAGAACAGAGTCCTCAGAAATAATACCACACATCTACAGCCATCTGATCTTTGACAAACCTGAGAGAAACAAGAAATGGGGAAAGGATTCCCTATTTAATAAATGGTGCTGGGAAAATTGTCTAGCCATAAGTAGAAAGCTGAAACTGGATCCTTTCTTTACTCCTTATACGAAGATTAATTCAAGATGGATTAGAGACTTAAATGTTAGACCTAATACCATAAAAACCCTAGAAGAAAACCTAGGTAGTACCATTCAGGACATAGGCATGGGCAAGGACTTCATGTCTAAAATACCAAAAGCAACGGCAGCAAAAGCCAAAATTGACAAATGGGATCTCATTAAACTAAATAGCTTCTGCACAGCAAAAGAAACTACCATCAGAGTGAACAGGCAACCTACAGAATGGGAGAAAATTTTTGCAATCTACTCATCTGACAAAGGGCTAATATCCAGAATCTACAAAGAACTCAAACAAATATACAAGAAAAAAAAAACAACCCCATCAAAAAGTGGGCAGAGGATATGAACAGACATTTCTCAAAAGAAGACATTCATACAGCCAACAGACACATGAAAAAATGCTTATCATCACTGGCCATCAGAGAAATGCAAATCAAAACCACAATGAGATACCATCTCACACCAGTTAGAATGGCAATCATTAAAAAGTCAGGAAACAACAGGTGCTGGAGAGGATGTGGAGAAATAGGAACACTTTTACACTGTTGGTGGGATTGTAAACTAGTTCAACCATTATGGAAAACAGTATGGCAATTCCTCAAGGATCTAGAACTAGATGTACCATTTGATCCCGGCATCCCACTACTGGGTATATACCCAAAGGATTATAAATCATGCTGCTATAAAGACACATGCACACGTATGTTTATTGTGGCACTATTCACAATAGCAAAGACTTGGAATCAACCCAAATGTCCATCTGTGACAGACTGGATTAAGAAAATGTGACACATATACACCATGGAATACTATGCAGCCATAAAAAAGGATGAGTTTACGTCATTTGTAGGGACATGGATGCAGCTGGAAACCATCATTCTTAGCAAACTATCACAAGAAGAGAAAACCAAACACCGCATGTTCTCACTCATAGGTGGGAACTGAACAATGAGATCACTTGGACTCGGGAAGGGGAACATCACACACTGGGGCCTATTATGGGGAGGGGGGAGTGGGGAGGGATTGCATTGGGGAGTTATACATGATATAAATGATGAATTGATGGGTGCTGACGAGTTGATGGGTGCAGCACACCAGCATGGCACAAATATACATATGTAACAAACCTGCACGTTATGCACACGTACCCTAGAACTTAAAGTATAATAAAAAAAAAAAAAAAGAAAGAAAATGTAGTATGGCAGGAGTCAATTTGAAGGGGATCAACATGGTCAAATTTGGAAAAACTTGAGCACCAAAATAATTGAGGACAATAATAAATTGCAAGTCAATAAAAAATTATAAAGTTGTAAGTCTACACTGATAAGATCATAAGTAGAGAAAAAAGAATTATTGCATTATGGTAGGTTACTGAGGACTGGAGCTGGAGCCTCAATGGTTTGCATACAATTATTACATCTGCCACTTATATTTAAATGTTTCAATTGAACTAAAACTAACTTTTACTGCAACCATCTTAGTAAAGTTTGGATCACAAAGGAATAATAAATGGATCCTTAATCTAGGGGAAAATTTGGGTGAGGAACTTAATATTTGCATAGTTCAGATCACTTTAAATTTAAAATTTAATATCATAATGGGAGTTAAGCATGTTTTAGGCAGTATAAAATGAGGGTTGTGTTAGATAAACCCAGATTGAAATAATTCCTTTTCATTCAGCCATTTACTCATTTGAAAATATCTATTGGGCCAGACACGGTGGCTCACGCCTGTAATCATTCCCAGCGTGCTGGGAAGATGAGGTGGGTGGATCATTTGAGGTCAGGAGTTTGAGACCAACCTGGCCAACATGATGAAACCCCGTCTCTACTAAAAGTACAAAAAATTAGCCAGGCTTGGTAGCGCATGCTTGTAATCCCAGCTACTTGGGAGGCTGAGGCAGGATAAATGCTTGAATCCGGGAGGTGGAGGTTGCAGTGAGCCAAGATCGTGCCATTGCACTACAGCCAGGGCAACAAGAGTGAAATTCTGTCTCAAATAATAATAATAATAATAACAAAATTTTATATATTATATACATATATATATATATATATATATATATATATATATAGAATATTTAGGTGTATCAGGTACTCTGGTAACCACTGAATATCAAGATTTTGCCCTTTTTATACCCTACTTTGTAACTGAAAGCTTGGCTCATGATCAAGAACATCCTGTTCAACTCCTTCACCAAATACTTGAGAATACATTATTTGGAGGGGGGATTGTACTGATAAGTGCTTTTTTTAAGTTTGTGCTCCATAATTCTTTAACTGGAGAGAGAAGACATAAATCTGAGGCAATATATTAATGCTTCCCAACAAATTGTGAAGATAAAACCAAAGCAAAAAAAACAAAAAATTAATAATGCTAATAGAATAAGGTGATCTTTGTTGACTATAGTAGTGACATCACAGAATATTTGAGTAAAGAATAAGCATGACTATGCCTAAATAGAGCTTGCTACAGCCCCTGAGACTGCAAGCAGTGATGGCCAGTGTGAATGGGTTCAGTTCATATGAAGTGGGCAGTGTCAAAGCTGTCTACTTGTGCTTGCAATTCCCATTGCTGTTCCACAAAGCACGACCTACTTTGGAGATGTCGGAAATCATTAGTGATTCTGGTTGCAGGCTAATGTACTGGATTTAAACAAAAATTACCATAATGCAAAGTTTTAAAAGGCAATATTTTTCTAATCAGTCATCATATGTAAATATGAATGATGATGACTGACCATCAAGCGTGAAAGTTACTACTGCCTAAGCACAAAATGTGCAGAAAGGTTGGTGAGGCTGTTATCGTCAGGTAAGATAATTAAACAGTACAAATAATTTAATAGAAGACATACCATGAAAGCCATAATTGCATTTTATTTTTAATTTTGTTCATAGAAACCAGTGTATAGTTTCCTGATATGCCAGGAAGGAAAGAAGTTGAGTTTTCTGCTATGTTTAATTTGCCTATGACCTTTTAATTTACATTCTTAGTTCATCACCTCCACATTTTCCTTCCTTCATTTTTCTTCACTAATAATCTACTAGAATACATGTGTCATCTTACAAATTACACAAAATTATAGTTTGATGTCTTTGACATTTTTGTAGTGGTTTTAAATATTAAGGATGTATCAGATTTCTTCTGAACTATGTGTAATGAGTGATGAAATATTCTAATCTTTTTTACACATCCAGGTTTAGTAGAATAAATTTCCTGACTGTAATAGGACTAACCAAATGATAACATTACTTTTAGCTGTATCAAAACCAAAATGGCATAATCATATACATTCTATATATTTTCATATATATCATCTATTTATATGTTATTTAAAATTATTTAAAACATCTTAAGAGTTATTTAGTCATGTATATTTTTTCTTGTCCTATTTGACCCTGTCATCTACTCCAGGACTTCTCCTCACCCACAAAGAGAAGAATCTTCCTCTGTTCTGCAGCACATTTACTGTTCAGTCTGGTTTTATACATAATCCACAGAGATAATGATTCCTTGGTAATAATATCTTTATTTCATATGCATTCTCTATAGCAAACTTCTTCATATATGGTTATGTCTCAGATAGAAAAAAACAAAAAAATTAATAAGGCAATTATAAAACAAAACTATTCTTTCTCATTCAATAGAAATCGACTTTTAGCTTCTGGAAGTAGAAGACATAAGGTAAATAAGGAATCAGGAAGTCCAATTACAGATTTTGCTGGCTATGACCCGATATATTTATTACACAGTAACAGTCAAAGAGGCTTTATATATTTCCACTGAGATACCACATCTGAACCTCCAGATAAATCAGCTAAATAGCTGTATTATGGGTTTGTTTTTAGTTTTAAGTTGTAAATACTAAAAAAATAAAAATCAACATGAACAGATATAAAATGTAAAGCAAAAATTTGGCTTCAGTAAAGAGTTGATAAAGTGACTCAATCATGCTACTGTAAACTTACATTCATTCTGCTTTGTGTGTCCCTACATAGACTCAAGGTGGCTTTTATTAAATTCAGTGGTACATGCTTTCACATTCATATCCAGAACGACAGAGAAAAATATTTGTCTTCACATTGCCTTCAACAATCCTGTGATTGACTGGTGTAGAATGAGCTTGCTCTGTGCAGTATCAAAACAAACATCAGTTAGTGTAATGGAGTGTATTGATTACTTTTATCCTAAATCCCTTTCTCCCTATTGGAATTGGTGGGTTAGGATTGTCTCCTCTAGAATCACATGAGGCCTGCAATGGAAATTTGAATTGTTAGGAAGGAGGAGAGCATGAATACAATAAAAAGATTTCTACAATAGACACCATTTAACATGACATACACTATTTTGAAGCAGCCTAGTGTCACTGCAGCAGTCTCATTGTCTGAGGTATTACCTGGAGTTCTTTGTCTCACAACCAAGAAAATTAAGGAGTGTGGACACCAATAGAGAGGTTAGAGTGAAAGTGTATTAAGAAAAAGAGGTAATCTCTCCACAATGGAGAAAGGGCCTGGGAGTGTTATCCTTTCACAGTTGAATGCAAAGGCTTTTATAAGCAAGATAATGGGATGAGGTGTTTCATTTGCATACGGTGAGAAAAACTGGTTAAGGCTGGGTGTCTTATTTGCATAAGGTGTGAATTCTTGTAAGCGCCACCCTGTCTTTCTAGTGTGCATGTGGGCCCTTAGCCTCAGTTACTCCATGTTGTTGCACTTCCCTTACTGTGCTTGTGTCAGGAGATGGATTTTTCCTCTGCAGACGTGTCTGATTCTGCATAGATTTTCTTATCTATACAGCTGCAGGTCTGCCTTAGGCAAGCCCCCCTGTGCAAGTTCTATTATCTGAGTATCCCTGAAAAGGAAAGGAATATGCTCACTGAAGGCCACCGTGTACAGGCAGAACTCACTGGTTGCACAAGAGACAAAGGCGTTGGGCCTTGCTTCCTTATCTGCTCTTGCAGCTTGATTTCTTCCAGGCTGCTTTTTTGTTGGAAAGACTTCTATTGAGAACTTTCTCCTAACTATCTGCCTAACTGGTTCCTTACTATCTCCTCTTTCAATTTGACCATGCTGACTTGTGGAAACCAAAGCGCCTTTAATTCATAAAAGAAATGCTCAATTCACAAATTCTTTGTGCATTGTACGGTGTAATGTAGTCCAGGTCAGAGGGCTAGAAAAGATGTCAGTGATCATCTAAACATGTCACATTGCAGATGAGAAAAGGAATTAGGGATACAGAGAAATCAAATGACTTGCTAAAGGCCACAAGTCTAGTTGTTGGCAGATCAGAAACTAGCTAAGTTTTTTTCCCAGTTCATTACTCCTTATATTAATTACTTACTCTTGAGATTTTTGTGGGAGTAGTCAGTCCAAGATAGAATTTTTTTTCTAATGGAAATAGTAAGAGCAAAAACTTGTATCTTCTCATTGCTGGTGGGAACTAGAATTTCAAAGTCGCTCATATAATGGGTTTCCTAGCTTAGAAAAAACTCTTAAGTATAATGTCCCAAGTTAAGAGCACCCAATTAAAATAATGAAACCAGATGCACTTTTCAAATAAATACAAGCAATCATTAAGGAAACACATTGCTCCGTAGTTAGAAATTAGCTTGTGCTGGCAGGAGACACATTATAAAAATACATCAGTTTTTCTTTGATGATTAACTAGTATAAGGAGAAGAAAGGATTTTTCATCAAACTGCTTTCTTTAGTAACTGAGTGTAAGACTATCACTTGGGAAAGACATGCACCATTTAAAAGCACAAAGAATCGTTGGTTAATAAATGATTCGCTTGAGCAGTGATCCCCAACCTTTACAGAGTTGCCTGAAGATAATTTATCATAATTTGTTTGATTTTGTGATTTTCTCTGGTCTTTCTCTCAGGTCCAGCTGAAATTCTGCTTCCCCATGAGGCTTTCTTTTATCTTTTTAATGACACTTTCAGACCTTTCTGATCTCTCTCATATCTAAACTGTGAATACACTTAGATTCAGTGCCACACAGCCTGGCATCTAATTTTTCCCTAAGGACTTGATGGTATAAATTATTGTTTCTAGTACACCATCACAAGTAATTCCATTTTAGAGAAAGTGAATTATATGTATTTTCAATCCAACAGGTCTGAGATTTGCAGAGTATTTAGTATTTAATATATAATGGTTATATGGTGGAGGCACATTCAATGCAGAGAAAGGGAAAGTTCTTATCCAAAAAGCTATAAATAAATATTTATTATATGATAATTATTTATTTTGAGATTTTTGTGACCCGAGAGACGTGAATAAGTTAAATGAGTTTTCACACGAATAGATGACAAATTTTAACTAAAAATTTTAAATTGTCTTATAAGTGTGTATGCATGTGTCTGTTTAATGTATTTTTTTAAATTGGGAAGTATCATACACACATAGCAATGTGCATAAAATATAAATGTAGACTCTAATGAATCGTTTAAGACTGAATGCTTGAATAATAATCTCCCTTGAGAAGAAATAGAATATTGTTGGCATCCTCAAAGCTTTACCTATCCTTCCACATCATAACCCTTCCCTCCCCACTAACATTTAAATTCTATTTCCTCCTTTCATTTTTCTCAATACTTTTGCCAATGAGTATACATGACTGAACAATAGCAGTACTTATTGTTTTGTGCCTCTCTTCTTTTGATCAGCATTATGTTTGAAAGATAAAATCCATGTGTTGTGTGTAGCTGTTGTTTATTCATTTTTCTGAGAGTACAAAGTACTATAGAGAGAATATATCACATTTCATTTATCTCTTCTATTGTCATTAAACATTTGGGTCATTTTCAAATTTAGACTATCATAAACATTTAGCATTCTCCTACATGTCTCCTGGAGCTTGTTTACATGCAATTTTGTAAATTTTATACCTAAGACAGATTTTCTTAACATAGGCACATTGGGATATCTTGAGCCCTATAATATCTTGCTTTCATGGGTTGTCCTGTGAATTGTAACATAATTAGCTACAACTCTGGTCTCTGCTGACAGGATGCCAGTATCACTATGCTGTCCACACGCTGCCCTCACAGTCATGAACAATCAAAAAAGTCTCCAATTATTGCCAAGTGTCTCAGGGGAAAAAGTGTCAATGGCCCATGGTTGAGAAACACTGACCTAGGAGTATTTCTGAATTCTGTAAATAATGGCAAACATTTTTCAAAGCAGAACTTATAATTTGCATTTACACTGGAGACTTTCCATTACTCAACATTTTCATGAACACTTGGTGTACTAGTTTGCTAGAGCCGTCATAACAAAATACCATGGACCTGGTGGGTTATACAACAGAAACTTTTTTTTCAGGTTCTGGAATCTGTAAGTACACGATAAAGGTGTTGGCTAGTTCAATTTCTCCTGAGGCCTCTTTCCTTGACTTAAAGACGACTGTCTTCTTGCTGTGACTTCGCATGGATTTTCCTCTGTGCAATTCCTGGTTTTACTTCCTCTTCTTCTAAAAACACAAATCCTATTAGATTAGAGCCCCATCCTATGACTTCACATAACCTTAATTTTTCTTTAAAGGCCCTGTCACCAATTACAGTCTCACTGGGGATCGGGGCTTCAACATACTGAATTTGAGGAGCACAAAATTAAGTTTATAACAATTGGCATTATCAGTTTTCAGTCTTTCCAATTCTTTTTTTTTTTTGAGGCGGAGTCTCGCTCTGTCGCCCAGGCTGGAGTGCAGTGGCCGGATCTCAGCTCACTGCAAGCTCCGCCTCCCGGGTTCACGCCATTCTCCTGCCTCAGCCTCCCCAGTAGCTGGGACTACAGGCGCTCGCCACCTCGCCCGGCTAGTTTTTGTATTTTTAGTAGAGACGGGGTTTCACCGTGTTAGCCAGGATGGTCTCGATCTCCTGACCTCGTGATCCGCCCGTCTCGGCCTCCCAAAGTGCTGGGATTACAGGCTTGAGCCACCGCGCCCGGCCCAGTCTTTCCAATTCTAAGGATGTAAGTTGTATGCCTGAAGTTTGACAATTAATGAGGTTGACACCTTTTTAGACGCCAACTGGCCATGCAAATCAACAAGTGTGTGAGGTTTCTATTAAAGTTTTTAGCCAATTTTTTTTTTCTTCTTGGTTTAAATTATTTTTTCTCATAAATTTGTTAAAATTGTGTAAACATTTCTATTGTTAATATTATCATTACAGGTGTCTGCCCCAGTTCTGAGGTTTTGCTTTTCACTCTCTTAAGGGTGATATAAATGAAGTAAAATTTTTAGTTTTATTGTAGCTAAATTTGTCAGTCAGTTTTCATTTTGATCTGTGATTTATGAGGCACACAGTGTAAAGTTAAGGTCAAGGTCAAGTTTTTTTTTTTTCTTTTTTTTTTTTTTTTTTTTGAGGCGGAGTCTCGCTCTGTCGCCCGGTCTGGAGTGCAGTGGCCAGATCTCAGCTCACTGCAAGCTCCGCCTCCCGGGTTTACGCCATTCTCCTGCCTCAGCGTCCCGAGTAGCTGGGACTACAGGCGCCTGCCACCTCGCCCGGCTAGTTTTTTGTATTTTTTTTTTTAGTAGAGACGGGGTTTCACTGTGTTAGCCAGGATGGTCTCGATCTCCTGACCTCGTGATCCGCCCGTCTCGGCCTCCCAAAGTGCTGGGATTACAGGCTTGAGCCACCGCGCCCGGCCAAGGTCAAGTTTTAATGTTTCCTTGTGGATGTCAAATTGACCAACATTATTTAGTGAAAGGTCATCCTTGCACACTGCTCTGTTGTACCAACTTTGTCATAAATCAAGTTGAAACCAATTGAAATTACTCTGTGTCCTATTTTATAAATATACTGTAAATTAAATTACAGTCTCTCAAAGAGAAATTCTCTTAACTTGCTTTAAAAAAAATTCAGCACACACTGTTATGCAGAAGCATTTTAAGCTGCACAGTTAAGTGGGAAAATTTGATAAATTAATAAGAGATTGTCCCTATTTATTTTACATGCTCGGTCTCTGAGCTCAATGTTCTGTTTTATTTCAACAGGATTGGACGAAAGTTAAATCCGTAACAATTAGAAACAGTATGTAAATTCCAACCTAGAAGACAGACCAAATCATTATAGCTGAACTTACTTGTCACAAAAGATCTTAATTGAGGAAAATATCTGGAGATCATATCATGTCAGGTATTAACAAAGTAAGGAGAATCTTAAAATAATGTTAACATTTTTAGGCTCCTAGTTTGTGTCAGGTTAGTTCTTAATATGCATACATTTTTCTCTTAATTTTCAAAGTAGCCCAGAAGTCAGGTAGTCACTAGTCCTTTTTATCTTGTAAGAAACTTGGGTACCCAAAGTTTCTCCACTCATCAATACTAGAGTCTTTTCTATGTGAGTCCTAAGTCTGCACTCTTGAACAATTAGCTACATTGTATCTGAAATCATCAGTAAAAGACTAATGGAAGTCACATTAAGTGATTTCAAAAATCTGAAGCTTATCAATGAGATGCAGAAGACACATATCACAGGGCTCCGAGAGTTGAGGACTAACTGATAAGAGTTTTAAGGTACTACTTTTGGTCTCTATGTTAGTAAAAAATCTACACTTAATGGAAGAGCCATTCTTCTGCAAAAAAAAAAAAAAAAAAAAAAAGAAAGAAAGAAAAAAAAAGAAACAGCGCTCTTGGAGCTCAGAATCTTCCTAAAACTTGTAGTATTTTAATTACAAATCTAGAAGAGATTTCTGCACTCGATGAAATGTCGAGTGAGAAGACTTCTAACTGCTCTTCCAGGTAAAATATATTGTAATTGTTTATTACTAAATATCTACTAGGTATACATTATTCTACTTAGTTCAGTTTTGTGCATGGGAGAAAGAGTGTATAAAAGAATTTTAAGACATCCAGCTTCCAGTATTTTATAATACATAATTGCAAATACAAGCAATATATTAAACTGAAAAAAATTAAAGTATCTACTGTATTTCCCTTATCAATGACAATTTTTTAAATTATATTTTGTGTGAATAAGAGACAAGGAATTCTTATTGCTTCTGTTTTGTACAGTTTACAAAACACTTATTCTTAAAAAATGTGTAAGCCAAAACCCCATGCCATTATTGCCATCCCTGTAAAGCTAGAAAAGACACTTGAATTAAGGTTGTTGATCAACTGTTGATATTCTACAAAGTAGAATTGTTGTGCAAAAGAAGTACAATAAAAAGCTGCCCCAAACACATAGGTTTTATCTAATCTCCATGTCTGTAAGATGACTAACCTGATGCTAATAAAATTTTAGAATCTCAAGCATTTCAGAAAATTGATAATTGTACCTCGTTTTTCTAATAATTACAGTCTGCACATTTATCTCATATTGGTTATTCTATCATCTGCAACAAATATACAGAAGAACACTGGTAGAATTAAAACAGACTATACTGTTGTAACGAATACCTACTGAATCTGTGTTTTTAAATGTAAATGTATCACTTGTGCAAGGACTGTCATAGATTTGGACTGCTCTTTGGGGCAGCTGTTCCCTTTGTAGTAACTAGACAATGGAATTGGTCGCCCCTTTTTGGTTCCATTATGTCAAAACATAGCCATAGTAGGTAAAGTGATAAAAAATTCCCATCAATTATAATTACAAATGCAATTCAATGATTAATGCTGCAGCATGATAATAGCATTTTATAAAGGAGGATGCATCTAACTATTCCACATAATAGCATTTTATAAAGGAAGATCCATCTAACTATTCCATATCACGTTGCTATAAATGTGGTCAAATCAGGGTTTTTACTACTTTAAATAAGGCAATAAACATTTCATCTGTATCTCAAGTACTGTGCTTGAAAACTAAAGGAAAATACAATGGTCTTTAAAAATTAAACTTTATGCATTAAAAGGAAAATGATCGCATTAGCGGCTGTGTTATGTATGCAATATATTCATTAATTCTTAGGAATGATGTACTATTTAAGGTTATGTTCATGAATTTGTACTTATGCTAAACAATAATGACATCCATTAAAGACAGAATCATTATACTAAATCTGTACATGCTGGTTTGATAAAACATTTAGCTGTTTTGTCAGGCAGAGTTCTGTTAAATTGACATTTATTTTTAGTTTTTTGGGTTTTTTTCATAATCTCATAGAGTGGTAGTTAGATAATAAGCAATTAATGCAATTTAGGTACACCTCACTTTTATTCTGGAGGAGACAAATTATTTAGATTGATGGTTAGCATAAATGTTGAATGTGCCAATTGCAACAATGATTTAAGAAATTATTTTGATAAAGTATCATTTCATTAGAATAAAACTTAACAGAGGAGGAAATTGACAAAATACTAGTCCACAATCCAAATGTGGAACTCAGTCCTAATATGTTTCAGGATTTAGATTTTTTTCTGATTTGAGATAACTAATATATTACAGAACTCCACAACCAGACACTCTGAAATTTCTCCAGCAAAAATGAGAATATTCCATCTAAAAGTCATACGTGAAGAATGTGCAAAGCTTTATATGTGAGCAGCACAAGTTTCTCACTGTGAGTGAAGCTCCAATCAAGTTTGCCCAACAAATGGGTTATTTTAAAACCTGAATTTTCTGAGATTTTTGGATTAGGGAAAGATGGATAAAAATTGTAGACCTATATGAATGAGTTTTAACTGCTGCCTATCACGTATACAACTAAATGCATACACATTCTTTCAAGCATCTCAGAGAGTAGAGATCAATTCGTGCACCTAGTCATGAGCTGGACCATTCTTTGTGTCCCTGAACATCACCTCCACTTCCACCTCCTAAATTAAATACTTCCTATGTCTTTCAGACGAGAACCCAGGAAGTACACTTTCCAGAATCCTTTTCCTCTGACTTTGAACTAACTTCCTGCCACATTTGGAAGTTGTAAGGAAAGGAAAGGCAAAGGCCAAAAACTGAGTGGACCAATGACAAGGACAAAGTTCAATGTGATTTGCTGATAAGCAACTGAGAATGAGACCTACTGGTGCTGCAAGCTGACTGTCTAGTGGCTTCCTAGAGGTTCTGGGGGTGGGGGATCAGAGGAGTTTCTATGTGAGCTCTTAAGAACAGCTCTGTCCCTTTGATGCTGTAGGTTGGCATCCTTGGTGACAGCGTGTCTGAAAATCTGGCAAAAATTCTTAATCCAAAGTACCTAGAGTGTTTGTTTTCCTGAGGGAATCCTGAGTCAAGATCCCACAATGAAGAACCAGTTCTCAAACTGTGTAAAAGTGTGGCAATTGTTTTACTTGCCTTTGAGATTTACTTGAAACAAACAATGAGCAAAGTAATAAAATCTACCAATAATAGATTCCTGATTTTCTATATCTAACCTTGTCTAAACGTTTAAACAAGGGTATTTGCATTGAGCATCCTTTCATACATGGAAAGATAATTTACTATAAGCTTATCCCTGCTGTTCACAAATAAATCTAATATGGCATTTCAAACAAATAAATAAGAAGTAATTAGGCTTAACAAATATTCTGCTTCTCCAAAACACGTCTTTATTATTGTTGTTATTGTTATTGCTATTATCTAACTAATCCATCCTTTTGTTATTTACCTTTATGACTAAGCCTAGTGAAGTCCAAATCAAAGAACATCACTTTTATTTTTAGGTCCTTTGTCATTTAAAAAGAGTGTTATTGAATGTCATATTTTTATTAAATAACTGAAAGTTCAAAGATGTGTATTCTCCCTATTTCTTCTGTAATCTTTTGAATTTAGGCATTTATTTGAGCCTGAACCTGCATTTCTTACCTATTTCCGTCATCAGAAAAGACATTTTATGAAAATGTATTTCTCTGGGTTCCAAAAATGGGAGTTTGTGAATTAGAGTGTTATCGTTCTAAGTTAAATGCTTCCAAAGGCCTCCATGGGATTCTACTGCTAATTTCAAGATTTATGTTACTAAATATGTGCTGGCTAATAAAGCCATTCTTGAATGATAACTCAACAGACTATTTGGCATAAATACAATTGTTCACAGCTGCATGCAAAATGTCACTACATGAAAAACAACAGAAGCACTTATCTTTTGCATACCGTTAACCACCTCCCCTCAACAAAACAAAATACATCTACTGATTTCTCTTTGTTCCATTCTTTTATGAGAGAACAAGAATGGAAGAATAAACTACAGCTGAATAAACATAATAATATGCAAAATATAAGATATACAGACATATTAAAGAGACTGACACATCTGTGTGTCCATTTTTATTTGTTTTGATAGTTGGGAGCAAACCTGAGGTTGGTAAATTAGCTTCAGGTAAATTAACTCATTAGGAAGAATATAAGTAACACCTCTTCTCTTTGTGATACATGCCATCAGCTTTATTACTTACTTTTGAGAAGTTAATAAAGATGGAAAAAGTTTCATGTTATGGGTAACATTCAGTCTCTTCCTCTCATAACTAATAATTGCTTTTGATACAGAAGATTGATTATCACTGGAAAGTTGAGTTATTCTTTCACATATTTTTGTATTATCCAAAATTCATATATTGATGTGAATGAATTGTTAAGAAATACTTAGACTCAATTACATAAATTGCATTTATTTTATAAGTTTTTATGCACTTTGGACTGTTAAATATATGCAAGAAATTGTCTTTGCATGTCATGTAGCATCAGATCCCACTTACATTTGCCAATTTTGTTGTGTTTCTGGAATGTCAACTAAGCTACTTGCTTCATTCATTAGGTCATGTGCATATAAACGATGAAGCTGATACTGAAGGGTTATCTAAATAATTTAGTTTAAGCTTGCTCTTTTAAAATATTTATTCCTCTATTGGAAATATCTTAAATAATTTCCTTGCTAATCTTGTTAGTTGTCCGAATCTGTTATTTTGATTTGTCTATGTAGACACAGTCTCTTTCTTAGTTTAATAATATGTGATAGATTCATACCCACAGGGGTACAACTGAAAGCTGACATTAGGGACTTGATAAAATGGGTAAATGAGTCCTTGTGTTGTATACAGAAATGCCATGGTCATGTTATACATGCACATCTTTCTAAACATAGAGAACATAGCTGATGTTTTCGAAGCAATCTCTGACTCACAAAATCTTAATTTATTCCTACAAATTATTTTATTTTCGTCTGCTAACAGCTTTTGGCTAAGTATATTAATTATTATAGTAACTTTCTATTGATCATCTCGTGACATCTTCACATCCTGTTGATGAATTTTACTCGACATATATAATCCTCAAACCTAGAAGCTTTCTTTTCTCACATTATCTATGTATTCCTTTACTCACCTGTCAATTTTATTGTGATCTTTTGAAATATATGGTGGATTTTCCACTGCTAAAATGTTTGGACTGTAGTAGTTTGTCGTCGTTGTTTCATTTTGTCTTGTTTTGAACTTAAGATTGGAGAATAAACTGTAAATTATATTTTATAGTCATTTAGAAAAGCTTAAAGCCTAATCCAAGCCAGCTGGTACCTTTGAAAATATACTAAACAAACAACCAAGTGTCAAATGTCTAGCTGTCAATTTCAAGCAATGTATGTATTCCAAGGAAGAAGATGGTCTTTGAAACTTAATTATTTTAAACATCTTAAAATCTATTAAGTGGCTATTCATTACTCTAAGGCAAATGACTCACTCTTTAAACATCATGTCACTCTGAAAAGCTCAACTAAATGTTACAGTTACCAATTTAAACAGTACTTAACCATGATGACATTCAATTATATTCTATATTCTGAGCATTTACTTTTCTTCTGATAAACTGATCTTGTGTTTGGGGAAAAAATAATATAAAAACACACAAAATGCATCCTGATATCTTAGCGTTAAATCGTAAAAATAAAATAAGGTCTATTGAAATCAGCCACTTTGTATTGTATTAAATTAACAGAACATGTTAAGTAGGAATTGGCAGTCAACAAGCTGTTAGAACTGTATTGCTCGCTGAATTTCATGCCATTGTTTACCTGTGATGAACTCAATGAAAACTGAATCTTAAAAAAAAAAAAAAAAAAAAAAAATAGCCATTAAGCAGACGTAATACCAGATCCAAATAAGATTTTATATTTATTTTAAGTGGCAGTTTCAAATAAATAAAATAGATAACATTGCACTTTTTTGTGCCAAGAGCAAATGTTTATCCTAAAAAAAGTCATTTTCAAGAAGATTGCCTTGTGCACAAAATAACGTTTCTCAGGATTGGATTTAGGTGAGCTTTTCTTATCGTGCATTGAGAAAAGCAGGAAGAGAAATACTGAATATTAGCAAAATACAACTTTATCAAGTGTGTTTACAGCTGAAAATAATGATTTTCTTATTTTAATATAAGACATGAGATAATTTATTCAATTGACACTGAGTATGAGATGAGAAAACTGTGTGACTGTTCATTTCTTTTCGTAGGCTGGTCATTGTGGCTACTCTGAAATGCCTTTTGCTGCTGGCAGTTTACTCTTGTTCCTTCTCTCAGCGTGCCTAAATCCAGCATAAATCTCCTTTTCTTTTGTGAAAGTGTATTCCTATAAAAGCTAGTTGCTTTGCGTACACAGAGTTGATCACTTCTTGTTGATTATTTAAGGAAATAAAAAAATAATGTCCACGTGAGCAGGAAAAATGCAGACAGGTGGCACCAATGTTCTTTACATTACAAAATGTTACTATATTTTTCTTTTTATTCATATATACTAAAGATGAAAAGGCATAAAAAAGGACAATTATTAAAAACTCCTTTACTAATAATTGGTCTTGGTTAGACTCTGTTATAAATATAGGTGCCATGTGTAATGTTTTTATATGTCCGTTGCTATGTTCTAGAATGTGTGTGTCCCCCAAGGCGGTAATAAGAGTCTTTGGGAAGTGATTAGATCATGAAGGTTCTGCCCTCATGAATGGGATCACTGCCTTTATAAAAGAGGCCCAAGGGAGCTTGTTTTCCTCCTCTGCCCTTGAAAATGCGGCAAGAATATGTCATGTATGAAGCAGAGAATAAACCTTCACCAGACACCGAAACTTCTGGCACCTTTGCCTTGAACTACCCAGCCTCTAGAACTATGAGAAATATATTTCTATTCCTTATGAATTACCCAGTCTAAAGTATTTTTTTGTGATAGTAGTCTAAAGGAACTAAGCCACCGATGATACTACCACACACTATGTTCCTGACTGACCGAAGTAAAACAGGCATTACTTTTTTCTGTTTTTGTAATGTCCCTGGATTCTGTCCCTAGGAAGGATCAACACATGATAAATAAGCAGTTTTCTAGTATCAAAGTTAAAATGTAAACTTGTTAAAATAACTATAGCTACAATAGTTTGTTAATAGATACACAATATAAAAGATATAAATTGTAACATTAACAACCAGTTTGATTATGATGTCATGGAAGTTACTTTTACCTTCTGAATATCAAGATGTCTTACATACAATATATTCTAATATGCTGAGCTATTTAGGCATAACTGAAAGTTTGAATAGAACATGTATTCATTTATTTCCCTTTAGTAAATATCTACTGAGTTCTTCAATTCTGTGCTTGGCATTAAGGATAGAGAAGGAATAGCCAAAATATCCTAGTTAAAGGGGCCTGAGAGCATAGGTATTCATGTCGCTTTATAACTTTCAGCCATTGACCTTAGTTTTCTCATTTGTGTACAAATTACGGTTCGAACACATCTCACAGACCCTTACATATTTGAGTTCGTATGCCTCTGTGAAACAAATTTAACTAATCTTGGCAAAAAGAAAATGTTAAAAAATGAAAATACATTTACTCACACAAACCCAGGCAGGGCAGAGGTGCCAAGATGAAGGGGTTGTGGGAGCAGGAATGGGGCACCACCAGCACTCTTTCTTTGGCCTGTACTTCTATGCCTAGATGAACTTCATCCTCATATCCCAGAATTTTGGAGAAAGCTACACCCCTGGTATGGTTCAGAGTAGTCCTTAGGGTTTATATTTTCCCAGATATTCAACTAGAGAAAGAGATTGCAAGGATTCTTTTGGCTATGGAGTTTCAAAGTATCATTTGGATAGACTTCAACTTGCCTGACTCTCATGTCATGTGTTATAGTCAGAAAGCTGCACTACTTTCAGAGCCTCCATTCAAAACCAAGGAAAAATTAAATTAAGAAATAAAGCCCAGGAAACAAATTTGAAAAGCGAACCTCCAGGGTAAGCAGTGGTGGGAAGGAAGCATACATGTACGCTGTGCCCATCAATGAACTTCTATTCAAATATGCTGAGAGAGCATGCTTGTTTTCTTATTAACTCATAGAGATGTTTTAATCAACTAAAACTCTAGGCTTCTTATTTAATTTTTTGTGGATTTTAAAGTATGTGATGATTTAATGTAGAAGTCAGAATTTATATTTATTCTGTATCATAATTTAGCCACCTTTATAGAAACTAATCATCAAAAGAAAGTAAAAATGACTAACATAAAATGTATTTTTCTTTCTAGTAAATGAATTCCAGAAGTTGCTGGTACAGGAATACTGTGATCAATGCACATTCATCAGAACCATAGCCTCCTGGCCCCAGAATATTCTCCTGCGTATCCAGCTGTCAAATCTGCATTCCTGGCAATAAGATGGACGCACCAGAAGAAAGGTATGTCTTATTAACATGGAAAATTCAAAGAAATTTCCTAGATCATATCTACTAAATATTTTAACTAGAAGGACACCTGATGAGTGTCATGTTTCACTCTAAGGGAAATATACCAGCTTTGATCAATGTCCTGCTGCCGATGAGGAAAGGAGAGTAGCTATTTTGGTATCAATGAGTAGTCTCTACAATGTGAAAATGTGTGTGCGTGTGTGTGTGTGTGTGTGTGTGTGTGTGTGTGTGTCCTAAATATTTTTGATGCAGATCTTCTTGAAAAGTTGTAATGAAAACATATAATTTAATTTTCTGAGATACTTATTGAGAAACTAAGTGAAGCAGCTCTCAGAAAGAATTTTTGAGAAGTCAAAGCACTATATTCTTTGTTAGTTTTACTTAAAGAAGTTTATACAATATTTGCATTTTAGTTATCATATAATGCATATTAAGTCTATACTTTTCATATACTTTTTATTGTAAACATGAGTTTCTAGATGTTTTCGTAAAAGTGCAATGTCTTTCCTATAAAAATAAAAAATGTATTTAAATAATTTCAAGGATTATTGATTTGTCTATTGAAATATATTTTAGAATGTTAAATATCTTAGGATATTACTATGTAAAACTTTGCATATTCATTTAAAGTTGGAACTGTATTTGTGGTAGAAGCTAAATTTTCCCAACAATTTTATTATAATTAACCTGCTGACTATAACATAATTGCTGACTGTTATATAATACTACAAAGATTTCCTTAGATATATACCTGATATTTTATCTCAGATATATATACACACACATACATATGTATGTATATACACATGCACATATATATTTTTATTTCAAGCAAATTGGTTTTTGCATTGTTTTCCAAGCAAAATAAACACAATTCTAGTTATTTAACACACATTGCGGAATCTTC
This sequence comes from Rhinopithecus roxellana, assembly GCF_007565055.1. Taxonomy (NCBI): domain Eukaryota; kingdom Metazoa; phylum Chordata; class Mammalia; order Primates; family Cercopithecidae; genus Rhinopithecus; species Rhinopithecus roxellana. Next base: position 142,074,921 of record NC_044553.1, on the reverse strand, counting down.
ATTACCTACAAAAGTCATTGTTGGTTGGAAATTATTACAATTTTGGTTCTGTTGTCAAGTATTCTAGGAATACTTTCTCATTTCGTTTCTGTGCAAAATGGATTGGCATGAGAAAGGAAGAGAGTCAAGGTTGCCAAGATTCATTTGTCAACATGCATTGAGTCTAATCAGTCAAATAACTCTGACTTTTTACAACTGGACTATCATTCACCCTAGATTAATCCTGCTGATTCAATATTTGGTAATGTTTTACTTTATAAAATACCTTGCTGAAATGAACATGAGCTATAGTTGTCATTCTTCTAATAAAACAATTTTTCAGTAAAAATCTAGTTCATTTGACTTTTTAAAAAATGAATCAATAACAATTCCAAGAAATTGGACTTTAGTTTTAAGACATCATAAAATATTAGTCCATGGTCCATTTCATAATCTTGCCAAGCTTTATGTTCATTGAATTACAGTGTTCTGTAGTTGAAGGGGGAGTCACTTCTGGTCTGCCAGTGTAGTAAACACTATTGAAATGCCCACAATTCCCCTTTGGGAAGAAAAAATGTAATTCTACCACGGTCAGTAGTGTTACGAGACGATAGTTGCAGTTTTCAGCTTTTCTTTGAGAATTGCCCTTAGCTGAAGAGGAGAAACTAGTCCAAGATCCTGCCCACATTTCCAGGGGCAGCATGTTTTTAATAACTAGTTGATGTGAGTATATAGAAGCCTAAATTTCTGGACACCTAAACCCAAATGGGCTCAATTTGGAAGGATGATACCTCATCTTTATAGCTCTCTGAAATATCTTCTGTGGCTTTGGGAGGATCAGCTATTCCCTCTACCTAACTAAGCCTTCTTTCCTTCCACAGCAGGTACTAACCTTAAAAGCACTCCCTAATTAATCTCTGAATGTCTATTTATTTATTTATTTATTTATTTATTTATTTATTTATTTTATTTTTTTATTATTATACCTTATGTTCTAGGGTACATGTGTACAACATGCAGGTTTGTTACATATGCATACATGTGCCATGTTGGTGTGCTGCACCCATTAACTTGTCATTTACATTAGGTATATCTCCTAATGCTATCCCTCCCCATTCCCCCCACCCCACAACAGGCCCCAGTGTGTGATGTTCCCCTTCCTGTGTCCAAGTGTTCTCACTGTTCAATTCCCACGTATGAGTGAGAACATGTGGTGTTTGGTTTTCTGTTCTTGCGATAGTTAGCTGAGAATGATGGTTTCCAGCTGCATCCATGTCCCTACAAAGGACATGAACTCATCCTTTTTTATGGCTTGCATAGTATTCCATGGTATATATGTGCCACATTTTCTTAATCCAGTCTGTCACTGATGGACATTTGGGTTGGTTCCAAGTCTTTGCTATTGTGAATAGTGCTGCAGTAAACATACGTGTGCATGGCTCTTTATAGCAGCATGACTTATAATCCTTTGGGTATATACCCAGTAATGGGATGGCTGGGTCAAATGTTATTTCCAGTTCTAGATCCTTGAGGAATCGTCACACTGTCTTCCACAATGGTGGAACTAGTTTACAGTCCCACCAATAGTGTAAAAGTGTTCCTATTTCTCCACATCCTCTCCAGCACCTGTTGTTTCCTCTGAATGTTATTCTCAGTCTTACTGTTTGCTTCAAAGAAAACTACCTAAAATTGCTATCATTTCTGATTTGCTATGATTATAAATTAAGTGATCTGGATCCGGAAACTGAAACTCTTTTGATGTAGTAGCAAATTATAACTATGTCTATTCTTAACTTTATGATTTCAAGTTAATTTTACTTTATCTTGAACATGAAAGTAAAAACTGGGTTAAACTGGTCTGCCTTATTCTAATGGGAATACTTCTCTTTCCTTCTTCATGTACTTTAGAAGGAGATTATTTTTAAAGATATAACTGGTTAGTTTAATATTTGAAAATCAATTAATGCATTTTAGCACAGTAAGAGAGTCAAAACAGAAAGAAATCATTTCCACACATGCACAAAACAGCATTTGTTAAAATCCAGCGTCCGTTTCTGATAGACATACATACACGCCAACAAAGAAAATAAGCACACAAACCTCTCATTAAACTAGAAATCAAAGTAAACTTCCTAAATTTGATAATTGCAGCTATAGAAAAATCTACATTAACATCACACTTGGTGATTAAAGACTGAATGGTTTCCTTTACAATTTGGAAAAAAATACAATATTTGTTCTCACTATATCTATCATTCTGTTAGTATTTCTAGGCATCAAAATAAGAAAAAGGTAAATAAATAAAATAAATTCCTATTTGCAGAAGAAGAAACAGCATTGTCATTAATTTTCCCATTTACAAAATTTTGTGGAATCTAAGAAAAGCAACTTAAGCTAATAATTGTGTTTATCAGAATACAAACTATTATACAAAAAAATCAAACCTATGCGTATATACTTGCAAGAGATCATTGAAAGCTGAAATTAAAAAAAAAATACCATGTAAAACTGAATCAGGCCATGATTTTTTTTTTTTTTTTTTTAGATGGAGTCTCAACTGTCACCGAGGCTAGAGTGCAGTGGGGTGATCTTGGCTCAGTGCAACCTCTGCCTCCCAAGTTCAAGAGATTCTCCTGCCTCGGCCTCCCGAGTAGCTGGGATTACAGGCATGCCACCACCATGCCAGACTAATTTTTTGTATTTTTAGTGGAGACGGGGTTTCACCGTGTTGGCCAGGCTTCTCTCAAACTCCTGACCTCAGGTGATCCACCCACCTCAGCCTCCCAAATTGCTGAGATTACAGACTGAGCCACCACGCCTGGCCTGAAACGATGGTTAGATGCCACCAAGTAGGTGGCAATGCCTTAACTGTGTGCATATTGTCAGGCCCAATGGCCTCTTCCATGCTTGTCAAGGGGAGTGCTATGAAATTTTAAGACATAAACCTGCCAATGAATGAACAAGAGCTCTACGCTGAAAACTTTAAAATTTGCTGAGAGAACTTAAGAAGATGTAAATAAGTGAAGAGAAATACCTGTACTGTGTTTATGCACCAGAAGACTCAATATTATTAACTTGAAAATTCTCTTTAAATTGATCAATAGATTCAAAAGAATTTTAATTATAATTGTAGCACAATATTTTTGTTTGGTAAAAATGACAAACTGACTCTAAAATTCATTTCAAAGTACTTTGAAAATGAAGGACAACTTTGATGGACTTACACTTCTGAATTTAAGTCTTATTAACTTACAGTATTCAAGAGGCATCAGTTTAAACAAATAGATCAATGAAACAGAATAGAGTTCAAAAATGGACCTCCACATATATGGTTAATTGATCAACACAGGTGTAATAATTTGCTGTGGATATGAAATAATATAAACTTTGATCCAGGTGTCACATCATTTTTTGAAGTGAACTCAAAATGATCACATCAATATGTAAAGTTTATAACTATAAAACTTCTAGAAGAAAAACTTATTTTGGGCCTTGGGTTCTTATACATGATAGTATGATGTATAAAAAATCATAAATTGAATTTCTTAAATTTAGAGATTTCTGCATTTTGAATTACACTGGTAATGGAATGAAATGACAATCTACATATGGGGAAAACATTTGTAAACCACATATGTGGTAAAGAATATGTGATTCAGAATCCATATAAAGCAGCCAATATTAAAAAATAAGACAACAAAAAGCTCAATAACAAATTGTCAGATGATTTGAACAGACAGATAACTAAGTAAGATATAGGAAAGGAAAATGAGCAGTGAGAATATGTTCAACATCATTAGTTGGTAGCGAAATGCCAACCAAAACTGCACAGAGACACTACTATATGCCTATTAGAATGTCTAAAGTTTCAAAGACTGAGCATGCCAAATGTTGGTAAGGAAATGGAGGAACTGAAATATTTATACTGTTAGAACATAAAATGTTAAAACCGCTTTGCAAAAGAGTTTGGCGGTATACAAGTCAAAGACTCTATTTTTTGTTTGATCAAAGACAGCTTTCAAATTTCACCCTTTCCTTCTCCCCTTTGCTCCACCTCTTCGGAAGCCAGTAAGAAAGTCAGCTTGCTCCCTTCCTTGGAGCATGCAGAAAGTTTAAATTCACCTGTCTTGCATCATTTTGAACTGATACTGCCCTATTTTCCTTGGGGTAAATGTTTGCCCTTTTCTATATGAGCAATAAACTATATTTCATACCCATCGGTCCTATGGGTCCTTTGTCTCAACAATTGTATAAAGTCTCAAAGTTGGTGGTGGGGAGGGAGTGATGACCGGTGTGCAATAGGGGAAGTGGTGTCCAATTAAAAATTTAAAAGAGATAATTTCTTAAATAGATAAACAAATATTATCATCTCATTCATTCCAGTAAAATGACAGTGTGTATCTACACAAAGACTTGTACATGAATGTTCATAGAAGCTTAAATTTTAATAGTCTCAAACAGGAAATAACCATCAAAAGGTACATGGGTAAACACATTGTGGTACAAGCATGTAATAATTACACTGAATGAAAGAAATCCTACAAAGGAATTGTGTATACTGTATAATTCAATGTATTTGAAACTGAAAAAGATGCAATGAATCTGCAGTGGCAGAAAGCAGATCGGTGGTTCCTGGGAATGAGGGAGTGGTTGTAGGAAGAGCTGGAATGAAGGTGATATGGCTTGGCTGTGTCCCTACCCAAATCTCATCTGGAATTGTAACTCCCACAATTCCCACGTATTTCAAAAGGGACCCAGTGGGATTTAACTGAATACTGGTGGGGGTGGGTCTTTCTCATGCTCTTCTCATGATAGGGAATAAGTCTCACGAGATCTGATGGTTTTGTATAGAGGAGTTCCCCTGCACAAGCTCTCGCTCTACCTGCTGCCATCCATGTAAGATGTGATTTGCTCCTCCTTGACTTGCGCCATGATTGTGAGGCCTCCCCTGACATGTGGAACTATAAGTCCTCTAAACCTCTTTTTCTTCCCAGTCTCCCAGTCTCAGGTATGTCATTATCAGAAGCATGAAAAGGGATTAATGTAGAAGGGATTAAGTAAGGAAACATGGAAAGTTTTGGCAGAGGGATACACTTATTATCTTGAGTGCAGTGATGGTTTCACAGGTGATTCATATGTAAAAGTTTATCAAATAGTAAAATATAAACCTGTACCATTTATGATATTCAATAATGTCTTAATAAATGTTTTTTAAAGGTCAGTTTGTCTTTATTCAATACCTGCCTGCATTACCCTTTCTTTTCATTCCATTTCTTCTTTGTGAATTATGGCTAGTTCATATTACATGAACAGCTAAAAAAAAACCCTCATCATTCCATATTCACTCTATTGCTTCCTTTACCTCTCCTTATAGTACGCCAATACTAAATTACTTTTTATATGTAACTAACTCCTATGGCTTGAGTCTTCCCTATCTGTGGTGCTTCTCCTGCCAACAAGAGTCATCTACTCCTATTCTTCATTTGGCTAATACACAGTTCTTTCTTCAAGACTGAATCCATTTCTTTTCTACTTCTTCCCCAGTGCTCTGTTTTAGGTGATCTTCCTCCTCTGCATTTCCAGCAAAGTTCTCAGAGACTGTGTGTGACTCCTTCATTGCTCTCTTGCCTACTCCAAGTAGGAGTCCTGGATTTTATAACCCCTAGCAAAGTGAAAGATGCCAAGAAAGCATCATATAAGTATTTGTTCAGCTGAACTCAGCTCCACTTCCTATATGCATTGCTGTGTTCCTTAGAAGAACCACTAAAATGGTTTCAATATCATTAAGTATGCAATTATAATATATGCTTGCAAGCACATTTTTAAAAAACTAAGAATTGACTTATACATAAAAATAACATGATATTTAAAGCAAAGCAAAACCATATGAAACAAACACAAAAAGAAGAATTTCAGACTTTGGTTAAACTGCACACAAATCAGAAAACACATTTTACTTTCAAATGGAAGAATAAAAGCAACACTTTAGGTTAGATAGCATCTTGATGATAACAAGTATCAAATATTCATGTGTACATACGTTTATTTACTAAACAATTCAATATATATTTATTACATTTGTCTTTGAAAAATGAGTAACATAGTGGAGAATACTGGTGAACCAAGACATATCTTCCATTGGGCCATTTTTATATTAACCATATAGAAAATTAGATATTGAATCAAAACTTGGAAGGTATTTCTTTAAGGTTCTGTGATCACAGGCCACAGCTCTTCTATTTCTGATAACAGATTAGTACAAAGGAGAAAGGTAATTAGGGGAGATTGCCAGAGACATATGCTCATACTACCTATATACAATAAATCATAGAAGTGTGCATTTGCATTATTACATTATCCTTTTTTTTTTTCAGTTAATCCCAGTGTCACAGTGTCATAGGACAAAAAGTGAAGATCTATGTGGCATTTAATTTATTTCATAGAAGACAATGGTTTTAAAAAAACAGTATTTTGGCTATATTAATATTCTCTAAAGAAACAAAACAAAGCATATTTTATAAACAAAGTTAGGCTTAATAAAATATAGTTTATTTTTTATAAAATATAAATTTATATAAATTGTATATAAAGTATATAAAATATACTTCATTTTATAAAGCATAAATGAATAAGATAAGCAAAAACAAAAAGGTATATGCACACACACACATAGACATACATGTATAAAGAGAGAGAGAAGGAGAGAGAGAGAGAGAGAGAGAAAGATGATTTAGAAACTGGGCGCAGTGACTCATGTCTATAATCCCAACACACTGGGAGGTCGAGGCGGGAGTAATGCCTGAACTCAGGAGTTCGAAGCCAGCTTGGGCAACATGGCAAAACCCTGTCTCTACAAAACAATACAAAAATTAGCCAGGTGTGATGGTGTGTGCCTGTAGATCCATCTACTTTTATGACTGAGGTGGGAGGATCACTTGGGTTGAGACTGCAGTGATTCATGATCACACCACTGCATTCCAGCCTGGATAATAAAGTAAGACCCTGTCTCAGAAAACGTTTTAAATATGAAAACTAAAAAATAAGAGACTTATAATAAGAATTTGGTTCATGTGATTATGGAGATTGACGGGTTTCAAATGGGTGAGTCAGGGAGCTGGAGACCCAGGAGAGTCAATTTATAGTTTTAGCCTGAAGGCCAGCATGTTCAAGGCCCAGGAAGAGCCAATGATTCCATTTGAGTTAGAAGGCAGGAAAAAGCCAATGTCCCTGGAGAAAGTCAGTCACTCACGGAGAGTATGTCTTACTTGAGGAGGGAAAGCCTTTTCATTCCATTCAGGCCTTCAACTGATTAGGGGAGGCCCACCCACATTAGAGAGGGCAACATGCTTCACCCAGTCTACTAATTTAAATAACATAATCTCATTTAGAAACACTCTTACAGAAACATCCAGAATGATATTTGACCAAGTTTTGGCACCTGATGGCCCAGTCAAATTGAAACATAAAATGAACCCTCACAATGGCTTTTCTGGGGACTTCCATGAAATCTGCCTCTCTCATCCCAGCAGGAAGCTGCCAAAGTTTCAAGATTATCCCTGAATGACCCTTCTGTGTGTTGTTAACAAGTGCATGCACACTAAAGAATAATGTCATATTGTTGCCATCATTTGTTTCACAACAATTTACCTTGGCAGTTGTTCTGGGATTTTTTATTACATAGTATATAACTTTTGTGATCTATTAAACCTATGACACAGTGTTGTCTCATGTCCTCTGAGGACAAAATTGAACCATCCTATTTTTGACAGCCTCACTAAGCCTCACTGCTCCTACAGTGAGTTTTAGCTTTTTCATCGGGATAGAATAAAAAGCTACTATTGACTTAATGTGATATTTTAGTGAGAAAGTAGCTTTTCAAACAATTGTACTTAAAGTGCTAGTATATAAAAAGGCAAATATATTGTTAATCTAAGTTTTCTAACACACCCTCTTCTCTCAGTTATAAATTCAGTACAGATGGTGATGATGAAAGCATATGTGTTTCAGATCCATAGTTTGTGCAACATTATTATCCAGTTCTATAGAGTACTCCTTGAGGAAAAGCCAGTTCAATAGTATTGTCTTACCTTTAATTTGTCTCCAATTCCCCTAAGAAATAATCATTGTACATTATGCAATTTTTAAAACAAGCTCTCTCCTAGATACAGATGAAAACTTCATTATTTTGAAAAACTGGATAAACAGAGCAGAAAGTACATTATAATTTCCCTTGCCTTCTGCCTTAACTCCACAACCATGTGATACAATTCAAATTCAACAGCAAGTAAGTGTTTCGTTTGTGTATGTAGGTGCTTGTGTACTTGTCTAAGAAGCATTTAGATTTCTGACAAATAAATAACAGGGATGATAGGTTTCCCTTATCTGATTGAGGAAGAGAACAGAATTTTGAGTTCCTCAATTGTTTATTTCAGGAAAAAAATAAGTGGACAACTCTCTTTGTGAATCATTGTCGAAGATGTGGCAAAGACCAGGTCTAAAAAGGATAAACACATCCAAGTAAGACTATCCTCCTCTCCAATTTGTTTGTTTACTAGGAAATAGTGCAACATATATGTTTAATGTAATTATTTAAGGCTAAATAATTTTAAATGATGTTAATGCAAGGGAAACTGACAGGTGCAATTAGCGAACTCCTGGATAATATGAGTGATCCTTTTGGAAAACCCAGCTGCACCTAGAAAAAAGCAAGAGGTACCTCTCCTCTTGCCACCATTTCAGTGAATGATATATAACAGTCTTTGGAAACATGGCAGCAATATTCAGGTTATTTTTAAAACAGATGGCATACTGAGAAGTAATCATAGACTCAACATTCACATTCTTTGCTGGCATTATAAAAGGCCAATTGCAGGAAAGCATAAGATCTCTTTCCCTTAAAGACTCTAGCTAGTGACAAATATTCAAGATGGTTCAAACTAAAACCCCTGCTCACACTATTCACATGATAGGAAGTTTGTGTCATAGGTAAACCTTAGAGTACATCATAGAATCTCGTGGTCTGACTCTGGGCAGTACATGAAATCCCTATTATATCTTGACGTCCTGTCAAGCAATATCTTGCTCAGTTGAGCTGAGTAGAAAAATAGGTCGCTTGCTTTTGTACACTTTTAATTCATTTTGTGCATAGGATTTTGGATTATCTCGTGGAGAATAAATTTTAAAAACTGAGATGTGTTGCTAGTAAAAACAAAACAAGAAAATAGAGGATGATAAAAGACTATTTTCTTGACAGTTTCACATCCCGTGAAAAGACAGTCTGTTTACTTTTGTTGTAAATGTGGACTATATATTTATTTTGTTCAAATCCTCTTTAAAATAATATACATTTTTTCTAAATAGAAGGTCAAAAGTGAATTCTTTTTTCTGTATTGGACAGTTGATAATAATAAATGTGTCTATTAGCTAGTAAGGTCATTTAAAACCAACCTGACTGGTAAATCTCTTTGAAAAAAGGTTGACTGTAATGCAGGCATCATTACTGTACCTCAATCTAAACTGCTCTAAAACAAGTACATATTAAAACAGATCTACGGGAGATTAGAATCTGATAACTTTGATAAGAGTGTCGATTTAATTTATATCCAGTTAGGTAGAGTTTTGCCATGTCAGATTTACTTTACTCATAAATAAACTCTTATTATTTTAAATTGCATTAAAAGATGAGCTGAGCAAGGATAGGCTAGACAGAGCCAATAAAAGTGAAGTTTTTTTTTTTCCTCAAAAAAAATTACTATTTTCTACTTTCAACAAAAGCCAAAATTTGCTTTTGTAATCTCGATCAAAAATAAAAGTTTCTGTCTTCCCCAATCCGTTTGAAAAGCAGTATTTGACATAATGCTATAGAAAACTTCAACTATTTTATTAGAATAATAAATATATCCAAGGCCATCAGTGATCTGCTGAAACAATATGGCTCATAGAGAATAATAGGAAAGAAAGATCACCCCTCACAGTAGCCTGAGCCCCCCAGTTTCATGTCATAGGGATTTTCGGTACTTGAATCTTCAACTCCCATAAGAAAAAAAAAGTTAGAATCATGATTATGTTTGATCACTGACCCAATCCTGTCTCTTACAAACTGAAATTCAATGAATACAAATGGAGTATATTTTTTCTGAATAAACAGATTTCCTTGTTGTTAACTCTGATTCATCTTCCTGGAAATGGATCCATGTGAGAATTCAAAGCCAGTGTAAACTGCTTCGCTGCTTAGCAAGAAAAAAAAGCATAATTTAGAAAATGTCCAAACCAGAGATTACCTAGCGATCAGTGGAATTCAGGATGATGTTAAATTAAATACAGTATATTAAAGCCTAAAGAAATCATGTAAATATTTTTTTCAAGGATGTGAGCTGGCTTTCACCTGAGACTGCAGAGGGGATAAAAAAACGGAAACTTGTAGTAGATTAGACTGAATCTAAAATATAAAATTCACTTTTTCTATTAGTAGAAATGATTATACTTTTCTAAATATCACCATGAATTTATATCTTTCTAAACAAGAGGAAATAAATGAGTTGTGAGCAAGAATAAATATAATTAACATCGAAACCCACGAGCCATTGTCATGTAAGTTCCTGAAATACATGTACATTTATAATTGATGAATTTATCCTATTGAGGAGGAATACTAACTGCTACACAAGTTATTTTTTTCAGATTTCATGATCAGTCATTTGCAATGGATTATTTCAAACAGAGAAATTTGGACCACCCTGGAGGTCAGAGGAAATTGCAGTTGCTTCTACCTCCCCAGAGCAATTTTAGCAGCAAAGTTACTACCCAGGGAATGACAATTTTATGTTCCATTAGTGCTAAGTGCTATTTTTATACTGCTCATGACCATTTCTCACTCTGTGGATACATGTGCAGTTATCTACCCCACATTCCAATTATTTCCAATTGCAAGAACTATACTACACATCTCAGAAGTTCAAAGGTGGTTGTAGAGTGAAAAGAGGGCAGTGTAAGGGCTATGAATTCACATAAGTGAATGAATATGTGATCATTGGCATTAAATATTATGCAGTACCTTTTGTGCCCAGAGTTTAGTAGTGAAGAGTCATTTTCAAGACATGCCAGTCTCTCACTATTAGCTTGAAAATCAGTTGCAAATATAGAATTATCTATTGATGTAAATAATACATTTTTCACTTCTAATGTATCTTAAAACTGTAGATGCATCTGGATAGAATAATAGAAATAATGCTTTAAGTAGGATTTAAGTGAAATTAAACTGACTATAATCATGAAGCATTTACAGTAGTCCAGGCTTTGTTCTAAGAGTTCTCCATGATGAGATTTCTGATGTAGTCTTCTAATTCATCTAGAGCATCTTCTCCATACTACAAATGAGACAAGAATGGCAAAGAGATCTTCATGAATATATCATCTGAAGCGTGTTTAGTGTACATTATTGTTTAGTGTACATTATGAAAAGGAGAAGACTCAAGAAGCAGTGGCAATGCTAAACTTTACATGCCACCATGTGCCTAAGGACGGAGGTTCTATCTCAAGGAGTTAATCAACAGACTCATTTCCTCCCTGAAACTCAAAAAAATTATGTTGCCAAATTTACATTTTAATAAGGAAGATACATTTTAAATTTATTAGACTTTGTTGTATGCTCAATCTCATAATCTGCTACTAGTAATATTCTAGTTACTTCTAGTTCAGCATTTATTAAACTGACCACTTGTTGTTCCTTTTTTAACTCTGTATGTAGTCATAATTCTGAAAGTAAACAAGTCGATATGGTCCTTAGAATGCCTGGCTGCTGAATCAAAGGGAATATACAAAACTCTTCTGCAGCAAAACTCAGATGTCTAGTGATAATAAACTCACAGTAAGTGTTAACAAATGGATTAAAGATGAAGTTTAAGCTTTTCTTTTTGTTGATATCTTTATGGATGGCATTATGTATAAAGCAGTTAATCTTTTAATATATGACATAAACTTTTATATATATCTTAAAATGTCTTTTCATAATTCCAAATACAGAAAAAAATTGAAAGTCTATTTTAAAAGTCATTCATTTATCCTATCCCGTGTAACTAGATTTGGAAACAGAAGAAAGCAAATTAATATCTGTGGGGTGTCATCCAAGTTCTAACTATTTTGGTAGGAATTCACATATATCACCTCATTAAATTAAATTTAATGATCACAGCAATGACTTGAAGTAGGCATTTGTAATCCGGTTTCTCAGCTGGGAACACAGGGAAGCCTGGTGGTGAAGTTGTAACCAGTAATAGTACTGGTAAAAAGAAGAGGCTCCATTCAACTTGCCAGGGTCAAATCTCGGTTTTTCCTCCTTTTTAGGTGTATGGACTTAACAAAGTCATTTAATTTTCTAAGCACAATTTCTCAACTTAGGAACTAGAAATCACACCTGCACATGCACATGACATACTTAGGATAAGTATTTTCATGCCTGCCTGTTTACATACTCACGATCATCATTCTTATCATCGTGGTCATCCCTGTCTCCCTCGGTTAAAGGACATGCAATAATCTGAGATTTGAACACAAAGTAATGTGACCCTCGAAAGCATACTATTTCATCTATAAACACTAAATTGTAACTACCTATTAGACTATTGAAATATAGGTTCCCACTTTTCCAGGACTGACATGTATTATTGATATAGTCAGTCCTCCTATTGGTTTGGTTAGCACATGTGGTATTATCACTTTAACTGCTGCTTCATCTCTCTCATGGCTTAATGGTTCAGTTTGTCTTTTTCCACAGAGAAACTCCTCAAATTTTATTTATAACTCTCTATCACCTTATAGTATACATGTTCCCTAGGTGACCAAATGTATTGTCAATGCTTCAATTAGCAGAAAAATATTAAAAAGTGAAAAATGAAAGTTCTGTTACCAGACAGTATTATATTTACAATTTTAAAATGTAAAAGTTGACATATTTATTAGATAACCATATGGATATGCTACATAGACAGATTTATGGATCTGAAGTCAGCAAGGAAGTCAGGGCTGGAGGTAGGCATTTGGGAACAATTGACATATCAACAGTACTTAAAACTGTGGAACTGAGCATAGAAGCACCACTAACGTAGATTGCACTGCAAGTGGTTCTTCCTGAGGTTGTGCAATATGGTAGCCCCAAATATTCACCACTGTTTATTGGACTTCTCCACCTAAATATACCACAAGCAACTCAGCATGTACCATATTAAGCTCCACATAATTATCCTCAGATATATCTTACTTCTCATGATGCTTCACTTGATAAATGGGTGACCAACCATTTCTAACTTATCCAAAGCAGAGACTTGACCAAAGCAGATATATTTCTGGGCTAGGTCTTTACACTTATCTTCATATCTAATCAACTCCTTTTGACATTGTCTCTTTAGAAAAAGAAATCACTGCCTACTGAAAATAATTCAAAAGCTATACCAAATATTTTGCATGTATTATTCCAAATCTTGTAACAATCATATGACATCAATATTATTATTATCCATTCTATTTTAGGTAGAAAAAAATGAATTGCAGAGAAGTTAATTACCTGAAAAATATCACACAGCTAACAAGTGGTGGAGCCAAGACTTCAACTGAGTCATCCTGACTCCAGATGACATGTACTTTCTCTGTAAATATAAAGCCTTCAAGACTTGGTGATGGATTATTAGTAGAAGCTGTAGGTCACACAAGACTCAAAAGTACCCTGACAGTTTTAGCTTCAGTAACTGGATAGACTTACTAAGATGAGGACAACTGAGAGAGTAAGTTTTGGAGCCAATGAAATCAAATGTAAAATTTGACATCTTTATTAGATAACCATATGGATATGCTAAATAGACAGATTTATGAATCTGAAGTCAGCGAGGAAGTCAGGACTGGAGGTAGGCATTTGGGAACAATTGACATATCAACAGTACTTAAAACTGTGGAGCTGGATGAGAACTTTTAAAGCCAGCATGGATGGGAAATAACTTTTTGCACCGTTAGCATTTATTCAGTGACCAAATCATAGTAAGTGTTTCACAAATATATGCTGAATAAATAGATAGATACATAGAATCCCATTATGTGTCCGGTACTAGACCAGCATTGGATATAAGGAAGAATTGAGGAGCTCATTATTTTAGCTGTTTCCATTACAAGTTTACAAGCTAACTGGGCAAAATAAAATGTGTCAAAATGTGAAATAGAAAGAGCAAGGCCACAATGCTACAAAATTCCAGTTTAGGGCTCAGATTTGGCAATTTGGTCCTAGGCAAAGCACTTAATTATAAACACTCTGGTTTTGGATCAATAAGTTGATCTGGAGGGTTGCTCCTTCTAACTTGAACAATCTTTGAAAGAAGGAATTAGAAAATATAATCTCTCTAAGGTCAAAAAATAAAAGTACATCTAAGTGGTCTATAATACAATACAAGGAAGTGAATGAGATTAAGTCAAGATTTCAGAAGTTAGCTGAGAAACATAAACTTTGGTTTACATACAACAAAAGTGATAGGAATTTCAAAAGAGCAAAGAGAGCTTTCAAAAAAGTAAAGGGAGATTTTGGGCTGCAATCTGCTGATCTTGCCAGTTTATCAGCCGTATTTCTTAGGATGTATGCCAATAAAAAATCTTTTGTAGCATTAATCACTGGTGAGAAACACCGTTATCATAGAGACATGCCTGCATCCTCCAGAGGAAGTTTTATAAATGGACAACCACCATTTTGCCTTTATGGTTCTTAGATTTATGCAACAAGACAGTTTTTAGGATGAGTTAGCACCCATCATACCCAACAAGATTGCTACCAATTTTTTTTGTGTGTTACTAGGGTGAAGAAAGGGTTCCCCTGTGTTTACTTTTCAAAAATCTTTTTTTTTTTTTTGCAACATCCAGAAAGCAGTAAAAAATTATATGTAAAAATATGTAATTTTCTACTAGCAAACAGTATTAGTCCTTTTTTATATTTATCTGACATTTGCAATAGCAGAATTTTGTGGCTATTGGAAAAGAAAATTTCCTCCCACTCCTTCAAACATCTCACCCCAACTAGAAATCTCCTATTATTGATTTGGAAGAAAAGATTGAGAAGTTGTCATTATTTCTTCCCAGCTATGTCTCTTATTGTCTCTTATCTAGATTTTTTAAAACCATGTTGTTTTTTACTAAACACACAAGTGACTACTTTTCAGGGGTCAACTAGGTGAGGTGTTAATTCAGAGAGACAGAAATATATATATATATATATATATATATATATATATATATATATATTTTTTTTTTTTTTTTTTTTTTCCAGACAGGCTTTCATTCGGTTACCCAGGCTGGAGTGCATTGGTATGACCATAGCTCACTGCAACCTTAACCTCTGGGGCTCAAGACATTCTCATGCCTCACTCACCCAAGTAGCTAGGACCACAGGTGCATGCCACCATGACCAGATAATTTTTTTTCCCATAGAGACAGGGTCTCTCTATGTTGCTCAAACTCCTGGACTCAAGGGATTCTCCTACCTTGTCCCCTCAAAGTACTGGAATTACGGGCATGAGCTACTGCAATTGGCTCCATTCTCTTTATTTGGACCATAAGTTAATAACAATTTAAAATGAGGAAGATCTCAGTAAGGCGTAATATTTGAGTACAAAATTTCCTATTCATCCCTGCTGTCAAACTCACCTAATGTAATTTTCTGTTTAGTTACTTTTTCAATATTATTTAATGGGGAGTAAGGTCTGTCGTATGATTTGTATCAACTTTGGCTAGATATCATTAGATGTTCATGGTGCAGACCGTCTAATTATAGAAGTTAATAGGTAACATTTATATGTAATAATCTGACATAGGTGACTATATCTTAAATTTATTGTATTTCCCCAAGAATTGAACGGGGAAAGGAGACTGAAGAAAACTTCAAGGATCATTTAAGTATTCAAGAGTCCCTTTTCCTCTTCTCTGAGCTCTAGAATGACTATAAGGATCAGAGATGGGCACAAATCCAGCTGGACTGAATTCTTCTGTGTATGTCACAGACATCCATACCCCAAATGGGATCCTGATAGGCTAAAAAGGTATTGCAATATGACTTTTGTAGACAAAGTTTATAAACATATCAGTTTTTGAAAATCAGTTGCTTTAATATTGCAAGTACAAACTTTTCTTCTTTCAAAATTGCCATTTCTTTCTTAACACTACTGAAATTCATGACCAGTGACATAACAATTATTCTGATATAATATTGTGATCCAACCAAGATGAGAGTAGTAATTAATAAAATTGCTACTTGAGAAACACTCCAGATCCATAGGAGAATTCAGGATATATAATGGCACATTTGTTTACCTGATTATATTTATTCATAAGTGTCTTGATTATTGCTTGATGTTTATAACACATATACATGTAAATTTAAAAGTAGTCATAAGATTTCCATGTTGACCATGATGTTTTCTGCAGGGTTTTCCCCAATTTAGGAAAATTCTCTTCTACTCTCATTATACTATCAGATTTACTCTTACATAATTCTTAAAACTTGTGCTGAATGTTTTATTCTGAATGTTTTCACATTCCTATTTTTCTTCTTTATTCTGCTTAAGGAATGCAGTTCTTTAATCTATTATTCTATTGGTGAAATAACTTTACATTGTTAGAATAAACCCATCTTGGTTGTGATATTTTATTTTGCTTACAGAATGCTGGAGTTTGTTTCTCATTACAACTATTTTTATTTAACATTTTACTGGAAACAGATATGTATATATATATATAAATTACCTTATGTGTTCTGCTTTTCTCATTTTATTGTCAAGTTAAAACCTTATAAATAACCTGGAGAACATTCTATCTTCTTTTTCTTTTTTTTCTCAAAAAAGGATTTGTGTAAGATTGTGGATAGCCAGTTCTTCAATAAGTTCTAGAACAAGCCTCTTAAATCATCTTGACTTACAGTTTATTTTGGGTGAATATTTTAAATATATATTCAATTTTATATACTTTACAGATAATATAGCAGGTTTGTTATTTTCTCTTGATTTAATTTTGGTGAGTTTATTGTTTGGTTCTTTTGGGGATTTTTATAGTTATTCTTTTTTTTTATTTTTTTTTATTTTTATTTTTTTATTATACTTTAAGTTCTAGGGTACATGTGCATAACGTGCAGGTTTGTTACATATGTATACTTATGCCATGTTGGTGTGCTGCACCCATCAACTCGTCAGCACCCATCAATTCATCATTTATATCTTGTATAACTCCCCAATGCAAGCCCTCCCTCCTCCCCCCCCCTCCCCATGATAGGCCCCAGTGCCTGATGTTCCCCTTCCCGAGTCCAAGTGATCTCATTGTTCAGTTCCCACCTATGAGTGAGAACATGCGGTGTTTGGTTTTCTGTTCTTGTGATAGTTTGCTAAGAATGATGGTTTCCAGCTGCATCCATGTCCCTACAAAGGACGCAAACTCATCCTTTTTTATGGCTGCTATAGTTATTGTTAATACATAGAGTTCAGCTAGGTTTTCAAATGGTTCGACTACAAAGTTGTCTTTTTTACTAAAAAATAATATCACATTATTTTAATTTCTGTTGAATTATGTTCTATTTTTAAATCCTTAATATTCATATATTTTTACTTTATTTTACTTTCTTGACTCATCTTGTCAGAATTTGCTATTTTTCTCTGTTCCAGCAATCAATTTTTGTCTTTGCTAAACTTCATTATCATTTTGTTTGCAATTTTATTAATTGCTACTGTCTTCTTCACTGTTTCTTTACTTTTTCAGTGTGTTTACTTATTAATTTATTTATCTGATTTTTAAGTTGAATGTTTGGGTCTTTTCTTAGACATTTTTTAAAAAGACCATACTTTAAGGATATATATTTTCCTCTAAATACTCCTTATACTCACCTATACTTACACTTTTAGATAGTTTACAGTTTTAATCATATCTAAGCATTTTTCACTTCCATTGTTCTTTTTGTCTCATGAGATATTTAAATATAGATTTTGAATTTTTAAAGTGCACATTTCTAACTTAATTGTGCCATGTTCAGAGAATGTAGGCTCTATAATATTGAAATTGGATTTCATATTTTTTTTGCTGAGTAAAAGCTCTACATTTGAAAATGTTCCATATATCTCTGAAAGAATGTGTGTTCATTCATATGTTATTTGTTGCAATGTTCTATACATTTCACTTTAAAAATAGTTTGCACTATCTAATTATTTTATTCTCATTTTTTCAGTCAATTTACCATAATAGGCATGCTGTAATGTGTCCTAGAGATAGTGAATATAAAAACTTATTTTCATTGGTTAACGCTATTTGCCTTAAAATATACTTTGTCTAATGCAAAAATAATTATATAATCTTTCTTCGGATTAGTACTTAATTATTTATATTTTCTAAAATTTAATTTCAGTCTTTCTGAGTCCTGATCATTTGGGCGTGTGTCTTGTAAAAATCACATATGTAGAATTATTTTCTTCATCCAATATGAAAAGCTTTGTCTCTTAATTTGACTTGTTGGTTTATATATATTGATTGCTATTATTATTTTGAATTTGCTTTCCTCATCTTCTTTATTTATTTGTCTTACTTTTACTATAACACTTCTTTGTTCCTCTCTTGAGTTGGATTGATTGGATTAAATGGACCCATTGGATTGAAATATTTCTTGCTTACCTAAGTTTTTTTTTTTCTTCTTCCGCAAGTAGCTTGACAGATATACACGTTATTCTTCTTGTTTATGGATTAACTTTTAAATATCAACGTCAGTATTTAATTAAAGTTTTATGCCAATCACTGAGTCACTTTGTCTTTGTAATCTTGCTATTTCACTTTAAGTGTCTGGTGTGAATGTCATTTAATTTCTTTTCCTCTGTATTTATTTGGGTTCTACGAAAAGATTGATTTCTTTAACCATCTTGGTAAAATATTTTATTAAATAGTATGTCTCCTTCATTATTTCCATTGTCTCATGAAACTCCTACCAAGGCATGTGGACTTTCACACTTTTCCCTTGTCTCTTACAACTCTGGGTTCCATTCGCTATAAATATCTGAAATTATAGCTCTCTCTTTGCTAGTTCTTGGTTTAATTGAATTTCCTTTTTTCCTTAGCATTGAATTTAAAATTTCAGTTATTTTAGTTTTATGTGTATAGTTCTATTTTACTTTTTATATAATAGTCAATTTTGATAGTCTTTTCGTTATAGCTTAATAAATACATGTATACTTACCTAGTATTAGATATGTTTTCTGTATTTTATATTTAACAATTTACGTATGTCTGTAAATCTAACATTATACCAAACTTAACAAGTTTCAAAATAAATTCATTTAAATAACACAGGTCCTAACTTTTCCAGATGCCCTAAGGAAAACGCCAACACTATTTTATGTATTCTCTGAAGACAAATTTGCTAATTTTTTCTCACTGAAGAATGTTTCTCCTTTCTCTTCAGCCTAGTTATGTGATAAAACACTTTAATATTCTTTTTTCTACGTAAAAAGGTTAAATATGCTGTATGTACCAGGAGTTCTTTTTTCTAATTATCTTTTTCACTATGCTGTATAGAAAAGAAAGTTTCTTAGAAGTCATTTCTTTATTTAAATTTCTTTTTATTATTATTATTATTATTATTATTATACTTTAAGTTCTAGGATACATGTGCATAACGAGCAGGTTTGTTACATATGTATACTTGTGTCATGTTGGTGTGCTGCACCCATCAACTCGTCAGCACCCATCAATTCCTCATTTATATCAGGTATAACTCCCAATGCAATCCCTCCCCCATCCGCCCTCCCCATGATAGGCCCTGGTGTGTGATGTTCCCCTTCCCGAGTCCAAGTGATCTCATTGTTCAGTTCCCACCTATGAGTGAGAACATGTGGTGTTTGGTTTTCTGTTCTTGTGATAGTTTGCTGAGAATCATGGTTTCCAGCTACATCCATGTCCCTACAAAGGATGCAAACTCATCCTTTTTTATGGCTGCATAGTATTCCATGGTGTATATGTGCCACATTTTCTTAATCCAGTCTGTCACAGATGGACATTTGGGTTGATTCCAAGTCTTTGCTATTGTGAATAGTGCCGCAATAAACATACGTGTGCATGTGTCTTTATAGCAGCATGATTTATAATCCTTTGGGTATATACCCAGTAGTGGGATGGCTGGGTCATATGGTACATCTAGTTCTAGATCCTTGAGGAATTGCCATACTGTTTTCCATAATGGTTGAACTAGTTTACAATCCCACCAACAGTGTAAAAGTGTTCCTATTTCTCCACATCCTCTCCAGCACCTGTTGTTTCCTGACTTTTTAATGATTGCCATTCTAACTGGTGTGAGATGGTATCTCATTGTGGTTTTGATTTGCATTTCTCTGATGGCGAGTGATGATGAGCATTTTTTCATGTGTCTGTTGGCTGTATGAATGTCTTCTTTTGAGAAATGTCTGTTCATATCCTTTCCCCACTTTTTGATGGGGTTGTTTTTTTCTTGGAAATTTGTTTGAGTTCTTTGTAGTTCATATGGAACCCAAAAAGAGCCCGCATTGCCAAGACAATCCTAAGTCAAAAGAACAAAGCTGGAGGCATCACGCTACCTGACTTCAAACTATACTACAAGGCTACAGTAACCAAAACAGCATGATACTGGTACCAAAACAGAGATATAGACCAATGGAACAGAACAGAGTCCTCAGAAATAATACCACACATCTACAGCCATCTGATCTTTGACAAACCTGAGAGAAACAAGAAATGGGGAAAGGATTCCCTATTTAATAAATGGTGCTGGGAAAATTGGCTAGCCATAAGTAGAAAGCTGAAACTGGATCCTTTCCTTACTCCTTATACGAAGATTAATTCAAGATGGATTAGAGACTTAAATGTTAGACCTAATACCATAAAAACCCTAGAAGAAAACCTAGGTAGTACCATTCAGGACATAGGCATGGGCAAGGACTTCATGTCTAAAACACCAAAAGCAACGGCAGCAAAAGCGAAAATTGACAAATGGGATCTAATTAAACTAAAGAGCTTCTGCACAGCAAAAGAAACTACCATCAGAGTGAACAGGCAACCTACAGAATGGGAGAAAATTTTTGCAATCTACTCATCTGACAAAGGGCTGATACTTATTTAAATTTCATTTATTTGTCTGCTTAGTTTCTGATGCTCATCTGCTTTCTGAATAGTTGAGGTGAACATGTAGTATAATTCTAGAGATGGGAAGTATTATTTTAATAAAATATTTAAGATTATGACTTGAGTTGGTTTTCTCAAGTTTCAGAGTGATTAGTAAAATCCTATGCTGTTCAAAAGGTAATCTGAGAGGAAGTCAATGAATCATCCCCAAAGATTACATATTACAAATCTACTTAACATCAGCATGTATACATATACATATACATATATAATTTTATGATATGGTAAAATATACATAGCCTAAAATTTACTATTATAACCACTTTTAAGAGAACATTTCAGTGATATGAAGTACATTCATATTGTTGCACAGCCATCATTTCCATATATGTCAAGAGCACTTTTACACTTGCAAAGCTATAATTGTATGCCCATTAAATAATTCCCCATCTCTATTTGTTGCTGGTACCTTAAAAAGCAATTTGTTTTTGTATATTGACCTTGAATCCAGTGGTCTTGCTGAATTATCTTATTAATTGTAATTCCTTCTTTTCTATGTACATCCTTATGCCTTTTGTGAATTGTGTCAGTTTCGTTTTTTCCTTTCAGATCCTTATGAGTCTCTTTTCTTTCTTGACTTAACAACTTTACTGACCAGACCTTATGGTACATTCTACTACATATCTTTTAGTAAACTTAGGTGTGCAGCAACAAATAAAAAATGAAATTAAAATTATATTCACAGCAACACTATCCATAAGAGCCCAAACTGAAGACTACAATGATCAGGAGGAAAGGTAAAGTGTGCTGCATACACAGTGTGGAATATGCAACACTGAGAATGAATAAAGGGCAACTATATACAACATAAATGAATCTTACACACAGAATCTCCAGTGAAAGAAGCCAAACACAAAATCGTACATATTCTATAATTTCATATATATAAAGGTCAAAAATCAGCAGCATTAGTGTATGTGTTAGAAGTCAAGATAATGGATTGCTCTGTGGGAGGGAGACTGGGAAGTGAATGGAAGGGGCAGACCGAGGGCTGTGCCAGCTCTGTTAACGTTGTTTCTTGACGAGGGTGCTAGTTATGTGGTATGTGTTTATTTGGTGATAATTAAGCCATATATTGATTCAGGGCGTGATGTTTTATGTTTATTTATTATACTTTAATAACAAGTTCTTTGAAACAATAACTCCCCATCTCCTTCACTCCCCAGACCCTGACAACCACCATTCTGCATTGTCTCTATCAATTTGACTAATTTAAGTACCTTGTACAAGGGAAATCGTGTAATATTTATTTTTTTGTGACTGGCTTACTTTACTTAGTGTAATATTTTTTCTTTATTTATTCTTTTTTTTAACATAAAGCTATTTTGTCTGATATTCGTACAGCCTTTCCTGTCCTCTTTTGGTTACTATTTGCATGGAATGTATTTTTCTCTCTGTATTAGTCTGTTCTCATGCTGCTATGAAGAAATACCCAAGACTGGGTAATTTATAAAGGAAAGGGGTTTAATTGGCTCACAGTTCCATATTGCTGGGAAGTCCTCAGGAAACTTACAATCATGGCAGAAGGCGAAGGGGAAGCAAAGCACCTTCTTGACAGGTGGCAGGATGGAGTGAGTGCAAGCAGGGGAAATGCCAGACACTTATAAAACCATCAGATCTCATTAGACTGAATCACTATCACAAAAACAGCATGGGGGAAACCACCCCTGTGATCCGATTGCCTCCATCTGATCCTGCTCTTGACATGTGGGCGTTATGGAGATTACAATTCAAGATGAGATTTGGGGTAGGAATACAGCCAGACCATATTCCCATCTTCTCCATTTCAGCCTATTTGTGCCTTTGGATCTAAAGTGAGTCTCTAGTAAATACTGTATAATTGGATCATATTTTTATATTAATTCAGCCAATCTTTGTCTTGTGATGTGACAGTTTAATTTATTCACATTTAAAGTAATTACTGTTGAGTAGGAACTTACTTAGGTCATTTAGATGTTAGTTTTTTATATACCTTACAGAATTTTTTTCCTCATTTTCTTCATTTGCTATATTCTTTTGTTTTTACTTGAATTTTTGTAGTGAAACATTTAAGTTTCTTTCTCATATCCTTTTTTGTATATTCTATAACTATTTTCTTTGTATTTACCATGGGGATTATATTTAACATTTTAACATTATGACATTCTAATTTGAATTTATGCCAGCTTAACTTTAATTGAAACATACAAAGCCCCTGCTCTTTTACAGTTTTGTCCCTTACCTTTTCAGTTTTTCATGTCACATGAAAACACTTTATACACTTTATGCTCACAAACATAAATGGATAATTCCTTTAAATGCATTCATTTCTCAAATTACATATAACATAAATTTGGAGATAAAAACTAAAGTTACATTAATAGTAGCTTTTATGATTACTCATGTATTTATCTTCACTGAGATCTTTATTTCTTTTTATGGCTTCATGTTACAGTCCAGTATCCCTCCATTTTAACCTGCAGGATTTCATAGCATTTCTTTCAGGGAAAGTCTAGTGGTAAATAACTCCCTCCGCTTTTGCTTATGTTGGAAAGTTTTGGTTTCTCCTTCACTTTTGAAGGGCAGTTTTGCTGGCCATAAGATTTTTTGTTGACAGTTTTCTTTTTATTTTAGTATTTGAATGCATTACCTTACTGCAATTTGGATTTCAGAATTTCTGATGATAAATCAGCTGATTATCTTCCTGAGGATCCCATGTAGGTGATGAGTTGCTTTCGTCTTGATGCTTTCAAGATTCTCTCTTTGTCTTTGGCTTATGACAGTTTGATTATAATATGTCTCATCTGATTCTTTGACTTACTCCTTCTGGGAACTCATTGAATTTCTTGAATATTTATACATTTTTAAGCAAATTTGGGAAGTTTTCAGCCACTATTACTTCAAATATTCTCTTGCTTGCTCTATCCTGCCTCTGGGACTCACATAATGAGTGTGTTGATAGACTTTACGGTGTTTCACAGTTACTCTGTTAGCTTTTCTTCAATCTTTTCTTTTTTGTTCTACATACTGAATAATTTCCATTGCTCTGTCTATCCTCACATTTGCTGATTCTTCCGCCTGTTTAAATCTGCTTTGAATCTATCCAGTAAATTTTTAATTTATTATTTAATTTTTAGCTTCGAATTTTTTTGTTTGTTTCTTTTTAGGTTTTCTATCTCTATTGCTATTTCCATTTTGCTTATACATCACTTTCTTGACTTTTTGAACATCTTCTTTTAGTTCTCCGAGTATCTTTATGAAAGTTGCTTCAAAGTCTTGTCTAGTAGATTCATTGTCAGATTGTTTTAGAAACAGTTTCTGTTCATATTTTTCCTTTCAAATGGGCTATACATTCCTAATTCATTTATGCCTTGTTATTTTTTTCTTGAAAACTGTACACAACCCTTGTATCTAATAATGCAGTAATTCTGGATATCTAATTTCCCTGTTTTCTTAGGGTTTGCTGCTCTTTTTTTTATTTTTGTTTGTTTGTTTGTCTGGGTTATTATTTTCTTTTTGAATTGTTGTAGGCTCTTTCTGTGATGAGGGCCAGACTGAGGTGTAAATTTAAAGTGTTTTTAGGTATTTTCTGAGTCTGCTTGCTTCCTCTGTCATGCTTGGTAACTTCCTAATGTCTGTCATATATGTTATTGAGTTTAAATTTCTTAATCTTTAATATTGGCTCCCAAAAGAAGAAACAGAAAAAATGAGGAAAGGAAAAATAGATTCTCAGTCCTTTAAGTCCCTGGAAGTCATATCAGCAATGTGAATAATTTGCTACAACAGAGTGAGGTGCAACCACAATGGCCACCCAATCATTTTTCTGTAACTGTCTGATTAGAAGTAGCAATCAGAGATCAGAGCACAAATTCTCAATATTTGGAAAATAGTGTTTCTTTTAGTCATGCTGGCTCCTGCAAGCTGCATGAAAGTTGCTCAAAGACTGCATGGGACTTTCTGCGACAGTGCTGGAGGTGAAGGATAGGTAGCTGCTTCTGTTCTAAGAGCTAAATTTGACCAAAACTTACTGCAATTTAACATCCCATTCTTTCTCTGGAAGTAGCAAGCTTTGGTATAGAGGGTTCTCAAACAATTAGATAGATTCTATCAGTGTAAGTCTTATCCAGCTGAAGAAACAGACTGCTAGTGCTTCCTACTCTGCTACCTTTTCATTTTTCTCTATCACAATTAGCTTTTCATGGCATTAAATTATCTTGTCTTGTATACATATCCACATGCATTTTGACTGGGATATGTGCTATAATTCATATCAGAGAAAATAGTCAGGAAAGGGGAATCAAGATGCAGGTTTTACTGGGAAGAGCAGAAAAAGGAGTTTCATTGTGAGAGTGAATACATGTCTATATGCGTGCAAAAGGTACATGTGGATCTATACAGGATCTAACATACTAACTATAGGTATACATATTGATTACTTACTCTAAGCCAGGTATATGGCATAAACATTTTCATTCAACTCATAGAAGACCCTATGAGGCAGTATTATTATTGTCATTAGAATTTATAAAATTTTAGCTTTTAGGTACAGGTACAGGTACAATTCATGTAACAATCCTAGGTAGTGGGCATAACACCCAATACATAGTTTTTCAACCCATTCCTCTGTCCTCTGTCCTCTAGTAGTCCAATGTGTATTGTTCCCACATTTATGTCCATGTGTGCTCAATGCTTAGCTCCCACTAAGCATTAGCTCACATACTAAGTGAGAACACGCTTAGCTCACATACTAAGTGAGAACACGCAGTATGTGATTTTCTGCTCCTGTATTATTTCACTTAGGATTATGGCCACCAGCTCCATTCATGTTGCTGCAAGGTATATGATTTAATTCTTTTTTTATTGTTGCATAGTATTCCATAGTATATATGTATTATATTTTCTTTTTCCAATTAACTATTGATGGGCACCTAGGTTGATTGCATGTCTTTACTATTGTGAATAGTGCAGGAATGAACATATAAGTACATATGTTTTTTGGCATAATGATCTATATTCCTTTGTGTCAGAAGAGATGTTATTAAAACATAAAAAAAAAAAAAAAAAAAAAAAAACAGATGTTGGTGAGGCTGTGGAGAAAAGAGAATGCTTATGCAGAGTTGGTGGGAATGGAAATTAGTTAAGCTATTATAGAAAACAGTTTGGAGATTTCTGAAAGAACTTCAAACAATTACTACTGTTATTTTAAAGATGAAAATGGGGATTGAAGCAGTTAAGTCAAACTTCACCTAATAAGGAAAGAAATTAATGTTCCAACAGAATCTCTGTAACCCATTCTGCACTCTTAAAACTAAACCCTTTGTATTATACCTAAAAAAAAAAAAAAATAGTAGAAAGAGGTGAAATGTAAATTTCTTTCAGACTCAGACCCATCCTTCTATAATCTACTTCAATAGTATTTAATTCATTTAGTCAAGATATTGCTTAACTAACAAGCCTCAATTATTTCATTACTAATTATTTCTATTTAAATGATAAACTAACTTTCTAACTTACTAAATTTATTAGTGCATTCTCATGCTGCAAAAAGGACATATGCAAAACTGGGTAATTTATAAAGAAAAGAGGTCTAATTGACTCAGTTACTCAGGGTTGGGGAGGCGTCAGGAAATTTACAATCATGGTAAAAGGGTAAGCAAACACATTCCTCTTCACATGGTGGCAGCAAGGAGAAGTGCCAAGCAAAGGGGGAAAGCCCCTTATAAAACCATCAGATCTTATGAGAACTCACTCACTATTAAGAGAAGAGCAGCATGTGGCAACCACCTCTATAATTCAACTACCTCCCCACGGGTCCATCCCATAACACATGGGGATAATGGGAACTGCAATTCAAGATGAGATTTTGGTGGGGACACAGCCAAACCATATCATCAGCCACTTGTCCCTCCCAAATCTCATGTTCTCACATTTCAAAAAGCAATCATGCCTTTTCAATAGTCCCCTAAAGTCTTAACTCATACCAGCATTAACTCAAAATTCCAAGTCCAAAGCCTCATCTGAGACAAGTCCCTTTTGCCTATAAGCCTGTAAAACCAAAAGCAAGGTAATTACTTCCTAGATACAATAGGAGTACAGGAGTTGGGTAAGTACACCTATTCCAAATTGGAGAAACTGGCCAAGATGAAGGGGCTACAGGTTACATGCAAGTCCAAAATCCAGAGGGTCAGTCAAATCTTAAAGCTATGAAATGATCTCCTTTGACTCCTTGTCTCACATTTATGTCATACTGATGTAAGAGGTGGGCTCCCACAGTCCTAGACAGCTGTGCCTCTGTGGCTTTGCAGGCTGTAGCACCCCTCCCAGCTTTTCTCACAGGGTGGTGTTGAGTGTTTGCAGCTTTTCCAGGTGTGCAGTGCAAGCTGTCAGTGGATCTACCATTCTGGGATCTGGAGGATGGTGGCTTTCTTCCCACAGCTCCACTAGTCAGTGCCCCAGTAGGAGCTCAGTGTGAGGGCTCCAACTCTACATTTCCCTTCCACACTGCCCTAGCAGAGGTTCTCCATGAGGGCTATTCCCTGCAGCAAACTTCTGCCTGGACATTCAGGCATTCAATACATGCTTTGAAATCTAGGCAGAGGTTCCCAAACCTCAATTCTTTAATTCTTTGCACCCTCAGGCTCAATACCACATGGAACCTGCCAAGGCTTGAAGCTTGTACTCTCTGAAGCCATGGCTGGAGCTGTACCTTGGCCCCTTTTAGCCACAGCTGAAATGCAAGGCTCCAAGTCCCTAGGTTGCACACAGCAGGTGGGCTCTGGGCCTAGGAAACCATATTTCCCTCCTAAATCTAGGAGCTTGTTATGACAGGGGCTGCCTTAAAGGTCTCCAACATGCCCTGGAGACATTTTCCCCATTGTCTTAACGATTAGCATTTGGCTCCTCATTACTTATGCAAATTTCTGCAGCCAGCCTGAATTTCTCCTCAGAAAATGGGTTTTCCTTTTCTATAACATTTTCAAGCTGCAAATTTTCCAAATTTATCCTCTGCTTCCTCTTGAATTCTTTGCCACTTAGAAATTTCTTTCACCAGATACGCTAAATTATCTCTCTCAAGTTCAAAGTTCCACCAATCTGTAGGGCAGAGGCAAAATGCCACTAGTCTTTTGATAAGCATAACAAGAGTTGCCTTTCCTCCAGTTTCTACCAAGTTCCTCGTCTCCATCTGAAACCACCTCAGCCTGGACTTCGTTGTCCATATCACTATCGGCATTTTGGTCAAAGCTATTCAACAAGTCTCCCGGAAGCTCCAAACTTTCCCACATCTTCCTGTCTTCTGAGCCCTCTAAGTCTCTAGGAATTTCCAAACTTTCTCACATTTTCCTGTCTCCTTCTGAGCCATCTCAACTGTTCCAATCTCTGCTTGTTACCCAGTTTCAAAGTCAGTTCCACATTTTTGGGTATATTTACAGAAGCATTCTACTACTTCTGGTATGAATTTACTGTATTAGTCCATTCTCATTTTCCTATAAGGACATACTTGAGGCTGGGTATTTACAAATGAAAGAGGTTTAATTGACTGACAGTTCCACAGGGCTGGGGAGACCCCAGGAAACTTGGAATCATGATGGAAAGGGAAACAAAAATGTCCTTCTTCGCATGGTGGCAGCAAGCAGAACTCCCACACAGAAGAGGGAAAATCACCTTATGAAACTATCAGGTCTTGTGAGAACTCACTCACCATCACGAGAATAGCAGTATGGGGGTAACAACCCTCTTAATTCAATTGCTTCCCACCAGGTCCCTCCAATGACACATGGAAATTATGGGAACTACAATTCAAGAAGAGATTTTGGTGAGGACACAGCCAAACCACGTCACTAAACTTCACATTGTATGATAGAAGTCCACCAAAGTAGTCAATGCTATTGCATCTCTGTATTGCATAACACAATTTCATCTCTAGTAATAACGAGATGTTGGGGACCTAGTGAGGCAATGTACAGCCAGATAATTTAGTTGGGAGATTTTATGCAGTAGGACTGATTTTATAAGCACACTAAACCAAGGTTGGATCTATGGAACCCAGTACAAAGAGTAAATGGTCCTAGTTAAATGATAGAAAGAAGTGTCATTAAAGGTAACAGAATATAATTTTTTTTTATTCTTCTATGGTCTCTATCTGTCAACTTGACATAGTGTTTTGTGTTTACTATTTAATATCATTCTTATTTTTAAAAATTGTATTTTTTTCAATTTTAGGTTTGAGGTTACATGTGAAGTTTTGTTACATAGATAAACATGTGCCATGGGGATTTGTTGTACATATAAATACATCATCCAGGTATTAAGCCCAGTACCCAATAGTTACCTCTTCTGCTCATCTCCCTTCTCCCATCCTCCCTCCTCAAGTAGACCCCAGTCTGTTGTTTCCTTCTTTGGGTTCATAAGTTCTTATCATTTAACTCCCACATGTAAGAGAGAATATGTGGTATTTTGTTTTCTGTTCATGTGTTAGTTTGCTAAGGATGATAGCCTCCAACTCCATCTATGTTCCCACAAAACACATGATCTTGTTCTTTTATAAGGGTGCCTAATATTCCACAGCATATATGTACTTTTACTGTTAATTTTGATACTGCATGATGTTTGTTTTAAATGCAAATATAAAAGTGTTTAAATTGTATGCAGAATCGCTGAAATTGCATAATTCATATATCACAGCTCATACATACATATGCCAGAACAGTGAAAACACTGCATCAAACTGACTTAACTCTTTATTTGATTTATTTATGCATGTATATTCTATTAACACTCTCTACTGTTGGCTTACTGATTGAGTAAGGAAGCTTAAAAAAAAAAAAAAACAGCTATAGGTTGCCATATATCCCTCTCTTTCCTCCCTTCTATGCCATCATTTTCAGTATAAGCAGTTTGTTAATATATAGACATAACATGGATAACAAAAATATATTCTGGGATTCCTTGGTTGTCATGTTTTATAGAACACTATTTTCTTCTTTCTACATTTAAAAAAAAATTTCTCTTTAAAAAAAGCTGATATCTTATAATATCAGAAAGTTCAGTGTCAAATTAAATTCTGGACTGTTTACTTAAATATTTCACAAACATAATGAAATTATAAACTTTCCAGTAAATGAAATCTTCAGGATTTTTCTATCTTCTATACATCAGTGAAGACATAATATTTTAACACTTGCTAAAATCATGACACAAGTATTACCTGCAAATTTAATTTGACATTTAATACCTAGTCACATTTTTAATTGGTGCATAAATTGCTCTTTAAATCTTTAAATAAAAGTTTTATTTCAAAAAAAAGCAACTCGTCTTCATTTAATATCTGCTTAAGAGATTCTCACTCTTAAAATCCTGAAAAATAAATAAACAACAATGTATATTTCCAAAACAAAATTTAGTGCCCAATATTGGTAGGCTAGAACCACAAATACCCTGATCCCTTTCTTTCCACTTAGATTGCAATCTACCAAAAGTCACTTGGAGACACTGATATGGCTTGGCTCTGTGTTCCCACCAAAATTTCATGTTGAATTGTAATTCCCAATGTTGGGGGAGGGACCGGGTGGGAGGCGATTGGATTATGGAGATGGATTTCCCTATGCTGTTCTCATGATAGTCATTGAGTTCTAATGAGATCTGATGGTTTAAAAGTGAGTGAAACTTCCCACCTTACTGTTACTCTCCTGCCACCATGTGAAGAAGGTGCTTAAATCCTCTTCACCTTCTGCCATGATCATTAGTTTACTGGGGCTTCCCAATCATGCTTCCTGATAAGCCTGTGGAATTATGAGTCAATTAAATCTCTTTTCTTCATAAATCACTCAGTTTTAAGTAGTTCTGTTTAGCAGTGTGAGAAGGGACTAACAGAGAAAATTGGTACCAGAAGTGCAGTATTGTTATAAAAATAATTGAAAATGTGGAAGCAACTTTGGAATAGGGTAATGGGCAGAGGTTGAAACATTTTGGAGGGCTCAGAAAAAGACAGGAAGATGAGGGAAAGTTTTAAACTTCCTAGAGATTTGTTGAATGGTTTTGACCAAAATGCTAATAGTGATATGGACTATGAAGTCCACAATAAGTTGGTCTCAGGTGAAAATTAGGAACGTATTGGGAACTGGAGTGAAGGTCACTAGCGCTATGCTTTAGCAAAGAGACTGACAGCATTTTGCCCCTGCCCTAGAGGTCTGTAGAGCTTTGAACTTGAGAGAGATTATTTAGGGTATTTGACAGAAGACATTTTTAAGCAGTAAAGAATCTAAGAGGTGACCTGGATGGTTCTAAAAGTGTATGCTTATATGTATAAACAGAGAAATTATCAGAAAATGGAACTTATAATTAAAAGGGAAACAGTCATAAAAGTTTGTAAAATTTGCAGTTTGGCCATGTGGTAGAAAAGAAAAGGCCATGTTCTGGGGAGAAATTCAATCTGCCAGCTGCAGTGATTTGCAAAAGTAAAAAGTCAAATGTTAATAGCCAAGATAATTGGGGAAATGTCTCCAGGACATTTCGTCAACCTTCATAACAGCCCCTCCAATCAAAGACCTGGAGCCCTAGAAGGGAAAAATGGTGCCAGGCTCGGTGTCTCACACCTCCTATCCCAGCACTTTGGGAGGCAGAGGTGGGCAGATCATGAGATCAAGAGATGGAGACCATCCTGGCCAACGTGATAAAACCCCATCTCTACTAAAAATACAAAAATTAGCTCAGTGTGGTGGCATGCACATGTAGTCCCAGCTACTGGGGAGACTGAGGCAGGAGGATCACTTGAATCCAGGAGGTGGAGGTTGCAGTGAGTCAAGATCACACCATTGCACTCCAGCCTGGTGATAGGAAAACACTCCATCTAAAAAAAAAAAAAAAAAAGAAAAAAGAAAAGAAAAATGGTTTCATCTGCCAAGTCCAGGGCCCTGCTGCTCTGTGCAACCTTGGTACACTGCTCTTTGCATTCCAGCCACTCAAGCTCCAGCTATGGCTAAAAGGGACTTAGATAGAGCTTGAACTGTGGCTTCAGAGGGTGCAAGCCCCAAACCTTGTTGGTTTTCAAGTGGTGTTGGGGCTGTGGGTGTACAGAAGATGGAAGCTGAGGTTTGGAAACCTCTGCCTAAATTTCAGACAATGTATGCAAACACCTGGATGTCCAGGCAGAAGTCAGCTGCAGGGGCAGAGCCCTCACGAAGACCCTCTAGTAGGGCAGTACAGAGGGGAAATGTGGGATTGGAGTCCCCACATAGAGTCTTCACTGGTGCACTGCCTAGTGGAGTTGTGAGAAAGGGGCTACAATCCTCCAGACCCCAGAATGGCTGATCCAACAACAGCTTGAACTGTGAGCCTAGAAAAGCTGCAGGCACTGAATGCCATCCCATGAAAGCAGCAGTGGGGGCTGTACCTGCAGAGTCACAGAGGCAGAGCTGCAGAAGGCCTTGGGAACTCATCACTTGCATCAGTGGGCCCTGGATGTGAGACATGGAGTCAATGGAGATTATTTTGTAGCTTTAGGTTTTAATGACTGTCCTGTTGGGTTTCAGACTTTCATGGGGCCTGTAGTCCCTTTGTTTTGGCCTATTTCTTTCATTTGGAATGGGAGCATTTACCCAATTCTGGTACTCGCATTGTATCTTGGAAGTAACAAACTTCTTTTTGATTTTACAGGCTCACGTGTGGAAGGGATTTGCTATCTTTCAGATGAGACTTTGGACTTGGTATTTAAGTTAATGCTGGAATGAATTATGACTTTGAAGGTCTGTTGAAAGGGCATGATTATGTTTTGAAATGTGAGGACATGATATTTGGGCAGGGCCAGGAGCATTATGATATGTTTTGGCTCTGTGTCCCCACCCAAATGTCATATTGAATTGTGATCCCAAGTGTTGGAGGTCAAGCGTGGTGGGAGGTTATTGGATCATACGGGTCATTTCTAACGATTTAGCACCATCCTCCTAGTACTGTCCCCATGATGGAATTCTCATGAGATCAGCTTGTTTAAAATTCTTTAGCACTTCCCTCTGCTCATGCTCTCTCCTACTCTACGCTGGTAAGATGTGCTTGCTTCCCTTTCCCTTCTGCCATGATTGTAAGTTTCCTGAGGGTTCCTGGCCATGCTTCCTCTACAGCCTATGGAACTGTCAGTTGATTAAACCTCTTTTCTTTATAAATTACCTAGTCTCAGATAGTTTTTCATAGCAGTGTGAGAACAGAATAGTACAGACACTTTCACTTTGGACCTTGATGGCTTAACTTGCATCTGATTGATTCTACCATAAGAGCCATTAGAGAAAATGCATGAATCATCACCAATACAACTACCCTCACCTTCACCAACAGTGAAGGCATCAGAGAGTAACTAATGTCGTCGGAAGTTTATTAGCTAACATTTTTGAGCAAAGAAAATGCAATGATGAGAGTCTAGTAATTTTTGTTCCTTTCCCTTTATGGTACTGACTGATAACAGTAAGTGGTATTAGGCAATACGTAGACAGAAATCTAATTGGTATGGTGATAGAACTAAGTTTCAGAAATATAAAGGAAGGATGACTTTAGGACACTAAGCTTAAGAGAAAGAACAATGCAGATAAATCCAATAATTTATGCTGCTTTTTCTCTAGAACAATTTGCTGGTTCTTAAGCTGTGAGAGGACAAAAGGGCAAGAAATCTGGAAGAGAACCAGCAGGTAGTATTCAAGAGCAGTCGGTAAGTGGGGTATTTTCCTGTTTTCTGTTGTTGGAGATTTTTTTTTTTAATGGAACTTAGAGTTTGTTGAGAAAAAAAAAAAACAACACTATAAACAACTCAGATTTTCAGGTAAATCTAGGCAAAACTACACCCTAATAGTAGGAGCAAACTGGAAAATCCAGAAGATAATAGGCAATGTGAATATCTGCAGTTAATTCAGATATTAGAGTTATAAAACGAGGACTTTATAATATATGTGATTAATATCTTCTGAAAATTGAGAACCTATGTATTTATTTCCCAGTGAAATTAAATTAATAAAAAAGATCAAGTTTATAACTGAAATAATATGAATAAAATAAATTGAGTAAGAAGCAGATTAGTCATAGCAGACCACAGGATTAATGAACTAGAATATAGTTCACTAGAAAATCCTGAGGAAAAATAATTTTAAAAATCTACAAAAACCACAGACATACATGAAAATAAACAAAACATATGTAAAAAGCAAAGAAAATGTATTTTGCCTATTAGCAGAGAAATTAAAATCAAAATGTGAAGCCTTTATTACCTTCTCATACTTCCATAAAAGTTAACCTATTCGTCTATGTGAAAGTTATCAGAAAATCCAGATAAATGAATGTACCTTTTAATTGAGACTTTTAAAGGTTTGGGGAAATACTTTAATAAAGAACTTTTACCGAGAGGTGTATTGCTGCTCTAAAAAGCACTTGAAAATATGGAAACAACTTTGCCACTGGGTAATGGATAGAGCCTTCAAGAGTTTTTGGGATGTGTGCTACAAAAAGCAAATGCTGCCATAAAACGACTTTTAAAGGAGATTTTTATGAAGGCTCAGAAATAAGATGACAGCTGAAGAGAAAACCTTCATCTTTTCAGATAATACATAAACAGGTATGCATAGAATGTTGCTAAAACTATAGACAGTAAAACCTGTTCTGTTGATTTTTTAGACTGAAAGAAGGAACATGTTATCAAACAACAGAGAAAAGGTAACCCTTGTTATAAAGTGGCAACAAACTTGGCTGAATTGTGTTTATATTCTAGCGTTTTGTGGAAGGCAGAAATGATAAGAGATGAAATTGTATATATGGCTGAGTAGGTTTCTAAGCAAGGCATTGAATTAGCTGCTTTGTTCCTCACAACTGCTTATAATACAATATGAGAAAAGAGAAATGATTGAAGAAGAAATTGTTAAGCAATAATAAACCAGAACTTTAATTTTGGAAAATTCTCAGCCTATTCATGCCGTAAAACATGAGAAAGTTTACTTCAAAGAAAGCACTGAAGATGTGGCTTATAAAATTATGTAAGTATTGTCTTATTGTTTGTGCTCCTATAACAAAATACCACAGATGCATAATTTATAAAGAACAAAAATTTATTTCTCACAGTTCTGGAACCTAGAAATTCAAGATCAAGGCACTGGCATTTGGTGTCAAGTGAGGGCTGCATCCTTCAGAGGGGAGGACTGCTGTGTCCCACATGGTGGGAGGTGGAAGGGCAAGAGGAGACAAAAGCTGGGTCCTCACATGGCAGAAGAGCAGAAGGGAGAGAACTTACTCTTGCAGGGCTTTTTCACAGCAGCATTAATTTATTCAAGAAGGCAGAGCCCTCTTGACCTAAACACCTCCCATTGGTTCACATCCCAACACTATTTTATTGCAGATTAAGTATATAACATATGAGCTTTGAAGGACACATTCAGACCATAGCAAGTGTGGACTATTGATTTAGTCAGACACCCCAAAGTGAAAGCTGTGTTTGAACTACAGGGAATGGAGATAAGGCAGAGTAAATAAAGGTTCTTGGACTTCTTGGGTTTTACAAGATGTGACCACAGAATTACTTGGCTGCTATTGTCACTATTCTATAAGACAGGGAAATAATGGCCCCAAAGGTGATTCAGAGAACTGCATTCAGAGAACTGCATTCAACACAAATCAAGGGGATGGGTCTGTCCAGAGCCATAGGGAAAAATCCTACCTGACAGTGCCACAGCATGGGTGCAGCCACTGTAGAGCCATGGGGGTAACACTGCCACCCCAGTGTGCATGGAAAGTAAAGCATTGAGCCAATGAGGATTATTCTGAAGGTCCTGGATCTCATGCAGTTTCCATTGTGAGGTTTTGTACTTGGTTGAGACCCACCACTCATTCTTTCTTTCCTTTCAGAATGAAAATATTTCTACTACCTTTTGTAACTCTTTTATTTTGGAAGCACATAACTTGTCACATAATTCTGTGCTTCCAAAATATAATGATGGAACAGATGAACAGCTGGAGAGAAATTTTTGCCTCAGGATGAGTCGTACCTCAAGTCTCACATGTACCTGATTTGGATGATGGTTAAATGAAAGTATTGATGTTAGATTTTAAGGTTCATGCTGAAAATGAGTTAAGATTTTGGGGGCTGTTGTGGTAAAATGGATGCACCTGGTATATGAGGAGAACATGAATTTTGGGAGGCCAAAAGCAAAATAATATAGACTGGATATTTGTTTCTTTTCAAAATGCATATGTTGACATCCTAATCCCAATGTGATAATATTTGGAGGCAGGAACTTTGAGAGATAATTAAGTCATGAGTGTGGAGCCTTTGTTCTGGGATTAGTACCCTTATAAGAAGAGACAGGTAGAAAGCTTACTTTCTCTATCTCTGTCTCTCCCTCTCTCCCTTCCATGTGAAGATACAGCAAGAAGGTGTCCACCTGCAAATCAGGAAGAGGAACCTCACCACAGGGGAGCCTGAGAGAACTGAATTGGCCAGCACCTTGATTTTGGACTTCCTGGCATCCAGAAATGCAATAAATAAATTTTTGTTGTTTAAGTCACACACTCTATGGTATATAGCATATATATATTTTGCTATAGCAGCTCAAACTAAGACAAGTTGTATTTTATGAAGATTAATTATAATTAGGCCAGAAAATTAAGTGACTTTGCATAACCTTGTATATAGTATTAAAATTCTCCTTGCAATGAGCAACATCCAACATGAGAATTGCTAGCCATTAAGTAACTACTGGGGAATTCTGTCTTTTGATTGTCTTGTTTAATGTAGGGGAAAAACAGGGACTATGTTGTTATATGTTGAGTATTTTTACTATTAATTCCTTTTTGTTTAATGTGTACAGTATAATAGCTTGTATATTCAGAAATACTCATAAACTCTTTTGAGAATATAATTATTTCACTTTCATTTTTGGAGTTTTTCTTCATGTATAACAATACTAGCTAAACAAGGAAAAGTGGGTATTTTTAAACTTTTACTAATAACTTTTGCTTTCTTTTTCTGCTTTACCAAACTTACTGTGTTGCTGTTTAATTTGAGTGATGATTGTTGCATGCATGAATGCTTCATTCTTGATTTCAAAGATAATGATGATGGTATTTCATCAAGTATAATGTTTGTTATTATATTTTTTGTGAAAAACATTTTATTCACAGATAAATGTTGAATTTTTCAACATTTCTGCATCTGATGAAGTATTAGATTTTTCTTCTTTAATATGTTAATGTATTTATTCACTTTCTAAAGTTCACTTGGCCATAATGTTCTATACTTTTAACATGATGCTGGATTGAGTTTACTTACATGTTATAAGAATATTTTTATGCATTTTTACAATAGAACTTGGACTATAATTTTTATTGGTCAATAATCTCTTTTATTGTCATTATTGAGGTTTGTTCTTAAACTGATGAGAACCTGATAAAATGACTTAGTGAACATGTTTGCTTTATTACCTGGAAGAGCTGATACGAGATTACAATTATTTATTCCTTATGTGTTTGATAGAACCTATGTTGAAGCTATCTGGAACTTGAATTCTCTGTGAAAGAATTTTAAATTATTGATTCAAATGCTTACTTTACAGTTCTATTTTTGTGTATTTTCAGTAATTCTATAATGATAAGATTTTGTCCACTTTAACACATTTCAAAATATTTGTAAAGTTGTTTATAATCTTACCTTTTTTATAACTTCAGTATCACACAGAAGAGTGATGTCCCCTTTAATTCCTGATGTGTTTTTTTAAGTGTGTGTGCAATTTCTCTCTGTGTTCCTAATTAGTGTCATCAAAAATTACTAGTTATCAATCTTTTGGAAGAACCAATGTTTTGGGGGGAATTTCTATTTTTTTATTTTTATAGTTCATCTTGTTAGCTTCTGTTCTAGTGGTCACAATTTCTGATTATTTTTAAATTTCTTGAGGTTTATTTGGTATTAAACTTCTATTTGCTTAAAATAAATATTTACTCCACTAAGTTGCTGGACTTCTGCTCTTCTAATATATATTTTGAATGCTTAAATTTTTCTCTGTCCTATTTTAACTGTATGACATATTCTTTGTAAAAAGGTATTTTACTTGTATTTCAGTTCAAAAGTTTTGATAAGTTGTGTTTGTCAAGTATTTTTTATTTTCTTAGTAGTCAAATGCATTAACATTAAATTTTTCTTATCTTTTTTATACCTATAGAATTGGTAATTATGTATTTTCTATCATTTCTGATTTTGGTAATTTGAATAAGCACTTCACAGAAGAGGAAAGCTGAAGAGCTAATAAGCATATATTAATACGAAGATGCTATCATTATAACAATTATAAATAATATTGAAATATTATTTAAAAACCACGGGCATGGAAAATTTTTTAAGTCTAAAATTATTGAGGGTATTGTCATCTGAATGTTTTAAACATGGCAAGTGCCACAATCATCCTGTGGGGAAAAAAATGGCATTATTTTTATAGATGGGTATACCTATGTTTCAGTAATTCTACTCCAAGGAAGATATCTTAGTAGAAAAACTGAAAAAGTTATGGCAAAAACAAGTATAAAATATGAATATTTAAGAACACAAAAAGGAAACATTTTTGGAAATAGAAAATATTTGAAAGCAATGTAAATATTAATCAACAATTTAATGTATAAAAATATTTTGTACTCATATAATGAAACTGTGTATAACAATTGGCCAAAATCAATTACAACTGTGTATAGTAACATAGATAACTTTTGGTACTGTAATATTGAACAAAAAAGTTATAGACAGAAGAAAATATACTTTGTGATTATTTTTGTATAACTTAAGAAAGTCTATGCCAAACTAAAATATCATTTATGGATACAAGCATGTTGTAAAACTACAAGAAAACTGAAGATTAAAATAAAACCAAATTCAGGATCATAGTTATCAGTAAAGGATGGAGGAAGAGATGTAGTTGGGAGGTTCACACATAGAACTTTATGAGAGATACTATGTCCTTTTTCTTATATTTACATGGGGTAGGAGTTTCAGAAGTATGATTCACATAACTTACATTTATTATATGTTTTTCTAGGAAATCAATATAAATTTTAAATAACTCTGAAAAGAGAGCTTCTGATCATTAATCTTACTGGCAGAGATGACTAGAGCTTGGGGCAGGTGGAAGATCTTAGTGACGTGGAAGTGATTCCTTAACGTAGTAAAAAACCCTAAGAATGGCTCAACTTTAAAAGAGTGAATTAGGTAAAGATTAAACTTTCAAATTGAGATAATACGGTGAAATATTTTTATTTGAAATTATAAAGTTCAATAGAATAAGGACATTCAAAATAAAAATCACAAGGCAATGTGGCTCTGTATCCCACATATAGTAATATTAAAGGAGAAATACCCGGGCAACTTACACAGAATGCTTCTTTAGTGGGGGATACAGAGCATTGACGTGAGAGCAAGAGACCTGTGTTTAAGTGTTAACACTTCCATGCACTAGCTGTGAGACAACAGCAATTCCATGAACTGGTAGAGTTTCTGAGCTGGAAGATTGGTATTTCTTACTCTCTATGGTTAGTTTCTTTTAATACTTGGTATGATTTA
This sequence comes from Rhinopithecus roxellana, assembly GCF_007565055.1. Classification (NCBI taxonomy): domain Eukaryota; kingdom Metazoa; phylum Chordata; class Mammalia; order Primates; family Cercopithecidae; genus Rhinopithecus; species Rhinopithecus roxellana. The sequence continues at coordinate 142,035,197 of NC_044553.1, read as the reverse complement.
AAGTTACAGACTGCTACTTTACAACTGGAAAGCCACTGGTAAAATATTAAAACATTTACAATCTATGAAATAAAAACCCATAATTTTAAATAAAAGTCATGTATTTAAGCTTACTTATTATAAAATATACGTGCAAACATAACCCTCAATGTTTCCAAATGCAAAAAACACCAGAAAAAAATATATATATATATAATAGAAATATTTTATCAACCTTGTATAAAAACTTGGAGCAAGAGAATAAATATATAATTCAAAAACATCCAGATAAGATAAACTGTTGCATAAATCACTGTATTAAGTAAATTAGACTGATTTTAAGAGCCATGTGATGAACTACATAGCAATAAATCTGGTCATAAAGAAAAAATGAAATAAATTGAAAAAGAGCTGTTTCAGTCACTAAAGCAGCATTAATTGATGCATTCCCTGGAGAAAACATCAAATCTCCCAATTTGTAATCATTTGAGGATAGATCTTGGAAATTTTCCTTTCAATGCCTTGTCTTATTTGACTGATTAAAGCTAGTTCAGAATTATAGGTGAAGAGCATTTCATAAATTAAAGCATATATTTTTCTTAATGTAATAGCCAGGAATCACTTACCATCATCCTGCATAATCAGTTCTGCTTCATCAGAAATTTGTTAGTGTATTTTCCATTTCTCTGCCATTTTCAGTTATAAAAATAATTATACAACTACTTTTATAATATAGCATAGTGCCTAATTTAGGACTGTCTGCCTTGCTTTTAATTTTTAAAATCACTTAAGTGACTTTACTCATTATATTGCACAGTTTAATTTGCATAAATTCTACTATCGTGTTGCTTTGCACATTCTTTATACTGACACTCTATTCCCCAGTTAAATCTTCCTTGAAAACAAAATCAGTACAATCTGCAATCTATAAACAATAGTTCATTTGAAACTCCCTGAGGAGTTTCCTGTGTTCTCATCTTTGTTCACTGAGATTATAGGTATAAGACATTAAAAACCACTTTAATGGAGACATTAGGCATATATTCAATACCTAAGTCAAAACAGATTATCACAGCATCTACTCAAATATGCAACGATCTGATACTAAGCCTTAGAGAATGGGTAGTACTATTTCATACCAGATTTTTAACAACTGTTAATATCCAGCATTTTTCTTTCAAACTTTAGAGTTAATGTCAAATAAAATAAATGCAATTGAAAGCCATGAATAAATTTTTAGACATTACTTATTGCCTTTGTATTACTAAGCAAGTGAATTCAGAACAAATATTTTTCAGGATGGGCATGTAGGTATGTGTCTGTTCATAAAATGTACAATCAGTAGGGTATTCATTTATTTTCCTATGGACAGAAACAAATTATTGAAATTCAACTTTGTATAACTTAATTGTGTGCTCTTAGTTGTATCATGTTTCAAGCAATTGTTTTGAGTATATACAAAATGACAAAAAAACCCACGAAGGATGAACCAATTTGATTTATAAATAAGATTTAGTAACTATAAATGAATCAAAACCCAAACAAAATAGTCTTAGAGAGAGTCCAAAGATTGCTATCAGGTTTCCTAAATTCTGTGAAATCAAAAATTTTGAGATGTACCAATGAGTATTCCAAAGCTTTGTAGTGAAAAATAAGAACATCATACTAAATAAGCACGTTGATATTAAAATGCAATCTCTTTATTTCTCTTTCTTTCTTTCTTTCTTTCTTTCTTTCTTTCTTTCTTTCTTTCTTTCCTTTCTTTCTTTCTTTTTTCTTTCTTTTCTTTCTCTCTTCCTTCCTTCCTTCCTTCCTTCCTTCCTTCCTTCCTTCTTTCTTTCCTTTTCTTTCTGTCTTTCTCTCTCTCTCTCTTTCTTTCTTTCTTCTTTTTTTTTTTTTTTTCTGAGACAGTCTCACTCTGTTGCCCAGGCTGTAGTGCAGTGGCAGGATCTCAACTCACTGCTCCCATGTTCAAGTGATTCTCATGCCTCAGCCTCCTGAATAACTGGGATTACAGGTATATGCCACCACTCCCTGCTAATGTTTTGTATTTTTAGTAGGGAAGGGGTTTTACCATGTTGGCCAGGCTGGTCTCAAACTCTTGGCTGCAAGTGATCTACCCTCCTCGGTCTCCCAAAGTGTTAGGATTACATACAGGATGCACCACATCCAGCCTAAAATGTACTTTTGATTACAACTGTTGAAATACATAAACTGCCTGCTATAATAAAGGTAATATAAACTTGTTATCAAAAAAGTCACAAATAATTTATTTTTATCCAGAAACAAAAGAGTGAAAATAGAAGAAACAAAAGTTATAGAGAAGAAATAGAAAAATATGCAAGTTTAGGTGGACATTTACATATTTGGACAATAAATCAATAAAGATAAAATTTAGGAACCACAAAATTATGTACAGTGAGGATACATAAAGGGACAGCAAACAAATGAGTGGAAATATATTGAAGATTTGAGGAAAGGGAATTGCTAAGTTTGTTTGTATTCTCTCAAATCTATTTGTTGATCTCTAATCTCCAAGATGGTGTTAAGAGGTAGGGCCAGGCCAGGCATGGTGGCTCACACCTGTAATCCCAGCACTTCGGGAAGCCGAGGCAGGCAGATCATGAGGTTAAGGAATGGAGACCATCCTGGCCAACATGGTGAAAGCCCGTCTCTACTAAAAATACAAAAATTAGCTGGGCGTGGTGGTGCGTGCCTGTAGTCCCAGTTACTGGGAGGCTGAGGCAGTAGAATCGCTTGAACCAGCGAGGCAGAGGTTGTGGTAAACCAAGATAGCCCCACTGCACTCCAGCTTGGCAACAGAGCGAGACTCCATCTCAAAAAAAAAAAAAAAAAAAAAAGTGAGATAGGGTCTTTGGGAGGCAATTGTGTTATGAGGATTCTGCCCTGACTAAAAGGCGCCCAGGGAGCTTGTTCACGCTTTCTCCTTGTAAGGTTATTGAAGACTCATCTCTGAAGGAGAGAGTAAGCCCTCACCAGACATACAATCTGCAGGTGCCTTGATCTTAGACTTCCCGGCATTCAAAACTATAAGCAGTAAATGTCTGTTGTTCAGAAATTATCCAGGCTAAGTATGTTTTTGATAGAAGCCTGAATAGACTATGATAGGCATGTTGTAAACTGGATGTCAAGTGCTTCATCAGTGGAGCAGCTGCTGCTTAACTCCAACGTTGTTGCCTTCATGAAGTGCTGGCTCACTCTGCACACTAAATAAAAAACACAGCAGAACCAACAAGAACACAGTTGGAACCAACTTTGTTCCAACGCTGCTGCTTTATCAGGTACTGAGGCCACCTCTCTCTCCATCCTGAAAGGCAGATCGAATGCTTTGCTAAATATCACAGTTGCCTGACAAGATACATAGTAGTTACAGCCATCATAATGGTCTTTGATAGAGATGGCACCAAATTCCTGCAATTTGATGGGTTTTGGAAAGACTGTAAACATTTCCCTTATTTTGCCCTACATAACCAAGGTTCTAAAACTGTGTTCTTTGTCCGTCAAAACTGGATAGAGTTTCCAGTGACACAAACTTTTGCATTTTTTGACCATCCGTTGGTTTCTATCCGTACAGCTATGTAGAAAACCAGGAAAATGAATCAAGTAACAATGATTTCCCCATGTCTAAACTTAAATTTCTCTTTGTACTGTTAGTTCCTGAAAAATCGCTCCTAATTTAAGCTTATCCAAGTTGCTGGTCCACTCTGCGCATGAGGCAAGGTGGGCCAAAAGAGAGGCTGTTGCTCTGGCACCCCAGCTTCATCAGGTACTGAGGTCATCTATTGTTCCAGCATTTGGGGGAATGCTGCCTTCATTCATACCCATATATGTTTAATATTTTGCAGCTTCTGAATATTTTGTATGTTTTGCTGAAATCATTGTATCAAAGTTGTGCACAACCAGAGAGATTAACTGAAGTAAGTGAAGGGGGTTGAAGGGTTTTCTTTGTTTCCATTTTATACAATTCTACTTTTGAATTTCACTTCCTGAGAAAATTATTATCAACATGCATTTTGTTCAACATGTCTTTGAGTTTTTTGAAAAACCAAGAAGGTGAGGAGCACTTCCTTGAAACCATCATGGACAGGTTTGATTATAGAGTCTAAATTTGATAGAGGATTTGGCTATAACATTAATCTGTTTAAAAATTTGGCAATACACTTAGTATCATTCTCATTTTGCCTAGGAAAATATATTAGAGATATTCAATATGGTGATATAAAATATAAATGGAATTATTTATTAGTCATTGTAACGCAAACTTTACCTCAAGTCACTAATATAAATGAGATCTATGCCTTGTAGACCTTCTTACATCAACAAAATAAGAATAATTGGATCATACTTTATCTGCAAATGGTGCTAAATTCCTTTCATCTAACTTAAAAAGTTATCATTTTGCTCATAGTACAAATATATTACAGTGCTGAATTATCTGCATGCTATGGGAGAAAAGGTTTAAAGTTTAAAACATTTTTATGTAACAGAAAATGTAGTACAAAGATGCTTATGATTCAAATTAGATTTTGAGTTGACTTTTGAAAACTTTTTTGTGTCTATCTTAACATTTATTTTCTTACTTTTATGAACAGTAGGATCCATGTAAATTGTCCAATAAGGTGTTTATCAAGGTCTTCAAGTAACTGATATGAGTTTATAAATGAAATATCCAAATGGCTACACCATGTTCAGTCCAAAGTTATCATAACCATTGAAAGAAAATTCATCTCAACATATTTATATTTAAGTTGAATATGATCTACTTCCATATAAGAATTACCTATTGTGTTGATGAAACCAGGACAAAAGAATAAAAACATACTAGCTGATATTTTCCTCTTCCCAGTGGTTGTATATTCATTTGGGTATAGAGTTGGGAAATGGAAAATCACTTTAATTTTGTGAATATTTGCCATATACCCTAGTATATGTGTTTGCAATAATATGGCTTAATTTTTGTTTACCCACCTGAGTGTATTACCTCTGAGAAAAGTCCCACTGAAAATTTGAATCAAATTAAAGCTTATGAAAGCACAATTAGACTTTTTATTGCACTCATTCATTACCTCCCTAAGTAAAAATACTTGCTGCATGCCAGGCCCAGCGCTCGATGCCAGAGATTCTGTGTTGCATGGGACAGACGTGGTTCCTGGAGCTCATTATAGTATAGACCATTGTAGTTTGGTTGCAGACAATAAGCTAATTAAAAACTACAAATTTCCATAACTGCTCAAGGAAAAGCAAGTCTGCATGTAGTGGTAGAGAATAATCCCAGTAAAATGTACATTTTATTGGAATGTAAAGCCCATGAATGTAAAGGCTCTGTCTCTCTGGTATACTATCACGTTGGAGTGCCTTGTAACATATCTGGTCTTTAGTAACACACAGTTAAAATTTGGGAATTGAGTGGATGGGTAAATAGATACATGACATATTTTTATTTTTCTAGAGGGGCAATAGATATCCTTTCTGAGAACAATGAGGAAAAGTCCACCATCTGAAGAATGGGAAAGAATGTTTGAGAAAATTGGGAGACAATGTTGGAGCAAAAGCAGATAGAAGTTTTTTTGCTAAGATGCCTCCAATGGTCTGAAGGATGTTAGCAAAACTAAAGGGCTTAGGTAGCTTGAACAGAATCATCAATGGGAGTTATGACAAAAGTCAAGTTGGAGTGCAAAGCCTATTTCATATGTTGCATTGCAAGTCATGACAAATTTAGATTTTGTTTTTCAAAGTTATCACAGGAGAGTTCATTGCTATGAAAAGGCTCCTGATGGTTATAAATTAGAGATGATATTAATGGATTGTAAAAACAAATGTTGTATGACTTGAGCTACAATCCACTTTAAGTATTCCTTGCTACTCACATCTACCTACTTCCTGAATTTGGACAGCACAAATGTAGATAGTAAATTTGAATAAAGAGGTGTAGGATATTATTCAAATTTTAAAAAAGTTTTCCCTGAGCTTGAAATAGCAAGTAGTGATTTCTTTTATGTGGATACATACCCAAATCTATTGAATCCTGGGTTCAAATAGTGAGATTTTAAATAACTAAATTTTGGGTGAAAAGGAATATCTGAATCTAAATTAGACATAAGACTTTTCATGAAGAAAGAGATGTCTTTAGAAAAAAATGAGATTTTCATTGAAACGGGCACTATATGATTGCATTTAATAATTAAGAATTATAGTCTATTGGGAAAAAAACAACTATATCATAAAGAAATATTAAAAAGTTTACATTTTGAGAGCACCTATAAAGTAACGATGAATTGTATATACCAATAGCAATGGAAGTTCCCTAAGAAAGACAATAATTAGATAGATGCTTGAAAGGCTGGGCAGATACTTTTCATGCAACCACCATATGGGCATACCAAGAAGAGAGTATTCAATTCAATTCAATCTGCCACATAGAGTAGAAGTTACAAACTGGTGGTCCTTGGGTCAAACCTTTCCGTAGTTTCTTCTCTTTCTCTCTCTCACTCATTTTTAAGAAATGGAGTATATCTTCTCTAATTAATCAAAACCCACACCATGCTTTACTATATTATAACATTTTAGATTTATATATTTAATTTACTTTCAGGCTACTGCGAGTACCTGGGTTTATAACCCCCAAGAGACTGAAAGGAAAAAGAAACAGAAACCTTTTAAATGCAATCTCTACATGGTAAACTAAGTTAAAGGCATATTTTTAAAGCATCTTCTTTATTTATTGTATTCTTATAGATAGTCTAAATCAGGGATGAACAAATCATACGACCCAAGGGACAAATTCTGCCTGCCACCTGTTTTTAAAAATACAATTGTATTGAAACACATAGATGCACATTCATGTGCATGTTATCAATGATTGCTATCACCGTAAAATGGCACCGAAGACGTGACCTGCAAGCTGAAAATATTTAATTATCTTGTCCTTTCAAGAATCAAAATAAAAGTACAATTTACACTAAGGTTGTTTAATTATGTATAGATACTAACACGTCCATATACACAATATATAGAAAACTGCCTTTGTACTTTATCTTATGCCTGCAGAAATCCTTTATGCTGTCACTTGTCCAAAGATGTTCTGCATGAATCTAGCAGCAGAAAATGAATCTGTATGAGGATTTCTCAACAGTAACTATTAACACAATTCTCCAATCCACTTACATATTGTTTAGTGAAATCTGAAGGCATCATTGCACAGACGATCTTGCTATCTACCTTGTCATTATAAAATAAAACTATTTGTATAGAAAGATGAATGAAGTTTTCTTCATTATTCATTCTGCAGCTCAGCATAAATAAAAGTTTTGAATTTTAAATCAATTAAAACACATAATAATAAGAAAATGTGGCATGTAAAGAAAATAGATTAAAAATAAAAATAAATGTGTTTCTTAACCTTGATTATAACTCCTGCAAATACTGGCTGGTGGAGAAAAAATTGAACAGATCCCATTATCATCATTCCAACTTCATTTTCGGTGTCTGTCTCTCTATCCATTAGGCTTTAAAAATAAAGAGCAGGCACATATTTTAAAGTAACCCACAACATGATTAATAAGGGCAGCAGAGTAAAGAAACATAAAATTGTCCTGTCTCCTTCATCTGTCCTTCTGGTGCAGTGATTAACCTTTGAGTTTATGAGTATTTTCGCACTTACTTCAGATAAAGTATTTTATGAGTTCTTTCCTCCCAGGCAACTTGGATTAAACTTATCAGGCCCAGGAAGATAGTGACCCATTATGACTGTTCCCCTTGAAATCATAATCTTTCTCTTTACTGTATTATCTGAACATTCCTTGCACAAACCAGATGGAAACATCAAGTCACAGACAAGACAACTTGTTAAGGTCACATTCTGCACCATATACATCATTCATGCTTAATTTATTTGCAGCCCCACCTAGACAGATTGCCATACATTATGAAAGCTGAGAATATGAAAAGATCATTTGTGCTCCCCATTAATTCCCATTTGGAATAGCTCCTGACTTTACAAAACCTTTTGGCAGCACATTCACTGATGACTGATCACTCCTTCTCATTGCAGAAATAGGACATAAGCAGCAAGATTTATTTTTCAGTAAATTCCTAATGAAATAACAAAGTGTGTTGGGGTATCTCCAACTGCCGTACCATACTACTCTCTAAAAATAGCAAGTCAAAAATGACTGACTTTGCCAATATCCTGAGATTCTACAGACATCTCAGTGAAGGCAGAGGATGATGGGGATAGTGGCATTTGGCTCAGCTTCAGAACTGGCACTCTCTCCATGATAAGGGGATCCTGTTAAGTTCTGTTTTCCACCTTCTGACAGTTGACATTTTAATGTGTGTCAGGAAAATCCATCATCGTGCTACGTCTCTCAAACCCAGGATTTCACACTGGGATCAGAAGGAATCTGATCAGAGCTAACACAAGCCCTCCTTCTCATTAAAGGCTACCCCATTCCCATTGATTGTCCTAATTTCTCTCCAATTCAGGTAATAAAATGTACTAGTGGAAAGATTGAGATAAGAGTTTTTACTGCTCATAGACCTTTCTAGTAGCAGTGTTCCATGAAAAAGAGATTGATAGAGGGGTGAATCAGTTATAGATGAGATTTAAAGAGTAATATTTCACAAAATGCTACAGTATTAGAGGAAAAAAGAGAGTTCCCTAGTAACACAAATTGTACTTCAGAAAGAGCTTCGGTTGAGCAAAGACAAAGAAAATAGTATACAACAAAAGACAAAAAATAACTTCTTACAAGCAATTTATCATCTTGAACATAGATGTGTAAATGAACCAAGAGATGGTTGCAAGCCAGAGATTAGAAACTGAGTATCTAATGAAGGAAAGGTTGAACAACATCATAAGCTGGTGTACAAGATATTGACTTGACCCATTTCCAGTGGGACTCTGAATGATATGTTTAGTGATATTTATTATGGTGTTTTCATTCACCACATAGTGTCATGGAGCTCATGTTTGTTTAATATTTTCTAATAAATGAAACTCTTTTAAAAATCATTTTGATAAATTCTTAAAGTAAGGAACACAGATCTCTATCCAAGAGTATGTACAATCTTAAGTTCTTTTTTTTTTTTTTTTTTTTTTTTTGAGACGGAGTCTCACTCTGTTGCCCGGGCTGGAGTGCAGTGGCCGAATCTCGGCTCACTGCAAGCTCCGTCTCCCGGGTTTACGCCATTCTCCTGCCTCAGCCTCCCGAGTAGCTGGGACTACAGGCGCCCGCCACCTCGCCCGGCTAGCTTTTTGTATTTTTTAGTAGAGACGGGGTTTCACCGTGTTAGCCAGGATGGTCTCGATCTCCTGACCTCGTGATCCGCCAGTCTCGGCCTCCCAAAGTGCTGGGATTACAGGCTTGAGCCACCGCGCCCGGCCCAATCTTAAGTTCTTGATAGCAATTCTTGTTAGCAATTGCAAGCTTTTCTAGAAAAGGAAAATAATAAAATATCCTAGATTCTGTAATCCAAAACATGAATTACAGAAGGAAACTTTTATATTTTTTTCTGGGGCTAATTTTAAATACACTTGGTTGGATATATAAATATTTCTTAATAACACAGCACAGTATTTGTTTTCTTGGGAAAGATATCAGACAGTGATTCAGGAAAGACGTTTATGGCGCCCAAATCTATTCTGCTAGTATAAGTATAACATACACTTACCCTTTTCTATTAAGTTTTAGTCCATTATTTGATTGGGAACATTACTGGCAGGTGTGATGGGGAGATAAAGGTAATATACAAGAACACTCTGGTTTGAAATATGATTACTCTTCTGCTGTCCTGTGAGTCTATGTAGGAAGAGAATAAGAGGGGAGTCTTTGCACTCTGAGAAGCATTGCCAGCCACAGCTGCTATATCTCTATCAGCTGGGGGACCACTGAACTGTGGCTCCCTGACAGCACAAATTTCATACTGCAGCTTCAGAGTCATCTTCACTCACTGCCTGAGGATCATCAAGACAATTATTTCTTTCTTTTATCCATGGTTAAATTGGCCACCATAAAAAACCAGGGGCATTCTAAAAATGATGTCAACCACTGGACTCTATAACTTTTAACATTCCATCTTCCACCTATGACTAATTCTGAATTAATTCCTGTGTGCTCTCTGGAAGTCATTTTCAGCCATCTGCAAAATCCTTTACACACTAGAAAACTCATGTGAAAGTTTGCTTTATCTTGTTTCTCAATGGAAAATTGGTTCTCCTATGAGGTACATCTTCCCCTCTAAAAAGGTAACTTTCTTCTTTACTCTTGCTAATCAGCCTGAAGGAGAAATAGCATCCTTTCTTACTTCTTGTGACCACTCACTTCCTCTCCCATAAAAAGACAGAGTATTTTATTTTAGTGGCATTCGACTGTAACATACGCCACCCTTATTTATAGCAGTCATTCACCAGGGCATTCTTCTCCGTCTGTCTTGTATATTTTATCTCCTAGCTTACTGTTCCATTTATACACACTGTTTCTTCCAGAATACTTGGTGATTTTAACATGCACCTGGATGAAGATTTTAGCAAACTGGCCTCTCAGTTTAGTGATCTTATCTCTCATCTCATCAAAATTACTCAATCTTACGGTGATACCCTGGTAGACTTTATCTCTACTCATAACTTCAGCTCTCCTTAAACTAAATTTCAAAAGCCCCACTCTCCAGTCAACAATTTCTAGCTTATTCCATCAACTTCCTTCAGTCCAACAATCTTTGCAACAACTAGCCTTTCTATAACATCAATTCATTTATACTGCTGGTATTTTACTGTCCCTGGTTCTCATCATGGGCCTCTTCACTTGTTACTCAACATAAATTCAACAGTCAATTATACTAAACACTTTCATTTGACATCTTCAAATTCCTTGTCCTCTTTTAATTTTTATACCCTTTTGCCAAAGCCACAAAACCTGGTTAAACCCAATTGTTCTCCTATATCATCCTTGTGTTAGTAGCAAGCAAGCAAGCAAGACTGAAAACCAACACAACTATGCTCGGTGTGCTCACTCTAAGTCCATAATCACTTACTGTAAAGGAGTCCTATTGGTGCCTCTTGGCACTGTATTTCTATGATCTCTTCAATTTGTAAGTCTCCTTAATAATTATTTTATAAATTTTCCTCACATGTAAACCTCTTTAAATTATTTTAATAGCTTTCCCACATTCTCACTCTTAGTTGGCTATTTTATTTTCTATTTCACTGACAAGATAAGAACAGATGGAAAACAATCTAAACAAGCTTCCAAATCACATTTATCCATTTAGATGCATTCATTTCCAAATGCTGCTCCTTCTCCCTGGTTTCTAGAAAAGACATGTCTGTGCTTCTAGCAAAGTTTAACCCTACTACTTGTGCACTAGATTCTTTCCCCTTTTATACACAAGTGTTTTTTTTTTCTTTTCACTTGCATTATCAATTTGTTTCCCTTTAATCTAAATGTTCCCATCAACATAACATTTGCTTGTATTTCTCTCCTCTTTAAAAATCCCTTAAATTCATCTTTTTCTTTAGCTACTGCTCAATTTTCTCCTTTGTTTTAGGCAACATTGCTGGAAAGAAAATTCTTTACTTAGTTTCTCCTCAGCTTCTTAAACTTCTATAAGTCACACATGCCAGGGATCAGTTTTCAAACTTTTATACCTTTCTAACTTCATAAATTATCCTGGCAATCTCTTCTAAACTTTGGTTTACATACTATCTATATGCTGATAACTAACAAATATATACTCAAAGTTCTGTCTTACCTTGAACTCAAGTTCAATACTCAACTTTTACATGTTGCTTATCTCCACCTATCTAATGATCTCAATTTTCATCAATAAAAAGCCCAAATCTACTCCTTCCCCCTAAATATGTTACTTCCATAATCTCTACTGTCTTAGTTAGTGGCAAATCCTTTCTTCCAATTGCCAAGGTAAAGAAAAAAAAAAGGCAAGAATCCTTCCTTGCTTTATTTTATTTTATACTCTGCATTGAATCAATTAACATATCCTGTGGGATTTATACTCCAAACACTGCATATCAAAAATCCTACCATTGTTTACTATCTCCAAGACTATTATCCTGTCCCAATGAACAATGTTCTTTTGCTCAAATTTCTATAATAGCTTCCAAATTGATGATTGTGCTTTCACCTTTGAGTGGCTTTAGTCTGGTCTCAACACTGTAGCTAGATTTGTCCTATTAAGACTAGGTCAGATCCCATTGCCTCTCTCCTGAACACCTTCCAATTGCTCTCCATCTAATCCAAAGAGAAAACTGAAGTCCTTTTAATGAAACATAAAGCCTCCCAGGGCTTGACCTCTGTTCTTCTCTGACTCATGCACTACTAAGTGCACGCTTCTTTGAACATGCCAGGTATGTTATAGCCTCAAGGCCATTGCACTTGCTGTCCTCTTTGCCTGAAATACTCTTCCCCTAAATAGTTAGATCAGTTATATCTTAATGGTCTCCAAGACTTTATGCCAACAGCACTTGCTAATAAATATTTCCACTATACCTTATGTAAAAGTAGACTACTGATAGTAATAGCACAGTTCCTGATGTGTCTCCATAGTATTCATACTCCCATCCTGATCTAATATACTATAAGTTTTATTACTTTTTTTTTTAGGTTATTTTTCATGTCTCATACATTAACAACTAAATTTCAGAAGAGAAGACATCTCTTTTGTTTGCCTCTGTATCTTGCTCCCTGATCCCCAGCCCCATCTAGAATAGTGCTTGGTTCACAGTAGATACTCAATAAGTGTCATTGAATGGTTGAATGCACATATAGAAGCATTATTTTCTTTTCACCCAATCCCTGTCCTTATTTTGAGTCTCATAGAAAGAGAAAAGGAAAACAGAATTTTTCAATTTAATTGTTAAACTCTAAGTACAACAGACTCAAGGTATTACAGAATCCAAGTGTCAAAATTTGACACATATTTGAGAAGGCCCTTTCCTAACTCTTCTTTAGACCCAACTTATCTAGCAATTCTAGGAACCAGCACTGCTTTGAAAATAACGTTTTTGATTGTCAGGGATCATAATGCACTTTTATGATTTACATTTAAGAGCAGAGAATATGACTCAGCAAGAAAGAAAAAAATGAGAAAATAGTATGTGTGGCCTGCAAAAGACAAGCTGCTGTTATCAGTGGTGAATCTGTATGGGCCTGCAGCAACTTGATTCTTGTCTCCTCAAAGGAAAGGATTTGTCCAAGGGGCATAAGGCAGAGGGAGAGACTGAGGCAAGTTTTAGAGCAGGAGTGAATGCTTATTAAAAAGTTTTAGAGCAGGAATGAAAGGAAGTAAACTACACTTGGCAGACGGCTAAGTGGGCAACTTAAGAGATTCAAGTAAGCCATTTAGTCCTTGACTTGGGGTTTTATACACTGGAATGATTCCAGGGTTTGTGTGTCTTCTTCTCTGATTCTTCTCTTGGGGTGAGTTGTCTGCATGCATAGAGGCTGGCCAGTACTTAGGACGGACTGCATGTGCAGTGTGTTTAATGAAGCTGTGCACATGCTCATTTAAGGCATTTTTCCCTTACCAGTTGAGTGTTCCTAGAGGAAGGTCATATATCACTTAAGCTTTACCATTTTGCCTCTTCATGTGCATGCTTGAGCCCACTTGACCAACTCCTAAGATCTTACCAGGAAGCTGCTGATCACCAGCTTCAGGTGTTTTCTATCTATTGAGAGCCTGCCGTTCCCTCGTGCCAGCTGTGACCAATTACTATTTTAGAAAGACAGTTTAACAACAGTATGACCATCAAGTTATGTTCGACTGACGTTCCTGGAGTGGGGAGGCCCTCTCCTGCCCCGTTCATGTCTGTCTAGCTACTTAGTTTAACACTGATATTAGCACCTGGGAAACTCTATTTTGGAAGTCTCAGAAACAACTGGAGACGTTTTGAGAAGTAGATAGTCTTCAACAATACTGTCTATGGGGGGCCATTCGGGAGTCTAGGAACAAGCAGTGGGCATGTTCTTATTTTGTAAACATGGGAAGTTGGGCTTGTTAGTGGTTTACATATTGTATAATCTCAATAAAATAATCTTGTAAGTACTTCTAAAGACCTTAGTTGAGAACACAGGCGATGTTTTCACTTGTTCTTCTGATAGGAACATCTCCCCAAAGGCAGGAATGCTGCAAACAAGCTGACACTCTATCCTTTGTGGGTGTCATTCTCATTAAAGTCCAGTTAATTTTCCAATTGCCTGGATTCATTGGAAAATCACCCCTTTTCTTTCTTAGCAACATATATTTAGGTCATTATTTAAGAAAGAGAGCCTTTTGTAAAAATTTGTTTTAGAATTATATTCCATAACTAAAGAATATTTATTTTACAAAGAATTGCTTTACAGCCTTTCTTTATCTGAATAGTTTATTCTTTAACTTAACAAAAGTACTAAAGCAAATAAATCATTCCCCAGGATTCATCTTATGATGTTACTTCCAATTATTATTCTTTTACTTTTTGAGAATATCCTGATCCTTTGTATAGAATTTCTGCTCTTACTGTATTTACAGATATGAAATTTCTGTAAATTTCATATCTGTAATATGAATGGACTATGAATTTGTTAGAGGAAGATAGCTACTCACATTTCTGCATATCAAATACATTTTATGGAAGTTGGCACTTAGTAGGTTTTTATTTGAAATGTATAGGCTGTTTGGGAAAAAAAGAAAAAGAAAAAAATAGCTGTTTTCTACTACAAAAGCTTATTGCATAGTATGGTATTGTGAGGAGAACTCATAAGTTCTAGAGTTACCATGTGCAGAATTTGTTTATTTAGAACAGCGTCTACATTTAAAATAGGAGTTAGTATTTTTACAAGTTGTAGATGTTAGTAACAATTTTGCATTTATTTGGTAATCATTCAAATGATAATTTTGTGTATGAAAGGGGCAATTTTTGAAGTAATCTAACATTTTATTTAGAAATAAAGAGCTTGCAAAAATCAGGAAGACCTATCTGTCCTTCTTTGAAGAAAACACTTATTAAAATCCAGGGTTACCTACATTAGTAAATAAGAACATTGTCAAAACTAAGTTTATTTTCTTTAAAGTATATTTTTTTAAAAAATTACATACTTTATTAGATAATGGGGCCTCATGCAAACAGACACTGTAATTTCTTCATCATGATTCACCCCAAGGACTAAGAGAGGTCTTTCCTAAGAGTATGCATCTAGGAAGGAAATTGATGGAACGACGCTATTCACACAATCAGGGTGAGAGAGGTTCAAGTTAACATGTCTATGTCACCCAGGCCACTTGTTCTACTATATTCATCCCTTTCTGAAAATGTAAACCAGGTGTTCCTTGACCATGTAACGCCAGCACTCAGCATCCAGGAGAAAACTGTGTCTTTTGTTTCACATGCCTTATTATTACCTTTAACCTTCCCAAGAGCATTCTATGTGGCATTCAGAGAAAATCTGATTAGAATTTTGGAAGAGGGGACTCTGTCGCTCTGCTGCATTCCTGATGACTATAGAGATTAGACGCTCAATACCACTTAGAAAAGCACCTGTGGCAAGGGCAGAGCTTTTAATGCAAAAAAAAAGAGTTTATTTATTAGATTCGAATGTTTCTATGTCAGCTGTCATTTCTTCATGGCAAGACGTCCTCCTCTCCTCCCCAGCTGGCTCAAAGGAGCTGTCCGGTCAGAAAAGGGGAAAAACGAAACAAATGCTTTTTCTCTTTCGGTTTCCCAGTGGGGGAGCCCTGTTGAAATGCCAGGCATGCCCTGCTGCTTTCTGCGTCAACAGATGGCAGACGGGCTGCATTCCTCGTGTTTGTTTCCCATTCAGCAAATTGCAGGTCACATCTGGTCTAGCCTCTGCTTGGTCTGAGCAGATGGGAGCTCACATTCTTTATAGGTGGCTGACTTATAAAAAGAAGGGAAAAAAAGAGTGAAAGAGAGAGGGAAATAGAAATACAGAGGAAAAGAGAAAGACAGAAAAGCATTAAAAAGATGACAAGGAAATCTGAGCATCTGGTATGAGTTCAGTATCAGCAAACCATTTAGCAGATCCCAGCCAATAATGAATGGAACAGAATCACACTTAGAGACAGCCAAGCAATCCAGGTTGAGAAAGAATAAGCTTCCAGATGAGGCAAAGAAGATAGTGACACAATCCATTTTACTCTCCAGAGATTCTATAATTTCCATTTTTTTCCAGTTGCTTGAGCCCAGGAGTTCAAGGCTGCAGTGAGCCATGATCATGCCACTTCATGCCAGCCCAGACAACAGAGGAAACTTCATCTCAAAAACAAAACAAAACAAAACAAAAAATTGTATTTTTTTTCTACCCAGATTTTCACCGATTTTAGGAAGGTCAATTATGCTTCCTAGTTTTAAATACACATCTACCCTGTTGTTCTAAGTCACTCCAGCTCCTGTGGGAATATTAAGCAATATTCCACTAAATGGCAATCTGTTTAAAATAGTTGACCAGAGAAATCATGGTTATGAGCTTCTGGGCTGTAAGAATGCTCCAAGCTAAATTCACTATGCAAAGAAATAGTTCTCAAATTTGGATGTTCATGGTAATCACCAGTTGTGGTTTTTAAATATGCAGATACCAGAGCCCCTGCAACACAGATTCTGATTCAGTGTGTCTAAAACAATGTTTCTAAAAGTTACTTTGCATAAAAATCAATTGGATTATTTATTAAATGCATAGGCTCAGCATCTTACCTACACCTTCCATGATTCTTATTGACCAGCTCTGGAGAAAGACCTGATAATGTACCATTTTAATAACGATTTCGATATTTTTATGCCAGTAAAGTTTAAGGAACACTGGTTTAGAGTAAGGTTTGGAGATCTTTTTATTTAAAATCCACACAAATATTTCAGAGGTGAAGTGAGGCTTGTAAATATCTGACTTACAGTTAAGGTTTGGCAAAGATGTCTAGATGGTACAGCATCAAATCTAATACAGATATTTTATCACTGAAATATCAGGTTTTAACCTTGGTCATTCTCAGATAACTTTGACACTCATATGGAATAAACAAGAAGCAGATTATATTTAGCAAATAAGTTACTTTTCTGTAAGAATGAGGAGGATTAGGATGAATACTTATATTCATATTTGCTTGTACAGTCAGTTGTGCTACAATACTTGTTTTGAAAATGTAAATTTGTCCCAATATGTTTAATATATTAGGAAACAATTTGTGCATAACGTGAATTTCACATTTGCTCATGCACAATTTTATCTACAAGAAAAACTCAGAAAATGCAGAACATTGCATCTAACTGAACTCAGCTCAGTAGCAATACATAAAATGTGCGTGCACGTAGCCTAGTGTACACACACATAGCTGCTTCATGTCGGACAATACCAGCTACTTCAGTTCTCCTTTTGGTGGTAGATCTCTGAATCTATTTTCAGAGAACCCACCTTCCACTACGTATGATAAGGCACAACATATAATCCATCAGACATAACCTCATGCCCTCCCTACTCTTTAATTTTCCCTGCTATTTTCTCAGCCTAGATTTTTAAATTTCTTTCCACTGATTTTTCCCTTTCTCTTTTCTACTCTTTCTTTCTCTCTTTTCTTTTTTCCTTTCTCTTTCTTTCTCTCTTTCCTTCCTTCCTTCCTTCCTTCCTTCCTTCCTTCCTTCCTTCCTTCCTTCCTTCCTTCCTTCCTTCCTTCCATGTGTCCTTCCTTCCTTTCTTTCTCTTTCTTTTTTTTTCAGTCAGAGTCTCACTCTGTCACCCAGGCTGGAGTGCAGTGGCACAATCTTGGCTCACTGCAACCTCCACCTCCCGGGGGAAGCAATTCTCCCACCTTAGCCTCCGAAGTAGCTGGGATTCCAGGTGCCCGCCACCACACCCAGCTAATTTTTGTATTTTTTGTAGAGAAGGGGTTTCACCATGTTGGCCAGGCTGGTCTCGAACTCCCGACCTCAAGTGATCCTCCCTCCTCAACCTCCCAAAGTGCTAGAATTAAAGGCATGAGTCACCACGCCCGGCTCTTTTTCTCACTCTATTTCTATTTAGCTTTTGTTTTTTTCTCATGGTGTAGCAGAAAAGGCAGTCAGGCAAAGAGACCACAAGACAAGGGTATCCATTTCCACAAGGAAACTTTAGGTTTTTTCCTAGTTAAGGAGTCATCTAATATATTTAGACATTTCTTAGTCACTAACATATGCTGAATTGTACTTTTATTCTTACTCATTTCCTATCATTTTCGTGTTACTCTCAAAGTTTTTTAATGTTGTACTCTTAATATTTTTCCTTAAGCCTCCTGTAGTTTCTAATAAGATTTATTGTTTTGAACAGTTTCTAGATCGATAGAAATTGTAAGGAAGGTAGAGCATTCCCATGTACGTTGAACCCAGTTTCTCCTATTAATGTTTTATGTTAGTATGGTTCATTTGTCACATATAGTAAATCAACACTGACATATTGTCATTAAGGTTATACTTTATTGAGATTTATTTCATTTTTACCTCATGTCCTTTTTCTATTCCAAGATCTCATTTAGGAAACCACATTTCATTTAATCGACATGTCTCCTTCAGCTCCTTTTGGCCATGACAATTTCTTAGACAATCCTTGTGTTTTAAAACCTTGACGGTTTTCAGGAGTACTGGTCAGGAGTTTTGCAGAATAGTTCTCTGGTGAAATACACCTGATGTTTGCCCATAATTAGACTATGGATATGTGTTTTGGGGAGGAAGAACAGAAAACTCAAATGCCATTTTATCACATCAGGCAAAGGGTACACACTATTAACATGGATTTTTAGCTGTTAATGTTGAATTTGATCACCTGGAAGAGGTAGTGACTTCCTTCCAATGAGTACAATATGGAAAGGACAATGAAAGAATGACTTTCCTTCATTGGAAGGAAGTCACTATGTGTGGCACACATTTAAGGAGTAAAGAGTTATGCTCACTTTTCTTGAGGGCAAAGTATCTACACAAGTTATTTCTAATTCTTATGCACGAAAGAGTTGTCTTTTCTCCATTTCCTTCTTTATTCGATCATCTAATTCTGTCCCTGTACATGTGAAGTTTCTAGGACTTTCTTACCTATGGCACTACAAGATGCTGCAGGCTTATCTTGCATATTTACTCTCCTGTCCCAGAATTAGTCATTTCTTCTAGGAGAATTTGTTTCTTTTAAGGCTAATGGTATCAAAAACCAACATCTACATTCTAAATGAGCTTATTGTTACTTGGATATCCTTGTTTCTAGGCCTTCTCATCTGAGAGTAAGAAAAAATATGTGTATGCTAACCTGCATATATGCACATATTTATAAATTTGTCTCTGTGTAAATATCTGTGTATATATTAAGCTAAACATGAGTCTATACTGATGCTTCCAACTGTAATGCATTATCACATAGATCATTCTAGTCTCCTTCTCTTGCTTGTCTGTAACCTTCCAATACAGCAGCAAGAAACCTGGTTCCCACCATCTACCATGCATTTACTTACTTGTTAATTTCTAGTATATGTGCATAACAATGTCAGAATTGTTAACTCAATCGATACTCATGGGAACTAATTTTATGAACTAGAATGTAATCTTTATGAGCAATCTCTTTTGCCTTTACTTTTATTTCCAGTTCTAATCATTTTCAGAGTTACTTAAGTCAGCAAATTTTGAACCACCCACAACTGTCAGTGAATTTGTTTTACACATTTGTTAACTGTATACATTTGTAGACTGTTTTATCACATTCTGTATTCTATCCCAGGACACTCTGCCAACCTCCTAAATGGTTTTTTTTAATTACACAGATTTAAGTTTACTCCATGTATTGTAAAATTCTATGCATTTTGATAAATGTATAGTGTCATATATCTACAACTACAGTATCATATTGAATAGTTTCACCATCCTGAAAAAATCCCTTGTGCTTTATTCATTAAATACTACTCTATCACCAGGAACCTCTGGCAACCACTGATACTGTGACTATAGATATAGTTTGTCTCTTCCAGAATGTCTTATAATTGTAACCATATATTATGCAAACTTTTCAGCGTGACTTCTTACCCAAAGCAATATGAATTTAAGATTCATCCATGTCTTTTTGTGACTTAATAGCTCACTTTTAAAAATAGCTGAATAATACTCTGTTGTATAAAAATACCAGTTGATTATGCATTCACTTAAGGAAGCACAACTTAGTTGCTTCTATTTTGGGTGATTATGAACGAATGAAGTTGTTATAAACATTCATATGTAAGTTTTTGCGTGAACATAAATTTCTAAATTAGTTGGTAAATACTTAGGAGTCCAATTGTTGGATCATATGGTAAGACTGTATTTACCTTTGTTAGAAACTGCTATGCTCTTCCAAAATCAGTGTATAATTTTGTATTTTTATGAGAAATTAATAAATGTTCCTGTTCTTCATCTTTGTCAGAAATTGTTAACGTCAGTTTTTTTCTTTTCTTTTCTTTTTTTTTTTTTTTTATGTATTCTAGTCGTGCTATTTCATTGCTGTTTTGATTTGGTACTCCATAATGAAATCATGTATTGATCATCTTTTCTTCTATCACTTTTCCATTAGTATAATATTCTTTGGTGAACTGTCTGTTCAGATCATTTTCCTTAAAATTACGTTGTTAATTCTCTCACTGATGACATTTAGGAGCTGTTTGCATATTTTGAATACTAAACACTTATTAGTACATGTATTTTGCAAATTTTGTCCTATTCTGTCCTTTGCTTTACATTTGGTAACAGGCTTTCACATGGTAAAACTTTTAATTATAATGAAGTCCAACATGTCAATATTTCTTTCATAGATTATGCTTTTCATGCTATATATAAAAAATTCATCGCCAAACTCAGAATTACCTAGATTTTCCCCTATATTATCTTCTAGAAATGTTACAGTTTTGCATTTTACATTTTTTTCTCTGGTTTCTTTTGAGTTCATTTTTGTGAAATATGAAAGCTGTGTCTAGATTCTTTTTTTTTTTCTTATGGATTTTTTTTCCTTGTGGATATCCAATTTTTCCAGCACCATTTGGCTTGCTTCTTTGTCGAAGATCAAAGATGAGTTCATAATATTTGTGTGGGGTCTACTTCTGGGCTTTCTGTTCTGTTCCACCGACAAATTGAAATATAGTAAATCTTATAGTTTGGTAAGGTCTTTTAACTGTTGTACGTATTCAATATCATGTTGGCTTTTTCGTTTTTGGTTTTGTTTTTTTTTTTTTGTTTTTATTTTGTATTTCCATATAAACTTCATCTCTTTGTGGATATCTACAAAGTAGCTTGCTGGGATTCTGACAGGAAGTACACTGAATCTTTAGATCAAACTGGAAGAGTTAACATCTTCACAATAGTAACTTTTCCAATTTATGAATACAGAATATCTCTCCATTTATTTGGATCTTCTTTGATTTCTTTCATCACAGTTTTGTACTTCTCTGCATACAAACTCTTTAAATAACTCTTTAGATTTATACCTAGGTATATTATCTTTTATTTTTCCTAATGTATTTCTTTTTAAAATTTCAAATTCCAATTTCTTATATATAGGAAAGTAATTTACTTTTGTATATTAAATTTGCATTCTCCCACATTGTCATACTTAGCTATTATTTGCAGATATTTTTATGTTAAGTTTTCGGAATTTTTTCATAGACTGCCATATATTCAGTAATCAAAAACATTTTATTTCTTCCTTTTCAATCTGTATATCTTTTATTTTGTTTTCTTGTCTTATTGTACCAGCTAGAACTTCCAATATGATGTTAAATAAGAGTGTTAAAAAGGTTATTTTTGCCACGTTCTCAATCTTAGAGGTAAAACATCCAGTCTCTCAACACTGCGTATGATGTTAGGCACAGTTACATTTTTTTTGACTTTTATTTTTTAATTAACAAGTAAAAATTGTATGTATTTATGTCATACAACATGACATTTTGATATATGTATACACTGTGCAATACGTAAATCAACATACATTATTTCACATACTTACTGTTTTTGTGTTGAGAACACCTAAAATTGCCTCTTAGCAATTTTGAAGTATACAATATATTGTATTCAGTATAGTGACCATGATGTACAATAGATTTTTTAAACTTATTCCTCCTGTCTAACTGAAACTTTGTGTCCTTTGAGTAACATCTCTCTCTTTCCACTCCACCCTCAGTACCCCCAGCCTCTGGTAACCACCATTTTACTCTATTTCCATGAATCCACCTTTTTTCATGGTGCATAAATGTGGGAACATTATGCTACTTGGAAGTTTTTCTCTCTTCCTACTTTCCTGAGAGTTTTTTATCAGGAAGGAGTACTGTGTCTTTTCAAATGCCTTTTCTGAATCAATTGATATAAATGTATACTTTTCTTCTTAGGCAGTTGATATGGTAGATTACATAGATTTTCAAATGTTGACTCAAACTTGCATACTTGGAATAACGCCACTTGGCCACATGAGTCTTTTGTTTTTACATTGTTTGAGCTTGATTTGCTAATATTTTGGAGAGTTTTTGTGTCTGTCTTTATGAGATATATTGGTCTATAGTTTTCTCAAGTTTTTATGTGATTTTGGTATAAGGATAATGATTAAATTTCTAGTATGTGTTAGAAAGTGTTCTCTCTGCTTCCATTTCCTAGAAAAGATTGTAGAGAACCAGCATCATTTCTTTCTTAAATATTTATTGCCTTTTGTTTAGATAGTTGGTATCTTAAAAGAAATTAAGCTATCTTATTGAAGCTATCAAAACTTTGGGCATAGAGTTATTCACAGTATTTGTTTATTATACTTTTAATGTACAATAGATCACTAATGATAACCTCGATTTCATTTCTAATATTGGCTATTTGTGTCTTCTGTCTTTTTATTTTAACCTAGTTGCTTCTCAGGTTTATTGATGTTTTCAAAGAACCCACTTTTGCTTTTGTTGATTTTCTCTATATAACTGATTCCGCCCAATTTTTTAAATTATTTCTCTTCTTCACTTTTCTTTAGGCTTTTTCAATTGCTCCTCTTTCTCTAGTTTCTTATGGTGGAAGCTTAGCTTATTGATATTAGATTTTGCTTTCCTTAAATTTTCTTTTTTCTTTCCTTCTTTTTTTTTTTTTTTTGAGACGGAGTCTTGCTCTGTCACCCGGGCTGGAGTGCAGTGGCCGGATCTCAGCTCACTGCAAGCTCCGCCTCCCGGGTTTACGCCATTCTCCTGCCTCAGCCTCCCGAGTAGCTGGGACTACAGGCGCCCGCCACCACGCCCGGCTAGTTTTTTGTATTTTTTTTAGTAGAGACGGGGTTTCACCGTGTTAGCCAGGATGGTCTCGATCTCCTGACCTCGTGATCTGCCCGTCTCGGCCTCCCAAAGTGCTGAGATTACAGGCTTGAGCCACCGCGCCTGACCGCTTTCCTTAAATTTTCTAAGATTCATTAATGGCCCAGAATGTGATTTACTTTAAAGAATGTTCCATATGAACTAGAAAAGAATATTTTCTCCGCTGTTGTTTAATGGAATATTTTGTAATAGTCAATTAGATGAATTTGTTTGATAGTGATGTTTGGGCTGACTTCACTAATATTTCTTTTTATCCCTAATAATTTTTCTTAGTCTGAAGTCAGATTTCTCTGAAATTAATATCAAAAATTCAGATTTATTTTGATTGGTATTATCATCACACATACTTCTCCATCTTTTACTTTTAACTTATCTGAATCTTCATATTTAAAGTTGATTTCTTATAGGCAGCCTATAGGCAATTTTTGTTTTTTATTTTGTTCCCTCTGAAAAATGTCTTTTGCTTTACTTAGACATTTCATATTTGAAGTGATTATTGATATAGTTAGATAAATATCTCCTAAGTATGTAACTCTTTTCTATTTATTGCATTTGTTACCCTACCCTCTTTTCTGCATTCTCTAGTTTAAATTTTATATGATTGAATTTCATGTTTTTTTCACATAAAATTATAAAATAGTGCTTTTCCTAGAACATGCAATATATATATATACATATATATATATTTTAAACTAAGTCTACCTCAAAATAATACTATACCACTCCACATGTGGTTATGTAGTACAAAGCCTTATAATGAGTATTCTTAATTTCTCCCTCCTACTCATTATGAGAATGGTACAATTCATTTCACTAATACATTTGCTATAATTACAACAAAGTTAAGTAGTTGGCCCTACTACTACATCTTAGGATTTTTTTTTCTAGCTTACTTTCTTCTATTACATAATTTAATTATGCACTCAATTATAATGATCAATTAACTTTTCTCCTGGGAAACTTGATTCTAAGTTTCTTAACTTTAAATATGCCATTATTAAATGTGCAGAATTTTGCATAGTATCTAGTACATAGATCTTTTCAGCAAATATTAAAGAAATGTTTACTTTTAAAAGATAAATCTTGAAAGTCGTTGAGCACAATCAAGGCTGATTAAACTGATAGTCACTGAACACCTACTAAAAATACATACCTGAGGTCAGAATGTTTGTCTTTGCTCATGAAAGAAGATATAGATGTTCTCTTTGTGATGATTTTTAACAATACTAGGGATTTTTAAACACAAAAGGAATTATTTTCAAAAAGATTTTAAAAGGATAACCTAAGCCATATTACAAAAATAATTTTGTTTTTTCTTCCTTTGTCATTTCCTATGTAATTCTGTATTCCAAGAACATATTCCCCTTTGAGTTACTTTATTCCATGTTATGCCATTAATATCACTTGCAAGGGTTGCTATTAGCTCATGCTAAGTAGTTTAAAGTTATTCAAGCAGAGACTTCTTTGTTGTGCACAGGAGTTGAAAGCAGCAAGGAAGCTCCAACCCAGCCATCACGTTAGCTTCTATTCCAAGTACAGTAGTTCTTTACATTCCCTGAATGCAAATATTATATTGAAAAAAGCACTTTCCAGAATACAGTGTTTACTACTTTCCCACAAATAACACAGCAAAGTAAAAAGAAATGGGAAAAGTGTAGGTAAAGATGATATACATCTTGTGTTTCTGTAATTCTCTTCAGAGAATCACCACCGTGGATAGAAACAAAAATAGATGGATAGATAGGTGGATAGTAATTTAGAGAGTTTGAATGTTGTACTGTTATTGTTGTTCCCACGAATTATGTTAAAGCTGAAATTACTTATTTTTTAGAGTTCTTGAATGGGTAGTAAATATATATACCACAATTAGAAAGAAAAATTCTTTTCATTTTTGTACTTGATTGCCTGTTCTTCAATCAAAACTTGGATATTATTTTCTCTCCAGTTGAATCTGAACTGGCTTTATGATTTGCTTTGACCATCAGAATATGGCAGAAGCAATGAAGTGTGAGTTCCATAAACCATGTCTTAAGAGAATGGGTGGCCTTACTTTTCCTCACTTGGAACCCAGATTGCATCTGTCAGAATGTTTGTCTAGACCCCTGGAGGATGACAAGCTACAAGGAAGAAATTAAGAAGCCCCAGCCAATAGCCAGCATCAATGCCAGGCATGTAGGGATATAAATAAGGTCATCATGAAATCATCAAGGCCAGCTGCTCCCATCTGCAACTACACAAGTGAGCACAAGAGAGATCAACATAAGAATTGCCCAGCTGAGGCCAGTCAGCCATGAAAAAGACCAATCAAGTCATGAAAAATCATAAATTGTTTTTATCTTAAGCCCTTGCATTTTATGGTCATGTGCTATGAAACAACACAGAAATAATACAAAGATGAAAGGAGAAAAGCAAAGTTTCAGCTAAAATTCACTTATCTCACTTGATAGGAAGCATTGCATACATTATAAGACTGTTTTCTGTCACTGTTTTTTCTATTTACATCTTCTCATGATTAAGCTTTAAACAATTTTTTGGTAAATCAGACCTAGCTCTGTAAAGAAATGGTATGATCAATGTATGTTAAAGGATTTTGAAAATATATGATAATATAGGTTGCATACAAAACAATATAGGATATATACAAAAAATTGCCAATATCAAATTTTCTTCCATGTGCTACTTAGAGTAAAAGCCTGACACATTGTTTAGCACTGACTTTATGGCTAAACAGTGAATTGAAAGGCTTCTTGTCATGGGCTGGGCACAGTGGCTTATGCCTATAATCCCAGCACTTTGGGAGGCCAACGTGCTGATCCTCAGGTGGATCACCTGAGGTCCAGAGTTCGAGACCAGTCTGGCCAACATGGTGAAACCTCGTCTCTCTAAAAATACAAAAATTAGCCAGGCTTGGTGGCGG
This sequence comes from Rhinopithecus roxellana, assembly GCF_007565055.1. NCBI lineage: Eukaryota > Metazoa > Chordata > Mammalia > Primates > Cercopithecidae > Rhinopithecus > Rhinopithecus roxellana. The sequence goes on along the minus strand of NC_044553.1, from coordinate 142,008,976 downwards.
GTGCCTGTAATCCCAGCTACTCGGGACGCTGAGGCAGGAGAATGGTTGAACCCAGGAGGCAGAGGTTGCGGTGAGCAGAGACTGTGTCACTGCACCCTGGGTGACAGACTCCATCTCAAATAAATTAAATTAAATTAAATTAAACTAAATTAAATTAAATTAAAAAGGCTTCTTGCCATTAAGCTGCTTCTAGCAACACAGATTTCCATATGAGAAAGAGAGTAACTGTACTAGAAAAAGGAGATAACCCATATCATTAAATTTCCATTGAGAGTTATTATAACATTGACATTATTACCACTACCCCAATATTCAAATAAAGTAAATTTTACAGTAAAATGTTCTCTCTTCTGATTTGTCCTAAACCCAAACCAGCAATAAGGACTTTAGTATTATATTTGTCAAGAAGATCACTTTGACTAATAGTTGTTTCATTCGATTGTATTTTTCCATATATTATATTGGATGGAGACTTAAAGTAATTTATGTTTTTAAAAAGAAATAGGAAGTCTCAGAATTGTTCTGACCTTTGGTCCTTTTCAAGTGTAGATGTTCATCAGAGCCCACTACAACAGAATCTCCAGGAGTGCACCCTAGGTAGGATTTTGTTTTCTAACAGTACTAAAAAATGATTGTTTTATATTAATTCTTACAGATCATTTTCATATTCAGTTGGGGTTGGTAACCACAGCCTTATAGGAAGGGTGTCACTTCCCTGCTAAAATAATTCTTGGTGGATCCTGAGCAAACCATGAAGTCTCTGCATAGTTCTGTGGCCATATACTGTATCCAGTCTTTCACCACCATGATGTTTATAAAATGCCACCCCCTGAACCGCCCACCGAGAGTGTGCTGCTTGGACCAAATGTGTTAGATTCACTTAACAGTGGTTATAAAAACTTGAATTCCCAAGATACTTCCACAACCTAATAATTAAAAATTATTAGAGAGAGCCTGGGAATCTGTATTTTAAGCAAGTACAGCTGCTTGTCCTTCTCTTTTTCAGTGAAATCACTAGCAATGTCTTAGCCATGCATTTTATCTAATCTAACCTATATATCACAATCAAGGTAAGGTATTATTGAAGGATGGATGTTTAAGACGAAAAACCTCCCAAATACTATTTACCTTCTAAGTGACTATTTATCTTCCAGTGACTTACCCTTTGCTATGATTTGAATATTTGCCCTCTTCAAAACCTCATGGTGAATTTCAATCCCCAATGTGGCAGTATTGACAGAAGGTGCTTTAAGAGATGATTGAATCATGAGGGCTCTGCCCTCATGAATGGATTAATGGGTTAACGTATTAATGAGTTATTATAGGAATGGGATTTGTGACTGTGTGAGAAGCAAGACCTAGCTCGCATCAGCCTCCTCACCATGTCACGCCCTGTGCTGCCTCTGGACACTACAGAGGGTCCCTATGAGCAAGAATGCTCTCACTAGACATGCAACCCTCAACCTTGGACTTTCCGGTCTCATTCTGTATGAAACAAATTTTGTTTCTTTATAAATTGCCCAGTGTCAGTTATTCTGCTATAAGCAACCGAAAACGGGCTAAGAATCCGATATCGTTGAGATTTGTGTCCCCGCTCAAATCTCATATTCAATTGCAATCACCATTGTTGGAGGTGGGGACTGGTAGGAGGTGATTGGATCATGAGGGTGGATCCTTCATAAATAGTTTAGCAGCATCCCTTTGGTGCTGCTTTGCAATAGAGCTCTCACAAGATCTAGTTGTTTAAAAGTCTGTAACACCTCCCCGCACAACAACCCTTTCTCCCGCTTCAGCCATGTAAGATGTGTTTGTTTCTCCTTCACCTTACACCATGACTGTAAGTCTCCTGAGTCCTCCCCAGAAGCAGAAGTTTCTATGCAGATTGTATAGCCTTCAGAACTGTGAGCCAATTAAACTTCTTTTATTTATAAATAACCTAGACCAGGGCATTTTTTTATAGCAATGCAAGAACAGTCTAATACAGAAACCCCTTTAACAATTGATTTTTATACTCATGATGAAAGAGACTTGAGGTTGGGTACCAATTTCAGGTTTCCCTTCTACTTTCACTACTTGAGAATCTATACAAAATGTCAATGAGAAAGGAATCCTCCACTGATGATTCCTAACTGTCCAGGGAGACACTAATTAGCATTTAGAGGTAAACACTTATTGTATGTAAAACCACACACTTAATGTACTCTGAAATGTGCCATGGTGTATATCCACCTTTACACGGACCAGTGTCTATTGCAGGAACAATGACACAGCTCGTTTTATTAAGCTAATCTGGCTTTTGGTGTTCAAAGTTTATCACTCTAGATGTTCTGGACAGAACAAAGATAGGCTAGAATATGTGATGTAATGAAATTTTTTATACTTCATCAGCCAACATCAAGATAAACTGTATTGAACTAGCAGGTGTTCAGCTGAAGAGTGTTTAAACTGTTAGTGTAAAGCTGAAACTTCAATAAATGCTAGGAAAGGATCCAGGTTTCATTATTGGTGATACAGTTTGAGTGGATAAATTCTATCCATTTTAGCTAAACCCTCCAGCTTCATATTAATCATGAAGTAGAATAAAGTGGGAAAAAAACAACCATAGGGGAAAGTGAAAATAAGAGTTTAAAAACTGAAGTATTACAAAGGTCAGCTTCTTCATGAGAAGACAAACATAGCTGCATTTTAATTAAATTATGGGATTGAAAAAATAATTTATGTGCCATCTGGTCCTTCTCACAACTTATGAAAGGAAGAAGAGAAAACTGAAAAAAACTAGATTTTCTCTCTGATGCTGTCATTACTTTTCTGTAGGAGCTTGGCAAATCACACATCTCTCCAGACTTCAGTTTTCTTTTCTGTAAATATGTTATTAGATAAGATGATTTGAGAGTCCTTAATTTTGGAGAATTTTGTCAATAATTTTTGGAGATTTGGTGTATATAAATAAACGATTATAAAAGTAAATTATATTCTCACAGCATTTTAAAGAGAAAAATGTTACATGCCAAGTCCATAAGTTATTAATTTTATTGAGAGTTTTTAATTTACCACTCTACTAACTATTACCATACATTTTCTATTTTAACATTCACTCCAGCATTAGGTTGTAGTTTTACTATTTTTCTCTTTTAACAGAAGCGGAACTGAGGCTAAGATAGTGTAACCTGCCCATAATTTCACTGTTGGTAATAGTTGGAGCTTGGATACGCCAGGGAATGTGACTATGGATGCTGTGGTCTTAACCAATGTGTTGTGATAATAAATTAGTAATTCGCTATGTGTGTGGTAGTTCCAGTGGCAGAACAATAAAGTCATCTGTAAACTCTGTAGTAAATGCTTATTTTGGTAAATTTCAAATCACAGAAATTTTGCTATTTTTACTACCGGCTGTAATTCAAAGATTAGTATTTGGCAGACAGGTCATGAAAAATAAAGTAATGATGGGGAGATTAGTTTTACCAGATATTTATACACTCTGTAAATCCTCTAAAATTGAAGGAGTACAGAACCACATGGCCAAACCAATGAAATGGAGTAAAACACTCAGAAAAAAAATTAAAGAATAGTTTAAAACTTAATATCTGATAAGATTTGCATTTCAGAACTCTTCAACATATATAAACTTTTTAATAAATGGTATTGGGTAACTGTATAGTCACTTAGAAAAAGAAAAATTGAATATATAATGTATATCATGTAACGGAATAATCCCCAATTCTTTCAGTTATGTAAATGTAAAACTAAAATTGCACAAGCATGAGAAGTAAATGTGAGTAAATTTATTTGTTACCTGGCACTGGGGCCGGGTTTTCTAAATTTGTCTCAAAAAATTAAAAAAAAATAAAATAAAATACTGATAATGTGGCTACACAAAAGCAAAAGAAAAATGTTTTGCATGACAGAAACATCAGAGGCAAAATCAAAAGACAATAACAAACTGGAAGAAGAGATCTGTAACTTTTGTCTTAGATAAATAACTAATAACAGTTAAAATTTAAAAAGACCCTTGGAAGAATATTGTCCAAAATAATAAAATATTCAGAGATTGACAATGTTAAAAGTACACTAAAAGATATGAAAATACATTGAGATGCAATTCAATCTTTACAGAGATATAATTCTTTACATTTAAGATTGGCAAAATCTAAAAGCTGGTCAGCATGCCCTTTAAAGAAATGTTAGAAAAATGGGTGTTCTCAAAATTGCTAGTGGGAATGGCAAATGAAACCCCCAGTTCTAGGACTTTACCATGAAAATATGATGCCAAAAATATGAACAACCCATATACAAAGTTATTAGTAAAAGTGAAATATTAGAAATAACGCAAATACTCATCCACATGAGATTGTTGCATACACTCTAATACATTCAAAGAATTATATCCTATCAAATTATTTAAAATGAATGAGAAATATCTATACTGTTTCAATTCGTGATTAACCATCCTCTCCCTCACCTCCCAATAAAACACAGTTTTGAATTGTTATTCCAAAAGAAAGGAGAGGTAAATCTTACAATTTTCTAACATACTAAGAAACCTCTTAGTTTCTACTATGTTTCATTTGCATTTGGTAAGAACATCCAGAAGGAGAAAAGAAGTGAAATGATACACAGAAGTGAAATGATACACAAAGCTACTCCTTAAGTCATTGTGGATGATGTGGGAAAAAAGCAATTATATAAAATAAATCTTAGGATAAAACCAGATTTTAATTTAAGCCACATAGCTATTGAAATATGCATGTAAAAAAATTGCAAGCAAATCTACACTGTAGTTTTGTGCCTTTTTCCATTGACTAAATCAGGTCTCTCATGTCCACAAATTTAAAATATTTCCAAAAACTCTCTTTTTATCTCTGTCATGGTTTCTGTTATTTTACTTTCTGTAACTCAAAGTGAGATTAAACTTACCTTGATTACTCAGTTTATATTGTAGATATAATTAAAATAGGGCCAATTTTAAAGGTATATCATAAATATGTTAAAAGAAATTCGTGGAAGAAGTAAAAAGTAATTTTGGCTGATAAGAAAGGAGATTTGGCATGTTTTAAAGGTCACTGAGATGAAATGCAGTGACTCACACCTGTAACCACAGCATGTTGGGAGGCCGAGGTGGGAGGATTGCTTGATCTCAGTTCAAGACCAGCCTGGGCAACATGGAAAATCCTGTCTCTACAAAAAGTATAAAAATTAGCCAGATGTGGTGGTGTGTGCCTGTAGTCCCAGCTACTTGGGAAGCTAAAGTTGGAGGATTGCTTGAGCCCAGGAGGTCGAGGCTGCAGTGAGCAGAGATTACACCACAGCACACCAGCCTAGGTGACAGAGTGAGACCCTGCCTCAAACAAATTAAAAATGAAACATATAAATGAAATGAAATAAAGTATAGATTTAATAAAATATTACAGTATGCCATCAATAAATATTTTGAGGTATGGAATTCCAAAATCTACCCTTACATAACAGCAACTAAAATTCTGGAAAATCCATCAGAATTGATTCTTTGAAACTCTGGAATTTAGTAAAAGCAATTGAAAACCCTTAATACAAATTACTGAAGTACAGAAAAAATAATAAACTTTATGGTGTTTCAATTTTCCATTGTCCCACACCTCACTCCCCAGCTCAGTGGTAGTCTTAAAAGTAACAGCCAACCTCATTAGTTCCAGTACAGGAAAAATTCCTATAAACACACACTCATCTGAAACTGACTGAAAAACAGAAAATCAGAATAGATTTGTAACAAGCAAAAGAATGAGTCAGTATTCCAAAAACTTTTAACAAAAACAATAACAAAACAATGCCTAGAACCAAAAGGTTTCAGTGGTCAGTTCCACCAAATGTTAAGGAGAAACTCACACCGATCATGTACAAACTCTTCAAAAAATAAGATACAAGAGAAGGGCATAATTGCTAACTCAATCTGTGAGATCCACATCATTCTGATACCAAAGCCAGGCAAAGACATCACAAGAAAAGAAAAATACAATCTGATATCCCATATAAATATAGATGCAATGATCCCCAATAGAACAGAATCTTCAATAGGATACCTAATTCAACAACATATGAAAGGATTACACACCATGACCAAGTGAAATTTTTCACAGAACTTCAAAATCGGAAAATTGATCACTATAATATTCCATATCACTAGAATAAAGGAAACACACACATATACATGATCAACTCAATAAATGCAGAAACAATTTTGATACCTTTTCATGATAAATATACTCAACACACTATGAATAGCAGGAAATTTCCTCAACTTGATAATGTTATGATACCTAATTGTAAAAGACTCCATCATACTTAATTGTGAAAGACTCAAAGCTTCCCCGCTAAGATCAGGAACAGTACAAGGATGTTTGCTCTAGCAACTTCTATTCAACATCGTATCAGAAATTGTAACCAGAGGCAATTAAATCAGGAAAATGAGAAAAGGAATCTAAATTGGAAAAGAAGAAATAAACCCATCTCCATTTGTAACTAACATAATTATACACATAGAAAATTCTAACAAATCCACATGTTAAAAAAATAAATCAGCAGAGTTGTGAGATACAAGATCAACACATCAAAATTCATTCTATAGCTATACACTAAAAATGAACAAGCCAAAGTTGAAATTAACAAAAAGATTTCATTTACAGTAGTAGCAAAAAGAATAAAATATTTAGTAATAAATTTAACCAAGGAAGTGCAAGCATGGTATGCTGAAAACTATCAGGTAGTGCTAATAGAATTTAAGAAGAACTAAATAAATGGAGAGACTTCTATATTTATCGATTAGAAGATTTAGTATTATTAAAATATCGGTATTCCTTAAATTTATTTAATGAATTTAATCAGCGTCAACATTCTAACTACCTGTTTGCAGAGATAGATACGATGATCTTAAAATTCCTATATTAATGCAAGAAGTCCAAACATTCCAAACAAAAGAACAAAGCCGACTCACAATTTTTAATTTCAAAACATAATACTACAAAGGTACAGTAATTAAAGCAGTGTGGTACTGACATAAAGCTAGATACATAGATTAATGAATAGAGTGGAGAGTATAGTCATATAAACCCATGAATCTTTAGCTCAACAGGAGAATAAAGAAAATTAAATAGGGAAAGAATTAGTCATGTCAGCAAATGGTAATTAGACTATTGAATATTCATATGCCAAAGCATAAATTTGTATTCCTTCTCCACATTTTTTATGTCATATCCTTTAAACTTCATTTGCATAAATTTATAGAATGCAGGTAAATTTTGTTACATATTGTGTGGTAGTGAAGTCAGGGCTTGTAGTGTATCCATCAAAAACTAACTCAAAATGGGTTGATAATCTAAATGGATCCTCTAGAATTACAAAACACTTAGGAGGAAGCATAGCTGTAAATCCTTGTGACCTTAGATTAAGTAAGAACAAATAGATAAGCTATTTATCAAAATTTAAAAATGTTCTGTATCAAAAGATAACGTATAAAATGTGATAAAATATTTGCAAATCATATAAAGTTCTTGTATCCAAAATATTCTAGTAAAGGATACCTGCAACTCAACATGAACAGTCCAATTAACAGATAAATAATCCAATTTTTAAAATGAGCAGAGGATTTGAATAAACTACTCATTCAAGTAGCTTCTTCATGTCTCAGTTGTGACAAATATCACATGTGTAGGAGACATTGCCAAAATTGTCCCCGGTCTAGAACCACTGCTCTAGGGGAAGAATTGTACCTCTTTCTTCAGGGGCGGCTAGCCAAAAAATGACTCAGGCCTAGAGCATTGATGCCACCAAGTGAAAGCTATTTTACCCTAATGTCAGGAGAAGTACAAAAATGTTTGCTCTAGCCAGTTTTACTTAACAGAGTGAATGAAGTCAACAAAGAGACAGAAATGGGAAGACCTTAAGCCTTGAGAAAAGTCCTTTCGGTCATTTGATCAAACTTTACCCGAATGCTGTTCACCTCTGGAGCTTACAATGACATAAACCAGTAAATTTTATTCTTTGACCTAAGCCAGTTTGATTGACATTTTTTCTAATTTGCAACCAAAATAATCTTAAATAGTTTGCCATTATAATCGAAATAGATAAAATGCACCCATTAATTAAAAATTGAGTAATTTTTTAATTATTCAAAAAATAAAGGTTGTTTTTCCCGTATGATTTATAATAGTTTTGAGCTTCTTTGCAAGTGCTGCCACATACAGAATGAAAATTATTTTGCATGCTTTACTTTTTAGATAAATGATTGTAATTTTAAATCCTGATATAACTCTTTGCTAAGGTATCTGCATTAACTGTGTCCATTGTTAATAAAACTAATTCATCAAAAGTCTATAATAAAATGGGTTGCTTATATAACTTTAATCAGCTATTGCTTTGAATCCTGTTATTTTCAAAAGACGAAAATTATATAGCCATTGTGGCAGTTCCCACTGGGAGTAAAATTGCAGTGCTTTTAAAATGTTATTACTTTCACTTTTATTTGAGCTGTCCTCCACAATCATGTCACTCTTGGACGATGCTAAATAATAGAGACATAATATGAATAAAGCCTTAATCATGGCTTGAGCATGTGTCACCTTCATTGTGTGGTATTTTAGAACAAACGTTGTAGATTTTTCTTTAAAGAATCTATTTAATTATCATTAAAAAGTAAAAACACTTCTTTCAAATACATCTATATAAAAAATAATTATTTTTAAGAAATAAGGGAGAATACAAGTCAGTTTGATTTATACACAGAAAATTTTAAATTAATTATATCATATTTTACCTCAATTTTGAGTATTTTAACAAAGTCAAATAATTTTCTATCCATGTAAAATACACTCTGCCAGTATTTTCATGTGCAAGAACTTATTAATGTGTAACATTTGAGACCATTTTCAAGTTGAATTAGTACAAAAAATGCATTAGGACAAAAATTGTAGACTATTTTGAGTAAGAAATACGGTAATTTTGAGTAAGAATGTGTGCCATTTCTTCTTCTTAAATATATGTGTCTGCCCAGAGACCAACACACCTCCAGGCACTTCATTTCTTTACTTATTTACTAACCCTTTTCACAGAGAAATTTGAATATTTGAAAGATCTTTATAAAGGAATAACCATAAATAGTAGTCCTTTAGATTAATCCATGGTTCCAAAAGAACTCATGATTGAACAAGCAAAATTAATAGAATCCTTCTTTGTCACTGCAAGCTCAAAATTATTTTGCACTGCAATAAAATCACGTCTTTTCATAGACTTTTACGATGGTTAAGGATAAAAGTTTAATTCCTTCATTCTGAAAATTGACCCTATTTTTGAAATGGCTTACTACAAAAGACATGGAGTACATCTAAAAAAGAAATATTAAAAGTGCTTAGTAACAACAAAAACAAAAGTGACACCATATTATGAGTCTAGGAAACCTACTTCTTTTTTTGTTTTGTTTTTGTTTTTTGAGAGGGAGTCTCGCTGTGTCGCCCAGGCTGGAGTGCAGTGGCGCCATCTCGGTTCACTGCAAGCTCCGCCTCCCGGGTTCCCGGGTTCCTGGGTTCACGCCATTCTCATACCTCAGCCTCCGGAGTAGCTGGGACTACAGGCCCAGCCACCGCTCCGGGCTAATTTTTTGTATTTTTAGTAGAGACGGGGTTTCACTGTGGTCTCGATCTCCTGACCCCGTGATCTGCTCACTTCGGCCTCCCAAAGAGCTAGGATTACAGGCGTGAACCACCATGCCCGACCCGAAACCTACTTCTTTTTAACAAAGCATACTATTAAACTGTGATAAAATGCACTGAAATTCTATGTCCATTAAACAATAAGTCTGCATTCCTCCTTCCACCTTATTTCTGAACAACCATCATTCTATTTTCTGTCTTTATAAATTTGACTATTTCAGGTACCTCAGATAAGTGGAATTACATGCTTGTCTTTTTTTGAGTGGCTTATTCCACTTAGTATAATCCCCCAGAGTTTATCAATGTAGCATATATCAGAATTCTCTTCATTTCTAAGACTGAATAATATTCCATTTTATGTATATACCACATTGTAAGGTCAGCGGACACATTGGTTGCTTCCATGTTTTAAACAACATAAATAATACTCCTGTGAACACCATGGTTATGCAAATATATTTTTAATATCTTGCTTTCAGTTCTTTTGGGCATATATCAAAAAGTATATCATATGATAATTTTATATTTAATTTTTTGTAAAACCAGCATATATTTTCCATATTGACTGCATCATTTTACATTCCTACAAGCAGTACACAGGGTTCCCATTTCTCTGTGTTCTCATCATGAGTAGTTATTTTTCTGTTTTGTTACTTTAGAGTAGTCATCTTAATGGGTATGTGGTGGTATCTCACTGCGGTTTTGATTTACATTTTTATAAGTATTAGTTGTATTGAGCATCTTTTCATGTGCTTATTATCTATGCATATGTTTTTCAGAGAAATGTCTATTCAAGATCTTTGTTCATTTTTAAATCTGGGTTTATGTTGTTGTTATTTTTGTTGTTGTTGCAGAGTTACCAGAATTTTATACATATTTCCAGACACTATTTCCTTATTAGATATATGATTTGTAAGTATATTCTCCCATTCTGTGGGTTGTTTTTTTTTAATTTGTTGGTACTGTCTTTTGATACAAGAAGATATTTTATTTTTCAGAAAGTACAATTTGTCTTTCTTTCTTTAGTTGTCTGTGTCTTTGGAACCATATCCAGGAAACCAATGTGAAGAAATTTTGCTCTATTTTTTTCATAGAGTTTTATAGTTTTTATGCACTTATGTGTAGGTCTTGGATAAATATTGTGTTAACTATTGTACATGGTGTTGGGTAAGTCTCTAAATCCATTCGTTTACCTGTAGATATCCACTTTTCCCAGAGCCATTTGTTTAAAAGACTATCCTTCCCTCGTTGCTTATAGTGGCACCCTTGTAAAAAATCAATTTACCATATATGGAAGAGCTTATTTCTTGTATATCTATGATGCCTCCTTAGACTATGTGTTTGGAATTATGCCAATAACATACCATTTTGATTACTGTAGCTTTGTGGTAAGTTTTAAAATCAGTACGTTGGAGTCCTCCAGCTTTGTTTTTCTTTTTCAAGATTGTTTTAACTATTAAGGGTCCCTTGAAGCTCCATATAAATTTTATGATGGGTTTTTCTATTTCTGCAAAAAGATCATTGAGATTTTGCTAGAGATTTCATTGAATTTGTAGATTGCTTTGGGTAATATTGATATCTTAACAATGTTAAGTCTTCCAATTGATAAACATAGGATTTCTTTACATGTATTTATGTCTTCTTCAGCAATATTTTATTATTTTTATTGTGAATGTATTTTATCTCTTTGATTACATTAATTTCCACATTTTATTCTTTTGATGCTATCATAGATAAAATTATTTTCTTAATTTCCTTTTCAGATCGTTCGTTGTTAGTGAATAGAAATGCAACTGATTTGGGTGTGTATATTTTGTATCTTGCTATGCTGATTAATTTATTACTTCAAACAGTTTTTTGTTTTTAATTTTTGTAAAATCTTTAGGGTTTTCTATATAAGATCATGTCATCTGCAAACAGAGATAAAAAATAATAAAAGGCATCCAAAAACATTTGCCTTGTTTCTGATCTTACGGGAAAAGCTTTCAATCTTTTACCACTGAGTAAGATAGTTGGTGTGGGTTTTTAATACACGGCTAATATGGTTTGGTTGTGTTCCCACCCAAAATCTCATCTTGAGTTTTAATCCTCATAATCCCCAAGTGTCAAGGGTGGGATTAGGTGGAGGTAATTGGATTATGGGGGCAGTTTTCCCCATGCTGTTCGCATGATAGTGTGAGTTCTCATGAGATCTGATGGTTTTACAAGGGACTCTTCCCTGTTAAAGTGACACTTCTCTTTCCTGCTGCCCTGTGAAGAAGGTGCCTGCTTCTTCTTTGCCTTCAGCCATGATTGTAAGTTTCCTGAGGCCTCCCTAGCAATGCAGAACTGTGACTCAATTAAATCGCTTTCCTTTATAAATTACCCAGTCTCAGGTATTTCTTCATAGCAGTGTGAGAATGGACGAATACAATGGATTTTATTATGTTGAAGCAGTTTCTCTGCATTCCTAGCTTACCGAATATTTTTATCATGAAAGAGTGTTGAATTTTGTCAAACTTTTTTTTCGGAATCAACTGAGATGATCACGTTTTATATCCTTCATTCTGTTAATGTGGTGTATTACACTGATTTATTTTCATATGTTGAACTATTCTTGCATTCCAGTAATAAAACCCACTTGGTCATTGTGCATAATATATTTGGTATGTTGCTGAATTAAGTTCACCAACATTTTGTTGAGATTTTTGCATCAATGTTTATAAGGGATATTGCTCTTTAGTTACCTTTTCTTTCAGTGTCTTGTCAACTTTGGCATCAGGGCAAAGCTGGCTTCATAGGACAAGTTGGAAAATATACCTTTCTCTTTAATTTTTTTGAAAACTTTGAGAAAGATTGGTGTTAGTTCTTTAAGTGTTCTTGTGTCCTGACATGTGACTTATCTCAGAGAATGCCTCATATGTGCACTTAAGAAGAATGTATATGCTGTTCTTGTTGGGTAAACTGTTCTACATATTTCTGTAAAATCTAGTTGGCTCATTGTATTGTTCAAATTCTCTATATTCTTACTTATCTTCAATTTGGTTGTTCTACTCATTACTGGGAATGACATATTAAAGTCTCAAACTATTATTATAGAGCTATTTCTCTCTTCAATATTGTTGGTTTCTGTTTCATATATAATGGTCTGTTATGAGATATGTAAGTATCTATAATTGTATATCTTCTCATTGAACTGAATATTATATTTTATTATATGTAATGTCCTTTATTATTGTAATCTTTTTTGATTAAATGCCAATTTGGTCTGATATTAGTTTAGACATCCATTATTCTTCAGTTACCATTTACATAAAATATATTTCTTTATTATTTCATTTTTAACCTATTTGGGTCTTTGGATTTAAAGTGAGTCTATATGTATACAATATATAGTTAGCTAATATTTATAAATTATTTACTCTGCCAATCTCTGTATTTTGACTGGAGATTTTAGTCTATTTACATTTAAATGATTTACTGATAAGACAAATTTAAAATGATTAAAGATAAGAATACTTACTTCTGTCATTTTGTTATTTTTTTTCTCCATGTCATAGCTTTTTGTCCCTTATGTCCTGCGTTATTGTCTTTTTTGTGTTGAGTTGACTTTTTGCATGAAAACATCTAAATTCAATTTCATTCTCTCTCTTGTGTGTGTGGTTGTGTGTGTGTGTCTATGTTATAGCTATTCTCTTTGCATTTACCATGTGGATTACATTTAACATCCTAAAGTAATAATATTCTAATTTGAATTTATCGTATCTTAAATTCAACAAAATACAAAAACTCTGTTTCTAAATAACTTTGTCCCCATGCACATTCAGGTATTAATGTCACAAAATTAAATATTTATATATGTGTGCCCTAAGGCAAAAACTAATAATAGTTTTTAATGGATTAGACTCTTGAATTATGTAGAAAACAAATGTTAAGTTACAAACCAAAGATACAATAGTAACTTTTATTTGAACAACCGTGTTGGTAAATATATGTTTCTTAAATCATGCAGGAAACAAAATCTGGAGTTAGAAACCGAGGTTACAATGACAGTAGCTTATGTAATTATCCATGTATTTGCTTTTGCTGAGACTATGTTCTTCATAGGGCTTAGTGTTGCAGCACAGTGTTATTTCATTTCAACCTGCAAAATTCCTTTTAGTATTTCTTGTGGGGCTAGTCCAATAATTACAAACTTTTGTCTATCTGAAAATATCTCAATTCCTCCCTCACTTTGAAGGATACTTTTGTTGAACATAAGATTCTCGGTTGAGAGTTTCTTTCTTTCACCACTTTGACTATATCAGCCCACTGACTAGGACCTCCAAAGTTTCTGATAAGAAATATGATGATAATGTTATTGAAGATTCCTTGTATGTGATGAGTTGATTCTCTCTTGTTTCCTTTAAGATTCTTACTTTGCCTTTGTCTTTCAATAGTTTGATTATAATGTGTCTCAGTGTGTGTCTCTTTGAGTTCATCTCACTTGGGTTTCAGTGAGCTTTTTAGATATTTATATTCATGTTCTTCATCAAAATTAAAAATATTTGGCCATTGTTCTTTGAATAATCTTTCTATCTTTGTCTGTTACAAGTACCACAATGTGTACATTTGTCAGCCTGATGATGTTTCACAGTTCCTTTGGACTCTTTCCACTTGTCTTTAATCCTTTTTTCCCTTTCTGCTCCTTAGACTTGATCATTTTAATGTAAACTATCTTCAAGTTTACTGAATCTTCTGCATGCTCACATCTGCCTTTGAATTCCTCTGGTAAAATTTCCATTCCTTTTACTGTACTTTTGAACTCCAGGATTTCTTTCTTATTTCATCTCAGGTTTTGTATTTATTTACTTACATTTCCATTTTATTTATATATCATTTTCTTGACTTTCTCCATATCTTCTTTTAATTCTTAGAGCATTTTTAAAATTGTTGTTTTAAAGTCTTTTTCAATTAACTTTGCCATCATGCCTTTTCAGGGATGATTTCTGTTGGTATTTTTTTCCGTGTGCCATACTTTCTTATTTCTTTATATCATTTGTGTTTTTTTAACTGGATAATTCAATTTAATAATTTGGTTACTCGGGATATCAGATTCTCCCTCTTCCTTAGGATTTGCAGATTTTAAAAATAATTTTGTTGTGTATTTTGATTGTTTTAGGTTGTTTCTGTGTACCAAAGGTAAACTTAATATCTCAAGCCTTTTCTGAGTGTGTGCATTTCTTTGGGCATATGTGGTGGCTCTCTGAATTTCTACATATATAAGGTTGATTTTCTTTTTTTTTTTTTTTTTATTGAGATGGAGTCTCGCTCTGTCGCCCAGGCTGGAGTGCAGTGGCCAGATCTCAGCTCACTGCAAGCTCTGCCTCCCGGGTTCATGCCATTCTCCTGCCTCAGCCTCCTGAGTAGCTGGGACTACAGGCGCCCGCCACCTCGCCCAGGCTAGTTTTTTGTATTTTTTAGTAGAGACGGGGTTTCACAGTGTTAGCCAGGATGGTCTCGATCTCCTGACCTCGTGATCCGCCCGTCTCGGCCTCCCAAATAAGGTTGATTTTAAAGTTCCTAGAACTTACATTTAGGTTCCCAAAAGAGAAAAAAGAGGAAAAACTAAGGGATACAGAGAGAGAAATTTAAAAAGGCACCAGCCCTTTAAATTCCCTGATAGTTATTTCAGCTATGGGGGGAGGGGCTTGCAACAGTGTGAGTAAGAGGGCAACAGTGGCTGTCCACCACTATGCCTGCATCTCCAAGATATGAAACAGCAACCCATGATCAGAACACAGATCCCTGATATTTAGAGGATAGGGTCCGTATTGCCCAACCTGGCTCCCGCAGGCTGCATGAAAGCAGTCTCTGGAGCATATATAGTTCCCTGCTATGGGGCTAGTGAAGTAGAAAATAGGTAGCTAGAAGGATAGCTAAGAGTTTAAACTGACTAAAGTTATTGACAATTTAAGACTCAAACATTCCCTGGACAGTTACAAACCTTCCAATAGACTACATAATTCAAAAAACCATTATATTATATAGATTCTGTTATGTAATTGTTTTCTATTTAGGGAAATGTATTACTGGTGTTTTCCACTCCACCATCTTCCCAAATTTTCACCTGTGAACCCACTTCATCTATATAAACACATTTCATATATATGTTTCAAAAATCATTATTATATAATTTAATTTGGCTTCTTCTTTTTTAATTAACCAAGAACTGACTGCTTCTACATGTGTTCTTCACCGAGAAGTATAGCAAATAATATTTTTAATACACTTTACTTTTCCATTATAGACTTCATATTTCATAGTAACTTAGCCATCTTTTGCCAACTCTCTTTCCCAAGTATTGTGGTTATAATTTAAAAAGTGATAAAACCTACTAAGATATTAACTGATAATTTATTAGTTTTTTTATCAGTTAATGAGGGGTTCAACAACCAAAACTCTATATGAAGTAATGTCTTAACAGTGAGATAATAGGGAAATTCACAATTTACAGCAGGGACTATTTTTAGGTGGCATTCTAATATAACATCATTTGGATTTATATCCATTTCACATACATACAAAACTATTAGATAACAAATGTGGCATAAAGATAGATTTTATTATAAACTGATTTATAAGAGATTAATTACTAACATAGCACGAGCTGGTATTATATGGTGATTTCATCTTTAAATAATATAAGGCCTGTGATTAATAGAATTAAGAGGGCATATATTAAAAAATTTACATTTTGTTGTTATTGTTGACATTTTTCCTATTCTCATTTATTCTAGTTTTCCTTATTTTATTTGAAATAAGTTCTGTAGCCTATGTGTTAATGTATATCTATCTCATATGCCATTTGTCATAATATTTATAGAAAATTACAATGTGTTCAGTCACTATGTTTATCTGTAGAGTGAAAAAATATTTGTGTAAAAATATTTGTGTTTCTCAAAAAATAATAATGCTAAAAATAAACCCAGCTTAATGATATCTTGGATTCATAATAATAAAATGAAGAGGTCTACTTTATCTGAAGACAAGTCTACTTGCTGACTTTGAAACTTTTATGTTATCACCAATGTAGAATGCAAGATGAAGTCATTTGTTACTGTTATTGATCAAATTTTGTTTTTGTCTTTTTCTCTTTATTAAGGTTTTATATATACAAAAAAAACTGATTTCATTTCAGATCCTGATAAACAGGTGATTTATTTAACAGAAGTCATTGAAATAGAGTAACAGGCTAGCAAGCTTATTAGAATGCCCCTGGTTATTTGGCCTCCTGTGCTGAAAATGATGGCTTTAGCTATATTCAGTAGATGTAAATTTTTTTTTATTATGGCATGTGCGAATAGCCTGAAAAATCTGCAATATTATCATCTAAGAATGTATCTGATTCAAGATATATTCTGGTGCTTCTTAGATGTAAACAATTACCATAAAGTTGTGTCTTTAAATAGAAACAAACTACCTATAATCTGGTTCATACTGAACATTGCACATTCTCAATTCTTTGTATATATTGAAGCAACTAGTTTTAAAGCAGACACTCATGTATGTTGTCCACTTTGAGAAGTATGCAAAACTACAACTATTTCCTCTGCCAAGCTATTGTTAATATCCCACTTTCCAATTTTTGGAGCTATGACTTGGGCAACATTAAAGTTATTACTAACTTAAAATTTCTTATTATTCTCCAGAAACATTAGGGATGTTACCATTATGAGTTACTATTAAATATTATTTAATAACAAATTTTAGATTAATTACTTTATGTACTTAAGTACATTTAATTGAGTACTTACTGTGTATAATATGGCACATGCTAGGTGTTTGGGATTATTTTCAGGTACGTTAAATTGAGCAAAAATTCCTCTGGAAAAGAGACACAGATTCAAATAGATTTACATTTAGCTGGTGGGTAAGATATGAATTAATCATGTGAATAGATGGATAAGTCAAAAATACCCCAAGGTTGTTGATACGGTTTGGCTCTGTGGCCCCACCCAAATCTCATCTCCAATTGTAATCCCCTTGTGTCAGGAAAGGGACCTGGTAGGAGGTGATTGGATCCTCTCGTGGATTTTCTCCATGCTGTTCTCGCGATAGTGAGCTCTCATAAGAGCAGATGGTTTTGAAGTGTGGCACTTCCTTGCTCTCTCTCTCTCCTGCCACGGCGTAAGACATGCCTTTTTCCCCTTTGTCTTCTGCCATGATTGGAAGTTTCCTGAGACCTCCACAGTCATGCAGAATTGTGAGTCAATTAAACCTTTGTTTTCTTGTTTTGTTTTGTTTTTTAATTACTCAGTCTAAGCAGTTCTTTATGGCAATGTGAAAATGAACTAATAAAGTTGTCAGAGAGAAAAAAGAAGTTAAAGTAAGACATTGGTGTTTTTTGTTGCTATTGTTGTTGTAGTTTGTTTGTTTTGAGACAGAGTCTCGCTCTGTCGCCAGGCTGGAATTCTTTGGTGCGATCTCGGCTCACTGCAACCTTCACCTCTCAGGTAAGTGATTCTCCTGCCTCAGCCTGCCGAGTAGCTGGGACTACAGGCACGGACCACCACGCCCAGCTAATTTTTACATTTTTAATAGAGACGGCGTTACACCATGTTGGCCGAGATGGTTTCGATCTCTTGACCTCACAATCCGCCCTCCTTGGACTCCCAAAGTGCTAGGATCACAGGTGTGAGCCACCGCACCTGGCTGACATTGGTGTTTTTGTCAACTGACCTTGTATGGTCATCAATTCTGTGTACAGTTCTGGGTAGATTAAGCAATACAAAGGAGAGCAACACAGGAACTGCCTTTTACTCATCGAATAATTTGTGTGTTTACTATTTAATTTATTTTAACTCAATCATAAATGGGAAACTAAAGTTAAGGGAAATATATAAGTCACTGCTCAAATATTTAACAATGGTAATTGAGATAAATAATCTCTAGGTGTGGACATAACACTGAAGTAAATTTATCATTTTACTCTAGGATAACTTGAGGGAAAAAGTATCCTTTGATGTTTATTCTAGACACTAGTTTCACTGAAGAAAATATCTTTTAAAATAACTCATTTATCTTATATGAAAAGTAATTTCAAAAGCATATTATAACCTAATAGAGGAAAATTCTACGAAGTAATATGTCCACCTATACCAAGATGCAAACTGAATTGACATTGCTGATTATAAACAAATTCTTCATTTAGATTACCATTGTGAGTTTTTCTGTCAAGATTTTCAGGTGGATAAAAAAAAAAAAGCCAGGGCAGTACAGGACTGCTTCGTTTTGTTAACCAAAAAGGCTTATAGTCATATGGTTTGGAAAATTGTTACTGCTGTGTTTCTCAGGTAGGCTCATTTATGTCAAAATAACATAATCAGAATGAAATATTGACAATCAGGATTAGAATCCTAGAGATACTATATTTTTAAATATATATATATTTCTACATGAATGTGTACCAGGTGTCTCTGACTTCCTAATAATATGTTTGCAGTCTAAGTTTTACTTTATCCCTGTCTGACTGTCCTTAGCACAGCTTGTTTGTGATGACCCTGTTAAGATACATGCTGGCTTCCCCCAGTGAAATGTTTGTATTCATAAAATAATTCAGAAGAGGAAGAAAGAACTGCAAACGATGGATTATCAAAGACCAAAGGCTGGAACAAATGTGCTTCTTCTTGTGGAAACATTTTATCATTTTTTGAAAGGGAACTTTTGAATCCCACCTATATTTTGACTCATTCTCCTCTTTCCTCCTAACTACATATTTTCGTAATTACAATTTGAACCCAGAAAAAGAAAAAAGAATAGGAACGGAAGTGCCCCAAGTGATAGAATTTTGGTAAAACATCCATTAGATGGTAAACAGCACAGTCACAGTTGGATATTTCACTTTACATTTAGGAGGTGATTCAATAAAGAAGCTCCTGAATGTTCCTCTATTTCCAAACCCAGAGAAAAAGAAAGTGGATGATTGGCACCTCCAACACAATTTATCGTTATGGCAACCTGCCGAATGGAGAATGTGTTTTGAGATTATCTTATGGAGAAAGAAAATAACTAAACAAACAAACACCAAAATGGCATGTAAATGAACTAGATAAAAGCAAGAATTAAGAATTTGAAATATTTCAAAATACTAAAATATTTTTTCAAATAAAGTGAAAAATTATATTATTAGTGAATAGTGAATGTGTATATATTGATGCAGTTGCACCTTTTTTCTTTTCTTTCTTTTCTTTCTTTTTTTTTTTTTTTTTTTTTTTTTGAGGTGGAGTCTCCCTCTGTCACCCAGGCGGGCGTGCAGTGGCGCCATCTCCGCTCACTGCAAGCTCCACCTCCCGGATTCACGCCATTCTCCTACCTCTGCCTCCCGAGTACTTGAAAGCAATTTTTCCCTAGTTGTGGATGGGGTGAGGAGAAATAATAGTTTTTCCTCCAACTCTAGCCAATGTTCTACATTTTTCTTAAAGTATGACTTAATAAATATGTATTTGGTAAGGCTTTATAAACAACACATAAAGAAAGACTAAATTCAGTATCTCTTAACTGGTAACAGAGCGAATGGAGCAAGTGAATTCATAAAGAGAAGGGTAAGCAAGATACATGTAATAGATTTTCCCGTGAAAGAAGTAAAACCTATTTTTACTGTTCCTAGAAAAGTGAATTTTAAATATCTTTGATTGGAACAGAAAGAGATTTCATCTTTTGATAAATAAGCTTTCTAAATTAATTAGTCTATTATCTACTTCTAAAATAATTTTGTTGAATCTTTGAATTTAAGCTTTAAAGAGTGATGAGTTTCAAGACAATAGCATATTTAAAATACTATGCATCAATGTACTTAAGCTCATGTAGTTGATTTTTGATACATTAGGAATGTTTTAGCCTTGATTCAGTTTATATTCCCTAAAAATACAAATTCATTTCACTTCTGGTTTTGTCCATGTTGTTAGTTGAAGAAACAAAAGTTGTTAGTTTTGACACATACAGAATTATATTTATGATATGTTTTCCATCATGTTCACAATATAGAATATCAAATATGCCAGTTCACTAAAAGTTCTATAATTCAAAATGATGAGTTTTATAAAGATGAAACTAGTTTTTAAATACTTTATAATTAAAAATAATAAATGTAAATTTGTGTCGCTATATTTCTAGATTTAATACATTTAGTTTGTTGCCTATAGATGGTTACCAATTATTGGCATCAATGTTTGTGCCAGACTGGAATTACTGGCATTACATCACTCTGACATTTAAGTGACTACCAGGTTTTCATTTTAGTGCAGGACAAATGGAATACTTATTAAGGTCAATATGCTATGATTCTTCTTAGCTCTTAGAATATACTATCAGATGAGAGAGTAATATATATCGATAACTATAATAGATTTTGATATGTACTACTGTAGAAAGTATTACTCAAAAGTTTTGTAACCACAATGGGAATGAATGAAGAGTGTTGGGTTCACTGAAAGCCTGGCAAAAAAGGATATTCTTGAAAGAAGACTGGAAGAAATGAAGCTTGTGCATACTGTCTTCTTTCTCTCTTTTTACTCCACTTCTTCCAGCCAACAGCCTATGTTTTAGTTGCTTCCCTTACTGTGACTTCTCAGATCCTCCAGAGAGATCACAGACCAAATTCAATGTTATTATTTTAGCACATCAGTACATATTGTATTATAATTCCAGTTTCAATGTCAGTCTGTCTCATCACACTGACATCCCTGGCAGCAGCATATTACACAATGCTTGTGTTAATATTTGAAAGAATACATTTGTAATTGTAAAAATATGGAAACAATCCAAATACCCATCAATCAACAAGTGGATAAAGAAAATGAGAAAATGTGATATATATATGTGTGTATATATATGTGTGTATGTGTATGTATATATAGCATATCATATAATACTACTCAGCCATAAAAAGGAACAGATTGATGCCATTTGCAGCAACCTGGATGGAAACGGAGACTATTATTCTAAGCAAAATAACCCAGGAATGGGAAATCAAACATTATATGTTCTCACTTATAAGTGGGAGCTAAGCTATGAGGATGCAAAGGCAAAAGACAGATGCAATGGACTTTGGGAACTCAGGGCAAAGGGTGGGAGGGAGGTGAGGGCTAAAGAAATTTACGAATTGGGTTCAGTGTACACTGCTCAGGTGATGGGTACAGCAAAATCTCACAAATCATCACTAAAGAACTTACTTATGTAACAAAATACCACCTGTTCCCCAAAAACCTATGGAAATAAAAAAATTTAAAAATAAAAGATAATGGATCAAAAAAGGATACATTAATGAATTAATATGTCATATTTTCAGAGAGAGAGAATTGGAGGAAAGGGCATCCAGAAAGTTGTAATGGCACCTAGCAAATGTAGTAAACAACATAGCAAGAATATTTTTGTGAACTAGGACTCAGCATGATTGAAAATGCCTTACTTTATTCCAGTTCTTTATTTTCCAGAACATTTAGTCTCTTCTGCAATACTACATGTTTTATATATTTATTATATTTATTGATTTTCTTACCCATCTAGAACACAAGATCATGAAATAAAGATATAGATCTCATTTGTGTTATGTTTTCACCAGGACCAAATATAATGCCTAGAGTGATATCAATTTGAAAATATTAAAATTGAAATTTAAACTCAGCTCTCAAGTGTTCATAATTTAATTTTTCTAAACCAAGATTGAAAATTAGACAATAGCTAATGAGATTCTTTAAAACTTATTTCAACTAAACAATTGTGTATTGAGGGCCTATCATCTGCAAAATAGTTTATAAGTAGTATAACATACAAAAGTAAACAAACTAGAATCTATTTTCCAGTTTTTCATGGTCTTCTGTGTAATCCAGACAATTACAGATCTATTTATACAGTGGAGAGTTATTAGTTATGACAGAGATAAAAAAAAAGCATTCTATGGAAACACAGGATTCAATTCTGTTTGGGAAAATTGAGACAGACTTTGAGGATGAAACCTTACTTGACCTGAATTTTTAAATATATGCCTCCTTGAAAAAATATAATAAATTAAATACACAAACTAAATAAATGCCACTCCTTCTAAGGTTGGCACTGAAAGATTAATTTACTGACATGGAGAGATAGTTAGATGTGTGTGTGTATATATATATATATATATATCTCTGTGTGTGTGTGTGTGTGTGTGTGTGTGTGTGTGTGTGTATTCCTAACGTAAAACATGAGCCACAAATCATCTAAGGTTTGACATTCAGTTATTTATCACTAATTTACCTGACACCAATTATTATTGTCCCAAGAATAAATGAGAAGTATCCTATGGAAAATTCAATCACGGGGACTGGGGACAGAACTTCCCTAAAAGTTTTAAACTCTCTTGTCTGTATAAATCTTCTTCTTTCAATGAAAACTTTGTAAGGCATTGGTTTTATTTTTCTAAAAGGGAAGGTTCAAAAGATTTAGAATTAAGAATAGCAAAGCTAATTTGAAAAGAAACAAGGGTGTAAGGCTTAAACCCCAAATCTTTAAATTTGTACTATAGCTTAATGAAAATCTTAATAGTAAAATAGAATAAATAAAATGATGGAATATAATGAAATGACTGATTAGAGATATATCTACATATCACATATGTTTGCTTGTTATTTAATTTTGCTTATTTTTAACACACAAATTTTCTGTGAACAATTAATTATTATTTCCTTTGTAAATTGTTACATACACAGAGCCATCAGTCTTAATCTTTCTATTTCTTCTTTTACTTTTATAGATAGAAAGGCAATCATCAAACTAAGATAAAAATAATTATTCACAGATTTTTTCATTTTTATTTTAGATTTATGTATTTAACTTTTCTGATTGAGCTGCAAGCCATTTTGCAACATGTTTTTAGATAGAAATCCAATCCAACAATATATTTTAAAACCAGTTAGTGTTAGTCTCAACATCATTTATTCAATATTCAATACTTCTCTCACAGAATTCAGGTGTATGCTTGTTATATAATGGCAAATTATATAAACACTACACAAATAATTTTATTGACTTGGTAAACTAAAAAGACCATTTAATAAAATTGTTGAGAAAATGAGTAAGACTTTACAAGCAAAAAAATGTGAAAGGGTATAACTGAATCTTTTAAAAATATTTAAGGAGGTTATACTAATGGAGGGTCAATTTACTTTCTCAGAATGTGTTTATAGCCATTAAAATGTTTTGGTTGTTTGTACCATTAAAAAGAAAAAGGTTGTTTGTTTTTAATCAGAGAAAGATGGGATAATTTAGCTTGGGAAGGAAGGAGAAGACAAGGAAACAGCAGAGGAGAAGGAAACTCAGACAAAATGGAGTTCAAGGAATTATATCTCATCATTTGCTGACCCTAGACAGTTTTTTGGTCTGCTATGAGAACAAAAGAAAGTACTCAAAACAGACAAAGTTGTTCAAAAAGGACTTTGACACTGTGGACACTGTAAGGTGTCCTAAAGCTATAGGTGACAGAGTGGGAAATAGGCAGGCCTGTCTGACCTGCCTCTAGCAGCCCTCTGAGAGTGGGAAGATTTGGTTAAAGTCCAAGACAGTACCCTTGGCACACAGACACATTACAGTCGTTTCCCTGGCCAGTGCTCAATGCCATGATTTTATGTCAAGTGCCTTACTAGAAGTCGGAGTAGGAAAGAAAGAATAAAAGGCTAGTTGATGAGCATACGTGAAGACAGTCCTTCATAAATCAAGCAAATAACTGGCTGTCATTTCTTGAGAGCCAATTTTCTGCTCTAGCTAATTGGTTAGTGGAGGCTAGAGTTGCTAGAATTTGGTCTATAAACTCAAATTGTCCTTTTATAGAAACAGATTATTAAGTCTTAGAAGTCAACATTATACTTCAGATAAAAATAGAATAAAATTATGGTTAGTTGATATGGTTTGGTTCTGTGTCCCCACCCAAATCTCACCTCGAACTGTAATCCCTATAATCCCCACATGTCAAGGATGGGATCAGGTGGAGGTGGGTGGATCATGGGGGTCGTATCCCCCATGCTGTTCTCATGATAGTGAGTAAGTTCTCACGAGGTCTGATGGTTTTATAAGCATCTGGCATTTCCCTTGCTGAAACTCATTCTCTCTCCTGCTGCCCTGTGAAAAGGAGCCTTCTGCCATGATTGTAAGTTTCTTGAGGCCTCCCCAGCCATGTGGAACTGTGAATAAATCAAACCTCTTACCTTTATAAGTTACCTTTATTAGTAGTGTGAGAACAGAGTAATACATCAATCATAATAGCCAATATAGTTTGAAATTCTATTATTTGTTAGACATTGTTCTAAGCATAGTGATTATATTCATTCATCATATCCTTAAGTAAAAATGTGTGTTTTATAATGTGTGACCAAAGAGACCATTGTAGCTTTGTGGGTGACAGGTTTCAATCAGATATCCTTGAAATAACAGTGGTAGTAATGATCCCAATATAAAGAAAAATTAAGAACCAAATTCAGAATCACAAGCAGTAAATATATTAGTTGAATTATATAAAATGGTAGAGCTACCTGGATTGATGATACTAACACTAATTTGACTAAAAATAAGGTAATGAGAAGCATTAGTCTCACAGGATTCACTTAGTAGATCCGTAAGAAAAACTTCCTTTAAAACTGGATAGTTTCACTGAAAAGTTGACAGGTTCTACTAATGTTACAGTTAATTCTACGGTTTCCCAGGGATGGAGTAATCCCACTGCTGGGTATCCACCTTAGGTAAATAAACACTTATGTTCATGGAAAATCCACACACAAATATTCATCATGGCTTTATTCATAATCATCCAAATTTGGGAACAACCCAAAAGTCCTTCAATGGCAAAGGAATAAAGGAATTGTGATAGGTCCATACAATGGAATATTAAGAATGAAAAGGAAATAACTATTGATAAACAACGACAGGGATGAATCTCAAAGATATGATGCTGAAGAAATAAACCAGTCTCAAAAATTAAGTATTTTAATATAATGATTCTTATAAATGATTTTCTAGAAAAAGCAAAATTATAGTGACAGAAGAGATTGCTGGTTTCCAGGGTTTAAGTATGGAGGAAATATATTACTAAAAAGATCAGCATGAAGGAATTTTGGGGGAAGTACTGAAGAAAATATTCTCTAACCTGATTGTGGTGGTGTTACATGATTCTATTCGTGTATAAAAACTCACAGGACTATAGATCACAATAGAGTCAATTTTATTGTATTTTAATATTAAAATAGAGTAATTTTTAAAATTAGAGACTAAACATATTACACTGACAAGATATGCCCCCAAATATAATTATATACTTTATGAAAGATTAAATTGAAAGTCAGAAAAATTTAGAATTAAGTATACAGATATCTAAAAAAAAGTATTACCATCCTGAAAGAAATAAATCTATGCAATTAGATAAATTAGATCCCAATAGTTATTTTTAGAAAATTTAGCCTATAAATTTAATGTAATAGCCTCATAATTATAATTCAAAATATGTTGTTTGCTATTCTATTTAGACTTTTAATTTTTGTTTAAAATGTAATTGTTGATACACAGTATTATAATGCTTCTAATAACATGTTTTACCATATTTATTGTCTAATTGTACTTTCAATAATTACATATCTGTAAATGTTTTAAATCAGGTAATTATATGATTTAAAATGAAATAAAATGGCATATATTTAATTTAAAATATTTGGACTTAATTAACTTTGTATATTAATGATGCTAAACATTATTCAAAGGCCATTTAGAAATATCCTTAAAATATCTTAGACTTAAGTAGAATAATAAAAATCAGAGCTTGAATATAAAACTTTTAAGAAGAGTAAGCATTTAGAAAATTTGTATACAAATCAAAATAATACTCAAATAACCTTGTCTTCACAAAAATTTATCCTGAATAGCATCAAAGACCCAACACTAACAGGTATTATTATTCTCTATTTTAAAAACGAGAAAACTGAGGCACCAAGAGGCTACTTACATGTCTTATGCCACATTAAACACTGTCCAAAATTATTTCAAGAGAGAAGAAATAAGTGTTCTTATAATTTTAATATGCTTCCTGGCCACATAAATGTCTTCTTTTGAAAAGTGTTCATATACTTCACTCACTTTTTGACGGAGTTGTTTGATTTTTTCCTTGTACATTTGTTTAAGTTCCTTGCAGATTTTGGATATTAGCACTTTGTCAGACAGTTAGATCACAAAAATTTTCTCCCATTCTGTAGGCTGTCTGTTCACTCTGTTGACAATTTCTTTTGCTGTGCAGAAACTCTTTAGTTTAGTTAGATCCCATTTGTCAATTTTGACATCTGTTGCAATTGTTTTTGGTGTTTCAGTCATGAAGTTTCTGCCCATGCCTGTGTCCTGAACGGTATTGCTTAGGTTTTCTTCTAGGGTTTTTTATGGTTTTAGATCTTATGTTTAAATTTTTAATCCATCTTGAGTTAATTTTTGTGTAAGGGGTAAGGAAGGGGTCCAGTTTTACTTTTCTGCATATGGTTAGCCAGTTTTCCCAGCACCATTTATTAAGTAGAGAAACCTTTCTCTATTGTTCTTTTGGTCACGCTGGCCAAAAATCAGATGGTTGTAGATGTATGGTGTTATTTCCGAGGTCTCTGTTCTGTTCCATTGGTGTATGTACATATATATATATATCTGTTTTGGTACCAGTATCATGCTGTTTTGGTTAATGTAGCCTTATTGTATAGTTCGAAGTCAGGTAGCATGATGCCTCCAGCTTTGTTCTTTTTGCTTAGGATTGTCTTGGCTATACAGGCTCTTTTTTGGTTCCACATGAAATTTAAAGTAGTTTTTTTCCTAATTCTGTGACGAGGCTCAATGAGTAGATTGATGCGAATAGCATTGAATCTATAAATTACTATGGGCAGTATGGCCATTTTCACGATATTGATTCTTCCTATCCATGAACATGGAATGGTTTTCCATTTGATTGTGTCCTCTCTTATTTCCTTAGCAGTGGTTTGTAGTTCTCCTTGAAAAGGTCCTTCGCATCCCTTGTAAGTTGTATTCCTAGGTATTTTATGCTCTTTGTAGCAATTGTGAATGGGTGTTTGCTCATTATTTGACTATTATTGGTGTGTAGGAATGCTTGTGATTTTTGCACATTGATTTTGTATCCTGAGACTTTGCTGATTTTGCTTATTGACTTAAGGAGTTTTTGGGTGGAGCTAATGAGGTTTTCTAAATATACAATCATGTCATCTGCAAACAGAGATAATTTGACTTCCTCTCTTCCTATTTCAATGCCCTTTATTTCTTTCTCTTGTCTGATTGCCCTGGCCAGAATTTCCTATACTATATTAAATACGAGTGGTGAGAGAAGGCATACTTATCATCTTGTGCCGGTTTTCAAAGGGAATGTTTCCAGCTTTTTCCCACTCAGTGTGATATTGGCTGTGGGTTTGTCATAAATAGCTCTTATTATTTTGAGATATTTTCCATCAATACCTAGTTAATTGAGTGTTTTTATCATGAAGGGGTGTTGAATTTTATCAAAGGCCCTTTCTGCATCTATTGAGATAATCATGTGATTTTTGTCATTGGTTCTGTTTATGTGATGGATTACATTTATTGATTTGCATATGTTGAGCCAGCCTTACATCCCAGGGATAAAACTTACTTGGTTGTGGTGGTCATTAAAGAAATGCAAATCAAAACCACAATGAGATACCATCTCATACCAGTTAGAATGGCAATCATTAAAAAGTAAGGAAACAACAGATCCTAGAGAGGATGTGGAGAAACAGGAATGCTTTTACACTGTTGGTGGGAGTGTAAATTAGTTCAACCATTGTGGGAGACTGTGTGGTGATTCCTCAAGGATCTAGAACTAGAAATAGCATTTGACCACGCAATTCCATTACTGAGTATATACCCAAAGGATTATAAATCATTCTACTATAAAGACACATGCACACGTATGTTTATTGCATCACTATTCACGATAGCAAAGACTTGGAACCAACCCAAATGCCCATCGATGTTAGACTGGATAAAGAAAATGTGGCACATGTACACCATGGAATACTATGTAGCCATAAAAAAGAAGGAGTTTTTGTCCTTTGAATGGACATGGATGAAGCTGGAAACCATCATTCTCAGCAAACTAACACAGGAACAGAAAACAAACCCCACATGCTTCTCACTCGCAAGTGGGAGTTGAACAAGCAGAACATATGGGCACAGGGAGGGGAACATCACACACTGGATCCTGTGAGGGAGTGGAGGGCAATGGGAGGGATAGCATTAGGAGAAATACATAATGTAGATGACAGATTGATGGATGCAGGAAACCATCGTGGCACATGTATACCTAAGTAAAAAACCTGCACGTTCTGCACATGTATCCTAGAACTTAAAGTATAATAAAAAAAATTTAAGAAATAAATCACATATAGAGTAAGAGAACTAACCAGAAAAGTTGAAATTAAATGTATATAGAAAAGTTGGAAATTTGTCACAAATATATTAAACAACTAGACTAATAAAAATTACTGTAAGCATTTTTTAAAAAATAATTCTTATAATTGCAAATTCTAAAGCCTGAAGGGCAATTGAGGTATATAAATGTTAAAAATGCTAGTATATCTGATAATCTCCTTACTGAGCATTTCTTCCTCATAAAAAATAATGTTTATTTAAGTAAAAAAATTGGGAAAAAACATCATATATTAAATACTTTGTTAAACCTACACAATATAAATAGTTCCTAAGCTATTTAATATAATATAATGTAACTCTATTTTTTTCAGATGAATATTTAAATATTGCCGAAATGATATAAGTAAAAAAAAATGGAACTAGTAAGGACATATGACTTTAAATGCACTCAAGTATGTCCTCACATAACAAATGAAATACATGGAGAGAAGAAAGAATTAAATATTATATACCAAATTGTTTGCAGTGGTTTTTCCTTGTTGGAGAGCTTAGTTTTGCTTTTTCTAAATTCCTGACTTAATGAACATATACCTGAAAACAGAAACAAATATTTTCCATTAGAAAATAGACAAGCAGTGCTTAGGTACGATATAGTGTGTAGTGATTCATTCACTGTTAGGAACACCTGTAAGCTTGTCATTAGGGCAGTTAGTGTTGTCTGCTGTATAGTTATATTAACAATACAAATAATGCTCTCCTTTTGATCAGCATCTTCTCCCAAACGATTTCATGGAGCACAGTTTTACACACTAGGTACTTACCAGTAATGCAGGAAGAAAAAAAAAAAAAAAAAAAAAAAAAAGAACATTTAAGCAAAACACCTTTTAGGTAGGTGTCTTATTTTACCTGTAGTTTTTCTTCTAACATGATATCCCAGTATTTGTAGTATATATGTTCATTGGTAGTCTTCAATTCCAAAGAGCAAATGTAGGTACAGATGTTCAGCCTCTAAAACCTTAGCAAAACTAAAGGCCAGGAAAGGCACAAAACTCAGCAAAATTCCTTGTTCATGCTCTGCATTTTTCCACTGGGTAAAATATCATAATCCAAATTGGTTTTCCCTCTGGCCTAATTGCTACAGACTTCCTCCAAAGGGCTTGAGGCACTCTTGTTCTACTCCTTGCTGTTTTCACTCAGCCAGCCAGATTTTTGAACAAGAGTGTATGCAGCATACAAGATTAATCTTCTCCTGAAAATAGCATCCTCTAGCAATGGATAATCCATGAGAGCCTAAAAATTAAAGGAAATCTTTTAAATTCAAGTAAAATGAACCAGGGATTTGGTTCGTCTCTTGTCTTGCCTTTGATATTTAGATCCCTGTCTGAGCCCACTTAGACATTTGCTAGACCTCCAGGTATGAGGGATGCAGCTTTGTTTTGACATCAAAGTTCGGGGGAAGTGTAGAATGCTAATGAGCTCTCCAAGCTCCAAAGGACATGATTAAGCTGTAATTGGTAAGCAGGTGCAACTCAGCGAAAAATCGGCAGGAGAGAACAGTCAACTTGGAAAAACAAAATAAAACTAATCTCATCTGATTTGTCCTGTTTTCTTTCTTCTTTCTTTTTCTTCTTAAGATAATAATGTACAGCTAATAACTGGCGATATTGAGTCATTATCTTTTCTGCAGAGGTTGCTGATTGAGGTATTAATCCATGGCAAACAGAACAGATCAAGCATTTGTCACACAAAACTAGATTAAAAGATCACAGATCCTGAAATGGGGATGCTTCCAGTTTTATGTGAGTAAAGTAGAATATTCTGTGCTCATCATCCACCTCATCTTGGTCACAAGATACTTGCCTCTACTCCTGCTACAACGATGTATGGGCTACTGCAGTTTGTGGGCAACCCATCAATGCCAAGCAAAGCACGTCCTGAAATCCATCCTGCTGGAGTGTGTTTGCTCAGAGGAGTGAAGCCATTTGTTTGTGTATAGCTCAATAGGAACTTAATGTGAAGAGAATCTGATTGCCAGCAACAAATTCGCTTCAAAACTAGGTAGCGTCTATTTGTAAGGAACTGAGAAAAGATTGGCACTTAGGTAATGGGATGAAATTAAGCATGATATTGAATTGCTTTGTCATGGAAGGATCTACTAAAGTTATCATCAGAGAGTTGCTGATTTTTCACTATCAGAACAACAGCCCTCACCTCACCATCAAAACAAGACATGTGAAAAATATTCAATGAAAATATTCTAATGTAATAACTTTGTCTCCTGTATTAACATGGAAGAGTAATATACGTGGGTTTTGTTCTTTATTATTTTACTTCACATGAAGACCTGAAGTATTTTTTAAAAACTGTGTGTGTGTGTATGAGTTCCTATGGTGTCCTTGTACTGTCGTTTATAACGTCTTACTGTGTTCACATTTTTATGGCATTGCTGGTAATTCTATGAAACAAGAAGAATACACACTGTTGCTGTTTATGATAATACATTTAGGTTTCGAAGTGTAGGAGGTAATGCGATGGCTCTTTTCTTGGGTTGATCTTGAACTCTCTATTTGGAGAGTGCTTTAAATATAAATTTATAGAGAGCTCAGTCCCAATTTGCCACTTTAAAATGAGTTAATTGGATTATGAAGCATCTAAGTGTCCTTCCACATTATTGATTATATCAAATTTCCCAGTAGCTTAACTAAAAATGCATCTCGGATTACATTAAGTTGAAGGTTTTCTTTCTTTTACTATACTTAGAAAAGTCAATAAAAAAATTATTTTTTCCCCTGGCAAGTTAGGAACATATCTGAAATTCTGAAAATTTCCTTAACAGAGATCCTTAGAACAGATTCTGTCAATAATATAAAACGGTCTTACATCTAACTATCCACACCTTCTTGTATTTCTTTAAACAATTACAGTAAATTTGCTTTTTACCAGCAGTGACTGAGAATGTGTTACGTTTCATCAAATCCTCATTAATGGGAACCATTGTTTTTTTTAACAGAGTTTATAATTTGATTCATTTTTTAAAATCTTGTTTTAATTGTTTTGATTAGTATTGAGCCTAATTTAATACTTGTTTGTTTGTATGTCTTCAATGTGTTTTCTATTTTTACTTGTCTTTATCACTGAACCATTCATATATTGTTTATTTATGAGTTTATCAGAATATCACCTCTATGTCACAATTGTTGATATCCAGAGATTTTACTTTTAACATGGTTTGATATTTTTTATCTTACAGAAATTCCATTAGCTCTAGTTTTGTTTAGTATGTTTATGAATTTCCATCATCTAGTTGTTCATAGATTCACATATTCAACTTCTTTCAAAGATTGTTTCATCCTGATTAGAAAAAATACATGCTCTAAAAGTAGGAAACTATATACAAAGTATAAAACTACTATCTATCATCCCACCAGAAGAAATACCTATTGACTTATTTCTGCCTGTTACTTAATCTCATTATCATGTGCATTTAAATTCATACATATGCAGCTCTGAACACTTCATACCATGCCCACTCCACCCAGCTGGAACTACCTGTTCCAGAACTTCTATCTTTGTGCGATTCCAAATTAGGTTTGACCTCAGAGAGATTCCAGCAAAACTGGAAGGCATAAATGACAAGGCAGATAAAGGAGTCTCTGGAGGAAGGGCAAGGGCCCGCAGCACAATGATAGCTCACACTTTGCTGCTGATCTGCCAGCTGATCCCACCAGATTTTCTCCTTCAGCCAGGAGTGTGTGCATCGTCGTGGCAAAAGATTCTACGTTCTCCTGCATGTCATCTGTGTTGCTGAGGTTAGCGGCCCTAAGAAACAGATGAGGGTTTCTGTTTGTTTTCCTAAGTTCCAGTTTGTTCATTTTGTTTCATTTGTCCTAATTCTCCCTCAATTTGCATCCAGTTTTTGTTTGTTTCTGTGTTTGTTTGTTTCCTGACTGCCAGTCCCGCTGACCTGTAATGACTTTGGGCTCATGATCAGACTCAGAGTCAATGGTTTTGCTTAGACTTCTCTGCCAACTTCCACAACCATGTAAGGATTGACCCCATGGCAAATTCCTTATTTATTTTACACAAGCTGGTTCTGTTTCTCTGATGAAATGTCATAGGAAATATTAATGAAAAAAGTTGGGATTTGACTGTGTGGTTTACTGAGATTTTTGCCTTGCACTTTTATTATAGAACAAATATTTTATATGTCATTCTTTGAAAGAAATATCAACAATAAGTTAATTTCTATAACATTTTCTGTTATGAATAGATAGAAATTAATGCAACCATTTCTGTATACTGAAACGTTATACTGTTTCCACAGTGAACCTTCTTAAATATAAATATGTATGTGAATCTATGATCATATTCTTACTTTAAATCTCTAGAGATAGAATGACTAGGCCAAATGTAATGACTTTTTAATATTTATATACAAATCATATTCCAGAAATGCTAATAGTTGCACCAACAGTATAAAAGGGATATCATCCTATACCAACGTTGATTTATAATATTTTTATTTACCAATATTATAAACAAAGTCTTTTCTCTTAAGGCCAAGAGTATATTTATCTACATTTTCTTTATTTTATTTTTTCCATTTTTACCTGCTATCTAGATTTATTTTTAAATAATTCTCCATGTATACAATCCCCACTGAATTGAACAAAAAATTATTTTAATCCAAATACTTTATAAAATATTTCACCAGTAGAAGTTTTATGTTGATATCACCAGAGCAATATATATCAGGTTAAAAATATAAACTGTACAAAGAAAAAAATTGATAATTCAATTTTTCTGATATATGTATTAACATACTACTAATAATTCTTTTCAGATATATAGTGAATATATTCTGTGGAAGCATAATGAGTGTATATGTGTGTCTGCATGTATGTATTTTTATAGTATATGATAATTACATCTTTATCTTTCCTGTTGTGGTACTTTTGGTTTCATTTCAGTTATTACAAAAATTCTGAGATAATCATATACATACGTAAATTTCTGTGTATACCATCAAATATTTCCTCAGGATAATTTCCAGAACTGAAATAATCAGGGTATTTTTTTTCTTTTTCTTGAAACTTAAATATTTAACAGAACTTATATTTAAGAGTTTGTCTATTCAAATTCCATGGAGTCTGATAAACATCAATTTTCAGGTACAGATATTAAACTCTGGATAATTTTGTATTATTTCATTCCACCTTGTGCATCCTTTTAAAAATTCAATCCTAATTCTCAAAAATTTTACACACACACACACACACACACACACACACGTACGTATGCTATGTATACGTAAGTTCTCCATAGTAGACATGTGCCTTCAGTAATTCTTTTTGGCTCATTTTTCTGGGAATTCCTTTGTCATTACATAGATTCCCCAGACCCATTGCCTTCCTGTCACTACCACTTCTGATTACTTGGTTCACATCTCAAATTGCAATTCACTGTAATTGGTGTATTTCTGTCCTGGGATACATTGCATTATTAGATGTGTAGCCTTTAAATGCACATTGACACAAATGGTAAACCATTGGAAATTCAGGTGGGTAAGGATCTGAAATGCTCATGGCTATCTTAGAAAGCAGTTAAGTATTGTAATGTATATTTCAATTGTAAAATGGTAGAAAATTGATCAGATGCAGTAGCTAACCACATTAACCTGAAAGTCCTTTATTAAACTATTTGATCCTCTCTCAAATATTCTGTAAACTAGAGAGGATTTTGAACCCTATTTCCATCTATCACTAATGACACGGAAGTCCGAAGTCTTCAGTGACATATCCAAAGTAATCCAAAGTTGGTGACCCAACTAGGAGTGAATCTAAGGTCACAGATTTGCTAATTTCTACTGGCCTCATTATATCATAGGCTAATTTGGAAGTAAACAGAATGAACCTAATTATATATTTCATGAACTTTATTTCCCAGGGGCAAACCATCTTATGCCAGGTTATATATCATTGTGCCATATTGGCATTTTTAATATAAAAGCAAAACCAAATTGTTGACATAATTGTTGAAATGCTCATTTTATTATACACATATTAATAGTTTTGGTGTCCTTTACGTTAATAAAATGGAGCATTTAGTTTTCAATTTGTTACTAAGAATATTATGCCAGCTCCTGGAGTCTAAACGCCTACAGCTGGTTGTTAATAAGAGTGAGGTAGGAAATTTGATTTCTTTATGAAATAAGTAACATTCATGATCACAGTTGCACTTTCAATTCTGGGCAGTGGTCCCATGATTCCAAGCTCAGAAATTTATTCTGTTAATTGCAGAGAGCACAAAAGAGACCTGGCTAATGATTGAAAACCAGCTCTTGATATTTGTTATTCAGCTAGAGTTATTTCTCCTGCTGGTACATTGCATACACTTACATAAAGAGTTGCTTATTTTATATGCCTAATTACAACACTTTTGTCCAAGACTTTAATCACAATACCTTAAAATAAAACATTTTGAAGGATTTGCTCTCTTGAAAGAATGCAGAACGTTTCCCTTCTGATATTGTAGTATTTTTGGTGTTTATTTGCTTTAAACCCAGTTATAATGTTGTTAGGGATTTAATTATAATTCATTTGTAATTTACTTGAAGTCATAGTTATGTTTTAAATATCATTTCAGTAAGAATATATTTGCTCATTAAATACATACAAATATAAATATTGACATAATTAGAGACATATACATATATAGGGAGAGATTTGATATAAAACATGCCTACCATGTGTCAGACACTGTTAGAAAATTTGTGATAAAAATGGTTGTATAAAATGTCTTCTCAGTGTATCATAGCTTCTCTTCATATTGCAAGTCAAAGCTTACATAGTGATTTAAATGCAAACATATTCCCTGTCAACCAGGACGGAAGCTGTCAAAGAGCCTTCCGATATTCATATAAAGAACTGAGCAGGTATCTGTACCTGTCTTTTAACAAATGACATTTCCTTTTGCATATTATTACCATTTTGTTACAAATACAGTAATCTATAAATTTGCTCTCTGCTTGTGGGTTTTTGAGCTCAGTGGAAGTGAAAGAAAGATTGAGAAAAAATATGTTATAGTATGTTCTAATACTTATATTGGTTAGATGGATTCAGAACTGTTTCCATCAAAGTTGTTCGAATAAAGCTTCAATGAACTCAACATATGCTATGGCAGATTATGTTCAACATTAGAATGCTATTTACATGCTATGTTATTTAGAGTTTTAAAAACTTAAGCAGAATAATATGAACAAGGAAAGAATGTGATAGAATTGTTTCCGATTTCCCTAATCTTATTGGTCAAGATAATGTATTGGAAATATTCACAGATAATGTGTTACATAAAATAATCAAATCAGAAATTGGGTTTGTATCTTCTTTGATCTATATGAAGAAAAAATGCTGTTCATTATTTTATTTGTGTCTTTGTTTAACAGGTATTTATTAAATGTTTTTAATTTCTAAGACTATGTGCATTGTGTCTAAACACCACTCAGTATTTGCTGCTACAATAAAATATTTGAAATGAGAAGCCTTATTGTTTAATTGGTCTATTTCTCGCTTACATGGAATAGATTTGAACTCATTAAAATGAGTATTTGTTTATTAGTGATTACTCAAAGTAAGTGTAGTAGTACTATTTAAAAACCTTGAAATATTCAGATATGAATATATTCAAATATCTTAAAAAGATTTGAGACACTTTCTCATAAAACATTTTTAATTTATATGATTAGTTAATGCCTTGGAAAATTATATATTAGCACCTAACATATAACAATATTGCTATATGTTAGGACTAAAATAGTGAGTAAAATAGATACAGTCTATGATTTCATTAAGAATTTAGACGACTGAGAAAGTTTATTGTTGATTAGATCATCATGAAAATACATAATTAGTTATACATTCTATTAAGTTTTATGTAAGGTAGGTATAGAGGGCAATGAAAACATGTGATACAGGGACAGAACAATAACTAATGGAATGTAGGAGAGAGAAAGAAAATGTCAAAGATTAAACTTCGGCTCTTTGCTGCACACACAGGTGGGAGCATTCAGAGATAAGGGGATCTGAAGATATCATGTTGCACAAATTCATAGGATATCATTCACAGATTTGCAGCGAAGACCGTTAATGGTGATTCGGAAATGTTGCATTTGATCTGCATTGGAAACATCCAAAAAAGGGTTTCAAGCAAGCAAGTGGATACAGAGGTTGAAAATTCAGAGAGAATACTTGGAGTGGAGAAATACATTACAGGCTGCAGAGAGGCTAAATTACAAGCTAAATGAGACCATGTGACAAAAACAACAGCAACATAAAACAAAAATAGTATCTACAAAATTTAAATATTTTAAGTCTTAATGGTAGAATTGAGCAAAAAATGAAAATTGAAAAGAGAACAGAGAAATGGAATGAAAACCAAGAGGTATACAATCACAGAGTCACAG
This sequence comes from Rhinopithecus roxellana, assembly GCF_007565055.1. Lineage (NCBI taxonomy): Eukaryota > Metazoa > Chordata > Mammalia > Primates > Cercopithecidae > Rhinopithecus > Rhinopithecus roxellana. The sequence continues at coordinate 141,971,440 of NC_044553.1, read as the reverse complement.
TTGACTATTTCAAGGAAGTATTATATAATAAGATTGAATGCCAATGGTGGATAAAAAATACTGATAACTAAAATATTATCCACTTGATCTCATAGCATAAAGGTTATTAACTCATGACGATGTGACCAAATTTAAAAGCAAACAACCTCAGTATATGGAATGAACATTACAGATTATAATGTTTTTCATTTTATTTAGTGCTGCTTTCAAAATACTGTAAAATCACTTCATTTAATATAATTCTAACACCACAAAGATTAATTTTACTTAATTTTGATTCCTTTTTGTCTTTCTTTGTTCAATCTTGAAAAAAATATTTGTTTAGGTAGTACCTTTTTAGTGGTGAAGCATGGTAACAGTAATCTCCTTAATACTTGCATGAATGTATGCTTTACTTTTGGAAAACATACATTTCATGCCTATGGAAATTTTCTAAAAATTGTACAGTTTAGTTTCACTGTTCATTTAACTTCTTTTTTCTTTTTTGTTTTTATCAGTGCAAAATAAAGGAAAATATTCAGGAAGGGGAGTGCAATGAAGTAAAACAATTAAGCCTATGACTATTAACCAGGCCAACCCTGGGTAGATATCACAACCTCCTGGAGAGCTTCAAAAATTCTAATGACCATTCCTCACCTATGAAGATACAATGTAATTAATATGCAGCAATAGCCAAGCACTGTGATTTGTTTAAAGTCTTCTTCTCCTTTCCCACCCTAGATGATTTAAGTTGTCTGATAGAATTGAGAAGCACTGATAGTATTGGCTTCCTTCCACCCCTCCCCCTACTATCCTATTAAATGAGCATATATTATTAAGATATTACTGAGTGAGAGTTACCAAGAGAGATGTAAACTGCTTCCTGAGTTAGTCTCTTTCCCCAAGTAACATTTATTATCTAAATACCTTCCTGCAATCCAGATGAGTCTACCATAAAAACATATACATGGAAAAAAAAGACAGGGAAATAGATGTTGGGGAGTATTTCAACCAATTTGAAAACTGTAGAAAGAATGAAATACATATTCTATAATTCAAAAATACAAAATCTTAACTTTCACATTCATTTGATGATTTTGTCATTGTCTGGACAGAACAAAAACCAAGATTAGTAAACTTGTAGATAGTTTAATAAAAAATAAACTGAAGTAGAAAGGATGAAAAAAAAAGATGAAAAGGAAAAAAAAATCACATCAGTTATAAGAGGCATAACAGATGCATAGAGTCCCAAAGGAGAGAAGAAAGAAATGAAACAGAGCAATATTTGAAAGAATAGTGGCTGATAAATTTCTCAAAGTAGTGAAATATATTAAACCACATATTCAAGAAAGAACAACATTGGAATCAGTAGTATACCGTAATCAAACTGTAAAAATCCAAAAATCTTAAAATCAGTCAGAGAAAAAATGATTACCTTCAAAAGAACAATAATGATATTAAGGTTATTTATAAACAAAACAGTTGAAAGCCAGAAGATGATGGAATAACTTATTTAGAATATGAAAAGAGCAAAACTGAAATTATAGAATTATAAAATTCTAGTAAAAAATCCCAAATTTAAGATGACGTATATATTTACAGAAAAGTAGAATCCTCAGCAGACTACCAGTTTAAAAATGCAGACTAAAAGGAGTTCTACAGATGGAAGAAACTTTGTCTCTTTTGGAAGCATAAAACCTTGAAAAGTATAAGAGGTACTGAAGTGTGGAATAAACTCTAATATGTTTACAACACAAATGAAAGTGTCTTTTGAGGTTTCATACCTAAATAAACACATGGGTAACTGCAGCAAGGCCCTACCTGCTTTTCCTCAATGTGACCCTCAGCACTCACCCACACTTTCAATAATCAGGTGCATATCCAGCTTCCAAAAAGCTTTACTTCCTTTGAGGCAAGTTATTTTTTTTTCCTGCCCACCTCTAACTTACAGCATTTTAAATGACTTTCCATCACAATTAGAATAATATCTAAATCCAGCCTCCTAACATAACCTGCAATACTAGTCCCAGGGACTAGTTCCTGCCACCCTTACAACCTCGTAACATTCAACTCTCCATATAACTCAATGGACTATCTGTCCTTCACTTTGTTGAAATGGGTAACTGGTCTCTGCCAGGAACACTTCTCTGTTCGTTTGTGGATTTCCCTGCTTCTTCTGCAGGTCTTAAACAGACCTCCCAAAATGGGTCCACATTCCTGTTCTCATTATCATAATTTCTCAATTCCATTGTAATGAGATTTTGAATTATTTTATTTATTTGATTTTGTTCTTTGATTTAATTAGACACCCCTTAAAACTTTGAACTGCATGAACAAAAAACAAGCTTTCTTTTAATCTCTATTTTATTCTTTGCATCCAGTTACCTGTCTGGTACATTGCAGAGGCTCCATCAGTACATGTTGAAAGAGTGAATAACAATGAACAACTAAACTTCAGTTGATTAATCTATCAAATAAAGGTGTGGGCTAGATAATCCACAAAAACCACTCTGATATGAATAAGAATATTATAGTATACTTGAATAACATAATTTGGCAAGTCTAATTATTTCACACAAATTAATTGTCTAAAGAATCTTTTTTTTTTTTTTTTTTTTTTTTTTTGAGACTGAGTCTCGCTCTGTCACCCAGGCTGGAGTGCAGTGGCCGGATCTCAGCTCACTGCAAGCTCTGCCTCCCAGGTTCACGCCATTCTCCTGCCTCAGTCTCCCGAGTAACTGGGACTACAGGCACGCGCCACCACGCCTGGCTGATTTTTTTAATTTTTAGTAGAGACAGGGTTTCACCGTGTTAGCCAGGATGGTCTCGATCTCCTGACCTCGTGATCCGCCCGCCTGGGCCTCCCAAAGTGCTGGGATTACAGGCGTGAGCCACCACGCCCGGCCGTCTAAAGAATCTTACTTGATTGATAGTTAATAAATGTATTTGTTGGATTACTGGAGTAGGTTAGGGCAAATGTTAACAATTCCAGGCCCAATCAATTACTAAACTGCTTTTATGAAGAGGTGAAATAGTTCAGTGCATTTTATCTACAGTATTTTCATTTCACAACATTTATATTGACAGTTTTGAAACCAAAGTTCTGAAATCACTTCTCCAGGCGTCTCTTACGTATAATTAAGTATAGTTCAATTAGAGAAGTATTGTAAATATTGGATATTAAGAAAGGAAGAATGGATAAGACAGTTATCTAATTATACTAAGGAATAAGAAGTTATCTTTTAATTCAATAAAAATATTAAATGGATAAAAGAAATATCAATATTAAGAGACAAATATTAGTTGTCATGGTTCATCCACATGTCTATAAATGAAACATATAATTATGAAGTAATATAAGTAGTTACATTTCCATTTCCATTTTTGGCTTCATACATTAGATTATTCCATTTCTTCCCTTCAGTCAATATTTAACTTTTCTATTTTTCCATCAAATCATTATTATATTTCTGAATATTAAGTCATCAAAAGGCTTTTAGCAAGTCTAACAATTAAGAGTATAAAATCCATCTACTACTTTAGTTTACAAACTTAGTTTACAAATGAGCTACTACTTCACAGTTTACAAATTGCTTTCACATTTCATGTGTCATTTGATGCTAACAAAATTCAAGTGCCATTTTATTTTAATTGATAGACGAAAAGTTGATGTTAACTGAGGCCAAACAGCTTACTCAAAATCAAGTAGCTTGTAATTGATAGAATAAGATTCAGGCTTAGGTAAGCTAAATCCACATCACGTTCCCTGTTAAAAGAAGTTCAGATTTTAAGTTGAAAGGATCTTTTCATTATCTATCTATATCTATCTATCTATCTATCTATCTATCTATCTATCTATCTACCTACCTGTCTCTGGTGATTGCTTTTTGATGTTCATAAATTTATTTCAATGTGTATACTCCTTAAATTAAGAGAATATCTAGCACATGTTTCAGTCTGCAGTACACATTCCATATGTGCTACTTCCCTGGTGACTTTCTTTTTATTTTAGCCCAAGGATGTATATGTAAATATATTTGATATGGCCTTACGCTGAAGAAGAAACCAGCACATTAAACTACCTGGAAGTCTGGAATTATTTTCCTGTTGATATTTGGTGAAGTGTATCCGATATATCACACGGAATGATTTTAGACAATATAGATCTTTATTAATTTTTAACACATTGTTCTGCACTATTTATTGAGTGTCTACTGTATGCCAATCATTTTTCTGGGTACCGTGTGTAAAGAGATAAGAGAAATAATGTCCCTGCTTTCCTAGAGAACATCGTCTAATGAAGCAGAAGGCTGATGACAAGTAAATACATAATAAAGTCATTACACAGTGAAAGTATGTGAAAGAAATAACCATAGAAACTCGGGTGCTAAAATACAGAATAAGGGAAATCAGACGAACTGCAAAACATACATAGAAAATTGCTATTAATACTACTATTAGTTTTGCATAATGAAACTCTATGATTGCACTTCCTTAACATAGTAAAATACTTGCAGCTAACAGCGTATTTAATGAAAATAATTATGTGGTCCACTCAGCGTTACAAAATACCTTCATGTGTCTAGAGTTGAACATTTAAATGAATTCTCGCTTTTCTTTATGATTATCCAGTTTTACATGTCTCAATTAAATAATAAAATATTTCCCATAGTACTTCTATCCAACACATTAACAACCAATTGCCTTGACCTTCATTTATTCCCTTTAGGAGAATGTTGAAAGGCTTTGCCCAAAGAAAGGTTTCTGGTTATCTTTTAATATTTCTGTGGTTTGGAATGGAGACTGCTGCTGCCGTCACATGCAGTAGGTGATTTTATGCCTTTCAAGAGCTGGCAGACGGTAGAAGCAGATGGGACATATTTATAATCCCACACATCCCCATTGAGCAGTCGTTTAAACATCTGGCTTTGAGAAAGGGTCACCAGTGCTGGAATGAGTTCAAATGTTTTATAACCTGCTTCACCTATCCCATCATGTACATAATGATAGTTAGCAATTCTCAAAGCATTGCACCGTTCAAGTTCTTTCTCCCGCTTTTTTAATTTATTCTGTACTTTTTACTCTGAAGCAAAATATTCTCAGTAAAAAAAAAAAAAAAAAAAAAAAAAAAAAAGAAAATAAGAAAAAAGACAGGATGACGCATTTGTGCATTTGTAAAAGTAATGGCTAGTATCCTGGATACTTGATATGTGCAAGCCATTGTGATAACCACCTTACATCCATTATCACATTTAATCCAATAAAATGACCCTGTAAGCTAAACACTTTCGTTAGCCCATTCCCTAAATCCATTAGAGTAAAAAAAAAAAAAAAAAAAAAAAAAAAAAAAAAAATAGGCAAAGGATATGAAAGATATGCAAAGCATCCAACACCCTTGCAAAAACATGAACCCAAGTTTTCTGGGTCCTCATTCTTCTCCACCAGCCTGTAGCAGTGAAAACACTACAAGAGGAATTCCCTACTTAGAAATGATGCCTCTCTAGCACCATAAAAACCATATGCTTAGATATGGAGTGAATGTTACAAAGATTCTTATTCTGGACTCTAATAGTAAATATCACTTTAGTTTTCTGCTATATGTTTGACAACACTATAACAAACCCAGTATCAAATACAAACTTTTGAGGATAAGGAAGGGGGAAAATAAATAGCTCCCCTTTCAAAGTTTAAGAAGGCTGAGTGTTTGACTCATGGCATTAGGCAAAACCAAAGTGAAACAAAATTTTTAAGAAGGTGTAAATCTCTTAAAGTATTATATATTACATTACGTAGCTATATCTCTTCACTCACGCAGTGGCTCACGTCTGTAATCCCAGCATTTTGGGAGGTGGAAGCAGGTGGATCACATGAGGTCAGGAGTTCAAGACCAGCCTGGCCAACATGGTGAAACCCCGTCTCTACCAAAAATGCAAAAATAACCAGGTGTGGTGGTGCATGCCTGTAATCTCAGCTACTTGGAAAGCTGAGGCAGGAAAATCATTTGAACCTAGGAGGTGGGGGTTGCAGTGAGCCAAGATCATGCCACTGCACTCCAGCCTGGGCAATAGAGGGGGAAAAAAAAGAAAAAAAAAATAGAGAATACTTATTATATATTATATATGTAATCTTATTGATTTGAGGTTAGGATTTACATGTCAGAAAAGTGGTGGGAAGGATAATTCAGTACATATATTATCTCATTTATAACCAAAACGAATTTGAATAGGTACTTCATAAAATATCACTGACTGAGCTAGAAACTGAATAGGTTACATGAGACTATGACTAAGCAATAACAGGACAGAGACATCCCCCTACAGGCACAGCAGCCCTAATCTCTCTTTCCTCTATTTTACTCCTCACTTTGCGAGTGTCAGCTTAGAGGCATCCTCTTACTCTCTTGTGCCTGACTTAGCTGCTTCTTTCATGAAATCCCTTAATTCCATTTTCTGACTTCTATAACGGGAACTCAATATGGTGTGTAGCACAAATGTGATATTGCCAGAGGCTGAATAAGATATCTCTTCCATTATCAAAAGGCTCTTTGTTTTCTATAATATATATGTTTACAACACTCATCTGACTTTTCTCATTTGAGGTTTAATCTTATTCACATGGGCTACAGAACCTTTTTAACAGTTTTTTAGAAATTGATCTAATATAACAATTGAACAACAGAGTTAACGAACAATTGTCTGCACTTCTGATCAGTACTACTACGATATGTGTTTGCCAACACTATAATAACCCCAGTATCAAATACAAACTTTTGAGGATAATGATAAGGATAACACAATCTACTAAGAAATATAGACAAGCACGAATAGATATGGAAACGTATATAAGGTATTTTCACATACAAGCTATGAAATCCTCATTTGTAGTGAATAACTTCTAAAGTAAGATTAATTCCAAGACTGCAAAAGAGTCAGAAAGCTTAGAAAGTCCGGGCATGGTGGTTCACGCTTGTAATCCCAGCGCTTTGGGAGGCCAAGGAGGGCGAATCACAAGGTCGAGAAAGCAAGAGCATTCTAGTCAACATGGTAAAATCCCACCCCTACTAAAAATACAAAAATTAGCTGGGTGTAGTGGTACGCACCAGAAGTCCCAGCTACTTGGGAGGCTGAGGCAGGAGAATTGCTTGAACCCAGGAGGCAGAGGTTGCAGTGAGCCGAGATCACGCCACTGCACTACAGCCTGGCAACAAAGCGAGACTCCATCTCAAAGAAAAAAAAGAAAAAAGAAAAAAGTTTCATTTAAAGATTATCTCTATTTTCTATTTCCTAACATGTTTGCTAAGCCTTCTTTTTTTTTTTAATTGTTTAAATGAAACTTTTTTTTTTTTTTTTTTTTTTTGAGACAGAGTCTCACTTTTTCATCCAGGCTAGAGTGTAGTGGAACGATCTCAGCTCATTGCAGCCTCAACCTCTCAGGCCCAAGTGATCCTCCCACATCAGCCTCCCAAAGCAGCTGTGACTACAGGCATGCACCACCATGCCTGGCTAATTTTTTTTGTTTTTTGTAGAGACAGGGTTTCACCATGTTGCCCAGGCTGGCCTCGAACTGCTGAGCTCAGGTGATTTACCCGCATCAGCATCCCTAGTGCTGGGATTACAGGCGTGAGCCACTGTGCCCAGGCTGTTCAGATGAAACTTAATGGAAAGGAGAAATTTACCAACTTGTAAGTGTCAAGAAGAGCATTAAAAGAGCAGAAATAGAGTGAGTGAAAAATGGAGAATGTAAAAGTAGCAATTTGTAAGCAATATGCAAGAATAGATAGCTCATCAAAATACTTGAATACTATGAAACCCCTTGAACAGTAACCCAAGTTAGTTCAGGCTTTCAGTAAAGAATGTAGAATTAGGCGGGGCGCGGTGGCTCAAGCCTGTAATCCCAGCACTTTGGGAGGCCGAGATGGGCGGATCATGAGGTCAGGAGATCGAGACCATCCTGGCTAATACGGTGAAACCCCGTCTCTACTAAAAAATACAAAAAACTAGCCGGGCGACGAGGCGGGCGCCTGTAGTCCCAGCTACTCCGCAGGCTGAGACAGGAGAATGGCGTGAACCCGGGAGGCGTAGCTTGCAGTGAGCTGAGAGCCGGCCACTGCACTCCAGCCTGGGCAGCAGAGCAAGACTCCGTCTCAAAAAAAAAAAAAAAAGAAAAAGAATGTAGAATTAAAACTAAGTATTTCAAATAAAATAATCATTAATTTTGTATTGACTATCAGTTGTAACTAACAAATATAGTTTATCAGTGTCTTGTACTTGGATGTCTTCTCCAATGTGAACTTTTATTTTAAAATCTATACCAGGAAACTTCAGAGAAGACAAGCTTCTCTTATTTGAGGATTTGGTTTGGTTTCTGAAGTTTATTTATTCCACTATATCAGTCTGCCAAAATGGATTCTATTAGTCATATAATTATACTCAAATCTTCTAAGGTAGAGCAAATGACACAGTTGTCACTACATATCATACCACACCATACCATACTTATGTTACACTGTCATAGTGTAAGACTGGCAAGGGCCAATCTCAAAAAATGAAGTTTGATTTTACCATCTCCTTAGTTTAAGATTTGACGATGACCAGAAACTAGTGCTCAGCCATTGTTCTCTGCTTACTGAGACTCACCACGATGACTTTCTAAAGTGGCTGGTAATATTTCTTGTGACAATTCTTTCTAATAAGAAATGACAGGAGATGGGAGAGTTAGAATCAAGCTCAAGCAAAACATGAGCAGGTTAACTTTGTTCATTCAGAACAAAGATTATTGCCTTAACTCAATAATTACTCAGTAATGTGGAATGTCATCATTTCTAAGAATTCTCCAAAATAATTTAATTAGACTATCATGAAGCTTAAACTAACATAATATAAGCAATTTATACGCATTTCATAGAAATGAAATGTGGATTAACTTCCTGACTAAAGTATATCTCTAGAACCTCATATAAAAAGAACATTTCACTTGTCTCTGCATTTCATAAGTTTCCAAGCATTATGAACTAACTGTGCATGGGTTGTTTTATTTGGGATAACTAGATAACTTTTCTCTTTGCAGGGCTTGACTCTTCTGACTCCACACTCTCCCCCATAGTGTATATGTCTACAATTTTTTCATCGAAAATTTGGAAATCCATCAACTTCTAAAAGTCACAGTTTTGCCTGATTTTTAACAAACTCATTTTGATGTGAAACATGATTAGAGCTGCGGTGAGCCTATTTGTCATCTTCATTGACCCACTTAGTGTGAAAATCTACACACTTCAAAAATATTGACTCTAGAGGGCTTTCCCTGCTTATTTCTGAAATTTATCTGGAACCAAAGCTTTTTGATAACTATTTAGAGTCCTCCACTTTTGGACCAAAAATAGGAGTATATTTTCCTTCAACTGAAGTCTTATTGTTTGTAACCTGAAGGTGACTTTTTAAAGTATAAATATATTCAATTCATTGATTCATAGTTTTTCATAACTAGCACTTATTATACACAATGATTAGTTTGCCTTTTCTCTAGATGAGAAAACAGAATCTTGAGAGGTAAAACAACAAGATCACAGTAGCAGAACCAGAAATCAGAGGAGGCAAATTTCAAACCACAGCAGTTTGACTCCAGCATGCTTTCTCTTCACCTGCCTTGTGGTCTTTGCTCCTCTCTTTCTAGCTCTAGACAGTAACTTAGAGAAAGAAAGATGATCTCAGCTTTCATTCAAGGAAATAATTTTGACCTATTTATTTATAGTCCCTTAGAATATATCTACCTTTTTATGAAAAGATGTTGAGATTTTATCCTGAGTAGGGCTGATCATTAGCATTTCAGTGACACATTTACGAAATGCTTAAACAGACAATATTCCCTAGAATGTATCTTCCTCTCCTCAGTTATTAATCCTCCCTTCTTATTACTTACTACTTTACAATACTGAAATATTTTTAGACATAAGTCAGTCTCATCGGGGACTAAATGCTCAGATAAACAATAGTTTAATCATGTTTCTTTTGTTATTGTTATTGTCACACCTGACATATCAACATCTTTCCTATCAATAGTCATTAACTCACTTTTACAGGTTGCATTCCAATATATTTACCTTCATGCCATTATCAAGCAGTATTCTCAGAAGATAACCTCCATTTCTCTTAAGAGCTTTTTTTTAAAAATGAAATGTGTAATAACTCCCTGACGAAAGTATATATCTAAAACCACATATAAAAAAGAACATTTCACTTGTCCCTACATTTCATAAGTTTCTACACATCATTAAAATGGCCAATCTTTAATACTTGAAAGAAAAAAGTGTGTGGGAGAAAAATATTTTAGCCTAGGCATCTGGCCAAATGACAAATGGAATACAGAGAGCTAAAACCATTTTGTCATGATTTCACCAGAGACTGATTTATAGGTATTCTGGTGTCAGTGACATGTGCAGATTCAGAATTTTTTTAATGTTTACTTTTCTAAGACAAATACAGATAATTTATTCTGGGGCTAGGGGCTAAAGCAAGAGTACTGGAATGGATCAACTCTACCCTGTAGCATCAAAGTGAGTGCTGGAGCCATAACTTTGGTGACATTTGGACTGTGAGCAATAATTCGGAGCCACCTGGATGTGATTAGTTCAGAGTAAACTAATGTCAGAATAGTCTTTAATGTACCTTTTACCTTCAACCTCCAATCACCCAGGTTCCCTCCTCTACCCTTGGGGAAAATAGCTGCTAGCATCTGTCAAGTTACACAGCATGTAAAGAGTTTGTTCCTCTGGAAGTTCTACATAGTATTGGCTAAAACATTTCTGTTAATATTAAGACTTGAAGAAAATAATAACTTCACTTTATTGTTTTTATTCACAGCTGAAATGCTGAAATGCCTCTGTGTCTAGGGAAAAAAAAAAAATTATCCAAAATCAAAAGCAGGACCAAAAGGAGTTAATGCACCAACCACTTACTTTGGTAGACCTGTGAGAAATTCTGGAACATGCTAAAATCTGACATGAACTTGTCGAACTTTGCTTCCTCTTTTAAACCTCTGCGCATGATCCAGGATCTTCTTGCTTGTAGCTAACAACAAAAAAAAGAAACCAACAACAACAAAAAAATGGTGATTTAAGGCCCCTTTGGAATGAACTGCAACTGAGCAACAGACATGGGAATTAAAATAAATCAGGCCTAGACACACAGTTAGTTACCAAGCAAGAGCTGTGAAAACTGGAAGCATTCACTATAATTATAATGCAGCTGAGAGACAAGAGGATGAAATTTTATGGGGCTCAAGGATCAAAGATCAACATTAGGCTGGTCATCAACTGTCACTACCATGCTATTTCCTAGTTGGGACCAAGTTAACTGTTTGTTTAATTTTTAATGCTGGTAATTTTTTCCATGTCTGTGAATGAAAAATTGTGACATGGTATGAAATCTTTTTGCTTGAGTCACAAGTAAATACACTAGACTATTGAAGATAATTTATTTCTGAAATCTCTAGTTTGGTGTTCTAAACACATTTTGTGGCAAAATCTAAGCATCGTGTCAAAACCTAAACATCTCAGCAAAGAAAAATTTGCTTTTTAAAAAAATGACTGGTTTATAAATATCAATGAAATTAGCAGATGCTAATTCATGAGTAAGAAAAATAATGAATGTGAATGGCCACAGATGGGAGGAGAACAATAAAACAATTACTGTTTCTTTATCTGCAAATTGATAAAAACAAATTTTGGGAAGTAACTTTATGCCTTGTCAAAAACCCTCAAAAAAGTCTTGTCTCTTTAGGTTCAGTAATCATATACTTTTTAATCTATCCTAGAAAAATAATATTAAGTAAACTTAAATTATACATTGCATACTATTTATAACTGTAGAGTTTTAGAAATATCTGAAAAAGTTTATGATAAAGGTAAAGGTTAGGCAAATTATTGGTACATTGTGTTTTGATGTATTACACTGCCACTGTAAAAATAACAAACATATATGTTATGTGTTGAGTGGGTGCAAAACTAATTGCAGTTTTGCCATTATTCTTTTAATGCATAAACTGCAATTACTTTTTGCCAACTTAATAGAAATATGATATGCTGTACTGGAACATTATATAATTTCATAATGATAAATATTTTATCTATTATATTTATAAAATTTACACAAAAATGGTATAAAGCAAAACATATAGAATAAAAACCAAATGCACACAACAGTAATGTTATATAAATGTATAATTACACAGAAATAGTTGCAAATACCAAAACCGATCACAAAATTTTAAGTAAAAAGTCCTTGGCTTTTTCTCTAGATATATTTAAATAGAGAATAAGATACATTTATTAAAGTAGTATGGTGATTTTTGCATGTGTATGTGTGCATAAAATAAGTTTCTTTATTAGTCCATTCTCATACTTCTATAAAGAACTACCTGAGACTGAGTAATTTATGAAGAAAAGAGTTTTAATTGACTTGCAGTTCCACAGGCTTAACAGAAAGCATGACTGGTAGGCCTCAGGAAACTGACAATCTTGGCAGAAGGAAAAGAGGAATCAAGCTCCTTCTTCAGAAGGCAGCAGGAGAGAGAGAGAGAGAGAGAGAGAGAGAGCAAGGGGGGAAGTGGCACACACTTTTAAACCATCAGATCTGGTGAGAACTCACTATCACGAGAAGAGCACAGGGGAAATCTGCCCCCATGATCCAATCACCTCCCACCAGTTCCTTCTTCCAACATTGGGAATCAACATGAGATCTGGGTATAGACACAGACCAAGACCATATCAGTTTCTAATGCCCAAGACCCTTTGCATCTGCATATGTTATTCTCCCTTATGTTGACTACATATACAACATTAAATGCAAAAGAATACACCTTGAAATCAAGAAAATATTTAGTACAGTGGAATATAACCCATTGAAACACAATAAATATTTACGGGCAACAACAATAGTGATTATAAATCATTAGATATCTAAGTATTATAAAATAATTTTTGCTTTAAGCAGTTATATTTTCGCTTTGCAAAAACGAAGTTCTACAAAATGAGAAACACATAAGCAAAGCCGTTTTATAAAACAGAATTTAACAGAAATCCCTAATCAAATGAGACTTTTAGATGCCATATATCAACTTTAGCCAAATAAACAAAATGATAAGGACACAAATATTACCAATGTTTTATTCCACAAAGAATTGGAAAGTCATGCTTTTGGTGTAGTAATCATTTCTAAATTCCTATTCCAACAATGACAACAAAACATACCTTTGACTCACATTCAAGATAAAGGCAAAATGTTTGCAAGAATTTCATTGGAACTTACTTTATAAAGTAATCTCACAATGTAAAAACACAGAGTTTAGAACTTTGTCAGCATGGGAAAAATTTTTTAAAATGAAATTAATCTGAAATTTATTCAAGAAATATTGTTCAACATCACTGTGCTTTTTAATTTATATTGCAATGGCTCAGATTTTGATTTCTGGTGTCAGAGCTCCATGTCCAAATCTTGACTGTGCCACTTGCTAACTATGCAACTATAAGCAAGGCATTTCAGCTTTCTAAAGCTCACTTTTGACATAGAAAAAAGAGTGCTAATAATAATATATCACTGTGGTTTTACTAGAAATGAGTTACAACATTGTTTATGAAATATTAGCATGTAATGAATGTTGGTTATTTAAATTGTGCTAGGCCTGGGGATTTAATAGTGAGGAAAGAAAAAGATCAATGTCATTCTGTCAATGAACAAAATATTTTTTTTTAAAAAAACATAAAATTATTAGAGAGCCAATAAGACAGAAAGGAGTTATGGTTTATAAGTGATGGCTAGATTCAACAAAAGAAAATAGGAAAAATTGAGGTCAGTAGTTGAGACTGATTTTCTGCTGCAGGCATTTGTCACTGGTAGAAGAGTAGCTGAGAGTCTGAGAAACTATGTATTGCTTTTGACAATCTGGTCAACTGTGCAAAGACCCCTGGATCAAGAGTCCTGGATTTCAAAGACAACCTGGCCAACCTCTCATGCATTGAATTAGGATTCCAAATAATTACACTCTAGGACTTAGGATTCCAAAATATTTTACTTTGAGAGTAAGAGTAAGTCAGAAATATGCAGAATTATAAGGACTAAAGACTAGCTTTAAATTGTTTTAAAAAATAAAACTACTAATCTGCCTTGAACTTTAAGACAATTTTTCTTTACAAGATAAAAACTTGATAACCAAGAGTATGTGAAGAAAAGATTGAGTAATGAAAAACAGGAGTAGAGATAAATAGCAAACAGTAGAACAAGACTTTTAAATAGGTACTTTTATTAAGTTTAAAGAGATAAAATAAAAATTGAGAACTTTAGTCAAGAACTAGAAACCATAAAAAAGAAGAAAATAGAATAATTGGAACTTAAAGATGGAGTAAATACAATTAGAAAATAAATGCATAAGTTTCTCTTAAAAATATTTGTGACACAGTTGAAGATAGGCGTAATTAACAGGAAGATAACTCATAAGAAAATATCCATACTTAAACATGAAGAAGCAAAAATATAGAAATACTGAAAACTGAATAAAAAACATAAATGATTCAGAGGAAAAATCTGGTATCTAATATATGCATAATTGCTCTTGTGGATATTAACTGTTTAATATCTTAATATGTATGTCAACACAAAATTGATACTGTCATTCTAATATGGGGTATGAGATCTGAGAAGAAGGTGATGTGTGCAAGGAGAAATAATGTAGGACTTCAAAGATTTGCCTTTGGTACATAAAGTGGATTCTTACATGAATATTTTTATAACTTATTTAATTCATTTACTTTTCAAAATATGTTGTTAGTAGTTCCTAACACAGAAAGAAATGAATGTTTTTGCTTAAGGATTCCTGTCTTACTAGCTTAATATGGCTTATTTCTACAAAACTCTGTGCTTTCATTCATCAATACAGTAAGTCTTCTAAGCACTTTATATTTTGTAATTGTGTAATAGTAACAGTATTCAGGAGTTTTAGGAATTCAGGAGTTCCTAAACATTCATTAAATAAAGGCAGGAATTATCATTATAGTCAATTATAGTCACAGTCTTTTAGGTATATGTTAGTTTCTTAATACTTATAGAACATTGTGCAAAATTCAGTATAACTCTTTAAAAATAGTTATAAGCACAAAATACAGTAATATTATGTTTTTTATTGATGTGATCTCCTATGTTTACCAATATAGATTGAATCTAATTTATTCAATTTCAAATGTATAGGCAAATAAGTATTGAAATGAGCCCAGCGTGGTGGCTCACCTGAGGTCAGGAGTTGAAGACCAGCCTGTCCAACATGGTGAAACCCCGTCCCTACTAAAAATACAAAAATTAGCTGGGTGTGGTGGTGTACACCTGTAATCCCAGCTATTTGGGAGGCTGAGACAGGAGAATTGTTTGAACCACGGAGGTGGAGGTTGCCCTGAGCCGAGATCCCACTGCTGCACCCCAGTCTGGTGGACAGAGTGAGACTCTGTCTAAAAAAAAAAAAAAAAAAGTATTATAGCTCCTACCACTTGAAGTATAAATTTGTAAACTGGCCTTTGAAGATGTCTCATAATAAAACCTCAAATTTTAGAGTAGAAAAGAATCCCTAGGGAGGTGTTGACAGTGTATGGAAAATGGTTCTAAATGCTAAGAAATGTTTCAGTAGTTTTGGGGTAGGGCCCAGAAATTTTCATTGTTACAACTTTGGCATGTGGTATAATACTAGTGGTATTTTGGAACAATTTTTAGGAATACTATGTCATCTTATTCCTCACTCACATAATGCCTCTAATTAGGCAATCAGGAACAGTTTCTAGTTGTTTCCCAAATAAGCCATGGTCATTTCTTTCTCTAACATATTTTCTTTTAAGCACAAAACATTTTGTTCTCATTTTCTGTTCCTAAAACACCCTCTTTTACCCTTTTTCATTAAAATGCTGACGTATCCTTCTCAACTCAATTGCTCTCTTTTTCTGTTGATTATTTTATTATGTATGGGTTTTTAAATCTTTTTTATCATTGCCTGATGCAAATCCTTCCCAATGTATATATTCCATTTATGCAACACAATTTCACTCTCATCACTATTTACTGAAAAAGTGTATGTTTGCATATATGTGATATGTTCCAACAAGAAGGTAAAGATTTAAATGGTAGGAACTGTATCTTATTTCTTAACTTTATATTTTTTAGAACATTAGGGGGCATGTAAAAGATAACTGATACATTCTGATTTACATTGCGATGATAAGAATTGGTGGGATACGTAAGTAAAACCGAAAAACATTTTATATGTCTTTTGCCATAATATTGTAATGTATACTGAAGTGACTATTTTTTTTTAAATTAAGGTGTTATTAGAAACTTTTAAATAATTTCATAGTTGAAATTGCTAATAGCTTTTTCAATTATTATATTGTAATACAATATAGAGTTGTCATCAATTGTATATTGATCAGCATATCAACTGTGTACTGATGCACACACAGACACATACTAAAATATGCACATATATAAAACACAAATATAAGTATACACCCACACACATATGTATATATGCACATATATACATACATAAACACATATATGTAATTAACCTATACATATATGCAGATAGAGTACATATACATATAAGTTGAAAATAACTACAGTTGACGCTTGAACAACATGGGTTTGAATCTACCTGTATGTGGATTTTCTTTGATAAAAGTTACATTGACTGTGTCTGTCTCTCCTGCTTCCTCTTCCAGTTCTTCCACCTCTCCTGCCACCTTTACCACCCCAGAGGGAGCAAGACCAATCCCTCCCCTTCCTCATCCTCCTCAGAAGATGAGAAGGATGAAGATCTTTATGACGATCCATTTCTGCTTAATGAAGAGTAAATATATTTTCTCTTCTTTATGATTTTCTCAATAACATTTTCTTTCATCCAGCTTACTTTATTACAACATCCAGTACATAACACATATAAAATATAAAATATGTGTTAATCAACTGTTTATGATATCAATAAGGCTACCGGTTAACAGCAGGCTAATAGTAGTTAGGTTCAGTCAAAAGTTATACGTGGATTTTTGACTGAGAAAGCGGTTTGGCATCCCAGCTCTCATACTGTTCAACAGTGAGCTGCACGTTAAGAGATCAAAACCGGAGTATTTTTTATTTAATATATTTTCTGCTATATACAATTTGTCTTTCATTACAGAAGTTTTAAAAAGTCGTGGAGTATATGGCTTTTTAAAGACTTCCAAGACTTTACATACTTTCCAAAAGATTTCCAAGAGTTTATATACTTTCAATTCAACCTCTATCATACCGCAAAAACATGTATAATATTTAGAGATAGCATACTGTATCAAATTATTAGATTTTACCTAATTAATAAAAAGCTGAAAATAACAAACATAATATAAGCACAGAGAGGAAATACTTTTATAGTTGACCTTGCGCTTATGAGCCATTGTGCTTTACAGTTAAAACACCAGAGATGTGAAGCATTTTCACTAACCATGATTTTATTATACTTTGCATTTGATCTAACTACTATGTCCGTTCACTAACAGAAGCACCTTAATTTTTTGTCTCATATTTACTTGGGTATCAAATGATATAATTAAAATGAAATAAAATTATTCAGAGAATTCGATGAGTTAAATGCAATGCTTCTTTGTTTTGCATTCACAAAATAACCCGTGCGTTTTAGAGAATTAAGACAATATTGTGATTTATCTGAAACTACTAATTAACTAAAATTGTTCTTCAAATTTATCTTTACTTATAAATTTCTTTAATTATTATTTAATAGCTAAATGTCACATTCAAGATGTCACAAATCTATGATTATTTTCTTAGTTCTCTCAGAGTGGGACAATTTCTGTAAAGTTCATTTCTTGTCAGCTCGTGGCTTACAATGTTATTAATACTTTTATTATGTAATTATATTGCAGTAGTTAATTACTATTTATTTTCTGCAATATAAATGTCTGCCAAGTGGTCTGCTAAGCTTTTACTTGTATTTCTTTATTCACTGTCAATATTCTTATCCCCAACTTATCAACTCGGGGACTAACTCTTAAAGAAAACAAATAATTGCTCCAAAGACATAGAACCAAAAAAAGCCGAGTTGAGATTCAAAAGCAGACACATCTGACTTCAAAGCCAGGTTCTGAGCCTCTAGAATTCCACTTCACATCTTGGACTTTATTAAAGGTAAATCCAGGGAGTAATGGAAGAGCTGCTTAGCATTTCAAGAAACAGAAGCAAATTGTTGACTCTGTGAGCTCCATTTTCTGGAAAATAAGCAGAAATGTCTACTTAAGATTAGCTGAATGCCTCAAATTGAGCTATTGAGACAAATGCCATGGAGTATAATACAGAAAACATTTTTCCCCTGAAAATGTTACTAATATAATATTGACAAAGTATGTACAGAAAATCCTTTTTTTAACCTTTATTGAGCCATATTGAACAAATAGCAGTTGGCAGAGATCAAAACAAAAAGATGAAAGGGAAAATGAAATGAAGAAATTAACAAAACTTTCATTTTTTGGCAGAGGCTAATTCTCAGTCTTTTTTTGCTGAAAGAAAAGCGGCAATTCCGTTGTGGTATGATCCCAAAGAATTTATAATGGGAAAGTTCTGTGATATTAATTCTAATATTTCAACTAATAGGTTAAAGAGGGGAGGGAATTTGTAGAGAGAAGAATAAATCCTTCAGCCATAAAGGTATGTGATGCCAATTAAAATGCACTCCCAGGTTGCAAAGCAGCTGCCAAAGTGAAGAGTGTTTTCAGAAAATAATTCTGGAGAGGGTCTAGATGGCACAAGGGCTTTTAACATTCATCCCCAGAATATTTCATCCACAAATATAACACCATGCAAAAGCAAACAGAGTATGCCAAGCACAGAATCTCATTTAGCACTCTGGTAGTTCACTTAATTAGAATAAGCCCAGACTTCCTTAAAACTCTTTTGTAAGCCTAAACCTCCCGACCACAAACTGACTTTTTAATTATGTGGTTCTTAAGAGCCTTTGGGCATGCAATAGAACAGAGTGTAAATATAGCCATTAACACACACAGACCCACCCTCTTTCTACACACACACACACACACACACACACACTTTTGGAGAATTAAGCAATGGATACTAGTGCTATTTGTGTCACTCTCTCATTAAAAGACTTTAAGAAAGACAGATATTAACATCTGCATGACTTAATTTCCTTCTGCAACATCAGAATAAAATAGTTGCTTCTTTGCAGCTACTGTTATTTTAAGACTGTTTTAGAGCAGTTTTAGGTTCACAGAAAAATTTAGAGAAAGGTACAGATTTCCCATATAACTCCTATCCCACATGTTGCATAGACTACCCTGTTATCAACACCCACTATTTTATTTTCGAGATTAACTAAAATAATGTTTGCAAAGTCCATAGTGCAGTACTTATGTGATACATTTAAGAAAATAGTATTTAGGCTAATATTAGTACAAAGAATGATAAATGGAAGTCAAATGTCCTGAATTAGAGTCTCTTCACTGTCATTAGCTTAGATTTATGACCTTAGAAAAATCTCATTATAATATTTGCTTCAGTTATCCTACATGTGGCAACAAAATACACTCAGGCTCTGAAATTTCTTAATTTTATTAAGATATTGCTATGATTAGACTTATTAAGAATTCTTCATAGCTAATATGACTAACGTTAAGAGTAAAACCTTTCTATTAGGCTCTCCTTTTAAATTCACATTTAAAAATTTAATATAACAAGAACCTTTCATTAATTTGCTTATAAAACGATGTCAAGAATGAGTAAATTGTAATCTTATAATAAATTGTAATAAATTACTTTCAAGAGTAGCTGTACTCAGCTACTCAGCTTTCTTGAGTTTCAGGCAATATTAATAATAAGAGCTCTAAACAGCCATCCCAATAAAAATCATTGAAATAATAAAACCTAGAGCCAGGGGCACCATTTGAAAGGTATCATTCATTGATCAGTAATGATAATAAGAAATTTATAGAACAACTTTCAAGTGGAATCAGAAATCCTGGGCAGTTAGTGAGCAACTAAGCAAAATTGTGCCAAAAAAGGTTTTAACAAAGCTTGGAAGTTTTGAAACTTTTCTTACCATTTTGCAGTAGACACGAGAGCAGGATATTAAGTTTAGGGTAGCTCCAGGTAAAAAAAATAAAAAAATAAAATAAAAAATAGAAAAGTACAGTTCTCAACTTTGTGAATGTAAAGTTTCAATCAAACAGGCAAGAGGAAGTAACTAAAAAACAAATCTCAGAAAGGATAGGAAAAATTCAGTCTTTCAAATTGGTGACCAGAAGTTGGTTCTTCATGTGGTTTGGCTGTATCCCCACCCAAATCTCACCTTGAATTGAAGCTCCCATAATTCCCAAGTGTTATAGGAGGGATTTGGGTGGAGATTATTGAATCATGGGAGCAGTTCCCCTATACTGTTCCTATGGGAGTGACTAAGTCTCACAAGATCTTATGGTCTTATAAGGGGTATAGCCTTTTGCTTGGCTCTCATTTCTCTCTTTCCTGCCACCATGTAAGATGTGCCTTTCACCTTCTGCCATGATTGTGAGGCCTCCCTAGCCATGTAGAGCTGGGAATCCATTAAACCTCTTTTTCTTTATAAATTACTCACTCTCAGGTATGTCTTTATCAGTAGTGTGAAAACGAACTAATACAGCATTCATATACTCGTGCATCAAAACATTAACCAAAGGGGAATTTACTTATTATAACTGAATGATGGCTAAAAAACTGCATCAAAAATTGTGGAGTGCAACTAAATAATTATTTAGAGGAAAATATATAGTCCTCAAAATACAAAACTGAAGAGGAAAGTAGTCAATCTAAGAAGTTAAAAAAATAAAATAAAAATTCTAAAACAAGTAAAAGGAACCAAATAAGAAAAAGTAAAGATAAAAATTTTGATGTATTAGAAAACTAACTTACTGAAGAATAATAGCAAATCTGAAAGTGAGTTACTGGGAAAGACTGATAAAATTTAAGAATATTGCAAGAATAATCAAAAAGAGAGAGCTCAAATTAAAATTAACTGGCATGAAAAACAAAACATAATCATTGCGCTATTTAGATTAAAGGGAAAATAAGATGATATTATAAACAAATACGTTATTATAAACAACTATGACAAAAATAGATGCAATGGATATATCCCTCTGAAAAATACAGCTTACTGAAATTAAAACAAGAACATTTCTTTAAAAACTATAATAGACCTTCAAATATTGAATAATCTTTCCACAAAGTTACAGTAAAGATGACTTTTCAGGAAAGTTCTACTAAGCATTACAGAACAGATTGTTCCAAAACACACACTCTTCCAGAGAATACAAAAATTGAATCAGATCCAATATTATTTCAAGTTGTCTGTAAATTTTATTTAAGCTGCACCTTTTGTATGTCCAATGTATGTGGTTTTTCTTTTTTGTCCAGTCTGTTTAACTCATCTCTTAATTGGAATATTTAATCCATTTACTTTTAGTGTTCTTATTAATATATATGGTTTTGCTTCTCTTTTACATACTATACATCCCTCTTTCTTTCAGATTAATTAAAAGTATGTTTTTAGTCCATTCTTTGTCCATGCTTATCCCTTATATAAACTTTCATTGTCTTATTATTATTTTAGCAAGATTTAAAATTCATATATTTGTGTGCAAAAGTGCAAAACAGAGGTACTTGCATTACTAGCAGAAAAGTAAACTGGCACAAAGTTTCTGAAATATTTGACAAGATTAATGTATATGTAATATTTTATAAATATATCTACATAGAGCTTCAAAATGTTTTCTATATTTTTACCCAATAATTAATGTACTAAATGACTTCTATAATTTAAGGATGCTTAATACAAAAATTTAAATAATGTAGAAAATTTGGGAAAAAACTAAAAATTAAACAAGAAAATAATGAAATATCAAACTAATCATATATAATCATTAAAATCATGATTTTAGAGTATAATTATAAGAATTGGGGAAAATTCTTATATAACAATGTGAAGTACAAAATGTAAGATATCAAATTAAACATACAATGTGATTTAACATCAAAACGCTAGAAGAAAACCTAGGCAATACCATTCAGGACATAGGCAGGGGCAAAGACTTCATGACTAAAACACCAAAAGCAATGGCAACAAAAGCCAAAATTGACAAATGGGATCTAATTAAACTAAAGAGCTTCTGCACAGCAATGGAAACTGGAAACTATCATCAGAGTGAACAGGCAACCTACAGAATGGGAGAAAAATTTTGCAATCTATCCATCTGACAAAGGGCTAATATCCAGAATTTACAAAGCACTTAAACAAATTTACAAGAAAAAAACAAACAACCCCATCAAAAAGTGGGTGAAGGATATGAACAGACACTTCTCAAGAGAAGACATTTATGCAGCCAACAAACATATGAAAAGAAGCTCATCATCACTGGTCATTAGAGAAATGCAAATCAAAACCAAAATGAGATACCATCTCATGCCAGTTAGAATGGCAATCATTAAAAAGTCAGGAAACAACAGATGCTGGAGAAGATGTGGAGAAATAGGAATGCTTTTACACTGTTGGTGGGACTGTAAACTTGTTCAACCATTGTGGAAGACAGTATGATGATTCCTCAAGAATCTAGAGCTAGAAATACCATTTGACCCAGCAATCCCATTACTGGTTATATACTCAAAGGATTATAAATCATTCTACTATAAAGACACATGCATACGTATGTTTATTGTGGCACTGTTCATAAGATCAAAGACTTGGAACCAACCCAAATGCCCATCAATGATAGACTGGATAAAGAAAATGAGGCACATATACACCATGGAATACTATGCAGCCATAAAAAAGGATGAGTTCATGTCCTTTGCAGGGACATAGATGAAGCTGGAAACTATCATTCTCAGCAAACTAACACAAGAACAGAAAACCAAACACCACATGTTCTCACTCATAAGTGGGAGTTGAAAAATGAGAACACATGGACACAGGAAGGGGAACATCACACACTGGGACCTGTTGGGGGGTGGGGGGCTGGGGGAGGGATAGCATTAGGAGAAATACCTAATGTAGATGATAGGTTGATGGGTGCAGCAAACCACCATGGTATGTGTATACCTATGTAACAAACCTGCATGTTCCGCACATGTATCCCGGAACTTAATTTAAAAAAATCTTATCATTGTCTTATTATTGATGACCCTAGTTATAAACATGCAATACTCATTAGTAAAGTGTAGGTTAGTAATACTGATTCCAAGTAAGTTAGAGTATTAGCTTAATTCAGCCTCACCTATTTTTATTGTCTTCACATACTGTAAATCTATTTGCTTTTCCCTCTGTCTGTCTCTCTCATTCTTTCTCTTGGTCTCTGCCTTCCATGTGTACACACACACCTACACACACACAGAGAGAGAGAGAGAGAGAGAGAGAGAGAGAGACCAAAACCACATTTTGTTATATACAATCAATAATCAATTGGATTGACTTATATTCACATAGTCACTCTTTCTATTGATATTCATTTCTTTTTTGATCTTCGTATTTCTCTCTGGGATCATTTTATTTCTCATTGAAAAATTTACTTTCAGTGTTGAAAGATATGTTCATTGATGGTAGCACTTTTGAAATAAATTTCTCCAGATTATTACTTTTCTGTTAAAGAGCTGGAGCTTACCCACACTCACTTTTGTTGAAAGTAGGCTGGACTTAGAGACTTACATCTGGAGAACAGGATATGAAAGAAGTGATGTGAATGATGGGGTATTGCTTTACAAAATAGGTTGTAGGAAGACCACAGCTTCTCTCCTTGAAATGCTCTTTTGCTGTCTCTCCTAAATCATTTTTTTCATTGAAATAAAATTCGCTAACATAAAATTAACTATTTAAAGCGATAAATTAAGTAGTGCTTAGTACATTCACAATGGGGAGCAAATGCCACATCTATGTAGTCTTCTTTCTTTTTAAGATTCCAGTTAAAGTGGAATTAATGCTTAATTTGCTAAGTGCTTTTGTATCATCGTTAATTTTCAGTCATTGTAGTTTTTACCCTTCGGATTTTTGTCTTATTATTTTACAAATATATGCCTTGCTTTACTTGTACTGAAATTAACATCGAAATTGGGAATCATGGTTACTTTAAAGTTTGTGTCTGATAACACCAACATCTATAGCCAAAAAGGTTGATTTTATTTCTTGTAGTTGTATTAGTTTTTAATTCATGTTGTCTTCTTTCATCCTGCGTCACACAATGTAAACATATTGTAAACATATTGGGTATGTGTATGAAGTGTGTGTGTGCAGGCACACATAACACATGAAGTAGAGTCGAAGTCCCTTAAGATTATTAATAAGTTACTTCTTACAGAGAAAATGTAGTTTTACTCCTCCAAGTTGCCCGTAGTAACTTGTAAAATGAGATCATCAGGAAGATTATTTAGGTATTGAGGGAATGTGTATCCAGACTTCAGTCTGGTTGAGGATAGTT
Source organism: Rhinopithecus roxellana (assembly GCF_007565055.1). Lineage (NCBI taxonomy): Eukaryota > Metazoa > Chordata > Mammalia > Primates > Cercopithecidae > Rhinopithecus > Rhinopithecus roxellana. The sequence goes on along the minus strand of NC_044553.1, from coordinate 141,946,932 downwards.
CATGTCTTACTCTTACTGTCTACCTCTTTGGCTCTTTGCACTGAATCTAGACGTTTATCATCTTCCTTTTTTCCTTCCTTGGCCACTCTATTTATTTTTCTTGCCACACAAGACTGCCAAAAACGTGATATTCAGGTTATTAGCCTCACAGCAGCCTTTTCCGAAATTGCAGATTTCATCAGGAGAAAAGGGGACCTAAAGGTGCTGGACTTCAAACTTTGGATTTCCTTTATTCCATGGATGCATGTGTATGTGTGCACGTGTGTTTATTTTGTACACATATACACACATATTATAGTACATATAAATTTTCTCATTCAAATAGGATGTTCTACTTACTCAGTGCATTGTTACCAGAATCTGGAGTCCTTTAAATGTTAACCTGTGTACTATAATTTTCACATACATCTATTCATCCCCCTTATAGAAATATCTCTCAAAATTTCTCCCATCCCCACTGCTCCCTTGATATAGGCTGTTGACCCCACTGCCTCATTGCAACCCTTTTACCAAGTTTGCCAGTCATACCTCATAAATACATCCAATCTCATAATCATGCTGTTACCTACCTTTCTTCCCTCTTTTTCCACCTCAGTTTAGCACTTCTATTTTAGAACTTTTATTCTCCCACTGATTTCTATCTTACGTATAGTATAATGAATTCTTAAATATCTCTTTGCCTATTGGTTTATATCCTTAATTTGTGAACATATTTTATATGACTCGTATTTTTAAAGACAGAGAAGATGTTACAGGAAAACAACGTCACGATGGGTATAGGAAGGTAGTAGGAGAGTAAAAGACATAATGGCTTCTTTTCTCAGCAGATTCAAATATAAATTTTTCAACTGAAATTTATTTTAAAACTTAAAAAATTTGAATATCCATGGTTTAATAGAATTTCAGGATTCTCTGATCAATATATTTGAAAATGAGAAAACGTTGTGAGTATTTCGTGTGTTACTTCTCACCTTACATTTTAACCATGAAAACAGGACATATTAAAAAAAGGGTTGTTGAAAGGTTTTATTTGTCATGATTGTGTTACAAAAACATTGAAGTCTCAGTTTGGCAAGTTTCCCAGGGGATTTAAAATTTCTCTAATTCATTTATAAACAAAACAGTTCCTCAACTGAAGGGCTATAATAACTTCAGATCCCCACCCTAGATTTCTTCAGTTTATCTTGTTTTGTAGAAAAAGAGAATAGTCAACACACAGACACACACACACACACAGACACACACACACACAATTTAGAATATGCAAACTGAAAACTGAATCCCTGACCAAGGAGTTTTCCCTCTTTCTTTGGGAGGAGCCTGTAACTATTGCAAATGACATCATTAGTCATTGAAACTGATGGAACTGCTAAGATAACATTCTTCACCCCAGTGTAAACATTGATGGCTCCTTCGAGAGATGTCTTACATTGCAAGTCTGGGATTTAGTTTATAGGTCTGACAAGTGTGACCTTTAAACTAATGTATTTGCTATGAAAAAGGGGAAAGAAACTCTTTATAACTAAAATATATTGGCTAGAAAATCAGTTTCCAGCAAGTAGTCTGATTACAATCAAAATAACACACCAAAATGAAACAGTTTACCTGTGATCAATTTAATGTGGCTGTAAAATGCTAATTATGAGAGAAAACACATTCAAGGTTTGTGGTACTGTCTATAAAACTTGCAGAGAATCTAACATTCAGTGATGTGTAGCACATATGGGTAAGCAGATGGCCAAAGTATTATTTTTAAAAACAGGACTTTTGCTGACAAAATACAGAATTGGAATGGTGTGATTGGAAAGCTAAGAGGATACTATTTATGAGGCAGTAAGCTCATGCTCAGTAATTGGATTCCTGCTAAATGGCAGATAACAAGGACTTGGTTTATGTGTGTGTGTGTGTGTGTGTGCGTGTGTGTGTGTGTGTGTGTGTTGTAGCTATAGAAATGAATAAATAACCCTTCTGACCATATACCTGTCTATAATTTCTAACCCAGCTTTTGCAGATCTATGAGAGAATGATGTCTACTTTACAATATCACATGTGATTCATGTAAACTATTAACTTTTCTCTGTTTGATACAATTCTGCAGAAAAAAATTAGTGAAATAATTGTGAATATGAATAAAGACAAATTAGATATGAAATAATGTTTGAAACCCCACACATATGCAGCAAATACTAAACTGGTTACTTGAAATCACTTGCTGATTTGGGTGCCCCTTCTTGGAACTACTTCAACACCTTGCGTATATTTCCAGTACTTACCATATTCAGCTGAGATTTTTCTAGGAACCTGCATGCCTTCTCGAATTTGCTATCAGCTTTCTGATATCAGGGATTATATCTTATACATATTTTATTCTCCCAACCTAGCGTGAGACTTGGCCTGTAGTAAATGATCAGAAAGATTTTACTGAAAAACTTAATGAAGCACTATTATTCAGTTAATACATTTTAAGCCATTGCATTAAAATTGCAGCAATTTTTGAAAGAAATGTTCATTTCGTCCTAAGAATGACAATTTTTAAGAAAGGAGATTTTAATAATTTTTTGATAAGAGTTTCCTCAAGTCTCAAATGCCACGCCTGTAGGTGAATTAGACCTACATTGGCACTTACCTATGAGGCATAAGTTATAGGCATAAGTTATGAGGCATAAGTTATTTAACTTATGAGGCATAAGTTAACTCTTCTAAAGACTGAGTTCAGATTTACTTAATAACCTTTCCAAATATTTATGATAACTAAGTTGTTCTCATACTTTGCTTCAAGATATTTTTAGAAATTTAAATTTGTTTCATACCCAGGTGTTATCTCTTGTTAAATATCATATACATTTTGTTATATACCATATAGATCTTCAAATACATATTTACTTAATTCTGTTTTTTCTTTTTTTTTTTTTTTTTTTTTTTTTTTTTTTTTTTTTTTTTTTTTTTTTTTTTGAGACGGAGTCTCGCTCTGTCACCCAGGCTGGAGTGCTGTGGCCAGATCTCAGCTCACTGCAAGCTCCGCCTCCCGGGTTCATGCCATTCTCCTGCCTCAGCCTCCCGGGTAGCTGGGACTACAGGCGCCCGCCACCTTGCCCGGCTAGTTTTTTATATTTTTTAGTAGAGACGGGGTTTCACCGTGTTAGCCAGGATGGTCTCGATCTCCTGACCTCGTGATCCGCCTGTCTCGGCCTGCCAAAGCGCTGGGATTACAGGCTTGAGCCACCGCGCCAGGCCATTAATTCTGTTTTTTCATAGTGCATACCAAAGTAAACCTAAATGAAAAAAATTGTAAATATAAAAATATTATATATGTATATGTATATACACAAATTATTAGGAAAAACACTGGTATGTATCAACATGCAAACTATGATTTGTTGATATTGCTAGAATAAGTAAACAAGTAACTGTTAATAATCAGAGTTGCTCTGTCTCAGGCACTTTTATATCTATTAGCCAAATCAAGCAGATCTGTTCATAAGGACCTCCTTTTAACTCATTCTTCTTGGCTATAGAGACATCAATGTCTATATTGGCCAATAGAAGGGCAGTATAGTCCTCTACTGGAGGCAGTGTCCAAAGAAACAGCCTTGAACACAACATAGGTGTTGACATGAAGGACTCTGGTTTCAGAAAGCATGGTTCTGAGTTCTATTTCAGCCTCTCATTAGCTTGGGAATTCAGTTATCACCTTAATCTGTCTGGAGCCCAGTTTCCTAACTTGCAAAAAAGGCAACTGATATTATCTATTTCATAGCATGCTTCTTAGCATGGTGTGAGAAAAGAGATTATGCTCTTAAACCAGTGTTCGTCACAAAGTTAATTCTCTACAAATTGTAGCTATTAAGTTAATGATACAGTTGTTGTTTCTAAAAAGCTGCTGTAAGAGACCAATATTTGGAAAACTAGGTAGGATACTGAACCATGAATATAGCAGAGAAATTAAAATGCACATCACAATTAAAGATAAATGCATAAGAACATATATTTGTACATGTGTTTATGCCTGTATGCAAATGTATATTCTATTTTAGCACTATAGATTTGGGCATGCAATCAAGCTAAATATTGTCATAACTATAGGAATAGCTCCCAGCTGGAAACGACAAAGCTGGAGAGAAACAATCAATCGCTCAACTTAGGGCAGGTGTAATCTTGTAGGGGCAGACGGCAACATATGTTTACAGAACTCTCTAGAAGGCCAACATTTACTGGAAAACAAATTGGAAATATTTCATTTTATACTCTAACTCAAATAAAGTATAAGAAATACATTAAGGAAAAAATAACAATTTCTAGCCACTTTTCTCTTTTAGACAACCTATTTTGTACTTGTAGGTCAATTTGCTTTATGCAAATTGTTCAAAAATCTGTGACTTAAGTCATAAATTCTAGAACTATGTTTTACTTTTCCTATTATACATTTCCACCTTGGCTTTTTGCTAACACCTCGAAGTCATCATACTTTGCCCTGAACACTCTTTTATTTACCTGTGTTCCTTTTGCCAGAGAGGCGTATTATAGCTCTCCCAATCATATGTGAAAGAAACTTCAGACTTCAGGTGAAATATATATGAATGGATATATGGCAGGTAGGACAGTAGATGACTTGCATGATGTGCATATTAATTTTACCATATATTTAATTTGGATATAATTGTGCATATTATATATAAGTTTAACGCTGGTGAATTTTGCTTTTCCTGTTGTTTTATCCCTATGTACTAAAGAATTACTTTAGCAGATCTGGGTGTCGCAACTGGCACGCGCCATGGAAAAGTCTATCCTCATATAGCTGGTAGAGACAACTTCTAGGACCTATCATTATGCTGTCTGACAAAAGTGTCTCTGTTTACCTGGGGAGTGGGACAATGCTGCATTGTTTATACTGTAATAACAATGTGATTTATGTTGGGAGCCTTGAGCCATGTGGCATTAGTTTGACTTTTAGAGGGACTGCAGACAGTTTAACTAAGACCTCCTTCAGCCTCACCCACGGTCAGCCATGCCTCTGTGATCAACGCCAATGAAAACACTGAGCACTGAGTGTAAAGTAGCTCCCCTGGTTGGCCATACTTGTGTGTATTGTCACACATCATTGCTGGGAGAATTAAAAACTATTTATGATCCCCCATTGGGACAGGACAATAAAATCAAGTATCTAGTTTTTTTTGAACTCTGCTTTATTCATTTCTTAATTCTACTAGTTTTAATCCATATGTATCTTTTCTGTAATAAACTGTACCTATAAAAACTTCTCTGAATTCTTTGAGCCCTCCTAGCAAATTATTTCTCCTCAGAATGGTCTTGGGGGCCTGCAAAAATAATTACGTTTGTAAAAACGTAAAACTAAACTAACTAAGTTTTATAGGATACTCAGTCCCTCGGGGCTAAAATTTAGACCTGCATTTATTTTGGTATCAGACAAAATAAGAATTTAATTAGTTCACTTCATATATTTTAGGACTGCTTATCTATAAAGTGTTTGAAAAAGTAATTGTCTGTTTCTAAGAGTATTGGTGTAATAAATATTTTTAAAGTGAGTCACATTATTTAGATATAATTTGCAAATATTCAGCAACTGCCCGCACTTTTTATCATTAACAGCGCAGGTACAGGCTTTCAGTGGATTAGCCTAACTAAGGCAAATCTGGACTGGTTGTGAGTAAGAACCATCTGCCTATTAAATCAGGGATGCTCAGACCTAGAAGAAAAAACAATCTCAGCAATCCAAAGACTATTTTAAGATTTGGGTAGAAACCCTGCTAACTATAATTCTCAGTGGTTAGATCTGAATTTAGAATCAGAATAAAATAGGTCTGAATCCCTTAAATAAGTTTGTTAAGTTTCCAACCATGTTTACTACTCCAAATACATTCTTTTTTTCAATGATTACATATTGATTGTTTATCATAAACCAGAAATTTTGTTGATCATTAAACATTAAAGGGTTAAATAGATTATGTACATTGAGCTCTTAATGTAGTCTGTATTGGATATTAAACTTACTTCTCCATATTTGGGTGTATTTTTTGTTATCTACCAGCTACAATATTTATATTTAAAATCTGACTATTAGAATTCTGCATGGAACTGTGTTACATGGCCATGATACTGCACAATGTCCAGCTCTAGAAGAGACTACATCCCTAGATAGCAATGTGAGTGGTGCTCCCAAGTTTTAAACATGAAAGTCTGGAATTTATCTCATGTTTAAAGAAAATGTTCGTTTGCACAATTTTTATGCTAATTAGCCAGTTATGATAATATATACTTGACTGGAAAATATTTTAACAGTGTACAATGTTAGCTATACCATTTGGGAAAAAATATCAGCCTTAGAATGCTCTTCAAACCGACATTACACAGGACAGCTTTGTTGTGGCTACTTGAAGATTAAATTACTCTGAGAGATCATGTTAATTTTAAACTATCTGATCTACTAAAATTTTCAATGTATATAAATCATCTTGAAAGTCCTTGGAAGGAAAATACAACTCAAGTGTTTTTGTCGTTGCTTTGTGTCTTTTTCTTTTTCTTTTTTTTTCCAAGATGTGGTTTCGCTCTTGTTGCTCAGGCTGGAGTGCAGTGGCGCAGTGCCGGCTCACCTCACCCTCTGCCTCCCGGGTTCAAGCGATTCTTCTACCTCAGCCTCCGGAGTAGCTGGGATTAAAGGCATGCGCCACCACACCTGGCTAAGTTTTTGTATTTTTAGTAGAGACAGAATTTCTCCATGGTGGTCAGGCTGGTCTCAAACCCTCAGGTGATCCACCTGCCCGGGCTTCCCAAAGTGCTGGGATTACAGGCATGAGCCACCGCACCCGACTCGCAAGTGTTTTTTGATATGTAGACTAGTTGCAGTGCCAAAAGATGATTAGGAGAAATTTGAACATTGTATTTCCTTTGACTATCAATGAATACCTGATGGTATGTCCTAAACAAAGCATCTTAATCAAAATGTATGAAAACAAAATTGGTAAAATAAAACTTTAAAACTAGACAGGTAATAGAAACAAATCTGAACTCATTGAAGTTACACGAATCACACCATCAGATTTTATTTTTTGATTGTAATACTCTAACAATGACTCACTTGGAGATATTGAACTAAGCCAAACATAATTTCCTTTTCTTTAAAATGATATAATTTATAGAGCTTTAGGAAAGTCCTTCTTTCCATTTGTAAGACTGTAACTCTAGATGCATAGTCTGCTTTCATCTTTTTTTTTTTTTTTTTTTTTTTTTAACTCTCTGTCAAGTACCTACCACTCCAGAAATAATCTGTTTCCTTTGGCTTTTTGTAATCTTCTTTATTCTGATGTTTGCTTTTAGGGTTTTGTTTTATTTCTCTAGGCAAAATCTTAAATCCCAAATCACAAGACAAATGAAAAGTTCCCAGACATTCAGTATATCTATATAATCTAATTTTTATACATTAGAGTTTGTTTTATATTGTGTGTGTGTGTGTGTGTGTGTGTGTGTGTGTGTGTGTGTGTACTAGCTTTATGCATTAACTTTGGAACTTTCTTGGAATGTATTTTATGTCATAATTTATACAACCTTAAAGTTGAGCAATGCGTTCATATGAAGCCTCAATACCAAACAAAGCAACTTTGAAAACATTTTAGCACTTGTCATTTTTCAGTTCTGATGACTACTCTCTGCATCTTTTTTAGACACATTGCACTCTAGACATAAAAGTATATGTGAGACCACTCTAGATAGGTTCATAAGCACTTGTCTTTATGGGGATTATAAAAACTTTTATTTGTATGCTTTCAAGACTCACAATTATGAAAACATAGACTGAAAAATATTTTAAAGAAATATAAAATAAGTCTTTCCTCCAAAACTCTCATATTAGCTTTTCTTTCTTTTATTTTTTTCTTAGTACGCTTGCAAACAATTCTATTGAATCTGCATGATTATGGCAGAATTTGCTACAAGTAAATAATTAAATCCATTTACTTTGGACATTAGGTCTATTATTTCTGGGTGACTATCATTACTGTGGCCCATTATCAGTCACTTGAAAAAATACATAGATTAAAGGGACATTGCGTTTCTCATGACCTACAGAGTCAGGCATTGTGTTCAGTGGTTTAAATATGTTTTATTATTTTATCTTCAGAACAACCCTCTGAAGGATATAAATCCAGATTCCATTCAAAGTTACCTGTTCTTTAGGAAAAAAAGCTCATATTCCAATTAACAGAATTCCAATATTTTATCTGATGTATCTATGACTATTAAGGGCTAATATTCTCATGATCAAATTTGCAATGATTTCCTTGGTGCCAAATGCTTGGTCTCATTCAAATTTGGCCTCATCTGTCTCTTTCCTCCCCCTCTTTTTTTCTTAACTTCCTTATGAGATCTAAAACTACAATGTAGTGAATTCTCTTGATATTCTTTTTCCTTAATGCCACTTACACAAATAGCAGTGTCAGATGTTGCTGAAGTCTTAGGTCTAGTAGCAACAGCCTGGTACAAAACAGAGAAGAGATTCTGAGTAAGAAAGAGACACTATCAAGTGCAAAGGATGTTTCATCACACACTCTTCAGACATCCATTTTCATACGAGATCCTGAAGTATGACCCTCACAGGGAATTTCTCTTCAGGAGATAATTTTGTTTAACTCTGCTTTCTCAGTGTTTACAGTTGTGCCTATCACACAGTACACATTCAATACGTGATGGAAAATGGGCATATTTTCCACCTAAATTCTATCTACCTCCCACTATGGTGCTCCTTTGATACTGTTTGAATCTCTATCCCCATCCAAATCTTGTGCCAAATTGGAATCACCAATGTTGGATGTGAGGCCTGGTGGGAGGGGATTAGATCATAGGGATGGTATTCTCGTGAATGGTTTAGCACAATACTCTCAGTGCTGTTCTTATGATAGTGAATTATCATGAGATCTGGTTGTTTTAAAAGTGTTTGGCACCTCCCCACCCCCCTTCCTCCTGCTCCAGCCATGTAAGTCGTGCCTGCTTCCCCTTTACCTTCTGCCATGATTGTAAGTTTTTTGAGGCCTCCCAAGAAGCAGAAGCTGCTATGCTTTCTATACAGCCAATGAGATAGAATCATGAGCCAATTAAGCCTCTTTCTTTATAAATTAGCCCATTTTTTACTCCTTCCCTTTCTCATTGACATTTCTTTAATTATTTTCCACTTTATTTTGGACAGCAACTTAACACTTGCTCTTTCTGCGCTAACTCATTCCCTCTGTGCATGGAGAGCCAACGATCCACAACCAAATGATCCCTCAGTAGGCTTCTGTTATACAAATATCACCCTCCTCCTATGCTTGTTGTGTGTGTGTACTTGTATGTATATAACATTTATTTGGTTAATCCTACAAAACAAAGAAGACCAACAAATCTCTCGATAATATCAGCTGTAAATAAAGGTTTTCTGCCTTCCTTAATACCGTACGTTGTTTTGCTTGTATGTTTTAGTATTATAGAATTGAACATTATATTGTAGGCTTTCAGTAAATAGTTTTTGAAAGGTTGGTTAGATTGGATTCCTTGATTAGATAATTTAAATATAAGGAATGCTTTTTCTCTGAAAGTTATTTTTATCAGTTTCTAAGGTCTGTGATGCATAATATTTGTCATATATTTTTTAAATTTTTAAATTTGAAAAATGATATGTAACTATCATTTGATATGTAAGTATCATTAAATTTGAAAAATAATATGTATGTTAAAATTTTAATTTTTAAATTTGAAAAATGATATATAACTGTCATTCCTGGGCCAGTCAACCATGCTACATTGTTATATTACACAATAATTGGATCTTATTGTAGCTCATATCCTGAAATATGGTGAGATCCATGACTGCTAAGATGTAAATTTTCCTTATCACTATAAAAGAAATTTCACTGCAGGCCCTGCCTACCTCATTTTCTTGAGGATCAGATGCAGTAATTATTCAAAGTATTTTGTAAAAGGGAGATTAAGATATTATTGTTGAGAAGAACATTTTTCACATTAACACATTCGATGATGCTATTAACAAAGGTATTAAATATTCATTTAATGCACTTCTAATAAAAAAGGGTAGTCATCATTTGAAAAGCTCTAGTCATGCCCCGTCTCCTTTAGACATGATCTTGTGAGGAAGCTTTAATTCTCCCTCTCAAGTACACTCCTGAGAAGTATAATCATAGTTTTATAAAATTTATTCCATTACCAAAATTATAATTGTCTGATTATACTTTGTTAATGGGATATCATTTAAATATAAATGCTGGTATAAATCTACTAATATTATTACTAGTGGTGCTTTCGTATCAGTAAAATATATGAGAATTACACATAAAATATTTTTAAACATAGGGCAATTGTCTGACTGATTCAGTTTTATGATTTTCGTAAAGTTAAATGAGAAAAGCAAACAAACACATAAATGTCAGAAAAGTAAATTACATTTATGCCATTTTGTTTCTACTAAAAATATTTATTTTATCAGAAGCATAGTTAGACACATCAGTAGAAAAACATGATTTAAAATATTCCTTGGTTCTACTTCACACTTCAGAAATAAATATTTTTCTACAGTTTCTTCAATAGTGATAACTGAAACACTCATATTAAAAAGCTCTTTTTTTAAAAAAAAGTAACAATTTTTAATTACTGTGTTAACATACACTTTTTGAATGGAACCAATTGTTGACTCCAATAGCCCTAGGTTGGGCTTCTTCTCCCAGTCCATAAAATAATGCACAGTCTTTGCCAGATCATTTTGTTGAGATGGTCTGGCTTTATACAATGAATATCTTAAGGTTGTATATCTTAATATAAATAAATTATTTATCTTATTACATTTAGCATGTTAAGACATTCTGCGATATTATAACTTGGAGAAACTCCCTAACATTTGGGATCCAGGGACACAGATGAGACTATTAAACAAGTAAATAATGTTTAAATATCATCATTTTTATATTTTAAAACACTGGAATTCATTTCATAAGTAACAAATCAATTCTAAGAATTTAGCACAGACACAATCGCCCCTCGCCTAAGCAACATTCGAAATAGAAAAGATAAAACAGAGTCCCACAAAAAGCTGAATAAGAATGTTGCCAAGCCGTTCCTTTTAAAGTAAATCTTTTAGGCATACTAAAAAGACAGGAACTAGGTTAAAAAAAAACAAACAAACAAAAAAAAAAAAAACAAAAAAAACCAAAAAAGGACAGGATAATCTAAATGTATCTATTTTTGAGAAATATACGAAAAAATTGCAATCTGTCCTGCAAATTAATCTCTTCTTTCTCTTTGGATCCATATGGCTTCCCACCAACCCCCATCCCTTTCAGCTAGTCCAGCAAATAGGCCTGGTGGCAATGGGAGAGGACCCTCCTCCCCCAAGACCAACTTTGATTGTTCATTTTCCAATGGCATATGACAGAAGCTTTCCAGATTTGGCTGAGAAAACCCATCTGAAGTGTCTGTTGACTGTTATCACGTTCCAACCTGATGGCCATATGCAAATAGGATTCTGTTTAGAAAAACTCATTGGTTGTGTGCTGCTGCTTGCAGGGAGAGAGGGTTCCAAGAGGCTCAAGCTGTTGCCCCATGGCTCCTGACAAGGAGAAAAATCAATTCGGTCTTAAAACTACATTACATGAGGAAAATAATTTTTTGAAGGTGGTTGTGGAGTGAAAATAATTAATTAATGGGTTATTAGAAAAAGTCTGCCATGTCTGAGGAGGAAATATTTAAGGAAGGTTAAATAGAAAGAAATAATTAGAAAGATCCTTCTATTCATACCGGTTAACCCTCTCAGCAGAGAGTTTCTGTAATTCCTTGTATAGACATTGCTTACAAATTGTCCCATTATTTACTCTGTCTCCCAACAGATTAACCTTCCCAAGTCTTTGCACTGTGTTGGGCGTAGAGTTAGCCTTCAGTGCATGCTGACTGAATAGGTAAATGACCAATGTTAACTTTTTGACAGACTGAACTGCTATCTTGTGTTTCTTATACCCCATATTGTACACTAACAATTTTGTTTATGTGAGGAAACAGACTTTCTTTATGGGTCCGTTGAGTTCACTACTTTTTATTTCTTCTTCTCTTAAAACTCCTAAATAGTCGGCTGGGCGCGGTGGCTCACGCCTGTAATCCCAGCGCTTTGGGAGGCCGAAGCGGGCCCATCACGAGGTCAGGAGGTAGAGATCATCTGGCTAACACAGTGAAACCCCGTCTCTACTAAAAATACAGGAAATTAGCCCGGGTGTGGTGGCGGGCGCCTGTAGTCCCAGCTACTCAGGAGGCTGAGGCAGGAGAATGGCGCGAACCGGGGAGGCGGAGCTTGCAATGAGCCGAGATTGCGCCACTGCACTCCAGCCTGGGCGACAGAGCGAGACTCCGTCTCAAAAAACAAAAAACACACAAAAGAAACTCCTAGGTAATCATTGAGAGGGGTGATTTTGGCCCCTAGAAATAATTTGGCAACCTACAGAGGTATACGCCTATCACAACTCGGGAAGAGCAATTACTATCTACTGGGTATCCTTCAAGGGCCTACCAAGGATATTGCTAAGCATCATACCGTCCACTGGGCAGCCACGACAGCAAAGACTTATCCAGCTCAAGATGTCAGTAGTGCAGAGGTTGAGAAAACCCACCAGGAAAAATATGTTCTTCCCCACTAAAGAATTTTAGGCTACCCAGGGTTTTTTTCTTCCTGAGTTGAAGCTTTGATGACTCACTCTCTGTGCCATGTGATGAACACTGTTTCTTCCTTTTTGTCTTGCCTTTTACACGTACTGAAACCTAATCAGGTAATGTGGCCAAAGACTAATCAAGCTGCAGTCACGAGCAAATGGGCGCTTGTCCTTCAAGGTTGCTCCCAATTCATTTTCTGGACTTCTACCCATGGAGAAATGTGTCTGGTTTATAAATTACCCCAGCTCTTGAAAAAGGGGCTGCAGGTGCCACACATTTGCTCATTTCTCATGGGTAAAACTATCTCTTTGTTTTGAAAATAATATATTCAAATGCAAAAGTACAGGAGAAGAATTCTGAACCACCACTTATAAATATACACAGAAATATACATATGTATATACACCCACACATACAAACTGTACACACTTGTTTTGCTTTTCTCTTGCTCTAGAAAAATCATAGCCAAATTCTAGAACACAAGGTGAATTTGAGCGTTTGCTTTAAGCCTATTTTTGGACTGTCAGTTCAGTGATAAATTAGAAACATAATGTAAATAAAGTAAAAACATTAGGTCTTTCCCTCAGCCTAATTGTTTGCTCTGCATTTTAATGATCTAAGGTAGAGAAAATAAATTAGCTTTGGAATCAGAAATAGGTATAGATTAGTAACTTTCTGATCTGTGTCATGTGAGCTAATTATTTATAAAAAGTTAAACACATTGTAAAAATAAAATCATAAAATACAGAAATGGGAGACCAGTCAGTGTATATTCATGATCTTTTCATGTTCTTTCTTCTGAACAACAGTCCTGTAAGATCTCAGGTGGTTGAGTCTGGTGTCATAAGGCTCCAGAGATGACCTCTTCTAGATAATTTCTTCTGCTTATTTGTTCTTCTGCCTTTGTCCTTGCTGTGCCTGTCTTTGATTGTTCTAGGCTTGAGTTTAACCATAAGGTTAGTCTAATCCCTGATGTGGCTCCTGTCTTGAGACCAGAAAGTCAGCTGTGAAATTTTGACATTTGTCCAGCTACTGTCACTTACTCCAAGTCTCAAATCAGCAGCTGTCATTACAAAAGGCTATCCAGTCATCAGCAGCAGTCTAAGTGTCCAAGTTAATGGAATCTCAAACTTCTTAAAATTAATAACTAGAATTTTCATCCTTATGTTTTTAGTAACCTCACTTTCAGATTCTGACTATAGTAGAAACAATAACTTAATTATTGATTACAATAGGTATCTCTTCTTAAAATTCTACAAACACTGCTACTGTTTCATTCGTTCATCTCTGCATCAATACATATTTACCAAGAGCCTTTGGTGTCACAGATCCAGGGATAGACAAAGTGAAGAGAAGAAATATTAGTAGAGCATTTATTTCTACATAAATAAATCAGGACCATATATAATCTGCCAAGCACTTTGAAAACTTGCTGAGCAAGACAGACATGTGCCTGCCCTCCTGGTGCTTACAGTCTGGAACTTCAAAGATGTCCAGTAATGCATATTAACATAAGCTATGTTTGATACTAGTTTTATTTCACCTCATAGCCTGATTTTGGAGAATTTTTCATCCTTCATTTTGTGTTTACACTTTTTCTTTTTATCACTTCCTTTCTTGCTTTTTTAAAATCCAAATATTTGCATTGCGCTGGGCATAGAGCTAGCATTTCATAATCTGCCTTGGCATGTACTCATTGAGAATCAAGGATGAGCAATACGTAATGCTAAGTATGCCTGCCTTCAGTGAGTTTAAGGTTGTGCTGAAGGCTCTGCTAAGTGGCAATGTATGTATAAGAAGAAAGAAGTAATTCTAGTAAAAAAGTAATTATCCCCTCAGGTGAAGGAAGGCATCCAAGAGGAAGAGGTTTTTGATACGAACCTTTAAAGAAAAGCAGGACAGTCACAGGCAAAGAGATTTCAGTTTCTACTGGACCAATGGTGCAGATTGAGCCAATATTTCAAAATTCCCATTGAATGTAATGAAGGTAACATTTTGTGATCTCATGTAGTTAGGATAGGGTCCCTGCACTGAGAGTACAAACAAAGTGCTAGTGTAGCAACAGCCTGGAGTGGTGTGTTGAGAAATTTAGACACTATTTTTATATCATCAGGATATAACATAAATAAATGTAGATATGTAAATGTTTATATATATACAATATGGAGCTATAAATTATTTATAGAAACAGTATTGCAAAATGGAAACTCTAAACCGGTTTTCCAGGTCTATTTTTATTCCTCAATGGATTTGTGTTTCTACAGAGCTATGAAAACAAAGCATTGTCATGCTGTGTTTATTATGGAAAATCTTTTTGTCCTGCTTAAATGATTTTGGTTTTCAACAACTTCAGATGACAGACTGGAATTTTCCTTTTTCAAGCCAACTTTTCATTGTCTTTTCTTCAGAAAAATCACCTAGATTTGTCACGCTTCCTTCAAATTACTTCTGAATGTGCCTCATATCTTAGAGTGCCGTCATAATTGATACCTTATTTATTTATAATTTTATGACTAATAGGGTTTTAGGGTTTATTAAGGAAGGTGGATCAACATGTCATCTGAGTTCTTGGAAAATATCAGGCTTCACTAGGAATATTTGTCAGGTATTGATGATTTTTTTTTCTCTTAGGATAACAACTGAAAAAAACTTCCAAGTTTACAAATATTTTGGGAAATTTAAGAAGATCGGCGAGAGTCAAAAGTAACAATTTCGATTGAAAACTTTAGTGCTCTAAATTATGGCGCAGAAGCTACCAGTTTAATACTTTTTCACAATTCTGCTACTGTGAACAGACTATAAAATTAGCATACTTCGCTGGATCGCCTCTACATTCTCTTTCATCGCTATGGATCTACGATTCAATTTTTCCAAAATAGTAGTTACTTTACAAGAAATCTTGGTAAATACGAGCATAAATGAATGGAGAGAATAATATGAATTTCTTCTGTAACTCTGAGCTAGGTTTAGTCATTGGATTAGGTTTCAGAATCATTTTTGTTTCACGAAAGTCCAGGTTTTTTTCCTGAGACTTCACTAACCGTATTTGAAAATTAAATGGCAACAGATGGTAAAATATTAGTTAAAACAATGTGTTTAATAATCTGATGACCTGGTAGTATACTGTGGTTGTTTCTATTAATAAGTTGTGTGATCTTTGGAATATTATGTTACCTCTTCAAACATCAGTTTTCTAAAATAGAAAGTGAAGATAATAATAGTACCTTTATTGCACTGTTTCAAGAATTAAGTGTGACAATGGGTTCCTAACTAATACTTTACCTACCATAGAGCCCAATTTATACATTGTCATTATCATACTTAATAAAAACTTGAAAACTTGGAGAAACATTTTGGTCATTTTAAACAAGAGGATATTTTGTTTCCCTGTGGTTTGTTGTTTCTCCATCTATTTTTCTAAGTGATAAAGATTTTATGCATGTATTTGTAACAAGTAGATTATGCTATTTTCAATTTTTGCAACCAATCTATGATCAGTGAATTTACTTCCTGATTAAGGCTTTTCTATAAATACATGTTTTCTCTATTGTTTTTTCTCATCTTTCTTTCTTAGGCTATCATGCCACTTTAAAGAAATAACTATCAATTATTTGTTACTACTTCCCTCCTTTTAAGTCGGGAGGAGCTTGTAACAGCTGCAACCAAAAGAATACACATGAAATAATACTAAGTGGCTTTCAAAACCAAGTCAAAAATATATGCAACTCCTGCCTTTTTCTCTGGAATACTTATTCTTACATTGTGAGTCTCCAGGCAAAATTTTCAACTACCTTGAAGCCACTATGCTGGTGCTTTGATCCACAGACCCTGGTGAATGCCACTCTCCAGCCATCTCCTTTAGATAAGTTGTAATGCAGCAGGAATAGGTAACTGGGATAGGTACATTTTTAGAACTTGCCCTACACATGTTCACGATATGACCCAAAAATCATTTTCACTTGTCAAATTGAGGCTGAAAATAATGAACTTCATAATGAGGCGATTGCACATACAATTGGAAAGAAGTTCCTTCATTTTAGTTAAAAGGTAACAAAGTTATTACTCAGTGAACCCATTATGGGTGCAATTACTTGCAGGCTAATTTCTGCCCCTAAGGCTAATTACAAGCAGAAGGATTTGAATGAAAAATTGAATGCCTACCAGAATCTCCTTAGAAACACATTTCTCGATCACTCTTTACAGGTTTCTGGTGACCTATGGTCATTAAGCATCACAAGATGTTACTCAGAGAGGAAGTTATACTCCTGATACTCTGTCTAACCTAAAATTGTACGATTAACTCACTTTTGCTTAAAATTCTTAATATTTTAATATTTTATTTTCTATCTGCAACTGTTATATACTACTAATATGCCTTTTAGTTTCTTGATTGTGTCCAAATACTACAGCTTCATTATTGCTTCATGAAACACAGTGGTCTACTCATAGGCAGTCTAGAGAAAAAAAGGCTTTGTTAGCTTCCTCTTTTTCAATATACACTGTTTGTATTATTACAGATAAATAAAAAATATTAGAACCTGATGGAAACTATAACAATTTTAATTACCATAATCTAGAAACAAGAAAAAATGTATACATTAATCACAATGTACATACCATATATTTGTGTAATGTATTACAAAAATGATGCCCATCTACACATTACCTATAAATTTATTTATTTACATAGCAATAAATCATGAACACTAACCATGGCAAATAAAGACGTTTGTCATCACTTGTAATCTTTACATATTATTTCATTCCTTTATTATTATTTTTGCTCTAAAAGGAGAGTAAACCTGCATTGAGAATGGAAGATGTTCGTAGAGTTGAATAGACTCACTACATTTGTGATTTTCTATATCTGTAAAATGTTGAAATGATTGATATCGATCTTGCAAAGTTAATAGTAATGGGCTTAAAATTCTTATTTATTTATAAGAATTTTGAAATTTTTATCATTAAATTTTTTTTTAAATCCATGATCCAAGCAAGGAGCAGGATATAGGTTATTGATGAATAATACACTTGAAACGAAATTGGAATGGTAAATCAAAACATTAAAACATAAATAATAGTCATTTTAAAACAACATTGCCATACTATTTACCCTGAAATTCATAAGTCATTGAAAACCTTGATACTCAGTAGTATCATTTAGGTACTCAGTAGTACCCATACTATACTCTATATAAGTGGGTTGGGTAGACAGAAAAGACAATTTAGAAGTTTTCAAACCCCTCAACCCACGGATTGTTTTATACAAGTTTCTCCAGAAAAATAAAGCAACCCAGAGAAACCCAGAGAACCTCAGTAAAATATTCCATTAGAAGATCAACCCTAAGACACAGAATCCTCAGATTCTTCAAAGTCAAAATGAAGAAAAAATTGTTAAGGGGAGCCAGAGAGGAAGGCCAGGTGACCTACAAAGGGAAGCCCATCAGACTAACAGTAGACTTTGCAGCAAAAACCCTACGGGTTAGAAGAGATTGGGGGCCAATATTCAACATTCCTAAAGAAAACCATTTCCAACCCAGAATTTCATAGCTGGACAAACTAAGCTTTATAAGTGAAGGGGAAATAAAACCCTTTTCAGATGAGCAAATACTGAGGGAATTTTTCACCACCAGACCTTCCTTGCAAGAACTTCTGAAGGAAGCACTAAATATGGAATGGAATGAGAAAACTGTTACTGGCCACTGCAAAAACACACTGAAGTACAAAGACCAATGACACTATGAAGAAACTACATCAGCAAGTCTATAAAATAACCAGCTAGTATCATGATGACAGGATGAAATTCACACAAACAATATTAACCTTAATTGTAAATGGGCTAAATATCCCAATTAAAAAACACAGAATGGCTAACTAAATAAAGAGTCAAGACCCATTGATGTACTATATTCAAGAGACCCATCTCACATGCAGAGACACATATAGGCTCAAAATACAGGGATGGAGGAAAATTTACAAAGCAAATGGAAAGCAGAGAAAAACGGGTGGCAATTTTAGTTTCTGACAAAACAGACTTTAAAAAAACAAAGATTTAAAAAGACACAGAAGAATATTACATAATGATAAAGGGTTCAATTCAACAAGAGGAGCTAACCATCCCAAATATATATGCACCCAATACAAGAGTACCCAGATTCATAAAGCAAGTTCTTAGACTCCTACATAAAAATAGTGGGAGACTTTAATTACCCACTGTCAATATTAGACAGATCACTGAAACAGAAAATTAACAGGAGTATTCAGGACTTCAACTCAGCTCTGGATCAAGTGGACCTAATAGATATCTACAGACCTCTCCACCCAAAACAACAGAATATGTATTCTTCACAGCACCACATGGTGCTTATTCTAAAATCGATCACATAATTGGAAGTAAAACAGTCAGTCCTCAGCAAATGCAAAATAACTGAAGTCATAACAGTCTCTCAGACCACAATGCAATCTCATTAAAACTCAAGATTAAGAAATTCACTCAAAACCACACAACTACATGGAAATTGAACAACCTGCTCTTGAATGACTCCTGGGTAAATTATGAAATTAAGGAAGAAATCAAGAAGTTCTTTGAAACCAGTGAGAACAAAGAGACAACATACCAGAATCTCTGGAAAACAGCTAAAGAAGTGTTAAAAGGGAAATTTATAGCCCACATCTAAAAGGTAGAAAGAACTCAAATTGATACCCTGACATCACAACTGAAAGAAGTAAAGAACCAAGAACACACAAACCCCAAAGCTAGAAGATAAGAAATAACCAAGATCAGAGAGAAACTGGAGGAGAGAGAGACACAAAAAAGCCTTAAAAAACAACAAATCTTGGAGCTGTTTTTTTTTAATTAATAAAATAGATAGACCACTAGCTACACTAATAAGGAAGAAAAGAGAGAAGAATCAAATAGACACAGTAGAAATACTGACCCCATGGAAAAACAAATAATTATCAGAGAGTACTCTAAACAACTCTATGCAAATAAAATAGAAAATCCAGAAGAAATGGATAAATTCCTGGACACAAACACCCTCCAAAGACTGAACCAGAAGGCAGTAGAATCCCTGAATAGACCAATAACAAATCCTAAATTTGAGGCAGTAATTAACAGCCTACCAACCAAAAACTCCCAGGACCACATGGATTTACAGCTGAATTCTTCCAGAGGTACAAAGTGGAACTGATACCATTTCTTCTGAAACCATTCCAAACAATTGAAAAGGAGCACCTCCTCCCTTACTCATTTTGTGAGACCAGCATCATCCTGATACCAAAACCTGGTGGAGATATGACAAAAACGGAAAACTTCATACAAATATCCTGGATGAACATTGGTGAAAAAATCCTCAGTAAAATACTGGCAAATCGAATCCAGAAGCACATCAAAAAGTTTATTTACCAAAATCAAGTTGGCTTCATCCCCAGTATGCAAGGCTGGGTCAACATACACCAACAAATACACGTAATCCATCACATAAAGAGAACTAAAGACAAAGACCACATGATTATCTCAATAGATGCAGAAAAGACTTTCAATAAAATTCAACATCCCTTTATGTAAAATACTCTCGATAAATTATGTATTGATGGAACATACCTCAAAATGACAAAAGCCATTTATAACAAACCCACAGTCGATATCATACTGAATGGGAAAAACCTGGAAGCATTTCTCTTGAAAACTGGCACAAGACAAAAATGCACTTTCTCACCACTCCTATTCAACATACTTCTGGCCAGGGCAAGAAGTCAAGAGAGAAATAAAGGGTATTCAAATAGGAAGGGAGGAGGTCAAACTGGTTTGGTTCACAGAAAACATGATCCTATATCTCAAAAACCCCATTGTCTCAATCCAAAAGCTTCTTAAGCTGATAAGCAACTTCAGCAAAGTCTCAGCATAACAAAATCAATCTGCAGAAATCACAGACATTCCTATACATCAAGAATAGACAAGCAGAGAGCCAAATCATGAATGAACTCCCATTCACAATTGCTACGAAAATAATAAAATACCTAGGAATACAGCTAACAAAGGAAATGAAGGACCTCTTCAAGGATAACTACAAGCCACTGCTCAAGGACATCAGAGAGAACATAAACAAATGGGGAAACATTTCATGGTCATGGATAGGAAGAATCAACACTGTGAAAATGACCATACTGCTCAAAGCAATTTGTAGATACAATGCTATTCCCATTAAATTACCATTGATATTCTTCCCAAAATTACAAAAACAAATTTCTTTAAAATTTATATGGAACTGAAAAACGGCTCATATAGTCAAGACAATCCTAAATAAAAAGAACAAAACTGGAGACATCACACTACCCAACTTCAAACTATGCTACAAGGCTACAGTAACCAAAACAGTATGGTACTGGTACAAAAACATATATATAAACCAGTTGAACAGAATAGGGATCTCAGAAATAAGACCATACATCTACAACCATCTGCTCTTCAACAAACCTGACGAAACCAACCAATGGGGAAAGAATTCCCTATTTAATAAATTGTGCTGGAGAAGTGGGTAGCCGTATGCAAAAAAAAAAAAAAAAAAAAAAAAAAAAAAGAAACTGTATGCCTTTCTTATACCTTCTACACAAACTAACTCCAAATGGATTAATGACTTAAATGTAAAACTCAAAACTATACAAACCCTAGAAGAAAATCTAGCCAATACAATTCAGGACAAAGGCATGGGCAAAGGTTTCATAACAAAAACATTAAAAGCAATTGCAACAAAAGCAAAAAGTGATAAATAGGATCTAAATAAATTAAAGAGTATCTACCCAGCAAAATAAACTATTGTCAGAGTGAACAGACAACCTACACAAAGGGAGAAAATTTTTGCAATCTATTTATCTGACAAAAGTCTAATATCCAGAATCTACAAGGAACTTAAATTTACAAGAAAACAAACAACCCTATTAAAAAGTGGGAAAAGGACATGAACCATCACTTCTCAAAAGAAGACATTTATGCTGCCAACAATCATACAAAATAATCCCAACATTACTGATCATTAGAGAAATGCAAATCAAAATCACATTGAGATACCATCCCATGCCAGTCAGAATGGTGATTATTAAAAAGTCAAGAAACAACAGATGCTGACAAGGCTGTAGAGAAAAAGAAATGTTTTTACACTGTTGGTGGGAATGTAAATTAGTTCAATCATTGTGGAAGTTAGTATGGCTATTGCTCAAAGACCCAGAACCATTTAACCCAGAAATCTCATTACTGGGTATATACCCAGAATAATATAAATCATTGTATTATAAAGATACATGCACACGTATGATCACTGCAGCACTATTCACAATAGCAAAGACTTGGAATCAATCCAAATGCCCATCAATGATACACTGGATAAAGAAAATGTGGTACATATACAAGACAGAATATTAGGTAGCTATAAAGAGGAACAAGATCATGTTCTTTGTGGGAACATGGAGATAGCTCCAAGCCATTATCCTCAGCAAACTAACACAGGATTAGAAAACCAAACACCACATGTTCTAACTTATAAGTGGGAGCTGAATAATGAGAACATATGGACACATGAAAAGTAACAGCACACACTGGGGCCTGTTTGGGAGTGGATTGTGGGGAGGGAGGGCATCAGAAAAAATAGTTAATGCATGCAGGGCTTAATATCTAGGTGATGGGTTGATAGGTGCAGCCAATCACCATGGCACACATTTACCTGTGTAACAAACCTGCACATTCTGCACATGTATCCTTGAACTTAAAATAAATAAATAAATAATGCATTCAAAGGAGCAGAAAGTATTTCAATCTTCTTATTTCGTTCTATGACATTATTTTTTCATGGGAGAATACCTCAGACAGGCCAGGTCTTTTAATATTGGATTTCTTGTTTATGTGTTTTTCTGTATATGTCAAATAATTGACATAGAATATTAATATGATTTTCTGCAATGCTTTAATAAGAATCAGTTTTGAAAACGTGTGATACTTTTGTAACTTAGAATTTTCAAATCAACCACAAAGCCTTGGGCAAACTGGATTTCATTACAAATCTCTCTGGTTGTAATTATTACTTTCCTTAGCAAAGTGATATGAGAGAATTTTTCCTGGGAGGAGACTGGGGTTTATGAAATCTTCACTAAAAGTTTCTTTAAGGAAGGTCTGAAAACAGGTAGTGGCTTAACATTGTAAACAGAATGTAGTGATGCGTTAGATTATTTCAACCACGCAGTTCTCTGTCTCTCACTGCATAATCCTCAAACCCTAAAATTAATGAAGCCTGAATAAATTACTTGATAAAGCATGATATGATGTGATACTTCAAAAATATAATAATCAATAATATGTATAAATATGAGGAAATAATTTTTAAAATGAGAACTTTATAACAAAATACATTCCTCACTCTGTAACTATAAGTACTTAATTTAAGTAAGTACATTGAAGAATGCTATACAGAAATTTAACCATAAAAACATTGTATTAGGATATAACACTTCACTAAGCCATTTAATAATTTATCTTTTCAAAAATATGTATGGGAAAATTGCTTAATTCCAAGTGTGTTTGCACTTGACATTATGGGTAATTTTCTTTTTTAAAAAAAATAAAATTTGGAAAGGCTAAAATTAAAAATATAACCATAACATTTTAAATATTTTCATATGACACTGTAAAAAATATCCTTTGCTTAAATAGGAAGAAAAAGTGAGAAGGTAAATGCCTTTGACTGAGCTAAATAAGAGACAGAATAAGCAGGTGATTGGCATAAAATTGAAGGAAACAATAATGAAATACACAAAGAAGTTTATGAAATTAGAAAGATATAAAAATGAGGGATATACCGAAAACTTTAAAGCATTGCTGAAATAAACTGAAGAAGACCTAAATGATATCCTGTGCTTATGAACTGGGAGACTTAATATTGCTAAAATGGAAGACTTGTACAGATTCAATGTTGTTTTTACCAAAACTTCAATGGTCTTTTGTTTTTTTTCAAAAATGGAAAAACTGATCTTCAAAATCATATGAACTATAGAGATGCCTTGAATAGTCAAAACAATATAGAAAAAAGTTAAAGGAACATACTTCCAAATATCGAAATTATTGCAAACTACAGTAAGAAAAACAGTGTAGTACTGGCATCATAATAGGTGTAATAGACTAATGAAATAGATTTGAAAGTTTATAAATAAGCATGTACGTATATGGCAGCGGATTTTCAACAAGGAGCCAAGTTGATTCAATGGGTAAAAATAGTCTGTTCAAACAATAGTGGTTGTAAAAGTGAATATTCACATGCAAAAGAAGGTAGTTGAAACTTTAATTTGCACCTAAAATAATAAAAATAAAATTGGATCAGCAACATAAATATAAGCTAGACTCCTAAAACTTTTAGAAGAAAATATGAATTTAAATCTTCATTAACTTGTGGTTTTGCAATTGATTTTTAGATGTGACAACTAAAACACAATCAACAACAAAAAATAGATACATTAGACTTAATCAGTATTAAAAGCTTTTGTGTATCAAAGGACATTATCAATAAGGAAAAAATACAACCTACAGATGGGAGAGAATGCAGTTGTTGCTCTGTATCCATTGTTTCTGCATCCATGGATTCAACAAAGCATGAAAAAGAAATACAGGATCCCAGGAATATGGAATGGGCCAATAAGGAAGGACTACTTTGTGTATCAGTGGGTTTCACAGTAACAATTGCAGGACATGAGCATTTGCAAATATTAGTAGCCTTGGAGGGTCCTTATACTAATACACTGTGTGCCAAGGGATGACTGAGTTTGCAAATCATATATTTGATAATGATTTCATATCCAGAATATATTAAAAAATTCCTAAAACTTAATAACAAAAGACAAACAGCCAAATATAAAAATGGCCAAAAACTTGAATAGACTTTTCTCCAAAGAAGATATGTGAATGCCTGAAAAGCGCATGAAAAGATATGGAACACCATTAATAATTAGAGACATTCAAATCAGAGCCATGAGATAACATTTCATGTCTACTATGATGGCTATAATATTATTTAATGGAAAATAATAAATATTGGAAGGGTGTGGAGAAATTGGAACTTTTGTACCTTGCTGATGGCAATGTAAAATGGTGTATTCTTTGTGGAAAACAGTTTGGTGGTTTCTCGGTTCCTCACCAAATTAGAGTTACCATATGACTCCTATATGCATACACAAAAGAATTGAAAACAGGTACTCAAAGAAATACATGCACATACATGTTCTTATAGCAGCACTATTCATAACAGTCAAAAAAGTGGAGAAAACCCAAATGTCCATCAATCTATGAATAGATGAACAAATTGTCATATATACATAAAACAGAATGCTATTCGGCCATAGAAAAGAATATCATACTAATATATACTAAAATGTGAATGACCCTTGACAACATTATGCCTAGTGAAAGAGACCAGCCATAAGCAGCCACATATTTTGGATTCCATTTACATGAAATATCCAGAATAGGTAAATTGACAGAGACAGAAAGTAGATTGGTGGCGTCCAGGAGCTAGGAGAGGTATGAATAGGGAGTGACTGCTTTGCAGGTACATGGTTTACTTATGAAGTGATGAAAATATTTTAGAACTAGATAGCAGGAACTAGTTTTAAAACTAGATTTAGAACTAGATAGCATGGCTACATGGCATTGTTAATGTACTAAATGCCACTGAGTTTTTCACCCTAAAATGGTTTATTGCCAGCAATTTTGTATGCTATTTACCAAAATGAGTTGAAAACTTGAGTCTACACAATGACCTACACACATTTATAATAACTTTATTTGTAACTGCCAAAACTCATAAGCAATCAAAGTTTTCTTCAATAGGTGAATGGATAAACAGCCTGGGTTACATCCATAGAATGGAATACTATTCAATGATTAAAAAATAAGTTTTCAAGCCAGAAATGGAAAAGAAAGAATGTTAAATGTATATTGTTAAATTACAGAACTAATCTGAAAGGCTATATATGTATTATTACAAGCTCTATGGCATTCTGGAAAACACAAAACTATAGAGATTGTAAAATAAGCAGTGATTGCCAGAGGTTGCAGGGGAGAGAAAGATGAATAGGCAGAGCACAAAATATTTTTAGGGCAGTGGAACTATTCTGTATGCTAGTTTTACATGTGGATACTTTTCATTATATATTTTTCAAAACCCACACTATATAAAATACTAAGGATAAATTCTAATGTAAACTATGGACTTTAGTTAACAATGATGTATAAATATTGACTCATCAATTGTAATAAATGTATGCCACTAATGTAAGATGATACAATAGGGAAAACTGGTATACTTGTGTACAGTGGGGTTGGGAGGAAGTGAGAGAGTATGGGAACATTTTGAATCTTCACTTAAATTTTTTTGTATACCTAAAGCTACCCTAAAAAACAAAGTCTCTTAATTAAAAAGAATAGCTCAATTTCTCTTTTTAATGAATTATATTTCATTAAAGACATAACCTCTGGGTTTTTCTAAAGGTTAAATTTATGTTACATGAATATCACCTCAATAAAAAATAATTAAAAATGAGTGAAATAAAATTATGCAAATAGCCTATTGGGAAGTCAAATACACTATTGATTTTCTAACACTTTGCTCATGCAGTCCAAAAGTATGAGTAAACTGTACTTCCTCACATATATGTAACTTGATATATAAAAATTATCACAATCAAATGGTTGAAAGGAACTACTTTTAGCACATTTATTTTTTAACTTTCTTATTTTTGCAAATTTATGGGGTGCAGGAGAAATTTTGTGATATGTATACAGTATATAGTGATCAAGTCATAGTATTTAGGATATCCATCACCTTAGTATATTTTTGTTAAGTATAGTCATTGTACTCTGCTATGAAATGTTGAATTTATTGCTTCTACCTAACTGAATGTTTCTATCCTTTAAATCACTTCTCTTTACTCTCCCCACTAGCCCCTACTCACCCTGCCTAGTCTCTGATATCTATTTCTCCACCCTCTACCTCCATCAACATATTTTAAATACCAAAACTTTTTAAATATATAGAAGTGTTACATAATGTTTTCAAATATACCTAATGGAATACAATGGAATAAAATACAGCATTATTCATATGAAAATACACAAACATTAACTTCTTCAACATGCATTTGCATTTGCATTTCTCTCTGCATAAAAGGCTCTTCCTCTAAATTTTAACTTGGTTGAACGCGATATACTTCGTCACTGAATTTACGCTTCTGTTCAAATAAGATCTCAAAGACATCCTTGATATTCTTCCTATTTGAAACAGACTGTCTTTACCAACATTAACCCCACCACCATCTCTATATTCTTCATTCAGCTTCTTATCATATACTGTTACATTATATTCTTTTGGATATTTGTTCATAAAGTATTTTTATTTTGTGTCTCTATCTTGTACAAGCACCATGAAGAAAGTTTGGGGCAGGAAAAAGAAATTCTGCCACAGTGTGTCCCACATATTCAGTTTTCAATAAATACTATTAAATGAACAGATGAATAAATGAATGAACCTTACTTCAAAGAATCTGCACATTATCCATCAAATGCATGGTTTGGATCTTGGCTTGTATACTTCCTGCAAGACTACAAAATTTCTGAGAAAGCACACCTAAAACATTGTGGTGTTTGAGTTCTTTCAAAAGCAGATCATGAGACAAAAATTTGAGAGGAATGATTTTATAGAACAAGGTCTCAGAAATGTGGGGCTTGCTGACACTGACAGCATCTGCTCCAACTGTCTGGTCATCAGACTTGTCTATCAGAACACACCAATCTATTACATCATCATTTCAGATCCTCTGTACATTACAGAATCCCAAATTTAAGGAAGTTCTGATATGTAGTGCAAATTAAGTAAGTCTTAAAATTCAGGTAGGTATATAAAACCTAGCTAGAAAAAGGATAAGAATATTTTGGGGGGCAGAAATTAAAATTAAAAGAACAGTAATTATAACAAAACTACTAACTTGTATGTTTCTGCTTAAAATGTGCTGCACCTTGTGTCAGGCAACTTATATTCCTTGACTCCTTAATCCCAAACAGTGTACTTTGAAACAGTTACTTCCTTCACTTTACACATGAGACATTAGGGACCAAATAAGTAAAGTAATTTATTAAAGGATGGAATCTGGATTCAATGTCAAGGCATTCTATTATCAAAAGTAACAATCTAGTCTTGACTTTCCATGTATATCATTGAGCACCAGACTTTCTTCCTTATTCTTGCTTCTCCTATTTACTATTGTATTATTATGAGTTCTGTTACTGCTCATCAACATGATTTCCATAACATAACCATGCTTTCGGGTTTTTTTCAAATTAAACTGAATATTGATGTATTTCTATTAAAGATGACAAAATTGGCACACTTAAACTTCTCGCCTTATTTCTGGACTCTTGTTTGCTTGGCAGATGTCCTTCAGAGTAAATACAGTGATCAAATGCAAATATAATAATAGATATGTCCTTATTTCCAGAGCAGATTTACTAGCATACTTTTGGAAACCATTAATTGTGCATTCTGCCACTCTATTTTTAATGGCATTATAATTCATTCCCAGATTGCTAGATAAATGATCTGTTAACTGCCATTTCTATTACATGACTGCAAAACATAACTGAGAAGTAATAAATAGCCACATACCAAGGAATAGATGGTTTGTTTTCAAAACAGGATTGTGATTACTTGGATTTTAAAAAATGAAATGCAATATTAAAACAGAAAAATGTTGACCTCTTTTGAGGGACGTGGTAGTATGGAGTGGTTTGCTAAAATTGAATACATGTTGAGTTTTCTTGTATTCAATTAAAATGGCATTATTCCTGGAAACATCTATTTAGTTGTAGTGCATTCTATAATTTTTCAATTTTTATTTAGAATTTTCATTGGAACCAAAAAATATAAAACCAATTTTAAGATAATTTAAACTTTGTTTTTATCATTCTAAATGTATTGCATTGAAATTGCTAACTATAGACACACAATAAAATATTTGCTTGTCATTTATTAGTAATTACTTACAGTTGACTAACATATCTTGGCATTCATGGTACTTCAAAATTGCTGTCACAGAATAGAATGTGGAAGTAAATTTCAGTTACTAATGTAAACCTCAACTGAACCTCAAACCAAGAGCTGTGAGATACATAAATATAATAAATATATTCACATTCTATTTCAAAGGCAAGCATAATTATGATCCTTGACAATGCCTTTTCCCTCCTTCAGAATATCTGAATTTGAAATTGCTTGGTACCAAGATTGAAAGATAACCTTAGGCCAGATCTTCCTTTGTGGAGTAAATACAGCTTAAACAGTTGTCTCAATCCTATTCCTAAGATTTGAGAGAACAAATTTTGAGGGCAAAAAGAGCCTGGGAGTTTAAGTGTCTTCCATTTCAGTAAAGTACTCTTTTATTTTTAATATTCTGCTCCTTCCCCATCTCTTTCTGTGTGGCCTCATATAAGACCTGTACAAAGTGAATCTATGTTACTTTCTTTAAAGAAATGTGAGGTGAGATTAATTGCCTTCAAATATCAAATGTCATTCAGCTTTGAATGACTTTAATCCATAAGAACTCTTTCAACGTAAACTTTTGAGTACTCCTTGGTTGGTATAGGAAAAAATAACATTCTATTGTTGCAGTTTTTTTGCTTCAGTAATTCTGAGTTGTGGGGAGTGGGGCCCAGTAGCTTTTTTGTTCCCATTATTCAGTAAGCGGGAGGGAGTGGGGTTCAGCAGCTTTTTCACTTTCGTAGTTCCACCAGCGGGAGGTACGTGTTACAACTTTTTTACTCCCGCAGCCCGCAGCCACCCAGGAACGTCTCAACTCTTTAATCCTCACAGTTCAGCAAGTGAGAGGGGGTGGCTCTCAATGGCTTCTTCTCTCCCATTGTTCAGTGAGCGGGAGGGAGGGTAACAGCCATACGCCATACTCCTGCCATACGCAAGTCTGCGAGTCCCGGGTTCTTGTCCCATAACCAAGAGAAATAAGGTACATAGACACTGGAAGGTGAGCAAGGTAGAGAAGAATTTTACTGAGTGACGGAAGAAAAGCTCTCAGCTGTGGGAGGGAGGAGAACCTGAAAGCGGGTAGCTATCTGTGAGGCTGAATTCTCTTTTTTTTTTTTTTTTTAAGATGGAGTCTCGCTCTGTCACCCAGGCTGGAGTGCAGTGATGTGATCTCAGCTCACTGCAACCTCAGTCTCCCAGGCTCAAGCAATTCTCGTGTCTCAGCCTCCCAGGTAGCTGGGGTTACAGGTACAGGTATGTGGCAACATTCCTGGCTAATTGTTTTGTATTTTTTGTGGAGACTGCATTTCGCCATGTTAGGCAGGCTGTTCTTGAACTCTTGACCTGAAGCAATCTGCCCATCTTGGCCTCCCAAAGTGCTGGGATTACACCTGTGAGCCACTGCATCAGGTCAAGCCCCGTGGGTTTTCACAGGCTTAAAATGGGGTGAGTGCATAATGATTGGTCCATGGGTGGTCTTGGAAAAAATCACCATTTGATTGGTTAAAAGCCATCATTCAGAAGAAGCCAATCAAGAGAGAGGGGGTAAGACGGGCATAGAAGTTTTCACTCTGATCATGGACTCTATCCAGAACTGGCAGCTCTGTTTTCAGGTTTTAAATTGTCCTTGAATTGAAGGTCAGGCTTCACATCATCCCTGCCTGCTTAGGAATTTGTCTGTCTCCTGTCATTATCAGTATGAAATGACTTTTTATTATTTAGTTGCTAACAGTAATTAAATTATTTCTGAGGCTTCTCTCCAGTAAGCTAAAAGCAAACACACACACACACACACACACAAACACATAAATATCCCCCCAAAAAAGCAAAACAAAAAGAAAAACAACACACCTTGTTACTTTTTTCATAGATTCCTTTTCTTTCCCTCAGACCTGTCAATAGTGTCCTTTCCCAAAGAGTGGTAACTGAAACTTGACCCAATACTCTAACAATGGGTGGAGCTTCCTCCACCTAAAGCTCTCCCACTGAAACAGAGAGCATTCAGATAAAGGATTCTTTTGTGATTAGGTGCCCATTATGATGAAGGAAACTGAAAAAGGCAGGGAGTTCTCTAAGCAAAATTGAACCAGCAGTGATGGTCTTGATCACACTCCAAACTTCCTTCCAGTTATTTGTCAGTGAAATACATTCCCACCCATTTCCTGTGAAATATTCCTCAGGAGAGTCAGTGTTCCCAAGGGATCTATGTCCCAGGCTTCTTTTTTCCCTTTTATGTCCCTTTAGAAGCTCCATCACTTATTTGTCACTTCAGCAAGGATCTGGAAAATAAATTCATACCGATGAGTTACTAAGAGTATATTTCTAATTTTAATAGAGAGAAAATAGATTAAATTTAAAAAATCTAAATGCTTTCAAAAAGGGATTTAGATAATGTCTATGAATTTCTTTTAGGAAGACTCTAGAATGCTTAGTGTTTGAAAATATACAGTTGCAAAGAAGCATAGTATATTTTACATTCAATGAATTCCTTTGATGTAAGTAACTCTTGCTCTCTTTTTATTGATTTTCTTCATTAGTGATTGGGATGACCTTATTTTATAAATTGTTACTTTTCTTAAAAGTATAATTTTCTAAGAGGTAATGATAATTTCTATACAACATAAAATGAGCATATGTCAAAGATTTAACTCATTAATGAAGGAAACAGTAGAATGATAAGAGAGTGAAAACTAAAGAATAAGTGGGCTCTAAATTATATATAAAATGGTTTGAGGTCCTAAGGAACAAGAAAGCCATAACCTTTGGGTATCTAAAATAATTGGCATCCACAGAGAAGAAGAAACCTTACACACTGTTGATAGACATGTAAATTAGTAATTAGTACAGCCATTATTGAAAATTATATAGAAGTTCTTTGGAAAAGTAAAAAATAGAACTACCATATGATCCAGCAATGCCACTTCTGGATAGTTATATATCTAAAGAAAACTAAAACACTATCTTAAAGCGATATCTGCACTCTCATGAATTTTTGCAGCATTATTCAAAATAGCCAAAGTGTGGAGTTCACCTGAATATTCCTTGATGAATAAAAACGTGATATATATATATGTGTGTGTGTGTGTGTGTGTGTGTGTGTATCTATCTCACATTATACAATGGAAATCTATTCAGATGTTAAAAGGAAGGAAATCCTGTCATTTTTAACAACATGGATGAAACTGGAGGACATTACGCTAAATGAAATAAGCCAGCTACAGAAAGATAAATATTGTATGATCTCACTTATATGTGGAATCTGAAAAAGATGAACTCATAGAACTAGGGAGTAGAATGGTGATTACCAGAGGCTAGGAGTTGTTGAGGGATGGCAGATGTTAATCAAAGGGTAGAAAATTTAAGTTAGACAAGAGGAATAAATATTTAGATCTATTGCACAGCATGATGACTACAGTTAATAATAATATATTGCAGATTTCAGAATTGCTAAGAGTAAATTTTAAATGTTCTCACCACAAAAAAAAATATATATATATAAGCATGTGAGGTGCTAGATATGTTAATTATTTTGTCTTTATCATTCCATATTATGTACATATATCAAACCTCAAATTGTACCCCATAAATACATACAAGTATTACTTGTCAATTAAAAGTTTAAAAATAAATAAAAAATTGCATTTAAATTTTAACAAGTAACTTTACCAGAATCTTGAGGCGTTAAGGAACAAAAAATAGTAAGTCAAAGAAAAACATATTATCGCTAGAAAATTAAATTATCCTTAGTAGTTCTGTTAAACAATGCTTCAATATGAGACTGAAAATATGTAATATTTTGTAGGGGAAGAAGAGCATTCCATCTATCTTTCTAGGTTTGATGGTTGAGTTTACGAAATAAATTGAAAAGAGGCAGACTAAGTAGAAACAGGTATGCAAATTTATTAATTTTTAATACTATAGACATGGGATGTCACAGGAATAAAAAAGAAAGCACAAAACAGTGACGATATTTTATATTGTTTATAGTATATCTCAAACTATATAGTCTTGATAAGGGAAAAAGAAGGCAACATAGATCACATACAGATAGTCAATAATTTTAGAAAATGAATGGGCCCTTAGAAGAATATATGCAAGATATGATAGTTTGTGACCGTCCGCCTGGGTGTAGTGTTGACTTCCAGTCTTGTCTCTTGTGGAGAGCTAATCTTCCCTAGTTGGTGAAGCACCTCTTGAAGCGAGGGGATTGAAGACAATTTAGTTCTTTTTGGAGGATCTTCCTTAGATGGACACATGGATTTCAGAGAAAGTCTCTCCCTAAACTTGATGTTTTTCAAGTGCATTCAGCAAAAAATAATGTACCAAACTAGCATATTTGGGGTGGCATATTCTGATATCCAACACATCGCTTTGCCTTTATTTATTTATTTATTTATTTATTTATTTATTTATTTATTTACTTTTTGAGATGAAGTCTCACTCTTGTCACCCAGGCTGGAGTGCGATGGTGCAATCTCAGCTCACCGGAACCTGTGCCTCCTGGGTTCAAGCGATTCTCCTGCCTCAGCCCCCGCGAGAAGCTGGATTACAGGTGCCTGCTAGTTTTGGTATTTCTAGTAGAGATGGGGTTCACCACGTTGGCCAGGCTGGTCTCGAACTCCTGACATCAGGTGATCCACCTGCCTCGGCCTCCCAACGTTCTGGGATTACAGGTGTGAACCACCGCACCCGATTGCTTTGCCTTATTTTAAAGTTTTAGATTATTTTCCTTAATGCCTCCATATTGCTAAAATATAATTCACTCTTCATAGAAACTAACCAAAGGAAGAATAGAAGGAAAGGAAAAATAGAAGGGAAGGGAAGGGAAGGAAGGAAGGGAGGGAGGGAGGGAGGAAGAGAGGAGGGAGGGAGGGAGGGAGGGAGAGAGGGAGGGAAAAATGCTTACTATATTGTTCATTGCATTGTTTTCTTTTGAAGATATACTAATTGTCCTGTACTCGTAGTCTTTTAGTTGTTTTAAAGGCCAAAAGAAAACCTCCTTTTCACTTTCTGAAGGTTCACTGAGAGTCAACTGTCAAAAGGCAGATTAATAGAAGAAAAGGAATACCAACTTATTTTATCAGTTTTACATGACAAGGAAGCATTCAGAATGAAGACTCAAAAGTACGAGAGAACTGTCCATTTGTACGCTTAGTTTCAAAGAAGTATGGACAAGCCCTGTAAAAATGTGATTGAACAAGGGTAGGGCACGGTGGCTCATGCCTGTAATCCCAGCACTTTGGGAGGCCGAGGTGGGCGGATCACGAGATCAGGAGGTCAAGACCATACTGCCTAACAGGGTGAAACCCCGTGTTTACTAAAAAATACAAAAAAATTAGCCAGGCATGGTGGCGGGCGCCTATAGTCCCAGCTACTCGGGAGGCTGAGGCAGGAGAAAGCCGTGAACCCGGGAGGCAGAGCTTGCAGTGAGCCAAGATCACGCCAGTGCACTCCAACCTGGGTGACAGAGAGAGACTCCATTAAAAAAAAAAAAAAAAAAAATATATATATATATATATATACACACACACACACACACACACACACATATATATACATACACACACACACATATATATATATATGATTGAATAAAAAAGTGTATGATCTAATACTAATGGACAGAGTAGGGGAACCCACCAAGGCCTATCAGTTTAGATTCTTCTTGGCTTCCCTGAGCTTGCATTCCTTTCTTCTGTATATTGCAAAGGTCCTTCTCTGGAATGAGTCTTATGACCAACAATCAAATAAAGTGGGTCAGATTCGTTTCTTTGTGGCTAGTTTTTACACAGAAAGGTGTGGGGACATTTTTAAGTTTTATGTCTGGTTTTGAAAAAGGGGGTTGGGTTTCTCTGACCTGCCATAGGGAAGAGGGATTGTGTCTTCTATGGTTTAGCATTGCCGGGAAATGAGGGGCCAGAGACAGGAGGGCAGGAGAAGGGCAGAGAGAAACTGTTGCTTCTAAGGCATTTACTCTGGGGCATTGTTTTCTGAGCCCCAACATTATGCCATTTTCTGTGCTACACAGTAGAAATATGTTCTGTAAATATCTTCTTCAATTTATGGTCTTCCATCATGTTTTATAAATTTACCAGCCAATGTTCTCTGAATGAAGATCCTTGGCAACTGAAATGTCAGGAGATCATAGAAAATAAAGTTTTCTTTCTTTTTTTTTTTTAATCTATAATAATTTGCTTAGGGTGGGGGAAAGGCAAAAACAATCAAGACAAAATAATCTAATATAAAGTGAAAAAAATTACAAATATATGAATAAGTAATAGATTTTCAGAAAGACAATTAATAAAGAAATGTCCTACGTTTGATGAATCTGGTGATAATTTTCCTGGTAGTTTTTAAAGGGCTGATTTCTATATCATTCTGCATTGCTTTATCTCAAGATTTCTGCAAGCTCAACCTCCTTTACAATATACAATTGTTTATGTATTCCAGTATATTAAATTGGTAACCAGGTGAAATTATTCTCACTTTAAACATTGCTATGTCTCATTTATAAATGGAAAAGATACTAATTTTTACAAAAGTTTTAAACACATTAATTCTTTATCTTTGATATTTAACAATTATGTCTTAAAAATAAAAACGATCACAAAGCATTGTTGACATAAAAGTACAGACAGATATCTGAAGTCAATGTCAAAATGTTTTTCTTTTTTAATTTTTATTTTGAGAAGGAGTATCACTCTGCCGCCCAGGCTGGAGTGCGGTGGCTTGATCTCGGCTCACTGCAAGCTCCGCCTCCTGGGTTCACGCCATTCTTCTGCGTCAGTCTCCCCAGTAGCTGGGACTGCAGGCGCCCGCCACCACGCCCGGCTAATTTTTGTATTTTTTTTTTTTTTTTTAGTGGAGACGGGGTTTCACCGTGTTAGCCAGGCCTGTCTCGATCTCCTAACCTCATGATCCACCCGCCTCGGCCTCCCAAAGTGCTGGGATTACTGGCATGAGCCACCATGCCCAGCCCAAAATGTTTTTCAATTGTCATATTTTAACTTTACAAAAGGCCGTTGGGTTTAGGAAAAATTAGACCAGGATGCTATCACTCAACCATTGCGGGAGGCCTGGTCCCCTCTGAATCTGCTGTCGCCGTATTCGGATTTGATTCCTACCAAATCCATTCTAGAAGCTGAGCTTATATTGAATATTCCAATCTGGCATAACTACCGTAAGGTGTGAATTAATTCATGCTTGAAGGACATAACAACTATTTAATAGGCCGGGCACGGTGGCTCACGCCTGTAATCCCAGCACTTTGGGAGGCCGAGGCGGGCAGATCACAAGGTCAGGAGATCGAGACCACGGTAACCCCGTCTCTACTAAAAATACAAAAACTAGCCGGGCGCCGTGGCGGGCGCCTGTAGTCCCAGCTACTTGGGAGGCTAAGGCAGGAGAATGGCGGGAACCCGGGAGGCGGAGCTTGCAGTGAGCAGAGATCACGCCACTGCACTCCAGCCTGGTGGACAGAGCGAGACTCCGTCTCAAAAACAAAACAAAACAAAACAAAACAAACGAACAAAAAAAACAATTATTTAATAGATACATACGCCCAATGCACGTACGCTCAATTTCAAGAACTATTTCCGATTAGATCCGCAAAACCTCCCTCCCACCATCTTTGACTTACCATCAATCCAGGGAAGTGTACCCTTGCAAACCCCAAAAACAAGAGACTAACGTGCCACCCAGTCAGAGCCCAGAAGTCATATTTTAACAGTGAATACCCCAACAGCTACCCTTCAATTGATGCAATTTTCCTAAAAATCTTAAGTCCCCTAACTAAATTAAGCCTCCATTCTATATAATAAACACAGTAACTACTTCCACCATAATACTAATATACCTTGAACATATTCCTCTGAAAGCATTACCCCATATATCATACCCTTCATAACGTTCTCAGCCAAACCTCTGCCAATTCAACTTTAAAGACTGAATTCCCGGAACTGTGAACGATTGCTTATACTAATGTAGCTTAACTATTCAAAGCAAGACACTGAAAATGTCTGGATGGGTTTACACAACTCCATAAACAGATATTCTTGGTCCTAGCCTTTCTGTTAACTCTTAGTAAGATTACACATGGAAGCATCCCCACCCCAGTGAAAATGCCCTCTAGATCACCTGGATCAAAAGGAACAAGTAACAAGGGCTCACGAATGCAGCTCAAAACACTTTGCTCAACCACACACCCACGGGAAACAGCAGTGATAAATCTTTAGTAATAGATGAAAGTTTAACTAAGCTATACTGATATCTAGGGTTGGTCAATTTCACTCTAGCCACTGTGGCCATACGATTAACACAAGCTAATAGAACTTGGCGTAAAGCACGTTTAAGATCTGCCCTCATAAAGTTAAACTCCATCTAAGTTGTAAAAATCTTTAGCTGAAATAAAATATACCACGAAAGTGGCTTTAGTATCTTGAAGACACAATAGCTAAGACTCAAACTGGGATTAGATACCCCGCTATGCTTAGCCCTAAACTCTAGAAGTTACATTAACAAAACCATTCGCCAGAATACTACAAGCAACAGCTTAAAACTCAAAGGACTTGGCAGTGCTTTGTATCCCTCTAGAGGAGCCTGTTCTATAATCGATAAATCCCGATACACCTCACCACCTCTTGCCCCCAGCCTATATACTGCTATCTTCAGCAAACCCTAAAAAGGTTGTGGAGTAAGCACAAGTATACACATAAAAACATAAAAAATAAAAACGTATGTTGGTGTACCTCATGAGGTAGCAAAAAATGGGCTACATTTTCTATATCCAGAAAATATCAAGACAATGTTTATGAAACCTGAGGGCTCAAGGAGGATGTAGCAGTAAACCCAGAGCAGAGTGCTTGGTTGACTAAGGCCATGAAGCACGCACACACTGCCCATCACCCTCCTCAGATACTATTCTAGAGATTACTATTGCTAAAAACTTTCTACACATGTCCAGAGGGGATAAGTCATAACACAGTAAGCATACTGGAAAGTACATTTGGCAAAAATAAAGTTTAGCTTAACCCAAAGCATCCAGCTTACACCCAGAAAATTTCATCATGACCTGATCACTTTGAGCTAACTCTAGCCCCAAACCTCACTAAAAATGCTATCAATTTACCTTAGACGAAGTATAGGCGATAGAAATTTTATCCTGGCACAATAGACATGGTACCATAAGGGAAAAGTGAAAGAACTGAATCAAGCATTAAAAAGCAAAGAGAAACCCTTATACCATCTATATAGTGTATTAACTAGAAATAATGTTGTGCACGTGTACCCTAGAACTTAAAGTATATTAAAAAAAATATTGTAAAAAAACCATATGTTCGGAAGGCAAAGAAAACAAAAAAAAAATAATAACTTTACATGGAGAACTATAACCAAGTCCCCCAAAACCAGACAATCTACCCAAGAACAGCTGAAAGAACACACTCACCTATGTGGAAAAATAGTGAGAAAATTCATAAGTAGCGGTGACAAGCCTACTAGGCCTGGTGATAGCTGGTTGTCCAAGATGTAATCTTAGTCAACTTTAAACTTACCCACAGGATTCTTAATCTCCCTGTTAGTTTAACTATTAGTCTAAAGAGAGACAGCTCTTTATACCCTAGGAAACAACCTTCCTACAGGGAGTAAAACATATTACCACCATAGTTGATCCAAAAGCAGCCACCAATTAAGAAAATGTTCAAGCTCAGCATCCAATTATTTTAAATCCTAATCACTCTATTGAATTATTTTAAATCCTAATGACACTATTGAACTCATAACATTACACTGGACTACTCTATTACTTAATAGAAGCAATAATGTTAATATAAGTAACATGAAGACATTCTCCATTGCATAAGCTCACATCAGACCGGAATAATCCACTGATTATCACAAGAGCCATTCAAATTCATCAA
Organism: Rhinopithecus roxellana; assembly: GCF_007565055.1. Taxonomy (NCBI): domain Eukaryota; kingdom Metazoa; phylum Chordata; class Mammalia; order Primates; family Cercopithecidae; genus Rhinopithecus; species Rhinopithecus roxellana. The sequence goes on along the minus strand of NC_044553.1, from coordinate 141,908,258 downwards.
GGAAGGAAGGTATCATGTAGCTATAAATTCAATTACTTGGTTTCAGTGAAATTAGCAGAGTTTAAGTTGTTTTGCTTCCTGCTGAAGATCTATGATTTTTTCTTTTCTGTAACATTCTCAGTATCGCTGTTCCCCAGACAGCGAAGGTAGGCGACTGTGTAGGTCCACACAATGTCACAGGGCATATAAGGAAGAGTAAGCTTAAGGTTCAAAGAGATGTCCCATTGTTCAGTGTTTTTTTTAGTAGAACTTATGTTAAGTGCTTTGCATGCTTTTCCTCTTTTCACTGTCACAACTCTCCTATAAGGAAAATTGATTTGCTCCATTTTATAGATATGAAAACTGAGGCTTAGATATTAAATTATTCCAATATCACACAGGTAGTAAGTTGTGGTGCAGGAAATTGAACACATTTAGGCCAGCTTCAGAGAGCACAACCTTGTTATATTTCCTTTACAGAATTGAATGACTCAGGTTAAATAATTAAGTCTTTGAATGTCAAAAACAATGAAAATCACTTGACTTCTTTTTTTGCTATGTGCAAAATAGCAGTTTGTTTTTCAAGTTTTATTTTAGATGCAGGGCATAGATGTGCAGGTTTGCCACAGGAAAATTTTGCATGATACTAAAGTTTGGGATACAATTGAACCCCTGTTACCAAGGCAATGAGCATAGCTTCCAAAGGAAGTTTTTTGTGTTTTTTTATACTTTATGTTCTAGGGTACATGTGCACAACGTGCAGGTTTGTTACATATGTATACATGTGCTATGTTGGTGTGCTGCACCCACTAACTCATCATTTAAATTAGGTGTATCTCCTAATGCTATCCCTCCCCCCTCTCCCCTCCCCTCACCCCACAACAGGCCCCGGTGTGTGATGTTCCCCTTCCTGTGTCCAAGTGTTCTCATTGTTCAATTCCCACCTATGAGTGAGAACATGTGGTGTTTTGGTTTTCTGTTCTTGTGATAGTTTGCTGAGAATGATGGTTTCCAGCTGCATCCATGTCCCTACAAAGGACATGAACTCATCCTTTTTTATGGCTGCATAGTATTCCACGGTGTATATGTGCCACATTTTCTTAATCCAGTCTGTCATTGATGGACATTTGGGTTGGTTCCAAGTCTTTGCTATTGTGAATAGTGCCACAATAAACATACCCAAAGGAAGTTTTTTAATCCTTGCCTCACTTTCTCCTTACTCCCTTTTGTAGTCCCCAATGTCTGTTTTTTCTCATTTTTATGTCAATGTTTTACTTATAAGTGAAACATGTGATATTTGCTTTTCTATTTCTGTTAGTTTGCTTAGGATAATGGTTTCCAGCTATATCCATGTTGCTGCAAAGGACATGATTTTGTTCTTTCTATGGCTGTGTAGTATTTCATGGTGTATGTGTACCTCATTTTCATTATCCAATCAACTGTTGATGGGCACCTAAGTTAATTCTGTATCTTTACTATTGTGAATACAACTGCAATGAATATACAAGTGCATTTGTCTTTTTGGTAGAAAAATTTATTTCCCTTTGGGTATATACCTAGTCATGGGACTGCTGAGTTGAATGGTGGTTCTATTTTTAGTTCTTTGAGAAACCTCCAAAGTGCTTTCCACAGTGGCTGAACTAATTTACATTCCCACTAACAGTGTGTAAGTGTTCTCTTTTCTCTGTAGCCTAGCCAAAATCTGTTACAGTCTGACTTTTTAATAGTAGCCATTCTGACTAGTGTAAGATGCTATCTCATTGTGGTTTTGATTTGCATTTCTCTGATAATTAGTGATGATGAGCATGTTTTTATGTTTGTTGGCTGTCTTTACATCTTCTTTTGAGAAGTGTCTGTTCATGTTCTTTGTCCACTTTTTAATGATGTTATTTGTTTTTCGCTTGTTGATTTGTTTAAGTTGCTTATAGAGTCTGGATATTAGACCTCTTTGTTGGATGCACAGTTTGTAAATATTTTCTGCTATAACGTAGGCAAAGGGTGGAAGCATTCCCCTTAAAAACTGGAATAAACAGGGATGCCCACTTTCACCACTCCTACTCAACATACCACTGCAAGTTCTAGCCACAGCAATCAGGTGAGGGAAAGAAATAAAGATGCCTTAACAGGAAAATAATAAGTTAAATTATCTCTCTTCATTGATGATATGATTCTATACCTAGAAAATTCTAAAGACTATACAAATTGGCTCTTAGAACTGATAATTTCAATAAAATTTCAGGATACAAAATCAATGCAAAAAAATTCAGTAACATTTTTATACACCAATAAGGTTCAAGCTGAGAGCAAAATCAAGAATGTAATCCCCTTTATAATAGCCACACACAAAAATAAAATACCTAGGAATACATACATGTGGCCAGGAAGATGGGAGACCTCTACAAGGAGAACTGCAAAACACTGTTGAAAGAAATCATAAGTGACACAAACAAATGAAAGCATATTTCATTCTCATTCATTAGAAAAACCAACATTGTTAAGGTGGTCATTCTACAACCCAATCTACATATTCAAGATTACTCCTATCAAAATGCCAGTATCATTTTTCACAGAATTAGAAAAGAACTATTCTAAAATTTATATGGAACCAAAAAGAAGCCAAACAACCAAAGCAACTGCAAACACAAAGACCAACGCTGGAAACATCACATTACTTGACTTCAAACTACACTACAAGGCTATAGTAACAAAAGAAAAAAAATAAAATAAACATGGTCGTGGCACCAAAATAGAAACACAGACCAATGGATGAGAACATAGAACCCAAGAATAAAGCCATATACCCACAACTATCTGATCTTTGACAAACTCAACAAAAAAACAGCATCGGTGAAAGGATTTCCCATTCAGTAAATGATGCTGAGGTAATCAGCTATCCGTACGCAGAAGAATGAAATGAACCCCTACCCTTCACCATATAGAAAAATTAACCAAAGATGAATTAAAGACTTAAATTTAAACTTCAAACTGTAAAAACCCCAGAATAAAATGCATGTCAAGAAGAAAACATCCTTTTGAGGTTCAACAAAGGAAACACGCTTCTCAACATTGGTCTCGGCAAAGAATTTGTGGCTGACTTCTCAAAAGCAATTGCAGCAAAAATAAGTTGACAAGATGCACCTAATTACACCAAAGAGCTTCTGCATAGTAAAAGAAACAATCAACAATGTTAGCAAATAAAAATTTAAAAATCAGTATTATAGAATTTATATTTTCCTTCTATGATTTTAACCACATACTATGCTATTTTGTCAAAGAAAAGGACACATATTTCCCAGCCTTATTTAAAATTGAAGAAGATATTCTTTTGAAGATTCTATACACCTGGTATGATTACTTTTTTATAACACAAAAACCACCTGGATTACTATATGGCAACTTTTCCCTTAAAATTCATTCATCAATGGCAAAGCACTACAATGCATTTAGAAATACTTGTAAATGATTTTGTATCTTGATAACAAGAATATCATTTGCATATACTTGAAAGTTTGGAATATTGGAATGTACAAGTCATTATTTATTCAGTCTAGAGTTATTGTGTAATATCAAAATGTAGTTAATCTTCAGCTACCTGTTCCATGAGTTACACACTAGAAACCATAAATTTAGAAATCAGGGTTATAAGAAACTCTAGAGCAGATGTGCTTTTTTTTTTTTTTAAGTGCTAGGAAATTAAGTTTTTGAAATATTATCAAATTGATAATGGTGCACTCACGGAGTATGTTTATCAGATCATTACATATAGTTTACAACGTATCCTAAAGGGACATTAGTAGTTTTACAGTTTGGAGGCTGTGTTAGTTTGCTAGGGCTGCCATGACCAAGTAACACAGACTGGGTGGCTTAAACAATAGTGGTTTATTTCCTCAGAATTCTGGAAGCTAGAAGTTTGAAATCAAGGTTTCAATAGGGCTGATTTCTTCTGAGGTCTCTCTCCATGACTTGTCAATGGACACCTTCTTACTTTCACCACATATTTATGGTCTTTCCTCTGTGTGTGTCTCAATCTCCTCTTTTTAGAAGGAGACCAGTTGTATGAGTCCATTTTTATGCTGCTGATAAAGACATACCCGAGACTGGGAAGAAAAAGAGGTTTAATTGGACTTCCAGTTCCACATGACTGGGGAGGCCTCAGAATCATGGCTTGAAGCCAAAGGCACTTCTTACATGGAGGTGGCAAGAGAAAAATGAGGGAGAAGCAAAAGTAGCAGCCTCTGATAAACTCATCAGGTGTCAGGAGACTTAATTGCAGTAATAGCATGGGAAAGACTGGCCCCCATGATTCAATTACCTCCCCCCTGGTCCCTCCAACAACACATGGAATTCTGGGAGATATAATTCACATTGAGATATGTGTGGGGACACAGCCAAACCATGTCATTCCACCCCTGGCCCCACCAAATCTCATGTCCTCACATTTCAAAACCAATCATGTCTTCCCAACAGTCCCTCAAAGTCTTAACTCATTTTAGCATTCACCCAAAGTCCACAGTCCAAAATCTCACCAGAGACAAGGCAAGTCTCTTCCACCTATGAGCCTGTACAATCAAAAACAAGCTACTTATTTCCTGGATACAATGGGGGTACAAGTACTGGGTAAATTCAGCTATTCCAAATGGGAGAAATTGGCCAAAACAAAGGGGTTATGGGGCCCATGCAAGTCCAAAATCTAGTGGGGCAATCAAATTCTAAAGCTCCAAAATTATCTTCTTTGACTCCAGGTCTCACATCCAGGTCATGCTGATGCAAGAGGTGGGTTCCCGTGGTCTTGGGCAGCTCCACCCCTGTAGCTTTGCAGGACAATGTCCCTCCCAGCTGCTTTCATGGGCTGGCGTTGAGTGCCTGTGACTTTTCCAGGCACATGGTGCAAGCTGTGAGTGGAACTACAATTCTGGGGTCTGGAGGATGGTAGCCTTCTTCTCACGGCTTCACTAGGCAGTGCCCCAGTAGGGACTCTGTGTGGAGGCTCTGAACCACATTTCCCTTCCACATTGTCCTAGCAGAGGTTCTTCATAAGGTCCCTGCTCCTGAAGCAAACATTTACCTGGGCATCCAGGTGTCCCATACATTTTCTGAAAACTAGGTGGAGGTTTCCAAACCTCAATTCTTGACTTCTGTATACCCACAGGCTCAACACCACCTGGAAACTGCCAAGGCTTCGGGTTTCCACCCTCTGAAGCCACAGCCCAAGTTCTACATTGGTCCCTTGCAGCCACTGCTAAAACTGCTGGACACAAGGCACCACATCCCTAGACTGTACACAGCTCAGGAACTCTGGGCCTGGCCTATGAAACCATTTTTCTCTCCTTGGCCTGCTGACCTGTGATGGGAGGTGCTGCAGGTGAAGATCTCTGACACGCCCTGGAGACATTTTCCCCATGGTCTTGGGGATTAACATTAGGCTCCTTTCTACTTATGCAAATTTCTGCAACTGGCTTAAATTTCTCCTTAAAAAATGGGTCTTTCTTTTCTACTGCATCATCAGGCTGCAAATTTTCTGAATCTTCATGCTCTGTTTCCCTTTAAAACAGAATGCTTTTAACATCACCCAAGTTGCCTTTCTAATGCTTCGCTACTTAGAAATTTATTCTGCCATATACTCTAAATAATTTCTCTCAAGTTCAAAATTCCATAAATTTCTAAGCAAGGGCAAACTGCCACCAGTCTCTTTGCTAAAACATAACAAAAGTTACTTTGGTTCCAGTCCCAACGAGTTCCTCATCTCCATCTGAGACCACCTCCACCTGGACCTTATTGTTCATATCACTATCAGCACTTTTGTCAAAGCCATTCAACAAGTCTCTAGGAGGTTCCAAACTTTCTCACATTTTCCTATCTTATTCTGAGCCCTCCAAACTGTGCCAACCTCTAACTGTTACCCAGTTCCAAAGTCACTTCCACATTTTAGGGTATCTTTTCAGCAACTCCCCACTCAATTGGTACCAATTTACTGTTTTAGTCCATTTTCACACTACCGATAAAGGCATACCCAAGACTGGGAAGAAAAAGAGGTTTAATTGGACTTACAGTTCCACATGGCTGCGATTCTGATTCCACCTCAGAATCATGGTGGGAAGCAAAAGGCATTTCTTACTTGGAGGCGGCAAGAGAAAAATGAGGAAGAAGCAAAAGTGGAAACCCCTGTTAAACCCGTAAGATCTCATGAGACTCACTCACTATCATGAGAATAGCACAGGAAAGACCTGCCCGCACTATTCAGTTACCTCTCTCTGGGTCCCTCCCACAACATGTGGGAATTCTGGGAGATGCAATTCAAGTTGAGATATGGGTGGGGACATAGTCAAACCATATCATTGGTCATATCAAAGGAAGGTTCACCCCAATGACCGGTTTTAACCTTAAATACCTTTTTAAAGCCTTTATCTGCAAATAGTCACATTCAGAGGTACTAGAGTTTAGGATTTCAACTTAAAAGTTTTGGGAGAACACAGTTTATCCCATAACCAAAGTTTAAGTGCTCATTCAATTATGCACATTCTAACCATTAAGATCTGTTTACAAAATGCATTTACAAACTATATTACCTTATTTTACCGTATCTCTTTAAAAATGAAAGTACTTTAAAGCAATGAATGCAAAGAAACCATGAAACAAAAATAAGACTATAATGTAAGCTTTATTAGACACAAGAAAATGCAAGATTTAACCCATCCCATTCTGGTACAAGCTTTTACTTAGCCACATAATGAGGTAAAAAAACAATGAGAGACATTAAGAATATTTCAAGGATAACTCACAGGGTTTCTTTCTCCTGTTATTAAAATTGCATTCTCTTAATTTATTTCTTCCAGTCATTGCTCTAACAATGCTCTCTTTAGTGCTTTGCTGGAGAACTGAGCAAGAATTAAGTGGTAGCACTATCCATGAGAGTATGTGCGAAAAAACTCTTTGCTGACCCAGATCTGGGAAATAGGCTGTATGGGGGCCCTAAAGACTATCTTCGAGTTTGATGATTTGCTATAAGGACTTACAGGTTGCAGATGCTATTATATTCACAGTGATAGTTTATTATAGTCAAAAGATAAAGAGAAAATCAGCAAAAGGAAAAAGCTCATGGGACAAGTCCAGTCCAATTCTAAGTATCCCTTCCAACGGAGTAGCACAGCATGAATTTGATTCCTCCAGCAATGATCTGTAACCATGTGCATGGAATGTTACTATCCAGGGAAGTTCAACTGAGCCTGGTTGTCTAGGCTTTTTATTGTTGGGTCAGTCACAGTCAGGTAGTCTTACAGTGCCTATGTAACTGACCTCGGTTCCCGGGGCTCTAGCTTCCTAGATTCAAAGCAGGTCTTTACCATAAATAACATTACTAGGATAAACTGTCTAGACAAAATGGCACAGCATTTCACAAGCCCACAGGCATACACAAACAAGGTGTAAGACACAATAGCCCAAGAGCTCAGCTAAGACCATTAGAAAAGGCTTTTCTTGAGAATGGGCAGGGGTAGAACAACATAGTACACTCAATTAACTTTCTTCTGTACTTGGGCAAGTCCCAGCTTACAGTATTTTACCAGCAGGGCCTGGGTCCATATTACAGATAGTGAGTATAAGTGATATTCCTAGTAATAACCCAGTATAAAGCAGGAGAAATAAGTATGATGCATCATTTTGAAGACTGAATTAAGTTTACAAATAAGAAAGAATAAAGTCAGAAGCTGGAAAATCTGACAGCCTGGCAAAGATTCAGGGAAATAATTCTGAAGGAAGCGTTAGAAAAATGAGGAAGGAATAGATATCGTTGTTACCAGATAACACTTAAATTAAATCAGGAATGTGTGAAATGGCTTACAGATAAATGAGAATAATTTTCAGAACAAACCTCTAGTGCCTTACAGCAATATTTCTAAGTTAAAGTGCACAGACTTAAACCTTTTCCTGTATGTGTGCATGGGTAAATAGGTATCAATACACATTATACTCTCAAAATACATATCACATTGACCTCATTCTTGTTTGGTGATTCAAATAATTACCTAACTTCACCTTAGACTTTTATCAAGAAAAAAATATTATGCCAAGTGTGAGTGTGAGCTTTCCTCTAATTATGGCCTAATTAAATAGAATTTGGAGTCTTTGTTATAAAATTGTTTTCATTGGTAAGAGAAGTATCCTATAGCCAAGGCTATTTGGAGGCTTTGGTAAGAAATATGATCAAGACTGAGGCCTTTAATTCTATGTGGTTATATTCTCACCTTGTTTTTAGATCTCATCTCTCTTTTAGTTAAAGGAATGCAAACTGTTCTACCATTATTTCTACATGTTTGGGTTTGTTTTCTCCTTTTTCTTTTTGTTTACAATGTACAGCTTATTACTCATGCATGTAGTGATTTAACTTCTTGAAGCAGTTTCTTTCTTTGTAGAGTAGTTTCCTAAGAAAACTTCAACAAATTACCACAAGCTGGGTGGCTTAGAACAATAAAAATTTGTTCTCTCACTTACTGAAGGCCAGAAGTCTACAGTGGGTCTCACTGGGCCGAAATCAAGGTGTTGGAAAAGTTGCACCCCCTCCGCAGATTCTAGAAGCGAATCAATTTATTCTTCTTTTGCAGTTTCTGGAGGCTGCATTTGTTCGTGGCCCCATGTGACATCACCTATTCTTTTCTTGCTTGCATAATCGCATCACGTTTTTCTTTTTCTTCCTGTCTTTCAAATCTCCCTTTGCATTCTTCTTATAATGATAGTTGTGAGTACATTTACGACCCATTCTGGTAATGCAGGAAAATATCCCCATTGCAAGATCCTTAATTTAATCCCATCTGCAAAGTCTATTTTGCTATGTAGTACAATGTTCACAGGCTCCATGGATTAGAATTTGAACACCTTAAGAAGCCATTATTCAGCCTACCACACTTGTATAGACTATTTGTCCACTCTAATTTTACCATTTGGTCAACAACTATTACTCAAAAAAATATGTCTTGCATTATCTTTATATTTTCTTGGTGCTGAGCAAATTAATGGGTAAAGAGTCTGGGATTCCTTGTTGTACCTCATAACCAGTCAGCTCAATTCTTATTTTCAACTGCTAGGAAAGCAGTTGATTCTTTAAGGCATCTAATACAGTCAGGTAATACATCTTTTCAACTTGAAGGAAACCTTCTACAAGAGGTATTGCAGAAAGCATTTAATGAAGTTTGAGATAACCATATTAGACAGTACTACACAATAATTTTCCTTTTTAGAATTTTTGATAGATGATAGATAGCTATCATAGATAAAAAGGCAAACAGAACTATTCTCCTGAAAGAATATATAGTTTGTGCATATCTGTTGTGAAGATAAATTGAATTTGATCTGATATAACATAATCATTCATGATCATTCCTGAAAGGAATTTTATAAGTAAGCATTTAACTCCAGTGTATGACATAATTCAAAAAGAACAAAAATCTTAAATATAGGGCTTAATGATTTCTCTCAAAAAGGGGCACATTCTTGGAACAAACACTCAAGTCAATAAATAGAATGTTATCAATGAATCAGTCAGGGATCACTCAAGGAAGTAGACTCGGTGTAATAACTATGTAAAAAAGAATTTATTATGAGAGTATACTTCACAGGTATGTGGGAAGAGTTTGGAAAGTGAAAATATGTAGTGAAAAGTCAGATGATCATAGAGCTTCTAGCCAACCTGGCCGAGACACTAGTGAGAATAGACAACTCAGAGTTTGCTGGGAAATAAGAAGTTCCAAAACCTTCTACTGCCAAAGCAAAATATTGAATGGGGGACTTATAAAGAGGTTTATGGTATGCTGTTGCTCCAATGCAACATCCAATGTGATGTGTAGCCATGTATCTAGTGGTAAGCCTGGCATCTCTGTTGGTCATTAGAGCTAGTAATCAGAAAGGTGAGCTGGATGTAGAGAAGAGGAGAGAAAAGATTATCTAGGCCTTAGAGCACCACTCTGCCTGTCTATCACCATATTGACTGTGGTAACTTCCCAAAAACAATGACTACTTATTGAGCTCAAGTTTCCCTTTTGCCCAGTCTTAACCTGGAATCATACAAGAACAGTATCATCCAGCTCATCCTGCAAATGAGCATTTCGGGAGCACCCTTCTCCCCACAGTCTCATCCACTTAATGAAGTTTGAAGATAGAATTTGTATACCTTCAGAAGCCATTATTCAGCCTACCACACTTGTATAAAATACATGGCCACTCTGATTTTACCATTTGGTCAATAACTATTACTCAAAAAATATGATTATGTAGTTAGTGACTATGGGGAGTCACTATACCTTTCATGAGTAACCGTTATGTTGACTTGTAACTATATGGATTAATTTTGCCTGTTTTTTGCTTTATTTGAATGGACCCATGAGATGTATATTTGCTTCTGGTTTCTGCTGCTCAACATCAACTTCTGTGAGTCATCCACGTTGTTGTGTGTAGTTGTAATGTATTTATTCTCATTGTTATATTGACTATTCCATTGCATAGATAGGGAGCTTTTTTCTATTCTACCAATAATATGTGTTTGAATTGTTTCCATTCTAGGGCTGTTGATAACAGTGGTGATGTGAATAGTCATATATATACACCTTGGGTTGCACATGATTGCTTGGCATGTACTTAAGAATGGAATTTATGTCCAAAAGATAGGCATATGTTTAATTTGACCTGATGCTACCAAACTATTTTACACAGTGGATACTTAACTTCTCAAAATAACATTTGTAGTTTACAAATGATGACAATGTTTTCACTCTTGTGGGGTTATTATGAGCAGAAAGTCATAAAATCCATTTTAAACACTAGTGTGCCTCAAACATAATGGGTCCTCAATAGGTGATGGGTCATTATTATTTACTATATCTTCATCGTTTGATGATCACAAACCAGCCAGAGTTCATCAGTTCAGGCAATATATCTTAACTACACATAACATGCCCAACACTATACTATGTACTCCCAGTCAATGATGTATTATACCTGGGCTTGATCCTCAGTTGTCTCCACATAAGCACAAGGAGCATTAATATGACTGAGTAGAACCCTATACCTCACTACACTAAGTATGTTTCAAAGTGTCAAAAAGCAGTAAGTCCATCCACTGTTTAGAGAGTATTTGGATGATCTCATTAGTAACAGGGGAGGGTTGGAATGGAGGGACCAGTACATTTTAGCCAAAGGTACGGATACTAAATTCTCATTTAGTAGAAGTAAATTTTGACTAGATCCTAAATTTACTTTTCAATCCTGGTGTTCCTAAATCTCACCTTAGATAACAATTAACATGGTAATGACAAAAATTAGCTTGAAAAGATTAGTGAAACACCTAGAAGTGCATAAGAGAAAACGTGCCTACTCCTCAAGGATTTGCAGTCTAATTGGAACACTAACGATAAACAAGTAAATATACAATACATAAAGTCAAACAAAAAATTACTTATAGAACAAAACAAAAGTTTTGTTCCCTCCATTCTAACCCTCCCCTCTTACTAATGAGATCATCCAAATGCTGTGCAAAGAGTGGACTTACTGCTTTTTGGTAACTTGAAACATAATTAATGTAGTCAAGTATAGGGATCTCCTCAGCATTTGAGGAGATAGAGATTGCCAAGAAATACAATTTTAGATAATTTGGTGAGGGAGGCATTTGAGAGTACCTACAACATGTATGTGTAGATTATCAAAAGCATAGAACACTCTATTTCAGACATAGCCTTAAACATGAACATTTACACATTACGTAATGTTAGAACACTGTTCACATTTGACAACTAAAACACACACACACACACTCACACACACGGACATTTAGAAAGAAGATACCATATTTGCTGTACCCTGACGCATTCCAGAGAATAATCTTTGACACATAAAAGTTGACTAAGGAAAATTTAGCTGTGACAGTTGACTGTTATATTTTCTCATTTATTACAATTATGAGTTGTCAAAGAGATAAGACAAATTTGAGTCTCTAAGACTATTAGGGAAAGAGAGTGACAGTAAAACTTTATGTTTTTATTCTTTCTGACTTATTTCCATATCGTAATTTCTTCAATTTAAAGTCAAAAATTCTTGATTATGCAAGTTCCACTTGCTTTCAGAGAATTCATCTGGGAGCCTTGTTTCTAGCAAGATGACTAATTGCTAGATTAATAAAGACATCAATATTCCCCCATACAAATGCTTAGGGTTCCCTGCCCTGAATATATGAGATGCGTCATTTTCTCTGACTGCCTAGATAGTATAATTTTCTCAATTTATATTCTTCTCCTTTTTTTATCATTATTCATATTATTTAAAAATTAACAGTTTTCAAGAATTTCCATTGTGGGATTGGTAGATAGTCATAGCAAAGCAAAAGGATGTGGGGAAGCAATCTGGTCCCATTGTTTGCTGGATGCAAGATCTTGGCCAATTTATTTAATTCATTCAAGAAATATTTATAAATACTCTCTATGTGCCAAATTCTTAAGATATTTTTAGTTAATCAAAGACAAAAATATCATCCTGTGTGGGGTTCCCTCTGAATAGCTAGATTTCTAATCTGGGGGTAATTATATTATAAACTATCACAAGGGTGATAAGATGGATTAAGTGAATTCATGGAAGGACTTGGTTATTAAAGAGACCTGGTTATGCCATTCATTTGCATGAATTTTAGGCAGCTTTTAAAACTCAGTTTGTTTGTGTCCTCCAGACACCATAGTACCACTTCTTATTTTTTACAGCCAAATTGTTTTAAAGTATATTGTTTATACTTACTGTTTGTGCTTTCTCAATTTCCTATTCATTACTAAATTGACTATGATTTTTACTTTTACATTACCATACACTAAATTCCTCTTATCATTGCAACCATACACCATTACCATGGACAGTTCTCGTCCCTACAATGTTTCGCTTTGGCAACATTTGACACTCTGGAAAACTTCCCTTGAAACCTCTTTCACTTTCATGAAACCACACTACCTATGTTCTTCTTGTCATTTTACATTATCTCATTATTTTCTTACTTGTAATTAAATCAGAATACTCTTCAGGCCTGTATACTCCATTTGATCAATTTGATTCACTTCCATAGTTTGAATTACAAATATTACAGGTTGTCTCCACACTTGCTCACTTGCCCAGAATTTTTCTTAAAAGAAATAAAGTATTTCTTTGTTTCCTGCTCATTTCAAGTGGATATCATGTAATATCTCAAGCTCAATACCAATAGTACTGAATTAATTTTCATTAGTCCCACTCAACCTGCTTGCATTTTCAATAATACAACCTTCCTCCTTATCTCCTTCTTCTCCTTTATCATCCACATTCAGTGAACAACTAAGTCTTGTCATTTTGGCATGCAATTGTATCTCAAATCCCTTCCCACTCTATTAATTTCACTTTTACTCTTACCATTTCTTTCATGTACTGCTGCAGTAACCTTCTAATTTGTCCTTTCCTCTTTATTCTTTCTTCCATCGAGTTCATTCTCCATAATTTTAAGAGACAGACCTTTCTGACATGAATATGAGCATATTACTGCATGATTAACACCTTACAATGATAGTAGATAAAATCTTAATACATGATTTCCTGACAATCTAGTCTTGGTTTTTCTCTCTAGCCTCTTCTTCAAAAGTCCACTGTACTAATGAGAAAAAAAAAACAATTTCTGAACAATTTCACTTGCTGTTTTCTACCTCTATCTCTATTGTCTATTCCAAATATTCACTGTAATAGTGAGAAGAAACATTTCTGCACAATTTCACTTTCTATTTTCTTTCTTTTTAGAATATATTTCCTTCTCTTTTCATGAATTAATCCTTTGGTACTTCAACTACCAGGGTAACTCTTCTCACCATGGAGGTCTTCCCTGGACCTCACTATTGTGTTAAGAGGCCCCAGCACAGCCTCATGTTCCCATGACATACTCTTATTATGACAATCTTTATATTTCAGTATAGTTTCATGTGTGATTATCTATCCTTTCTGCTAGTGTGTCAGCGTAATAAGCAACTCTGTTTTTTAGCAGTAAGCAATGCCTACTACATTATATTCACTTAGTACATGTTTACTTAATGAATTAATGAATGCTGAAATATTTATGTAACTCCTGTTGAATGGGGGAATGGATATTGCGGTGTTCTTATCCACTCTTCTATTATATCAAATCACTTTTCTAATGTTCCTGTTGCATTGGTTCCAGTAGATTTATAATTACTAAATAATTACAATCACTATTCATCACATACCTGTTTATCACATACCTGTTTATCTTTTCTCTCCAAAAATGCACACGGACACAAATAACTAAATCATTTAATTTCACAATTAACCCATTTCAGATTTGGTCATTTCATACTTTGAGTCAGCCACTGTAGTATGGCACAATTGCTCATATTAACTCTATTTGGTTAAAACATACTGGAACAGGTTCAAGAGGCCCCAGTGTCCTCCCAAGAAAGAATCAAACAACATATCACAACTATCTGCCATTAGGTTTACACTTCACTCAACTCTTGCCCCTTTTTCTCTCATCCCAATTTAAATATCTCTCAGTTACAACTGCAAACATATAATTAGAGCTATTAAATTATGCTTATTATAAACAAAGGCAATCCATCACATCTGTGAATTTATAGACATAGAAAATAAGTCCTTTAGAGGTCTCCATTTATTAGGAAACTAAGAACAGTTTTACTGGGTCTGTATTTTAGATCTATGTTAAATATAATAATGTTTATTTGATGCTTTTATTTAATATGGAGGGATTAGAAGGTATATTTAAAATGATCTCAAATAACTGTTTTATCGATAAACAATTCAGAAAATAGAGTTAAGATGAGCACTTGTGTTATATTGCAGTGGCTGACTTAATGGATGACATTACCAACTCTGAAAGGGACATTGGGAAATTAACTGATTTAGCCATTTTTCTATCCAAAGTATTTTATTTACTGTACAATGGAGTTTAATAGCCCAAGGGGTTAAATATCTCAATAGTATTATAAAAGTGGTTAACTCTTTTTTAGAAAACATAATTTTTACAAATGGAGAAAACTCAATAATCTTTGAATGTGAATGTAAGTAATACACTTAGTTATGGAAGTCAAAGTATGGGAAAGTAGTTAATCAGAAATAATTGCTTCTGGTTGAGTACTAGAATTCTCTGAGTTAAAAATATGTTTTTTTTTTTCCCCTAAGGATAAATATTAATGTACCTTGTGGAAAGTAAATCAAAATGACATTACATTTTATAAGGAAAATAAACTCTTCTATGTTTTATCAATGCAAATGTGTTATTACAAGATTTTATCAATCTTCCTGAAAGTCACAAAAAATGACTTAATATTGAACCTATGTGTAGATGATTTTTAAATAGCATGAAAAGATCAGGCAGAGAAGCTGGGACAGAAGAAATACAATACAGTTCAATTAATTAACCCTTCTTTGCTATTATTGTAAGTGATATTTAAAGAAAATGCCTGTAGAAATGCTGAACTCCTTGATGGTTTTAATCCTAGTAGAATAATAGTCTACAATCATTCATATATGGTGATATCAGCTCACAAAACACCTATACCTACCCCAATTTTGAGCCCACAGCACTGGAAAAGTACAACTTTCAAAAAGTTAAACACTGATGACTTTCATAAAATTAAGCAAAATCTATATCAAATATTTTATTCATTTCACTAATTAATAAGTGAAGCAATAAAATGTTTATCCTGGTTCAAAAAGTATTTGAAAATCTAGATATTTATAGGCAATTTACAAATACATTTTTCAACAAAATTACCAGGTGAGATTAAAAAGAAAAATGGAAAACTGGTTACTGTCCTCTGGGGCAATAAAATGAAACCTTTGTAGTTATCTTTTCTACTGTACAGAAAGTACTAGCATCATTATACACAAAAGTCTCCATGTTAAAATATAATTTTGCCAAATGTACCTTTACTCAACAATACAGAATAATGAGAGCAAAGTATATCCCTTTAGGTAATCCTTAAATGGGCTTGTCTCCTTAGGACGTGAAAAAATACCCAATTGATCTTTTAGCCTAATTTTCGAAATCTGTATACTTTTTTCCCTAACAGCACTCAGTAAAATTTTGAATAATCTGCTGAATAAACAGTGTAAACAAAATAGTACCAGATTCCCTTACAGAATAAATTAGATAACAAACTAACAAGCCTTCTATGTCATAACAGATAAATAAAAGACAAAAATCTGAACCTCAACAAAATAAGATTTATCAAGCAACTTGCACCTATACATTTAATTATATATATAGTATATACATAATTGTATAAGTTCATGATGAAAAGATTAGAAATTAAGTACTGGAAGAACATGCTATTTAAGAAGATCTTGAAGCAAATTACAGCATTTAATTCCCATTGTACCCCTCTGGGTTAGACATTCTAATACTCGTTTTAGAAATGACAGTACACACATTTTTGAAGGTTAAATAATGGAAGGTTAATAATGGAAGAATTAAGCCATGACAATGGGGTTTCAAATGTGTAGAGGATCTGCTTTTACAGGAATAGACAGAAAAGAAGAAACTCTCATTTTTAAAGACAACATAGATACCAAGAGCATTGTATTTATTTTACTATAGTTAATGCCTGAATTTGTTCATGTTTGCCTTCTTTTATTCCCTGAGCACAATCATTCTATAATGAACTAGAGAGCCTTAAATCAATGTAAATCATCACTTATTTGTCAGAAAATTCAATACCCTTTCCCCCCCTCAAGTTTAGATTAAGTTTTCTGAAGAAAGTTATGTCAATACTCTGACTGACAGATGATAAATCCCAAAGGCAGTCTTATAGATTAGCAATTATTCTGGAATATAACTACTCTAAATTTGAGACGAGATAACTTCATGATCACTGTCTAGTATATGTCACTGAATATTTCATTTCTTGTATCTCCTTAATTGGTTGTATATTACCCAGTCAATTCTTCTCACTATTTGACATGGTATTAAAGATTTTTTTTGCCCTGATATTCACACAAATTTCTTTTCAAACCTGTGCTTTTCAAAGTAGCTTCCCACGTCTCTGGGAGCTTTTTCACCCTCTACAACTATTTTGAAATTAAAAATACATTTCATCGTAATTGTGCTGTATTCCCCATACTTTGCCTCCCAAATATGTTTTCTGATTCACTCATTCCATTTCCTTTTCAAAATATTGTGATGTTCACAATATCTACTGTTTGTATAGGCCTACTTAGCAAGAAACTGGAATGACAGTCAACACAGACTTCATACCTCAAGCTTTTGAAAAGTTTCAATAAAAATATTAAGTTATTTGCCTTGAATGATCTACCTCCATTGTACATTTTGCTAGCATGATAGTTAGTGGGTATATTCCAGAGCCTTGTCCTGATGGTAAGGTCAGGCAGGGCTCAGTTATAAAATAGCACAAGGATGTCTTTAATAATTTCAATTGTATTCTCTCTCTTCTCAATATGTCCCTTGACCTTGACCTTGAACTATGTTCTTCATATTCTTAATGACTCAGCCACCCCACTAGACAAATCATTTATACTGTATTAACCTACCATTTAGGCCATATAAACTCAAATTTTTTCTTTAATTTATGGTTATAATATATTTAACCTTTTAACAAATATAATGTTGATGAAATTAATATTAATCATAATAACAACTGACATTTATCTGATTCCTAGTATACCCATGTTCAGGTACTTTAAATTATTATCTAACTTACTCATTATAATAACTTCTCAAGATACTTCATATTATTAAATATATTAACTCATTTTACAGCTGAGACGCAGAAAAGTTCATCAATATGCTAAAAATATCATACTACTAGAATGGAAAGTGTTGTATTTTGGAAGAGGAATACATAAAACTCATATGTAGAAGTTTTAACAGATTTTCTAGGATCTATAAATGACCCTGGAAAATAGCTGACGAATTATTTTAATTGCCACTTTAGATTCTAATGAATCATAGAATACCCAAATCATTTATCCAGATTTTCCGGAAGACCTGTGGCAGTTTAGTGAAGAAGTGAGAAGTAGGTGTGTTTAGTTTGATGCTTTTTGCTTTTCTTGCTCTGTTGGAGCAATGTTCTTTTCTCTTGGTACCTACTCCTACCCTTTTTTCAATTTCCTCATCAATACTGAGCACTTACATTGGATTTCACACCTTTTGTCCTCAAGTGCCTGTTTAATACAGTCAATGTCACAAATTTTACCTAAATGTCTAAACAATTCCCTGAGAAATTTTTATGATAAAATAGCATCGGAAAGATGGGAACACATTCTAATCCAAATGAACTAAAACCCTGGATGTAATGTCAGATATGTGTAACAAGAGGGAACCAAATTCTTACCCAGGTATAATTTGTAATTACAACTTGATAACTGCCCACCTCAATAACTCATTGAACGCATCTATTGAGTTTCTACCACATGCTATAAGCTACATAGGTTTGTGTGCTCTCTGCCTTTGTGGGGGTTACAGTCATTCAGGGAAGCTAGATCATTCAAAACACACAAAACATTAAAGATAAGAAATGTCCAGACAGAGAAAAAAGAAAGATACGTGCTTTTTATTCATGCTACAAACATAGAAACAGAAGAAAAGAGAGTAGAAGTTAGGGAAAAGCAAAGGAAACAATAAAGAATAGAAAAGTCATTCAGGTAAGTTACAGTAATTCCCAACAACCTCAGGACCATGAGTTTTCTGCCCTTTTCTCTGCAAATAGTTTAAATCATTGAAGTAGTACATTCCTCTATTTTTTGCATGGCGGAGGGAGGACTTAAAGGAAGAATCCCTGAGCCCCAATTGATAAGAACAATTTCAAATCCTCTAGAAAGAAGAGAAGATGTATACTCCTTTGAGTAAAACATGCTCATGCTCATTACAGAGCATGTCCCCAAATACTAGTAGAATTCAAAGATAATGAGGATAAACATAAAGTTGAGATTTAAATCTCTTCTGAGATGCTAATCATTACACCAGACTTTACCATGTTAGGGCTTGGTTGTAAAAAGACCAGGGAAGAAGCATAATTCTGTTATGTATTTCCAGATGAGTGTTTTCTTTTCTTCATACTCTATCCTAAAACAATTATGCTAAATAATAAATTATTCTTATAAGAAACACTAAAACAAATTCTGATATTTAATTGATATTAAAAAACATAAATTATTTGCATACAGCTTCCCTATTATAAGTGACTTTCGAATTTATGAGAGTCCAATGAATGTCCGGGTTCACAAACATCTACTAAATAATATGCTAATAATTCAAACTACATAGTAGTTACATAAATAGACAATGGTTGAGAAAAAATCATCACCTACTTTGAATTTTTATGAGAAAAATAATTATCATTTTTCTATTACATATTATTAGATTGTAAGCAATATGCATTATTTTTGTCATTACCTTGATTGCTTTGATGACTTAAAGATGGGATTATGTAATTCTCATTGAAATGGTTTAACATTGTGTCACCATATCAGTACAAAAACCTCAATTTGGGGCTACATTTTATTTACTGTACTTAAATATGAATTTAGATTGTTAACATCTGTAAAGTGGAGGAGGCTTATTAGTATACCCTTTAGAGGACTTTTGTAAAAATGTTTACAACATTGATTTTTGTGGGAGAGTCTTTTCTGATATAATTACTCTACTATAACCTGTTTAAGAAAAGAATTTTGGAGACAGAAGGTACGGGAATCCTTTCTCCTAGAAAAGTGAAGGACCGAGTTACTTTCGGATAACTTAGAAAACTCTTTTGTTAGGAGAAGCCCGCAGATTCCATGGTGATATTCCAAACTCACCTCAAAGGAGCGTTGTCTGAACTCAGTTTTGGAACCCATCACATAAATCCATTTTTTCCATGATATAAAGTTGGAGAAAATGTTTTTACATCTGTACTTCTGAGTCATCTGTTCTTAATGAAAGTGTTAGTAAACAGTTCTGATAATTGCACCATCCTGACAGAATTTATAAAGCCAAGACTGTGCTTTTGAGAATTCAAGTTGCTGAAATTTTAAGTACCAAAGGGAAATTCAGTACTTACCAAAGCCCTAAAAAGTATGTAGGCCAGAAGAAAACAAAGGGAGTAATTCATGAAAGGTAGAAAAAGAAACGAAAGTCTGTAGGAAGATGTATGAATCCCTAACCTATGTTGCTGTAATTGTTAAATCCCTAGTGCAAATAGATGAAGGACAGAATTCTGATGCATTTCCACTTACCTTCAGAATTTTTCTCCGTGCAAGATTAAGATTTTACAAATACAATGCATTTTAACATGTTCTCTTTTTCAGGATTATAATTTAGTCGTGGAGGGAGTTTAAACATTTCAGGAAAAGAGAAAGTCAGCAGGGTTATAAAATACATATCACTTTATCTTTCACCAACTTCTGCCCTATGTGATCCCCAATATTCAAAAACAGACATAGAACATTTGTACTCTCCAGATGCATAAGAAATATAAATGTATTGAGACATATTCTGACAGATATGTACATGGCTTATATATATATAATATTTACATGCAAAATAAGGCATAAAAATAAAGTTGAAAATCACTAATCTGTACTTAAAACTTCACTATAAAAAGGAAAAAAAAATAAGAAGTAAAGTTAAGAAAGTTGCCCAATATTTATAACTACTGAAGATACAGTAAAGTTGTTTCTCAGTAAGTTGATCTGCTTCTCAGAACATAACATTTGCTGCTTCAATCTTTCAATTATTTTCCATTTAATTGTTTACAAGAAATCATTAAATTGAGTCTAAAAATGTCCTTTTGTTAACAATATTCTGTTAGAGTGGAAATCAAGTGAGAGAATCCCTTTTCAGTCAGTGGTGAAGAGTAGAACATTAAGTATCTCCCTTAAGAGTATGAATGAAAGTGATACACAAGAGAAATTGAAATGTAGAAATTTTGACAGTTTTTCCTTTATGTAGCTCTATATTTATAGGATTAGAAGTATTCAAACTAGCAAGACAAAGAACTAATATGAACTCTCTCATTGGAAGTAAAAAAAGATGTCAAATTTTTATCTAAGTTTATATTGGAATATCGATATTGGAGAAAGATAAAATGCATCACTAGCTTGCTAAAACAAATGCACACTGAATTTAGTGGTTCTAAAGCAATAGAAATTTATTTCTTCTTTATATACTATCCATGATGGGCACCTCCTGTTGGCAGGTAGGTTTCATCCGTATATTAATTGAAAGACTATATTCCTTCTTGTGGAATCCATTTGTCATTCCACTGTGACCTACAGCCTCAGAATCCTCTTACCTCCTGTTCGTGAAAGGAGGAAAGACATTGGAGAAAGCATGCCTACAACTTGTTGTCTGTGTTTGCAACTAAAATTCAGTTTCAATGGTAGGTATTTTGTCAGTTTTTGCTTTCTAGTCTATGCCCAGTAATTAGAAGAGTGGCATGCTGTGAGGATAAGACATTTAAGTATTTGTTGAAGATGAACTTTGTGTATTTCTTCGCCAAAGGACTAAGAATTGTTTATGAATGTTACTCTAAGCTTTGGTGTGATGAAATAATATTTCTCATTGACTGGATATTAAATAGTATGATGAGTATCAAGGTTAAAAGATAAAACTATGTAAAATAATAATGGCTATAATAATTTGTTAAGAAATACACTGTATATGCCAGGCGCGGTGGCTCAAGCCTGTAATCCCAGCACTTTGGGAGGCCAAGATGGGCGGATCACGAGGTCAGGAGATCGAGACCATCCTGGCTAACACGGTGAAACCCCATCTCTACTAAAAAAATACAAAAAAAAAAAAAACTAGCCGGGCGAGGTGACGGGCGCCTGTAGTCCCAGCTACTCGGGAGGCTGAGGCAGGAGAATGACGTAAACTCGGGAGGCGGAGGTTGCAGTGAGCCGAGATCTGGCCACTGCACTCCAGCCTGGGCGACAGAGTGAGACTCCGTCTCAAAAAAAAAAAAAAAAAAAAGAAATACAGTGTATAAAAAGATGTAAACTGTGACATCAAAATATAAAATATGGGGGTGGAATGGAGTGAAAGTGTTGTTTTTAATGCATTCAAAGTTATGTTGTTATCAGCTCATTATAACTAAAATGTTTTATGTAAGCTTTATGGTAACCACAAAGCAAAAATCCACAGACACACCAAAGATGTTTAAAAATATTGAAACACAAAGATTCAAAGCACCACTAGAGAAAGCCATCAGTAGAAATGGAAGACAACAAGAGAGGGGAAAAAATAAATATCTATAAAACAACCAGAAATCAATCAACAAAATGGCAATAATAAGTCTTTAACTGTCAGAATTTTCATACAATCATGTAATACTTAACAATGGAAAATAAATTTAAAAAACAATTAGCCTGGCATAGTGATGTGAACCTCTAATCTCAGCTACCCAGGAAACTGAGGCAGGAGAATCGCTTGAACCCAGAAGGTAGAGGTTTCAGTGAGCTGAGATCACGCCACTGCACTCCAGCCTGGGTGACAGAGTGAGACTCTGCCTCACAAAAAGAAGAAATAGAAAAGGATATTCCATGTAAATGGAATACAAACATACAACACAAAATATAATATATATATGCAATACAAAATAATATATATATATATATGCACCTGACATTGGAGCAGTTAAATACTTAAAGTAAATATTAATAGATCTGTAGGGAGAAACAGATGGCAGTACAATAAAACAAGAAACTTCAATACTTCATTTCAGCAATGGACAGATCACGCAGAAAGAAAATCAATAAGGAAACATTGGAGATACACTACATTTTAGACAAAATAGACCTAACAGACATATATAGAACATTTCTTCCAACAGCAGTACTGTACACATTCTTCACAAGTGTACACAGCACATTCTCCAGAATAGACCATATATTAGGCCACAAAACATGTCTTAACAAATCTAAAAAGATCAAAATTATATCAAATATCTTTTCTGATCACAATGGGATGAAACTAAAAATCAGTAACTGGACAAATTTTTTAAAATTCACAAATACATGGAAATTAAACAACATTCTCCAATCGCCCAAAGAGTCAAATAAGAAATTAAATGGGAAACTAAACATACCCAAACTTATGGGATACAGCGAAGGCAGTTATTTCAGGAAAGCCTATAGCAATAAATGCCTACATAAAAGAAAGAAACATCTCAAATAAATAACCTAATGGTTATCCCTCAAGAAACTGGAAAAAGAAGTACAAACTAAACCCAAAATTAGTAGAAAGAAAGAAATAGTAAAGATCTGAACAAAAGGAGTGAAATAGAGACTAGAAAAACAACAGAAAGAAATCAATGAAACTATGAGATCGGTTTTTGAAAAGATAAACACAGTTGAAAAGCTGTAGCTGACTAACTAAGAAAAAAAGAGAAGACTCAAATAAATAAAATCTAAAATGATAGAGGAGATACCACCACTCATAACACAGAAATACAAAGGATTATGAAACTACTATGAACAATTATACATTGATAAATTAGATAACCTAGAAAAAATGGATACATTCCTAAACACATACAAGTGGCCGAGACTTAATGATGAGAAAAGACAAAATCTGAATAAATCAATAATGACTAAAGAGAATGAATTAGTAATGAAAAGTCTCCCATCAAAGGAAACTCAGTACCTGATGACTTTATTTTTGAAATCTTCCAACATGTAAAGAAGATCTAATTATATATGTTTTTGTGGTGGTTAGTACCGGTTTTTCCTTTCCATATTTAGTGCTTCTTTCAAGAACTCTTGTAGGGCAGGCCTGGTGGTAACAGAATTCCTCAACATTTGCTTGTCATGAGAGGATTTTATTTCTCCTTCACTTATGAAGTTTAGTTTGGCTGGCTATGAAATTCTGGGTTGAAAATTCTTTTCTTTAAGAATGTTGAATATTGGGCCCCAATCTCTTCTGGCTTGTAGAGTTTCTGCTGTGACGTCCACTGTTGGTCTGATGGGCTTCCATTTGTAGGTGACCTGGTCTTTCTCTCTGGCTGCTCTTAACATTTTTCCTTCATTTCAACTTTGGAGAATCAGATGATTATGTGTTTTGGGGTTGATCTTCTCGTGGAGTATCTTAATGGTGTTCCCTGTATTTCCTGAATTTGCATATTGGCCTATCTTGCTAGATTGGGGAAGTTCTCCTGGATAATATCCTGAAGTGTATTTTCCAGCTTGTTTCCATTTCCCTCATCTCCTTTTGGTACTCCAATCAATCATAGGTTTGGCCTTTTTATGAAGTCTCATGTTTCTTGGAGGTTTTGTTCATTCTTTTTCATTCTCTTTTCTCTATTCTTGTCTGCATGCCTTATTTCAGCAAGGTGGTCTTCAAACTCTGATATTCTTTTTTCTGTTTGGTCAATTCGGCTGTTGATACTTGTTTTGCTTCATGAAGTTCTTGTGCTGTGTTTTTCAGCTTCATCAGGTCATTTATGTTCCTCTCTAAACTAGTTATTCTAGTTAGCAATTCCTCTAACTTTTTATCAGTGTTATTATCCTCTTTGCATTGGGTTAGAACATGCTTCTTTAGCTCAGCATGGTTTTTACTTCTGAGGTAAGTTTTTACTTTTGTTTCTTCTTTTTCTTTTTTCTTTCCTTTTCATAGTTTTTACTTTTACTCATCTTCTGAAGCCTACTTCTGTCAATTAGTCCATCGGATCTCCTGTCCAGTTCTGTACCCTTGATGGAGAGATGTTGCAATCATTTGGAGGAGAAGAGGCATTCTGATCTTTTGGGTTTTCAGCATTTTTTCATTGATTCTTTGTCATCTTCACTAGTTTGTCAAGTTTCTATCTTTGAGGACACTGACCCTTGGGTGAGGTTTTTTGGGGGCTTTTTGTTGTTGATGATGCTGTTGTTGATACTTTCAATAATCAAGTATCTCTCTGTAGGGCTGCTGTAGGTTGCTGGCGGTTCACTTCAGACCTTATTAATCTGATTTGCTCCCATGTCTGGAGATGTCATTGAAGGAGTCTGGAGAACAGCAAAGATGGGTGCCAGCTCCTCCTTCTGGGACCTCTGGCCTTGAGGGGCACCAATCTGATGTCAGTAGGATCACTGCATAATAGGGTGTCTGACAACCCCTGTTGGAGGGTCTCACCCAGTTGGGTGGCATGGGGAACAGGACCCATTGAATGAAGCACTTTGTCCCTTGGCAGAGGGAGCATGCTTCATGGGGTGGAAACCCACATATCTGGGCTGCCTGGATTCCTCAGAACTACCATGAGGAGATGCTAAGTCTGCTGGTCCACAGAGACCGTGGCCACCCCTCCTTCCTAGGGGCTTAGGTCCAGGGAGATCCGGATTCTATCCCTGAGTCTCTGGCTGGAGTTATTGGAGTTCCTATAGGGAAGCCCTGCCCAATGAGAAAAGATAGGTCAGGGTCAGGCCTGAAGAGTTACTCTGGTTGCAGACTACTACAGCAGGTGTGTTGGGCTGTGGGACAAGTCTTGGGACCAAGCCGTCCAACCTCCTTGGCTCCAGCAGGTAAAAGTGCAGCCTGGAGCTATACAGATGGGTGCCACTCTTCCCCTGCCCCAGGAGCTTAGTGTGTTAGGCAGTTGCAAGTTCCAGTGCTGACTGCTGTCCCTCCCCCAAGGAGCTCAAAGAGCTTAGACAGCAGGCAGCCACAGCCACCATGCTGGTCACCCCTCCCCCAAGAGGTTCAGTAGGCTTAAGCAGATTCTCACAGAGGAGCTGTAAGAATCTACACATTCTGGGTTTGGGACTCTAGGCCCCAGTGGCATGGGTTCGCACGTGGGATCTTCCTATCCATGGGTTGCACAGTTTCGTGGAAAAAGTACAGTTTCCCCAGCTGTATGGCACACTCACTCACTGCGTCCCTTGACTTAGGGGAGGGGGTTCCCTTACCCCGTATGATTCTCAGGTGGGCCACCACACTACACTGTTTGTCCTTCTTTCCATGGGTCATGCCAGTCTTCTAGTCCATTTTGATGAGAGAACCTGGATACCCTGGTTGCCAGTGAAGGATTCACGTGATTACTGTGGGTTTTTTCGATGGGAGCCTCCGAACACCACTGCTTCTAGTCAGCCATTTTGGCCCCACCCTCTACCAACTGATTCTTAAAGGAATTTCTACTGAGAAATTCTTTTTGTAAGACTATTTTTTTTACATTATATTAAGTGCTAAGTCTACCAAGGCAATTACTATAAAAGATTAAATTTTAATAAGAATGATTAATTTTTTGTAGGAATTTTAAGCCATGTTTCCCATGACCACAATCGCTATATATGGTGTGCATTTGGATACTGAACAATTCTAGGGGCAACATTTACAGGGTAGCATCCTTTCTCAACTTTTATAATTCCATATATGTCCAATTTTTTTTCCTAAATGCAATCTTAATTTTACATTTTTTTTTCTCCTAGAGGAGAAATGAAAAAGTTTAGGTTCTGTTTTCCATTGTCATTTTTATTCATCAAGCTTCCAATACAGTCTTAAAATATAGATTGCTTGAATTTTAACTCTCTGTTCTGCACATTAATCAGAAAAGATCTGTCAATTCTGAAGAAAAGACTGGGAGTATGAGACAGATTAAAAACTGACAGATTACATTTCTACAAAAGCTCCAGATCAGTTATATTTTTGAAAAATTACAATCAGGGTCTGAAAGTTTATTATAAGTTTTATAAGCATGAAGTTCTGTCTCTATCAACCCTGTTCTGCTCTCTTGAAGCATTTTCAACCATAATTTTAGAATTAAACCATATCGATAATAGTAAACTAATTTTATTTTCATACTGCCACTATAACTTCTTCCTAATAGAATAAAAACTATACTTGGAATTATAAATATAACAAACTTAATGTATACAAGGAAGCCTTCACAAAAAGAACCTATCTTTAAAATAATGTAGGCTACAGTATCACTCCATACTTAAATTTCCTTTTTATACTCATAATCTAAAATGTACTCAAAATATAGAATCAACAAATTTCAGTGGATAAAAGTATTTCAAAATTACAGAATCTTGTGATACAAGGTTCTGAGTTTGACATGTATTTGGTTTAAAATATACTTCTCAAATATTTATGTGAGGAGAAACACATTTTCAGGTTTTTCCCTAAACTTTAAGGAACATAGGTTGAGACATGAAAGAAAGAAAGAAATTAATAGTGATTCATGGAAACACAGTGGGGAGAAAATGCTGTGAATTTGCTGAATACTTAAAACTACCTTTCCTAGTACATTTAAAGTCATGATTATCCAATGCATCCAATATACAGTTCATCTCTACAAGAGAAAAATCAGAAAGACCTTTAAATTATTCACTTTATCTCTTGATATCCTCACAAAATCCTCTCAATAATTTTCACCGCTCTTGCATAATAAACATCTTGCTGTGATAAGTGAATGTCACCTTCACTGATATTTTCAAAATATTCAATACAGCTAAGCTGGACTTCACTAGATTGAAAAAGGTAATAGAATATTATGAATAAAAACTCACAAAGATATTTGCTAATGATAATTGGTAATTTGGGACAAATGTCTTGCTGAATAGAGCTAAAGTATCTAAACAAAATATATTTATAATCATCTCAAAAGCACAAAACCATTAACAAGATACTGAGGCATCAGTAAAACAAACTTAGTACATCAGAGTAGAATTCAGAAAAATAACATTAACATCGGAATTGCTTTTGCCCTGAAAATATCTGCTGACTGAAAGAAAATCAAACAAACAACAAAAAAAGACTTTAAAACTAAACTGACTTTAAAGGCATCAGATTACAAAGGGACAATACAAAGTCAAGTACCCGTTAAACAACTTTGAATAAAGTTGGGATTCTCAAAGGAAAAACCCAAATGATGAGTCAAAGGAGATGAAATAGCCTTTGAAAGAACTTGGGGCTTGGCTTCCTATAGTCTTGGTTTTGTAGAGAACTGAAAGCATTGGATGTAGATTAAGAAGGTATTCCACTGACTGTCATGGAATTGCTCTGAAGAAGTAAACAAAAATCCTCTCTAGAAGACAATACCATCATCTGAGGCTTTGTATTACATGTACAATTCCTTTTTCCATAATGCAGTGATAAAGAAAGAGGTAGTGGAATATAAGAAACAATGAAGGGGCCAGGCATGGGGGTTCACACCTGTAATCCCAACACTTTGGGAGGCTGAGGCAGTTGGACCACGAGGTCAGGAGATAGAGACCATCCTGGCTAAAATAGTGAAACCTTGTCTCTACTAAAAATACAAAAAAAAAATTAGCCAGGCGTGAGCGATAGAGTGAGACTCTGAAAAAAAAAAAAAAAAAAAAAAAAAGAAACAATGAATGAAAGTCATTAGATAGAATATAAACAGAAATAGATTACATGCCTGGATATATTGGAATTATTGGATGCAGAAGGTACAACTAGAAATTAAAGCTGACCAAATAATTTGTCAGGTAATTAGAAACTACAAAAGTAACTTGGATATAATACAATAAAATTATATAAAAAATAATAAAACTAAAAAAGATGACTTTAATAAATTCTTGTAGCAAAAAAAGAGAATAATGCAGAAACTATGGCCCAAATAACTCTATACGATGGGGCAAAATATTCCAAAATCGTAAAAGAGAATGAAGAGAATATGAGTGACATAGAGAACATGATAAGGCCAAATTTTGGTATAACTGGAGTCCCAGAGCCACAGAAAGGGAAAATGGAGCAGAGGCAATATTGGGTGAGATAGTATTCAAAATAGACAGCAACACGCAGATTGAAGAAATCAAAATAATTCCAAGGAGAAAAATTAAAGTAATATAAACACAGACATATCATAGTTAAATCAGAGAGAAAGGAAATTTTTAAAAGCAATCAGAGAAAAGTACAAATTATCATCAAAGAAACTGACTGACAAATGACTTCTTAACAAATTGGATGTCAGGAATACTAGGAGGGATTATTAATTTCCTGAAGGGAAATTATTGCTAACACTAGAAAAAAAATTATTCAGAAGGAAGTAAAATTTAAGTCATTTTCATACACACACATACACATACACACACCCCACACACATCCCTATACTTGAAAAATGACAAGAGAGTACTCATACTAAAATAAATTATAGAGAGAGTTCCTAAGGCAGAACAAAAATGATTCCAGATAGGAATCAAAAGAGACAAAAAAGTTAGGACAAAAAGGAATAAAAATGTACATAATCAACATGAACTCAAAATAAGTGGAAGAATGTCTTATGGCTGTGTGTGTCTGTGTGTGTGTGGTTTATGTGTAGTATGTAATAGAATATAAATGTAGAGAAAACACTGCTTGTATTTTAATGTCTTTCTGTTACTCTAAGTAGGATAAAATTGTAAATAATTGTAAATAACATACCATTTGATCATTTGATGATGCATTTTTACAAATACAACAAACACAAAATAAATTAAAAAGAATGATTGTATACTTAAATATTAGAGGAGACTATTGACTGAGGGGTGTGTGTGTGGGTGTGTGTGTAGTTTAATCTAAAGTCAAAAGAGTAAAGAACCAAAAACAGAATAGTTTTTTCAGAAAAAGCATATTCTAATAGTATATCTTTTACTATATCTATAATGACATTAAATATTAGTATCAAGTTGTATACAAAAGTTGTCAGACTGGGTTTTTTTTTTTTTTTTTTTTTTTTTTTTTTTAGCCCTAACTTTATGATCTGTACTGAAGAGACATCTAAAACATTAGAATAAACAAATATTGGGAAAAAAATTGTAGCTGTATTAACCTAGTAAAAGCAGACTAGAAGCAGCAGCTAGATTATCTATTTTAAAACCTCAGTGACATTAAATAATAACTTTTAAAAATTTCTCACTTATGTTTTACATCCCATAAGTTAAACAGACAGCATGGACGATTATAATAACTACATGAGCCAGGTCGAACTAGGAATCTTCTCAAAAATTGCTTCTACTGTCAATGCATAGTTGGAAAAGAACATGGCGAATCATACACTCTCAGAACTTCTGACTTGAAGGAATGACCATCACTGCTGTTTATATTAGTGGACCAAAAAAATTCAGATATCCACATTTACATTCCAAAGAGGTGAATAAGAGTAATCTTTCCATGTGTTGGAATTAGAAATTACAGTTCTAAATTGCTATATATCAAATATCATAACCTGAATACATGAAATATCATATTTATGAATAAAAATAATTGATAGAATTAAGAGAAAATACATAGGACAAGAGCTCTGAATACTAGACAATCTGTCTTGTAAATATAGTTTGTCTAATTCAATGTCTGTTTTGATAATATCTTCCTTTCTGGCTCCTAGGATGTCCCAATCTGACAGATACAGCTGTAATTTTAAACCACCAAATGGAAGTCCCTCTGTGTTTGGAATTTATTCCTTCTGGTGGGTTCTTGGTCTGCTTGACTTCAAGAATGAAGCCGCAGACCTCGCGGTGAGTGTTACAGCTCTTAAAGGTGGTGCATCCAGAGTTGTTCCTCTCGGTGGGTTCATGGTCTTGCTGACTTCAGAAATGAGGCCACAGACCCTGGCGGTGAGTGTTAGAGCTTTTAAAGATGACGCGGACCCAGGCTGCGCACGATGGCTGACGCCTGTAATCCCACCACTTTGGAAGGCCAAGATGGGCGGATCACGAGGTCAGGATCAGACCATCCTGGCTAACAGGGTGAAACCCCATCTCTACTAAAAAATAGAAAAAAAATTAGCCGGAAGTGGTGGCGGGTGCCTGTAGTCCCAGCTACTCGGGAGGCTGAGGCAGGAGAATGGTGTGAACCTGGGAGGCAGAGCTTGCAGTGAGTCCAGATCGTGCCACTGCACTCCAGCCTGGGCGACAGAGAGATACTACCTCTCACACACACAAAAAAAAAAAAAAAAAAAAAAGGTGGCACAGACCCGCACAGTGAGCAGCAGCAAGATTTATTATGAAGAGCGAAATAACAAATCTTCCACATGATGGAACGCGCCCCACAGGTTTGGTGCTGGCGCTGGTGGCCGGCTTTTATTCCCTTATTTGGCCCCGCCCATGTCCTGCTGATTGGTCCTTTTTATAGAGTGCTGATTGGTCCATTTTTATGGACTGCTGACTGGTGCATTTACAATCCTCTAGCTCTACAGAGAAGTTCTCCAAGTCCCCATTCTACCCAGGAAGTCCAGCTGGCTTCACCTCTCACCTCTAGGGTGGCTTCTTTTTCTGTTTATTAGCGAGCACTTTTGCCAAGAGAATGATTCAGAGTGAAGGCCTATTCAAAAGAATATCTCAATATGATTACTATGCTAGGTTCCAACAAAGTAAGTCCGTATTCCAAGAAGTACACACATGTAATGACAAAGGAATCCTAGTGTGGTTGAAAGTGAGAGATAAGGGGGTTAGAAACACTAAGTGCCTGAGCCATCCAATATGCAAGGCTGTAGAGTCTATAACTGAGCCTAAGTCCACCACGTGTTAATTCCTACTTTCAGGTCAGGGACAATGTCTTAACTCTTCGATTTAAAGCTTTTATTTATCTAAAAAGTAGTCAAAAGTTGTTAAGTTTTGTTAGGAGAATGGACTGAACAGTACAGCTCAAGAAGATACGCAGCATGCCAACACAGTAAAGAATCATGGCATGTTAATTTTAGCTTCAATAACCAAAGATAATATGGGTTTTAACAAAATTAAACAAAACAAAAAAGAAGCACAACTACATTTTTTCCTAAACATCACTGGCAGGAATCTAGCAAACTGAAGCGTTTTCAACAGCAACTAGTCTGTCTGCTCTGCATCGGGCTTGTTTACCAACAGAAAGTTGAAATAGAGCAACTATCTATGCTTTCCTCAAGTTGTATTAGTATTTTTATTTTTTAGAATATGAACTGAAAGTCTGAAATTTGGAATGCCAGATAAAACTGGATAGAGATAACCGATTTAAAGGTATCCTTGATTTTTAGACTGTTTCAATCAAGCTACTGAATTAGTACATTCATTTGATTCACATTATAATTTAGTTTAAATACTTAGATAGCTTTTTTGGAAAGCTTTTTAAAATAGATTTAAGAAATTCCATTGTATTTCCTTAAAAGGTCTAATTTAGCCTTGAAAAGTTTTTAGGGAAGGTGGTTAGTTTTTAAGTACAGTGATTTATTTTAAAAGTGAACCAGGGGGCCGGGCGCGTTGGCTCAAGCCTGTAATCCCAGCACTTTGGGAGGCCGAGACGGGCAGATCACGAGGTCAGGAGATCGAGACCATCCTGGCTAATACGGTGAAACCCTGTCTCTACTTAAAAATACAAAAAACTAGCCTGGCGACGAGGCGGGCGCCTGTAGTCCCAGCTACTCGGGAGGCTGAGGCAGGAGAATGGCGTAAACCCGGGAGGCAGAGCTTGCAGTGAGCTGAGATCCGGCCACTGCACTCCAGCCCAGGTGGCAGAGCAAGACTTCGTCTCAAAAAAAAAAAAAAAAAAAAGTGAACCAAAGTTAGTGAAAAAGAAGAATGCAATTAACAACTAAAAATTTGGCCTTTATTTTAAATGAACAGTGTCTTGTAATTATCATGCTATTTTTTGCCATTACATATCAGAACCAGCAATGTTTACTAACTAGAAAATATGTATTCCGTGAAAATGAGTTCAGTAGTTAAACAAGAATGGAGCATGTTTTATATACCATCTCATCTCATTTGATCTTTTATAGTATTCATTAATTGTTTGGAGAATCTCTTCAGTAAAGAAATGTGTTTAACTATAGTTTCCTAAAATGGGTTGATAACGAAATAATTTCTTTTTGTTTTGTCTTTTTTTTTTTTTTTTTCACCAGAAAATCTATGGACATTTTTCAGAACACAGTGATTTGGGAAATATTAACCCAAATCAAACCCTTTAATATACATAGCTAAAATATAAAATATGTACAAGGACAATTATAAACCCCAATGCAAAGGGGAAAAGGAAATTTCCATTTTCCTTGGTACAAGTCACATCCATCTCCATGATTAAAACAATAATTATTATAACATACTGAGCACTTACTATGTATGTGAATTGCACACTCTAGCACCTTATACATATTAACTCTTAATTCTCCTAAATCAACTTCCTCCCAAAATGCTAGAAATGAACATTTCCACGTAACAGAAGCTACTGAAGCTGGTGAATCACTGCATTGGTAAAAGGCAAGAGATCTAAGGTCAAGAAACACTGGCCAAATGTCTAATTCTGGTAAACTCATGTGTAGAGCTAATATGATAGAAAGATATTGAAGGAAACCCAACTTACAAGCTATTTCAAGTCTTGCTGTCAAATCCTTAACAAATAAAGAAAGTAGCAGAGGCAGAAAAATAAGCTGTATTAATCATATGTGTCAACTAGCTTTTATTCAACATGTGTGATATTTTTAACTTCAGTTTTTTAATAGCTTCTGAAAACATCTTTTTTCTTTGTAAAATTCTAAAATATTAGTACTCTCACTTTCATCAAAATTGTAATTACTATCACATTTATAAACAGATTGAAAAATCTTAGTTAGGTTTTCCCTCAAAATTGAAAGGAAGTTTCAGTATTACAATTTTTTTAAATTAATCTTCTGGATTAAAAGAATGAAGGAGAAAGAAAAAAACACAGTATAATTTCAATGGTTTTAAGAAAAGAATTTGATAAATTCTCCATTAATTTTTATCACTGCTCAGGAAACTACTAGTAGAAGATCTTCTTTACCAGAATCTCTATCAGCAATGTAATATAAAATATACCTTTTTAACATCAAGGAAAAGACAATATACCTACTACCACTGCCTCTAACGAACATTACGCTGGAGGTCCTAGCCAGTGCGTAATAAGAAATTAGACAGGGGTTGAAATATAGAGGTAAAGGGAAAGAGAGAAGAATCAAAGAAAGAAAAGGATGTAAGTATGAGTTGGAAAGAAAGAAAAACACTAAAGATAATAACTATGTTGATGAGATTCTTAAAACTAACAAAAAACAAATTTTATCAAAGATAAGATCATCATTCAAATATCATTCCTGTAAACAAGTATCAGCAATTAGAAAATGAAATTCTGAATTAAAAAAGTATTTTGCAATTATAATGTTGAGAATAAAATAGAAACTTACCAATTGATCTGCAATTAAGATAGAGGCATATGAAAAACAATAAAGCTTTTAACAATATAAAATTCATGCTCAAAATACCAGACAAAGCACTTTCATGAATGTGAAAGATCAATATCATAAAAGGTTTTTTTTCTAAATAAGCTTCTTTGATGAAATTCCAATCAATATGACAATAGAATTTACACATGACTTGACATTTTATGCTGAAATTTGGTATAGCTTATCAGTGAACCAAGGATAACAATGGACATTTTTAAAAAGAACAAGAAATAACCCTAGTAGACTATAATTGTGACACCTTAATAGTTATGATCATCTATATTTTAGCATATGCTGTTTCCTAAAATGATATTTCTTCATTACTTTTCTTTCCTAGCCCAGAAATGTTTTTTCATCAACATGTCTTATGACCTTCTTAAAGCTTTCGACTTTTTTTAGCAGCCCCACACTCCTTTAAGTGTTATTAACCTTGTTTGTGCCATGGGCCTTTTTCAAAATATATTGAAGAGTAGGGCACTCTTCTCAGGATGAGCTGGAATGTGTAAAATATTACATATAGAAAAAAAAAAGTAAATCAATCTCACTGAAATAGAAAAATATTGCTTATATCATGTGTGGGTGTTAAGTGAGAGAGCAGGTGCCTATAGTCTACTATCCTCCCCAGTATTATTTCATGTATTTTTCTATCTCCAGTACAAAATTAATCTGTACAGAATTTTTTAAAGACATTTAACTGATATTTTATTCATAAGTATAAAGATAAAGACTCTGAAAATTTACTTTTTATTTCAAATGAAAGCATATGATGCTGTTTATTTTAGAAATAATTATTTTTTATAAAATTCACAAATATTTCATTAAAATACACCTCACTTTTATCATGGAAATTATATTTGTGAGTTCAAAGAGAGAAAAAAGGCATAGTCTTTATAAGTCATATGTGTCAAAAAATTAATGTAAATATCTACTTCCCCATCAAACTCAAAAACTGTGAACCCATTGAGAAGACAAGTTACTCGTTTATCTCTAAATCCCATAGCACATAACACCTGGTTCACAGTTGGTGCTAATGTTTGTTGAGTCTATGAATCAATATATCAAAGCAGGAACAAATAAATTGCCTCACAATATATCATTGTTTAAAAATCTCTTTTAAATACAGCTATTTCCAAATACCATGAGTATGTATAGTTTTAATTCAAAAGTATTTTAAACAGCCTTTCATATGTGTTAGATATAATCAGATGAAAATATGCTGCTTTTCTATGATACTTTGTTTAAGGATAATGATGAAACTGTGAGAAAAACTTACACTGATTTCCTCAGAGATTTAAATTTGCCAATGATATTAAACTTACAGGAATCCTTAACTGTTAAAAGTTATTATCATCTTGGGACATAATCATTTACAATTTTGGGAAACTGCAATTTTTTTCTTCCTTGTATTTTTTCAGATTAGAAGAAAACATTTAATTATAATTCTTGGTGTACAATCTCATTTTTAAAATATATAATGGCACCAAACTGTTTATTGTAATGGTATTTTAAAGTTTTAAAATATGCTTTCATAATTATGTCATGATAAAGGAAGTCACACAGGCTTATAATTTTATCAGAAATATCTATTTTTATTGTAATTATTGTTATAGAGCTCAATTTTTGGGAAGATGGTACCAAAAGTACTAGAGAAAATAATTAATTTTGTATTTTTTGCCTAAGATTGAACAGAAAGTCATACAAAGGAAAAAGGAAATGAATGGAAAGAAGGAGAAAATCTAATTCTGTTTGTCAAGACAGTCTTCACTATGTACAAAATTACTTAATAGAAGTAACAAATCAAAAAAAGAATTCTGACTTTCGCCCCAGGCTCATAATTACTGTAAAACAAACTCTAATTCAGTTTTTCACAACAATTATCAGCTGGGAAACTCTTGGGTGTCTGGTGTCTCTTGCTGTGCATGTTGGAATTATTGCACATAGAACTTACTGCACTGTGCTTGGTAGATTTTGCTACCACTTGAAGATGATTAAAACAAAACATGGTTAATTTTCTCTGTATCCCAAATTTCTTTCAAAATATGGTCAAAAAGTCAAAACCTAATTGGAACTTCATTTCCTTGTTTAATCCCACACAGCTTTACCGAAACTACTTTGAGACGACTTTCTTAGGCCATCTCAACTCTAAAACTATGATTCATACAAGAGGTTTAAACAAATTTTTCAGACCCTTATCTCATGGTTATCCAAGAGTGGAATCCAGCAGACAATTTAAAAAGAACTTCCAGCTCTCATTAATTGTGCTAAATTTTACCAAAACAAACAAAATATAAACAAACAAAGAAAAAGCCAATAATTGGTCCTGAACAGTGGTTTGATAATTCTCCTATTAAAGATGAAATGAAGGAAGAAATTCAAAGACAATGCTATAATTGGGACTAACATACTTAAAAATTCCCCTTGCCCCTCAGTAAATCTATTAAAAGAAAATTAAATGGAGTCCAAACACAACTACAAAGCAAAAGTTAGATACTTTTTTTTAAATTCACTAAGGCAAGGACTTAGTGTTTTCTCTGAATAAATGTACTTGCTCAGTATCTCAGGATATCTCACAATATATTAAATGCTTTGCTTGTTACAAATTGAGAGTTGGTAAGTTTAAAACATCAAATGCTTATTCTACTTTATTTTTCCTTGTAACAACATGACTGATGGCAATTTTCACACAGTAATTTTACTGAAAAAGACAACACGTGCATAAATAGAATGCATAGTTTTCATTACTTTTTTTTCCCTGCAGATAAGCATAAGAGAGCAGAAAGAAAAAGCATCATCTAAAAAAAGAAAAGATAATCAAGGGAAAATAGAGTTTGATGCACACTGAAGCAAAATACCAGATAGGAAAAAAAGAGACAGTA
The DNA here is from genome assembly GCF_007565055.1 of Rhinopithecus roxellana. NCBI lineage: Eukaryota > Metazoa > Chordata > Mammalia > Primates > Cercopithecidae > Rhinopithecus > Rhinopithecus roxellana. The sequence continues at coordinate 141,871,273 of NC_044553.1, read as the reverse complement.
AATTATTCAGAAATGAGAGGCAAAAAGATCATGTGATATTTACTAAAGAATAAAATGTGAATGAAAAATTAGGAAGAAATGAGAAAATTAAGACAAAAATCAAATCAAAAAAGTATTGGCAACAATGTGGCAACAATAAAAGGTTGCTAGTAATGTGGTCAGTGGGGTCGCTTTGGTTAGTTTTAAACTTTGGCTCCATCTGTGCCTCAATTTCCTAACTTATAAAGTGTGTATAATAGAGACAATGTAAAGATAAAATGCAATAATTATTTTGAAGGACTCACAATATTATATAATTTAGAGTAGCTATTACATAAGTAAAATGCATCATTAGTAGTACTATATTTATAGAATGTTTAACACATTACAAAATGTTTTCAAAAACTTTAGTTCATTTGAACTTTAAGAAAACTTTGAATAAAGTCAAGGTGGATATCAATATCCTCATTTTGCTCGTTGGGAGAATGAAGCTCAGTAAGTTACTCAGTGTGTATAAGCTCACAAAGTAACCACCTGGTAGAACTACAACTTCAAGTCAGGTATTTGACTTCATAGCTTAGTATCTTATTTTTGTCTTTATGAAATTACCAAAATTAAAACATATATCTGTGCACTATATATGTTTGGGGGGAAGAAAAGTACCCACTAACCATTTGCCTAAAGAAAACCACAAAAGATATTATTACTATTTAAAAAATTATATTTGAGACATGCTATTACTTATTTGTGCACTTCATTTATAATTATTGAGAATTTATATGTATCAGGCACATGTTCTAGGTGCTTGGGATACATTACTGAATAAAAGTAAAATCCATGCCTTTGTAAAATTTATAACTTAGATGGAGGATACTGACAATATTAATAAACATTAGAATAAGTAATTGATGTAATGTGATAGAAGAGGAAATGTGTTATGGTTAGACCAGGGAAGAGCAGGATCAAGAGTGTAGACTGCTAGTCTGATTGCAAATGTAATAGCTTTTAATAGATATCATAATTTATAATAACAATTTTTTTTTTTTTTTTTGAGATGGAGTCTCACTCTATCACCCAGGCTGGAGTGCAGTGGCGCAATCTCGACTCACTGCAAGCTCTGCCTCTCGGGTTCACGCCATTCTCCCGCCTCAGCCTCCAGAGCAGCTGGGATTACAGGCGTCCACCACCATGCCTGGTTAATTTTTTGTATTTTTAGTAGAGATGGGTTTCACTGTGTTAGCCAGGATGGTCTTGATGACCTCGTGATCCGCCCGCCTCGGCCTCCCAAAGTTCTGGGATTATAGGCGTGAGCCACCACGCCCAGCTATAATAACAATTTTTTAAAGAAATCTAAGTCTCAGAACACATTTAAAATATTAAGGGATTTTTCACTGTTTATTAGCATCAAATATTTTAAAATCGTTATGTAAATATTATTTCCCAATTATTTAAGGCATAAAAGTTAAAGGCTGATATAATTATGTACTAATTAAACACATATTTGTATCTTTATATGTCTGTTATAATCATGGCAGATAAAGGAACAACTTCCTTATTATATCAGAGCTCTTACGAATAATAATACGGGCAAAGAAAATAGGCAAATAAATAGGTAAAAGACAAAGTAGGCGAAAGTAGTTCACGGTAAAGGAAATAGCCAAGATTATATTCTTAAAAATCACTCACATTCATGAAATATTAAACAGAATGAGTTATGTGAATCCATCTCACCTAAAAGACTGGCACAAATTAAGAACATTGACAATACCCAAAGAATGTAAGAGTGTAGGGAAAACAGTATCTACAATTGAAAACTGAGATGGCTTTTCTGAAAGATGGATTGGTTGTAGTTACGAAAAGTGAAAAGCACATTTTGACCAAAGGGGGTCATATCTCAATATTAAACCAGAGAAAACCTCATGTGTGTACACACAATTTGATGTATGTGGTAGGTAGAGTTTTCACATGGCCTCCAAGATTCCTAATCCCTGGTGTTCACACATTTCTTACAGTCTTTCAATTAAACACTAATCTGGGCACTACTGTGAAGTGATTTACAGATGTAATTAAAGTTACAATTTAGATGACCTTCAAGTAGGGAAATTACCTGGCTGGGCTTGATTTAATCACATGAGCCCTTTACAAGCAGAAAGATGGTTCTGGATGATGGCAAGAAAAGGCAGTCGAAGAGCTGTGATCTGGCCAGCCTGAAAAAAGCAAACATTCATTCTGCACACTGCCTACAGGGACCACATGGCAAGGAACTGCTAGTGTTCTCTAGGACTGAGTGGTCCCCAGCCAACAACTAGCAGATCAATGAGGATTTTGGTGCTACGACCTGAAGGGAATGAACTCTGCTAACAATCTGTAACCCTGAAAGAGGATCCTAAGCTTCAGATGGGAACATGGCCTGGTCAACACAGCACTGATTTCAGCCTGGTGAGACCCTGAGCAGAGAATCCAATCATGCAGTAGATTCTAACCTGCAGAACTACATACTAAGGCTATTTTAAGCCACAAAGTTTGTGATAATTTGTTATGCCACAAGAGAAAACTGATGCAATGTATAAGAATGCTTATGTCTTTATTACTTGGCAATAATAAAAATCTTAAAAAACCTGCTGATTAATGAGTGAAGGAAGTTAGGCAGTGAGAGGCGATTTCTATTTTTCACTGTATAATAATAACAACATTAAGTTAGCTACTAAAATAATGAAAGTAACGTAAAATATCTTTTGGTTTTATTTGCCTCCTCCTCACCCATTGATGAGGGCTTGTGTCCCATCCAAGGGTTTTAGAGATGGCCAAACTCATGACACTTGACCCTGGACAGATCACTTTGACAGCAGTTTATTAGTCACATAAACTCCTAGCCTGGAGGAGAAGATAACTATACACCATGCAGGGCCAAAAGGGCTTGCATTCAGAGCAGAGTGAACAGGCAGAAGTTGCGAGTGGCAAGCTTTGTAGTAAGAAGCAGTTGGGTGACTCCTGGTTCCCATGAGAGGATGTAATTGGTTTGTCTGAATATTTCTGCAGGCTGGCAGGGAAGTTAGGTTTGGGACCAGCTAGAGTAGCTCATCTAGGTGATAGGAGAACTAGCCAGGTGTGGGCGAGAAGTCTTTTCTATTGTGTGGATGGCATGTTTTTTGAGAGCAGGGGAGCTGGTCAGTTGTCCTTTGGGGCACTGTGAGGCTCAAAGTTATCAAGGAAGCTCTTAGTATTCCATCTTAAATGTCAGGCCTTCTATTGTACTTTCCAAATTTCTTTCCTACATGAAATACCAGTGATAAAAGACTTTTGTGTCTCTGACCTTCTTAGACAAGTACATATATATATTTTAAAGATAGACATTTATGTTAGAGTCTTTTTTCTTCCCTTTTTTATTATTTTTTGGCCAAGTAATGACATTAAGCCAAACTAATATGTGCTTATCATCATAATTTTATTGAATATATTTGATATTTCCTCCAAAGTTGGAAGGACAAAAAACTCATTATATTTTCCTTAAGCATCTCATTTCACTGATAATCATTGAAAGTTCACATGTCAGTGTTTTTTTTTTGTTTGTTTGTTTATTTATTTATTTATTTATTTATTTTTGAGACGGAGTCTCGCTCTGTCGCCCAGGCTAGGGTGCAGTGGCGCAATCTCGGCTCACTGCAAGCTCTGCCTCCCGGGTTTACGCCATTCTCCTGCCTCAGCCTCCCAAGTAGCTGGGGCTACAGGCACCCGCACCACACCTGGCTAATTTTTTTTTTCTTTTTTTTTTTTTTCTTTTTTTGTATTTTTAGTAGGGACGGGGTTTCACTGTGTTAGCCAGGATGGTCTTCATCTCCTGACCTCATGATTCGCCTGCCTCGGCCTCCCAAAGTGCTGAGATTACAGGTGTGAGCCACCTATTAAACTTTAGTATAAATAAGAACTCATAACAAACAGTTATTTCATAAATTCAAGAATGTGAAGTTTTTGCTTCTCATGGTTGCCACTTGTTCAATGTTTCCATTTTGTTTCTCCTAAGTCAATTTTCTTAGTATTAGGATAGGTGACTTGTCCAGCCATGTTAGGACGTTTTTTAAGGCAGCTAGTTTTTGTTTAAAGATGTAAAATTCAAAGTACGATGCAAACTGTATTGATTTCTTAGGTATGTAACAGGAGCCTATTTGCTACTTATTTTAGTGAAATTTGCCACTTTCTACAATATCATCACTTCTGGGATAAAGTTTAAGTTTCTCTCTTTTTTTTTTTTTTTTTTTTTTTGAGACGAAGTCTTGCTCTGTCGCCCAGGCTGGAGTGCAGTGGCCGGATCTCAGCTCACTGCAAGCTCCACCTCCCGGGTTTATGCCATTCTCCTGCCTCAGCCTCCCGAGTAGCTGGGACTACAGGCGCCCGCCACCACGCCCGGCTAGTTTTTTGTATTTTTTAGTAGAGACGGGGTTTCACTGTGTTAGCCAGGATGGTCTCGATCTTCTGACCTCCGTTTCGTGAGGTCGCCCGTTTCGGCCTAAGTTTCTCTTTAATCCTGAGAGAATCTGCTTTGCAAATGGGCCTATAGCTATCTTTTTTCCTGTGATGATATGCAACAATCTTATAACAACAGAAACATTTATTCATCACATTCTACTTGGAGGACACTCTTCTATGTACTGCAGATATTTTTAACTCACTTTATACTTGCAAACAGGTAAATATGTGTATATGCAAATGTGTATATAGACATGCAAATGTTGCTTTTTTCTAACATAAGATATTCACATGTACGGAACTAGAAAAAATATCAACCACTCATCCATCCATTCATGAAAACATTTTATTCACCAGTATTTTCAAAGCAGAATGCTGAGTGTTGGCAATCGCCCAATAAATTGATTCACAATGTCCCTCTCTTCATGATTATTATAGTCTGGTAAGAGCAACAAAATTAATATACTTAGCTACAATGTGATGCACATAATTTTAAGTCAAGAACAGGGTTCTACGGGATCCTGTCAGAAGGCTGTCTGTCCTGATCTTTGGTTCACAGGCAAGCTTATCACTGCAATCAAAGATACAATTATCCAGGTGGAATTTGAATGCAGAAATACCTGGTACATAAATTAAATCTCCTTATCTTAAATAAGTTACACACTGCCAGCAACAGGGATTGTACTGGAATATGGGGATAGGGAAACGCTGGGGCTTCTATTTTAGCTGGCAGATTTAGCTCTCTTTTCCCCAAGCCCTAGAGCTTTGAGGTTGTACAAAAGGAAACACTGTAAAAAAAATGGTTTCTGTGGTCCCTTGTGTGCAAAATGGGGAGAAAAAGGTGAAAGGTGTCTTGAATAATTTAAGATAAAAAATACTTGCAAACTTAGTTATTTTGGGAGCCTGAGGTAGGATATCATTTTATTTTTCTTCCCTTGGCAGTGAAAATAGGAAGAAAAGGAGTCTCAGAACCGCTCTCAATATTATCTGAGGATTTTGTAATATCAATCTCACATAAGGATGTCTTGACACTTTCTTCTATCTGTCAAACGCGATGTGAATGCTCAATCCCTTCCAAAACTCTTTTTCTAAAACTAAAAACCATTGTTTACTGACCCTGAAATTTTGATCATTGTAAGCACTAAGCTATCTGACATTAAGAAGTATTTGTGAAGATTTCTTTTATTTTAGTAATGCATTCATTTATCTATTGAAATTAGTCTTTTGTAGAGATACTGTACATAGCATTGTAGTAGCTATTATAAATTTACCAGATTTATTTTTCACTATTGCTTATTAAAATATTTTGATTATTTAATATTTAATATGATATTGAATTAAAATATTTTAATAATTAGTTCTTAATTATAAAATAATGTGGAAAATGCAATAGATACTCAGAACTCGAATGAAAATAAACTTAGAATTGTAGGTTTGCTTATTTGAGTCTCTATTTCCACAGGTTAGTGATCCTTAATACATGTCAGCTGCTATAAAACCAGAATAATTACCACAGCTGGAATCAGAACTATATGACAGAATCTGTGTAGTTTATTGTTTTAATGCTTGGCACAAGATGAAGACCCATGGAACTGTCATTGTGGTGTTGCTGATGGTGTGACTGTCATTACCTTACAGTTCCGTGTAGTTGAGCCTTTGTCTTTTTTAGTGGAGTTAAAAAATTGCAAGAGTCATATTTGTATTTTAAGATCAGTATCATATTGGCAGTAGTTTGGAGACTGCAATAAAAGTGTGAAAGCTAGAATAGACAGGAAAATGCTGAAATATTCCAGGTACACAATGAAAACCAAATTGATTTTCAACAATTGCATGAGACAGAGAGAAGTGTTGAACAATTTAAATAGTATGTAACAGGTGGAATAAACCAAGTTTTTGACTAAATATGTTTATGTGGAGGAATAGAAAACATCAGGAGAGAACGTGAATGAATATGTCCAGTCTGCTTTAAAGAACGTGGTGGATGATGGGATCATTCACCCATCAAGAAAATGCTAGAAGAGTAGCCATACTGGGAGTCAAGGTACATAGCTTCATTTGGAATATGTAAAATGTGTGTCCATATGCTACAGATGTGGAAAATTTTCAAATTTGGAAAACTAAATCCTGAAATCTTCCCAGGAATTGCATTAATACCATAATGTTTTACAATAATGTAAGTTCACTTGTATAGATGATGACAATATATAATTTGTGTAAGATGAATAAAATATGACTATAAAATAATTATGCTGATTATTACTACCTTTAAAATTATTTGCCTAATTTTGCACTGAATTTTATTTTATGTATGTGTATTTAGTACAATGTTGGAGCTAATGCTACATACTACTGGCACACTAGGAATATATTTAACTCTGAATATTTACATAGATATAATTGCCATTGCAGTCTGGTGGCTTTGATACAAAAGAAATAATACTCTCCTTGGAGCACAAAGACTTCATTTAAACCTCTGCATTCCCATTTGCTCTGAAACACTGGGTTAATCATTTAAATCATCTAAGACTGAATGTTCCTTTTTAAAAATGAAAATGATAATGTGTATTTGGCAGATGATGTTTTCCAAAATAGCTGCAACAACATTTCCCATGTCACCTGTTCTTCCAGAGCTTTGCCACTCTCATTTCAAAAGGGACTCTGCTTTCTCGTCTCTTGAAACTGAACAGGCCTTTGAGACTGCCTGGACAAACCTAGTGCAAGTAGAGAAAGTGCATGTGATTTCTGAGGCTAGGTCAGCAGAGTTAACAGAGCATCCACACAGATCTCTCAGTTGGGATTCTTGCTCTCATAATTCAGCATCCATTCTATGAGGAAGCCAAACAGCTATGTGAAAAGCTTGTACAGTGGCCGGGTGCGGTCGCTCACCCCTGTAATCTCAGCACTTTGGGAGGCCGAGGCAGGCGGATCACAAGGTCAGGAGATCAAGACCATCCTGGCTAACATGGTGAAACTCCATCTCTACTGAAAAAAAAAAAACAAAAAAATTAGCCGGGCGTGGTGGTGGGCGCCTGTAGTACCACCTACTCGGGAGGCTGAGGCAGGAGAATGGCGTGAACCTGGGAGGCGGAGCTTTCATGATCCGAGATGGCGCCACCACACTCCAGCCTGGCGACAGAGCAAGACTCCGTCTAAAAAAAACAAAAAGAGAGAGAAAAAAGGGAAGGAAGGAAGGAAGGAAGGAAGGAAGGAAGGAAGGAAGGAAGGAAGGAAGGAAGGAAGGAAGGAGGAGGGAGGGAGGGAGGGAGGGAGGGAGGGAGGGAGGGAGGGAGGGAGGGCTTGTGCATGTGTTCTAGCTGAAGGCTTCAGCTAAAGTCTCAGCTATCATCCAGCGTCAACTGCCTGTCATTGCGTGAGTGATCCTTTACAAGATTCCAACCCCTAAAGTCTTCCTGGTCACTCTAGTTGATGCCTCATAAAACTGAGCCGAGCTGTCCTCTGTGGGCCCTTCTCAGATTGTAGATTTGTGAGCAGAACAAACAGTTGCTTTTTTCTTTAAGCAACTAAGGCTTGGAGAGGGTAGTTACATAATAGATCATTGGAACACTCACCATATTTTCCAGAAATATTTAAATTAAATATTATATGAAAAAAGTTTTAGAGCTTTGAAGTCCTTTACAAATGAAGGGGATGAGTATTGTCATTCTAAACATCTTCACTTTACACACTGCCTCGGTCAACGTTTTTATTGGTCACAGTGTCTTGTAAAATAATAAAACATGGGCTTTATTTCTAAGTTAATCTGTACCTTAAATAAAGTTTACATCTCGATAGTAACGATTGATGGGTAGAATATGTTTCCCCAACCATCTTTTATCACTCTGTAAAAATCAAATAACAAATGATTGTTGATTACAGGTTTGCTTAATATATTCTAGTAAGATACACCTAGAAGCTCGTATACTAGCTGTCCTTCTTCTTGATACTAAATTCCTTGGAATTTCAGGAAAATTTATTTTATCAGATTTTGATTCTTCCTCTTTGACTCCTCTTTTTACTCTCTTTCTGTCTTTCTTTTTTTCTTTTCCACACACACACGGACATGCCTGATGTTTTACTCTTCTCATCTTGCTTTGGGGAAAAAAGAAAAACAGCGCGAGCCTTTAGATACATTTTCTGAGGGAAAAGGTGGGGGAGGCAGGGAGGAGATGGGGTGCGAACTGGGTTTTACCTAGCTCCCCCTACCCGGAGATGGGGTCTCCCTCTATTGTCCAGGCTGGAGTGCAGTGGCACCATCTAGGCTCACTACAACCTCCGCCTCCCAGGTTCAAGTGATTCTCCTTCCTCAGCCTCCGGAGTAGCTGGGATTACAGGCATGCACCACCACACCCGGCTAACTTTTGTATTTTTTTAGTAGACACAGGGTTTCATCATTTTGACCAGGCTGGTCTGAAACTCCTGATCTCCTGATCCGCCCTCCTCGGCCTCCCAAAGTGCTGGAATTACAGGCGTGAGCCACCTTGCCTGGCCTTTTTTTTTTTTTTTTTTTTTTTTGTAGTTTAAGTTTTGGGGTACATGTGCTGAAGGTGCAGGTTTGTTACATAACCCATTTTGTTGTTGTTGTTGTTGTTTGTTTTTTACCACAAATGAGGAAGTAGGAACAGCAAAGAAACACTAGTCTCTTAGTGGGACTAAGTTCTTGGTTCACCAATCAATCGCACTCAAACTCATTCACTAACTTAAAAAACAAAACAAAACAAAAAACAACTGTGGCAGTGTTCGTTTACATAAGACTTGGAGCAAAGCCACTGCCACAATCTGCTGCAGCCTCCTGTGGAGTCACAGCCACTGGGTTCTTCACTTTCCCCAAGAGGCTCTCACGCCTCCCCCACCCACGGTGGAGCCCGCAGTCCCTCGTGACTCTGAGTCCCTGGGGAAGGCTGTGAAGAGAGGCCAAAGGCGCCCTGGCTAAAAGGGAGGCTGGGGACAGCGGGGAGCACCCGGGCTTCAGTTGACCCCATTATTCCACAGAAAAATGGAACATTTCGCCCTCTCTTCCAATCTAAATCTAGCACTAGTCTAAGCCTATCCCGACTGTTTCTCATTTAATTTTATTTATTTTTAGACTTTTAGGTTGAGGCTTGCTTACATTCTCACTTTAAATGATATACACATCTAGTTTTTCTTATTTGGCAATGAATGTCATGCATTGTTGCATTGTGTTCATTAAGGTAAAACTAACTGAGGCATAAATAATTAAAATCTCAGTGACTTAAAATAATACTTTTCTTCTTCTTCTTCTTCTTCTTCTTCTTCTTCTTATTATTATTATTATTATTATTATTATTATTATTATTTGAGACAGAGTCTCACTCTGCTGCCCAGGCTGGAGTGCAATGGCGTGACTTTGGCTCACTGCAACCTCTGCCTCCCAGGTTCAAGCTATTCTTCTGCCTCAGCCTCCTCAGTAGCTGAGATGACAGGCGCCTGCCACCACACCTGGCTAATTTTTGTATTTTTAGTAGAGACGGGGTTTCACCATGTTGGCTAGGCTGATCTCAAACTCCTGACCTCAGGTGGTCCACGTGCCTTGGCCACCCAAAGTGCTGGGATTACAGACAGGTGTGAGCCACTGCGCCTGGCCCTTATCTTTATTTTTTTTTTAACTCATAAATTCGATAACCGTTCAAGAGGTGGTTGGCAATCCAAGTTATTTCCATCTCATGGCTCTACCACCTTTATGCCATGACAAACCACCTTAGAAAGGGAAAGACCATCGAGGATCCTGTTGGAAGTGCATTTTGGAAACACTGAATATCTTTTCTGTTTAAATACCATTGAAGCCAATTTGATTGATGTAGTCTACTTCTGTGTCCAAAAGAAATAAAGCAGGAGGCCGGGCGAGGTGGCTCAAGCCTGTAATCCCAGCACTTTGGGAGGCCGAGAAGGGCAGATCACGAGGTCAGGAGATCGAGACCATCCTGGCTAACACGGTGAAACCCCGTCTCTACTAAAAAATACAAAAAACTAGCCGGGCGACGTGGCGGGCGCCTGTAGTCCCAGCTACTCCGGAGGCTGAGGCAGGAGAATGGCGTGAACCTGGGAGGCGGAGCTTGCGGTGAGCTGAGATCTGGCCACTGCACTCTAGCCTGGGTGATAGCAAGACTCCGTCTCAAAAAAAAAAAAAAAGAAAGAAAGAAAGCAGGTTTGAGGATCATCTAACAGTTACTCCCATCTAGCAATTCTTCCATGAACGCTAAAACTGTGTCTCTTCATCTCTCAATTTTTCAGAGCTCAATAAATAATTGCTGAATAGACCTCACTTCTAGCTTTAGCACCTTAAATAGTATCTCCTTCCTCTATCTAGCACGACCCTTCTCAAGTGAATCTTGTTCTGTTAGTAATACATATTAATCAATTACCTTTCTCTTAGACATCTTTTATCTTAGATTTCCATTTACCTTGTTTCTTTTCCTCCAGACATACTTCCTTCTGTGGATATTCTAGCCATTGTTAGACGCAAGAAGATAATTTATTCTCATGAACAGTAAAACCATGTCTCTTCATCTTTGATTTCCCAAGAGTTTAATAAACATTTGTTTAATTAATATTAGTTCAGCATTATCCATGTCATGGAAGATTTTGTAAAGTTGCAGTTCCCTTTGAAAAGGGTTTTGTTGACCTAGCACGGTGGCTCACGTCTGTAATCCCAACGCTTTGGGAGGCCAAGGCAGGTGAATGGCTTGAGCCCAGAAGTCCAAGACAAGCCTCACCAACATGACAAAAGCCAGTCTTTATTAATAATGCAAAAATTAGCTGGGTGTGGTGGCGGACTCCAGTAAATCCCAGTTACTCTGGAGGCTGACGCATGGGAATCACTTGAACTTGGGAGGTAGAGGTTACAGTGAGCTGAGATCATGCCACAGAGTGAGACGGGAATTTTTTTTTCTATTGGAGGGTTAATATGGTAACACACTTCAAATTCTTGTCTGAATATTATTGCATCTGATCATCTTGATGTTGTAGAGACACAGAATGCTAAGAAAATGTATATAAGAAAGATTTCTAACATATTGCATAGCAGAGCTTGGTGACAAATTAGGGGCACAAGGATATGTCAGGAGATGAGCTATCAGCATATGGTCAAGAATAATTATGGTGGATGTTGGGAAAATAAGAGAGATTCTACCAACTGTAAATGCATTTAACCCTAGTCATTCTCTCTACTGAATATAACACATATAATTATTAAATATTAAAATTATCTTTAATCTATATGTTTGCAAATTTATATTTCTGTTTTATTCTGTTTCCTTTTTAATAATTTTAATGTCAGAGCATAATATTGGAATAAATATAAATATAGCTTTTCCACATTATGATTTTCTGTACACTATAGGCTATATTTTCTTATTTTAGTTTGAAAAGACTTGGCATCAGATTTTTTGTTAAATTAAGAAGAGTAATATTATTTAAAATTAATTTTGTTCTCTAATCATTCTGAAAAGTACTATCTGGTTTCAACATTTTCTCAATGTATAATCACTGAAATAAGAACACCTGCATTTATGACATCTTTACTTTGTTTCTCCTGGATCATCAAAACTAGGAATGACATTTGATCATCTGCTTGCTTTGTTCTAACTTTGTAATTTTCACTCAAAGATTTCCTGTTAGCAAATTAGCATCTGTTTATTTTAAAGCATGTAATTATGACAAATAAATAAAAACAACTTAAGCTATGTATTTAATTCATTCCAAAATAGTTTGAAGAATGAGGCAAAGTTAATATACCCAATGTTTTCTTGGGGGAAAAAAATGAAATTAAGAAACGCAACAAGCAGAGAAAACTGCTCAATGATTATAAAATAAGCACATTTTCATGCTATACATACCAGCAGACTGCCAGAGGGTTGAGACAAATGGGGTATTGAGGAGTTCTCTTATTGGTTCAACAGGTGCTTAACCATTTCATGTATATTTAATGAAACAGAAGCCATTTGCTAATTCCTATTAATAGTCTATCCTTAGGCACCAGTTCCATCATTTGGTACATTTCTTATCACCAAGCTCTTTGCTAAACTAAACCACAGTTTAAATAGAACTCTTCTTATTCTCTCATTCTAAAACTACATGAAATTTTAGAGGTCCTGGAATATTTCCAACCTCTCTGTATGTGTGCCATATTTCCAACTTTCCTACTATAAGACATCTTAAATTGAATGGAGTTTTTGTCACTTTATGTTTACTATTACACAAGCAAATATTGTCTCAAATTTTTCACACTGTATTCCTATAACCCGACTATAACCTATTCCATATTCTAGTTTTATTTAAACAGGAAAGTTGACATTTAAAAAAGTTATCCCTCATTGCCATATCTTAGGTATATTTCAGCTATTCTTTTCTTTTAACTTTCTTTGATTTATATTTTTAGTTTAATCTTAAGAATAAAGAATGGTTGCTCAGTTAAAATTACAAAATAAATGTTAAACTCTTGACCCTATTCCCCCTAATATTTCTGTAGTACTTTCATATTACACACATCAATTCTAGTCCTTCTAATGAAGGACTTCCTCTAGAGATACTTTCAGTTTGATTTTAATTATATGTAAGAAATTCATGATGGTCTAAATTAGAGGTAAATTAGAGGTAGAAGAACACTTTCTTACAATTAAAACAGTCATGAAAACTGTATTAGGTGTTTTTTTCCAAAACTTTAATGTTGAAATTATTAATGGAATAATGTTAGAAAGCCTACTTATAAATCTGAGCTTCAACCAATTTGTCCATGTCTTAATTGGCTCAAAATAATAATAAAAAAAAAAAAATCTTGATAATGTAGAACTAAAAACGCATTCTTTTATTCACTCAAGTATCCAGTGATATAGACAAGAATTACTAATTAAATGCATAGTGCTACACATTGGTGATACCTTAATGAGTAACAGAAACACAGATTCTGTCTTCATGAATCCAAAAGTCACCAAAGAAAGGTAATTATAAATGTTCCAATTTGGAAAGTTGTGATAAAATTATGCATTTTCAACTTGAGATGACCAGAGAATGTTTTTAGAGTATGTTGACATTTAAGCTGAGGGTAATGAATGTCTGACACTAATAGCCAAGGTTTATTGAGCATTTACTATGAGTTAGGCTCAGCTCTAGGTGCTTTTCCTGTATTAATGACCTTCTTTTTATAACTCTCTGAGGTAGATACTGTAATAGTATCTATTGTATAGATGAGGAAACTAGGAGACAGTTAGGTATTAGGAGTTAGTTGTCAGAGTAATGCACTCTATTCCAAAACAACCACTTGTCCATGGCGCGCACACACACACACACACAAAGTATGACATATTCAAGGAACTTAAATCATGGTAGGCATTCATGATTGTGCAAGAGACACAAAATGCAAAAGACACACCTTAAAGAAACTCATAGTCCACATTAATATATGTTTTTCTTTTTTCTCTTCTTTTTTTATTATGTCTGCAACAAAAAGTTTATGGAGGCTTCTAAATAAGAGTGAACTGATGATATTAGTATTTTATAAGTATGTTTTTTTTTCATTTGTACTCCAAGAAGAATGAATTAAATGAAAGAAAACAGGCACGGTATATCTGACTTTGACTTTTTAAGCATAAAAGACAAAAAAATTCCTATATATAGTTAAAAATTACTTTTATTTTCTCAGGTCTTAAATAAACCTTATTTTTTTTTCACGTTCCTCAACAGAGCACAAGCTGAATCCCTGGTTACTTGGTAAAACTTCCATGGCCAACTTTGTAAACATTATTTTCTTTTCTTTTGAGATGGAGTCTTGCTCTGTCACCCAGGCTGGAGTACAGTGGCACAATCTCGACTCACCACAACCTCCACCTCCCGGGTTAAAGCAGTTCTCCTGCCTCACCCTCCCGAGTAGCTGAGATTAGGAGGCGCACACCACCATACCCAGCTAATTTTTGTATTTTTAGTAGAGATTGGGTTTCACCATGTTGGCCAGGCTGGTCTTGAACTCCTGACCTCAGGTGATCCACCCGCCTCTGCCTCCCAAAGTGCTGGGATTACAGGCATGAGCCACCACGCTTGGCTCATTATTTTCTTATTCCTCTTTTTTTTAGCATGTTCCACTGTTTAATGGTGTTTATGCCAAAGATGAACATTAAAAAAAAAAAAAAACTCTGCTTTAAATCAGTTAATTTATTATTCCCAAGAAACTGTACTAAATGGTAAAATGAGAAAAAATATCAAGATTAAATAAATGAAAATTCGTAGGTAAAAATCTGGTGGTTTTATTTTGGTTATCAATTTATTTAAGTAACTTTGTATTGTACTTGTTCTTCAATATATCTCAAAAACCATTTATTTCATGTAGTTTCCTTAGTTATGATATACAGAATGAATTGCTTCCTCTTTTCACTCATAACACATTAATAGCCACAATTATATATGGTAAATTATTCTTTATTTGTCCATTTATTAATCCAATTTTTATTTTCTATTTTCAAACTTGTTTCAAAACAGGATTTTGATATAACCCACAGAGCATGATATAACAGAAGATAAAAATAGAATATAGAGAAAAATTTCTAAAATAAAAAAATAAAAAATCATAGTGTTAAAGATAGCTACAACCAAAGTAGGTAAATGTACAAAATGTGTGCTCCAAAGTAACATTAATCTTTGACTCCTAGTTAATTTTTTATTTGTTTCTTCCGTTAGATTTGAATATTATTGAAAATGGAAATTGTCTTTCATGCATCTTTATGTCTGGCTCCTAAGAGGTCTCAATAAATGTTTATTAAATACATGTACGCATGAATGAAAAAAATGTGTGATGCTTTCCTAGTCCAAAACACTTTAGCTGAAATGGTGAGCTACCATAATTAGGTATTGCAAAATTAGATTAGAATAAAAATATTTAACAACGCTGTCTATAACTCAAAGCTTTGCAATGGGAAATATAAAAGCAGCCATGTAACATCTGAATGAATATTATCCATCAGATTTGACATTTATTAAGCAATACCAGCACACTGGGCACTGTCGTAAACACAAACTCTTTTTCCCAGTGAACTTAGATTTATTTGCGCCAGTTTTTTTCCTGAAAAAGACTGATGCAATTTCATGGCAGATGGTAAAAGAACACAGAAAGATGACTTCAGTTTTTGACTTTTATAGGCACTACCTTAAATCAATTCCTTTTGCTGGGAATTCCTCATATTACCTGGACTAAACATTCCAATTACATTTTCACCCTTATCTACAGTGAAGAGATTTCTTTGATTAGGAATCACACATCTGTAGCGATACTGTTGGTGTTGCTTTGGCATTGTTGTTATTAAGACCACTCTTTCTTATGCTTTTGAAGTTGCATAAAGCAATAGCTCAAAAAAACTTTTAACACTACGACCACAGTTCACTTTCATAACACTCTGATAAGCTCATATGAAACTGCCAACACTCCAAAGATTATATGAAAGTAAAGCAAATCTTGGCAAAAACTTTCTTTTTGGACAGGATATTCAGAAAGAAGTGACAAGATTGGAACAATAAAGTCGATGGTTTAAATATTTCAATAACATTAAAGAAATTTTATATGAAAATATGTATATGATTTCTACCCTGATAATGTTAACACTGCATGTATATATTGCTATAGACAAACTTTTAATAAACTTGTTGTATCAGTAAAATTACTATTATAGAATTTTCTAATTTGTAACATGTTACTTTTTAAAAAAATATAGGTACTTTTTTTTTTTTTTTTTTTTTTGAGAAGAATTCTCACTCTGTCACCCAGGCTGGAGTGCAATGGCATGATCTTGGCTCATTACAACCTCCACCACCTAGATTCAAGCAATTCTCCCACCTCAGCCTCCCAAGTAGCTGGGACTACAGGTGCACATCACCATGCCTGTCTAATTTTTTTTTTTTGTATTTTTAGTGGAAACGGGGTTTCACCATGTTGGCCAGGCTGGTCTCAAACTCCTGACCTCAAATGATCTGCCTACCTCGGCCTCCCAAAATACTGGGGTTACAGGAGTGACTCACCATGCCCAGCCTAAAAATACATGTAAATTTTTGTTAAAATTCTGATTTAAAAATTTTACAATGATTTTTAATTATTAAGGCTTTTGGCTCAAGTCTATGAATCAACTCTGACTTGCTTAGAAAAAAATACAAAAGAAAAATTATTGGCGGAATCCTGATCTATATCATGGGAAACAAGGTCAAGAGTTGTTTGTAGAAACAGGACCAAAATTATGTGAGAGACCTGAGGAGTGTTCCTGTTTCTAGCGCCATTCTTTTCTGTTCCAAGAAAGTAATATTAACTCTAGTTACCTAGAAGCCTTCATTTGTTTCTTTTCCTGGATCCATATGGTATAATATGATCGCCAGAAACTCTAAAAGTATTTATTGTAATTACTATTTTTTTAAAAAAAAGGCCAGGCGTGGTGGCTCACGCCTGTAATCCCAGCACTTTGGGAGGCCGAGGCGGGTGGATCACGAGGTCAGGAGATTCAGACCATCCTGGCTAACATGGTGAATTTTTGTACCAAAAATACAAAAAATTAGCCGGGCGTGGTGGCGGGTGCCTGTAGTCCCAGCTACTCGGGAGGCTGAGGCAGGAGAATGACGTGAACCCAGGAGGCGGAACTTGCAGTGAGCTGAGATCGCACCACTGCACTCCACCCTAGGCCACAGAGCCAGACTGTCTCAAAAAAAAAAAAAAAAAAAAAAAAAAAAAAGCCGGACACTGAAATGGTAAGGATAGATTTTCATTTACCTTTGCAATAGGGAAAGAATCCAGTGTGAACTGAACTCATTTTCCATTTATTCAGAGGATATTGGGCCTTTTAAGGAGAAAATGAGGGAGCAGGGAGGTGGAGTAAGCAGGAGGGAAGTGAAAAACTACAAAATGTAGGAAGATGAGGACGGGCCCATGTGAAACCTAAATGGGTGTGTTAATTGCGGTGATAAATGTTAGGTTCTTCCCTCTCAAAACGACTGGGAAATAGGAGCCCTATCTTTCGGTATTGGCAAACAGTAAGTTTTTTCAGCAGCCTTGAGTTTTCTCAGTCAGTCACATTAAGGGGAAGGCTAAGGTCATCCTAATGTTGCATATTTGAACTGTGAGAAACTGTTAGTGTTTGTTTAATCTTTAGAGGCCAAGGTAGAAGTCTACTCAAAAGGAGGACTCACAGGCAGGAGCCTAGCTAGAGCTTTGTCATTATCTAAAAACCTTGTTTATTTATATTTTCATTAAACTATGTGGCAGAAAATGGTTGCCAGAATCTCCAGAATTAACATAACCTCCATTTTGCTGCAAAGAAACGGATTTCTCTTTTTCTTTCATTTACAAAGTCATAGACCGTCCTTCTAAGACTAGGTTCTCACTTCTGAACAAATCAGTCAAAAAGTGGGTTCACAATATATTCATGTGGTAGCTCTATGGTAGTTAGATAGTATGTGAAACTGTAATTTCATTTTATCCCCCAAATAGAAGAGGAACTGGGGACAAAACCAGTATGTAGTCAGATCCAGGGGTAGGGGGGCAGAAGTAGTCTATGTTCCTCATTTGGGGTGATCAGCTGTGGGGGTTTCTGCCCGGAGTGTGTTTCAGTAAGCTAATATAGACAGATCTCGGAAGTACCTCATTTTCTTTAGCCTGATGGCAGTGTAGAAGGAAGAGATAAACATTATGAGAAATGAAAGAGAATCTCCTTTAAATAGACTTTGATTCGCTCACAGGTAGAATAGCCAATCTCTGTTGGCCCATTATGATCCCATTTGTAAATGCTAAAAAAATAGATTTTGTTTTCATTGATTATGCTAAGCCTGATTCATTTCCTTGTCAGAGTGAGACTCATCTACTTTTTCATCTTATAGAATCCTTGGGAACGCTATCAATTTCTTCTTTTAAAAATCTCTTTAAAATAAGTATTATCTTTGTGGTAGGTGGAATTGAATATGTTGTATATTTTTAAAGTTATATAGCATATAACTTCTCTTAGCCTGATCTCCCCATTTTCTTAATAAAAGAAAAATGAATGATAACTCTTAGAAGATTAATGCAAAGATAAAATTTTATACACAAGTAAAAATGATCAAGAGTTTCACACCTTGTAACAAATTAATATATGTGAATTCATCCATCTCTCCTTATTCCAAATAGAATATCCAATCAGGTAAATCAATCATTTATTAACATTAGTCATAATTATTTTAAAGTTTGTGTTTGAAAAATCCAATACCTGAATTACCTGTAGATCTATTGTTATTGGCTACTTCTTCTCTCGGTTTTGTGTTTATTAGATTTTATTTACTGGCACACTGTGTACTTTTTGATAGACATAGTGCATGAAAAATTGTAGTGGCTATGAATGCTTCTCTTTTTATGGAGTGTCTTCTGGGTTAGAGTTGGGACAGATCATTTTGAGCAACAGCATATTTCCAGTTTACACTTACTAAAATGATGTAATCCTTCAGCAGGCTCAACTGAAAGCCTAGGCATTAACTAGGGCCCTGACTCTTGACCAGACTATAAGTTCAATTTTTAAATGTCCAGCACTATGAAACTGCTAAAAAATTCTGCTTAGTTCTTTAGCAATTATCAATTTTTTTCTGCTTGATTTCTCAGCTTCTTACCTCTGGGAACCTTAGGATTTAGCAAACATTTCAAGAGCAAAATCTTATGGAATTGTAGGTTCACATACCTAGTCTCTTTTCTCCAGGGTCTTGACTCTTAAGTTTCAATTTTTGGTCTCTCCAGTCATAGGAGACTAAAATGTGCTCTAGGTTGCTACTTTCTGCTGAGCCTAAATGCCAATATCTGCGAATCAACAAATGTTTTCAGCAGAAAGTTACAGAGAAGGTCAACTTCACCTCACTGTGCTTCCTAAAATCCTTTCAAGGATTTTGGCTCCTCAAATTCAGACTGCTTGGTGTTCTTCTGATACCTTCAAATATATGGGTTTTGTTTGTTTGTTGTACATTTTTTAGTTGCATTAAATTAAATTAAATTTAGTCTAAAGCTGCCTCTGTACTTTGCACTCTTACATAGCAAATTGCAGCCTAACTTTGTATGAAAACAAGTTTCCACCTGACTTAATATATTCTTGTAACAAATTGCTGTGTTTCAGCCAATCACAGCAGCTGAACTTCAGTCAATCTCAGGCATCCAACTGACCAGAGTCTGTCTATACAAAACAAATGCTAAACTGTAACCAGTCAAGCTATTTCTGCACCTTGCTTCCTTTAATTGTGTGTATAAATACTGCCTACTCATCTTACTGGGTGGAACTCTCCAAACCTCTATTGGTTCAGGGTGTGGTCTGATCATAAACCATTCCTAGCTAAAATGAACTCTGTTAAATTTAATTTGTCTAAAGTTGTTGTTGTTGTTTACAGCTTTTTGGATGTTTGGAGAGAAGATTGGGTCTGATACAAACTCCTTTGCCATATCCAGAAACAGAAATATTCAGTATTACAGATCCTGGAATATCTAAAGAATTCAACTTTGTAAAAAGTATACCCAGAAAACAGAAAATATGTACACTTCTGTGGGGGATGTGTGTGTGTGTGTGTGTGTGTGTGTGTGTGTGTGTGTGTGTTGAGATGGAGTTTTGCTCTGGTTGCCCAGGCTGGAGTGCAATGGTGTGATCTTGGCTCACTGCAACCTCCATCTCCCGGGTTCAAGTGATTCTCCTGAGACTCAGTGTCTCTAGTAGCTGGGATTACGGGTGCCTGCCACCATGCTCTGCTAATTTTTTGAGTTTTTTTTTTTTTTTTTTTTTTTTTTTTTAGTAAAGATGGAGTTTCACCATGTTGTCTAGGCTGGTGTTGAACTCCTGTCCTCAGGTGATCCACCCACCTCAGCTTCCCAAAGTGCTGGGATTACAGATGTGAGCCACTGCGCCCGGCCAATATGTACACTTTTAAATGGCGTTATTCACTATATATTTATATATGTAACTATATTGTTATATATCCTCTTATATTTTCAATGAAAATAGAAAGGGATTGTGTGACCTAATGTACGAGTAAAGGTTATCATTGAGTTTTCAGTGTTGTTATGAAGTAGTAGAGGGTGAAGTGAAGATGTGTTAGGATGACAAAACATAATTTAAAAATAAAATTATATGTGGCAAGACTGATATAAAAACTGGTAGAAGTTAGTGTGGAGTCCAGGAACAGAGAAAGACTTATTTTGTATTTCAAAATTATAGAAAAGTTACAAAGGATTCTTCTCTCTGCATTCTTAACACAGCTAAGAGGATACAAACATACAGAACTAAGTATAATATACTACAGTATAATAAATATTTTAATGAAAAGTTTTGTGAAAACAAAAAAATCCACCTCTGTGCATGTTTACTAATAATTACTTATTAATTTTTTATTAAATACATTTAGAAAGCACAATAGTAACTTAATGTAGAAGATAGAGGGAAATGTCAGCCTAAAATGTGTTATTGGGGAAAGAGATCTGTACTATTTAGCCAAAATCTTGGGCACACAGCAATACTGAATCATAAGGAGGTAGAGGGCAATTTAAAAGCGAATGGACAGATCAATTTCAAATAGCCTTTAACATGTATCCAAATCAATTGGTTCATCTCAGGAAGGTTTCAACTACAACTTAAGGAAAATCAGTTATCTACTACTCTCTTAGTGCAATCCCTTAAGATTTATTATTTACAGGAAAGTTTCTTGTTTTTTGAGTGCAACAACTTGACAAGAAGAACTCACACTTTCTCCCAGATGGTTGAAAAGTAACAGTTTTACAGATTCATGGATATGCTGAGGTGATGGAGAAGTGTAAATTGAAAACAAACAGCATGAAGTATACACCCTCTTTTGTGCTTTGAATATTAAGCATTGTAGTATTTTTTCATAGGGGAAGGGAAATAGTGAAATGTTATAACATGAATTTGAAAGGAAGTTGTTTTGATATAATGAATGTTAAGCAATCTTATATTTCAATTTGGTGCTTCATACATGATGCGCAGGAAAAGACTGTCATGGAGAGCAAGGCTGATGTCAGAATTTCACAGGCACAACTGGAATTATGCTGTTTTTCAAAGATCATTAATATTAGTAAATATACTATTAGTAAACATATCAATATATTTGATGCATTCACTAGTTTCATTAGCATTTTTTCATTTATATTAACAACATTACTTAATAGTTGTTTTAAATTTAAAAATAACATAGCATGCTCATGCCTGTAATCCTAGCACTTTGGGAGGCTGAAGCATGTGGATTGCTTGAGCCCAGGAGTTAAAGATCCGTCTGGACAACATGGCAAAATCCTGTCTCCACACACACACAAAAAAAATACAAAAATTAGCCAGGTGTGTGCTCCTGTAGTACCAGCTACTACTCGGGAGGCTGAGGTGGGAGGATTGCTACTGCCTGGGAGGTTGAGGTTGCAGTGACCTGTGTTCTGGAGACTGCACTCCAGCCAGGACAACAGAACAAAACACTGTCTCAGAAAAAAAAAAAAGTATAGCATGTGTATCTCATTAAACAAATGACAAACTCATTTATCTATTCTTCTTTTCCACTGTTTGCATGTTTTTATGTAGCAGTAGACTATGGCCTCACTAGGTTAAGACTTAATTATCTCAATGGCTTAAAAAAAAGTCTACACTAGGGATTAAGTTATTGAATATACAAATGATTATTTTTCAATTACATGTGGGCATTAACAAAAATCTTAGCTTATGATTTTTACTATATTGAACTGTTTTTATCTTTCACTAAAATCATGTTGATTACATACAAGCGATGATGACTTAGAGATAGGAATATACTTTGCAATACCAGTCATGGTTTTGGGACATCATTTTCATACTTTCCCTTCAGTGAGTTATTTCAAATCTATCTGGAAATTTGAACATTTAACATTGATTAAAATTATTTGAGTGACTATATAATTTTGGCAGTATTACCATTATGAGATTAACATTTCAACTATTAATATTTAATATGATTTTATTTGGGCATATGATAATAAAGAAAAATGTGCAAGGTCAGGTGCGGTGGTTCATGCCTGTAATCCAGGTCCATTGGGAGGCCAAGGTGGGTGGATCACTAGAAGCCAAGAGTTCAAGACCAGCCTGGCAAAAATGGCGAAACCTTGTCTCTATTAAAAAACACAACAATTAGCCAGGCATGGTGGCACACACCTGAGGTCCAAGGTATTTGGGAGGCTGAGACATGAGAATCACTAGAACCAGGGAAGTGGAAGCTGCACTGCACTCCAGCCTCGGCAATAGACTGAGATTCTGTCTCAGAAAAAAAAAAAAAAAGGAAAAAAATTACATGGAGTAGAGCCTGCCAGTAGGTGCAAATTCCCTTACACCTGCTGCTGCCAGGGAGTCTATATATTCATAATTTGGCCTTTAGGTATTCATTTAAAAGTAGCTGAATTCTTTTTTACCTGCTTTTCTGGAAGCCTGACTTCATCCTGTGCTCTCTCTTTTTCTACTTGGAAACATCTTTCTTTCTTTAGATTTCAGGCTTGCTGATTTCTCTTGCCACTTCAGCTCCTTAATGGGTTCATGAAAATTATGATTTTTTTATTATTCAGCTTTTTCTTTTTTGTGTAGATAGGAGCAACTCTTTTCACATCTTTCTACCCTAAGGAGAAACAGGAAATCTTGGTTTACTGTTTTTTCATTGCTTTATGTTATTGCATTACATGACCTATTTTTGCTGAGGAATATTTGAGTTATTTCTGAGTTTTTGCTATTATGAATAATGCATGTATGACTATTTTTACACAACTTTGGTATCCATAGGTAATAGGGTTTGACTGCATCCCCACCCAAATCTCAACTTGAATTCCTATGTGTTGTGGGAGGGACCCAGGGGGAGGTAATTGAATCATGGGAGCTAGTCTTTCCCATGCTGTTCTCAGGATAGTGAATAAGTCTCACGAAATCTGATGGTTTTATCAGGGGTTGCTGCTTTTGCTTCTTCCTCATTTTCTCTTGCCCCTGCCATGTAAGAAGTGCCTTTCACCTCCCCCCATGATTCTGAAGGCTCTCCAGCCATGTGCAACTGTAAGTCCAAAGAAACCTCTTTTTTCTTTCCAGTCTCCGGTATGTCTTTATCAGTAGTGTGAAAATGGACTATCCCAATAGCCAAGTACTTTTACCATACACCTTATCCTAGCAGTGGAATTGCTAGGTAATAGAATAGGCATACCTTCATGTTTAGTAGATACTCCCAGTTTTCCAAAGCAGTTAGTAATTTACAACTTTATTCTTAGCTCCACAAGTACAAACTGACTCAAACACTCTATGGTGCTTTTAAACAGCCACTGTAAAATTTCATCCACGTTTATATAATTATTTCTGCTGGGAGAGTTGGTCTGATAAAAACTACACTTTAAAAAAGGAGAAGCAGGTATTTATAATATTAAATTTACAAGTATAGTCCTAGTTGTCATTTTAAACATGATGGACATTTACAGAAATACTCTAACATTTAAAGTTCAAAATTATTTGCAATCAAATGTCCCTATAAAAAAGTTTCATATTTTATGCTGTGATATTTTACAGCCACTAATTTTATTTTAAAACTATAGTTTACACAGTTCTGCAATCTAGCACATAAATCTCAATCTCAAATATCATGATATGTATGCATTTGTATTCATGTGTGTATAATCTTAAATGCTAGTACAGTGTTTATTTGGTTTAAGTTATTTGCTGTAATATTACTAAGTTGAAGTGTGTAAACAGTTGTTTTATTTTTCAAAATGTTGAAGCTCTCAAATGTATAGAAAAATGGCAAGAATGTAAAAGAATTTTGTTTTTCAAAATTGAGAGTAAGTTTCCTGATCTTCAGCACCCTGTGTATTTTAGCATATGCTCCCTACAAAGACATTCTCAGATATAACCAGAGTAAAACCATGAAAGCAAAAGAATGTAGCATTGATACATTTCTTACCCCTAAATCTCAGACTCTTTGCAAGTTTTGGCTGCTGTCTCTTTAATTTCCTTTATACAATGAAAATATCCAGATGGAAATTACATTTACATTTATTTCATATCTTTCTTAATCTTCTCCAGTCTCTAATAGTTTCTTAGTTTTACTTGACTTTTATGATCTTGATGCTTTAGATGGTGGAGAGTTGGTATTTTGTGGAATGTTCTTCAATTTAGTTCATCTGAAGTTTTCTCATGATTAGATTTAGTTAATGTGCCTTTGGTAGGTCATGCAGTTTCTTTTCATGATTTCCTTTCAATTGGTTCACATTTCTGATTTGTGCAATTGTTGATAATGTCCACTTTAATTATTTGTTAAGTGATTTTCCAGGCTTCCTCATTGTACAGTACCTTTATTTTTCTTTGATCTTTGTACTTTGAAATGTGTTCCTTTGAAACCATTTAATTATTCTATTCCTCATCAATATTTCTGTTAGTTTATAACTTATTTTATTGGGTTCAGGATTTCTTATTTTATTTAGTAGATGGGATGGTTAATTTTAGGTGTCAACTTGATTGGATTAAGGAATATCTAGAAACCTGATAAAGCATTATTTTGGAGTGTATCTGTGAGGGTGTTTCCAGAGGATATTAGCATGTGAGACTGAGTGGACTAAGTGGGAGAAAATCTACTCTCCATGTCATTGGGCACCATCCAATCTGCTGGGAACTTGGAGAAAACAAACAAACAAACAGAGAGAGAAAAGATGAACATGTCAATCTATCTGCTGGAGCTTGACTACACTCTTCCTCTTCTGTTTTTGGACAACTCTAGGCTCCTGACTTCTGGACTCCAGGACTTATACACTCCCCGGTCAGTGCCCAGGGTTCTCAGGCCTTAGGTCTCAGACTGAGAGTTATGCCATTGGCTTCCTTGGTTCCAAGGCTTTTGGACTTGGACTGAGCCTCACAACCAGCATCTCAGCATCTTCAGCTTGTGGATGGTCCATCATGGACTTTTCAGCCTCCATGATAACATAAACCCGTTCTCCAAATAAATACTCTCTCATCTATCTATCTATCTATCTATCTATCTATCTATCTATCTATCTATCTAATCTATCATCTCTCCCTCCCTCTTTCTCTCTCTCTCTCTTATTGGTTCTGTCTCTTTGAAGAACCCTAACTAATAAAGTAGGCTATAATCTACAAATATTTAAGCCTGTCACACTTTCTCTGCTTCCCTATGACCAGCTCCAGCATTTCTCAAACACTTCCTTGCTTTCTGATCCAAAAGAGTTACGAGCTTTTGTGTTTTCTCTGTGCATTCCTGGAATAAGCGATTTCTCCAAAAAATCCTAGACCCTTTTAGTGGAGACTGGTACATTAAAGCTAAAGTGCAGAGCTAGGTATCATCATTGCTGTTGAAGTATCACTGCTTCTAAGACCTGATAAAGGGAAGAGCTATGTTATATGTGCTTGTTCATATAAACTTATCTATTTCTACCTAGATCTTTTGCATGACATTTATTTCTATGTCTCCCCAACTGTATTTATTTCTACACCTCTTTGTATTGAAAACCATGCATTTTTATACATACAAGCAATTCTTATCCAATATAATGTTTTCTTTTATATTACTCCCTTTTTGTAACATATTTCACTGGATCTATTATTCCTGATATATTTCCTGCCATCCTTCCTGCACGCAGATGCCTTCCTCACCCTTACTTGGGCTTTGACACCAAGAAAAGGTCAGCCACCACCGCCTCTTCTGTAAGGTTGTCCTCCTCGCCCTGCTTAGATTGTCACCTCTTGCTGAGCCAAAATAGCTTCTCATCCCCTGTGTGAACATGTAACTTGTTCTGTCTCCCTAAAAACTACAGGACTAACTAGTTATAAAGGGTTAGGTTGGAAGAAAAAACAGGGAAAGAGAAAGAGGAAGCAATAAATGTTAATACAATATACACTTTAATGGAACATTTAACACAAAATTAAATTTCAAATTTTATACAATTTTAATATAATATAAAGTAGTTCTTCTAGTTCCTCCTGAATAGGTAATAATCTTTTTAACCCTTGCCAAATTGATATAAAATAAATGACAACTCTATTTGTAATATTTTGATTTATTTAATTATGACTGAAGTTGAGAATCTTTTTTTTTTTTTGAGACAGAGTCTCACACTATCACCTGGACTGTAGTGCAGTGGCAAGATCTTGTCTCACTGCAAGTGAACCTCCGCCTCCCAGGTTCAAGCGATTCTCCTGCCTCAGCCTCCAGAGTAGTTGGGATTACAGGCCCCCGCCACCACTCCTGGCTAATTTTTTGTATTTTTGGTAGAGATGGGGTTTCACTATGTTGACCAGGCTGAGTCTCAAACTCCTGACCTCATGATTCACCCACCTCGGCCTCCCAAAGTACTGGGATTACAGACTTGAGCGACAGTGCCCACCTGCGAACCTTTTTTTTTTTTTTTTTTTTGGAGACGGAGCCTCGCTCTGTAGCCCAGGCTGGCCTGGAGTGCAGTGGCGCGATCTCGGCTCACTGCAAGCTAAACTTCCCAGGTTCACGCCATTCTCCCGCCTCAGCCCCCGGAGTAGCTGGGACTACAGGCGCCCGCCACCACGCCCGGCTAATTTCTTTTTTTTGTATTTTTAGTAGAGACGGGGTTTCACCGTATTAGCCAGGATGGTCTCGATCTCCTGACTTCGTGATCCGCCCGCCTCGGACTCCCAAAGTGCTGGGATTACAGGCTTGAGCCACCGCGCCCGGCCGGCGAATCTTTTTAATACCAGTCATGTGTTCCTTATTCTATAAGGATTTTATTTATTATTTTGCTCTTTGATCTTTCCTGTTGACTAATGTATTCATTCATTCATTTAACCAGTATTTTTCCTGCAAATTTATTATTGATCTTTAATATTTCTCTCTAATGAGTATTTGTTTATTTTTTTTTTGAATTATTTATATGTAACTCTAGTCATGACCTCCACAAACGCAGGAATAAATCTTCCTATTTATCCCAGACTCATTTCACCACATAGCACAATGCTAGATATTTGTTCAGAAGCAACATCCTTTTAACTATTTACTTGAAAATAAGTATTGAACCTGAGGTCCGTGGATAAGTTTAAGGATACTTACAAACTTGAAAATGTGTGGGTAAGTAGTTACATCTGTGTGTGTATATTTTTCTCCTGGGGGGCCTACAATTTCCATGAGAACACTGCAGGAGTGTATTTTGTTTTAAAAGTAGAGATGTGTTAAACGTTAACAATAAGTCATAGATTATTTTATATTACAAGCTATGAGAAAACTTACAAATCTGTTCCACATAAACTATCCTACCTACTTAAACAATAACCTTTGAACTCAAATCCTTATAGTGTACTAACTAGGAAAAGTGATTTTCAGTACTGACTGGTAAGAAATGCATCATTGTGATGATGGATCATCAAGAATAAAAGTATTATTTTGAGACATTATTGTCTGGGTTGTACAAAAAAACTTCACGAAAAGTAAATTAATTACACGCAAAATGTATTCTTCGCCAGTATGTGGTGTAAATGCTCTTCAAGTTGGATATATTTTCATTAGAACAAATTTATCTAAATAATTTAAGTTGCTAATATGAATTAAAATACCATAGATTAAACTGCAAATGTGTTTGTATTGTGACTGGCATCGTATAACAAGGTAAAAGGGTTGAACCACTTTTAAATTTCTCTGGTAAATAATATGTATGTTGTTATACACACACATATAAATATATATGTGAAAAATATGAAATGAATATCTCTAAAGAATAGTGAGACAACATTCTTAAGAGATTCTAAAAGCATGCCAATCGGTAAATGACTTTGTGAGCTATGAATTTTCTGGAGTGTACAGTCTTATAGTACAATTAGTAGTTGTTAAGTATTTCTACAATACACAAACACCAAGTATAATAGAAATTTGCATCAATATTTGGTCATTTTTGTTCTGTGGTAGAAAGCACACAGACTTATAACAAAACACTATAAACAACTTAAATATAGTGCTAGGACCATGTCAATGAATGCTATAATCTTAGAGCCTTAAACTTATTTAAAATTATTTATCAATAATCATAGCCTTAGGCCGGGCGCGGTGGCTCAAGCCTGTAATCCCAGCACTTTGGGAGGCCGAGACGGGCGGATCACGAGGTCAGGAGATCGAGACCATCCTGGCTAACACGGTGAAACCCCGTCTCTACTAAAAATACAAAAACTAGCCGGGCGAGGTGGCGGCGCCTGTAGTCCCAGCTACTCGGGAGGCTGAGGCAGGAGAATGGCGTAAACCCGGGAGGCGGAGCTTGCAGTGAGCTGAGATCTGGCCACTGCACTCCAGTCCAGGCGACAGAGCGAGACTCCGCCTCAAAAAAAAAAAAAAAAAAAAAAAAAAAAATCATAGCCTTACATTCAATTTTCTCTTTATATATTCATTCACTGAACATTTATGGAGCATCTATTATGCTAGAAAATAGACATGTGAAGATCAATAGAATAGCTTCATTATTTACATTACATTTACTGTAAGGAGAATAGGGACATTAAACAATGGAGGTCTGAAAAAGGTGGGTTAAGGTTATGTATTTGGTAAGAGGCAAAATTCAGAATCCTAACTGCATACTCATGCCAATATTTCTTTTAGCTTTGCTGATATAGTATGGAATCCCTCCTGTTAATA
Source organism: Rhinopithecus roxellana (assembly GCF_007565055.1). NCBI lineage: Eukaryota > Metazoa > Chordata > Mammalia > Primates > Cercopithecidae > Rhinopithecus > Rhinopithecus roxellana. Next base: position 141,842,206 of record NC_044553.1, on the reverse strand, counting down.
TCTTTATGATATTCTTGGAACATTTAAGTTATATTCAAATATCACCAATTTTTCCTTGTGAAAATTAAAAGCCAAGAAAATACAGTGTTAAGAGGGTGGGGGGGGGGGCGCACAGAAAGAATATCAACATATCAACATGATAGGATTGTTTTGTTTTGCTTCATTTCCTCCTCCCCATTAATTTATTCCTGCCCAAATCCAAGTCCAAATTCCAGCTGTGACACCTACCAGCTATGTGTCAGAGAGAGAATGTGTATGTTATTAAATCTCTTAAATCTGAGTGCTACCATATATAACATGGGTATGATAATGGCTGCTTTTAGAGTTAATAGAATTAATACATAATGACAAAAAAAATCTTGTAGAGTATCCAGCTTATTGTAAGCTAAAGGTGGTAGAATACGCACACAAAAATATGCAAGTGTGGCATGAAGATTATTTTGAGCTAAAGGCACTTAAACAAAAGCAATTGTAAAGGGATGCTGTGCTCTTGCAACAGGAAGAAAGAAACATTCTTGTCACTAGAGACTAGAGAAAACTCCCGTGTGAAAGATGCACTCCCTGTAACAGGAGGCAAGAAACAGTCTTGTCAGCAGAGCTGGAGAGTCGAGGCCCAGAAAATTCTGTACAACCAGACCTTGGTAAAATAACTCTGCCTTTACCCTCCCAATACACTTTAGTTCCTTTTCCACAGTTACCATTCTTTATTCAATTTACTATACATACATTTAAGTATTGCCACTCCATTGGGTCTTCATTTTCCTACATGGGTTTTCATGTACATGTGAAAATCTGTATGCTTTTCTCATGTTAATTTGTCTTATAAGAATTTAGTTCTCAGGCCCAGCCAGAGATCCTAAGAGGGTAGAGGTAAAAGTTTGACTTCCCTAGGTATTTATCCACTACATGTTAATACCCTGAACAAAGTCCCAACTCTTCATGACTAGAATGTTTGGAGGTTGGGTTTTCTGTGCTTCTGCACTACTTCAAACATTTTCACAACAAATTCCTGATTCCACCATGTAGCTCACTGAAACCTAACACAGGCTAAATAACCCATATTCTGACAGTAAGCTCATTCATTCCTGACATATCATTCCTGACCAATGGGCATATGGTAGCTTTATAGCTGATCTTATAGCTAAATCAAAAAATTAATACATACTTAATAAAACTTCTGTTGATGTTGGCCAAATATAGCAATTGGTACAAAATCATTCATTACCGCAAGCACTAGTTATTCTATCTGGGAATAATGAAAGTTCCCTTGTCTCTCATCAGTCTGGTTTGACTGCATAGACATGGTTTAAGACTCTTCAATTAATTGCAAATTTATACAATAATCAAAGCAAAATTATTTCAGAAAGCAGTAACTCAGGAAAGCTGTACCTACAGCACTGTTTTGTTTTCGATTTTTTTTAAAGGGTCAGCACACTGGCTTGAACTGGGAATCCAGATAACATCATAATTGAAAACAGATGCACTAATTAGAAAGCAGCTTTTGGTTTCTGGTTCCTGAACATTAATGCAATTGCCCAGTTGTGAAGGCATGTTAATGTCTCAACATGAATTTTTAGTACCACTGTCAAACATTTAGCTAATGATAGATTATAAATCACTGCGCTACCTCAAATGCGAGACTAGATTTATATTATATTAATGAATCAGATGTTATGTTGCAGATGATCAGCAAGAATCATCCAGGGCTTCTAAAGCTGTACTGGTGATGGGCAGCAGTTTCTTTCAGTGGACAATCTTGAATTTAAACCTCGATTACTGTTCTTGCTAGCTAGCAGCAGGTGGCTTTGCTTCTGTAAAATTCGGGTGCTTTTCCTGTAAATTAGGAAGTATTACTTCTCACAGATTACCTCTCACAGAGAACAAATTATGATTGCATATATCAAAGCGCTTTATATATGGCAAAAAAGGTATTTTTAATGAATCGTGACCATTCTTTTAAAAAACAGTATATTTTAAACATCCATATAGCATTAAATAATAGAAATATAATTTAAAATAAATCTATTGTGATATTTAATAGGAAAGAGAAAAGCCAGTTACAGAAAAGTTATTTATTTCTTTATTGAATTCAAATCCTATGTAATATTTTCTTGGGTGGCTATGTTACCTTATATTATAAAGTTGTTTCTATTATATCTTTCACTAATACTTTGAAATCTTAAAGATATTCACTAATTTTACAATTAACAAACTAAGTAGATTAAACCACAATAAATGCTTTGAAAGAATAATATTTTACAATTCGAAATTCAAGATGCCTCCTAGTTTCATACTTAGTGAACATTTATGAAGGATATTCTACATGCCAAATTATGCCATCCTTTAATATAGGCATCTTTGAAAATTATTTTTACAAACCACAGAAACAAATAGTGTCATGCCAGCTTGTAGGACACAGACTGAGAGTTAGAGAAGCTGTTCCTAGCCTAAAGTTGCATGGCTAATGTTTGTGAGCACTGGCATTTTATGCATTTTTAAATACCAAAAACCAGTGTTTTATTCCTTTGTACTATATTTTCCCAACTAGCCTTATATTAAATATGATTTAATTGCGCCTATTTAAATACTAGAGGGACAGAATACATGAACACAAGAAAGCAATATAATATACATACTCAATTATGTCTTGCTTTTAAATATGAACTCTTTGGCCACACAGCCTCTGTCTGATGTTCTGTGTAACCTTGAGACAAGTATTTAGCTTTTTTTTTTTTTTTTTTTTTTTTTTTTTTGGTGGAGCCAAGGTCTGGCCATGTTACTCTTATTACAGGCGTAAGCCACCATGCCCGACTGATATTTATCTTATATGCCCCTCAGTTTTCTCATATGTTAAAAGACGATAATTATATACCTATTTCATATGATTTCCATGATTTCTAAAATAGTTTACATATAAAAAATTCTTAGAACAGAATCTAGCACTGAATAAGCACTTAGTAAATGTTAGTTATTGTTATTGGCCAATTACTTTCTTTTTCTGCTATTCAGAATCACTTTTGTTTTAGATTTTCCCATTCCAATATCAAGGAAAAGAAAGTTTGTGATGAAAAAAATTTACAATGCACATATTATAATTTATTTATATTTTATGCAAATTTAACAGGCAATCTGTTATTCTATTATTTTTATATCACTAATTATCTCAGTTAATTATATTATTTTTCTGCAGGAAGAACGAACCTCAATTCTTTGCTTTTACCTGTAGAGAGAGATAACAGGGCAAACAGCCATTACTAACGCTGTAAGAAATGGTACAATCAATGTGAAGAAGCATACATTGGCAATTCAGTTATCACAAAAGAATCATAATAATCATACTTGTTAATCATTTACAATGAAATGTCTTTCCAAAATCTGTAGAAGTAATAGGAGTTACAATTTCATTTTACAGACCATTATGTGCCAGAAACTATGCAAAGGATTTTATATATATGCTTTCTAATCTTGACATGAGCCTTGCATGAAGGAAATGGCATTCCCATTTTACAGATGAGAAAACAAACTCAGAAATTTTATGTAATTTGAAAGTGTGTAGCGCACAAGAGTGGAGAGTACAAATTTTGCAGTTGGACTGACCTGGGTTTAACTTTAATTTTTTTCCTCAATAACAATCTAATACATAATCTTTCTCTGTCTCGTTTTTATGATCTGTGAAAGGCCTCAAAATGTTCCTTTGAGGATTTTATGTGATAATGTTCATAAGACCTTTAATTTATTGTTGGACATATGGCAAATGTGATGGTTAATTTTAGGTGTCAACTTGACTGGATTAAAGATTACCTAGAGAACCGGTAGAGCATCACTTCCGGGTGTGCCTGTGAGGGTGTTTCCAGAGAAGTGGCATGGGAGTCAGTGAACTGAGTAGGAAATAGCCTCCCTCAGTGTGGACAGGCACCACCCAATTGGCTGGGGGCATGGAGAGAAAGAAAAAGGCAGAAAAAAAGGTCATCTCTCTCTCTCTCTCTCTCTCTCTCTCTCTCTCTCTCTCTCTCTCTGTGTGTGTGTGTGTGTGTCTTTTGGAGCTGATACACTCTTCCTCCTGCTTGGGGACATCAGAACTCCAGGCCCTCTGCCTTTGGACTCTGGGTCTTATGCCAGTGGCCCCGTGTGTTCTTAGGCCTTTGAACTTGTACTGAGAATTACCCCATTGGCTTCTCTGATTTTGAGCCATGCTGCAGGCATCCCAGGGTCTCCAGCTTGCAGAATGTTTGTCATGGAACAGACCACTATATGTATATAATCTATATATCTATCTTTATAGATATATACATACACACATACACATATATTTGTGTATATACACACACACATATATTTGTGTATATATACACACATATACATACATACACATATATATGTGTCTATACACTTATATATGTATGTGTGTATCTATCTACATATACATATATAGATTATATACATATAGTGGTCTGTTCCATGACAGACCTTCTGCAAGCTGGAGATCATATATTATATATATATAATAATCTATTGGTTCTGTCTCTCTGGAGAACACTGATTAATACAGAAGCAAACATTTATAGATGATTGTTTATGTTATAATTAAGCTAATGCATAAATATGATAAAAATCTATATTATAACAAATATTTGTCTGATTCCAAAGATCACCATTATTTACAACCATGTCTACTCTTAGAAAAGATGTTACAACATGTTGTGGAAACATTTTGATCAATCATTTCTTTTTAAGAATTAATTCACTAGATATGAAAGTCATGTGTGTGCCTGTACATTAGTATCATCAGTCTAAATTGAATCTACCAAACAACTATTCTTATTCCATTAGTATTTCCCATTACACAATATGAGTTAAATATGAATCAAGGTGATACTCTTGACTCTGGCCTCACATGGATATCGAATGCCTACAGATCGCTTTAGCCATATGTTTTCCTTTCTTTCTTTCTTTCTTTCTTTCTTTTTTTTTTTTTGAGACAGAGTCTCGCTCTGTCTCCCAGGCTAGAGTGCAGTGGCCCGATCTCTCTGCCTTCTGGGTTCAAGCGATTCTCCTGCCTCAGCCTCCCGAGTAGCTGGGACTACAGGTGTCTGCCACAACTCTCGGCTAATTTTTGTATTTTTAGTAGAGACTGGGTTTCATCATATTGGCCAGGCTGGTCTCAAACTCCTGACCTTGTGATCCACCCGCCTCGGCCTCCCAAAGTTCTGGGATTACAGGAGTGAGCCACAGCGCCCGGCCTATGTTTTTCTTTCTAGAATAGAAATGGCAGGAGAAAGAGCTTCTGTTGCGATTTTTGATGTACTATGAAGCACTCTTTTATAAAGAGAGTAGACTATTACCCACAAGAGATGAATACATTATAACACCAAATCAAGAGTGGCTTATTCATTTTCACACAAAAAGCATGCCAGCCATCTTAGCATAAATGGATGATTGATTTACACTGGGTAGAAGCAATTTACATTTTTACTACACATGCATGCACACACATGCTTACATATAAATTTTTAAAACTTTACTGTAATTATCTTCAAGCACAGATTTTTGATGGAAAATATTCTTAACAAGCAAAAACTAACAGAAAATATGACTATGAAATGTTTTATTAATTATTAAAATATCCCTCAAATGAATTTATGTCAAAAGGAATGTTTAGAAAAAAATCATTTCATCATCTGGGGTGCTGCACTCTACTATGAGTCATGTTAAAATCACTCAGCATATGACATGCCAATATCATGATTCCTCTCATCATTGACTTGACCTCCAAATAGTCAAATAAGGATTTGTAACTCAATAGTTTAGTTTTGGAGAGTCTTTTCATTCATTATCATTGATATTTTTATTAAGTAATCTGTTTTAGTCACAGATGCCATCTTTCTTAATAATATACTACCTCTTCAACAATTAAACATTCTCCTTCCATTTGCTGCTAAAGTTCATAATTTTGGGGGTAAAATATTGAACACTGAAATGTTACATTCAGTGAGTGATACTGGACTATTTTTTCCTATTTAGTAGCATTTTCTGTTTTTAACACATGACAGAGGGACAATGTTATAATCCCTAACAAACTTTTTTTTCATCCAGCTAATTCTCTGTTTGCCAAAAACTATATTATGTGCTGAAAAATTCAAAATAAATAATCTATGGCCTGTAACCCATATTTTCTATTTAAATAACTTACCGTATTAGGAAAGGAAGAGAAAAATCAGTAGACTCAAAACATATATAACTATTGTCAGAAAAAAGAATTTGCAGCAAAATTCTATGACTGTTTGTTGTTTCTAATTAAGTTAATCGTATCATGCAGTGAATGAGAGAAAGGCAAAAAATGTAGGAGAATAAGAAACAGCATACTCTAATTTCTCTGTATATTTGGAGGTGATCTCAGGATCCCAAATGAAGCTTCATCTGCAAAAATAAGTGTGCCCATCACAGATTAAATAGATCACTCATTTTTAAAAATGTGTAGTGTCAGATATTTTATTCAAATTTCCAAAATATCTTGTCATAATATGACGTATTGATTTGCCACTTATCTGAAACTGTAACTAACGATATCCTCCTAGTTTTCATTCCAGTTTATCTTCTACTATTCAAAGGTACAAACTGCAATGAAAAGTACAGTGATTATACATATTCCTCCCTTAAGAACATTAAAAATACGTGGAATGGTTTCAAGGTAAACATTGGAAAAAATAATAGGCAAGACAACACACACTTGAGATGTTGGAGGACTAATCATTAGGAGGTACCTACAGCATTCCACATCCATGACTAGAAAATGAAACCATGATATTGGTTCTTAGGTAGCTCATTTGCAGTTAAAATGTCAAAGTGAGTTTTCTATTAAAAGGTACAATATTAACAGTTGAGAAATCAAGAAAAAGATTGTCTAAGCCAGCCCTAAGCCAAAAGGATTTAGTTATTGAAAAAGACATCTTTATAATTTTGGAGTTTTTATAAGTATTATTTCAGATCATTGAGAAATGATGTACACATACATAGTTTGGGATAAAATTTTAATATTGCCCGCAAACCAAAGAACTCTGTTCATGGAAATATCTCTGGGATGAAAGAGGCAAACTAACAGAAAAAGTTGACTTTCTTAAACATAAGAGACATGGGAGATGAATCCTTAAAGTCAGTTAACACATTGGGTCAGTCAGAAGAAATAAGGTAAAAATTTATTTGAATGACTTCTTTTTCTTGAATTGGTCAAATGTTTAATATATCACAGGATAGCCTCACAGCTCCCAATTAACCCTCCAACCTAAACTCCGAAGAGGAGCTTAACATTCAGACACATTTAAGAATACTGTGTATTCTATTCCTCCTTGAAGGAGTACATTGCACATTAGCATATAAAGATCTGAGTCACTCAGCTGTCCATACATCTTTCTTAAGTGCATTTAATATAATTTTACTTGACTACTTGAATATTCTTAAATTATTAACATACTATAGAACCATCATTTTATGAAAACTTCCTTGTGATTAAAAGAGGTGTACTGTGATTCATATTCTTCGTTCTTGCTTCCAAATTAGCTCCACACTTTTCACACTGATGTCCCAAGTGGCTGGTCAGCTCACGAAAGAGCGTTCTGCCTCTGACTTGAGGCCAGCCAAGGATTGGCATCCACAGGAGTCAGAGGATGAGAGAGAAATCTAATACTACCCTGCCTCGCTCCCCATCAAATCACAGCAAGTTGACTGTGTCTCCATCAAAGACCAAAGCTTCTAAGGGGACATTTTCCTATAGGTACTTGTTCTGGGTTATTATCAACCTTTCCCTTCTTTTTTAGACCCAAGAGTTGTAACTGCTGTCCACTGTTCTCAGACCTAGGATGCTTCACTGCTATTTGTATTAAGCCTGCTCATATCTTTTTAAATAGTTCCCTTTGGCTGGGGATGGTGGCTCACGCCTGTAATCCCTGTACTTTGGGAAGCCGAGATGGACTGATCACGAGGTCAGAAGTTCAAAGCCAACCTGGTCAACATGGTGAAACCCCATCTCTACTAAAAATACAAAAATTAGTCAAGCATGGTGGTGCACTCCTGTAGTCCCAGCTACTCCAGATGCTGAGGCAGAAGAATCACTTGAACCCAGGAGGGGGAGGTTTCAGTGAGCAGAGATCACACCATTGCACTCCAGCCTGGGCAACAGAGCAAGACTCTGCCTCAAAAAAATTTTTAAAAAGTTTCCTTTGATTGAGCAATCTCTTCCCTGCTAGATTTATAAGTAGACACAGGAACTAGACACTCCGGATGAGATGCTGAGTTTAAATTGCTCGTATATTTAAAGGACTAAAGAGTAATCCTTTGCAGATGAGAAACAGGACACTGGTAATCTCTGTTAGGTAGCTGCATCACAGTTAGTCAAAATATCAATGGTTTTGGCATCAGATGAAGTACAGATAAATACTGGGAGGTCAGTAGGCTGTGATCCTCAGACACTATGAAATGTACATCTGATTTTTTATTCTTCTGCTTATTGTTTTTTCTAATCTCTCACTTCCTGGCCCAGGATTAAATATTAGATCCCTAGTTAATGTGCAAAGAGTCTGGTCTGTGTGTGTAGTTTCATTCCATGTCAGTTTCCTGAAAATACGCTTTCATAGTTTCCTCTTGAATGGGCAATACGTTCTTTTGTTTTTTTTTTCTTCAATGGAGTCTTGCTCTGTTGCCAAGGCTGGGGTGCAGTGGCGTGATCTTGGCTCACTGCAGCCTCTGCCTCCCAGTTTCAAGTGATTCTCCCGCTTCAGCCTCCTGAGTAGATGGGACTACAGGGGCCCACCACCTCACTGGGCTAATTTTTGTATTTTTTAGTAGAATCAGAGTTTCACCATGTTGGCCAGGCTGGTCTCAAACTCCTGACTTCAAGTGATCTGCCAGCTTCAGCCTCCAAAAGTGCTGGGATTACAGGTGTGAGCCACGGTGCCCTGCCAATATGCTCTTGAAAAGTCCCCATAATGTTTTCCAATCCGTGCTTTACACACACTTTTCTCTTTGTCTGGATTGTGTTCCTTTGCATTCAGCCCAGCTGTTATTTTTTTCCATGGTGCTCAGCAACCTAGCAGTTGCCACTGCCTCCTCCTGGCATTTCAACCCACAATGTATCTTTCTGCTCTGTGCTCCCTAAACGTTTATGAATATCTCTATTCAGGCTTTTCTGGGTTTTTTTTTTTTTCTTTTTAATAAATAATGTATCACTGATGCCAGTCACATTCCCTTGCACATGGGAAGTGTATTAGAAAAAAAAGTGATTTAAATAATTAACTAGAATTCTCTTTTCTAATATGTTCATTCAAATATATACTTTTTTTTTTTTACAATAGTCACATGTGTCTAAGTTCTCAATAAATTTAAAAATTCTAAAACACACAGAAATGAGTGAAAATTACCCTTTACCCTTCTCCGTTCCTTCACTCCTCTCCCAAAGGTAATCTATATTAACAATACAGTGAGACTTTGTCAGCTATACAGTTCAGGATCAATTTCAATAAACAAAATAGAATGCATTATTTGAAGGAAGATATTTTTGACATTTTTACTTGGCTGGCACGAAATCATGGGCATGTTGACACTAATTATGCCTTGGAATTTTGTATTGTCACAGAACATTTTCTTTTTTGCCACAGCAGACTTTTTTTTTTTTTTTTTCTTTTTGACTGGGTGGGTGGATGTCCTATTTGTTTTGTGGCTAATTCTAAATGCATTGTGGTTCTTTGTACACTACTGCATTTGATGGTTCTCCAGCTACCTAAGAATAGATCTGAATGTGTAAGCAGGCTGGTATAGTAGCAGGTGCTTCGTATTTTCCCTGGTTTTCCAAAAATATACCATTAAACCTTGGCATATTTTCCAAAAATATACTCTTTTTTTGTTTTCCAAAAATACACCATTATAATACACCACTAAACTTAGAAACTGCTACGTTTAAACATGTCTTCATATATATATATATATATATATATATATTTACATATGTACACACACATATGTATATATGAGCAGTTAAATGTGTTACAAAAGCCGAACAGATTTTTAACGTCCCTAAAACGCAGTCAGTAAAAACGTACATACCACAATTCATGGTTTTTTTTTGCTTTACTCATCATTCTATATATTAAAAATGGAAGGAGGAAAAGAGGAAGCCAGAGAGGTAAGATATTTTGAACTTAATTTTAGTGGGACACTTTAATATACATTTTGCTCTAGAATGCCTAAATGCTGAAAATGTCTCCTTTAGCTGATACAAAAGAGAACATTGTACAAAGCATTTCTCAAGAATGAACAGGAATATGGTGTAGAGTATTTATGTTTGAAAGCTGTGATTGGCATTGTTAGTCTAATAAGAAACAAAATAAAAGGACAGCTCTGTTTAACCACTATAGCCTGAATTCTGATTTATGTTTCATCCCCTAATTAAAATCCAAGAACCTTAAAGCTAAGATATATTATGTATAAATTTACTTTAGCAATGAGATGTCTATTCAACGATATAAATGTCACAGTGAAATTGGAAGACTTTTTCATCAACGTGAAAATTGGAATTAATCTTCAAGACACAGGGATCCAAACCATTTCCAGAGGATAGGCTGAAAAGGCCTAAGAAGCCAGTGCACTTCAGACAGAAGCCTGTGTCTGGGTATGGTGTGTTGTTAGTATATGGGGAGCTAGCAAAAAAAAAAAAAGAAAAAAGAAACAAACATATTTTCTCCCTCAAGCTGTAGTTAGGAAAAGGAGGTAAGCAAATGTTCTGGTAGTAATGCGTTAGTTACACTGAAATCCTTAGAACAGAATCCACTTAAACACAGCATGTTCACCAAGTCCACTGCTGTATTTAAACATGTAGTTAGGACTATATAATGTTTGATTTGTTTAAAGAAAGTTACTTAGCTAGGTCTTTAAATAGGAAAGAAAAGGAGCAAGACTCACAGAGAAGATCTTTTTGGAACTAAATTCTAAACTCTAATTTCTAAGTTGTTTGCTTATAACTTAGAATCAGAAAAATAAAATGTATTGCTTTAAAACAGGAATCTCAAGTCGGTTTTTAAAGGATTCCCAGACAGAGTTTAGTTTTGCCCACATGTGGAAATACAAAATGGAGAAGGAAAGTTAGTGGAGAACTCAAGCATGGAGACCTTGCTTGAGAATCATAGTGAGAGGTTTGTACCCCTGGACTTCCTTAGTACAATTGCAAGGCACTAGCCATATTTTACTTTATTCTCTAAGAGTACGACACGACAAGAGCCTGAGAGAGGACTGTTATGTTCTCCCATGAAATGGATTGCTTTTTTTAACATCTTAAAAATAATCTTTAATATATAAATAATAAATGGGTAAATATATAAACACATTAGAATAACCATATGAATGTATATAAAATATTTTGTATATTCAGATTACTTGAGTATTTGAAAGCCCAGAAAGGAAGGGAACAGCAAAGCATGAAGCTCTAAAAGTCCAAAAATACATCACAACTTTTAGATTCTAGAGATTGTAGATATCACCTCACAGGAATGTTACTTGGCTCTTCAACCACAGACAATTCATTTGGACACATGAATCTCACATGCACAGGTAGAAGTTCAATAAATATGGGCTTGAATTGTCATCCAAGTCTTGTGTGCAACTTCTGTGTTGCAATGAACATTATCTTGACTACTTTGTGTTAACTGGATCACCTAGCATACTGTGTCATACACAGATATCATGACTACCATTTGTTAGCAATTTGATACTCCAAAAACAATTTCACCTGCATTATCTTATATTACTTGTACACTTAGTGAGCTAACATTATTGGCATTTTGTAGAAAATGTCACTTAGAGTCTAACAAATTCATTTAACTGACTATAGTTATTATTAAATTTCAAACCCTGGAATAAAATACAGCGTTTCAGACTGAATTAAGAAATTATTATTTAATAAACAAAAATTGTTCTTCATGTGATTTTGCTGTCTCAAAATTTACCCAATGCAGTGCACACATTTCATGGAATCAAATGCTAGAGATAAAAGTAGTGAAGCTACAATTTCACGACTTAATGAGCTTAGAGTCTAAAGAAGATGCTATCAGGGTTTCCCATTTCCATGTTAATCATTCTGTCCCCTATCCATTGGATAGCTACCAGGTTATTAAACTGAGACTATGTTTCATGGAATGATTCTCTCACAAGATAGGTCTTATTTCATTAATATAAATGGTAAATATAATAAAAAAGTTGCTCTTTATATAAGGTAAATAAAAATCAGTACCTTGGTGGGAGACCAATGAGATTGCAAATAACTGTCAAACAAAAGGGTTTTTTTTACATAAACATATCTAAGTATGTAAAAGAAGATTATAAAATTGTGTAATAATTTCCAGAAAAAAAATCACTTTTTAAACATATTTTAACAGTCATATTTTGATTACAAGCTTCGAAATCAGAAGTTAAGTTCAAAATTGAAAGTAGAATCTTATTTGACCCTGAAAATTCTCATATCTAACTTAATAGCAACTGGTAATTGGAATGAATTTTATATCTTTTTTTTTTTTTTTATACTTTAAGTTCTAGGGTACATGTGCATAACGTGCAGGTTTGTTACATATATATACTTGTGCCATGTTGGTGTGCTGCACCCATCAACTCGTCAGCACCCATCAATTCATCATTTATATCATGTATAACTCCCCAATGCAATCCCTCCGCCCTCCCCCCTCCCCATGATAGGCCCCGGTGTGTGATGTTCCCCTTCCCGAGTCCAAGTGATGTCATTGTTCAGTTCCCACCTATGAGTGAGAACATGCGGTGTTTGGTTTTCTGTTCTTGTGATAGTTTGCTAAGAATGATGGTTTCCAGCTTCATCTATGTCCCTACAAAGGATGCAAACTCATCCTTTTTTATGGCTGCATAGTATTCCATGGTGTATATGTGCCACGTTTTCTTAATCCAGTCTGTCACAGATGGACATTTGGGTTGATTCCAAGTCTTTGCTATTGTGAATAGTGCCACAATAAACATATGTGTACATGTGTCTTTGTAGTAGAATAATTTATAATCCTTTGGGTATATACCCAGTAGTGGGATGGCTGGGTCATATGGTACATCTAGTTCTAGATCCTTGAGGAATCGCCATACTGTTTTCCATAATGGTTGAACTAGTTTACAATCCCACCAACAGTGTAAAAGTGTTCCTATTTCTCCACATCCTCTCCAACATCTGTTGTTTCCTAACTTTTTAATGATTGTCGTTCTAACTGGTGTGAGATGGTATCTCATTGTGGTTTTGATTTGCATTTCTCTGATGGCGAGTGATGATGAGCATTTTTTCATGTGTCTGTTGGCTATATGCATGTCTTCTTTTGAGAAATGTCTGTTCATATCCTTTGCCCACTTTTTGATGGGGTTGTTTGTTTTTTTCTTGTATATTTGTTTGAGTTCTTTGTAGATTCTGGATATTAGCCCTTTGTCAGATGAGTAGATTGCAAAAATTTTCTCCCATTCTGTAGGTTGCCTGTTCACTCTGGTGGTAGTTTCTTTTGCTGTGCAGAAGCTCTTTAGATTAATGAGATCCCATTTGTCAATTTTGGCTTTTGCTGCCGTTGCTTTTGGTGTTTTAGACATGAAGTCCTTGCCCATGCCTATGTCCTGAATGGTACTACCTAGATTTTCTTCTAGGGGTTTTATGGTATTAGGTCTAACATTTAAGTCTCTAATCCACCTTGAATTAATCTTCATATAAGGAGTAAGGAAAGGATCGAGTTTCAGCTTTCTACTTATGGCTAGCCAATTTTCCCAGCACCATTTATTAAATAGGGAATCCTTTCCCCATTTCTTGCTTCTCTCAGGTTTGTCAAAGATCAGATGGCTGTAGATGTGTGGTATTATTTCTGAGGACTCTGTTCTGTTCCATTGGTCTATATCTCTGTTTTGGTACCAGTACCATGCTGTTTTGGTTACTGTAGCCTTGTAGTATAGTTTGAAGTCAGGTAGCGTGACGCCTCCAGCTTTGTCCTTTTGACTTAGGATTGTCTTGGCAATGCGGGCTCTTTTTTGGTTCCATATGAACTTTAAAGCAGTTTTTTCCAATTCTGTGAAGAAACTCATTGGTAGCTTGATGGGGATGGCATTGAATCTCTAAATAACCTTAGGCAGTATGGCCATTTTCACCATATTGATTCTTCCTATCCATGAGCATGGTATGTTCTTCCATTTGTTTGTGTCCTCTTTGATTTCACTGAGCAGTGGTTTGTAGTTCTCCTTGAAGAGGTCCTTGACATCCCTTGTAAGTTGGATTCCTAGGTATTTTATTCTCTTTGAAGCAATTGTGAATGGAAGTTCATTCATGATTTGGCTCTCTTTTTGTCTGTTACTGGTGTATAAGAATGCTTGTGATTTTTGCACATTAATTTTGTATCCTGAGACTTTGCTGAAGTTGCTTATCAGCTTAAGGAGATTTTGGGCTGAGACAATGGGGTTTTCTAAATATACAATCATGTCATCTGCAAACAGGGACAATTTGACTTCTTCTTTTCCTAACTGAATACCCTTGATTTCTTTCTCTTGCCTGATTGCCCTAGCCAGAACTTCCAAGACTATGTTGAATAGGAGTGGTGAGAGAGGGCATCCCTGTCTTGTGCCAGTTTTCAAAGGGAATTTTTCCAGTTTTTGCCCATTCAGTATGATATTAGCTGTGGGTTTGTCATAAATAGCTCTTATTATTTTGAGGTACGTTCCATCAATACCGAATTTATTGAGCGTTTTTAGCATGAAGGGCTGTTGAATTTTGTCAAAAGCCTTTTCTGCATCTATTGAGATAATCATGTGGTTCTTGTTTTTGGTTCTGTTTACATGCTGGATTACGTTTATTGATTTGCGAATGTTGAACCAGCCTTGCATCCCAGGGATGAAGCCCACTTGATCATGGTGGATAAGCTTTTTGATGTGCTGCTGAATCCAGTTTGCCAGTATTTTATTGAGAATTTTTGCATTGATGTTCATCAGGGATATTGGTCTAAAATTCTCTTTTTTTGTTGTGTCTCTGCCAGGCTTTGGTATCAGGATGATGTTGGCCTCATAAAATGAGTTAGGGAGGATTCCCTCTTTTTCTATTGATTGGAATAGTTTCAGAAGGAATGGTACCAGCTCCTCCTTGTACCTCTGGTAGAATTCAGCTGTGAATCCATCTGGTCCTAGACTTTTTTTGGTGGGGAGGCTATTGATTGTTGCCTCAATTTCAGAGCCTGCTATTGGTCTATTCAGGGATTCAACTTCTTCCCGATTTAGTCTTGGGAGAGTGTATGTGTCCAGGAATTTATCCATTTCTTCTAGGATTTCTAGTTGATTTGCATAGGGGTGTTTATAGTGTTCTCTGATGGTAGTTTGTATTTCTGTGGGATTGGTGGTGATATCCTCTTTATCATATTTTATTGTGTCTATTTGATTCTTCTCTCTTTTCTTCTTTATTAGTCTTGCTAGTGGTTTATCAATTTTGTTGATCTTTTCAAAAATCTGGCTCCTGGATTCATTGATTTTTTGTAGGGTTTTTTGTGTCTCTATCTCCTTCAGTTCTGCTCTGATCTTAGTTATTTCTTGCCTTCTGCTAGCTTTTGAATGTGTTTGCTCTTGCCTCTCTAGTTCTTTTAATTGTGATGTTAGAGTGTCAATTTTAGATCTTTCCTGCTTTCTCTTGTGGGCATTTAGTGCTATAAATTTCCCTCTACACACTGCTTTAAATGTGTCCCAGAGATTCTGGTATGTTGTATCTTTGTTCTCATTGGTTTCAAAGAACATCTTTATTTCTGCTTTCATTTCGTTATGTACCCAGTAGTCATTCAGGAGCAGGTTGTTCAGTTTCCATGTAGTTGAGTGGTTTTGATTGAGTTTCTTAGTCCTGAGTTCTAGTTTGATTGCACTGTGGTCTGAGAGACAGTTTGTTATAATTTCTGTTCTTTTACATTTGCTGAGGAGTGCTTTACTTCCAATTATGTGGTCAATTTTGGAATAAGTGCGATGTGGTGCTGAGAAGAATGTACATTCTGTTGATTTGGGGTGGAGAGTTCTATAGATGTCTATTAGGTCCGCTTGGTGCAGAGATGAGTTCAATTCCTGGATATCCTTGTTAACTTTCTGTCTCGTTGATCTGTCTAATGTTGACAGTGGAGTGTTGAAGTCTCCCATTATTATTGTATGGGAGTCTAAGTCTCTTTGTAAGTCTCTAAGGACTTGCTTTATGAATCTGGGTGCTCCTGTATTGGGTGCATATATATTTAGGATAGTTAGCTCTTCCTGTTGAATTGATCCCTTTACCATTATGTAATGGCCTTCTTTGTCTCTTTTGATCTTTGATGGTTTAAAGTCTGTTTTATCAGAGACTAGGATTGCAACCCCTGCTTTTTTTTGTTCTCCATTTGCTTGGTAGATCTTCCTCCATCCCTTTATTTTGAGCCTATGTATGTCTCTGCATGTGAGATGGGTCTCCTGAATACAGCAGACTGATGGGTCTTGACTCTTTATCCAGTTTGCCAGTCTGTGTCTTTTAATTGGAGCATTTAGTCCATTTACATTGAAGGTTAATATTGTTATGTGTGAACTTGATCCTGCCATTATGATATTAACTGGTTATTTTGCTCGTTAGTTGATGCAGTTTCTTCCTAGCCTCGATGGTCTTTACATTTTGGCATGTTTTTGCAATGGCTGGTACCGGTTGTTCCTTTCCGTGTTTAGGGCTTCCTTCAGGGTCTCTTGTAAGGCAGGCCTGGTGGTGACAAAATCTCTAAGCATTTGCTTATCTGTAAAGGATTTTACTTCTCCCTCACTTATGAAACTTAGTTTGGCTGGATATGAAATTCTGGGTTTAAAATTGTTTTCTTTAAGAACGTTGAATATTGGCCCCCACTCTCTTCTGGCTTGTAGAGTTTCTGCCAAGAGATCTGCCGTTAGTCTGATGGGCTTCCCTTTGTGGGTAATCCGACCTTTCTCTCTGGCTGCCCTTAAGATTTTTTCCTTCATTTCAACTTTGGTGAATCTGGCAATTATGTGTCTTGGAGTTGCTCTTCTCGAGGAGTATCTTTGTGGTGTTCTCTGTATTTCCTGAATTTGAATGTTGGCCTGCCCTACTAGCTTGGGGAAGTTCTCCTGGATGATATCCTGAAGAGTGTTATCCAACTTGGTTCCATTTTCCCCCTCACTTTCAGGCACCCCAATCAGACGTAGATTTGGTCTTTTTACATAATCCCATACTTCTTGCAGGCTTTGTTCATTTCTTTTTCTTCTTTTTTCTTTTGGTTTCTCTTCTCGCTTCATTTCATTCATTTGATCCTCAATTGCTGATACTCTTTCTTCCAGTTGATCGAGTTGGTTACTGAAGCTTGTGGATTTGTCACGTATTTCTCGTGTCATGGTTTTCATCTCTGTCATTTCGTTTATGACCTTCTCTGCATTAATTAGTCTAGCTGTCAATTCTTCCACTCTTTTTTCAAGATTTTTAGTTTCTTTGCGCTGGGTATGTAATTTCTCCTTTAGCTCTGAGAAGTTTGATGGACTGAAGCCTTCTTCTCTCATCTCGTCAAAGTCATTCTCTGACCAGCTTTGATCTGTTGCTGGCGATGGGCTGCGCTCCTTTGCATGGGGAGATGCGCTCTTATTTTTTGAATTTCCAGCTTTTCTGCCCTGCTTTTTCCCCATCTTTGTGGTTTTATCTGTCTCTGGTCTTTGATGATGGTGATGTACTGATGGGGTTTTGGTATAGGTGCCCTTCCTGTTTGATAGTTTTCCTTCTGACAGTCAGGACCCTCAGCTACAGGTCTATTGGAGATTGCTTGAGGTCCACTCCAGATCCTGTTTGCCTGGGTATCAGCAGCAGAGGTTGCAAAAGATAGAATATTGCTGAACAGTGAGTGTACCTGTCTGATTCTTACTTTGGAAGCTTCCTCTCAGGGTTGTACTCCACCCTGTGAGGTGTGGGGTGTCAGACTGCCCCTAGTGGGGGATGTCTCCCAGTTAGGCTACTCAGGGGTCAGGGACCCACTTGAGCAGTCTGTCCCTTCTCAGATCTCAACCTCCGTGTTGGGAGATCCACTGCTCCCTTCAAAGCTGTCAGACAGAGTCATTCGGGTCTGCACAGGCCTCTGCTGCTTCCCCTTTTGTTGTTTAGCTGTGCCCTGTCCCCAGAGGTGGAGTCTACAGAGACAGGCAGGTTTCCTTGAGCTGCTGTGAGCTCCACCCAGTTCGAGCTTCCCAGCGGCTTTGTTTACCTACTTAAGCCTCAGCAATGTCGGGAGCCCCTCCCCCAGCCTCGCTGCTGCCATTTTGGTTAGATCGCAGACTGCTGTGTTAGCAATGAGGGAGGCTCCGTGGGCGTGGGACCCTCCCGGCCAGGTGTGGGATATATTCTCCTGGTGTGCCCGTTTGCTTAAAGCGCAATATTGGTGTGGGAGTTACCCGATTCTCTAGGTGTTGTGTGTCTCAGTTCCCCTGGCTAGGAAAAGGGATTCCCTTCCCCCTTGCGCTTCCCAGGTGAGGGGATGCCTCGCCCTGCTTCAGCTCTCGCTGGTCGGGCTGCAGCAGCTGACCAGCACCGATTGTCCGGCACTCCCCAATGAGATGACTCCAGTACCTCAGTCGAAAATGCGGAAATCACCGGTCTTCTGTGTGGCTCGCGCTGGGAGTTGGAGACTGGAGCTGTTCCTATTCGGCCATCTTGCTCCGCCCCCCATCGAATTTTATATCTAACTCTAGGCTTCTTTCCCTTGTTGCTAAGGGAAATACAAACCGAATATCTGTGTTGTGCTTCTGATATAATTAAATAGATTCCTATAAATGCTAAACCAAAAAGCAAAACAAACAAAATTTAAACCTTACACGAAAATAAAAACAACCTACCTAGGGTCTCTGAAGTATATGTGAAATGAGGAACATCTTCTGATGGACAGTCTAACTCCAGAAAAAGAGAGTAGGTAGAATTAATTACTATTCTTGTGGCTTTTTAAGATAGAGGGCAAGATATAATCAGCTCCCTAATTGCTGGCTGAAATTCCGAAAGAAAACACATAGCCTTTCTGGCCAGAAGTCATAATTCAAGGCAACTACAGTCATTAGAATATGAAGGGTTAATCCTCAAGGATACAGGATCAGAGAAAGAGATCCCCAGATTCTATGTGTAAACTCTTCTCAAACCTCTGGTTGCAACCAGAAATGCACAAAGGTGGAACAAACTGCTAGCAACCGTAATAAATTCCAAATTACTAAATGCAAATCCTTTGTACCCAAAGCTGGGGTTTTCAAATTGAATCAAACATTATTGATTGTGTACCACAAGAAGAATACCAACATTCTCAAGGAATAATATGGAATCCAGAGTCTTCATAGTATAATATTTAAAATTCTAGAATATAATTCAAAACTATTAAGCATACAAGCAACTTGGAAAATGTGATCTATTCTCAAAGAAAAAATAATCAACAAACAATGGATAACTCAGAAGACAGAACTTTTAGACTAGGACTTTAAAGCAGATATTATAACTAAACTTGATTTGAAAGGAAGAAATAAACTTATAATGAATAAAAAGATAGAATACCTTGAAAGATAGAAACAATGAAAAGATTCAAATGGAAATTTTAAAACTGAAAAAGGCACCATTTGACATTAAAAGTGCACAGGATGGTCTTAGCAGAAAAATAACAGCAAAGCATGAAGCGCTAAAAGGCCAAAAATACATCACAAATTTTATATTCTAGAGATTGTAGATATCACCTCACAGGAATAATATTTCCTCACAGGAAAAGAGTCACTAACTAAAAAGATAGATTAATAGAACATATCTCATCCGAAAAAGAAAGAAGGACTGAAAGAAATAGTGAAGAGAGCTTCAGGGACCGGTGAAGTAACAGAACATTAAAAGAAAGTCTTACGTGTGTGTGATTGGAATCCCAGAGTTGATAGATGATTGATCAAAATATATATTTTTTGTCTGAATGATATAAACATATATTATGGCCTGAAATTTTCTGAAATCTGGTGAGAAATGTAAATTTACAGTCAAGAGCCTGTAAAATTCAAGAAGAATATATATGAGGAAAACCAAACTAAGTATTCCACAGCCAGTTGCTGAGACCCAGAGAAACATCTTGCTAACAGCCTGAGAAAAACAATAACTTACATAGAGGGAGAACATTATTTGAATGGCCAAAGACTAATTAGAAACAATAGAAATGAGAAGACAGCAATACATGTCTTAAAAGTTCTAAAAGTCAAACACTTCTAAGCCAGAAGTCCATATCCGCATCAATATCTTTCAAAACGGATGGGGTGACATTTTCAGATAAAAGAAAAATAAGTGAACGTATCATCTGGAGATCTTCAATACAAGAAATGTTAAAAGACATTCTTCAGAGTGAGCGGATCTGATAGGATGTGGAAACTTGTATCCTCAGGAAGAAATGGAGAATGTCAGAAACGATAAATATTAGATAAATATAAGATACTATTTTTCTTCCTCAGTTTAAAAATGTTTATGGCTACTTAATAAAATATAAATATATAATTATATGTATATATAACACAAAATGACCCAGTAGCATAAAGATCAAGGGTCATAAAGGGTTACAAGATTTCTGCACTTTGCATGAACTGATAAAATATTAACTCTAAGCAGACTGAAAGCTTAAGTGGTGTTATTCCTTAAGTATCACTTAAAAATGTAAAAATTAGCAGTCTAACGCATAAACTAAAATGAAATATGAATAAAATCCAAGTAACAGAAAAGAAGTCAGGAAATGAGAGACAGAAGGACACAAACTGATATAGAAAACACAGGTGAAACAAGAGGCTCAAGGAAAAGAAACTTTGAGGGCATGTTTATATCCAGTTACAGATAACTAGTTTGTGGATTTTCTTTATTTTTGTTTTCTATTCTGTTGATTTCTACTCTTTATTATTTGTTTGCTTCTTGTTTGGCCTCGATTTAGTTATTTTTCAAAGCAGTTCTGACTCAAATTTTCAATGTTGGATGAGTTTTATAGGAGAATATTGGTTGTTTTGAAGGAAAAGGACAAAAAAATGGAAGTGGGACAAACAGAAAACAAAATGATAGTAAGTTAGACCTAACTCCCATTATATTGATAATTAAGTTAAATGTTAATAAATTCATTTCAATTAAAAAATCAAGAATGTCAGAACTGATTTTAAAAATCAACACTAAACTCTATGCATGAGAGCTATTTTATACATAAAGACAGGTTGAAAATGAATGGATACAATATGTATCATGCATGCAGTATGAGTTAGAAACCTGAAATGGCTAGCTGTGTTAATATGTAAAATAGACTTAGAGCAAAAATTAGCAGACACAGATAGACATTTATTACTGATAAAACAGTCAGTTTACCAAGAACAAAAAACAATCATAAATCTATATTTACCTGATAACAGAACTTTAAAATCATGAAGAAAAAATTTATAAAAATAAAAAAGAGCCAATTTCAAAAACATACTTAACAATGTTAATACATCTTTCAGCAATTGATAGAACTGGACTTTTATTTTTTAAAAAAGTAAAGACATAGATAATCTGAACAACATTATCCCACTACCTTGACCTTACTGATATTCCAAAAGCAATATTCACAACAATTACAAAGTACACATTTTTTGCAAGTGGATATGGTAGATTTATCAAGATAAATTATATGCTGGTCCATACAAATATTTTCAAGATATTTCAAAAAGTTGGACTCACATAGAACAAGTCCTCTTTTATAAATGGAATGGGATCACAAATAATAAACTATTTAGAAAAACACAAATATTTGAAAATTATGCAGAATAGTTATAATCTATGGCATAAAGAAGAAATTATACAAGGATTAGGAACCGCTATTAACTAAATGATGAAACACAGCATATCAGTTTCGTAGGTTGCAACTAAAATGATTCTTAGAGAGAAATGTATAGGTTTAATCTAAAATCAGTGACTCAAGATTCCAGAGGGAAGACTTTAAATAAGTACTAGAAGGATATGAGGTCAGAAAGCATGCAGATTCCACATTAGAAATGGCACCATGTGTCAGCTAAAGAGTTTGAAATATACACTTAATATCCTAGAGAATCACTGCAGGTTTCTAAGCAGGAAAGAAGTAAGATCAGATTTTTCATTTTGAAACGATTATTCTGATAGCAATGTGAATTATGGATTCATTTTAGAACTTCTTGGAGCAAGGAGAAGAGATAGCAAAAGTCATTATAATAATCTAGTAGTAGAAGGAGCTGGATTCCACTAAAATGCTGTCAATGGAAGTTGAGTGGTCACTGGTAAAAGAGTTATTAAGGAGGTAGTAGCTACAGGATTTGGTAACTGATCATATGTTGATGGTGAGCAAAAGGATGAACTACTTTTAGACTTTGGTGAAAAAGGGAATGTGGGAATAGCAAAAAAAGTCACAGACACAGAAAACACAGGTGAAACAAGAGACTCAAGAAAAGACAACTTTGAGGGGCATGTTTATATCCAGTTACAGATACCCAGTTTGTGGATTTCCTTTATTTTTATTTTCTATTCTGTTGATTTATACCCTTTATTATATTTTGCTACTTGTTTGTATTAGATTTCTCTTTTCTTTTTAAAGCAATTTTGACTCAATGAGTTTTATAGGATAACATTGTTTGTTTTGGATAGACAACCAATACAATAGGAAGGATAGTAGATCTGGAAGAATTTTCCAGCTAGTTTTAAATAGTGGCATGAAGAATTATTTTCCTATTGGGAGCACTGAAGAGATTTGGTCTTGAGGTGACCAAGTAAATGAGATCTCTGTATTCAACACAATGATGCACGTTGCAGAAGATGGAATTGTCAGAGGTGTTTGAATAAGAGCAACTCCATCTTGAATAGGGGCTGAATAAAGTAAAGCTGAGACCTACTGAGCTGCATGCATTCCCAGTTAGACATTCTAAGTCACAGGATGAGCTAGGAGGTCGGCACAAGATATAGGTCATAAAGACTTGCTGATAAAACAGCTTGCAGTAAAGAAACTGTCCAAAGCACACTAATAACCAAGATGGAGATGAGAGTGCCTTGGGTCATCCTCTCTGCTACCCTCCCTCCCACCAGTGCCATGACAGTTTACAAATGCCATGGTAATGTCAGGAAGTTACCGTCTGTGGTCTAAAAAGGGGAGGCACGAAATAATCCACCCCTTCTTTAGCATATAATCAAGAAATAACCATAAAAATGGGCAACCAGCAGCCTGTGGGGCTGGTCTGCCTATGGAGTAGCCATTCTTTTATTCCTTTACTTTCCTAATAAACTTGCTTTCACTTTACTCTATGGACTCATCTTGAATTCCCTCTTGGTTGAGATCCAAGAAACCTCTCTCAGGATCTGGATCAGGACCCTGTTCTGGTAACACAATCAGCATCATATTGGGTAGCTATTGGGTTATGTTGTTTGGAAGATCCTGATATTCACAGCCTTATCCTGTTGATCATCATTTCCCAGGCACAACATTTCCATTTCTGAGATAGATCCTGGCTGCCTTGTGCATAGACAGCATTCCTGCTTCATTGCCATGAGTACTGAAACTAAAGTTTCCCTAGCAACTGATGAACATCCATCAGTGTTTTCAGATTTCATTAATTCATGTTCTATTTCTATCTAATATTCTCCCACCTGCACAATGTGTTCTCATTAGTTACAGTAATAGCTGTTAATCACTTTGAGCTGAGAAGAGGAACATGGAACAGAATAACTTCAGAACACCCATTCTAAGTTTTTATACTTTGTATGGGAAATGAAAAAGCACAGAAGGATTTGTTTTTAAGAGTCTGGGAAAAGAGTATTCTGTAAAACACCTCACACTAGTATATTTTGTAGTAAATTCTCAATTCTGTATAAACATACAACTAGGAATTGCATGTTTATATATTCTAATAGTTTTTCACTCTTAATCACACTTCACTTTTATTTACTACATTTGATAATATTAATAAAGTCATCTTTTTGGAAATTACTCACATTGTTTTTTCTAATATCTCTGTTCACTTCCCTTCTCTGTCTCTGTGCATTCCTCTTTCTCTGTTCATTATATTCTCACAGTAACTAATTACTTCCAAATATACATCTTCCCATAAAGGCAATTCTCCTGAGCTTCAAACAACTGTTTCCAACTGCCTGGTGGACATCTCCATATGGATGTTCCAAAGGACCTAAACTCAACTTGTCAAAGACTAAATTCATACATACTACTTGCATTCATTTAATCAATTTGTGACACCAACAACAGCCGTCATCCAAATCCTAAGAGCCATCCATAAAATCTCTTTCTATCATTTTGCAATTCCTGATAGCTTTACCTCTAAAGAATATCCGAGATCTGTTCACTTCCTACTTTTATCATCTGTCACTGAAACTACCACAGTGACTGCACTTTTCTGCTTTAAACTCGTTCTCTTTTCAGATATCAGAATTATCTACTAAGAAACACATACACACACGCAACACAAACACACATACACACGCTCACATATATGTGTGTATGTATAGACATATACGAAAAACTAGTACATTACTTTATTAAAGTATTTCTATGACTCTCCACAGCATAGAGAATGCAGTTCTGTTTACATCACTAAATTAGTTCAGGGAGGCATTTTAAGAATAAGTAATGATTAAATAAATATACCAAGGTAAACAGTTAATGCTAACCACAACAAACACTTCCAAAATTTTTCAACATCTAATCATAGAGTCATGGATCTGAATATAATCATGTCTCCATCATCAAACATTTATTGAGTCCTTGATATTTGTCAGCCACATTTCTAGATACTAGAAATATATTAGTAGACAAGGCAATGTTCATACATTTGTGATGTTTACCTTCTTTATATAAATCAGTCATTAATTTCAAAGGAATGGTACCATTTCTAAAGATATAAAGTAAGTCATTTGAAAATAAAGAATTGGAGTTATTTTTTAACCAAAGTAGTCAAAGAAAGATGTCTCCAAGGAAATGATACTTGATTTGATACCTAAATGCTGAAAAGGATTAGCCTTAATGGTGGGGTTACAATTTTTGCAACAGATGGTCAAAGTAACTCCTATAACAGGCCTGTAAGTGAGAATCATTCTAGAACACATTCTAGGAGGAGTGAAAGATGGAAAATGTGGCTGGAAAATGAGTAAGGAAAGAGTAGTGGGAGATAATCTCTATAGAGTGAAGTGACATGCAGATCAGGGATAGTCTTTTAGGCCAGAGTAAGTCAATGAGTAAAAGATTATGTTTTCAGTTTCCTATCTCTAGGGGAGTAACACATTATTGTGCTTCCTTTTTACCAATGAGGTGTTCTTTCTCATTTATTTTCACCATTATAAACCTACTCTTGGCCAGGTGTGGTGGCTCACGCCTGTAATCCCAGCACTTTGGGAGACCAAGGCGGGTGGATCACTTGAGGTCAGGAATTCGAGACTAACATTTCCAATACAGTGAAACCTCATCTCTACTAAAAATAGAAATACACAAGCCCAGTGTGGTGGCACATACCTGTACTCCCAACTACTCAGGAGGCTGAGGCAGAAGAATCTCTTGAACCCGGGAGGCAGAGGTTGCAGTAAGCCGAGATTGCACCACTGCACTCCAGCCTGGGAGACAGAGTGAGACCCTGTCTCAAAAAAACAAAAGAATCAAACCATTATAAATCTGCTATTTAAAATAAAATAGAAAAGCAAACCCAATAGACTTGTAAGTACTTCTGTGTAGTTTCAAAGGAGGAGCAATTGTGATTTAGGACATTTTCCTAATCTCTTCTATCTTTATTTTGACCGTTTTCTCTCTAATTGAAATTTCCTTTTTCTTTCTCATTAAGATTTTTCCATGGTTTCCACAATAAACATTCATTTTTATTGAAAGTTCTGGAATAATTTTAATTAAACTATCTGATTGATAACTGCTTAAAGTGCTCCCAATTCTAGCATATATGTTTAATAAAACCTTGAAACATAAATTAAAGGGAAATTATTTTTAGTGGTAGAAAATCATAAATATCTCCTAAGTGATGGTGATCTTCAGAAATTTTTTGAAATCTCCCAGAATCAAAGACTGTAAGATAATCATGGTAATAGAGGCCATGCCTGTTATGTGCATTAAATTAATCCATTCTGTTGAAAGAAAAGCTCCAGGTGAACTAAATTTAAAGAAGTTTAATTGAGCAATTAGTAAACTGGGCAGCCCCTAGAATCACAGCAGATTCTGAGAGAATCCGGGGATATCTTGTTGTCAGAACAAATTTACAGACATAAAAAGGGAAGTGACATATAGAAATTGACAGTGAGATGCAGAAACAGCTGGAGTGGTTACAGGTTGGCATTTGCCTTATTTGAACAGAGTTTGAACACTTAGCAGTCGATGACTGGTTGAAATATGACTGCTAGGATGGGGCAAGATGCATCTATTGTTACAACACATACTCCTAAATTAGGTTTTCACTCTCATCTGCCTATTAAGCTAAGTTACAGTTTATCCACAAGGACTCAAATATTGAAGTACAAAGTCCTTCTCAGATCATATTTAGTTTGATTTAACAGTATTATCATGTGCCATGATGAATGTGAACATTAAGCTAATCAGGTATCTTTAACAATGGTCATGTATACCGTTTTCATAAGGTTTGCTTTGCATTCTAGTATAAAACCATTAAATCCAAAGCACAGATTTTTATAGTTTTTAAAAACACATTCTAGAGCTACATTAAACATGTGCCAGAGCTGCCTCAAAGAATTAAGCTTATTGTTTTTCAGACAACAGTAGAAATGTAGTAGATTTGATTGGGTATCTAAATTTGACCATAATCTAGGTTAAATTTACATAGCTTATTTAACACTTTGGCCTCTGGAGTATCCTAGTTGATACAACCTGGCATCTAATCAAAGTCATCATATACAGAAATGGTTATATGAGTAAATTATGAGGGGACCTTGAAATTTGTAAGAGATTGTGTGTGGGCTTAATTCAAGTCACAGTCATTAAGATTATAATTCATGCAATCCAGTGTTATCAAGATGTGTATGCTGCTGAGCCCAGATGTCCTTAGTAATCTGCTGAAATGTCTCTAACTCAGCAATTTAGAGATTTTTTTTTTCTAAGAATACTGCTCTCCTTCATGTAGCAGCCCTCTCTCATTTCTCCCTTTTATTTGAAACTCTATGAATAAAGTACATGGAGAAAAAAGTCACAAATGTCCTTGCAGGACAATTAGGAGTTAATTGTTTACACATCCCTCATTCAATATATTGCTTTCAAAATACATCTGTGACTGCAGCGCAAAGATCTGCCTGGAAGGTAATATGATAAGAAAATCTACCGTAAAATACCTAATAAATTGAAAAGAATGGAAAATAAATACCACCTAAAGTAGTTATATTTCGTGAAGACATTTGTATGGAACTCTTTCAAATGGAAAATAGTTCCATTTTAGACTTGATTACTCCTTCTGGGTGCTAGTAATCATCTGAATAGCAGTTATTGCTTCTTAATAATGACCATTGTGGGTCTCTTGTTCAAGTTCTTCTATCCTCAAACACAATGTTCAGAATGTCAAGGTTGACTGTTTCATGAATAATTCAAAGTGATCAGTTGCTGAATTGCCATTCATGGTCCAGGGGTGGGTTACCATTGAAACTAGTTCACTGAGTAGAGTAGCTCACCAGAATATATCTGAAAAGAAGCCAACATTCTGGATTTGTTTCTTTTTTCTAGCAGTGACATTGTAAAAGAGAAAGAAAGATACTAGGCTCAGAGTGGATGGATGTTCACTGGAAGAAAAGCTTTCAACCACTAACACTATAAAGCAATGAACGTGGATTTTTATATAAACAATCCCACTGCTAGAGACCCATGCTTTTCTTCCCAGAATTCCCTTTTAGGCAAGATTCCCTGGCAGTGTCTCTGTGTGACCATTTTCTCAACCAAGGGTCTGTAGCTACAGTTTCAGGCTGGGCAACTGAAAAAAAAAAAAAAAAAAAAAAAAAAAAAGCTTACTAAAAGAGAAACCATTTCCAATAAAAACAACAGGATTTCTGTAGACTGGGCCAAGCCAATTTCTGTTTTGTATAACTGCTTGGGTTCTAACAGGTCTTTTATATATATTTTTTCCCTAATAGATTGAAAGACTGCTTTTTACTGCTGAGCTATAGCAATACAATCCAGTAAAAATAGCCAAGTATCTTTCTGTACAGGCTTGTAATTTCCTTTTCTGTTAAGGTTATTTTGGAAATAAAAGAAATTAATAAATCAAAGAAAACTGTAGGAGTCTTCTTTTTCCTCAGTCACTGCAACCTCAGTCAGTCCAATAATCTTCAATCCAATCAATTTGATAAACTTCAATTTAACTAACTTTTATTAAACACTT
The DNA here is from genome assembly GCF_007565055.1 of Rhinopithecus roxellana. Classification (NCBI taxonomy): domain Eukaryota; kingdom Metazoa; phylum Chordata; class Mammalia; order Primates; family Cercopithecidae; genus Rhinopithecus; species Rhinopithecus roxellana. The sequence goes on along the minus strand of NC_044553.1, from coordinate 141,813,802 downwards.
AATACCTGGGGCATGATTAAACAAAAAATACAGTGCTCTATTTAAGCATACATTTTAAAGCAGGACTATTTCAGGTAAAAAAAAAAAAAAAAATCAATTCAATTAGACTAAAACAAAAATAAAGTTTAAAATTGTAGCAGGACAAGCCACAGACAAAACTCCTCAGACACCAAATTAAAGAAGGAAGGGGTTTATTCGGCCGTGGGCTTCTGCAAGACTCCTGTCTCAAGAGCTGAGTTCCCCGAGTGAGCAATTCCTGTTTCTTTTAAGGACTCACAGCTCTAAGGGTGTGTGTGTGAGAGGGTCATGATCGATTGAGCAAGCAGCGGGTACGTGGCTGGGGGCTGCATGCACTGGTAATTAGATTGGAACAAAACAGGATAGGGATTTTCACAGTGCATTTCTATACAATGTCTGTAATCTATAGATAACATAACTGATTAGGTCAGGGGTCAATCTTTAACTACCAGGCCCAGGGTGTGGCACCACGCGGTCTGCTTGTGGATTTCATTTCTGCCGTTTAGTTTTTACTTTTTCTTTCTTTGGAGGCAGAAAGTGGGCATAAGACAATATGAGGGGTGGGAGTTTTCACTTTTATTTTTACTACCTATGTCTTCTTGCAAGACAGATCAATAGTGATTCATATAGTACACTTGTGCTGAAGCATTTTGGTGAACTAAGGTAGCGATGAAGCTTTTTATCATTTGAAGAAGTACATGTAGCAAACAATGGAGCAGTAAGCAGGTTCCTATTACTATTATAACTCTTATTATAAGAGATTCAAATCCTCCTAGCACTGGGAACCATTTTCCAAACATGGCCCCAGGATCAAATCCATGCCACACTTGCACAGGCACATGTGCCAGTTTTGTCATATCTCTAACTAAGTCTTCAACTACTTGCCTTTGATTATCTATGTGTAGGCAGCAATTAGTAAGGTTAAATTTCCTACAGACCTCTCCTTCAGCTGCTACCAAGTAGTCGAGAGCTAATCTATTTTGATAGATAGCATTTCTCATCTGAGTTTCTTGCCAGGCCAGAATAATCAAGGCTTTGCTGGTTTTATTAGTGATTATTTTTAAGACAGCTTGTAACTGTATGATTCTGTTGATCATGTAAATGGGGTCCGGTATCCCCATGAGCCGTCTTGTGCCCAAGGAGCAGCCCCATAATATTGTATGATTTTCTCAGGTGGCCATTTATTATTGTTTTCAATTTTCTATAGCTATGATTCTCTTTTTGCTGGAAGCGTAGACAGGGAAGCCTAGGAGTTCACCTGTTTTAACGGGCAGTAGGAAGAAAGATGGTTTAATAGTGCCAATAACACAACTACCTGCCCACTGGTCAGGTAATTTGGCGTAAGCTCTATGTCCACATATCCAGTATAATCCAGTGGGGGCTGTCCGGGCCCGGTGGGACTCCGGGTGGGTCCGCACGGTTTGCAACTTTGGGAATTTATTAAATGGATTTCCCTCTGTGTGATTTGAACTCTACTAAGTGACTGTTTTTGTGGTACCATTATACAGTTTCTGTCTCAGACAACCAAGTTGTCCTATGGGGTGAGTGAATTCTTTTCCTTCTCTAGCTATGCAATATTGTCCAATAATTGAGGCTTTTAGGACCCAGAAATTATCAAGGTGATTCTTTTGAGCTGGGAATTCATCAGGAAACAGGTCTGTACATACTAATTCTTGGGCTTCCCATGGCCATTGATCTATTACAATTCCTTCATGTTACATACATAACAAAGTGACATTGAGAAACGGGGCTATATGCTCGGCTAATTGCAAAAACAAATTTCTTGCTTTTCCTGGAATTTCTGGTACTGGTACATTTATTTCATCATAGAAAGTTTGAAACACTGGCTCAGGAGAGCGTTTGTAAACTTCTCCCCAAACCAAGATATTTACTCGAGGATCCAGTCTGGCCCCGTCGATGCCTAAGGTCACACACTCTTTTCTTTTTTTCAGTGAGGATCAAAGGGGATTAGCTATTACTAGCTCTAAGGCGTTACATTGTCCCTTAGTACAGGAAGGGCCATTTTTTCCTTTCTGAAGGTGGACTGGATCATTTTCATTTTTTTTTTTTTTTCATTTAAGTGGCCTAAGTGACACAAGACCAGTATTTACATTTATTTCCATACAGTCCTAATTTATGACAGATGTACTTATTTTCTGCCATATAGACTCTTTTTAAATTAAGAGAACCACACCTTATTCCTAACTTAATACTACTAATGACAGCACAGGCATCAAATTTTAAGGTGACTTGTTTGGGCACCCTTTTTTCTTCTGTTTTGGCTAACACTTTACTCATTTCGTTCATGAGCCCCAACCAGTCCTCAGTCCTTAATCTTATTTTAAAAACTGTGGTCATGGGAGGCTCAGATGGGTCATAACACACATCAGGTTGGTCATTTCCTGGGCTACATACCTTGTATAGAATAGCATTACACAAACAAGTTCTTTTTAGAGTTCCAGTACACTTATAATAACCATAAAATGATAGGACCGTAGCAACCTTTTGTCCTACCTCAGTGACTTGATGTATACACTGGGAACAGTCCTCAGTCTGAGGAAGGTTAGTTGAAGTCCTTACTGTAAAAGTCCAAATTTTAAGGAAAATGAGTTGCGCAATGAGTTTCCTCATGCTTCGGCCGTGCATGGACCAGTCAGCTTCCGGGTGTGACTGGAGCAGGGCTTATCATCTTCTTCAGAGTCACTTTGCAGGGGTTGGAGAAGCTGCTCCCATCCACGTTCTGCTCACAGTCTACTGATGTTTACGGATGGTCTCGGAGGTTGGGCCTCCTAGAATAAACTGAGTCCAACACCTCTACACAGTTATGTTCAACTGGGCTCTCTGATACCAGGAGCAAGGTGGTGGGGTTTAGGGTGTTGCAAACTTCAATGTTTATGTGGGGATCTTCACATGGCAAGCTTTAGTACTTGGTTAATCTAGCATTTGTTAACCAATGATGTCCTTTGGTAGTCATTAAAGTTACCACAGCATGGGGGGCCTTTACATTCAGATTTTGCCTAAGGGTTAGTTTATCTGCTTCTTGTGCTAACAGGGCCATCGCTGCTAGGGCCTTCAGGCCTGGGGGCCAGCCTTTGGAAATCCTGTCTAGTTGTTTTGAAAGACAGGCCACTGGCCTTGGCTAGGGTCCCACAGTCTGGGTTAAAACTCCAACGCCATTTTTTCTCTTTCTGACACATAGAGTGTAAAGAGTTTTGTCAGGTCAGGTAGCCTCAGGACTGGGACCGACATGAATTTTTCTTTCAACTCATGAAAAGCTCATTGCTGTTGGTTGTAATAGATGTAGTTTATCTAATCTACATTTTTATTAACTGTCGTCTACTAAAATATTGACTCAAATCCTGCAGCTATTTGATTTCAAGCTTTAAATTGATCTGGCATTCCTCATGGGACTCCAATTGCGTCTAAATAGACATGAGAGTTGAAAGACCTGTAAGGGGCTTCTCTCGCTTTACTATGTCTTATTCTTTTCCTTCTGGTTGATGAAATGCCAGGGTGAAAAGGATAGCCAATTGGACTAAAGTACAAGTGCCACTCTAGTTATTCAGCAGAGGGCCCAGTAAAGGTCCACCACAATACCACCACACATCCACTCAGGGATGAACAAGGGCTGACTGACTGATAAACTCTTGAAAATTCTTAAGCTCACTGTATCCTTTCAGGTCTCCAAGGAATCCTAAGTTTCCTCCCTGTCATGAGATACAAGAAGTGAACTTAGTGTTGGGAGATGGAAGCTGGATGGCTCTCGAGGGCTGACCTGCAGGGTGCCGGACTTCGGGATATATCAGAGAGAGCTTGGCATGACTTATTATTTCAGACTGTGGAATCCTGGAAAAGAGCTACCATGCAGCCTATGGCTGGTGGATTGGAAGACCACCTTAGTGGAAGGGGGACAATCTGGACCTCTGGCCTGCCATGCGCACAAGCACAACAATTGCTTTTGTTTAATGTGCAGATGGAATATTTGATGCATTTTAATCAGGCATTTGCATCTTGGTATCCTGTCTTAATTGCTAAAGCTTGTTGTAAGTCTTTAACTTCTGTGATCCTCTAGTGAAATGAATGTATGGTTTTAGGAAATGACAAAAACTGGTTGGGGCAGTCTATCCTTGCTCTTTAGTGGTCCACAGAATGTTGGACCAACTATGGCATGAAAGCTCTACATCGGGGCGGGGGGGCAAGACTTCTGTTTGGCACTGGGGTCTTTATCAAAATCTCCCCAGATTAAATGGTCTTAGCTTACTAATGCCTAGTCTGAGGAGAATCAGGAGGGACAGAAGTACTTTTCTGAAGTAGAAAGCTGTCTTTGACTTGGCAAGTCTTCACAGGGTATTACAAGGCAAGCATTAAATGCAATGGTTTGAGGTGAAATTGACTTGGTTATGTTAATAACTAGATGGTCAGCAAGAGAACGAGGAAAGAAGAAAGAGTAATAGAATAGAGGAAAAGAGTTAAATTTTTCTTAGCTTTAGTTTGGTAGGGTTTTCCCCTAGGACTATGGCCCATGACTCTGAAGGGGGTGGTGCTTTCTTGATTCAGGTGTGATGAGTCCATTCTTTTTTTTTTTTTTTTTCTACATGAATGGCAGTCTCAGTGGTTAGCAGCACAAGGTAGAGTCCTGCCCAGGCTGACTCGAGTTTTTCTTCTTTCCACCTTTTGATGAGAATGTGATCTTCAAGCTGGTGCTGGTTTACTGGAAATTCTAGGGGTGGTGCATGTGCTAAAAGACTTTTAGTTTTTTTTTTTTTTTTTTTTTTTTTTGCTAGAAAAGAAAGCAGAAGATAAACCAAGTATATAATTTTTAAGAAATTGATCTTTTGTTTTAAATGTGGGAAACTTGGCAGCGGACTTTATAGTCCTTAGTGCCTTTTTACTGAGAAATTTCCTTTAGCACCTATTTTTATTAGTTTTTAAACTAAAGAAAGCCAAATACCATTTTACACTTAACAATGCTTCTCATATGATTTTTATACCAGATTAGCTAAATTTTATCTTTATATTAGTATGTTATTAATGTTAAACCTAATTTTAATAAAACCTTATAGACATATTTATCTAATTTTTACTGTTTGACCATAAGGTAAGATTTTATAGACTCTTTTTAACCTTTTATAATTTTTGCTAAGGAGCAGGTTGGTGCTTTAAGAAAAACCTGTTATACTTTTACTTTAATGTCCAGTTCACAGAAAAACTGGATGACACTACTTTAACTTTAGCTAATATATTTATACACAGAATTTTCTTTACAATTAACATTTTAAAACTTGCTTAAACCTTCAAAACTATAATTTTTTAAACTTTTTAAATGTCGGTAAAAATGTACATTCTTAGGCTGCCTTATAATCCTTTTGCCAAAGGTATATTTTACTTTTCTCATACACCTTGCACATAAACTATCTTTTTTTCAATAGTTTTACATTCAGTAGGCCTAGTTACTTTTAAATTTTACAACATTTTTTGTATAAATTCTTTTTTTATAAGTATTTTCATGACTTTCGAAGACAATTCTTCGACATGCCTCAACTTTCTGACTTATTACAAATATTTCATTCTTTAAACAACCAGTTAATTTATTTCAGACAAGAATTTACCATATAATACTCTTTTTATATAAATTCTGCCCCTCCTTTTTTTCCTTTTTTTTTTTTTTTTTTTTTTCCTTAGGCTATTTCTGAACTGGTGAGGTGTGCTCACAATGAAGTTTCCTCTAAAAGTTTTTTTTTTTTTTTTACTTTTTTTGTTTTTTTTTTTTTTTGTTAGCAAAGTAGTTGCTGCTACAGATTGAATGCACTTGGGCCATCCGCTGGTTACTGGGTTAAGGATTTTTGATAGGAAGGCCTCAGTGCTTTCAGGATACGCCCTTGTTTACACTGACAACAAAGTGGTATTGGAGTGTTACAGGGTTACGAAGAATGCCTTCAATGATCAGTTATAGGTTTTAAATTTACCTTGGCTTTTAAAGGAATAGGGTACACTTTTTTTTTTCTTAACTACTTGTATATCTCTCTCTTTCTTTTTTTCTCTCTTTGACTTTGTCTCTCTCTGACTTTCTTTTTGCCTCTGTCACTTCGTCTCTCTCTTTCTCTCTCTTTCTCTGTCTCTTTCCTTTCTCTTTCTCTGTTTGTCTTTCCTTGCCTCTGCCAGCTGCTTATGCTACTGTTCTCTCAACCACTGTGTGTCGGGGGTGGGGAGTCTAAAACCAGCTGTAACCAAGTGTCTATGTATGGGAACTGGTCTGGGTTCCCTGGCTTACAGGTTACCTTGTGCCATACCTTTGAAACAAAGGACCTGTCCAGGCTTCTTTCTAATGATCAACCTACCTCTAATGCTGGCCAGTCTATCTTACACAAAGTTTTAAGTTTTCCTGGTGTCATAGTACTCCACAGTGTCCCTTAAATTATTTTTGAAATTTTTCAACATAGTTCCTAGGAGGGTAGGCTTATTTGTGCCTGACCTATTTTTCTTCAAGACAAAACACCATGCTCACACCACATGCACCTCACAAAACAAAGAACAGGTAAAAAGGGCACACACACACTTTTGCAGTTTGCATGAAACCAAAATCAAAACCAAAATCAGAGTATCCCGAAATCCAAGTCAGGTCAAAACCAAAACTAAAGTATCAAGCAACGCAAGTCAAGTCAAAAACAAAAACCAAAAGGCTGGTACAGGCAAGCCGTGGGTGATCAGGCCACGCTTCCACTCAAAAGGGGTAGGCAAGTTCCCAAGACCAATCCTGTCAAGCAATTCAAACCAAGTCAAAACCAAAACCAAAACCAAACTGCCGTAAAGGCACACCATGGGTGATCAGGCCACACTTCCACTCAAACGGAGTGGGCAAGTTTCAAAGACTAGTCTTACCAAGTTTTAGATGTCCAGTCTCCAAGTGTCCGTTCCTTCCTGGTGTTCAGCCACTGCATTGATCTTCCATGGGGGCCTGCCACACACTGCTCTGGCGAGGCATCCCACTGGGACAAATGCCTGCCTGGGAGCACTCTCATGATCCGTGTCACTCGGGCTGGTCAGAGTCTCCTGCAGGGATATTCCACAGGGCAGGCTTAAGTCACCTAAGAAGCTGCCTCGATCATCTGCCAATCACCTTGCTTCCCGGTCAGGGAACCAAGAAATGTAGCAGGACTAGTTGCAGACAAAACTCCTCAGACACTGAGTTAAAGAAAGAAGGGGTTTATTTGGCCGGGAGCATTGGTAAGCCTCCTGTCTCAAGAGCTGAGCTCCCCGAGTGAGCAATTCCTGTCCCTTTTAAGGGCTCACAACTCTAAGGGGGTGCGTGTGAGAGGGTCATGATCAATTGAGCAAGCAGGGGGTAAGAGACTGGGGGCTGCATGCACTGGTAATTAGATCAGAACAAAACAGGATAGGGATTTTCACAGTGCTTTACTATACAATGTCTGTAATCTATAGATAACGTAACCGATTAGGTCACGGGTGGATATTTAACTACCAGGCCCATGGTGTGGTGCCGGTCTGTCTCCTTGTGGATTTCATTTCTGCCTTTTAGTTTTTACTTTTTCTTTCTTTGGAGGCAGAAACTGGTCATAAGACAATATGAGGGGTGGTCTCCTCCCTTGAAATGAGAGAAAAACAACCCTATAGAATCAGAATACTGAGAGTTATTACAGAATCTGAGACAGAGTTCAATAGCAAAAGTCCAGGAAAGCCAACATGTCATTTCCACTTAAAAGAATAGTGCTCTGAGGAACTGAAATGCCATCAGAATTTTCTCCTTTCTATGTTTCTGTGCTAGACTTTCTCTTTTTGTAGACTAACCTCCTTTGCAAGGGAAATATATAGATAGATAGACAGACAGACAGATAGTTTTGACACCTGCCCACACACTCCTTCAGTATACCCAGGGAAGAGATTGATTGGCTTAGAAGTTAATCAGGTACCCATAAAATTTACCTCAAAGGAAAGTGACTCCAGCATGAACAAAGCAGCTCCTATGAGGAAGTTATGGTTGACAATAGGGAGAGACAATTCTTCTGTGAAGGAGGCAAAATGTTGCTAATAGGTTACTGAGATAACTACAGCACAAATAAAGAGGTAAGTGTGGGCCAGGTGTGATGGCTCACACTGGTAATTCCAACACTGGGAGGCCAAGGCAGAAGGATCATTTGAGACCAGAAGTTGGAGACCCACCTGGACAACATAGTGAGACTCCATCTACATAAAAAATAAAAATTTGAAAATAGCCTGGTCCCAGCTACTCTGGCAGCTTAGGTGAGAGGATCCCTTGAGCCTAGGAGGTCAAGGCTGCAGTGAGTCATGATAGCATCACTGCACTCCAGCGTGGGCGATGGAGCAAGGCAGTTTCCAAAATAAAACAAAGAACAAAGGAGATAAATGGTCATGATAAGTTAAAAGACTAGCTGTCCAAATGAAACCATACTTGAAATACATTTTTAAATTAGATCCAAATGAAAATTGCAAAATTCATCAAATCAACAATTAGGGATGGCATTATTTTGGGGAGTCTGATTTTACCATAAAAGTATGTTTCATGGACAAGATGATAATTATTAATGTTATACATTTTCAAGGTATCAGGTCTCATTCACTGGATCCTTTCAATACATGCTGCAGGTGTGTTTACAAGGTACATAAACAGAGTAAGTCCAGCTTGTTAAAGTGATGCCTCTGGGCATTTCAGAAATAACAATAATTTTAATAAGAACAATAACAATAGCAATAATAATAATAATAAGAGCTGTCACTTATTGTTACTACATGCTTGAACCTTCTTTTAGCAATTGAAAGTCTTATATGGTATATTATTATCTACAGTTTGTAGATGAAGTAAAAGAAAATCAGGCCGGGCGCGGTGGCTCAAGCCTGTAATCCCAGCACTTTGGGAGGCCGAGACGGGCGGATCACGAGGTCAGGAGATCGAGACCATCCTGGCTAACGCGGTGAAACCCCGTCTCTACTAAAAAATACAAAAAAAAAAAACTAGCCGGGCGAGGTGGCGGCGCCTGTAGTCCCAGCTACTCGGGAGGCTGAGGCAGGAGAATGGCGGGAACCCGGGAGGCGGAGCTTGCAGTGAGCTGAGATCCGGCCACTGCACTCCAGCCTGGGGACAGAGCGAGACTCCATCTCAAAAAAAAAAAAAAAAAAAAAAAAAAAAAAGAAAATCAAAGAGGTAAGGTAAATTTCCACAAATGACCTGATAGGATTTAAGTTCACATTAGTATACATATAGGATTTAAGTTCACATTAATCAATTCCATGTCTTGAGTTCTTTCCACCATGAAATGCAGCTTCTCTCTACTAAACCTTTAAAAGGAATTCAAAGTTGATCTATCTCAAAATCTCATGAATCTATTTTTTTCCAAAAGCATATTTCTTAGAAATGTGTCTTGAGGTAATGATAAGTTTGATTGCATTTGAAAGTAGAATTAACCGAAAACAAATCCTGGCTTAATAGCTGAGTCACATTAAAAGACTAATGAAACTCACAGGAGAAAATTCAAAAGGCAGTAACAATGATAACATCATAAACTTAGAAAAATTTAAAAGATAGTCCAGAATAACTCATTTTTATAAAACAATATAAAATGGTCATTCTGTCCCAACCAAAAGAAGGAGAACTACCAGTATGATGCTTTTTCATCTTCATCTAGCAACACATACCAACAAGGGTAGCTTACTGTCCAGGATATCCTCAGAATACCTCAGTTTTATTTTTCATTAATAAAATGTGCCTACACAGTTGATTCTATAAAGCTAGGCAGTAGAGTACAACTGTTCTTTAATTTGAAGCCTTGTGTATTCCTTACTGGCTGTGTGTCCCTGAGCAAGAAACCAACTTCTCTCATCCTTATATTTTGTATCTATAAAATAAATATAGTAATATTATTTTTCTCATAGACAAGATGGGAAGATTAAGTAAGATAGTATATGTGTAAGGCATCAGAACTCTGATACATGAAGAGCGCAAAATAAATGTTGGCTCTGATGATTATGATGATGACAATAAAGTCATTGATACCAACATATTACTATTTAAAATTTTGATTACCATTTACCCCAAATAGAAAAAAATACTAAAAGATCTTTAGGGCTTTCATTCTTTTTAATTTGCATGTGCCTGTATGTCTGCCTGAGTCTATTTAAATGAAGACTGTAAGTTGAGCAGGCTAATTAAATGGGCTTGGTGAAAGTTCAGTATGTAGAAGGGAGAAAAAAAAATACTTAAGGAACTAAAGAGTTTAATTGAAGACTTGAGGGAAGACTTAAGATAACTATAATTAGCTTGCTAAGCAAATGGTGTGTACTGGCATTTTGTGGGAAATCAGCAATTGTGTTGATTGAACAAGATTAGATACAGAAGGTGTTAAAAATCAGCAGAGATGTTTTGAATCAATCTTTTAGGTAATAGAAAGCCATTGAGGTTTCATAAGAAAGTAACTGCTAGAATTTGTCTAATAGCAATATTGAGCATCACTTTAATTGAGGTAAATCTGGAGGCAGAAAAGTGAAGGAGCTATTTAGGTCATACAGTACAACAATACTGACTAAGGTATTATATTACCATTTGTTATACTCTCATCAATAGTTACAATAATAATAATAATTTAAACATGAAAGTGATGTGATCACCAAGTTACTTTCAATTTCCCAAGAACTCAAGATAGTGGTTTCTCCAGCGAAATGCAATCTTTATTTCTGGAAGGAATTCTCCGCTAAGTTACTGTATCCATTCTAAACTTGTCAACCCTGATAAACAACATAGAAGAAAACTCTAACAATTCTCTATGAAGCTTTCAATTAAAACAACAGAAATTCCCAATCAGCCTAATACATTCCTCATCAAAATACTCTGAATCATTTTAGTTTTTCTGAATCATAGATCCTACTTCAGGAAAATCTCCAATACTGAAAATTCAGACACCATCTTTTGATTATGTGACATAATATAGGAAAGTTCAGAATGCAATAGACTAGATATATGAATAAATAAAATGCAGACATGGAGAATTTAAGGCCAGAGAATTAATAAAATTATGTTCTTGATTAAATTATCTCACTCTAGATACTTTATACTGTAGTTTACTTATTTAACTACCTTCTTTAATAGATGCTGAAAGTCAGACACAACCAGTTTAAATGATTTGCAATTTAATTTCCAAATCAGAAGACCGCATGCTTCATTCAGTGATCCATTCAATAAACATTTATTCAGCACCTGCTAAAATTCCAGCAATGCACTATGAGATGCTGAAATTATATATGTAAATAAAACATGGTTCTTGGACTTATAATTTACTAGGCAGTATAAATACATAATGATGCAATCATAATGTAATGGTCATTGTGAAAATAGGGCTACACTGAGATCCTAGGAAAACACAAAATGAAGTACATAGTGACCTTCGCAGATAGGGGAAGGTTGGTTCTCTTTCAATTTTACTACACATTATCACAAGAGAAATTTGCTACAGATTATAATCATCCTCCGAAGGCTTCAAAATATTTAACCACTGTTATATTACCTCTTTTTTTTTTAAGGTAGCAACTAATATGGTGATCATGTTCAATGGGCCAAGTGGGATAGGCAGAGGGTTAACAGTCTACTTGTCACTTAGATATAAAGTAAAGTAAAATTGTGATCAAATTTTGCCTTCCAAATAATTACATGTGTGGGCCAAGCTTGATCGCATTTTTAACCCTCAAGTTTAAGTTTAAAGATGAACAGGAAGGGCAAGAGAAGTAAATATCTAGAGACTAAGTCTCAGGATCACATGTTGCTATTTAGCATCTCTCCTAAGAGCTACTGTTGTGAATAAGTTTCATTCTTTTACTCAATTCAAATTTATCAATCACAAGGGAGTTTGTCCTATTTTATGTTGAATTCGATGACCAAAATCTGGAAATATGAATAACAGCTGGGAAGCTGAACACAACAATGTTTGTTCCTTCTTTTTATGAACTTGACCTTAGAGTATAGGCTTACTAATGTAATAATGTTTGTTAATTATGTGAAAGTGAATTATTTTGAATCTGTTTATTTAAGTGAGGAATAGTGTGTTTTATAATTGCTTAGTCTAAAACATATGTTTTAAATATGCATCTAACATAGAGTATCTTATGATAGCGTCTTACTTGACTGCAGTCGTTAACTAAATCGCAATTATGAAAAACATGTTTAATGAATTAAAATCATCGCTTTCCAAAGACTATCTACAATGGTGGTTTAAGGCCATGTATCACCTTTCTTTTTGGAAACAGTAGGGCATATTCATACTACTTCCCTTATTCTATTACATGTCTAATAAATCTCATTTCAGAAAATTTCTTCCACCACAATTCAAAATTAAATAAATGGCCAAATCCGAGAAGTCGCCTTTTGGAGACAGACATACCCAATGCCTGAAATTTAACCTGAGTTCTGTTTATAGCAGGGATGTCAATTCTATTTCGTGACATTTCTAATTGCTTTTCTAACATTGGAGCCCAAACTCTTGAAGGACACAGTCTACAGTTGGTGTTATCTTTGTGCTTTTCATGGAGCTTAGAAGAGTGCTTCAGAGAGGGATCCCTGTGTGTTTGCTGCAATAAATATCTGCTGTTTTCTAGTATCATACCTGCTATCAAGACAGGTCATCCTACATAGACAGTTGAGCAAAATATAAGGAAGATAAGCAGCCAGCATTATCTGGTCTAAGGAGACAAGCAAATGGGGCATAGGATAGGATGATTTAGATGTACCTTTATTAAATGTGTACTTTAAGTCACGGCCTTTGGTAATTTATATATATGTATGTGTGTGTGTATGTGTGTGTATGCATATGTAAGTATGTGTGTGTATACTTAGAGAGAAACTCATTTATGTCACAAAATGACCACGTGACATAAAATTGTATAGATGATCAAACCCGAACTTAGGAAGGTTGTCATCTGACAAAGTGTACAACATGTACCACCAACAAGCCTAAATTTATCAGATTCATTTTTAAAGAATAATGGTTTTAGAGCCAAAAGACAATAAATTGAAAACAAGTCCAATGGATTTAAAGTGGGAGAGTCATGTATGTTTCATGTTATAAAGTTACAATATTGGCTGTGTAAATGGTAAATAGTGTAAGAGAGAGAAAAGAATATGAGAGGAATGGTAAAGCAGAATTCTAGATAGTTCCCCATGAACTCTGCCTCTGGCCATTAGTACCATGATTACGTTTTTACATGGCAAAACAGGTTTTCTACTCAGCTGGGCGTGGTGGCTCACACCTGTTATCATAGCACTTTGGGAGGCCAAGGCAGGAGGATCACTTGAGCCCAGGAGTTCAAGACCAGCCTGGGCAACATGGCAAAACCCTGTCTCCAACAAAACTACAAAAAAAATTGCCAGGCAGGTTGGCCCGCGCTGCAGCAGGAGGATTACTTGAGCTCAGTAGGTAGAGGCTTCAGTGAGCTGAAATCTCACCACTGCACTCTAGCCTGGACAACAGAGTGAGACTTTGTCTAAAAAAAAAAAAAAAAGGAGGGGACCATTTCAGAAGGAATACAAGTAGCCCTCTAGAACTGAGTGACTTTATCCAGCTAAGACAGAGGAGACAGCTGGATGTGGTGGCTCACGCCTGTAATCCCAGCACTTTGGGAGGCTGAGGCAGGAGGATCACTTGAGCCCAGTAAATAGAGGCTTCAGTGAGCTGAGGTCATGCCACTACACTCCAGCCTGGACAACAGGTGAGATCCTGTCTCAAAAAAAATAAAATAAAATAAAAAATGTACAAAAGGAAGGCACCACTTCAGAGGGAATACAGGTAATACAAGTAAGTCTCTAGATTTCAGAGTGGCTTTCTCTAGGTAACAGTCACTCCTACAGTCACATCAAACTTAATTACGCCAACAACCTCAATGAGGTTTGAAGTGGATTCTTCCCCAAAGCCTCCAGATAAGAGCGCAGCTTGACTGACAACTTAGTTTCTGCCTTTTGAGACTCAGCAAAGAAATCAGTTAAGTCAGCCTGTACTTCTGACCTGCAGAATTATGAGATAATAAGTGGCTGTTGTTTTAAACTACTAAGCTTGTGGCAATTTGTAACAGCATCAATAGAAAATGAAGCAGAAAACAAGGGAGAAGACCAATTACTGTCAATTACAGTAATCATGGCAAAATAGAATGGTAGTTTAAACTAGAAATATGACAGTAGCACTGAAGAGCTACTTGCAGAGGAAAAGCAGAAGCAGAAAAGAGTCCTTGTCCTCAGGGCAGTCACAGTCTATCGTATCAGTGTCAAATAAGTGTCTCGATTTCGGGGACTCTTTATCCCTATATCCCCTAGAATGAAGAGTGGTTGTTAGATGATATTTTCTAGTTTGAAATAAATTATCTGTTCTTCTTTTCCATAGAGATTACTTTTACCAATTCCTTACTCCCTAAAATTAACCAATCTCTCCTATGTCCCACCTTACTATCATTGTCTTATCCTTGTTATTGATTGCATATCATGGTACTCTAATATTTTTTGCAGGATTCCTTTCTTGTTTCACGTATACAAGATATCTATTAAAGAATCAACATTTCAGGGCCCTGCTCTATATTTACTGTGCACAGTTTAGACTTTGATAGCATTACTTGCTCAATAATTGTGTATTGAATACACAGATGAGACGCTATACATCCTCTCAGGTCCTCCCTGTAAGATGGTAATCTTCAATTCCATCATACATGTTACTGAAAATGTGTAAAGCAATATATAGAAAATTATTTTTCTCACAGTTTACAAGATCATAAAATATTTAGAGACAAAGGGACAATTGTATATGGAAATTATATATTTAGAACTCTTTTCTTCCTTTTTGTTTAAATATTTAACATTGTATAGAAAAAGCTGGAATCAATGGTTTAGTCACATAGAAATAGATGAGATTATTTTTAATAATAAATAATAATAAAGTAAATCCTTATATAATTCAAGTCTGTGGCACTCAAGGTATTATCTCTGTGCTTGTGAACTATGCACTGCTTAAATAATTAAAGCTTCTACAAGCATTATTTCCTTCACACTTAGGAGAGCTGGAATAAACAATTCACTCAGAAATCAGATCTGCAAGGAATGTATTACTATTGCCTTTTAAGGAATTTTAAGTAAATGGAGACTCAAAGCTATTGATACTGTATATGTTCATTAAGAAACTTATGACTGCTAAGTATAATTTGCATAAAATAGACTTAAATTTTGTGAATTTAAAATGTTTATAAGAAATTTTTATTTTTGAACCAATTTTTTTAAATAATCAAGGCTAACATTTACTAACTGTGTGCTCATTAATAAGCAAAAACTTATTGTGTACATTATTCCATATATGTTTTCATTTATAAGAATGTGAGTTTAAAATAATGTAATTAAATTATAAGAAAAATTAGACCAGATGTTTCGGAGAGACTTCTTCCTTTTGCCTCTCCCACTATGTTTTGTTTAATTGAGGTACATCTTACATACAATAAGAAAGCAGATTTTAAGGCTTATAGATAATAGGGTGGGTAGGTCTCGTTAAACTCTACGAAACTGCCAAGCATCTTTTTAAAGCGATTATACAATTTTACAGTCCTACCATGAAAGTGTGAGAATTGAAGTTGTTCATGATAATTAGGTATTTTCAATATTTCAGTTTAACTCTAGTCAGCTCACAATAGGGACATCTTACCATCCATGTCCCTGAAGATAATGATGCTAAAACATTTTAATCAGTTTATTGGCCGGTCATATATTTTATTTTAAAGTGTCTGTTCCAATTTTTCTGCTTATTTTTTTTCTTATTTTATTATTAAATTGTAAAAATTTAAAAACATATTTTGAAACACAAGTTTTTCTCAGATAAAGTGTGAATTTTTTTAGTAATAATTTTTAGACTCCTGAATAAATACTTCCGTAAGTATATCCATTAAAATTCGTCTTACTTTGCTTTCTAACACTCACGCTCTGGAATACATTGTGCAACCACACCCACCTGGGAAATCCTAATAACTGAAAAAAAGATAAGTAGTCTCAGCTGTCTATGAAACAAAAGCTGATGCCCATAATTCCTCAGGGACATCTTGTGGCCTTTCAATCTAGCTAATTAGAAACTGAGTGCTGAGCGAGCTCAGTGGGTGATCTGAAATGACTGTTGCCTCTGAGTTCCATAGATGTGTCATTATCATATGGGTTGCTCTCGTCTAAATGTTTGTGTCTCCCCAAATGTATATGCTTAAATCCTAATCCACAAGATAATAACAGTAAACAGTGAGGCTTTCTGACTGTGATGAGGTTATGAGAGCAGAACCCTCACGCATGAGACTAGTGCTCTTACGGAAGAGACTTCAGAGACCTGCCTTGCCCCGTCACTGTGAGGAAACAGCACGAAGCCACCATCTATGAGCCAGAAAGCAGGCCCTCATCAGAAAACAAATCTGCCGCACTTCATCTTGGCTCCTCTAGTCTTCTGACTGTAAAAAATAAATTGCCGTTGCTTACAAGCCACAGAGTATAAGTATTTAGAGTAGCCCTAACAAGCTAAGATATGGGCAAACACTAAGTTTCCCAATCCATGAATATAGAATATCTCTCATTCTATTTATTTTATTTATTTTCTCAGAGTTTTAATGTTTTCTGTATATACATATTTTGCTTGACTGACACCTGAGTAGTTTGTTTTTTGTTTCTTGTTTTTTGTTGCTATTGTCAGTTATTTTCTATTTTAAATAAAATATTTTGTTTATTGTTGTTATAAAGGAAAACCATTGTTTTTTATATATTAAGTGTACATAATATAATTTTGTTGTAATAATTATTAATTCCAGGATTTGTGGAGAGTGTTTCTTTTTTTTTTTTTTTTTTTTTTTTTTTGGTTTAACATAGACCTTAGTCTTTGGGACAAATCATGTGTCTGTCTTTCTTTCTTTCTTTCTTTCTTTCTTTCTTTCTTTCTTTCTTTCTTTCTTTCTTTCTTCTTTCTTTCTTTCCCTCCTTCCATCCATTAATATTTTGCTAAAAAATCTCTTTATCTTTTGAATAGCATAGAATATTATAGATGTTAGGTAAAACTATTGAATATTTCTAATACCTACACCTGTAGGTATTTACCCCTACGTAAATTTGGAGTTTATCAAGCCTATGCATGTTCATATATTATCAGATAATTTGTATTTCTACATATATATTTGTAAAACGTTGTAAGAATGCCATTATATAATACAAATCATAATGTAATTGATTTTTAAGTAAAATATTATGCTTAACTTATTTACAATTTCATATATAATGGTAATTCATTAGCTTACTTTATAGTGTTTCTTTGTATGAGTATAATACATATTTATTCATTCTTCAGTTAATGAATATTTTGAAAACTTTCCAGTTTCTCACTATTACAAATTATACAGGAACATATATTTTATTTTCTGCATTTTTATGTGACATATCTACCTAAAAGTATAATTTTATTGTAAAAAGTATTTTCATTTTAAAATGCATTAGTTATTTCCACATTGTGGTCCAGTTGGTGAATGGAGTAAGAATTGTACCATTTTTTCACATTTGCAGTAACATTTGAAGGTACATAAGTTTTAATACAAAGATATAAAATATTATCTATTTGTGGTTTAAAATTTTATAATTATTAAGAAAAGCATCTGTTAATATATTTTATTTATTTTTTTTAAATTTCTATTAAATAGAAAATTCATATAATTTTGTTCATTTTCAATTTTTTAATTTTTAGATATTAATTATAAAATCTGAATACTAATTATTTATTGTTAAATGTACGGCAAATATATTCTCATAGAGTTCAATTGTATTTTAAAGCAGTTTTATGCTATCTATATAACAGAAGAAAGGTTGTTTCCACTTTAATTTAGCCAAATTTCTCTGTCTTTTCCTTATGGTTTATACCTCTTGAGTCTTGCCTGAATAATTTTTTTTTCCCAATCTCAAAGTTATAAAAATATTGTGGACATATTTTATGATTTCAAATTGTACTTTCAAATTTATTTCTCAATGTGAAATCTGTAATAATTTTTGTTTATGGTATGAAGTAGAGATTTAGTTTTTTCCAGTGATTGGGACAATTTTTATTTGAACATAGCGGCTCTTCCCCACTAATTGGTAATGTTACCTCTGACATATATAAGCGTTATATAGAGTTACAATTAATATTATTGGTCTACTTGCCCTTCCCTCTGCCAATATTATGCTTTGATAAAGCTATGACCTTCCATATTTTCTTTAAAATTGTTTTTTAAAAAGTTTACCTCCTTTGACATCTCCTGTATTTCCTTTGAAATGTGTTATTTATTACCCCTATTCTTCCAAACACATATTAGTATCAGTATATCAAAATCATTAAAATACTTTCTTTAAATTACTTCTAGGTTCATAAATTACCTTGAGAGAAAGTATATTTGAAAGTTGGCTTTTTCCATCCCCCGGATATTGCATAGCTACTTCTTTGTGCAACACTTCTTTTATATTGTCAATAATTATTGGTAATTTTCTCCATTAAGTTCTTTTCTTTTCAAGCTTTATTTCTGGGGACCTTAAAGTTTTGTTATTTTTATAAATACAGTATTTTATTTCTACTATATATCCTATTTGTTAATATTGAAATATAGGAATACTATTGATTCTTATGTGGATCTTTAATCTAGAAGACTTGATGATCTTAAAAAACAATTTTCATAGTTTAATTTTTTTCTGGTGTTTTACCGAGTTATTTATATAACATCATAAATAAGAACAATTTCTGTTTTTTGCACCATTTCTTTTATTTGGTCTCTATAATGCAATGTCTAAGACATTTCGTTCTTGATGCCCTTTAGATGGTTAAGGAATTACCTTTTGAGCTGAAAACCAAGTAGGAGTTTCTATCATAAGTTAAATACTAAAATTTATTGAATGCTATACCTACTTATTTTGAGAAACTCATATACTTTTGTCACCTTTCAACTTCATTAGCATAGTATAGTTATCATTTATTCTGAAATGTATATTGCTTTGCATTTCTGAGAGTAGGCACTAACTTGTTAGAATATGGTTTACATTGGTGCCAGCTTGCACGCATTTATACATGTGTGTATATATATTAGAGCAATTTTCAAGTATGCAATATATTGTTCTTGACTATAGTCACCATGATGTATAGTAAGTCTCTTAAACTTATTTCCTCTAACTGAAAATTTCTATCATTTGCCTGTATTTACAGTGAAATTGAGTAACTAATATTTTATTTTGATTTACACATATGAGTTCTTTGGAGAAGATGGTATCAAGTTTTCTTTGCTCTTCTCTGGTTTTGTTATTGAGCTCTTACTAGCCTTATAAACTGATGTTGGTAGCTTTTTTTTTTTCTAAATTTTTTGTCTGAAATTGTATAAAATCAGGAACATCTGTTCCTTGAAAGTAAAGTCAACTGGGTTGAGAGTGTCTTTCACAAAAGAAAAATTTTTGATTACACATTCAATTTTCATTTGCATACTTTGGAGTATATTCAGATTTTCTGTTATTTTCAGAACATTTTATAATTACTATGTTTTATGAATATTATTTAATTCATTTAATTTATATTGTCAAAATAATTGACAGAAAGTATTTTAGAAATTAGTATCTTATAAGTTTTAGAAACTCTACCATATCTCTGCATTTATATCCCCCCTTTTGTTGCAATTTTTTTTTTTTTTTTTTTTTTTTTTGAGACGGAGTCTGGCTGTGTGGCCCAGGCTGGAGTGCAGTGGCCGGACCTCAGCTCACTGCAAGCTCCGCCTCCCAGGTTCACGCCGTTCTCCTGCCTCAGCCTCCCGAGTAGCTGGGACTACAGGCGCCCGCCACCTCGCCCGGCTAATTTTTTTGGTATTTTTAGTGGAGACAGGGTTTCACCGTGTTAGCCAGGATGGTCTCGATCTGACCTTGTGATCCGCCCGTCTCGGCCTCCCAAAGTGCTGGGATTACAGGCGTGAGCCACCGCGCCCGGCTAGCATCACTACTCTTGT
Source organism: Rhinopithecus roxellana (assembly GCF_007565055.1). Lineage (NCBI taxonomy): Eukaryota > Metazoa > Chordata > Mammalia > Primates > Cercopithecidae > Rhinopithecus > Rhinopithecus roxellana. The sequence goes on along the minus strand of NC_044553.1, from coordinate 141,793,774 downwards.
GCTTTGGAGACGTCGTTAAACAAAATAGGGGTTACTGAAACTCAAGTACTGTGATACCAGGATGGTTCATATGATGGATACCCGAGAAGGCTCCTAAGTGATTGACAGTTGGAGAACATCTACAGTGGGATCTCTTGGACAAAGGGAGGATTCTTGTGGTTGAGAGGGGGAAGGAGAAAGATGGCAGCAGATTTTGTCACACTACTCAGAAGGGCAGTGATTTAAAATTTACAAATGGCTTACATTTGGAATTTTCAATTTAGTATTTTTAGACAGCAGTGAGCTGAGGGTAACTGAAACCACAGAAAGGGAATCTACAGATATGTGGATACCACTGAATATTGACACTCATATTGTAAATTAAAATAAGCAAATACAAGGGTTTTGGGTTTTTTTGTTTGTTTCTTTGTTTGTTTTTTGTTTTTTTTTTTTTCTTATTTGGGAGGGCTAGAGTCTATGTAAATGGCAGTTAATTTCAACATGCTATAGTTTTTGTTAAATGACTACTTTTCCTGGCTGGTTTATCAATTTCTGAATATGTACTGGAAAACGTCCCCATCACTGCTGATCTCTTAATTGCTTCTTGAAAGCGTTTTACCTTATGACTCATATATTTGTAGGCTGTGATGTGACGTGATTACATATTAATGATTTGTATATCTTCTTGAAAAGATTTGTATATTATCTTTCACTATTATGCAACACCATGTGTCATCCTTACTAATACGTCCACCATCAAGTACCTTTTATCTGTCATTAATATTTCTCGACCTACTATTTTCATTTGCCAGTGTTTTCATGGCATAAGGGATTTCATAGCTGTATTATGTTTAAGTGTGATCCATATACAGAATATTGCTGATTTTATATTGATGGAATTGTTCTTAATCCAATATAATAATTTTGATATGAAAACTTAATATTTTATATTTATTATTTTGTGTTATGTATACTACCATCTTGTTTTCTATATGCCCTCCATTTTATTTGAAATCTCTCTCCACCACTCCTTTAAAATTTTGATTGGATTGATCAATTCTTGATATCCCCTCTCCCACTTCTGGTTTGAAGGATATAGAATATATTTTAATCATTTTAGTGGTGTGACAATGTTGTCACATACGTAGGTAACTCTAAATGTACTTTACATAACTAAGGGGTCTTCAGGAACTTTTCATGAATACTGATGGCTTACTTGAGCCTTCTTTCTCATAGAACTAATTATAAAGTTTAAGTTTTATATAATTATAAACACAAAACAACTATTATTAATTTTGAGTCAATCTTAATGAAATTAACCAGGGAATACTCTGTGCTCTATGATATTCCTCTCTCTGGTTTCACTCTTATCTCTGAAGTATAGCCTTTACTCATTCTTTTAGGTTGAGTCATAGAGTGTTAAACTGTCTTACCTTTGTATGTGTCAATATCCTGTCCTTGTTCTGGAGTGGCAGTTTGGATGATATGTAATTCTGGAATTAAAATTATGTTCTCTTAGTTTTACAAAGATGTATTAGACTGTTCTTGCAATGCTATGAAAATCTGATACTACGTAGTTTATAAGTAAAAGAGGTTTAATTGGTTCACCATTCTGCAGGCTTTACAGGAGTCATGGTGCTGGTGTCTGCTTGGCTTCCAGAGATGCCTCAGGAAGGTTACAATCATGGCAGAAGACGAAAGGAAATGGGAATGGTACATGACAAAAACCAGAGTGAGAGAGAGAACATGGGGGGGAGGTGTCACACACATGTAACCCTTTTTTTTGTTATTTTTTTTTAAAGCAAACCCTGCAATTCACTGCCAACACATTTAATTTTACATAAACACACTGTTTGAGGTAGAACCAAATCTGACTGATTTTCAATGTGAAAAGAAAATATAGAAATGTTCTTGGAGTTATTTCTAAACAGAATGAACATCAGAATCATCTGAATGATCAGAATTGTCTATTTCAGAAAAATCAAATTCATCAAATGATTCCAGCCAACAACTGTTGGAGAATGTTAATATCATGTGTAGGAATGCTACATTTTCCAGAACTTGATTTTTTCAGTAATTGAGAATTACTATATTTTGTCAATGGAAATACCACTACTAAAAACAGAATGGTGTAAATGGAATGATGTCTTTTGTTTTCAGTCACTATACTAGAGCGATGTGAAAATAATAAAAAAAGTGAGATATTCATGGCAAAGTTATCTCAGGGTAAATGCTACAGCTGCAACTATTCTCAGGGTAGACTAGAAAAAGGTTGAATGACCAAATCTCAAAAGAACTCACTTTCACGAGAACAGCAACAACCAATGAGGGATCTGCTCCTATGGTCCAAACACCTCCCACCAGGCCCCACCTCCAGCACTGGGATTACGATTCCACATGAGATTTGGGTGGGGACAAATAACCAGACTATATGACAAAGGTATTTATTCTTTATCTTCTGTCAGGTGAGAAGTCTGTGGTCAGCCTTAATTAAATCTTTTGCATGTAATCACTTTTATCTTTCTGATAGTTTTAATAGCTTCTCTTTGTCAGTGATGAAATGCAAATTTACTATAAAATGTGTAGTTGTATATTTATCTTTATCCTTCCTGTCTCTCAAATAATTCAATCTATGAATTACTGTATTTTTTTTAATTTCACATATATCCAACTGCTTTCTACACAAATATTGTTGTAATGTTTCTTTTATATGTAATTGGAACATCCAGGTCCATTGCTTATACTTTTTAGAAATATCTTTATCATTCTAGATGTGTGGAGAGTAAAGGTATATCAAGTACTTTCAAGAACTTGTATATCAAGAAATAAAATTCACCATTTCACTCTTCAGTGTGTTCAAGCTAGTGTTCAATCCACCTATCTTGTGCCTCTCTGTATCATATGTTCGTTAGACTATATCTATCGATATATACATATATATATATAAAAATTTGGAGGGAATTTATATTCTAGTCATTGATTCTGTAGGTTGTTTTTGTTAACATTAGAACCTCTTATAAAACTTGGGACTTTGGTTTCCAGCTCAATATTTGAGTAGTTTTTGGCTTGTTGTTTGTTTGGTTTGTTTGTATGTGTTGTTTGTTTTTCTCTCATTTCTTTGTCTGACTTTTGCAGTTGTCTCAGGCTAGATATCTAAACACTGAGACTAGAAATAAGACGTTAGTGGCATTTGGGGATTATCCTCTAGAGCAATCTTGGATAACTCCTCCAGTATCTTTTACTCTAAGTAACTCTAACCTTCTGGGGGAATGGTAAATGCAGGAGCACAATCTATGTTATTGGAGTCCTGTGATTTTTCTCCAAGCAGTGATGCCAGAGTAGACTAAAGATCACATGATTCAACTCCAGTTAGCCTTTTATTTTTTCCCCTCATATAATTCTATTAGCATAACAGATGACTCTTAGGATAGAATCAAGACAAAATGTAATATTGACTAATATTTACTTGTATGGTTTCTAAAACTTAAAGTCTGCGTCTTTAGATTTCCACTATGCTTTTGACTTTATTCAGTGTTTAAGTTAAAATAATGTAAAGTATTTTGTGATTTTGCCTGCTGTCTCTTGTTATTGGTGATGGCTGATTATTTTTCTAGTTATGAAACTAGATCTGTGATATCATCAATACCAAAAGATGGTATCACAAAAGATGGATTGATGGTTTCACAGATCCAGTTACATAACTACTGGATTATTTGGATCTATTCTTTGTCATTAGGCTGTGCACCTGTCTCCATTTCTCTAGGCTCTCAGCTTAAAACAAAAACCCATCCTATAGCAATTTGTTTTTTCAACTTTGTTCCACATGCTTGGGAGTCCTGCTTCTGTTCTTAGCTGCAAGCTTTGGAACTCATGCTGACTCACCATCTTATTATAGAACCATTTATGTTCTATCATCTATATTCTCTTTACCCCACAAACACTGAGCTCCCATCCACCTCCTCCAGAATCCAACAGATTCTCAGATTTAGTCCAACTGCCCAGTTTGAATTTCTGATTCACAGAGCTGCAGATCTAATTTCTGAGATTTTGTCTTTTAACATTTATCATTGCTGTGTGTTTAAAGCTGAATGGCTGTGCGAGCTATGAGCCAACTGCCCAGAGTTGCCCAGTACAGTTGACTTCCAAGGTCTCTTATTATTATTTGCTTTCTTATAATTTTTTTCAATTATCTATTCACAGTTTTCTGTATTTGGACATTTCTCTCATCCTATCTGTAGTCCAGTGCATCCTGTATCTGACTATAGATACTATATTAAAATGTTCTTTTTATATTTCCTATTTTTGCTTGTGATTCTTATTTCCCTTCATCCTCAACTCTTGGCATTATGATTAAATACTTAATTTAGCCACAATGCAATGTATTTACATGCTTCTACAATTTATAGTCCATAATTTACATGTACTATCCAAGGCCTTTTATAATTTAACACTGTAAAACATTTTTTGGAATGCAGTTTACATGAAATATGTTATACACAATGAAGTTATCTTATTTTGTATACAGCCCAGGATTTTTGTGTGTGTGTGCCTTGACTAATGATTCCTGCTATGGACTTTAGCTCATCTGGGCTCATAAATACTTACACTCATAAAAATTGTTTCTCTTTACTTACCAATATAAATCTGAATTTGTCTATAGAAAATTCAGCCCAGTGAAAATGGCATGTGACTTCCAAGGTGTTTGTCTTTGCTGTTATTGATTTTGGAAAACAGAATCTTTTCCTAAGAAGGTTATTTTTACATTTTTCATAACAGAGGAAACCTTTAGGATGTGAACCAATAGCTTTACAAAGAATTGTGAGCAAGGTTTGTAATGCTCACTGACATTTAAAAATTGTGAAAAACCTAATTTTGAAACTTTTACCATTATCATCTAAAACCTTTCATAAATGTCACCTCCCACTGATGTCATCTCTCATTAGCTATTTATTAGCAAACTTTTTTTAAAAATCCAGATGTGTATGAGTTTATTACCAAACCTACTGATAATCTAAATAAACAAATGCGGCATTTTCTCTTGGAGAATTTGCATTATAAACATGAGTTATATATTTGTTTTAAAGAAATGCACCTGTGTGCTATTGCCATCTGGTATAAATTTCTGTTTTCTGTAGTCCAAGACTTGCCATTTCATTTAAAATTTAAAGACCAAAATATAAAGGACAAATTTATATAGCTTATCCTCTGTCCATCTATATTTCAAAATAACTCCTTAAACAATAGACATTCGGATATTTAATCAATGTATTTTTGGTAAGCCCTATATCTAACTGGGAAACCCTAATTTTAACAGAGTTTTTCTACGTTAATAATGGTACGTTATTTAAGAAAAATAAACAAATACTGGCCAGGTATGGTAGCACATGTCTGCAGTCTCAAAACATTGGGAGGCAGAGGTCTGAGGCTGGCTTGAGCCCAAGAGTTTGAGACCAGCCTGGGCAAAATAGAAAGACCCTGTTTCTACAAATTAAAAAAATACTGCTGCCTTCTATATATGTTATATCTTCATGTGTTATGCTATCCCTCATGGATGAATAGATAGTCATTACTCATCCATCTTCCTGATAAAGGAAGTGGAATCCAGAATATAGCATGGCATGCAGATGTGCAGACAAATTTTAATATAGAGCTAATTTTAAACACCATCATGTTTCTCGATAAAAGATATTTTAAAATTAGGTTGCACTTCATAAAATGAAATGAAGATTACATTGTAAATAAAAAGTAAAACAGCATTCAAAAGGATCTCTTTAAAATGCACCCTTCCCTGTGAAAATTATGCGGTGACTTCCACATGCAAATGACGATAAAATTCAAGCTTCTCACCAGGATCGTTGGTCTGCTGACCTTCTGCCCTTCCCTTTTCTCCCTCACACTCTCTCAGTAGTCTGAGGCCACATTGTCCAATGTATATCAATATATTCCTTCCCTCATATGAATGCTGTTCCTTCTGCCTAGAAAGGCCTTTCCATCAATTTTTCATCACTTGTTTATTCTTGTCATTCAGGTCTTTATGTCACTGTGACCTCATCAAATAGTGTGTCCCTGACCATTCTACTAAAACTAGTCACCATTGCCACTGTCACCATCCACTCCATTATTGTGTTTTCATTTTTATAATATGTATAATTATGGAAAATTTTAATATGTGTTTTTACTTTAAGGTGTTTAGAGTATATTTTCCCTGCTAGAATATATTACAAAAAGCTCTAAAAGAATAGACACTGAGTTTTTTTGGGCCACTGACTGATATATTCTCAAAATAGTGTTTGGTCCACAGTGGTGCTGAGTAAATATTTGAAGGGAATGGTGACTATTCCCAAGGAAATTAAGGTTTATCTACTGGTTGCTTCTTGCTAACCTTGTGACTTTGGTTAAGTCATACAGACTCCCCATCTCCTAAATTACTCTTCCATAAGAGGAGGAAAGATAAAGAAATAATGTCTAGACTGCTTATTTCCTAGAGTTATTTTGAGAATATAATGAGATAATTTTGGAAAGTGTGTTGAGAGTTGTAAAACATTTATAGACATATAAAATACTATTGTTGTCCAGATTGACTGTCAACTTGCTATACATCCTGCAATCATCCCCAGGATCCACGTTTACACAATTTGGGGGATGTGAACACAGTTGAGCTCCCTGGCTCTTGGAGAACTATAAATACAGCCATTATTATTAAATCTTACCAAGCTGTATCTGGCTAAGTTTCATATTAAAAGCTAATGTGCAAACAATTATACTTAGCAATGACAGGAAAATATGAGAAATCTGGGAGCCATGGAGAAGCAGCTGTGAGTTTTTACATGTGATCAGTAGAGCATTTATTCCTCACAGAGGCATTGGTAATATATCTAACATACTAGTTTATAAAACCAAATGTATGCTATAGTTAACAAGTGCTCTTTCCTGAGGTAAAGAGTAAAAAAAATATATATTGCCATTTTGATGCCATATATTTACCAGTATTAGTCAGAAAAACAAGGAAAAAGTACACAAACAAACTAAGCTTCTTATTTCCTGGAATACAAAATGATACCTTTCTTAGATTTAATTTAGTAGGCCTTAATTGGCTATCTGCTACACAACTCTAATGACTCATACTTTTGTAATTTTTACATGGTATCATTAACTAAACTAGAAAAAAATAACTTCAAAATAATTATTGATCACTATAACCATGATCATGCCATATACATTGATTATTATTTCAGTGTAAATGACTGATTAAAACAGTTCAATTTGAAGAAGATTAAAGATCCACTGTCTTTTAAAGCATAAAATCTTTAATGACTTTTTAAATTAACAAAGCAAGGGTAAACTGGTTGCTTCTTGTTTCAAACAATAATCCATCTTACTTATACTCAGCATCTTTTATTTAATATGACTCTTTAACTCTTTATTTAATAAAATAAACTTTTATTTAATATATTCTTTTAAATTACTGAATGAATGAATTTTTACCTCAGACAGTGACAAGAACTCATCCCTGTATCCCTGATCCAATCAAAAGACTTATGGAACATACTGTCAACCACCAAAAAAAAAGTTAAAGATATTTGCCCATACTCAGTTTGGATAAGGTAAGACCCTATTTTCCTGCTTCAGGAACATTCAGTCAAACGGTCTGGCTCTCTACTCAAACATATCCATCGCATTAAGCAGGTCAAACATGAAGAAATGATTTTTCCGTTTAAATACGCTGTTTTCTTTTTTTTTTTTTTTTTTTTTTTTTTTTGAGACGGAGTCTCGCTCTGTCGCCCGGGCTGGAGTGCAGTGGCCGGATCTCAGCTCACTGCAAGCTCCGCCTCCCAGGTTTACGCCATTCTCCTGCCTCAGCCTCCCGAGTAGCTGGGACTACAGACGCCCGCCACTTCGCCCGGCTGGTTTTTTTGTATTTTTTAGTAGAGACGGGGTTTCACCGTGTTAGCCAGGATGGTCTCGATCTCCTGACCTCGTGATCCGCCCGTCTCGGCCTCCCAAAGTGCTGGGATTACAGGCTTGAGCCACCGCGCCCGGCCAAATACGCTGTTTTCTAAAAGTACCTTTACCATCTGAAACCTCAGTAGTTTCTTGATTCACTGCGTCATAGATGTTGTGCTTTCCTGTCTCAAAAGCTGTCACTATCATGTGAAAATCTTATTTTAAGTACAGATTTTTAATTTATTTATTTATTTATTTATTTGTTTATTTATTTATTTTTTTACCAAGAGAGAATATTGTAAAGCAAAATTTCAATTTCCCAGTTTTTTTTTTTTGAGTCTCATTTTTCTTTTAAATTAACATCTTTCTTGGTTTGCTTTCCAGATGGAAGGTGATTGTATTCTCTTTACCAAATTAAATGTTTTTTGCCTTTCCTTATTAATAAAGATCAAAAAGAAGTTCAACTTTCAGATGCAGTAACATTTGCTGATAAGATGTATACAGTGACATCGCAAAAACTTAAACTGCTAGTATGTTCCATCTTTTCACAGAAGTAAGGCTCTGTATGGAATGAATAGGGCATCAGCGATTAATGAATTACTTTTAAAACAAAGCTCCCTTTAATAACGTTGGCCTAGGTCTAGAAAAGAATGTGCAATGTTTAGTCTTTCAAGCAATAGGTTGGTATCTGTGGAATCTAAAGAAGTATCTGGAGGTTTCACTGATGAATCAGGCCATCTACACCACTATAAGGGGAAGAAAAATCATATAAGCTGATCGCTTTGATTACTTTAAGCACCATTAATCTGGCCACATTCCCAGGTTAGCTCCTACATTCACATATAAGTTACCTACTAAGTTCAAGCTGAGCTAAAGACTATCAGAGACAAGGTAGAAAATATGAGAGTGAAGAGTGACCTCTATATGGACCGCAAGATGTTGAAGGCTCTCCATTTATTGGAGGAGGTGGAGTATTCAGGAAGAAAAGATGAAGGAAAGATTGAGTTACAGCTGGGAAAAATTTCATAAAGATTAAATGTGTTTGTATAACTCAAACATTATGTCCCCCTCCACCACTGTCATTTTAAAAATGATATATTTTTGGAACTCTCTTATGCTATACTTACATTTACACTGATTCATTTCTATTTTATAACCTGAAACATTAATACTAAGTGCCAAACTAAGCTAATTCTTAGGAAAGAATGACAGATAAATATAGAAATATTGGCTTCATTCTGTATTTTAAAATACCCAATATCTAATTTACTAAAGTCTTAATAAATGCAGTCCATTATTATTCTTAAATTTTTGGTTATTTCAAGCATGCCTTTACAAAGTAATTGAAATGCTGCCTTTCTTCTTTAACATGAAAACCACAAAATTACACAGAAAATATGTATAAAAGGAGAAAGCATTTGAATATTAACAACTCTTCCACATGTTGTTTTGAACACAGAAGTTTTGAAAGGCCTAACCAGTTGCAGGAATAAGTCATAGTAGATAAGCAAGAGAAAGAGCAATTGTACTACTTTAATCACAGCCTTCTAATGGTAATTTTGCTTTCTCTCTTTAAAATTTTTGTTTTTCTTTATTTCTTATGAAAAAAAAAACAAAAAAAATCCCTGGATACATGTGCAGAACGTGCAGGTTTGTTACACAGGCATACGTGTGCCATGGTGGTTTGCTGCACCTATTGACCAGTCCTCTAAGTCTTTTTAAGAACACGAATGAATATGTGGGTTTTCAGAGTTATAAAAACAAGGTCTATAATCTGCTACTTTATGAGCATGTTTTATAAGGTGACTATTACAATTCATTGCAAGTTTGAACTCAAGATAAAAGTTAAGGATACCAATAAAGGGTTAAAACTATCACCCACCATTTAACTATTAATAGTTTTATATCTACTTTTTTCTAATGTTTTCTAGATTCCATTGTATCTGTTGAGAGTTGAGCTGTTTTGTTGTCACTTCTTTATAAGTAATAATATATGTTTCTATCTATAATCACTTTTTGAATTTTCTGTGTCTTTCATATTTTAGTAGTTTGAGTGAGTTGTGCTTAGGTATGTTTTATAGCTGTCTGGCTTCAGTTATGTAGTGTTTCTTGAGTCTGTGGGTCGAGATATGCCATCAGTTTTGAAAAATAAAAAGCTACCATCATTTAAAATATTATTTATGTCCAGTAATTTATCCCGTCTCTCTGAACTTTCTAGACTGAAATATTCAGTCTTTCTGGAACTCTAAACATACACATTTCACACATGTTCACTACATTCCACGTGTATTTTATGTTTGTGTGTGTATATGTGTGTTAGGGATTTTTCTTTTTAACTTTTTGAAATTATTTTTGATTCAGCCAGGATATTGTCTACTCTCTTATAATACAATATACTCCTCTCTTCCGTGTTAATCCATTTATTTAATGGATGAATTAAGTCTCCCAATTTTGTTCTTAATTTTATTTATTGCATTTCACAGTTCTCACATTTGTATTTGCTACTTTTCTTATAGTTTTCTAACCACTGCATATTTAATACGCATTTGTTGGAACTAGTTCAGCCTGCTACAGTTTAATTTAGGAAACAATATAAATGTGATTACATGACCTTTCTATTCAGTCTGATTTGTTTGGAATACTTCATCTTACTATTTCTATCACATTAATCACATTTAAAAAAATAAAATAAAATCTGTGTTTTTCAGACTACAAATCTGTTTAATATATAGATTGCATTTTGTCTTTATATTTTTCTTCTTTTGTTTCCATATACCTGGTTTTTCTTAATCGAATGCCAGTCACTATGTATTAAAAAGTATGGCATCTGAGTGATGTTAATGTTATCTTCTTTTGGAAGTTTGCCTCTCCAAAATTGAGATGGGAATAATTACCTTAATTCAAACAAGTCCTGAATTTCTATGAGACAGCGTGATTCTTTGTGATGTTTGATCTCGTTTCATTGAGAAGCGCACAAGGCTTCTCAACTGAGAAACTAGGAAGTGTACTAAGACTGCCCCCCTAACTTAGAAAATTTTAAATTTCTATTTTCTCCAGTCTATATTTTAAGACACTAGAAAAGTTGACTGTGTTTTCAGTGGCTTTTTAAATTTCTTCATCTTCTTTTTTTTTCCCCCGAGGTGGAGTCTCTCTGTCACTCAGGCTGGAGTGCAGTGGTGTGATTTTGGCTAAGTGCACCCTCTGCCTCCCGGGCGGTGATTCTCCTGCCTCAGCCTCCCGCGTAGTTGGGATTACAGGCATGTGCCATCATGCCTGGTTAATTTTTGTATTTTTAGTAGAGATGAGGTTTTGTCATGTTAGCCAGGCTGGTATCAAACTCCTGACCTCAGGTGATCCACCAGCCTTGGCCTCCCAAAGTGCTGAGATTACAGGAGTGAGCCACCTCGCCCGGCCCTCAGTGGCTTTTTACTTGACATCTTTGCCTCTTTCCTTATAAATCTTAAGAGATTGCCAAGTTTCTCAGGAGAATAAAAGTTGAGTACTTTGAGTACTTCATTGTATCTCTCTCCCTCCCAGCATCATGGTTACTCAGATAATGCAAACCTTAGCACCCCAAAATTTCCATTTTGTCTACCTCAGCCCCACTGAATTGAAAAAAAAAAAAAAAAAAAAAAAAAAGCCTCTAGATTCTTCCCCTCTGCCTGGATTCTTAACTATTGACCCCACACCAAGAATCAACAGATTCTCCAATGGGGAGAGAGATTAAAGAAAATAAACGCCCTTCTCTATGGCTTTCTTCCTGCCATAATCTAGGCCTCTGAACCCCTGACTGGCTTAGCAATCCTCTGGTGCTTTCCAACAGATTTTTTTTTGATGTATTATCTAACTATTCTAGTCACTCCTATGGAGAGTTTTGGTCTTCGTAGGCTACTTTATAATGAACAAAACAAATATTCTTAAATCAATTTAAACATTTAAATTTTTATTTCTCAAAATGTAAAAATGATGAAGGTAGGAAATGAAAGGAAATTAACAGTTTACAATAATCTAAAATGGGTAATGTTGCATTTCTCATTTAATCTAATGTCTTTAACCATGCCTTTTTAGAGATAAGTGTTCCAATTTTACAGCTGAAAATAGTGACACATATTGTTTTTTTACCTTTCAAGCATTTACTCGGGTAGTAAGTAACAGAAGCCATATTGCAATGAAATATGTCTCACTTGGCCCTGCATACAATCTAATACATTATGATTTTAAATTTAACAATACAGGGCCACACTAAATCTAACAAATGTGCTCCATTTTTTCTTCAAGTTGTAGAGAGTAACCTGAGAACAACTTTAATTCTCATGAAGGGAATTTGTTCGCTAGGAAACTTCATTATATTAATCCTGTTTAAATATAATTTATTTTAATTTAAATCATTTTATTCTGTCTCTTTTCCATTTGTTAATGAAGAAACAGTATAAAATACACTCCCTTTAATGTTCTTTTTTAAATCATATTTTTATTCTATAAGAGGAAATTCTCTCAATATGACTTTCTCATTAAGTTAATTTTCTGCCCATCACCACAATTTGTGCTTTGCTTTTCTACCGATATGTTTTTTTAATTAGACTGTAGAAAGGACAGGGACCTCACTGAATCTATTGGAAAGATTAATACCAGGTCCTATATACAATATTACAATTTATGTCCTCAGGTCAGATTTTTTTTTTAAAGATTTTTATATTTTATTCACCATAAACTCTAGATTTTGCTTTATGAAAACTTATAAACATGGCAAAACTGAAAAATTATAATAATCTTTAGTTATGCTCAAATTTAAAAAGTGCTGGGATAGCTGTCCCATTATTGTGGAATCATACCTAGGGGACATTGTGTAAGCAGTATTACAGGTCTTTTTATAGAAGCCATATAATATTACTTTTTTACATTGAATAATAAAGAGCCACACATTCTTCCTGGTAAATTTTCTCATTCCTGTTATTGAGGACTATCTTATTAAGAATAGTAATTTTTGGCCGGGTGCGGTGGCTCAAGCCTGTAATCCCAGCACTTTGGGAGGCCGAGACGGGCGGATCACGAGGTCAGGAGATCGAGACCATCCTGGCTAACACGGTGAAACCCCGTCTCTACTAAAATATACAAAAAACTAGCCGGGCGAGGTGGCGGGCGCCTGTAGTCCCAGCTACTCGGGAGGCTGAGGCAGGAGAATGGCGCAAACCCGGGAGGCGGAGCTTGCAGTGAGCTGAGATCCGGCCACTGCACTCCAGCCTGGGTGACAGAGCGAGACTCCGTCTCAAAAAAAAAAAAAAAAAAAAAAAAAGAATAGTAATTTTTGAAAAATAAATATGACTTTAATTAATTTAAAATAGTTTCAAGGCCTAAGGTGCTCCATAAATTATTTTTCAAGAACATATTACACAACTTTTGTTTAAATTGAATTGAAATACAGATTTCAAATATAGGTTGACAATAGTTTTTATGTTTTCTTTCTCTATTTGTTGTCATAAGATGAATGGCTTATCTCCAAATTTTGGAATCTCTCATGTAACCTGAGTCGTGTGCAAAGTTAGACGACTGAGAACAAAATAGAAAATCTATCTTCTAAACATTGCTTTCCTGAAAAGCTTCATTTGAAGCAATTTTCTCATTTTTTTGCCAAAATATAGTTATGTTGTCTCCTAGTCCTTTACGTTATCAATCTCCCTTCTCCTAGATGTAATCACAGAAAAAAAATTCAGAAAATGTATTAGATATGAGTCTGGCTCACTTCTCATTTGTATCATTAGCCAAGTTCGTATGTAAAGACTGTTTGAAAAAATAGGAAGGCTGTGCTTGACCTTTGAACTCTTCATTTCCGCTGTTCCACTACACAAAATGTAAAACCAGCCATCTTATCTCTCTGCAGTTTCATTACCAAAAACTTAAATACATAGTGGTTGGAAAAAGAAATGACTTTTATCACCCCTGTAATAGAAAGCTAACAAGCAGCCACTTAGTGACTTCTTAGTGTAAAATTCCACAAGTTTTAAAGAAGAAAGGAAAAAAAAAAAAGATGTATAAAATACTACCCATTCCGGTGGGGTTACTCACAGATTAGTTGTAGAACCAGACATAAAATGAAACAACGTGATAAATGCTGTAATAATTATATACAAAGTCCTATGGGAACATCAAGGAGAGAGGGATTACTCTCCCTATGAAGCAGAGAACAATTCCAAGAAGACATATTTTTAACTGATGCATAATATACGTACATATTTATGAGATACTGCTGATATTTTGTTATATGCATAAAATGTGTAATGATGAAGTCAAGGTATTTAGGGTATCCATCATCTTGAGTATTCAACATTACTACGTGTTGGAGCCATTTCAAGTCCTCTCCTCTAGTTATTTTGAAATATATGGTATATTTTTGTTAACTATAGTCACCCTACTCTGCTATTGAACTTTAGAACTTATTCATTCTATTCAACTGTGTGTTTGTACCCATTAACCCATCTCTGTTTACCCCATCCCTCCTGTGCACACCTTTCCCAGCCTTTGGTATCTCTCATTCTACTCTCTACCTCCAAGAGATCAACTTCTTAGCTCCGACATGTGAGAACAGCAATATTAAGACACTATATTTGAGCTAGTTTAAGAATAAACGTAGAAGTTTTCCACAAAGTAAATAAACCGAGGAAGTGGGTCAGGGTAAGATTTAGAAGCTGGGTGAGAATTAATTTCATGAAGCAGAAACTGATCAGAAATCATTCTTATTACACAGTTTCCAAAAATAGCTCAAGGAATTTAGGAAGACAACAGAAATCAGGATAGAATTCTGGTTATATAAGATCTGCTTTTGAATATCATGCTATTGCAAGCATAAAATCCATGAAAATGAATTTTTTGAACACTGTCATATTTCAAAGAGGTATAGAATCAAGACCACATCTCAGAACTGAGCAGAAGAGTCAAGAAAATAAACAACCTTTATGGCTAATATAATATCCTAGCCATTCCTCCTCATTTTCACCTAGTATTTATAATCTTAATGAAGGTGTGGAGACTGGCTTGCCAGATCTTACTAGCAAAATCTGGAACACAAATCTCACCAGCAAAGACTTCTTCATTGTCTTTTTGTTTTTAACAATATTATTCAACACATTGTTTATTAGTCAGGGTGGAGATCTCTCTTCATCTGTTAGAATAAAGCTCCTAGGTAGCAACCAATTTAGAGAAACACCATGTATGCAAGCAGAACTTTATTAAATGAATGTTAGTGAGTGTATACATGATGATGGTGTTTCTTCACGACATTGTCATGAATGTTTAACCATGTCTTTAAAACATCAATTTCAAGTCATTTTTAGAAAGAAAGGCAATAAGTTGAAACACTTCCAAAAAAAAAAAAAAAAATTGTGTGTATTTTACCGCAGGTTAGCAGATTGCACAGCATGCTAGTGATTAACAGCATGCGACATAATGATGTAAGTGTCATGGATGTGTTTACATTCTGTAATGTCAATATTCTGCATTGCTGGTGACTGGACAATGAAACCGAGATTATAGAGGACATTTGGACTATGTCCATCCTCGTTTTCAATTAGTTTTTGCTATTTATCAAATTTTGACTTTTCATTAAAATCACATCTTTAAATTCACACCTACAGGTAGGTGTGTGTATGTTCATTTAATTGACTGGTTGATATAGATATGCATTATGAAATAATTACAGACAAAGATGTGGTCTCTTACATTTAGCTCTTCCAAATTAAA
Source organism: Rhinopithecus roxellana (assembly GCF_007565055.1). NCBI lineage: Eukaryota > Metazoa > Chordata > Mammalia > Primates > Cercopithecidae > Rhinopithecus > Rhinopithecus roxellana. The sequence continues at coordinate 141,778,117 of NC_044553.1, read as the reverse complement.
GAAATAAAGGAGACTGACATTATTATCTTTTTTTGTCTCAATCTTTTTCTATTTCTTCTACGTTTTCAGTTCTGACAAACCTTAACCTCCACTATTCTGCTTTGTTTAAATCCACTTCTCATTTTAAAATACACTCATTCTTTATTTTTTTTCTGACTCTACAGTTCAACTGTTAAAATCTTCAGTGATAGATGATCAGAGGTGAGTACTCAAAGACTAGGAGTTTGTTGAGTGTAAGACTAGGAGTTTGTTGAGTGTAAGACTAGGAGTTTGTTGAGTGTAAGACTAGGAGTTTGTTGAGTGTAAGACTAGGAGTTTGTTGAGTGTAAGACTAGGAGTTTGTTGAGTGTGGGAAGTTGTGGAGAGCATACAGGTTCACTAAACGTATTTCGTTATCCATAGCTTTACGTAAGACTCACCGTCCTTATTGTTTCTGCTTTATATTGCTGTATCCTATCACTAGTTTTGCTATTTTCAGCTGACTATCAGAGATGACAATGTGTTTATGTTTTTCTCTAATATTTCATTTTTCTGAATCTCCTGGGAAGAAAATCTTCTAGAATAAATGGAGTTTGGCAAGTGACTCTTCCAACTTATTATTGCCTTTTTTTTTTTTTTTTTTTTTTTTGTTTGGCTGAAGTACAGAGCATCTCTGTGCCAAAAGAGTTTCATCTTTGTGTTTGGACAATATTTGGATTTCAGAAGGAGGCATCCCCAAGAGATTCAATAGTAGCATTGGGAATTGTGTGACTGATGTCAAGCAAACCTAGAATGGGACCTAATTTTTGTTCTTTTCAGTCTAGGAATGATTCAAACTAGTAGCATAACTATGAAACTCCATCTCTTCTTAATCTTCTCAACAGCTTAGTTTCTGGGGAAAAGATTAGTCTGATGACTGTAATTCAACTCTAAGGCATTTCTTGTATGGTTTGGAGACGAAAGGTCTCACATATTCCAATAAATACAAAGACATATTAGGAACTCAGAAAATAGAAAATAAATTGAATTCAGCAGGTACTATCAAGTGGGTAGCAAATTTTGTTTTGCCAATATTACTTTAGAATTATTTTCATATGGAGGAGTACAAGGAACTAGAAAATGTGAACTCTCAAATCACCAAAGTCCTTCAGATATTACTTAAGAAGTTGTAAAATATGTATCACTCACAATAAAATTAAACTGAAGTGATATATGTGTACATACATGTATCTGTAATTTTATAAATGGGTATCTCCCATGTTTGCAATTTTTTATAGCATTGTCCATCTATAGAATATTAGTATGCATTTTTCCATTAGGAAAACAATTCACTTTATACCTATAATAAACAGAGCTCATTGGTTTTAAGAAGCAAGTAACTTGTAACTTCTCAGATAAAATTTTATTTTAAAATATTATAAAAAATAATAGATATTTTACATTACTATGGGTCCTTCTCCCATTAAAAAAAAAAGTACCTGAAGTTGGTGGAATTATTGAGAAATTTTCTTTTATATAAAACTGATTTTGTTTTTATTTTTATGCCTTAAATATTTGCTGAAATGCATTACATAGTTCACAGATTTCACATAGCCTCTGCCCAGGGATAATTCGCTCACATTTGTATCATTAACTGCTGTGGAAAGTCTAGCTCTTTGGCTGCCTTTAGAAGGGTTTATGAGTGTTTTATGATGTTTCCTGGTTATACTGTATTTTTACAACTGTTGCAAATAGACACAAATGTCATAAATTACTGAAAAAAGTTATTCTCGATCCCTCTGAGTTTAATGAGGAACAGTTACAGAAAAGGGAAGTTTGCAAGTGCCACTAAAGTCAGCTTGATGGATTCCACATGTAGAAGAAGTTGAGATCTCTGAGTCAGATTTGTTAAACTTCTGATGCACTCCACTTTTTTCTTCTCTCTGACACTATTTTAAATGCATTCCTAATTTTGTATTAGGTGACTATTTGCTAATGAATGTGGCTATTTGTCTTAACAGTCCAAAGTGCCTCTCTTTCCAAATAAAATGAATAGGTATATATGTTCTCCGCCAAATACAATCATTTACATAATATGTCTAGAAATATATATGTCCTCCTCCAAATACAATCATTTATATAATATATAGAGGAATTCCTCATAATTAAAATTCTTAAAATTTATTATGATTTTGAGTGCTATAGTTGAGACACTGTATAAGCTTAATGCTTGGTCTAAAAATTTAGAATTATCATCAAATATATGTTATTACAATCACATATCTCTTATTAATACCAAATCTTTATTTAGTGCCAAATATATGCCTGAAATGTTGGTAAGTACTATGAATGCAAACAGGTAAAATGTGGAAGCTGTGATATAACAGAAGGCATATTGCATTTATAACTAGCAATAAAGGATAATTCTAAGTACTTACTTTATGCTGCTGATAATAAAGGTAACAGAATTATAGAGAAAAGTAGCCAAGCAAGGCAAATATTTTTTAGGGAGAAAACAAGTAAAATGTAAATTTTATCAAAGTTGAATGTAAGTAATTGTATACAGTAGTATCAAAGAAGATATTATTCAGGAAGAATATCTATAGATGTCTGCAGGTTTAGCAAATCAGACTGCATGAAATAGTGGAGAATAATTCCTACATTTACATTCTACACCAAATTATACAATACGACAGCCTAAGTGAAAATATGACAAAAAAATTGCCAAACTTACCAGTATTCAAAATGGTCCATTCGATTGACTATTATTCTTCACTAAATATGGTACCACATAAGGAAACTACTAGTTACAACTGAATTTTTTATCTTTTCTTTCAAAATCTTCCCAAACACACATGAATTAGAAAAAAGAATTTGAATAAAGACTAGGCTAAAGTGAGATAGAAACTAGATACACCAAATATATGAACGATTTCCTTTCAAGTAATTGACATCAGCTAACTGTGATATGAAAGCAAATACCGTGTGGAATACCTTGGACAAATTACTTCATAACAATATCATCCCACCCAACAATATAGATTACATTATTATCCAAGCTTTTGAAATTATAAAATTGAGCCTTAGTAGGTTAAATACTTCTTGGAAGTCTGAGAATGTCTAAAGTGGTAGAGAACAATCTTGAACCAATGAAGTCTCATCCCAAGGCTCAGGTTTTTAACAAATATTTTATAATGGGATATACTATTAAACATAGGAATTCAAGCGTATTACTAACTTTGTGTCTTTTATACAGTCACACATACTCAAAAAATATATACAAATTTATGGATTTGCTTTTCAGCTCTTCCTATTGGATACTGCACTTGTCGTTTGTGATTCTAATTCTTAGTCAAAATTACATAGGAAATTTGGCCTAGGATAAACAGTACTCTTAAAGGAAAATAATATTCACAAACATCACATAGAATGATGTTAAATTTTTTTCTTGGATTTTTTTCCCTTTTTAAATTTTATTTCTTATTGTTACGTAATAGATGTACATATTTTGGGGACACGTGGTGTAATTTAATACATTCATATAATGTGTAAAGATCAAATCGGTGCACTTGGAATATCAATCACCTTAAATATTTTTCTTTTTTTATGCTGGAATCATTTGACTTGTTCTCTTCTGGCTATGTTGAAACATACAAGAGAATATTGTAAATTATAATCACCCTACTGATCTATGAAACACTGTCTTATTTCTTTATTCGGGCTGTATATTTGTACCCTCTAATTATCCACTCAGCATTTCTCCCTCCACCTCTCAACATCCTTGGATGAGATGAAGTTTTGATGAGGTAATTCATCTTAACATTAATATATGAAGACTTTGAAAATATTTTTATTTTTCTGGTAGAAATTTTAAAATCTGTATTTTTTACCTAAAGCTCTTATGTATCGACTCATTGAACATTTTAATTTGTGAACACACATCTTTGTTATGTCCCATAAATAACAATAAATGGATATAACGCATGCACCCACGTTTCCTTTTCCAAGTTTGGTACAATAAATAAACTAATATTGGGTTTTAGAAAAGTTAGAACTTTTTGAAGAATGCAAAGGAGATAAAGGCAGACCATTGAAATTAGTTTCTGTTTTAATTTGTTCAAGGGAAACCAAAAAGATGCCTGAAGGTAAATGCAGTGTATGTCTTTTTTGCCTGTCAAAATAGCATTTTTGTTCTATTGCTGTATGTATTACCATTATCAAACTACTTTGCATTTGATGCTTGCCTATGGCAATACAGTGGCCCTAACTAATAGAAGATGGAGCAGCATCAGGACTACATTAAGAAAGGAATGTTTTGTTTAAGGACTCGGCTGGTAATGTACTACCGTATTTCCCTTTACAATTTGCTCACTCTAATTGTTAAAACATTTCCTGCTATTTCAGAAGAGTAGAGACCACAAAAGCCTACAGATGAAACACTTTGAGGTTACACTGGAGGAACAAATTTGTTTTGCAACCTACATTTAAAAGCATTTTAAACATGTCTTACATGACTCCTTTCTTTCTTGTCTCTATAGTTGTTTAGAATTCAACCAGGACTTCTGTGGGTTCTGGAATGAGTAATTAATGAAGCATTAGTGTTTGAAAATTTTCTGAATGAAATTCAGTGAGGTAGAACACAGGCAAATGAACCTAAAGGCAGACACACACAAAAAATGCAGTCCATAAAATTTCTGGTCGAAATAAGGATTTGAGATTTTTGTACTATTTTCTCGAAATAGTTTAGACTGTTTAGTTTATACTCTAGTCTAAACAGTATATGCTATAATACTTTTAAAAAGTGGGATATATCACCATTAAATAGTGGGGGTGATTTTTTTCAAAAAGATTAGTTGATATTAAAAAGGAATTAGGAAAGATTGAAAATATACTGATCAGACATATAAAAGTGAATAACAATGTTCCATTATATTACAAACCATTTTCAGTAACTAAATCATAGTCCCAATATTAACAATTTTCTAGTAGATATTTGAGACCTATTATTCTTCATTTTGACAATTATTGCAAGTGTCATATGAAGACATAGCTAAATTCTCCAAGTATTTTGTGAGCTCTCTTTGTTCAGGATATTTTGTACTTCTCACAACTTCCAATGTGACAGGTAATAAATGTAAATAAATCAATACAGATGAATCAAACATATTTTAGTTTTAAAAAAGGTACAAATCTTAATTTTTAAATGCCTGGTAGTTATTTTCCATGCATTCAATATCAGCATCACATCAATTATTTCTTGTGGCTTAAAGTTTCATTTCAGGGCATAATTACAACAATGGTAGAAATTTACTTCAATATCTTTTCAATGTCACAATTACAAGGATGCTTGTGAAAAACAGCTCCTTTTTAGCACAGGAGGTTGAAGCTAGAACTGTCATAATTATCAATTTTGTGGTTTGTTGTTTTTATTTATTTCTATGACACCAAGTAAAATCTGGTTGATCAAGATATTCTTTTAATGACGGAGATTTTCAAATCTGACCATGAATTAAAATCTCCTGCGGATCCAAACACAACTGTTTTATTTATTTTTTTATGTGTATAGAAAATTATCAACAACTTAAGATATTTCTGCACTTCCATTTCCAATCAAACATTAACTACCAGAGACATCCACTGTTAGTTTTGCCTGTTCCTGAACTTCATATAACTTGAATTTGGTCCCATGCATTGATTTAGAGAACACCAGGCAAAAACAGATTTTAGATCCCACTTAGATTTGGTCGTGTTTCAAAATCAGGTCAACAGCTATCATGAGACATTTTTCAATAGAAGTTGCCTAACCTCTAATCTAGATTAATAGGCATCAATTTTCCTGTATATTCAAGGATTGTATTAATATCTCTTTTGAGAAATTAACCATAAACCTAAATCCTCTTCACTTAGGAACATTTTGTAGAACAGGAAAGAACATTTGTGAAAAATATTTGCCTATTCAAAAGCTTTATACAAATATACAGGATTATTAGAAATGATCTTCTGTCCAGTATACAAGTTTTCTTGTCATAAAGAAACAGTTTTCCTCTTGCTGTCTTCTCACATTAAAATTATTCAGATTTGAACATCTTTACAGTCCCCTGGCACATGCTAAATTCAGTGGATCCTTTATTTCATGCATCCTCTGCCTTCCTGCCCAGTTTTACCTCTTGCCCAATTCTCTTCAATTACGTGAACCAATGGCAATTTCTTGCCCCAATGGCAGTTTTTCTTGCCCTTAGCACACTCTGACCTGCCTTGAGATTCTCTGACCCTGCCTTTTGACAAGCTAAGATCTCATTTTTTTTTCCCCATTATCTGTATAGATATCACTTCTTCAGAGTGGCCTCTTCTGTTTTAGTCTCTCAGAGCACTCTGATGATTTAGATCATCAAATCATTTGTAATGTTTACTTACTTTCATTAGGTTGCCCATTCCATAAGGCTAAAGACACCAGGTGTCTGGCTTGCTTTTATATGTCCAGAGCCTAACACTGTGACTGAAATATTAAACCATTTATCCATTTCTTGAAAGAAATGAAGACTTCGCCTTTCCGTAAAAGAAAACAGCTACCTTTATTTATAAATGAGAACTTGATTTCCTGAGAGTAAGGGTTTGTTCCCATGCTCTTTTCTTATGTGTCATTTATTCTGGGTTCAGGGTCCTCGGGTCTTTGTTGAAGAAAGAAAGTGCTTCTTGAAGCGTTAGGTATATATTAGGGCTAACGTTGTGGTAATGATGAGCTCCCGAGTAGTATGTGTGTCTTGTCACGTTTTCATGGGGCTGAGAAAATACTTCCTAATTTATCTCTTCAAATATAGGACCCTCTTTCTTCAGCAAGATCAAGTTATCTAAGCATTCAAAAGCCTCTCTCTATTTCATTTGTTTCTCTGAAGATGTCAGCTGTTTCTTAATATTCCTCAGGTGCTTGATCTCACTTAAATCAATTGATCTGAACAACTGAGAACTTTATTCTTTTAAGAAAAGAAGGATATAAGAAACGATAGAATGCTAAATACTGTCTTAAAATCAGCTTTATAATATACCAATTGCCTTCACTGTGAAGGAGGAGAAAACCCATATCTTGACCATTTTTAAGTTCTATTGACTTTTCTACGTGTTATGAGAACTCTGACACTATGGACGTAAGCAAAGCAAGGCTAGCAGTATCAAGGGCCAACTAAAGGAGGATGATCTTTGTAGGAATTGCTCACTTCTATTTTCCTACATGACAGGAGACAATTAAGCACTATACAACACTAAATTAGAAACAGAAGGTAGAGCAAATGTCTGTAGTTTTGCATAATCCTCATAAATTGGAGGAGAAATGTACTCAGGCTTTTTAATCAATGAGAAGACTGTTCTTTCAATGACTTTGTTGCAGTTCTTAGCCCAGAAGTAATACAGCCAATGGTGGAATGACTACTGCAATTTTATTCATAAAATACCTATGAGAATTCCAGATGGTGCCTCTGAGGCCAGTTGTTAACGGGGCAAGAGCAGATTCATTCCACACCCATTTTCTACTTTGGTGTTGAAATGCGAGCTAGTCCATGGTCTAGATCCCACCCACATGCCAACATGCACCTGCAAAAGTCTTCAATTTGGGGGCTTTTAAATCACAAGCAGACACCCTGATTTAGCTTACATATTAAAAATTCCATTACAGGAAAAAAATTCTCCAAAAACTCAGAGCTCTAATTCCTTAATGAATTATGTACATGGTGAGGGATATACAGACAGACATGACTTGATTTCCTGTTCAGAATACTGGAGAGCATATTGGAACACAGAACACGACCATTTCAGGGCTAGTGTTTCAGTTGCACTTGTAAGTAAAGCGAAATGTTATCAAGATTCATTTTAATTGAGGAAATGGGGAATTCCAAACTATTAATAAAACATCATTGACAACATTTGAACTTAAGATAAAAATACAGCCTACTTTCTCCAAGTTTACTCTACGGTCTTTGGAGAAATGGTGTATGCGAATAGACAGTCACAGACTAAAGCCCATTTTGCACAGATTCTGCAAGACCTTTCTTCTCATTTATAGAAGCATGCCTCTTGCATTCGCCAAGTTTCATTTTAGACTCCCAATGAACCAGAAACCCAAAGCTAAAATCATCTATAGTCACTAGCTTTCTTATGTGTTTCACCTGGAGTCATAAATCTTTTCTTTATATCCTTTGGGAGGGAGTGAGTTCCCCTGAAACTTGGGCCAAGTTCACCTGACACTTCTCAGGAGCCCCATTTAGGGTTTGCATAGAAAAAAGTCAAACCAAAATAATTTTTACCAGTTTTGGATTTCATTTAAAAAACATACAGACACATGTGCAGTGTCCCAAGTCACTTATTTTAATAGGAATCTGGAAGACAGAAATGGCATCAGTTTAGACTGACAGGACTAACCTGAGAAACGCACATAAGACTAAAATCAATCTCCACAACTCTACGTTATCTATGAGAATTAGGCCAAAGGAAGTTTTATGGTAATGTTAAAAGAATGTGTGAGCACTTAGTAGTCCGTCATATTATTATTATTCACATTCATGTAAATACTCCTAAACCTGATATTTTCAGGCCATATAAGCACAGAAGCAGCGAATGTTATTCTTACTGGCTGTAATTAACAGAGGCTGGTTCCAGAGTAACATGACATCAACGAAAGCACACAGACAAGAGGGAAGGGGTTTTGTCATAAACCTTCCAGTAGGGGGCGCCAAAGGCAAGAATTGTTTAAGAAATGTTATCTGGCTCCACTTTCTGAAGAAATACCATCATTGCTCTTACTTTAAGCCTTGCCTCCCTCTTACCTCTGCTGCAAACTCATAGCATTAATAAATAAAATGTGAAAAGAGAAAATTGAAAAGTCGTAGACTTTTTTTATTGCCTTAATTGGAAGAAGTTAGGATCTTTTTGGGTGGGGGATGTGGTTTGTAACTAGGCAGAAACATGAGAAGAGTATCTGGGATGCTGATAATATTTCATTTTATGATCTGATTGGTAGTTATTTGTGTGTCTTCACTTTGAGATGACTTATCAAGCTGTAAATTGATTGTAGGTGCTCTTATCTGTCTTTCACACTTTTAAAAAATGTTTACTAAAACAAAAAAAAAAAAAAGAAAAAAAAGAGAGATATTGCTGTTCTGTGTTCCCAGAAATGTCTAGTTGGAAAAGCAACACAAAAACAGCAATGAGGGTTGAGTCTGCATGCGTGCTGGAATCTAGGTGTGGAAGTCTGCAGAGCAGGACATGGATTAGACTGTGATGGAGTCAGAAATGAAAAGTACTCTAAGAAAATGAGAAAATTGACTAAATCTATACTCACTGCATAAAACCTGGGACTGGAAAGAGGCTAAAAAATCGTTACCTCTCTCTGGATCCACAGTCTGTTTAAAATTTCATACCACGAGTGATGAGAAGAGATAGACAGAGCCTGATGTCCGGGGCCTGCAGAGGCCTGTTCACTGTCTCATAGATGGAATATGCCATATTCTAAACCATACAAATGCATGGAAGCCGTAACTTACCAAAATACAATCTGATCTGGACTCAGAGCTCCAGCGGTCAGCAACTGAAAATTTTAGACAGAGTAGTATGATAATAGACCAACACTGACCTTTACAACAAACAAACTCACTCAAAGCATATCTGGATTAAAAGCAAATAAATAAACAGATCTACATCTATTCTTTCCTTAATGAACCATCAGACATAGGAAAAAGATGGATTACCCACAAATGAGCAATAATTAGACAAGCCATTCTCTCACCAGAAATGACAAATGGCAGAAGATAGAGTATCTTTTCAAAACATTTATGGAAAATTACTGCCACAAAAAAGTATATTAAAAAATAGGTAAGCTTTTTGAATTCATACTATTAATTAAAAAACTATGTAGAAAAATTAAATTTAACACTGTTAAATTAAGCAAAGAACTATCTAAAAATTGATTGGCCTCTCAAGTCAGAATAGCTCAGAGAGCCTCCAGCATTGCAAAGTGGTGGAAGATTTATAGACAGAAAAATGAAAATAATGAAAATGAAAATAATATAAAATAATGGAAGTGAGGTACAGATACAGATTTGGTATTGCTCAGTGTTTGCCTCATTTGAACACTGTTTAAACAGTTGACTGCCTTTGGTCAAAAGTCAGTGATTGGCACAAAAGTAAGTTACAGTCAGCTTACACATGCAGTTAGGCTACAGTTCACTATGTACGGATAAATATTAAGGCTGAACTTTACATATGTAAGAACGTAACTTTAGGCTAAACTTAGTTTAACAGTTCCTCCCTTTTGGTCATCCTCTCAATGTTCAGAGAGGATCAAAATTTTAGGCATTGACGTCACTGTCACCATTGTAAATTTACTTAACTGGTGTCAAATCATGTTGGTAAATAGCAAAACTGGCTTTTATAAGGTGAAAACAAGGACTCCAGGTTATTATTATTTTTTTTAAGGACTAGACTAGAGGGGACTTTCTTGTGATGGAATCACCTCTTTTCAGTAGAAAAACAAAACATGGTCTGTTTTAGGATCTGTTTCCTTGAAGTTTTAATTTGATTACATCACATTTAGCATGAATGACTTCATTTTGGTTTGTTCTGCTCTGTTGGGGCCTAGTGCACACACTCAGTCTTAAACAATGGCCTCCCACAAATACGTCTAAAAAATTTCCCACCGTTTGGTTAAGTTCTTACTCAAGTGAGAGTGACCAAAAATTAGGGGTTTAGCACTATTCTCAGTTACCATCATTTTGGGTTTCTGCTCTCAGCATACCATTCATAAATTATTGCATCCTCATGGTCATACATTTCTTGGAGTTTTTGTCATTCTAGTTGACAAGAGATCATTTAATATTCTGGAGATGACTGCATGCAAACATTTAAAACTTGTGGGAGAATATAACCCACCATAGAGATTACTATTATGACTATCAGATGGAGGATAATATTATCAGGAGGAGAATATGGAGTATGCTCCTTAGCCAGAGTCCATACATATATACATGTATACATATATACATACATACATAAGCATCTACATATATATACATATGTGTGTGCATGTGTATATATATACATGTATACAAATATATGTGTGTGTGTGTATATATATATTTCCACCAGATTAGCCTGGAGTCAAAGCTTAGGCGTGAAGAACGGGCTATACTGGGCTTGACTCTGACTTGTAGCTGCTGGCCTAGGCACTGAGAACATGTCTCCAGACCTCACTATGACCACCTATCCAGGCCACCAAATCTAGAGGCTCAAAATAAAAAAACATAAGCTAATAGCCAAATCAAGAACATGTCAAATTATATATAAATGATAATTTTAAAGTTATTTCTATTTTATTAACAATTTTTTAACTAGCTCTATTTACAGAATATTATCCCAAACACATAATACATATAGACATACAAACATAAGAACAGAAAACATAGCTTTCATAAAGGATTCCTATTTGCTGGCTTTTAGATAATTTTTTCCCCATTCAGACTCTTAATTCTTTAACTACCTGTTTCATTGCCCTCAGCAGTTGCTAACTAGGCAGCAAATGTGCATTTCTAAAGGGATAATTCTTAGGTAAAACAACAAAATTTATATTTCAAAAGCAAAGAGCTAACATTTAAGGCCTGTGATATGGTTTGGCTGTGACCCCACACAAATTTCATATTGAATTACAGCTCCCACAATTCCCACGTGTTATAGGAGGTACTTGGTGGGAGATAATTGAATTATGGGGGCAGGTCTTTCCCATGCTGTTGTAGTGACAATCAGCAAGTCTCACGAAAGCTAATGGTTTTATAGAGAGGCATTCCCCTGCAAAAGCTCTCTTTTGCTTGCCTCCATGAAAAACATGACTTTCCTTCTTCTTTGGCTTCTGCCATGATTGTGAGACCTCCCCAACCATGTGGAACTGTGTGTCAATTAAACCTCTTTTCTTTATAAATTACCCAGTCTCAGGTATGTCTTTATTAGCAGCATGAGAACATACTAATACAGCCTGAATATTGCATCCTTTGCTCAAGCCAAAGAAAAAATGGCATAAGTAAAAGTACAGTTAAAGCAAGATGGCCAGTAAAGCACCTTAAAAGAAGCTATGACTTGTGTAAATTTGAAACCATGGTAAGAGTTTCTAATGTACACAGAAAGGCACCTAACATATGGAGATTTCCTTTAGAGATGTGTATTGGTTTGTTCTCATGCTGCTATAAGGACATACCTAAGACTGGAAAATTTCTAAAGGAAAGAGGTTTAATTGACTCACAGTTCTGCAGGGCTGGGGAGGCCTCAACAAACTTATGGTCATGATAGAACGAGAAGAGAACATGTCCTTATTCACATTGTGGCAGCAAGAAGTGCAGAGCAAAGCGAGGAAAGTCCCTTATGAAACAATCAGATCTCATGAGAATTCACCCACTATCAAAAGAACAACATGAGGGTAACTGCTCCCATGATTCAATTACTTCCCGATGGGTCCCTCCTACACACGTGGTTATGTGAACTACAATAGAGATGAGATTTGGGTGGAGATGCATCCAAACATATCATTTAACCACTGGCTTCTCCCAAATCTCATGCCCTCATTCTATTACATTACTACATTACATTTAGTAAGATTTTGCCATTTCTATAAGCATTTGCTAATTCTAGGCTAATACTTAACACATGTAAATGTAGACACAGCTAGAAGTAGGTTACTTAGTTCTTAAGAAAGTAAAGATCTCATTTTTATCTTGAATCTTTGCTTTGACTCTCATATCCCCTTAATCAACTTAGCTGATGCCTTTTCCCATGTAAGCACACAAGCAAGAAAGGGGTTAGAATACAAAAATCTCTGCAAATTTCGAAAAGCTAAAGTTTGCACCTCCTGCAATGTTATCGTTTACTATTGTTTTTTAATCTGACCCAGTCAGACATAAGGGGTCTCCAACTGGATCCAAGCCAGTTATTTTTAGGATCTTTAAGCCAAAAAATATCTGAGACAAGTCTCAATTAATTTAGAAATTTATTTTGCCAAGATTAAGGACATGACCATGACAAAGCCTCACAAGATCCGGGGAACATGAGCCCAAGTGTTGGGGTCACAGCCTGATTTTATACATTTTAGGAGGGCAGAAGTTACAGGCAAATATCAATTAATACATGTAAGGTGTACATTGATTTAGTCTGGAAAGGCAGGCCATCTAAAAATAGGGGCTTCCAGGCCATAGGTGGACTCAAAGATTTCCTGACTGGCAGTTGGTTGAAAGAGTTTAATTTTGGCTAAATAGTTGAAGTTAGCAGAAAAAAAAAAAAAAAATGCTTGGGGTTAAGATAAAAGGGATTGTGGAAACCTAAGTTTTTGTCATGCAGATGAAGCCTCTAATTAGCAGCCTTCAGAGACAATAGATGTTAAAGGTCTTCTTATCAGATATTAAAAGGTGCTAGACTTTCCTGAAAAGACCCAGCAAGGGAAGGAGATTCTCTACAGAATGTAAGTTTCCCCCCATACAACACAACTTTGCAGAGCCATTTTAAAATATGCCATGAAAAAATATTTTTGGATAAAATACTTTTATTTCTTTCAGGGCCTGTTATCTGTCATGTGAGTCCATAGTAGGTCAGATTGGAATTTGGTATCTTATTGCTACAAAGAGTCTGTTTTGCCAGTTTTAGATCGTTGTTTTAATGTTAATGCTGGTCAGTTGTGCCTGAATTCCAAAGGGAGGAGAGTATAATGAGGTATATGGAACCCCTGTTTCCATCATGGCCTGAACTAGTTTTTCAGGTTAACTTTAAAATGCCCTTGGCTGACAGGAGGGGTCCATTCAGTTGGTTGAGGGTTTTAGAATTTTATTTTTAGTTTACAGATTGAATCTAGTTCTGGACCCAGTCCATTTTCTGTTGAGAGTTCTGAAGAAAGTTCGGATCAAAAATTTTGTTCAAATAAACTTGGATAGCTCAAAACACAAAATGTGTCGAGCTTCAGAATCCTGGAGAGAACCTGCCACGATTCCCAGCTGCTGTGAGAGCGCAATGGACACAACGCACTCCAGGCATCCCACTTGGTCACTCAATGCTCCTGCAGGTCGCTAGAAGCTCTATTTCAGATCCCACTTCTGACTTCATCTGTTAAAAGACGAAAACATAGACAAATTAAATTTAACAAGTTTAACTGAGCAAAGAATGATTCACAAATTCTGCAGCTTCCCAAGCTGGAGGAGGCTCAGAGATGCTCCAGCACAGCCATATGGTGGAAGACAATTTATGGACAGAAAAAGGAAGGTGATGTACAAAAAATGGAAGTGAGGTACCGACATAGCCAGATTGGTTACAGTGCAGCATTTGCCTTATTTGAACACAATTTGGACAGTGGGCTGCCTTTGATTGGCCAAAACTTGGTAACTGGAATGAGGAGGTTACAATCTGTTTACACATCCAGTTAGAATACAACTCACCATGCACAGAAAAAACTTCAGGCTGAACTTAAAATATGAAAGGAAACAGCTCTAGGCTAAATCTAATTTAACATGCATACCAATCAAGAGTTTTTTTGTTTTTGTTTCTGTCTGGATAAATGTTACTGAAGAGCCAATAGAGGATTACTTAAGGGAGAAACCAGCTGAATTATGAGAAGTGCAGAGCAAAAAATAAATGGGTGTTTAGAAACTGGTAAAATATACTCTTTCTTTTAATTATTATTAAAGTAAACTGAAATCATCATTAATTTACTTAATAAAGAGGTGGAAATTAAGTGTCCAGAGGTCGTTAATAATGAAGGAAATCTAAATATTTCACCCAAAATATGTCTCCCTGGTATAATGAGTATTTTAAATGAAAAATCCTAAAAGATCAATAAGTGACAAAAGAAACTTTTCCCCATCTACATAAAGGGAGAACTGACCCACCAAGGAGAAAAATTGTTCTTGTTTCCCTCCCTTTTGTCTTATTTTTCGTTACAGGAAAGAAGATCAAAAATGTAACCACACTTCAACAGACCTGTTTTCAGGATAATGACTATTTCCGAGGATCGTTTAAAATCTAAAGACAGCTATTTACAAGTCAATTTCTGTTAGATAGTAACAATTTATGGCCCCTCAACAGAATTCCTCTTCTCTCCCTTCTCATATTCTGTTTTACCAGGATGCAAGCCCCCATTCTTTCTGTAACCTCAAGGTGGTATATAAGCTTCTGTTCCTCATTGGGAGGTTGGGTCTTTATTCTGAAGGCTCCTACGTATACCCATTAAATAAATTGGTATGCCTTTTCTACTATTATTCAATTTGCCTCATGTCAGTGCTTTTCAGCAAAACTTTAGGAAGTCAAAAGTGTAACCACCCAAGGGGTTCACCTTGCCTGCTGCCTAGACAGAGCCAATTTATCAAGACAGGGGAATTGCATTAGAGAAAGAGTAATTCATGCAGAGCCAGCTGTGCAGGAGACCAGTGTTTTATTGTTACTCAAATCAGTCTCCCTGAGCATTCAGGGAACAGAATTTTTAAGAACAACTTGGTGGGTGAGGGGAATCTGGTGAGCCAGGAGTTCTGATTGGTTAGGTAGAAGATGAAATCATAGGGAATTGAAGCTGTCCTCTTGTGCTGAGTCAGTTCCTGGGTGGAGGTCACAAGATCAAATGAGCCAGTTAATCAATCTGGGTGGTGCCAGCTGATACATCCAGTGCAGGATCTTCAAAATATCTCAAGCATTGATCTTGGAAGCAGTGTAGGGATGGTCAGAATCTTGTAGCTTCCAGCTGCATAACTCTTAAGCCATAATTTCTAATCTTGCAGCTATCTTGTTAGTCCTACAAAAGCAGTCTAGTGTCCAGGTTTCTTTTGGGAAAACGCTTGTATTGTCTTTGTTTTAAACTTTAAACTAAGTTCCTCCCAAAGTTAGTTCAGCCTACACCCAGGAAGGAACAAGGACATCTTCAGGTTTAGAACCAAGACGGACTTGGTTAGGTTAGATCTCTTTCACTGTCTCGGTCGTAATTTTGCAAAGGAAATTTCAATAGCGTCAGCCTCCACAGTAAGAAAAGTGGTAGATACAAGTTTTGTAAGTTTTCATAAGTAATTAATTTACATAAGAATCTAATATTGTTTGAAAGAAGAATAGGTAGAATGAATGACTTTAAACCATTAGAAAAAAAAAATTGTGTTGCTTAACACAACAAATATTTACCAACCAATATTCCAGGTATTGGGCATTTGCTTGGGTTGTTGGAAGAAAAGGAGGCAATTGTGAAGCAGAATTGGTAATGAGGAAGGTAAAAGTAGTTCAGAGATGTAAAAGGGAGAGAATTCTAGCTCATGGTATAGAGACTGGAGCGTGCTTTCACCAAGATAATGTAATGAAGAGTCTGACTCAATTTTTGAATGTTTGATGGCGAAGAGCTTTCAAACCCCATCTCTTCCTTTTTTCTTTTCTGCCACATATCTGGGCAAGCTGAGCAGAATTCCCTAGTGCTCCCTCCTTTGGTGCCAGCAGGAAGTTTAAGTTACATATGCTTCTACCCCAAAGCGGAAATTCTCATCCCAACCCAACTGTCTAACCACAGTGAAAGCTTAAAGGTAGTCTTGCTTTGCTCCCTCAAGCCATTTTCAGCTTCCCTTAGGAGTGGCCCCACTTTCTCGAGAAAATATCCTATGTGAGAAAACTTTTCAGACCCTTGTGTGTGTGTGTGTGTGTGTGTGTGTGTGTGTGTCACTAACAGTGTTGACATTGAGCCACATTTTAAATGACCACAACTGACAGTAAGCTTTAGAAATGTTTGAGTCGGTATAGATATTATCTGAGATAGAGATGATAGATAGATAGATAGATAGATAGATAGATAGATAGATAGATAGATAGACAGACAGATATGGATATAGAGATATATAAAATAATCATTTATTTTCTCTGTGCAAAATATATTGAAGGAAGGGAGGGGATAGAACAGAAAACTATTGCAGTTTGCTTCAATAGCTTAAACCACTTCTCTCCAATCTTTCTCACCCTAGGAAGCCCACATAGAAATTAAGAGTGCCTATACCATACACTAGGATGGCAAAAGAGGCTGCTCAGCATCAGGAATTGTTCCCAGTTTCTCTAATTTCTTCAGCCCTCACTGATCATAAGAGGATTTGTTATCGTGGTACACTTGAATCATATTAGGAACAATGTTAGAAAAGCTGGGAAGAGATGGTGAGGGCTTAGATACCAAGTGGCAGAAAGAGAAGTGAGAATAAGTTGTTTTAAAGGTAGAGCCACTGCACTTTGGTGTATGTTGGAAGTAAGATGAAACCACCTTTGTAAGACAAGGTTACATGGTTACAAGGTTACATGTCTTTGCTCATTCCTGGGTGTAGGCCAAGCTGACTATGGAAGGAATTTAGTTTATAGTTTAACTTTGAAACAAGGATGATAAGAGTCCCTGCCTAAAACTGATCTCCTCCATGTTTGGGGTCTGAAACAACCTTTGTAGGACTAATGAAAGGTCATAAGATTAGAATTATGAGAGAAGCCTGAATCCCACTAAGATATAGGCATAGTTTCTATAATCTCTTACTTCTTGGGAGTCAAGGCCAGTGGTAACAAGATGTGTGACTTCCTCAGTTGCTCCTATAGCTAACATCACTATCGTGGAACCTAAGATTTGTCTTTTAAGATGTTTTTCAGACTTTTGCATTCTGGTAGCTGACTGACCCTATTTGGATTTATGATTTATGACTCATGACTCAACTAGTCTTGTGGGCCCCCCACCCAGAAGCAGATTCAGTGCACAAGGACCATTTTCCACATATCTATGATTGGATTCCAACCAACTGGCAGCACCCATTCCCTAGTCCCCTGTCCACCAAATTATCTTTGAAAAACCCGAACTTCTGAGCCTTTGGGGATAATAATTTCAGTGATTATTCCAGCTGTCCTGTGTGGCTGGCTGGCCTTGTATTAATTAAAGTGTCTTTACTGTAATATCACGATCTCGGTGAATTGGTTTTGTCTATGCAGTGGGCAGGAAGAACATATCTGGTGATTACAAGAGAATGTAGGATATCAAGATATCCCCAAGGTTTTTGGCATGAGCAAACAGATGAATACAATTACCATTTACTGAGATGGAGAGAGTGTGGAAAGAGCTAGTTTAACGTACCAGAAAGGAAATTTTGTGTTCTAAACATACTGTGCTTTTCAAAAATGTATTAACAAGCACTAACCACAAAAATTAAGGACCATTGGTATCAATTTGCTAGAATTTTCCATTGAAAAGATAGAATCAAATGGTAAAATACAGTGCAACCTTTAGCATGTGTGTGGTTCAAAATAACTTCAACAAAACATGTATTAAATCATCTGTTTTTTTAAGGTCTATATTTTGTCATTTGGTTCCTTTTTATAACTTTTACATCTTACTGGAATTTTCTATTTTGTATTTGTTTCCAGAGAAGTCATAATTGTTTGTTAATGATTATGCTTACTGTATTATAAAAATCCTTGTAAGGTCATGCTAAATCTGGCTCATCTCACTTTGTGTCTGTTGATACCTTTTCTCATTCATGTTGTGATTTTCCTCTTTCATGTTATGATTAATGGATTCTCAATTATACTCTTGACATTTTAGTTGTTATGAGACTCTGCATCCTATTTAATCTTTTTTTTCAGCTGGATGTTCCCTGGGGCATAGCAAAAGGGCCAGGTGGGTGTGTATATTTACCTTTCCACTGTGTCTCACACACACCCTAGCAAGAGTACTCAGTCACACTGCCTTTTTGCAGACAGATAAGAAATTTCACCTCTCCCTCAGCCCTGCTGATGCTTTCTCAGAGAAAGAGGACACCAATTTGCACCTCCTCATGGTATTCAGGTTGGGATATGGGTTCAGCTTCTCACTGGGCTCTCCATCACCAGGAAGATAGTAAGTAAAGGACTAATTCTCATTGTCTTGTTGCTGTTTGGGTAGATAAAAGTTCAACACTTTACTGGGACTCTCATACCAGGAGTGGAGAGAGGCAGAATAGAGTGGAGGGGAAATGTGGAGTGGCAACTACCTTCACTTGAACCACCATGTCATTCTACCTTGTTGATACTGGCTTGGGGTGGAAGCAAGGCTCACCACTGAGCTAAACTAGCAGTAGGGAAAGGAAATACGGAGTATTGTCTAACCCATCTTGCACCACCTAATTCTGCCTTATTGATGCTAGGTGGCTATGAAGGCTTAGCTTCCTGAGGTGCCCACTTGTTGATTTTTATACTGATTTTACAAATAGTAAGAACAATGTGATTTAACAATGAAAATACGTGAAATTTAAAAACTTTCATTTCGCCGGGCGCCGTGGCTCAAGCCTGTAATCCCAGCACTTTGGGAGGCCGAGGCGGGCGGATCACGAGGTCAGGAGATCGAGACGATCCTGGCTAACACAGTGAAACCCCGTCTCTACTAAAAAATAGAAAAAAACTAGCCGGGCGAGGTGGTGGGTGCCTGTAGTCCCAGCTACTCGGGAGGCTGAGGCAGGAGAATGGCGTAAACCCGGGAGGCAGAGCTTGCAGTGAGCTGAGATCCGGCCACTGCACTCCAGCCCGGGCAACAGAGCGAGACTCCGTCTCAAAAAAAAAAAAAAAAAAAAAAAAAACTTTCATTTCACCTGCACTATAAAATTTGTGTTTCATGCTGTTTTCCAAACCTTCTCTATATGCATTCATACAGTATACTATTGTAATGATACTATATATTATTTTATCTCATTGTTATGCTTATATTTATGTATTTTATTTTTGTAAAGTCTTTATGGTTATTGTACTTGATACAGTTTGGATATTTGTCCCTGTCTTCATCTCATGTTGAAATGTGATCCCCAGTGTTGGAGGTGAGGCTTGGTGAGAAGTGTTTGAACCATGGGGATGAATCCCTCATGAATGACTTGGGCCATCCCCGTGGTAATAAGTGAGCTCCTGCTTTGTGTTCACAGGAGATCTGGTCATTTAAAAGTGAGTGGCACCCCCCTACATTCTTTCTTGCTCCTGCTTTTGCCATATGACAACGCACAAGCTCTTGCTTCTGCCATGAGTAAAAGCTCCCTGAGGCTTCCACAGAATCCGAGTGATATCACTGCCATGTAAAACAAATTTATTTTCTTTATAAATTATCCAGTCTTGGATATTTCTTTATAGCAATACAATAATTGCCTAGCACCATACTACACAGTGTTTTATAAATAATTGTGTGTTAAAATTTTTTAAAAGAATATTATGATATTGGGAAGTCATTTAAAAAGCATTTTTTTTTTTTTATTAAATGTGTAACACAAAATGCCTACCATAGTGGCTGACTAGTAAGAAACTCTTCTTTCCTGTTAGTGATTGTATTACTTTCCTGTGGTTACTGTAACACATTACCACAAACTTATCATCTTAAAACAGAAAAAAATTATTTCTTACAGTTTTGGAAGTCAGGAGTCTGGACAGATCTTACTAGGCTAAAATTAAATTGCGGTCAGGGTTGTATTCCTTTCTGGAGGCTCTAGGGGATAATCCATTCTTAAAATTTGGAAGAAGTGGAGACATTCATATCTGAAGTCCTATATCCTTTAGTACATTTCTAAAAAACAAATGTATCAGGAATAGCACATCAGTATCAATAAGATTTACTCCAATTTCTAAAGGAAAATATGGAGGAGAAGGTTTAAATTTTAGGACTGGAAAGATCAGCACCAAAATCTAAAACAACTTTGTTTGTCTTAGAAAGGTAATAAAATTGAACTCCTGCATCTTAAATAAGTTGCCTATATTCACACACCTAATAAGTAACAATGGGAGAACAAGAGCCAGTAATCAGTATTTTTGAACTCCAGTTCTTCACTTCTCTGTTTCATTACAACATCCATTAGGAAAAAAAAAGTGTTAATGATAATTCATTTCAATTGAAGTTTATTCATCATGAAAGATATGTGACAAAAATACCAGCATACAAACAGATAAATTTGTTGAAAATAAGAAATTATTTTAGGCCGGGCGCGGTGGCTCAAGCCTGTAATCCCAGCACTTTGGGAGGCCGAGACGGGCGGATCATGAGGTCAGGAGATCGAGACCATCCTGGCTAACATGGTGAAACCCCGTCTCTACTAAAAAAAATACAAAAATCTAGCCGGGCGAGGTGGTGGGCGCCTGTAGTCCCAGCTACTCGGGAGGCTGAGGCAGGAGAATGGCGTAAACCCGGGAGGCGGAGCTTGCAGTGAGCTGAGATCCGGCCACTGCACTCCAGCCCGGGCGACAGAGCGAGACTCCGTCTCAAAAAAAAAAAAAAGAAAGAAATTATTTTAGAAAGAACTAGACTAGGTGTGGTAACTTACCTCTGTAGTCTCAGCAATTTGGGAGGCCAAGGTGGGAGGATCACTTAAGTCCAGGCGTCTGAGACCAGTCTGGGCAATAAAGTAAGACCCCATCTCTACAAAAATATTTTAAAAATTAGCTGGGCATCGTGGCATGCACCTGTAGTCCTAGCTACTCAGAAAACTGAGATGCAAAGATATCTTGAGCCCAGGAGGTCATGACATTGCACTCCAGACTTGGCAACAGAGCAAGACCCTCTTCAAAAACAAAATAAAAATAATTTAAAAAAATTAAAAGAACAATTAAAACTAATGCCAGGCCGGGCGCGGTGGCTCAAGCCTGTAATCCCAGCACTTTGGGAGGCCGAGACGGGCGGATCACGAGGTCAGGAGATCGAGACCATCCTGGCTAACCCGATGAAACCCCGTCTCTACTAAAAAATATAAAAAACTAGCCGGACGACGTGGCGGGCGCCTGTAGTCCCAGCTACTCGGGAGGCTGAGGCAGGAGAATGGCGTGAACACGGGAGGCGGAGCTTGCAGTGAGCTGAGATCCGGCCACTGCACTCCAGCCTGGGCGGCAGAGCGAGACTCCGTCTCAAAAAAAATAAAAAAAACTAATACCAATACTTTTATAGAGAATATCTCTAGGTACTTTTAGGTAATGACGTTGTTCTTTAATTTGCTACATTTTGTAGTCTGTGTAGTTCTAAATAGCCTCAACTGAGTCTATTTAAAAATCACTTCTTCTAGTCAAAAAGTGCCAACATGTGCATGTTTTGGCTAAATGTTGGTGCCCCTTCAAAATTCATATATTGAAATCCTAACGCCCAATATGTAGTGGAGACTTCGGGAGGTGATTGGGTGATAAGGGTAAAACCTTTATGAATAGAAGCAATGCCCTGATAAAAGCGGCCCTAGAGAGATTCCTGGTTCCTTCTGCCATGTGAGTACACAGTGAGAAGACGCAACCACCTGTTCATCTGTGAACCAGGAAGCCAGCCCTCACCAGACACCAGATCTACTGCTGCCTTGATCTTGGACTAGTCCTTGGAGACTAGTGCCAGTCTCTAGAATTGTAGGAAATAAATGTTTGTTGTTTACGTAACCCAGTCTATGGTATTCTTGCAATAGTAGCTCAAATAAACAAAGCCAATACTATGCCAACTTAAAATGGCACTTAAATCCACATACACACACATATATATGTATGCATATATGTGTATACCTATATATTAGGCAAGCAGTATGCTTGAATATATTACTAATTGTTTGAAGTGAATTATTTTTAACAAAATGTTTGAAATATATTTATCACTAAACCTGTCAGAGAAAGAAATCTACACTTCTAATTTAATTATCAAAGTAAAAATTCTGTCAATTTTTGCACCATAGGAATCGAAATAGCTATGAAATATGTTAATTTCCTAGTCAGATCTCCTTTTTACTCTAAGTCAGGTCACTATGACCAACTAATACGACATGGAAAGGAAGAGTTCTTGATTGCAATTTTAAGTCATTTACCTGTAACTCGTGATATTACATGAATTTGAAATCAGCAGCTGAAAACTAGAATATACCATCCGTAATTCATTGCTAGATGATAAGTAGAAAAAGAACAAACCGTTATTTTTTCCTCCTTCCAGGACAATTATAAAAACGACGCAAAAATCACAAAATGATTCTATTGTAGCTGTGTTGGCTCCACAAATAAGCCATTTTATAGAACCTGTTTTTTAATACACTGTAGTAACATGTGAATTCTACAAATGATAATACCACATTTTGAATTTATATATAGGATAATCCATTACAGATGACTTAACTCTTCAGTAGAGAGCTTAATATTTTTTTCTCCACAAGTTCATATTAGAAAGTTTTAGGCTTGCCGGGCGCGGTGGCTCAAGACTGTAATCCCAGCACTGTGGGAGGCCGAGACGAGCGGATCACGAGGTCAGGAGATCAAGACCATCCTGGCTAACACGGTGAAACCCCGTCTCTACTAAAATATACAAAAACTAGCCGGGCCAGTTGGTGGGCGCCTGTAGTCCCAGCTACTCGGGAGGCTGAGGCAGGAGAATGGCGTGAACCCGGGAGGCGGAGCTTGTAGTGAGCTGAGATCCAGGCCACTGCACTCCAGCCTGGGCGACAGAGCGAGACTCCATCTCAAAAAAAAAGAAAGAAGGCCGGGCGCGGTGGCTCAAGCCTGTAATCCCAGCACTTTGGGAGGCCGAGGCGGGCGGATCACGAGGTCAGGAGATCGAGACTATCCTGGCTAACACGGTGAAACCCCGTCTCTACTAAAAAAATACAAAAAACTAGCCGGGCGAGGTGGCGGGCGCCTGTAGTCCCAGCTACTCGGGAGGCTGAGGCAGGAGAATGGCGTAAACCCGGGAGGCGGAGTTTGCAGTGAGCTGAGATCTGGCCACTGCACTCCAGCCTGGGTGACAGAGTGAGACTCCTTCTCAAAAAAAAAAAAAAAAAAAAAAAAAAAAAAAAGAAAGAAAGTTTTAGGCTTAAACATTCTTTGAACTGTAATACCTATATGTTTGTACAAAACAAACTTATGAAGAAATGTTGGATAGAAATCTAAGAAATGTGTTAATTATAGAAACACAAGAAATATGTATTAGTGTTTTTTTGTTTGCTTTGATTTTTAGCACCAAATATAGGTTGGCTACTTTAGGATATTAGTTGTAACAATTACTTCACTGAAAATCTTTTCTTGGCATCATTCATGACCAAATGAACTTAAGAAGCCAATTAGCTATTCTCATGAAATATAATGTTTCTTAGACAATGTGACTATTTTTATTGAAACAGTTTTTATTGAAAAATACACAAAAACAGATTGTAAAATATGAGGTATTTGAGATACTTGTAAACTTTATATAAAAACAAGATGAGGCGGAAAAAGGCTAATAGAGTGATCACAGAATTTGTCATTAAAAGTAGGATAATTTTCAGAGTGAAATGAACTATCAATAATTAGACCAAAACGAGACAGTGAGACTGCTCAAGACAATTCAAGAAGTGTGGGCATGCTATTGATCAAGGCTATCAAATCAATGTATAAAGGGACTTAGAAGTGTTTTTGCACAAGCCTGAATTCAGGCTCTGGATGTGCCATTAACTAAATGCACTTTACCTAGGACATCATTTAAAGACTACTAAAGTAGTCTTTAAGGCTTCAATAGTCTTTGGCCAGATGTGGTGGCTCACACCTGTAATGCAGCACTTCGGGAGGCTGAGGCAGATGGATTGCTTGAGCCCAGGCATTTGAGACAAGACTGGGCAACATAGTGAAACCCTGTCTCTACAAAAAATACAAAAATTAGTTGGGCATGGTGGCGCATGCCTGTAATCCCAGCAACTTGGGAGGCTGAGGTGGGAGAATCACTTTAGCCCAGGAGGCAGAGGTTGCAGTGAGCCAAGATCACGGTAATGCTCTCCAGCCTGGATGGCTAAGTGAGATCCTGTCTCAACAACAACAGAAAGGACTAGTCATTATATGTAAAATTGTAACCATAATAATATCTGTCTTTCTAGTTGATTGTGAGGAGTAAATATGATAAGATTTAAAGCAGTAAAGATTATTGGTACCAAGTAAGTGCTGAGAAAAGGGTAGTTATATTGTACTGAGTTTTTTGTTTTTGTTTTTAAGCAGAACAAACAGTCAAAGAAGAGGCAGATAATCTGGTTAGGAGATTTTGAGAAGTACCTCTCCAGCACTGTGAAAATACCTTTCCCATCAAAATTTGCTAAAATTAGAAATTCTTTTATTTTCCTCCTTTTAAGTGCAAATAATTCTGGGAGGAATACACATTTTAAGCACTTCAGAGGTCTTTCTCCTCATTGGGTATTATTATTAATTTATTGTTGGATAAAAACAGCAGATTATATTTTGTTTAAATTCAATTGTTTCCAGAACAATTTTCCACATATTATTATGATTACATTTTTGCATATTAGCAAGTACTATTATCATTACCCTTGCTTTTCAGATGAGGGAATCGAATAAAATATTCCAGCTTAGAGGTTCAGAGTTGGAGCTTAACTTCAATGCAGGTTTTCAAGTTCAAGTATCTGGAACTCTATTTAAGCAGGACTAGCTAAGAGCTGCTTTTCAGAGCACAGAGGCTGGAAAAGACAGGCCCAATGCCAGAAAGAAGCTTTAAGGGACTATATTTGGTAATGGAGTGGCTATTGCTGACAGATGGCACCTAAACATGAGTCGAAGAGAGTGGGGAGGGAAGAACACCACGAGGAAGGTAGGTTTAGAGCAATAAATGTAAACATACTTCTGGGCCATTTCAAATACTTTTCGCCTTACCTTGTGCTTTAGCCAGTACAGCATTGACTCAATCCATGGAAGTTTTAGCAACATGCTATCTCATTACTTCCTACCCCAGGGCTTTTCTGAAGCCATTGCATGGAATACCCATGGAAACCTACTTCAATCATATACATATGCACACAGAAGGACAAGGAATTTCTTTTTTTTTTTTTTTTGACATGGAGTTTCACTCTTGTTGCCCAGGCTGGAGTGCAATGGCATGATCTCGGCTCACTGCAACCTCTGCCTCCCAGGTTCAAACAATTCTCCTGCCTCAGCCTCTGCAGTAGCTGGGATTATAGGCATGTGCCACCACCCCCGGATAATTTTGTATTTTTAGTAGAGACGGGGTTTCTCCATGTTGGTCAGGCTGGTCTCAAACTCCCAACCTCAGGTGATCCACCTGCCTCGGCCTCCCAAAGTGCTGGGATTACAGGTGTGAGCCACCGCGCCCGGCAGGAATTTCAAACTAGTGGATTTATGCATTTGAGAAGACATCAAATCATTTTTGCCTTGAATGGAAAGGTCTGAGAAGTATTTCACAAAGCTCCTCCAAAAGTCATAATGGACTGAACACTGGGTGGCTTTACTTATTTCACTATTTGACTGACTCTCTTTGTTCTTTCCTCTTGGTTTGAGGTGTCAAGGCTCACTAAAATCCAACAGGAAAATAATTATCTTCTCTAACCGGAAATTATTTGCATACTGGAAAAATTACAGAACCACCAAGCGGTCCTAGGGGAAGAAAAAACCCACAAAATAAGTGCAGTAAGTCTTGTGCATACTGGTTCATTAGGCTCAAATATAAGACAGAGATTTATTGACTTAGAAGCACTTGGAACCTGTCTTTAATGAGATGTCCTTTTGCAGTATAACAACTGTCAAAAACATTGTTACTTAAAGGGTGACCTACAGACCAGTAGCATGAGTATCACCCAAAAGTGTGTTAGAAATACAGAATTATATGTTCTATTAGGTATATTGAATCAGAATCTGCATTTTGTCAAGACCCTAGGAAATTCGTTCCATATTTAATTTTAAGTGCTAGTCTACAGTAAATGAAGTGGAGATGGCTTAATAGAGTATTAAAGAAGGAGAGAGAGGCACATACACAAAGTTCACTCTCCTGGGAGAAAACAGAGAATAGCCATATAGGAGAGAAAAGTAGTATCTTTTCCTCACCTATTGGAAAATTTATGGCTGAGACTCATATAACAAAAGACAGATTAATAAGAGAAAAAAACACACAAATGTATTATATAAGTTTTACATGACATGGGAGACTTCAGAAATGAAGGCTTAAAGAAACAGGGAAATCTGTCTACATTTATGACAATCATGCAGAAGTGTAACTGGAGGACAAAAAAAAGTATGATCTAATGGTAATAAACTGAGGGAAAATTAGCAAGGCTCACTTGTTCAGATTAGTCTTGGTGACTGTGTATTCATTCTCTTTCTCCAAGTACAGGGAGGACATCTCTGGAATTAAGCTCTTATGATCTCGTTTGCTAGAAAGTCAGATAATTCTTCTGTGGTCTACTTCGTGGGAGAATGCTGGGAAAATTTCAGAGAGACTTTTCTACTTCTGCTACTTTCTTAAATGCCAAGGTGCCATACTTGGGATAGGTTGTCCTGAGTCCCACAAGTCAAATAAAAAAGCAAATTCATACTTAGGTAATAAGGGATTTTATTCAAAAAGACTATTACAATAGGGAGACTATTGCAGAAAAACGAAAGTTAACAAGACGAGGCAAAACTGGGTATTGGGGATTAGGCCAAGGCAAGGGTATGATTAGAGAGTTTATCAGGGAATAGTTTTTCAATGAGGTCAGTTGATTCTATGGAAAAGCCATTAAGAGGATTGGTTTCCAACGTTCAGAAGAGGAACAAAATTTAGGGATCTGAGGGAAGAAATCTTAATATAGGTTCATTGAGTTAGCAGAGATTTGTCCAGATTGGTGAGTGGGAACAAGCAGTTCAATTAATCATTTATGAGATGAATAGGCATTTGTAAAGTCTGTGTCTGTCCTTATCACAAGTAAACAAGGGGATCAGTCATCCAGGAGTCTTATCTAAAGGTGGTTCTTTTTTTTTTTTTTTTTTTTTTTTGAGACGGAGTCCTACTCTGTTGCCCAGGCTGGAGTGTAGTGGCCAGATCTCAGTTCACTGCAAGCTCCAGCTCCCGGGTTTACACCATTCTCCTGCCTCAGCCTCCCCAGCAGCTGGGACCACAGGCGCCCACCACCTCGCCCGGCTAGTTTTTTGTATTTTTTAGTAGAGACGGGGTTTCACCGTGTTAGCCAGGATAGTCTCGATCTCCTGACCTCGTGATCCGCCCGCCTCGGCCTCCCAAAGGGCTGGGATTACAGGCTTGAGCCACCGCGCCCGGCCTTAAAGGTGGTTCTTTGTAGCAAGCCCTCTTATGGAACACAAACAGAAGATTTCTCAGCCATTGCTGTTTGCCAGGAGCACAGGACTCTATGGTCAATGTGGAAACACATCCTTAAGGTGCCATTGTTCTTTCTGTTTTCCATTACCCTGTCATTTCTACCCTTTGAAATCACTTCCCAAATAAACTACCTACATGTAAACCTTTTACTGGCTCTGCTTTATTTAGGAAAACCAGGCTAAGATAGAAAAACAAAGGCAATCTTTCCATTTAACCTAAATGAACAGTTAATGTTGTTAAAAGGACCAGCAATACCAGAATAGCCTTCTAGACAATTGGCTCGCTCTAAAATACTGCTCGGCTTTGAAGAGAACTTTGTCATTAGAAACACCAGTGCCCTGTGAATCTGAAGGTCTGTATTTAAACTACTGAAAGTTATCTGAATTTAGGAAAAAAATGCAAGATTTTAGATGTTCAGTCAATAAAATATAGAGAATAGCTGACACATGGATTATGTATAAAATATAGAAAAGTTCTTTGAATTTCCTTTGTAAAACGTATTACTAGCTCATAAAGCATTTTTTCTCAATTGTTGAACATACGCATTTTACTAGCAAAGAGGTGGTAAAATACGGTAAGAATGGAGAAGTTGGCCGGGCGCGGTGGCTCAAGCCTGTAATCCCAGCACTTTGGGAGGCCGAGACGGGCGGATCACAAGGTCAGGAGATCGAGACCATCCTGGCTAACACGGTGAAACCCCGTCTCTACTAAAAATACAAAAACCAGCCGGGCGAGGTGGCGGGCGCCTGTAGTCCCAGCTACTCGGGAGGCTGAGGCAGGAGAATGGCGTAAACCCGGGAGGTGGAGCTTGCAGTGAGCTGAGATCTGGCCACTGCACTCCAGTCCGGGCGACAGAGCGAGACTCCGCCTCAGGAAAAAAAAAAAAAAAAAAAAAAAAAAAAGAATGGAGAAGTTAAAAAAAGTAAGTGAGAAACAAAAGTTGCTATAGTGATTGTGATAGCACACTACTGGGGAACTACTAGCTAATAATGTCTGTCATATAATCGGTGCAAAATGTGTATGTTAAGCAGGGAGAAACCATGTCTTTCTCAGGCAGTCCTAGAAACAGCCTCCATGTGCCCCTCAGGAGTACTTCAGCATTTGGGCACTGCCCTTCTTCAGAGTCCTAACTCTGCAAGGTCCCTCTTCTGAGCTTCTGGAGTACCAGTACTAGGTACGCAGCTCCTCCTGTTAGAGCTGGGACTCAGTTCTGAGGACGGTTGACTCAGTTCTGAGGATTGGCTCCTCAGTGATTCTAGTCCTAATACATTAAACAACTTCTCTACCAACCCATCACTCTAGTTAGGGAGTAGGAGGAGGTGGTGTGCTATTTCCTGCAGTTACTATCCCTGCATTGCTTCATGTTGCTTATTGGTGTTTGTTTTGCCTCTTCAGCTCCCCAACATTTTGTTTTATTTTATATTTATTTATTTATTTATTTATTTATTTATTTATTTATTTATTTATTTTCAGATGAAGTCTCGCTTTGTCACCTAGGCTGGAGTGCAGTGGTGTGATCTCGGCTCACACAACCTCCCCGCCCAGGTTCAAATGATTCTCCTACCACAGCCTCCCCAGTAGCTGGGATTACAGGCACCCGCCACTATGCCTAGCTAATTTTTATGTTTTTAGTTGAGTTAGGGTTTCACCATATTGGTCAGGCAGGTCTCAAACTCCTGACCTCAAGCCATCCATCTGTTTCAGCCTCCCTAAATGCTGGGATTACAGGCCTGATCCACCTCGTCTGGCCTCCCCAACACTTTCTAATGAATTCCTTTTCTGAAATCTCTTTGTGGAAACACATAGTATAATTTCTACAATTTCTGGTTTTTGACTGGACCCTAAGTCGTACAAATGATACCACCTGTCTTCATGTGAGTATATGAAAAGTCCTTCAGCGGTTTTCAAGCCCCTGGCCTCACTCTGCTCACAAGTCTCCACACAGCTGTCCCTGATCTTGTGGAAATGCAGATGTGTTCAAATTATTCATTCCTTTAATATCCCTCAGTGGATCATCAAGGACATAACAATTCCTTTTGCTTTTCTCTAGGTACAAATTTTCTTTAATCATGGGTCAGTAATTTTCTTTCTGTGAGGGGCCAGATAGTCAATATTTGATGCTTTGAGGGCCATACTGTCTCTAGGTTAACTACTTAACTCTGCCTTTATAGGATGCAAGTAGCCATAGACAATACTGAAAGAATGAGTGGCAGAATTCCAATAAATGTTGACACTGGTGGCAGGGTGGATTTGGCCAATGGTTATAGTTTCCTGACTCTTGCTCTAACAAAAGTTTCTTTAAAAAAACAAACAAACAGGCCGGGCGCGGTGGCTCAAGCCTGTAATCCCAGCACTTTGGGAGGCCGAGACGGGCGGATCACAAGGTCAGGAGATCGAGACCATCCTGGCGAACACGGTGAAACCCCGTCTCTACTAAAAATACAAAAAAAAAAACTAGCCGGGCGAGGTGGCGGGCGCCTGTAGTCCTAGCTACTCGGGAGGCTGAGGCAGGAGAATGGCATAAACCCGGGAGGCGGAGCTTGCAGTGAGCTGAGATCCGGCCACTGCACTCCAGCCCCAGCGACAGAGCGAGACTCCGCCTCAAACAAACAAACAAACAAACAAACAAACAAAACTACTACTCAGTTCTTTAACATGCTCTCTTCCTACTTCATGCTTCTGGTTTTGTTCAAATATATTGTCATCTGAATAAAACATCATCCTGGTCTTATTTGAATGATGAACTCCTAGTCATCCTTTTAAAACCCAGTTAAAAGACATAAAGTCATACCTCTAAAGTGAAAGCTTTTTACTGTACATCGTACTAGGGAGTCCTCATTGATACGTCCGATTCTCCTGCTTTACTTTGTAGACATTTCTCTTTTAATGGGTAAAATATTACATTGGCCATCTGCATATCGTGTCCTTCTATAGAAATGTAAGTTCCTTTAGGGAAGAGAGATTTTATTTTTAAAATTCAGCTGTTATGATGTGTTTATTGAAACTGTTTTTGCTAAAGGATTAAATATATGAATGAATGACTAAAATATGCCTTATGCTTCTCTGTAAGTTTGGTCTTCCTGGTTCACATTTTTTTAAAGGAAACCTTGCCTCCACTTAAGACTTGGGCAACAAAAGTCAAATAAAAAGAAACATACTTGCCACTGGTTATCTTTTTTTGGTGTTGGTTAGAGAATCTTTACTAAAATCTGAAGTTGCATGGTGCTTCATTAAGAGAGACAACCATATTTACAGCTAAGTGTTTGAGAGAAAAAAATAATGGAGAAAATCTGAAATTATCTCTTTGTTTTATACATACAGGTTCTTTGAAAATAAATAGCTTATAAAAAATAATGACCCACTTAAAAGCAATTCAGACCATATGGTAACATATTATGTTCATCACATTTGAGATCTCAAGTTTGAGGCTTCTTGTTTTCTCAATGAACATTCTGCTAATAGGATTTATACCACTGTACAGCCGTTTCTGCCTCCAGATTCTCTTGCTTCATTCCCATGTGATATGGTTTGGCTGTGTCTCCACTCAAATCTCATCTTGAATTGTAGTTCCCATAATTCCCACATGTTCTGGGAGGGTCCAAGTAATTGAATCCTGGGGTAGGCTATTCCCATGCTGTTCTCGAGATAGTGAAGAAGTCTCATGAGAACTGATGGTTTTGTCAAAGGGCAGTTCCCCTGCACAAGCTCTCTGTTGCCTGCTGCCATGTATGATGTCCCTTTGCTCTTCCTTTGTCTTCTGCCATGATTGTGCAGACTCTCCAGCCATGTGGAACTGTGAGTCTATTAAACCTCTTTCCTTTATAAATTACCCAGTCTCAAGTATGTCTTTATTAGCAGCATAAGAACAGACAAATATACGATGTTACAAAAATATTTCTCTGAATACATCTGTTTATTGACTTTGAGACAGTGAGTAGTGAATAGTATTATTACTAATAAAGTTTTTTAAAAACAACAAAAACTTGGAAGTTATAAACAACTTACGAGTACAGTTTACAATTCCAGACCTTGCATTTTACTTACTGACAAAATATTTCCTATTTTCTCTTGGTCTTTTCTGTACCAGATGTTTCAGCCTTAAATATCATACTGGTGCCTATTACTGCCTTTAGGTCATAACTGCCATTACCTTAAGAAATCCTGGATTAATAGTAAAACTTATCAAGGGAAAACTAAAACAAGTAACCCAAAACTCTGTCAAAATATTCAGGTTTGGACAGGTAGTAGTTCATACAAAAACAGATTCCAGAATTTAGGGTGTGGGTTGGGTGGGTAGGGAGTCAAACACTGAATGACTGGTCTGAACATTGCGTAGTGAACCAAAAAGCCACAGATGTTTCCAGGTTTGTGTCTGACTATCTGGGAAGATGAATGATTTATATATTTTTATTTTTATGCTGGGGAGAGTCAAGTGAGTGATGTTGTAAGTAACAAGTCATGAGATGTTGAAACATATGTTGAAAAGCTCAGTGACTTGGATGCCAAAATTGGCTACCCCGCTCTGTCCTCACAGCTAAACATATTTTACTTCTAGTTCATACATTTCTTCTGCCTTAATGTAAATCTTATTATTTTATGGAAACAATGGAGAGGTGACAAATAACTTTGACTCCTTTAAATATTGAGAAGAAATTTAAGAATCGTTCCTAGTTGAAAAGATTGGGTACACAGCGAAAATAAAACTGATAATATGTGATTTTAAAATATGCTCTTTGGAAATCTATATAAGTTATTTACTAAAAAGGTAAATGCATTACAACAAAAGTACTTCATATTTTTCTATTTTCTTCATCTACATTGTACAATCTAAAAGAAAATCCTTAAGCTCGCTCTCCCTACACCTGCTACAATTGAAGACGGCTTTTGGGTGTTCACGGTGGATCATAGTACTAACCAGTAAATACTATTACAATTTTTAGTCACTAAAATGGTTATAATATTGCTTTGAACATGACTCAAAAGTTGTTTGTATTAATTAAAACATCCACCTACATCTTGAAATTGTTTTTTTCTATTTTGCTTTCTTATAAGATTGCCTTCCTGTCTTTTCTTCACATCCAGGATACCACAAAATGGTCCAGCTACTTACCTCATCACTGCACATTTCTTACAAACACACCTGAAAATTTATCCCTTCTAAAGCAGCCTTGGACATGAGTGATAGCTCTAACATTCAGTTTAATATTTACTGTATTAGTCAGGGTTCTCTAGAGGGCCATGACTAATAGGATAGATGTATATATGAAGGGGAGTTTATTAAGGAGTATTGACTCACATGATCACAAGGTGAAGTCCCACAATAGGCCAGCTGCAAGCTGAGGAGCAAGGAAGCCAGTCCAAGTCCCAAAACCTCAAAAGTAGGGAAGCCAACAGTGTAGCCTTCAGTCTGTGGACCAAGACCCGAGAGCCCCTAGCAAACCACTGGTGTTTGTTCAAGAGTCCAAAAGCTGAAGAACTTGGAGCACAGGAGAAAGATGGAGGACGGAAGATTTAGCCAGTCTAATCCTTCCACATTCCTCTGCCTACTTTTATCCTAACCAAGCTGGCAACTGATTAGATGATATCCACCCAGATTGAGGTTGGGTCTACCTCTCCCAGTCCACTGACTCAAATGTTAATCTCCTTTGGCAACACCCTCACAGACACACCCAGAAACAATACTCAGCATCCTTCAATTCAATTGAGTTGACACTCAATATTAACCATCACATTTACCAAAGAAAATTAACCTGCAGTTATTGAATGATTATTCAGCATGGTTAATTTTAGCGCAGTATCATGTTCTCAGTAGGGAATATGCGCAACTGAAGAAATCTATAAGAATTCTATTTCATTCTTTTCTTTACATTATTTCTCATTTCATATTTTTTTCTCAGAGATCCTTGTTTTGATATTCCTCCTTTTAAATACACGTTAAATTCCACCTGTTAGTCAAACTCCAGCTAGAAGATATAGATCACACTAGTTTTTTTTAACAGAAATAAATTGATATAAAGAGATTTTTTAACTAGATATAAAACTGTTACCTGGGTAACTCAAAAGGTAAAAAAAAAAAAATGAAGGTATCACAGAAGTAATAATTTCAGGAAGCAGCTCCCCACTCATACCTAAAATGCCTCATAAATTGGAAAATTGTCAGTGATTTTCAGCTAACCTTGTAATGGTTTTATACTTTCCATAGCTAGCTCAGAGATTTCTGATATCTCTATATATTTTTTAAAAATTGTTCCAGCTTTTTCTAATAGATGAGACATAAGTATTAGCCCACTATGATCTATTATATTCTTGAAATGAAGGTTTTTGTCAGTATTTTTTACTAATTGTACAATATGACTGAATTTACTTGGGATAAATCAGTTATAATTAATTTAACATTGTTGGTTAATACTTAGCAAATGAAAGCACACTTTTTGACAGTTCTGGATACTCATACCTATATCTCTGTGTAAGAAACTAAGTGTTTTTTTAAATATATTTTCCAAAACAGATACTTCAGTGAATATATATTCTCATACATGAAGTTTTAGAGATAGATAGGATAGGTAGACATAGGTATCTAATATATATTTACATATTAATTAATAATTTTATTATAGTAAAATAAGCTTATAAATTGTAAATTATTCCCATATAAGCCGATCTATTGCTGTCAATCTGTTTCCAAATATTACTTTTCATTGCCAAACAAAACTTTTTGTGAAGTATAAAACTATGACCTGTTAGAAATGTATTATATAAAAACCCGTTAAACTCTGTGATCATTGTTCAGAAATATCAAACATTAAAAACTACATAAAATTACGGGTTCATCTGTCAGATTAGCAGATTCTATTAAGAAAACTACTTTTTTTTCCCCTGAAATCTTCCTAATTATGTCTCTCACCACACAACAGGTATACTCATGAAAATAATTTGAAGTTTAGACATTATATACGTTGACTGGTAACACAGACTGATATGAACTCTGTGTAAGTGTTCTTGTTCTATCTCATACATATTTATGGAATAAGTGTGGATGGAATAGAACACTCACAGTTAATATAAATCACACAGAGTCAATACAAATCTCCAGAACAATAAATCCATCTGACAAGTTCTGATCTGTTCTGATCTTCAGGACAATGTATCTGACTAGTCTGTATTTGCAGTTTGGTATCTCAAAGACATTTGAAATGCAACAAATTCAAAATCAAACTCTTTCCTCCAGCATGATCTACCTAGACTGCCCCATTTTTCCTAGCATGAAGGTGAAAATCTTCAGTATAGAATGTGGCAAGTCCTTCCCTTAGTCAGGCCTTGCTGGCCTACCTTGGCCTCGTTACCCATCACCCATTCCTTTGTGATATCCACAAGGACACGCAGTTTTTCAAATGTGTCTTTCTGTGGCTGCCTCAAGGGCTCTGCACATTCTAGTTCACCTGCCTGCCTTGCCAGAATGCCTCCCCACACACCATTCATTCCCCTAGTCCACCCTGTCAAATCAGGGATATTTCAACATACTTCTGTGGGTGTGTTTTCCATGGCTTCATAGGGTGGGGCACATCTTTTTGTTATGTGCTTATTTGACACAGCCAGGTACATATTGCAGTTTGTAAAAATAGCTTTTGCGATTTTTAAAACTTACCATTAATGTACTCCATCAGGCTGAATTTTTTGTGTGAAAGCAGGTATATCTATTTTAGTTGTTGTTGTTGATATTGTTTTGTTGTTGTCATTTTGTTTTGCTTTTACCATTTCCTAGAACAATGCCTGGCACATCATAGGCATTCAACAGTCACTCCTTGCAGGAGGGAACAAAGAGACGGAAGGAGGGTTAGATTAATAAACTACCAAGGAAAACAGTGTTTGTTTTTTTAATTCAAAAATTTTTTAAATTTTTTAATTTTTTAGTTTATTATTTAGTTTTTTAAATTTTTTAATTTAAATCCCAAATTTGGATGATTCAAGTAATTTCAGACCCTGCCACCAACCATAAGAAAATATAACTTGAAATAATGTATCCTAGTTTTAATAACTGCAATGAGTAGATAGCAAGGTTCCAATGAAAATTAAATAAAATAGTATATGTAAAGCAACTTTCTGAAAACAGTATATCTTATCCCCTTTCAAGGAATAACAAAAACTAAATTTTACGAAATCCAAATATTTGACTTTTTTTCCCCAAATCTTTTTATATACAATCATAGTTTTACCATTAGCCTTCCTAGTTTATGTTGATACATCTTTAGAAATTTTGGAAATGTGACTTGGTTTTTACAAGTTTAAATCTTATTTTAAAAATCCCAATTAGCCCTGGCATGGTAGCTTATGCCTGTAATCTCAGCACTTTGGGAGGTCAAGACAGGAAAATCACTGGAGCTCAGAAGTTCAAACCACCCTGTGCAACATAGTGAGACACTGTCTCTACCAAAAGAAAAGCAAAATAAAATAAAATAAAATAAAATAAAATAAAATAAAATAAAAACATAAATAATCAACCAACCAAATTAGCCGTGTGTGGTGGCACATGGTTGTGGTCTCAGCTACCCAGAAGGCTGAGGATGGAGGCTTAAGCCCCAGAGTTTGAGATTGTCATGAGCCGTGATTCCACCACTGCACTCCAACCTGAGTGACAGAGGTGACCCTGTCTCAAAAACAAAATAAAACAAAACCAAAATCCAAACAGAAGTAATTAACTGCTTTGGGACAAATTAAACTAATCTAACTTACTGGAAACTTCTTAAAATATGTGCCACTGAAAGGAAACAATATCCTCCTACATATGGCTAGGCATTATCCCAGAACCATTTGTTATTTTATTTTGCTTTTCTTTTGGTAGAGACAGTGTCTCACTATGTTGCACAGGATGGTTTGAACTTCTGAGCTCCAGTGATTTTCCTGTCTTGACCTCCCAAAGTGCTGAGATTACAGGCATAAGCCACCATGCCAGGGCTAATTGGGATTTTTAAAATAAGATTTAAACTTGTAAAAACCAAGTCACATTTCCAAAATTTCTAAAGATGTATCAACATAAACTAGGAAGGCTAATGGTAAAACTATGATTGTATATAAAAAGTTTTTGTGTAAAGGAAGTCAAATATTTGGATTTTGTAAAATTTAGTTTTTGTTATTCCTTGAAAGGGGATAAGATATACTGCTTTCAGAAAGTTGCTTTACATATACTATTTTATTTAATTTTCTTTTTTTTTTTTTTTTTTGAGACGGAGTCTCGCTCTATCGCCCAGGCTGGAGTGCAGTGGCCGGATCTCAGCTCACTACAAGCTCCGCCTCCCGGGTTGACGCCATTCTCCTGCCTCAGCCTCCCGAGCAGCTGGGACCACAGGCGCCCGCCACCTCGCCCGGCTAGTTTTTTGTATTTTTTAGTAGAGACGGGGTTTCACCGTGTTAGCCAGGATGGTCTCGATCTCCTGACCTCGTGATCCGCCCGTCTCGGCCTCCCAAAGTGCTGGGATTACAGGCTTGAGCCACCGCGCCCGGCCTATTTTATTTAATTTTCGTTGGAACCTTGCTATTTGTTGAAAAGGGTGTAATGCCCAGACCCGCGATGACCCGAAAGCAACCACCAGAGTCCAGAGACAAAGCCAAGCGGCAGGGATCGCTTTATTTCGAGTTCGAACTCGGTTCCCTCCAGCTAGGTATCCGATCCTAGGGAGAGAACTCGAGCTCGGTGTTCAGCCGTCTTTTATAGTCAGACACAAACAAGTTACAGCAAGTTACAGAGCCACTGGGGATTTTTACAGTTGTAGGTTTATAATTGGCTGATATTTAAAGTTAAACATTAGTCAGTTGTTCATTGGTTCCCACCCTTTGACCAAACCACAAACAGCCGCTTGCCCTGCTAGGGACTTTCCAGATAACCTTGTTGTTTTAGCATTAAGGGGAGTTTCCTGACTTTTCTGACCTCTGATATTCAGTATTTTTCCACTCCTCAAAGGTATCTTTTCCCCACTTCATATTTGTGTTTGCTTTGTCGAAGATCAGCTGGCTGTAAGTATCTGGGTTTATTTCTGGGTTCTCTATTCTGTTCCATTGGATTATGTGCCTATTTTAATACCACTACCATGCTATTTTGGTGAATATGGCCTTACAGTAT
The DNA here is from genome assembly GCF_007565055.1 of Rhinopithecus roxellana. Lineage (NCBI taxonomy): Eukaryota > Metazoa > Chordata > Mammalia > Primates > Cercopithecidae > Rhinopithecus > Rhinopithecus roxellana. Next base: position 141,739,964 of record NC_044553.1, on the reverse strand, counting down.
AGTTTGAAATCAGGTAGTGTGATGCCTCCAGATTTATTCTTTTTCCTTAGTCCTGCTTTGGCAATGCAGGCTCTTTTTTGGTTCCATATGAATTTTAGAATTGTTTTTTTCTAATTCTGTTAAGAATGATGGTGATAATTTGATGGAGATTGCATTGAGTTTGCATATTGCTTTTGGCAGTATGGTCATTTTCTTCATGTTGAATCTACCCATCCATGAGCATGGAATGTGTTTCCATTTGTTTGTGTAGTCTATGTTTTCTTTCAGCAGTGTTTTATACTTTCCTTGTAGAGGTCTTTCAACTCCTTGGTTAGATATATTCCTAACAGTGTTTGTTTTTTGTTTGTTTTTGTTTTTGTTTTTTTGCAGCTATTGTAAGAGGAGTTGAACTGGATCCTCATCTCTCACCTTATACAAAAATCAACTCAAGATAGATTAAGGACTTAAATCTAAGACCTGAAACTATAAAAATTATATAAGTAACATTGTAAAAACCCTCCTAGACATTAGTTTAGGCAAGGATTTCATAACCAAGAACTCAAAAGCAAATGCAGTAAAAACAAAGATAAATAGCTGGGACTTAATTAAACTAAGGAGTATTTGCATGGCAAAAGGAATAGTCAGCAGAGTAAACAGACAACACACAGAGTGGGAGAAAATCTTCACAATTTATACATCTGACAAAGGACTAATATCCAGAATCTACAACATATTCCAACAAATTAGTAAAGAAAAATCAAACAATCCCATCAAAAAGTGGGCTAAGGCCAGGAACAGACAATTCTCTAAAGAAGATACACAAATGACCAACAAGCATATGAAAAAATGCTCAATATCACTAATGATCAGGGAAATGCAAATCAAAACCACAATGCAATACGACCTTATTCCTGCAAGAATGGCCATGATCAAAATATCAAAAAACGGTAGATGCTGGCATGGATGTGGTGGTCAGGGAACACTTCTACACTGCTGGTGGGAATGTAAACTAGTACAGCCACTATGGAAAACAGTGTGGAGATTCCTTAAAGAACTAAAAGTAGAACTACCATTTGATCCAGCAATCCCACCACTGGGTATCTATTCAGAGGAAAAGAAGTCATTATTTGAAAAAGATACTTGCACATGCATGTTTACAGTAGCACAATTCACAATTGCAAAATCATGGAACCAACTCAAGTGCCCATCAATCAACGAGTGGATAAAGAAACTGTGATACATATATATATATAATACATATATATGTGTGTGTGTGTATATATATATATGTATATGATGGACTATTACTCAGTCATAGAAAGGAATGAATTAACAGCATTTCCAGGGACCTGGATGAGATTGGAGACTATTATCTTAAGTGAAGTAACTCAGGAATGGAAAGCCAAGCATAGTATGTTCTCACTCATATGCAGGAGCTAAGCTATGAGGATGCAAAGGCATAAGAATGACACAATGAACTTTGGGTAATTGGGGAGAAGAGTAGGAGGGGAGAGAGAGATAATAGACTACAAATATGGTGCAATGTATACTGGTTGGGTGATGAATACACCAAAATCTCACAAATCACTGCTAAAGAATTTACTCATGTGACCAAATACCACCTGTACCCCAATAACTTATGGAAAAATAAAAAAATAAAATAATTCATTTAGAGGATAAGAAACATACTTTTCTTACGCATTAAATAAAGGTTGTAACTGCCTGCCAATAAAGGAAACAATATAATATTTGATACCTATAGCATACTTAACAGTTTTTATAAGTAAATTGCAGATTATTTATCTTCACATGCATGAACATAAGTCAGCTTCCACAGAGAGTCATACAACTGCATTTTCTGTAGACAAGCCGAACATCATAAATGTCATCTCATTGATGAGTATACTCTTATCTTTGGTAAATGTTTTCCCATATAATACTATATTTAAAACATTTATCAATGACACCTTTGTAATGGAATCATATAATTCATCTATAGTCTATAGGCATATGTTTCCTCTTCTGGGGCAGACTCACTTTCAAAATAGCACATAGCATATAGAAATTTATCTCCATAACATAGATTATCTATATGGCCATTAAAACCATGGCCCATCATACTGTAGAAACTTTTTTATTGTGTTACAGAATTTTAGCAATTTTCTTTTGAGTTTTGACATAATAAATTACTTACATGAAAAGTATCAATCACAAAATCAGTCCTTAAGAAGCTAAAATATGCTTCATAAGAGTATCTAATTTCACTTTCACATTTCATGTGATTAGTATGTTTGGATTTTTTTCTCTGTTGTTTGATACAGTGTCCTATAACAACAGAATATCATCTCCTAAAATAAACATGGTCAATAAAAAGATAACCTTGCTATCAACCAATGGTGAATGGAATTGTCAAGGATCCCATTTAAATTTATTTTTCATTTTCTCTTAGAGGCCTGTGATAACTGATCAAATAATTCATGTAGCAAATCGAATTATGGGAAATGTTGTATATTTTCAGGTCCTAAAAAACATATTAATAGCCACTGTTCTGTTGTCATAATTTAAACCCTAATAGTATATGGAGAAACTGGACTATTGTGTAACTGGTAAAATAGGGCATATATTTCCTCACTTGGGTGCCTGAATTAACACATCTGCAGAAAAGCTTTAACCACCTCACCACAATCACCATTCTTTACTTTTCTCTTTTTTTTTTTTTTGTATGGGCATATTCAATAAAATTTTGAAAATCAGAAAAATGTTACATGTTTTTAAATTTAAAAAGAACAAAATACCACTACCCTTTTACCTGTTGGCTTCTCTTTATTTGTTCTTATTTGGGTATACTTTTAAAAAATATTACTTAATATAGCAGCAAGTGTATCACCTAGGATTAGGGTCACTTGTAGAAAGATGCCCTTGAGGCCAGGCGTGGTGGCTGAAGCCTGTAATCCCAGCACTTTGGGAGGCCGAGACGGGTGGATCACGAGGTCAGGAGATCGAGACCATCCTGGCTAACATGGTGAAACCCCGTCTCTACTAAAAAATACAAAAAAACTGGCCAGGCGAGGTGGCGGGCGCCTGTAGTCCCAGCTACTTGGAAGGCTGAGGCAGGAGAATGGCGTGAACCCGGGAGGCAGAGCTTGCAGTGAGCTGAGATCCGGCCACTGCACTCCAGCCTGGGCGACAGAGTGAGACTCCGATTCAAAAAAAAAAAAAAAGAAAGAAAGATGCCCTTGCCACAATCCCATGGATCCCTTGGCCACTATGCTTTCAGTACCAATAGCCATGGCTATGTCTCCCTTTGTTCGAGGACTGCCCACAAACTTCCAGAATATACTTTTCTTGAAGTTCTGTGAATATGGAAAAGCTTGTGTATGTACATTTCTTCCATGTGCATCTCTTAATATGTATCAGATGGAGGCAAGAACATTAGTACTCCAGTTCCTTTGCCCTAATCAGGACCACTTGGAGATACGAACTATACTTCCTCCAAAGCTCCCCCTTTAGCACAGACCCAAAGTTGCTCACTATGGAACTCTGTGTGACATCACATCCCTTCTTGACCTCCTTTCCTTTGTGGTTCCATTTTCCTACTTTTCTACCAGAGTTTCCTATGAACACTTCTTATTAAATTAATCTCAAATAAATCTTGCCTTAGAAGTTACTTCTGAGGAACCTAGTATTAAATATGGTACGAGTAACAGAAAATATAATAAATTGTTTAAAATACAATTTCTTTTTAGTTTTGGAGATCAGGTTTGACACTGTCACCCACATTCGTACAGAGGTGTGGTCATAGCTTACTATAGTCTTGAACTCTTGGTCTCAAGTGATACTCCTGGCTCAGCCTCCCAAGTAGCTAGAGCAGGTGTGTGCCACTATGCTTAACTAATTTTCTATTTGTAGAAATAGAGATGTAGAGATGAAGTCTCATTATGTTGCTCTGGCTTACTTTCTTTTTGGTCTCACAAGTAAAATAATTATTATGGAGGTGGTTTTTAAATGGTTCTATCTAATAGGTGGTTAGAATTAGTCAAAAATGGAAGTTAGGCATATTTGGAAGGCAGAGTGAAACAACTACCATTACTCTGTGAACACTGTAAGACTCAGATGTGGTGACGAATAAATGCAGAGGAGTCTAGTAAGTTTCTTCCTGTCATTACTGCCCTTTGCTCCTCTCCTACTCTTCTGACCAACTCGTATGCCAATTGACCACAACAAACCCTGGAGCACCACCAGGAACTTGACTGTGGATCAACAGAAGTGGTAGCTACAAAAAGTCAACAGCTTCTCATAGACTGCCACATGCAATTTCCATCTTCCACTCTGGAAGCTTGAATAGCTTAGCTTCTCTGCCTGGCTTGTTAGTGACTCCTTCTCTGATCTTCCATTTCCCCTTTCAAACTATCACGTCTGGAGATCTTTTCACAATTGTGCAAGATCTAATATTTATACTGAATTCCTTATCTATAACAGCCATAGTGACAGATATACAGTGACTCACACTTAATGGTCATTTCATAAATATTTGATAAATAAGTGCATAGTAATTTCACAGAAAGAGTTAATATACTAAGAGATTGGGAAAATATGTCCTTCATATATTAAATACGTCTTTATCATTGACAGAGTTAAGTTAAATCATAAGCAGTTAAGGTACTCACTAAACTTAGAGATCCTTACAAATTCAGAGAATTTATAAGAATTCTTTTGAGAAATTTAGAGAAATAGAACAAGAAAGGCATAGTAGAATGTTTACATCCCCAGCTGATAATTCAGATTTATTAAGCACTCAGTGTGTGAATCATTACCTCTCTAATTGGTATATACATAAACGAGTCCAAAGAAATCATGATTTAATGTCTGCAAATAAATTGTACCATAGTGAACTTTCTTTTTCTTGATATACAGAAGAAATGCATTTCTAGATACACATCCAGAAAATTTCAAGTAAGTAATTTATGGTTTGAAATATGAAATTTTTATGCATTGCAACCCAAAATTAAGCCTTGAGAACAGCAGAGTATAGCTATTTCACTTATTTAAAAGAATTCAAAAGTAACACTTGTTTTATTTAGCTTTGCAATGAAGAAATCTAACAGGAATTACCATGAATCATAACGTAGTGGCTCAAGTATCCATGATGTCTAACAATGAAAACAGGAAAATAAAGAATAAGAAATGTAGTCTAAGATTTACTGTAAATGTCAGAAACCTGAATGCGAGAAAACTCATAAAATAATTTTTTCAAGCTAAATTCTTACAGCATATTATTTATATGTCAACTGTTAATACTGCTCTCATCATTCATTCTCAAAATGCTTGATAAATTTTAGTGGAAGCATAAATATGCTTCTCCAAGTCAAAATAGATTTTATTCTTGCTATTTCAATTAGATTGCCAATCTTTTCCTCCTACTCCATATCTCCCACTACCAATAGTGTTATTTATATTTTTTTCAGGAAATAAAATGAATTATGGTATGACCATACAATAAAATGTTGCTATGAACTCTTATTTAGTTAACCGACTTAAAATTCTGGGCTGTACATGGGAAGGGTCTTACTGTGACTCTCAGAAAGTCTTAATATACTAAAGATTTGTAGGTAATTCTGATATGAAGACAGTATTTCAAACCATGTTTTGTTTACAGAGTTCTAAAGATATAATTATAGATAACTATTTGACTCATAGCACTCACTGGGAAATAAGAATCTTTTTTTTTTTTTTTTTTTTTTTTTTTTTTGAGACGGAGTCTTGCTCTGTCGCCCAGGCTGGAGTGCAGTGGCCGGATCTCAGCTCACTGCAAGCTCCGCCTCCCGGGTTCACGCCATTCTCCTGCCTCAGCCTCCCGAGTAGCTGGGACTACAGGCGCCCGCCAGGTCGCCTGGCTAGTTTTTTGTATTTTTAGTAGAGACGGGGTTTCACCATGTTAGCCAGGATGGTCTTGATCTCCTGACCTCGTGATCCGCCCGTCTCGGCCTCCCAAAGTGCTGGGATTACAGGCTTGAGCCACCGCGCCCGGCCCTTGAGCCACCGCGCCCGGCCCGAGAATCTTTTTAAAGTTAAGCAGTGTTTAATAACATTTCCAAATTAAGTAAACTGTGGAAAACACCAGTTCTATTACATACTAGCTGTATGACCCTAATCTGATTTCTCCTCTCTAAGATGTGAGTTACCATGTATGTAAAAAGAAGGAAGCTATCTGCCAATTCTTCCTCACGATAGTCCTAAAATGCAATGGAATTAACAATGTGCAAATATGCTTTGTAAATCCTTAACTTTGTGAAAAAATATGCTCTGATAAGCATGGCTGAAAAACAAACAAACAAACAAACAAAAAGTTCTGCTGAGCGCAGTGGCTCACACCTGTAATCCCAGCACTTTGGGAGGCCGAGGTGGGCGGATCACCTGTGATCTGGAGTTGGAGAACAGTCTGACCAACATGGAAAAATCCCGTCTCTACTAAAAATAGAAAATTAGCCGGGCATGGCCAGGCGCGGTGGCTCATGCCTGTAATCTTAGCACTTTGGGAGGCCGAGGCGGGCGGATCACGAGGTCAGGAGATGGAGACCATCCTGGCCAACATGGTGAAACCCCGTCTCTACTAAAAAAAAAAAAAAAAAACACACACACACACACACACACACACACACAAAATTAGCCGGGCGTGGTGGAGGGCGCCTGTAGTCCCAGCTACTCGGGAGGCTGAGGCAAGAGACTGGAGTGAACCCAGAAGGTGGAGCTTGCAGTGAGCTAAGATCACGCCACTGCACTACAGCTTGGGTGACAGAGGAAGACTCTGTCTTTAAAAAAAGAAAAAGAAGAAGAGAAAAAAGAAAACAAAAGAAAAGAAAATTAGCCGAATGTGGTGACGCATGCCTGTAATCCCAGCTGCTCGGGAGCTGAGGCTGGAGAATCACTTGAACCCAGGAAGCGGAGGTTGCGGTGGGCCGAGATTGTGCCATTGCACTCTGGCCTGGGGACCAGAGTGAAACTCCATCTCAAAAAAAAAAAAAAATTCTGAGAATTACTTGAAGTGTGTGTTTTCTTTAATCCTGCCTTTACCAATTCCACCACCTTTCAGTAAGCTAGAGCTCTTGTGTCATCTCTCATAACCCCATCAGACATTTGGGGAGCACCCATGTCTGGAGCACCCATCAGACATTTGTCACCTATTCAGAACACATTGATATGATTATAGTTAGCTATACTCCTGGGAACAACTGGTTGTGTCATATCATTTCCTTATAACTGGCTTTGATATAGCAAGCAAGCAATTGCACACAGGACAAAGACCATGTGAGTGGGATGACTGGACAGGTGAAACAGAAATGGAAACAACAGTTGATAGGTCTGTAGAAGACACAGGCTTTGCTCATTTCAATACTATGGTGCTGTACAACATGAAAGTTACCTGTGAGGCTGAAACTAAAGTAAGTTAAGGCCAGTAGGACTGGCAAGACTCCTAAAATTATTGAGAACAGAAACAGTGATATATCAAAAGGAAACCATTTACAGTTTGATCATTATTTGTCTGTTTTTCTGAAGGCATTCATGACATATTCTGGGAATTACCTAAATTATTTACTTCTGTAATATACTTTGGAAGTTTCAGCCACTCTTTGTATATCACACTAATAAAGTTCTAAGGGAATAGAACAAAAACTAGTCATGTTTTGTTTTTCTTTCAGTGAATAAACTCTTTTGTGTGTTATGTGCTAAGTGGTTTCTATTTGCCCTCAAAAAAGAAGTCATACTACTCATTTCTGTTTGCATGCTGGAGGGCAGATCAACTGATGGAGTGGACTGGTTGGGCTTTTTAGACCATTTGCTTCTACTTAGTGGGAGAAATCTGTAAGATAAGAGTGTAAGGAGTGAAAACTTGGGGTACTTGTGCCCCTGCCTCCCTCCATATAAAACCAGGTGCCCTCCTCTTTTTCACATTGCAGCTCCTATCCACAGCCGTTTCCTGCGGCTGCAGGTCACTCTGTGTTCCCTCCGACAACCCCTCTGATGACACCTTTCTTTAGAACCAGACTGGAGTTTCTTATTTTTGTTAGCAAATGAATTGTTTCACCACTTCCTATTAGTCTCCCTCGCTCTGTTCGTATCTTTGGGGGAAATTTCCATCATTAAATGTTTTGGACCACATTTTGTGTGATTTTCTGGCTCCCCAAAAAGCATGTGGTGTATAAAATAAATAATTAGGTATAGAAGCTACTCATAATGTTTCTCTTTCTTTCTTTCTCTTTCTCTCTCTCTCTCTTTCTGTCTTTCTTTCTTGAGCTGGAGTCTCATGCTGTTGCTGAGGCTGGAGTGCAATGGTGTGATCTCGGCTCACTGCAACCTCCGCCTCCCGAGTTCAAGCCATTCTCCTGCCTCAGCCTCCTGAGTAACTGGGATTACAGGCGCCTGCCACTACGCCTGGCTAATTTTTGCATTTTTAGTAGAAACGGAGTTTCACCATGTTAGTCAGGCTGGTCTCGAACTCCTGACCTCAGGTGATCCCCTCTCCTTGGCCTCCCAAAGTGCTAGGATTACAGGTGTGAGACACCACGCCCGGCCATAATTGTTCTTTTTGATACTAATTCTATTTTTAATTCAGAAAACAAACAGGAAAAGCAAGCAAACAAAACCCACAAACATGAAACATTTGTTATTTACTAAGGGAAAAAAAACCTAACCTGCAAAATACTTATTTTTTCTTAGTTAAAAAAAGAAAAGTTACTTCTATGGCCTCTGATGACTAAAATAAGGTAAGCAGAGCAATACAATAGAAAAAATACAGGCTTTGGAATCAAAAGACACAGATTCTGCTGGACACAGAAACCCTGTCTCTCCCTAGTCTATGATTGGTGTCTCGTTAACTTCCTATCTCTAACCTTTATTCTTCCATCTGCAAATATCAGTTTCTGGGGATGTGAAGTTCTAAATCTGTAGGGCAGGCTAAAAACTTCAGCAAGTGTTGATGTTGCAGTCTTGAGTCTGAAGACAGTCTGGAGGGAGAAATCCCATCTTCCGGGACTTGTAAGTCTTTTCTCTTATGGTTTTCAAGTGAATAGATGAGGCCAATTATGTAAGGTAATCCACTTTACTCAAAATCTACTGATCTAAATGTTAACCACATCTAAAAAATACCTCATAGTCATATCTAGACTGGTGTTTGACCAGACGACTGAGTACCAGGGCCAAACTGATAGATAAAATTAGCAGTGACAGCAGGCTTTCAATAAATCTAAAATCTTTGCCACAAACATGAAAGGGGATTGTTATCATTAGCATAAATAAACCATCCAAAATACAAACATTTTACACACACCCAAAAAGGAAATTCAAATTTCCATTAAAATATAAGGAAACATTGTTCAGGCCACTAATATTGCAGGAGAATAAAACCAAAAGCACAAAATCAATTTAAAAGTGATAGATGTTGTTATTTACAAAATTTGTGTTGAAAGAAGAAGGTGGGGAGAGCTTGTAAGCCAGGGGCTAGAAACATCACATCCCATTCTATACAAATCTTGAAAATAGAGAATTTCTGTAGTACATAGATGGATATTAGCTAAGATCCTTTGTGATCTAAGATCCTCTTTGTGATTAACGAAGAGGATAAACCTCAACATATCTCAGTTGAGGAGGTTAAGACCCATCTATAAGTGACTTAAGGTGATTGTTCAGGATAGGAAAGAAGTAAGAATCACTTTAGCATTTAGAATTTATGACATGTAATATTTTCTCATATAGTGAGACATCCATCCAGCACTCAAATAGATACAGCATAGATTACTTTCCCCTGGGAAATTAGGGATAAAAATTACATTATCCATATTAGTCCTCATATTTCGCATTTCACACATAAAAGACTAAGAGGTGAGAAGGAGTTTGATGGTGGGACTATAAAAAGGAAGAAAAGGAGAAAGAGAGAGGGAAATTGAGGACGAGATTGCAATTTTTCGTATTTTTTCAAAGTAAAAAATATACTTGTGAAATTTGTACAATTATCCTAAAGCTTTTCTAGATCTCAAAAGTGAAAGATATCGTTTGTGTCATTTTTTTCACCAGCAAATTTTAAATATATTATCTTTACTCTTAAAGATTTATTATTACATGAAGATTGATGACTTAAAATTGTGGCCACTCTTTTGTGTGTGGTATGTGCCAATATCAGAAAGGGTGAAGTAAGTGGAAAATGCCAGTTTCTAGCCAGGAAATTGAAATAAAGGAAGAAAAATAGAAGCAGCAGAACTTAAACCCTTAAATAAGCCACAGTTGGGAATGTGACAGCCCACTTTTTTATCTTCTCCTGGCTTTGGTTTGCAGATGAACTCCAAGTTGCTTTTGAAAGTCATAAGATTTCATTTAAATAATAAAAGAAATGAAGCTGGAGCACAAATCAAAAAACAGGATTTAGTTTAACAACTAGAGCAGGAATGAATGAGAAAGGTTCTGGTCTCTCAGTAGATTCATTACATAGATCGAATTTCTCTTTCTCTGAGAGTTTACGTTTAGCCCTTTGAAAGTGTTAAGCTTAATTCTTTCAAATGTAACTAAAAATTCATTTCCAGTCAAGGTGAAAAAATGTACTTCTTTAAAATCCATTTATTTATGATTGACCATAATCCCTTATTAAGTTTCAAAACAAGTGGAATTGAAATCGTTCAGAGATACGTCCCAAATTAGCTGTCCTTATAAGAAACGTGTGTGTATCTCTCTCACTATATATATTCTATATGATATATTATACAAATTATATATTATATTATAATTATAATATATTATATATACATATATAATATATACATATTATATATTATATATACATATTATATAATATATTATATATACATATTATATATTATATATTATATTATAATTATAACACATACATATGTATTGTTATATATAATATGTATGATATATAGAATATATATATTATATAGAACATATAGTCAAGGTTAACAAATGATAGTTTTTAGGAGGATTTGAAATTCTTGGAACTATGGTAGTCACAAGTCCTCGCAAGACATTCAGAACAGTGAATTCGATTTATGACAACAGTGGAAAACATCACAGTTCCTATACAAATGAAAGGAATTCCAAAGTCTTGCAACAGAGAGAAAACAATTCAGTATACCCATAAACCACACCCAAATTATTTCACATTTAGTAATAAGAAATCGGTTTGGAAATGTTTCACATGTGGCAATTTTGACCCTTTGGCCACAAGTTTCTCCATCCACTTTTTCTTTACTTAAGGAGTTTCCCTTTATCATTTCCATAGTCAGTATCCTTTTCCTTTATCTTTACTTTCCATTCACCATTACATTTTTTCCCCTAAGTTCCTGACATTTTTCTTGTTCTGAAGGATCTAATTTGATTTCTTAATTCTTTTTTCATAAGCCATACTCTCCGGCTTTAGAAAGAATTAGAATATAGTGTTTAGAGGCAGCAAAAGCTGTTTAAAAAAAAATCCTAAGTATGTGGTGTTCCTGTCCATTCAGGATACTATAACAAAAATATCATAAACTCATAAACTGAATGGCTTAAACAACAAATGTTTATTTCTTACAGCTCTGGAGGCTGGGAATTCCAAAATTAAAGCACCTGCAGATTCGGTGTCTGGTTCACAGACGGCTGTCTTCTATGTCTTCACCTGGTGAAAGGGACAAGAGAGCTGTCTGGAGTGTCTTTTATAAGGGCACTAATTCCATTCATAAAGGCTCTGTCTTTGTGTGCTAATCACCCCCAAAAGAGACTCTACCTCCAAATATGATCACGTTGGGGATTAGATTTCAACATAAACATTTGGAGTGGATGACCGTAAACATTCAGTCTATGACATATCAGGATCTTTTCATCCTCCTACCTCTCTAGTCTTTATTCTTTCATACTTTTGCTTCCTATATTAATGAGACAAATAATTTTAAATACATAGAGTAAAATCAAGTTACATTGTGAAATCAGCTGTGAAAAAATGTATATACATATACATGTATTTTTATACATACACATGTAAACATACACATATGTATATACATATATGTAAATATATTTTAATACACACACATATGCACATATATATGCATACACACACACAGGCATGAAATTTCCATGAAAATTGCTTTTGAGACGGGGGCAATTTGAGAGGAAAAGTATGAGTCTATACACTAAATCTTTCCTTTTGAAAATGTTCCCCAACTTAATTTTGAAATTTGTTTATTTCTGGATTAGATTATCAAAAAATTGCATACTCAACATAATTTTTTTAAATGTAGAGTTTCGTACATTATATTTTAAAAACTGCCACTAGTCTTACTCTATGAAAATATGAAAAATTCCGTCTCTTTAGTTAGAAAAGTATTCACTCAATATCCCTACATTTTCAAATAACCCTGGGAAAGCTTTATGAAGGCCATAAAGAAACACAAACACAAGTTGATGAGTGTCTGTTTCAGTAAATATCAGCCTTTGACTAGTGGGGAAGATGTGGTGAGCAGTCCGTTACTTCAAAGCATTTAAAATTCAGTTTGAGAAGCAACATATCAAGGTGAAAAATTTAAATTATGTCTTAAACATAACACATTGTAACAGTGGAATAATTGTTTTATTGTTATGCATAATTAATATTCAGAAAATTGCCCTGAAAATGATTGCTATGGGAAATCAAATAAGAGCAAGAATCTTGGTCTGAAAAAGTTAAAACTTTTGAAATTAGGTAGGTTTTGAGCTGGTGACAAAGACCAGAGCAGATATGAACAGAGGCTGAATGTTCAGAAAGAACAAAACTGAGCCATGATAAAAACATCCACCAACAACTTGATTGCCTGAGATAGAATTCATGGAATTAACTTGAGGACAAAGGGGAGATTATGATTTAAAAAATAAATACTAACTGAAGTTGGATCTTGTTTGCAGTGTACTCATACCATGGAAAACCTGTTTTTTCCCTATGACTTCTGTACATTCATCTTACTATACTTAATTAATGTCTAACGCTTTTTTTATTGAAGATTTAATAAAGAAAGATATAAAAAGAGAGAAGAAAGGATGTGGATGGAAGATAATAACTTTATTTAGTGGCAGATGTTTTAATTATCTACATAAAAAATCCTAGATTGTCAAATGTCAAATCATAATAATGCAAAGGAAAATTTTTCAGGACTCTCAGATTATGATTCATGTAACAATAATGAACCATTATATATCAGTAATGACAAATTAGAAAATATAAAATTTGGAAAAGGAATATATTTTTAATAGAATCAAGAGCATTAAGATTAATAGTAATATGTATGAAAACTTAAAATTCTTGTCAAAAATTATACAACATTATTGAAGGACAAAAATAGAAATGTGAATAAATAAAGAGATACAAGCATCAATTTCTACCCACATTAATGTACAAATCCAATGCAATCAAAATAAAAATAATACATCAATTTTTTGGAACTCCATAAGGCATTTTACAAATTCATAAGAAAAAGCAAAGTGCCAAAAATTGCCGATAGATATCAATATTTAAAGAATGTCAATATTGTAATTAACGCAGTGCAGTCTGGCACTTACACAAATAGAGTAACTGTCACGCGTGTCCGTGTGAAGAGACCACCAAACAGGCTTTGTGTGAGCAACATGGCTGTTTATTCACCTGGGTGCAGGCAGACTGAGTCTAAAAAGAGAGTCAGCGAAGGGAGATAAGGGTGGGGCCGTTTTATAGGATTTGGGTAGGTAAAGGAAAATTACAGTCAAAGGGGGGTTGTTCTCTGGCCGGCAGGAGTGGGGTCACAAAGTGCTCAGTGGGGGAGTTTTTGAGCCAAGATGAGCCAGGAAAAGGAACTTCACAAGATAATACCATCGCTTAAGGCGAGGACCAGCCATTTTCACTTCTTTTGTGGTGGCATGTCATTGGTTAAGGTGAGGCAGGGCATTTGCACTTCTTTTGTGATTCTTCAGTTACTTCAGGTCATCTGGGCGTATACGTGCAAGTCACAGGGGATGCGATGGCTTGGCTTGAGCTCAGAGGCCTGACATTAACTGAGTCTAGATTAAAGTTGGAAAGTTACGGGGAGATGTGTAACTCAATATAAGACAGAGATGCAATAGCCAATAGGTGTGAAATTAATGGATTACTTAATATACGGCAGTCTGCCTTTCATAACAAATCAAAATAAGTTCTAGTCTGAGATCCAGGAAGATTATAACGTAAAGTCGTTATTTTTCTACTCTCTTCTAGAAAAGTACTCCACGACGAGGAGACATACACACACACACACACACACACACACACACACACATGCACATACACACACAGTCCCCATATATCTTTGAGAAATCTAGAAGACACAAAAATGTAAAAAGAGTGCTAGAAGCAATGACTATTTTGCAGGGTCATGAAACAAAGTAAACTAAAGAACACACAGAGCCTACGATTTCAGAAAGAGTTGGCAAAGTATACTTCTCCAAAGGTCCAGAGGAGGGAATGAAAGCAAAATTTCTGTCTTTGACCTTTCTTACAATAAAAACAAAGCCAAGCCAGGCTGCCACCAAGAGTTTCCCGGGGCAACTGTGGTCTCAGGAAGCAACTAGAATAGCTGTTTTTCCAAAGTAACTTCAAGATACGGCCCTCTGTATTAGAAATTCTCACCCAAGTGTCACAACTCACTAATGTATCAGGTAATGGTGAAATATCCTAAGGATAAAACATCAAAAATTGCAACATTTTACCTTTTCTTAAATAAGAATGAATTGGAGACTGTTAATCATATTACTCTTGCTGGATGTTCAGTGTGACTTTGGGTGATGCACATATATGAGTGTTGTCTGTTTATGTGTCAGAGCGGAACAAATAGACTGAAAACCATTACTCAGGGGTAGTTTTCCTTGTATGTTAAATGAGTTAATGCCAGCTGCCTTTCTAGTCAGAGACATGTATTTTGACAAGTTCTACATCCATATATTTCAGACTACATAAGTGGACTTTAATCCTTTTTCCTCTAAGACCCTACTGTGCAAGAGTGAACTTCTGAGAAGACTGGGAAAAATCCCTGACAACAGCAGCTTTTGCTCAGATGTCTGCAGGACAGAGGCTCAGCAGGAAGCTGGGCACATGTGTCTCTAGTATATTTCAAGAACATCCATAGAACTAAAAAAAAAAAAAAAAAAAAATTATTGCATAATGAGGTGCTGTTTTGTTTTTTTTCTTTAATTCTCCTGAAGACTATTTTTATTTCTGTGCTTGCAGCCTTATACCATTTCCTTTTGGAAGAAGAGAGGCAGCTAAAGAAAGTCTACCAAGGCCGGGCGCGGTGGCTCAAGCCTGTAATCCCAGCACTTTGGGAGGCCGAGGCGGGCGGATCACGAGGTCAGGAGATCGAGACCATCCTGGCTAACATGGTGAAACCCCGTCTCTACTAAAAAAATACAAAAAAAAAAACTAGCCGGGCGCCGTGGCTGGCGCCTGTAGTCCCAGCTACTTGGGAGGCTGAGGCAGGAGAATGGTGTAAACCCGGGAGGCGGAGTTTGCAGTGAGCTGAGATCTGGCCACTGCACTCCAGCCTGGGTGACAGAGCGAGACTCCTTCTCAAAAAAAAAAAAAAAAAAAAAAAAAAAAAAAAAAAAAAAAAAAAAAAAAAAAAAAAAGAAAGTCTACCAGCTGAAGAATCAATTGTACCAGATATTCCTCTGTCAACACCTTGATTCCAGCAGAGGCTGTTTCTGCTCCTCAAACCAGCACCAAGGGTTTGTAAGACAAACCTAACAGCAGGATGTCCAGGGCTACACACCTGAAAAGAAACTTTGTCTTTCCCCTAATAAATAAGAAAGAAAAGAAAGAGAGAAATCAGGAATGTTTGTACATATCATTGGATCATTTTGATTGATTTATTGCTTACTTTTTTCCATCACTCCATAAAGAGTGGGAGAGAAAGCTGAGTAGTGAAGGCTGGTGAAAGCATTAATCTTTTACATCCATTCTAAGTGGTTCTTTATTTGACAGAAATGTTACCTTCTGGTGTGAGTGGTGTTTGCATATTTACTGATCTCCTTTTTTAATTGAGAAAGCCCTAATGCATTATAGCACATTCTCTATCCACATGTAACTTTGTTTCTATTTTTCTGAATTTGGTGTTATGATTGGATGGCCTACGAAAAGCTTTTGATGGTATGAGATGGTACCATTAGGATTCAATATTGTGGTGCTGTGCACGTCTTAAAGAATAATTGCATTTTAAAAGAGATTTCACTATAATTATCAGTCAACCATACTAGACTTTTCCATTTATTTATTTATTCCATAAATAATACTGATTTCTTACTATGGGACACGTCATAAACTTCACCATATGACTTCTCATTTTGCAGTTAAGTGCTTAAAAACTTGGTAATAAGAAAAAATATAATGTATATCCCTATAATGTCAAAATGATAAGCATAGAATAAGTGGTAAAAATGAACATGGCGATTCATCTAGGTGGTTGAAGAATATCACCTGAATAAGAGTACACACAGACATATTATATATATATATGGGTTTATACAATATGTAAGTATAGAGTCAAATGAAATCTTCTATCCACTGACTTGTTAAATCATCACAAGTAAAACTAGATACTTAAAATATATTATTTATATAGTGGATTTGAGAATAAGAACATAAATATATTGTGGAAAAAAGGCAAATCCATAATTAAAAGTAAAAATGTTATAAGAGAAATGTTTAGAAGTTATTATAAAGCATGGTTAGTGTCAGGCCTCTGAGCCTAAGCCAAGCCATCGTATCCCCTGTGACTTGCAGGTATACGCCCAGATGGCCTGAAGTAACTGAAGAATCACAAAAAAAGTGAAAATGCCCTGCCTCGCCTTAACCGATGACATGCCACTACAAAAGAAGTGAAAATGGCCGGTCCTTGCCTTAAGTGATGACATTACCTTGTGAAAGTCCTTTTCCTGGCTCATCCTGGCTCAAAAATCTCCCCCACTGAGCACCTTGTGACCCCCACTCCTTCCCACCAGAGAACAACCCCCTTTGGCTGTAATTTTCCTTTACCTACCCAAATGCTATAAAACAGCCCCACCCTTATCCCCCTTCGCCGACTCTCTTTTTGGACTCAACCCGCCTGCACCCCCATGATTAAAAAGCTTTATTGCTCACACAAAGCCTGTTTGGTGGTCTCTTCACACAGACACGCATGACAGTTAGCACTTGGTCAGTAACACCATATCCATTCCAAAAGTCCTTTTTTCTGTTCTCCATCTGTGACAGACATGGGAAAGAGAGTCAGCTTCTTTAGGAACTAGGAATGGCTGTAAGACACAGTTCCCACTCATGAGAGCTTAACAAAAATTAGGCTGATGTGCAAGGCAAGGGAAAATGTTGGTTTTCCTGATAAGGGACAGGCACAGCAGCACTGTACCTTACCTTGTTTTTTTTTTCTTTTCCTCAGATGTGGACATAATGCTTAACGTTAAGCATAAGAATGAGGAAATGCAAGAGAATCTTAGAGTCCTTAATGAATCAATAGAAGCAGCAGCCTCTTTTCCTGTGAGCAAAATAGATGGCAGTGGTACCAGTCACTTTAAGTTTTGTTTCTTGCCATTTTAGCCCATTGATTCACAATTTGTTAGAGGAGAAGGTTTCTGCAAGAACATATTAGGCAATGTCTGGAGATGTTCTTGGTTGTCACAACTGAGTGCTAATGTCATCTAGAGGGTAGAGGCTAGGCATGGTGCTAAACGCCCTGCAATTCACAGGACGGCCCCCACAACAAAAGATGATCCAGTCCAAAGTACTGGTATTATTGCCAAGTTTGAGAAACCTTGGCTAAAAAAGTTATCCAAAAGAAATTAGCAAAACACCCCTAACTGATAAAGTAATCACATAATCTCTCTATTTTACCCCTCAATGAATGGCCACTATGTTTTCTTGTTGCTCTATACTTAATACATTATAGTTTAATCAGTTCCTTCTATTGCATTTTTTCATAGCTGTACTATTCCTGTTTAACACCTGCCACTTGTAACACTTCAGTGTTCTAAAGTTTATAATTCTGTGTTTATGTTGGCTCACATGATCACTTGAGTGCTGGCATCGTGCCTCTGGACTGTGGGCCTCCAGAGCAGTGTCCAACCTGCCTTGAGAAACAGGAGAAAATTACTGAGTGAATAAATGCCTTGGTTCCAAACTCTTGGGATATCACAAACAAACAAAAAAACATAGTCTGGATGTTCCCTAATCACAAAAATAGACTTAGAAGATTTTGGTGAGAGAAATAACTGTGCTCCTTTGCATAGTTTATGAAATCTTGAGTGAATTTTGTTTCTTCTGAACTTAACCAAAACTAAACTTTTCCCTTTGTAGTAATGGCTGAGTCAAAATACTACAGTGTTTTGTGTAATTTTTAAATTCTTCTATTGTTGAAAGTAAATTAATAGAATCAAAGAAATAGTTTTGGTTAGATCTGATGTTGTGATAAAGCTGCATAATTACTTTTTAAATTTTTAAAATATACTTGTCTATATCATACATACTCACCTATACTATGATGTAATCAAAATGTTTTAGGCTTGCACATCTCAGGAATCTTTTGTATTATCTTAGTAGTCTAGAAACTAGACATTATCTTTGAATGTTTTTACAAAAGTAAGCATCTGGGAAATGGGTGAAGACAAGAATTTGCATACCGATCATACTGAAAATTAATGAAAATATGAATATTGATATTTCACTCTTTTTGTCATAAAAACAGAGTAAAATATTTTGCCAGAGTGTAATATAATAATCAATAACTAGGAATAATAGTACATTAACAATGAAAATTAGTCATGTCTTTTAGTACTTACATTGTAGCCAGCACTTTTTAAGTATTCTGCATGTATCACTTAACCCTCAGCATAGCTTTGAAGTAGACACTGATTATCCCTAATTTTAGAATGAGAAAACATAGATATAATTCATTGAAGATAACACCAGTAGTTAGTGATGGAACCAGTAGGCACATTCTTTTTACAACTGAAGTATTACGTATGATAAAAATATACCAAACAGAAGAAGTAGCAATAACTTGTTGGTAATCACATCAACAGTCCAGGTCAGCAGGTGCATGTACTTTCTGACTGGGCCTCTCACCATGATGAAACCACCTGTAGTTTGACAGCCATTTCTCTTGATACCCTGTTTTGTTATTGTATTTCGATGTGTACACTAATAGTCACATATTATAGTTAGTATTTACATATTATTAATATATTGTAATATTTATATTATATTAATGAATATTAACTATATTAATAACTTTTGTATTTATTCATTTTAGTGAGGTGAATACTACATCTTTGACACTGAGAAAACATCAAAATGGTATGAATTTTGAATTTGTATTCATCAAGTCTGCTTGCAAATTATGATTCTCACATTCATGGCGTTGGAGGGGGTTATAATAATACTTCACCTCCCTGAGACGTTTCTACTTACTTGTAAAATGGGGAAATAAACACCATCCTGACTGACTGTTATCTGTAGATGAAGTCTCTAGTACATTGCCATGGGCATAGTTGCTGATCAATATATGGTAACTATTTTTCATCATGCTTTCAGTCAGTTAATAAATATTAATGTTCAGTTCCAGCATAGCATTAATATTACATCTACTATATTCTACTTATTTCAGATTTTACTATGTAATACTTCCTAATCACCTGATTATGTGTTTAATATATGGCTCACCATTTAACCCACACAAGTCAGAAGTATTAGTGCGTTTATAGGAATTCATAGCTCATCTGCAGGTGAGCATACTGATTTGAAAGAAAAACTGTAAGCTACTTGGAATGTATACATTATTGATATTTGATATTATAATTCTTAAGTTTACTAAAAATGAAATATTTCTTTTTCAAAAGATATTTAGATATTTCAAGCTGTATTCATAGAAAGCAGGTTTTCTAAGTGTTTTGGATGAGAAAATCATATAAAAATAAAATGTATAATAACCCTTAAATTAATTATCTTGTTCTGGAAGTATATCGTAAGAAAGCTTATGAAGTTGACTATACCTTATTTACTCTAAATTTTTGACTGCAAGGGCAATTATACTAGATAAATACACCAGCTTATTTAGGTTAAATATGTAACTAATGAGGCAAACTCATAGGTTTAATTGCATTAAAGGTCAATCAGCTTTGCTCCATGGAAACACACTGCACTCCAAATTCTAGCTATCCTCATCCAAATGAATGAAAACAATCATAAGAAATTGCAAGGCATTGAAGCACTTAGTTGAAGTTCATCTTCACAACTAAAGTCTCCAGCATTATATGTCAGTAATACCATCAAAATAGTACACAAATATGATGTTTTATTCTAGCTCACGACCTTTTATTTTAATGTGATTCTTTTAATAGATATAGAGCTTGTTATTACACATGATATAAAATATGAACAACTCTGCCTAGCATTCAAAGTCTTTCTCAGCTAATGCTCTACATTTCAAAGTCTTCTCTCCTTTATTCCTATTCTGGCTTCTTCATGATCATCCATGAACCTGTCATAATCATACCTGGTTTTATTCTTTGCTTGACCTTTTCATCACTCTTTTTTTCTTCTCGTAGCTCATAGCCATTATTTTTAAATACATGAGCAATAATAATTATTAACAAAGAACATAAAAGTGAAATGTTACTGTATTTTTTAAAATATTGTAACATAAATTAATCTTCCTTACTCCTCAAAATAACCCAATTAATCAGGTGCCATGGTTACATTGAATCAATTTTAAGGCTGGAGAAATTAAAAAAAAAAATGATTCTAACATCTTTTGTTACACTGAAAGTTACTAAGGTCATCAAAGTCACCAGGAATCTATTTCTGTCTTATCTCCAAAATGTTGTGCTTGATGGCTGAATGGTCTTTATAAGAGCTGGGACTTCTTATGTCTCTTGCATGGCACAAGAACTCTGCACCTTGTCTGTTAAATTCTCTGTGGCTTATAGGTAAAATCCCTTGGAAACCTGAGTAAAGAAGATCACTTTGCGAGCTTTCCATTAGTTATTTCTCAAAGGTACAGAATGTCCGGTCAAGAAAAAACTTTGGCCTATCACTAGTTGGTTTTCCCTGCATTCAAACATTTCCCATGCCTGCCAAATAATTGTTATCTCAAATATAGACACATTTCTCATATAGTAGATTCATTCAAAGTTCAGCAAGATTTTATCCTGATATAGACATTTTAACAAATGCCGAAATTTCTTGCCAATCAAATCATTGCCATGACCACAGAAAACACATATACTTACTGTTTGGACCAACGGAGGCAAGATGGTGCACTTCCGGCTTCTTCATCACAAACTTTTCCCGCCGGCGCGAAAATGCAGCCCGCGCCTGGGAAGGTGCAGACCAACCGGGCATGCGCCAGGTGACGTCACTCCGAAGAGACCAAGATTTACCTGGTCGCACCTGCGGAACGCCCCCCCACACGCCCCTGCCCCGCCTATTGCCCTCCCACTCCTAGAAAAGCCGCTCCGGAGGGACGCTGCACCCGCAGACTTCCCAGCCCCACTCCTGTGGGGATGTGGGGACTGTATCAGGAACCCCACCCGAGAGCCCCACCTGGGGACTCTGTCGGCCTTCTTTGCCGGAGGCTGACAGACCTCTCCCTATCCAAAAATAAATGTGCAGTTTTGCTCCTACACTTGCCTACCCACTGGTTCTTTTGATGCCCCCTCTGGTGGTCTTAGAAAAACAAATCAGTTGGTGCCGAAGACCCGGGAGGAGACCCCTCCTCAGGCCTCTAAGGGTTGAGGAACCTCCTCCTGCTCCCAGCCTCAGACGGACCAGGACCTGAGACCCGCTTCCCTCACTCTCACCGCCTCTCTGAGGTAAGTGCCCTTGTCTCCTCTTTACCTCCCTCGGGCAAAAATCCTGCGCAGGTCCGAGGTCCACTTTTGAACCACCAAGTGGCTCGGGAGACCTGTTCAGGACGGAGACGTCCGCCTGAAGGTAATCTCCACTTTGGCTCCATGAGCCTCCAGTCTGTCTCTGCTGGTTCCAAAGGACGCTTTGAAGCCAGGCAGAGATCCACTTCCATTTCCATTGTGTCCATTGTGTAAGTAAAGAGGAAACAAGTGGGAAACCCCCAGTCCAAATTTCCAAAGAGCACCTCCTTAGGGTGCCTCCTAGCCAATTTAAAAACCGTACAGCTCGAACAAGAACTTAGGAGGAAGCGTTTAATTTTCCTTTCCACTGTAAAAAATACTTTTATGTGAACACTTTATGAAGTGTTTCAGTTTGGGTTTGGAAAAGGGGAGTATGTTAAATAAATGTGGGAAATAGTAATTCTTCTCTAAGTGGATAAAAATATGGAGAATGGAAAAATAAAAGTAAAATTTATAACAAAATTTAAGAAAGAGGAGCTTTTGCACTCGTAAATGTAGCATGAAAGAAAAAGTATAAAATTCAAGAGGGGAATCTGAGGTTTACAAATACCAATTTTAGGGAAGACAACCTTCTCCAATTTAAGGGAAAAATGTAACTACTTTGTTTAAAAATAGAGGATGTCTGTGTGTATGAGTGTGTGTGTGTGTTTGTGTATGAGAGAGAGATTAAGAGAGAGATAGAAAGAATAACTGAATTAACCTATTATAAAATAGGCACAAAATAAGGAAAGTTTTGATGAGTGCGGTATCCAATTAATCCTAGGTCTTAAAAAATTACTTCTATTAGCAGATTGTGCTTTTTCTTGGGGAAAAAAAAAAAGTTGTTAAGCTTTCACTGAGGGAAGAGTGCGGAGTAATCACATATCTAACCTTTCTCACAGAAATTGGAGAAAAATGCTAAAGACAGACAAAAAAAGTTCAAATTTGAAGTCAGTTCTCTTGTATCAAAATTGATAATCATAGATTGGTTCTAAAAAAATATAAATTTTAACTTCTTTCTGTAATTGTAAATCTACATTAATACTTTGAAAAGTCAACCTCAGGCTTTAATCAATTCACAGATATGGCAAAAACAAAGGCAGTATTTCACAGCTTTACAAATAGCTGCTCTAAAGGTTCAATTTACACAGGTGTATGTGCTTTTCTTTCACCTATTAATCATTAGCACAAAAATGATGTAGATATGAAAAAAACTGTACCTCTAAATTGATGTCTGTTTCAAAAATAAACATACATATGATTGGTTATCTTTATTTTTAAAAATGTATTAATATAAAATGTTAGCCTTTAAGTGAAAACTAATAAGATGCTTTGGTATGTATTAATAGTTTTTTTTTTAACTTATCACAGAGACTACCTGCAACTAATCAGGATTCATTTTAAATTTACAATATACGAGATTTCTTTTGATAACAAATTTTTAGTTCTTACAGCCTTCAGTGACCTGCTAACCCAAATTCTACCTTCCAGGCAACTGCACTCTTTGGAAATATCCATTAGTCATAAATAATCACAAACAAATATACAAGTGGCATCTAGTAGAATAGGATCTAAACTCTAATTTTCTTATTATCCCATTATTTTAATTTATGAAACAGATAAGAAATAACAGCATTTTATTTATTTGGCTAAAATTTTCTGGAGCTATTTATAAAATAATTCAAGAAAATTAAAATAGAATAGAGTTTTAAATTGTGCAACTATATGCTAAAGCTGAAATTCTCCTGACAACTTTAACAACGAAGCAATGAGTTAGCTATAGCAAGAAGAAATAAAGAAGATATAAGTAAAGAGTGAATTCGGCCGGGTGCGGTGGCTCAAGCCTGTAATCCCAGCACTTTGGGAGGCCGAGATGGGCGGATCACGAGGTCAGGAGATCGAGACCATCCTGGCTAACACAGTGAAACTCCGTCTCTACTAAAAATACAAAAAAACTAGCCGGGCGAGGTGGCAGGCGCCTGTAGTCCCAGCTACTCGGGAGGCTGAGGCGGGAGAATGGCGCAAACCCGGGAGGCGGAGTTTGCAGTGAGCTGAGATCCGGCCACTGCACTCCAGTCCGGGCGACAGAGCGAGACTCTGCCTCAAAAAAAAAAAAAAAAAAAAAAAAAAAAAGAGTGAATTCATCAAATAGAAGTAGAAGTAGTATGAAAACATTTGTTCAAACATTGACCTGAAAGAGTGACTCTCTCCACTGGCTAACTGTCTTTGTGGAGTTGGAGGTTCAATTTAATTCAACGAATGATTTGAGTACCTACTAATTACTAAGCAGAGGGTCAATTCTACTGGGCATACAAAGAAAATATATAACTTTTTTTGTCATAACAGAATTGAAAAAGAAAAGTGTATGGGTACGTTTACCAACATGTAATAATTAAGCAAATATATAATTAAGTCATTATTCAACTGTTTTGTTGACAATAACATGATATTCATGGCAAGGCCAATATAGTATGTTTTAAGAATGGAACAAATTAGAGTTGGTTGACTGTTTAAGACGCTGTATGGAAAGTCTGGAGTTAAACTAAATTTTAACAACAGCATAAATGATTCAATATATAAATATTTTTAAATGTTGTACTAGAATTAGAAACATTTTACTAGAAAATACACCAAAATATACTAGGATTTTTGCAAAAGAGAGAATGGGTAATCCCTTTAAAAACTCTTAACAAGTTCTGGGATTGTAAATTGCTGCAAGCCAGGAAGATAAAGTGGATGAAAGGGAATTTCTAAATCAAATTCAAAAAGCCCAGAGAGGAAACAAAACCACAGGCAAGTTATCCCAACATCATGGCAATGAAGAGAGTTTTTTTGTTTGTTTGTTTGTTTTTCCTTTTAGAAGCTATCAAGATGGGGAAACCGTTGCACACTTGTGTTTCAGAAGCATTTTACACTTATTCACAGTAAACATACCTCTTAATTCCTACCCTGGCCAGAAACCATTCTTTCTTAAGATTTTCTCATTCTAGTAACTGTATTTCCAGTTGCCCAAGACTAAGACTTATCATCAATTCCTCCTTTTCTTTCACGTCCTACATTGAATACATCAGAAGTCCCATTGTTTACAATTCCACAATATTTTGGAAATGGATTCTCTTTTCTAGCTACTCCCTTCAGCTACCCTAGTTCAAGTAAGCATAAGTTTCTACATTTCTAGCTGTAATAGCTGTTAAATGCTCTATCCAACTTCTAAAATGTAATCTTCTCGCAAAAGCCAAAGTTAGCTTTCCTGAACACACCCCCCGCACTGGAGAAGCGGAAAGTCTGTTTGCAGAGAAGTTTCCGACTTTATGTGGGGTGGAGAAGAAGCAGAAAGGCCCGGGGAGCTTGCTGGGTCCTCAAGCAGCCCATTCCTGCCTGGCACCACAGGGATCCATCGGGGGGCATGGCCAGAGAAGCAGGTTGTAAAACTCCACAGGGAGAAGGAATTCTCTAGCTGAACTTTGTAACAATATGAATGGGGTGAGAAGCCTCTTGGCCAGAACTCGACAGACGGCAGGAATCAGGCATGCAGACTTCACAGGTGGGGGAAGAACTAAAGCCCTTTTCTCTCCCAGCTAGGAGGCGAATAGCCTGGAGCAAATTTTCAAGCCTGTCTCACCCTCCCCCTGGAAACAGATTCGGGAATGTTGAGGGGAGCACAGTGGGAGTGAGACCAACCCTTCAGTTTTCCTGGGAGCTGGGTTAGGCCTATGACTGTCGGCCTTCCCCCACTTCCCTGACAACCTGCATGATTCAGCAGAGGCAGCCATAATCCTCCCAGGTATGCAACTCCAGTGACCTGGATATCTCACACCCATCCTCCACAGCAGCTGCAGAAAGACCTGCCCAAAGAGTGTCTGAACTCAGACATGCCTCGCCCCGCCCCCACCTGATCCCTATCCACCCTGGTAGGGGAAGACAAAGGGTATACAATCTTGGGAGTTCTAGGGCCCCGCCCACCACCGGTTCCTCTCCACACTACTACAGCTGATGCTTTCTGGAAAGCACCACCTCCTGACAGGAGACCAACCAGCACCAAAATAGAACATTAAACCACCAAAACTAAGGACCTTCACAGAGTCCATTGCACCCTCTGCCACCTCCACCAGAACAGGTGCTGGAATCCACAACTGAGAGACCCATAGACGGTTCACAACATAGGACTCTGTGAAGACAACTCCCAGTACCAGCCCGGAGCCAATTATACTCACTGGATGGCTAGACCCAGAAGAGACAAAAATCACTGCAGTTTGGCTCAAAGGAAGCCACATCCATAGGAAAAGGGGGAGAGTACTACATCAAAGGAACACCCTGCCGTGGGACAAAAGAATCTGCAAAACAGCCTTCAGCCCTAGACCTTCCCTCTGACAGACAAGAAACCAAATGACAAGAAACTAGAAAACCGAAACTGGTGATATGACAAAACAAGGCTCTTCAACACCCCCCAAAATTACTAGTTCACCAGCAATGACACTGTCTTTGACACTGTGTTAGGTGCTTGTAACAAGTACAGAAGAAAGAGGCATGATCTGTCCTTTAAAGAGCCTCTATTTCAGTTGAGCCATGACCAATAAATTCAAAAGAAGAACAAAAATACCAATCACAAGCTATAGGTTAAGTGCTAATTAGTGTGGAGAAAAACAGTTGTCAAACAGTTGTCAAACACAAACGAAACATATCCCATGGATGGGTAGAATCAACGTTGTGAAAATAACCATACAGCCAAAAGCAATCTACAAATTCAATGCAATCCCCTTTAGAATGCCACCATCAGTCTTCACAGAATTAGAAAAAAAAATTCTAAAACTTGTATGCAACCAAAAAGAGTCCACATAGCCAAAGCAAGACTAAGCAAAAAGGACAAATCTGGAGGCATCACACTACCTGATTTCAAACTACACTATAAGGCCATAGTCACCAAAATGGTGTGGTGCTGGTATAAAAAAAGGCACATAGACGAATGGAACAGAATAGAGAATCTAGAAATAAACCCAAGTATTACAGTCAACTGATCTTAGACAAAGCGAACAAAAACATGAAGTGGAGAAATGACAACCTTTTCAAGAAATGGTGCTGGGATAATTGGCTAGCCACATGTAGGAGAATGAAACTGGATCTTCATCTTTCACCTCAGACAAAAATCACCTCAAGATGGATTAAGGACTTAAATCTAAGACCTGAAACTATAAAAATTCTAGAAGACAACATTGGAAAGACCCTTCTAGACATTGGCTTAGGCAAGGATTTCATGACCAAGACTCCAAAAGCAAATGCAATAAAAACAAAGATAAATAGCTGGGACTTAGACTTAATTAAACTAAAGAGATTTTGCACAGCAAAAGGAACAGACAGCAGAGTAAAAAGACAACACACAGAGTGGAAGAAAATCTTCACAATCTATACATCTGACAAAGGACTAATATGCAGAATCTACAATGAACTCAAATCAGTAAGGAACAAAGAATCCCATTAAAAAGTGGACAAAGGACCTGGATAGACAATTCTCAAAAGAAGATATACAAATGGCCAACAAACACGGAAAAATGCTCAATATCACTAATGATCGGGAAAATGCAAATAAAAACCACAATGCTATACCACCTTATTCCTGCAAGAATGGCCATAATAAAACAAAACAAAACAAAAACAAACAATAGATGTTGGTATGGATGTAGTACATAAACTAGTACAGCTACTATAGAAAATAGAGTGAAGATTCCTTAAAGAACTAAGTAGAACTACCGTTTGATCCAGCAATCTCACTACTGAGTACCCAGAGGAAAATAAGTCATTATTAGAATAATATAGCTACACATGCATGTTTATAGCAGCACAATTCACAATTGCAAAATCGTGGAACCAACCCAAATGCCCATCAATCAACAAGTGGATAAAGAAACTACGGTATATAAAAAGGAGTGAATTAACAGCATTTGTGGTGACCAGTATGAGATTGAAGACTATTCTAAGTAACTCAAGAATGGAAAACCGAACATCGTATGTTCTCATTGATACGTGGGAACTAAGCTATGAGGACTCAAAGACATAAGAATGATATAATGGCCTTTTACCTCGTTGCACTTCTGAGAGCAAGATGGGTTACCAGCAGCTGTACTGGAGCCACTCGCGAAAATTCGGCCAGGGTTCTCGCTCTTGTCGCGTGTGTTCAAACCGGCACGGTCTGATCCGGAAATATGGCCTCAATATGTGCCGCCAGTGTTTCCGTCAGTACGCGAAGGATATCGGTTTCATTAAGTTGGACTAAATGATCTTCCTTCAAAGGATTATCCAAGGCATCTACTCAGTGAAAAATCATGATAGTTATTTGTACATAAAATAAACATTTAAAAAATAAATAATGATATAATGGACTTTGGGGACTTGAGGGGAAAAGTGGGAGGGATAAAAGACTACAAATACGGTGCAGCGTATACATGGGTGATGGGTGCAACAACATTTCACAAGTCACCACTAAAGAACTTACTTAAGTAACCCAATACCACCTGTGCCCTAATAACTTAGAGAAAAATAAAATAAAAACCACCACCACAACAAAAAGCCAGAGTTAGATTTTAAATTTTAAATCATTTCATTCTACTGTCTTAAAAAACCAAATAAGCTACTTTCAAATAGCTTCTTACTGTCTTAAAATGAAGTTCATGTTCTTGCCATGACCAAAAGGAATCAAGCTGACCTTTTCTCAGTGATTTTTCTGATCTCGTCATTTGTTCTGCACTTTCTGGCTCACTAATGACCACTATCCCCAACCCCATACCAAAATACTCAAGATTCGTTTCTTTTTCTTTCAAAGTATGAAGCCCTTTCTCTTACAGGCTTCATACATGTTTTTTGTTTGTTTGTTTGTTTGTTTTCCCCCTCTATATGCAATTCCGCCACCACAGTTCAAAAGATTGGCTCAATAATATATGACTTTGTTACAATATGCTAGTTGTGCTTATTTTGCAAATTATATGGATGGAAAGAAAATTGTGTTTGGGCAGTCAAAAGCTGTGCTGTAGGCATTTATAAAATTATTTGCCTAATTACATAATGGATACTCAATTATCAAATAGAAATATGTGGTTAAGGAATTTTAAAATTAGGAAGACATTAAAGTCAGTTAAGTGATAGTTTGTATTATAAGGTTCATGAGCATAAAGGACCAACATAATAAGATATATAGATTATGTATATATAGTGCATACATATATACTTGAGAAATATGTATGTTTATACATAGGTATGCATAAATATAGTGTATATCGGTGAAGTGGTGTTTTTACAAATGTATATTAAATCCCAGAAGGTTTTAAAACTGTTTATTTGTTTGACATTCCAAGTATGTTAATACTGTCTAGTCAAATTTTCTAGTAATTGACTAGAAAGTAATCAGTGTCTTCCCACATCAACCTCTGTGCTCAAAGGTGTTTCTTCTTTATCGTGGCTGATGAAATTAACTTTACCTTTAGATAAGACTAAACTGGTGTATATGTGGTTTCTAAGTGTGCCTGATAACATATGTTTATTTGACATTACCATTAGATGCCTGCTGCATACTCTTGTAATTTAAACCTTGATGGCAAGTGCAGAATTATTTTAAATATCACTCATTGCATAGAATGGATAGATACAACAGTAATTTACATGATTAAGTAAAACGTAACATAGTTGATTTGCAAAATAACTCTGTTGATGAACCTCTCCGTTCAGGTTAGATAGGATTAAACAACATAATTTTCCTCCATGAACTCATTACAATAGATTGAATTTATAAACCATCCTGTGATGCCTATTAAGAAATCAGAAAATTTGACTTTTCAAGCCTGATCATGTTCAAACATAAGAGTGTGTCTACATCTTAACTGATGAAACATAATGCAATTTCATAAGTTCAGAAGAGAATTAGAAATAAATATTTGTTGCTTTCTAAAATGAAAATGAGTGTTTTTTCATTCATGAAACAAAAAGGAAAAAAATCATTCCACCCTTAATTTATCCTTCTGAAAATAGATTTTTATAAAGTTAAAATATTTAATATCATTCTTATTTTCTGCTATATATGTGTCTTCGTATCTTATATATTTAGAAAATCGTATTTTTTTTTATTGGCTAAAAGTAAAAAAAAAAAAAAATCATTTTAGTAACACTATCTGTCCTAAAATAAGGCTATGCTACATGATTTTAAACATACCCTGGAACTCAGATTTCTCAACTGTGGTATGTGGAAAATAATAACACAAATGTTACAGGATTTACATTAGTTGATATATGCAAGTGTTTAGAATGATATGTGAGATCTAGTAAACACTCAACAATGTCAGCTGTTACGGTTTACTATCTAGTACCAACCAACATTATCTAATGTATGCACTACCATTTTGGTAAAATTTTGTCTTTATTTTATAGATGAGTTAACCAAGGCATAAAGAGTTTAACTAACTTGCCTGTGGGCATTTGATAAGTAATTATTAGAGCAATGATTCAGACATAAGAATTTTAACTGGAGCATGTGATCTCCCAATTTGGTGTTGTAGAATTAATACACTATTTATATAGTTTAGTCTAAAGAAATGATACACCAACATTGTAAACAGGTCAAAAAAGTTAATAGAAAATGACAATTGATTTAAAACTCAAAGGACAGTTAGGCATTTGCCACCTAGACAGATGGAGACAATTTAAGCATTCCTAGAATAGAGAACTTGTAGCCTTAAGATACAGGTCATCCAGGTAAGACCAAATAAATAATTAGAAACAGAAAAATACAGTGAGGTCTTTTTTTTTTTTTTTCCTTTTTTCTTCATTTTTATTTTTATTTTTAGAGACGGGGTCTCACTATATTGCCCAGGCTGGACTTAAACTCCTAGGTTCAAGTGATCATCCTTCCTGGGCCTCCCAAAGTGCTGGGATTAGAGGCATGAGCCACTGCTCCTAGCCCATGAAGTCTTATGAACTGAGGATGTTGGGAGATACAGATGCCAGATTATAGACAGCCTTGTAAGCCATATATATTTACATTTGACAACTGTTTTCCTCCACACTAGTTAGCACTTAACTATAACTTGTGATTGCTATTTTTGTTCTTCTTTAGAATTTCTTGGTACTCAGGGCTCAACTGGAATGGAAGCTTTTTAAAGGCCAGATCATACCTCTTTCTTCTGTACTTGTTACAAGCACCTAGCACAGTGTCAAAGACAGCGTTATAATTCTTTCCATGCATTGATCGATTGCTCTCTCTCTCTCTTTCTCTTCCTCACTATATAAGGACTTTTACCTTTTTATCTACTTCATTTAATATTTTTATATGGAACAGGTATTATCATTTTATCTCTACGGAGCAGAACATTGGGATTATGGAGGTTTGTGTTACATGCCTGACCTCGCTTACCTATGAAATCACTGAGTTGAGATTTAAACAAAGGCATTTACCTTGAATGGTCATGCTCTGGCCAAACAGCCAACAATAACATAATGTCTCCTGAAGTAGATGCATACAGCCATGTGATTAAATGGTAAAAGGTGAATAGGTAGTGAGTAAATATTTAATTAATTTGTAAGTTATCTTTCTCTAGCTTAGAAAAATCCACTGCAATAAAATCAAAGATTGTTTTATTTTTTCAGATTGATAAATTCTGAAATTAGGATACATTAGATTAACTCTGGGGTCCTAACTGCAAAAAACAGAGGTTGGGTGTTAGGTGTCAGGCAACGAAGAAGCAGATATGCATATATTTGTGTTTCCGCATATGTAAGAAGCAGCATAGCACAATAGATAAGAGCGTAGCTTTGAACTAAAAACTACCTTGGTTCAAGGCAGCATTTATTTTTTCTGTTGCCAGAGAAAGTTACTTAACATTTCCTGCCTTAGTGTCCTCATATATAAACAGGGTTTGTAATAGAATCCACATAATATGCATGTTCTAAGGAATAATTGATTGAGCATTCATAACAGAGACTGGTTTATGGTCAGGACTATGAAACTATTTGTTACCATTATTATCATTATGTAACTCACATGTGCTATGAATTTGGAATCATCTAACTTTCATGTATATTTTAGAAATATTGTTCCAATGTTCACTAAAGGAAAAAGTGACATCATGAATTTCTAGGAGATCATACTCAGGATTGTTAACCATGAAATGCCGTGGTACACATTGTGCTAGGCATAGGAAAAGGACACTGCTTCGATTAGAGGCTGACATGTGAGAAAAAGGAGATCAAATGCAAGGCCAGATTTCCCCATGGGTCATGCCTCAACAAGGTGTTGGCCAACACAGCAAGTCAGGAGTAGGGGAAGAGAACTGAAGCCACCACAACCAGAGGAGTGCTGACTCTCACCAAGTTGAAACAAAATATTTTTGCTTCATAGGGAGCCAGTTTTCTCCCAGCACCATCAAGCTTGAGAGCCCACCTTAGAATAGCATACTTCCTCACAAACTTGTTTTCCAACACAAGAAATCTTTTGGGCCTGCTTTCTTTTCTGCTTTATCGATTCCCATCCTGATTTATGTGCCTTTGTTTCCCTTCCTGGATGTCTACAAGTTTTACTTTTGCTTTTTTGTAACTTGGTCACTGGCAGTGTGTAGAGAACTGTTCCTCATGATTGTCGCTTGTTTTCATGCTTTGTGACTGTGAATTAGAGGCCCCGCCACAGTGCCATACCTGACCTATTCCAAACCTTTGTGACACCACAGTTGAGATCCGCCTTTTTTAGATATGCTCAATCTGGGGAGGGAGGTTAAAGCAATTGAGGGAAACATTAATGAGGTCAAGTTGGAATCATTATTTTTATACAATGAGACATAGTCTCAAAAAAGTGTACACATCAAAAGAACACAGCTAAGTGAATGACTGAAAACAAAACATGCATACAAAACAGGGCATTGCTTGGACCCTGTCACGCCGCCCACATGCCTGCCTGTAATAAGCATGCCTTCTTTACATTATTCCCTTGATTTTATTATTTTAAATTTAAACTATTACTCTTTTGCAAAGGTCTTAATAAAGTACTGATATAAAAAGATTATTCTTATTTTTAATATATACAGTTATAACTTGAAATTTTCCCCTAAATACAACATTGCTTGCCATATTTTAATTTTCACTGAGTTCAGAATATTCTGTAATTTTGATTTTGTATGCCTTTCATCCTTTGGATATATAGAGGTATGCTACTGATTTGTTTCTAATTATCTTTTATTTTTTGATGTCAATCTTAAATTTAGAGTGGTAACACAATATCCTCTTGCTTCGTTTCCCAGTATACTTGTGTTTTAGTAAATATTACATGGACCTTTAAAAAGAATTAGTATGCTTCAGTTGTTGGTACTGTTTTAGATATAAAAACTGGATTATAGGCCGGGTGCGGTGGCTCACGCCTGTAATCCCAGCACTTTGGGAGGTCGAGGTGGGTGGATCTCAAGGTCAGGAGTTCAAAACCAGCCTGATCAACATGGTGAAACCATGTCTCTATTAAAAATACAAAAATTAGCCAAGTCATGGTGGCCTGCGCCTGTAATTCCAGCTACTCAGGAAGTTGAGACAGGAGAATTGCTTGAACCCGGGAGAGAGAGGTTTCAGTGAGCCAATATTGCGCCACTGCACTCCAGCCTGGGAGATAGAGTGAGACTCCAAATCAAAAAAAAAGAAAAAATTGAATTACAGTTGTCATTCAGAAGCAACTTTTCTTCATCCATAAGTTTTTCATTCATTTGTACTACCAGCTACCACAGGAAACAGATTCTAATTTTCTAATATCATTTCTTATTTTAGTTTCTGACATTTTTCTTTACATATTATGAGTTAATGCTATTAGACACTTTCACATTTAATATTTTTATGTGTTTTGTTAAATCATCCTTATATCATTTTGAGATATGCCTGTTTACCTTAGTAGTGTTGCTTTAAATTTTGTTTTGTCAGATAGTATTATAGCTGCGTGAATTTTCTTTTGGCTAGTGTTTTTCCATTTCTTTGCTTTATCTCCTTTTCTTCTGTATCTTCATGTTGAAAGTGAGTTATCTGTAGGCAACATAGGATGTTTTTCCCTTTCAAACTCAATCTTACATTATTTACCTTTCAATTAATTAATCATTGACATATTTGAATTTAAGTGTAGCTTCCAACTTT
Organism: Rhinopithecus roxellana; assembly: GCF_007565055.1. Taxonomy (NCBI): domain Eukaryota; kingdom Metazoa; phylum Chordata; class Mammalia; order Primates; family Cercopithecidae; genus Rhinopithecus; species Rhinopithecus roxellana. Next base: position 141,705,938 of record NC_044553.1, on the reverse strand, counting down.
CTTTTATGTTGCTATATTTAGTTCACAACCATTTCATGATTTTTTCCATCTATATAGTTAGCCATCAATTTATTTTCCTTTTGGGAAATTTCAAATAAAGTGGCATACAATAATGCAATTCAGCTCTAAATACGTAAGTGCTTATATCATTACCTAAGGTTTAATAAGCCTTCTTACTGAATATCTCCTTTCTTGTCTTGTCTACTTACAGAACAAACATTTTCTTCCTAATAGCTTTCTAGTTATTCATAATTTAGTGTTCTTTTCACAGTTGTTGTAGAGATTACAAAATAATTTTTGATATATCAAACTATATAATGTTAGTACTTTTGCAATGATTTCACAACTCAGTGACCTTTCATAACTTTAACTCAATTTGCCTATTTCTTTCTTGTGTGCTATTTTAATCACTTATTTTAATTTCATATACATTTTAAGCATAACAGACTGTTATTAAAATATCTTTATATCTAGATTTGGCTACAAATTACTCATTCTGTGTCCCTTATACTTTCCCGTTTCTTTGTGCAACTAGCTAGAATTCTTCTGATAAACACCTTTTAGTATTTCCTTTATTAAAATTATATTGTAGATAAGTCATCTCAGTAGTTTTTAAATCTTAATTTTTTTTTTTGACTTTTGTTTCTTTTGGATAAAATCTTAAGCTTACAAGTGATGGACTGTAGTCACATATACACCCATGTAACTGCTACCCGAAAGGGACTTTTTTTTTTTTTTTTTTCCCCAGACCACTACCATTATCCATAGGCAACCCCTTTTCTGATTTATATAATCATGTATTAATTTTCCCTTTTCTTAATCTTGGTAATGGTATCATAGAGTATAACTCTTTGTGTTCCATTTCATTTACTTAACATAATGTTTTTAAGATTCCTACATGCGTTACATGTATCATATGGATGGATGGATACATAGATAGATAGAATTAAAACTCAGCATTTTATCATGAATATTTTAGATATATATAACATTTGAAAAAATTGTACAAATAATAGACATATTCCTATCATTTAATTTCTATAATAATTGTTGTATTTGTTTATTGCATACCTATCCTTCTACTCATCAATTATTACATCTTATTTTTGGTACATTTTAATGAAAGTTTCAGACAACTATACCCTGCACTTCTAATTGCATCAGCATTTATATTATTCATTACAATTTAATATTTGTTTATAGTTCTTTTTTCAGTAAATTTTACATACAGTGAAAGACAATTTTTTACTGTACAAAGATAATTATTTTTTATTGCTAACAAATATGTCACAATGCGATTATCCATTTTTTGCATTGGTGGAAGTCTGGGTTGTTTTTAGGTTAGGACTATTATAAGTAAACTATTATAAAGATGACGGCCCAAATGTTTCTTTGGAGATCTCCATTAATTTATCTTGGATAATCACCAGAAATTAGAATTGCCAATTTAGAATATATATACGTTAAACTTTATTTTTTATAAGGCAGTGTTGTGTAGACTCACATAATTAGATCACTCTCTTTCTCTTTGTCCTGCATAAGCACATCCGTACATGAATATCAAAGATGTACAAACACACATGTGGACACTGATTTTACAATGCATTGCTATCAGCAAAACTCTCAAATAGAATGTTGTAATCTATCATAATTTTTCTTCTTTTCCTGGAACTCTGTATTATTCCTACTCTCTGCAAAACACTCTATTTTATTTTAAGCCCGCTATTATCATGTTTCATACCCTGATCTCATTTTCCACCCCCAGAGGAGAATAATACTGCTTTTTGAAAATGACTGTACTTGATATTTGTACATTTCTTAGAAGTATGATGCTTTGATCTTTCATCATTTAAACATATTGATTTTTATAATGATTTTCTGTCATCTCCCATCTCAGTTTCTAAACCACTATTTCCTCCCTTATGACCTTCATTCATGCAGTGATTAATATGTTCATTTTTAACAATAGGAAGGAAAGATCTCTTCTCAGTAGGCTTATTTTCTTCAACACTGAGTGTATTATTACTGTGAATGTTTCAGATAGAATTCATTAATAATTTACTTAAAAATGTGAGGGGATATGGGCATATAAGCATCATATGAAACAGAATAATTAAAGTGAAAAACACAACTGAAACAACCAAAACAGTACTACGAGAAAAAAAAAGTGTTATCAGCATGTGGCTCTTAGTTTGCTAATACGTGTCTCCTGGAAATTAAGGCAGTTTTGAGAAACACAGGGCAACAAAACTATATCTAAACTATATAACAAAAACTAAATATAATAATAATTGTCTGTTCATTTAAACACAAAGACAACGTTGTTCATGGCACAAGTGTTTGCTGTGCGTATATTTGTTATTGTTCGATGAAATGCCAGTTTCATGCTTGAGATCCCAAACATAAGGGGTATTATGTTTTTGTTCAGTTATCAGTTGCTTTCAATCAGAGACTGACTTGTGTGTAGGTTAACAGAGAGGTTTACATCTAGAGTTATTAATTTCTTTTTTTTTTTTTTTTTTTTGAGACGGAGTCTGGCTCTGTCGCCCAGGCTGGAGTGCCGTGGCCGGATCTCAGCTCACTGCAAGCTCCGCCTCCCAGGTTTAGGTCATTCTCCTACCTCCGCCTCTCAAGTAGCTGGGACTACAGGCGCCTGCCTCGTCGCCCGGCTAGTTTTTTGTATTCTTTAGTAGAGACAGGGTTTCACCGTATTAGCCAGGGTGGTCTGGATCTCCTGACCTTGTGATCCGCCCGTCTCGGCCTCCCAAAGTGCTAGGATTACAGGCTTGAGCCACCGCACCCGGCCGAGTTATTAATTTCTTATAAATATGTTAGCCTTCTTAATCACATGGACAAGCCCTAAATTCTTCAATATTAAAAATTTAAAAAAGATTCCTTAACTTGAAAATGTTTATGAAATTTATAATGAACTAAAATCCACATTATCTTTAGAATATTGGAATAGGCCTCTTCCTTTTAATCTTGATAATCTACAAGGAATTTTAGTGACCATAATCAGATCCAAACAATCAAATGTATTGACATTCGGGGAAGAGGTTTTTGGGTTTATTGAAATGTATTTTAAATAACACTTATTTAAGATAGAGTCTTTTGTGAGTACAATTTCAAAAAACAATCAATGGATTCATCCAAATTTTAATATTACTCCTGGTCATGGGTACTACATGTATACATATGGACATTAAGATGGGGAACACAGCTGGCCGCGGTGGCTCAAGCCTGTAATCCCAGCACTTTGGGAGGCCGAGGCAGGTGGATCAAAAGGTCAGGAGATCGAGACCATCCTGGCTAACACGGTGAAACCCAGTCTCTACTAAAAATACAAAAAAAAGGAAATTAGCCAGGCAAGGTGGCGGGCGCCTGTAGTCCCAGCTACTCGGGAGGCTGAGGCAGGAGAATGGCGTGAACCCGGGAGGCGGAGTTTACAGTGAGCCGAGATCGCACCACTCACCCCAGCCTGGGTGACAGAGCCAGACTCCATCTCAAATAAATAAATAAATAAATAAATAAATAAATAAATAAAGATGGGGAACACAGAAAGACAGAAAGTTTTTGTGTGTCTACATATTTTGACAACTTGCATGACAAAGAATATTGGGAATAAAATATACTAAATCCTCCCCAAATTTTAGATACAATCACCACCAGCTAAACAAGCAAAGACAATTTAGCTAATTTAAGTAAAACTTTTAGCTATAATTGTCAGAGAACTTGTGGCGGGGGGTGGGGGTCAGAGAAAGGCAATCCTTCAGTAACATACACATAACTAAAGAATCATAAATAGGTGAAACCCTGTCTCCACTAAAAGTACAAAAATTAGCTGGGCGTGTTGGCAGGCGCCTGTAATCCCAGCTACTCAGGAGGCTGAGGCAGGACAATCACTTGAACCTGGGAGAGGGAGGTTGCAGTGATCCCAGATTGCGCCATTGCACTCCAGCCAGGGCAACAAGAGTGAAACTCCATCTCAAAACAAAAGCAAAAACAAAACAAACAAACAAAATCCCATAAATAAATAATGAGAAAAAGGGCCAAAATACTACCAAAGACAAAGGAGTATACTTTTTTTTTTTTAATTATTGGATTCATGATAGACTCTAATAAGTGTTAACTCCTTCTCTTTTCCTATTTACTTCCAACTCATAACACAAAGTTTGGGCACAGAATTTTTTCCCCCAAAGTATTTCAAATATAAAATGCTTCTACATGTTCTTTTTATATAGTAACCCTTAATGTATAATCATAAATGAGACATATTCTTCGTTGTCCATTTCCTGCGTTCCCTTAGGCAATGGATGCACTCAATGTTTGAACGGAGACATCCTACATATATTCAGCACTTTGCTTTAAAATGATTATATTTAAAACACAGTTTGTAAGAAATTGTGTCACTTGTGAAAGGGAGCAAATGCACAAGAGAGAAAACAGCTCCTTATTTATGCTGACTTCTCTATAAAAGGATTTTAAATTAATGGGAAATTTCAACATGAAAATAAGACAGACAAGTAATTTAGATGAGAATAGAGTTTCTAAAAAGTTCAAAGTGATTTCCTGATGGCATTTTAATTTAAATTCCCAAAAACAAGTCATTTCAAAATTACATTCTTAGCAGTTGAATCCAATTTCTGGTGAAATTCTAAACTAATTCAACCTAGTTACTCTTATGAGAAACTTCTCAATTGCATATGCCTGTTTTGTAGAAGTGAATGAAAAATGCTATTCTCAAATTATAGTATGTCTCAGAAGATTTCGTTTAAAGCAAATCTTCTTGCTAGTATTAACTCTTTTTTTTTTTTGAGACAGAGTTTCGCTCTTTTTGCCCAGGCTGGAGTGCAATGGCATGATCTCGGCTCACCGCAACCTCAGCCTCCCGGGTTCAAGCGATTCTCCTGCCTCAGCCTCCCGAGTAGCTGGGATTACAGGCATATGCCACCACCCCGGCTAATTTTGTATTTTTAGTAGAGACGAGGTTTCTCCATGTTGGTCAGGCTGGTCTTGAACTCCTGACCTCAGGTGATCCACCTGCCTCGGCCTCCCAAAATGCTGGGATTACACTTGTGAGCCACCGCGCCCGGTGAGTATTAACTCTTATAAATATATGTGTATATATATAATTTTAAAATATCTATCACAAGAAAATCCTAGGTAAGAAGTAATGAGGATTAATAATTAAAACAGTTATCACTGTATACCTTTTAACAAGATGATATTTCAACATCAGAGTCACCTTTCTACGGAGGAAGAAAATAATGTCAGCTTTCCCAGTCTATTTTTGTACACACATTTCATTCTGTCAGTGGTTGCTAATTATTGAGTCACGAAATAAACTGTGGAGGTGATGATTTGAACATATCAATCTTCCTACCTCTCTCTTATTTAAATCAGCTAAGATAGTATTTTTCATGTTATTGTTTGAGTTATCTAAGAATTTTCTTAAGGTTCCATCCACCTTATTCTGAGTATATCATATTGACAATTTATGTGACAGTTTAGAGGGAAGAAAAATAATACAAAAAGTTACCATAATTTTAAGAATATATGCAATTTTATATTTATATATTTTAATTATAGTACATTGCAAAATATGGTGTATGCTGCCAAAAATATTACAGTTTATCCCCTTTTCATTTGACATTGTCATTTCCATCTAATCAACTCAAACTGATTTTACTGTATTTCTATTCACTCTGAGAGCTCAGAAATAATTTTCAGAAAATGGTTGTGCCTTGTAGATATGTCTGCATTATTTATGAGATATTTTCAGATCTTCCCTGAATTTCTTCTTAGTAATTGCTGCTGACACCTTGTAATCAAGTCAAATAAAACCATCATGATTTCAAATAAAATTTTGTTTTAAAATTGTTAATTTGTGTCAGTTATATAATACCATACACACAAATACATTAGTATTCATATAAGAATATGTGTGCAAGAATGTGAGTAATTATATATATGTACATATATAAACTTATAAATTTACATTTACATGTTTATTTAAAAAATAACTAACTTTATAATCACTGATACATGAACTTTTATAGAAGAGTAAAACTTTAATAAACATTTTAAATCATTCAGATGATGTGGCAAGAAAAAATGACAACTACTGTTACATATAACAATAATGCAATTATTACTAATAATTTACCAGTAAAATAATTTGTCAGTAAATACTATAAACACAGTAATGTTTTTTCAATTACCTTATTATATGATTCATTATGTTTCCCTCACTTTTCTAAGAATCAATCATTTAGATAAAACAATTTGTATATTGGACTGAAAAATAATTGACCATATTGAGATGTACCAAATACATTCAAAAAATTCTTATATAACATTTGTTGGTGAATGATATAGTTTGTCTGTGTCCCCACCCAAGTCTCATCTTTAATTTCCACATGTTGTGGCAGAGACCAGGTGGGAGTCATCAGGGCAGGTCTTTCCTGTGATGTTCTCATGAGAGTGAATAAGTCTCACAAGATCTGATGGCTTTATAACGTGGTGTCTCCCTTCACAAGCTCTCTCTTTGCCTGCTGCCATCCACATCAGGTGTAACTTGCTCCTCCTTGCCTTCTGCCATGATTGTGAGGCTTCCCCAGCCATGTGGAACTGTAAGTCCAATTAAACCCCTTTCCTTTGTAAATTGCTTAGTTTCAGGTATGTCTTTATCAGCAGTGTGAAAATGGACTAATACAGTGAATGAGCAGATTAATAATTAAAATAACTGCCTTCTATATATATGGCATACTCTTCAAAGAAACAATAATCTCCTTTAAAAATTCAGGAAACAATGTATTGATGTAACTTTTTATTAATATATATTTCCAACATTATGTATTAATGTCACCACAAAGCTAATTCACATTATTATTGATGTGGTAGAGAGGCAATCAATCCATGCCTTAAAATTTATGAGAAAATCACCTTTCTGCCTCTGAAATTTAACATGTTATATTGAGTATGTATTTTCTATAACTTTTCCCCCCAGTAAAGTGGTAATCAAATTTATATCGTAAATGCAGCAACACATACAGGTTACAGATTAATTATATATTTATATATAAATTTATACATATTTATTTAAATGCATATATATGTTTATATATTTATATATTCAATCTACATGTGTTGCTGTATTCACCATAAAATTGATATAGAATTTTATATATATATAAATGAGTGATCCACTAGTTAATATTTATTTTCTCTCCCTAATGTGCCGATTTCTATATGGAGGCACCATCTAATTGTGCATAACACTGCATAAATGTACTTCAGAAAATTCTTATCTTCAAGAATAATGACAAAATATTTTGGTAACTTTTGCCACTAAAGACATCACTTGTAGATTTTCCAGTTGTATTAATTCGAATATATAGCATAAACTATTCCTAAATCCATACTTCTTTACAGAAAAAGTCATTGTTGCCTGGCAATGATATAAGTATATATTATTATGTATAGAAAGAGAGAAGCGATAGATTTTTTATCTATATATCAAGTACCACAGTTTCACACCATTCCTGTTTCAAACATGAGGATTGGCCATAAAGGTTCTTATAGAAAATATTTTCATAAGCAATCTGGCATGATCCATTAAATTTTGGCCTTAAATATTTACAGGATATTCAGATACATATATATGAAATTATAGATTTAATACTAATATCCATATAATTGTTAGAACAGAATTGCCCAAGTTTTACACTGGAATAATAGCATCAATGGAGATAAAATTTTAGGACAAGTTAAATATAAACATAAGAAAGAGAAATATAAGCAAAAATTTACAAATATACATATACATACACATGCACACACAAACATATGTATACACATACACAAAATTTTACCCATTGTTTTATATTTTAGAAAATTGTTTCTGAAGTCTGATATAAATAATTAATTCAAGTATACATACCATGTTTTATATTTTATACATAGGCACATTTAATATTAAAAATGAAAATATTATTTTACATATTTAAAAAATTAAAACAATGCTACCACACTGATAAGATTTAATTAATGGATATACAAAGTTATTGGAAAGCTTTGCTATTCAAAGAGAAAACATTAGGACTCTAAATAGTAATAACTAGTTGATTCAGCACCTCAACAATATTTATATTCTATTTATCTTTCTAAATTAGAGAAGGGTGACAGAGAAAAATAGAGGGATATTTACAAACCCTTAAAAAGTGATGTTTATTGATATTTTAGTTATATTTTTATGATTTATAACAATAATATAAAACAGGCTTTACCGAGTTTTAAATCTGAACCTTATATGAAGCTATCATAATGTAAGTACTCTCTTTCTGCCCACCATCTAACTTTACCACTAGGTAAAGTCAAATGGATGAAAGTTGGTCTAATTTTTCCCTGGAAGAATGTTTTCTTCTGAAGTTGATTAATTTATAACTGTTTCATCTTTTTGGCAGAAAACTAAGGATGCCTCTATACTCAAATGATAACAAAAATTTGATTCAAAGGATTCTGGCTTTTCAATCATTTTGCCTACTGAATGTAAGCATTTGTAAAGATGGTTAGACCAAATGTAATCTTTAAAAGTTGACCAGGCCGGGTGCAGTGGCTCAGGCCTGTAATCCCAGCACTTTGGGAGGCTGAGGACGGGGGATCACGAGGTCAGGAGATCGAGACCATCCTGGCTAACATGGCGAAACCCCTTCTCTACTAAAAATACAGAAAAAAAAAAAAAAAAAATTAGCCGGGCATGGTTTCGGGTGCCTGTGGTCCCAGCTACTCGGGAGGCTGAGGCAGGAGAATGGCGTGAACCCAGGAGGCAGAGCTTGCAGTGAGCCGAGATCGCGCCACTGCACTCAAGCTTGGGAGACAGAAGGAGACTGTCGAAAAAAAAAAAAAAGCTGGCCAAAGACAATGCCTCTTTAAATTAAGGCCATGTAAACTCTGCCTGTTCCAACTACATTGTCTCATCTTGGTTGAAAGAATTTGAGTAAAACATTTATATCTGAGAAAGACGTCCAAGGAAAAATTAATCATGCACTAATTCATTGAGGAAGATGATTTCAGGGAGAAACTGCCTTAGTTGTCTGAATATCTAATAAAATGTGTTTTGCCAGTATCAGCATTGCATAGTAGATCCATTTATACACAGATGTACCGTTTATTGGAAGTACATATAAGCACCAGAAATACAAAGTATTTGCAACATCAAAGCAACATCATAAAGCAATTGATAATAATTTTCCATCCAAGAATAGTTGAGTTTGGTCTCTGGCCTATTTTTGTAAAATATGTGCCTGGATGAGGAGTGACTCATTACTATGCTTTCTTTCTTCTTTTCCCCAGCTTTACTGAGATATGATTTGTAAATATATATGGATATATTTAGGCTATACAACATGATACTTTGATACTGTGTATACACTGTGAAGTGATTACCACAAATTAAGAAACATATCACATCACATAGTTACATTTGTGTGTTTGTGTGTGTGTGTGTGTGTGTGTGTGTGTGGTGGGAACAGTTATAATCTACTTTATTCGCAAAAATCAGCACGTTGTTATTAACTATGGTCACCATGCTGTGTGTTAGGATTCCAGTACTTATTCATCTCATAGCTCATAGCCCCTATAACAAATATCCTCCTCTTCCTCCCTTCCTCCAGTCCCTGGTAATCACTACTCTACTCTGTTACTATGAGTTTGAATTTTTTAGATTTCACATACAGGTGAGATCATTCAGTATTTGTCTTTCTGTCTCTGGCTTATTTCACTTAGCATTATGTCCTCAAGACTCATCCAGGTGGTTGCAAATGACAGAATCTCCTTCTTCTTTAAGGTTGAATAATATTCCTCTGTGTGTGTGTTTGTGCGTGTGTGTGTGATATTTTCTTTATCCATTTATCTATCATTGGACACTTAAGTTGTTTGCACATGTTGGCTATTGTGGCTGCAACAGACATGAGAGTGTCTTTTTCTTAGTGTTTTTCATGACTTTTGTCTTAGAGAATTCCACTAACGTTCTCTATTGCTATAATTACTCCTTTACTAACCATTCTTTGTACTGTTTGTGTATCTTTATTAGGTAACTTTTTCACTCTTTTACAGCTCCCTTGAGCCAAAATTTCCCCATTGAAACTTTGTTTTACCAGGAGAAAACATATTTTCTCTGAAAGTGAAGTTCTACAAGATCTCCTTCTGTGACATGTGTGATCTGCTGCAAATCCATGACATTTTTTCATTGTTCCTTTTGTTCTTTCATTGAATTAACTTTCTTTCTATTGTGGGCACCTGCACATTTCTATTGTTTCACAGCCTGTACCATTCCTGACATTAATTCTAGGTACACTGAGAGGAACTATTTATTTCCTTTCTGAAGCTTAATTATTTTGGCAGTAATAACACAATTTACAGTATTTATATTGAGAAAATGAAAATATTTATCTTAATAATTCAACAAATAGACTTAACATGCTATTTACTCATCCAATATTCATAGCAATACTGCAAAATAGATAAAATTATTATCAATTTGTCAGATGAAACAACTGAGGCTCGGAGAGGTTTCATGGATTGCTCTGGGCCATAAGGCTAGAATGTAGAAGAGCTGGGATTTTATCCCAGGAATTCAGAGTTCATATTCTTAAGTGCTATGTAAAATAACCTTCACTCAGACAAACTTAGCCATTCATGTATGTATATATATAAGGTCTCAGCATTTTAGTCGGTTATCTGTGCTGTCAGCTGTATGCATGGGCATTATTCCTTCATTATTGTATGTGTGCTCAGTGACATATAAAACATTGCTATAATCTTAGCAGCTTAAAACAAACATTTTTATGTTATATTTTCCATAGGTCAGAAATCCAGGCACAATTTACCTGAATTGTCTGATCAGGGTCTGTCAAGGCTGCAATCAATGCAATGGTTGGGCTACCTACTTACCTAGAGGTGTAGTTTGGAAAGAGATACTTCTAAGTTCCCTCAGGTTGTTAGCAAACTCCATCTTGCAGTTATAAATCTGAGGTCTTTGCATTTGTGGTAGTGGTCTGCTTCTCTATGCTCTCCACAGATGCTTGCCATGTGGTCCTCTCTATGTGCTCACAACAGGGAGACTTACCTCTTCAAAACAAGCAGGAGAGCAATCTTCTGAAGTATGCTAAGACTGAGTCCTACAGAATGTAAACTAATCATGAGGGTGACATCCTATTACCTTTGCCATATTCTATTGGTTAGAAGCAACTTGCCAGTTCCACCCCCACTCAAAAAGAGGGAATTATACAAAGTTGTAAATACTAGGAAATGGGAAAATATTGGAGGGAGAGTCCCTCAGGATCTGTCCACTGGAATCATTATGGTCATTCTATGTACTAAGACAAAATTCTATCCTTTGGTTTGAATTCAGGTGAAAAATTTGGAGGAAACGAACCTTCTTCCATGATACTTTTTGAATCTGAGTGAGTAGCCACAAACTTTCTGGCATTCTTCAGAGTGGCCAACATTATAACTCTGGAATTGCAATATGTATTATTGTTAGAAGATTAATCAGATTTTGCTCAGTCTTACTCCCCTATGTCTCAAGCTCCTGCCCACCAATTCATCCAATCAGGAGGATTCCACTAAAGTTCTGTTCCTCTGCTGGGTTCAAAGTGGCTGAGCTAAAGGAAAATATGATTACAGTTTCTTCTTAGAATAGTAGAAAAAAGTTATAAGTGAGATGTATTTCAACTCTGATTATTTTATTGATGGATGTTCATTGGCCTATTCACAATTGATCCAGGCAGTCCCACAGTGCTCAGCCTAGGCATCTAGTTGAGCTTTTAGGGAACAATACCTAGTGCATTGAGCATTATTTGAAGAAGAAGAAGCAAAAACAAGATCCTTCTTGAAATTGTCCCCTATTAAATTTGAACTGGTTCATGATGGTACTTAAATTACTTTACATGTCACCCAGTTTTAACTGTGCCACTTACAAAAGGGCTATGTTTGTTTCTGATTTAACTTGTGGAAACTTTTTTTTTTTCTATTTTTAACAGTTCTAAAAAACTCTGGAAAGTCTAGTTTTAAGAAAAGTTGAAAGCATTAGTTAAGATAACTACCTATTAAAAATAATATGTAAAAAACTATATGTTTTATATACACACACAGCAAAGAAAAATTAAGAAATCCTGCATTTAAATAATTCAATTTCTTTGAAAGAAATGAGTGCAGGTATATATGAATGTGGAATTCAGGACACCAAAAAAATCGAATGTGCTTGTGCTCTGCTCATATGCTTAACGCTTAATGTATTATTAAAGACAGCTCCAGGCAAAAGTCCTGCTCTAAAGATTGGAAAGGCCATTTCATGGACAAAAAATACCCAGGGCATAATCTGGCTTTGTGTACTCGTATACTTAATTACAATTTGATATAACATTTTAAAAAATGTGACAATCCTTCAAATGTGGGATAAAAACTGCTTGGAAATGACTCATCTGGACAACGGTATTATTCTACAAGATACTTAGGGAATAAAATGTGCTGGTCAATCTTCAATCTGAGGTCTTCAGCATGTGGTTTCAACTGTATTCTTGAATACAATAGTAGACAAAAACAAAACCATGAATGGAACATTCTTCGTGTTCCACGGAGAGTTCACATATATTATCTCATTAGATCTGCAAAATAATGCTAGAAAGTGGACATTTCTTTAATCTCGACTTCAAATATATAAAAAAATTGGAGGCACCCAGATTTCATTACTCTTGCCACAATACTTTCTCAAGAGAATACAAACTGTATTTTCCATCACCAAACAGATTTCAAGAATCGTCTCTTAATATAATGTTAAGACGTGGCACAGTAAAATTATTTGACATTTTGGTTAAAATCATGGTTTCACATTTAATAGATCTGAAAAGTTGAGGTTTTTACCTGACATTTCTGTGTCTTAATTGGTTTCTCTGTCAAATAAATAACAGAATATCTATAAAATATTTTTGATGTATATAATGAAATAGACTACATTAAATAACTCATATGTTAAGTTCAATTTGGAAAACAAATACTTTCTCAAAATTATATTTTCCTACTATTTCAATGAATGCAAGTTTGAAGACAGACCGATTAATTTTAATGTTCTTGGAAGCATCAGTAAAGAATACCATCACTCATTCTGAGACTGATAAAGAGAAGCCCTCCAAATCTAGTGATACTTATTGCTATCTGTGAATACTGTACCCTGGACTAGAGAGTAAAATAAATTATCATAAGAAGGAAGAGATCCTGCTCTTGTCTCTAAGGGCTACATTACGTATTAATTGGACAGCTTAGAAATGAAAATTCACTAGGTCCTCTTACTTAGAGCTCTAAAATGTGTAATCTTACTTGATTCACTTAAAACAAAGAACCTATCATGTAAATAGACACATAAAACACAGTTCTTTGTATATATATGTGTGTGTGTTTCTGTATTTGTGTGTGTGTGTGTGTGTGTATTTACAGATATAAACAGATGCACAAATAGATCAGTGGATATTCTGCTTTTCAAAAAAATAGGTATCTCATATTAGGTAGCATTTAATCTTAACATATAACTATTTAAATGTTAGAAAAATAATTAAAATGTTATAAACACTGTATTTTAATATAGTGTTCACATATAGATTTGAATCAATCTCAATCTCAAGTAGACATACTAATCTTGTGACTTCAAGCAAAAAAGTAAACCCTCATCCAGTATCATTTTAAAAAATGTCTTTAATATATATTTTGTAGGTACCTATCTTGAGCCAAGCACTGTTATTTTATACTGATTAGATATATAATATATCATAACTGTTAAAAATGAAGAAAATAATAAAAGAGGAAGGAGGAAAAGAAAGGAATAACAGTGACCATGCCCTCAAGATATTAATTAGATAATAAGATGTGTATCTTTGTAACAGCCTATATTAATTAGTATTAGATCATAAACACAATTCCTTGAATGCTAAATAAGAGGTAAAACTGGTCTATGGAAGTAAAAAAGTACTGAAGAAAAGAATGACATATTAGGTATTTTTTTTTTTTTTTAATGACTAGTAATTTTTATTATTTGTGTGTGTGTCTTTAGGCGTTTCTCTATAGAGGATTACGCTATCTGCAAATAAATATAGTTAACTTCTTACTGTCCTGTCTGTATGCCTTTTGTTTCATTTCCTTTTGTAATTTTCTTGGCTAGAACCATCCGTACAGTGTTGAATATAAATAATAAGAGAAGACACCTCTCTACTGTTTTTGATCTGAAGAATAAAATTTTCAGTCTTCAACGTTAAGTATAATGTTATTTGCAGATTTAGCATTGAAGCCCTTTATTATGTTGGAGAAATTTAATATCTATTCCTAGTTTACTGAGTGATTTTATCATGCATAGTTTTTGGATTTTATCAAATTATTTTGATAATCAAATATGTTTAATTGTTGCATCTATATTTACAGCTGATAGTGTTCTGTGGCTTTCTTTTCTTTTAATGTCTTTGTCTGGTTTTAATATCACAGTAATATTAGCCCCAAGGATGAGTCAGAAATGCTCGTCGTCTTCTATTTTTCAAAAGATTTTGTGAAAAATTGATGCAAATTCTTCTTTAAATTTTTGCTAGAATTCACAATTGAAGCCATTCATTCCTTAGCTTTTTCTTGTGGAAAGTTGTTACTGTTTTAGGGTTTTACTTTAAATCACTAATTCACTCATTCTACTTGTTGTGAGTCTATTTTTTTTTTTTTTTAATTTTTGAGTCAGTTATGGTAGTTTTCTCTTTCTAGGAATTTGTCCATTTCAAAAAGGTTGTCTAATATCTTGGCATACAATCGTTACAGTACTCATTTAATTTTGGTTTCCTTATAGAGGAGAGTAATGCTCCCTCTTTCATTTCTAGCTTTAGTAGTTTGAATCTTCTTCTTCTTTTTTTTTTTTTCTTTTCTTGAGCAGTCTAGCTAAATTTGCTCAATTTGTTGATCTTAATAAGAATCAAATTTTGGCAATTTATTCTTGACTCTCAAATCTTTATTATTTCCTTACTTCTACTTGCTTTGGGCTTAATTTTCTCTTATTTTTCTTGATATGTAAGGTAGAATGTTAGCTTATTAATTTGAGATTTTAAAAATTCTTTAATGTAGGCATTTACATCTCTAACTTTCCTTCTGCAGGTGCTTCCCATAAATTTTGATAATTTGGGATTTTGTTTTCATTCACTTCACAGTGTTTTCTAATTACTTTTGCTATTTCTTCTTTAACTCATTAGTTGTATAGGAGCTTTTATTTCTTTAATTTCCACATATTTTTGAATTTTCTAAATGTTATTCTATTGATTTACAGCTTCCTTCTGTTGTGAGAATAACATACCTTGCATTATTTCAGTCCCTTCATATTTATTGAGACTTTTCTTACGGTCTAACATATGGTCTCTACAGGAGAATGTTGCATGTACACTTAATAAGAATGTGTATTCTGCTGTTGTTGGGTGGCTTGTTCTATAGATATTTTATTAGTTCTAGTTGCTGTATGGTGTTGTTCAAGTTTTTTATTTTATTGTTGAGCTTCTGTTTAGTCATTATATCCATTATTCATAGAGGAATATTAGAGTCTCTAACTCTTATTGTTGAATTTTAAATTTAAACTTTAATTCTTTACAGCTTTTGCTTGATGTATTTTTGGGCTTTCTTATGAGTTGCATAAATGTTTATAATTACTATATCTTCTCAAACTGACACTTTTATTATCATAAAATGTCCTTCTTTGTCTCCAGAAATTTTTCTTGTTTTCCTGTTAGGTTAGGTTACATTGTTTTTTTAGTAATCAGTATAGCCACTCCAACCCTTTTTAAATTTCAGTTTGCATGACAAATCTTTTCTTATCTTTTACTGTAACCTATTTTGTCTTTAAATATAGAGGTTAAAGTAGGCAGTATGTAGCTGGGTCCTATATCTTAATATTCTGCCTGCCTCAGCCTTTTAATTAAAATGTTTAAATTATTTACAGTTGACCCTTTAACATTGTGACAGGTAAGTGTGCCAAACCCCTCACACAGTTGAAAAGCCATGTATAGCTTTCAGCTACCACAAAACTTAACTACTAATAGCCTACTGTTAATCCCAAGCCTTACTGATATTACAAACTGTCAATTAATACATTTTATATGTTATATAAATTGTATACTGCATTCTTAAAGTAAGCTAGAGAAAAGCAAATAATATTAAGAAAATCATAAGAGAAAATATATTTACTTTTTGTTAAGTGGAAGTGGATAACCATAAAATTCTTCATCCTCTTAGTCTTCACATTGAGTAGCCTGAGGAGGAAGTAGAGACAGGGTTGATTTTGCTGTCTCCGGTTGGCAAAGGTGGAAGAGGTGGAGAAGGTGGAACTTGAGGTAACAGAGACAGGTACATTAGTGTAACTTTTATTGAACAAAATTCGCATGTAAGTAGACACACATAATTTAGCCTCTGTTGTGCTAGGGTCAATTGTATATTACATATAGTTACTGATAACATAGGAGTTATCTGACATTTAGCTGTAAATCTGATATTTAGCTGTCAATCTGACATTTTAATTCGTTGATACATCTATTTCTTCCTATTGTGTCAATGCATATTTTCAGTTATTTCGTTACTGACTGTTCTGGGGATTAACTTCTCAATTTGTAAGAACGTATTTACATTAATACCAATTTAATTTCAACAGTGTTATGGTAATATTAGGTGTCAGTTTGAGTGCGTTGAGGGATGCCTAGATGGCTGGTGAAGCGTTGTTTCTGGGTGTTTCTCTAAGGGTGTTTTCAGAGATGATTGATATGTGAATCAGTGGACTGATAAAGGAAGACCTGCCCTCAATGAGGAAAAGCAGGGATCCAATGGACTGCCAATGTGGCTAGAACAAAGCAGGCAGAAGAGGAGCATTCTGCTTGCTGGGTTCCTCACTCTCTCCCTTCTCCATCAGGGACTAATATGAATTGTACACAGACACTTTGTTCATGTATAGCTCTGTTCTACTCCTTCCTTTATGCCAGTATTGTATTATAATATCTGTATACAGTGTGTACAAACTTTACTTTTGTAGTTATTGCTTTATGCAGCTGCCCTTTATATCAGAAAAAAATAAAGAGGAGTCATAAATCTAAAGTACATTTATGCTATTATTTTTACTTATATAGTTACCTTTGCTGGTATTCTTTAATTTTTATATGGATTTATGTTATTTTCTAATGTTTTTTCACTTCAGACTACAGGACACATTTTAGCATTTGTTTTACATTGGTCTTCTAGAAACAGCACTCTCAGAATTTGGTTTATCCCAAAATATCATAATTTCTGTTACATTTTTTGAATGAAAATGTTGATACATATAGAATTATTATTTACAGTTATTTTACTTGCACATTTTAAATGTGTCATCTCACTGCTTTTTGCGCTGTATAGTTTTTCATAAAAAATGATGATTAACCTTATTGAGGATTCTTGTGTGTGTTGAGTTGATTCACTCTGTTTTCAAATATGTATCTTTTTTGTTTTGGCCATTTGATTATGATATGTGTCTACATGTACTTACATATCTTTGAATTTGCCTTTATTGAAGCTTGTTGAGCTTCTTAAATGTGAAGATTAATAATTTTCATGAGATTTGGGAAGTTTTTTTTATTTCTTCAAATAGAGATGCTCTTTGATTTACATTAGGGTTATGTCTAATTAAACCATTTATAAATTCTATAAAATATGTATTCCTTATTTTGTGTGGCCACTGAAGTTTCTGCTTGGTTGCCTTAGTGGTCAGCTGATGACTGGAAAGAGAGTTGTCCTTAAATACCCCAACTCAATAAATTATCTATATTTAAAAGAAATGTGGTGTGCATGTCATGGTATACCCTTAACACTCAGCCTTGCCATTTACCAGTTTGCCTTAGCTATCAATATCCTACTTGTGCAGAGTGTCAATGTCAACTAGAAGTGAGAGCTTGAGGACTTTTCAGGTCTTTCCTGAGCATGCATACGGCCGCACAACTGATCATGGAATTCTAGATTCCCAGGCATATGTCAATGCTTTTCAACAGTGCTACAGCGTCTGCTATAAACTCTATTGTGTCATCCTATCCCCAAATTCATATTTAAGCCCTGGCTCCCAGTATGACTGTATTCAGAGAGAGGGCCTTTAGGACGCATTTAAGGTTAAATTATGTCATAAGGATGGAACTCTAATTCAATGGACTATGACCTTATAAGAAGAAGAGAGAGATCTCCTCTCTCTCCAACATGTGAGGACACAGTAAGAGGATCGCTATCTGCAAGCCAGAAAAAGATCCCTCACCAGAAACCAATGGTGGTAGCACCCTAATGGTAAAATTCCTCCAAAACTATACGAGATAAAATTCTGTTGTTCAATCTATCCAATCGATGTTATTTTCTTATGACACACACCTAGGTTATTAATACAGCATCCCTTTTCTCAGCTTTTCCATTGAAGATTTTTGATTAATGTATTGTTTGACACAACTTTTATCCCTTACTCCAGCAACTGCAACATTACACTTGCCTGTAAATATTTTCAACAAAGGCTCCCCAGGAGATGCTTCTAGTATAATGTGTGTTTGAACAATGTCTAAAAAGTTAAGCTTTTTATATGGGGAGTTTCCAGAGAAACTCCAGACAGGTCAGATAATATATTTTTTTTTAATTTTTGTTTTCTTTCTTTCTTTTTTAAATTAGAATGAGTCTTTGAAATAACAGCAACTCTATTCTGTTGCCTTGGTACCAGGAACATGACTGTTCTAATATTTTGCAAGTCTATACCTGGGCTAGAGAGCACTGCATAGGGTGAGGGCAAATTAAAATGTCATCCATCTCACTGTTCTTATCAATATTTAGCCATTTTCAAAATGACTGTAGGGCAATGCCTAAGAGAAATAAAATTTCTCATTACATAACAGCTCTCTCATTTAGATATTATTGCAGATTGTTAAAACATATATTTTTACTTGTGTGTGTAAATTTATTTAAAAGTAAATAATAGTTATTTAAAGTCCCTTTTCTCTCTTTTTAAACAATCCTTCAGGTCTGTGGTCCGAATTTAAACAACCTGTGTGCTATGGTGTGAATATTTTCACTTTCCACTCCAAAAATAAAAAAAAGAAAATTATATATTGAGAAACCATTCCCTAAGGCAACGATTTTATAAAGTGGGGCTTGGGGGTGATGGTTAACTCATAAGTGTGAAACCCTCATGATTGGAATTAGTGCCCTCCTTAAGGGGCACAAGATAGCTCCTTTATCCATGTGAGAACACAATAAAATGACTTCCACAATGTATGAAGCAAAAGACAGGCTCTCCCCATGGAATCTCTCAATACATTGATGTTGAACTTCACAGCATCCAGAACTATGAGAAATACATTTCTGTTCTTTATGAGCAGAATGAACCAAGACACTGTGTCATTTAAAAAATCTTAACCAGTAATTTAATTTAAAATGATCCAAATTTCTAGTGCATCCAGACAACAAAATGATGGTAAAAGAAAATGGTGTCCAAAGCAACTCAGCTTCAACACATGCCCACTGAATTTCCATAGGTTCACAAAAGAATGAAACCTTATGTTCAAAAGTCACAAATTAGCTAAGAAAATAAGAAAGCATAATTGACAAATAATAAATCAAAATTAATACTAGAAGATTTAAAATCCTGATGATTTTGAAAGTAGAAGTGGATATAAACTAACATAATAATTGTACACAGAGATAAGAAAGGCTTGTACATCTGAATAATAAAATACGTAGATTTTAGTATAAATTAAATTTGCTTAAAAATTCTTAAATGTATGTACACACACATGCACATATATTTATACATATAATTATTAAAATTATCAAAATGTAAGTAAGCATCAGATTAAAAATAAGGAATATAACAGGTTTTAAATAAAGAAAGCAAAATGGAAAATCTGATGTGTTGAAGAGCCATGGATGTACAAGATAGTAAAGGTGAATATACATTAAATCAGAGTTCCAAAAAATAGAAACAGTGAAAAAATATTTGAAGACACATTAACCAAAACATTTCCAGAATTTTGAGAAACATTAATTTTTTAATATAGCCACCTAAATGAATCAATTAAAAATTTTTCTTAATCAGAATCCTGGGAAGCGTAAATAAATTAAAGTCACACCTAAACATAATATAATTAAACCACAGAATACTGATGACAAAGAAATTATCTGTGAAATATCTAAAAAAAATACCCCCTTTCACATCCATACACCCACACATAGAAGAGGAATAAACGTTTGGCTGACAGCTAACTTCTTAATATCAATAGT
Source organism: Rhinopithecus roxellana (assembly GCF_007565055.1). NCBI lineage: Eukaryota > Metazoa > Chordata > Mammalia > Primates > Cercopithecidae > Rhinopithecus > Rhinopithecus roxellana. Next base: position 141,685,604 of record NC_044553.1, on the reverse strand, counting down.
GAAGTCAGAAGTCCAGTAGGATAGAAAAATAAGTTGCCTACTGACTTCCATGAATTGTCTTATGCAGAAAAAGGGGATGGTCTCAAATTTTGCAAAAACATGACATAATGTTTTTACACCCATATATAATTTATCACAGTGTTTAGTACTACAAACTTTTGTAAAACAATCCATAGATAGAATCAGATTAATGGCTTTGTACAAAAAATTACAACTCATGGGAATTTATTTTAAGGGAAATAACATTTACTACTATCTTAAAAATTAAAATAATATAAATGATAATAGTCATGAATTTTAGCACAACAATGAAATATTGTACTGCCAGTAAAAATAAAAGCAATAAAGATAGCATGCTGACATACAAAATGCTTAAGTACAAGATGAAAATAAAAATTATACAGCTGCTACATTAGAATTATTTAATAGTAGGCATACATTTAAAGGAGGTCTCAGAGAGGAAGAAAAAATTTAATGCTTCATGACTAATTTCATATTATTCCATTTTTATTTCCAATAACATTTTTATAGTACCTATTCCTCTGTGAATTATTCTTTTTGTAAATTTTTATGAATTCAGATAATCATGAGCAGCATATATTTGTTGAGTAAGAAAATTTATAAGATTGTATATTCCATTTATATTTAGAATAAATTACAACTTTTTATGGAATATTTATAATCTAATGAAGACAAAAGACAAGATATATGGATGGACATCTTAAATGTTTTTTTTTTTTTTTTTTTTTTTTACAAAGTTGCAGAAAATCATTCTGCTTAAGTTTAACAAACTTGAAAGTAGAAGTGGATATAAACTAACATAATAATTGTACACAGAGATAAGAAAGGCTTGTTTCTTAGATTATAAAGTAGAGTTTCTAAGACTGCTTTAAGATAAATTATGTGACAAGAGAAAGTTGAAGAACCATTCAGAAATGGACAAAACCAGTGCTTATTTCAGAAATTAAGATAGAAGTCTTGTTGTATTAATTCTTTTTTCCTTTTGAGACGAAGTCTCGCTCTGTCGCCCAGGATGGAGTGCAGTGATGCAACCTTAGCTCACTGCAACCTCCGCCTCCTGGTTTCAGGTGATTCTCCTGCCTTAGCCTCCTGAGTAGCTGGGATCACAAGTGCATGCCACCATGCCACACAAATTTTTGTATTTTTAGTAGAGATGGAATTTCACCATGATGGGCAGTTTGCTCTCAAACTCCTGGCTTCAGGTGATCTGCCCATCTTGGCCTTCCAAAGTACTGGGATTACAGGCATGAACCACTGTGCCTGGCCATTGTATTAATTTTCTGTGATCAACTACTGTAACAAATTACTACAAATGTAGTGGCTCAAAGCAACACAAATGAATTATTTTGTCATTCTGTAGTTTCAGAAGTGTGATCAAGGTTTCAGAAGAACTATTTTCTTTATGAAAGCCTTAAGGATAACTTTTTCCCTTGACCTTTTCAACTTTGAGAGGCTGCACACGTTCCTTAGCCTGTCACCCCTTGCTTCATCATTAAAGTCAACAAGATCAGGAAAAGCCCTTTTCACACTCTCACTTCTCTGGTTCCACCTCTTCTGTGTCCCTCTTCTGCTTTCAAGGAACCTTGTGATTACATTATGCCCACCTAGCCACAGATTCTGGGGATTATAACATTTATATATAGTATCTATATGTATTTATTATATCATATATGATATACTTAAGTATGTGTTATATATAATGTATACATATAGTATTAAACACATATATATGTGTATACTATCATATACGATATATATTTCCATATAATACATAATACATAATATATATCTCAGTGATATATAATATACACAATATGTCATATATACATATGATGTATGTAAACATATAATAGTATATATGTATATACTATGTATATGTAAATGTTCTAATCCCCAGAATCATATAATGCATAATATATACAATATGTATTATATATTATATTTATACAAAATGTTCTAATGTACACATATACATATATGCATATATACATTATGCATATACACATATACACATACGTAATATATATAAGCATCTTTATACATAACTATATACACATATTATATGTATTATATATATAATACATATATAGTAGGCAAGGGATAGTGGTGCTGGTTATTCTACCGACCTAACTCAACAGTATTTTCAGGATGCTGTTACTGGAATAAATCAGCTCTTTATTTTTTTTTTTTTTGTCTTTCCACACATCATTTAAAATTCCAAGGAAGAAAACATAATTAACACAGGTTGGGTGATTATAATCGATTACTGGCCCATGGGATGGAGTTGTGATTCTCATAATTTCTGTGCTAAATTAAAAAGAACTCCTTGAAGTAGATTGAGGTGTTGCTATCACACAGGACGAATAAATGAAACAAACCACAGAACAACAACTGTTTAATATAAGTATTAAAATGTAAGCACACTAGCTAACAAAGCAAATGGAAACATTTAATTTAAACAGTAATATCAATACTTATTTTCCAAAATGCATTTCTCAGTACATTAGTAGATTGGTTGATATGACTTTACATAAATTAGAAAAATATTATTGCTTCACAGTCATATATTTTGAGAGCTAGTATAAGCATATCCCTTTTTGGACATTTATCGAATAAATCAGTAAACTAAAACATTGTGAAATTTTGTGTTAAAAAATGCAAACCCAGTGATTCCTAATTTATTTGAGTAGAAAACTTTATTTTTTTAAAATTGTATTATTAATTTTAATGAAACACCCAAAACGATGCATTCATGGGAAAGGATTCCATAGAGTATCTTTTCTGAATGCCAATGAATGATAAAACATTATTTTACTTGCAGTACAATAAGATTCTGTGAAAATTCATAATTTGCATTTAAAGTAAAATTTTCATTATGAAAGTAGAAATCAATAACAGAAGGAAAACTGGAAAATTCATTAATATGTGAAGTTAAACAGCACACTTCTGAAAAACCAATTGCCAAAGAAAAAAAATCACAAGGGAAATAAAAAAAGATGCTGAGACAAGTGAAAATGAAAACACAATGCACCTAACTTTATGGGATGCAGCAGAAACAGTTCTATGAGGCAAGTTTATAGTGATAAACACCTATAAGAGAAAAGAAAGATCTCAAATAATCTAACTTTATATCTCAAGGAACCGTATAAGGAACAAACTAACTCCAAAATCAGCAGAATGTCAGAAATAATAAATACTGGAGTAGAAACATTAACAAATGAAATGGAGACTGAAAAAGCAATATAAAAATAAATGAAAGAGTCTTTTTGAAAAGATAAACAACACTGACAAACTTTAGCTAGACTACAAAATAGATAAATAAAATTAGAAATGAAAGACTATATATTGATATAAACATACAAATAAATCAGAAGAGACTACTACAAACAAATATGCACAAACACCTTGGAAATGCAGAACAAATGGCTAATTCCTAATACCATACAACTTACTAAAGCTTATCTGGAAGAAATAGTAAATCTGAATAGACCAATAATGAGTAAGGAGGCTGAATCAATAATCAAAAACCTCCCATTGGAGCAAAGCCAATGATCTGATGGCCTCATTGGTGAATTTTGCCAAATATTTAAGAAATAACAAAGATCAAACCTTCTCAAACTCTTCCAAAAAATTGAAAAGGAAGGAACTCATCTTTCAAGGCCAGCATTACCTTTATATCAAAGTTGGACATCGATAGTACAAAAAAAAAAAAGAGAAAATTACAGGCCAATATCTTTGATAAATATAAATGCAAAATTTTCAAAGTACTAACAAACCGAATTCAAAAAACACATTAAAAGGGTCACCTACCATAATCAAGTGAATTTATCTTTAAGATGCACTGATAGTTTAAACAGGTAAATCTTTTAAATGTGACACACCACATTAAAATAATAATAGATAATAAATAATGTGATCATTTTAGTAGTTGTATAAAAGGTATGTGACAAATTCAGTAAAGCTCCAAGTACATAATTAACATACAAAAATCAGTAGTGTTTCTATTCACTACTAATAAACAAGCCAAAAAGAGAAATCAAGAAAATGATTTCATTTACGATAGCATTAAAAAGCCCTTAAGAATGAATTAAATCAGAAAGGTGAAAGATCAATGCACTGAAAACTAAGACATTTATAAAAGAAATTGAAGATGACACAAATAAATGGACAACCATTTAACAACCTGTGTTCATAAATTGGTAGAAATAATATTGCTAAAATATACATACCATCCAAAGAATTATACAAGTATAATGTCAAAATTCCAAGGACATTTTTCATATAAATACAAAAAATAGAAAAAAAATAATATTCATAAGTTTTGTATGGAATCACAAAAGGCCTTTAATAGCCAAAGCAATCTTGAAAAAGAAAAAAAAAAAAAAAAAAGCTGAAGGTATTATACTACCTGATTTCAAAATATACTACAAAGCTATAGTAATTAAAACAGCATGCTGCTTCCATTAAAAGGGGCATATGGTCCAATGGTACAGAATAGAGAGACTAGAAATAAATTTACACATTTACAGTCAATTAATCTTCACCAAAGTGTCCAGGATCAATGAGGAAATTACAGTCTTCAATAAATGATGGTGGGGAAACTAGATGTCATTCAGAATAATGAAATTGGACCGTTATCTCACCCCTTATACGACAATCAACTCAAAATGAATTAAAGACTTAAATGTTAGACCTGAAACTGTAAAACTACTAAAAGAAAATATGGAAAAATACTTTTTGACATTGAATTTGAAATCAGTTTTTGGATATGCATAGGCATCAAAAACAAAAATAGACAAATGGGATAGCATCAAATTAAACATCTTTTGTATGAAAAATGAATCAATCAACAGAATGAAGAGACCTACAGAAGGGGAGAAATATTTTGAAATCATATATCTGATAAGGACTTGATATCCAAATATATAAGGAATTCAGGCAACTTAATAGGAAGAAGACACACAACCCAATTAAAATGTGGGAAAAGGATCTGAATACATATGTCTTAAAATAAAAAGTAGCCAAAAGCTATTTTTTTTTAAGTTTCAACATCACTAATCATCAAATAAATGCAAAATAAAATGAAAATGAGATATCACTGCACATGTGTTAGAATGATTATATGGATGACATGGTTTGGCTCTGTCCCCACCTAAATCTCATACCCAACTGTAATCCCCATAATCCCCACGTGTCAAGGGAGGGACCTAGTGGGAAGTGATTGGGTCATGGGGGTGGCTTCCCCCATGCTATTCTCATGATAGTGAGTTCTCATGAGATCTGATGATTTTATAAGTATGACAGTTCCTCCTGCACACACTCTCCTTCCTGCTACCTTGTAAGACTTACCTGCTTCCCCTTCTCTGTGATTGTAAGTTTCCTGAAGCCTCCCAGTCATGTGGAAATGTAAGTCAATTAATCCTTTTTCATTTATAAATTACTCGGTCCCGGGAAGTTCTTCATAGCAATGTGAAAGCAGACCAATACAATGGCTGTTATTGCTAGGAGGTGCCACCTGGGCTTCCTGGGTTGAGTAGGGCTCAGAAAGCTGTAAAACTCACTCATTTCCTGCATCAGGACTTACTTTGATCCTGGATGAATAATGCTGAAGATATATGCTTAAAATATTCCTAACACTAGGATTTGTGCATGTGTTTTCTTCCCCAAGAAAGCTATAAACAGCAAAATTTTGCTGTAAATTTCCCTGTGTCCTCTCTCCCTTCCCCCTCCCCCGAAACTAAAAGGAATGTTAACTGCCCATTTTTCTGTGACCATTGGACCTTGCCTATATTCCCAATTTCAATTCCTTGTAAACATACTTTGTAAAGTCCTTTAAGATTCTGTCACCTTTGCCATGCCGCTGCAAGGTCATAAAGTAGATAAAACCTAAGTTGCGATTTTCCTCAAAATCTAGGACATGTCACAAAATAATTTATTGCTTTTGTTTCTCACTCTGGTAACATCTTCCCGCAGCAAGTATTTCCCACCTTAAAGAGTTTAAAAGGCAATCGTATAATCTAACTCTGGCTACAGGTTCCGGACCCCTTCCATGCCTTGGAAGCTTTGTACTCTTCCTCTGCTCAATAAAACCTACTGCTCACTCTCTCTTGGTCGGTGTCTCTATCACTCGCCACGGTCAGCCACCATACCAACTCTTTGGCATGGTTAGGCAAGAACCTTAGGCATTACATTATCAAAAAGTCAAAAGATTACAAGTGTTGGTATGATCCGGAGAAAACGAAACCCTTGGACACTGTTAGTGGGATTATGAATTAATATAGCCATTATGGAAAACAGTATGAAGACTCATCAAAAAATTACAAATATATCTACCATATGATTCACTGATTCCACTTCTGAATATATAGTACGTCAAAAACAGATGAAATCAGTATGTGGAAGAGATATTTGACACTTCCATGTTTTGTGGCACTATTCACAATGGCTAAGATGTGGAATCAGCTGGTGTCAACTGATAGATGGATGAACAAAGAAGATGCATATAAACACACACCCATACACACACACATACACACACACACACACACACGGAAACATTTTCAACCAGCCTTTACAAAGAAAAATATTCTGCCATTTATGACAACATGGATGAACCTGAAGGATATTATGCTAGGTGAAATAAACCAAAGACAGATAATGCACAACCTTCCTTACAGGTGGAATCTAAAAATGTTGAAATTACAGAAGCAGAGAGTCAAATGGTAGTTATAGAGGCTAGGGGAGGAACAGCAGATGAGAAGATATTAGTCAAAAAGTACAATGTTTTGGTTATATTAGAAGAATCAGTTCTGAAGATTTAAAGTACAGCTTGTTGAAAATAGTCAATAATAATACAAGTATACACTAAAATTGTTAAAAGCATAGATTTTAAGTGTTCTCACCACCAGAAAGTACATGGGGTGATGACTATGTTAATTAGTAGCTTGATTTAATCATTTTACAGTGTACACATATGTGAAAACATCAGTTTGTATACCACAAATATGTACGGTTTTTATTTGTCAATCATCCCTCAATAAAAAAGGAAACTGATTCACAACACTTTTTTAGAAAGCCAAAAAAAATGTAAAACATCAACATCAAAATATTTTAGTTAATGTGGGCAAGTGTGGTGTTATGGAGAGATGAAACAGTTTCACTGAAAATATAACATAAATTGACTATGACTATGACTATGCTATTTAATTTAGTATTACTTTGAAAGCTTTTTTAACATAACTACATAAGTGCAACTGTTACCCTATTTAACTGATGATGAACATATTTTAACAGCATTTTCTTAGTTCTAAATCCTCAGTGATACATGTACAATGGTCATCAAAGTTGCCTCAAATTCATAGAGTTTACACGTTTGAACAGTGAAATGTAGTTATAATGTATTCTTTTGAATTAATAACACTTTCCTTAACATTGATTTAATTTGCATTTGTCTCATGTGTGATTTATTATTTAGCCTCTGGAAATAGATGCACAATGGGAGGAAGTCAGAACAAATCTAAATGTGTGAGATCTTAATTTCAGTTCATTAATCTACATTGCCTCCTAATGTTTAGTAAGATGAAGACCATATGAAGTTTTCAGTTCCTTCTTTTGACATTTGCTTATGAAATATTTAAGGTGTACAGTTTATGCATAAGACATTGGGTTTTATAGGTTGTAAATATAGTAATTAAGATGATACCATCTCTGTGATGAAGTAGGTTGGACTCTAGGAGGACAGAGAAAATAATGAACAACTAATTTTTGAAACAAGATACAAAAGAGACAGTGTTATCAAGATTCAGGACAGCGGAATATTTTTGTGTGTGTGGTGCACTGGGGTATTTTGGATAATAGCTTTCTTTTTGTTTTGTTTTGTTTTTGTTTTTTAAGGACGTGTCATTAAATGGAGCAATGTTTAGTGAATTAGATTTTGACCAGCAGAGAAAATAAGGGTGTAGGTAAAGGAAGAAATAACTTGAATTGCTGGTGGACAGATGAGAAAAAGCAAGTGAAAAATCATATGGGTGTCCTTAAGGGAAAGGGTTATAGTTTAGGTAGCAGGGATATTTGATGTAAGATGGTAAGGTTTGGAAGAAAAGGTTATAAAAGCTGGTTAAGTCCATGGAATCTTGGTCTTTAAATGTTCAGCTGACAAGTTGTTCGAGAATGAAGTATTGAGATTGCTTGGCAGAAAAGTCATATAATCAATAGTATTACATCATTGGTGGGAGGGCAGTAAAATAATGGGGAGAGATCTAGTAGCAGAAAGGCAAATCAGAATTTATTTAGTCAGTAGATCATGTGACCTTGAGTTTCATGATGATGATAAACTACAAAATAATAGAAGTTGAGTAAGGTATAGTTGAGAATAACCGCATAAACAGATTAACAGTTGACTGAATCTGATGAGGTGAAGGAGGAGAGATAGTGGGGATACCTAGAAATAATAGGTAAAGTCTGAACCAGGGAAGTAAGAAATTGATCACCTGAGGTAGGAGTTTGACCAGCCTGGCCAACATGGTGAAACCTGTTATCTACTAAAAGAGCAAAAATTAGCTGGGTGTGGTAACGCACGCCTGTAATCCCAGCTACTTGGGAGGCTGAGACAGGAGAAACCCTTGAACCCAGGAGGCAGAGGTTGCAGTGAACTGAGATCACGCCACTGCACTCCAGCTGGGGTGACAGAGCAAGACTCCATCTTAAAAAACAAAACGAAAACCAAGACAATGATTTAATTAGAAGTAGAAATGTTTGGAAACCTTTATGGTTGATTACATGGACAGATGACTTTGTCTTGGATATGTTAAGATATTAACAGGTATTTATGGAGATAGTATTTGTGTATTTTAAATTTATTTATTTTTCATTCTTATAGGTTCATAGGTGAATGTATTTTTAAGGTACATGAGATATTTTGATGCAGGCATACAAAGTATAATAATCACATTATAGAAAACATTGGCGTATAGAAATGCCACTACTTTTAATGAAAACTGCAATCACATTTGCACCAACCTAATATCATCTGCAAACAAAGATAATTTGCTTTCTTCCTTTCTTTCCTTTCTTCCTTTCTGACTAGTCCAGCTGGGACTTCCAACACTGTATTTAATAACACTGCTGAAAGTTGGCATCCTTGTGTGTTCCAGATCCTAGAGGAAAGGCTTTCAGTTTTTCCCCATTCAGTATGATACTAGCTGGGGTCTGTTGTATATAGCTTTTACTATGTTGTCATGTTCCTTCTGTATTCATTTTTTGAGAGTTTTCATTATAAATGGATGTTTAATTTTATCAACATTTTGTCACCGTCAATTAAAATGATTGTATTTTTTTGTCCTTCATTCTGTTGATATGATTTATCACATTGATTGATTTGCATATGTTGAACCACCCTTGTATCTTTGGGATAAATCCCACTTGGTTATGACGAATGATCTTTTTAATGTGTTGCTGAATTCAGTTTGCTAATATTTTGCTGAAAAATTTTTGTATTAATAGTCATCCAATATAGTGACCTGTAGTTTTCTTTTCTTGATATGCCTTTGCCTGGTTTTGGTATCAGAATCATACTGGCCAGGCCTCCTAGAATGAGTTTGGAAGTATTCTCTCCTCTATTTTTCAGAATAGTTTCAGGAGAATCGGTACTAGCTTCTTAAATATTTGGTAGAATTCAGTAGTGAAGCCATCAGGTCTGGGGCTTTTCTTTGCTGAAGATTTTTAATCACAGTTTTAATCTTGTTACTTGATATTGGTCTGTTCAGATTTTGGATTTCTTCATGATTCAATCTTTTTTTTTTTTTTTTTTTTTTTTTTTTTTTTTTTTTTTTTTTTTGGAGACACAGTCTCTCTCTGTCACCCAGGCTGGAGTGCAGTGGCTGGATCTCAGCTCACTACAAGCTCTGCCTCCCGGGTTCACGCCATTCTCCTGCCTCAGCCTCCCGAGTAGCTGGGACTACAGGCGCCCGCCACCTTGCCCAGCTAGTTTTTTGTATTTTTTAGTAGAGACGGGGTTTCACCGTGTTAGCCAGGATGGTCTCGATCTCCTGACCTCGTGATCCGCCCGTCTCGGCCTCCTAAAGTGCTGGGATTACAGGCTTGAGCCACCACGCCCGGCCTTCATGATTCAATCTTAGTAGGTGGTATGTGTCTAGAAATTTATCCATTTCCTCGAGATTTTCAAATTTATCGGAGTACAGTTGCCTGTAGTAGCCACTAATAGTCCTTAGAATTTCTCCAGTTACAGTTGTAATGTCTTCTTTGTCACCTCTGATTTTATTTATTTGGTCTGGCTAAAGGTTTGTCAATTTTGTTTATCTTTTCAAAAAACCTACTTCTGTTTCTTTGAACTTTCATATCCTTCCCCGCTCATCCTTACTTCGCTCTTGCCTTTCCTGCCCATCATCTCCTCTCTTCACTTCTCTTCGCTTCACTTCTCTCCTACTTTTCCTGTTCCTTTGCTTTCCTTCCTTCATCTTATCTGTTGATATTCATATTCAAGTGATTTTGTCTAGTATCACGAGTAAATTCCATCTAAATGATAAACAATTTCTACATGTTTATGTCCAGATCACCATTTTCTCCTGAACTGCAGATGCTTTAACTGCCACTGGCTATCACCAAACAAAAGTATTTTGACCCAATATTTCCCAAACACACTGCCTTACCGAAGTTACTGAATTCCCAGTCTTACACATCTTCGTCAATGACAAATCCATCCTTGCAGAAAATTTTTGGTCATTTTGAATTGCTTTCTCTCACACGCATATCCAATCTCAGTAATTCTTTTGGATTATCCTTCAAAATGTATCAGGAAGGTAACCACTTTGCACCACCTCTACTACCACTATTCGATCTAAGTAACAATCACTCCTTGTATGAATTCCTGAAATAGCTTTCTACTTAGTGTATCTTTCCCTCCAATGGCAGCCAGACTTATCTTTTAAGCAAGAGAGTCAGATTCTCTGCTCAAAATCCTTCAAGCTCGAAATTTTATTAATGAGAAAATCAGAGAATTTAAAATAACCTACAACGTTCTACATGATCTCCCTACCCATATTATATTCATTATCTGATCTCATCTCCTACAACCCCATTGCCCCACTTCCAGCCAGCTGTTCAAGCAACAACCTCCTTGCTGTCCTTCAAACACATCAGGAATCCAGAACCTTTGTATTCATTTCCCTTTAACTGGAAAGATTTTCCTAAGATTAAAAGCATTGCTCAATCTTTTTATCTTCTTTAAGTCTTTTTAAGGAAGCCAGATTTCTATTTATTGATGCAACTAGTTTCTTCCTATCCCTCCACCCCATTATCATTCCTCACATTGCTTGTTATTCTAAATCCACACCAATTATCTTCTCCTATATTTCTATACTACAAAATGTATCTCTTTATTATAGTTGTTGTTTATTATCATGGACCAATTAAAACTTAAGAGTTCTAAGAGTGCTTTTCCAGACTGATGTAGCCCATGTGCCTGTAACAGTGTCTAGAACATAGAAGAACTCAACAGATATAACTTAATGGAATGTTGAATAAAGAACTATGTAGAAAGTAATAGGATATTACATTAAATAATCAAAGGGTAAGAATTTGTAGACACTTGATCTGTCAATACTCCTTGCATAACCTGACATATCCATTTTTCTTCCTGGCAACCAACACTTGGAAAATATCTTAAAAATTAATATCTGTATTCTTTGCATAAGCACTGAAGTTACAGCATTCCACAGGTCTTTCTGAATCCTGTTTTATGTGATGTAACAGGCATAGATGCTAATTTTTTTGGTGTTTACCTGTTAATGTACACATCAAATTAAAAATTTAACTGAAAACATTGAAGAATAACCTCTTCACATACTTTATAACGCCATCGCCAAAGGTAGGTTACTGCCTCTGAAATACCATAACCACATACACTACAAATGGAATTGCCGATTACCGTTCAATTACCAAGGTACCTATTGCTTGGTCTTTGAAGCAGCACTATTCATTTTAAAAAGGTCTACTTGGTTAAGCAACATAATTTATTTGAGAAGGCTTCAAAAATACACATGGTGTTTATCTCTTCAGAATGTAGTACTTTGTATGTAACAGCAATGATAAACAAAACAATTAAATCCCCTCAACAGAAACAAAAGCAGCAGCTCATAATAGCTCAGTTCCTCAGAAAATCTATTTATGTAGATTTCACTGAAGACAGACAGTATACAAAGTGCAGTGTCCACATTCAAACCTTGCACACATTAATATCTCCCAACAAATTTACAAATTTGTGTTCCAAGTTTTAAGTAGGCATTCACAGTAGTTCATGACTGAGAGTATCCGGGCAATCTTAGGAGTTCTGAGACCGTTTACCAGGGAGCACTTTGAGTTTGGAAAGATCACATTGGCCTTTGTAGCACACTGTGTGTGCAAATAGGTTTCTTGTTCAAGCTTCTGCAACAAACTCTGTCAAAAGCTGCCTGCAAATTTGTTTCTAATAAGATAGCTTAAATGTGTTGCCACATGGGTATCTCTGATCCAGCTTTACAAGCACTCCAAAGGATGCTGCACAAAGAATCAAAGAATCTGCCAGCAGTTGAGATAAAATCCCCAGTAAATGTCAAAGGCAGATTTCAACCTAATGTTCTGGTGAAACACAGACATAGCCAAAAGAGTGAAATCCATGTGTCTTGTTTCAAAGGATCCTCTGATACAGCGGTTATGTGCTTAGGGGAGAGCTAAGTAACAAGAATCCCCAGAGTTTTCCTTTTAGCGTGCATGTCTGCCTCTGCACTACTTTCCCAGGCGTGACGACTGGTTTGCGAGCAGTGTCTGCATCATAAAACTCACCCAGTGTTCCTGGCCACGGGAAATCCTTTGAGGAAAGCAGAGACAGAGGCAAATACTCACATAGGCCTTTCCCTCTCTAAAAAAACACAAACTTTTTTCCCCCTGTGGGATACTAAACTAAAAACAACATTAACTGGAAAAAAGCAACAGAATTGTCTGATCCACAGGACATGTTTCAAAAGAGGACAAGGCAGAGTCATTTGCTTGGTTATAGTAAAGATGTGCAATTGGGAATTAGGACATGGGTGAGAAGCTGTGGGCTGATGATGTGTTGACAATCTTCAGGTTTCATTCTTTTTTTTCTTTTTCACATCAGCATGCAGTCTCTCTGTCCACATGATTGGAAAGCTACTCAAGTCATTCAGGTAACCATGCTGAGTTTGAAGTGTAGAGTGACTGGCTTAATTCAGTGTCCAGTTCAAAGAACAGCCACTGGTCTTGAATGGCAGTGATTACGTAATACTCATGGGAGTATATATAGGGGAAAGTTGGGTTAACTGCAAGATGTCATTTTCTTAAACTTTTAATTAAATAAAATATATAAAAAAATTTTAACTGACAGCAATGACACATATATTCCTACCTACAACAAGCAGCTATTAAAAGCAAAGTGAGGGAGGGATTACACAAGGAAAAGGCAGTCAATTTTTCAATTAACTTAAAGGAAAATACATCATCTTTGAAACAACTTCCAAACATGAACTCTTATGCAAAATCAAATATGTTTTACTGCTACAATTGCTGATTTTTAAGAGTCAAACACCCTCATTGCATGAGCGGCCATTATTTCTCCATTTGAAACTCATTTTGGTCTTTCTTTCAAGCCTACTCTGACATTATTTGATTTAGGACTCTCTACTCTGTGTGTTTACAAGTATTTATTATATGCAATAGATGTAAATATATAAAATATACATATAAAACATATGTGATATACATCTAATATTTGTATATTATTATTTCCTGTTTGTTTTGAGATGAGGTCTCACCGTATTGCTCAGGCTAGAGTGCAGTGGTGCAATCATGGTTCACTGCAGCTTCTACCTCCTGGGTTTGAGACATCCTCCCACCTCAGCCTCCTTAGTAGCTGAGATTACAAATATATGCAACCATGCCCAACTAATTTTATAACTTGTTGTAGAGAAAGTGTCTCATCATGTTGCCCACGCGGGTCTCAAACTCCTGGGACCAATCGATCTTCCCACCTTAGACTCCCAAAGTGTTGGGATTAGAGGCATGAGCCACATTGCCTGGCCTCATGTTTTTTTTCTTAAATGTTGACCAAAGATGGTTAGGGATTTGGAAGGCCTTGTTTTCCTGCTGGATAAAGTGTTTGATTATCCAGGATGGATTGCTGGAAAAGTCATTTACATTTCCTGAACCTCAGACTCTATCTGTATGATAAAGGGACTGGGGAAAATGAGCTCTCAAGTTGGTTCTTAGTAGAATAATTTGTTATTCTGTAATCAAATCTAGGAATTTTAGACTGTGAGAATAGGGCACTTGAAGGTTTACATAGATATGAAACATATCATTGCATTATGCTAGGATAGGGATAAACTTTTATTAACTGTTTTCTCATACACCCTCTTATAACAAAAAAGTGTATTCTGAATGGGACATACAGAGTCATTATTGCTATTTTTTGTGCCTTTGTTTTCGAATGAGAACAATGAAACACTGAATTAAGAATTTCAATCTTCTGTAAAGTGTTCTATATATAGCTGCCTTAAACCTACCATTTCAAATATATAAGCTGTAATTCACTATCCTTACATATAAATACAAATAGCATCTAGGAACCTAATTTATGATTTTTTTTTTTGAGAGGTACAGGATATTTAAGCATCTTATATAGACTGTCATATGCAGGTCACTGACTCGCTATGTAGAAAAATTGTGTTTTGTTTATTTTCCAAATGGGTAACAAAAACTCTGTGTATCATTAAGAAGAATATACAGCCATGTCATTAAAAAGTCAACAATTTGTTTAACATATGTATGCTAGGTACTATATCAGTTTGAATAAGCTATATTATGTTGCAGCAGAAAGCTTCAAAATCTCAGTGATTTATTCTACATGTTCATCTATGATAAATTGTGGATTTTTCCAGAAAGTCTTCTTTGCAGTGTTGGCACAACTTCCATATAAACTATATCTAAGTTCATGGGGGAACAGTGACGGTATGGTGAAGTATGCATTGGTACTTAGCATTTCTGCCAAGAATTGGTAAGCACTCTTCTGCTCACATTTCATTTACCTAAATAACTTATGAAAACATTCTCGAGTTCAACAGAGTCGTGTTTTGTATTCAACCTGCAGGAAAGGATAATAAAATGTGATAAAGATTAAAACATTCTACTATAAACTTTTCCAGAAGAAGCTAATATATTTAAAGAGATGGTAAAAATTAGTAAGGTAAATAGTTATTTAGATACAATTTAAATGATAGTGTCGTATTAAGTTACAAGAAGGGGATGTCAAATGATAGGGTAAGAATCTCCAAAAGTCTTACCCTGCATAAAAGTATTGATAATACTGGCAGAATTTTTATGAAATCAACATTTCTGAAATTTTGGAAATGAATCAAAAGACTGCAATAATTCAAGAATAATCCCAGAATAATGCTAGAAAACATGAGTACATCTCAAGTGAGTATAGCAAGTTTAGTGGCACTTTAAATAAATCTTGTCCATCCCCTCTGGACATGTTCTTGGTGTCATTGAAAAGCAACAGTCTTGCAATTATAGTAACTATGAAAACCAACATCCTAGTAGCTTTAGCAGTCATTGCAAAAGACCAAATGAATTTGGAGTTACTCAGAGAAGTCTATGCCTACACTAACATGTATGAAAAGTCCCTGAACAGCTTTATTCTTAGGATTTGTCTGTGCTGATATAACTCAGAACATGCTTTCAGAAAAAAAAAAAAAAAAATATATATATATATATACATATATATATATATCTCAAAGGCATTTGTCAAAAATAGTCCCTGGCTATTTTTTAACGTCACCTAAGCTTGAGGTAGTGATGCCAGTTGAGGCTCATGAGCGATTCACAAAAATATTAAAAGGAAAAATTGGGAAAAAAGATGTCGATAGTGGGCTTTGAAAAATTATGATAATTTCTTAAAATTTAGAGGATCATAGATATGTGCAGGACTGTTCACATGCCCAGAAATCACCTCAGAAATCCCTAATGGCTGACCTTGAAATTCTGCATAAACAGCAAGTGAAAACTAAGGCAGAGTTACAGAGTGCTTGGTCCACCCTCAGCAAGGCAGCAGGGCTCAAGGCATTTAGCACCACTGAGTGCTCCAATCAAAAGCTGCCCACTAAGCTAATGAGGCAGAGATTTCAGTTTCTGAACATAACAAAGAATACTAACATTACAGAAAGAGTCCAAACAAACAAAAAAGAAACAATTAACATCAACAATCCCAATCCCTGACTAGGTGTGCAATCTGATTTTCGTAGATGTCGCACAACATGTTATTTAAAATGCTTAGTTTTCAACAGCAACAAAATTTATGAGACACACAAAGAAGCAGAAAAGTGTGGCCCATTCTCACAAAAAAGATGCTGTTAATAGAAACCATCCTTTGATAAGCCAAGATATTAAGCTTAAGACATACTTTAAATCAGTTTTTATAAATACATTGAAATAACTAAAGAAAACCATGTCTAAAGAAATAAAGGTAGGTATGAATATGATGTCTCATAAAACAGAAAAAAACTTTAAAGAGATAGCAATTATAAATAAAGAAACCAATAGAGATTCTGGAGATAAAAGCTATAATAAATGAAGTGAAAAAATTGACTTGAGGGGCTGAACAATTCATTTTAACTGGCCAAAGAGAGTATCAGTGAATATAAGGATATGTGAGTTGACTTTAACAGACAGAAAAAATATAACAAAAAGTGTACAAAGTCTTATAGATCTTTTGGAAACCATAAAGCATATCAACATATGTGTACTGGGATTTTCAGAAGAACAGAGAGGGAAAAAGAGGAAGAAAGAAAATTTGAAAAATAATGGCCATCTTCTCAGGGTTTATGAAAAATTTTAATCTATACATACAAGATGATCAATGGACTCCAAGTAGGATATACTTAAGTGATCTAAATCTAGGCTCATCATAGTCAAATTTTTGAAAGGGAAATACAAAGAAATAAGCTTAAAAGCAGAAAAAAGTGGCATGTAATGTAAAAGTGATTCTCAATAAAAGTAACACCTAACTTCTCATCAGAAACAATGGAGTCCATAAGTCCATGCAATGACATATTCAAAGGGCTTTGAAAAAAAAGACTGTTAACAAATAATTATATATCCATCCAAGTATCCATTAAAATGAAGGAGAATTAGGTATTTGCAGAAAAACCAAAACTAAGACAGTTCATTACTAGCAGAACATCTCCACAACAAAGACAGAAAGGATGCCTTTCGGCAGTAAAGGACAATAGACAGTAATTTAAATCCACAGAAAAAATAGGAAACATCAGAAAATGTAACTACATGCATAAATAGAAGAACAATGAGAAATGCATTTTTGTTTAGAAATATTGCCTTCTGCTTGGCTTAAATGACAACTACATAAAGCAATAATTATTAATCTGTGTTGATTAGTATGATGCATAAAGATCTAATTAGTTTGTCAAAAACAGAACAAAGGAAGGGTGAAAGAATAGAACTATATAAAAGTTTATGTATACTGGAGCAATTAAGTTGATATTATTCACACTTAACATTTTACGTTAAGATGTTAATTGTAACCTTTAAAAAATTGCTAAGAGAGTAACTAGAAAAGTATAGTAAAATAAATGAGAGGGAATTTAAATGAATATATCAGAAATTTAACATAAAACATGGGTGTAACAGACAACTATTGAAAGAAAAATAACGTAAGACATAGAAACAAACTGGTAGTCATAAATCCTACCTTAAAAATAAATATATTAAATGTGAAGCACTAAACATTACAACAAAAGGCAAAAATTTTTCTATGGATAAAAAACAACATATGTTTCAACAACATGCTTTCTACAAGATATGATACATGCTAGATTCAACAACACAAATAAGTTGAAAGTAAATAGATGTAAAAAAATACCACATGAAAAGTACTGAGCAGAAAGTTTGAGCGACCATACTAGTAAGAGACACAATGTAAATAATCTGTTTCTAATAACAAATAAAATATAGAAATAAATTTGACAAAAGATGGGTAAGGATATTATATAAAAACTGTAAAATATGAAAGAACTTAAATAATACCTAAATAAATGAGAAGATAGCCCACGTTATAATTTAGAAGGAAAATATTATTGTATCACTACTTTCAATATTAATCTATAGATCTATGCAGTCACCATTAAAATCCCAGCTGGTTTCTTGAAGAAATTGATGAGATTGTAAAAATTATATGGAAACGCAAGAAACTCAGACTAGTCAAAACAATTGAGAGTCTAGAAATAAATTATTACATTGATGGCAAATTTATTTTGACAATGTCAAAAAGATCTTCAATGAGAATAAAAAAGGTTTTTCAATAAATAGTTCAGGACAAGTGTATATTCATATGCAAGAGAAGGAAATTGAAAACATCGCTCCTAAATACTAACCTGAAATATACCAAAGACCTAAATGTAAGAACTCAAACTATAAAACTCTTGAAATAAAACATTGGTTAAGTCTTCATTATATTGGATTAGAAAATGATTTCTTACATATAATATCAAAAGCAAGAGGGACAAAAGCAAAAAAATATAGATAGGTTGGGCTTCATCAAAATTAAAAACTTCTGGTACTTCACATGACACCACTCAGAAAGTGAAAAGTCAGTCTATGCATTGGATAACAATATTTTCAAATCCTTTATCTGTTAAGTGCCCTGTGTCTAGAATATATAAAGAATACTTTCAGCTCAATAACAGAAAGACAAATAGCCAGTTTAAAACTAGGCAAATTATTTAAATAGAGATTTCTCCTTAAAAAGCTACACAAATACTCAATAAACACAAGAAAAGTATGATGGTTTCTTTTATATTTCAACTTGACTGGGTTAAGAAATCCCCAGATAGCTGGCAAAACATTATTTCTGCGTGTGCTTGTGAAGATGTTTCTGAAAGAGATTGTCATTTGAATTGGTAGTCGGAGTAAAGAAAATCTGTCCTCGCCAGTGTGGGTGGGCATCATTCAATCTCTTAAGGGCTCAAAACAAAGAGGCAGAGAAAAGATGAAACTGCTTTTCCTTCTTTAGCTGGGACAGGCGTCTTCTGTCCTTGGACATAAGAACTCTGCTGTCCTTCAGACTTCAGAATGTATACAAGAATCCCTTTTTCACCCCTTTCTCTCAGCCCTTTGGCTCAGACTGAGAATTACACGATTGGCTCTCCTGGGTCTCAGGCCTTTGTACAGTACAGTATTATGCCGCTGATTTTTCTAGTTTTCCAGCTTACAGACAGAATATCACGGAACTTCCATAATTATGTGAGTCAATTCGTATAATAAATTCCCACTTGCATATCTACATACACAAATCCTAGGTTCTGTTTCTCTGGAAAACCTTAACTAATATAAGAAGATGATCAATATTACTAATCATTAAGAAAATCTGATTCAAAATTCACTTCATACCTACTAGGATATATACAATACAGAAAAGCAAAGTAATAAGGGTTGACCAGGGTTTAGAGAAATTGCAACTCTTATACTTTGCTGGTGGGAGTGTAAAATTATGCAGCCACTTTGTAAAGCACTTAGCAGTTCCTCAAAATATAAAGCACAAATTTACTATATGACTCAGCAATTCCACTCTTAGTTATGTTCCCAAGAGAACTGAAAATGTACCTATACAAAATATTGTGTTCATATTCATATATAAATTTCACTATTCAAAATAACCGAAAACTGAAAATTAATCCAAATGTCCAGCAACTAATGAACGAATAAAAAATGTTGCATCTATAAAGTTAAATGATATTTATTTATAAAAAATGAAGTCCTGATACATGCCACAGCTGGATGTACCCTAAAACATGATGCTAAGGGAAAGAAGCCAGATATTTTAAATTTGAAATCGTTTTTATAATTATTACTATTATTTGAAGTTATTTTATCTTTATTATGTTTAACCAAATCATATTTCATTACTATATTTTCTTTGGCAAGGTTAATTAATTTTTAGTTTAAGTGGCATACTGTAGTGGAGTCCTTGATTTATCATTGCAAAAGTCTACACTAATATTTTTTATTTAATATATTTATGATCTTTCATTGTTATGCAGTCATTTTGAAAGTTTATGTCAACATTTTTAATGATTAAGAAAGACAACAGCGAAACCCTAGTGGATCACATGGTGTACAAATTTTAAACTACGACTGTTACACTTCGGGGAAATTTTACTTGAAAATACAGAAACGAATAAAAAAACTATGAGGATTAAAAAAACTATGAGGAAACGAATAAAAAAACTATGAGGTCACTTAAGATTTAATAATTCTTTCCCCATCTCTACTAAAAATATCTAAAACATTTCCCCACTGCCAGAAGAGATCTGGGAAATTTTTATTGCCCTAGGATAAAAAGAAAATCCTTTCCACATGCTATACTACAAGACTGTTTAAAGTTAGATTCAAGGACTGGATTAATGTAAAAATAATTGTATAAATCAGTATAGGCTAAGTTGTCAAACAAGAAACATTTTTTCTCACATTCGCACAAGTTCCTCGTGAATTTCGAGGCTCTGCTCCATCTCTTCCCTTACTGCAACCTAGGCTGATGGGAAAGTCATTTTTTCAAATTTTTTTTATCATGTGCCACAGGGAAAGACTTGTGAATTGTTTCTAGTATAAGCATCATGAAGAAAATAGAAGGAAAATATATGCAAGTATTTATATGTTATGGGAAAGTATGTTTTGGAAATATAACAAGAATGATAGATTTGGCTGTATTAAACATAAAATTGCGGCCGGGCGCGGTGGCTCAAGCCTGTAATCCCAGCACTTTGGGAGGCCGAGACGGGCGGATCACGAGGTCAGGAGATCGAGACCATCCTGGCTAACACGGTGAAACCCCGTCTCTACTAAAAATACAAAAAACTAGCCGGGCGAGGTGGCGGCGCCTGTAGTCCCAGCTACTCGGGAGGCTGAGGCAGGAGAATGGCGTGAGCCCGGGAGGCAGAGCTTGCAGTGAGCTGAGATCTGGCCACTGCACTCCAGCCTGGGTGACAGAGCGAGACTCTGTCTCAAAAAAAAAAAAAAAAAAAAAAAAAAAAAAAAAAAAAAAAAAAAAAAAAACACACATAAAATTGCATAAAATTAGAATATTATGAAGTAAATTAAGATGCAACTGACTACTAAATAAAATACAACACATGAAGCAGAGATGCCTAACATCCTTAATCTAGATTAGTTTATATTAAGTAAAATATTAAAACCTTTAAAAAGAAGCTCAAAAAATATAGTCTATTTACTAAAGAAATAAAAATGTGACTGAGCATAAGAAACATTTAACTTTATTAGTGATCAAGTAAATACAACATAAAACAACAATGTAAAACTTTTACAATGTAAAACATTTACAAAAGAAATGAAAATCTGACCAAACACATGAAACATTTAATTTTATTAGTGATCAAATAATTACAACATAAAACAATAATGTAAAACTCTTTCTGATCCAACTGGTGAAGAATAAAAAGATTGCTAATAACACAAGGCCTCATTCCTGACTTTCTAAATATTATAACACTATAACCATTTGCTTATATTTTTACATCTCCATTCTTTATGTAGAACACATGCCTAATAGCAAGAACTTCATCTAATTTTTCACTACTGTCTTATTGCCTGGAACTATGTCTGGGCCTTATATCCTTTAGTATGTACAATGGAAAATATATTTCTATCTTATCAAGGATTTTTCTCAGTCTCACAAACTTCCCTATGGGCTTACGTCACTCTTCAGAGCAGCAGTCCCAATATGGTGTTTCAACTTTGCAGGCTGCTTTGCCCTTGAAGAACATTGGTATCATCAATACACATATAGAACCATCATGGCAGGTGAGGAGACCACAGAGGTGATCATGACTTTCTGGTATCTTTTTACTGAAAAGTGACACCTTTTACTCCCCCTTATAATTTGTTGCCTAAAGTAAGTCATATGGCCATACCAACAAGGAAATAGAACATGAAATACACAGGTCTACTAGAGTATGTGTTCAATATATAGATTTTTTCAAATTCCTGATGTAATGTTCTACACTGGGTCTCCAAGACTTCTAACATTACAGTAGAATAAAGGGTTGCTGACACAGATGGTGCCACCCACCCTCTCTTCAGTATTATAAATACAATTCTGTGGTCAGGAAAGAAAATGTAATCAGAACAGAAACAAAGGAGGAAAAGTGACAGCAGTAAAGAGAAGCTATTATGGACATTTGGGTTGATTCCAAGTCTTCGCTATTGTAAATAGTGCTGCAATAAACATACAAGTGTGTTTGTCTTTATAGTAGAATGATTTATAATCCTTTGGATATATACCCAGCAATGGGATTGCTGAGTCAAGTGATATTTCTAGTTCTAGATCCTTGAGGAATAGCCACAGCAAACTATCACAAGAACAGAAAACCAAACACTGCATGTTCTCACTCACAAGTGGGAGCTGAACACATGGACACGGGGAGGAGAACATCACGCACTGGGACCTGTCAGGGGGCGGGGGGCTAGGGGAGGGATAACATTAGGAGAAATACCTAATGTAGGTGACAGGTTGATGGGTACAGCAAACCACCATGGCACATGTATACCCATGTAACAAAACTGCGCATACTGCACATGTACCCCAGAACTTAAAGTATAATAATAATAATAATAATAAAAGAGAAGCTGTTACTTAGTCTTCCATAGAGATGTGGGTCAGTACTAGGCAGGAGAATTTTGTGGCTAGGTTTCTAAACTCCAAACAGAGTTGTAAACATGTCATGGTACTATTAAAGGGCTGGGAGGGAAAATAAGTATTTTTTTTACCCTAGGACTATAATTGGAAATCATGTTTGTATTAGCCAGAGTTATCCAGATAGACAGAACCAATGAGATAAATATTAGATTGGTGCAAAAGTAATTGTGGTTTTTGTTATTACTTTTATTAGATAAGTATAGATATGGATATAGATATAGCTATATATAGATATATCTTACATATCTATATGGGATCTAGTAGGATAATTGGCTCACATGATTATCGAGGCTGAGTTACACAATTAAAATACAAGCCAAAGCTTAAGCCTCATTTTTATAAATCCTGGTATAGAATTATTTTTATTTTAATACAAAATCATATTTTTGATGACCTCATAAGTTTGCGTGTAGAAAATATAATGGTGAAATTGAATATTCACTTACAATTTTGAGATCATTTTTCAGCTTTTAAGTTATAAAAATATAGAGGAATTAAAGAGAAATGACAATTAGCAGTGAGAGAACAAATTATAGAACAATTCAAAACTTTTAAAAAATTACCCAGATCTTATATTGCCCAGATCAATGTATCAGATATCAGTACCAGATATCAGTATATTTCAAAATTTTAGTAATAAAAATTGGACAATATAAGATAAGCTGAGGAGAAAACCAAAGTCTCATCCAAAATTCATAGCACAAAAAGGATTTGAAAGCTAGCATAAATTTTGGGCAGGAAGTGAGAAAAATTACTTTCTAGATTTTTGTGGTTAAATCTGAGAAACTATGATTTAATGAACATATTCTAACTTATTTTTAAGAATACTAAAATATCTGATTATATTGTCCAGAGCATTCCAGACAGTTACTAAATATACCTTTTGGAAAAACTAAGGTCAGAAATAATAAATTCTGTATAAATAAGTTACTGTAATTCACTTTGGGTAAAAAACGACTTTCTTCCTTATGGTTTATTCTTCCTGAAAGAAAAATATTTATTTTGCAGTCACAATGGACCAGGACCTTGTTCAGGTGATGAGACACTCGTGAAACAGAATAGCCAGGACAGATTGCCAATACTCCCGGAATTCATTATCTTCATTTTCCCTGAGCCACAGAGTCTTGTGATCTCTCCACAACCTATCACTGTGGATTAGCTGGACACACAGTGACCTAATTTAGAGAATAGGGTCTTTGGCCTCCATTTAAATGATGTGTGGCAGCATTGGAGTAACCTTCAACCAGAGAAACATGAGCAGAAGCAAGAGATGTGACTTCCACATAAAATCCTTCTAACAAAATTGTTTTTTGATTTCAGGTGACTTGAAGGAACTCTTTGTGTGAGTGGTTCTTTTTGTACTTTAAATAAAAACAGTTTTATGGAGGCGTGATTGACATAAAATAGACTGCACATAAAGTGTACACTTGGTAAATTTTGACATATGGTTTCACGTACGTGTGAAACCATCACCACATTCAACGAACATAATGAACAAAACTATTGTCTCCAAAAGTTTTCTTCCACCCTTTTGTAATTCTGTCTTCTTTTCCCTCCCCACTTCTGTCTTCTTCTCCCTAAACAACCTTTTCTCTAACTGTAAAACAGACATGGTATTGGCGAGATGGTGTTGATCCCTTGTTCAATACAACATTTAAGAGGATGCCACAAATTAAACATAGAAGGAACCGGAAGTTCTTATATAATTGCATCAGTGGACTGAATACACTTTGCTCATTTGGCTCTGGACTGTCAGGTGAGGGGAAAAAATGACATAATTGAATAGGTGCACTCCATTTTCTGTGTGTTTTTTTTTTTTTTTTAATTACCTACACCACTAACTAGTAGAATCCTTTCTTCTTAATACTCAAATGAATACTTTGTTCAAAATTAAATCAACAAAATGTGGGCATATTTCTTACTCATCGAGATATTTCTTGTTTTATCTCCCCAGGGCTCTCATTTTAAAAATTAAGGTCCTCATTTTACTGTGAAATAGTATCTAGTCAACATATTTCCAGAAAATGTATCTTCATTATTATTTTCTTGTATTTTCAAGTATTGGTAAATTTGGTTTTGAAAAGACTGATTAATATTTCTTTCCAGTGGATTTCCTCTCTTATAATAAGGCGAATTTAAATACATCTTTAAATCATAGTGGCATTAATTCTTCACAGCGAAATCCAATGAAGTTTAGCAGCATTTTTGACCTACTTTCAAAGTGGATTTTCTCTGTCGAAAGATGTAGCTTACCTAAAAGAAAAAAAGAAAAGAAAAAGAAAGAAATATTCAGAAAGATTAAAAATAAGTGTGTTATGACTCTACAAGTGTAGGAAATATTACTTTATCTCAGTCTCAAGTTCTTTTTATGTACATATCCAAATTCATTCAAATATGCTGTTTATAACATGTAAATGTGTAGATAAAATGGTGTTTAGAAAATATTATATAAATAGTATAAAGATAAATATATCATATATAAATGTATATTTTATTTTAATATTCACTAAACTCATTTTTAATAGCACTATTTAACTTATAGAAGGGGGATACAAAAATATGCAGATTAGAGCAAGCTGGTTAAAGCGTAACTTCTGGATCCAGAATGCCTGGTTTGCATTCGCTTCCTCTCAGCAGTGTGACCTTGGCCAAGTTTACGCAGACATGCTGTGCTTCAGTTTCCTCATTCATGAAGTGGGCAATAATAGAATCTTTTCTTAGTATAGCTGAGAAGATAAAAAACATTTTTCAATAAAATCACTTAGAACTTAGGCCAAAAAAAAAAAAAGAAAAAAAGCACAGATTGTCTCTGATTAGGATGAGGATGATTTGACTTACAAATTTTCAACTTTATAATGGTGTGAAACCATTGCAATTTC
This sequence comes from Rhinopithecus roxellana, assembly GCF_007565055.1. Classification (NCBI taxonomy): domain Eukaryota; kingdom Metazoa; phylum Chordata; class Mammalia; order Primates; family Cercopithecidae; genus Rhinopithecus; species Rhinopithecus roxellana. Next base: position 141,659,906 of record NC_044553.1, on the reverse strand, counting down.
AACATAAGGTTTTCAATAAACTATATAACATAGTAAACACCTTATTACAAAATAGGACTTGGATAGATGATTTTCCCTAACTGTAGGCTAATGTAAGTGTCAGCACATTTAAAGTAGGATAGGCTAAGCAATGATGTTCAGTAGGGTAGGTCACATACACTAAATGTGTTTACCACTTATCGCATTTTCAATTTATGATGGGTTTATCAGGACATAATCCTACTGTAAGTCAAGGAGTATCTGTACATAATTTTTCCTTTTTTCATTAAAATTATACACCACCTTATATTATAGGAGACTTTTCATTTTAGCATGGTATGTCCCATCACATCTTGTGCTCTGATAGAAAAAATTCTGACTGATTTACTCACAGTTAAATTAACTATCACACTAAGAATGGTTTGAAGATGTTATATTCCATGCTTGACTTTATAAAACCGCAAAGAGTCACTTTTAACTAAGTACAGGAAATACAAATTCAAATGAGTTTATACATATCAAAGCAATGTTTATAGCAAAATTGTTCTAATCTTGTAACAGGGTTTGATTATCCCTCAGTTTAATTTGTGTAAGCATCAATTTTTATTGTCATAATTTCTTATATTCTTAAAATATTTTGATCTTTTGTATAATTTATGTAATACATTTCACTAGAAAAATGAAAAAAGTTTGAAAGGACACCAAGAATAATTATTTCCCAATCTGCTTAATTAAATGAACAACAAACATTATTATTTTAAAGCAGTTATTTTACTCTGTTGAATATAGAATTGCAAGGTGGTTCAATAACAAGGAATTAATAATTCAGTTACTCTAAGTGTCATTTAAAAAAACCTACCTATGTGCAAAAATATTTATCTTTATAAGTAAGAATGTTTTGAGTCGAATATACACTGGGAAATTCTTTTTTTTATCAATCATGGCCACTCAACCAGTGGGGAAACAAGGACATATTAGACTATGGAGTACTATGTGGTCAAAAGGTATAGATTCTTTTTTTTTTTTTTTTTTTTTTATTATACTTTAAGTTCTAGGTTACATGTGCATAACGTGCAGGTTTGTTACATATGTATACTTGTGCCATGTTGGTGTGCTGCACCCATCAACTCGTCAGCACCCATCAATTCATCATTTATATCATGTATAACTCCCCAATGCAATCCCTCCCTCCTCCCCCCTCCCCATGATAGGCCCCAGTGTGTGATGCTCCCCTTCCCGAGTCCAAGTGTCCTCATTGTTCAGTTCCCACCTATGAGTGAGAACATGCGGTGTTTGGTTTTCTCTTCTTGTGCTAAGAATGATGGTTTCCAGCTGGATCCATGTCCCTACAAAGGACGCAAACTCATCCCTTTTTAAGGCTGCATAGTATTCCATGGTGTATATGTGCCACATTTTCTTAATCCAGTCTGTCACAGATGGACATTTGGGTTGATTCCAAGTCTTTGCTATTCTGATTAGTGCCGCAAAAAACATACGTGTGCATGTGTCTTTGTAGTAGAATAATTTATAATCCTTTGGGTATATACCCAGTAGTGGGATGGCTGGGTCATATGGTACATCTAGTTCTAGATCCTTGAGGAATTGCCATACTGTTTTCCATAATGGTTGAACTAGTTTACAATCCCACCAACAGTGTAAAAGTGTACCTATTTCTCCACATCCTCTCCAACACCTGTTGTTTCCTGATTTTTTAATGATTGCCATTCTAACTGGTGTGAGATGGTATCTCATTGTGGTTTTGATTTGCATTTCTCTGATGGCCAGTGATGATGAGCATTTTTTCATGTGTCTGTTGGCTGTATGAATATCTTCTTTTGAGAAATGTCTGTTCATATCCTTTCCCCACTTTTTGATGGGGTTGTTTTTTTCTTTCTTTTTTTTTTTTTTTTTTTTTTTTGAGACGGAGTCTTGCTCTGCCGCCCAGGCTGGAGTGCAGTGGCCGGCTCTCAGCTCACTGCAAGCTCCGCCTCCCGGGTTCACGCCATTCTCCTGTCTCAGCCTCCCGAGTAGCTGGGACTACAGGCGCCCGCCTCGTCGCCCGGCTAGTTTTTTGTATTTTTTAGTAGAGACGGGGTTTCACCGTATTAGCCAGGATGGTCTCGATCTCCTGACCTCGTGATCCGCCCGTCTCGGCCTCCCAAAGTGCTGGGATTACAGGCTTGAGCCACCGCGCCCGGCCTGGGGTTGTTTTTTTCTTGTAAATTTGTTTGAGTTCTTTGTAGATTCTGGATATTAGCCCTTTGTCAGATGAGTAGGTTGCAAAAATTTTCTCCCATTCTGTAGGTTGCCTGTTCACTCTGATGGTAGTTTCTTTTGCTGTGCAGAAGCTCTTTAGTTTAATTAGATCCCATTTGTCAATTATGGCTTTTGCTGCCATTACTTTTGGTGTTTTAGACATGAAGTCCTTGCCCATGCCTATGTCCTGAATGGTACTACCTAGATTTTCTTCTAGGGTTTTTAAGGTATTAGGTCTAACATTTAAGGCTCTAATCCATCTTGAATTAATCTTCGTATAAGGAGTAAGGAAAGGATCCAGTTTTAGCTTTCTACTTATGGCTAGCCAATTTTCCCAGCACCATTTATTAAATAGGGAGTCCTTTCCCCATTTCTTGTTTCTCTCAGGTTTGTCAAAGATCAGATGGCTGTAGATGTGTGGTATTATTTCTGAGGACTCTGTTCTGTTCCATTGGTCTATATCTCTGTTTTGGTACCAGTACCATGCTGTTTTGGTTACTGTAGCCTTGTAGTAGAGTTTGAAGTCAGGTAGCGTGACGCCTCCAGCTTTGTCCTTTTGACTTAGGATTGTCTTGGCAATGCGGGCTCTTTTTTGGTTCCATATGAACCTGTAAAGCAGATTTTTCCGATTCTGTGAAGAAACTCATTGGTAGCTTGATGGGGATGGCATTGAATCTATAAATAACCTTGGGCAGTATGGCCATTTTCACGATATTGATTCTTCCTATCCATGAGCATGGTATGTGCTTCCATTTGTTTGTGTCCTCTTTGATTTCACTGAGCAGTGGTTTGTAGTTCTCCTTGAAGAGGTCCTTGACATCCCTTGTAAGTTGGATTCCTAGGTATTTTATTCTCTTTGAAGCAATTGTGAATGGAAGTTCATTCCTGACTTGGCTCTCTACTTGTCTGTTACTGGTGTATAAGAATGCTTGTGATTTTTGCACATTAATTTTGTATCCTGAGACTTTGCTGAAGTTGCTTATCAGCTTAAGGAGATTTTGGGCTGAGACGATGGGGTTTTCTAAATATACAATCATGTCATCTGCAAACAGGGACATTTTGACTTCTTCTTTTCCTAACTGGATACCCTTGATTTCTTTCTCTTGCCTGATTGCCCTAGCCAGAACTTCCAACACTATGTTGAATGGGAGTGGTGAGAGAGGGCATCCCTGTCTTGTGCCAGTTTTCAAAGGGAATTTTTCCAGTTTTTGCCCATTCAGTATGATATTAGCTGTGGGTTTGTCATAAATAGCTCTTATTATTTTGAGGTACGTTCCATCAATACCGAATTTATTGAGCGTTTTTAGCATGAAGGGCTGTTGAATTTTGTCAAAAGCCTTTTCTGCATCTATTGAGATAATCATGTGGTTCTTGTCTTTGGTTCTGTTTATATGCTGGATTACGTTTATTGATTTGCGAATGTTGAACCAGCCTTGCATCCCAGGGATGAAGCCCACTTGATCATGGTGGATAAGCTTTTTGATGTGCTGCTGAATCCGGTTTGCCAGTATTTTATTGAGAATTTTTGCATTGATGTTCATCAGGGATATTGGTCTAAAATTCTCTTTTTTTGTTGTGTCTCTGCCAGGCTTTGGTATCAGGATGATGTTGGCCTCATAAAATGAGTTAGGGAGGATTCCCTCTTTTTCTATTGATTGGAATAGTTTCAGAAGGAATGGTACCAGCTCCTCCTTGTACCTCTGGTAGAATTCAGCTGTGAATCCATCTGGTACTGGACTTTTTTTGGTGAGTAGGCTATGAATTGTTTCCTCAATTTCAGAGCCTGCTATTGGTCTATTCAGGGATTCAACTTCTTCCTGGTTTAGTCTTGGGAGAGTGTAAGTGTCCAGGAAATTATCCATTTCTTCTAGATTTTCTAGTTGATTTGCGTAGAGGTGTTTATAGTATTCTCTGATGGTAGTTTGTATTTCTGTGGGGTCCGTGGTGATATCCCCTTTATCATTTTTTATTGCGTCTATTTGATTCCTCTCTCTTTTCTTCTTTATTAGCCTTGCTAGCGGTCTGTCAATTTTGTTGATCTTTTCAAAACACCAACTCCTGGATTCATTGATTTTTTGGAGGGTTTTTTGTGTTTCTATCTCCTTCAGTTCTGCTCTGATCTTAGTTATTTCTTGCCTTCTGCTAGCTTTTGAATGTGTTTGCTCTTGCCTCTCTAGTTCTTTTAATTGTGATGTTAGCGTGTCAATTTTAGATCTTTCCAGCTTTCTCTTGTGGGCATTTAGTGCTATAAATTTCCCTCTACACACTGCTTTAAATGTGTCCCAGAGATTCTGGTATGTTGTATCTTTGTTCTCATTGGTTTCAAAGAACATCTTTATTTCTGCTTTCATTTCGTTATGTACCCAGTAGTCATTCAGGAGCAGGTTGTTCAGTTTCCATGTAGTTGAGTGGTTTTGATTGAGATTCTTAGTCCTGAGTTCTAGTTTGATTGCACTGTGGTCTGAGAGACAGTTTGTTATAATTTCTGTTCTTTTACATTTGCTGAGGAGTGCTTTACTTCCAATTATGTGGTCAATTTTGGAATAAGTGCGATGTGGTGCTGAGAAGAATGTATATTCTGTTGATTTGGGGTGGAGAGTTCTATAGATGTCTATTAGGTCCTCTTGGTGCAGAGATGAGTTCAATTCTGGATATCCTTGTTAACTTTCTGTCTCAGCTGTCTAATGTTGACAGTGGAGTGTTGAAGTCTCCCCTTATTATTGTATGGGAGTCTAAGTCTCTTTGTAAGTCTCTACGGACTTGCTTTATGAATCTGGGTGCTCCTGTATTGGGTACATAGATATTTAGGATAGTTAGCTCTTCCTGTTGAATTGATCCCTTTACCATTATGTAATGGCCTTCTTTGTCTCTTTTGATCTTTGATGGTTTAAAGTCTGTTTTATCAGAGACTAGGATTGCAACCCCTGCTTTTTTTTGTTCTCCATTTGCTTGGTAGATCTTCCTCCATCCCTTTATTTTGAGCCTATGTATGTCTCTGCATGTGAGATGAGTCTCCTGAATACAGCAGACTGATGGGTCTTGACTCTTTATCCAGTTTGCCAGTCTGTGTCTTTTAATTGGAGCATTTAGTCCATTAATATTTAAGGTTAATATTGTTATGTGTGAACTTGATCCTGCCATTATGATATTAACTGATTATTTTGCTCGTTAGTTGATGCAGTTTCTTCCTAGCCTCGATGGTCTTTACATTTTGGCATGTTTTTGCAATGGCTGGTACCGGTTGTTTCTTTCCATGTTTAGGGCTTCGTTCACGGTCTCTTGTAAGGCAGGCCTGGTGGTGACAAAATCTCTAAGCATTTGCTTATCTGTAAAGGATTTTATTTCTCCTTCACTTATGAAACTTAGTTTGGCTGGATATGAAATTCTGGGTTTAAAATTCTTTTCTTTAAGAACGTTGAATATTGGCCCCCACTCTCTTCTGGCTTGTAGAGTTTCTGCCGAGAGCTCTGCTGTTAGTCTGATGGGCTTCCCTTTGTGGGTAACCCGACCTTTCTCTCTGGCTGCCCTTAAGATCTTTTCCTTCATTTCAACTTTGGTGAATCTGGCAATTATGTGTCTAAGAGTTGCTCTTCTCGAGGAGTATCTTTGTGGCGTTCTCTGTGTTTCCTGAATTTGAATGTTGGCCTGCCCTACTAGCTTGGGGAAGTTCTCCTGGATGATATCCTGAAGAGTGTTTTCGAACTTGGTTCCATTTTCCCCCTCACTTTCAGGCACCCCAATCAGACGTAGATTTGGTCTTTTTACATAATCCCATACTTCTTGCAGGCTTTGTTCATTTCTTTTTCTTCTTTTTTCTTTTGGTTTTTCTTCTCGCTTCATTTCATTCATTTGATCCTCAATCGCTGATACTCTTTCTTCCAGTTGATCGAGTCGGTTACTGAAGCTTGTGAATTTGTCACGTATTTCTCGTGTCATGGTTTTCATCTCTGTCATTTCGTTCATGAACTTCTCTACATTAATTAGTCTAGCTGTCAATTCTTCCACTCTTTTTTCAAGATTTTTAGTTTCTTTGCCCTGGGTACGTAATTCCTCCTTTAGCTCTGAGAAGTTTGATGGACTGAAACCTTCTTCTCTCATCTCATCAAAGTCATTCTCTGACAAGCTTTGATCCGTTGCTGGTGATGGGCTGCGCTCCTTTGCAGGGGGAGATGCGCTCTTATTTCTTGAATTTCCAGCTTTTCTGCCCTGCTTTTTCCCCATCTTTGTGGTTTTTTTTTTTTTTTTTTTTTTTTTTTTGAGGCAGAGTCTCACTCTGTCGCCGGGGCTGGAGTGCAAGTGGCCGGATCTCAGCTCACTGCAAGCTCAGCCTCCCGGGTTTACGCCATTCTCCTGCCTCAGCCTCCGGAGTAGCTGGGGATACAGGCGCCCGCCATTCGCCCGGCTAGTTTTTTTTGTATTTTTTAGTAGAGACGGGGTTTTCACCGTGTCAGCCAGGATGGTCTCGATCTCCCTGACCTCGTGATCCGCCCGTCTCGGCCTCCCAAAGTGCTGGGATTACAGGCTTGAGCCACCGCGCCCGGCCTTCTTTGTGGTTTTATCTGTCTCTGGTCTTTGATGATGGTGACGTACTGATGGGGTTTTGGTATAGGTGTCCTTCCTGTTTGATAGTTTTCCTTCTGACAGTCAGGACCCTCAGCTACAGGTCTGTTGGAGATTGCTTGAGGTCCACTCCAGACCCTGTTTGCCTGGGTATCAGCAGCAGAGGTTGCAGAAGATAGAATATTGCTGAACAGTGAGTGTACCTGTCTGATTCTTACTTTGGAAGCTTCCTCTCAGGGGTGTACTTCACCCTGTGAGGTGTGGGTTGTCAGACTGCCCCTAGTGTTGGATGTCTCCCAGTTAGGCTACTCAGGGGTCAGGGACCCACTTGAGCAGGCAGTCTGACCGTTCTCAGATCTCAACCTCCGTGTTGGGAGATCCACTGCTCTCTTCAAAGCTGTCAGACAGAGTCGTTCTCGTGTGCACAGGCCTCTGCTGCTTCCCCTGTTGTGTTTTTAACTGTGCCCTGTCTCCAGAGGTGGAGTCTACAGAGACAGGCAGGTTTCCTTGAGCTGCTGTGAGCTCCACCCAGTTCCAGCTTCCCAGCGGCTTTGTTTACCTACTTAAGCCTCAGCAATGGCGTGCGCCCCTCCCCCAGCCTCGCTGCTGCCTTGCAGTTAGATCGCCGCAGACTGCTGTGTTAGCAATGAGGGAGGCTCTGTGGGCGTGCGACCCTCCCGGCCAGGTGTGGGATATATTCTCCTGGTGTGCCAGTTTGCTTAAAGCACAGTATTGGGGTGGGAGTTACCCGATTTTCCAGATGTTGTGTGTCTCAGTTCCCCTGGCTAAGAAAAGGGATTCCCTTCCCCCTTGCGCTTCCCAGGTGAGACAATGCCTCGCCCTTCTTCAGCTCTCGCTGGTCAGGCTGCAGCAGCTGACCAGCACCGATTGTCTGGCACTCCCTAGTGAGATGTCCCCAGTACCTCAGTTGAAAATGCAGAAATCACAGGTCTTCTGTGTTGCTCGCGCTGGGAGTTGGAGACTGGAGCTGTTCCTATTCGGCCATCTTGCTCCGCCCCGACCAAAACGTATAGATTCTTGTCCAAGTTGGTTGCTGTTAATTTGAGGATCTGGAGAAATGCTTTGATTTCCTAAGGGAATTAGTTTCCATCTGTAAAAATTAGAGAATTAAACCAATAATTTTATTGTTTTAATCTGAAGCTTACCCTTTTGATCATGAAAATCTTATATACCCAGTAACATTACTGAGAGAAAAAAAATAAATGAATAACCTGATTATGAGCATCTTTGTCTCATTAGGTGATTATAATGAACATAACACAAAGTTCTCTTCATGAACCAGAGGCATTGTTGTGCACCTTGATCAGAGTATCAAGTTATACCCAATGACAAATTTTATAGAGACTAATGTGTTTAAAAAAGTATTTGTTTCTACAACGAATAGTCCAGGGTAGGTGTAATTTTCATGCCTTTTTTCTCACTCTTTAGTGTCTCTCTATTTTATTTATTTGTGTATCTATCTCTGACACCATCTTTACTGTCCCATTTTAATAGATTCCACTCTGAAACTATGTGAACTAAGAAAGGAGGAAACTGATTTCTTATAGAAAAATCAGTGAACTATTACTAGAACAACTGGAAGGACGTACAGAATGCTATGGTTTGAATGTGTCCCCTCTAAAATTTAGGTGTTGACAATGTGATAGTATTAAGAGGTGGAGCCTTTTAAGAAGTGATTAGGCCATGATGGCTCCTCCGTAATGAATGAGAGTAAATGCCCTTATAAAATGCCTAGATGGAGGTGGTTTGTCTTTTTCGTCTTTTGTTTTTCTGTCATGTGAGGGCACAGTATTCTTTATCTCGAGAAAACACGCCATCAAGTCACCATCTTAGAAGCAGTAAAAGCACTCTCCTCAGACAGTGAACCTGCTGGCACCTTGAACTTGAACTTCCCACCCTCCAGAACGGTGAGAAATAAATTTTTGTCCTTTAGCGGATGTTCTACTCTGAGGTATTTTGTTATAATAGTACAAATGACCTAAGACACTGATAAAAATAAACAAGAGAACAGCCAAAGCAAATAGCAAAGATTCACACACTCTAAAATAGATGGCATTTCATAAAGTGAATCATCTTTTACTTAATCCTAACAATATTGCAGAAATATCAAAATGATACCATTTTTGGACTTTGTAAACCTTACAGGGATATTTTTCTTACTATATGGTAATTGCATTATTACTATTATTTCTTTTCCCTCTGTAAATGTGTGCAATGGTATGAAACAAGAGTGAATTCCTTGTAAGGATAATCATATTAGATCTAAATTAGTGCTCTTCATTTGCTTTTAAACAATTGTGTGACTTTGGTCATGGAAACATGACTATTAATCTCTCTCAATTGCAAAGGAAGATAATAAAGCCATATTTGCCTCAATTTTCACTTACAATTAATAAATATCCTGTTTCATACCACTAAGGTTTTAGTATCATGATTTCAAATGCCTGGGTAATACATGCATTCTGCTTATATGTGATGAAGGTGATTTCTCTAATCTTGCTTTGTCCCTAGAAGAAAAGTAGAAATGAAAGTCCCAGCACTCATCTTTGTCCTCCATTACTATATGTTTATTTCTGGGAAAAAAATAGTAACTCATTTCTAAGTCATCCAGATTAAAATAGAGCCTCTCAAGGCACCAATTAACCTCAGCATTAAATTATTTTAATCTTCATTTTTTTTAGTTCTCCAAATTTCAACACCAATCATGTTTGATTATATTTTCTCTGTTAGTGAAATTGGAAGGAAAGATTATCTGTATAATCTCCTCATATATATCATGTATATGAATATTTATTTCATTATATTAATGTATAATATAAATATAATTATATTAATATGTAATATAAGCAATTTATATAAATATATCATACATATTCACACAGCAAATTTTAATGGACTATTACAATAAATTCTTAGTTTTATGACATATGTATATGGTCTAGAAAACTGACCAGTATTACTTTAATTCACAGCTAATAGTCTATCTTGGTACAGATGGTTGGCTGGTTACATGTGTCATTTTTCATTAACTTTAAGATTAGATTAAATATAACTATACCTGAATATTTCATGAAAATATTTTAGGAAACCAATTGTAGTCTATTAGCTTCACTAGCACTTAATTAATGGAAGATTCTGGAAAACATAAAAAAGGAAGAGGAACATATACAGGTCATTTAACCTCCTAATGATGCAATAGAGTATTTCTGCAGATCATTAATATAGTCATCATGTTGGATCATTTTTCTATTGGAACAAAATTTTCTAAAGTAAAAAACTTCTTCATAGAAATTCAGGAATTACATTGCTTTATTAAGAGTTATTTTAGAGGCCGGGCGCGGTGGCTCAAGCCTGTAATCCCAGCACTTTGGGAGGCCGAGGCGGGCGGATCACGAGGTCAGGAGATCGAGACCGTCCTGGCTAACATGGTGAAACCCCGTCTCTACTAAAAAATACAAAAGAACTAGCTGGGCGAGGTGGCGGGCGCCTGTAGTCCCAGCTACTTGGGAGGCTGAGGCAGGAGAATGGCGTAAACCCCAGTAGGCAGAGCTTGCATTGAGCCGAGATCCGGCCACTGCACTCCAGCCTGGGTGACAGAGCAAAACTCCGTCTCAAAAAAAAAAAAAAAAAAGTTATGTTAACCAGTTGAGATTCATAACAGTGATAACTTATATCCTAATTCTGTGTAATGTAAATTTTAGGAAAACTTTTGGTTTCCAATATAATAAACCTTCTTAATATTTTAGGAATAAAGGGGTTGCGATTGTTGATAAAAACATACAAGGATGTCTCCTAAAACACAAGATCATGAATAAAATCTGAAATTCCTACAGGAACCAAACTGTAAATGATAAAACTGTCATGGTCCAAAGTCATTCTACCCAATCTTTCTTTTAAGGACATTTTAATAATTATGTAATACTGTAAGCTACAAGATCTTATTTTATAAATTGAATATGAAAAAAGAAAAATAATTATTTGCATAGGAGAAATGCGGGTACATTGGAATCAATGGGTGAAGGACAATTTGAAAGAAATTTCTATTTTAGTTGCATGAGCTCTGACCTCAGGATCTGATAGTCTATCTCTAGGACTGTACATGGTGCCTTGAGTTTGTTTGGTTTGATTATAGTATTTAAAATATTTGCATGAGAATGTAATGATTCTGATAAAAAAATGAGACCATATTTTGACTAGAGAAAAACTTTTGTTACTGAGGTGTCAGAAAAGTTCATGCTTACAGTAAAAACAACTTCTAACTGAGACCTACTGCTTTAATCTGCATTACTCATATGCTAGTAAAAGATTTATGCTAATGTGCAAAAGACTCCGGGCTTATCATAATTTTAAAAGATTTCATCTATATCTATTTTGAAATATGTGATGAGCGAGTACATGCTTTAGCGTGATTATAATTAGTTCAGCCACATTAATTTTTTATTCTAAAATCTGTTTTTTGAGGATTTTGTGGGGCTCTTACCTTTCAATTTCTTTTTCATCACTGATAAGAGCATATATAAAATAATGTATATACCATCCTTCAGCCTCTTATCCTTCCCAGAGCATATATAAAATAATGTACATACCATCCTTCTGCCCCTTATCCCTCCCCCTAAAAAAGATCCTTAATCAAACTTTGATCAGTCCCATTCAAATAAGTATGAATTAGTAGGGCCTTATCTGTCTCTGGGAAATACTGACGCCAGAAATTTTATAGGTTAATTCATTCTTACTTTCAGACTTTTTAAAAGAGCTAACATCATTGAGTCTTTAAAACCAAATCACTGTTATATATGATTTCTTTTCCATTCATTTACAACTGTCATTTTTAATTCATTTTTAGATTGCACTTAATTGAGAATAAAATCCAGACCTTGACTATCATGAGGGGCACATTAATTTTAAAGTTCATTTGTGTAAGATTTGTTTTTAATCATAGTGATTTTTCCTTTTCATCTCTGTTTTAGGGCTGGGCAAAAGGGCAAGAAGAAATATTGAGTCCATCTAACTTGTATTGATTAAGATGATGTGAACAACTAACAAAGTTTCATTATCTAAACTGCTTACTCAATACTCAGAAATGTGGACATTTAATTATGATATTCCATTGGCTGAAACATTACAGTAACTTCTTGTGTTGACATTATTGCAGATGCATAATGGGGTGAAATTCTAAAATTTTCGTGATCCATGGCCTATATGGGTGAAGAAAAAGCATTGGAATATTTAAATGAAGGCAGGAGAAGGGAGCCACGCCATAAAATGAAACAGATTTTTTGAAACATGTATCCAAACTATCCCAATTCGGTGCATTAAAACCCAATGATGGTGTTCTAATTCTGCTAAAATGCAAAAATCTGTGACTGTCCACTTTGAAGTCACCACCAGTTCTACACTCTGTCCAACTCACTAGCCTCATCTTAGGTTACTTTTTACATCCCTTTGAAGACTCTGGACATGTAGGAGTTCTTTCAGATCTGCATTTCTCTAAGCTTTTAAGCAACCTAATTTGTTCCAGAATGCTTTTTCCCAGTGCCAGAAGTGCCTCCCTCTACTTTCTCATCCCTGCATTGTATCCCCCTTTGCTTTGGGTAACTCTTGTGTCTTCTGCTGTATCAGTCATCTTAATGCCCAACCCAACTTCCTCAGGATAAACTAGATGTTTTTCTTTTCATACTTTTGCATCACCATCTAACGGTACGTGACAGAAACATCTTAATAGAGTCATGAACTTAGATTTACCCAACTTCTGATTATAAATCCTATGGATATTATTTTTATAGAAGAAGTTATGTGCTTTTCTATTTCTTCTGTAACAAATAAGAATTCAGTAGCTTAAACAACAAATATTTATTATATCAAAGCTCTGAAGTTATTAGTTTGAAGTAATTTTATGGGGCTAAGGTCAGGGTGTCAGTGGAACTGCTTTCCTTCTGGTGCTCCAAGGAAGAGTCTATTCCTTGCTTTTTCCAGCTTCTAGAGGGTGGCTATGTTACTTGGCATCCTGACTGCAGCACTGCAACTTCTGCTTCCATCAGCACATCACCTTCCGTGACCCTGACTCTCCTGCTTCTCTCTTATAAGGACTATCACAGGAATTAAACAAACATTTCTAAATAACTCATGAGCCAAAGGAAAAAAAATAAAAAAAATTTTAAATTATAGCTACATTGTAGTTGAAATTCCTTCTACTAGAACTTTTGAACTGCAATAAAATAGTGCTTAGAACAGAAATCATAGCCTTACGTTTTCTTTAAAAAATAAAGTTGAAAATTGTATGAATTACAAAAAGAGGAGAATAGACATAAAGACAATGGAAGAAAGAGTGATAAATCAGAATGCAAAATCAATAAGCTAGAATATAAAGTCAGAATAGAGGATAAAAAGAAGAGAAAGTTCTTAGAAAAATATAAATAAAATAAACAACCCTTTTGAGAAGGAAACCATGTATAAAAACTACTAAGAATGAACAAGGGAATTTAACTACAAATATAGCAGAGATTTAAATTCTTTTTAAATTAAAAAAATAATTTTATACAATAATTTTGAATTCCTATGTACTATGGGAAATTTCTTAATAATTAAACTTGCAGTATATTGAAGAAGAAATTAAAATACCAAAGAACCTTATAGAATTAAACAAATTGTCATATTTTGAGATGTTAAAAGAAGGAAAAATTATCCCTTGAGCGATTTGTAGGTGGTTCTCTCAGATTTTCAAAAGTTATCTAATTTCAGTTATATAAAACTCTGAGGATAGAAAAAGTTGCACTTTATTATTTTTAGATTAGCATAATGTTGTTACAAAACCATGTAAAAACAGTATAAAATGGAAAATTAAAGGTCAATTTCATTAATAAACATGAATAAAAATATCCCAAATATAATGTTTAATATTTTGCAGCCATGTGTAATAGATACAAATCTAATCCAATAAAATTGAATTAAATCCAATGTGGATTAACATAAAATTTATAAACGTGAGCATTATTGTTAATAATATCAATGGAGAAAAAATTATGACATCAGTAAATAATGAGGAATTATAGTACATATTCATGATTAAGAAAATGTAAACCTAATTTTGTGTTGAACTTGCTGCTTTTTTTCATATCGAAAAGATGACATCGCCCCAAGAGCCAAAAATAAATGGGAATTGAAAAAAGCTAAAAAAAAAAGAAGAAAAAAAAAGAAAATGTAAACCTAGAAAACTGTGAATAGAAGGTGACTCAATCCAGGATTACACATTGGATTTCCTTTTATTTCTCTTTAATCTTTTCTAGTGTGAAACAGTTTATTAGCCTCTCTTTGTCTTTCATGATTTTGAAACTTGTGAAGATAGTCGAGTATTTATTTGGTACAATATTTGTCAATTTCAGTTGGTCGATGTTTTCTTCTGATTTTTCTTATGCATTTTGGAGGAAATTCCACAAAAGTGAGGCTATGTTCTTCTCACTGTACCACTTCAGGAGACTCATGAGGTCTGGTGGTGTTAACTTGATCACTGGGTATGGCGGCCTCTGCCACATTTTTAACTGTAAAGTTAATCAATTTCTTGTTATAATTATGAGTATCCTGTGAAGAGATATTTTGAGATCTTGCAAATATCTTATTTCTAATCCATTAATTTAGTATTCTTTGATAATTCTTGTTGGCAGCAATTAATACTTTCGTGTTTGCCAAGGCAAACTTTCCTCTTAATAGTACAATTTCAGAAATATTCCCATAGAAATTTTTTAAATGGTGCATGCATTAGTTTCCTTGGGCTATCATAACAAAGTCCCACATTCTGTGTGGCATGAAACAACAGATATTTATTCTTTCACAGTTCTGGATGCAAGAAGTCCAAAATGAATAGTTGGCAAGGCCATGGTCTCTCTAAAGCCTTTAGGGGAGGATTTGTTATACCTTTCATTTAGCTTCCTATGCTGTCAGCTAATCATGGGGTCCCTGGTCCTGTAGATCTATCTCTCCAATCTCTGCCTCCATCTTTAGGTGGTATTATGCCCTTTGTATCTGTGTCTCTGTGTCTTCTTCTTTTATAAGGACACCAGTTAGATTAGATTAGGTCCTATCCAATGACCTTGTTTAACTTAATTATATCTGCAAAGACCCTATTTTCAGACAAATTCACATTTGCAGGTACCAGGGGTCAGAATGTCAATATATTTGGAGGGAGGCACAATTTGACCCATAACAGTGTCAGTGGATCTTCATTTGTGCAGAAAATTGAATTGGTTGCCCTAGCCAATACATGAAAACCAGCTAAAAATTATCAGACAATAAAACATGGTAAAAAGTGTAAAGCTTTAGAAGAATAAAAAAAACCCTTACAGATAATATGATTGTTTATATGAAAATGTTTTAAATCTACAAAATAATTTTAGAATTATTAAAATAGTTTAGCAAAGTGGCTAAATAGAAATTATATGTTAAAATCAATTCCACTATTATAAACTACAGACAGAATGTGACACTTAAAATATATACCAATTACAATAATCAACACATTGTGTACATATGTGCTTCCTCTCTGTCATATCTACCTATACAAATATATATACAGAATATACATGCACATATAACCTTTACATTTTTAAATGTGTACTATATAATATGATGCATATGTATACATATTTGAGAATAAATAGGAAATTATAAATCCTTATTTAGCAACATTAAAGATTATCTAAATTGGGCCAGGCATGGTGACTCATGCCTGTAATCCCAGCACTTTAGGCGGCTGAGGTAGGTGGATCATTTGAGATCAGGAATTCAAGACCAGCCTAGTCAACATGGTGAAACCCCGTCTCTACTAAAAATACAAAAATTCACCAGACGACCATGGTGTGAGCTTATAATCCCAGGCATGTGGGAGGCTGAAGCAGGAGAATCACTTGAGCCTGGGAGGTGGAGGTTGCAGTGAGCCAAGATCACGCTACTGCACTCCAGTCTGGGTGACAGAGGACAGAGTGAAGGCCTGTCTCAAAAAAAAAAAAAAAAAAAAAAAAGATGATCTAAATTACTGCTGAGCCAGACGTGTGAAAAATAATAAATATACAATTTTATTTACAATTATAAAAGGGACAATTCTATCCCACATCTTCATCTTTTTGTTATATTTAAATTTCCATGATTTAGAGAAGAAAGCTTGAGAAAAATGTACTGAAATTGCTAGTTGACTAAAACAGACATTCCCAATCCTCTTCTCTTTTATTCATCTCACATTGTACACTAAGGTGAAGAACTGCCATTCTGAAATCCTAACATGGCTGAGGGTGTACATGTGACCACGACCTACTCAGTGAGGTAGAAAGAAGTCTGTTCTGGGGCTTGTGGGAAGGGTTTTCTTTCTACTTAAAGAGACAGAGCTTGGGAAGGAAAAAGCATTTTTTTTTTTCTTTTCTTTTCTTTTTTTTTTTGAGATGGAGTCTCACTCTGTCACCCAGGCTGGAGTGAAGTGGCATGATCTCGGCTCACTACAACCTCCACCTCCTGGGTTCAAGTGATTCTCCTGCCTCAGCCTCCTGAGTATCTGGGACAGGCATGCCACCATGCCTGGCTAATTTTTGTATTTTTAGTAGAGACGGGGTTTCATCATATGGCCAGGCTGGTCTCGAACTTCCGACCTTGTGATCCACGTTCCTTGGCCTTCCAAACTGCTGGGATTACAGGTGTAAGCCACCGCGCCTGGCCGAGAAAGCCTTTTTGACCCGTCTTTTGCTTCCTGCCTTTGGACCCAGCAAAGGAATGTGACACTAGAGTTGCTGTAGTCACTCTGAACGCAGACAATAACATGAGGTGAACAACCAACACAGGCTGATGAAGCCGAAACTGGAGGAAGAGTTGTCCTCAGTAGCCTTTTTGAGTTGATGACCCAGCCCTGAAACTACCTCCTTCCAGTGTTTCTAAGTGAGATAACAGATGTTGCTGCTCACATTCATTGTGAATCTGGAAATATCTTGTTTACAGAAATGCATCATAAAATGTGCATATGTGAAACATTATAGAGAAAGAAATGAATCAACTAACAATAAAGATACTGAAAAATGAGAAAATTGTGATAAATGTAAAAAAATAAAACCCAGCTTCTTCACAGCTATATATTCTTCTCTCTTTAAAAAAAAAAAAAAAAAAAAAAAAAAGGTACATGTGTTACAGTGACAAATTTTACATTTATTTTTGTAGAAGAGTATTTTCTTAAGACCAAATATTTCATAAGAGTTAAATATATGAAATGGAAATAAAATATTTTGCTATTATCCAGCTTCCTAGAATTTCTAGGGCTCAGAAAGACACAATTAACCATTAGCTCTCTCCTGCCTCTGGCCTCCATTCTACATCACAATGCACGATGGATGAGGGATTTCAGAATAAAACCAAGTGGAGGTTTGAATTCCACTTTTGTAATTTGATAGCCATTGATCCTGAACAATATTGCTTAATTCCACTCAGCTTCAATTTTATAATCTAAAAGTGGTGTTATATATCTAACCTTAGGTATTTATTTTGGGGATTAAATGAGATGATATATGTAGTTCACCAAGCATATGCCTGACACATTGGAAAAGATTTGAAAGAAATTTCCTTTCACTATCTCCCTTCATTTTTAAAATTTGATCATTTCTATCATTTAGCAATTTTCTAAGTAGTAAAGAACAAAGTAAATCATATCTTGAACCCCCTTGTCTCATCGGAAGTAGAGATATAGATTCCTGATGAAAATGTTTTATAAATGTAAGCACCAAAGCAAAAGTGCATTTCTATTGGTTAGCGTACACATTGTAGAAACTAGAAAATCTCTACAGTGAATATTCTCTGAGTGGCTTTTCTTTTCTTTACTTTTTTTTTTTTTTTTTTTTGAGATGGAGTCTTGCTCTGTCACCCAGGCTGGAGTGCAGTGGCCGGATTTCAGCTCACTGCAAGCTCTGCCTCCCAGGTTCACGCCATTCTCCTGCCTCAGCCTCCCGAGTGGCTGGGACTACAGGCGCCCGCCACCTCGCCCGGCTAGTTTTTTGTATTTTTTAGTAGAGACTGGGTTTCACCGTGTTCGCCAGGATGATCTCGATCTCCTGACCTTGTGATCCGCCCGTCTCGGCCTCCCAAAGTGCTGGGATTACAGGCTTGAGCCACCGCGCCCGGCCTCTGAGTGGCTTTTCAATAGAATCTGCTTATATGTGAAGATGCAGAAGTGAAACTGCCACTAACACACAGAGAAGTGCATCTTTGTTTGCAGCCTGTTCCCCTGCCAAGTTTCAACAAAAGCCCCTCCAAAAATAAGAGCAGGGCTTTCCATCGTGGTTGGTGTCACAAAATGGGGAGTTCTGTTCTGGGAACAGTAATAAAAAACAAATGCTTTCTCTAATTGCATGAATCAGTCGATTTCCATTCAAGACTCTCTTATCAATGAACCGACTGATAATATTATACTTCACTCTCAAAGATGGAAAAAATCAAACAGAAATAAAAATAGATAAATATTTAAGCCCAAGACACAAGGAAAGTGAGACAAGTGTGTGTTTTACTTAAAAGACCTGATGGTATTCAAACACATATACCTAATTTTTTTTTTTTTTAATGTCGTTACAGAGGATTGGGATAGCTCTTTAAAATCATACTTCAATATAGGCAGTGGTGGTGCAGCTGTCCATAGCCTCACTCACTTACATAGCATGGCATGGCATGGCATGGCATGGCATGGCATGGCACAGCACAGCACAGAATAGCATAGCATATCATAGCATAACATAGCATGGCATCAACTTTAAGTTTTAAAACATTCTAATTTTAATTTTTTTTATTTTCCTGTACCCACATACTTATAATTTAAAGGAAGCATAGGCTTAGGTAGTTTTATTTTTCTATCTGCATCTTTTGTTGCTAAATTTAGATGAAGATTGACCGGACTGTTGAAGCTCCCCTCTCACTATCCGTGCATATCCTTGTGAAATACTGAAATACCATTTTAGCTAAAACTCTGCTCATGTCTTTTAGCTAGAATCTGCAATGCTTCATAAGTGATCATCCTAGATATCTCATCAAATTCCTCATTCTCCAGCATTCCCCAAGTGATGTCTGGTCTCCCTGGCCCATCTTCTGCAAAATCCTGTTAGGTTGGTTAAGCCAACATCCCCCTTTACACTTGATGTTTCCTCTTAGTAATTTCCTACCCACTGATCACCACTCTGTCCTTGGCTATCAGTTTCCATATGTCTATGCTGTATCTAGAGCTGGGCTCACTAATGTACAGATCTCTTTTCCCATATTGCAATAGTTCTGAATAACATCTGTTTTTACCACTTTAACTACTGTCCAGCTCTGATTTTCTCTGACAATTATATACTAAGAAGTTATCTGATGTAGTAATATTAAATTGCTTTTTGATAACAAAATGTGATCCGTTGAGGAAACAGTTTTATTAGATTTAACAGAATTACTGTATTTTTCTTGTTGGGTTATAACAATGTGTAATTTTATTGAATAATGAGCATTTAAAATCGTTCCTGTTTACTTCATTTTCATTTCATTGAACTTGTAATGGAGTAAATTGAGACTCATCCTCTACATACAAACTACTGTCCTTCCTGCCTCAGTTGTGGACATGATTTGGAAACAACAGGCAATAGCTAATTTTTGGCGGAATGAGAGTAACACCTGAATGGCTTAGGCATGAAAGGTGATTTTCAGGGTCTCTGAAGAAAATGAGAGATGTGTGAACTGAAAAGGGAGAACTTCGAGTTGCTTGATGAAGAAGTTTATGAGATTTCAGTAGAAATGGCAAGTTGTAAAACCTGTGTCTCATCTCCTTACTAAAATGCTTGTGATTTATTAATGGGTTAGAAAACTCGATTGGTTGTTGTGATGTGTGGAACAGCAGTATTCTGCTTTAAAATGGGTTAATATTACAACAACAATTTCCCTGAGAGTTTCTGCTACTCTTAGTTCAACTCTTCAAAGTAACAAGATATTCTCTTTCAAAACCTCACTACACTGTATGGATAATTTTCTAATTGTCGTTAGTTATTTTTATGATTTTTTCCTCCTGTTAGTCAGTCAGTAGAATAAGGTTAGAGGAAGACTGAAATATTTTAAGTACAAATTATATTACGGGATCCCTAGACCCTTTACATATTATAAAAATAATTATGTTTTCCACAAGCACAAGAAAACAAACTAAAAACTAATCATGGCTTAAACAAAGGCTTTATTTTTCTCACCACACACGAATTCTAGAGGTAATAACCCAGGGTTATCTCAAATATTAAAAGATGTTTATTAGAAAAGAAATTATTTTCCTCATTTGAGCTTCACCATCCCTAGCACATGGCTTTTATCCCCCTGATGGCAAGATTAATCTTTCATCTTTTCGATATTTGGGGCAGCAAGAAGAGTAACAGGCCCAAGGCGTACACCAATTCAGCCTATTTCATAAACAAAACATTCTCAGAAGCCTTACCCAGACCTTGACATGCATCTCACTAGTCAAAATCCAATAATGTGTCTACTTCTAGATGCAAGGGAATCTGGAAAGGAGAGTGGTTTGACTTAGTCCACATAAAAGAAGAAGTAAGTTAATATTTAATAAACGTCCATATATATGATATATATGATATATCATATTTATCTCCTATTAGTTCTTTACTTCCAGAGATAATATTATACTTCTAGAGAACCCTAATTCAGTGGTCATACATCAGTTACAGGTATAAAAATGATGCATTAAAATATAAAGCATAGTAAAAGAAACAGCTCTTTTAGCTTAAATGTAAACATAAAAACATGAATAATATTTATGGATTGATTAGGAGGAAAAACACATGAAAGATAAATAAAGCTTCACTTCCTACATTAATTATATTTTAAAATCGTTATCGAAAAATTGCATAGAGGTTTTAACTCAAGATTTTCTTAAAGCTTTTCTGTTATCTATCTCAGTTGGTCCAAAGACAATTCAAAATCTCACTATTACCGTATGTACTTGCTATATCATAAAGTATCAGGGAACAGGGGCCATCGAATTCTGCTAATACGATTGAAGTCCTAAAAATACAATTTACATGTTTCCATAAATTCCTATGATAGAACATCTAATTCAGGTAATTCACTAGCAAAACTAATTTAAAAATTAAGTGACATTTGAGAAAGAAAGTATAGGTATGTTAGCGGATAACAGAGCTTTGTATCCTTCAATCCAATAAAGTTGACACTCAGTAAAAACCATCACAAGTTCACCCCTTGCCAACCTGAACCCATACACATCTCCTGAGATCATGCATAATCTTCAAATAAAGACAATAATAAGGTCAAAATTACACCTAAAATAATACAACTATCTTTTGTACAACCGGAAGTACACTAATCCCCAACCCAAATAAAGTTAACAATACTTAAATGCTAGCATGAAGTCAATAAATCTTATGTCACATTATAAAGGAAAAGGGAATACAATGAAGATATTTTCTTAGTACAAGTGTAAACATGCACAAACATGTTTTTAACAAATGTTAAAGCATTTGTTACAGTCATGACTCATGACTGTTACAGTCCTTGTTTCTGCAGCTGGTCACATGGTCATAGCTGGTACTGTTGACTACCTTCTACCACCCATTCTGTATTCCTTTTGCCTTCAGCAAGCACCTTAGAAGGTCATGATTTTTTTCCTGGTGGAGTGAACCAAATCTTGATTCCTGAGGCATCTGGATCATTTGTAATCCTGTCTGAATCAGGCTGTTGTAGTTTCCCATTGACCTTACTCACAGGGCATGGTAATACAAAGACGTCTTAATGGATCTCCTGTATTCCATGCATACTCTTCCTTACCGCCATTATGGAGTAGTTGACCGATTTCATCGTGATAGTTTGGGTCAATCACCTCAGTCAATAATATAACTCCCTTCTTAGTAAGAGGAGCCCAAAGTGTCCAGGTGGCAATTTTAACTTCTATTTTAATGGAATCATTGTAAATCTGTATTAGTTAAGGTTCTCTAGAGGGACACAACTAATAGGATATATATAGTGTCCAGGTGGTAATCTTAACTTCCAGTTTAAAGGAATCATTGTAAATCTGTATTAGGGTTCTCTAGAGGGACAGAAGTAATAGGATGTATGTATGTGTGTATGTGTGTGTGTGTATATATATATGTAAAGGGGAGTTTATTAAGTATTAATTTACATGATCACAAGGTCCCACATTGGGCTGTCTGCAAGCTGAGGAGCAAGGAGAGCCAGTCCGAGTCCCAAAACTGAAGAACTTGAAGTCCGATGTTCAAGGGCAGGAAGCATCCAACATGGGAGAAAGATGTAGGCTGGAGGCTAGACCAGACTCCCGTTTCACGTTTTTCTGCCTGTTTTATATTCTCTGACAACTGATTAGATTATGTCCCATCAGATTAAGGCCACACTTAATCTGATGGGGTGGTCTGCCTTCCCCAGCCTGCTGACTCAAATGTTAATCTCCTTTGGCAACACCCCCAGAGACACACCCAGGATTAATGTTTTGTGTCCTTCAATCTAATCAAGTTGACACTCAATATTAACAATCACAACAACTCTCACATTAATGTTCTCATTTTAACTTTACACTTAGGTTATCTAAATATCACTATTATTTGTTGTTTTTGCTTTTACACATAGAGGCACACAAAAAGACAAGAACTCAGAGAGAGAGAGAGAAACACACAAAGAGGAACAGAGAGAGGGAATTTTACATATGTGATATATATGATAATATGCGATATCACATTATTTTGGTAACATAAAGTAGGGTTAAGTTTTGGAACACATGTATACATAATGTCAACACTAAAATAAGGAGATGATGTGATGTTTTATTTTCAATTTCATCAGATGATTGGCCTCTCACATTTGTCCTAATTTAAGTCTAGAGACAGATTAGTGCAGAAAAGATAATGATCTAATTGAAAAACTAATGCCTGAGTCTTAAAATCCAGTTTCTCATTGATTTTGCCAAGTAGACAAAGTGTCATCTCTAGCATATTATCTTTCTCTGTAAAGCTTCTCAAACCACTTAGACTCACTTTGCCAATTGAAAACATTCCTCTTCTGCTTGAAAAGACTGTGATGAACTTCAAAACCAGAAATGTAGTGCATCTAAAATGGCCTATAATTTGTAGCATGTATTTGAAGGAGAGCAGATTTTTAAAATTGATACAATAGGTAAAAAAGTTATGACCATTTCCCTCTCTCAGGTTTAATTTTATAAAAATAATGTATCAAAAATCATTGATTATACATAAAACAATTCTTTTTTTTTTTTTTTTGAGACGGAGTCTTGCTCTGTTGCCCAGGCAGGAGTGCAGTGGTGCGATCTCGGCTCACTGCAAGCTCCACCTCCGGGTTCACGCCATTCTCCTGCCTCAGCCTCCGGAGTAGCTGGGACTACAGGCGCCCTTCACCGCGCCCGGCTAATTTTTTTTTGTATTTTTATAGACACGGCGTTTCACCGCGTTAGCCAGGATTGTCTCGATCTCCTGACCTTGTGATCTGCCCGCCTCGGCCTCCCAGAGTGCTGGGATTACAGGCGTGAGCCACCGTGCCCGGCCTACATAAAACATTTCTATAAATTCATCTTAAAGGGCTGCTTAGACAGTATGTCCTTCCAACCCTCCAAAATATTCAACAAGTGTATGAAAAAATCACTGAATAAGAAATGCGTTTCTTATTACCCTATAAAATACTTTCCAAGTACATAGTTATGCAATGCGAGAACATTGCTATCAAGGATTATACAAGATATTATTTATTCTATTTTTCCCATGGCTTCTAGAATGATCGCCTAAAAATATAAATTGTGTAATATCTAAGATTGCAATACTCATAAGTTTTATTTCCCTCTAGGAGAAAATTGTAAATCCTTCTCTTGGGACATACATATTGTCTGATCTTACTTCTGTCACACTCACTTGCTTCTCAGTGTTTACTTTGTGTAAACTTGTAATAAAATGTACATTCACATCCAAATTTAAATTTATTTCCATGTCATCAACTAGTTTTACCATGTTTATAATAATTTAGCCCTGAAAAGGTATTCCATATTCTACCATCAGGTCAGAAGTCCAAAGATGTTCCCTTTCATCAGAGTCACATGTTTGGGACACATAAATAGTTGAAATCCCTAATCGCATTCTTAGCAAGATTTACAGTCTATATAGAAATTATCTTCTATTTTCCTACAAAGTCTATAGCGAAAGCATGTAATGTCTGTAAGGAAATTTTTCTATATACATATAAGCAAATACACATGTACGAACACACATGTACATACTTTACAAAAAGTAGTGCTCGTTTTCATTTTCCCTTCCTTCAAACTTTGATGATAACCACGAGATAGATTTTACCATGTTTAAACCATTTCTACGTCACTTCTATTCATATTCTACCCTTCTGAACTTTAAAGCAGGACTCTTTGAGGCCATCTCTACTATTGCCCAGTCCTATCTTATTTCCTTCTCTTGAAATATCGTTCATGATTAGTTTTTTTTGAGACGGAGTCTCGCTCTGTCGCCCAGGCTGGAGTGCAGTGGCCAGATCTCAGCTCACTGCAAGCTCCGCCTCCTGGGTTCACGCCATTCTCCTGCCTCAGCTTCCTGAGTAGCTGGGACTACAGGCGCCCGCCACCTCGCCCGGCTAGTTTTTTGTATTTTTTTTAGTAGAGACGGGGTTTCACCAGGTTAGCCAGGATGGTCTCGATCTCCTGACCTCGGGATCCGCCCGTCTCGGCCTCCCAAAGTGCTGGGATTACAGGCTTGAGCCACCGCGCCCGGCCTGAAAAAATTTACATTCAAGCCAAATTTTTCTTTAAAAATGTTTGCTGGGTAATTATTTCTTTCCAAATAGATTCACATTAGTTTATTTACTTATTCTACTGATAAGCTGTAAATCATGAATATATTTCCTATTCCTTAATCCTATGTAGTTATCATTGTACTTCTTTCTACTCAAAAGTCTAACTAGATGAAAGGGTATGATCAGTATATGTTCTTTCAAGGACATTAAAACATTTCCATATAGATAGACGGATAGGTAGGTAGATTTCAGATTTCTTCTGGACTAATCTATAGGTCCTAAGTAAGTGAAGTAAGCTTTCTGACTATCTAACCATTAGCAAAAACACAGCATTTTAAATACATAATCTAAGAGGACAATTCTCTCAACACATTTTGTACTTATTTTTATGAGATATTTAATAATTAAAATTTACATAATAAAATTTATCTAATTTAAAATTATCTAATACCTCAGTGTATAAATTCATTAAGTACTATATTTTGTTACTTCTTTAAAATATCTGGAAAAACACTATGCTGAATTTGAAATACTTCCCATGCTTTAATATGCAGATTTCCTCGCATATTATTTTCTTAAAATTTTATATTAAATTAACATTGCCTGTAGTAAAGTTCATTCTATTAAAAAATAATAAAGTAATAACCAGAAATCCAGAGACCCTGGTAACAAAGTTACTTAAAACCTAAGGGAAAACTAAATCAAGTATCAAAGGAATTAATCAACTTAATGTTAGCATTTAAAATATTCTAGAAAGACATAATAAAATGTATTTTTCACCTAAAATCTCAAACTTCATTACTTCTAACGGAACTCCCATTCATATCACAGACCCAAGACTATGTGAGACCAACTCAAATCAGTATTCTTTTTAAATTGAATTTTTCATGCCTTTCAGATAGATCTCATTATGATTATATGAAGGGATAGAGAGAGAGGCAGAGAGAGAAAGAAAGGGACAAAAATTGATCTCATTATGATCATATGAAGGAAGAGAGAGAAAGAGAGAGAAAGAGAGAGATGGAGAAATTGGCCATTGCCTTAAAATATTACTGACTTGGTCTGAAGAAAAGAGGAAATGCTTTTAGTCATGTATAAGCATCCTGTTAATTGTGTCAATTTTTGCTACCAACCTTATTCTTAGAACTGCCAAGTTTTAAATATTTCTCTTATGGTTTTTCTCAAATTATCTTTCAGTGACCTAGAAATAAAAATTTCAAATAAGCCCATCTTTGTTTTAAATTCACCAGTGTTTCAGATGATTACATAATACAAATATTAATTATATAATACCAATTACATAATACAAATATGGATTAGTTTTTAAAATATATACTGTGCATAAATCATAAGCAGGAATTAAAGCAAGATAAATGCAGTTGAAGATTCAAATATGCATATGTTTTAACACCAAATAGTCTTTATCTCTTTAATGGATATTAATTAATACTCAACATTAGGAATTAGTCTTCTATTACTGCCTACCTGCTAAGGCATAATTACTAGACTGGAACTATTCATTTTTCTGATTTCTTTGTGTATTTGCTTAGTACAAAAATAGAATCTCAGATTATTAAAGAGGAGATTTACAGTATGTTATCAGTTTAAAGATTCAATTTTCCCCTACATCTTAACAGCTCTGTTACTGGTATATGTCTTACAAATGATAGTATTGCCATAATTTCACTGGCTAAGCTTGGATCGTTTGATTTTCTTTCTTTTTTTCATACTTAGTAGTACATAGAATAATGATGCATCCTTTGATTGACTGCCAGAATCTTAGATTTGATGAAACATGGTATTGTCTTTAATTCAAACAACATAATGTTGGAATAAGAATACAATATATATTAGAGAAAGAAAATCATATGTGGGCTAATAACATGGTCAAAATCTTTCTGACCACATATTGTTTCTATCTCTAATACAATGTCAGAACAGACTAGGTCCAGGCTCCAGTCTCCGGGGCAGCCAGATATGGACAACAAGATACTGCCATAGAGATTGTTTATAGAAGTACCCAACCCACCACCATACAGAAAAGGTTCTCTTTGATGTTAACTAAAACATCTTGTCAGATTCAGTAGTCAATTTTCTGCCTTTGATTTACTCAATTTCACATTATAGTTTGTCAGTTAACTACAAAATTCTTGAAATATTTTTCGTATATTGTACAACATGCTCCTGAGTTTCTTCCTGTGTCGTCACTCTCTCTTTTTTCTCAGTCTCTTTTGAGGGATAGAGTTAAGCTTCACAGTGTCTAAGTGCTCCCCTTAACCCGCCTCTCTGCCATTTCTGCATGCCTTACCTAGATGATTTTTCACAAAGACTCTAAACATATAGGTATAAGTAAAGAAATTAATACAGATATAGATGTAGCAATAGATAATACATCTCTAGTCTTGGACATTTTTACTCAGATTCCTTTTGGACTCAAGAGTTATTAACAGCATTACTTTAAAACTATGTAGATGTTTATTATTTTTGATTAACTGAACATTAATTCTATATTAAAATTTGTCATTATTTTCTTTTATTTTATACATTATTTTATGTTATTGTTACACTTAGCACACTGGCTGTACTCACGAATTATAAACATCTGACCATTAATTTATCTATATATTATAAATTAGAATTATGATATTAATTAACTCAATTGCCAAAGTCACCATATAGCATCCAAAAATAAGATTTTTTTGTATCTTCCCTGCGGTTTAAAACTTTAATTCAGTTAATGTTTTTGGATAAGAAAGTTCAAGATTATAATGAATACTGGTAGTCACTCATCATGCAGTTACTTAATCTCATTTATGGAAAGCCTATTTTCAAAGATTTATCATCAAGAATGATGTTTGTTGTAGGTTTTTGATAGATATCCTTTATTTCTTTAGGGAAATCTCCTTCTACTCCTTTGTATGTCAAAAAAAGGAAAACTTTAGCATGTCTTAAAACTTTTTAAATTCACTCTCAGTATTGATTAAATTTTTCCATTTCCCTGTGTTGAATTGTCTTACTATATTGTTTTGTTTGAAAATCAGTGTAAACATTGACAGAAAATTGTTTTTAACTGCTTAATTAATCTGTTCATATTTTATTTAGGATTTTCATTTTTTTTAGTAATATTTGTCTTTAATTTTCTTTATGTGTAATATCTTCCTCTGGTTTTCATACCAGGGTTACATTTGGTTCTCAGACATATACAGAGCAGAAGCATCATCTTTTGCCTCCTCTAGAATTTAGGTAAGTGAAATGTTAAAAGAATAAAATAATAACAGTGTTTTTAAAATAAGGAAATAAAGAAACAGTAGACCAGGAAATTTGAAGACAATCAAGAAAATAACTGGTTGGTACTGCAGCAGTCTCCAGAAGAAAAATCAGTCATTTCCAAGATGGTTCAGAAGAAGGTATAAACTTAAAGGAAAACAACAACAACAAAACCTTTTATAAGAATTAGCAGGCATTGGCTTTCAGGTAATCAATGATCATCCTGCAATTATAACAGCTAGGTTGGCTGGCTTCTAAAACAATTGATAATATCAATTGTTGGCCAAGATACAAATCAATAGGAACTCTCATTCATTGCTAAGTGGAAATGCAATTTATACAGCCACTTTAGAAAACAGTTTGGCAGTTTCTTAAAAACATAACATACTTCTAATATATAACCCATCAATGACATTTCTCTCTATTATCCAACTGAATTTAAAACTTATGTCCACACAAAATCATGGATTCAAAGTTTCGTTTATAATTGTCAAAAGCTAGAAGCAACAAAAATGTCCATCAGTAGGCCAGTGGTTTTATAAATTGTGATTCATTATACAATAAAATATTATTTTGCCATATAAATAAATGAGTTGAACTATCAATTCATAAAAACACATAAAGCAACCTTAAACACGTATTACTAAGTGAAAGAAGCCAGTCAAGAAATACTATATATCATATGATAACAATTATATGACTTTATGAAAAAGGTTGAACTGTAGAGACAATAAAATGATTAGTGAGTACTAGAGATTTAGGCAGCATGAAAAGGGTCGACTAGGTGAAGCACACAGAATTTTTTTAGAGTGATGAAATTGCTCTGTATGCTATTGTAATTGCAGATACATAAAATAATGCATATATCAATGCCAGCTGACATTTAAAGAAAAATTTAATGCATGCAAATTGAAAAAAATAATAATTTAAGAGGTTGAGGGAATTCAAAGATAGAATATAGAATATGACAAATCAATCTAATTGTATTATAGATGTACAAAAGAGCCTCACTGAACTGTGTTGGATACAATGTCAGTGTTGGCAATAAGGGGAGTCTTAAAATCTAATGGCAAAACAAACGGTGCATAAGGGCTGCACTCTAGTTGAAACCTGGATACTGTACAGGTTATTCACCTAATAGATTTTGAGAAACGTCTTGGTGTATAAGCAACTGTAATGATGTGTGCCATTCATTTTTACTTTTGCTCCTCGTAGTCACCAAAGAGTGTCCAATGAACAAACTAAAAATAGAGAATTGATTTACTAGAAATCTAGTTAGAAAATACAATTTGGAGAAAATAGTCAGCAGCAAGGTATTTTAAATGTGAGGGAATAAATTCCTTAATCTCCATTAGTAAGAAGTTAACAAAAGTAAAAATCACAATCAAGAAATTGAACAATTATATATTTTAATGTGATTAACATCAGAAGCCAAAATAATGAGAAAACAGGAAAATTAAAAAATTTTAAATTTCCTGTTTGTTACAGTCTGATCAGTGGGACTAAGTGTAGGGTCAAGAAAGGATCATTTTAATTTTGGCTGATTTATACCATGTGTTTGAGTAACTTTATTTGAAAATTATACTCATACAGGAAAAATTAAGAAAAGTCTCTTGAGTAGTCATGCTAAAGGGTAAACCTAACATTATATTCAAATTATTTCTTTTTTTCTTTTTCTTTTTTTTTTTTTGAGACAAAGTTTCACTCTTGTTGCCCAGGCTGGAGGGCAATGGTGCAATCTCTGCTCGCCTCAACCTCCGCCTCCCAGGTTCAAGCAATTCTCCTGCCTCAGGCTCCTGAGTAGCTGCTGGGATTACAGGCGTGCACCACCACACCTGGCTAATTTTGTATTTTTAGAAGAGATGGGGTTTGGTTTCTCTATGTTGAGGCTGGTCTTAAACTCCTGACCTCAGGTGATCCACCCACCTCAGCCTCCCAAAGTGCTGGGATTGTAGGCGTGAGCCACTACGCCCGGCCTCAGATTATTTCTAAAGCAGTATAAAAGAGAATACATCTCAAATACATGGGAAGTCATGAACACATAATTACGTTTAATTCATAGTATTGAAATATTTACCTGCAAACCAACAAACATTGAATATACTTACAATTTATTCAAGCCAATATATTGACAAAATATCAAAATCAATCACAAGAAACACAAGATGTTGGGAAGAATAATAATGAAAGAGAAAGACTGTAGAAGAAAACATTACAACTGTTAAATATGATAAACATATTTAAGAACTGGTTTAATGAAAACATAAAAATAGATAAGATATGTTACAATGGTTTAAATGAAGACCATTTAGAGTAATATATAAAATATATAATATATAGCTGTACAGAAATAAATAAAAACATATCAATGAAATCAATCTTTCAGAAAATATAAATTACTAAATTTTATTCTAGAGATGACTACAAAGAAAAAATTAAAATATTATGTTAAAATAACAGAAATAAAAATGTTATCAAATACATATTTTATTTATTTTTACTATTACTTTTTTTTTTTTTTTTTTTTGAGATGGAGTCTCACTCTGTTGCCTAGGCTGAAGTGCAGTGGTGCAATCTCAGCTCACTGCAACCTCTGCCTCCCGGGTTCAAGCGATTTTCCTGCCTCAGCCTTCCGAGTAGGTGAGATTACAGGCATGCACCACCATGCCTGGCTAATTTTTGAAGTTTTAGTAGTGACAGAGTTTCACCATGTTGGCCAGGCTTGTCTCAGACTCCTAACCTCAGATGATCTGCCTGCCTTGGCCTTCCAAAGTGCTGGTATTACAAGCATGAGTCACTACGCCTGGCCCCAAATACACATTTTAAAAGGATTTTTTGCTAAAGTATACCTATATTTTGATAAAAAAGTTACAGATGCTATATAATTGCATGTAAAGTTAGTTAAACACCTCACAAAAGGAAACTATTGAAACCCATTTAGAGTATTCTGCTCAATACTTAACGTGCTATGGAACAGTATTATGAGAATATCTAACTCTACATATTGGTGCATTAATGCAAGGAGAAAAATATAACATTTTGCATACCAAAAATAAAATTTATTATTCATCTCTCAAAGAGCAGTTTAAACATATTTTATTTGTAGTGAATCATCAATACAGTAATAAAGATTTGTTAATTAAAAGTAAGGGTTTAATTGAACTTGACTATTTTAAGTTTAGAGATTCATGGCTCTTACTTTTTTTCAGAATGATCTGTGGACTACAGAATTTTAGAGATGGTCAATATTTCCAGAAAGAATTAAAATAATGTTCCATAAGTCATAGTCTCAAAGGGAATGGTAAGCTGTGATGTTACTTTTATCTGATGGGACCCTTCTTGGATAGATTGAGGAGGAACACAATATTATGAAATGAGAAAACACTTCAAAGTCAAATAAACCTGCCTTTGACTTCCACCTCTGTTTCTTTATAGTTGAGGGACACTAAAACAAATCATTTAGTCTGTGAGCTTCAATTTCCTCATCTGAAAATGGTGATAATTTTCCTCTGACTCATGGGTTTTAATCAAGTATGTAAAATGCGTTGTATAGTGCCTGATACATATTACCATAAAAGATAGCTATTGGCTATAATACACACATTAATCATTCATGGGTGAATTCACTTAACACACATAATTGAAGTAAAATGCAGTTCAAATTCAGCTGTTCTACTATACCTGTCCCCATAATAGTATGCAAAAATTGGCTTGAACTCTGTCCTAATGAAGTATATACAGTATTGAAAATTATATTATTAACCATGTTTTAGAAAATGTCCTAAATATTCTCACCATATTCCCAATGTAGATATTATTATGATCTCTACTTTATAAAACAGGCACTTGAAGCATAGAAGGTTAACTTAACCACAGTAACATGAGCTAGTAAGTAGTAGTGTAAAATAAGTTTTTCATTGTCTGAGATTACACCCGGAGTTCTTTGTCCTACCTCCAAGAAAATTAATGAGCGCGGACACATAGGTGAAGTTGGAGTGAAAGTTTAATAAGCTAAAGAAGAAAGCTCCGCCGGGCGTGGTGGCTCAGCCTGTAATCCCAGGGCACTTTGGGAGGCCAAGGCATGCAGAACACAAGGTCAAGAGATCGAGACCATCCTGGCCAACATGGTGAAACCCCGTCTCTACTAAAAACACAAAAATACAAAAACAAACACAAACAAACAAACAAAAAAAGCCGGGCGTGTTGGCAACAGCCTGTAATCCCAGCTACTCGGGAGGCTGAGGCAGGAGAACTGCTTGAACCCGGGAGGCGGAGGTTGCAGTGAGCTGAGATAGGCCACTGCACTGCAGCCTGGGCAACAAGCGAAACTCTGTCTCCAAAAAGAAAAAAAAAAAAAAGACGAAGAAGAAAAAGAAAGTTCACTGCCAGCAGAAGAGAGAGTTCTGAATGGAAGTACCTACTATGAGGCCTGTTTTGGGTTTTTATGGACTGGAAAGGGGAAAGAATGTGCTTAGTCTGCGGGTTGTCTTAGCCAATGCCTGACTTAGCTTGGCCAGGGACCTTAGCCCAGGACCAATCAGGCGCTGAAATAATGATTCACAGATGCTGCTTAGCTTGACCTAACACTATCGGAAGCTGAAGTGAATGTCTGGTCCGGAACTTTGGCCTGGGACCAATCGGGCTGAAGCGATGATTCATAGAAGCCGGAGGTAAAGTTCTAATAAAGGAAAGTATAGTGTCCACCAGAACCTACTGGGGCCCACCTATGCCCATACCCACAAAAAAAGAAGGAACTTTTCCTGGGAACCTGCTGACTGTAAAAAGGACAAAGACATTTCTATGCCAGGCTTTGTTCCCTTATCTGAGTGAGCTAGAGGTTTTGTGCAATTTTTATCCAAATGGGCTAGAGAGTTTTTGTTTTTGTTTTGTTTTGTTTTTTAATCTGTGCAGCCGTGGGCATGTCTCTAGGCACAACATCCTGTGCTAGTTCCATCACTGGTGCCTGCAGCCTGAATTTTTTCCCATGCTGCTTTTTATGTTATGTGGGGATGAAGCATTGACCCCTGGGTCAGGGGCTATTCCGGGACCCTTCCCTTGCTATCTACCTAAGGCAAACTAATTCCTTTCAGTAGAACCAAGATTCAAACACGGCACCTTGTTACATGGCCCAAGAGCCTTACTGCAATGATATATCATTGATCAGAGAGGCACACAAATACACAGCAAACTGTATCTGTAAGATTCCAACAACAGCATTTAGCATAGAGATATGATTAAGAAAACAATATGGTCATGGAAAGTTGCCACAAGGATATGAAGATTTGCTGAGACAGGAATGAAGATCACTAATTCTTCTTGGATACATACATAAAAACCTTGTATCTACAAGGTAAATTAATTTTTGCTTTCTTCAAAATGAGAATGTGAAATCTAGCACATTTGGGTAGGGTAAACTAATAATCAAATCTCCTGGGGATAGTTAGACATCCTACTTTCGTCAACTCAACTGATTCATAGCTTAAACATATATAAAAAAGGCAAGAGTTCCAAATTTTGCTTGTCATCATTTAGAAAGTATATCTCTTGAGAACCAACATAGGGAAAGAGCCGAATTAAAGAAAAAAACAAAAACAAAAACAGGGAATTCAAAATATAGAATCAGAATTGTGAAACTTTTAATGCAATATTTTAGTTTAATATCAGTTATTTTCATAATGTGCATCAACATTAAATTTTCCTAATCTCCTTTAGTCCATCTTATCCATGTGTGTACCATTTCACCTCTTTCCCTACAGCTTGTGAAGAAAAAATATACTTCTCACTGTTCAGGATAAATTTAACCTGCCAGCATTCATCTCATTTGACCTACTTCCTTTGAAACTAGATGTATCTTTTATTCTTCTCTCTTCCTTGGGATCTAAAAGTTCTCTTCCATTTCTTTGTAAACCATGATCAAGTAATGTTTTATCTCTTTCTACTCAAAAATAAAACAAGACAAAAAGTTGGCATCTTTTTTTCCTTTGGCCTTCCTCTAAATTTAGTCTGTGTGCTTTCCATTATTTTATTATGTCTATTTCTAACTCACTCTATGTGAGTGTGTTGTGTGTGTGTGTATGTTTAATAATGATCACCTTAATGGGTTTAAATGGCTTATTACGGTTTTCATTTGCATTTCTATAATGATTAGTAGTGTTGAGCATCTTTTCATGTGCTCCTTAGCAATTTGTATATCTTTGGAGAAATGTGCATTCAAGTATTTTTCCCCTATTTAAAGTTTTTAATTGTTTCGTGTTGAATTGTAGGAGTTCTTTATGTATACTGGATATAAACCCCATATTAAACATACTTTACAAAAATTTTCTTCTATCACATAAGTTGCCTTTTCACTGTCTTGATTTGTCCTTTGACAGTAAATATTTAATTTTGATGCAGTCCTTTTTTTTTTTTTTTTTTTTTTTTTTGAGACGGAGTCTCGCTCTGCCGCCCAGGCTGGAGTGTAGTGGCCGGATCTCAGCTCACTGCAAGCTCCGCCTCCCGGGTTTCCGCCATTCTCCTGCCTCAGCCTCCCGAGTAGCTGGGACTACAGGCGCCCGCCAGGTCGCCCGGCTAGTTTTTTGTATTTTTAGTAGAGACGGGGTTTCATCATGTTAGCCAGGATGGTCTCGATCTCCTGACCTCGTGATCCGCCCGTCTCGGCCTCCCAAAGTGCTGGGATTACAGGCTTGAGCCACCACGCCCGGCCGATGCAGTCCTTTTTATTTCTCTTTTCTTGTCTGTGCTGCTGCTGTTATATTCAAGAAATAATTGCCAAATTCTATGTCATGAAACTTCCCGACTTTGTTTCCTTCTAAGAATCTTATAGTTTTAGCTCCTATGTTTAAACCTTGATCTATTTTGGAAAAGTGTTTTTTAAATAATCAATTTGTTATTTGTTTTCTTTATTGTTTCTGGACTTTGATCTTAGTTAAGTTTTCCATACTCCTAGAATTTCAAAGGATTCAGCTGTATTTTTACATTATTATTCTTATGATTTTATTTTTTGGCTTAAATATTTGATATTTGGTATTTCTGTTGTTGTGAGGAATCAGCTCTATTCTATTATTTTCCAAGTGACTATCTAGTTATCACAACACCAACTATTAAGTATTTATTTTTTCAGCCGGGCGCGGTGGCTCAAGCCTGTAATCCCAGCACTTTGGGAGGCCGAGACGGGCGGATCACGAGGTCAGGAGATCCAGACCATCCTGGCTAACACGGTGAAACCCCTTGTCTACTAAAAAAATCCAAAATCTATCCGGGCGAGGTGGCGGGTGCCTGTAGTCCCAGGTACTCAGGAGGTTGAGGCAGGAGAATGGTGTAAACCTGGGAGGCAGAGCTTGCAGTGAGCTGAGATCCAGTCACTGCACTCCAGCCTGGGCGACAGAGCGAGACTCCGTCTCAAAAAAAACCCCAAAAACAGTATTTATATTTTCTCACTGAATTT
Organism: Rhinopithecus roxellana; assembly: GCF_007565055.1. Lineage (NCBI taxonomy): Eukaryota > Metazoa > Chordata > Mammalia > Primates > Cercopithecidae > Rhinopithecus > Rhinopithecus roxellana. The sequence continues at coordinate 141,624,574 of NC_044553.1, read as the reverse complement.
AAATTTAAATAATGCCTTTATTATATATAAAACATCCATATAATATTTGGTCTAGTTTTCCCTTTTGTTTGCTTATTCAGACACTAATATTATTCTGTTTTAACTAAAGAGACTACATATTATACTTTAATATTTAGGGTAGTTAAACTCTAATTTCCTCTTCTTTATAAGGGTTTTCTTACCTACACTTTATAATTATAATAGCATCCACTTTGTAACCAAATTGTATATTTCTAAGAAATGGAAAACAATGGGTAATCACACATAAATGTTTTTCTATTGTCTATGATGTTTATCCCTGTTCTTAATATGAGATATTTATTTTCTTCTCTCTGCAGTCTTTGGTTTTAGTTTGTTGTTTTCTTCCCCTAGTTTCTTAAGTTGTAAAATTAGATTGATGATTTGAGATTTTTTTAAAATATAAGCATTTATAGCTATAAATTATTTTCTTAGCACTGTGTTCCATAGATTTGATATGTCATATTTCTGTTTAAATTTGTCTCTAAGTATTTTCTAATTTCCTTTTTGATTTCTTCTTTGATCAATTGGTTGTTTAAGAGTATTCTTTTTAATTCCCACAAATTTGTGAATTTTTCAGTTTTACTTTTATCTTCACGCCATTATTTGGGACATATACTTTGCATAATGTTTAACTTTTTAAACCATTGAGGCTTAATTTTAGGCCTAATAAGTCATCTATTTTAGAAAATGACCTATGTGTATGTCATTGCTGTGAAGTAATGTTGTCTATGTGTCTGTTAGACCCAACTGGTTTATTGTGTTGTTCAAGTCCTCCATTTTCTTTGTTATCTTCTGTCCATTTTCTCTGTCCGTTATTGAATGTGGAGTACTGAAGTCTCCAAATATTATTGTAGAATTATTTATTTCTTCTTTAAAGTCTGTCAGTTGTTTCTTCACAAATTTTGATGATTTGTTATAAGGTACACAAATGTTTATTATTGTTACATCTTCTCGTTTTATTAAATGTTTTATTAATTATAATATCTTTCTTTGTCTCAAACTTTTTGATTTATGTATATTTTGTTTACATGTGTATAGCCACCCTCATTCTATTTTGGTTAAAATTTGTGTGGAATATCGTTTCATTTTCAACCTATTTGTGTCTTAGGAGCTAAATTGAGTCTCCTGTAGAAAGCATATATTTGGATCATTTATTTTTATCAATTTCACTAATCTGTATCTTTTGATTGGGAAGTATAATTCATTTACAATTAAAGTAATTGCAGATAAAGACTAACATACTTCCTTACTTTGATATTTTTTGTTCCTCAGTGTTTGCATTACCACCATCCTATGTGTTTAGTTTATTTTTTGTTATGTTTTGATTTTGAAAAGTATGTGTCATTTTTATTTTCTTATCTACATTCTATAAATATTTTATTTGTGGTTACAATAGTAATACATGTAATAATATAAAGCTATAACCCTTAATATTAATTTATATCAGTTTAAATTCAATAGCATATAGAAACTTTACTTTTTTATCAGTTTTATCTCCACTCCTGTAAGTTGTTGATGTCAGAAAATTGCACCCTTATACATTTTGTCTCCAAAAACATAAACTAATAATTATTTTAAATGCATTATCCTCTTAATTTAGAAAACAAAAATTAACTAAAAAATTAAGTTATAAGCTATTGTTAGAATAATACTGTTTTATAATTGTCCATGTATTTACTTTATTGAGACATATATATCTTTATATGGTTTCCAATTATTATCTAGCACCTTTTATTTCACCTTGCACACTGCTTCCATTATTGCTCACAGAGCAGGTCTAGTGATAACAAACTCTACCACCTTTTGTTTATCTGAGAGTGTCTTAATTTATTTCTTACTTTTGAAGGACAAATTAGGCAGATATAAGATTCTTGATTCTTGTTTTTCTTTTAACACTTTTTATATATTGGCCCACCGCCTTGTCATTGTCAAACTTTCTGATAAGGAATCTGCTGATCATTTTATTAAAGATCGCTTGTATGTGACAAATTGGTTCCTCCTTGATGCTTTTGAGCCTCTCTGTTTTTGGCTTTAAACAACTTGATTATAATATGTCTTGAGGGGGCGGAGCAAGATGGCCGAATAGGAACAGCTCCAGTCTCCAACTCCCAGCACGAGCCACACAGAAGACTGGTGATTTCTGCATTTTCAACTGAGGTACTGGGGTCATCTCACTAGGGAATGCCGGACAATTGGTGCTGGTCAGCTGCTGCAGCCCGACCAGGAGAGCTGAAGCAGGGCGAGGCATCGCCTCACCTGGGAAGCGCAAAGGGGAAGGGAATCCCTTTTCCTAGCCAGGGGAACTGAGACACACAACACCTGGAAAATCGGGTAATTCCCACCCCAATACTGCGCTTTAAGCAAATGGGCACACCAGGAGATTATACCCACACCTGGCCGGGAGGGTCCCACGGCCAAGGAGCCTCCCTCATTGCTAGCACAGCAGTCTGCGATCTAACCGAAACGGCAGCAGTGAGGCTGGGGGAGGGGCGCCGACCATTGCTGAGGTTTAAGTAGGTAAACAAAGCCGCTGGGAAGCTCGAACTGGGTGGAGCTCACAGCAGCTCAAGGAAACCTGCCTGTCTCTGTAGACTCCACCTCTGGGGACAGGGCACAGCTAAACAACAAAAGGGGAAGCAGCAGAGGCCTGTGCAGATGCGAACGACTCTGTCTGACAGCTTTGAAGAGAGCAGTGGATCTCCCAACACGGAGGTTGAGATCTGAGAAGGGACAGACTGCCTGCTCAAGTGGGTCCCTGACCCCTGAGTAGCCTAACTGGGAGACATCCCCCACTAGGGGCAGTCTGACACCCCACACCTCACAGGGTGGAGTACACCCCTGAGAGGAAGCTTCCAAAGTAAGAATCAGACAGGTACACTCGCTGTTCAGCAATATTCTATCTTCTGCAACCTCTGCTGCTGATACCCAGGCAAACAGGGTCTGGAGTGGACCTCAAGCAATCTCCAACAGACCTACAGCTGAGGGTCCTGACTATTAGAAGGAAAACTATCAAACAGGAAGAACACCTATACCAAAACCCCATCAGTACGTCACCATCATCAAAGACCAGAGGCAGATAAAACCACGAAGATGGGGAAGAAGCAGGGCAGAAAAGCTGGAAATTCAAGAAATAAGAGCGCATCTCCCCCTGCAAAGGAGCGCAGCTCATCGCCAGCAACGGATCAAAGCTGGTCAGAGAATGACTTTGACGAAATGAGAGAAGAAGGCTTCAGTCCATCAAACTTCTCAGAGCTAAAGGAGGAATTACGTACCCAGTGCGAAGAAACTAAAAATCTTGAAAAAAGAGTGGAAGAATTGATAGCTAGAATAATTAATGCAGAGAAGGTCATAAATGAAATGACAGAGATGAAAACCATGACACGAGAAATACGTGACAAATCCACAAGCTTCAGTAACCGACTCGATCAACTGGAATAAAGAGTATCAGTGATTGAGGATCAAATGAATGAAATGAAGCGAGAAGAGAAACCAAAAGAAAAAAGAAGAAAAAGAAATGAACAAAGCCTGCAAGAAGTATGGGATTATGTAAAAAGACCAAATCTACATCTGATTGGGGTGCCTGAAAGTGAGGGGGGAAAATGGAACCAAGTTGGAAAACACTCTTCAGGATATCATCCAGGAGAACTTCCCCAAGCTAGTAGGGCAGGCCAACATTCAAATTCAGGAAATACAGAGAACACCACAAAGATACTCCTCGAGAAGAGCAACTCCAAGACACATAATTGCCAGATTCACCAAAGTTGAAATGAAGGAAAAGATCTTAAGGGCAGCCAGAGAGAAAGGTCAGGTTACCCACAAAGGGAAGACCATCAGACTAACAGCAGAGCTCTCAACAGAAACTCTACAAGCCAGAAGAGAATGGGGGCCAATATTCAACGTTCTTAAAGAAAAGAATTTTAAACCCAGAATTTCATATCCAGCCAAACTAAGTTTCATAAGTGAAGGAGAAATAAAATCCTTTACAGATAAGCAAATGCTTAGAGATTTTGTCACCACCAGGCCTGCCTTACAAGAGACCGTGAAGGAAGCCCTAAACATGGAAAGGAACAACCGGTACCAGCCATTGCAAAAACATGCCAAAATGTAAAGACCATCGAGGCTAGGAAGAAACTGCATCAACTAACGAGCAAAATAACCAGTTAATATCATAATGGCAGGATCAAGTTCACACATAACAATATTAACCTTAAATGTTAATGGACTAAATGCTCCAATTAAAAGACACAGACTGGCAAACTGGATAAAGAGTCAGGACCCATCAGTCTGCTGTATTCAGGAGACCCATCTCACATACAGAGACATACATAGGCTCAAAATAAAGGGATGCAGGAAGATCTACCAAGCAAATGGAGAACAAAAAAAAGCAGGGGTTGCAATCCTAGTCTCTGATAAAATAGACTTTAAACCATCAAAGATCAAAAGAGACAAAGAAGGCCATTACATAATGGTAAAGGGATCAATTCAACAGGAAGAGCTAACTATCCTAAATATATATGCACCCAATACAGGAGCACCCAAATTCATAAAGCAAGTCCTTAGAGACTTACAAAGAGACTTAGACTCCCATACAATAATAATGGGAGACTTCCACACTCCACTGTCAACATTAGACAGATCAACGAGACAGAAAGTTAACAAGGATATCCAGGAATTGAACTCATCTCTGCACCAAGCGGACCTAATAGAAATCTATAGAACTCTCCACCCCAAATCAACAGAATATACATTCTTCTCAGCACCACATCACACTTATTCCAAAATTGACCACATAATTGGAAGTAAAACACTCCTTAGCAAATGTAAAAGAACAGAGATTATAACAAACTGTCTCTCAGACCACAGTGCAATCAAACTAGAACTCAGGACTAAGAAACTCAATCAAAACCGCTCAACTACATGGAAACTAAACAACCTGCTCCTGAATGACTACTGGGTACATAATGAAATGAAGGCAGAAATAAAGATGTTCTTTGAAACCAATGAGAACAAAGATACAACATACCAGAATCTCTGGGACACATTTAAAGCAGTGTGTAGAGGGAAATTTATAGCACTAAATGCCCACAAGAGAAAGCTGGAAAGATCTAAAATTGACACTCTAACATCACAATTAAAAGAACTGGAGAAGCTGGCCGGGCGCGGTGGCTCAAGCCTGTAATCCCAGCACTTTGGGAGGCCGAGGCGGGTGGATCACGAGGTCAGGAGATCGAGACCCTCCTGGCTTACACGGTGAAACCCCGTCTCCACTAAAAATACAAAAAACTAGCCGGGCGTGGTGGCGGGCGCCTGTAGTCCCAGCTACTCGGAGGCTGAGGCGGGAGAATGGCGGGAACCCGGGAGGCGGAGCTTGCAGTGAGCCGAGATCGCGCCACTGCACTCCAGCCTGGGCGACACAGAGAGACTCCGTCTCAAAAAAAAAAAAAAAAAGGACTGGAGAAGCAAGAGCAAACACATTCAAAAGCTAGCAGAAGGCAAGAAATAACTAAGATCAGAGCAGAACTGAAGGAGATAGAGACACAAAAAACCCTCCAAAAAATCAATGAATCCAGGAGTTGGTGTTTTGAAAAAATCAACAAAATTGACAGACCGCTAGCAAGACTAATAAAGAAGAAAAGAGAGAAAAATCAAATAGACGCAATAAAAAATGATAAAGGGGATATCACCACGGACCCCACAGAAATACAAACTACCATCAGAGAATACTATAAACACCTCTAGGCAAATCAGCTAGAAAATCTAGAAGAAATGGATAATTTCCTGGACACTTACACTCTTCCAAGACTAAACCAGGAAGAAGTTGAATCCCTAAATAGACCAATAGCAGGCTCTGAAATTGAGGCAATAATTAATAGCCTACCAACCAAAAAAAGTCCAGGACCAGATGGATTCACAGCTGAATTCTACCAGAGGTACAAGGAGGAGCTGGTACCATTCCTTCTGAAACTATTCCAATCAATAGAAAAAGAGGGAATCCTCCCTAACTCATTTTATGAGGCCAACATCATCCTCATACCAAAGCCTGGCAGAGACACAACAAAAAAAGAGAATTTTAGACCAATATCCCTGGTGAACATCGATGCAAAAATCCTCAATAAAATACTGGCAAACCGGATTCAGCAGCACATCAAAAAGCTTATCCACCATGATCAAGTGGGCTTCATCCCTGGGATGCAAGGCTGGTTCAACATTAACAAATCAATAAATGTAATCCAGCATATAAACAGAATCAAAGACAAGAACCACATGATTATCTCAATAGATGCAGAAAAGGCTTTTGACAAAATTCAACAGCCTTTCATGCTACAAACGCTCAAAAAATTCGGTATTGATGGAACATACCTCAAAATAATAAGAGCTATTTATGACAAACCCACAGCCAATATCATACTGAATGGGCAAAAACTGGAAAAATTCCCTTTGAAAACTGGCACAAGACAGGGTTGCCCTCTCTCACCACTCCTATTCAACGTAGTGTTGGAAGTTCTGGCTAGGGCAATCAGGCAAGAGAAAGAAAAAAGCGTATCCAGTTAGGAAAAGAAGAAGTCAAATTGTCCCTGTTTGCAGATGACATGACTGTATATTTAGAAAACCCCATTGTCTCAGCCCAAAATCTCCTTAAGCTGATAAGCAACTTCAGCAAAATCTCAGGATACAAAAGTAATGTGCAAGAATCACAAGCATTCTTATACACCAGTAACAGACAAACAGAGAGCCAAATCATGAATGAACTTCCATTCACAATTGCTTCAAAGAGAATAAAATACCTAGGAATCCAACTTACAAGGGATGTGAAGGACCTCTTCAAGGAGAACGACAAACCACTGCTCAGTGAAATAAAAGAGGACACTAACAAATGGAAGAACATACCATGCTCATGGATAGGAAGAATCAATATCATGAAAATGGCCATACTCCCCAAGGTTATTTATAGATTCAATGCCATCCCCATCAAGCTACCAGTGACTTTCTTCACAGAATTGGAAAAAGCTGTTTTAAAGTTCATATGGAACCAAAAAAGAGCCCGCATTGCCAAGACAATCCTAAATCATAATTACAAAGCTGGAGACATCATGCTACCTGACTTCAACTATACTACAAGGCTACAGTAACCAAAACAGTATGGTATTGGTACCAAAACAGAGATATAGACCAATGGAACAGAACAGAGTCCTCAGAAATAATACCACACATCTACAGCCATCTGATCTTTGACAAACCTGAGAGAAACAAGAAATGGGGAAAGGATTCCCTATTTAATAAATGGTGCTGGGAAAATTGGCTAGCCATAAGTAGAAAGCTGAAACTGGATCCTTTCCTTACTCCTTATGCGAAAATTAATTCAAGATGGATTAGAGCCTTAAATGTTAGACCTAATACCATAAAAACCCTAGAAGAAAACCTAGGTAGAACCATTCAGGACATAGGCACGGGCAAGGAGTTCATGTCGAAAACACCAAAAGCAACGGCAGCAAAAGCCAAAATTGACAAATGGGATCTAATTAAACTAAAGAGCTTCTGCACAGCAAAAGAAACTACCATCAGAGTGAACAGGCAACCTACAGAATGGGAGAAAATTTTTGCAATCTACTCATCTGACAAACGGCTAATATCCAGAATCTACAAAAAACTCAAACAAATTTACAAGAAAAAAGCAAACAACCCCATCAAAAAGTGGGCAAAGGATATGAACAGACATTTCTCAAAAGAAGATATTCATACAGCCAACAGACACATGAAAAAATGCTCGTCATCACTGGCCATCAGAGAAATGCAAATCAAAACCACAATGAGATACCATCTCACACCAGTTAGAATGGCAATCATTAAAAAGTCAGGAAACAACAGGTGCTGGAGAGGATGTGGAGAAATAGGAACACTTTTACACTGTTGGTGGGATTGTAAACTAGTTCAACCATTATGGAAAACAGTATGGCGATTCCTCAAGGATCCAGAACTAGATGTCCCATATGACCCAGCCATCCCACTACTGGGTATATACCCAAAGGGTTATAAATCATGCTGCTATAAAGACACATGTACACGTATGTTTATTGCGGCACTATTCGTAATAGCAAAGACTTGGAATCAACCCAAATGTCCATGTGTGACAGACTGGATTAAGAAAATGTGGCACATATACACCATGGAATATTATGTAGCCATAAAAAGGATGAGTTTGCGTCCTTTGTAGGGACATGGATGCAGCTGGAAACCATCATTCTTAGCAAACTATCACAAGAACAGAAAACCAAACACCGCATGTTCTCACTCATAGGTGGGAACTGAACAATGACATCACTTGGACTCGGGAAGGGGAACATCACACATCGGGGCCTGTCATGGGGAGGGGGGAGGGGGGAGGGATTGCATTGGGAGTCATACCTGATATAAATGACGAATTGATGGGTGCTGACGAGTTGCTGAGTGCAGCACACCAACATGGCACAAGTATACATATGTAACAAACCTGCACGTTATGCACATGTACCCTAGAACTTAAAGTATAATAAAAAAAAAAAGAAAAAAGAAAAAAATATGTCTTGGTGTGAATCTTTTTTTGGTTTTTTCTGCTTGGAGTTCTTCGATGTTCTTGCATGTCTATATTCATGTCTTTCATCAAATTAAGAAACTTTTCACCTATTGTTTCTTTAAATATTATCGCTGTTCCTGTATCTCTCCTTTCGTCTTCTGAGACTGTCATTAATACATGTTGGTCATGTGATGGTCGCCCACAGCTCCCTTATTTTCTGATCATTTTTAAATAATACCTTTTCTCTCTTTTAGTTCAATTTGATTTGCCTGTTGTCCTATCTTCAAGCTTACTGATGTTTTCTTTTTTTTTTTTTTTTTTTTTTTTTGAGACGGAGTCTCGCTCTGTCACCCGGGCTGGAGTGCAGTGGCTGGATCTCAGCTCACTGCAAGCTCCGCCTCCCGAGTGTACGCCATTCTCCTGCCTCAGCCTCCAGAGTAGCTGGGACTACAGGCGCCCACCACCTCGCCCGGCTAGTTTTTTTTGTATTTTTTTAGTAGAGACGGGGTTTCACCATGTTAGCCAGGATGGTCTCGATCTCCTGACCTCGTGATCCGCCCGTCTCGGCCTCCCAAAGTGCTGGGATTACAGGCTTGAGCCACCGCGCCCGGCCCAAGCTTACTGATGTTTTCTTCTGTCTACTCAAATTTATCTTTGAATCCCTCTAGAAATTTCTTATTTCAGATATTTTATCTTTTACTATTGATTTTTGTAAGGCTTTCTACCTTTTTATTAATATTTCCATTTTGTTTATACATCATTTTCTTGACTTTCTCCACATTTTCCATTTGTACTTTGAGGAGTTGTTATAAAGACTTTGTCTAGTAGGCTTTTTATCTAGTCCATCATTTAGAAATTATCTTTTTTTATTATTTTTCCTTTAAATGTTCCAAACTTTCTCTTGTTTTTTGTATGCCTTGTGAGTATTTTTTAAAAACTGGACATTTCAAGCTGTAGTAACTGGAAATCAGATTCTTATCCATCACCAAAGTTTTCTGTTTTTATGTTATTATTTTAGGATGGGAGATGGTTGCAGGTTATCTGTCTGCCAAGGATTTGCCTGAGATGTAAAATTAATTGTCTTTTCAAATATTCTGTAAGCTTTTCTTTTACCTGGGTGTGTGTGGTTATTTTCTAATTTTACCCATATATGTAGCTGTTATTGAATTTTGTAATATTTAATGTCTGACTCCCAAAAATGAGAAAAAGAGAAAAAATTTAGAAAGCAACAATGGAGGTCCTGTCCCTTTAAAACCTCTGGGAAGTCCCTTCAGCTGAAATTGGAGCAGCTTGCAACAAAAGGAGCAGTACAACCTCATTGGCTCCCAACTTATTTGTCTTTACCTCAGTATTCAAAAGCAGCAACCAAAAATCAGAGCATAAATCCCCAATACTTGGTGGAAAGGATTTATTATACCTGTATTGCCCTACAACAAAATTTGTGCATGATTTCCAGAAACATGTGTACAGGGTGAGTGCTAAGAACTGAAATTAACCTCACTTTATAGTCCAAGTCTTCTTTAGAAAATTATAAGCCTGAAATAAACTCAGAAATTCTAAAATGGTTATATCAGACAGATTCTACTTGTGTAACAGTATAAGCATAGAAACAGATTTCTGGTGTCTTCTACTCTGCCATATTCTGAGAATCTCTAACTCAGAGTTTTTAGGAAATTCTATTAAATGTACAGCTCTGTATTTCAGTGATTTTCTTGTTATTTAATTTGCTGTTATAAAAGTGATCCTCCTTCTGCTATAGGTTCATTCTAGCTTTTGTTAATACATGTAACTTAATTCATTTTTATTTTTGTATGTTGCATTTATTACCTGTTTTCAATGGTGTGCTTAGTTGTATTATTTGCTAACTTCTATGGACAATTTCAGATATTCAATATTTCATTCAGTGGTTCACAAAATTCCTGAACTTTTAACCATGTACTCTTACAAACTAGTACAAACCAGCTCCAGCATTATTCTGCCTTTTACTTCAGTAAACTGTATTTGCAATAGTTTTTTTTATTAACTAATTCTATTGAATTTCCAAATGCATAATTATACTCTTGATAGTTTTACACTTTCTATTTTTACAATTTTAATCTTTTTTATTGTTTAATTGTTGTAGTTAATATTCTATAATTTCTATAAATTGTTAGATGTTACTGGAGATGTTAAACAATCATACCTTGTTGCCAATTTTGTAGTGAAGCTTCTTGTGTTTCCTACTGAATAAGCTTCTGGTCCTTGAACTCATGTAGATGTGTTTGTTTATGTGTGTGCTTGTGTGTATAATTATGCTAATGGTAACCTAGTAAATTCTATTTTACTGAGTGTTTTTAATCTAAATTAATCTTTATATTGCTTTTTGTATGGTGCTTATGTGCATCCATACAGGATCTCTGAAATAAAAATCATATGATTTTTTCGAAGTTCTATTAATGTGATTGTAGTAATAAATTTCTTAATAATGAGCCACTATTTTATTTTTGGCATAAACTCTCTTTGGCCATGTTTTGCTTAGTACTTACTCTATTTGACTGTGATTCTATGTTTTATGACATACTATACTATTTAAGTCATTACATCAGTATTCCCTAATGTGATTGGTCTATATTTATCTTATTTTAAGTTAATTTTTGCATGGCTTTAAAAAATTATCAAATTTGGAAGAGTTATCAGTATATATCTTTAAATTGTCCAGCAAGATGGCCAATCTAATTTAAATTCATTCCTCTCTTAAAAGAAAACTGATGGTTGAGATCTACACTTAAATGGTAACAATCCTTTATTTAGGAATAGTATATCACAGATGATGTGAACTATGCAATTATATTCTACATTTATCTTTTGAGATCAGTTACAGAGGCTGTCATTTCCATTTTAAATATGGGAAAATAAATGAATGACTTGAGATGTTCATTTGGTTAACTAACAGAAATAAATTCAAATTTCATTCTCTTGACACAAGAGAAAAATTATCTGTAATGTTTTGCTGCGTTCCCTTCCAGAGAAAATAATGAGGGACACTAAGCCATTCACTTCCATGCTTATTGTTCTTTCTTTAGTGAATGGTTTGAAAGTAAAATCTGGAATTACAGAATGGAATTGTTTTATCTGTCTTGATGGCTAACTAGACAGCAAAGTTACAAAGTGCCCTATGCACCTTGATATAATATAGCCAACAATTCTCAATGAATGAACAGATGATTTTTATCATTCTAGAGTTATTTTGTAATTTTTTTGGAACACGCTAATTTATAATTTGGCTCTGCTATTTGAATTGAGGGAGGAAAAAAAGAGTAGAAAGAAAAATAATATCTAGGGTAATTTGAAAACAAACATTATTTCCCATTTGATTAAAAGTAAGTTTTTTAAGGAAAAAATTGACAATTACATTAATTATAATGAATCAATTTTTATTATCATGATGCAATAAAAGCAGGTAATATTACCAGCCCATGTATTAGCACAAGTTAAGAAAAATTACAATAAGCTTTAAATAATGTCTTCAATTAAAACTATTTAAAATGGCAGTAACACACCCTCTCAAATTTTCTTTTGAAAATAAAGGTGTTAAATTGCCTTAACAACATTTAATATAATTCAAAAACTACTGTGAACATACTAAATAACTGTAAAAAGACCATTATTATTTTAACAGATTTTTTAAAAGGAAGAATTGGAAAGAAAAAAATGCAATAGCTGTAGACAAATAAAAGATCCTTATTCTCTCTTCCCATGCATTTATTACCAAGGGCAAAATGGGAATCCAGAATGATGAGTACTTTCATTTTAACTTTTGATTGGGAAGAAAACTTTACTCTTCCCAATCTCATTAACAGGCAGAATATATTCCAAGTATCAAGACAGTGAAGTCTTGTGATCATAGAAAAAGGGAAAGGTTAATTCTTTGTGTCTCCAATCCCACCTCTTTTTGGATTATTTAGTAACCTCATGCTCTGTTTTCCGTCTCAATTTTGTCCTGATTCACTGCTTCTATTTACTTTCCCAGACGTATTTTCTTTCTCACAAGTGGAAGCTGATTAGTTTTTGTTACAATTATATGACTTGATCTCTGTGGAGACTTTGGGGGAAGTAGAAAGGTGCATAATAAAATGATACGTTGCTTCTACTGGGATTACAAAATTAAATGTAATGCAAAACTTATGCAAAAATAATGCAATCACTTGAATGATTTGAAGGAAATTTGAGAAATAGCAGCACTGTGGATGGCTATGAAGTTAATCTAAATTAAAATATATACAAAAATTAATTTTGTCTTCTTAGATATCAGAATACTTCTTGCTATTTCCCCTGCTTGTTTTGTCTTAGAATTCTAAATAATGCCCTCACTTTCAAATGCATATGTTGCCAACCAAAACAATCTCTGGGAGAAAATCTGTTAAGCAAATAACTTTTCCCAAATTGTCATAGTTCCCCATTAGGGCGAATGAGTCAGGAAATTTCAGAGGATTGACCACTTTTTATGGGTACTAAAATGAATGTTTGATAAGAATTTTAGAGCACATTCAATCTTACTCCCATAGGCATAAACTAATTTGATTAAGTTAAGCCTAAAAGAAATCTAGTTGAAATGAAATGTTAATAGACAAGCTATGAAAATTTGCATTAAAATATTTATAATTAGTTTTAATACAGCAACATTTTAAATACAGAAGACAAAAACTCCATTCAAATCTTGCCCTTTTGGGATGCCTTTCTTAGCAAAGTTAATCTGGATGACAATTTATTTCATTTTAATCCTTATAATAATTACTGTTACTGTACCCAACTTGAAAAGATATACCTTTTCTATTGTTTATCCCATGTTGTTTTAAATATTAATTTTTTTTTCCTCATGTCCCTAGTTAAATTGTAATTTCTTAGAAGGCTGAGAGTTATCCTTACTTTTGTAAACTTCGTGTCGATCAAAATTTCTTGTTGTGCATACCAGGCATTTAATAAATATTTTATATAAAATCAGTTGAACTGATAAACTCTCCAAATTAAAGTTAACTTCAATGTACCTAAAAATAATCTGTACAATTTATCAAAATTTTCATTGGTCAGGGGCCACCTTAACCTGAAATTCTATTTCAGTAGGTCTGGGTTCAAATTTACAATTCTACAGTTTCGATATGTGTGTGTGGTCAAGGCAACACATATGAAGAAACACTGTATAAAGGGACTAATTTAATCCTCACAACAAAGATAGGAGATAGATACTATCATCTCATTCATGATACTTATGTTAAATTACCAATAATAAGGCAGATATTTGAACTTGGTACCAATTGTAAAAATGGATAACGCATCCTTGAGAAGTTCAAATCCTAGTGCATTTGTTCTGTCCTAGAAAAAATAAGGAAAAGTATAATTTTCTTGCTGAAATTTTTCCTACCTTGCCTCTCTTCTCTGCTATGGTAGCTTTATTCCTCTTTGTGGTTCTTATTTGTATCTCTATATCATTTGTGTGATTTTTCCATAGAGAATATAGTTCTGTACTATAATTTGATAAGGAAATTGGACTGCTTATTTTCCTTAGTTTATAATCTATGTTTCTAGCTTTTCTGCTAGTTATTTAATGTGAGCATTCAAGTAATAGTTGTTAAAGTTGGAAAAAAATTTTTTTTAAATATGCTGTGGTAGTTTTTAGCTTAGTTCCCTTCTATCCATGCTCAATAATGTCACCAGTAGTGACAGAGCAAGAGCACCACCATCTTGGATGAACACCACCATTTTAAGTTCCCCTTGATTAAGAACTGGCTAAATTCAGTCCGAAAAAATCAGCCTAATGACTAATGTCAGTATGACCAAAAACCACAAGTGACATTTCAGACCAGAAACCTGCTAACCAGGAGATAAGCTCCCCTCTGACCAGAAACATGTCAACCCCCAGATGACCTCCCTTTTGAGCAAAGACATTCCAACCCCACAATAAAACTCCTCCACACAGAAACATTCCAAGCCTGCAATAAGCACTCCCTTTCAAACCCTTAAATACCCTTAGTCTGTAAGAGAGAACACTCCTGATCAAAATCGGCTGAAAGCCCCTCTCTGGTTTATTCTCTAAAATAAATCTGTCTTTGACTGCTTAGCCATTTTTCATGTTTCTTTCTTCTTTAACTCTTGCAAGTAGTGGCTATTTTGTTGGAAATAATTTTCACTGCAACTCTCATAGGGGAGTCTGAAGTGTCTTGTCAAAAGATACGTTAAATAAAATATTTCCGTAACTATTACAGATCAATCTCTTGATAGAAAATAGAAGACAGAAAGCAAAATAGGATTATATATTTTTGTATTTACTTCTGTGGATGACAGCTGTTGTTTTAAATTACCCCTCTTTTGTTGCCTGGCTTTTCATTTGCATCTCTGCCCAGCTTCAACAGGGGCATGCTCATCCAAGGTCGAAAGACAAAAACTAATGTGTCAGTGGTTGAGCAAGTATTTATTATCATTAAGAATGACAGTCATAGTAAACACTTCAAAAGCTTGATTCACACAGCGAACAGAGCAATAAGAATGACTAATTGTGAAAACTATGGATGCAATTTTTACTGTGTTTCAGAGACAATGTTTTTTTAAGTATAACGTGATAGCCCTCCATATTCTAATTCTCTAATATCCTTTTTTAAAACATAGAAACAAATGGTCTCTCCCTGCAATTCTTTTAATATCTAATAGCTTGTATTTCATTTTTCTACCCTAAAACAAAGTCAAACTATTTTAAGTCAGTAAACTTTCTAAATGGAGATACAGATATAAAACACAGTTTTTCTGTAATAATCAAAATCTGAAAATTCCACAATCAAAACACTGAGAGCAGATTGGCTGTATTAAGCTTTGTTCATGTCATTCACTATGTACAGGAGCTCTGTTGAAAATATTTACCAACATCATCATCCCTATAAATATAAATATAAAAAAGCAGGTAAGTGCTTATTCAGAGAAATTGAATTACATAAAATTATACTAAGTCTGCCATCTTTAATGGAGCATACAGCACACTTTCCATACAGACACAAATCTCATGAAATCCTATATTATATTATCTGCTATACTTATCCAATTGCCACAGAATCAAAGGTGGTTAAATGATGCTTAGTCTCGTGCTGCATTTTAATGACTTGCAAGCCATGGCTTCAGAAATTTGTCTATGACAAATTATTGACAGATCATAGAATTACAAATTGACCTCACATACTTATCATATCTACTGTGTTCTCTTTATTTCTTATAATCTTCAAAGAGCATATAGAATCTATAGTTAATTTGTGTTCAAATAGTATTTTTTAAATCAAAGTTAATCAGATGTGCTTTCCTTTTGTTTCCCCCTTGAAATACTAAACTACAAACAAACATATTCTGAATTAACAATCTATTTGAATGCAGAGATAATTAAACAAGTCATTTCTCTGTACCACAGAATGAAGTTCAGATAGGGCCACATAAAACATGAAAACTTTCTGAAGCATTTGGAATAGGAGAACATAAGAAATCATGGACAAGGATCTCAATGTAGGGACAAAGATCAACCCCCACAAAGCTACAACCAGAGAAACAGATCAAGATCTCTTAGTAATTGAAATATGAAAACTTCTTCCCCAACACCACAAATTGATGGACTTTCTAATTATGGAAATAACAACAAATGAACCCTGACTTCTGGCTTCTAGTGGAATGGCAGAAAAAAAAACAGGATAAAATACATATTTTTTAAATCAACACTTTTTTTTTTTTTTTTTTTTGGTGAGACGGAGTCTCGCTCTGTCGCCCGGGCTGGAGTGCAGTGGCCGGATCTCAGTTCACTGCAAGCTCCACCTCCCGGGTTTACGCCATTCTCCTGCCTCAGCCTCCCTAGTAGCTGGGACTACAGGCACCCGCCACCTCGCCCAGCTAGTTTTTTGTATTTTTTTTAGTAGAGACGGGGTTTCACCATGTTAGCCAGGATGGTCTGGATCTCCTGACCTCGTGATCCGCCCGTCTCGGCCTCCCAAAGTGCTGGGATTACAGGCTTGAGCCACCGCGCCCGACCTAAATCAACACTTTCAAAATAATGCATTGAGGAATAATCACAAGCAAAGCATGCAGAATCCAGAAGAGAATTAATAGCTGAAAGATGAGAACTCCGCTACATAAATTGAGACATTTGCAGAGGGCACTCTGAAACCTAAAGGACCAAAGTAATCAGAAAAATGTAGTTTACTATCTTGTTGGAAGGCAGAGTACTAAGGTAGAAAAGCTGCAAAATTAGGGAAAGAAATCTAGAAGGAGCGATATGCAGAAAGGGAGAGCTCCATCCTATTCATAAAGTCTCCGCTGACATCTATGAGGCACTGTTAACCTATGAAGTTGTGGGGACATCACTAAGGGCCTGGCATAAAAGGCAGAGCTGGAAGCTGAAAGAACTGAGAAAGATTACAGCGCTACCTCTAGAGATTTCTCTCTAGATACATAGGTTATTTGCAAGCAGATTTCTTAATTTGCAAACATGCAGTGATTTTCTGGTTATCTTCTAGATTATTAATTATTATATCAACTGCTCTGTGATTAAAGAACAGACTGTTAACTGTTGATGATTTCATTTCTTTGAAACAGAGATTCATTTATTTGAAAGTTATAACGATTGTTCTACAGTTTAACACATGGTTAATTTTGGGTAGACATCTCATAATTATTTAAAAAGTATATATTTTATAGTTTTGGCATACATATAAGTTAGGTAATGTTTATTTTGTTCTTTACATCTGTACAATTATTGTCTTTTTTTTGTTCTTTAGTGAAAGAATAATTCCAATGTGATTATGGTTTGTATAGCTCTTATATTCTTGCTGATGCTTATTTTATATATTTAAGCTACATTAATAGGTATATCCATTTGAAATAATCTTATCTTCCTGGTTAATTAAATATTTAATCATTCTGAGCTCTCCATTATTGCATTAAAAGGTACATTTTTAATATGAAACTAATAATATTTTAACCTTTTATTAGGTTTGCATGTTATATATATTTAACTTCTTTACTTTCAGTCTTTTTATATCCTTCTATTTTATATATGCTTTTGGAAAAGAGCCATGATTCCTTTTTTTCACTAGGCCAACCATGTTATCCTTAAGGTCATTATTAAATTTTTATATTAATTAAATTACTGTTATATAAATGTGAGTCTTCCCTCTTACTATTTGCTGCCATAGTCCTTCTGTTTCTTTTCTTTCTTTGTGCCTTTTAATTGATTATTTTTTATTTTAAAACATTATCTTCTCCTCTAACAATTTGACAGTATTACTTTACTGTATGTTAGGGCTTCCTCTTAAGATTGCTAGCCAAATTCTTGACTTAACAAGTGTAATATAATTTCAAACATTCTCTTCTTTCTAGACAACAAACAAGTGTAGAACATTTAAAATCCATGTGCCTCCTTTTGATATTTGCTGTAGAGACAAAAGTGACTCATCCTGGATGCTCATCTGTCATTTTGACCTGTGATTAGCTCCAATCCTGTGAATACCTCCTGATTTCTGTTTTATTTAATGTCCTTAATGTAAGAAAAAAGCAACCTTGATTCTCTTGCACAATTTGTAGGATTCTCGCCTGTCTGGAAGGTTGCCTTTAATTGTCTTGCTAGGGTCCATATACCATTTCCCTGTGGTATGTAAGCAGTGAGTCAAGAGAGTAAAGAGTAACAATGTGTAGACCTACCTGTATTGTAGCAACTCAAGACCACACCAACAAACTGGATTTGTCTGCCTTCTTCTTTAGTTTCTCAGCTTCTTCTGCATTTGGGGGAACATCCTTTGCATGTTTGACCTTCTCACAGAACATGTGCTATTGGAATTTTTGTTACATATTTATTAATACTACCAGGATTTGCCAGGATACCTGGTCCAATATAGCAAGCCCTACTTGTTTAGATATTTTCCCTGAAATTGTTCATTGCCTTGGTAGTTTGTCATTGCTTTACTCTGTATCAGGAGCTCTTACCCATAGAAATTCCACAGATGGGCTTTAAAAATTGTATGGACTGGGTATAAAATGAAGGTTCAACAATCTTCATCTTCAGAGCTTAGACTCTGTGGGAAACTGGATTTACCACAAGTATATAAGGAATCCCACCTAATTTTTGTTTTATTTTTATTGCTAAAAATATTTTCATGCAATGTAACAGGCGTGGTGATTTCTGAGTTGCAAGTTTCTTGAAAATGGAAGCATGAGGTTTACAGAGCTGAAGAAACAAATTCCCTCATTGAGTCATGACACTGGGCCATACATGTCAGCTTCGCCTGGGAAAGAAGGATCAGTTCCTATTCTTTGTAGGGACACGAATGAAGCTGGAAACCATCATTCTCAGCAAAGTAACACAAGAACAGAAAACCAAACACCTCATGTTGTCACTCATAAGTGGAAGCTGAACAAAGAGAACACTTGGACACAAGGAGGGAAACTTCACACACTGGGGCCTGTTAGGGGTTGGGGGGCGGCTAGGGGAAGGATAGCATTAGGAGAAACACCTAATGTAGGTGACGGGTTGATGGATGCAGCAAACCACTATGACACATGTATACCTATATAACAAACCTGCACGTTCTGCACATGTACCCTAGAACTTAAATTAAATAAAAAAATAAAATTTAAAAAGACTGCTTTGTCCTTACTAAAACAGCCATACCTAAGACCACCACTGGGGGCTGAACAAGATAGACATTATAATTTCAAATTTAAGTCACTCATGCTAAATGACATTTGTCTTTTGATTTCTGTATATCTGAATGTGTTAGAAAGTATTAATGTATGAATGAGACAAAAAGGTAGCTGCTCATGAAATAAAATGCCTAGAAGTATATCTTTTCTGGTCGTGAAAGCCACAAGCAGAACTATGCTCTGCATAGCACCAAAGGAGAAAGAATATCCCTTCCTACATAACAAGATTTTTAAGTAGTTGAAGCATTTAATATGATAAATTTTACAACTAAATTTTTTTTCAGTAGGCACACATACTACTCTTTTAATATAAAGCATATTATAGGGAAAAGAATTATGTAGAAAACCCTTACAAGTATACTGGGGAAAATAAATGCAAGGAAGAAGCTAGTTTTATAGGCCAGTCTCCATTCCTCTAAGGGTAACCTACAGATCACAGAATTTAAGATACTACTTGTTAACTTTCTCCCAGAGAGAACAAAAGAAGTATGATATTATATAATCAGAATATTGTTCCTTATCCTGTATTCTATCCTCTTGGAATAAAACCTGTTTCTCTTTCCCAGTAATAAAGAGAATAAATGATGCTATCTTCTCATCAAAGAAGATACTCTACTGTTATGCATACATGGTGTACCAGTTTTCTTTCAGGCATCACAGTCATAGTCTGTAAAACTGTTATTAAAACAACAGAGCTTCTGTCTAGGTCCTGCTGCTTGCCACACAGAAAGCTGATCACTGAGATGCATATTACCGAGGAAGAAGGCTTTAATCAGGTGCCGCAGACATGGAGATGGGAGCTCAGGGTCAAATCCATCTCTCCGACCCACTAAAACTAGGGGTTTATATAGCAGGGGAAATGTAGCAACATGTGAGAAAACAGGAGCTAGGGAGGGAAAAGGAAGCAATCACAATGCATGAGGGATCTGCCGTCTCATTATCTGAATGGGGTAATCTGGTGAGTTTCAGTTCTTTGATACTTTTTTTGAGAGGCCTGTGGGATCCTTTCCAGAGGGAGAAACTCAGATAAAACAAATATAAGACTGGAAGGATCAATTTCTATGTTTATTCAAAAAACTATGGGACTTTTGGGTTGGTTTCAAAACCCTACTCATATTCAGAAATCCCTCAGAATATTTTCACACTGACAAAAAAGCAGCTGCCCAGATTGTATCCCCTGTTCTTCAAGGAGTGGATTTTAAGATCTGAAGGATTTATTTTACAGCCACAGAACTTCACCTAAATTTTCTTTCCGTAGAAAAGTTCAAGTGCCAATGGCTGCTAAAATGAAGGGTAATTTAAGTGACTGTAGACTAGGGCTGAGTGATAAAGCTTGAGTCATAGAACTTTAGTTTACTCATAGCAGGATCAATAGCAAATAAAATTGAAATAAAGTCCTTCATGATCTCCTAATCTCTGTACAAAAAAATGTATTATAATTGAGATGGTGAACATACGATACATCAAAATACAAAACATAGGAATAGATATAATAGAATGAAGCAGAGAAAGATATAAATGAGAAGAACAATGAAAGGAAAAACAGTATTTACTCCAGCTTTCCTTTCTGCAAAGCACTGTACTAACTCCTTTTTATGCATAATCACATTCAAAATTTATAGCTTCATTCATATACACTTGGAGTTACTGTAAATGATTGTGAGAGCTAATATTATCACCATTTTCCAGATGAGAAGTCTGTGGTTTAGACAGGATATGTGACTTGTTTAGTGTTGTACTTAGAAGAGGATTCAAAACCAGATCCTCCTGCAGAGTGCACAGGATTAACCACTATTTTATACTCTCCCTCCTTTTAAAAATGTTAAGCCAAAAGGCTCACCTAATTCAGGTTCCAATGAAAATCTACACTTATTTTATAAAATTCATTTTGTACTAGTTATAATAAGAATATTAATTCTAATCCCTTCAGGTCAGAAATCAGGATAAGCAGATTATAAGAGGAACCAAGAATACATTCATTTAAAAAACAAACTACTTATTTCTCCCATGCAGAAGCCTTGTAGGTAAGCTCTCCTCTTGTACCTGTGGTCTGCAGAGCAAACTGGGGAAAATTAAGAAGCAGATTAACTGGGAACACGTTTAAAATAATCAGTGTCTTCCAGATATATTGCAGTCACTTTACGGAGTGGCTTAAGTAAAAAACAAACAAACGAACAAACAAACAAAAAAAAAAAACAACGAGAACTGAAGCAGTCTGCTTTCTTTATTTGGAAAGAAGACCAGAGCTAGCATTATCCCCATAGACAATCATGACCAACAAAACACAACTAGAAAGAAGAAATTTCTGCTTTTTATATATTTGTTTCTTAAGCCAGGCTTATATGTATTATTACTTTATGGCTTCTCACTCCTCTGTCATAACTTCAAGACTTGGGAATCAGTCAACACAATAATTGTAGGTAAAGAATAGGAGATTAGAACACACATTTTCTCCTTTAGAATAAATAAATCTTTACCTGTCACATAAGAAATAAAACTTCCTAAACCAGCAAAGAGTGAGCAATGCTTCAAATCTCCCAAAACCTGCCTTTTTTTTCTCTCTCTCTCTTTAGGAACAATATTCTTTCCATTCATACTCCATCCTACTTCTGCCAGACTCTGCCTTTCCCAAGAGCCTCCTTTGTCTAAATTTTTCTCTCTCAGGATACCTTTTATCAGCTCCAGCTGTGGAAGGTACAATTTTTTCTTTATTTCACAAAGAGTTTTCAGAATGGAGAAGCTTTAATTACAACCCTTTAGAGGGTCACCTGGATTACTTAGCATTGTTGCCTGGATCCTCTAATTTCTATCCAACCCTGCCTTTGGGGCTAGTGAACTCAAGTGGAAAAAGCAGGTGCTTTTAAACGAATCTATCTTTATAAAAATTCCTCCTATGCCATTAAAAGCTGGTGGTTGTAGGTGAGTTAAACCCCTATCCCCATTCTGAAAAACGAAGGTGATGATTCCTGTGAGGTAGGACTGCTGGGAGATAACGTAGTGGAAGCAGCTGGGATGATCTTGGCACATATTGGGAAAAATTGGGAGAACCCTTGGAAAGAAAGAAAGATGAAAGCTTTGACAGGGGTTTGGGAGCTGTGGAAAAGGTGGAAGAGAAGAGAGATTAGGAGTGACGAAGATTTATTGTTTTTCACAAGAAGAAAATGCAATAACCAGTTGTGAGGGTGAGATCAAGTTAGGGATTAGAATATGTTGATTTCTGAAGAAAATGTTTTTAGGGCTCTCTCCTCCCAAATAAATATTCTTTGTATCTAATTCCTCAACTTGTAAATTGGCCTTCCTGCCTTCATCAGTCTGGGCTGCTGTAACAAATTACTATAGACTGGGGGACTTATAAAGAACTGAAATTTATCTCTCACAGTTCTGGAAGCCAGACGTCTGAGAAGAAGGTGCCAGCAGGTTCCAGTGAGGTCCGTCTTCTGGGTGGCAGGTTGCTGCCTTCTCTTTGTATCCTGACATGATGTGAAGATGGTAAGAGGACTCTCTGGGGTCCCTTTTATAAGGTCATTAATCCCATTCATGAGGGCTTCACTCTCATGACCTAGTTATTTCCTGAAAGCCTCCTAATACATTAGGGGTTAAATTTCAGCATCCGAATTTTAAAACACAAGCATTAAGTGCATAACATTTTCCTAATGCTTTTGTTACCTGCCTCAGCATCTCAGGAAACTCCTGGGGTAAAGGACGAGCATGAGGACAGGCCAAGCAGCACCTCTATTTCCATTCCCAGGATGCTCTGCTTTTTCCGCAGGAACCTCAAGCAAAGTCAGGCTCCATTTTTATAATATTCATAATTTTGTCGCCAGTGAGGGGATATTTAGTGTGTGTTTTTTGCAGCTTATTTAGAAATGAAAAGTAAAGTTAGGGGTCCTGGGTGTCCCAGTATCACCTAACCGTCTGGTGATACAGATTCTAGTCAGTGTCAATGCCAGGTTGGTCTCCTTGGATAGGTGGCCTCGGATTTCTTAGCTAAACACCCTTTGTGAAAGGAGGGATTCATCATTATATTGTCTTCCATTTGTATTTTTTTGAGAGCAGTATGCGCCCAAGACATATCACATATCACAAATTAATGACAATGGAAGTCATATCAATTAATGACTAGGACAATGGTACTAGTAAAAATAACAATGATAATGAGAATTTTAACAACAACATGACAAATTATCACTAAGAAACTACTAGCTAACATCTCTGTGACAATTACTTTAAATGCATTGTCTCATGTAATTCTCATAAAATGTTTGTAAGTTTCAATATTCTTATTTTGCTAATAAGATGACTAAGGCTTGTATCAGTTAAGTGATAGTCTCAGGCTCACACAACTACTTGAGCTACTTAGTGTTACTGCTGAGATTCCAGAAAAGGAGTAATTTTTCCAATATGATTCCAGAAAATTGGGCAGAGACATGATTTCTAGAACTAACACCCTAAAAACTATAGCACGACAAAAGGGTGGAGACTATTCTGACCCTTTTCTCAATGCATTTAGGCATTTTCTTTGATTTTGTGTGTGTGTGGGGGGGGTGTGTGTGTGTTTATCTGCTATATTTTGGACACTATGTGGTTTCACACTTAAGTGACAAACAGCAATTCTGTAACATACACATTGTCAGTTCCAAATTTGCTGATGTGCCATAGGAAGCTCTCAGAAATTAAATAATTTCTCTAAGATAATTCCCATAATAAACATAATAAATGGAATTCAAATTAAATCCAGATTCCCTGTGCTTTTTCCATGGTTCATGCCTTCTAAGGTTGATGGCAAATTTACTCTGTAAAAGTTAAGCTCTAATTAACTATGTTTTATGTTACCTGGGAATTTGTATATATCAATTTTTTTCTTTGAGTATTTTATTCAATAATTAGTAATAGCCGACCAAAGTTGTGAATGGGAAGGAATTTGCATTTTTTAGATGAACATGGCATTATACTGACAAAGATATTATTGTCACTTTGGTAGAAAATTGAGGCACTTCTGCAGTTCAACCTTTGAACACAGGTTAGTAGTATGCTGATAAATACTTAACAGTTAGATCTCTGGAAGAGCAGGACCCTTCATTTGCAGCATGTGCCAGATTTCCTGGTGTAGATAGCCTCACCATGACCAATTCCAAGCTACCAACATAATGTCAGTTAACGTGGAGTCAAGAAGAAATGTATGCAATGCACTCTGGAGCTGTGACAAGCCATCTCAGCATACCACTGACGGTCAGGCCAAGAAAGCCACACTTTAATAAATACAAAGCAAATAGGTAATGGAGTCATGAAGTATTGCTACCTGATTTTACTCAATAGCAAGCTAATATTATTTCAAAAGGGAAAAGCCAAATTTTATCCTGTAAGTCTCTTGGCATTGAACAGCATTGGTATTACGTTGCATTCAGTGTGCTTCCGATTTTGCATCATTCAACCTCAGTTTATTCTCTCCATGGCCACATTTCTAAGACACTTTACAATTTCCTTCTCTATAAAATTCAAGAATTGGTACCAGTGCTAAATTGAACTTCTTACAGAAAGGTGATTCACATTCATCAAAAATGACGGGCTATATTGAGCAGGCAAACTTATTCCTTTCTTTCATTGCTCCAATAAATCATTCATTTATGGAAAAGGACTTTAAGGACACCCTAATAATTTCACTTCCACAACTCCACTAATATCAAATCCTCAACATTGAAGGGCTAGGGGCAACTTTGTGATAAATAACATCTGCAAAGCAAGAAATGGTTTCCAAATCACCCATGAGAACACTTGATCAGGGCAAGTATCACTGGACTTCAGACAGATTGCTGTGGCTCCACTGAGAAGCCTAGTAATTCTGGATTGTGAATCAACCCTAGGAATACAGTTTAATCGGGTTGGAAATGAGTTTCAGTGATATCATTTTGAGATTATGTCCCACATGTCTTTATTAGGTTCAGGTTTGTGTAAGACCCCGTAGATGATGTGAGAGAAATAAAATCACAGTTACATTAGCTTGACAAAATTTACACAAAAACATAATAACAGAACATACCTATCAGAGGGTGACCACAGGTTATGCCAGGAGAAGCATTTCTTAGGACTGAGAGGAGTACACAGAAATGACAAGATTTTGTGAACTCCTATAATCTGAGGAGAACTTTGTGTAGATGACAGATCCAAGTCTGGATTTGAAATTGTACCAAGGCATAGAGAGGGGGAAGCATCCCAAAGCAAGGTGCTGAGGGGAGACAAATCTGATAATTACATCAAGGGAATACGTTGGAACCAGTCTAAGAATCGACTCAACCATCACTGATGAAAGGAAAGAACTTTTGGGGAAAAAGGGTATGGGATAGAGGTCTCAAACTGAGATGTCTACATGTTGTAGTTTATGCAAAACGACAAAGTAGGCCCAGCATAAAGGGGAAAAAGATCTGAAATGTGCAGTAGTGCCATATATTTAGTCCCAAATTTCATTGAACATTTACTTCTTTTTTTAACTGAAAAGTTATCATTCACTTTATCATTTATTCCTCTATGGTTTATCTTTTCCTGAATAATAATATTTTCATAGATATGATATGCTGTGAAAACTTTATAAAGAATGTAATCAGGAAAAGCTACCTACTCATATAGTTAACTATCAATACATGCCAAAGTACATGCTATAGAGGATATCATCAGGAATTTTATAATAGTTGGTTTTATAATATCATCTTAACTTACTCAATTACACAAAAAATTCTCGCAAAGAAATATACCTTCTCCCCATTTCCAGACAATTATGGTCCTCGTGTTCTATTTTTGACTATTTCAAAGTTGATAGATACCTAGAGAAAGAGTAATATGAGACATATGTAAATAGGAGAACTATAGAATATTTATTTGTGAACTTTATTGAGCTTGCTGACTGTAAAATTGCCAACTTTTATTGAGTGTATTTAATAAATCAGTCATGTGCCAATAAGTTCTTCTCTCTGGAATGAATAAAACAGACACCTAAAGGGTTTTTTTTTTTTAATTAAAAGTTCATATGAGCTTAGTGATAAATACAGGGCAGAAAAGTAACTGAAAAAAAATATTGCCTGGTACTTGAGAATAGTATTTCTGGATATGTGTTTTGATGCTCTAAGAATTACTTTCACAATTAAACATGGTAAAATTGCAACAAATATTGGTTGAGCTCATTGATAGATGATAAATTTGCCATAGATCATTCCATTTGTGTTCTAGACATGATACACTATGAAAACTCTACAGAGAATATAATCAGGAAAAGCTACCTACTCACATAGTCAGTGCCCAAGAACATGCTTCACATCCTCCAAACAGAAGAGTATTTTTACTCTTTGTATTTATAGCTGCTCTAGTGGTATGCTATTTTAGTCTTGATTTTGTAATTTTTGTCAGTTATATGTACTGTGACATCCCACTCTACTGCTGCTCTTTTCATTTCTCTTAAAATTGTATTGTATATTTATGAACATAAGCTCTTAAACTGAAATAAAGTATTTGTCACTTTTTCTTTATAATCAGAGACTTTGTGTCCAGTTTTATTCATCTTTATATACCCCATGTGGTGAAAATGTTCTCTATATTATCCTCTCTTAGGATTTACTATTTTTAACTTTCACATAAAAATCTAAAAACCACATGAAATTAATATGCTTATACTATGAATAGAAATAATTATCTCTCTGTCTTTTCTCTATGAATAGAAGCAATTATATATTATACTATGAATAAAATAATTTTCCTCTCTTTCTCTCTCTCTGTTTCTCTCTCTCTCTCAGATATACAATTGATGAAGTACAATTTACAGAAATAACTGTCTTTTAGCCACCCTCCTGTTATGCCACCTATATCATTGATCAATATAAGCCTGGGTCTGCTTCTAAGCTCTCTATTTTGTTCTCTTGGATGGTTTGTATATTCTTGTGCTATTGATCACTATCTTTATTACTGCAATCCTCAAATAAGTCTTGATTCTACAAAATTTCAATTTGTCTTCAATATTGCATTAGCTGTTATTAGATCTTTGAATATTTATGATAATTTGTTATTGGCTTATCAATTTCAACACAAAAGTTTCTACTTGAATTTTTCTTGAGATTGCAGTAAACTTAGAGATGAATTTGAAGATAATTTGCTTCTTTACATACTGTCTTTCCCTCCATAAATAGCTTTCTATTAATTTAGGTTCATATTGACTCTCCCTCAAGAATGTTTTATAATGTACTCTCTATAGATTTGTCTCTTCTTTTGTTACAGTTTTTCTTAGGTATCTGATTCATTTGGATCATTGGACTAGTTCAGATGTATTTAGGACTTAAATGCTAAAGACATTTAACAGCTTTGAAGAAAATTTAGATGAATATCTTTATGATTAATGATCTAGAGTGATTTCTTATACATGACAAATACCATAAAATATCAGTTTAAAATAGAATACTTGAAAACATTAATATAAATTTAATTTATAAAATGACACCAGAAATTGAGTGAAAAATTGATCTACAGAGAGATGTTATTGACAATATTCATAACTCACAAATGAAAATAATTCATGTATCAATCTGAATGAAAGAAATATCTTAATTTTAATACAGGCCAAAGTCATAAGCAGACATTTAGCAGACAATGAAAAACAAATGGCCTATACACATATGGCAGTGCTAAACCTCATTAACAATAAGTAAAATGCAAAATACAACCAAATCAGATATAATTATGCAGTATTTAATTATCAAGCAATAAATGACAAAAACAAGTGGTGGTGAAGACATATGGCAAGGGGAATATTCATACACCACTTGTGAAAAGCAAATGATAAATAACTGACAAATCACTTTATAAAACCATTCACATTGTATGTTAAGGAAGAATATAATTCTGCAATTACACTCTCAAATATATACTTAACATAGCAATTTTTGTTTTTATTCATTTGTTGTTTAAATTGAGGGTTACTACAGATTATTTTGTGAAATCATTTTGGTGAGTCATACTCAGAATTATTGAAAATGAAATGGGACAGTGAATAAAAGATCCATATTCACCTACCATTTTAAAGGAAAGGGCTTCAGTCATAAACATATTTTTGGGAAGAGGCAATCCACTTTGAACCCTGGTGTTCCTGAGCATACATGCTGGAAGTGTCAGGAATTTAGAACTCTGACCACTCTTCTAGGCCATTATTCAAGGTTGTGTTTACAGTAAACAGCCTTGAATGAGGAGGGAATATTACCCCTGAGGCAAAGTGCAAGCTTACTACATAAGTAGAGATCACCTGAGCTCAGCGTTACTCTCTTCTAACACAACCCGCTGTGTATTCAGACATCCATCATGGACCCTTTTGTATCATGCTTCTGGGACTTGAGGGTATGAGAAATTGACACCCACAAACGTGAAGCTCTGATTGCTGCTTTTGCCATGAGTATTGAAATCCTTTGTCCCTGACTGGGAAGTTTTGTGTCTTCTACCGGGATCTATGAAATAATAACAGGCTGGGTAATTAGCTTCCAAGTAGGATAATATGCTACACTCTGCACAGCTCTTCACATTATTTTTCTGGTCACAATACGAAATTTTTCTAGTTGTGGGTCACTATCAAAAAGCTTGTAAGAATTTCCCTAGACAGCTCTCTTGCACATAAGAACTATGAAACATGTAAAATACAATGTACAATAGTGTTGTTTGTAATGACCAAGATAAAACAAAACAAAACCTGAAAACAACACAGATGCTAATCATCAGGAGGATCAATAAATAAATTGTAATATACCTGTTTGGTGCAACCCTATACAGCAGTGAAAATAAACAAACTATCACCACATGCAACAAACATTTGGATCATGAAACTGTATTGAGCAAAATCAGACCAATAACTGAAGACCACCAACAGTATGATATCACTTTAAGAACTTTTAAAATATGGACAATTAAGCATATTTTGCTTAAGACTGCATGGATGTGAGCTAAAATTATATAAAATAGCAAGAAAATTATGAGGATATGTATTGAGGATAGTGGTTAGTGCTAGAAAACAGTCAGGGTCATGTGATTGGAGTATTAATATTTAGATAGCTTAAATGAAGAGTGTGTATACAGTTCATTAATTGTTCACAATGTAAAAATATAAAATATATACTTTCATATGTCAAATATTATTTCATTAATCAAACATTATTTGATAAATTAAACAAAATAGGTCCCAAATCCTGAAATACTATAATCCAGAGTTGGAAAAAAAATGAAGAAATTATGAACACTAACAATAACAAAAATTATTTCAATTTTAATATAATTGCCACCAGTGGTGAGTAGAATAATTTAATTTCAAACTGCATTAGTTTTTTCTACATGAAGCATTGCTGATGATAGATTGTTAAAAGGTATTTTTAAGTAATTGGTTTTATGTTAAATTTCATTTTCTTTTGTGTAAATGGAAAATTGAAAATAACACTAGTAAATTCAGATTCTAAAGCTGATATTTGTTCATAATTTGGGACTTAATGTGAAACACCCCAGTATCACTCTTTTTCATTGAAAAGAAGCTCAGGGAGTATTATATTTAAGCCTCTACTCATAATTTAAGAAACCAACTGCAAGAACATAGAGAAAATGTTTGAGAAGTTGAAAGTTAAATAAATCACTCTATATATACACCATGCTAAATGAAATATAAAATAAAATTCACAGAGAAAACCCCAATTTTCAAGTGTTGCTAGTTGTCCTCGGCTTCCATACTACAAAGAGAGATTCAAAATTACATTGAGATATAAAGGCATTCACTTTCTTGACGATGAAGCAAAATTTCTAACCATGGTGTCATATGACCAATGAACTGTCTAAAAGGAGAACAAAAATCTTAAAAATCATTATTCAAGCATTACCCTTATTTTACTGCATGCATTTGTTCATAAGAGTTAAAGTAAATGCACAGAATACTATTCATTGTCCCTTTATAAAAATAAACAGATAAGGAAAAGCAATAAAAGGTAAATGATCATTCTACTTTGTCTATACCATCGCAAGGGATTTATTCCTAATTCTGTTTGTATGTGTGGTGAGAATGCAGTCTTATTAAATCCGTGGCTTATAGTCTCATGATTACTTCTTCATAATGTATTCCATATGCCATATGGCATTTGTAATTTTTACTCCATTAAAACTCTTCGTTTTTCTGGCTTTTCAGTGGTTCCATCACTTTCCAGGGAAGTCAAGTCTATTTTGTTTGCAGAAATGTCACCTCAGCTGAAAACCTCTCTGAGCAAAGGTATTTGTGTGGCCAAAAGCTGTATGGTCATGGCTGGATTCCTGCAACTTTAGGGTCGGCCGCAAACAACCTGCTCACTACCCCGGCTCTTTCCTGGACCTCTGCACTGTAAATTTGGGCAGTCTTTCTTGCTATGGAGAAAGAAGCAAGCCACAGTTACTTTACAACCAGCAATTACCCTTGGGGTTTCAGAAGAACTTCGCCTTCTTATTCGAAGCAAGACTGCCTTACTTTCAATAAGATATGGGGAAATTGTTAAAAAGGGGAGAATGTGAAGCCAGTGGGAATGTACTGCAGCCCTAAATTAATGCTGGAATTGGCTCCAACCTGCTGAAGGAATTTAAGGGTTCTCAAGGCCTGGATACAATGTAGCAGAAATAGATCAAAAGCCAAAATAGTAGGATTCCAGATGGTAATGTTGAAATAACTCCGAATAGAAAAGTCCACCATCTCTGCGCTTGCTCAATTCCTCTTACTAATAAGAACATTGTACAAATGATTAACCATGTTATTTCTAGAGAATAAAGAAGCATATAGCATTAAGGAGTGATATAGTAAATGCAGACACATTTTCCTAGCTATCATGTGTTAATATTTACAGCTTAGGATGCCCTCCCTTTAAGTAGCAGGTTTGGTAATAATGTATGTAGTAAGTTAAACACAGCTGGCGTTCTTCCAATTCTGCCTGTACTCTTTTCTATGGAGAGTACTACTTCAATTTTTCTACCCAATTTTTTTGTCATTTTAATTCCTCCAGGAGGGTACATTCTTATGGAGATCACAGTAAACACTGTCCTAAATCCCCTTGATATTCTGGGTGGCTATAGCTTTCTATCTTCTGACCACCTTTATCACCACTTTTCGAAAACAGAACCACTGTCAGGCTCAGATGTCTTACTTTCCTACATTGCCACTGCTCCTCAACGTTGATTTTCCTCTCTATTCTCTTCATTGAAAGAGTAGAGATTGAAAGAGTGGGCTATGGACTGAACTAGGTTGAAGCTTTCAAAAACTGTCAGCTCAAATGTGAACCCAGGTCAACTAGTGAAGGTCTCTGAGATTTAACCTCCTCCTCAGAAAAACACTTGCCTCATCCTCTGATTTTGAAGATTAACTGAGCTGATTTGCATAAAACATCAACCAGCGACCGGCACAGAGAACTAAGTTGATTCATGATATTGATGATGGTGAAAGTGAGAAAGAGGCAGAAGATAGTAATAAGAAATATAATAAACGTTATTATAAATCAAATGAATGTAAAAGTCTTTCAATATCTTTAGATCAATATCAAAATGTTCTTGATAATGAAACAAAATGTTTTTAAGTATCAAAATGTTACAAAGTCAAGGTCTTTGGATCTCTGCAGCCACACCCTTTGAACACCCAACTTCTCCAAGAGCATAAACTCTAGCCTGATGGAATGTCAAATGTGTTGCATTTTTAACTGTGCGGAAGAGCTATGCATGATTGAGATCATATCAGAATGTGTCCTGCCAGGCAGGAGAATATCCAAATTATAACCCAGGAAAATGATAAAATACTACCAATTTAACGTTAGAAAATGGGAGGGATAAATTTTACAATCAACAAACTATTTTCAAAGACATTTTCTAACCATAATGTCTTTTTTAAAGAAAGTAGACTTGAGAAAAGAAACTACATATAGCATTAGGAGAAATAACTAATGTAGATGATGGGTTAATGGGTTCAGTAAACCAACATGCCACGCGTATACCTATGAAATAAACCTGCACATTCTGCACATGAATCCCAAAACTTAAAATATAATAATAAGAAAAAAACTACACATGTACTGATGTGAAGCTGCAGGTATATTCCCTTTATGATTTGTATTTGAAACGTTTTAATTAACTAGATACGTTGCACCCACTTTTAGTAAAATATGCCAGTACCTTTGAGAAAATATTTTGTTCTTTTAAAAATATTTTGCATATTTTAATGTCAAAATATGTTAATTTTATCTTACCAGCTTTATGAATTGTAACATTTTTTTCTCAGATTTTGAAGAATTAGTATTCACAGCTCCTCATGCTTACACAGAGCATTTAAATAATGTGTTTTTATTTATTTTTCTGATAGAAATATGTGCTTTGATAATTTGGAGAATAGAGAATATACCTTTCCTCTTAGTTCTAAATGGTCCTGAAAACATGAGGGGGAACATGGAGAAACACTGTAATTGAAAAGTGTAGAAGTCAGTAGGGTGATATTTCACAGAAGGAAATTGATCAAGTCAAGTCACGGAGACCAATAGCTTCGAGTACTACCACCTTAGCAAATGGTTATTTGATTGAGTTCAACAGAGGCCAATTCAAAGTAGATCATCCAGAAAGAGAAAATTTAGCAGAAGAACACCTGGGTATCACAGGAAAGCCATTGCCAGTGGTGTGTCTGGGCCTCACCAGAGTCCAGAACAAGGACATGAACATCACTGAGAAGAGAAGCAGTTCCTCTTTTCTCTGCCTCTGTGTAAAGAAAAGGAATGCTCATCTCTGATTCTCCCTGTGTCATCTTTTGACTGTTTCTCTATTTATGCCATTTTTCTCTGCCCTTCTTGTACTTGGTCCACTAAAACTATCTCAAAATGGTGTCTTCAGTCGTCTTTCAGCTTAAGTACCTGTCACTGCCCAACTAGCCTTTGTACTAATTTGGCAGAGAGAATATAATTCATTCAGTTTTGAAAATATAATAATTTGTATAAGCAGCTGTAACTTCATGGAAGAATAATGTGGAGTATTGGTCTACAAACCCTCATTGCTGTAAGATATGCAATATACAGCATACAAGGCGTGTCTTTTACACATGTAAAGTGAAACAGGCATAGTTTCACTTTTGCTACAGAAAAATATTTCTAAAGGAGAATATTGATGTAAACAAGGGTATATTACATAAAAAGCACTATATGATGTAACAGATAAGCCTTAACATCTCAGTGGCTTAATCAAATAGAATGATACTTCTGATTCATATAAAGTCCAATCTGTAGATATGCTGGATACATAGAGAATTTGCTCTCCACATTCAACCATATCTGCTGGAGACTCTGCCCTCTTTAACATAGCTTCCAAGATTTGCCTTGGGTTTTGTTATGCAGACAACAGACAGGAGAAGATTGTGGAGAATCATTTATTGGAGTTTGTGATGGATCAGTTCTGTATGTGAGGTGCATCTTTATGATTCAAATTGCATTGACTGAAACTCAGTTCCATGTGCACACCTAACTTTAAGGATGGCTGTCTTAGTCTATTTTGTGTTGCTATGACAGAATAGCAGAAACTGGGGAACTTATAAAGAAATGAGGCTTATTTAACTCAGACTAGCAAATACAAGCGCATGGTTCTTGCTTCTGGTAAGGACTTTTGTGCTATGTCATAGCGTATCAGAGAAGGTTAAAAGAAAAATAGTCACATGCAAAAAAAGCAAAACCTGAGGGAGGGGTATCCACTCTTGGAGAAGCTAATTCATTCTCATGAGAACTAATCCAGCCTTTCTATGGCAAGAACTCACTCCCTACCCAGAGAATGACAATAAGCCGTTCTTGAGGATCCACCCTCATGACCCAAACACCCCCGACATGTCCCCAACACCATCACACTGAGGATCACATTTCAACATGAGTTTTGGTGGAGACAAGCAAATCATAAGCCAACCAGAGCAGCTGAAAAATGTAGTAAAGTTTTCAGGAAGACAGAATTTAGGACTTTGATTGCCAGTCTGAAATGGTTGGGTATCATTCTTTTGCTAATGTGGACTTATTACATATTTTTGAGTTAAGAAGATGAATTAATTTGAAGGATGGTTCAGGTGATGTAATCTCTGTATGTAGAAAACTGGAAGTGGGACACAAGTGATTTAAATTTACAAACATTGGGGCAGAAGTTTGTAATACAAGGTTTTTATGGAAGTAATTTCAACAAATCTGGAAAGTAATCTGACATGGAACTAATGTCTCCTTTATTCATCTGTGAATGATTGATTAAATATTTACTCTGTGCCAGATCCTGAGCTAGATGCTAGGGATAACATAGTCCATCCTTTATGTACTGCATACAGCTGTAGTCTAGTGGGATTGGAGGGTGGAGAGAGACAATAAATTATTACTGTTGTACCTAATTAAGTTGTGATAAATATTGCAAAAACGATAGAAATGAATAAATGAATATAGTAGACTAGCCAAGATCTCTCAGAGTAAGTGAAATTTAAGCTCTCTCTCTCTGTGCGTGTGTGTGTGTGTTTACATGATTTGGAAGATACTCATAGATAATTGAGGAAAAAAGTGTACACAAGAAAGCCATGTGTGGTGGGAGATAAGTTTAGGATTGGATCCACCAACTGGGGACACCAACTAATACCGAGGTGCATATATATATTAGTTCGCTACAAATGAGGGGCAGGAAATGAAGGTAGAAATGCAAAGAAAGTTGAAATAGATTCAGACAACTCTGATACAATGTAGATTATTTCAGTGCTTATTTAGATGAGATCCAAGCCTCA
Source organism: Rhinopithecus roxellana (assembly GCF_007565055.1). Taxonomy (NCBI): domain Eukaryota; kingdom Metazoa; phylum Chordata; class Mammalia; order Primates; family Cercopithecidae; genus Rhinopithecus; species Rhinopithecus roxellana. Next base: position 141,589,526 of record NC_044553.1, on the reverse strand, counting down.
CTTGGATACTACACAAAGATATCTCTTACAAAGATTTCTAATGTTCTGTTGTCCTTTGCTTTTAAAACATGTGCTTTTTTCTCTTAATTTTGGTATGTTGCTAAATTGCAATTACATGTTTACATGACTGAAGTTGTCTCTGGACTATTAGTTCCTTAAGAATGGAGTGTATTTACTTATTATTTTCCCTCCTTCTTCCTCACAGAGTGAGAAACAGAGCAGGAGCTCAATAATTACATGAAGAAAAAGAAAGGATGCAGAAATGAACAATGAATGAGTATTTTTATGTGAACATGCACAAGGTTCTGAGAGAATAGAAAATGATGCAAAAGACTGGGTGCAGTGGCTCACACCTGTAATCCCACCACTTTGGGAGGTCGAGGTGGATGGATCAGCTGAGGTTAGAAGTTTGAGACTAGCCTGACCAACATTGTGAAACCCTGTCTCTACTAAAATTACAAAAATTAGCCGGGTGTGGTGGCGCACACCTATAATTCCAGCTACTCAGGAGTCTGAGGCAGGAGAATAGCTGGAAACTGGGTGGCGGAGGTTGCAATGAGCCGAGATCATGCCACTGCATTCCAGCATGGGCAACAGAGTGAGACTCTGTCTCAAAAAAAAAAAAAAAAAAAAGAAAATGATGCAAAAATCTTGGAAGCATGAGAAAGCATGATATACGGCAAGACTAAAGTGTGGCATAGAAAGGTGGTGGGAAACAAACCAGAATAGTTGAATCAGGGACATATAATGCAAAGCCCATCATACCTCATTAAACAACTTAAACCTTCTCCTGGAGGAAATAAGAAATCATCAAAATGGTATAATGTTACAAGGACTTGAAAAGAAATTGTTGGGAATATGAAGGACAACTAGTAAATGGGGGAACAAAAAGTTATTTCAACATTTCAGATGAAGAATAGTGACAATAAACTCAGGAATATCCTGTCTGTATGAAAACAAAATTTCTATTTCAAGAGAATTCTTTAGACAATTGGAATCTATAAAGCCAGAGAAATGCCTACAGAAGGCAAAACCACTAATCATATATATACATATATATATATATATACACACACACACACATCACAAGGAACATGATTAGTGCTTATATATATATTGTAATATATATATACAGATATATAAGATATATACACACACACACACACACACACATATATATATAAAAATGTAAAGTAGTGAAAGGAAATCCTACAAAGGTTTTCATTGTTGTGTTTGTTTTCCAAACATCCATGAGCAGGCTTCCCCATCAGATGTGGTTCCAGGAACTTCAACGATGATAAATCAACATCACAAAAGCAACTATGGACTATACATAAAAGAATGAGCATAGCTGAGTTCCAGTTTCAATAAAACTTTATTAACAAAAATAACTGGTCAACCAAATTTGGTGCATGGGTCATAGTTTGCTAACCCATGATCTGGTAACTTATTATTTAAGAACCAGTATTTGAGCTATTTAGGTCAACATTATGAAGAGTAATAAAATCCCCACCAAAAATGTCTCAGCATTCTTTTGCACATCATGCAATTCCAGTACTAATAGATTATTATTTGGGCAAGAGAAAAACAATGCCAGTGAGGCATATATTGAAATTTTTCATTTGATATTCCCAAGGTCAGTCGCTTTAGGAATGTGATGTTGCTTCACATTGAGTCCTCTCAGATTACACTGATGTGAAATATCTCCTTACAAAATCTGCTTAATAACTGCATATTTTTTCAGGCAGCATGTCACTGTTAACAGCTCCTTGCCCATCCCAAAACCTAGAATAGCTGGATTAATTGTAGTTCTCCAGAGAAAGAGGAAAAATAGGATATCTATCTATCTATCTATCTATCTATCTATCTATCTATCTATCTATCTATCTATCTATCTGGAGAGAAATTGGGGAAATGGGAAAGAGATGCATTTCTCTGGCATGTGTAATTGTGGAGACTGAGAATTTACACTATTTGTAATCTATAAGCTACAGATTCATGAAAATCCATAGTCTAACTCAGTTCAAGCTCAAAGGTCTGGGAACCAAGGGGACTGATTATGTAAATCTCAGTCCAACCTCAACATAAGATGAAATGAGGTATCCCAGCTCATGCAGTGAGGCAGAATTAAAAGGAGGTGAATTCTTCATTTCTGTGATTTTTTTTTCATACTTTTCAGGCCCTCAGCAGATTGGATGATGGCCCCTGCACTGGGGAGCACCATCTTCTTTAATGAAACCATGAATGCAGATGCTAACCTCATTTGGAAACATCCTCACAGACACACCTAGAAAAAAGGTTTATTTTGGGTACCCCAGGGTGTGGTCAAGTTGACACATAAAATTAATTATTACAGCAGTTTGTCTACTGACTATATAATTATTTGATGACAAAGGAAATGTCTTCAGACTTCCCCTTCTTGGCTTCTATTTCCCCTTATATAAAACCATTTCACTGTGCTTCTTTTCAGCTGGATTTCACCCCACTACCAAGACCTTTGACTCTGAAATCTCATACGAGATTTGAGTTTCACTCTGTGATAGAATTTTTCCAGTAAACTTCTTTGAATCTTTTATTTGAGGACTTTCCATGGTCATCATGGGGCCCAGTTCAAGGTCCCAGAATTTAAGCCTGAACAAATACATGTGCTCTAGAGGGTAGTTCAGATATTTATACCAATGTATAGCATTCATTTAGGTAATACTTTATAATAATTATAAGTAAACTATTACAATAGGATTATAACATTCAATTATTATAGTGATTGAATGTTTACTTTGTGTTTAGTATGTGTACATGGGCCCTGTTTCCATTCTTTAATAATAGTCTTTTGGATTGCTTTGCTTATTGTAATCTTCACATTATGTATGTATGCATATGCACATGTACACAAACACATACTTATATGTTAATATAGTTTTATCCCAAAGCACTCCCTACTTACAAAGGAAAACTCTTCTTTTATATATGGATTTATAAGGAAGCTAAACTGTTCACTAAGACATTTTGACTTCTTTCTTATGAATTCTGGAGTTTTCTGGGAGTTCAGTCAATGTTACGTAATGCTTAATTTTTAATCAATTATTTAGACCCAGGATTGATAGTTTTTAACATTAACAACTAACGGTTCTTCTGGAAGTTTTTTCCGTGTTTTCTGCGTCTCTTCTTCATCACTCTCTTTTATTATCCTGAAGAGCAAGTATTATTTTTTATTTTATGACAGTTCTGCTACTTCTATCAAAGAACAATCTTTGTCATTTCTCACTACCTATCTTCTTTGCTGATCTCTTGCTCCCTCTGAATCAAAAACATTCCTTAGATTTATGGACACTTCTTGTACAATGTTCTTTTTATTTTGTTGCTTGGATCTTTACTCACTTGCGTTCGAGTATCTTTAGTTTCATTTTTTTTTTTTCCAGTCTCCCAGTCTTTGAAGTTTCAGTCTGTCTATTAGTCTTTTTTCACTATATGCTCTTTATTCACTGGTAGACAAGACTAACCCATTCATTTTTCTTCCGAAGCAGAGAGAATTCTCCTTTGCAATAGATGACGGGTTTTGGTCAGTGTATTTTTCTCATATAGTCTTCAAATACTAAATGATTAAATTTTTCACCTACTGAGGGTCTACTGGGTGTCAATAGTATTTAAAAATAAGGTTAATTAATTCTCACAAAACCATAAAATTGATATAATTTTTCAAATAAGTGAATAGTAGCTCAGATGGATTAAGAAGCCAAATATTCTACAACAGGTTCTGGATTCATTCTCACAATATTTTATTTCACTATTTCCATATTCCAGGCACTGGGTCAGATGTAGGGAACATAGCAGAGAATAAGACTTTTGAAGTTTATCCTCTCACAGAGCATTATGTAGGGCATAGTCAGTAAGTAAGTAGATGTGCATTGACATATAAAGTAATAAGAAGGATTTAAGCATATAAATAAATACATAAACTGATATCCTAAATGAAGAAAACAAATATGTATTTTGATAACTATATCTGGGTGTGTAGTTGTTGGAATAGCCCTTACGGAGGAGATGGCATTTTAGCAGATATCTAAAAGGACAGATGGAGTTAGTTATTAGAAGTGAGTGGGAAGAGGCTGGGTATGGTGGCTCATGCCTGTAATCACAGCACTTTGGGAGGCTGAAGAGGGTGAATTACGAGGTCAGGTGTTCAAGACCAGCCTGGCCAACATAGTGAAACTCCGCCTCTACTAAAAATACAAAAAATTAGTACGGCTTAATGTTGGGTGCCTGTAATCCCAGATACTCAGGAGGGTGAGGCAGGAGAATCGGTTGATCCTGGGAGATGGAGGTTGCAGTGAGCCAAGATCATGCCACTGCACTCTGGCCTGGGCGACAGTGTGAGACTCTGTCTCAAAATAAACCAAACAAACAAACAAACAAAAAAAAAAAAAAAAAAAAAAAGAAAGAAGTGAGTGGGAAGAGCCTAGGTGTGGTGGCTCATGCCTGTAATCACAGCAATTTGGGAGGTTGAGGAGTGTGGATCACAAGGTCAGGTATTCGAGATCGGCCTGGCCAACACAGTGAAACCTCATCTGTACTAAAAATACAAAAAATTAGCTGGGCGTGGTGTCAGGCACTTGTAATCCCAGATACTCGGGAGGGAGAGGCGGGAGAATGTGTCGAACCTGTGAGGTGGAGGTTGCAGTGAGCCAAGATCATACCACTGCACTCCAGCCTGGGCGACAGTGTGAGACTCTGTCTCCAAAAAAAAAAAAAAAAAGGAAGAAGAAGTGAGTGTGAAGAGCATTCCAAGCCCAGGAATGTGATGAAGGCAACGATATGTGGTAGGACAAGTTGTACGTGTGTTTAAGGAACAACATATATTCAACATTGTTAGAATATGAGTGGTATGAGATAAGATAGAGACATAGGAAAAGACCAAACTGTCATGACCCAAAGGGCATAATCGTTCACCTCTTTCAAGTTCATGTTGTTTTCCTGAGACAGCAATAAAATAGCCCCAAACACTCCATTGCATTTACTGGTACATGCTATTGTATCAACATTAAGTGTCTCAGGTCTCAATCTTTATCTAAATAGTTCACATCCTTGCTGAACTCCTTTCAAATGCTGTATTTATCCTAATGACTTTCCACTCTTTTCTATAGCATGGACCTTTCCCTCAAACTCCAGAACTGCACACTCCAGATGTACTAGACATCTTCACTTGAATGTTTAGTAAACATCTCTCATAAACATCTCTCAAACACAACTGATCAAAGTAAACACCAATTGCTGAGTTCCTAACAGGCCTAGGGTTTGCTTTCACCCCACTTACAAGCAAAGAAATTAGCTTGTACTCTTTAATGGATGTTATCAGAAGACACAAAACTCTTGGGTCAGAGATAAAAGACTTTATTACTATGACACCACAAACAGTATTAGCATCAATATATTTGTATGGTTTTCCCTCCCCTTCCAGTCCTATAATGTTAGGGGACTACTCTTGCAGTGGATTTTCATTGCTACTGAGCAATACCAGCTTTGCATAATCTACTGCTCTTATAGCTTGCAGTAGGCAAGGTTGCTGTTTGTCCTTGAAGGAAACAGTATCTCATCTTTCATGATTATCTCTGCAAACTCATGAGAAATGGCACAGATAAAAAGCAGTTAAAGCCTTGCATTCTTGGCATACTGACAAGATAGGGACTATCTCACCCAATACTTCCATAAAATAGGTGTAAGGTGGCTGGTGTCATAGAGGAATGGAGAGAAGGGAATAAATCTACAGGCTGCTACCATAGCCCTTTACTATTGTAAAGGTAGTTTTGTGGCACTTATACTTAGGTAGAAAATGACAGCAGTGAACTAGTCTAAATTCAGTTCCTCATCCTCAGCGTCCTAGGTAGACTGATGGCTGCCTGGGTTGGAAGGGCCTGGGAATCTAAGCCAAAGTTTAGATGCCCCCCAGTTTTATTCTCCCACGCATATCCCATAGTTGCTAGAGTCCCTCTAATGCAGATGTTTCTTTTCTTTTCTTATTTGAAGTTCTTCACCTCACCAAAGAGATAAAAATGGACACGATTAACTGGGCCACTATCCCAAGAACCCAGACCTCCCTATCCACACACATCTTGTTTGGTCTTCAGTCAGCCTCTTACAATAGGTGATGATTCATCTGTGAGTAAAATGGTGACTCCTCACTGCCATCCCATTCCAAGCAATGACAAAATCAGCTTCTCTACCCTCTCTTCTGGAAATTAAAATTTTACAGGGTCCTCATCTGCTGTCCTTCTTCAGATCACCTTGTGAACAAAGATATTATTTGTGTTATGAATCCAGTAGAGGGCTTCATACCCATCTCCACTGTGAAACTATGAGACAGTGCCCAAGCAAGATATGGGTGCCGGCATGGGCTTATTCAACTGGGTTATCGGCTGAGTTGTGGGGGTTCCTGGCATTGCTGCAGCACATGGATCCCCAGGCCAGAGCCTGGCTCAGTTTCTGCTTTCTGTAGCTCCCCCATACTCAACAGACTCCACACCATTATTGTTCCCGACCCCAGCTGGTAAAATGGGCTTGTTCAGTTCCTCATGCCCCTGTTTTTCCGTCATGCTACAGCTGACCCACTAATATGCTTGTGTTATTTACTTACATAGTTTGTTTACAGCCCATCTTTTTCCACTTGAATCTAAGTCAGTGGTCCCCAACCCTCAGGTCATGGACCAGTACCGGTCCATGGCCTGTTAGGAACCAAGCAGCCCAGCAGGAGGTGAGTGAGCTTTACCTCCTGAGCTCTACCTCCTGTCAGATCAGTGGTGACATTCGATTCTCATAGAAGCATGAACCCTGTTGTGAACTGCATATGCAAAGAATCTAGGTTGCCCGCTCCTTATGAGAATCTAATATCTGATGATTTGTCACTGTCTATCATCCCCCCCAGACGGAACTGTCTAGTTACAGGAAAGCAAGCTCTGGGTTCCCACTGATTCTACATTATGATGAGTTGTGTAATTATTTCATTATATATTACAATGCAGTAATAATAGAAATAAAGTACACAATAAAGGTAATGCGCTTGAATCATCCTGAAACCGTCTCCCCAGCCCAGTCTGTGGAAAAACTGTTTTCCACAAAATTGATCCCTGGTGCTGAAAAGGTTGGGGACACTGATTTTAGCTTTGTGAAGAAAAATTTTCAATATTATTGAATGGATGAATATATGCAATTATTCATTTGTTCATCTGCTGCCTGCACCACTAGAATTTAGTCTCTGTTGGAATAGGTAGTTGGATGATTTTATTCACTGCTGTACCCCTCATGCCTAAAACAGTTGGTAAGTCATAGTTATTCTATAAACAAACACTGAATACATTTATTGAATGGCCGAATGAACTTCTAACTCAATAATCTCTCTAGAGAATGGTTAATTTTTGTTTAGGCATTTTGCTAGTAACTTAAAAAATTAAGTTTATTTTGGAAGAGGTGATTCATTTATTGATTCAACAGGATTTATTGAATACTTGTTATTTGCAGGACCTATATTAAGAGTTACTCTCTCACAGTTTTTAGTGGAGTATACTAAAAAACCTAACTCAAAGAATGCCCACTGAGTATGGCAGAAACTTCTGGTACTTGACAAAATCCTATATTTCTTTCTTCTTGGGCTGGAAGACTCCACTCTCCAGTTCTCTAGCAGTGATGTGTAGCACAGGAAGTGTTTTGTGACCAGAGGAAGGAGGCTGAGCTGTGGTACTGGAGGTGTTTTCTCAGCAGAGGAAGGAGGCTGAGGTGTGGCACTGGAAGTGTTTTCTCACCAGTCGAAGGAGGCTGAGGTGTGGCTCTGGAAGTGTTTTTTCACCAGAAGGAGGAGACTGAGGTGTAGCACTGAAAGTGTTTTCTCACCAGAGGAAGGAGGCTGAGGTGTGACACTGGAAGTGTTTTCTCAGCAGAGGAAGGAGGCTGAGTTGTGGCTTTGGAAGTGTTTTTTCACCAGAGGAAGGAGGCTGAGGTGTGGCTCTGGAAGTGTTTTTTCACCAGAGGGAGGAGGCTGAGGTGTAGCACTGGAAGTGTTTTCTCACCAGAGGAAGGAGGCTGAGGTGTGGCACTGGAAGTGTTTTCTCACCAGAGGAAGGTGAGCTAAGGGATTGTGCCCTGATAACCATGGCCCACAAAATCCTCCCATGTGCAAATGTATGTACTCTTTTTTTCACTCTGGCTTCCAGTAAGGCAGTAACCTACAGGGCAATTTTGTGAGCTTCACCTACAAATGAGAGATCCTCAGTAATATTTAGAACCTGAATGAAAAGATGAAGAAGAGATTCTTGGCAAAACTACTTTTTTTAGATCTGACCTTAGAAATTACTTTTGGTTCAAGCACTTAGATATTTTTGCAGCCATTTTGTAAAGCAATTAGTGTACTCTTTCACAGAAACTATTTTCTAAAATTTTACTCAATTTTTTTGGGGGGCTCTACAGATTGTGTCACCCACACATGGGAATATTTTGTTGCCTCGATCAAGTACTAATCCTTACTTCCTTCCTCTCTTCCTCTGATAACCTTAGGTCATGTTTCTTGAAGAGGTTTCCACAGTTCTCAACATTGTGAAAGATTCTACACAGCTCCTGTAGCACCTGCATTGAAGACTTTCCATGAGGCATATCCAGGTGTTCTCAAAACCCTGGAAGCAAAGATATGAACATTCTCAGTATGTTCTGAGCCTCAGGGGAACATGCACAGAGTGGTTTGTGAATGTCAGATGTCAGGAAAAGGTGTCTCATTCTCTTTCCCTTTCCTACTGTTTCTTACTTCAGAATCAAAACAATTTATAAATCTTTTTTCTAATGTTGTTTTCTCCCATTCATCCTGCCAGACCTGGTTCTATGTGCGATGCCCTTTTCTTTGGAGCATAGCTAGGAATAATTAAATACAACACTTTACTCCAAATCCCCGTTCACTCTGACAATCAAGTCTCTGATCCTTCCCAAGCTTTTTTATATACTCCTCTTTTTTCCTTCAGATAACTTGCTCCTCTGTGCTTCTTACAAATACATGTTTTTATCCAAACAGCCATACAAGGTTACCACACACACACACACACACAACAAAAAACAAAAACAACAACAAAACAGAGGAGATCGACTCTCCAAACTAACCAGAGCTCAAGGCTCAAGCTTAGCCTTGTTATATGAATTAGCTAGTGAATTATGGCTAGCACATTGCTTGTCACTAGACCATATGCCAGCCAAATACTATGAAAAGGAATTTATAGATAAGGAAACAAAGAGTAAAAGTGTTGAGTTTTCAATATTTGTTTAGGTATGTTGGTTTATTCGTGTGTGTGTGTCTGTGTCTGTGTTTCTTGCATCCTATTTGCAATAATACTATCTCTATTTACTTTGCAGATTTTTTAAAAAGCTATTCACTTAATCATGACTATATAGAAATCTGCTATTTATGTTTTCACTTTAATAAGGAAGATATGGTAAAATAAAGTTTCTAGTAGGCCCTTTTAGCTATAGATTCGATGTGATATATAGGGAGAGAATATGAATTTTTGAATCAGTTCTGTGGCCTAAGGTGAAATTAGTAGATAAGTTAGTAAATAAGATACTTCTGTATAGAACAGAAATAGAATCATAAACATGTTCATATATATTCCCTGTTAATATATAGCCTCTTTCAGAATTTATTTCTCTAAATCTTACGTAAGAATATTAGTTCATTTTGCATATTACAAGGCTTAAACATAACATATGCAAAATAAAATCTTATTAAGTACTCCATAAATAAAAACTTACTTTGTAAATAGAGAACAAACTTGGACTCTGTGCTTTGGGGAGATGGCTTAGTCCCTCCTAATTGCTAGTTGACACCTCTTTAAAATGAGAAGAACAATAATATCTATCTCATAAAGTTGAGATAACATATGCATTCCAATATACCAGTTGAATAGCAAGTAATTAAGTTAGAAAATCATTATTATTACTGGAAATTAGATTATTTTTCCAGACATATGTTAAAAGTCTGTCATCACCTTCAGCCTAAAGCATTTTGTTATTTTCTCCTTTTCCCTTTTTAAAATAAGCACTAAATACGAAAGTGCCTGAATCCTTTAGTATTTTCATCATTTTTAAAAAATTTTATCTTGAAGTAATTTTAGATGTATAGAAATATTACAAGATAACAGAATTCCAGTATATCATTTACCCAGATTCCCCTAAGGTTAAGAGATTACAGAAACATGGTACGTTATCAAAACCAGAGAATTAACATTGATACACTTTCATTAACTAATCTAGAAGCCTGATTTGGATTTCCTATGTCTTCACACTAGTGTTCTTTTCTGTATCAACCTGGATCACCTATCGCATTTAATAGTCATAATTTTTTCTTTTAGTTTCCTCCAGTCTATAAGAGTCTTTCTATAATTTTCTTTGTCTTTCATAACCTTAGCACTTCTGATAACAGTCAGGTATTTTGCATAATGTCATTCATTTCTTTTGTGTTTGTATGACGTTTTATCATGATTACATTGAGTTTTTTGTATTTTTTTTTTCAAAAGACTTCACTAAAGTAATGTTTTACCCTTTTTATTGCATTGTATCAGGAAGGACGTCAGTATCAATATATCTTAAAACTGGTGATGTTAACTCTAATTAATTGGTCACTTTTGTGACTGCCAAGTTTCTCCACTGTAAAGCTATTGGTTTTCCTTTTGTAATTAATAGGAATCTTGCAGGGAGTTGTATCTTGACTATGCAAATATCCTGTGCTCCATTACACTTTTGCTCAATATATTTAATTTCCATGAATGATTCTTGCCTGCAACTATTATACCATGGTATATGCCCAAGGGTAGTTATCCGTTTCTGTCATTCCTTCCACATTGCTTAATTGTGATTGTATTATAAGGAAGAGCTGTTGCTTCTTCCCCACCATTTACTTATTTATTCAGCTGTTTATTCCTATCAGCACAGACTCATAAGTATTTATTTTATGGGTCATATTCCAATGTTATCATGATTTATGTTGTTACTTCAAATTCTTCCAGTTGAGACTATTGAAATTTTAAGTTGGTTCCTGTGTCCCTTTTACATGCGTCCATCATCGTTTGAACACTTCATTACTTTCTTGCACCAGAAGAGATTCCAACCTTATCTTATATTTTTGTTCCCTATCCATTTCTTCATAAAAGATTCCATCCTTTACAAAAAAATAGCATTTAGAAATCAAGGTCTGGTTACTAAGTGTGCTTATTGCTACTTGGGCAACAACATTGTAATATTGTTATATATAATATGCATCCATGCACACTTTTACAGATATATATTAACGTATGCATGCATACATCAATATTTATTTCTCTACCATTTATCTATAGACATATTCAAAATCCATAACTTTATATGATGTAAATTCCAACCCAGCACTATAGAGTTCATTCTAACTTTTCTCCTTTCCACATTGTTACTTGTTTATCTAATATACAGAAACTTGGATCACATTATCCACAATGTCTTTGAGTATTTGTTCAATTCTAGTATACAAAAAAAGTATTTCCAGATTTTGTAATGCCTACATTTGCGAAAAACAATGTTGCCAAGTACAATATTTGTGTTTTTCTTTTTTAGTTTAACCTTTAATTTTACATTGTAATACTGCCTTCCTAAAATTACTTAAATAGGTACTTTGCTTTTTCACCCTCTTAAGTGGGAGTATGTTACTCATTTGTAATACACTAGTTTACTCTTTACAGCTTGTATTCCATGTTGGGTTTCCCTCAGTTCCTGGGAGATTTTAAATTTTTAATCTATATTTTGGGTAGGCGAAACAATACTACAAACTTAGTTTCAGGTCAATTCAAAAAGTATATTCCAATAAGTATCACTGTCTTCTCATCTGTGCCACTCCACTCCACTTCTATTCTTCCATCCTCTTCACTCTGTTTTCACCCTCTCCCTGTTTGTATAATTGATTTTAATAGTTTCTGGTTGTCATATCTGTATTTTTTTCTCCATAAATAAAAAAAAAAATTTCTTACATTCCTAACTTTCCTACATGAAACATATTATAGAAAACTCTGTTGCTCTTGGTTCTTTTTTGTTTGTTTGGTTGGTTTTTTGTTTGTTTGTTTGTTTGTTTGTTTGTTTGTTTGTTTTTTGGCTTAGCAATATATTCTGGGAATTATCCAACATTAGTTCACAGAAATCTACCTCTTTTTTGTTTTGTTTTTGTTTTCCGAGACAGAGTTTTGCTCTGTTGCCCAGGCTAGAGTGTAGTGGCTCGATCTCTGCTCACTGACAGCTCTGCCTCCCTGGTTCATGTCATTCTCCTGCCTCAGCCTCCTGAGTAACTGGGACTACAGGCACCCGCCACCGCGCCAAGCTAATTTTTTGTATTTTTAGTGGAGAGGGAGTTTCACCGTGTTAGCCAGGATGGTCTCAGTCTCCTGGCCTCGTGATCCATCCGTCTTAGCCTCCCAAAGCGCTGGGATTACAGGCATGAGCGACCGCGACTGGCCAACTTATAGTACGGATATTTAGTTTGTATCCAATATTTTGCAACGACCAACAATGCTGAAATGAATAACCCGGTGCCTATGTATTTTCATAATAATACATTGTGAACCTAAACTCGAAATCCTAATTGATGGTCGAAATCACAAAATTTAAACTCATTGAATTGTATTTTTTTTAAAGTGTCTTATATTTTCTTCAATTTCCTTTAAGAAAAAGGAATATTCTTACTTGTACTTTTATTATTTGAACTAAAGACACCTGCGGAATACTGGCTGTTACTAAAGCACTTCAAAGAGGAATCAAAAGATCCATTCCTATTCCCGGTTTCACTAATTACCAGCTATGTGACATTTGGAAATCCATTTACACTTTAGTAACTGTTAATTGGAGGCTTGTCTAGCACATGCACTTTTTTTGAGATACATAGGGAACTGAGAGACCCGTAAAGTACAGTTGTTCAGATTGCAGTCAACTGCTTTTCAGGAAACTCCTGGAGGGATTTGGGGGTGGGGGGTGGGCAGGATTCATATGAGGATTAACCATTTCGTCCTAAAGATGTCTAACGATATGAATTTAGCACTTTGATTTACATATTTTTTTCTCACAGCATTTGCCTTATCTTTGGCTGATTCTGAATATCTACTTGGAGGATAAAAAGGTGCTAAAATTAGACTCTTTATCTTATTCTGCTACACACATATGCTCTCTTTCATCTGGCCAACTTGTAGTAAGTGGATGTCCTAATCGCAGCATTCATATCTTTTTCATTTTGGCAGAATTGAAAAAGAAAAAAAGAAGAAAAGCAGAAAGAGGAATTTGTAGAGAAGAAAAGAATAAAGTCCTCTGGTCCCCCCAGAAGGAACTTTTTTGTTAACATGACCTTACATTGTCCCATTGAATAATGCAAAATTTGTTTGGTTGTACCCTGCAGGGCTCCCGGGCCCGGAAGCCAGGGGCACCAGCGGTACTGAGTTGGCACAAAGTAGCTGAAATGTCATGTTTTAATTATGTGGTTCTGAGGGGAATCTATTAACCACCGCCGAGATGCTGAAATCAGACAATTTATCTCCAAGCAGCTCTCTCTACAATCTAGAATATATATCTCTTGTCACTGCAGGAAATAGAACCAAAGGATGTTTTTACTTCTGGTGCCTTACGTTTATAAATTTATTCTTTTAAATTTTGCCAATGAAAGGGAATGACACCCTAACATATTTCCTGGGTCCCCTCTGCGCGCTTCTTCTTTGTGAAGGGTGTTCAAATAACCCAGGCTCTTTTTTCCCTCAGTTGGTATCAAATCTTCTAGCTCTCAAGTTCAAGAAGTCTTTGCACAGCCTCTGGATCATGTTCCGAATGCCCATTTCCAAGATAAATAGAAATAATTTGTCGATAACCAGAAAGAAAACCAGAGGCATCCACCTAAATTAATATAAATACAAATTGCTCTTTTGCATTTCAAACAAGATGCTGGAAACTATTTGAATCATATCCATTCTCCCTCTCTATAAAGCTATTTTCATTTCAATGTAAACGAATGCTTATACCTACCAGCTTGTTCATAATGATTGTGCATTATTTCTGTTTTTTTCCCCCCTTAAGGTATCAAGGCAAATGAAAAAAATTAGCTCATATTTGTCTTCTTCTCCAACCTCTCCGTTCTTTAAAAAATCTGCGAAATTCATTATGTTCTCTACTCTGTGTGCATCAGGGCTCCAAGCAATTCAGATCTATTAACCATCAGGTGCAAGCTAAGTGCTTTTAAAACAAACGCATGCAGTTTATTTTAAGTGAATGTATGCTTTCTATATTCTGCAAAAGCATCAGCAAATTTGATCGAAAGAGGGCATGGCGGAATGACAATAGCTACACTGTCCTCTAGTGGAATATTTTAGGCATAGCAAGACAAAGGCAGAGAATCTTTTGGTCTTTTTCTTGCATGCGCCTATGTGAGTTTGTGTGTGTGAGTGTGTGTGGTGTGTAGCTTTTCAGAATCAAAGAGAAAAGGTATGCCACCTGTTAGACCTTTGAAGGTTTTTTATTTTATTCTGGAATACAAAATTTTCAAAGATTGTTGATTTCCTAACACCAAAAGCATATATCACTATGGTATTTTCAGTTCCATCTCTGGTAACATAAGCAAGGGAAGAATGTGATAATCTTTACTGTAGACTTTATTGCCGCAAATGTTAGAATGTATACATTCCAGTTAAAATTTTAATCCACTTCGAGTATTCTTTTATACGTATTTGGTTGTACCCAAATTTTTTTGTATTCTTTTATGAGTATATGCAACTCAGAGAAGAAATATATTTCAACAGAGTCATTCATACTTATGTGTTCGTAAAATAGTTCCAATCAAACAGAAGAAAAATTATATTTAGAAAGATTCACCAATGGGTAATACAGGGTTGCCTATCATTTACAAACAGCTATTTCTATTAGTAGAAATGTTAGATGTATTGAGGGATTTGATTCTGAATCCATCAAAACAAGCATGTTCTGAAACTTCCAGACTGACCTGTATTATTTGGGATTTTTAATGTACGGATGAAACATGTCATGCACGTCCGTGTGAAGAGACCACCAAACAGGCTTTGTGTGAGCAACATGGCTGTTTATTTCACCTGGGTGCAGGTGGGCTGCATCCGAAAAGAGAGTCAGCGAAGGGAGATAAAGGTGGGGCCATTTTATAGGATTTGGGTAGGTAAAGGAAAATTACAGTCAAACGGGGGTTGTTCTCTGGCGGGCAGGAGTGGGGGTTAGAAGGTGCTCAGTGGGGGAGCTTTTTGAGCCAGGATGAGCCAGGAAAAGGAATTTCACAAGATAATACCATCGCTTAAGGCAAGGACCGGCCATTTTCACTTCTTTTGTGGTGGAATGTCATCGGTTAAGGCGAGGCAGGGCATTTACACTTCTTTTGTGATTCTTCAGTTACTTCAGGCCATCTGGGCGTATACGTGCAAGTCACAGGGGATGCAATGACTTGGCTTGGGCTCAGAGGCCTGACAAAACACACACACACACACACACACACACACACACTTGGGGGTATGATGGGGAGGAAAGTGGAGCCAGTTGGGTAATCGAAATTTATTTTTTAGCTTCTTCAGGAACATTGAATCATAACATGTATACATATGTAAATATATAAACATCACAGATTCTCACCCTCAGACCTGTCTTTAATGTATGTGGATCACCCTAATTTGTAGCTTCTTACAAAATCCTTGCCATTCGGCTGAATGGATGATATCTCACTCTCAACAGTTCCCATTTCCTAGACTCTCAGACAGAAAACCAGACACTCAATATGTTTTTCTTACTAACTGGGCAGCAATAGGATCCAGGCCCAGAATGAGACCTCATATGTTCAAATCCTATATCTAGTACCAGTGCTGATATTTCTAGGGAGTTGCATAACTCTCTGAGCTTCATTTCCTTGCCTATGAAAGGCAGATCATAATAATATCTACCTCCTAGAGCTGTGTGTAGATTAAATGAACTAGGACATATGTAAATCAGCATCACATAGGAAAATGCTACTGCAAAGAAGTTATGGTCTATATAAATACCATTCAAACTTTGAAGCATGAATCCAGATGACCATTTACCACTGACAATAAGGATTAAGTCCCCAAAGTTGATAGCAAAGGTATGAAAGAGAGAGGGGGCAGAAATGGTTGTAGAAATTGAAGTCACCTGTGTGACTAGGAAAAACTAAATTTTCCCAAAATGCTCTCAGTTTGTTATTAACAATAGCAAACAGAGTATCACATGTAAGGCACAAGAGGAGTGTCAAGAAATCCTCTAGGAAAATTCTCTGTAATCTATTAATGGATAGGGAAAGAAGTCTATACCTAAAGGAAATGACTAGCTCTCTCTGAAGCCTCACAAGTTCTATTCTTTGCATCTTGGAACAAACACGTGAAGAGAAAGAGGCCTTTTCTTCATGGTTTCCTCCAATACATCCAAAGCAAATTAAACACCTCAATTTATTAAGCCATTAATATTAAAAAACCATTTTACAGATGGGAAAAAGAATGAGATGTTAAGTCTTACAGTACTGGCTCTGTCCTTAACTGGTTGGCTACTAGATCTTATGAAAAAAAAATTAAATACTCAGGCATTTGATGTCCTGATTTGAGAAAAAATAAAATAAATTCCTCAAGATTCTATACATGATCCTATCAGTTGGTTATGTCTTAACTGATTGATAGGTCTGGCTCTTTGTCCCTACCCAAATCTCACCACTAATTGTAATCCCCAAGTGTCAAGGGAAGAACCTGGTGGGAGGTGACTGGATCATGGGTGAGGTTTCTCCCATGCTGCTCTCTTGATAGTGAGGGAGTTCTCACAAGATCCAATGGTTTAATAAATGGCAATTTCTCATAGACTTTCTATTCTCTCTTACCTGCTGCCAGGTAAGATGTGCCTGCTTCTCCTTCCACCATGATTGTAAGTTTCCTGAGGTCTCCTCAGCCATGTAGAACTGTGAGTCAATTAAACCTATTTTCTTTATAAATTGCCCAGTCTTGGGTAGTTCTTTATAGCCGTGTGAGAACAGACTAATATACTGATGAAATAAAACCTGATTGAAAAACTTAATCCCATCCAATAATCCAGATACACACACACACACACACACACACACACACACACACACACACATGTGATATGATTTGGCTGTGTCCCAACCCAAGTCTCATCCTGGACTGTAGTTCTCATAATCCCCACATGTCATGGGAGGGACCCAGTAAGAGGTAATTGAATCATGGGGGCAGTTACCCCAACACTGCTGTTCTTATGACAGTGAGTGAGTGAGACCTCACAGAATCTGATGGCTTTGTAAGCAGCTTCCCATTCACTCATTTCTCATTCTTCTCTCTCCTGCCCTCATGTGAAGAAGGACATGCTTGCTTCCCCTTCCACCCTGACTGTAAATTTCCAGAGGCCTCCCCAGCCATGTGGAACTGTGAGTCAGTTAAACCTCTTTCCTTTATAAATTACCCAGTCTCAGGCAGTTCTTTATAGCAGTGTGAGAACAGACTAATACAATATGTATATAAAACACAATCTTAAAGGGGAAAATAAAGAAACTTAGTCCAAAGAAAAACAAGCAGTGTAATACAAAAATATTCAGGCCATTGTGAATGTCTTCAAAGTTAAGATAATAAACTATAAAGTTCTGAGAGATAGTTTTGACAACAGAATTAGTACCCTGAAATTAAGCTCTACATAACCCATTCCACTGAATTTAGTACTAATAGCAAAGCTGTTTTCTGTCACCAAAATTCATAGTAGGCAAGTCTCTTTGCTCTCAAATGTAAAAAAGTAAATAAAATATAATCAATTTAAGTGTTTCAGAGGTACTCAAGTATTCTTTAAGTATCTCTACAATTGGGTTGTTTGCTTAAAATGCTTATGCAAACTTCTTCATGTATTTTGTAGGGAAACACGTGCTCCTGAGCATGCATACACGTGCACAGAAACGTGTGTAGCTGAATGTTTGTCAAGGTTTGATTGTTAGGCTAAGGGATACGGTGCATTGTATTAAATTTTTACTTTGACTTATGTCCAGCAGGAATGCGTATTTTTACCCTCTTCATTAATATTCTTAGGGAGAACCTGATTTACTATTTTCTATCCTGTTCGAAAAGTATTTGACAAAAGATCAAAAAATGTAGCTTTTCTTGAAGACTCTTGTAGTATTTTTTCTTTCTTTATTCTGTAAGGCAAAAGTTTCAACTTTATACAAATTTGTTTCTCTTATAAAATTTTTGTATTAGATAGAAAAATAAAAGAGGCGATTTTATAGCTCTGTACTGCCAAGTGTCAAGTTTTTGTTTTTCTCCACTCAATATAAATTACCTTTCATCGATGAGTTTGCATCCTTTGTAGGGACATGGATGTAGCTGGAAACCATCATTCTTAGCAAACTATCACAAGAACAGAAAACCAAACACCGCATGTTCTCCCTCATAGGTGGGAACTGAACAATGAGATCACTTGGACTCGGGAAGGGGAACATCACACACTGGGGCCTATCATGGGGAGGGGGGAGGGGGGAGGGATTGCATTGGGGAGTTATACATGATAAAAATGATGAATTGATGGGTGCTGACGAGTTGATGGGTGCAGCACACCAACATGGCACAAGTATACATATGTAACAAACCTGCACGTTATGCACATGTACCCTAGAACTTAAAGTATAATAAAAAAATAAAAAAATATATAAATATATAAATAAATAAAAAATAAGGCTAGAATGAAAATATTCTTTTTATTTTGTTTAGCAATCCACTCCCTTGCAATAACAGGTCCTGCAGCATTGTTCAGCATAGCTTGACTTTATTTTATTGCTTTTATTTTATTAAGAAAATACCTCTTTCCAGCCCAATGGTATAATCATTTAGCAGTTGCAAAATTTCGCCTAAAATATGCCAGCCTGAACAGATCTTCCAAGATTTGTGTGTGTTTAAATAGCAAAGCAGCAGGTAGTAGATATTGGTTTTTAAAAATAGAACCATGAAATCAAATTAAAATCTGTCTAGTAAGGAAATATATGACAAACATTTTTATATGGAATATAAAAAATAAAACACAATCAGTGAAGCTCTAGGAATGTTTATATTTTCTCTAAAACATATATAGATGACTTCCTTCCTTCCTTCCAGCCTGACTTCCTTCCTTCCTTTCTTCCTTCCTTCCTGCCTGCCTTCCTCCCTTCCCTCACCTTTTTCTTTTCTTTCCTTCCTTTCTTCCTTCCTTCCTTCCTTCCTTCCTTCCTTCCTTCCTTCCTTCCTTCCTTCCTTCCTTCCTTCCTTCCTTCCTTCCTTCCTCTCCCTCTTTCCTTTCCTTTCCTTTCCTTTCCTTTCCTTTCCTTTCCTTTCCTTTCCTTTCCTTTCCTTTCCTTTCCTTTCCTTTCCTTTCCTTTCTTTTCCTTTCTTTTCTTTTCTTTCTCTTTTTCTTTCTCTTTCACAGGGTTTCACTTTGTCACTCAGGTAGGATGGAGTGCAATGGTCCAACCTTGGCTCACTGAAACCTCCACCTCCCAGGCTTAAGCTATAGTCCCACCTTAGCAACCTCAAGCTGGGGACTACCAACCCCCAAGTTGGAAGTATGTGCCACCAGGCCCAGCTAAATTTTGTGTTTTCTGGTAGATAGGCGGTTTTTACTGTGGTGCTCAGGCTGGTCTCGAGCTCCTGAGCTCAAGTCATCCACCCACCTTGGCCTCCCAAAGTGCTAGAATTACAGGCATTAGCCATTGTGCCTGACCAGAAGTATATATAGACTTTCAATAAATGATTGTGAAAATGAAAATTAACCAGTTATGTGGTTTGTAGACATGTTATAAAAGCTTCCATTCCCCAAGATTGCTACTTTTTCCATTCTTATTAAAAAGTATAACTTTCATTCTTTTGGCTGATTTTAAATAGTTTTAAAGGGCCATGAGTTGTAATTTATTTATGCTAAAATCTAGAAGAGAGAGAGAGAGAGAAATCAAGGAGGGGGAAGCTGTTTATTGAAAACAGAAATATTGCATATCTACATTGTTACTGTAAATAAAATTTCATGATATTTTTCTGCTGCCATAACTATTTCAACTAAGTGTATGATTTTAGTAGCATTATGCCAAAACATAATAATTGTGTTTAATTAATTAAACCCTTAATTACAATATGTGTGTCAACATCATTCTTTTTTTTTTTTTTTTTTTTTTTTTTTTTGAGACGGAGTCTCGCTCTGTCGCCCAGGCTGGAGTGCAGTGGCATGATCTTGGCTCACTGCAACCTCCGCCTCCCGGGTTTACGCCATTCTCCTGCCTCAGCCTCCCGCGTAGCTGGGACTACAGGCATCCGCCACTTCGCCCAGCTAGTTTTTTGTGTTTTTTAGTAGAGACGGGGTTTCACTGTGTTAGCCAGGATGGTCTGGATCTCCTGACCTCGTAATCTGCCCGTCTCGGCCTCCCAAAGTGCTGGGATTACAGGCTTGAGCCACCGTGCCCGGCCAACATCATTCTTGATTTATTTATTTAGCAGTTTATTTAATCATGAGCTATATACTTCTTTGACTGATTATTCTGTTCGTAGATTATATTTTGCTTTTGTGATTTGTTTGCATAATAATTCCACACATTTTCCCATTAAAATTAAAGAATTAAAACTTAGTCACATAAGGCCATCTGCAATTTACAGGGACAAAGAACAATAATAAAATTTTAAAAAGCAGAAGATGAAACAATATAAGCAGTCTGTACTAGGCAATTTAAACATTTTCTTTTAAAGAAATATTGCTTTGTCTTCTTCACTACAATTCCCTTGAGAGTGAGTGGTGTGTTAAGTAAAATATGGAGAGAAGGAAAATAAAAATTATAGACCATTACAACCACAGAGAATGTAGAGAAGCAAAAT
Organism: Rhinopithecus roxellana; assembly: GCF_007565055.1. NCBI lineage: Eukaryota > Metazoa > Chordata > Mammalia > Primates > Cercopithecidae > Rhinopithecus > Rhinopithecus roxellana. Next base: position 141,568,617 of record NC_044553.1, on the reverse strand, counting down.
GCACCTGATCCATACAAAATGCTTTTGTGAGAATTAAAGGACCACAAGTTCTCCCTGACTTAGGTTGTCCCAGCTGCACATTCAGCCATTAAGTAATGACTGGAGATGCAATGAGAAAAGGAAATCTATCCTGAAGGTTTTACTGCAATGATTGATTTTGGCTTTTACAACCAAAATTCAAATGGTTTGGTAAGGAATTGATTTTAGGTAAGCATTTCCTTTTTATCCTGCTGAATGAATACTCATTTTGGAATGTACTGAATATTTTTGAACGTTCAGCTCAAATGATGCAGCAAAATACATTTTGAATGAGATCATCCCTGAGAAAGCTAACTGTAAGTCCAGAAGAGGTTAGAATTTGAAATACAGAATATTGTATTTTGAATCTCCAAAACCATGTCGGGTCATGTGTAGATTACTGAACTCTCTCTCTTTTTTGTTAGTGAACTGTTCATTCTCTGGGGGAAAAAAGAAAAAAAAAGAAAGTCAGACTGTATTCCAGACTGTATTATAAATTCATAAAATGTTGCTTAAGAGAAATTATAATAAATTAGAATATGAACCTGTACATGTCAGTCAGTCAGTGAGGATGATTTTAGAAAGGCAGCACAGCAATGCACTCCATTGAAGACCAAAGTAGATGGATAATAGACGTGACCCAGTAGGGTACTTATTCTATATTCTGGCACTCTTAATAATAAACTGATTGATGTAATTCATCCAATCTTTTATTAAACAATTATTTAATCTCTACTATGTGTCCTATGCACAGTAGATATACTAGGAAAAAAGAAGACAAAGTGTTTGCCTCCATAAATTTACACTGCAGCGGGAAAAAGTAGAAAAGTTACATGAATTTAATAATATATATATTTTTATTTCCAGCTGCAAAGAAATGAAACACACGAATGAAGTAGCAAGTGACCAGTGACTAGATGGGTAGAGGACAATATTAGTGAGGTTACAGAAAATGTTCCTAAAGAAGTAAAACTTGAGCTGAGATCTAATTGATGAAAAGAAAACACCCATGCCACGATGCAATATATGTGTCTCCTAAGAGGCGAAAGAAGAACCAGCAAGTTCAAAAGCCCTTCAATAATAATACCTCTGCCACATTCAAGGGAAGAAAAGAAAGAAAGAAAGAAAAGGGAAAAAAAAGGAAGAAGAAAAGAAGGAAGAGAGTGAGAATATTAGTATGTATTAATAATTAGTATAAAGAATGAAGGAAGAAGAAAGTAAAAGAAATAAAGAAAGAAAGAAAGAAATAAAGAAATAAAGAAAGAAAGAAAGAAAAAAGAAAGAAAGAAAGAAATAAATAAAGAAGAAGAGAAGAAGGAAGGGAGGCAAGAGCAAAGAATGCAGGAGGAGAAAAAAAAGAGAGAAAGAAACAAAGGATAGTACTAGGCATGGAGAGGAGTAAGGGAGAATCTCCTTTGTCCTTAGAGGAGGAAGGATGGAGAGAGGGAGGCGGTTAAGGAAGAGGAAGGAAGGAGGGTTTCTTAGGCTTTGCGGGAGGACAAAATAAGGACACAGCCGGCCCTGAACCAAGACAATGTGGATGAATTGTATGGACTCAGATCAGAGACTGGAAGGGGCAGATCACATAGGTTCTGTGGGTCATTGTAAAGTTTCTGGGTTTAGTTCACAGTGTAATCGGAAGCCATTACAAAGTTTTAAGCAAGGGAGTGCTAAATTTGATTAGGATATGAGAAGATCATTTGGACGTAATTTGGAGAATTAATAGAAGATGCATGACAAAAGAGGTAGGAGTGAAATAAAGATAAAATTTGGGAGGTTGTTAGTCTATTTTCTAGGGTTTTATCATTGAAGATACTGAGAGGTTGTCTGAGTTGAGATTTATACTGGAGTATAAATTGACACAACTTCTTGATAGTTGTGCATGTGGAATGTTATACTGCAAAATAATCCATCCTATTTAGTGTTCTGACTTTAGCAGATGGAAAAGTGGTGTTATTTACTGCGATAGGGAAGATGAGTGAAGAAAAAGTTAAAGGAGGAAAAATGAGTTTTACTTTAGATATATTAAATTGGTATGTATACTAAATATTGAAGGGGGATGGAGAAGCAATTGGATACATTTGCCACAAAGTCTGGAGGAGAGATGAGAATTCAGCATAGAGGTGAAGACATATATGGGAGTACTTCACATGGAGAGGAGACGTAAAGACATTTGACTGGATTAGATCAACTAAGGAAAGATAATAGAGGAAAAGGACTCAGAATACTGAGTACTTTACTACAATGTGGTCTAAGGACAAAAAGCCAGCAAAGAAGGCTGTGTAAAGAATAGTCCATGAAGAAGAAAGACCATGAGAACATGGTACCAATGAATCTAGAGAATAAAGTTTCAAAAAGAGAATAATACTTCCTTCTTCCACATTTCTGCCAAGTAAGATGGAGAGAGAAAGTCAACAATTGAATCTGGTAAAATGAAATCTTATTTAAATATTTTCAGTGGAGTTCAGTGGAATAACAATCCAGATTGGAAAAAGTCAAGAATGGAATGAGGAAGATTAATAACAGCAAATACTGACAATATTTTAAAGCAGTTATCTGTGAAGGAGAACAGATCAGTGGAACAGCACCTAGAGAGTAAAAGTGGACAATGTTATATATTTATTTTTATGCCTTTAACAAACCATATCCATTATGTAACCTTGTTATTACAGCAGTCTTCACACATTCTGCCGTGTTCGTGTCAATATATTTTACCTATAGAAGTATATATAACACATTGTCACCTCATTGCTTCAGTACTTCGGACATTTTATTATGACAACACCTACCCTGTTTGAAGTCTCCTTTAGATTCATGTCTCTCATGGTAAATGGAAATTTATTAATCCCTATGCTTTAGTGTCTAGGTAGTTGCTGGCATAGAGCAACCACTAAGTCCTGGCTGAATGAGTAAATGAATAATTTATTAGTAAGCTTCCTGAGTAATGCTCCCACTAACATTTAGAAATACCTCATGATGACTGGAAAATCTATGGTAACACCAATCTATGTTAGTCAAAAGACCACTGATGTGGAAAAGAAATGCTCCTGCTAAGAAGGGACAGTGAGTTCACTCTACAGGGAAGGATAGTGAAGGATCATGATGATAACTTTATCCAAAAAGCAGCACTGAGATCATCAACCCTGGTTATATCCCCCATTTGATGGTAGCATTAGAGTTGAAATTATAACCATGAATGTAAACTTGTATGATGATGAGTCTTATAGGAAGACCTTCAGCTCACTTTTCTCTGATACTGCATTGCCAGAATCTCAAACTTCCAACAGCTATCTTCACTAAGTTGTAAAGTTTACATTAACATGTTGAACAGTCCTTATTTGCATCTTCTCTGCGTACCCAAGCTTATTATTTATAAGCATAAGTATATATAATAATTTCTGTCTCCTGACTCAATTAAATGTTTTGTTCAATTAAGTTAGGCTTTTCGATCTAATATTGAATCCCTAACTTCTTCATTCCAATGTCAACATATTTGTCAAGACTTTTATTCTTATTCAAGTGGCATGTGATCTCAATAGAACTCCAGTTCAGTGTATCTCTGAGTTTTTGGCATCTATGGGTAGTTTCGTCCATGAAATATTTCTGTCATTTCCACTAGATTCATTAGTGAACAAAGTCCCAAACCCCTGACTGATATTTACAATCCATTGCAATACACCTTTAGACTTTATCACCTAAGATGAGGAGTTAACATTTATTCAAACAAGAAAAAAATAGGAAAATTTACTCCTAGCTTCCCCTGTATTACTACTGTACAGTAGAGCTCATGAATGAAAATTATTTCATGAAATCCAGGGCAGTGATTGCTAGAGAGCAAGAGTAGAGTTACCATGAGAATTAAGCTCCAGAATTCCCCATTTGTACGGTTCCTTCTAAGATTCTGAGGATGGAGAAATTGTGCATTCACAATTTTGTGTTCTTATTTAATTTTATTTAAAAGAGATTAGCAAAGTGGACAAGATGCAGGCTCATTGACTTGGATCAGCCTTAATGTTAGGCCTACTATCCAAACCCAAGATATTTTTGTCCTACAAGATGCTCATAATACACTTTAAATCATATATTATAGCCAATCTCTTTTTCCTAACTAGTTGTTTTCCTCAACTGTATTTTCAAGGGTATGTGCTCCTTGAAATAATATTCCGTGTACATTTTCTAATTTGTTGGCTCGTACAGCGGTCTAACTCAAAGTGTGTCTATTTAAATGAATAAAATATTATCAACTGAGGTGTATGGCTGAAACTTCATTTCTTCAGAATATAATGCAAATACATCTGAGAGGAATAACCACCTTGACAACTTTTATGTAGGGATAGAAATGTATTTAAATGCAAACGTCTAGGTTGAATAAAATCTAATTTACTTTTTAAAAGGTCCTTGAATTGTGCCATGAAAATTAATATCCCATGAAAATTAAAAGTTCCAAGCATCTCAATGTTTTCACTTGTTTGTATTAATCTTGTTTTAATGGGAGGACTGGTTTGCAATTTTACTTCCTCTTCTCAGTATCAGTACTCATTTTTCATGTACTGTGTAATGCACAACATTAAAACATGTCACTGAGATTCATAGCAAATCTAGTGATCACAACAAAGATCTTAGCTTTCCTCTGTAATGTCCAGTTACCACTGATATTTTGTCATATCACATCCTTTTTCAAGTGTAATGGATCATCCACCAGATTTTTATCCTATTAGGAAAATTACTGCAAAGCACAGTGCATGCTCTACTCTAGCACTAGCAGTACTTATTTGAGTTCCTTAAATAGAACAGAAAACATTGTGTAAACCCAAGATTTTCTGCCTGGTTTTTTTAAACTAAAAGCAGCTTTACCTATTCCAGTCATCAATCTAAAAAGGCAGATGCTTTCTATTGAAATTCCACTGGGAAAGTTAGTTTTTTTAATAGAATATCATTTCTACTGCTTAAACAAATAGCTAATTTTATCTTCTTTTAAATGTCCATTATATCTATTTTTGTGATATATCTTTTTCTTGGTATGTGATTCTTAGCCCGTCTCCTGAGGCAATTTTGCAATGGAGATAATTCTGAAAAAAATCTAATAAATAAGTAAAGTGCTTGGAGGTTCACTAAGGATGACTGAGAAAAGTGGGAACTTGAAAAAGTTCCATTTCTGTTCACAAAGTGTCTATTCCTATGGGACTAGTGGTTTTGTTTGACTCCAAAATGATTATCAGAGTGAAACTGGGTTAATTTTATTTTGGGAAGTAAGAACATAAAGTGACAACTAAATTAGAGCCAGCACATTTTCACTTATGTAAAAAACAAATGCTCGGTATTAGTTTTGATAAAAGAAATATCTCATTGGGACTTTAGAGATGAGGAGATGACATAATCTATGCAAATATGTCAGAGATAAAAGTTGTATTTTAAACATTTTCATTTGACCATCAGTAGGAAGGTTCCTAATTTTTCTGGAGGAGTGATAATCTTGTTACATAAGGCAATATGTTACCTGATTGTGACCTCCCAACTATAAGCACTTCTATCAAAACAATTTAGCTTTGTGAATTAAGGCTTGATATTAATAATCCATGACATCAATTCCCATTTCAGCTTAAGACTTGGTGATACAGATGTTTTACAAATAATAACTCTCAAGAAGACTTTCCTACTGAAGTCTTTTGGACAAAACTCTTCTTTGACCAAACTCAGCTGACTCCTGCCCATGATGGAGCATTTAAAACGTCCCTAGCCAGAGAGCAATTGCCCATTCCAGCAGGCTGAATTTGAGTGTGCGACAATCTCACCATGGAGGGCTACAGCGCTCTATCTCCAAGTAAATTGAAAGGCAGTCTAGGCTATAAAGACTGCAACTCTTAGGTAAATCTTAGTGCTGAACTAGCCCCAGAGACAGTGGACTTGGAGTGGGGGTAACATACGATGTACCGAGACACTAGCTGGGACAAGGAAGGGATTGCTAGGATCGCCCTTACCCTAACTCTACACTGCACAGAACACAACTCCAATAGATATCCCTTCCTTCCACTTGAGGAGAGGTGACAGAAGAGAGGTGAGGACTTTATCTTGCACGAGAATACCAGCTCAGCCACAGTACTGTAGGGCACTGGTTAGAGTTGCAAGACCCCCATTCCAGGTCCTAGCTCCCAGATGACATTTCTTGTACACACTAGGCCAGAAAGAAACCCACTGCCTTGAAGAAGAAGATCCAGTCCTGTCAAGATTCATCACCTGCTAACTGAACAGATGTTGGGCACTGAATAACCAGGAGTGATACCCAGGTACTACATCAAGGGCCTTGGGTGAGCCTCTGAGACTTGATGCTTCATGTGAGACTCAACACACTACCAGCTATGGTGGTTACATGGCAAAACTTGTTCTTGAGAAAAGCAGAGAAAAGTAAAAGGAACTTTATTTTACACCTTAGGTATCAGCATGACCACAGGTGGATAGAGCGCTAAGTGGGCTCTTAGGGTTTCAGATTTCAGGACTTGACTCTTGGACAGCATTTATGGACCTGCCTTGGGCCAGAGGGAAGCCCACTGCTCTGAACAGTGATTCCCTGACCAGGTAGCACTCCTGACAAAATGACTTAAGAGACCTTGGAACTTAAGGGAACATCAGCAATAGTTTGGCAGTACTCCTCGTGGCCTGGGGGGTAGTGGCTATGGGGTGAGGCTCCTCTGCCTTTGGAAGAGAGGGAAGAGTGGGACGGGCTGCATTTTGTGGCTTGAGTGTCAGCTCAGCTGTAATATGATAGAACACCAGGTAAACTTATGAGGTTTTGACACTAGTCCCTGACTATCATATGGTACTTCTGGATCTACCTGAGGCCTGAGGTACCACTTAAAGCAGACACAGCTTAGATTATAGCACCCAAGTCCTTTCAAATATCTGGAAATCATTCCCAAGGAAGACAGCTACAAATAAGCCCAGGCACGAAGATTGTAATAAATACTGAACTCTTCAATGCCCGGACATTGAAGAACATCTAGTAGCATCAATACCATCCAGGAAAACGTGACCTCATTAAATTAACAAAATAAGGCATGAAGGTAAAATCCTCAAGAAACAGAGATATGCGACCTTTCAGACAAAGAATTCAAAATAGCTGTGTAAAGGAAACTCAAAGAAATTCAAGATAACACAGGGAAGGAATTCAGAATTCTATGAGATAAATTTAACAAATAGATTGAAATAATTAAAAAGGATCAAACAGAAATTATTGAGCTGAAAAATGCAACAGGTAGACTGAAGAATGCATCAGAGTTCTTTAATAACAGAATTTATCAAGCAGAAGAAAGAATTAGTGAGCTTGAACACAGCCTACCTGAAAAAAAAAAAAAAAAATGAAGCCTAGAAAATAGGCTCAAAAGGGTAAATCTAAGAGTAATTTACCTTAACAAGGAGGCAGAGAAAGAGATAGGAGTAGAATGTTTATTCAAAGGGTAATAACAGAGAACTTCTCAGACCTAAAGAAAGAAATCACTCTCCAAATACAATAAGATTATAGAATATCAAGAAGATTTAACCCAAAGAAGACTAACTCAAGGCATTTAGTAATCAAACCCTTCAAGGTCAAGGATAAAGAAAGAATCCTAAAAATGTAGTAAAAGAAAAGAAACAACTAGCATACAATGGAGCACCAGTCATCTGGCAGCAAACTTTTCAGAATCAACCTTACAGACCAGGAGAGAGTAGCATGACATAAAGTGCTGAGGGAAACAAACAAACAAACAAACAAATAAACTTTTACCCTAGTATAGTGTATTCAGTGAAAATATCCTTCAAAAATGAAGAAATAAAGCCTTTCCCAGAAAACAAAACCTGAAGGATACTATCAATACCAGACCTGTCCTATAAGAAATGCTAAAGGACCGTACTTCAATCAGAAAGAAAATGGCATTAATAAGTCATACATAATCACCTGAAGTACAAAACTCCCTGGTAATCATAAGTACACAGAAAACCACAAAACACAGCACTGTAACTGAGGTGTGGAAACTACTTTAATCCTAAGTAGAAAGACTAAATGATGAACCAATCTAAAATCATAACTACAACAACTTTTCTAGAAATAGTACAATAAGATATAAATAGAAGTAACAAAAAGCTAAAAAGTAAGTAGGACAATGTTAAGGCATACAGTTTCTATTAGTTTACTTTTTGCTTGCTTGTTTGTTTATGCAAATAGTGTTATTATCAGGTTAAAATAATGGTTCATAAGATAGTATTTGCAAGCTGTATGATAACTTCAGACCAAACAACATACAATGGATACACAAAAAACAAAAAGCAAGAAACTAAATAGTATCACCAGAGAAAATCGCCTTTACTAGAGGCAGAAAGGAAAGGAAGAAAGAAGGAAGAGAAAACTATAAAACAATCAGATAACAAATGATAAAATAGCAAGACAAGTCTTCACTTATCAATAATAATATTGAATGTTAATGGACTAAACTCTCCATCAAAAGACATAAATTGGCTAAATGGATAAAAAACCAAGACCAACTGAGCTGTTGCCAACAAGAAACACACATTGCCTATAAAGACAAGCATACACTGAAAATAAATGGATGGAGAAGGAAATTCTGTGCCAAAGGAAACCAAAAAAGTGTAGAAGTTGCTATACTTACATTCGACAAAATAGAATTCAACACAAATACTATGAGAAGAGACAAAGAAGGTCACTATAAAATGATAAAGGGGTCAATTCAACAAAAAGATATAACCATTTTAAATATATATGCAGCCAACACTGGAACAACCAGATATATAAAGGAAGTGTTATAAGAGCTAAAGAGAGATATAGGCCCCAATACAATAATACCTGGAGATTTCAAAACCCCACTTTCAGCATTAGATAGCACTTCTAGAGAGAAAATCAACAAAGAAATACCAGATTTAATGTGCACTATACACCAAATAGATTTAATAGATATGTACAGAACATTTCATCCAAGAACTGCAGAGTACACATTCTTTTTTTTTCTCAGCATATGGATCATTCTCAAGGATAGGTCATAGCTTAGGTCACAAAACAAGTCTTAAAACATTCAAAAAACCTGAGATAATATCAGCATCTTTTCAGACCACAAAGGAATAAAACTATAAATTAATAATAAGGAATTTTTGAAACTATAAAAATACAAGGTAATTAAATGATATACTCCTGAAGGACCAGTGAGTCAATGAAGAAATTAAGAAGGAATTGAAAAAATTCTTGAAACAGATGATAATAGAAATAAAACATACCTAACTCTATAGGATACAGCAAAAGCAGTACTAAGAGGGAAGTTTATAAGTGCATACATCAAAAAACAAGAGACACTTCAAAAAAAAAAAATCTAATGATGCATCTTAAAGAACTAGAAAAGCAAGGGAAAACCAAACCCAAAATAAGTAGAAAATAAATAATAAAAATCAGAGCAAAAAATAAATTAGATTGAGAGGAAGAAAACAATACAAAAGGTCAATGAAAGAGAAGTTAGTTTATTAAAAAGTTAAACAAAATTGACAAACCTTTTGTCAGACTAAGAAAAAAGAAGATACAAATAAATAAAATCAGAAATGAAAAAGGAGACATTATAACTAATACTGCAGTAATTCAAATGATTATTCGTGGCTACTGTGAGCAACTATATGCCAATACATTGGAAAATCTAGAAGAAATGAACAAATTCCTAGATACATACAACCTACCAAAATTGAACCATGAAGAAATCCAAAACCCAAATAGATCAGTAAAAGCAGCAAAATGGAAGCCATAATAAAAAGTCTCCCAGTAAAGGGCTCAGGACCTGGTGGCTTCCCTGTAAAAGCCTGGGACCTGGTGGCTTCCCTGAATTCTACCAAACATATAAAGAAGAACTAATACTGATCCTATTCAAACTATTCCAAAAAACAGAGGAAAAGGGAATACTTGAATACTTCTAAACTCATTCTATGCGGCCATTATTACCCTGATATAAATACCAAGTAAAGACATATCAAAAAAAGAAAACTACAGGCCAATATCTTTATTAAATAGTGCTGCACCAAAATGATGATAGCCATTAGAAAGGGTTCTCTGCTTCCCTGCAAAACGCCTTTTCTAGCGTTGTTATTATCATTCTCACCACCCTTTATATATAAATGGAAATTTGTGATTGGCAGCACATTTCAGAAGTAAATTAAGTAATTTGTTTCTCAACAAATCTGTAATGCAGAGATAACTTCTCTATTAGTCACTGAAGTATATTTTTGGAAAACTGGTGATGAAATCTTCAATGAATTAGCATATAAAGTCTGGCTTTCAGCTGGGCTGGTGGCTCATGCCTATAATCCCAGCACTTTGGGAGCCCAAAGCTGGAGGATTGCTTGAGGCCAGGAGTTCAAATAATTTACCCAATTAGCTAGTTATTATCTTCTATTACTGTAGAAACCAATGGTCTTCTTTGATTCAGAGAAAATAGATTATAATAGCAATTAATGCCTGAAGCTAGTTATTCCTAGAAGGGCTAGCCCTTGGCTGTTGCAGCCTGGTGGGTCTCTGGGCCTGTTAATTAATAGCTAGTCATTAACTACACTGTGTTTTGCCATTAAAGAGTTTCATGCTTCCCTTTCTGACTTATTTTGAACATAAATACCACTTGCCTTGTAACAAACACTACTTGAAAACATTGTCACATGGGATTTATTTCTTTACTTAAGAATTTTTTAAAAACTAAGGCAAACCTTACTCATTTAAACCAGAGGTATAAATGGAAGCAGTACGGACTTCCAGAATCAAGGTAGAAGAAAGTAAACCCACAGTGATCTGGTTGTTTTGCTAATGCGTATCATGATGCTACCAGGCCACACTGACCTTTCCTGCTCTGATCTGCAGTTGTTCCATGAAAAGGTCAAATCATGGCCCTGTTATAAACCAATTGCACACTCCTGGAAACATAGGACAGGGATTGACAATCTAAGAGTACCAGATGCATTCCCCTACATGGTTTAGCTCAGCGAGGGTGGAAATTCCTCCTACTTAATAAAGTTAAATCTTCCTCCTTAGCTATTGTCCCTCTTGGGAAAATGTAACATTGATTGGCAGTTTGGGAAGGATTGCGATTTTATGCATTATACAATGCTGGAGATTAAATAGACAGACAACCTCCCTGGGCTGTTAGAGAAGGCTAGACTGTGTGCTTATTGGTATTTCACAGGTAGTTTCATGTTGACTTTGGAAAAAAAAAAATGGCTGTCTATTTCAAGTTTTATATTAAGAGAAGGATTGCTCTGAAAAACATTTAATCCCTACCCTTACCAAAACCAAACAAAAAAGAAAACAAGAAAAAGAAAAAGATTAAAACTGTTTATTTTGCTGTTTTCAGTAGAAAACACAGATAAATAACCATAAAACCTACAGTTACAGTTTTAACACCAACTATATATCAGCATAATCTGGGGAGTATTTTATTAAAAATATGAATTCCAAGGCACCAATTCTGGCTGATGCTGAAGTACATCCATGAGTAGCAACCATTTAATTGTAAAATGAGGAACAGAAAACTAAAGCTTGTCAATAAGTACAATTGCCATGACTACAGAATTTATTGCAGGATGCTATGTCATTGTAATAACGAGAGTTTTAAAAAAGTAGAGAAGAAACTGACAATAAAGATTCTAGTTAAAAATAAACATATAATTTCAAAAATGCAGCATTGAATGCTAGGCCACCAAAAGGGATAACACAGGCAGGCAGAGAGAGAGAAAGAGAAAGAAACAGACTGAAAGATCAGTCTGTACTTGTGATAGTCAGATTTTTGTGTCAACTTGGTTAGGCTACAGGTTTCCAGTTATCCAATCAAACACTAATGTAGGTGTCGCTGTGAAGATATCTTGTAGATGTAATTGATGCTCATAATTAATTTTCAGTAAAGTAGCTTACTCTAGAAAATCTAAGTGGGCCTCATTCAATCAGTTGAAAGGTTTTAAGAGCAGAAATGAGATTTTTCAGCAGAAGAAATTCCACCTACAGACTGTAGCTTCAGCCTGTTCTTTCTGCCAGCCTGCCCTGTGGCTTTTGGAACTGCCTACAATCTCATAATCCAGTATCTTTCAGTAAGTCTCTGAATATACATCTCTTACTTGTTGTGTTTTTTCTGGATGAACTTTGATACACAAATGCAAGACTATTCACTCATGCCTACTCACAGAAAACATTCTCTGGTTTTCAAGAAATCAATTTCCATCAGGACTCTATTTCGTATTAGGTTCCCTGAAATCCTGATTCATACTGTATATGTGATTGTTCTCCAAAAGGTGACATTTTCATGGAATACCTGTGGGAATGATGGAACCTGGCATTGTACAAATCTGCATTGCTTAGGCCTCTTGGAAGTGTATTAAATATGATTGCCTATGGAAAATAAAGGGAAAACATTCCTCACCTAGAAGGAAGAATCCCATTATTCTCAACTGATCAACTCCTTGTCTTAATAATATTAAAAATCAAAATTTTCTTTTAAGTAAAATGATAAATATACAGGATCTCTTATTACTAAGTCAATCAAGTTGCTGGTTTTCAGAGAAGACAATCTAAGGGTACAGTGTTTTATCAAGGCTCATTTTTTTCAGGTTGTTCCATATGTGACAGAAAGTTGCTAAAGTCTCAGTGTAACATCCACCTGTTCTGTGGAGCTTCCCCAAATGTCACAGTTGGTCCAACTGTGTATTAAACATATTTTAAAATAATTGCATTAAAAATACCATAAAAGATAATAAAATAAAAATAAGATAACTATTTACATAGCATTTACAGTATACAAGGCATTAGAAGTAATCTAGAGATAATTTAACATTTACAGAAAGATGTGTGTAGGTTATAGGCAAATACTACATTTTATATAAGGAATTTAATTATTCTTGGATTTTGGCATCCATGGGGAGATCCTGGAAACAATTCCCTAAGAATACAGGGGACAACTTTACTCTGTTTCTATGGCTTTTGACGTTCCTAACTTTCTTCCTATATTCCTTTTCATATTTCAAAATGTAGCACTAGCAGTTCATATTGGGCATTATTGATTTTCTTATAATTTGCATGTGCATTCTTTTTTTTTTTTTTGAGACAGAGTCTCACTCTGTCGCCCAGGCTGGAGTGCAGGGGCCAGATCTCAGCTCACTGCAAGCTCCGCCTCCCGGGTTTATGCCATTCTCCTGCCTCAGCCTCCCAAGTAGCAGGGACTACAGGCGCCCGCCACCTCGCCCGGCTCGTGTTTTGTATTTTTTTAGTAGAGATGGAGTTTCACCGTCTTAGCCAGGATGGTCTTGATCTCTTGACTTCGTGATCCGCCCGTCTCGGCCTCCCAAAGTGCTGGGATTACAGGTTTGAGCCACCGCGCCCGGCCGCATGTGCATTCTTTAATGTTTCTTAAGCATATGATTCATGTGCTATAGCCTCTCATAGCTCATGTATCACACACACAGCTCTATGCATTGTTTCTTTAAAAAACTGCTAATAAAATTACATTTACATTAGAATATTTGATGACATCAATGATATCAATATATAAAGTATAGAATATTTAAGATAAGCCTTTTAAATTCAAATAATTTCTAAATATTCAGAAGAGTCTCAATAATTATTTGTATCATGTGTAAAATCCTATAGTAGTACCTCAATCTTTCATAATTTTTTTCTGCTCCACTTTCAGTAATAGAGGTTTAGGCAGATCTTTTTCTTTCTGGATAAACTGTTTTTATTAAACATTTCCCTTCAGGAGAAAGCAGTCCTCTAATTTAACAGACAGGGATTATAATAAGTTGTTCCCTAAATGCATGGTGATTTAATATTAACGTTTATATTCACTCATTTATTTAAGAAACAGTATTGAACATCTATGAGGTTTAAGATATTGTTCTAGGAATTCTACACAGGCAAAACACACTGCCCTTACAGAGCTTATACTACAATGAGGAAATGGGATGCAGATTATAAAATAAAGGAGTAAATGTTATAGGCATTAGAAGGCCATAGTGTTGTGGGGGTAAAGCAAGGAGGGTGATAGGAATTGCAGGGGGCAGGAGCAGGGTAAGAATAGGCTGATAGTGTGCAATTTTAAACACAGTAGAGAAAGCAGAGGGTGAGTTTCCACTGAAAAAGTAATGTTTGACCAAAGACATAAAGGAAATGAAGATGTGAACTATGTAAAAATCTTCCAGAAGAGAACTGCGGTCAGAGGAAACAGCCTAGGGCAGAAAGTGTCAGAAGCATTAGGAGAATAGTACGGCTGAGGAAGTCAGTGATGGGGAAGAGAAACAGAAAATAAAGCTAGAGAGATGAGTGGTGCTACAATCATGTAAAGCATCAGTGTAGGTCAAGGTCAGAACATTGCCTTCAACCATAAATGTGATGCAGAACCATCAGTGAGATTTGAGCTGAGCACTGTCAAGATCACTGTCAAGATCAGATTTAGAGTTTGATGACTGTATTTGGAATTGATGATGAGAGAGCAAGTGTGAAAGAAGAGAGACAAGTTGAGAACCTATTGCCATAATCCAGGGGATGGGTTGTGCATAGATGACTGTAGAAGTGAAAGTGGTGAGAGATGGCAAGTTCTGTGTTAAAAGTAAAGCCTTTAGGATTTTCTCAAAGACCGACAATGTGCTGTAAAAGAAAATGAGTCAAGGAAGGCATGAAGTTATATTTTCAAAACATACTGTTACATAAAGGGATATGTTTTGAAGACTGAAGTCACCTGTATTTTTGATGCACTAAACTCAACTTGTTATCAGGAAAATTTTCTCTTGTTAGTAACACAAACCTGCTAATGAGTTTCAAAATCTATTAATGAGTGTCGTAAAATGAAACTTACATTAACACCTGCCAAAGAAATTTGCTGTTAACAAAAAAGCTGTGAAATAAACTTTAAAAATCTCAATCCATTCTGTTTATTAAATAGGCTAAAAAGCAGCCACACATTGGAGCTGGCTTGAATCAGCTGGGGAGAGCTGACTCTGTGCAGTTCTCCCCAATTTGGTGTATAGTGACATCACCCGATAGCTTGAAATTGGCTTTGCTAGAAATATTCACATCAATGGAAATTGTCAAATGCTACAAACCCAGGTTTGTTTGTTTTTTAGTCCTTCCAGTGAACTGGTTGTTAATCATTTACCAATACAACAATGCTAGCAATAAGAACAAAACCGATTGAATCTTAATATTCAATTAAGATGAATTTTAAAAGAACTGTAGAACTGTGTTCACTTTTTTTTCCCTAAAGTTATAGATCACTTATTTGTGTTGCATGAGGCCTTTAAGTAATAAAAATACATTGGTTATTTCAAGCCATTTTTATTACTATTTTCAGACTGTTCTGGTGAACACCATTTAACAAAGATAGGTGAGGAATAACAACATTATCTCTAAAATCTGAAAAATCTCGATATTTAATATTCTGTGAATTCTTGTTGTAAGTTGTATTAAAACACAGTTGTTTCATCTTTAAGATAGGGAAATCTTTAGAGCACTATTGTGGAAATTTAGTAGACTGGTAAATTTCGTATCTGATAGTAGGCACTCAGCACATGACTGTTCTTTCCTCTCTTCTCCTTGAAAACCCTCCTCCCCCTCCAACTACTCACCTCCTTGATTAGCAGGGCTTGACTTCAGAATAATTGAACCAGTCTCCTCATTAGAAATGATTTCCTCTTTTGGTTATTCTTGTTTTCCACATATTTTTAAAACAAACTATATTGAGGTATATTTGATATATATATATATATAAAATAAACTGCACCATTTAACGTGTAGAACTAAATAAGTGTGATAGGCATGCACAGCTACAGAACCCCAGCCACAATCATGACAAACAACACTGGCATCACCCCCAAAGTTTCCTCTTTTAGTAGTCATTCTTTCTCTCTACCGCCAGTCCCCAGACAATACTGGTATGCTTTCTATCACTATACAAATTTTCCAGTTTCTAAAATTTTATATAAGGGGAATAATTAAGCATCCACTCTTTTGTGTCTGATTTCTTTTGCTTATCATAATATTTTTAATATTCATCAGTGTATGAGAGTTCCCATTTTTTCACCATCTCCTTAACACTTGCTATTTTAAAGTCTTTCAAATTTTAACCATTCTAATGCTTGTAAGTTTCTTTTTTTCCCAATAACTAATGGTGTTGAACATCTTTGGACATGTGTAATGGACATTCCTGAGTTTTTAAAAGAGTTGCCCTTTGATTTTATCTTTTATCTGTTTTTACTTGTTTTTATTTTTATTTATTTATTTTTGAGACGGAGTCTCTCTCTGTTGCCCAGGCTAGAGTGCAGTGGCGCGATCTTGGCTCACTGCAAGCTCCGCCTCCTGGGTTCACGCCATTCTCCTGCCTCAGTCTCCCGGGTAGCTGGGAATACAGGTGCCCGCCACCACATCCGGCTAATTTTTTTGTGTTTTTAGTAGAGACGGGGTTTCACTGTGTTAGCCAGGATGGTCTCGAT
Source organism: Rhinopithecus roxellana (assembly GCF_007565055.1). Classification (NCBI taxonomy): domain Eukaryota; kingdom Metazoa; phylum Chordata; class Mammalia; order Primates; family Cercopithecidae; genus Rhinopithecus; species Rhinopithecus roxellana. The sequence goes on along the minus strand of NC_044553.1, from coordinate 141,552,120 downwards.
CTCCTGACCTTGTGATCCACCCGCCTCGGCCTCCCGAAGTGCTGGGATTACAGGTGTGAGCCACCGTGCCCGGCCTTGTTTTTGTTTTTTTATCTTTACTTTTACTATATCCTTTGACTTATTTAAAGATTAATTTTCTCTTTAGTTTTCTAGTTTCCTAAAGAGGGAACCTGAATCATTACATTCAGTAGTTTCTTATTTTCTAATATATATGTATTACACAGATTGGGTATGTAGTCTCTATAAATGTCAGGAGGTTAAAAGATGGTTAATAGTATCATTATTTCGGCTAGTTGTTTTCTTCTTTTTTTAAAGGAAATGCTGAGAAAGGTGTGTTAATGTTTCAAAATATAATTATCAGGTTTCTGATTTCCCCTTTGAGCTCTGAATATCTGTTATTAGGCACATCCCATATATAATTTTATTTTCCTGATTTATTGGCACTTTTATTAAGTGTTTCTCCTTGTCTTAGTAATTTTCCTGTCTCACAGTCTATTTTGTCTGATACGAGAGGACTTCAAAAAGTTTGTAGAAAAATGGAATTATTAATAATAAGATATAAATAAAATACGTATCTATTTCTCAACATAAGCTCCATCCAGTTCAAGACACTGGAGGCAATGTCACCAGCCATTTAGTCCATCCCTAAGGAACTGAGGGTCCTGGGAATTTAGCGGAGAAAATTTAGCCTTTTTCACATTATTAACTAAAGAAAAATGGATGCCCTTTATAGTTATTTTTTATTTATTTATTTATTTTTTTGAGACGGAGTCTCGCTCTGCCGCCCAGGCTGGAGTGCAGTGGCCAGATCTCAGCTCACTGCAAGCTCCGCCTCCCGGGTTTACGCCATTCTCCTGCCTCAGCCTCCCGAGAAGCTGGAACTACAGGCGCCCGCCACCTCGCCCGGCTAGTTTTTTGTATTTTTTTTAGTAGAGACGGGGTTTCACCAGGTTAGCCAGGATGGTCTCGATCTCCTGACCTCGTGATCCGCCTGCCTTGGCCTCCCAAAGTGCTAGGATTACAGGCTTGAGCCACCGCGCCCGGTCTATAGTTATTTTTTAAGATTAGGAAACATAAAGAAATCAGAAGGTGGGCCAGGCGCGGTGGCTCATGCCTGTAATCCCAGCACGTTGGGAGGCCAAGGCAGGTGGATCACGAGGTCAGGAGTTCAAGACCAGCCCGACCAACATGGTGAAACCCTGTCTCTACTAAAAATACAAAAATTAGCCGGGTATCGTGGTGCGTGCCTGTAATCCCAGCTACTCAGGAGGCCGAGGCAGTAGAATCGTTTGCACCTGGCAGGCGGAGGTTGCAGTGAGCCCACATTGAGTCACTGCACTCCAGCCTGGGCGACAGAGCAAGACTCCATCTCAAAAAAAAAAAGTCAGAAGGAGCCAAATCAGGACTGTAAGATGGATAACTAATGATTTATCATTGAAACTCTCACGAAGTTGCCCTTGTGTAACAAGAGGAATGAGCAGGAGCAGTGGTGACAAAGGACTCTGTAGTGACCCTTTACTGGGCATTTTTCTGCCAAAGCTGAACTGACTTTCTTGAAATTCTCCCATCAGAAGCAGATGTTTTTATTCTTTGGCCTTCAGAAAGTTAACAAGCAAAATACCTTGAGCATCCCAAAAAACTGTCACTGTGACCTTTGCTCTTGAGGGATCCATTTTTGCCTTCACTGTACCACTTTCCTCTCTTGGTAACCCTTGCTTTTATTGTGCTCAGGATTATACATACTGGTAATGCCATGTTTTGTCTCCTATTAGGAGTCTTTGAAAAAAAAATGCTTCAGATTATTGACCCCACATTTAAAATTCCCTTTGGAAGCTCTGCTCTGGTTTGCAGCTGACCTGGGTGCAACAGTATTGTCACCCATTGAGTGAAAAGTTTGCTCAACTTTAATATTTCGGTTAGAATTGTGTAAATTGAACCAATTGAGATGTCTATGGTATTGGCTATCATTCTGCTGTTAATTACTAGCATCTTTCAATTAGGGCACAAACAAGAGTAATATTTTTCTCGTTAATTGATATGGATTGTGTGCCACTGAGGGCTTCATCTTCAACATCATCTCTTCCCCTTTTAAAATGAGTTATTCAATTGTAAACTGCTAATTTCTTTGGGGCATTGTCCCCATAAACTTTTGGTAAACCATCAGTGATTTCATCACTCTTCTACCCAAGTTTCAGTGTAAATTTGATGTTTCTTCTTGTTTTAATTTTAGTAGAGTTCATGTTGCTCTGATAGGGACTTTTTTCAAACTGACGTTTTGTCTTTAGTGTCTCAAAAGAGATCCTGTCCAGATATGTTATAACAAGTTAGTACAAGTTCATTCTAGTGCAAGCAATATTTTAAAATCTATGCATTGTTTTCTCAAAATATGCATTTTCCATGAATTTTTCAAGACACCCTTGTATAAATATGACCCTTTCAAGTTTCTTTAGCTTACTACCTACATAGTACTTTTTCCCTGCTGTTACTTTCTATTCGTGTTTTGTATCTAAAGCATATCTCTTTTAAAATATGGAGTTGGACCTTGGTTTTGAGAATAATCTGAAAACCAATGGTTTTTAATTAGATGTTACTCTACTTATCATTAACGAAAGTATTGTTTGATTTGCCACTTAACTATTTGTTTTCCATTTTCTTTATTCATCTTTTTTTGTCTTATTTTCTGTTAATCAGATTTTTCTTTAGTATTCAACATTTCTTCTTATTTTTGCTTTCTAGCTATGTTTGTTTTCGTAATTTTTAAGGATTAGAATTACAGTGTGTATTTTAAGAGTGCAGGAATTAAATTGCTTATCCTTAACTTATCCCAATCTACTTAGAGTTAATATTGAATTTACTTCTAATAACATATAGAAACTTTAAGGCAACATATTTCAATTTATTACTCTATGCTGTACTTTGTATTACTATTATGACATATATGTTATTGCTGTCTTAATATCTTGTAATTTTTCTTTTGGCAGATTTTTTTTAAGAAATTAAGAAAAGAAATGGTAAACACCGAGTAACAAAATATTGTTTACACACATATTTATCACTTCCTGTGCTTATGATTGCTTTCTGAAATCCAAGTTGCCTTGTGGTATCACACCCTTCTTTTAGCATTTCTTGGAGTGCCTTTCTGCTGGCTGCAGATTCTCTCAGTTTTTGTTCATCTGAAACTTGTCAGATACAGAATTCTCTGTTGACATTCCTGTTTTTATTTGAATTATTTGAATATATTGTTCTTATATTCTGACTTTCATAGTTCTCCTCTTACTTGTAACTGTTCAAGAGTAAATGCTCCTCTGGCTTCTGTCATCTTTTAGATACTTTTCAGTTCCTTGAAGTAGTTGGCTTTCAAAATTGATACTGTTTTTATAATTCTTATGTGTGAAAGGGTTTAAGCAACCACTGCACTCTGCCACCATTAAAAAATCAGATGATTTCATCTTGAATAATCTTTTAAATTTCGTGCCAATGTATAGATGATACCATAAACGTTAAAAACAAAGGTGTATGAATCTTGAGAAAATGCAGTATAATGAATTTCGTTTAAATTTTAGATGTAAAAATAATCTGCTTCACAATACATTTCTTAAAACTCAGACAAAATCTTAAAACTATGGTAACATTCTCTACTGCCTTTAATTTTATTTTAAAAGGCAAGATATATTTATTTTATATGTACTTTTAAAGCTATGTATATATTTCATTGAAGAGGGATAGGAAGTGGGAAGAGCAGATGAAGTTTTTGGCAGAGATAAAAGTCTGCGTGTGGAAACATTTGTTGAAGCTATTTTAAACTCCTCCTTCCTGTGGGATTCGAATGGTCTTGCTGCTAGGTTTAAAGTTCAAAAGCCAAAACTGAATTGATAACTTGGCAAACCTTGCATTTACCTCTTTAGACATTGAAGTGCTCATCTATTAACAAAATGGCATTCTATGAGTTTGATGAGGGTATGAGTGAAATGAAGCTTGAATAGAGGTGACAATGGAAAAAAGTAAAGGTGATTTATATCCATAAAAGTTTTGAAATACTCCGATTAAAGGCCTTACTCTAAGTGCATCAAAACAAAGCCTGGTACTGGCGAAAGTTATTACTCTGAAGTTACTGTAATTTTCTTTCTTTCTTTTTTTTTTTGTGGGGGTGGGGGGAGAAAGGAAAATAATAATGTTATCTCAGAGAACCAAATGGTAAAAAACAAAGTCTAAAGATAAATACTAAAAATGTTTTAAAGCCAAATATCTTCACACCTAATAAAATAAGTCAAATTACACTCTGGTGTTTCTACCCTGTGAACATCTAGCTGACCTTGGAAAATTCAAACTACATATTGTGTAAGTATGGAGAGGAAAACTATGTGGAAAATAATTGATTTCCTCTTCTACTCCTCCTCCCACTTCTTTTTCTTCTTCTTTAAGTAAAGTTTCGAAGAAAATCCTTAACATCTAATTTGTTATTTTAAATCATTTTCTCTCTAAATTTTATTTAAAAAAACATACAGAACACTGAGGTATAATCAAAATTATGGATCAAGGTGTTTCAATTTAACACTTGCACTGTGGCATTTGGTCCACAGTAAGCATAGATTCCAATGAGCCCTTTAATGTACTTTTCCCTTGCGTAGGCTCCACGCTGCTGCTCTCTCAGTATGGCTGCTCTCCTAGATGACATTGATGGGCTAAGGTGAATACAGAAGGCTCAGCCAGTATGTTTGGTGGCCTCAGAACCAAGCAAGAAACATGCATGGACAGGGCCTCTGGGTTCAGGCCCTTTGAAGCAGCAGTCCACCTTCTCAGAAAATACTTACAGGAGAGTTTGAGGATAACAATGAACAGTGTTCTGGTTGTTAGAGAAGTGATACAGAAATATGACAAGAAAGAAAACCAATAATTTCAGATTGGCTTAGGAGAAATTGAAATGCACTGATGATTTTGAATAGAAAGAGAGAGAGAGAGAGAGAGAGAGAGAGAGAGAGAGAGAGAGAGAGAGAGATGGTTATGGTGTATGCATGTGTGTACATAAACATATATTTCTCAGCTTTGCTCACTGTAAGAGCTTAGAGGAAAAAAGCCAGACCTTGGTTGCTAAAATACTCTTTCTACTAAAAGCAATCAGAGCTCCTTAGAAAAATTGATTATTTCAGTACTAGAGCAGGGAAAATTCAAAGAGGAGCCTAGAATACCATGTGCTAACAAAATGCTGACATAAGGATTAGGAAGTCTCAAAAGAATGAAGGAGATTTCTTGAAAGTTCTAATGCTGGACAATCTGTGACCTTTGAACATCAAAGCAAATATTAGTAGTAATAGATTATTGACATGGTGCATACTTACATAAAGAAACAGAATAATAACATAGAGGAAGGGAAGAAAATCTTTGCCTTACAGTAGAATGCCAACTAATAACTATAGAAGGCATTAAGGAATTAGAATAACATTACTGCCAACTGTCATAAATAATTTATTCAGGCAACCATAATCAACGAATACTAAATCCAGTGAATGAAATACAAAGATCAGGCTATTTAGCATAGCCTCAAAGCATCCCTCCACAAAAATTCAGAGGTACAACAACCTGATGAAATTTTATGAACTTTGTGTGGAAGATGTTGACATATTTCTTCTAAAATGAAAATTAAACTGCTGCATCTTGCACAGGCAGCCATTAAAAAGTCCATATGCGGCTGGGTGCGGTGGCTCAAGCCTGTAATCCCAGCACTTTGGGAGGCCGAGGCGGGAGGATCACAAGGTCAGGAGGTCGAGACCATCCTGGCTAACACAGTGAAACCCCGTCTCCACTTAAAAAATACAAAAAATTAGCCGGGCGAGATGGCGGCGCCTGTAGTCCCAGCTACTCGGGAGGCTGAGGCAGGAGAACGGCGTGGACCCGGGAGGCGGAGCTTGCAGTGAGCTGAGATCCGGCCACTGCACTCCAGCCTGGGCGACAGAGCGAGACTCCGTCTCAAAAAAAAGAAAAAAAAAAAAAAAGTCCATATGCTTGATGATTTTTTTTTTTTTTTTTAAATTTAGGGACACCATAGACAATACATCCTTTAGTTCTGGAAAGTTTTCTTAAATTATTTGTTTAATAATTCCCCCCTGCCCTGCCCATTCACCTATTCAATAACTTGAGACAGTTCATTAATCAGATATTAGATCTTAAAGTCATATATTAGACTTTCATTAATTTTCCTCTTTTAAATGGAGCATCTTCATCCTAGCATACCATTCCTCAGTTCTGAGTTCCATTAGTCTATCAGAAAGTAAACCTCCAGTCTTCTAGCCAATTTGGAGAGGAGTGAGGTGCCCAGCTACACCTATAGGAGACCTATAAGGTTAATTGTATTTTATGTCTACTTTAAAATTATTATGGAAAATTACAAATCTATAGTAGAGAGGATAATATATTAATCCCCAAGTATTTATTACAAGGCTTTAGCAATTCAAATTATGAACAATCTTATCTAAAATCCAACACACTTCCTTTTTTTCCATAATGTAATTTAGAAGCAAACCCCAGGCATTATATTTTATGTTCAAATATTTTTTACATAACCTCTAGAAGACAAAAGTTATTTTTAATATAATAGAAATATTATTATCACAACTGTGCAATGAAGCGACAACTCAGCATGCTTGGCTTGCTCAAACCCCACACATTCTCAAGAAAGATCTGTCTTTAGGAATGGTTCTTGGCTGGATTCTGGAAGATGCATGCTAAGCCCTTGGAATATTCTTCTTAAGACAATAATTTTTGTATGCTTCAGGCTTTGGGCCATGCAGTAAGAGTTTGATCAGATAATTTATATTAACACTATGATTTATATGAACATCTGTTTTTGGAGGTTGAGCAGCTTAGATCAGTTTTCATGTCAGAATAGCTTAGGTCATGCATACATGACTGATGCCCAACCAAAACCCTGGATACCAAGGCTCGGGAAGGCTTCTTGGAATCATAAGACTTTGCACATACTGTCACACATAATTACTGGGAGAATTAAGTGTGTTCTTAAGACTGCACTAGGATAAGACTCCTGGAAGTGTGTGCCTGGTTTCTTTTAACTTTTCCCCATAAGCCTTCTCCATTTGCTGATTTTACATTGCATCATTTCACTATGATAAATTATAATGGTAAATATAATAATTCTTCTGAGTCTTGTGAGATCTTTTTTGTAAATCATCAAGTCTGGCAGTGGTCTTGGAGACCCCAAACAAAACTAACAAAACTCATAAAGATGTCAATTTTTTTTTTATACAGTGAATGACCCATTTCCCAGATTTTATGTGTGTCTGTGTGTGTGTCTGTGGGTGTGTGTGCGTTGTGTGTGTGTTCAAATTATGATCCAAATAGGATCTAGGTGGATGTTCTTCTTAACAGTCTCACATTTCTCAATGAACATGTTTCATTTTTTTCCTATCAACTTACTTGATGAGCAAATTAATTGGTTTGTCTCCAACTATCATTTCTGATGCTTTAGATTTCAATTCTGATGCTTCAGATTTCAATTAAATCCACACGATGTAATTTAAAATATGTCCCTCTCTTCTGTATTGTTTCCGTTATGTATTTTCTTTTCCATAATTCAGCTGGAAAACTTTCATAAAGAAAAAAAATTATCATCAACTATTTGCTGACCCAGAGGCGTAGTTTACATAGGAAATAATGGGATGTTTAATATTCCTTTATTTATTAGTTTTCAAAATAATGAGTTGTTTCCCAAACATCCTCAGAGATTAATCAAAGAGAATACTTTTAAAATCATTGTTTGATGTTGTTTAGTATTATTATAAAAGCAAAATATTACCACATTTTATGTGTTTAAACTTATTCTAGCTGTAATTCTTTTTGTTAAAATTGTACATATTTATGGGGTACATGTAATAATTTGAAGCAAGTATACAACATATAATGTTTAAATCAAGAGTAATTAGGATAGATATCAATATCTATCAATAATATTGCTTCAAATATTTGCCACTCCTTTGTACTGGGACTATTCCACATATTTTTATTTTTGGCTACTTTTTTAGCTATTTTGAAATGTACAGTAAATTACTGCTAACTACAGTCACTCAACTGCACTAGCAAAGACTAGAACTTACTTTGTCTATCTAACTGTATTTTTGTATTCATTAACCAGCTTCATTTTATCCCCCCTTCCCTCAGTACTTCACAGCCTCTGGTAACCATCATCTTACTCTCTACCTCCATGAGAGCAATGTCTGAGCTCTCACATCTGAGTGAGAATGTGTGATATTTGTTATTAATGTGCGTGGTTTATTTCACTAAACATAGTGTCCTCTAATTTCATCCATGTTGCTGCAAATGACAAAATTTCATTTTTTAATGGCTGAATAACATTTTGCTATGTATATTACAAAATCTATCAAATGATAAACACTTAGTTTGATTCCATTTTTTGGCCACTGTGAATAGTGTTGCAATAAACAAGCACATGTATTCAATATATACTAATTTACTAATTTCTTTTTCTTTTCTTTTGGTTATATACCTAGTGGTGGAATTTTAGATTATATTTTAGTTCTATTTTTATTTATTTTTATTGCTTTTTTCTAAAAACAGGGACTCGCTCTGTCATCCAGGCTGGCGTGCGGTGGTGTGATCATAACTCACGGCATCCTCGAAATCCTGGGCTCAAGCCATCCTCCTGCCTTAGCCTCCTGAGCAGCGGGGACTACAGTTGTGCTTCACTACACCTGTCTGGTAGTTCCATTTTTAGTTTTTTGAGGAAGCTCCAAACTGTTTTTCACAGTAACTATACTAGTTTATTGTACATTGTCAGTAATAAAATACTAGTGTTTCTCTTTCTTTGCACCCTCACCAGCATTTGCTACTTTTGGACTTTTTTTTATAACATCCATTTTAATTGGAGCAAGATGCTATCTCATTGCGGTTTTGATTTGCATTGCACTGATATGTTAATGTGATGTGCTATGTTTATTGATTTGTATATGTTGAACCATCCTTGCATCCCTGGGATGAATCCTATTTGGTAATAATGAATGATTTTTTAATGTGTTGTTGAATTCGGTGTGCCGGTATTTTGTGTATAATTTTTCACCTATGTTCATCGTAGATACCACCCTGTAGATTTTGTCGTTGTTGAGTTCCTGTCTGTTTGGGTAGTAGGATAACCCTTGCCTTGTGTAATTAATTAGGAAGTATTCTCTCCTCTTCAGTTTTTTGGACAAGTGTGAGAAGAAATGGTATTAGTATTTTTTTTTTTTTTTTTTTTAGTGTTTGGTAGAATTAAGCAGTAAAGCCATCAGGTCCTGTGCTTTTCCTTGATGGGAAACTTTTTATTAGTGCTTCAATCTCATTACTCATTATTGGTATGTTAAGGTTTTCTATTTCTTCTTGGTGCAATTTTGTTAGGTCCTGTGAGTCCAGAAATGTATCCATTTCTTCTAGGTTTTATGATTTGTGGCATTTTTGTTTTATATTCGTGATAATCTTTTGTAATTCCGTGGCATCACTTTTAAATCTCCTTTTGGTCTCTGGTTTTATTTATTTGGGTCTTTTCTGTTTTTCTGAGTCTGGTAAATTGTTTGCCAATTTTGTTTATTTAAAAAAAAAACCTTTTTTGCTTTGTTGATCTTTTGAATTTTTTGTCTCAATTTCATTTAGTTTTGCTCTGATTTTTATTATTTCTTTCCTTCTACTAATTTTGGTTTGGTTTGTTTTTGCTTTCTAGTTTCGTTAGGTACATCATTAGATTGTTTATTTGAAGTCTTTCTACTTTTTTATGCAGATGCTTACAGTTACAAACTTCTTATTTAGAACTGCTTTTGCTGTATCCCACAGGTTTTGGTAAGAGTTTTTCCATTTTCATTTGTCTCCGGGAATTTTTTAATTTTGTTTTTAATTTTTTATTTGATTTATTCATTGTTCAGGAACATACTGTTTAATTTCCATGAATTTGTATGGTTTCCAATGTTCCTTCTGTTGTGATTTCAAACTTTATTCCATTGTGGTCAGAGAAGATACTTGATATGATTTCCATTTTTAAAAATTTGTTCAGACTTGTTTTGTAACCTAACACATGTTCTATTTTGGAGAATGTTTCATAAGCTGTTGTGAAAATTGTGTATTGGGCAGCTGTTGGATGGAATGTTATATAAATATCTGTCAGGTTCATTTGGTCTAGAGAGAAGTTTAAATTCAATTTTAAATAAACATTCTGCTGAATAATCTGTTCATTGCTTCAAGTGGGGTGTTGAACTTTCCTACCATTATTATGTTATAGACAATTTCTCCTTTTAGGTCTATTAATATTTGTTTTATGTGTTTGTGTATTCTTGTGTTTGGATGCATATATATTTACAATTGCGATATATTCTTTCTCTATCGACCCCTTTATCATTGTATAATGGTCTTCTGTGCCTTCCTTTTTTAAAAAAACTATTCTTGACTTAAAATCTATCTTGTCTAAGTATAGCTACTCTACTTTTCTTTGTCTTTGATTTTCCTGGCATATATTTTTCCACCTCTTACTTTCAGTGTGTGAGTATCTTTATAAATGAAGTGAGTCTCTTGTAGACAGTATATACTTGAGTCTTTTTAAAATCCATTTAGCCACTCTATCACTTTTAACCGGAGAATTGAATTCATTTACATTCAAGGTTATCATTGCTAGATAAAGGTTTTACTGCTTATATTTTGTTGTTTTCTGGTTGTTTTGTAAATAATTTCTTCCTTTTTACCTCTCTTGTGGTTAAGTGATTTTGTCTATTAGCATGTTTGGATTCTATGCTATTTATTTTTAGTATATCTATTATGTTTTTGCTTTGTGGTTACCATGAGAATTACAAACAAATCTTACAAGGAGTTTTTAAACGGATAATGACTTAACTTTAATCACAAATAAAAGCAATGAAAAGAAATTCTTCACGTTAACACCACATTTTTTTCTTTTTGATGTTTCATTTTACACCTTTTTATATTTATATATATATATCTCTCTTAACCAATTGTTGTAGTTACTATTCTTTTGAATAGTTTTATCTTTTATTCTTTATACTTAAATGCAAGTGATTTACTTACACCAATTAAAGTATTAAACTATTCCGAATTTGTCTGTTTTATTTTTTCACCAATGAGTTTAACACCTTTAGATGTTTCTTTGTTACATGTTAGTGTCCATTTCTAGTTCTCTCAGATCAAAGAACTCCCTTTAATATTTTTTGTAATACGGGTCTGCTGTTGCTAAATTCCCTCAGCTTTTGTTTATCTGAGAAAGGAAAGTCTTTATGTCTCTTTTTTGTTTGAGTATTAGCTTTGCTGTATACAATATCCTTGATTGGCACTTTTTTTTTTCTTTCTTTAGCTCTTTGCATATAGCATCCACTTTCCCCTGACATGCAAGATTTCTACTGAGTAATTTTTAAAGCCCTATTTAGGCTGTGATTAATTTGATATGTTTCTTTCCTCTAGATGCTTTGAGTATTCTTATTTTTTAAAAACTAATTTGATTATGATGTGTTTGGGAAATTCCTCTTTGGGTTGAATTTCATGGGTGTCCTTTGAGGCTACTGTGTTTGAATGCTGTCATCTTTCTCCAGATTTGGAAAATTTTCAGTCACTATTTATTTTAAAGTTGCTTTCAAGGCCTTTTTCTCTCTCACCTCCTTCGGGATGTGTCCTGTAATCCTCATATGCCCTCTTTACACATTTTTTTATTCTTTTCTTTGTTTCTCCTCTGATTGGATAACTTTATATGTTCTGTCATTAAGCTTGCTTATTCTTTTGCTGTTCAATCAAGTCTGATGTTGAAAATTTCTAATGAGTTTTTTTGTCCAGTTACTAAATGACTCATTTCTGGGACTTGCTTTCTTAATTGTTTCTATTTCTTTCTCAATTATCTTATTTTGTTTCTGTATTGCTTTCAAAATTTTATTTAGTTTTTTTTATACGTATTTTCTTTTGATCCTCTGAACTTCTTCTGAATTCTTTGTCAGACATTTTAGAGATCTTGAATTCTGGATTCATTGCTGGAGCATTGTTGTTTTTCTTTTTCTTTTTTTCCCTTTTTTTTTCCTTTGGTTATGTTAAGTTTCTCTGAGTTTTTAAGATTCTTGCATCTTTACAAGGATGCCTATGTATTTGAGGAGACAGCTACCTCTTCTAGTTTTTGCAAGTGAGTTTTAGTGGTGTTAGACCTTTACTACTTACTGTCAGAACTTAAATGCTGTCTTGTTGCTTCCCTTTCTTGGGATTACTTATGGTAAGCACCAGAAGTAAAACAATGAATTGGAACTAGCTCATTGACCTGCCATTAATTATTATTATTATTAATTCAATTGTTTTTGTCACTCTGTTTGATGTTGGTTTTCTCCCCAAATATATAAAAATCATTGCTCTCCACTCGTATCTCATCATGAAGAATTTAAAAGTTTCTTGCAAGCTCAGATTGTGGTGGGATGTACTTGGAGTGTGATAAGCTTCCTGCAATGGGAAGAGGAAGTAAGCCAGGCCTTTTCTGGTCTAACAGTGAATATTGGGGACTTAATGTCTATTGGTTCATAAACACTGTTGCTTATACGCTTCAGCTTGCTGAAATACCATAATGTCATCCCTATGCCACAGTGTTATCAGCCTAGTATTCTCAACTCAGAACAACTTCTATAAGGAACAAAACTCGGATTTTCTATGACAATTGGAGAACAGAATGGCTTAAACTGCCACTAGATCAGTGGGTGTACCAGAAGTCAAACTGCTCCACAGAGTTTCAATCAAGGTATATTCTTAGGTTTATTTCATTCTTCTGCAGCAACCAGTTGTCCAACCCTCAGCATCTCTTATGTCATACACGGTGATTCAAGTTGTTTCTTATAACTATCCCTGTTAGTAGGCATGTTTGCTTCAGCTTTCTTTGTTCTACTGAAGACATTGTTTTTTTAAAGTTCAACGTAGTGTTTACAATTACTCTCTTATGATGTCATCTCTCTCATTTTCTTTGTCCTCCTTCGTTTATTACCAACATTTCCTTCAAGTTTATTTTATTGGGTTAAACCTAATGTATGCATTTTGTCTGTTGAAATGGATATATCAAATAAGAAAACAAAAGTAAAATTTACAAAAATGTCTTTATTATTTGTTTACAAGCTAATGTAATTTTTGACACATCAAGTTAAAATAGTACTTGAATGTTTTGGTTATTGTTTAATTTACTTAACTGCTTACAGCACCAATTTTAGAAAGAGTTCTCTCTTACTATAGGAAAGTATCATTGTAAATGCTTTGCTGAGCAAATCTGTAGTTGTAGTATTATCAGTATTTTCTCTTCTAACTTAATTTGAAGAAAAAGTATTTAATAATCACTTTCTTTAATTTCCTTAAGTAATATATGCAAAAGAGTCTAGAATTTGTCTTCACAGAGCTCTTTCTTTTTTTTTTTTTTTTTTTTTTTTGTAATTCCATACTTGTTTCAATGGTTATTGCATTATTCTTTCAGTGTTTCTGTACTGATATCATGACAAAAAAATATGCTGGGCACTAAGTAGATATACAAAATATATAGTGACAAGCACTTGATTTTCAAAAAACTTACCATGACATCGAATAGATACACATAAATTGTCCTAGTTTGTTTAAACTGCTATAACAAAATATCATAGACTTGGTAATTCACAAACAGAAATGTAATTGTCATAGTTTTGGAGGCTGGAAAGCCCAAGATAAAGGCACCAGCAAGTTTTGTTTCCGGTGAAGGCCTCTTTCCTGGTTTGGATTAAAGATGGTACCCTCTTGCTATTTCCTCACATGAAAAGGTCAAGCTAGTTCTCTGGAGTCTCTTTTGTAAGAGCATTAATCCCATTCATAATCGTTCTACACACATGATCTAATCATCTCCCAAAGTCTCCATCTTTTAATACCATCACCTTAGGTTTCAATATGTAAATTTTGGGGGGACACAAACTTTCAGTTCATAGCACTCATATACAAACATAGAAGACTCTGTATATGTACTGCAAAATAACTATCAAAATGTTCTCGTACAGTATATAATTTGTTACATTAGTAGAAACAAAAATAAATGTAATTTTACAAGGTAAATTATTTGGGGCTAAAACTGCCAAAAAATGTCTTACCATAGGTAAGGACTTTTAGAGGGATCTGGAATCATTGAATAACGTTCAAAGATGACTTAAAAGGTGAAATATAGAAATGAAGTTGTAAGTATAGGAATCAAAAGACCAGTTTTAGGCTACATTAATTATTTAACTCAATAAACAGTTGTTAACTTTTTACACCATTCCTTTCACTCTTCTAGGTGAGGATATAGATAACCTTTATGGGAGGTAATCAACTTAACTAAATTAGAAACTCTTTTGAGATTTATAGAGAATAGAAGTGGATAAGGCAAGGTTGAGGGCAATACTAGGATCTAAACCTACTGAAGGCTGTTTCTTCTTTCCTCCATTCCAGTATTTCTTTTTTGTTTTATATACAATATATTGTTTATGAAAGACTCACATCTGTGTCTTCACTACTATTAATATTAATGCACCTGTTTTACCCATATTTTTCCCATAATTTACTTATCTTCTTCACATATCTCATCTATGCTTATTTATATCAAGTAAATGTGATGTGTATCTTGTCATATAAAAAATACAGTTGCTCCAATGCTAAACATTACTATAGGCCATGTCTTCATAACTTTTTATTTTCAGTCTTGGTGGAGTTCCTCTCCAATGTGGAGGATAATTTAGCTTTTGGCTGTCCAATTGTGAATAGTTCAGACGGTCATTTCAATTTTGCTTTTAAAAGTATTTCTCTCAGGTAGAACTTCACTAGCTGCTGCAACTACAGATCAGACACCCCAAAAATTTTTACTTTTGGCCTGGGAATATGACTTGTACTAGCTGCAGTAATATTACTGAGTGGTGCTGTTAGCAGCATTGAAAGATTGTTTACTCAATTGAAAGTGATGAAGAAGGTCAAAGTTAAATACATTTGAATGCTTTCAGGCACACTATTACATACTGTTTTGCATTTTTTGAAATAGGGATCTTTTGTGTTAACAGGTAAACTGGTTGAAGCTCTGCAGGAAGAGCTCTACAATCTACAGATTAACAACATCTACTGTCTTCCACTTCAACAGTCACTGATGATAAATTCCTGCTAGCCTCATCAACATCCCTTAGCAACAAAACACAAAGGCTCAAAGGAGATGAGAAGAGGCACTCTATATAAGGTGATCTATAGATATATGGATATACACAGAAAAAGAATGGCAGCATTGAGACTTTTTTTGCCATTTTTATTTTTATTATTTCTTTCACTCAATAAAGATGTTTTAAAAGATATATTTCCATGGTAATACCACAGTATTTCCTTTGAAAGAAATCACTTGCTTTGACTTTTTGTTTAATTATTGGGGTTTGTGAATTTGTTTAAATATTTCTTATTTTGTTTTTCTTGCACCTGGCTTGGACAAATAAAAAAAATTATAGATTTTGAGGAATAACTTCCCCTCCCTTCTGCTCTGCTTTCCTCCAAGATAATGCTTGTATTAGACAATTTTCACCACGTGTATCAGCCTATCTCTTCATCTGTGCCATTGTTAGCACTTCCTCTCACTTTCCTCTGAACCACATTTAACATCTGCCCTTTGATGATCAGATGTGGCTATTAGCCTCTCATGGGTGCCCACTTCACCAGCCTCCCTGGCACTGAGCTCACATTGCAACTGGCATTAATGTTGATGATATTCGTGCTTCCAACCTCTGTCTCCCATCACAGCAGTCTGTCCTCATTTCCGTCTCCTTTCCTTGTAGCAGTGATTGCCACCATGACTACTCATGAGCCCTCTTTGGTCATTAAGCTGTAAATGTGCAGCCATGGCACCTGCAGCTAAGTATCTATTACCTGATGGCTTTATACAAGCCAGGATTCAACCACTTAGCTTGTGGAAATCTTACCCATTACAAGCAATTTCAGCTTTGGTGTGGAATTAACTGTAGTAGTAGGCAGAGCATTCCAAATGTTTGAATTAGAAGATGGGGCATATTGCATAATTATTACAACCATTGTCTCTGAAGACAGACGTGTTTTCATTCCAGATCTGCTATGAAGCCTTGGAAACTCACATACCTCTATATAACTCAGTTTCTTATAAGAGGAATAAGAGCCCCTCCCTCACAGGTTGTGCTGTTCAAATTAAAACAGGCAAAGGCTACAGAATTAAATGTGGGTAACACAGTTGCTTGGTAATGGATTTTGGCCAAAATGATATTCATTCTTGGACTGAGGAGAATATATATTTGTAAATATGTGTACAATTGATCTGTATCTTCCACATTATATCCACTACACACTCATTTTATTCTCTGTAAGCTATTCAATATATTAAATTTATTAAGCATAGTTGGAAAGCCTAATTATTTTTGATAGAAAAATTCTATCCCTACTGGTATTTCATGTTTGTTTAAATTCTGGCCCTCGTCATTTATTGCAATAATTGTCACATTCCCATGTCCTGCATTCACTCTTTATATTGTTACCAGCATGTGCCACAAATCAGAACACATCAGTGTCCTCCCTCAAAACCATTTCTTTGTTAGCTCCCTGTAGCTTTTAGGATTAATCCAGTCTCTTTAATATGGTACATGATGTGTTCCCTGAGGTGTTCCTTGCCAATTTTCTCTCCTTCACATTCACATTCAATCCAGGCAAAAGTATCTGAAGTTGGCAGAATCTCCCGGGTTCTCTCTAAGCCCTGAACTTTTGTAGTCATGGCTCTCTGTAACACCATAGGAATGACTGTTACTCAAGCCACGTAGATATTACCTACCCTGGGAAATTTTATCTGACCCATTCACACCCCATAACCAATACTCCCCAGAGCCCTCTCACCTTACCCATAACACTTCCCATGTTGGACGTATTGTCTGAATCCTGTAAAGACTGCCTTTGAGGTCTATGATGGTGAAATATTTCTCTTTATAGTTCCAGAAATCAGTGGAAGATAACATTTAAAATTATCTCTTAATATTTTTAATTAATAAAACATAGCTTGTACAGGTTATTTTATTTTATAAAATATTTTTTTAAAAAAGACCTCTATTGAGTGAATTTATAGTGCAGTATAGGCGTTAAGCCTATAGAAAATCAACTGATATGGAAAAAAATACACTCTCTTTTTACTGACTTTACTTTTAAACAGAGCGTATGATTTATAGATTTTAAAGTTTGAAAACTCCTTCAAGTTGCTGATTTTGCTGTTTTATTAAAGACTTTTTGGTTTGTATCTTATTAGCAAGTTTTGCAATTATGTCTCACTCATTAAACTAATATTGATGTCTGAAAAATTAAGATATTAGTATTGTAGTTCCCCAGAGAGAAACAATAGAAAGAGCATTACTCAAATAACAGTAGAGGGCATAAATTTCAATGCATTGTGCCTGAAGCAGGTGTTGAAATAAATGCTTCTTGCAGCCAAGAAACTGTTTTTATCTATTGCTGGAATGTGTTTTATGCTAGTAGCAATTTATATCACATTGTTTTGCGAAAGTCATTAAGACAAAAAAGGCAGCAAGAAATAATGTGTCATAACAATCCACAATAACTTTTTATGTGTCAATAAAGGTAAACTTCAATGCTCGCCAGTGTGAATGCATAAAAAATATCTTTAATGTGAAGTGTGTTTGGTTTTTCTCATGCATTATAATGCTCTTAATCTCAAATTAGACACTGACTTGTTTTGACTGACTTGACTACCAACTTTCTGTCTTATCTGTCCTCTTATAATAGACAAAACTGATAAACACATATCATATGACTCAAGATGCCAATATTTCAATTACTTTTAGTTTAATCGTTACCTTGCTGGGCATGGTGGCTCATGCCTGTTATCCCAGCACTTTGGGAGGTCCAGGTGGGTAGATTGCTTGAGTCCAGGAGTTTGAGACCAGCTGGGCAGCATGATGAAACGCTGTCTCTCCAAAACACCCACACTCAAATTAGCTGGGTATAGTGGCGCATGCCTGTAGTCCCAGCTACCTCGGAGGCTGAGGTGGGAGAAATCACCTGAGCTTGGAGAGGTTGAGGCTTCAGGGAGCTGTGATCGCGCCACAGAACTTCATCCTGGGTAACAGCAAGACCCTGCAAAAATAAAAAATTATAAAAAATGAGTTCAATCATTACCTATTTAGAAAGTGGCTAAGCTCTACTTTAAAGCTCTTTTTGGAAAGTTATATTGGAACAGAGAAAGAAGGAACAGTGAGTGTGGGTTGGGGCTTCCACTAACCAATTGTAAAGCAACTCCCAGATACAATGTTTCTTTTTTGGAGCAACCACTACTTTATTTAGATGTTGCAAATTCCCTTCCTAATACAGCATGTGTCTAAGGGAGGTTTAAATTATAGTCATCTTTTAAAAATTATTTAAAATGAGAAATGAAAGTTGTATACATTTGTGGCATACAACATGATATTTTGAAATATATGTACATTGTGGAATGACTAAATTATGCTAATTAACGTGTTACCTCACATACCATACTTTCTGTGAAGAGAAAAAATTCTATTCTTTTAGCATTTTTAAAATATGCAATGCATTATTACATATTATAGTCATTATGTCATACAATACATCTCTTGAACTCATTCATCTAGCCTAAATGAAATGTTTTAACCTTTGATCAACATTTCTGGAGTCCTCCCCTCCACTTCCTGCCCCTAATAACCAACGCTGTATTCTCTGCTTCTATGAATTTGATTTTTTTGGTTTCCATATATACGTGAAATCATAAGGTGTGTTTTTCTTTCTGTGCCTGTGTTATTTCATTTAACATAATGTTCACCAGGTTTATCCACGTTGTCACAAATGACAGGATTTCTTTTTTAAGTCTGAATAGTATTCAATTGTGTGCGTGTATACATACATATCTTTATATACACATATGTATGTGTGTATATATCACATTTTTCTTATTCATCATCTGTTGATGGACACGTAAGTTGATTTTAATGATATTCTATAATTGTATTACTTGAGACATATTTATGCCAGGTAACAAGAGCTCTTTTGTGCTCATTAAAACTAAACAAAACAAAAATGATAGCACAGGGAATTCATTCTCCTCAGTTCCAAAGATCTATATTGCTCTCAGGGCCTCAAGAATAACCTTCTGTGTCTGCATTTTGGTATTTCCTATGTTATCCTCTCTTTAATATGAAACGAATAAGAAAAATATATAGATTAAGCAACAGCCTCTATAATAGCTTATAGGTAGTGATCACTTACATTGTATCATTTAATATGCCAAGTAACATAGATACCCTTATTAATGTGCTTGGAAGCATTATGTGCTTGACTGCTGCCCTAATTTTATATCTGAGTAAACTAAAGTTTAGCTTAGTAACATTTGTAAGGCAACAGTTAATTTAATTTACAATGTAGGAAATGCTTATCGACACTTTACAAATTTACATTTTCATGCTTTAGGACAGAAGAGAGATCAATGCTGGCATCTCTGATTTCCAAATTAAATTTCTGGAGGAGGTACTTCAATGTGTTGGACTTTGGTCAAGAATCATCTCTGGACCCAGTAACCAGTGTCTTATTACCCTGTCTCTGTATTATCTCTTTCTGGTATTCCAGAAATAACTTTTTAAAATTTTACATCCTAGATGACTTGGAGAATCTGTAAATTTTCTATTCTTTTTGTCTACTTATAATCAATTTGAAAGATATTTTATTTTATCTATTTATAATGTATTCATTCTCTCTTCAGCTTTTGTTAAAACAGTTAACTTATACATTGAATTTTTAGTTTTAATTTCTGTAATTTTTATTTCTAAAATTTTTCTTTTTAGAATCAATAGTTCTAAAAGTAGTTCTTTTCCTTATCTGGCCATTTTGTACAGCATTTTATTTTTTTGTCATTTTTTATTACATTTTTAAAAACATATTAAACATTCTTATTTTTATATTCTGTACTTGATCCTTCCAACGTATCAGAGTGGTAGAAATATAATTGTTCATTACTAATTACTCTCTAGAGTGACTTGTTTTCTATGATGTAGTATTAGTTAGTTTCAAACTCAGGTTCTATGGAAATTTATCTTTAAGTATTCCACTCCTTTGACTCTTGCTATTAGGTGTATCCTACAGAAAGATTGCAAGCTTGGACTGTACCATGTTCCTTGGGGACACTGGCAATCCTAAATCAACTTTAAATTCATCTTGGATAGCTGAGCTGTACAAGCGATATGAAAACCCCTCAAAACCCTTATGAGAAGCAGCTTATAGTAGGAATTCTCAAGAAAGCCTCCTTCCTGACACAGAACAGAATTATGAACATTTTCTGGCTTTCTGGCAAGGGCGGGACATGAGGATCTCACACCATTTAAAGATAAGGCTTTTTTTTTTTTTTTTTTTTTTGAGGCGGAGTCTTGCTCTGTTGCCCGGGCTGGAGTGCAGTGGCCAGATCTCAGCTCACTGTAAGCTCCGCCTCCCGGGTTTATGCCATTCTCCTGCCTCAGCCTCCCGAGTACCTGGGACTACAGGCGCCCGCCACCTTGCCCGGCTAGTTTTTGTATTTTTAGTAGAGACTGGGTTTCACCGTGTTAGCCAGGATGGTCTCGATCTCCTGACCTCGTGATCCGCCCCTCTCGGCCTCACAAAGTGCTGGGATTACAGGCTTGAGCCACCGCGCCAGGCCAGATAAGGCTTTCTTTAAACAGGGATGTCTGTCCAAACTTCTTGCCTTAAAAGAGGCCTGAGCTTTGTCTCTCCTTCTGTGTACACAGTTCCTGAACCCTAAAACATTGACCACCAGGAATTGACAGTGCCTCTCTGGACAACCCCTCACATTAGTTCCCACTGATCTCCCTGGTTTCTTGGTTTCTAGTTAAGTTAATCTCCGAGTTTTCAGTAACGCTCATCATTTTAGGTATTTTGTGCAGGGTACAGGAGTGCCGTTAAGTGTCTTCCACATTGCTCATTTTATAACAAACATGGAAAATGTTTTTACCACTTTGTCTAGTCATTAACTTCAATTCACAGAACTGAACAACAATTAAAGTGTAAGGATGCTCATCACAGTCTTATTTATGAGACGAACATATGGGAAAAAAATAGAGGGGATATAGGTAAAAAATGGTGGCTCAGACAAGTAAAAGAATTTCAATCTCCTTTTTTTTTTTTTTTTTCTTTTTTCTTTTTTGAGACGGAGTCTGCCTCTGTCACCAGGCTGGAGAGCAGTGGTGCTATCTTGGCTCACTGCAACCTCTGCCTTCCAGGTTCAAGCAATTCTTCTGCCTCAGCCTCCTGAGTAGCTGGTATTACAGGCACGCACCACCATGCCCAACTAATTTTTGCATTTTTAGTAGAGATGAGGTTTCACCATGTTGGCCAGGATGGTCTCTATCTCTTGACCTCATGATCTGCCTGCCTGGGCCTCCCAAAGTGCTAGGATTACAGGCATGAGCCACTGTGCCCGGCCTCAATCTGCTTTTTTAAAATAATGTTTACTAAGGATATTTACCTATAGAAGCAAACCTCATATTATAAAAAGAAAAAAAGTAACTTATAAATTTATGTATTTTTATCCTAATGTAGAACACACACACACATACACACACAGGAAGCACATTAAGATATAAATAGCGATTTTGTTTGGATGATGAGAATATCATTATTTTCATTATATCTGTGGCTCTTTCAATATGCATGGAATTATGAAAGTTATTTACTTTCTCTCAGGCTCACGATTTTGCTAGCAATCTCAGGATAATTATACTAACATTGAAAGTCTTGTTTCTGAGTATAAACTGAGATCACATATGTATTGCTTTAGTAACTAAAGTTCAGTAAAATTAGAACGATCATTTTATATATTCCTGTATTTTAAAACTTCTTATAAAGAATTTAAAAATGTTAATTGCATTTATTATAATAAACAGTATTGTTAATATTATTAAGAGGAAAAACAAAAAAAAATCCCTTTATAACACTAAAATACACTGAAAGTATCAAATTAATTTTTCTCATCAAAAGCCTTTTCAATATCAGTCTTATTACCTGGGTCAATGTGAAGAAGCCTATTTGAATATGATTTTAAAAAGAATCATGTGAGTGTGACAGAAGGACATATCAGTTTTAGACCATTTTGAGTGCAGACTCTAGCCCTGCATTTTGAATGCTACTTACATCTGAAAGTGTGTTTTGCACTTGTAATCTCTAGAAACTAATGATCCCTGAGGAAACAACTACACAGCAAATTGCTATGGATTATTTTGATTTGTGTGACTTAAATAACAGAGGTCATCAATTTCTTTCATTTCTTCCATTATTATCCATCTCATTTTTATCAGCTATGTTAAAGCTTCATTGACAATTTCAGCTTTAATATAGATAATATATATTAAAAATAATATAATGGTCCAACTAATTGGCTTTCAATGCACTGTTTTTATGAGATAATATTGCTGATGCCCTGCTTTCTTTTTACCCTTTTTATTTAACACATGATGCTGCCTATTTTTCACTTTGATATTTACTTCAGAAAAATCAGCAAAATGTTGTGAGTTATAACTTAGCCTTTTATACTGATTCTTCTCAAAATAACAACGCAAATATTGCCAAAGTACCCTAAAGGGTACAGTTCAGCCTAACTCCTTATGCAATAAAATACAGAAATTTTGCCTGTTTCTAAAACCCAACACTATGTATGTCATACTTTTACCTTTGTCCAACAACTGCACTGTAACTGAGAATGTACATTCTTATAACAGAAAAAAAATCAAGTTTTCTAACTGGTATCCTGAACTCTAGAAATAACCCAGAGGAATCGTCAGATAGAGAAAATAACACCTGTATTATTGAAAAGCTAGTTGGAGATGCAGTATATTTGAAAGAAAAAATGTTTCCAAATTGTTCTCATCTTATCTTCTTTACAGCTCTTTAAAAGCTCACTTATGTTGGGAGGCCGAGAGGGGTGGATCACGAGGTCAGGAGATCGAGACCGTTCTGGCTAGCCTGGTGAAACCCCGTCTCTACTAAAAATTACAAAAAACTAGCTGGGTGAGGTGGCGGGTGCCTGTTAGTCCCAGCTACTCGGGAGGCTGAGGCAGGAGAATGGCGTGAACCCGGGGGGCGGAGCTTGCAGTGAGCTGAGATCCTGCCACTGCACTCCAGCCTGGGTGACAGAGTGAGACTCCGTCTCAAAAAAAAAAAAAAAAAAAAAAAAAAAAAAAAAAAAAAAAAACTCACTTATGAAAAACTTTGAATTTGTAGAGCAGGCACAGTTCATAGTCACTGAAGTTGTTGCCTCTCTTAAGAGAGAAGAAAGAGAGTAATACTCAATTTACCTGGCTCAGGACCCTTCTTAGATTAACTCAACCAGTCCGGAAATGTGTATTAGAGACTGGCCTCTATTTTCAGGTAACCCTGTTCACCTCCACACCGGAGGTATACCAGAAGCCTGGAGTACTGAGAAAACTCTCTCTCCTCATGCCAAGGAGAGGAGTAAGAAATGCACTTTGTTTTCTAATACTGATGCCATCTCTGAACATCTGGAAAGAAGGCATGTTTACCAATGACAACCCATTTGTACTAATTTGCCTGATTCAATAAGACATCCAGTAACCATTCCAGGAGAAATTTCAGATTGAAAATTTAAAGTCAGCCATGTACTTGTCTTATGAAAGGGGTAAACGTTTACTGCTACAATCTATTCTCAAGATTTATTCATAGATGTGTCCAAGTCTTAGAACATAGTCTAGCAAATAATAATAATAAACATTACATACATACATGAATGTGTAAGAAAGCTTATCACTTTCCTGAAGACATGTATACTGAATTATATGTGGAATACCATGAAGAAAAAAGGTCACAGAACTTTTTGTTCTTGCATTGTTGGAAACGTGAACTTCCTGACAGTAGATAACATCAATTAAAAATAGCTTTGTCTGATTTTTGAGCCTATGAACTATATACGTGACGAATAAATTAGCTTGATACTGTCATCTGTGGACCTAACATTAAGAAGTGTGACCAGACACAAGACAGTCTGGTAGAAAAGTAAAGAAGGGAAATTTGGTTTGAAGCTCATCTCTGTCATCATCTAGTGTTGTAACTTTGAAAAATATCTTCACATATTTGTAACTTAAGTCTAGTCTGTAAAATTATTCCTGGAAAGGACCTTTTTTTCTTTTGCTGTAATAGGACAGTGTCCATAAATAAACTGTTAAGTTTTTTTTTTTTTTTTTTTTTTTTTAAGAACTTCCTACCCATGCCATCACTCCCCAAACTACTTGGAGTGTGGGGGATTACAAGCAATAGGAACTGAGTCTGACCAAAGTGAGGAATGAAGACAAAAGACAAATTGTTTCGCAGTAGTAGAAATTCTTAAAAAGCACTTCACAGATTGAGAAAAACAAACCCACAAACAAAGAACAGACAGATATTGTAGGAATTACTGGGCTTTGGATAGCTTCAAAGTTTAATTTCTAAGTATTAGAAATTAAAGAAAAGTCACTTCAAGAGAAGTTTGGATAAAAAAATCCAACTCTTTTTCTATTCTGAGAAAGTCCATTAAAAATCAAAATCAAAGAAGAACTAATTTATAAACCTTCATTAAGTTCTTATGTAGACTATACCAATTAAAAAAAAGTGGGAGTCACATATTAATTTGGAACACAGTGGACTATGAAGTAAGGAAAGTTATCAAGGATAAAGAAGTGTATTACAGAATGATAAAAGGGTCAATTCTCTAAGAAGACATGAGAATCCTAACCTCATACACCTAACAACAGAGCGTCAAAATATGTGAGCCAAAAACTGATAGAACTGCAAGAAGAAATACATGAATTCACTATTGTAGCTGGAGACATCAGCATAGTTCTATCAAAGATGGATAGAGTCAGCAGACACAAAAATCAGTAACGACGTAGTTGAACTCACCACACCATTAATCAACTGAATGTAATAGATATCTGTAAACTACTTTATCCAGCCAACAGCAAAATACACATTCTTTTTAATCTCTCGTAGAACATTCACCAAGACAGACCACATTCTGCATCATAAAATGTACCTTAGCCAATTTAAAAGAATAGAAATCATACAGTGCCTGCTCTCAGACCATGGTAGAATTAAATTATCAGTCAATAGCAAAAAAAAAACCTGAAAAGTTTAAAAACACTCACAGATTAAATGACACATTTCTAAATAACATGTAGGCTAAAGAAGAAATCTCAAGATGTTTGAAAATAGTTTGACATAAATGACAATAAAAACATGACATATCAAAATTTGTGTAGTGCAGTGAAAGTCTTGATTAGAGGGAAATGTACAGCATTGAATGTATATATTAGAGAAAAAGAGGGTAGTAAAATTAATCACTAAAGCTTCTCCTTTAGAAAACTGGAAAGAAAAAGCAAATTAATTGAAAGTAAGCAGAAGGAAATAAATAATGAAAAGTATAGCAAAAATCACTGCATTTAAAAACATGAAATTAATGGAAAAAAATAAATGAAACCAATAG
Source organism: Rhinopithecus roxellana (assembly GCF_007565055.1). Taxonomy (NCBI): domain Eukaryota; kingdom Metazoa; phylum Chordata; class Mammalia; order Primates; family Cercopithecidae; genus Rhinopithecus; species Rhinopithecus roxellana. Next base: position 141,526,595 of record NC_044553.1, on the reverse strand, counting down.
CAATTTTTAAAAAATCAATGAAGTCAACATGCTTCCAACCAGATTGACTAAGAAACAATGAGCAAGAACACAAATTACTATTATCAGAGATGAAGGTGGGAATAGCACTACAAATATCCTGGACTTAAAGAATTATGATAGTGAAATGCTATGAAAAACTCTATGTGTGGAAGTTTGATAACCTAGATGAAATGAACCAGTTCACTGAAAGACACAATCTGTCAACATTCACACAAAAAGAAATAGGCAACCTGACTATAGTTGTATCTATTAAAGAAATTGAACCAATAACCTTCCAAGAGAGAAGACATCAGTGTGCAATTGGTTTATTGGCGAATTCTACTAAACATTTTGAAGATAAATTATATCAGTTTTCTACAAAATCTTTCAGAAGATAGAAAGAAGTTGAAGAAATTCCTCCTAACTCATTCTGTAAAGTCAGCATTACCCTAACACCAAAATAAAAAACATTGCAAGGAAAAAAAACTACAGATCAATATCTCTCATGAACAAAGATGCAAAAATCCTCAACAAAATATTAGCAATTCAAATATAACAAAGTATAAAGGAATAATCCACCACACCCAAATGGAATTTATCCCATGTATGCAAGGCTGATTCAAAATTTGAAAATCAATTGATGTGACCCAACACATCAACAGGCTACAGATGAAAAATTCTATGATTATATCAACAGATGCAGAAAAAGAACATAACAAAACCCAACATTAATGATTAAAAAAAAAAAAAAAAACTCTCAGCAAATTCCAAATAGAAGGGGAATGCTCTCAACTCGAAAAAGAATATATACAAAAAGCTACACATAACATACTTAATGGTGAGAAACTCATACCTTTCCCACAAAGATCAGGAACAAGTTAAGAATGTTCCCTCTCACCACTGCTTTTCAGCATCTTAAGGGAAGCACTACTGAATGCAATGCAATAAGATAAAAAAGGAAGTAAGAAGTATACAGTTTGAGAATGAAAAAATAAAGCTGTCTCTGTTTACAGATGACATGATTGTCTATGTAGAACACCTGAAAAAATTGACAAAAAAAATCCATGAACTAATAAACAAAGCAAGTTTACAGGATACAAGGTTAATATACAAAAGTCATTTGGTTTCCTCTATTCTAGAAATAAACAAGTAAAATTTTAAATTAAAAACAATGTAATTTACAATAGCATGCAAAAAATAAAATACTTAGATATAATTAAGAAAATTGGTATAAGAACTATACAACAAAAACTACAAAAATGTGATTAAAGAATCAAAAAACTAAATAAAGACATATTCTATATCTGTGGATACAAAGACTCAATAATGTCAAGATAGTCTTCTCAACTTGATTTACAGATTCAATGAAAAGAAAATCAAAATTTCAGTAAGTTATTTTCTGCATGTTTACAAACTAATTTCATATTTTATATGGAAAAGAAAATGGCTGAGAATAGCCAACACAATATTAAGGAAAATAACAAGTTATAGAATGAACATTACTCAACTTCAAAATTACTATAAAGGTAAAATAATCAAGCAAGTGTAGTATGGGTAAAGAATAAACAAACAGGTCAATGGAACAGGATAGAAAGCCCCAAAATGGACCCACTTACATACAGTCAACTGATCTTTAACAAAACAGCAAAGGCCACACAATGAAGAAAGGAAAGTCTTTTCAACACATGATACTGAAACAACTAGACACCTACATGAGATAAAATGAACCTAGACATAGATTCAAATCCTTCACATCATCCACCAAAAGTTAACTCATAATGTATCAGAGACATAAATGTAAATTGCAAAACTATAAAACTCATTTTATTTTTTTGAGACAGAGTCTTGCTCTGTCAGCCAGGCTGGAGTGCAGTGGTGTGATCTCAGCTCACTGAAACCTCCGCCTCCTGAACTCAGGCAATTCTTTTGCCTCAGCCTCCAGAGTAGCTGGGATTACAGGCATGTGCCACCACACCCAGCTATTTTTTTTTTTTTTTTTTTTTTTTTTTTTTGTATTTTTAGTAGAGGTAGGAGTTTTACCATGTTGGTCAGGCTGGTCTCAAACTCCTGACCTCAGGTAATCCACCCACCTCAGCCTCCCAAAGTGCTTGGATTACAGGCATGAGCCACCACACCTGGCCAAAATTATAAAACTCTTAGGAGATAGCCGAGGTAAAAATCTAGATAACCTTGGGTTTTATGATGATTTTTTAGGTACAACACCAATATCACAATCTAGAAAAGAAAAAATCGATAAGCTGGATTTTATTAAAATTAAAATGCTCAACTCTGTTGAAGACACCATCAGGAGAATGAAAACCAGGCTGCAGAATGGAAGAAAATATTTGGAGAAAAAGTATCTGAAAAAGGGTCATTATGCAAAATATACAAACAACTCTTAAAATTCAACAATAAGAAAATAATTAAATTAATGGGCCAAAGACCTTAATAGATACGTCACAAAAGAAAATATGTAGCTGGCAAAAAGACTATGACAAATCTCCATGTCATATGTCACCAAGGATGTGCACATAAAGACAACAATTAGATGTGGCTACATACCTGTTAGCACTGCCAAAATCCAGAACATTTACAACACCAGATGCTGGGGAGATATGGAGCAAGGAGAACTTTCCTTCTTTGCTGGAGGGAATCGTGTGATCTTTGCTATTTCCCCAAAGTAGCTGAAAATCTGTGTCTACAAAAACCTGCACATGGATGTTTAGAGCAGCTTTAAAAAAAAAAAAAATTACTGAAACTTGAAAGCAATCAACATGCCCTTCAGTAGGTGAATGAAGAAAATGTGATACATCTGAATAATGAAATAGTATTCAATGCTAGAAAGAAACAAGCTATCAAGCCATGGAAAGTCATGGAAGCAACTTAAAGGCATATTACTAAGTGAAAAGTCAATCTGAAAAAGTTACATACTGTATGATTCCAACTCTATGACATCTTAATAAGGCAAAACTATGGGGACAGTAAAAGATCCCTGGTGGTTGCTTGAGTCTCCTACTCAAGATCCTGCAGGCAAGGGATCTTGAGTAGGAGAGAGAGACAAATAGGAGGTGGACAAAGGATTTTTAGAGGCATGAAACTACTTTGTGTGGCACTATAATAGTGGATATATGTTATTATACATTTTTTGAAATTCATGAAATGTTCAACACTAAGACTGAAACTTAGTGTACACTATATACTCTGGATGATAATGATGTGTGAATGTAAGCTCATCAATTTAATGCATGTACCACTCTGATGGGGATATTAAGAATAGGGGAGGCTATGCATGTGAGGGCAGGTGATATATGGGAAAGCTCTGTACCTTTCTCTTAATTTTGCTGTGATAAAGAGTAATAAAACTGCTCTTAAAAAATAAAGTCTCTTAAGAATAAGTCTTTTACAGAGTTTCTACTCCAACCGAAGCAATGAATCGCAAGGTCTTGGGTTATATCAAGAGGAAGATTTCTTGAATGTCTTTTGAATATTTCCGTTTTATTAAAATTGCAGCATTTGTAAGTCCCCATTCCCCTGGGCCTTTTCCAATTGACATTTGTTGTCCCAGTTTAAATATTACTAGTGCCCCTTTAGGTACCAAAATGGTACCAGTTTAGATGACATATTATGTGTTTATCCAGTGGTGTAATAAAACTAACTCGTGCCAGCAAATCTGAATTCATTATGTGAAGCTCTTTCCCATGTCCCATTCAGTGATGTTATGTAGTTAACTTTAAATCAGCAATAGCAAGGGTGGTTTACACCATAAAAACTGGCAAACACTCCAAATCAGATTTGTCAACCTTCCAATTCACTGTCCCTTTTATTCATGCCCAACTCACTCTAGGTATATGGGACTGGTTAAGATAACAAACTTTGTCTTCTGTTGCTCGTAGCAAACATACTTTCCTTTTAATAACATAAAGAACGTGGTACAACATTTCTCAAGCAAATAACCATTACTAAAGACACAAATAGAGATGTCCTAGAGGCTCATTTCATTCCTGTGTCCTGGAAGTGAGTGAACGATAGACTCAGCATGTCTGAGTTTGCTTAGTGGAAGAATAGGCAGGCACCATGGACTGGATTCTGTAAGGATTCCTTTCTAACCAGAGTCTTTCTAGGACTAGGAAGTACCATTGGCACAGAGGCCCCAGCGATCCCCTGCTGTCCTTTCCTTATGAATGACAGGATCTATCTCTTCTGAGGTTCTTCTATGCTGCCTTCTGTCCAGTTGTGTCTGGCCTAATCATGCTGTATTAGTCCATTTTCACATTGCTGATAAAGACATACTGAAGACTTGGAAGAAAAAGAGGTTTAATTGGGCTTACAGTTACACATGACTGGGGAGGCCTCAAAATCATGATGGGAGGTAAAAGGCACTTCTTACATGGTGGCAGCAAGAGAATATGAGAGAATATGCAAAAGTGGAAACCTCTGATTAAACCATCAGATCTCATGACACTTATTCACTACTGAAAGAACAGTATGGGGGAAATCACCCCCATGATTCAAATTATCTCCCACCAGCTCCCTCTCACAATACTTGGAAATTATGAGAGTACAATTCAAATGAGATTTGAGTGGAGACACAGACACAAACCATATCATTCTGCCCCTGGCCCCTCCCAATCTCATGTCCTAATGTTTCAAATCCAATCATGCCTTCCCAACAGTTCCTCAAGGTCTTAAGTCATTTCAGCATTAGCCCAATTGTCCACAGTCCAAAGTCTCATCTGAGACAAGGCAAGCCCCTTCCGCCTATGGGCCTGTAAAATCAAAAGCAAGCTAGTTACTTCCTAGATACAATGGAGGTACAGGTTATTGGGTAATACCAGCCATTCCAAATGGGATAAATTGGCCAAAACAAAGGAACATGCAAGTGCGAAATCCAGCAGGGCAATCAAATTCTAAAGCTCCAAAATGATCTCCTTTGATTTCATGTCTCACATCCAGGTCATGCCGATGCAAGAGGCAGTTTCCCATAGTCTTGGGCAGCTCCAGCCCTGTGACTTTGCAAGGTATAGCCTCCGTCCTGGCTGCTTTCATGGGCTGGCATTGAGTGTCTGTGGCTTTTCCAGGTGAATGGTGCAAGCTACCGGTGGATCTACGATTCTGAGCTCTGGAGGACAGTGGCCCTCTTCTCACAGCTCCACTAGGCGGTGCCCCAGTAGGGACTCTGTGTGGGGGCTCTGTCCCCACATTTCCCTTCTGCATTGCCCTAGCAGAGATTCTTCATGAGGGTGCCGCTCCTGCAGCAGACAGTTTTCTGGGCATCCAACCATTTCTATACATCTTTTGAAATCTAGGTGAAGGTTCCCAAACCGCAATTCTTGACTTCTGTGCACTCAGGGGCCCAACACCACATGGAAGCTGCCAAGTCTGGGGCTTGCACCCTCTGAAACCATGGGCTGAGCTGTACCTTGACCCCTTTTAGCAACAGCTGGAGCGGCTGAGATGCAGGACACCAAGTCCCTCAGCTGCACACAGCATGGGGACACTAGGGCTGGCCCAGGAAACCATTTTTTTTTTCCTCCCAGGCTTCCAGATCTGTAATGGGAGGGGCTGCCATGAAGACCTGTGACATGCCCTCAAGACATTTTCTCTATGGTCTTGGGGATTAACATTAGGCTCCTTGCTATTTATGCAAACTTCTGCAGCCAGCTTGAATTTCTCCTCAAAGAAAAAAAAAATGTGTTTTTCTTTTCTACTGCATTATCAGGCTGCAGATTTTCTGAACTTTTATGCTCTGTTTCCCTTTTAAAATGAAATGCTTTTAACAGCATCCAAGTCACATTTGAATGCTTTGCTGCTTAGAAATTTCTTCCACCCGATAGCCTAAATCATCTCTCTCAAATTCAAAGTTCCACAAATTTCTAGGGCAGGGCAACATGCTGCCAGTCTCTGCTAAAATATGTCGAGTCACCTTTGTTCCAGTTCCCAAAAAGTTCTTCACCTCCATCTGAGACCACCTCGGCCTGGACCTTATTGTTCATATCGCTATCAGCATTTTTGTGAAAGCCATTCAACAAGTCTCTAGGAGGTTCCAAATTTTCCCATATTTTCCTTTATTCTTCTGAGCCCTCCAAACTATTCCAACCTCTGCCTGTTACCCAATTCCAAAGTCACTTCCATATTTTCAGGTATCTTTACAGCAGCATCCCACTCTACTGGTACCAGTTTACTGCATTAGTTCGTTTTCACACTGCTAAAAAGACATACCTGAGACTGGGAAGAAAAAGAGGTTTAATTGGACTTACAGTTCCACATGGCCGCGAAGGCCTCAGAACCATGGCAGGAGGTGAAAGGCACTTCTTACATGGCAGTGGCAAGAGAAAACTAGAGAAGATGCAAAAGCAGAAATCCTTGAAAAAGCCATTAGATCTCGTGAGACTAGTTCACTACCATGAGAACAGTATGGGGGGAACCGCCCCCATGATTCAAATTATCTCCCTCCCTCTGGGTCCCTCCCACAACACGTGGGAGTACAATTCAAGATGAGATTTGGGTGGGGACACACAGAGCCAAACCATATCGCATTCTCTGTGTGGGTTGAAGAGAGTGCTATAGCCATGTGTGTTCTGCTAGCTGTCCTTGTGTAACAAGTTTGGAGACAATACTTCAGCAATTCAAAAGGATTGCATTTGACCCTAACAAAGATGTTATCAGAAAGCATCATGTATTAATGTTTTGTAGAATAAAAATATAGTTACAATTGCTATCAAATAATAACTGCTTATAATTGCCATGCACATAAAACAATTTATATACACTATTTCATATCAGTTTCCTGAGACTATCTATTTTCTATCTATCTATCTATCTATCTATCTATCTATCTATCTATCTATCTATCAATCATTTCCTAATAAATGAAAAAAACTCCAGTCTTCCACTGTTGAAACATTTTCAAAAGTTCATTCACATTTGGGGTTCCAAAGCCATTGTAGAGGACATTAGGGAAGGTTGTTTACTCACCAGTTTGTATTATGAAACAAATAAAACAAAATATTCTCTAAAAGTTCTGAAAAGATTTTAATTTTCACTGACTTCTTTAAAAAATAATAACAGTGTGCAATATATTACATCTAAAGTATTATAAAAAGAGGAATCTCAATCCCAAATTCAGAAAATCTGTATTCGACTGTCAGACCTTTCACAGCTCATCTTGTGATTTCGAAAGATGCTTATCAACTCATATAAACTGTCTGTTTCTTCATCTGCAAAATAATCATTTAGAAATCTCCACAATACCAGAGGACATTTGTAAAAAGGAAAAGAGATAACTATTTTGAGACACCTTTAAACATTGTATTTTCTATACACACACAGTATCATTAGTATAGATTATAAGATGCAAAGTTAAATAAAAATATAGTAACATTTTTGTCACACGATTGAGTCCAGCCTTGAACTCTGAATTCAATTTACAATTTCCTTTATTCTAAAATGTATCAAAATACATTGCAAATAATTGTCCTTACTTCCTGTTGTTAAATGGTGACATTCCATTGCTGGCTTTACTGTCCTATATTCTCTTCATCTCCTAAAGCTCTGCAAAGTTGAGAAATTTTGCAGCAAATCTCTATTGAGATGTTCCTTGCAGCTCATATTTTCTGAATTCTTTCAACTGACTTGATTATTATGGAGAACATCATCCTGAACTGGACTCTTATATTTTCATTCTATATATTATTTCCCAAAACCTACGGTAAGGATAGAACGTCCAGAGGAAGAAGCCCTCTCTTCACCCACTCATGCTGGCTGCTCAGCCAACTTCTATCTGGTTAAATTGGGGAGGTCTGTTACTTAATTATACAAGTGTTTTCTTGGACTGTGAATTCCTTGAGATTTATCGAGCAGGGGATTTTTGAGAGAGAAAAAAAAAGCCAGAATAATATTATAATGACATTCAGAGAGAAAAGACTTCGTGCCAGGAAAGGCTCTATTTCTAAATCAACTGTGACTAATGAAGAAAAGGAAAAGTTTAAATGAAAGTTACAATGAATTTAAATATCGTCTATCTTTTCTGGTTCTCATTGCTAGAGTCATGGTACAAACAAATGTTAGTAAGTAAATAAATAAATGAATATGCTGTTCTCTGAAATTCTTAATGGCATCTCAAGCAATGTAAGAGCAGGCAACATTACTTTGAGACATCTTATAAGGAAATGGTCAAACAAAATTCCTTTACCCAACTCAAGAGTTCTTTCTGGGACCAATACTTTGGGTATTTCAAAAGTTAACATTCTTAATTATAGGTATTTCTTTTCTTTATTATTGTATTATATTTTGTGTAATTTAATTGTATAACTGAGAATACTGAGGCATTAAGAGATTTATTCTGGTGTTTTAAGTTGGTCCAACACATTCTGAGAATAAGAATGAATTATGTAGAGACCATTTTGTAGGAATATTTGAAACTTTTATACTTGTCTGCTGTCTTTTTTCAGCAACATGAAAGTTTTGGGCCAGTAGATGTATAAGAAAAATAAATTGCTGTAATATCTGGTCTAGAAGGGATTATAAATATATATTTAAGCCAAAAGTATTTTTTTCAAACACTTTTAACATCCAGCCAATAAATGTGTTTTATGTTTTGCTATTTTTATTTTTTAGATAACTCTCACAAGCATAGTATTAAGCTAATAACTTTATAGCTATTGTTTTATGAAGTTATATTTCAGACTCTATAGTTATTTATAACATGGTTAAGAACATCCCTTTCAATAATGAATTACTATTTGCAGTCTTAATCTAATGATTTGATTTGCAGAAATTTGTAAATATTTTAATTAGTTTTTACAAAGCACAGATTGAGTGGAAACATGACTAAAAGATAAAAAAACAAAAAAAATCCATTTTTAAATAAAAAAATCAGAAGAAATATGGTGCATGACTATAGATTTGTATTTTATTAGGATCGGCTCTACTTTTTTGCAGAGTATTGTATGAGATGTCTAATCTGGAGTCATTCAGTATGCTTCGCTTGGCGGACATTTTTGATGGTCATAAAATGCCAGAAGTAAGTCTAATATTTTTGTTAAAACATCTGTTGTTAAGCATTAAGTCTGTTAAATTGACAATGAAATTCAGCTTTTTTGATGATTAAAACATCTTACTATGACCAAAAAAAGAAAAAAGACAGAATTGATCAGGAAGTTAGAAAGTGATCAGAGAAGCCCACAAGAAGCCCACATAGGATTCTGTACTGGAGCACAAGATTTTGCTCTGTTCCGCTTTTATATACAGCCTTAAATCATCTCTTTGCTTTTTGCTTGTTTGTTTGTTTGTTTGTTTTTGTTATAGCCCCAGAACTCTGCCTGTTCATTCTTCTTTTGAAATGGTAACCATAGGCTCTACTCTGTACTCTTCTTACTGCTAATCCAATCTTGGATGGGAAAAGAAGTTGTCTTTCCATCTTTCATCCTTCTCTTTGTCTAGAAAGACACGATTTTCAATATTCAGAATATACTCTTTTGTTTTTGCTCATAATCACTTGAGAGTAATAGTTAGAAATAAACTCATCAAGGTTTCAAGGTTTACCACTCTGATGTATTAGACCTTAGTGGATAGAGTTCCCCATTGCCTTTAAAGAGAGTATTTGAAGGCTTCATTGGACTCCCGTTGATTTCCTATAGCAGAAAATTCTCCTTCCTTTCCCTGGTACAATAAAATGTAAATATTTGGTTTTTACCCCTGGTCTCTGGCACAGAGTTCCTAAGACCCTTGGAATTTATTAGGTTGGTGCAAAAGTAATAATGGTTTTGGCCATTAAAAGTAATGCTACATTTTGTATACTAATGAGATGACTTACGGGCTTCAGGATAAAGGATTGTGGTCAGAAAAACCAAGTACTCATTAGAGGTTTGGACATCCAGTCCCACTTTGTGACCACCAGGGTGGGGAAAGTGGTTGGAAATTGAGTTCAATCACCAATTGCCAATGATTTAGTCAACCATGAGTATGTAATGGGACCTCCATAAAAAAAATCTCAAAATGATAGGACTCAGGTAGGTTCTGGGTTGGTGAACACACTGATGTGCTGGGAATGTGGTGTGCTCAGAAGAGGGCATGGAAGTTCTGTGCCACTCCCACCTCATAATATGTCAGATGCATTGCTGCCATTTGACTGTCCCTGACCTGTTTCCTTTATAATAAACATGTTAACTTTAGTGATGCAATTTCCTGAGTTCTGTGAGTCATTCTAGTTAATTATGAAACTTGAGAAAGAAGTCATGCGAACCCTCGAATTTATAGCTGGTTGGTCAAAAATGCAGATGGCCCCTGGGACTTGCAACTGATGTCTCAAGTGGGGGCAGTTTTGTGAGATTGAGTCTTAACTTGTGAGGTCTGAGCTAACTCTGGATAGTTAGTGTCAGAATCAAATTGAATTGTTGGAAACCCTATTCATAGTGAAGAATTGGAGCATTGGTTGTTGCTATGGAAAAAGTATATATACCGGCTGCCTTTACTTTTAGAGCATAGCATATGCATCTTATACCCCATTCCTTGTTATTGCAGCTTTAAGATACAACCAAGACAGAAAAAATGTGTACAGAAAATAAACATTTGGCATCCTTGAGAGTTTCTAGGCTGCATGGGAACTACTTCAGTAGACTACAGCCTGGTACACTGGGCATTTTGTCAACAACATAAAAGATTAAGTGCTACTTTTATCTGGACTTTTATATTTTATATCTAGATGTCTACATGACCCAAAACACCATCAGTTTTGTGCAGGAAGCCCTAAATATGAACCGATACTTTTCCTAACAATGTTTTAAGGGTTGCTTTAGTGAGTGATAAGCCTCACATTTGGAGGTGACATGCTACTGTCTTTAAAGGGCTGTGAAGAGGAATAGCTTGGAATTATTTGGTAACACAAATATTACTGATTCATAAATAAAAATAAAGACACATTAATATCAAAGCCATACTTTTGTTGGCTCACAATGTTTATCTGCTGACCAGGGCCTCTAATCCTCAGCAAATATCTACTCTCTTCCAAGTCCTTAGTTGAATTCTCAGCATATGCTGTGGAGGGTTTTTGTGTTTCTTTGCTGGGCACTATTATCATTCTTCAGTGCTCTTCTTCTGAAAACCATGGTTTCTCTTGGTGTTCCACAATGCTCCATATATTAACAGTTCCCTGGAGGGTGTCAACTTTGATTGTCACAGCAGGTACATCTAGTGCTCTGTTAATTGGTTACTATGTGCAATATCTTCTCCAACCTTTTCACTGAACCCATTGAACACCTAAGTCATCAAAGCTGTATTCTGTTCCATGGCAGAGCTAGAAAGAGTGAATCATTCCTTTTATGCTGTAATATAATTACATGACTGATGAAGGATAAATGCTTGGTTGCAATGTATTCCAAGGCTTAATCAAACAGCACTCAGTATGCTTACTTAACAGTCACCTCTTCTCAAAGATCTGGTTATACAATGTCAAGGACAGAAAAAAGAAAACACATTTCAAAAATTGCCAAGCAGCTGGGCTTAAAAGTACTCTTTGTACCTCCTGAAGATCAGTACATGATTTCTACATCAATTTCATGACATCTAGCTATTTCTTACCTTAGGGTTAATTCTTTCATAGAGAAGTCTGGTTCCCTGCAAACAGACAGTAACTCGCCATAGTGGTTTGTCAAGCACTGTAAGATGAGGATAAACCTCCAGAATTAGACAGAACTTGAAATTTGTTGCAATGAGTCTCTAGCTTTTAAAAAACAGAAATCCCTGGGAACTTATTTTAATAATTCACTGGATGGTTACTGCCTATGCTGGATTTAATGTAACTTAACCTAAAACTTCCTGAAATAAGCATAATATTCAAAGTTAAGGCAGTAGGCTGTAAGCACAGAAAGATTACTTTCATGTATAATGCTACAGCAAGTCATTTGTATCTGTGATTTCTTGAAAAAACAAAAACAAAACAAAACAAAAAACAGAAAACTTTTCTTCTGACAATGCATTTCATTTCAGGAACATCTAAACCGTAGTTGCTAAAGACAAGGAATATGAAGAGTCCAGCTCTTTGCTAAGATTTCTAGTTTGATTTCTTTCCCCGAATGTTCCAGTCTTAGTTCACCTTTATTTTGGTCCTTAGACTTTGGAGAAGAAACATACCAAGGTCACTGTGATCGTTATTCTCTTAGGTACCACCAATGTTTATTTTTAATTTGCGCCTGGTAAATAAAGCTTTAATAAGATTTTAATGGCATGTTGGACACACTTCAGTGTCCAGAGATGTGGCATCATATTCAGGAATGTCATTATCTAGATTAATTATCAATAGCGGACAGATATCATTAGTGCAATGTAAAAATGAGAGAGATTGTAAATGAAATTTTCTAGGCAGAGAAGCCAGAGAAAAACCACATCTGAATTGCAACTATTTAGTATTTCTAAAATCTTTTCTTCCTTATTTATTTATTTATTTATTTATTTATTGTGATGTGTGAATTTTTGCTGTTGAGAATCTGCCTAAAATAATTCTGGAAAGGGACTTTAGTTAGCTTCATTTCTAAGGTCAACTTATTCTCCTTAAAAAACTAGACACGTGTCTGAGCTTCTAGTCTTTAAGAGGAACAAAGAACACAATCTTCTCAGTACTTACTTTCTCTCCTGAATTTTGTTGTGCTCACACAAAGAAAGGTTAAAGTGTATTATGGCATGGTCTTTGCGTAATTGACAAAATCTACTCACAACTTGATCTAATTTTAACATTTGCAGTATGTAACTAAAAATGGTCCAGGAGAAAGCTATCTTTAAAGAGAAAATATTTCATCCCTCTGTCAAGGGGTCTCCATACTCTATAATACCTAACCATCATGTCACATTATTGCGTTTCATTATGCATGTTTGCTTTTAAATATTATAATTAACATGTACATGTTTATTATCTGCACAGGATAATCTACTACCAGATTAGCGGAAAACAGTTTAGACATTTAGAGAAGAATTAATGTTATTATGTTCATTTTGGGGGCTGAATACAAACATACCTATTTGATTTTCTCAAATCTAAATGCCTGGATTATAAAATACATCATTATTGTATGTGCCACATTGGAAAGAAAAAATGTCTACACTGTAACTTTTAGTTTTAGCACTAATCTATAGGATAATGCAATCTCTTTGAGGACATTTTAAATGGCAATTACACTCAGCATCTGTAGTTTTAACAATGTAGATAACTCAGTTGAAGGAATGACATTGACGGTAGCTATGATCAAGTTTAATGACTGGCAGAAAATGACAAGTATGTCACCCTTGTTGTCTGAATCACAGTGATCATAAGATGAATCATGATTTCAGTGATATAAAAATGCAAAATAATAGACTTTATAATTTTAGTATTTTAAATCCTAGCTTCAGCCTCACTATCCTTTTTGCTTGAACAAACTACTTTAGTTTTTTTTTTTTTTTTAGTTACTTATTTTATTCTGAAAATGGACATGACATAACAAGGGTACCCACCGTGTCATATTGTTGTGAAATTGGATGAAAGTCATCCTCAGAAGCAGATGGTAAAACTCCTTCTTCAATCTGTGTATGTGCTCAATAAATGCTGACTTTTAGCAGCAGTAGCAGCAGCAGCTGCTGCTACAGCCAAGTGCTATACAGAGTTATTGTGCCTAGGTTACAAGCGTGTTCTGCAAATTTACCAACTTGTGAGCTTGGAAAAATTGTTTAACCTTACTGAGTTCAATGATGTTATTTCCTTATAATATATGAGGATGAAAATTCCCTTATATGATTTAATAAAAATCTGTGCCTGATAAAGCAGTTGTGCTACTTTGCAGTTTTATTGCTAGCTGGAGAATGTTCCTCTTACATAACATATCCATCTGGAATGCTGCTTGTGATGTAGAGAATTGCCAGACTTAAAAATCCATATAAAATGATCTGGCCTTTAGTTAATGACTCTGGACATCTTAAAGACAAAGAATTACACATAAACTTTTGAATCTTTTTTACTTCACTGTGCAATTTATGTGGCATTCAAGCATAGAGCAGTGGTTGCAAATAAATATATAATTTATATTTGCTTCTATATACTTCACTCTCTTTAACGGCCAGTGGTAGTGGTAGCGTAGAAAGAATAATAAACTCACATGAATTATTTTTAAAATTTATATAATAAATAAAAATTACTGGGTAAGACGAAGTATACTTGGATAATACATAATAAAAAATCATATTGGATTACGCAGTTAAAATGGAAGAGCATTTTATAAAGAGTTTTTTTTTTTTGGTAGTTTGTGTAGTTTGTGATAAAGTGTCCCTGAAAAATTCACTGTTTTAAGTGCAAGGCTATAGACCACGTAATACAGTACCAAGAAAATTAAATGTGTGTCCAACTAGCAAAATGCTGTAAGTGAGTTTGAAGCCCTCTAGAGAACACATCAGTCAACAATATGCCATTAACTTAGCTCAAGTTGTGTGCCTCAGCCCCGTATGGGAAATAATTACTGGGGATCCCAAGGTTAAGAAATGCTTTAATTTGGTAACACAGCAGATCTATTATGTTTATGCAGCAACCTCATTTAATACAGTTTGTTTTGAATATAATTAGTTCTAAAATGTAAGTAAAATTGATACTGGATTTGTTCCATCATCATGGAGCTTGGGTTTCAGAAAATTCTTGATATCCTGAAATTGTGAAGAAATTATTTGTTAAAATATAATTTTTTGAGAGTTCTTTAGATGTTGGCAGACCTTCATAAAAGACTTTGAACACAAAAAGGACTTGCACATAATTTCTATTTTTGTGAAATAACAATTATTGTCAACTTAAGTATTTTCATGTATATCTTCAGGATGTTATTTTAATTCCCATTGCACTAATGAGAACATCAAAGATCAGAAAAGATAAATAAATTGCCTTAAATCCAAAAGCTAGTATGTGGTGAATCTGACAGTTGAACTGAGTAAGTTTTCTCCAAGGCCTTTATGTCCATCATGACATTCAGATCTGATGTGAAGGAAAGCTATCTGACAACGGAATTAGAAACCTCTGGTTTGCTGGCTCTAGATTTTCTAGTACTGGTAAGAAAAGTTAGGTTTTGGGTCAAGTGTTCTCGCCTACTATGTAGGACTGTTGGAATTAACAAGTAAAAATAGAGAACATTCAGTTAAATACAAATTTTAGATAAGCAATTAAGTATTTTAGTACAAATATGTCTCAAATATTTCATTCAGCATACTCATACTAAAAATATATTCCTGACTTTTCTGAAGTTCAAAATTAACTTGGAGTCCTATATTTTATCTGGCAACCCTATTATGTAGAATAAGGGAACACAAAGCATCAGAAGACAGATTTTCCTTTTCTTTCAATAATTTAAAGTCATAGTTTAAAAGAGACAGAAACACAAACACATGAACCATTTTAAGGTAATATTGCTCACTGAAGTGGGTTGGTGTGACTCACAAAAGTTTTCTTCCCCTACCTCCCATCTTCTTTTCGTTACAGATGCATTTTACAAATCTGGTACGTATGCCTTCTTAGTGAAAAGTAGGACAATGACTATCTTCCATTGTCTACTTTGTTGATTAAAAAAATATGAAGAGATTCAAAAGATGTTTAAAATAGTTCTGTCAGAATTTCCCTGCAGTTTAAAAAGATCAAAGATTACTCTGAAAGAATAATAGGCATAAAATTCAGAAAGGCAGAGAGGGATTGTCTCCAAAGCCAGATTCAGCAGCCATCAGGCAACATGTGCTCTGAATGGAGGAATTTAGGGGCCAATATACATGTATCTAACACAATTGAAAGATTTCCTGGAAAAGGTATGCTAAACAGAACTTTAAACAAATTCTATGATGCAAAAAAAAAAAAAAAAGAAAAAAAAAAGGTCTTTCTATCATATCTTATGAAAACACCCTTGTTCATGTTCTAAAATTAGTCCACAGGTGGACTGGTGTTTATCTGTGTGTATCTGATAAACTTTAGACCATTTGTCTATACAGCTTCATATGAACATTGGTGCAAGGATTTGCAGTCAGCCAGGAGAGATTATGCATTATTCTCAAGGCAAGGACATAGCTCTCATTCTGTTAATAGAAACTGCTGCACAATGAGGGACAAACACATTTCAGAGTGGGGGATATCTGAAAGTTTTAGAAGAATGTTAGTTTTAACAAATATGGGTTTGGCTCCTGAGAAGTATGAAACAGGTAGTAATGAATAGGTAAAGGAAAAAGTACAATTTGGAACAGCATTTAATATACTCATTATTAAGGCACAAATAATAAAAAGTAGCATTTTGCATAGTGCATGAAAGTTTTAAATCACTCTATTTAAAATGTTAACACTTCAGTAAATTATCTGCACCAATTAGGATATGCTACGCATCAGTAACTCCAAAACACAGTTACTTGAGAAAAGGATTATTTCTCACTCTTGTCTAATGTGGGTTTTTAAGTTTTCTTCTCATCACAGCCATTCGGGTACCTAGACTGATAGAGCAGCCACCATCTTGATTCTGGTCAGTTGCCAGGCAAAAACGAAAAGTGTTCTGGATATTCTAGCACTGCTAATTCTATGCTTGCTCACACTCAATCATTTCTCTTCAAATTTATTGGACAGAACTAGTATCAAAGCCCAATGAAATCACAAGGAGGCAAGACAGTATAAACTCACCATGATTGTAGAATTTGGAAAGTGTAAATACTTTGCTAACAGTAATAAGAGCATTTATAGTAACCATTATTATTTCCTTTATTTTAATATCAACCAATGTCAAATAGTTTAAGTGATAAGCTCAGAAGTGCTTTCTACAACAGGTGGAGCTAATCGATGAAACCAGTGAGAACCAAGAGTGGTCTGCATTGGACTTAAGACTACAGCTACATATTTAAGGAGACGTGTAGCATGTAACATTAAAGTGACTAAAAATTGGCAAAACTGAGTCCTGTTTGTCAAAAACACATATTTTGATCATGTTATGCCAGCAACTATCTGCAGCTTGAATGAAACAGCAGTGAGCACAACAGACACTGCCAGTGCTCTGTGGGATTTAGTCTTGCAATGCTAAAATATTAATCTCAATCACTGACAAATATATTGTAAAGACAGAATCTATAGAATCTAAGTAAAATACACACAAAATAATCCTCAAATGTGGAAAAAGGGTAAATGAAGCATGCTAGTATCTTGGCAACATCAAAAAAATGAAGCAACCTGAATCTAAGAATAGAAAAGACAGAGTTAGCCTTTCCTTTCGGCCGGAACTGCCATCTACCAGTAATTCGCCAAAATGATGAACACAAAGGGAAAGAGGAGAGGCACCCGATATATGTTCTCTAGGCCTTTTAGAAAACATGGAGTTGTTCCTTTGGCCACATATATTGAATCTATAAGAAAGGTGATATCGTGGACATCAAGGGAATGGGTACTGTTCAAAAAGGAATGCCCCACAAGTGTTGCCATGGCAAAACTGGAAGAGTCTACAATGTTCCCCAGCATGCTTTTGGCATTGTTGTAAACAAACAAGTTAAGGGCAAGATTCTTGCCAAGAGAATTAATGTGCGTATTGAGCACATTAAGCACTCTAAGAGACGAGATAGCTTCCTGAAACGCGTGAAGGAAAATGATCAGAAAAAGAAAGAAGCCAAAGAGAAAGGTACCTGGGTTCAACTGAAGCACTAGCCTGCTCCATCCAGAGAAGCACACTTTGTGAGAACCAATGGGAAGGAGCCTGAGCTGCTGGAAACTATTCCCTATGAATTCATGGCATAATAGGTGTTAAAAAAAAAATAAAATAAAAGACCTCTGGGCTGAAAAAAAAAAAAAAAGACAAGACAAGACAGAGTTAAAATAAAATAATTTCTTGAGTATTTTTTCATCCAAACGTTAGCACGAATGATACTCATTTAAATACATTTAAGTGATTCGCTGTGTCTCAGTTGTGAAAAGGAACACTTATTGAGTCAGCAAAATTCAATACTGTACATCACCTCTGGACGGAAGGTTGTTTTGTGTAAGCTTACTCCCCAATTAAAAGCAGTTGTAGAAAAATAAAACATGAGCACGTGGAAGTGAATACATTTGTGGATACACGGCTGAATCTTTTCTGATTTCTAATATCTAGCATCTAATTATCACAGAGTGTTCTAGATCCCCAGGTTCATTGATAAAATCAAAATGGTTAACAATTCTCTTAGAAATCAATTTTACTCCAGCAGAAGAGGGTGTCCCATATGTAATCCAATTTTACATGTACAGAAACAGATTCCAAATAAACAAATTTCCCTTGTGAACAATAGCACCTTTTGGGGGGTTAGTCATTGCTGCATTTTCATAGTAGTTATTTTATAAATTATTTTAAAATTCAAAAAATTCAATAAGAAGAATAAGAAATTAATTCCAACCCTTTGTGTAATTTTTTTAAAAAAGAATTCATTTGTTTATTGAAAAGAGTGACCAGTGAATACCAAACAGAACTCTTAAATATGGGGAAAAAGTAGCTTTGAAAATGGAGTCCTAAAAATAAAAAGCTCTTTAATGTACAGTTTTGCTCAATGCCTTGGCCTGATTCTGAAGTGTAGTTAATGCATTCAGGTAACAACAACACAGTTACAAAGAGTGTAACTTAAAGAGGGAGACACTGCTTTTTAGGAGACGAGTCCTTGAAGATACTCTAAGAAAAATAATGAATCCAGTTGTCCATACTGTGTAAATCAGATGCTAATATCAAAAACCACTCTTCTCTCTCATCCAGATTTTCACAAAATAAGTATCTTATATTTCTCAAAGTAAGAAAAGAAAATAATAAAATTATTTTGGTAGCGTTTGTCCGTTAAAAGAAGAAATAACTCTTAAGAATAGTTACTTTTTCCTGAAAAAAATAATAAAAAGCATATGTTTTAGAAACCAACTGAATATAATAAATCATCATTCATCCTTCATCAAATACAGAGGCAAAAAGAGAAACATATATGAAAGAAAAATAAAGAGAAAGGAGGAGCACCTTATGAAGAAAATGTTGAATAGGAAGAAAGGAAGAGAAAGTACGAGAAACAGAGGGAAAACTGCTGGTCAGGAGCTGGGGTCAAAGATCTCTCTCTCTTCCTGCCTAAGAATGTCTGATCTCCAAAAGTTTGATGTGAGAGCTATAGAGGATGCTTAGTACAGTGAGAGAATTATTTTTAAAGGCTGTTCATTGTCACTTTATTCAATCAAGGTTTATGCTTATAAATCAAATAGAATCTGGGTGATATCAAGATTCAGGGTCAAGTTCTCAAGAACTCTAGTTGTGTGACAGTGAAATTTATTGAGATATAAATTCGTTTTTTATGAACTACTGCTATAAAATAATCAGAAAGAACAATCTTTATGCTCCCCAGAAACTTTGGGAGAAAAAGTTTTCATTCTGTTTAAAACACCCTAACCTCTTTTGCCTTCTTTTCTATGATTCAGCAAAGAGGTGTAGGATATGTGTTTCTTAAAATTAGAAGAAGTTATGAGAAGATAATTTATCTTCTTGTGATATGTGTTTCTTAAAATTAGAAGAAGTTATGAGAAGATAATTTATCTTCTTGTGCATGTTGAAAGGGAAAGGCAAACAAAGATTATGTTTGAAGTTTTTAGGAGGAGGAAGAGATGGGAATGACTTGGAGATAGACTAAGAATCAATATCCTTCAAGGCTGGATAGTGTGTTAAAAACTGTGAATTCCACAAATGGTAGAGTTTCATGACAGATTCCTCATTATAGATTCAGAAAGATGATAAAAGCTTCAGAGGCAATATTAAATGGTTCCATAGAACAGTTGGACCTCAGAAACCAATCCTCCCAGCCTTAAAAATAATACAATATAGTAGATGTGTGTATTATTCTGTTCTCACACTGCTACAAAGAACTGCCTGCAAGTGTTTAATTGACTCACAGTTCTGTAGGTTGTATAGGAAGCATGGTTGTGGAGGCTTCAGGAAATTTACAATCATGGCAATAGGGTGAAAGGGAAGCAAGCACCTTCTTCATGTGGCAGAGCAGAAGAAAGAGAGTAAAGGGGGAAGTGCTACACACTTAAAAAAAAAAAACAGATTTCATGAGAACTCACTCACTATCATGAGAACAGTAAGGGGAGAGTCTGCCCCCATGATTCAACCACTTCCCATGTTTCAATCAGTTCCTCCTCTGATACATGAGAATTACAATTCAACACGAGATTTAAATGGGGACACAGAGCCAAACCATATCATTCTGCCCAGCCCCTCCCAAACCTCATGTCCTTTTCACATTTCAAAATGCAATCATGCCTTCTCAACATTTCCCCAAAGTCTTAACTCATTCCAGCAGTAACTCAGAAGTCCAAGTCCGAAGTCTCATTTGAGACAAGTCCCTTTTTCCTATAAGCCTGTAAAAATCAAGCAAAGTTAGTTACTTCTGAGACACAATAGGGTTATAGGCATTGGATAAATGATCCCATTCCCAGTGGAAGAAATTGGCCAAAAACAAGGGGCTACAGGCACCATGCAAGTCTGAAACACAGCAGAGGTGTCATTAAACCTTAAAACTCCAAAATATTCTTCTTTGACTCCATATCTCACATCCAGGCCACAGTGACGCAAGAGGTGGACTGTCAAGAACTTGGGCAGCTTCACCCCTGTGGCTCTGCAGGTTACAGCTCCTGAAGTTACTTTCACAGGCTGGTGTTGAATGCCTATGGCTTTTCCAGGTGCACAGTGCAAGCTGTCAGTGGATCTACCACTGTGGGGTCTGGAGGACACGGGCCCTCTTCTTACAGGTCCACTAGGCAGTGCCCCAGTGGGGACTCTGTGTGAGGACTCCAACCCCACATGTCCCCCCATCACTGCCCTAGTAGAGGGCCTTCATGAGTGCTCCACCCCTGTAGTCAACTTCTGCCTGGACACATAGGCATTTCCATACATCCTCTGAAGTCTAGATGTAGGCTTCCAAACCTCAACCCTTGCCATCTTCTTACCCACAGGCCCAACACCACGTGGAAGCCACAAAGACTTGGAGCTTGCACCCTCTAAAGGAATGGCCCAAGCTGTACCTTGGCCTCTTTTAGCCATGGCTGGAGTTGGAGTGGCTAGGATGAAGGGTGTCCTGTCCTGAGGCTGCACAGATCAGTGAGGTCCTGGGTCTGGCACACAAAATCACATTCCCCCCCAGTCCTCCAGGCCTATGATGATAGGGGCTGCCACAAAGATCTCTGAAATGTCCTGGAGGCATTTCCCCCATCGTCTTGACTATTAACATTCAACTCCATTTTACTTAAGCAAATTTCTGAAGCCTTGGATTTCTCCCCAGAAAATGCGTTTTTCTTTCTACCACATGGTTGGGCTGCAAATCTTTCAAATTTTTATGCTCTGCCCTCTTTTTAAATATAAGTTCTAGATTCAGATCATTCCTTTGTTTATGTAAATAAGCATAGGCTTTTGGAAGTAGCCAGGCCACATGTTGAATGGTTTACTGCTTAGAAATTTCTTCTGCCAGATACTCTAAAGCGTCTCTCTCAAGTTCAAAGTTCTACAGATCTCCAGATCATGGGTACGATACTGCCAGTCTCTTTGCTAAAGCATAGCAAAAGTTACCTTTACTCCTGTCCCCAATAAATTTCTCATCACTTTATGAGACCACCTTAGCCTGGACTTCATTGTCCATATCACTATCGGCATTTTGGTCAAAACAATTTAACAAGTCTCTAGGGACTTCCAAACCTTCCCTCTTCTTCCTGTCCTCTCCTGAGCCTTCCAAACTGTTCCAACCTTAGCCTATTACTGAGTTCCAAAATCACTTCCACATTTTCAGGTATCTTTATAGCAATGCCCCACTTTCCTGGTACCAATTTTCTTAATTAGTTTGTTCTCACTCTGCTATAAAGAATTACCTCAGACTAGGTAATTTATAAAGAAAAGAGATTTAATCAACTCAGTTCTACAGGCTATACAGGAGGCATGGTTGTGAAGGTCTCAGGAAGCTTATGGTGACGATGGAAAGGCAAAGTAGAAGCAAGCACCTTCTTCACATTGCAGAGTAAGAGGAAAATAGTGAAGTGGGAAGCACTACACACTTTTAAACAATCAGATTTCATGAGAACTCATTCACTATGATGAGAACAGCATGGAGGGAGACCACCCCCATGATTCAATCACCTCCCACCAGGCCACTCCAGACATATGGGCATGACAATTAGACATGAGATTTGAGTGGGGACACAGAGTCAAACCAGTGAGGCTGGGGTAAGCTGCAGGAAAAAACAATTTCTAAGTCTCAAATGCCTGTCACAAGAAATGTTTATGACTACCCATCCTGCATGTTGTACAGCCCTGTCTCACATAGTTACTCTGCAACTCAAACTAATAGAGCCTCTTCCATCTCAACATTGGCTTCATGCTTGATGAAGTGCAGGAAAAGAGTACAGTAAAAGCTCAGACCTGGTCTTCTATGGTTTAGCTTTAAAGTGACACACGCCCATTTTACTCACAGCCCTTTGACCAGAATGTGACATATGGCCTCACTTAACTGTAAGACAGAAAATGAACACATGGGTGAAAATTCACTCATTGCTAAACAGTACAGCCTCTAAACAGTACAGTCTCCAATATATTTCTAGGGTCCATAAGAATCTTTAGGGCTTATATAGAATTGAACAATAAGCATTTTAAAGGTAGCCACATAAACTGCTTTCCTGTGGATCAATTGCCTAGGACATTCACAGATTCAGAGAATGAAGGTAAATCTAATAACATCTAAGATTAAAACTATTGCTATACAGTCAGAGTGGAGACTAAGAATCAAAACTGACCTCAATTAAAGAAAATAATGCAATATTTTTCTTATCTGACTGGGCTTCTGGAGTTACTCATGCATACTACTGTCAAAGGATTTGACAAAAGATGTGATCTTAAAAAATGTATAAAATGAAAGGCTACCTCTGCTCACTCAAGATTTTGGTCTCACTCTGGGAGTGGAGACATGTCTTTTGTTTATTAAAAGACTCTACAATGTATCAAAAAAAACAAAAACAAAAACTGGAAATGCCTATTGCACACCTGGAGAAGACATAATTAAAACAACTGGCCTGTAATCTGTTCCATTTTTGATTACTAAGCAAATGCTTTCAAGGAAAAAAGTAGGCAAGTAACCTAGTCTAGTCTCTTTAGAAACAGAAAAATTGGGTCTATTTGATTCTTCTCTCTTTCCTTCTTTATTAGTTTTGCTAGCGGTCTATCAATTTTGTTGATCTTTTCAAAAAACCACCTCCTGGATTCATTGATTTTTTGAAGGGTTTTTTTTTGTGTCTCTATCTCCTTCAGTTCTGCTCTGATCTCAGTTATTTCTTGCCTTCTGCTAGGTTTTGAATGTGTTTGCTCTTGCTTCTCTAGTTCTTCCAATTGTGATGTTAGGGTGTCATTTTCAGATCTTTCCTCCTTTCTCTTGTGGGCATTTAGTGCTATAAATTTCCCTCTACACACTGCTTTAAATTTGTCCCAGAGACTGTGGTATGTTGTGTCTTTGTTCTCATTGGTTTCAAAGAACGTCTTTATTTCTGCTTTCATTTTGTTATATACCCAGTAGTCATTCAGGGGCAGACTGTTCAGTTTCCATGTAGTTGAGTAGTTCTGAGTGAGTTTCTTAATCCTGACTTCTAGTTTGATTGCACTGTGGTCTGAGAGACAGTTTGTTATAATTTCTGTTCTTTTACATTTACTGAGGAGTGCTTTACTTCCAACTATGTGGTCAACTTTGGAATAAGTGTGATGTGGTGCTGAGAAGAATGTATATTCTGTTGATTTGGGGTGGAGAGTTCTGTAGATGTCCATTAGGTCCGCTTGGTGCAGAGCTGAGACACATGCACACGTATGTTTATTGTGGCACTATTCACAATAGCAAAGACTTGGAACCAACCCAAATGTCCATCAGTGACAGACTGGATTAAGAAAATGTGGTACATACGCGCCATGGAATACTATGCAGCCATAAAAAAGGATGACTTTATGTCCTTTGTAGGGACATAGATGAAGCTGGAAATAATCATTCTGAGCAAACTATCGCAAGGTCAGAAAACCAAACACCACATGTTCTCACTCATAGGTGGGAACCGAACAATGAGAACACTTGGACATAGGATGGGTGACCATCACACACTAGGGCCTGTCGTGGGGTGTGGGGAGGGGGGAGGGATAGCATTAGGAGATATACCTAATGTAAATGATCAGTTAATGAGTGCAGCACACCAACATGGCACATGTATTCATATGTAACAAACCTGCACGTTGTGCGCATGTACCCTAGAATTTAAGGTATAATAATAATAATAATAAAAGAAACCTAATAACTGGGAATCTGGGAGACATATACTGATGATACTCTATAGAAGGAAAGTTCACATGTATGGAGCACTCTTCACAGATGTCCCTGGTTTTGGATTGCAGATGGTAAACGAGCATACAATCTATGAATTTTTAAGGTACGGTTCCCTGGATGAAGTCATTTATGTCATTTTCCACCTTAAGTCATCAAGGTATACAACATTCTTGGATGTGTTTCATAACCTATGTCCTCCATACTGTGTGAAGTGACTCACAAAACTTACATAAGGACCTAGTCTGTTATTCAGTACCTGAGAAGGTATATCCAATCCAGGAAAGCAGGCTCTAGGAAGTTGTGTATGATAATTCAGATCTCTTCTCCTTGATGAGAGTGTTACAAAATTAGTTTAACTAGTGCAGGGACACCTATTTTATCTGGTATTTGTCTCATGGAGTGCCTCCTTAATGCTTTTATCTTTGGATTTATTAGTAACACTTAAAACTGAGTAAACTCCCTGAATCTTGTTCTGATTCAACAACCTGATTCATTGCATTGACTCCAATTATCTTAAATACCGCCGTTATTTCTGCCGTTAATTTTGTTATCTATATTACTATGATTTTATCCTCTGCCCTTTAGAAAGTGTCCTGTTCATTCCTTCCTCTACATGTCCCTCCGTGGCTGTCTCCCTTTTAGAAGTAGCACTCACAGAGCTAACTATAGCCACCTGATTCCTTCACAACCTTCAAGGCACAGCTTCAATGTAATTTCCTCAAAGAAGCGTTCCCCGACATCCCCAAAAAGCCCAGCTGCTATATTCCATAAACATATAGCACCCCACACTTTCCTTCGAGATGTTCATCACTGTTACAACTATTTGCTTCATGTACATGTCTCCTCATCAGATTGGAGTTCCAAGATTTAGGACTATGCTTGTTTTGTTCACCTCTATATTTTCAGGATCCAGTGTGGTGCATGGCTTAAACGTTATATGCGGTAAAAGAGATATGAGACCAGCATGCCCAGTTTTTCATAGTACCTATGAGTATGTATGTTTCTAAAACTAAAACTAAGTTGTCCCCCTGCTAAGATTATTCAACATTATTCAGCATCTACTTTCCCTTACTTATAAAATTTGTTTTTGAAACCAGAAATTGGAATGATAATTAATTCTGCTTAATTTCAGTTGAAGTTCTAAAGGCAGAAAACAATATATTAGGTGTTAGGCTACCAATGAAGAACACAGAATATGCTAGGAATTATAAAACTCGTCTGTCAACTTCAGAGTCCACTCTCTCCAGTCTATGAAGTGGTGGGAGTGGAGGAATCAAAAAGAGGATATATATTTGGAAAAAGGTGTCAAAATTCTGTGCTTTCTAGTCTACCCTCACCTTCATCCCTGGAAGTCAGGTATTTCTCCCTCATCTTAAACCAGGTAAATATAAATGCAAGGGATATGTATCTCCTGGTGTTTAGGAAATATTAGGAGATTAACTCTTTGCTTAAATGTTGCCTTATTGAGATAGTCACTGGATGACAAATTTAAAACAGCAAACAACATATTCACTCCTGCACTACTCACTTACCTTTCACTGCTTTGTATTTCTCCACAGTACTACTTCATTCCTGATACATTGTAAATTTATGCATTACTTCAGTTCTTGGTTTCTTCGTTAATAGCATATACATTCTGCAGGGTCAGGGTTTTTCTCTCTTATATTTACTGTTATAACCTCAGAATCTAAAATATTGACATACACACAAAAGATGTTCAATTACGATTTGTCAAATAAATGAAAGAATATTAAAGGCAACGTTTTTGAGCTGTAACTGTCTATTGGGAAAACAGAATGCAAAAGCTATATCGGAGGATGAATTTCACATTTACTGATGGTGGGACAAAGATGAATGAGTTTATTTATGTATTAAATGTACCCATAAGAGAGGATCAGTGCCACCTCAAAGTGAAAATTTCATTATGCATTAATGGGCAGAAAGTCACAAATGAGCAAAAGTCACGTATAGCCTGCAAGAACAGAGATGTGGTTGATGTCAAGGAAGTAGAATCTAGCAGTCCCTACAACACATTAGAGAAAGTCAGCAATTACATATCTGTCACCCAGAGGAGCTTGGTGACAGATGACACTGTGCTAACCATGTAAACCCAGGCCATATCTCCTTACTATTATTTAACTGAATAGCAGCAGTTAATAAACAGCAGCAATAAATAGAGATGGTAGAATAAAGCAAGAAAAAATCTATCATGGATCTCCCTGTTCTATCATAAGCCTTCAACTTAGATTCCATTCCTAGAAGTCTAATTTGGCTAAGAATTCTGAGTTTTAATGTCATTGGCTAGCTATCATGTGATTACTAGTTGAGAAGTGGATATATTTTGTAGTGAAATTAAGTAATTTTTTTTTTTTTGCCATGTAAGAACCATCTGTCCAGGGACAGGGAAGTCCTGAAAAATTAGAATAAATAAAATAGAGAAGAAGCAATTTTAGAAGGAATTGTGATTGAGAATTTTCAAGAATTCATATAGGATATGAATTCACAGATTTAGAATGTCAAGCAGATTATACACACACACACACACACACACACACAAACACACACACACATATTTTCTTCCTTTCTTTTTTTTTTTTTTTTTTTGAGACAGAGTCTCGCTCTGTCGCCCAGACTGGAGTGCAGTGGCTGGATCTCAGCTCACTGCAAGCTCCACCTCCCGGGTTCACGCCATTCTCCCGCCTCAGCTTCCAGAGTAGCTGGGACTACAGGAGCCCGCCACCTCACCCTGCTAGTTTTTTGTATTTTTTAGTAGAGACGGAGTTTCACCATGTTAGCCAGGATGGTCTCGATCTCCTGACCTCGTGATCCACCCGTCTCGGCCTCCCAAAGTGCTGGAATTACAGGCTTGAGCCACCGTGTCCAGGCCAGAATAAATTTTAAAAACTCCGGTCTAGATCAATTCACAGTGAAACTACAAAACACTAAAAATAAAAAAGTAACATGTTATTGCCAAAGCAGCAGCAAATCAACATACAATAGAATAAAGTCTTCTGATAGAGACATATATTTTCAAAATCTTGATGGGACACTAAAAATCACTGAGAAAGATGGAAGCACTCAATAAAATTTTGTTGGAACACTTGGTTTTCCATATAGGAGAAAAAGAAAAAAGAAAATTGAATTATTTTCTGACATCATATACAAAAACTAATGCTAGATAATCAAAGTGCTTAAAAGTAAGTACAAGTATTTAAATCCTTACAGAAAATAATAAAATAATACAAAAGAATAATGTCCTTTGTAGTAAGAGGTAATTTCTAAATTAAAATTACAAAAATCGAAAAAAATAGCAAGATGGCCGAATAGGAACAGCTCCAGTCTCCAACTCCCGGCGCGAGCGACACAGAAGACCGGTGATTTCTGCAGTTTCAACTGAGGTACTGGGGTCATCTCACTGGGGAGTGCTGGACAATCGGTGCTGGTCAGCTGCTGCAGCCCGACCAGGAGAGCTGAAGCAGGGCGAGGCATTGCCTCACCTGGGAAGCGCAAGGGGGAAGGGAATCCCTTTTCCTAGCCAGGGGAACTGAGACACACAACACCTGGAAAATCGGGTAATTCCCACCCCAATACTGCGCTTTAAGCAAACGGGCACACCAGGATATTATACCCACACCTGGCCGGGAGGGTCCCATGGCCATGGAGCCTCCCTCATTGCTAGCACAGCAGTCTGCAATCTAACCGAAACGGAAGCAGCGAGGCTGGGGGAGGGGTGCCCGCCATTGCTGAGGCTTAAGTAGGTAAACAAAGCCGCTGGGAAGGTCGAACTGGGTGGAGTTCACAGCAGCTCAAGGAAACCTGCCTGTCTCTGTAGACTCCACCTCTGGGGACAGAGCACAGCTAAAAAACAACAGGGGAAGCAGCAGAGGCCTGTGCAGACCCAAACGACTCTGTCTGACAACTTTGAAGAGAGCAGTGGATCTCCCAACACGGAGGTTGAGATCTGAGAAGGGACAGACTGCCTGCTCAAGTGGGTCTCTGACCGCGGAGTAGCCTAACTGGGAGACATCCCCCACTAGGGGCAGTCTGACACCCCACACCTCACAGGGTGGAGTACACCCCTGAGAGGAAGCTTCCAAAGTAAGAATCAGACAGGTACACTTGCTGTTCAGCAATATTCTATCTTCTGCAACCTCTGCTGCTGATACCCAGGCAAACAGGGTCTGGAGTGGAACTCAAGCAATCTCCAACAGACCTACAGCTGAGGGTCCTGACTATTAGAAGGAAAACTATCAAACAGGAAGAACACCTATACCAAAACCCCATCAGTACATCACCATCATCAAAGACCAGAGGCAGATAAAACCACAAAGATGGGGAAGAAGCAGGGCAGAAAAGCTGGAAATTCAAGAAATAAGAGCGCATCTCCCCCTGCAAAGGAGTGCAGCTCATCACCAGCAACGGATCAAAGCTGGTCAGAGAATGACTTTGACGAGATGAGAGAAGAAGGCTTCAGTCCATCAAACCTCTCAGAGCTAAAGGAGGAATTACGTACCCAGCGCAAAGAAACTAAAAATCTTGAAAAAAGAGTGGAAGAATTGATAGCTAGAATAATTAATGTAGAGAAGGTCATAAACGAAATGACAGAGACGAAAACCATGACATGAGGAATACATGACAAATCCACAAGCTTCAGTAACCAACTAGATCAACTGGAAGAAAGAGTATCAGCGAGTGAGGATCAAATGAATGAAATGAAGTGAGAAGAGAAACCAAAAGAAAAAAGAAGAAAAAGAAATGAACAAAGCCTGCAAGAAGTATGGGATTATGTAAAAAGACCAAATCTACGTCTGATTGGGGTGCCTGAAAGTGAGGGGGAAAATGGAACCAAGTTGGAAAACACTCTTCAGGATATCATCCAGGAGAACTGCCCCAAGCTAGTAGGGCAGGCCAACATTCAAATTCAGGAAATACAGAGAACACCACAAAGATACTCCTCGAGAAGAGCAACTCCAAGACACATAATTGCCAGATTCACCAAAGTTGAAATGAAGGAAAAAATCTTAAGGGCAGCCAGAAAGAAAGGTCGGGTTACCCACAAAGGGAAGCCCATCAGACTAACAGCAGACCTCTCGGCAGAAACTCTACAAGCCAGAAGAGAATGGGGGCCAATATTCAACATTCTTAAAGAAAAGAATTTTAAACCCAGAATTTCATATCCAGCCAAACTAAGTTTCATCAGTGAAGGAGAAATAAAATCCTTTACAGATAAGCAAATGCTTAGAGATTTTGTCACCACCAGGCCTGCCTTACAAGAGACCCTGAAGGAAGCCCTAAACATGGAAAGGAACAACCGGTACCAGCCATTGCAAAAACATGCCAAAATGTAAAGCCCATCGAGGCTAGGAAGAAACTGCATCAACTAATGAGCAAAATAACCAGTTAATATCATAATGGCAGGATCAAGTTCACACATAACAATATTAACTTTAAATGTTAATGGACTAAATGCTCCAATTAAAAGACACAGACTGGCAAACTGGATAAAGAGTCAAGACCCATCAGTCTGCTGTATTCAGGAGACCCATCTCACATACAGAGACATACATAGGCTCAAAATAAAGGGATGGAGGAAGATCTACCAAGCAAATGGAGAACAAAAAAAAGCAGGGGTTGCAATCCTAGTCTCTGATAAAATAGACTTTAAACCATCAAAGATCAAAAGAGACAAAGAAGGCCATTACATAATGGTAAAGGGATCAATTCAACAGGAAGAGCTAACTCTCCTAAATATATATGCACCCAATACAGGAGCACCCAGATTCATAAAGCAAGTCCTTAGAGACTTACAAAAAGACTTCGACTCCTATACAATAATAATGGGAGACTTCAACACTCCACTGTCAACATTAGACAGATCAACAAGACAGAAAGTTAACAAGGATATCCAGGAATTGAACTCATCTCTGCACCAAGCGGACCTAATAGACATCTATAGAACTCTCCACCCCAAATCAACAGAATATACATTCTTCTCAGCACCACATCGCACTCATTCCAAAATTCACCCCATAATTGGAAGTAAAGCACTCCTTAGCAAATGTAAAAGAACAGAAATTATAACAAACTGTCTCTCAGACCACAGTGCAATCAAACTAGAACTCAGGACTAAGAAACTCAATCAAAACCGCTCAACTACATGGAAGCTGAACAATCTGCTCCTGAATGATTACTGGGTACATAACGAAATGAAGCCAGAAATAAAGATGTTCTTTGAAACCAATGAGAACAAAGATACAACATACCAGAATCTCTGGGACACATTTAAAGCAGTGTGTAGAGGGAAATTTATAGCACTAAATGCCCACAAGAGAAAGCTGGAAAGATCTAAAATTGACACTCTAACATCACAATTAAAGGAACTGTAGAAGCAAGAGCAAACACATTCAAAAGCTAGCAGAAGGCAAGAAATAACTAAGATCAGAGCAGAACTGAAGGAGATAGAGACACAAAAAACCCTCCAAAAAATCAATGAATCCAGGAGTTGGTTTTTTGAAAAGATCAACAAAATTGACAGACCGCTAGCAAGACTAATAAAGAAGAAAAGAGAGAAGAATCAAATCGACACAATAAAAAATGATAAAGGAGATATCACCACAGACCCCACAGAAATACAAACTACCATCAGAGAATACTATAAACACCTCTATGCAAATCAACTAGAAAATCTAGAAGAAATGGATAATTTCCTGGACACTTACACTCTTCCAAGACTAGACCAGGAAGAAGTTGAATCCCTGAATAGACCAATAGCTGTCTCTGAAATTGAGGCAATAATTAATAGCCTACCAACCAAAAAAAGTCCAGTACCAGATGGATTCACAGCTGAATTCTACCAGAGGTACAAAGAGGAGCTGGTACCATTCCTTCTGAAACTATTCCAGTCAATTGAAAAAGAGGGAATCCTCCCTAACTCATTTTATGAGGCCAACATCATCCTGATACCAAAGGCTGGCAGAGACACAACAAAAAAAGAGAATTTTAGACCAATATCCCTGATGAACATCGATGCAAAAATCCTCAATAAAATAGTGGCAAACCGGATTCAGCAGCACATCAAAAAGCTTATCCACCATGATCAAGTGGGCTTCATCCCTGGGATGCAAGGCTGGTTCAACATTCGCAAATCAATAAACATCATCCAGCATATAAACAGAACCAAAGACAAGAACCACATGATTATCTCAATAGACGCAGAAAAGGCTTTTGACAAAATTCAACAGCCCTTCATGCTAAAAACGCTCAATAAATTCGGTATTGATGGAACGTACCTCAAAATAATAAGAGCTATTTATGACAAACCCACAGCCAATATCATACTGAATGGGCAAAAACTGGAAGCATTCCCTTTGAAAACTGGCACAAGACAGGGATGCCCTCTCTCACCACTCCTATTCAACATAGTCTTGGAAGTTCTGGCTAGGGCAATCAGGCAAGAGAAAGAAATCAAGGGTATGCAGTTAGGAAAAGAAGAAGTCAAATTGTCCCTGTTTGCAGATGACATGATTGTATATTTAGAAAACCCCATTGTCTCAGCCCCAAATCTCCTTAAGCTGATAAGAAACTTCAGCAAAGTCTCAGGATACATAATCAATGTGCAAAAATCACAAGCATTCTTATACACCAGTAACAGACAAACAGAGAGCCAAATCATGAATGAACTTCCATTCACAATTGCTTCAAAGAGAATAAAATACCTAGGAATCCAACTTACAAGGGATGTCAAGGACCTCTTCAAGGAGAACTACAAACCACTGCTCAGTGAAATCAGAGAGGACACTAACAAATGGAAGAACATACCATGCTCATGGATAGGAAGAATCAATATCGTGAAAATGGCCATACTGCCCAAGGTTATTTATAGATTCAATGCCATCCCCATCAAGCTACCAATGAGTTTCTTCACAGAATTGGAAAAAACTGCTTTAAAGTTCATATGGAACCAAAAAAGAGCCCACATTGCCAAGACAATCCTAAGTCAAAAGAACAAAGCTGGAGGCATCATGCTACCTGACTTCAAACTATACTACAAGGCTACAGTAACCAAAACAGCATGGTACTGGTACCAAAACAGAGATATAGACCAATGGAACAGAACAGAGTCCTCAGAAATAATACCACACATCTACAGCCATCTGATCTTTGACAAACCTGAGAGAAACAAGAAATGGGGAAAGGATTCCCTATTTAATAAATGG
Organism: Rhinopithecus roxellana; assembly: GCF_007565055.1. Taxonomy (NCBI): domain Eukaryota; kingdom Metazoa; phylum Chordata; class Mammalia; order Primates; family Cercopithecidae; genus Rhinopithecus; species Rhinopithecus roxellana. Next base: position 141,494,031 of record NC_044553.1, on the reverse strand, counting down.
TGCTGGGAAAATTGGCTAGCCATAAGTAGAAAGCTGAAACTGGATCCTTTCCTTACTCCTTATACGAAAATTAATTCAAGATGGATTAGAGACTTAAATGTTAGACCTAATACCATAAAAACCCTAGAAGAAAACGTAGGTAGTACCATTCAGGACATAGGCACGGGCAAGGACTTCATGTCTAAAACACCAAAAGCAACGGCAGCAAAAGCCAAAATTGACAAATGGGATCTAATTAAACTAAAGAGCTTCTGCACAGCAAAAGAAACTACCATCAGAGTGAACAGGCAACCTACAGAATGGGAGAAAATTTTTGCAATCTACTCATCTGACAAAGGGCTAATATCCAGAATCTACAAAGAACTCAAACAAATTTACAAGAAAAAAGCAAACAACCCCATCAAAAAGTGGGGAAAGGATATGAACAGACATTTCTCAAAAGAAGATATTCATACAGCCAACAGACACATGAAAAAATGCTCATAATCACTGGCCATCAGAGAAATGCAAATCAAAACCACAATGAGATACCATCTCACACCAGTTAGAATGGCAATCATTAAAAAGTCAGGAAACAACAGGTGTTGGAGAGGCTGTGGAGAAATAGGAACACTTTTACACTGTTGGTGGGATTGTAAACTAGTTCAACCATTATGGAAAACAGTATGGCGATTCCTCAAGGATCTGGAACTAGATGTACCATATGACCCAGCCATCCCAATACTGGGTATATACCCAAAGGATTATAAATCATGCTGCTATAAAGACACATGCACACGTATGTTTATTGCGGCACTATTCACAATAGCGAAGACTTGGAATCAACCCAAATGTCCATCTGTGACAGACTGGATTAAGAAAATGTGGCACATATACACCATGGAATATTATGCAGCCATAAAAAAGGATGAGTTTGCGTCCTTTGTAGGGACATGGATGCAGCTGGAAGCCATCATTCTTAGCATACTATCACAAGAACAGAAAACCAAACACCGCATGTTCTCACTCATAGGTGGGAACTGAACAATGACATCACTTGGACTCGGGAAGGGGAACATCACACATCAGGGCCTATCCTGGGGAGGATGGAGGGGGGAGGGATTGCATTGGGAGTTATACCTGACATAAATGATGAATTGATGGGTGCTGACGAGTTGATGGGTGCAGCACACCAACATGGCACAAGTATACATATGTAACAAACCTGCATGTTATGCACATGTACCCTAGAACTTAAAGTATAATAATAAATAAATAAATAAATAAAATAAAATGCAAAAAATAATTTTCTCTTCCATGCTACGTGGTTTGGGTCCTTCTGGAGCTTGGCTGTAGAGGAAGGTAGAAGGACAATGTTAAAATCCAGACTAGCGGCTGGGCGCAGTGGCTCATGCCTGTAATCTCAGCACTTTGGGAGGCTGAGATGGGTGGATCACCTGAGGTCAGGAGTTCAAGGCCAGCCTGGCTAACGTGGTGAAATCCTGTCTCTACTAAAAAATACAAAAAAATTAGCTGGGCGTGGTGGTGGGTGCCTGTAATCCCAGCTACTCAGGAGCGGAGGCAGGAGAATTGCTTGAACCTGGGATGAGGAGTTTGCAGTGAGCCAAGATCGCGCCACTGTACTCCAGCCTCAGCAACAAGAGTGAAACTCCGTCTCAAAAAAATAAAAAATAAAAAATAAATTACAAAAATCCAGTAGTACAATTTTACGAAGTAGATCAATTTGATCATTTGAAAATTATATACTGTGTCACCTCAGAAACATGATAAAAAAGCAGAAAGACAAGCTACACATCGGAAAAATTATTTTAAGGGAAACTAATAAGCAGAATAGTCTAAAAGGAACCCTACAAATCAGTCTGGAAAAAAAGACAAAAATTCAATAGAAAAAAATGTGCAGATGATATAAACACAAAGAGAAAACTCCAAATGAGAAATAATTATAAAATAGGTTGTCCAAACTTATCTGAATCACAGGAATAAAAAAGAGATACCTTTTTATAGCCACTGCATTTCCAAATATAAAGTGTGATAAAACAAAATGTTAAAAATGGTGTGGATCAATTAAAATTCATATGCACTAAATTTGATAGTATCTTGGAAAGTTAAATAGTTTACCATGATGAGACCCAGAAATTTCCCTTATAGATACACACCCTAAATAGGATCTTGGGCTTGTGTACTAGGATATTTAGCACTACTACTTGAAGTATTATATAACTAGAAATAGCCTATGGGTCCATAAATAGGACAGTGGCTAAAGAAATGTTAGTATATTTACACAACAGGATCCAATTGTGTACTAGAAATGAGGGTTCTGGGACTACATGTGAAAATATTTGTTGATCTCAAAACTGTTGAGTTTAAAAACACTTCAGAAGACCATATACACTTGCATACATATATTACATATGTGTATATATATGCCATATATATGTAGATATACATACACCATCTTCAAAGAAGACTAAAAACATAATGTTTAGGACATATGCATATATGATCAAAACATTTAAAAGTGAAATAAGAAATGCAAAACAAAATTAAGATAGTGGATATCACTGGGAAGTGAACCAGTGAGATTTGGTAAGTGAAAATATGTAACAAAATGCAAGGTGTGGTAGTATTTTAGTCCTTGGTTTTGTTGGTGGGTTTTAATATGTTCATAATGTACACATATCATCTACGTTTTGTAAGACTCAATTATTAAAGTGAAGAAAGCCTTAAAATCACTTACAACAGATTGAACTAAGATTTATGAGAGAGGAAAATACAAAGTGCTAGGCTAGCAACTTTAAGGGGGAACCTAAAGGAATCCTAAATGTTTACTGGAAGAGTGGGTACTTAGGCTAATTCTCCACCAATGGGAGCATGGTTGTTTGCTGGAAAGAAGAGATGGGTTGTGGTGATATTCCAGGAAGAAGCAATAACATGCACTAAGAAGAGGGTGAAGGAAAGCCAAAACTGTTCTCGAAATTGCTGCTAGTTTATGTGTGGCTGGCGAACATAAGTCAGGAGTTGAGAGAACTAAGGGTAAAGAGGGAGTGAGCTCCAGATCTTAAAGGCAGTCCTTTATCATGCTTTAACTTCTTATCAAGAGAAATTCATTTAACATATGCAAACAAGGGAATGGCAACCACAAATTGACACATGAAGCCAGCAAAGCTGTAACATTAGAATAAATAATCCAGAAATAAAGCTCTTTCAGCATCAGTATTAGAGTAAAGCAACAGGATGAATGTCTCCTAGTCGAAGTGACAAGATTGAGAAAGTGAGAGCGTGTGAAAGGTTAAGCATCCTGATGATGTAGAATTCCTGTACCTCAGCTGAACAAGCTGTTGACCTCAGCTTAATATGAAAGATCTAGTGAGAAAGTAGATTTTAGGTCAGTGGGTAGTGACCCAATTATTTAAGCACAGCAACCATAAAACCAGTTAGGCTGTCACTGCCTTTCAAAAAGAAAGCTCAGCACTTTGGTTTAAAAAAAAAAAAGTCCCCCCACGTGCCCTGGCACATGAAAGATAAATGGAGAACGGGCAGCAAAAATGGACTCAAACCATGCCTCAATTTACAACAGTTTGAAAGTACCTATAAGGGTCTCACTGTTATGAACGATTGACTTGCGAACCAGGTTCGCCAGCCAGAATACTTGGTGATGGTTACTCCTTAAAAATAAAAAAGTTGTTCAACAAACCAAATGCAATTGTGGGCATATAGAACATAGGCTTTCACGTGGCACATGATATCCTATCTGCATAAAATTACCTGTGAGATCAACCTTGAGGTTCTTCAGAAAAAAGCTAACTTTTCAAAATTGGTTGTGGAGTATGCCTTTAATGAGTATCTTTTCTCTGATTTTTTTGATATCTTCTCTTTTCTAATCTATGATTCAAAACTGATACAAAACATTGGAATTGCCCAATTTTTACTATTTACCAACCAGATTTCTCCCCAGTAAACATTGATCTACTCCTAGGTATCAATCTCACAATTTGTATTAGGATTTAAACAAACATCTCCAGGCCGAAGAAACAACTTATTTGTTTATTTATTTATTTTTTTTGAGACAGAGTTTCACTCTTGTTGCCCAGGCTGGAGTCCAATGGTGCAATCTTGGCTCACCCCAACCTCTGCTTTCCAGGTTCAAGTGATTCTCCTGCCTCTCAAGTAGCGGGGATTATAGGTATATACCACCACACCCAGCTGATTTTTTGTATTTAGTACAGACGGGGTTTCAGGATGTTGGTCAGGCTGGTCTCGGACACCTGACCTCAGGTGATCCACCTGCCTCGGCCTCCCAAGGTGCTGGGATTACAGGCGTGACCTACTGCACCTGGCCCAGAAACATCTTATTAACATTAGTCAGAATATTTGGGATGTATCAGGCAGGAAGACAGAAACCATACTAGTTATTTCAACAAACAGAATACCCTATAGCAAATTGGTTACATGGATATCGAAAGCAAAACCAGAACTTTGAGCACAGAGATAGTCATGATAGCAAAACTTCTAGCACTGAGATTAATTAAAAGAGTAGAATTTGGAGTTGTTAGAACTTAGAAGCTAAGGGGAAAGGCCTCAGGAAGCTGGGACTCAGATCTCTGAGCAAAAGGACAGCAAAGCTTGTGCTGTTTCCTCAGAGGAGGCTCCAGGAGGCGGGTTCTGGGACTGGGAGAAGAAACTGGAAACTGGAACCAATTTCTACTGGTTTCAACTGGTAGTGCTGGATGAAAAGCACTGGGTAAAATCATTTTTTACAGCATCAGAAAATAAGCCAGGAAGAGCCATCTCCTTCTGCACCCTACTGCTCTGCAGTCCCAGCTAGCACCCTTGCTGGCAGAAGCGAAGAAGCAGCTAGCCTAAAAGAAAGAAATGGGCTGGGCGCTCTGGCTCACACCTGTAATCCCAGCATTTTGGGAGGCCAAGGCAGGCAGGTCATGAAGTCAAGAGATTGAGACCATCCTGGCCAACGTGGTGAAACCCCATCTCTACTAAAAATACAAAAATTAGCTGCGCGTGGTGGTGCATATCTGTAGTCCCAGCTACTTGGGAGGCTGAGGCAGGAGAATCGTTTGAGCCCAGGAGGCAGAGGTTGCAGTGAGCTGAGATCGCGCCACTGCACTCCAACCTGGGTGACAGGGCGAGACTCCGTTTCAAAAAAAAAAAAAAAAAAAAAAAAATGTAGTTTACAGTATCTAAGCCTCAGAGCCACACAGTCAAATATAGAGGCAAAGATTTACAGCTGAGAGAGAGCAGCTTTACATCCAGAACAGGTGAGTGAGTGAATCAATTATGAGGGCTTTCCTATCATCAGAGCTTGTAGTATAAACATCTGATTGGAACAGCCCTACGTAGTTGTCCTATTTCTTCTCATTGTTTACCTTTGGGGCTTACTTCGATGTCTAAGTTATAACAAGAATATTGAGTATATAGGGTCTGATGACACAAGGTGGTGAAATTATTAAATTCTAAAGCCCCCGACATTTGGTAATTTGGAACCAGTCATGTAAGGAATGGTAAATGAATAGGCAAAGTCTGCCTTTCAAGTCATGACTCATTAAACATAATAATGCCAGGGAAATCTAAATTCTAATTTAATAAAAATGTATATACAAATTAGCTGCTAGGGTGCTTCCTCTTTGCCAATCGATCAACAAGGAATATTTAATTGAGCTGGCAAATTATTGCTCAACATGTGCTAAAAGGATCATGAATTAGGTTAAATGATGAGTCCACTGTTGTTAGGGGTCATGTATCAGTAATTTCATGTGGTTCAGTTTTACTATGAATGATCAGCTTTGGATCAAATACACACCTTACCTTAAAAAGTGAAGTGGTTTTATGGTTTTATGGGCATCTGAAGAAGCTTGAGTTGTGATTAACCATGTAAAACATGTTTTTGCTAATAATTTTATCTTCTCCACTGGACAGATGTGGAATCATTAGATTTATTAAAAAGAAATTACCCTGGGAAGTCCCAAGTATAGTGGTTAAGAACCCTGATTATGGAGTTATATAGATTTGACTAAATAGCTTCTTTATGATTATCTAGCCATTGAACTTGAGCAAGTTATTTAACTTACAGGAGCCTCAATTTCCTCATCCATAAAATGGAAAATGCATTATCTACCAGTCATGGTTAGTGTGGGAATTCAATAAAATATGGAGCATTTAAAATAATTAACAGAGCATATCATATTATAAACCACAGTAAATGGTACTCTCTTATATTTTGTGTGTTATTCTCTCTAAAAAGGAGACAAAAATTATATATCTATATCAGACTTGTCATGAGTATTTATTAGCAAATGAATTAACATATGTAAAGTGCATAGAACAGTTTCTAATAAATAGTAAATGCTATATAATGATTTTTTATTATAAAAATAATACTAATTATTAATATCATTAGAGGTATGACTACTACTGATGACGATAATATTTATTATTATTTTTATTACTGTTACTATTTGGAATCTTTTTCCTCAATTTCAAACTGAAGTTTGTATCTAAATGGAAAAATATGTTACAGAGCTCTGTGTGCTCTTGACATCCAAACTAGATATGTGTGTATGTATAGAGAAAAAATGATGGTTCCAAGTTATTCCTTTGTGGCAGTGCTTATATCTTACCCTGTCTTTGACTTGACAAAACTTTGACTGCAAATACCACATTTAAAAAAGAAAGTCCATACTATATGCTATATCACATTACTCTCAAAAGCAATTTGAATCAACAGCACTATCAGTCTTACATTGATTACTCTTCATTTATTTGGAGAACTAAAGTCATCATACCCAATAGAAAATGATAAATTACATCATAATTACATAAATTTGAAACTGGAAGGAATCTTAGAGATCCAGAGAGGATTGAATTTAATTTTTGCAAATCAGGAAATTGAAGCTCAGAGAGATAAAATTAAGGATTATATTGACTCAGTTTCTGAAGGAACCCTAAAGGCAGGATATGTTTGGCACATATCCATCAGACACAGCAAAATCTCTAGTAAAAGGCCATTTTGCTGGTTTGGGAATACTTTCTAAGGAATCTAATCAACTAGGAATGCAACACATTTCATTTATACATAATTCCATTGAAAGAGATTCCCTTATACTGAACTGAGTGTCCTTTTTAGCATTCCTGAAATGTCCTCTTGAAGATTTTTAAGGAATTCTGGAACCAAGTTTAATGCTTTTATTTATTTATTTTTAACGAAAATTTCTCCAGGCTTATCTACATTTAGAGAGGTAATTAGTAAGAGAGCTTGTCCTAAAAGTTGCTCTCTTGGAAATCAGTCTAGAGTATGTCCTATGGCACAATGATGCCTTAAATAATGATGTTGCTGCAGATCAACCTTCTCCAATGCATCACTGCCACTTCATTTCTGTTCCACCTTTAGAAGTTTCAGTAACAGCAGAAATTTTACACCTTTCATGGATTGTCAAGATGTGTGGCTGATTCATTACCATCATTTTACTGATTGCGGACTTCCAAATTCACCTAACGTGTTATCTTGCATATTTTTAGGTCAAAACAATTTCAACCAGATTCTCTTATTCTATTCTCCTCCCATCCTAACACCCTTGAACAGATTTATGTTATCCCTTCAAACACAAAGTCATATTAAAGTCCGTCAGGTTTAATAAAAAGCTATATTCAAAGCTATAAAATTAGATGATTGTGATATAATTATCAATGCTATTAATATTTTCTGTGCTTAATGTCATTGATTTTATTGCCACAAACTTAGTTTGCAATGAAAATAACGCTGACAGATATGAGTGTATGTGTGTGCATGCATGCATGTGTGTATGTGTTTAACACATTGCTTTCTGTATCAATATATCAATGGATGTGGCAGGTTCTAATGAAAAGAAAAGAAAACATCTAGAAGAATTTCTACACTACGTTTATAACGTTTTGTCTTCATCTATGAATACATCAATGGCAGCCTGGAAAATGCCCTATGCATTTTTCGGTATAGGAAGAAGTCTGTGAATTGTAGAATGGATCTTTAACCACACAAAGACTCACAGGATTCACTCTTAATGCTTTTTTCCTGTGGATTGTAAGTTTATGAATTATAGACTAGCATAAAAAAATTTAAAGTTCACTTAAAAAGTGAAAGGTACAAACGTTCCTTTGTGTCTCAAATGTAGATCAACAACATTAAAAGCCATAGAAGTGTATAATGGAGAAGTAACTACGGAAAACTTTTTCCTTTTTAACTTAAAATTTACAACTTGATCCCCAGATACCTTAATGGGAAGCAACTTGGTTCAGTGGAATTAACAAAGTCTGGTGAGTTACCCATTGGATAGAAACAGGCCTAATTAAAAGAGTTTCTCAACAAAACATTTAAAAATAGATTTAAAAAAATTAAGAATAAGCAATTGATTTGCTCTATTTTTTCAGAATAGAATAAAGAGGCACATTTCATTGTGTGGCTTATGTGAGCTTTCTTGTTCTTGGTTCTGTTGTGTGAAAGTAGAGATTTCTTTAAAGGGAATCATGGAGGCTTGGAAGGACAGTAGAGACCAAAACCATAGGACATTTCAAGCAGTAGCTTCCTTGACGTTAAAGACAAAAGCCTAGATTAACTGACCTCAAAGTAGAGAAGACTTTTACAGATAATCATTTTAATAATATATAAACTTGTTTTTAGCTTTGAAATACACTTGTCTCTTAAATGAACACATATGGGCAAACAAAATGTTTCAGGTGAAAGCTGGAATTGTTCTTCATGAAATACAAATAATGGAAGGCCAGAATCCTATCTTTTCAGCTTCCTCTACCATCTACAAAGTGAAATTAAACTCTTTCCTGGGGCTTTTAGCAGGAAAAATGGAAAAATGCAAATCCAGACCAATTTCTTCATTTTATAGTTGAAGAAACTGAAGCCCTATAAAGATTAAGTGACTTGGTCAAGGTCATATGGGTAGAGACTGAACCAGTACTTGAATCCTTGTCTTCTACGGAAACAGCCAGGGGCATGTATACGATTCTGCTCCCCAGCACCGGAATTTTGTGCGAAGTATTTATTCAGTGTAATTAGTTTATAACTTCTTGTGGGCTAGTTGGAAACTTTGGACCTTTGTTTTATCAATAAGAATTCCTATTGTCTTTTAGTTATTTTACCATTATATATTGATTTCATTGAAAATTACAATTATGGTATAATCCTAACATAAGAAAAATGAAAGAAGCTTGGCTATTGAAATGGGGTATGTACAATGATTCAATTACATATTGAGGGTAAGTAGTATTAGCCACATTGTACTAGATGTAGTAAAAGATAAATATGACTCTCCCCAAAGAAGTTACAGTATTTACAAGGAGATTAAAAACAATTCTATATGCTCAGAAATGTAATCCCAGCACTTTGGGAGGCTGAGGCGGGTGGATCAGGAGGTCAGGAGATCGAGACCATCCTGGCTGACATCGTCTCTACTAAAAATACAAAAAAAAATAGCCAGGCGTGGTGGCAGGCGCCTGTAGTCTCAGTTACTCAGGAGGCTGAGGCAGGAGAATGGCGTGAACCCGGGAGGCAGGGCTTGCAGTGAGCTGAGATCGCGCCACTGTACTCCAGCCTGGGCAACAGAGCGAGATTCCGTCTCAAAAAAAAAAAAATAAAAGTAAAACAAACAAACAAACAAACAAAATCCAAAATAAAACAAACAAACAAAAAAACAATTCTATGTGAGAGAGAGGGGGAAAAAAGAAACATTATTGTTAAATTGAATTTTACTGAATGTCATTGTGATAGGATCTCATTGAAGAGAAGGCTGAATAAGACAAGGAAGGATACATGTTCAATGTGATTCTTGAGATAGGCCTTGAGGATAAAATGGGAACTAAATAAAAGAAAATCAAATATATCATTTTGAGCATGAAGAATAACATCTTAAAATGTGAGATTACAAATACAGAAATACTTCATAAACCAAATAAAGAGTGTAGCCTAGTGAGTGGCAATAACTTTGACAGCTTTAAGATACAGATTTCCAGGACGGTGCCATGATTTTTCTACATTTTGTTAATTTCTAATAATGCAGTACATGTTCACTGATTCTCTTTAACAATTACGAACAATGTTAATTGGTAATCCGCTTACATTGGATTAGTCTACCTGGCTAAAAATTCCTGTATCTCTCCTCCTTATCCACATTGATGTTTGAGGGCTGAAGAAACTATTTTACCAACTTTAACACAAATTTAAAATGTATTTTTAGTTGGATTCTTCCAATGAAATGTGGAATTATTATGTTCAAGGTCACTTGTACTTGGCAAAAAGCACAAAATCCTGCTTTTAGAAAGTGGCTTAAAAATGGGTTCTTTGTAAAATCCTTAAAAGGTTTCTTGAAATTCAAATAGATTTTACAAAATAACAACTTAATGATTTCAGAGTAAGTAAATGAGAAATTAGAAGATTACATTTCCTTCAAAAACATGCCTTGGCAAATTAAAAGCCAAAGTGTTCAGGGTAAAAATATATTTTAGGTCTTAAAAGACCCATAGTATTGTTTTAATAAGTCAGGCAGTTTTGAACCCTGATTCAACAAATTTTGTCTATTTTTAATCTATTTAGAATTAGATTTTAAAGTATCTCCTTTCTTGAACTATGCTAAAGTAACGAAGGTTACTTGAACCTTCGTCTAAGTACACATGTAGAATGGAATAATGATCACACAACCTCCTTTTACTTTAAAAAAAAATTTTAAGGTAATTTAGTCAATGTAGACACGCAAAATGGACAATTTGGATTCCATACCAAAATATGCACTATTTTAATTGCCTACTCTAAACCATTTAGCTGGTACTGATATTTATTTTTTAAATGCAGCAACTCTGAACATTTTTTCTGCAGATTTTTTAACAAACATGCATTTGTCCTATTTGTATTGCCATGACAGAAAGCTCTAATGAAAACTTACAGCTAAAAATCATAGTAAAGTCATCTGAATGGATGTTTTCCTCCTATAGTTGTCTTTTGTTGAGCACCACAAAGAAAGCATGTTGCCATGTTCCTTCTCTTCAATAGATTTGCAAGTGGCATTGGCATTATAGTGTGCAATGGTCAGAGAGTTTTCATTTCAACAAAACAAGAATACCCCATTTTTGAAGAAAAAAAAATAAAACTCTATACCAAAAGAAGGAGGGCTCTGTACTAATTGTTCATCTACACTTACTTAGGCATTCCTTAATTACCTAAAAAAATACTTTTTAAAGTTTACTTTTATAGATATTTATTAAGAAATTAGAACACACTAACTTTTAAGTTTACCTTACAAAGAACGTAATGTCTTCTATGGTTTTATAAAGTTAAATTTACAAACTAAAATCTCCATGGTTTTTTTTCTTTATTTTTCGTTATATCTCTTTGCAACATAAAGTACAATAATTACATTTTTAATATTAATTAGTTTCCTAGAATATAAAGATAAGAATATTTGAGGCTTTTCTATTGGAGCTAAAATATTAATGTGAATATTTCACCAGGAAAAAATATTTGAGATGGTATAAAACACACAGAAATAAAGTGTAGAGATTAGGTTGGAAAAGTCAATATATTTATTGAGAGATAAAAAATTTGTTTTACTAAAAAAATTGGTAAAAGTCTCAATTCAGCATATTCTTAGAAATGCTCATCATGTATCCTAGGTTGAAACACACAAAAAAAGCTATGAGATAGAAGTCCAAATAAGATAGCTCACCTTTATGAGAGTGCACGTTTAGAGAGCTCACCATTGTACATCTGGGAAATATGATTAGGGCTTTTATTTCAGCAATAGAAAACAATTACTATCAATTTTTAAATAACCATTTTATAAGAATTTAGAGTGTATAATACCTATTTGCATATACTACCAAGAATAGGGCAGGTTTCGGTCATTTAGATTTTCATGCCATGCCAGTTACTTTGTGATTTGTAACAAGGCTACCACCATGAATGACAAAGCACCTGCTACTGCCTATTCTCATTCCTGTGAGAGTGCCTGTCTTTGCTGCTGCTAAGATCACATTACATATAAGCTTCTGTATTTGAAAAGGCCAGTGGAAAGCAGCAAACTGAAAGGTCACACCTGATGTGACTCAGAGAAGGAAAATACTTCAGTTGTTGCTAATTAAGTTATCTCCTATCTTGTCAAATCTACATGCACTTTGAAAATGACTTGGGAGTTGCATTTTACCGAATGAAAAGGCCCAGTCTGCTTTGAGCACATCTTTAGCATAGTTTCTGACTTAAAACTGAATTGTGCTTACTCTAGCATACAGACACATGGGCATGTCTGGTAAATTAGTAGTGCAGATCTTTCACGGTTCTTTAAATGTAGGAGTCTAATATGTCACCTGGTAAGTTTGAGAATGATACTGGGAAAAATTGTGTTATTTCAGGTGCCTTCTCAACCTCTTAGCAAAGATTTATTTCTGATTCCCATATGAAAGGAAAGTTTATCTGAGAAATACTAAAAGAAATCAGCAAAAGAAATGTGTCACTGAAATCTCTATGGACCATTGGGAGCAACAGACTCAGAGACCTGAAAGTGTTAACAGAAATGTTGGAAATATTGCCCGTAACTTTGAGTGGCATTGGCATATTGGCATGAACATTGGTAAGTCTGGGAGTGAGAACAAATACAGAAGAAAATAGTGGATTGCAAAGAAATACCTTTAAACATTTCTAGAAATTTCTAAGTGAAGCAGTTATTGTAGTTGTGTTTGGGGCAAGAGATATAGACGTTTGCATGTGAAACATAGATACGTCTACATGCAAACACATATAAATGTTTATTCATCTCAAGACACATATAAATGTTTATTCATCTAAATGGTGCATATTCTTGTATTCCTAGAATGATTTTTTAAAATCTTAGAAGTGATTCCGGTCAGCTTCTTTCTATCGGAAACAAGGAAACTGAAATGAAGATAAGTCAAGCAACTTTTCAACTTTATCAAGTCCTCTTAGCCACTTAAAACTGCAGCTAGACTCTAACTCCCTTCTGCTACCTCTGAACTTGTTTCACTACATAACATTGCTTTCAGTAGAAAATTCAACTGCACAAGTGTTTGCGAAACCCCTCCTGTGTGAAAAGCATTAAGCCGTGTACTTAAGTTACTTTTCTGAATTAAAGTGGTACAATTTTGTAAGAAACATCAATTCAAGAACCTCACATTGTCTTGGTGTGCAGAATAGCTTTCTGTAGTACCCTGTTTACCTAAATCTATGAAATCAGCATACCATGGTGTTGAATTTTTTCCAATAAGTAACTAAAGCATGGTGAAAATCTGGAGATGAAGCGCATGATGGGAAGCAAAAAGAAAGAAAAATGTGTTCATACTTTAGCAGTGGGGGACACCAGTAACTGCAGGAAATGGCCATGTAAAATACATCATAGGATGGCAGCAGACATTGCACTGGGGTGTGAATTTGCTTTCTCTCTAAAATGCGAGCTTTCATTTTCATTACGCGCTTGGTAAATAAGAAATGTCCTAAATGCTGTGATATAAATTGTTCATTGTACCTTGGAAAACAGACACCATTTAAATATTTATAATAACACTAGTCTCTGATTTGCACTGGCAGATAGGCATTCAGTCCAGAGAAACACAATGCCACGGAAATGGCATGTAAGAACGTAATTTATTCATTTGCATTTTTCAGAGTTCCATGTCATCTTGATATTTTTCATGAATATTTTTAACAGTTTTGACTACTGAAGTTTCTGTAATATTTAAAAGCAAAATTTTGAATATAAATTTTCAGCTGGGTTATTTATGCCTGTTAATTTTGGAATTAATTCTCCCTGAAGTTCTAAGTAATCTCATTAAGCTGGCATCATTTACTCTCTTGAACCATCCGCTAGTCTTTTAGTTTTAGTTCATGACCTCTTCAGCACTGTCATCATAGCTTTTAAGAAATTTAGCATTCACTTTTCCTTGATTAACGTAACCTTTGTTTTCAATCCTATTTTTGCTCCATTGCCTTCACTATAGACATTATGAGAGACATGCCACTTAGTTTTTGAAAGTAATACATAAGCTAAGTAATACATAAGGTGATTACCTTTGGTTTTTTTTTTAATTTAAATTTTTTATTTTTTGTGTGCACATGGTAGGTGTATATATTCACAGGTCACATGAGATATTTTGATACAGGCGTGCAATGTGGAATAATAACACCGGAGTAAACGGGGCATCCATCCCCTCAAGCAAGTATCCTGTGTGTTTCAACCAATCTAACTATATACTCTTTTAGTTATTTTTAAATGATAATCAAATTATTTTTGACTAGTAACCTTGTTGCGCTAGCAGATACTAGGTGTTACTCATTCCTTCTACTTTTTTGTACCCTTTAACAACTCAGGGCTTTTGGAGTAAATTTACTGTTAATATTTTGAAGGCATGAGAGTTTCAGGAAACAACGATAAAGTAAATCTGAGTCAAATAATTGTTGAAATGTGGTTAGTAACACAATTAAAGATGATTATCCCTTTTGCCAACTGATTAACAGGAAATTGACTTACCCTCACTTTTTGAAAAATAGCAAAATATAAACAATAACTTTCAGACATTGAACAATAGATAATATGCAACTGGTACTATTAAAGTGAACTCAACACTTTTTCCAGTGTACTGTTCAGTTTCATTTATTTATTTATTTATTTATTTATTTATTTATTTATTTATTGAGGCAGAGTCTCACTCTGTCACCCAGGCTGGAGTGCAGCAGTGCAATCTTGGCTCACTACAACTTCCGCCTCCCAGGTTCAAGCGATTCTCCTGCCTCAGCCTTCCAAGTAGCTGGTACTACAGGCGTGTCCACCACACTGACTAATATTTTTGTATTTTTAGTTGAGATGGGGTTTTGCTACATTGGCGAGGCTGGTCTCAAACTCCCGACCTCATGTGCTCCACCCTCCTCGGCCTCCCAAAGTGCTTAGATTACAGGCGTGAGTCACCATGCCTGACCTCATTTTCTAGGTCAAACAGACTAGGAACCTAAATATAGCACCATTGCTGAGTAGAGAAGACAAAGACCAAAAGAGCAGGCAGATCAAGGCAACTAGAATACATGAAGTAAACTGTCAGGCCTCTGAACCGAAGCTCAGCCATCACAACCCCTGTTACCTGCACATATATGTCCATATGGCCTGCAGGAGCCAAGAAGTCTGTGGCAGCCAAAAAACTACAAAAGAAGTAAAACAGTCAGTTCCTGCCTTACCTGATTAACCAAACTTACAACATCCCACCACTGTGATTTTCCCTGCCCTACCTTAACTGCTCAATCGAACTTGTGACATTCTTCTTCTGGACAATAAGTCTTATTGTTACAGGTGGGTCTTTGTTCTTAGATCTCCCAAGATGGTGGTGGGCTGCTCCCAAAATGGCGGCAAGCCTTTTGTTCTCTGACCTGGGGTTCTTGACCTCACAGATTCCAAGAAATGGAACCCTGGGCCATGCTGTCAGTGTTATAGCTTTATTTGAAGCTGTGGGTCACAGAAGAGAACCGTGGAACCCAGTGACTAGTGTTCAGCTCAATTGGGATGAACCTGGGCTAAGCAGGAACAATGGCAAGCCTCTAGCCCAATCAGGAGCAGCAGTGGATGCCTTGCTGTATCAGAAACACAGCAGACACCCTGCTGGATCTGGAGGGGTGGAAGTCAGTGGCGGGTCTCTGATGGTGGCATTCAGCAGTGGTGCACGGCGAGCGAAAGGTCCACTTGAGCCAGAACGAACATGGACCAGAAGAGTGTGCAGTTGCAAGATTCAACAGAGTGAAAACAGAGCTCCTATACAACGAGAGGGGACCAAAAGGGGGTTGCCCACTCCCGGCTCGAATGCCTGGGTTTATATATCCTGATCATTGTCCCTCCCACTGTGCTCTCAGGTGATAGATGATTTGATTATTTCTTTACCTCCTGCTTTTAGCCTAATTGGTATTTTAGTGAGGCCTCTTTACTACCTCATTGGTCAAGTGTGAGCTGAGTTACAAGCACTGTGTTTAAAGGTGGGTGTGGTCACTTTCCCCAGTTAGGCTTAGGAATTCTTAGTTGACCTAGGAAATCCAGCTAGTCCTGTTTCTCATTAAGATCTGCCCACCATGTACCTTGTAACCCCCTACTCTTCTACAAGAGATAACCACCTTTTACTATAATTTTCCATTACCTACCCAACTCCTACAAAGCAACCCCTTCCCCATCTCCCTTCACTGACTCTCTTTTCAGACTCAGCCCACTTGCACCCAAGTGAATAAACAGTCTTGTTGCTCAAACAAAGCCTGTTTTGGTGGTCTCTTCACACAGACACATTTGACATAAACTATCAGAGAAGAGAGTGTTGAACAGAGGGAGAGAAAAGGTGTTGTGTAGAAAGGAACTCTTCCAGGCTTTAGTTGAATATTGATCTGTGCATGCATGAGACTAAACTAGTTGAGATTGGTGAAAGAACCATTGAAAAGCAGTTGGCAGAACAATTTCCAGAGTTCACACTGGGCTGGGAATAGCTTATGTTTTACTCAGTCAGAGCTGAAAGACTTCTTAAAACATAGGGGATCATAAGCAACTTCATGTCAAACCAGAATGATCTTTTATACTCATCTATGTAATTTTAATCCACTCCTAAAGGTAGAGCATTGGAATGGTATCACTTCTGTAATTAAAAGTTTCTCTTGACTCATCCTGGAAAAGGTTTTCTATAAAAGGTTGAAAAATATTAAACTGACTCCAATTAATTTGTGTCCAGATCAAAGATCAGCAAACAATATTTAAAGGAATATGACAAAATTTAACATTCAGCTCTGCAAAATACACAACATCTGGATCCAAAATTAGACATACAAAGAACCTAGAATATGCCACAAACATCCAGGAGGCAACATAAACAACAAATCAAACAATGCACTAAAAAATCAAAGCCATAAGATCATCTCAAAAGATGCAAAAAGAAAACATAATTCAGTATAATTTGTATTAAGTTGTTGTAAAAGTAATTGCAGTTTCTGCCATTACTTTTAATTACTTTTACACCAACCTAATTTTTAAAAAAGAAAGCTCCAAAAATTTAAAAGAGAAGATAACTTCCTTAACCTACTAAATGTGTCTTCAAAATGTACAAAGCTACCATTAAACTTAATGATAAAGAACTGAATTCCTTCCCCTGAAGATTTGGAGCAAGACATGTATTTCTGTTTAACTACTTCTATTTAATATTGTCAATGGAGGATCTAGCCAATAAAAGAGGACAAGGAAAAATAAATGAAATTTATATAGATTGGAAAGGAGAAATTAAAATTGGGATGACTTGCAGATGACCTAGTTATGAGTGTTGAAAACCTATCTATAAAAATGCCTCTAGAATTAGTAAATAAATTTAGAATGGTCAAAGGATATAAGATTAATATACAAAAACTAAATGTATTATCATATGATAGCAATGCACCATTAGAAATTGAAATTTGAAAAAATTACAGCATCAAAAATACAAAACACTTAGGAATAAAACACAAAAATTTGAGGGAAACATACACACTGAAAATGGAAAACACTGCTATGTGAAATCGGTGTTGGTGGACTAAGCCTCTTCTAAAAGCTGCTCCTCCTTAAGAGCATTAACAAATACTGAAAAAAAACGTGTAAAACTTGAACTTTTTCAGAAGCCTGGAATATAAGGAATATAAGAAAAACCTTGCAATAACCCAAGGAGTATTTATTCCAGAAAAAAACGCTGGACCTCAGGAAGATCAGTTGAATTTTGGTAAGAAAAGCAAGCCTGTTAGCTTGTTCTGTTCTCATCTCCTTCTTCCTAGCTCCACAACCATGCAAAAGTAGTGAAAATCTGAATACTAGCAGTCACAGGAGTAGACAACACAGGTTTGTAAATTCCTTCAAACACCATTCTCAGAACATAGCTGTTATTTTATATGCCTGGTAATTCTCTAGGAATGCTCATTCATAGGATTTGTTATTATTTGACCTAAATTAGAGTTTTCTCAGTGTAAACTGTCTATTTCACAGGGACATTAGTGAAAAATGATCAATGACAATTGTTTAATAGTGCAACTGCCTAACAGTGACAATAATTGGGGCAAACAAGATGCTGATAAGAAATCTAAAAATGAACATGTGGGAATTAAATGTCCATAGGAGACTTTGAAAATGTACAAAATATTCCTGGGAATCTAGAAAGTCATGTACAATTGTCAAGTTGTACTTACAATCAGGGTTGTGGACATGCACAGTAGAGACCTTTGAAGTCCCTCAGGTCTCACCTCCTGTTGACCATGAGATTCTACAAAAGTAGATAGTGAAGAATAAGACAGAGTCATAAACACTGCCTGTCTACTGGTGGTATGACCCAACACACACAAAGTTTCTTGGCAAAGCCTGGGATATTTATTGGATCTAGGCATTTAGAGAAATATCTGTCCAATCATTAGATGGCCACTACGCTAGGCAAGCAGAGACTTCAGTGGCCCTACAAACTAAAATAACACAGACTTGACTGAATTAGTTGAGGAAAATCACTTAAACACACCAAGAGCAACAAAAACTATAAGCAGCTGCAATCCTGCGGGAATCTGACTTTCAAAGTTAGCGTATTTAATAATTTTAAATGTCCAGTTTTTAACAACAACCACAAAGAGATATAAAACATTCAAAGAAACAACAAAATATATTTCATACCCAAGAAATAAACAAGTCAATAGAATCTGTTTCTGAGGAATCCCAGACATTGGACTAGCCAGATAAGTACTACATCACTACTATTAAATGCATTTGAAAAACTAAAGGAAACCACGTCTAAAAAACTAAAGAAAAGTTCATTAACCAGGTTAATCTTTCATAACAAAACATCATAAATAGGATGGCTTAAAAACAGTAAAGTTCTAGAGGTTGGAAGACTAATATCAGGGAGCCAACGTGGCTGAGCTCTGGGGATGGTTCTCTTCCTAGTTTGTAAATGGCCATTTTCTCACTATGTCCTTACATGGTGGAGAGAGAGCTCTGGAGCTTCCTCTTCTTCTTATGAGGACACCAGTTTTATTACATATGGTATCCATCCTTATGACCTCATGTAACCTTAATCAATTCCTTAAAGGCCCTGTCTCTAGTACAGAAGCATGGGGGGATTGAGCTTCAACATATGAATTTTGCCAGAACACAATTTAGTCCATAGTTTTCCCTCAGCTGGTGCTTCAGAATTTAAATTCTTCTTTTATGTGAAAAATATTCATTCCATCCCGACAGCCTTGCTCTCCGGGTCAGTAGTAGGAGTGGCAGCCTTGATGATCTATGAATTGCCAGCCATCCCCTTAGCCTTAACTCATTCCAGCATTAAAATCTCATTTAAATATCATCTAAATAAGTTACAGGTAAAGTTAGGCATAATTTATACTGAGAACAATTCTCCAGCTGTGAGTCTTTTAAATCAGATAAGAGATATGTTCTAAAATACACTGATGGGCAGGCATAGGATAGATATTCCCATTTCAAAAAGGAGAAAGTGGAAGAAAGGAAGAGGTGACAGGTCTCAAGCAAGTCCAAAACCTAGGAAGACAATTTCTGTTAGATCTTAAAGCTTGACAGTAATTCTTTTTGGTTCAGTATTCTACACTCCAGGACAACTGTGGTAGCAGTGTCCCCTGGTCTTCCAGGGAGACTCCATCCATCAAATTCTTGGTAAGGGTCCCAACCATGTGGCTCTCCCTGCAAAGGTGGTCCTGCCCTTGAGGCACTGAGTGGGGTCATTCTGGCCCACTGAACCTAAAGAGGTGACATCACCTTTTGAAACAGATATGTTCTAAAACAGCCTTCCCCTCTGGGGCTGTGGTGGAAGTGGTAGTCCTGATGATCATTGAATTGCCTTGAGGGCCATTTTTGCAGTTCCTTAAAGAACAGCACACATTCTCAGTTGAATAGCTCCAGTCCTGTAGAATCCAAGAATTCTACAGACTTCTTTAATTCTACCCTGCTTTCTCTGTCCTCTTTCCTCCCAACTGGCAATGTCTTTGCTGATATAATCCCATCTCTATTCCTGGCTTTTGATAAAATGGCTAAAATTAAGTCCATGCATCACAACAGTTATCTCTTTATCAAATGGTTATTTAGTCACACCCTTAGTGTTCCCTTCAGAATAACCTCTCTCACTTTTGCAACTTGGATAGTCTGAGAATTTTCCAAATTTTCAAGTTCTGCTTTGTTTTGCTAAAAAGTTCTTTTTTCAATTCATCTCTCTCTTTTTACATTTTACCATAAGCAGTCAAAGTGAAGGAAAGTCATTTCTTCAACACTTCGTTTAGAAAATTCCTCAGCTAAATATCCAATTTTATCACTGCAAATTCAACCTTCCACACACTAGAACATAGTTCAACCAAGTTATTTTCTGCTTTGTACCAAGGAAAAGTGAACCTTTTGTACAGTTTCCAAAAATATGTTCCTCATTTCTACTTGAAACCTCACTAGAACTGCCTTTAAAATTCATATTTCTAGCATTCATCTCAAAACTTTTCAACTTCTAGCTGTTACCCAGTTTCAAAGCTGCTTCCAAATATTTAGGTATTTGTTACAACAGCATCCCACTGCATGATATAAAAATCTGTCTTAATTGGGCTTCCATAACAAAATACCATAAATATAATTTTTGTTTACAGTTCTGGAGACAGAAAGTCCAAAATCAATGCACTGTAGAGTTTAGTTTCTGGTGAGAGTTTTTTCTCTGGCCTGCAAAATGCTGCCTTGTTACTGTATCTTCACATGCAAAGAAAGTGCTTTGGTGTGTCTTTCTCTCTTATAAGGGCACCGATCCTACTGAGTAAGAACAATCCTTACGACCTCATTTAATTTTAATCACCTCATTCAAAGTTCTATCTTCTCTCTATTTTTAATATAGTCATTTTGAGGGTTGAAGCTTCATTATTTAAATTTTGAGAGGACACAATTTAGATAATACTGGAAAGTATGAGAATGACATCTCAAGAAATAGGGAATATCAAGAAAGAAATTTACAAATATATATATCAGAATTAAAAATTGCAATTAGTAAAATGAACAATTGACTAGTAATTGTTAACTGCAAATTTAAAAAGTCACAATAATCAAAAAACTAAAATATAGATAATTAAAGAGTATCCTGTCTGAGGAAGAAAAAGAAAAAAAGCATGAAAAGATTGAGAAAAGTGTAATTGACCTCAAGGTCAATTACAAATGTTTCAATACACATGATGGGAATCCCAGAGGAAAAGAAAAAGAGAAAAGAAGATTTGAACAACATTTAAAAAAATAATAAATAGAAGCTTCTCAATTTTGATTTAAAAAATAATCTACACATGCAAGAAGCACAGTGAACTTCAAGTTAGTTAAACTTAATAAGCTCCACATCTAGATACATCAAAAAAGCTATAGAAAGCTAAAAACAAAGAGATATCTTGAAGGAAATATGAGACCAGCAACTCATCATGAACAAGGAGTCTCAGTAAGATGAATGGCTGATTTCTTATCAGGAACCACAGGTGCAGGAGGTAGTGTGATGTCATATTCAAAGTTCTGAAAAAAACAAAAACAAAAAGTGTCAATCAATATTTCTGCATCTGGCAGAACTTTATTTCTGTAAAAGTAGAAATTGAGACATTCCAAAAAAACAAAAAGTGAGAAAATCTATTAATCTCAGAGGTTCCATATATGAGATACTAAACAGTGTCATTCAGACTATACTGCAAGTATGCTAGAGAATAATTAGAATCCATATGGAGAGCTAAAGATCACCATTAAAGTTAAGTACATAGATACAAACATAGTGCAAGATTCTTTCGTTTGTAACACATTTTTTTCTACCATCTAATTTAAAAGACAATTTGCAAAATGCAATACATATAACTGTTGCTGGGCATAGAATGAAGAAAGAAATAATTTAGGAGGTGGAGCATGAAGGTCAGATAGAAGCCTCCACAGATCATCCTCCCTGCGGAAACACCAAATGTAACAACTATGTACAGAAGAAAAGCACCTTCACAAAACTAGAAATCAAATGATCAATCACAGTACCTAGTTTTTAACTTCATATTGCTGAAAGAGGCACTGAAGAGGGTAGGAAAGACAATCTTGAATTGTCAGTGCTACCCCTCCTCCAGCCTCCAGCAGTTTCTGGGCAAAGGGGAGAATCTGTGTGGTTCGGGGAGAGAGAACACAGTGATAGTAAGACTTTGCATCAGAACTTAGTGCTGTCAACATTGGGCAGACTCAGCTGATGCCAATAGAGGGAGTATTTCAATAAGCCCTAGTCAGAAGGAAATTTCACATCCCAGAGGTCTGAACTTGAGTTTTGGCGAGCCTTGCCACTGTGAGCTATTACAATCCAGGGTCCTAAATAAACTGGAAGGACAGTCTAGGCCACAAACTGCAATTCCTGAGCTAGTCCTAGTACTGTTCTGGGACTCAGAGCCAGTGAAGTTGGGGGCATATGCTCAAGTGAGACATCAGTCAGGGCAGCTGAGAGAGTGCTTGCACCATCTCTTTCCCAACACCAGGCAATGCAGCTTGCTGCTCCAAAAGAGATTCTTGTTTTCCACTTACGGAGAGGAGAGGAAAGAGTAAAGAGGATTTTGTTTTGAAACTTGAATACCAACTGAGCCACAGTAGGATAGAGAATAAACAGAGTTGTAAGGCTCGCATTCTAGGCCCTAGCTCCCATAAAACATTTCTAAACACATCTTGGTTCAGAGGGGAATGCACTGTCTTAAAGAGACGGATCCAGTCCTGGTGAGAATCAGCTCCTGCTGACTAAAGAGTCCTTGGCCCTGAATAATCAACAGCGATATCCATTGAGGGCCTTTGGTGAGATTCTGAGATGTGCTGGCTTTAAGTGTGACCCAAAACATTCCCAACCATGGTAACTACAAAGAGACACTCATTCTGCTTGAGAAAAGCAGACGGAAGAGAAAAGGGGACTTTGTCTTGTAGCTTAATGAATTCAACCACAGTGGTGTAGAACACCAAGTGGGCTCTTGGGGTCTCAATTCCAGGCCTTGGCTACGGCATAACATTTCTGGACCTGCCCTGGGACAAAGAGCAGCCCACAGCCCTAAACGGTGATTCCGAGGCCTGTCAGCATTCACCCCAAGCTCTTGGGCTGTAAGTGAACATTGGCAGTACCCCCTTGGGCCTCTGGTGTTGGTGGCCACAGGGAGAGAACCCCTTTCCTGTGGAAAGGTGATGAAAGAGAGATTAAACACTTTGTTTTGTGGTTTGGGTGCCAGCAGCCATAGTAAAATAGAGTACTACGTAGATTTCTAAGGTTTTCGACTCCAGACCCAGGCTCCTACATGGCATCTCTGAACCCTCCCAAGCCCAGGAGTATGAGGAAACTTGGCACCTTGAAGGAAAAAAAAAAAAAAAAAAAAAAGCCTAGCTGGCTGACTTCACCAGCCATTGATTGCAGAGCTCTAGAACCTTGAGCAAATATGGACAGTAGCCAGGTCATGGTGGAAACAGGCCTTGGATAAGACCAAAAAGCAGTCCCATTGGTGGTGGCTACAGGGTACTTGTGTCAAATTTTCCATAGCTCCAGGCAACTCAGCACAGAGAAAAAGACTCCATTTGTTTGGGCAAAGGTAAGGAAAGAAAACAAGAGACAAGAGTCTTTGCCAGGTAATCCAGAGAATTCTTCCAAATCTTGTCCAAGACAACCAAGCCAGTATCTATGAATTTGTAAGTACCATAGCATTAGTGGGCTTAAGGGGGTCCCTAATGCTGCTACTGCTGCAGTGACCAAAAAGTTAGATCACAACACCCAAATTTCTTTAAATATCTGAAAAGTCTTCCCAAGAATGATGGCTACAAACAAGCTCAGACTTAAAAGACTACAATAAATACCTAACTCTTCAATGCCCAGACACTGAAGAACATCCATTAGCATCAAGACCATTCGAGAAAACATGATCTCACCAAATGAACTAAATAGGACATCAGGGAATGGTCCTGGAAAGTCAGAATATGTGACATTTCAGATAGAAAATTCAAACTAATTGTTTTGAGGAAACTCAAAGAAATTCCAGATAACACAGAGAAGGAATTCAAAACACTATCAGATAAATTAACAAAGAGATCAAAATAATTTAAAAGGATCAAGCAGAAATTCTGAAGATGAGTAATTCAATTGACATACTGAGGTATGCATCAGAATTTCTTAATAGCAGAACTGATCAAGCAGAAGAAAAAAATAGTGAGCTTGAAGACAGGCTATTTGAAAATATACAGTCAGAGGAGACAAAAGAGAAAAAAAAAAAAAAAAAAAAAAAAAAACACTGAAGCATGCATATGAGATCTGGAAAATGACCTTAAATGGGAAAATCCATGAGTTACTTGCCTTAAAGAGGAGGTAGAAAGAAGAAAGGGTTTGACATTTTACATAAAAGAATAATAACAGAGAACTTCCCAAACCTAGAGAAAGATATCAACATTCAAGCCAAGAAGTTTATAGAACACCAGGGAGTTTTTAACCCAAAATGATAAATTTTTAATAATCAAACTTTCAAATGTCAATATTTTTAATAATCAAACTTTCAAATGTCAAAAATAAAGAAAGAATCTTAAGAACAGCAAGATAAAAGAAACAAATACATACAATGGAGCTTTACTATATCTGGGAGCAGACTTTTTAGTGGAAACCTTACTGGCCAGGAGAGAGTGGCATGACATATTTAAAGTGCTGAAGGAAAAATACTTTTATACCAGGATAGTATTTCCAGCAAAAATATTCTTCAAGTATGAAGGAGAAATAAAGACATCACCAGAGAAACAAAAGCTGAGAGATTTTATTAACACTAGATCTGTTCTACAAGAAATACTGATGGGTAATCTTTAATCTAAAATAAAAGAACATTAATGAGCAATAAGAAATCATCTGAAGATACAAAACTCACTGTAACAGTAAGTTCAAAGAAAACCACAGAATATTTTAACATTGTAAATATATTTACCCATGTATTAGGTAGAAAGACTAATATGAACCAATCAAAAATAACAACTACAACAACTTTTGAAGACAAAGACCATATAATAAGATACAAATAGAAACAAAAAGTTAAAAAAGCAGAATGAAGCTAAACTGTACACTTTTACTAGTTTTTTTTTTTTTTTTTTTTTTTTTTGCTTGTTAGTGAGCTTGTTTATGCAATCAGTGTTGTCACGAATTCAAAACAATGGGTTATAATATATTTGCTAGCTTCATTCTAACTTCAAATCTGAAATATACAATATATTCATAAACAATAAAAGGCAATAAATTAAAACAAGCCACCAGATAAAATAATCTTCACTAAAAGGAACATGGGAGGAAAAGAGAAAAGGTAAAGAAGACCACAAAACAACCAGAAAACAAATAGTAAAATGGCAGGAGTATGTCTTTACTTATCTTAAATAGCATTAAATGTTAATGAACTAAACTCTCCAATCAAAAGACATAGAGCAGCTGAGTGGATTAAAAAAAAAAAAAAAAAAAAAAAAAAAAAAACAGACCCCCAAATCTGTTGCCTACAAAAAACACAGTCCACCCATAAAGAAATACACTGAAAATGACTGGAAAAAGATATTCCATGCCAATAGAAACCAAAAAAGAGCAGGAGTAGGTATACATACATGACACAGAATAGGTTTCAAGACAAAAACTATAACAAGAGATGAAGAAGTTCATTATATAATAATAAAGGGATCAATTTAGCAAGAGAATATAACCATTGGAAATATATATGTACCCAACACTGGAGCACACATATATGAAAAGTAAATATTACTAAAGCTAAAGAGAGACTCAAATACAATACTAGTTGAAGACTTCAATACTGCACTCTCAGCACTGGACAGATCATCCAGACAGAAAATCAACAAAGAAATGTCAGACTTAATCTGCACAATGGTCCAAATGCACATTATAGATATTAAATATTTATACAACATTTTATTCAACAGCCAAAGAATACACATTATTCTCCTCAGCACATGGGTCATGCTCAAGGAGATACCATATAAGTCACAAAACAAGTCTTAAAACATTCAACAAAATTGAAGTAATATCCAGCATCTTTTCTGACCACAGTGGAATAAATCAATAAAAAGAGGAATTTTGGAAGGTATACAAACATATATAAATTAAACAATATGCTACTGAAAGATCAATGGGTCAATAAAGAGATTAAGAAGGAAATTGAAGGCCGGGCGCGGTGGCTCAAGCCTGTAATCCCAGCACTTTGGGAGGCCGAGACGGGCGGATCACGAGGTCAGGAGATCGAGACCATCCTGGCTAACACGGTGAAACCCCGTCTCTACTAAAAAATACAAAAAACTAGCCGGGCGACGAGGCGGGCGCCTGTAGTCCCAACTACTCGGGAGGCTGAGACAGGAGAATGGCGTGAACCCGGGAGGCGGAGCTTGCAGTGAGCTGAGAGCCGGCCACTGCACTCCAGCCTTGGTGGCAGAGCAAGACTCCGTCTCAAAAAAAAAAAAAAAAAAAAAAAAAAAAAAAGAAGGAAATTGAAAATTTTCTTGAAACAAATGACAATGGAAGCACAACATACCAAAACCTATGCAATATAGCAAAATAGTGTAAAGAAGGAATTTTATAGCTATAAGTGCCTACATAAAAAAGCAGTAAAACTTTAAATAAACAACCTAGTAATGCTTCTTAAAGAACTAGAAAATCAAGAGGAAACCAAGCCTAATATTAGTAGAAGAAAATAAATAATAAAGATCAGAGCAGAAATAAATTAATCTAACATGAAGGAAACAGTACAAAAGATCAGCAAAATAAAAAGTTGGTTTTTAGAAAAGGATAAAGAAAACTGACAAATCTTTAGCCAGACTAATTAAGCAGAATAGAGAGAAGACCCAAATAAATGAAATCAGACATGAAAATGGAGACATTACAACTGATACTGTAGAAATTCAAAGATCAATAGAGACCACTATATGCCAACCAATTGGAAAACCTGTCGGAAATAGATAAACTCCTACGTACATAGAACCTAGCAAAACTGAATCATTAAGAAATTCAAAACCTGGACAGACAAATAACAAGTGACTAGATCAAAGTCATAATAAAATTTTCACCGCATAGAAATGCCTGTGATTGATGGCTTCATTGCTGAATTCTACCAAATGTTTAAAGAAGAAGTAATACCAATCATACTGAATCTGCTCAGAAAAACAGAGAAGGGAAAAATACTTCTCAACTCATTCTATGAGGCCAGTACTACCCTGATACCAAAACAAGACAAAGATATATAAAAAAAGGAAAAATAGCATAGGTCAATTTCTCTGATGAACGTCGACGCAAAAATCTCTACAAAATAATGGTAAACCAAATTCAACAGCACATTAAAAACATCATTCATCAAGACCAAACTGGAATTTATCCCTGAGATGCAACAATGGTTTAACATTCACAAATTAATCAATGTGATACATCATATCAACAGAATACAGGACTAAAACCATTTGATCCTTTCAATTTATGCTGAAAATGTATTTGATAAAATTCAACATCACCTTGTGATAAAAAACCTCAAAAACCTGAGTGTAGAAGGAATGTATCACAAAATAATAAAAGCCATATACGACAGACAGCTAGTATCATACTGAAAGGGGAGAAACTGAAAGTCTTTCCTCTAAGATCTGGAACATGACTAGAATGTCCACTTTCACCACTGTTAGTCAGCATAGTGCTGGAAGTTTTAGATAGTGCAATCAGTGAAGAAAAAGAAATAAAAGTCATCCAGATTGGAAAGGAAGAAGTCCAATTATCCTTGTTTACTGATGATATAATCTTACATTTGGAAAAACCTAAAGATTCAAGTCAAAAACTATTAGAGCTGTTAAACAAATTTAGTACAATTGCAAGATACAAAATCAACATACAAAAAGCAAACAAAAAAAGAACATCAATTCTTTCCAATTGATTTATGGATTTGAAGAAATCCCATTCCAAATCCCAGTAGATTTTTTAATGAAAACTACCAGCTTATTCAAAACTTTATATGGAAATGTGGATATCTAGACTAGCTAAACATAATTTTTAAAATAAGAATAAAGCTGGAAGACTTATGGTACTTTATTTTAAGATGTACTATAAAACTACCGCAACAAAGAGTCTCAAAATTGACCCACATATATATATGATCAATTGATTTTTCAAAAAAATATGCCAAGTCCTAATTGCAAACACCCAGAATACAAAAATTTTTGATAAAAACTTTGAAAAAGATTTGTTTTCTTAGAAGAAACTTATAAGCCATAAATGAAAAAATGATTAATCAAAATTGATGAAAATCAAAATGTTGGTTCTTCAAAAAATAATGTGAAGAAAATGAACAGGCAAATCTCAGAAGGATAGAAAATATTTGCAACATTTGTCTGATAAAGGGCTTATTTCTAAATAAAGGATCATTAATTCTAAAAAGAAAATGAAAAAATACATTTTAGACATTAAGATATACAAAAGGCAAATAATAATATGAGAAGAGTACATTTCTCATTTGAGAAGTAAAAATTAATTCCACATTGAGATAACACATTACACTCACTAGGAGTTGTGGAATTAAAGACTGAAAACAGCAAATGTAGGCAATGATGGGAAGCAACTAGAACTCATACATTGTTAGTGAGATGTAAAATGATACAGGAAAATCGGAAAACAGTGTCATTATTTCTTAATCTTTCTTTATAACCTAGCTTCCTCATTCCCAGATATTTCTCCAGGATACATGAAAATGTATGTTCACACAAAACCTTTTACTCAAATGTACCTAGCAACTTCATTCTCATAAGCCCCAAATTAGATACAACCCAAATAATGTAAAAGTGAATGGTAAATAAATGGGTGGTTTATCATATAATGGACAACTTCTCAGCAGTAAAAAGGAATGAACTACTGATATAAAAATATAAAATGCCACACAGGCATTAGGCAAAGTAGAAGCAGCCAGACATAAATATGCCATACCTACTTATGAAATTCTAGAAAAGTCAAATCTAGAGACAGAAAGTAGATATGTGGTTGTCAGGAACTGAACATTTTAATGAAAAGAGGCATGAGGAGACTTTGTGTTGATTAAAACTATATCTATGTTGTACTTCAGGGAATATAATGCCAACCAAATATGTAATTTTTAAAGGGGTCCAGTTGCCAGATTAGAAAGGTAATAAGAAAGAGGTACAATTAAATTTAACTGTGGTGTATATTTTATTTAACTCAATATCATTCACCATGTTGCATTAGTTATATTTCAAATGCTCAAGCACTATATGCATGTGGTTGCTGCTGTGTTAAATGGTGCAGTTCTAGATTATGACTTTGGTGGTTTGACACCATACTCAGAATGTGATATATTTGCCAAAACTCATAGTATTTCGCACCTAAATTCATACCTTTTAAGGTATGTAAATTATATATTAAAAAGCTATTTTAAAAGAAACAATAAAATAAACAGCATCAACAAGTAATGATGAGAATGACTCCCCTGTATACCTTCAGGATATATGGAATCTATTCATATATACGTATATATTTGTTTTAAAAACACGTATGTCTGTCAATCTTCTTGCATTTGTCAAAATTAAAGAACCAATCAGATGTTTCAGAAACAATATGTTCTATATAGAGAAAGTCAGAGAGCAGAGTATAAAAACAGTGTACATAGAATTCTTTTTATACAAGTGGGAACACACTGTATATGTTGAATTTTATTTTGTTTTCTGGACTACTTTCTCTTCATAAAACACATCGTGTCTAAAACACTTGATTGACTCGAGTGTTTAAAAATGCAAGACATTAACAGCATTGAAACACACTCCAGAGAGAAGGTAGTCCAAGGGTACCTGTGTTCCCTTAAGGTATACATATTTCCATTAATCAATATCAATGGCAGCAAAGAAACAACTCCAAGGCAAAAGAAGTAAATCTCTTTATTATGGATTCATTTTTCAACACAGTCTTTTCAGCTGGCTGTTAATTTGAAATTCAAGGCAGAAATAAAAAATAGCATATTGTCATGTAGCTTCAGATAAATAGATGTGAGCCTGGGCTTCATTGCCCTGGGACCTTAGTCTCCTTAATTTCAGTGACCTTCTGGGATAATTACAGTCACCATTTATAGAGTTTATTGATTAAGTAGTTAATAAATGATGATAAACCCAGGCATTCATAAGTGTGTGTATTGCAGCAGCAGCAGCAGCAGCAGGGCAGGTGTTGAATACTAACCTTCCACCTACGTAATAGCAGAGTCAGAATAAAATCAAGGAAGCACAAGGATTCTAACAGTCTCTGCTACAGCTGAAGAAATTAAAGAATTCCAGACATTCATTTCCATCTGCGCTTAGTTTCCAAAACTCTAAAGCATTGTCCAAAAGGACATTTCAAACAGCTACTTACAACAAACACATGGGAAGATTGAAAATGCTCAGCTCCAATACGCTTTCACTAGAAATTTCATATCTATTCCCCATTTTCGTTATTGTCCTAAGTACCCTGCTGTCATTGCTGGAAATCATTTTATTTTTCTAAGAGTCTACAAAGTGAAACATTTCTAAAATAAAATTCTTTATTTAACCTCAAGAATAAAATGTTGAGATTTTCTACACCAATACTTTTTCTGCTTTTAAACCATTAAGAGTTCATTTATCGGGTGCCTATAGTCCCAGCTACTCGGGAGACTGAGGCAGGAGAATGGCGTGAACCCAGGAGGTGGAGCTTGCAGTGAGCTGAGATAGCACCACTGTGCTCCAGACTGGGCGACAGAGCGAGACTCTGTCCCCGCCCCCCCCCCCCCCAAAAAAGAGTTCATTTCGGTGTTCAATTGAATATATAGTAAATATTTATGTATATAAGCAAGAGACACAGTATATATGTTTAACATTTCATGTAATTAGCTTAAATATCATGGTTATTATATAAAATAGGCAGACTGAACTTCGTTTTCTGTTATGTAATATAGGGAAAAAGTAAAACGTACATATATATTTCAAAAATTCTTTTGATATTAAGAAATATTTTTGTTTCTTGAAATACACATTTTAACAGGATGGGACATTTTATTTATATTATTATTCTTTATATCACATACAAAAATAAGCTACAAAATTGAAGAAGAAAATTTACATTGAAAACTGTGCCCGCAGCAGACAGATTCCTCATAGATTATGGTGAATAAACTGTAAAAAGAAAGGCAAACCTCAGGAAATCTACTCTAAAGATGTCACGCATCTTTATGGAGTGAATGCTCTGTTCCTTCTACTGCAGGGATTAAGAAGATGAATGAGGAAAAGATACTGCCTTCCAATACCACTATTATCTAATAGAGGTGATTAAAAAAAAGCTACATGAACATATTCTACATAACAAAAGGGGAACATCCTAGAGGGTATTTTCAATCTGATGCTTAAAATGCCAAAACAACAGCAACAAGATAAACATATTGTTGTACACACCCCCACACGCAATACTTATAGTACACACACATATATAAATGAAATACTGCTTCTGGTCTTCCCTCCTCCCTGTTATTCTTCTCCATAATATCTAAAAATTAACCTTCTGCCATATAAAAAAATGCTATTCCGTATTAGCCTAAAGGATGTTTTCTATTAATCAAACATTTATTTAGCAACTGCTATGTGCTAGGCTCTGAGCTAGGGTTTGGGTATTGAGAAGTGAATCTCTATAAGAAACTTTCAAGGATATTTAAGGAGCTTGCAGTCTAGTGCTCTGTTGTTCAGTATGGTAGACAAGTGTGGTTCCTAAACAATTGAAATATGGCTAATCTAAGTTGAGATGTGCTTTAAATATAAAAATGCATACAAGAATTTGAAGACCTATTACAATACAAAGAAATGTAAAATAGCTCATTACTAATTTTCTACACTGATAAAAAGTTGATACTGTAAACCAAAAGTGAAATTCTAATCCCTCCCAACAGACTGAATGTGAACACCTGAGATCCACAGGAGCCAGTAGAGTTAGTTCCAATCTGAGTGCAAAAGAAGAGTATCGCACTGTGACTCACGCCTGTAATCCTAGCACTTTGGGAGGTCGAGGAGGGCAGATCATGAGGTCAGGAGATCGAGACCATCCTGACTAACACAGTGAAACCCCATCTCTACTAAAAATACAAAAAAATAAGCTGGGCGTGGTGGCACGTGCCTGTAGTCCCAGCTACTCGGAGGCTGAAGCAGGAGGATGGCGTGAATCCGGGAGGCGGAGTTGCAATAAGAGATCGCAATGAGCCGAGATGGCGCTACTGCACTCCAGCCTGGGTGACAAAGCGAGACTCCGTCTCAAAAAAAAAAAAAAAAGAGAAAGAAAGAAAGAAAAAGAAGAAGAGTATTACATTAATTCAAAAGCAGTTAAGCAGAGGGAGCAAATTATCTCTTATCCCACTTTTTGTTCTATTATTTAGGCCTACAGTGGATTGGAGGATGCCCACTCATCTAGTTAAACTTACCCAGAAACACCTTTACAAGAGATACTCAGAATATTGTTTAACCAAATATCTGGGCTCTTTGTTTCCCAGTTGACTTATAAGATTAACTATCTTAGGAGGTACTGAGGAGTGGAAAAATACTGAATATCAGAGGTCAGAAAAGTCAGGAAACTCCCCTTAATGCTAAAACAACAAGGTTATCTGGAAAGTCCCTAGCAGGGCAAGTGGCCGTTTGTGGTTTGGTCAAAGGGCGGGAACCAATGAACAACTGACTAATGTTTAACTTTAAATGTCAGCCAATCATAAACCTACAACTGTAAAAATCCCCAGTGGCTCTGTAACTTGCTGTAACTTGTTTGCGTCTGACTATAAAAGACGGCTGAACACCGAGCTCGGGGTCTCTCCCTAGGATCGGATACCTAGCTGGAGGGAACTGAGTTCGAACTTGAAATAAAGCGATCCCTGCCGCTTGGCTTTGTCTCTGGACTCTGGTGGTTGCTTTCGGGTCATCGCGGGTCTGGGCATTACAGTACAAGAACATGTTACCTACATCCAAGCTATTTCCCTTATAGCTAACACCCACAGGCACCATATATTTAGAATTTTTTCTTTCATACAAGCAGGCAGGATGGTAGAGATCATCTGTTATTTTTTTTGCCAAGCCATTTACACAATGCTATACATGAGCTTTTCTTTTCCAAGCATCTTATGGTATTGTTACCAGATCCTGCCACTTACCAAAAGTTAGGATGTTTCTGCTTGATAGTTCCTTCTGAGGTCACCAGAAAGGTGTTACAGGAAAGAGGTCCTGATTCAGACCCCAAGAGAGGGTTCTTGGATCTCGCACAAGAAAGAATTCAGTGCGAGTTCATAAAGTGAAAGCAAGTTTATTAAGAAAGTAAAGAAATAAAAGAATGACTACCCCATAGGCAGAACATCCCCAAGGGCTGCCGGTTGCACATTTTTATGGTTATTTCTTGATTATATGATAAACAAGGGGCAGATCATTGATGCCTGTTTTTTTTTTTTTTTTTTTTTTAGACCATATAGGGTAACTTCCTGTCGTTGCCACGACATTTGTGAACTATCACGGTGCTTGTGGGAGTGTAGCAGTGAGGATGACCAGAGGTCACTCTCATGGCCATCTTGGTTGTAGTGAAATTTAGCTGGCTTCTTTAGTGCAACTGGTTTATCAGCAAGATCTTTATGACCTGTATTTTGTGCTGACCTTGTAACTCATCCTGTGACAGAATGTCTAACAGTGTGGGAATGCAGCCCAGTAGGTGTCAGCCTCATTTTACCCAGCCCCTATTCAAGATGGAGTTTCTCTGGTTCAAACGCCTCTGACAGTATCATTGTTAATACTAAAATGTGTCTTTTTTTTTTTTTTTTTTTTTTTTTTTTTTAGAGGGAGTCTTGCTCCGTAGCCCAGGCTGGAGTGCAGTGGTGCGATCTTGGCTCACTGCAACCTCCCTCTTCTGGGTTCAAGCAATTCTCCTGCCTCAGCCTCCTGAGTAGCTGGAACTACAGGTGCACACCACCACACTCAGCTAATTTTTTCTATTTTAGTAGAGACAGGGTTTCACCTCGTTGCCCAGGCTGATCTCAAACTCCCGAGCTCTGGCAGTCTGCCTGCCTCAGCCTCCCAAAGTGCTACATGTATCTTTGCTGAGAAAATTGAAGTAGTCAACTTCCTCCTGTTTACACTAATAATGAGTCGTGATATCATTTAAAAAAAAAAAAAAGAACAAAACAAAAAAGGCAAACAAACCAAAACTTGCTTTAAATTAACATCAAAATAGATATTAGAGTTTGCATTTACATTTTTAAGCTCTGCAAGGACTCCTTCTTCCTGAACTGAAAGGGAGGCTGCTTCTCAAGATAATGGCAGGGAATAGAGTCAGAATATTCATGCTTTTCAAATTATCAGTTGATAGAGAATTTCGACCACTCAGTAGGTCACAGGTGTATTCTCAGGAAACTTCAACACCGTTATGACTGGAGGATCTTGCAAGTGACCCTGACTCACCTTCTTTATCCCATTTGGCATCCAGTCATGACTGCTAAGAGAATATTCAGGTACATTTCCTGCTGCTCTGAAATGAAAGTGGAAGGCAGAGAAATTTCAAATATTCTTGAAACTACAGAGTGTGGTAAACACTTGGGGACCCAAAAACCTTGGCAAGGTTTATTCAGAGGTATTTAAACTGCCCTGTTCCTCCAGCCCCTCACCATCATTTAAAGATGTCTAACCAGAGGGGATTTCCCACTTGAGGAAATTGTGTCGTGAAGATTTACTATCCTGGCCATGCAGAGATTCCAGAAAGAACACACTAGGACCTAACAAAGCAGGTTGGACTGGACCTCAAAGCCCAGTAAGTCTCACCCCAGGAAGTAACTACAGCCTATGGCAAACTACAGAATCTCTCAGATTAGTATTTGTTTTTGTTTTGTTTTGTTTTGTTTTCTTTTGTTTTTGAGACACTCTCATTCTGTTTCTAAGACCGGAGTGAGTGGCACAAGCTCGGTCCACTGAAACCTCTGCCTTCCAATTTCAGGTGATTCTTATGCCTCAGCCTGTGGAGTAGCTGGGATTACAGGTGTGCACCACCATTCCCAGCTAATTTTTGTATTTTTAATAGAGATGGAGGCTGGGCTGGTCTCGAACTCCTGGCCTCAAGTGATCTACCTGCCTCTGCCTTCCTAAGTGCCAGGAATACAGGCGTGAGTCATGGCACGCACACGCTCAGATTAGTATTTGACGTTGGCCAGTATTCTTCCTCCTCTTCCACCCCAACATAGCAGAAACAAAAGAGAAGGAAATGAGAGAGCACACACCAGCCCTATCCCATGCTGAATTTCAGCCAAACCACAGCTGAGGGTAGAAGAAGAGATAGGTATTATATTAGTTTTGTCTTTGGACTATTTTACAGTTACACTTTCCCTAGAGATTATAGAATCTACTCATGTCTAAATATTTAAATGTTTTTGGGCTGGGTGCCTGTAATCCCAGCACTTTGGGAGGCCGAGGTGGGCAGATCACGAGGTCAGGAGATCGAGACCATCCTGGCTAACACGGTGAAACCCCATCTCTACTAAAAATACAAAAAAAAATTAGCCAGGCGTAGTGGCGGGTGCCTGTAGTCCCAGCTACTCGGGAGACTGAGGCAGGAGAATGGTGTGAACCCAGGAGGTGGAGCTTGCAGTGAGCCAGGATTGTGCCACTGTACTCCAGCCTGGGCAACAGTGCGAGACTCCATTTCAAAACAAAAAAACAACAAACAAACAAAAAAATGTTTTTAAGTAGGTTGACTGTATATTTATTATCTAACCTGAAACTTCTTTGAAAGTGACAATGAGGGATGCTAAAAAATGAACAGGTGTTAATTTATAATAGGTGGAAACTTTTATAGTGTAAACTGTTCCAGACATGCCAGAAGGTATGATTGTCTTATCTCAGAGGAAAATAACAAAACAACAACAACAACAATTTATGTTTATCATCCTTTCAGATCAAGGTGTTTAGGAAAAAAAATGATTGAACTTTTCTTTTACAAACCTGACCTCAATGATAATTTAAGTAGTACACGTACTAGAGTTGGAGAAGTACACGGACTAGAGCTTGGGGCCACATCTAATTATCCCATTCCCTTAAAACTGTCCAATAAAATTCACACTAAGATAAGCAGAGATTTTATTCAAAGACTATTGTAACAGAAAGAATCCTCCAATCTCAGGATCTACAGAGGTGAGCAGAGAGCATGATCCATTTGATCTGATAGAAAATATTTCTTGCTGTGGTCAGCCAATTGTCAACACGGACGGTTAGGGAGATATTCTCCATTTTAGTTGGGGAAAAGTTGAAGATTAGGGGTATGTGTGGAGAAGACAAAAATGATGAAAGTGTGGTCCAGCTAAGGTAGAAGGTAAATAACGGACAATTGTAAACACGAGGTGAAACCATACATGGGAACATCAAGTCACGTACTTATAGTGAGTGACTTTCTCTCCATCTCCAAATGTCTTTCGTCATTTCTCTTTACCTTAATCATGAATTGTTTCAGCCTTACATAAATTCAATAGACTAAGATGAAAAACAACCATATACTCCCGTCCAGTTTAATTAGTCTTAATATGTTTCTCTATTTGCTTTACATATTTTCATCTTGTTATTTGTAAAAAATAAAATCTTATACAGCTACAACCCTTTGAGAACAATTCCCTAAACACATTCCCCAACCTACTCCTGAAAAATGTAACTGCTATTCTTAATTTGTCATGTTTTAATCCTTGAATGCAAATGTATAATAAACAATAGTTCTTGAATGTTTAAAAAGTTTTTATAAATGTTCCCATACTCTCATAGTTATCATTACACAACTTGCTTATTTTTCACTGCACATTGTTCCATAATTTTAAACATCTGATTCATGCAGCTCTAGTTCATTAATTTCAGCTGCTGATTAGAGTTGTACTTCATGAACGTTTCATAATATTTATGAATTCTTTAATTGAGAACCTTCTTGTGAATTCTTTATTATTTCAAATAACACTAAAATGAGCATTCTTTCAGATGTGTCCCTGGGTGCTTGTGCAAGAGATTCCATGGTCTATATATCCAAATTGTGGGGTGGGCCCAGTTTTCTCTTTATCAGGTATGGTCATATTTGTTCTCTAAAGTGGTACTGCTAGTTTATGGTGTCAATTTCTATCTTTTGCTCCACTGATCTCCAATATTTGGCACACAGGACTCTTAGACTAATGTATGTAAAAAGAGATCTCATTAAAAAAACAAAACAAAACAAAAATTTGTTTTATTTTCTGTAGATTTTCTCTTTAGATACTTTGTTCTCAAATACTCACCCTACTTGTTTTTGCTATGAAATTATTTTGTTTGCATCTAATGCTAAGTAGATTTAATGTATATATTAATTTACAAATAGATACGAGTTGTATGGTTGCTTAACTTTTATTTCCCAATTTAATTGCATTAAAGTCAGAGATCATAATATCTTGTTATAATGGTCTTTGAGATTTATTTGAATTTACTCTTTGACTTTGTTTATAGTCAGTTTGTAAATTTCAGTGTATCCTGAACTTATATACTTTAATTGATTAGGTGAAAAATTATATAAATCTGTGTTAGAGCTCTCTCTATCATGTGTCTCTCTACATCTATGCAAGAAAATATTTTAGTTTTACTTTACAAATTTACTATGCACAACCTTAGCTTCTAATAGAAATATATTGAAGACTCCTGTGTTTGTAGATTGTGTTGGTTTCTACTTAGGATTTTCACATTTTTAAATTTATATTTTTGAAGCTGCGGTTTTAGATGCTAAATATTGGTGATGCTTAAATTTACTTGCTGAATATTTTCTTGGGTGGCTATTTCTGATAAAGTTTATTGACTTAAATTCTATTTATGTCTGCTAATGATTCTCCTGTAGCACCTTTGGTTTGGTTAGGAATTGCTTACTGTATGTTTTTTGATTAACCTATTTTGAGACTTATCATATGCATTTGCTGTAGAATTCTTTTTTAAAGTAGCATATAGTTTTACTATTACAAAAAATGTAAAACTCTATAAATGAGTTATTTTTGCCTATTGACTTTCATTGTGATTATTGCTATATTTTGACTCATTTACAATGTCATATGGTGCGTTTTCTCTTAACTAGTATATTAATTTTGACGTTGCTGCCTCTCCCTGCAACACCTCTCACCATGGTGCCCTTCCCTGAAAAATTATCCTTTTTATTTCACCGGTGTAACTCTTGCCACATGACTTGATTTTCCCAATGACATTTGAGTGAAAGTAACACCTGTTATCCTTGAGGAGAAACACTGCTGGTCAGTATGTCATTCACTATCATCTCTTTCTTCTCTGTCAGACTAGAGATCCCTGGCCAGACACAATGGCTCACTCTGGTTATCCCAGCATGTAAGGGAGGCTGAGGCAGGAGGATTGCTTGAGACCAGAAATTTGAGACCAGTCTAGGTAACGAGCAACATAGAGAGACCCCGTAAATATTTTTTAAATGATATGTGTATATATGTGTGTGTGTATATATAATTTTAAACATTTTTAAAACTTAAAATTTGTATATATTACATATAAAATTTATATTGTATGAATTAAAATGTATGTATATAAAATTTATGCATAAATTAAAATGTATGTGTATAAAATTTATACGTAAATTAAAATGTATGTATATAAAATTTATACATAAATTAAAATTTATATAAACACATTAAAATTATTTATATAGCTGTACACACATATGTGTTTATATGCATATATACACGTGTGTGTGTGTATATATATATGACTAGAGATTTTCAAATATAAGCTTCTGCATCATCCTGAGTCATAGAACGATGATTACAAGGAGCCAGGCCAAGCTCAACCTGCAGTTGACAAGTAGTCAGAACCAAAACCACACCAGTGTAAATGATATTTAGGGGTCATATTTTAGCACAGCAAAACCCTCATAATCTGACTGGAAAAAAAGATGCTTGTCTCCTTCACTTTCCTTTTTCTTTTTTTTTTTTGAGATGGAGTCTCACTCTATCACTCAGACTGGAGTGCAATGGTGTGATCTCGGCTCACTGCAACCTCCACCTCCCAGATTCAAGTGATTCTCCTGCCTCAGCTTCCCAAGTAACTGGGATTACAGGTGTGCACTAGCATGCCTGGCTAATTTTTGTATTTTTAGTAGAGACAGGGTTTGACTATGTTAGCCAGGATGGCCTCGAACTCCTGACCTCAGGTGATCCACCCGCCTCAGCCTCCCAAAGTGCTGGGATGACAGTTGTGAGCCGCCACGCCCGGCCCTTGTTCTTCACTTTCTTCCCATCCTTTCCATCCTTCACTTGGTTGATGCTTGAATACATAAGGTTTTCTACTTTTTCTTTCTTCATCTTTGCTGACTGAGAAACTTCTAACTACATTGACATTTTTTTTTCTGAAGGATGTCTTCAAATTTTCAGTGCACAAGGAATTTTGCAAGCATCAACTGCTTGTTGGTCACTTATCTCCAACTAATGTGATATTCCTTATCTGAATTTTAAATTAACTTTTATTTTAAACCACACATAATCGCCTTTAGAGCCAATAACTCATGAAAATCACCAATAGATTTTATTTATTTTTATAGAATGCTTATTATTTCTACTTTGAATACTCTTTCTCCATCTGGTTAATGACTGCTTCTCTAATGATTTTGTGGTTGTTGGATACTTGCCCCAGTCTTCTGTGTAGACCCAGGCCTTATAATGACAAGTTGTGGCTATCCTTCTCATGCTCATGTTAGAAACATTAAAGCACCAGTCCAGAGGCAGCAGGCAGCTTTGCTCAGGTCCGGATTAGCACGTTGCGGCTTTGTTCTCTTTCTCACTGGTATGTATTCCTCATAAACCTGAATGCCAAGTTGTGTGCAGTGATATATTTTTTCCCCTAGCAGGAGCCTGTAAACGCCAAACAACTATGTATTTTGTAGCCATATAAGTACACAGAAAAGAATTTTTAAAAAAATTTATAAAAGATACTACCAACCTAGCCCTCAATCAAACTTACATTTAAGGGTAGATATTTTTTCTCATTTTCACAGAAGTTTCCGGAGAGCTTAGTGGACCCAATTTCAGCCTCCTTTGAACAATATTTATTCCTATTACTCCTCATAACAATACTCCACTCCTTTCCTTGTTTTTTATTTTATTATTATTATTATTATTATTTTGTCCGTGGAAATGGAAATGTTTTTGAACCTGGCTTTGGTCATTTGGCTTTCTCTTTGTAAATACTGCCTGTCATTCAAATGTGATTAGAGCAGAGTAGCTCTTCAGAGAAGACCCTTATTACACCATAATGAATGGCATTTGAATTCTTACATAATTCCTCTTTAGAGCAATTTTCCCACCCCTATTTGATTTCATGTTTTCATCATCTCCTTTGTGAAACATCAGTTCACACCACATGAGTTAAGAATCTTGATATTTTTCCACTTCTTATAATTTGTACACATAGTGATCGTTGCTCAGCCAGATGTTAATAGGGCCTTTTCTAAGGCAAGGCTAGCGTTGCTTGGGAAACAGTTGAATTCTGGTCCTGTGAAA
This sequence comes from Rhinopithecus roxellana, assembly GCF_007565055.1. Classification (NCBI taxonomy): domain Eukaryota; kingdom Metazoa; phylum Chordata; class Mammalia; order Primates; family Cercopithecidae; genus Rhinopithecus; species Rhinopithecus roxellana. Next base: position 141,453,443 of record NC_044553.1, on the reverse strand, counting down.
TAAGGAGTGACAAGTCAAAACAGAGTTAATTTTTTTTACCACTCATAATCAAAGCTCTTTTCATTCTAAATTAACCAGGCAAACACTGCTACACAGTAAATATTCATTTCCTTCCAAAGAAAATGCAAACTTCTTACATGGCAAAAGTCTATTACTTGTATTATATCTTATTTCTCTCTCACTGCCTCTTGTATTTACTCTCTCTCTCTCTCTCTCCCCCATCAAATGTGTGTATGTGTTTGTATATGTGTGGCTATGTGTGTGTGTGTGTGCATAAAAATGATACTGGCATTATTGCAACTGAGGGCTTATTTTCTTTCTTCAGGGTTTACTTTTATTCCAAGGCTCTGTATTATCTACGAATGTCTTTGCCAACCTTTCTGAGGTGGATGGCACAAATTTCAAAACAATCTTCCTAGACCTGAATATGTTTGATGGCTTAATGCACCTTGCCCTCTGTAGGTGCTGTTTTATGTCTCTTCAAAGTATATAACGAACCTAGTCTATACTATCTGAATATCCATTTTTTCCATAGCTCTCTCCTGTAATAAGCCCCATCTTTATAATTCATTTAATATTTTCTCCTTCACTATCCACTTATGTTAGAAATTGCTATAACTTCTTTACTTCAAAACTTTTAACAGATACTATTTCAGTTGTTCAAAGTAGGCTTAATGTAAACATTAAGCTTGATGCAAGCACAATGCATAAATTCTGGAGATCTCTGAGAAACGTTTCCTCAAACATATGGGGAATTCCTGTCTTTAAATGAATGCACTTTGTTGTTGAAAGGTGTTCAACGTAACAAGGACATTTTATGATAAAAATATCTGAACAAACAAATTTAGGACACATGTTGACCTGTTTACGGAAACAAATTAGCCATACAAGGAAGTGAAGATGATAGAGTTCAATCAAATTACTGCTGGAATCTCTATGAATTATAACCCACACATTGATAAGGAATGATGATAGAGATAGATAATTTCTGACAAGACATCTCTTGACCCAAAATCTATCAGTGACTCAGTGTTTCTTCTGACTGTGAATCTTAACTCTTTTTAATCAGTAATAAGATATTTAGCAATGATTCCATTTTATCTGCCCTAATAACAACACAGACCTTTCTCTGTTTACAAAGTTCTCATTTTCTTAGTGTTGTAATTTCTTTTTATCATGCTAAGATGTTTCCACACATATATTCTCTCAAGCTTTTTTCCTGCCTTGAAATGCCTACTCTATGCACATTTCCTTACCCAATCTCTGCTCTTTATGGAGTAAATTCCTACTATAAAAAGACTTCTTAAATCTTCACCGATTCTACTGCTTTTTAAAATCTCCTCTTCATAAAACTTCAGTTGTACATAGCTGGCACTTAAATAGACTCTGACTGTTTTCCATTCTCTGTTGTTCTGTTTGTATAATACATGCCTCTCCAACTTGATAATAGAGTTTATATCTTATCCTTCGGTAGAACTAACAGCACTTGGCACCATGTTGTGCTCTGCTAAACTTAACAAAACATGATACTCAAGCAAGTCTTCCAGCCTCACAGGGTCATCTTACCTTCAGAATTTACATAAACATTTGATTTTGACTATTTCAGCTATCTCATATAAGTGGATTTATGAGTGTTTATCTCCTCTGATTGGCTTATTTCACTCAGCCTGATGTCATTCGGTTTATCCTTAGTGTTGTCTATGGCAAGATTTTCTTCTTTTAAAGGTTGAATGCTATGTCATTGTGTGTATATACCATATTTTCTTTTAGCTAATTCTCTATCAAGAGTAGAAAGATGGTTTTCAGGGCCTGGGGAAGGGAAGAAATGGGAGGTTGCTGATAAATAGGTATAAAGTTTCAGTTATATAAGAGGAATGAATTCTGGCATTTGCTACACCATTGTGCACATATTCAACAATATTGTATTCTTAGAAATTTGTTAAAGGGGAAAAAAGGGTTTGAGCTCCCAATAAATGATGACGGTATTGTTTGGGTGTTCACATTTTCCCTTATGGCATATCCACCTTCCACTGAACTCCTGATCCTGTCTCTGTCTTCAGAACGTATTATCTGTTTTCCATACAACGTCATTGTCAATCTGTTTACTCTCTGGAGAACAGCAGCACACATTTATTTAAAAATCTGGGTAAATGAGGCACGTATTACATTAGTAAATTATAACACAAAACCTAGATACTAGTAATGCAAATCTTTCAAGTCATCGATAACAAGGATTATCCCATATATAGCTCCATATTCCTACAGTCTTGCTAAACTCCGCTTCTCTGTCCACCCACAGACTTGGAATTGCTCTCAGCACCACAGCATTGCACTTACTTTATTATTTAGAGTAGATCAGTTCTCTACGGCACCATACCTTTCTCATTGCATGGGCGGCCTAGTGACACATGCACCAAATAAGGTCTGTTACCTATGTTTACTGCAGTCAGTAGAGTGCTCTGCTCCTTGCTGGGTGCACAAAATCCTCCCAGCATCAAAAGTATTGCTTTTGTGCACCACAGGTTAAATCAGATTCTTAGGCAGGGCCTTTCCAGTCTACCCTGTGTAAGCAGAAGGGAAGTAAGGATTTATGATTCTCCATTAAAAAGAATAACAGAGGAACGACTCTTCCAATTATATTTATTAATTAATGGAAAGGTAAGCTTTGCCCCTAAAAAGAGGTGAGATTCTAAAAATAATGATGGAATAATAGTTCCTTCAGTGTGGGCTGAATTCTTTCCTCTTGAATTCTTCATTTAGTGGAGCTGCAACTCCCACTGTTGCAGAAAGGATTTGTTCACCACGCAAACATAGGAATGTGGTCCTGGGAATTTAATTATTCCTACAATAAAATTCCTGTTCTATTAAATATAAATAGGTTTGCCTAGTTGTGTTAGGGATTTTATAGTACTTAAATACCAATAATTATTCAAACAGATTTATTGAAAGTTAATGGCAATGTTATAATAATGTCGGTAAGTTTCATATGCAATAGTTGTTACACCTCATTAAACAGGTTGGTAAATGATCCATTGCTGTGTAATTAACATGCAATGACTGTGTTACTAAATCTTAAACTGTAAATTAAATCCTGATTTGAGACACTTAATTTTAAACTGTGATTGAAAACTTCTTTGGGCATGAAACTCCAGAGTCCCTTTTATTTCTCACTGTTTCTTCCTACCTTCCTTGTACCCCACCATATATGTTTGGAACTGAAAAGTAGGCTGCTCTTATTTTGTGTGGTTGAACTTTTTCTAAATGGAGAAAAGCATGCCTTTCTGGGAGGTGAACAAGTTTTGAAAGGAGAATAATTTTTATTTCACATCTAGCTTTTTACAGATGGAAGATTACATTTAAAAAAAAAATTAGAAAAGGAAATAACTTAAAGCCTGAAAACATTGACTCATACTTGCATAGCAGAACATTGTGCAAGCTTGTCAAGCTTCATTCGGCTAATTCAGAACAAAACACCCATCTATTTACCCAAAGAAAAATCCATGATGCAGGTAGGTCTCCTCAAGCTTTATTGAACCAGCTCTATACAATGAGAAACTTGATATTAAGTAGGCAGGGGTGGTTTCTCTATATTTAATAAGGAGAATAAAATTCTGTCAAGGTTTATATGTATTTCAAAAACATACAGAGTTGAGCTCCTCTGTGGCATACGTCGGAGTTTGTGTGATAGTGGACCAAAGAATAGCAATACAATTTTTTTCTCCAGAAGCTATAACTTTTTACATCTTCTTTTGTGTTTTTCGGTTGCATTTTAGTGTACAAAAAAAATGCCTGTGTTAGGATTCATATTTTGTGAAACTTGTCTCCATTGCTAGACTATGATATTTTTCAGTAATATCTTCATACAATTTTTAAAATCCCAAGATTGGAAAACACTGTTTTAATAATTTGAAATATTTTATATTATCTTGGCTCAATGTGGTTATTTTCCCACAATTCTTTCAATAAAAATAATGCAAGAAGATGCATACGTTTTTACTTTAGAGTTTTAAAGCCATTGGTCTTTTTACACTGCCATGATTCTGTAGGAGTCTCTGATACAAGGGATGTTTGACATCTCATCCATCATTGCAGGGCAGGATTTTCTTCAGGTGGGCTCTGAAATCATCCCACTTGTGCCAAGAAAGGTCATAACATTGTTGAAATTACTAAATATTTATGAATCATAAGAGAGTACAATTTTGTATAAACTGAAATACATTACTTTATCAGAACATAATTTTGAAATATTGTCAATGAAGCTTTTTGGATATACTTGTATATAAGAATGTAGTCCTCTTCTGAATATTTGGATTAAGAAAAAGAGAACAAATTATTACAGAATGATAATTAGAACATTTTGTAGAGCAGCAGGGTAAAAACCTTTATTTATTTATTTATTTATTTATTTATTTAGAGACAGAGTCTTGCTCTGCCACCCAGGCTGGAGTGCAATGGCATGATCTCGGCTCACTGCAACTTTCGCCTCCCAGATTCAAGCGATTCTCATGCCTCAGCCTCCCAAGTAGCTGGAATTACAGGCACCCACCACCACGCCCAGCTAATTTTTGTATTTTTGGTAAAGACAGGGTTTCACCATGTTAGACAGGCTGATCTTGAACTCCTGACCTCAGGTTATCCACCCGCCCCTCGGTCTCCCAAAGTGTTGGGATTATAGGGGTGAGCCACCGCACCTGGCCATAAAAGTTTTTTTTATACAATTTTTTAAACCTGGAAGTTAAAGTTTTTCCTGGATTCCTTTTTATTGAAAGTATTTGTGCACATTTGTTCATGCTGCTTAACACTTTGATATGGAAATCTTTGTGCATCCCCTCTTGTTGCCATGTGTCTCAGGTGGACATATCTGTCTTCAAAAATGAACTGAAGGATTGCTTACTTTTTATAGCTTTTCCTGTTCATCTATAAGAAATTAGCATCTTCCTCTTTGGGACTTCTTGCTGTCAAGATACTATACTGCTTGTGGCGACTTATGTATGTCTTTGGTTGTCTTTCCCTAATTGACTCCAGGCAATTTGCAGACACAGCCTATTTTCTATTCAGCTTGAATCATTAGCTCAAGTAGCGTGATGAACCCATAGTAAAGACTCTGAATTTTTATTGAATATTTACCACTCTGACACTACATGTAAACATTCAGAGAGATTACCATGACTGCACTCTGCCTCCTTAACTACTGCCGAGAATGAGGGGGTGGGCACTATATCCATGTCTCCCTCCATCTTCTTAATTAAAACCTTCTCCCAGGAAAAGGCTGCCATTGGTCTTTTTACACTGCCATGATTCTGTAGGAGTCTCTGATACAAGGGATGTTTGACATCTCATCCATCATTGCAGGGCAGGATTTTCTTCAGGTGGGCTCTGAAATCATCCCACTTGTGCCAAGAAAGGTCATAACATTGTTGAAATTAATAAATATTTATGAATCATAATAGAGTACAATTTTGTATAAACTGAAATACATTACTTTATCAGAACATAAATAAAAGTGGTGTCATGAAACTATGAACCCCCTGAGGGTGTAATATTCAGGCAAGTATTTCTAAGGAAACTCCCTTCCATGTGCGAATCTCTCCAACATAGAGAAATTATTACTATAGAAATGTGCTAATTTGAGTTTTCAATCATTTCAGTTTAAAATAAAACTGGGAATGGAATTTAAAAGCATAATGTTTATGTAAAGTATAATCAAATTGCATTTGTAAATGCATTTGTTTACTTTCTGTGTCCATCAATAGAAGAGAAGTTGCATGATAATTAGATTTCTCATTGTTGAAACCTGTGTGCCTCGAATAATGTGTGCTCAGTAGATACATGTGGAGTCCATGAAGATTTGTTTCTTTTTTTATGAATTCTACTTAAAGATAAGATGTATGTGACAGTTTGCCTTTAAATAATATGTTCACGTTATTGCTTTTTATCCTACCGTGGCTCTGTATGATATGTAATTCAGTTTTAATTAATCCAGTTTTGAATATAGGGAAACATAAGTATTAAGAAACTTGACTAAATTAACAAAGGCTATTGCTCACAGACCTAGCAATAAAGCAATGTTCTCTTACTTTCAATTCAAGGTCATCTCTATCTTACCAAGATACATAATTATAAAATTACTTAAATTTGTAAAAATATGATTTGCTTATTTCTAATAGTCAAGTTATATAGCTTGGTGAAATTTTAGAGTTTAAACTTTAGCGTAAAGTTAGTTTGAGTCTACATTTGAGAGACACCAAAAAACAAGATAAATTTGAGAGACAAAATAAATGTTTTCTATACCGTCTCCTTTCTGATCCCTTAATTTATATATAAACACACACATATACATATATGCACATATACATGAGTATCTATGAAGTGTACATATATATACACACGCACACATACACACATAAAATTTGTATATTTTGTTAAATTCAATAGTTCATTAGCACTTCATTTTCTTTATGGCCATTTGTAAAAGGATTTACTGTACTTAAGGAAGGATGATATTAATTATCTACTTTCAAAGAGATATATTCGTATTTACCAGTGTCTAGAGAGGATCCCACTGGACTTTCCAAGTGATTTTACTGGACCTCATGCTAAAAACTCGACACGCAATTCCTTCATGCAAAATGGAAAACACCTGACAACCGAGTCTCCTGTATGTAAAGAAGAGAAATGCCAGGAAAGATTGATCAGCATGACAGCAGGAGAAATTTTGTTAACCTGCTCCTGAGTGAAACTTGTAATAAAAGCAACAACATTCAAAGTCTCTGGAAACAACCCTAAAGGAAACGTCCCTAAGGGGGAAAAAAAAGCAAATGAATAAATATCTACCTCTGAAAATCAATGGAAATTTGTTAAGAAAGTGAGAGTTTACGATATTTGAACTAAGACTACTCCCTTTTTCCCTTAACCCAGCTCAGTGAAATAGAGACTCCTTTTGAGATTTTTTTTTTTTTTTCAGCCAAGAACACAGGGCTTTCTCTCAGCTCTCAGTTGCAGGGCTTTCTTACTGGAAAGAGTACAGCTTCAATGTTACTCATCCTGCCCTCAGCTACTCTTGCTGAGGCTAAGTCCCAGACAAATGCAGATGATAAATGGTGGTTCTCTTCTTCTCATCCACTAATAAAACGGGGACTCTGCTTTGGGTGTGGTGTGCTATAAATGTTGGGGTGCCTATTGCTTACCATGGAGTGGTTCTGCTCCAGGAAAGATAAGTCAAGAGGATCTCAGGTTACTGACCTTCTCTAATGAGTGCTCAACTCCTGCAGTCAGAGTGTCACTGAGAGATGGGTTTATCGTTTTCTTACTCACAGTTCCAGGGCCTTGGTTCAACAATTTTGTCTGTGTGGAGAAAAGAAGGCCATAAAACCAACAGTTCCTAATATCTTTCTAAAAGCAATGAACTCATTTGCAACAGAACTTGAAGAATTTCAAGTCCGTGGTGACTCTCAAGAACAAGAAAAGATGTGGTAGAAGGGAAATGTCAGGAGGTTTCTAGACTGAATAAAGATTTAGCTTCGATTATTGGCCAGTTAGTTTGCAGAAGAGAATTGAGGAATAAGACAGTGGAGAGGAGTCCACATTGGTCAGAACAAATAGTGACTATAGACCTCAGAAACTAGTTCTTCAAGGAGTCACAGTTTGATTGCATTAATTTGTACAGCAATTTACATCCCCGGACCCTTGAAAACAATGATAGATCTATAGAGATTATTCCAGCAAAATAATACAGATTTAAAAACTGAAGACAAATGAAAAGAACCTCAGAAAAATGTGAGACACCATTAAGTACACAAACCTCAGCATAATGGAAGTGAATTAAAAAAATATAGAAAAGAATAGAAAATATATTTGAAGGAATAAAGGCTGAAAACTTCCCAAATTTATTTTACAGCAAATCACTCTACAAGCACAACAAGCTTCATAGGATGAATTCAAGGAGATCAACAAAAAAGATTTATACAATTGTAATAAGATTATACTAAAATGCTGAAAGTCAAAGACAAGGAGAAAACCTTGAAATTGGCAAGACAAATATGACTCATCACTTATAACCCAATAAGATTAGCAGCTGGTGTCTCAGCAGCAATAATCCAGGCTATAAGGCGTGGAATAGCATATACAAACTGATTAAAAACAACAATAAAACTGCTTACCAAGAATTCTATATTCTCCCAAGTTAGCTTTCAAAAAGAAAGGTAAAATTAAGATATACAGATGGGAAGAGGGGACAAGATGGCTGAATAGAAACAGCTCTGGTTTGCAGCACCCAGAGAGACTAACAGAGAAGGTGGGTGGTTTCTGCATTTCCAACTGAGGTACCCAGTTCATCTCACTGGAACTCGTTAGGCAGTGGGTGCAACCTGCGGAGAGCTAGTAGAAGCAGCCAACAAACATGAAAAAAAACTCATCATCACTGATCATTAGAGAAATGCAAACCAAAACCATAATGAGATACCATTTCATGCCAGTCAGAATGGTGATTATTAAAAAGTAAGGGAAAAATAGATGCTGGTGAAATGTGGAGAAATGGGAACTCTTTTTCACAGTGGGTTGGAACGTAAATTAGTTCAACCATTGTGGAAGTCAGTGTGGTGATTCCTCAAAGATCTACACCAGAAATACCATTTGACCTAGCAATCCCATTACTGGGTATATACCCAAAGGATTATAAATCATTCTAATATAAAGATATGTACACATATATGTTTATTGCAGCACTACTTACAATGACAAAGACATGGAACCAACCCATATGCCCATCAGTGATAAACTGGATAAAGAAAATGTGGTACATATACACAACGAAATACTAGGCAGTCATGAAAAAGAAGGAGCTCATGTCTTTTGCAGGGACATAGATGAAGCTGGAAGTCATCATCCTCAGCAAACTAACACAGGAACAGAAAACCAAACACTGCATGTTCTCACTCATAAGTGGGAGTCGAACAATGAGAACACATGGACACAGGAAGGGAAATAACACACTCCAGGGCCTGTTGTGGGGTAGGGGGTAGGGAATTGCAAATTAAAGTGATAATGAGTTACCACAATATACTTATTAGAATACCCCAAATTCAGAACATGGACAATACAAAATGCTGGCAAGGATATGGAGCAATAGAGACACTCATTACTGGTCGGAATCCAAAATGATACAGAACTTTGGAATACAGTTTGGCAGTTTCTTACCAAATTAAGCATACTCTTATAATATGATTCAACAATTGCATTTTTTGATACTTACCCAATTAAAATGAAAATGTATATCCACACAAAAATCTGCCCACGGATATCTATAGAAGCTTTATTCATAATTTCCAAAACTTGAAAGCAACCAAGATGTTATTGAGTAGGTGAATGAGTAAATAAATAAATTCTGGTATATATATAGACAGTGGAATATTATTCATCACTATAAAGAAACAAACTATTCATTCATAAAAGGACATGAAGAAAACCTAAATGCATATTGCTAAATGAAACAAGACATATGTATGATTCCAACCTTATAACTGTCTAAAAAATGAAAAGCTATAGAGATGATAAAATGATCAGTGGTTGCCAGGGTTTGGAGTAGAGGGAGGAAGGAATAAATGGGTGATGCACAGAGGACTTTTAGGGCAGTGAAAATATTCTGTATGATCCTATAATCATAGACAGATGACATTTTAATTTTGTCCAAACGGATAGAATATACAATACCAAGAATTAACTCTAATGTAAATTATGAACTCTGAATACTAATAATGTGTCAATGTAGCTTCATCAGTTGTAACCAATATACCACTATGGTGCAGGATGACAATAGTAGGTGAGGCTGTGCATGAGTGAGGTTAGAAGATATATAAAAACACTCTGTACTTTCCACTCAATTTTGTTATGAAACTAAAACTCCTCTAAAAATTACAGCCTACTAAAAATCATTAAAGAAGTTAAAGTACTAAAATGATATGCATTACAAAAGTAAAATTTCTTCTCTAAATTCCCTACTGAAACATATTAAGTGCCAAATATATGCATGGCATTATGCTCTGTGTTAGAGACTCAAAGTTGAAGTACATATGAATTTTATCTGCAAGATACTCAAATACTTTTTAGCTAGATAAAACTTATACACACATAACATTTATTCCAGGTTATGCGATTGTGACTAGTCTCAAACTCCTGTACTCAAATGATCCTCCTGCCTTGGCCTCCCAAAGTTCGGGGATTTATGGGCATGAGCCATCATGCCTGACCCAAGAAACACATGTTCTTTCTGGAAAAGCTCATTGGAGGAGGTGACATTATTATTGGTCTTTGAAAGAAGGAAAGGCTTAGGAATATATAAATGGTGAAAGTTTTCCAGGTAGAAGAAGCTGCAGAAGTGAAAGCCTGGGGTTTAGATAGTGGAGATTTGATAACACAGCAAACCAAAATTAAGGATTCAGTACAGAGAGAAAGCCTCCAGACGTAAAACCCAGAGGGGCATGCTGGAACAGGCAGTCACCTGAGCGTGTGAGGAAGTGATGAGAGGCTAAGCCCAGCTGCAAGGGGGAATACTTCTTTGTCTGAGACAAAAAGAAGATGAACAAATACTCATTTAAAACAAATAAAAAGCTGAAAAAGTATAAATCAGATAATTTTCTATAATTTATTGCAACATCCTCGACAAAATCAGCACATTCTAGGTATAGTTTAAAGCTTAAAATCAACAGTATGTGCAAGAAATAATGTGACAAATATTAAATTAGAGACTAAAAATACAGAGCTGTCATGAACAGGTGAACCGATTGTGCTGCAAAATGGTGCCCAGATGAGGACACAATTTGGGGGCAGGGGTTGCTGGCAGAGTCTGTCAACTCCAAAGCCACCTTTCTCTAATTCACAACACACACACACAAATGTCAAATGGGTGAGTAGCGGTTCTAAAAAAATCCAAAATTAAATTGATGTTTGCACTTTATAAAAAATAATTACACTCTTAAGTGAACGTAGAACAGTCAACTTAAGAGAAATAAGTGCCTTCAGGCTAAATATAAGGGACCAGAAACTTTAAAAGGGCCTCACATCCACTCCATTAGCTCTGGACCTAGAGCACTATAAGCCGTTGCAGAATCACCGTGTCTAAACTCTGTGTGGAAGAAGCAGTCACTTTAAACAAGCAGGATTTCTTTCCATCTTAGTTATGTTGGAAATAGTCCCAAAGCTACAGAGCAGTCTAAATAATTTGCCAATATATTTACTATGTGGATTTAATTGCATAAAATTTCACTTCAGCCAAATGGATTTTCTGAATCATAACTTAGTTTGGACTTCCTATCTTAAAATCATAGCTAGCAATTTCTGAAATTCTTAATGACTTGTCTGGTAGTCAAATTGTAAATAAAAGAAATGTCTCCAGATGCTCAGGTATTTGGGGAAATTGCTCCTTTCACGGAGCAACTCAAGTTGTTGAAAAGTAAAAGGCAATATTATATTTATACTGGCATAATTTCAGTACTCAGTGCAACTCTCAGCCATCCAGTATATAATGCTTAGGAATTAGAGAAGAGCACAATCAATCTTACCCCAGTTCACTGGGCGATACAGAAATAGAATGTAAATATGAGGGAATAAAAACAAGAATAAGTTGATGTTTGTACTTCCCTCTGTGTAACTATTAAATATCAAACTATATGCAATGTACTATTTCACTCCTGACTTTTAGATTTCTCATTCTAATAATGCTTAAGTATTTTTAAATAAGTATAACCTCAATAGCATTTTGGAAGGCTGCATAAATTATGCTTTCCTGACTCTGCCTAGGCTGCCTTGGTGGTGGCTATACAATGTTCCTGAAGCAGAAAATTAATCAAGTAATATGGGTCACGTAGAAAAGCATGGAGTACCAAATGATCCCATCGCACTGATTTTCAACGGGTGCCAATTAACAGAAATAAATGCAGTTTTTAGTTTAAAATTATTTATTTATTGCATATGAAAACAATTGCTCTGATTCAATCCATTTTGTTTTTCTCGTGACTGCTATCCTGTATAAATAGATTTATCATTTCTGTCTGCTCATGAAAAAACAAGCTTATGCTATCCTTGTAACCTACATCTTACCAGTAATAATTTCTGGGCTGCCATATGTACAGGAACAGGAGGCTTGGCCTATTTAAATGAGTTTCTCAAATAAATGCATAATATAAAATCTCAAGTATTCTTATCTTTAGAAATCAATGTTTCTTTGAAAATATGAGTTTTTTTCTGCATCCAATTATCCATTATGAAAAATAAGATTTTATGGACTTTGGCTTCCCTAATTCTCACAATAGTTCTAGAAACATAGTTCCTTTCTTTTATCTACACTGCTTCCAGAAAGTTTTTAAGAATAACTCAATTAATATGCAGTTTTCTTTACTTTTCCACTTTTTTTTACCCATCTCTAAGTCTTTCCATAATTATAAGCACACATAAACTGTCCACTCTTTAATACTAAGCTGATTCATTTCATTTTCATAAACCTAGTGTCCCTTTAAGTTCGTGGTTTTTCAACAAAAATAACAATAATCTTTGTTATAACACAAGGTATTTCTTGTAAAAAATCAATGTGGTTGCAAATAAAATATTAAATGCTGCAATACTGTCCCATTCTCCCTTCCCTTGTCCAAAATCACTCTTCTGGCTGCAAAGCTGTCAGCCACAGCATGACATCTGCTAAAAAATGAGTTCAACTCAGAATCTTGTCAGGTGTAGCCCACGTTTTCTGTTCTCTAATTTTCTAAAAACAACAAACAAGCCCAGAGCATAGGAAGGTACTTAGATGGCTTCTAGGGAAGCTGTCATTTCCACTGTAGCTTTATTCTTTACTGCAGATAGAGGCTGATACTAAAAACTGCTGGAAGAACAGAGAAAAATAAAATAGCATCAGCAGCATGTTGATAAATGTCAAATGAAGGAAGAAGATACAAGATCATAAAGCAAATACAGGGGGCTGATACAGAATGAGAAGATACTTGAATATGTTAGTGAATATTCAGAGCTAAGATAAGGGTACGAATAGAGTAATGTATAGAAATGTTTCATTAAATGAGAATTACACTTGATCATGTCTAGCACACTCTGGTTACAGCATTTCTAAATATTTGCCTAAAATATTTTATGTAGTCTACTGAGATAATGAAGACACAGCCAAAATATGTGTGTGAGTGTATGAGTCTCTCATTCCCTATATGAACTATGAATGGGAACAATATATATAAAGCATTGAATAATTTATAAGTATATATTTCCAACGAAATACTTGAGCACATATATACAAATATATGCACAAGGAATCTCATGACAATATTGTCAGTGGTATGAAAAAAAAATGTGTATGTGTGTGTCTATGTATGTGAGTATGTATGTGCATGAGAGAGAGAGAAAGGACTACATAATATCATCAATGGAAAACTGTGCAGCAATTAAAATAAATAAATTAGGTTACGATTTAGAAATATCTTAATTGCATATTGTTAAGTAAAATAGCAAGCTACAGAACAATATGAAGAGTCCAATCCCAATTTGTAAAAACATCAAAATAAAATTGTAGTTGAACATATAAGATTTATATTTATATGAACAGAAAAATAATTTTAAAGGATAATAAATGTAGAACTATTAAGCACAAAGAAAAGGCACAGAAGGACTTACCCAGCTTACTATATACACATATATGTTACACAAGCATGTTTTCTTGTTTAATTTAGACAAAAAAAATTAGAAGTGCATTCAGCATTCTCAGAATAAGTGCATTGTTGAACAGTTTGGAAGTGAGAGGAATGTCAGACTTCCTAGTAGTCTCTTTCATTTATATTTCAGTACCTCCGGCCATTTTTAAAGGGTAATAAATACATGGAGTTGATGGCTATAGTGACTTATTTATTCTTTTCTCTTTGCTTTGAAGTCAAGAAATATTTGTGCTCCCTTTTTCATATGACTCCCCTCTGCCCACCCTGTTTCCACATAGTCTGATATTAAAACAACTCGGAATCACATAATAAAACCCTCAACAGTTGTCTCTTGACTTTTAACTCCATGATTAAAAGGAGACTGAAATTATAGGTTAGAGGACTATCCAAAGTATATACACATGTCATAGTTAGTTCAGATGTTATGCAGAGTACAGCAAAGTGTAGCTCCAAAGAAGACGGAATAAGCAAATGTTAAGTAAATGAGTTTAATCCAAGCAGGTAAGAAAAAGGAATGTATTTAATTTATATTGAAGAAGCAGTCACTTGGTTGGAGGGGAAAAGAGGGTTTAGAGTATAACTGTAGAAAACTGGTTTCTGGGCACGGTGGCTCTCGCCTGTAATCCCAGCACTTTGGGAGGCTGAGGTGGGTGGATCACCTGAGGTCAGGAGTTTGAGACCAGCCTGGTCTACATGGTGAAACCTCATCTCTACTAAAAACACAAAAATTAGCTGGGCATGGTGGTGGGTACCTGTTATTCCAGCTACTTGGGAGGCTGAGACAGGAGAATCACTTGAACCCAGGAGGTGGAGGTTGCAGTGAGCTGATATTGCACCACTGCACTCCAGCTTGTGCAATAGGGTGAGACTGTCTCAAAAAAAAAAAAAAAAAAAAAAAAAAGAAAAAAAAGAAAATTGGTTTCTGGGCATCTTTAGAAACTCATAAATATTGTACACCCTTTTCCCCCAAAATTTCCTAAATAACAAAACGTGCAGCCATCAACAGTGCACAGGGATGTGGAACAATAATGAATGCTAGCTACTATTGTTAAGTTAGATTAAATTTGGCCTGTAACTCCCTCTGTACTTAATAAACTTTAACCTAACTTAATATGTAAACAAATTGCTAGTTAACCTGAGAATATTTTCTTATAACAAGTAATTTAATTTTGGCCAATTGCAGCAGCTGAGCTTTCAACCAATCATAGGTTGCAAACTGATTGGACATGTCCAAATTATGTGAATGCAAACATTAGCCAATCAGGCTATTTCTGTATGTCACATCCTTTTCTGTCTATGAAAGCCTGCCCATGTTTCTGAGTGAAGCTCTCTGAAGCTTTACTGCTTCAGGATATTGCCGAATTCACGAATTGTTTCTTTGTTCTAATAAACTCTGCCAAATTCAATTCATTGAAATTTTTCTTTTAAGATATTGGCATCAAAAATGGGTTTCAACATAGATCCTCAAGGACCCCCAGGAGCTCTGAATGAGCAAACAAAGGTACTCAAGAGGGTCCCTTGTGCCTCTTGATCTCTTACAGCAAATTCTCACTGTGGACAAGTGTTCTCTTTGATTTCAGCTCCATGGATTTGTGTTTTGAGCTGACTGATTTTGTTTAAGCATTTTTTTACTGGACTGGTTCAGGATTGAATTGGATTCTATAATTCACTGGATTGGATCCTGTTAGAGGCCTCAGGTAGCCACTTTTTGAAAATGGTTCATCCAAATCTAAGGAATCTTACTTAATGAGACAGCTGGTAACTTAAAAAATATATATTCAAAGAGATTTATTCTGAGCTAAATGTGAGGACCATGACCCATAACACAGCCTCAGGAGGACCTGAAAACATGTGTCCAAGGTGGTTCAGTTACAGCTTGAGTTTTTACATTTTCGGGGGACAGAAGTTGCAGGCAGACATCAATCAATACATGTGAGGTATACATTGGTTCAGTCTGGAAAGGTAAGACAATGACACAGGAGCTTACGGGTCATAGATGGATTCAAAGATTTTTTGATTGGCAATTGGCTGAAAGTTAAGAATTTAACTCTGAAGACCTGGAAACAGCAGAAAGGAGTATCTGGGTTAAAATAAGCGGTTGTGGAGACCAAGATTCTTATTATGTTGACAAAGTCTGGTAGGTGGCTGCCCTTAGAGGCAATAGATGGGAAATGCTTCCTATTCAGTCCTTTAAAAGATACTAGACTCAGCTGATCTCTTCAGGATCAGAAAAACACCTAAAGAAGGAGATTCTCATCCAAATGTAAATTTCCCCCACAAGAGGCGGCTTTACAGGATCATTTCAAATAGGTCAAAGAATTGTATCTTGGAGTAAAATATTTTTATTTATTTAAGAGCCTGCTGTCATTTTGTGATGTTTCTTTTTTTTTTTTTTTTTGAACTTTTATTTTAATTTCAGGGTACAAGTGCAGGTTTGTTACACAGGTAAACTTGTGTCATGAGGGTTTGTTGTACAGATTCTTTCATCACCCAGGTATTACGCCTAGTACCCATTAGTTATTCTTCCTGATCCAGGTATTAAGCCTAGCACCCATTAATTATTTTTTCCTGATCATCTCCCCGCTCCTGCCCTTCACTCTCTGAAAGTCTCTAGTGTGTATTGTTCCAGTCGATGTGTTCATGTGTTCTTATCATTTAGCTCCTACTTATGAGAACATGCAGTATTTAGTTTTCTGTTCCTGTGTTAGTTTGCTAAGGATAATGGCCTTCAGCTCCATCCATGTACTTGCAAAAGACATGATCTCATTCTTTTTTATGGCTACATAGTATTCCATGGCATATATGTACCACATTTTCTTTATCCAGTCTATCAGTGATGGGCATTTAGGTTGATTCCATGTCTTTGTTATTAGGATACCAGTTAACCTTATGTGTTAATACAAAAATTGTGGGCCTAGAATCTGTATATTTTTTAAAAAATGATTTAATCTTACTAAGAACAACTTAAATTTACAGTGGCCACAGTGGGGAATTTTTAACTTAGATAAATCTGTTTATTTGTGAAGTGCATTAAGAAAGAAAATATCAAAAATGCCACAAAATCAATGGAATGAATTCTTTAGCTGGTACACACGGACATCTAAAAGATTGAATAAAACCAAGATTTCCTCTTTAAAAAGTTTCTAAGAGAAGGCAAATTAAAAATCTTAAAAGTATTTATTCATAAATATCAGTCAAAATCTTTAGCCATATGGGCAGGAAATTTTGTTCCACTGGCCAGAAAAACAAGTGGAATCCAAATAGTCTTTAATAAATAATCCACCATGTGTTAATTATACCTGGTGCAGGAATACAATTTTAGAATGAGATCTATAAGATCTTTTTCTGTTTATATGTTTGTATGCATGATATACATGTGTAACATTTATCTCCTTAAAATATCACAAATTAGATTGTAAAATATCTGCATTTACATGGCTTTAATAAAAATAAGTACTTATATAAATGAAGCATTCTCTTAGAACAAAAGATGACCTAACTTGAATGCTTTTGAAGTTCATATAAATTCAGTAATCTTTGGAAAATAAGAATATTGTTGATTTGATTAAAATATACATATCTCCAGAGTTTTCAGCATTAAATATCATGCAGATGTACGGCATTTTCTACTTAAGTTCAATGGTAAAATAAACTTAAATTATCTCTATATTACAAAATTGGAAACCAGAAAAGTAACTTAAGATTGTAGGTAGCTGTTTAAAGTCTCATCTTTACATGCAATCCAAGCATAAATATTGAAATAACTTAGTTAAATAGATGTAAACAAGATAAAATTCCCATGTAAAAGATGTCTTTCCTATAGCAGAAGGTTTTAACATTCTTTTCATTAGAATGGAAAGATGAGGCTCAGGGAAATCTGTACAAACAAAAATCTAATTCTCAGGCCTATCCACAAAAAAACAAAAAGCCTGAGTATAAAGATAAAACTGTGATTCCTTTACAGTTTCTTATTCAAGGGATACTAAATATATTTGGTGGTATTAGTAAGCATGTCCTGTTCCACACTGACAAATTGTACAATGAGGAAGCACATACTTCTGTAAATTATGATTCATAGATTTACCAACTGACAGATTGCTGGTGTCACAGACAGTTCACAATTGCTGTCTTCTTAGTGTTCACTGAAAATTAAGGTCACTAAGAATTAAATATTCTAATTAATATATGTAACTAAAATTGTTAGAAATAATGAGAAGCAACTCTGTATGCAAGCATACAAAGAACGTAAGATCTGCTTTTGTTAAGAAAATGCTATGAAGATGTGAGGGTGTTGTATTTTTCTTAAGAAAAAAAAAAGTATTTTTTTTGTCCGAAAGAAGAATGAGTGGGTGCTCCAAAATGAGAAGAGAAAAAGTATAGGACAAAAAGTAAATGAAAGACAAAGTTGTAGAAGATTTTTCATAGATAAATCTTGTGAAAGACATTTTGTTTGATCAAGCTGGCTAAGATTAAAAGAGAATTGTTTATAAGATTTGTTTTCTAAAAGTTGAGAATTGATATCAAAAGTATACTACTGCAAAATTAGAATTTGGTTCTCTGTTAAAATAAAAAAGTTTTCTTAGAGTATTAGTATATTCTTAATTTGAAATCATGAAAGATTTTTCTTTACCTTTTAGATAATTGGCCTGGGAAACCAAAATTCTTTTTGTTGCTGAGATACTTTTCTGTGCTTCGTGTTGTCTTTTTAAAGTTTTGATTGCATAAGAAAATGGAGTCATCTCTACCAAAAGAGCTAAAGTTTTTCTACAATGATGGAACTTTCTACTATTGCTCACAGCTGCCTGTGATGCCATTTGATCAAGTGTTTTCAACCTTTCACATTATTTATTTATTTATTTATTTATTTATTTATTTATTTGAGAGGGAGTCTCACTCTGTTGCCCAGGCTGGAGTGCAGTGGCATGATCTCATCTCACTGCAAGCTCCGCCTCCTGGGTTCGTGCCATTCTCCTGCCTCAGCCTCCCGAGTAGTTGGGACTACAGGCACCCAACACCACGCCTGGATAATTTTTTGTATTTTTAGTAGAGATGGAGTTTCATCGTGAGAGTCAGGATGGTCTCAATCTCCTGACCTCGTGATCCGCCAACCTTGGCCTCTCAAAGTGCTGGGATTACAGGCATGAGCCACCATGCCTGGCCTACCTTTCACATTTTTAACAAACTTTCCAAAATTAAGTTCTAAATTAAATCTTTTACTTGACCCTGAATTAACTTCGGAATTTTCCAGATGGCCCTTGGAACATCTCAAAAGTATACCTCTATTTATAAGAGGAGAAATATTGAACTAATTCCATTTATTCTATACATTAAATTATATGCACACTCTTTGAGTGTTGGGTACACTAAAATTTCAGACTTCACCACTATTTAATTCGTCTATGTAACCAAAAAACACTTGTACCACAAAAGCTATTGAATTTTTTTTTTTAAGTAAGAAAAAGTTATATGGAAAGCATTGTTAAATAAGTACTGCTAAAACCTTCTTTGAGTTGTATTTTTAAGAATGTGGGATGTGTCAGTACTACCTGTTTCATAAATTATATAAAATACATATAAATCTATTAGTCCTTGTGTAATACTATCGGTGATAATTCTAGTTATTATCTTAAAATAATATTCTCAGATTATTAACAGTTACAAACCATATGTCTTTGTCAATTGCATCATTATTTTAATGAACTCTCATCAGATCTTTAACCATGGCCATTTTAAGTCTTGTAATTCATAGACAGTTAATTGTTTACTCTGGTACTTTCCCAAACAACTATAAGCTGAAAGTGTTTTACCTTTAAGGAGATTCATGGAAAAGACTCTCACAAGTACAGGTTTGTGGTAAATGTAAGATCATACCATCAGACTAGGTAAGAATCCCCAGAACTCTAAAGAAGAAACTTACTGGTTCATAGAGCTTCTAACATAATATTCAGCAGAGCAAGAATTAATTAAATACTGAGGACATTATTTGGCAGATTTTCGTGCTGTGTCACCCAGTATTAAAATTTTTAAGAATTGCAATTACAATGAATTCCATAAGATTGATCCAAGTCAAGTTATCTATAATAGCCTATATTAATAACAGTGCAATGCACCTGATCTTTAAAAACAAATTTTGTATCTGAAATCATATAAATTCAGTGTTAATCATGGACTCATAGAGAGGCTGGACTGCTGCTTGGTCCTTCCTGAGTCCTTAAAGCTTACATTATTAAAACCTATTACTCCAGGATTCACCATGGAAGAGATACAATAATTCACATTATGAAAAAATATTGGTGAAGTTACTATTCTAAAATCACTAAAATGGTTTATGATCAATGTTTGGTTTGTCAAATCCATAATTCTTGTAAGAAAAATAAAAACCTCAGGTGATACATTTCCAGCATCTGCTCAATCATTTGAACAACTGCAGATGGATTTCATTCAACTGTCACCTTTACTGTATATTTTCTGGGTATGTAAAAGCTTTCTCATGCATGAAGGTCAATACTATAACAGTAGCTATAATAAACGGTTGTTAGAAAATGTGTTTAACTTATGGGACATTCATGAAGAAATCTCCAGTGACAGAGGTACTTCTTTCACTGGACAAGTTGTAAACAAGTTAAATAAGGTATTACAAATGCAGTGGCATTTTACAAAGCTAATTGAACCAATTGGATTGCCTCAGTCAAAGGTATTAGCAATTGATGGCAACCAAACTTACTCCTGCTGGAAAGCATAGATTGACCCCTTATGAAATAGTTACTTCAAAGCCTATCCCTTTAGTAATACAACCTCATGTAATTCTCACTCATAAATTTTGACATGACTCAATAGTGCAAGGCTTTATTACATTATACCAAAGCATAATTTCACCAGGTGAAACAAATCCTTCGTAACTCACCAGTTAACGACAACCGGATCTTTCATGATCTAGAACCTGGAGACTGGATCTTTTGAAAAAAGCACACCAGGGAAAGACAGCTCTTGAATTCCACTGCAAGGGACCATAACAAATTCTTCTCTGCAGCCAAATTTCAAGGCGTCAAGTCTTGGATCCATATCTTTCAACTCTAAAGGGCCGCTCCAGACTCCTGAAACTCTACACCTGTTAGAGATCTTAAGATAAAGTTGACCAGGGAAATTTC
This sequence comes from Rhinopithecus roxellana, assembly GCF_007565055.1. Classification (NCBI taxonomy): domain Eukaryota; kingdom Metazoa; phylum Chordata; class Mammalia; order Primates; family Cercopithecidae; genus Rhinopithecus; species Rhinopithecus roxellana. The sequence continues at coordinate 141,432,592 of NC_044553.1, read as the reverse complement.
CCCCAGAAGCAGATGACATTCAAGATGTGAACAGCTTTCCCAAGATTATGTATCAAAGCTGCTTTGCTGTCATGAAAGCCTTACCTGTTTTATTTAATTTTCCCTTATTTTCTGTTGTTTGAATCTGATATAATTTGGCTCTGTGTCCCCACCCAAATCTCATCTTGATAGACTGTGGACTTTTCAGTTAATGTTGAAATGAGTTAAGACTTTGTGGGACTGTTTGGAAGGCATGATTGGTTTTGAAATGTGAGGTATGAGATTTGGCAGGGACTAGGGGTGGAATGATATGGTTTGGGTCTGTGTCCCCACCCAAATCTCATCTTGAATTGTGCTCTCATGATTCCCATGTGTTGTAGGAGAGACCCAGCAGGAGATAATCCAATCCTGGGGCTGATTTCCTCATACTGCTCTCATGGCAGTGAGTAAATCTCACAAGCTCTGGCGGTTTTATCAGGAGTTTCTGTCTTTGCATCTTCCTCATTCTCTCTTTGCCTGTTGCCATCCATGTAAGATGGGACTTGCTCCTCTTTGCCTTCTGCCATGATTGTGAGCCTTCCCTAGCCACATGGAACTATAAGTCCAATTAAACCTTTCTTTGTAAATTGCCCAGTCTCCGGTATGTGGTTATCAGCAGCGTGAAAATGGATTAATACAGAGTCTCTTTCTTTTTCTTACAAAAAAATTCCGTCGGAAAGTAGTCTGCAGATTGCAGTAGCAAAGGCTTATGCTCTAGCAAGAATCCACAGAAATTATTGGGCTTATGGACTATTGATCAAAAATCAGAAAACAACTCCACTAATGCCAATGTGTCCCTATATTCCTAATATGAGTCATCCTGAAACCACAAAGAAGAATGGAAAGTGATTCTTGATATTCTAGACATCACTACTATTTGCTTTCCTACAGGTAATGGAAAAATACCCTGACTTTTCCAATCAATAACTTAATTGCTACCAAATATAGAAAATCTATCCAAGTGATACCTGTAAAAAGTATATTGTACTTCCAGGCATTGTTCACTCAAGGCCTTGGTACTACTTAAGTGGCTAGAATACATGTTTGTATGATGTTACTCTATTAAATCCAGTAAGCTGCCTTTCCACTAAATGTGGTTATGAACCTTCACAACATGCTTTATAAAGGAACCACAAAAAAGTAAATCTTTCCCTCGACCTGTCTCAAGAGTCATGCAGACTTATAGGCAAACAAATATAACTGACTCCTGCTCAAACACCATTTGATAGCCTTCTTTTCCATATCTGAGGGCCAATATGGAGTCTGTAGAGAAATTTCTACTCTACTGTACCTCCTTCTTTATACAGATGTTACTATTTGGCCTGGCTCTGTCCTGCCTTCTGAATAGCTTTCACTAAAAGTTCCCAATAAGACCTCTCATAATCAGAGGCCAAAGTGGTCATTGACTGAAATTAGTACCAACCTCAAAATACATGAAGATATGTTAGGTTCCACTGAAGAAAAGTTCTAGTGACATTCTTGGGGACCCAGTCTTAGTGGTAGAGAGGTGCTTGTTGTAGGAAATTTAAAGCTAATTTGTAAAATGGGAAAAGTATTGGATTTTATAGTCAATCAGACCTACCAGGGGCTCAGATAGGTAGAAGCTACTCTCCAAAATGTGGTTGAGAATATTCATGTTCAACAAAAACACATAATGCTTTAGAGCGCCCCTGTTCCCATGTCGGGGGCTCGTGTGGTGTGGTGCTGAAGAAAATGAAGTGTTGCACTTACCTTTCCCCTGATTTTATTACCACAGAAAGCTTAATTAGAAAGGTGGCTGTTACTCCTAGTTCTCTAGGCACTGCCATTAAGTACATTAAAGAAATTTCTCAGAAGGAAGAAGCATAATGTGTTTACGGGAGCAGCTAATAGTTGGTTTGAAGACATCCCAAATGGTGGATGGCAAGCTTGACTATTCCAAGGTTTTCTTTTCCCTACAACCCACCCAAGATTTTCTAATCTTTATTTATTTGTTTATTTACGTATTTATTTATGTATTTGTAGTAAGTCTCCAAGTTACTATGACTTGTATTACTAGGTTAAATACAAAAATGAATACTTAAGGCAATGGCCTTACTCAAACTGTGGTCCTTAATTGCCATCGTATCCGGAACAAAGACTATGACTCATTGGACTGCCGAACTATTTTTGTTTCCTAAACTTTGAACTGTTTGATTTTGATCAGTTTGGTTTGCAGATAGTTCTGTTAAGGAGTACACTTCCATTTCGTGGTATTGTCCTCCTGATAGCCATCATAATAGTTTCTCTGATGTGTCATATCCTTTTAAGGGTTTTAAGTGCTTGCGTGTAGCCTTCCTTTGTACACCAAGTGGTCTCATTACGGTAAACATAAAACTTGAAAAAGCACTAAAAAGTCATCCAACTAATTTGACATTGTTAATTAAGACATCTGTATTGAGACCAAATAATCTAGTATGATGGTGACAGAAAGGCTGTCAGTCCTCTAAATTGAAAGGCTAACTGAAAGTGGGAAATTGTTAAATTAAATTAAATTAAATTTGATCTAAGGCATTTCTTTTAACATCACACGGAGGAAAAATATTTAGACAAAGTTTGGCTTTGTTAAAAAGCACATTATATGAAAGGGTATCTGAGGCAGGTTTACCTAACTTTTAAACACACATTGGTTTTGACTTATGTGTCATAGCAGCTATTGTTTGTTTTCTTTTTTTTTTAATAAGTGTACATAGTTTTCCAAAAGCATCCACCTGACACTTTCAAATGTGTTTTACAACTTTATTCATGTGCTTGGCAGATTCTGTGCAGGAATGACTTAACTCATCATGCATTTGACATTCCATTCCATATGTTATATGATTACAGGAAACAAGCGAGTATCCTCTACACTATTTTCAGTGTTTTTATTCAGTTCCTTGGGTACAAAACACATTAAGATGCACACAGTGATAGCACAGATTTACCTATACTGTGGTTCAAATCATGGATAGCAAATATTTGTTTACAACCTCTCTCTTCACTACCAGTACTTCAATTTGAAACATTATTATCATTACTAGAAATGTTGGAATAACCACCTGATTCATCACTTTACATCCAGGCACTCCTGGATTCAGTATATCCTACATCTTTCACTGTCGTATTAACTTTACTTTTGCCCAGTTTTGACAGATTTGAAAAGAACTTCATGTTTCCTTCTTCCCTACTGAATCTGCCATTTGAAACTTTTCATTACAAACACTTAATTGATTGTTCCTGTCTTATCTCTGTTCTCCCCTTTGCAACTTCCTATTCTGTGTTTTCTTCTCAACATGCCCTACACTTTCCTTTTGATTTTATTTATTTATTTATTTATGTATGTATTTATTTATTTATTTTGAGACGCAGTTTCACTCGTGTTGCCCAGGCTGGAGTGCAATGGCATGATCTCAGCTCACTGCAACCTCTGCCTCCCAGGTTCAAGAGATTCTCCTGCCTTAGCCTACCAAATAGATGGGACTACAGGCACCTTGCCCAGATAATTTTGTGTTTTTAGTAGAGACGGGGTTTCATCATGTTGCTCAGTCTGGTCTTGAACTCCTGACCTCAGGTTATCCACCCACCTTGGCCTGCCAAAGTCCTGGGATTACAGGCATGAGCCCCTGCGCCCAGCCTCTATTTTCTTGCCATCACACCCGGCCTCTATTGTCTTGATTTTGCATCTTTCACCGGAAATCCAGACTGTCTTTTCCTACACTTGCCTTTTGAGGTTTAACCAACTCTTAATTTGTGCTTGATCGACACCAGGTCTGAGAGTTTCAGAATGGAGTAAGACACTGAATTGAGTTTAAATCTTCCATTTTTACAGATGGGAATAAAGTATCTACATTTCAGAGCAGTTGGAGAAGAGTGCCTAAAACATAGTCATTAATGGTTGCCTAGTTTTCCCACCAGCAACCATTAAATGATGCATTTAAACATTTTATTTTTTTACTATTATGCTTTATTTCTCATTGCTCCTCAATATAGATTTCTAATGGATAGGGAAATAAGAGCAGATTCTGTTTGTTTAACGTGCTTTTGTTGTTGTTGTCGTTGTTGTTTTGTTTTGTTGTTTTTTGTTTTTGAGACAGAGTGTCGCTCTGTCTGGAGCTGGAGCGCAGTGGCACTGTGTCGGCTCACTGCAACATCTGCCCGCTGCATTCAAGTGATTCTCCTGCCTCAGCCTCCTGAGTAGCTGGATTTACAGGTACCGACCACAATGCTTGGCTAATTTTTAAAATATTTTTGGTAGAGACAAGGTTTCACCATGTTGGCCAGGTTGGTCTCAAACTCCTGACCTCAGGTGATCCGCCCACCTCAGCCTCCCAAAGTGCTGGGATTACAGGCATGAGCCATTGTGCCCGGCCTTGTATACATATTTCAAAACATCATGTTGTACAAAAAGGCCCTACCTAGGTAATAAGGCTGGTGTGGAGTAGACATTACAAGCAGAAGAAAAAGAAAAAGAAAAAGAAAAAGGCATGCAGGCATGAATTAGTTGGTAAATGCAAAGAAACTTCAAATAATTCACACTAAGGATAAGCTAACAACGTGGTGCTTAGTAAGGCCATGGAGTTAGTCACTGGCCTGGAAATAAAGGTCTTTGGAACTTGAGAAGGTAGCTTGAAGCTTATATTGTATGTAAAACACTGAAGAGCTTTTGGTGTGGTCTGATTTGAATTTAAGAATAATTTACATAGAAATACAGAGGATGGAAAAAAAGAAATAAAGCTGCACAGCTGGAAACTTGCAATTGTTTATATAAAATCATCATCACTAATATTTCCATAACATTAAGTATATACCGGGCAATTTCTAAGTGATTTACATATTAACTAATTTATAAGAGGAGGATATGAAACAGATATGTACATATGTAAATGAAAATATGTTTCCCATATAATATGGTAATATTAGAGAAATTCTACAAGTGGAAAATATTGCCTCCCAAGAGAATAATGAATGGGGCACATTACCATGATAAAATCAATCAAGTTGAGAGAGAATCCTTGGCTCACCTGGACCGACATGAATGGGTAGCTGCTCATAGGACCAGGGCTGTCCTGACCCTTCCCTGGGAGGGCCTCGATTTCTGATGATATTCCCATTTCAGTTCCAGTTCACAGGTATATGTACAAAAAAATAAATAAAGAAAGAAAAAACGCATGTTTCCTTAAGGTAATTAAGCAAAACTCCAGTTACAGTCAAAATATTATATTTTGCCTCTTCTGTGTAAATCTGCGTATTATTTCCCTCATGTTTTTTGTGTTGATCTTCTCATTGAACCTTTAAAGAGTGTTTTTATTTTCATCATTTCCCAGTTCTCAGGAACACTCTAAGTTATCTCTTCCAAGAAATGAAAGGTGTAGAAATATATCACTCGGATCTTTATAGAAGATTTTATACATCAATGTGTTACACAATATTTTCTTAGAAAGACAAGGACTATCGTGATATTTAAAATTGTATAAAAATGCGGAAATACATTTTATATATCTGAATTAATGAAAAATAAACTTTCTTGGGTGATGGTAGTAATGACGAAAGGGGAAATTACAAGTTAATGAGATCCAAGCAGATTTTTCTGGTAACTTTTTTTGATCACTGAGTAGAATTGAAAATCTGTAGAGAAGGGACAAATTGCACATATCAACAATGTCAAATGTTTTGCATTTCTATGATGCTGACAATTTTAAATATCTTTCCAGCAAGAGTGGTGCAGAAACACTGAGAGCCACTTCTTAAAAAATGTTTTAGAGGCTGGAAGTTTCTTCAGCAGCATTTTCTAACTGTGCCAATTCTTAGGCCACATGCTACTTTAGTTTTCTATGATATTTTATTATGTTAAATAAATATTCCTGAAAAAAATTTATTCTTCTTGAGTCAAGTCACTTATTGCTTTATTTTTCTACTTATCTTCCAAAATTATTTTTGAAGATTCAGTCTCCATCTTTTCCTCACCTCTTTACTCTCTCTCATTTCAGATACCATCTCACTCACAGGCTTCATGGTCACTTCTGTTTGTATCAGTCAAAATATGCTAAGTTATGCTGTAGAAACAAACAGCTCAAAGTTGTAGTGGTGTGTAACAACATAGTTGTGTTGGTTTTTGTTTGTTTGTTTGTTGTTTGTTTTTTGAGACGGAGTCTCTCTCTGTTGCCAGGCTGGAGTGCAGTAGCACCATCTTGGCTCACTGCAACCTCCACCTCCTGGGTTCAAGCGATTCTCCTCCTTCAGACTCCCAAGTAGCTGGGATTACAGGTGCCCACCACCACACCTAGCTAATTTTTATATTTTTAGTAGAGAAAGGATTTCACCGTGTTGGCCAGGATGGTCTCGATCTCCTGACCTCATGATCCACTCACCTAGGCCTTCCAAAGTGCTGGGATTACAGGCATGAGCCACCGTGCCTGGCCAACAACATAGTTTTATTCCCCTCACAGTCCTTAGCCAGGAAGAATCCACAGCAGTGGCCATTGTTGTGACACTGGAAGTAGAGTAAGGTGGGGCAGGAAGAGGTTAGGGGCTCTGTTCCATGCAATTGTTTACGCTACACAACTCAGACCTATGCCATGGGGAATATTGCTGGTTGATGTGGAGGAACAAATGAGCTGTGACCAGGTAGAACATGGCTCTCAAAGCACATCCCCAAAATGACACCTTACTTCAGCTCAAGTTGCATTGCCTATAACAAGTTAGGTGGCCAAGCCTATTCTCAACTAGGAGTAGAAGTATGATACTTCCCAGAAACTATGTAACACAATTTACCTACGTTTCAATGACCCTCAAACTTCTATTTCTATTTTAATCCTTTTTTTTTTCAGCCCCAGTCCTGCCTTTCCCATTCTCAACTGGACACTTCCATTTTAATATTATATGAGTGCCTCAAACATTTATCATATCAGAACAATAATTCATAATCTCCTTCCAAAGCCAACTGGTCTCCAACGTCCATATACATAATTTCAGAATAATGTTAAACTCCTTGACCATTTCCCATGTAATCACTCCTGTAAACCCTGTTGATTATGCCTTTGAAAGTTTTCTTATACTTAAACCTTTATTTTCATTTTCTTCCAATTTACTGAGTTCAGACTTCCTATCTGGTATATTTTACGCTTAATAGTATACAAGGCAGGTAAGTCGAAATAAGTTTTGACTGTGTCATTTTCTTTGCTCAGAAGCCTTTAGCATCTCCCATTGTTTAAAAAATACTATTTAAACTCTTCAATCTATAATTTAAGATTGCCTAAGGGTTACCACCCAATTTATCTTCCCTCAGTTCCACATATTCGTAGTTTGTTCCATTCCAGTTAGAAAAGTCCTCACCCTCTGAACACAAAACACAATTCATATTTTCATATTGTTGTCTATTACTCGTTCTTATGTAATTTATACATTTTTTATTCTTCAGAGAGAGTTCTGTACATAGACGTTTCTCAATACCTGGCTGAGAGGAAGAAAAATAACACTATGTTGTTTTATGTGAGCATCATCAACTGCCTGACATTTTACAAGATACTTTTAAAACATCATCTTATGTATTCCTTACTTGAGTTTTATGAGATAACTACAATTATCTTCATTTTATGCATGAGGAAAACCGCAGCTTTAAATAAAAAATGGTAAGAAATAAGGGCCAGAATCAAAATACGGTTGATTCAAAGCCAGTCTGCACTTTTATATTTAATATTTGGAACTGTGTTGGATGTACATTCATCTAGTAAGTCTATAACTTTGCCCCAATGTCTTCCTTGAGTTGAGAATTTTTCTAGGTATAGAGTAAACTGATTATATCACATTGTGCTGATTGCCTTAAATCAAACTAGCTTCAGAGACAAATAGGAAGGTGGTCCTCAAACTCCTTACCTTAAATATATGTTCCTCCTTAGGTCTATTGTAAGCCTTTAAATGTAGCGTTTGCCAATCTATGTCACAGCGTTCACCTATCAAACATGATGACAACCTCATAAAATTAAGATATCCTGTAATCTGCTTCTAACATTCTATGTTTGTAAAGATTCCTGGTAACTAAAGATTATTTGAACTAAATAATCTTTCAAAAATCAGTAAAAATTCCTCATAGTGTCTAATATAAATAATATAGAGAAATATATATGATACATTGAGATGTTTATATGAGATATATTACTAAATATCAATATAAAAAACCAAGAATTTCTCTTTCAATAATTTCATATACCCCCAAATATATACATTTTAGTTATATTGAAAAATATTCAAATAATAATTGTAATTCAGCTGTGATTCACTCTTTTTCATCTCTCAGCTCCTAAAAGTGAAATTCCACTGGAAAAAGCCAGAGTTGTGTAAGGTACCAAGAAAAGTTTTTCCAGATTTTACTATTCTGGGAAGGAAGATTAGTGTGGAAGAGACCTAAAGTCAAATCTGCTCATATTAACCCATAAATACACAAAATACCAAATACAAAAGGTTCAGAAAGTTCTATTTCTAGAATATATATGGTTGGTTAATTCGTAAATTAAGTATCCCTTAAAGATTTGGTGATTTTATTGGGCTGTCTTCACTGAGAAAGGTAAATATGGCTACTTTGCTTTAGGTGTTAAACAATCAGAGCTCACTCAGGGGTGTTCTTTTTTTAAATCAAAGTCATTTTATTATTGGTAATCAATAATCAACAATCCCAAATATCCAGTCTTCTATCCAAAGATAATGCAAAATTGATTATGACCTTCTATTTGAGAATTCTTTTACCTATGGCTGAAATATTATTCAGTCATAAGGTACTTCTTGAATTGTGAATAAGCTTTAGAATCTTAGTCTAAATCAAGAAAACTTTTATGAAAGAAAATCAATGCTGAGTACATATCTGAAATATGCAGAGGTCAGTCCTTATTAATGTAATTTGTAATAACAGCTAAACAGAATAAAAAACAAACATTTTAATTGGGATTCTCTATTAATAAAATAACCTGTGCACTTCAGCCCCTAACTGGCATAGTCTTCTTTATGTGTTTAATGAGTAAACTGCCTAGAGCAGAAGGAACAGGTGATAAAAGAAATTATTTTAATAGCAGTAGAAAGGAATGAAGAAAAAAGAAAGACCCATCTAAAGAGTGAACTATTAGTAAAAATTGGGCCTTACTCAGTTTTATGACTGTAATATCTCTTTTAAATGTTTCACTGCCCCTCAGGAATGATTGGAGTGCTTTTAGCTTATTTATAAAGCCTACACGTAACTATGACATCACCTATTTCCTTAACTTCCTATCTCTGTGGCATCATCTAATGAACACACCTCAGAAAAGATAGCTTCCTTGTGCTAGGATTTGGAGGAAGTATCTTGAGAAAGACCAAAGGGAACTGTTCTTTCTGATTTTTGATTACTTGGAGTAAGTTCTATTTTATATATTAACAAAATGGACATAATATTAACAAAAATGGCCATAAAAATAGACTAGGTTGTCTACAACAAAATGATCAGTAACATAATTTTCCATAGTGAATTCAAAGCAAATGCAAATAGTACAATATTTTACTTATGAAGCAGTTGTCCAAGTATCCTACTGTGATTTCTGTAGGTATGTAATTAATATATTTAATGCTGGATATCAGAAAGAGAGAGAGAAAGAGAATTCCATGATTTAAAGTTGTGATTTAGGTACCTAATACAACTGTCATTCCTCATTTGTGATTTTACTTTCTGTGGTTTCAGTTACCATAGTCAACTGCAGTTCAAAAATATGAATTTCTGGGAAATTTCAGAAACAAACAATTCATAAGTTTTAAATTACACAGCCTTCTGAGTCATGTGACGAAATCTCATGCTGTCCTGCTCCGTCCCGCCTGTCTTGAATCACTTCTTTGTCCAATGGATCCAATCTGCCTATGCTTCCCAGTACTTATTCACATAGTAACCATCTCAGTTATCAGATTGACTATGACAGTACTGCGGTGCTTGTGTTCAAGTAACCCTTACTTTACTTAATAAAAAGTGCAAGAGTAGTGATATGGGCATATTGTTATAATTATTCTGTTTGATTATTAGTTATTGAAGTTAATCTCTTACTGTGCCTAAACTATAAATTAAACTTTATCATAGTTATTTACATATTAAAAAAAAAAAAACAGAGTATATGTAGGGTTTGGCAATACCTGCTGTTTCAGGCTTCCACAAGAAATCTTGAAACCTATCTCCCACAGATAAAAGGGGGCTCCTCTATTCCTCTGGCTCTGTTCGAGAGCCAAAACAAATTGCAAAGGCAGCACTGTAAGGTATCATTTTAACCTTCCATGTGTTAATTATCCATGGGAAATTCTAGACTTGCCAGAAAAAGACTGGATGGACCAACCTGTCAATAGCCATAATGAAGCCATTTTAATGTCAGTCATCCTGGTGAGAGGAATCTGGAATCTGAAAATTGATCAACAATTGTAATGTAGTTTCCAGTGTGTGCTTCATTTACCATAAACATTAAAACCACTTTAAAAAGAGAGTGCTGGAGTATGAGAAAGGGATGCAGGCAGAGGCTGACTGAAAGAGTAAAGAAGAGACAAAGAGAAATCAGAGAGAGGCAAAGCGATGTATGGTAAACACGTACGAGCTCCACACCTGTGTAAATTTGTGAGGGTTCTAGGAAGCTATGAAGTCAAAATTCTCCTCAGTCTTGCCCCAAAGCAAAAGAAAATTGCTTTAGCAACTATCCCCCAAATGCATAAGGAATCTTTTTATAAATAGGTCCTTTGTGATTTGTATTAATCACCACATATGAAAGCTTTCAGTCTGAAAAGTAAATTTCAAGGTGTTGAAGCAACTTCAGCATGGAGCGTATTGCTTTTGGAGGAAAGCTGTCATTCTTCTGTGGGTGCTGTCAAGTACAAGTTGTCAATATGAGTAAAAGACTACGGGCCACTTATAAGAGGGAGCGTGAGGGTAAATGATGAGGGAACTTGGGGTTAAATTGCTGGGAGCCCTATTTTTTTAATTAGAAATTCCATCTAGTAGTTTCTACCCTGCAGGGATTCTGAGGTCAAATCCAGAGGAATGTGTTTACAAAATGACTGAAATTTGTAGGGTCAAGTTCAAATCAACATCAATAATTAAAAAAAAAAAAAAAAACAAAAAAACAGTTTGACTTGTGTTATTAACTGTGTTCTAAAAGTTGACATCTCGTGAGAATTTCTCACTCTCAAAGTTTTCCTCTGCCCTCTTACTTTGCTATTTAAAGAGTGGTTAACACATCACTGAAAAAGGCAACTGTGTTAGAAACCCGCATGACTATACTTGTTAATGGGGAATAAGGTGTTTGGTCTGTGGTGGAATGTGCCACTCAGACACACACGATCCAAATGAAGCCAGTGGAGCCATCTCAGTTCATAACTTTCACACCACACTGTGTTTTTCTTTAGGTTCTCTTAATTCAAAGTCTGTGATCTTTGGAAACGGTTTTGTTTTCCCATGGTCTTAGTTGGGCTTCCTAGAGAGCAGTGGCTAGCAACCACCCTCTTTCCCAGCCTCACTTGAACTCTTAACAACAATCCTCTTGTAATGATGCCAGTTCAAGGGTAGGATTAGGATATTTGTCCAGGAGACCTGGAATTTCTCGGTTTCACTTTCTGAATTTAAGAAGGGTAAATTTACTCCTGAGTTTTAGAAAAGATATTTTAATTCTCCTGTTGACCTTATGTTCAGATCCTTGAAGATAGCAAGGTAATTTTTTAAGTGCTGAAATATATTACATGAAGATTCCTATATATATATATCTCTCTGGATTTACTTTTCAACTCTCATCAATTCAACTTGGTCAAGATAATAACATTTCATATTCAAAGATGTGTATCTGCTATGGGAACTCAGAAATTAAAGATTCACCAACCAAATGACCAAATGATTCTAGCAACCGACCTTCACAGCAAGCAAATTTTCCTTTTTTTTTTTTTTTTTTTTTTTTGAGACAGAGTCTCGCTCTGTGGCCCGGGCTGGAGTGCAGTGGCTGGATCTCAGCTGACTGCAAGCTCCGTCTCCCGGGTTCACGTCATTCTCCTGCCTCAGCCTCCCGAGTAGCTGGGACTACAGGCGCCTGCCACCTCGCACGGCTAGTTTTTTGTATTTTTTAGTAGAGACGGGGTTTCACCATGTTAGCCAGGATGGTCTCGATCTCCTGACCTCGTGATCCGCCCGTCTCGGCCTCCCAAAGTGCTGGGATTACAGGCTTGAGCCACCGCACCAGGCCAGCAAGCAATATTTTCTAAACAATGGGATATATATGGTGGAATGAATGATTAGCATCTACAGTGATAATAGAGTTCTCTGAGCAGTTTGAAAACATACTATGGCAAGCCACGCAAGAGAAGATGAAATACCACATCAACCTGGACCCTCTCCATATGGGTTCATGAATAACAGGATCACCTACACACAGAAAACACTGCCACAATTTCACAGTATTCATCATCCAGGAAACCTATGCACTTAATCTGAAGAACATGTGTTGATGATTGGCACCAACAAATACTTCTCTATCCTTGTAGACATAAAAGCAAATTTGGCCCTTTTTCATTTGAGCACTATTTTCTACCATTTCAGTTCTCATCAGTAGATAACAAGTGGTAATGATAATTCCATGCCTCATGGTTATTATAAATTTTGTATATCTAGTAAAATATCAAGTTCTGTTCAATGCGATTTTAGAGAAAAATGTAAGTATTTCCTCTGTTCATTACTTGTTTTACATGTGAAAATTAATGATTGAAAATAATAGCTGAGTATGATGTGAGCATTATGTTGTGAGAATGTTTAAATCAACTGTTTAAATAATGCATATAACATGTGCACTCCACCCCGATAGAAAAAACCATAACCCAAACCAGTTGTGTGTATGTGTGCATGTATATATTCTCTTTTCATCAGTGTATTGACTCTATCAACTTAGCAATGTCATATAAATGAACAGGTACTGGTTACTTGTTTTGGAAAATGAACCGTGAGCATCAATTAACTTTGAAGTAATCTTTACATATATCAAAATATATATGTAACATGTATTAATTCCATGTTCAAGGAAATTATTCTATATCACAATACTTTATGCTTACATCAACCTTCATTTCTGGACTTTATCTAAAAGAGAAATCACATACATTTCTCACATATTTTAGTTAGAAATGAATGTTCCTATGTCACAGCATGACCATACCTAGTAGCTGTTTTCCTTTTGCTTATACAATTCATAAAATAGATTTATCTGCACTTATGTAATACATATATATAACGTAATTGAAAAAAGTATTTGAAAAAATATGTGTGCTTTCCAAATTTTAAAGTCTGTACTTTCAATGATCTACTTGATTACAGTTACATGTGTGTGCATACATGTGAGGAGAAGGCTGTGTGTGTGGGAGTGTATGTGGACCTATGCATTTTTGGCATACAGTGTCATGAAAGTCTGCTAATGCATACTGTCACTTTTGCATTGAAATTTGTAATAGATCTTAGGAAAAGCAGTGCTGCCAGACACCTGGTTTGGGAAATTAACCTAAAAAAGATACTGATTTTTAAGAATGCAACCAAATAATTAAAAACAAACAAGTAAACTTTTTTGTTTCTTTTTTACAAACTACTTTTTACAAACTATCTTGTTATTTATGCTTGTAGTTTTCTTGCCTTAAATGTATTGGCACTGTGTTAAAATATTAAACTACATATTTGACAAATATTAAATGCATATAAAATTAAGTAATGTGGAAGAATTGTGTGTCATTAAATTAGAACTATATATTTATTAAAACTGAATGTTAATATTTATTTTAAGCTTTCTTGCAGCCAGGGTAAACATCATAACATATGAGAAAAAATGGCAACAATAACATGTAAAACATATTAAAGGCACATATCTATTTATGTTTTTACATGGCAAAACACTGTTTATAAACCTCATTTAATATCTAGTTAAAATTAAACATTTTTCTAATCATCAAACTTATTTCTGTACTAAATCAAGGAGGAATTTGTTTTTTTTTTTTTATCATGCTATAGGTTGTTGAATAGTCTATTCTGCAAACAACTAACATTTGCAGAATATATGGAAACCACTCTTCATCAGATGGTCTTTAAATTATTACGGCACGAAATAAAAACATAAGCAAAACCTTTCCTTGCTAAATCTATATGAAATATTTGTAATGATGAGCACTTCAAGCACTTAAATCTAACAAATATAATCTTAATACAAAACACACAATGACTAAGAAGAAGGGATTTTAGCTTCATAGTGTAAACACTTATGTATCAATTTTAGTTCTGCAGTTTGGTTTTTTCATGGTCATTTATATTCTGCAAAATTTTTTGCTGCCAGAAGTTGTGTAACAATGAATGGATATTTGAAGTAAATATGAGGATGTATGTAGGTTAATGGCACATTGGATACATTCAATTTATGTGAATGATACATTCCTCCTAATTAGGAAGGACAATTTTTACTGTAGTAATTATAACACCTTGATTTTTAAAAATGATTTGTGACCTAAGCACTTTTTTATACATTATTTAATTTGTAAACTTCAGAAGTATTATAATGCACATGTTATTTTCATTTCTATCTACTTATTGAGATATAATTCACATACAACAACATTTACCCATTTTAAGTATAGAATTGGGTGAATTTTGGTGAATTTATGCAGTTGTGTAACACCACTTTAATAAAACTTCAGGATAATTTTAATCATTCTGAAGACTTCCCTTGAGTTCAGTTGAAGTCAATTTCCTCCTCCAACTTCTAGTCTCAGGCAACCACTGATATGCTTTAATAAGCATACTTTTGCAGTTTCTAATTACATATGGTGCTAAGTAAAGATAGAGCTTCTTTGTCTTATTTTTTCCCCTGCATATTTTCAATTGCTGTAGCACTATTTGTTGAAAACACTGTCTCTTATTGAATTACTTTGGCATTTAATTGAAAATCAGTTGTCATTATATAAGTAGGTCTACATGCTATTGTAATCCAATGAGCTATGTTTCTGAGTTTATGCTAATATCACACTATCTTAATAACTGTACCTTCGGTGTAAACCTTGAAAACAAGTAGTGTAAGTTTTCTAAACTTCTCTTCATTTTTCAAAATTGTTTTTGTTTTTCAGATCGTATGCCTTTTAACATAAATTTTTGAATCAGCTTGTGAATTTCTTACAAAAAAAATGGCTATCATAATTTTGATTTAGATTGCACCGAATCTATAGATTAATTTGGGGAGAACTGCATAGGCATTGTATGTCTTCATTTATTTAGAATTTTTTCATTTTCCTTTCCAGTGGTTTGTATTTTCCATATCTTGCAGATAATTTGTTGAAACATTTACAAGTCTTTGCTATTTTAAGTGGATTTGCAGTTTGATTTAATGTTCTAATTGTTCACTGTTTATACCTCCCCCACTCCCCCACCCCTAACACAATTGGCTTTTGTTATTTGTCCTTATGCCCTGAAGTCTTGGTAAATCCACAGATTAATTTTAGGAAAAATTTTTTCTTACAATTCTTTAGTATATTATATGGATGTAAACATGATATATTAACAATGTTTTCTAGGTTCCATATTTGATGCTTTGACATCTAGGACTTTGCTGACCTGGGAGAGACTGCCTCCACCAGGGTTGGCTGATTCCTTGCCACTTGCCTGTGAACATGGCTTTCCTATGCATACTAACCAACTGAAGGCACTTACTCTCATTACCTCTTTATTAGGCTTTTACACTTTAGGCCACTATTTCACTGCCCTAATCATCCCAGGAGTAGGCTTAGACAAATACGGACAGCCCCCATACAGAGGCAAGAGCTCTCTAAAATTATTCAGACTAACCAATCCTAAATCTATGTAGCCTGCTTATCTTGCCCTGCTCATTCCTTCCAAAAAAAAAAATCATAAAAAAAACTCTTGACTACAATTCCCTTTTCTTGCTGCCTGTGATCAGCATTGGTGTTATTTCCCGTGGCCTTCTGTATCCTGTTCTTGGGAACTGTGAACAATAAACTATATTTCAATGAAAACTGTCACCTAATCTGACAGCCTCACCATACCTAAGTACAAATGAAATCTACATATTAAAACACAGGGTCATGTTGTCTACAAATGAAATAGTTGCACTTCTTCCTTTCCAATGTCTTTTATTTTTTTTCTGACTCATTTCAATATAGTTTTAAATGTTAACTGGTGAGAATACACAACCATACCTTTTTCTTAATACAAAGTAGAAAGCATTGAGTAGCAAGTTCTAATTTTTTTTGTTGGTTTATAAATACTGTTAATGACATTTATAAAGTTTCTTTTCATGTAAAGTTTGCTGAGAATTTTTATCATGAATGGGAATTGAATTTTGTCAAATTCTTCTGTATTTATTAAAATGAACATATATTTTTCTTTATTTTTTTAGTTATATTGGTTGAATTTTTAGATTGTTACACCAACCTTGCATTTTCCTGGTAAAATTCATTTTACGATGTGATATATGTATTGCTTTTATAGATTGCTGTGTCTCATTTGGCAAGTTTTGTTAACTTCTTGGTATGTATGTTTATGAATATTACTGGTCTGTAGTTTTCTATCCTTCCAATGTATTTTTAAAACATTAATAATAATAATATTAGTTTTGTAAAATAAGTTAGGGGATGCTCCCATCGCTCCTGTTATCTGAATTACTTTGTGTGTGTGTGTGTGTGTGTGTGGTTTTTCTTATATTTTTTTCTGTTCTTCTCCAAATACATGACAGAATCACCAGCATTGACATATAATTCTGGAGTTAGATTTACAGGAAAGCTTTTAATTACAAACTTAATTTTAAAAATTTATATAGAGTTATTCAAGTTCAAATTTATTCCTTGATTTATTTTGATACAATCCACTTTTTGCAGATTTTTTTATTCCATCTAGGTTGTCAAATATGTAATCATAAATTTGTTTATAACATTTTCTTACTATTTTCAATGTTTATATAATCTATTCTGATGCTTCATTTTTTCTGATATTGGTAATGTTTCTTCTTTTATTTATTTCTTATTTTATTATTCTTTGAACTTTATTTCATTTTAAAAATGTGTTTTTATATATATATTTTCTTCCAATTTTATTTTAGTTTCAGAGGCTACATGTAGAGTTTTGTTACATGGATAAATTCTGTGTTACAGGGGTCTGGTGCACAAATTATTTTGTCACCCAGGTAGTGAACATAGTACCCAATAGTTTTTCAATCCTTGCCCTCCTCCCGTTTCCCACCCTTAAGTAGGCCCCAGTGTCTATTATTCCTTTCTTTGTGTCCATGTGTACTCAAGGTTTAGCTTCCACTTGTAAGTGAGAACATGCAGTATTTGGTTTTCTGTTTCTGAGTTAATTCACTCAGGATGATGGCCCCAATCCATCTATGTTGCTGCAAAGGACATAATTCCATTCTTTCTTTATGGCTGTGTCGTATTCTATGGTGTATATGTACCACATTTTCTTTATCCAATCTACTATTGATGGGCAACCTAGGCGCTTATCTAGGTTGATTCCATGTCTTTGCTATTGTGAACTGTGCTGAGATGAACATCCAAAGTGTATATGTCTTTAGGGTAGAATGATTGCTATTCCTTTGAGTATATACTCAGTAATAAATTTCTGTTTTAAGTTTTCTGAGAAATCTCTGAATTACTTTCCTCAGTGGCTGAACTAATATATATTCCCATCAGCAGTGTACAAGCATTCCCTTTTCTCTGAAATTTCTCCTGCATCTGCTGCTTTTGACTTTATAATAATAGCCATTCTGCTTGGTCTGAGATGGTATCTCATTTTGATTTTGATTTGAATTTCGCTAATGACTGGTGATGTTAAGCTTTTTTTTCATATGCTTGTTGGCTGAGTTTTTATCTTCCTTTGAGAATAATCTGTTCCTGTCCATTGCCAGTTCTTTAATGGGGTTGTTTTTTGCTTGTTGAATTGTTTAAATTCCTAATAGATTCTAGGTATTAGACATTTGTTGGACACATAGCTTGTGGCTATCTTCTCCCATTATGTAGGTTGTCTGCTTACTCCCTTGATAGTTTATTTTGCTGTGCAGAAACCCTTTAATTTAATTACATCCCACTTCTCAATTTCTGTTTTAGTTGCAATTGCTTTTGGAGACTTTTTCATGAAATCTTTGCCATGGCCTATGTCCAGAATGGTATTTCTTAGGTTTCCTTCTAAAGTTTTTATAGTTTTAGGTTTTACATTTAAGTCCTAAATCCATCTTGAATTAATTTTTATATATGGTTAAAGGAAGGAGTCTAACTTCAATGTGCTGCATGTGACTAACCAGTTATCCTATTTATTGAATAGACAGTCCCTTCTTCATTACCTGTTATTGTTGAGTTTGTCAAAGATCAGATGGTTGTAGGTTTGCAGCTTTATTTCTGGATGCTCTAACCTGCTCCATTCGTCTATATGTCTGTTTTAGAAGTCCAATGTGCTACTCATTATGCCACACAGCCACATCTTTAATTTCTGATCAAATTTTTTCAAGATTTACTAATTCATTTAGTTATTGGTTATTGATTTTATATTAATTTTCTGATTTATATTTAATTAACTTCTTACGCTTTTCTATTTTATATTTTACCCTATACTTACTCTGGGTTTAATTTGTTCTTTTTCAAATTCTTAAGATTTGATCTCAGCTTATTGAATTTTTTGACCTTTCTTTTTATTAACATATTAACTTAAATTACACATTTTCTTTTCAACATTACTTTAGCTGCACCCTCACAATATTTATTTGTTGAATGTTTTTATTATCACATAAGTTAAAGCTACCTTGTGATTTCTTCTTTTCCCTGGAATATGTAAAAGTGTGTCATTTTTCCCCCAATGTTTGGAGCTTTCCTAGCATTTTTTGTTAGCAATTTCTTATTAATTTTGGTTAGAAAATAGATTCCCCATAATTCTAATCATTTTATATTTATTAAGAAATTGTTACGAAACACCATAAGGTCATTTTTTAAAAACTCATCTCAGCCAGACATGGTAGCTCATGCCTATAATCCCAGCACTTTGAGGGGCCAAGGCAGGTGGATCACCTGAGGTCAAGAGTTCAAGATCAGCCTGGCCAGCATGGCAAAACCCTGTCTCTACCAAAAATAAAAAAATTACCTGGGTATGGTGGCATGCACCTGTGATCCCAGCTACTAGGGAGGTTGAGGCAATGGACTCATTTGAACCTAGGAGGCATAGGTTGCAGTGAGCCGAAATCATGACACTGCACTCCAGCCTGAGCGACAGAGCGAGAAAAAAAAAAAAAAAAAAAAAAAAAAAAAAAACTCTACCAAAAAAATACAAATAAAACAAGCACAGGGTTGCATTCCTATATTCCTAGCTACTTGAGTGCCTGAGGTCTGAGGTGGGAGGATTGCATGAGCCCAGGATTTGAGACTGAAGTGAGCTATGATTGCGCCACGGGAATCCAGCCTGAGTGACAGAAAAAGACTCCATCTCAGAAAAATCAAAAGAAAGAAAAATATGTAGGTTATCATTTCTAGATGTGGGTGTCATTGAAACCAAGTAGAAAGGGACATTAAATCAAGGTAGGTGGCAGCACTATTCAAATATACTAAGTCTCCTTATTTTTGGTTTAGTTCTGTCAGTTGCTGAAACATTTTAAAATATCCACCTACGGCTGTAGAATTAACCAATGTCTCCTATTGATTCTTTTTATTTGTAATTCCTGTATTTGAAGCTCTGTGATTAGTAACTTATGTTTGTGATTATTATGTCTTCTTTGCCAATTTAACCTTTTTATCAATATAAAATGATCCCCTATCTCCAAAAATATATTTTGCTTTAAAATCTCTTTAATCTGATATTAATAGAGTGACTTCAGTCTTCTTATGATTACTGTTCGCATAGTATAACTTTTTGTTTTCGTGAATTTCAGTCTAGTTTATGTCTTAATATTTAAAGTAGCATTCCTACAAATAGCATATATTTACTTCTTCCCTTTTGTTTGTGTGTGTGTGTGTGTGTGTGTGTGTGTGCGTGTGTGTGTTATTTTCTAATCCATTTTGACAATCCCACATTCTAATTAAAGTGTTTTGCCAATAACCATGTAATATATTTGATTGAGTGCAGCTCCACTCTTTCATTATTTGTTTTCTATCCTGCCTCCCATTTCTGTTCTGGTGCTGTTCTCTTTCTCTTTTCTTATTTGACATTTCCTTTAGAACATAATTTTAATGTTTCTATCAACTTTTAAAACTCAGCTTATTTTATAGTATTTTATTGTGTAAGCTAGGGATTAAAATATGCCTTGTATCTTTTCATGTAAAATATACAAACCTTGTAAATGTGTAGGTTCACAGCCCACATTATTTATGCTTTAAAGGATATATGTACTGCTAATAAGTAAATTATTAATCAAATCAATGATCTCATTTATGTGGTTTATATAATATGTCATTTTTTGTTTGCTAATGTCAAGATCGGCTCTTTTTTAGCTTATGGTTTTCAACAATTTAATAGTGATGTGCTGAGGCACAGATTTTTTTGTATTTTTTTATCTGCTCATTGTTAAGAATATTTTATGTGGAAACTTCTGACTTAAATCAAATTTAGAGAATTCTCAGACATTATTTGTTTTTCTTCTGGGCTATTTCCTCATTTATTTTCCTTCTAGAGCTCTAATGACATGCATGTTAGACCACTTTATATTTTCTCCAAGGTCCCTGAGGCTCTCTTAATCATTTATAGTCTTTATTATTCTGTGTTCTTCACGTCGGATAATTTCTTTCAATTTATCTCCTAGTTCACTGATTCATCTACTATTTACATTGATCTGTTAAGTCCATCCAGTAATATATTTTGTATATTTATTTTACAAGAATTTCCACTTGGTTTTTTGTATTACATTATCTGTATTTCTCCACTGAGATTTCCTATATTTTCATTCATGGAAGCACATTTTGCTTCACTTCACTGAGTGGAGCTATAATAGCCACTTTAAAACTCTTATCTGCTAGTTCCAACAACTGGGCCATTGCAAAGTCAGTTTACACAAATGAGAAACGTAAACTCTTGTTTCTTGGGTAGAAGCTCATTTCAAACCCAGTCCTTTGTAATTAGTTTACATGATTTCAGTCTGTACCATGTAAAGAGAGCTCAGGGGTCAATAACCGAATATGTGATCACCTCTCTGGTTCCTTCCCTCCAGGAACTCCAGTCCCTTCAGTAGCCATAGCTTCCCTGGGTTAATTTTTCTAATTTCCTACATCATGACACTGCAGTTATTCTACCAACAGCAGTAGACCCTCTGTTTGTGCTATAATCACAAGACTGGGAGTTTTGTTTGTACAAATCCCCTTCTCTAGTGTCTATACTCCCCGCCAGTCTGCCTTCTTCTGATCGTTGTCCAGTGTGGCTGTTTTTACTATTATGTCTAGGTTTTATGATTGGTTTATTTGGGCAGAGGAGGGGGAGTATTCTGATAGCAAGTGATTACTCTATTGCCAAAACATGATTCCCATTTTTTATCTGAAGAAAGCTATATTAAATGAATTAAATACACTTGTGTAGTTAACAAGACATAACATTGGAGCTGATTCCACCTCCTTAATATCATGATAATCTTATAACACTGTTCATTTTCATCTAAGAATATACATTTTAAACTAAATGTATGTTTATTGATTTCCTAAAAATTACCAGTAACAGTAAAAGCCTGTAATAAATTCTATGGTTACTGATTAAATGAACACACCATTTGTTTAAGAACGTAAGTGTTACTAGAGCAGTCAGAACTTAACACTTTCAGATTATCAATATGTTCACTGCAACAAACACACATAAATATCAAGAGAAAACATAATGCAGTTGTTGTGCTCAGCAACAATTATTATATTTATTTAATAGATATGGTAATAACAGTGAAGCATATAAATATATCCTAATCTATAAATACTAATTTTAAAAAACAAAGAAAACACTTGCTATATTAGAGATGGACCTTGCAATTATTAACACTGATCCATATTTTCACAGCTAGCTGAATCAGCGCAACTTAGTAACCTTTATGTTTGTAAGAAATTAATTTGATGTAGGTATAGCTTTGGTATCCAGAAATTTCCTTTTGAAGATTAAACCCTACTCTCACAGTGAGAATTCCTTTTGAGGCCAGTACTAATCTATTAAATTATTGCCTATTCTAAGCCAGATTTTCACTTATTTTTAGAATGTTTATGTTTTAAGAATTGTGATAGCTGGCTTTAATCAGGGAGCATTAATCGAGGTACCAAATGAGACTACTTTACATTCAGATACAATGAATGTTCCTGAATGAACAAGGTGGGTGTAGCCTTTCCTGTACCTCCCCTTCAATTCTTTCCCAGAAGAACTTAAAGCTGTTCAGTAAATTTAACTGTAGTCACTGACTGTGATAGAAAGTAATTTGAATTAAATGTATATTCAAAACTATTTAACCCAGAAGGTAGCAGACAAGGGTATTTAAAATAAAGCTTCTGGCAGAACATGTGATGACTTTAATGATCATTGTGCTGGAAAACAGGTGTCAGCCTGCCTCCCTTTCATTTCCTTCCACCCCCTCCTCTTCCCTTCCCATCTGTTTTCCCTTTTCTCCAGCTTTTCAAGTGTATGTTTTGGTCTGTGAAGAGTAATTTGCTATCTTTAGGTTTGGGGTAGGGGATGCCCACCAACATTGGGAACCAAAGATGTGGAAAAACCTACTGTTCCCACTAGTACCTTTTTCTATTTTGTTGAGTAAGTTTCCCTGCGGTTTTATGCACAGATGGAATAAATGTATCTGCCATTTCCACACACATTAAGGTGGTATGCCCCACAGGTTGTATCCCCTGATGTTAAAATGATGGTAGCAAATGAATTTTTAAAAAATAATCAACCATTTATTCCTAGAAGAAAACTTCCTGAAGGCTTGTTAACGACCCCACCAATGCTAGATTTGGATTCTTTGAGTAACATTAGAAAGTTTTTGGTAATTCAATTTCAATTTGGGAATCTCCTATATAAGTCCAAATATTTGGATAACTACAGAAAAGACAATAAAAATAAAACTAGAAAAATCATTCATAAAATTTTCAGGATCAATGTGCCATGAACCTACATCTATTTCTGTTACTCTAGTGCAGATCTGCTCTACATTACCACTAAATAATTGGTCTCTAATCTCTCCAGACAGGCCATCTCCCCAAACAGTGTTATACACTTAGAACAGGCACTTTTTGTACTTCAATAAATTTCCAAAACTGTCTTCCATAAACATCTCATGATTTTATTTGACCAGTCACAAATCTACAGTAGCTTTGTGTCAGGCATTTTTTAGATATTGAAAGAGAGAACAGATAGTGACCAAATCAGGCAAAATTCCTTGCCTTTCTAGAGCTGCAATAAGAAGAAAAATGCAATGAACAGGTAAGCAAGCTGACTTTATAGTATTTTAGAAGATAATAATGGTATTCAGAAGCATCCAGTGGAGAGGAGAAGATGTCCTTGTGGGTGTTGAGAAATCAATTCTAAATAAAATAACCAGAGATACTTACTGAGATACTGCTGTTTATAATTCCCTAAGGAAATAAGGGAAAAGACTGTGTGAATATCTTAGAGAGCATTTTATAGGAAAAGGGACTCAACTATAAAGTTCTTAATCTAGGAGACTAATTGCTACATTCTCAGAACAGCAAAGGGACTAAACCTGACTGAAGGTGAGTGAATGGTGAGCAAGAAGAGAGAGAGAGACAGAGGTAAGGTCAGAGAGTTAAGTAGGGCAAGATTTTGGTCACTGATAAGGACTTTGATCCTGACTTTGAATGAGACAAGGAGTGACTGACAGGTTTCAAACATAAGAGGGACATGGCCTAGATTACAGTATAAAATGATTCCTCTGGCTGTCTTTTTGTGAATTAAGTAGAGAAAGATGGGGGCAAATCAGGAAGGTTAGAATTAATCCATGTGAGAGATAAATGGGCACCTAGAATAAAGAGAAAGCAATGCATAGGAGCAGATGTAAGTTTTGCAGAGAACTCTAAAAAATACAAAATTATTGCTACCAAGTCAGGTACCAGAGTAAATATTTATTTAGAATAAGTAAAGACTGCAAATGTTAAAAAACTGTCAACATGATGTCAACAGGCTTCATGAAAGAGCTAGAATTTATTAGCTATTAGTGGCATTATTATTACCTGCCTGCTGTATCTCTATGTTGCTTTTTCCCTTTACCTCCAGATGCATTTTCCTTGGCCAACCCTTCATACAACAATTTTATTGCAGAGAGAATAGAAAGATAATTATCTTGTTGAAAAAAGTCAAAACTCCTTTTGTTCAAGCATGTTTGAGCAAAATTTTTCTTTAATTTTTGACAGTTTAGAAAAAAATAACTTTCTGTTTTACAACTTTCTCTGTAGTTCTTTACCAGGCTGTCCTTGTTGCTGGTGTTGACCCTTTGAAGTTCCAGACCATTAATCTCCCATCCTTGAACCCTGGGGAAATACACAGCCCCAAACACTGGTCCAGCTTGACCTAATCCTTATCTTCTGGGGTTCCTCACTCTTACTCACAATTGCTACCACTGTGCTAGTCCTCACGGGCTGGATAAGCCTGGGTCATATTGGTCATCTCTCAGAGAGAAGAACCATGTTGCCTTTAGATTCTTTGCTCTTGGATTGACCAGTTGAGTCCAGATACTGGTCAACGTCAACAAAGGGCAAGTGTTTCTCTGGACTTCATGGTTGTGGAGGTGGTGTTGCCAGCATTCTGATCCCTACTCCCAGCTTCAGATCTCTCTCCAGAATGCATTAGAGTACAGACTGCACCCTGTGCCTACAGCACATAGATAGATGACTGTCCTGCATTCCTGGAGGGATAGAAAGGACCCATACTAGGGAGAGATCATGAAACTTAAAGTTTATTACTTTCAAGTTAAATTCACTTTTGGAGATACAGATGAGAAGAAGTAAATAGTAGCACTCTGTAAAATGGACAAATCGGCAGGACGTGAGTGAGGCCAAGTAAGGGAATAAAAGCTGGCCGCGTGCGCTAGCAGCAATCCTTTCAGATCCCCTTCCCCGCCGTGGAAGGTTTGTTCCTTCACTCTTCCCAATAAATTTTGCTGCTGCTCACTCTGGGTCCACACTGCCTTTATGAGCTGTAAGGCTCACCGCGAAGGTCCGCAGCTTCTCTTGTGAAGTCAGCGAGACCGCGAACCCACCAGAAGGAAGAAACTCTGGACACATGTGAAGATCTGAAGGAACAAACTCTGGACACACCATCTTTAAGAACTGTAACACTCACCGCGAGGGTCCGTGGCTTCATTCCTGAAGTCAGCAAGACCAAGAACCCACCGGAAGGAAACAAATCCAGACACACTTATGTTGTACTCTCATCTTAAGATACCTAGATGTTTAAAACAAAATAAAAATAATATCAATAAATAAAGGAGAGAAAAATTAGCAACCAGTGAGGTAAGAAACAAACGAGAGAGAGAGAGAGAGAGAGAGAGAGAGAGAGAGAGAGAGAGAGAGAGAGAGAGAGAGGCTGTGCCCTGGAGGCCAAGAACTAAAAAGAAGTACATGAAAAGAATAGATGATCAAATAGATCAAGTAGGAGAAAGACTGAAAACATCATTGAAATTACAAAACATATAAATTTTAAAATATGTATTTTTTATAATTTTATTATGTTCTTGATAAATAGGTATAAACAAATGTGTTGTTAGAGGTGGGGAAGAGAAGAATTAAGCAGTTGAACTTTGATTCATTTGTCTACCACTACCTGGGTGATGTTTCCAGGGAAGAATAAACTCAGATAAGTTGAGGTTACTCCCCTTGTAAAACGTTAACAATAACCTACTAGACAACAAACTAATGATAGTGGAGGAGAGTTCTTATCCATTAGGTTATTTTAGTAGTCATTGGTTTAGTGACTATGGTAAACGAACCCAGAATCTGTAGGTTTATGAGGCCTGGGTTTTTGGAAAATATCTCATAAACTATGTAACTACCTGAGTATAGAATGGAGCTGTTTCATTATCTGAATCTTGCTTGCTGTGTGAGGTACTGTTTATCTCAATTAGAGACCACTTCTCTTGATTAGAGCTAGAAAGTACATCTCATGCTGGAATAAGGGACAGGGAATCACCGTGCTATGCCTGTGCTGCTTATTTTCTTATATCCTTGAAATTATTTATAAAACTTGACATAGTGAAAGATCTCTGTGAGTCCCTTATTTTCTGATCGGATCCTTTATTTAAGCTGAGAGCGGGTTCAAGAAAAAATTGAAAGAAAATGGACATATTTTTCTAAGATCTTTCTGTAAATGCAAGTAGAGGAATGGAGCACAGCTGTAGGGACAATGTGTGGTCAAGATGGGCTTCCTATTTAGATTTTGTTTGGAAATTCTTTTGAGTTGAACAGCTACATGCTGACAAATTGGAAAACCTAGAGGAAATGGATAAATTTCTGGACACGTACAACTTGCCAAGATTGAATGAGAAAGTAATAGAAAATCTGAACACACCAAAAGTGAGTAACAAGATCTAGGCAGCAATACAATCTCCAGTCAAAGAAAAGCCGAGGAATCAATGGCTTCACTGCTAAATTCTACCAAGCACTTAAAGAAAAACTAGTACCAATCTTAGTCACACGCTTCCAAAAAATTGAAAAGCAGGGAATGCTTCTAAGACTCATTCTACCAGAGCAACACTACCCTGATACTAAAACCAGACAAAACACACCCACACACACAAAGAAAACGACAGGCCATTTTCTCTAATAGACAGACACAAAAATCCTCAACAAAATGCTAGCAAACAGAATTCAATAGCATATTAAAAATATCATTCACTGGCTGAGCACAGTGGCTCATACCTATAATCGCAACACTTTGGGAGGCCAAGGCATGTGAATCACTCTAGAGCAGGAGTTTGAGACTAGCCTGGGCAACAAGGCAAACTCCGTCTCTACACAAAAAGTACATAAAACTAGCCCAGTGTAGTGGTGCATGCCTGTAGTCCCAGCTACCTGGGAGGCTGAGGTGGGAGGATTACCTGAGCCTGGGAGGTCGAGGTTGCAGTGAGCTGTGATCAGACCATTGCACTGCAGCCTTAGTGACAGATTGAGACCCTGTATCAAAAAAAAAAAAAAAAAAAAAATCATTGATCATGATCAAGTGAAACTCATCCCAGGGATGAAAGGATGTCTCTATATGTGCAAATCATTAAGCATACAGCACACTAAGAGAATCAAGGACAAAAATTATGATTATTTCAGTGAATGCTGAAAAAACATTCAGTAAAATCCAACATCTCTTCATGATAAAAACTGGATATAAAATGAACATACTTCAACACAAAAAGGCCATGTATGACAAATCTACAATATACTGAAGAGGAAGAGTTGAAATATTTTCTTTTAAGATCTGGAACAAGACAAGAATGCCTGATTTATCTACTTTTACTAAATATAGTACTGGAAGTTTTAGGCAGAACAATTAATCAAAAGAAAGAAATAAAGGATGTCCAAATTAAAAAGGATAAAGTCAAATGGTCCCTGTTTGCAGACTATATAATCATATATGTAGAATCCCACATACTACACACATACACACACACACACACACACAAAACCTGTTGGAAATAATAAATGAATTTAGTAAAGTTGCAGGATACAAAATCAACATACAAAAGTCAGTAGCATTTTTATACTACTGATCGCATCAATAGCATCAATAGCAAACTATTTGAAAAAAAACTCAAGAAATAATTCCGTTTACGCTAGCCACAAAAAACCACCCCAAAAATCTAGAAATAAGTTTAACACAAGAAGTCAAATATCTCTGCAATAAAAATTATAAAACATTGATGAAATAAATTAAAGAGGCCACAAATAAATGGAAACATCTCATGTTCATGGATTGGAAGAATTAATATCCTTAAAATATTTATATTATCTATAAGAAAATCATGAAAAAAAACCCTGCTCTCAGAAATGTTTACACTTATTACCCAAAATAATGAACTACGATCATTATAGCAGAATAATTATTTGTAAAAACTGCAAACTGGAAACCACTCAAATACACATCAACTGTAGAATGGATAAATAAATTAGGATATAGTCACATAGGAGATTATCATATAGCAAATGGGAATGAACAGACTACAGAAACATGCAACAATATGAATGGGTTTTAGAAACTTCATGGTAGAGCAAAAGAATTAAGGTACAAAAGGTTTGTGAAGTATTAATGTAAAGTAAAATATATTTATGTAAGATACTATATTTATAGTGTATTTGTATAAAGTACAAAAATATATTTAAAAATCTCTTTTGTCAAGTCAGAATACTAGTTACCCTTGAAGGGCTAGTTACTGGAAGTGGGGAAGAAAGGGAATGCTAGAGTACTTGCAATGTTGTATTTCTTGACATAGGTTCATTACTGAGTCCAGCTTTTGAAAATTGTTGAGCTATAATATGAATTTAGTAAAGTGGGTTTTAGAAACTTCGTGGTAGGATCTAGGCACTTTTCTGTACGTCAATAATAACAAAAAAAAAAGGCATACAAGTGGACATACAGTGACTCCACTTTTTTTTTTTTTTTTTTTTTTTAAGATGGAGTCTCGCTCTGTCGCCTAGGCCAGAGTGCAGTGGCCTGATCTTGGCTCACTGCAAGCTCCGCCTCCCAGGTTTACGCCATTCTTCTGCCTCAGCCT
The DNA here is from genome assembly GCF_007565055.1 of Rhinopithecus roxellana. Lineage (NCBI taxonomy): Eukaryota > Metazoa > Chordata > Mammalia > Primates > Cercopithecidae > Rhinopithecus > Rhinopithecus roxellana. The sequence goes on along the minus strand of NC_044553.1, from coordinate 141,403,862 downwards.
TCCAAGTAGCTGGGACTACAGGTGCCCACCACCACGCCCAGCTAATTTTTGTGTATTTTTAGTAGAGACGGGGTTTCACTGTGTTAGCCAAGATGGTCTCGGTCTCCTGACCTCGTGATCTGCCTTTCTTGGCCTCCCAAAGTGCTCGGATTAGGGGCATGAGCCACTGCGTCCGGCCGACTCCACATTTTTATCCACTTAAATGACCTAATTAAATTGAGCCCTCATAACAGCAAACTTTGTAATTAAAGAAGTGCAGCAGGAAAGAAAGATGTAGCTGTTTTTTGCTTAGCTTTGTTTTGGGACGGAGTCTTGCTCTGTCTCCCAGGCTAAAGTGCAGTGGTGCAATCTTGGCTCACTGCAACCTGCACCTCTTGGGTTCAACTGATTCTCTTGCCTCGACCTCCCGGGCAGCTGGGACTACAGGTACCTGCCATCATGCCCAGCTAATTTTTGTATTTTTGTAGAGACGGGGTTTCACCATGTTTAGCAAGACTGGTCTTGAACTCCTGACCTTGTGATCCACCTGCCTCGGCCTCCCACGGTGCTGGGATTACAGACATGAGCCACTGCACCCGGCTGGATGTAGTTATTTTAAGTCTTTATCTCATCTTCCATCCTTAGTCCTCATATAGGAAATTCTCTCAGCTAAGCATTCTTGCTTCAAAAGAATATTACTGTTAATGATGCAGTAGTAGTCATACTGTTTAGATTATACCTTGGCTGAAGTAGGTCCCTATCAAAGTAGATTCTTCTATTAATAGCCATGCTATATGTATAATTCCTATTTCATAATTGGTAAAGGTGGGAGCATAATATAGCAGCTCCTCCCTTTGGAAAAAGCCATACTTTTTCCCTCCAACCATTTAAAATGAAGAGTAGGCCCTTCTCTTTGCTATACAGCAATCAAATTATTACATTTTACATTAAGTAAAAATAACCCTGAGTTATTTTTTTGACTTATTTAAAATGTTGACTAATTACCAACACTTTTTTTAAGAGGCTGTAAATGTTTAAGCTGGCTTAGAGACTTAATGAACCAGCATGTAAAATCTCAGCATTCTTAAAGCTAAAACAATGAGAAATAGCCTAGGATTGATACTTTTACGGTTGAAAATTATACGCACTATTCACAAATTAGTTTAATTCACAAATTAGTTTAATGATTGTGTTCAATGTTCTCATTTTTAAAGGTGAAATAAACATAACCCTGAATTTTTAGAAGGATTATGTGGCCATGGTTAGATGTACGTGGAAAGAAAGGTGAGATTACGTAAAGTGGTGGTAAAAAAAAAAAGTGGTGAGCCCAGTAATATTACAGTCAAGCAAAGACATGGAAATGTCAGGTTAAGTAACACAAAGATACATGGATATTAAACAACACAAGAATGGGGTAGAATATAAAGGTAGTAGGAATTAAATGGAGAAATTTATGGTGTCATACTGGATAAGGAAGGGAAGACTATGGAAATATGTGAAGTCTTGTTTTTGTTTGTTTTTAGCAAGATGAGCTGGATGGAGCAGATGGTCAGATTGGCCCTTTATCTATCAATTATATTATTTGCATGATGGTAAGGTAGAGAGAAGTTGCAAGTACTCACAGAGAAAATTTAGGTGAATGCTTTATAATGTCTTACTTATGAATGAATATAATAGTTTTTGTTTTTGTTTTTTTTTTTTACCCAGCAGGTAGTTGGAGGAAAGCATTAACAATATTCAGGAGCAAAAAGCTGTTGATACGGTTTGGTTTTGTGTCCCGAATCTCATGTTGGATTGTAATCCCATAATCCCTTCATGTCATGGTAGGAAACTGATGGGAGGTAATTGAATCATGGGAGCAGTTTCCCCACATGCTGTTATATTGATAGTGAGTGAGTTCTCACGAGATCTGATAGTTTTATAAGTCTCTGGCATTTACCTTGCTAGCACTCATTCTCTCTCCTGCTGCCTTGTGAAGAGGTGCCTCCTGCCATGATTGTAAGTTTCCTGAGGCCTCCCCAGCCATGAAGAACTGTAAGTCAATTAAACCTTTTTTCTTTATAAATTACCCAGTCTCAAGTATTTCTTCATAGCAGCATGAGAATAGGCTAATACAGTTGTTATAAGATATTCCTGACATTCATTCAATGAAACATTAGCACTGAACTTAAGCTGAAGACTATGACACTGTTTATTTGGAAGAACAACTGTTAACAAAGGAGATTCTTCTGTAGATCGCCACACAATATGTATAATTTTCAATTATTATCCTAATCCTCAGGAGGAGACAGACATTTAGCGAATTTCAGAACAAGGGGCTTGATAGCAGGGAAAAAAGTTAGAGCTGGAGTCTACTGCCAGTTACAACAAAGAGAAGGCCTTTTAGTCACAGAAACGAAAATAGAGTTTAAGTGTAAGGGATTAGGGTGTGTCCTCCAGGCTAGGACAGCAAAAATGGTAGGGTTCTTCAAAATGAGTGTAAGCTGCTCTGGCCTCAGGTCCTGGGATAATAAGAGTTAAATGTTAAAGTCCTGATGTTGAGTCAACGATTTCTAGCAGTAAGAGAAAGGGATAGAAAAGTTGAGAACTAGACTGGCCCTATGGTTTCAAGTAGAAAGTCCCGTGGCACTTTGTGATGGTTAATTTTATGTGTCAACTTGGAGGGTGTTTCTGGATGAGATTAATATTTAAATTAGTGAACTGTGAGTAAGCAGACTGCCCTTGATAATATGAGTGGGCTTTATCCAATCACTTAAAAGCCAAAATAGAACAAAAAGACTAGCCTCCCCAGTAACAAAGGAATTCCCCAGCAGACTGCCTTTGGACCTCATTCGCTTAATCGGCTCTCCTGAGTCTCAAGCCTACCAGCCTATTTGCATTTGCCAGTTTCCATAATTATAAAACCCAATTCCTTCTAAAATCTATCATCTATCTATGTATCTATGTATTTATATATCTATGTATCTATTTATCTATGTATACACATAATCAATATTATATATTACTTGGGGATCTACACAGCTGCTCAGAACTACATATTTTTTAACATGTACTCAAAAATAGAATTGTGTTTGATTTATTGAATAAATAAAATATATAAAATAGGCATGTTTCAGAGGTATTCATTTTTATTTTACAAAATAAAAATGAATCAATCTGAAAAATATATCATTTCAGCTAATGTGAAAGATGCTAAGTCTAGAAAAGAAACCTTAATTTACCATGCGTAGCCCAGCTTCCTAAGCTCTAGTTTTCACTACTTCCGTTTATACCATGTGTGTTTCCTTTCATAGTTGCTGAGGAAGTAGGAAGTACAATAGTCACTGAGAGATAGCCAGCATTCTCATCAATAATGAGCATAGTTGTAGTCTACCAATATCTTAATACATTAAATCACTTAACTGTCACAGGAAGACTGTGGGGGAGGATTAGATTTAAGAAAAGCTGAGGAATTCTTGAAAAAACCTGCATGTCAGAACTCACATAAAAGCGAATGAAGCATTCACATTGTAGAGAGACTAATACCTGCTTTAAAATATAAAATTTAAAAATAATGTAGTTTTCCAATAGTTTTCCCAGTGGTAGTACCATGGACACAAATTTTAAAAAGTGTCAAAATACCTCAAACAACAAAAACAACCCCTTTGAACTTTGTTTAAATATTTCCTCTTTAATGCTCTGTTCCTAGTTCCACAAAGAAAAACCTTTGAGGAATTAATGTTTCCCTCAGGGGAAATGTACACCTGATTTTTTTTCTAGAAAGTCTGTGATTTGCAATGCCTTGCAGACCTCTTCAGGATATCAAGTTTTCTCACATTGAAAAGGCAAAGGGAATAGGAACCTCTACCACAGTAGTATTATGGAGGTTGTTATCTGAAATACAGGGGTCAGTGAAACCAATCTTTTACTTTTAGCCTCTTCCCCTCAAGACATCAGAGGGTTTGTGTTGAACTAAGATCCTATGCCTCTACCGATGGGACCTTACACAGAGCTCAGTCTTTCACCAGTGGTGGCAATGGCAGAAGCTGAAGTGTTCTGTCAATAATTATTGTTTCCCAATTGCCTTGAGAGATTTTATATTATTCTTTCATTTCTAAAAAAAATTTTAAACAGTTAAAATGTATTAGTTTGATAGGGCTGCTGTAACAAAGTACCACAGACTAACTGGCTGGTATAAACAATGAAAATTTGCTGTTTTACAGTTCTGGAGCCTGGAAGTTTGAAATCAAGGTGTTAGCAAGGTTGATTCCTTCTGAGGTCTGCGAGGAAGAATCTGTTCCAGGCCACTTTCACTAGCTTGTAGATGGCCCTCTTCATGTTCATATGATACTCTCCCTAAATGCATTATCTGTCCCATTTCCCCTTTAAATAAGAATGCATTCTCATGATCTCATTGTACACTTGACTCAGTTTAACTTCATTACCTCTGTAAAGATCCTATCTACAAATAAGATCACAAGCTAAAATACTGGGTCTTGGGATGACAACATTTGAATTTGGTGGGGCACACAATTCAACCCATAGCAGTGAATCTGTCAAAGAGAATGCATGGACTGACTTCCAGTTCACCATGAGTGTCCAGAAAATATTTATGCTCAGCTATCTTAATAACTATAACTTTAAACCATGATCATTTATTGGGTGTTTCCATGTGACAGGCATTGTTAGTCATTTTTCCATACATGAACATGTAAAGATAAACATATATGCATGCATATATTTACATATTTATAAATATATATTTTAATGCAAATCTTTACAGGTCAAAATTGTTATGTTTAACAAATGAGGGAATTAGTCTATGAGAGATTAAGTAAATTTCAAAAAGTCATAGGACAAAGTAGTAATCGAGTCAAGGTTTAAACTGAGCTTTGTCTTCCACGGAAGCTGCTATTCTATAGCCTCTGCAGGGCTATTTTATGTACTTTCACCTTATTCTTTCTTTGTTCTTTTTCCTTTTTTTTTTTTTTTTAAGGTAGAATCTCATTTTATCACCCAGGCAGGAGTGCTGGGATGCGACCTGCGCTTGCTGCAACCACAACCTCCCAGGTTCAAGTGATTCTCCTGCCTCAGCCTCCCAAGTAGCTGGGATTACAGGCATGCGCCAACACGCCCGGCTAATTTTTGTATTTTCAGTAGAGACAGGGTTCCACAGTGTTGGGCAGGCTAGTCTTGAGCTCCTGACCTCAGGTGATCTGCCCACCTCAGCCTCCCAAAGTGCTGGGATTTCAGGGGTGAGCCACCGTGCCTAGCACTTTCACCTTATTCTTGTGTGTGTGTACTTTCTGTGAGTCAGATGCTATTCTACACATGATATGATCTAGAAATTTTAAAGCAGGTATTAGTCTCTCTTCAATGTGAATGCTTCATTTGCTTTTATGTGATTTCTGACATACAGGTTCTTTCAGGAATTCCTCAGCTTTTCTTAAATCTAATCCTCCCCCATAGTCTTCCTGTGACAGTTAAGTGAATGTATTAACATTCTGTGTTTTGAATTGGTCATCAATTGAAACATCTAAGTGTTTTAACACAGTAACAGTTTATTTCTCATTCACATTACATTAGGTTGGTGCAAAAAAAAATCACGGTTTTTGCCTTTACTTTTAATCTGAAAAATCGCGATTACTTTTGCACCAACCTGATAGCTCAACGCAGGTTGAGGAATGGAGTGGATCTGCTCACATAGTCATTCAGAAACCCCACTTCCTTCCATCTAGTGGTTCTGCCATCCCTGAAGTTTTTAAGGCTGACATTATGTTCTCAGCATCTTGCTGATAAAAAAGAGAAGAGAGAGAATATAGAGAGAATTGCACTGGATGTTTTTAGGGACAGAGTTTGGAGTTGCATATATCATTTCTATCAATATTCCAGTTGCTATAATTTAGTCCCATGGCAAAGTTAGGTGAAAAATTTAAAAGTAAAAGGAATGAGAGACTAGAAAACAACTAGTCAGATTTCTACAAGTGCTTAGAAAAAAAAAAAAAGGTAGTTTAAGTGATAGCTCAATACTGGTATTAAGATTCATTGTTTATCAAGATTGATAAGCCTGTTAAGTCTTCATGACACAGCTAAACAAAGAAAATGAATTCCATTATCCAGAATTTGTTAAAAAAATGAATTGTCTGATGATGTAACAAATTTATATTATTGAGTATATAAGGAAAAAAATACATGGTCTTTGTCCTTAAGGAATTATATATTTTTAAAATTAGCAGTATCAACAGTAAAAATATATATCCAATTTATATTCATTAAGGTATTTTATGCAAATATTATCCAGCACTAGCTGTGTGTTAACATCTTAGAAAGAAAGGGAGTTAGTTCCTTTTTACTAATTTGCACATGAGGTAGTTCCTTTTTCTTTATAATACAATTTCATAAACTTCATTGATAATAATATATTTAAACTCAGAACAAAGACAGGCAGAATTGATTTAACTCATGTTGGATTGTAGCAGGAAATAGTTGAGAAATTGCAACACAGATCAGTAGAAAGAGATGAGAAAATTGGATAAAAAGTGATTGGAACAAATGGGCATAATCATGTAAATAAAAAAGCAAGATTGCGATGGAATGGTTTTTAGAAGAAATGGTAATTCAGTATATGATTGATACTGTGGAAGAAAAAGGAAATTTGCCTAAGGAAAGATGTACCTAGCAGAAACTAGAGAATAGTAATACACTAAACATTTAGTTGTAGACATGAGGAATAGGACAGGCGGGCGGTATTAACAAGGTTATTTTGTGCAGAAAACTAGAAAAAGTCTAGTCTAAGGACTTCTGTGCACTATGACAAGGAGTTTCCAGCTAATCTGAAATTCTGATGACTGTGAAGTTTAGTGTTTACTCTGGCTAAATGGCAGAATATTGAGCTTAGAGAAGACTAGGTTCTTGAGGCTATCATAAAGTCTTAGATATGGGAGCACATTGCAAATAGAGATAAACTACCCATGATCATGTCTCCAAAGCTATGATATCTGTAGAAAAGAAAATGAAGCTGTGTATAAAAAAGACATTGAAGTGTCATTTGTAAGTAGAACCTTCTCTTGACTCTTTCTTAATTTATCTTCACATTGAATTTGTATTGTCAAATTCTGAGGGTTTTTCTTTCCTAGACTTTTTTTAATTGGGAAGGGTTTCCTATAATATACCAATGGGATAAAGATGGATAAAAGGGGACAGAGGCTAGGAAGAGGATGAGTGCCAAAGTAGCCTCAAAATAACATGTATCTCTAAAGACCTGTGAATGGTATCATAATAAATGTAGCTATCTCCTTATTTTTTACAAAAAAAAAAAAAGAGTAAAGCTTAGAGAAATAACAATACTGTCTAAAAGTCTCAAATCTTCTCATTGGCAATTGTAAATATGAACACTGGTTTATAACCCAAAGCTCACTTTGTAATCCTATTGCTGACATTAAAAGTCAAATTAGTCTCCTCATTACAGTGCAGATAGCATTGCCCAGCAGGAAAAATAAGCTTTGCCAAGTCAAAATATGTCCAGTCAGGAAAACCATGCATTCACCTGCACATGTGTGAGCACACACACACACACACACACAAATATGCATGCTCAAGTGTGCAAATACACTTTTATTTACAACTTAAAGCAAGTAACATTAGACGAGGTAGGACTATGACTGTTTGAATATATTTAGTATGTAAATGCAGTCAAATAAGATTTTAAATCTTCCTTTTGATCTATATAAGCCCAGTAATTCACTGACAAATCTATTTTGTTTAGAGAAAATTAACAATTTGAATTGCACTGGGTTGGTATTAATGTTGTATAGATATTTGTGTTGAGAATCAACATACTGAAATGATCTGTTTTATTCTTTTAGTAATGGATTCAAAAACCATTCATTGAGTTCCTCTTAATTTCCAAGAATTATAGTAGGTTTCCAGTTGTAGTAAAATATAAATAATATATATATTTATACATACACACATACACACCTACCCACACACATATATTTATATGTTGTGTGTGTATACATAGGTATAATCTATACCTATATATACCAAGTTTGCACATGTATTTTCATTAAGGTTGTAAATGTTATCACAGCTCCACTTCCAATTAATGGTTATTATTACTCCTTATGAGCTAACCTTGTTTACTTCTATTCTGTTCTCTACTACTTGTATTTAAGCATATCTATGAATTACCAAAACAATTGAAAAATATTGAAGAAAAGGTGGCATATATCATGAATCCAGCATCTTCTCTGTGTTAATTTATTTGTTCATGTTTTCCTGCTGTAAATCCTCAGGCTTCCTTACCTCCTCATCTGCCAAGCTTCACTTTATTACAACAAAGGACATTGTTATAACAATGAATACAGTGAATTTGTGTCTCCTTCAAAAGAGGGGTTCAATAAAAGACGGTCATTTTATTCTGATTTAAGAACATTTAATTAACTTTACTGTCTTGCTCATTTGCATATTTTACCCACAATGCACTATAACACATTTTCCTTTAAAATTATCATGACCTACAGATATGTCATTTTTATCTTTGTGGCTACCATAGAGCAAAGTGATGGACAGATTGAGAAAGTACTGCAATTACTGTTTCAGTCATATCCAACCGAATATATAAATGTTAGGAGAGAATGGAGGGCAGGAGATTTCAACTTGCCTGATCTGATTCTCACTTTTTTTTTCGTTCTCCAAATCTGTCAGTGACTGTAATAGCATTGATACAATCTCTGAGCTGCTTGTCTACCATGACTTACACATTTTAAATTTAAACTAACTTCCCTTTTTGTATGTATCTCCTATTTCCTAAAGCAGTGGACTAGTAAGCATAAAAGTGCATACCATGAAATGGGTAGGTAATTCCTCCCTCATAAACATCTTGAAAGACATAGCAAATAAATAAAACCAAACCCAACCCAATGAAAAGAAACAAACAAAAATCTACTGCTATGACGTTATGATAGCCATGATAATGGGAATTTATAAACATAGTGCATTTTACATCACATTATGCTCAGAATATGAAAATCACTTTAAGTAGGTTTTGATTAATGAGACACTCAAGAAGTTAATTGAACAAAAATCTGACCTGGCTTTTCTTCTAAAGGCTAATTATAAAGTTTGTATAACTCAATTTACAACTTTAGAAAATATACATGTTTCAGAGCTCTTGTTCTTTCATTACTTTTTACTCCTGATGATGATGATGATGAAGATCATGATGATTAATTTTTGGGATGAGGGGAATTTAGCTCAAGGTCGATATCCTAGACTTGAATTATGATGAGAAACATGAAAAGATTCCATCATTATAAGCACAATTCCAACAGCACTACATTTTATTATTAACAACTGACTATGCAATTCCTTAGATGTGAGAGAAGGATATTTGACACTTTTACAAATGAAATACCTAATTTTTTTCCAAATATATCAAATAATTCCACCTACTTCTGACATTCTCCACATAAGCCTATTTGAGTTACAGAAGCGCAGACTCTTTAACACCTTCAATATATAAAATTTACTTATTTTTTTTCTGAAAATGAAAAAATGGTCTACATTCTCTTCAAAGTGAGTTGAAATTGATTATTAGTAGGCATGATGCTATTATGGCACATTTGCATAATTCCTTTATGATTATTTTATAGTGGAAGTAGAGCTGCAACAAAGGAGCTCTTTAATTAAGTCACTATCCCCTTTTTTAGAGGTCAAGCAACTCCACTCAAGATAATATTTATTCATGTCTTCAATTACCAACACACTGCAGATGAGACCTGTTTCTCAGTCCTGAAATGAATCTAGAACTGGAGGGAACAAGTGCATGCCAAAATAGAATGGGTTTCTTTCCACCGTTTTTGGCCAGGACTCAATCAATGATCTGGTCCCAGAAAGCAAGAAAAACGATAAAAATGACACTTGGAGAATGGGAAACCTTCTCAAATAACAAGATGAGGGTTTTGCTGAAATCCTGGCATTTCTCAGATGATTTGAAAGGAACCCAGTAAAAGATAATTGTGCGGATGTCTAAAAAGAAGTAAGAAAAAGCAAGCATGGCGGGAGTGACAGAAATTAAACCCTGAGAACTCTTCTGGATAGATGAACTTCATAGGGATACTTCCTTTCCAGCCTCTTGTTAGATAAGACCTTCTCCAACTTTGTATTTTGTTTGAACAGGAACACAATTTCTCTTAAAACCACAAAGGAAATATATACGTTTCATTTATTATAACATTAAAAGCATATTATCTTATGTACTTAGGTGTTCCCAATCTTTTTGGCTCTTAAGTTCTAGGTTAAACTAGAGAAACACAGTTGAGTTTTACTATTATTCTTCCTTCCTTTAATATCATGAAAGGAGAAAAGATTTCAGTAAAAGTTTAGGAAGATGTGTATTAGCAATTTAACACAATAAACATGGGTTTTTCTTGTGCATGTTTTAGCACATCATAATGTATGTTATGTAATATGCATGTGTTCCGTGGCTTAAAAGCTCTCTATTCCTTATAAGCCTGTCAGATTTCCAAGTACTCAGCTAGACAGAATTTCAACCTATACCCCTGGGATCTTTCTCCCATTACCACCTAACGGTGGGATTAATTAGTAGCTGGAAGAGTCATGCTGGGGTTTCAGTAATTGCTCAACTACTCCCTGAGTCTGCAGTCATTTCAGGAAGGGAAAAGGGTACTCTGCTGACAACGCTACCAGTGGGCTTTGTTTCTACATTTCAATGTTAACCTTAAGACAAAGGAGAAATAACTTTTATAAGGAATTGTGCAATTAAAAGAGCTAAACTGCAATGTCGCTTCTTTCCTAGAACCCTGCTATTGCCAAGCATAGTTTACATTGAGGCCTGCCTGTCTCTTTCACAGTGACACCAGAATTTGACACATTCAGGGGCGGTGAGGCTATAATCTCAGCCAAGATACTAATTATAAAGAACATGAAAGGATGTTAAATTTGGCTAGAGAACAAAAGCAAATGACTGTGCTTTTAAAACTCAGTTCTAACATTTGATCTTCTTAATCACTTATGGTGGTTGTAATAATGCTGGAAAATAACCCTGCATAAAGGATTAGTAAACATTGCTAAGGAGAAATTGGCCCAAAGATAGTAAGATTACATTTGGTTTAAAAACCCGGTTCCATCCTCATCTATTCAACATTTTTGTGAATTCTGCACTAGAAGCCATCTCTGGTTTGCCAAATCTTTGCTTGATTTAATTACACATAACAATTATCTTTTAGAATATAAATATAATTGTTTTATAATTGTATTTTTGCTTGATGGGGTCAGGGCTCTTTTGTTTCTGGTAAAACCCACGTGGTTAAATGCAGTGTAAGAGAGATTATATGCCATGTGCTTGCTATTAGCCACGTGTTTCTCTCTGAATAGCTACTTTCTCCTTAATTATGTCTTAATGGGGAAGGTGTACACTACCTACTTTATCCCTTCAGCCCTCACAACTTCACAAACCAAATCTCATTTGAACCAATTATGCACCCTTTTCCTAACTGAGGACAAATTGGTTTAGTTGCAGCATTCCATTTTTGTTCATTGAAATATTAACCAACCGACATTCACATTCAAGTCTGAGAAACCTTTCTCAGCCGTGGAAGACAATCGTGTATTAGTTGTCTCATTTGTCAAACACAATCCAAACACTGTCAAATCATCTCAATGCCTACAACATTTATAGTACAGCTACAAGAATCAGAATAAAAAAGTACTTGGAGTACATATTTTCCCTAAAAGCTTAGGTAAAGTTTAACTCTTATAACAAACATGAAACCTTGATCCTCCAGGGTGTAGAGGTAGAGTTTTTGCAAAGAAAATACGTACCCAGGAGATACATGGATTTTAAACTTTGCCAGATGAATCCAGGACATAACATACACTAAAAGGCCCCAGGGAAGGAAATTCCCCCCCCTTTTTTTTTTCATTTTTTAAACTTTCTTCCTGGGTAAATTCAGGCAGTTTTTCAATTTATGAACGTTTCCTTCCTGCAAAGTTTGATCATTGTAAATGCATTGCTGGAATGGCAGGTGCATTTTGGCAGAAAATCCAGAGTCAACAGATATGTGCCCAGGAAATCAAGTTCCCGATCTGGGTAGGTCAAATTTAGGTGAATTGCAAGAAAGTCACTTTTCAGTCATGCTGATTTCTTCTAAATTAAGCAGTGCTGGAAAACACAGACACTGGCGACACTGCTATTAAGATAAGTTTGACTCATTTAGCAGCAGTAGCAAACCTGGGAAGCTGACTCAAATGAGCGAATGCCAATAATGCTGGTAAACAAGTGTTCACACCTGTTAACAGCTGTGTGGGTTTGCTGCACCAGGTGTGCTGTGTAAACGTAACTCAATGCCACATTTATGACTTATTAAGAGTTATCAAAATGCATCATGCAGACTATCCTTCTGGCAAATGTCACATGTATAGCTGGATGCTATTTATCAGGAGCCACAATTAAGTAGATTCACAAGCATAATGTATATGAGAGATCATATCAAATGAGCTCTATGAAAATTCTGTGCTATGAAAAATAGCAAAGAAGGAAGACTCCTCCAAAACCGCATCCCTGGAAGAGTTCCACAAACCATTCAATTCTAATATTTTCAATAAGCCAATGGAAACCAGCATGTTACATTTTGGAGGGGGGGGAAGCACAATAGAAAATTATGATGAAGAGGTGCAGACGACTGATTAAACAGATACAAAGCCAATCAAACACCAAATTTGAGAATTTACATATCATATAATCTATTGTAATAATGGGAGAGTCTGCATGCAGATCTTCCAGGTGCTAGTTATGCAATTAACTTGATTGTAAATTTCTCCTACTTCTGTATAATATTCTTAATAAACTGAATAATCCTATCATGGGTGTTGAGCCCCTTGAATACTGAATCATAGAATTAAGATATTGGAAAGTACCTTAGGGGTCAATTGTCTAATATATTCTCCCTCAGCTTTTCTAGAGAACCTCTTTAAAATATGTCATAGTGATGAGGGCCTCGGTCCTTCACAAGAAATATATTTCTTTTCTGAAGATTGCGTTTCTCCATTATATTACATTATTCTTCCTCACAATTTTATACACTAGTCTAAATTCAATGCATTTGAGCCCATTGCTTCCCACAATGATGTAGTTCCCAGAAGCACAGAGATGGTGTTTGACTTGCCCATGTTTTTACCCACATCATTTGTGTACTAGTGTACACAATCATTTACAGGTCTAGATAGTGGACAAAATAAATACATATGTTGATTGAGTTAGTAAAAGAACAGAAATTAAACCTCTTTCCTATTATATCCGATAATCATGAAAATGTTTAAAAACAATTATAAATCCTTTCATTCATTTCACATTCTTCAATTTTTATTTATGTATTTCTCCATCCTGATTGCATATCCATTGGTTTATTTGTGTGTATTATGTGTGTCTGTGTGAGTGCGTGTGTGTGCGTTTTCTTTGGCGAGAGAGAAGAGATGCCCATGGCTTATTACCTTATGCTAGTATTCTTTAGCCATTGACAATTTTTTTTTTTTTTTTTTTTTTTTTTTTTTTTTTTTTAAGATGGAGTCTCCCTCTGTCACCAGGCTGGAGTGCAGTGGCATGACCTTGGCTCACTGCAACATTCACCTCCTGGGTTCAAGCGATTCTCCTACCTCAGTCTCGAGGTACAGAGTGCAGTGGCCTGATCTTGGCTCACTGCAAGCTCCGCCTCCCAGGTTTACGCCATTCTTCTGCCTCAACCTTCCAAGTAGCTGGTACTACAGGCCCACACCACCATCCCCAGCTAATTTTTGTATTTTTAGTAGAGACAGGGTTTCACCATGTTGGCCAAGACGGTCTCAAACTCTTGACCTTGTGATCTGCCCGCCTTGGCCTCCCAAAGTGCTGGGATTACAGGCGTGACCCACTGTACCCGGCCAATAATTTTTAAATGATGTAATTATTTTACCTGGCTGGATTCTCTTTGTCCTGGTATATCAAAATCAGGGTCATGGTATAGCAGCCTATTTACACTATCATGATAAATTCTTCAGCAGTGTTGTACCCCCGAGTGTTCAGGATATCAGCCATGCTTTTCCCCCTCTCCTTCTGGTCTTTCCCCTCCCTTAGTACTGCAGCTGTGTGGCGCACAGAATGCTGAGACAATGCAGAAGAAGGAGTTTATTTTTCTGGGGTAGAGTTATAGGAGGGGAGGGCCTGTGTTTTATGAGTCCATTAGAAAAACACAGTCCTTACAACTACATTGGTCTATTGTCTCCTGACTTGATGTTTGGAGCACAGAGGGGATGAAAGGGAGGAAGAGTTCCCACTGCCAGAATAAGTTAACGTGAATACTACAGATGAAATTCATAATGAGGACAATATCTATACTATTCATTCCCATATCTTCCTGTCTCTTTCAAAGTGATAAATTCAAGTAAAAATGATGTTGAAAACAATATCTATTCCTTAATTTATATCAGTGTCTTATGAGGTCCTTGAAATATGTCTGTATCATCTATACTGATGATACCGTCTGTACCATTCCCTAAATTTTGCACTATAGCAAAATATGCACTTTACCTTGCTCTTTTTTAACTTTAAAATTGAAGACTTCAGAAAGTAAGAAAATTCAATTTTTTTTCCTTCCCTTCTATCATATATTATTGTGTTTAAGTCCCAGATCTGTTAGCAGCTAGAGCTGACATTTTCTGGTAATCATTAACAAAGATTTTGAAAACTTCCCATGGTGAATTCTTTCTAAGGAAAATAGTCCATGTAACAATTATTTACTTTGTACCTACTATGTGAAACCATTTTCAACACCATTCCCAATGGAGATTTTATTTGAGATGAGAGGAATCCCAAAACAAATAAATGTTATGAGTGAAAAATATATTTATTAATGGATAATAATAGTTTACAAATAAAACAGGCCACAGTGTTTTGGCCAAGGGCATGAGAGTGACAATTTGTTGGTCAAACACTGCAAAAGTAAAACCTTTGAGTGAAGAGATGAGGAGAAAGAAGTAAAAATTATGGAGGTAACTGATACAAGCACACAAAACAAGCTATTGTAAGGTAACTCAGACTTCACTGTACATATACATAAAGTCAAGGGGCACGGGGGGGTTACAGATGATCCCATCGGGAGAACAGAATTTGTCAGTATAGTTTAATAAAAGATCAAAAAGGAAGACAAAAGGAAAATGATTTTAGTTATTTTTTAAATGGTTTCATTTTTATATAAAATAGAAAAATTCTTCCTTCAGCCCTTAATCTTAACATAATGTTCAACATTTGTGATTTTTATTCGTGTTGCCATTATTTGAACCTATTTTATCATACTTTCTCATTTTCATGTGCTGTCTCACTTTTGGAATCCATTAGGTGCTAAATGTGTGAGTGCCAAGAATATCACTTGGGATCCTGCTTTGCATGAGGATTCTAGAGCCAATTTTGCATGCAGAGATGGATGGGAAAGGTTTCAGGAAAGCTATTGAATTTTCATACGGGAGCTCAAATGAAACCTTGAAGCCATGTAAATTTACTTCATTGAAACACACATATCGTATACATTTGCATTATATTTTATAATACATACTTATTTTTCTCATCTCTGTAGTAAATTGGGAGGGCAACTAGGCTTTATCAAAACTCTAATCATCTAAATTAAAAGTCTTAAATAATTTCACGGTGTGTTATGCATGCAGCATATGTATGTGAGCTCTCACTCTCACACACACATCCTTCTCAAGCTGATTTCTGGAGAGCAGCTAAACCAAATGTGTCGGAAAGGAAAAAGCCTATTAGAGATAGAATCGAATCTTTCACATGTTATCTTCTCTTTTCCTTCTCCTGCGTAGGTAACATAATTCAGTTCTACCTTGGCCACTCACCTTTGACAGAAAACTTTTAAGGTGGTGATTCTGTGGAGAAATTAACTTTGATAAAATAATTCCATCCTGTGGATATCTTGGCTTCATGTATTTATCATCATTTAGAAAAGTGGCTGAAATGTTACCTTTAGGATGAGGACTTGCACAGGCTGAATAAATGCTGAATGTCTTCAGTTGGCTTTGCCTATGGGTTGAGCATAAAATGGATCACAGGAAATAAATTATTTTCTTTCTGCACAGAGCTATTCAACATGTATCCATTATCATAGGAACAATTCAATTAGCAGCTCTTGGGGACCAGAATATAGCCCTATAATCTTCACCTTAATAGCATCTATATATCACTGCAATCTAATCTCCAGGTTGAACTGAGTGGAAATGGCGGTTAGCCATAAAGTAAAGAAAAAAAAAGTTTAAATAGTACTAGTTTAGTTCCATTCCCATTATGCTCTCCTGGTATACATTTTAAATGTTTTCCTGTAATGCACACTCTGAGTTCTGCAAATTTAATACTGCTATTTTGATTTGACTCAGTCTTTTTAATTTTTAGATAAATCAGTGGGATGAAAGAGAATTGTTTGCTAGTTGGAGCCTGTTTACATTATCATCATAAATTCTTCAGCAGTATTTGTCCTCCCTAGAGTTCAGAATATCAGCCATGCTTTTCTCACCCTCTTCCTTCTGGTCATTCCCCTTCCTTAGTGCTGCAGTTGAGTGAAGCACAGAATGTTGAGATGATGAAGAAGAAGGCGTCTATTTTTCTGGGGTAGAGTTATAGGAGGGGAGGGCCTGTGTTTTATGAGTCCATTAGAAAAACACAGTCCTTACAACTACATTGGTCTGTTCTCTCCTGACTTGATGTTTGGAGCACAGAGGGGATGAAAGGGAGGAAGAGTTCCCACTGCCAGAGTAAGTTAACATGAAATGATCTTTCCCATTACCTCCTTCCTTACCATTGCAACATTAGGCAAACTGCTACTCCTACTCTGATTTAATTCATTCACCAAAAATACAAAATCTGGTGTATATCTGAGCTGGAAAAAGAAACTGCAAATAGGATAGAACTTATGTGTGAAATAATTGCCAACCATGAGAGATCCATCTTGGCTTGACACTCACAAAGCTGGAGGAAACAACTCAGTTTAATGGAGGAACTGAAGAACAAGAAGTTATACTATGCATATGAGGGCATTCCTTATGGTCATTGTGTGATCTTATTTCCCCTGACATCACCCTTACTGTAGCTCTTACCATTTTAGATTTGAATAAATGACTTGTTCCCAGCCACTGACCTACTCTGACGCATTCCTCCAAGACATCACACTCTGCCAGATTAATCTTTCTTCAAGAGAGCTTTGCAGATGTCTTCCCTCTACTTTATGCTTGCAATGGAGCCCTCTGTTGCTCCCTGGATGGCAAAGTACACTCCTTAATCATAGTATTGGAGATATCATGATCTCTTCTTTCCTTACTATGCTAAGGAAGGCCTCCATTCAAATCTTGCCTGCTTGGCCACTTTTACCCACCAGAAATCTTATTCTTACACTGTGTGGAAAACCTGGATGCTTTTTTTTGATTTTATACCTCCTTCAAAACTCAGCTTATGCTCTTCCTGGCCCTTCAAGGCATGTCCCATTGGAAAAGTGACCTTTTCCACCTTATTTTTCACCACTTTCTCTTATACAGTCTGATATGACGACCACACAGCTTCTTCAAGACTTTACTATGCTATCTATGCTTACCTGTGTTTTAGGTGATTGTATGACAACTACCTGGCATGTTGCAGATGACAACATCGCCTTCCCTTTTCCAATTATTCTCTTTGTCCCTTGTCAGTCTATTGAACTCCTACATAGCGGCTCAACCCATTTATTTACTTTTTTTTTTTTTTTAATCAGATTTTCCCAGCCAAAGCCCTAGGAAGAATTTGATCCTCTCTCATCTGCACCCCCTATCATTTTTATCTATACACTTTTTTATCACATGCATATTTTTTTAGTTAGTGTTTACATGCTTGTCTCTGCTACTTTTTAACCCAACCTGTAATTCTTTGAGGGTAATACAAGAGATCTATTTATTTACATGCTCTCAAACCTTAGCAAAGTAATTTTGAAACGTAGTTGGTCCTCTGTAATGGTTTATCATTAATAATATTTCACCATGGCTTCCTTTGTTACATAACTGAAGTAAAAGAAAATTTCTCTCTTCAAGTGATCATGATCTTTCAATTGATTTCACCAAAGACAATAGTCTTAATACATGCTGCTCTTAAGCTGATGAGTGTCTTTTTTTCTTAGGATCTCTACACACTGGGTAGCTGGGAATTAAAGAGGTAACCGCGCCAGGAAGAGCTGAAAAATGTGCAGAGCTCTCTTAAAGCAATTCAATAGACATGAAAGAAAAATCTCTTTCTGATTTTTAATAAAGAGCAAGTTGAAGTTACAGCAGTGTGATATTGACCTCTCAACAATCATCCCAGAAAATCAACACATTATCTTAAAAAAAAACCTGACATTTAAAAATATTTAAAATAAGTTTGATAACAATAGCTGTAACTATGGTAACCCTGCACTCCCCTAGGTTTGAATTAAAAAAAAAGAAAATCTCAGAGGGATTTGGTTTATCATTCCTAACAAAAGGTGCTACTTAGAAAGAAGAAATGACAGCTTGTGAATTTTGAGACATGCATCTGATGTGGGCTTGACAGTTAGTCGTCCCCTCTATCAAGAAGACAAATAAGTAATAAAATTCTGGGATCAGTGAGTAGATTTAGGAAACGGAAACTCAAACTTCCCTTTCTGTGGCTCTGCACTTTTGACCTGGTTTGCTTAAAGTCCACTTCCTCCCAAACACTGGAAGAAGTTAACAAATATTGGTGACACATATTCCTATTTTCTGCAGTTCAGAAGTGGAAAAGTTACCATATCGTGCAAGATGCTGTTCTGCAGTAATTTGCATTCTAAATGGGAGCAGAAAGTTATGGGGAAAAATTATATCCCTTTTGGCATGTTTTCAGGCTAAATTTGGGAGACCAGAAAAATCTGAATAAATTATCAAGCCTACGCCAAACATCTTAGAAAGTGATTTAAACTAAATCCAACTTATAAGAATGTTTCTGAATGACTATTTGACACTTTGATTTTGCGTGTTAAAAACAATCAGTACTGTTCTTTTTAATTATTGAATTTACGTACCTCAAAGTTAGATAATAAATACTTTTGCAATAAAAAAGAAAAAACCAAAAGATTAAGTTAAAACAGGAAATCTCAAAATACATCAGTTACAGAGCAATTATAATCTTTTGAACAATTCGACTTCAGGACATCTCATTATTCTCTTGTTCACTGTCTGTCTCTCCTCTCCTTTTCCTGAAAATAGGGACTTGAAAGTATTTATATTCTTAATATTCCAGAAATATAGACTGAAATCTTCACTCTTTATTCTCAAGTTTCTGAACATCTTGTTACACAAACTACTTTGTACTTTGAATGAAAGAATAAGGAAGGAGTAAAAGAAAAACACAGAGGCAGAGAAAGAGGAGGAGGAAGGAGAGGGGAAGGAAAAATAGAGCTGGACATTCTGGTAGATTCTGGAATAATGACAGAGAGCAAGATGAGTATATTCTGTGCTGCTGGGGAGCATAGAAAGTCTTTAAAATATGCTCAAAACGACTTGCTTATTCAGTAAAATTATTCCTCCAGGGCAATACACCTTATTTATCTTGAGGTTTCAAACTCCCCATGGCAATCTGACCTCACTTCCAGTGGATATGAGTATTCAGTTTGAAAAGCAATTTCACATAGAAGTTTCGCAGCCTGGGCCATGCATCTGGGCCATTCCTCTGTTACCTCTCCCTCCTCCTCTTCCCTCTATGTTGATCAACTGCTTTGCATCTTAATTTTAAAGCAAGAATGGTAGGTGTGAACTGTGAACTCCCACACCGCAAAAAGAACTTGCCTGAGCATTGTGTTAAGAGACTTAACTACTTCAGCCTGGCTTCTGCCTGCACTAGACCCAATCACTAAAAGTGACCACAGTTCCAAGTAAAATATTGCAATACTGCCAAACCACAAAATGTACCTTGTCCCAACCCACATGGTCCACCCAACCACTGCCAGTAATTTTCTACTCATCTCCCTCTATGATTTTCTATTTCCCCTTAGATTCCTTTTTGTGTCTTCATCACTCTCCTTGCTTCTTTTTGTGCTTTTTCACTTCCCCATGGCCCCTTTTTGTTTCCCCTCTATTGTTCCCTTAAAACCTCAGTCACCTTTGTCTTGGTTGGAGTTGAGTTCGGTTATAGTGGAATCTTTTTCTCTCACTGCAGTAGTCGGAATAAAGTCTGTCTTGCCAAGTTTAACAAGTGTTTAGTGCTATTACCCTTTGACATAGGTCATATTGGCTATGTAGGGAGCAGTCAATTAGTAAAGCTTATAAAGAAGGTGAATGTTATTCCACACAGAGCGTAATTGGCAAATGGGAGAGAAGGTACTCCCCTGAGGAGGCAGCGGCATCTCAGCTTCTGCTTGTTATCTTTATATTCAGTCTACTCTTCTCATATATTTTATTTTTTTGAAATAAAAATCAGAGAGCATTTTTTTAAGTAAAATTTTTATACTGTTAAAATGATGACTTAAATTACCAAACACTGTAATTACCAAATGAATAAACACTGTACACACACACACACATAAACACACATGTACACACACCAATAATTTCCTTCCTTACTATGGCAGCTTGTGAATGAGAATGTGTGTGTATGTGTGTATTTTTAAGTCCTTTGGGATTATAAAAGCAAGAATAAGAAAAGTATTTTCTATCATTTAATGTAAATTGCTAAACTCACTGTTGCATCCTCTGTTCGAGACAATGTTATAGTCAGAATAACACATACAAGAGATCCGTCTTATTAACTAATGGAGGGATTCTATCTATGGGACTGTCAGTTACTTCAGTCCTGCTAAATTTATGTGAAAACCAGTCTATTTCCCAGGCATAAATTATTTCTCTAAAGAGAGGAAAACATTATGCTCAACAGACATGGTTCTGATTGTGGATGTCACCTTAGTTATAGTGTCACTACTATACAATAGAGCCACAGATTTTCAGTCAATTTTGTTACATTTGACAATAACTGGTTTCCTTTGTGTTAAATATTTTGCATTGTGTTTCCTCACCAAATAAAGGAAAAAGCATTTCAGTAGGCATCACAAGAAAATGGTAACCAAAGTAAGACTTGTCATGAGTATTTTTTTCATCTTCTGCAGAGAATTGCTTCCCCTTTCTTGTTGTCCCACTCACCACCAAAAAAGCTAAGTATTTCTCATTCCTCTCTTCCTCTTCCTGTTATTTTCTTTATTTAAAAAAAGTCCATGCTTGTCTCCTTCCTTCCATTTGCATTGGATGTTGCTAGAGAATAAAAATAATTATTAACACTGTAATGTTTATGGAACAAGTCTCATCCATTTTATATTCTGTCATCATTATACACATGGCTTCCAGGAAATATGTTGAAATAACACATACAAAATTTTTGGACAAACTATACTCGATGTTAAACATTGTGGCTGGCTGTACAGTATGAATCCCGCATGTCCACACTGGGTTGTGTAGATGATGATTCTATCTCCAGGAATTAGTCTGTTCTTACACTGCTAATAAAGACACACTCAAGACTGGGTAATTTATAAGGAAAGAGGTTAAATTGACTCACAGTTTCGCATGGCTGGCAAGGCCTGAGGAAACTTACAATCATGGTGGAAGAGGGAGCAAATACGTCTTTCTTCACATGATGGCAGGAAAGCAGTGCAGAGCAAAAGGGGGGAAAGCCCCTATAAAACCATCAGATCTCATAAGAATTCAGTCACTATCATGAGAACAATGAGAACCACTCACTATCATGAGAACAGCATGGAGGTAACAGCTCCCATGATTAAATTACCTCTCACCAGGTCCCCTCCTACGACAGGTGGGGATTATGGGAACTACAATTCAAGATGAGATTTGGGTGGGGACACAGCCAAACCGTATCAACCAATTTGATACGAAAGTCTTGAGTACTTTTAATCAATTTGAACATTTTAATCAATTTGAACATCGGTTCTCAAGCATCGTCTTAAGATAAAACTGAGAATGTAGAGGTGTCCACATTTTGACAAAAGAAAAGCCAGCTGGATAAAAAGCAAACATGCAAAGTCAGAGTTAAAGGAATCATAGAGAAATATAGCTATATACCTGAAGATATCACAAACCTTGGGAATAAACTTTTACCTGGAACTTGCCCTACCCCTATACGGTATTTTTTAGTTGTATAAGACAATAAATAGCTTTTATTATGTTAGCCAGTGAAATTTAGTTCTCTATAATTTGCAGAGAAAAACATTTACTTGATACACACTCAATGCAAAGTCATTTAAAAATGTCTCCCAGGCCTGCAAAGCCTGACTATGGCCTGAATGAATATATTAATTCTGACATTTGGTAGCCAGGATTAACTGAATTAATTGTAGGCTTTAATTAAGACTTTAATTGTGGGCTTTAAGTTACTTATAATCTCTCAGTCTGAGTTTCTTTTCATCCTTCTAAAAATGGGTTTTATAATAGCTATTTTACAGATATTCCAGGACTATTTGAAAAAATATGTAAATACTTAGAGACTATATGAAATACTTGGTAAGAGATGGCAGCAATAAAGAATGAATGTGGCTTTGCTAGTCATGAAAGACAAATAATGCAAACATTGCCAAAGCTCCTCCAAATCCTGGTCAACAGACAAGAATCTTTGCCAATTGACCATGAGCAATTCTATTGCCTTAGGAAAGGCATCTGGAAGTCATTCATTCAACAACAGTTTATTTCACATTTACTATGTGCTGCCCATCATCCTAAATGTTAGAGCAGTGGATGCAATAGGCAGTATTTTCTGATTACATGACTCTTGTCTTCTAATGGTAATAGAAATTAAACAAAACGCATGTGAAGTGTACAATCTGCTACATGGTGGTGAGTACTATGGAGGAAAAATAAAGCAGGAAAAAGGAATGAATGGGTAATTTCAAAGAAGAGAAAGTTTTAACCTAACCAGAGAAAAGTTTGTTGAAAATGTACTCTATGTGCAAGGTCTCAAGTAGGTGAGAGAGTGAGCACTGCAAATAACTGAGTGAAGAGCGTTCAGGCTAATGGTGCAATGTGCAGAAAGCACCTGGGGCTGGAGCATGCACCATAAGCTCAAGAAATTAAAGGAGATGGCTGAGCAGGCCTGAGATGAAGTTCCAAAGGTAATAATGATGGTAGGCAAAATACACGTTAACTCAATGTTAATGCTTTTAAATGTATGGCATAGCTAACTCTATTCATTTTGGTTCCATTATCTACAATTTTTCTTTGTTGTTAAAAAATGTTCAATTTTTTCTATTATTTTGAAAATTGTCAAATAAAATTAAAAAAAAAAAAAAACAGAATTGCTTTCCCTACTGTCATCTCTAATGTCCATTCCCAGAAGGCTCTCTTCTCAACTCTTAGGCGTTTCTTCAGGCAATTATCACCATATTACCAAGTGCTATTCTTAAACCATTACTGCATAATTTAGAGATTTTACGTATTAAGCCTCAACTTTTTGCTAGGTTAGATGAGGTTTAGTGTAATTTCTCTTCTCTTACTTTCTTCGCCCTTCAATATAGTTAGATCACTTTCCTTTACGGCTTTTATGATTTTTTTTTAAATAAAAATTCAAAATTAACATGCCTATCTTATTCGTTGAAGACTAAAGATGTTATTTCTTGATTCTCCATTTTGAAAATTGAGGCTTCAGCAGCACTCACCTTTCTCTCCAAGTTACCTCTACCTTCCGGAATCTTCTACCTACAAAATTGTGTCATTTACGTTTTTACTTTTATATTTTCAAGCCTGAAAACATTTATATGTTATTCTGTAACTATAAATACATATACTATATATAAATAAATATATAGCATATACATAAATATATATACTATACACAACTGAATAATTCTATATAACTACACATTATGCAACTATAATTTTGAAATTAAAAAGCATAACTATGTAAATATTCATCACAGGCGAATATTTTCTTTCATTTATGGATCCCTTCCGTAACTCTGCTTCTCAGATCCTAAGTGTCCTTTTTTTCTTGAATAGCATGTCTTTATCTAATTATTTTTACTACTTCCAGTCTCCTCAAGTGTACCACATCCAGACAACTACCCCTGTAATCTTCCCTTTTACCTCTATATTTAAAGGTAAATTCCTTCTCCAAAATGCAAATAGTGTCTTCTACCCATGTTCCAAAGCTTATTTTGGGGACCTTCTCTTCATGTCTTTTCTAGGTTGGATCCACTATTTTCCTAACACTCTCCCTCCCACCTTTCTCTGTCTCAGCTAAGTCTTCTTTTCCCTGGAGTGTATCATCAAGTAACTTCTTTAAAAATTTATGTAAGTCAATTTACTGAAGACTTCTGACTTTGAAGATGTCTTTATTGTGCCTTCACACTGAGGTTCATACTTTTGCTTGATGCAGAATTCCAAGTGAAAAATAAGTTGTTCTTAAACTTTGGCTGCCTGAGTCAATGGAACAACTCTCAGTAACTAAGTCTGACGCTGATCTAATTCCTGTGCCTTTGAACATTGCTCTCTCCTCGAAAACTTTTCTCTTTTATACTTTGGGATCAGAAATAGTTCAATGATATGTTTAAGTAGAGAAATAACTTTTTCCTTTTTGTTGAGACGGAGTCTCGCTCCGTCACCCAGGCTGGAGTGCAGTGGCGCCATCTCGGCTCACTGCCGCCTCCGCCTCCTGGGTTCAAGCAATTGTCCTGCCTCAGCCTCCCAAGAAGCTGGGACTACAGATGCGCGCAGCTACACCCGGCTAATTTTTGTATTTTTAGTAGAGGCGATGTTGGCCAAAATGGTCTTGATCTCCGGACCTCGTGATCCTCCAGTCTAGGCCTCCCAAAGTGCTGGGATTACAGGCATGAGCCACCACGCCCGGCCAATTTTTTTTATTATTATTATTTTGTTGGAAACTCAAAAAACATATAAACACCTCTGCTCTTGAAAATTTTTCTCTATAGCCTTTTTCCTTATGGCCTTCTTTCTGATTTCTGGATATTTTCTTTTAAGAAATGTTACCAGCTGGCTAATGAAGCCTAGATTTATCTTTTTATATCATAAGTTTTGCTCATATGTCCCTTAGTTTTTATTCTACTTTATGGAATAACTTTTTAAACGTTTTTTTAAAAGTTGTTTTTTCCATGACTTAAAAAAATCGCTCTATTACAATCATGCAATGTATAAAGATATTTCGGTCAATGGCAGACTGCATATATGATGGTGGCCTCAAAGATCATAATACCATATTTTTACTCTACCTTTTCTATGTTTAGATATGTTTCAATACCCAGATACTTACCATTTTGTTCTAGTTGTCCAACGTATTCATTGTAGTAACATGCTGCACAGGTTTATAGCTTAGGAGCAATAGGCTATGCAATATAGCCTAGGTGTGTAGTAGACTATTCCTTTCAGGTATTTGTAAGTACCCTCTGATGTTCACACAACAAATGACAAAATTGCCTAGACACATTTCTCAGCACGTATTTCCATAGTTAAGCAATGTATGACTGCTGTTTAAAAAATATGTTTGACACTAAAGTTTTATTTAATTTAAAAATATTTCACAAGTTTGAGAATACAAACTGTGGAGTCAGATTTCTAGAACCAAATCCTGCTCTGCCACTTGATAGCTATTTGACAATTTACTTAACCTCTTCATACGTTGGTTTTCTAATTGGTAAACTGGCGAGAAAAATAGCTCCCACATCAGAGTTACAGCAAGAACTGTGAAGTGAATCTATGAAACGTGCTTGAAACAGTGATATGAAGTTGTTTCCATAACATATAACCTATTATTATTAAGTTGTTAAACAAATGTTTATTAGGACTTACTACGTATCAGACACATTCTAAGTGCTTCAAATACATTAGGAGAGAAAACATGCAAAAGTCTCTTATTTTGGGAAATTCACATTCAACTTGGGAATATTAGATGAAACAAAGATGATAAATAAATAAATTTTGTAGTATGTTAGAAGGAGTCACTGCTATTTAAAAAAGAAGGAGGAAGAGGAGAAGAAGGGGGAGGAAGAGGGAAAAATAAAAGCTGTAAGAGAACAAAGGAGATGAGGAATTCCAGGTGTGTATGAGAGGCACAGATGAGATTTCAATTTTGCATAAGGCAGTCAAGGCCTTATATTTAAGATTCCATTTAAGCATTTACTTGAAGAAGGTTACAAAATGGAAAATCAGAAGGCATGTTGGGAAAAATGGGGCAGATCTGTCCTGTCCCAGGCAAGTGTTATCCTAGCATCTCTTCTGACTTGCCGGTTGTCTCAAATATTTCATTTTATGAAAATGATGAAATGGTATTATTATTTATAAAATTAAAATGAGCTAGGATCATTTTGGAGGGTCTCTATTTTGTGCTTCCGGGACTTGGCTTGGTCTCAGCCTCAGTGTGAGGCTCATAAGCAGTGAACAGAACCTTTACTTTGGCATGAGATTAAATTTTAACAAGAGAGGTAACAATAACCCATCTATTCTTGTATCAGCCTTTTCTAGATGCAAAGTGACTAATGTTTCCTTTTCAGGGCCAGCATGCATACCAGTGGTTGATGATAAAATGGAAGGCTCTTGGACAAAGGTGTAGGGGCAGCTCTCTCAGGTAGAAGGGAAGGGCTTGATGCTGCTGTCCCTACAAACCATGTGATGACTATGTAAGCAAGCTGTGAGATGTGTTATTTGAGATATGCATGGCTGAGAAACTGATTTAACATCATGACCACACACTAAGAATCTTTAGTCTGAGTGTATTATATTTTGCTACCCAGATGATCAAAATAAAAATATTTGCATATTAGTTATTTGCTATTTACTTATCTTTCAAGTCTTAAAAATGTTTCAAAAATATTTTTATTAGAAAATATTGTATATAATTTTTATTAGTTTAGAGCGTTTTTTCACTCTAAAGTATCCAGATTTGAGCAGTAAATTATATGATCACTTGATTTGTATGTGAATTCCTTCATCTTATGTTAGAGCCGGAGTTGGCAAACTAAGGCCCACCTTTTGTTTCTTTTGGGGGGCATAGTCCATAAACTAAGAATCATTGTTACTTTTTAAAATAGTGGGAATAAAGAATCCCCAAATAACATTTTGTAACACATGAAAATCATACAAAATTCAAATTTCTGTTCATAAATAAAGTTCAATTGGAACATAGCCTTGACCATTGGTTTATGTATTGTGAATGACTGTGTTCCTGTTTACAAAAGCAGAGTTGGATAGTTGCAACAGATCATGTAGCCTGCAAAGCCTAAAATGTTTGTTATCTATTTGACCTTTTACACAAAAGTTTGCCAACCTCTGAACTAGAGTATTCTGATTCCAGTAACAATGATCTTTCACTCTACATTAATTAAATCACCATATTGTTCCTGTGATATTGGTTAATATGATATTTCCCTGTCTGGTGAACATGGATTTTAAAATATAAAATTACTGAGATAGCAAATATGAGAGTGGGTATCTAATTCTTGGCAGATTTACTAATGTAATGATTATCGTATGGTAAGGCTTCTTGGAATATTGCAGGGTAGACATTTCTAGCAACATCCAATGCTGTCTCTTGGTTTTTTTAGTTTTTCATTTTTTCCATTACGCTACTGATAAAGATATTTCAATGTTCATTGCCTATTTGAAAATCAGAGATCCAAATTTACTTACAATACGCATGTTATATTACTAAGTCTGTGAACAGGTGTCGTGTATTGCACCGCAAGCTTGCCTAAGTCCCATTGTTCATGCACCATTTAAAATGTGGGTAGATCAATAAGGTCTGCTAGGCATTTCGTGGAGAAATAAATATATGTATTAATTTTCAGGAGTAGAGGGGAAAAAAGAACAGACTTCTTTGTTTGATGGGCTTCAACATTTGGGGCACTATGGGTTTAATATTATAAATTTTCCATCTGTTTGATTGCCAACCCAGTCACTTTATGTTTAGCTAATTAAAATTAAGTGTGAAGTTGTACTGCTATTGTGTAGATATGGTGCCATCCAAACAATTGATTTAGATAATTAAGGAAAGCAAATTTAGTTTAGGAACTCATTCTGAGGCTAAATGCATAGAGAAAACTGAAATATACCCACTTTAATCACCCATTCTAAAACAGGTTCAGCTGTCAACATATTCTACTGTTAATAGCAGTTGCAGGGTAAACGGAAGCCTATGGTAGAGTTTTCTAGTATATTTAACCATAATGTACAAGAATAAAAGAGGTTACGTTGACTGCAATATTTCAAACCATTAGATCACATTGAATAATCTGCCCATGATAATTTTGAACACAACTTAAATAGGTTTGGTACTTTCTTGCAATAGTCATTGCTGCTATTTATTCGTTGTCTATTACATATGCAGCAATTATAAGTATAAGATCTGACCCACGTTGCTTGGATTTGTTCTTCTTCTTCTTCTTTTTTTTTTTTTTTTTTTTTTTTTCTGTTTTTTGAGACAGAGTGTCACTCTGTTCCCCAGGCTGGAATGCAGTGGCATGATCTTGGCTCACTGCAACTTCTGCGTCCCAGTTTCAAGCGATTCTCCTGTCTCAACCTCCCAAGTAGCTGGGACTACAGGCATGCACCACCATGCCCAGCTAATTTTTGCATTTTTGGTAGAGATGGGGTTTCCCATGTCGGCCAGGCTTGTATTGAAATCCTGACTTCGAGTGATCTGCCTGCCTGGGTCTCTTAAAGTGCTGGCATTACAGGTGTGAGTCACTGCTCCTGGACGGATTTGTTCTTTATCCTAATTCTTCACATATTTGAAGACTAGAGGTAAATTATTTAATGTTTCCATAATGTCATTTCTTGTACACAGTAACAGTTTGTGAGAATAAAATTTTATAATACAGGCTAACATCTCAGAAAATAAAATGTAGCAGAATCATTATCATTACTTTACTTTTCATCTGCATAATCATCCTTCAAGGTAGGCATAGCATCCTTTTTGCAGTGAAGGAACCTTGGGATTAGAGAACTGGAGAATCTGTAGAACCACAGTTGTTAACACACACACTGAGAATCAAAGACAGAACTCACTGCTGAGAAAACTCCCATTCATTCTTCCTATTTTAGCCCATTGACTCTTACAGATCCATCTGTTTATAGAAGCAGCAATGTCTGTGGCCCACACACCAAAGATTTCCAGTATCTAACCTAGTTTCCAACTCCTCACAAATTCAATTCGTTTAAATTGTGATTTTAACAGCTTACCTGATAAATTTGATGTCATCAGGAAATTCTGAATTTCATACTCATTTGTTTTAATCTGCAAAAGAATGAGATATTATCGAATTGTATACAGATGGAGTTATTTTTGGTCAGGGAAGCTCCCAGCACTCTTTAAATTACGCATACTGCAAACCAAAAAAAATCATCCATATATCTCTCTGTTAGAGGAAGAAACAAAAAGAACATTAAAATGAGTTCTTAGGAATATCTCAACTGAAGGCTTACTTGGAATTCAAGAAGCAAGTGAAAAGCATTTGGATGCATTTTAAGAGATAATTGCTACCAAATAATTTATGGGTGCAGAGCAATACCCAAAGAGAAAATACCACTAGTTAAAACCTAGTAAATTAAAAGCAAACAGTCTACATGCCTGGTATCGTGTCTAAGATTAATTGGATCATAGCAGAAAGTGCATATTATGAAGATCAAATACTAGGAGAAAAGTCATAAAGTTTGAAAACATATCAGTGTATCTTCATCCCTGCAGATGCCTTTTATTTATTGTCAATGTAAACAGATGTTAATGACATTGTAAGAGCTTTTGAGAGAGAGAGGGAGGAGGAGAGGGAGAGAGGGAGAAAGAGAGACAGAGGATATTTCCCTGCAGATAGAGGAGGAGAAAAATGAATAATAGGAAACATCTTATAGCTTGGATTTTCAAAAAACATACTTTCCAGTCTAAAATAAAAATTAGTTTATTTTCTCTGGATTAGTTCTAAAAACTAATTCCATATTCTGAGGACAAAGGAATGGAATGGCATGGGGAGGGGAGAGGAGGAGAGATAGGGAAGGGAGGGGAGGTGGTTTGGATTGTTGCATCTATTTATTAGCTAACAATATTATGTTTGGTTGGCCAAAGAGTATAATTTTCTTTGAATTATGCTATTGTGAAAAAGCACCATTGTGTTAATGAGATTTTGCTATAAATATTGATGCAAATAGTGAATAAAAAGTACTATTTAACTCTTATTTAGGACTCTTGAATATTTTCTCCTTTATCCTTTCAATGGATATTGCATCCTACTTCCATTGTAGCTCCCATCATTTTTAATCACAATGAATTATTGAGAGGGTGTATCTCACCCCAAACAATAAGCTCCGTGACAGCAGGAACCATGCATACATCTTCCTATGTGTAGTATATCATCAGTGTTCCATTTATATTTGAGGAATGTAAACTCTCAGGATGTGTGAGAACGTCCATGTTTCACCTAGAGCAGAGTTGCTCAACCTTGGCACTATTGACATTTTGGACTACGTAAGCCTTTGTATTGGGGACTGTTCTGTGCTTCATAATGTTTATCAACATTCTTTATTTCTACTCACCAGCAGCCAGTTGCACCTTTCCAGTCATGAACATAAAAAATGTCTCCAGATATTGCTCAATATCCTCTAGGGTTAAAATCATCACCAGTTGAGAACAACGACTTAAAAAATAACATCTTATGTTAAAATACTAGATTGGGTGGTATGTTCAACTTATTCCTGCCACTGCTATCCATTCCCCATCACCCCTCTCTCTCTCACACACACAAACACACACACACACACACACACACACACACACTTCACTGAATTTCATATGGTATAACATGATGCCCTGGCTGGGTAGGAGATGGAGTCACATATGCTTGGCAGTTTGAATTAAGTAACTTCTTTCTTTCCTCCAGGGACTTTCAGTGATACACAAATACTAATACGGCCAAACAGACACCTTAGAAAGAACTTGCACATTATACATAGTTTGTATGAAAATAGGAGTCTGTTTGATAAATAGGAAGATATATACACAAAGGAAGATGTATGCGTGGTTCCCATGCTCACAGAGCTTATTATCTGGGGTGAGATAGACCTCTAAATAATTACATGGGTGGGATTAGGTGACAGAAACAAATCACAAATAGACCAGGCAAAGGAAACTCTCCATGAATCAGGCTAAATGATAACATCTGATAGTTCAAGGAAACAACTTGACCCACCCATTACGCAGAAAGCCTGGAGAGTTTTATATGTAAGGAAGAATGTATATAAACACTAAAAGACCTTTAATTATTGAGCACACAATGTTTTATTAATATTTTTATTTTTGGTGAAATTTTATCAAAAGACTAAACCACAGAGAAGAAGTTGCTTTTCTACCACCTGAAAAACTCTCAAGACCTTCTTCCAGAGGATTAGAATCATCATTTGGAGGCTGGGGGCATTTTCACTGGCCCAAAAGGAACACAGGGACAGCAGTGAACAAGGGGAACTTAATGTTGGAAGGAGGCTTGAGGGTTCTGGGATCAAGGAATAGAGGGAGAGGAAGACATGAGCAGAAAGGCAGCAGGGCAACAGGAAGCTAAAGTAATACATACAGTCCACACAGGCTGGATGGGTCATAAATCTCACAAAAGATTTCAGTGGTGGGGTCTGGGCATGGTGGCTCACGCCTCTAATCCCAGCACTTTGGTAGGCCGAGGCAGGCAGATTACGAGGTCGAGAGATCGAGACCACCCTGGCCAATATGGTGAAACCCCATCTCTACTAAAAATATGAAAATTAGCTGGGTGTCGTGGTGCGTGCCTGTAGTCCCAGCTACCTCAGGAGACTGAGGCAGGAGAATTGCTTGAACCCAGGAGGCGCAGGTTGTAGTGAGCCTAGATCGTGTCACTGTACTCTAGCCTGGCAACAGGGTGAGACTCTGTGTCAGAAACAAACAAAAAACAAATAAAACAAATAAAAAATATCTCAGTGGTGGGATTTGCACCAGAAAAGGATCCATGATGCAGATGCAGGTAAAGTCTCAGGAGACTCGACAGAAATTCTTAGATACCTCTTGAAGTTCTTTGAAAAGGACAGGAGGGGGAAAGAAAACTTGAAAAGCGGTGGTGCTAATTGTTAATTCTCAATGATTTATAACCGAGGTTGAGATAAAGCAGAATATGGTTGCATTTCACATAAAATTAATCCCAATAATGCAAAGTCTGTTTACTGTTAGATAACATATCAATGTATTTAATGGTATTAATGCATTAAAGGAGAAAATTGTACCATCTGAAGAACTACAGATTTTTGTTTTGTGATTTAACAATCATTCGTCATTGAAACAAACAAAATTTTTTTGTTTTCAAGTTATTAAAAAATTAATTTTAAAAACGTGGATCAGGTCTATCTTTCCTTTTTCTTGTTCTTTCTCTGTTATCCAGGCTCACTGCAGTCTTGACCTCTCAGGCTCAAGCAACCTTGCTCTGGCCTCCTGAGTAGCTGGGACTACAGATATGTGCCACCTCTTCTGGCTTTTTTTTTTTTTTTCTTTTTCGTAGAGATGGGGTTTTAATACATTGTCTAGGGTGGTCTGGAACTCCTGGGCTCAAGCGATTCTTCTACTTAACCTCCCAAAAGTGCTGGGATTACAGACTTCAGCTACCTCACCCACCCAACAATTCCAATGAAACATTTATAAAGTTAAGCGCCTTGTACTAATAAGGAATATTTAACAAAACGTACAACAAATATCCTACTGTGAGATAAAATATCAGAAACATTGCCTTAACAGTAACCCACAAAGCAAGGATTTTCAGCCCTTGCTATGTTCAAAATTTTACTGAACTTCAAAAAATGTAATAAGAAAAGTAAGACAGATAAAAACAATAAATGTAAAGATTGAGAAGTAATGAAAAAAAGACTTGTCTTTAGAGTAACACAGGATGGGTTCTAGAATTTTCCCCAGTACTGAGAAGTTTCCACAGGTTCTGCTACTGTGATTCAAATCCATATAATTTAACTGAGCTTTTCTCTATATAACTATGACCATCTTTACATGTTGAATGTGTACAGTTACAAAGGTAAACACGCACTGTCCTCTAAGATTCCATATGGTACAGAGATTAAGGGGTTCAGTGATTAAAATATGGAGTCAGAAAGAGTTTCAAATTTTGTTTTGCCACCTTAATAACTGTGATGTAGGTTCAAGTTAAATGACTTTTCAAGCCTCAGTTTCCCAGGGTTAAAATGGGAATGACAGTGTTTCGTGAACATATCTGTTGTCAACTTGATCATTTAAGATCAGCTAATACAAATATCTAACCCTTATGATAGTCATGCTTTTTTTCTTTTGTATTATATTATTTCCATAACGAATTTCAGAACCCGATTATATTGGACAACCTCATGTTCATTTCCATTCAAATTTGTCCCTTTAAGTTATTTAACATGATTCGCTATGAAGGTATCCCTACTTGGTATTAATATCTTGGCATCTGATACTGGTATGTTTGTTATGCTTGTTTTTTCAACATTTTGTAGGTTTTTATATAATGAAAACATTTGTCAGAATACAATGATTGTCAAAATTTATGATTGTATTCTGATAACACTTGCATTCCTCACTTGGGATTTCCCAAGACAGTATGGAAAAAAAGGATATATTTTATTTTTAGAAATTGTGGATGAATTAATAAATAGTTTGATTTCCTGCAGGTTTATGATAGTAGTTTTCTCAAAAATATAATGTTTGAGACTATCACTGAAACACTTATTTAAACAAAATATAAAATTATGTACAGTGTTTTACAAATGTGAAAAATATACAGCAGTATTAAAACTAGACATAAAGCAAAGCTATTTTTTCTATTTCTTAATTGTAATTATTTTACAATTATAAAAATGAAATAAAATTGATTATAATTGATGTGAGGCATTGGTCATTTACCTCTAAACTCTAAGAGTTTAAATCTTCCAAAATAATTTTCAATACTAAAGATATTTTCTTCCTGCCTTTTAGTGAGTAGTAAAAAATACCTCTAGAGGAATAAGTGAAAAGAGAACAATACCTTTCAAAGATGAAACCAAGATACTCTAGAGTGGAGAAGTTATTTGCTTTGGTAATATATAATTTTGTCTCAAGAAAACAGAGAACTGGAGAAAAAAAACAGAGAAATATTTAAAAGTTGTTTATATTTTTTCTCCTATTGCCATTTACGAAAAGAATGGAAAAAGGAACAGAAAATACAGACAAGCAGATGAACCTGAGGCCTGGTCTCAGGCTCTTGCCCCATTTGCTTTTGGTAGAGATGGACCTGCTCCGGAAAAGGCAGCAGATGTGCATGGGCTGCCTGGACTTGAAGGAGATGGGCAGAGGAAGGGGTGCTTAGCACAGAATTCTCAGATGTAAGCAGTCAGTAAAGCTGCTCTGCC
The DNA here is from genome assembly GCF_007565055.1 of Rhinopithecus roxellana. Lineage (NCBI taxonomy): Eukaryota > Metazoa > Chordata > Mammalia > Primates > Cercopithecidae > Rhinopithecus > Rhinopithecus roxellana. Next base: position 141,369,449 of record NC_044553.1, on the reverse strand, counting down.
TTAAATATGTTCTGTTAAATGTTCATATTCCTATACAATTCTACCAAGTGCTTGCCCAAAGCCTAATCTCAGTTCCAGCCATGGCAGCCCCCAGCCGAGGAGAAGCCTGGTCATATGTCCATAGCAGATGGCAATCATTTTATGGCAGTCTGGTTTACTCCTGTTTTATACAGGGTTATAGTGTTTCAACATTCATTAGGTTCTGATGAAGGACAACACAATGACCCCAGAATAGATGAAAGGTAGAAGAACTCTTTCTAACTTATAGCTCTGAAGGAGAGAAGGCTGCCACACAAAGCCACACAGGGACTTCTACCCAGGGAAAAGCTAATAGCCAGCTGGAACTGTAGGAGGTGGCTTATACATATATGGCAAGCAGGAAGGGGTTGCTAGGTTTAGTAGCCTTCCTATATACAGGTGCTTTGCATAATTCCATGGACCCTAAGGAAAAGGGGCTGTCCCAAGATATTTAGCACCTGGAGACCTCTGGCAATTGGGTGTGTGTATTGTAACTTGGAATCATTAAAGCCCAAATAAGGGAAGTGGTTGAGATGTATGCTTAGCAAATTGCCCATGAATGGTAATTAAGAATTCTTAGCCACAATCCCAAACCTGGGCCAGGACAACACTTGTGAAATATTATATTACACACACGTGGTTTATCTTTAGAAATAGATACAAATTGTCTATAGGCACTAACTGCCTAGAGTTTGGCTTAATATTTTAAATCAAGATCATCTCTGCTCTTACTGCCTTTGGCGAGCACACAGATTGTGTGCCTTTGTGCACCACAGATTGACAAACTGTGGTGCGCAGTAAAGCATTTTCCATATGTTTCCCTTTCCCCGCACATGAATAGCCTCCCCCATTTCTACATCACTCACTGGAGTGACATATCTGTTAATAAATGATGAGGCTACATTAACACCTCATTATCACTCAAATTACATAGATTACATTAAGGTTCACTCTTGGTGTTGTGGATTCTGTGGGTGTAGACAAATGTATACATGTATAATGTAACACAACCACCATTATAGTATCATACAGAGTAGTTTTACTGCCCTAAAAATCTTGTTGCACTCCATTTATTCATCTGTCCTTCCTCTTATCCCCTGGAAGCCACGGATCTTTTTACTATCTCCATAGTTTTACCTTTTTCAGAATGCCATATAGTTAGAACCACACAGTGTAGCTTCTTTTAGATAGTAATATGCATTACATTTCCCCTATGTGGTTTTCATGGCTTGATAGCTTATTGATTTTTAGCACTGAACAATATTCTATTGCCTGGATATAACAGTTTATTAATTCTTTCACTTACTAAAGGACATACTCATTGCTTCCAGGTTTGGGGAATTATTAATAAAAATGCTACAACACACCATAAACATCCCTGTACAAGATTTTGTATGGATATAGTTTCAACTCTTTTGAGTAAATACCAAGAGTGACTGAACACTGGATCATCAGGTAAGGGTATGATTGGTTATGTAAGAAACTGCCCATCTGTATGCCACAGTGACTGGACCATTTTGCATTCCCACCAGCAGTAGATAAGGGTTCCTGTTGCTCCACATCCTGGCCAGCATTTGATGTTGTCAGTGTTCTGGATTTTGGCCATTTTATAGATGTGTGGTGATATCTCAATGTTTTAATCTACATTTCTCTGATGACATATGATGTGGAGTATCTTTTCATATGTTTATTTACAATTTTTTGACTTCTTACCGACAGTGGGGGTTATTATGATGTGGGTGACATGGTTTTGTTTGTGTGTCTGTGTGGAAGCATGTAAATGTATATATGTCCATGTGTACAAGTCATACCCAGAGGCCTATCCTTCAGAATCCTCTACTTTAGTGTGTCAATTGAATCCAGGTCTCTGTTTGTATGCTTGAGGCTTAAAACATATTAAGTATTTAACATTCTCTGATTATTTATTCAGTTTTTTAATGTATTTAGTACTGTATATATCCCTTCTATTCTATCTCATTATTCCAGCAATAGGATAACTTAGGCCTCCTGAAGTGCTGTTCATGATGCAATACTAAATTGATGGAAAATGATTGCTCATTTTTCATTTGTTCACAATTTTAAACACATGTTATTACTTTTTTAGTTACAAGTTTTAAACTTCAACTATTTTTATTTACTGGAATACCTACTTGGAATGATCTTAGAGGCCAGCAGTTGATAACATATTATTTTAAAAATAAAATATGATGCTTTGTAGTTGGATTTTTAAAAAATCAATCATGCTTGTCGCCATCAAGAAAGATGTAATTATGTAAAAATGAAATCTAAATTGATACGAAGGAGATAGTCTTTATATTTGACAATGTGCTTTTCTAATAACATTTTCAAAAAATAAAATGTAGACATCCCTCCAAGACCATGCTTATGTCTAATCCTGTAGAAAAATATGCAGATATGTAGAGACATCTTGTCACATTGAGCATCATCGAGTTATCATGACACTGAACAGGCTCTGTCAAGTCTACGTATATGAGTACTATTGGAGAAGGTGAGGGACACATTTTAATGTGCAGATAATTCTGGTTTTACTATTGCCCACTAACTTCTTAAGTGCAGGTAGAATACTAGAAAGAAAGAGAAAAACAATTTTCAAAAAACCTTGGAAGAAAGAAAACCACAGACAATCCTGACTACCTTGAAATGGACATGTCAGCAAGCTGTGGGGTGTCCAAGACCAAGACACACAGTCATTTTCACTAAAATACTAATCCCAGCAGAACACTAAGTGTAAATCTAGTTACTTGCTATTCAGTGGCATTAATAAATCAAATTATCCAATGACAACTATGAAAAATTATATTTTTCTTTTATAAAAAACTTCACAGAAAAATTTGAACAGTTGGCAAATTAAAGAAAAAAAAAGTTGCAAATCAAATTCTAGCAGACTGTGTGAACTTGACCTTTCCTTCCCCATTATCCTGCCACTGTAAACTGGTAAAACACACATAACACTTATAGAAAAGACTGACAAGACCACATAAAAGAAAAATAATTTCCCTTACCTCTAAGTCCTCTCAAAAATGTCACTTGTTTTGGTCTCACATTCAGTGAAGTACCAGTTTTTTCAGGGACTCAATTTCCCTTATTTATATTTCATTCCCAAACCAAACATTTGGCATAATTTTGGTTAAGAAGGTTACCGTCACCATCTTTCATATCTAAGCACCATTGCTATGAAATTAGATTATAAATTACTACCCCTATGGTATATGAGTTAAAGTAGTGTTGCGTTATAAAGGATGTCAAGTGTTTATTTTATAATTATGCCATTCTACAGGGAACTTCAGTAAGTGAATCATGTGTGAGAAAGACAAACTCAATTTGTCCATTCAACAATAAGATTAATTTTAGAGAATTAAACATCCATTCATTTTAAAAACTTCTAATGAGAACTTACTACATTCCGGAGACAATACTGAGAGCATAAAGATAAATAAAACAAAGATCCTACCCTTTGGGAACACACATCAGAATAAAGGAGAGAGAAATGTGACTAATCCGAATACATGCTATCTTTCTCATGAATGATTCCCAGTGTGTCCACAGCATCTGGTAGGAGTTCAGCAATATTTTTTTAAATGTGTTAACAGAAAACAAAATAAAAGCTCTTGTAGGAATAAGATCACAGAGAGTTATACATGGGAGTTTTCTGAAGGTGATAGGGATAGGGAATAAGGATTTGTCTAAAATGAATGTACTCAGATTTGCTAAATGAACAGGTCATTATTTTTGAGGAGGGTACACAGTTGAAAGAAGATGATGAGGCAGAAGGTTAAACTGCACAACCAAGGAATCCAGTTAATACACCAGAAAGAACCTAAATAATATGTTCACAAGAGACTGAAAATGACACAAACAAAGTAATGGGTCTTTATATTGAGATACTAAGCTCTGAGGAGCAGGGACTATGTCCACTCTGTTCACTAGTATATTCCCAGGGGCTATGGAAGTTCCTGCAGCATAGAAGATACTCATTAAATATTGTCAGATGAATGAATGAAAACAATAATTGACATTTACAAAGGCTTTACTCTGTTCTTTCTATTATCTATGTTTATCCTCAGCAATTCTATGAGACATTTTCTATATTTACCCCCAGGAAACTCAAGCGAAGAAAGGAAACATAACATGCACAAATTTTCCAAGCAAAGTAAGATTGGAGCTGGAATGTAAAACTCGAGGTTGCAGATGCCAAAATTGGGACTGTATATCCCACTGATTCAAATAGAGATGTCTGTACATTTTTGTATCCTAATTTTCTTACTATTACCTAAAACTCAATAAGCTTATACATGACTCCCTTATGTTTTTGCAAGTACTTTCTAATTAATGATGTATCTGCATTGCCTAATATTCCAGTTACTAAACCTGTGTGACAAATTATCACAAAATGCATGGCTTACAATAATAAAAACATTCATTTTATTCATTAATATGCAATTTGGTTGGTTTTGGCAAGAGTAGGTCCACTCAGCTCTGCTTGGCATCAGCTGTGATGGTTCAAAGGCTGTGATTATCTGAAAGCTTGATCACTTTCATGTCAGGATGGCAGCAAGGCCTTAGCTGGGACTGTCATCTGGAACAACTATGCTCTCTCTATGTGGCTTGGGCTTCCTCAGAGCATGGGGAATGGGTTCCAACGGTAAACATCCAGAAACACAGAGAGAAGAGAAACGGATTGAAACAGAGATGCAGAGCAAGAGCAAAAGAAGAAGAGAGAAGAAGTAACTTTGCCGCCTGGTATAAGTTAGCCTTGGAGTCATACATCTCTATTGCCACTGTCTATCCATTAGCATGAATCATTAATGCCATCCAATGCTCACGAGGAGAATTAAACTCCATCTTTTTATTGAGAAGTTGCAGTGTTTAGAAGACTGCTTGGGACAATAAATACTACTGTGAGCATTTTTGAAAAACTCAACCTTTCCGATCAACCATAAAACAAATAGGAAATTCCTTTAGAAAATGGAATATAGATTTTTCATATTCATGGAAAAGAGTTAATTCCTAATGTCTTGATAATATCAATATCTTGTGTTAATTAATAATTTACTCAGTGTTAGTATTCACTTAATCCTCATAGATCCAGTTATTATCTCTATTTTAAGGTTACAGAAATGGAGGCACAGAGAAGCACAGCAACTTGCCAGTGTTACACAGCTAGTAAGGGATGTAGCTGGCGATCAAGCCAAGGCAATTTACTTTTGCTATTAGGTGCCACTTTACTGCCTTTCTTAGAGGAGTCTTGAAAAAAATAGTTATTAGCCAGTCACAGTGGCTCACGCCTGTAATCCCAGCACTTCAGGAGGCTGAGGCAGGAGGATCACTTGAGACCAGGAGTTTCAGATCAGCCTGGTCAACATGGTGAAACCTCATCTCTACTAAAAATACAAAAATTAGCTGTGCATGGTGGTGCGTGCCTGTAGTCCCAGCTACTTGGGAGACCAGGCAGGAGAATTGCTTGAACCTAGGGGGCAGAGGTTGCAGTGAGCGAAGATTGTGCCACTGCACTCCAGCCTGGGTGACAGTGAGACTCCATCACAAAAAAAAAAAAAAAAAGAAAGAAAGAAAAGAAAAAAGAAGGAAATAGAGTTCTTACTCTTACTCTACAGACAATGTTGACGGTTTGATCTTTCTTCCATACAATTTCCTTCCATTCACATGTTCTAGACAACACAAACTGATTTGGTTATACTGGCAATGTGTCCACTTAAAATATCGACAGAAAGAAACTCCATTACACAACTGAATTTCATGGTTTTTTTTGGCAAAGAAACTTATTTTATGAGCTGTTTTAGCAAATAACTATATATGTAGTTCATTAATATTTAAAATGTTAACAAATATTAAAGTGTAAGATATAAAGAAAAAGCACAAGAGAGATTTGAAATTTTTCTAAAAACAAATATTGTATATTATAGAATGTAAACTCTTTACTTCATAAACTGATCAGAACCTATATGTAAATAACAATATATGTTAAGTCAGGAAGCAGTTGAGGAATGTATGAATAAGATAAAGATATATCCTATTTTTCTTTGAAATGGTGAAGAATATTCTTGAAATATCTGCTCATAGTTTTCTGATTATATACTGTTGTGTCCTCAAACACAGTTTTTATTTTTAACTACATAGGATTATTATTTGCCAAAGCACTACTGCAATTTAAAAAATAATACATTATTAAAACTATTAAAATCTGGATAATTGGCATCACTGCAAAGTAATGTTAAAATCCTAGTTTCTCAGCACAGTATTCATGATTATTATTATCATAAAAAATCACTTAATGACTTCCTTTTTGCATTTTACACCTATATAAATTCAAAAAGCAATAGTCTTTTCCTTGTAAATTCTCATCATGCAAATTACACATTTCTGCTTATCTGTAGAAATTTTGAAAAGATTCATGGCATTCATGGACTTTTTAAATAAAAAAGAAAAAGCACTTTTCTGTACCTGGCTAATTAAAAAAAAAAAAAAAAAAAAAAAAAAAAAAAACCTAAACTTTTGGCTACTTTTTAGTAAACAACTAGATTATTTTATCTACAACTTATCATCCACCCAGTGTGAAAATTTATCACCTGTGATTTGAGATATAAATACTGATGTAAATATATAGCGTTTTAGCTTGACATAAATATGTTACATTAAATGGGTTAACATTGTTTAACATATGTTGGTTGTATATCAAAATGATTTGGTTCCCTTTAAAATGTCAGATTGTTGAATCACTTTAGAATATTCCAGTAATTAACTCAGACAACCTGGGTTTTAGGTGAGATGGATAATAAGAAACAGCTGGATCAGCTATTCTGCCATCAGGAGATATCGTCATAAAAGAAGGAGGTTTATAGACCCAAGTTCATAAAATATTAGAATGACAAAGTACCACAGAGATTGTATAACCAAACTGACACCTTTTAAGGATGAGAAATATGAGGTCAAGAGAATGACTTACCCAAAGTCACATAGCAAGTTAAGTGTTACAGTCAGCCGAGAACCAAAGTCTCTGTTTTCCAACACAAGGTGTCATCTTTTACATCCTACCATCTGCAATATGGACTGCAAGAAAACTAAAAACGTGGGTTTTTTTTTTTTTTTTTTTTTTTTTCCAGTACTATTTTACTTACTCTGGGGAAAAACCACAGCAACAAAACATGCACAGAGTGTCTTTGAGATATTAACTCTCAGAAAACACCGTGAAAGAATCTGACAAAATTAACTCCAAAGCTGTAGTTGGTTCCAGACAAAAGTATCTTTTTGGATTAGCTACAACACTTAACCTTAAACTATTTGACAGTATGTACAGGCTTTTAGTGCTTATAAGTTGCAGTAGACGGAATAATAACCACTCCAAAATATCAAGACCTAATCCCTGGAATTTATACATATTGTCTTATTTAGGAAAAGTCTATGCAGATGTGATTAAATTAAGAATTTTGAGATGAGGAGTTATGCTGGAATATCTGGGTGGACCCTAAAAGCTATCACAGTTATCCTTACAAGAAAGAAGCAGAGGGAGACCAGACACAGAAGAGAAGACAATGTGAAGAAGGAGGTGGAGATTAGAGGGATATGGCCACAAGCCCATTGTATAATCAGAGTTCTCCAGAGAAGCAGGATGAATAGAATGTATATATAAATGTATATAGAGAAAGAAACTTATTTTAAGGGATTGGCTTTTGTGATTGTGAAGACTTGGTGTATTAGTTCATTTTCATGCTGCTAACAAAGACACACCCAAGGCTGGGCAATTTACACAAGAAAGAGGTTTAATGGACTTACAGTTCCACGTGTCTGGGCAAGCCTCATAATAATGGTGGAAGGCAAGGAGAAGCAAGTCACATCTTACATGGAAGGCAGCAGGTAAAGAGAGAGAGCTTGTGCAGGGAAACTTCCCCTTGCAGAACCATCAGATCTCATAAGACTTATTCACTATCATGAGAACAGAACGGGAAAGACCTGCCCCCATGAATCAATTACCTCTCACTGAGTCCCTCCCACAATACATGGGAATTCAAGATGAGATTTGAGTGGGAACACTGCTGAACCATATCACTTGGTGAATTCAAAATCTAATGGGTGAAGTCATCAGGCTGGAGACTCAAGAAACAGTTTTAGTTCAAAGTCAAAGGCAGTCAGGATGGAGAGCCCAGAAAAAAGCAATATTGCGGATGAAATCCAAAGATCAATAATCATATGCTGATTATTATTTACTGAGTAAATAATCAAAATCAGTATAAATCCATTTCATCAAGAAAATGCTTTTAATCATTAAAAATGATGTTTCTGTTGATGCATGTTGTTATCAAATGAACTGTTATAATTGTTTGAAATGGTAAACCCATGACAGTGAATAAACTGAAGTTAAGACAAATTAAAAGCCATAGGTAAAATAAAAGCTACTGGTAGAATTTCCCCTTGTGAGAGAGGTCAGACTTTTCGGGGTTTTTTTTCAGGCCTTTCACTGATTAGATAAGGCCGACACACACTAAGGAGAGAAATGTGCTTTACTCAAAGATGTAAATGCAAATCTTAGACAAAAGCACCCTCACAGATACATCTAGAATAATGTTTTCTGGAAGCTGTGGCTCCATCAAGTAGACACACAAAATTAGACGTCATACCCAGGATTAGTCACTGGAAGCAAAAAGAGACAAGGAACAGATTCACTCCTGGGGAACCTGGAAAGATTATTTTTATGTTTTACTTTCTATTTTTTTTTCTAAAGAAACTATATTTTAAAATTCAAAATCAACTGTATGAATCTCTAAATACATTAAGTGAAACATCCTGAGGCACTTGGCATTCCAGTTCCCATAATCTTTTGCCCCATTTTATCAATCACTGCCATATTAATAAGGATTTTTAATAGTAGTTGAATAAGAGTCAAAATGTCTGAGCAAAAAGGAGTATAAATGTACTTCTTCAAGAAAATGCCTTTAATTATTAAAAACAATGGTTTTGTTGATGCATGTTGTTATTAAATATACTGATATAATTGATTTGAAATGGTAAATCAGTGCCAGTGAGTAAATTGAAGTTCATTCAAACTAAAAGCCATATGTGGGAAGTCATACCACACAAGCACACACACACATACACACACAAATATTTATATATTGACTTGTCATTTAGAACAGTGCCTAGCACAGAGTAAGTGCTACCCGTAAATTTATTAAATATGTAAATAAATCATTTAAAAATACAATTTAGCATAAATAAAAATTAAAAATACAGCTAGAAATAAATCCCATAAAAGATGCAAAATAGCCATTTAAAAACTTTTAAAACTTTATAGTAATTGAAGAATAACTAAACCATTGAGAGATGCAGCTTTTTTTTTAAAACTTTTATTTGAAGTTCAGGGGTACAAGTGCAGGTTTGTTACGTAGCTGAACTCGTGCCATTGTTGTAAAGATTATGTCATCACCTAGGTGTTAAGCCTAGTACCCATTAGTTATTTTTTTATCCTGTCCCTCCTTCCATCCTCCACCCTCCAAAAGGCCCCAGGGTGTGTTTTTCCTCTCTATATGTTCATGTGTTCTCATCATTTAGCTCCCACACGTAAGTGAGAACATGGGATACTCAGTTTTCTGTTCCTGTGTCAGTTTGCTAAGGGTAATGGCCCTTAGCCATTTAGGCTGATTCTATGTCTTTGATATTGTGAAGAGTGGAGATGCAACATCTTTATGGATTTGAAAATACAATTTGATAATGATGTTACTTTCTACCAAAATCATCTACAATCCAACTCTAGTCAAAATCCCTATGGGAATTCATGTAGAACCTGTGAAGCAAATTCTAAAATTTAGATTGAACAGAAAAATATCAAGCAATTCTAGAAAACAATTATCTTAGAGGACTCATTGCCAGATAACAAGCATATTGTAAACCTACAATAATTAGAAAAATCTTAACCCTCATGTATTACTTGTGGAAATGTAAAATGGTACAGTCACTTTGTTAAACAGTTAAACACTGTGTTAAACAGTTAACTTTACAAAAGTTAAACATGAATGACCACGTGATTCAGGAATTCCATTCCTAGGAATATATCCAAGAGAAATGTAAACATATGCCCACACAAAAACTTGTACATGAATGTTCATAGAAGGATTATTTATAACATTGGGAACAACCCAGTGTTCATCAACTGATGAATAGAAAAATATAAGGCAGCATATTCATATAATGGGATGTTATTCAGCAATAAAAATGAATGAAGTACTGCTACATGCATGGCTCAATCTTGAATAAATTATCCCAAACAAAAGAAGCCTGTCACAAAAGACCACCTATTGTAATTGTAGGATTCAATTTATATTAAGGGCAGAGACCAGGGAAATCTATAAAGAAAGTAGATTAGTGGTTTCTTAGGCCTGGAGTAAGGTGTAGTAGTGGATAGAAAGGGTTGAGGAGTAGGTGCTAATGAGTATGTGGTTGTTTTAAGAAGGATAAATATATTTCAAAAGTAGATAGTGGAGATTGTTACACAATCCTGTGAATAAACTAAAAATTATTGGATTGTATAGTTTAAATGGATGACTTATATGATATGAGAATTATACCCCAATAAGTAATACTCCTGCATGGGTAAACTAAAAGAATAATTAAACAGAATAGAGAGCCCAGAAACAAAAGCACTCATGTACTTAAACTTAATTTATTATACCACTGGGTTTTCAAATCACAGGTTAAAAATAGATAATAATTAGTAAATGATTTGAGAACAATTTGTTATTCATATGGGAAATATATGAAATGAATTCTTATCTACTCTATGAAATATTTTTATTCCACAGAGATTAAATAAGTAAATGCTATAGACAAAATGGAAACATTCTGAAAAAGAAAATAGAGAGCATCTTTATTTCTTTGGAATATTTAAGAAAAAGCAAGGCATGGTAGCTCATGCCTGTAATCCCAGCACTTTGGGAGGCTGAGATGGGAAGATTGCTTGAGCTCAGGAATTCGAGACCAGCCTGGGCAATATTATGAAACCCCATCTCTACAAAAAATACAAAAAAATTAGCCAGGCATGGTGACATACATCTGTAGTCCCGGTACCTGGGGGACTGAGGCAGGAGGATCCCTTGAACCTGGAAAGTTGAGGCTGCAGTAAGCCGAGATCATACCACTGAACTCAAACCTGAGGGGACAAAGTGAGATCCTGTCTCAAAAAAAAAAAAGAAAGAAAAAAATCACTAAACAACTAAATATAAAAGCATAAAGTTGACAATTTTTACTATATTAAAATTAAGAACTTCTGATCACATTAATATGCCACCATAAAGATGAGGATAAAGCACAAACTAGAATATTTATAGCATACATTTAAGTGACCAGAGAATTAGTATTTAACTGAATGGTGTATACCATTATACTCCAAATGATTTTTAATATCAGTATCTAAATGAATCATAGTATAATTAGTATCCAAATAAATTAAAGAATAACGAATAAGCAAAAGACTAACACCGTCATAAAAAATGTGAAAAGACATAAACTGGAAATTCACAGAATTAGAAGCCGGCATGGCTGACAGAAGGATGACAATTCTTAGACCTTATTACTAATTTTGAAAACTCTTAAAACTGCAAGGAGTGCATCCATTGGTCTGGCAAATATTATAAGACCAGGTCTTGCCAAATACTGGTGCCGGTATGGAAAATATATATCTTCATGTGCTTTGGAGGGCATATAAATTGTTATAAACACTCTGGAGAAGAATTTTGAATTATCTAGCACATTTGAAGATGTTCATAACTCATGCCCCAGCAATTTCTCTCTTACATGTATTCCCTATATTAGCTCTTGTACACCGGAAGATATTCATGAAAACATGCATGCCGCTGTTGTTTGTAACACTGAGAAAATGTAGAAAGTCAATAGACTCACGGCAGAGTACTATAACGTGGTAGCATGGGTGAATAGCTCAAGAATAATATTGAAATATAAGAGGAGGCCTTAGAATAACACAAAAGGCAAAATCATATTTCTATGTCCCTAAAAGAAATGTTTAGGGATGTAGAAAATGTGGAATGTAAGGAAAAGATATCGAACAGACCAGGGTCAGGCATATTCTACACCTCGGAGTTGCTGGTAAAGCTATGTTGTGGGTATGTGGATGTTTGTTTTTATTTTTATTGTTTTAAAAAGGCAATTAATGGTTAATGTAATATTTTGCATATATAATTATTATGAAAAGAAAATTTTTGTTTGTATAGAGATTTCTCAGTGGAGAGTAAGGAGGTAAGTTATTTTTGTTGTTCTGTTGGTTTGTTTGTTTGAGAGACAGGGTCTTTCTCTGTCTCTGTCTCTCAGGCTGGAATGCAATAGCAGGATCGTAGACTATAGCTCACTGCAGCCTTGATCTCCTGGGCTCAAGCAATCCTCCCTCCTCAGCCTCAGCCTCTCAAAGTGTGGGATTACAGGTGAAAGCCACCATACCTCGCCTTTATTTTTATTAATTCATTTTAGTAACCCAAGAATTTCAGACTGTTTACTTCACTCGTCTTTGTAATTGGCAAAGCTATCTAAGCAAATACTAAATGACATGAGAGTTAATCTAATTTAATGTAAAAATTCTATTACAACTACTTGATTTTTACTATTTTGGGGTAATTTTCCAATGAAAAATTTAAATGTTACTTTACAAGGCTAGATAAAACACTTTTGTTCATTAAGATAATTTGCTAAACCATATTTTAATTTTATCTGTTCCTCTATATCATAGTTTTTTTTTTGTTTGTTTTTTGTTTTTTGTTTTTTTTTTTTTTTTAAGACAGGTCTTGCTTTGTTGCCCAGGCTGGGGTGCAGTGGCATGATCACGGCTCACGACAATCTCCACCTCTCAGGCTCAAGCAATCCTGCCTCCTAAGCCTCCTGAGTAGCTGAAACGATAGGCAAGCTGTTTTATTTCTTAATACTACCAATGTGGTGGAGATTTCTTGATAGAACCTATAAGGTGGAAACTTGCTTCTGCTGCCTTCCTGGTGCATCAGAATGGACAAACACAGTCCTGGGGCTGGGTGTCTTGCGGAACCCAACTTTCTTCTTAATTTATAAATTACTATAGATGACATTTATCATGTTTTTAGTTAAATATTTCCATTAAAAAATTCCATCAGAGAAAAGTAAATCTAACATAAATTAACTCCAGTCCATCTTTTTAATTGTCACTCTTTATAATTCTCAATAGAATGTTTCCATAAAACCAGTTTTACTAGATGGTGTGATAAGAAAGTAAATTTTAGTTTTGATTGCTTTAGAATATAAAGTCCGCTCAACATTTCATTCATTAATTTTAATTATACCATTTGTAAGTAGTTTATGGTGGACTGGCCCTGAGCCAGACTCCTGTGTGCACAGGCAATGCACTTCAGTGATGATGTTTCTCCCTTCCATATGTCACATCAAGAAAAGGAGACTACTCTACTCATATGATCTATTTTGCTGGAACAATGTCAGGCTTTTTACTGGGATTCACCAGTTTTTCGGAGCATTCATTTTCTACTCTACTGAATATAAAAGTCATATCTCTATATAGGGTCCATTTTTATAGAAGGACCAATGAGTGTCTGAGTTCAAATGGGTCGATAAAGAGAAGGGTTGACAGTCAGTCAACACAGATTTATATAAGAAGGGAGATAAAAAATGAAAAAATAATATAAGCAAGAGAGAAAAAGAGATTGAGAGAGATTAGTTTTACTTTTATTTATTATTATTTTTTTTTTGAGGCGGAGTCTCGCTCTGTCCCCCGGACTGGAGTGCAGTGGCCAGATCTCAGCTCACTGCAAGCTCCGCCTCCCGGGTTTACGCCATTCTCCTGCCTCAGCCTCCCGAGTAGCTGGGACTACAGGCGCCCGCCACCTCGCCCAGCTAGTTTTCGTATTTTTAGTAGAGACGGGGTTTCACCGTGTTAGCCAGGATGGTCTCGATCTCCTGACCTCGTGATCCGCCCGTCTCGGCCTCCCAAAGTGCTGGGATTACAGGCTTGAGCCACCGCGCCCAGCCTACTTTTATTTTGTTATAAAGAGCTATTTCTTTTCTAAAATTTCCCAAAGCTGAACTCATGCATTCATTTATTCACTGATTTAATAAACACCTTTGGAGAAACTGCTGTGAGTCAGGGAATTATGCTAGGTAACACTGCAAAATTTCTTAAAAGTTTTCCCCAAAATTTCTCTCTGATATTCCTTGATACAAAAGGTTTAAAGGCTATGTTACTTTAACGAAGGGACTGATGAAGGTTAAACAAGTTTTTTACTACAGAACTTGAATAAATTGTTGAAAGGACATATAACGTAAACAAAGGGGTTGAAGAATGTTAAACACATTTGTTTATTGCATTCTCGTGACCTTTAATTTATAAGTATGCATTATAAATCTCCAACAGAAGCATATTCTATGCAGATTTTTCTAAGAATATTTCATTGAATAATCATTTTTATGTTTGTTTTTCATTTTAGGTTCATTTTAAGCTATGAAAAAAGTCATGAAAATGATTATTCGGTCAAATATTTTAAGCATTTAACCCTGAATATGAGTTTAAGATAAGAAGCTGATCTTTGTAGATTCACAATTCTAAATATAACTGGCAGGTGGGAAGAGGAGGCTTGGTTTTTTCTTTTGTTTTTGTGTTTATAGTTTTGTTTTAGGAAAACACCATATTTGCATTAAATATTTAATATCCTCTCTTATCAAAGTGGTCATTTTGTTTTCTGTTTTTCTTTCTAGCTATATTGGGTATAATTGACAAAAATTTAAGATGTACAGTATTTAATGTACGCATATGTTGTGAAATGATTACCAAAATAGGACTAATTAACATATCCATCACTTTACATAATTACCTTTTCGTGTTATTTATTACTAACAATTCTAGCTTTTGTATTGAATGGTTCTTCATACATACTAATTTATGCAACAATTATTTATTATATGTTATTATATACTAGACACTAAAAATAGGAAATACATTTTTGCAATAATTTTGAATTTTTTAAACTTAAATTATATTTTTAACCTACAGAGTGTTATGGCTTCTTTAGGAGCTTAAATGGCTTTAATAACATTTGTTGACAGATTAATCATTTCTGTGACACTTATGAATCATAATAATTCAAGTAAAATTTGAGTGTAATTGAAAAATCTCATATCATTAATACTCATTTTCATTACTCTTTAGCAAAAAGAAAAAACTGCTTTACAAACAGTTGATTACAAATTATATGACTATATCTGAAAATTTGGAAAACTGCATTTAACTAAGTATATTCTTAATGTTTCTGCTATAGAAAAAGAGAGAGACTGAAGAAGAAGAAGGAAATAAATACTTAAAAATGTGTATCTAAGCTGTATTTAAGCTATGAGACAGTGATGAGGGGGGAAATGTTATTATAATTAAGAAGGAACTACTGAAGCCATATAACCTCGTTAATCACCTTTTGCCAAAATCTCAAGCCATTTTAAAAATAGTCTGTACCTAAGACATGAATATGCCTTTAACAAACTCTTAACTTTCTGCTAAATTGCCTAAAAACAGTCCAGAACCCTGCAGTTAAAAGGTTGTACAAGTGAGCCTGTTAAAAGTAATAAACTAGGATCTATTGAATTATATGATTTGTTAGTAACTACCATTGAAAAACAAAATTGAACAGGATAATATCTGAGTAAGCATTAGACTTAAAAAGGGGAGATGTGCTAATGAAAAATTAGCCCATTAGCAATGATTAATAACATAATTTGCAATCATTTATATGTGACCCAATAAAAACAAATGTGGAAGGTTAGTTTTCCAATCTGGTAAGAGCTGACAAAACCTTGTTTAGACTAGAGCAAAATGTGATTCCTTTCCAGGCTTTGAAGCTGAGTCAACACAGACAGAACGAAGTGTAGATTTATTTTGGACAATTCTCTATAATTTGGATTACCATAGACTCTTTTCCAAAGTTCACTGCATAATTTTGACTTCTTTTTTACTTACTCTGTGTACTTTGTGTATCTAGAACTAAAGAAGGTATAAATGGTACCAGAAGGGTTATGGAGAGTATTCAAAAATCAACCACGTTTGTTTAAAAACAAAAAATTCAAAAAAACTACATGTTTAAAAAAATTGACACATGTGCGGTAATTTTATTTCTCAAAAAATAATTTCTATGTTAAGATTGGCATGGCGAAATTAGTTTTTAAACGAAAACTGGGACCTATGATTTGACAATACATGTCTTCCATGTGAAATATTTATAAGGACAGTTTTGCAGTGTTTTAAAATTGAACCAATTTAGTTATACAATTAGCAAATCACATTTATTAAAAATGTATCCTCTTTCAACCAGAATATAAGCCTATCGTGTATAAGAAAAATGTGGTATTCAACTTGTTATCATCAGATTCTAGAGCCTTGTGTATAGATTTTGTACAATTAATCTTTTCAATGGTTGAATAAAATCTTGTAGGTAATTAGAAATTTACTGGAAAACCCAAGCTGTCTGGTCAGTTTACATTTAGGCAGTAGAGTCAGGTTTCAGATAATCCCTTCTGTATTACCACAGTGGTTTTTGTTTGTTGGTTGGTTTGTTTTGAGATGGAGTTTCGCTCTTGTTGCTGAGGCTGGAGTGCAATGGTGCGATCTCAGCTCACTGCAATCTCCACCTCCCGGAATCACGTGATTCTCCTGCCTCAGCCTCCCTAGTAGCTGGGATTACAGGTGCCTGCCACCACATCCAGCTAATTTTTTGTATTTTTCGTAGAGGCGGGATTTCACTGTGTTGGCCAGGCTGTTCTCAAACTCCTGATCTCAGGCCATCCACCCGACTCAGCTTCCCAAAGGGCCATCATGTTTTGTGAGAAGACCTTTCCTTTTAGGTTATGTAAAGAATTACCACAATTATCCATTTTACACAGCTCATGTCTAAATGCAGCAAGGGAATGGACCAGGGCACAGTTAAATTGGGCCACACACAGTGTTGTTGCAGTCATTTTTACAGATGAGAATGTGCTATTGCTTGACCAATAGAGCTTCAGCATTCCCTATTATCTTGCAACTAGAGGAGGAAAATCCTGGAACTTAGTTCTGTCAGTCTGTCAGGATTTCAAGACCATGCCCTATTCCTATACCTCTCCCTGCACTTTTTCTGAATTTTTGGACATTGGACAAGAGAATTTTGTGACCCTCTTTAATAGGAAAAACTCTTCCCAACTATATCTTCTGTATCGACTGTCTCTATTTTGATGTTACTTGATCTGATTTAAGACAATGGCACTTTTTTATGTAAATAAATTTGACCACTCTGCATTCTATTTTTCCTTTGGTTTTTAGTGTCTTTAGAATAATTCAAACTAAAAGAATCTTATTCCAGGTAAAGGAAAGTCTACTATGAAGCATGCTAATTGAAAAGCCCTCATCTTTTCATCAATCTTACCACCATGTCTCCAGATATAGAGAGATCTCTACTGATAACATGCTCCTGGAGATGAACTTTAAAATAGTTAACATAGTGGCAGTGATCTAGCTTAGAACAGAAACTATCTAATCCCAGTTTTCCTTCATTCTCTCATTTTTCACTTTCTCCTTATCCATCTCCCATCTACTTTCTCAGGATTCATGATCTAATATTAATTTTATATGCTTGTTGCTATGAACCACTTATTTCCAGGGGCATAAGGATATGTGTGACAAAGCTTCAACTTATGTTTAAAGATTCTCCCTTCTCCCAATATCTTATATACAGGTTTACGTATATAGGCAGCCTATAACAAATTCCCACAAAACATACTCACATATATATTCTTTCATATTGATTTAAGAAGACATAACTTCTTAAATGTAATCAGCAAATGTTCTCTTCATATGAGATCTCTGTATTCTAAACAACTGTAGAAAAGTAGCACAGGTATCTATACCTCTTTATGATTGCTAGACTCCTATCTACATGAACACAGTAAATGAAAGACAGACAAAACACAGACAAAATTAGGCTGCACTAATGTTTCTCTAGGATAAAATTAGTACATGAAATATGAAATATATGCATTTAAAAATCTTTGATTTTGAAATTTAATGCCTATACTAAGGTTTTTCATTAAGGTTAATTATTACTTTTATCTACTCATGTGTTATCTGTTTTGTTTAGCACAAATTTTTGTATGAACTTGAAAAATGTAGAGGAGTTAGCAAGCTTCTGAAACAATCATCTTCTAACGAGAAAACCTTTACCTGCAGGCTCATATGTCTCCGTTCGTGGTCATATTTTGATTGTTAATGAAGAACTAAGATAATGCATTAGCTTACAGGATTAATACTGACCTTTTATCAAAGGATGTCTGTTGCAACAAATCCTATCACTCACTCACTCACTCACAGTAATGTTGTAGTTGGGAGGGCCAACTGAGGTTACAGCAGAAAAATGAACAAGCTTTAAATGTCAATACTTGTGAAATCCATGAAGCATAGCTAAAATAAGTAGTTTTAACTAGTTAAAACTACTTAAAATATCTTTAAGACAAGATTAAGTATCAAGTTTATGGTAGATCCTGGTAATTTGAAGAATGCCGCCTTCCAAAACAATACGCCCTAATCTTCCGAGTCTGTAATATGTTATCTTATGTGGGTACAGAGATTTTGAGGATGTGATTGAATTCAGAATCTTGAGATCCTGAGATTAACCTAGATAATTAAAGTAAAGCAAATATGCGTGCAAGGTCCCGATAAGAGTCAGGCAAGGGGATCAGAAGAGTAGTAGAAGGTGTGATGAAGGGAAGGAAAGCAAGAGGTTAGTGTGGTGCAGAGAAGGGGACCCCAAACTGAGACATGTGGGTGCCCTCTATCAGCTGGGAAAGACAATAAATGAATTTTCCCTTAAAATCATCAGAGAGAACCACCCCAGCCAATGCTCCTGAGAAGGAATTTGGACCCCTGGCCTCCAGAACTATAAAAGAATACATTTTGTTACCTCAGCAATAGGAAACTAATATATAGACATAAATCATTTTTGAGGGGCATAGGGGATAATCCAAAAGAACTTCAGATGTCCTTAATGATGTTCTCCTTTTTTACAAGTGAGATGTGAGAAAAAATATGATGATGAAAATTACCTTTTCCATATAGTTTAATATTCACACTATGCTGAAAAAAAACCTGATTTTAATGCCATTTTACATTTTTCCAACATCTCCTCTTCATTTCTATTTAATTCTCAAGGATTAATATAATTAATCTCTTTGTAGGTCAAAAATCCTAAACATTTTATTATTTTTATGTCTTCTGTTTAAGATAAGAGATTCTCGTAAAATTAGTCTTATTTAAAATTTAGTACGTAAATGTGGCAATTTGTAAAATAAACTTGTGTCATTGAATTTTGATTATTAAGTTCAGAAAGAAAGGAAATAGAATTTGTTGCCTGGACATCAGAAAATGTGGGTTCTACCTTGACTTAGTACATTCAAGCGTCTATAACTAGCATACCCTGATAGTTTTTTTTTTTTTTTTTTTTCATTTTATTTTATTTTATTTTATTTATTTATTTATTTTTTTTATTATACTTTAAGTTCCAGGGTACATGTGCATAACGTGCAGGTTTGTTACATATGTATACTTATGCCATGTTGGTGTGCTGCACCCATCAACTCGTCAGCACCCATCAATTCATCATTTATATCTTGTATAACTCCCCAATGCAAGCCCTCCCTCCTCCCCCCTCCCCCCTCCCCATGATAGGCCCCAGTGCGTGATGTTCCCCTTCCCGAGTCCAAGTGATCTCATTGTTCAGTTCCCACCTATGAGTGAGAACATGCGGTGTTTGGTTTTCTGTTCTTGTGATAGTTTGCTAAGAATGATGGTTTCCAGCTGCATCCATGTCCCTACAAAGGACGCAAACTCATCCTTTTTTATGGCTGCATAGTATTCCATGGTGTATATGTGCCACATTTTCTTAATCCAGTCTGTCACAGATGGACATTTGGGTTGATTCCAAGTCTTTGCTATTGTGAATAGTGCCGCAATAAACATACGTGTACATGTGTCTTTGTAGTAGAATAATTTATAATCCTTTGGGTATATACCCAGTAGTGGGATGGCTGGGTCATATGGTACATCTAGTTCTAGATCCTTGAGGAATTGCCATACTGTTTTCCATAATGGTTGAACTAGTTTACAATCCCACCAACAGTGTAAAAGTGTTCCTATTTCTCCACATCCTCTCCAACACCTGTTGTTTCCTGACTTCTTAATGATTGCCATTCTAACTGGTGTGAGATGGTATCTCATTGTGGTTTTGATTTGCATTTCTCTGATGGCGAGTGATGATGAGCATTTTTTCATGTGTCTGTTGGCTGTATGAATATCTTCTTTTGAGAAATGTCTGTTCATATCCTTTCCCCACTTTTTGATGGGGTTGTTTGTTTTTTTCTCGTATATTTGTTTGAGTTCTTTGTAGATTCTGGATATTAGCCCTTTGTCAGATGAGTAGGTTGCAAAAATTTTCTCCCATTCTGTAGGTTGCCTGTTCACTCTGATGGTAGTTTCTTTTGCTGTGCAAAAGCTCTTTAGTTTAATTAGATCCCATTTGTCAATTTTTGCTTTTGCTGCCATTGCTTTTGGTGTTTTAGACATGAATTCCTTACCCATGCCTATGTCCTGAATGGTACTACCTAGATTTTCTTCTAGGGTTTTTATGGTATTAGGTCTAACATTTAAGTCTCTAATCCATCTTGAATTAATCTTCGTATAAGGGGTAAGGAAAGGATCCAGTTTCAGCTTTCTACTTATGGCTAGCCAATTTTCCCAGCACCATTTATTAAATAGGGAATCCTTTCCCCATTTCTTGTTTCTCTCAGGTTTGTCAAAGATCAGATGGCTGTAGATGTGTGGTATTATTTCTGAGGACTCTGTTCTGTTCCATTGATCTATATCTCTGTTTTGGTACCAGTACCATGCTGTTTTGGTGACTGTAGACTTGTAGTATAGTTTGAAGTCAGGTAGCGTGACGCCTCCAGCTTTGTCCTTTTGACTTAGGATTGTCTTGGCAATGCGGGCTCTTTTTTGGTTCCATATGAACTTTAAAGCAGTTTTTTCCAATTCTGTGAAGAAACTCATTGGTAGCTTGATGGGGATGGCATTGAATCTATAAATAACCTTGGGGAGTATGGCCATTTTCACGATATTGATTCTTCCTATCCATGAGCATGGTATGTTCTTCCATTTGTTTGTGTCCTCTTTGATTTCACTGAGCAGTGGTTTGTAGTTCTCCTTGAAGAGGTCCTTTACATCCCTTGTAAGCTGGATTCCTAGGTATTTTATTCTCTTTGAAGCAATTGTGAATGGAAGTTCATTCCTGATTTGGCTCTCTGCTTGTCTGTTACTGGTGTATAAGAATGCTTGTGATTTTTGCACATTAATTTTGTATCCTGAGACTTTGCTGAAGTTGCTTATCAGCTTAAGGAGATTTTGGGCTGAGACGATGGGGTTTTCTAAATATACAATCATGTCATCTGCAAACAGGGACAATTTGACTTCTTCTTTTCCTAACTGGATACCCTTGATTTCTTTCTCTTGCCTGATTGCCCTAGCCAGAACTTCCAACACTATGTTGAATAGGAGTGGTGAGAGAGGGCATCCCTGTCTTGTGCCAGTTTTCAAAGGGAATTTTTCCAGTTTTTGCCCATTCAGAATGATATTAGCTGTGGGTTTGTCATAAATAGCTCTTATTATTTTGAGGTACGTTCCATCAATACCGAATTTATTGAGCGTTTTTAGCATGAAGGGCTGTTGAATTTTGTCAAAAGCCTTTTCTGCATCTATTGAGACAATCATGTGGTTCTTGTCTTTGGTTCTGTTTATATGCTGGATTACGTTTATTGATTTGCGAATGTTGAACCAGCCTTGCATCCCAGGGATGAAGCCCACTTGATCATGGTGGATAAGCTTTTTGATGTGCTGCTGAATCCGGTTTGCCAGTATTTTATTGAGAATTTTTGCATCAATGTTCATCAGGGATATTGGTCTAAAATTCTCTTTTTTTGATGTGTCTCTGCCAGGCTTTGGTATCAGGATGATGTTGGCCTCATAAAATGAGTTAGGGAGGATTCCCTCTTTTTCTATTGATTGGAATAGTTTCAGAAGGAATGGTACCAGCTCCTCCTTGTACCTCTGGTAGAATTCAGCTGTGAATCCATCTGGTCCTGGACTTTTTTTGGTGGGTAGGCTATTAATTGTTGCCTCAATTTCAGAGCCTACTATTGGTCTATTCAGGGATTCAACTTCTTCCTGGTTTAGCCTTGGGAGAGTGTAAGTGTCCAGGAATTTATCCATTTCTTCTAGATTTTCTAGTTGATTTGCGTAGAGGCATTTATAGTATTCTCTGATGATAGTTTGTATTTCTGTGGGGTCAGTGGTGATATCCCCTTTATCATTTTTTATTGCATCTATTTGATTCCTCTCTCTTTTCTTCTTTATTAGCCTTGCTAGCGGTCTGTCAATTTTGTTGATCTTTTCAAAAAACCAACTCCTGGATTCATTGATTTTTTGGAGGGTTTTTTGTGTCTCTATCTCCTTCAGTTCGGCTCTGATCTTAGTTATTTCTTGCCTTCTGCTAGCTTTTGAATGTGTTTGCTCTTGCCTCTCTAGTTCTTTTAATTGTGATGTTAGAGTGTCAATTTTAGATCTTTCCTGCTTTCTCTTGTGGGCATTTAGTGCTATAAATTTCCCTCTACACACTGCTTTAAATGTGTCCCAGAGATTCTGGTATGTTGTATCTTTGTTCTCATTGGTTTCAAAGAACATCTTTATTTCCTCTTTCATTTCGTTATGTACCCAGTAGTCATTCAGGAGCAGGTTGTTCAGTTTCCATGTAGTTGAGCGGTTTTGATTGAGTTTCTTAGTCCTGAGTTCTAGTTTGATTGCACTGTGGTCTGAGAGACAGTTTGTTATAATTTCTGTTCTTTTACATTTGCTGAGGAGTGCTTTACTTCCAATTATGTGGTCAATTTTGGAATAAGTGCGATGTGGTGCTGAGAAGAATGTATATTCTGTTGATTTGGGGTGGAGAGTTCTATAGATGTCTATTAGGTCTGCTTGGTGCAGAGATGAGTTCAATTCCTGGATATCCTTGTTAACTTTCTGTCTGGTTGATCTGTCTAATGATGACAGCGGAGTGTTGAAGTCTCCCATTATTATTGTATGGGAGTCTAAGTCTCTTTGTAAGTCTCTAAGGACTTGCTTTATGAATCTGGGTGCTCCTGTATTGGGTGCATATATATTTAGGAGAGTTAGCTCTTCCTGTTGAATTGATCCCTTTACCATTATGTAATGGCCTTCTTTGTCTCTTTTGATCTTTGATGGTTTAAAGTCTGTTTTATCAGAGACAAGGATTGCAACCCCTGCTTTTTTTTGTTCTCCATTTGCTTGGTAGATCTTTCTCCATCCCTTTATTTTGAGCCTATGTATGTCTCTGCATGTGAGATGGGTCTCCTGAATACAGCAGACTGATGGGTCTTGACTCTTTATCCAGTTTGCCAGTCTGTGTCTTTTAATTGGAGCATTTAGTCCATTAACATTTAAGGTTAATATTGTTATGTGTGAACTTGATCCTGCCATTATGATATTAACTGGTTATTTTGCTCGTTAGTCGATGCAGTTTCTTCCTAGCCTCGATGGTCTTTACATTTTGGCATGTTTTTGTGATGGCTGGTACCGGTTGTTCCTTTCCATGTTTAGGGCTTCCTTCAGGGTCTCTTGTAAGGCAGGCCTGGTGGTGACAAAATCTCTAAGCATTTGCTTATCTGTAAAGGATTTTATTTCTCCTTCACTTATGAAACTTAGTTTGGCTGGATATGAAATTCTGGGTTTAAAATTCTTTTCTTTAAGAACGCTGAATATTGGCCCCCACTCTCTTCTGGCTTGTAGAGTTTCTGCCGAGAGATCTGCTGTTATTCTGATGGGCTTCCCTTTGTGGGTTACCCGACCTTTCTCTCTGGCTGCCCTTAAGATTTTTTCCTTCATTTCAACTTTGGTGAATCTGGCAATGATGTGTCTTGGAGTTGCTCTTCTGGAGGAGTATCTTTGTGGCGTTCTCTGTATTTCCTGAATTTGAATGTTGTCCTGCCCTACTAGGTTGGGGAAGTTCTCCTGGATGATATCCTGAAGAGTGTTTTCCAACTTGGTTCCATTTTCCCCCTCACTTTCAGGCACCCCAATCAGACGTAGATTTGGTCTTTTTACGTAATCCCATACTTCTTGCAGGCTTTGCTCATTTCTTTTTCTTCTTTTTTCTTTTGGTTTCTCTTCTCGCTTCATTTCATTCATTTGATCTTCAATCGCTGATACTCTTTCTTCCAGTTGATCGAGTCGGTTACTGAAGCTTGTGCATTTGTCACGTATTTCTCGTGTCATGGTTTTCATCTCTGTCATTTCGTTTATGATCTTCTCTGCATTAATTAGTCTAGCTGTCAATTCTTCCACTCTTTTTTCAAGATTTTTAGTTTCTTTGCGCTGGGTACGTAATTCCTCCTTTAGCTGTGATAAGTTTGATGGACTGAAGCCTTCTTCTCTCCTCTCGTCCAAGTCATTCTCTGACCAGCTTTGATCCGTTGCTGGCGATGGGCTGCGCTCCTTCGCAGGGGGAGATGCGCTCTTATTTTTTGAATTTCCAGCTTTTTTGCCCTGCTTCTTCCCCATCTTTGTGGTTTTATCTGTCTCTGGTCTTTGATGGTGGTGACGTACTGATGGGGTTTTGGTATAGGTGTCCTTCCTGTTTGATAGTTTTCCTTCTGACAGTCAGAAGGACTGTCTGTTGGTCTGTTGGAGATTGCTTGAGTTCCACTCCAGACCCTGTTTGCCTGGGTAACAGCAGCAGAGGTTGCCGAAGATAGAATATTGCTGAACAGCGAGTGTACCTGTCTGATTCTTCCTTTGGAAGTTTCCTCTCAGGGGTGTACTCCACCCTCTGAGGTGTGGGGTGTCAGACTGCCCCTAGTGGGGGATTTCTCCCAGCTAGGCTACTCAGGGGTCAGAGACACACCTGAGCAGGCAGTCTGTCCGTTCTCAGATCTCAACCTCCGCGTTGGGAGATCCACGGCTCTCCCCAAAGCTGTCAGACAGAGTCGTTCGCGTCTGCACCGGCTCCCGCTACTTCCCCTGTTGGTCTTCAGCTGTGCGCTGTCCCCAGAGGTGGAGACTACAGAGACAGGCAGGCTTCCTTGAGCTGCTGTGAGCTCCACCCAGTTCGAGCTTCCCAGCGGCTTTGTTTACCTACTTAAGCCTCAGCAATGGCGGGCGCCCCTCCCCCAGCCTCGCTGCTGCCTTGCGGATAGATCGCGGCAGACTGCTGTGTTAGCAGTGAGGGAGGCTTCGTGGGCGTGGGACCCTCCCGGCCAGGATTGGGATATATTCTCCTGGTGTGCCTGTATGCTTACAGCGCAGTATTGGGGTGGGAGTTACCCGATTTTCCAGGTGTTGTGTGTCTCAGTTCCCCTGGCTAGGAAAACGGATCCCCTTCCCCCTTGCGCTTCCAGGTGAGGCGATGCCTCGCCCTGCTTCAGCTCTCGCTGGTCAGGCTGCAGCAGCTGACCAGCACCGATTGTCCGGCACTCCCTAGTGAGATGACCCCAGTACCTCAGTTAAAAATGCAGAAATCACCGGTCTTCTGTGTCGCTCGCGCTGGGAGTTGGAGACTGGAACTGTTCCTATTCGGCCATCTTGCTCCGCCCCCTTCACCCTGATAGTTTTTACACCCCATAAATGTACTCAGTTTCAGAGGCTGGGAAGTTAACAGTCAAGGTATCAGCATATTGGATGTTTGATGAGGGACAGTTTCCTGATTCATAGACAGTCTTCTCATTGAAACCTCACATGGCAGAAGGAGTGAGGAGGGATCCCTCTGGAGCTTCTTCTTTAAAAGCACTAATTCCACTCATGAAGGCTCTGCCCTAATGACCTTTTCACTTCCCAAAGACTTGACCTTCTAATACCATCACTTGGTGATTTAGTTTTCAACATATTAATTTTAGGGAGGACATAAACTTTCAGAACGTATTATTGTCCCTGAATCTCAAAATTCATAGTCTTCTCAGATGCAATACTCTTCTCATACATTTCATTCTATTGTTTCCAAAGTATTAATTTGTTCCAGCAGTAACCAAAAAGTTTAAAGTCCAAAGTCTCATCTAAATATTACCTATGTCAGATAGGGGCGAGACTTAGGGTACAATTCATTCTGAGGCAAATTGTTCTCCATCTGTGAACTTGTGAAGTTAAACATGTAATGTGCCTCTAAAATACAATTGTGGTTCTGGCATAAGATAGATACTCCCATTCAAAAAGAAAGAAATTTGAAAGAAGAAAAGAATGAAATGTTCCTAGCAAATCTAAACCCTTAAGGCTCAAGAACATATGTGTATATATGGGAAGTTGTTTAAGTCAGATATCTGGATTGATCACACTGGGGAACTGAGAGTTGGTGTAGGACTAGAAACTGTTTCAAGAGTGACTAAGCTTTACTTCTGGCATAAAAAATGTAAACATATTCAAAATGGATATGAAGGCAACATAAAATTATAATAATTCACTACATATTGGCATAATCATTGTATTGGTATCAGTTGAAAATCTCTTACTTATCCAGACAGTCTCTCTCCTTCCATTTTTCCTTCCATATTTACCCCTCAAGATATATATTGTCAATTTACGTATTTTTACTCTCTAAGTTTGCCTTTGAACATCAACCAAATTCCTACACGCAGATGTTGGTGTAACTGTAAGGGATATCTTTCTTTTTCTTTCTTTTTTTTTTTTTTTTCAGGACTCTTACCCTCTAGTAATGCACTTGCTATTCCTTACCTTCTTTAGCAATTTCTCCAAACAGAGCAAGTGACCAGTCACTACAGCAGCCTGAAGCCCCAAATTTCAAACTTTTCCCTGGAAAATTAAGGTTGCTATTTGAAACAAAGGAAATAAAACCAAGCAAAGTAAATAACAAAAGTGAATATGCTGTGGGCATGAAAATTTTAAAGCAATGTTACTAAAGTTGTAACAATGGCCCGTAGAAGGAGTATGCATAAACTCACACTCTGTCATTTGACATTTAGTTCTTTGCAAAGTGATTTGAGGTTTCAGGGCTTAAAAATATTGTGTAATTTATTTAACACTTATATAGTAATTTATATTTGTTACAATCTTACACAACTTTTATTACTTTGTGATTTATACTTGCTCAGTGTGCAAAACACTTCCTACATATTAAGGGAGAGCTTTTGAAATTGATCACTTTTTCAGCCTCAATAAGTTGTCATGTAATAAATTATAATAAGCTTAAATACTCATTAGTTCAGCAACCCGTTCAAGTTCAGTGTAAGCTAACTGCAGCCTAAAGGAAATAGACCAGCATCCTGAAATATGGCATTGATCTCTGTACTTTCTTGAGTTGATACTCCTTTCAATCATAGTATTTGATTCTATAATTGAGACTTCCAATACGGATGCTCAAGAATTTAAGAAAGCTTAGCTACTTAAATATTCAATCAATTCAAATATCATGAAAAACTTACATCGTTCAAGGCAGGACCAATGATTTTGAATTATCAGAAATTCGTCTAAGTTTCAAGAATATGTTTTGAACTTGATTGGTTCAATTCAGAGTTATTCAGCTAGTGTTTAATACTAGATTCAAAGTGGTACACAACAAACAATGAAAGGGATAGGGCAACTGTAATATGTAACTGACATGTCCTGTATCCCTTTTTCTATTTACAGTATAATCAAGATACTAGATAAATCTGGGTTTTGAATAAATAAGGCAGGCATAAACTAACCAAGGGCATCCTGGAGCTGACATTTGCTTGCACTGCGTCACTAGAACTAAGCTGTGAATCATGTTTCATACTGCTTCAACATTTAATATGAAATTACAAAGCAAGGCAGTAAGTAGGGCTGAATAATTTTAATGCAGTATATTACTTGGTTGCTTACCCTAACTCCAAGTTTTAAGTTAAAGGCAATCTTTAGGCCAGGTACAGTGGCTCACGCCTGTAATCCCAGCACTTTGGGAGGCTGAGGTGGGCGGATCAGCTGAGGTCAGGAGTTCAAGACCAGCCTGGCCAACATGAAGAAACCCCATCTCTAGTCAAAATACAAAAATTAGCCAGCCATGGTGGAGCATGCCTGTAATCCCAGCTACTCAGGAGGCTGAGACAGGAGAAACATTTGAATCAGGAGGTGAAGGTTGCAGTGAGCCGAGATCACGTCACTGCACTCCAGTCTAGGAGACAGCGCAAGACTCTGTCTCAAAAAAATAAAAAAAAAATCTTGAAAGCCTACTGATAACTTAGAATTCTGTTGATTTAAGTAACCACATGTTAATTGTTCTTCAATAGAAATAATTTTTATTTATGAAACTTTGTTTTCTGTGTAGATACTAACTTTATTAATAATAATGCTCTCCACTTTCATATATGCTACATCACTGACCAATTTTAGGTGTTTTCTCTTTTCCAGAAATCACTGGAGAAAGTAAAGAGGTTTTGGCATCAACTCAACTTGGATCGTAACATTGACTCTGCCACTTTCTAGTTGTAATGAGCTTCAATTTTTGTCTTCTTATAAAATGAGGATAATATTACACACTTCACAGAGTTATTGTGAGAATTCATTTAAGTAAATGAAGTAATTGACATGAAAACTGATTATGTAACTTGCCTAAAGTCTTCCAACTAGGAATGATGCTGCATATATTTAAATCTCTGTCTGTGACACTAAGGTAAGTGCTTTTGAACTACAACTTGTTGGTATTGGAAACAGTGCACAGTAAACTGTTATGTACTCAACCTTTATTTCTGCACGGAATCTTACACACTGCTTCTATTAAATACACACAGTTAAAATCTTATGCATTTAAAGTTTCTATCAGAGTGTGTAAAATCTCCTACTCTGAATACTAAGGTAGAGAAGAAATGTGCTCCTTCAGGTTCAAGAAGATTACACAAACCAGTTCTAAGAAACAGCCAGCCCTTCTTACCATGTAGTCATTTTAAAATAGATTCACAAATTATTTAATAATCCTCCACCCTTCTAAAGATGGAGCCTGATTTCCCTGACCTTAAACAAGTACTATCCTTACTAATTTGCTTCTAATTAATGAAATATGGTGGAGGTGATTGTGTGTGATTTCTGAGACTAGATCATAAAAGAAACTGCCTTATCCTGGTCTTTCTCTTCGAGTGCTTGCTCTGGGGAAAATCTGTTGTCATGTCATGTGGGCCCTCAAGCAGCCCTAAAGAAAGGTTAACATGGCAAAGAATTGAGCTCTTCTGCCAGCAGCTAGCAAGGAAATGAAACCCTGCGCCAACAGCCACATAAGGGGACAATCTTGAGTGAATCTTTCAGTCCCAGTGAAGCCTTTAGGTGATGGCAACTCAGGCCAACAGCTTGACAGCAACATTATGAAAGAATCTGAACTAGAATCACCTGACTAATCAATGCTGAAATTAATGACTCACAGAAAATGTTAGATAATAAATGTTTATCGTTATAATCCAAAAAGTGTTAGGGTAATTTGTTTTGAAGCAATAGATAGACAATGCACTACTGCTCTAAAGTACGCACAAAGAAATATGTCGTCCAAGACTTCTGCCTTTTTGTGTTTGTTTGTTTGTTCATTTGTTTGTTTTTTGAGACTGAGTCTTGCTCTGTTGCCCAGGCTGGAGTGCAGTGATGCGATCTCGGCTCGCTGGACCCTCCACCTCCCAGATTCAAGTGATTCTCCTGCCTCAGCCTGTACTACAGCTGAGACTACAGGCACGTGCCACCATGCCCAGCTAATTTTTTTGTAGTTTTAGTGGGGACGGGGTTTTACCGTGTTAACTAGGATGGTCTCAATCTCCTGATCTCGTGATCCGCCTGCCTCGGCCTCCCAAAGTGCTGGGATTAAAGGCATGAGCCACCATGCCTGGCCCCTTTTTCTAAAGAACAAAAGAGAATTCAGCTAATTTTTGCTGAGATATTTATTACAAAACAAATAAATTTGCACAAATCTAGTAGGTGAGTTCAGTTGGAATAAAGGAGTATAATTTATCTAAGAAACAGATTTGAAGTTTGTGTGCCATGATATTCCTTTGAGTATCAGATTATCATATAAGGTAAAACAGTGTAGAACTTTTTAGGCAACATGGGAGACACATGAGCATTAGTAAATTTTTAAAATTCTTCTAGTATCCCAAGGGATTTATGTTCTCCAGGTGACAGTGGATCTAAAATAAGACTTGCAATCATGACTTCAACTTTGATGCAGATCATAAAATCACAGAAAGGAAGCTTGCATCAGAACTCAGTCAAAAATAATGCGATACTTAAGCAGACTCCAAGTGCTTGGGGAGTGAAATTCAGCTTTGTAGATGCGCATACAGCTCCCACAACCGTCAGAACCCTCTGACAGAGGGCAGGTTGCTGATGCATTACAGAATGCTTCTGGCTGGTACTCTGTTTAAACAACCTAAAGTGATGCATAGCTGTTGGTGCTCTATTCTAAGCTGAAATCTAGTCTTTTAAACTTAGATTTTCCGCTTCATTTATGCAAGAAATAGAATAGTTCTCTCTGTAATTCACTTAACATTCTGTCTTAGTTTATGAGATATTTTCAAGAGGAAGAAATCATAGAATAAAATAGCTATTTAATAATAGGCATTAGTATTAGTATTATTAATAATACAATGTATTTTACGATAATGATAGAACTTTAACACCCTTTGTTCTCAGCACATTTTACCTATCCCGGATCTATTCTCCTGTCACTGAAAACACACCTACGTAGTCCTATCACATATTCTGGGCACATTGTAGGCACTGATAGAACTTATTAAAGGAAAAAAATATATATAACTTCCAATAGATGAAAAGCTAATTGGTGTGTTATACTTCTTTGGTGAAAGGCATTGTCCTCTTTGATCTACTGTATAATGAGATTTATTTGGAACATCAAAGCTTTCCATAAAAACTGAAAAAATGTTTTGAACAGTAACATAAGCATCACATTATTGTGACTTATTAGGGAAATGCAGAAAGATGGAGCAGCATCATACTTTTTGAAATAAGGAGATCATCCTCTTAAATAAAAGGCTGTTGTTTTGAGCACAACATGTTTTGGAATAGGTCATTTCGATTATTGATTTTGGATGTATTATGAAGACCTGGCCTCTTCTTTTTAATGTTAAGAAATGATCTTCTCTTTTAAATCTATGTTCTCACTAGCCTGCTCAATGCTTTTCTAACACTGATATTAATGGAATAATATAACTACAGTAATTTCACATTTTCATTTCTTTAAAAGAAAATCTCTCAGAATATCTCTTATGGTTCATGCTTTAATAATGATGTCAGTTATAATACTACAGGGGAACTGTCATTTCTTCAACATGAACAGGAAAATTAGAGCTAAAGAGCCAAGACTAGAATGATGGCCTAAAGGCAAAACACCAAGACTGCCTTTAATTCAGGATGTAGATCTACCTATAACCAAATAAGCAGACCTCTCATATTTCTAGATAGTCTAACTTAGTCCAGTAGAGAACTAAGCTGAATTTTGTAGACAAAGCCCACTAAACTAATAAAGAATATATGCATTTTCCTGGCCTTCCCTCTTGCATTTCTTTCTTGGAACTTTGCATGATGGTTGTTACTTACCGAGGACCAAGTCTTCTAAATAATAAATGCAACCTAACTCCAAAAAGCCCATTTTAATGGCTTTCTTTTGAGAGTGGTTCACAGTGAATTCTAGTCACTTGTTGTCACAGCTCCATCGTCTGTAACTCTTTCTTGATACAGTGAACTGCAAATGAGAATCAGAGCTGAAAGTTTGTGTTATGTACGTACAAATACTTATATAGGTTTTATGCAGCCATGTAGGCACACACACACACACACACACACACACACACACACACTGTATTAGGTATAGCTTTTCCTGAGGGTTCATAATGAAAGCTATAAACTCTTATCCTTCCTAACGGTTGACATTTCAAATTATTGACAGAGGGACAGAGAAGGCATGAGGGGGCACTGTGCCATCACCATGGGGAGGTTTGAATTAAAATCAGTAGGACTTCAACAGGTGCTGACTGTACCAGAGAGAATGTAGGCAGCTCTCATCACTGCTTTACATCACACTGTAGAACAATAAGCATTTTTCCTTGCTGCTGCCTCAAGGCAGTAGATAATTTTTTAAAATACATGTTTGGTGCTGTGAAAGAAAAACAGGATCTTCGAATCTTCATAACACTAGGCACTCCATTAGTTGGAACTCTGTCCTGACATCGAGGTGCCTCTGTCTAGGTAATGCACCCAAGGCTGTGGCAGCCTCCATTTTTCAAAATATAGATGTAGATAGCCATGGTCCCACTGCTAATATACTCTGTGTGTCATCAGAGATGGCACTGCATGTATGCTGCAGAGATTTACCATCTGTGCCCTCTGAAAGGGCAGCCACCAAAGCCCTCTCCACACCTCGGCCCACTGGAGCCACACTTGGTGTGACTGAAGAGTGCTGCCCTGGAATGTCAGGAGCAAAGCATTGAAATTATTCTATCCCCTAGGCCCTTGTACTCTGGGCCTGTGATGCAAAGGTCAGCTCTAATAATTTCCAAAATGCTTTTGGGCTCATTCTTCTATTGTATTTATGAATAGCACCTGGCTTCTGTTGACATGGAAAATTCACAGAAATCACCTTATTAAATAGTAGCTTGGAAACATCTTTGTTGTCTTTTGAAAAAGATTTCTCATAGTTTTCTTATGCGGATAAATTGAGAGTTTTCCAAAATGCTAAGCTCTGCTTCCCTCTGGATTAAAAATGTAACATTTAAGCATTATATTCTTTTTATTTTATTTTATTTTATTTTATTTAATTTTATTTTATTTTATTTTTGAGGCGGAGTCTCGCTCTGTCGCCCGGGCTGGAGTGCAGTGGCCGGATCTCAGCTCACTGCAAGCTCCGCCTCCCGGGTTTACGCCATTCTCCTGCCTCAGCCTCCGGAGTAGCTGGGACTACAGGCGCCCGCCACCTCGCCCGGCTAATTTTTTGTATTTTTAGTAGAGACGGGGTTTCACCGTGTTAACCAGGATGGTCTCCATCTCCTGACCTCGTGATCCGCCCGTCTCGGCCTCCCAAAGTGCTGGGATTACAAGCTTGAGCCACCGCGCCCGGCCAAGCATTATATTATTTTAGCATTTTACTTTAAGCACTCAAGAGAAGTCAAGCTTCACTTTCAAGACTTTACTAAGAAATAGCTTCAGCTAAATATCTAATTTCATTACTCACAAGTTCTACCTTCCACAGAACACTAGCACACAAACAGAATATAGCTAAGTTCTTTGCCACATTATAATAAGAATTTCCTTTTCTTATTTGTGTTTCCAATAACACATTTCTCATTTTTGTCTGAGACTTCATCATAATGGCCTTTATCCTTCATGTTTATAATAGCATTCTGTTAGGGATTACTTAGGTATTCTCTGAAAATTGAGGCTTTCTATCTGAGTCCTCACTAGTATCACCCTTAACAATCTGTTCATAGCAACATAAGCTTTTTTTAAACTGCACTTCAAAACTCATCCAATCTCTACACATTACCCAGTTCCAAAGACTTCACATTTTAGGTATTTGTTACAGCACCACCTCCCTTTTTCAATACTGATTTTTTGTTGTTGTTTGTTCATAGTTTGTTTAGGCAGTTATAAGAAAATGTCATGGACTGGGTATCTTTTTTTTTATGATGAAAAGATATATATATATGTATGTATTTAGAATTAGGCAGCTGGACTCAGTTTAGATGATCCCAATTTTGTTAGCAACATCCAAAGCATCGTAATCAAGAGTCAGTCGAACATATGCATTCTTCTCTCCATCAGGCCGAATCAGGGTGTTGATCTTGGCCACATCAATGTCACAGAGATTTTTCACAGCCTGTTTGATCTGGTGCTTGTTGGCTTTAACATCCACAATGAACACAAGTGTGCTGTTGTCTTCTATCTTCATGGCAGACTCAGTGATCAGCGGCAAGTTGACGATAGCATAGTGGTCAAGCTTGTTTCTCTGGGGGGCGCTCTTCCGAGGATATTTGGACTGCCTCCGGAATCGCAGTGTCTTGGGCCGCCAGAAGGTGGGTGACGTGCGGATCTTCTTTTTTGTGTGTGGCTTTGGACACCTTGCAACACTGCCTTCTTGGCCTTTAAAGCCTTCGCTTTGGCTTTGGCTTTAGGAGGGGCAAAAGCTTCCTTCTTCGCTTTCGGCGCCACCTTGTGAAAAGGCTGGACTGGGTATCTTATAAGCAACTCTTATGTTTCACAGTTCTAGGGTTAGCCCAAAATCAAAGCACTGGCAGATTCAGTACCCAGTAAGGGCCCATCTCATAAATAGATGGTTCATTCTGGGATATCTTTTACAAGGGCACTGATTTCATTTATGAGAGCTCTGACTTCATGACCTAAGTACTTCCCAAAGGTTCTGCTTCCTGGTACCATTACATTAGTGATTAGATTTCCATCAAATTTGGGGAGAGGTACAAATATTCAGACCATATTATTTACTATGCCAAAACTAGTAAAACAAGTGATACCATTTTAACTATCTAAAAGTGAGGAAATGTCTTTCATAATTGATTTTTATAGCTACATTTTTTAACATATGATGAACTAATATGAAGCAAATAAATGTGATTATGTAAAACAACATGAAAATCGGTTAGAATAAAACATTTTAGTCCATGAAATCTTAATTTTATTAATATTTTGACTACATAAAATACATTTTCACATTTACAGAATGAGGAAATACGAAAAATAATAAAAATAGTTTTGTTTAATAAAAGGCATCCAAATTGCAAAAGAGGAAGTCAATTTACCTTTTTTTGCTGATGACATAATTGTATACCTAGAAAACTCTAAAGACTTCTCCAAAGACTCCTAGACTTAATAAATGATTTCAGTAAAATTTCAGGACGCAAAATCAACATACAAAAATCTGAAGCATTTCTAAACACTAGTTACATTTAAGCTGAGAATCAAACTAAGAACTCAATCCTGTTTATAACAGCGTCTAAAAATATAAAATACCTAGATGTACATTTAACCAAGGAATTGAAATATCTCTACAAGGAGAACTACAAAACACTTATTAAAGAAATTGTAGATGACACGAACAAATACAAAAACACACCATGCTCACAGATTGCTAAAATCAATACTGTTAAAGTGACGATAAAGCTCAAAGCCATCTACAGATTCAATGCAATTTCTTTAAAATTACCAATGTAATGTTTCACAGAATTAGAAAAAACAGTTCTACAGCTCAAAGCCAAAACAATCCTAAGCAATTGGAACAAATCCAGAGGCATCTAATTACCTGACCTCAAATTACAATACAAGGCTATAGTAAATAAAACAGCATCATACTGATAACAAAACTAGACATACAGAACAATGGAACAGAATAGAGGATCCAGAAATAAAGCTGCATACCCTAAACCAACAGATCTTTGACAAAAATCAACAAAAATAGATAGTGGGAAGAGGACACCCTATTCAGT
Source organism: Rhinopithecus roxellana (assembly GCF_007565055.1). Lineage (NCBI taxonomy): Eukaryota > Metazoa > Chordata > Mammalia > Primates > Cercopithecidae > Rhinopithecus > Rhinopithecus roxellana. Next base: position 141,333,839 of record NC_044553.1, on the reverse strand, counting down.
AAATGGTGCTGGGAAAATTAGCTAGCCATATGCAGAAGAATGAAACTGGACCCTCTCATCTCTCATCATACACAAAGGCATTTCCTCATCAAAAATTAACTCAGGATGGATAAAGACTTAACTGTAAGACTCCGAAACTATAAAAGTCCTAGAAGAAAACCTAGGAAAGACTCTTCTGGATTGGCCTAGGCAAATAATTTATGACAAAGATGCCAAAAGGAAATGCAACCAAACCAAACCAAACAAAACAAAAGGGCTTTAAACTAAAAAACTTCTAGAGAGCAAAAGAAATAATCAATAGTATAAGCAAACAACCTACAGAATGGGAGAAAATATTTGCAAATTATGCCTCTAGCGAAAGTCTAGTATTAAGATTCTATGAGGAACTCAAACAACTCAACATAAAGAAAACAAACAACTCAATTAAAAACTAGGCAAAGGACATGAACAGATATTTTTCAAAAGAAGACATACTGTGGGCAACAGACACGTGAAAAAATACTCAACATAAATAATCATCAGAGAGATGCAAATTAAAACCACAATGAGATACATTCTAACACTATTTGGAATGGTTATCATTAAAAAGTCAAAAACAACAGATGTTGGCATGGACTTAGAATAGAACTTTTTTACACTCCTGGGATTGCAAATTACAACCTCTATGGAAAATTGTGTAGAGATTTTTTCAAATATCTAAAAATAGAACTACCATTCAACCCAGCAATCCCATTATTGGATATCTACCCAAACAAAAGAAATAATTACATTAAAAAAAGATAAATGTACTCATGTTTATCACAGCACTGTTCACAATAGCAATGTCATGAAACCAATCTAAATGTCCACTACTAGTTGATTGGATAAAAAAATGTGGTACATATATACCATGAAATATTATGCAGTCATAAAAAAGAATAAAATCATGTCCTCTGCAGTAAAATAAATGCAGCAGGAGGCCAATATTCTATTCTGAGTAAAATAACTCCCAAACAGAAAATCAAATACTACATGTTCTCACTTACATATCAGAGCTAAACAAAGGATACCTATGAACATAAAGATGGAAATAATATACATTGGGACCTCCAAAGGGAAAAAGATTGGAGGGGGTTAAGAGTTGAAAAATTACCTGCCAAGTACAAAGTTCACTATTTGGATGTGGGTTACACTAGAGACCTACCCATCATGATGCGATATACCCATATAATAAACATGTGCCTGTAGCCTCTGAATAAAAAATTTTAAAAATAATAATTTGATTAAAAATATTATACATGATTCAATTTTATCCTCTAAAATTGTTTTTAATATAGTTGATATTCTATCTTTCTAAAAAATGTCTAATATACCAGAAAAAATGATGGGAAGAAGCAATATTTGTGATGAGCTGATTAAGTTTAGAAGATAAACTGACAACAAGCCACCTTTCCACAGCAAATGGTTCTTGGATAAGTGCCATGCCCTTGTCTCCTTCCTTTGGATTTCTGCCACGCTAAGACTCAATAGAAGCTATAAGTATTGAACCTGGCCAATTGCTTAATTCCTTTTAACTTTGCTTATTTAAACAGAAACTACATTCTATAATGAATATATTTTTGCAAAGTCCTTCCTGTAGGGAACGTGTTGAGCAAATAACATTAACAGCTTTGGAGTTCTGTTTTGAAGTACTTTGATTTGCTTAATATAGTCCTATAAATTATCTCAGTTTAACATTAGGGTTCTGTATTTCCCTAATTTTGGAAGGATTGACAGAATTCAAAGCCAGTCTTCAGAGTTAAGATAGTCACACACTCTATGTGTTTGGGAACTTTTTTCTTTCTATGTATTTGTTACTTTCAGGAAATTTCAACATAATTACAGTATTCAGAGGTAGTGCACAAGGTTTTAGTCTATTGCCTAACTCTCAGGGGATCTTTGAAGAAGCAAATTAGTCACAGTTGCATGTCCCTTCAGAAACATTGCTCTTATGTATGTATTCAGATTTATAATTGAATGTTTGAAAAATAAGTAAGTGTTTTATTAACCCAATACCTTTGATGTTTTCTAGTAGCCATCAGGAAGGAGAAAAAATTTAGTTTTGCTGCAGTTGCCAATAAACCTAATGAGGAATTGTGATACCATGAGAAATAATGTCAAGTACTACGTATCTAGACATAATGGTGATTTAACACTATATTCCTGAAATAAGGATATTTGTAGTGTGAACATCACAATAGTATTTTATATTATTCTTATGATACTACACTTAGATTTTTCTTTTTATGTTAATTTTATTGATAAATATTAAGTATACATACTTTGGGAATACATGTGATAATTTAATACATTCATATAATTTGTAAAGATTAAGTTAGTGTACTTAGGAAATCCATCACCATAAATATTTGTTTCTTCTTTATGTAAGAATCATCTTAATTCTTCTCTTCTAGCTATTTTGAATTGCACAACAGATTATTGTAAACTATAGTCACCCCACTGATTTATCAAACACTGCTTTATTTTTTCTATCAAATTTTATTTGAATGCATTAATCAACCTCTCTTCATTCCCCCCTCTCTTTCTTGGTCTCTGGTAGCCACATATTTACTCTCTATATTCATGAGATGCACTTTTTTTTTTTTTTTTTTAGCTCAAATATGAATGAGAAAATGCAATATTTGTCTTTCTGTGATTGACTCATTTCACTTAATGTAATGGCTTTCAGTTTCATTCATGCTTCTGCTAATGACAGGATTGCATTTTTATTTGTGGCTGAGTAAGCAGTGTGTATACATACCACGTTTTCTTCATTCATTCATTCATTGATGGACACTTAGGTTGATTCTTCATTTTGGCTATTGTGAATAGGGCTACAGTAAACATGAGTGCAGATGTCTCTACAATATATTTATTATACTAGAAGTGGAATTGCTGGATCATATAGTAATTCTATTTTTGTAGTTTCTGAGGAACCTCCATACTATTCTTCATAGTGTCTGTACTACTTTACATTTCTACCAACAATGTATGTGCGTTCTCCTTTCTCTGTGTCCTCACCAGCTTCTATTACTGTGTGTCTTCTTATAAAGCCCATTTTAACTGGGGATAGATGATATCTCATTGTAGATTGGATTTTCATTTCTGTGATGATTAGTGATATTGAACACTTTTTCATATACCTGTTTGTAATTTGTGTGTCTTCTTTTGAGAAACGTCTATTCAGATGTTTTGACCACTTTAACATCAGATCATTATTATTACATTTTGCTATTGAGTTATTTCAGCTTCTTATATAATCTAGTTGTTAATCACTTGTCAGGCAGGTAGTTTGCAAATATTTTCTCCCATTCTCTGGGCTGTCTCTTCACTTTGCTGACTGTTTCCTTAGCTGTCCAGAGTTTTTTTAGCTTGGTATAATCCCATTTGTCTATTTTTGCTTTGGTTGTCTGTGCTTTTGAGGTCTTAACACCCACTCTCAAAAAAACAAGAAAAAAATGTACCCTAACCAGTGTCCTAGAGCACTTCTTCAATATCTGTGATTTATTTAGAAACTCAATATATACCTTGTTTAAACCCTTTCTCAGTCACTCAGGCTTCTTTTTTTATTGAATAGATGTAATAACAAGTCAGTGATAATTGACTAGATTGATTACACTATACACCAAATTCAAGTAAAATAAATATATTAAATTACTTTTGAATAATCATCACCAATGTGAGCTGACAGATATTCACCAAAAGTGAGGTATGTTTCAGAGTAACATGAACTCTGATTTTTGACCTTTTACTAGTCTATACTTTGATTCAGTGATTTGTATGATTGTACTGAAACTACTTCAAAATATTGCATATTTGAGTAATATAATTATGACTATAATAGATGCCAAAATTGAAAACAAAACTGTATTTGCTGGTGAAAGAGAAGAGATTAATATAATCAATTAAATTTGATGAAGCAAACATAGCATGAATGAAAAAGACAGCATTCATTAAACACTTTTAGATGTGAAACACAATACTGAGAGTTTTTACATAGGTTTTCTTATTTAATTCTTACTATAACCCTGGAATATGGAATGTGTATTACTATTATCCATGTTTGATAGATTTGGAGGTCAAAGGATGAAGTACATTTTTCAAAGTCACAAATTCAGGTTTTGAATGTAGTATAATTTCAAAGTATCTCATCTGCTTTGTGCAATAGTGCCCTCCTAAAAGCATATGCTGTGGCCTAAGTAACCAATCAGACTATAATAATAAGATGAAAGACAATCATTAGGTAATGGTACACATAAAAATGACTTGGACTTTAGAGAATAGTGAATGAAATGTTAGTAAATGGTGATAACTATAGCATCAAAAATTAAAGTGATCTTAGATAGTAACTAACTAGAACTAAAATTCAACTGGGGCCACAGCTAGCACATTAGAACACTTCAGTGAGAATTCCAAAAAGAAAAAGAAAGTGCCACTCCAGGCAGATTGAGTCACAAAATACACCTCTACTTGATAGACCAATAATGATAAAGTGTCCCCTCCAGCAGACCAACTAGAAAGACACGCTTACTCTAGGGTGAGAATCAGAGCCAAAGCTTGAAGAGATAACCAATGATCATTTGCTCCATTTTAACCCTCACTATGTAATGCTAAATAGTTTTTACCATATTTGTATTGATTGAATTTGATATTTGGTGTGGATAGACATCTAATTTAACTTTTTATTTAAGAATATCCTTTTTTTTTTTGTCCATAACATTTGCTAACTAGTTCATCCTTTCCCTAAAGATCCACAACAGTTGATATAATTTATGATCCCAACGAACAGTTTTGAGAGTGCTAATTGCTAAACTAAGTCAAGGCAACTGATCTAAGCTAGATGAAAAATAAAACTAGGATAAATGTTTACTCTACTTTTGGATCAGAGACCATATATATGACTCCGTTAGTTTATTTGTGCTTGCAATGATTTCACCCTGTCTGAATTAGTAACGCCTCAGTGTTCCACAAGAGGGAACCAAAACGGTGAAGTACTACATTCACAGGAGAAACTGAAAGAAAGAACCTCAAAATGCCTAAGGAGTTGACTGATGAAGGTGTTTCTCTACCAAAACCATTCAATAAAGACTGCAGGAGATGGGTCTTTCTTAAAGTGTAATGACAGTACAAGACTTCAAGGAACATACAAAACTAAGAAAACATGAAGTTGACAAAGAAACATGGTAATTCTCCAGTTACTAATGACAAAGAAATGGAGATCTATGAACTTCTTGACAAATAATTTTAAGCAATTTTTTGAAGGAAGCTTAGTGAGCTACAAGAGAACACAGGCAATTCGTTGAAATCAGGAAGATAACACATAAACAAAATCAGAAGTTCAAGTTGTGTTTCTATACATTAAATACAAACTGCCAGAAAAAAGAATTTAAGAAAACAATAACATGTACAGTACAATAAAAAATATTTAGGAATATATTTAATCAAGGAAGTAAAAGTTTTATACACTGAAAATTATGACATTGTTAAAAGATATTGAATAAGAAACAAATAAATGGAAAGATATCACCTGTTTATGGATTGGGAAAATTAAAATTGTTAAAATATCTATAGTACTAAAACAATCTACAGATTTAATGCAAATCCTATCAAAATTTCACTGGCATTTTTCATACAAAGAGAAAAAAATTATAAGAATTTTATATGAAAACAAAACACACAAAGTAGCTAATACAATCTTAAGAAAGAAGAAAAAGGTGGAATCATCACACTTTCTGATTTCAAATTGTAAGGCTTATTAATCAAAACAGTATGATACTAACATAAAAATAGACATATATTCATACAGATATACATATACTTGTGTGCATATATGTGTGTGTGTGTACATACACACATATATGTACTGGTATACATACTGGCATAAAAACAGACACATGCATACATATATACATATACATGTATGCGTGTCTACACACACACACACACACACACACACACACATATATATATATATATAGTGGTATAGTCTATTCTAAAATAGAGAGCCCAGAAATAAACCCACACATATGCAGTCAATAATCTCCAACAAAGATGCCAAGAATACACAAAGGGAAAAGGAGGGTCTCTTCAATAAATGGAAAAACCAGATATTCATATGCAAAGGAATGAAATTGGATCTTTTCCTTACACCATACACAAAAATCAACTCAATATGAATTAAACACTTAAATGTAAGACTTGCATTGATAAAATTCCCAGGAGAAAAACACAAGGAAAATGTTTGCTATCTTTGAAATGATTTTTGTAGTATAACATCAAAAGCATAGAAAATACAAGCAAAAATGAGAACATGCAACTACATCACATTAAATCTTTCAAACAGCAAGAAAAAAAATCAACAAATGACAACGGCACTTCCAAAATGAAAGAAAATATTTACAAATCATATATATATATATGAATTAATATCCAAATACATTAGAAATTCATACACTCAATAGCAAAATACCAAATTACCTGATTAAAAAAATATGGACAAAGGACCTGAATAGACATTTTTCCAAAGAAGACATACAAATGGCCAACAGATACATGAAAAGGTGTTCAACATCAATAATCATGATGGAAATGTAAATCTAAACTTCAATGAGCTATTACCTCATGCCTATTAGGATGGCTATTATCAAAAAGACAATATATAAACAAAGTTGATGAGGATGTGGAGAAAAGGGAACTCTTACATATTGTTGGTCGGAATATAAATTATTAAAACCAGTAGAGAAAAAATTGGGAAGGTTCCTTACAAAACTAAAAATGGAACTATTATATGATCCAGCGGTCTTGCTACTGGGTACATATCCGAAGGACATAAAATCACCATCTTGAAGAGATATCTGCACTCTCATCTTTATTGCACCATTAATTTACTGTACAAGTCAAGTTATGAAAGCAATCTTAGTGCCCATACACGATGGGACTTAGCATGGTTGTGATATAATTTAACAATGTATATGTATGTAAAATAATGATATTGTACACCTTAAATACACCCAATTTTTGTCAATCATACCTTAATAAAGCTGGAAAAGTATACCAGTAGTTATTAAAATTTAATAGTTTTCCTCATTTATTAAACTTTTTTATAGAAGCAAAGAGTATGTGATCTTTTAACATGTCATTTGTAGAAAAAATTAAAATAAGACATATCCAATGTTTATTTGGTTGCCTACAAAGATCACAGTTACATTAGAGAAAATAAAAGCATCCAAAAATAACAACAAAAACAAAGAAAAACTGACAAAGTGGAATTATTTTTGTATGCATCTAATGTTCTACCAACTTCAACCCAAAGCTGGTAGACAACTGTTGATATCTGTTAACCAGTTTGTTATGGCTTCAGTCTTAAGTGGCTAGGCACCATTCAATTCATTATGTTACCTTTAATTAATCTAAAAAGCCAGTGAGATAAAAAAAATCCAGTGACAGACTGGATGAAGAAAATGTGGCACATATACACCATGGAATACTACGCAGCCATAAAAAAGGATGAGTTTGTGTCCTTTGTAGGGACATGGATGCAGCTGGAAACTATCATTCTCAGCAAACTATTGCAAGAACAGAAAACCAAATACCGCCATGTTCTCACTCATAGGTGGAAACTGAACAATGAGATCACTTGGACTCAGGAAGGGGAACATCACACACCGGGGCCTATCATGGGGAGGGGGGAGGGGAGAAGGATTGCATTGGGAGTTTTACCTGATGTAAATGACAAGTTGATGGGTGCTGACGAGTTGATGGGTGCTGACGAGTTGATGGGTGCAGCACACCAACATGGCACAAGTATACATATGTAACAAACCTGCATGTTATGCACATGTACCCTAGAACTTAAAGTATAATAATAATAATAATAATAATAATCACTGCATAAAATGTTTTCCATCTCACATTTGCCATGTCATAGATAATACTTTTTTTTCCGTTTGCCTATGGAGGTGAGTTCATTTAATTTCTAAAAAGCCTTAAGATGACCAAATTTTTAAATGACTGACAATATTAATTCTGCTTTGGTAAGTCAGTTACAACTGACTTCTGTTTTGGTAACCGGATTACAGTTGATTTGTTCGACAGTGGCATGCAGAAATTGTAAAATGGAGGTGCCCCTTTATTATTTTTATAACAATTTTATTTAAATTCAGGCACATTTTATTTTATTGTGCTTTACTTTATTGAACTTTGCAAACACTGTATATTTTTACAAATTAAAGATTTGTGGCAACCCTGCATAGAGCACGTATATCAGCACCATTTTTCCCAACAGCATGAGCTCACTTTAGGCTTCTCTTTCACATTTTGATAATTCTCATAGTATATTCAAAGTTTTCATTACTATTATGTCTGTAATGGTGATCTGTGATCAGTGATCTTTGATGATAGTATCGCAATAATTTGAGGGCATCAAAAACAAAACCCATATGAGATGGAGAACTCAGCTGATAAATACTGTGTGTGTTCTGACTCTTCCACTGACCAGCCCTCACGCCATTTCTCCATTGTCTTCAAGCCTTGCTATTCCCTGAGACACACAATGTTGAAATTATGCCAATTACCTACCCCACAATGGTCTTTAAGTGTTTAAGTTACAGGAAGAGTCACACATATTTCTTTAAATCGAAAGCTAAAAATGAATAAGCTTAGTGAGGAAAACATTGTCAAAAAACAAGATAGGCAGACAGCTAGGCCTTTTGCATCAAACAGTCAGCCATGCTGTGAATGCGAAGAAAATTTACATGAAGAAAATGCTAATTTAGCGAACACCCAAATGATAAGAAAGTGAAACACCCTTATTGCTGATATGGAGAAAGTTTGAGTGGTTTGGATAGAAGATCAAACCAGTCACAACCTTCTGTTAAACCAAAGTCTAATCTAGATCATAACCCTAACCCTCTTTAATTCTATGAAGGCTGAGAGAAGTGAGAAAGCTGTAGAAGAAAACATTGAAGCAAGCAGATGTTGGTTCATGAGGTTTAAATAAACAGCCCACCATATCCATAACATAGAAGTGCAAGGCAAAGCAGCACGTGTTGGGGTAGAAGCTGAAGCGAGTTATCCAGAAGATCTAGGTAAGATAACTGATGAAGTTGACTACACCAAACAGCAGGTTTTCAATGAAAACGAAATATCCTTATGTTGGCAGAAGATGCCATCTAGGTCTATAGGTAGAGAGGAGAAACCAATGCCTGGCTTCAAAACTTCAAAGGACAGGCTGACATTCTTGTTAGGGTCTCAGCCAGCTGGTGAATTTAAGCTGAATCCAATGTTTATTTACCATTTCAAAAAGCCTAGGGCTATTAAGAATTATATTAAATCTATTCTGCCTGTGCTCTATAAATGGGACAACAAAACCTGGATGACAGCACATCAGTTTATAGCATGGTTTACTCTATATTTTAAGCCCACTCTCAAAACCTAATACTCAAAAATAAAACAAAGTAGATCTCTTTCAAAATATTACTGCTCAGTGACAATGTACGTAATTACTCAAGGGCTCTGATGCAGATGCACAAGGAGATGAATGTTGTTTCCATGCATTATAACGCAATATCTATTCTGTAGCACACACATCAAGAAGTAATTCTGACTTTCAAGTCTTATAATTTAATAAATATATTTTGCAAGGTGGATAGATGATCAAAGCAGCCAAAACAAGCAGCTGCCATAGAGAGTGATTCTTCTGATGGATCTGGAAAAGGGAACAGAAAAGCATCTGAAAAGGATTCACTATTCTAGGTGCCATTAAGAACATTTGGGATTAATGGGATGAGGTCAAAATAGCAACTTTTACAGGAGTTTGGAAGAAATTGACTCTAGCCCTTATGGATGACTTTGGAGGTTCAAGACTTGAGTGGAGGAAGTAACTTCAGATATAAAAATCACAAGAAAACTGGAATTTGAAGTGAAACTTTAAGATGTGACTGGATTGCCGCAATCTTATGATAAAACTTGAATGATATGAGTTTCTTACTATGCATGAATTTACTCTTGGTGAAAATGTTGTGAACATTGTTAAAATTACAAAATTACAACCAAGGATTTAAATATACATAAACTTAGTTGAAAACGCAGTGGCAGGATTGAAGAGAATTGACTCCAGATTTCAAAGATCTACTGTGGGTAAAATGCTATGAAACAGTATTGCATGCTACCCAGAAATTTTTCATGGAAGAGTCAATTAAGTAGCAAATGTTATTGTCATGTTAAGAACTTGTCACAGTGACCGCAGTCTCAGCAACCACTACCCTGATCAGTCAGCAGTCATAATTGTTAAGGAAAGATCTTTCAGGAGTTAAAGGATTATGACATGCCGATGATTCAGTCCATTGTTAGCATTTTTAGCTACTTTCTAAATTAAGGCATGTACATGTTTTTGACATACAGTATTGCTCACTTAATAAACTATAGTATGTCTAGTGTAAACATAAGTTTTACATGCACTGAAAGAAACAAGAAATTCATGTGGTTTGCTTTCTGTTACATTTGCTTTACTGTGGTGGTCTGGAACAGAAACCCCAATATCTCTGAAGTATGCCTGTAATTAAGTTAGTTATTTTTAGCATCTTTCTCATTTACAGTAGAAATAGAAAGTATAAAGCCACATGTATTTTATTCATTTTCATGTGCCCAGAAACAAGCATGCTGTGTTTCACATCGAAGGTTTTAATACATCATTTTTTAAAAAGAGATTATACTGGTGCAAGGCTTTGCATTACTACAAACCAATCTAAAATGTTATTCAGGTAAATAAGGGAAATGCACATATTATTAATCAGCAGATCCTGCTAATCTATGAGGATACAGGTGTTAAGAACCACCCATAAAAACATCCATTGAAGTGCATTACATATAAAATAGGGACAAAATGATGAATGTAGAGTCAACAACCAGCAGAAAAGATCCAAAATGGATTTAAAATCCACGTCTGGGAGCATTTCTTCTATTCAAAGAAAAACATTTTATATCAGAAATTTCCAAAAGTTTTCCCTTTGGCACCAGTCAATTCAGTTCTACAATATCAAAGATTTACAACGATAGCTAGAAAAAACAAATTTGTGTAATCAGCCAGCAAAAGCTGCCTGATTGTGCAATGTAAACTCTGTATTATACTAAGAAAGGAGCTTCTACAAATGAAAGGCATGTCCACTCACTGATAAATAAACTCTCCATTAAATAAAAATGTTTTGTATCCAAACACATTTATAATTGCGTATTACAGTTGGAAGAAATATTTTATTTTTAAAAGCACTTAAAATTAAATATTGGCATATACTTTATCAACCACTACTGATAAATGGCAGATGGTATAAAAAGCACAAATACACTCTTGTATATTCTGTGACTTCAGCCTAGCCAACTCCTGAGGTCCACATTAACATCTAGATGCTGGGATTTTGTTGGTTTGTATGAATGTGGCCTGATCATTTCATTATTAACTTCATATTTATTTACGACAGTTGTATATTTTATGAATCATCTTTTTATCAATTGAGCATTCAAAAATTATGCATAATTTACCTCCTAGTAATAATTAAATTACATAAAAGGTAGACTTCAGTTTTGAAATATTTGGGAAAAATGAAGCATATCTGAAGGAAAACAAATTTTCAGGAGATTTACTCAAGAAAATTGCTATGGTCACACATGGTTTCTGGCATGCCAAAACCATCTCGAGGAGTTAATTTACTTAAGATTTGTGTCTTTGTGAATATCATAAGTTTGCAGTTAGGCAAAGAGTAAAAGGTAGATGGTGATATAGATAGCCTCAGATGCACGTGTAAGCTTTAAAACATGTTCTTTCTACATTTTGATATAGGTAGCCAAGGTATCAAGTTGCAAAATAACTTTTTCAGTTATGTGATCTATGGACCCTATGGCTGGCAGCAGATGAAAATGTGGAGTCCAGAGTTTCAAATCATGTCAGATGAAGAATCAATAGTGCAAGCTTTTGTAGAATAGGTGATAACTTTCAGATACTCTTCCTTAAAAATTACAGTAAAAGAAAGCTGATTGTCATTGGATATTCAAGTAAGGTTGTGTAAGAAATATTTGTGTTTGTTTCTGCTTGCTGAAACTTAAAACACCAAGGATTTCATTATAATTTGCCTAATTCCTCATTCTGTTTGATAATAATACCTAGAAACAACCTTTGTTAATATTTCTGTCAATTATGCAGACAGTGGTAACCACATATTATCATATTTCTCCAGTTAATTCACTTTATGAGAAAGAAAACATTCACCAGACATTTAATTTTCAGAAGTTCTTCCAAGTTAATATTGAAGGTTCTTATACTAATCAGATGCTGAACATATTCTATGGCAGTTCTTTTATGCCAAAGGCACAAAAATTCTCAAAAGCTACCAGATGTTAAAACTGTTTATTTTTTTCCAATACTTGTATTTTGTAGATCAGGACGAGTCATCACTTTTAGCACGTGTTACTTGGCACTTAAAAAATGTCCCTCAGTGCTCTGGGAAAATAATAACTAAATATTTTTAAAAATCTAAAAACTTCCCCAAAATCTTCTTGTGGCCCATCTTATTATGTTTTTAAAAAAATAAGATGACCATACTATCCTAAGGGAAAGCATTTTCTAGTAATTCATTTTTTTGCTAAAGTGGATACTGTTTAAATAGTCCTTCTAAAAACATAGCAAGCAGATTGTTGTTTCTATAGCAGTAACAGTACTATTTCAAGTTAAATAAAAATTAAATGTGTTCTAAATGATAGGGCACAGCTTATTTTAAGTGGCTTGACTCTCAAGGTGTATGATGAGACTTGTTAAGGCTAGCTTCCAAAGACACAGTTATTTAAAGGAAACTGGTTAGATGGAGACAATATTCAAAAAAGTTCAGCATTATGTACTCATTCATTCATTCATTCAATAAGTAAGGCCTTCAGTTGTTCTTCTAAGAGTGGGTGGAGGCTTTTTCTTCTTGACACTTACATTCTAGTAAGGAAGAAAGAAAAAATAAAAAGTCAAATAAACAAATTCTTAAATATATAATGCCAAGTAGCAATAAACAGTAGGAAGAATAGAGAATGAATAAGAATAGTGAATAGAGATTAAACATAAGTGACTATTTGTGACCAAATGGATAAGGAAAGTAGTCGCTATGTGAGTAGAGACATATATGTGGCAAGAAGGTGAGACATGTTTTTCTAGGGAGAAATAAGTTGAAAATATGCTTAACATGTTTGAGAAAAAGCAAAGAGGCCAAAATAGTTAAAACATGTCAAGAGAAAAGAGAAAAATAAGGCATAAAGTTTGAAGGCAGCACAAACCAGATCATATAGAAGAGAGTAGTTCATGGAAAGGAGTTGGAGCAATTTAAGAGATTTAGAAAGAAGACTTATATTAAAATAATCACACTGACTAATGTATGGAAGAATATGCTATGGGTAGAAACAAATATGGCAGAAGTAGGACAAACTAGGAGACGATTACATAATCAAGGCAAGAGATGAGGGATGGTGGCTTGATCAGAGGTAGTAGCAGTGAAGCAAAGAAAATATATTTGGGATATATTTTCAATGTGGTGTCATTTTCTAAAATTGAAAACACTTGGAAAATAACAGCGATGAGTGCAAAGGTCAAACTTTAGGCAAAAGCCATATTAAGGTTATGATCGTTAAGATAGATACCTATTAGACATTTGAGTAAGAACGTAAACTATATAGATAGATATTTAAGTATAGAAGAGAATTCCATGCAATAAATTAAAGTTTTGAAGTCTTGAATATTTTTAAAGCCACACATACCAGGAAAATGAATGAAAAGAGACAGAAAGATGTCTAAGTTGGGAGCCCTGGAGCACTGCAACATTCAAAGACTGCAAAGAGAAGGAGGGCTCTTCAAAGGATATTGATATAGAGAAGTCAGTGAGATTGGAGGAAAGCCATGAGAATGCAGTGAACCTAAAATCATGTTTAAAAAAGTTAGTGTTTAAACAAGGATACCCTGAATAACTGCTGAAGAAATGTCAAGTAACATGTCCTGTGAATTGGTCACTGGGTCACTGGGCTTGGCAGCATGGAGGCATTAATGAGGTGATTTTTCTTGGAGTTTAGTGGGAAGAAAAATCAGACTGAAGCAGTCATCCAAAAAGCTGAAGAGTGAAACATTCAAAGTATATTTGTATTTTGAAACATTAGACTGTTCAAAGTACGTCCGAAACACAGCAATTGCAAATAGCATGTTATCATTAAAAACATGAGCCTTTAATATAACATAAAACAGTTTGCGTTTTTTAAGTTTTCAATAATCAACCAGAAAAATGATTATAATATTAAATATGTTATGATGACTTTTGACCAAGAAAAATAAGCTCATATGAAATTGTAATTGATTTTAGGAATGCCAAATACAATCTTTAATCATGAAATAAGATAACACAGAGATGAAAGTTTAATTTAAGAATATTTTGAATAACTTTTATACATCATACATGACCAGAACCTTTAGGGAATGAACTATATGAACAGTCTCTTTCCTTTTGCAATAATGTCTTCACTGTCTTCAAAAATTCAGTCTTTATGTTTCTTATGGTTGAAATATAAAGACTTTTACATTTAAAATTACTTAGTCTTGGAATTGGCTTTTTTCATGGCCTAACCCAACAAAGATTTTAATATTTTTCTCAAAATGTATCTACTCCTTGATCAAACTAGCCCTTCTTTCTGGGCTAGTATGAATGTCTTTCCTACCGTAATATTCATGAGGACATAGACTTTGTCCGTAGAATTCAAATTCAGATTTCTTCTTCCTGACAGTTTCCATAATATTCATAGTCACGAGCTTTTGCTTCTGTCCTATTGAGCTTCGCTGTACTGTTCTTCGTATTATCCTGCCACATTACTCTGTATGCCAGCATGCCTTGCTTCCTACCAGGGCGCAAGTCCTTCACTACATAAGTCTATGTTCTGTTCAACCTTGCAACTTGATATTACTAGCTTACTCAATAGCCTACTTAGCACATAAGTACCTGAAAATGTTGTAAGAAGTATTTAATTAATTATTTGTCTTGTGAATTCCTCAAGTGGCAGAAAAAGTAATGTGCCTACTCATAATTTATTCGTTCCAATGGTCATAATAAATTTAGTAGTTTATTTTCAATTTGATACTATTTAATTGCTATTTATATATTTTTTGGAGTATTTCCATAATAGCCCAGAACAATACTGACAAAGTGTATTAAATGGTGAAATTGTGGAGTCTCTGCTTTTGCTGATTTTCTTAGTATTTAAATATTTGTTGTTTCTTAATCTATATTTTCACATTTAGTTTTCTTATTTTCTCATATAGATATTAAAATGTTTAAGATATTATTTATTCAATAGCAACAGTAGTGATTAAATCAGATTATTTCCAATTTAATATCTGTCAGATAAATGAAGAATCATGTAAGAAATAGCTGAAATCACAATTGAACTACTATGCTATAGGTTAGTACAAATGAAATTCCAAAAAAAAGTATGCCTGCCCTCACGAAGCATAAATTTATGTTGGAAAATTAAAATATTGTAGTTGGATAGAAATTTGCTCATAAAAATCAGATAAACAAAATACAACATTTTTATCTTCAGAAATCTTCCTAATTGCTGGGAGGCAGTAAACTAGAATAGTATTTGAAGAATCAATTAATGATATCTCAATTTTTCCTGATTTATGTAGCATCATTTGAGTAAATATCCTGTCTCTTCAAAGGCAAATTTCATGATGTGGCTGAAGTTGTCCACTGCTTTCTCTTTTCTTCTCAAAGATGGATTCTGGACCAAAGAGGAAATATGGTTGCCCCGGGATTTAAAAAGCAGAGTTCAGGGGTGAAGGTGAGGACTCTTTCTGATACCAGTCCTTATGTGAGTCAATCAGCTCTCCAGTGAAACTCTTTTGATCCTCCTATACGTGTGTGAGATGACTCCCAGAGTCTGTCACTGGCCTTCTTGATGACTGACGTGCTAACGTTCACTCTCGGTGACATGCAGCCCGTGATCTCCATGGTGCGAGAATAACCCAGTGCACAGCCCGCTTCCCCTTGCTGACTGATTCATTTCAACTCTCGCTGGCACTGCATCACTTCAAGGTCTGACCGTGGTTCCCGTTAAATCTTAAACCTTGATGGCTCACCCTACAGCTTTAGGACAAAAGCCTGCTTTGTCCCTCTGCAAACATATCCCTTCTGGACACGGACACCTCTCAACTACTCATTAATCAGTTACTTTACACTTTCCCCATCTCTCTGCAAACATATCTCTTCCGGACTCCCACATCCCCTCAACTACCCATTAATCAGCTACTTTACACTTCCCCCACGGGGAATGTGGATATTGTGGTTTCCTTCCATGCACATAGGAACCACCGTCGGGCAAGAAATGGTACCTCAGTCTATCTCATCACTCTAACAGGCCTGCACTCTTTGTGCTGGTAGGTTGCCACACAGCTCCCCATAGAGCAGGATTATTTTCAGAGTTCAAAATAGGACTCAGGACAAAATCTCCCATGTTTTTCAACCAACATATCTAACACATCTCTTCTTCAGAAATTTAAAACCAAAGAAGTGAAATCAAATGTGCCTCACGGTTGCTTCTTCAACCTCTATTCTATCTGTTTCTCACAGTTCTCTGTGGCTGGAGGGAAGGCTTTATATATTTTTCCTGATCTGGAAGAAAATTTCGATACATTATACTCATTCACCCCTTCCTAGGTGGCTTTTACTTTCTTCTCCTGTGAGAATACTGGTCAGGATGCTGGAGAAATACAAACTCCCCAAATGAAGAAAAAACGAAAACAATGTTTCTCTATATAAGAAGACTATGATTAGAATGAATTCAAGAACATAACTCTCTTCAGGGTATGGTATTCTGAATTGAATATATTTATATATCATTTATTATGCTTAATTTTTTATTATATTTTATTTGTTTGCATTTGCTATTTTGTGCCATACATCTAGATTTTACCGCTTTTCTTTTCTTTTCTTTTCTTTTCTTTTTTTTTCTTTTCTTTTCTTTTCTTTTCTTTTCTTTTCTTTTCTTTTCTTTTCTTTTCTTTTCTTTTCGAGACGGAGTCTCACTCGGTGGCCCAGGCTGGAGTGCAATGGCACGATCTGGGCTCACTGCAATCTCCTCCTCCCAGGTTCAGACCATTCTCCTGTCTCAGCCTCCACAGTAGCTGGGACTACAGGCGCCCGCCACCTCGCCCGGCTAATTTTTTGTATTTTTAGTAGAGACGAGGTTTCACCGTGTTAATCAGGATGGTCTCGATCTCCTGACCTCGTGATCTGCCCGCCTCGGTCTCCCAAAGTGCTGGGATTACAGGCGTGAGCCACCGTGCCCGGCCTTTTTTTTTTTTTCTTTTAATCTCTGATTGCTAGAATATTTTTCTGAAAAAAAAAAAATAGGGTCAAATCAAAAGAATTCAACGGTTCTTTTATAGACCTGTTAATCTAAAGCTATACTGTGAATAATTTTATGTCTAGATTATTATTTTCCTAGGTGTGGTCTATGGACCTATCTGCTATAAATATTTAATTTGAGATTAATTTTAGCTACCCGTGACAAGGCCATGGTGCTTACGTTTTCCAGGTATTATCAAGATTTATATACATAGAGTAGCAACTATTATATTTTAGCTTGTTTTACAAATTATACTAATTAGAGGGTGGAAGCAATGTAATTTTAAAATGGAATATTGGCAGGTTAATATTTGCATTCTGTTATTAAATAGTTATTCTATATGTTTAAAATACAGAGTAGAGCTGATGAACTGTACATCATACAGAAAAGAAAAAAATGCTAGTTTTCTTCTAAATTCAACATAATTATATCTTTACTCATCATTCAGCTTCAAAGCTAAGTGTCAGGTTTCCAAAAGACAAAAATAGCTAATTTATTCTGCACTTAAAAGTTTTGGATTTTTCTGAAATATGAAAAAAGTGTATTAATTATTAGAATTACTTGAAGGTGAAGGAATTGAGTTCTTTCCAGTTTTATGATTTTATAAGATTGTAAAATCATTTGATTGATTGTGGTTTCTTCAATAGTTGTAATATCCAAAGTGATTGATATCCATAGAGTATCTTCTATGTAGGAGGAAGGCATTATTTTTAATATCATTATTACCATCTGTAATACTAAACTGCCATTTCTTTTTCAGTTCTCTGCTAGGCATTGTATTAAGGTTATTATATCAAGTTCTAGTAACATCCTTATCAAAGTTTTAAAAATGTATCCTCCCATTCTATGGATTAGAAAAGTGAATCTCAGAGAAATGAAACTATCTAAAATTCTTCATTTAGTGAACAACAACTAGTTAAGATTTCAATCTAATTTACATGCCTGACTTGAAAACCTGTGTCCTCCTAGATATACGTTGTCATATGGCTAGAATAATCCATGAAAAAAATTTTCAAGGGTATATCATAATGTTTTAGACATTCTATATTAAACCAGTTAATAGGCCTAGTCTATAAAAATGAACTTCTCAGTTGAAAAAGTTTGGGAATATATGTGTATTTCAAAGACATCAAACCAAGGGGACCCTTGGGAGGTTGAGGGTTTAAATAAAGCCAAACAGAGAGTGATGACATCAGCAGGTCTTATTGGGCATTCACTCTTGGTCTACGAAGACTTCTCTGAACACTGCCTCCTCCCTTACCCCAAGAACAGCTGATCCCCTTTTGTTTCTGTCAATTATCTGTTTTTCTTTTTTAATTTTTTTTTTCCGCGCTTGTCTCTCTCCATTGCAGTTCCTTGTGTTGTAATAACGTAACTAAATTATTAGCCAATTGCTATTTACTTCTCCTACTATTTACTTTAATTTCCTGGCCCTGCCCTTTATCCTTCAACCTTAATTAAAAGCTAGTTTCTTTCTGGAGTTTGAGTATCATAAACCAAATCCTAAATATGCCCAAGAGGAACACATAATGAGCAGAGAAAGCTGCTTTATCAAATTTGGGCCATTGAAAGGAGGAAAGGTGGGCAATTTAATAAAATCTGTGTAGATGAATTTTCATACTGGATAGGAATAAATGTTTCCTCAATGACCTGTAGGGCTAGATGAACAACAGAGTAATTGATCGATCTGCCTCTTCCCAACCTATTAGCACTGTTTAAGTTTTCCACAGCAAGATAGTCACAACTCCAGGTAAACCTGTGATTTGGTGGAGCTAGGTAAATAGGCACTATTGATACAGAGCAGGTTCTTGGCTTCACTCAGGAAGGAATTCAAAAGTAAGCCAGTGGCAGACGAAAGCAGTTTTATTAAAGTGGCAGAATTACAGTTCTGTGACTACTCCTTGCAGAGTAGGGTTAGTCCATAGTCGGTGCACTGAGGGTAGCAGCCTATGGGTTATTGGGTAGCTAGATTTATATCCACTTTCAATTACATCTAAATTAAGGGACAGGTTATTCAGAAATCTCTAGAAAATGGGCATTAACTTCCACATGTTGCCATGGTATTTGTAAACTGATGCTGGTGGGAATGTCTTATGCTGATTGGTAGTGAGAGCAACTACAGATTGCTTTCAGCACCACTTGCCAGTTCTGGCTGGTTTCCAGTCTGGTAGGAAACTGAGTCCTCCCCGTCTCAGACCTCATTCCCCACTCAGAAATTGGATATACCTTCTTAATTTTAAAGGGGTTGGAAAAAGGTGCAGGTCCATCTTCTGTAACTGCTTCCTAATGATTTTTTGGCTGTAGGCTGTGCCTAGCAGTAGATGAGTAAAAATCTCTGCACATCTGATCCAAGGGACCCAAATGTAGGATGCTTTTTATTCTCCAGATCAGAAGGTAGGATGGGTTGGAAGGCTTCTACCGGCATCATTTTTACATGGAATTATACGATATGGAAGACACAAACTTTACTAGGAGGCTAAACAAGCAAGGGCCAACAGTTAATAATAATAAGATATCTAGTAGAGGTACTAGGAAAGGAAAAAACCAGGTGAGACTTAGGAAGGCATTTATAATAGTCAATCAGATATAGTTGGGATCAGTGACCTGGTTATATCTATGTAAACAGGTAGCTTGTGTGTGTATTTTTTGGATATTAATCTCAACTTACCTAGAATTACTAATAAATATGCATCAAGTTTTATTAATAACTGCACAGACTCCACCTTATTCAGCTAGTAAGTAATCCAATGCTAGTCTGTTATCAAGGATTACATTTGCCAGAGGGTGCAGGGACTCTTGAATTCTTGTTAACGCCTGATTTGTGTTGGTAGCCAATGATTCTAGGATTTGAGTCAAGTTCTTTAATGTTGACTCATGGATAGCAAATCCACCCCAAGGAGGTTGCTAGTACTATTGCCACCCAGATTCCCATCAGAATTAATTCCGACAAGACTGGGTGTGCTCAGGGTGGGACGGCCATAGACCTGCCAGAATGAATTATGTTGCTTAATTTTTTCTGATACTCCTGTGTCTCATGCGGTTATAGAGGGTGAATTCCAATGGTGCAAAAGTGGCCAATATACATTCACTCCTATTCCGATTTTGATATATAAGGAAAAGCTATCCCTAAAAGGATAGGTGGCTCCTCAGTAATTCAGAAGTAGTTGTAGAGTGAGATTTCTTCCCACTCGTGGCCACAAACAAAAATGAGCCCTATTAGGGCACAAATTGAGGCCCTACAGAAATGTGATGTCCATCCTTTGCTGCCAAGTTGGGTATACAGAAATATTTTTTCCTTGCTCCAATGAGCTGGTTAAACAGTCCTTGTTTTCCAGAGAGGGCTACATTCTCACATTGCTAGATTAGGTGGTTGTTTTGTTCTTGCACTTTCTGATCCAGCAGAAGGCATCACATATAGTTTCCTCTCTTACAAATGGAATCCCATTTATCTCACTGTGGTTTGGGAACTGTGACTAGAGCTGGATCGGAGCATCACAGGGAAACCCTCCTTTTTATATTATCAGCACAATCATGGGCGCAAAACATAGTATCATTAGCACACTGGAGATATACATACCCAACTTCTCAGGTGGAATCCATTAAGTTGGAGAGAGCTCCACCTAACAAGTAGCGGGGTTTAAATACTTTGAGATCACTATGGTTTGTTAGGAAGTCTGGGCACATGACTGTAGAATTTTTCTGGATGTGCTAGATGGTGGAGCTCTCTATCCTGGGGATGTTGATGACAAATACAGCAACCATTAAGATGATTCCCTGACACTATAATTTTTGAAATATTTACTATGAAGTTTTGTTTTCACTCACACTGGATTATGTTAATCAGGAGAACAAACACTAGTCACAGGGGCAGTATGGTGTCTGGTTGGGCCTTAGAGTGGCCTCTACACCCAACAAAGACAAAGGAGGTTTTTCCAAGGAGGAAGCAGTTGGCCAAAGCAATAGAAAAGAAGTATCAGGAAGAGAAAACTCACATTTCACAGCACCATGTTAGACAGCGTCTCACTCTTTTGCCCAGGCTGGAGTGCAGTGGCACGATCTCGGCTCATTGAGAGCTCCACTTCCTGGGTTCAAGCGATTCTCCCACCTCAGCCTCCTGAGTAGCTGGGACTACAGGTGCCCACCACCACGCCTGGCTAATCTATTTATTTATTTTGTATTTTTAGTAGAAATGGGGTGTCACCGTGTTAGCCAGGATGGTCTCAATCTCCTGACCTCGTGATCCTCCCGCCTTGGCCTCCCAAAGTGCTGGGATTACAGGCGTGAGCTACTGTACCCGGCTGAGTGTTGATTCTTTTAAATGAGTAGCCGTGGCTCTCCAAAGTTTGCAGCTGTAGGTCGTAGGTCTTCCTTTTGTGCCTGCAGGTACTCAGAAGGAACAGGTTGAATCCTGGAGAAGGCTATCCAGCGAGTAATTCCCTGGAATTTAACAGCAGTGGTGGTGCTCAACAACATTCAATAAGGGCCCTTCCATTTTGGTTGTAATTGTTCATCAGAGAATACATTTTTCCACGTTTTTAGTAAGACTAAGTCTCCTGCTTGAACAAGGGAGCTATTCTTTCCTTTGAGTGAGGAAGTAACACTTCATTTCCATATGCCCGAAAGGCCTCTTGAAGATGGCCTGAATTGATAATATGAGTGAGTATTCTATGAGTGTCTTCATCAAGTAGCAGGTCTAAAGTTAAAAAGGGTCTTCCATAAGTCATTTCAATGGACGAAGCTTTAAGTTTCCCTTTGAAGCCATCCTCTTCCTCGAAAGTGCTATGGGCAGGAGGAAACATCAGGCCTCTGACATCTTTTGCCAGAGTTTTGTTAATGTCGTTTTTAGAACATGAATGGCTTTTTCTACCTCACCTAAGGATTGAGACCTCCAGAAGTGAAGACGGTAGGTAATGCCTAAGGCTGAAGAAACCCGCTGGGTCACCTCAGCTGTGAAGGTGGGTCCTTATCACTTTGCAAACTTTTCGGTAATCCCAAACTGGGGACAATTTTTTTTAAGCAATAATTTGGATACTTCCAATGCTTTTTCCGTCCCTATGGGGAAAGCTTTTAGACACCCAGTGACAGTGTCTATAAATACTAGCAAATATTTTAGTCCACTGTAAAGGGGCATTTGAGTGAAATCTATTTGCCAGTCTTCTCTAGGATATATTCCTTGGTGTGTAAGTTTGAGTAGTGGGCGGGGCATGGGGTGGCTTCCTGGCTTGTTACAGGCACAGCGTTCACAGGCCTTGGTGAAACTTCTCATAGTCTGGAAGAATATTTGAGAATCCCATCCCAAATATGAGGAATCGTGAAAATGCCTAATTAGTTCCCACTGCTCAGCTTTGGGGAGAGTTTGTTGTTTCTAGCAACCACTCTGAGTGATCATTTTATAAGCTTTTCTGTCCTGCCCATTTAATTTCCTCAAGTGTATAGCATGGTGCCACTGGCATGGTCGGAGTTCCTGGTGTTAGTGTAGTAATCTGGAATGCCAGTGTTTCCTTAGCTGTGGCCTTGGTTGCTCTGCCAGGACAATTCCTCTAACAACAGGAGAGTCTCCCTTTTGGTGTTCCCTGCAGTGAATAACTGTTACCTCCTTTTGGAATTGGAAATGTCTAAAAGTTCCAGCATCTCAGAGTGATGTTATCTGAGAGATCTATTGGCTGTTAATAATCCCCTTTTCTTCCATATCACTGCTTGAACATGGAGCACCAGGAATCCATATTTGGAGTCAGTAAACATGTTGACTCTTAAATCTTTTCCCAGTTGGAGGGCCTTAATTAGAGCAATTTTTCTACTTTTTGGGCAGAAGTCTGGGGAGGTAAAGCATTGGCCTCTGTGAGTTCTTGCTGGCTAACCACAGCATAACCTGCCTTTCTAACTACCACATGAATAAAGCTACTGCTGTCTGTTAACCACTCAACACCAGGGTTGGGCAGGGGTTAATTTTTGAGGTCAGGCCTGCTAGAGGAGGAGGTCCATTCTATGGTTTCCACACAAGAGTGAATGAATTGCGGATCTGTTTCTTGGGATGTGAAATCTGGCAGCAGGGTAGCAGAGTAGACATAATTTAAGAATAACATCTGGGGTGTCAAGCAGAATGGCTTGATATGTGAGTAACTGGCCCCGTTGGACACCGATGTCCTTTTGCCTCTAGGACACCATGTACTTGATTTTCCAGGCTACTGCATAATTTAAATTGTTGTCCCAAGATAAACTTACTTGCTACTTCTACTAATAAAGCAGTGGTGACCACAACTCACAAGCCTTCTGGCCATCCAGCCACCACCTGGTTTAGCTATTTAGAAAAGTAAGCTACTTGTCTGGGATTATACCTGAGTCTTTGAGCTATGATACCTAAAGCTCTCCCTTGTTTTTCAGCCACATAGAGGGTGAAAGGCTTTTCTAAATTTGGAAGTCCCAAAGGAGGGGCTGTTCCCAACTTTTCTTTTGGGGTTAAAAATGCCTGTTGACAGGTATTATCCCAATTCAAAGACTCATGATCACTGCTTTATAGAGCTTCATAGAGTGGTTTTGGCATGAGCCCAAACCCAGGAATTCAAATCCAATGAATACAGTCATTTCCAAAAAGACTCTTAACTGTTTCTTCATCTGAAGGGGCTAGAGTGCCAGGATAGTATCTTTTCATTTTGAGGCCAAGGTCTTTGTCCCAGGAATGAGCATAAACCCCAATATTTAACTTTGGGTATAGAAATTTGAGCCTTGTGTGGGGATAATTAATACCCTTATTTTCCAAGAACATTAAGGACCTGCACTGCATTTGTGTCACAGTCTTCCCTAATAGTGCTGGAAATTAATAGGTCATCCACATGTTCAACAGGGATCCATTAGTTAACAGTAGTTCCCTCAACCCTTTTGCCAATGCATTGCCAAAGAGATGGAAACTGTCCCTAAAACTATGGGGAAGGACTGTCAAGGTATGCTGAGATGCAGCATGGATGTCTGGATCAATGCATTCAAAAACAAAAATATACTGGGATTCTGGAAGTAAAGGTATGCAAAAGAAGGTATCCTTCAGGTCTAATACTAAGAACCAGTTAGCATCTTCAAGGACTTGGGTCAATATTGTGTAAGGATTAGGAACTATTGGGTGGACTAGCACTGCTGCCTCCTTAACTTCCCTCAGATCCTGAACTAATCTATAATCCTCATTTGGTTTCTTTACAAACAAAATGGGAGTGTTACATGGGGACTGACAGGATTATAGTAATCTGTACTTTAGAAAATTTGGTATCAGGGACTGGATGCCCTCTTTGCCTCAGGTCTCAAAGGATATTTTTCCATGAATAATTAACATTGAGTTTTAAAATAATCTGGACTGGGGGTACATTAACAGCTCTACCAGGAACTTCATATTCCAAGCAGAGCTGTTTACTTGAGAAGCAATATGCCATGGAAGAGTCTTTTTTTTTTTTTTTTTCTGTGTTAAGGCAAGCACTTAGAGCTAGGAGAAGTGTCCCTTCCTGCCCTGTTTTCTTCTGAGGCTCTCCAAATTGAACTATGACCTGTAATTGGGAAAATAATTCTGTTTTCAGTAAGGAGACAGGGCACTCAGGCATAAGCAGAAAACTATGAGAAAATGTATGGTCCCGCATGGTGGAATGAAGGGGATAAGTGAATTTCCTAAATTTTGGCTGGCCGTCAATCCCTGTTATGGTAAAGGAGTGGGAAGGCAGTGGCCCTAAGTAATGGGTTCGAACTGTGAAAGCTGCTCCCATATTCAATAACTCAGTATTTTTTACCTTCTCTGTCAAGTGTTGCCTGAGGCTCCTATGTGGAGATGGTAATGTATACAGTGAGAGGTGTAGGCGAACTCAGGCTCTGACAGTCCTCTGTTTTCTTGGTTATTATGGGTCTGGGTGGCTCAGACTCCCTTTTAAGCCAGAGGTAGTCCTTCCTCCAGTGGCCTTCTTCCTCACAGAAGGCATGCTGATTTTGGTCGAGGGCCCAGTGAGTCGTGGGCTCTCGTCTGGGCGTTCCAGATGCCGATCTTGAAACATATCCTCAGGATGGGTAAATCTGAGGTAGCAGAGCGCATAAAGCAACTGCTAAAAATTGCACTGTGGGGTTATTTATTTTGGTTTTTATCTCTTCCTCCGCCCTACCCCTATTGTTGTAAACTCCAAAGGCCATGCTTAAGAGTTGGCCCATGGGAGTTTGGGGATCCACTGCTGCCTTTTGTAATTTCCTCCTAATGTCAGGGGCAGATTGAGTATTAAAATGTGTGCCCAGGAGAGTTCATCTCTCTGGGGAGTCAAGGTCTACATTAGAATACTTCCTGAGTGCCTTAACCAAGCGTCCCAGAAACAGGGCAGGATTTTCATCTCTCCCCTGACTTCTCTAACTTTGTCATAATTAATTGCTTTTCCACACAATTTTTCATGCATTCTACTGAACAAGTTAGCATGTGATTTCGGCGTTTGAGATATAGGGAACCCCTCTGGGAATCCCACTGGTACGCAGATCTGCAACTACATCTCCCCAGTATGATAAATGTCATGGCCTTGGTTGTGAGTGGCCTCTCCATCTGCATTTTTATGGCCAGTGCCTAGAATTTTTTTGTTTCTCTTCTTGATACAGTAAGTGAATAATAATATTTGCAACCTATGCCAAGGTAAATCAAAGGACATGGTCAATTTACTAAACTCCTCTGTAAATTTCCCTGGATCCTTTGAAAACCAGCCAAATTTCTCCTTGGATAAAGTCAAATTGGACATGGAAAAAGATGCATATACTCTGTGTTCCTCCACCTCCATCGACTACCTCGCACAATGAACACAGCTTCAATTTTAAGGGTTGATATGGGACCCACTCATGGTGGTACTGGTTGGGCTGATTTCCTCAGGCAGTGGGAGCTATGGGCTAGAGCTAGATATGAGGGAGATGGGTGCCTGATCACCTTGGGGTAGAATCCTGTGCAAGGTAACTGGTGGGTCCTCTCTCAGAACTAGGGGACTGGGGAATCTTTGAAGGGAGTGTAGTCTTTCTAGGGGAAGCAGCTAGGAGACAGTTATCTAAGATATCTGAGACAACTGCTTGGTGCCTGGGAGTATCATGAGCCAGACCCATCATACAGCTATCCTGTAAGTCAGAATCCTGGTAGAAAGTCATTAAAGCCTGCACATAAGGAACTTTTCCAATTTTCCTTCTCCTTTTACAGAATAAGTCTAATTGTAAAATAGCATTATAACTTTAAAAACCTTGTTTAGGCCAAATCTCTTGGTGCTCCAATTTGTATTGGACCCAAACAGTGTTGCAACAGAAAATGATTTTGTTTTCCTCTTTAGATCATCTAATTTGAATTTGCTCCAGTTGCCTAAAAGACACACTAGTGGCAAGTCCTCTAAGACGTTCGCTGTTGTATCCATATGAAATAAGATTCTCTACAGAAATTTCTTTTTTAGTTTGCATAAGTCTAATGAAAGCCTAATTATTTTCCATGTTTAATTCCCACCTTCTGCAAAGAAAGTGTAAGTATAAGTAAATACAGCTTTATAAAAGTGGATTATGCACTATGAGTGGGCAGTAGAATGATGAATCTAAATTCTACAGAGAGCAAAGCAAATATCTTAGTTTTCACAAAGAGGGACCAAAAGAAACAGAAGGTGATTGTGGAAGGGAAAATGGGAAGGGGTGAACAGCATTGTTCAAGGGGAGACGTTGAAGACCCTGACTTGCCACGGAATTCTCCCAGTAGCAGAGAAACTGAAAAGAAAACCAAAAACCCTGGCCCCTTTAACCAAGATGGGCTTGAACAAGGCAGTTTATTGGACAGAAAGGAAGACAGCACAAGGGAGGGGCCCATAACTAGCTGTTAGAGAAAATAACAACTTCTAACTTCAGGCCAAAAAAAGTGAGACCAAGATTCCCCCAGGGAAATGGGGGAATTCCCCTCAATTCTAGAAGGAATGTCAGTGCTGAAAATCCTGGAGTATCCAGCAGGGTGGACAACAGTACCATTGCCAAAAAACACAAAGCAACCAAGTAAGAGCGAATGATGGTCTCCTCACCAAAGGCTGAAAACTCCAGAACATCCAGTGGTGGCTAACAGTGAGCCCCAAATGCCAAAGTGGGGTCACAATACAACATAACTCCAGTAACCTAGAGTCGATATACTGGGGCACCTCTCAAAAATAAAGGTCCTACTTTAAACATTTGTCAAAATATAGCTTGCAGGGGGTGAAAACAAAATTATTGCAAATGAAACACACATCCAGGACAGAAAATAAAATGACTCGTGGAATAATAAAATGGCATTAGAGAATAAAGGATTGAGGGATGGGGCAAAAGGATGTGCCTCTGTCCAGGGCACCCAAATGATGGGGGACTTTAAATTGACCACCTAGACAGAGGTTCTGTTCCCTGGTTCACCTGATATTGAAGGGGGTGGCAGAGAGGACACTCATCTGCAAGAGCCAAAATGGTGCCAACCAGTCTCCAACATGAGAACTGGGTGATGGTCTCCTCAGGTACCCCCCAGCTTGGATAGTCTCAGCTGCCACAGGTAGACCACCATGCAGACCCATCACCCACCAGCCAGAACAGTGAGTACTCCACAAGGCAGCAGTACTGTGGCAACTTGCCCATTCGCTTGACTCCATTACTTGTCAGGA
This sequence comes from Rhinopithecus roxellana, assembly GCF_007565055.1. Lineage (NCBI taxonomy): Eukaryota > Metazoa > Chordata > Mammalia > Primates > Cercopithecidae > Rhinopithecus > Rhinopithecus roxellana. The sequence goes on along the minus strand of NC_044553.1, from coordinate 141,305,772 downwards.
AAGATGATAGCCCTGAAAAGAGCCTTTGGTTAGTGTTCCAGCTCTTCAGTATTAGCAGCTCTTTGATGTTACATACTCAGTACTACAACCCTTGGAGCTTGGGTTGCCAGTTGCCTTGCTGTCTCGCTGACCACCACCTATTGCTGACATCTCATCATTTGTCCACTGTCCCTACCTTACTGCCTCTTGCCACCTCTTCTCAAGCTACTGGTTGACTTACTAGTGATGTAGGGCAGCTTCTTGGCTTCACTTAGGAGTGAATTCAAGAGCAAACTCGTGGTAGAAGTAAGTAGCTTTATTGAAGTGGCAGTGTTAACAGTTCTGTGACTGCTCATTGCAGAACAGGGCTATCCCATAGACACTGCACTGAGAAAAGGAGCCTAGGGGTACTTCTATGGGTTTTAGGTAGCTGTATTTATGCCCACTTTTATTTACATGCAAATTAAGAAATGGTTTATTCAGAAATCTCTAGAAAATGACCGGTAGCTTCTGGGTGTTGCCATGGAATTTGTCAACTGTCGCAGGGCTGGTGGGAATGTCTTACGCTGATGGGGAGCTTTCAGGGCCACTTGTCAGTTTTAGCCAGTTTTCAGTCTGGTCAGGGAGATGAGTCCTACTTGTCCCCTACCTCACTATGACATCACCATCACCACAGAGGGAATAAAGGTGAAATTACGTTTTAATTAAAATCAGAAAAATATATTTTATGGTGCATGACTGGCCAGAGAATGTCATAACTGCATTTGCTTACATCTCTATCCCATTCTATAGACTGAGATCTACTCTAAAACAGACACTGAACCGATCCCAGCAGTTACTATTTGGCCTACATCAGGGTAACGGTCCATTAAATATTTTAGAAAAAATTTGTAGCCAGCCTACTGTTTTATCCGCACATTTATTAAAGAATCATAGTTTTCTGCTTTTATTAAAAAAAATCAAATGAAGTCTCACTCAGAATAATAAAAGGCTGAGAAGAGTGAGTTATTTATTTGGGGATAAGCACACGATTTCTTTTGTTCAATAATTTTTTGGAAGGACTTTCTCGTAAAAACCAGAAAGCCCACTAGACAAATTCTAAAAGAGCTATAACACTCAAATTTTTTTTCAAATTTTGATTGACCGGTAAAAGCAAGTGAATATATACTTTCTTCTACAATCACATGCATCTTTGTTTTAATAGAATAATTTTCAAATAATTTTCAGTAATTTTTTTCACAATGAAATCCTGGCATTAAATTCTAATATTTATAGGTAATGAAAGCAATTCAGAAACTCAACAGAGAATTTGATTCACTGAGGGAAAATACTTCTTTATTTGCAGAAGGCTTGGAATAAATATTTAAAAGTACAAAAGTTTTAGTGAGCATTGTTTGAAAATCAATGCTTTTATCTGAGAAAACAATCTGATAATAAATATTATCAGAAAATGTAATGCCTCAGGAGAACAAGATTTTTCTGTTATGCCTCAGTCTCTCCTTTGGCTCACTTTACCATGAGAGTAGAAAGAAATAGATAATATTTTACCTATACCCCAGTTTGAAGAGCAAGAAAATGTAACGATCTGTTTAGTCTAAATCATCAATTCATCAGTACCGTGAGTGATGCATAGTGGGCTTGATTTCCCATGAATGTATTGCCAGAAATAATCAATCAATTACTCAGTATACTAAACATACTCATTTTTGGCAGAGAAAATAATATTTTTTAATAATATTCTATTAGGTGGTATATTTTATAGGATATATTCTGGTATATACTATAGTATATGTACTATAAAATATACTAGTTTCAAGTTTCTCTCAAGACTTAATTTTCGCCCATGATCTTAATGAACATGCATAAAAGCTGTTGTCCATTTCTTTATCACTGGGGGGAAGCAAATAAGGCAACTCTAGAAACAAGACCCAGTGAGAGAAAGCACTTGCTTTTTGCAACAATTGTGTAGCTCTGTCTAGATTAAAAACTCAACATTTTCCCATTCAATCTCTTCAAAGCTACTTGCTCTCCTGTTTCCTCAGGTTAAGTGTGATGAGAAACAGACCCATGGGTTGTGACCTTTTCTAGGATGAAAGATGCCATGACTAAAATATTCTGTGATTAATGTATATTCATTTTGCTTTTGATAGTACTCAGTGTTGATTCAAGTTTTTGAGATAATTAAAAAACCTGACTTGGTGAGTTACTGCTATGTGTAGCTTGAACTGCTGTGATCTCTGGAATATTTTGTGCCCATATGATTTAAGGAGTTGGCTTGAAGTACACGACTTCAGCTCTTTTTCTGTCTCTTATTCCAAAGTTCAGCTAATAAAGAACACCCTGTTTGAGCTTAAGCATAAGACTTTTCTATTCAGGGACTTCTTAAAAAGGCACAAGGCAAGAACAGATGGAGACTAGCTGTTGCCTGGGAGAGGGAGCAGCTCCAATGGTCATCACATGGGTGCAAGGACTTATTTGAGCCCTTACAGTGTGTGTACATTAGAGCCCATCTCTGTGTGGGCGTAAGTTCCCTCATACCTGTCTTTAAAATCCCTGCCTCAACTCTCCATCCCCAACCCTCCTAGCACCTCCACATGTTCCGCAACCCGTAAGTTCTCCACATTCCCTTCAACTTACGGATTTTTATGGAGACTTCATCACATAGGCATAATCTATTGTTAGCTAAATCTCCAGCCTCTCTCTTCTTCCAAAAGCAGATGAAAAGTGGGGCTGAAAATTCCCAACTTCTAACTGTGGCTTGGCCTTTCTGGTGATAAGTTCCCATCTAAGAGCCCACCAAGAGTCATCAAGAGTCATTAGAACAGAAGACACTCCTACCAATCCCGAAATCCAAAAAAAAATTCTGTAACTCTGTAACAGAAACCCAGGATCAAAGATGAAAAATTTTACCAATGGATTCTTCCCACACCACTATCTGGAAGAGTTTTAAAAGCTATGTTTCAGGAAGCAAAGGCAAAGATCTATCTACCTGCCTATTTATCTGTCTATCATCTGTTCTCTCCCCCTCTTTATCTAAAGAATATATACATATATGTACATTCATATGTGTATACACAGACACACACACATACATAAAATTTCACAGTTACAGAGTTTGATATTAATGTAGCCACTCTAGCTTGATTTTAATTTATTTTAATTAGTGTTAGCTATGGTATTTATGTTTAAATTCTTTTACCATTTACTTATTTTATATTTATATTTAAAATGGATTTATTTTAGGCAGCATATAGTTAGGTTTCGCTTTTGTATTCAATCTAAAATTATCTTCCTTTTAATCATGACACATTATTTTCACTTAATATGTCAAGATTAATATGGTTAAGCATAAAACTGCTGTCTTACTATTTGGTTTTTATTTGTTCTACATAATCTTTTTAAAATGTTTAAAATTTTTTGGCAGTGCACAGTGGCTCACGCCTGTAATCTCAGCACTTTGGGAGGCCAAGGAGTGCGGATCATGAGATCAAGAGATGAAGGCCATCCTGCTCAACATGGTGAAACCCCGTCTCTACTAAAAATACAAACATTAGCTGGGCGTGGTGGTGAGCACCTGTAGTTCCAGCTACTTGGGAGGCTGAGGCAGGAGAATCACTTGAACCCGGAGGCAGAGGTTGCAATGAGCCAAGATCACACCACTGCATTCCAGCCTGGGCGACAGAGCGAGACTCTGTCAAAAAAAGAAAAAAAAAAGTTTTAAATTTTTTAAACATAAATTTTATTGTGTATATTAAGGTGTACAACGTGATGTTACGAGATACAGATAGTAAAATGATTACTATAATGAAGCAGATTAATATATCCATCATCTCACATAGCTGTCCTTTTCTGCGGGAAGAGCAGTTAAAATCTACTTATTTAGCAGAAATCCCTAGTGCAGTACAATGTTGTTAACTATTGTCCCCATGTTATGCATTAGATCTCTAGACCTTGTAACCCTATATGATTTTTGTTTCTTTGCTTTTCTCTACTCCTGTCATCTTTGGGATTAATGAAATAATTTTCTGATTCAGTATTTTCTTCTACTAGTTAGTAGTTGTAAATTTTTGTCATGGTGTTTTTGTGTTGCTTCGTGGTTTATAGTATACCTCTTGAATTTATCACAATATCCTTTGATAGAATTTTGTATCTTTTTATAGAGAGTGTAAAAAACTTACCACAGGACAAGTTGTAGTCCCCTTTATGACATCTGTGCTATTTTTCTCACAATTTTATTTCTACATATCTTACAAACATTATGATACATTACTATTTTCTCTTTCAACAGTTAGTTATTACGTAGAAATTAAAATTTTATGTCTATATGTATCTGTATCATTTCTGGTGTTCTTTATTCTTTTGTGTAGATTCAGATTTCCATTTGATTTTTTTTCTTCTAAATAGACTTTCTTAATATTGCTTATAATTCGATACTATTAATTATTAATATTTAATAATAATAAATTATTTCAGCTTTGATAGTACTACAGGATTTCAGTTTTTTAAATATGTTTTTTCTTTTTACCTTTACTTTTGAAAGCTATTTTTCCTGGGTATAGGTTTCTACATTGTCAGTTTTGCTCTTTTATTACTTTAAACATGTTTCTCCATTGTATTCTAGCTTATATTGTTTCTGCCAAGAAGTATGCTATCATTCTTATATTTGATACTCTACATAATGTATTTTTTCCTGTTTGTTTTTAAGTTTTTTTCTTCATTACTGGTTTTAAGCAGCTTCATTAGTGTTGCTTTGTGGTTTTCTTCTTGTTTTAGAGACTTGGAGATCATTGAGGTTGAATCTGTGGGTTTATGGTTTTCATCAAGTTTGGGAAATTTTCGGTGATTGTATCTTCACATTTTTTTCTGTTCCTCTTCTCTCTTACCTCCTTCAGGGATTCCAATTAATATATTAGCTTAATTAAAGTTTTCCTAGAATTTACTAATATTCAATTTATTTTTCTATTTTATTTTGCACAATATTTAGCATGTTTTCAATTTCAATAACCGTTTATTTTCCTGTGCCTCATCAGGTATGATCCTATTCATTATATTTTACAATCTCATGTATTTTAGGTTTCATCCTAGAAGCTTAATTTTTATGTTTTATGTCTTCCATTCCTCTGCTTAAACTTTTCTTTATATTCTTCAACATATCTTACATACTTCTGACAAATATTTTAGTGCCCTTGCCTATTAATTATATTGCCTATACAATTCATGTCCATTTCTATTAATTGCTATATTTTTTTCTCATAGTGATCTGTAGTTCCTGCTTCTTTGCACTCCTGGCAATTTTTGTATTTGATGACAGACATTGGAATCTTACATTGTTGGCTGTTAGATATTTTTGCATTTCTATAAATATTCTTGAACTCTGTTCTGGGATAGAGTTAAGTTATTTGGGAACACTTTGATCCTTTTAATGCTTGCCTTAAACTTTCTTAGGTAGACTCAGAGTAGCCCTTACTCTAAAGCTATTTTTCTGCACTAATGAGGCTATACTCATCTGAGTATCCTTACTGACATCTCAGGAATTTACAGGTATTTTTACACCTATGACAGGTGAGAACACAGACTACTTTCAGTCCAGTTTTCTCTCTGTGGAATTGTCCCTCTTATCCTTTTACTTGTTTATTTTTCTAAACTCAGTCGCCATACATCCATCTGTTAACCTGTATTCAGCCAAAGACTAATGAGGATCACTCTGAAGAGTTCTGTAACATTCTCTTTGCGGAATGTTTTCTGCAATACTCTATCTTATGAATTCTAGCTGCTTTATCCTCCCCAGACTTAAACCTCTATCTTACTAATTTTGGGTAACTACTAGAACCTGTGTGTGTGTGTGTGTGTGTGTGTGTTTGTGTGTGTGTGGTGTGTTTCCCCTCTCTGTACTGTGAATTGAAAACACTTTCTAGCCATTAGCCTAGGAAAAATGTTCCACATAACTTAATTTCCCTTCTCTTGGGAATTATTATCTTGCACCAGCTATTTTCACATGTATAAAAATCATTGTTTCATAATTTCTTCTGTATCATTTTTTAGTTTTTTATTTCAAGCAAAGAGGTAAATTTGTTCCCTGTTACTCCATTTTGGTTGGATGTGTAAGTTTAATTATGTTTTAAGATCTGAAGCATATTTTTGGGAAATAATTCAATAAGAAATGCATATTAAAGTTTTATCTTTTATTTGTTATAATACTAGATCTTTATTCTAATACAGAATACAACATATTTCATAAATCTCCACTTTTTATCTTGCACTATGTGGGTTGTCATGGAAACAACAATGAAAAATTATAAAATATGATTACTAGTCCCAAGCTGCTTGCAGATTTTATATAGATACATGGGGAATAATTAGTTACTATAAAGTCTTCACAAATTAGTCATTAATCTAAAAATTCTAACCCATCTATGGGTCAGCAGTAAAACACGATACCATTTCTGCCTCTAAAGCTAAAAATCTGTTATAAAGTATTGCCTGAATTGTAAGAACGATAGCTATTAAAAATCATGTGCTAAGGACTGAATATTTGTGTCCCCACAAAATTCCTGTGTTGAAATAATAACTCCCATTGTGATGTATTAGGAAATGGGGCCTTTGACAGGTAATTAGGTCATAGGGACAGAGCCCTCAAGAATGAGTTTAGTGCCCTTATGAAAAGAAACATGAGTGAAATGATAACTTTCTAGACAAAATGGGAATATAAGGTGAAGATAGCCATCTGCAAACTCTGATGTGGGCCCTCACCAGACACTGAACCTTCCTGACCTTGATTTTGGACTTCCCAGCCTCTAGAATTGTGAGAAACAATTCTATATTGTTTAAGTCACTGTTCTATTGTTAATCGATGGTATTCTGTCATAGCAGCCCAGAATAAAATATATGATTGTATAATTGTAAAGGCTGTTTTTGACTTCCAACTGGAAACTAAGAGCTTATTAGAACAGTCTAGAAAAGAAAAAGAAGAAAATTTCTTTGTTATTTTTAAACTGAAGTTCTGATGATAATTAATGCTTAATCTCATTTTTTTCTGAAATAAGATATATCTCTTCATGTATCCAATAGTAGATACATGAGTTACATAGCATTAACAAATGAAACTGTAAATGTTGTTTGTTCTCTATGCCATGTACATTCGAGTTTGAATTTTTTCTGGGGTTCCTGATTTCCTAAGGTTCTTTGATTACTGAACTTCTCATCCTTTTCCTTTGATCTGATTTTCCTTCTCCACCTTTTTCTTTTTGTAATACACAGGGAAACCTCAGTCTTTTGAAATCACTAGTTCTCTTTCACAGAATATCAAAATGGAGCAATTTCAGTGATGGCTCAGTGTCTAGGATTATGGGTTTTCTTAAAAAAAAAAGTGCTAATTTTTTAAAATTTTGCTTTTACTTAGTTCAAATCTTTTATCCACTAAACTTCACAGAGCCAATGCTCTTAGGTAACTTATTCTCTCTTATCTCTTCCTTCTCTCTCTCTTTCACTTTCACACACATACTTTTCACACTCACACACACACTTTCTTACTGTCATTCTCCCTTCTATTTCTTAGTTTAACTTAAGCTAATATACAAAATAAGTTATCTTTTCTTAAATTTCTGCCTATTTTGTGCATCTAACACAAATCTGTTACACGTTATTTATACTGCCAAAATGGATCCTTTGCAAAGGGACTAATTTAACCTCAATTTTATTTCATTTTAATTATTTTACTTACAGACTCTGGCACGTTTGAGTTATAGGTCACAAACAGAAATAAAAGAATTGGATACTGGATTATTGAATGTTGTGTGGAGAAGAATTCGTTTCATCACTTGGAGAAGGACTGCTTAGTGCATATACCTGATGTGAACTGGTATTATTTATAAGTGCAGAGCAATCTGAAAATGTCATTATGGTAGGAATGTACTCCTGCTTTAAGGGAGGCAAAGCCTAATTTTCTCTTTCACCTTTAAGTCAGTCAGTTCAATATCTGCTATTCCCCAACTACAGGAAGACATTATAAATGTGATTAAAATATGATTTTTGTTGGATGTCTGACAGAATAGTTCCTACTGAGAAGGCAGGCACAGTAAAAAGAAAAGTAGTTTAAGATACATCATATTAATGGAAAGTACACTTACAAAGAAGTCTCTTGATTCATTTTGAGAATCATGAACAAACTGGAAACTGGAGTTGCTGTGAACTGAAAACACTCTTGAAACTGCATGGTGATGGCAACTGCGGCTGACATTTAAGAAGGTTACGTGGCAATCAGATTCTTATAATTTTTCTCACCACTACTGAGTTACTGAATACTGGTAATCTCCCAGCGGAGGGTGTTCTTGGTTCATTTCCAAAAAAAAGAAGTTAGAATAAGCATACAAGATCGTGCATACTTACTTATACTAAGTTTTGGACCCGTTGTGGTTCATCCATTCTATTATTACTAAATGTTGCTCATGCTGAGAAGCTCCCTAGCACTAAGAGTCTCACACTTTATTTTAAATCTCAGAGCTTTAAATCAAATACATGATTTAATATGTTCCTGGTGCCTCAAAAAAAGAGAGGCTCAGCTGTCCAAGCCCCAGATAACCCCTGGGGAAGGTAAAAGTTCAAAATGCCTGAAATTTCATTCACCTTAGTGAATAACAAACAAAATTGTCAAAAGATGTTGGATTAAAGTGTTTTTTATAAACATACAAAATTTAAAAAGTATAAAAATGATATAAAGTTATAGCATCACATCATAACACCTGTAAAGTCATAGCACTGGGGGTAAATGTTTGTGTGCCAGAGCTATCAGCCTTTTCAGCTACATAATTTATATTGGAATCACATGATCATAAGAAAAATATGAACCCAAATATTTAATAGTTCCATTGAACCATTAGACTTGTACACCAGCAAAATTTTAACTATTCCTAAATGTTCTCAATTCTTTCCTTCCTAAGGCATTTCCTTTTTGTTAAAATATAGGAAAATAACTACTGTTAGGTGGAGTCATGCCAACAGTGCTTATAAAGAGGAAGCATTTAGTCTAATTTCTCAATTACAGGGAAGGACCATTCTATTAATGTATTTTGTTCTGTTTCTTTCTTTTTCCAGAGAATGTTCCCTATCTTTGGCTTCTGTTCTTCTCAGGAATATTTTTACATGCCATTTAATAGCTATCTATGATTTTAGTTATTCTACTCCATCAAGGTTAAAAAGGAAACCAAAGATAGCCATGCCTTATTTTGTTCTTAATCAACCTTGAACCAACTACTTAACTACTGTTTTCAAATTAATCTTTAGGTATTGCTTCTTGAGAAGAAAAAAACGAATTCCTTTAGCTATTTCACGAATAACAGTGTGCCATATATTTCAAGAGTGATCTTATCTCTTTACTATTTGTTATACTGTTGTAATATAATTTTGTAATAGAACATCAAGATAACTATTAGCATATATAATATACTAATATAATATCATATATTATATACTATAATAGATTTTCAATGCATGATGGTTGAGTGAATAATTAAACTTATGCTATATGTAGTGTATATAGGCATGAGTAAGTAAGCCTGACTAATCTTTAAGGCTTGGTCTACCTGCTGGGCTTCAGTGTGGATGGTGTAGCCCGGTGAACACATGCAGTGTAGTATTGTTTGCATATGTATCCCCTGCCAAATCTCGTGTCGAATTGTAATCTCCAATGTGGGAGTTGGGAGCTGGTGGGAGGTGATTGGGTCCTTTGGGTGGCTTCTCTTGAATGGCTTAGTACCACCCTTTTGGTGCTGTTCTCACAATACTGAGTGAATTCTCATGGGATATGGTCATTTAAAAGTTGGTGGCATCTCCCTTTTTGCCCTCTTGATCCTGCTCTGGTCAGGTGACTGTGCCTTCTACCCTTTTGCCTTCCACCATGATTGTAAGTTTTCTGAGGCCTCCCCAGAAGGTGCACAGATGCTAGCATCATGCTTTAGTAGAGCCTACAGAACCATGAGCCAATTAAAACTTCTCTGCATTTTATATTACACAATCTCATGTATTTCTTTCTTTTTTTTTTTTTAAACAGGGTCGTGCTCTGTTGCCCAGACTGAAGTACATTGGCATGATCTAAGCTCATTGCAACCTCCACCTTCTGGGCTCAAGCAATCCTCTTACCTTAACCTCCTGAGTAACTGAGACTACAGGCATGCACCACCATACCAGGCTAATTTTTAATTTCTCTTTTGTAGAGATGAGTTCTCACTATGTTGCTCAGGTTGTTCTCAAACTCCTGTGCCAAGCAATCCCCCTGCCTTGGCCTCCAACAATGCAAGTAGAACCTAACACACCGTGGCATGTCAAGCAGCTTCCCCTCAACATGAATTTCAGCAAAATACCCTACACAGATTATAGATACTACATCTTAGTGTTTTATAGAAATTTCCTTTTATTCCTCCTTAGATAGTTAGTAAATTCTAAGTCAGACATGGCTGGCAATTGTTTACACTAATTTCAGCATTTGTACATAAGATTAGAGTAAATATAGTTTCCTGGAGAAACTGTATTGTTGTTGCTTTAATTTAGACTTCTAGATTCAGCTTTGAAAGAAGGCTGATATACTAGGTCTGCAAAGAGTTCCAAGCATCTTTACTTTTAATAGTCAGTCCAGATGACTCTGATGTAGGGGGCCATGGCCCTTGGTCCCAACTGATTTTGATGGCTATTACTTATGTTGAAGACCTTGTTATCGGTTGCCAAAATTTCTCAATTTCAGTCATTTTAAGGTCACTAATTTTTTTCTATTATTACAAGATTATCAGACACTGAATTTCAAAAGGCAAGTTGTACAAAAGTCTGTCTTGACTCTTATCTCAGTAAGAAGAAAAAGTTAGCACTACAATGCTATAGTCATGTTTATGTTTTTGTTTTCATACGCATTTCATATTTAAGACTCAGTGGGCCTCACCAAAAAACAAAGGAAAGTTATATAAAAACTATTTAATGACTAGTTTTAACTGGAATGTATTATGGTTTTGGAAAGCCTAAAATTACTCAAAATCATCTCATATTATAAATCATGCCTTTCAATAGAGATAATATTTCCCCCAAGGGGACAAAAATTGGTTTATGAGAATTAAAATTACCTCACTATTTTTATAAACTGCATATAAATATATATTTATATATATATATGTGTGTATATACACACATATTATATGATTTGGCTCTGTGTCCCCACTCAAATCTCATCTCAAATTGAAATCTGCACATGTCAAGGGAGGGACCTGGTGGGAGGTGATTGGATCATGGGAGCTGTTTCTTCCTTGCTGTTCTTGTGATAGTGAGTGTGTTGTCACTATGAAACTAGAGCTGGTGGTTTTAAAGTGTGGCACTACTTTCTCACTCACTCTCCTGCCACCATGCACAACGTGCCTTGCTTCTCCTTTGCCTTCTTCTGCCATGTTATAAGTTTTCTGTGGCCTCCCCAACCACATAAAACTGTGAGTCAATTAAACTCTTATTTATAAATTACCCAGTCTCAGGTAGTATCTTTATAGTAGTGTGAAAGTGAACTAACACAGAAAATTGGTACCAGGAATGGGGTGCTGATCTATAGGTAACCTGAATAAGTGGAAGAGACTTTGGAACTGAGTAATGGGCAGGGGTTGCAAGAGTTTGGAGGGCTTAAAGAAGACAAGATGTGGCAAAGTTTGGAACTTTCTAGACACTTGTTGAATATTTCTGAACAAAATTCTAATAGTGATATGGACAATGAACTACAGGCTGAGGAAGTCTCAGATGGAGATGAAAAACTTACTGGGAACTGGAGCAAAGGTGATCCTTGCCATAATTTAGTAAAAAGATTGGTGGCCTTTTTATTCTGTCCTAGAGATCCGTGGAACTTTGACCTTGAGAGAGATGATTTAGGGTATCTGGCATGATATGGTTTGGCTGTGTCACCACCCAACTGTCATCTTGAATTGTACTCTCATAATTCCCACATGTTGCAGGAGGAAAAACCTGGAGGGAACAGTATGGTGGTTTCCCTCATACTGTCCTCATAGTGAATCAGTCTCACTAGATCTGATGGTTTTATCAGGGGTTTCTGCTTTTGTATCTCTCTCATATTTCTCTTGCTGCCACCATGTAAGAAGTGCCTTTCACTTCCCACTATAATTCTGAGGCCTCCCAGTCATGTGGAACTGTAAGTCCAATAAAACCTCTTTTTCTTCCCAGTCTCTGATGTGTATTTATCAGCATAAAAAACAGGCTAATGCAGTAAATTGCTACCAGTACAGTGGGGCGTTGCTGGAAAAATACCTGAAAATGTGGAAGTGACGTTAGAACTGGGTAACAGCCAGAGGATGGAACAGTTTGGAGGGCTCAGAAGAAGACAGGAAAATGTGGGAAAGTTTCGAAGTTCCTAGAGACTTGTTGTGGCTTTGACCACAAACCTGATAGCAATATGGACAGTAAGTCCAGGCTGCAGTGGTCTCAGCTGGAGATGAGGAAATTGTTGGGAACTGAAGCAAAAGTGACTCTTGTTATGTTTTAGCAAAGAGACCGCCTGCATATTGCCCTGTCCTAGAGATCTGTGGAATTTTGCAGCAAAGCTTTCAAGAGGTGACTTGGGTGCTGTTAAAGGTATTCAGTTTTATAAGGGAAACAGAGTATAAAAGTTTGGGAAATTTGCAGCCTGATAAAGTCATACAAAAGAAGAAAAACATTTTCTAAGGAGAAATTCAAGCCACCAGCTGCAGAAATTTGCATAAGTAACAAGGAGTTGAATGTTAATCCCCAAAACATTGGGGAAAATATCAGAGGTCTTCACGGCAGCCCCTCCCATCACAGGCCTGGGGGCCTAGGAAAAAATGGTTTTGTGGGCCAGGCCCAGGGTCCCTATGCTGTGTGCAGCCTAGGGACTTGTTGCCCTGCATCCCAGCTACTCCAGTCATGGCTAAAAGGGGCCAACCTAGAGCTCAGGCTGTGGCTTCAGAGCATGCAAGTCTTTTTTTTTTTTTTTTTTTTTAAACGTTACTTTCTAATACTACCTTTTTAAAATTGTTTTTTAGATTTTTATGTTCCAGGTTTTTAAAATTTATTTAATTAGAGAATCACATATCTTTTCACAGGTTTTTAAGTATACTATTTATTGAGGTTATTTTGATATAATTACTTTCCAAGCTCTAAAACAGCAACAATATTTGGCTTCCTGTAAATATACTCCTGAGATAGGCAGCATGCTTTAGCATCAGGGTAATTTCAAACTCATTAATAGGTTGATAAACCTCTCCTCTTCTATATCTAAAAAGATACTGTGTAGGATTAGTATTTTTTCCATAAATCAGAAAGAATTAGTGAAGTCATCTGGGCCTAAAATCTTTGTGGGAATGTTGAAATTAAACATTCACATTTTTCATTTGATATAACTCTATTCAAATTCTTCATTTCTTTTTGAGTTACTTTTGGTAATTTATGGCTGTCATAAAATATGAAAATTTCATCTAATTTTATTAGCATATAGTTGCTCATAATAGTCCTCTATAGCCCTTTAATATCTTAGAGATCCATCATGGTGTCTTCTTTTCATGCATAATATTGGTAATTTGTATTCTTTTTTAACCCATATGGCTAGAGGTATACTGTTATTTACTTATTTAAAAAAATCTTTAACTTCACTGACTTTTTTCTGTAGTTCATTTCCTATTCCATTGATTTACACTATAATATTTATGATTTTCTTTCTACTTGTATTACATTTATTTACTCAGCTTTGTCTATTTTCTTTAGATGTACAATTAGACAATTTTTAAGAAATTTTAAAAACATTTAGTGCTATACATTTTCTTCTAATCACTGTTTTAACTGTGCCACAGAAATTTTTACATTTTATATGTACAATTTATTCACTTCAAAACAATTTCTAATTTTCTTTTTGCTTTTTTTGAGCCATGAGTTATTAAGAAATGTGTTGTTTGATTTCTAAATATTTTGTGTTTTTCAGATTATTTATCTTTATTTATAATTTAAGTCTATTCTGCTTAGAGAGTATACTAATGTACTCTGTAAGATACCCATCATTTTTGATGTATTTAACTTGTTTTATGGCTGTGACGCTTAATTTTATCTGTCAACGTGGCTAGACCATAATACCCAGATAGTTGGTAAAACGTTATTCTTTTTTTTTTTATTATTATTATACTTTAAGTTCTAGGGTACATGTGCATAACGTGCAGGTTTGTTACATATGTATATTTGTGCCATGTTGGTGTGCTGCACCCATCAACTCGTCAGCACCCATCAATTCATCATTTATATCATGTATAACTCCCCAATGCAATCCCTCCCCCCTCCCCCCTCCCCATGATAGGCCCCAGTGTGTGATGTTCCCCTTCCCAAGTCCAAGTGATCTCATTGTTCAGTTCCCACCTATGAGTGAGAACATGCGGTGTTTGGTTTTCTGTTCTTGTGATAGTTTGCTAAGAATGATGGTTTCCAGCTGCATCCATGTCCCTACAAAGGATGCAAACTCATCCTTTTTTATGGCTGCATAGTATTCCATGGTGTATATGTGCCACATTTTCTTAATCCAGTCTGTCACAGATGGACATTTGGGTTGATTCCAAGACTTTGCTATTGTGAATAGTGCTACAATAAACATACGTGTGCATGTGTCTTTGTAGTAGAATAATTTATAATCCTTTGGGTATATACCCAGTAGTGGGATGGCTGGGTCATATGGTACATCTAGTTCTAGATCCTTGAGGAATTGCCATACTGTTTTCCATAATGGTTGAACTAGTTTACAATCCCACCAACACCTGTTGTTTCCTGATTTTTTAAAGATTGCCATTCTAACTGGTGTGAGATGGTATCTCATTGTGGTTTTGATTTGCATTTCTCTGATGGCGAGTGATGATGAGCATTTTTTCATGTGTCTGTTGGCTGTATGAATGTCTTCTTTTGAGAAATGTCTGTTCATATCCTTTGCCCACTTTTTGATGGGGTTGTTTGTTTTTTTCTTGTATATTTGTTTGAGTTCTTTGTAGATTCTGGATATTAGCCCTTTGTCAGATGAGTAGGTTGCAAAAATTTTCTCCCATTCTGTAGGTTGCCTGTTCACTCTGATGGTAGTTTATTTTGCTGTGCAGAAGCTCTTTAGTTTAATTAGATCCCATTTGTCAATTTTGGCTTTTGCTGCCGTTGCTTTTGGTGTTTTAGACATAAAGTCCTTGCCCGTGCCTATGTCCTGAATGGTACTACCTAGATTTTCTTCTAGGGTTTTTATGGTATTAGGTCTAACATTTAAGTCTCTAATCCATCTTGAATTAATCTTCATATAAGGAGTAAGGAAAGGATCCAGTTTCAGCTTTCTACTTATGGCTAGCCAATTTTCCCAACACCATTTATTAAATAGGGAATCCTTTCCCCATTTCTTGTTTCTCTCAGGTTTGTCAAAGATCAGATATCTGTAAATGTGTGGTATTATTTCTGAGGACTCTGTTCTGTTCCATTGGTCTATATCTCTGTTTTGGTACCAGTACCATGCTGTTTTGGTGACTGTAGCCTTGTAGTATAGTTTGAAGTCAGGTAGCGTGACGCCTCCAGCTTTGTCCTTTTGACTTAGGATTGTCTTGGCAATGCGGGCTCTTTTTTGGTTCCATATGAACTTTAAAGCAGTTTTTTCCAATTCTGTGAAGAAACTCATTGGTAGCTTGATGGGGATGGCATTGAATCTATAAATAACCTCGGGCAGTATGGCCATTTTCACAATATTGATTCTTCCTATCCATGAGCATGGTATGTTCTTCCATTTGTTTGTGTCCTCTTTGATTTCACTGAGCAGTGGTTTGTAGTTCTCCTTGAAGAGGTCCTTTACATCCCTTGTAAGTTGGATTCCTAGGTATTTTATTCTCTTTGAAGCAATTGTGAATGGAAGTTCACTCCTGAAT
Organism: Rhinopithecus roxellana; assembly: GCF_007565055.1. Lineage (NCBI taxonomy): Eukaryota > Metazoa > Chordata > Mammalia > Primates > Cercopithecidae > Rhinopithecus > Rhinopithecus roxellana. Next base: position 141,289,882 of record NC_044553.1, on the reverse strand, counting down.
TGGCTCTCTGCTTGTCTGTTACAGGTGTATAAGAATGCTTGTGATTTTTGCACATTAATTTTGTATCCTGAGACTTTGCTGAAGTTGCTTATCAGCTTAAGGAGATTTTGGGCTGAGACGATGGGGCTTTCTAAATATACAATCATGTCATCTGCAAACAGGGAAAATTTGACTTCTTCTTTTCCTAACTGAATACCCTTGATTTCTTTCTTTTGCCTGATTGCCCTAGCCAGAACTTCCAACACTATGTTGAATAGGAGTGGTGAGAGAGGGCATCCCTGTCTTGTGCCAGTTTTCAAAGGGAATTTTTCCAGTTTTTGCCCATTCAGTATGATATTAGCTGTGGGTCTGTCATAAATAGCTCTTATTATTTTGCAGTACATTCCATCAATACCGAATTTATTGAGCGTTTTTAGCATGAAGGGCTGTTGAATTTTGTCAAAAGCCTTTTCTGCATCTATTGAGATAATCATGTGGTTCTTGACTTTGGTTCTGTTTATATGCTGGATTATGTTTATTGATTTGCGAATGTTGAACCAGCCTTGCATCCCAGGGATGAAACCCACTTGATCATGGTGGATAAGCTTTTTGATGTGCTGCTGAATCTGGTTTGCCAGTATTTTATTGAGGATTTTTGCATTGATGTTCATCAGGGATATTGGTCTAAAATTCTCTTTTTTTGTTGTGTCTCTGCCAGGCTTTGGTATCAGGATGATGTTGGCCTCATAAAATGAGTTAGGGAGGATTCCCTCTTTTTCTATTGATTGGAATAGTTTCAGAAGGAATGGTACCAGCTCCTCCTTGTACCTCTGGTAGAATTCAGCTGTGAATCCATCTGGTCCTGGACTTTTTTTGGTGGGTAGGCTATTAATTGTTGCCTCAATTTCAGAGCCTGCTATTGGTCTATTCAGGGATTCAACTTCTTCCTGGTTTAGCCTTGGGAGAGTGTAAGTGTCCAGGAAATTATCCATTTCTTCTAGATTTTCTAGTTGATTTGCGTAGAGGTGTTTATAGTATTCTCTGATGGTAGTTTGTATTTCTGTGGGGTCGTTGGTGATATCCCCTTTATCATTTTTTATTGCATCTATTTGATTCCTCTCTCTTTTCTTCTTTATTAGTCTTGCTAGCGGTCTGTCAATTTTGTTGATCTTTTCAAAAAACCAACTCCTGGATTCATTGATTTTTTGGAGGGTTTTTTGTGTCTCTATCTCCTTCAGTTCTGCTCTGATCTTAGTTATTTCTTGCCTTCTGCTAGCTTTTGAATGTGTTTGCTCTTGCCTCTCTAGTTCTTTTAATTGTGATGTTAGAGTGTCAATTTTAGATCTTTCCTGCTTTCTCTTGTGGGCATTTAGTGCTATAAATTTCCCTCTACACACTGCTTTAAATGTGTCCCAGAGATTCTGGTATGTTGTATCTTTGTTCTCATTGGTTTCAAAGAATATCTTTATTTCTGCCTTCATTTCGTTATGTACCCAGTAGTCATTCAGGAGCAGGTTGTTCAGTTTCCATGTAGTTGAGCGGTTTTGATTGAGTTTCTTAGTCCTGAGTTCTAGTTTGATTGCACTGTGGTCTGAGAGACAGTTTGTTATAATTTCTGTTCTTTTACATTTCCTGAGGAGTGCTTTACTTCCAATTATGTGGTCAATTTTGGAATAAGTGCGATGAGGTGCTGAGAAGAATGTATATTCTGTTGATTTGGGGTGGAGAGTTCTATAGATGTCTATTAGGTCCTCTTGGTGCAGAGATGAGTTCAATTCCTGGATATCCTTGTTAACTTTCTGTCTCGTTGATCTGTCTAATGTTGACAGTGGAGTGTGGAAGTCTCCCATTATTATTGTATGGGAGTCTAAGTCTCTTTGTAAGTCTCTAAGGACTTGCTTGATGAATCTGGGTGCTCCTGTATTGGGTGCATATATATTTAGGATAGTTAGCTCTTCCTGTTGAATTGATCCCTTTACCATTATGTAATGGCCTTCTTTGTCTCTTTTGATCTTTGATGGTTTAAAGTCTGCTTTATCCGACTTTAACAAAAAAAATGCAACCCCTGCTTTTTTTTGTTCTCCATTTGCTTGGTAGATCTTCCTCCATCCCTTTATTTTGAGCCTATGTATGTCTCTGCATGTGAGATGGGTCTCCTGAATACAGCAGACTGATGGGTCTTGACTCTTTATCCAGTTTGCCAGTCTGTGTCTTTTAATTGGAGCATTTAGTCCATTAACATTTAAGGTTAATATTGTTATGTGTGAACTTGATCCTGCCATTATGATATTAACTGGTTATTTTGCTCGTTAGTTGATGCAGTTTCTTCCTAGCCTTGATGGTCTTTACATTTTGGCATGTTTTTGCAATGGCTGGTACCAGTTGTTCCTGTCCATATTTAGGGCTTCCTTCAGGGTCTCTTGTAAGGCAGGCCTGGTGGTGACAAAATCTCTAAGCATTTGCTTATCTGTAAAGGATTTTATTTCTCCTTCACTTATGAAACTTAGTTTGGCTGGATATGAAATTCTGGGTTGAAAATTATTTTCTTTAAGAACGTTGAATATTGGCCCCCACTCTCTTCTGGCTTGTAGAGTTTCTGCCGAGAGATCTGCTGTTAGTCTGATGGGCTTCCCTTTGTGGGTAACCCGACCTTTCTCTCTGGCTGCCCTTAAGATTTTTTCCTTCATTTCAACTTTGGTGAATCTGGCAATTATGTGTCTTGGAGTTGCTCTTCTCGAGGAGTATCTTTGTGGTGTTCTCTGTATTTCCTGAATTTGAATGTTGGCCTGCCCTACTAGGTTGGGGAAGTTCTCCTGGATGATAATCCTGAAGAGTGTTTTCCAACTTGGTTCCATTTTCCCCCTCACTTTCAGGCACCCCAATCAGATATAGATTTGGTCTTTTTACATAATCCCATACTTCTTGTAGGCTTTGTTCATTTCTTTTTCTTCTTTTTTCTTTTGGTTTTTCTTCTCGCTTCATTTCATTCATTTGATCCTCAATCGCTGATACTCTTTCTTCCAGTTGATCGAGTCGGTTACTGAAGCTTGTGTCTTTGTCACGTATTTCTCGTGTCATGGTTTTCATCTCTGTCATTTCGTTTATGACCTTCTCTGCATTAATTAGTCTAGCTGTCAATTCTTCCACTCTTTTTTCAAGATTTTTAGTTTCTTTGCGCTGGTACGTAATTCCTCCTTTAGCTCTGAGAAGTTTGATGGACTGAAGCCTTCTTCTCTCATCTCGTCAAAGTCATTCTCTGACCAGCTTCGATCCGTTGCTGGCGATGGGCTGCGCTCCTTTGCAGGGGGAGATGCGCTCTTATTTTTTGAATTTCCAGCTCTTCTGCCCTGCTTCTTCCCCATCTTTGTGGTTTTATCTGCCTCTGGTCTTTGATGATGGTGACGTACTGATGGGGTTTTGGTATAGGTGTCCTTCCTGTTTGATAGTTTTCCTTCTGACAGTCAGGACCCTCAGCTATAGGTCTGTTGGATATTGCTTGAGGTCCACTCCAGACCCTGTTTGCCTGGGTATCAGCAGCAGAGGTTGCAGAAGATAGAATATTGCTGAACAGCGAGTGTACCTGTCTGATTCTTACTTTGGAAGCTTCCTCTCAGGGGTGTACTCCACCCTGTGAGGTGTGGGGTGTCAGACTGCCCCTAGTGGGGGATGTCTCCCAGTTAGGCTACTCAGTGGTCAGTGACCCACTTGAGCAGGCAGTCTGTCCGTTCTCAGATCTCAACCTCCGTGTTGGGAGATCCACTGCTCTCTTCAAAGCTGTCAGAGTCGTTCGCGTCTGCTCAGGCCTCTGCTGTTTCCCCTGTTGATTTTTAGCTGAGCCCTGCCCCCAGAGGTGGAGTCTACAGAGACAGGCAGGTTTCCTTGAGCTGCTGTGAGCTCCACCCAGTTCGAGCTTCCCAGAGGCTTTGTTTACCTACTTAAGCCTCAGCAATGGTGGGCGCCCCTCCTCCAGTCTCGCTGCTGCCTTGCGGATAGATCGTGGCAGACTGCTGTGTTAACAATGAGGGAGGCTCCGTGGGCGTGGGACCCTCCCGGCCAGGTGAGGAATATATTCTTCTGGTGTGCCCGTTGCTTAAAGCGCGGTATTGGGGTGGGAGTTACCCGATTTTCCAGGTGTTGTGTGTCTCAGTTCCCCTGGCTAGGAAAAGGGATTCCCTTCCCCCTTGCACTTCCCAGGTGAGGCGATGCCTCGCCCTTCTTCAGCTCTCGCTGGTCAGGCTGCAGCAGCTGACCAGCACCGAGTGTCTGGCACTCCCTAGTGAGATGTCCCCAGTACCTCAGTTGAAAATGCAGAAATCACCGGTCTTCTGTGTCGCTCGCGCTGGGAGTTGGAGACTGGAGCTGTTCCTATTCGGCCATCTTGCTCCGCCCCCTGGTCAAACATTATTCTTTATGTTTCTGTGAATGTATTTTTTTTTTCTAGATGTGCTTAACATTTAAATCAGTAGACTTTCATTAAAGCAGATTACCGTCCATAAAGTGAATGAGACCCATCCAATTAGCTGAAGGCCTTCGAGCAAAAAAATAAATAAATAAATAAACTGGCCTCTCCTGAAGAAAAAGAAATTCCGCCAGATGCCTGCTTTTATACTACTGGAGCTGCAACAGTAGCTCTTCCCTGAGTACCCAGCCTGTCAACCTATTCTGCACGTTTTGGACTTGCTAGCCTCCACAGTATTGTATGAGACAATTTCTTAAAACAAATGTCTCTCTCCCTCTCTTTCTCTCTCTACAAACAAATACACACATACACTCACACACAGAGATACATACACACACAGAGAGAACCTATTACTTCTATTTCTCTGAAGAACTCTAATACAAAAACCCAGCGTATGTTCTGTTTTGGTGAATATTCCATGTGCCCTTCAAAAGGATGTGAACTTTACTTGTGTATGAACGTGTCAATAATTGTAAATTGTTTAGCTAGTTGTTAATTTTTTTTTCAGGCCTACTTGTTCTATTAAATAATAAAGAGAAGTGTGAAAGTCCTCAAATATAATTAGTGGATGCATCTATTTCTAGTTGCAGTTTTTCAGTTTTTGCTACAGGTTTTATGAAACCCTGTTACTAGAGACATATACTTTTAGGGTTATGTCTGTCTGCTTGATGAATTTACCGTTTCATTTTTATGAAATGTCCCTTATAACTCCTGGTAATATTCATTATTTTAAATTCTACTTTTTCTAATGATAATTTAGTAACTTCAGCCTTCTTCTTATCAGTGTACATATTGCATACTCTTCGTCTTCTTTTAGTCTTAATGTTTCATATTGAATCGAGTTCTGTAGGGGTAGCATATAATTTGGGTTTGGGTTTTTATTCAGTCTAAAAATATTTGCCACTTAAGTAAAATGGTTAGGTTATTTGATTCTAATGCAATTATGAATACATTTGCTTTTAAATCTATAATTTTGCTATTACTATCTGTTAACTTATTATTTTGTTCTTTTTTTCCTGCCTTCTTTTGGGTTCAGACTTTTGAAGATTTCATTTTATTTTTACTAAATTTTATTTGCTCTTAAGAAATTAATTAGAAACTGCCTTGGTTTTTGTTTTTTTAGTTGTTTGCTCATTTGTTTTTGTCTACTTGGGCTACTTTGAGTTTCTTAGGTGTGTGGGTCTAGTGTTTCCATCAAATTTCAAGATAAATAAATTTCACTATATATGTAAAATACACAAACTTCAAAATATATAAATATATGAATATATATTGTACAAAATATATATACAAATATATGTACTATATATAAATATATGTACTATATATGTGCATATACAGATACATATGTGTATATATACACAAAATACATCAAGTATATATATGTGTGTGTATATACAAATATACACAAATTATAGTGGGTATACGTTAACCTGCTTTATATTGGCTCACAACTACCTGTTGATTGTTTGCGTTTTTTGTTTGTTTTTTAATCTGTTTATTTCCCTTATGCTTTCCTTTGGCTACTTTTTGCTGCTACGTCTTCCAGCTTTCTGATCTTCTGCACTTCTTGATTATCTGCTAATTCCATCCATTTAAGTTTTAAATGATAATGCATTTTACATCTCTAGAAGTTTTTTTGTTAAGTATTTCATTTATCTTCTTATATGTTCATATTTCTTTTAAATATGTGATTATAATAACAGTTGTTTTAACACTTTGCATCCTTATTCCATTACTTTATCATTTCCAAAGCTATTTTGATTGATTGATTTTTACCTTGTTTTATTGAATTTGGACATTGTGGATTTTATGCTATTGTATGTTAAATTTTTCTGTCTCCTTTTAAATAAAATAGTGCTGTTATTTTTCTGGTAATATGTAAAGTAACTTGTGGTTCGATTTGTTCTTCTGAGGCATGAGTTTAAGTGTTGATAGCCAGGTCTTGTATATTCACCCTAGGGATAGGCAAGCCACAGTAGGGTTTGGCTCTTCTAGGGTCTCTACTAAATTATCTGAGTGACCAATGAAGACCCCCCACATGGTCAGAGCTGAAATGCCTTATTACCTGCATAAACTGAGAATCATTGAAGTCTCCGCATTCTGGCACTTCTTTGGTCAACATCCTGGCTTTTTGCTTTATATAGGAAGCTTTTAGTATTCAGCAAAACTCAAGATGAACCCTATACAGATTTCTGCGTGGCTTCCTGAGGTCTGATCATTGTCTTTAAAACTCAGCAAGACCCCCGTCTGAAATGTATCTGCACATTGATAGTTGGAGTGATCCTGTGACTCACCTGATTTTACATCCTTATTTCAGGAGTCACAGTCCTGTAACACCTGTAATCCAATGTCTGAAAAGAATTAGTTCATATATTTTGTTCAACGTTTCATTTGTTTACAGCATAAATGTAAATCTGCCTCTCTTATTCTATCATGCTTGAAAGAGGAAATTCTTTTTATTGGTAAAATATAATTTGAGCTATTTTCTAAAGCTTATCTTCTTTAATCTTTACATAAAATGGATTTTGTTTCTTTTTTAGACAAATGTATATTTTAATTCCTAAGAACCTACTCTCATTTTATTTTATTCTCTTTCATCACAGCATGGTACTGATTTTAGTAGAAGAAAACTGTCATCTTCAGTCTCTCATAGGATATTCATTAGATTTTTAAAAAATATCCTCCAGTTGTTCAATTACCTTTGGTTTCTGTGGCTAATTAGTCTATTTGTTTATTACGGTCTTTCACACAGACCCAAACACACACATGCATACACACAGACACACAGACACACACACACACACACACACACACACACACATTCCACACTTGCTAACATGAGTATGGAGCCTAACAAACAGGACTGTTTTGGACAGCGAAGAAATTTTCTAAGAATTTTCTGGGCTGTTATTTCCACTGCTCAGTTAATCATTGCTGAAACTCTGTCATTTTTCCGCTAGTGGTTTCTGCTTTCCTTCTGAACATTACACTAGATATACACTCTTTAACATATATTTACTGTGATTTCTGTTGGGAGCAAAGAAAGTTAATTATGCATGTTCAGCCTATTGTCTTGAAGTTGATGGTCAAACTTCCGATTTTTAAACAGATTTAAGAAATGTATTCTATATGAAGAAGATGTAAAAGTAGTAAAAGAAGATTTGCTTTTGTTTGAGTAAGCATTGTGATGATTTCCACAGTGGGTGTGAACTAAAAGCGATTTTCTATTTTATCAACATGAACATCTGTCTGCAAAATTTTGTAAAAAAATATTCTGTCTGTCTATAACACTAGATTCTTAAGGCTTAAGCATTTTGTGCCATTGTTAATGCAGGCTGTACGTCTATTATTTTTTACGTCTCTAAAAGTGATGTTTCTGTTAATTGATGTGGCTTATATTTTCGACAATTTTTAAAGTTGACAAACTATTTTAAAAAATAAATAGTAACCAATAAGCTAAACATTCCAATTTGTTAAACTATGAGACTGCATGATTTCCTTTTAAAAGTGGCTTACAGCACGTTATTCTGATCCCAGTAAAATCGCTTTTATCCTCAAAAATGCTCACTTTCTTTCTTCAAGTTGAACAGCTTTAGATTAAAATAAACTACAAGATAAAGGTTAACCTGCTATCATTTTTTCTTTTATATTTGTACCTATTTAATTATGCTGTCTATGTCATCTGTGAAAACGTTTTCACTGGAATCACAGAGCGAGAATTCTATATGTGATAAGTGAAACATATAGTCAAAGGCTGTGAAATAACTGTTTCCTCTTGTTCCAGAACAGCAAAAATAAATTATGTGTTGCTAATAAAATATATACAGAAGCAGATATGATTATAAAACACAACAATTAAAGGGTGAACTTTATCTTAATCCTAACATGTCAGGTTCTAACTGCAGAATACATTGATTAAATATATTAAAACTCTTTAGATTGATTACTAGAGGAAAGTGATTACAACTCTTTAGATTACTTACTAGAGGATTGATTAAAACTCTTTAGATTGGTTACTAGAGGAAAGTATTACTGTCCTTGAAATCTACAACATCAATGTTCCTATGACTAAGAAGTAACACAACATATTGTGTGAGTTATATAAAATATGCTTGAATACAATCCTAGAGAACATCCAGTTAGGAACAATCAAGTTTAGGGAGATACACAGACTTTAATGTAGTATGTGTCTTTCATTTGTAATCTTTATGCCACTGCTGGTCTAATATGCAGATGACTGTAAAACCCTAACTGTGGTAATTGATTATCTCCTAATGAGCATTTGTGCATCTAATAACAATTATTGTCCATTTACATCTGCTATACATACATCACATATCTCTAGGGAAAATCCTAGGGTTTTGGCTGTGTCTTATACTGAACCACTAATACATCAGACTATTCTTTTGACATAGTGTCAGGTTTTACTGCATAACTAACATAATAACGCCAAACATACGCATCATGTCCTCCTTAGCATTTATAACATTACGCAAATAAGGTAAACATTTCCCTTGGCAACCACTTATGAATTTTATGTTTACACTTACTTGTTGAGTCATCTAAAAGTCAGTTGATTATTTAATAATATTAATGAACAATAGATGATTATTAAATGATTTATGCATTTTTTGTTAATATTGTTTCAAAAAGCAATTCAGTTTCCTGTAATGTCATAAGAAATAAATGCCATTTAAATAAAAACTTCAATAAGAAATAGCTTCTTCTGCTCTTTATAAAATGAAAGTTAATAAATTGTGATATTCAACAGTTACATAAATTGTTATTGATAGTTAAGTTGAATTAATGTGTTTCTGTAAAAGTATTACTCTGCAATAGTGTTATAAGTGTTACTTTTCAATGTGTTCTGTTATGAGTCACAATTTCAGCATTATTGATCAGTTTAACTCTGCTTAAATAAAAGTATGCTACCTATTCCCTTACCTTTGTGAAGGCTAGGGTAAAATTAAGTTTCAAGCCAATTTGACTCTAGCACATGTACCGTTTCACCTCATTAAAATAAACATGTTTTTCAATAATCATAATGTTACCATTTAGTTATTCTGTGGTTCTTTGTAGAAACAATGGTTTACTTTGCTAGTAGAAACATCTTTTTGGCTCTTAGGATCTCCAGTCCAAATACATTTTTATATCAGTGATGAATTCTTAAAATGCCTATGAATTCTAAAATTAGTAAGTGACTGTGGCTCAGGCAAAGAAACTCAATGACTCCTCTTTGAAATGGTAAGGATACATTTTCATCAAACACATGTATCCAGAAGACACTCTTTCTTTATAGTTTAAATAAATCATCCCAACCTCCAATTCTTATTCCTACAAATTTTTCTGCACAAATTCTCCTATTTGAATGTCCATTGTTTCTTTGGCTGGAAAATACTGTTTTTCCATCTTAAGCAGAAGTCTTCAAATTCATCAGGTAGGTAAGATTTCTCACTAAATCTGAGTTGTGACATTAATCTTTATTTCATTGACTTTTTTTTTTTTTTGAGATGGAGTCTAGCTCTGTCACCCAGACTGGAGTGCAGTGGCGAGATCTCAGCTCACTGCAACCTCCTCCTCCTGGCTTCAAGCAATTCTCTGCCTCTGCCTCCCAAGTATTACAGGCACCTGCTACCACGCCCAGCTAATTTTTTGTAATTTCAGTAGAGGCAGGGATTCACAAGCTTGGCTAAGCTGGTCTTGAACTCCTGACCTCGTGATCCACCCGCTTCGGCCCCCAAAGTGCTGAGATTACAGGCATGAACCACCTCGCCCAGCCAACATTTTTTTTTTTACCATCCATTAACAGAGACTGAGTGGTATACACTCAAAGTCATTGGCACGTATCTGTAGGTCAGATTTTCAATAACCCTCAAACATACTGTATAATTTTCCTACGCAAGGCAGGAAATAGAAAATATATATACTGTATAATTTCTATATACTGTGTATATATACTGAATATGTATATTGTGTATATACTGCATAATATAGAATGTAGTGTATAATTTTCCTATGCAATGTAGTCATATGGTAGCTTCAATATAAATATTTCCTCTGATTACAGTATTGTTTAATGTTGAAGCTAAAAAAAGGTAACCTAAATTACCTACATATTACAACAAAAACTAACTAAATTCATGAGTTTATTATAGGCAAAAACATCTGAGATCTCGAAATAAGTAATTCAGAAAGCAGAGGCTTCAGTAGTGGTCATGGTGACAGGGGTTGAAGATGTTAATGACATCAGATACACTCTGAGCACCCACCACCAGCAAGTGAACCTGGTCGAGATGACACACTAGCAACAAGATTAAGCATACAGTTTATTAGTTAACTCTTTTATAATTTAAGGAAATTAATGTTTTGAAAATTAATCATTGGACAAAAATAGAACTGTATAATAGCTAAACAATTACAAAGTTCATCACAAAACACTAGATTTATTTAAACACAATTTTTGTAATACTTTTCTCACTCTTTTTCCCTTTATTTTCATGTCATTGAGCCCATTTATGGACCAAGATATTAGTTCAAGATCAGAATATTATCTCAGAATACATTTTATAAGAAAGTTAGCTCATATAGATATATAGAGGTAGAAAACATGTCCTCTTATTATAGTATCTCATAAAATAGACATAATTAAACTAAAACCTGAGACATTCTTACAAGTAAGCAATGAAAATTAATGCTAACAAATCATAAGAGAAATGGTTTCTGTTTTTTCCTAATCAAACACAGCTTTCCCTTTACACCATTTACAACACACTGGGGCCTAAAGTGTAGGCACAGATAGAGTACTCCAAAGAAAATGGGCCACAGAAGATTGAAAACATAATCAGTAGTAAATCCCCAGGTTGTAGAGTCACATATTTTGAGTATTCCTATCTAATCCCAGAAGATTATAGTTATTAAAGATAATATTTTTGGACCTGACACATTTGCTTTCTGCTTAAAAGCATCGCTTTGTGGGTGAATGCCAGTATTATCATTATTATTACTAGCACTATGACTACGTGGACGGCTGCTGCTGTTACAAAGGGTAGATCGTGTGTCTATTTTCAGGTCTAAAGAACTGTTCACTACTCACTCATTTTACGAGATTGATTGCCTTTGGCCATGACTTAGTTACAATGACTAACATCTGGAATCCACTTAGGAGAGATTTATTATTAGTAGCACAAACTCTTGATCTTATTTTTGCAGCCATTGTTAATTTTGAACAAAATTGCCTTCTTTTTCCAGGTTTCAATTAGTAAAATATCCGGGTATACCTATAATATTTTTGACTGCTGAATGAGTTACTATTTTTATTATTTGAGCATTCTGAGTAGTTTGTGTATAAGTTATGGATCCGTACAGAGTTTTCAAGACTTTCTGCTGTTTTCTTATTTACCTTGTAGACCTTCTCCACACCAACTTTACTTTCCAGGATCTCAATAAACAGCATAGCTTAAATTATATAATAAACTATTTTAATGAAGAAATCAAGCCCTGAGGAAAACCTTGTACTCATTTTGAGGGGAAGCTAAGTATGTGTGCAGTCGTATTTCTTTTAGTGATATGATTATGCATCCATTATCGAAGTATATATTTTGAAAAGAAGCGTCACCTTTAATGGTGATTAATATTCAGAGAGACAATGGGAAAGAAAATCCATTGTCCCCAAGTTTTTGTTATTACTGTTTTTAATTGTCCGAGAAAACTAAGCCTTAACTATGTTCATTTGAGGATTGTCTTTATGGATGATGCTCCTGACAAATGCCCATAGTATTGGGACTATTATCATTCTTTTACCAGGGATTCACTCAGAATTGTGTTACTCTTGACCAATGATTGCTGTGAGATTTGCAGAGAAAGTCTCCCTATAAAACAATATCAAAATCAATTGTAAAGAAGAAAGCTGAGACAGGAAGATAATTTCCATTTAAGGTTATGTTATGTTGCCATTTTTTTCTCACTGAGACATCACACATTTCTATCAGCAGTTTTCTAGCAGTGTCTATAATTTCACCTCTAATTGCTCCAATGATCAGTGAAAATACTAAGTGTCACCTAATTAAATAGAACATAGGGTAGCTTGTCTTTGCTACTCTTGCATCATAGACTAAAACAGGATATACAATAGCACAATAGCAAGTTTGAGCTGAGCATCAGAAAGACAGGTTCTAATTCCTACTCTGAGTCACAACAGCTACGTCATCTTGGGAATGTGCTCACCTGCTTCATTTCTTCCGTGAATTGACACAATTGTATATACCTGGTAAATGTATAAGGATGCAATAAGTTAAGAAGTGAAATGCACTTAGAATAGTCCTCAATTAATTGTAGCCACTATTGTTATTATAATTCCCACTTAAGTTGTGGAATAATTCCAGTATGAGGCAGATTATGAAATAATGCGGTTTTTCTTGTAGGCCAGTGGCCCTATAAATTTCCATTGTTATCTGCTAATGAATATTTTGAGAGCAGACTTTCATAAAAATAAATTAAGCTTAGGAAAATAAAGAATTACGAAAAAACAGTTTTATCAAAAGTCTGCCAGAATATCATAGGCTGTCAAAAATGTTTAATCAAAACAGGCTACTTTTAATGATACAATCAGCCATTTCATTTTGCGTAATATCTGTACATGTATTGTTTATGTTCAACTTGTAGTCACGTAAAAAATTAACACATACTTCACGTTCATGGAGCTTGTTTTAGCATATGCTTTACCTGGTGTGTTTTCCTTTCAAGATAGGAGAAACAAAGACAAAAATGGTACAGCTTACTTCCAATGGCCTTTTAACAGTGATAAAAGATGTGCTGCAGGTTGCTGATCCTACTGTCTGTGGTTGTCTATTAATTGTCCAAGAACACTCATGGTCTATACATTAATTTTAATATTCAAGATTATATAAAAAAAGAAAGCATTTCTGACTCTCTGTGTCTTTTGCTGTTTTGCTTTGTTTTGCCTTGCTTTGCATCTTAGCCTCTCAACTATTTTCTCAAAGTTCGTCCTGGAAAAATGCTGTGTTTTGTGAACACCTCTGACTTGAGTGCTTTCAATGGATGCATCCTCAAAAGAGAAATTATATTCACTTGAGTGTGACCCACTCCATATTGACAGTCTTTTCTTTGAATATTTGTTCTATATTTTTGTTTTATCTGTAACAGCCATCCCCTAACATGGCTGTTTCCCCTGGTGGGGACTGCTTTTTGTCCCCACCCCACCCCCAAACTCTGTGTATCTCATGATTGGGGAAGGGGTATTTTCTCAGGTACTGATTTCTCACTATAAAGCATTTATTCTCCCCATTGAACACAAAAGTCTTCCTCTTCTAATGCTACCATCTTTTCTGTCACCAGACCAGTCTCTTCAAGGAAGCTGAAAGGAACTGCCTACACGTGTGTCAAGCTATTTTACCCTAATCTTTCTTTCATAATGAATTATTTTCAAATATACAGTAAAAGTAGAGCATAGTAGAATTATATATTAAAAATACACAGAATTTCAGGTATGTAAATATCTATTTTTAATGGCTCAACATTTTTTATTTTTTCTTTCTTCCTCCATTTCTTTCTCTCTTCCTTTTTCTTGCTCCTTTCCTTTCTTGTCCTTTTCTTGTCTTTCTTTCTTGTCTTTCTCTCCCTTCCTTCCTTCCTTCCTTCCTTCTTTCCTTCCTTCCTTCCTTCCTTCCTTCCTTCCTTCCTTCCTTCCTTCCTCTTTTCCTCTTTCCTTCCTCCTTCCTTCCTTCCTCCCTTCCTTCCTCTTCCTTCCTTCCTTCCTTCCTTCCTTCCTCCTTTTTCTCTTTCTTTCTCTCTCCTTCCTTTCTCCCTTCCTTCCTTCCTTCCTTCCTTCCTTCCTCCTTCCCTTCCTTCCTCCTTCCTTCTTTCTTTCTTTCTTTCTTTCTCTTTCTTTTCTTTCTTTCTTGCTTTCTTTCTTTCTTTCTTTCTTCTTTCTTCTTCTTTCTTTCTTTCTTTCTTTTTTCTTTTCTCTCTTTCTTCTTTCCTTTCTTTCTTTCTTTCTTTTCTTTCTTTCTTTCTTTCTTTCTTTCTTTTCTTTCTTTCTTCTTTCTTTCTCTTTCTCTCTTCTCTTTTTCTCTCTTTCTTTCCCTTCCTCCCTTCCTTCCTCCCCTCCCCTCCCCTCCTCTCCCCTGCCCTTCCCTCCTTCCTTCCTGCCTTCCTTCTTTCTGTCCTTCTTTTTTCATTCTTTCTTTTGACATAAAACATTGCAGATAGTAAAATCTTTTGTTCCTTAGGTTCTCCTCTCAGATATCCTCTTTCTTCCTTCTCTTAATATTAATACATTTATTAATCCTTTTAAGCTTTTACTATATATGCATTAATTTTGTGTATTTTTAAAACTTTATATAAAATAAAACTCTGCATCTTACCTTTTATAGTCAATAGCATGTTTTAAGATGTATTTTTCTTAATATCTGTGTACTAAAATTTCTTCAATAAATTTGTTTGTATGTCTCCTTGTGTGCATGTTTAAGAGTTTTCTGCAATTTTTATTCTGAAGTAGAATGTTTGAACTTAAAAATATGCATAGCATTAACCAGATAATATACAATTTCTCATTAATCATTCCAATTTATACTCTTGATATCAGTGTAGGAAAATTCCAGTGTATCTATATCTTCATCAATATTTGATTTTCTTTTATTTACATATTTTTCCAATCTGATAGATGTGTAGTGATATCTCATTGGTCCTCAAAACATGTTATTCCAATGTGGTTCCAATCTCCACAAGACAAGTTATTTCCTTTCTGTAATGATTACCATTAGCTTCTAAAGTGCAACATAAAGTAGACATATTTCAATCTTCAACTGTCTCAGTAGCACTTGAAATAGTTTACCACTTCTTTTTCTCTGAATATTAAGTGATTGATATTTACTAAATGAATGACTTAATAAATGAATGGAAACTACTCAGTATTTGTGGAAAGAAGTAATCTCTCAACCAACAAAGCAAAATAAGTTTTTTTCTTTTATTTCAAATTGAATAAAATTTATTTCCTAAGATATTCATTAAATGCCCAGTAAGTAAAAGTATGTATACTAGACATGAAAGATTCAAAGATGCAATTCTTACCTTTTTAGTATGGAACCATGTCTGGGGTAATATACACTACATAAATATGTGTCTAGTAAATAACATCAGCAGCATGATCTCTTTTTCTTAAAGTATCTTTTATATTGCAAAATTCATATATGTTTGAAAACTTCATTTTCTGACTTCTCTAGAAAGTTTGTGCCAAAAAGCATGAGCTTTGTCTTGTTTACTTTACGTACTGAGGGCATAGAACAGTGCCTGATACATGGCAAATGTTATAAAGTCAATTTATATTTGTTGAAAATGTTAAAAAATTGGAAAATAAAAAAAATCTGTAAAATTTTTATTTTAGTAAGGGTTCATATGAAATTTAAGGTGTGTTATTCTTTATCCAATATCTCTCAATGATACAAAGATGATCTGGTTAGAACTTACATCGTGCAGAGAAGAATAGTACAATAATATGATCAAAGAACAGACATTTCTCTGAGAATGGATGGGCAAAAGAGAATGTAGAAAAAACTCATACCTCTTCATTTGGGTTTCAATATGAGTGTTGAGACTTGCCTGGGTTGATCTTGCAGGATTTATCTTAATGCTGCATAGGTGCATTCGTAGATTGGTTTTCAAACTCCCCTGCCTCACAATTTATATGACTTCTGAATCAATAACCGTAGTAGTCCTTGTCACATAAAGCATTTTTTTTTAAACGGTGTGTGAGTTCCTAAAATGCAGCAATTTAAGTGCAAATTGTTACAAAAAATGTTGTACTTTAAGCCATGTTGTTTTCAAATACAAGAGATATTTCTCGGCACCACTCTCACATAGTAGGTGTTCAATAAATGTCTATGGCATTATTAAGCTAAATGTTCCTAGCATGCTGTTCAAAGAGTTTTTGGTCAAAGGAGAATCTAAAATAATCTATGGGCTTCCAAAATTGGGAGATGTCTTAGTTTCGGCTGTTATAACAAAAAGTACTGTAGAAGTAAACAACAAACATTTATTCACTACAGTTCTGAAGACTGGGAAGTACAAAATCAAGGTGCCAGATAATTCAGTTTCTGGGCAGGGCCCTCTTTCTGGTTTGCAGAGGAAAACCTTGTTGTATCCTCACATGGTGGCAAAATTATCTCTCTGACATATTTTTTTAAAGGGTAGTAATCCCATTCATAAGGGTCTACCATCATGATCTAATTACTTTCTTAAAGACCCACCTCAAAATACTGTCACATTGGGGATTAGCACTTCAACATATGAATTTGGGGAAACACAAACTTTCAGTCCACTGCAGGGAATAATGGTGAACAGGCACAGGTGGGAAAGAAAGAAGGTTCTAAATGGTAGATAATTTGATAGTCTTGCCTACATCAGAATGATCTAGAAGGCTTTTATAGAAGTAAATATCAAGTGATTGTATCGATATTTAATGTGTCAGTTTTACCTGGTGTCAAAATACTTTATAAAAGAAACAAATGTAACAACAGAAACCATGCTGAAACTAGGATTTTGTTTTTTCCCACAGAATTATAAAACATAAACCTGTCAATCAAAGCTACCTCCCAGATTCAGGGCTCTGGTCTCCCAGACATAACAAACTCCTCCTTGTATTCACAAGCCCCAGAGAAATCCACTTGTGAGCTCTCGAAGCATCTAAAATGAATCCTGATAATCTGGTCTTTAATAACAGCAGACCACCCAAAGTTGGCAGACAAAATAGTAATTTATTTTCAGAACAAACTGCCTTTATTTTTGACAGGAAGACTCTTCCTCCACAAAGTCTCAGGGAGAGGATTACTACTTTCTGCACACTCAGTGAACATTTATTACTGAGTCACCAGAAATGAACAAAATATAAAAGCCTTAGAACAAACTTAACAAAACAGCCTTGAGATTTAAGGGGGGAAATATTAAAGAAATATGTATGGGAAATGGTCTACAGGAAACGATGAGTTACTTAAAATTTTCCAACTGTCAAACATTCTCTAGGCACATCTATTCACCTAAAATGTATAATCATATACAGACTTGTGAATGAGTGTCTCATTTGAAGATTCTAAACTCTTTCTTTAACACATATATTGATCTTTAATACCTTTTTCCTGCCTAGCTCCTAGTAATGTTTAGCTCTTAAGAAAGAAACTTGTGTGTTGCTACAAGCACATCAAAAGAATGGCATTAGAGAAGTGTGAGTCATAAAAGCCATGATATCTAAGTGAAATTCATCCTCTAAATTGCATGGTGTATGAGATTGTGATAATAATTTTCTGAAAACCTTCATTAATATCTTATAGAGCACACTCATCAGTATAAAGATGAAATACACAAAATATCTACCTCTGGACTAACAACTTAACTTGCAGAATTAAAAAAATTGGGGCGGGCGCGGTGGCTCAAGCCTGTAATCCCAGCACTTTGGGAGGCCGAGACGGGCGGATCACAAGGTCAGGAGATCGAGACCATCCTGGCTAGCACAGTGAAACCCCGTCTCTACTAAAAATACAAAAAAACTAGCCGGGCGAGGTGGCGGGCTCCTGTAGTCCCAGCTACTCGGGAGGCTGAGGCAGGAGAATGGCCTAAACCCGGGAGGCGGAGCTTGCAGTGAGCTGAGATCTGGCCACTGCACTCCAGTCCGGGCAACAGAGCGAGACTCCGCCTCAAAAAAAAAAAAAAAAAAAAAAAAAAATGGAAATATGTGAGATATGATGGATCAGAAATTTTTGTTTGCTTATTGTTTGTTTTTTTAACTGCTGGGAAGATTAGATTTACAAGTAGTGATAAAAGGTGTATAAGTAAGTAGATTTTCTATGTGTGAGATGTTGAAATAAGGAGACTGGCAAATTCCTTTCCCAGAATAGGCAAAGATAATTAAAACCTTTTCAATCTAAGCTAGACAGAAAGAAAAATCTCAAACTTATGGACCCATTAAAAATGGCAGATGAATTCCACAGGTTTAAGAAAACACTATTCAAATAGAAAGATAAAAATAATTTCTGGAGAAATTTCAGATCCAAGTATCAAAACAGTAGAATCCTATTTTGATTGAAATTAGTAAAAAAATCTTGTTCCTAAGAAGAGGTGTTTTTTTTCTTAATAATTTCAATTTTTGTTTTATATTCAGCAGGGGGTATGTGTGCAGGTTTGTTACATGAGTGCATTGCAAAATACTGAGGTTTGAGGTATGACTGATCCTGCTACTGAGGTAGTGAGCATAGTATCCAATACATTTTTAAACCCTTTCTTCCCTCCTATCCCCCTCTAGAAGTCCTCGGTATCTATTGTTGCTATGCTTATGTTCATAAAGACCCAGTGTTTAGCTCCCACTTATAAGTGACAACATATGGTATGTGGTTTTCTGACCCTGCATTTATTTGCTTAGGATAATGGCCCCCAGCTGCATCCATATTGCTGTAAAGGATGTGATTTCATTCTTTTTTTATGGCTGCGTTGTATTTCATGGTGTATAAGTACCACATTTTCTTCTCCAATCCACCATTGATGGGTGCCTAGATTGATTCTACGGCTTTATTATTGTGAATGGAGCAGGGTTGAACATATGAATGCATGTGTCTATTTGGTAGCATGATATATTATCTTTTGATATACCTCCAGGAATGGGATTGCTGGGGTGAATGGTAGATCTGTTTTATGTTCTTTGAGAAATCTCCAAAATGCTCTCTACAGTGGCTGAAGTAATTTACATTTCCACCAACAGTGTATAAGCATTCCCTCCTCTCCACAGCCTTGCCAGCATCTATTGTTTCCTACTAGCTATTCTGACTCATGTGTGATGATATCACATTGAGACTTTAACTTGCATTTATCTAATGGTTAATGATGTTGAGCATTGTTTTTCATATGTTTGTTGGCTGCTTGTATGTCTTCTTTAGAGAAATGTCTTTGCTTGTTGAACTAAAGTTTCTTACAGATTCTGGGTATTAGACCTTTGTTGGATGCATAGTTTGAATATATTTTCTGTCATTCTGTAGGTTGTACGTTTACTCTGTTGAGTTTCTTTTGCTGTGCAGAAGCTCTTTAATTTGAGTCCCAGTTGTCAATTTTTGTTTTTGTTGCAATTGCTTTTGAAGACTTAGTCATAAATTTTCCCAAGGCAGATATCTAGAATGGTGTTTCCTATGGTTCTTTCAAGGATATTTATGATTCGATTAAATCTCTAATCCCTCTTTAGTTAATTTTTGTATGTGGTGAAAAGTTGGGGTACAATTTAATTTTTTTGTATATGGTCAGTCAACTCTCCCAGCACAATTTATTGAATAGAGAATCCTTTTCTTACCGTTTATTTTTGTTGACTTTGTCAAAGATCAAATGGCTATAGGTGCACAGCTTTATTTCTATGTTCTCTAACCTCTTTCATTGCTCTATTTGTTTTTCATCAGTACCATCCTGTTTTGGTTATTGTAGCCATATGGTATAGTTTGAAGTCAGGCAACATGATGCCTCTGGTTTTGTTTTTACTTAGGATTGTTTTGGCTATTCAGGCTCTTCATTGGTTGTGAATTTTAAAATAGTTTTTCTAATTCTGTGAAAAAAAAGGACATTCGTAGTTTGATAGAAATTGTACTGAATCTATAGATAGCTTTGCGTAGCATGGTCATGTTAATGATATTGATTCTTCCAGTCCATGAGTATGTAATACTTTTTCATCTGTGTTTTCTATTATTTCTTTCAGCAGGGTTCTGTAGTTCTTCTTTTAGAGATCTTTCACCTCCTTCGTTAACTGTATTCCTAGGTGTGTGTGTATGTGTGTGTGTGTGTGTGTGTGTCTATTGTAAATGGGATTGCATTCTTGATTTCACTCTCAGCTTGAATGTTATTGGTGTATAGAAATGATACTGATTTTTGTACCTTGATTTTGTGTCCTGACACTTTACTGAAGTTGTTTATCAGTTCCAGGAGCCTTTTGCTGTAGTCTATAGGATTTTCTAGGTCTAGACTCGGATAATGAAGAGAGTGATTTTTTTTTTTATTTTAATTTTTCCTGTTTGAATGCCTTTTATTTATTTCTCTTGCCAGATTGCTGTGGCTGGGACTTCCAGTACTATACTGAATAGGAGAGGTAAGAGTGGATATCCTTGTTTTGTTCCAGTTCTCAGGGGGAATGCTTCCAGCTTCTGTCATTCAGTATAAAGTTGGCTGTGGGTTTGTACAGACGACTGTCATTATTTTTAGGTATGTCCCTTTGATGCCTAGTTTATTGAGGGTTTTTATCATGAATAAATGTGATTGAAAGCTTTTTCTTTGTATATTGAGATGATCATATCGTTTTTGTCTTTAAATCTGTTTATATGGTGAATCATATTTATTGATTTGTGTATGTTGAATCAACCTTGCTTTCCAGGAATGAAGCCTACTTGATCATGGTAAATTAACTTGTTGATGTGCTGCTTGATTTGGTTTAATAGCATTTGGTTAAAAATTTTTGCATCTATGTTCTTCAGGGATGTTGGCCTATAGTTTCTTTTTTCGTTGTGACTTTGCTAGGTTTTGTGGGTTTTTTTGTTTGTTTGTTTTGTTTTTAATAATCAAAAAGGGAGCAGTTGGAAAAACACTGGACAAGTTGGCTGAATGAAGAATGAATGTGTGTGCTGTATTTAGGAGGGTTAGAGAGAGTGTGGTGAACCGAAGGGAATGCAGCATGTAAGGAGCCTCAAAGGATGGAGAAATAGAAAAGAGAACTTACATGTAGAGTTCATCTACTTCACTGATTTATAATGTGCTCTTTTGTGCCAGGATACAGAGAAAAATAAAACCTTAAATTACTATGCATAAATTATAATAACTACTTCTATAATTAAATGAGAGATTTGAATCCATATTTCTTTAATAATATAAGAAGAGAAAAAGTTGAAACAAATACTTGGTAAGTGAGATCCTCAGGGCAAGTGTTGGCTGGAGACAGCAAACAACTCCACTGTTAGGGTTGTGGTACTTAAAAGATAAAAATAGAGGGTTCTTAATTCATTAGAATTTTAAGTAAATAAATGTTATTCACACAAGTATGTTCCATGTAATAACTTGGACATGCTTTAACTGCAAACTTATCTGTTATTTATTTAAATTCACATTTTACCCAATACCCTTTAATTATCTGACAACTTCATCTGCATTAAAATGTAGGTAGGAGAAAGATGAGTTAGTGAAGAAGAAAATACATGGTAGTAGGCCATGCAGGACGTAAAAATTAAAAAACACACAAACACACAAAATAATGACGTTTACTGTACAGTTTTAAATCAAATGGTATACGGTGCCATAATATATACCTTCTCAATTTTAGACTCACATTCCTTTAAAAGGCCACTACGTAAAGCTTGGATAAGTGGTTTGATGAGGAAAAGGGTTAACATAAAATTATATTATAGGAGGGACAGTGGCAAAGTCTGGCATAAAGTGACAATTAATAAATCATGTGTAGTTCTGACTTTAACACGACTAAAATCAGAACCTTATTTCTCTTTTTCCATTTCTTCCAAACTTGTTCTATTCTCAACGTTGCAAAATGGATACAGGCTGTGTTGCATTTCTCACCTACAATATGAGCAGCGAAGCTTATCCATTCCGTTGCAGCAGGTCCAGAGACGTTTCACTGAAGTGCTTTGGTTTTTATTGAATTGCATGCTTATTATCTCTGGACAAAAAGATGTGTACATGAAGAGGATGTTTTGATAGGCCTGACCTGAGCTGTATGCTCACAATAAAAGCTAGAGACACAGTCATTTGACATTAAAACAACTGAGAAAAGATGATGAATCTTGAGAAGATATTGTGATATTACGTACAAAAGAGGGGTTATAAATAGTTTATGGCCAAAACAAAAACAAAAGAAAAAAAAGTAAGATAACAAACAAACAAACAAACAAAACTAGCAATGTTCCACTATAAAGTTTAAATAGATCTCACTTTGGTTCAGACTTTAGAAACTGATTGACATCTGGGTTATGTATATTTCACTTCCCACTTTCTGCATGGTAATCTTCTAAACTTTAGAAACTTACCTTATAATTCCTTTAGGCTTGCTATGAAGCCTGCCCCAGATAAGCGCCTCATAAAAGAAGAATAAACAAATGAATGAATAAAAGCAAATGTCATGCTATAGACTTTTGAATAAAAAGATTTTCTCTACAACATATTAAAAGAATGAACCAGCAGAATGTTTTCAAACTTTAAATCAATTTTGTTTAAGTTAATCACGTCTGAGATGATAAATAAATCAACAAGAAAAAAGTGAACTTCAAAACGTGTATCTTTAGGAGTATTTGAATTGGAAAACCACTGACAATTGCTAAAGTGACCTTTGACTGGTTATTCATCTTTGGAATGGGAAGAAAACTTACCTGATCGTGTTGTCATGATGATTAAATGTGACTTATGTACATGCAAGTGCTGAGCACTAGTCTATTACCTCTATGAGCATTGCGATCACCATGGCATATCCAGGGACTAGCTCAATTTCTAGTACATTAGAGGCACTTGATAAATGTTTCCTTAATTTGAAATCTGAGAAGAGGACATTAAGGTGAGTTATCCCTTTTTCTTTCTTTTCTCCCGCCTTCACCTCTAGAGTGAGTGTGTGTGTGTGTATGTGTGTTTGAGAGAGAAAGAGTGAGAGAGAGAGAGAAAGAGGTGGGGGTGGAGTATTATTTAGGGTAAAAATACAAAGTAGTAACAATTCATTGTCCTTTTAAATCAAACATTATTCAAACTTCACATGTCACACATGTCAGGAATCCATCACATTTTACTGAATATCTAAAATTTCATTTGTTTTCACTCTGAGTTCTTTCACATTAGATCCAGCAGTTGAGATACATTTTGCTCGTGCTGCAGTTTCCTATTATGGATATGTAATGTGTCTAACAAAGAAATGAGAAACTAAAATTGTTGCTTTTGCCTCCTGCCCCTCATTTCTTTTTCTCATGATCTGAGGAAGGTCTTCTGTGTATAATATAATCCTTCAAAGGAAAAAGTTATCTATGGATTAATTATACAGTAACATAAGAGGAATTTTTTATTATTTTTTAAAATTTCCTTAGGTTTTTGGGGAACAGGTGGTGTTTGGTCACATGAGTAAGTTCTTTAGTGGTGATTTGTGAGATTTTGGTGCACCAAAATCACCCGAGCAGTATTCACTATACCTAATTTGTAGTCTTTTACCCCTCACCCCCCTCCCAAACTTTCCCCCAAGTTCCCAAGGTCCATTGTATCATTTTTATGCTTTTGCATCCTAATTGCTTAGCTCCCACTTATGAGTGAGAACATACAATATTTGGTTTTCCATGACTGAGTTACTTCACTTAGAATAACGGTCTCCAATTCCATCCAGGTTGTGGTGAATGCCATAATTTCATATATATATGAAATATAGATATATATTTTACAATTTCTTTATCCACTCATTGATTGATGGGCATTTGGGCTAGTTGCATGTTTTTGCAACTGTGAATTATGCTGCTATAATCATGTGCATAAGTGTCTTTCTTTGTATAATGAATTCTTTTCCTCTGGGTAGGCACACAATAGTAGGATCGCTGGATCAAATGATAGTTCTAAGTTTTCATTCTTTAAGGAATCTCCACACTGTTTTCCATAGTGATTGTACTAGTTTACATTCTAACCAGCAGTGTAAAAGTGTTCACTTTTCACTGCAACCAGAAAACTTTGTTGAATCTAATGTGATATGACTGAATATCTACAGGTTTTACTTAATTTTAAGTGTTCTATGTCAGTTAATATTTATGTCATCATCTATAGTAAGTTCCACATAAGTATATAAAACCATGAAATAGACCTAAGTAAAATTTCAAATATCTGTTTACATTTATAATGAGTTTTAAGATAGTGTGAACTTAACTGATTTAAGTTAATATTTAAGTTTAAAATTTAGGTCAGAAATTATAAAGGGATGATTTTGTAGTTAATATTATGAAGGAAAAACATTTCTACCATTTACTTAGAGTGACTGGAATTTGTATGGCTTATCAACATTAACTTACTTTTACTCTGTGCATGTCATTGAACTTTATAATAGTTGAGAAATATAAATAATAATAATGTCATAGTATATATCTAATTACTGCTGATTCAGACATAGACAATATCTTTGAAATATTTGATGTGTGTTCCATTATTGTCATAAACTTTAAAATAAAATTAACTTTAACTGATGATAAAGGTAACTTATAACACATATCAGACATGTGGGAAGCTTGGAACTCCAATTATAAATTGTGAACAAACCCACTACACAGATAATCTCTAATTTTTTAACATATTATTCTAAACCACTTTCTATGTACAAACAGCAAGTACATATTTCAGCATTATTGACTGTATTCTGTGGAGTTTGGAGGTGAGGAAGTTTGAACAATGGGGAGGTATTAGCAATTGCTGTCCCATGGAATTAATATTTGAGAGGCTAAGAGCCAGCAGACACCCTGGGAAAGCTGGCATGTGTGTCAAATACACATAAAAAACGAGAAATATGACGTGAAATGAGGCTGGAGAGATGAACAAGGGAAGATCACAAAGGATGTAAGAACCTTTGTCTTTATCATGAGAACAATGTTGTAAATGAATCCTAGGAATGACATTAAATGACACTCTCTGTTGTTAATTTTCTCTCACTTGAGTGTCTGAAGACCCTCTAAACATGATGAGATATCATTTCCCCAAAATTATGTTACTTAACTTGGCAAAAAGGTGAACCAAATGTAATCACATTAGGGCTTTTAGAGTTTTTTCTAGCTGGTAAAAGAAAGAAAAGCCAGAGAGATTTGCAGCATGCGAGCGACTCAATGCATCATTCCTTCTTTCGAAGGTGAACGGGTCCTCATCCTAGAATCTAGGTGGTCTCTGGAAGAAAAAGCAACCCCTGGCTGACAGCCAGCAAAGCAGCATGGACTTTAGTCCTAAACCTGATGAAATGAAATTCTGCCCAAAACAGAAATGAGCCTGGAAATGAATTCTTTCCCAGAGTCTCCAGATAAGATTCTAGCCGGAAGACTCCTTTGTTTTAGCCTCTTGAGATATTGAGCAGAAAACTCAGTTGAGTCTACTTGGACTACTGAGCTACAAAACTCTAAGATAATAAGTTGGTGTCATTTTAAGTCATAAAGTTTTTGGTAATTGCCTGCAGTAATAGAAAACTAAAGGTAATGGAAAATATTAGACAAAGCAGTATCAAAATTTGATTTGCATTTTGAAAATGTCACTCTCTGGGGAAATGGAGAGAGAGAGAGACAGAGATAGAGTGAAGAAAGAAAGAGTTCTCGAGCACGTGCAGAAACAGCAGAAAGATCTGTTAGGAAGCATTTGAAATAATCTAGGACAAAGAAGACAGTATCTTGAACAAAGAGTAAAAGATGCAGTAATGAAGATTTTAAAAAAGAAAATCAATGTCCATAAAGAATGTGCTACTTTTTTTTTTTTTTTTTTTTTTTGGTGTTTATCTGTTTTTCTTTTTTTTTTTTTTTTTTTACTTATTTTTTTTTTTTTATTATTATACTTTAAGTTCTAGGGTACATGTGCATAACGTGCAGGTTTGTTACATATGTATACTTATGCCATGTTGGTGTGCTGCACCCACCAACTCGTCAGCACCCATCAATTCATCATTTATATCATGTATAACTCCCCAATGCACTCCCTCCCTCCTCCCCCCTCCCCATGATAGGCCCCAGTGTGTGATGATCCCCTTCACTTTTTTTACTCATTCAACTGAAGATGTTTTAGGAAGTGTGCTGGGTAA
The DNA here is from genome assembly GCF_007565055.1 of Rhinopithecus roxellana. Classification (NCBI taxonomy): domain Eukaryota; kingdom Metazoa; phylum Chordata; class Mammalia; order Primates; family Cercopithecidae; genus Rhinopithecus; species Rhinopithecus roxellana. Next base: position 141,263,627 of record NC_044553.1, on the reverse strand, counting down.
TAGCGACAATGAGGATTGTGCTAAAAACATATACATTTTCTATATCAATTTCTACCCTCTCTCTCCCTTCCTCCCCTAGAGGTTGTTCTGTAGAGACTACAGAAATGAATTCTCCTGTCCTATTGTTTTGATTTGAATTTAACCAATGAGAAGCACTGGTAAGGGACTGGAGGGAGGGAAGAGAGTGAGGCCAGAGCATTCTTTTTTTCTATTATATTCGCTATATTTTCATTATATTCATTACATTTTTCCTTCATATTCATTATTCTTGTTTGCATTTTACTCAGTTTTCTCCCCATGAGTCATTGTGAACTGATTGCATCACTTAACCAAACGTCATAATGCCTATTGGTGGCCCTCTCCCCTTCCCTTCTTCTGGATCTGGCACATGGTCTTTTCTATTACCCTCTTTAGGCCTAGGGGTGATATACTAGGTCTGGGAATTGCATTATCCCCGTCTATGGCCAGTTCATTGTAAATAGTTTCACCTTGAATTATCTTCAATTTACTCTCTCTGAGGATGCCATCAATTCCATGTATGGATTTCAAATCTAATCCAAGTGCTTAGCCCCTTTTTCACTATTGCATGTTGTGAATTCAAGTATCACCCAAATGGTGATCATATGCACTGTGATAGATCAACCTAGAAGAGAATCATATATGGGAAGGGCTGGCTCAGGGCAGAGAGTAGATTTTGTTCAGATTGGATAGGTAGCCCTTGAAGTATCATACCAACTAGCAAGTGGAAACATTAAGTAGGAGGCTGGATACGTGAGTACATTAGTCTCTTTTCATTCTGCTGATAAAGACATACCTGTGGCTGGGGAGGCCTCACAATCATGGTGGAAGGCAAAGAGGAGCAAGTTACATTTTACATGGATAGCAGCAGGCAAAGAGAGAGCTTGTGCAGGGAAACTCCTCCTTATAAAACTATCAAGTCTCCTGAGACTTATTCACTATCATGGAAACAGCACAGGAAAGATCTACCTCCATGACTAAATTACCTCCCTTCGAGCCCCTTCTATAACTTGTGGGAATTCAAGATGAGATTTGGGTGGGGACACGTGTCAGCCAAATTATGTCAATGAGTTTAAACTTTTACAGACAGGTGAAGCCAACAGATAGAAATAGTTCAAGTATACAAAAGCTGAATCCATAAATATTATGAGATTTTATAGGAGGTAAAGTATACAAAGAGAAAAAGGCCTAAAATTTTCTTAGAAAGTTTGGACACCTTAATATTTAAAATACTGATAATATAACTTATATTTATAAAGACAGGCACTTCTGTACACTTTTGGCAATGTAGAAATTATGCCTCAGAAGGCCATGTGTCTAGAAAGTGGAAGAGCAGATAGTCTGGCTCCAGGGCCTCTAAACTGGATAAAGATTACCAACAAAGGAGACAGAAAGAGTAGCCAAAGAGGATGGTGGGATAACACACAATTAGAGTGATCATTCTGATGACAACAGTGTCAAACACCACTGAGGAATCAAATGTGATGAGCACATAATGATATTCATTGGATTTAGTAACATGGAGATTGTTTTTTATTTCTTTTGCTTTTCAGTCACAAAAAATTATGCAATAAATTTCTTGCATGCACCATTATGCTTTTATCTTTTTCTAGAAGTGGAATTGCTAGATCAATGAGTATGTCCATTGTAACATTGATAAATAATTTCAGATTACTATTCAGAAAAGGTAGACATTTATACTCATACAAATAGTAAATGAAAATGTGTGTTCCATCAAGTCTTTCCAGCATTGCTCTCAACTTGATACCTGTCCACCTAAAATAAATTCCAGTGTTGTTTAGTTCTATGTCTATATCTGACTAGTAGAGAGGGAGAAACATCTTGCATATAACAGTTGTGAAGTTATTATGTTTAGGGGTGTGACTCTTACAAAAGACAATGACAAAGAAAAATCTGTCAATTATGCCTTTTTAATGTCTGACAAAGCCTAAGTCAATGATGTCCATTAGCATATATTATTTTAGATTAATATTAGCTAAAATTAATTCAAGAAAAAAATGCTTCTGTAATCCCTTTACCTTGCTGCATTTTTATTCCCATTTAGCAACCTTAAGCATCTGACATTTGTCATGTAGCCAAATACATATTCATTGAGCAAGATGACTGATGATGATTGATTATGATGATGACAGCAATGATGATAACAATGGTGATAGTGAGGATGACACTGACAATGGAACTCATGCCTTGATGTAGTCTCTCAAGAGTAAGGTATTTTCCTTTTAATATTTTTCAGATTTCTTTTTAACACAATTGCACTCAAGAATTGGAATATCATTTGTATTTCATTTTTTATCATTGTGCAAAATGAGCAGGAATAAAGGAAGTTAAAATAGGAAACAGAATGAATTGTGATTTTTACTCACTTGTAGATGTGTGGGTGTAGGCTATCTCTTTGCTATTACCTGCAGCTCTGCCTAGCTTTGTATAGTTCTATGATATTCTATCTAATTTACATTCTGCTTCTTTAAGACTATCTTTAAATTATTGGTGTAGTATAAGCAATACATCTTTTAAATTATAACTTCCTCCCACAATTATCATATAACTTCCTGTCTCCAACCTAAACACTTCTCTGGCATTTTATGAGTTATCCATCTAGATCTGCTATTTGGTCCACATCTTTATAATAAGAAATTCCCATGGAAAACAGACTTAACACATATTTATAGTACTGTTGGCTCATGCATACAAAGAGTACAGGGAAGTTTGGGTCCCATATTTGGCTCACAATTGAAGAAGATTGTTTTGCACATTTGAGGGACAATAAGTATTTTCCTTCAAAAGACAACAATATGAAGTATAGTAAATTAACTTTCTCCAGAGCAGAATATTTTTAGTAACTGTAGATTCATGTGATAGGTAGCAAAGAGGGTTTTACAGCAAGTTTGATGATAATTTATCATTTTTCTAAAGAAATACAATAATTTAACAAGTTAAGTGATAATAAAATAATACAATGATAAATAGGATATATCAACCTAAATTTGAACAAAATGCTTACAAATGTCCAATTTTAGTGTTTTCATTTTTGAAATGCCACTGCTCATTATATGAATATTGTCCTCTCTAAAATGTATCCAAAATAACAAATTTAATTGGCTAACTCCCATCGCTTAATTCATAGCATTCTATTGACCATTCAAAAAAGTTATCCTCTGGCTATAATATCCAGCACAATCATTTTGATGCCTAAAGGAGGGTCTCAAAGATATGCAAGAGTCCTTGCTTATCAAAACATACACATTTTCTAATGGCATGTGTATGATGATGGGTAACATAATCCAAGAACTCTGATATAAAAGGTTAGAACTCTAAAAGGACTATTTCGAAGTTGCTTTACATGTAAGTATTGCTAGTTTTCCTGTTTTAAAATGTTTTGCCTCATTATCCTGTACTTTGTATTTCAAGTGGTTTATTCTAAATGTACACATTAGCAGTTGTACAGCTAGGCACTTTTATTCATGAGTGACAAAAGCAATTAGTTGAAGGCCAAAGGAAGGTAGCTCTTGTGAGGTATGGCATGATACAGAGGTCCAAACAACATCTTTGAAACTCGATCTGGCTATACCCTTTGCCCAAGATTGTCTTTGTGTTGGTGCAGGCTCTCTCACGGTGTCAATTCAAGCACTGTCTTTACATATGTCTCTCATTTGAGCAACTCCAACAAGAGAGAACATTTATTTGGAAACAGTTTCTAGCAAAATCCCAGGGTTGGGCTGGCATTCATTGGTATAGTTTCTGTATTAGTTCATTTTCATGATGCTGCTAAAGACATACCTGAGGCTGGGCAATTTACAGAAGAAAGAGGTTCAATGGACTTACAGTCCATGTGGATGGAGAGGCCTTACAATCATGGTGGAAGGCAAGGAGGAGCAAGTCACATGGACGGGAGCAAGTCACATGGATGGCAGCAGGCAAAGAGAGAGATTGTGCAGAGAAATTTTCCCTTATAAAACCATCAGATCTTGTGAGACTTATTCACTCTCACGAGAACAGCATGTGAAAGACCTGCCCCCATGATTCTATTACCTCCCAACAGGTCCCTCCCACAACATGCGGGAATTCAAGATGAGATTCAGGGGTGGGGACAGAGTCAAACTATATGATTCCACCCTGGCCTCACAAATTTTATGTTCTCACGTTTCAAAACCAATTATGCCTTCCCAACAGTCCCCCAAAGTCTTAACTCATTTCAGCATTCACCCAAAAGTCCACAGTCCAACATCTCATGTGAGACAAGGCAAATCCCTTCCATTAATGAATCTGTAAAATCAAAAGCAAGTTATTTACTTAGTGGATACAATGGGGATACAGGCATTGGGAAAATACAATCATTCCAAATGGGAGAAATTGGCCAAAATAAAGGTACTACTGGCCCCTTGTAAGTCCTGAATCCAGCAGGACAGTCAAATCTTAAAGCACCAAAATGATCTCCTTTGACTCCATGTATCATACCCAGGTCATGCTGATGTAAGAGGTGAGTTCCCATGGTCTTGGGCAGCTCCGCCCCTGTGGCTCTTCAGGGTACAGCCTCCCTCCCAGCTGCTTTCATGGGCTGGTGTTGAGTGTCTGTGGCTTTCCAGGCAGACAGTGCAAGCTATGGGTGGATCTACCATTCCGGGGTCTGGAGGATAGTGACCCTCTTCTCACAGCTCCACTAAGTGGTACCCAAGTAGGGACTCTGTGTGGGGACTCTGACCTCACATTTCCCTTCTGCACTGCCCTAGCAGAGGTTCTCCATGAGGGCCCTGCGACCGCAGCAAACTTCTGCCTCTGCATCCAGGCATATCCATACATCCTTTGAAATCCAGGCAGAGGATTTCAATTCTTGACTTCCATGCACCTGCAAGCTCAATACCACGTGGAAGCTCCCAAGACTTGGTGCTTGCACCCTCTGAAGCAAGAACCCAAGCTGTGATTTGGCCCCTTTGGTCACAGGTGAAGTTGCTGGGAGACAAGACACCAAGTTCCTAGGCTGCACACAGCACAGGGACGCTAGGTCCAGCCTACCAAACCATTGTTTCCTCCTGGGCCTCTGGGCTTGTGATGGGAGGGGCTGCCATGGAGACCTCTAACATGCCCTGGAGACATTTTTCCTGTTGTCTTGGAAATTAACATCAATACTTATGCAAATTTCTACAGCCTGCTTGAATTTCTCCTCAGAAAATGGGATTTTCTTTTCTATCACACTGTCAGGCTGCAAATTTTCTGAACTTTTATGCACTGCTTCCCTTGTAAAACTGAATGCCTTTAACAGCACCCAAGTCACCTCTTGAATGCTTTGCTGCTTAGTGATTTCTTCCTCCATATATCCTGAATCATCTCTCTCAAGTTCAAAGTTCCACAAATCCCTAGTAAAGGGGCAAAATGCTACCAGTCTCTGTGTTAAAACATAATAAGAATCACCTTTGCTCCAGTTCCCAACAAGTTCTTCATTTCCATCTGAGAACATCTCAGCCTGGATTTCACTGTACATATAATGATCATTTTGGTCAAAGCCATTCAACAAGTCTCTAGGGAGTTCCAATTCCCTAAGTCCTCCAAATTTCTCAGTCCTTCAAACTGTTCCTACCTCTGCCTGTTACCCAATTCCAAAGTCGCTTCCACATTTGCAGGTATCTTTACAGTAGCGCCTCACTCTACTGGTACCAATTTACTATATTAGTCTGTTTCACACTGCTGATAAAGATATACCTGAAACTGGGAGATTTACAAAATAAAGAGAGGTTTAATAGACTTACAGTCCATGTGGCTGGGAAGGCCTCACAATCATGGTGGAAAGCAAGGAAGAGCAAGTCACATTTGACATGGATGGCAGTAGGCAAAGAGAGAGCTTGTGCAGGGAGACTCCTTATAAAATCATCTGATCTCATAAGACTTGTTCACTATCAGGGAACAACATTGGAAAGACCTGCCCCATGATTCAATTACCTCCCACGAGGTCTCCCCAACAACACATGGAGATTCAAGCTAAGATTTGGGTGGGGACACAGATAACCATATCAGCTCACACCATATTTAACCATTCCAGGCTGGGCGTGGTGACTCATGCCAATAACCCTAGCACTTTGGGAGGCCAAGACAGGCAGCTCACTTGAGGTCATGGGTTTAAAAGCCTGGCCAACATGGTGAAACCCCATCTCTACTAAAAACACACATACACACACACAAAAAAATAGCAGGGCATGGTGGTGGGTGCCTATAATCCCAGCTACTTAGGAGGCTGAGGCAGGAGATTACTTGAACCTGGGAGGTGGAGGTTGCAACTAGCTGAGGTCACACCACTGTACTCAAGCCTGGGTGACAGAGCGAGACTATGTCTCAAAAACAAAACAAACCAAAAAAAAAAAAAAAAAAAAAAAAAAAAAAAAAAAAAAAAAAAAAAAAACCTCCAGTACACAATAGTGTAATTGTGAGGTTGGGAGGGTATGATGTTCTGTTTTGGATGTCTGTGTTACATGCCCAAGTAGCTACCCCATCTAAACCAAATGAACTTAGATTAGGAGAGAGAAAAATATTGCATCCTGAAATATCTAATAAATGAGTACATTTTAGCTATTTCTATCTGATTCATAAATAAGAAATTCTGAAACTGCTGAAAAATCTTTCACAAAACCAACAGTATTTACTTTTTCTTCTCTTGAGGCACAAGTAGCTCATTCATCTCAGAAAAGCACTTAGTATTTAACTGTGTTTTAATGTGAACCTTTCCTGGTTAACCATTACTAAAGCCAAAGTGATGAAGTAGTGAAGCACTAATTGCCTCCAACTCTCCTTCATCTCAGAGTTAGATACAAGTGAGATACGAATAGGCAAAAAAAATTAGCTAAAGAGAGATGGTGTAAGTGTGCGGCATGTAAACCAACACTTGTTCTGAGTTAGGGTGCTCATCTGGAAAAACAATGATGAGACTGAATATTACTGTAATCCATGGAACCAATGCAGACAACTTAATGAGTATGTGGTGCTATGGTTTGAATGTTTGCCCCCTTCAAATCTCATGTGAAACTTAGTCCCCAGTTTGGCAGTACTGTAAGGTGGGGGCCTTTAAAAGGTGACTGGATTGGCTGCGTGCAGTGGCTCAGCGCTTTGGGAGGCTGAGGAGGGTGGATCACAAGGTCAGGAGATCAAGATCATCCTGGGTGACGTGGTGAAACTCCGTCTCTACTAAAAATACAAAAAATTAACTGGGTGTGGTGGTGGGCGCCTGTAGGCCCAGCTACTCGGGAGGCTGAGGTGGGAGAATGGCGTGAACTTGGGAGGTGGAGCTTGCAGTGAGCCAAGATTGTGCCACTGCACTCCACCCTGGGCGATAGAGCTGCACTCTGTCTCAAAAAAATAAAAATAATAATAACAAAATAAAAAAGGTGACTGGATCATGAGGGGTCTGGTTCTAGGGATTATTGTATTAATAGATTAATGAATGAATCGTCTAATGAGTTAATGAATTAATGCGTTTTCATGGAGTGGAACTGGTGGCCTTATAAGAGGAGGAAGACAGGCCTGAGCTAACAAGCTAAGCCTCCTTGCTGTGTGATGCCCTGTGTTGCCTTGGGACTCTGCAAAGAGTCCCCACCGTCAAGAAGTCCCTCACCAAACGTGATCACTAGACCTTGGACTTCTGAGCCTCCATAACTATGAGAAATAAATTACTTTCATTTATAAATTACCAGTTACAGGTATGCTATTATAAACAGAAAACAGACTTAAGACATGTAGTGAAATCAAGTCATAATTAGCACAGGTTGGCAAAAGACAAATAAAAAAGTAACCTATAGACTTTGCAAAGTTAAGATTCACAAGAGTGACTAGAGAACAGAGCAATTTTAATCAAAATGAAAGGGTACCATAAGATGGCATATTTCTAACTATATTCCTTAGAACCACAGTTCCTAGGAATATTGATGGAAAATGCAAAAAGGATTCATTGGTGAGATAAGATTTGAAAAATCTGAGAAAAATGAAGCTTTCTTTCTTAAAAAACTTCCTTAAAAGCTTTCTTTCTTCCAAGGCATCTATAACCAGGTGCTAAGCATTAGCTGTCCCTGGCTTCTTGGCTACTGGCCCAAAGGCTCAGGGAATAGTCGGTGTCAACATAAGCTTGGGCTGGGATCAGGTAGAAGTAAGTATTAGAAAGCAGGTATTGGGATTATCTGAGGTCAGCTCACACTGAAGCTAAACTAGATGCTGTGTTATCAGGTGCATTTTGCTTCTGATAGATTAGGCCTTGAGCGGTCAGGAGTGGCGGATTAGACACAGACATAAGCCAGGCTTTGACTTAATAGGTCAGGCAAAGGTTTGGGCAGAGGCCTGAATAGATTCAAAATTCTCACTAAGATCATTATTCCATATCACTCTGGGTTTACTCATCTCTGCCTTTTCTCTAGTCCTATCTGATGGCTTGATGTATTTTAAGAGGATTTAATCCTTTTTATCAGGGAAACAATAGAGTAATGACGTAATTTATGGAGTGCTGACTTTAGGGAAAACACCACTCTAAATTTTCCGTGCTTATTTAAGTGCCAAACCACCTTATAAAGTAGGACATTTTATTAGTATATTGGAGGAAACTGAGTCCCAGAGAATTAACTAAATTGTGTGAGAAACAACTGGGTGTTGAAATCTCCAAAGCGCGTACCCAAACACCTTGCTTTCTCACCTCATTCGCATCAGGGTTTTCAATACCTATTTCACATTTTTTTAAAATGGCAATTTCTAACTGGGCTCAGGAGTCTACTCTCTTCATATTGCTCACCAAGATGCTACAGGAAGCTTGTCTTTCTTAAAATTCATTGTTGGGCAGGAGGGAGGTAGCTTGCTTGTCTCCAAGGACAGAGATGGAACATTCAGAAATATGATACCAACCGTTTCCTCAGGACCACATATGGCCTCTGGAATCACAGGTATCTGCTCCTCCTTCAAAGTTACCAGTTATACAGATTATGTTCTTTGTATTTTTTCCTCATTTCCACTCTAAAACAATGATCATGTCCCTCGTAATTAATTGCTCCAAGATCGTCAGCACTATGTAAAATGAAGATGTTTGCTTTCAGTTGCCCTTATCCCTAATTCTTAAGTCTGTATTTATTGCCAAGATTAGGCAAGCAAAGTGTTTAGGAAGAGGTAGGAGAAGAAGGTCAGGTCTTTGAGAGATGGATGAGAAGAAAGAGATTTTTGTGAATGAGGAGGTTAGCAGTTTACTCAACTAATAGGTTCCTTGTCTGCTTTGTGGCAGAGACCTGGGAAGGTGCAGTGGTCAGAGGGTAATAGTTGTGGAGTAAGACTGGGGAGAATGGCCCTAGGCATGGGGTATTCCAGCTGTGGCAGGGCTTACTGTGTCCCCAGCATAGCCTAAAAGGAGTCATTTAACTTTTGGGGGGTCATGCCAATGTCTTAGAGATAACCACCCAAGACTATGGATATCTTTCCAAATGGCTTACTCCTGTACATTTTGGTGGCCTTTTCATAACACTACAGGAGATGCAAGGGAAATCAGATCATGATAGAGACCTGACATTTCTATCAGCCTAGCACAGTTTTCCTCAATTCAAAATGCTTTTGTTGCCAGCAGACATTTGGCATTCTCTGAAAACATTTTTTGTTGTGGCAAATGGGGGTGGGGTGTTGTTACAGGCGTTGAGTTGTAGAGACCAAGCATGCTGTGAAATATCATACAGTGCACAAGAAAGCCACTACCACACACAAAAAATACTGGCCACATGTCAGTAGTGTTGAGATATGTCAAAAATATATCAATAATTCATAAAGATTGAGGTTGCGAAATCCTGATGAAATGATTTGGCTCTGTGTTCCTACACAACTCTCATCTGGAATTGCAATCTCCATGTGTCAAGGGAGGGAAGTGATTGGATTATGTGAGTGGTTTCCCCCATGCTGTTCTCATGATTGAGATCTGATGATTTGATACATGGTAGTCACTTCTCTTCTCTCTCACCTGCTATCACTTCTGTCTAACCTGCTGCCATAAAAGATATGCCTGCTTCCCCTTCCACCATGATGGTAAGTCTCCTGAGGCCTCCCTAGCCATGTGGAATTGTGAGTCAATTAAACCTCCTTTATTCTTCATAAATTACCAAGTTTGGGGTAGTATCTTTGTAGCAGTGTGAGAACAGACTAATACAACTGATGATCTAACAACAAAGCATTCTACATTTAATTTAATTTAAGGGGGGATAAAAAGTAATAGAAACATCTGATTTCTTCCATACTCAAGATTGTGGCTGTAAGGAGATTCCTGTTAAGATGGCTTATAGACACTCACATTGAATTGTTTTACCTTTGAACTAAGAGAGTTAGGAACTAAAATAAATCATTTTTCTTAAATTCTTCTAATTATGCTAATACACCTCTTATTTTTTTCATAGAATAAATGCAAAAATAGTTATGAACAACAAAGAATATTTATAGTCAATTAAACATTTTATTTTATTTATTTTAAATTTATTTATTTATTTTATTCATTTTATATCAAAGAAAGAGACCTATCTTAATATGTCAATTTAGGTAGCTGGATGCCATAATCACAGGTGGGTACCCCACGTGTGTTCCAGACCACCTCCAGACAGCTCGGTGATTACCTGTGCACAAGTCCAGATATCACTAGCTAATACTCAGAGACTTTTTAACAATATTATCAATCGTTCATAAAGATAAAGGTTGAGAAATTGTTCCTTTTCTAAAATGGGACAATTCAAAGTCTCTTCTCCTCAACCTTATTTTCTTTTTTTTTTTTTTTTAAGGTTGGTAGGTTTTTCTTTCTTTTTTCTTTTTTTCTTTTTTTTATTATACTTTAACTTCTAGGGTACATGTGCATAACGTGCAGGTTTGTTACATATGTATACTTGTGCCATGTTGGTATGCTATACCCATCAACTCGTCAGCACCCATCAATTCGTCATTTATATCAGGTATAACTCCCAATGCAATCCCTCCCCCCTCCAGCCTCCCCATGATAGGCCCCGATGTGTGATGTTCCCCTTCCCCAGTCCAAGTGATCTCATTGTTCAGTTCCCACCTATGAGTGAGAACATGCAGTGTTTGGTTTTCTGTTCTTGTGATAGTTTGCTAAGAATGATGGTTTCCAGCTGCATCCATGTCCCTACAAAGGATGCAAACTCATCCTTTTTTATGGCTGCATAATATTCCATGGTGTATATGTGCCACATTTTCTTAATCCAGTCTGTCACAGATGGACATTTGGGTTGATTCCAAGTCTTTGCTATTGTGAATAGTGCTGCAATAAACATACGTGTGCATGTGTCTTTATAGCAGCTATAATCCTTTGGGTATATACCCAGTAGTGGGATGGCTGGGTCATATGGTACATCTAGTTCTAGATCCTTGAGGAATTGCCATACTGTTTTCCATAATGGTTGAACTAGTTTACAATCCCACCAACAGTGTAAAAGTGTTCCTATTTCTCCACATCCTCTCCAGCACCTGTTGTTTCCTGACTTTTTAATGATTGCCATTCTAACTGGTGTGAGATGGTATCTCATTGTGGTTTTGATTTGCATTTCTCTGATGGCCACATGCTCATGGATAGGAAGAATCAATATCGTGAAAATGGCCATACTGCCCAAGGTTATTTATAGATTCAATGCCATCCCCATCAAGCTACCAATGACTTTCTTCACAGAATTGGAAAAAATGGCTTTAAAGTTCATATGGAACCAAAAAAGAGCCCGCATTGCCAAGACAATCCTAAGTCATAAGAACAAAGCTGGAGGCATCACGCTACCTGACTTCAAACTATACTACAAGGCTACAGTAACCAAAACAGCATGGTACTGGTACCAAAACAGAGATATAGACCAATGGAACAGAACAGAGTCCTCAGAAATAATACCACACATCTACAGCCATCTGATCTTTGACAAACCTGAGAGAAACAAGAAATGGGGAAAGGATTCCCTATTTAATAAATGGTGTTGGGAAAATTGGCTAGCCATAAGTAGAAAGCTGAAACTGGATCCTTTCCTTACTCCTTATACGAAAATTAATTCAAGATGGATTAGAGCCTTAAATGTTAGACCTAATACCATAAAAACCCTAGAAGAAAACCTAGGTAGTACCATTCAGGACATAGGCACGGGCAAGGACTTCATGTCTAAAACACCAAAAGCAATGGCAGCAAAAGTCAAAATTGACAAATGGGATCTCATTAAACTAAAGAGCTTCTGCACAGCAAAAGAAACTACCATCAGAGTGAACAGGCAACCTACAGAATGGGAGAAAATTTTTGCAATCTACTCATCTGACAAAGGGCTAATATCCAGAATCTACAAAGAACCCAAACAAATTTACAAGAAAAAAACAAACAACCCCATCAAAAAGTGGGCAAAGGATATGAACAGACATTTCTCAAAAGAAGACATTCATACAACCAACAGACACATGAACCTTATTTTCCATAGTCTCAACTCTGTTCTGCATTGGGCAGCTTGCACAGCAGTAAGATCTGCCATTCATCTTTCAGCGTTGAGCCTCTTGAGGATCTTTTTTATAATAAAAGTGTATCAGTATCTTTGTAAATCCAAAAATGGACAATGGAATTAATTGCAGTGTCAAGGATAGAAAGAGTTGACAGGAAAGATTTTCGGATAAAATATTGAATCGTGTTTGAAGGACATTTATGTTTTACCTTTCATCCTTTTATAAAGGGAAGAGATTTTATGAAACACAGCACTAAGCTAAGTAACAAGAATATGAGATAGTATTGAGCTAAAATCTTATACTGATATGACAATTCCACGTACAAATATAAAAATGTGATCTATTGCTCTGTAAAAGACAGTTGGATGAGAAATTAAATAAGCTGTGATAGCAATGCTTAAAATTAACATCCCCAGGTTTTAAGAGATTTTAAGAGTTTGATAATAATTGCTTTTTAAAAAATCTTAAGTCTATGGGAATTTACTGTTAAAGTGCAGCTTAAAAATAATATTTTCTATTTAATATATAAATGCAGGTGCTGTAGACACTGCTGACAACGTGTGTACTCAGAGACACAAACTGCTCTTTTGAGGTGAGCCTATAATATTGCCAAAATGCATAAGATTCAAAGAAAATTTAAGCAGTCTCTCCAATAAATGGCCACAAGGCAAAGAGGAAGGGAATTTAAACTATAATTCTAAACATGTAGCCCTTTTGATACATTCAGATAAACTAAACTTGTTTTATATCCAGATATTTGCAATTATGTATTTCAGTTTTCTTGACTATGTTAAAAACATTACTTATAGACCGACAATTCATTTTGGAAATTCTAAACCCAGTTCTTTAAAATAAAAAGGTGATCCAAGGTTGAGGTATATGGATAGGTTTGGGGCAGTTATCAATCAGTCAGCCATTCACCAGGGTCTAGCTAGTTGTGCCCTACTATTGATAATAACTGTTTAAAATCTAAGAAACCCGTTGTGATTCTATATGCCATGTCATGAGGAAGCACAGTCCCTCTCCTCATAACATGCAAATCAGTTGTTCGAGAAGCATCTTTGTCTTGCAATAACCTTAACTAGGTTATGTCCTTTGGATTTAGGTTTTCTAATTATCTAGGCAGTGTAAAATCCTCACCCATTTCTCTCCACTTTTCTGAAGAAAAACAAACAGACAAACAGCTACAACATGAAACCAGCCAAAAAATTATCTAGATATTTTTGTGGTTGATCACTCAGAATCCAGCACACAAAGACAGAATTTCTCCTTTCATTATATTATACTATTTTTTTCTTCTTTTTTCATATCACTCTTCCCTCTAAAACATAAACTCGCCCAGGGTCCAGTTATCGCCTTATTCAATTCTCCATTTCTGTGTCCTTATGGCCTGGCACATAGTAGGGACTCAAAAACTGTTGACTGAGTGAAATAATGATAGTTCTTGTTTTTACGTAATTTTAACGAATATGCAGAAGGCCACAGTAATAAAAGAATGATAAAGCATTCTGCCTCATTCTTTGCCCATGGAAATCTCTCTGACAAAACCACCATTTCTAGGGGAAAATGATATCATTATGATAGAGGAGAAACAGGCAACCCAAGCTGTATAGCAAAGGAAAGGGCAAGGACTTTAATAAATTACTTCTCATGTGAAAGATGGTTAGAGGTGGAATTAAGTGTGTTTCTTATAGCCTGGCAGCGGATGTTTAAGCCAACATAGTGTTATATATTTTATGTACTGAGAGGCAGGCTTGGCCCCTAGGAACCATCAACTACTGAATTAAATTTAATCACCTATGTTCATTTATTATAGATTCCCAAAGGCTTTTCTCCATGCTTCTAGGCAGCTGTGTTGGTTTCCCTTCAGCTTTTTTCTAACTTTTTAACCTTGTGACCATTTTTCTTCTTTCCAGTTTTATACATTTCTGCCTAAATGTTCTTGCTTTTCCCCTAAAAAGTGACCACAAGCATTTTGAAAATAGAAAAATACAAGTACTGAGGATACATGTATTTTTTAAATTTAGTGCCTTACTTTTTAAATTGAATTTTTATTTGGGTAAAAAATCTGGTATTTTCATAAGCTCTTTTGTCGCTAATGAGCATTGTTTCTGGTTGAAAATGCAATTCGCTAGAGCCTGGAGAATTGGGGGCTTAGATACATTCAAGTAGTAGTTGAACTATGACCACTTAACTGTAGGTCATGATTTCTCATTAACCTCTTGAAAACTAGCACATTCACCATTGCCTTGTTTCTGCCCCTTATACAAGACAGTCACTGTATTATAGCTTTCTAATAAACCCAAATGCATATATTAAATCACATTCACATTGTTCAAATAATTGTCCTTTATTTCTCTTTAACTCAATCTAGTGTGGGTTTTTTTTAAATCATTTTCTCCATCTGGAGGTAAAAGGCTTTTGTTCTGTGTCTTAAATACATACATTGATCACATTAACTTATTTACTCATCCAGTAAAAATCCTATGTCCTGTTGCAAAGTCTGATGCGCAGTAAGTGAGGCAAAGTTCTTACCCCCCAAAAGCACAAATTATGAAGTGCCTAAACCTTGTGGTGACTAATATCATATAAACATATCTCTAAAGAAAAACTGCCCCTCTTGCCTGGGGTAATTGGGCAGGATAGCCACCCCTGAGAAGATAATACAGAGTTTGAACTCCAATGAATGATTTAGCACATTTCACTAAATAGAAAAACAATCTTGCATATGAGTGCGTCTATGTGTACGTGCACTGGAAAAGGAAAGTTTGGGAAGAGCACAAGGTCAAAGATTTTTGTGATGAAACACTTTGATTTTGAGGAATCTGTAGCAATACGAAAATACATTGCATGTTTAGAGAATCTTAAGTAGTTTCATACTACTGAAAGTTAAAGGGCATTGTACTCTCTCTCTGAGAAACATCCAACAGGCAAGAAGGAACCACCACGGAACATTTAAACAGCGAAACCATTTATTAGACAATATAATATATGAATGCTCTAATTTACAAAGAACATGAGGCATATAGAGAAGTGTATTACATCAGGTCTATGTTTCAGAATATATATGTTGTATATATATATAATATATGTAATATATATAACATATGTACTATATATTATATAATATATGTAATATGTATATAATATATATTATATGTAATATATATGGTTACTGTATAGAAGAAGAGAAAAAGTAATTAGAAAAAAACTAGTCTCAGTAAATACAAGCATATCTCCTTGTATCACACTTTGCTGTATTGTGCTTTGGCGATGTTTTGTTTTTCACAAATTGAAAGTTTGTGGCAATCCTGCATCAAGAAAGTTATCAGCACCGTTATTCCAACAGAATGTGCTAATTTTGTGTCTCTCTGTCACATTTTGGTAGTTCTTACAATATTTTAAACTTTTATTTAATATTATATATATTATGGAGATCTGTGATCAGGGACCTTTGGTGTTAATAATATAATTACTTTGGGGCACCAAGAACTGCACCTATATAAGATGGTGAACTTAATCAGTAAATGCTGTGTGTGTTCTGATTGCTCCACCTACTGGCCACACTCCTATCTCTCTCTTCCTTGGGCCTCTCTATTCGCTAAGATGCCATTGAAATTAAGCCAATTAATAACCCTACAATGGTTTCCAAGCGTTCAAGTGAAAGGAAGAGTCACCCCATCTCTGATGTTAAATCAAAAGCTAGAAATAATTAAACTTAGTGAGGAAAGTATGTCAAAAGCCCAAATAGACTGAAAGCTAGGACTCTTGTGCCAAACAGTTAGCCAAGTTGTGAGGACAAAGGAAAAAGTTCTTGAAGGAAATTAAAAGTGCCACTTCAATGAACACATGAATGATAAGAAAGCAAAAAAAGCCTTATTGTTGATGTGAAAAATGTTTTAAGTGATCTGGATAGAGGATCAAACCAGCCACAACATTCCCTTAAGCCAAAGCCTAATTTAGAGCAAGGCCCTAATTCTCTTCAAGTCTATGAAAATGAAGAGAAATGATGAAGCTGCAAAAGAAAACTTGGAAGCCAGCAGTTTGGTTCATGAGGTTTGAGAAAATAAGTCTTTTTTTTTTTTTTTTTTTTTTGCCTTCAGACTGAGTCTTGCTTTGCTACCCATGCTAGAGTGCAGTGGCATGATCTCGACTCACTACAACCTCCACCTCCGAGGTTCAAGTGATTCTCTTGCCTCAGCTTCCCAAGTAGCTGCGACTATAGGAAAGCACCACCATGTCTAGCTAGTTTTTGTATTTTTAGTAGAGATGGTTTCACTATGTTGGCCAGGCTGGTGTTGAACTACTGACCTCAAGTGATCTGCCCACCTTTGCCTCCCAAAATGCTGGGACTACAGGTGTTAGCCACTGTGCCCTAAGACATTTTTATAACATAAAAGTGCAAGGTGAAGCATCAAGTTCTGATGTGGAAGCTGCAGATCTAACAAGATCTAACTAAGACAATTGCGGAAAGGTAGCTACACTCAACAACACATTTTCAACGTAGACAAAACAACCTTATATTGAAAGAAAGTGCCATCCAGAATTTTCATAGCTAGAGAGAATTCAATGTCTATCTTCAAAGCATCAAAGGACAGGCTGATATTCTCATTGGGGACTAACTGTAGTTGGTGACATTTAGTGGAAGCCAATGCTCATTTACCATTTAAAAAATTCTAAGTCCTTAAGAATTATACTAAATCTACTGTACCTGTATGATATAAAGGAAAACACAAGGCCTAGATGACAGCACTCCTGTTTACAGCATGGTTTACTGAATATTTCAAGCCTAGTTTCAAGACCCACTGCTTAGAAAAAAAGTTTATTTTAAAATAGTGCTGCTTATTGACAATGTACCAAGTCACTCAACAGCTCTGATGAAATGAATGAGGAGATTAATGTATTCATGCTTGCTAACACAACATCTCTCCTGTGACCCATGCATCAAAGAATAAATTTGACTTTCATATCTTATTATTTAAAAAATACATTTTGTAAGGCCATAACTACCATAGATATTGATTCCTCTGATAGATCTGGGCAAAGTCAATTGAAAACCTCCTGGATCTTTCATCATTCTAGCTGCTATTAAGATTATTTGTTCCCAACACAAAGAAATAATAAATGCCTTACATTATGAATGTGTTAATTACCCAAATCTGATCACTATATATGTTTTAAAATATCACTATTTACCCCATGAATATGTACAATTATAACTTGTCAATTTTAAGAAAGAATAATCATGATTCATGGGAGGTCAGAATATCAACCTTAACAGGATTTTAGAAAAAGTTGATCCCAACCTTCATGGATGACTTTGAAGAGCTCAAGACTTCAATAGAGGAAGTAACTGCAGATGTGATAGAAATCGCAAGAGAACAAGAATTAGAAGTGAAGCCTAAAGATGTGACTGGATTGATGTTATCTCATGATAAAACTTAAATGAATGAAGAGTTGTTTGTTATGGATGAACAAAGAAAGTAATTTCTTGAGGACAATCTACTCCTGGTGACAATGCTGTGAACATTGGTGAAATGACAACAAAGCATTTATAATATCACATAAACTTCATTGATAAAGCAGTGGCAGGGTTAGAGAGGACTGACTCTAAATTTGAGAGAAGTTCTACTGTGAGTAAAATGCCAAATAACAAACAGCTTTGCATGCTATGGAGAAACCTTTCATGAAAAGAAGAGTCAAGAAATGTGGCAAACTTTATTGTTGTCTTATTTTAAGTAATTGTCACAGCCACTCCAATCTTCGGCAACCACCACCCTCATCAGTCACCAGCCTTTAACATGGAGGCAAGACCTGCTGTCAGTAAAAAGATTACAACCCGCTAAAGGCTCGCATGATTGTTAGCATTTTTTAGCAATATAGTATTTTGTAATTAAGGTATATACACTGTTTTTTAGACATAATGCTACTGATCACTTAACAGACTACAGTATAAACACAATGTCTATATGCACTGGAAAACAAAAAATTGTGTGACTTGCTTTATTGTAATATTTGCTTTGTTGCAGTGGTCTGGAAATGAACCTGCAATATTTCCAAGGTATGCCTGTACAGTATACATCCTCCACCTGAAGTATTTTAAATTTTATATTTAATTTAGTAGTAGCTCAAGATTATCACTGTCACAAGTGAGTTAAATTCACATTTATGAAAAAATGTGCAGCATTAATGTGTATATTCATGTAAGTAATATATTTTATAAACTTTAGTTTGACTCAAAACAAGGCAAAACACTTATTATCACAACTTGGAACATCAGTAAATCAATATCATTATTTTTAGAACTAAGAAAAAAGTAAACTTTGAAAACTAATTTTAAGTATGTAATCTAAAATACGTATAAAGTAAAAATAAGTCATGAAATCTGTATATACTATGATCTTAACTAATTTATTTCTTTGTATTTCTGTACTCAACAAACATTTACAATAAAAAGAACATTTTGAAAGTAACTATATTAGAATATTATCTGTTATTGTCTCTGAGAAATGAGACTATAAATACTTATTTAATTATTCTAGCCTTTCAGCAATTATGGAATTATGTTACAGTTACAAAAATCAGAAGAAAGAGAAGGTAGGAAGAAGAAAAGAAAGAAAGTATGAATATAGAAAGGGAAGAACTTAAGTTTAAAAAAAAAGAGAAAAAGGCAATAAAAGGATGCATTGTTTTATGACTTGCCTGAGTAGAAAAGGAGATTTGAGAAAGAAAAACAATAAACTACAAAAAAACAAAAAACAAACAAACAAACAAAAACTACCCAAGTGGTTGAAACACAATGATTGCTTGTTGAATGTAAAAACTAACCTTTTGTGAATATTTTGACCACTTTACAAGACCTTGGACTTTGAGTATGAATTGTTGATCTGTTACAGTCATGTGCTGCAGTTTGTCTTTTTCTCACTCTTGCCAGTTCATTCCTTTCATGTCAATGGAAATGAGATTTAGTGATACGAAACGCATTTTTGTCAGCAAGTCATGCTTAGGATCCACACACAGTCAGGCATGTAGATAACACACACTGCTCTTAATATCCCAACAATTCAACCTCCATTTCTGACCTTTCCCACTTATGGCATATTGAAATATAAAAGTCCCAGTGTATGCAAACTTAAAAATGAGGAAATTTAAACTTTTGTCCCGGGAAGGATGTAATTTGGTTTAACAACTATGCTCACTAACTCTGAGTGTAAAATCTTAGCAGAGGGACTGGGTGGGGTTTACATGATACTATTAAATTCAATAAAGAGAAGAAAGGGTCTATTCATTCACCCATTCAAACTAATTTTTTCATTGTACTTTTTATTGTTTGTTATCCCTAAAAGGATGAAATTCAATATGTAAAATACGTTTTTTTAAGAGATGAATCAGCTCTAATGCCAAATTCGATAAACTCAGTTGCTAAATTCACATTTCATTATCATAAGAGGGGGGAAAATAAATGATTCCCCAAATGTTAACTATTTTTCTCAGAAGCTCCAATCTGGAAATTAAGGGTAAGTTATTGGAGTGCTTAGAAGCCAAATTGATATTTGGAAAATAAAACTCACATAATGATTTTTGCAGCCAGTGTATTTATTCTGAATCCGACAGCCATTAATACACTTTAAACTCCAGGGAATGGAAGGAACCAATGTGAGTTACTTTATTATCTCATTTATAGGGGATATATGACTTTAGAAAGAACTGTGATTACAGAAAATTTGGCTTCACCCCTTCATTGCCTGACACTTAATGTATTTATTCTGGAGATCCTATCTTCTCTAGCATAGAAATACCACAAAGATCTCATGGAATTACATGAAATGCTCTCTTTCAATGCCTTTGAAATTTCCAAAGAAGAAAATCATCCTTCAAACAGTCGGTAGCAAAACCTTCTGACAATAAGAAGCCCTAATAAGAGATGATAGGTCTATGTAAGTGATTAACAACTTTATTTATGTTGCCATATGGCTAATTCATGGTTTAAGCAAGGTAGGGCTGCATTGCTTTTAGCCTTCTAGTTTGTGTTAAGATCACAGCTTGCTAGATAAAAACCTCTCTGAGTTAGATATTCATTTCAAGAAACTCAACATATTGATGGATCTCTTCTATTTGTCTCTTTGAACATTTGTCTTGTTATTCCCAGCACAGAGAGGGTATACTAGAGCAACATGGAGCAATTAACAGAGCAAGGGATCTGGATTCAGGTGGCCTGGGTTCTAGGTCTGTATCTATCTTATAAAAAGTGACTCAAAGCAAGTTCTAAGCATCTCTGGACCTCAGTTTCCTCCTGGGCAACATGAGGACTGACCATTGTATTATAATATCAACTGACTCTGCAGTCTTAAAAATCCATCTCCTATGAATAAAGATGTGAAACTGAAGTAAAGGGACCATATTATTTGACAAAATACAACTCATTCTGAAAAAAAAATCAAAGTGCTAGAGATGAATTACATTACTACAAAAGTGCCGAGACCAGCTTGGTCAGGGAGACTCTAACCCAGCGGCGCTAGAGGAATTAAAGACACACACAGAGAAATATAGAGGTGTGGAGTGGAAGGGAAATCAGGGGTGTCACAGTCTTCAGAGCCGAGAACCTTGAACAGAGATTTACCCACGTATTTATTGACAGCAAGCCAGTGATTAGCATTGTTTCTATAGATTAAGTATTCCTTACGGGAAACGAAGGGATGGGCTGAAATAAAGGGATGGGTTGGGCTAGTTATCTGCAGCAGGAGCATGTCCTTAAGGCACTGATCGCTCATGCTACTGTTTGTGGTTTAAGAAGGCCTTTAAGCTGTTTTCTGCCCTAGATGGACCAGGTGTTCCTTGCCCTCATTCTGGTAAACCCACAACCTTGCAACGTGGGCATCATGGCCATCATGAACACGTCACAGTGCTGCAGAGATTTTGTTTATGGCCAGTTTTGGGGCCAGTTTATGACCAGATTTTGAGGGCCTGATCCCAACACAAAAGAGTCATTGTTTTGCTTTGCGCTTCAAATGTAGACACTAATATAGCCAAAGAGGTTGACCAAAACTAGATTCGTAAGGTATACATTTAAATTAATTATCAGGACATTAAAAACTGCTCTAAATAAGTAATCAAATTACATTGATTGGTTTGTTTTGTACCGTTAGTTGGTCCTAGTTCAAAAATGCTTGCATGTTTAGAGAAAATACTAAACAATAACAGATGATGCTATAAAAAGTGTGTGCACGTTCTTAAAAACAGTCTTACAGGACATTTTATTAAATGTGTGTTTTACAAAACCCAAAATAATTTTCTAACTATGTCTCGCAACACATTTAGAAGGAAATTTGTAATGCATAGGAAAAAGTAAGAAAAAGGACCATAATTTTCAATTAAAATTGACCTTTAAATTTCATAATGGACAAAAATCGACTCAGTGCCTACAATGCTTATATAGATAAAAATAATGATGATTGTATCCTGTCTAACACGGTGAAACCCTGTCTCTACTAAAAATACAAAAAATTAGCTAGGAGTAGTGGCGGGCGCCTGTAGTCCCAGCTACTCAGGAGGCTGAGTCAGGAGAATGACGTGAACCCGAGAGGCAGAGCTTGCAGTGAGCTGAGATCGTGCCACTGCACTCCAGTCTGGGTGAGAGAGTGAGACTCTGTCTAAATAATAATAATAATAATAATGATGATGATTGTAATAATAGCAATAATATTTAGCATATGAGTGCTACGATATCAGGAAAGCACTGTGATAAGCACTTGTATTGCATTATATCATGAAATTTCCCTAATAATCCTATAAAGTAGATAATATTATGTGACTTTACAGAGCAGGAAACTTGCTGACTTTCAATGTGAAAGTTGAACACTGACTACCCATAGGTACTAAGAAAGGAGCAATAGACATCAGGGCCTGCCGGAGGGTGGAGGGTGGCAGGAGGGTGAGGATCAACAAACTACCTATCAGGCACTATGCTCATTACTTGGATGATGAAATAATCTGTACACCAAACCCCCATGTCAGGCAACTTATCCATGGAACACACCTGAACATATACCCCTTCAACCTAAAATCAAAGGTGGAAGGGGGAAAAAAAGAAAGTAAAATGGCAGAATGAACAGGAATAAATATATTTGTTTTTCTCAAAGTGGTTTCTTCAAATTATAGCTAGATAGTGTTGCTTTAGTCATATTTAATCTGGCTCTGCCCATACAGCAATTACAAAACTGAGAAAAATAGTTTTCCTTTGGGAACTTCCTATGCTCCTTGCTAGATATTGTCTTTATTTGTCTAGTGTTTATTTTTTTAACTTTATTTTATTGAAGTGTAACACATAAAGTACACCAATATCACTTGTACAGTTTAACTTTTACAAAGTATGCACACTTAGACAACTTCCACCAAGATTAATATGTATAACGTTTCCAGCAGCCCAGCACTTGGCCTCATAGCCTCCTGTGGTCATTGCCCACCCAGTGAAATATAAGTGCCATTGTGCCTTTAACACTGTGTATTAATTTTTTGGTTTTATAGCTACATATATATATGTGTGTGTGTGTGTGTATATATATGCATATATATACACATATGTAAGTTTATATATACACACATACATATGCATATTTTTTAAACTTTTAAGCTCAGGGATACATGTACATGTTGTGCATATTTATTACATAGGTAAACATGTGTCATGGTGGTTTGCTGCATAGATCATTCCATCACATAGGTATTAAGCCCAGCATCCATTAGCTATTCTTTCTGATGCTCTCCCTTCCCTTATCCTTACAAGCCTCTGTGTGTGTTGCTCCCCCGACGTGTCCACATGTTGTCGTCATTCAGCTCCCACTTGTAAGTGTGAACACGTGGTATTTTTCTGTTCCCACATTAGTTTGATGAGGATAATGGCTTACAGCTCCATCCACCTTCCTGCAAAGGACATGACCCTGTTCCTTTGTATGGCTGCACAGTATTCCATGGTGCATATGTACCACATTTTCCTTATCCTGTCTGTATCTATCATTGTTGGGCATTTAGATTGATTCAACATCTTTGCTAATGTGAATAGTGATGCAATGAACATGCACATGCATGTATCTTTATAATAGAATGATTTATATTCCTTTGGGAATATACCCAGTAATGGGATTGCTGTGTCAAATGGTATTTCTGCCTCTAGGTCTTTGAGGAATTGCCACATTATTCAAAAGAATACGTATATGCAACCAACAAACACATGAAAAGTAGTTCAACATCACTGATCATTAGAGAAATGCAAATCCAAACCACAATGAGATACCATCTCACTCGAGTAATACATCTTAGTAGCAGCCGTTTGTACTCTTTCATCAGTGACTTCTTTTACTCAAACTCAAAATCATGTGTGTGGTTTATCTCTGTTCTTACAAATAGGAGTAATTTGTTGTTTTTAATTCATGTACAGTACTTCATTGTTTTGACTATACAACAATTTACGTATCCAATTCACTTGTGAGGAGCATTGGAAAATATGACAAAATTGGGGCCAATATAAATGATGCTGCTGTTGACATTCTTCTTTGTATCTTTCAATGCGTATATATGGATATACCAGTTGACTGAAACACAGACACATTGCAATTTAGAATTTATCTTGTGCAAGTGTGTGTGTGTGTGTGTGTGTGTGTGTACAAAATATTAGGTGATGTGTTGTTTTAATAGATACTGGAAACAAGTTTTCAGAAGTATTTGTAATATTTAATTTACCCTTAATTATTAAAACTTGTAATTGTTCAACATGCTAGTCAACACACTTAATATTGTCTATTGTCTATTTATTTTCTCTTTTTTTGTTTGTTTAATTTAAGCAATTCTTTATTTTTTATTTTTTGGTTTAACATGTTTTATTACATTTAAGCCTCACACAAAACTTGGTAGATACTAATGTCAAGTTAGCTTACAAATGAGAAAAAAATGATTCTCAGAGAAGCTTTCCTGTTGCATATCAGGAGATGGCAGGGTCTTGGATGGACATGGCAGACAATGCCTTCTTGATCATTATCATGGGGAAGTTTGGTGTCCAAGCCTTGGGTCAGTGTAGAGCACCACGATGAGGACAAGAAGCTTTCCTGTTGCATATCAGGAGATGGCAGGGTCTTGGATGGACATGGCAGATGATGCCTTCTTGATCATTACCGTGGGGGAGTTTGGTGTCCACGCCTTGGATCAGTGGAGAGCACCACGATGAGGACACCTCTGTGACCCAAACAGAGCAGAGTGCCAGAAAGACCATGAAAGACTCACACTTGACAGTATCACTTCTGCCCTCTGGGGTCTTGTGGTCAGCTGGAGAGGTGTGATGATGATACTAGACTCAGGAGACTGGGCTGCAATTCTGATGAGCGTATACTGGTATGTCTTTGATATCATTGCCTTTTAATTGGCATTTCTCTAATGAAGTACCATTTTGTAAAACTTTATGGTATGGTTTAGCTGCATTCCCATCCGAATCTTATTTTGAATTGCATTTCCCATAATCCCCATGTATCGTGGGAGGGACCTGATGGGAGGTAATTTAATAAGGGGGATGGTTACCCTCATGCTGCCCTAGTGATAGTGAGTGAATTCTCATGAGATATGATGGTTTTGTAAGTGGCTTTTCTCCCTTTTGCTCAGCACTTCTCCTTGTTGCCGTCATGTGAAGAACATGTTTGCTTCCCCTTCTGTCATGATTGTAAGTTTCCTGAGACCTCTCCAGCCATATGGACCTGTGAGTCAATTAAACCTCTTTCTTTTATAAATTACCTAGTCTCATGTATGTCTTTATTAGCAGCATGAGAAAGAACCAATACACTTCACATATGTGTGTTGACTTTCTAGATGTGTTCTTTTGTGAACTGCCTGTGCTATTTTTCGTGTTTGTTTTTTTCTATGAAGTGTTTTTTGTCTTTTTCTTATTGCTTTAAAGATATTCTTTATAAATACTGGATATAAGTCTTTTGTCAGATGTGTGCATAGCAAACATTTTCTTTCTCTGTTTTACATTTTATTTCTCTGAATAGTTTATTTTGATGGAAAGGAATTCTTAATTCCTTTCTTTAATGACATCCAGCTTATCAAAACTTTCTTTTGTGAATTCTGCTCCATTTAAGAAATATTTGTCCACCCCATGTCATAAGGATATTCTCCTATATTATCTTCTACATGCTTTATGGTTTCTCTATTAAATTTTCAGTGGCAGTGGAAGTCAACCTATTTATAATATGCCTAAACACCTGCATAAAAGACCATTTTGTTCTATTTTGATTCACAAATCCCCTTAAAACTCTGTTGAAAACTATAAACGGTCCTCTTATGCTATAGAAAAAACATGGGGGAAGGTTTTACTAGTCACCTTCACTATTGAAAAATTCATCCACTGGACTTTATCCCCTGCCTCTATGTTGTATGCCTAAAAATGTAGGAAGACTGGAATCCAGGAATGTGTCATCATAGCAACCTAAGAAATACCAGAGTGATTGGATTATTCAAAGGCACTTTTAAAAAAGAAAGGTGGTGGTCTTAGAACAAATAAAATAAATTTCTTAAAACCCTTCCACAGGATCAGCAATAAGTTCCTGCAGTAAATAAAAGCTTCAGTCAAAGAGAAATCATTTTTTCATGATTTTGGCAAAAATATGCAGAAACTTTATTTAGGTTACTTCAGTATAAGATACCTTAGATACTGGCCTATATTAATCCAAGCAACAGTAGAGTTTCTCCAGGAGGCCTAAAGGAAACAGATTTAGGGGTTCCACAACTGTCAGAATCAAGAGGCAGTAGACAGTTTCAGCCTTCCCACTTGCTAGAGAGATAGCAAATATATATCTAAGTTCTCTTAGGAAATATCCCAATATTTATACATAGTAAGTAGAGTTAATTATGAATACATAATATTTTCTAATCAATTAAACACAAAGTAACTTAGATATAATAAGACTTTTCTGGAATTTTAGACATGCTCACCATTGTTAAGAAATGTGTATAATTTACTAAATACTATTGGATAAAATCTATTACTTAAGGGAAATATTTAATGGGTTTAAAAATTGAAATGCTACAAAAATCATTTTTAAAATAATTAAAAGTAAGAAAAAAGGCTGTGTTGAAAATGTAAAACATAAATTGAGCAAGATTTTAGCAACTTCAATAGAACAACTGTTAATTATTTTAAAAAACAAGAGATAGCTGCAGTGTTTGAAGGATGATTTAATGAAACACAACAGGTGGTTTAAATAAATTATGAATGTACATTAAAACTTTTGGCTGGCACAATCATCATTGCTATAATTATTCCTAATATATTTAGAGTTTAGAGAACTGGTTACTCAAACATGTCTGTGTTTGTGTGTGGAAAAAAGAAAAATAGGATGTAAAATGCAGGAGAACTTCGACTCACTAAACATTTCAAAACAAAGATGTAGGAACTTGAAGTACTTGAGGCAGCAAATGTTTACCTTGCCATTCCGTATCAGGCATGCAATAGCAGACACAGCATTCATGTATTCATTCCTAATTAATACTAATAGATGATTTCACCAGTCAAAATCAATGAAAATCAGATAATTTAGAGAATGCATGGAGTGTACCAACAAAAAGATATTCCTGACAACACAGAAGGAAATACTCTTGAGTGACTAAACTTCTACAGACTCCTCCAGAAAAATAGTATTAATGTAATTATGCAAGAAAAATTTGGAGATTTAGGGACAATATGGTAATAGGAATGAGATCTGTAATGATATGGAAAATATGAACTCATGAGTTAGTCAATTAACTCATGAGCAGAATGGTATAGCTCAAAGAATCTGAGTTCGAGAGACAAATAGATCTGTTTGGATAATAGCTTACTCAGTGTTTAGTCTCTCAGGTACAGTTTTCTCACATATAAAATCACTGTAAAAAAAAATGCCTACATTGCAAAGCTGTTTTGTGAGCTGTAAATATATAAAGTGCCTGAAGATGCAGTCAATGCATGAACACTGTCATTAGGACTAATAATGTCCTTCTCTTTTCATGAATATCTTTTGTGTCCATGAAATGGGGGAGAAATCCTTGAAATGCCTATCAAACTTGAGAACTCCGGGAAGAAGTAAAATACGACCTTAGGCTATTAAATCTTAGAAAATAAAAATCTAGCAGCTTCCAATTCAGTCTTCTGCCTGCTACCTACCTGCCATGTGGCCTAGAGGTGCTAAAAAAGCTTTTTGTCGAAATGCTGGTGTTCTGACCACTAGCAGCAACCTTATTTTCATTGCTTAGTTGACTGGAAAGGGTCGCCATCCATACATATTGCAATTTTGATATTGCAGAGTCACATTGCAATTGTTCTACTAATTTCCTCTGGTGGTCACAATTGTTCATCGTTATCAGTCAGACCCAGAGCTCAACGGGGCCACTGTGAAACTGCAGTTGAAATCCATTCCCGGCATGCTACATCCGTCCCCAGTGACCCTCAGTCTCAAACCACCACGTAGGATGTTCTGTTTGAGGCACTTATACGCTCATGGGCCTCATGAATTATCACCGACAAGAAATACATTTATTTCCATGTGAATTCCATGATTAACAGTGCTATAAATAATGGTAAGCCAGAGGAAAAATTTTTAATTGGAAGCACATGGGCAAGGATTTTAGGTTTCCTTCTATTTCATCAGGGTGATTTTATTTCCATGGGCATTCATTATCATACCTGACAACTGATGGCTTTATAGGTGATTTTATTGGCGGTTTTAGAGAAGACTTAAACAGGCAGAGATTAGCAAAGTAACAAGTGACGTTGTCAAGCAAGGAGGTGGTCATCACTGTGTAGGCAGAGAAAGGGGAGGAAAGGTGAAGAGTCTACCACTCATTTTTTTCACACAGAAGAAATGTGAAGGTTGAAAAGATGGAAAAATGGCATTAGACAGAGTTAATGGGAATAGTTAATAGAAAAAGTGGTTCTACAATTGAAACATACCTCTAAATTTCACACAATAACATGGTAACCAGGTCACATTGCCGAGAGCACTGAGCTATGTGAAACTAAAGCAGAAAAGCAAAAAGTCCCACCGCCAGATTTACTTTCATGCCTCTGCTGAATGGCCATCTTTCAGCCCAGAGCCAGGAATTGATTCTCTGGCACCTCTTTTCTCAATATTTTGAATTTGGATTTATCAATTTGTGAGCACTTGAACCATAAGCAAATATATGCCTAAGAGGTTCTTGTTTTGTACAAGTATGGAGTTAATCATTCATCATTTATATGTTATTTTAACAAGGTAAATGAGACAAGACAATGATCCTGTACATGCTCACATTTATATAACTAATTTATCTTTCATGTGCAGATTTTTAGACTAATAGTTGCCCTGAGATTCATACCATTCGTAAATCACATGTAAAATTATTTGGTAGTAGGCTTGTGGTATGTACCAATCAATGGAGTAGTTTCAAAAATCCAAAATTTAGAAATGATAGAAATAAAAGCAAGTATTTACTGATTATGGATTTTCATACCTATTATTCATAGTATCATGTTTTCATGCATATACTTAGACTTAATATTCAGCACAACAATATGCAGTAGTTACTCATATTTTAACAATAAGGAAACAGGCTAAAATGGCATAAATGTTATCCATTTCTCCAGCCAAAGAAATATAAACTAGTATGAGAGATACTTGATCCCCAAATTATCTGGTTATAAAACCCATAATCTTTTCAACTACTCCAAACTTGGTAAGTGACTGATACCATGATAGACATTCAGGGAATTGTTGGAGCAAAATAAAACTTGTTTTATCAAAATAATCAAAATGTATGTGTTTTAATAGGGTATGTTGTATCCTGTTTTATTAGGATATTTCTCAGTTATCAGAAAATCTTCCTATAATTAGACAGACAGTAATCAAAATCGGAATAGCAAATAAAAACAATCTGAAAGACCTAATAATAGCTTTAATTATGCATATGTAGGTGCTTCATATTTTGTTTTTAAAAAGAGTAGGGGCCGGGCGCGGTGGCTCAAGCCTGTAATCCCAGCACTTTGGGAGGCCGAGACGGGCGGATCACGAGGTCAGGAGATCAAGACCATCCTGGCTAACACTGTGAAACCCCGTCTCTACTAAAAAATACAAAAAACTAGCCGGGCGAGGTGGCGGGCGCCTGTAGTCCCAGCTACTCGGGAGGCTGAGGCAGGAGAATGGCGTAAACCCGGGAGGCGGAGCTTGCAGTGAGCTGAGATCCGGCCACTGCACTCCAGCCCGGGCGACAGAGCAAGACTCCGTCTCAAAAAAAAAAAAAAAAAAAAAAAAAAAAGAGTAGAAAATGCTATCTAGAAACCACAAACCATGTGAAATCTGCCTTTTGCTTCAACACAAATATTTCTATAAAGACAAAAAATTAGTGATGCTTTGAGATTTATTTTCAGAGTTTTAAAGCTACCAATTTTATTTTTTTGAAGAACAGAGCCTAAGACTTAATAGTTATACAAAAGATAAATCATCTATCCATGTAATTAACTCAAAATTACAATGGCAATAAAGGTACAGTTAAATTCATATTGATATATGAAATTGTATAGAATGTTAATACATTTAATTGACATTTAATAAGATAGCTGCAGCAAGTTAATTGGATATCAATTTACGTAGTTCATAAATGTCATTTTTTAAATAATTAAGCTCATATCCTGAAGTTAATGTTCATATAGTTTACCATGAATTATTAACATCTATTTATTTATATGTATATAATGTGTTTCAGTCTTCCACATGTCTTTAATCAAAAAAAATTATTTCTTATTTATTTATGCTTGTCAGTTAATGTGCAGAAACATAATACATTAATTTTCGTCATTACAACTGAAATCAAACTTACATGGCCACTTACTATTGTTCCTTAAAGCCTGCAAAATATACCCAGTTAAAACTAAAAATCTTTTCTTCTTATCAAGTTCTTGAAAAATACCTCAAATTTACTCTTTTCTCTAAAGCTTACTTAACTCTCCTTCACGTATAACAAATTTCTTCTTGCTGTCTCCTCCTTTTGGGTCTTGGAAATTGTGTCCTACCAATAACTACTCTTTAATTTTATGGCCTTGGAGTTGCTGGGTAAAGATGAAAAACAATAAAGCTGATGCACAAATGGTTCCTTCTTCATTTCATAATCAAGTAGAGAAAAATAAACAAAGTTTAAAATATTACAATAGGTATAATTTCATCAGCAATATTATGTCACAGACTTGGAAAAGTTAAGGCCATACCTATTGGTCCAGCTAGATAAGCTAGACAAGATATCAAAAACAATTGCCCTAACTACGTCAGAACACAAAGTTACCTGAATCTAGCTGCCCATATTAAGAGCAAGATGAAAACCAAATGAGCTAGCAACTCTTCAAATGTAGTGTGAGCAAAACATAACCAAAGGAATAGAAACTACTTCAATAAAAGAGTTCTCTAAAACTGTACCATCTGATAAGGATTAGGTGATAGTTTGAATTCAATGAAATAAGTGTATAATGAACATTACTTATGAGAAAAGTGTGAGATTTTGTTTTTAAAGCAGCACCAAGGGAAAACATTGAGTATAAAGTAATCATGCATTGGAAACAACAAATAACGAAATAGACATGGCCAAATATTAGTGAATTTAATCAAAAACATATTGCACAGAAAAAAATGATACAGTTGCTGTGAAGGGTTAGAAAAAAGAGACTAAAGTAATTCAGGAAAAGATGACAAATACAAAGACCATAGGAAACCAATGTAACCAACCTACAGTTTACTTGTTTCCTGAAATTGACAAGTCAATGTATTTGTTATGAATATATTTTATCTATTATATACACAATAGACAAATATATGTGTTGTGTGTGTGTGTGTGTATGTGTATGAAATATATATCTATCTCAATATATTTTCTATGGACTGAAAGTTTGTGTCCCTTCAAAATTTGTATGTTCAAGTCATAGAACTCACAATCATGTTTGGAGATAGAGTTTTGAGAGATAATAAAGTCGAGATTAAATCATGAGGGTGTGGCCTCCAAGATAAAATTGATCCTCTTATAAAAAGTGATATTGGAAATCTTGCATTCCTTTTCTTCCTCTACCATGTAAGGACACAGTGAGTGAGAAGGTAGCCTTCTGCAAGCCAGGTGGACAGCCCTTACCAGAATCTCAACATGCTGAACCTTCATCTTGGACTTTCCAGCCTCTAGAACTGTGAGGAATACAAGTTTCTGTTGTTTTGTTGGCCTGGTCTCTGGTATGTTATTATGACAGCCTGAGCTAACTAATACAAGATTTAACACCAAAAATTCAGAAATAAAATATGGAAAAATTGTTAGGAAATTAGTCACTGGGTCTATATGGTGAAAACACACATTGTATGTATGACAACAAAAATGATTTGGAGTGCTCAACATCAAAACATCCTGTTGTTAAGCTATTGAACTTCAGAAACAAGAGTAAGAAAGGCAGTATGTAGGCATCGAGGAAGAAAAAACAGATAATGTATTTTTAAAGGAGCGTAATATGTTCTAGGTCATTACCTCAATACTGTTATAAAATTTGGTTAACTTACTGCATTAACTTACTGCATTACCAACAATACCATCACAAATGAAGGTATTGTTCAGGCCTCCAGGTGGAAAAGCAAGTCGCCAACAAGAGTTGAAAAATAGACTGACTTCATCTTTCTCTTCTATAGTATCTATAGTAAGAACATAAAGAGTCAATGGCTATATATATAGGTGAGGACCAAACAAACGGGTTACTCACAAATACATGCCGTCAAGCACCCTTTATAACATATAGGCAATAGCTAGTCATTTAAAATAATAAAAATGAGACCACTGTATCATTGAGGTCATATGGTCTTTAAAAAATGAAGAAAAAAGAAAGTTATTTGAGGATGCAATCAAGTCAAACAATAATGAATTGAAAGTCAAACAATAATGAATTGAAATAAATAAGCAGGTAATTGAAAGGCGATGTATACAAGTGGTACAAGTATCAAATTTATTTAAATATCAAACTAAGATTAAATAACTAAAAAAGTGATTAGATAATAAATGTAAATATTAAAATCCCTGACAAGGTGAAAAGTATCAGCATTAAAATTGGTAGATAAAAGGAAGGAGGCAGAAGGCTTGAAAAAGAGAAGATGATGCAATCTTTCATGAAAGAATATGTATTAATACTGCGAAACTCAAATTATTTAGTTTAAAAAACTCATTATTTAACAGCTTTTTAAGAGTTATAATGACCTTTCAGCTAGTATTTTTTTTGTGTGATAAAACATAATTTGTAGTTTGGCTACTTCTTCCTATGTCATATAGCTTTTTTCCATTTGATTAAATCAAATTATGAATAATTCAATAAAGTGAATGCTGTTTTAACAATAACAGGTATAGTTTGACTCAATTCTTACAATTGGTTTTCTATCTATGCATCCATCTTGCAATTCATCTTTTTTACATTTGGACATCAATAATTATCTAGAATTACGATAACTAAATTTTAATTCTCATTGTGTTAGAGTAGTATAGAATTATACTTTCTTCCTTCCTTGTACCTTTTTGTATTCTTCAGAGCCTAATAATCAAAATGTATTGATTGTATACATTATTCTAAAATAAATACATAAATCCAGAAATTACTTTATCTTCCACTACCACTAACTTTAGTGACATGTTGATATATATCCTTTTACCATATATTCAGGGAGAACGAAATAGAATATTCTGAATATATTATCTGTCAAGGACACAAAGCCTTACCTACATTTTCCAAACTCTGTATCATAATTTGAATTTACTTGCACATTCTCTGTTGGAATCTTCCATTTTTAATACATCTCATATGCTACCTCTTTTTGAGAAAACCTTCTCTCATTTCTTTTTGAAATTAGCTTTTTCACCTTTAGGGTTCTCAAAACATATTTTTTACTCAACTTCTATTAAAATATAACTATTTTAACATATTCTGTAAAATATAAATTCGTTAAGAGAAGGGACCAAATCTTAATTGTTACATTATCTGGAAAGCTCGTCAGTAATTTTTCATAGTTCAATAAACATTTTCTTAGCTATGATATAATAAGCTTTGTTAACATTGCTAGTCAGGTATATATTGGTTTTGTGTTTCTGTGTATTTACAATAAACACAAATGTAAGGTGTAATCAAGTATATTTTTTAAATTTTTATAATTGCCTATTCTAATTACACAAGTTTTAAAGCGTGCCTTTCTACAATGGGTGCTTGTATTTCCATTACAGCTAATGGTCTGGGAATTCCACTTAAGCACTATTTTGCTGTACTGCTTGCAATTCCTTTATGTGTTTGGATATAAAATTTAACTTTTTTAAAAGCAATTTGCCATTTGGATTTTTCATTAATTCATACTGGACTCCTCTCTCTCATGAGTCTTGTGGCTAGAAAAAATAGAGTGAATAAACCACACTGTAGCACTGTGGCTTAACTGATGCTAATATGGACATCAAGGGATTTAAAGGCCACCATTCATTCTACGTATGTCTCTGCATTATACCCACCATTTGACTAATGCAACTAAAATACATCTTTTTTTTTTTTTTTTTTTTGAGACAGTTTCACTCTTGTTGCCCAAGCTGGAATGCAATGGCGTGATCTCAGCTCACTGCAACCTCCACCTCCCAGGTCCAAATAATTCTCCTACCTCAGCCTCCCAAGTAGCTGGGATGACAAGCACGTGCTACCACACCCAGCTGATTTTGTATTTTTACTAGAGATGGGGTTTCTCCATGTTGGTCTGGCTGGTCTTAAACTCCCGACCTCAAGTGATCCACCCACCTCAGCCTCCCAAAGTACTGGGATTACAGGCGTGAGCCACCGCACCCAGCCCAAAATAGATCTTTTTAATGGTATAATTTGTAACTCCAATGACAGAGGAAGAGGATTTCCTGTACTTACAAAAAGGGTTCGTTGAAACTAAATTAGATTTTGTTGAATAAACCAAAAAGAAAATATCCCAGATACAATTCAACTTTTGGGAAATCAGTTTATATAAGACAAAACCCTGGCACATGATGTGCTGATTTATTTTAGGACTGAATTTTCCTGTGTGAATAATATCAAACAAAATGGAACTTGCCATAGCCACATGTTAATTTATTGCCAGTTTACAAACAAGTGAATTTTCTGTAAGTAGAAGTAGAACTTTTTTGGTTTTGTTGTAAATCTAACTAGAACATATATTTTAATTTTTGTCAAATTGACTTGATTTTCAATATTTTGAAATAAGAATACTGTGTAGAAGAAACCGTTTTTGTTTTTGTTTTTCCTAAGAAATCAGAATATCTTGAGATATTGGCTCCATTTTCCTCTATGTTAAAAATTGCAGAGTTGAGTAGTGAGAGTCTCCTTTGGAAGAGATATAAAATCTCCAGTTTGCCAAACACTCACCATGCCCTCTTTCTGTGAACAAAACTCATTATCATTTGAGATACTTTTTAAAAAATTAATAGACTTTATGTTTTAGAACAGTCTTAGGTTTATAGAAAAATTGAGCAGCTAGGACAAAGTTCCCATATTTCGTTTTCTATGCACACAATTTTCCCTATTATTAACAGCTTGCACTAGTGTTGTATCTTTGTTACAATTCATAAATCAATACTGATGTGTTATTATCAACTAAAGTCTGTAGTTTAAGTTTCATTCTTCACACTGTACAGTTGCATGGGTTTCAACAAATGCATGATGTCATGCATTCACCGTTACAGTAACACACAGAATTGTTTCCCTATCCCTAGAATCTCTCTTGCTTCACCAATTCATCCTTCTCCCTTTCCCTGAAACCCATAGCAACCATTGATATTTTCACTCTCTAGATTGTCTTTTCCATAATCTCATATAATTAGAATCATACAGTATATAGCCTTATCACATTAGTTTCTTTCACATGGGAATTCATATTTAAGATTTCTCCATACATGTTCATAATTTGGTAGCTTTGTGTGTGTGTGTGCACACGCATGTGTTTTTAATTATTAAATAATATTTTATCCGATGAATGCAGCACAGTTTGTTCTGCTTGGTTTAACAAAGTCCTTAGTCTGATCATGTACAAACATCTTAGTTGCTTCTACTTTTTGACAATTATCACCAAAGCTGCTATGAACATTTGCATACAAGATTTTTTGTGGGCT
Organism: Rhinopithecus roxellana; assembly: GCF_007565055.1. NCBI lineage: Eukaryota > Metazoa > Chordata > Mammalia > Primates > Cercopithecidae > Rhinopithecus > Rhinopithecus roxellana. The sequence goes on along the minus strand of NC_044553.1, from coordinate 141,227,951 downwards.
TAAATTTTGAAATTAGTTGGGTAACTGTCAAATAGCACAACTGATGATTGCATGGTAAGGTTGTGTCAATTTTTTAAGAATTGATGAATTTTCTTCCAAAATGGTAGTAGCATTTTAAAGTTTAAAACAACATGTATATTTTTGTCTGACAGATCCTGTAGATCAAGAGTCTGGAATGTATTATCTGGGGTTTTGCTCAGGGCATCACAGTGCTGAGATCAATATGACATCCTGGCTAGGGTCCTATCTGAGGCTCAGGGTTTTCATAAGTCTTATTCAGATTGTAGACAGAACTTAATTCCTTGCAGTTGTGGGACACAGGTTCAATTTTTTATTCTTTTCTATTGGTCAGAGTTCACTTTCAGCTCTTAGATGCTGCCCAGAGTTCCTTGCCATAAAACTGCCCCCATGGATCCTCTCACAACTTACCTGTTTTTCTCAAAGCTAACAGGAGAATTGCTCTCATGATTTGAACCTCTCTGATTTCAGAAAGGGACCAGTTCTTTGGAAGGGCTCATCTGATTAGGTCTGCCCCACCTAGGATAATCTCAGCTTTGGTTAACTCAAGATGAACTGAATTAAGACTATAATTATATCTGCAAAAACCCTTCACCGTTAACATAAAATATGATCTAATTATGGATGTGACGTTTATCATATCTTTAGTCCTGCCCACATTGAAAGGGAGGGGATTATACAGAGATTGTGCACCAAGGTGTGGAGATTTTGTCGGTTATCTCAGAATTCTGTCTACTTTTAAAGAACAATGAGTAGAAATGGAACTGCATAGCATGCACACACATACTTTCATATTTAAACCAAGTGTTTATATATTTGAACTGCTTTACTGGTTAATTTCACTTGAAGTACTCTGCAGACATTTCACTGGAGCCAGTTGTTGACCTCTTATTTCTACCAGATTAGTCTAACTTCTTTGTGTATTTTCCGCTTAGAGGAAGAAAACAATATTGCTTTCACTGAAAATATCAGTTTCTTTTTTTTTTTCTTCTTAGAAGGCCTTGTCATTTATTGCATAAACAGAAACACAAATTGCTCACTCTGATCTGACCCTTGCACTTCTCTTTCCATTTAAAGAAGAGCTTTACATTGGTGATCGACAGAATAATTTCTCTCTGTATATGTCCCTTTAGTAGTATGTGTTATGACTTTGTTGAACCAAACAGATTTTTCACACAATTTTGGATCTCCCTTCCTTGTTAGAAATACAGAAACAATGAAAAATGTGCCTTTTCCCAAGGAAAAACTCTTCACTCCATTGTGGGGCTTTCTTTCCTTCTGACCTGGTTGTCCTGTCATCTGGCTTAATATTTTCCTCATGTGTCCTCGTCTTGCATATTGAAACACAAAATTTTAATTCTATGAGGCTGAATTAATGAGACTTTATTGAAAGTTTAACATGGTAATTTGAGTACTGAATGCTACAAAAACATATTTATTTTCCAAGCAATGCTTCTTTATCTTTTTCCCAAAGGGGAAGATTTATTTCTCTCAGTATGCTTTACCCTGCTCCAGATTGTAATATTTTTCATTTTGGGGACCCTCCACCTGTGTCTCTTTCTGGGGTTTCCAGGAAACTTAAGGAAGGAGTCAGCCTTTTAATCAGCCAGAGTGGGGAGGATGCAATTCCCCACAGCTCCTCTGACTGTTGGATGGCTGAGAGGTAAGGTGAACTCATTCATTAGGGAAGCTTCCCCATGCCTTCCTGTTGTTTATAATCAGTTTGTTTAAGAGTAACATTTTCAGTGATTTGCAGTGATTACCAATTTTGAAGTGATTACCAATCCCCAGAGAAAAAATAATGACGTTTTGATTTCTATTTTACTTTTTCTTTCCCTCCAGTGTCTCTGCTATGCTAATATTTTATAACAAGGTGAAACTTAAGAGGAGAATCCTTCCATAAATGGTATGGTGGTATTTAGGATTTGGAATACTGTGGCATGTTCCCAAACTGGCAAGAAAGGAAGAAAAAAAGAGATGGGAGTTAAAGGAGAAAGCCAAGACCAATTGGATTCAGATCATTATTAAAATGTTTCAATAGAAAGTACAAGAAAGGAAACGGTCCAACCAATGGCAAAGAAAGCAGTACATGGCAAGAAACACGAACCTGAACATGAGGAACATGTGTGACAAACACTCTTGGGGATACTAGTCCAACATTTTAAAACATTTTAATATTTTAAAATTAAAATCAGAAAACTTATTTTTTCTATTTCTTTAAACACTTATTAGACTAGATTGATTTATTTTCCAAACAAAAATAATTTTGAACTTGACTAATTTAATATTCCTTTCAACATTTCTAAATCTAAATCAGATTCCTCACGACTGTTTTGGCAAAGCAAACTCCTTGGTATTTTGGTATTTGGTGGACATTCAACCTCTTCCAATAATACTTATTTATAAAGCAAATGGGCTAGTTGTTTGAGAAATGAATAATAAGTATGAAACACAATGACTGAATAGAATGCATTTTCAAACTCGGGAAGATCAGAACCAAACATACAAATATTAAACAATATAAAATCCAGAAAATAATGTGGAAGGATCATGTATTGCTTATTATCTTTCTCAGTTCATTAAAACATGATTCATCAAGAACAAAGTAAGAAGTGAGAACAGTTCCTCCGAAACATGATTATCAATTCATGTATCTTAACATCTGATTGTGAAAGTTGAGTCATTCTTTTGGAGAACATTGAAGATAGTCTTCATCTTCTGCTACTCAATGTGTGGTTCATGAACCAGTTACATTGGCATCAGACGGCAGTTTGTTGGAAATGCTGAGTCTCAGATCCCGTTCCATAACCATTAAGTCAGAATTGCATTTCAACAAATTCCCAGATAACTTGTGTGCACCTTAAACACACTGGATAATCCAAACTACATAACACTATCTTGATTTTACCTAAACTAAATCACTTACCATATATACATGTGTATATTTTATTTTTTCTCAGTGATGTATTGCAAACTTACCACGTGATAAACCTGTGTTAGGAACTTAATAGATCATTGCTGACTAGTTACTGGAATGGCTTGCTAGGATAATCTGTTCCCTTCATCCATTGACTGGTATTGACTCGCTATGTGTTTTATGGTATATTTTTACACAGCCACATAATTCCTCTTTATTGTGAAAAGAAATATTTAGAAAATTAGTGGAGAATCCATGCAGCTATCATTTATTCCTCATTATTGTCACTTTTTGAGTCTGATTTAAAAACACTTGACTTCTTTCTAGTCTCGGGCATGCAGTACAATAATTATTTTCAAATATTACATTTGTGTCACAATCCAGGGACCAAAGCTAGGGCAAGTTTAGTATCAAGTACAAATGTTTAAGAATGACTACAAATACCAAAGATAATCTTTTGCAATTTTCTCAAACGAATCATTGGATTTAATTTCCATTATAATAAATCATTCAAGTTGAATAGTTTTACACTTCTTAAAATAAAGCAAACATCTGACCTTTTGGCTATCAAATGATTTTATATTTAGTAACTTTATTTAAGGAAATTAAATTCATTTAAGCAAAATTTTGAAGGAAAATTGTTCAACTTAATGACATTCAAATCTTAACTAATATCCAGCGTGGGGATCGCTGAGATTCAATATCCAAAAGATACATTAGCCTATCTCCTGCCAGTTCAATGTCATTACATATAACATATAATTTAAGTATTTTTCACATCCTCTCCTTTTATAATGTCTTGACTAAAAAGGTTTCTGGCAAGTACAACCTTCTTCATGACTGACCTTCTAAGGCTAGTTATGTATAACCAGCATACAAATCAAATTGAACATTGCTTATGATATTAATATTCTCACATAGTCATATGAATTCACAATTCTCTTCCTTCCTAGGTTAGGGGCAATTCACACATTCATCACACTTATTTTAGGCTTCACATTTATTTAGGCTTCCTATGTATTTGTTGTAAAAACTGACATCTTAGCTATTTTCTCATGGAACCATAGAATTTCTGAATGAAAGAAGCCTGAAGAAAATCTAGGCAAACATATTTATTTTATATCAGGAAATTGTGATCTAGAGATAAAACTCAATGGCATGTGCCCAACACATTGTCTGTAGTCAAACTGAGATTGAAAGAAAACAATCTTTCAATCTACAGATAAATATAATGTCTTTCCTTTTACATATATGATGCTTTTATTATAAATAATTTGATTGCTGGATTTCTTCTAATTAAGCACTTTTTAGTTGTTCCCATCATTATTTTGTTATACATTCTGAATAAAAATGGCAATCAAGAAGGTTCTATGTGACCATTTCAGCCAAGGAAACTGGAGATAAAGACTAAAGACTCAGACCGGGAGGATTCCAGAATGGCAGAGAGAGAAACATGAAAATCTCTTCCCAAAACTTAATGACAAAACCTGATGAAGTTATCAAAACCAGGTCGGTAAATTGAGGCAAACAACAAACGGAAAGTCCTTTATTCAAGACACATCACTGAACTCCAGGTAAGAATAATGGGAGGGAGTCTGCAGTTCATCAGTGGGGGCTTCCTACTCTTAATCTACCCTCCCCACCAACCTTCACATTGCAAAAAACAACAGATTTGCTGCTGGAAGGGGCAGACTGAATGAAAGTGGAACAGAAAAAAAATCCATACCCCTGGGCATTGGAAACTGTAGGAATATCAATGAAGGACGAATGGAAAAGGCCAATGTTACAGCTAGCACTTCCTTGTTTCCTGGGACCACAGTATTTTCAAAGCTCATCTTGCACTTTTCTTTCCTCAACAGAAAGTCAGCCATTTCTCCAAGGAGCTCTGGGTTCTTCTATGGGAGGGTAAGCATTTAGAAAACAAAATCTGGGAGTTAGGTGTGCTCTCTGGTTGTTTGGGTGACAATGCCAGTCTAGTACCCTTGTCCTAGTCAGTTATTCAATATTTTGCCTAGAGGCTTTTGTGAAATTAAATAGTTTTATAAGTCTTAGATTTGATTATTGCTGCTTAATTTTGCACAAATACTCACATCCCTTTTAATATATTCTCTTAGGCCTTTTGGGAAGTTGTCTTGGATTATAGATTTAAATATTTGTTTTTTAGGGCCTCTGATTATATGTGTTGTTATTATTTTATTAGCCTTCCATTTTTACCACTGTATCTCTGACTTTTTCACCTCTTTTTTAACCTCTGTTTATTTTTATGATGTTAACTTTCCTTAAAGGCTTACTCCATTTTCATTCAAATCCATTTACCTTGGGCTTTTTGTAAAGTATTCTTCATGTTGAAGATGATTATGTTCCTGTCTTCCACCCAACCTTCTTTCAATCAACAATTTTAAAAATATTTATTTCTTTTTTTAAAAAAATTTGAATTTGTAATTGATGGTTTCTAATTTTCCCAAATACTATTCTGGATATACTCAAATCACTTTAAATATACCAAATTTAGTTTGGATAGGTGAATGTTATCAGCTAAGGTGTGTTTGTTCCATGTTTTCTGAAATCTTCTTGTAAGTTTTAATGATATTATTAATTTTTATCTATTCATTTTGTGGACTTGGAATATTTACATGATTCCTAATTCAATAATTTTTTTTTCTTTAGTGTCCTAATATATAAAATTTGCTTCTTTTTTTTTTTTTTTTCACCATCCAACTGCCAAGTGATACTTATTCATACCATTTAACAGTTTTCTCCCCTAGTGGTTATACTTTTCAAAGATGGGCTTCTCAAGTAGCATGTGTTTTTAAGTGCTCTGATCTACCAGGACACTTTTTCAATATTTGCATACAAACGGTGGAGGTACTTTTTATGGAGCAGTAACGCGCCATATTTGAGAAAAACTACTATGTCCTCTTTTCCCTCTTTCATGGAGTTTTTCTTGGACTAACCTTGTTCATGTCAAAGACTTGTGGCAAAAGTGTGAGATATTGCTTCTCGGTATTTCGTGTTTTACTTCTCTTTTTTTAATATGCAGATAATTTAAAATTTGAACTATTTTTTTGTCTTCAGACATGCTGAAAGAATGTTCTTTTGGTATTTTTATGTATCCTTGATACTCTGTTTTAAATTTTAAATGGTATTTGGGAGCATGGGTTTAAACTGCTGCCATTATTTTCGGTTTCCTGGGAGATATCTTGTTTATGATATACATTACTAGAAATAAGGGTGAATATTATTACTAGTATTATTATTACTGCTTCCTTTAATAGTGTACTATTTTCAGATATATAATTATATACCAAATGTATATGTAATTATATACATTAATTTAAATATATTTAATTAAAATTATATTATATATTATAAAATAAATATAATATTTAAGTAATAAAAAATTATTTAAGTAATAAGAAAATAACATAATTTTCTTATTTGATTTCTAAATTTTTAGAATAACTACTCATGAATTAGTGATACATAACATTTGTTTAGATCTTTCTTGAACTTAGCTACTACGTGTGTTATGTTATTATTTATCTTAACAAACTGTTACTAGTCCTAAAAATAATTATTCCACCTTTAAATCTGGCCTTTCTTACTAGAATTATGGTAAGTTTACAGACTAAACTTACAAACTAAAACTTCTGTTAGTTTCTTTTAGTTTTTTCCTTTTAGTTTACAGACTAAAATTTTTCACTTTCAATTTCTTGTATTAATACCTTTGTTTAAAAATATATACGCTTCATGTTTTTCCTTTCCATATTAATATTTAGAAACTGAAAATTTCTAATATATCTTATGCTTTATTTATGTGAAGTTAAATAATTGGTTTGATCTTAATATCTCTTTCATAGTACAGCAATTTATAAACCCTTTGAGGTTAGTTATTTTTAGAAGATAATATATGCCATACTGTCTACAAACCATCCTGGGAAATAATTCTTAGTACCTAATTTGATAAAACTCTAATTTCTGAAAGCACTATGGTTAGTTCTGTCTTGGGTATATAAAGATAAATAAAATCTTTTTCTACCTTCAAGGCTACAGAATAGTCACATAAACAATGCTTTATGTGGATAAGAGAGAAAAAAATTACATGAAAAATAAAGAGATTTTTAAAAAGTTCTCTGTAAACTCCAAAAACTAATTTTGACAAAGTAGATAACTTGAAGCTTCAAGATAGTGGATCAAGAAAACACGGAGCATTAGCAGACTAGAGAGTGAGCAAACGCCAAACAGGAGTAAAACACACAGATTTAAAAATATATAATTAATTCAGACCAAAAAAAAAAAAAAAAAAAAAAAAAAAAAAAAAAAAAAGCCTGAACGACTCAAATATCAGGTAGCTGTTGTCCAATTGTGGAGGATATTAGAGGTCATGCAAGGAAGTTTAATTGTGCTTAAAAAAAACTTTATTGAGTTATGATGGATGCATGAAACTCTACATATATAATGTACAAACCTTGATGAATTTGTAGATAAGTGTATACCCACGGAACCATCACAACAATCTACACTACAAACCTATTCATCACCTCCAAAAGTTTCTTCTGCCCTCCTTACTACATTTTTGTGATAGGATATGTAACATAACATTGACCCTCAGTGAACTTTTAAGTATACAGTACAACATTGTTAAGTACAGACATTATGCTGTACCGCATATCTCTAGGACTTATTCATCTTGCATAGCTGAAAGTTTGTACTCTTTGACTAACACCTATTCATTCCCTACCAACTCCTGGGAACCACCATTCGACTCTCTGTTTCTTTGAGTTCAACTATTTTAGATTCCTCAAACAAATGGGGTCATGGAGATTGTGTCCTTCTCTGTGTAGCTTATTTCCCTTAGCATAACATCCTCCAGGTTCATCATGTTGCCACAGATGGAAGGATTTCCTTCTTTTTTAAAAACTGAATAGTAGTCCACTGTATGTATATCCAACATTTTCTTTACCCATTCATCTGTAGATGGACATTTAGGTTGTTTCCACATCTTGGCTATTGTGAATACTGCTGCAATTAATTCAGCAGTGCACATATCTATCTAGTTGAGACCCTGATTTTAATTCCTTTGGATATATAGCCAGAATTGGGATTGCTGGATCATATGGTAGTCTTATTTTTAATTTTTTGAGAAACTTCCGTACTGTTTTCTGTAATGGTTGTATTAGTATGAGTTCCTTCTAACAGGATGCAATGGCTCCTGTTCTTTACATGCTCATCAACACTATTATCTTTTGTCATATCTTTTTTTGATAACAGCAATTCTAACAGATGGACAGTGATCTTGTTTTGATTTGCAATTCTCAAACGATTGGTGATGCTGGGCATCTTTTTAGATACTTGTAATAAATTTTACTTATTTGACAGTTGAGAATTTCAAATAAAGGTTAATATTGTTCTTACATTTTATGAACATCAGTTTGTTGCCAGTGTCGAGAGAAATTCAGAAGAAAAAGAGGCAAGGGAGTCAGGAAGTATTACCATAATGCAGACGAGTAAATGAGCACTGCATTATAAGCATTGGTTATGTTATTCCTCCTGAAATACATTATATTACTCTTAAACATTTAATGTAAGTTGAAGGTCACATTATAATTCAAATATTTAAAAAATTATAAAATATACTTACTTCAGAAATGCAATTTTACATATTAATTGACAACCATAATGTGTGCATATTTTCGCACTTTAGTGTTACTAATTATAAGCTACCTTCTCAAATCTTAATCATAAATGTGTTTTTTTAATCCATCATGCCTAGTAATATAAACATAAAGGCAATTAAAATCACAACATCGAGAGAGTAACCTTGGAAATAAGGACAGGGTGAAAAAAATAGTTTTATTATATGTATTTCAGTCATTTTTATTAGAAAATCTATCTTTGTTTTAAAAAGTAACTAACCATCTTATAATGACCACTATAATCGAGATTGAAAAATATATTATGTATTATTTTCAACTTGTCACTCAAGTTTGACATAACAATGCATACAAATAAAATATTAAATTATGTTAATATGTGGAGGTATTTAGGATTTTCATACAAAAGATGCTCATGTATTTTACATAAAATTATACAATAAATTAGCATGCAAAATTGATAATGGTGACAGTTATTAAATTATTTTTAAATTTATAGTACAAGATGAATAAATCATTCATCACCCATCTGGTGAATGTTTCAAATGTGGTCATAATCATTGTGCCCCTATGCCTCTTTAAGACAACAAGACTACATACATTTCAAGAAGGTAGTATGCCATAGAGGCTTCAAGTCTCAGTTCTACTATGATACCACCTGGCTTTACCAATTACTAACTTTATGCCTAATAACAAGTTAGTTAACCTCTCTGTGGCTTAGTATTTTTAGCTATAAAATGAGACAAAAATGAAAATCTTATTTGAGGTAATGATTAAACAAAATGAATTATGTAAGACCCTTAGATTCATGCCAGACACAGAGATTAGCAATTATGAAAGTTAAGTAAAACACCTAGGAGAAAAGAGAATGCTCATGTACCTATGGAATCATATATTTGCAGATTCAAAACTGAAGGTATTTATTCCACACCAGAACCTGCATTTACTTGTGAGTTTTGGAATTTTCTTCTTAGTATTCCTTTTCTTTCCTTTTGCTCTTTAAAATGTAGTTATTTTGTAACCACTAGAATTTTCAATGAAAATTAGTTAAACTGGGTGTTTTTCCTCATTCATTTAGACACTCTAATTACTGAAGATAAAAAGGCATTAAATGTACGTCTTAAACTGAATTATAGTGTAGCAAAATACAGCCTATACTGTATTACTTTGCCATTTATTTAGCAGCTGTTGTGCAGTTATTCTGTAATCATTAGAATTTTTAATGCTTAAATTATTTGGTTACCATGCACTCTGAAAACAAGTTAGGCTGAAGAGGGGTAGAATATTAGAAAGGAAATCCCACTTAAAAGGTATTGATACAAATATACATATGTAACAAACCTGCACGTTATGCACATGTACCCTAGAACTTAAAGTATAATAAAAAAAAAAAGGTATTGATTACCAACTCCCCCAAAAAGCTCACTTTATTAGGGCACTGTGTAGTAATGGAGAACACCAACTTAGAAGAGTGTTTGTAGTATCTCAAAGTGAGAAAACTAGAGAAGGGTGTATATGGGATATTAGAACCTGAGCTGAATAAGGTGTGTCTTGAAAAGTGGGGAAGTGGTTGTATTTGAGAAAGATTAGTTGGTGGATAAAATACTGCTTGGTCATAGTATGCTTTAAGGCAGGACCAGGGAAGTCACCTGTCCCAGAATTATTTAACTCATGGACAGTGAATTATTTCATCTTCAAAAGGAAGCCTATAATTTATAGAAAGAGTCAGAGAAAAGATTCATCTGGGATAAATCCACAATGGTCATATAGGATGGACACATCCTGGCATTGTGTAAGGCACAATTCACTTATATAATGTAAGTGGTGACATCAAAGCTGAAGAGCCAGAGAAGGTCTAAAAAGACAAATCCATGGGAGCAGACAGGCAAGAAGAGCAGGACAATAAAAGAAGCTATAGGATGTTAGAAGAGTTCAGGTGGAGCACGTTTGTCAGGAAAAAATCTAAATATCAAATATTTAGTGTAAGATTATATGGAACAACTGTGCCATAAATTCATCTCCAAAAGCATTTAGCAGAGTGCCCAATATAGATTATGTACTAAATAAATGCTTACTGATTAATTGATTGAAAAGTAGTTATTTAAAGATAAATTTTCTCTTTCTCACACACACACAAACAGTATGAATGTATACAGTTTTACTATGGTTCTTTGCCAATGCAGGTGATTCAGATAGCTATTCTCTTCAAAATAGCCTCCTTTCTTTCTAATAGTTCTCCCATAAGAAAGGACAACCCAACAGATGGAACCCAAATTTGAAATTGAATTGATTATGTCAAAAGTCCTGCTTGCTCTATTTTCCCTGTAAGAACATCCTATAAGTCAATTTGAATATAGGGAGAAAATTAAAACATAAAAATGTATCAAACCTACTGTAATCAGAATTACTATACCTGAATGCAATCAAGTGTTGATTGATGCAAGAGTTCTTCTTTTCCATTTCTAGAAGTTTCAGTGATATAAAAATAGTTATATGTCAGTTATTGGAAAATGAGAAAATTTTAAATGGGAGAAAATATTTCATAAACAAGTCATTCAATAGATGGTTTTGGAATGAAGTAACATTCCTTATGGCTATTTAGGGTTGTTTTCTCATTTAGTTAAACTAGGTGTTATTTCCTCATTCATTTAAACATTCTAAGTACTGAAGATAAAAAGATGCCTTAATTGTAAGTCTTAATCTGAATTATAGTGTAGCAAAATACAGCCTAAGCTGTATTTATTTAGCAGCTGTTATGCACCTATGTGTTGGTTTTGTCCTAGGGGAAATGCTGAGATAAGTATGTCATGACTCATTATCTTTCTTAAGGGAAATCAATTAAGTTTCTGGAAGAGAAGACAAACATATAGAAAACCCCAGAGAACAGCATTATAAGGCAGTTTTAGATAACTCTTAATAATGGCTGTAGAGAAAATAATCTTGTCCTTAAAGTGAGGGATGCAAGATAAAATTATAGCAAAAACAAATGGAAACAAAAGGAAATGGTAGTGCAAGGACTTGCAGGTCAGTGTCTTAGTCCATTGTGTACTGCCATAACAGATAGTTAAGACTGGATAATTTCTTTTCTCTTTTTGTTTTCTTGAGACAGAGTCTCACTCTGTCACCCGGGCTGGAGTGCAGCGGCACGATCTTGGTTCACTGCAACCTCAACCTCCAGGGTTCAAGAAATTTTCCTGCCTCAGCCTCCTGAGTAGCTGGGACTACAGGCGTGCACCACCACTCCCAGTTAATTTTTGTATTTTAAGTAGAGATGGGGTTTCACCATGTTGACCAGGCTGTTCTCGAACTCCTGACCTCAGGTGATCCACCCACCTCGGCCTCCCAAAGTGCTGGGATTGCAGGCTTGAGCCACTGCACCTGGCCAAAACTGGATAATTTATAAAGAACAGATGTTTATTTGGCTTATCGTTCTAGAGGCTGGGAAGACCAAGATCAAGGAACCACACTGGGTAAGAGCCTTCTAGCTGTGTCATCCCCTGGCCAAAGGCAGAAGAGCAAAAAAGCAAGCACAAGAGAGAGTGAGAGGAAGAGGGCCCAACACATTGTTTTAATGAAAATCCTTTAAGCAGTTATCCTGTGATAAGTCATCCACTCCCACCACAAAAACATTATCAATTTGTGAGGGCAGAGCCCTCATGGCCTTATCATGTCTTAAGGGTCTCATCTTTTGATACAATTGCACTGGGGACTGAGTTTCCAACACATGAGCTTTGGGGGACACAGTCAAACCACGTCAGGCAGAAAGCCGTGAGTTCAATTCAAATTTCTACCACTTCTGAATAAACATGGTCAAATTACATAAGTTTTCTGGATCTTGGGTTTCTTATGTTTAAAAGAAGAAGAATTATTCCCAACCAAGCTAAAGTTGTGCAAATTAAATGACGTAAGTCATATAAAATGTTAGCTATGGTACCTAGTAAACAGCAGGAACTCAGAAATGATAACAATTACTTACTTTAGATCATACTGTGTGCCAGGCATTGGACTAAAATCTATTTACATATTTTATTTTCCCCCTTTTTTTATTGCAATTTTATTAGAATGATCCTTCATGACGTAGGCATACTTAATTTACAAATAAGAAAACTGAAATGAAGTTACTTACAGTCATGCTAGCCTGAGATCAAGCAGCCAGAAAAAGAAGAAATAGCTTTAGTTTGCTTCTCATTCAAGAAAGAGCTGGCATTCTTACTTCTAGTCAACAGCACCTCTTATTATGGTTGCTAAAGGAATGGTTGAATTAACTTATAGATGAATATCCACTTGCTGAGTCCTAATATAACCAAGAAGATGATAGCTTTCCTCCATCCAATCTTCAAAGTAAAAATAGGTAACTATAAAATGTATCACCTTTTTCATCTTCCATTTTGATGAATTTCATTTCTCAGATTCCGTCTTGCCACATGCCAGCTATCACATGTTCATCCTATTTTTTTTCTCTTATCTGTCCATTACATATTTGTGACTTATCGTTGTAATTTCTTTGGAGCCTGAGGTCTCATTTTCACTCCATTTGGGTTCTTGGATTGTAACAGTTGTGAAGATCTGAGGACATCTGTGGCATTGAATAATTCAAATCATTATAATGTTTAAATCCAGCTTTAGTATAAAAGCAAAAAAGGAGTTTTCAGACTCATGTCTTCTCTGCAACCAAGTTATGAAGTATTTGCACAGAAAGAGTTGTATTTGGTCAACAAAATATGCACATATTGTTCTTTTTAAAGAAAGCCCACAAGTTAATAATTTGCTTGCCAGTTTCCATTAAACATTCTCCCACACTTGACTTTCTCCCACCTATATGTCTTTAGAAAACTAGACTGCATTTTAATTCAGTAAGAAACTGGGGTTGAGGGTCTTTTAAAAAATTGAATTTGGGAAGACTATCTTCAATAAAAGATTTAAATTTTAGAAATATTACCAAGAGGACCAGTTTTAATGTGGTTAAAACACAGTAAGTTTCTATTTCCTTTTAAAAAAAATATTTGCAATAAAAAATAAAAAAAAAAATATTTGCAAGTGCTAATATGTGAGAAAAATACCTGCAAGTATATCTATGAACAAAATACTATTTTAAGTGCTTTACATGTGTCTCACTTAATCCTCAAAAGTGTTCTCCAAGGTGGATCTTATTATTCACTTTCCATTTGAGCAAATGGAGGCTCAGAGGAACTTAGTAATAGTTATTAAGTAGCAGAGTTGCAATCTGGCTTATCTTCTATGAGATTTTATACCCAGGCTTTGATTTCACCTCCCCTCTACTTGCCCTAACCTGAAGTATTAAATTGGCTTCTTTATTGACCAGTTGTTCTCGATCAGAAAGAGGCAGAGAATTTGGCTGGATGTTTTTCACAACTGGATAAGGCTGGTTCTATGGCAATATAAATAATTTATTTAGGTTTAGAATTAAACTTGACCCTCGAATGATTTTTGTCCTTATTATACACATAACCTATCACAACTTCAAGTGGAACATTAGGAAAAGAGTTAATTCAAGAAATGCCATGCAGCATCCTCAAATGTGCATGTTACAGAAGTAAATATTAAGTCATTGCTATAGATTGATGTTTGACCTTCTTTCAGTTCTCGTATCTTCCTTTTTATCTTTCTCCCTTCACCAGTTAACACACCTAGACACTCATTAAAGGTGAGGAAGCTGAGAAAAAGGCAACGTCAGGAGAAGTCAAAAGGGCCACAATTATCTGGATAACTCGGTTGACTACCAGCATGAGAAATCAGCAAACTTTTACGAAAAAAAAAAATATCGACCAGTTATTTCCTCACACTTTTATTTGGCAGAATTTCAAAACATTTATATAATTAAATCGTTACTATAGAATCAAAATTAAATGACCTGGAACAGTACTAGAAAATGCAGAGTGGGGAGATCCACTACTCACTGCTCCTTAAGAAGAGTTCCTTCTAATTGACAATTGCTACAAAGAGAATAAAATACCTAGGAATGCAGCTAACAAGGAAAGCGAAGGACCTCTTGAAGAACTACAAACCACTGCTCAGGAAATCAGAGAAGACACACGAGAAATGGAAAAACATTTCATCCCCATGGATAGGAAAAATCAGTATCATGAAAATGGCCATACTGCCCAAAGTAGTTTATAGATTCAAAGCTATTCTCATTAAACTACCATTGACATTCTTCACAGAATTAGAACAAACTACCTTAAAATTCATATGGAACCAAAAAAGAGCCTGTATAGTCAAGACAATCCTAAACAAAAAGAACAAAGCTGGAGATATCACACTACCCGACTTCAAATTATACTACAATGCTACCATAACCAAAACAGCATGGTACTGGTACAAAAGCAGACACATAGACCAATGGAACAGAATAGAGAACTCAGAAATAAAACCGCACATCTAAAACCATCTGATCTTCAACAAACCTGACAAAAACAAACGATGAGGAAAGGATTTCCTATATCATAAATGGTGCTGGGAGAACTGGCTATATGCAGAAAATTGAAACTGGACCCCTTTGTTACACCTTATACCAAAAGTAACTCAAGATGGATTCAAGACTTAAATGTAAAGCCCAAAACTATAACAACAACAACAACAACAAAAATCCCTAGAAGAAAATGTATGCAATACTATTTAGGACGTAGGCATGGGCAAATATTTCCTGATGAAAACATCAAAAGCAATTCCAACAAAACCAAAAATTGACAAATGGGATCTAATTAAATAAAAGAGCTTCTGCACTGCAAAAGAAACTATAATCAGAGTGAATAGGCAACCTACAGAATGGGAGAAAATGTTTGCAATCTATCCATCTGACAAAGGTCTAATATCCAGAATCTACAAGGAACTTAAACAAATTTACAAGGAAAAAAGAAATCATTAAAAGGTGGGCAAAGGACATGAACAGATATTTCTCAAAAGAAAACATTTATGTGGCCAAGAAATATATGAAAAAAAGCTCAACATCACTATCATCAGAGAAATGTAAATCAAAACCACAATGAGATATCATCACACAGAACTCAGAATGGTGATGATTAGAAAGTCAAGAAACAATAGATACTGGCAAGGCTGTGGAGAAATAGGAACAGCTTTACACAGTTGGTGGGAATGTAAATTAGTTCAACCATTATGGAAGACAGTGTGGCAATTCCTCAAAGTCCTAGAACCAGAAATACCACTTGATCCAGCAATCCCATTACTGGATGTATTCAATTGAATATGAATAAATTATTCTTCTGTAAAGATACATGTACACATATGTTCATTGCAGCACTATTTGCAATAGCAAAGACATATTGACTAAACTCAAATGTCCATCAATGATAGATAGGATAGAGAAAATGTGGTACATAAACATTACGAAATACTATGCAGTCATAAAAATTAACAAGATCATGTCCTTTGCAGGGACCTGAATGGAGATGGAAGCCATTACCTTCAGCAAACTAATGAAAGAACAGAAAATCAAACACCACACGTTCTCGCTTATGTCAGAACTGAACAATGAGAACACATGGGCACAGGGAGGGGAAGGACTCACACTGGGGCCTGTCAGTGGGGCAAGGGAAGGAGAGCATCAGGATAAATAGCTTATGCATGCTGGCGCTAATACCTAGGTGATGGGTTCATAGATGTAGCAAATCACCATGGCACACATTTACCTATGTTAAAAAACCTGCATATCCTGCACATGTATGCCAGAACTAAAATAAAATATAAAGGGTGTTCGTGAGACACAGGACTAGAAATTAAAACTATTCAACTCCTCAAGGCCCAGGGACTGTAAAGGAAGATGTGGGCATGTGAGACTGCAATGGATGATTCTAAGAAATAAAATTAGCTCAGCTTCTCTAGGAATTAACCACTAATATCAAAGACACACTGACACAAAACCAGCATCTCGGTCCCTGTGTCAGCTTAACAATGTTTTCTTGGAGCATAAACCTACTCCTGAATACAATATTATAAACATTACAAGAAGGTTTATAGAAATTATATCTTATGGTAAAGATGATTAAAGTTTCATCGATTGTTTATAAGATTTTGAGAGACAGATTTAAAACAAAGAAGTTCCTGCCTCCTCAAGGGTCAACTATTCACCTGTGCTAAGGAGGGGTTCTGTCTAGAAGGAATCACACAGTCAGGTCAGGTCGCTAGAGAATCTAGAGAATTTGGCCTTGAACCAGGTTGGTAACTTAAAACCAGGTGTTATTAAACCAATAAGATTTTTAAAATTGATTTTGTCTTTTGCAATTTCTGCAACAGAAAAGATTTATCAGAGCTCATTTTGAAAACGAAGTAACAATGACTTCTGAAGGATCACAAGTTTGCAGAAAATAAAGTCAATATTGGTTTATTAATGGATTAATGAGACTGACTTCATAGTAAATAAAAAGCCTGTAATTGGGCTACAATGAATGGTCACATTGGAAACGGAAGATGAAGATATAACTAACTAAATAAATAAAACCGTGAATGAAGCTCATATTTAGTCAAATGCTCAATGTTGTTATCAGGCTCTGACAACAATAACTGAAATTGACAAAAATTTCTTGGAAGGTTTTCAATTCAGTATTCTGAGAAATCAGTTTTCTTGACAAGAAATACATATTTCTTAACAAAAATAATAATGATTATATTCTTGAAGAATATGCAACCAAGTAGAATCTGTGAAAAACCTGTAACAAAAATGAGAATTTTTAGTTCAAAGTAGTTTCCTGCAGAGACGTCTAAATCAGATATGATTTATTTTAAAAGTGCCTCTTTTAAATATCAAGCTAAGTCTCCATCAGTTTAAACATAGCTGTAGTTGTTTAATGATAGTGTACAGAACATTTCTAGCTGTGTGATCTGGGCGATGTTATTTAATCCTCCAGAGATTTAACCTTTAATAGTGATTGTCTTCTCAGTTAGATCCCTTTGTATTGTAAAGAAACTACTTCTGACTAAGTTCATCTAAAGGGGATTTTATTGGAAGGATAAGGAAAGTTTCACAAGATAAAGGAGAGGAAGACCAACAAGTTCAGAGGTGACAGGGAAGAAGTTATATATGTTCTCAGTAGCAGAAACAAACCCACAGACCCATCCACATTTCATCCAGGAGTCACCTCTAGAAATGGTAATTCCAATATCCATTCCTCTGGCTCACTCTCCCGACTCTGGGAAATCTGTTTGGCCAATTTACGCCTCGATGGTTGCGCTGCTCATAATAAAGATCTACTGAAAAAAACCATCAAAGACTCCTCAGATTTTTGATGGTAAAGCTTTTGTCAAAAAGATTCTTCCAAAAGAAACTGTATACTGCTAGGAACTAGAAAGAAAGGGTGACTAGGCCACTCTCAATAATTCCTAGACTCTTCAACATAGAGTATCCATTTAAGATCTAAAATTTACTTCAGCTGTTTTGCTAAGGGTTTCACTCTTACAGCCTCATTTACTTTATCGGACAGTGCTGCAAAGAGGGAGCATCACTTACACATGAAGAAGTGGAGACTTTGGAATACTAAGTTATTTATTATTAGTCGCAAAGGTAGAAAACCACAGCCCTGGAATTAAACCTGTGTGATCTGAGTCCTGATCCTGTGATTTTAAATGTTGGGAATGACTGCTAACTTCCACATCTAAAATACCAGTGAAATACTCACCATGCAAGGAGTACTCTGGAAATGTGTGCTTGTTGAAATACATCATTAACGTTCCCAAAGCATAGGCCTCCACGTGGTTCATGAGAAGTCTGCTGAGAAAGCCTTGTTCACATTTGTTGGTGTTGTGCCAGTGAGTATCATTATTGTCGGTGTTGTATCAGTGAATACCATTATATAAACGTAGACACACTAAGGTCTGTACCAAATTAAATAATTATAATTCTGTTCCTATGTGACATTAATTAGCAAAAGACCCATGAAAAATAAAATAGACCAGGATAAAACAATATGGATGTAACAGCCTATCAACTATTTAAATATATTGTAAACCCCAAAAGTTAGAAAATGTAGAACTGGCCCAGGGTAGAGACAGGCACTTCATAAAAAGTTGTAAAAGTATAAACATGTCACAGATGAACCCAGACACATAAAAATTCACTTTATGACAAATGTATGTTAAATCACAGGGAGAATGACTTTTTACTAACTGGTGGAAAAATTGACTAGTCATCTAAAGAAACAAAGTTGAACTTCTACATGAATTTCATATTGATTTAAATGTCATGAAAAATGTTAACATTTATACACGACAAAATACGAATATATTATTAAACAACAACACCCATAGTAGTATTCCTTTATGTGTTTTATAAGAGAAGATCATGGTTATTATGCTTCAAACTGACAAAACTAAAGAAATCCCTGGTATATATAAACAACGTAATACTACAAGCAAACCCAAAAGAAAGTGTGAAATTCTGTAAGGTATTTATAACATATTTGACAGTGGAAGAATATCTGTGATATACAAAGTGATACCAAAAATATATAGAAAAAAGACAAGCCAAAATAAAAATAATGGCAATCAGTTAGATGGCTAGTTCACAGAAAGGGAAATATAAATGGTGTTTTATTAAAGGATGCTTACCTTCTTTCACTGTGAGGAAAACGTAAATTAACACTGCAGTAAAATATCAGTTTAGGGTACGAGACTGGCAAAAAGCCAAGTCTGAAAATACACTCCTTCACCACACAGGCTAGAGAAAACCAGCGTTCTACATGATTTAGACAGGAGTTCAAATCCATGCAGCAAGTATAGAGACTACTTGGGTATGGTGTATTCCAGGTATTGTTGCTGCTGTTTGTTTGCTTTTTAGAGCTGGGGTCTCACTCTGTCACCCAGGCTTGAGAATAATGGTGTGGTCATAGCTCACTGCAGCCTTCAATTCCTGGGCTCAAGTGATCTACTCACCTCAGCCTCCAGAGTGTCTGGGATTAAAACATGTGCCACCATGCCGGCTTGATAGATTCTAGTTTTGACCCATTGATACAGACTCTGTGTACTCTGCAAATATTTCCCACATTCAAGAAATGACCAATGTACAAAGCTGAACATCATTTTTCATTTAGCAAATATACATTCGTTTGTAATATAACAACACGCCCACCAGTAGGAGTTATTTGAATTTTTATTTCATATGTGCATTATCTATCTGTTTTCTATCAATCTGCCTATTTATTTATCCAGTTAAATATGCAGATTAAAAGATGAATGAATCATTCTATGTGCTGGTATAAAAAGATCTTAAAGGTGTATTTTCAGGTGAAAAAAGAGCATAGTTCACAAAATGTCTTTTGTAGAAAATAAGTACATATATGCTCTTTGTTTATATAGACATAAACAACCTTCTGAACAATGCACAAAAGTTAGGGAGTGGTTACCTGAGGCATCTGTGTTTTTTATTTGTGTGTGTGTGTTTGTGTGAGTGTGAGTTGAACCGGGAGTGGGTGAAAAATGAATGATGGTTGCAGGATCAGAAGCAAAACATTTCTATTCTATAACTTGCTCTTATTTCTACTTTTAAGCCAAGTATTTCTTACCTATTCGTTGTCTATAAACGTTAAAAAAATCTATTACCATATCCAATAATAGATGAAGCTATGAGCTTTATCTTTAAGATTAGTCCAGTGACATTAAAGCTTGTTGCACTAACAATTGTAAGTAAATGCTAAGGGTCGTGAATTTCACCCTAAGGAGTCAGGTAATTCAAACAACCGTCATTTGTTAACAGACCTTCCTAATGAAAACAAAAAAAGTGTTTATTATATAAAATGTTACCTTTCATGATAGAAAGATAAATGATTTGAATTTTACCAAATTCATATTCTCTCTTGAATATTAGCATCAAGACTCCTTAACCAGGAGATCATGGCAGGAAATACATATTACTCAGATTTCTACTTTTAGTGTTTATCATTGTACATGAAATAATGAAACATTTAATGCAAAATAAAAGGATCATTCATTTTCTGTTTCAAACCCACTGAGTTATTTGACTTGTGAAAGTGTTTTTTATTAAGCATATCAACATTATACTGAGAGAACCCAGAAATAAGGAAAATGGTGCAAGAATTGGCAAGACTGGTCTTTCACTTCCTGGTCTGTTTAACAAAGTATTAAATATGCTTTCGATGTCCTAAAACTCCCACTTTGCAGCTTCATTAGCTAACTCAATAAGCCCAACGTTATGTTAGGAGCTCTATGTTAGCTTAGGTACACAGCTAATTGTGACAATCCACATGTGGAATACCATTTTTAATTTAAATTTTTTTCTCTTGCTTCCATAGCAGTCTAGTATGAAATATGAGTGGTTTATAAGTCATGTTGGGATTATCTGTTCCATGCACAACTACAATTATAATAATGACTAATCATGATAATGATGAGTTGTAAATTTGATGCTCAAACATAGCAGGCAGTAGCTAGTGTAAATTCATATATAAGATCTTGTTTACACTTCCACTATAAAGAACTGCTCTTTAAGATATATATATATATATGATATATTTGATATATATTAATTCTTAATAATGCAGAGCATGGCAAGGAGCTAGTATTTAGAACAATTATTTGCTTGATATTTTTTAGCATAGCACATTTTATATAAAATGAAAGTAGGTAAATAGAGGTGAGATGTTTGCCATTTAATAGTTACACTTACTGACTTTGAAGCAAGTGTCACTGGACTGGAATCACTATTACAATACCTCTGTTATTTAATCCATTGGGTCACAACGCCAGGCTGTTAAAATAATGTGCTTAATCAACAAGGGAAGCATAAAATATGAAACATTTGGTAATACTTTCCTACAGTAAATTGAATTCATTCTATCCTTTGCTACACAATATTTTCTGCCCTATTAACAGCTTTGTTAACGTTCTATTGACATCCAATACATAACACAAATTTTAAGTGTACAATCTGATAAATTATGACATATGCCTATACCCACGAAACCATCATTCCAAGTAAGAGTGAACATTTGCATCACCCCCCAAAATTTCCTCATGGCCTTTCACAATCCTTTGTTACTAATTTTCATGATCAAAACTGATATTTTATAGTGACAGAATGTGATAATTTGAAGATATTGTTTTTACTTGGTATGCCACAAAATATATTACTTTGCTTAATATGTATTTATTGAGATCTAATTATACAGTCACTACTCCTGGATCAGGGAAGACAGCAGGAAGAAATAAGAGATAATAGGCCAAGCATTATGGGTCACACGTGTAATCCCAGCAGTTTGGAAGATGGAGGTGGGAGGATTCCTTGAGGCAAGAGTTTGAAATTGGCCCGGGCAACATAGCAAGACCACCTCTCTTAAAAAAAAAAAAATTAAAAATTAGCTGGGCATGGTGGCATGTTCCTGTAGTCTCAGCTACTTGAGAGGCTGAAGTGGGAGGACTGCTTTAACCTAGAAGTTTGAGGCTGCAGTGAACTATGAGGTTGCCTCAGCACTCCAGCCTGGGCAACACAGCAAGACCCCATCTCTTTAAAATAGTAAATACATAAATAAGTAAGTAAAGTAAGATAGGCGCCCAAATCGAGCTTATACTTGTAAGGAGAAGGGCCAACTATTAAACATGAGGTGATATTCAGTGCAATTGAAAGAGTCTTATAAAAGCGTGTGGAACAACCACAGAAGGGGGAAGGCTTTGACAGTGAGACAGTGAATAAGGGCATAAAGGTAATTTGATAAGCACTGCTTTTACTAACCCAGTGTTTGCTTGTTTTGACTTGATATCCCTCAGAAACGAATGACAATCTCTCCAAGCTTCCTTACTCATCTTTAAAACTGGCCTATTAGTAGTAACCTCTGCATAAGTTTGTAGTATTAAATAAGATAAAAGTGACTAGCAGGCTGGAAGCAGTGGCTCACTCCTATAATCCCACCACTTTGGGAGGCCCAGGCGGGTGGATTGCGAGGTCAGGAGATCGAGACCACCCTGGCCAACATGATGAAACCCCATCTCTACTAAAAATACAAAAATTAACCAGGCGTGGTGGTAGGTGCCTGTAATCCCAGCTACTCTGGAGGCTGAGACAGGAGAATTGTTTGAACCCAGAGGTGGAAGTTGCAGTGAGCCGAGATCACGCCACTCCACTCCAGCCTGAGTGACAGAGCAAGACTCCGTCTCAAAAAAAATAAAAAATAAAAAATAAAGAGTGATGAGCCCAGTGTCTAGGTGCCTAAGACATGGCAAGTATTCAATATAAATATTGGTTTCTCATCACTGATCATTAGAGAAATGCAAATTGAAATCACAATGAGATACCATCTCATGCTATTCAGAATATCAATTAATAAAAAGTCAAAAAACAATAGATGCTGGTAAGGCTGTAGAGAAATAACACTTTTACACTGTTGGTGGGAATGTAAATTAGTTCAACAATTGTGGAAGACACTATGGCAATTATTGAAGGAACTAGAACCAGAAATATCATTTGACCCAGCAATCCCGTTATTGGGTATATACCCAAAGGAATATAAATCATCCTACTATAAAGGCACATGTACATGTATGTTTATTGCAGCACTATCTACAATAACAAAGTCATGGAACCAACCCAAATGCCCATCAGTGATAGACTGGATAAAGAAAATGTGGTACATATACACAATGGAATACTATGCAGTCATAAAAAGGAATGAGATAATGTCTTTTGCAGGGACATAGATGAAGCTGGAAGCCATCACCCTCAGCAAACTAACACAGGAACAGAAAACCAAACACCGCAGGTTCTCACACATAAGTGGTAGTTGAACAATGAGAACACATGGACACAGGGAGGGGAATAACACACACCAGGGCCTTTTGGGTGGTGGGGAGCCAGGGGAAGGAACTTAGAGGACAGGTCAACAGGTGCAGAACAACCATGTCACACATATACCTGTGTAACAAACCTGCACTTCCTGCACATGTATCCTGGAATTTAAAGTAAAATTAAAGAAAAAACTGGTTTTATTATTATGGCCAAGATATCAGAGCAGGGTAATTATACGGGTGAGATTCCAAGGCAGCTCACAATTTCCTCACGCTGCCTCCAAGTATTAAAATTGCTAGTCCAATCTAATTATTTCAATAGAGCCAAGAGAAATATAAACAAAAACTTGTTAACGTCTGCATGCTGATGCATTGAAATTGCCAGATGATAAGTCCTAATATGTTTGTTTTTCTGTCTGCTTTTTATTGTGTAAAGTTTGCTCCTGGTGGCTTAACTTGTTAATAACATTATCATTTGCTGACGGTGAGATGATAGGGGATTAAAATTATCACGGCATAACAAATATATTGACTTTCTCAAACTGCTATCATACTGAGACAGCCAGGTGGTCAGGGGGTCCCCAGAGAAGCTCCAGCCAGCCTGCTCACTGTGAGGAGTGCTCACTGGGGTGGAGCCGGAGAAGTTTGCACCATTTGCAGTGGGGAGGAGCCTGGACCCTCCTCTTCCTGGGTGGAACCTGGAATTCAATTTGTAAGCTGGGAAGCCCACGGGCAGGAAACACACGCTCTCGCTTTTCTAAGAGTCTCTGTTTCCCCTTTTCTTCCTTTTCACCCAATAAAACCCTGGCCTACTCACCCTTCAAATTGTCTGTGAGCCTCATGGCTGTGTGACAAGGACCCCATCTTTAGCTGAATTATGGAAGTGTCCCACAACAATCCTATGTGCATTTTCCTGCAAAAATACTCCATTGAACAAAGCCTAACCCCATATATAAAAGGAAAGTACTTTTGTAGAAGACTTCCTCATATCGATGACCCTTTTGACACCACAGCAAATGTCGCAGACATTTGCTTATCAGAGGCATAAATGTGGATATAATGTCATTGCAATCAATCACCTTAAGAAAGATACCAAATAATGCAGCACTTTTAATGTTCTAAAGAAAACATTTAACCAATTCCAACTTTGTCATTCTTCTCTCTTGTAAACTTTCCCCTGACTTTTCTCTCTCTTTCTCTCTCTCTTTTTTAATCCGAAGTGTTTAATAAGAACCTGTACTGTTTCTTGACGGTATTAACGATGGTTTACCTTGGGTCGCTACTTCACTTCGGTGTCAGCTGAGATATCCATTAAACACAACGCTTACTTGAGCTTGCTCCAGTTGTTCAAAGCCTTTCATTCTTAGAAAACAATTGTATACTCATTCCCATGGTGTGAGTACTAGGCATTTTATTTCTCAAGAATTCAACAGCAGAGCTTTATTGGATTGGGATATTTTCATGATGCAAAGTGTTTCTGGAGAGCCCTATGTAAACAGGTTCAAGTATTGCTAACAGAAAACCAATTAACATTTTTTTTTTTAAGGAAAAGTATTTTGTTGCTTGGAGAATGAGGTGTTCTGGTTAATTTAATTTTCTGGCTGAGGTTTAACATAATTTAATCTTATTTTTTAATGACAGAGAAACTTGAATAGCTTTATTCAGTTCTTCTAAAAACTGTTTACTCTAAGGAAGAAGAGAAAGAGTATATACTTCCAATGAATATATATGTGTGTGGAGGGTAGGAGGCAAAATATGTGTGTTTGTAGGCTTACGATATTGACCTTAATCAATACTTTATTTTACATTGTTGGAAATGCACGTGTGAAAGTATGAAAGTTTAACAATTGCCTCCTATTCAGGTTGGGGTACAGAGAAAGAGAAAGGGAACAAAAAATCGAACCAACTACACAATTATTTAGGAATATTTGACCAGAAAGTATCTCTAATAAATGGGTAGATGACATTTATCAACATCACATAAATGAACAAGGGAATGGATATTTTATATATTTGCTATAAAAATATATATTTGTATGTGCTTATATATATATACAAGCACATACACATGCACATATATATGTATATATACACAAGCATATAGCAACATATTCTCAATTGCTTGTAATTAGAGCACAATTGAAATAATCTGATGAAATGATTTCACTTCATAGGTGAGGACAAAAGCCTGAGAACTTTCGTAACATGGCCAAAAAGTCGCAGCTAGAGAATAACTGAGTTGAAACAATATCTAACATTTTTAAATGAGAAGGAAAATAGTATTTGACACTAGAAAATGCAGAGTTAACTTTACAAAGCATCCAGTAACATGAAGGTTAATATGAAAAGGATACTCTATGGCTTGTTTTCATTTCTCTGGTGATTGCAACTAGGAGATGCTATGCAGAATAATTCAAATCGAGAACAGGCTCTATCATGGGACTTGGACTCCACTGGGATGGTTATTCTATCCACAAAAGCAAGATTACACCAAACTTAACATTGGATGGTTTAGAAGTTGTATTGATTGTCAGAAATGAGTTATCTCTAGCCTATTCCCTGGTGCTTAATAAATGCATTTTAAATCTACACTCCTGTCTGCTTTCCCATGGGCACTGACAACAGTTTACAAGAGCCAACTGTTCCTGAGAAATCAGCCGGTAGCTTCTGAAAAAAGTTTTGGTATTTAATAAAAAAGAATGGGCATTAGTTAAACAACAGCTACTTTAACAATACATTCTAAAATTCTAAAATTGTACTACATAATAGGACCATAGGTCTTTGAAGAGCAGCTACTTTCTGGTCTTGGGTTACAACTTATCCTGTCACTCTCTGTGTTAGTTAGAATTATGGCAGCCATCTTGAAGACATGGAAAGCTCGAGGACCAAGTTAATCTGCTCTACATTTCAAAATGTAAACTGGAAAGAGTCTTGGAGTCTTAAAGCATAGTCTGACCTCAGATTTTTTATTTTTTATGTTAATCATTCAATTATTTTAGATTTAAAAATCTAAAGGAATAAAATAAAATAACCCATAAATTATTATATATATATATATAAAATGATTGAATGATTAACACAAAAATCTATTATATGTGTCTACATATATAATAATATATACATATGTGCATATCTATAGTTGCAACAGAAAGCAACCATTGCAACTGCAGTAGAGATTTTTCTTAAAGATTACAAGAGATAACACACATAGTGATAATCATAAAAACTTTTCAAAAGCTGGCAGCAAAACTGCAACATCCAGTCAGAATGGATTCTAGTAATCTGCCCTGGGTGTGCATGAAAATCACTTTCTTAAAATATAAAATTCTATTTTTAGTCATTATTTGTTACCATGAAGGAAATACGTGGCATGTTGTCAAATAAATGACTGGTTATGTTTCTAGACTTGTTTTTCTCTACATTAATAGTACTGAATGGCCACATCTTGGATTCATACATAAGCTCTTTACCTATGTTATGATCCCCCAACTATTTTATGATCCCCCAACTTACTGTCTGCCTGCCAGTAAGGATTCTTTTCTTCTGTAGCTTCATCTGCTTCTAGCAGTATTCCCAGCCATTGTGCTATGATATCTTCTACTTTGTATAACTAGGACACTAAGAGACACTGCTGGATACAATTGTGTGGATCGTTTTGTGTTAATTATCTAAAGAGGTAACATCAACATAAAGACAAGTGGCTTCTATTTTGGCTGCACAGCGTCTGTTTCTCCTTTCATCCAGGACCTTGGCTCTTTTGTATATAGTCGGTATTTATCTTTTGTATAAGTGAAGTGTAATTGAAAACTATAAGACACTTAAAGTATATGTTCTTTCCTAATCTAAATATAGCCTATAAAATTGCATCTATACCCTGCTTGTATTTTCTCAGCACATTGTTTTCTTTGAAGTAATTCCAAAATAAAGTTCAGACTAGCTCCTATATAATTATCTTAAAGGTCTGAGTACGTGAAATTCTAGCTAATGATATTTACTATAATTAGGGAAGCAAATTAGAAGAATATTAAAGCCTTCATATTTCAGAATTCATAGACAGATTTCTAGGCAATTACAAAACAACATTGTTACTAATGAGATTTTTTTCACAAAAATCTAAGAGAAATAAGCAATATTTTTCCTGTAAGAAATAATTTGGCAAATTTTAGTTTAAAAAATGGCTTTTTTTGTCTATAACTGTTTTGTCTCAGGAAATTAGATTGAGGTTTTTGAAACTTAAGACAAATGTTTATACCAAAGCCACATTTCTTTTGTTTAGAATAAAGATAAAAGATTTTAATTATTCTAAAAGTACAGATAATTTGGATGGTGATTATAGTTTTGAAAGAAAATGAAATACATCCACTACATTTAGTTAAACAATAAATTCTAAAGTAACAATCCTGCTATGGATTTAACATAAGTCAAGTGGAAAAGAAAGTGAAATATAAACCCCTAATCCTATCCACAAAAAGTTTACAATCTGTTTTGAAGAACACGGTACACCAGTTAAACACTTATAAATAAGAGCATAATGATATAGCCAAGAACACAAGAATAAAAATGCCTAACAACATTTTTAGTAATAAACTACTGATATTCAGGAAATTTTCGTTGGACAGTATACTACACAATATGACATTTTTAGAGAGTTAGAGGCCCTAATGCTGCTAAGTACTATTTGCAGAAATCTCAGTATCTACATGGGGCACGTAAGGAGAGGCAAATACAACTATCACACGGCCAATGTTTAGAGTGCCTACTTAGTGTCAGGTATTGTTGGTGCTAAAAAAACTGTGTGACAAAGCCTTTATAGTCTTGAGGTGAAGACATAGTAAACACATGTTACAGAACCTTCACACTGGGACTTTGGAGTTTATGACTCTTTGACAGTACAGGGACAGGGCATAAAACCCATTTGGTTAGGTTTAGAAAGAACACATTCACATTGGGACTTCGGATTTTATGATGCTTTAAGATTATAGGAATAGAGTATAAAACCCATTTAATTAGGTTTAGAAAACCTTCTTAGAAGAGGTCAGAGCTTTCAAGGACAGATAGCCATTAGTCCAATAAAGGAGGATTTGGGATATGGAGGTTATGCCATGCAGATGGAACAGAATGTGCAAAGCTTTAGAGAAACCATCATTTGTTACAAACAGTACCTCACTGGAACAACTTGTGTGTTTCTCTGTGGGTATGATTATATACCTTAGATGCTAAAGGGAAAAGAGTAAGATATCCCATTATCATTCTATGACATCAAAAAATACTCTGCTTTTTTTCAAAGGCTTTTTTTATGACAAATTCTAGGAAAATATTTGTGCAGTGAACAATGACTAGTAAACTAACTCTACCCATCACGGTTGGGCTTTGGACCCCAGTCTCAATATAGATCTCTTCTCATGTAGTTTGACCATTGAGAAGGAAGCGTTTTGCTTAATTGAAAGATGACTTGTTATGTAGAATCAAAGGCAGCAGCCTATTGTCTGCTTTTCTTTTGTGTCCCCATGGCAAGTTTGATTCCCCAGAAAATCAACTCTTACATAGAGATTGGAAAGAGCACTGGAGCTAGGATGGCATTGAAGAGTTGTCTCTACTGGTGTGAGGGAGCTGGGCCTTCACTGCATATCAACCAGTTATTGGAGGAGCCTGACTTCAGCATGGGAGCACAACCTTGGGCACAGTGACTCTCTTTAGCTCAAATAATTCTCACAGGGAGCTATAGATACAAGCTGTCAGTCAGTAAGATTTCTGGCAACTGGGGGAATGAGTGTTTCAGTCCCAAAAGGAAATTTTGAGGGGTGTACAACTGTGTTCTCATCATTTAGCTCCCACTTATAAGTGAGAACATGTGGTATTTGGTTTTCTGTTCCTGTGTTAGTTTCCAAAGGATAATGGCAGCCAGCTTCATCCAAGTTCCTGCAGAGGACATGATCTCTTTCTTTCTTATGGCTGCATAGTATTCCATTGTGTATAAGTACCATGTTTTATTTATCCAATCTATAGTTGAAGGGCATTTAGGTTGATTTCATGTCTTTACTCTTATGAGTAGTGATGCAATGAACATAAGTGTTCATGTGTCTTTATGGTAGAATGATTTATATTTATTTCAGTATATACCAGGAATGGAATTGCTGGGTCAAATGATAGTTATGTTTTCAGATCTTTGAGAAATTGCAACACTGCTTTCCACAATGATTGAACTAATTTACCCTCTTGCCAACAGTGTATACGCATTCCTTATTCTCTGCAACCTCACCAGCACCTGTCATTTTTTGACTTTTAAACAATAGCCATTCTGACTTGTGTGAGATGGTTATCTCATTGTGGTTTTGCTTTGCATTTCTCTAATGATCCATGACGTTGATCATTTGTTTAATGTGCTTGTTGGCTGCATTTATGTCTTCTTTTGAAAAGTGTCTGTTCATGTCATTTGCCTATGTTTTAATGGGGTTGTTTTTTTCTTGTAAATTTCATTAAGTTCTTTATGGGTGCTAGATGTTAGACTTTTGTCAGATGCATAGTTTGCAAATATTTTCTCCCCTTCTGGAGGTTGTCTGTTTATTCTGTTGATGCTTCATTTTGCTGTGCAGAAGCTCTTTATTTAAATTAGATCCCATTTGTCAATTTTTGCTTCTGTTGTAATGGCTTTTGGCATCTTTATCATGAAATCTTTGCTCATTCTTATATCCAGAATGGTATTGCTTAGGTGTCTTCCAAAGTTTTTATAGTTTTGCATTTTACATTTAAGTTTTTAATCCATCTTGAGTTGATTTCTGTTTATGGCATAAGAAAGGGGTCCAGTTTCAATCTTCTGCATATGGCTAGTTAGTTCTTCCAGCATCATTTATTGAATAGTCATTTACCCTTTGCTTGTTTTTGTTGACTTTCTCAAAGATTAGATAGTTGTAGGTGTGTGACCTTATTTCTGGGCTCTCTATTCTGTTCCATTGGTCTATGTGTCTGTTTTTGTACCAGCACCATGCTCTTTTGGTTACTGTAGCCATGTAGTATAGTGTGAAATCAGGTAGCGTGTTGCCTACAGGTTTGCTCTTTTTGCTTAGGATTGCCTTTGCTATTTGGAATCTTTTTTGGTTTCATATGTATTTCTAAATAGCTTTTTTCAAGTTCTGTGAAGAATGTCATTGGTAGTTAGATAGGAATAGCTTTCAATCTATAAATTGCTTTGAAAACTATGGCCATTTTAACAATATTAATTTGGAATATTTTTCAATTTGTGTCATCTCTGATTTCTTTAAGTAGTGTTTTGTAGTTCTCCTTGTGGAAGTTTTTTGCCTCCCTGGTTGGCTGTATTTCTAGGTATTTTATTCTTTTTGTGGCAATTGTGTATGTGATTGTGTTCCTCTCCTGTTCAGGTTGTTACTGTACAGGAATACTAGTGATTTCTCTACATTGATTTTGTATCCTGAGACTGTACTGAAGTTGTTTATCAGTTTAAAGAGCTTTTAGGCTGAGACTATGGAGTTTTCTAGATATAGAATCAGGTCATCTGCAAACAGGGATAGTTTGACTTCCTGTCTTCCTATTTGGGTGCCCTTTATTTAAATCTCTTGCCTAATTGTTCTGTTCAGCAAATAATTAAATAAAGACAGAAATCAAGAAGTTATTTGAAACTAATGAGAACAAAAATAGGGAACATACCGGAATCTCTGATATGTATCTTAGATATGTATCTAAGGCAGTGTTAAGAGGAAAATTTATAGCATTAAATGCCCACATTGAAATATTTAAAAGATCTAAATCTAATAACTAACCTCACAACTAAAAGAACTAGAGAACTCAGAGCAAACCAACCCCAAAGGCAGAAGACAAGAAATAACCAAAATCAGAGATCAATTGAAGGAAATTAAAACCAAAACAAACATTCAAAAGATAAAAAATTTCAGGAGTTGTGTTTTTTTAAAAAAATTAATAGATTTCTAGCTAGACGAATAAAAAGGAAAGGAGAGAGCATCCAAATAAACACAATTAGAAACAACAAATTCAAACACAGTTAGAAATGACCACTGACCCCACAGAAATACAAATTACCATCAGAGAATATGAACAGTTCTTATGCACATAAATTAGAAAATCTAGAAGAAATGGATACATTCCTGGACACAAACTCCCTCCCAAGGCTGAGCCAAGAAGAAACTGAGTCCTGGAACAGACTGTAATGAACTCCAAAATTGAATCAGTAATGAATAGCCTACCAACGAAAAAATGCCTAGGACCAGAGGATTCACAGCAGAATTCTTCCAGATATACAAAGAAGAGCTGTTCCTATTTCTACTGAAAGTATTCCAAAAAATTGAAGAGGAGAACTATTTTCTAACTCATTCCATGAGGCCAGCATCATGTTGACACCAAAATCTGACAGAGACACAACAAAAAGAGAAAACTTCAGGCCGATGTCTCTGGTGAATATCAACGCAAAAATCTTCAAGAAAATATTGGCAAACTGAATCAAGTAGCACATCAACAAGCTTATCCACCATTATCAAGTAGACATTTGGCTTCATTGGATAGTTATAAGTATTAAGCTTTTACTATGTGTCACATAATCTAAGAGATGATTCTGATGCAATGGTGAACTTAACCCACATAATCGCTACCCTTTAGGAGCATATAGTCTAATGAAGGAGATGAGCAAATAAACAAACTATTACTGTATACTGATAGAAAAGAAAATAGATAAATAAATGACTACTGAAAATATTCTTCTGGTATGCCTATGACATAGTGGAAATCAGGAATGACTGGCATGAGTGTTATACTTGAGCTAAACTGTATTTGTAATTCTTTATCTACCTCTGTTAAATTTGTTGCCTGGTTTGATGATATATAAGTGTTTCATTTACCTGTTTAAAACCACTGTTGCTATTTCTTTCAGGAAGAATGAGGAGCTGATTCATGCAAAAGAGGGGGATAGACTTGAATTAATCCTAGAGATAAACCTAGCATTTGAAGACATAACATTCTTATCTGTCAAACAGATGAAGCTTTTAAGCAATGATTCACTATGTTCAGTGAAAACATCCATGATCTACAATGAAAACACCTTAGTTCTGTCACCTGCTGTCTGAATAAGGATGGGCAATGTATTAATCTTCCTGAGATATAATTCAGTTGTATTAACATGAGAATTATTACATGTTCTTTATAGAACTCTAAAGATAAAACAGATCAAGTTTTTACCAAATATTTGTAGAAAATTAATGTACATCAGCCTCAGGAATCTGAGAATAAAAATGAAGTCATCACGTCAAATGCCACAGCTTTCAAATGTTCATGAGGAGGAAATCTTATCCAACCTTTTGAGAAGGCAAGACTTATCTTACATTTGCTCATGGCCAGCTTCATTGGCGCATGTTCTTTCTTCTGACAACATGGTTCATTGCTGATCTCCATTATTCTAGAGAATAATGACACCTTAAATTTCTTCCAGAAGTGTCTTTATTTCTATGAAGAATGAAGTCTATTTCCTATAATTGGACTAGAAAATGACATTCATACTGTACTAGATATTAGTATTTTGACTCTGCCCTTTCTCCCTAGGCAGTCTCATACAGTTTTTACTTAGTACGTCATAGGCAACTCCTTCATGTAGAAAAACACCTTGAGTTCCAAAACCTGGTAGAATCCACTTAGTCTCTTTCTACATTCCCTGCTATACTAATAACCTCTACAAAGCAACAAAAATACTTTATAATTTAAATTAAGATAATGTGAAATATCCACTCTGTACCCTATAAATATGTGCAATTATTACATGTCAACTAAAAATAAAAAGGAAGAAGAAAGAACTAAGATGATAGATATGTTAATTTGCTTCACTATTAAAACCATTTCACCATCTATATGTATATATCCCATAATATCATGAGTAAATGTTTTTTAAATTTATGATACAAATGTATTCTATAAAAGTTATTTTAAAATAAATGTAGATACTATATTATTTGAACACAGCTTACCTACAGGCTAATGTATTTTTATCAGTTTGAAGATAAAATGATAATTTCTTCTTATGGAGTATTATTCAGAAATTGATGTCATTTGTAATTTTAGTTTGTGAATCTGTTTTAACATTTTGGAACACTGACTACAAAAAGTCTGTTATTAACCCAAGATCATTTTATACAGTATGGTTTTCTTAGAAGCAAATTAGTTTATTTCTAAGTATCAGAAACTGAGAGCTTTAGAGATGAGTTTATCATGATTTAAGAGAATATAGATATGTCCTTTGTTTTTTCTTTTTCTTTTTTTTTTTCTTGAGATGGAGTTTCACTCTTGTTGTCCAGTTTGGAGTGCAATGGCAGGATCTCAGCTCACTGTAACCTCCACCTCTTGGGTTCAAGTGATTTGCAGCCGCCTGAGTAGCTGGGATTACAGGCGTGCACCACCACACCTGGCTAAATTTTTTGCATTTTTAGTAGAGATCGGGTTTCACCATGTTGGCCAGGCTGGTCTTGAACTCCTGACCTCAGGTGATCCACCCACCTCGGCCTCCCAAAGTGCTAGGATTACAGGCATGAGCCGCCGGGTATGGCCAAATAGGTGACTTTCTAAAAGAAAGAATAAAAGAAAACAAAAAGATTCAGAAACTTGGTTATGTACACTTGGGAAGTAAGGATGGGCAGAGATCCATGCAGCCTAACAAAGAGTTTTTGATTATATCTTGGGCAGGAAAGTTTTCCTTGATCATATTTGGCAGCCAGGTTTAATTTTGCTAGTTGACTAGGATTAGTGAAACATGTATTTCTCTAACTACAGTTGTCAATTGCTCATTGAGTAAGAGACAGAATGTATTAGACTCTGATGCTGGATTTCAAAATCAAAAGAAACTTCCTTCCCCAAGTGTGTGCAATCATTGCATAGTTCAAATGTTCTTCAATCATTATTAGCATAGAAAGAAAAGGTTAAATTAAATAATTCCTGATTGTAAAATATAGTGCCTCTCATTGAAGGAAACTTGTTTAGAAATAATAAAAGGCTATGTAGAAACTAAAAAGCCTCTAATTATGAGAAAAGGAATAGCAAGTCTTACAGCAGAATAACTTATTAGACAAAGCAAGTGTTTTGAGGGGACTGAAAAGAAGCTCCTTCCTTTCGTAAATTAGGCATGAACTAAATAAAAGAATGAGGACTTCTAAAATAATATATTCACTCTACTTTTCCTGCAGATAGCTTGGGACGAGCCATCAGGAAAGGGCTGGCAAAAAAGTGAATATCTCAAGGAAAAACTTTTTAAGTACTTAGCATCAGGAAAATTCCTCCTTCTGGAGAATACCAGGAAATAGGTTGCTTTAGGGATGTCTGCTTAATAAAACTACTAATTCCCCAATATAAAAATAATACACCAACTTCCCATAATTTTTGGAAAACATTCTCACCTACAAATAAAATAACAATAACCATACAAAAATGTCCCTACCCAGAGAAAACCATTTTAATCATCAAAATGTGTTTCTATCCAGGCTTTCCTTTATACAGGCATTTGACATCATACCAAATTTATAGTTCAGTTTCCTGCTTAGAATTTTAGCCTACGTGTTTCTCTATCATTAAAAAAATGACTATACATCATTTTAAAGGATGCAATTATTTTGTTGTCTGTCTTGCCAAAATTAACCATTCTGCTTTTGCACATTTAGTTTGCATTTGATATTTGATGTTAGAAATAATGGTGACATATATGTGCTTCATTTTGAGAGGATTTTTCCTAAAATATTTTTGAAATTTTTTTTTGGAAATGCAGTAGAAAGGTGATGTGAAGAAAGAAAGTCAATTTGGGGAGCCTACACGATATGCCAGAATTATTCTAGATTCTTTATCACTGTCATAGGCTTTCAATCTGTACCTAATTTGTGTCTATCACTGAGATTCAAAAGGATGTGCCTATGAGTCTTCTGGCAACAAAACCTCACCTGTTAGGCAATTTGCAAGAAACACTAAGGCAACTACAACAAGATTACTCAGTCTTGGGAACTCCTGGAAAGCACAAATGATGCTGAATAAGGCTTGGTGTTTGTTGGTCAAATTTGTATCTTGCCTCAGCTCCACAGTCTATGGAAAGGAGAAGAAAGTAAACACAAGCAAAGTATTGCTTATCTAAAATTATGCGGAGAGATGGAAAATAGTTCCAAATGTTTGAATATAAAAGAGAAGAGAAAAAATTGCCCAGCTTATGAGCAAATTCCAAGCACTAGCTCTTAATGATCTTCGGTGCAGAAATGTTAAGCAAAAGGTAGCAGTCCCCACTGGAAGCAGAATACCAGTGGAAGCCTCTGTGTTGTCCCGCTGGGACGGGGTCATTAATGCTCCCCAACATTTGCTGGGCATGGCTGCCACTTCTGAAGCAAACATGCCAGCCAAGCCCAACAAATTGGAGGTGTCCAATGGCTGCAAGAGATACGTACCAGATGTGGCATTACAGTGTCCCTGCATCTGACACAGGGGAATTAGGAGTCAGATATTTTAAACACAGTGGAAAGACCACCTGAAAATTAATAGAAAGTATTGGAGAGGAACAGAGATAGGAATCTGCTAAAGGCTGGATTTCTGCTTATTGGAGGAGGGGAGAGGAAGAGGGTAAAAACAGAGAGACATACACCACGTATAAACTCATTTAAGCCTATTGAATACTGTATTTGCTAAGCTGAGAAGGTTAAACAACTGTCTAAATTAACTAAAGGAGAGGATATGTGTGAGTTCACAGGCAAAGGAAGCTGCATTTTGAGAAACTTGTATTAAACAGTCCCATTAGTTAAATAACATGAATGTTATTAGAGCAGGAGGAGCTGCCCTTGGGTCCAATATAATGATAAATTCCTGTGGTAGTCCCAATATATATAGAGATACTCAGTCTCAAACTGTAATTCCTGAGATGATGCTACAGTGGTGAAAGTTAGACATATTCGATGATGGATTTTTATAGCTCCTCCAAGCTATCATGGCCCCTTTGGGTTGGCTTATTATGCATGGAGGCAGGAAATGACAGAAGACACTCTCAAGGCAGTGCTCTCCCTCAATTGCTATTACACAAGCTTATTCTTAAATGCATTCATTGAAGAAAATGAGCTCCAATGTTTCCTTCCTTGCAGCTATGAAACTAGAACAAATGTCCTGTATGGATTGATCAACATTTAGATAATTTTCACTGCCTCTGTCCATGTCAGGTCAGCCATAACCGACATACAATTCTCTAGCCAGTTAAAGGCTCAAAAATCTATTTCATTTTTAAATAAAGTTCATCTTGTCAGAATTTACTTTTTACATTTCATTAACACCACAAAATTCCATCTCAATTAGTCCCACAAGGGAGCATGAGCCAAATAAGTGGTTTCCAAACATTTTTTGCAGAACTATGCATTCCCTAGTACATTTTTAGATTGGCATAGATTATTATTAATAAACTATGTAATTTCTCATCAATTGTACATGTATGTATAATTAATATACAGTTGACATTTGAACAACATGTGTTTCAACTGCATGGGTTCCCTTAGAGATAGATTTTTTTTCACCTCTGCCACCCCTAAGACATCATCACTGACCCCTTCTCTTCCTCTTTCTCAGCCTCCTCAATGTGAAGGTGACAAGGAGGAAGACCATTATGATGATCCACTCCACTTAATGAGTAGTAATTATGTTTTCTCTTCCTTGTAATTGTCTTAATAACATTTTTATTTTTCTAGCTTACTTAACAATACAGTATATATTGCATATAACATAGAAAATATGTCATCAACTGCTTATGTTATCCATAAGGCTTCCAGTAAACAATAGGCTATTAGTAGTTAAGTTTTGGGGAGACAAAGGTTATACAATTTTTGCAGGGAGGTTGGTGTCCCTAACCCCTGTGATATTCAGGGTCAATTATACATCTTCATCAAAATTTAAAGGGGCTTAAATAGTTAATTAAATTTACAAAGAATGTCAATCACAACCTAATTCCAACAACAAGTCAGCCATCATTGTTGAAACACTCAGCCAGATCAGAGTTGCTGTAGGAAATAAGAACTATGGTTTTATTTTCCAGTTCAAATAAATGAGTTAATACAATTCTATTTGACAATCATCTTACATTTAAATGTGAAAAATAGAGAGATAGAGGAGAGAAAACTAGGCATAATCTTGCCATGAATATGTTCATTGTGTAATACAATTTACTATTTCTTATGGAATCTCTCCTTGCTTTGCTTTCAGAGAATCTCACTCATGAGCACTGCATTCTTCAACAGCATTTTTTTTTTCTTTTTTGGCATTCAGTATTTTACACTTTAAGTCAATGCACTGTGAGTGAGAGAATGACTGCCCTTTGTAAAATGAGAGAACAGGTGAGAAGGGAGAAGCAGTGAAGTGCCAATGACACTCTCTGGAAGACACGTTTTTAGGAGAGAGTACACCTGGAAGCTGAGGATCTGGGAAACGATTTTCTAAAAACCAACTGCTTGGAAATACTCCATGTCCTTCAGTGGTATATTTCCCATGTATTAATCTATGTCTACTTTTTCTGGAATCCAGTGCTTTGCAGTGAATTTGGTCATAGTTTTTGGATGAAACTGAGTAGGTTTCTTATAGCTCAGGGGCTGAGCCTAACTTTGTTCTTGATTTGCATCACTCTTAATGGTTGCAAACATACAAATCCTCTTTATCTTGTCTTTTTATCCCAATGTCTTCCCATATTCACTGAGTTAATACATTTTATTAAATTTATAACTATTTTTGATTAAAGTATTGCTTAAAAGTGGACATATATATTGCAAGGTGAATTTCAATTTTGTGTGCACTCATGTCAGAATTGTGTTCCTTATTTTAATGATTATAAGCCCTGCTCTTAGTTAGAAGCCTCCAGGACATTTTTTTTCATTTTTTAAAAAATTACTTGTACCTGGACCTTATCTCCAGAATCTTTTATTCAACTTATATGATATGAGGACCAGTCATGGGCAGTATAAAAAAAAAAAAAACAATAAAAATGTGATTCTAATATGCAGTCCATGTTCAAAAGTGCTTCGGTAATGAAAAATCCTAGAATAGAGAGAGGGGGGAGAAAAGACCAAACACAGCAAGCTTTATTATGAGTAAGAGGTCTCTGAGTTACCGTGCACATCAAACCATCGTATTTCTGTTTGTCCAAGCAGTTTAAAAAATACAGATTAAATAATCATTTCAAGAATCACTTGGAAATTGGATTAACCCTGTATGTTCATTACTGCAATAACCAAAAATTACTCTCTCAAGCTCCTGAGCTTATTTAAAAATCTATTCTAAATCAGATTGACTAAGGTTACAAGGGAAGGCCTAAGAAATAAAGCAATGTTACAAGTGTGTAAAGAAACTTTGATGTACTTTTTTTTGTTCAGTAGTTTTAAGTTTACAGACAGAAAACATTTTTGAATAACTAAAAGTGGATAGGAAGATGAGGCATCTAGATCTTTTTAAATATTCAGAATTCTAGAAATTATTGCAGTAGCCTCATAGCTATCCCTCCTTAAATTCTTTCTGATAAAGAGCTTAAAGCACAATACAACCTATACCCTCCTAGTAAATTGATTTTTACTCAAGTGGCTTCTCCTGGATACAAATTAGCATGAATAAACCCCTAATGCATATTCTTCAGAGGAAATGCTAATTATTCTCACTGGGCAAAGTTTAAAGATATCAAAATGGAGGCATTTTTAAAAAATCAGTCTAACTCATTCAGAAAAGAAATACGTGTGAAGGTAAAGGGCTTAAGGGGTAATGAAGGTTAATTGCCAATTATACAGAAAAATTATGCAAAAGCAAGAATAAAAACCACTTCCAAGAACTATTGCCCTTTCTTTTATTTGTGTTACAGTACTATTTTTTCCCCTCTCTTAGCGTTGTTCTAAATTAGTTTGGTCTCTATCACTTTTATTTAGATGTAGAATATTCCTCAAAATATAAAACAATAATAGTGACCATGACGCATGAATTAGATCAAAAGAAATGTCTCAGAAAGAAGGAGGGCAAACTAAAAAGGGTGTTCTCATTTTTCTGAACTCTCCTGAGTAACATTAGAACAACTGAGAAGTTAAAATAGTTCATCTTCTTTGTGTATGAATGCTATTCTGGCTATTTTGAAATGAAACATTTAAAACAGCTGTTTTGAATTAAGGCAACATTAAAACTATTAGCTTTCATTCCAGTCACTTGCCCCATACTACCAGCACAGGACACATTACAAGTTTACATCATGTATATGATCCAATTTGTCCTTCCATCCTTTAAAATGTCAACAAAGTTGCATTCATTTGTGCTCCAATTGGACATCCATTGAGAAACAGGTTAAATAAATATTTGTTTCTGTAAACCCATCAAAATCTCTAGATGTCTAGTTCTCATACTCTAGTCGTTCTGAACAAATTAAACTAAATATCAGCCAACTAGTGGAGCATCCTGGGATCTATACCCAATCAAAAAGATTGTGAGTTCAGACCCAAATGCGTTTTCAGACAGCAATAACAGGTTGAGGCTGGGTTTGAAAAATTACACTGACTTAGAGAAGCCATACAAATATTGACTAGCCTTCATATTGTGGGAAAAATAGGGTACTGACAAGTCACTTGAAATCATCAAGAAGTGATTGGTGATTTCAAAATGATTACCTTTCCCAGTACCTTAAAGTCTAAAATCTTGGCAAAATTAGGTGTTCCAATGTATGACCACACATAACCCGGATGCTTTCTTGTGGTTATCTTTAGCATCCACATATTACTGTATGGTTTATATTCATTCATTCAATTGTTCTCTTTTTCTTTCTTCAACAAATAATGATTGGATCTTTTACAAGGTGATGGTGTTGCAGAGAAAGACTGAACTTGAATGTGCCCCTATTTTTCATTAATTCACAGGGTACTAACTAATTGTTGTAGACAGAATTTTAAAATGTATATGATTATACACCCTGTATAATCCTCTCTCTTGATGTAGGCTGGACCCGTGAATATAATGGGAAATCACCCCCATAACTATGATAAAGTCCTTTAATGAACTATGAGTTAATCAAAGGGGAGTTCATCATGGGTGGGCCTGACCTAATTATTTGAGTCCTTAAAGAAGACAAGAAGCAGCAGCAAACACTTTTCTGCTTGTCTTTAAGCAACAACCTACCATGTTGTGAGAGGAGGTCACCTGAGGCTGAACTCTAAAACTGAGGAAAGTCTTTGACCAAGAAACAGCAAGAAAATGGAACGTCAGCCATGTAATGGCATGGAAATACATTCTGCCAAAAGCCTATGAACTGGAAGAGGACACTAAGCCTTAGATGAGATGGTAGCCACAGTTAATGCCTTGATTTCAGCATTGTGGGATGCTGAATAGAGGACTCAGCTAATCTATTAATATAACTGGACTACTGACACACACAAGCTGGAAACCGATAAATTTGTAGAGGTCTAAGCCTAAATGTTAAGTAATTTGCTACACAGAAATAGATAGTTAATACACAGACAAATAAACAAAATATATGTAATAAGATGTTTACGGTAGTGTGAGAGGGGCATGTGAAAAATAAGGTGGGCACAAAGGAAGCGTCATAAAATCGTGATAGGATGAGGCAGCTTCATGCAGAGGTGACTGTAGGTTGATAGATGACATTTAGTTTTGTCTGAAGTACGTATTTGCTAAGTGTCTGTTATCTGGTTAAATCCAGATATTGGAAAGAGAAACATAAAAGAACCAGGTCCCCAGGTCTTGAGCAATTAAGATACTGACACTGTGGAAAGTAGGATAGAGCATGAAGCAGGGGGCAGCCCAGAGCAAAGCCAGGCCAGTAACAGCTAAGACGTTTTAGGAGCTCATTATGTAATGATCACTATTCTAAATGTTTGAGATATACAAATATATTAACATATTTAATTCTTATGCAACATAATGACAGGATTACTATTGTTATCCCCATTTTAGTGATGAGAAAACTGAGGTATAGATTGGTTAATAAAGTTACCCAAGGTCATTCATCGAGCCATTAATTGGCACAAGTGTGAAGTGATTCTAGGTAGTCTGACTGTAGAGATTCTGTTGATAATCACAGTGCTATAATAAGAATATAGAGTGGCACAATATAGCTTACCGTATTCTGGGAAGCAATTTTTGCTTTGGATTTTCTATTGTCAACTGGATAAAGAATACTGACCAGTTCTGTTACCCTCTTAGTTAATGTGTCATTGATATATCTGCCTTAAACTAGCAAGTGACAGTGAAAAATATGTGGGATTAAAAAGTGCAATTGTATCCTTGGACTCTGGTGGTTGTATTATTAATATAGGAGTTATTGAATAAGAAAGAAGTGTGGGTTAGAGCTCGGAGAATTAAGAAAAGGATTACATAACCAAAGATGTATAATCTCAAACAAATACTTAATAGTATTCCTTTTAATATTTTTACCTAAATATGTTACTCAGGTAAAATATATTATTTTGGTTTTGCCTAAATATTAAGCAGTGCAATTTAATGTTGTAGTGTCTTTTGCATGCAATAAAATATATTTGTGATAAAATCCGGAGTTCCGAATCTCTCATTACAAAAGTCATTTGAACTTTTCAAGGACCAGAGCAATGTAGGATTAACACGCAATTGTCCCCCATCACATTCTGGATTAAAAAGCATAATTTTATCTGAAATAAGAATTATACAAAGTAAGGTTTATAATTAGATTCTGTGTTCCTATTCTATGGCTTCATTTTTATGATGTGTAATAACCTTGCATGTGAGTTTGCATTTTAATAGGAAATAGGGTACATTTCTTAATATTCAAAGACCAAGTGGAATTGGTGATCATGTACGCATAGATATTTTTACAGGAAACCATCATTCAATACTCTTTTAGTCAAAATGCCTTTAGTTAATAAAGGGGAAAAACATTTCCACCTCATGAGTGAGATCCTTTTTGCACTTTTTTGCAGACTCTACTCCCCTATTAAGTTATTGCAAACATTCTTTCTGATTCACAGATTCAACTGAAGTTCTTTACACTTACATGTGAATAAATATTTTATGTTAGTAGTTCTCATCTATGAAGTTAGAAATTGGAATGCCTGTGTTTGTCATATTTGTTTTGTTTTATTTTATTGAAGGAGAGGACAGAAAATTTTGCTTCTACACATGAACTGAAATAGAGAAATTGTCCTTTTCTACTGTCATTACCATGTTTTCCTCAAAGTTCAGGCCCTATTTCTAATACCTCAATTGTAATTCCGTTATCTTGGAAATGTGGTTTTATGATTTCTGATACTATAATGAAGAGAATAGTCCGAGTGGGAGATAGTAAAGGTGTGTTCTTGACTCTGTCTTAAAGAGACAATCCTGCTATGTTAAAAGTATTGAGTGACATTATTGTTGTATTACAGGACATATTTCTGGAGAAGTAACATGTTTCTTCAGGACTTTAAACACATTTATTCAGAAAGTAAACATGCTATTTAAAATATTCCTTTAGATTTTATAAACTTATAATTTATTCATTAAGAAATACATACACACCATTAAGATGTTATTTCTAGGCAATAATCTGATTTATTTTGTGTTTTATTCTACCAGAAGATGCTCTCTAGAGCATCAATAGCAGAAATAGACATATAAAGTGATAAATTTCCTTTGCTTCATTCCTGTCCTCTAAGAATAAAAGCTGTGGTTGTATTGTTAAAACATTAAAAATTATATTTCTTCATGACTCAATGTCCTGTATTTCCTTATGCAATGTGACCATGGCAAGAGTTTATGTGGCAGAGTGAACATATTGAATTGAAAAGCAATCACAATAAGAGTCTGAATTAAGTGTTCATTTAATATTTAACATATGTATTATTTATCTTCTAGGTGGTAAGGACACATACCAAAAGTATAACATGGACCCTGTCATCAAATGACATAATCTGAGCAATAGGGTGCAAAAACATAGAGAGTATCATAAACATTGATTTAATAATAGAATGATAAATTTAATGATGATTTATACATATGGTACAGTGAGATCATACTGGGTAAGTGACACAGGATGAGACTTTAAGATAAAAAGTGTGCTATTATCATCAGTGAACAGTGAAATGGTGCTTATGCTATGTCTCAAAATTTTGGAGTTAAAATAAGTTTACATTCATTATAAACAACAAACCTGTGTCTACCAGAACAGGTTAGGGCAGAAGTATATTCTAGCCTATAGCTTAACTCTTTCGAGAATTTCAAAGATAATTTTTGTCTTAGAAACCAGCGAATATGGTGCTTTAATCATTTTTTGTATACACCACATTTTAAAATTTTATTTTATCAACTTACATTTTAGTTCTAGGGTATATGTGCAGGATATGCAGATTTGTTACACAGGTAAACGGGTGCCATGGTAGTTTGCTGCACAGATCATCCCATCACCTAGGGATTAAGCCCAGCATCCATTTACTATTCTTCTTAATGCTTTTCCTCCCCTGCCCAACCCACTGACAGACCCCAGTGTGTGTTGTTCCCCCATCATGTGTCCATGGATTCTCATTTTTTAGCTCCCATTTATAAGTGAGGACATGCGATGTTTGGTTTTCTTTTCCTGCATTAGTTCGTTGAGGATAATGGCCTCCAACTTCATCCATATCCCTGCAAAGGACATGATTTAATTCCTTTTTATGGTTGCATAGTATTCCATGGCATATATGTGCTACATTTTCTTTATCCGGTCTATCATTGAAGGGCATTTGTGTTGATTCCATGTCTTTGCTATTGCGAATAGTGCTGCAGTGAACATACACAAGCATGTATCTTTATAACGGAAGGATTTATGTTTCTTTGGGTATATATCCAGTATTGGGATTGTTGGGTCTAATGGTATTTCTGGGTCTCAGTCT
The DNA here is from genome assembly GCF_007565055.1 of Rhinopithecus roxellana. Classification (NCBI taxonomy): domain Eukaryota; kingdom Metazoa; phylum Chordata; class Mammalia; order Primates; family Cercopithecidae; genus Rhinopithecus; species Rhinopithecus roxellana. The sequence goes on along the minus strand of NC_044553.1, from coordinate 141,183,735 downwards.
TTGAGGAACCACCACACTGTCTTCCACAATGATTGAATTAATTTACATTTCCACTACCAGTGTAAAAGTGTTCCCTTTCCTTTGCAACCTTGCCAGCATCTGCTGTTCCTTGATGTTTTAATAATCACCATCCAGACTGGTGTGAGATGGTATATCATTGTGGCTTTGATTTGCATTTCTCTGATGATAGTGATGTTGAGCTTTTTATCATATGTTTCTTGGCCACATAAATGTCTTCTTTTGAGAAGTGTCTGTTCATATCCTTTGCCCACTTTTTAATGAGGTTGTTTTTCCTTGTAAATTTGTTTCAGTTCCTTGTAGATTTGGGATATTAAACCTTTATCAGATGGATAGATTGCAAACATTTGCTCCCATCCTGTAGGTGGCCTGTTCACTCTGATGATAGTTTCTTTTGCTGTGCAGAAGCTCTTTAGTTTAATCAGATCCCATTTGTCAATTTTTGCTTTTGTTTCAATTGTTTCTGGTGTTTTCATCAAGAAATTGTTGCCTGTGCCTGTGCCCTGAATGGCATTGCTTCGATTTTTTTTCCAGGCTTGTAAGTTTGGGGTTTTTCATTTAAGTCTTTAAACAATCTTGAGTTAATTTTTGTATAAGGTGTTAGAGAAAGAGTCTAGTTTTAATTTTCTGCATATGGCTGGCCAGTTCTCCCAGCGCCATTTATTAACTAGAGAATCCTTTCCCTGTTGCTTGTTTTTGTCAGGCATGTTGAAGATCAGATGGATATACTGAAAACAATTGAGAGTTTTAGAAGGCATAGATACATTTATTCAACATTAGGAATTTTTTTTCAACACATAAATGCACTTTTTGTGGATGAATGTCACAGTCAAAATATGTTTTCAAAATTGAAGAAAAAAATAGCAAAGGGAATTCTTCACAGCTGGATCTCCTTGTAGACACTATTAAGAATGGCAATGGAGTATCTATGCTAAATTAAATACATATGGAAGTTACAAGACTGTAACTCACATTTGACAGTTCGGGAAGAGAAAAGCATAACTGGGATAGATTATAAAATACTATTTTTCTGAACATCTCACTGCACCTATGTGTGTGAAAATTGGATTGGATGCATATTCTCTCTCTCGCATTCTCTCTCTCTTTCTCTGTAGCATCCATATTATACACACTGTATATGGAATATAGAATTAATCCAGTTTGTACCACTTTATTTTTAATCATCTATTGTTGAAGGTAATTCTATGAAATAACTTTTGTTTGGAAAATATTGTTTAAAAATATATACATATATATATATAACTTGTTAATTTATCTCATTGTTGTCATCTTAAAGGCACAAAATTTCTGTCTTTCTTTTCTCCTCTTCCTGATGCTTCTTTCTCTTTTGCATCTCTGCTAATACCTCTCCTGATACAGATTATTTTCCTATTGAAATAGAACAGTTTTCAATATTCAATGGTTTTTAAAAAGCCAAATTTAAGAAAAATCACCTGAACTTAGTCACAGAACAATATTCAGGTACCTTAAAATAACATGATCATGTTGCTAATTACAAAATAAATTAAATCTAAAAAGCAACAACAAAAACCTTCTTTTTTTTTTTTTTTTTTTGCCAAAATGAAGTGTGTTTGTCTATTCTCACGCTGCTAATAAAGACATATCTGAGACAGGGTAATTTATAAAGAAAAAGAGATTTAATGGACTCACAGCTCCACATGGCAGGGGAGGCCTTACAATCATGGTGGAAGGTAAATGAGGAGCAAAGTTATATCTTACTTGGTGGCAGACAAGAGGGCGTGTGCAGGAGAACTCCCCTTTATAAAACCATCAAATCTCATGAGACTTATTCACTATCACGAGAAGAGCATTGGAAAGACCTGACCCCCACGATTCGGTTACCTCCCTCAGGGCCCCTCCCATTACATGTGGGAATTGTGGCAGCTAAAATTCATGATGAGATTTGGGTGGGGACACAGCCAAATCATATCATGGAGTAGAGGGAATATATTTATTATTCCCCACCAAAAAATCACAAAAAAGTATTTAAGATAGTGAACATCAGACAGGGATGAAGAGTGATTACCAATAAATAGGAAACAAATAATATGAGCCCCAAAATAGCTTCAGTTTACTACCTTGTGAAAAAGTTTCTAAGCTGAGCCACAGGGCCTGGGAACTCAGATTTCGGAGATCTCAGGAGACAGGGTTAAGAGTTTCAAGGAAACCACAGTTGATTGAATAGAGTCTCCTGAAAGCATGTTCTCCCAGAGCCTCTGCATGTAACCATATTTGGAAATAGGGGTTTTACATACATAAGTAAGGTAAGAATTGAGATCACATTTTACTAGATTACTGTAGGTCCAGAGAAAGTTTCCTTATAAGAGATGGAAAGGAACACACAGAAATGCAGGGAAGAAGATGGCATAAAAACAAAGGCAGGGATTTTGTAATATTTATTCACCTGGATTTTCTGTAATTTTTATTTGTACCTTTATTATATCATCCATGTTTCTAATTTCATGATATAGCAACTTAAGTGTATAATAATAACTGTGCTCATTCATTGTATGCTAATTCTAGCATATGTCAGTTCTGGATCAGTTTCAATTGATCTACAAGTCAAATAACACCAAAGATTGCCAGGCAGTGAGATAAGCAGCTAGACGGAGGCATGGAATGGATTCCCCCTCACACTCTATAGAAGGAATCAACCCTACAGACACTTCGATTTTGAACTTCTGGATTCCAGGACTAGGAGAAAATAAATACCTGTTATTTTAAGCCACCAAATTTATGGCAATTTTTGTCGTGGTCTTTGGAAACTAAGAGACCAAGGCAGCTAGAGTTCACAGGGCAGAATACTGAAGATGAGAAAATTTCTAAAATCACCTGGCAATCTGCAGAGGATTCCACTTGAGTATTCAATAGAATTTTGAGCAGTATATGCACGTAAGAAAACAATTCATGGCATGGGAAGACCTTCTGAAAGGATTAGGAAGAACTATTCCCAGAGACACTCAGGGCCAGGAATAGTGCCTGTCCCTATCAGCCAGACAAGAAAACCTCAGGCTTGACAGGACCTTGGGTAGAGCACTCAGAGGGTTTTGCTTATTTCCCAGAAGAGTGGGAAATAGTCCTCAATTAAACACAGCTCTGATTCTAGCTGTTTTTTAAAACAAGACTGAAAGGACCACACTGTTTTAAAGAAACTGTGACTCAGGATATTGTAGCAATACCAATATATCCAGCACCCAACAAGATAAATTCAAAATTATCTGGCATTTATGAAAGATGCCAAAAAATCCAAAGAAGAAGAAAACTTTGATTCATAATGAGAAATATAAACCAACTAAAACTGACCCACAACTGACACATGTTAGAATTAGCAGCCAAGGAATTAATACAGTTGTTATGATACACTTAAATTATTATATCATGAGTACAGAAACGTGGATGGTATAACAAAGACACAAATAAAAATTGTAGAAAATCCAGGTGAATTAAAATTACAAAATATGAAATAGAAATGCAACGGATAGGATTAAGAATTTATCATTGCAAAATCAGTATTAGTGAGCTTGAAGACATGATGAAAGCAGCAACTCAAACTAAAGTGCAAAGCAAAAATTCAATAAAATTAGAAGGGCATTGGTTAGCAATGGGACTACTTCAAGTTACCTAACATACATGTAATTGTAGTCACCAGAATAGAGAAAATGAGAGAGAATATATTTGAAAAAAATATTGGAAAACATGTTTGAATAATTATTTGAAAAATCACTAACAAAAATTAGAAGAGAGAGAAGCTATGTAAAGGGAATCTGTAAGTGAAAGAGGAAAGATCAAGGTCAACCACTACAATTTAAGGACATTATTTGGATCCTAATACAATAAAAAACTTAACTGTATATTTTCTGATATTAAGAAATTGTTGTCCTAATGGTTTGGTGGTATTGTTAAAAAAGAATTTATTGTATGTAGTGTCATAAGATATGCCGAATAATTTTCAGATGAAATGGAATGATACGTCGTATTTCTTTCAGAATAATATACACAAAGATAAAAGGGTGGGACAATATATGAAATCAGATTGGTCCTAAGTTGATAATGTTTTCAGCTCATAATAGGTATATGGGAGTTTATTATATTGTCCTGTTTTTACATCTATTTTAAATTGTATGAAATTAATGTTGAAACAGAAAGGAGTCAGTAGTAAGTCATTGGACATTGTGCAGAAAGGAGGAGGAGGAGAGGCAAAGCAGGAATTAAGATCATGGTCTTTGAAGCCAAAGGGCCTAGATTCAAGCATACTTAATCTTTTAACCTCTCTAAAGCCAACATTAATAATATTATAAAATGGGAGTAATTTTAGATCCAACTCTGAAGTAATTGTGGAGTAAATAATGTTTGTAATAAACATTTTAATTTCTGGAATACAATAAATTCCCAATAAATTGCAGTGTTTATTTGTGGAGTGACCTAATTACACAGATAAAAGAAGAACTATTTAAAAAGAAAGAAATTCGGATTTTTTCTAATAATTATCGGAGGCTTTGAACTATAGTGACTCCATTAAGAATGGAATAGATTTTAAATCCAAAATAATCTGATTTTTCAATAAAGTATTATTCAGGAGTGAGTTCTAGTGGGAACCAAAGATCATTTCAAGGATAGGTTTAGTGGCTCATGCCTGTAATCCCAGGACTTTGGGAGGCCAAGGTGGGAGAACTGCTTGAAGCCAAGACTTCAAGATTAACCTGGGCCACATAACAAGACCCTGCTCCTATAAAACTAAAAATATTCCTGGGTGTGGTAACACATGCCTCTAGTCCCAGCTTCTTGGGAGGCCGATGCAGGAGGATCATTTGAGTCCAGGAATTGACAGATATAATGAGATGTGATCACCACTGCATTCCAGCCTGGGTGATAAGGTGAGACCACCACCTCCCAAAAAAAGATAATTTCAAGACTTTAAGTAGGAAAATGCATTATTGCAAAACAACATGTTGTACTATTTTTCATCAGCTAGATGCTAAGGTACAATTAACTTAATTATCAATCTTATAACACTAGTAAAGTAAATAACAACACATGTAAAGATTATTTTTGAAAATTAATAGGCTAAATGCCTGACCCTTGCCAAGCACTGGATGAGCGTAAGGCTGTACCATTAATATATTTCGAATTTACCTGTGTATAAGAACTGAATCCAGTTCTTATACATACTATTTTTTAAATCTAATATTTAAAAATAATACAAGCATACTTCATTTTATTGCACTTTACTACACTTAGCATAGAATGGTTTTTAAATTTTTTTATTTTTAAATATTTTTGCAAATTGAAGGTCTATGGTAATCCTGTATCAAGCAAATCTCTTGGCATTATTTTGCTAAGACTATATGCTCACTTCATGTCTCTGTGTCACATTTTGGTAATTCTCATAATATGTCACACTTTCAAAATTATTATTCTATCTGTTGTGGAGGCCTGTGATCAGTGATCTTTGGTGTTACTATTGTAATTTCTTGGGAGTACCAGAAACCATGCCCAAATAAGACAGAGAACTTAAGAAAGGCTGTGTGTTCTAACTGCTCCATGAACCAGCCTCCTCCTGTTTGTGTTCCCTTTCTCAAATCTCCCTATTCCTTTAAATACAACAATATTGAAGTTAAGGCCAATAATAACCCTGTAATGGCCTCTAGGTGCTCAAGTAAACAGTTCACATGTTAAATTCACTTTATTATTTTTTTCTTTTCTTTTCTTTTTTTTTAATTATACTTTAAGTTCTGGGGTACTTGTGCAGAATGTGCAGTTTTGTTACATACATATACATGTGTCATGGTGGTTTGCTGCACCCATCAACCCATCGCCTACATCAGGTATTTCTCCTAATGTCATCCCTCCACTAGCCCCCAACCCCCTGACAGGCCTTGGTGTGTGATATTCCCTTCCTTGTGTCCATGTGTTCTCATTGTTCAACTCCCACTTATGAGTGAGAACATGCGGTGTTTAGTTTTCTGTTCTTATGATAGTTTGCTGAGAATGATGGCTTCCAGCTTCATCCATGACCCTGCAAAGAACATAAACTCATCCTTTTTATGGCCAGATAGTATTCCATGGTGTATATGAGCCACATTTTCTTTATACAGTCTATTATTGACAGAAATTTGGGTTGGTTCTAAGTTATTGCCATTGTGAATAGTGCCACAATAGACATACACATGCATGTGTCTTTATAGTAAAATGATTTATAATACTTTGGGTATATACCCAGTACTGGAATTCACTTTAAATGCAAAGAGAGAAATGATTAAGCTTAGTGAGGAAGGAACTGTTGAAAGCCAAAATAGGCCAGAAGTTAGGCCTCTTGTGCCAAACAGCCAATGTGAGAGTGCAAAGAAAAGTTTTTGAGGGAAATTAAAAGTCTACTTTAGTGAGCACACAAATGCTAAGAAAGCAAAATAGTGTGATTGCTGATATGAGAATGTTTCACTGCTCTGTATAGAATATTTAACCAGATACAACATTCTCTGAGGCCAAAGTGTAATCCATGGCAAGACCCTAACTCTCTTCAATTCTATGAAGGCTGAGAGGGGTGAGGAGGCTGCAGAAGAAATGTTTGAAGCTAGAAGAGGTTCATGGGTTCACAAGGTTTAAGGAAAGAAGCAAAAAAGTGCAAGGTGAGGCGGCAAGTGCTAATGGAGAAGTGCAGCAAGTTATCCAGAATATCTAGATAAGATATTTGATGAACGTGGCTACGCTAGGCAGATTTTCAATACAGACAACATGGCACTCTGTTGGAAGAAGGGGCCATGTAGACCTGTCATAGCTAGAAAGGAGACATCAATGCCTGGCTTCAAAAACTTCAAAGGACTCGCTAACTGTCTTGTTAGGGGCTAATACAGCTGGTGACTTTAAATGGAAGCCAATGCTTATTTACCATTCCAAAAATCCTAGGGGCCTCAAGAATACTATATCTAGTCTATCTGTGCTCTATTAATGGAAAAACAAAGCCTAGATGACTGATCATCCCTTTACAACATGGTTTGTGAATATTTTAAGATTATAATAGAGACCTACTACTCAAAAGCAAACATTTCTTTCCATAAACTACTACTCATTGACAATACACCCGGTAACCCAAGAGCTCTGATGGAGATGTACAGGGATATTACTGTGTTTACATGCTTTTCTAACACAACAGTTTAGCAACCCATGGATCAAGGACTAATTTTGACTTTCAATTCTTAATATTTTAAAAATTTTGTAATACTGTAGCCTCCATAAATAGTGACCACTCTTCTGATTGATCTGAGCAAAGCAAATTGGAAAACTTCCAGAAAGAATGCACCATTCTAGATGTCATTAAGAATATTTTTGACTCACGGAAGGGGGCAAATATACCAACATTAGCAAGAATTTGGAAGAAGGTGAGTCCAATGAGTCCAACCATGATGGATGACTTTGAGGGGTTCAAGATTTCAGTGAAGTCAGTAACTGCAGATGTGGTGGAAATAAGAAGAGAACTAGAATTATTAATAGAATGGGGCCTTAAAATGTGGCTGAATTGCTGCAATATCATAATAAAACCTCAACGAGTAAGGAATTTCTTCTTATGGATAAGCAAAGAAGGTGTTCTCTTGAGAAGAATATACTCCCAGTGAAGATGCTATGGACATTGTTGAAATGAAAACAAATGGTTTAGAATATTACATAAACTTAATTGATAAAGCAGTGGCAAAGTTGGAGAGGATTGACTCCAGTTTTGAAATAAGTTCTACCATGAGTAAAATGCTATCAAACAGCATTGCATGCTACAGAGAAGTTTTTCATGAAAAGAGGAGTGAATCAATGTGGCAAACTTCATTGTTATCTTATTTTAAGAAACTGCCAAAACCACCTGAACTGTCAGTAACTACCACCCTATCAGTAAGCAGCCACCAGTATCAAGGCAAAACCCTCCACCAGCAAAAAACAACAACTTGCTGAAGGCGGAGATGATGGCTGACATTTTCAGCAATAAAGTCTTTTTAAATTATGTGCATTTTAGATATAATGCTATTGCATACTTACCAGACTACAGTATCCTGTGAACCTGAATATTACAGGTAATTGGAAACCAAAAACATTGTGTGACTCGATTTATTGTGACATTCACTGAATTTCAGTGGTCTGGAAGGAAATGTGCTATGTCTCTGGGGTATGCCTGTAATAATCTTCTTGAAAACGCTTATCCCCTTAATTACAAGGGCATTAGATAATTCATGCTACTGCTATTCTCACATATGTTAACAGAGATTTAGAATTTATACACTTCATAAGTAATCTCTCATAAGTGAGAGCATCAAATGTAACTGTATATTATTACTACCTCTAATAGCTATTTCTGACATTTTAATTTCCATAGTGGTTGAAGACTTTTTTTATTGGTTAGAAACAATATAAATAAAACCAGTAGCCTACAATTAGATATTAAGATAGCCCTTAACTTGATAAAAAGTCAATGTATGGATGTTAAGATTCCATCAGTGTGCACTAAATATGCCACTGGTGGGTTTGGATTATTTGCCTTCAGTTATAGCAACCAGGAAAGAATGAGATGAAATAGAGGCTTCACGCAATTCTACTTTTGGATACCTATTGAATTACTACCACGTCTGTTGGTTAAGCATATGGATTTATTGCTTTCTTGTTAAGCATATGGATGAGAAGTCAGAGCCTCTTCATTCATGAATAAATCAGTGTCCACTTTTGTTCCTTTTAACCTTGTAGCTTCATGTAAAAAACAGGAGGGACCTGGAACACCTGTTTCAGATAGGCTATGCCTTCATTTCCTGAGTAATTCAGGAGTAAATTTTATTCAAAATTTAGTGACTTTATCTTGAGAGAAGTGAAACTATTTGCTTAACAGGTTCTTTCATTTCAACTTTCTGTGTCATCTCATTTCTGTAAAATCAACACTCTTCCTGAAATCAAAACCTTGACTCAAAGCCCTGACATGCCACTCAGTCTATGAGTGAACAGCAAATTTCCTGACATAAATACAGTAACGACAGAAACAACAAAGGTTCATGAACAGAAATGCTAGTACTACAGGTTTCATGCCCCATACTTACAACTGGTGTGATAGAGACCAAGAAGTTAGAGGGACTGATCCTGCTGGTATTCATTAAACTTTTGTCTTGTTTCTGATTATGCAGTGTAGACAAAAGACATTTCTGATTGTCATCTCCAAGACCTAATGATTTGATGACCTGTGGGGCCATTCAAATTCACTGGCTTTGGGTTGCAAGTGACTTCTTTCTCACTGCTAACTTTGCCTAGCAATTTCTGGGTTATGGAGCCTGGCAGGGAAGAGTGCTAAATCAAGGACAAAGACAGTCACAGAATTTAGCCCATGAGGAACACACCTCTACTGGCTTTGCAGTCTATCTATCTGTCTATCTATCTATCTATCTATCTATCTATCTATCTATCTATCTATCAACAGCACACCTGAGCTGCTGACTCTTAAACAATTTGGGGCATATATTTTTCTCCATACATGTTGAGTGTGTGTGTAAATAGACGATAGATAGATAGATAGATAGATAGATAGATAGATAGATAGATATAGACAGATAGATAGATAAGAGACATAGGCATAGTCATGTTTACTGCATCTTAAATGGTATTTATACTTTCACTTATGAATGAAGACTTCAAGATAATGGAGCTCTTAACTGAAGTACAACACATACAGAAAAATGTACACATTAGAAATTATCTAGTTATGAAATTAGCTATATATGTGTGTGTGTATATATATACACTCTGGAATATATATATGTATATATATATGTTATATATCTGTGTATATATCTGTATATATACACATGTATACACGTATATATGTATATACATATTTGTGTGTGTGTGTGTATATATATATATAGAGAGAGAGAGCGCCATTATCCAGCAGTATTATGCAGTACCATTCTTGAAGAACTAGAATAGTATTAATTCCAGAAACTTCTGTCATGCTCTGACCTAATCATTATTCTCCCCCTGCACCCTTAATATAATAACCCTGAACCTGATGTCAGATATCACATATTAGTTTTGCCAGTTTTTCAAGGTTATGTGAATGAAATTAAAAAGTACATAATTTTTATTCAAATTCTCACACAATATGTTTTTCATTCAATATTATATGTGCAAGGCTCATTTATGTCACTGCACGTAACACAATTTTTTTTCATTTTCATTGCTATATAGCGCTGTAACATAGAATGCTTTATATAACCCTTCCTTAGTGAAAGTGGGTATATACTAACTTTGCTCCTTATTACACAGAATAAGTTTTACAACACTTTCAAAATAAGCTTCACAATTCTCACCAAAGAAAGGGAAAAAAAAAAAAAAGCTGAAACAGTTTAAAAATGTTGGGCTCACATGAAATCTATAAAATGATTTGGGGAGGACTAGCATCTTTCAATATTGGGTTCCCAATGTGAGAACTTAGAATATCTATCAATTTACTTAGGACTCTTACCAATTATTGTTTTTTTTTTTTTTTGGTAATGGTTTATAAATATCTGTATGGAGGTGTTGCCATTTTCTTTTTAATTTTTACTAAGAAATTCTACTCTTTAATTGTTTTATTTTGATGATTTAAAAATATTATTTTACTAATATCTACTTTTATTTCTAATATTTTATTCCTTTATTTGTGGAATACACACTACATGCTGTTTTTCATCCATCACTCATTTTGGTTTGCTACATGTGTGTGTAAATATATTCAGAACTTTATTTATTTTTATTTTAGTTTTTGTAGGTTATATTTTTGCTAAGATTGTTCTTTTTGTTGTAAATTTTCAAACAAACATGTAAAATATAAGTAGAGAAAATCACACAAAATAAATATACAGGTTATGAATTATTAATTCCTTTTTATTTTAATCACTAACTCTTGCTAAGTATCTCTGATACCTCTACAAGCCACTCCTCAACAAAACTATTCCTATCCTGAGTATTCCTGAGTATTAATTCTCCTGGGCTTTGTGACAATCACGCTCATATATACATAATATATATATATATATATATATATATATATATATATTTTTTTTTTTTTTTTTTTTTTTTTTTTTTTTTTTGAGACGGAGTCTTGCTCTGCCGCCCAGGCTGGAGTGCAGTGGCGCGATCTCAGCTCACTGGAAGCTCCGCCTCCCGGGTTTACGACATTCTCCTGCCTCAGCCTCCCGAGAAGCTGGGACTACAGGCGCCTGCCACCACGTCTGGCTAGTTTTTTTAAAAGTGTTTAGTAGAGACGGGGTTTCACCGTGTTAGCAAGGATGGTCTTGATCTCCTGACCTCGTGATCCTCCCGTCTCGGCCTCCCAAAGTGCTAGGATTACAGGCTTGAGCCACCGTGCCCGGCCGCTTCAATTTATATTTTGTAAATCATGTCTACTTCATCTTACACGGGTTATGCACTTACGATAAAACTGCAACATTTTATCTTTTGATATACCATAGATTATTTCTCCCCTTTCTGAAATTTTCTAAGTTTATTGTCTGTTAAATACAATAGTTTAATAGTTGGTATATTAAACCTAATTAAGAGAAAACGTATAGAAATAATCATTTACTTAGTCTTATTGGTGGAAAAATAAGAGAGTCAAATAATAGATTTATCAAACTACTTTTCATCAACTCAGAATCTTCAGGATGTTTTAATATTATAGCATTCTCTAAGATCTTTGTTACATAAGGCTATTTTAAATCATTTAAAAAATCTCAAGTGGAAATTTTGTGAACTATAAATAAAATGTGAAGCTGGTTGAGAAAAAGATAAGGGAATGTTAGGAAGGCAAAGATGATTATCACAATCTCCCTGGGGATCATTCTTGAAGGCTAAATTTCAGGAAAGAGCCTGTGAAATTATTTTAATGAAAGTAAGTGTGAGAGAGGTGTTCCAAATCTTCCAGAAATACTTTCTGGTAAATAAAATGAATAAAAGTAAAGTAAGAAAGCCTTTTATTTCTCTATTTTGATTAGAAATTTTCCCTCTATTGTTTCTACTATCTCCATAATATTTGAATTATTGATGGAGGTTTGATTAGGTTTTCTTAATTACCTGTATTAGAAAGAAATGTTCATCATACCACCAAAGAAAAGCTTTCACTTACAAACACTCCAAATATATTAATACTTTATTCAACAAACACTTTTAAGGGTTGACTTTGTCAAAGGTGATTTGAAGAATAAAGTCTGAGCACAGGCCCTTTAGAAATTTGTAGGGTACAATTGTTAGAAGTATAAAGCATGTAATAACAACTGTAATTGATCATGAAATGTCAAATTCCTCAAGAATAAATAAAATGGCACAATTCCAATGAAATGTTAAATGACTCAGAGGGGATATCAAATTATATTTTTAATATTAAGTAGCCTACATATGTAGGGAATATATTAAAACATGAGTAAAAATTTGCCAAATTAGCTTGTATAAATTCTAATATTCTATAAAATTTAGATTGATCATGTGAACATTTCACAGTTTAGCAAATTTACTCCCTACTAACTTTGAGAACTTTAGATATATACATTTTGTACATTACTATTCCAAATTTATTGATACAGTCTTCAATGGCAATAATCATTTATAAAACAACACAGAAACAATTTACTTCCCCATTCTACTACTGCTTTTTAAAAAATGCTTTAGTATGATAGATAATACTGAAAAAAATTCTGTGCATGGTTCCTGGTATATATGTCCGCAAGTCTTGACAGTCTTATGGGGTGAAAATATTGTTTCATTGCTGTTTCGATTTGCATGTTGAGTATTAATGATATTGAAATGTGTATGTTTGTGTATATGTATGTGTTTGTGCCCCTTTAATTTTCCTTTCGGATATGTGGTTTATTTGTCACTTTGCATTGCTTCTCTTTGTCTTATCATTTTGTAGGAGTATATTATAAAAATAATGCATTTTTGTGTATATGAGTTGACAATTTATTTTCCTAATCTGCAACATCAATCTTCCCTTTGCTTATGTTAACATTTCTTATTTCTATGTTTTCAACACTGATGTGGTAATATTTATTAACTTGTTTTTATATTTTCTTTTTTCATCTAGCATAAAAAATTAATACCTACAAGTAGACCATGAAAATAGTTCTTGTTTTCCAATAAAAGAATAAAGTTTTCATATCAGATTTATGCCTTTAATGCATCTGGAAATGATTTTTATTTCTGTTGATAACAGAATATTTTTTGGCTGTTTCTATGTTTATTTGTCATATGGATAAACAGTTGTCTCATCACCACGTTGAATAGGATTTTCTTTCTCTATTGATTTAAAACTTCACATTTGTTGTATTTCAAGTTTTTAGAGGATGGATTCCTCTGTTTCTGGAGTTTCATTTTGACTCATTTGTTCATTTGTCTAACTTTATTCCCACACAGCAATGCATTAAATAATGGGATGTTAAAATAGTTCTTAAATTTTGAATTAACGGTAATAACTTATATTACAGAGAATATACCATATCAGTTCTCTGGTATTTGTTGGAAATTATTAGATGATAGAATACTTGATTAATGTTTGTAGGGATTTGAAAGTGTAGTTGAGTAAAATATATATGTTTCATAATTTCATGGTATCCGAGTCTATAATGTCTATGATTAAGCTTCTTAATTATCTTTTTCAATTATTCTATAGCTTTTATTATTTTTTTCTGTGTGTTATTTTGATGACTAAGACATGTAAATAAAATGTATTATTTTTTTCTTGATAGTTTTGGGAAAATATTTGTCTTTTTATTTAAGATTATTTAAATAGATAATAAATATTTAGGGTTTTATATTTGTCTAATGGATTTATCTTTTCAATATCACATCACAATCATCTTTTGGCAAATAATACTTCTGTGTTAAAGCCAATTTATTCCTTATACAACCATCACTATCACTTGCCCAGTTATCTATCACTTATGTTTACTTAGGAGCTATCTCTTTGTCATTATATTTCTTAGTTCTCTGTCCTTTGAGTTATTTGTTTAACAATATAAACTGATAGCATTTTATTTTGGACTTGCAAGTTTACTCAACTTGCATTGATTGTGAAAATTGTGCATTATTTGTTTCTTTCATTTGTGTTGTGCTGTCTAATTACAGTACTTAAATATTTGGTATTATCTATAGATATTACAAGATACTTTGTAATATCTATATTATTTTTGGACTATTTCATTAAGTTAATAATAATGAAAACTATCAAAGTTATTAGCCATCTCCAGACAATTTTAGAAACTTAGAATGTCTTAGCTTTGAACATTTCCTTCTTATTTTTGTATTTTCCTTTCCTTTGTTTTAAACCACCAGGTTAGTAACTACTAAAATTATTTATTTACTTATTACTTATTTATTTATTTTGAGACGGAGTCTTGCTCTGTCTCCCAGGCTAGAGTGCAGTGTCGCGATCTTAGCTCACTGCAATCTCTGCCTCCCTGATTCAATCAATTTTCCTGCCTCAGCCTCCCGAATAGCTGGAATTACAGGTGGATGCCACCATGCCCAGCTAATTTTTGTATATTTAGTAGAGATGGGGTTTCACCATGTTGTCCAGGCTGATCTCAAACTCCTGACATGGTGATCTGCCCACCTTGGCCTCCCCAAGTGCTGGGATTACGTGAGCCACCGCACTCGGCCACCATTGTTATTTTGAACACTCACCAAGTATTCACATACAAGCATGTATTGACCCTTTTTTCTGTTTGTCATTCTTTCTTAACTTCAGTGTTCTCATCCCCAAGGTACTTCTTCAATACATTCAAGAAATACCTGATGATGGTAAATTACTCCAGCTAATTTGCTCTTTGAAAACGTGTGTACTATTTACTCATTTTTGAATCATAGTTCACTTGGATTTAGAATTATATATTGGCAGTTGTTTTGTTAATTCTTTGAAGATATTAAGTTGCTTTCCAAATTTTACTCTGTATAAGAATAGGTATGATTTCTTTATATAAACTTCTAAATTTTTTATAAACTTATTTTGGTATTTGGTTCTTTGGCCTGGTTTGGGGGTAATTTGCAGTGCTATTTCAATATATCTAGGTGTGTTGGTTTTAGAACGTGTCGGCAAACTTTTGACACTTTTTCCCTGAAAGTGGGACAGATTTAGTGTTTCAATTCTTTATTAGTCCATTCTCGCATTGCTATAAAGTACTGAGACTGGGTAATTTATAAAGAAAAGAAGTTTAATTGACTCACAGCCGCAACTCTCAAAATGCCACCCAACACATACTTTTTATCTTTTTCAGACTGAGCTCTGAATAGAAAATAAAATCCTCCTGAGAATGTATTACCATGAGTCTCTTGAGATTGATATTTGAATTTATACTGCCCACATAGTCTGGGTACACCAAACCAAAACCTTTAAATATTGAAATATTTTTAAATGGTTCCTCACCAAGGGTAAAACTTGAAATTCTTAGTAGAGACAAAGATAAGACTAGTTTGAGATTTATGTTCTCTATTATTGACACATTGGTAATGTCCCACTGGACATGAACTGAGTCTGAATTAACTTGACAAATGAGGGAATGATGCAGCATAAATGGCAGTTAGGAGGTACAACAAAGAATGAGGGGAACATCACATGATACAACAACAGTAGTATGGAGACTATATGATGTTTAACCTTCCTTAAGTCATAAAAATCAGTACAAACTTAAACAAATAACATAATATTATCAAAATAAAGCCAGTTGAATATTTAAAGAATCAAGTAGAATTTTGATAAACAAAAACATCATTACTTTCTAAGGTTTAAAATAACTAAAAACAAAATTGAAAATGATTAACCTGAAGAAGAGATGAATGTCTTTAAGGATTATACTGAGGAAATTCTACTGAATGAAACATGAGATAAAGAGATGACAAACTTTAAAAAAACGTTAAGCAATATGGACAGCCAGATCTTAATGACTCAGAGTTTATTTCTTATGAGTTACAAGAGGGATGATCAGAAAGAATACAGGAGAAGTAAAATTGAAATGATAATTAATGACAACATTGTAGACTTAATGAAGAAAATAAATATTTCTTTCCCAGGATTATAATAAATTCCCAGAAAGGTAAAAATATGCCTAAAGCATACTTAGTATATTAATTATTCATTGTTACCTAATACATTACCCAGGATTATTCCAAAATTAAACAGCTTGAAATAATTACTTATTTTCACACAGTTTGTGTAGGTCAGAAATTGATGGGTGGGTTCTGGCTCAAGATCTTTCAAAGGGTTGCAGTCAAGATGTCATTGACCAAGGCCACAGTCGTGTGAATCCTTACGTGGGACTGGAGATCCACTCCAAGATATCTCGATCACATGGCTGGCAAGTTTTGCCACCCAGGACTTCTCCCAGAAATGCTTCCATGACATTCCAGAAATGTCTTTGTGAGATAAAGACTGATTCCCCCTGGAAGAGATGATCCAACAGAGAGAGAGAGAGAGAGAAACAGAGAGATGGAGAGAGACAGAGAGAGGCAGAGAGATGGAAGCTGTATCATTTCTATCTTCTAATCTTAGAAGTCCCATATGATCAGTTTTACCACACTCTAGTAGTTAGAATTTGATGTGGTTTGTCTGTGTCCCCACCCAAATCTTATGTTGAATGGTGATTCTGAGTGTTGGCAGTGGGGCCCAAATCATGGGAGTGGTTTCTAACAGTTTGGCACCATCCCCTTAATGCTGTCTCGTGATAAAGTTCTCATAAGATCTGATTGTTTAGAAGTGTGTCGCACTGCCCCTTTCACTCTCTTTCTCCTGCCGCCATGTGAAGATGTGCTTACTTTCCCTTCACCTTCCGCCATGATTTTAGGTTTCCTGAGGCTTCCCTGGCTATGCCTCCTATACAACCTGTGAAACTGTGAGTCAATTATACCTCTTTTTCTTTATAAATTACCTAGTCTCAGGTAGTTCTTTATAGTAGTGTGAGAACAAACTAATACACCTACCAACTCAGGA
Organism: Rhinopithecus roxellana; assembly: GCF_007565055.1. NCBI lineage: Eukaryota > Metazoa > Chordata > Mammalia > Primates > Cercopithecidae > Rhinopithecus > Rhinopithecus roxellana. The sequence goes on along the minus strand of NC_044553.1, from coordinate 141,166,724 downwards.
TGACCAGTGAAGAAGAAAGAAACAAAGAGAAAGTAAGTAAGTAGAACTGTTTATGGAAAGAAAAAAAGAGACAAGGATATGGGATTAATTTGGATGATAGAATCAGAGGAGTATCTTGGAAATAAATATTTCTTCAAATAATGAAAGGCTAAAACATAGATATTCCTTACTAGAGGCCTTTGGAACAACAAAGAGGCCTAATTTAGACAAATTTAAACTTAGAAAAATAAGACTTTTTGAACAGCCACTACTGTCCCAAAATAAAATGATATTCCTCAGGAGTTACTTATCTGAGCAGTACCGTGTTATCAATAGAATTTGTTCAAGGATGGCAGGGGCAGTAATTGGAGGCTTTTAATTCTGTGCTATTTTTCACTCCTCCTATCTTCTCATCTATTCTGTCACAATATGTTTTGGACTTTTCAACTTCATTTGAGTTAGTAATGTCTATCTTAAAAAAAAGTTTAAAAAACTTATGCTCATTCAATTATGTCTACAAAGTTCTGTGTAAAGACAAATGAATCACAGGTGCTTTTGTCTGTAAAATATTTCTGTAGATCAGAATTGTTTATTATTCTTTATATTTGTTTTCAATTATTCATTTATTTATTCAACAAATATTCTTTGAGCTTACACTGTAATGCCAAACGCTATATAGATCCTGAGACAATAGACTAGCTCCCTTCCTCATAGAACTTACACTCTAGAGAACTTTCAAAAATAATTTTATGTATTTTCTAATATAAAAAAAGAATATGTTAGAAAATTCATTATGAAATGCAAACACATTACAACATGCAAATGATATGGTGATTATTCTTGCCATCATTAATATTTTGAATAACTGTAGGTAGATTACATGTCAAATTTATCCTTTAAACTCAATGTGTTCTTAAAGTCAAAATTGTGATATGGACTTCAGATAGCATTAGTGAATTCAATTATATGAAATATGCATTTACAAATAATATTAGCTGACACTTTCTTAATGGGATTTTATATCACTGCAACCTCTTTGGAGGGCATTTTGGCAATGACTTTCAAAATGTAAATTGCATCTATCTCTTTACTTAGGACTTCCATTTCTAAAGACTTAACTAAAAATATGTACTCACATATGTGAACAGAGTGACGTATTTGGCCATTTACTATAGCATTATTGGTAATTGAAAAAAATAAAAGTAGCTGTTTTTCAGTTGAAAAACTATGAAGTATATAAAATGTAGTATACGCAAATAATACCATGTAGTCACATAGATACACTTTAAAATAGTGTACTTATGAAAAGCTTTTCAGTATAGAGTTGTAGACACATATCCTTTTGTTGTATTTACCCATGTTCTTACCTCTCTCTACTTATTTGCTACTCCCACTCCCTTTCCTCAGATTTAAGCTGTAGGGCATTCTGTCTTCATAGTCCCAGAGAAGGTGAAACACAAAAAATTAAAAGGTTGATTTCAATGCCAAAATCTATGGCCTCTTTCCCAAGATCAAGGACAATAACAAGAGATACAAATTACTTAGAGTTAGACTCTATTACTCCGCTCCCCTAATCCACTAATCATGAGTTAGAGAACAACAAAACCCTGAGATATCCAGGGTTAACCAAGTTGAGAGAATGCCTGAGTCTCATTTCCCAGGCGAAGCCTGGCAAAACGACAAAGTCTCATCCTATCCATCCCACCACCACATATGCTCAAGTAGGGTCACCAAAGAGTAGCAGAAAGAAGTTACATAATACATCTGAGCACGTGTTTCTGAGGCAAACCTCTATGAGTTTCCAGCAGAGTCTGGGATCAATGGAATAATTTCTGGTGAGTTCAATGATAGCATAGAAGAGGAAAACACCTTAGACAGCATGAGTGAGCATTGGCCACACCAGAGTGGGGTGGGGCAATAAACAAATGCTTCCTGTGCCCTTGGGAGGTACACACAGCCAGACTCAAACAGGCCTGACAAACAGCAATGGGAGATGGCCTAGCAAGGTCTGTGGGATGCTCTGTCTCAGATGGTGGAAATTCAGATTATAGTGCATATAGGCTGAAGGAAGCCCAGAGGCCACTCCCTCTTCACACTTCAGGGTAAATACTGCCTATACTCCTAGCTGAGATGTCAGTTTAGAGGCAAAGCGGGGAATCCCTAAGTTTATGATTTCCTTTCTGCTACAAGGCAGAATGGATGCTCTAAAGTAAGACATAAGTGTAAAGGTAAACAAATAAAGCTACATCTCTTGAAAATCTGAATTTGTGGAATGAGAATTTTAGGGAATATATTTTCATAAGTGTTAAAAGGAAAGTAAAACATGAGTGTGTACTGCTTGCTTCCATATATGTGTATCTTGTCTATGTATTCAGATAACATTTCCAGAAACAGAAGAAAATATTAATAATGATTGATAAATTTGTTTAAAAAATAATAGTGACTAAATACGTTTAAGGCATTTAGAATATGGATTATTGGAGAATCATACTACATATGGTTAAAGGGTTCTCCAATTCAATTATATTTATATTATATATATTTATATAATATAGTATATACACACATACATATACACACATATGTATGTATACACACATATATATATACACACACACACATATATATGTATATATATTCAATAGCAACTTTGTCTTTTCTAACTTGCCCTAGACAGAGTTCTGGCAATCAACTGAGCAGAAAAACACAACTCATTTTCTTCTTTGAAATGTGACATTTTCTGGATTTCTTCTCTATAGGGTAGCTGCCATTGTTTCTATCTTCAGAAAATGTCCTGAATTTAGGTCAATAGATCCTGACCTGACTGAACTATGTTCAAACAGCTCCATAAATGAGAAATGGATTGCTTTGTAAATTTTTTTTCTAAGAGCATCATTAGTAATTGGCAATTAACCTTGGAAAGTTCTCCAGTATTTAACTTTCCTTCCAAGCACTCTGCCTTGTAAAAAGTTTGGGATTAATTACAATGGAAGGGACATATGTTGCTAGGTGAGTAATTAAGAAAGGCTGGTTGAAGATAGTAAGACAATGTGTCAAAGAGCCATTCCCAGGATTTTGATTCCCATCTTATATTCTGGCTATTTTTCCACTAGAGGGTTAACTCATACAATGTTTTGAATACTTAGAGAAGGGAAATCTAAATTCCTGGTATAGCATTGCTATATTTCCAGTTTTCCTGCCCAAACTCCGACACTGATCTTCCCTTTTCTTTTCATTGTCCACATTTCTTCTGTGCTTAGGCCTATTTGCTCTACTCTTGGAAAACTACTTTAAAAAAAAAAAAGTCTTACCCTTTGATAATGACTGAAAGCTTAAAAAATCTTAAAGGTCCAGTATTTCTTTCCATTCCCGCAACAAACTGAGATAGTCAAGACAAAGCTTTTCCTGTACCAAGATGAGGAAATGTACCCTTTTCCATGATTGAGCAGACTCTCAGCACTAGTTCAGGTCAAAAATCCAAGTCCTAGTTTAGATTTGCATCTCTCCATTGTACTAAACAACCTCATTTGTGGCACTTGAAGTTAGAAAGCCTGGTGAGCCCCGCATGTCCTGATTCCCCAGGACCGGTATTTTCACTGTGAAAATGAAGCATGGCAAACCCCGTTAGTTAAGCTTGGGCTAATATGTTCTAAAAATGAATGCTGCCTGTGGCTAAAGCTGGAAACATTCCAAGGACATTTGACCTTATCATCAGTGTATTTTACAATCCCTGTACCTCTGAGAATGATGGCAGGGGTCGGTGATAGCAGGATAAACTTTATTCTCCCAGCCCTTCTGATTGTCTAGCTTTCCTCAAGAAAGCACGGTGCACATTTATTCTAAAAATCGATGTAGTCACCCAGGCCCTCTAGGTCACTAAATATTTTTCAGGTATTTAAAACCGGAGACATCACATATAAAATATACCAATTATTTAAAAAACACACTAAAATCCATCTTATGAATAAAATCTATGAGCACCTTTAATTAAATAGCTTGTTCAACGTAATAAAATAAAGGGCAGCTTATCAGTATAAAAAGTTAACAGAGTTTCCAAAATGACTAACCTTTTGTTCAAGGCATAGTTTATCTTTTGGGGGAAAGTGGCTCCCTATTAAACAGGAAAATTAAATCATCAACTTTAGTGAATTTATAACTAAAACTGCTAACAACAGCTATGAGAGGAATAAATCACTTATAAAATGTGTCAGGCACATATACCATGTCATACTACACCATATGCTAAAAATACTATGATAAGCATGATGTCCTCTCTCATGATGCTTATACAAAACACAAAATAGTCTCCATGATTTTGTCTTTTCCAGAATGTCATATAGTTGGAAACATACTGTGTGTAGCCTTTTCAGATTGATGTTTTTATTTAGTAATATGCACTGAAAGTCTCCTCACGTCTTTGAATGGCTTAAGAGCTTATTTCTTTTTAGTGCTGAGTAATATTCCATTGTATAGTTATAACACTGTTTACTTACACACTTATTTACTGAAGAATATCTTGGTTACTTCTAAGTCTTGGCAATTACGAATAAAGGGGCTGTAAACTTGGTGTGAAGGTCTTTGCGTGTACGTGTTTTCTACTTGTTTGGGTAAATACCAAGGACCAGAATTGCTGGATGATATGGTAAGACTACGTTTCGTTTTGAAAGAAATTGCTAGGCTAGGCGCTGTGGCTCATGCCTGCAATCCCAGCACTTTGGTAAGCCGAGGCGGGCAGATGACCTGAGGTCAGGAGTTTGAGACCAGCCTGGCCAACATGGTGAAAACCTGTCTCTACTAAAAATACAAAAATTAGCCAGGCGTGGTGGCGGGCACCTGTAATCCCAGCTACTCAAGAGGCTGAGGCCGGAGAATTGCTTGAACCTGGGAGGTGGTGGTTGCAGTTAGCTGAGATCGGGCCACTCCAGCCTGGGTGACAGAGCGAGGCTCCACCTCAGAAAAAAAAAAAAAAAAAAAAGAAATTGCTAAACTGTTTTACAAAATATGATACCATTTTCCACTCTCACCAGTAAAGGATGGTCATTCTTCTCACTCCACATTCTGGTCAGTACTTGGCAGCGCTGTTAGTGTTTGAAATTTTATCCTTCTAATAGGTAATGAGCGATATCTCATTGTTGCTTTAATTTGCACTTCCGTAATTAAGTGTGATGTTGAGCATCTTTTCATACACATATCTGCCATTTGTGTATCTTCTTTGATGAGTTTTCTGTTCATATCTTTTACTTATTTTTAATTGGGTGTTCACTTTCTTGTTGAGTTTTAAGACAATGGTATTATTGAGTTTTCATATACTTTGAATAACCATCCCTTATCAGATATGTATTTTGGAAACATATTCTTAACATTTATGGTTTGTCTTTTCATTATTTTGACAATGTCATTCTCAAAGCAAAAGTTTTTAATTGTAAAGACTTCCAGACTACCAGTTATTTATTCCATGGATCATGACCTGTTTTTGTACCTAAAGGGTAATCTCCAAATCCAAGATCTAGACTTTCTAGATCTTTCTATGTTATCTTCTAGAAGTATATAGTTTTAAGTTTTCAGTGAATGATCTTTTTTGTGTTTTGTTTTTTTTCTTTTTTTGTAGAGAACATAAGATCTGTGTCTAGATTTTTTTTTTGCATCTGGATGTCCACTTGTTACAACACAATTTTTTGAAATTCCAAGGACATTTGGCCTTGTCATCATTTTTTCTCCATTGTATTCTCTTTGCCCCTTTGTCAAGATCGCTTGACTATTTTTGTGCGGGTCTATTTCTGGGCTCTTTACTATGTTCCGTTGATTCGTTTTTCTATTATTTTGCCAATACCACACTGGCTTGATTACTGGAACTTCATAGTAAGTCTTGAAATAAGGTTGTGACAGTGCTTTGACTTGTTTTCTTTCAATATTGGGTTGTCTATTCCAGATCTTTTGTCTCTGCATATAAACTTTAGAATCAGTTCATCGATATTCACAAAATAACTTGGTGGTATTTTGATTAGGATCCCATCAAATCTAAATCAATGTCTTTTTGAATAGAGAATTGCCAAATGCCAATGACTGCTATGAGCTGTTTCTATCTTTGTGAAAATTTAAACAAGTTCATTTCCCAGTATGGAATAGCCAAGTTTTCACGGACGACAGTGAAACACTGTATTGCTTTCTCGGATGTAATTTCACAGTTCTTGAATTCTTTAACTCTTCAAGAGTCTTGTTATTGTTGAGTAAAAATGTGGACAGTCAAAACCTTAATACTCACCCTCCTTTTCTTTGAACCTAACAACAAGCCTCTGATAACAAACCACCAGGTATTGACTACGTAATGGTGTCATTGAGTTTTACTCACATTACCTTCAATCCCCATAAAAGCTCGGCAAGGCAGACACTATTAATCCAATGCTGAGTACCTGAGGCTGATTTATACCAGTAATTTTTTCAACACTTAAATGCCCAACTGTCCATGGCATGGTCAGGATGTCCACATGGGTCTCTCTACCTCCTTCCTATGACTTTACATCACACTACATTGTATCTCGATGAGACAGAGCACCAAAAGAGTAAAAACTATACCTTGAAACAGAAAACTTGAAATATTCCCCCACAAACAAAACCCCAGCTATATCTGTAAAATCCTCAGGATTATCTGGAAAGAACCTATCAGGCAGAATTGTTATTTTAAAAGTAGAACCTTTTCCACATTGATAGCAGTGTGGTTCAGGTAATAGAACAATCGGTTCAATAATCTTTCATTGTTGTATTCTTCATTTAGTATATTATTTTGTATTAAGATATTGTTTGCAAATGCTTTCAGAAAGTGTTTGCTGTTTCTGTCCTCCTTGAATCAATGATGACTTTGCTTGGAGTATTAAGAATTCCACCAACTAATCTCTGGCAAATATTTACTGAGTTAGGTCAGTGTTCCTTAATAAGCACTGGTCTCATCTATGTGCGGAGGTATAAGGATAATATAACATCATGATTAAACCTTCCATAGATACAAATGATTTATAATTATGAAAAGCTATAATTATAGTGAGCTCACTGCAAATTTGAAAACTCATGGAGGGAGACTCTAAGGGTTGCTTGAGAAGCAGCCCCTGTACTACTGCTGTTTGTTAATTGGGCTTGTGGAAAGTTCAGAGCAATGATTAGGCATGCCAGGATTCATCTGCCAAGTAATAATTGTGAAACCCAGCAGGGAGCAGAAAGGAATTCACTGTCCAAAATAGCAAACAGACCCTAAGCTGGGAGAGAATGACTATGAGGACATAGAAATAGAAACTTTTTTTTTTTAAAGAAAATAATAGATTACAAACTATGTTAAGGATGAAATAATGGGTGAAAGAAAATATTTTAGTTGCACTAATAGGGTTAAATTCAGCGAGAGAAATGGTAACACAAATTTGTTTACTTACAAAGTCAGTTGTTACCTTAGTACTTATTCAAAAGAGAATGGTAGCAAAGAGTCTAGAGCAGTTGTTTAATGGTATACAGAATGAGACTAATTTAAAAAAGACTTCATGGTACTTCAAGTATTGCAGAGTCGGGGAAACTGAACACGATAAAGAAGTAAAGCAGAAATCGAAAAAGATAGATTGGTTGGTGGGGAGAGAGAAAGAGACAGTGTTTTGGTTTATCTGGTGCTAGTTATAAATCGAACCAAGATGTTAAGACAGTCATAATTTGAAACCAGGCATTTGGGATTGAGCTTTTCATCAACAGAGAACAATTCCCAAGATAGGAGTTGAGGGGGATGTTTTCTATTTTTCCATCACTATCTTTTGTTGATATTTTCTCCTGTCTCCTACCTCTAGGAGGTATGATTTATTTATCTGGAACTATGCCTGCCTTATTCATGACTCTGTCTTCAGTGGTTAGAATGATCCCTGAAACATACAGTAAATCAGCACATTTTTATTAAATCTAAGACTATGTCTTTGCATGTCTGAAAACATTTGCTTCATCAACAGCCTAGATTGGTCATATAGTTTAGTACAGAATTGTAGATTGAAATTATATGTCTTCAGAAATTTGAGGTCATTTCCCTATTTTTGTCTAACATCCACTCTTGGTAATAAGAAAAACTGACGATCTTCACTGTTATTCCTTTGTTTAAATTTTTTTCTCTCTCTCGAAGCTTTTAGGATCTTTCCTTTCTTCTTTTTATTCTGAAGTTCCTTGAAGTATTTTTCCATTCTTCTGGTTTGGGATTTGATGAGTGTTTTCAACATGAAACTTGTGTCTATCATAATCACTGAGAAATGTCCTCCTAGTATCCCTGTGGTAATTGTCTCACCTCCATTACTTCTTTTTTTTTCTTTGTGAAACTCTTGTTAATGAGACTTCCTTGATGTTATCTGTGTCTCATATTTTCTCACATTTTCTTTCACATCTCTTTTTTCCTACTTCGTTTATACTAGAGAATTCAGCACTTTGCTCTGAAGCACCAATACTCATCCTTGCAGACCTAAACTTTCTCAAAAAGTTTGGTCAATTTATTGGATGAGGAAACCTTTGATTTTGTCTTGAAATAGTAAACTGTTGGTTCCCTGATAAAATGTATGTGGGATAATAAAGATAAAGTAGATTGCTTCATATATTCTACATACAGGATTTCAATTGCTCTAATTTTCAACTGCATTTCTCCTTTTCGCCTTGTCTACCCTCTACCCCTTGAATCTCATCCTGGGACTTTCTGGCACACCACGAGGTAAATCAGCACAGTGCCTACGTTAGCTCCCTTCTGCAAGTTTTCTAGGGTTCAGCTTGTATCTTCACTTCTTGACCAATCAACATATATACAATGAGTATCTAGTATTCTATAAACTGTTCTAGATTTTGAGGAATGAACACAAACAAGCCAGGCTTTAATTAATTTATTTTATCTAAACTGTGTCTTCCAGGAATTGTTTGTACTCTCTTGCATGATGATGACTACTTCTCCTGTTCTCTGTATTTGCCTATCTATCTATCTATCTATCTATCTATCTATCTATCTATCTATCTATCTATCTATCTGCCTATCTATCTTTCTATCTAATCAATCATCTATATTTAGGAATATTTAAATAGAATGTTGGGAGACAAAAAAGTCGTTATATTCTCAGTCTACTACCTGGAACCACAACCTATATCTAACATGTTGATTTTGAATTTCATTTTACTTTCTGAAGATATGTTAAAAAGTCATTTCTAAAATGCTCTCAAATTTGGTATAATCTTACTTAGGCCTGCAGTTTTGTCTAGAAACAGTGTAGTTCAATATTAGTACTATAGGCTTTGTAATAAAAGATGCTTGAGTTAAATTATTTTTCAGCTACTTACTAGCTAAAAATACCAAGTACTTAGTTCTGGAGATTAAATTTCCTTACTTAAAAAACTTAGATTAAATTACTATGAAAAAAGAAATGTGTTAATGTTCAATGGTAATGCGTGCAAACCATGCTGCAAACCTAGGGTATGGTAGCAGCTTACTAAATGTATTAGGTCTTAGTAGGCATAGATATTTGTGAAAAGAAGAGACAGTTTAAGAAACTGTGGAAGAGAATTTTACCGGTCTATACTATAATCAAAGACATGATCTTAATCTTGACTCGGTTTTCATGATCTCTGAGTCAATATTTAGATTAAATGGTTTATAAATGTGTACCGTGGTTAAGTGAAGGGGAGGGAGGGAGAGAGAGAGAGAGAGAGAGAGAGAGAGAGAGTGTGTGTGTCTGTGTGTGATCTGAAAGAGATATACAGGTGGGGTAACAGAGTTGTGACATCTAATCGTTCAATCCTCCATGATTTTTTTAAGCAAAGTCAAATTGGTAACTTTGCGATGTATCAGTTAGTTTAATGAAGTCTTAATAAAGATATTTGACAAGAGTGGAAAGTAAAGAAAATACTAAAGCTTTAAAAATTTGTCTTTCTTATTGGAATTTGTAAATGAACCACAAAACTGAACTCCTGCTCTTCATTAAAATAGATTCTCTGGGTGAAGTAAGAATTTGTAGTGACACTCTGAGGGAGTAATTTTTATTACATTTGTGTAGATATTTTATTGTATGGCTAGTTAAGTGGAGTCTCGTGTCATTTGCTTTGAAATGTCCTCACTTTTGCTGAGATTTTGCAAATATATAGAGTAAAACATTCAGAGTAATTCACTATGGTTTGCATTTTGCATTATATGTTGACATTCTTTTAATCAACCATCTTTCGAAATGTGAATTTGTCATGTCTTCATTTTATCTGAACTACAACCTTAAATTTTAAATCCACATGACTTAACTATCCTATTGAGAAGAGTTGGAAAATATCTAGCAGCAGTAGACGTATAGCATGTCCTTCCATAATCCCTCAAAATCTCATTCTTAGAATTTTGTTTTTCTCATTGAGATTTGGGTACCTCATCTCAGCTTTTCAGTGTTGGCAATCAAAAAATCTAATGGGCAACCTAGTTTTCCATTCTTCACCTCTATCTTCTTTAAATTGCCATGCAATGAGAATGCTGCTCCTTTTAGTCAGGAAAGATGACATTTAGTAAGGCTTTGCTATATTACTTCATAAATACGTGCCCTACAGACATTTGAACTGTTGGTCATAGATTTGAGAATTCTTCAATATATGGATTCCACCATCAGTTTATTACATCTTTAATCAAAATGTCTAATGGGAATCTTTTTTGACTAAGGGCATGTTTGTATTTGTTCTCTCTCCCGGTGTTGTCTGTTTTCTCTCTCTCTTTTTTTTTTTTCTTTCTCTAACAACATTTCAGAAAAATGAACAAAATGAAACAAAGTCTCATTTTAGATAATTGAGACAATATATCAATGGATATTATCAGAGGCCTCATGCCTAAGGTAAGCCAAATCCCACGGTAAAACTGACCTCTGCCTCCAGTTTATCCCTATGTAGAAATCCATGTCTATCATATTGACAGTACTATAGCGCTGCTGGTTTCAATGAGGCAACTCCAACGTCCTGCAAAGATAACAATTATCATTAATACAAATTATGAAGAGTAATTGAAGCTATGCTTGATTTTCAATTATTTATTAAAAACTGCAATTTAACAAACTGCTTTCACATTGAGGATTTAGCATGTTAATTTTCCTGTTTTAAACATATTCAATACATTTCTATCAGCAGTGGGAAAATTTAGCTTCCTTAATGCAAACTAGCTTACTATTTTGGGGAACATTCTCCAGGGATATATGACTACCCAGAATATGTTTTTTACCTTCATATGAGACTCAAGTGTTAGCTTCTAATATAAAGAAAATTAAGTGCACTCAGCCATGCAGCAATGCATTTCTATTAGAACTCAGAAAAGTTAGCTCCATGCTTCTATTTCTTTCAATAAATGCCAATGCATTTGTGGACTGCAGCTTAAATTACAGGAGAGAGAGGCTGCATCTGTAACAAAATAAAATTATCACAGCAAATGTAAGTGTTAATGATTTAGTCATTGACTCATGTGTGCATAGTGCCATACTATGCACCAAACTTTTTTGACGATGATCTGAAAAGTGATTTTTTGAGAAAAGACACCTCTGTTGCTATCAATTCAATTCAAGACACATTTATTGGTGGCTTGTCTTAGAAACTTGGAATTCGTTGATGAACAAAATTTAAATCCTCAATGGAACTTATATTGCAATAGGATGAGACAGACAATGAAACATAAACATCACAAATAAATAAATTATATGATATAAATGGACAAAAGTATGAATCAGAAACAAAGGGATGAAGAGTGAAGGGGGATGCAGTTCTAACTTGTGTGGTTGATATTATCACGATCCTCTTTATTGAAATGATGACATTTGAGGAAAGACTTCAAGAACGTGAGAGATTGACCATGTTGATATCTGAAGGAAAAGGGTTCTAGCTGGTGGGAATAGCCCTTAGAAATGCTCCAATATGGGAGCCTACCTGAGACATTCAAAGAGCAGCAAAGAGGCAAATATAAAAGAGATGAAGGAGCAGAGGGGAGAATTGCAGAAATGTGATGAAATAATGGATTGGTGGAGGGGTGAGGCAGATTATGTGAAACATTGCATTGTATTGCTTTATTTCTCTGAATAAAGTGTAGAGCCTTTCAACAGTTTTAGCAGAGATATAAATCAAACTCCCACTGTAGAGATAAGAGACTATGGGGTCACCGTGGAAGCAGCCACCTGGGTGGCAAGGACTTCAATAGCATGGGAGCAATGGGGACAGTACCAAATGGCCTAACCTTTGATACATATTTTGAAGACAGAGCCAACAAGATCTCCTATCAAGGAGATATCATCCTATTGTATTGAGACAAGTAGAAAAATCCAAATCTGTTGTGATCTAAGCACTTTAAAATTTTGTAAAGGGATATCCCTTGTCTAATTTACCAGAGGGGTAAAAAAAAAAAAAAAAAAAAAAAAAAAAAAAAAAAAAAAAAAACCATGAAACAGAGGGGCAAGGCATTTTTTAATCCCCATTTTACAGATGAAAAATAAAAGAAGGCCTATTGAAAGATAAATGAAACTGGTATTTATTGAATGAGTCTTGCAAGTACAACTTCATACTACATACTGTGCTTTCAAATTTGTAGCACCATTTAATCTTCATGCAAATAATGACAGTAAGGATCAGCCCCATTTTCTCAAATAGTGAAAAGGCCACTCAGAATGGTCTGTGATGTACCCAGATTTGTAAAATTAGAGTAAGTCTTTAAAATAGCTTTTCCCTCAAAGTTCATTTCCTTTTATGATCACTAGTGCTTCTACTCTCTCAGAGAATCCAAGTGAGCCAGAGGACTATCTTCATTAATTTTACCCTCATAACATCCCTATGGGTAATTAATATTGTGCGTAGCTATTTTCTAAAGGAACAGAACAAGATTGTATACTAGTATCCCCAAAGGAACACACTAGCAACTGGCTAAGATGAACTTCAAATCTGCATCTTTTTGACTCTAGAATACATGGTTATCAAAAGGAAGCAGCATGCTCTTGATCAAAATATGATTTAAAAAATTTCTTCCCAACGTCCCAAGGGAATTTTGAAAATTAAATGAAACAATGTTCATAAAATTGGTTTGTTAATTACAAATTTGTCTATATACAGTGTGTAATTTTTATCATTATGTATCTGGAAAACAAACCATGTTGGCTACCTAATTTAAATTTCAAAATCCAATAATCAAGTGTAGGCAAGGCAGTCTCCAAGGGTCGAAAAGTCATTATTTGTGATGTTGCCAAGTGCTCTTATCATTTCTAAGTATCTGTCTTCATTGAGCCAAAAGTGGATGGAGAAAATAATCATCTGAGCAGCCAGGTCCCAAAGCAGGCTGCAACCCAGCAACCTGAAGTTCAAGAGAGCTGGTAATTCTACACCTGTTTTTCCGCAGCTCTCAGGCACTGAAGGAGCTGCTCTGGTGCCATGAGCACAGTCACAGGCTTGCCCTTCCTCATCTGCCTTTGTCACTTAGAAAAGCCCTTTGGTTGCTTTCATCTGCTTCCCTTTGGCTGCACCATCCACTTCGCTTTGGCTGCATTCATCTGCTTCCCTTTGGCTGCATTCATCCAGGTGTGATTCAGGAAGTGTGCTTCAAGGACTGGCTAGTGACAGGGGAAGAGGTTCATGATGTCTCCATCACTGTTCCCTACTGTGGATGTTGATTAGAGTTGCAGTGGAATTCAATTAAATCCAACACACATTCATGGAGTGCCTGCAATGCTCCTGACACTATTTCAGGTGCTGAAGAGGAAAGCTAAGATGAATCAGCTCTAAGCTTGTGGCTGTCACAATCTGGTAAGAAAGATAGGCAAGAAAATGCATCATTGGCTTAAGAAATGAATGAGATAGAGTCTCCAATGCAATTTCGTTGAATGTGGAGTATAGCCAAAAGGAGTGATTAATTCTTAATAAGGGGTCTAAGAAGTTTTTATGTAGAAACTGCTTTCAAGTTTGACATAGAAATATGGGTTTTGCCACTCAGAGCAAAGGAAGGAAATGAATTTCAGATTAGATTGCACAAATTTGTAAGGGTAAGAGTGGTGAATGTTGGGAGAATGGAAAGTAACCTGTTGCTATTGTAGGATGCAAATGAGGGAATACATTGAAGCAGAGAAGATTGCCAGAGGAGAAGTAAGGCTAGAAAGTTGAATCCTTAAGGTAAAAAGACATTAAATTCCAGGTAGGGAGTATAGGATTATATTTTACATTAATATATTGATTTGAAAAACGTTAAGCCTGGTAGATCTATGACCAGAAGTGAGCTTTTAAAAGGACTATTAAATCAATGTGCAAGAAGGAATGATTAGAAGCAGGAAAACAAGTTAGGACAAAAGATAATGAGGAAATGAACTAAACAGTAACATAACAAAATAAAGATGTAGAAGCAGAATGAACTAAAAAGGTAAAGTGAAGAGTATTAGATTGTTTCTAGAAGGTACAGTTGAGGGATAAAGAGTAATAAAGCCTGAATAACTGAGTGAATTTCTCTGTCATTAATCAACATAATAATTCCAGGAGAAATTAGGAAAGATTGGTTATGTTAAAATTTAGGGGCCTGTGAGACATGCTTGGAAAGATATTTAATAGCAGGTATCAGTGATGGTCTAGAATTTCCAAAGGAGATGACACCTAAAGTTGTAAATTTTGATACATTTGTGAAGAATTATGGCATGGTATTGCAAATAATAAATAGGGGAATGCCCATATATTTCAAAATGAAAGCTAAGTACAGTGTTGTAGGAAATGCTTTCATTTCAGGAGTAAGTGGAAGAAGATCTGGCGAGAAATAATAAAATGAAGACCAGGAATTGAAAGAAGGAACACTGAAAGACTCAGAAATCAAGAGAAGACTGTTTTCAGAGAAAGAGAAAAGCAACAACACTGTCTAATATATCGTAGAATTCTAAGAACATAGTAACATAAAAAATGGGGTCTCTTATCCATAAAATTTAGCCAGGAAAAAAGAAGCTGCGTAAGTTGTCTCATGTGGCAAAGAGTTTTAAAATAATTGGAAGATTTTGCAATCCCTTGAGAAATGGGAAAAGGCTGAGTATTTTCAAGCAGATGCCCAGATATCCTAAAAGCTATGTTAAACATTTTCGTTGCCTGCAGCATGGGTGTGGGTGATTCTCAGGAGGCTACTCACACCAAAAGTGTAGCAGAACCCCATGTCTCAAAGCCCACAGCTGTCTCAAAAGAGCTATCCCTTTTCTTTGTCTTAGCTCCCCAAAACCCATATCATTGCCTCTCTTTGGCAAAATTGAGCAAGAATCCTACTGGCAAGGGAGTCTTGAAGGTATAGTTTACAGGCACTCAGCACTTGGATTGTGAGGACTCGTTATGAAGGGTGGGGGTGAAACTTAGCATTAACCAATATCCAGAAAAGGTTTTTAGAAGAAGTCAGTAGATTTGGTTTCTGTAAGTAATTGGTAACTCTTGAGAGCAGATTTTAGAGAGAGTAGATGTGGTAGGGAGGATTCAAATTGCAAGGGAAGGAGAAATGGATGAGAGAAGAGGAAGTGAATACAGTTTCAGAAGATTATTTACTTAAGAAACTTTTTGGTGAATAGAAGAAACAATAAAATTATTTTGAGGAGAAAACGGTGTATTAGTCTGTTCTCACACTGCTATAAAGATACTACTTGAGACTGGGTAATTTATAAAGAAAAGAGTTTTCATCGACTCACATTTCTGCATGGCTGAGGAGGCCCCAGGAAAGTAACAATCATGGTGGAAGGCTCCTCTTCACAGGGCAGCAGGAAAGAGAAAGAGTGCCGGTAGGGGAACTGCTAGACATTTATAAAACCATCAGATCTTGTGATAAATCACTCACTATCACAAGAACAGCATAGGAAACTGCCCCATGATCCAGTTGCTTCCCACCAGAACCCTCCCATGACACTTGGGGATTATGGGAACTACAATTCAAGATGAGATTTGGGTGGGGACACAGTGAAACTATATAAAATGTTGAAGGAGGTTTTTGTTATTGCTATGCTTTTTTTGTTTGGACATAGCTAATTTAATCACATTTGCTGCAGAGAAAGAAAACATTACCAATAAACTGAAAATAGATAGAGTGATTGATACTATCATGCAGAAGATGGAAGAATCAACTTTAGCTAAGTGAAAAAAAAAATAGTTGTCTTCCTGGGAAAGAAATGGAATTGGTAAAGATGGAGAATGAAAGAGGGAAAATCAATGCAAAGTGAAGGGAAAAAAACACTAAATGGCTAAATGCTTTCAATCCTATTCACAATCAAAAAATTTTCTACGAATGAGGAAACAAAATTGCGCCTAGAAATTTTAAAAGCCAGAAAAGCTTTGAAATAGGTGTTGTGGTAATTAGCTAAGAATCAACCAGAAAAAAAAAAAAAAAAACAGCATTTGTGTGTTTTTTGGTGGCAATGACAGAAAAACCTTAATCATTCACTCAACAAATATTTATTGAGCATCGGTTACATGGCAAACATTTTTTCAGTCCTGGGGTTATGGTTGCAATGTAAGAGAAAGGGTATGATCTCTTCCTTCATAGAGCTTACATTCCAATGGGCATATAGGCAACTGTTAAGCATAAAATAAGAATTATTTAATAATTATAAAGATCATAAAGATAAATAATGATAGAACAGAGACAACCCAAAATTTGTCACATGACAAGGGAAGGGTTTTCAGAAGACATGACTTTTGATAAACCATAATGAGAACAAGTAGAATCCATTCATATGAATATCATAATAGGCAGGGGAAATTACAGGTAGTGCTCTACTCCTCTTTGTATTCTTCCCTGATCTTGTGCTTTTTCTTCTCTTTTAAAGGTAACTTCTAATCCAGGTTTTATTTGTTATTATTTTTGTTTTAATCAATCCTGTGCATTTTTTGGTAAATAGGTATAAATCATTAGCAATATAGTACAATATATCATCTAAAAAGTTACATATTAAACTAGTTTTAACTGTCATATAATGCTTTAATTAGTACATTATATATATGTAATAATATATTAATTCATTTTCATTTTGAAGGGCATTTATGTGGTTTTAGTTTTATTTAACCAATACAGTCAGCGTTGTGGTGAAAATTCCTGCACATGTCTTCTTATGGATGTGATCAACTTCTTCATGGTAGATACTTGGGAGGATTATTGAATCAGAGAACACACACATCTTCATCTTTTGAGCTATCACCAAAGAAGTCTATCTAAAGTGATTTTGCCCTTATCATTTTTACTCTTCCTTTTCCAGCTACACCTGAGAATTCACATTGCTCCACATATATGTTAACACTTGCTATTTTTAGCCCTTGAAAATATTTATGGAGCTGACAGTTTGAACGTAATATCCATATTCCTAAACTCAGAGACCCAGATCATACACTTTCTATCCCTCTCAAAATTCACCTACTTTACAGCATTATAGGCAATCAAAGATGTCAGGTTTTCTGATCACATATCTAATTCCTGAGGTGACCTTGACTGACACATGTGTTAGGTGTTACCTGGCCTGTCTTGAGTGAATGGGAAGCAGAGAGCATTTCAAAAGAGTTGATAACTTTTTTTTTTTTACTCTTTGTTTTTAATTATACTTTATGTTCTAGGATACATGTGCATAATGTGCAGGTTTGTTATATATGTATACATGTGCCATGTTGGTGTGCTGCACCTTAACTCGTCATTTACATTAGGTATATCCCCTAATGCTACCCCTTCCCCCTTCCCCCTTCCCCCACCCGTCAACAGGTCCTGGTGTGTGATGTTCCCCTTCCTGTGTCCAAGTGATCTCATTGTTCAATTCCCAACTATGAGTGAGAACATGCGGTGTTTGGTTTTCTTGTGATAATTTGCTGAGAATGATGGTTTCCAGCTCCATCACATGCACACGTATGTTTATTGCGGCACTATTCACAATAGCAAAGACTTGGAACCAACCCAAATGTCCATGAATGACAGACTGGATTAAGAAAAGGTGGCATATATACACCATGGAATACTATGCAGCCATAAAAAAGGATGAGTTTGTGTCCTTTGTAGGGACATGGAGTTGATAGCTTTTACTTGTTGGTGTGCTTGTTTGTTGTTTGTTTCATTTCTTCTTGATGAAATACTCTCATCTATTCATATGAAAGGCAGAGTGCTCAGTATCGGGTATTGTAGATGTGCATGTCTAAGCAAAGAAAGAGTACTACCTACAAGTTTGTGCTTATACAAAAAAAAAAAAAAAAAAAAAAAAAAAAGTCTTCCTTTGTATTTACCGGTTTCATGAAATGAATAGGGTTTTAGGGCTTTGCATGTTATTTGTTGACATAGCTCACAGGATAAAAGCAGCCTTTGGTAAGGCTCCACTTTCAATTTACACATTTTCCACTTCTTTACACCCACAAAAGAAACTCTGTTAGCAGGGTTGTTGACTGATACTAGCAGCAGCTGAATTGCTGGAATTTAAAATTCCCCTTATTTTCAAATATTACATCAATAATCTTGAGAGAGCTACAGGCTATTCATTGACTTTTATGACTTGGTTTTGTAATTTTCCTCTACAAGATAAAACTGCTTTGGTGAACTACTTTGTAAATGGTCATGTTTTGTTGAGAAGAAATAACCAACTAGTCACTGGTTTGTTTTCTGTTATTTTGCCATTATGTAGATGTAGGCCAAGCAGAATACGAGAATCCGGAATTTTCCACATCATAGCTGTCATTTTAACGCAGACTCATTCTGGAAGTCTTGGAAAAAGCCAAGATAGAAGTTTCTCCCACCTAATAGACCCAAAGAGTAGCATTTCATTATAGTTTCTGGGTTGTGTTAAAAAGAAATTTGCATGCGGAAATCATCCAGAGACTCAATCTTATCTTTCAAATGTTAATGTTGACACATTCAATTAAGTGAGAAACACTTCAGGGAGAGATGATAACCAGAACTACTGCCTTACTCTAAACCAAAGAATATGAATTACCTCATAATCTATGATATAAATGGTACCCACAGTTACTCAGTGCACAATCTAAATGGCTGTACATCCATGAGGGTCCTAATGGCAACCACGATGTCCATGATATTAGCGCAACTCAAAGAGGAACAACAGACAGTACACGATCAATACTTATTTTTTAAGTTGCATTCGATTTAATTAAGCCAGCTACCTGTAGTAAAATCTACTCTCCAGCTTCATATTCTCATCTCTTGTTCCAAATTATCCAATCAAATATACTTCTTTTACCCTGTAAATGTACCAGCTCTTCTACGGAAATCATTATCTAGGGCAGAAGTAAGGAAACTTTTTTAAAGAATCTTTTTTAAATTTTTAAAACTTTTTTAAAGGTATATGTTTTAGACTACTGGGCCACATGGCATCTGTCACAACTACTTAAATCTGCTGTTGTAGCATGAAAGCAGCCACAGACAATACATAAACAAGTATGACTCTGTTCCAAAATGTCTTTACCAAAACAAACATCTGGGCAGAAAACATCTGTATTTGAACATTCAAAATAAAACACCATTTATATCCAATTTTTTCTCTTGTCAACCTGGTTGTTTTACTTTATCTGTGTGTGTGTGTGTGTGTGCGTGTGTGTGTGTGTTAGATAGATATATAAGGATGTTCATTCAAACATACCGAATCTGGTTCTCAAAAAATTAGGCAAATAGTCTATATTTTTATATATCCCCCAATCAGCTTAGTTGTCTAGCCTGTTTTGGCAAAAGTCACCGTAATTTAATTTAATTCCACACATTAATTTTTGACTTAAATTATTTGAATTATCATATATGTAGATTAAACTTTTTAGAGCAATTAACTCTCCTTCTAATTGCTCAGTTCAAAACCTGTATTCCTTTCTGACTCTCACATACTAATTGTAATTTATCAGCAAATGCAATCAACACATTCTTCAACACGTGTCCAGCATCTGATTTCTTCTCACTCTTTCCACCGCTGTCATCAAAATCCAAGCCACTACCTCCGATGTTTGCAATAGTCGCCTGATTGGTCATGTGTCCACTACCTTGCCCTTCATATAGTCTCTACTTCATGCAACATCCTAACATTTATTTATCAATTGTATCTTGTTAATTTAAGGGTCAAATTCTTTCATGGTTTCCTATATCCTCAAGTGTAAAAGCCAAACCTTTCATTAAAGCCTACAAGGTCCAGCCGGGCGCGATTCCTCATGCCTGTCATCCCAGCACTTTGGGAGGCCAAGGTGGATGGATCACAAGGTCAGGAGATGGAGACCAGCCTGGCCAATATGGTGAAACCCCATCTCTACTAAAAACACAAAAATTAGCTGGGTGTGGTGGCGGGTGCCTATAGTTCCAGGCACTTGGGAGGCTGAGGCAGGAGAATTGCTTGAACCTAGGAGGTAAAGATTGCAGTGAGCCAAGATTGTGCCACTGCACTCCAGCCTGGGCAACAGAGTGAGACTCCATCTCAAAAAATAAAAATAAAATACTAAAATAAAATAAAATCTTCAAGGCCCAATATGATTTTCCCTGCTTTGACCCCTTTTACTCTCTGACATCACACATCACAGGTCTCTCAGCTGTTGGATGAATGTACAGGCATATTCCTGCCTTGGAAACGTTTCATCTGTTCCTCTAAGACCCTCATGTGCTCCTTCTCCAGATGTCTACAAGGCTCAGCGAGCACTTCTTTCACATGGTTTCTAAAGCATCTCAATGAGGCTTCTCTGGAAGATGTATGTCAAAATTCGGCTTCTTAAAATCTCTTTTACTTTTTACAACTATATTATTTTCCATAGAAGTTATCCCTATTCAACACATGTAACGTCCCTCGTGCCTGTGTGTGTGTGTGTGTGTGTGTGTGTGTGTGTATTTTAATTGCCTGTTATTTTTTGTTTGTTTTCTTTCAAATGTAAGCTCTGTGGGACAGGCACTCTCTGTTGAATGAATAGGAATAAATGAATGTGACTTTATGCTTTTACTCTGTGCCTGTAATATTGTGCTGAGATGTCTTATTTTAATAATGTGCTCCCATTAAAACTTTATTCCTGGCCGGGTGCGGTGGCTCAAGCCTGTAATCCCAGCACTTTGGGAGGCCGAGACGGGCGGATCACGAGGTCAGGAAATCGAGACCATCCTGGCTAACACGGTGAAACCCCGTCTCTACTAAAAATACAAAAACTAGCCGGGCGAGGTGGCGGGCGCCTGTAGTCCCAGCTACTCGGGAGGCTGAGGCAGGAGAATGGCGTAAACCCAGGAGGCAGAGCTTGCAGTGAGCTGAGATCTGGCCACTGCACTCCAGCCAGGGCGACAGAGCGAGACTCCGCCTCAAAAAAAAAAAAAAAAAAAAAAAAAAAAAAAAAAAAAAAAAAAAAAAACTTTATTCCTACTCACCCACTAGATTGCAAATCTGTCTTGACTATTTTTCCACTGTGGTTTTGTATTTAAAACTGTATCTAAAGGAGAAATAAAATCATCTTCCCAGAAGTGGAAAATTATTGTATTCATAAGAGCTCTTTATTTACTAATAAATTAAAAATTTTGGTTGAATTTTTGGATAAAATGATAGCATAGTGAAGTGGTCTTGAGCAGAATTTTAGAATTTTAATTTTTTTTTTTTTTTTTTTTTACTTTCAGCCTTTGTTATTCCGGCTTCTCCACTGATTTAGCCTACGGTAGTATAATAATAAAAATGTAAGTTGAGCTAAAAAACTAAGTAGCAACTGTTTTGTAAAATCCAGCAACATTTTTTTCAGTTTATATTATTCCTTCACTTTTACTTTGAACTCTCTTTGTATTAGCACAAAAATTACGGTAGAAAAAACTGAGGCAAATATCTTAACTAAAATAATAGTGTGGCCAAATGATTCAAATCCTCTCAGTAGAGAACTTACCTAATTCTTCCCAGCACAAGATATTGGACTCCTGTTGTTCACCTGCTATCACTTTTTGTGTGAATAATGGAGAACTACAACTCTGTCTATGATGTGTTAATTTTATTGTAGTAAATTCTTCAAACAGCCAATTAACAATTTTTGCACTACAAAGACTTCTCATGCAAAAATTAAAGCAGAGAAAATATAATTGTCTTTTCAACTATAATTCTTTTTCATTTATAGTAAAAAAAAAAAGAGAGAGATGTGTGGAGTAACATAAAAAATAGAGGGAAAAATGTAATACGGTAGTAAAAAGTATGTTGTGCTGGTCACATAATCCTTGAAAACCGAATGTTTTGTTTTCTGGCAACTGCTGGGTGTCCTAACATCCAGCTTCTAACATCTTAATTAGGGGTGGAATAGGACATTTTTTTTAGTACACATAATACAGGTTTCTCATCATAACAAAAAAAAAAAGTAAAAATCCGCTCAAATAGCAAACACACTACATTTAATATTTATCAAGCACTGTTGTAAACACAATGAATATTAAATCCTTTAACTCATTTATCATATCAAGTAGCAAAATTACAATTACTATGTTCACTTAAAGGAAGAAAAACCAGTAACAGAGAGGTTCCATAACTTGCCCAAGAGCATGCAGGTAGTTTGTGGAAGAGTCGAGATCTGACTCCAAGAAATCTGGCTACCAAATCTGTGCTATTAGTGATTATACCATGCCGTCCCATCGATACTTAAAATAAAAACTATAGGCTGGGCGCGGTAGCTCACGCCTGTAATCCCAACACTTTGGGAGGCGGAGACGGGCAGATCACGAGGTCAGGAGATCGAGACCATCCTGGCTAACATGGTGAAACACCGTCTCTACTAAAAATACAAAAAATTAGCGGGGCATGGTGGCGGGCACCTGTAGTCCCAGCTACTCGGGAGGCTGAGGCGGGAGAATGGTGTGAACCAGGGAGGCGGAGCATGGAGTGAGCCTAGATTCTGCCACTGTACTCCAGCCTTGGTGACAGAGCAAGACTCAGTCTCAGAAAAATAAATAAATAAAATAAAATAAAAATAAAAACTTTAGACGAAATAAATTTAACAGAGCTTATTTCACTGTTAAAAGATACATAAATCAAGCAGTACTCAAAACTAAAAGAGATTTGGAGAGATTCACTTTAGCAAAGTGAATATCAGGTTTTATAAGCTGAATGTGGAAGCAAAGTTAAAAAAAAAAAAAAACATTGGCTATCGCCAGGTGTTTGCCTTATTTGGGTATAATTCAGTGGAAAGTTCCTAGTTAGAGGTTAGTTGGTGGTTTCTGAGTGGTTAAGCTTAAGCTTCCTTTTACTTGGGTCTAGTAACCCAAGGCACTGAAGTCATCTCAGTCAAATGGCTTCCAATTATTATTATTATTTACCAGATGAGACATAGAATTTGGGTTTAATGCTTATAGTTGTGTTTTCTACCTTATAGTTTCTATTACTTAGATGGAAGTATAGAGATAATATTCAGGTCAAGCTAGCTTAAATTAGGATTCATTGATGTTGTCATTTTGTTTTCTTGGTACAAATAATCTCTGAAATTTACTTTTACTCTAGAAGCATGACTCTTATTTTTTTCTTTTTTTTTGGAATAAAATATTTATATATTTCTTTCAATTGTTACTTTTTGCTTATATGTGCTTTGCTTTTCACAAATTTTCCTGCTATATTTGCTTTTTTGAATAGAATATAAAATAATTTATTCAGGTATATTTTATTTTGTGATTTAGATGATAGGTTTTTATGTTCTCTTAATTTTATATTTTTATTATAGCCAGCTATATGTATATCCATTCATGTTAATATATTAATTTTTGTTGCAGGATTTATTTTGTAAAATTTATTACATTATTATTGCATGGTTATGTCAGCAAAAATAAATAAATGAGTGAAGATAGATTTTATCCACATCTCTTCCTATTAAAATATAATACTACTTGAAGCAAAAGGACAAATCTCCAAAAACTAGAGACAGACAATAACCTGAAGACAGAACAATAAAACTAGTTCATGCTGCAGCATTCCAGGGAGGGATCACTATTGAAGTGATGTCGTAGGAGTTGAAGACTAGAATTTTAAGAATCAGAGGAACACAGAAAACAGATCCTTTGGGTGTACTCTTATGAAGCCAACTAGTCTATAGAACATCTGATTCAGGAAATATGAAACACTAAGACTCCTCAAAAAATAAACATAAATCCATGCCAAAGGAATGCCTTCTCAGTGAACGATACATAGGACTACTACTTATGAAACTAACCCTGCCGAGGAAGCATTTGTAAACTAGTTACCAACACTACTGGTGGATGAACTACCATGTAGCATAGTCAGAATATGAGGAGGAAAAATGTTTAAACTGGAAAATGAGTTAAATATAACAGCAACGGTCTTAGAAAGTTTATCAAATAATTTGTTCTGAGTGATTAAATAAGTAATAGATTGTAAAGAAAATCAATGAACTGGAAAATAATTGTTAGGAAAATCACAAATGGAGAAAACAAACAACAAGGGAAATATAAGTAGTTAACTATAATTTGAGAGTTAATGTCATATACTTTATGATCTCGTTTATATAGGCTAACACAGGCACAACCAATCTATGCTGTTAGCAATTGAGATAGTGTTCACCTTTGAGGAAGAAGGAGCTACCAACTGGGATGTGTATAAGAGAGCTCTCTGGGGACTAGTAATACTTATTCATTTAACCCAGGGTGTTAAGTAAACTCATTTTGTGAAAATACATCACTTCCACAGTTATGATTTATTAGTTTTTCAATAAGTCATATCTATAAATAAGTTTATTGAAAGCAAACGTAGGGGAAAATAAAACAAAGCTTAATAATTAATTATTGTTAAGTGTCTAACACCAAAGAATATATTTGTAAAAAGAAATTTCAACTTCCCTACAAAAGAAAAAGCCATTTCTAGAATGACTTAAAAATATTCAGCTATAAGTTATTTAATGACAGGGAAGATTTGTAAATAAATAAATGATTAAAAGAAAATACTCATAAATGGTAAAAAAAAAAAAAAAAACTGGCCACAGTGGCTCATGCCTGTAATCCCAACACTTTGGGAGGCCGAGGCTGGTAGATCACTCCAGGCAAGGAGTTCAAGACCAGCTGGGCCAACATGGTGATACCCGACCTTTACTGAAAATACAAAAATTAGGTGGGCATGGTGAAGCATGCTTGTGGTCCAGGCTATTTGAGAGGCTGAGGCAGGAGAATTGCTTGAACCCGGGAAGTGGAGGTTTCAGTGAGCCAAAACTGTGCCACTGCACTCCAGTTTGGGTGACAGAGTGAGACTCTGTCTCAAAGTAAATAAATGAATAAATAATACATATAAAAATAAATGGCAAAAAAATACTAATTGTATTAGTCCATTTTCACGCTGCTATAAACAACTGCTTTAGAATGGGTAATTTATGAAAGAAAGATATTTCATTGACTCACAGTTCAGCATAGCTGGGGAGGCCTCAGGAAACTTACAATCGTGGTGGAAGGAAAAGGGGAAGCAAGGTATCATCTCACAAGACATCAGGAAGGAGAAGTGCTGAGCCAAGGGGTAAGAGCCCCTCATAAAACCATCAGATCTCATAAGAACTCACTCACTCTCATGAGAACAGCATGAGAAAAACTACCCCCATGATTCAATTACCTCCCTTGACATGGCTCCTTTGACGTGTGGGGATTATGGGGATTATGGGGAATTCAATTCAAGAGGAGATTTCGGTTCAGACACAAATCCTAACCATATCACTAATCAAAAGACAGTAACTACTAAGAAAAATGTATTATTGGAAATACAGAATCATGCTTATGTAGTATTAATGGGAAAAAATTTACCAGAAATACAAAAAAATTCTGAATCTCAATGCACCTTAGTACATAGCAAAAATTATACAGAGGAGGCCTGTCATGGTGGCTCACACCTGTAATCCCAGCACTTTGGGAGAATGAGGTGGGCAGATCATGAGGTCAAGAGATCGAGACCATTGTGGCCAAAATGGTGAAACTCTGTCACTACTAAAAACACAAACATCAGATGGCCGTGGTGGTGCACACCTGTAGTCCCAGCTACTCAGGACTACAAAAAAAAAAAAAAAAAATATATATATATATATATATATATATATATATATATATATCTCAAAAAATATATATATATAAAGGAGAAATAGGCACATCAAATAAACGTATTGACAATTTGTTATACTCCTCAATCTGAAATCGATAGAATGAAAACAGTCAAAATCTTTGCAAGTAAAAATATTTCAATTGTAATATATTTGACTAACAAATAAAGAACTTTGCAAACAACCATGAAGAAAAATACATTATTTCATGCATATTTTGGGTGATATCTCAAAAGAACACAGAACAAAAATCAGAAAGAAAGAAAGAAAAGAAAGCAAGAAAGAAAGAAAGAAAGAAAGAAAGAAAGAAAGAAAGAAAGAAAGAAAGAAAGAAAGAAAGAAAGAAAGAAAGAAAGAAAGAAAGAAAGAAAGAAAGAAAGATCGGTCATATATTTTGGCAAGAGTGAACTACATTTCAAAGATAACGTTTCAAAAAACAAATACACTGTTGGAAACTAAAAATCCCAGTTCTAAATAATTTCATGTTTAAAAACATACATACCAAAAATTACATGGCCCTAAAGATGTGCCATGTAAACACACCACACACAGACATGCACACGCGCGTGCACACACACACACACACACACATCAGATTCATCCAAACTAGTGGGAGGTAATTCCTAATCATTAAAAGTAAATAGAAGGGCACTTTCTTTCCTATTGTAAATAACTAGAAAAGTGGGCAAAGTATATAAAACAACTCTTTTCAGACATGGAGGATATAGGCAGAACAGGACTATAATACTAAAGAGAATGAAAACAAAGTGAGCTTTCCAATTGCTCTGGCTTTCTGCCTGGAGGCAAATTCAGCACCAACGCTGAGAAATGAGGAAGACAGAATGATGGGATCTCCGAATGGAGGAGGCATAGGTCAGACTTCAGAAAGGCTGAGACAGGCAGGGTTCAGTGGCTCACGCCTGTAATCCCAGGACTTTGGGAGGCCAGGCAGGCGGATAACTTGAGGCCAGGAGTTTGAGACCAGCCTGGCCAACATGGCGAAACTCGTCTCTACTAAAAATACAAAAATTAACAGGCGTGGTCATGCACACCTGGGGTCCCAGACACTCAGTAGGCTGAGGCAGGAGAATCGCTTGAACCTGGGAGGCGGAGGTTGCAGCAATGATCAGAGATTGGACCACTGCACTCTAACCTGTGTTACAGAGGTAGACTCTGTCTACAAAATAAATAAATAAATAAATAAATAAAATGAAAACTTAAAAAAAAAAAAAAAAAAAACTGATGCAGTTGCAGGGCAGAGATCGAACTCCTGAAATCTGTATTGTATCCTCTTGAATCTTGGACTTCACACTAATTTTAGCATATAAAGTTGAAACTCTATGAGGCTAGGCAAGTAAATGCAGTGAGCAAGTGAATAATTTCCAAACTTCATGCAGGACTGAGTCACATCCAGATTCAAAGTAGCCAAGTAGTAGAAATTGTATTCAACATTAATGTCAATCAGTAGAATCTGCAGAACGTATCACACTTGTGGAGCAGGACTACACTAGCTCTAGAATAAAAGGTACTTTAATCTTGGCCTAAAAGATGCTTAAAAGTAAGCCTTGAAAAGATCAAGCCTGCCATAATAAGCATCAACATTCTTCAAAAGAATATAATCAATTCCATATACTCAAGCATGTGCCATTCACTGTGTCAGAAAGCCGATACGAAATTACCAGATGTGACACTACAGCAAATGTCACCCAAAAGCGGTAGAAAATTCAGCTAATAGAAGCACACTTGGAAATAATAAAGATGATGGATTGAGCAGAAAAGGACTTCAAAAGACCTAAAGAAACCATATTAAGGATGAAACTGAAAGATACAATAAATTAGGTACAAGTTTGGAAGATTTATCAATAAAAAGGGAGAAAAAATAAATTACATAAGGAATAAAAAATGAATGTAGATGCAGATCAATATAGCTTGCTTTAAAATTATAACCATAACTTTATAATCGTACATGTTAAAACACAATTGAAGTGGAAATGTATCTAGAAAAATATTACTTATAAAAATTAACACAAGAAGAAATATGAATAGAAAACCTAAACAAACCAATAACAATGAAATAAATTGAATAATCAACAAATCTTGCCTACCCCCAACACCTCCAAAACAAAACCAAACTCCCAATTGTTTTCTCATACAAATTAAAACACGCACACACACACACACACACACAAACAAAACAGAAAACTCTTACTTTACTCAAATGATGTTAAAACATAATGAAGAACGATCCTCAATCTTTTATACAAGGGCATAGAACAAAATACAAAACAAAAAGAAATAAAATTACAGGTCCATTTTACTTCTTTAATTCTTGTTAAATTCCTGTAGGATCTTGGGTGAGAAACTTAAAGTCTGTTAATTTAGTGTCTGCTTCTTCATCTATATAAGTGCTAATGAGACCCACTGAGGAAAGACGAATGGTCATCTGAAGGCTCACTTCCTCCTTTGGTTAGCAGACATCACTGGGACTGAGTTAGGTTAGTGAAAGAACCAGCCCTGAGCTTCAAATACTTCCTTTTCTAATAAAACCACATCCTTGATTAAAGAGCTTTCATTTTTTTTCAGACTCAAAGTGAGGTTTCTTTCCTGCACCCCTAAAAGTGAGGACTGTGGTCTCTCTTTCCTGGAACTCCAGCCACGGGCATGTGCAGATCAGTTTTATGTATCCTAAGCACATCACTCTCTGGTATACTAACAATTCGTATACCATGGATATTCTGCTACCTCTCTGCTTATATCTTTGTTCGTTTTCCCCTCATGAAATACCATTTTCTATTTGAGCGTTTGACAGTGATAAGACGTGACTCTATTGCCCCTTGCATAATACCTATGCTTAATATGTTTATTGTAAATCATAAGGAAGATATTAATTGAATCTATTATTAAACTGTATTCGCTATTATTAGTTACATTTTATTATGATAGTCTCCTATTGTCTGTATTTTGCCACTTCAAAAAAAAATTTTCTTTTCAGTAAGTAATTCCCCATTTGCCTTTTATATCCTTCCATTTTACCTTTTTTTTCTATTGACTCTTATGTGGTATATGAAATTATTTTAATTTTAGATGCAAAATTACAGAATGCTTTATGCTGAGATGTAACTTAGAACAGAATTGCACACATAAAGCTGAATATTACCCAACTTGAGGAAGGAGAAATTTCCCGATGTTATTACTTTGTCCTTCACTGACAATGCAGGGCCTGAGATATATGTTTGCACTCTGTTTTCTGTCTGCCTTGGATTGCTATAATGAGTTGAGCTGTCAGTGGTGAGTATGTACCAAAAAGACTATGAATATGTAGAATGCAGCAAGATAAGATGAACCTGAGTATATAATGTTGACTCCAAGGACGTGTGTATTCCTGGGTTACACCATATTACAAGTACTATTAAGCAGCATTCATTTTTCAAAGATTTTTTCACTCATTTTCATGAAACCTTTCTAGCACATGCATAGTGAAGGATGTTGATCTTGTTTGCTTCTGACTTCAATAAAAGTTATAAAGTAAGATAAAGGGAATAGACGTGTATGGGGGACCTATTATGTACTCTTCACATCTTTTTGCATTGCCCCAACTTTCCTTTTAGAGCTTTGACCTCCAACTAATTCCAGTCCTTCAGTTTTCAGCTGATGCTTCAACGTTTCCCTCCACAGGAGTAGCTCATTTTAATGGTGTTGTCATTTCACTAAAGCCACAACATCAAAATTTCCTCATATTTCTTTCTTTCAGAGACTTACATGGTAAAGGACTACTTATGATACCTTTTTAGAGCTTAAACATTTACAGATAATTTTTATATATAGTATTTTAATTAATTCCATTGTGTGAACGTAGTGCAGTCACTATAAGGTATTAAGACTGTTGATGAGAGCAACTACTTTACATTTTTAGCTAGAGCTTGAAAAAAGAACAGAGCAGCTACATGTTGAAAGAAATACTTTGGGGAAAGGATGCGTGGTGTGTGTTGGTGAGCTACTTTGGTAAGGGCGTTTTCCATCTGAATTTCGTATTTTCAGGAAAGGGGAATGAGAGGATTCCCCACTTCTTTATTAAAAAGAAAAGCTAACTCTTCCTGAGAACTAGTGTTTCATTTTTATTTTATTTCATTTTTTTTTTATTTTTGTTTGTGTGTGTGTGTGCATACAGGGTCTCACTGTGTTGTCCAGGCTGATCTCAAACTTCTGGCCTCAAGCAAACCTGCCTTGGCCACTCAAATTGCTAGAATTACAGACATAAGCCACTGAGCTGAGCTTAGAACTAGCATTTCTTGGACCTTAAGAATCATATAGGACATAATGACCCTATGTGATTGATAAGCTTTAAAAATATATAAAGAATGTGGCTTGCACTGATTCTACTTAAAGTCTTGTAGGGTATTAAGACTTCTGATTCCATAACTGAATGCTGAGAATCCCCCTCAGGAATTGGAAAAATATAGCCAGATATTTTACTTCTACTTTCCAATGTCAAGTGAATCTGAGTTATCTATAAAAATCCATGTACCTGACAATATATCTTACTGGCTCCAACTAATCATTGTCTCTTGGCTTATAATTCTGAGACATGTTAGCCCTTGTCATTTATGTAATTCTAAATTGAACTACTTGTAAGACTCCAAGTCCAAACTTCAAGAAGCAGTTACTAAATCATTTCCCTCAACACCAATACTCTTTGTAGAGTCTTCTACGCTTTGGAGAACATTTTCCAATTTGGTTATAATAATGAGCTGCCTGCCTCTAATGAGCTGATAGAAGTGTAAAATCTGGGAAAAAAAGAAAGGCTTAATAACACCTATCTCCTTAATTTACTTCAAATAAGCCATTATAGTAGCTCTAAGTTTGCAAATTAGTTTCCTTTTCCCATCATTCAAGCATGTTTCTAACATTACTTACACAAGTGTCAATAATAACAAGGTTATTAACAAGGTAGGAACCACCTAGCAGTAGCACCAGGCCATGTTTTTCTGAGCATTAACACGGTCCTTTACTCCAAGGCTACTTGTCTACAAGAACAAATGTCAATCCATTTCAAAACTTGAATATTTGTTCCTGACCCACCCCACCCACCTTGCACAGATTGTGAAGATCTTAAGTTTCCAGGCAGTGTCCTAATCACATTTGTTTCCTAAACACTTAACACAACAATAGAAGTCCGTTAAAGTAATAAACGGATAGTTGAATATGGACTCTAGCTTTTTTGAAATAGACCCTTTCTATGGTAACTAAATCATTTGTTGACAACAATGACAATAATGTGCATATTACATTGCCTGAATAGACTCTTAAAATCAAACTGAATGTAAATTCCAAAAAAAGATATACATGTATGTTGACTTGAGGATTTAATTCATACAACTGGAACAGTGCATAGTAATCACGTAATAGGACGCAAAATATAGAAATCAACACATTAATAAATGGTTAAATTAATATGTAAACTCCCCTAAACTTAAATAGTTTGCCATCTGATGTTTCCACATATTGTTATGAAGACAGGATGATACACACACACACACACACACACACACTCTCTCTCACATACAACTATGTGTACGCACAAATACATATGTATTGTTCTTATACACACACATATGTATGAGAACTCGTCTGTTATATAACAGGTAAGAAATACTGGTGTCTTAAAAATGGAGTGATTCATTTTTGAGAAACAAATAGTTTTCACTGCACGGAAAAAAACTGATTAGAATACATAAAATCCGTTGAAATTGCCACAAATGTTTAAAGCAGCGGCATTAAAATATGTTTTATGTTTGACTTAAGGATAATATTAAAGGTTAGCAATCATGTACTTTTACTTTGCTATAGTGACGTTAACTTTTCAAACTGCCTTGTATGAAGTATTTTATTAGATATTCAAAACTACACTAGAAACCACAAAGACAGATACAACTTTACATAGTCTATTGATGAAAAATACTGAGTAAAAGAAGCTTCTGCCACTTGGTTTAACTATAGATACAACTGGTGTCAGAAACCTCCAACCATGACCCAGATGTTATGATTCCTTTATCTCCTTTTCTATAAATAATTATGCTTGTTGAAAAGTACTAAAGACACGAATATTTTGAAAATTGAGATTTCATAAATTAGCAAAGCAAGAGGAAGAAAACATTTATTTAGTGTAGGAGAATTTTATATTATTTGTTTGTTTGTTCCTGCTTTTAATATAGAGACCCAAACCTAAGGCATTTGAAAAATTCTAAATTATTCATTCATTTATTAACAAGTATGATTGAAGGCCTAATCTGTCCTAAGCAGCATTTAAGCCTGAAGGAATATAATGAACCAGATATCTTAGGGATAACAAGAGATACCAAGACCCTCCTTTCATGGAACTTACATTCCAAAGTGGTGGGGACAAGAGTAAACAGGAAAAGAAATGAGCTAATTCAAGAACATTGTAAGAGCTATGAAAGAAACGAAACAGAAAATCAACTATGTAGGTGAGAGCTGTGTAAATTTAAAATAGAGTCAGCATAAGAACTTCTCTGAGGAGGTAACGTTTGAAACTTAATGCAAATCTGTATTTAAGCTCTCAATTAAAGAATATTTAATTATATTGTTTCAACTAAATTTAGTGGAAAACCGCTAAAATAGGTTAGAGATACACAAATAAGCAAGATATTTGATATAAATGGTTAATGGTAAATGTAAATTACTTTTAGTTACTTAAAAATCTTGGCATTGTTAAATACAGATATATTCAATTCATTTAACAAATCGTGGAGTATTTTGTTTTAAATAACATTTTTTATTAATTCCTTGTACCTACTTTGCCATTCTTAGAGATCTGTTGATTTCACTGACTTGTCAATAAGGAGCTGGTACTAAGAAATGAGAAATTTATTAGTTGAATGACTCCTGTAAAATGGCTTTCAGTGCTAGTAGCCAGATGTATTCATAGGTTTTTTACTTTGTTAGGTTTAGGCTAATTTGAACAATATAAATAGTAGAAATATTATTTTCCTTACATGGTATTCTGATTATCTGTTTGTTTGATAGCAAACTACCTTGATACTTACTGGATTAACACAACAATTTATTTTTATCTATCACAAATCTGTGACTTGACTGGGCTCAGATAGGAAGTTTTTACTTGAGGACCTCTCCTGTGATTATAGTCAGATGCTTGGCTAAACTGGATGTCCAAATAGGCTCAGTTGTGTGGCAGCCCACAGATAATGGCTACTAGGCAAGACCTCAGCCAGCACCTCAGCTAGGGATGCACCTACCAGGGCACCTATATCTGGTGCTCTCTGTGACTTGGGGTGCTCAGAGCAGAAAGACTGGTTTCTAAGAGAGATTATCCCAAGAAGAACAATTGAAACAAGGCTTCTTCTGACTCATGCTTGGAAATCCCTAAATGTCACAATACTCTATTTTATTGTTCAGAATTCAAGGGGCAACAAAATTTCAAAAGGAAGAAAGCACAGTAGGGCAGGAATTCTGGGAAGAATGGTTCATTGGGCAGCCATCTTTGGAAACCAGCTACTATTTATAGTCTTCTACCCATGCATCAGAGATGCTAGATGCTTCTGTGAGAAATTTATAGAGAAACTACTTGAGAGAGGTGCAGTGAGTTTAGGCCTGTTGGCTTGTCCATGGTGTAATTGTTGGAGGGAGGTAATGCTGAAGTGCTGACATAGGGGTCTGGTGTTAACAAGGTGAAACATTAGAGAGTATAAAGCAAGAAGGGTTGAGAGTGAGCAACCTTCTTGGTCTTTTACATTCCTATTGAAATATTTGAAAAAAAAAATGATGACATGTATAAAGAAGGTCCAGAATAAAAAGAATATTCTACATGAATGTGTTCAAGCTGTGGGAAATAACTTTTGGAAGTAAATTCCAGATTATTAGTAAGATTAAGGACAATCATTAAATATTATGACTTGTGGATTCAAAGATGTCAATGACCATCAATTTGGAATTTAATTTGAAAATATAGGTAAAATTGGCACAGAATGGGTGTACAAATGACAATCATCCTGTTTTTAATTTTTCCAACACTTTAGTTTGATTATCAAATTATTGTGTTACCTAATTTGTTTTAAAGACAAAATTTAAATTATGTTGCAATTTAAGATATAGAGAACCATAATCATATTTGCAAGTGGATTTATGTATCTAAACTTACACATAATCTTCAATTTATTGTTTGTATTTTACATAAAGGATTTTTCTTTCCTTCTTAATTATTGTCACCTAAATCTTCTCTCTGTTATCACAAAGATAATCAAATATCTTCATATCTAAAATTCCTCAATTCTAACATTAAAAAACAGTGCTATTTTACCACAATAAAATAATTTGAAAAGTGAGCAAAAAATCTCTTCAGAAGCTATAATTTAAGCACTGTTTATAAATACTTGAGGGATTTTTGGCATTATTATGCATTGGAATTCTGGTTTTAGCTTTGTTTAATAATGTATTTATTTGATTTCTTCCAAAAAACAATATTAGCAGATATTGCTCTCATTTGAAATAAGTCTGCTTAAATTATGATACCTCTGAAATCTTTAGTAATTCCTGTCTTCTCTCTGCATTCTTAACGAAGTCACGTTTGTGGAAAATTATGATGATTATCTTCCATTGCACCTGTGTTGACGTGTTTCTGAGAGATGATTTTACCAGGATTGTATGCCAGTGTAGGGAATGAGTTCTAAGTGGAATTTCTGTTTAAATGTTACAGTACCCATCTGGAAATTCAGGTTGCTCATGAAACATATGAAATTGAATCTGTTAATTTAAATTAACTTTACAGAAAATGTTCTCCTGTCACCTAGGCTCCAATTTCCCAAGAATTATTTCTGAACCAGGAAGATGGCAATTTGTGTTACTTTGTATCTTTATCCACTGAAATTGAATCTGAATTAACTTGCAGATAACAGCTCACTATTGCTAATCTGATGATTTCAAAGTTGAACATGAACCTTACGGTGGAGAATTATTTCTTAAATTGCCCTAAAATAAACTAGACAGCAGGAACACATTTGGGCTAAATTTACTCTCATTACCTTAAAATAAGAAAGAAAAATTGAGGCTCATGTTACATACTGTTACTGACTTGAACAAGCTCATGTTTTCTTTTATGTACCATCAACCACACTTGCCAAAAAGATTAGTAGGGGAATGCAAACTGTTCTGTTTTCCTACATCTTGGACTGAGTTCAGAAGGAGAGGATAGAGGGAGAATTCAGAGGGAAGCATACTTGTCTAAGAACTCACAGGAAAAAAAAAGCAATGAGGATAGTCTTCCTTCCTGGACCTCCTCAGTCAGTAAATATTGATTACATGAAGCGGAGTATTGAGCATTATGTTAGGGCCAAGAAAGGAGCTAGTACCAGAAAAATGGAGAACTATGGTCGTAAGAACAGTAGGGCAAGAATGCGCTTGAGTTGTGTGAACATACAGGAATCAAAAGAATGACACACCCTGGATAAAGACAAGCAAAAAATCTAGATGACTAAAGGAGAAGGAAATAATTAAAATTTAAGATAACTAGAAGTCAGAAAGTCAAAGAAACCGATACATCCTAAAAAAAAATCATGAACACAAACAAGGAAATATGTAGAACAAGTACATCACAGCAAAAGAGGAGACACCTCTATGTCCATTGTATGCCATAAATCTTCTTAATGTCTTCAGAACATAGTAGGTGTGTATTAAATATGTGTTGTTTATAATTAAATCCTGATTAATTTTAAGAGTGTCCTTGTTACTGAGGGGTTGAGGATCAAATACAGTTTCTGGCTTCTCTTAAGACTTGTGAAGAGTGAAAGAAAGATTTTGACAAAGCTATCACATTCAGATGCACCTGTAAAATGTACTAAGAGTCTAGGTTAGGAGAGATATGCTTCGGTTCCTAGATACATATGACTTTAGGATTTCTGTGTCTGGCCCTCTCAAAAATAGTCTTTGTGTGCATACACATTTAAATATTTATCCATGCATCTACCCACTATTGCCAGGTAGTGCAATTCACCAAGAGATAAAATGATACTCCTACCTCTAATGTGGGCTGGATCTTGTCTTTGAATACACTTGTCCTTTCTCCCTCACTACTAACTGAGAGAGGAAAAGAATATCTCCAAAGTTTTGCACAAATGTTGGAGGGCTTTCCTGAAACAGCATGGGGACATACTCAGTACTTCAGCCCTATGCCTAAATAAATAAATAAATAAATAGATAAATACATATAGCATCCTTTTTCTCAATATGTTATCAAGAGAAGTAGATGTTATTGAGAATGTCATAGAGGTATAGGCAAGAGAAGTCATACCACACTTCACAGAATATACTTAAAATAAATCCTCATTTAGACATCACTGCTATTCATTCAAAGGCCTGCTCTGGCTGCCATCCATCTCGCCTGTTCTGCCTTTGTCTCTATAAAACTTCTAATTGCTTCTAATGTTCCCAGCACTTCTGCTCCACCCCTTGTGCACTCCATTGTGTAAAGACATCCAAGAAGATAGCTGTTCCCTCACTTTAATTTATAAACTAGCTCACTGACTATCTTATACTACGGAAAAAATTTCTTAGGAAGCTTACCTCTCATCCAAAGTAGCTAATAAGCTTTGGTACTTACCAAAGTAAGCACTTCTCTTTCTACAGGAGATTTTGTTGCTTAGAAAATAGACTTTTCTTATTTACAGAAATATATATAAGCATTTCATATTTAAGTAATTTCTATTTATAATTTGATGAAATAATACAGAGTTTGTATATATCATTTCCCTAGGCTTTTCAATTATTAACATCTTACATCAGCAAAGTACGATGACCAAAATCAATTAATCAAAATCTGAGAGAAGACTGGTTACTAAATTTTGGACTTAATAAAATTACACGGAACTTTATAATTAAGGCCTATAGCAGAGTTCTCAAATGCTGCATGATACAGGCTGGAAGTTGAAAACTCTCCAGGCAGAGTGGTCTGGATCTCTCTTGGAATTGGCTTTACTTATCCCTTCTTCTAATTTAGAGATGAGTCCTCAGTGTCATTCACTGACTTTGTACAACAGTTTACCATTTTTTAAATTAGAATTATGAATTGGCTTCTTGTTGCTTTAATCCAGTTCTTTGTATGCAATATTTAACAAAAATTTCTTAAATTATGTGTCTTGTATCCTTGCCCACTTTTTAAATGACAAAACTATTTCCAATTTTTATTTTTTTTGACAAACCAGGTAATTTCTGGGAAGTGACTTTACAAGTTTGGAATTACATCTACATCATTTCAAGAAGCCCTCCCATTAGTATTTTGTTAGTGATCCCTGCTATTCCTCATATCCATTCCAAGGCCCAGGTGTACTGCACCCAACTCCATATTCTGCACGAGATGTACAATATTCCTCTTAAAGGTGAATTATCCACGTCATTAAAATATTTTACAGCACTCATTCCTGAAGGAAGGGTAGCATATTGTGAGCCTAAAAAGTGAGAGGCAAGAGGTTGAACTGGGGATGGACATAGGAGAAAATCCCACACTTACAACACCTAGGAGTCACGTCAGTGTACCATTTACACTGAGTGTCAATAAACTGTGAAACTAGAATAAACTTAATTTCCTCCTAAATACCTCAATACAATATGAAAAAAGGATATCAGAAAAAAAAAAAAAAAATCTTTGGACATAAGAGTGCCTGTCAGAATCCCAAAAGGAAGGCAGAGGAACTTGTGGTGGGTAACTTCTTCCAATATAAGAATGTGATTTTCTTTAATTATGGTAGTTAAAGGTTACTCTTAACAATGGAAGTATCATAATCTCATTTATCATATATACAAGAGGATGAAGATCTCAGTTACTTTAACTCTGCTAGAAAGAATCAAAGAGCAAACAGAATTTCAACAGTGCATAAACAGAAACTGAATAATTAAAGAGCTGTTTAAATGTTTCACACCCAAAATAAGTTGTTTTTATATGCATATGTTTTACTTTTTTGTAAAGACCACATTTTGACGAATAGATAAACAAACTCATTAAAAACCTTCTATTTTTATAGCAATACCTCTTCTTCCTTGTCTGATTTTTGTCGGAAAATTCCTTTTACAGTTTAAGGTCTAACGCTGACAACTTATGAAATCAGCTTATTGTCCTAAGCAATAAAATCAACAAATAAAGCTTAATATTGTTTTTCTAATGAAGAGGTTGTTACTGCTTATCAATTAAATAACAACTGTGTCTCTTTATACACACTGATATAGAAGTTTTGTTGTCTTGGCCTATTAATACTGAGGACCTGAGAAAATGTAGTACTCGGAATGATATGCAAATATTTTCAATGTTTTCAAAATTACCCACTGTAATCTTTGGCTAAAGGTGAATAGAATCTGGTAATTATTTTTATTGATATGTATGTTCACATTGCAAGTATTATTTTCAAAGGTTAATTATTTACATAACCTCCGTGAGTTATAGTTCCTGCTGACTTGAAATTTATCTCAGCATAACTTAAATTCAAAAAAACTAAATTGCTTTTCCTTTGCATTTGAAAGTTATGTGGATAATTAGAAAGAAAGCAACTGGAAATTTATTCAATGTTTCATGAATATATGATATGTAGTCTTAAAATGTTTAATTGTATTTAAGAATTTCACTCTGTTTTGTAAATAATAAAATTTTGAACAATCTTAAAAAGAAATAACTCATTCAAAGCATGCGATACATGCAACTTGTATTACTATGTGTAAGAGTCTACCTATAAGAAATCCTAAGATACTCTTTGATTTTAAAATTAAAATTTAGTTATTGATTTTGTCAATTTGTGTTATTATAACAGAATATCTGAGACCAGGTAATCTATAGAGGTCAAAGATTTTTTTTTCTAACATTTCTGGAGGTTGATAAGTTCAAGGTGAAGATGCTGGCATCTGGCAAGAACCTTCCTGCTGTGCCACCCCATGATGGAAGGCAGATGATCAAGATGGCACAAGCAAGAGAGAGAAGCAAGAGGAGGCCAAACTCACTTTTATAACAAGCCCAATCTTGAGAAGCTAACTTACTAGTGATATAGCAACATTCATCCACCCATGTCATAATCACTTTTTAGTAGGTGCCCTGTACCAACACATTGCATTTTGGATTAAGTTTTCAACACATGAACTTTGGGGAACACATTCAAACCATAGCATTTGTTGTGGGAAGTCAAGGACCCCGAATGGAGGGACCAGCTAAAGTCATGGCAGAAGAACATAAATTGTGAAGATTTCATGGACATTTATCACTTCCCCAATCAATACTTTCGTGATTTCCTATGTCTGTCTTTACTTTAATCTCTTAATCCTGTCATCTTCATAAGCTGAGGATGTATGTCACCTCAGGACCCTGTGATGATTGCGTTAACTACACAAATTGTTTGTAGAGCATGTGTGTTTGAACAATATCAAATCTGGACACCTTAAGAACAGGATAACAGCGATTTTCAGGGAACAAGGGAGATAGCCTCAAAGTCTGGCTGCCTCTGGGCTGGGCAGGAGAAAGCCATATTTCTCTTATTACTGAAAATGGGTAAGAGAACTATCACTGAATTCTTTCCCCAGTAAGGAATATCAATAATTAACAGCCCTGGGAAAAGAATGCATTCCCAGGGCGAGGCCTCTAAAATGGCCACCCTAGGAATGTCTGCCCTATGCAGATGTAGATAGGGATGAAACATGCCCTACTCTCCTGCAGCACCCCTAGGCTTGCTACAAGTAGGAAATTCCAGCTTGGTGAATTCTAGTCAGACTGGTTCTCTGCTGTTGAACCCCGTTAAGATGTTTATCAATGACAATGCGTGCACAGCAGGACATGGAATTTCATTAGTGATTTTAGTTTTGCCCTGAGCTTGTGATCACGCCTTGACCTCCTGCCTTGTGATCTTTTGTTGCCCTTAAAGCATGTGATCTCTGTGACCCACACCCTATTCATACACTCCCTCCGCTTTTGAAAATCACTAATAAAAACTTGCTGGTTCCGTGGCTTGGGGGGCATCACAGAACCTGCCAACATGTGATATCTTCCCCGGATACCCAGCTTTAAAATTTCTCTCTTTTGTACTCTTTCCCTTTATTTCTCAGACTGGCCGACACTTGGGGAAATAGAAAAGAACCTATGTGAAATAACGTTGAATTATCGGGGGTGGGTTCCCCCGATAGCATTCTACCCCTGGCCACCAAAATTCATGTCTTCTCAGAGTGCAAAATATATTCATTCCATCTCAGTAGCTCCAGAAGTCCTAAATCTAAAATTTCATTTTAGTAATCTCTAAAAACTCTCAAATTTAATCTAGAGAGTCTCCTTTGTGGCTTTATAAAGTAAGCAACCATGTTGAAGAAACCAAAGTATCAAGGAAGTATGAATGGTCTCAAGGACCTTGGAGTGGCTGGTCTCCAGCCTCCAGTCAGCAAGAAGCAGGGGCTCTCAGTCCGATCGCTTTAAGGACATTAATTCTGCCGACAACCCGAGTGAACTCAGAAATGGATTTTCCCCAGTTGAACTTCCAGATGTGAATACAGCCCAACTAACACCTTGAGAGGAAAGGATCCAGTAAGCTATGCTGGGACATGTAATTTACAAATCTTTTGGATAATAAATGTGTCTTGCTTTGTGCCAAGAAGGTTGTGTTAACTTGTTATGTAACAATAGTAAAGGAACACACTTCATTTTACTATTAATTAAATAAAAATTAAAGCATTGAAAACTCAAAATACAACATTTTATATTTGTACCTAGTTAAAATAATACACAGAACAAAGAGCAAATTAAATATATGCTTTTATTTTAAGAAAACAAGTCCATGCCACCTACTAAGACTTTCCGTATAACTTCAAACAACTCATGAGATATACTATTTCCTAAGCAGCTTTCATGAATATATGTACCTCAAAAATTTTATAATTTGAGTGAAATAAATATAGTTGTTTAGTATTTTTCATTTAAAAAATCTGTAAGTGTCATTAGGATCTTTTTATTCGATTGCAATTTACTCTTTTTTTATGAACCATATGCTCATATTTCTTGCCCATTTTTATTAAAAATTTATTATTTGCTTATCAATTTATGGAAACCACTTCTGTGTATATATATTTTACATAAATGTGTAGTATAATAGCAATATACTATGAGTATATTACTAGAATTAATCAATTATTTCTTACAAATGCTTAAATACATTTTTTTCTAATTTCCTGATTTGTGCTTTAACTTAATTTTGGGTCTCTCTTCCTCTGGAGGAATCTTTAAATTAAATATAATCAAATCTGAAAACCTTTGCCTCTATAGAAAGTGTCAAACAAGTATTTTATAAAACAACACTTATCATGTGTGTTTTACACTCTAATTTTTTCTTCTTATTTATTTCTTCAAACATGCTAAGAGGCTAAGAGTGACCC
The DNA here is from genome assembly GCF_007565055.1 of Rhinopithecus roxellana. Taxonomy (NCBI): domain Eukaryota; kingdom Metazoa; phylum Chordata; class Mammalia; order Primates; family Cercopithecidae; genus Rhinopithecus; species Rhinopithecus roxellana. The sequence continues at coordinate 141,125,318 of NC_044553.1, read as the reverse complement.
ACTAAATTGATTTTTATAGGTTTAAAGTTATACCTTTGTCCTTATTCTTTCAATGAATACTATACATATATTTATATTAATTAAATTATTTTTATGTCATTACCTTTCCTCTCAAAATATTAAAAATAAAAACTTTTGAATAATAAAAGGTCAATGCACATCTTCCAACTTGAGTTGATTGAGATTATGTCTCTATAATGTTTTCTATTTATATAAATTACATATGAGCATTATTTTATTCAGTGAATATCTATATCGATATGTGTATGTTTTACATTTTTCACTATTGCATGTATAATGATTAATCTATTAAATCACTTTCCTTGTTTCTGAGATAAATATTTTATGTCCTTCGGATTACCTTCCAGAGCTGAGTAAGATGATTAGATGATATAAAAAGATAAATGAATAGTGAATAATTATTTATCAGTTAACATTGTTTTCTCTGTATGCTACTCTACAATGAATGAATCATTAATCATAACATGATATACACACTGAGCTCTATACATCAAAAGATAAATTCAGATTTTTTCAAATTCCTACCTGTTTTTATAAAAACATCCAGTAGGATATAAGAGGAAGACACCATAAAGATCAATGATGATAAAATCTAGTAAACGGAAGATGCAATAAAGTTTAGCTTCAACCACTATTCCATTCAAACATATGCACCCTTGAAAAACTTTAATGTTCTGCCCAAGGAGGTATATATTACTTATTACAGCATTATTCATAAGTATTATAAATTAGGAAAAATTTTACCAAAAATATGTACTAACAGAAGGAATACATTAAATAATTTTGTGTATTTGCACTTGAAATAGAGCACGATAAACAAATGCTCTAGAACTATAAGTATTGTGTTGGTCAGGAATACACTAGCTGCTATTTACAATAGCTCAGATAGCAGAAATGTATTAATTCACTCACAAAGCTAATGAAAAAGTTGGTATTTCTCATTAACTGCCAACTTTTCTCTAAGAAGTCATTTAGTGACCAAGGTTTTTTATTTTCTGGTCTCACCATTTTCTAGCACCTTATCAAAACTTTACCCTGCACATGGAAATGAAATACCAGAGAGCATACTTGTTAGCTTAAACACTTGCACCAGAAATAGTTCATCATTTCCATTCACATATCATTATCTAGCATTTGATTACATGGATACACTTATCCATGAAGAGGGCTAGGGAATAGAGTTCAGCTATGTGGCTTCTATCCCAAGAAAACAGACTTTTTAATTAAAAAAAAATAGTTTTTGTCGTATGTATTGATATGCAAGACTCTTACAAACATAAAATTGAGTGAAGGAAGAACAAGTAAAAAAGGATATGACTGATATAAAACAACTTATGTAAAATTCAAATGCATGCCTTGTAAGCCATACAATGTTGAAGGAAATATGCTTATGAAATAAAAATATGAAGAAATATATGGAAATGATAAATCTCAAAACCAAGAGGGTAGGCATCATGAGAGTATGGAAAGAGGGTATGTTTGGGGAGGGAGTACACAAGGACACAACTCTATTTATAATGTATTTCTTAGACTAAGCACATAAGCTTACATTTTCAAGACTGGAATATTTCAAAATACACGTTTAAAGAATGTGGTAACCCATAGTTCTTTATGAGAGCAATATATAAACCACATAAAGACAACCAGCTATCTAGGTTATCTCACTGGGAGGATTGTCTGGATAGGTGAAATGCTGGAGTAGACACTGAATAATGCTAATATATTTCAGAAGACTAATTAGCACATAATATAAAGATAGGTGTTTATATGAAAGATGAGACTAGTTTCATTTGTGTAATAAGGAACTACAAAACTTGAAACAAAATAAAGAACGAGGCTTATAAAAATCTACTTGCACATTCTCAGAAATGTTTCCTGTTTAAACTGGGAAATGATATAAACCCTATGGTCTGTACCCTGAGACATGCTCAAATGTGCATGGACTCTGATCAATTGAAGAAAAAGCCATACTGGATAGAAAAACAAGTAGAGTCACTTACTTACCTTGAAGTTAGCTAAGAAAGATCAAGAAATCTGATCAGCGTAGTGAGAGTTTATTCTTTTAACTTCAGCTTCTCTTTGCTTGAGAATTAAGTTCTTACAAGGCCAGGCGCAGTGGCTCACACCTGTAATCCCAGCACTTTGGGAGGCCGAGGCAGGTGGATCATGAGGTCAGGAGTACCAGAGCAGCTCGGTCAATATAGTGAAACCCTGTCTTTACTAAAAGTACAAAAATGAGCCAGGCATGGTGGCAGGCGCCTGTAATCCCAGCTACTTGGAAGTCTGAGACAGGAGATTTGCTTGAACCCAGGAGGCGGAGGTTGCAGTGAGCTGAGATCACACCACTGCACTTTAGCCTGGATGACAGAGCAAAACTCTGTCTCAAGAAAAAAAAAAAAAAAGAGAAAAAGAAAATGAAAAAGAAAAAAAGAAAAAAAGAATTAAGTTCTTATGGTAAGAATGTCTTAAAGTGTCTCCTAGTGGGCTGTATGTTATTTTTTGTACTTTTTCCTGAAGTACTGATAATCTCACATTGTAATTCTAACTTATGTCCTTCACAAGATATAAAAATACCTTTAAAATTACTTTAACGAACCAATTAACCTTTATTCTGTTCATTAGTGTATTTGCAGATGTGAAGCACTTATCTGTACACTCAATGACTGTCAAATACTTAAGTTTAAATTATTTTGCTTTAAGGACAAAATATGACAACATAAGCAATCTATGACAGTTTGCAATAATTGGAAATGAAAACAAATATTGATGTTTAAGCAATGAGAGCAGTAGATAATACTTACAAAAATTTAAAGGAGAGAGATCATTAAGAAAAACTTCATAGAGGATAATTGAGTTTTATATTGGAGCTTGTAGCTGATACTAGATTTCAGGGAAGGGACAGTGACAATTGTGCAGGTGGTTTCATTGATATTTATTTAGACTATACTATTATTGATAAAATTACAAATATCTGTTATATAGAAAGATGGCAAGTACAGAAAACTGTTCAATTTCTTCTTTATTATTTGAATCACTATAGAGCTCTATATTCTCTTATCTATACAGTTTACAAGGATTTTATTTAAAATTTAACTGTGAAAATTATTTATTGCAACAAAGGTAATGTTGCAGGACTTTTCCTTAGTTCAGCTAAGGGGTTCTTTGTCCCATGACCATGAAAATTAAGGCTCACAGACAATTTGAATAGTGAGTAAGACAGGGTTTTATTAGATGAAAAGGAAGAAAAGATGACACAGGGACTCTCTCAAGACCAGGGTCCCTCCACTAGATTGCATCCCACCCAGCAGTTTGAATCCCTGGCTCCACACAAGAAGAGGAGGAACCAGGCTCCTTTCTGCTGCAGATGGCACGTGAACTTCCTAAGGTTCCACCCCAGTGTAGAGGCCGGTTGGAGTTTTTCCAGGGACCCCCACTCACCTAGCTTTCTCATTCCTCCCTCTAGAGAAGTATATCTAACTGCCCTTAGATTAAGGATGAGAACGAAGACCGACCTTAACTGCTTCCTGCAGACAGGGGGCGCTGTTTAGGGGGGGGGAACAGCAGTCAGATCTCCCTCAGAGGCTTATTTAAGGGTTCCCAGCAGAAGGGGCCATCATCAGAGGCTCCAGTTGTATGGCTGTTTGGAGTCTGATGGCCTGAAGGCAAGAACAGACAAACTGGGTTATTAGAAAACACATATCAAAACGAAACAAGGAGAGGTGCAAGGACAGCTCAAAAATTCCAAGGCCTTTTATCAATTTGCACAGGGAGAGGAAGACCAAAAGCCTGACTGTCAAAGAAACTATACCCTTTTGCCAGCATGTTGGGCTTCTGGATTTCCTTCCTCTGAGCCCAGTCCTAAGCCAACCAGTTTAAGGTTTGGGAAATTAACTCTTTCCAGTTTGGAGGATGCATCTGAGGGGAGTGTCTCATAGTACAGAGACACAATTACCTCTTAGTGAAGAGAGAATCGAGGAGAAGAAAGGAAAAATAGGAAGACATTTTTTAAAGGAGTCCTGAGGGTTCAGAATGCATTTGAAAGGGGTGCAAACTAAAGATGAATGGCTACCAATCTAGAAAGAGGGAAGCAAGAATCGCTGGCTCCCTTCTCTTCTCAGCAGATACCCAGGGTACATGAGGGAGAGAAGGAAGAATATCCTATTTCTCTCTTCCATCCTTGCATCCCTGAGTTCCAGTGACCTTGTCAGGTGCTGCCATAGGTGCCAAAGCAGTTTGCACCCATGAATCAGGGGGGCCTAGGGGCTGAGAATCATCTGCTATTACTCACATATACCCTATCTCTTTTGCTGTCAGTACCCTTGGAGTTTCTTGGACCACATTTATGTCATGGATACTAATGTGGCCTTTATCCATGAAACAGGAAGCTTCAGGTTGGCTTAATTAGCAGGAATCAGCCATGCTCACCTGCGCTGTGACAGCCTCTGTTGTCATTTGCTTCTGGATCTTCCAGATTCAGTTTTCTTTCCTAGGGCTTTGACCCAAAGCTTGAAATTGAGTCTGGGACAAAAACATATCTCAAGGGGCATTGCATGGACTCCTTATTATAAGCGAAATGCTAAGATAAAACTATTGAACTAAGTCCTCCTCCAACAAAAGAGAGAAAATGTTGTGACACACACAGATAACTGGTAGCTGTAGTTATGCTTGCTAGGATTTAGGTTCATGGTGCTTGACTTTGGTTGGTTTCCTTGGTCTTACTTTCCCAAAAAAGAAACCACTAGGTGATGGGCACCCTATTTATTCCATCATCTGGCAGGATTTGCAGAATAATTGTGCAGAACTAGAATATTAATCCGGATTTCTACATTACCCGTTCCTCTTGCTCTTTTTAAGCTGCACCCAGGCATTTCTGGTTGGCTCACAGGAGCAGAGATAGTCTAAAGCGTAGACAAAAACTTAAAAACAACTAATGAGTTTAGAATTTATTGACAAATGTATGAGAAGTTTTGAAACATGATTTCTCTCTCCCCAGTCCCCATGTTTGTTAAAAAATCATCGTAGGACTGAATGGTTTGCAAAATGTACTTTAGTTTTACACTTGGCCTGATTACTTGCATAAAGTACATCCAGAATAATTATTTCTACATAGGCCTTTTGGATTGGCTTTGATGAAAGTTTATTCCACGAGGAGTCTCAGATAAGACCTTTAAGCCAAGCTCAACCATTAGTTTGCATCCTCAAACACCTATGAATTGAGTGATTCTCTCCCCTTAAGTTCCCAAGATAAACTTGGAGCTTCTGGACCTGTTAGAAAGTGACATTCTTTACTGACCACCAGTCAGGAACCCTGATAGGGACTGTGTAGGTAAGGGTATGAGGCCAGTCTCCCCATGGGGCTTTTATTGTCTCTGCAAGTGGAGACTGACCCCTTAAAAGGAACCAGTCAAAGCCTTGGTAAACTAACCAATTTTTCCAATTGTGTCCTGTTACAAAAGAAAAATGGATTATTATTGCACTCTTGCAAACAACTATACTGCCATAAGTTAAGAATACTCACAGATAGTTTCCAAATTCTAGAGGAACCAGGCAGAGAGAAAAAAACATGTTCCAAATCTTGATCCCAGGAGTATAACTTACTTACTTATTAAAGGCTGTAAATAGTTCAAAATAAGTTTCCTTGACTCTGAAAAACAAAACAAGCACCAACAATATCCCAAGCAAGTGTTAAAAGGGTTTCTTCAGCTTTCTAAGTTCAGTCCACTTAGTTAACTCTTGATTTGCCATTTCAGCTCTTCATGAGTCCTGTACATTTTTCTGTTTTCCAATGTTACAATTTCTAAAGTTATCAGAAATCTGTATTTGAGAGCACCTGTCAAAGATATAAAGCTTATTATAAACCATCTTTGAAAAGGATTAAAACAAGACAACAATTGTCTGTGAATAGGAAAATGTCCAGGGTAGTTACAGTTAGAAACACAATTGACAAAAAAGTTTGGTTATCTCTGTGGTTTACAATAATTTAACATAAAAAACCTTAATTAGGACAGAACCTACCACAGAAGTTCAATATAATGGTGAAAAGACCATAATACATTTATTATTTATAAATGATAAATTATATATTTATTTGTATATAGCTTCACATTTATAAATAAATACAAATATGTATTATATATTTGTTCATATTTATATTATTTGTAGTTATGTTCACATTCATAGTCATAAAATAATATTTATTTATTCATATAGAGGTCTATATATTTTTAAATCTTAAATTATAAACACTGAATTCTACTATTTCTCTCTACAAATTTAATAATTATTATATGCTTCAATAATTAGCTAGGTTGAAAAGCAACATAAATCAGCACATGCCTAATTATTTATTCATATGCATATTCAATTAATTTAGCAATTACTGTTCACCAATTAATATGTCTATAAACTGATATTGAAAAAAATCTTTGCTTGGCAGAATCTGACTTAAGGGTCTGAAAAGACTAAACTACTAATTCATTTTAACTTCCTAATATATGCTTCTGAATGGATTGAACATGATATTCTCCTGTTGCATGAAGTTGCTGTCATTCAGTTCCCAAAGCTGACAGTAGCTCCACCATCTTCTTCATGTACTTTCTAGGTTTCCCTAGAAATTGCCTCTCAGACAGACTCTGAGGAAACAGCAAAAATCACATATGGAGATATTTATAGACCAGTCCTAGAATTGGCATACATAATTTTCTGTTACTTTCCTTTACATGGAATTCTACATATGGCCACCTCTACCAACAGGAATTCTGGGAAACACAATCTAGTTGTTTCAAGTGCTAAACCCGGAAGATTACATTATTTTGGTGCACACTTAGCAGTCTCTGCCATAGACACAATCACATGATCTCATTGCTGCATTTGGAGATATGGATTTTACTTAAAAAGAAGGACAAACTAAGGGATTGAGGAAAGGAATTACATATTGTAACAAAGAAAAATGTGTGGAAGTTGACTGAGAAGTGCAGAGCTAGATGCAACGGAGGTCCTTGGGACCAGTTTATTGAAGCAGTCAGGACATTAGCATCCATCAATATCTATCAGACCAAGTAGTAAGAGAAGTCTTTCAGAATGTGGGATGAGAAGGTGAAGTTATGGATAAAGACCAACTCTCTAAATCTAGTCTAGGAATTGTCAGAAGTTATTCCAACTGAAATACTGACAGTATTTATCCCTTGCATAATTTGTAATTCTAGATATCAGATAAAAAATTAATACAAAGTGGTGTTATAAACCTTATAATCTGACACAGAAAAACAGCCAGAAATTCAAGGAATTGTCAGTTTCCTCAGATACAAATTCTTGCCCAAGTTAATGAAGATCGAGAAGCAAGACATTTGAACAATGATCCCTACAGAGTACCTGTAATATAAGTACAATAGGTTAATAACTTCATACTGTTTTAGAATGGCATTGTCAAATCTCTAAATTGTGAAAGGAATATAAATTTTAAAAATATGGCTCATTGCTTATGTGAATTCTTGAAAAGTTGTGCTGTAATACAATTTTTGAAATAAAACCAAAGAGGCTGTCTAATTTGCAAATATTTATCAGCCATTCTGTTTATAAATAATGTAATGAAATGTGCCCTGAGAAAGCAAAAATAACCACACTGAGATTCTTTCTCCCATGGAATCTATATTCTAAAACAAGTGCTTTAAATTCCTTGTGAAATAGATATTCCTTATGTCTTCATTCCTTCCTCCCCATAATCCTGAGGATAGCAAGATTGGGAGTTAAGTGCACAGCCATTGGATTTGGACCTTGCAGTCTGTTTTTTGTCTAGTTTCTCATGTTTTAAAAAAATCTCATCTGTAAGTGGGGAAATAAAAGGCATCCTCCTCCTTGCACAGAGCTTAGCAAATTACAACTTCTCAAAAGCAAAAAATTGCCATTATTATAGATTTTTTATTGTTTAAATTGAGTTTTTTCAAAATTAGTTATACTAATTTTGACTGATATAGGTCCACTTCTTAGTGATAAATAATGGTAATTTATTTGGTAAATTGTGTGTGTACTAAAGATTCTGCTTAAAATGACTTGTTGGCTGGTATTTTTATTATTGGGAGTTTTGAAAATATTAGTAAATTTCTTTTAATCTGGCAAGATGATATAAATTATTCTTGCACTTATTCTAATGTCTGTGGTATTTTATCTATGTGTGGTATGTTTCAATTGTTAATAATCTGGTTGTGAGTTATCAGTTTAAAAACAGAAAATAAGTAATGAATTAGACTTTGAACAGAATTTTTGATTAATTGTATTTATTAATTTGCCAGTGAAGTTGAGTACTGAGTGTCAGCTGTTTCAGGGTCATTTCACTAATATACAATCTTCTTTTAAGATTTCTAAAAGAAATTATGAATTAGGGCATTCTGCCACCCAGATTATTTAGGAAATATTTTTCTATTCGTTGTATTGAATTAGAATTAATTTGCCAATTAAAAATATAAATAAATTCATTGAAAAAACTGTAAGGAGACTATTATTGCAGGCAGAGAAATCAATATATGTCACTGGAGTTTCAGAAAGGATACTCATTTTATTTACTGACAAAATAACTACAGAAGTGGTCATATATGGTGATACAAACAATAAAAAATATTTGTAATTAACTTTTGAATTGTGTGAGGATTTTCAGGCAGAATGCTTCAAACACTCACTGACTTCATTTTAGTGTGTCTGTGAAGTTACAAGATAGTGATGAACAAAAGAAGCAGCTATTTTGTTATCGATCAAACAGGAAACATTTCTGATCTGTACTTTCTAGGTTGGAAAATAAACATTTATCTTTCACAGCATCTTCGTCTAGGGTAAAAATCAAATGTAAAGTTAGGATTAAAATCAAGTAAAAGGTGTGTCCTTAAAAAAGTTTGTAAAGCCTTCATAAGACTTTAGGCAGAGCCTTTCAGATCCTCTTAGACAAGGAGCTTCTAATGCTAATTAACAAAAGGCCTTATAGGCACTCTCTTCTAGGAAAAGGAATTCTGGACATGTTAAATAAGTTGTTCCATGGCTTCATGACTCTAGGTTAAAGTGGAGGTGGGCCTATCTTGGAGAAATTTGTGGGCATAGTTTTTGTCTAATGGAGTGGGTTGTAATTCAAACTTTAAGGCCCTCAAAGTTTTTAAAGGAATTATAATAGTTTAGTTTCAAAGGGCAAAGATAATTCAAGATGCAAATGAGGATCTGCGTCCCTCAACTTCTAATGTAAGGAAGCAGATGGACAACATACTGGATAAGAGTCAAGAGCCCAGATTACAAAATCAAATAACAAAGACAATCACTTCTAGGTGAAGTGGAATGGAAATGAGTCCTAACCATCTTACATTGTTCACCTCAGAGTAGGGAAGAAGAATGGTAATGAATACAGCTCAGTTGTCCTATAGAACCAACATTTATGGTTTCTTTTGAATAAACATAGAAATTGATCTCTCCAATCTTAAAACTTAAGAAAGTTACATTTGTCTTATCTGAGTTTCTTTCTTAGAAAACCAAGCATCAATTCTCCCAGATATTATCAAGGAGCTGAAATTTACAATGACAATAAGATGTCAGACCCTTCAACCATCATGATTGTCTAACTGACCATCTGCTTCCTGTTGACCAACTCCTCTTGTTCTTAATTCCTATTTTCCTTCATGTCTTTATATTTCTGCTATATAAACCCCTAATTTTTGTAGGGGAGATGGATTTGAGACTAATCTCTCATTTCCTTAGCTGCAGCACCCAATGAAAGCCTTCTTCCCTGGCAACACTTGTTGTCTTGGTGATTGGTATTCTGTGTGGTGATCAGCAGGACCTTCACTGAACCTCTCATGTTTTGGTAACGGTGATATGATGTTATGTGGATTTCAGAATTACTATGAACTACTGAGCACTCCACCTCCCATCTCCCCTCTCTCCCACTCCTGCTCACACATTTAGGTAAGTGTGTCTGTTGCATATATTGTATCCCTGTCTCACCTTTGTATGCTGGGTGGGTGTAGGAAAGATTACATGTCTCTTTAACCAAAGGTCTTCTGATAGAGAAAGAATTGTACTCAAGAGCATCCTTTTTACCTAGACATATTTACATGATGTTATTTAAGACCTTAAGAACGAGCTTGGTGCATCAGTGGGATAAGATATTTGGGTAATTTGAGAAGGAGTTGATGACTTTTGAATGTGGGAGAAATATGAATAATTAGGGAACAGAGGGAATGATGGTGGACCCAAATGAATTGTGCCTCCCAGCATTTATGACTCTCAAAATTCATACCTAATATAATGCCACCTCTCCTCCCCTGAATCTGAGCTGCTCTTACAACTTGCTTTAACCAGGAGAATATGCTGTAAGTGATGCTGACCAGTTTCTAGTTCAAGCCTTAAAATAACCTCACAGCTTCCATTTTTGGTGCTCTTGGGAATCCTGAGCCTTCATGTAAGAAGTCCTGCTGTCTTGGTAGAAATGCCATATGGAGAGGTCCTATAGAAGGACAATACCTGAGACTACTTGCAAAGAAAGACACTGAGTCCAGCCTCAGGCTGACTTGAAAAACATATCCACATAAGTGAGTCTCTGCAAGATTAGTAGAAACATAGCTCAGATTGAGGATTCATAAAAAAGTGAAATCGTTGTTGTTTAAGCCAATAAGTTTTGGAGTACATTGTTATACCTCAGTAAACGACTGAAGCAAGAATTATACTGTAAAAAAGGCAGAATAATATGAAATAAGTCGCACCTACTATGTAAATCAACTGAAGAAATAAATTATTGAAGAAAAAGAAACATAAATATATGTACTTATATTTCACGTGTCTATTTACATGTATTTATGTATGCATTTGTATATATGCGTATATGAGAATGTATGTGTGTAATTATAACAATATTAAGAACATAAATGCTGTATCTAAACCCAATTAACTTTTTAAATTCATTTGTACCAGTTGGTAACCCACCAGTTGAGTCATGTGCTTTCATCATCAATTACAATGACCTGGTATCCATGACTACAGTATCTCAGTATACCCTTTTAAAATAATGATGGAATTATTTTTACTTTAGTTTTAGCTTTTGTGAAATTGTGTGAAACAAAATTCAGAAACACTGACATTATAGAGTATTTTTCCACTTTGGAACACATAAAAAAGTTAAAAATGAACATCAAGAACATCAGTTCATATTTTTGCCACATAAATAGAATTTGCATATAGTTTGATTGCAAAAAGATGGAGTTTGGTACTAGTTTTTTCTTTAAACTCCCTCCGGTTGTAAACGAGTCTTTACTGTTAATTCAGCACATTATGTGAGGAATCAACCCTTTTGATACTGAGTTCTCATCTACAAAAAGCTGAGAATTAGCCTTTGCTTTTCTGGGAAGAAAAGAGAGTAGTAGTTAGGATATGGATTCTACTAGTTATGACCTCAACAGTTTCCCTTTTAAACATGATTCTAATTGCTTACATACCCTATTTCATTCTCTTTCCTATGATCTTTTTCTTCTCCTTTGCGTAATCCAGCTGTCCCATCATAACATTTTCTGGACTGATTGACACAAGATTGAGATGTGTATGTTAAAAAGTGGGTAAACATGAAGGAATAGCCATTTTAATAAATTCATTCATTCTGTTATTCCTGGAACTAATGTAGTGACTTCCTATGAAACATTTAATTTCCCAATTTATGTGATGACTTCCTATGAAACATTTAATTTCCCAATTTGGGGAACTGAAAATAATCAATGTTAAGCTATTGTTTACTGAGAGTTTAATAAAAATCATTGTTCATATACCACCATTAATCATCATAAACATCTTACAAAGTAAGCATTCATTCCTATGTCATTTGTTAGAAAGCTAAGTTTTACCAAACCTTGGGACTTGCCCACACTACACAATTCTTAAAATGATATTTGAAGCATGTCTCCTGGGCTCCAAAACTTAGGGATTTTTATCACTTTACTCTCCATTCTAACACATGATTTAATGTTTGGAGACATCGATATAACAAATCTTATGCTTGTGGGTTAAGAGTCATACAAGTTTTAAAAGACTTGACTTAACATATAGAAACCTTGTATAATTCTTTACCAAGTCAGTTCAAAGAATATTGTATAGCATCCGTTGATAAAATACAAAGGTAAATAACTATTTGATCTATTATATACTGTGAGCATCATTCTGTTGCTTTTGTGAAAAAACTTCATAAATCTCATTTTGTCCTGTTAAATCTTTGTGGGCTTTCTGTAGCCATTTTCTAACTTTGAGATGAGAGATGGAAAAGAAATAAAACTGATGAATTTTTTTACTCTACATACCATAGTATTGGAAAAGTCAAATTCATAATAATCAGTACAACTAATTAACACCAACACATCTGGAGAAGAAGTGAAAAATTCAATCACTGATATCCGACATCTATGTGTTTAGAAGCATGTACATGATTAGACACATCTGGACAACTGACCAAATTATTGGCTTCTTACTAATAATTTAGGAAGTGCATAAACACATTGTCAGCTTGCCAGAAGATTAAATATGTAATCAGGGATGTTGCCTACAGTGAAATGAAACAGAGAGGTAAAATTAGGGCCACTTTGTTGAGAGCGTTGAAAATAGTTTGAGCTGTAGGGCTTTATTTACAACCTTCCCTGATGTAACCTAATCACAGTATCTACACTGATCTATAATAGCTGCTCTCAAACTACATCCCGTTGGGCTAAACACAACTCTATGCCACCCTGTTCTAATCAGTCTACCCCTACTTTCCTACTTTTCAAAAGAAAAATAACTCTCTTTTGAAAATTGCCATTTTGCACCCTCCTTTCTGGTATGTCTATGTGTGAGTGCATGTGTATGTGTGTATGTATGTATGTATATGTGTGTGTATGTGTCTGCGTGTGTGTGTGAGAGAGAAAACTATGTACACGTGTTCAACAGAAACAGAACTGTAAGTGATTATTTTCTCAAACAAAACATCATTGTGCCTTAAAATAGTTTTATTAAAAAATTATTCCTGGTCCGGGCGTGGTGGCTCACACCTGTAATCCCAGCACTTAGGAGGCTGAGGCGGGTGGATCATGAGGTCAGGAGTTCGAGATCTGCCTGACCAACATGTGAAACCCCATCTCTACTAAAAATACAAAAATTAGCTGGGCGTGGAGGCAAGCACCTGTAATCCCAGCTACTAGGGAGGCTGAGGCAGGAGAATTGCTTGAACCCGGGAGGCGAAGGTTGCAGTGAGCTGAGATTGCGCCATTGCACTACAGCCTGGGTGACAGGGAGAGACTCCATCTCAAAAAAAAAAAAAAAACAAATTGTTCTTAAAATGCTATTGCTGCAAAAATGTTTACTAACAGTGTAAATGTTATCAGTAAGCACACAGCAAAGAAAATTAATGATGATGAAGATAAATGAACAGTTATTTGTAATCGAAAAGTAAAGCAGGAATTCCAAAACGTTTTTAGTTCAAAACAATACTGACCATCAAAGCATCTTTGCCCCCAATTTAAGGTTTCTTATTATCCCTTTGTTTGCAATGTGTTAGAACCTTCACAAAGCAAGAACCTTCACAAAGCTGTCTAATGTGGTATGACACTCAGACTTCTTATAGTACTGAACTTAAAATCTCCAGTCAACTTGAACCATGCGCACATTGTTTTGCAAGACCTGCTTTCAGTACTTTAGTAACTGCTTGGTGGCTTATCAATATGTGCCCTCTTAATGTTATTAAAAACTAAAACTTTATAGAGTTGTTATCACCCTTCTGTAAAAACTTAAAAGAAAATACTTGAAATTGTGGATGTGTTTTCAGCCTTTCAAGATGATTCAATGGAGCCTGCCAGTGTGCCTTATCTTATACTTGGGGAATTATTACAATGAACATACATTTTTTTACTCTTGATTATGACTTTGGATAAAACACTGAGTTTTTCAAATCAGTTTCTTTATCAGAAAAGCAGACTAGAGTTAGAAACGTGACAGGAAATTATGAAGCAGTAGATGGATGTATTAGATCAATTCTTCAGTCTTTTCTTCCATACATTTGCAAAGACATCATCATAAGGAGGGTATATTTCTCCATTACTTGACTCTGGGTTTGGCCACTTCAACTTGTGTTGGCCATGGAATGATGCAGAAATGAGAGTATGTGTGTCTGTTGTCTTCTTTTACTTCTGTGACAACCATAAGAAAAAAGAATTATTTAATGTACTATTCTGCGTTAACATGAATCTGTAACATTGTGTGGATATTGCATGAGAATTCTCACACACTATCTTACATTAAGCATTATCCTTATAGCATGACACATTCACCACATTTGTGTACAATACCAGTTTCTCAGTAAAAGGAAACCAATATTCTGCTCCTCATATCAATCAGGATTAACAGCTAATGAGATTTTTATTAATGAGGGATAAATCAGTTATTTAAGGAAAAATTTAAGATAGACTCTAAAGCATTGAATGGAGTTATTTTCACTTATAAAGCACTAGGGACTGACTCAACGTGTGTGTGTGTGTGTGTGTGTGTGTTTGATGGTATTTAATATATTCACATGAATTTTCCATAAACCTCTGTCATGTACCCCATACTTTAAAGAACGTTGCTTATTTTTGATTACATACAGTCAACTATGAGATGAATTCTGTGATTTCTAATAACATATTCATCAAGAAAACTTTGGCGATAAAAATGTTTATTATGTTGTAGCGTGAGAAATGAATATAAAAGAATCTCAATTCACTCATAACTGTACTCCCAGCCGAAGTGTGACAGTAAATCCAGAGATGAAATGAAAGATTAATTCGTGGAGATGGCAGTTTGGCAGACACATATTACTGCCATATTGTTATTCTTGCAGCACAGTGGGTTGCATTTTTTCTTCATGCTATTCACATTGATTTGCTTTGATTTCTGAGTATAAGACAAAGTCCCTTTTTTTCCAACTGTATGATATTAGGTAGTGCTGTTTCATATTGAATGTGGTTATGGATTAATTAGTAAACATTTCTATTGACTGAAGAGAGACTATATAAAGACCATCATGCAGGACATAGTAGCAATGCTAATGTAGCAGGCATCTGAACTAAGCCTAAGGACAATGCCTAATAAAATAGTGCATGGAGTGGCCTCCTCAGGTGTCCATTTGTAAGAAGTGATTTATAAAAGGGAAAAAGCTGCTAGACTCAACAGTGGTTATGATTTTGGGGAACAGGCGAGTAATGGAGAGGAAAGCATGGCATAAGTCTCCAAGCCCTGCCTCAAGGGTTGCACACACACATGAAGACAGTATGTGCTGTCAAAGAAGTGGAGCTCTTTCATTTGAGACTGAATGACCCAGGGCCACAACCAGGCAGTAGCATCACTGCTCAAGGATTAAAGTGGGACCTGAGAGCAGGAGTCACGTAGCTTGGAGAATGCTGAGAAGCAGTACACTTGGCATTTGTGTCGTCATTGGCGGGAAGGAACCAGCAGTGGTGGAGAGGTGCTTCTTATAGCAGGTGCAGCAAGTGGCAGAGTGCAATTACAGAAGGTGGGGTACAGGATATTATGTGGCACAACGACATGTGAGCTTAAAAAACATAATCTCTGAGCACACTCAGAAGTCGCTATTTGTGAATCTGAGTGATGCACCAACGTGCAAACACAGGCGATGCAGAAAACAGTGACATGTGTTGCCAACATGACCTCATCTGAAGTCACCACTGGAAAGACCTGGGGAAGCAGTTTTGTGCCTTCATAGGGCTCCCCATGTAACAGGGATGATGGAATAATATCAATTAAAAGATGATATAATGCAAATGTTTCATGAAAGATATAGATAACAACTGCTCTGTGGGCAGAGAAAAGAGATAATTATAAACAAAGCTTTGAAAAAGGATCATTTTTCATGCTGTATGCAATGAATCTCAGAGTGTCAGAGTCTCGGGAGGCCCTTGCATCGCCTTTTCCCCTCCGCAGTTAGCTAACCTGGCTATGTGTTCCCAGGGCATCCGTGTTGTCACAGTACTCTGAACTCTCCATGACAAATGTGTGCTTGCCTGCCTAAACCCAGATTGCAAACTCTGGCAAATAAAAGGTTGTTTCTTTTTTTTTTTCATATCTGATTTGTTTTTTATCACATAGTAGATGCTATGTTATCATGGATTTAATGACTAACAAATAATAAATGAATCCTCATGAAATAAACCTACATATGCTAATTCTAACAAATGTAAATCTAAAGGCTATCATGGCTGACCTACCCAGAAATTCTGATTGCCTGTAGCTGCTCTTTAGATTTTAGATAATATCCAAAAAACCTTCCATTTCAAAATTGAATTCTGTAGCCTGAAATGCAAGGCATCTTGAGCCCAGTGATTTATCACCTTCCATCTACAATCCAATAAAACTAGCTGGCCAAATTTCTATGACAGCAAGTATAAGATGATGGAAGCCCTAAGCTTCTGTATTTGTAGATTCCAAAGTTCTCACAAAGGAAAAAAGTCCAGTTGACTAACAGTGCTCTATAAATTTCCTTTCACTGTTAAGATGCCAAATTATTCTTCTATTTCAATGTCTTTTGTGCCTACGATTGGCATGAATGTTTTCATGCTACCTCATCAGAATTACTCTTTAGCATTTCTATGTATTACAGGTCAAAAATCTCTCTACAAAGCTATTTAATCTCTTGTGTTATTTGTAAGCTCCTGGCAATATATGTTATCAAAACAACTTAAATGTTGCATAGTCATAAACCTAACCTTGTAGGTCCTCTCACTTGATGTTGCCTCTCTTCCAGCAACAACTACCCACCTAGACTTGCCACAGTCCAATAATATTGGCTTCATTTATAGAAGAGGTAATGAAGTGAAAATAGATACTATTAACTAGACTGGTCTAGGCTTGGGGAAAGTAGGGTTAAGAAGGTAGACGATTTCTTGCTATCTTTTAATAATTCTGTCTTACTTAGATATATAGGTAGTTAAAGGAGATCATATGGCTCCCAAAAGGTGCTCTAGTGTTCCAGGAGTTTAAAAAATATTTGGGCATTTATCTTTACAAAGTCCTAGTTTTTGTCTTTTTTATCACCAGCTGGTAGCTTATGAAAAGTGGCCTTGTTCTCTTTCCTGCTGAAGAAATTTAGAGAAATGGCCAAGTGATGTCCATCTCTGATTTGATAAATCATGAATCTAGATCACACGATTTTAGTAATTATGTCTATTTTTCCTCCATTTTTGTATAATGATGATTTTTTAACTTATCTACTGTCTTCTGTAAGGTCCATGATCCCTTTAATAAACCTTTTAAAATCCTTCTAATGATATGATTAATTGCAATGATTATTAACAATTCAATCACAAGAACACCTATGATGTATTGACGTATTAAATGTCTACAAATGATCGTAATCTCTCTCTCTCTCTCTCTCTCTCTCTCTCTTTAAAATATGACACTGTTAAAGGATATCTTCCTCAAGGATCATTCCCAAAGTACTGTCTTGATGCTCAATCAGTGATAGGAGAGTCTATTTAGACTACTTTTTCTATTCCAAACAATGACATCCATTGTTCCTTAGCAAGTTGAACCCAGGAGTTCTCTGAGTAGAAATAGTCACTGTTAGAAGAAATATTCACAAGTTAGAAGAAAATATTGTTCTTAGATTTATAAAATGTTCATTTCTTTAGTTTGTCACTATTAGTGTCAGAAGGGGCATCTAGAATTTGTAGAAATGGCCACTTGAGCTTATCAAAGATAAAACACTCAAAAATGTCAAGCCTTCTTTTAGGCGATTGCTATCTGAATACTGGTATTGGTGGGGGGAGGTTTGAAGACAGAAGAGGGTAGGAATGATTAAGTAGACTGAAGTCAGAAACCTTGTGAAGTGGAAACAGATGGGATGTATGCTTTAGCATTGCTCATTTTAATGTCACTGCTAGTCAATGATTTGTTTCTGTATCACATGATATTTATTACTGATAACCAGTCAGAGATTTAGGCAACTCAAAGTTTCCCAAAAGAGGGAGAAAGAGAGCAAATGTAAAAACTAATGAAATCAGAAGAAGGCCTGTACTTGAGTTAACATAATTGTACCAATATTAGTTTCCTGGTTTTGACAATGCATTATGGTTACATAAGATGTGATCACTGGGGAGAGTGGGGTGAACTGTACACAGGAACTCATTGTACTATTTGTGTAACTTCTTAAGAGTTGGCTTACTGTAAAATAAGAAGTTTAAAAAAAAAAAACAGAGAACACTTAGGCTATCAGTTATATTTTATTTTAATTCCCAGAAAAAAGTAAAGGTGGACAGGCATTTAATCATTGAAAACATGACCAACAGAAATGGGTGAAGAACAAGAGAAGTGACATCTTTCCTTTACTTTTTTATCTTTCTAAATGTTTTAGATTCGAGAAAGTAGTACTTATATTTTACTAGCTATTGCTATCGTGGTAAGTGGTACCAGATTTGACAACATTACAAATAAGGAGTTGTTGTTCTTAATCTAAAGCGTATTTCAATGTTCTTGATCTTTTTATTGTGGCTCAGGGCATCATTTAGGAGCTCTTCTAGAATTCAGCATTTTCACCTAGTGGAGGCAGATTAGGTATTTATATTTGCCCAGGTCTTTCTTCAGAGCACTTGCTTTACACTTCTAAGAGATTTGACAAAGGTAGCATGCTTGATTACTTAAATACTTCTGAATAAAGTTTGAAGTTAAACTGCCAATCTTCATAGTATCAAAATATTTTGTCATAAATCATGTATCTTGGAGTGTACTTGAGAGTGTTAGATTTTTCCTTATTTCTGAAATCACTAAAATATGAAACAGACCAGTACTTTCTCACATTTGTCCTGAATTGTGAGATCTTCTTACCTCCAATGACACACACACAGCCGTCCCACATTTACAACAGCACACACACACAACAGAGATACACACACAAGTACACACTCATTTTAAGTTTCCTTAACCATCCTAAGAAATTCTTAGATGAGAAAATTTATAAAAATGAGAAACAATTATCTGTTTCTTTATAATTGAAATGTTTGAAATAATATATTCAGACATTTCTCAGATCTTTTCTCTTTTTCTTATTTTAAGCTACAGTTGCTGTGTTTGGAAGCCAAAACAGTAAAGATGTTTTTCATCTACATGCACCTCTAAAAATGGGAATTTTATAGTTTTCTCTGAGTGCAGTTTTCTAGTTACCTTCTTTGCTTACTTTTGTTTTGCTGTGGCCTTTTCTTTTACATTTGCAAATATTTCTTGAGCCCATAGGATGCTTTCTCTGCAGCTTCAAAGATGAGTAGACCATAGCCCCACCCTATCCCACAAGAAATTCAGATTCTCTATATACTTCTAAGTAATTAATATTTGGAATAAAAATACTATGTCTTTTTTACTCACCTGACAATTTTGATATATTATCTCAATAATATTAACATCACCTTTTTAAAATTTCGTATTCTTTTAAAGAAATGGTTTCTTTGACTTTAAGTTATTTAACTTTGACAAGAAAACTGCTAGGAACTGAGGTAGCCACTTGAAAGATGACACAGCTAAGCTTCAGAGAGAATGTGATTGCCATTTTCCATACAACTAGATGAGGGCTAGAATCCAAAAAATGACTCAGTTGCCTTTCAGCCCTGTGCTTCTACCACTAGGCTACAGGCGCTGGGAATGAACTGATGATGGATGTCTGTGTGTTAGAACAATGAGGCTGCTCTTTGGCAACTAAAGCCACAGACCAAACATTCCTAATTAAGATGTTGTCATTTTACCTAGGAGAAAAGCTTTGGCCAGATTCCAGCATGCCCATAAATAAGAGACACTGCCAGAAATATGAGAAAGAATAGTTTCTAGCGAAAGTATCCTTACATGATTAAGAACATAATTCAAACTACTACCAAAACTGATTTATAGGCCCCCTGTACAGGGCTAGTTTATAATTGAGCCCTTTGCAAAGTGTACCTCCTGCTGGGCAAATATGAAATGACATTTGTAAAGCTGGAAATCAAGCTCATCTATTAGCAGCATATCCGGTTTTTTTCTGTTTCCAAAATTGATTATTTCTTCCAGTGAGGGAGACTTACTCAAATTTTGTTTGTAAATACACTTTTCATGTCTCAGTACCAGTCTTCAACACACACATACATGCACACTCCCATTCAACACTTGATTCCATCTTTTATATTGGTAAAAATCTGTTCTATTGTACTTTTTCAGGAAAAGACAAAAGGAAACCTTTTCAATACGAAATTCAAATTAACTCCTTCTGGCATCGTCACAGACTTGGCTGTACTTTGCATGTTCCCTCCTTGGATATATTTCCTTGTCCTTGGCTTTTTTCAACTGTCCACTATCTTCTAGGTCCCTAGTTGTTTGCAGATTAGCAGCAACACACATGTGTCTATTTCACTATTTAACCAGGCAATTCTCCAATGAAAACCATTAATATAAAATACTAAGTGACATGCCCTCAAAATTTTTTTCCTAAAATAATATCCACATCATGTTTTTAAATATGCAGAATATGGCGAGTTGACCCATCAACTCTGTAGTCAGGGCATTAAAAGAAACATCTGTGTCTTTTTCTTTTATGAGCACAACCTCAGAGATGCCCTAACATTAAAGACCATTCGGGGGAAATCTGCAGCTGTAGAAAAAGGCGTGCTGAATTACTTCAAACTAGAAGTCTTGACCTTGTTCTTTTGAGATCTCCATAGGAATTCAGGTTCAGAGTCCTAAATCAGATGAGTCTGATGGCTTGGCTTCATTCCATATGGAGGGCAGTACATCTCCTGTGTGTCATAACATTAGTGCCATTGGAAATTCTCTCCAGAAGGAAGCCAGTGCCTTTTCTGCAGCTGCCGTCAGGGAACTACTTGTGCCTAATTACTCCTTCACTCATCAGCAGCTAGCAAGGTAATCCCTGCCGGGATTTTCTCGGTATTTCTAATGGCAACAGTCACAGACACTGGGCTGCTTTGGAAAAGCCAAATGAGAGATTACCAGACTGAGGATAGGCTCTCCCAGCAGGAGCACCAGACTTTTGGCAATGAACATCCTCAGCCCCAAGCACCCCTTCTCGTCCTCTGATATAGGTTCACATAATCCACCAAACCTTTAGGAAGGTCTCAGCTCTCCCATATAGGCATGTTTCCCCCTTGACCTTGGAAGGGAAAACTGAAAAGCAATACCTAGACATCTGTGAGGGATCCTGGCTCAGAGTGCAGAGCTCCTCAGCTTCACTGCTTCCTTTTTCTCTCTCTGCAGGGGATTGAGTGAAATAGAAAAGCCTTCATTTTTATTAGCACCTCTCTATTTTGGTTTTAAAAAATATGGTTCTTTTTTATGATGCATGGTACTTATTCAGTTTAGTTTGCCTCCTGTAAAATGATAAAATACATTAAGTTGTTCTATTCCCTTTGTTGTTTGAGGAATAACATTCCTTAGATTTCATATGGCAGTTTCTAGGCATTTATGATGGAGAAGAAAAATATTAGCCATAATGAATAAAGAAATAAATCATGGGAGCTACAACATCTTGGCATTTGTTTTCCTTAAGCTTAAATCTGCAAGTGTTCCAGAAACTAAAGGCTCACAGTTCTGGAACTGGGAACGTACTTTGCCCTCAGTGGGTAGGGAGAAGAGGTTAAGGACCAGGAAAGTCAGAGGGAGTCAGGAATTGTTTTCAAAATCTCAGTTGCAATAGACGAATTGAAATCTACTTATACTTTTTTCTAAACATCCACGATTTCGGTGTCTCTGCCTTGGGACAATCCGCTTAAAGATTTTTGGAAATGCCTTGATAATTTAGAATAAAATATTTCTGCCCCATCCCTTCTATCAGGAATTGAGAGCAGAAATATTGCAGAATTATAACCTTGGATAGTGAATGAGAAACTAGCTTGAATTTGGCCTAATAATTCATAGAGTTAACACCCTTCTGTTGTCTTTTGGTTTCCTGATAAAATGATAGGCAGAAGGAAAATAATAACTGCATTCTTACTGGAGGATAGTTAAATAAGGATACGGTTAAAACGGAATATGTGTCTTCAAAACAAATGAAGAAGAGAAGCAAGGATGTTATCTCAGAGCTTTTCAAGAATGGATTGGGTCGTATTACACCATTTCTCTTTACAGGATCATTAGACCATGTTTTTCATTATTATTTTCTAATGTCTTTGTGTTTGTGAAGGGGATATTTCACGGGAAAGGAGATTTTTTTTCAGAGTTTTGAGGAAAGTAGCTATTCAAAATGTTAGATGAACATAAATTAATCCCAGAAGAACACTTTAATCTTTAATCCCCTAAAAGGAGGTAAAGTAATCTCCCAGTTGGTATTTTCTGACTTTTCATAGCTCTGAAATTCCAATAGGGGTTGAAGGAATCTTTGTTTTATCGCAGACAGATGGACTGGGAATGTCCACAAAATCCATTAAAATCAGTAGTTAGCAGAGGCTGAGATGCCTTCAGCAGTGTAAGTATTCCGCCAACTAAAAGAGCTAGAATAAGACTTGCTCACCAAACTTTTGCTCTGAAATGACTTGCTAGCTAAACTCTAAGGAGGGTGGAGGAAGTCAGCTAAGAAGCTTTCAATAGAAAAGAGAAAAAAACCCACAATAATTTTCTTCTTAAACTACAAACTGAATGTATCCTAAAGCATAGATTAAAAATTACTGTTTCTCACCAGCACATGAAGAAGCAAATGGGTTGTACAGAAAGGCAAGAGTATGGCTCATATTTTTTTCCAATTTTGCTACTGAATTTCCGCTTTGCCATTTCTGATTGACATATTCAGGGCCTGTTCACTGACTCTAAAGGTGCCATAAGTAAAATCCTTAATTGGGAATGAAATATGTATATTTATCTTGATAAAGTTAGAAAGCAAAATAATATAATTGGTGCTTAAGAAATGACTAACATGCAATTTGTATGTGCACATTCTGTTAATATGAAGAGAATAAGTCATGTATGTGTTTGGCAAGAGCATTGACCTATTAACCTGATGCCTAAGATTAAGCTACTAGGAACCCAGAGCATTTGGAGGCAAGGTTGTCCTGTGTCCTCCAAGAACATACCAAGAAGTATTTATATGAAGATATGACTGACAAGAAAGGATTCAATAAATGGGTATAACTGGGCTTTCTTTTATCCTCATAAGACTCTTTATTTGATTAGGATTCCTGATTGTTATCAGTATGATGTTTATATGTAGAGAATACTATATTATCACCTAAATTTGGGCAAGTCTTTGAGTAAAATAGGGATGCTAAAAATAAAAATTACTAATTTGCAAGTGATTTATTGATTATAAATGTATTTCATTTTAAATTTATATTTGTTATATTCTAACTATGATATATCAATTATATTACATATATTTTATATAGTTCTATTTAAATACTATTTTCAAGGATAAAATTATTACTAAAAACAAAAATAATACAATTGAGTATATGAAAGCAAAATTTAAAAATGTATTTACTATGTTAAAATTAAAGAAGCAGAATAGTTTTATATATTACATAAAATACAATATAGTATACAATAGTTTATATAGTATATATTTATATATTATAAATTATACAATAGTATAAAATATATTTTAACTTTATATGTTATATTAGATAACACAATTTATCTAATTTTAAAAAGAGCTTAAACCAAAAGTTTGTCCCTGTGTGGAGATAGTCCACAAAGTTTCCATAGAATTTTTATATTAAACCTTATATACACAAACTGCCCTCTTTATTTATTTAGCTACTCACCTGCTTTGTGGGGATACTTTTCAATGACTCTCTATTTGTATGCTTTTTCCCTGGTAATTATAATTTACTAAAAGCTTGAAGATCTGAAGATTTTTACAATGCTTTAGTTTATTATTTTGATTAAAAATCTCCAAACTTATTTTGAACCATACACAACTATAATTGCAAAAGCTTATTTAAAAATAATTCTGTGCCATCGAGGGATGTTTTCATTGATTTTTAAAAGTCTTTCAAAGTCTCAGACATTTCTAAATTCTGGTTGAGGATGGGCAGCAATGAGAAAAATTATAAACTGCCATGTTCACCAAATTTTGTACTGAATGCTAGCTTCATCACAAACCACTCATTTACTATGCTATTTTTCTTTATCTATCTATCTATCTATCTATCTATCTATCTATCTATCTATCTATATCTATCTATCTATATTGATATCTATCTATCACCTCTTTCTTCTATCAATCATCTATCTATATCTATCTATCACCTCTTTCTCCTATCTATCATCTATCTATCTATCTATCTATCTATCTATCTATCTATCTATCTATATTGATATCTATCTATCTATCAGCTCTTTCTTCTATCAATCATCTATCTATATCTATCACCTCTTTCTCCTATCTATCATCTATCTATCTATCTATCTATCTATCTATCTATCTATCTATCTATCTATCTATCTGTCTGTCTGTCTATTGTTGGATCTCAGAAAATCATATCCAAAATGCAGCACTTTGGCATGCTGAGTACCTTGAAATAAAGGAGACTGGAAAGCCTCAGAAGCAGCCTCAGAAGCAAGGTATCTCTCTGACTTCCTGTTCTTCTGTCTCCCACCCCTCTTTCATCCCTGACACAAGTTACAGCACCCTGCGTTCTTCCTTCCCCAAGGAAAGTCACAGAAATTAGAACCTCTCTCTCCCAAAGCCAGTCATAACACCTAGAAATAACGAGTCTTCATGGTGCATGTCTGTAGTCCCAGCTACTCAGGAGGCTGAAGTGGGAGGATCACTTAAGCCCAGGTGTTGGAGGCTGCCGTTGGCCATGATCCTGCAATTGCACTCCAGCCTGGGAGACAGAGTGAGACTCCATCTCTAAAAACAACACCTGGAAATATTACCCTAACTTTCCCCTGCCTTTTTGTGTTTTAGCTGTAGGAAATGCTCATCTCTACCTTGTCTGATCGTAGGGTATAAGACACTCATCCCAGAGTTTCTGGCTCATACCCAGAAAGAGGTGTATTAGTCCATATTCATGCTGCTGATAAAGACATATCAGAGACTGGGTAATTTATAAAGAAAAAGAGGTTTAACAGACTCACACTTCAGTGTGGCTGGGGAGGCCTCACAATCATAGCAGAAAGCAAAAGGCACATTTCACATGGCAGCAGACAAGAGAAGAGAATGAGAGGCAAGCGAAAGGTGTTTCTCCTTGTAAAACCATCAGATATCGTGAGACTCATTCACTACCACGAGAACGGTATGGGGAAAACTGCTCCCACGATTCAATTATGTCCCACCGGGTCCCTTTCACAACATGAGGGAATTACGGGAGCTACAATTCAAGATGAGATTTGGGTGGGAACATGGCCAAACCATATCAAGAAGGGATGTTAAACAGAGGCCAAAAGCAATTTGAACAGACAGGTCTTGCTGGGTTTTCCCACTCAGTCTGTTAACATTAAATCATGCCCTTTTTGTGCAATCACATTTTTTCACAGCTGTCCATTCTTCATCGAATCTATGTGTAAAAATGGGCAATTTTCCCTGAGTCTTTGAATGTTTATTTCTTTTGTTTTAAATTTATTTTTTATATTCTATCTTTTAAACATACTTTTATTTTCAATTGACACATAATCATTGCACACATTTCTGGGGTAAAATGCAATGTTTCAATACATGAACACATTTTGTAATAATCAAATCAGGGTAATTAGAATATGCATTATCTCAAATATTCCTTTGTAGTGGGAAAATACAAAGTCCTTTCTTCTAGCGATTTTGAGATACAGGATATCTTATTGCTGACTGTAGTTACCTCATTGTGGAATGGGACACAAGCACTTATTGTTCCTTTCTAATTGTAACTTTTTAACCCATTGATGATACTCTCCCAACCCCTCTTTCCTTTGCTCTCCTCAGTCTCTGTAACCACTGTTCAATTCACTTCTTCTATGAGATCAAACATTTTTGATTCCACGTATGAGTGAGAACATGTGATGTTTGTCTTTCAGTGTCTGGTTTACTCTACTGAACATAATGACCTCCAGGTTCATTCACATTGTTGTGAGTACCAGGATTTTATTTTTTTTTTTATGACTGATTAGTATTCTATTGTGGATATGCCACATTTTCGTTATTCCTTCTACAATTGATGGACATTTGGGTTGATTCCACATCATGACCATTGTGAATGGTGTTGCAATAAACATGGGAGTACAGATATCTCTTTGATGTACTGACTTCATTCTCTTTGGATATATATCCAGTACTGGGATTGCTGGATCATATGGAAGTTCTATATTCAGGTTTTTGAGGAACTTTTATATTGTTTGCTATAATTGTTGTACTAATTTGCATTCTTGCCAGCAGTCTGTAAGTGTTCTCTTTTCTCTGCATCATCACCAACACTTGTTATATTTTGTATTTTTCATAATAGCCATTCTAACTGGAGTGAGGTGATATTGAGGTTTTGATTTGTATATTGCTGATGATTAGTGAGGCTGAACATTTTTTATATACTTGGTGGACATTTGTGTATCCTCTTTTGAAAATTGTCTGTTAAGGTCTTTGGCCCATTTTTAAATTGAATTGTTTGTTTGTTTGCTGTTGAGTCTTTTGAATTCCTTGTATATTCTGAATTCTTACGCTTTGTGAGATGTATAGTTTGCAAATATTTTATCTGATTCTGTAGTTTGTCCCTTCACTCTGTTGATGGTTTCCTTTACTGTGCAGAATCTTTTTAGTTTGTTGCAATTCAATCGGTCTATTTTTACTTTTGTTGCCTGTGTCTTTGAAGTCTTCTCCAAAAAATTCCTCTTTAGTCCAGTATCTTTAATTCTAGTAGTTTCATAGTTTGAGGTATTACATTTGAGCCTTTGGTTAATCCTGAGTTGATCGCTGTATATTAGGGAAAATAGGGGTCCAGTTCTATTCTTGTGCGTGTAGATATCCAATTTTCCCAGTAACATTTATTGAAGAGACTGTTCTTTTCCTAATGTATTTCTGAATCCTTTGTCAAAATTAGTGGGCTCTAAATATACGAACTTATGTCTGGGCTATCTATTCTTTTCCACTGATTGCTATGCAAGTTTTTATGCCAATACTATTATGTTTGGGTTGTTATATTTTTGTAGTATATTTTGAAGTCAGATTGTGTGATGCCTTTAGCATTGTGTTGTTTTTTTCTTAAGAAAAATTCTTAAGATTATTTTTGCTATTCCTTGTCTCTTGTGGTTCCATATGAATATTATGATCATTTTTTCGATTTCTATGAAGAATGCCATTGGTATTTTGATAGAGAGTATATTGCATCTGTATATCCTTTTGGTAGTGTGGGCATTTTAACAATATTAATCTTTCTAATTTGTGAAGATGAAATATCATTCAAATATAATTCAATTGCATTGTGTCTCTTCAATTTCTTTTCTCAAAGTTTTATAGTTTTCAGTATAAAGATATTTTAACTTGTTGGTTAAACTCACTTCGAGGTGTCTCTTTTTAGGTAGCTATTGTAAATGGGATTTTTTCCATTTATGTCTTAATTTCTGAAAACTTCCAAGTCACATAAAACTTTGCTTGGTTAAATAAGTTTGTTATGAGATTTTCTTATTAACTTGTCTTCTGTAATAGAATTGCTGGTCATGACCTTTATGATGGGTGAAAAAATGTGTCACAAATTTTCTGTTTCAATGCTCTCTCTTTCTCTATCCATCTATTAATCTAGTTGATTGTCAAATTTGTAGGCTTCGACAATTGTAAATTCTACTTAGATAGCAGAATTATGTAATTTACTTGAACACAATTATAAAGTATATTTGCACGACAACCAAGTCCAGGTTTATACAAGCTTATTAATTTAATACAAACAATGCCTAACTATAATGCTGTACTTTACCCAAATTCTATTTGTATTATTAATATAAAAACAAATAAACACAACTTATGTGTTGGACTCTTTAGCTGGATTTAGAAGTAATGTTCCTGTCAGATGTTTTACCTTCAACAGTAGGAACATTCAAAAGCTTTTCTTTGATTTAATAAATTGAATGAAAAAAATATGCCTGTTATTGGCACTAACATCACAAATTTTGTCTTTGATGCATCTAATGTTAATAATATTAAATTGACATAATTCACTTTCAGAGCAAAAACTGCTCTGAAATAAATTGCAAGTGTGAGGAATAAACTGAAAAGAACAATCATTTAATCTAGATGAAAAATCAGGTTTATAGAACAATTTTAAATATACTTTTTGTAGTAATACAAGTTAAATCTGACCATATTTTAATGTAATTGCTGGTGCTTCTCCAGCTGATTTGTGTCTTCTAGTTTTTATGTAATCTATGATTTCACTACATCCTCCATGGTGGATAATAAATGTCAATAGACATTTTATGCAGTTTACACATTCACATAAAATTTATTGAAAAATGAAATATAGTACATAGAATATTACCAAATATGCATCTTGGAAAAGTCATTGCCATTAAAAGGATTTATGGAAAAATTTAAAAGTAAGTTAATGAACAATAATATAAATACTTACAGTTTTGCATCTTAAAATCAATGACAAAACCAGTTATCAAGAACATTCTGACCATTCTCTCTACCAATTATGATACAACTGTTCAACCTATACTTCCCAAATGTATTTAATGTAAAGCTGTTCTGTCATTTCTCAATACCCCAAAACACTGCTTATTGATAAACTGATGGCTGACCTGCTCACAGCTCATGGTACACATAGTCTAAGGCAAATTTGGCTATTACACCAAGTGTCAAGAAGGACAGGAGCATCAAATCCTTCTACAACCATCATCTCTGACTTGAAGGAGTCAGATGTCACTAGTTACTCATTCTAAGGGCATTTGGTTTCATAAACAGGTGCCCTGAATATTGTTCCTGAAAGAGAGGTGAGTTTGTCTTATAGTATGCACGTATATGTGACTGGAAAGTGTTGAGAGAAAGAGATGTAAGTTATCTCTGTTTATCTTTAATGCTTCGTCATGTGCTAAAGTGAGAATTTTGTTTCCTTCACATACATTTCATATAGTACTAAATGAAAAATGCAAATAAGATCTACAGAACTCATCATGGCTTATTGAGGTACAATTACTACTACTACCAACTAACTTAAAAATAAAAAAAAAATAAATCAGGGGCAAATGCTAAACTGGACTAGAAGCTGAGACAATATACATGAGCCAGGACTGTCTCAGGCAAATACAGATGTATCTTGATTTTATTCATATGGAATGCTGACTATATAGGGTATGGCAGTCTGAGATTCACTCTTGGAAGGTATGTCCTCAATCATCAATAATTTATTTCCACTAGCAACTTAGACGGAATATACAAACAGGTGTAATATTTTTATAGTAAACAAACAAGCAAAAATACTGAACAGATACATGTATATGGAGAAAGAAGAGATGCTAGGAAAACCAGTAATAGCTTAAGGAAGCTGTCCAAGCAGAAGAGAATTTAATTCCTTAAAGGCACTTGTTATTTACAGTATATCCCTGAGCCTCTTAAATATTTTCAAACTACCTATAGTTATTAATTTTGCTAACATAAGTATGTGAATTTTTGTTTACATTAATCTGAATCCATCTCAAATTTTACTTGTGTATTTTAATATTTGGAATATTCTTGCATAAGTAAATTACTACCAGCCATTTCTGTGAGTGTGTGTTAATTTGTGTTACTCCTAAAGTCTACTTTATGTCATCTGCTGGATGAGGAACTTAAAAAAGATGTTTGAATCAGGTAAGAGGCAGTGCAAGAATATTACAAATTTGGTGTCAAATTCAAATACCCTGAATCCTTTCTACTATATAAGAAAAACATGTGTTAAAGAAAAAAAAAAATGCTAGATATTTTGGCTTTGTTTCTAACTGGCAACAGAGCTGATACATGATTTGTATATTCACTAACAAATTTTGAACTTCTAAATCTGGTTAATTCATCCTTAATTGTTACCTGAAGCTTTAATTTGCTTAGTGATTACTTTTAGAAATTATGGCATACAAATATTTCTGGTATACAACTAAACAAATGTTGTGTTTTCTATCCAGTAAGTCAATAGCTGGTTCTTCTGGTCTCTTCCGCTTGCTCATGGATTCATTTGACTATTAAACTACTATACATATATCAACACACACACACCTCACATGTGTACACAGCGCATATAAACATTTGTTGTAAGTCAACATTGCATAACATATTCTGAAGGCATTATTCAAAAACAAACAAACAAAAAGATCTGCTCTAAGTAGTAATCTGAATATTTTAATTTATTGACTGGACAAATACCTAACTGAGATAGAATAGAAATTGTTTAAATGATACATCAGGGCTAAACTGAGAATATATTTGCAGTCATTTGAAAAGTGAGATTGTATAGTTCTTGCTATAGTTTTAACTCCTGAAGCCAAAAAGCCTATCACTTCTTTGGGAAAAGGGCATGAGTCATTTTCCAAGGGACTTACTGTGTTTGTGTCTTTTCTAAAAACCTAGCCGCAGAGAACTGATTTCTCCCAAAGTGAGAAAAGCTACTCTCGCCAGTCTGCTACCTATTTCCTGGGTGGTATCTTTCAGCCCATCAAAGTGCACATATGGAAATATACAATTAAGTGAACTCCTTCATCCTTAATAACTTATTTTCCTCTTTAATAGTCTTTCATCATCATATTCATCCCAAACGCACATATCAATTTTTCTCTAAACAAGAGGGCTTTTCTCTTAGGCTTTCCTCTCCGTGCTTCGCATAAATAGTCCTACAAAAAAAGTGACCTGCTAATTATGAGTGATTGCTTTTCCCATCCCAGGGTGGCTGAGGAATAATTTAAACTAAGTATTCATAGTCAGGGATCATCAAGTGATTGCACTCCAGATTAATCTTCCTGGGCCCAAGTACTGCCTGGCTTTAGCCTGAACATGGCGCTGCATTCTATCTGTCCTATTCAGCCCAAACAAAGAGACTTTATTTGCTAAACAATTTTAATTCATTCTGCACAATTTAATTATGCTTCAGTGCAAAACCACCTGTGACCTTGGGTTTAGTAATGAAATCCACTCCCTAGTCACCAATGCCGAGAGTAATCTGTTTGACAAAGACAGTAGAAAATAAGATTCTTAAATAGTGTTCGGAACTGGAAGAATCATGCTCTTTTTGATAGGCTCTCTTCTAGTTTGCTTGCAGGCCTTTGGCTGTTTTCTGGAGGAGATTTTATAGAAGAATTATCTTCACTGGAAGATTTGAATGGGATTTGAAATGACACGTAGCTGTCTCAGTGAGAAAACAGGTGAAAATGTCCACTATTTATCTGTACTGTGTAAGCCAGAAGGTATTTTCAAGAATAAAGTCTTTTCTTTCTTTCCCTGAGAACTAAGATGAAAGCATATACATGTAATTAAATGCTTCTTTTGTGTAAGTATGGGCCATTTAATATTTAAGTATTAAGTGGAGGTGTTACTTAGTTTAGAATGAGGCTCTCAGAACCCAGTTTCTGTTTGGCAAGTTCTAGCTAATCAAAGAACAGGATACTGATTAGAGAGAGTCATCTACACATTTTGGATTTGAGGTCATATGCATTTTAACAGAACTTATTTGGCTCTTCCATGGTTAAGTGTTAAGCCTTCTGTTATGCATCCTGTGCCCAGCTTTTTCTGCTCTAGGCCTTGTGATTTTTTTTCAGAGCACTGTTCGTGCATCCACCAAGACCCTGTGCTTCATCACCTCATGGTGTACACACACATTTACCATCCTGTCCACTCAACACGATGTGATTTTTACCCGTAAAATGCCTGCTAACCTGTCTTACTCATGTTAAGATATACATTTGTGCTGCTACATTTTAATATTTCTGTAAATTGTCTGTCTTACAATCCATAGTATTTACCCTTTTTGTTGACCGGGAAACATTTAGGGTGCAGTTTTCCTGAACTGTATTTGAATCAACTTGATCACTGTTGTTCATGTCGTCCTTTCTTTTTACATTCAAATGAGTATAAAAGAGCTTTTTAAATAAATGTCTTAAAAAAATCAAGAGATAACAAAGCACAGGATTCTAGTTTAATTGGTAGCATTTTCCCTTTTAGTAATGCATACAATTATAGTGTATCTTATAATTGAAGGCATCATACATTTGATGGAATATGCTAAATCCGTTCTTTTCTCTCTTCTAAGCCATCTGCTTCCTGCCTAACTTTTAGTCTGTTAGTTTTTGGCTCTTCCATCAGGCCTTTCCAATTATTGCAATTGCCTTTTTCTCCGTTTCTTGATCACACATAGCGTTGGCTGTCACACCTGTGATGGTCTGTATTATATTTGATTTAGCACTCTGGGGCTTGCTGTCTGCTATGATTCTTATTTCAAGAATCATAGAATGTAAGGGAGGAAAAGATCATAGAGTCAATTTAGTGTCACTGTTTCATTTACAGACAATGAAACTGGGACGTTTGAGGTTTAAGTGTTAGTGGCAGTTCTGAGATTCTGCAACCAGTTGTTATTAGCCAGATGCTATCCCCAAATCAGGAAAGATTCCTGCTTCAGCTTACAAGACCTTACAGGCCAGCAATCTGATAGCATGTTCTCACTTTCTTGAAGAGTATTTTTTAACAACATACCAAACTAAGCCTTCTTATGTTCTTCAAGGTAGCGGTAGTTTTATGTTCCAGCTATTGTACTGAATACATGTTTAGTTGAATTAAACTATCAAAAGAAGTTAAAATGTCATTGAAGTTACAGGCACGGGTGAAATTTTCAATGACTAAATCTGAGCAGCAGCCTTGTTTCAGTTCTGTCATTCCCCCCAACCCCTGAGTTCTTTCCACCACCACCACCCAAAATGAATGACAGAGGACTAAGAAGCACGGCAAATGAGCTCCCAGATCCATCTGAAAGAAACGACAGGTGTGCCGGAAATAGTAAGATAACTAAAATTAGAAGTGGAGCCTGAAAATGTGACTGAATTGCTGCAATCTTATCATCAGTATTGAATGGATGAGGCAAAGAAAGTGATTTATTGAGATAAAATCTACTCCTGGTAAAGATACCATAAACATTGTTGAAATGATAACGAAGGATTTAGAATATACATAAACTTAGCTAATAAAGCAGTGGCAGGATTTGAGAGAATTGACTCCAATTTTGAAAGAAGTTCTACTCAGGGTAAATTCCTAAACACTATTGCATGCTACAGAGAAATCTTTTGTGAAAGGATGAGTTAATGAATGCCTCAATTTCATTTTTGTCTTTTGTTAAGAAATTGCTGCAGCCACTGCAAACTTCAACCTTCAGGAACTACCACTCTGATCAGTTAGCAGCTATCAACATTGAGGCAAAAGAGAAAGAGATTATGAGAAAAAAGATTATGACTCACTGAAGGCTCAGATGATCATTGGCATTTTTTCACCAATAAAACATTTTAAATTTAGGTATGTATATTGTTTTCTTAGACATAATGTTATTGCACACTTAATGGACTGTAATTGCTATATTGCGGTGGTTAGGAACTGAACCCACAATCTCTCCAAGGTATGTCTGTATATATCATCTGTGACCGTTTTGGTACAGCAGAGTTTAGTAGGTAGGACAGAGACCATATGGATCATGAAGCCTAAAACATTTCCAATCTGGACCTCTATAGAAATGTTTGCTGACGCCTGCTTCAGTTTGAGACGTGTGTCTTCTTCATCTATGTATTACCTGAGCCCAGCACAATACACCTTGTAGTATATGTTCCCTATGTTGAAAACAGCAGGAGTAAAGAGGGGGAAAAAAAGGGAGGAGAGTCACCTCCATTTTATGTGACATTCTTCTGGGGGCCCCTCCATCTCCCTGGGCTCTCTCCTGAATGAGCTCTAGTCTAATTCATCTATATGGCTTTTAAATTATGATTTGCCTGTCTAGGTAAGACACAAGAGCACATCTTGTATTCTAGATTGTATTATACATAATTCTATTAATGAAGGAAGTCATAGTGCTATGATGCTGATGGTCATATCACAGTGTTGACTGACATCCCTAAGGAAGTTTAATATTGGCTGCTGATATCCAAGTCAGCAGTAATTGTAACTGTATAGAAATTACCATCAGTAATTGTACAGAAAAAGAATAGTTATAGCAATTTACTCCTTATTCACCTACATTCATTTCTGTTACTTGCTGAATCTCACATGGCTGTGGAATTTTCACATTTAGGGAAGATAATTCCAATGGACTCCAACTGCTATTTTTTTGGTTCTTCATATCTTCATGGTCCTGCAGGATATAAACGTTTCATTCAATAGTGTCCTTTGCAACCACAAACTTTATCAAATTGCCTATGATAAAAAGCACTGACTTTTAAAAAGATCAGTTTTTAATTGTTTATTTTAATGGTCACTATCTCTCCAAAACATGTGCAAAAATAAACTTTTGATGTTCTAAAAAAAAAAAAAAGAAAGAAAGAAAGAAAATACCAAGACTCTGTGGATGTTCCTAGAGATCAGATTCTCTCGGTAAGAAAATTGCAACATTGAAACTTCTTTCAAGCATTAAAGCCCAATGTCTTCCTTGTTTTGGAAAAATAAAATAAAATTTTTGGAGGTACACAGAGATGCATCAGAGAGGATTAACTACGGTAATTACAGTAAACTTAAGTGGCATGGCAAAAGACATTGATAATAATAATAAAACTAGAGGAAAACACAAAATATCGCCTCTCAAGAAGGAAAAGAGCAACAGGTAGAGAGGCAAAGAGAAGAGACATGGATGGGGCAATGTGGTTTAAAGCATTAGGAGGATCTTGGGTTGGTCCAACAGATAATAAAAGACAATACTAACAGCATTGCTGTTATTGTTGTTGTTGTAAGGTTTTTTATGTTTTATGTTCAGTTTTTTAAGTATGAAATCAACAAGAAAAATAGATTACATATGATATTGGTGGGTGGGGGCATGAAGTTTGAGGAAGCTGTGAGCTGTGATGAAACAGGGAAAGGGTCAACAAGAAGGATAGGAGGCAGGCAGCTAGAGAGACTTGGATTCTATCTTGATGATCCTATGAGTACATGGCCTTGCCTGGTGGCTTTATTGAATTGATCCTGTTAAATTGAGAGTCATTTTATTCTTTCTTGAATAATACTTTTGAATATATAAATAAATAAAAATTTGGTCTTTAAAAATTTTCAAAATTTATGTAGTTTAGCTGTTTCAAATCCATAAACTAAAAAGAAGTTTTGTTGGTCTAACAAATTAAACTGGTTGTCTCTTCTCTCTTTTGCTCTCTTTCATTCTACACACACACACACACACACACACACACACACACACACACACGCATATATGTCTTAGTCTGTTTTCTGTTGCTTATAACAGAATGCTTGAGACTGGGTAATTTATTTTAAAAAACAAATTAATTCTTACAATTCTGGAGCCTGAGAAGTTTTAGAGTTTGAGAAGTTTTAGAAGTTTGAGAGTTTGAGGGGCTGAGTCTGGTGAGGGCCTTCTTGCTGAGGGCAGGATTCTCTACAGAGTCTCAAGATGACACAGGACATCACGTGATGAGGAGACTGAGCACACTAGCTCAGGTCCCTCTTTCTCTTCTTAAAAAGCCACCAGTTTAGTTCCCATGATAACTCATTAACTTATTAACCCATTAATCCATTAATGAATTAATCCATTCATGATGTCAGAGCCCTTATGACACAAATCACCTCTTAAAGGCCCCACCTCTCAATACTGCCATATTGGAGATTTTCAGCATGAGTTTTGGAGGGTACAAACATTCAAACTGTCACAATATATGCATATAGAAATAACTATTTGATTCAATAGGTACAAAGTTACAGATTTTTTTTCTTTATATACAAAAAGTGAGGAGCAATAAGCCATTTCCATTTCTGAAATATTTGTGTCTAGCTACTGGTACCTGCTAGAGTTTCAGGAAAGGCCTCTAAGGTTTATTTATCAAATATATAATACAGTTGGCAACTAGGTGTTTCCACTGAATTATTCCCAGAGGTGCAGAACCAAAAGCAGTATTTGAATGTAAGCAAGACAATCTACTCAGTTCTAAATTGGACTTGTTCTCATTACCAAGGACATCCTTGGGATAAAGGTGGGGGGCTACTCAACATTTATTGAGCACCTACTATGTTTCAGGTATCATATTATGTAATATACTTTTTTTATTTCATACTTCAACAACACAAATAATATTATTAACATTACTTTGTAATTTAAATACTAAGTATGCATCCCAGTTGATATCTGAATCTTTATTAGTCAGAACTCCCCATCCTTTCTGTGATACCACAGTACCTTGAAAGTTGCCTACAATTACGGGGGCTTCGTGCTTGTGGGATACCTGTGTTTTGGTTTCCTGAGTCCTCAAAGAGATTATCTCTTTTTGTTAACAGCTTTAATGTAAATGTCATGAGCTACCAGAGCAATTCTCAAAGCAAAAACCTGATTTAATTCAACAATACTGTTAAAGTGCTACCATATGCCTGTACCTTACTATGATACAAGAATAATAACGAAATAGCATCCCTATTCTGAGCAAAGCTACAGAACTAATGTAAACAGTGTAATGTGGCTAAATGCATAAATACCTATGTGAAGTCAAATCTAATAAAGAGAAGAAGAATGGCATACATCAGTGAGGGGGAAACGATATTTGATTCTCCAACATCATTTCTGTCTTTGTCTATTGTGGAGATGAGTCTTCTAGAAACTATTCTTCACTCTCCTCAGAAGAAGAATGCAGAAAAAAATTGCATGGTCTCCCTGTCTATCTTGTTTTAGCTGCATTTCATGGAAAAAATAATTGCTTCACCTAATTGGTCATATTTAGACATTCATAGTAGACAACACTACTGTGCAAATAAGCAACATGACAGCTCTTGCTTCCTCATTGACTCCCCAATTTCCAGAGAGCAACCTCATTTTAAATGACTATCTTTATTAAGTTGAAATGCCACTCACAGAATGGTCCAAAGACAAGCAACATTTTCATACCTGGGAAATTACTAGAAATGAAAAATTTAGGGACTACTCCCAGATTGGCTGATTGAAATTTGTGATTTCTCAAGATCCCTAAGTGATGAATATGTACATTCAACTTTGAGAAAAGCTGTCAGGTTTTATCATTTTTATTCCTCAGTCTTTCTATATTTATTTGTCTGAAACTAGATGGAAGTCAGTTTGGTGCATCTTTTTCACAAAGTTGGCTGAGTAAATAGATTCAAAGAGGTCACTGCAGATCTAGGAATTGGGGGCTAGGTTTAAAGGAAGAAGAATTACTCAGCTTTCTTATTTGTTATATTAACCACACAGCAGGGAGATGGTGGAGGAGGCACTTTATTTCCCATTTAGTTATTGTCTTCTGCGTGTATATAGCTAATTTTTCATGGTGCCCAAGGGGAAGAAAGTGAGCAGGCAGGTTTGGGTAACAATCCCTATCACATGCATCATAGTTAGTGTTATTATTACAAAGGGCTTCAAAACCAAAAGTACATTCCATCAAAAATGCCCGGAGAGATTGGTAAAGGAAAGAACGCTTAGAAAAGCCTTAAATATTTATATATGTAGAAACAAAAAAAAGAAGACCCTCCCCCAAGTAATGGGAGCAGCAGCATAAGCAAAGATGAGATAAAAATTTGTGAGAAATATTTAGGCAAACATGACCATTTCACTTGAGTGTAGAGCACAACGTATAATAAAAGTCAAAGGGGTGAAACTGGAAGGAATATTTGAATTATATTATAAAATTATTTGTAAGACAAAATGAGGAATTTTATTTTGGTTCTTTAAACCATGATGAGTAGGACGGTGATTTTACCAAGCCATGCTTTAAAAGAATTAATTTGGCAGAAATAACTGGAATGAATTAATGTGGCAGGAGATACTAGAGGTTAGAATATCAGAATATTGGATAGAAAACTAAGACTCGACTCTACAATCAGTGTCCTCAATT
Organism: Rhinopithecus roxellana; assembly: GCF_007565055.1. Classification (NCBI taxonomy): domain Eukaryota; kingdom Metazoa; phylum Chordata; class Mammalia; order Primates; family Cercopithecidae; genus Rhinopithecus; species Rhinopithecus roxellana. Next base: position 141,087,356 of record NC_044553.1, on the reverse strand, counting down.
AGCATGACAGGAGGGGATGAATTGGAAAACATGTTTTAATGTGCTTACTAAATAAGAGGTGAAATAATATGACTATCATTTAGTCAGCATTTGCGACTTGTCAGGCATTAAGCTAAACATTACATATTCTTTATTATTTTTAATTCCCATACCTTATTAGTTAATAACAATAATAAAGATAAGGATGATGAGAGTAGCTAAACATCATGTAATGCTTAATTTGTTCTCGACATCTTTCTAAATATATCTAAAAATAGACCTATGAAAGAGGAAATAGCACAGTACTCCCATTTTATACTTTAGAAAACTGAGGTTAAAGGCAGTTCTATCTCTCTTGCTTACACGAAGGATTAGGTTTCAAATACATGAATTGATTCACTTAAGATCAATCATTTGGCAAGTGATAGCACAATAATTTGAACCCCAGACTAACTTTAAAGCCTGTTCTCTTTCTTCGACATAAATAAAAGTATGTGTTATAAAAAGTTAAGCAGATACCCATAATGAATATATTTTGAATATAATTTCAGCTATATCTCTATGCATATTAGGATACACCTTTTAAAATAAAAGTTCTGGGCTCTGTAACAAACCTGAAAAGTATGAGTGATCTAAACAAGAGAGCAGTTCATTTTTCTTTCATCCAACAAGTCCAGCGTAGTCCTCTCATGGACGATATGGAAGTCCCACACTTTTCAGCCCAGTTGGCTTTCATCTTGTTGCTCTGTTAGGCTGAGCATGGACCATCTCTAGTCTAAGATGACTACTCTATTTCTGTTCATACTCCTTGCATGTCAGCCAGCAGAGAAGTGGAAAAATTAAGACATGCATTATTTCTTTATAGATACTTTCTAGGATTACACCTGTGCTTCCCCCTTAGACACTATGGTCAGAAAGGAAGTAGCACCCAATATCCAATCACAAGGGACACCAGAAAATGTGTTTTGAGAGGCTTCTCTTTTCAAGAAAAAAGGTATAGAGGCAGTTGGGGAAGAAAAAAAAAGTAAGAGGCTTTGCTACACTTTCTGTCATTAATTCAATTTTCAGCTTCTCTATCCTCACTGCTTCTAATTTAATTATTTTTTGTAATAATCTTGTTTGGTCCTTGATTTGCTTCCGTAGCTATGCAATCTCACATTTCATCTCCGTTTTCATTTCCTGGGGCTTTTGTAACCACTTACCACAAGCTTGGTGATTTGAAACAACAGAAATGTACTCTCACAGTTCCAGAGGATGGAAGTCTCAAATCAGTTGTCAGAGTTGGTTACTTCTGGAAGCTCTGAGTGAGAGCTGTTTCATGCCTTTCTCCTAGCTTTTTCTGGCTGCTGGCAAGCCTTAAGGTCCCCTGGCTTGTAGCTGCATGACTCCAGCCTCTGCCTTTGAACATGGCTTCCCTCCTGTTTATCTGACATCTACATCTCTCTTGTGTCTCTCTGCATATTCTCCTTGTTTTTTTTTGTTTGTTTGTTTGTTTTGTTTTTTGTCTCTTATGTGCACATTCATCATTAGGTTTAGACTGAACCGAATCCAGAGCAATCTCATCTGAGATCCTTACTTAATTATTTCTGCGAAGACCTTTATTCCAAATAAGCTTACATTAATTCTGAGGTTCTGGGTGGACATTATTTTGGGAGCCTGAGATAATTCATTACCATCTCATTTGGTTGTTTTATAATCTTTAAAAATTATGTACCTATGGAACCTTTGCTTTTACTGAGTTTTTTTGTAACATAGAAAATTCCTGAAAAATTTCTGCCTTGATTCTTGCATGATATTTTCTTTCAAATCAGATTTCTTTCAAATTCTCATGCTGTTTTTCTTTCTTCCTTTTGATCCGTTTATTATCTATGGGAATTTCATTCTTTCAACTATTTTTTTAATTATGGGGAGGAAAGTGTATGTTTTCACGGTCATGATGTGGTTTGTTTTGCATCTTACTTCAGCTTATACATCTTTGTGTGTGCTTTCTCTTGGTTCCAATATGGTGTGGGTGATTTATCTTTGTCTCTCTTCAGAATATTAGGAACCTGTTGTTTCTCCTCTCTGGGTATTTTATATTTTGACATTATTTGAGTAGGCTGAGGACATGGGAGAGGAGATTATCAACTGAAGTTGTATAAAATATTTGAAAGAATATTTGGCTTCTTCTCTCCCTTGTGGGATGATACAAAAGTCATGAATCAGGGTTCTAACTGATTTGAAGTAGAGTGAATATTGCTTATCCTGTGCTAAAACTTCAGATTATTTTCCCAGTTCAGATCCTGGAGTCTTCTTTTCCATCATAGTGTCAGGAATCTTAAAATGTCCCTCACATCAAAATTGTAGTAGAAATTGAAAGCTGCTTTTCCTACCATGCCCAGACAGAAGCAGGAAAGTCAGGAAAACAACTCAGTTTGCTTTCTCAGAATTAATGGTATTTGTAATAGCTTTGATGGCTATTGGATGAAGACAGTGTGGCTAAATTCCATGCCAAAGTCTATCAAATCTGTTTCTCTCCTTCTCTCTCTCTCTCTCTCTCTCTCTACATATATATATGTGTGTGTATATATTATAGTATATACAGGATAGATTTCTCCCTCTGTATGTCCATACATATATCAATATGTATTATATACTCATAGATATGTATGTGTGTATGTGTGTGTATACATATACACACACAAATATATATATGTGTGTGTGTACAATGTGCCTTTCCATTAATAGCTGGAGTTGATTCGTCAGGTTTCCAATTGATTTCATCAGGCAGTATGAGGATAGTTTGATTTGATGTCACTGTATGATCTACTGCTCCTGCTCTCTGTCCTATGTTATGTTTGATGCTGATGATCCAGATGGAAAACAACTAGAATCAAATTGATGATCTCCTTAACAATATATTATGAAACAAAAGATAATAAAAATGTCTTTCTAAGGTTGAGTTCATGTCCCTTAGTGTACGTATATTTTCCCAGAAAACATTTACTGGTACCTTTTTCTGAGACCAAATTATGATGTAAAAAACAAAAAACAGAACAAGTCAACCACAACAAAAAAACTGGTAAGTACAAACTGCTCAATGTCGGTTAACGTTTACAATACATTTTCGCAAGATATTAAATTTCACATTAGTTTTTCTGCCAAATAGATGATCTAAACATAATATTGCTGGCAGTCATAAACTGTATTATCTTCTTAATGCTGACAATGATCGAAGCTATGGAATTGTCACGGTGATGTTGCTGTATTAGAATCACAAACATTTATGGTTTAACATGAATTATATCAAAATAATTAAGCAGTTGTGACTATCTAGTTATATAGATTATAAGTCAAATTAGGCAGTTAAAAAATGTAAGTAAATAAGTATATTTAAATATAAATTCAAGTAAATGAAATCACTTTATAACAGAAAAGCATGCATCCAACTTTTCAACAGCATGCAACACTACCCGGAATATAAGAAAAATCATGATGAGTTTCACTTTCGACTGAAATTCAGTAGGTTCTAAATTGCAAGAGTGCAGAAAAAAAGTCATCAACACATTTTTGAGGAATTAAATGTGGATGTCTCATGGGTCAGTGCCAGGTTAAGCAAAGTGGGAATGAAAAGCACCCAGCGGTAGCCCACCTACCAATGCCAAGTTTTGCATTGATTTAGGCTATCTTTTTCCACATTATCAATGCATTGTTGGATCATTTCCTATTTTTTACAAGATCATCTTAAAAAGCAAATATCTAAAAATCATGTGTATATTGCCTTTTGCTGAAGTTCTGTATTTTTTCTTGGGATGAATATACAATTCAGAGAATTGCAATTCATTGTTTAACTACAATCACCTTACACTTTCTCGGATTCTTTAGTCTTAGTAAGAAGAAAATAATAAACTCAAGTGAGTGAAAATAATAAACTCAAGAAGTAAATCTTCTCAAGTTTAAGGTATGCCACTTGAGTTTATTATCTAAGGCAGTACAGCTAAAATAATCTTAACTGAAGCATAAACTAGAAATTTGGAAGTCAATCAACACAATAAGAAGAAATTTGGAGTAGAAGATGGTCTCAGCGTGTTAAAATCATAACCAGTTTCTAGTGGAAATTAAGGGTTATAGTGTGCCCAAATTAAAAACAAATGAAGAAAAAACAGTGGTCAGAATACCTACTGCGTCTTTATGGAGTCTTAAGTCAGCTGTCCTTACGTCGAATGATTTAAATATTTTCTCAATATTTCCTGGGCTAAACTGAGACTGTAATAGTATCTTCCCCTTTGAGTTGTTGTAAGGATAATATCTGATAGATAATACAAAGTGTTTAGCATAGAGCTGACACATGTCAACACTCTATAAAATAATCTATTATTTTTATTGAGCCACTTAAATTATCCACTCCTATCTTTGAAATATAGGTACTTGGTAGCTTTTGATTGTGAAGTCCTCATCATGTGATCTTAATGAAAAACACACTGCAGCCAGAGGGTAGTTCCAAGGATTTTAGAATAGCTTTAAAACTCCAAAATTCAGAGGTGTTAAACATACAACCACATTTGGCTTCTCCAATAAACACCTTGACAACTTAGACATTACACAGGAGGCCTGAAAGAGGAGGTAATTTGCAAATAATATTTAATAAAGGAAATTTTCAGTTACTGAATCACTTTTATTTTTGTATTATAAATAATCCTTTAATTATTCTGCTTTTTATATTTGCAAGTATTAATTAAGCAAAAGCTACAGCTTAGTCTATAAGTATAATTTAACAAGCAAGTTTATTGGGTAGGAAAAATTGTGCTGAAAAACTAATTATGGAAGATTCTGGATTTGGCATAATTGGTTGGGAAACAGCAAAAAATGAATTTATGAAGGCAATGTGTTTCAGTGTTTGTCAGAAAAATGAATTCTGGGCAGAATGGTAGGGGAATAGAGGGTTTTACTCCTCTACAAGCTGTATAGAGGAGCGAAACCCCAGCAGAGTCAGATTAAAAGAAGAAATAAGGATTTTACAGGACAGCACTTCGAAAGGATTTTATTGAACACGACTTTCCCCAGAGTAACTGCTTCCAGCGTGGTTTCTGACCAGAGCCATTCTTAACCAATTCTGAACCTCTTACTGCACCTGCTTTGCATGTCACTCTCCAAATGCTGTTCAGCCAGCCAACATTTTATGACTAACCCATGCTTTCCAGTTAAAAGAAACGATGGTTTAGAAACCCATCAACATCGAGTTAAGGATTCAATGAGGGCCGGGTGCGGTGGCTCAAGCCTGTAATCCCAGCACTTTGGGAGTCCGAGACGGGCGGATCACGAGGTCAGGAGATCGAGACCATCCTGGCTAACACGGTGAAACCCCGTCTCTACTAAAAATACAAAAAAAAAAAAAAAACTAGCCGGGCGAGGTGGCGGCGCCTGTAGTCCCAGCTACTCGGGAGGCTGAGGCAGGAGAATGGCGTGAACCCGGGAGGCGGAGCTTGCAGTGAGCTGAGATCTGGCCACTGCACTCCAGCCTGGGTGACAGAGCTAGACTCCGTCTCAAAAAAAAAAAAAAGGATTCAATGAGCTGTGCTTCCTAGGTATAGATTGTGTAAAAATAAAAATAAAAGACAAAATGCACACAGATAAAAGCAAAACATGAATAGAAAAGAATAATTTTGATATAGAATATAGTAAATTCCCAGATTGCAAAACAAAACAATACACATGAAAGGGAAGAAGGAGGTGTTATTTTAGTATACCATATATCACATTATTTAATTTGTTCAGATTATAATTACCTATATATCAGTAGTACTGCAACTGTTAGATTTTTTTATTTAACAACATGATGTTTTGTTAAAGCCAATTGACTATAATTGAGCAATTAATTAAAGAGTGTGATTTATATTACTTATAATAACGGAATCCCCATCAGAAACAACACTCCTTACTGGAGGAAATAAAGTAGTCACTTCCAGTAACACCTGGTGAATTAAACAGCACAGCTATTTAGCTTGAGTGGTCTGTGTTTTGTTTAATATAAGGAGGAATGATAAAAGGAGAAGAATAAGCAAGGACAACTGTACCTCTGCTATCAAAAAAACCTCCCTCTTGAGGAAAATGCAAATATATTCTAACAAAGAATATGCTTAAACTAAAAATGGACTTTGTTAAAATTCCAGCAGGCAGTGTTGTTTTGCTACAATGAATCTGAAACACCATAGTTTCTTTTAACCATTGCAAACATTGTTTATGTAGCATGATTTTTAAAACATAACAGGGTAGACTCTACTTTAATCTTCCTCACTTCTTTATAAACTTTTTAAAGTTTATGCCTACAAGGAAAAAAATCAATCAACTAGATGGTAATTTCATTGGATTATCATTTTTTACATATCTTCTCATGGTATTTAATAGCAATGGGTGTAAGAACTCTGTTCTTCAGTTTACTTGGAAAATAGTACTTTAATTTTCTTCCTCCCTCCTCCTCTTCCCTTCCCTTCCCTTCCCTTCCCTTCCCTCCCCTTCCCTTCCCTTCCCTTCCCTCCCTCCCTCCCCTCCCCTCCCCTCCCCTCCCCTCCCCTCCCCTCCCCTTCCCTTCCCTTCCCTTCCCTTCCCTTCCCTTCCCTTCCCTTCCCTTCCTTTCCTTCCGTCCTCTTCCATCTTCATTGTAATTCAACAAACATGTAGTAAAATGTATTGTAGCGCAAGTCATTCTAGGTGTTGAGATTGCAAAGCTGGATATATTAACAGTCTTGACTCTCAAAAATTCCACATACTCTTGAAGAAAACACAGAAAATACACTAACTGGTAGGCAAGTGGTATTATAGAAATTGAGAGGATGGGCACGTAGCCCAGTGAGAAGGTTGGGAAAGACTTTTTAGAGGAGGCGATGCTGAGGCTAATTCTTAAAATTTAAGTAAGAGATAGTCAGATGGGTGGGACGTGCATGGGGACATTACAGGTATTAGAGACAACAGGCACATATACCTAACTACCTAGGAAACTGCAAACAATATGATACTGTTAGACTGTAAAATTCTAGTAAGGGAAAGACACAGAATGTAGTTGGAGAGGTAGCTAAGCCAGTTCAAAGACAGGTATATGTAATTCTGTGAGGGTCCTTGAATTTCACCCTGTATTGTATGGAGTATAGTGGGAAATTGTAAAAGTACCTTGACATCCAGAAGTATGTCTTCTTATTAGCCTCACATATTAAGACTTTCTCATTAGGAAATTCTAGGTTTCTGAATTTTAGAAGACATTCTCCTGATATTTTGAGGGCTGATGAAATAGGCAGGTAATATCTATGCAATACTGCTAAATATAATAATAGGGTCTCCTAAAGTGTTAGGACATTTTTGAGATGGCTCCCAGTGACGCCTACCTACTGGTGTTTTCACCTCTGTATAATTCCTCCCCCTGAATATCAACTGAATTTAGTGACTTGCTGCTAATAAATAGAATATTGTGAAAGTAATGGATGACACTCCCAAGAATAGATTATAAAATACTATGACTTCAGGCTGGGTGCGGTGGCTCATGCCTGTAATCTCAGCACTTTGGAAGGCCAAGGCAGACGGTTCACAAGGTCAGCAGATTGAGACCATCCTGGCTAACACAGTGATACCCCATCTCTACTAAAAATACAAAAAATTAGCCAGGTGTGTGGCGGGTGCCTGTAGTCCCAGCTAGTTGGGAGGCTGAGGCAGGAGAATGGCATGAACCTGAGAGGCAGAGCTTGCAGTGAGCCGAGATCAGGCCATTTCACTCCAGCCTGGGTGACAGAGCGAGACTCTGGCTCAAAAAAAAAATATAAAATAAAATAAAATAAAATATTATATCTTCTGACTTGCTAACACCCTTTCTCTTACCCTTTCATGTACTATCTCTGAAACCAAATGCATGTTGTTAGCTTCCCTGTGGAGAGGTCCATGTGGCAGGGAGGTGAGGGAAGCCTATAGCTAACAGACAGTGAAGAACTAAAGGCCTCAGTTGATCACTCCTATAAGTAAGCTTGGAAGTGCTTCTACCACACAGAACCTTAAGATGATGACATCCCCAGCTGACATCTTGAAGCCTTTTGGAGACCTGAAGCCAGAAACCCCAGCTAAGCCACATTTGATTCCAGAAAAACAAAATGTTTACTGCTTGAAGCTGTTACAATTTGGGGCAACTTGTTATGTGGCAGTAGAGAATGCATATACCTAACAATAAGATCAACTGCAAACATCTTCCTGCCTCAGCTGACACAGTGTTCTACCATCATAGGTTTATGCTCTTAACTATATGCTCTTCATCCGAGCTCAGATTAAGGAGTGAAGGCATAAGTAGGGAACAACAATGGGAAGAGAATCAAGAGTTCTCCAGTTCTTAACATTTTTCTGGCCACCAGGTGATTGCTTATCTGTGATAGAGCCAAGTTTCACAATTACAGAAAAGAATAGGTATGGCTCTCAGCTCCCTGGCATCTGACTGATGGAGCACTGTCACATTAAGGTCATCCTCCTTAGAAAGCATGCCACCAAAGAGTACCAACCTCTTCATGTACCTCATAGGATTAATATAATAGGCTTGTTTTATACCCAACTTGTTAAATGTAAGGCTGTGTTTGAGATCAGCAGAGGGAAAGGGACAGAAAGAAGATGGAGACAACATCTTTGTCCGAGGACTTAGCAGAAGTGATCTAAGTCCATCTTCTCTAGCACTTTTCTCCTTGTATGTACCTATCTCTTTAGCACAGAGGTCCCCAATCTCCAGTCTGCGGCCGTTTAGGAACCAGGCCACACAGCAGGAGGTAAGTAACTGGTGGCTGAGCGAGCATTACTGTCTGATCAGTAGTAACATTAGATTTTCATAGGATCACAAACTCTATTGTGAACTGTGCATGTGATGAATCTAGGTTGCAAGCGCTTTATGAGACTCTAATGCCTAGTGCTCTAAGGTGGAACAGTTTCATCCCAAAACCATCACACACATACCCCCACCCGGTCCATGGAAACATTGTCTTCCACAGATGAAACTGGTCCCTCGTGCCAAAAAGGTTGGGAATCACCGCTTTAGTGTTCATTCATGGATGCATTGCTTTCACTTATAAATGTGTTGAATATCTAATCATAACACTAGATAATATAGAAAACCATTTGCTGTATGAAGCACCATGCTAACTAATTTCTACATGTTAATTCCTCTTAATTCTCACTATGTTTTCAAGGTCCAGTTAATTTTTCTGAGATTCTGATTTACTTGGTCTTCTACAGAACCCAGATGTCCATATTTCTAAAAATCTCCATAGATGATTATAATGACCATTTAATTTTGAAGATTGCCATACTACACCATAAGTTTAAGGCGTTGATATGCAACATGCCTTTTTAGAAGTAAATATGATTAGTTCAGATGTTTATTTATGAACACTTACTCAGCATTTGCAAAGAGCATTGAGACGGGTGCACTGATTTAGTATTGGTGTGTTCAATCAAACAAGCAAAGGATTAGTTGCGGATCACTGTGACTAGCAGAATAAGAGAAACAGACAGAGGCCATAGGAATTCAGAGCCAGCACATTGCATCCAACTAGCAATAACTCAGGTTTAAAAAAAAGCAAAAAGAAAACAAACAACTAAAACAATTATAGCTTATACTAAAATCATTTGTTACTTTTGAAATGTTACTTCACCCCCTTGCAAAATGGTCAAATTTTTCTCCTGGAATATTATTCTTTGTTCTTAGCCATGATTCAATTCTGTGTCCTTAGGCCAATGATTCCATTTAATTTTTTTTTTTTTTTGAATCGCAGGCTTGCTTTGTCGCCAGGCTGGAGTGCAGTGGTGCAATCTCGGCTCACTGCAACCTCCACCTCACAGACTCAAGTGATTCTCCTGTCTTAGCCTCTTGACTAGCTGGGACTACAGGCGCCCGCCACCACACCTGGATAATTTTTGTATTTTTAGTAGAGACGGGGTTTCACCATGTTGCCCAGGATGGTCTCAATCTCTTGACCTCCTGATCCACCCGCCTCAGCCTCCCAAAGTGCTGGGATTACAGGCATGAGCCTCCGCATCCAGGCCAATTAAATTTAATTTAATTTCACATAAGATAGATACCAGTCCAAGCTACTGAGGTAACACTGAGGTGAACAGTACAAATTCCTGGATTTAAGCATATTATAATCTAACAGGAAGAAGGTAAGACAAGTACATAAACGTTCCAATATGGCAAAATATAAGAAGAGAGTTAGGACAATTTCAGAGGCATATGTCTTTATTTGAGGGAAATAATCAGGAACAATGTTTACCTTCTCAATTTGTTCCTAGAACTCTTAAATTTCACAATCATCCAGTCATATTTATTTTTAATCTTTATCATTTTGGTTTTCCTCCCTTCCCCTTATCCCCCAAACACACAAGTTTCTTTTGAGTCAGTGCTGGATTATGAAAAATCCCATATAACCTTCTGACTCCCTATATAGGCAAGAGGGGAAAAAGTCAAGTGTAAAAAATGCATATGTTGTTCTGTCAGCACCAAAGCAAAATGGGAGGGTTATCAGGGATATTTAAATTTCTCTCTCAGACGACTGAGAGAGTGCAACCAGCTGCACTCAAATTGCATTGAAAATAGATACTTTGCGAATTCTCATCTAAATGAAAGTTTAAATTACCAAAAGCAGTCTGACCGGTTATCTTTGACTAAAGTGGTTTACAATTTGCATATAAACTTCATTTCTTTTTCTAATTACGCTGAATAAAATGCATTCATTTTCTCTATGATTATAGGCCAGCCCTGCCAAACACCTGTGACTGCCACAAATCCTAATTTGATATTTATTTACTTCAAAGCAATCTTATTATCTAAATGATTTGAAGCATCAAAGGCCTTAATTATTGATAGTCAATTCGATAGGGTTAGCTTCCGTGTCCTTGGGTGAGTAGGAGTTTCTGATTTACTCTTTCCTTTTTAAGCACTACTTGGCTGTAAGAGGCCATATGATTCCACTATTAACTGCAATGGAAATCACATTCTTATTTAATTGAAACTAGATTTAGACAGTATCAAAGAGCCCAGATTGACAGGTGCAATCTGCAGGCATCCACGTATTTATTTTAGTAACATTTACTTATACTTAGTCTTGTATGTTAGCATTGTATCTTTACATACTTTCCAACCCTTTGGAGAAAAGGAACAACTTTCTCTTTTCTCTGAAATTTTAGGATCAGCCCAAGGTTTTCTGGAGAGATAAATTGCTATAAATGACATTCCTTAGGCAAAAGGGGGATACTGATGGGAAAATCACTGGATAAGGGGTCTGAAGATGGCTGGCATTGTTTTGATTGAAAATTCTTTTTCAGCATGAAATTTGCAGAAATAGAGGAGGTAAGTGGACGGGTTAAATGTGAAGACCCATCTTAGCAAGATTTTATGACTCACAATCAATGTCATGAATAGCTCATCTTTCTCCAAACAATATTTCATTGGAAATTAGTGGTCACTGAAGCTTTGAGTGGAGTTTCAAAATATAGTCCTGGGACAATCAAGGGTCCCAAAGAATGATTTACCTTTTTTACTCTCATTCTCTCAAGAGGATAGAGCGGAGTATTACAGAGGCTACATGTGACATGTGATACTGCAATAGAGTGATCTCAGAGGCCAATATGAAAATCCAGTTGTTTTCTATTAAGTCAAATTTTTGAGACTGGCAAACATATAAAAATAACGCTACTCTTTCCATGAATTAGTCTTCTTGTGGAAATTAGAGATTTTTCGTAAAAATATGGCATTTACTTTACCATACAACGGGTTTATTGTGGTTTTAGAAAATAAATTAATAAGTATTTTCAAAATATGTTAGGCAAATATTGATATATGTACTCCATATAAGCTGAAGCTCTTTCTGTGGTTAATACTTTGTAACAACATAAAGAAATTCTGAGACTAAAATGTTTGAGGACCTCTGGTTTATATGAATGCATACGCATTCTTCTTCACACTATCTTTTTCATCACTCATACATTCTTTGACTGCATTCTTAGTGAGTCTTTCTGTTTGCTCTGTTTTGAAAAGCTCCCGTAATAGCAATGGGGATATAGATTTTAGAAAGCACACAGTCTGGTGTTAGCAGTCTACTTGCAATAAGATAATTATAATATAATTGATATGCTCAGTTGCTGTGGTAACAAACATGATTAATGTGACAAACTGCTTGGGAGAGTCAGACAGGACTGGGTGGATGATGTTTGACTAATCACATTTAACCAGCTTTAAACCTCTGTTCTTGCCTTTCTTTCTACCATGCTCTCCTCCCCACATTCCATGGAGCAATACATCTAGTGTTGGGTTCTCTTAAAAACACTATTGATACCTCATGTGTGGCTCCATCCAGCAGCCTTGGGAAAGTACTTGGAGCATTTCTTCCCCAAAAGCAAACTTTTAATGAAGCAAAACATGGGCGGGGATGTAGTGGGGTAGGTTAGGGTACGGGCTTACAATACTGTTGTAGATGAAGAAACATCATCTTCATGGCCACTAGATCAATTTAAATGGCCCCGTGATTAAATCACATTAGAAAAGGAAGGGAAAGGGGAAAAGATGACAGTGCTCACATGGTTTGCAAATCAGTTTGTCAGGCACATGGGCTGTGGGTTCTATGTACAGCCACCACCAGATCAATGAAATGCTTTCTTTACGCTCACTCTGAGCTATCAGTTGTCAGGGCTGATCTCTTGTTGTGTTCTTCAGAACAGAGGCAACATGAACACAATGTGACACTCAATTAGCCACATGTGTCAATCAGGAGAAATCCAATGGATTCCACTTTGTCAGCAGCTTGGCTCACTGTATGTTGGTGGAAGACAAAGCCTTTCATTACCAGCACTTCCTGGAGGCCTCTAGTTTCCAGGCATCACCGAAATCAATTCTGTAGACCTCGACTCATGTTTCAGGATGAAAATCTAAAAGGTGAACCACAGGATTGTATTTATCTTCTCTGCTTGTTACACGGCTCAGGACACAATTTAGTCCAGGGAGAGGTTCACACAATAATTTCCTTCGTCCTTTCTCTTCTCCTTAAACTCAGATTCCTCGCTTATTTAACTGTTTGTGATAATATCACTGATGAGGACTGATGGTGTTTTTTTTTTTTTGTAGGCATAGCTATGCCTTCAGTCTATGCTTCTGGCTCCTGACTGGAACTTTGCTGAGTTAGGTAAACTTGGTTGGGTCAACAGAGATATTTTTAAACTTTTCTTTGTCTTTAAACCCTAAGTTCCAAGGAGCTGTAAGGAAACCCCAGCTACCATCCCTAGTCTATGTGTTTGTTTTAAAAAAGTATTTTGTTAAATGAGTAAATGAATCTTGTTATACATTGTACAAAAACACAAGTAAGAAAGATAAAACCTTTATTTTCCAAGAGCAGGATTTTTATTACATTCATAAAAAAATCACTGGGTATTCTAACAACACAGATTATTTAATGCTTTTCTTCTATTTATCTTTCTATACAGGGATGTATAAACACACACCCATATAGAGCCCTACATAAAAATAAATATATATTCATTTTTATTTATATTAATTTAATATAAATAAAATATAGTGAATATACATATTCATAATATATTATATTAATATAAATACAATATATAGTATACATGAGTATACATTCATTTTTGAATATATAAATTCAAAATCAAAATCATAAAATTAGAGGCAGTTTAGAAAATGAATATATGTGTATATATATTCAACATATATATTTTTCTATATTATATATAATTGTACATTATATATTCATTTTTGTATATACATATATACATATATTCATTTATATATACATATGTACATGTATATTCATATGTAATTCATATATATTCATTATATAATTCATATATAATATATAATATATAAATGAATATATATTCATTTGAAACATATAAATATATAAATATATTTATAATATATTATATATTATAATATATTCATTTATATATTCAAATAATATATATGGGATATATATGTGTGTTTATATAATAGATAATAGATAAATGAAAATATATTATATGTATATATAAATGTATATATAAAATGTGAATTATATATGTATATAAAATGTATATATGTGTGTATAATGAATATACATGTACATATTATGTGTAATATAAATGAATATATGTATATATGTATATATAAAAATGAACATATAACATACAATTATATATAATATAGAAAAATAAATGTATATGTTGAATATATATACACACACATATATATTCATTTTTCTAAACTGCCTCTAATTTTATGATTAACTTCCTGAACGTACATCTGAAGGAAGTGATCTGCCTTTACATTTATACAATGAAATTGTGATTCAAAATTGTAAGAATTAACATGCAGTGAGACAAGGTTATATATTTTATAATGATAAAGCAAAGCGCTTCTCTAGGCAAAGTTAGTTAAGAAAACTGAACACACCACAGCATCTTGCAGTGAGGAAGTGCTTCCAAGTGAGGTCTACTCCAGCCTCTGAAACCATGCAGAAGGCTTTCTGCATTGAGAAAACCAAGAAAACCGATGGAGATCAGATTGCTCAAGTCTGAATGCCATCTCTGACGCCTACTTGGTGTATTGACTTGGACATGTTACTTAGACTCTAACTATCCCAATTTTATCATTGTAAAAGGTGGATAATAATATTGACTACCTTATAGTGTCCTTGTGATTATTGTGATTTTTATGCATTTAACACACTTAGAACAATGGAAGAACCATTGTTAAGTCATATAAAAGCTTTTGTTTGTATTACTTTATTGCTTATGAAATAACACTGTCATCCAAGTACTGCTGGTCTCAGGTAGCCTATTCACTCCAATTTTATTGCTTAACATTTTTCAGAATATCGTCTCTTTATTATGGGTTAAAGCATTTCTCTTTTCAAACTCCATCCATTGATCTCAGCTCTGCTTTATTTCCAGAGTACCCAGGACAAATACAGTTTTTTTTTTTTTTTTTTTTTTTTTACATGGGAGTCTTTCAGCCACTTTACTTTAATGATTAGGTCACCACTTCAACTTCACTTGTGTGAATGAATTACAAGCACATTGACTTTGAGTCAGGATCTGGAACCAGGCTGCCCAAGTTCATATTATTCAGTCACCTTTATGTATGCAACTCTAGATGATGAAACTGAGGCACAGACAAGCTTAAATTTAAAAAAGTATTTAAGCTTGTCTATGCCTCAGTTTCATCATCTATGAAGTGGAATAGTAATACTAGCCACCTCATAGTGTTTATCTTGAAAATATGTAAATTTGTAAGCAATGCATACAACCATCCCTCAGGGAGGTGACACATAACTCCCCAACTCTGAAGTACGGGTTGAGCTTAGTGACTTTCTCCCAGAGAATACAGTAAAGAAAGAAAATTATCTATTACAGTGGAGAAAAATCTAACAAACACTACCTTAGCCGTGTGATCAGAGTTAACAACAGTGACAAGCAATGTTGACAATATGTGTACCCTTGATATGACACAGTGAGAATAGCGTCACTAATTTACCTTTGTAGACTAATCCCTAAAAACTCATAATCCCGGTCTAATTGCACACAAAAACATCAGACAAGTCCTGATCAAGGGACACTTTGCAGCACAATCTGATCGGTACTCTTTAAAGATACCAAAGTCATCAAAATCAAGTCAAGTCCAAGAAACTGTCACAGGGAAGCCCAAGACATGATGTATAAATGTAATAGAGTATCCTGGATAGGATCCTGGGACAAAAACAAAAAAAGAATATTAGATAAATGCTTAAGAAATACAAAGATATGTAGACTTTAGTTAATGTTTCAATATTGATTCATTCATTAGTTGTGACAACTGTATCTTATCAATACATGACTTTTAAAATAAGAGAAACTAGGTGCAGTGTATAAGGAAATTCTTCGTACTATCTTTGCAACTTTCATGTAAATCTAAAACTATTCTAAAATAAAAAGTTAGGAAAAATGAATAAAACAGTGCCTGAACATACTAAAAATGCAGTATGTTTTGACTAGTATTATTACATTTGTGTAAGGCCTGTTCTTATATGATTTGAATTCCAATTTAGTTATAGCTAGACTTAAGAAGTGTGTGTATGTGGGCAAGAAGAGAGAGAGGCATAGGTGCTGGGAGGCTTATGCACATACCATTGCCAAGGATTCCAGGTCTTTGCAGTGATATGGATTCAAAAGGTAATTTGCAATTGAGTTCTGGACTTCCCCATGAAGTGCCACTATCTAATAAGCCTGTTTCTAGGAGGTCACCTGATTATCCCCCAAATCAATTGAAATCTGAAACTCTAAATTAAAAAGAGAGTGACTGAATTTTTCATTAATGAAGTAGTGTGAATTTCGGCTCAGTGCTATGTTTAAAATGAAGGAGAGGAATTGACCCTAGAGGTACGGTTTAAAATGATTGGCATTTGCCTGGACATAGGCAGCCTGCCTTTGAATACCTGACTGCACTTAATAAATGCCATGATTATTCCCAATTAGCTTCACAAAATAGAGGTCTCCAGGGCTCTCCTGCAAAAGCAGACTGCAGTAACAAGACACACATGCCAGTTGATGCTATTGCTTTTACATCTTCTGAAACTCTCTGATAAAATTGTTGTACCTCTTAGGATCTGACAAGACACATAGATGCAGGCCTTCATAATCCATGGGATGAACAAAATTCCCATGTCCTTTTCTCTGCCACGTGTGTACTGATCCTTTGCCTGAAATGACGGGGAGCCTATCCTTGTACTTTCATTTGGAACTATGTCATTGCCAGCAAACCAAGGCAAACAACATAGAGGCTGAATTATTTCTTGAAATCTGGAAATTTGGTGACTTCTGTCTAGTTTTTCTTAGCACTTGTAGTTTTTGTTTGACATTTTATTTTCTGCAAATTTGGTAATGTTTACCACATCATAAACAAATAGAACCATGATGTCTTTTCAATTTTACATAAACAGATCCATGTATTTTTAACAATTTACACATAGATGCTGAGAGTATATTTTTGATATGAGAAGGTGAGGATATATAATTCTCCATCACCCCTACTCTACAGTGATGCTGGCGATTTCTGATTGTTCACTTTAAAGGTATATTCTAGAATTTCAATCAGGTGTGTAAATCAGAACATAACATTCCTAAGGTGATGGCCCAGATTATAGAGTAGGCAATTATCTTAATTCTCCATTTACATTAGTGTACCATCAGTTATACACTCTGTTTCAATAAGCAGTATCCAATTTCTGACTCACAAACTTTACATTAGCCATTGACAAGCCCAGCCAAACCTGTTCGTGCAAGCAATGGATGACAAACCAAACCAAACAACAACAACAAAAACAACAGCAACAACAACAAAAACATCTGACAATTTCCAAGGAAAATTCTAGGGCAATTGGCATAGAAGTACTTAGTGTTGCAAATAATACTACTTCTTCCCATCATTTCTCGGCCTTTTGGCTAAGATCAAGTGCAAATAATACTATTTCTTTTTTCTAAAGAGAATTTAAGGTTATGATGGCACCTATAAAAAAGTAAAATAGTAATTAATTGCATGATGAGGAAGTGTATATTTCCATTAACCTTCTGGATAAGTGATTAAAAACATGAAGTGTTACATAGGCACTTTCAGAGCATGTTATGTGCTCCTGACCCATGATGCTAATTGTTATTTTTTTTTTTACTTTCATGCTGTAATAAATGAACAGTAGTATAGTCTTCCCTTAAGTAAAAAGCCTCTTGATATGCTGTTAATCTCTCTGTATTCTTCATAGTACCTTTTATATATTCATTCTACGCAAATTGTCTTTGTTGGAACTACAAAAGTGGCCATATATTTTTAAAGGGGTTACATTTTGAATACATCAGTGAATTGCAAAATTACTTTATTGAGTGTTGAAAAGGTCTCTGCAGTAGGGGGCATCCAATCTGTGACTGAAAGAATAGGAAGGTGTTAGCCAGACTGTGAAAGTGGGAAGAGAAGACAGCATTTCAAAGAGAGGTAGCAATATCCATTCATTGCCTTTGTGGAGAAAATAGTATGTGTTTGCTGAATGAAATTTTGAACTAATAGGAAGAACAGTATAGTTTCTGTCTTTCTGTTTGAAGACTGAAGTGCAAAAAAGAGTTTTAAAAGGATAGGTTGATGATGCTGAATGGCATGTCATGGTATTGTAGAAGAACATCAACTCTACATAAAAAACTGTCCACTGATAGCACAAGGCTATCTTTAAAAAGAATCATGACTGTTCTCACCCAAATATAACACTTTTATTGGCTCCAGGAGGAACCTTTTGCTCAAAAACATTTCCTCTGAAATTCCAACATTAGAGATTTATGCATGTGTCTTAAGAAGCTCAATTTTTTAAATGTCAGTACTACTCGAGGTTAAGCTGGGCTATAATTCATCCCTGGCTTGGTGTGGAACCCTGTCACCCAGACGCTTTCTTTCTCTTTACGGCTTAATGTTACTAATTAGGACTGGAAAATGGGAACTTCCATGGGAGGATGAATGGAAAGGTCACCCTTCCTCTTTGTATTAGCAGAGAGAGGATCTGTGGAAAGAGCAGAGAGCTCCAAGGGGCTGTAGAGGACACTTGGTGCAGAGAGGGAGCTGTGTAGCATCACACTCATTAATGTGGCCTTTTCAACAGATCTCTCAGTAAAGTATCACTAATTTGGTTTTGTTTTATTTTGCTTTCAAATACTATTATGCTTCCAATGTTTTTAGATAAATGATTTTCTTTTAATTGGAAAATCAATATTGTGTTTACTTTGCTGTTTATCTTTTGTTCAACAACAGTGACCTATTTAGACTACCGATATCTGAATTAGTAGTAGCTGTTTTCTTTATAAAATATTGGTAGCATATTATGTGGTGCAGACAGGAGAGCAAGAAATAAACATACTTTATTTGTTTTCCTGCTCACTTATAGGAGTTATCAGTAACTTCTTATTTCATGACCAAGAAAGTATAAGAATAGAAAGCCAAGAGAGTGAAAATGTGATAAATTCATTAATAACCTTAACGAAAGGAAGAATGATTTTAGATTTGGATAAACCTGAGTTTAAATCTAAAATATTGAAAGTAGTATTAATTAAACTCTCTGTATTTCATTCATGCCAGTAGTTAAACTTGAATACTATCTATTTTATAAGGCTTTTCAGAGAAATAAAGTATAATAAAGTGTCTGTCACAATGGCCTGTACACATCAGGTGATCAACTAATCATAACCAATATAGTAATTATAATGTAATAGTGATGTAATTCAAGCTACTATTCAGGATAGGAACAATTAGAAGAGGGGAAGGTAGGACAATGGATCTGTGAAAAAGGTGATATGCAATTACCAGGAACTCTTATATAAAGTTTTTTTATAATGGGTCAGCAATGATTTTTCAATATATATTAAATTTTTCTATATAACTTCATTAATTTTTCCCAATAATCCAATGAAGTAAGTGGACTATAATCACTTACATTTTACAAATGAAGAAACTAAGCCTTAGATAAGTTAATTTTATCAAGATTAAGGAAACGAAGAAACAATAAAAATTAAGTGGCAGAGTCAGTATTTGAACCAGAACAATTTGGCTCAATACAGAGCTCTTAAGCATTGCAAAATAATGCTTGTGCAGTCTTTTAAATTCCTTGATCATGCTGGAAAATTATCTTTGTACTGCATTATATTAACATTAAAAAATATTGGTATCATGCTGGCCTGTAATCCCAGGTACTCAGGAGACTGAGGCAGGAGAATCGCTCGAAGCCAGGAGGTGGAGGTTTCAGTGAGCTGAGATCATACCACTAAACTCCAGCCTCAGTGACAGAGTGAGATTCCATCTCAATAAATACTAATCATCATCATCATCATCATCATCATCATCTTGTGGAAGGCATCAAAAGTTAATATGTGAAGATACTTGGAATTAAGGCATATTTTAATTCAGAATAAGCATGATTCAAAACATGTTCAAAACTGATGACTGATAACCTAATATACATTGCAAACATATTGAAGAGGACTTTAATATATACTATATCTTATGCATGCAATCTTCTCTGTGAAAATTATTATTTCAGCATATATAATAAGCACAATGAATTGTCTTTGCAGGCAGATGAGAAACAAGACATCTGAATGAATACTTTCCACTTCAAAATAGTCACTTTTAGAAGTCAAATGCTTATTTCTTTCATGATGCTTACTGTCTTCATCCTTTCAGGCTGCTATAAAAAATACCATCAGTTACATGTCTTATAAATATAAGAATTTATTTCTCACAATTCTGGAGATGGGCAAGTCTAAGACCAAGGCATCAACAGATTCAGTGCCTGAGGAAGGCCTGCCTTCTCATAGATGAAACCGTCTCATGGTGCTCACATGGAGGAGGAAGGGAAAATGAGCTCCCTTGAACCTATTTTAGGAGATCACTTATATCATTGATGAGAGTTCCACCTTCATGACCTAATTACCACCAAGAAGCCCTACCTCTTAATACCATCACCATGGGATTTAGGATTTCAACATATGAATTTTGGGGGGACACAAACGTTCAGAACATAGTACTAACTTTGTTATTTTTCATTTATTTTTTAAGAGGCCTAATAATCTGAAATATATTTAATTATTAATCTGTGTTTTCAATGGTAGAAAGTTATCTTCATGTATTGTTGTATATCTAATTATATATATCCATATATTTCTATCTGTATATCTAGAAATCTAAATATCTCGATGTCCCCCTCGATCTCTCCTTTCCTATCTTACAGTGTTTAGGACTTTTAAATGTTTCTGACAAGACATTTTCTGTCAGAAAATGAATTGGGAGAGAGAGATCAACAAAATTTTCTGTAGTCCTTATTAATAGTAAGTAGAAATTAATGGTTTTAATTATTCAAAAGCACTTCACTGTGATTTAATTTGATTGTGACTGAATATGCTGCTCTCTTCGTATTAGGTTCTTTACTATTTTATATGTACATGCTCATGTAATCATTTTTTTAAAATGAATAGTTTTATTTCTCTTTCCAAACTTGATGCCATTTATTTGCTTTCTCTCTCTCTCTTTCTCTCTCTCTCTCACTCTGTCTCTTTCTCTCTCACTCTCTCCATGAGACGGAGCCTTGCTCTGTCGCCCAGGCTGAAGTACAGTGGCGTGATCTTGGCTTACTGCAGCCTTCACCTCCTGGGTTCAAGCAATTCTCCTGCCTCAGCCTCCTGAGTAGCTAGAACTAAGGCGAGTACCACCAAGCCCCGCTTTTTTTTTTTTTTTTTTTTTTCCTGATTCTTAGTACAGATGGGGTTTCACCAAGTTGGCCAGGCTGATTTCAAACTCCTGACCTCAAGTGATCCGCCCACCTCGGCCTCCCAAAATGCTGGGATTACAGGCGTGAGCCACCGCGTCTCATCACCTTTTTCTCTTCTCCTCCTCCTCTTTCACCTCCTTCTGTCTTCCACCTCTATTTTCTCCTGCATCCCTGAACTCTTATTTCTGTTTCCTTTGCCCAGCAAGACCATTGCTCTCTTTTCGGGTTCCATTGCCTGTTTTTATAAAATGCCTCCAGACAGAATCCCAGTATGAATAAGGAGCTCATCTTGCATATCTTCCCTCTTTTAGGGACATTTGCCCAGCACAGTCTGTTACCCTGTGCCTGAAAATAATTGCTGCATATGTTGTGCCCAGATCTACAGCAGTTCACAGTGGGAGACTAGGCTTTGGTAACCCTTACTGAATCTTGGCCAAACCAATAACCTCTTATCATAAACATTTAAGAGCTGACATAAAAATCCCTCCACTCCAAAAAAGAAAGTTGATTTTAAAAGCATTCTTAAAAAAAAAAAAAAAAAAAAAAATGAATACTTTGATTATATCTTAATTCATTTTCATTGAATTTACATGTTAGAGATACTTCTTTTCGTTTGCATGTGCTTGTAATTTTATGCACAGCCACATGCCATATCTTTGTAAAATCCTGGGGTTTTTGTTTTTCCCCCTATAGATTTTACACAGGAAGTTTGTGGTAGGTCTATTTTTATTGATCTTAGTCTCAATACACCATAAGGATAAAAAGTAATGTATTTTAATCAGTAAAGACAATTTTTGTACTTTTATTGGCTACCCAAGAATTCCACTGTACTATGACATATAACATCATCTAGAAAGGATGAATATTTATTTTCATTTCATGTTTATTTTTACTGAAAATTCACTTAATATTGCTCTCCAAATATTTATTTTTGGACAGTGTATATTGCTCAAGTGCCAAAACATACATGTAAAAATTAGGGTTACTAAGACTTGTTTTCTATTCTATGTATTATATACTACCTGTTAGGGTACACATGCACACTGGATGAGCTAAAACAAAAGAACATACCGAGGTCATATTTGATGAGTAAAAAAGTTCCATCAGGACTGCTTATATTTAAGTTTCTGTTTTCTTATCCTCACTTTTATTTTAGATGATAATTCATTGAATAATTGAATCAGTAATAACTTTTTAGCATAAATTATTCTGGTTCTGTAATTCTAGCTGTATTGATGTACATAACCTAAAGGTGCTAGATTATTACCATAAAATTAATTTGAAATATGACAGCCCTATCAAAATACAGAGAAAAACACAAAGAACATCACTAATATAAACATAATACATTTATACCCTATGGATTTTGTAACATTTGCTGTTCCAGAAGATAGTTCAGTCAAAATGCCAGAATAATTTGTAAGCATACCCTTCCAAAAACAGATGCTAAAATAAAGCATTTAGGACATTGAAATTAAATATTTCATGCTCAGACATATAATTAAGCACTTGTGTGTCAATATTTATGTCATTTGGATAGTTAAATGTATGTTTTTTCCATATGGTCAACGAAGAAAATATAAATGCATCAATTTTTCCCTTCAAAGGTTTACAATAAGGCAGGTTGCTGCTTAAATAAAACATGATGAAATTAGTCTTTTTTTCTTTAAAAAAAAGGTACTTTTAGTTTGATTCTAATTAAAATATCACACATGTGCATTATATATAATATGGAAAAGACAAAAAGTGAAAGGGAATTATCACTCATACTTCTTACACTATCTCATGCTTTCCTTTTGTTGTTTCGGTATTGTGATTAAAACTACACCAGTAGCCAGGTACGGTGGCTTATGCCTGTAATCCTGGCACTTTGGGAGGCCGAGGCGGGTGGATCACCTGAGGTCAGGAGTTCAAGACCAGCCTGACCAACATGGATAAACCCCATCTCTACTAAAAATACAAAATTAGCCGGGCGTGGTGGTGCATGCCTGTAATCCCAGCTACTTGGGAGGCTGAGGGAGAAGAATCACTTGAACCCAGGAGGCAGAGGTTACAGTGAGCCGAGATAGCGCCATTGCATTCCAGCCTAGGCAACAAGAGTAAAACTCCGTCCAGTAAACTTAGGACTATCATGGACTTCCTATAGAAAGGTACTACCCAAAAACGTCCATTGATACAGTTTTAGTATATTTTTTCCTGATTTGTGTTTGCTTGTTGTGGTGTTGTATGGGTATGAATATGCATGTAAATTTACATGATGGTTATTCTTGTATTTGTTGGAGTCTCTCAGTAGGCCTAATCGATGGCATTTCTTAAATCTAAAATGTGTAAAAATCAGGAAATAAGATGACGAACTACTAAATGCTAGCCAAACTTCACATTTCTCATAAAGGCTGAGACGGAAGACACAGCTTAGCATGACAACTAAAGTCCTAAGATATAATATAGACCCCTAAGTAAGGCGGGCATACCTGTCAGTGAAAATACTGGATTGAAACAGATTTGGCCACAGGTGAGGTCTTCCCAGGTAGTACTAAAGCTATTAAAGAATGAATCATTAAAGATACTTAAAACATTGAAGCACCTGATCCCAGCAAGTAGCGCTCCTAAGAGAAATGAAGAAGTTGCTGAGCCAAACTTTGTTTCTCCAAATTTACTCTTCCAAATTTATCAGTCATATAAGTCACAACACCTCCCTTGGGCCAGAATAAATAATGGGACAAAGAGACGTCAGGGATGCCACATTGTTGAGTTTCTGTCATAGGGATGAAACTAATAAGAGTGGAGAATACATATCTCCCACAATACTCTCTATATACATTATAAATTATATCCCACATCTTTTCTTTGTTTTCAGAGATAGGGTTGTGCTCTGTCACCAAGCTGGAGTGCAGTGAAGTGATAATGTCTCACTACAGCCTTTGACTCCTGGGTTCAAGCGATCCTCCTGCCTCAGCTTCCTGAGTAGCTGGAACTACAGGTGTGGGCTACTGTACCCAGCTAATTTTTTTTTTAATTTTAATTTTTATTTCTTTGTAGAGACAGAAACTTACTGTGTTGCCCAGGCTAATATTTCATATATTTTAATAAACATTCTGTATATTCATAGATTGCCTATGCTTTTTTAAAAATTATTGAAGAGACCTTGATAAGAAAGTATAGAAGAGTTAGGGATGCAATAGAGAACTACCACAGCAGTAGTGTCCATGTATGAGAGAGTCTTTTAGTCATTATATCATAATGAAAGTTGGGCATAGTGAAAAGACAGGCTCAAATTTAAACATAAATGACTGGATGTCTAGGCATGAACAAGTTACCCAAACTTTTTTTTTTTTTTTTTTTTGAGATGGAATTTTGCTCTTGTTGCCCAGGCTGGAATGCAATGGCACAATCTCTGTTCACTGCAACCTCCACCTCCCAAGTAGCTGGGATCACTCCTTCAAGCTATTCTCCTGCCTCAGCCTCCCAAGTGACTGGGATTACAGGAGTCTACCACCATGCCCGGCTAACTTTTGTATTTAGTAGAGACAGCGTTTCGCCATGTTAGTCAGGTTGGTCTTGAACTCCTGACTTCGGATGATCCACCCGCCTCGGCCTCCCAAGGTGCTGAGTTACCCAAACTTTGTGAATGTCTACTTCATTGATGAAACAAGGATTACAATACCAACTCATTTAATTGAAATGAGGATAAAAAATCACATATATAACGTACATGTACCATAATAGATCCTTAGTAAATAATAACTATTTTAGTTATTATTTTAAACAAATTATGTGTTTTTAATTCAGATCATATTATGTACTCCATGAGGCATTATATGGAAATTTAAAAATACTTAGCAAAATATTCATATGATAAATACTGGTAGTAAATTAAATAAACTGTAGTCTAAGTACATAAACATTATGGTACAAAATATTTAAATCATCAATCCGATAAATAAAAATATTTATACTCTTATTTAATTTTTTAAAACAAAATAGGGGCCGGGCATGGTAGCTCATGCCTGTAATTGCAGCACTTTGGGAAGTCGAGGCAGGCAGATCACCTGCAGTCAGGAGTTCGAGACCAGCCTGACCAACATGGTGAAACCCCGTCTTTACTAAAAATACAAAAAGGCATGGTGGTGGGCACCTTTAGTCCCAGCTACTCGGGAGGCTGAGGCAGGAGAATGGCATGAACCCAGGGGACGGAGCTTGCAGTGAGCCAAAATCAAGCCACTGTATTATAGCCTGGGCAACAGAACGAGACTCCGTCTAAAAAAAAAAACAAGACTTAGGTGTGGTGGTGGGTGCCTGTAATCCCAGCTACTCGGGAGGCTGAGGTAGGAGAATCACTTCAACCCAGGAGGCAAAGTTTGCAGTGAGCCGAGAGCGCACCATTGCACTCCAGCCTGGGCGACAGAGCAAGACTCCATCTCAAAAACAAAACAAAACAAAGTAGGCTATTTTATTTACCTGAATAAATTTCACTGATAGTCTAGATGTTTTAATAGAATCACTCCTGTGGTGGTAAAGCCAAAAATCTTTTAAAGCATTTGACCAATATCCATATTTGATATGTAGCCTCAGGCTTAGCTCTGGGGAAAGTGTTATTAAGTTTCATCTTTAACTTATTAAATGATTCTTGATCTAATATTTCTCAATCACAAAAATGTAGTTTCCCCCATATTTTGGACTGTTGGATATACGTGTTAATGAAAACATGCAAGTAGCAGGCATGTAAGAAAATATATGCAAAGATAGTTAATTATGGCAGCATTTCACGTTTGTTCAACAGAGTGAAGTATGTTTTGAACCATACACGTTGATGTAAATATGACTCATTATGGAATGTATGGGAAATTGAAATAATATATGTTTCTTGAATATTTTCTTGGACACTCAGAGAAATGTTGATAGATCACATTATCTCTTTACTGTATTCAACACGTTAAACAATAATTCTTTGATTTTCATTTGTTTACTCATTCATTCATTGAGTCACTCATTATCAAAATACGTATTCAGCACCCATAGTGTGAGGTCATTGAGTACCAACTATTTTGTAGGTACTAAGAATGCAGAAACAAATATCTTACTCTCCTTGATTACAAAGAAACTCAATCTCAGGTTTTCTTTTTTTTACAAGAAAATTTCCCTTTTATTGGAGAGAGAGGAACTCATATATTTATTTTATTTCTGAATTAAACTTTATCTCATTTAATATTTTCTGGCACATTTCCTCTTCAGATGATGCATTTACTTTAAGCCACACAAGCCTGTATTTGCATCTTTGACAGCAAAGGAGAGACTGACTAATGGAATTGATGCTTGGTTTGAATAATGTAGGATGTTGTGACAGTGACAATAGCAAGGAATCTTAAATAATAGGCCCTACCTGATGCAATTTAAAAATATGCACACTCTTGTCTTAGCCACTAATATGTTAGATTTCATTTCTGCTTCCACGAAGCAGCTGAGCGTAATCCATCTTGATGACAGTTGACAAGAGAAACTAATTTCTCTTAAAAGCATTTCCCAATTACCTTTTTTTCCCTTGAAAAACACTAAACATTTTGAAACAAATTTTGCTATGTCGCTTCTATATGTAGAAGGAGGATATTGAGGGATATGTGAGAATTTAAATGTTAGTTTCCTCCTTGGATTCCAAAAATTAACTTTTTATAGTAAATGGTCTGGG
The DNA here is from genome assembly GCF_007565055.1 of Rhinopithecus roxellana. Lineage (NCBI taxonomy): Eukaryota > Metazoa > Chordata > Mammalia > Primates > Cercopithecidae > Rhinopithecus > Rhinopithecus roxellana. The sequence continues at coordinate 141,060,383 of NC_044553.1, read as the reverse complement.
AACCCTTGATTGTAACAAACATTTAGGTAGATGTGATATACATGTCTAATGAATATAATTTAAAGGAAATAGATTCATACATCAACTTCTTTTGTACTTTAAACAAATACAGGAAGAAAAGAAAGACGGAAGGAAGGAAGGAAGGAAGGAAGGGAGGAAGGCAGGAAGGAAAGAAGGAAGGGAAAACTTTTTTTTCCATCATCTAAGCAAAACTGAACAAAATGGGAGAATCTTCATTACTCGTAGGTTCATTTGCAAAACTATTCAAAATCTTTAAACAAAAACAGCTAAGTTTAACAGCATGCACTACTGAAAAGATCTGAAATATTGTTATCTGTACTCTTTTACTTAAATAATGGCCATGTAATGAAAGTTCTCCATGATGATAAAATGTGTTTCATCTAGCGTCATTGAAGGAAATTTAAACAGTGAGAGAACGAGTATCTCTAGAATATCAGCAGGATTAAATATTACTTAACGGACTGCATCTATCATTTCAGTACCATTTCATTTTGTATATTCATCCTAATTTATATGAATCTTTCCTCAACAAAATTGTAATTAATTTTGTAATATGACTAGATAAGTTGTATGAACTTTTCCTTCATTCATAGTGATTTAGTATTAGGGACAAGATCAATAGAGTTTTAATGGATGAAGGAGTAAAATAAAAGACATTAAAGGGAAATGACTTGTTTTGGTAATGAGACATTGTATTATTTTTATGAAGATTAAGAGAGTTGGAGTTCATGTAGGGAAAAAACATGGCCAGAACATTTAATAGGCTTGACGATCACAAAAAAAGAAGAATGTAAGAATGTTTGCACTGAAATAACATGTAAGAATGAGAAGTTTGTAATATAATTCTAAAACTATACAGAGCATGTACGGTTGTTGAATAAGAATACAGAGTAGGAAAGTACCAAAATAGTTCAGATATATTTCAAAGGAGATGCTAAAAAAAATTGAAAATATTTATAATGATTATTGAAATGCCATCTAACTTTTGATACCCTCACTGGTAACAAGGATACAATGGGTGATAGAATTTAAAGCTTGAGAAAGGATTTCAAAAGATTTATTTTGAATGAACAGTTCTATAAATCCCTCTTCCTGCCCTGCTCTGCCAAGGGGAAGGGCAGGGTTACTAACTTCATACGCCAAAAGTAATTCCAAAATTTTCTGGGCTTCCAGGAAATTATTTAAAGACAATGTTCACAGAGATTTGTTAGTGCAGCCAACAATAAAAGGTCAGAAGGAGGTACACCACCAGTTTTAGATTCCCAGAAATTGCAATTGGATCCTATCACTGATACAGGCACAGGACTTTTCCCAAAGTGTTAAAACATATTTCTTTTTCAAAAGGCACAATTACTGCAAACTGCTGTGAGTCTTCTGCAAATATATTTTAGCTCAATATATTAGGTATCTAGAAACTATTCTGTTCTAAATTTATTATGGAACAAGACCTTCTGGTAAAGGTGAAATAAACATGTAGATTTCCAAATATCTCCATGAACTTTTCAGATAAAGCAACAAAATAAATTATATATTATTTGTCAGCCCTTAGAAGATGGAGTTTCTGCTAAATTTAATTACTCCAACCTAGCTTTAAATCATGAAAGACTTTCGATGAAGGTGGCTCCCACTAAATGGAACAAATTTCCCTAAGTGCTTGCTGGGTAAAAGAATGTTGACCAGGTGAGTGTGGCTAGAAACTGAAAGCTTTGAAATAAAGTGGCTGCATGTGGAAGATTTGCTTATTTATTGATTTAATTCCTGAGGTGGGTGATTTAATTCCATGGGTTTTCTTCCTACTTTATATTCTGAATTAAAACAGAGATTTATTTTTTCCTCTTAATTCAAAACCAAAGCAGGCAAAACCAATCAGGATGACTTTGATTTACCCCTAATTTTTCAGGAAACAAACTGAAGTCTTACTCAGCTGCTGTTTAGTCAGCGTTGCACATACAACTCCATCAAAGGAAATAAACCAATCAACCCACAAGTTAATACATACCCACTACCACAGAACATATAAAATACACCTAATAAAACTGGGAAAACAATTAATAATAGTGAAAAGGCTTCAACAAACATATGAAAAGGGACAAGTGTCTGAAGAGAGAAATTTACTAATGGGAAGTTTTGTTGTTATTGTTGTTGTTTACCTTAATTTTGCTCTTTTGGTTCCTGTGTTGTATACTGAATTTTTTTTCTGCAGAAATGCATGGTCTCCTTACCAATGCTAATTTGTCCCATTTCCCTGTATAAATCAATTCTGCTATGTTCTGCCAGTCCCTACAATGTTGCCAATATTAGCTCTTTTTTGACCTTAGCTCTTATACTTGATGTTTGAAGCACATGTGAGTGGGGCTTTCTTTATTAAATGGCATACGAAAAGGAGAGGCTTACGTATAAAGACAGGGCATAGCATCAAGAGTTTCTGGCTGCAGAGAAGGTGGCAAAGTCCTCATTGGGTGGCCAATCAGCCCGTAAGAAAGCAAAGAAGGTGAAAATAAGATCTCATTCAAGGAGGCTGTAGAGGCAGGATGGTACTTTAGTCAACCTGAAAATGTTGGCGTTGCAATGTTTAAGAAATTGAATCAAATATAACCGTAAGGTGACACAAACAATCAAAGCAAGGACTTGGCGATGAACTGGTGCCTGGGCCAAGCAATGTGGTCACGGAAGAGTCATGCCAACTTGCTCTTGAATGTATTAGCCAGAATTTGAAACAGTTCAGGATCTGAAAGCACAATTGTGGATTTCAGAAAGCTTACAAACCGAAACAGAGCAGCAGCAGGAACATACAATTTTTGACACCTTTTTTAGATCCTTTAATTCAGAGGTCCTCAACTAAGATGATTTTGCCTCCCAGGGGACATTTGGAAATCATCTAGTGGGGAAAGAGCAGGGTTAATGTACTGCAATGCACAGGACTGCTCCCAAACCAAGAATCACCTGACTCAAAAATGTCAGTAAGGCCGGGCATGGCGGCTCACGCATGTAATCTCACCACGTTGGGAGGTTGAGGAGGGCAGATCACTCGAGGTTAGGAATTTGAGAGCAGACTGGCCAACATGGTATCACCCTATCTCTACTAAAAATACAAAAACTAGCCAGGCAAGGTGCTGTATGCCTATAGTCCCAGCTACTTGGGAAGCTGAGGCAAGAGAATCGCGTATATCAGAAAGCAGAGGTTGCAGCAGTGAGCTAAGATCACACCACTGCCCTCCAGCCTGGGCAATAGAAGGAGATTCCATCTCTAAAAAAGATAAAAAAATAAAAAAGAAAAAAACAAAAGAAAAGAAAGTCAGTAGTACAGATATTGGTAGATATTGAGAAACCCTGCATTTTGCCTCTTCTTGAATAATTATTAAAATGCTCTAATTTCATTGCATTTGTACAGTTGTGTTCTCATTTTTCCCTTTCTTTGGTTGTACAGTATCTTTTCTCCTGAAGAATAAGAAAAACCCGAAAGGATAGAGAAAAAGTTAAATAGCATAGAGGACATTAGAAAGTAAAAGGTTTCATGTTTTTCTTCATTTTTCTTCATTTTACTGTGCCCCCAAACCTAATTTAATTTAAAAGAAAGGTAGTATAAAGGATGTTAAAATCCACAAAAAATTAGTTTGAAAATATTCTCTCTCAGCATTTTTGGGAGGGTTTTCAATATCATATGCAGTGTTCCAGCAAACTTTGCACCTGACCCAGAGTAGACCCTGAGAACTGCAAAAATTCTCAACATACAACTCTTTCCAAACTCCTGCACTAAGAGACTTCACCAAATGCTAGCATGGCTTCTAGAAGCTTAAGGTGGTGCCCCTATTATGACTCCAATTCCCCCTAAACTGTCTGTCCAAGAAATTCAATGCTGCTAGGAAAGTTTACCATTTGTTCCAGACAAAACCTGGTAAGGCTGATAACTCCCTAGACCTCTTCTTAGAACTTAGAAAGTGTCCAATTATAAATCCTTTCTCTGCCCCTTTGAGATGGAAATCTACCACCCAGAACTGTCTCCTCAAAGACTTGGAAGTAGTTCTTTGAAATGCAAAGATTCAAGAAAATAACTCTCACTCTGACTCCCTGTGGGAGGCTAAGGGGCTAACTTCAGTGGGCAGGCAATGGGCTCCTTACTCCAACTTGCAAAACTACCACCTGTCATAAAGATATGAGAATTTTGTTTCTCTTCCAGATAAGTGCCAATTAGCAAACCTGGATAACCAAGTGAGTCACATGTACCAAACTCTTTTAATGACCTCTCAGTGTCTTTCTTTCATCCCACCCCACCAGGCAGCATTTTAAAACTCTCCTGCCTTTTGGTTCAGCAAAGTTGAGCTCAGTTTATTCCGAACTCTCTTGCCTACTGCAATAGTTATCATTGAATAAAATCTGTCTCTGTTGCCTTTAACTAGTGTCCAGCTTTGTTTGTCTTTGACAACTCTTACAAACAACAACAATAGTAGCTGTCACAATGTGGCGATTTCTTAAATATCCTGCCAGCAGAATAATGAAAAGAACAATGAGGTATCTGTCTGTGAATGGGAATTTTCTTATAGACTATTGTTACAACTTTGTAGGGGAAGGAAGACTTTCTTTCACCCTCTAAAGTTTCTTTCATGGTCTATGAAATAAAGTTACAACAGCCAGATCAGCAGGACCAAAGATACACAAATGTATTACATGCTTGGGGGCATCACTAGAAAAAGGGTGAATAAACAGAAAACAAGTGAGATTTATAATATTTGTCCTCCTCTGAGGAGAGAGGAGAGGACAAATGTAGATAACTTAGGGGAGAGTAAATTATTTGGGGAAAGATAAATGCACCCTTAGAAGAAGAGGTGATAGTTTGTGACTAAGTCTGTCTGGGTGTGGTGCCAACTTCTAGAGTCTCCTCTCCTGTGATAAGTCTTAATCTTGTCTGGGGAATGGACAAATGTTGGTCAAAGGGTACAAAGTTGCAGTTAGACAGGGGCATATTGAATTGTATTAAATATTCAATATGGCGGCTTTGTTAATTAGCTTCATTCAGGGATTCCACACTGTGCCTATGTGTGTGTATAATAACATCAATGTGTATCCCATAATTATGTACAATTATAATTTGTCTAAAATTTGTATTTGATCTTAAGAAAAAGAACTTTTAAAATGAAACTCCCAGATTGATGAAACTTCCAGGGAAAGGATTGATGACAATTGATTTCCTTTTGGAATATCTGTCTTTACACAGATAGGAAGAGTTCCGAGAAAGCCTCTTCCGGCATTTGCTGTGTTTCAAGTGTCCTCCGCTCAGAGTAATCCATACACGAAGGCAGCATATGTTAGAGGCCACGTCCTGATCATCTTCATCTTGCTCGTCAGACAAAAAGGGATGAAAATGTCACATTAGTTAAGGTAAGACTAGATATTGTGTATGTTTGCTTTCAAATTTATCATCCATCAAAGAGAGCTCTGTAGTGGTCACCACAATCTGATCAGGAAAACATTTTGTGTTTGAAGATAAGTCCAACACTATTTCCCAAAGCAAGAAAAGAAAAGTCAGTTGAGTCAGGGATGATGTACAGGTACTTAACTCCTCAACTGGATCTTAGGCACAGATGAGCTGATGATCAACACATCTCACATCCTTGATTCAGTAGAAATCTGTAGGAGTCAGTCAGGTACACATGCAGGAGTAGGCAGAAGATAGCAAATAGGATTCAGATACCTGTCAGTGGTGGATTTTTCAGATGATAATGTGAAACCAACTTAATGATTTGTCTCATGATAACAAGCAAAACAGCCAAATACAGAGCTTTATGCAACCAAGTCACAACCCAAAGAGACCATTAACATCACACTCAATCTCAACCACATTACTTTTAAAGAAGAACATGCATGAATCTTGAGAGTGTCCCACTTGGAACTGGAGATACGTGAAGACAACACAGGAAACCTTTCCCCACTCCCCTGCTTCCTTACTTTAAAACATCCAAATTCACGTATTTGATCTTCTTACAAATAATTTAGTATAAAGAATGATCACTTTGATTTGAGCAATAAAGTTACTTTACGAAGAGTGTAAGAGTCTAGTCCAGAATCCACTTTAAAAAAATTATTTCTATTGACTGTACTGCCACAGTAACTTACCACACCCCAAATCCTCTGAAATCTAGGCACGTTGGAGGGCAACCTAGATGGCAAAGGAAGAACAGGCTCAAGTGACAAGAGCCATGAGTCATAGTTCCAATTCACTAGCAGTTTGCTATGGGAAACTGCCTCTATATCTACAAAATAATGACCTTCAATTTGTTGTTGTTGTTGAATGCCCTTTCAATTGGAGCCTTCTCTCTTATTTTTCAAATTGTAGGCGTTGCAATATCTAATACCGCGGTCATTGTAATAGGAAAGAGACCTGAACATAACATTTTTAGCTGTGTATTTAACACAGACCGAGAATCAGACTGCATATGTTTGCATCTTTGTATCTTCTATTATTTTCATAATAGTCCTACTTTCCAGAAAGGGAGTGATGCAAAGAAACAATAATAGATTTTATAAAATTAGGGCTCCTTTGTAAATACAGAAAATAAAATCTCATGCCACAAATTAGAAATTATAAAGATTAAGGAATAGTGTGTGGTCATCTATGTTTCTTTGGCTCTGCTAGTTTTAAAAATAATGTAGTCAACTGGGTTTTGTATAGCACTCTCAGTAAATGTACATACTGATTAATTTTTCTACAAGTAGTTTTCCATTTGTTGACTCATTTGATTATCAACCCTGTGGTAGTAGCTACTATTAGATGGGTGAACAGCATTCAAGTCAATATTCTCCATCACATAGTGGATTTTCCAACTGTGTCCAATGGCACAGACAGGTAGAGCAAGAAACAAACAGAAACAAAATCAAGAACTAAACCGATGGCACAGATTGGAGGTCATAGATAGTTTTGAGAGTGATAAAGGGTGATTAAGAGTCTGAGTACAGTGAACCAAGACAAGAATGATAGATGAGACAACTGAAGTAGCTAGTATAGACAAACCATTCATGGAGTTCTACTTCAAATGGGAACAGATTAACAGCAGACAACAAGTAGGAGACACAGAAACTAAGTTAGGGAATATTACAGTATATTCAAATGCTGATGGGGATAACAAAGCAGAGAGAAAATTTGATCGATAAGATAGCAGATAGAAGAGCTAGTTAGAAAGCTGCCTACAGGAGGCTGGGTGCTGTCTTATGTCTGTAGTCTCAGAACTTTGACAAGCCAAAGTGGGTAGATCGCTTGAGCCCAAGAGTTAGAGACCAGCATGGGAAACACTGTGAAACCCAATGTCTGCAAAGATTGGAGAAAACAAACAAACAAACAAACATACAAAAAACCAGCTGAGTGTGGTGGTGGGCACCCATAGTCCCAGTTACTCTGGAGGCTGAGACAGCAGGATCACTTAAGCCTGGGAGTTAGAGACTGCAGTGAACCAAGATTGTGCCACTGCACTCTATCTTGGGCAACAGAGTGAGACCCTGTCTCAAGAAACAAATCAAGACAAACCAAAACAAACAAAAAAAAAAACTTCCTGGAAGAGATAGCATTTTAGTTTTGATTCAATATGCATTTGAGAAGAGAAAGTGGGAGGTATACACCTCACTAGTGGTAGTGGGCAAAACATGGGTTTCTGGTTAAGCCCTATCCCATCTGAATTTCCTGTTCACAACAAAGTTAATTGTCTGTTGTCAGGAGCATCTTAAAAGGCATTAAAGTAGAAAAGCCACAAGTATCATCAGGCTTTACAACAACATTATTAACGAGCATATTCCACAGACCTAATACCTGTGGCACGATCTTGAAAATAGGCCTATGGAAAAAGTTGTTCCTCAAAATGACAAACACGCTGCCCTATTTATTTTCTCATGTTCATGGTGTTACCTGCTCAGTGTGTGACTCTGATGTAGGCATCAGCTGGTGTGTACTGAACTCTTGGAAATCTGTGTATAATGAGATAGGAATTACTTGCACAGTGCCAGAGAGTCCAAATCTCTTTCCAAAAATGTTTTTGTTTCCCTCCTAAGGCTTGTGATTATATGGGTGAGAACCAGTAACAATCTGTGCTATGTTTGGTGTTGTTCATGTCCCTGTAATGACAACAACAGCTTTTATCATTTTATTCAAAAGTACACAGGTCCCCAAATTCCAGTGACTTTAGGGACATCGCTGAGGCCAAGAGGGAGGGCAGGGAAGGGCAATTCATACGTTATATGACTCCCCTTGTGCTCAAAACGACTTCTATTTTTTTTTCCTTCCTACATTCTCTGTTTGCTCATCATATTCTCCCTCCTAGAACCCCCAGCTGCTGCACAGTCTCCTCTCGTCTTCAGAATATCTGCTCCCTGATGAGAAATCTCAACTCGAGCTGAATTCCCTAAGCAGGCTTATTAAGCTATTTTCCCCATAAAGAAAAACCCATTTTGATGCCTACCTCCAAGAACACAGAACTTTTCCATCTTGCTATTTAACTATTACCAGGAATATTATTCTTAATTCTTTAGTTAAGGAACTAGTTAAGGAATTCAGAATAGGAATTACTATGGCTACTGTAAATAAGAATGCAGCTTTTTTGGGGTCATGCTTCATGCAAAGATTCAGGAAAACAAAGCAAAACAAATAACGACTAAAATAAGATTACCATACTTTTGTCTTTTTCTTCTCCTGAAGCTTTATTCTTCCTAAAGTGTCTCTCCACAGATAGAAAAGTTGGTGCCCATTCAAGTCTCCAGGTTATCCCAGAATTTACTGAAACAAACAAATAAACAAACAAACAAAAAAAATTGTCAGGGAGTCTGATTGGTTGTCCTAGATAATAGATCCATACTGGGTCTCATTGTGAGGAGACCAGTCCCTGGCTTTGCCCAAAAATTTGCACTTGATTTAGCTACTGCCATCACCTTTGAGCGTATATAAGCCAATCCAGGTTGATTAGTAACTGTGTTGAATTTCAGTTGTTGTTCTCAAAATCTCTACTTGCCTGCGGCTAAAGGCAGGGCTATGCCCTGGGAAGTTGGACACCGTGACTGAATACTCCACTAAACAGCGAAATAGGAGAAAATCAAATGGAAATGTGTAGTGGTATTATTCAAGAGAAAAGAACAAGTAAAAATATTGGTTAGACCAAAAGAATAGTTACCAACATTAATATAGGGAGGCAAATTTGTCCACAGCTATAAAACTCACAAAAGAAAATAGTACTTGCTGAAGTACTGAATAAATTATATATTTATATGTAATGAAAAATAGACATACATATGCATAAAATTTTCTATATATTATGTACTTATATGTACTAGATGTGTATACATGTACATAGATTGCTATATATGCATGTAATACATATACAGTATAATCTACTATATATTATATGTATATATTTGTCTACATACTCTAATATACAAATATTTTTTCTCCTTAAAATATAATTCTACACCTGTAATCCCAGCACTTTGGGATGCCGAGACGGGTGGATCATGAGGTCAGGAGATGGAGACCATCCTGGATAACACGGTGAAACCCCATCTCTACTAAAAATACAAAAATTAGCCCGGGTTGGGGGCGGGCGCCTGTAGTCCCATCTACACGGGAGGCTGAGGCAGGAGAATGGCATGAACCCGGGAGGCGGAGCTTGCAGTGAGTGGAGATCAGGCCACTGCACTCCAGCCTGGGCAACAGAGCGAGACTCTGTCTCAAATATATATATATATATATATATATATATATATATATATATATATATATATACAATTCTAATTAAAAATCTTAAGATCTTTCCAAGGAGAAACACATAAAGCCTTGAGCAGATACTTACCATCGTGAACTACTCTGCAGTCTTCTGAAACAAGTTACTAACTCAGGTTTCTATGTCTTTGAGTGCTTCTATAAAATCCCATTAAAGACAATTTTGCCTCTTATAGCCCTTTGGCTGAGAATAAATTGTAATATAGAAAGTGACCTGTGTATGCATTTCTTACTATGATGGTATACGTTTAAGCCAGAGGAGCAAGGGCCACGTCCTCTGTGTTGAACCTTTACCTTCAATATTCTTTATTGCCTGTAACAAAGCAGGGCTGTTGCTAAACTCATATCCCTGCCTCTAGCCACAGGCAAGTAGAGATTTTGAGAACAGTTGAAATTCACCACAGTTACTGATCAACCTGGGTTGGCTTATATAGGCCCAAAGGTGATGACAGTAGCCAAATCAAGTGCTTTTGGGCAAAGCCAAGGTCATTCTGAAGGGCATTAAGGCAGTTATTGGACAAATCCCATTATGCTTTTTGTCCACCTGATTATCTCAGAGAGTGTGTGTGCGCATGTGCACATGCATGCATTGCTTATTCTGCTTTAAATAAGCTGCAAGAGTATTTCGAAGGGAAACAAATGGAGGATAAATTATAGATTGGAATAATCAGCTTGAGATTAAAAAGTGGAACTAGGGATTAGAAACCCTTTCATTGTATTCACTCATTTATTTCCTTAATCATTTATTCTATTAAATTTATTCTATTAAATGTACTATTTAAGGAGGTTTTGCTCAGTATCAGGTAGTGCACACTGATGGTAAAACTGTGCTAAGTAAGATAACTTCAGTTGTTCTCTTGTTGCCCTTTTGTTTGGTGCTGGAATATGAGTTAGGTCTTTTAAGTCACCAGCTGGTGAAGGTCCATTGTCATGCTGTTTAAGTCTGCTCTGAGCAATTCTACAGTCCTAGGTATGACAACTGACAGCAATAGTGGACACCCCAAAACCTAGAACTGTGGTTCTTCTATCTATTAAGCCTGTGGTTCTGTAGGACACAGAGATATCATGAAAGAGCATATTTGAAGTCAAGATATGTAGTCTCTGGAAACCAGGGGTAGTGATTTCATAGAAAAACTCCTGAAATTGGTCTATTGAGGTTGAGTTTTGGGTATTTCCTCTGGTTCCTACCAGTAGGAAGGGTTAAATTGATTGGCAGAAGAGAAATAAAATTAAGTGCCATAACTTTACTTTTTAAGGGAAATAAAAAATCCATTTTCTTTTACAATAAAAAAAGAGGGCATCTGTCTTTGATTTTTCAATGCTGACTTAATGCTCATTCCCACATCACACTCAAAGTGACCCTGGCAGTTGTTTGATAATGAATCTGCTTTGAAATTCATTGCAGAAAGTGAAGTCTGCACGGGGAATCCAAGACTCTGCCATGTAGGGGATAGTTTCACATAAGCCCAAACCCTGTTAGCACAGTTACATTTACACTGAAGTTTTCATGAGCTAGTTACAAAAAATATGAGTGAAGGACAGCCAGAAACTTCCATGCTGCCAGTTCCTCCATCTTTCCACAGGCAGTAATATAAACTGTGCCCTTTACTAAGGAATATTAAAACTGGTATTGAATTTAGGAAGGTAGTGCCTATGTAGCTTTTCCTATAGAAATCAGTTTGCAAATCTCCTACATTTTGCTAAATGTAATATAACTTGAATGACGGTTTTTAATGTAATAACAAAGTCTGGGAAAGATAAGTAGGTTGTATGTATTCACACATAAATTTGTGCAACTATGTAAGAGAATAATTATAGTACAATGAGCCTGTAGCAAACATTTCTACAGAATTTTCACATTTCAATAATTTCTTTCACGTATTTTTAAAATTCAAATTTGGTGCTTCCTGATATAGAAGGGAGTTTGAGAAGTATTGTTTCCCTAGTTTTTGGATTTAAAAAAATGAGACCCAGGTATGTTAACTGATTTTCCTGATGTCATATCTAGTGCACCTATGACTCTCTCTGATTCTCTTTCTACTAAAGTCTCACTGTACCAAAGTCAGAAAACAAGTAGCAGTTAAATTAGGTGGACTTTGAGATACAACGCAAGGCTGAGTCCGCTATGATTGGACAGAAGTTCTCTTTATATGGCTCTGCAATTCTCCCACGTTTCAGGTTAACAGTAGAGTCACACAGTGACAGCAATAAAAGCTCCAGAATCAGACCAGCTCAACTGGGCTTCATTCTCATCTTATTCACTGTCACAGTCAATTACTTCTCTTCCCCAAGTCTCAATTTCCTCAAATGTAAGATAAAAAAAAAAATAGCATTTCCCTCCAATGCTTTTTGCAAGGATTTACTATTTGAAGCAAGTAAATCATTGGGCACCATGCCTGGCATGCTGCAAGCTCTCTACAAGTGTTGAGTTGTTACCATTAGCATACACACATATATTGGATTCTTGTAAATGAAAGAAATCTTTCCACACCCACATATTGTCTCTGGGATTTGCACTGATGGGAAGGGCACTTTCGTAGAAATGTGGAGCACAGTATGACTTCAGAAAAAAAAAAAAAGACAATTTGAAACCCAGGATAGATGAGCTTTCTGTTTTCAAGGAACTATAGCAACTTTTAAAATAGTTCTGGAGCATGGTAGAAGTTCCATTTTAGTAAGTTAAAATGCATTTTATAATAAAATAACAAGGATTTTTATTCTTCCTTAGGGAGATAAAGACAAGGATGATGGTGGGGAATAAAATAGGGGAAAAAGAAAGACAAGAGAAGGATTCAATAAACAACTGGAATCTCCAGTAACTTGCTGGCAGGGAGGAGGCTAAAGAGCACAAAGGTCAATAAAAATATTACTGTATTAGAAAACACTGAAGTACCTCAGGATGATAATTTTTGAGATGGTTAATTTTGGTGGGTTGTTTATAAGTTTCTTTCAGTAAAATTCCATTTCATGAATCAACCATATGTTAGTGATACATTGAGCAAAAGCAGGTGGGGAAACATGGCTAGTCAGGTAAGTACAGAGTATGGGAAGGTGACAGGGAGCAGCACTAGAGCCTTCAAAACAAATAAGATCAGAAAGTTGATGGGGCTAGGAGCCAGGAACATGCAAGCTCACCTGAGAAAGCTCCGAATGTCCCAAATGCACAGAAAGCAGAAATGATTGGAACTAATGACTCTAGAAGGCCAGAGGAGGTGAAGGTGTGCAAATTACACATCCACATATATAATAAAAAAGCATATTCCATATATAAATATTTGGATAACATAGCATGTCTTATGTCTATTGTTTTGAATTCCGTGTGCTTAATTCATGAATCCTTTGCTATGTCATTTTAATGAGGCAGGAAAAATGCATTGTTTCTCAAAGTTGTTTGGCATTTTTGGATTTAAAGGAACATAATGACTAGAATTTCACATTGATTTCTAGACTTTACTGTACTCTCTTTTGCTATCATATAAACCTTCCCCTAAAGCTGTTCCTTGTGGCTTTTAAAGACCGAGTGGCCCTGTGAGTGGAATGGCCTGGTGGGGGGAATCAGCTATAGCATCTTCGCTGCTCCTCTGTTTCTGGGGTGCCATTTCAGTTCATGATCATGTGCCCTGCATTCAGTCAGATCCCCACTCAGATCTCAAATTCTTATACTGCCGCTGCCAACATGCCTCGCTTCTAGAGACCTCCAATTCCTCATAGGCTAATAATTAAAGACCCTGCAAAGCCTGCTGCAAAATGCTAATCTCATTTATGTTAAATAAAGCATGACAAACTGGTAGCGTTGCAGAGGTCAAAGTTATAGTTGTCATTAGGTAGATTTAATCTTAGGATAGAGTCAGCCAAGCACCTAAATAATTTTTATCTAAAAACCTCAGAATAGTTCATACTGTTGACACTATTATTAAATCGTAACATATTTTGCTAATTACTAACACTAATTAAATCCCTAGTCTGTGTCAGATATTTTACTAAGAACATGATAAGAATGAATGCTCACCACAACCCTGTGAGTTATGAACTCATGATTTTCCCAGTTTAGGGATGAGAAAACTGAGGCTATCAGGTGTGAAATTACTTTCCTAAAGCTGCACGATTGGGAAATGGCAGAATCCAATTCAGAAACTGCAGGTAAAGTGGAGTAATCATGACACCTGTTGATTCAATTCCATTCCCTGTTTGCAAAAGTTGCCTCCAGAAAGGAAGTGTCATCTTCATTCTTGGGACCCAGATGTAGTACCTTGCACCTCCATTCTTGCTTATGATCAGAAAAGAGGAAGGGAATGGCCACTGAAATGCCCACATGCAATCTCATTCATCTGATATTCTAGTCCAGCCCCTACTGCATGTCACTCTATATCAGGCAGAAAGTGAGGCCAAATTAAATCTGTCTGTTAAGACACCCAGATTTGCAGCAAGTAGAGATGCTCTTTACTCTTTCTGTGAAAGCTCTGACTGAAAAGACAAAAAGAATTTAATCAGTCACTCTGCAATGCCGCTCTGGTAACTGTAAAGTTTTTGACTTGCTTCCCGCATTTGCCTGTCCCCTTTAGTTCCAATGGCAATGTGCAGTGCTTTGTTTGGGATAAACCCTCCTGGCTAAGCTTTGATAATTGGATTACTCACACACTGTGTGAGTAGCTCTTAGAAGTCAGCAGTTTATGGAGTTGAGCACACAGGCAAGTGCTGGACCAGAAAGGACACACTTTTCCAGGCTTGGCTCGGGGTCTTCATGATGCTTTAAAGTTTGATGATCTGGAGTGGAAATGCCAGAGCAACCTGCGGGTGGTAAAGAACAGGTCAGTGCTGCTCATCACTCAGGCAAAGAAACACAGTACTGGAAGGCAAACATGCATTTGGATGAATTGTGAACTTTTTGCTTGAATCTCTCTGAATATCCTGTGAGATTAAGGTCAGGAGATTATGGCAATACTTTACCAGTGGCAAGACAAGCTTCCTTAGCAAGACTTATTCAAAAGTCAATGCCCTGGTTTCAATGACCTTGGTAAAATCTGACGATGTACGTAACTATTTGCCACAAGTCATTAATCAGCCATGTTGCTGAACTAAAAGAAGGAGAAGTAGGTCCCATTCATACTCAAACAACATTTCTCTGTAGTGAGACAAAAAGTGAAAAACTGGTTGACGTTTTTGAACAAAAAGATGAGGTGAGTCATTCCATTACCACTGCATGGAAACTCATACAGTTCTTAAAGTGGGTTGCCTTACTGCTCTTCTGCCTACGTATCACTGTTGCTACCAAACAGAAGCTAAGAAGAGCCAGGTTCATGCATCTCAGGTGGATGCATGTTACCTCTTAAAGAAGGTATCACATTGTAATATATGGTAATTATATGTTTTCTCCCCATGTGACTATGAGTTTCTTTTACATGGCAGTTTTATTCATCTTATTTCTCTGGCACCTGGTATTATCTCATAGAGTAGGCACTCAGTAAATACTCTGTTAAATGACACGAAAATCACAATCATTATTTGGAAATCTTGTTCAAAAGGATTTACTTATGTTAATTCTGATCCTTACAGCATCTGTTCAAAATAGAGGCCAGGCATGGTGGCTTGCACCTGTAATCCAAGCAGCTTAGGATGCCAAGGCAGGTGGATCTCTTGAGCTCAAGAGTCTGCGACAATCCTGGGCAACATGTGGAAACTCCATCTGTACTAAAAATGCAAAAAAAAAAAAAAAAAAAAAAAAAGTTAGCCAGCTGTGATGGTGCACGCCTTCAGTCCCAGCTACTTGGGGGCTGCGAAGGGAGAATTGCTTGAGCCCAGGAGGTGGAGGTTGTAGTGAGCTGAGATTGTGACACCGAACTCCAGACTGGGTAACAGAATGAGACCCTGTCTCCAAAAAAAAAAAAAAAAAAAAAAAAAAAAAGGGCGGGGGAAAGGAGTTATATGCGTTTTATGAAACAAGAAAATTTAGGCTAACAAACAAATTGCTGAAAGTCACATAGCAGCAAGAGGTAGATCAAAGATAATGCTAAAAGGTAGTCTGAGGCAGTAAACCAAGTTTTTCCAGTACCAGAAAGAATGACTGAAAAAAAAAAAAAAAAAAAAAAAAAGGAGACCAGGAAACTTCAATTGCTGGAAGACCCTGTACAGCCTTGAACAAATCATTTAGCCTTCACTGCCTCCATTGCAATTCTGCAAATGTAATAATCATTTATTGCCTAAAGGTGGCAGTTAATTTAGATAATCTCATAGGTCACCTCAGCTACAGAAAAAAAAAAATTATTAACAATTCTTATTATTGGATTAACATGAAGTCATTATTTAAGACAATATTGAAATGTCTTTCATTTTCAAGTAAGAGAATTATACTGTAATGTAAACATCCTTAAAAACTGCCCATTTTGTTCTCTTGTCTAAATATTTTATAAGCATTTAACTCAGCCTTGGACTTCTTTAAGATAGTATCAAGTGACTTGAGACATTTGAGAAAACTTGATAAAAGCTTCTGGAGAGCCTGTTTTCTTTCATAAATTCCTCTTATTGACAATTAAATATTAAGGAAGGTGTAGGGTTGAGAATGATTACATTAAAATGAAACATAAGCCTGTTGTTGGAGGCCTATTTTCGTGACGTGCAAAATCATAGAGTTTTGAATAAGGTCAAAAATAAAGACAGCAGCTCTACCAAAAGGAGCTTGTGTTTCTTTTTATCTTTTAGGAGACAGACAGAACTTATTAGGCTGGAGCATTCTAATCAGAAAAAGGCATTGTTCAGGGAAAAACTGAGGCACATAGTTCAGTAAAAATAGCTTTCAGGACCAAGTTCAGGTTAGGTGAAGAGAAAGGAATGAGAAGTACATAGCTCAAAACTCGTTAGAACATTGAGAACTGGTGTTTGGATAGCTGCTTGAATAACTGAGATCTACCTAATACATCGTTTCTTCATGGATCTCTTAGAATCCTTTCAAATTCATGTTATCGGTATTCCAGACCTATCATTCTATTGAGAGTCCTTTCTTCTAGATTATTTTAATAATTATAGCTGAAAGCTACAAAATATTCTGTATGGCAAAAGATTCTTAAAATAATGAAGAACTCATTCTTAAAATAATGAAGACATAGATTATACATTTATTAATGAAATGAAAGAAAGAGTAGCTATATAAATATAAGATAAAGTAAGCCTCAGAGAAAAACAAATTAAAAGAGGCAGAGAGAGACATTTTATAATAATAGAAGAGTCAATCCATTAAAAAGCCATAGCAACTTAAATGTATATGCACCAAAAAATGCAAGATATGTATAGCAAAACTGATGAAACTGATAAAAGCATTAATATTTCTCCGTGTTCTTGGTAGAAATGTAAATATTTGTCAAACAATGAGTAAACAACGGAGGATAAAGGCAAACAGATTCATAATGTGCAACAAATTCCAAAGCACTACTACAGAATGAGTTTGATTTCTTTCTTTCTTTTTCTTTCTTTCTTTCTTTCTTTCTTTCTTTCTTTCTTTCTTCATGGGTTGTTGGTGGCTGCGTTGTTTTATTTCTGTTGTTAGTGTTAGGTCTGTGAGTTGATCGTTCTTGTCTTGCCTGTTTGGACGATGGTCTTCCTCTGTTATATTTCTCGTCATTCCTTCCTTCTTCCTCTTTTCTTCGTCCTTTCTTTCGTCGTTTTTCTTTATTTTCTTTTTTCTTGTTCTCTTTGTCTTTTCGCTTTTCTCTTCTTTTCCTTCCTTCTTCTTTTTCTTCCTTTCCTTTTTCTTCTTCTCTGTCTTCCTTCTTCCTTCCTTCCTTCCTTCCTTCCTTCTTTCTTTCTTTCTTTCTTTTTCTTTCTTTCTTTCTTTTTTTTTTGAGACAGAGTCTCTCTCTGTCACCCAGGCTGGAGTGCAGTGGTGCAATCTCGGCTCACTGCAACTTTCGCCCCCTGGGTTCAAGTGATTCTCCTGCCTCAGCCTCCTGAATAGCTGAGACTACAGGTGCTCGCCACCACACCCGGATGATTTTTTTTGTATTTTTAGTAGAGACGGAGTTTCACCGAGTTAGCCAGGATGGTCTCGATCTCCTGGCCTGGTGACTCGCCCGCCTCGGCCTCCCAAATTGCCTCAGCTGGGATTACAGGCATGATGATTTCTAATATACACAATTCTGAAACAGAAGTTACAAGGAAGGTTCTGGGGCAACAAAAATCTAGAGGCTGGCTATCAGCTCCCAAGGGACTTCAAATCCTGTTGTACTCACAAGGACATTTTTCTAAATTTCTCTTCTTTCCTCCTTTATTCTAAATCAGATGAATATTTGGCTTCTGCCTCATACTTCTAAGTGTAGGATAGAGACTGACAGGAGAAAAACTAGGTTATATTCAGTACTAAATATGTCTAAAGGGACAGAACTTGTGTTTCACAAATTCTGCAGCGTGCTAAACTATGTCTCCCAAACAGCTGTTATCAGTTCAGAAGGTCTGAAGCTTCCTTTTATCTTGGTGACCATCCTATGTGTAGCAGCAAGAATATAAATGAATATTAAATGTATATTTGATGTTGAAATAATTAGTGAATAAATGTAACTAAGTATTCCAGCACAAATATCACTACACCATATATGTAAATACAAACATACATTAAAAAAAATCACATGAGAATATTTTGGCATGGCTTGAATCTTAATAGAAACCAAGCAATAACAAATAAATTAAAAGTGGCATAGCGTATTTAGACCATGATTAGGTTGTGTACATTTCCAAGGAAGGCCGTGGTGTTATCAGGCAAATGTGAGCTCAGTCTTAATGATAAATAAATGTCAAAGTAAGTCAGAGTCTGACGAAAATGTTACTGGCCTTTTTTGTCCTTCTTCCAAAGAAGTAACATATATAAGACTTGTACTTTATCGGTTTTAACTTCAGGGCTGACATCCATCATCACTGATAAATGGCTTAAGAAGAGGGACTGTCTGCAAAGCCATACCATCTCTTTTCTTTTATTCCTACTTGCCTGTACTTTGCATTTTTGTGATAGATGCCAGTTTGGCTAGCATACCTCCATCAATATGAGAGGATATTAAATAAGTCATCTAAAGAACTGTCCTCAAGCCCCACCATCCCTACTCCCTCTTTTCACATGTGGGAATGACTATAGAGGGATTTATGCTTCTATGCCATTGGGTTTCACAATCAGCACTCAAGTGTACATTCTTAATTTAGGATTTGTCCAGTATTATCAAAACTCACCAACCCTGACAGCATATGGCTTTTACTTACAGCTGAAGTTTATTTTAATTCAAGGAGTATAAATAGAAAGTAAACAGGAAAAGAGTCACAATTTTCTTTCTTTTTTATTTTTTTTTATTGGAGGCTTAGGGCACTGATAGCAATCACTATTTGATAAACAGAGAAGGCAACGGGAATACTATAAAATAGTAGATGTAAAATCCACCATCAACACACAACCATATTAAATTACTCATTTTATTGTCCTGTCCTGGCAATGTTAAAGTAAACTTTAGGCTTGCAAGTAAGAAAGATTAATGACAAGTACTAGGAAATAATTGGAGAAGGCTTTTTTTTTTCCCTTTCTTATTTCTTCATTAGTGAATTGGAAACACTGTCAATTGCATAACCTATAACCTTCCCCAGATACCTTGCTAATATAATCCTGATTTTTTTATTACAGTTTTGTGCTTGGCCTCAGTATCCCTACCATATCTATAATGGTATGCTATAGTTAGGCATACCGTTAGATGGTCAATGAGAACTAGAGCTTCCTGGGAAATCTCTTGGAAAAAACAACAACAAAAAAAGAGGTTCAGGCATAGGGGGCACCTATCTTTTCTCTTTTACTTACTTTCAAAATGAACATGATATCGGGGGTGTGACAATGAGGAGACAGGCATATGAGTAACACCTAACATAGAAGATATGGCAAAAGTGACATGTTTGGGTCCCAGATGACATCACTGAGATTTTGAACCCAATACCTCAAAATGCCTACCTTTTATTGTCTGGGAATAAACAAACAAACAAAAAAAAGCAAAATGGACAAACACAAACACCTGTTTGCTTGAGCCATACTTTTTCTGTTACTTGCAGGATAATATAAATCTATGAAAAACGTATTATAATTCCTGATGTTAACACTGGACTTGAAATTGTTGATTGTACAATTTCTTGAAAGGGCATGTGGATGTGAATTTCAGTCCATAAGTTCAAGTGTGCAAATAATATAACTAGTGTTTTATTCCACTGTGAGGCAGGATAAAACATTAACTCTGTCTTTTCCATTGTTTCTCTGAATCAAGTTTATCACACAGTTATGGAGTCCTATGTTGCACCAAGGTCTGGGGAAAGAAAGAAGAGAATCTTCATCAGTCCTGTTATGGGTTCACTCAGTTAAATAAACATCGTGTCTGCGGACAAGGCCTCTCTAAGTCCAGGAGAGTTCTGCTATTTTCTTATCTGCCTAGGGTCTACAAATTTTGTGACACTGTCTATGATTATATTTGCCCAGATGTTCACCACAGTCATGTCGTTTGAGAGTACTGATATCTTCCTGGTGTTGTTTTTAAGAAGCAAGATATTTAGTATTCATTCCTTTTTATTTTTATTTTTTCCACTTAAAACCTGCACGTCTTTGTTTCTCTATCTACTTCCTCCCACTCTCCCTCCATAATTCTTTCCCTCCTTTTCTCTCACTACTCCAAGGAAAAGGTTTCTAATTGGTACAAATCCTTCTCTTTTCTGTATGATCAAGGGGTTCTGTGTGTGTTTTGGTATCCCATTACCTCTTTGCTGTACATCACATTTTCTGAATGGAGTAGAGAAGAACGAAAGAATAATAAAAGAAATTTCGAATAAAAGAGTTTATGTAATACATGTAGAGATGATGGTGGTTGGCTACACTCCCCTATGGTGTTAAGCGTAGGGGCATCTTGTGAACTGGTCTAGACAAGACCCCATTAAACAAATTCCTATGCACTCTGCATGGTTTTTGTAGACAAGATTGTCTGTCACAGCAGAATTCAGAGCTGTTGATGAGATTGTAGCGAGTGTGAATAATAAGTTAGAAGACTTATTGAGGGAAGTAGGATAAATAGGTTGTATTCTTTCAATTAATTGCTGTTTTAGTCAAGTTAAAATATCCTAAGCTATTATGAGTAGAAGAAGGTGGTAGCAACTAGCAGATAAGAAGGAACTAATGACCCTGCCCATGTTTTGATTTTTCAACTTTCATGCAAAATGAAACAGCTTGAAATTAATACAAAACAACTTCTGTTCAGGTGAAGTAATTGATTAATACTTATATGTGTGTACATGTATATGTGTAATTACATATACACATATTTAAATACATAAATATTTAATAGTCCATGTCTCCTCCTCTATGGATCTAAATTCATCCTCTTCTTTCCATCTTGAAGGCCAACTCTCTGGGCTAGGCCATGATTCTGTCTTATCTGAATTACTCCAATAACTTCCCCCACTCAATGTGATAATTTCTAGATTTAACTTGTAAGATATTCTCATCACTGAAACCATAGTGCCCTACTGAAAACACCAGCCTAATAATACTACAAGTTTACATCATTCTCCTAAGAAATGTTCTACTGGTTCTTAAGATAAAGTCGAAGTACTTTAAGGGAATTTGAAAGGCCCGGCCCACTACCTGCCGTCTCCTCTCTGTCCTCACCCTCATAGGTGTCCCAATTCAGGGACCTTCTCCTCTGTTATTTCCTCTTTTGCCATGTTAATCCTATTTAACTTTCATGTCTTTCCATCTCAGCTGGGAATTGACCTAGACTAAAAAGTGGCATTGTTTGTTGCCCCCCAGCATCCATCCACCCCAGCCCCAACCCTGGATTCCTACCCTCCGACCTGAAAGATTACTGCTCTTGTTCTAGTCCACTTGGCCACCATAGAGTCCATAGGCCTCAGCAAAGGACACTTCCAAGTCTCTAGGATGGCCTGATTGTAAAGGAGCCATACTATCTGTCTTTCCAGTGAATGGGGCAAGAAGCCAGGCTGAATTAATTACTCACAGCATTCTCTAAGCCAAGGATATTGATTTGGAAGAAGATATCTGGGCTAATGAAACACAACCTAAAGTTTGTGAGGGGCTTCTAGGAACTTTTTTCTCCTTTCTAAACAAATAGACATGCAAAAAGACAAACTCTTTCATCTTCTGCATCTGTTGTGTGACTAAAACTACAAACTGTCACAGTCATTTATTCAAGAGAGTACAATGCTATCACCAAGACGAAGGCACAGATAATTGACTGTACAAGGAAGAAATAAAATGGCAGCCACTGAGTTAAGCTAGCTCTTAATCTAGCTGCATTTTAGATTTCCAATTATATGATCTATGTTAGTTTATCAGGGTTGCATTAACAAATTGTCACAAACTGGTTGACTTAAAACAATGCAAATTTGTTCTTTCACAGGTCACACAGTCAGAAGTCCAAAATTAAGGTGTCCACTGGGTTGGTTCCTTCTGAGGGCCCTGCTGGAGAATCTGATTCGTTCTTCTGTCCTAGCTTCTGGTGGTTGCTTGCAATCTTTGGAGTTCCTGGCTTGTAGCTGCATCACTCCAATATCTGCCTCCATCTTCACATGGCACTCTCTTTTGTGTGTATGTATCTCTTCTGTGTCTATTTCCAAATCTTTATAAGGACACTACCATGGAGGATTAGGGCCCACTGTAATCTAGGATGACCTCATTTTAACTTGAGTGCATATGTAAAAATGCTACTTCCAAATAGTGTTCATAGGTACAGATGTTAGGATTTCAAAATATATTTTCGAGAGATGCAATTCAAACCACATAAGCCAATATACTAATTATGCTTTAAAACATGTTGTGCCATAGTTGCTATTAATTGCAGATGAAAGTATTCTATTCCAGACTCCCTTTCTTACCCTGCCTTCCAAATTTGGGGTGCTTTATATTCTCTTAGAAAACTTGGCCTTTACCATCATAGTACTTAATTAACTGTGTGCTCGTTATTTTGATTTGTGATTTTTATTAGTCTTAGCATGCACTTGGAGAATTCCTTTTGCCTATCCTGATCACAATTCTATCTACAACACTTAGTAGAAAATATGACTTATATACTTCATGATATATAAGTATTTTCTGAATAAATAAATTAAATAGAATTTAAGAAATATGTAAAAGTAGGAAGTGCCTTTAAATAATACCACTACCCATGGGAAAATACTGTTAATATATATTGAGCAAATCCTAGCACTTTTATGCAAAGTTTTTTATTCCATAATTGTCATATTAATTATAAAAGTAACAATATAAACTTTTTAATGTTATTGCAGGTCTTCACAAGCTTTAAAAAATTATGTAAATTCCATTGAGTGATTATCCAAGAATATACTTAAACACTCTTGAAGGTGGGACATTTAGTATATTCTAATCTTTTTCAGAATTTTTAAAAATTTATCATTTCTTATACATAAATATTGTTCTAATATATGGGAATATTTTATTTGCATCACTTTATAACTTGACTTGATTAAATTAAATTTTAAGACCCTTGAAGGGATCAGAGATTCGAGAAAAGGAGAGGTCTATTTAATGGACTGGAAAAATAAAGAAAGTTCCCATGATGTTGAAGGAAACCAAGACACGTTAGGGAGTTAGCAAGACTGAGCATGGTGGATGAGAGTCTGAGTTTCCAGCTCAGAGCCGAGTTTCTCACTGTGGAATGTGATGTTCATTGTCAAGACATTGTCAGAACTCCGTGGATCTCTGGATCTTAAATGACTCAGAAAAAATCAGAAGGAAATAAACTCAAATTTAAGAAATGAAGGTGGAATGTACTGTAATTTTCTCGTCCTCGCATCCCATCAGTTGATGCATTTACAATAACATACATATTTAGCTTCTGATATGGTTTGACTGTGTGCCCACCCAAATCTCATCTTGAATTGTAGTTCCCATAATCCCCACATCTTGAGAGAGGGACCTGGTGGGAAGTAATTGCATCATGGGGATGGTTACCCGCGTGCTGTTCTCATGATAATGAATGAGTTTTCACAAGATCTGATGGTGTTATAAGGGGCTCTCCCATGACTAACCCGCTGCCTTCACGCTCTACACTTCTACTGAAGAAGGATGTGTTTGCTTCCCCTTACACCATGATTGTAAGTTTCCTGAGGCCTCCCCAGTCATGCTGAACTGTGAGCCCATTAAACCTCTTTCCTTTATAAATTACCCAGTCTCAGGTATGTCCTTATAGCAGTGGGTGGACGGACTAATACAGTTTGCTTTTAGGACACATTCAGATGTAACCTACAAATAAGTCATAAAAATGCCATTTTATATATGAAGTCTTTGATAAAATAAATTAATAGACTAAGTCTTAAATTCTCAAATAAACTTAGAGTTATTAAGTGGATTGAATACAAAGTCACATAGTTTGGGACTTTTAGATAGAGTGAAAAACAAAAACAAAATCCTAAACTGATAGAATTGTTTATTTTAAATATGTTGAAAACTTTTATTTTCAACCAAACTCTTAAGTTCTTCCTCTGCAGACCAGTCATGCCTGTTAAGCGATAATATAGAGAAATGAATTCAGTACTGAGGGTTGGCAAGTGGTTCTAGTTCCAGCTCTTCCTTCCCTGTTTGTGCTTTGGAAGAAAACATTCTACAGCTTTTCCCCCAGAGTTCAGCTCCTGCATTCACCAACCTAATATTGCTTTAGATGCTTTACCCTTTACCAATCTTTGATTTTCAGCAATGCATAATGTAAAGCTAGGCAACTAATTTAAATTTGTTAAATATAGATTTTATCCTGGTAGTAAGGTAATAAACCAAAATCACAGAGTTAATTTCAAAAAGCAAACTTCAATTCAATTTACTAAAGTAGCTCAAGTTCTTGGCAATCTGATAAATGAAAGCTGAAATTGTTTACAGGAAGAAAAAAAAAATCCAGCATCCTTGAAAGTTTTTCATGGTTTATCTGAGGAAAAATATTTTTCTGAAATCCACATTTTTCTTCTATAATGGAAACAATTTGGACCCAGCTATATATGACCACAGTGCATCTGTCAGGAATAAAATGTTATGGAAAATTTTTGCAAATATGTGTTACAAATATAGTAGAAATTAAAAGGCAGCTGGCATCGTACAATGGAGAATATAAAGAAAAGCAATGACATTCAGATTATTCAATAAACTCTCCCACCCATTCATACAGAGTCTGAGTGATTTTGCTGTACTGAATTGAGGTATTTGAATGTGAGATTTTTGTTCTGCCTTTAGGCCAAGGCAAATGGAGTCCAGTTCTAAAAAGAGAGGAAGCCTGGAATGGTTGCTGACTTTCCAAGAGCCCACCCTGGCAGATGGCAGTCTATGTATATGTTGCCACATTTTTTTAGTTCTTTCTTGTTTGGGCTCTCATTCAATGATAAAAGTTAAAGAATGGATTGCTATAAATGAGCTTAATATATCTATGGAGTGATGCTAGTAACACTTCAAATATCAGGACCATTCATATATCAAACGGCATCCAAACTCACCAGAAATTTTGATAATTATTTCAGGTAGCTGATTATAATTATAACATATGGGGAAAATATTAGTACCTGTACTTGCAAGTCATCAGGCAATCATCTATAATTTTATTTAGACAATAATAGTGGGAGAAAACACAGATGTCAGCAATCAACTGTCCTACATCTGATGTTGTTCAGCCAGCAGCCATACTCTATACCCTTGTAAGCCAAATTCTCCCCACCACCCTCTTCTGACTGCCCTGAAAAGCAATATTTATCAGTGTGATGAAAAAGACCAAGGTGAGCCTTTGGAGGAAATAGAGAGATCTGAGTTGTAATTGTAAAACCAGTACTTCCAAGTAGTACAGCTGTTAACAAATGCATAATATTTCTGAGCCTCAATATCCTCATAGATAAAATGGGGACCCTAATACTTTCGCATGGCTTCTGTAAGGATTGAATGAAGTAATATCCATGGAACATCTAGTGCTGTGTCTGAAGCACGTCCAAAAGCAGTGCCTTCTCTGATCCCCTGCCCAAGCCTTTCTCCTCGCCCTCCCATTGTGGCACCTTGACACTTGGAGGCTCAAATACAAGTAAGCCATGTGAACAACAGATGTTAAATAGGAGAAACTCAGTAAGATATCTTTGAGTTCATCGTTTTATAACTTGATCTTTTATATAAAATTGGGGCATAAATGAAATGAATTGGAATGGAAGGGGCATATTTTGAGTCATTGGGACCTGGAACTGGATACATACGTTTACATGTAAAGAACAGCCAATGAATGAAACAAACTAATTGTTAATGACAATGGAACTGTTGTTAACCATACACCAGTGGCAGTCTGGATTCTCTCTCATTTACTCATTTACTCTGGCGTTTGCTTTGCATCACACCAACTTGCTGTAGAATAGCCCATCTTAAATAAAAAGCATGGTTTCACAAAAAGCAAAACAAAACAAGCATTCAAAGTGAAGCAAAACCCCACTTGATCGACTTGATCATACATTCCCTACAGTTTCTACCTACTTTCTTGTCTCTTTTTTTTTTTGGACTGGCTCTCTTTGTCACCCAGGTTGGTACGGCAGAGCAACCATAGCTCACTGCAGCCAGAAACTCCTGGGCTCTAGTGATTCTCCCGCCTCAGCCTCCTGAGTAGTTAGAACTACTGGTATGTACCACCATGCCTTTTGTTTATTTTAAGTTTGTAAGGATGGGATTTCACTGTGCTGCCCTGTCTGGTCTTGAACTCCCAGGCTCAAGCAATCCTCCCACCTCAGCCTCCCGAAGTGCTGGGATTATAGGTATAAGCCACTGCTCCTATCTTCATTTCCTCTTTATAACAATATTTTCATAGCCATAAAAAAGAACAAAACCACGTCCATGTCAACAACGTGGATGCAGCTGGAGTCCATTATCCTAATTAAATTAACACAGGAACAGAAAACCTAATACTGCATGTTCTCATTTCTAAGTGGGAACTAAACATTGGATACTCAAGGACATAAAGAGCAATAATAGACACTGTGGATTACTAGAGGGCAGGTGAGGGTAAGGGCTAAAAAATGAACCTTTGGGTACCATGCTCAGTACCTGGGTGACAGGATCAATCATATTCCAATCCTCTGCATCACACAATAAACTCATGTAACAAACTTGCACATTTATACCCTGAATCTAAAATAAGTATTGAAATTATTACAAAAAATAAATAAAACTTTTCTCAACCAACTAATAAATAGTCTCTGCTTTACTTCCTAATTTTACCTTCAGTTAAGCTTTTAGTTCAACCTTTCCAACAAAACAAGGCAGAGTCCATCGAGAAGGGAATGGAATTACCAGAATTGGGGTAATCTTTAGACTTTAATTTTGGGAAAAAAAGCATACTGGTGACATGGCCAGATTTCATTTAAATGATTTGTTTGCAATTGATAAAAGTATACAAATATCCTGAACAATTTGCCTTATGTTTGGTAAAAGCTCTTTTATGTAACATTTCTATATATAATAAACTGTGCTTAATAATAAAAGAAAACAAATTGTTGTAAAATATGTATGTATGTAATATACTCAGGACTGAATGGACTGCTCATGTATTAAGATTCAAGTTAATAATCTCCAAATCTCTGGGTGTTCTTCTAGTGCTTCCCCTCACCCAATTATGCAGTCACAGGCCAGAAAACAACAGGAAGAGAAATAAAAATTCAGTTACACTTACATTCACTGTATTGTAAATTCTGTATCAAATGTCAAAGAATTGATTAATTTGATGTGATCAGCACAAATTAGCTACTTTAGCAACCTGCATCTTATCCTGGGGGAATCAAAATATTGGAGATAAATGCTCACTTAGGGGACATGTGCCTCTGTCTAAGATCAAACAAAATGCAAAAGTGTCTCATTTCCCCAAAGTGTATCTAATTCCATTGTCAATTAGCAACTCACACCAGTTTAGTTTTCTACAAACAGAGGAAGGGGACATGTAGGGAGCCACCAGGTAAACAGCTCTTCCTATTGCACAATATAACATCCTTAAATCATAAAAATTCTAGGAATCATTCAAGTGTTAAACTTTTTTACAATGCAGGTAATTTAGGATGATAGTAGGGTTGTTGAGGAAACTGATATATTGCTTACTGTTTATTTGCAAAATAAGAGACGGAATCATGTATCCTGTATTGAAAGAATGTAGGACTCCGCAACTTAGCATTTTGAATAGCCTGGACCCACATACACTGCGTTAAGCCTAGAATGAAATGGTTCAACTGTTATTTACGTTGAGCCCGAGATATTGGAAGTGAAGAGCAGTATTTATCTTTAAGAACAGGCTTCAAAGCCATACCATCAGATGCTTGTACGTTTCTACCTCAGACACTTTCACCACTCCCTTCCTAATCAGACAGAGGAGGAGGAAGAAGGAAAGCCACGCTTTCAGGGCATACTGGGTTCTGACACTAGACACGAATTCCTCCCTTGCAGATCATTTCTTACCCAAAATGATGCAGCCAAGGGAGTTAAATCCTCTCCTTGAACTTTTCCAGGTGACTAACAAGCTTTTCTCAATTGGCGTTTTAAAACCATAGAATTTTTGAATTGACTTCCAGACTGCCTCTATGTAGACTTAATGGAATATGGAAATAAAAAGTAATATTATGATATTTCTCTGCATTATGGTGCTAGAAGAACATTTAGTCTCTGCCTGGCGTCTGGAGATCACATGGAGCTTGCAGCTTAGCCTGGTTGGGGACTGTCAAGTGAGCAGCAACTGACAACTGACAGAGTAGAAGGGGAAAAACATCACAGAGAAAAGAGAATTCTTCTGTCTTTCAATTTCCTGAAATTTTATTCTATGTTTTGGTGCTGATAACACCTTTTTACTACACACAAAGTTATTTCCAATGCTAAAATACATAGCTTTAAAAGTATTAATTAAAGAATTATTTTCAGTGTCTGGAAGATGAAAGCAATGTGCTAACCCTTATATGTGACCTAAAAATGTGGACTTAGTAATACAGAAGAAAACTGAAACGAGACAAGCTAGATTCTGTTTCTTCCTCTCTGTTATGGAAGAAATTGTGTCTCCCTAAAATTCACATGTTGAAGCTAAAATCCCCCATGCAACTGTGTTTCAAGGTAGCACCTATCAGGAGGTAATTAAGGTTACATGCAGTCATAGAATGGAACATTGATCCGACAGGGTTAGTGTCCTTATGAGAAGAGACACCAGAGAGCTCACTCCCTCTCTATCTGCCATATGAAGACACACTCAGAAGGAAGCTGTCTGCAAGCCAGAAAGAAAGCCTTCATGAGAAACCAAATGGGCTGGCACCTTGATCTTGGACTTCCCAGCCTCCAGAACTATGAGAAAATAAATTTATGTTATTTTAGCCAAAGTTAGCCAGTCTATGGTATTTTGTCACAGTAGCATGAGCAGACTACGATATCCTCTCTCACCTTTCACCATCAGTCTGCAAGTACTATTTTTGCACTTACGCTGCATAAATTTCTGTTATCTCATCCTAATTGACCTTTCCCTTAAGTCTCTGTAACTGTAATATAATCTGTAACCAGCATTTCCTATAATCTATATTTATTCTCATCTGTTTGCCTTTAGTTTCCCAGACACTTAGTGTAAAGATTTGGAGATAAGCTGATAGTCTGATTCCAGTTGAATTTGAATTCTTTCTCAAGCAAAAATCTGGATAAGGTCATCTATTTCTGAAAAATCTACACAGGGGCTGTAGACATGTAGAAATATTTGAAATCACTCACCCTGACATGCAAAGGTTGTCCAGTTTGTCTGCAGCTTGCCTTGCCATATGTCCAGTATTTATCTCCATCCTATACCTGCACACTTTACAGCCTTGTAACATTGGATTCCCTAACTTCATTCCTGTATTCAGTTGCTCCCCATGAATATCAATATTCTTGGCATCACAACAGATACAATATTCTATTTTTTAAACTCAATTATAAAACTTTGGAGAGAAGCAACCATCCATTTTTACAGATATACAAACACAGATATTCCACAAAGACTAATAGAGATCAAGACTCATATGCACATACCTGTGTATAAAAGAACACCTACATAAATTAGAATAAGGAAGGAGGGACTAGGCACTGTGGCTCATGCCTATAATCCCAGCAGTTTGGGAGGCGGAGGCAGGTGGATCACCTGAGGTCAGGAGATCGAGACCATCCTGGCTGACATGGTGAAACCCTGTCTCTACTAAAATACAAAAAAAAAAAAAAACAATAAAAAATTAGCCAGGCATGGTGGCACACATCTGTAGTCCCAGCTACTCGGGAGGCTGAGGCAGGGAAATCACTTAAGCCCATGAGGCGGAGGTTGCAGTGAACTGAGATCGCGCCACTGCACTCCAGCCTGGTAACAGAGCGAGACTCTGTCCAAAACAAAAGCAAAAACAAAAACAAACAAACAAAAAAAGACAAAAGGAAGAGGAGAAGGAGAAGCAGAGAAGGGAGAATGAGAGAAGGAGATATAAGTCAGAAAAAAACTCTTTTCTCTTGCAACCTTGTCTCCATAATAACGAAAGAAAAAAAAAGGAATAACAGTCATGCCAAAAAGGTCCACAGCTACGTGCAGCCTATTCGCTCCACAAACTGTGTCCCATGTGGGTCCAAGGACAAGGCCATTATGTTCACATAGCAGAGTCCACAGCCATCAAGGGCATTTCTGATGCTCGTATCTTCAGTGCTTGTGTTCCTCACGGCTGTCTGTGAACGAAATCATTCTTGCCAAGCGTGGAGGAATCAGATACCCCATCCCAATTTAGGCCCAAGGTGTTGCCCTCCAGCCTCCACCAAGGTCCATGTAAGGAGCTAAATCTTTAAAAACTGAAGAAAAACTACCCTCTAGAGAAAAAAAAAAAAAAAAAAAAAAAAAAATACAATGGAAATTATACTTAAAAAAAAAAAAAGAAAAAATCAGGAAAGAAAAGGCTTTTGGCTATCATATGCCAAAGATTTAAAGTCATTACTTATGAAGATTTAGCAATACTATTAAAACACAATACAAAAAGAATATCTGAATACTATTGTTTCAGGATCATAAAAGTAACTATAGTGACAGCTATATATAATTCACATTTCATAGTATGGCTTTAAGTCACTCTGGAAAAAAAATTATTGTCAAGTTACACATGAAAAAAACAAATTAAACAGAAGATCCTTCCAGATATTTTTACTGGTGGATTTTGGGCCTAAATAAACCTTGCATGACAATTTTAGTGAAGATATTGACACTCTGCGTAAAAATGCCAGAAAGAAATATATTTTGCCCAATTCTACATGGTTCTCATAATGAGGCAGTTAAGAAAGTTGCCTTTTTATTCCTACGTGGGTAGTGACCCCTTTTCCTCGTACCGTAGTACAGTCTAATTTATCTAGATTTAGGGGATCATCAGGAGGATGGAGCATTTTGCAGATGACAGTACAGAGGGTTGTTTTTGTTTTTGTTGCTTGTTTGTTTTTTGATTTTTGAGATAGAGTCTCACTCCCATTGCCCAGGCTGGGGTAAAGTAGTATGATCATAGTTCACTGCAGCCTCAACTTCCTGGGCTCAGTTGATCCTCCCACCTCAGCCTCCCAAGTCCCTGGGGCTACAGTCACATGCCACTACATCAGGCTAGTTTTTTGTGCTTTTAGTGGAGATAGGGTTTTACCATGTTGCCCAGGCTTGTCTCGAACTCCTGGGCTTAAGCAATCCATCTACCTTGGCCTCTGAAAATGCTAGGAATACAGGCGTAAACAACCTACCATGCCAGACTGAGAGCAGATTTTTTAAGGTGCCAAACTGTTCAGAGTGCACCTTGATGACATTAGAGATAGCAGGAGGCAACCTGGAGGTTTTGGCCATCAGAAGGGTGTACAGGGACCTTGAACAGACCTTGAACGGAGCAGCTCTTCATCTTAGAGAAAGCAAAATCCAACGACATAATCTCTTTTCACTGTTATAGGGTATAGATATGGGGCTTTCATCGTTTTCTTCCTCAGCAGTGTGAAGTTCAGTGAAATACTAATAAATTTGTTTGTGTAAGAACCTTTTTTAACCACAAAAGAGAAAAATAATTAATCTGGCTAATTATTTAATTGCATACACTAGTAATCAATTTTTCTTCTCCAATGAGTGTGTGTGTTAATATTTCTCATGGTGACCACAAGATCCAGGTGGATGACAAATACAAATATTTCGAGGTTTTGCAATGTCATTATAGGTAGTAATGGCATTTGTTAACATTTTCCAGTGACTTGACAAACTACCTTTTATAATTAAATCTTACCAGTATGAAATATGCATTCTTAATCAGACTTGTGACCTTACTACGATTGTAATGGAAGAAATTTCAGCCACTTCCTGCTAATGAAATCTGTTTTATCCCTTTGACAATTTCGTACACTGCATCCATAACCTCAAGCCCACACAGTGTCCTCCACATAGCAAACATACTCACTAATGGGAAAAAAATTCATTTTGGCCTTGCCTCTCATCTTATTTGGCCAGACCTCCAGGGAGGACACACTTAGAACGGATGGTTGAGAAGAGAAGGATAGATCTGGTCATTTATAAGCAAAGCAGAGGGAAGAGACAGTTTTGTTTTTTCTCCATTTGAGATTAAGAAAAAACATTATTCTTATAAACTAACATATAAAATGAATTATAGTAGAATCTAATAAACTTTTCCAAATGATTGATTACACAGACCAATTGAAACTAGCATGTCTGTTTTGGCCAACATTCTAAGTTGTTTAACCAACTTTCTTTTCTTGGAATGAAACCCAGTGAATGAAGACACTGTATCTTTCTCCTTTGAATAGATCATACATAGTTTTTATAATGATTGATAGCCCCTTTGGGAGTGACAGACTTATTTCTGCCTTGGCCACTGTCTCTACATACAGGTTAAGTAGGCTGTCACATAACTGATATTTTCAAGAGGGCCCAAAAGACTTCCCTGATTAAAAAATAATACTTATCATGGTGACCGAAATTCCACTTTCCATCTAATGGACCATTTATTCTTCATTTAATCAGCAAATAACACTGAGCACCTAGTAGGTGCCAAGTCCTGACTAGTATTAAAAGGCAAACAAGTAACAGAGAAAGAACAGCTTTTTCACTTTCAAAGCTCAGTATCAATTACGGAAATGAAAAAGTGCTGATGATTGAAATATACAGTATAACAAGTGTGGGTGGCTATGATACACATAAGGGAGGATCAGGGCTACAGCACCATTAAGGATATTTTACTTCACATTTGTAATTTTTTTCTTTCCAAGAGTCTTTTTAAAAATGGTTGCTAACTCTTTGGAGAGGCAATGTATTATCGGATGGACATTTAGCTCCTTAGCGCTTCTTGTACAAGAAATTATTTTCTAAGAGTAACTATGAGATTTACATTTTAGTCCAGATTATTTCATCATCTGTGGAACACTGAACAATTCACCTGGATGGCAATATGTTCTAAGAATTGCATTGTTAGACAGTGTATACATTATGTAAACATTATAGGGTGTACTTACAAAAACCTAGACGGTACAGCCTATTACACATGTAGACTACATGGTATAGCCTATTTCTCCCGGGCTACAAACCTGTACAGAACATTACTCTACTGAATACTGTGGACAATTATAACACAATGGTAACCACTGGTGTATCTAAACATATCTATAGAAAAGGTACAGTAAAATACACTATTATAACCTTATGGCACCATCTTTGTACGTGTGGTACATTGCAGACCTAAACGTTTTATGTGGTACAGGTTCTCAGGAATCTCTAGGAATACATATACATTTATCGTAAGAAAGTTCCAAAGTCCACCTTGAAGTGTTATAATTCTAGTAGATTATAAATTAGAAGGATGATAAAATAACAGCAGAACATCCCACGGAGAGAGACAAACCTGATTTTTCTTCTCAACTTTATTTCAGATTGAAATATGTTGGCATAATATTTACTTACTTTGAGATTAATTCTTATCTTGCAATGATGTAAAAACTCATTATGATATGGAAACTATCCACTAGTATACCTATGACCTTGTTTGTCAACACCTCACTGCCAACAAGCACACACCCACACATGCTCACACGTACACATTACTCATCTTCTTACAGGTCACTTCACAGATGAGGCAAAATGGTGACTGTATGCACATAGGTTTTGTTGGGACAAGCTAACATAGCTTTATGGAAAGCTCTGGAGCATGAAAGGGGATTTTCCAAAAAAGTCCTGGTGATTTGGACAGCCAAGAAGCACGTCAAGATGAGATGTATTTCAGATGTTAAGGGAGAGAGAAATGGAGCTTATAAGATTCGTCAAAGGCACATCCTGTGTTTTTGAAGTTTCTTTGATTTGATCATTGCGCATACATTTATTGAATATTCTCTATGACCATTGGTCTTCTAGACATTAGAAGTGAAGGATGCAAAACAATTTCAAAAAAGTATGGTTGTGTCATTTGAGCATTTTCTGTATGACCAACAATAGATTTTATGTTCTTCTTGAACAAATTATCATATGTACAATTTAAAAAGCAGAAGGTTTTCACTATGCCTCTGTAACAAAGTAAGCAATGGAAAAATTTCCACTGTAATATTAACTTTATATACTGAAAAGTTCTACATGTATGTATAGAATCATTGTGTATGTGAATGCACATTGAATATACCTGTACATATACATATATAGATATATTTATGCATTTATGTTTACATTTTTGTTAAGATAAATCTTAGTAAAGTATGCTAGTCTTAAACACAACTTGATAATTTTTCACATGCAGATACCATATATACTTATTACTGAGATCAAGATATAAAATCTTTCCAGTTTATGATAGGATTTTATCTCTTCTTAATTAACTTACACCTTTATCAATTTTAGGAGAGGATACTTGATTCTTAGCCCTCTGTATTTTTCTCTAATAATGAAAATGGAACATTTCTTGAACCTGGGAGGTGGAGGTTGCAGTGAGTCAAGATCGTGCCACTCCACTCCAGCCTGGGTGACAGAGCAAGACTCCATCTAAAAAAAAATATTAAATATTAAAAAGCACCCCTCTTTTGCTTAACTACCCCAAACAGGAAACTAACTACCCCAAACAGGAAACCGCAGAAAACTCTGCTCCTTTCAAGCTCAGTTCTTAAAACCTCTATCAGTGACATTTGTAAAAACAGTAAAATACAATTTTAGGGATTGAACCAAAATCTTCCAATTACAGACTGCGATTCCAGACAAATATCCTTTTTCTCTTTCATTTACCTAATCTGCAAAATAATGAAATAATAATCCTTAGTCTATATTCCTTACAGAAAAGTTATAACAATCAAATGAGAAAATGCATATAGTAATCCGTTTTAAATTTCAAAGAACCATAAAAGACAGAGTCCTACTTTTTATCAGACAAATTAGTTTGAAAGATTTCAAATTCTTCTGATATATTCCCAAAGGAAATAATTCCTACCTCATGATCAGAAAATCACTGAACTTTTCAAAAAATAATCAAATGTTTATACTTCATTTGCTTTAATTTAATTTAATCTTGGTAACAAATATCTACATTTTAAATTTTTTCCCCTTGGGTATTTATGCTTTTCTGGCTTTTCTGCTACAGGAGTAATTATCTGTGATATATTAGAAGGGCATTTTCTGTAGCAATAAGACCATCATTATCAAGCCTCATCCAGAGGTATCTTTCAGAAAGAATCAGTAGGCATTTTGCAATCGACACATAAAACTCTAGTGGAATGCAAAGGTGATCATGAACATGATTCGCTCTTCCAAACCCAAATTTTTAAACAGAAAACGCTTTGCCAAAAAATATTCTTTGATGCAAATGCCTTCTTTGGTGATTTTATACAAATCTCTATTTGAATCTGTACATGTTTACCTCCCATGGACAATTTCGAGACTTTATCTTTAGGGAAACAGTCTTGTCTTCACTTTTTTCTACATATTGCATTTACTGAAGTAAAGACATAAACTTTCCAGATTGTTTAAATGTGCCTTCTGAAAATCTCTTGAGTATGGAAAATAATACCTATATCCTGAAAGTTTGAGTAGCAACATCCAGATTACATTGCTCTTTAATCAAATAGAATATTGCTTTTTTTTCCTCAAGGAAAATGTGAACAGGAGGTAGGGAAGTGTGTTATATTTGAGATCCAATTACTTCAGATGACAAAGATTTATTTTCAAATTTATAGTTCATAAAAATGAGCTGGGTGCTCACTCATCCTCTACACTTCCAGGAAAATTCTTCCCCATACATATTATTTTACTGAAAAATTCAGGCATTCTGAACCCTTTGGTCAACCTAGTGTTTGGAAGAAGTGTAGTGAGAACTGTACAAAAATGTGGATGCCTTTATATGTTCAATGGAAGAAAAAATCCTCTCTACAGAAGTGTCAAGTGACCTGAGTCTGAATGGTAACACTGCCACTTACTAACTATATAAAAATCAGTCAAGATACTAAGATTCTCTGAGGCTTACTTTTCTACTATTATATCATTTAGGATGCTCTTTGCTGCACATAATAGAATACTTTCCTGTTTGAAAAGTGGCTCAAACAAAAGTGTTTTCTATTATTTGTTTCATGTAACAAGAAATCTGAAGAATGGAGCCTCAGAGTGGGTTTAGTACCTGTGTGCAACTTCATCATCCAATGCCATGGCTCTTTCCACCTCTCTGCTCTCCATTCCCATTGTGCTGTCATTGTCACCCTTTGTGGTGTGAAAATGGATGCAGCAGTCTATATATCACCTTCTCACAGAAAAGCTAGGAATGATGGGTTGCACTTTCTTATTTGACACCTTTCTTTGTTTCTCTTTTTTTAATCAGGGAAAAGAATCATTTCCAGAATTCTAAAGGAAAGAATGGGATCACATGATCATCTCTAGCCACAGGAAGGCTAGGAACAAATCTGCCATTGTCAGCCATGATGATCCAAGGTAAGCTCTGTCCACAAGGTCACAGGCGGAAAGAGATGTCTACTCCAAGCTCCTTGTCTACATGGCAGAGGGGAGGCTCAAACAGATCACATACTAAATTGTTTAATGTACTGTCTCAAACAGAGCAGATATTATAACTACATAAATAATATGATAATATAAAGTATATATTTAAAAAACACAAAATCGGAGTGGATTTTGCAGTGATCTGAGATTCAGTTTCAACAACTAGTCTACTGGTAATTGGCTTATTCCTAAGCTCATACATCTGTGTGTTACATGCCTCAACTCTGAAGTCATTTGTGCTTGCGACCCACTGTAGTAAAATTTACTATGTATTTTTAAATAATTTATTAATTTTTATAAAAGAACAGAGAAAGAAGTTACATTGTTTTTGAACTTTAGTTTTATTGTTTATGAAACAGCAATTATAATACCACCACCACCTTTAGGTTCGCCTGAAGACTATCTGTTTTAGATTAAGTTTCCTAGAGACAGAGCCTGACAAGCAAGTTCCTGTGGCAGGGGTTCGTAGAAAGAGAGTTTTCAGAAGGGTCATGGAAACCAAGGATAAAACAGGAAGATATAAGTTAGGTAAGAATATGGCCTCAACTTGAGATGAGCTTCAGCCTCAGTTTAATCCCATGGGAAGCTTAGGGACATGAAATATCCAGAGTTGGTCCCAGCCTGAGGAAGGTGGCTGACTTTGGTAACCTAGTCCGTCAGTCATTGGCTGGGGGTGAAATAAGAGGTGGGAGTGAGCAGTGTGAAATCACCTAATTTCAAAAATGAGGTGACTCCCATTTAATGGAGGACATGTCTCTATTAGCTGTTAGAAGCTCACACATCTCTATTAGCTCTCACAGCAACTGGCGGTGGTACCTGGGCCAATAAAGGGATCTGGTTAGGACATCAACAGTGTCCACTATAAGAAATAAATATTATTATGCATGTAAAGCATAGGCATAGTATTTGAAAGAGGACATATTCAATAAATATTTCTTTTCTTTTGTTTTTCTTTCTTTCTTTCTTTCTTTTTTTTTTTTTTTTTTTTTTTTGAGACAGAATCTCACTCTGTAGCCCAAGATGGAGTGCAGTGACGCAATCTTGGCTCACTGCAACCTCCACCTCCTGGGTTCAAATGATTCTCCTGCCTTACCCTCCTGAGTAGCTGGGATTACAGGCACACGCCACCATATCCGGCTAATTTT
Source organism: Rhinopithecus roxellana (assembly GCF_007565055.1). NCBI lineage: Eukaryota > Metazoa > Chordata > Mammalia > Primates > Cercopithecidae > Rhinopithecus > Rhinopithecus roxellana. Next base: position 141,022,434 of record NC_044553.1, on the reverse strand, counting down.
TGTAGTTTTAGTAGAGACAGAGTTTCATGACGTTGGCAGGCTGGTAACAAACTCCTGACCTCAAGTGATCTGCCTGCCTCGACCTCCCAAAGTGCTGGGATTACAGGCATGTGCCACCGCGCCCAACTTGATCAATTTTTGATGAAACAGTAAATAGGTTAGCGCAGCTACAAGGGAGAGTTAGTTGAGCAGGGATAATTGCTGCACCTCGAAGTTTGTTCTTTATTCTAAGTGAAGTGTCTGGAGTCAGAGGGAGGGAAAGTCAAATTTTAAGCAAAGGAGTGATATGATTATATTTGAATGTTAAGAAAGAAAACTCCAGCTACAACATGGAGAAATGTTTGAAGAGGAGTGCCCTAGGAGCAAGGGGAATGATTAGGAAATGATTATGGAAGTCTGGGAGAGACATGATGTAAGTCTAACTTAAAGTGATGAAAAATGTCAAGAAAAGGGAAAAACATCAAAGCTTACAAGGACCACTTTCTAAGTTAGTCTATTTAATATATACTATTGTGAGAGGTGGCAAATAATCAACGTAATCAATGATTATAACAATATGATATTTTTTAGCAGTAAGCACCCTGGATGAAGAAATAACTTTCTAGTGTTTATAACACATTTCAATAGTTTATTTGGTCTCATTTCTTATAAATCTGTTTCATACGCAAAGGTCCAGAATCAATAAAATGTTGAAGAATGATAAAGATTGAGCCTATTCTACAGAAATCAAGAAGTTCTTTGAAACTGATAAGAACAAGGATACAACATACCAGAATCTCTGGGACACACCTAGGGCAGTGTTAAGAAGGAAACATATGGCACTAAATGCCCACATCAAATAGTTAGAAAGATTTCAAGTTAACCTGACACCACAACTAATAGAACTAGAGACCTAAGAGCAAACAAATCAGAAAGCTAGCAGAAGACAAGTAATAACCCACAGCAGTGCTGAACTGAAGGAGATTGAGGCACAAAACACCATTCAAAAGATGGATGAATCTGGCTGGGCGCGGTGGTCCACGCCTGTATTTCCAACACTTTGGGAGGCCAAGGCGGGTGGATCACGAGGTCAGGAGTTCAAGACCAGCCTGGCCAAGATGGTGAAACCCTGTCTCTACTAAAAATACAAAAAATTAGCCAAGCATGGTGGCAGGCGCCTGTAATCCCAGATACTCAGGAGGCTGAGGCAGAGAATTGCTTGAACCGGGGAGGCGGAGCTTGCAGTGAGCCACGATTGAGCCACTGCACTCCAGCCCAGGCGACAGAGCAAGACTTCGTCTCAATAAATAAATAAATACATACATACATACATACATACATACATAAAATGAATGAATCCAGGAACTGTGTGTTGAAAAAATAATTAATAAAATAGACCGCTAGCTGGACTAATGAAGAAGAAAAGAGAGAAGATTCAAATAAACAAAATCCGAAACAAGGGGGATATTACCACTGACCCATAGAAGTAAAAATTTATTTTATCCGTCCCTTATTTCATCAGATACTGCTGTGAACACCTTTATGCACATAAACTCGAAAATCTAGAAGAAATGGATAAATTCCTGACACATACACCCTCCTAAGACTGAAACAGGAAGAAATTTAATCCCTGAATAGACCAAAAATTAGCTCTGAAATTTAGTCAGTAATAAATAGCCTAGCATCAATAATGACAAAAAGCTCAGGACCAGACAGATTCACAGATGAATTCTATCAGATGTCCAAAGAAGAGCTAGTACTATTCCTGCTGACACTACTTCAAAAAATTGAGGAGGAGGAACTCCTCCTTAACTTATTCTATGAGGCCAGTATCATCCTGATACCAAATCTGGAAGAGACACACACACAAAAGAAAAATTCAGGCAAATATTCTTGATGAACATTGACGCAAAAGTACATATATACTGTGGAATACTACGCCACAAACAAAGAACAAGATCATGTCCTTTGCAGGGACATGGATGGAGCTAGAGGCCATTATCCTTAGCAAACTAACACAGGAAGAGAAAATCAAATACCACATGTTCTCCCTTGTAAGCGGGGACTAAATGATGAGAACATAGGGACATATAAAAGAGAACAACACACACTGAGGCCTTTGGGAAGGGTGAGGGGTAGGAGGAAGGAGAGGATTATGGAGAATAACTAATTGATGCTAGGCTTAATACCTGAATCATGAAATAATCTGTACAACAAAACCCATGACACAAGTTTACGTATATAACAAACTTCCACATGTACCTCAGAACTTAAAAGGTAAACATAAATAAATAAAATATTACTATTAAAAAGAAAAAAAGGTTGAGACTCTTCTTCACACTAAAAGAACACAATGACCTCCAGTTCTTACAGATATCTAATTCATTTAACCCAATGACTGGTTTTACCTTTCTGTCATTCATTGAATTCATTGATATATTGATTAAGCATATAACCCTCTGTTCTCTATAAAATACATATTCAGTACTATTTTCTAGGTGACAGTAATTATAGTAAAAGTTTGATCACTGTTAGTTTATTAATAAAACTGTAAGCATAGCTTCTGAAACCATTTTTAAGGTCCTCATCCCTGTGTTGTCATTTGTTATTCTTCCTCTATGGAATTATGAAATATTCAGGTCTCCATTTAGATACACACCCCTCCCTATCACTATATCCCTTCAAGACAGCCCAGTCTTACTCATTTTATTTGATCCCAATATCCCTCTAACGTGAATCTTAAAAAAATCCTAGGCCTGGCGCAGTGGCTCATGCCTGTAATCCCAGTACTTTGGGAGACCGAGGCGGGTGGATCACAAGGTCAGGAATTTGAGATCAGCCTAGTCAATATGGTGAAACCTCATCTCTACTAAAAATACAAAAATTAGCCAGGTGTGGTGGTGGGTGGCTGTAGTCCCATCTACTTGGGAGGCTGAGACAGGAGAATCTCTTGAACCCAGGAAGTGGAGGTTGCAGTGAGTGGAAAGACCACGCCACTGCACTCCAGCCTATGCGACAGAGCATAGGCTAAAAAAAATCTAAAAAAGCGAATCCTATTGAGAACGATGTGTGGTCCCAACATATAAAGTTCGAAATAAATCTTAAATACTTTTAAATTTTAGACATGCTTTTCTTCAACCATTTTTCTGGTTGAAACATTTGATTTAGCTTCATGCTCTGTCTAAAGACAGAGGGAGGGGCTTAATTTTTATTTACCTGTTCATTTGATGTCTAAACATTTTTTTTAAAAATTAGCTATATTGCATGTAATTTAACAAGTAAAATGATAAATAAATAGCAGGAATTTTGTTTTGAAAAATAATTGCTTCATCTGACTTGAAATTTCCTTCATGAGTCACTAAGGTATTGAGGCATTTTGTAGCAATGTAAGTTATTTTATATTTAATAGGTTATAATATCAAATGACATCAACTGGAATGTTCAGTTCTTTTGTTAATAATTTATTGGTTTAAATTTCTAGTATTTTTTTTCCTATTGCTATCAGAACCCAAAAGATAAATGTTTTACTCATAAGGGGAACTATATTTACTAGTCCTGCATTTGTCAATCATAATTGATTCTCTCCAGCTAGTTCTCAAGACCTGACTTTTTTTATATTCCTGCAATTAAAGTCATGGAGATACTTGATTCATAACGATTTACTGAAAATGGCATCCTGGAATCTATGCTGGGTACTACTGGGATGCAAAGATGGATGATAAACACTACCTGCTCCCAGGTATACTAAAATTTATTATTTGTGACAAATACTTAAAACAGAGCTGGACAGAGTAGGAACACTAGAAATACACCTGGTGCTATGAGAACCGAGCAAATGATCATAATCCCTTAGAGGAATTGAGAAAATGCTTCCCACATAGAAATGATAGGGTTTTCAAGTAAGTTTTGAAAGGTAGAAATAGAATAAAAGAGGAAATCAGAAAGGAAAAAAAATGAGCAAAGACACAATTTAAAATATCTTTGTAGAGAATGACAAGGCAGAATTAAAATAACAACTTAAATATTTGGATTCTGTTGTTTTGAAAGCTGCTGAAGTTTCATTTCTAAGGATGACAAAATCAGAGAATTTTAAAAACATATTTGATATCTGATAACTATTTGATATTGTTACATCAAATCATCTAAGCATTTAAATAAAGTTTTATTCATTATCTGGTTATTTGCTAAACTGTAAACACAGCTTGAACCATACACTTTCAATGTATAAGGTAGCAATATTTTTATTATTACTATTTCCCAACCCTTTTATTCTTCTTTCAAAAATAATACTATTAAGACCTACATTTTTAAAAGTAATGTTCATGAGTTCAACAATATAAGAATAGGTACTCCTCAGCATTTCACGATTATAAACTCACAAGATAAACATTGTAGCGATCCATATAATGTTGGCAACCCTGTCTTTAAGATAAAGTAAAAACACTTGCTCGAAAACTTTGCAATCTCTAAAACGTGAGGGTTGCTTGATTCTCACAAAATTGGCAACCAAGAATAAAAGCGCCTTTGTATGCTACGAATAATGAGACATTGTAAATCTATCATGATTTTATTCAAAAATTTCCAAACCTAAATATTTTCTTTTTCGGTCATATATATGGCCTGTATAATTTTCTTTTACTTTTATATATAGAGAAATTCATGTTCTCAAGTACAATGCCAGGGCTATGACTACACATATGAAACCATGTGTTCATATGGCAAAACTGAATGGTGATGTAGATTTAAAAATACACCTTCATTGGGCTTTGAAGTTTTTGTCTTCAAAAACTGTGTCCTGTTCATTAGAGATTCTAAACCCTGTTAAGAATCAAACTATAACTCTTTACGATTATATATGAAGCATCTAGAACATGCACAAGGTACTTATTAAAAACCTACTGTGTGATGGACATGTCTAAGTACACAGGATACACTATGTACAAAATCCATAATGTGGAGATATAAAAGTAAGTAAATATTTAACAGAAAAAAATCAATTAAGATCACAAATATTAAACAAAATGACAGAGACACAATCATTAAAATGTAGACACAGAAAACACTACAGAGCAATTGATCCACGTTCTTCCATAAATAGCGGTATGTTGCAAGAAAATAAAATGAGACAGATGGAAGAAGACATATAGCTTAAGAGCTATGTAAGGTATATCAACCACTCATAATATGTTCATATATTTAGATGTCTATTTAAATCTATAAACTATCAAATAAATTTGAAATAGAAAAAGAAACTAAATGAGTCAAAGACTGCCACTTTGAGGGAATGACATTTGAATTCAGTTGTAAAGGATGAAAAATAACCAATCATTTAAAAAGCAGAAGTTGGAGGCCGAGTTGGGAAGGAAAGGAGTGTTGCCAAGAGATGCAACAGTAAGTGAAAACTCTGAGCTCTGGAGATGTATAAAAACATCTACACATTTGTTTGTTGGTTCAAGAGAAGAATGTGGTCAAGTTAGAACTTCAAGGACATGGAAAGAAAACTGGAGTTTGCTCTAATGGCAGTGAGAAGTTTTGAGAAGAATATATGCAGAGAAATATTATGATTCGGCTTATAGTAGGTACTAAAATAACTGTACTGAAAACGATGAATTAATACAATGAAAACTTTTTATGTTATACTTACATTTTATGTGATAAGGATATTTCATTTACATTTTATCTTCTTATTTAAGTGAAATCTGCTTGTGATTATAATATCTATAGTTGCATCAGTTGCTTTTTTTTCATACTAACATTTGGTTAGGACTTCTCTCTAAGAGCAAACAATCTGAAATAGATATGAAAAAATTTTTAATAGCATTTAATTATAAGGTTGGTTTCACTTGAACCCACTTAAGCATTCATGTTAATGTCATAATTTATTTAACAAAATTTTCATGTTTAGAAAAAAGATGATTTTTACTATGTAAGAGTATCATAATTTAGAGATTGCAAAATTTTCAGGCAAGTAATTTTACTTTATCTTAAAGACAGGGTTACCAACATTATTTAGGTCACTACAATGTTTATAGCATGAGTTTATAATCATGAAATGCTGAGAAAATTGTGTTTTTATTCCAATAGATCAAAGGATTCCACAAAGTCTGGAGATGGCAAAAACTGTCCAGGGCACAGGAACAACTGAAAAACAACAAGAAAATTATATTTATTTCACTGGAACTGACAACACATTACAAGTGAATTTATCTCTCTTTTATATTCTCCTGTTGCATAATTTTTATTCCTAAAAGTAATGGAAAACAAGAAAAGAATTTCCCAAAATTTCGTGCTGTGAAGGGATGCCAAGTTCAGAATTTCATCCAAATAACTTGTGCATCATGTTCGAAACATTGTGTTACTACAGATCATATGAAATATGCCTGCTTTATTGCATTAAGTTGTTTGGTTTCTCTTCCCTTGATGAAATCATCCTCATTTCTTACCCAGAATAGTATATGTCTTGCTATTCTAATAGACTAAAAATAACTCTTTGATTCTGCAGAACTAATTCCACTATGGATATTAGGATGACTTTACTGTTGTCCTTTCCAGAAAATCTAACAGATTATGATGGCCATAGCACACATGGATTATCTTTATTTTGCATAAGGAAACATGATTGATCCTAGTCACGCCGGTCCTCCAGTCCCCACAGCTGTGGCCATTTGTTACTCACAGGTCAAAAGTTGTCTCGGGCTCTGGGATTAATCCTCTCCTTAGCAAGAATTTAAACTCTAATAAATAAAATCTGAGCAGAATGGAGCAAGTCTTAGCTAGAGACCAAGAGCTATTAACCTGACTTTTTAAATACTTGTAAATAGATGTTGAGCTTTTACTCAGTTCTGTTGGAATAAAAGTGCCATTTTTGCTCCAATAAAGCAGTTTATCTCCTTGGAAAATTGCCAGATTCTCTGTCATGCCAACACATCTCTCTGAATATTAAGACTACCAAACTCCCCTTTTCATATTTTTTTTGCTAATAAATTCTGCTAATAAAATAAAGCATCTGAAAATCTAAGTACAAGTACCCCTGTAAGCATTGCTTCCTAGGAAAATATGTTTACTCTGGCCAAGTTAGCATACTTTCTAGAACTTCTTAGGTCATTCTCAGATAAACACTAGGATTGAAAATGATTTTCTAGTTAAAGAGATAGCATTGTCCATGGCAAGGACTAACCACACACGTAGGACATGGAATGAAAACATTCAGACCACTGGGGAGAAGTGCCCCTTGCATTCTCTAAAAGTGGCTATAGTTGCTGCTTGGGTGATTGCAAAAAACACAAGAAACAGAGGAGAGAATGATTTAATGTTCAGCCATGTCTTCATGGAAGAGGGCATCGCATTGAACTTGTTCCAAACCACCTGAACAAATAGGCTCCAGTTAGTTTTATCTATTTGCACCACAGTATGGGAAACAAAATTGAACTTTAAGATTGACAAAAAAAAGAGAAGACATTTCTGAAAAGAGGTTGGTAGTGCTAATGTGAGAGAATGAAAAGTTAGAGATATTGACTCAATGGAAAGTACTGACTTCAAGATGAAGGAATACATGATGAGGGTACACTTCATAAGAGACACTTTTTTTTTTTTCTTGAGATGGAATTTTGCTCTTGTTGTCCAGGCTGAAGTGCAATGGAGTAATCTCTGCTCACTGCAGCCTCCGCTTCCTGGGTTCAAGTGATTCTCCTGACTCAGCCTCCCTAATAGCTGGGGTTACAGGCACTCGCCACCACGCCCAGCTAATTTTTGTATTTTTAGTAGAGATAGGATTTTGCCATGTTGGTCAGGCTGGTCTTGAACTCCTGACCTTAGGTGATCCTCCCCCCTTGGCCTCCCAAAGTGCTGGAATTATAGGCATGAGCCACCACGCCTAACGAAGGGATACTTTCCTTGCTTCCTCTCCACTCTCTTGCTTTCTCTCCTTCCCTCCCTCCCTCTCTCCTTCCTTCCTTCCTTCCTTCCTTCCTTCCTTCCTTCCTTCCTTCCTTCCTTCCTTCCTTCCTTCCTTCCTTTTCTTTGTACACTTGTCACTTTTCCCCTAACCTGGACTCCTTTTCTTTTTCTCTGACTCTCTGAAGATAACCAATAATCCACCTCACAGGACACATGCAGGAGCCAGATCCTAGCCTGACTTACTGTAGCAGCATTAATGGGATTTCTCAAAGACCCTCATCAGGGCACAGATTCTTTATGCAATCTTTTCTCTCACTGTCCCGTATTCTCCTTTTATTCTATTATCCATTCCCAGAATCTTCTAGCTTGATCCACTTCAAGTATCTGCAATTAACCAGGCTATACAGGCTCTTGTCTACAAAGGCACAAACACTAGAAGTCCTATCATAGTCATTTGTAAACATGACAAGAAACAATGAGTTTTTAAAGACTTTAAAATAAATTATAGGTCAGCATTCATTACTGGTTAATTTGCTTTTTGGAAATTTATATTTAAAAGATGTTAAATCAGATTCATTGTTACCTTTTTTCCTAATCTCCACCGTGAACTTCTTATTTTGCTCTGTATTTCTGATGTCTAGAATAGTACCTGGGCTATAGTAAATACTGAATAAGTATTTAATACAATTAAATTGAAATACATGATATTTAAAATATATTTTGTGATTTTATTTCTTATCCCATCTTCAAAAATAGAAATATCCTTAGTAGTAGCTCATAACAGGCAAAGTGAATTATATATTTGAATTAATTTTCTAAGCAATTTGAGATTTTATCCCTCTCCCTCTCTCACAAAATGCAGTAAAAGAAAAGAATCCTCCTTAAATCCCACTCTATTTTTTTACATAGACTTTAATAAAGAAGAATTTAGTATCCATACAGCTTGCGAGAGATAATACTTGGAATTTAGAAAATTGCAAATATAAGGCAAAGAAAAAGTATGTATGAAAAAAATCAAATTAAAACTCGCATTCTACGTAAGTTTAAAAACTATATACAGAGGCCATTTTTTTTTTTTTTTGTCAATTTATGATGTGGGGACTCACTGTAGTTGCTAGGGAGACATTTAGGGAATAAACATTTGATACAAGCACAGAGGAGAGACATTTGATGCTGCCGGATGAGTTCATAGTGAGACGGAGTTTGCTCATGCCCAGCACTCTTCATAAAGGACGATAAAGGATGGAGTAGGGAGGAGGAAAGAGTAAAGTTATTCCAAGCAGAGGAACAGCATCCACAAAGTCCAGGAGCACTGTATACTCAGGAAAATGCAACCAGCACTGTGCAATCAGATCTTGAAATTCTTGGAAGAGCCAAGCCTAGAGGGAGGGACAGAGTAGTAAGTCAGAGTCTAATCCAGATTGTGTGATTGTTTGCCATGAAAAAGGAATTAAGGTCACAGGACTCCTTTTTACGACTTGCTCTCTGCATAGGACCACACTTACTCATGCAGACAGAGTGAAGAGCTGACAACACAGCTTGATGCCAGAAATTAGAGAGATGGTTTCTCGCTTAAATCTTTATCCCTTTGTCACCCTGCTTTTGTGCTTTATTCCGAACACTAGAGACTTATGCAAATCTTCTTTAGGACAAACAGCAACAAAACTTTCCAGAAAGTAAAATATTAAATTCCCTGCCTTTCAAATCATATCTCTTCCCAACTAATCATAGAATTAAAGAGAGGAGTGATTTTAGAGGCTAGGGCACTCTCTGCAAAAGTCAGTCTAGGATAGGTGGCAGAGAATTGGTAAACTGGAAAGTCCAGGGCTGCAATCGCCCAGGCAGGCAGGTACAGGAACCCGCGTCACATGGACACAAGTAAACAGGAAAGACCCACTATAAAATAAAGTCAAGGAGGGTTAAAAAACAAAACTTATTTAATAAGCATCCGTTAATGTTTATTCTGAATATTGTGAAAAGTGCTGCGAATTATGCAAAATTGCACGGGACACAGCCACTGCCCTCAAATCACAGGCTCTCTGCACTCAGAAAAATATCTGGACACATAGCAACTGGAAGTCTCAATTATCAGGTATCTAATTTGGTCTTACGGTTTTATTCCTCTGTTGTGTGAGCATCACTAACTTCTTTAGAGAAAGGACTGTACTGCTTCCTGCAGACTCAGTTTGGAGCAGGGAATAAGCCATGGAATCTGACTGTGTTACTTCTCAGCTGTGTGGTCCTAACCAAACACCTTAACTGTTCTTTGCCTCCGTTTTCTCATTTGTAACATGAGAGATACGAAAGCATCTCCCTCACAATGTTGTTGGAAGAGCTAAAAGTTTTAATACTTACAAAGTCCTTGAAAGAGTTAGATAGAGGGCAGTGACTGACGCCTGCAATCCCAGCACTTTGGGTAGGCCAAGACAGGTGGATCACGAGGTCAGGAGTCCAAGACCAGCCTGGCCAAGATGCTGAAACCCCATCTCTACTAAAAATACAAAAATTAGCCAGGCATGGTGGCATGTGCCTGTAATCCCAGCTACTTGGGAGGCTGAGTCAGGAGAATCACTTGAACCCATGCCGCAGATTGCAGTGAGATGAGATCATGCCACTGGAATCCAGCCTGAGCGACAGAGCAAGACTCCATCTCAGAAACAAACAAACAAACAAAAAAAGAGTTTCTGCCATGTGGTAAGTCTGCAAAAGTGTTAGCTGTTATTACTTCATCCAGGAATTGCAAAAATAAAATGAAGCAACGTGAATGAAGCTAGAAACTTTCTTATGTGACTGTCACAGAAATCGTTTAATAAAGAAAGATGAGTTCAATTTTTTAAAAAGTCAACCTCTTTCAAGCATTGTACATGATCAAAATCTAATGCCTTGCATAATAACTTTTTAAAAGATGATGTTTCACCACTCAGGCCTTGACTTTTGCTGTAGTCATCTAAACAGTAAAACAAAAAATAATAATAATAAAACAGAACAAATAAATAAAACGAGTATGAGCCCATGACAAATATCTACTTAGTAAGGAAGTTGAGTTGCTAGAAAATCATAGTTCAATTCCATTAATGTAACAATGTCTTATTATTGATTTTTATTTTATCTTGTGTTGAATTTTGCCCCAGGATAGTCATTACTTCTTATTTGATCAGCAGAAGAACCTTCCTTCCATTTGTAGCTCAGGAGGCCACAAATGAGTCTAGAAACTCTGCCCTTTGATGATTAATTTGCTCAGCTACTTTTGTGTTGTGGGGAGATTCTGATAGAGATATCTTGGATCAAAAGCCCCTACCACCTGTGGAAACTGGATTAATCTGCACTCACCATTCTCCAAAAGAACATCTAAAAGTTCCCCAGACATGAAGAAGACTCTGGAGGAAAACATTCCTCTTTATCCTCTCCTTAACCCCTTTCCTCTCTGAGCGACTCAGCTCAACGTGGGGTAGACGGGGGAAGAGGTGCTAACATGTTGCTTGTGTAGCCATTTACATGGATGACTGGAGCTCAGGATCGTTTTGAGTTGATTCCACATTTGCTGTTCTTTCTTTGGAGATCTGTTGAAAATAACAGCCAATGTTTGTAATGATTCATGATGAATCTCAGTAGCCTCACTGCACTAGGAATCCCAACAAGCTGTGTGGTGGTTAAAAATGACCTTATTGACATGAGGCCCACTTTCCAAGGGGAATCGTTGATTAAAACTTGAATCCAACACTGTCTGAGTCCCCAGGTAAGCTGCACAAGGCATAGTGGGATTCACAAAATATTCTTGCGAATCAAAAGTGACTGAAAATGTATAAGAATTTTAGAAACTAAGATAAAAAGAGGCCAGAACTGATTTAGAAGCACTTAATAAATATTCTTAGGATAAAACAGGGACCAAATCCTAGGAAGTGAAATCGATAAAAACAAAAGCTTTTGTCAACAATTATGGTTATGTGCAGTGCAGAGAAGCATTGTTGTAAATGTTGTGAAGGTTTTCTATGTTTTATCTCCTGCTCTCTGTGGATGTTTACACTCATCATGGACACTGGTCATTCAAACTACCTGGGTCATTTTTATCTTCTGTATTCTCACTAAGGACCATGTGGAGACAAGACCTCAGACTGGGGCCCTGACTACTCTACGCACATTTGACTTTAATCTTTCAGCCAACCCATTTTGAATTCTTAAAGGTAAGTTAGTTAATTATTTCTGTCAAGCTAGTCAAAATCTGCCTCTGCATAGCTCACTATATATGTGAATAGGCACATGCCTCATCATTATCTTATTTTTCTGTTTTCTTTGGCTTATTTTGGACTGTTATTCATAGCTACAATTATCAGCAGAGGAATAATGAACAAACACAAGTTACTTGGTAATGTTACTCAATTAGCAGATGGGTCACTTTCTCTGTGAACGATAAATAGGCCCTTCTCCATCATTTCGCAGGAAGACCACCATTGGACCAATCAGAAAACATGCCTTATTGTCTCAGCTCTGTCACCAACTGTGTGCGAATCAAGGCAAGTCTCTTCACCTTCCATTTTCCTCAGCTATAAAATGAGGTGTTACATTAGATGATCCCACAGGTTCCTTGCAACACCAGAACCCCACAATTCTAAGCTGAAAGAATAATTTGGGGCCATTTGTTTAGATGGAAGCTGGGAAGACTAAACAAACATTTCCTGAAGAGGGACTGACTGAGCACATTTTCCTACAAGTTAACATTTACGCAGTCAACCCCTTCAAGACTCTACTTGTCACAATAATTTCCAGTGATTGGTTAGTGTTTCCTCTTTGTTCTTGTCACTGTTAACATTACTAATTGTACTTTTTGTTGATTTTGCTACTATTATTATAAAAATAATACATGCACATTATAAAATGAAATGAAATTAAAGTTCATGAGATAATAGATTTTTTCCTCTAAATATAGAATAATAGTTTCTTGGCCGTCTTTAAGGAATTGTCCCATTTATTTTACATAAACACACACATTCACACACTTTTTATGTATTCTTTTTTTTTTTTTGAGACGGAGTCTCGCTCTGTCACCTGGGCTGGAGTACAGTGGCCGGATCTCAGCTCACTGCAAGCTCCGCCTCCTGGGTTTACACCATTCTCCTGCCTCAGCCTCCCAAGTAGCTGGGACTACAGGCGCCCACCACTTCGCCCGGCTAGTTTTTTGTAATTTTTAGTAGAGACGGGGTTTCACCGTGTTCGCCAGGATGGTCTCGATCTCCTGACCTCGTGATCCGCCCGTCTCGGCCTCCCAAAGTGCTGGGATTACAGGCTTGGATTTATGTATTCTTAAATACTTTTGTTACTTATTTGAGTTAACAATATATCTTAAAAAATTTTCCATATCAAAATATAGTTTATTATATTACTTTAAAATACTGTTCTATGTATGAATATTTTTTAATTTTTAGTTTTCTTTTGATGGATATTTGCTAATTTTTTTGTTTTGTCTTTTATTTCATAAAATTGCATTGGATCTTCTATTGTAAAGATGAATCCGAAAACTCATTGTAGAATTACTCATAATGCAGTTACTGAGTCAAAATAAGTACAATTTAAAATGGATCGTAGATTACTACAATTCCCTCCAAGTAATATAAATTTATTCATCCACAGTTACATACTTGGTAAGCCTGATGCTATCAAAATTTTATAATTTTTACAATATGGCAGTACAGAAATTGTTTCATTGTTATTTACATTGAGTTTCTTTAATAGTGAATAGGATTTAACATCCTTTCTTATATTTATATAATATTAGCATTCTCTTTTTCTATGAAACTTTACATTTTTCTCATTTGATCTATCTTAACTAAGAATGGTGTATTAAATTCTACTATTATTAATGTTTGTATTCATAGTTTTTGCTTCATAAACATGTTTGCTGTGTTACTTAGTGTAGAGATATTCTTAAATGTTATATCGTTATTATGACTAATGCTTTTAAGCATGAAAGATGTGCATCTTTGACATGTTTGATGTGTTCTGATTGGAACTTTATTTTGCCTTGTATTACAATTACTATTCCTGCATTATAAAAAGCATCATTTCCGGCCGGGCGCGGTGGCTCAAGCCTGTAATCCCAGCACTTTGGGAGGCCGAGACGGGCGGATCACGAGGTCAGGAGATCGAGACCATCCTGGCTAACACGGTGAAACCCCGTCTCTACTAAAAATACAAAAAACTAGCCGGGCGAGGTGGCGGCGCCTGTAGTCCCAGCTACTCGGGAGGCTGAGGCAGGAGAATGGCGTGAACCCGGGAGGCGGAGCTTGCAGTGAGCTGAGATCCGGCCACTGCACTCCAGCCTGGGCGACAGAGCGAGACTCCGTCTCAAAAAAAAAAAAAAAAAAAAAAAAAAAAAAAAAAAAAAAAAAAAAAAAAAAAAGCATCATTTCCACATGCTTACATACATTTATCCATCCCTTTATTTCTTGTCTATTTTCTGGTATTACTTTCTTTGTTTGAGGTGTTTTGGTTTTTTTAATATGCATACAAAATATATTTGGGTCTTGATATTTTGAGTCAGAATGTGAATCTTTTTTCTTCAGTAGATGAACTGAGCCCATTCACATTCGTTGTCATAACCAATATATTTAGTATCAACTCTCATAGTATTTTAAAATTATGTGTGTTACATTAACTATGCTTCTTTGTCTATTAAATGCTCATTCTTTGCAATTTTATCATTGTTATTGTTCATATTATTGCACTTAAATCATTCACATTTTTGTTATATTAGTTACCTTTGTACTTACACCATTTAAAAAAATGCTCTTATCTCAATGTTTTCTCATTTAAATTTTTACTATCTGTTTTGTCAGTTTTTAATAGTACAATTTACTTCCTACATATTGCATATAAACAATTAGTGAGCTTACTCTACTTTTTTTTTTGTTCTTCACCGTTCCTTCTCCTGTCACCTGTTAGGTTCATAATTTCTACTGTGTTACAGTATATTACATTTGTACGTTAGTGTTCCACCCTCATTCTCACTTTCATTTTAATCTCCAATTATTTAACATCAGCCCTTTTGCTGAAGAAGTTTTCTTAGCTTTTTATTGATTGGATGAAACAGATTCCTCAAGAATATTTCATATGTATAGAATTTCCAAAATTATTGTTTAATTAAAACAGTTGTTTTCTGTAGCCTTTATACTTGAAAAATAGTTTGCCTAGATATAAATTTTAATTAGATTTGCTTTATTGAAATTTTAAAAAATAAAAGTCTGCTACATTTCTGGCTTGCTTTGTATGGATTTTTTTTTTTTTTTGAAAGTCTGACATCAATCTAATTATTTTCAGTTTTATTTTCTTCTTGACCCTTCTCCCCCGCCCTCAACCCCCCAGCATAGGCCTTGAGAATTTATATTTTATCTTTAAAATCAATAGACCCACTGTAATATTTCTCATAACTGATTTGTTATAATAAATTTTCTCACATATCCTGTGAAATTTTATGATATATAAATTTATGTTTTGTCAATGTCAGAAAGCTTTTCTTGAATTGTAATTTTAAATATAAGTTCTCTTCTATTGCTCCATTTTTCTGAATTTTTGGTTTACACTGAGACCATAATGGGTTTGTGTTTATTTTCATTTGTTTGTCTTGTGTTTTCTACTACAAAGAAAAAGTATCTTTGACTTAATTCATTGTATACAGAGAAAGACTCCAATGAAGAAAGTATTATTTACTCACGAATGGATATTTCAAACTTAGAAACTTTAGGAAAGCGTTTGCGGCTTGAAATAAGTTCCTAATTAGAGCATTGTTAGTCCTCATAAAATTAAATCTTTAGGCCTGGCAACGTGGCTCACGCCTATAATTCCAGAACTTTGGGAGGCCGAGGCAGGCAGATAATGAAGTCAAGAGATCGAGACTATCCTGTCCAACATGATGAAACCCTGTCTTTACTAAAAATACAAAAATGAGCTGAGCATGATGGTGCATGCCTGTAATCCCAGCTACTCGGGAGGCTGAGGCAAGAGAATCACTTGAACGAGTGAGTCAGAGGTTCCAGCGAGCTGAGATCGCGCCACTGCACTCAAGCCTGGTGACAGAGCAAGACCCTGTCTCAAAAATAAATAAATAAATAAATAAATAAATAAATAAATAAATAAATAAATCAATCAATCAATCTGTAGTTTCTACACCTGAAATGAATTGGGACATAGTTATTGAGGAGTGACCTGCTACTGAATGAATATAAACAACCTCCTGTCAGTAAAGTTTTCCCAGCAAGAATGAACAGAAAAATACTCAGTCTTCTGGCTAAGATTGTTTGTAGTGTTGAACATGGTTTTTCCTGAATACATCAACAGCAACAGCTTAGAAAACCTGGATCCCCGTAAAGTTCTTGGATCATATGAAGATGATGAGGCAATGGCAAAAGATGTAATTTTTTTTTTTTAATAGAGCCTGTTCCAGTGCATCTGTGCTCCTTGCCTAACTTGTTTAGTAACTTGGACACGAATCTCCAACTAGTCTTCTACTATGCTTAATACTTTTTCTTAAATAGTTTCTTAATGTTGAATATCTTACCTTTACATTCTCTAGTCTGACATTCTTCTTGCCTATATGACCATTTCTGAGTTCATGAACACAGTCATGGAGTCGAGACAATCACACCAACTAATGATCAAAAGGTATTGTCCTACCTTTAATGAAGGACTACACATTCATATTTTATCACTAAAGCCTCTTTCTTTTCTCTCCCCTGAGTCAGGGGCTTTTTTTTTTTTTTTTTTTTTTTTTTTTTTTTTTTTTTTTTTTTTTTTTTTGCTCTTGTTCCACTACAACAATCTGTAGAAATGAGAAACAATTGAAGAGAGAATAACACTGAGCAAAAGGAGACCTTTCTAACATCAGTACATGACCGTGCTCATTGTCATTTTCCTCTCAGAAAATTTAGGAGAAGAAAACGCTCTCCATAGTAGATGACTTCAGGGACAACATTGGTGTAGCCCAGATTTATGTCTTAGCCAACAGCCGCCGGCACTTCTTTCCACAGAGTTCTGAAGAGGCTCATTAAGTTTCATGATCCTGCTGAACAAGTATCACTGACTGAAATCCCTCTCTATATTCTTGTTAACTTCTCTCATCCTTGTGGTATAAAGGCCTCGAAGACTACATGTAAAATAAAACCAAACTAAGTAGTGCCTATCATTATAGATGGAAAATGACACCCTGGGAAACAGCAGCATGTTTTAAGGACAAAGTGTGAATATTCTGGGTCCTGGAGAATGCTCTTTCTGCTCATAACAGAATCAGGTTGTTATAAAGACAATGCTTCCCTGCAAACCTTTCACTAGGAAATGAGTCCTGCTCAGGGGAATCTGCACAGCAGAAGTGTGAAATACTTTTACACTTTTATAGAGACTCCCTGAAGAGGTTGGTTCTTACTGGGACACAGTTTATGCTTTGCTACCACTAACACTCTGTTTACTCACAATTCCACTAAACTTTTCTAACTGTATTACATTTCACTTGAACGGATTTATAAGAATCCATTCATATTTAAATTCTTTATACTTAACATAGTTTTTACAACCTTCCATGTGACTAATCAAAGCATACATAGTGATACCTGGTTTTGTTAAGCCATTTTCCTGTCTTTAGATTTAGTTCTAGCCAAAGATTGTGGCCTATTTGACACAGGTGAAGGGGGAAAAAGGAGTAGAAAGAACAGGAAAAAAGTACTCTGTAAAAGGTAAGGCCAAGCAATATAATATCACAAATTTTCAAGTTAACATTCTTTACCACTCTACTACTGGAAATGTATGAGATAAGCAAGAATGGTTACTAACTTTTCCCAGACTATGTTTCTTAAATGTTACTACAGAGCCAAAATATCTCATCCTTCAATTTATCTCAGAACTGAATACAATTTTGGACTTCTTACATTAGGACAACTAAAAATTGACACATGGTTTTAACCATTATAGATTTTTGATAATTTTATAAATGTGCTCCTTGTTAATGAAATAACATACACAAAGCACTCATTGTTCCTGAATTTAGCACTTTTGAACTACAAAGGAGTTAGTCTAGTAGGTGAAGGCTTTCCATTGGTGTTCTAAAATAATCGTTAATTTTCTTTTTAAGTTACAATCCCTGTGACATTATATTTGGAGAGTACATACTCCAAAAGGAAATTGTTCAATTTTAAGATCACACAAAATAAAATAAAACATAAGATCCTATCGCTATCAGTAAAAAAAATCCAAAATGAGCTATTTATTGCTATTGTGTTTGTATTTCATTTCACAGTAAGACTTGAACCAACTATCTTCCAAAGGCTGCTTCTGATAGCTAGAAATGTTCTCTCAAGGGAATAATTAGCTTCCTTTATTACTTGTTTGCAGTTTTCGATGAAGACTAGTATACTTTCCATTTGTTTTAAAAAGTAGGATATAAAATTTTCCAGTTGATGTTATCAGGATAATTCACTTCCATGTTAAAATGTCATCCTCTTATGTTCATTAAACAATATGTTATTTTATGCTGGAAAGGGGAATGAGGCGAGGATTACAGTAAAGATCATGAGCAATACCACTGTGTTTTCCAGTCCCCAGCCCCCTCAGCCCCCAGCAATCTATCAGAAAATAACACATGCATTTTAGAAAGAAAAGTTGTGCTTCTTTATAACCTTCCAAATTGAAGAGGAAAGTATGGAATCTTTCAGAATCCCTAGCAGCCTTGATGCCCAAGTTACTCCCTCACATAAACAGAGCTTCATTTTGATTGCAATTAGCAAAGTATGTAGTTCAGGGTCAGAAGGCACTTTCTGATACTAGCAAGTATTTTCAGGGAAAGCTCAACTGATTTTCATCTTAAAAAATATGTAATTGTAAAATAGCAAACCTAGATAGAGGGTATAGGATGACTGCAGCTGTATGGCTTACGCTTTCCTGTCTAAACATTAGTGATGCTTCCCTGGACAGACTTGACAATTGATCATAAAAAGATGCTCACTCTTGGCAGGGGGAGAGGTAAAACATATGGCTTAATAGATTTTGATGCACAAACAGGGAAGTCAATCACCTTCAGATTGGATTGTTTGGATTTGATGCTAACTGGAAATTTGCAGATCTGATTATTAAAATGGAAAAGCAATCCTTTATGATGACCACAGGGATAAACATCATTTGGAAAATAGGGCAAAAGCCAAAGTTTTAGTAATGCATAATTTTTCAGAAACTCAATCCACTTCCTTCAAAGTCAGAGGCTAGTATATATATAGTCTTGCTTCCCCATAAACCCCACCAAAATGATTCCTGACCCTGAGAAATACGGCTTTTTAAATACAGTGTCCACACTGGTAGCCTCATGACCAAAGCTGGAGTTTGAAGGAGCTTTTTATTTGGAGATCATCTTACAAGGTTCTGGAAGGCAAATAACCACTTTGACATAAGGTAAATTAACATTAAAAGCATTCAGACAAAAGAATGAGAAAAGGTGTGAAATAATAGTGAGAATGAATATTAGGTTAGTGGAAAGGAGAGGTGTGGCAGATTGAAAACTCAAAGTATCTTTAGTTTGTTATTTAACTGTACCTAATTTGTTTTACTTACACATAAACGTATAAAAAATAATGCACCAAAAGAAGTAAAAGCAGTTATATTGGAAAGATCTATTTAAGAATTCCAGCATCATCACTTGTAGAAATTCCTCAGGGACAGTTTGTTGAGGTAAAGGAACAAATTTTCCTTCTAATTTAGATTCACGTCTTGCTTTTGATCTAATATAACACTTTTTTGTAGGTTAGGTTTTTAAGAGTAGCTTTAATTTCTTTTTTGTTTTTGTTTTTTTTTTTTTTGAGACGGAGTCTCGTTGTTTCGCCCAGGCAGGAGTGCAGTGGCCGGATCTCGGCTCACTGCAAGCTCCGTCTCCCGGGTTTACGCCATTCTCCTGCCTCAGCCTCCCGAGTAGCTGGGACTACAGGCGCCCGCCACCTCGCCCGGCTAGTTTTTTTGTATTTTTAGTAGAGACGGGGTTTCACCGTGTTCGCCAGGATAGTCTCGATCTCCTGACCTCGTGATCCGCCCTTCTTGGCCTCCCAAAGTGCTGGGATTACAGGCTTGAGCCACCGCGCCCGGCCAAGAGTAGCTTTAATTTTTAAAGTTACCTGTGTAGGTGTGTATTTCAGAGAATTCTATTCCATGTTAAAGGGCAATATAATGTGTTAAGGAGACTTCATTTATAGAACTTCTCTATAAGTCAACAGATACATACATAAGCATGTAAATTTTCCCATGGAAAAGCAATTCAAAGATATTCACTTAATATTCCAAGTGTAAACATTTTCTAAAGACCATAATTATGGTGATTCTTTAAGAGTTTTCTTCGTTTGCTATTGACAAGCAAGTTGTCCATTTTGAGTTCTTCCTATGGTCCTTATATAAAAGGAATAATTAGATATTTAAACAGATTCTGTTTACACAAATAAAAAAGCCATAAAGGAATGTATACTCCCAACTAGTTGAAAGGTAAAAATTGAAGGCCTTTTAATAATTAGTCCTTAATGATGTAATACTGGATATAATCTTATACTTTGATCACATGCCTTGCTAATTCCTACTCTGATGTGTAAAAATGTTAACTCTACTATTTTAACTATTTCGACTGGGTGCGATGGTTCACACCTGTAATCTCAGCACTTTGGGAGGGCGAGGTGGGCGAATCACTAGGTCAGGAGTTTCAGACCAGCCTGGCCAACATGGTGAAACCCCATATCTACTAAAAATACAAAAAGTTATCTGGGCGTAGTGGAGGGCACCTGTAATCTCAACTACTCGGGAGGCTGAGGCAGGAGAATCACTTGAACCGGGAGTCAGAGGTTGCAGTGAGTCGAGATCACGCCACTGCCCTCCTGCCTTGGAGACAGAGCCAGACTCTGTCTCAAAAACAAACAAAATAAACAAACAAAAAACTATTATATGTGTTTAAATTGAAGCATAAAATATGCTTTAGAGCAGGGGATGGAAAAATTATTTTAACCCAGCAAATAGTAAATATTTTAGGTTTTTCGGGCCACAGGATCTTTGTGGCAACTGCTCAACTCTGCCGTCATACTGTGCAAACAGTCAAAGGCAACATATAAATGAATGAATGTGGCTCTGCTGGAACAGAACTTTATTTACAAACATAGGTGAGAGGCCAGATTTGGTCTGAGGAGTGTAGTTCGATGACCCATTATTTACGAAGTGAAAAGAGCAGTTTGTAAATAACTTCTGCCGTGAAAAACTTGCAAATATACAGTACTTCTTTCTAGATTCGGTGAATTAAGATTTTCTCTTTGGATTTTTTGTATCTGCTCTGGTCACGCTGAAGATAGATTATATTATGACATCATTTCCCACAATTATTCCCCAGGAGTATCTTCAATGTGTCCTTATTTTGTTTTATGTTACAATTTTGCTCTTTTTTTAAATTGATACATGATAATTGTACATATTTATGGAGTACTAGTGATGTTTTGATACATGTGTACAGTAAGTAATGATCAGATTAAGGTAATTAAGATATCCATCACTTCAAACATTTATCATTTCTTTGTGTTGAAAACAGTCCAAATCTTCTATTCTAGCTATTTTGAAACATATAACGCATCATTGTTAACTATAGTCACTCTACTGTATTATTGAACACTAGAATTTATTCAGTCTTTCTAGCTGTGTTTTTGTACTCATTAAATAACTTCTCTTCCAAACCCCTCCCTCCTTTTCTTTCCAGCCTCTGGTAGCCAGCATTCTACTCTCAACGTTTTTGGTTCCCACATAGGAGTAAGAACATGCAATATTTGTTTTTCCGTGCCTGGCTTATTTCACTTAACATAATGTCTTCCATCCATGTTGCAGCAAATGACAAGATTTCTTCTTTTTTACAGTTGAATAGTATCCTATTTTGCATATATACCACATTTTAAAAATCCACTTATCCATTGATAGACACTTACCTTGATTTCATATCTTGGCTATTGTGAATAATGTTGCAATAAATATGGAAGTGCAGATATCTCTTTGATATAAAGATTTCTTGTATTTTAGATATATACCTAGTAGTAGGATTGCTGAGTCATATGTTAGTTCTATTTTTAGTGTTTTGAATAACCTTCATACTGTTTTCTGCAGTGGCTAACCTAATTTATACTAATTTACATTCCCATCAACAGTATACCAATGTTCCCTTTCCTCTGCATCCTCATCAACATTTGTTATGCTTTGTCAGTTTAATAATAGCCATTCTAAGTGGGATGACATGACATCTAATAGTAGTTCTAATTTGCATTTCCCTGATGATTAGTGATGCTTAACATTTTTTTCATATATCTGTTGCCCATTTATATGTCTTCCTTTGAGCAATGTCTAGTCAGATCATTTGTCTACTTTTTAATCTGATTATTATTATTTGCTTTTTTTGCTATCAAGTTCCTGATATATTTTGCTTATAAGTCCCCCATCAACTAAGTGGTTTGCAAATATTTTCTTCCATTCTGTGGTCATCTCTTCATTCTGTTGATTGTTTCCTTTACTGTGGAGCAGCTTTCTAACTTGATGTAATTCCATTTTTGCTTTTGTTGCCTGTGCTTTTGAGGTCTTAACCAAAAGATCTTTGCCTAGACTAATGTCCTGATGTGTTTCCCTAATGTTTTCTTCTAGTAGTTTCATAGTGTCAGGTTGTACATTTACTGTTTCAGTCCATATTGACTTGGCTTTTGGGAATGCTGAAAGACAGGGGCCTAGTTTCATTCTTCTGCACATGAATATCCAGTTTTCCCAACAATATTTATAGAAGTGATTGTCTTTTTCCCAAAGCATGTTCTTGGCACTGTTGCCAAAAATGAGTTGGTTGTGAGTATGTGGATTTGTTTCTGGGTTCTCTAATATGTTCCCTTGGTCTATGTGTCTGTTTTTATCCTAGTACCATGCTGTTTTGGTTACTATAGCTTTGCTGTACATTTTGACGCAGGTAGTGTGATGCTTCCAACTTTGTTCCTTATGCTCAGGATTATGTTGGCTATTCAAGGTCTTTTGTAATTCCATATAAATGTTATAATTTTGTTCTATTTCTGTGAAGAATATCATTGGTATTTTGGTATTGAGTCTGTAGATTGCTTTGGATAGTATGGACATTTTAACGTTATTAATTCTTCCCATCCATGAACACGAGCACAAGATACCTTTCCTTTTTGTGTGTTCTCTTAAATTTCTTTCATCAGTGCTTTATAGTTTTCATTGTAGAGCTTCTTCGCTTCTTTGGTTAAGTTTATTCCTATGTATTTTATATTTTTGTTATTAATGTAAATAGAATTACTTTTCTGATTTCTTTTTGAAATTGTTTGTTGTTGGTGTATAGAAATGTTGCTGATTTTTGTATGTTGATTTTGTGTCCTGCAATTTTACTGAATTCATTCTTTGGTTCTAACAGTTTTTTTGGTGGAGTCTTTAGGTTTTTCTTAAGATAGGAGCACGTCATCTGTAAAAAAGGGTAAGTATCCTTCTTCCTTTCCAATTTAGATTCCTTTATTCTCTCTTTTCTCTACTCTGGCTGCGACTTCCAGTACTGTTTTGAATAAAAGCAGTGAGAATAGGCATTCTTGTCTTGTTCCAGATCTGAGAAAAAAAGCTCTCATTTTTTATTGTTCAGTATCATGTTAGTTGTGGGTTTGTTCTACATAAATGACCTTTATTATTCTGAAGTATGTTTCTTCTATACTCAGTTTGTTGAAAGTTTTTGTAAAATTCAATATGAAAGAATCTTATATTGAATGCTCTTTCAGTATCTATTGAAATGATCATGTCTTTTGTTTTTAAATCTGTGTACAATTTTCTTACTCTTATTATTGGATTTGTAGCATCTCTATTGCATTTTTGGTGAAATGCAGGTATCTTTATTGCTTCAGCATTGTTGTGGAGATACAATTTCAATTCCGTATTATATATCTTAAATGTTTTTACCATTTTTGAAATGAGAACCAAATATAATCAAGGTTTTCACTACAATTACAGCGTTCAATGACTGCCCCTTTGCAGTCCCTCTGTCCTTTGGATATGAGCCAGGACAATTAGCAAGTTGTTTTTCTACATAGATGAAACTGGAATCTAACAAGTTTAGGATGCCTTGCCATGGCCACTCACCCTGTTAGTTCAAAGCTTTCCAGTAGTTTTATCCTCTGCTTTATCTAGTGCTGGATCTCCATTATTTTTCACATGTATTTTCACTTATCTCTCTATATTAACATGCATCTAAGTGTGTAAATGAAAGTGATTAAAGTGATTATGCAGAATCCCTGGCCCATGTCCAAGTCTTAAGAACTTTCTCAAGCAGAAGACATATTCTACCTCAACCTTATCAATATGGAGCTAAAAAATAAAAAGAATGCCTATAGATACCAAGTTATTGTCCTTTCCACAGTATAACACAAATCTCCTTCCCCTATATTTTCTTTATTTGGGGGGTCCAATTGCCTC
Organism: Rhinopithecus roxellana; assembly: GCF_007565055.1. Taxonomy (NCBI): domain Eukaryota; kingdom Metazoa; phylum Chordata; class Mammalia; order Primates; family Cercopithecidae; genus Rhinopithecus; species Rhinopithecus roxellana. The sequence continues at coordinate 140,998,080 of NC_044553.1, read as the reverse complement.
CCCTCAACATTGGTCCTCCATAAGAGTAAATAATGTTTCAGTATCTCTTTAATTTCAATCAGGTACTATATCATAATGCAGAACTAACATCAAACTGAAAATTGACTATGTTGCTTCTCTCACTGATAACTCCACCCCAGGACCACACCTGCATGCTTTACAGCCTCCTTTTGTTTCAAAGGAGGTAGAAAAGAGGAGGGAAGGTTAAGGATTTTCCATGATGGGAATTATAACAGTATGTTTTGTTTTGTTTTGCATTATTTTAAAACCAGGTGTCACTCTGTTGCCCACACTGGAGTGCAATGGTGCAATCGCGGCAGCCTCAACCTCCTGGCCTCAAGTGATCCTCCCACCTCAGCCTCCTGTCTGGGACCACAGGTATATGCCACCATGCCCAGCTAATTTTTGTGTGTTTTTGTAGAGACAGGGTTTCATCATGTTGCCCAGTTTGGTCTTAAACTCCTGAACTCAAGCAATCTGCCCACCTCAGCTTCCCGAAGTGCTTGAATTACAGGTGTGGGCCACTATACCTGACCTTATAACAACCTTATAACAGTTTTTTTTTTCTTTTTAACAAAAAAATGAGAATATTTGCAACCTAAAAGAAAGTCTTTATAATTCACAGTTCAAGAATGAGGAATGGAATTAGTGGTGCCTATATGGTCTTTCTTTTACTTAATTGCTGGTTCAAGAAAGTTTTTGCCCTGATGGTTATAATACACTAGAGCTAATCCCTGGACAACAAAAATAGATCTATAAACATGGCATCATGGTGTGGCTGACCTGGGCCTTAATTCTTAATTCGTCATTTATCAGTCAGTTGTGTGGCTATAAGGAAAACATAATTTGTTGCAATATAGGTTGCATTTTGTAGAAAGAAATATAACAATATCTACTGTACTTTCATTGTGGTGTTTTATGGGCAAAAATATGATACTGCAATTTAAAGGATAGAGTCAAGGATAAAAAGTTAAATGATTACATAAATGTATAGCATACAGCACAGTTTTCAATTTATGCTATTCTAAAAATCTAGGGCTTCTTTGAGGTTCACCAAGGCTTGTAGGTGGTATGGGAGAGTTAAGGTCAGGTATTAGGATCCCTAGGCCCCACTCAAACAAAGTATCTCAGTATCAGTCTCATGTTTGGGGGTACTTATTAAGAGTTTGCTTCCCAAATGGGCATCTGTTACATTAAAAAATTAAAAATCATTTAAGAAACAAAAACTAATTATGAGTTAGCAAATCCATATTTGAGTAAAAAGTTCAGAACTTACTAGCTATATTACCTTGAATCTATCTAAAAGTGGCTCTTTCCCATGTGAACTCTAACCTCTGATAGTTTAGCTCAGAATGCATTTTTCCCAACTGTAAGGTGTTTTCCCCTATACTTTTAGGCTCAAATTTTTACTGGGCAGTCTGTCTATTTTTTTTTTTTTTTTTTGCCAGTTTCTTCTTTGTCTAAGATAAGTCTGCATTTCTGAAGCTCCATGCACTCTTACCTATGGACACCCACATGCATACACTCATGGAAGAGACAGCTTTAATCTTATTTGTGAAGTAGTAATATTTATAATGAAATTTACCACCTTCTGGAGAAAGTTTTTCAGAAATATTATTAGATTATGTGTAGAGTATAGGGAGAAGAAAGAGAGATCAGACTGTTACTGTGTCTATGAAGAAAAGGAAGACATAAGAAACTCCATTTTGATCTCTCTTTGTATCAATCATATGGATTAATCATATTGATTAAATACAAAAAATTGTTATAAGGAAATAAATATGAAGCCAATTAATTCACGTCAAAAGTAGCTTTACTTCAATATGGGTTATGTAGTTGCTGATATAGACTTTACACCTTAATCTTGAGAGGCAGGGTAGGCAGGCATTTTTATCATAACAAGTTATCTAATCATTTTGAGCTCTATACAACACAAACATGATTAGACCATCATTTCTTTAAAAATTTGCCTTGTTTCTAAGCAAAATGCATGTCTTCTATCTGTAAAGATCAGATTATTTCCTTCTAGGCAGAGGATATTTAATTTTGTCATGAATTTGAAACTAATGCTACAAATAGTGAAGCTAATTACCAGAAAGAATTGCTAACACTGAGTGCTTACTATAGACTGGTTACTATGTCCAGCAACTTACATGGATTATCTCATTTAATCCTTGCAGAAGCTCTGTGAGATGGATATTACTACTATAATTTTACAGAAAGGAAACAGGTTGAAAGCTGTTAAAAAAGTTAACCAACATCTCCCATCTTGAAGGAGGTGGGAGTGGGAAACCTCCATCACTGTGCTTTTAGAGCTTGTACAAGGACTCTTCTGACATTTAATTGTTTTTATATCCAGTAACTTGACACAGTGGGATATGTCACATCAGAAGTTCATTTTATCCAACATCAGGGAGTTACACTTCTCAAAATTAGATGTCTCATGGCTAAAAGACTGCAATCTCTCTATTGCCATTTTGAACACTAACGACTGAATCTTTTCTGGCAAAAATTCCTCCTGCATCCAGCCAGAGCATCAGAGAACTGAGAGATATGTCTTTGATGTGACTATATTGTCCTCTCAGAGAGTTGATTTCCCTGAAGTGGGGTGCTATGTTGTGTCTATAGCTTATAAAGTTATTTCATGTGTTGTATAGATGAACATAGGGATGGAGGATACTTTATCTCACTGTATCTTTCCTATAAAGGAGAAAAATGTTATTAAGACCTCAACATCAAGAAAATCTGCATATACTGAGTAGCAACTGTGGGTGGGTATGTTTTTGTGTGTACATGTGAATATATGTGTGCATGAGAATATAAGTAAATATATGAAAGTCAGAGAGAATATATGTGTGTGTGAAACTATGTGTGTCTAATTATTAGTGGATGTGTTCTAAACAACATGGTCAATCTCAAAACTAATTATATGTTTAACTTGGATTTGGCTACTGAGTTACTCAGAGCTAGATTTTTGTTTAATGTGCAGTAACTGTACTCTAACACATGACATAAATTTCATGAACTAGTTTTACCTTTACTTTTTCTCACAAAATAGCTAACGTTATTTGCCTAATTTATCCTGATTTTCTTATATATTTTTAATTTAATGTGTTGTCTTGATTGTTTTAATGAATCTTACATTTTTTAATCTCTGGGTGAAAATGTTAACTTCTAAATGAATAAATAATTAGAGATGCAGCATTCACTTTAAAATTAAAATAATAAAATATGCTGGGAAGACAAATGAAGCAGTTGAAATTCTTTTGTAAATAATTAAACTTTATTGTACAGAATCATTGCTTCACAATTCTTGGATACATTGTGACACTATACTCACAACTTTAGGACACATTTTTGATCTACAGCCTTTATTCAGCATAATGAAAACAAACATTAATTAGTGTTCACCACACCTCCAGTACTGTTCCATGTGTCCTCTATGAATTTACAATTCTACGAGGTAGATACTGCAATTATCCCCACTTTAAAGATAAAGAAATTGAGACACAAAGACATTCTAATAACTTCTTTAATTTCAAAAAGCTGACACTTAATGAAGCCATGAAGCCATGATTCAATACCAGTGCTATTAGTTTCTTTATATGACTTTGTTACTTGTACTTGTTATTTTTAAAACAAAGGTTAACTTCCTTTTTACTATAATTTTTATTTTATCATTACAGAATTACAGGGTTTTTTTTGTTGCTTTTTATTTTATTTTATTTTATTTTTTTTTTTTGAGATGGAAGTCTCACTTTGTTGCCCAGGCTGGAGTGCAGTGGCATAATTTCGGCTCACTGCAACTTCCGCCTCCCAGGTTCAAGCAATTCTTCTGCCTCAGTCACCTGAGTAGCTGGGACTACAGGCACACGTCACCACACCCAGCTAATTTTTGTATTTTTAGCAGAGACAGGGTTTCACCGTATTGGTCAGGCTGATCTCGAACTCCTGACCTCAAGATATGCCCACCTCGGCCTCCCAAAGTGCTGGGATTACAGGTGTGAGACACCACACCGTGCCAGGATTGCAGTTTTTTGAGTTTAATTTCAAGTGTATATTTTAATAATGATGTTCAAATATGCCATCCTAAGTCTTATATTCTAAGTATACATCAATTAGATTGAAGCAAAACATTTTTCCCCTTTCACCAAAGATACCTTATTTAATTTTAGAGGCTGAAATAAAATAGACCCCAAATGGCGTGTATAGAATGTTTGTAGTACTACTAATTGTAAGCATCCAAAATAGAAACAATTCAAATGCCCATAAGTGATATACTTAAAAAACCAAAATATGACATATTCACATATTATAATTCAATAAAATCCATGACCTGCAACTACACCCAAAAATACAAATGCATCTAGCATGAGAAAGAAGCCATATCAAATAGAATATATCTTTTAATTCTGTTTTTTTTCTCTTTTTTTTGAAGGATGAAATGAAGTAATGCCATTAAAGGTCAAAATAATGGATACCTTTGAGTTATTTTCTATAAAGTGTCAAGAAGGAGGCATCTGGGGGTTCTGGTAGCATTTTGTTTCTTAGTCAGGTTACTAGTTGAAAGGGGTCTTCATTTTGCAAAAGTTCTTCAGGCTTTACCTTATGGAATGTATACTTTTATTAGTGCACATTTTAGTTCCATAAAAAATTAAAGAAACAAAGTGACATTTTCTTAAACTCCTTTTGATTCAGGCATTTTCTTCTATTTGGAACTAACTAACTTAAATAGGCATTCAAATTTGTTGTGTTGGGAAGTAAAAGTCTTAATGAGTGTGCTGATTGTGAGAGACTTCTGAGAAGGTGAAGACTTGGTAAGCCACTTCTCTAGTTAACAGTCATGAATGCAGCTCGGTTCTGAAGCCAAAGCTAACAGTAGTGTCTGGTGAGAGAAGAGAGACGAGGAGTGATTACTGTTGGCCTCTAATGACTTATGTGATGGAGGTAGTGAAATTAGGGCCTAAGCAAACACGCTCTTCTGCTTTTTTGCTTCTTGCCCTTCAAAGGAAAAGGTTAAATTCAAGAGTCCTGCGCATCTACATGACACACTCAAATTGCCCCTCCATCCTGAAGGAGAGGGAGTTAAGTGAGGCTCTGATGGTTACATAACCTCCTTTTCCTCTTTCATTCATAGAGAAAAGGCCTCAAAATGATTTAGTGTGTTACCTGCCATCTCTTTTGGCAAGGCCAAATATAGCTAGCTCAACTGTTGCATAAGTGAGAATTTAAACCATTTCATTACATGTTGACCTCTGGTGGAATACTGGGGTGTAAGGGATCAGCTTATTGTGATCGACAGTATAAATCAGGCCCTTTGTTTGAGTTCCAAGGCAACAAACAACAGAGGAACACTGACTAGCTGCCAGATCTTTGAGAATGACTTTAGGATTACTAAAAACAAAGTCACATTTTCTTAATAAAAAAGATCTTAAACATTATAAAGAAAGGACCAGCAGTCCAAGAAATAATGGACCAATAAGATGATCACAATGTTTAAATAATCACTGATTACACAATATTCAAAGAAATTTGAACAAAAGAAAGCATAAAATATCTATAGATTGGTCAATTTTATACATTTGGTAAAAAAAATGGAGAGTTATGAACATGTGCTGATACAGAAAAGATATATCTTGTAAAAAATTAAATTTCAAAAAAGAGGGGTATGGGGAAGTGAAGGCATTGTGTTAAAAAACTAAATTGATCCTGTAATCCCAGAACTTTGGGAGTCCGAAGCAGGCAGATCACGAGATCAAGAGATCGAGACCATCCTGGCCAACATGGTGAAACCCCGTCTCTATTAAAAATACAGGAATTAGCTGGGCATGGTGGTGGCCGCCTATAATCCCATTTACTCAGGAGGCTGAGGCAGGAGAATCTCTTGAACCTGGGAGGCGGAGGTTGCAGTGAACAGAGATCACACCACTACCCTCCAGCCTGGGTGAGAGAGTGAGACTCTGTCTCAAAAAAACAAACAAAAAACTAGATTTATTATACATATATATATATGTGTATATATATATATATTTCCTACTCTCCTTTGAGATTTGTTCTGAGAGAGTTATCTTTCCCAGCTAATTTAAAAAATAGTCCACAAACTTGTAGCTGGAGTGCAGTGGCGCGATCTCTGCTCACTGCAAGCTCCGCCTCTCGGATTCACGCCATGCCTCCTGCCTCAGCCTCCGGAGTAGCTGGGTCCACAGGCGCCCGCCACCACGCCCGGGTAATTTTTTGTATTTTTAGTAGAGATGGGATTTCATCGTGTTAGCCAGAATGGTTTGGATCTCCTGACCTCGTGATCTGCCCGCCTCGGCCTCCCAAAGTGCTGGGATTTCAGGCGTGAGCGACTGCACCCAGCCGATAATGCAGGCATTTCTACAATCACTTTTTATCAGTCAAGCTATAGATCGAAATTCCCAGCTTGACTCAGTGTTAAACTCTTCCTTCTTACCGAGCTCGGACCCCGTTCGGACCGACAGTGGAGCTGGATGGGAGGTCCTGCTGCTCCTCTGCTCTCTCCCGCACACCTTTCACAACTTCTGGCTGCAGTGTGGAGGACAGCAGGGGATGAGGGGTAGTGATATATGCAGTACCGTGGACCTGGGTGATGGTATAATTTTACCATTTCTCAGGCCCCTGAGCATCATGAAATACTCCTGCAGTGTTTATCTGCTGGGTTACCTTGCACTTCAGGAAAGACCAATTTTATAGGACCCTAGGTGACCTTAAGCCAATTATCTCACTTGAGTGCCCATTATTGCCAAAGAAATCTCTTCTTCAATATCCTGACAATATTCTCTTCACTTTCTCAACCCTTCTGTATTCTCTAGGTTGGTGATGGGGTTCCTGCTTCTAGCCTATATGTAGTGGTAGTTGTGTTTGTATTATACTGACTTGAATATTCTATCTAGCCTCTATTGTATGAACAACTCATCAGAAACAGAGGCAGAGAAAAGCCAATGCTAGTGTATCTGCTTGGGTAAAAATAATTGCCTATGTTATTCCACTACAAAGCTTTGTGGTTACGCTCTTAATACTTGTTACATGAGTCATGTTGGACAAAGGTGGCAGCACCCAGGATAACTTTTACTCTTTCTTTAATGTTAAGTTTGAACTTTTAAAATTATTTTTTAACCTTGAGTATCTGTTATTTTAAGCATCATCATCATCATTACCATCATCTTCATCATCAACATTTCTCAATAAAAATAAATTGATTAATACAAATATAATACCACAACATTTCCAGCAATTCTTACACTTTAGGCCTCAAAATTGTGCTAATGTTCAGAGCTTCTATCCCTGGGCTTGCTTGGTAAAGGACTGCAGGGCTGTATAGTGTGTTTCTCTGATCTTCTTCCAGGTTAGCAACTCTCCTTTCACTCTTCATGAGAACCACCAAGACAACAGATAGTAATAGTATTTCTCTTTTCCCCTCTTGGATGACATATTCCTCTTCCTCTGTTGCATTTCTTGCCTTCTTCACCTGACATTCTCATTCAACCAATTCCAGCAACTCACTTTCACATCTTACTCACTCTTAGGTAAATCAAATATCCTGCAAACACTTTAAGCTGGTCAAAGATATTGATTGAGATTCCTAACTTGACTCAGTATTAGCCAGGGTTTGTAACTCTCGAAAACGTATGAAACTCCATGGGACCTGGTGAGATGTAATAGAAATAATATCAATAATGTAGTTACATGTGGCAAGCACTGTTCTAAGCACTTTTCTTACACTGCTCATTTAATCCTCATGTCAAACCTATGAGGAAATAAATTACTTTCATTTCATAGGAGAGACTAAGGAATAGAGTGGTGATGGACCTTCCCCAAAATCATAGAGCTTGTAGACAGAAGAGATTCCCAGCAGATATAGGCATCTGCTACAGAACACTTTCTTTCCACATTGATGTCATACTGTCACTCAACATAGGGACACTGTGAATGTGCTTTCCCTAACAACAAGGAGACATGTAATGAGTATTTAATTCAATGACACCAAAGAATGACATACCTTTGTGATTAATATTTTCCTTAAATTATGTATGTAAATATATCAAGTCTTTAAAAAGCCAATGAGTCAATAATAAGTAGCAGTTTCCTGACTCTAAGTTTATATCTTTATAAAGAATGACTAATTGCAAAGCACATGTATAGCATGTGTAGATTTAAATCATGGAGGCCTATAGTTTCAGTGATAATCTGACATAAAAAATGTTCCCAAAAGTTTGACATCATTACAAATAGGGTTTCCTTTAAATCATTGATGGTAAAAAAAAAAAAATTTTTATAAACATTTTTCCTAATTGTGTTTCAATTTTTTATAAGTAAGCAAAATTACTGTGATGATTTTTGCATTTATATGTTACTGATTTATTCTTTACTTCGTTACTGAGATCAACCCTTTCAAACAATGCCGTCGAGCAAATCAATTATTTCATCTTAATCCACTTTTACTCCTCTTGACTGCTTTACCTATCTGTCCTATGTTGTTCTCTCTGACTGATCTGTGGGATAAAGTCTGGCTTTGAAGCCAGCTGTTTTTCTCCTGTCACCTGTCGTGGGGAATTCATTTACTGTCAGTGCTAGTTTCCTCATTCATAACTTTCCTTATTCGTAACTACCTTGCAAGATGACTAGTGTTTAGGAATCAACTAACAGACATTATCACTAACAATGTTAGTCTCATCACAATCTTCATCATTTTCATCACTATTATTGGTTGAAACTAATTTGTTTATTTTTTTTTTTTTCCAAATCAACAGGTCTTTTATTGCATCATTTAAATATCACAAGTAGGTCTTAGGAGTCATCTGGCATCTTCTTTCTGTAGCTGGATAACTCTTAGATCTTATTCATCAGCCTGCTGAACAGTTCCTTTTTCAGAGACATAGATACCATCCAAAAATTTCCTGATATCCTTATTTTTAACTGTTGTGGCTTGCTGAATCAAAGCCGCTGAATTTGAAACAAGTTCAATGTCATTTCCTTCAAGGATTAATTCATCTTTCTGGGCTTGAGATACTGAACAAGCAACACCTGGTCTCATCCGAACCCTGCGGATGTATTTTTCACCCAAGAAATTTCGGATTTCAACAAGAGACCCATTCTCCTGGATTACGACGTTGATGGGGAAGTGAGCATACACAGACCTCATCTTGTAACGGAAGCCCAGCGTAACACCCTTGATCATGTTCTGTACATGACTACAAATAGTCCGAACGGTAGCCAGTTCCTTTCTGTTACCCCACCATTTGTCAACCCGAAGCCTCTTTTTTTTCTTTCCAAGAAGACTGAGTTCTACATTGATGTGATTGAAGTCCCTCCGCAGGGTTCCTCTGGGGCCCTTCACGATAACTGTGCGTCCCTTCAGAGTAATGTCGACATTTTCTGGAATGTCGACAGTCTGATTGCTGAGAATGGTCTTCATTCTTGCAGTAGACGCAGCAAAGAAAACTAATTTGTTTATTATACTACAAATACAAAAGGTTCTGATTTCACAAAAAATAATGATGCAAAAGAGAGCTATTTATTTGTTATATTTCTAAATGTGGATTTCAAATCATTTCAAAAGATTTTATAAGAGCAGTTGTATATGCCTTATTCTAACCTCTTTATTAGAAGAATGAGACAATGCCTGATAAAATTATATAAACTGGTCAAAACAGTTTGATACTGTGCTGAAAATATCAGACATTCAACTGGGAAATATATAGCTATCCTACTAAATCTTTTAATTATTTCTGCTTTCAGATTCATATGATATAAATAAAGTATCAGTGGCATGAAAATTTTGTTTAGTTTCAATTAAGACATTTTATGTGAGTTAAGAACAATTCTTAAGACTGCAGCTGAAGGTGAGATTTGATTATGTCATTTTAATTGCAGAGAGAACATGAATATATTGTGCAGGTTGATTTTATATAAACGCAATGGGCTTGAATATTAGAGTTATAAAATACAACCAAGCTAGAATCTTTCACTTAGCATTTTGAAGCTCTTCTGGGACATACAGGTGTTTCATGTTCATGTACATTCAGTTAATGATTATCTAAGGTCTCAGACTATATTTCCCATGTGGCACCTGCCCTTTAAGTATCTTTTGATGTAAATTACGACTATTGAGAAAATGCTGTTTATATTTTAAAATGTTTTCAATAGAGATACATAGGTTTGGCTATAGGGATAAATACTAATATTTTAAAATTTAAAATAAAAACATTATTAACCTACCTCTGTGATTTGGTATTCCTAATCTAAAGTCTAAAATGAGTATCGAGGTGGTACTCTATAACTTGCAAAAACCCTTAAAGGATATTGAATTAAAACAAGTAAACAACAAGAAAATTCTTTCTTCACTCCAGAATACACAGATCATTTCTTCCTATTGGCTTTGTTCTACTGGTCACAGTCCCAGGTGACATAAAATCGTTATTCTTATCTTTTCAAAATCTCTTTATAAACGTTTAACTCATATTTCTTCTTCTGCAAATTAGTAAATATTTGCTGATTGAAAAAGAAACAACCTTGCCTAATGATTGAATTAAAAGGTCATGTTTTTCTAGCATAACAAAATGTATGGAAACACTTACATCTAGAAGAAATCATAGCTGTGATGCAGACAACTGAAAGAGGGATTGCTGGGAATTCATGATTCACTTTTGCAAAAAGTGGAAAAATATTTTCATTGGAAAATATCTTATTTAAAAGGAACGTTAGACTTCTAATTACATATATATCACTATTTACTTAAAAAATACTACAACTCTGCCGGCACGATGACTCAAGCCTGTAATCCCAGCACTTTGGGAGGCTGAGGCAGGTGGATCACCTGAGGTCGGGAGTTTGAGACCAGCTTGACCAACATGGAGAAACCCCATCTCTAATTAAAAAAAATATTATTAATAATAATAAATAATACAAAAATTAGCCAAGCATGGTAGCGCATTCCTTTAATCCCAGCTACTCAGGAGGCTGAGGCAGGAGAATTGCTTGAACCTGGGAGGCGGAGGTTGCAATGAGCTAAGATTCTGTTTGAATCTGTTAATTCTCTAATGCAATGTAAGTATTGTACCTAATTTAAAACACAACAAAATAAAATTTAGATGATAGTTATCCCGTTTCTCAGAAAAAAATAGATCATTATAATCTACCTTCAAAAATTCCTTTTAAAAATTAAGTGTTTTAGAATAATCTCTATTTAAAGGAAATTGTCTGTGTGCAATCTCCAGTGGGGCTGTATTAACTCTATTATTAGGAACACCCATAATAATTCCTGTTATTTCACAATATTATAGCATTTTACTTTCTTAAATCTATATTTCTAAGGTCTGTGTGATTGTAATTACATTTCTATGTCACATGAGTTTATCGTACGGGATAATGGCACTGTGTCTTATGAATACAAAGTGCCGCATAGACGTGCATAGATTGCAAAGCCAATGACAATAAATGATCAGAAATGAGGGAAGAAGTTTCTTTTCTCATTCTTAATACTATTGTAAAGGAATAAATCTATGAACAGATTTTAAAAATAATTTTTCCTTCCAAACTTAGAAATTTGGATAAAAACTTAGAGCTAAAATTTAACTTAATTACATGATTGAGAGATATTTCTTGGTCTTTCTGAGTCAGAGATAGTTTAACAATTAACAAATTTTTATAAATCACTATATGCTTTCAGTATGCATAAATTTTTTTTCCTCTTTGAGAGACCTTATTCTAAACCATGAAGGCATTACTGTGGCTTATCATTATTATTATTATTATTATTATTATTATTATTATTATTTTAGTGTTGGGGGACTCTACAAATTGTTTAATTTTAATTTCATGTTCTATTGTTAAGCCTTCATTTTTATTTTTAACAAACTACTTTTTTAATAACATAAGGAAGGCTCCAAGGAGAAAGAGACTCACTGGCTCCTTACTGCTGATTGAAAGCATTGTGATGCATTGATTTCTCAGGGAAGGGCAGATTATTTTCACAAAAGCTTGAACTTTTCATGTCTGACACTCAACTTCCAGAATAATGGATAGCTAAAAATGTCCACAATCCTCACACAAAAAACAGAGACAAGTTTTTGGAGGAAGTACTCATTATTTCCTCTGCCCCTGCTACTTATCACAATGAAAAGCATGGAAAGCAGTTCCATTTCTTGTGGAAGAGCTTAGACTTGTATATGGAACACAGAACTTGCCAAGAGAAGAACTGATTACTTTTCTTGACTGTTAAAACTCAGTGCTAGGGCAGGATGCATTACCTCAGAAGTTTAAGACCTACCATATTGAGTTTAGAAGTTTGACCTCTGGATTAGTCGATTAGCTGTTCTTAGTTGTACTGGAACTACAGAATAAACTTCTAATATTTGCCAAGAAATATTAAGTGACATCATTTGGGAACTTAAAAAGCCTTGAAGATATAGTTAAGCTTTTTTATACTTCCATAAAATACAGGCAGATTAAGTTCCGTGCTACATTTCTGAAGTTAATTCATGGCAGGGTGAAGTTTAGAACTATTTTCTGTTATTAATCCATAGAAACTCACTTGTTTGCCTAGAGACCCAGAAAGGGTTAAGTATATGTGTTTTAGGAGTGGGAGGAAAGGGGGAGAGAGAGAGGAAGAGAGAGAGAGATATCATTATAATTCTTTCTTAATATAAAAATCCAGAAAAAGTGCCCACCAAGTTAGCAGGATAATGAAAACTATCTGTTCTTTTATCTATTCATTCCTTAAGGTATGTCTGTGAAACTCCTATAACCAGTTAGCCACTAAGATAGGTGTTGAAGACAGAGAAATAAATCACATTTACTAACCTTGAGTTGCTATTATAGATGGAATGCGGTTTTTGCAATAGGTTTACTTTGGGAAGAGGAATGTTGAGTTTCCTTTGTAGAACTGGTTACTGCTGGCACCCAAGTTGAAAACTCTTACTGGCTTGTTGACATGGGACCTGTTGGGGAAAGCATCAACCCATATAGGGACTTATAAATCTCTTTACTTTGGGGGAGAAGACAAAAAGAAAGCACTTTATTTTCTATATTTTTCAGACTCCTCAAAAAATTGAATAATTTCACTCCTCTTTTACAGATAAATAGTATAAATAGTTTGCCTAAGGCCATAAATGTATAAGTGGTAAATTTCTGAGTAGAACTCAGATAATCTGGCTACTGACTCAATGCTATTCCTGAAACTTACTAGTCAGCTGGTTTGATTAAGTGGTAGAGTTGAGATTTACACTTGATTAGTTCAAATCAAAGCTTATGCTCAAAACAATAACAAAAACAAAAACAACTATGCAGTTATTACAGTCCTTTCACGTATAAACCACTAGTGTTGTCTAAATGTCATAACTCTACTCTCCACATTATCTTCCACACAAAAGACTAACCAAGTATAGCAAGTAAGTTATTAAATGAAGCGAACAAAGAACAGAATAGAAGATGAGAAATGAAGTCACAACTTCAGTAGTCAAGAGAACTGTGTCAAAGAAGACAGACAACAGGCAGAGAAGACAGGAAAGATAAGTCAGATGGCTGGGGATGCTTTTACATATGTCATGGTGAGAGAGTTTACCTACAAACAATGTTCACTCCAGAGTTTAATATGTCTGGGGAGATAATTAATTTATTTTCACATATTTGACTTATTTTAGTATCTTAGTAGTCAATAATAAAAAAATATTTCTAGTAAAACTTGAAAACAAAGAGTGATCCAATGGAATAACGAGATTGTCTTCAGGGCTTCATTCTCCTATGCGGTGATTCAGGGTAACTCAAGTTCAGTTTTGCTGACATGCTCTGGGGATTAGTTGGATATGACAAAAAAGTTTATTTTGATTGTCGTATGCTATGATGAGAAGAGAGCTTATAGAGCAGAAAAGCTCCCAAATCATTTTACTTCTTCAAGTCTCTAGTCTAGTGTCATCCAGAAAACATAGCCTCTGAGTTATCATTGTTGAAATTTATAACTTAAATAGTTTGTATTCTATTTGAAAAGTAATACTAGGTCTCGGGGAAACATAACTTTTCTGTTTGCAGTCCTGCTCTTTTTCCTGTAATGATCCATCTGTACTTTGTTAGTTGATGGTGCAACAGCACAGGACCTGGTGTAGAAAGAATGGAAGACTTTTCAGCATTCACCATCTGCGTAAAGCCAAAGAGAGGCAAGATGCAAACCATTTGACTCAAAGTTTAAATGTCTACAACACATCAACAGGTATCAATGTTTCCCATTGATGTCCCTCCATTTGTCCCATTTTCTTGGGTATTTGTCATTGTGAAAACATGATGACAAGGCTATTTCAATGCAGGTATCTGCTCATTGTGAGAATAAGCAGTGGAGAAGGCTATGCTTAGTCCCTGTCTCAGCATTAACTTTTATACATTGCAAAGGTAGAGGCCACTTTTTTACCATTGTATTCCCCAACCCAACCACTACACACACACACAGACACACACACACACACACACCAGTTGTTAGCAAGGACAATTTTAGAGTATAACCAGTTAGTAAAGATTTAATTTTACTAAGTAGAACGGGGACCTAAAATACAATAATAACAGAAATAGAAAGCAAAAAACAAAAGTAAATCTCAACAATTATTATTTATAGATCCAAGCACTCTGTTTACCATTTCACAAACATATCTCACATGTTCTTTACAACATTCTCACAAGGGCAATATTTATATCCTTAATTTACAGAAGAGGAAAGTGAGACTTAGAGAAGAAAAGCAATTTTCCAATGTCAAATTGCTGCTCATGGCAAAGCCAAATTACAACTTAAATTTTATTAGGCTGGGTGCCGTGGCTCACTCCTGTAATCCCAGCACTTTGGGAGGCTGAAGCGGGCGGATCGCGAGGTCAGGAGATCGAGACCATCCTGGCTAACACGTTGAAACTCTGTCTCTACTAAAAATGCAAAAAATTAGCCAGGTGTGGTAGTGGGCACCTGTCATCCCAGCTACTCTGGAGGCTGAGTTAGGAGAATGGTGTGAACTTGGGAGGCTGAGCTTACAGTGAGCCAAGATCATGCCACTGTATTCCAGCCTGGGGGACAGAGCGAGACGTCACCAAAAAAAAAAAAAAAAACTTACATTTATTATTTTCAATGCACAAATTTTTTTACCCCACACCATGTGACCCAGTCTACCAATATGGGTTCTAATATCACTATCTTAAACAATGAAGAAAGTCATCAATAGGTCTTAGTCACAAAGGGAGCTCACAGGTTCATTACAGACTAAAGAGATGGTGATTTTAAAGATTTGCAAAAAGACCTCAGCTTCAAGCAACTTTGATATATGAAAGAAGCTAGTGGGTCATGGAAGAGGAAGGGGAGAAGTTCTCCTTAATGTTTCTTTCATTTTCTTTGAAAAGATTTCTTGATATCAGGAACAACAGCTAAAATAGATCATCAAGAGGCAGGCACGGTGGCTCACGCCTGTAATCCCAGCACTTTGGGTGGCTGAGGCGGGGGAATCATGAGGTCAGGAGTTCAAGACCAGCCTGGTCAACATAGTGAAATGACATCTGTACTAAAAATACCAAAAAAAAAAAAAAAAAAAAAAAAAGCCAGGCGTCGTGATGCATACCTGTAGTCCCAGCTACTCAGGAGGCTAAGGCAGGAGAGTTGCTTGAACCCAGGAGGTGGAGGTTGAAGTAAGCTGAGATCACACTACAGCCTGGGCAACATAGCACGACTCTACCTCAAAAACAAAAACAAAAAAGAGTTACCAAAAAGACATATGCATTCTTATGTTTATCACAGCACTATTGACAATAGCAAATACATGGAATCAACCTAGGTGCCCATCAATGGTGGATTGATAAAGAAAATGTAGTACAGATACACCATGGAATACTACACAGCCATGAAAAAGAACAAATCATGTTCTTTGCAGCAACATAGATATAGCTGGAGGACATTATCCTAAACTAATCAATGTAGGCACAGGAAACCAAATGCTGCATGTTCTCACTTATAAGTGGGAGCTAAACATCAGTACTCATGGACATAAAGATGGCAAAAATAGAAACTGGGGACTAATAGAGGGAAGAGTGCGGGAAGGGCAAAGGTTGAAAAACTAACTGTTGGGTACTGTGCTTAGTACTTTGGTGACAGGATGATCAGTACCCCTAACCTCAGCACTATGCAATATAATCAGGTGACAAACTTGCACATGTACCCCCTGAATCTAAAATAAATTTGAAAAAAAAAAAGAGTTGAATAACACAGCCCAGTTAATGAGATGGAATGCAGAACATTCAATGAAACAACAAACTCATCACATTTAGTAAAAAGAAAAAAAAAAAATGTTAAAGTATGTGAAGATGTGTGACTGTCTTCTTACACAAACAGATGTCTTACATGTAGCATGATAGGCGTCTAAAACCCAGAACAGGTGTCTCAGTGGGGCATATAGATTGGGGATTTGATTGCATTATTGTTAATATTTGACACAACGTGAGAGGATTAGAACCCCATAGGAGAAGGAAAGTACCAGGCTGATAACAGAACAGAGTGGAATACCTATCTAAATAAGAAAAGGAAGAGATGCTCAGAAATAAGCAGGAGTCAGAGAAGCATTGTAAGATCTAAGAGGAGTTATGGCAGAGGGGTAATGGTGAGCACTGGTGAATAAAGGTCCAGGAAAATGATAAGATCTTGAGCCTAAGGGCCTTGAGAATTCAGAAGCTGTGCCGATTTATCTCAATAAGAGTCTCAGTGCAAAGACAAGGGCCAGCTTGCAAGATAATGGATTGTCAAAATGTAAGGAAAGAGAAATTCTGTGCACAGGCAACTATTCAGAGAAGTTCAATAAAAATGAATGAGATACATGGCAGTAGCTATAGATTACGTGGTATCTGGAGAGAGGAAGGAGGGAGAGTGAGAGAAAGAGAAGAAGAGAAGAGAAGAGAAGAGAAGAGAAGAGAAGAGAAGAAGAGAGAAGAAGAGAAGAGAAGAAGAGAAGAGAAGAGAAGAGAAGAGAAGAGAAGAGAAGAGAAGAGAAGAGAAGAGAAGAGAAGAGAAGAGAAAAGAAGAGAAAAGAAGAGAAGAGGAGAAGGAGAATAATTAATGGAGGAAGTTTCCACTGCTAAATTGTGGATCATAAAAGCATATCTGAACGCTTGATATGAGGAACTGAAATGACAGTTATGTCAGCAAGAATCTGAATTCTTCTCAACTTAGTGGATCTTGTTCTTGTTACCTTTCAAGGTAACTCATATGATATTCAAACTGTGAAATTTTGCTGCTAGTATTTGGCATGCCTTTCAGAGTTATCAGACCTTGTGTCTCTGAGCAAGATAAAGGAAGTCTATACAAATGTACCAGAAATTCACGTCTCAGGGTTGCATGAAGGAGTAGAAGGAAATTCAAATTTCATAAAAATGCTAATGACTCCCAAATAAGTATCTGCTGAGCTTCAGACATGTCTGGTTGAGTAGCTCAAAGATTTAACATCTACAGAGCTTAATTAGTCATATTTATCCTCATACTATTTTCTCTTCCAGTATTCTTGTCACTACTGTCATCAATTTAATTCCTCCATTTTGACTTCTTTCTCCATCAGGCCCTTTTGCCAATGAATCGTAAAAACCTATTGATTCCATTCTAAATGTTGCAGAAATCCATTTCCACTGATTTGGTCTAGACCACCATCACGTCTTTCCTGGATGCCTGCACAGCTTGCTCTTCTTTTACTCTTTCTTACCTTTAGTCCATTTCCTACACTAAGATCACAAAAATGAGCCTGAAAATGTACACCTTATCAGGCCATTCTTTTACTTAGAAATTTTCAGAGCTTCTTTATTAACCTCACAATCAATTCAAAACTGGTTAATGTGGCATGCAATGTTCTTCATGATCTAGTTTTTTTTTTTTTTTTTGAGATGGAGTCTGGCTCTGTCGCCCAGGCTGGAGTGCAGTGGCACAACCTTGGGTCACCACAGTCTCCGCCTCCTGGGTTTAAGCAATTCTCCTGCATCAGCCTCCTGAGTAACTGGGACTATAGATGCACACCACCAAGCCCAGCTAATTTTTGTATTTTTTTAAGTAGAAACTGGGTTTCACCATGTTGGCCAGTCTGATCTCAAACTCTTGACCTCGTGATCCGCCCTCCTTGACCTCCCAAAGTGCTGGGATTACTGGCATGAGCCACCGCGCCCGGCCTGATGCAATTCTTGCTCACCTCACCAACTTCAATTCTTTCTACTTGAAACTATTTTCTGTCCCCAACTTCAAAACACTCTAAATTCCATTCCTGCCTAAGGACTTGCAGTTCTGTAAACATGTTACACACTTGGTCACTTCTAAGTTGGGATATCAATTAAGTCTTCAAGGTCACCGTTTCACCATTTTTGTCCTGGGTTAGTAAATGATATTTACTTTTTGGTAAATGCCATTTCTCCCCAACCTCAAACCCTTCCCTGAGTAGGTTTTCTCTACAAAGGTCTTTCATAGCATGTAAGTCTATCATAGGCAGCACTCACACCCTAGAAGCACTCTAATTGTCTTTTTTATTTTTCTTTCTTTGAACTCCTTTGATTTAGGTGGCTTGCCTAAGAAAACAAAGTCAGTAAGCAGCAAAATCAAAATTCAAATCTATTTCTGCCCTCTCTCCATTGGGCAACCCTGTCTGAATTTAATCTCACAGTGTTCAGCCATCCAACATGCTTACTTCCTCAAAACTTTTATTACAAAATAAGAATGGAGGTCGGGCGTGGTGGCTCAAGCCTGTAATCCCAGCACTTTGGGAGGCCGAGGCGGGCGGATCACGAGGTCAGGAGATCGAGACCATCCTGGCTGACACCGTGAAACCCTGTCTCTACTAAATATACAAAAATAAGAATGGAGAAATGTTCATGCACGTTCCTTCCATTTGCATCAAACATGTTTTCATTACCATGATTACCAAAACGAGTTCAGTAGTTACTCCATGGTATTCTGTTGGATTTTCCCTATCTGAACTAATACATATGGTACTTAAAATCTTTAGATTTAAAGGGATGTTAGAATGCTGGTTTTCAAACTTGACTGCATACTGAAGTCACCTGGGGAGTTTCAAGAAATATTGATGATTGGATTCCACACCCCAAAATTTCTAATTTACTTATTACAGGGTTTTACCTAGGCACTAGAGTTTTGTGTTTTGTGTGTGTGTGTGTGTGTGTGTTTTTTTACCTGTAAGATCATTCTCCCATGCATCTATGTTTGAGAACCACTACCTCAGAAAAGATCCAGCTCACAGTTTCTTTTCAAAGATGAGGCAAGTGAAGTGCAGAAAGATTAAGTGATTTGCCTGAGGTTAAATGATACAGTACATGTGAGTAATTAGTCACATGTAATTAATTCCTGAATTGAAGATTGGCTCTCCGTGTAGGTGAAAATAGGTAGGGCTTCAGGATTCTATCCTCTCTGCAGTGCTGCTACAGCAAAATAAAAGAGAAAACCCATTCATTTCCTTTGATACTACAGCTCTTTCCTGCTACTTAATAAAATAGCAATATTCTCCATTTATGTCATGCTTCTGGTAAATACTTTCAAGTCTACTTTAATAAGTATGTTTATTAAGTGCTTTTGTTACATATTTTCAGATCTATTATATAATGTTTCCACAGTTTTGAAGTAGCATATTTATTAATGTAACTTTTTAAAAAGTATAACCTATAGCAAGTAGTGAGTTAGAATTTTAGGCTGATAAATGCTGTTAAGAAAAATATATAGAAAAATTTAGTGTAGACATGTATATAGTGCATACTATTAAGAGAAGGGGCTTTGGGCTGGGCACAGTGGCTCACGCCTGTAATCCCAGCATTTTGGGAGACCGAGGCTGGTGGATCACCTCAGGTCTGGAGTTTGAGACAAGCCTGGCCAACATGGTGAAATCCCGTCTCTGCTAAAAATAGAAAAATTAGCCAGGTGTGGTGGCACACGCCTGTAATTCCAGCCACTCTGGAGGCTGAGGCAGAAGAATCGATTGAACCTGGGAGGCGGAGGTTGCAGTGAGTTGAGGCTGTGTCATTGCACTCCAGCCTGGGCAACAAGAGCAAAACTCTATCTCAAAACAAAAACAAAAACAAAAACAAAAATCAAAAAAAAAAAAAGAGAAGGGGCTTTGAATCAGCCAATGTTAAATTTAAGTACCCATCCAAACATGAGCTGTGTGGCATTGTCACTTGAGTTTTCTGAATCTCAGTTTCCATAGAGAAAATAATAGTCATGCTTTCTATCCTGATACATATTAACTCTTACAAATGTATGATCCATATACAAATATTGGTGATACAAAGGTAGGAGTGGCCATTACGATGTACTTAGAAAATGTTTTTAGAGAGGAGGAAAATATGTGGGTTGTGTTTTAAGACAGGAACTGATTTTCCTGGGGTTTGTATTTCCATGCTTTCTAAGTGAAGATGAGGTACAGAAAAACTAAGTCTTATGAGTAAAATCAATGTATTCACAGTTTCACAGTAGAGTTCTAATTAGACTTAGTCTCTCTCTGTAATGCCCTTGCTTATTTAGACTTAACACTCTGAATTTGGTGAAGATTTCACATCCAATCTCCCACTAACTTTAAAATTATTAGCTAGGCTGGTCACCGTGCCTCATGCCTGAAATCTCAGCACTTTGGGAGGCTGAGGCAAGAAGATTGTTTACAGCCGGAAGTTCAAGACCAGCCTGAGCATTGTAGGTGGACTCCCATCACTACAAAAAAAAAATTATCTGGGCACAGTGGTGCACACCTGTAGTCCCAGCTACTCAAGTGGTTGAGGTTGGAAGATTGCTCGTGCCCAGGAAGCTCGTGACTGCTGTGAGCTAGGACACAACACTGCACTCCAGTGTGTGTGTGTGTGTGTGTGTGTGTGTGTGTGTATCAGTTAAAAAATAGTCTTTGTGCATCTGGTTGGAAAATTTTGACAAAGCAAACCAAACCAACCACCTCTACCTCCAAAGGGTGTCAAGTCTCCTGCTCAAAACTTCCAGCCCAGAGATGGGGCTCCTAGGAATTGACATTATCTTGTGGAAACAGAGCAGAGATAAGATTGCAATATCAACTAATAAAAGATACACTTCATAATTCCTTCTAGGAAAGGAACCTAGTGCAGTTTACCCTAGGCACTTGCTTTTAAACTCTAAGCAGAAGTAAACCATTGTCCTCTCCAAAGTCTAAGAGAGAGTGTCCACCGCCTGCATGGTAAAAGGAACGTTGCTAGGCGTGTGTGCTCTCCAGTAGATAACCATGGACAATTTTCATAAATCTTCCAGCCATCATTTCTCAATTGGCAAAATGGATGAATATCATTGATTCTGTAGGGCCTACACAAGGAATGAATACAGCAAAGCATTGAGAAGTATTTTGCAGACTACATAGTTCTGGGTTAATGTCCATAATCCTGATCTCAGCCAAAGCACAACGACTGATCATTCCAAGAAAGACTGAGGTCTGTAATGTTTCTTCAGGGCGAACATTTCTGCTGCAGTGAAACCCAATGCCGTTGCATTCTTTTCCATTTTTCACACTACCGTGGTATTGGAAGTAGTTAATGATAAATCCTTAGTTGCATGAGTTGATGAATGATTACCTAATTAGAAATTCATTCTCTTTTTTTCTTTCTAAGGTATCTGAAAAAAAAAAAATCTGTCTGGTTTTATGAGCAAATTCATTGTTTCAGGTTAAATGGGAAGCTAGAAAAAAAAAAAAGAAAAGAAAAACACAGCAGATGGAAAGCAGTGAGGGGGCCAACCAAAAGTATTTTGGAAATCTTTAAAAAGATCTAGGAAGTAGAAGAGATTTCTAATGGGATCTCAAGCTCCAATTTTCTGTTCTCAATTAGTTAATGCATTTCATTCTTCATCAATTACACTCCATAAAACGTCTGCTTTTGTTTTCCATCAGGCCTGCTTTTCCTCTTATGATATAAGATCCCAGAGGGGAGAATAGAACAAACAAACAAAAAATACTTCTCAGAATCGTAGGATAGATGTGCTCTGAGAGAAACTACTGGCAGCAAACCTTCCATTTCATGAGAGGAAAAAGAAATTTTTCTACATCTTTGGAAGTTGAGAACAACTTGTAAATCACATGACAGCCGAAGGCCTCATGGCAGGCCAAATATCTTCATCATTCGTTGCCATTTTTTTTGGTAGTGTCCATCTCACCACACAGCTCATGATTCCTATTCTTATTTTGATTTTTGGAATCAGTTACATTTACAAATAAGAAATCAAAATATGTAACTCCATGTGAAAACAGAGTAAAGCACCAGGAAATGTTATTTTGAGAAATGGCCTTTCCTGTCTTTTTTTTTTTTTAAATCAAGACTTCATAATTTATTTACTTATTTTTTTTTAAAGAAAAGTCCATACTTTATTTGGATTTCCTTAGGATTTTCTTTTAAACTTTTATCTTTAGTTCAGGGTCACAAACGCAGGTTTTTTTACATGGTAAACTTGTGTTATGGGGTTTGTTGTACAGCTTATTTCCTCACCCTCGTATTAAGCCTAGTACCCATTAGTTATTTTTTCCTGATCCTCTCCATCCTCCATGAAGAAAACACCAAAAGCAACTGCAGCAAAAGCAAAAATTGACAAATGGGACCTAATTAAACTCAGGAGCTTCTGCACAGCAAAAGAAACTTAACAGAGTAAACAGACAACCTACAGAATGGGAGAAAATATTTGCAAGCTATGCATCCGACAAAGGTCTAATATCCGGCATCTATAAGAAACATAAACAAATTTACAAGATGAAAACAAACAGCTCCATAGCGGCCAAAGGACATGAATGGACACTTCAAATGAAGCCATACATATGGCAAAAAATCATATTTAAAAAAGCCCAATATCACTGATCAATAGAGGAATTCAAATCAAAACCACAATGAGATATCATCTAACACCAGTCAGAATGGCTGTTATTAAAAAGTCAGAAAATAAGAGATGCTGGTGAGACTGTAGAAAAAAAAAGGGGCTTTTCTATCTTAATATCCAGGTCTTAGGCCAAATACCAGTAGGCAACTAAATATGGACCACTTGAATCCTTTTATGTTAAGGGCTCACCAGGGAGCTGGGTGTTTATAGGAATCTACATGTGTAAATTGTCATCATTTTCCTTGCCTTCATCAATGAAATACATCTCAGAAATTCCTTGCACCTAAATGGAACCAATTCCCTGTGCTGAATAGAAATTCCCTGTGCCTAATAGAACCTAAGAATATAAAGGATGTTATATCTGTTTTATTAATAGATGAGAAACTTCAGTTCAAATTAAGTGATGTATGTTGTCTTAAATGACCAGTTAGAGATACTCATTTTGTATTATATTGAATTTCTCTTGGCTTTTCATCATTTGCATGTCAAATAACTAAAAGATGCTACATTACTCTTTTTTTTAATGCTTTAAACCAGATCCACAAAAATCATTTGGAACAAAAGAGAAAGAAAGTGGTTCCCATTATTGACACAATTCAGTATTTCTTAATTAAGATTTAGATTCTAAAAATGCCCGGAAGGGAACAATTGGGATATAAAGGAAATAATGGACTCCAATATGTAATTATAGATGGATTGTTGGAAGGTTTTTTTCTTTTACCTCTCCACCATTTTTGATTCTAGACTAAATACATTTATGATCAGGTCATACATGCCCGTTGGTAACAATACTTTCTAAACCCAGATGACAGGTGTTCTTTTCTATTTCCAGCCCAACTGGAGCCTAACTACTGGCCTAAAAATATTAAAGTTCATTCTCTTGATAGCTATTTCAAGATAATTCACCTTCGGTCTACCATTTTAAATGGTAAATGGCTTAATTATATGAAATGAATGGGACGAGATGGAGAGGACCAACTGGGCCATTTTTTCGAGTCGGGCAATGACTCAAGATGAGGGATTCCTTCAAGGTATGCTACTTATAAGCTTACAGCAGATTGTTGTAGATTAGTCAAAAGATCTAGTAATAGATTAGTCAAAAGATCTATTAAAACACCTCATGTGACTGTGATTAGTTATTTGTCTTTTACATCCAAGGAGGGGACACAGATCTGTGTACAGAATGTACATAGAAATTTCTAAAAATATTCCTTACAGTACACATCATCTGCATAGTTTTCAAATCTACAATGCCCTGAGCATTATTTCTCCCCCACTGTCTTCTCTGCCCACCCTCCACACTCCAGTAGGTTCTTCTCACATTTTAAGCTCTCAATCTCATCACATAGTGCCTCTTTCAGGAGGCACATAGGGCCTCAAGTTCCAATCCTGTAAGTCTCCACCTGCTCTATTTTCTCCCAGCAAAGACAGAGGAAAGAAGAAGGAAAGATTTGTGTTTTTTTTTTTTAATTTCATTTTATACCATTGCAAATGTTAAATTTCTCAATTTGTTAATATTTTATGTTTCTAACCACATTTCTTCCTCTCTTCTTCTGGGCTCTTGTAGTAGGTTCCATTTCTTCTCACCTCAGATTATAATTTGTGGGGTCCATATTTCTGTAAAATCTCTTTATATATTGCTCTGTCTTCTTATCATATAACATTACATTTTTCAAATATAATCTTCCAGGGTCTATCACTATAAGTACTTGGTTTTCTATGTTGTCTGATTCAGCTATAATTCTGCTGGGAAACTTTAGACAAGTCACTTAACATGTATGTTTTCCTACTGTTTCTTTCATATACAAGTGTTAATGCATATAAAAGTGCTCTACACCTGTCAATTTAGCTTTATAAATGCTAACTCTGAATCTTCTTACATTCTTCTCTTCCTAAGGTAATCTTTCTAACCTCTGGCCCTTTTTGCAGGACAGATGTAAACTGCCATACTTTTAGAAATGGCACATCCTCTCTGGCCAGACGTAAGTGGACTGAAGATAGGACATTTAGGGCTTGGCCAATGGTGTATGAGGTGGTCTGGAGAATAAAGTTCTGTCAAAACAGGGAAGATCTGGTTCAAAGAGATTCTTCAACTTAGAAAGCAGAATTGGGAAATAGTAAAAAAATCAGGCAGTTGTTTACAGGACATGAAGCAAAATAATCAATCATAAAGTGAACATAAGCCAGAATTCCCCATGAATCATGAGTGAGCCAAATAATTAGTAAACCAAAAACATAATTACATAGGCATTATAAGAAACCAAAACTATAATTACATAGATATTACATAGATATTATAAAGTCAAAGAATTAGTAAACCAAAATATAATTACACAGACATTATAAAGTACATGGTAAGAAAGTCAACTAGACTTGAAAATACTTAAAAGACAAATAAAGTGGATCAAGACAGTAGCTCATTTAAATTCATGGCATTGTGCTGGTAGTTTCTATTTGTCCTTCTAAATACACTTTTCAAACTTAGCTGACCTGCTTTATCGCCAGGGAGACATCCATGGCTTATATCATACAGGCTACCTTGCCTCTAGGCTACTAATTGAGTTTATCATGGCAGGTGCTGGTAGGAGATGGGAAGAAATGAGGAGAAATAAAGCAGCAATTGCTGCAAGGGCCATAACACCAGATGGGTAGCACACTATTCTAGCCCCAGGACTTGCAGGACTTCAGCAGCCACACCTTTCCCTTTAGGCTTAAGCCTGGCCATGGCTTCCTCTCTTTCTAACCCTGGGATGTGTTCGCTATCCCATGCCAATTTTCTTAACTTTGTGTAAATGGCCCCTTCAAAAAAATGTCTTAACTTTTCCTTTTCAAGATGTCATCATTTCCTCCTTGGAGCTTGATTGAACCAATAATGACAGAATAGATTTTCATAATCTTGCTACTAAGGCTCCTTGGATCTAGAATGACTATTCAGTTCTAGTCTTTGAATATAAATCAAGTCTGATTTACCTCCTTTTACAATCACTCATAATTACACGACAGTGTGGCTTCTGCCTGCCCCGGTCCAATGACTGACTAGTGTCTTGTCTAGGTCTGCATGAAAACGTGTTGCCAAATTCAATGAACAGCTTGCTGTCCTCATCTTATTCAACATCTCAGCAGGCTCACATACCACCACTTATTTTTTTTTATTATCTTTCCCACTCACAGATAGTTCTGTATTATTATTGTCACAACAACAATAGTGACACACGTCAAATGATTTTATAAGGTTTGCATATATAGTAGTCTCCTAAAATTGTCTTTCCTCACCCTTAGTTCTCATTTTTCTGAAAATAACAGCTTGCACCTCTTTCAGATTGCTCTCCCTGCTGCCACACCCTGGTATTTGCCTCTTAATTTATAAATACTGTATCTTATACTTTTGCATGACTATTTCAGTTTTAGGGAAATCTACTGATTTCCTATTAAAGGAGCTGAGACTACCATGTGTTTTACATTGTCCCCACACAATTTCACACATTGATTATCTTTATTTTCTTCCTGTTGTTAAAGTTGTATCATAATTTTTGTAGAACACTATGGTGTGTTTCTATTATTGTGATTAGGTAAACACTCATAAGTAATTCACGTGCTGTATTTTTTTGTTATTTTTCCAAACTTTCTTTTTATTTACTTATTTTTCTCTCTGGAACCATCCCTAGTGTACTATCATGAGTAAAATTTTATCTCACTAATTTTAAGCATTTTCTTCTGGTAATATCCTTTTTGGAGATCCGTTGTTTCCTTCTATATGGCTGTTGAAAGGACTTTATCTTGGGATATCTCTTTTCCCATCTCCATGGAAATTCTTTTTCTTTCTTCCACATGTGAGATTTTCAATTTCCTAGATCCCATAATTTTTACTTTCTTGACTTACTTCTCTATCTTAGTGGAGTATATGCTCCTGTGGATTTCTGGAAAAGGGCATAAGTAAGAAAAATTTCCTAGAACTTTCATATCTGAAAGCATCTTTAGTTATACAATTCTGGATTAGAAAGCATTTATTCTTAGAGTTTTGATAGCTTTGCCTCATTGTCTTCCAGCTTCCAGTGCTACTATTGAGCAGTTTGATACCTTTTCAGATTCCTTTGTATATAAGCCATTTCAGTCATCTCTGAAATTGTATAAGATTCTCATCTTTTCCCATAGGTCCCATGATGGTGTATCATTGGGATGGATCTTTTATTCATTATACTGGCATTTGGTGAGTAGGGTAACCAACCCTTTCCAGCATTCCCGGGCCCCTTGTAATTTTAAAGCTGAAAGTCCTTCATCCCAAGAATACTTAACCCCAGTCTCAGGCAAACCAGGGCAGATAGTAACTCTACTGAAGAGTCCTCTAAGTTTGAAAAATCATGAGCTTTAGTTGTGGGAAATTTTCTTGAATTGTTTTTTCTTTTCATTTATTTTAATTCCTTCTGATACATAATTTTTCACATACTGAGTTGCTGAACAGAGAAGATTAATCATATTTTTCAAATTATCATAATTTTATTTCTTTTCATTTATGGCTTTTATTAAATTCTATTGCCACTACCACTTTTCTACTGACTTTTCATATCTGCTCTCTGATTTTTATTTTGCAAGGACTTTTTAAAATCTCTGAATTTTCACATTTTGTAGAGCAACCCATTGCTGTTTAATGAATATGTCATTTTTCTCTCATGTCCATATGATTTTCTAATGCTTTTTGCATGATTTCTACTGTATTTTAAATACTTACTGTTTGAGACCTTCTGCAAATATCTGGTAACCACTCGATGTTTGTCACATTTAAAAGTCATGCACTGAAAATCCATTAGGGAAGTGCAGGTTCTGGATCAAAGAAAATGATTTGGCCGGACTCTCTTGGAGTTTTCTCACTATTTTGTATGTAGACATTTACCTTAATCCTCTTCTTATGAGTGTAATTTCATCCCCTTTAGTTGTGCCCTTGGGTTAGAATCTCTCAGGTTAACAAACCTTGGTAGAGAATAGATCTCTAATATTCTGTGACAGTGAAGGGATCTCAATTATTAATCTGAGATCAGTGAGAAAGGTAGTGAGACTTAGTAGTATGTGTATTCTTATACAAACTTTCAAACATGTTCCTGTCTAAACAACTCGCTATACTTTCATTTAAAAGTAAAAGTATCTACAGATTTTGAGGATTCATGGCATCTTTCAGTCTAGCTACCGCAACAGCCTTCCACGTAATCTCCTTGATCCAGCTCAACTCAGCATCATTTCTCAAAAAAATGACCAAAGTTATTTTTTGAATCAAATCACATCGTATCTCGTCTCAGAATCCTTCAGTGGCTTCCCAGAATAGTTGGAAGAAAATCCAAATTTATTACATGACATAATAAATCCTGCGTGACCTAGCCCTGGTTTATGGCAAAACCTTACATAACCTCATGGTGTACAACTATTTTTATTACTCAGCCTGACCACATTATCGTTTCACCAAGCCTTTTCCTCATACAGGGTCTTTGCATGTGGTATTCGTATTCCTTGGAAAACTCTTCCAACACACACACACACACACACACCCCACACATACACATACACAAACCACACATACACACACCACACACACATCCCCCACACATACACACACACCACACATACACATACACACATGACACATACACACACATGCCACAGACACACACACACCCCACACATACACACACATACCACACATACACACATACAAAACACACTACATACACACACATACACTTCACACACACACCCCACGCACACACGTACATGCACCACAGACACACACACACCCCACACATACACATACACACCACACATACACATACACACATGCTACAGACACACACATGCCACAGACACACACACACCTCCACATACACACACACCACACATACAAAACACACTACATACACACACACACTTCACACACACCCCACACATACACATACACCTACACACACCATACATACAAACACCACAGACACACACACCCCCCACACATGCACATACACAAACCACACATACACACACATGCCACAGACACACACACACCCCACACATACATACACACACCACACATACACATACACACATGACACATACACACACGCCACAGACGCACACACACCCCACACATATACACACCACACATACACACACACTACATACACACACACACCCCACACATACACACACCACACATACAGACACACTGCATACACACACACACCCCACACATACACATACACATACACCACACATACACACATCACAGACACACACACACACTCCACTCATAGACACACACACACACACATACTTGCACTTTGCACATGGCTGGGTCCTGCTGGTCTTTCATGTTTTAGCTTTAGTGTCACCTCTTCAGCAAGACCTTTCCTGACTACTTGCTCTGGGTATTCCCCCATCCCTAATTCCTGCTTTATCCTTTTGTTTATTTCCTGTTTAGCACTAACCACCATTTGTAATTATTTTCTTTATTTCAGGAACACAGTAGAGGGTCATTTGCATGACTAATTTAAATATGCAATGTAATTTTGCATATTGATGCAAACCACATTTATCTTCCTGACCAATATGTACATTAGATTATTTTGAGGAAATTGTGTTGGCTCATATTACTCAGATGCTGTTGTTTTCATAGGATATATTGCAGTGCATTTACTGGTTACTGGGAGGCATTTTTATAAATAAAAACTCAACCATACTTGTCAAAATAAAAGAACAAAGTGTGATGAGAGTTGAGTGTTTAGATTAGATATTCTCTTCACTTGAGCAGTCAGAATCAGAATACTAACCTCAGGGGTTTAAAACTGGCACAGGAAGATAACTGATAGACATGAAACAATGAGAAGCAGGGTGAACAAAGTGCATTTACTGAATTCAAGTAATTTCAGATATATTTTCCGTATACAAAATGAGAGAATGAAATTGATCTAACATAAAAGGCAACGTCAATGAACTAGAATAAAATAACATCAGTGTTTTCTTGCAAAAGAAAGTTTGCATACTACAATTTAGTAATTGTAGTAATACACTGTGTTAGATGCTGTGATATCAACATGCCCAGGATGCTATGGAACTATCCAGGAGGAACACTCAAGCTAGACTGCAGGTAGAGATGGTTGAGTCAGCAGGACATGATATCATAGTGTTTTGTAATCTAGATTTACAAAGAACCTTAGAAATGATCATGTCTTTTTTCTTTCTTTTTAAGTGAAGCATATGAAGTGCAAAGAAGTGAAATGAGTAGTGCAATTTTTCAGAAGTTAACAGAATCAGAATTGGAAGGAAGACTTGATATCCTCAGGTATCTTGTTTAGGCCTCCCTTTTATTGCAATCTGTTGCAGGTTGAGTTGTGTGCCCCCAAAACACATATTCAGGAGCTAATCCCTGGTGTCTGTGAATGCAACCTTATTTGGAATGGGGTCTTTGCAGATATAGTCAAATTAAAAAGAGGTCATACCACATAAGGGTGAACCCTAAATCCAGTGACTGGTAGCTTCATAAGAGAAAAGAGAGGAAATTTTGCATACAGACACAGAGAAGAAGGCTATGTGAAGAGGAAGGCAGAGATTGGAATGAAGTATCTGTGAAACAAGGACCACCTAGGATTGCTGGCAACCACCAGCAGCTAGGAAGTGGCAAAGCAGAACTTTCTTCCCCTGGAGCCTTCAGAGAGAGCATGACCTTGCAACATCTTGATTTTAGGCTTCTAGCCTTCAGAACTGTGTGAGAATAAATTTCTGGGGTTTTATTTATTTATTTTTTTTTTGAAGCCACTGAGTTTGTTTAAATGTGTTACAGCAACCCTAGGGGATGAATACGCGGTCCATCAATAACAGACGTATCTTCCCACCATATCATGATGGCCTCTCTAAACGCTTCCCAACAAGAAAGAGTCAGTGGACAGCAATCACTGAACTGTGATTTTGTGTTTATTTTTCTGAATATCCACCTAGTTCATCGACTGTATAAGAGCAAGATGTGTGGGGAGTTCTTGTTTGTTTGTACCATATTTTACCTAGATCCTGTTATGCTCATTATAGGCAATCAATAAACATTTGTTCAGTCAAAATGAAAATAAACGAGGGCAAAATATATGGATAGATAATTCAACAAGGAAGATATATATGTGGTCAATAAGCCCAACAAGAAGTGCTAAGTACTGCTAGTTACTAGGAAAATTCAAATTAAAACCATACCACTAACTATCTACCAGAACATGAACATTTAAAGAACCTGACAACATCACATATTGGCAAGAACATAGAGCATTTAGAATGTCCTCTTCTTGGTGGGAGTGTAGAATGGTAAAACCACTTGGCGTGAGAAAGGTCTGGCAGTTTCTTATGAAACTAAATATTGACAGTTGTGCTACACAATAATTTTATTTCAAGATATTTACTCCCTCCTCTACACAAAAGAAAAATACGTCTAGTAAATACTTGTACAAGAATCTTCACTGAAGCTTCACCAAGAAAAAAAGCCAGTCTAGAAATAGACTAGGTGTTCATCAGTAAGAAAATGACAAACAAACCACAATATATTCATTTATAAAATACTTCACTTATAAATAATTCATTTATGAAAATTCACTCACTTTCAGCAATGAAAATGAGTGAATTTTTAATATACACAATAACATACCTAAATCTCAAAAATATTATATTCAATAAAAGCAATTTAAAACTAAAGTGATATCATTTACATAAAGTTATAGCATAGACCAAACTATTCTGTGTTGACATAAACCAAAAATAGAGTTACTTCTGGGGACATCGGGCAAGAATTGCTAGAAAAGTATATGAGAGAAATTTCTGGGTTTCAAGAGAGAATCACTTTGTACAAGTGTATATATTTGTTTAAATTCAATAGTGCATTTATAACTTGTGCTTTTCATTGTATACAAATTTTGCACCAAGAATAAAGAAACTGTAAGTTGTAAATACTGTCTTTAGATGTATAAAGTACTGATGTCTTTTTATTTATTTAATTATTTTTGAGATGACTTCTCACTCACCCTGTTGCCCAGGCTGAAGTGCAGTGGCACAATCTCAGCTCACTGCAACCTCCGTTTCCCGGGTTCAAGTGATTCTCCTGCTTCAGCCTCCTGAGTAGCTGGGACTACAGGCATGCATCACCATGCCTGGTGTATTTTTCCTTCTTTTTTTTTTTTTTTTTTTTTTTAAGTAGAGACAAGGTTTCACCATATAGGCCAGGCTGGTCTTGAACTTCTGACCTCAAGTAATCTTCCTGCCTTGGCCTTCCAAAGTGCTGGGACTACAGGTGTGAGCTACGGCACCTAGCCGAAATGTCTGAAACTTAATTTGAAAGACCCCTTCCAACAAAAAAAGAGATTAATTGATTAATGAATAAGAAGATAGGCAGATAGATTAATAATTTAAAATACAAATGTAGCAAATATAAATTGTTGAATTTGGAGAACATATATATGGGTACCCTTAGTTCTTCCGACTTTTCTGTAAATTTAAATATTTTTTCATAAAATGTTAGAGAGGAATCTATATAATATGAAAGAGTAAAAACATGAGTCAATCAATGAATTAAATCTTATTTTGGAAATTGGCAAAATAAAACTAAATATAAGATTTATGAAGTTCACTGATTTAAGAGTCTTAGCATCAGCCTTCATAACTGGAAAGCCCCAGGCTGGACAAAAACCCAAGACAAACAAGTTAGCCTGGAGCTGCAGTGGTGGGGCTTGGGAGGAAAGATCCATGTAGGCCGACTTAAAAATCTTTGCTGGAACTTCAACTATCTATCCATATTCCTCAGACAACATTCAAACCCAGCAGACAATAATAGATGGCTGTGCCTTGGCTGTGTTAGGTGAGAACAAATCCAGCCAGCAAACAAAATACATCTCTGCCCTGTTAGGCTTCCCTCAAACTCCTGCCGGGAAGAATTTGGCAGCGGTACAGGGAGAACAGTCCTGTGGTTTAAAAGTGTCTGACTGAATGGAAAGATCCCTCTGCCCTTGAAATGAATGCTTACTGCTGCCACCCGCAACGTTAGAGTGAAAGAGGGGTAAAGGACTACTTTGTAAGGAGACAGAGTCTGTGTGAAAATCTGATCGCCGGAGGAAACTTCGTTTTCTCTGAAACGCGGCTCACGCTGGTTTATGCTGGGCTTGCAGAGACAGATTAGAGGATTCATGAGGGAGCCCTTATCCAGTCTAAGGTTTTAGCTGCTGAAGTTGGGAACAACAACCTGTTAGGTCACCAAATCATATTTCCTCTCCTACAAAGGGAAATGAGGAAAACAGCCTAATCCCCTTCCCCCTAGAATACACACACACACACACACCACTGCAGACTCACACCCACTCACACTCACACACACCACTGCAGAGTCACACCCACTCACACTCACATCACTGCAGACTCACACCCACTCACACTCACACACACACCACTTCAGATTCACACCCACTCACACTCACACACACACCACTTCAGATTCACACCCACTCACACTCACATCATTGCAGACTCACACCCACTCACACTCACACACACACCACTTCAGATTCACACCCACTCACACTCACATCATTGCAGACTCACACCCACTCACACTCACACACACCACTGCAGATTCACACCCACTCACACTCACATCACTGCAGATTCACACCCACTCACACTCACACACACATCACTTCAGATTCACACCCACTCACACTCACATCATTGCAGACTCACACCCACTCACACGCACACACACCACTGCAGACTCACACCCACTCACACTCACACACACCACTGCAGATTCACACCCACTCACACTCACATCATTGCAGACTCACACCCACTCACACTCACATCATTGCAGACTCACACCCACTCACACTCAC
This sequence comes from Rhinopithecus roxellana, assembly GCF_007565055.1. Classification (NCBI taxonomy): domain Eukaryota; kingdom Metazoa; phylum Chordata; class Mammalia; order Primates; family Cercopithecidae; genus Rhinopithecus; species Rhinopithecus roxellana. Next base: position 140,964,309 of record NC_044553.1, on the reverse strand, counting down.
ACCACTGTAGACTCACACCCACTCACACACATACCACTGCAGACTCACACCCACTCAAGCACACACTACTGCAGACTTACACCCAATCACACACACACAACTGCAGACTCACACTCACTAAACAACAACAACAACAAAAAGAACAAATAAAGATAAAACAGCCTTATCTAGTTGCTGTATTCAACTCTTCCTGGTGGTCAGAAAACTACATAATCTTTTTGCAAAATTACTTAGCCACACAATAGAGAAATAACTCACGAACATTTGCTGGAAAAGTATTTTTAAAACAAACAAAAACTTCTCTCTGAGAGTGATAAAAAATTTTCGTTTTAATTTTTTTTTTTTAAACTCCAAGTATGTTGAGCCAAGCAATCAGCTATAAGGGAAGGTTAATACAGCTTTAGGATTAGATTCCAAAGTCATAAATGTAATTCCTGACTATAATGTTTACTATTTTTGTTATCTTAAGCAGGTTGTTTCTACTGATGTCAGTTTTTTTTTTTTAATTTGAAAAAGCCTAGTTTTTAAAATTTTATATCTGTATCATTTTGGATATTAAATTTGCAAATAATAAAACAACCAACACAAACTGACTTCAAAACAAAAGGAATTAATTTGCTATTAGTATTAAAAAGTCCACAGGCAGGGCTTCATCCAGCAACTCAGGTCATAGAAGACATTATTTTACTCTCTCTTTCTTTCTCTCTATCGTATGTACCCTTTTCTCCTTGGGTATGGCTTGTTTCTTGGTAAACTTTTACTATCTTGGTCTCTACTATCTTGGTTTCTTGACAACATGGTTGTCAAGAAAGTAATAGAAAGAAAGAAAGAAAAATTGGCAATAATAACAACCATGTTACTATGGTAATAGCACAATCAGAAAATCTAGAATAAAACATGTAGAAAGTGCAATACCAAACCTACTTTTCTCCTGGAACTCTCTCTCTCTCTTTTTTTTTGTTTTTTTTTTTTTTGTTTTTTTCTGAGACAGGGTCTTGCTCTGTGACCGAGGCTGGAGTGCAGTGGCACGATCATGGCTCACTGCAGCCTCAACCTCCTGGACTCAAATGATCCTCCCACCTCAGCCTTCCAAGTAGCTAGGACTACAGACGTATGCCATGATGCCCTGCTAATTTTTATTTTCTGTAGAAATCACGTTTCACTGTGTTGCCCAGGCTAAACTTTAATTTTTCTTTCACCACCTCCAACCTGGAAAAGCATCTTTTCAGGTAGTTCAGGAGAAAAGGAATGAAACTACTTTCCTATAACTCTACACGGGTGTCATTGTCCCCCAATGAGACACATGAAGTGGAGCCACCGGAATGGGACATTTTAACCACTCTGGGACATTTGGTAGGATTCCCTTCCCCAAAATCAGAGCGACTGAATGTGAGGAGAAGCAATTCAGTATAAGAATTGAAGTATCACTACTAACAGCAAAGGATAGCAGTGGCCCCAAAGATTCAACATCAAAGACAAAACCAAGTTGTGGTGAAGGTCATGAGATAGTGGGTTTGAACACATTTCATGAAATGAGAGCCATATATAAAGTAATGTGTCCCCAGTCTTAAACAATACAAGTACTAGATACCAGAGATTAAAGAATCTGTCTTGCTATAGTACAAAAGCGGTTGGCTTGGGTTCCCATTCTTTTTCTAATTAATGATGAAAATACTTAAGGCAATTAGAGCAGTTGAGAGTGGAGTAATTATGTTTGATCTACTTCAAGAGTGTTTTGCCATTACGTAATGTTTAAAAAGTGTTCTGAGGGTTAGGTCATAAATGGTTTTCTAATATACATAAATTTTAACACTTGCATAAAAAAAGTATTATTCAGATATATATTATTAAGAAGTATACCTTCAAAAATATTACACAGGATGGTAAAATTACCATAACACAGGAATACAGGAAAAATGCCTGTGGATAACAGTCCTTTAATTCTGTAAGATTGTGTGAAATTCTCAAAGTTGTTTCTCTAGTTGGAAAAAATGAGTATTAATCTGAAAAACATGTTTAATGTTTACAGCTAGATGTAGGGCCTTTAGTTGAGTTTTACGTATGTTTTTCTGTATTTTATAAATTGTCTATAATGAGATTATTTTAGTATTACAATGAGACAACAAACTATCTTATTTAAGAGAATTCAAATAATAAAATGAGCTCATGCAGGGTTAGTGCAAATCACCATCTTCAAAGCACATCTCTTCCCTTTTTGGAGCGTTAAAACAGCTCCATATCCACAGCATAGTTTGACAGTAAGGAAGGAGGCAGTATTGTAACTCAGAAATACATCTGTCAGCAAGGATGGCCCTTTTCCATGTCCCCATCATTTGATAGCTCTCACTTTGCCAAACCCAAAGGTCTTAGATCACATGTGCCTTTCAAAGTGTGGAACAAATGTAGTTTCCAAATGTTATCCCTCTTTTGTCATCTATAACTATAATGAACTTGAGACTTTTTTTCATGTAAAATTAAAAGGAAGTAAAACTAGTGAGTAAACATAAGCTTTAGATTATTCTGTATGTTAAATAAAACTAAATATGGTATATGAGGGATTCTACATTGTCTTAAATTCTGCATTTAAAAATTTTCCAAGCACAGATTTCAAATGAATACTATGCTTCTTGAAGTATGGAATCACACTCATTTTATCCTGCCCAAGCAATGTTAGTGCACACATTCTAGGGGTGAAAGCAGTCAATGGATGCTTTTTGAATTGATGAACAAATGTGTGAACTAATGAATAACATAACTCAATGAAAGTAACTAAGACCTGTTTAGAGAAAATAAGTTTATTTACTTATTTACTTACTCTGGCTATTTAGTATGCATCATTATTTTCTTTATGAAAGTTTAAATATAATTATGTTAAATATCTATTCAAATTTCTAACATAAAAATACATTTTAGGTAGCTATGCTTTGCATACACTGCGACACTGGGGGCAGTTTCCCCCTCTCTATTCAAAGATATCTCCATATCAAAAAAAACAAATAAATAAGTGAAAAAACAAATCTTCAAAGGATTACAAAGAAACACAAGACATTAAGACATAAATATTAAGCATGTCTAGTAAAATGCCCAAAATAAAGTTAAAGACAATCCCATATCTATTCTTGCCTTTCTTAAAATATTTAGGAACACTTCCTCTGATCCAGTAAATAACACATCATCAGGCAATTGAACTTAACAGATGAACTGGATGTTCAACGAATTATCTCTTGTATATATTAAGTAGTAGGAACTCAATAAATATTTGTTACATTAAGTTAAAGCAGTACTTTTATGAATTATGCTAATTGTAATAATTACTCCAATTTCTGTGACTAAGCTTAAATTATGTTTGTAAAAGATTAGTCTATAATACTTTAAGCTTTACTTTTTAACTTCTTTCAAATATAGAATTATATGTGTAACAGAAGTATGAGGTTTTTAAAATGTCATTGAAGAAGAGATACACAAGGAAATAGTCTTCCCTGAAACAGCGTAGGCAGGGCTTGTCAGAATCAGCATGGGAATGATGTAATCATTGGTTTTCCGTTGGCTGGCTGTCCACAAGACAGACAGTGGGAATGCACTCTGTGCTAAAGCCTAGAAGAGAAGCCTGCCCTGACTTCAGAGCTGTCTACGCACTTATGACCCTGAGTGACATAGTTCTGATAAATTCTCCCAACACAGTGTCACATCTTCCACAGGAACCTTTGGCAAATATGTAAAGCAGGCGTTGTCTTCTTCAGTCCCGTGCCACCCAACTTAAATATTCTGTTCACTGTATAAAATCCAGAGTCCTGCCTTCTTTTCCTTTTTCCTTTACCTAGGAACAGCAAACTTTCCTATTTTTTATTTTTTATTTTGAAAAGGCAAATGATGCTGTTCTAATCCAATATAGAATTTTTAAAAGACAAGAAAAAGCTGGCTTGCCTATCTGGGCCGTATAATTTTGGATGGGCTATCACAAAGAATTTTGCTGTGAACATTCTTGCATATGTATCATGCACAAGATCCTCAAATGGATATAGCAATAAGTGAACTTGTTGGGTCCTAGACTATGATATTGTCCAGTGAACTAGATAATGGCAAGCAGTTTTCTGAAGCAGTTTCAACACTTCACACATTATTCAGACTGTATGTGAATTCCCATTCTCCAGATTCCACCGACACTTGGTTCAGACCTTTTGCTCCACATCCTAAATAAGACGCATAGTGTTAGGCTTTATAGTTTTGCCTGGCTGGTAGGTGTGAAATTGTATCACTCTGTAATTTCATGATTAGGTATTTCCTTTGTTGCAATGAGATTGAGTGCCCTTTACATGTTTATCACGCATCTTTATTTCCTCTACTGTAAAGTGCTTGGGTAAGTTGTTTGCTCATTTTACCCCTGAGTTCCTCGAGCTAAAAAATATTTAATATATGTTTATTATGTATATATTTTATAGGATTTATAAATACCATGTGTGTATATATATATATGCACACACACACACATACAAACTGGAGGTAAATTCTTACACACACACACATATTTACTGATAGTGGCGCAAAAATATTCACATTTGGGTCAACATGATGAATATCAATTTTTTCTTACCTCCATAATTCATTCGCATTATAATGAAAGTTGACATTTTAAACCAGGTGGATAAGCTTCTGTTCAATTCTCTTAACAAGAGTACTTTATAAATCTTTTCTTAAGTCAATCCCCAAGATGTTGTGATTACCTTTCTCATATTATGCCCATTTTCTCAAGTCAATCCAAGATGTTGTGATTCAGTTTTCTAGTATACTTCCCAGTCCTGTCTTTCTTTCCTTTTTCCCTCAATAATCTTCTTGACAACACTCACTACTTACAAACCACATTGGACGAAGAACAACTTTATTAGAGGTCATGTAAATTACAGAATGTCGGAACTATTATACAAGGAAACCTTGGCTTGGCCTCCTTCTTGGATAGAAAAAAACCCAGAAGCCCTGTGCCTGTGTGTGTGTGTGAGTATGTGGTAGTGGAGTGTTCACAGAACCACCTGGGGTGGCAAAGTGAGTTATTTGTGGACACCAACAGGATAGGTCAGTCTTTTTTTTTTTAGCTTCATGCTTCTCAGTCAGTTGAAAATACTATGTTCCAAAAGGTTTATGGCAGTGGAAAATAAAAGACCGAGAGAGAGAAAGAGAGAAAGGATGAACTGGATAGTTCAGAAACATGGAAGAACATACCTTCACATCTACCACATGCCAACCTCCCAAAGGGCACCAAATCCCATTACTATTTTCCTGAAAAGAGGAAAGGACTCAACCAAATGCTCATTAATATATATACATATTTTCTGGTTTTCACTTTGCTAGGCAAATCTAAATAATCCCTTTATGGCTTTTTCTAGGTATAGGCTGAAGATACCTTGATTTTCTTGTATCTTGGCACTTGCCATTCAGGTCTCCACCAGAGACAGAAGAGCACTGGGGAGAGGAAAGGGAGAGGATGGCAGGGCGTTCCACTTCCACTTCTCAATTCACAGTGCAGCCTTGCTGTATCATTGTTTTTTGTTTGTTTGTTTGTCTGTTTTTAATTTTACTCTACGTTCTGGGATACCTGTGCAGAAGGTGCAGGTTTGTTACATAGGTATACATGTGCCATGGTGGTTTGCTGCACCTACCAACCTATCTTATAGGTTTTAAGTCCCACATGCATTAGGTATTTCTCCAAATGCTATCTTTCCCTTTGCTCCCAACCCCCTCACAGGCCCCAGTGTGTGATGTTCCCCTCCCTGTGCCCATGTGTTCTCATCATTCAACTCCTGCGTATGAGTGAGAACATGCAGTGTTTGGTTTTCTGTTCGTGTGTTAGTGTGCTGAGAATGATGGTTTTCAGCTTCATCCGAGTCCCTGCAAAGGATATGAACTCATTCTTTATTACCACTGGATAATATTCTATGATGCATATATGTCTCATGCTGTATCTTTGTTAATGTCACTCAGAACTACTGCTTTCTTTTAAAAAAATGTGTTGGCGTATTTGCAGAGTAGAACACTCTTTGAACACTAGTATAATTTTAGAATGTCCAAAAATATTCACACCTCCACAAAGATCCACTCTTCTGTGCCCTCTGGAGCTACACATTTCAGTTCCTGGGACAATCTTCTTGACTTTCATTGCCTAATGTAAAATTAAAGTAAGTCCTGAGTATTTGAGTAAATTCTGTAGCCTCTTACCATAGAGCAAACTTCTCTGCTCCAGAATAGTTCACATGTTTTTGCAGAAAAAGATAATGCAACTCAAAAAAATGGAAAGAAATTAGCTGTTTGGTGATCAACTGTGATGGCTTACAGCAGAGTCTGAAAGCCTTTCTGAAGAAGGAATCTAAATCAGCTTGGTCATCTTAGAGTAAATTGCATTAAATTAACAAATTTTAGAATCCATAATTATTTGTTAATATCAATAATAGTTATGTGCCAGACACTGTTTTAAATTATGTACATATATGAGGTACATGTTTTTATGATCACAACTTTACAGCTCAAGAAATAAGGCATAGAGAGGTTAATATGTTGCGTAAGGTCACAGAGCAGGTAAATAGAAGCTGACCACAGGTATTTACTGCGAGTTTCTTCTTTATAAGGCCTAATTGGAAATGAAAGGGAAGTATAAAGTCTTTCCCTATGAGGAAATAAGCCTGCACTACACACTGAATCTGCTGACACCTTGAGCTTGGACAGTCCAGCCTCTAGTACTCTGAGAAATAATTTCTGTTGCTGATAAGCCACAGAGTTTATAGCATTTTCCTATAGCCATCCAAATAGGCGGACTAAAATGGGGTAATCTGAGAAAATGGTGTTGGACTTGCATCTTATTCTAAACAAATGGCCAAACTTTCCTTTGGAACCAAAGGCTTTTAAGAAGATGAGCACCCTAGGTCTTTTTTTAAAACATTCGTTACAAAGTTTTCATGCTATTCATTCCCAGTAATGCAGTACATATGGCATCTAGGAACCAACAGACTTCATTTGAATTTAGGAGACTAAGATTTAAACTCTGACACAAACTGTATAATCTGGATCACATTAGTGGTGTGAAGTATTCAATATTGTAGTACATAAAAATAAAAGTACTTCCCAGTCCTCGAATTTGGGAATGCCTTCTGTGCATAAGGTACTTGCTGTGTGTCAAGCAGAGTGTTAGACACAAGCAGAAAATTTGCAGAAAATAGAATAATAAACTCCTTGGTTAATATATTATAACTTCTTTAAAGTTGAATATTTCCTCTCAGTGCTAATTTCACCTTGCTAGTATTGTCCTTGAAGCCACTCAAGACTACTAGATTATTTGGGAAATGTGTTGATGCTCACACATTCATAATAGGAGAAGTGCATACTTAGATGGAACCCTGATTCTGCTTTTCAAAGTCCAGCACTAATCAAAACCCCTGTAGTGGTCCGTGGTTCCTCTCCTACTTACTTGCTGGCTCTATCACTTCATCATCCTCATGTATGCCTTCATTTTGTGCATAAAAGTCAATGAGGCTTGAAAGGGTGACCGGTGGATGTTTCTCTTAATGAACTCTGTTTGTTTCCAGCCTGGCAGCTTGGATATTTGGAATATGCCTGCAGGGCATTTTGTTTGCAAATATTGTCACTTTAGTCTCTTTTTACTTCCCACAAGTGCTTGAAAATTTCAGCAGAAGCTGTGTGCACAGCTGTCATCTCTGGGGCCCCTGCCATGTCCCCCTCAAATGTTCCGTTTGGCTTTGCAGTCTTTGTCATAGCAGTCACTTGGCTGTCTGCCACAACATCTAGATATCTGCTCTGGTGTCCTACCTGGGCATCACAGGGCTTACTACCACTAAGTATCATGGGGCAAGTTGCACAAGAATCACTAAAGTGGATTCACGGATTAATAATGAATGGTCCATGTCCCCCAAAGGCTCTAACCATCCATTAGGAAAGATGGGCATAAGCATAAATAACAACAGGAAATTAGTAAGATAGAATGCCTAATGATAAGGCAAGCAAACAAAAGCAACCAACTTCAGTATTTCAGAGTGGCTCACTGGAGCTATACAGTGTGACATCCATTGTATAATCTTAGCCTCTTTGGGTTTAGTTTCCTCATCTGTAAAATCAAGATTGGACTTTATGCATCTAAATTCCCGTTCACTCCTCAAGTCTCATGTCATTGCAAATCAATCCACCTTCTAGAGGTTGGATTTCTCCATTTTTAAAATAAAGACTTTAAAAGTCACTAGCAAAAGATTAGCACATAATAGGTAACCAGTCAATGATGTCTACTTTTGCAGTATTTGCTATTGTTATTTGAGTATAGATGGTCTGGGTGGTAAGATTTGTGGAGCTAACTTTGGGTTTTTTAAACCCGATCAGTTCCATTGTTTTTAATGTATTATGTTTGTTTGTTTTAGATCACCAAGGCTTTTGTTTTTAAGAACTTTTCACTGAAATGCTGGCAAAATGAAGGTTTATATTATTGTTTGAAGGGAATAGGGACATCTTAAATCTGTAAGCTAGTACCTCTAGTATCAGGTATCATTAGTTAGAAAAAAAAAAAAAAAAACAAGAGGGAAGGGGAAGTCTTTGAGCAGCAATACAACTCCCTCAAGAAACTGAAGAAAATAGGAGCAAAATTTCTTGCAAATGAGAGAAACCAAAACCAGACTTTGTTATTGGTGTTCATCCAAGGATCACTTGTAATGCACACAGTGGACAGGAATGGCCACTTAAGAGTGAGAAGTCTACAGCAAGAAGATTCCAGGTGAACCAAGGAGAATGACCCCAAGTGGAACAGCACCCCTCACCTTAGGCAATTGTTTGCTATGTGAGAATGAGTTCCCAGGGCTGTCTGGCATCTGTTTATTTGATTGCTTTTTTATCAAAAGCCAGAAATCAAGATTCTTATAAGTTTCTTAAGTTTTAATACTAGCAAATTATTAAAACATAAAACAATGAATACAATCTTAATGAAATGTATATTTGAGGTAATGTTCATGGAGTGCAGTCACATAGACATGTCTGAATTTGGCTTTCAGGCAAGTTATGTGGAAGTAACACGCAAGAGAGAAAACAAAAAACCCAAAAAGTGGTGGGTAGACACAGTAGAATTCTCTTCAATCTAATCTAATCTAATCTCTTTATCATTGAAAACTTAATGACACTTCACTGTCACCTAGATGCACTTCCTATGTCACCTATTCAAAGGATATTAAACATGCAGTTCTATGCGTTTTCAGAGTATACTGTGAGGGAAGCTGATGGTGACTCCCCAAATCGGAGACACAGGATCATAGGATATTAGAGCTGGAGTTGCCTTCATAATTGTCTCATCCAGTTCACATTTTAACATTGAAACTGAGTTTCAGATAAGTTAAGAGATTAATCTAAAAATCACACAATTTGCTAATAGCAAAGCTGGTACAATAATCCGTGTATTTTCACCTTGCTTGGAGAGAGTCCATAGCTTCTGAATTTAGATCTTCTTTTACAAACTATCCACTTATCCCAACCAGATATCAAAAAGTCAATCCTCTTTTTGTTATTAAAAATACAAAATCGCTCGGACCTGTCTTCAAGAGTTTCTCCACACGGACAGAGGTTACGAGTGTGAGGAAAATGGCCTCTGGAGGAACAATGATATAGAGCTTGAGCTGTAGCCTTTGATCACTAGCACACTTTGCCCTGCTGTGAATTCCACAGATGGAGTTTTCTCGGGGAGCTATATAACTTTCTTGGTTATGTAGTTGAAATAAATCTCCCTCTAAACCCACTTACTTTGCTCTCCTGCCCAGTCTTTATTAACTACAGGTTGTAAGGCAAGTTTGGAAACATTCGCTTCAGCCAAGTTTTGTGCATGGTACGCCACTGCCCTCTACTGGTGGTACTATTCAAACCCCTCCTGCTATCTCCAAGCGATGTGATGTGTTTAGTTCCAGGATAAGAGGAAAATTTTGTGGTGCCGACAACTCTTTTGGCTCCAAGACAGGCAAATAAAGGGCAGTAACAAATGATGTATTACATTAAGGAATTTATTTATTTCAGGTAAATGAGTTTCACCATTTTCTGTGTTAATGTTTCTGTATCCCTGGTGAAATCAAGGATAAATGGTGTGTGTGTGTTTGTGTGTGTGTGTGTGTCTACATATTGGAGACATCAGGCCTGTGGGTTCATAACTATGGAAGGAGAAATTAAAGCAACGCAAAAGACCTGTTAACTTATGCCAGTTGGTTTTCTGCAATGAAGGTGGAGGGAAGTTCTTTGAAATATTCATTGGTTTGTATCAAGTATAGTTTCAAGTATAGTTGAGTTTTAGTCCTAGCGCTTACTTAATATGTAGGTAATGGGGTTCATCTGGCTCAAAATATTAAAAAGAAACTGCATTTTGCAACTAGTATAATCTATCTTCTTTCTCTCTTTTGAAACAGTGGCTCATATATAGTCAAATGTACTCTCTCGTTTCCTGTTGATGCTAAATTGAAGAAGAGTTGAATTTCTTTTTCTATATTAATAGCACATGGGATCACACACTGAAGAGCCAACTAACAGGAATTTTGCAGGGAAAAAAAGGATTTCTCTGTCAACATACCCAGGGTCTCAACAGTTTCTAGGTTATTAATGTGCCTCAAAAACCTGTAAGAGCTGCATATGTATTGAGGCGGCTAATCATTTTTCCATCAGCTTTGCATAATCCTCCAATTCTGGACGCAATCAGTTTTCAACACATTGTGAAAGAAAAGCAAATACTCTTGCACCTGGCCTCATGCCATGTAGCAAAACAGACTGGGAACAACTAATTTGAAGCTGCAATTAATGCCTTTTTTTATTCTGGGGAAACCCTGTTCTCTTGAGAAAGGTGTTTTTCCTTTTTTTAACCTATATATTACATGAATGTCAGAATTACATATTTTCTTACAAGATTTTACATAACCCCTGATATTTCCATGCTGATAAAAGTGAATTCATATGACGATGGAAATATTTCCTGCAGAGCATTTAAATAAACATATTAAATAAAATTAGAATTCAGAGGGATCTCAACAATAATACTTTAGGATCAATTACATAGGCATTCCTGTTATTATTTTGGTTGATCTATCTATGTATCTATGTATCTATCTATCCATCTGTCTATCTAACAGTTAAATTGCAAATGCATCCATTATGAATTCTATGGTATTTAACAGACTTGAGAAGTTGGAATGGTCAAGGTATACTTCTTATTTCCACCTGCCTGGAATATACAGAGTTAAATGACAGTGGCAATGAAAATAAAGTTTTGTTCCATAGATAAGAAAGTAATTACTTATTATTCAACTTTTTAAGTGGTCAAAGGCATATTTCTTTATTGGACAACTACACTAAAAGTACTTGTTTGCTTGAAATAAATCTTATGCCTATTTTTTTCTGTGTATTGGTGGCTGACTTAGTCAATTTCATCTTATTCTTTTTCAGAAAAACAGCTTTATTGAGCTATCATTCACATACTATACATTTCAGTCACTGAAAGTTGCAGAATTCAGGGGTTTTTAGTATATTCACAGAGTTGTGCAACCATCACCAAAATCTAACTTCAGAAAATTTTTATCACCCCAAAAAGAAACCCCATTCACATTGGCACCCACTCCTCCATCTTCTCTCCTCCCACTCCCACTACCCTTTCCTATCCCTAGTGAACCATCAATCTGCTTTTCTTCACTATAGATGTGCTTTTTCTAGATATTTAATTTAATAGAATCATACCATATATAGTCTCTTGTGACTGGCATTTTTCACTTACCATAAAGACTCTGAGATTCACCCATGTAGTGGCAGGTATCAGGTACTTCACCGCTTTAATGTCTGAAAAAGAAAACTTCTTTGTATGTGTACACCACATTGTATTTATCCATTCATCAGATAGCAGAATAGACATGAATAGACATGAGACTTTTTTTTCAGGGTCTTACTCTGCCATCCAGGCTGGAGTGCAGAGGCATGATCGTGGCTCACTGCAGCTTCAACCTCCCCAGGCTCAGATGATCTTCCCACCTCAGCCTCCTGAGCAGCTGAGACCACAGGTGCAAGCCACCATGCCTGGATACTTGTTGGATATTTTGTAGAGATGAGGTTTTGCCGTGTTGCCTATGCTGGTCTTAAACTCTGGGCTCAAGCGATTGTCCCACCGCAGCTTTCCAAAATGCTGAGATTACAGGCATGAGCTACCATTCCTGGCCTGACATTTGACTATTTCACTTTTTGGCATCTATGAATAATACTGCTGTGAGCACTCATAGATACATTTTTCATTTCTCTTGAGTGTACACCTCAGAGTGAAATAATTTAGTCATATTATAACTCTTTGTTTAAATTTAGGAGAAAATGCCAACTGTTTTCTCAATAAGCTCCAGTATTTTACATTCCTACCAATATTATGTGAGAGTTCTACTCTTTCCATATAATATCCAGCATTGCCATTGTCAATCTTTTTTGTTATAACCTTCCTACTGGGTATAATTGGATAATACATCTCTTAGTTATTGAGTTGTAAGAATACTTTATGTATTCTAGATGATAATCCATTACCAGACATGTAATTTGCAAATATTTTCTCCCATTCTGTGGGTTTATCTTTTCATTTCTTGATGATACAATTTGCAACACAAAATATTTTAGTTTTGACCAAATTCTATATATATATTTAACATGTGCTTTTAAATATATATATATACATATATATATACACATATTTAACATGTGCATATGTATATACACACACATATATATTTTTAACATGTGCTTTTGGTATAGAGAAAACATTACCTGAACCAAGGTCACAAATATTTACTCCTCCATTTTCTTCTAAGTGTTTTTCATGTTAGCACTTATATTTAGGTCTATAACCCTTTTGAGTTAATTTTTGTGTTTAGCATAAGGAAGAAGTCCAAGTCCATTTTTTGTATGTTCTTATCCAGTTGCCCAGCACCATTTGTTTAAAAGACCATATTACCCCCAAATTAATTCTCATTATGTCCTTGTTAAAACTTCATTCACCAAGAAGACAATGGTTTATTTCTGGACTCTCAAATCTGCTCTATTGATCAATATGTCTACTTTATGTCAGTGCCATACTATCTTGATTGCTGTAGCTTTGTAGTAAGTGTTGAAATTGGGAACTGTGGGTCTTCCAGCTATGTTCTTCTTTTTCAAGTATCAGTTATATTTTTCTTAATTGGACAACTTCACTGAAAATATCTCTTTGACTCTAAAATGAATGTCTTAGATATTTCTTCCTATACATTGGTATCTGCTTTTAGTAATTACCATCTTGGTCTTTTTGATTAAAGCAAATGATTTGGTTTTAATCTTATGTCTGGCAAAATTTACTATGCAATTTGAAACAAACATGAGAAATTTTAAAAGGATTGTTGCTTTTTAACTCACATTAATTTTACTTCTAAAGGTTCTTCCAAGAAAGGTACACACTGTGTGGTCGTCTCTGTTGCAACTGAGCAAAGAGCCAGAATTGGAACTATTAGCTTTCACGGGGCCCAGGTAAGTTGGCACATGTTGCAAGTCGGGGGTTCCATAATTGAGAGAAAAGAATGAAAGAAAATGCCTAGGAAGAAAAGAAGAGTACCAATGTAACAGGAAACAGAAACCAGCAAAATGAAGTAAGTTAACTTTATACTTTTGGTCATTTTTGTTTCCAAAGAAGCATTAAGTTTGATTGTTAGAACTGCATGATGAGAAGAAAAAAAAAATTGGTGAATGGCCTTGTTCTCTAAGAGGACACTAGAATTCTAATAAAATACAGAATAATTTCATCATTTTCAAAAAGCATTGCTGACTACTCCAAGATTCTAATTTTGAAGATAAGCAAGAGCCCCAGATGAGATAACCAAAATTATCCAGATGGCAGTCATCCAAGCCACTACTAAGAAAACAAGATCCTCTAGCTCCTGGGTCAGATTTAATACAGGTTTACCTTCAGAAGAAGTTACAACATATAAGACTTTCGTTGTAGAGAAAGAGTTGAGAGGAAAACAGAAACAATAGGAGATGGTACAACCTTGTATAATTGCATTCCTTAATTTTATATATATGGCACAGGAAGTCAGGTGTATCAATGAAAACTTGTGTTTATGTCTCCTGGTGAATCATATTATCTGCCTAATGCCCATTTTAGGACTGTGCTAGAATCTCTATCCCAGGCTGATTGCACTGAGCAATTACTGACCTGCATCCCTCTGGGCTGGAGGCCCCGGCAAACAAACAAAAGACCCTTGGCCATAGCCACTACTAAGTTCCTTTCTTCTGCTGCCTCCAAGTTGAGAAAAAGCAAACAATTGGAAAACGTATTTTAGAATATCATCCAGGAGCACAGGCGCAATGCTTTGTGCTTTTCTCTTTTGCACATGCTCCACTCTTCTTCCATAGGATGATAAACATAAACTCTAATGTCACCCCAGAGCTGTGGATGGCACCCAAGGAGTGCCAAGCCATGATCTACAGCCAGCTGCCAAGTGGGAGAAGAGCCCACACTTGCAGAGCATTGACAGGGAACATGGCTGTAACTGTGAAGAAATATATGAGAGCCATATGACTGGACAAGGGCCAACTAACTGGCCACTCTGACTGAGTGCTACTGACCAGATCACACCTCAGAACGTTAAGACCAAAAATACCTCACTAACATAACCCCCTGTGAAATCAAAGACAAGAAGTCAGCTATAAATAAAAACCCTGTACAAAGGCTCAGCCATGTGAAAACATCCAGAAAAGAAGCCTGTTAACTGTACTCAATCTACATCACAGTTAAAGGAACACCCACATGTAGGTATGAAAATGAGCTAACTTAAGAACTCTGGCAATTCCAAGGACCAGATTGTCTTATGTCCTCCAAATGATTGTACCAGCACTCCAACAAGAGTTCTTCAGTTGAGCTGGCTGAAATGACAGGAATGGAATACAGAATATGGAATGAAGATGATTGAGATTCAAGAGAACATCAAAACCCAATCCAAGGAACCTAAGAATCACAATAATATAATACAGGAGCTGACAGATGAAGTAGCCAGGATGAAAAAAGAACCTAATTGGTTTGATAGAACTGAAAAAACACACTACAGGATTTTCACAATGCAATTGCAAGTATTAACAGCAGAATAGGCCAAGCTAAGGTAAGACTCTGATCTTAAAGACCAGTTCTCTCAAATAAAACAGACAAAAAAGAAAAGAAAAGAAAAAAGAGAAGGAACAAACATATCCTCTGAGAAATATGGGATCTTGTAAAGAGGGAAAATGTACAAATCACTGGCATCCCCAAAAGAGATAGGGAAAAATTAAACAACATGGAAAACATATTTTAGGATATCATTTATAAAAACTTCCCCAACCTCACTATAGAGGCCAATAGTCAAATTCAAGAAATGCAAGGAACCCCTGCAAGAATCTACATAAGATTACCCCAAGACACATGATAATCAAATTTTCCAAGGTTGAAATGAAAAAGAGATTGTTAAAGGCAGCTAGAAAGAAAGGGCAGGTCACCTAAAAAGGAACCCCATCAGGCTAACAAAGAAACTCCGTGCAGTAACCCTACAAGTCAAGAGAGATTGGGGGCCTACACTCAACATTCTTAGAGAAAAAATTTTCGACTAAGAATTTCATATACAACTAAATGAAACTTTCTACATGGAAAAAAAAATAAGATTCTTTTCAGATAAGCAAATGCTTAGGGATCTCATTACAACCAGACCCACTTTACAAAAGATCTTGAAATAAGCACTAAATATGGAAAGGAAAGACTCTAACCAGCCAATACAAAAAAACAGTTAAATACACAGACTAGTGACACTATAAAGCAACTATGCAAACAAGCTTGCATAATATCTAGCTATCAATGCAATCACAGGATTAAATCTACACATGTCAATACTAACCTTGATAGTAAATGAGCTAAATGCCCCATTTAAACAGCAAAGAGTGGCAATCTGAACAAAAAAGAAAGATCCAATGATATTCAGTCCTCAAGAGACCCATCTCACTTGCAGTGACACCGACACACTCAAAATAAAGGGATGGAGGAAAATCTACCAAGCAAATGGAAAAACAGAAAAAAACAGGGGTTGCAATCCTTAATTTGAGACAAAACTGTTTTAAACCAACAAAGAAAAAAAAAAAAAAAAGACACAGAAGGGAATTACATAATGGTAAAATGTTCAATTCAATGAGAAGACCTAACTATGCTTCATATACAGCACTCAACACAGGAGAATCTAGATTTATAAAGCAAGTTCTTAGAGACCTAAAAAGAGACTTAGACTCCCACACAATAATAGTGGGAGGCTTCAATGTTCCACTGACAGTATTAGACAGATCACTGAGGCAGAATTAACAAAGATATTCAGGACCTTCACTAAATGTTGAACCAAATGGCTCTAGTAGACCTCTACAGACCTTTCCACTTTCAAAACAACAGAATATACATTCTTCTCATTGCCACATAGCACATACTATAAAATCAAGATCACGGTCAGAAATGAAACAATACTCAGCAAGTGCAAAAGAACCAAAATCATATCAAACACACTCTCAGACCACAGCACAATAAAAACAGAAGTCAAGACTAGAAAAGTCACTCAAAACCATACAACTATGTGGATATTAAACAATGTGCTCCTGAATGACTTCTTGAAAAATAATGAAATAAATGCAGAAATCAAGAAGCTATTTGAAACTGATGAGAACAAAGATACAACATACCAATGTCTCTGAAACACAACTAAGGAGTGTACAGAGGGAAATTTATGGCAGTAAATGCCCACATCAAAAAATTAGAAAGATCACAAATTGGCAGCCTAACATCACAACTGAAAGAATTAGAGAAGCAAGAGCAAATCAACCCCAAATCTAACAGAAGACAAACAATAATAAATATCAGAGCTGAACTGAAGGGAATTGAGACATGAAAAACCATTCAAATAACCAACCTTTCACTGGTTTTTTGAAATAAATTAATAAAATAGTCCACTAGCTAGACTAATAAAAATAGAGAGAGAAGATCCAAACAGACATGACTGGAAATAACAAAGAAGATGTTACCACCCACCCCACAGAAACGCAAATAACTCTCAGAAACTACTATGTACAACTTTATGCACACAAACTGGAAAGCCTAGAAGAGATGGATAAGTTCCTGGACACATACCCTCCCAAGACTAAACCAGAAAGAAATTGATCTCCTGAGCAGACCAATAATAAGCTCCAAAATTGAACCAGTAATAAATAGCTTACCAACCAAAAAAATCCCAGTACCACATGGATTTACAGCTGAATTCTATCAGATGTACAAAGAGAAGCTGGTACCATTCCTATTGAAACTATTCCAGAAAATTGAGGAGGAGGGACTTCTCCAAAGCTCCTTCTTTGAGGCCACCATCATCCTGATAGTAATCTTGCAGAGACTCAAGAAAAAAAAAAAAAAGAAAGAAAACTTCAGGCCAATATCTTTGATGTATTTTGATGCAAAAATCCTCAATTAAATACTTGCAAACCAAATCTGGCATCATGTCAAAAAGTTAATCCACCATGAAGAAGTAGGCTTTATCTCTGGGATGCAAGGTTGGTTCAAGATATGCAAAGCAATAAATGTGATTCATCACATAAACAGAACTAAAGCCAAAAACCACAAGATTATCTCAATACATGCAGAAAGGCTTTCAATAAAATTCAATATCACTTCATGTTAAAACTCTCAAAGAACTACATATTGAAGGAACTACCTCAAAATAATAAGAGCCATACATGACAAACCCACAGCCAACATCATACTGAATGTGTAAAAGATAGAACGGTTCCCTTTGAAAACTGGCACAAGACAAGGATACCCTCTCTCACTACTTTCATTCAATATAGTATTGGCAGTCCTGGTCAGAGTGACCAAGCAAAAGAAAGACATAAAAGGCACCCAAATTGGAAGAGAGAAAGCCAAACTTTCTCTGTTTACAGAAGACGTGACTCTATATCTAGAAAAACCCATGGCTGGGCGTGGTGGCTCACACCTGTAATCCTAGCACTTTGGGAGGCTGAGGCAGGAGGATCACCTGAGGTCAGGGATTCGAGTCTAGCCTGGCCAATATGGTGAAACCCCGTCTCTACTAAAAATACAAAAATTAGGCAGGAGAATCGCCTGAATCCAGGAAGTGGAGATTGCAGTGAGCTGAGATTGCACCACTGCACCCCAGCCTGAGCAACAGAGTGAGAATCTGTCAAAAGACAAACAAACAAACAAACAAACAAACAAAAACCATAGTCTCAACCCAAAAGCTTCTTCAACTGATAAACAACTTCAGCAAAGATTCTGGATACAAAATCAACATTAAAAACTTGGCATCATTCCTATACACCAATAACAGCCAAGCCAAGAGCCAAATCAGGAGTGCAATCACATTCACATTTGCCACAAAAAGAATAAAATACCTAGGAATACAGCTAACTGGGGAGGTGGAAGATCTTTAGACAGAGAACCACAAAACTGTGCTCAAGGATATCAGAGAAGACACAAACAAGTTGAAAAACATTCAATGTTCGTGGATAGGAGGAATCAATATCATTAAAATTTCCATGCTGTCCAAAGCAATTTACATATTCAATGCTATTCTTATCAAACTAACAATGACACTTTTCATAGAACTAGAAAAAAAAAATCCGTTTTAACATACATATGGAGCCAAAAAAGAGCCCAAATACCCAAGACAATCCTAAGCAAAAGGATCAAAGTTGGAGGCATCATGCAACCCAATTTCAAACTATACTACAGGGCTACAGTGACCAAAACAGCATGGTACAGGTACAAAAACAGACTTATAGACCAATGGAACAACTGAGATCCAAGAAATAAGGTTGCACACTTACAAGTATCTGATCTTCAACAAAGCTGAGAAAAACCAACAATGGGGAAAATACTCCCCTATTCAATAAATAGTGCTAGGATAACTAGCTAACCATATACAGAAGATTGAAACTGGACCCCTTCCTTACACCGTATAAAAAATCAACTTAAGATAAATTAAAAACTTAAATGTAAAGCCCCAAACTATACAAAAGCTGGAAAACAACCTAGGCAATACCATTCTGGGCTAGAAATGGGCGAAGATTTCAGCATGAAGATGCCAAAAGTAATTGCATCAAAAGCAAAAATTGACAAATGGGATCTAATTAAACTAAGGAGCTTCTGCACAGCAAAAGAAACAGAGAAACCCAGTAAAAACTGAACAAAGGACCTGAGCAGACACTTTGCAAAAGAAAACATACATGCAACTAACAGTCATATAAGAAAACCCTCAATATTACCGATTATTTAAGAAATACAAATAAAAACTACAGTGAAATATCGTCTTATACCAGTCAGAATGGCTACTATTAAAAAGTCAAAAAATAACAGATGCTGGCAAGGCTGCAGAGAAAAAAGGAATACTTATTCACTGTTGGTGAGAGATAAATTAGTTCAACCATTGTGGAAGGTAGTGTAGTAATTCCTCAAAGACCTACAGGCAGAAGTATTATTGACTAATCTATCCCATTACTGGGTATATACCCAAAGGAATATAAATTATTCTACTGTGAAGACATATGCATGTGTATGTTCATTCTAGCAATATTCACAATAGCAAGGACATGAAAT
Source organism: Rhinopithecus roxellana (assembly GCF_007565055.1). Classification (NCBI taxonomy): domain Eukaryota; kingdom Metazoa; phylum Chordata; class Mammalia; order Primates; family Cercopithecidae; genus Rhinopithecus; species Rhinopithecus roxellana. The sequence goes on along the minus strand of NC_044553.1, from coordinate 140,944,649 downwards.
CAACATAAATGTCCATCAGTGGTACACTGGATAAAGAAAATGTGGTATAAATATGTTGTGGAATACAACACAGACATGAAGAATAATAATACCATGCCCTTTTCAGGGACATGGATGGAGCTGGAAGCCATCATCCTTAGCAAACTAATGCAGACACAGAAAACCATAATTATCTGTTATTTTGTGTGGGTATAAATATTCCTTGCTTCCCGGAGATTAGTAGAAAAGAAAAAATAAGAACATAAAGAGCTTAATTAAATCTCTTTGACAAACTAGATCAATAAAAAAGATTAAATTGATTTTCTTATCATTCAGGCTTCATGCACATTGCTGCCTTTTTGAAGGAAAAAGAGATTGTGCATCTTTTATTTTTTAAAAATATCTGAATTTACTGGCTTCCACTTTCCAAGCCTGAAATCTCTGAGATGTTTTGAGAAGGAGAAAGTAACAAAGGCCACCATGTTCTTCCTCTCTCAAAATTATCCTCCAAGGAGAGTTTTGCCACTTCACATTTTCTTAAGTATGGCTCATGAAGCAGCCTCGTAGGAAGAAGGAATAGATAATAAATGAAGTTCATTCATAGTATTAAGTTACAACTAGGAAATATGTTACAGAAAGTCCAATAGCATCAGCCTTAACAACATTTTCTCTCAGTGTCTGCCTTTGTACCAAGCTCTCAGATTGCCAAAATGGCACAACAGTGAAAGCATAATTACTTGATGGTATCTGACCAATTTCTTGTTCTTTTTTGAGACTTTAAGTATTTCTCCACATTACATGTTAGCAAGTGATCCTGACCTGAGGAATGTTCCTATATCTGTCCACTGAGTCTTCTCAATTCTCACCCCTACTCCCAAGCGTTTCCCTCCTCATGTTACTTGAGATAGTCTGTTTTCTTTCTTTGCACCTACGTCCTTCTATATCTATGTCCTTCTATATATTCTCCTGTAATGCACGTCTTCCATCTTCCCCAGTGCTTACATACAATTTCTTTTTAATGAGTAAAAATTGCTTCTTTTAGCCAAGACCTTTTCTATGTGTAACCATTACAGAAGAGGGAAAGTCAATGTTAGGGAGGAAGTACAATGCATGCTATGCTTGTACAATAGAGAGAGAAACACGAAAATTATAGAAAAAGACCAATGGCTATGAAAGCAAACAGAAACATGCTTGGATGTTTATGTCAAGTTGCAGACACTGGTGATAGCTTTTCCTATTTCAAGGATCCTTTTCTTTTGATGTAACAAAATATTAATTTTGTTTGGGTTGCCAACGGGCTTTTTACAAGGATTCAACCCCCAAGACTTGCTTGTAACTATATTTAATCATGTGACAGAGATCTGCCTGATGGGATGTGGAAAGAAAGTAAAACCCTTTGACATTTTACCTTTTTTCTTTCTTCTTCTTTCTTTCCTGGAATAAATATATGATTCCCAAAATGAGAGAAATTGTCTTGCGACCTTGAGGAACAAACCACAGAATATTGTTGGCTGAGGAAAGATACCTAGACTATCAACCACATATCTCTTGACACCTTATAAAAATGAACTACATTGCTTGTGTGTGCTATTGAGTATTTGGAAGCATCTAAATATAATCCCAACATGTTTGTGCATGAGTCTGTATGTCTCTGTATGTGTATTATAAATTATAATACCAACTATACTCCTAAGTCTAGAAATAATCTTTTAAAACACATTGTAAGTGTTTCATAAATGAATATACCAATATTTATTTAACTAATGCCCCATTACAAATGTTTAGACTACAGCTTCTCAAACAAGGATAATACTATTCTCCTAAGGGGATAGAAACGTGTCAGTGGAGTGTTTCTGGTTGTTACAAAGGTTGATGTAGGCACATTTCTGGAATTTCATGGATGAATGAAAGGAATGTAAAATATCCTGTAATTTACAGGCCAGGCACACAAATGAAGAACTGCTCACCTAACATGCCAATACAGCCCTACTGAGAGCCATCAGTTTAGGGGTTTTATACTTTTTTAACATTATAAACAATATAAACATGTTTTGATGAAAATTTTTGTAGAAGCAGCTAATTATTTTCTTAGTGGAAATCACCTAGAGATAAAAATACTAAAAACACTGGGTCCAAATTCAGTTACTTTAAGATTTTAGGATTCTGCATGAACGCATGTACGTATATACAATTTTTTCCAAGTGGTTTTTCGAAAATCTGTGCTAATAAATTTTGAAATTATTTACATTTTGCCAGGATAAGGAAATTAGTCTTTTAACAGTAATGATTGCTTAAAGCAAGGGTTAACTTGATGGTGGTAGAGATGATGGTAGATAATGATAGTTAACTGATAGTATAGAGTTCATTTCATCTCTACCATCAGGTTCCACGCCATCGCTACTGTGTACATCGCTGTGGGGCTTTCAAACACAGGTGTCCAGGCTACATCTGAGGTCTCCTGAACCAGGCGCCCATAGGTAGCGTTCCCATGCTGTCCTGGGCAAGCCTCACAGGAGTGTGCACCATGATGCGTGCAAGTGACTCCAGAACTTGTGAATGAACTGGTCTTGTGTCCTCAGGGGTGGAGCAGGTATCAAGAAAGGCTTCATTCTTCCTTTTCTAAAAATAGCAAATTAAGCCGGGTGCGGTGGCTCACGCTTGTAAGTCCAGCACTTTGGGAGGCCGAGGCGGGCGGATCACGAAGTCAGGAGATTGAGACCATCCTGGCTAACACGGTGAAACTCCATCTCTCCTGAAAATACAAAAAATTAGCCGGGTGTGGTGGCAGGTGCCTGTAGTCCCAGCTACTCGGGAAGCTGAGGCAGGAGAATGCCGTGAACCCGGAAGGCCGAGCTTGCAGTGAGCAGAGCTTGTGCCACTGCACTCCAGCCTGGGTGACAGAGGGAGACTCTGCTTCAAAAAAAAAGAAAAGAAAAGAAAAGAAATGAAAAAAAGATAGCAAATTAAAAAGAAAATAGCAAATTAGTAGTATCTTATAAGTTCAGATAAAAGAATATCATGTCTCCTTTGGGTTAAAGAGCCAGGGAATGCTACTTTGAGATGCTCTGATCCGTTGCTTGCTGAAAGCTGACTCTCCCTTAGCAAAGGCTGCGATGTGCAACTTTTCATCTGGTGTTCACTGCCCTGGGTAAGAACACCCCAACTTCCATTCAGTCTTTATTTTCCCCTATTGGCTTCCATAATTTTACCTCCATCAGGAGGTAAAATTTTCTCCATGAAGCTTTCACATACAGAAAATATATACATATATATATATATATATTTTACTTATGTTCTCTTAGAAACAATGAAGTCATTCTCTTAATAATTGTAACAATGAAAACAGAAGAACAAACATTTGCACAGAACTTTGTGGACTACAAGCAGCCTTAGGAAGTACTTTTAATTTTTTAATTTTAAAGATGAGGAAATAAAATATTGACTTGTTTGTGATAGGAAGGAGGAAAGAATGAGGCCTCTTAGAAATTCCTGTTGTAAAAATGAGTTCAAATATGCTGTGAATTTCTTTGTGACACAAAATTATCTTAGTGAATGATTAACAAATCATAATTATTTTGTTTAATGAGATTCTAAAACTTAAAACAAGGTATGCATATTATATAAAATTTAGGAAATAAAAAAAAGCCTTAACATAGAAGTCTAACATCACAGTGACGACTGTTAATAGTTTGGGGTGTTATGCATGAGTGCAAATATTTGTATTTGTGTATTTGCATATGTACATTCTTTTGTACATATCAGATAATAAAGTATATACTCCAATGTGTGACATATTTATCCTTTTATTTCTAGTGTTCAGCACCTGTCATGGCAGTCAGGGGATCCTCAATATGTGTTGAATGCTGGGCCTGGAGGAAAAATGTCAGAATTGTTTTAGATTGTGATTTTTTCCATGTGTACAACGTTAGAATTTGTTTTCTCAAGTACTAAATATCTGCTCACATGACAATACGAAATATGAGTTTTCTTTTATGGAGGAAAGTACTGAAGTTCAGAAAAAAATGATTTGTCTTACGTTGCACAGGTAATAAATTAGAACGCAATTGGAGTCTAGGTCTTCATATTTTAAGTTCTGTGTCTTCACATTTTGAGTTGAGGATTTCTCTAGCACAGTCTCCTCAAGTTCCTTTGGCTGGTTCCTTCCTGGTTAAGATTACATTAAAAAGTGAAATACAACTTACTTTCATGAATTTAAGAATGCTGCAATAAAAATGAATGTGTGTGTGCTTTCGTTTTAGAATCACACGAAACATATATACATAAATATATAAATTTGTAGAAGGATTACACTAAACTGTTATTTATCACATCAAATTTAACAACCTCTTTATAAACGCACACACTGAAATGGCCTGGTTACCTGAAACTCTGTGGCTTTCTGCCTATAGCCATCCACATCCCTGTGTGGCTAGCTATATCATGTGCAGACAGGAAGAAGTCTGACTGTAAGATGGCATCTTGTATGTGAGAAAATGTTCATGGAAACGCTTATACACAAACTATCTGTCAATGTTATTCACATATGGGGGAAAAAAAAAGACTAAGTGTGCCCTTTGAAGTAATACTATGATAATGTGGTTTACTGGGACACAAATCAGGAGCTCTGATTATATGATGTTCCTGTAATTTGTATGTCTCATTGCCAGCATTATTTTTCTGTTTACAGTTTATAATTTTTGAAATTATGATATTGCCTTTTAAATTTTTAATACTTGCCGTAAATGGCACAATTGCTGATGTGAAAGACAGGATAGGGTATAAATCTTTTTTCCCTTATCGCTCCTCATTGACTTAAATACTTCTACTCCTACTCCTCACCACCATTATTTCAGCCTTTTAATTTGGATTCCTTGATGCTACAACAGATTTGTACGTCAGTATCTCAATTTTTTAAACATAAAGTATGTGCATTTGACTGCTCTTTCTTACCCAGGAACAGTAAGATAATATTAAAGAGGGCTAATGAAAAAGAAATGACCCCTGTGTACTTTGGGAAAATAAGAAGGAATCAAAATCCAAGACTTCTCAAAGGAAACAATTCAACTTCAAAGGTTGTACAAAGTAAATGAAGCACCAACTATGCGTTTAATTGGATGATGGAAGAAATGTCTGCCATCCACATTTTACCCACAGAAGCTTTTGGTTTTCATCCAGACACAACAAATACAATAAAAGATACAAAGAGACTACATGGAAAAGATAATTATATTATATAAAATATATAATATATACATCTTTAACTATAAAGATAGAATTGTAAGTACTTAAATAAGTGATACAGGGGCAGGGTGCAGTGGCTCATGCCTGTAATCCCAGCACGTTGGGAGGCTGAGGCGATCAGATTGCTTGAACTCAGGAGTTCCAGAGCAGCCTGGCCAACATGTTGAAACTCCATCTCTACTAAAATACTCAAAATTACCCAGGCTTGGCAGCGTGGCCTGTAATCCCAGCTGCTTGGGAGGCTGAGACAGGAAAACCACTTGAATCTGGGAGGTGGACATTGCAGTAAGCCGAGATCGCACCATGGCACTTTAGTCAGTGTGACAGAGCAAGACTCCATCTCCAAAAAAAAAAAAAAAAAAGAAGAAGAAGAAGAAGTGATACAGGTATGATGTATAAGAGTTTGAGGGAGCAATCAATTTAATTTGGAAAGACATATAATTCTGATTAAATCTTAAAGGTGTTTTGTATACTACACATGTCTCATAGGGACACTCTCCAAGGTCGAAATAATCCCACATCAGAACTTCTAAATTCTTTTCTTTTTTTTTTTTTTTTCCTGCGGACAAGAAAAAAGTTCAGACCTTGCTTTATTCTCATGTAATCATCTTTGGTGAACACACTGAGCATTTTCTTCTCTGAATCACATTGGGTGACATCACACATGAATACTGACATGAGGGATTTGAGCCAGAGCTTCCCTTTACCCATGAAGGTAGGTGAGCATCACCTTTGGGGTTGGGGAAGGTCTCCTGCCATTGGCTGGTCACTTGTTTGCTTGTAAAAAACACAAGTCAACTTTCCCAACTGTGTGAACACAAACAGATTTGCTGCCTTCAGCTTTGAGTAATATAATTTTCAGTACCTTAGGCCTTGCCTTTCAGAGCTTGTTGATAACCCCTGGACTCTTTCTCATCTAGGGTAACATCTAGGCCTTGTGACCCCTGTAGGAAATGTTGAGTGAAAGAAAATTCAATGAATACCCAATAAAATATGAACTCTATTTTCTCATTCCATGTAGTTCTGGAAACGCATATTTGTATTGGATTTATAAGTTAAGAAGTATATTTAGAATGGTCCTTGAACTGAAGCGAACTCACATTCAGGTAATGGTAGTATTGCTACAATTACAATCTTGTTATCGTCATGCTTGTGTTGGAGATCCTACACAAGAACAATTTGGTTTGTGTAAACATGGTATATTTCTTGGCCAATAAAATTAAATTAAAACTTCCTGTAGCCAAATGGAAACAGTTTAGATTGACTACTAGGAACCCAAACCTCTATAGTAAATGTAGCAAAAAAATTAAGGAAATACAAATTACATAGCTTGACAGGGACATGGAAAATATAATTATAATATATAAAATATATAATATAGGCACATAGATATATTTTAATATAATATATAATACATATTTATATGTAATTCAATGTTTTATACATAAATATATTAATATATAATATAAATATATATTAATAAAATATATAATATATTAAAATATATAGGATGTATGTAATACATAAAAATATAATAATCACTTGGAATTAAAAATTCCTTAGCTGACTTTTTTTTATTTTCCAACATGTGGCTATACTATTCATGATCTTTAATAAGAGACTCCTCTCTCTCATGGGAAGCAGCACACTATAAGATTCCTCCCATCAGCTGTCTGTGGAAAATGAATCTGTATCAGTCCCCCAATGCCAGATCAAAGGACTGGCAAAAATGTCAATGCTTGACAAAAAAGTTGACAATGTTAACCCACCGTTATGAAGTACTTCCTATTTGCTAAAGGTGGTCAACTGTTATATATACATCTGTTAATCTACATCTATGCTCATTTAATGTGAATAACATCTATTACCATGAAGTCAGAAAATATCTGAGGATAGAAACCAGACTACATGAGAGTTCACTCTACTCAAGAAACAACAAAATTTTTTTACTGAAGAAATGAGAGAAATGAGATTGAAATATTTGTTACAGGAAAATATTTTGTAACAATGCATCTATTTTAATATTAAGAAAAAAACAACCAATTTAACACTCAACTAGGGGATTAGGGTGATTGCTATAATCAAGAAGATTAATGTGACTTTCAAAGTCCTCATGAATGCTGAATGTACCAAGCTATGGCACCCATAATCACTGTTTATATAAGGAAAAATGGACAGTTTAGGAATTCACAGTGTTGGAATACTGAATAAGGGATAAGTTGGATTTAGAGGTATCCTGGTAAATTAGAAGACAATCTAGTTTGTAGATAATATTAATCTGGTTGAAATCCAAAAGAGATATATTTATCTATATTACTTAAGAAGTTAGTACAAAAAGGAGAGTCCATAAAGTTAAAAATTAAATTCATTTCATGAATTCCAAAGCAAGTATATTGACCAAATTAATAAATTTAAAAACATGCTCTGAATTCGCTAGGGGTTAAACTAACCTTGCCAACTGCTCTTGGACTGTTGTTGCTGTTGTGTCATTGCCATTATTTTACTAAGCCTATACTGTTGAAAAGCCAGAAGAAAAAAGACTTATTTCTTTCATTTTGCCTTGGATAATGCCCAAATGCAAAGATTTACAATAACAGTAACTAACTTATTTAGTTATTTCTTTGTGTCAGCCTCTACTCTACATGCCAGGCAAAAATAAACTCATTTCATATTTAAGTCATTGGTTTTCCTTTAGATGATGGGATATGCTAGGGACCTTCAGTAGTATTGTATCAGTCAGTGGGGTTGCCCATTAGCCATTTTCTTTTTGGCGATGCTTTCTTCATTTATGAGAAAATAGAATTGATATACCATCACTAGGCAAGCATAGTTCTGTAAGGCTTAATTTATTCCATTGTGAGATAATGTTTATCATTTTCAACCAGAAGAGAAAAGAAAAGCATGATGCTACTTCAGATAAATATATCTGCTGCTTTTCAATATTAATTAAAATAATTTGCCCCATCCAGTAAGGGAAAGTTATAATCATATATCCTCATTTGCAATCATTTTGGGAAAAATATGGGTTTATTTCCAGGGAGATCATGTCCATGGGTTAGACAATGAATGATCCTCTCTTCCACTCTTTCCAAATGGTAAAGTCAGTAAGGGAATTCAGTTTTGCTTTGAAATAGAGCAAAGATATTTCATTTAATTAATTGTGAAAAATAATTATGGACATATTTATTATTATTATTTCAGTTATGAAATAAAAGTGTTGTTGTATATTTATTTGAATAATGCTTTTTGTAGATTTCTGAACAATTCTTCCACTGCCTTATATAAACCTTAAATGTAATATAGTAACTGATAAGGAATTGGGAGTTCTTCCAAATCTTTATAATATTCTGCTTGGATATAGCTTTAGGCAGCTGGACTAAATGATAATTCCCAAGATGAAACACAATGGTTTGTTCCCTGAAAGAGCAAACTAATTTCAAACTAACCACGCTTGTTCTAATGAACAAAAACTCCATACTACTCCCCTGGCACCTCAGGAGATGTGGACTTTCCAGAATACTAATATTAAAATATAAAAGAAGATCATATCAGTTGTTCATAATCATGATAGAAAGTCTTAATATATATTTTATCAGTGGAAGACCTTTTAGTGATCACAGAATATTTCTCCCATTGCATCCTACAAATATTCACATACAGAAGTCAGCCCTTTCATCTTTGCTTAGATATAGTGATGAAATATTCACTAATAAAAACAAATCCTACATTTTAATAATGTTAACATATTAGCTTAAAGTGACAAACGTTGCAGAGATAACCTAATGAGCCTTATCTCAACAGACTTCTGGTGTCTATAGAAAAAATGAAGAAATGGGGAACATATCTAGCAGGAATTTTTTTTTTTTTTTTTTTTGCATTAGAAGAGTAAGATAATTTCCAAACACAAATGTATTGGTAGATTCTTATTTAAAATTCAACTCTCATTAAGGTGAAGGTCCTAGTTAGCAAATGGGTGTTTCAACTAGGAAGCGATCAGGATATTTTAAAAGTGTTTGCTAGAAGATGCTCATGTTTAATGAGGAAAGAGAATTGATTGTGTATTTAAGGAGGAAAGAGAAGTGATTTCTCAGGCACCTCTTCTACTGCTCATAGACAGAAGATCTAATGAAAAAGGATAAAGGCAGCTTTGTGAGACGGAGAATCAAATGGAAGCAAGTATCATTTGTTTATCTGAAATATCCAAATACTTATGAATAAGGGAAAACAGAACCTAAATCATGGAGATTTTGACTCAACTTGTCACTCGTTTTCCTAACATCAGCAAACACTTCAGCTAGGTATTTAGTACAAAAATTCCCAAAAAGTCACTGACATGGTTTGAATTTCTGCAGAAGCTAATCCCAAGTCAAGGATTTGAGTTCAAGTAATTTATGTAAAAATTGATATTATAAGACATAATTAGGAGAAGAAGTGAGAGAGAGACACAAGGATAAAGGTCGAATTGACAAGATGGTGTTCATTCTGAGCAATTGGATCTCATTCTCATTACAGAGCTTCGAGGAGACATAAGACATAAGAACTCTCTCAACTGAGAGCTGAGGAAGCTGGTGCATTAACACACTCATGACCCTATGTCATTAGTGGGCATGATTGAGAAAAATAACGCTGTGGATGGAGACCTATAACTTCAGTATTGCTCCACCTTCTTTATTCTGTCTCACCAGTTCACCTGAATATATCCCTGTTTAATAAACTTGTCTATTCGTTCTAAATCTGTGTTAGCTTCAGTCTGGTTTTGGGTGTTATCTTCCTGCTTCTTTGAATGTCTAGTATTTTTGTTTAGATGCTAGTTATTTTGAATTTTACCATATTGGGAGCTAGATTTTTTTCTTTTTAAATTCCTATTAGTATTTTTGAACTTTCTTCTCGGGCATAATTCAAGGCTCAAAGATTTCTTCTGGAGCACAAACTTGGAAAAAGTTTGATTTTGGAGGAAGACAGAGATCTTACTTTTAAGGTTTGTTAGGAGGAAAAAGGACTGTGCTTCCTTTAGGGCTGTTTTTCGTCACTTCTGAGACAAAAGCCTCTGTGTGTCCTACTCAACAAATGCCTCATAAATAATGAGGTTTTCTAGTCTGGCTAGTTGAATCAGTACAGTTCTAAACTCTATGTCAGTACCACAAACGGTTCCCTCCAGTCTTTTTTGAGTGCTTTTCCTCCTCACTTTGGCATGATTCCTCACATGCAAGTGTTGAGTAGTATTTGTTGACTAACCAAGTGAAACACTGTAAAATTTTAAATTTCTCTCTTTGTTTAGCTTTGTGTGCTACAGTTGGATACAGGTTTACCAACAGTCAGAGGGTTTTTTGTGTTTTTGGTTTTTAAGTACAGGATGATTCCTACATAGCAACTTGTTTAGGTGTTGTTATATAGCTGGAAAATAACAAAAGTATTTTAAATATGCTATAGCATTTATAGCATTGAGATTATCTCAAAACTTTACAGCAGTGGTACATCCCTCATTCTTCCATGAACTGCGTATCTCACCTGTCCACCATCATCCTTATGTTTCACCTTAAAAAAGAGACACCAATTTTCTGCCTTTAATCGTCTTGCTCAAATTTTCATGAAAAACCCAAGCAAAGCCAAGCACTAATTTTAGAAATATATTTAGTACGGTTATCTTTGCACTGCTATCTGTAACAACAATAGCAAAATTCCTGATAGTCCTGTGATCGCACCTCCCTTCTGCAACCTGATCGTTTCTATGTCTAATGAGCATATTTTAATCTGACTACCCAAAATGTGGAAATAGGAACATGCAGGTGATACTCCAGTTCTTATCTACTCTGTAAATGTGGTACCTTTGCACTGTTTACAATAGCTAAGATTTGGAAGCAAACTCAGTTGCCATCAACAAATGAATGGATAAAGGAAATGTTATTTCTATATATATATAACGAAGTACTATTTGGTCATAAAAGATAATGAGATCCAGTCATTTGTAACAACATGGATGGAACTGGAGATCATTATGTTAAGTGAAATAAACCAGCCACTGAAAGACAAACATTGCATGTTCTCACTTGTTTGTGGGATGTAAAAGTCAAAACAGTTGAACTCATGGACATAGAGCATAAAGGAATGGTTACCAGAGGCTGGGGGGAGTAGTGGGGAGGAGCCGGAGATGAGGTGGGGATGGTTAATGGGTACAAAATATAGAAATAGTGAATGAGAGCTACTATTTGGTGATAGTACAAGAGGGTGACTACTGTCAATAATAACTTAAGTATACATTGAAAAATAATTCAGAGAGTATAATTAGATTGTTTGTAACTAGGTGGATAAATGCTTGAGGGGGTAGAAACAATGTGGTAGCTTTGGTAAGAAATCCTGTCTTAATTGAGATAAAGAAAATTTTCTCACAAATGAGCCATTAAAATTCTAGCCATAGATATTTTAAAAAGTTGAATTTAATTTAGAAAGCTGTGTTTGAAAATTATAAATATTGCAGAGGGTCTTAAAAGGTTTCCATTGTGAGATGTGAAAGAGTTCCCTGGTAGTAATTCCTGGGTTAAACGGGAGTGAGTGATCCATCAGTGTTTAAAGTTTAGAGAAAAAAGTGAATAAAATGAAATGGGAAAAATTTCAGGGAAAAAAAGTTACTCACAAATTAAATCTCTTCAGATCTGTAAACACTCTGTAACTCTGTGGAACATAACATTTTCTTCTTTTGGTTCTCTGTTCAAGGATAACTGCTATCTCTTTTTACAAATAAAAAGCCACAATGTTCACTGCCCGACTTGAGAATGAAAATTAAGCCCAATGATCTTTTTGCAATAATCTGGGTCTTTCTTGGTGATATTTCCAGTTTTAAGAATATTATTTTTAATATAGCAGCCATCACAAAATAATTCATACTAGTATGTCTCAAAAATATAGTATGTCCCATAAATTATTTATTAAAGTATTTCCTGAAAAAACAAAAGATTTCATTGTCAAAAATGTTTTGGATAATCTAAATGTTAGATAATTTTCTTAGAGACTTAAAATTCACATTGTCATATATTGAACAGTTCTATAGTAAGTCAACCTATGTGATTGTTTAACTTTGCAATTATTGAGTGTATTTAATTAAAATTGTATATTTTCTATAATGTATAAATACTATTATTGAACATTCAGAGAATGTTGACTCAAGTTCTCTTCAACAAAATCTTTTATTTTATTTATTTTTTTAACTTTTTTGTTTTCAATTAAGAGCAAGCTTAGACAGGAGAGATGCATAGCCCTGGAGATGGTGGCTGGGTTTGAAAGACAATGTTGATCACCTTCTTTATTAGACCCAAGGATACCACTGCTTGACTAACTCACAATCCCACTTGTAGACCCTTCTGGCCAGAAAACCCAGGACTTCACCCCCTGCAAAAACATTGCCTTCTCTCAGTAAAATTTATTCATCTCAATAGCTTGAAAAGTCACTGGCCCTGATTTATCTCATATCTGCCCCATCCAATTTCTGGGTTATAAAGTCAAATATCTCTCTGACAATAATATTGTGAATTCCTATATGTTTTGTCAGGGAAATTGGAGGAAATTTCATCTTCTCCTTATTTATGTGTATAGCCATAAAAGTTAAAAAAATTTTAATATGATTTTCTGTGGCTTCTAAAATGAGAAAGCATAACCTCATATTTCAAAACATGTAGAGGAGGAGGTAATCTATATTCTTAGATTTGTGATTTTTAAGAAAAAACTCTGGAGGGAGAGAGAAATGGGAAATAAAAGTATTAAAATGTCATACTGAACTTGAACTTTTGGATTTGAATATCTTTACTAGAACTTGTGCAGATTTTATTCAGGTGATTTAGGGCTCGGTGTCTTCACCTTGATGTTCCAAAGCAATTCAACCTCAATTTGTTCAAAATTAAACTCCTATTCATCCTTCAGATCCTTTGTCCCAAGCTGGATATTCTCCCTTGGGGAATAGAGTCACTATTTAACTAATTGTAAGATAGAATCATAAAGCAGATTCTTGCAACTTCTTCTTCATGCCTTAAATCTAATCTATTGCAAATGTTCAGTTTAGCCTACTAAATAGCTCATCAATATTTTCATGTTTCAGTTTATCAAAACATGTCTATAGAGGCCCTACCAAGTGTCTGTCATTGTAATAATAGACACAGAACACACAGCCTTGAAGATAACAGAGTTTCTGCACTCATGAGTGTTTATTCTGGTGGGGCAAGGGTGCAAGGACTAAACAAATAAGTAAATATCTGATACATCAGGTGAAAATAAGTGTTACTACAAAGAATAAAGCAGAATAAACACAATGATGACCATTAGACACACACCATTTTATGTTGAAAGTTTTTTATTAACTGAAAATTAGAGGGTCATATAATCCATTCAGTGAGTGAAGTCCAGCATTTCTAATAAATTATATAAAAAAGTAGACCCCAGAAAGAAAATTTCAAGTGAGCATCTCACATAGTAAAAATGACACTACACCTTGTTTCATAGTTTTTTAATTGTAATTTATTAGCATTTATGTATGTGTATCTATGTAACTAATTTATAAGTCCATCCTAAAATACCATTTAAATATGTTTTACCATGAAGCATCACTAAAAGAAAACCACAAATTCAAGAAAAAGAAAGAAAAAATACATCATATTGAACCATTGTAAGAGAAAAATGTGGCTATGTGGTGGAAGAATATTCGGGAAATAAAACAACTTGTATATGGACTCCAAGGTAAGAGGTCTGTCGAAGGAGCATCAAAGATCCCAGCATGATTGCAGTGCAGTGAAAGAGGGGAAGTGTGATAGGATATGTGACTAGACCATTTAGGACCTGGTAGACTAGGGTTAGATCTTTCTAATTTACTCTAAGTAAGATAGAAAATCACTTGAGGGTTTGAACAAAAATGTCATTTTCCTATTCAGTTTTTCAGAGAAGTTTCTGTCTGGTATGTGGAGAAATGTAGGGAGTCAAAGACAGAGAAACTAAGAGAACAGTTGGAGGGTATAGCATGTAGAGTTTAGAAAGATATGAGAATTGACTTGAGACTGGGAGGTAATTGTGGAGAAATGGAAAAGTCATTTGATTCTGGTCCCATTTTGAAAGTATGACCTAAATTATTTCTTGGTGAATTGGATGTGGATGGGAGAGACATAGAGGAATGAAGAGCACCAAGAGTTTTTGGTCTGAAATAAAGGAAATAGAGTTGGCATGTACTGAGAAATTCTGTGAGGGGGCACTTTTATAATCTGCAGGGAAGATAAGTGATCAATTGAGATTCAATTTTGAACAAGCAGTAGGGCATATTGGCTTAGTATTTGGGGATATGATTTAAATTGGAAATTAACAGAAAATAAATGATACGTGAAGTCTTGAGAGTTAATGAAAATAGCAAAGAAGTTTATTTAGGCAGAGAAGGAGTGCAAAAAAAAAGAAACAGAAAGGAAGGAAAGGGAAAGGAAATGAAGGGAAGTTAAAAAAAGAAGAGAGATGAAGGACTCGCCTTGGGGCATTCTAATTTTTAAAGGTTTGGATATTGAAGCAGAAAGATCAACCAATAACATAGAGGAGAAAAGAAGAGGAAGTAGGATCCTAAGTAGAAACTAAGAGATTAAAGTGTTTCCTGAAGGTGGTAGTGATCAAATATTTCAAATACTGATAGTTCAAATAAGATTGAATTTTTAATGCAGATATTATTGGTGACTTTCATAAAAGCGATTAGATTGGTAGAAATTAAAGCATCACTGGAGTTTCCTAGAGAAAACTGGAGAAGTAAAAGTGGTTCGTAAGTGAAGTTAACTTCTAAAGCTTTGATAATAAAGGGAACAGATAAATGAAAAGCTGATGGTTGATGAGGTATGTGGGAATGAGATCTAATTGACATATAGTGGAATTAGTCTTAAATAGAAGGAGAAATCTTTTCTCCATAGTTTCAAAGAGAGAGGAAGAGGATATAGATAGAGACACAGGCAGCTTAACAGAGGTGTGTGAAAGTTTTCAGCTGATTTCTTTCATCTTCTCACTAAAATATAAAACAAGACCATCAGGCAATGTTAAGAGAAACTAAAAGGTGATGGGGACCTAAGGATTACTCATTAGGCCCTTGAATCTTCAGTAGCCATCTACTTTTGCTCCTAATTGAACTCTATTTGTCTAAGTATCTAGAGTATTTCTTAAATTCAGTCTGAGACTGTTACTATCTAGAACCATTTAAAAACTTACAACTTCAACAGTTCCCCATTGCTCTTTAAATAACACCTAGAGTATTTAAGTGGCTTATAAGCACCTCCAAGAACTGGCTCCTTCTGCATCTTCACCATCATCTCTCATCTCTTATCTCTGTCCAACTTTTAAGCAAAACTGATCATGAAATACGATTATTTTGTTGTTTTCAGAGCCTTTTTGCATGCTATTTTCAATATCAGAAAGCCATCTAGCCTCATTCTTGCCTGTTTAGCCTATTCATCCTTTGCAACTTAACTCAAATATCCCTTCCTCATAGAGTCTGTTTCTGACAACTCTCACTACCTTCCCACTCACAAGACTAGACAACATCCATTTGTTATATTCCCTGTTGGCTATTTTGATTTCTATCCTTAGGTTCTTATCAGTTTACAATTCTTTAATTTTCTCAAGAAATACCTATGCCCCTCTGTGGTTTCTTTGGGAACACTGTGCATGATTGTTTTGATCAATTCTGAGGTCTCTAAGACAGCCCACTATAGAGTGTCCCTCTTTCTTGACTGAGTTCTAAAGTGATTAAGAAATAAGACAAAGGGTAAACCTCATTGGGACCAAAATATCACCCTTTTCTCTAAAACTTATCCCCCAAACCAGGCAGACTCACATAATTGTGGCAAATCCTCCCTCCCTCTCCAGAAACAAAGAATATTAGTTTTCTGGAGCAACTCACTTCCAAACACAATGCAACAGAAAGGGATTAAATGATACATGACCATTATTATTTTATTTTGAAATCACTAATCTTATTAAACCACTGCTCTACTCTTGGGAGGAATGAATGAGAGGAAAGAAAGAGGAAAGAGCTCTTTCATTATAGAAGAAAACATCGTGAGTAGGAAATAAAAATTCCGTGCTAACATGGATATAATGCAGCACTGAAGTTTATTCAAATCAGTGTTTTGTTTATAGCATACAAGCAACGCAATTTGTAAGAATGAGTGAATTAATGACAATTAGTCATTGGCTTCTTGGCTTTGAATGTTTACTATTTCTAAAATCATTTTAATACCCTCAAACCCTAAGTCCATTTGGGTAGTCATATCACTCATTTAGATTCTCTTTTTTACCTTATGACGGGGATTGGCAAACTATGACCCATGGGCCTCGTCTAAGCAACAGCCTGGTTTTGTCAATACGGCTTTTCTGGAAGAGCATGCATGTATATATTGTCTATGGCTGCTTTTATATGATAGTGGCAGAGCAGAGTAGTTGCAACACAGTCTGTGTGGCCCACAGAACCTGAAATATTTAACCTCCTGCAGTTTACAAAAATAATTTGCTGACTCTTGCTTTAGAAAGTCAAGAAAAGGACATGGTACGGGATGAGCAAGAACATAAGCGACCACATATTCTAGATGTAAACCTGGAGAGGAAAGAGGACATTTAAGAAAATTCAGCAGGATAAAGAAAAGAGAGGTCTTGCTGGACAGTTACATTTTGGCACCGTCTTTTTATTTGATTGATAAATACATGGAGACAGCTGCAAAGAGAACATATTTTAGCAGGAGGCAGTGGTTTGGCTCTGGCTTGGAGAGTGCTTTGTGGTTACCCTTATTGACCTCTCCCAACTGGAAGTAAGCTTGAATATCAACTCAGCTTCTCCACTTCCACCTGCTTTATTCACTCTTGGGAAAGGATTTCAAGCAGGCCGTTGTTTTTACCTGAGGCTGTCACACTAATGGCATCCTGCCTGCCGATTCCATAAAGCTATGTCTATACGTATTTTTAGTCTTCCTTGTTAAGCATCACTGGCCATGTAGCTGAGAGATTCAGACAGAGAAGCTGTCTTTTTATAGCTTTGTTCGTGATATATTTCTATGCAGCTGTGTTCTTAGCATCACCTCTGCCAATTTCTGTAAAACTACCTTTTCCAAATAAAATGGAAAATAACAAAACAAGAAAAATGTAGTGTAATGCATCTATTCATCTAATTATCTCATCCTATAACAGGTAGGGGGGTACCTATAGTTTCTATTAGAATATACTCATATTTTTAACAGATCGAGGGATTTTTGTTTGTTTGTTTTTGATGGAGTCGCACTCTGTCGCCCAGGCTGGAGTGCAGTGGCTTGATCTCGGCTCCGCCTCCCGGGCTCACGCCATTCTCCTGCCTCAGGTGCCTGCCACCACGCCTGGCTAATTTTTTTGTATTTTTAGTGGAGACGGGGTTTCACTGTGTTAGCCAGGGTGGTCTTGATCTCCTGACCTCGTGATCTGCCCGCCTTGGCCTCCCAAAGTGCTGGGATTACAGGCGTCAGTCACCACACCGGGCCGATTAAGGGATTTTTTAAGCCACAAAACATTAGCTGTGATACTGGGTTTGTGAAGTATCTTGGTGCCTTGAAAATACGTGAGGTGGTGTTGAAAACAAAAACTAATAATAATAATAGCTAGCATTTATTGAGAGCTTACTATATACCAGACAATGATCTAAGAATTATTTTTACTAAATCCTTACAGAAAACTTTGGGGGTAGATACTGTGAGAAGCCCTATTTAATAAAAAATGACCATGCCCTTGCAATCACTAAGTAATAAAGGAGGGATTTAAAGATCTTATACAAGAGACTCCCTGATTTTCTTGGTTTATGGCATCCTTACTATTCAACTAATTTTTTACAATGCCCCAGTCCCAAAGAAATACCACACCACACAGTTTCACTCACTAAGTAGTTATATCTAAGAATCTTAGTTAGCATTTATGTCCTCTGAGCTTGGTAGCCATTTAAAAAATTAATAAACACAAATTCAATGAAGAAATATTTTTATTTCATGTTTTTACAATCTCAGTCACATACCGATGAGATGTGTATACCTGTTGGGCACTACACAGTTTCTCAGAGCTTGGAATCAGATTGGATCCTATCATCATAATTTTTGTTCCACATTGATTTTCACATGGTCCTTAATTTTTATCTTAGCAACCTCCACAAATTTTTGCATAGTTATGGCATCAGCAGAAGGAAAGCAGTGTGATCTCATTTTGAAACTATAAGCTACTTAGACCTAATAGTTTTTGAGGTGTCCAACAGTAGTTGTTGTACTTCTCTGGGGTACTTAAACTTTCCCATAGTGACCTTATAAATTTATCATGGCATACTGGAATGCATTTGGTACACAGTTCGGGAACTCCAGCCTTTCGCTTTTCATAGCCTTCCATGTTGACTATCTGCAAGGAATAGTAATTTGCAGTATGGGGCATTCAAAGGACTGAACAAGTAGTTCTTACCTTCTGGTTAGTGGGGAAGATAAGAGAAAGAGACATAAACAAGAACAACGGAGAAATGATGGAACTGGTGTGAGGTGAGGGAGTATGACAGTCCTAAATTACCACTGAGACCCTATACTACTTCTAGTCTAAGCACAAATGTGTGCTAATTCCTGCCACATCTTACAGGAGCACAAAAAGATTCTTATTTAGAATACAGTTAAATGATAAAAATCAAATAAATATTATAGGCAGAATTTGGTACCCTGCATTTCTTCCTCAGTTATAATTCTTAAATTCATTCTGCATTTTGCCTTTCTGCTATGGTTTCTTAACTCAAACATTTGTTACTGTTGTTTATTTGTCAATGAAATTCTGGAGTCCTAGGATCTTAGACATAGTTTTTGCTATAGTGCTACTGGAATGCAGTCTACAAACTATTGTCAGTTTGTGGAAAGTTTGTTATTGTTCTGCAACAGTATAAGGGCAGGAATTGATGTAAGAATGTAGAAACTTTGATAGCAATTTGGCAAAGTAATTTTTGTTGGATCTAATAAAAAATTAGATCTTGCATTTTGTGTGTCACATCACCCTTAAAGGTTTCATTTCTCTAGTAATTAATTTTTATATTTTACAAAAGTTTTGTCCACAGCAGATTGGAAATTAAAGGACAAAATAAAACTGGCTCTTCACCAGACAGTTTGAGAAACCCTGGTCTAAAAGAGGCAACTGGGTCGGCATGTTTCTTGGCCCTGTAGACTACTGACCCCAAGGGGAGGGACATGGCTTGGAGAAATACAGGAGTTCTTTCTCCAAAGCACTGGACTCAGGATAGAGCCCGAGGTGCCCTGATCTAAGTGTTGTACCGATTCTGCTCAATACCCCAGCATAATTCTTTAGGATACCAAGATAACTCATTTCTGTCTTCACAGCAGCTAGTTTTAGAGTTGGTGCATTAAAGGCACTAAATAAATAATATTTGAATGAGCAGGCGTTTAAATACAACAGTGATAATGATGATCATGGTGATGATGATTTCTATCATTTATTTTAATTGTGCTGTGCTAGGTGCTATGCAGAAAAGTTTATATAAATCATCTCTAATCGTCAACAGAACCGTCATAACACCAAAATAGGTGTTACACTCTTTACTGAGAGAGGATGTTATAATTTTACAATTTCAAAGAGAGAATGTTCTCTTTAGGTTATGCTTGGGGGAATGGAGTGGTGGTTTTATTGAAAGAAATGAGATTTTACTGAGTTTTAAAGGTGGAGCAGAGCTGTTGGAGTAGAGATAAAGAAACACCGTGGTCTATTTGGGTAGAATTGTACAAACCACAACATTCTAGACAAAAGGCACCTTCAGAGCCAGAAGAATAAAAAAAATATGAAGTGTCCAGACATAAGATACTAGGGCCTGGGAAAGATTATCATCTAAGTTAAGAGGGCATGTTTTAGTTAAAATGATTCCCATTTATTAAAAGCAAAACAACAGAAACAAAATTAAAATATTATGCCATTGAATGAAAAGCCTTTTAGGGGCCTGACTTGGTGCTGGGTTCCTAATTTATTACATCAGAATGTGTTTTCCTTGCCTTCTTTCTTTCTCTTTTACATACTTTGTTTAAATTTCCTGTGTAAAAATGTATCACTACTTGAAATGCTTATTTGTGGTGTTTTAGTCCATTTTTTATTTATATATATCCTTATTCTCTACTTTCTAGGTTTTAAGCTCTATGAAATGAGTGTCCTTTTCTATCTTTTTTATTAATGAATACCTAACACTTTGAAATGCTTCTAGCACATGCCTGATGTATCAACTACTTTTCCTCATAAGAAACTACCAGTACTTACCAACAAATACTTTATGGCTTAAAACAACTTTATATTGTTATTGTCATCACAATTTTGGGGGTGGGATGGGCAGTTTTGCTTCTGGCTTCACCTGGGTTTACTCCTGTGACTGTGCTTAGGTGGAGCATCAGCTCATCTGGCAATTGGTGCGGAGGCCATCCGCAAGGATGCTTATCTGTCCTCCACATGGCCTCTCCTCCTGCGTTAGGTTAGACTGTCTTCCTTAGGGGGCATCAGGATCACATCTTAAGAGGATAAACACACAATCTTCAAAGGCCCTAAAGCCCAACCTTAGAAGTTGTGCAATATCACTTCGACCACATGTATTGGTGAAAGCATGTTATGTCAGCAGTCCAGATTCAAGGAGTGGGGAAATGAAGCTACTTCTTAATAGAAGAAGCTGTAAAACATGGTGGCCATGAGTTTTGATCAACCCCAGTTGAGGTTCAATAAGAATGTATGATATGAATGAATAGATAGTGTGATTAAAGGTATGACCAGGAAAGATTTATAATTACTTATAAATCTTTAATTTATAAGTAATGATTCATGTATTAGAGTTCTCTAGAGGGGACCGAACTAATGAAATATATATACACACATATATATACGTGTATATATGTGTATATACGTATATATATGTATATATAATATGTATATATACACATATATGTGTATATATGTGTATATAATATGTATATAAATACATGTGTGTGTGTATATGTATATTCCTATGGAAAAATCTAGTCCTCAACTTGTTCCCATTTTAGAAAACAATCCTTCACAACTCTGATCTTCGTCTTATAACTCACACTCATTCTATCAACAAATTTGTTGACTCTGCCATCAGAAAGTATACAGAATTCCTATGGAATATTTATATGTATAATATACATATATATTTGTGTACATATATGTGTGTGTGTATATGTGTGTGTGTATATATATATAAAGTGTGTGTGTACATATATATATATATACACAGACACACATATAAAGGGGAGTTTATTAAGTATTAACTCACATGATCACAAGGTCCCACAATAGGCCATTTGCAGGCTGAGGAGCAAGGAGAGCCTGCCCGAGTTCCAAGACTGAAGAACTTGGAGTCTGATGTTCGAGGGCAGGAAGCATCCAGCACAGGAGAAAGATGCAGGCTAGGAGGCTAGGCCAGTCTCTCTTTTCACATTTTTCTCCCTGCTTATATTCTAGTCATCATAGTAGCTGATTAGATGGTACCCACTCAGATTAGGGTAGGTCTCCCTTTTCCAGCCCACTGACTCAAATGTTAATCTCCTTTGGCAACACCCTCACAGACACACCCAGGATCAATACTTTGTATCCTTCAATCCAATCAAGTTGACACTCAGTATTAACCATCACGATTAGTCATATGGATTCTTGAATATAAGGTGACGTGATCAAAGTGGAGTTTTAGGAAGATTAATTTGCCTTTAGTTACAAGAGGAAATAAAATAGGGAAGAACTAGATGCAGGAAAGTCATTTGAAATCTGACTTGATAAACCAAAAGTAATAAAATGAGTTACTGAGAAAGCCATCATAAATTATATTCCTATTTCCCATTTACTTATTTGGGATTTTATAGCAATGTATGATGGTGGTATATTGCTAAATGGTTGTTTGCCTTGGGATAGATGTATGGAACCTGCCAGTGTATTGCAGGAGAATAAATAAAAAACATCTGGAAAGGGATTTGGATAATACTCATATCTGAGTGACTACAGCAAGTTATCTACATATTTATCAGTTCACTTCAATTTATTGGCAACTCAAGGTAGTTCAAGTAATGCAAGGGAAAAAGGTGAGATCTGTTCTTTTGAAAAAAATAAAAACTTCCTTAGTGTATTTTTTTAACTCCCAAAGACATTACATTTAGAGGTAGTACTCTGTGTGCTTTAAAATACTTAAAGTCCCATAGCCATTTACTAAGAACTGGCTGATACAAAATAACTAGACATATTAACGCATATAGCATTTCAATTTTCCCTAGGGATATCTTAATTTCGTGTCTTCCCATGTTGCTAAAAACAGAGGCTATCATATCTCTATGTAGTTTCACTCTGGATGGTTATGCTTGTCAGTTCTTCTCTGGTTTAAAGATATATTTGAAAAACACTCTGTTTTCAGGAATGTTTTCCTCTAGAAAAACCTATTATTTTGTTTCTTAGAAAAGCAATAGGAAGACAATTCAAGCTTAACAGGAATCAAGTCACAAATTTATCTGGGGAGTTCTGACATTTGTGCTTCACCATAAGAAAAAGAAATTGAGGGATATAGTCCTTATTCTTATGTAAAAAGCCAATCTTTCAGAGTTTGAAACATTAAATCATTTTTTAAAAATTATCTCATTGTGAAATTAGTGAAAATTAAAATTTTATCTCTAATGCATGGAGCCTAGATATTAAAATCCTTTATATAATCATAAATTTTTGATGGCTAAAAATAATAATGGAAGATTTTAATAAATTTTGACTAATTGAAATTTTTGGAATTAAAGCCCTGGAATTTTTAGGTATAAGAATGTAAAATTGGCATATCTTTTATGTATTACTCACAATGCAATTCTATTTTAGCTCTTTTTGTAAGCATTTTTGTTGTAAGTACATTTTGACCTTTTATAATAAAAATAATAATTCAGGTTTCAGATCTTCTTTTCATCTTTGGAATTCCAACTGCCAATTATACTACTTTACTTGGCTAGATGGAGATTTTTTTGCTTTTTAGTTTCTCTGAGAATTGTATGCCAGTAAGTCTGCAAGTTTAGTCCATCAAAAATCTACATCAAAATAATCAGAGGCCCCATTTCAAAACACAAAATCAGTATCTCTAGAAATATAGTTAATTAAAATTTTTTGAAAATTAATTACTTAGGTAATTATTTTGAACAATTACACAGGCTCTGTATTTGACTCCCAAGTAATTTGTCCGATATAATCTAAAGTAGTAGGAAGTAATCTTTCCTTCAAAAACAAAATTGGAGTCACCTATATTTTTACAAATATGTATTGGGTGCTTTCTTTGTACCAGGAAATGCCCAAGGTAGTAGGGATTTAGGCACTAGTCAGATCACTTGGCTGCCTTCAATAAGCTCTAGATCTAGTGAGATAATGCAATCACAATACAATCAGAAAAATGCCATGAAACATGTCAGTATCCCCAACCCTAAGAACTTCAAGAAAGACTGAACATACAGATGTTGGGAAAGGTTTTCTGGAAGAACAAAAATCACAGCATAGTTTTGAAGGCAGATTGTAAGGAATGAGGAGTTTTGCATAAAGTTGAGAGATATCATGGTCTTTTCAATTAATACTATCTGTTCTGTATTAATGGAACAGAAAACATAATTGGAAAATTAATAAGAGGTAAAGAAGTCTCCTGGAGTCATTTGTGAATTTCTTTTCTTATTCTGTTTTCTAAAACATTTTTGAAATTTATTCTGCCAATAGACCCAGTATATGAGGGTATCTGGTATCAGCCAACTAGTTTGTACAGAGTATTACGAGAGAATATCATTAGTATTATTGTCAAATATTTTGCTGAAGTAAAAATCTCATTCTATAGGAACATAGAATATCTTGTTTCTAAGATGAATCTTTTGGTACAGAAAAGTAGTTTCCTGCCAAAAAATCTAGTCCTCAACTTGTTCCCATTTTAGAAAACAATCATTCATAACTTGGATCTTCATCTTATAACTCACACCCATTCTATCAACAAATTTGTTTGGTCTGCCATCAGAAAGTATACAGAATTTGACTACCTTTCACCATTTGTATTACAACCACCTGGGTCTAAGCGTCCATGTTATTCTCTGTAGTTGAATAGTAAACCATTTCAGCTTTCATCCTTGTCTGCCTGTAATTTGTTCTCTACACATAATCTAGAATGAAACTAAAGTGAGTTTTCTATTATATAATGGGGTCAAAGAGAAAATTGGCTTTCAGCGGATCCACTTGAGGGCCTTTTGTCATTCCCTTCCCCAGTTTTGTTGGTAAATGTGCAAATGTAGCAGGCATGGCCTGAGGAGAACATGGTGACAAGGGCTCAGATTATTGTCAATAAAGCTCTGCATCACCCCCACTAGGTAAGTCTCCCAGATCAATAGAGGCACAGTGCAAAGCTAAATCTAGAAATGGCACTAAAGGAGGAAATACTGAATATCAGTTGTGGCCTTATGACCAGCTCCATCTTCAGAGTTATAGTTTTTTGCACAAACCTTCCTCTCATATTTTTTTCCCTCAAAAATCACTCAAGAGTCCTGGAGAAGCTATTGCTAGAAATTATACAAATGGATCTAGGCAACATGAAGGGTGAACTGTAGTGGGTAATGTGCTGTGTCATCTAGATCTGCTTTCAGACTGAAAAATTATTCTCCTTGGAAATTGTTGTTGGCTAAAGCCCTCAGCTATCAACATTCTGGGGTTTTATCTTGTCTGAAGACTACCATCTTTCCCAAGGTCATGCTTCCTTTCCATTAATTGTGTCTAACCAATGAATGAAGGACATATTGATGACAAAACCTGGCTCTTCTGTCCCAATTTCAATGACTCTGGAGTAACGCTCTCGCTTCAGAGTGCTCCATAAAACCAGATGAAGCCATAACATTTTTGCAGGCCTACTTTGTTTTCTTCTCAACTGGTTTCTTTCTCCTTATTACATGTGTTCATTCTAAAAGCACTCACAATAAATACTTTGCCTGTGAATCTATCTCATATTCTTATTTCCAATGAATCCCATCTGTAACAATATGCTACATAACTGCACAATAATGATCTATTTAGGCATAAACGAAAATGACCCCCTCGACCTGGACCTGAAATTACATTTCTTGTTTCATCCTCATAGACAACTTCAATAATAGTAGTAGCCGTTATTATCATTACTATAATGGTAATGTTTACTAATGACTTAAGTGCTGACTTTGTTAAATACTTTATGTATACTTATTTATCCCCCCACCACCTACCAGTTGAAAATAAGTTTTTTGATGGCAGGGACATATTCTAAATGGCCACCACTGAATCATCAGCACCTGTTAGAGTAAAGAGCACAACATAGTTTCTCAATAAACTTACCCTGAGTGAATTATTTTAAAATAAATTAACTTTTGTAACTAATATGTGAGAAGTTTTATCAGCAGAATTTCATTATATCAAACATATTGAGCATGAGCTACCCTCAAATGTATGCATTTATACAAGGCAGATTGTTTCTTCTCTTTCTCTTTTAATATATAATTTTCTCAATATGTATTTAAAAGCCTTAGTGAGTTTTACAAAACAATATCTGTTCTATTTTTTCTCATAAGTTTTAGATTATTCCTAGAATGTTGACCATAAAGTATATTGAATTAGGGAACTGGTTTCCATTTTGAATGTCAACTGAATTTCACCAAATACTAATGATCTCAATGTTTTTAATTTGATTCCTGCCAATCAGAAGGGAACATGGAATTAAAAGAGTTTTTAATACAAGCTGAGGTTGTTTTCCTTTGAGAACCCTAAATCTAATGCATCCCAAAGCCTTAGAAAATGTTTTTGTAGTAGCTTGACAGGTGCTTAGGTCTTAGACATATTAAATTTTTTCCTCTCAGATGAGAGAATATAGTCTCTGAAAAGAATAAACAGAATTAACCAGCAGGAAGGAGGAGACACTCACACATTTTTCTACTACTGCTCTTGCCCTTGAAAATATACATGTATCAGGCAAGCCACTGTTCCCTTCTCTCTATTAATGAGATAATCTTTCCTAAGTCACATGCTTTAAATAAGACATATTTTGTCATGACCTGTGCTTCGAAGATGTGCTTTTGTTTCTGGCCTGACAAAAAATGGCAATATGCCTCATCTCATTTTCTTGTTTTTTAAGACCATTTCCTTCTGGTTTCAAAAATATACCTAGTTAAAACTCAAAAACTGAAGAAAGAATGTTTAAGGCAATAAATAGTCAACCTCATCAAAATACTTCCTATGCAAGAAGATTAATGCCTACCTTTTCTAAAAGCTCCATCTTTCCCATGACATTTTGACTCCACACATATGGACAAACATATGGTTTTTTATTTGATTTTTCCTGAATGTTGTAACACTCTCCTAAGCCGAGATGAATTTGAAATTATGAGCATAAATATTAAATAAAAGGTTTTTTGATTCAGAAAACATGAATAATAACTTCATCATTCACTGCTTTGCTTATTTATTGTTTTGGTAATTCTTTGGCCACTAACTATTTAATAGTCATTAGACAAATATTAATAGTGAAAACAATATACTTTGAGACTTAGGGGTACCAAATACAGCTATATTTTGATTTATTGGCTTATATGATTCCATATTACCTATCTTTTTATATTCTAAATTTGGAATATAAACTCAGAACATTTAGAAAAATTCAAGACATTCAGGTTCGCACAGTAAAAATAAGTCACAGTATTAAAATATAAAAGTCCTCAGCTTGCACTTTCAGAAAATCGACAAGTGTTCATGTGATTTTGATTAACTCATTCTTTGCATCTCATTTTTGTCATGTATGAAAATATGTCACCTTACAGAAATTCCAACTTAGGGATTTGGAGCTTATAATTATTAAAGTTTTTTATACTAACTCAATAAATAAACATATCTGAAGCATTCCCAGGCAAAATCTGTTCAAACCTAAGGGACTTGAAAAGCCAATAAGATTAGATTAAAGTGGACATTATGGTGCATTCTATTATTTCTTTGGAGTTTATAAGTCGCATGTCACAGTAAAAATATATTTACCTATTTATTCTCTGATGGAATATTAATAAATATGTCAGATTGCTGTTTGTGCTGGTCATGCTTGTTGATTTTGTTAGATTGTTAGAGAGAAAAATAGAGATTGCTGTCACAGGCTTCCAAACAAGACATATTATGGGATAGACAGATAATTGTTTATTCTGCAATGTGCCCTTCTTCTATAATAATAGAATTTAAAACACCTAGAATAATGAACAAATTTGTCAGCCTTCTTTGCAGCTAGACTAAGAGCTTGTCAATAGCACATAAATGGGAATTTTTTATGTCATCCTCTCAAATCATTTTTAAGGTCCTCTTGTGGCTTGTTCTTTACTGCTGCTTCTTTTTCTTCTTTGTTTCCTCTCTTTGTTTAGTAGAGTAAGACCCAGATTACACAATCTAGGATAAAGTCAATACCTAAGGGATTGTGAAGTGGTTAACTGGAAACTACGTCTCTGAGGACTTCACAGTCAGCTCTTCTATGCAATAGTGAATTGCTTACTTTCACTGATGTAGGCAATAAACATACTCCTTTCCTGTTTTGGCCATAGCAACTCTGGGTGTCTATTACACCCCACTGAATGGAATCTTAACTAATACATCTATTTTAGAAGGTTAGCAAAGGAGCAAAACTAATTTGCACTTAATGTTTTCAATATAATATTTTTATGCAACATTAATGAAAAACAGAATAATGAAAACAATAAAAGCCAAAGAAATAAACAAAGTAAATATCCCATCCTTTCACCCACATCCAATTTCCTTGTGACTAAACTTTGCTTTTTTTAAAATATGGAATTCATTTATAGATTGTGCCCTATTTAAAAATTAATTAACTGAGATCAGATAAGCCCTTTGGCCCGACTCCTATTAAGAATACTAATGACAATTTATCCCCTCCATTTAACAGATAAATTCATGTGACTGTTAAGACAGTATTGGCTGAATGAAATCTAAAATCACTAAGTGAATGACTTTATGTGGGGACTGCAGAAAGACTTAACTTTTTTTTCTTTTTTCTTTTTTTTCATGGTACAATGATATTTTCTACAACTCAGAGTCTCAAACAGCAATCTTATTTTTAATTTCTTCCCCAAATATGTGCAAAGATAACTTGCATATTTTGAAAAGAAAAATGGGGAAAGGGTGGTGTATATATATATATGTATATATATATATATATATATATATATTTCTTAGTCTTGGTAACATTAGTAACTGACTTTCTAAATCAAAAGTAATGTTCCAAATAAGAAAGATCTTGCGTGAAGCCAAACCTCTGTCTTTACTCTCAAGAGTTCTTGATGAATGTCCAAAAACTGGCTACACCCAAGGTATTTCCTGCTTCTTTGGTCAGGACTTTCAATAAACAAATATCTTTCTTCTCACATTAATATTATTTAGTAGGGAGCTTGTCAGTGAAAGGAGGCAGCCAAATGCCTTCAGGAAATAAAAGACCAATATTGTCACTGTCTAAACATTCAATGTCTTTGAGTCCTGCCTTTCCCACACCTGCAACCCCAATTGTATGTTTTATCAAGGTGAATCTTAACAGAAATTCATTTACATTCCAAGTTTTCTCAAATCTTAAATTTTTAGTATGGCTCATCATGCATATGAATGGAGTTGCGGTGAAGTGGGAAATTAATTCTACCATACTTACTGTTCTTCTCCCCTACAATATTCTTCCTTTGACCGAGTTCCCTTATTTATGACTCAGCTATCTGAGCAATGATGTGGGTTATCTTTCATGAGTATCACCATCCAGACTTTCCCATCTTCCACCTTTCTTGGGCCAACACTCAGCCCTATTACTCTCTTCAAAGCCCTTTGTGTCTACATGTGTTCACACAAGGGTTTACGCACTCAAGCTGAATGATCTGTTTATTCTGGAACCAGTCAGAGTACCATATTTGCCAAAGTGAGATCATTGGAATAACTTTTGCTGATGTCTTCCACATGTTGGCTAACTATTTGAATTTTAGTTTAACCAATGTGTGCAGTGTCTCATTTCCCACATATGCTGAGCAATGCTGTTATTCAGAAGGTGGAGGAATTGCCAAGTGTCTGATAAAAGTATTCTGTGAAAATGTTGTCTTATCTAAAAGAAAATGTGTCCTTAAACAATCTGAGATCTCCTATTGTTAAGCTAGTCATACGTAAAAGCAACTTGGAACAGTAATATCTTTTCCAGATTTCTTGGATTAATAATAACAAAAATGGAATAGGCAAAAAATTAAATAAATCCCATGATGTAAACGATTGTATCATCCTTCCTTAGAGAGAAAGCTTAATGAGACTCATAAGGCATTGATAGAAATAATTTATACACAGTATCTTGTTTCAAATTTGATTCTATCTTGTCTCTATTTCTTGAGGAACATGGTTGTTTTGTGCTGGTAAATGACAAAGAGGTGATAATTCTGATTTTTCATGCATTCTTGCAATTGAATTTACCTAGGTCTTGTATGAAATGTAATTGGTCATGCTATTAAAATTGTCTGTTTTTTGCCCATTGTCAGGTTATTTGCTAATCTACTTCAGGTCTTTGTCATAGCTATAAGGTGATGTATTTCAGAGTAAAATGGTAACAGTATATACATATTTTTAATAATGTTGATTTGGAATATTTTGTACTTCCTTGGTTAAGAATAACACTATAACACTATAGGAATGTAGACATATCGTGACTAACTCTATTTAACTTTCTCTTCAGAATTTCACGAACTTTATTGATTTTTTTACTCATATTCAATTTATTTCTGCCTTATAATATATCCTCATAACTCATTTTAACCTTTGATCATATCACTGATAAATACATTCTTGTCATATATTCTTGGCCTTTATCTGTTAAGGTTGTGCCAAGTTCCATCTGAATAAATGAATGGGTAGAAAGGTGAAGTCACTATTTGAAGCAATACAATCCTAATATTTGAGAGCTGGTAAAATTTGTTTGTTGTCACACAACAAACAATAACAATTCCACTAAAAAAACACACAAATTTTGGACCTTCTGGGAAATATCAAGAATAAAATGGTTGATATAGCTAGGGCTACTGTGATCTTGGGCTGTGAATTTGCCAATTTACTGCCTGTCACTTGAAATAAAATACAGAAATTTTCAGCATATGAGAAAGTAAAGTGAAATTTATACTTTATGTTGAATACAGAAGCTAACTTTGCAGGAACCTTCTGAGAACAGAAATGTCTAAACTTGGAAGTCATTGAAAATAATTCCATGATGTAAAGTTATTTGTGAGCTTAAAAGAGTCACACATTTTCCCTGAGTCACTAAAGTCACTTTAGATTAAAGTACCTTCAGGCCCAGGACAGAGAGTCAATATTTATGTCTATTAATATGCCCCTAATTATAAAGATGTATTTTTACCTTTCTTGTGATTTCAATGATGTTGGTGATAGAATGATGTGATTAAAGGGTATGCAACTTTGGCTGCATAGGTAACAAATAAATCCTGTACTTTTCTCAGTAATCTTGTGGATAGGTAGCTATTTGGTCTGGTATGCACCTCTTATTTATTTATTAACCCAATATTACCCCTATTAACATCAAAAAAGTAATCACTGTAACACAAAGATAGCAGAATCCATGTCAATGGGCATCCAGTATTGGAAATGGAAGAGTATTATTGTAAGCAACTAGGAATACTATTGGATTCTTAGTCTAACTCCATAGCATTGTTGATAAAGAAAACAACCAGTTTCTACTAGCTCTGGCTGCAGTGCATACTGAAGCAATATATGACACTACAGTGGCCCTTTTGGGAGCATGAGGGAACAGATATATCTACGTCAGCATATCTGAGTTGACATCAATTTCTGCCAGTGAGAGGTCAATCTACTACAAAGGCAATATACTGAAGATCATCTAATGAAAGGTACAATAAAACCGGGGATCTGGATGCCTAGATGCTTAAGCCTTATTATTGTTATTTGAAGATGAAAGTAACTGGACCCGTAAGTCTATTTCAGCTTCAAGTTTTATACAGTAATAGCAGATTTAAATGCAAATAATCTAGATGTCCACTGTAAAATTTTGATGCCCCAGCACACTCCTACTTATCCAAATAAATATTAAGTATATAGCACAGAATATATAGGAGCCTTAAGGGAAATATGATAACATAAAACTTTCATGGGCTTTGACAAATTATGATACAGACGGTGTGATAGCTAATTCCATGTGTCAAATTGACTAGGCCATGGGATTCAGATAGCTGATTAAACATTATTTCTGGGTGCACCTGAGATGTTTCTGGAAGATATTAGCATTTGAATTGGTGGACTCAATAGATTGCCTTCCCCAATTTGGGTGGTCTTCATCCAGTCCATTTAGATCCTGAAAAGAATAAATACGTACAGGAAAAGACGATTGGCTGGTTAACTGACTGACGGCTGGATCTGGAATATAAATCTTCTTTAGCCCTTGGAGCTCATGTTCTCAGGTCTTCATACTTACACTGAAACGTATACCATCAGCTCTCTGGCTTTCAGGCCCTTAGAACTCTATCAGTGGCTTTCCTTGTTCTCCAGCTTGCTGACAACAGATCATGAGACTTAGACTGCATTACCATGTGAGCCAACACATTAAAATAACTCTCTTTGCATATATATATGTGTGTGTGTACATATGTCTATATATAAAACATGTATATGTCTATAAATAAAACATATATATGACCGGATGTGGTGAATCACGCCTGTAATCTTGGCACTTTGGGAGGCTGAGGCGGGCTGATCACGAGTTCAGGAGTTTGAGACCAGTCTGGCCAATGTAGTGAAATCCCGTCTCTACTAAAAAATACAAAAATTAGCCAGGCATGGTGGTGCACGCCTGTTGTCCCAGCTACTCGGGAGGCTGAGGCAGGAGAATCCCTGGAACCTGGGAGGCAGAGGTTGCAGTAAACCGGCATCGCACCACTGCACCCCAGCTTGGGCAACAGAGTGAGACTCCATCTCAAAAAAGCAAAAAAATAAAAAAATATATATATACACACACACACACAGTATAAATAAAACATACATATAGCATATATTATATATGTATCTCTCTCTCTGTGTGTGTGTGTGTGTGTGTGTGTACATGTCCTATTAGTTCTGTTTCTCTGGAGAACCCTAGTACACTTGAGAATGTGGAAAGAGGTATGGTATAGGATGAAAAAGCTGAGATGCCGTGGTAGATCTTATTTTTTCCAGATAATATCCTCTCTCCATCACTATGGTGAAGTAGGGTTAGTAAAATTTGTTTTCCTCTTAATGTCCGTATGCTTACTCTGTACTTTATACAAGAAAACACATAAAGCCCAGGTCATGCAACCTCCAGTAAAACATAATGAATTTTGGTGGTTTAGGGAAGTAGTGTGTGGTGAGCTTGGCCTCTTTTTTTGGTTATTTGCTTATTTTAATACCAACTGTTTTAATTACAGATTTTACAGATTGGGAGGGAGAATAAATAATTTCGAAACAGACACTCATGTTTACTGCCAGTCCTTGATAAACAAAATTATGAATGGTGAAAAAGGTTTCAATATTATCAATTAACTCATTTTTACCACGTTTATTTTCTGTTGTCTAATATTGTCATATTTACTGTTATCTATTTACAAGGAGAATGGAAAAGATAATGCTGTCTTAGGTTTGTTCCATTATATGGGATTTATCCATAAATATGATTTAAAATTTACATGGCTTATGTTGCGGTTTCTTTATTTTCTCTGATAATTAGCTATTGAAAAGAATGCTATCTCTGTATGATTCTAAAAATGTTATCATTTAAAAGCTAGTAAGTGATCCTTGCTTGTGAGTCCCCAACAGAACAAAATGATTTAACTTATAACTTTGTTTCTCAGGGTGTGCTTAAGTTTGTCTGGCAGGATATCCTGTCTGAATTTTAGCAACAAGGCAATCCAGGGAAGCTACATGAATGACTGGTTAGAATGTTTATTGAACCTATAATAGAGAGAGGGTTAGAGTCTTTGCTTAGTTCCCTCTGTATTCTAAGTAGCCCCTGGGAAAGTCAAATAAAATTTCTGAAGAGTGAGTTATAGGCAAGAAAGAAAATGCATTCCATGTTAGCATTGACAAGTAGGGGTTGTGGCAGTACTAATGGGGGCTGGTTCAATGAGTGGATTTGTTTCTTCATATGCAGATTAATCAATGACTGTGGATACCAGTGACCTTCCTTTAAATGCAGTTATTATTCTGGCAATACTATTTGTAATTTTTTCTCTTAACAAATTTTTTTCAGAGTGAAGTGAAGGTTACTAATGTGTACAGACACATATGTACAAACACTGGCGTGCACACATACACTCATACCCATGCCTTTCAAGCATGTATTTGTTAATCACCTTTCCCTATAATTCTTTTAAACAGAAAAGGAAAGGAAGTTGGAAAAAGAATCAGAAATGGCGCTAAAGTTCTTCCTCACAGGCTTGACATTAAGTCCCCCGGAATTTCTCCGCTCTTCTTGCGCCTGTACACACTTCTGGTATAGCACTTACGACGCTGCATTCTATTTGCTTATTTATATATCTATCTCTTTTTTGAAATTATGAGATATTTGAAAGTCGGGACTGTATGCTGTGTAATGGGTTGTTAAAATTCCATAAAATGAATATATTGAAGATACATGAATAGCTCCACCTACAATAACCTCTCATTCAGAAATGAGGATCGTTTCACTCCTGAATGACTTATTCTCATACAGTATGGAAAAACACGTTGGCTTCATTTTCTTTTCACTTGACTTATTCATAAAAAGAAAAAAAAAGCTTTGCCTGAGTTTTCCAAATTATCAGATAAGCAAAAAGAAGATTGATAAAAATTGATGTCACTACTCTAAGTGACTGTGATTATAAGGAATTCTAAGGCTATTTTGTTTGATTTTTTACAGAGGACAGGGCAAATGAAAAAAGCAGAAATTTAAAATGAAACTGGAGGCTTGACATGACATCTGGTGGTATAGGTGAAGCTGTTTATCTAATTCAAGTCTTGGGAACTGAGACAAATATTTGACTTTATGCTTTATGGAAACTTTGCTAGAAAAGCACTACATACCATTCATTATGGAAGACAATCAATCTCTTTCAACATGATTTAGTTACTAACATACCAAAAACTGTCATTATTAAAAGATGGAAACCCTTCAAGTGATTGTACTTGTCTACTAAACCTGAGAATAATTTTCTGATAAATTTCTGATAGTGCTAGTATATTTGGAAAAACATTTCTTAATTTGCAATTACAGAATAATGATTAATGAACACAGGGTGACCAAGGTGATGAGAGACCATATATATCTATGTCAGCATATCTGAGTTGACATCAATTTCTGCCAGTAACAGTGTAATCTTAGACAAGATATTTAATCATTCAGTTCCTCTGTTTCTTTATACCTAAACAAAGATGTTGGGGTAGATTAGATTTTGTAAATTGTTTTCTGAAAAACGTGAGCATGATAGGAGGCTAAAAGATTTAATACAACATAGTTTCTCTGGCTAAGAAAGTTAAACACTTGCATTTTCTGCAGGATCATCCACAGCCTTTATATGCTAATGTGCACTGTGGCTCTTTAAAGCAGAAAATACAGTAGGTAGCTGCAAAGTTATATGATTCTGCCTGGTACTAAGCCAGGCTTGGTCACTTCTCAATCTTAAAGAGATGAATTGTCAAAGTCTTCTGCATGAAGAAGTACTAGACTTTCAAAGTACTAAGCCTTGCAGGCCTCAAAACATTGCATGAGTGAAAATCATATTTTATACTCACCTTTAAAACTACTAATGATAAGATTATATCTCCATCCATTAATGGTAATCTACAAATGCAAAATACTTTCTCATTAGCTATGCCCATCCCATTATTAGTTGATATTACTATGTTAGTGGTAACATTAGGATGAGATTATTTCTTGAAAGTACCAAAAATTAGAGTATTGTTTTTATGTGATACAATTGGATGAGTTTTCTTCTTTTTGATAGATCTGCAAGACACTCTAATAGATATCAATCATTTTATTATAATATGCAACCAAATGCCCTTGTTCTCTAATCACATTATGAACTATAGGAAATGAAAAGAGCCATGGTCAGTAATTCAAGCTATTGGAAACATCTAAGAAAAGGCAAACACATTGACAGGTTAGTTTGTGATTTAAGAAGATACAATTTCGCCTAGTCTAATACTCAGAATGTGTCCTTCTTCATGCACATATAACAACAAATAATGGTTGAAAAATGGAATTTAAATTCTAGGTGCACAGATAAAAGATTCAGAAAAAGCCTCCTAAATTTTATTAATAAAACTATAAATAATAATTTACCTTTTATGCCCTGACTTTAGCACAGGGAATATTTTGTAGCAAATAGGTCTCAATGATGTTTTACTGGCATTGATTTCATGGAAGATGGAGTGAATGATGGACTAAAAATAGAGATTATTAGCAAATATTTAAGGCCTAGAAAAAACAGTAACTGTGATATGACCTTGTATATAAGAAGTGACAGTCTAAGGAGGCCATTTGTCTTTCTCAGTTTTTAATGTTCCATCTACAACAAATATATGATAGGTTACAATTTGTTGTGAAAAAAAAGTTTTAGATTAAAAACTGACAGGATTATAGGGCAGGGCAATATTTCACTGAAGATATGGAATCATTACTACTAATAAATATTTATTGAAAGTTCACAAAATCCATGGCCATCTGACTCAAAATCATAGGGAGAAAAAACTAACTCTTGTCAACTTTACATTTAAGAGAAATATTTAGTTCACAATCCTTGAATTAACAACAACACTCTCTGGAGCTTGAAGAATGATCTAGATGAATCATACTTCTTCCCAGTTATGACTCTACAATCCCTTTGCTGTTCAATGATTGGTGGTGTTAGCCTCCACTGTACTGCTTTTTTTCCAAGTGGATAAGTCCTTTCTAATAAAAACTCCCCCAGCTCATAGGGCATTTCTTCTCTCCACATTCTCTGATTCTGCTGAAGGATGTTAAGGATGTTCAGCAGAAGACATTTCTTCCCTAGTGCTGACTAATATGACCTCCAGTGTTATGTTGTTTTAGGATTGCATTACAAACATCAGTTATAATAAATTCTGCCATACAATAACCACAAAGACAGTTTTGTAGGATGGTCCTTTAATAAGAGCATCTCTTCTTGCTCCTGCTTTCCTGTCAGCAAGGACAGTCTTAGTCCTTGCCACTCACTTTTCCACCTTTGGTTCCATTAAATCCATCCCATCTATCTGTCTCTCACTGCATTGCAAAACACTGCAGACTTAAAGATTAGTCTGAAGTGCGGAATTAACTACATTCTTAAAATATAATAGTTCCAAAATTGTTACAAGAGAATTTAATATTATATTAAATAATTCCTCTTATCCTCAAATTATACATAGTAACCCAGTGTCCTGAAAACAAAGTAGAAATACAGAGCTACGGGTAAAGAAAGTTTATTAAACTTTCAGCATATTGACAAGTCGTTATACTTAGTAATGATAGGGTGTTTAACGATATATTTTTATTTTTTACTTTTTAAATCATTTTAAAAATAACCAAAGCACTGTATAGATCCATCGTAAAATACACGGCATCAAAAGAAAATGGCAATAGCCCAAAACAAGACCACCATCAGCGATGGACATTTTAGCTCATTTACTTTTCTCTATTTATGTTACACATTTTTTGTAATTGAGATCAGTAGTGTATATACACTGCATAGCCTCCTTTATCACTAATAATTATATAATAATACTTTTGTCTATTTGTTTAAAAAATTAAAAGCATTCATTTAAAAGCTTCATAGTATTGTATAGTATGCATATGCCCATTTTATTTAAATTTTTCCTGGAAAAATGAACCTTTATATTGTGTGTAGTGTTTTGGTTTATGTATAAAACTTTTTGTTTTGTGTGTGTAGTTTGGGTTTATGTGCAAATCTTTAAAAAGTATAATCAGACCCCTAAGAGTTTATTCTTAGAAATTGAATTATTGAAATAAAAAATATAAACATAGTGTTCTTTACTCAGTTCTCTTTATTCATAGAAAATGTTTATTACTGAAATAATGTTAATAGTTTATCTAATTCATGGAAGTTTACCAACTGAATTATTCAGATGTCCTGCTCTTTCACCAGTTACAGTTGTTTTTAAAATAACTGTTTCTCAAGAATTGTATATGCAAGATGTTTTCAGAGTTATTTTATTACTGTTGATGTCTTTAAACTTTTATAAGTAAAATATTTTTAATATGGTTAGATAACAGCAAATGAGTTCATACTTCTTTTCGGTTGCCGTGGTTTAATGTCGTGTAACAAATGTTATCATGAACCTGAAACAACTAATGTATCTTAAAAGAATGATCTCTTTATTTACTTATTAAACCCAGTTATACAGATAGTTAGTAACACTTTGTTCCTTAGCACATGGAGAGACTAACATCCAAATAGCTAACTTTATTGAATAGATTACACTACTTTAAAAATCTAGTAGATTTTTGGAGACACGCTCTAGGCAACAAAATATTACCTGAAGCTCATATCAATCAATATCTCTCTTTCTCTTTAGTAATCTATTTGAAGAAGGCCTTAATGTCAGTGAATGTACAAATACTCTTCCTATCTGCTTTTCATGCTACAGCTGTTTTTTTGATTATCAAAATTTCCAAGTTGTAGGAAAGCAAATTCTTCAATTCTGAGATGTTTTTATTTTGAGATAATTTCATATTTTGGTGTTTCATTTTATTCTAGATGTACAGAACTGTAAGGGAATTTAACAGAGTCTTCTATTATCTACAGAAGAATTAATACTTAAAACTTTTCAATTTAATGGGATGGATATTTGAGTAACAGACATCCCTCATACTTTTAAGCATAAATTACCTGTAAATCTCTTAAATTGCCAAGTTCCATTGTGAGGTTTATATTTAAATATTAACAAACTCAACATTAAAACACAGTCTAATTAGTGCTCATATATTCTAAGACTTTTAATTAATTTCTACCACTTTAATACTTTCAACATCTCTATGTAACTTTCAACTGCTTTCCAAACTTTGCAAGTACTGGGTATTCTTTGATCTGAATGATAGATAAAAACACATTACACCAAAACTTTAGTTTCCACTACTGTTAAAATACACTGCAGGGACCTATGAAAGTGCTGTCTACTATATAAATATATGTTGATGTTTCATGTATAATTGCTTCCACAGGGACGCTAAATATATTCCATAGATTGTAAGGCAATCATAAGTCAGAAGAGACATTGAGTGTGTAAATAATGTAAATGCTTATCTTGAGTCATGGGGGAAAACCCCTGAACCATTTTTCTTACCATATTTCAACAGCTGCTGTCTTTGTCTGAGAGGCAAATAATTGGAGGTACTTATGTATGTCATGGTTATTTCAGAATCCCTGTGTTCCTCTCCAGGCAGAATCCCTATGATTTTGGCTCTTACTTACGTGTTCTCATGACAATGAAATTCCAGAGAACGAGGGGGACAATGATAGCCCCAGAGAAACATTTCCTTCTTTAGAAGTTAGTGCACTATGGGTTATCGGCTTGATCATATCTTTACTTCAAATTCAATGGTATAGATCTTATAAATCCTGGATCTCCATACAAAAATGGCTCCATCTGACTCACTATCTTCCTTCTCAGGCTTGTGTCAGTTTCTGGGCATATTTAAAACAAATGTATTTTATAATATAGCCAAATTATCCTGAATAAACTTACCCACAATTCTTGAAGTAACATTTAGAAAGAAAAATATTTTAGCAGAGAAAGTATTTAGAAACTTAAAATTTGAAAATTCTTTATAGAAACAAAGTATCTAATTGTGTTGATAAAAAGCAATAAAATAAAATCAACATTTTTCAGTACATGATTTTTGTAGACATTTGCATAAGAGTCAGTAATTATGTATGATATAGTACAAGGAAAATGATGGAGTAGATTATTTTGTAACAACTTGCCCAATAAACTGAAATATAAAATAATAACACATCACCAAAATCTTCTCTTCCAAAGTATCTCATCTAAATATTTATGAGTCATATATCTTCTTTGTATCTCAGTTATATCATCTGCAAAGTGTGGGAGAAAAACTGGATAATATTCTAATTTTGTTATTCACTTTAACTTTGATTCTAAGATCTCATATTGATAATTTGTTAATATTTTATATCATCCTTGAAAGAGTTGACATGCTCCACGAAAGTAAACATAACAAAATCACGTTTTCTAAGTGAGAGTTGAAAAAGGTAAGGGTAAGGTAAGTTGAAAATAAGATAAAATAAGAGAGTTAATGCACCTACCTACATTTTCTCCAAGTACAGTAACTGTTTACCTGCAAGAGGAATCTGCAACCTGAAAATAATTACAATTGACACTAACTACATGGTAGGAAAACTAATCATTATAATTACAGACTGATTGAAAGACTTAACCTAAATTATAGAAAGTATTATGGGAAACCATTTTTCTGCTGTTGTTGTTCAATATGACAGCTGATAGGTTTGATTTTTTTCTTATGGTAGGTTATATTGAAGGTCACAACTCTTCACCACTTCCTATAAAGCTGACCTTTGCAATGTGACTTTGTATGACTTGCCACTAAAGAGGTATAGTGGTATTGCTTTGTCATGTGAGTCTAGATTTAAACATGTAATTTGTTCTATGTAATACAATGTTAGCAGGCCTAATATTACTTGGAAAAAAAATACTCTTGTGGAAAGTCCTTGTACAGTCAAACTCACTCTTGTGCTTCTGCCATGGCCAAGAGATAGGCATGCCTAGGGTAGCCTAGTGGGCCCAGGAGAAGAATAATGGACATATGACGTAGAGCTGCCTAGTTGTACACAGGCTAGAAAAGACAGCCTTGTGGTGAGATGTGTGGAAAGTCAATTTTGCTATATATCACTGGGATTTGTTGACTGTGTAGCATTAGTATTCCAATAATTCTGAGTTTGGCATTATTAACTCCTGGGGGTCATGGTACTCTATGGCTTAGACGCACTGATGAGAAGTTGCCCAGGGGCCGTGGTACTCTGTGTCTTAGACACAGATGAGAAGTATGTCTTCCTAAAACAACAGTACAACATGGGAACTCTACAGTGTCAAGAATGGCCTGGGTCTGCTACCCAGGGCTCATGTTCTATTAGAGCTTGGTATCTTAGAGTTTGGAGGCATGAGGGACGTGTCATTCTAAAATATGTCTAATTAGTATATTGATTATTTCAAGTTTAAAAAAGTAGAGAAATTACAGTTTCAGAAAAGGCTATCTAACTTGTTTCTTGCTGTGTGCACAAGCCATAATGATTTCTCTGGGAGGGATAATTTTCCTGGGCCAGGGGAAGAAAGTAGCCCTTATCATCAGAGACTGGGAATTGGAGACTTCAGAGGACCTGAATAAATATGCTTACCAAAGTCACCCTTATCTTCAGCTGGCTTTACAGCCCCCTCCCTTGCATATATCTCCTAGTGACTTTCCTAGAAATTTACTTCTAGGCAGATCACCTTTGTTCTGTGATTTCTTCTTGAATTTATCATTCTTTGTCTAAAAAGTATAAAAATGTCCGACTTCATGCTCTTGTAAACACCCCCGTGTACATGTAAAACGAATACAAACTGTATGCTTTTCTCTTATTAGCTTGGTTGGTGTCAGTTTGGTTTCTGGATCCAGCTGAAGGGCCCACATGAGAGTTAAAGGGAGATTGGAGGTGATCTCTGGCTTCCCTATGGGATCTAGACAGCCAAGCTAACACACAAGACATTCTGTGAATAAGTTGACTTGTGAGAGAACTTAGGCTTGAGAGAACACCACTGCCTAACACCTGCTTGTTTTTATTTCCATTATTCTTGCTAGGATTTCTCACATTCTGTTAATAAGGTTTTTGTTTTTGTAATTCAGTATATTGCTGTTTTTCTCTATTTTTAAATAACGTGTTTCTTCTTGTAGTATTAATTCATTTTCATCATCTTCCTTTTCTGTGAAGTTTATTTTTTATTAGATTCTTCATAAGCTTGATTTTTAGCCAGGAAGAAAACATGTTCATTGGCAGATTTCATCATTCTCCCACACCTTGAGGTAGTATTAATGAAAAAGTCTGTTCGTTAAAAAAATATTTAGTTTGGTAAACAATTCATTTTGGTTCCATAGCATTTGTATTTGGAATGTGTACCTCACACTAATCACAAGGAACGATGCCATTAGCTGTTATAGTGGCAACAAGATAATTAATATCTAGTGATACACACACAAACAATTTTATTAATTATATTATTTAAGCTTTTAATTACACTCCAATATACTTCCCCATTTACAAAA
The DNA here is from genome assembly GCF_007565055.1 of Rhinopithecus roxellana. Classification (NCBI taxonomy): domain Eukaryota; kingdom Metazoa; phylum Chordata; class Mammalia; order Primates; family Cercopithecidae; genus Rhinopithecus; species Rhinopithecus roxellana. Next base: position 140,903,005 of record NC_044553.1, on the reverse strand, counting down.
CAAACTGCAAGGATTCCCCAGCTCACTGTCTCTTGCTGCTGTTTATTTCTCAGGAAGATTTATCAAATGCTATGAAAGCTATGAACTGGAATTACCTTGAGCTTTGTTTTCTTAACTGCTTTTCCTTTCTCTGTTCCACCAATAAAATCTTAATAACAAAATAATTGGATGCATTATTTCCAGCTACCTTTTTTCATTTTCTGGTCTTGTATTGAGACCAGGATGCAACCCAAGGAATTAAAAGCACAGAGCTAGCTATCACTTTCTTTCTGATCTCTTTAAAAAATAGAGGCAATCTCATTCACAAGAGTTTTCATTTGCTTTATAACAATCAGGATGAAATTATTGTGGCACTGCTTCTTCTGTCACTTGGGAAAGAAAACAGAAACACTCTTTGCTAGTTAGATTTACATGACTTCCTTTGGAAGCAAGATAATAATTTATATTTAAATGAAATGATGATTAGCATAAGGGTTTATCATGGCAGCCAGCCCACAGCAAGCTTTGTTTGAACTTACCTGATGCAACAGAGATAAGAAACGTAAATGCAGTCCTAGCTCCTTCCCCACAATTAAAGCACTTTGAGCCTTTAGTCCCCAAATGACACGTTAACCAAAATGATTTTAAAAGAAATGTTAATCTACAATTTTTGTAATGTTCTTACAGAAAATAATGGTGTCATTAAAAACAACACTAACTCGGAGACTTATGGCAGCTGTAAACCCAAGATTGTATCAATTCTGGAAAGACAATATACGTTTCTGCTTCAAAGTCCTCTTTTATAAAATGTAAATTTCAGAATGTCTTCTTAGGTTTCCTCCAGATCTAAAATTCTACAGTTCTGTAACCACAAAGCTGTGAGTTTTTATCATACCTATTTAACTGACTGTGAATAATTTGTATTCTTTCAAGAGATGGTACAATTTCATTTTACAGAAGTCTCGCTTTTTATTATCTTTCTCAGCTTTTCCTGTTGACTTGTAATAGAACAAGTTGTGTAAGATAGGTGATATACTGGGGTGATTAAAAAGCCAGATTCTATAGCCATATAGCCTGATTTTAAATCTCAGCTTTCACACATTGCTGTGGACTTCGGATAATATATTTAGCTTGTCTATTTCTTAGCTTTTGTTTAAAAAAAGAAGAAGACGGAGAAGAAGAAGAAGAAGAAGAAGAAGAAGAAGAAGAAGAAGAAGAAGAAGAAGAAGAAGAAGAAGAAGAAGAAGAAGAGAAGAAGAAGAGAGGAGGAGGAGGAGGAGGAAGGAGGAGGAGGAGGAGGAGGAGGAGGAGGAGGCCATAATCATGGGGCCTATCTAACAGGGTCTCTTTGTAATACATAGATGTATTAATACATCTATGAGAAGGGTGAATCTTAGCACTGAGCACTAAGCCTCAGTAGAAATACTGAAGTAATATGGAGTTCTCTTTTGAGAGAAAGCCTTTCTTAACTATCCAAACATAACTTTGGGAAACTATCCTTGGGTATCCTACTCAAATTACTAAAACTGAGTCATCCATCACAATAAAAATAGAATTAAATTTATCTTTTTTTCCATCTATGAGAACTTTACCCAAGTAAAGGTTGAAATGTGTAAAATTTTGGTTGCATTCCTTTATATGTAACTTACTTTCCTACCTTCACAGATGCTAGAGGGTAATTCTAAATCCTAAAGTCCTTATACATTAATCATTGCTTTGGTATCACTATTATTTTTACTATTAGTTATTATACATTAATCATGGCTTTGGTATCACTATATTTTTACAAATTTCTCCTTTAAAAATCTATTAAAACTCTGCTTTTTCTAGGTATATCATAAAATGTTCAATATGATTTATCCTCAGAAAATTGCAAATTGAAGCAAAAATGAGCTATTGTTATATAAGTATGAGAATGGTTTAAAAAAAAATGGAACAGGCCATGGGACAATAGAAACCTTCTTTCATTGAAATGAGAATTCAAAATGGTGCCATCATTCTGGAAGATATTTTGGCAGTTTTTTTTTACAAACTTAAATATAGTTTTAATATATAATCCAGCAGTTGTGTCCCTGGCTATTTATCCAATTCAGTTAAAATTTTATGCCCACACAAAATCCTGCCTATGAATGTTTATAGCACTTTCATTCCTAATCCCAAAAAACTGGAAGCAACCAGGATATCTTCCAGTATGAATGGATACACAAACTGGGATTCAGTCATGCTATGGAATATTATATAGTGGTAAAAATGAAATGAGCTATCAAGCCACAAAAAGACATAGAGGCATCTTAAATACATATTGCTGAGTTAAATAAAAGGCTATATACTATATATTCCCAGTTATATAATGTCTCAAAAAAGGCAAAACTATTGAGACACTAAAATGATTATTAACTCCCAGGCATTAAGGAAGGGGAAAGCATGAATAGGTGAAGCACAGGATTGCTTTAGGGCATTGAAACTATCTTGCGTGATACTATAAAGGTGGGTACATGATGTTATGCATTTGTCAAAACCCATGTAAGTTTAAAGCACAAGGGGGTAAACTTTAAAACTAAAAGCTAAGAAAAAAGAAACATTTAGAAGGTCCAGGGATTCCAAAAGAATGCATGCACAACAGGAACATTTAATTGTAAGGCAAATAATCGTGAAATTATACGTGTTGTCTCTAGTAAGATTATTGAAACAATCTCACTGAAGATACTGAGGAGAGGAAGATGCTGAGCTGAGTAACTTTGTAAATGAGTAAAGTCTGTAAGACTAAGGGCAAAAGCAACTGCCCATAAGCACTGTGCTCTATTTGGTAAAGTAGCCTCCTGGCGAGCACTAGTTACCAACTTTGAAACTACTGCATATATGCACTGGAACTGAACAATTAAATAAAGGAACAGTGATGGTGGGAGCCAAACTTTTCATTGTTGGAGTAGGAATTTACAGATAAAGCAAGGGAAGAAGATAAGCATTATCCATGCAATCATAGATTGGATTTGGAGAAATCAGTATAAACTCAAATTTAGCTTAATCTAGGTGTAAATGGCTACATACAGAAGTTCTCTGTGAATCAAAAACTGCTCTAAAAGTAAAGCCTAATTTTGAAAACAAAATTTATTTCTACATTACCTTCATATTCCTTCTCAAATTATTTTACTTCTTCTTCTCCTCATTATTTTGTTCCTCCTACTTCTTCTTCTATCTTACACCCGTAGAGAAATACTTCAATTCTGCTTTTCTAAGCATATTAAAAGTTGCTCAATAAAAATAAAATAATATTATATACAGTATATATTTCACTTATTGGGTTAATTTCTATAATTTCCAATAGAAAACAACATTATTTGTTTGTTTTGCTCACTGATAATTCCCCAGGACCTTGAATATTATCAGACAACAAACAACAGATCATTTTTTAGCATAAATATTTATCAAATATTGCATGGAAAATATTTCATGGGACATACTTATGCTAAAAACAATATTTTTGTCTATCTGAAATTCAAATTTAACTTGATGCTCTGAATTTTTGCTTATTATGTGTTTGTTTGTTTTAACTAAATCTGTCAAACCTACCTGAAACTTACACAATTTCAGACACCTACTTTATGAAAAATGGAAAATTACGAATTAAAATTATATAGCTCAAAATGGGGTCCATGTAAATGAAGATTCCCAAAACGTATGCTTCATTAGCTTCATGGAAAAATCCGTCTATAGGAAAGCAGCTGTAATTTTTTACCCAGATGGGGTCTGCAGAATCACGTCAATAGAGTAGCATTTTTACCACACCCACGTGCTGCTGCCATTAGCATTGACAAAAAATCTAAAGATCCTCAGAAAGTCAATGTTTGAGTTACTCTTTAGAAGACTCCTTTGCCATGTTATAAATTCAGTTCGGCAGCCCTTACCGTAGAGTCTATTATCTTGTCGATGATCACTTAATTCCATGAACATTAATGTCAACTAATATGCCACATCTTCCAAGGGACAAACCTTTTTAGAGGTCTGTGAAACACGAAATGAGTGCTGTTGAGAGGGTAGAGCCAAATTGTGAGCTCATTGGTACCTAACGAGTTTTCAAACACTGGGAAACAGCAATACAAAGTTTGTGATGGGGAACTTCAAAAGAAACACTCTAAGTAAAGGGATACAGAGGCAAACCATTAACTTGGCAAAAGGATTAATATCTAGGATGAAAGCTCAGTCTTCCTGGGAACAAACAGCAGCCCATACATCCTGCAGAAAGAGATAATGGCAGCTCAGAATGGAAAACAAGATTCAGGAACAGGCTAACATGGAGGTGAACCCTCTGGGATAAAAATAATGCTTCCCAGGCCCAGGGTCTAAAGAAATTGTCATCTTCAGAGTAGGAGAACTATGTCTTCCTTTTAGAGTTAAGTTCTCCTCTTGGGGCAACTTTTATTCTAATATTAAATCTTGCTTCTATTGCTATCACACATTTTACAGTCCAGAGATTTGCCTAGTAACCCGTATAATTCTAACTCCAGTGTAAGAAAAGATTACCTGAAGAAAATAGAAAACTGCCTCAGTGTGTGTGTGTGTGTTCATGTGTGTAGTTTTGAATTGCTTAATATGGGAGACTATTCAAACTCAAAGTAAGCAAGGACAGAAGTAAGTGTAAAGACATCCTTAGGTGTAAAGACATCCTCGTGGTCCCCTACTATGGGCTAACTACAAATGACTACTTATCTGAAATTCAGAGTTTATGTTCTAGTGTAAATATTCCTGCTTTTTACTGAAGCAGTTTTCTCCTTTTTCTCTCCTCCCTCTGTTCACCTCTTCCACCTCTTTCTTCTTTAAATTAACTTTGAGGAGATGACCTGAAGTCTTAGCATTAAAAACATAAATCAATCAGTTAAAAATGCTTTATTTTTATATGGAACGCTAGATCGGTTAATAAAAACAAAAGAGGCCGGGCGCGGTGGCTCAAGCCTGTAATCCCAGCACTTTGGGAGGCCGAGACGGGTGGATCACGAGGTCAGGAGATCGAGACCATCCTGGCTAACACAGTGAAACCCCGTCTCTACTAAAAAATACAAAAAACTAGCCGGGCGAGGTGGCGGGCGCCTGTAGTCCCAGCTACTCGGGAGGCTGAGGCAGGAGAATGGTGTAAACCCGGGAGGCAGAGCTTGCAGTGAGCTGAGATCCGGCCACTGCACTCCCGGCCGGGCGACAGAGGGAGACTCCGTCTCAAAAAAAAAAAAAAAAAAAAAAAAAAAAAAAAAAAAAAAAAAAAAAAAAAAAAAGAATGAGTAGTGGTTTAGAAGTCCACTCTATTTAGTTCTTCAAGATGTTTAAATAATCATGTAGTAAATCATTAAGTTTCACATTTATTTCTCTTGTTCACTCTGCTTTTTGTATTGTCTCTTCCTTCCTCATCCTCCTCCAGCCTTTCTTCCACTATTGCTTTGGACTTTTCCTCACCTTCAAGGAGCTATTTACAGTTCCCTTTCTTTGTTTCCATTTTAACCAATTAGACTGATAGTGGAAAAGTTAACGTTTGTAGTCATGAAAAATGTTTCCATTCGCCGGAGCCTCCTGATTTGGGGCTTATTGACTGGTTCATCCTCCAGAGCTGGTACCAAAAATTTGTGTTTGGGTGACATTTAGAGCCATTCATTTCTCAAATTTTAAGAAAATTAAGAAAACAGGACTATAAAGTTCAAATCAGATAAGGAAAAGAATGAGGACAAAGCAAAATACCCAACGGAAATGGGGTCTTTTAAAGTTTGCACCCCTAAAATTTGTGAATATATGATTATTTTGTCTCTAACTTGGTTTGGTGCTGTGAGATCTTATACATTCAAAGGCATAGACTGCACCCAAGGCTCCGTATGGTTGAACTGACTTTTCATTGATCAGTGAGGCTGGTGAGTTTTGCAATTCAAGTCTCCAGCATGCAAAATTATACTGTGCTTTTCCATGTTTTTGGTCTCATCTTTGTCAACTGCGCAAGTTTGATTACCTGTGCAAATCACCACAATCTTAGTCCAGGCATCCACATCTAGATTATCCTCAAGACAAGCAAGCTAATGACTGAGTACTATAAGCAGCTGAGATGAAATTAACTACAGGCAAATATTTACCAACATCACATAAACAAATTCTTACTCATTTCTCTCTCGTTTGCTCTCTCTTTTGTTTTTTGTTTGTTTGTTTGTTCTGAGACAGAGTCTTGCTCTGTCACCTAGGCTGGAGTGCAGTGGCGCGATCTCAGCTCACCACAACCTCCTTCTCCTGGGTTCGAGTGATTCTTCTGCCTCAGCCTCCCAAGTAGCTAGGACTATGGATGCGGGCCCCCACACTGAGCTAATTTTTTGTATTTTTAGTAGAGATGGGGGTTTCACCGTGTTAGCCAGGATGGTCTCTATCTCCTAACCTCATGATCTGCCCGACTTGGCCTCCCAATGTGCTCGGATTACAGGTGTGAGCCACCGTGTCCGACCTATCTCTTTTCCATATATTTTTTTCCTTCCTCTCACAAATAAAAAAAAACACAGAGTATTTAAACAAAACAAAAACCTATGCATACACTTTGAAGCAGGTAGCTCTGTGAGCAGTAGCAAATCATATGGGTCTGTAGCAACCTCAGTTCTTGCCTTCTCACAAAAAAGAATTCCACCAAGGGGCATAAGGCAAAGTTTTAGAGCAGGAGTGAAGGTTTATTAAAAACCTGTCAAGCAGGAATAGAAATAAGTACAGTACACGTGGAAGAGGGCCAAGTGGGTGACTTGAGAGATTAAGTGCCCAGTTTGACCTTTGACTAGGGGTATTACACTTTGGCATACTTCCGAGGGCAGAGGGTTGCATCCCTTCTCCCCTGAATCTTCCCTTGGGATGGGCGGTTCGCATGCGCAGTGACTTGCCAGCACTTGGCAGAGGAGCATGTGCAGTGTGTGTACTAAAATTGTGCACATGCTTACTCGAGGTGTTCGAGAATGATCCTATACCTGTTAAACACCACCATTCTGCCTCTCAGTGAGCATGCTTGAGCCCACTCGTCCAACTCCTGAAATCTTATCAGGAAGCAGTTGATCACTAGTTTCAGGTGTTTCTATCCACTGGGAGACTGCCTTTTCCTGGTGCTGCCTGTGACCAATGATTATTTTAGAGAGATACTATAACAACCACCTGACATATCTCCGTAAGTGGGTAGGGAGTGTTCAGTCCTCCCCTACCCTGCTTATGTCTGACTAGCTACCTACTGTAACAGCTCTGGATTTAACTACTATTTTCTACAATTAGGTAAGTGGATTCCTGGTAAATCATTCATATCAGTAAACCCCTACTCAGCTCTTGCTAAGTGTTTTAAAGTTAAAAGTTCCTAGAACTGAGTTGATGCTTAAAAACAACAGCTATGATTATTTGTCTTCTAATAACTGCTTCTATGTTATTTTTCTTCCAACCTGGTTTATATTTTATTCATAGCATTCTTATTCCTCAATGGGAAGGGATTAACTTTCTCAAACATTGGATAAATCAGTAAGAATAAAACAGTCATGCTGCAAAATTGTCTGCAATATTGTGACATAATATGAAATACGTATTTTATCTTTTTCCCCAGTTCCTAGCACAAGCATAAGAGCTTTCTAAAGCCTTAGGAATTTCCTGAGTGATAGGGGTAAAAGAAGCATCTTTAGTCATTCGTAATAAGCCTCTTTCAACCATACCTGAGTTTATGCCAAGGAAATCACTGTGGTGGCAGCCTGGATAGTTTAAATATACACCTGGTTGCCAGAGAAACAAACCAGATGATTAGAGGCTTGGAATGATCCCTTATTCCCTATTTCAGGGGAGACGGGAGAGGGGATACAGATTGAGTTAAATGCCAATGTCCAGTGATTTAATCAATCATACCTAAGTAATGGAACCTCCTTAAAACCCTAAACGACAGGACTTAGAGAGCTCCTGGGTTGGTTCACGCATGACAGTGCTGGGTGAGCAGCATATCTGGAGAGGATGTGGAAGTTCTGCCCTCCTCCCCCATACCTTGTCTCATGCATTGCTTTCATTTGGCTGTTCTGAGTTGTACTCTTTATAATAAATTGATAAATATAAGGAAAGTGTTTTCTTGACTTCTATGAGCTATTATAACAAATTGTTAAACCTGAGGAGTGGGTTGTGGGACACTTCCAACTTTACAGGCAGTAGGTCAAAAGTAGGAGGGGCCCAGAATTGCCAAGTGAGGGCAGTTTTGTGGGACTCAGCCCTTACTTAACATGTAGAGTCTGACACTGACTCTAGGTAAATAGTGTCAGAATCGAATTAAATTGTAGACACCTGGTTACAGTCTGGAGAATTGGAGAACTGGTCGGTGTAAGAAAAACCATACATTTGGCGTCAGAAGTGTAGTAAGTAAAAACATATAATGGACTCTTGAAGGAGGGCATTAGCACAATGATCAGACTCCCAGGTTCTGTCACTAATCAGTTGTTTTGTTAGCTTTATCACTGTTTATTCACTACACCATTTTCTAAAGCTTCTCACACACAGTCACCCCTCTGGGGAGCTTGATCTGACAGGGTTGAAACTGAGATGATAAAAGTTTAATTATTATCAGTGATGATGGTATTTAATAATTGTGTTCTCACTGGGAACGTTCCAGGAGAAATCATCTTGCTTCATTACAATATGTGAATGATGAGTCTAATAAAATTTTGCATGAGAAATTTTAAACTCTGAGATAAAACTTTTCCCAATAAATGTTTATTACATTTACATAAGTCCCAAGAGCCTTTTGTTCAGGTCAAAAGAAGATGGCAGAAATTTTGATTTTCTTTGTTTCTAAAGGTCACAAAATATAATACTGATTTCCAATGAGGTGGTGTGTGTGTGTGTGTGTGTGTGTGTGTGTGTGTGTGTGTAGGGGAGGAAGATAAGGAAGACAAGGGATAGGGGAAATGGAATTCACTTCACCAGGACATGAAGCTTAGAGAGGATGGGCTTGGAGACAAACTAGTCTTGACTTTAGAAAACAAATCATCTTCAGTCTTTGAATTTTTTACAGATTAAATAGTATTGATCTTTTTTTTTTCTGTCCTCATTTGAATGAACTTTAGTAATACATGGTAAGAAGTTAGCTCCTCCAATTTAACATGAAAGTGAAAAGGGTGTCAACCAAGGAGAATGTCAGTGAACCAGGATTTTGAAGTTTACCTTATTTCTCAGTAACAGCATTAATGCTCAAGTCTCCTTTAGGAAGATCCAATTCTATTATCCCAGCTCATTCTAGGTTCCTTGTAACCCAGAAAACTCTAGTATGGACTAGGGATGATTCTAAGTGAATGTTACTATGGAATGTGTGTGTGTGTGTGTGTGTGTGTGTGTATACGTGTGTGTCTGTGAATGTGATGTTAAAGACCATTTGTAAAAAGCAGCATTTCAAATTTTGGTTGAACTCTTTTTATTGTGTTATGTATCATCCTTAGTACATTTGGAAACTGTATTATGTTGTGGGACTAAGAAGCAGGAGAGCCTGATGCGAGAGTTTTAGTTAAGATTCACTAGGTAATGAAAACATTTTCTGAGACCATCACACTTAGGTGGATGATTAAAAAAAAAAAAGATCATAGTTTTAGCTATCATCGCATGATTCTTGTTTATTTCTTCTTTTCTCTTCAAACTAAGACAAGTAATAAAACAATGCTGACAGAATGACAAGGGAACAATAAATATTTTCTGATCTTGGGAAATCAAGCTCTGCCCTGCAGTGTCATGCTTGAGAAGTGAAGTGCTCCTTAAGTAGAAAGAACAAAAAAAAAAAGAACAAACAACCAAACAACAACCCGCAAAACAGAAACCTGGAAATCAAAGTCAAGTCACATCTCTAGATAGATGATGACCTTCACTTCCAAGAAGGTCTTTGTGTGGTTGTGAATTCAATGTTCTTTAAATGACACTCTGTAACTGCTTAGTGAAAGCCAAGCCATTTTCACTCTATTTTTGTACCCAATTGCTGCAGCTGGTTTGACAGAAGTAGCTGGTGCAGATTTTTCTCAAGAATGCTTTAGCAGTGTTTCAATCAAAGGTCTCACTTTTTAGGCACGCAGTTCTTCACTTTAGATTGGCACGCCTCATTGTTAAACTTTTTTATTTGAGGAGAAAGCTTGAAAGGAATAGTACTACAATTAGAAATGAATATTTAATATATTACAAAAAAATGAAGTAATTGCATGGCCAGTATTCTCTATTTACAAGGGAGCAAAATTAGAAATTATTAACAGAGCTGGAAACAAAAATCAAAAAGAAAATATCTAAGATGTTATCAACTGGTATTTTAATACCAGTTACAAAAAAATCAATCACCAGAATCACTGGATTCAAATAAAAATAAAAACCAATAGTGCCCAATATGGATAAAATGACAATGATGAAAGACACTATAAATCAGAATATATGAAAAGAATAAACATGGCCAAAAAGAAAATTTAGTCTTAAATTCATGTACCAATAAGCTTAAAAGAATATAAATAAGTTAAGCAGCATACTCCAAGCATTACCAAAAATAACCAACTAAAGAATGAAAAATAGACAAATCAATAAAAATAAAAGCAGAATAAAAAAAAATTAGAACTAAAATATCCAAAATTTGGTCCATTGAAGGAAAAGAAACAGATGACTCAGTAGTTTAATAATAAAGGGGGCCGGGCGCGGTGGCTCAAGCCTGTAATCCCAGCACTTTGGGAGGCCGAGACGGGCGGATCACGAGGTCAGGAGATCAAGACCATCCTGGCTAACCCGGTGAAACCCCGTCTCTACTAAAAAATACAAAAAAAAACTAGCCGGGCGAGGTGGCGGGCGCCTGTAGTCCCAGCTACTCGGGAGGCTGAGGCAGGAGAATGGCATAAACCCGGGAGGCGGAGCTTGCAGTGAGCTGAGATCCGGCCACTGCACTCAGCCCGGGAGACAGAGCGAGACTCCGTCTCAAAAAAAAAAAAAAAAAATAATAATAATAATAATAATAATAATAAAGGGGAAAAAGGGAAGGAAGCATAAATATGTAAAATAAGAAATTGCAATGAGGAAGTTACCAAAGACAGGGGAGAAAATAAGAGACCATAAGAAGCAATTTTTTTTTTTTTTTTTGAGACGGAGTCTCGCTCTGCCGCCCAGGCTGGAGTGCAGTGGCCGGATCTCAGCTCACTGCAAGCTTTGCCTCCTGGGTTTACGCCATTCTCCTGCCTCAGCCTCCCGAGTAGCTGGGACTACAGGCACCCGCCACATCGCCCGGCTAGTTTTTTGTATTTTTTAGTAGAGAAGGGGTTTCACCGTGTTAGCCAGGATGGTCTCGATCCCTGACCTCGTGATCCGCCCGTCTCGGACTCCCAAAGTGCTGGGATTACAGGCTTGAGCCACCGCGCCCGGCAATTCTGTCAGTTTTATGTGATTTAATTTTAGAACCTAGATTAAATATATGATGTTTTAGAATATGAATTACCAAAATTTACCCCATGAAAGTTGGAAATTTTAAACAGACAAATCATTTACCAAAGAAGAAAGAGAAAAAAAGACAAATACGACGCTCGTTGGCTTACTCAATCATTCTCCAATCTTTTGAGGAACAAATGATTTAAAATATTGTTAGATTATTTCAAAGAGTAAAAAAGTAGGAAAAAGTCCAGCGTAACATTGATACCCCAAGCCAGCAAAGATGACACAAATCCCCCCAAAATATTAGAAAACAATTTCCCTGTGAATCTGACATAGAAATCCTTTATAAATACTGAAACAATGTCTAGAGGCACATTAAAAGAATGATACACTCTAAGTGTGATATGTTTCAGTAATGAAAGATATCTACTGACAAAATATTCATATTAGATTAATTTGAAAATCTTTGATTATCTTTATAGATTCAGAAAAGTTACTGATAAAATTCAGTATCTTTTCATTTAAACAATATTTTAATTTTTTAAATATATGTTTTTTCTTAATGTGTACATATATTACATATTTACTCATGTAGTTTTTATGGCTATATGATTATATATGCACACTAAAGATAAGTAAATATATATATTTATTTATAAAAATATGCATTATTTAAAATATTAGCATTCTCTGTGTGTATATATACACACACACACACATCTAAATGTATATATAACTAAAATATGTTCCTATGTCACCCATGCTAAGTATAATGTACAATGGGAGAAAATAGGAGAGGCACTCCAGTGAGAGTTAAAACCACAAGTGAATTTGTATTCTTCTATTATCCTGGAGATAACCCGTTAACACATTTAGAAACAGCAATGGAAGGTAAAAACTTGAAGATAAAGAAACTGTTTATTTTTGCAAATTATATTGTTGCAGGAAAATTCTGGTTCTTGTCACATGACCAGAAAAGATTAGACTCGCGGACACATAGAAAGGGTGGGAAAAACGGAACCTCTTGGGTGAAAAAGGAGAAGCAGAAAAACTTTCAGCAGAGCGAGAACGAAGCCTGTTAACTGGCTCCGCCCCATCACACAGGAACTGAAGAGGCTGGGCTCCTCCCCTTTGCAAATGGCACGAACTTCCATGGCTCCATCCCATTCTCCCAGTGCTCAGGCACGTCCGAGGTTCATCGGGAAGCCCTTTTTACTTGGCTGTCTCGATATGATTGGAAAAGCAAAGAAAAACAACTGAAAATCTAAAAATATAATATATAATTTTGAGAAATGGCTGGGTAAACAATAGTATACAGAAAGAAATTGCTTTCATATAGTCAAATGCTAGGCAGCCAGAAGAAATAATTGAAATTACAAATCACATTTTCAATAGCAATTTTAAAAGAAAGAGCAGGAGAAATTTGAAGAATTATACAAAATCCCCAGAAAGAAGACTAAAATGACACTGAAGGACAAAAGAAAATTTGAACAAATAAAAAGCGATCATATTTTGATATCCAAATCTAAACAGCCTAACTATGCCAATTATCCTGTATAAATGCATCAGTTTAGCAAGGTCCTCCCCAAAATTACCAAAGTAGGATTTCAAACTCTTTAAATGATCTTAAAGGTGATGTCACAAAATAAACATCTGAGAAGAGTCAAGAAAACATTTACAAAGAAGGTTAATGGGAATGAGATGGAGACAAGATAAATAGTAATCCAAATTCTAAATTTTCAATGACTAAAATAAATAATGTTGTCTAAGTGGAAAAGAAGATAAAATTTAGAGATATACCCAAATGAATGCAAAAATGAAGTGTAAAAATTAATTTTAAAATAGAAGTTTTTTTTTTTAATTGTGGAGACAAATGAGCAGATATCAGGAAAAATATAAATTCAATGATTGCTTCTCATCTTGAAGTAACATCTTTGTGTTACAATCTAGATAGTGTTTACATTGATAGTCACATAAAATCATTTCAGCTTTTCTTCATATTTGAAAATTTTAAAATACTTGGAACCGTTTTTTCAGCTATCATTTGGCAAAACAATAAAAATAATCAGACAACACAGTAAGAGAGGGTATTAGGGAATAGACATATTCATGTATCTTTATGAAGAACAACTTGACAATATCAATATTTAAGTCACATTCTCTAATATGTTTAATTTTAATATTTATCCTATAGTCCAGTTATTTATCCATTAGTTGATAAACTGTGCATGTGTAATAATACCCATTGGGTCACTGCATAAAATAACCAAAGCTTCAAGAGATTTAAGTTATGGTCAATTGATGAATGCTTAACAACAGAATCTATGGTAAAACCATACATGGGATATTGTATAATTATTAAGTAGTATGCTGCATATGTGTTTTTATGGGCCAAAATCCAAATTTCACAACACTATTCGTGGTATGGCCGTGTTTGTTTAAAAAATATGAAGAAGAAGGAACACATGCATATAAACCTATGACAGAAAACATATGTATATAAAATTATATAAGATGAAATATTTCTACAGTAGCTTTGGAAAATAAAAATTTTTTAAATGGACAAAAGTAGTTTTCCTCTAAGGAAAACTTGTGAAGAAATCCAGGGAATTTTACCACAAACTATGGCATCCTGGTATGCTCATTATTTCAAATTTTAGGTACTTGAATGTCAGCAGATTCTGGAAGATGCTCTACTCTCATTCCCTTATCTATCTTAAGACTAGACCCACCGTAGAAGACAATTGCTTTTCATTCCCTCTCTGCAGTTTCATTATTTATCACAGAAAAGAAGACCAAGAAATGCAACCACACCTGGATAGACTCTTTCATGAGATACTGTCTGCCTCTCTGGCTCATTCAAATTCTAAAATGAATCACTTATAACTTAATTTCTGTCTCCTGAGTTTGTTCATTCTCCCTAATAATCAATTACTATCCCTCAAAAGAAGTGCCTACTTTTCCCCATCTCCCCTCTCCCCTATAAAGAAGGATATATAAGCATCTGTATCTCATGGGTTATTTGGTAATCACTCTCTTGTGACTCCCCCTTGCTTATGCATATTAATAAAATTGTATGCCCTTTTTTCCTGTTAATCTGTCTGTCGTTAATTCAATTCAGGGAAAGGTTGAAATGCCTACATTTAGATGAGAGAGCTGCTGTGCACAACTGCATTAGATAAGTTTATTATGTGGATTTTAAAGAGACATTACAGAAGAGAAAAAAATTAGAAATTGAGAGTCTGAGAGTTTGTTCCTATACATTTTATATAATATACAAAATGTATGCTTCCCCAAATTATAGTATTAGCCCACATTATTACTAATCAAGATGTTAAATCAAAACAAAAGTTATTTTAGTATAAATTTCAAATCTACTATAATTTAGCTCAACAAGTTAATCCTCATAAATCCTCACATGTAATTTATTATGAGTTCTTTTGAAGACTTGAAAAGATCTACTGGAAATGTTTCATCATAATTTGACTGGGTAAGAAGACGAAAGATGCCTAACACTCGTGTGGTTCTAGGTTTTGTACAGACAAGACCACACAGTACACAAGATTATATAATCTAATATCTGTCACTACTTCTTTTCCTCTCATGATGACTTTTATTTATTTTTCTTGCCTACTTGTCTTGGTAGCGTTTTGAGTACAATGGTAAATAGAAGAGGTGAGAGTGGAAATCCTTGTCTCCTTCCTCATCTTAAGGGGAAAGAATTGAGTCTTTCACCATTGAGTATGATGTTAGCTGGATTTTTCACAGATGACTTTTATTGGTTTGCAGGTGTTCTTTTCTATTGTTTGCTCGGCATTTTTATTATAAAAGGGTATGTGGCCATATTGTTTTATACTACATGCTTCCTCACATTTTGTCCCTTACTTGGCTTAAAATATTATTACTACTTGATATTTAATGTAATTTCATTTTGCAAAGTTATTATTGTCATTGCCACTAGAATGGAAGCATTTTGAGAATAGGGACTCTATTTTGTTCTGTATTGCAGGCTCTTAGAATAGTGGCTGGCACACAATAGGTACTCATAAATTTCTGAATAATTAAATAAGACTAGATAAATACGATTTTTATCCTTTTATGAATGACACTGAGAAATATTAAGTTTGGAGAAATTAAATAGCTTTCATGAGGAGGACCTGTGATTAAATCTGAGGAGACTGATTCTAAACCCAAATTTGTAAACACTATATTTAATGATTATAATTATAGATACACATGTACCTTCTTTATATGCTATTCCTTTATTTTACATATAAACTTCTCAGAGGTAAAAGGAAATTTATAAATTAAAGAAAGAAAAAGTGATTTCTTTTGTTTATAAAAGAAAAGATTAAAATAAAGGATTGATCAAAGTGTCATTTTTTTTTTTTTTTTTTTTACTTTCTCTGTGTATATATAGGTCCCCTCAAAAACAAATAAGCAATTCTTACTTCCAAACAACAGAAATATGTTTTGGGGTCTATAGAGAATCCCAAGATTTCTTAAATCCAAGATTGAAGAAGCATTATGGTGACTACTGTGAACAAAAATGCCACCTCATATCTGGACATAGTTGACATTTTGGTACCTACCTCAACTTTCTTTTTTTTTTAATTTCTTTTTTTATTATACTTTAGGTTCTAGGGTACATGTGCACAACGTGCAGGTCTGTTACATATGTATACTTGTGCCATGTTGGTGTGCTGCACCCATCAACTCGTCAGCACCCATCCATTCGTCATTTATATCAGGTATAACTCTCAATGCAATCCCTCCCCCCGCCCATGATAGGCCCCGATGTGTGATGTTCCCCTTCCCAAGTCCAAGTGATGTCATTGTTTAGTTCCCACCTATGAGTGAGAACATGCGGTGCTTGGTTTTCTGTTCTTGTGATAGTTTGCTAAGAATGATGGTCTCCAGCTGCATCCATGTCCCTACAAAGGACGCAAACTCATCCTTTTTTTATGGCTGCATAATATTCCATGGTGTATATGTGCCACATTTTCTTAATCCAGTCTGTCACTGATGGACATTTGGGTTGATTCCAAGTCTTTGCTATTGTGAATAGTGCCGCAATAAACATACGTGTGCATGTGTCTTTAGAGCAGTATGATTTATAATCCTTTGGGTATATACCCAGTAGTGGGATGGCTGGGTCATATGGTACATCTAGCTCTAGATCCTTGAGGAATCGCCACACTGTTTTCCATAATGGTTGAACTAGTTTACAATCCCACCAACAGTGTAAAAGTGTTCCTATTTCTCCACATCCTCTCCAGCACCTGTTGTTTCCTGACTTTTTAATGATTGCCATTGTAACTGGTGTGAGATGGTATCTCATTGTGGTTTTGATTTGCATTTCTCTGATGGCCAGTGATGATGAGCATTTTTTCATGTGTCTGTTGGCTGTATGAATGTCTTCTTTTGAGAAATGTCTGTACATACCTTTGCCCACTTTTTGATGGGGTTGTTTGTTTTTTTCTTGTAAATTTGTTTGAGTTCTTTGTAGATTCTGGATATTAGCCCTTTGTCAGATGAGTAGATTGCAAAAATTTTCTCCCATTCTGTAGGTTGCCTGTTCACTCTGATGGTAGTTTCTTTTGCTGTGCAGAAGCTCTTTAGTTTAATCATATCCCATTTGTCAATTTTGACTTTTGCTGCCATTGCTTTTGGTGTTTTAGACATGAAGTCCTTGCCCGTGCCTATGTCCTGAATGGTACTACCTACGTTTTCTTCTAGGATTTTTATGGTATTAGGTCTAACATTTAAGTCTCTAATCCATCTTGAATTAATCTTCGTATAAGGAGTAAGGAAAGGATCCAGTTTCAGCTTTCTACTTATGGCTAGCCAATTTTCCCAGCACCATTTATTAAATAGGGAATCCTTTCCCCATTTCTTGTTTCTCTCAGGTTTGTCGAAGATCAGATGGCTGTAGATGTGTGGTATTATTTCTGAGGACTCTGTTCTGTTCCGTTGGTCTATAGCTCTGTTTTGGTACCAGTACCATGCTGTTTTGGTTACTGTAGCCTTGTAGTATAGTTTGAAGTCAGGTAGCGTGACGCCTCCAGCTTTGTTCTTATGACTTAGGATTGTCTCGGCAATGCGGGCTCTTTTTTGGTTCCATATGAACTTTAAAGCAGTTTTTTCCAATTCTGTGAAGAAACTCATTGGTACCTTGATGGGGATGGCATTGAATCTATAAACAACCTTGGGCAGTATGGCCATTTTCACGATATTGATTCTTCCTATCCATGAGCATGGTATGTTCTTCCATTTGTTTGTGTCCTCTTTGATTTCACTGAGCAGTGGTTTGTAGTTCTCCTTGAAGAGGTCCTTGACATCCCTTGTAAGTTGGATTCCTAGGTATTTTATTCTCTTTGAAGCAATTGTGAATGGAAGTTAGTTCATGATTTGGCCCTCTGTTTGTCTGTTCCTGGTGGATAAGAATGCTTGTGATTTTTGCACATTAATTTTGTATCCTGAGACTTTGCTGAAGTTGCTTATCAGCTTAAGGAGATTTTGGGCTGAGACGATGGGGTTTTCTAAATATACAATCATGTCATCTGCAAACAGGGACAATTTGACTTCTTCTTTTCCTAACTGGATACCCTTGATTTCTTTCTCTTGCCTGATTGCCCTAGCCAGAACTTCCAACACTATGTTGAATAGGAGTGGTGAGAGAGGGCATCCCTGTCTTGTGCCAGTTTTCAAAGGGAATTTTTCCAGTTTTTGCCCATTCAGTATGATATTGGCTGTGGGTTTGTCATAAATAGCTCTTACTATTTTGAGGTACGTTCCATCAATACTGAATTTATTGAGCATTTTTAGCATGAAGGGCTGTTGAATTTTGTCAAAAGCCTTTTCTGCATCTATTGAGATAATCATGTGGTTCTTGTCTTTGGTTCTGTTTATATGCTGGATTACGTTTATTGATTTGCGAATGTTGAACCAGCCTTGCATCCCAGGGATGAAGCCCACTTGATCATGGTGGATAAGCCTTTTGATGTGCTGCTGAATCTGGTTTGCCAGTATTTTATTGAGGATTTTTGCATCAATGTTCATCAGGGATATTGGTCTAAAATTCTCTTTTTTTGTTGTGTCTCTGCCAGGCTTTGGTATCAGGATGATGTTGGCCTCATAAAATGAGTTAGGGAGGATTCCCTCTTTTTCTATTGATTGGAATAGTTTCAGAAGGAATGGTACCAGCTCCTCCTTGTACCTCTGGTAGAATTCAGCTGTGAATCCATCTGGTCCTGGACTTTTTTTGGTTGGTAGGCTATTAATTATTGCCTCAATTTCAGAGCCTGCTATTGGTTTATTTAGGGATTCAACTTCTTCCTGGTTTAGTCTTGGAAGAGTGTAAGTGTCCAGGAAATGATCCATTTCTTCTAGATTTTCTAGTTTATTTGCGTAGAGGTGTTTATAGTATTCTCTGACGGTAGTTTGTATTTCTGTGGGGTCGGTGGTGATATCCCCTTTATCATTTTTTATTGCGTCTATTTGATTCTTCTCTCTTTTCTTCTTTATTAGTCTTGCTAGCGGTCTGTCAATTTTGTTGATCTTTTCAAAAAACCAACTCCTGGATTCATTGATTTTTTGGAGGGTTTTTGTGTCTCTATCTCCTTCAGTTCTGCTCTGATCTTAGTTATTTCTTGCCTTCTGCTAGCTTTTGAATGTGTTTGCTCTTGCTTCTCCAGTTCTTTTAATTGTGATGTTAGAGTGTCAATTTTAGATCTTTCCAGCTTTCTCTTGTGGGCATTTAGTGCTATAAATTTCCCTCTACACACTGCTTTAAATGTGTCCCAGAGATTCTGGTATGTTGTATCTTTGTTCTCATTGTTTTCAAAGAACATTTTTATTTCTGCTTTCATTTCGTTATGTACCCAGTAGTCATTCAGGAGCAGGTTGTTCAGCTTCCATGTAGTTGAGCGGTTTTGATTTAGTTTCTTAGTCCTGAGTTCTAGTTTGATTGCACTGTGGTCTGAGAGACAGTTTGTTATAATTTCTGCTCTTTTACATTTGCTGAGGAGTGTTTTACTTCCAATTATGTGGTCAATTTTGGAATAAGTGCGATGTGGTGCTGAGAAGAATGTATATTCTGTTGATTTGGGGTGGAGAGTTCTATAGATGTCTATTAGGTCTGCTTGGTGCAGAGATGAGTTCAATTCCTGGATATCCTTGTTAACTTTCTGTCTCGTTGATCTGTCTAATGTTGACAGTGGAGTGTTGAAGTCTCCCATTATTATTGTATGGGAGTCTAAGTGTCTTTGTAAGTCTCTAAGGACTTGCTTTATGAATCTGGGTGCTCCTGTATTGGGTGCATATATATTTAGGAGAGTTAGCTCTTCCTGTTGAATTGATCCTTTTACCATTATGTAATGGCCTTCTTTGTCTCTTTTGATCTTTGATGGTTTAAAGTCTATTTTATCAGAGACTAGGATTGCAACCCCTGCTTTTTTTTTGTTCTCCATTTGCTTGGTAGATCTTCCTCCATCCCTTCATTTTGAGCCTATGTATGTCTCTGCATGTGAGATGGGTCTCCTGAATACAGCAGACTGATGGGTCTTGACTCTTTATCCAGTTTGCCAGTCTGTGTCTTTTAATTGGAGCATTTAGTCCATTAACATTTAAGGTTAATATTGTTATGTGTGAACTTGATCCTGCCATTATGATATTAACTGGTTATTTTGCTCGTTAGTTAGTTGATGCAGTTTCTTCCTAGCCTTGATGGTCTTTACATTTTGGCATGTTTTTGCAATGGCTGGTACCGGTTGTTCCTTTCCATGTTTAGGGCTTCCTTCAGGGTCTCTTGTAAGGCAGGCCTGGTGGTGACAAAATCTCTAAGCATTTGCTTATCTGTAAAGGATATTATTTCTCCTTCACTGATGAAACTTAGTTTGGCTGGATATGAAATTCTGGGTTGAAAATTCTTTTCTTTAAGAATGTTGAATATTGGCCCCCACTCTCTTCTGGCTTGTAGAGTTTCTGCCGAGAGGTCTGCTGTTAGTCTGATGGGCTTCCCTTTGTGGGTAACTCGACCTTTCTCCCTGGCTGCCCTTAAGATTTTATCCTTCATTTCAACTTTGGTGAATCTGGCAATTATGTGTCTTGGAGTTGCTCTTCTCGAGGAGTATATTTGTGGTGTTCTCTGTATTTCCTGAATTTGAATGTTGGCCTGCCCTACTAGGTTGGGGAAGTTCTCCTGGATGATATCCTGAAGAGTGTTTTCCAACTTGGTTCCATTTTCCCCCTCACTTTCAGGCACCCCAATCAGACGTAGATTTGGTCTTTTTACATAATCCCATACTTCTTGCAGGCTTTGTTCATTTCTTTTTCTTCTTTTTTCTTTTGGTTTCTCTTCTCACTTTGTTTCATTCATTTGATCGTCAATCGCTGATACTCTTTCTTCCAGTTGATCAAGTCGGTTACTGAAGCTTGTGGATTTGTCATGTATTTCTCGTGTCATGGTTTTCGTCTTTGTCATTTCATTTATGACCTTCTCTGCATTAATTATTCTAGCTATCAATTCTTCCACTCTTTTTTCAAGATTTTTAGTTTCTTTGCACTGGGTACGTAATTACTCCTTTAGCTCTGAGAAGTTTGATGGACTGAAGCCTTCTTCTCTCATCTCGTCAAAGTCATTCTCTGACCAGCTTTGGTCTGTTGCTGGTGATGAGCTGCGCTCCTTTGCAGGGGGAGATGCGCTCTTATTTTTTGAATTTCCAGCTTTTCTGCCCTGCTTCTTCCCCATCTTTGTGGTTTTATCTGCCTCTGGTCTTTGATGATGGTGACTTACTGATGGGGTTTTGGTATAGGTGTTCTTCCTGTTTGATAGTTTTCCTTCTAATAGTCAGGACCCTCAACTGTAGGTCTGTTGGAGATTGCTTGAGGTCCACTCCAGACCCTGTTTGCCTGGGTATCAGCAACAGATGTTGCAGAAGACAGAATATTGCTGAATAGTGAGTGTACCTGTCTGATTCTTACTTTGGAAACTTCCTCTCAGGGGTGTACTCCACCCTGTGAGGTGTGGGGTGTCAGACTGCCCCTAGAAGGGGATGTCTCTCAGTTAAGCTACTCAGGGGTCAGGGACCCACTTGAGCAGGCAGTCTGTCCCTTCTCAGATCTCAAACTCCATGTTGGGAGATCCACTGCTCTCTTCAAAGCTGTCAGACAGAGTCGTTTGTGTCTGCACAGGCCTCTGCTGCTTCCCCTTTTGTTGTTTAGCTATGCCCTGTCCCCAGAGGTGGAGTCTACAGAGACAGGCAGGTTTCCTTGAGCTGCTGTGAGCTCCACCCAGTTCGAGCTTCCCAGCGGCTTTGTTTACCTACTTAAGCCTCAGCAATGGCGGGCGCCCCTCCCCCAGCCTCGCTGCTGCCTTGTGGTTAAATCGCAGACTGCTGTGCTAGCAATGAGGGAGGCTCCGTGGCCATGGGACCCTCCCAGCCAGGTGTGGGTATAATCTCCTGGTGTGCCCGTTTGCTTAAAGTGCAGTATTGGGGTGGGAATTACCCAGTTTTCCAGGTGTTGTGTGTCTCAGTTCCCCTGGCTAGGAAAAGGGATTCCCTTCCCCCTTGCGCTTCCCAGGTGAGGCAATGCCTCACCCTGCTTCAGCTCTCGCTGGTCGGGCTGCAGCAGCTGACCAGCACAGATTGTCTGGCACTCCCCAGTGAGATGACCCCAGTACCGCAGTTGAAAGTGCAGAAATCACCGGTCTTCTGTGTCGCTCGCGCTGGGAGTTGGAGACTGGAGCTGTTCCTATTCGGCCATCTTGCTCCGCCCCCTCGGTACCTACCTCAGCTTTCATCTCACTGACATTCCAATAACTCTCTGAAGTCTCCAGTGGTTTGGGATACTCACTAATTGAAAAAAAAAAAAATGTTGCATTTGATTTTCATGTCTTTCTAATGAAAAAACAGATCATTTAAAAACCTCCTTCTAGTGCTCATAAACCTTTTAGTTGAAGCTATACAAAAAATTGTAGAATTTGCTGTGAGATACTGATAGAATTAGCAAGTACAGAGTGAACTGCTTTGCAGATGGAGCTACCATAACTTTTCCAAATATTCTGTTCATGAACATGAAATTTACAAAGAAGGCATATGGACATTTTCTTTCAAAATCTTTCTAGTACTGTGTAGAACTTTGATTTAAACCTGACAAAAACCACTTTTCTACACATTGGAACTTCCTCTTTTTCCTGATCATAGGACTCATTTGCTTGTTTTTGAATATGATATTTAGAAGAATTGATGAGCTAGTTTGCTCTAAGGAAATCAGTAAATAATCACATATTATGTTAAGGAATAGAAATTTTACTACATCTAATTGAAATAAGATGATGACATTAAACTCAAAAATGCTTTGGAATGCAGTTGCTGAATAAATGGAGAAATTCCTTTTTTTATTTGTGAAAATTTAGAATTGATATAGAATAATGGCAAATGTTATCATAGAGTCAGCAGATGATAGTAATTTAAAATAATGCATTTTCAGATGTAAAAGTTTTAGACTCCTGAAAATTTCTTGCAGAACCTTGCAACAAATTTATCACCATCTGATATTTTACTAAACTTTTTGGCAGCTCAACTTAATAGTGCCTATTCATTCTCTGTATTGTTGCTTTTAATTTTTTTTTTCTATCACCCAAGCTGGAATGCAGTGACATGATCTCAGCTTACTGCAACTTCCACCTCCCGGGTTCAAGCCATTCTCCTGCCTCAGTCTCCCAACTAGCTGGGATTACAGGTGCACGCCACCACAGCCGGCTAATTTTGTATTCTTAGTAGAGACAAGATTTCACCATGTTGACTAGGCTGGTCTCAAACTCCTGACCTCAGATGATCCACCTGCTCAGCCTCTCAAAGTACTGGGATTATAGGCGTGAGCCACAGCACCCAACTTACTGTTGTTATTCAATGGAGGTCACACAATTCATTGATTTTCTCAACACAGGATCTTCAGTTATTCTTTGGCCCACTGTCTCTTTAAGCGAAATTATTTAACTGTATATTCATCATTGTGGTACCTATGGGCATTTCAAAAAATAGCAAGGGAACACCACATTCATTTGTGAGAACACATAACAATGCACATTTATGCTACTTTTAGAATTAAAGACTATAAAGGGAAGAAAATGAAAGATGAATTGGAGTAGATGAGGGGTATCTTAGTGTATTCAGATTGATTTACAAAATGCTACATTTGGCAGGTTATAAATCACAGAAATTTATTCTCAGAATCCTGGAGGGTAGGAAATCCCATATCAAGACAGATTGAGTGTCTAATGAGGGGCCCACTTTCTGACCCATAGGCGGTGGCTTCTCATTGCGTACTCACATGGTGGAAGCAATGAGAGGTCTTCTTGGGCCTTTTCTATAAGGGCTCTGCTCTCATGATCTAATTACCACTTAAAAGCCTTACCTCTTACTATGGTTACCTTGGGAGTTAGAATTTCAACATGAATTTTGGGGGTACACAAATATTTGGGCCACAGCAAGTGGTATATTAAAGTTAGAATCTGATTTCAGAACAAATTGATCAATGAAGAGTTTATCTTTACCTACCTTTAATCTAACACGTTTCTTCTTTAATGTGAACCACAGGAAGAAGCAGTGCTCCTGATTTATGAGGAAAAGATCAACATTTTTGTTTGGAACAAAATAATTTTTTCCCACTTTCAGTACATAATATAGTTATAAAGAACAAGTTTAAGCTTGAATTACTGGTGCTCAAGTAAACAGCAAGGAAAAATGTCCCTTTGGTTGTCATGCATATCCTTTGCTTTTGGCCTCAAAATATGATTCTACATATATCTCTATAACTACATCTATCTCTATATATACATCTATCTCTATATCATTCCTCTATAATCTTCCATCCTTCCTGTTTCTAAATTTCCCAACTTCGTGTCAAAAAGGTTACAGCCTGACTACGAATTCTAGCTACACAATATGTAGTACTATAGAAGCCAGGGTGGCAAAAGTAGCCCCCATACACCTTGCCTCCCCAAATTCATACTCTTGCATATTCCCCTCACAAACTGAATTGATTCTGGCCCCATAACTCACTGTAGCTGATAAAATGCAGTAAATGTGAAGCTTTTCCAGCTCTATGCCTAAACCTTAAGAAAATCTGACAGCTTCTGCTTCTATGTTTTCAAGAGCTGTACGTTGCCATGAAAAAGATCTAGTTACCCTGCTCAAGAGGCCAGAAGGAAATATCCACCATATGGAGAGTTCACCGAAAGATGAATAAGCCCTCAGGCTACATGAAGAGTAAGGCCCAGTCTTTCCACCATCTCCACAAAGGCACCAGGTTTGTCAGCGAGCCATTTTGAATATCGCAACCCATTCATGCCCCAAGAGCTTCCTAGTTGAACCCAGTCATGTCACAGAATTATGAAAAACAATGCTTTTCTTGTCACTGAGTTTCAGTTTGGTTTGTTTTATAGCAGTAGATTACTAAAACACATGCTAACTCTGAAATCAAGAGTTTGTTTTCTCATACAAAACATCAGAATTCCAATAATAATACTTAGGTATAAGTATTAAATGAACAAGACATGGAAAGCTTTTAACTCCATATCTAGCCTATATTAAGCCTCAATAAAATTTTTGTTATGGTTGTTTTACTGGCTTTTTATAATTATCCAAATTTCCCAAGCCATTTTATATGAATACTGAGTTTGGCCTTGCTTTCATTTTTTTCTCTTATTCTACATGGTAGTTAGAAGGCAAAGAATGTGTATAAAAGCCTGAGTTTACATTCTGACTCAGACATTTACGAATTATTTAACTTTGCAGAAGTCTCTTTTATCATTATCTACAGAATAGCCTTAGCAACATCTGTCTCTGATTGCTGGTGGGAGGCTTGAAAATTTTAACAAACGTAAAGAATTTACATATATTCATAAGCTAAGAACAATAGCAGTTATTAAGTAGGCACATCCTTTGAACGAATAGCAATCTTCCCAGATTACAATATGCAGAATCCTTTGCTTCTATATCTGTCATCCCAAAGTAATCTATTTATGTGTGAAACATCTTATGGTATATATAAAAAACTCTATGTTTTAATTTTTGATGTGTCTGTCTAGATTAACTGTCCAAAAGAATTTCTCAAGCACAGACGCAATGGCAATAATCCAGTCATTTCTGTATTATGTGCCTGTGTTGTTGACTATTTCCAATACAGCTGGCCCTTCTTATCTATGGGTTCCTTATCCATGGATTAAACCAATTGCAGATCTAAAATATGTGAAAAGAAAAAAAATAAATGATTGTTTCTGTACTGAATATGTACAGACTTTCTTTCTTGTCATTATTCTTTAAACAGTAAAGTATAACAAATATTTCCATAACATCTATGTTGTAGGAGGTATTATGAGTGATCTAGATATGATTTTCAAGTATACAGAAGAATGTGTGTAGGGTATATACGAATACTATACCATTTTATATAAGGGATTGAGCATCCGAGGATTCTGGTGTCTGCGGGAGTCAGGGTAATAATCCCTCATGGTTGCAGAGGGATGACTATTTTGATTTCATTCTCCTTTTTCCAGGGAGGTCAGGGATGCTCAGGAGGATATTATACTTTTATGAATTTGGGGAGTCAGCCATGGTAATGATCATGGTGGAAGGCAGAACCTCACTTGCAGCTTTAAAAACTACAAATGCCCACTATTTAATCTCCTTGGCCCTTGGCAACTAGATAATGGGCATAGTTTGGCCAGTTAGATCCTTAGAGTCATGATTTTGACTGTAGAGTAAGTGATCTAAGGAGAAATGGAGAAATCATGTCACTACTGTCAACAGTGGTAATAACAGCTGACCAGACACAGAGTTGGTGATGGCAGTGGCATGTAGTGAACTTTGTGTCCAAGCAGAAGTGACAACAATGTCCCAACCTGACTCTTCATGTAGGATTTTTGTCACTTCCACATCCTGATTCTCCACACTTCCTTTAGTGTATGTGAGATTTGTGTTATTCTTTCCTAAATTCCTTTTCTTCTTAAGAGCCCTTGCTTTTGCTGTTTACAGTGAAGAACCTGGACCAGTATAACATCTTTGACAAGAAAATCTGTGGGACATAGGCTGTAATGAGATCCCTAAAGGAGACAGCTAGTGACATTTTGGCTAATAAGTAAAATTGAGAAAGAAAAAGAATAAAAAGATAGTTATAATAAGAAAAAGAGCCAAGGGCTGTTGCCTGTTACAAGTCTTAAAAAAGTTAATAAACAAAGGTTTTTATATTAATACATGAGTTTTCTGGAAAACAAGTAATTCAGCTTTTTTTAATGTAGTCTTCAAATTCTTGGAATGTAATGGAACAAATAACAGTATAGATACTAGAAAGGTAATCATAGCAAAGAAGGAAAAGCCTCATGAGTAAAGAACTTTTCTCATCTTTAAATATAAAGAAGACAAGGATGATGTCATTAGAAGAACTAGAGAAACTGGCCAGATTCTCATAGATAGATAGATAGATAGATAGATAGATAGATAGATAGATAGATAAAACATTTACATTACTTGGTTTTATTGAAAAGATTAAATTGTCTACCAAATCTGGTATCTATTTCCTAAAAGTCTTTTCAGCCAGCGTACAATGGAAAGGTACAACAAGAAACAGTTTGGTGAATGCACATTCTTTCAGTAAGGCTTTCATTGCTTCTCTACTAATGGTCTGGAAGAGACAATAGAGAAATGAAGATAATTAGTTGTTGGAGAGATCTTGGTTTGTCCAGCTTTGAAGCACAGCTTATAGGAACTGTCACACTTTTAGCTGTATTTTAAGAGAATCGTGTGAATAAGATGCAATAAAAGTCATGGGAGTGAATAATAACAACGCATGATTTTTTAAAGTGGAGTGTTCAGATCCACTGAGAGGAAAGAAATGATGTATAAGAACTGTGCTCACAAATATTCCACTTTTTTTTTCCTCCAAGACTCGGTGTGCCCAGGGGAGTGGGTGAGAGGGCACTGAGGACCAATGATACTGAACAACACACATCTGGTTCTCATAACATCAGGGAGAACCTTCTTTACTCCGATTAGATGATCTGGCCTAATATCCTTTTCTTCTAACTTCCTGGAGGCCATGTTGCTTTTAGTAACACAGAAGACATTTGCTTTTATGGATGTTTGTTTGTGTTTTATATCTCCAATTAACCTTAAGTGGAAGGACTTGAGTTAAAATGATTTTATCACCCAATAACAGAGGTAATGACAAAAATTACATGATAAAGGTGCTACTTCATTAATTGATCAGTTACCCAAATCAGAAATATTGTTTTTAAACTCAATTTATATACTCACCTCTCAGGGATTGAAAGTCCTTGAAAAACAATAGGCAATTTGGAGAGAAAAAATAAAATTGAAAGTAAAATTGCTGCTTTACTTGAAATATTTTAAAACGCCTCTACCACGGTTAAATTTTATTTTGAGAACTCCAGTTAACAGCAGGAATTATCTGTCCACATGGTCTTTCTTTAGTTTAATAAAATATCATTTGGCCACATTTTTTTCTCCTTGCCTTTAAAGCAGTTGTCTGTATTACTTGTGATGTACTGCTTACGGTTGACATTACAGAGTACAAAAAAATTGAAACAATCTTGAGCTGAGATCTTTCAGCTTTGGTATTCCAGGGCCAAGTACATCAATTTGAACACAGTAGGGACTCAATAAATACTTGTTAGTTTGATTTATAGCAAATATTACTTTAGACACAGGCTATATACACTGTTTCTAAAAATAAAAAGAATGTATAAACATACAAACAGAAAAAGCAATGAATTACCTCACTCTTTTTAAGTGATGCCCTTTTTTCCAAATAACATTATAGTCCAATATCATTAATGGGCAATTTTTGTACTTAATTGAATTTCAGTAAATGAGAACGTTCTCCTGGCAACAGGATGTCTCCAACATATTCTTAATTTGATCCTTGTCTGTTTCATCCTGATGTAAAAGACAAATGGAGATTGTGCAGAACCCTGGAGTCTCTACTACTTTTTGCTGTAAGAATGCTTCTCATGCCCAAAGTTTGAGAAGCGATGGTGCATAACCACTCTTTCACTTTTTTTAGAGGTCAAACTTAGTCCTTTTTAGTATGGCTCAGATTAAACAAAGGAACTTCTTTTTCCATTATTTCTTCAAGTTAAATGATCCAGACAACTTCTCACTTCAAGGACTTATTCTTTCTCAGAAACATAAATGAGAATTGTGTTACCTTAACTCAGCTGAGAAACAATTGGGTGTTAGCGACCAGTAATTCTCTTAAGTGTTATCTTGCTGTCCATCCTAAATCTTTTTTGTACCAGGCTGAAATAAGTGGAGACTTTGCTGATCTTACCAAGGGCAGAGGGCTACAGAGGCTGATGCAGCAGGCACCTCATGGAAGCAAGTATAAATTCTTTCTCAATAGTACTTTGAGGAAGAGCGTTTTTACCACTGTGAGAGATTAAGGGTATGCAGGAAAAAGTCATCATGGCCATTTTGCACAAGGAGTTTCCAAGACTAGCAGAAATAGAAAGAGTAGGCTTGTCCTAGTCCGCAGTGATAGTATCTGTCACAAGACTGAATGAAGGTTTCTGCTTTCCCACTTTTTCCTTCTACCAAAGGGCAATCTTAGCACTCTTACTGCAGTCATGAAGAACATTTGCTCTTCCCTTTATGTTACTATTGAATTGTGTTTACAAAAAGTATGTTGAAGTCCTAACTCTCAATACCCCAGAATCTGATGTTTTTTGAAAACAGGGTCTTACAGAAGTAGTCAAGTTAATCTGAGGTCATTAAGGTGGGCCCTAATCCAATATGACTGATGTTCTTATGAAAAGGGGAAATTTGAACACTGAGATAGACAGAGAACACAATATGAAGATGGAAGCACAAATTGAACTGGTTCAGATGAAGGTCAAGGAATGGCCTAGGGTTGCTGGCTATCACCAGAAGCTAGGAAAAGGCAAGGAAAGATATTACCCAGGGTGTTACAGAAAGTATGGTCCTGCAGACACCTTGATTTTTGACTTCTAGCCTCTAGAACTATAAGATAATAAATTGCTGTTATTTTAAGGCAACCAGTTTATGGTAATTTGTTATGGAAGCCCTAGTAAATAAATATTGTCTTAGATAGTCTAGGCTGCTGTTACGAAATATCATAAACTGAGTAGTTTATAAATAACAGAAATGTATTCCTCATAGTTCTGGAGACTGCAAAGTCCAAGATCAATGTACTGGCAGAATTAGCGTCTGGTGAGAACCTGTTTTCTCGTGGATGGCACCTTCCCACTGTGTTCTCACATGGAAGAAGAGTGGGTGAGCTCCCTTAGCCAATTTTATAGAGGAACTAATTCCATTCATGAGAGTTGTACTCTTAACAAGTAATTGCCTCTTAAAGCGCTCCATCTTCTAACACCATCACCTTGGGGGTTAGGATTTCAACAGGAGTTTTGGGATGCCACAAACATTTGGACCATAGCAAATATAGAATGCTCAGCTCTAATTTAGTGTTCTCTTTATGCCAGGACATTATATTAGAGAAAAGAGGTGATTATGTGGATACTTGAGAGTGAAGTAATAATTCTGGTAAATAACTGCGTATGTCATCACATTTTACCAGCATGAGGCTTTCCAGTTTGTTTTTAAATCATTACTATTACTCGATTCGTGGAGCAAAAACTTTCCCCTTTGTTGTGGTTTATCAATGCTTTGTGGAAACACTGTCAGGTAGTTGTATTTAGATTCCGATATGAGGATACTATTCTTGACTTAAAGTGTCTGTTTGAATATATAATGTTGACTTCATGTTACTGTGGATATTAAGCTATTCACATATAATGTTATGCTGTTCTGTGCATGGTTATTAAAAATTTCCTATTCTGCCATCTTTGAAGAAAGTAAAAAACAAAATGTCAAGTAAGTTCTAAATATTTGTTTAGTAAATAGGGAAGGGCGAGTATAGAATATTAAATTTCATATTCCAAGAAAAATTATAGCATGGAATAACCCTGTAATAGAGAGAGACTTTTAAAGCTGGTGAGGTACCGGTGAGGACCCTTTAGTTGTTTTTGTGAAATCATGGAGAAATGAGTTGAATGTAAATTTATGTTACCATGTTTTAGATTAAAAATTAAAGATTTCTCTATTGACTTTTACCAGCTTCTCATAATTACTTTTTTTATTTGCTCCATTCTTTTATTATTCTCAAGCATCAAATTAGTTTCAGGCTTGTGTTTATTGTTCTTCCTAGACATAAAATAGTGTGCTTAAGATATCTCAATATTCAACCTTTAAGAATAAAAAAACTGAAATTTATATTCACCAGCCATGCAGCAGTTACCAGACTGGGCTTTGAGGGACAGAGAGTAGAACTAAATGATCTTATTTTCTAGCTGTGTCCACTTTGGTAACTCAATGATCTTTATGATGCCTCAATTTCTTCATCTGTCACTAAGAAATTAAAATTTACATGATAGAAATTTTAATACAGATTTTAGTAAAAAGTAAATCATTTAATAGTCATGTAACAATCATCATTATTTAACAGGTAAAAGCTCTTGTTCCCACTTTTAAAACTTCTTCTCCAACACCCTTGGCAGGCATTTGTAGTTCTGCAAAAGAAAACAACATGTTTTGGTGTGAAGCTCATGCAAAGAATACCACAAATTCCTAAAGTCACCAATTTGAGTTAAAGAACAACCTTTCTAAAACTATACATTTGGGTGCACCTAATGGAACTCCTTGATTTATCTACTACAGATGTTACCTGGATGGTGTTTATGGATAAGAGCTAATAAGGATGGGATAACGATACATGTTTAATGATATAAAACAGTGTGGACCCCTGAAAACATTCCCATTATATAATCCATATTTTCTTTTCTCATAAAAGCTTCTATTACATCATGCTGTTTCATTCTTTGAAAAGTTCTAAATCAAACATGCTCAATTTACAAGTCAAATGATTTCCCCACTTGCCACAGGCATAAACACTGACCTTCATTTTAAAAAGGAATCAGGTTATCATTATTTTGTCTTTGAAACTCAATGATTTTTGTAGTAGGAATTAATCTTTTCTTTCTATCAGTGCTAAAGATTCTTGTTGTCAGAGCTCCTCTGACATGGTTTTGATGTTGTACAAAGTGGAAGGGAACCAGTTCACACCCCTGTGGCTATTTGGCTCTGCTTGGATATCTGGGGATAAACATGGCTCTGTCGGTGCAACAATCAGAGCTCTCACAGGGAACACCTGCAAAAACAGTCTGAAGCTGTTTTTTCATCATTACTAGGGCAAATAATAGTCTCCTCTTGCACTTCAGCACCTCAAATCTTTCCGAAAAAGATTTGTCAGTGATTCCATATTTTGCAACAAAAATTTGCAGCATCCCTCAGTGTAGTGGGGAGGAATGGTTTGCATACTGGCCATTGGAGAAACTCTGGGGACTTCAGGCAGCTATCCTGCAGGCTGTAATATTGCAGGAAAAAAGAAGAGGAAAATGCCAGCCTGTCAACTTCTTGAAGAAGATGGATGGAACTATCAATAAACCAATAAAGCAAAGACAGACTGATGCAAAGCAGTGACACTTGTGACAAGGAGCTAGCTGCAGGAGTGACAAGGCAGAAGTCAATAAGGCAGCTTATTACACCCGAAGCTGATAAGTGATATCGTCATCAATAAGTAGAGACTCAGCCACCTGGGAAAATTCATGTCCCTTCAATCAGGAAAGTCAGAGTGGGTGGGAGAGGCAGTTTTGTACTTCATTCTAGGGAGAGCATAAACTCAGTCTCCACTCACTGCAGACCACCTTGGTCCAAGGACAGGAGGGTGAAATACACACATCTGGACCAATGACCCACCACCCCAATACTGCCAGGCAGGTCTTAAAGGGAGAACTGTTGAGTACAATTATAACTTCATCTCATGTTACTCATATTAGCTTATTACAAAGAAATGATGTTTTATTTTTGAGATTAATTATTTTTCCAGAAATTTTTACCTGTGTCCAAACTAGGTTAAGATACAGTTATTCTGCATATCTAGTATCATTTATGTGTACTTGTCAAAAAATCATTAGTCTATCAGTGAATATTGGATGATTCTTCATCATCAGGATGTACAAAATTATTTCACACAAGACTGTGCTTATTTTCTGTGCACTAAAGAATGAAAATAATATCAACAATGAGTGCAGAAAAGCTTGTAGGGACTATGAAAATTTAAGACTATTATGATCTAGACGTGATATTTATCTAGAGATGCTCATTGTTTCTAATCCGGGGGGAACCTCAGATGATTTCAATCATTTTCAACTACCTAATTTCTCCAACAGTGTGTATTTTTTGTAGATACAGTCTTTCTAGTGAATCATACTACTGAGGACCGAGATGAGATAGCCTAGGGAAAAAACCCATGTCAATATGGTATTTCATCATTTTTAAGAATATTTTAATAAAGCAGAAGTGGTTAAGTCAGGCTCACCAATATGTATGATAAAAATTTATTCTATAATCAGAAGACTCTGATAAATGTGCAGGTTTCCTAAGAGAAGTTCATGTTCCGCAACTGCACTGAATCTTTTCATCTATTTGCTCTAGCTAGCATCAACAGACTCCCTTTCATCAGAATTGGAAAAGTCTCAAAAGATTCGGCATGACCCAGATAACCCCAGATTATTAACCTAATAAGCATGAAATAATAGGGCAGTAGGAGTTGGTTTGGATTATATTTGCCAGACATAATATAAGACTCATAGTTAATTTTGAATTTCAGATCAATAACAAATACTTCCTTAAGGTAAGTGTGTGTCGTGCAATATTTGGGACATATTTAGACTAAAACATTATTCACTGTTTATCTGAAATTTACATACAGGGTGTGCAGTATTTTTATTTGCTAAATCTGACAATCCCAAAGATAGCTCTCTGATATTTTCATGCTAAGGTGAGGCAGAAACTTTATTTTCCTGAGTTGGGCTTCCTGTACTTGTCTTTCACAGACGACTTTAGAATTCTTTAATTCCCAGCCCTCCTGACCCACTGCAGATAGACATCTGTGCAGCTCCAATTGCCACCGTCAATCTTGACTCCATCCAGGTTTAATTTAAGCCTGAGGCTACATTGCGGCATTTGTTCAATTGTTCTTCCGCATATAAGTCATTGTTTGGCACATTGGTTGGTGGAATTCCAGGTAAAGCTATACATGAATATAACCCAGGATTAGGCCAGTTATTCTCAGAGCTAGTTATTTCCTTATTTTCTTCTTACTCAGAATCTACTGCAATGTGAATACAATACTAAAATCCCCAGCATCATGTGTGACCGGCCCAGCAATAAAAAGGAAACCATCCATCTAATAAACTGTCCCATTACAATAATGGGATGAGATCATCCAAACTGTACTTTTAATGGAATGCTTCAACACTCAGCAGCTAACACCCTCATTGCACTATGTCTGTCAGAATCTAATGTTATTTTCCACCTGTGGTTCAATTGACTTAACGCTCCTCCCTTTTGTCTTATTACCCTGACCTGCCAAATCTTAGTCCAGCACCCAAAGCTTCTGCCTATGGCAGTAACTGAAAATTTAAATTGCTCCAGGGAACAAAAGGCAATACTGAACCTCATCCCATGAATACTAAAGCTGCTTTATACCCTCTAAGTTCAAAAGAGATTCATTGCTTATTGTCTGACCCTCTGCAAGTATAGCTTGGAGAGGTTGAATCCTGGGCTTGCGACTCAGGCCAGTCAGGAGGCAGGTGAAAGAATGTTTTAGTACAATTGGTTAATATTTAGGGAGAAAGTAAGTTCAATTATTTTCAGAGAGCTCTCTAAATTAGAAAATTGTCTGTGGTCATGATTTAATTGTTTGCATTTTTTTCCCATAAAATGCTCATAAAATTTGTTGCTGGACTATTTCAATGATGGTTTGAGATTTGTAAAAGGTGAGTTGGAGAGGAGGTTAGAAAAAAATATTTTCTAATGAATATGATTTTAGTATATTGTAATATCCTGGTCTTTAGTCAATTGGATTGATTTCTCTTCCCAAGAGAAATACACTCACCATCCCACCACCCGCGCTATTAATTTCCCTTCTTAGGAAATCACATTATATCACTTTCAGAAATAAAGAGTACTATTCTAGTTCTGTCTTTCCCAAATTCATGAACCACAGAAGTAAGCAAGAGGCTGCAAAGTACTAATAAGAATTTGAGTGATGATTTTAACACTGCAAAAAGATTTATCAAAAAATCACACATTCAGCCCAACACATGACTGTCTAGAGTAGACCAAATTCTTAACTTTTGACAGGAATATTATCAAATCAAAGCAGCTGTAATTTAATTACAAGCCACAGAAGCTTCCTAACAAATATTTATATGTATGTTTTGACTACTAAATGGCTATACTTACGAATAGCTATAGCTAATCAGAAAAAAACTTTTCAAAATTTTTGAATTAAAAAGAAATAAAAATTCAATCTTTATCTCACATATTACATCAAATAAAATTTGGGTACCAAAAGAACTAGAGAAATCTGTATGTACATTCTATGTAAATAAGAGGCAGTAAAGAGCTTTCTAATTGTGACAGCAAGGTAGAAATCTAATATGAGAAATTTTCAATAGAGTGACTATTAAAAGTAAAACATTTTACTGGACAAAAAAAGGCATTTGAATAAAATAAAAAGGGAAACGATAGCAGTTGAATTAAGAGTGGCAAAGAGTCAAGATCTATAATATAATGTTAAACACTGTTGTAAATCAGGCCAGGTGCAGTGTAAACCCAGCACTCTGGGAGGCTGAAAGAGAGGATTTTTTGAGCCCAGGAGTTTGACACCAGCCTGGGAAACATAGTGGGATCCTGTCTACACACACACACACACACACACACACACACACACACGCACTAGCTAGGTATGGTGTTGTACACTTGTAGGCAGGAGGATTGTTCAAGCCCAGGAGTTTGAGGCTGCAGGAACTATGATTATGCATGTGAATAGCCATTGCACTCCAGCATGAGCAACACAGTGAAACCCATTCTCTATAAAAAAAATTTAAAAATTAGCTGAACGAGATGGGGCATGCCTCTGGTCCCAGCTACTTGGGAAGCTAAGGTGGGAGAGTCTCTTAAGTCTGGGAGTTTGAGGCTGTAGCGAATTATGATTATGCCACCTCACTCCATTCTGGGCAACAATGTGATTCTGGTTTTGTTTTATTTTGTTTGAGACAGAGTTTCGCTCTTGTTGCCAAGGCTGGAGTGCAATGGCACCATCTCAGTTCGCTGCAACCTCCGCCTCCCGGGTTCAAGCAATTCTCCTGCCTCAGCCTCCCAAGTAGCTGGGATTACAGGTGCATGCCACCACACCCAGCTAATTTTTCTTTTATTTTTAGTAGAGACGTGGTTTCACCATATTGGTCAGGCTGCTCTCGAACTCCTGACTTTGCGATTCTCGTGCCTCAGCCTCCCAAAGTGCTGGGATTACAGGCATGAGCCACCGAGAAGAAAATTAAAATGAATTTTTAAGAATTAGTGTAAACTAAATAGAATTTAATCCTGTAGGTCATGGTGTAAATTAAATAGAATCAAGGCAGAAAAGTCAAAAGTTACTAGCCATAGTTTAAAAATATAACCCACTAGTACCAGAAACTACAAATTAAAAAATAATAAAACTTTTTTCTACTTATCAGTATAGATATTATTGTAAAAAGTGATTATGCCCAGTGCTGTTCACAGTAGGAAATGGAGACACTTTCTATATCAGTGGTTGGGTTTTATATGTCCAGATGTGTCATCTTTCTAAAATCTTATTATAACCTTGCCCTAGTAGCTTCACTTTGAAAATTCTCTTAATAATTAGAAAGGTGAACAAATATGGAGGCTGGCTATTAGGGATGTGTATATAAAATGCTCATCACAGCAATAGAAAAATTTATATAAATCTGAGTGTCCAACAACAAGGCAGCATACAAGTGATACAAAACTCATTTGCAAATTTTCTAGTGCCAGCCAAGATGGAGTAGATCCTGTTGGGGCTCAGAAAACAATGCCCCAAAATAAAGGCCTCAGAAACAAAAGTGCTTCTCTTACCTTCTCCTGCCCTCCTTCTCTCAGTCCCATTCTCTCTTGAGGCTAGCCATAAAAACTACCATCGCTCTTACCCAAGGGTCATAGAAACTGGAATGCATTTTCCACCAAAGCCAGCCATAAAACCCAAATATGTTTCTCTAACTTTCCCTCCACTTTCATGTGTAGAGAAAAATGTCCACAAAGAAATTATCTGATTTACCTTATTTGGCTGTAGGTCATAAGACTGATCCCAGAGATGGTCCTGCCTCATAGCTACAAGGAAGAAATGCTGCACAGAGAGGTCATAAAGAGTCTAGGCAGACAGGCTTGCAGGGTTTCCCCATTCTGTCTATTAGCATTGGATCAGACCCTTATGTCCAAAGATATTTTACCTCGTTGTCTATACTTTGTTGAATGTAAGCATAAAAATGGACAATTTCTTATATATATATAAGTTAAATAAATTTGTATGTCTTTTCTGCTATTAATCTGGCCTTTGCAAGTTGATTTTTCAGCAAACTTTCAGAGGCGCAAACAGTACAGTACAGCCTCAATCTCTCATGTATTAGTCTCAAATCTCTGAATGAAATACAAAAACACAACTTCTGTAAGATTCTGAAAAGCTATTTGTAGGCAGAATGGAGATGGGAGCCAAGCTTGAAGAATGTTCTTTAAGCATGAGTTTTTCTTCTGTTCTTCAAGCAAGGGTCCTCGCCGTCGTTGTCGTCGTCCTCCTCCTCTTCCTTCTCCCGCCTCCCTCCTCCTCCTCTTTAATATGGGAGGAGGACAGGAAAGTGCTGGGAAGGGAAGTGCTCTGGCTTCACTCCTGGGCCTGTGTCCACGGACCTAGGTGAGGACAGGCATTTCTGGTTTTATGGCAAAATGTTGCATTTTCCAAGACCATCCTGGCACACCATGCCCCCACCCTGTGCCTATAAAAACCCTTAGTGGGCAGAGACACAGTGGCTGGACAACCAGAGAACACACCGGCAGAAGAATACACAAGTGGCTGAACATCGAGAAGACGTTGAAAGGAGCAAGTGGCAGAAGAACACATCGGCAGACACCAGCAGATTGCGGCAGGCCGACCAGGGGAACAATGCAGTTTAGTCAGGGAAGCCGAAGAGCCGGGCGAAGAGCCGCGAGGCCCGACTTCCGGGGAAAACCACCTTCCCACTCCATCCGCCTTCCGGCCTCCCCAGCCACCTCGCTGAGAGTTACCACTCAGTAAAAAACCTTGCACTCATTCTCCAAGCCCACATATGATCTGATTTTTCTGGTTCACTAGGGCAAGAGCCCCAGGATACAGAAAACCGTCCGTCCTTGCGATAAGGCAGAGGGTCTAATTCAGCTGATAAACACAAGCAGACTATGGGTGGCTAACCTGTAAGAGCACACTGTAACACATCCCCACTGGGGCTTCAGCTGTAAACATTCACCTCTAGACACTGCCCTGAGGTCGGAGCCCACAACCTACCTGTCTGCATGCTCCCCCTAGAGGTTTGAGCAGGGGGGCACCTAAGAAGCCACACCCCCATCACATGCCCTGCAGCGAGGGGAAAGGGAGGGCAACGGAAGGTTTCCCCTTTTCATTATTATTATTTTGTCATCCAGATCTGGCCTAAATGCAGCCCTTCTGCAGTGCCGTACAGTGAGTTGAGGACTACAATATCAATCTATTTCTGGCTAGGACACCACGAAAAGGAACCTCTGGAATGAGGGTGTTTCCTTTTCTTCCTTTTGTTTGTTTCTTTTTTTTTCTATTTATTTGTTTGTTTGTTTATTTATTTATTTATTTATTTATTTATTTATTTATTTATTTTTGGAGACGGAGTCTCGCTCTGTGGTCCGGACTGGATGGAGTGCAGAAGCGCAATCTCGGCTCACTTCAAGCTCCGCCTCCCGTGTTCGTGCCATTCTCCTGCCTCAGTCTCCCAAGTAGCTGGTACTACAGGCTCCCGCCACCACGCCCTGCTGTTTTTGTGTTTTTAGTAGAGACGGCGTTCACTGTGCTAGCCAGGATGGTCTCGATTTCCTGACCTCGTGATCTGCCTGCCTCGGTCTCCCAAAGTGCTGGGCTTACAGGCATGAGCCATGGCGCCTGGCCTTCTTTCTTTCTTTTACTGCAGAAGGTGGCCTCACTTGCAGAACTTCGTTTGCAGGAACAAGAGCCATGGTGCATGCATGTAAATCTTTGAGGCTGACAGCAATATTTCTGTACAGAGAAAGTGAAAAAAGAAAAAAAACAATCCTTCATGGACCAAAGAACATAGGGGAATCTCTGTTGTTTTTTTTCTGCCTCTCTTTCCTTGAACCGTAATGTCCAGATGCCCGT
Source organism: Rhinopithecus roxellana (assembly GCF_007565055.1). NCBI lineage: Eukaryota > Metazoa > Chordata > Mammalia > Primates > Cercopithecidae > Rhinopithecus > Rhinopithecus roxellana. Next base: position 140,864,236 of record NC_044553.1, on the reverse strand, counting down.
TCCAGTCACAAGGACTATGAGACAGTGCAGATTGATAAAATTCTGAGAAAAACCCTGGCATTATAGGCAGAGTACCAGAAAAAGATAACTCTGGAAGCCAAAGATTGTGGAGTAAATCCTGGAGGCAAAAGATCTGGAAAGGGGGTCCCTCGACATTGTATGAAGCAACATACCTAAGCCTTAGGCTGTTATGTCTGACCTACAGATGTATGGGTAAGACCACGTGCACGTAGAAATGCCCTGTAAGTTAAACTGACATTGCAATGACCACCCACAAAATGCAAGGTAGCAAGTATAGCCTAAACCAACTGAGTTGATGGCTTTCTGAAAGAAAAAGAAAATCAACACAAAAGATTATAAAGAGACCTAGATTGTTTACATTGTAAAGAAAATAACACATATCTAGGATGGAATCCAAAATTGCCCACATTACAAAGAAAAAGGAATCCATGGCAAATTATCAGGGAAAAAGATAACTATCAGAGACTAAGCCAACTCTGAAATGACCCATATATTGACATTATTAGTCAAAGACTTTATCATAGTTATAACAACTATGCTCCATGAAGTAATAATGAACATTCTTGAAATAAATGGAAAGGTCACACTTCTTGGCAGATCAATAAAAACTATTTAAAAAGAACCAGATATAAATATTAGAAGGAAGAATTACAATATCTGAAATAAAACAACAGCAACAAAACAAAACAGAATGGTCTCAATTAGAGAATACAGAAGACAGAGAGAAGAGAACAAAAGTGTTTAAAAAAGAACAGAGCCTGCTACACAAAATATGTATACATATAAACACAACTTTCTTTTTTTTTTTTTTTTTTTTTTTTTTGAGACAGAGTCTTGGTCTGTCGCCCAGGCTGGAGTGCAGTGGCCGGATCTCAGCTCACTACAAGCTCCGCCTCCCGGGTTCACGCCATTCTCCTGCCTCAGCCTCCCCAGTAGCTGGGACTACAGGCGCCCACCACCATGCCCGGCTAGTTTTTTGTATTTTTTAGTAGAGACGGGGTTTCACCGTGTTAGCCAGGATGGTCTCGATCTCCTGACCTCATGATCCGCCCGTCTCGGCCTCCCAAAGTGCTGGGATTACAGGCTTGAGCCACCACGCCCGGCCAAACACAACTTTCAAAAGCTTATATGGCTATGTTAATATCTGACAAAATAGACTTTAAAACAAAACAAAACAAAAGTCACCCAGAAAAAAAGAGAGCTGTTAAAAAATGATAAAAATGTTGATTCACCAAGAAGAATAACAATATAAAGTATGCATCAAACTTTTAACTTCACAACTTCAAAATAATTAAAGCTAAAACCTATTAAATTTGAAGAAGAAAAAGACAGATTCATAATTAATGGATCCTTGAATATTTATTTCTGGGTAATTTTTAGAATAGGAAAGATCAAGATTATAGAAAATCTAAGCTACACTATCCAGCAACATTATTTAATTAATATTTATTGAACACTCCATACAACTGCAGAATTATTTTCAGGTGAACATAAATTATTACCAAGACATACTACAATCTGGGCCATAAAATAAACCTTAACAAATTTAACAGAAAATAAATTGTACGAAGTATTTTTGTTTACTATAACACAATTAAATAAGGAGCTAGTAACAGACATATAACAGAAAATATTTAATCACTTAGAATTAAATAATGCACTTGTAAACAGCACATCAATACAAAAATGAACTCTGAGAAATTAGAAAATATTTTAAACTGAATAAACATAAAATAGCAACATATCAAAAGTAGCTTCAGTAACATTCACAGCATTAGAAATTTAACTTGGAATGGAAGAAAGGTTGCAAGTCAATTTTAAGCTTTTACCAGAAGAAATGTGAAAATCAAGAACAAGTTAAATGAAAGCAACTAAAAATGAAGATAAGTTCCTTTAATAACATAAAACAGAAATAAAAATAGAATCAGAAATGCTCTAGAAAAAATACCTGAAACTAAATGCTGCTTTTCTTTGGAAAGATCACTACATTGATTAACCTTTAGTGAAATGCAACTTATCACTCTCAGAATTGAAAAAGGGTAATCATTAAAGAGTCTACAATTATTAAGAAGATAAGAAGAAAGACTGATAGCCACTCTGCCCATAAATTATAAAATTTAGATGAAATAGATCGGGTTGCCGGGCGCGGTGGCTCAAGCCTGTAATCCTAGCACTTTGGGAGGCCGAGACGGGCGGATCACAAGGTCAGGAGATTGAGACCATCCTCGCTAATATGGTGAAACCCCGTCTCTACTAAAAAATACAAAAAACTAGCCGGGCGAGGTGGCAGGCGCCTGTAGTCCCAGCTTCTTGGGAGGCTGAGGCAGGAGAATGGCGTAAACCAGGGGGGCGGAGCTTGCAGTGAGCTCAGATCCGGCCACTGCACTCCAGCCTGGGCGACAGAGCAAGACTCCGTCTCAAAAAAAAAAAAAAAAAAAGAAATAGATCAGGTTATTGAAAGATATACCCTACCAAAATTTACTGAAGAAGAAAAAGAAGTTGTCCTCTGGTTATTAAATATATTGAATTCATAGTTCAAAGAAAACCTCAGGCTCACATTGTTTCACTGGTCAATCCTACAGATCATTTAAAAATGAAATAATACCAAGTATACACAATCTCTTCCAGAAAATAGAACAACATGTGACTCTTCTCAACTTATTTTATTAGGCCAGTATTGCTATGATACCAAAACTAAATAAAGACATAATTAATAGAAAAAGCACAGACCATTATACTTCATGAACATAGGGGCAAGGATATTTGATAAATCCAGTATTTTATAAAAAGGATAGTAAATCATGACCAAATCAAGTCTACACTGTGAATACTCGGGTAATTCACCCCGCAAAATCCATCAATATATTTCATAAGAAACTAGAGAGAAAATATACGGTCTACTCAACAGATAGAGAACAAATCCTTTGCCTAATTCAATACTTTGTCATGATAAAAACTCCCCGCAATAAAAGGATACATATTTAATCTTGTAAAGAACATTTGTAACAAACTCTAAATAATATCAGACACAATGATGAAAATTAAATGCTTTTCTTCCTGGATTGGTAATAAGTCAAAGATATCCATAATCACCACCCTTGTTCACCATCATGCTGTTAATTCTAGCCAGATCAATAAGGAAGCATAAAAAAGTAAAAGCACACAGATTTGAAGGTAATAAATGAAGTTGTCTCAACTTGCAGATAATATGACTGACTATACAGAAAACTCAAGGAAAATAAGAAAACATTGTTGAAACTTCTAAGTGAGTTTAGCAAGGGTACCAGATACAAGATCACTGTGTGAAAATCAACTCTCATTCCTACTTACTAGGAATGAACAATTGGAATTTGAACTTAAATAAACAACACCATTAATAGTAGCACCAACAAATAAAATTGTTAAATATAAACTTTAAAAATGTATCTCATTTTTATGCTGAAGACCACTTAAATAAATCAATTAAAACCAAAATAAACTTAGAGATATACCATGTTAGAATAGGCTCAGTTCTCCCTAAATTAATTTATAGACTAATCACAATAGCAATCAACATTTCATTAAGAATATGTAAATATTGACAAATTAATTCTAAAATGTCTTTGAAAAAAATAATTGCAATAGCTAAAATAAAAACTGAGAATGCAGAATACAGCTGGGAGATGTACTCCCTATTTTTAAGTTTACTGTAAAGCTATAGTAATAAAGACAGTGTAGTATCCACAAAAAATAGATATGCAGATAGATAGACAGACAGATAGATAGATAGATAGATAGATAGATAGATAGATAGATAGATAAAACAGAAAGTAGAGTGCAAAAGTAGACCTACAAAAATTTTGTCAATGTGATACATTTTGACAATGCAATGAAGAAACAACAGCCTTTTGAGGAAACTGTGCTGAAATTTTTGGTTATCAATGTATAAGAAAATAAACCTTGATGGCTACCTCATACTTTATTAAGAAAAAAAAAAGATCAAAGAATATAAAATTGAAAATTATAAACTTTTGATGAATAAAAAATATATATATCTTAGAGTTAGGCATAGCGTTCTTAGATATAATACCAAAAGCATGTTCCATTGAAATAAAAACTTGAAAACTCTATTTCACCTAAATTAAAAAATATTTTCACATGAAAGTCACTGTTAAGATTATGCAAAAGCAAGTCATAAAATGGGAGAATATGTTTGTAAATCATTTATCTGTCAAAGGACTTATATCCAAAATATATAAAGAACTCTCAAAATACAACAAAAAATAAATAAAGATCTCAATTTAAAAGTAGAATAGTTAAACAGGTATTTTGTCAAATCAGATACACAGATAGTAAATAAACACATACAAAGATGATCAGCATCTGAATTCACGAAAATGTAAATTAAAACTACAATGTGATCCCAATATGCACATTACCACTACTATGATTAGAATGACTAAAAACTAACCAACCAATCAACAAACTCATAATAACATGTGCTGATGAGCGTGCAGAGAAACTAGAATTTTCACACATTGCTGATGGGTGTGCACATTTAAAAATCCTATTGAAAGCAGTTTGCCATTTTCTAATAAATGTAATACAGAATTACCATAGGATCCAGTAATCCACTTCTAGGCACTTACCTAAAAAATGGAAATTTGTGTATATAAATGTTTATCTCAACTTTATTCATAATTGCCAAAAAATGAAAATAGTTGCCATGTCACTACCTATTGAAAGGATAACCAAACATATCAATGCAATGGAATACTACTCAACAATATAAAAAAATTGACTTCTGATATATTCAATAACGTGGAGCAATCTTAAATGCATTGTGCTAAGTGCAAGAAACCAAACTCAAAAGGCTCCATACGGTACATAAAATTCTGAAAAAGTCAAAATCAAAAGGAAGAAATCATAGAGTTGAGAACAATTCGGTGGTTGTTTACATGTGGGCATGAGGAAAGCAGTTGATGCTAAATGGCAGCATGAAAGAATTGTTCTTCACCTTGATGGTGGAGGTGTTTATGCTTCCCCATGCTATTTTGAAAATTCACAGGATTGTATAACAGATAGGATGGTTTTACTATGTAAGAAATTTCTAGTGGACTAAATTTTCTTCTTCCTTACACTTTGGATCACTTTTATATAGTGATTATATATTACTTATCACATGATATTATGGATATTTATAATAAAACATTCAGATAATGAAAACATAGTTCACTTTTGTGAATACGATATTTGAAAACAACCAATTTAGTACATTGAAGCAGTAACTCAGTTCATCAACAAGGTTAGAATTGACCTTAGGATAAAGGAGATACTATTTCTAAATTTGTTTCATACATTTTAATTGTTTTGTTTACACTCTAAGACGTTGAGAATATTAATGGGACAGTAGCACTTCAGACAAGTGAAATAGTTGCTGAAGATTTTAACATGTATTAAAAATATACTGCTGTGTTGCATGAGCAATTAAGTTGCTAGGGAAAGGAGACACAGGATAAAGACGTTAAAAACTACCATCACAAAAGAACAGAGGAGGTACTTCTTCCTTCAGTGAAATTATACTGTATTGACACAATTTTATGTAGGTTAAATATTGCCATTACTTTTTAACATTTTTAATATGAATATTTTTAGATGAGTAATATATTTCTGGTATTGAGTTTTGGATAAGAGGTCAAAATACACTGTGAAAGTGAGCCCTACAAATTAAATTAATGAGAAGAGTATCTTAGTAATGGGCACTGAAGCAAAATATCCATTGCCTCGCTGCCTTAGGGCTCCTGTGTATCTCTTATATATCTTCACGCAAAGCTTAAGTCAAAAGGAGTATTTCTCTCTCTGGTCTCTCTCTTTTTTTCTCTCTCTCAGTCTCATGTGCGCACACGCACACACACACACACACAAACACACACACAGTATTCAAGATCTACTTGAACATAGTAGGTTAATTTGAGAAAAAATATCTAGAAACTGATCATTTGTTATCACTGATAGGATTTAAACAAGTAAGAACTGGAGTTTTGGACAGCAGAAAATACATATTTTCCTGTAATATAAAACATACAAAATCAATTTTATATTCAAACTTCCACAATGCTTATCATTTGTATAGAATACAAATTAAAGTAGGTGAATAAAGTAGAGAATTTCAATTTGGTAATTATAAATTATTAGAAGTCAGACAAAATATTAAGTCAGGAGGCTGAGGGAAAATAATACATTTATAGGAAATGAAACAACCTTGAAGTAACATCTTTACACTTTTGAGAGACAGAAATTTAGCTAAGGTGTCAGATCAAGGGACTACATATTATCCAGGAAAGGAAAAAAAAAAAAACTGAGAAAAATATGAACTAATGATTAAACTAACAATATTTTCTAGTAAAGATTTTTTTAAAAAAGGAGAAAATAGTATGGATACTTAAATTGCAAACTTCTCTTTATATCACACAGGAAGGCAGTTAACATAGCAATTTGTATCACAGATAAGTAAAGATTTGATACATTTATGTGCAATGGTAAAGGCTTCATTCAAATAGAATAATAATACAAAACTACTTAAAACAAGGAATTTTGCTGTCTGAATCCTCTACTATCTCACAAATAGGAAAGATGTTCTGATAAATATAAATACATGCATAAAGCACATCTCATGGCACCTTGCAGACAGTATGGAATCAAATGAAAAGTTTGTAGATTTAAGCAAGGTAAAATAAACAATCTGACTAACTCCAGAGCCTAACATTTAAAAATTATGGGATGAAAAATTTTTAAGGCTTGATTTTATAAGTGAATCTAGATGGATGGGTGACAAACCGTATGAGTCTATTTCCTCTGAGGAGAGACATTACTGGTGACTTTTAATTTATATCTTATTATATTCTTTATGTATAGCAAAGAGGAGAAACAAACCTTAATGAAATAAATTTACATTTGTTGTCTCATAATATTTTGAAGATGCTATGGTTTGAGTGTGTCCTCTCCAAAATTCAGCTGTTGAAACTTAATGTTCAAAAGGATGGTACGGACCCTTTAAGTGGTGATTAGGTAATGAGGTCTCCTCTCCCATGAATGAGATTAGGTTCTCTTATGAAAGGGCTTGATGGAGGGAGTTTGTCCCTTTTTGCCCTAACCCTCTGCCATGTGAGGACACAGTAGTTCTCACCTCCAAAACATGCAACCCTTACCAGTCAACTGAACCTGCCAGCAATTTGATTTTGAACTCCCCAACCTCCACAACTGTGAGGAAATAAACTTTCATTACATACACATTACTCAATCTTTTATGCTATTTTTTTTTTGTAGCAGCACAAAATGGACTAAAAATAAGAATATGAGATCCCTATTATGCCAAAACCTTATTGTGTAGGGGATATTTGATGAAAAATAATGTGTCAAATTTATGATGATATTAAGACTATTCAATAAATTTTACTGATTTACCAAGTCTAATCAATGTAACACCCTGGGGAATTGTATCCTAGGAAATTATGATTTACAGCAGAACAAGGCATAAATTTGTCCCTATGAGTCTCAAATGCTTGTGTGGTAGGTAGAGAGGTGCAAACACACATTTGTCAGTTTGCATACAGATGCTTCTTGATTTATGATGGAGTTACATCCTGAAAAACCTGTTGTAAGTTGAAAAAGCATTTACTACACCTAACTTACCAAAAATCATAGCTTAGCCTAGCCTACCTCACATGTGCTCAGAACACGTACATTAGCCTACAGTTGTGCAAAATCATCTAACACAAAGGCTATTATACAGTAAAATATTTAATATCTCATGTAATTTATTGAATACTGTAATGAAAGTGAACAACAGAATGGTTGTGTGAGTGCTCAAAGTACATTTTCTACTAAATGCTTATTGCATTTATGCCATCATAAAGTAAAAAAAAAGTTAAGTCAAACCATTGTAAGTCAGGTATTACCTGTGTTTTTAAAAAATTTAATCACCAGCTGCTGCTTTATAGGTTTAGACAAACAAATTCTAAGTTGTGGGAAATATGTTGTCAGTAGGCATTGAGCCAGCTGTGCTTACCATCTACATATTTGTGTATTTATTAAGATGGATTTATTTATTTAGTTTAAACATCTGTGTTCTTGCATCTATTATGCTTACTTAGTATGTCTTCATTATTATATGGGGATGGAGAAAGTACCTTTAAATTGAAAAGAATTTTTTTATTTCTTTTTCTTTCTGTTAATATTTAAAATTTTGAATCCAATGCAAATTAAAAAAAAAAAAAACCTTCTTATTCTTAATTCTTAAAAATCACATTCCATTAAAGTGCTGGAACAGTTAGAACCCAAGAAAATCTTTGTATAACAAGTAAAGTTTTCTAAAGCCTCAGCAAATGGCTTTCTTCTTTGATTAAATGCATTCAATACAGTAAAATTTCAGAACAAGAAAGAAACTTACACTTAATGTTTATGAAACATCCCTATAACTTGAAATTCTCTCAGAAAAGCACAATAGACTTTCACTAAGTTGTAATTTAATTGAATACTATTTGATAGTGGCAGCGACGAAATATATTCACTTTTGTACATTTCTCAAGGCTGCATACAATGATGAGTGTTTAGTACTTGTATAAATACCATAATGGCTTTATTTCATAATGCTTCACAATGTAGCCTGAAATCACTGCAGATTCTTGGCATTTGTGCTAAGACTATCTGGATGGGAATGTACACGTCCATAAGGTCTGGTAGTGTGTTATTTTGCTAATGTTCCTGGAATGACCTGCCTGACAATGGGAGGCTATTATCTCCATTGTCAAGGAGCTAAGCAACACCTCTAGGTGACTCTCCAGCTGCAGCTCAGGAACATTTGAAAGGCAATATACTCTTCTTTTCAACCTGCAGGGAATGGAGTCACTCAAGATCACCCAGGTGAGCAGTCTTTTTCATCAGACTATGCAATTAATTAAACACTGGGACCCTCCCAGTGGCCAAGGCTCCTGGAAACTGGGAACATCTCAATGTGGTTGTTCAGGATACAAGTGTCAGTTCACAAACATATTGATTCTAGTGACATATCAACTGCTCTCAAGCTATGTAAGCAAAAAATAGACTTGCTTTGTAATTATTTTTGGTAATGTACCTCTTAAATGTGTCATTACATTCTGTTTGATTTTAACAAGAGGTTACGCTATCATTAATTTTTTTTTACTACAAACCTAAGAATCAAGTGGTACTATTATCTGATTGCTATTTTAGAAATGAGATAACTGAGACTTACTTAGAGAGTTTGAAAATAATTCCCATAGCCACCCAGCTAGTAATTAATAAAGCTGAGATTTAAACCCAAATCTGTCAAACACAAAATTCTATACTCTGCTTCCACTCCCGACTGAACATTATGTAGCCAAACTTGTAGTATAAAGACATACACCGGGGCCATGTTGGTCAATAGAGGGCTCTAAAAAGAGATACGGCTGAGTAGAACGAAGGGCTAACCAAATTTGTTCATCTTTATGAAATGTATATTTTTAGAAATCGAAGAACACAGAATATTTAAATACAGAAATCTCCTGGAGCCTCTTTCTTCCCAAATTTCTTTGGAAACACTTTCTTAATCTGTTTTGTTAAAATTAGGATGTCTGCATACTGGCTACAAAAACTATTCTACAATATTTTAAATGTAATTACATGAGTCTTGGCCTTTTTGTGAGTGTATACTCATAGCATGTATTCGCATGATGTGTAACATGCAGAATTCATTATATATTAGTTTGAAATAGCCCTTTCACACGCTCTCACCAACTTGCTCATCTAGCCAAGAGTAAAATCAACATTTTGTGTACAAGTCTAGGAGTGTATGTCTGGACGTTTTTGCGTCCAGACGTAAACTTTCTTCCATTCCAAATATTTTCTCCTCCTTCCCTTTTAGTAAAGAGCATGATTATCCACCAGGTAACCGGGATCAGACATTGCCTTCAGCTCTTCCGTCTTTCTCATCCTTTATATCCACTCATCAGTCTAATTCATTCTACCTCTTAAAAACCCTGAAGTCTCCTCTTTTACAAGTGTTAAGATCTTAGTACAAAAAGTAGAAATTACATATGAAAAAATATTTATTTAGACAAGTAGAGACTAATATTGACTGAATGAACAAACGTTTATATCTCCCATTGCACTCTCTCTTTGGAACATACATATTTACTTTATTTCTTGTTTGAAATGGCAGTTGAAATTGCCCAATATTGAAATTGTTCTTTCTGTAGTGTTCGTGCTCCCCCTTGCTCTCTCTCCCTTTCCTACTTATTCTTTTACTTTTGGCTGAATATATATATTTGAATGTGTGTAGTTTAAATATGTCTATACATGTGTCTGTTTCTCTTTATCTTCCTGGCCCCTTACTCAATCTATGCCACCATCATTTCTGAATGCATCAAATTGGTTGCCTAAATGTACTCCTTCCCTTCCTGATTTTGCTCCTCATATTTATTCTCTATACTGTTACCAGAGTGAATTTTCTAAAGTACAAATAGATTCATGTTGCTTCCTGTGCTCAACACCCTTCAAAGTTTCTGTCTTATCCCTCGGATAAAATATACTTTTGCATGATTAAAAAGTTTGAAAATAATCTAGCAACAGCTTGATTTTCTAACCTCCATTCCAACTATCTCCCAAAGCATCGAACAATCGCATGTACCACTCCATCCTCAAGCATATTCTAGGCTTAGGTTACGGGGTGTCGTTTATGTCCTTCAATTTTCAGCATTCATACATTCTGCTTTCACTGCCTGAAACAACTTGTCTATGTCCTGTGCTATTTGCTGCCTTCATCGTCCTCACTCCTGAGTGCCAGCAAAGCATGCCTTGTGAAGATTACTTGGACACACCTGGCACTCTGGCACGCAGCTGTCTTGGTAAATGGGGAGCAATGACAGGTAACTGGAGGAAGAATATTGATGACCCAGCCCTTATTCCTCTGGCACTCTTCACAAAATACTCCCTCCCTTTGGTTTTTCATACCTAGGGACATCACAGAGCCCACTGTTCCCAGCCACTGGATCCTATGCTCTTCTTGAAGTCTCCCTATACCACGCTGACACTTTATAAATATGCTTTTATTAAACTGCTCTAAATTATCCCATTTTGTGGATATCATCCATTTAAGTTTTGGCCCTAACCAACGCAATCATTATTCCTCCTCCCGACAACTAGTTCGTCGGCCAACCCTGCTCATCCTTCAGTTCTTGGTGTAATGCCACTTCCTCTTAGTATTTTCTTTTAACTCCTAAGCCTGGGTTAAGCATCCCTCTGTTTTTTCTCATAATAATATGTACGTTTATCTGTCATATCACTTACAATTTTCTAACTTTTTATATTTTCCCCTTTCCTAAACACAACCTTGTAAAGGTAATTGTTACTCTAAATGGTTCATGCTTTGATGTCCAAGTGTAACAATGGGCCTGGCACACAGAGAGGCACAATAGCACCTGAGTGCCCACCACTCAGATTCAAATCCCATCTCTGTGACAACCTTACTGAGTAAACTGTTTAGCATGCCTGAGCCTTCACTTCATCATCTTTAGTATAAAGATTATCAACTTATGATGAAATTGGCAGATACCACAAGGCAATGCTTAGAAAATGGTTAGTACTCTGCCTGACAGTTAAATACTTAATATATATTTGGTATTATTATTCTTAATTTTTTTATGTTTTTGTAGAGACTGGATCTCACTACTTGCCTAGCTCTTGAACTCCTGGCCTCAAGCAATCCTCCTGTCTCAACCTCCCAAAGTGCTGGGATTACAGGAGTGAGCCACTATGCCCAATACGGTATTATTATTATTATTATTAATAGTACATTGTGCTTCATAAATTATTGCTAAATATAAAATAATATGTTTGTTCCATTTCATGTTATCTGAAAAGTAAGATTCCCTCAAAAAATCATGAAGGCAACAAATTATTTGACTTGCTATGATCTCCACTCAATTAGTTGAGATAGCACATATATTTTTGAAGTCACGTATTTATTTCACAAGAGAGCAATCTTGTGATTCCTTAAATAATACAATTACAAAATATAAATTAATTTATTTTATCCATCATCATTTCCCATGAATTCAAAAGGATATGAAAAAGATTTCACATTCTTTCTGACAGTAAATGCTATTTAAATGAATAGATATATAAATTAAGCACAATTTATTTTCCATAAATTTCAGTAAGTAGAGTAAAGGTGTGTGGCTTGAAATACTACACTCTTTAAAAGGGGAACTTTTTTCAAAGAGAATATCAAATCTTCAAAGACTGAGAAGTTCAATTAGCTGGCAACTGCTATCAGAAAACTTTTACCCAGTATAATACACTATAACATCCAAGAACGCGTAATAGGATAAATATCTGACAGAAATAACCTGGGAGTCCAGTAACTGATTTATAAGCAATAGCTCATAGAGAAGAAATATTGGATAGAATTTCAGCAGGGAAACTTAGTGAAGCTCAATGTAATTGTCCTCTTTTAAATTTTCTCAGTATGTTGACCCCAGGGTAAAAATCTCCTACACACCTTCTGCCTACTCTCTCAATCCAGGTGACTAGTTTATCTCAGTCTGTTTGAGCTGATTTTTCAAGTCCATTTCAAGAGAAAAGAATCAAATAACTTCCCCCATAGCTCAGATGGCAACTACAGAAGAAGAGAAGAAACATCTTTGAAATGAAAAATGAAAGAAAAAATAGTAAAAGTAATATCCATATGGCATTACTGACAAAAAGTTATCTTAAGCCAAAGAACTGGTCAGGATCCTGGGTTTCATTTATTATGATAGCTGTTGGAAGAGAAATAAAAAAGGATGCAGAATTATTTTGTTCTGTCTTCAATTTGCATAGCAGAAAACAATACTCAGTGGAAAATGATCTCTAGCATCAATCACTGTAACTGACAGCTGTAACCTAAATCTTACTCTAATTAATTAGTCTTAAAATATTAAATATGACCAAACTTTTCTGGAATTATTTTCTGTGGAAATACAAGCCTCCATATGGATCCTTATCGAGTGGAGACACCTCCAGATGGATCCTTATCGAGTGGAGACAGAGTTACTGGAATCTCTGTTATTTTGGAAGAAATTGTCAGATGAGAATAATCTCAAACAATGTTGCAGCTATTTCTCATTCTGTAGGGTCACAGTTACAGGCCAACTATGAAAAGCTTAAAATCACCTTTAAGTTTTTCTTTCAACAGCTGAAAGGCAAGTAATAAGATAAGTCTTGGCGACAAAACAAAAACCACAGACTTCTCCAACACTTGCTTCTGTCCTTTTTAACCCGAGATATTAAATGTAAGATTGCTCTTAACTTAACAAGTGCAACATAACAGCCCTTCATTAGATCCTGGAAATACAGCTGGAGTTTCTGTCAAGGTGGGTCAGCTGGATCATAAGAGACACTGACGGATGTGTCAGTCAAGTGAAATTGCAAAGATGAATTCTAATTCTTTTTTCTACCCAGAGAACTCTTTTGGTATTAAGGTCACTGGGCATTTTATCTTTGGATGAGAACTGCCAGATTCATTTTATTTCCTCACATCCAGCTCCCTAAGAAAAGATTTGGCTGTAAAATATTTGATATTAATATTGTCTATCTTTCTGAAGTTTGCATTCCATTGAAATTGGACTTGAAGACCACTTGATTCACAGTAACTCTGGTTCTAATGACAAAAAAATGAATACATTTAAGATATCAGCAAAAGGCTGGTTTGTTCATTTTAAACTGATTTAAAGAAGTTTTTAGGGAAAATTCACGCAGACACTGATACGCACAGGCACACACACGTGCACGTGCAAACAGCACTTGTGCTATCAACAACTCTACAATCAGTCCATCTTTCCATAAAAGGAGAGGCTCATTTTCCCTTCAGTCTTTTCTGTCACAGACTGTTGTTGTCAGAATGAAATATATTGTACCTGGGTATGATTAATTGTTTTCTGAAGCACAATTGTACTTTGAAAAGTAACTTGAATAGCTTAATTCTCTCTCAACATTTTATTAGCTTGGTGTTTAAGCTTCTACCTGGACAGTTCAATGACATGAAGCATTTGTGTTGTTCTCTTGGAAGAGATAGTGATTTCATCTCTGGGCCTCAGTTCATGCAAGATACCCTAAGTTGCACATATTAGCTATGTTTTTACTAAAGGGAAATGGTCTCAGAGGTGGATAATTGGGGCATGTGGCTTCATGAGTGGGCCTTGGTGCAAGTTGTTACCCTCTGACACAAAGTATCTAACATACAGTCAAGATTATGCAACCTTGTGTGTATGGAAATTGGCTTGAGATCAACTTCTGTGGATCTTTCAAGTTTGCTTTATGGTATTCCTCTTAGTGGAGAATTAGTTTTGCACTGTATTTTCGTTCTCATTTGCATTTCTGGAACTACGTTCAAGGCAAGTGGTGGAGTTAAAATTGTTAGCGCTCATAGTCATCACAGAAAGACAAACAGCATAATGACTTGAAGATATGCTTGGATTATTTTATTTCTCATAAAATAAGAAAAATTAGAAGAAAGGTGTTAACATTTATGTAAGTCCTATAATAGAAAACCTTAATCCTAGGAAGTATGAATGGAGTAGGAAAACTTTCTCATGTGAGTAACAGAGAATTAAAATATACAATACACATAACCTAGAGAGATCATGATTGCAAATGAGATACTGTTACTCTTATTGGTGTGCTCCATTTTTATTATTTCACCTCAGAAAATGATATTTATTATCTTCATACTTTGTTTAGAATAGTGAGGAAGTTTACAATTTGTGTCTACTAATAGAGCAAATAATCGTTTTGTGATTAAAAAAAAAAAAAAAAAGAAGCCCATTCTTCAAAGTTTCTTCAACTCTTGGCCTCTGTGGGGTCACAGAAGGGAATATTAGTGTCAAAAATGTGATACAGATGCATGGACTTTTTGGAATCTGACAAACTCAGCCTATTTGTCAAGCCATAATCACCAAACAGTAATCGACTTTTAAATATGTGTAGCTTTGATGTTAACTACTGAGAGAGGATAAGGGCTTGACATTGATTGATGTCAATGTCAACTTCATTTTCTCAGAAGTCTTTATATGCTGAGCATCAAAAATTTAAAAAATACGGCCGGGCGCGGTGGCTCACGCCTGTAATCCCAGCACTTTGGGAGGCCTAGACGGGCGGATCACAAGGTCAGGAGATCGAGACCATCCTGGCTAACACGGTGAAACCCCCTCTCTACTAAAAAAATACAAAAATTAGCCAGGCGCGGTGGCGGGCGCCTGTAGTCCCAGCTATATGGGAGGCTGAGGCAGGAGAATGGCTTGAACCTGGGAGGTGGAGCTTGCAGTGAATGGAGATGGCGCCACTGCACTCCAGCCTGGGCAACAGAGCGAGACTCTGTCTAAAAAAAAAAAAAATGTAAAAAATACTATGTGACTTCATAGTGTCTCTATCAGCAATCTGCCGTTGTTGTAGGTCTTCATTTTATGTGAAAGAAAATTCTGCTAGTAAATTAATAATGAAATGCCATACCAAAAAGATGGACAGATTTCTAGTGACCTTCCAGTGTAAATTATTTCACATACTGGCCTAACTATGATTGTTTATCATTTCTACTATCATCACCATGAAATGACTTCACACATTACAGTGAGTAAATGATCTTTCCTCAAAAGTATCTAGTGAATTTTGTGCTCTGCATTTTTCAGGCAAGTGGACAAAAAGCATAATCTGTGTTAGAATTAGCATAGGAAACAAAACAATTTAGTGGCTACAATTTGACATAACCTGAAAGGTACAAATACATTGTTTGAAAATGAACATCACTGTAGTAAGATTCTTTGACTGAAAAGATTACAGGTTAAGGGTGAAATGGAAGGAGAATTAGCCAAACATTTTAGATGACTAAAGAGAAAAGAAAAGCAGAGGCATGACCAATCAAATGACAAATTGTAAGATCATAGGTTCTGTCACATCTTTTCATCCCATAATCTGAATGAGATAATTTTGGTATCCTAGTTGAATGTTTCAGTTGGATATTGCTATAGGAAGCACTCAATACTTTTGTCATGGTCATATTCTGAACAGTAAGAGAATATACAAAAAAAGTAGAAAAGAAAAAAATAGTTTTAACTTAAACAAATTATAGAATCTCAATTTGATAAAAATCATATATCAAAGAGAGAATCAGAAGCAAATGACTGACCATTGGGTACATTGGTTTAGAAAAGAATTGAAAAGTTTTGCCTTTATTAAAAACACACTAACGATTTCTTGCATATCTCTCTTAAAATAAAATGTAGAAGCATATTGCCATTGAAATAACAAGAACTTAATAACTATTTTTTTCCTGGTATTTATAGATATTGGTAACACTATTGTATCGATATACATTGAGGCCAAACCACTGTGAAACTTGTGGCTTAAAACAATTTGCGCTTGTGGCCAGGAGCAGTGGCTCATGCCTGTAATCCCAGCACTTTGGGAGGAGGTCAGGAGATTAAGACCATGCTGGCTAACAAGGTGAAACCCCGTCTCAACTGAAAAAAAAAAAAAAACAAAAAAACATTAGCCAGGCATAGTGACATGCACCTGTAGTCCCAGTGACTCTGGAGGCTGAGGCAGGAGAATCGCTTGAACCCAGGAGGCAGAGGTTGCAGAGAGTCGAGATTGCACCACTGCACTCCAGCCTGGGTGACAGACTGAGACTCCATCTCAAAACAAACAAAACAACAACAACAAAAACAATGAGCACTTGTCATTGCTCTCATATCTCTAAGTAAACTGGTCAAGTCTGCTGATCTGAGCCAGCCTTGGTTGATCTTGGTTGGACTTGTTCATATACGGGCCAAAGGTTGCTAGACTGGAATGGCCTGACGAACATATCTGGGAATTGTTGTCTCTCAGTGGGAAAGATGAGGTAAATAGGCAATATTTCTATCATTGTACAATAGACTTGTCCTGATTGATTTAGGCTGGGTTCCAAGAGGTAAAAAGAGTGGAGACACAGGCTTGAAATTGCCAAAACATCATTTCTGCTTCACTCTCTTAGCTAAAGGTGAAGAATTAGGGTTGAATTTTTATATAGGAACAAAAATGTATGAATTGGTGTTTGATGAATATGAAGAAATGTTTATATTTTTATTAGGAAGTAAGCTTATCTGTTTATTCTCAGGGAGGAGTTCTGTAAACATAATTATTTTTTCTGTAGGAATTTGGCCAAAATACTAGAACCAGATGGGGTGTGGGGAGATTAGCAGATGAAGTAATTTTAACTTTTAAATTCAGTAATTACTGAAATTATTGCTTCTCAACAAAAGATGCACAGAAATTCTGACCAAATATGAAATGGTTCTCTGACATTTTCATAAAACCAGCTTACATTATTTGAAATAGTCTCACAATTTGTGGTTAGAAATTTTTTGATCCTTTGAGAAATGTACCCCAACTCCTACATTTGGATGCTGAGACTAGCCCTTCTTGTGTATATCCTTGCTCAATTAAAAATTTGTTATACACAATTAAGCTATGGGGATCTCTAGCATTCTGATTTTTCTTTAAAGTAATTAACTATGTAGAAAAATTCCATATATATATATACACACACACACATATATATCAAATTGCTATTCCAAATGTAACTTTGTCTGTATACCATCCATGAAAATTGTGGTGGGTTCCATAGTGCCCTCCCTGTCTCCTCAAATTTATGTGCACCTGGAACATCAGAACATGACTTTATTTGGATATGAGGTCCTTGTAGACATAATTAGTTATTGGATTAGGCCATAAATCCTATGACTGGTTTCCTCATAAGAAGAGGAGAGGACACACAGAGAAATAGAGAGTAAAGTCTTGTGAAGATGGAGGTAAGGATTGGAGGGAGTTATGCTGCCACAAGCAAATACATAAATAAATAAATAACAACAAAAACCAGCTGGGGACATTAAAAGCTGAAGGAAGAGAAGATTTATGGATGCCAGATGCATGGAAAGATTCTTCCTCAGAGCCTTCAAAGGCAGCATGGCCCAGCTAACATCTACCTTGATTTCAGATTTCTAGCCTCCAGAATGGTGAGAATACATATCCATTGTTTTAAGTCGTCAGGTTTGTGGTAGTTTATTACAAAAACCCAGGCAAGCAAATATAAGGAAGGATACAGTAACTGATAAGTATATTAATTCTTCTTTTCCATTAGTCATAAGCATCCGATTTTCTACGAATCTGTGCATGTTTTGGTGAGGTTTAATTTACATAAAGTAAATTACAGTTCCATGAGTTACACACATAGAGTCATGTAACCAACACATATTCAAGATACAGGATGATTTCATTATCCAATTATTCTTTTATCCTATTTGTAGTAATCCTTTCTCAAACACTGGCAATCATTGATTTATTTTCTGCCCTTAATGTCTCGCCTATTGCATAATTTCAAACAAATGGAATCATACAGTATGTAAAACTCTGGCTTCTTTCACTTAGTATATTGCCTTTTAGATTCATCCATGTTATCGCATGTATCAGAAATGCATTCATTTTTATTGCTGTGCAGTTCCATTGTATGATTTTACAACACTTTTTTATCTGTTCACAAGTTGAAGAACATTTGCTTTGTTTTCTGTTTGAGGAGATTATAAACAAAGCTAATATAAGCATTTGTATACATGTATCTACATGAACATAAGTTTTAATTTCACTTGAGTTAATACATAGAGCTGAGATTGCTGGATCATATGTTAAACAGTTGCTTAACTTTCTAACAAAGCATCAAGCTGTTTGACACATAGTCTATACTACTTTGCAATTCTCCTTTCAGTATAAAGAGTTCCAGTTCCTCCACTTCCTCAGCAGAACTACTTAGTACTGTCAAATTCTCCGCATTTTTTTTTGTTTGTTTTTCTTTCTTTTTTCAAGAATAAGTGATAAAAGTGTCTAACTTAGGTCGTAATTTGCATGTACCTAATGACTACTGATTTTGGACGTTGTGTAGTATATTTATTTGGCATCCACGTGTCTTCGTAAAAGTATCTATTGAAATATTTAGCTCATTTCTTAATGTTTTGAAAATTGAAAAAATTATTCTGGATGCAAACCTTGTATCAAACATGTAATTTACAGATATTTTCTTCTAATTTTTTTTTTTTTTTTTTTTTTTTTTTTTGAGACGGAGTCTCGTTCTGTCCTCCAGGCTGGAGTGCAGTGGCCGGACCTCAGCTCACTTCAAGCTCCGCCTCCCGGGTTTATGCCATTCTCCTGCCTCAGCCTCCCGAGTAGCTGGGACTACAGGCGCCCGCCACCTCGCCTGGCTAGTTTTTTGTATTTTTTAGTAGAGACGGGGTTTCACCGTGTTAGCCGGGATGGTCTCGATCTCCTGACCTCGTGATCCGCCCGTCTCAGCCTCCTAAAGTGCTGGGATTACAGGCTTGAGCCACCGCGCCCCGCCAGTAGTGCCGTCTTTAAAACAGATGTGCTGATATATAACCAGCATGTAGTTAGCTATACATATTAAAATACATAATTTGATAAGTTTTGACATATGCATACACCTGTGAAATCATAATGACTATCAAGATGATGAACTATCCATCACCCTCAAAGGTATCCTCATGCTCATTTATTTTTTATCCCTACTAGCCCTTCCCATTATACTCCCTCTGTCCTTAGGCAACCACTGATATCCTTTGAGTGTAGATTCAGATGTCCCAGCTATATAACCACATAATAATAATAATAAAATTTACTCCTAGTAAGCCCCGAACCTAGTATTTCTTAATTCTGAGGAATGTTTATATCTCAGTTTTAGAAAACGTGCCTACGTATGTCAGGTTGAGTCAGATTAAGACACATTTCTGGCCTGCACTCCAGTAAAAGTCATTTAGACATAGTATTTATAGTACAGGTTGTGGAATCAGACAGAATTGAGCTTGTGCGAGCAAGACATTTAACATTCCTAGGACTTTGTTTAGAATCTCTTGAATGGGGATAGTACCTACTTACTGAAGGTGTGATCAAAATTAAATCATCTGTTTTACGTACATCTCTGAATTATGAAAGGCAAAGTTGAACTTTAACAAGCATTTGCTGTTTTACTGCTTTATGGAAGGCATCAACCATTAAAGGTACAGTAGTTCTGAAATGATTGGAGTGAAATCTTTCCCTTCAAAGATCCAACACTTGGATGAGGGATATTGGAATTAGAAATATATCCTGAGCTTCCCTAATTGTTTTACAACTTCTGTGATGATGGACACAAGCATTCCAGAGGCTTAATCAGAAAATATGTGCAATAGGCAGTAATGGTTAGGGCTGTTCATTCTATTTATTTAGAAGAAATCGAGTCTCCATTTTCTGTGATGCAATGAATGTAAAATTTAATGAATTTCCAACACTTAAATTTGTACAGAATTTTATTTCAAATTCTGAGCACTATAAACCTATTTGTCTACTTTTAATGATAAACTCATTTGCTTCTTTCCTCTCTCTCTTCCTCCCCATAGCAAATAGCATCTGTTGGAAGCCTAAAGACTAATTTCATTATCTGAACTTATCCTGTTACCCAAAACCATGTGTAGTACAAGGAAGAAGCTGAAGATGACTCTAGTTTAGCAAAGTCTAGATTTTTATCTGAAGCCACTCCTGGCAAACAATTACGGAATTTCAGATTATTTGGTCAAATAGGATTGGCAAGTAGGCTCCCGGAAATGTTCAAAGATTTATAAAGTGTGTTTGAAAGAAATATCTTTGTATATCAAACTATATTTATTTTACTTCTCGACTTCACCCTGCTGAGTATAAATTTGACACATTTCTTGGCAAAATCTTCTGGTAGGAGTCTACTGTGCCAATTAGTGAATAAACATTTTGGGAAAAGAGAATCAGAATCTACGGAGTCATTGGATTTTTCTCATTAAATTGTAAATATATTTTTCTTGTTTATTGCTAAGTATAGAGCATAATATTTAAAACTCTTCCTTTCTTTTTTGTCATTTGTTAATCTCTTGGGACATATTATTTAAAAATGAGATGCGAATAAAGACATCAAAGAAATAGAATTAAGTGAGGACCATTGTTTGGCCCATATGGTGCATTGAAATTAAACACTTAGTGCTAGACTTTGAGACAACTATGTTAGATAATTTGTGAAACATACTTCTTGAGGTAAATTACAGGACAGAAAACTTTCTTATTTCTTGTAAGCCAGATTAACATAAATACCTATTGATAAATATATTTCAGATGACAGGCCAAAGAAACAAAATGAAAAATTAAACATGGATAAAGATGACCTTTAGCCAATACAACACATTGAAGGGCACACTAACCTGCTTCTGAGGCTCAATTTCTGCCTCTAAAATGGGGTTACTAATAGTTATTACTTGACAGTTAAATCATATAAACATAAGGCATCTATATATAACATGAAATAAATGTGAGTCTTTTATTGTTTTATATAATTTTGGATGATTAGAAAAGAATACATATTTCAGAAAAACAGAAGAAAATGTTTAAAGTATTGCATGGTGCAATGTTATGAAGATTTTATTTTATCCTGAGGAATTGTGAAATATTAATAGCATATATCATGGTTTTATACTATAATGCAGCTGAATTTAAATCCACAAATAACTAGTAACTTTGAATCTCTCTCTAGAAATTAATTAACCCTTGCAAGTTTATCCTGTCAACAATCATTGTGGGGTCATTTTGTAAATTTAGGATTTAAAGATGGCCATAGGAGTGAGGTCATACTTTAAATATAGATAGATAGATAGATAGATAGATAGATAGATAGATAGATAGATAGATATTAATCCATTTATTTATGATACGTAAAGAAGAATAAAAGACAAAATTGCAATAATAATCATAGTTCAAGGCATAGGTTGGCATACTTTAAAGTATGCCTTTACAGGTAAAAATCACCTTTAATAATAAAAATATAGTCAACACATGCCATATACGGTCAAAAGATACAGTAAAATTTAAAAAAATTTGAAATTGGTTTTAGATTCTCAGTTTTTAAAAGGCATTACTTTTCAAAATGTCTGAGCATCTCTCGTGGAATATAATGAATATGTCTTAAAGGAGATTTTCAAAATCTTTCCATAGTTTTCATCTGTCATCTGTAGAATAATTGTTATTTTGACCACCAAGACTTTTCAAGGTGATACCCACTCTAAATAATTGTCATGAATTTTCTCTACCCTAATGAAAACTTCTTCAAAGAAACTAATCCTACTTTAAGGTTTATGAAACGCTTCTACTTCATTTTTTTGTATCCAGGAAGCTCTTTTACTATATATGGTGTGTCTTAAGAATGAACTAAATTTCTACTAAAAAGATATGAATATCTTGGGAAACTTTCTGTTACAGAATTTGCTTAGAAACCATTTCTCCGGAGGTGCTCCCTCTTTCCTAGTTGTGCAATGGTATTCCATTTCCTCAATTTTTTACCAGGTATTTTTGCTTCATCGTTTCTATGTTAGCTTAGTAGTAATTGTATACATGTGTTTGTTTGGTTATTTTTAATTGCTGTTTTTAACAGCTGTATCTCCATAGGCCAAGTAAATAATGCAGAGACTATTTTTCACTGTTTTCTGGATTGTTTTACAAAACACTCTTTAAACAGTCTTCAGAAGATAAAAGCTGTTTAATAGACAGCTGAGTATATTGAAACAAAACAATCTCTTCTTAGTAAGACACTTTATGCTAAACCGAAAGATAGGCACTGCAATTTCTTCTTACATAAGAGTTTTCTACAAGACATTTATCCATGTCTGGAACACCATGATAAGTTGTCTGCCTAGATTCTTATATTAATTTAAGCCGGACTTTGAATGCCATGTAAATATCATGATGGTATTAATAATCACACTCTAAAATTCTTTGGAAACCTGAGTGCTCATTAGACGTGAGTGGCAACTTACACTTTGCCAGGAACCCCATACATATGGGTATATCTTACTTATCTATTTTGGCTTAACCTGTGTAGAAAGCATCATATTATCAATTTTAAAAGGTGCCATGTGCAATATTGTTATTTTTCCCCTCCAAATAGGTGTGCTTTTAGAAATTTCTCCCTTTCCTCATAGCTAATCTCTGACTTTATGTCAGAAAGTGATTAATGAATTGCAATTATGCATATCTTCAAAATTCTTTAATATAAGGTATGTTTTAATATGTAGAGCTCAATAAAAATAATGATAAAAATGATAATAATGATGACAGTAACAATAAACTATCTAGTTTTAACTATTTTCAAAACATTGTACTTGATATATTGCATATACTGTCTCTAACCCAACAAATAACTAAACAGTTTCTAAACAGTGTTCAGAAGATAAAAGCTGTTTAATAGACAGCTGGCTATATTGAAACAATCTCTTCTTGGTAAGCCACATTATGCTAAACAGAAAGATAGACACTACAATTTCTTTTTACATAAGAGCTTCCTACAATAGTAATAGAGTAAGGAACACAAACCTATGTTATCACAGTGAATGACTGTAAGATAAATTGCATTCAAAACTCATTTCTATGCATGTATATCATTAGAGATAATTGGCAATTTTGATGAACCATTATATATAATTAAATAACTTCACCACTCCTACTGCCGTTTATATTATAGAAAGTGAGCAGAGCTAGTGGAGCTGAATGTTGTTCACGTCTTCCGAATCTTTTTATTTAGGATTCCAAATTTCTGTATGGAAGGGGAAAAAAAATCGAGGAATATTTTGCTTTATTCCAATGTCTGACTGAAGTATGAGAATTTACTTTAGAGTTGATATAATTAAGAACGTTAAAAAAAAAAATGACAGTACTAGCTAAAATAAACAGTGTGGGCACCACCAATCTCTTAAATTAAGAGAAGCAATCGCTGAGTAATGTACCACCCACACACATTTTAGTTTTGTGTGCTTCTTATTGGAGAGTACCACAGAGGGAAATGAATATATCTTATAACTTTTCTATTGTCTTTAGTTTTCACTAAATTTTGTCTTTTCAATTTCAACCCAGTTAAACCCTGCATTTTAAAAGTTTTGGAGGGAAGATCTCCTTTGTTTCTGAGAGTGAGAGGGGAGCAATCTTTGGGAATCTCTCGTTAAAGATTTAAGAAAGATGTTGTTTTCATTGGAATTGCCCAGTCCAGATATTTCACATCAACAAACCCCAAGAGTGCACAGATTCCGGGCTGGCTTTAGTGCCCCATTGTTACGTGTGAGTAGACATCTGAGGATTCACAAAACTGACACTATATGAAAAGCAGAAACAAAGGCAAGCAAACAGAAAAGAAAAAGTAGAGGAAACAGAGAGAGAAGAAAAGAGAGACAGGGAGAATCTCTGGACAAAAGGTGGAATTCTCTATGCAAGAAAGCCATCAGTTAATTGTGAAGGTGGTCAGAAGACATGATCACACTTGTACAAGTGTCCTTCATCAAGAATCTACCTGAGAATGGGCTCAGCTAAAAAAAAAAAAAAAAAAAAAAAAAAAGAAAGAAAGAAAGAAAAAGAAAATTACACAGTGATACGCACCTGACCCTCTCACAGCGAGTCAAAGGATCTCAGAAAGAGGTCTACAAGAAGACAGAATTGATCAAGAACTTGAGACAATCTTACTAATCTACTGAGAGAATCTTAAGAAAATTAAGGAATAGCATAGTAATACTTACTGGTTAAAAAAACTAAATAAAATATAATTTTAAGAGAAAAATAAGTAAGTAAAATGTGATATATGGCTCATTTGTGTATGTAGGTCACTTATTTAGCCATGGTAATATGGTAAATAAATACCGAATATTGATCTAAACCAAAATTATCATATATATGGAATTCAGTAATATTTGTATTATGGTAGAACTATAAGAAAAACTAAATCTTCATCTGATGTAGTAGTTATTTGATAATGCCTTAAATTTTAAAATGTTTAAGAAACACCACCATAAACACTTTATTTAGCTAGTATAATGTTAAATTTGACAGGATGGGGGGAGTAATGAAGGAGACTGATGCTTTGTTTAATATGTCTTATAGTACTCATTGATGCTTTGATATGTCTGCATCAGAAATAATGGTTGAATGCTTAAAATGTGTACATTATCCCATCTGAGGTTAAATTTTTCCTCACTCTAATAATATTAAACTTCTTTGAAGGGCAGGATTTTGCAATACTCTCTGGGGCTTTGTGAAACATTTAACCTACTTTAAAAGTTGATTAAAGAGGTCTGGATTTACAAAAATCTTCTGACCCTCGACTGAACTATAAATCCTCTCTCGTTTTTTCCAATATTCTCCCATTTGAGAAAACAATGAACAAATCAATGAGAAAAAGCAAGCTGCTTATATTCTTTAATAGTCTCTGCTGTTCCGTTTTTTGGGGGAAATATTTCATAATCAATCCCCTGAAACTGAAATGATGTGAAAGAATTGACAGATATTTAAATAAAGGACCCTTAAGTATAAAATAAATGGAAACTGTAGTAATAAGGCTACGAAATATATAAGATGGTTTATTCATAGATAATACAGACCTTCTAGAGAAAAATTTATACACCTCACAGAAAGGACAGGGACTTTGAAATTAACAATGAACTTCTTTAGAAATTCTGACTTTAATAGTTAACGTTTGTGAGACTTGAAACAAGATATCTTATTTAATAAACTCCACGAACCTCAATGTTTTACAAGAGGGGGAAAATAATAGCTACCTTAGATGAGCATTGTGGGGATTAGAGTAAATAGATATAAAATATCTAAAAGAATGCCTGGGGCATTGTTAAGTGTTGTAATAATTTAGTTTCATAAAGCTCCAATAAATAGTCATGTACATATTATTTTATAGAAGTATGAAGTTCAGAAATATTGGTGATCCCTTTTCTCGTTTGCAGTCTTCTCAGTACTAAATGGAATGACTAAGAGTATCTTTAATTACTAAACAACTCCTAACCTGAAAACAAATGGATTACATTGGTGGCCGACTCATGGAGGAAGTTCTTGCAGATAGAATCTACAAGGCCAATTCAAAAAAAGGATACATTTCTAGAAACAATATCCAAGGTGCCACAACACCTTGTCCACACTCGTCAATTTCACTGTCACCTTGCCACTATTGACCTTAGTGTTGACACTTCCCAGCGTCCAGAAGTTGCCCCTAAAAATTATGAATTCCACACTGGGAAAGCAAAGTAAAGTAATTGTTTTGTGGGTTATTGATACTTTGGAAGGGCCATAGAGATATGGATGCATACATAGCTCAAAATAAAAGAGAATTTATTCTGAAACATGGCCAAGATAAAAATGTCACCTAAGTTCACCAGGCCATCATTTGAGAGTAGCTTTAGCAGATTAATACATCAAAAAAGCCAACAAAACAAAACATTGAAGTGTAATTATTTATTAAATACTTGAAGGAATTACAGTAGTTGAGTGGAATCATATTTAAAAAAAAAAAAAGATGAAGAAGAAAAACAAAGTCTTTAAAATTTCTCTTTGGATCCCTTTTTCTCTCTTCCTGAAATTCAAAACCTCAAGGAAGTTGACTTACAAGATGTTCCTTTTATAAAATCAACCCACTCCCAAAATTCCTTTATCAGAGCAATCTGACTTTAACGCTGTCTTCATAAGCTACTTGTTTGCATTTTTATTTGCATAAATTTAGGGGTACACGTGTAGTTTTATTACACATATATCTTATGCAACGATGAAGCCTGGGCTTTTACTGTAACTATCACCCTAATAGTGCACATTGTACCTGTAAACATGATTTATCCCTCACATCCCCTCAACCTCCCATCCATCCAAGCCTCCAATGTCTGTTAGTTCACATTTTATTTCCATGTGTACACATGATTTAGCTCCCACTTATAATGAAGTATTTGACTTTCTGTTTCTGAGTTATTTCACTTAAGATAATGACCTCTACTTCCATCCATGTTTTTGCAAAAGACATGATTTCCTTCTTTTTTATGGTTGATTAGTATTCCAGGGTGTGTGTATATCACATTTTTTAATCCAGTCATCCATTCGTGGACATATAGGTTGATTCCTAAATAGTCACTCTGACTTCTAATCTTTTACTCAAGATGATACATTTCTTGAGGACAGGAATAGTATCCTGTGTTTCAAAATCACCAGTTTTTAATTATCTCATAGATTATGCAATAAGTTATCTGTTTACCTTAGTTCATTCTGTGCTGATATAATAGAGTGTCACAGGTTGAGTAATTTATAAAGAATAGAAACCTATTTCTCATAGTTCTGGAAGCTGGCAAGTCCAAGATTAAGGTGCTGACAGGTTCAGTTATCTGGTGAGAGCTGCATCCTTCAGAGGAAAGAAAATCTGGGCTGTTACTGGCAGAAGGTGGAAAGCCAAGAGAGTCAAATGTGTGTTAAGTTTCTTTTAAAACTGCCTTAATCCCAATCATGAAGGAGGAGCCCTCATGACCTAGTCACCTCTTAAAGGCTCCACTTCTTGATACTTTCACATTGGCAACATCTGGATTTTGGAGGCGGCACATTCAAAGCATAGCATTCAGCCCCTGTCCCCCACAAATTTATGTCCCTCTCAGACACAAAATACATTTATTTCATCCCAGTAGCCCCAGCTCAAAGTCTTATTCCAGCAGCAACTGAGTCTCATCTAAACATAGTATGGGTGAGACACAAGGGTGTGTTTTATCCGGAAGCAAATTGTTTTCTAGCTGTATACCTGTGAAATCAAGCAAGTCTTGTGCTCTCAAACCTGTGAAATCAAGCAAGTTATGTGCAATGGTGGGACAGGCAAAGGACAGACATTTCTATTCCAAAAGAGAGAAATACAAATGATGAAAGGAATAACAGGTCCTAAGTAAATCCAAAACCCAACAGGACAAAGGACATTAAATTTTATGGCTGGAGATATCATCTTCTTTGACCCTATGTCCACCTTCCAGACACACTGGGGTGAAGGTTGGTTTGCCAAAGCTCCTGGAGCCCCCACCCGCATGGTTTTGCTCGGCACAGCTCATGCCACAGCTCTCATGGGTTGGAATCAGGTGCCCGCAGCTCTCCAGTTTGGCACTGCACACTGGTGGCACTACAGGACTGGGGTTTGGGGGAGTAGCCCTGCTTAGCATTGCCCTAGTAGGGGCTCAATACAGTGGACTTGACCCCATGGCTCCACTGGGCATTGCCTTAGTGGAGACTCTGTTGTGTCTCTATCCTTGAGGCAGACCTCTACCTGAGCCATGAAGTTCTCTGAGGCATCACTGAAAATCCAGGTGGAAGAAGTTATGACTCCATAGCTCTTGTGTGAGTGTGAAATTAGCACCATGTGAATGCTTCCAAGGCTCACTGAGTGTGCCCTCCAGATCAGCAACCCCAGCCACACCCAGGCCCACCTGAGCCATAGCTGGGACAACTGAGGAGTGCTTTGCCAAAATGTGGAGAGCAGAAACTTGAGGTGGCCTGACCACTGTGGCCCAACATCCACATATGTCCTGGGCCCCTACCTTTAAGCCATTCTGCCCTCAAGGTCCTGGCTCCCTGGGACTGTGGCAGTCTCAAATATATATAAAAGTCCTTGGGGTTATTTTAAAAAAAATTTTTTATAAATAACATCTGGCATCAATCTATTCATAGTAATGTCCTTATCAAATGATTGCTTAGCCACATCCTTGGCTTTTTCTCTTAAACATTTTTTAATATATATTTTTTACCTAGGCAAGCTAAGAATTTTCCAAATATTCATGTTTTGCTTCCCTTTTAATTATACATTCTATCTTTAATATTTTCTCTTCTTGCATTTTACTATAAGCAGTTAAGAGAAATCATGCGACACCCTGAACATATTGCTACTTAGAGATTTCTCCTGCCAAATATTTTAATTCTAAACTCTTAAATTCTTCCACAAAGTTCTGGGTCATGAACATAATTCAGCCAAATTCTTTGCCGCTCTGTAACACAGATGGCCTTTCTTTCCATTTCCAATCCCTTGCTTCTCATTTCTGTCTGAGACCTCATCCAAAGAGTCTTCACTGTCCCAACTATCTTAATAATCTCGAAGAAGAATGAGACTTTTCCAACTCTTCTATTTTTCTGAGCTCCTACAAGAATCACCCTTTTTGATCCATTTATGGCAATATAGACTTTGTCCAGCATTTGCTTAAAAGCTGTTCTGGCCTCTACCTGTTACTCAGTTCCAGAGCTGCTTCCACATTTCCGGGTATGTGTTATATTGAAACTCTACTCCCAGTACCAATTTCAGTCTTAGTTAATTTTGTGTTGTTATAAGAGAATACCACAGACTGGGTCATTTATTTCCAGTTTGTTGTAAGAAAAAAAGCATACAATCAAAATTAAATTAAAACTCCATAAACTGAAAAAAAAAATTCTCATTTATTTATTGAGAACAGAAATTTATTTCTCACAATTATGGAAGCTGGACAGTCTAATTTCCAGGTGCTAGCAGGTTTAGTTTTCTTATGAAAGCTACAGGCATTCTCCAGAGAAGAAGAATGCTGTGCCCTCATACGGTAGAGAGAAGAAGAACAAGAGAACCACGTGCTACATGAAGCCTCTTTGAAATGGATCCTAATCCTAAAGAGAGTAGCCCTTATGGTCTAACCTCTTAGAGGTCCTATCTCTTAAAACTATGACATTGACAGCACCTGAATTTCGGAAGGCACACATTCAAACCATAGCACTGCTAAGTGAATGATAATCTAAATTTCTGAATGGCATGGGACTTATATTCCAAGAACTGAGAAAACTTGGAAATATGAAGAGTTTGTATGTGATTAACGTGAATATTTTCTGATAACTTGATAAAAATATAAATGTTAGTGAATTAGATTTTATAATTATTTGAATGTTCTAGATGGAAAATATTTAGATTGGTGGCCCACTTTTATTTGGGAAATTTGTCTTCTTCAAAAACACGTAATGCATTAGGAGAAACAGGTATAAAGCTGTGATGAAGAAAGAAGCCTTCTCCTTGGCCAGCTCCGTCAAAGGCACACTAGCAATCAGGGACATGCCATGATGCCATGAGATCTCCTCAGAACTGCAGAACATTTTAAGAAATTTTCTTATCAGAGCAGATAAAATAAACAAATATTGCTATTCGGATGGTTTTACAACTAAGTGGTTTTATCCAAAGTATATGGATTATGGATTATACATAAATTAGAAATAATTCTATTTAAAACTGTGCTCTCTTGAACAATTCTAATTTAAGGATTTACATAAGGGTACTGCTAAAACACTTACCAAATTCTCAGATCATATAAAGCTGAAAGAAGGACTCAATTAGAATCCAACAGGATATCAACAGAGGAAAACAATGGATTGAATTAAGAAGATAAAATATATTAAATATAATATTTGCATTTAATCAGTTCTGAATCTATCCTTTACTGCCATCCACTAATGCTGACCTTAACATCTCACAAACTTCTCAATTTAAAATGATAAAAATACGACTTAAAAACAATATGTAAAACATATTTAGATGTTTTAATATTTGCATAAGTGAACAATTTTTATATGCTCATATGTACATTTTTGTTTTTGCTAAAGTATTAATGCAAAATTAGCTCACTTCAAAGGCTGTGTAGTGTCAATAAAGAAGGCATGTTTCTCATGAACAGCTTAAAACTACATCTGCAATGTTCATTTTTGCCACAAACTATAGTGTATAGAGAAGATGCTGTCAATTGACAAGTGAATCAAAACCTAATGTATAAGAAACTGATTAGAGAACTGGAGTATAAACCAGGAAGGCAAGTCACAAGGGAGATTGAAGAATGGCCCTAAATATCGGTACAGTTACCATTGCAAGAAAGTTTTAACCTGTACTGTTTGGTCCTGAAGGTACAATTAGGACCACAGTAACCGTTTCCTGAAGCAAGATTTTACTTCAATGTTGAGAGAATCATACTTTTTGAGAGCACCCTGGAAATTTTCAACCCTTGGCTGAGATTGTAGACAACATTCAAGCAATGAATTGGTCGTTAACTTTAGATGACCTCTAGGATTTCATTCTATCATGAGACTCTATTGTTCCACATACATATTTTCCACTTCCAAAGCCCTGAACTAGAGAGATATTTTCTGAGCATGTGATTAATGAATTACTGTTTGGGATAGTTTCAGGTTTATGTGCTTATGATTTAAAACTTCTTA
This sequence comes from Rhinopithecus roxellana, assembly GCF_007565055.1. Classification (NCBI taxonomy): domain Eukaryota; kingdom Metazoa; phylum Chordata; class Mammalia; order Primates; family Cercopithecidae; genus Rhinopithecus; species Rhinopithecus roxellana. Next base: position 140,833,057 of record NC_044553.1, on the reverse strand, counting down.
CTCTTGGGAGATGGCTAAAATAGAGAACATCTTGAATTAATATTCTAGACCAAAACTGATTGCAAGTAAAATTAATCTCCAAATCATGTAAAGAGCACTGGCTAAATTATTCTTAGAATTATATAGTGGAAGAAGGAATATGTGTGATTATAATTCATCCATATTTCGGCACATATATATAGTGATTTATAAACCATCTATAAACTGAGCTACAAAAAATATATCAAGGGAAATATGCAAGCCTACATTTTATGATAGGTTTCAGAAAGCTGTAAAACCTTAAGTGGCTCCAGAGATCAACATTTGACTGCATTTTGTTTATAATACAATATTATTAAAAAGTCAGCGGCTAGCAAGAGAGCTTAGGGTGATATCAAGTAAACATTACCATTTGTACTTAACAATTGACATTCTTCTCAGGCTATCCAACTACATATGATCTTCTCTGGCTGTCCAAATACATATGACATTTTTGCTTGTCATTGTATAAGTCAAACAGGTACAAGGGGCAGTTTGAAATATCTCTTCTTTCAATATCACACAAATTCAGCATTTATCTCTGAAAAGAGCAAATCATTCTAATGGGAACTGAATAAATTAATAAGCATAAAATGTTACTGCTTCTTCTCAGCATTAAATAAAAAATAAAAATTTTAGGCCATTTGAAAGAAAAGCAGAACGTAGAATGTGTTCGAGAGAGGGGGCAGGTTTGTTAGTATAACTACCATGCTGAAAGAAATATTGCTCTAAGAAACATCAATAGCTTACTATAGTTAAATGGAAAGAATAGTGTGGTTCTTTTACTTGTGAATAAGGGTGGCATTTGAGTTCTAGAATTAAACCCTTGTGAAGAGGGTTGAAAACATTTCCTCACAATAGGAAGACTTTGGCTTACAGTTACCTGCTGACCTCACTGTAGAGGCTGACATTGTCCCAGTGTAATTGTGTTTAGTCTGCCTAAGCCAAAAACTAACTTAAGATAGACTAAGATCTCTATGACCCTAAAACTGAAGAGTACACGGGAGCAAGGGAGTTTGGTGCCATCTTCCAGGTGCCTCAGCAGTCATGTGACGTGTTCATTCTCTCAACAGCCCACATGGAAAGAGAACATCTCCTTTTCCACTTCTTCTTGAGTTCCTGCCACTTAGGGAACTTCAATAAGACTTGAGTCCTCATATATTGGCAAAAAATAATAACAATCCATTAAAAACTCTCAACAGCAATAAATCAGATTCGTCAGAAATAACAGAAAATACACTGTCTTAACAGGCACTTTAAGGGAGAATAGAAATTGAATTGAATTAAAAATAATAAGAATATTTAATATTCATTTTTTACACTGATGATAAGAATAAAAATTAATGCAACCACAATAGAAAAATGATGCTATCTTCTAGTGGTGAAAATGTCTATCCAAAATGGTCTAGCAATTTTACTCTAGAATTCCGACAGTAATGAGAAACACGTTTTCCACAAAACATGTACAAAATGTGCATAGTGCATAATAACCAAAAACTTGAAGCAACCTAACTCTCCATCAATAGTAGAATATATAGATGTTTTATTAATGTATGTATGTATGTTTCCTTTTTACAGTGGAGTAAAACACAGCAATGGTAAAGTATTGCTGTGTAGAACAATGTGGATGAATACTGTAAACATAATTCTATAAGCCGGATACAAAAAAGTATCTACTATATGATTCTATTTATAGGAAATCAAAAAGAGGCAAAACCATTCAATGATGGCTGACATCAGAATGATAGTTTTGGAGGGAAGGACCACGTAAGGAATAAAAGAAGCTTCTGGGGTGATTATTCTATATGGTCTTCTGTGTGTTGATTACAATTTGGAGAGATATATGTTACATATAAATGTATGTAAAATAAATTTAGTTGTTCACTTATAAGTGTGCATTTTATATATGTTATACTCTTTATATATAAAGCTAAAAAGGAAAACTCATAAGAGGTTTAGAGATTTTAAATTATAGATTCAAATATAGCCCTCTCTTGTCCTGAAGTATACCTCTTCAAGCTAAAAACATGATTTTTCATTAAAGCAATTATGCAGATAAAGAGAAGAATATGGTTAACTTAAACATAAAGAGATAAAAATCATAAATAAGGAGATGACACTTGGGTATATCTAGAAATGTAACATCCCTAATAGACATTATGGAAGTAGAAAAGAAGGATAAGGAAGAAATAATTTTTAAAAAGACACATCCCCTGAACTGAAGAAAGCCCTGTGCATGTAGATTAAAAGAGTATATGGAATTTTAGAGTCCTAGCAATGTTTGAACTCTAAAGATAAACAGAAGCATGCCCAACCAGAAAAAGTAATTTGCCTACAACAGAGAAATGAATGAGTTCATGATACTGAAAACTTGAAGACAAGATTTATATCCAAAAATTATTTGAGCAAAAAGAATCTATCTCTAGGCTTTCTAACCACATATCATCCATCTGTTAGGACGAAAAGAAAATGTTGAAGTCATTCTGCCTATATAACTGAATCATAGTCAGGTGCTTGCAACTGCTTTTCAGGCATAATGTACTGGGAAGAACTGGATACTCATATATACTGAAAATCTACCATCTTCGAAGACTCGGCTAGAATTTTCACATGCACTATTTAGTCATTACAATAAGGCTTACTGAGGCATAGGTATTTCTTAATATACATGGAGATCAAGTTATGAAGCAGAAATGAAGTCCAGATATGTATAATAGTTTTTTCCTATACTCTGACCTTAAGGGAATCTCAGCTCATGTCCTTCCCCACCAAAATATTATATTTTGCTGCTGATATTTTATTTCCCTGATTATTTTAATACAGGCTTTATCTCTTGGTGAAATGTTGAAATGCAACTATCTCTAAAAAAGATCATACTTTAAACTACCAGACATTTTTACCTAAGGAATAAAAAGAGGAGCTGGGATAATAAAATAATAGATTTTGATAGAAGGGTATGGAAAAAGAATACTCAGTGGTAAATAAGTCTAGTAAAATTTCACACTAATAAGATTCCCATAGATGGAAAACAAAATAGGTTAATTTTGACTAAAGGCTGTAAGTTTAGACAAATTATTGGTGTAATTTGTGGGTAATTTAGTGTCTCAAAATGCAGACATTACACTGGATCTAATGTTGAACAACATACACAAATTCGTTGCTGTACTAAGAATAAAAGAAAAACTAGGAAAGCTTGAATTCTTCTTACTGAATGGAGTGTTCCTAGTGAATTTGTGTAGGCTGCATCCATATAAAAATATATTTGAGATAAGGCACTGGGCGTTTTCAATTATGCATCCACAGTTGGATTATTCTCTAATATTAAATTAGGTAACAAATATGTTATTTTCTGTGCAAGAAAAGTTATGAATGTTTAGAAAAGAGTTGAGGTAAAAAACTTGCTATTGACTAGTTCAACTCATGAAAGAACATAGCTATAATCATATTGTCATCATCATTACCACCCCTATCAGGATCATTTTCCTTTTCCTCATCCTCTTCATCATTTTTGCTTGAAAACTCATGGGAAAAATCCTCCAGAGGGAAGACCATGTGAAGAACTATTCTAGTAATAATTTCACAGGATTTCTCTAGTTTCCAATATTCTATCTAAATTGTGCAACATTATCTTTGATTATAGTTAGAGACATTTGCCTGTAAAAATATTATCACCAAATATGGTTAGTTTTAAGATTATTTGACAGGGCAGCAATTTATTTTTATGCCCTAAAATGAAATCTTTCATGTAGATTCAATACTTTCAACATGTAATACATGATGCTCTCATATTGCATGGGTAGAAGACTCAATCTTACCCTCAGATTTTGCTTAGGTGTAATACCATGTGGTCTGCATACAAGCTTATCTTCAAATTCATTTCCAAATTAAATACCCCACTCCTCTAGCACCCCAGAGAACCATTCTCTTCCCAGAGTGCTTTCTGAAACTTGTGTATCTTCAAATTCAACCCACATTTTACATGACTCTGGCATCGTGCCTTCCACAGGACAATTTTAATCATTAAATTCCAGAAGCAAATCCAAAAGAATTTTAGTGAAAGACAAATCTTTTTTTCTGGTTGCTTCTATAGAATGTGCTCTGTTTTCTGTCAGATTTGGTGCAAAAGAGTACTTGAAAATACCTGAATTTTATAGTTGCCTTCTCAAAGGCAATTTGTTCCAAGCATATTATACTATGAATTTAAAAACTCCATCTGTATTTCAGGGGAAATTTTACCTCTACGTCTGTGATTAATTAATATTAAAGTCATCAAAATACAGTCTAGTGAGAGTCATTTGATGTCCAAGTGCCCTTTTATGAGTCATTTCAATCCTTCATTTTTAACCAAGAATCTTTTTTTAAGTCCAGCCGTAAATAGAATTCAACCTCTAAAAATGTCTCGGGTTTGTGTTGAAATGTAGAGCCTTTTGGAATCAGGGAAATTTCAAGTATGTTCTTTTCTATCAATTATTCTGATTATTTTCTGAAATATAATTCAGTGCTCTTAAGATTATAAAATTGGTTCATTTATCTTGAGGGTAGGAGAATTAATGAGGTGCTACCTGGCCAAGCAATTTCGATTCAGACGCAGACTCTAACAGTGTGATTCATATTTGTCATTACTGCTGGTTGTATTTACTTTTATAGGTATGATGAATCTGGTTTTAATTGATTATAGTTGCATTGACTGTATTGCCATAGTGAATCACTAGGACAGATACTGCCATATGATCCACATATCTCTGAAATTCTGCCTTTTTATTGACTAAAGCGTGGTAAATCTCTAGATTTTTTTTAACGTGCATGTGGGATTACTCCATAATTAATTTTTATTAGTTACAATTATTGAGAGCTATGTGCCAGCCACTGTATTAAGTGCTTGAATTAAAAAACACATTTTCTTTTACATTTAAAACAACCCTGTAAGCTAGGTATTATACCCAGTAGGCCATTAGTTAGTGACAGCACTTGAATTTAAATCTGGAACCATTTTCACTTCCTTTCTACTATTTGTCATGACCTGCTCCAGGCAGATCTAAAGAGAGTAAAAGTATCCCTCTTTTCATTCTGATGGATATATACTAGCTGTTCCTTAAACTTCTTTAATTTCTATGTTAATTTTATATAGTCTTAGTGACCTTAGTAACCTGTTTTACCCTCTCTCCATACCTAATATAATATTTTTGATAATAATATTTGAAAATTGGAAAGTTTCACATAAATATAAAATACTTTTCTATCTACTTTCTTATTTAAAAATTTCAAGAAACCTTTTGGAAGTCCAGAAAGCATATTACTAATTCTGTTTTTTCTGGAGAAGAAGCTGAGGCTAACAGAAGGCAAATCATTTGCCTAAATCATAAAATTAACAAATAATAAAGCTGAAGTGGAAATCAAGACTTCAGATAAAAGGGTAGTGCTCTTGCTACTATATTTCACAGTTTAGAGAAATAAACTTTTTTTCATTATATTTAATAGCATACTAGATCCCTCTAATCATGCTATAGAATACCATATACTATATCTATCTACTAATATACACATACATGTGTTATATATATGTATATACACACATATATACAGTATACTACATTGATTCACTATTTTTCTATATTTGAGTTAATTATACTATCTAATAATAATAATATTATTGACCACAAAAATAAATATGATAGCTAGTTATATTTATTCATTGTCTACCTGGCTGCTCTTCGCTACATACTTATATAATTCTTATATTAATATAGTCTAATAAATATCAGTAGATACTATTAAATACATAAGGACACTAAGGGACCAGAGGAGTTGTCTGTCCAAGGTGACCAGGAGATTAAGATACATTTTTACATAGATATTTATTTCCTACTTCAAGAAGTATTTAGTATTTTAAGAAAGGCTATTTTATGTAATTTCTATCTTTTTGTGGCAATTGTGTGAAAATATTCCATGTTTAACTGAAGCTTTGCTAGAGATAGTAAAGGAGAATTAATTTATTTAATAGATTTCCATTACTTAAATTTGCAGAGGTCATCGGTCTGTTTACCAACAATGGGAAAGGTAACTTTCATTTTTATTTCTCTGGTTTCCCAAGGGACACATGCTTCCATTATCATTTATTTGTTAATACTCTACTATGTTCCACAGCAACTAGACTCAAAGAAGACAAAGCTGAAGTCTTCTGTCTGGTATTAAATACCTTGAAAATATCACAAATAAAAGCCTGCATATGATGCCTGTGTTTGTTCTGCTCTGGGTCCATTCCAGCCCACCCCTGGCCCTCACCACCACACACATACACAGATACTGCACTTCACGCTTCTCTCAAATGAGGAAAGAATGATCATTATCATATTGATTCTGGCCAGCCCTGTTCTATAGAGTGAATTGGCCATTAGATAACCTTGCTTTTCGGCCTTTGTAAACTAATGATATCTATTAATCATGCAAGCTCCAGAATTTGTCTCTTCCAGTAAAAATATTCCCAGAAAGCAACTTATATATTTTGGTAATTCCATTTGCCACCTCCCATTAATTTTTATCCATCCGAAGTTTTATTTGCCCGGTCTATCCTGAATAAATATTTCAAAAACAATTATTTACAAAAGCATCAGAAAGAAAAGAATTATATTTAGTTTAATTGGGCGCTTGAGAAAGTTTTTGTTTAACAACAACAAAAAAAGATAAAAACACAAAGTTGCAAAAAAATAAGAGAAGTTATTCAAATTGGAAATGCAGATTTGTGGTAAAACAGAAGTAAACAGAGCTAATACATCTTTAGGATGTTTTGCCTTTAATCCAAAGCATTAAAATCTGCCTAAAAATAATCTTATCGCTGTCTCAAGGTGTCTCTTGCTTATTATTTAAGTCGTTTGTCCAATCTACAGCCAAGAGGCCACATGCGGCCCAGAATGGCTTTGAATGTGGCCCAACACAAATTTGCAAACTTTTTAAAAACATTGTGAGATTTTTTGACTGCATATATATGTTTTTTTTTAGTTCATCAGCTATTGTTGGTGTTAGAGTATTTTATGTATGGCCCAAGACAATTCTTCCAATGTGGCTCAGGGAAGCCAAAAGATTGGAGATCCCTGATTTAAGTCAATTGCCAATAGTGATACTTATAATTATGTCTGTTACGTTATTGAGGACTCACTAAGGATAGATATGTTTAATTCCTGTCATCTGATATGTGGGAAATCTGTGATTGAGAGGCACCCAAAGAGCCTTCAGAGCCTTTAACATCAAACTCAGCCATAAAGATTCCTAGACTGGTCATCAAGAACCATCAAGGACATGATTGTGTTCCTTCTCCACTCGCATATCATTTAGATTCAATTGACTAAAATTACAGATGAGAAAGTACAGATGAGAAATTTTCTCATCTTCAACTCAACCACGTAAAAAAATTTTACATGCTCTTTAAATAACCAGAGCTGCATGGTTCATTATAAGAGCAGCTGGACACACGTGAATGTTAAGCCCATAAACTCTTGCTAGTGTAAATAAGAAACATTTTGATTTTATTTCATTTAATTCATTTAAATGTAACTTTAAAAATTAACAATTGAAACACTGTGAGTTTTTTTATGTTAAGCACATCTTTATTGTTTTGGTAGATCTAAATTTCACATTAACCATTGCATCATGAAAGGGATCATTGTGGTATCAGTGTGTGCAAGTTAGGTACTTGTGTTATATCTAGTATTGCACATAAATATATCACTGATATAGTCAGTGTTAATGGGTTGATTTGATCAAATAAGTTTTGCTATGCACTGAAATAACATTGCAAAACATTTATTTGAATAATTTATGCAGAGAGCCAGAGTTACAATTATATCATGTAATTGTGGTTAGTATTTAAATTCAAATACTGATTTTTAGCAGTAACTATTTATATACTTCAAAAAGTATATATAGACAACTTTTAAATTTTAAAGAAAAAACTGTTACTGATGCAGTATTAAGTGAGGATGCAGAACCAAGTAATATAATCTGAAAGTTATTGGAACAAGGTATCTCACATATGAAAGTGATTAGAGCAAAGTATGTCATAAATTTCACTATGAAGGCATACTGAAATTTGCTGATAAAAAGCAAAACAAATGAAAAGGTCTTGTTGCTCAAGAAAGGAAAGAACAAACTAGATAGTAGACAATGCTAAGAAACATTTTCAGTAAGTACATAATGATTTTGATAATAGGTTTCCTCTCTATAGTAAAAAAAAAGAAAGAAAAGAAAGAAAAGAAATCAATTCCTTGCAATTATAATTAAATATTCAACAAAATTATTTAAATAATCTTTAACCATATAAGCTTATACCTTGGGCCAGCTAGAAGTCATTTAGATTCTTGCACAAAAAGTAAGTATAAAAAATAGAAATAAAATCTCAATTAGATATAGAGACAGTAAATGAAATTATTATTTCACTTGTAAAAGTTTTGTTAGAAAATCACACAGGAAATACTTAAAATAACTTTCTTTTGCAACACGTGAAAGATCTTTGGTTAAGTCACCAAATAATTTCCTGTGGACTACAAGACCTAATTATTAATAATATCAAGCATCAATTACTTCAAAATTTGAACAACTGTGAGTACCTCTTTTTAGATTTGCATTAGTTGTATTATATAAAGACACTGCCTGATTAGTAGTTTGGGTATACTTTAACTAAAAAGATTTTGAAATCTATAAACATAATTTTAAAACTTTCAACTCTCCAAAAATGCATTTGTGGTTTTATACCTTTCAAGGAAGAATTTCAGGTAGAGAAAAAAAATTACTTCTATCCCAATAAACTGTCTTACTGCTTTGTTTCACTGCGTGATGCATGTTAAAAATATTCTTAGTTTTCTGGAAAAGATTGTAAGAGAAGTGTCATGGATATAGTTGTTAAACTGTAGACTACACAGAAGAAAATGCTAAGAATGCTATAAATGCCATGGAACTACTGAAAAATATTAAAATCTTGTGTTCTTTAACAATGTTCAGTGAGTTCTGAAATAATTTTGCAGATCTACTGAACTTAACTAAAATTCATGTCTTTCTTGAAACAAAATAAATATTTTCTCAATATTCACTAACAGTGGCAAAAAATTGTCAGTGTGAGATATTAGACTACATATAAATGACTTAAATTTGAATCTCTGAGTAAGGAAAATTTGTTTTATGATCTAAACAGATAAAATGATTTAGGTTAAAATTGAAGCTTTTCAAGATATAAACAAACAATAATTCTATACATTTTTCTAATAAGAATCAATTTCTAGAACATTTTAATTATCATTGCTATGTAAAATGGCTGAAAACTATAAGAAAAATTGTGTTGATAGTGATAATTTTTCAGTTCCTTTTAAATTTGAGCACTAATCTTTTAAAATCAATGTTAATATTAGAGTTGACACAAGAGTTTGTACATTTCTTTATCTTGGACAGATGGAGTTTGAAACTAATTTCTGTTTATTAAAAAGTAAATGATTTATTTATTTTTTAGGATAGTTGTAAATTTATAAATTTATGTTTTGGCTAAATATCTTTTAGTTCATTAGAAGCCCACTTATATGAAGAGATGTTACTATAGCACTTATATTGCCAGGAGTACAAGTTGGAAGTCAAAGAAATTTTTATAAAAGTGTAGGCACATATCCCTTCTACTTCTCCTTAGGAAGCAAACATCAGTTTCCTACTCTTAAAACTCATATAATAATAACAATATGTTAATATCACAGTGGGTAACATGTCTCAAAAGAATCAGAAATGGATCCAAGAATACAGGGAAAATCTCTCTACAGAAAATAGTTAAATTTTTGTGGAGAAGTTTTTAAGATAAAACTTAAATGAAAAAAAAGGTTTAAAGTTATATAAGTTCAAGAGCCACATTCTACATGAAAATGAAAAATAACAACAGAAGAATAAGAGTGCTCTGTTACTTTTTTTAAACTTTTATTTTAGGTCCAGGTGTACATGTGCAAGTTTTTTACATAGGTAAATTGTGGGTCACAAGGGTTTGGTGTATAGATTATTTCATCACCCAGGTAATAAGGACAGTACCCCAGAGGTAGTTTTTCTATCCTCTCCCTCCTCTTACTTTCTACCCTCAAGTAGGCCCCAGGGTATGTTACTTTCTTTGTGTCCATGTGTACTCAATGTTTAGCTCCCACTTTTAAGTGAGAATAAGCAGTATTTAGTTTTCTGTTCCTGCATTGGGTTGTTTAGGATAATGGACTCCAGCTCCATCCGTGTGCCTGCAAAGAACATGATCTTGTTCTTTTTTATGGCTGTGTAGTAATCAATGGAATATACATACCACATTTTTTAATCCATTCTACCATTGGATTTAGGTTGATCCAATGTCTTTGCCATTGTGAATAGTGCTGCAATGAAAATATGTCTTTATGACAGAATAATTTATATTCCTTTGAGTATACACTCAATAATGGGATTGCTGGGTCAAATATTCCTTCTGTTTTAAGTTGAGAAATCACCACACTGCTTTTCAAAATGGCTGAACCAATTTACATTCCCACTGGCAGTGCATAAGCTTTCTCTCTTCTCCACAACCTCACCAGAATCTGTTACTTTTCTACTTCTTAATAATAAGCATTCTGACTGGTGTGAAATGGTGTCTCATTTTGGTTTTGATTTGCATTTCTCTGATGATTAGTGATGTTGAGCTTTTTTTTTTTTTTCATATGTTTGTTGGCTGCATGTACATCTTCTTTTGAAAAAAGTCTGTTAAGTGTCCTTTGCCCACTTTTTAAAGGAGTTGTTAGTTTTCTGCTTGTCAATTTGTTCCTTATAGATTCTGGATATTAGGGCTTTGTCAGATGCATAGTTTGCAAACATTTTCACCTTTCCTGTAGGTTGTCTGTTTACTCTCATGATAATTTATTTTGTTGTGCAGAAGCTCTTTATTTTAATTAGGTCTCATTTGTCAGTTTTTGTTTATGTTGCAATTGCTTTAGACATCTTCATCATTAAAATTTTGCCAGATCCTATATCCAGAAGGTATTTCTTAGTTAATTGTACGATTTAAAGAAATAGTTTTAGCTTTTACATTTATGTCCATCTCAATCCATCGTAAGTTGATTTTTGTATATACTGTAAGAAAGAGGTCCAGCTTCAGGCTTCTGCATATGGCTAGCCAACTATCCCAATACCATTTATTAAATAAGGAGTACTGTCCTTATTGCTTAATTTTGTTGACTTTGTCAGAGATCAGATGGTTGTGGTGTGTGGCTTTATTTCTGAGCTCTCTATTCTGTTCCACTGGTCTACGTTTCTGTTTTTGTACCAGTACCGTGCTGTTTTGGTTACTGTAGTCTTGTAGTATAGTTTGAAATTGGGTAACATGATGCCTCCAAAGTTGTTCTTTTGACTTAGGATTGTCTTGCTTATTTAAGCTCTTTTTAGATTCCATATGAATTTTTGACTAGATTTTTCTAATTCTGTGAATAATGTCATTTGTAGTTTGATGGAAATAACATTGAATTTATAAATTGCTTTGGATACTATGACCATGTGAATACAAATACAAAGTAAAATTTTAAGGGAGCATAATTCAGTTCTTGGAATACTTTTAGAAGTGCTTTGAACAACTTGAGTTTGTGGATATAATTTTGCAACTAAAATTTTAAGAAATCTAAATACAGATGAAATATTTCCAGTAAACAAAATTAGCATCTGATTTAAGATGTGCTGTAGTTATAAATTATAAGATTTCAAAGATCTAATATAAAAATATAAAATATGTTAATACTTTTATATTGAGTGCATGTTGAAATAATATATTGGAGAATTATTTTATACAAAATGTTATTAAAATTAATTTTACTTTTTTCTTTTTGTTTTCTCAGTGTGGCTATTAGAAAATGTTTTATTATACATGAGACTGACATTAAATTTCTATTGGACAGCACTACTTTAAGAGCTAATTTTTTTGTCCATTTAATAATTGATTCGGCATCCATATAGTTTATTTCATGCATTCTTAAAGTTGTAAGTTTCTGAAAAATCTACAATATACTTATTATTTCTATGTCATTAATGAAACCTCAATCTGTTAAAGTATTTTGCTTCAAGGGCTTATGATCCTAGTTGTATCATTTCATCATAATCAGCTAAATTATCCAAACATTTTGTCTACTGCATGCCCAGACTATGGTTTGATTCATATTTTGTCTGAATAATCCCTGTGTTCTACATAACCAGTTAGAAACACCAGTTGAAATGCCATAAATGAGAAGTATACCATGAATAAAAAGTTAAAAAAAGATTCTATTTCCTTGTGTCAAAGTCTTTCTGAAAATGTCAGGGACAGTCGAATATGCTTTTTTTCTAAAGGAAGTCACATTAAAATAATCATATAAGGGAGTCATCATGGCTTTATCCAAGGTGGTGCATTTCAGTCATAAAGTAATTATTTGTTCTTTTATATCATGCCAAAGAAAAACATAAAAGGAAGAAAATAAAGGGAAAGTCTCAGATATATGAATTAATATATATATATATATTTGTGGAATAAATTAGGATTCCAGACAAATACTTGAAATGTAATTCTCTTGAAAATGTCTTAAACCTTTACTCCTTTGTGGATTGAGTTTAATACATACTACTAGCAAATTTTTTCAGAAGTTAAAATACTCTAAAATCCAATATTAATTCAGTGATAGCCAAAAACTTATACAAACCAAAGATTAAGGGATGTGTGTGGTGGCTCATGCCTGTTACCAGAGCACTTTAGGAGGTCAGGATGGGCAGACCACTTGAGCTCAGGAGTTTAAGACCAACCTGGTAGTAGAATAATTTATAATCCTTTGGGTATATACCCAGTAGTGGGATGGCTGGGTCATATGGTACATCTAGTTCTAGATCCTTGAGGAATTGCCATACTGTTTTCCATAATGGTTGAACTAGTTTACAATCCCACCAACAGTGTAAAAGTGTTCCTATTTCTCCACATCCTCTCCAACAACTGTTGTTTCCTGATTTTTAATGATTGCCATTCTAACTGGTGTGAGATGGTATCTCATTGTGGTTTTGATTTGCATTTCTCTGATGGCGAGTGATGATGAGCATTTTTTCATGTGTCTGTTGGCTGTATGAATGTCTTCTTTTGAGAAATGTCTGTTCATATCCTTTGCCCACTTTTTGATGGGGTTGTTTGTTTTTTTCTTGTATATTTGTTTGAGTTCTTTGTAGATTCTGGATATTAGCCCTTTGTCAGATGAGTAGATTGCAAAAATTTTCTCCCATTCTGTAGGTTGCCTGTTGACTCTGATGGTAGTTTCTTTTGCTGTGCAGAAGCTCTTTAGTTTAATGAGATCCCATTTGTCAATTTTGGCTTTTGCTGCCGTTGCTTTTGGTGTTTTAGACATGAAGTCCTTGCCCATGCCTATGTCCTGAATGGTACTACCTAGATTTTCTTCTGTTTATTGCAGCACTATTCACAATAGCAAAGACTTGGAATCAACCCAAATGTCCATCTGTGACAGACTGGATTAAGAAAATGTGGCACATATACACCATGGAATACTATGCAGCCATAAAAAAGGATGAGTTTGTGTCCTTTGTAGGGACATGGATGCAGCGGGAAACCATCATTCTTAGCAAACTATCACAAGAAGAGAAAACCAAACACCGCATGTTCTCACTCATAGGTGGGAACTGAACAATGACATCACTTGGACTCGGGAAGGGGAACATCACACTCTGGGGCCTATCATGGGGAGGGGGGAGGGGGGAGGGATTGCACTGGAGAGTTATACATGATATAAATGATGAATTGATGGGTGCTGACGAGTTGATGGGTGCAGCACACCAACATGGCACAAATATACATATGTAACAAACCTGCACGTTATGCACATATACCCTAGAACTTAAAGTATAATTAAAAAAATGAAAAAAAAAAAAAAAAAAGAAAAAAAGACCAACCTGGGCAACGTGGTGAAACTCCATCTCTGTGAAAGAATATACAAGTTGACCAGACGTGGTGGTGCATCTCTGTAGTCCCAGCAACTCTGGAGGCTGAGGTGGGAGTATTGTTTGGGCTGAGGAAGTTGAGGATTCAGTGAGCAGTGTTTGTACCACTGCACTCCAGCCTCAGTGACAGACTTTGTCTCAAAAAGACAAAAAAAAATTATCTCTTACATCCATGTTTATAGTTGTTAGGTAATTTTTTTTGTTTGGCGTGTAGTAAACTGTGCCTTAGAGACATCATGTTTTATCTCCTCATTTGCCTGTAAATAAAATTCATCCTAATAAAAGCAATAATAAATAATTATGATGATGATAGTATATCATTTACATTGATCATTTCCCATTTCCCATGAACTTTGTGTTTAACATGTATTAATTTGTTCTATAACATATTTAATATCATAACAACCACAGGAGCTAGCATAGTTATTTCCCCAGTTTCTAAATGAAAAAAAAAAAAAAAACTCTCATTATATAACAGAGAAGTTAAATTGTGAAAAGTGATATTTATATCAATAATGTTCACATTTTGTACCATTTCTGTAAGTGTATAGCCATAAAAATAAGAAAAAATTCCCTGCTTTATTCCACTAATATTTTGGATTGTTTTCTTTTATTTTGTCAAATAAAAGCATTCACAAAACCTTCTCAATTCTTGAAATTTTCTATCCTTAGGCTTTTCTCATATTAAACTTTTGTCTTATTCATTCGTTTATTGATATGAATGTATTGATATCATTCATATCATTTATTGATGTGAATTTACTGGTTTATGAAATGATTTACTGATATTTACTAACTGCCTTACTTAGGCATATTTACTAAGTGCCTTCTATGTGACAGGCATTGTTCTAGGCCTTAGAGACTGCACTAAACAAAATTAAAAATATATATCCTTTCTAGTGGAGTTTACATTTTAAGGAGGTTTGAGGCAGACAGAAAATGACTACGTAAAATATAAATCTAATCTGAGTGTGAAATGTTTAATGGAGAAAGATATAACCAGAGGAGGGTGAAGCAGAGTTTCATATTGAGGTCTGTGAATGCTCTTATAAATATTGTCTGATGAGTGACAGGGCAAAGACCTAAAATGTGACAATTAGGGAAGATCTAATATTGGTGAGAGAGCAAGTCAAAGTCAAGTGAATTCTTGACAAAAGGGCCTTCCAATCAAAATAAATAATCAAATATAAAAACCCTTAAATGGGAGGGCAGTGCACGTGGCACATTTAAAGAACAGCAGGGAGGCAAAGAAGATTTGCCAAAGGATTAAAAGTCAGGTGAAAGAGAAAGGTAGCAGCCATGGATAATTCAACTTTATTTTATTTATTTTATTTTATTTTATTTTATTTTATTTTATTTTATTTTGCATAACTAACTGGAGAATAAAATTACCATTTACTGAAATGTGAAAGATTTCAAGTAGAGCTGGTTTTAGAAGGCAGTTCAAGAGTTCATATGGATATATTAAATGGGAGGTTTCTAACAGACACCAAGAAGATATGCTAAGAAGGCCTGATGATTCTGGAGTCCAGAGAAGTCTGGACAAAAGCATAGGCATCTTCATTGTATAAATACTATTTACATCTCTGAGACTGGATAAAATCACCAGGAACTGTGTATTTCTAAAGGAAATAAGAGGTCTTAAGACTGAGCATACAACATCTCAATATTTAGAATTTAAAGAGAACTAGTCAAAGGAACCCAAAAAAAGGCCAGTTATGTACTAGAAGAAGTAGAAGAGTGTGGTTCCCAGAAATCAAATGAAGGGAACAGTGTGAGCCACTGAACCAAATTACTCCCTATGGGTCAAGAGGAAGAGCACTGGTGACCACCACCTGTAGCTTTGTGGGGGCCGGGGGCCATTGAGAAGGTCAGTTTTAATGAACTTTGGGGTACAAAACCATACATGACATTGGTTTAAGTGTGAATGAGAGGGGAAGAAATTAAGACAACAAATAAATAGATAACATTTTAGATTGCTTTTCTCTTCACCTATGAGAGAAAAATAGTGGCTAAAAGCACAGATTCTTGGAAACTAACTGGTCTCAAATCCTTGCTCTGGCACTCAGTAAAGCTTAGTCTTGGGTGAGTTTTTTTACCATGATGACACCTAATTTTCTCTACTGTAAAATGAGGAACATCATAGGATGCACTTTATGTGGGTGGTGTTCTAAGTGTTACATTGACAATTCAATAAAAGATAAACAGAAAAGTGTCTGATACAGAGTAATCATTTAGATGTTATGGGGCATGATCAAGTAAATTTAACTCATCCTTCAAAGCCTGGTATGAGTTTTACTTCCTTTATAAAATCATCCCTTGTTTTCTTATCCACAGGAATTAATCTATAGTGAGTGCCTTGAACTTTCTATTGTTACACCTTATTAAACAAATACTGCTGCGTTTACCCTGTTTTCCCTTCTTGATTTTAAGTTCCTCTAAAGCAGCTTTATATCTTATATTTTAGAGGGTGGCAAGATCAGATCTATGATCTACAATTAAGACCTATTTTCTTGTTTGAGCCTGTTTTCTTTTTGTATAACATGGGGACAATAATGTATCAATTTTTGTGAGGAATTCTATATAAACATCAATGAAAAATCTGAAAGAGTACATATAGTAGATGCTCAATAAGTGTTTATTGATGTCCACAAACAAATCTTCACGTGGGCATTCTTAAGTATACTCTTATATGGATGTGATGCACTTCCATAGATTTTCCTGAAAGATCGACACGTATAATATGTTCCTTAATATGCACATCGAGAATCTACCAAAATACTATATTCATGAATCTTCAACTCATATTTGACTGCATTCTTGCTGTCCTTGTTTTATCCTTGTTTCAGAAAGTTGTTTGATTTTTTTCTTTAACTGCCAGTTGCCCAGATAGAATGGGATAGTCTTCACTCACTCACTGGAGTATATAAAAAGACTTCTGCAGAAATCTTGGCCTCAAATGTAAGGAATTGCCAAACTAATCAAAGTTTGGCAGTTATGGCAGAGCTGCAGAGAAGGCAATAAACTACTTTTGTGGGTAATTAAGTGGTTAAAAAAAAAAAAAAAGAGAGAGAGAGAGAAAAGTTGAGACATTTGATTAGGACAAAAGTAATTTACATTGAGAAATTTCAATGCCACATACAATTTTCTGATTGTAGTAGAAGAAACTTAAAAGTAAAGAAGGCACCATTTTTAAAAAGAAAAAAAAAGGAAGGAATTACTTCCTACTTACAAACTGAAAATTACTGTGGCAATTTGTAGGAGGTAGTAATGTGATTCAACACTATTATCCATTTTAGGAAGACTTGGTGGTATTTGCATAAAGTGCATTCATGTTGTCAAAATGTATTTGCTAGCACAATATTTTTTTCGGTCTACCTTTAACACTACTGTGAATACAGGATAAATATAACTGGCACTCTTTATAACTCTGATGTGAACATTAAAGATGTCTGCCTTGTAAGATGAGTACTGTAATAAATGATATGTTTTACGTATAATGTTTCTTTGTGTATGTTGGGGTTTGAATAAGGGCACATCGGTTAGAATGAAAAGAATTTTAGTATACTTAAATATTAAGTATGATTTGATGGATCAATGAATTTGTGCATGCTACACATGTATATTGAATGACTACTACATCAAGCTAGGAATTCGGAGGAATAAAACAGATCAGGACTCTTCCCTTCTCTAAGGGAGACACATAATAAATAAGAAAACAAATAGATACATGTTATAATTTCAAATTTCAATATGTGTATGTATTAGTACATTCTCACATTGCTATTAAGAACTACCTGAAGGGCCCGACATGGTGGCTCATGCCTGTAATCATAGCACTTTGGGAGGCTGAAGCAGGTGGATCACCTGAGGTCAGGAGTTCGAGACCAGCCTGGCAAACATAGTGAAACCCCATCTCTACTAAAAATACAAAAATTAGGCATGGTGGCAGACACCCATAATCCCAGCTACTCAGGAGGCTGAGATAGGAGAATTGCTTGCGCCTGGGAGGCAGAGGTTGCAGTGAGCAGAGATCACACCACTGCACTACAGGTTGGCTTCAGAGCAAGACTACTAAAAAAAAGAAAGGTTTAATTGGCTCACAGTTCCACAGGCTGTACAGAAACATCGCTAGGGAGGTCTCAGGAAACCTACCATTTATGGAGGAAGGCAAAAGGGAAGCCTGCCCATCCTACATGGCTAGAGCAGGAGGAAGAGAGAGTGAAGCAAGAAGTGCTACATGTTTTTAAAGAACCAGATCTCCCGAGAGAACCCACTCACGAGCCAGCACTAGGGGAATGGTGCTGAACCATTAGAAACCACCCCCATGATCTAATCACCTCCGACCCGGACCCACCTCCAACACTTGGGATCAAGATTCAACATGAGATTTTGGTGGGGACACAGAGCCAAACCATATCAGTATATAAAACACATAAGACATGGTAAAGTATTAGAGAATACTTTGAGGAAGCGATGGAGTAGGATTTTAAGGAGGATGGAGTAGATATTTGGGGAGGGCAAGTAGCGAGGACATGAGCTTTGAAAATAGATAGAAAGAGAAGTCCTAATTTGAAAATGAGCATGGCTTGTTTGAAGACCAGGATGGTTTAAGCAGAGTAAACACAGAAGACAGTTGGGGGTGAGATCTAAGAGGTAAACGGCCAGTCCAGTGAGAAGAGTTTAATACAATCCTAAGAGTGATGAGAAAATATGATATATCCAGGGTCATATTTTTGAAAAAGAAATTCTATTACAAAAGAGATGTACTGTTTTTAAGCTATTGCAAAGTGCATCATTCCAGAGACACTCCTGTGTATCATCCCCTAGGACTGATCCTCAAACCACCCAGTTAGGTAATTATTACCTCTGTTTTATAGTTGAAGAAACTAACGTTGTCAAGAGTTAATCAACTTTTGAAAGTCAGTGGTGGAGCTGCCACAGCAAGCTGACTTTGTGTGACTCCAATCTCTATTTTATCCTCTTTTATCTATAGCATACTGCCATCCAAAGTTCCATTGTGTTCTCTGCATCTACCAGCATTTATAAAGATACAAAAGCAAATCAAAATAAAGAAGCACTTTTGTAAGGGAGCTAAATTAGGATGCATATTATGATGCTAGGTTTTCCATATTCATTATTAATTTAATTATCATTACAATTTTGTAAGATGAAGACATTATTATTTCTGTCTCATGGATATGGGAAAGCAGGGATCATGGAATATATCTGCTCTAACCAAGGTCACATAACCATTATGGTAGACTCAGAGGAGGATTATCGTTCTGTCTAACTTCCAGGCCAACGGTCTTCAAAAAGAGTAGCCTATACAGAAATGATGATATTCCACTTATTCATTATACCTCTGTTTGTATTTGTGCTGTAATTACCTTGCTAAGGTAGAAAGTTGTGATGTCTGTGTTAAACTCTAAGCTTCACTGACACAAAAGCACCCTGTAGCCTCTCAGTTACCTAACCCTTCAGAATTCCCTCAGTGGCCACAAAGACACTTAGAACTTCTTATCAGTGAAGTTATAATGAATTGAAGGCAGACAATGAAAATGGGCAGGACACGTAGAAGCTCTTTTGAGAAACTTGGCATTGTAAATACTCGCCCAACTTACTAGTTTGACCCTCTAGAAATTGGAAATTAGACAGTGCTCTTTTGATTGATAACCAGGAGAGAATGGTCTGATTCTGTCCTGGCTAAAACAGAGCAAATGAATTATTTGTACGAGATCATCTCTGGTTCTGTGTGAAAAGTCTCTTCACATCTAAACAAGCTTAAATTAGGAGTGATTTCTGATATTCCATATACTTTAGTAAGGAGTTCCCATTTTACAAGTAAGTGTGGGTGGGATTTTATTGCCACTATCAACAGGATCGAGATTACTTTCCTGCTTTTGATTTTGTTCTTGTTTATCATATGCTTTATTCTGTCTGATATTTATCACTGGTATTGCCAAGAAAGAACAAAGAAACACTATTATCTAGCATCTTCACACTAAAAGCTCTATTTTTCTCTTTTATTTGAAATTCTGCTGAAGCATTCTTCAGTTCTCATGTTTTCCTTCCAAAAATGTTACAGCTAAAGTGAAACATGAGACTTCGTTGCAGCGATCATTAAAGCGGTTTCTACAGTGAATCAAAGAATCACAAAGACATAAATCCTGTTTTTTGAAACCAGGAAAAAGGTTAAGGTCACTGAGAAGACTGAATATTCTGCCTAAGCCATTTGATATTAGACTCAACAGACTGAAGCTAGGAATCCTAGAGATTTTTTTTCAGGGTGCAATTGCAAGTGTTAATTTTGGAGCTACCAATCCCCCAAGAACAAGCACTAAGAAAAAAAAAAGAAAAGAAAAAAGAACATTTTGGAAGACACTGATGCATACAATGTATGGAAGGGACATTGACCTATCAAGTCAAGCTAATTAACCTAAAAGAACTTAAGTCACAGTCATAGACAAGCACTTTAGTAAGGGGTCAAAAGTAAGTGATGAGCATGCACAGATAAAATTCCAAAATTAAAAAAAAAATTCAAACAAGGGTTGAATTTTTGGTGGCATATGTCAATGATTTGTAATACTTCAGAATATTCTTAAAAAGTAGAAGGAGACCTTCAAAATCCCTCTAATTTTTAAACTAAGGAAAAATATATCACTCTTTGTATTGTCAGATTTCTTACTTGTTCAAGATTAGGTATCTAGTTAAAGATAAATGAAGATGGTGTAAAAGAACAATTGAATAATTTAATTTGGTAATACGGACACAAGAGTCAGGAAGGGTTGTTCAATGTTTAAAAGAAGTAGGAAGAAAAGAAAACAAGAAGTATGCAAAAAGGCCACAAGATCCTATGTTTAAACAATTTCACTTTTAAGTAAATATATATGGAAGAGAAATTAATAAATATATCCTACAAAAATACATACTAAAATGTTTATTCATTATATCCTCAGACAAGGAAGACCCCAATTGTCCATCAACATGAGGCTGGAAAAAAACTGTGGCATTTGTATACATTGAGATACTGGGATACTATGCAGGAATGAAAAGGAAAAAACCACTGACACACAAAGCGTCTTGGACACAATTTTGATATTTTGAGGCATGAGTAAAGTGAGATATAAAAACTACATATTATGTCTATATTAATATGTAGTCTTTACTAATACACACATAATTATACTAATATAATATTAATATCCATATAATTCTATTTATAAGAAGTAGAAAGAGTCCAAATTGATTAATGGTGGAAGAAATCTGAATAGTCAGGTCACCTATGGAGTGTGGCCGGGTATTTACTGGGAAAGAGAAGCACCAAGAAATATTTTTGGGTGCTTAAAATGTTTATCTTAATCTGGAAGATAATTACATGAATGTAAACAAATGTTAAAAACACAAATTTGAGTGCATTTTTTGCACCTTTTGCATGTATTTATTCTCAATTTTTTTTTTAAGTAGAAGAAATATCAAGGGCTTTAAAAACGAAAAAGAATGCCATAGAGGTCTGTAATTCCCAAGACAGTGTGCCAACAAACAAACCAAAGGAAAGTGCGTGAAGCAGAAGGGCATAGCTTTTAGCCTCCTCTTCCTCCCCTTCCAGGGATTCTCAGTATCACTATCCTTTGAAGGATGATTAAAGCGTTTGATTATCCTGCAGGCGACATATTTCCTGCTCTAACCCTGCCTGAAACAGATTGGGTCCTTTTTCACAGACAACAGATCTAGAAGGACTTTATTATATTGTGTCCAGTGGATATGCTTGTACTATGACTCAATGTGCAATAGAACATCTTTGAATCCATTCACTCACTATTGTTTAGCATTCTCTGTAAGTTATGAGATAAAGGTACACTTAGGGAGATGGCATTAGAGGGTGAAGCAGAGGTTTAAGCATGTAGAGCCTTATGTAAGCTGAAAGCGGCAGGGTGCTGTTGAAGAGTGTTCAGCAAGTGAGTGAGCTGATAGATTTGTAGTTTAGGAAGACTAAACTGGCAATGGTGTGGAGAATATCTTAAATGTGGCAGGTGGAACACTTAGGATAAAATCACAGAAATCCAAAGACTTAGTGACAAGGGCCTGGATTATGTAACTGGCAGAGGAAATTGAGAAGAGGAAATAGTTATGAATGCCACAAAGGAGAAAAAAGATATATCAGGATCTAGTAGTTTATCATACAGAGATGTGTGAAATACAAAATGAATTAGGCAGTCTCTGGACTCCGGTTCTTACATGTTTTATCCGGGTTACAAATTGTACATGGATTACCACTTTAAATCTGCAAGCAATTCTATGAGGAAAGTCATATTAGCATTCACAGATTGTGAATGAGCATATTGAAGCACAAAAAGCTGAAGAAACTTACCCAAGGTTTCCCAGCCAGAAGTCATAGAACGAGATTTTTACCTAGACTATGCACTCCTGTTGCATACTCATAATCAGTAAAATAAAAAATAGTTGTCTGGGCAGAGGGAGGAATTAAATTAGATTAGGGAAAGGACAAGATAGCCAAAGTAATTGCCTGTGAGAGACAATCAAAGAACAGGATATCAAAGAAAAGACATCAGAGAACTAAAGGGCAATTTGTTGTTCCAAGAAAACATGGCAGAAATATGAAGAATTATGAATAATAGAGTCAGTGGTGAAGGCATGGACTAGATGATGGAAAGCCTTAAGGGCCATACTAAAAATGGTGGGTCAAGTTCAGTGGTTCCCACCTGTAATCCTAGCACTTTGGGAGGCTGAGGCAGATAGATCACTTCAGTCCCAAAGTTCAAGACCTGCCTAGGCAGCATGGCGAAACTCAATCTCTATAAGAAATTTAAAAATTAGCTGAGTGTGGAGTGGTGCACACCTGTAGCTCCTGCTACTTGGGAGGTTGAGGCAAGAGGATTGCTTGAACATGGGGAGTTTCAGGCTGTAGTGAGCCGCGAATGTGCCACTGCACTCCAGCCTAGGAGACAGAGTGAGGCCTTGTCTCAAATAAAATATAAATAAATAAATAAAAAGAAAAATGGTGGACTTGTTCATGAGGACTGAAAATAGTTGAACTATGGCAATTATGACCACTTCAGTTTCTAAAAGACTTTAGCTTTTAAGCCTCCAAATATGATATTGGGTGAGTTATGTGGTGTCTTTGAATTTCGCTAACTCTGTTTTTAAGTGGGAACATTTGGCAAGGATTAAATATAAAGCTCTTTGTAAATTTAAAAATTATCTGAACTTTATTTACATACTTATATTCTGCCTTACTCTAGAAAGAATCTGTGGTCTGAGGTTGCTTATAAAATACACGTAGTACCAGAAAAAGCTAAGTGAAAAAAGGCAAGGATTTGCTATTATTGCTTATGTTGTTGAGAAAAAGCACAAGCATTCCTTGATACCAGGCACAAGTGGCAATTCTGTCTTACTGCATATTTTACCTGTTCTTTAATTCCAATTTGGCATTTGTTTCTGGATATAACATAGGAATGATTCACAGATGTAAGTTTTTTTTTTCTTCACACAAGAAGCAGGGATTCATGACCAGTTAGAAATGTAATAAAAGCAGATGCAGAAAGTATAAAGACAGGAGGCTTGCAGAACAAAGGGTGGGAACTGAGCACATTGAACAACAACAACAAAAAAAGTGCATTTGACATTGAATTTCCTCCAGGAGGCTAAAAATAACTGAACTGTTGAAATCTCGCAAAGCCGATCTGATCCCACTGGAAAAATATGTTAAGCTTGTTCGTTTGTTCTCTCTCTACCTCCCTAACCAGAATGTACTGAAGTTACGATTTTAAGCAGCCTTATGGTGATGCTTCTGTAGAACAGCCCCAGTGGAGCAGGCATGAAGGAAGGTTAAGGGGAAGAAAGGAAATGCCCATGCATCACTTTCAAAATATTGCCGAGTAACTCGCATCACTTCAGAAATATATTTACCAGGTGAGCATTGGAATAATATAAATTTAGAACAGGCAACATCATGAAGTTACATTAGCAACTTATTTGTCAAATAAAAAGTATGGGACTTTTTTCCTTGTTGGTTTTTATTTTAATGAATTGAAACTTTCTATAGTTCTTTCGGTTTGAAATAGGCCCTGCTTATACACAGTAGGTGAGCAAATGTACTGGGCCCCTGCACAGCCAATCTGTCTGTTTTCTGATCAATACTGACTGCTGTAGCTGAATTGATTATGCAGCAATTCTTTAGGCAACCAAAGTTAACAGACTACAAGGTATATATATATTTCAAATATATGCGTAACTGCCACTTAAACTGCTAAACTGATCAATAGACCATGCCTACATCTTTGATTAGTACATAACTTAAAACCCTTGTTTTGTGATTTTCTTCCTCCCTGCCTCCCTCCCAGTCTTCTCCCTCCCTCTGTATCCTCTTTCTTCCTTTTATGTTCCTTTCTTTCTTTCTTCCTTCTTCATGGAAGAGAAGATGTAGTCTGTGCTGTTTATTTGAAAATATCCAAGTAATTGCTGGTATGTTTTGGTTTGTTTAATTTCATCATGATAGTTTGCCCATCACAGGTTTAGGCAATCTTACAGTATTCCTTATATATAGATCAATAATGTTTACTGATTTCTTAAGGAGAATCCTGGTGGCAAAAACTTTTAAGAAAATTAAATGCTTATAGTTAATTAAATATGCAATATATATATGTTGCATATTTCAATGACTATAAGGAGGAATTCTCTCCCCTTCATATATGTGAGACAAAAAAAGATTAATGATTAATTTTGAACATCTCTCTCTTCATATTCACTTTGATCTAGGGTTCAGCTGCCATTTTGTCAGCACAGGGCTATAGGGGAGGAACCTTCTCTCCACTGTCTGAAGATTGAATATTGGATGAATCCTACATCTTATTTCTCCAGCTGGAGTCCTAGATATTGGCAGGAGGGGACATGGGATAAATTTTGTTTGCTTCAGCTAAACTTACAGTTCATTAGCGCCTTAGTACTAGCAATCTCACTTCATTAAATGTGTTTATTTGGTAGTGTCAGCTTTCCTTTTGAAATGTCCTTAAATAATAATTGTGGTCCCTTTAAGGCTGATGCTTCACACAAGTGAAGAATGAGTTTTGCTGCAACAGGCAATGGGACCATTAGTGCTTTAATCTAAAATGAGCAGCCCAGGGTCATTTGGATAGTTCAAACTGAGAGATTAAAGCTCTTATCTTATGCTGTGAAATGTAATGTAAAATTTGCAGCCTAGTCTTTGGGAGTGCATTTCAGAAGAATTTTTATGAGTTTCCAAATCTAGAAAAAGGCCTTATTTTGTTTTTTTGTTGTTGTTTTTTGTTGTTGTTGTTTTGTTTTGTTTTTAAAATAAATGCAGTAATAAGCCAGCGATGTCACTGATGGTAGTAAGGTGAGAATAAACACATTAAAATAAAAGCAATGATTAGAGATCTCTTCCAGGCATTTGCAAAGAATTATATTAAAAAATAGACATCACACACACGCAAACAAGCACTTACCTTGAAACAGCTCAGAATATGTAAAATGATCAAATTCTAACACTAAAGTATTAGAGTAGGGTTCATTGTAATATAAGTACTGTGACCACTGAATAACTGTCTGTATTATAATTAGTAATTCTTTAGCTACATTCTCAGTCAAATAAAATGTCGCATAACCAACTAAAAAATGCTGTGCTTACCTTAGAAACTCGAAATGAAGTTTAAACTCTTTAGATTTGTGTCAGGGTCTGAAAGTAAACATTGCACAAGAAGATCTTTTTTGCTCATTTGGCGAGTAATATTTCTGGTGGGTTCCTACTCTTGATTTCACTGACCTCCAGGGAAATCAATTAACTGATATTTTTCAAATAAACATATCCCAGGAAGCAACTCTCTGTTTCCTGTTGAGGTAGTTTATGCTGGCAAAATACATGAAGATATTTTAATAGAAACAAGAAACAACTGAACTATTTATATATTACGATACATTATTTTAAGAGAGTATATTCACTGGTATTCTGATTTTATATTCTCACATTTACATGAACATAATCACTGACATTTCTGGCTATATCTTCATAATTATTTCATGAAAAATTTTTCTTTTAATTCAATATTTAAGTCACATATTTGAGAAAGTGGAAGTCTCATTTTT
The DNA here is from genome assembly GCF_007565055.1 of Rhinopithecus roxellana. Classification (NCBI taxonomy): domain Eukaryota; kingdom Metazoa; phylum Chordata; class Mammalia; order Primates; family Cercopithecidae; genus Rhinopithecus; species Rhinopithecus roxellana. The sequence continues at coordinate 140,806,933 of NC_044553.1, read as the reverse complement.
AATGCATATTACACAGGACATTTTCAGTAAGTGTGTCTATGATTATTGCAGGTGTACCCTCTTCTTTTATTCTTTTTCAATATCATCAACAAGGTATGATAGGATAGTGACAGAAGATCTTCTTAGTACCACAGAGAAAAATTCAAGATTTTCAAGAAACTAAACCTATAATGACCATCAAATTGTTAGGACACAATAGTGGTAAACTGTAGTTTTTGAGCATTAAACTGGCACATTCAAAATAAGGCAACTAACGTTTTGATGGATGGCTTTTAGTTGGAAATATACTGGTCATTCATTCACTTAGCAGATAGTCAGTGAGAATCTACTATGTGTGAGACACTTTTTAAGATCTGGGAATTAAAGAAAGTGTTAAAGAAGACAAAGTATCTGATATCATCGTAAAAAAAATATGGGGAATTTCTGTGGATGATGTGTAATGACTAATAACAGAACAATACTCTTGTTAAGCACAACCACACACACACACCAAAAATAAACTACAGAGAATAATAATTTAAAAATATCTGTTTGAGGACAGCAGAAAGGTAGATATACATTGAGAACTAGATGGGCTAGCATTCCAGATGGAGTAGAATCTCAAACAGGCTCCAATCATATGAAGACAGTTTTACCCTGATGGTATTTTCTGAATAAGGATATGGGCACAAAGCAGAGAATTTACCCACTGAGGGCTGTTGCTGGTGTTCAAACTTTGGGCAGAGGCTTTGAAAGGTGGGCTCAAGAATATAAATGGTCACCATATTGGTGCATTGGCCATGTTCTGGGGCAATATAGGTTGGAAGGGTAAAATCCTAAGAAAAATGATAGTGAAAAAAAGTGAAGCTGTCAAGTCTCCAGAGACAGAGTTCCATATACATCAGGGGCTGGAGGCCCTAAAGAAAACTCCAGGCTTTGTTGGAAACCCGGACAGGCAGGTAATAACAAAGAAAAAACTGATCCTTACCAAGAAAACAACCTAGCCACTACTAAGCACAGATTAGTGCAAGCAGTTCTCAATCTACAAATTTAATAAATCAGAAGGCAAATACCTCTCTGGAAGATGATTGTCTTGGCATAAAATTATTTAAGCAGAATTTCAGATATAATAAAAAATTACCTCACATGTTATAACACAGGCAGCATACCTAAAATCTCAGAGAGGTAACAGACAAGACATGTGAATTCATAAATGTTTCAACAATTGGATTTAATTATAAAGGACAATAGAATTACAAGAAAATTTTCAAGAATACAGAATAAACATGAAGACAAAGATGAAATATGGATAATTTAACCAGATAATTGTTATCTTCAAAATAATCAAATGGGAATTTTAGAATGCAAGTATATTTCAATATTTTAAAATCAGTGTAAATCAGTACATCAATAGACTAAACAGAACAAAGATTATCCCAAGAGATAACGAATAAATGTATCACATTATTCAATATATATTCATGATACAAATTTTCAGTAAGAATAAACCTGTTCAAGGAAGTCTACAAAAACCTGTGGCTAACATAATGTACAATGGTAAGAAGACAATGATACCCTCTCCCAACCTTCCTATCAAACGTTATACTGGAAGTCTCATGCAGTGCAATAAGCCATTGAAAATAAGTAAAATGTAGACAGATTGGAGGGAAAGAAGAAAACATTTTCTTCATTCTTATGATGCCATCCCTATGTAGAAATTGCAAAAAAGTATATACAAAAAAGCATACTAGAACTAATAAGTGATTTTCCAGGTCACAAGATACAAGCTAATTATTCAAAAATCAATTGTGTATCTCTATATTAACAATGAATGGTGGAAACTCGACTTCTTTTCAAAATTAGCACTTATAATATTTCTACAAAAACATGAAATATTTACAGGAAGTCAGACAAAATGTATGCAGGATTTTGATGACAAAAACTATTAACCATTGATGAAAGTAATCAAAATAAATACTAAGTAAATGCAGAAATATACTGTGTTCCTCAATTGGATGACTACATATTGTTAACATGCAAATTCTTCCCAAACTAACCTATAGATTTAATGCAGTCCCAATCAAACCTCAGCCAAAATTGTCATATTAGTATACTAGCTAATTTTAAGTTTTATATGGAAAGGCAATAAACTGAAATAGTAAGAATGATCATGAAAAAGACCAGAACTCATGATATCTAATTTTAAGACTTACTATACTAGAACAGTGAATAAGACAGCATGACATAGTCCTATATACAAAATTAACCCAAAATGGATGATGAATCCAAATATGAGAACAAAAAACATAAACATTTTAAAAGATAATCCAGTAAGAAATCCGTACAATATTAGATAAGGTGTGTATTTCTTAGATAGAATACTAAAATTATGATTCACATACACCAAAAATGATGAATTTCAATTCATCAAAATTTGAAACCTCTGCTCTTTGAAAGATACCATTTGAAAGTGGAACAGAAGAAAATTAAGATAACCCACAAACTGTAAGAAAATATTTTCAAATCATATATCTGTTTAAAAATTCTGTCCAGAATACGTAAAGTAATTCCAAAACTAAAAAATGCAAAAACCACCAACCCATTAAAATAATGGCCATACAATTCAGGAAAATATGCCACCAAAAATATATATAGATGGCAAAAGCAATTTTCTCAATATTACTGACCATTTTGGAAATGGAATTCAAACCCACAATGTAATACTAAGAAACACTTATTAGAATGGTTGAAAATGAACAACAGAAGCAACAAATACTGACATGCCAAATCATGTCTGTAATCCCAGCTCTTTGGGAGGCCGAGGCAGGTGGATTATGAGGTCAGGAGTTCAACACCAGCCTGGTCAAGTTGGTGAAACCCTGTCTCTACTAAAAATACAAAAATTAGCTAGGCGTGGTGGCACGCACCATAATCCTAGCTACTCGGGAGGCTGAGGCAGGGGAATTGCTTGAACCCAGGAGGTGGAGGTTGCAGTGAGGCGAGATTGCACTACTGTACTCCAGCCTGGGCTATAAGAGTGAAAATCTGTCTAAAGAAAAAAAAATGCAAAATAAATAGAACTCTGATATATTTTTGGTTTAAATGCTGCAAAGTGGCTAAAACTACTTTAAGAAACCATTTGATAATATTTCATTACATTAGACCTATCCCACTCACAGGTATTTATACAAGTAAAATAAAAAATGTATGGTCACATCAAAAGCATGTATGTAAATGCTTATAGAGGCATTATTCATTATTAACAGCAATTAATAACAAGCCATATGTTCTTTAGTATTGCCTGTGACATATTTGCGCAAAGAATTACTACTCAACAGCAAGTGCTGGTACTGCAACATCATGAATGAACATCATAGGCATCACACTAAGTGAAAAAAGGTAGACTTTGAGTCTACCTCCAGACTGCACACTGTATCATATCCTTTACATTGGAAAAGACAAAATTACTCAGACAGTAAAAATATTGGTGTTGGCCAGAGGATGAGGAGAGAGATTGACTCTGAAGAGGCATGGGAGAATTTTTTAATACTGTACAACTATTGTATACCTTGATTGTGGTTGTGTCTACATGAATACATGATTCATCGAAAGTTGCAGAATTGTGAATGAAGAAGGATAGATTCTATTGCATATATCTTAATTTATAAAATTAAAACAAACACATCTGCTTATTTTCTATGTTTATAGAAAAATTGACGATCTTAATAGGTGAAATGAAAGCATTTGATAGAGTTCAACATCTATAAATACTTAAAAACATCTCATAGCATACTGTAATTAGAAAGAAACTTCCTTAATCCAATAAAGAGTATCTACATAAAACCTTTAACAAACAATAGACATAATGGTGAACTAGAGTAATCAGTAAAAGAAAGAAAGAAAAAGTTTCACTTCTGGAAACGTAGAAATAACCTTATAACAATTTGCATTTAACATGATGTGTACATAGAAAATCAAGAAAAACTTTGAGTTTTAATAAGTGATCTAGCAAGGTTTCAAGTTAAACTGTAAATATACAACAATTTTATTGTTATACACCACTCATGAATAGTAATGAAATTTTTGAGAATTATATATGGCTTACAATGTTAAAAAGCTTCAAGTATCTAACAATAAATATAATAAAATATTATAAAAGCTCCATATGAAATAACAGAAATCAACATAAGGAAATTTTAAATAGCAAAATAATTGGAGAAATATTGCCTGTTCAGTTAGTGGAATATGCAATATTGCTAAGAAGTTAAATATCTGTTCATTCTTCTATGGAATCTCACTCAAAGATCAAAGCTTTTGGTTTGTTTTTGGTTTTGCTTTAAATGTGAAAATTAGTGAATTGTAAATTTTACATGGAAAGCTGCAAAGCCCAGATAACCAAGAAAATCTTGAAGACTAGGAATAAACCTTGGAGACTTACATAGAAGGCATGATATTTATTTAAACTGATGTCAAGCAAAGCCGCAGAAATACAGCACAGTCTATGAAGAATAGACTAGACAGGCACCATGCCACACATATATGATTAACTGAGATGCAGTGAAGAATGCATGGCCTTCTTATTAAATGGTTCTGGGAAAATTGAATTTCCACTCCTACTGCACATCTTATATAAAAGTCTACTTCAAGTGAATTATAAATATAAATATTCAAGGTAAAACAATATCAATTTTAGACTAAAACATAAGAAAATATTTTTATGACCCCAAGCTGTCAAAGGCTTCTTACAAGAAACGTAAAATCATAGCAAAGGAAAAAGGTAAAAGATCAATGGGGCCCTATTAAAACTAAGAACACGTCATGAAAAGAGAACATTAAAAAATTAGAACATCACAGATTGAGAGAATGTATTTGTACAACATACAGCTGACAACTTGTGTTTAGAATATTAAGAGAAATCTTAGGAATCGATATGAAAATGACAAATGAATTAGTTGATAAATGAGGAAAAATTTAGTAATTGCTTCATAAAACAGGATATACAAAAAGCCAGTGGGCACATTATAAAGAGGTTCTCAATGTAGTAAATCATCATGAAAATGGAAATTTAAACCAGTATGAGGTACTTCAAATTTCAACCAGGATGAGATTTCCCTCTAACTAAGAATATGGGGAAAGGATATTTCCCTCTAACTAAGAATATGGGGAAACTAACTAAGAATATGGGGAAAGGATGCGGAACAACTATTCTCTGCTATTGGGCAACACACAGCTCAAGGATGTGATCCCTGGGAGATGGGGAAGACTCAAAGCGAGCACTAGAATCTCCTCAGCGTTCTGTCAGAAGGCGATTTCCAGACCACAGCACAGGAATAATCAAGCAGAGTACACCATAAAGAAACCAAAACAAGGATAAGGCGTCTGGATTTCTAGTCTGGATTTCCCACCAGAATGGGGGAAGTTATGCAGAGAAACGGCTCCCAAATTCAAAATGACCCCTTGATTCTGAAGCTGAATGGTGAGTTTTGCATGTTCAGAGTGAAACCACACAGGGCTTGGCAGAAAGCTGAACTATTCCCAGACCTAATTCCGGCTTGGGAGACATACAAACTAGCAAAATTAAAGACCTCATTATATACTTAGTATATGCTTATGACGAAATCTACAGCCACAAAGATGAGTGAACTATAGATATTTAGAACAAGAAGAATGGATAGCAGAAATTTGCAGAGTGAAAGAGGGGGGATAAGGGTATATATGCTTCAAGACTGCATTTTATGTAGAACTTTAATAAACACAAAGCTCATCTGTAGTGACAGAAAATGGGGTGAGGACCTGTGGCTCAAGATAGGCAGTATGACTACAACGTGCATGGAAAATTTGGGAGGATTATAAAAATGTTCTACATTTTTGTTGTGGTGACGGTCATGTGGATAAATATACTCATGAACCTCTATACTAAAAATTAATGAAACTGGTTTACATATTAATAAAATATTAAATCATTAATTACTTCAAGTTAATTCAAAAATAGGTTATTATTACCACCCCATCATAAAGGCTACACTGCTGACAGTCAGAACTCTCAAGGGCTGTTGGTAGAAGTACAAATAGATACTTTTAAAATATTTCACAGTACTGTCCCAAACTGAACATATGCATACTCCATGACCCAATACTTTTAATTCTAGGTAAATACTCAACAAAAACATTGATGTATGTTCACCAAAAGTCATTTATAAAAATGCCAATATCAGCAAGACTTGAAATAATGCAAATATCTGTCAATAGTAGAACGAATAATAAATTGTGATGTATTAATTAAACTAAATGTGTGCAGCAGTTAAAATCAAATAGACTGCAGCTCTACCTACTGTATAAAAATAGGGATGAATCTCACAAGCATAATATGTCCACTTTCACTCTCTGGACATTTATAATAAAGTGAAAAAACACAAAAGAAATGCAAAATCTCCTACAGTTTTACAAATTAAGAAGTTGATTACAGGCCAGGTGCGGTGGCTCATGCCTCTAATCCCAGCACTTTGGGAGGCTAAGGTGGGTGGATCATGAGGTCAGGAGATCGAGACCATCCTGACTAACACGGTGAAACCCCATCTCTACTAAAAATACAAAAAATTAGCCGGGCATGGTGGCAGGTGCCTGTGGTCCCAGCTACTCGGGAGGCTGAGGCAGGAGAATGCCGTGAACCCGGGAGGCGGAGCTTGCAGTAAGCCAAGATCGGGCCACTGCGCTCCAGCCTGGGTGACAGAGCAAGACTCCATCAAAATAAAATAAAATAAAATAAAAAGTTGATTACTCTCTGAGATGCTGTGTAGTAGTTTTCTAGGCCTGCCATAACACAACACCACAGACTTGGTGGCTTACACAACGGAAATTTGCTGTCTCGGAATATGGAAGATAGAAGTCTGAGACCAAGATGTTAACACGATTGTTTCTTCTGAGGCCTCTCTCCTTGGTTTGCACGTGATTGTCTTCTCCGTCTGTCTTCACATAGTCTTCCTCCTGTATGTATCTGTGTCCTAATCTCTTAGAAGGACAAAAGTCATGTTGTAGTAGGGCCCACCTTAATAGCCTCCTTTTTAACTTCATTGCCTCTTTAGAGATCCTACAGTACGTTTGCTTTCTGAAGTACTTGGGTTTAAGTCTTCAACATATGAATTTTAAGGGAAACATAATCAGCCCATAACCAAGATGTAGATATCATTTTTTGGAGAAGTGGTGATGTAGGTTGGTTACCCTACCACTTCATCCATTGTATGTATTGAAATAACCACTCTCCTATATGGCTAGAATAGTACTAGCTATGTGTCAGAAGACTCTTAATTCTTCATCCTCAGAATTAAGAAAGTAGTCATTTGAATCATTTTCTGTCTTCTACGGTTGAAATGAGGAACTTTGGTCTGATCCCAAGACTGAAGGATGCATAAGAAGTGTTACAGATGTTATCACGGCAAAAAAAAAGTCCTGCTTGTAAGAATGAATGCCAAGTCACTTATGGAATGCAAAGTCTGTGCCAGGCATTCCTATGTGCTTTCTATGCATTAGCATATTTGAATTTCATGAGAACCCTAACATCATTTCAGATTTTCACATGATGGACTATGAAGTTCAACTATATACTTACGGAAACAGAATTACTAAGTGGGAGACCCAAGGTTTGAACCCAGGAAGTCTGGCTCCAAAAATAATACTTTTAACCACCGTACCATTAACACCTACATCTACTCAAAGTCCCAAATGATTGGTTTGCCTTATATAATTGTCTGAAGTTGCATTTGATCAAGGTTATATTTCCTAAGCAATTCATGTTTAATGCTAAGCTAAGAGTTCTGTATAAATCACATTTAAAAAAAGTAAAGCTACTGCCTCTTCTTGGATATCCTAAGAATACAATGCCATTTCCACATGCTCTAAGCATCTACTTGTTTGATTGGACTCATGCTTTTTCTGTTAAATATGACTTAAAGTAGGCTGGCATTTTCTTTAGTTTCAGATTATTTTATTTTATGCAAAGATTTCATCTTTCGAGTGTTACTGTATGGGGAAGGAATTTTACCAAAATCGCAGTTAGTTATTATATTTGTTTAAATTTTAAATGATTTTAAATAACTGACAATTTAATTTTCACTCTAAATAGTACAATTGGTGAATTACATTACTTTATGCTGAAATCATTATGACAGTGTGGTCAATGCCTGCGGTTTGGATAGGAATTAAACACTAAGTATATGTGTACAAAGGAATCTAATGATTAAAGTGAAGAGATCATTTTCTAAGATTCTAAGAATTGAAAAGAAACCTCGTGGAGATTGATTTATAACAATTATGCTTTGCTGAAATCAGACACAGAAGTAAAATTACTACTGTTATTCTGTGGAAATTCTAGGCCAGACCACAATTTTTGGTGGTGTGAATCATATTGCAATGCATGTCTTGGTTTGGGGGTTATTTAAGTAGCTAACCTTGTTATTCTTATGACAATTCTAATAACCTTGTTATTCTTATTCTTAAGACCTATTTTAACAACATCAAATATATAACAACCCAATAATTTCAGGATTTTGCTATTGTCCCTTTAATTTAGTTTTAGTTTAAATACACTTATTTATTCCAATTAATGCATAATTCTTATAATTAGGACTTGAATAAGAATAATTTTATTCTCTGCAATGTCTAGATGTACCACACATCTGCAATAAACATGAGCTTGACTTCTTAATGCTATTGAGATGTTTACATCATTTACAGTGTCTTAGTAATCCATCCATCACAACAACGTCAAGTAAAATTTACAGTCCTGGTGCCACTTTCAGAGACAACATCACAAAAAGAAGATTAACCACAAGAAACCCATAGGTGGCAAAGGAAGTTAAGGCTGTTCTCTGTCCAGAAACCAGTCTGGCACATTTTTTATTGTACCAGAGCCTTTCCTGCAATTGGTGCTAGATAGAAATTTCTTATCTTGAAGACATTCAAATAACAGAGAAAGGGGACATACTGATCTTTATTTTTCTAATACGTTTGTTGGTTTTAAATAATAAACAACATAAAATGCAGCTTTTAAGTAATGGTTGATCAAAAATAAGTTCCAAAGCTTTAGGGCAATTGTGAACATTTGATATTTAAAGAGCTATGATAAACTATGGTATTAATTTTTAAATCATTCATAACAAAATATCTTAAATTACTTGGCAAATTTTAAAAATTGAAGCCTTTGTTTTTAATCTAGTGATATTTCAGTAACACTATATTCTGCTATGAAAAGATAGAGTCTGTACTTGTCCACACCAGGACTGAATTGCATCTAAAGGGATAACTGAAAAAGCCACCTACTGCGTTTATGTATAAATAGGCCTATTTTCATCTACCCTACTGACCTTGTTTAAAAAAATATATATCACAGATAGCTATTGAGGCAGTTTCCAAAGACTAGATTTTCATTTCCGTGCAAATCTCACAATTCTATTTACACAAGAAATTCCACTATTGTAAATATCAATATTTGCATTTTAAAGGGATTATGCATTGGTTAGGCAATGGGAGAGAGTGACAGCAGGAAATGGATTGGAAAGACAATAGGAGAGGGGATATGATATGGAGTAGAAGGCTTCTGGGATGCTCGAATGTGAAATACAGTTTCCAGTTTCATAAGTTCCTCATTAAAAGGAAAACATAACAGCAAGACTGGAATGGCCTAGATTGATATTTTTGAAATAGTGCCCACTCATAAAAGAGGGAACGTTTTCTGAAATAAAATGATACTAAGAAACTCTTTTTATTTGAGTCAGTTTGCCACCTGATCAATTTAATCCACACTCAGATATTTGGAAAACATTGGTTGAGCAGAGAAACATGAGTTTATGAACTGTATGGTATCAGGTAGAATTTGCAAGGCAAATGAGAGCAGATATTGAAGTAATGCAACAGCAACAACAACAACAACAAAAAAAAACCCTTAAAATTACATTCATGTTAGCATATCATGCAAACAACAGGTAATATACCTGTTTAATTCTTGGTATTCTTGTGTTGGTTTTTCATGAGAAACCTCCCTGGAAGTTAAAAAAAAAAAATTAACTATACTGAAGTGGAATCTACAAGCTGTTTAAATGAGTAATCTGTTTATTAAAAGGCCTGAATTGACATCTGGGTACAGCACATAGTCATCAACAAATATGCATTAATCTTACTCTATTCTAGACCTTGCAACAGACACGGTGGGAGACTCAAAGATAAATGTGACTTGGCCTCTCCTATTGCTGAACTTGCACTCTACTTTGGGCCATGAGTCATTCTAAGTGGCACATGTGAGGTATCACATTTCCGATGGGATTTTAGAAAAAAGATTGATTGTTGTGACCTTGGCTAGTGAGGAAAGGCTTTGTGGAAGAAATCAGACTTGACCTAGATAGTGAAAAAAATGGGCAATAAATAATAATAATAATAACTCATAAGCTATATAATGTTTTATTGGTATGAAAGCACTTAACTTTGGCATTACCTCATTCATCGCTCACAATGGAGAAACAGCAAGCAAGCGAGTCTGTCACAGGCAAGATGCAATTGTGGTTCAAGAACCACAGAGGGCTACTAGTAGAAGGGAAAGCTAGGGTCAGATAGAAAAGAGCCTTGAATCCAGAAGCTATACATTTTGGACTGTTAGGCTATTCAAGATTTTTGGTGGTGTGTGTGTGTATACATATATTGAAAATCGGGTTGTGTTTTTTCCTTACATGGATTGAATTGTACAGATTTCTCTTTAAAGTTCAGAAAAATACAGATCATGCAGAATGTATCTTTTTACGATTATCTTATTTGGAAAGGCGTCTAGGACTCTTTTCATAATTGACAATTTCAAACTGGAGGCAGCATTTATTCACATAATCTTGTAGTTACTACACATTTTCTGCCATATAGGAACCATATATCTATAAAGTGTTTCGCTGTGGAAAATGAATTATTAAAAAATCCTCTTGGGCAAACCAAGGGTGCACCATAAACAAATAAATGCCCAGAAGGAAGAAGTTTAGAAGATTGAGATTGTTCCATCAAATGAGAATAGTGCATTCTTAATTCGTATATTCCTTTTCAAAACTGGTTTTGCTCCAAAAATATGCAGAGAAAAATCTGCCAGTAGAACTAGCGGAGTCAGTGAGAAACTAATCAAATGACCTCCACTTAGAATAAAATGAAGACAAATAAATGGCACCTGTTAAGAACCAGAGATAATTACCTGAACTTTTCAATACTTGGCAAGTATATATGACCCAGAATAACAACATCTAGTGATGTAAGGGAAAGCCTTTGCCTTCCTGAGACACAATGAATCTGTGCCTTTCTTACTCTATAATTTATATATATATATATTTTTCTATGGGAATCACTTTACATCGAATAGATGATAAATAATATTTTGGGCCTATATGACACAATAGTTTTCAGAGCCCCCCAAAATATACACTTTAATCTCTAACCTTTTTATAAATGCTAATTCATCTTCCAGATAATATCCATGTGTCAGTGTAACTTATCAGACATAATATATAAAAGATTAACGTACATGAAACTTAGTTACAGAAAAATTTGGCTATGAAAACTGATGATTTATTTTTTTAAAAAGTTGATTTCTCATAAATGAAAACTTCTGGATAAGTTTTAAGTAAAGTCATCAGTAGGAGATAAATCTTAAGTCAACATACTCATACCATTTTGGTGGGGGAAAGGGAATCCAAATTTTTTAAGTATGTACTATGTTGAAGGTTATAGTAAATATTCTAGCTTTAAGTAAGCACTTTACAAACCTTATCTTATTTAGTAATCTCACCTTTTTTGAAATATGTGTTCATAAGTCTATTTTTAAAATGGAGAAATTAAAATTCAGAGATCTTCAATAACTTGTTTAACTTTACACATCCAGTCTGTGATACCAAATCAGGGTTCCTTTTGGAGATCAACTTGCTTTCTTTCTTATTTTGTGGTTCTCCTTTATCCTACCTCCCCGTCCATCCCTCATATAAAGCATCACATTTGTAATCAGACATGCAGGACACTCATGCTGTTCCCATGATCCCCTGTTTTCAAAACTTATGTAAAAAAAGGTCCCGTAGCTTCATTTTGGTCAGTTGCAAATGACTGCCAATTCCTACACAGATGTTCATTTATGGGAAAACACAAAGGCTTTAACCATTGATCCAAGAAAATAATCGGGTACTGGAGACATAAATATCTACTAGTAGTTGTGAAATATTGGTTAAATGCCTTTAAAATTATTGTGGTTTCTGGAAAGGTATTGCTGATGACTCCTCAAATCATATTGAGTAAATAGTTTCAATTATTGAAGGATACCAGTGTGGTTTTGCCTACCATATGTGACTACAGAAATTGGGGGGCTCATTTTTACAAAGTATAATTTAAAAAGATAATGCCGTATGCAGTGTTCTATAATTTACTGTGTTCCCTCACTTACCTTTTCAGATTTGAAACTCAAAAGAATGAAGTAAGTATTCCTATTTTCTCTAGTCAGAGAAAACAGTGAAGCAAATAATCCACCAAAACTAGATGGGGAAGAGACTGACCCAGGTGCCCCAATGGTGAGTGATAAAGTGATGCCTTACTGTTCCATTCGTGAGTCTTTCTGGCCAGGTACTTCTTAACTCTTCCAATCTTTCCCTACAACTGAAATTAAACATACAGAAAATATTGCCTTGGAATCACCAGAACAATTCATAGATTTCCATAGTTATAAGAAATTGTTTTGCTTTGATTTCTACCTAAGACAGGAAAGAGACCACTTTAACACATATTCAAGATGATTACATCTGAGTTGTATAGAGCAGTTATTATTGTCTTTGTATTCTATTAAATGGGCCAATGAGAGAGGAATTGAGTTAAATGAAATAATTTAGATTAGCTGTATATGTAAAATTCCGTACTGAAAGTCTTGATTCAAGAGACAAATTTTAAAGAAAACTGTAATATCATTTCCTGATTTCAGAATAGAATTTTATAGAAAATAAATTACTTTCCAGGGTCATTTATCCATCTTAGATAACAGGATCAATGATCATTTATTATGTGAAAATTAGGGTATTTTTAAACCTTCCTTTCTGTGTCCAGTACTTGAGTTGGTATTTCATTATCAATAATAATTTGTTTCATTTTAGAGGGAATTATTGCCAAATATAGATATTCTCATCTCTTATTCAAATGGCTAGAAATGGAACCTCTTGTTTTGCAAGGGACAATGAGGTTATTTTGGTCCATATGAAATTATGACAAGCAGAAGGCTTCTGTCTTTACCTGCTTTAACTCATTTTATCACTTTGATGACTGTAAAGTCATTTAAAGCAGTTAACTGCATTGCCCATGGTAAAGGTTTTGCGGTTTAATAGCATGATGTATAGGTTGGATTTGTGAAGTAAGGTATTAGAGATTGAAATCAATGGAGATTAACCTTTGTATTAGGGGAAACAAAAGCTCACTGACTCTGAGAAAGAAAAAAGAAACTAGGCAAATGAACTCCCATTTATAGATTTGTTTCCAAGATTCAGGCTTTTCCAGAATCTTTTTCTTTTATTTGAGACCAAGTCTTGCTCTGTCACCCAGGCTGGATTGCAGGGCAGTGGCTCAGTCTCGGCTCACCTCAATCTCCACATCCTGGGTTCAAGCAATTCTCCTGCCTCAGGCTCCAGAGTACCTGGGATTACAGGCACACGCCACCACTCCGGGCTAAGTTTTGTATTTTTAGTAGAGATGAGGTTTCACCATGTTGGCTAGGTCGGTCTCGAACTCCTGACCTCAAGCAATCTGCCCGCCTTGGCCTCCCAAAGTGCTGGGATTACAGGTGTGAGCCACAGCCCCCAACCTCAGAATCTTTTTCTATAGAAAATTAGTGGAGATGAGACCATGTTCTCATCCCTTTAGAAAAGTAATGTGTGTTGAATGTTAAGTTCAATAAAGAAAACTAGCATAGTCAGACATATATAGCTATAATGTTAGTGTCTTCTTAGTTTGAGCTTCAATTCGTTCTACATCATTCCATTAATAATTCTGACATTTCTCAGATTATGGAAACAATATGTAATAATTCAAAAAATTATAAAAATAATTACAAAACAAAACTAACCCAGTATTCCACCATCAATACATAACCATTTGATATATTTAGATATTATATAGCCATTCATGGATTATGTGCCTTGTGAAGATTTTATGATACTTAATTACTGAACATTTTACCATTAAATGTTTTCATAAAACATTTTTCAATATTGGAAACTTGTATTTTTTTACTTTATCATAAATTAATCACTACTTACCTTTACTTTATACATTATTACCAGAAAGGGGGCTGAATCCAGATCCCAAAAGAGGGTTCATGGATCTCATGCAAGAAAGAATTTGGGGAGTCCATAAAGTGAAAGCAAGTTTATTAGAGAAATAAAGAAACAAAAGAATGGCTACTCCATAGGCAGAGCAGCCTGAGGGCTATGAGTTGGCTATTTTATGGTCATTTATTGATCATAAGCAAAACAAGGGTGGATTATTCATGAGTTTCCCAGGGAAGAGGCTGACAATTCTGGAACTAAGGGTTCCATTTCCATTGACAGAATATAGGGTAACTTCTGGATGTTGCCATGGCATTTATAAACCATTGTGTTACGTCTCGCTCTGTTGCCCAGGCTGGAGTGCAGTGGCACCACCTCAGCTCACTACAACTTCTGCTTCCCAGGTTCGAGCGATCCTCCTGCCTCAGCCTCCCCGAGTGGCTGCTACTACAGGTGTGTACCACCATGCCAGGCTAACTTTTTTGTATTTTTAGTAGAAACGAGGTTTCGCCATTTTTGCCAGGCTGGTCTCAAACTCCTGACCTCAGGTCATCTGCCCGCCTCAGCCTCCCAAAGTGCTGGGATTACAGACATGAGCCACTGTGCCTGACCTTGGCAAGTTTTGATGGGCTTCTTTATATCAGCAAAATCTTCGTGACCTGTATCTTGTACTGACCTTCTATCTCAAACTGTGTCTAAGAATGCCTAAACTCCAGGGAATGCAGCCTAGCAGGTCTCATTCTCATTTTACCCAGCCCCTATTTAAGATGGAGTTGCTCTTGTTCGAACGCCTCTGACACTATTTTAAAAATAATAAAGCAAAAATGTAATCACTGTAGAAATCATTCACATATAGAAGAAAATAAAACACATATTTTTCAAAACAGTAAAACTGTTAGCTGTGTGTGTGTGTTGTAGGATATCTAAATGAAAGTTTTATCTAAAGTACCAATTCATGGGTCAACATTCCAACGTGAAGTGAGAGACCATGATGCTGAGTTTACAAGGAAGGTGTTCAAAGACCATTACAAGTCTTTTAACCCCTCACCCACACATCAAAGGAAATTAAGTTCAGAGGTTGAAGATTAGAGTAGGGTTATTATACTGTTGGAGTTATTAAGGTTAATTAAAAATATATCCAGCTGTGCTATGAGTACTACATTCCCAAATAGAAGAGATAGTTTTTTTTCTTTCCCTACCTTCTCTTTTGACCTCAAGTCCCAAAGAGAAATACAATAGTTTTTCTGGTGTCTGACTCCTGCCTAGGAAGTCTAATTCAGAAAGATTGTTTGCTGTAATCTCAGCACTTTGGGAGGCCGAGGCAGGCAGATCACGAGGTCAGGAGATCGAGACCATCCTGGCTAACACGGTGAAACCTCGTCTCTTCTAAAAATACAAAAAAATTAGCCGGGCGTGGTGGCGGGTGCCTGTAGTCCCAGCTACTCGGGAGGTTGAGGCAGGAGAATGGCATAAACCCAGGAGGCGGAGCTTGCAGTGAGCAGAGATCGCGCCACTGCACTCCAGCCTGGGTGACAGGGCAAGACTCCGTCTCAAACAGAAAAAAAAAAAAAAAAGAAAGATTGTTTGGTTAAGTGTTGATGGTGAAGCAAACAGAGAGATATCTGTTTCAGGACTATCCTTTCAGCTTGTTAGGGAAAAGATTATGTTAACATATATTGGACTGAGTATTATCATATCTGGTCAATAAAAATATAGGTGCCCAGTAAAATTTGAATTTCAGATAAACAATGAATGTGTTTGTGATAAATATGATGTGTAATAGTTGAGATATAGTTATACTAATAATTATTTCTTGCTTATTGAAATTTCAAATTTAAGTATTTGTCCTGAATGTATCTGTCAGCTCTACTTAGAGTACATGAGGGCCTTTTGTGATAGAGATCCATAGTGAGGTGGTGTTGGAGCCTGTCCAAGGAGGTTCTGAGAGGGATAAACAGACTCAGTAGAAACAAGCTGAAAGCACTACTAGATGTCCATAGGCTGACCCAGGAATAAACAACTCATGAGACTTGACCTGCCATTATCATTAACAAAAGAAAGGTTCTACAAGCCAGGGACATCCAATACTATGGAGAGCAAGGGTTGGCTCTCTGGAAATCCCATGAAGATGCTCAGGTCAGTACTCTGTTGTAACTCTATGAGTAAGAAAAAGGTAGTATGCCATTGTCTTCATAAAACTGATACGATAATAGTACACAAAACAAGGATCATGCAGTTTTTCACATTTTAAAATATTGAAAGTTTTATTTCCAGCCCAATTTGTATACAAACATTAAACAAATATATGTACGTATGCATACATACATAGCAGTCCTCAAAGACACAAAAGAAATGATGTAGCCATCTGTAAATGAAGATTGTAATCATACTAATGATAGCTTAATCAACTGTTCTCAGGAAATCCCAGGGAAATAAGAATCTCTTTTTAAATAGGTAAACTGAGACACAACACATCAGATTAATTGGAAACCATAGTTATTTATTCTTCAAACCCTTCTTCAGTTAAAATACCTTAGATAACTCCCTCAATAGTTTCTCAGTTTAAGGCAGACTCACCCACTCTGATTATATACTTGGCTGGTGATATTGTCTATACCACTAGTGTAACATTTATTAGGCTGTGTTCATGTTAACTTCATAGGGAGTCTTTCATAGGAGTTAGACATGGTTATAAAGTTCTGGTGATGTATGATTTTCATGTTAAAGGAAGAGTAGGAATTATTCAGGCCAAAATGAAGGAAGGATATTTTAAGTCAAGGGAACAGAAATTGCAGAGACACAGAGTATTAAAGGAAAACATTAATCAGAAAACGTTAAGATGGACATTGCAAGTTGAACCACAGGCTGACTTGCCAGGTAGTTAAGAGATATGAGATAATGCAAGATTACATTGTGGAGAGCTTTTGCGCAGGATGATTACCTGTATATTTAATCTCAAATATGGTGCAGTGCCCAGTGACAGTTTCAGAAGAGTTGTATAACCAAATTTGTTTTAACAATATTACACTGATTATTGCATAGAGAAAAATGCCAGAAATTGATAAGTAGTGGCCCTTATTCTTTATTAGGCCATGTTCTGTTTGATCATTGCTGCATTTAAAAAGATAATGTGAATGGGGAAAATTTGAAAGCATTCCCTCTGAGAACTGGAACAAGACAAGGGTTCCCCACTCTCACCACTCCTCTTCAACATATGCTGGAAGTCCTAGCCAGAGCAATGAGACAAGAGAAAGAAATAAAGGGCATCCAAACGGGTAAAGAGGAAGTAAAACTGTCACTGCTTGCTGATAATATGATTGTTTATCTAGAAAACCCTAAAGAGTCCTCCAGAAAGCTCCTAGAACTGATAAAAGAATTCAGCAAAATTTCCAGATACAAAATTAATGTACAGAAATCAGTAGCTCTTCTATATACCAACAGTGAGCAAGCTGAGAATAAAATCAAAACTTAACTCAAATAAAATACTTAGGAATATATGTAACCAAGGAGGTGAAAGACCTCTTCAAGGAAAGCTATAAAACACTGCTGAAAGAAATCATAGATGACACAAACAAATGGAAACACATCCCATGCTCACAGATGGATAGAGTCAATATCGTGAAAATTACAATACTGCCAAAAGCAATTTACAAATTCAACACAATTTCCATAAAAATACCACCATCATTCTTCACAGAATTAGAAAAAAATAATCCTAAAATTAATGTGGAACCAAAAAAGAGCCCACATAGCCAAAGCAAGACTAAGCAAAAACAAACAAACAAACAAAAAACAAATCCGAAAGCATCACATTACCTGCTCTCAAGCTATACTATAAGGCCATAGTCACCAAACAGCATGGTACTGGTATAAAAATAGGCACATAGGCCAATGGAACAAAACAGAGAACCGAGAAACAAACCCAAATACTTACAGCCAACTCATCTTTGACAAAGCAAACAAAAACATAAAGTGGGGAAAGGACACACTTTTCAACAAATGGTGCTGGGATAATTGACAACCCACATGTAACAGAATGAAACTGGATTTTCATCTCTTGCTTTATATGAAAATCTACTCAAGATGGATCAAGGACTTAAATCTAAGACCTGAAACTATAAAAATTATAGAAGATAACATTGGAAAAACCCTTCTAGACATTGGCTTAGGCAAGGATTTCATGACCAAGAACCCAAAATCAAATGCAATAAAAACGAAGATAAACAGCTGGGTCTTAATTAAACTAAAGAGCTTTCTCATTGTAAAAGGAGCGTTCAGCAGAGTAAAACAGAAAACCCACAGAGTGAGAGAAAATCTTCACAATCTATACATCTGACAAAAAACTTATATCTAGAATCTATAATGAACTCAACATCACTAATAACCAGGGAAATGCAAATCAGAACCACAATGCAATACCACCTTACTCCTACAAGAACAGCCATAATCAAAAAATCAAAAAATAATAGATGTTGGTGTGGATGCAGTGAACAGGGAAGACTTCTACACTGCCAGTGGGAGTGTAAACTAGTGCAAATGCTATGGAAAAAAGTGTAGAGATTCCTTAAAGAACTAAAAGTAGAACTACTATTTGATCCAGCATTCCCACTACTGGGTATCTACACAGAGGAAAAGAAGTCACTATATGAAAAAGATGCTTGCACACGCATGTTTATGGCAGCAAAATTCGCAATTACAAAATTGTGGAACCAGCCCAAATGCCCATCAATCAACAAGTGGATAAAGAAACTGTGGTAAATATATACAATGGAATACTACTCAGTCATAAAAAGGAATGAATTAATGGCATTTGTGGCGACTTGGACAAGACTGGAAACTATTATTCTAAGTGAAGTAACTCTGGAATGGAAAACCAGACATCGTATGTTCTCACTCATAAGTGGGAGCTAAATTATGAGGATGCAAAGGCATAAGAATGACACAATGACTTTGGGGACTAAGGGGGAAAAGGGTGGGAAGAGGGTGAGAGATAAAAGAGTACAAATTGGGTGCAGTGTATACTCTCGGGTGATGAGAGCACCAAAATCTCACAAATCACCACTAAAGAACTTACTCATGTAACCAAACATCATTTGTTCACCAATAACCTATAGAAATAAAAATAAAAAATAAAAAAAAAGATAATGTGACTAGGCAGTGACTCTGATTGAGCACAACATAAGCCCTTTAGGAAGTGCTTGCATCATTAGGCACTTCTCTTACCTGCTGGTCCCTAAAGACTTCTAAGATTGTGACCCTTAGTACAAATGAACTGGAGTGATGAAGAGACTAGCTCAGAGCTCAGCTCCATTATTTAATGGGTAGTGTTACCTTCACAGTTTCTTCATTTGAAAATGGACGTAAAAATATTGCCTATCTTATGGGATTGCTTTGAGGATTAAATGACTTAATACATCTAAATAACTTAGTACAGAGCTTGGCATATAATAAGTGCTTAATAAATATTAACTATTGTACTTAACATGATGATATCAGTTAGGGAGCTTGAGAAAAATCCATGTCAGAGATAACTCAATGCTCGGGCTAAAACCGAGAGGAGGTGAAGCAGATTAGTTGTAGAGATACTTCTAAAATTATCATCGATAGAATTCTAAGTAGTTGTAGAGATACTTCTAAAATTATCTTCGATAGAATTCTAATTAGATGCAAAGTTATGCAAAAGCAAAAAAAATTGAGGTTTAAATTGCATTTATGATCTAATGACAACAATGGTGGATTGATAATCAGACAGGCTAATATTTTCTAGAAAAGGCTCTTCCTGTGCACCATCAAATTATAGTAGATAAGCATCTGTACCTCTGTTTTTACACAGGCTCTCTGTGTGTGATATAATGAGCCACCTCTCTGGCTATGCAGGTTACAGATGTATTTATGCTGAAATCTTTTAAGTTTATATGTACATCTGGGAAATATAATATTGTAGAACCTCACATTATGGATCCAAACCATAGACACCTTGGCCACGTTTCATAACTGTGTTCAGGCATGCTCAGCTGCCTTTTCATTTACTTTTATAAAATGTCATTGAAATCAGAAGAAGATGATAGTGGGTTCTATAGTTTAGAAGTAGGAAAAAGTTAGCATTTTCTGCTACTCATGTCTTCAATTAAATTTGTTGTTTTTGGGCAAACTCAAAGTAAACAAAAGCAACATCTCTGGTATAGACCTTATCTCCCAAATGCTATTATGGTGCTAATGATATTGACCACTGGGGAGTAAAAAGTGGTGAGACATGGACCTTCCAGGTCTGCAGAGGCTATTGCTTGCCTACAGGTTCCATCAGTTGTCTTTTGAGAAGTATAGCATAATTAATCTCCATTTTCTATTTTCCTTATGAAACGTGAGGGTGTTAAAAAGAATTTCATGACCTAGACACCTGTTAAATTAGCACAGAACTCCCACTCTTATCCTATGAATAGGGAAAAACAAATAGTGTTGAATTTGGTCTTATTCTAAGATGTAGAAAAGGAAAGTAACTGCTGTCATTTTGATGTTCCTGTACAATTTCTAAGTGCACAGAGTAGAAATGGAGAAAAAAGCTGCACATAATGATGGATTAATAATAATGTTTTGGGCTGGGTGCCCTCGTGCATGCTTGTAATCCCAGCACTATGGGAGGCCAAGGCGGGTGAATCATCTCAGGTTAGGAGTTCAAGACCAGCATGGCCAACATGGTTAAACCCCATCTCTTCTAAAAATACAAAAATTAGCTGGGCGTGGTGGCACACTATCCAAGCTACTTCAGAGGCTGAGGCAGATGAATCTCTTAAACCTGGAAGGCAGAATTTGCAGTGAGCCAAGATCGTGCCACTGCACTCCAGCCTGGGCGACAAAGTGAGACTCCATCTCAAAAATAATAATATTTTGATTCCCCATGCAACAACTTTTGTATGTACATCCCCAGACATTGTTATATTAATCAATTATTTTAAGATAAAGATGAATAATTTGAGTAAGAGATTACAAGATTTAGGGAGTTACCCAGTTAGGAAAAATATCAGCTTTAAGATGGGAAGATATTTTGGAAATTATAATTTACTCAAATGTCTGAATAAATCTTAGGATAAAATATAATGGGAAATCTTTATATTTGTTAATACTTGTATAAGAAAGAACAAGTACCCACTGCCTGAGATCAATCTTTATAATAATTGAAGAACATAAAGCTAAGAAATGAGAATTATTTCCTCAATTACATGTTTTTGTTTCTTAAACTCTTTAACATAATTGATTCATATTTTCAATTCACTTTGTGGGTGGTAGTCATAGTTATTTCAGGGTTGTCATAGTTGTAGTTAATTCATGGGGATACCATCATTTTCCGTGACCATTGCAGTTATTATCAGGCAATCACTCTATTCTCACATTGATAGATTTTGCTTTAGGAATCCTCTGACCAGAACCTCCTCAGTTTCCATACCAATGGATCAGTTTCCATACCAATGAGGCAGAGTTTGCCCAACAGTTGAAACCTAGCTGCAATTCCATATATTTTATCAAATCTAGGTGAATGTAACACAAGTTTGCATTATTTTCTGTGGACAAAATCTCTACAAAAGTCTTTTGCCCCATTAATTTGGCTAAACCTTGTCATTAAGTTCTTTCTAGAAATCTCATCTCAGACATTACCTGGCAATTAAATTATTATGTGAGCTTTAAAATCTGCAATTGCAATGCCTTCTGATGTGGTTTGGATATTTGTGCATCTGGCTTTAAATTATTTGAGGCCCAAGATGTATTTCCCATAGCATTTAGCATCCTGTATAACCTCAGTATTAAAGTTCACAGAATAACTTTTGTTTGAGAAAGTATTGATCCTATGCGTTTTTTTCTTGGCGGTATTACAGGCTGATACCATTTACACTCTCATTTGTTTACACATGATAGAACATTGAATGGTTATTTCACATATGAGAAACAGCTAAAGCAACTTGTATGCCTGAACCACAAAGCAATTATTCAAGCCTCGAGTAGTCCTTTGAATGAATCACAATGTACTAAGAAAGTAAACTAAGCTATCCAATTATCAATATTTACTAAGGAGAAAAGCATTATAGGAATGTCCAGAGAAAAGAAAAAACAGGATAAAAATACTGTGGGGAATCTGCAACCAGAAAGCGTAGGTGATGCTTCAGATCAATGCTGAAGTACTTGTTAAGAAAGATACTTTGAAATCTTTGTGTAATTTCAGAAATATGTCTTTACAAAGATGGTCTATGACAGTAAAACTGTGAAAAAAATAGACCTACAATCTCTAATCGAATATTTCCTCTCTCCAGTGTAATATTTTTAAAATTCTGCCTTTTTATCTCCCCACTGAATCTTCTTATCACCTGGAAGGGAGGCTACTTTTGATGTGTATACTATTGTCATCAAGTAAGTAAGATGAGTATTTGTTTCCATTACTAACAAATCACCAGGAATTTAACAGCCTAAAACAACATAGATTTATTATCTCAAAGTTTCTGTACGTTAAAAGTCTGTATATGAGTTGACCAGATTGTCTGTACATTTGAAGTCTGTATATGAGTTGACTCGAAGCCTCACAAGGTTGTAATCAAGATATAAACCAGCTGTAATGTGAGACTTGGAGCCCCCTGCCAAGCTCACTGGTTGTTAGAATTCATCTCCTTGCATCCGTGTGACTGAGGTCCCTGTTTTCTTGCTAGTTGTCAGAGACCACTCTCAGTTCCCAGAGTCCACCCATAATTTCTTACTACAAGGGATCCATAGACAGTTCACAACATGCATGTTTATTTACTTTCTTCTAGGCCAGCAGAAGTATGTTTCTCTGACTTCTTCCTCTACAACCAGCCAGAGAAAACTCGCTACGTTTAAAGAGCCCTCCTGATTTGGTCAGACTGCAGCAAGATAATCTTTCTTTTGCCAAAAATCGTAGCATGAAGACTGTGTACCTAAAAGACCAGGAATCATGAAGGGCATCTAAAAATTCTGCCTATTACAGTGACCAGGGTCATTTAAGGGATCGTTAGAAGATGATATAATAATATTTACTCTCAAGTGAAAGCGGTTTGGAGTTCTAGAGCTAGTTCATGTTTATAGAAACTATCAATTCGATAAGTAACTTTCAGCTCCTGGAAAAACTGAGTATTGGTATGCAGCAGGTCAAGCTATCATGCCTGATTGCCTCTGTGAACTTAGATTGCTTGACCTGCCTTAATCTTAATTCCCACATTTATTAACTTGGAATTTAATAATGCTTATCTCGTGGAGTCATTCCAAGCATGTGTTATAAGATTTCCTTTAAAGAAGTTTGCAAACCATAAGGAATGAAACAAATGTGAGTCATTGCTATTTTCATCACGTATTATAACTTTTCTTTGAAGCCCTAAACAGCTGTAATGTTTAGGCTTGTTTTATTTCATCTATTTATGGAAAAGCATAGCTTTAATTTTCAATTTAAGAAATGTTATGATGTCTGATTTTGTGTAGGCTTTTTCATTTTCTTTTCTACTTCTGATTCTTTTTTTTAATGTAGGAGTTACAAAGGTGCTCCTGTGCTTCTGATTGCAGATTTAGCACATGAATTTCTGGGAGCAGCATTTGTACATCAAAAGATGTTCTTCTTAAATAATTGCTAATTAAATTAAAGCTGCTTCAGAGCATCTTTTGCAGTATGGAACTTTTTGATATTGTGTAGGTGTTTTATAATCAAGTCTCCAAAAGGATTTCTCCAAAACACATGGTGAATGGGTGAAATATGGAGTTAGAATTTGTGTGTATATTAATTTTTATGACAGGAAAATAAATAAGAGAGAAAGACTAGGCATAGGAATAAACACCTCTTTTACCAACTATAAAAGTAGCTTCTTTGTTATTAAAGATCACTGAATATGAACACAAAAAGTAAAAGAAAAACAAAGTCAATGATCCTCTTTAACTACTGCCCTTGTGGTAGAGGTAGGACTGATATGCATGAATAGTTTTCCAAAGGATCAAAGGAAAGAAGGAAGAATATGTCCAGAACACCGCAAACTAAATAATAATCAGTAAAATGGAGTTTCACTGGATTAGTATTCCCTGAAGGCAAAACATAATAGTAGGAAGTCTTGTCAGTCTAATTCAAGGAGGTTTATTCATTGGAATACCAAAAGTATAGAATTATTAAATTTTGCTAAGTGGTGGTAGATTTTCTGACATCTCAGCTTTTAATTACTGATTTTTATTAAATTTCAATAGCAACATTTGAGTTTAGATAGAATGCCCCATTAACTTAGCAAAATCTTGTAGTTAAGATCTTTCTAGAAATCTAATCCCAGACACTACCTGGCAATTAAATTACTATGTGAGCTTTAAAATCTGCAATTGTAATGCCTTCTGATGTAGCTTGGATATTTGTGCAGCCTAAATCTCATTTTGAAATGTAATTCCCAATGTTGGAGGTAGGACCTACTAGGAGGTGTTTAGATTATGGGGGTAGATTTCTCGTGGCTTGGTACTGTCCTGAAGATAGTGAGTAAATTCCCTTGACATCTGGTTGTTTAAAAGTGTGCGGCACATTCCCCACACTCCCTTCCTTGTTCCTGCTCTCGCCATGTGACCTGCCTTCCACCAGGAGAAAAATCTCCCTGAGGCTGACCACATGTTGGTGACATGCTTATACCGGCTGTGGAACCATGAAACAATTAAACCTCTTTTCTTTATAATGTACTCAGTGTCAGGTATTTCTTTATAGCAATGCAAGAATGACCTAACACAACTTCTCACAAAAAATGCATCTAAAAGTGTAGATATTTATTGTTTTATACGCCACATCTGTTCAACTACATTGTTGCCCTAGAATGATAGGTGATAAGTAAAGTTAGATGAATTTTTTTTTTTTGGCTTTTCAGATGAATTTATTTCTTTCAAGTATGTAAAAAATTTTAAACAAAAAACCTTTTTTTTTTTTTTTTTTTTTTTTTTTTTTTGAGATGGAGTCTTGCACTGTTGCCTGGGCTGGAGTGCAGTGGCATGATCTTGGCTCACTGCAACCTCTGCCTGCCGGGTTCAAGTGATTCTCCAGCCTCAGCCTCCCAAGTAGCTGGGACTATAGGAGCCCGCCACCATGCCCAGCTAATTTGTGAATTTTTAGTAGAGATGGGATTTCACTATGTTGGTCAGGCTGGTATCTCCAACTCCTGACCTTGTGATTTGCCGGCCTCAGCCTCCCAAGGAGAACAGTAAATTTTTATCTAGATGAAGTATAAAACTTAAAGCACTTAAACTCTTTAATCCCTACTGAATGATAACTTTGCTACTAAAATAATTTAATACTAACCAATTAAAACAAGGGGCCGAATAATGCCAAAGGAGGAATTTCCCATTAATTTGCGCTGTTGATTGGCCCTAAATATTAATAAACAGAGAAAATGAGGAGACAGAAAACCTAAGTGGACATGGAATGACGGTAAAGTCTGACTAAAAATACACATTGAACTTAAGTGGTCTTAATTTTAAAAGTCAAGCACTTATGTAGTAATTTGTAAATAAGAAGGATATGATAGAAGATAAGATCCAGAATTTGAAGAAAGAGACAGCAGGAAAAAGTATAATCAAGATGGGCAAGTCTTCTTGATAAAATATAATGTGAATACTTAAGAAGAATAACCTTCTTAATATAGTACTTCCAGGAAAATCTTAGGTTCTCTTTTCTTCTTGGAGGTCATGATCAATGCAATATTTTCATGATCATATTATAATTATGAGCAGGAAAATCTGTCAATTATCATCAAATAGACCTTCACAGTCTTTGAATACTAGTCGATGTATCCAGTAAGTGAATTAGAAGTTTTAGATACTAATAGTAATCATTGTGATTTTTCACTCTAAAAATTCCAGCAGCTAGTCAAGAGCTGTTTACCCAAGTAGCCACATTTTAAGGAATTCTGCATAGTAGGTTACCAGATGCTCATTTATTTTATTTTGAGACGTAGTCTTGCCCTGTTGCCCAGGCTTTAAGGCTTTATAATGCAGTGGCATGATTTCGGCTCACTACAGCCTCTGCCTCGTGGGTTCAGGTGATTCTCCTGCCTCAGCCTCCCGAGTAGCTGGGATTACAGGTCCGCACCAGCATGCCCGGACAATTTTCTGCATTTTTAGTAGAGACAGGGTTTCACTGTGTTAGCCAGGCTGGTCTCGAACTCCTGACCTCAGGTGATCCACCTGCCTGGGCCTCCCAAAGTGCTGGGATTATAGGCATGCACCACCACGCCCAATCACAAAATGCTTTTATGAGAAATTTGTGTATCCTGTTCAATTGATTGAAAATATCCAGTATTTAACAATCTATAGATAGAGGACAATGAACATAGGTAATCTGCTTGTCTATTAAAGTAGTCACTGAATGTCAGTAAATGGTGTGGTATTTGAAGCCATTAACATGTCCATATTTGACTTTGAATTCATTATGCAAGTCATACATCTGTATTATCCATTCATACATTTTATTTTCCCTAGAGAAAAATGGAATCAGGACAAATGCCAAGGGAGGTCAAGTCTCCTGACTACAATAACTAATCCCTGTCAATAAAATCTTTTGCACAAACCAAACTGTGGACAATGGCAAATCTTACATTATAAATTATGTTTTCCTTACTTTTCCTGTCCATAATATCTCCACACAGGTCCAGGGGTAAGAATTTAGCAATACCAACCAGTGGTGGAGGCTTTTATTCAATAGGATTTTTTTAAATTAAACACCTGCTGGACTTTTCTCCAGTTCAGACTTTCTTTTCATGCCCATGGCTCTATGCTAGAAACAGTAAGAAGATATAAAGTAAGAATAAGTAGTTTTAGAGCACTTTTTAAGAAAAATTTAGTACTTTGTGCTCAAATCATGCTGGCACTGATTTGATGAGGTAAGAGGTCAGGGCTGGGGAAATAGGTAAATGAGTAATCTTTCTTAGCACATGAAAACAGCCAATCTACATAGTGGCAGAGGACATGGACACATGCTCATGTTGAGTATATCAATATTATTCAGACAGGCTACTACATTGAGTTGGAAGACAGAAAATTATTTGGATTATTTTCTTCCCTGTTGTCTACAGGGAACAAGAAATGGGGACAAGAAAGCACTATCAGCAATCAATTGAGAGAAGGGGCACAACCTCCTGAAATGCACTTAAAGATGATGACCAGGAAACTAGTAATGCATACAGATCCATTAAAAAGAGATTCCACGGAAGTCGTACATAAGAGTTAAAACTCTGTCAATTTTCACTAATGCCCCTTGTCAACAAAATAAATGAAAGCCAAATAGTTAAACCCTGAATTAGAGAAATAATCCATCATTTTACCAATCTTCCCAGGAAAAATATGTAGTACTTTCCAGGAAGACTAGAAAAAAACATTAAAACTTTTATAAGACTATTGTTTCAACTGATTTTTTTCCTGTTCATTTCTCCATTTTCTTTTTTCTGATCATACAATAGTGGCTGCAACACAAAAATAATGGACTCTCATTCTACGATTTAAAAAAATTCTGATATATTTTGATTGACAGATTATGACTTTATTTGTACTGGTTGGAGGTCAGTTTGTTTTTCTTTTCAGTAGTACAGATTGAGGCCTGATATGTTGTAAAGAATGAAGGAAAGCAGGAAGGAGAGAAGGAAGGAAGAAAGAAAACAAGGAAGGAGGAAGAAAGGAGAGAAGGAAAAAAGGAAGAGAGGAGGAGGGTATATAAAAAAGAAGGAAAGGAAAAGACAAAAAGAATTATTTTAGAAGAAGTATACTTCGAGGAACAGAAGATAAATCCTCTTAATCATTTCATGCTTTCAACTAGTTCATCAGAATATGAATTTGAAAAAAATCAGAACTCAGACTATACAATAAGCATCAATATTAAATCAAAAGGGAAATCTGAGAACAAAATAAAGGAATTGAAGGCAGAGTATGATTATAATACTTGTATATAAATTAGAAATGTTAGGAAAAAATAAATGAGTCTAAAAACTCAAATACTAAAAGTTATCTCTTAAATGAAGTAAATACAGATTAAAGTTATATGTAAATTAAAGAATGTGAATGTAACCTATTAGGAATTGAAAATATACACAATGATCTAGTATAGGAACAATTGGTGTCATGAAATAGAGAGCTGAACAAAACTGAAGTTGAAGATGGGTATATAATTTATTTGAATGCATGAAATGTTTTAATTATCATATCAAGAGAGCATATTATGTATCGAAAATGTTGATACAAATTCTTCACCAATACCGTTTATGCTAGTTAAGTTATTGAACTTCAACAACAAAATACATGTGTGCATCTTAGTCAAAAAATAAAAAAAAGAAATAAGAACTAGAATGGTGCGAAATTCAGGCTAGTTTTAGACTTCTTCTCTGCAATATTTAAAGTTAGAAGAAATCAGAATAAGGTCTACAGAGATTACAGAGAAAAAGTTTAATTTCCAGGAATACTGCATTCTGCTAGGAGAATGTTAAAGAACCAGCAACAGGAAGATATTATCAGCCATGAAAAACTTAAGAGTACTTGTTAGAACACCTTAAAAGAAATCATTAAAGGGTCATGACACTCAATGGCGGGACCATGTAGTGAAATATAAAGCAGGATGTAAGAAGGAATTAAGAATTAAGAACTGGAGAGAATTAGTTATGAACATGTGCTCCCCTCAAAACTCATTATCTCAAAAGTTTAGAAAGGGCAATATTCCAGTAGAGGGAACCAGTGTCTGTAATGCTTTACATATTTATAAGGTCGAAGATGAAGGGAACATCTATGCAATTAGGAAAAATGGAAGCACCCTTGTCATAAAGGCGGCTTTGTGTCAGTTAGCTGAGTCTTATCTCTGCTGAGCAAACACAGACAAGTTTATGATTCTGCTTTTAAGTAAGATACCACAAGGAGGGAACAGACCAGCCTCAGGAGCATCAAATTTGTCTGTTATCAAACCATTCATTTAGACTTCAAAACTTCCTTCAATTTCTATTGTCTTTTATAGTGAAATTAAACTAATTATTGTTATTAAAATTGTATTTATAATATAGACTCATTTGAAGGTATTTACATACAGTGTTTGTTCCACTTGTCTATTTTTTCTAACTATTTGTCCTTCTACCTGTATATAAATATAGAGATATGTCTAAAAGCTGTTAACACAATCTAACAATCGTAATTTCTGGAATTAAGTGCATTATTCTTACATTTATTATTTTGGATTATTTAATGTCTTTACAAAAAGTGTGTATTGTGTTTTACTAGTTAATAAAGTGATTGTTTCTCAAGAAATATTGAAGCAAAATGCAAAGATGCTAGATGATAATAGTAGTTTATTTGGATGGCTATTATATTCCTTGCTATGAACAAGCCTTAAAAAAAAAAAAAACGAATAAAGAGAAAAAGCCATGAGATATATAGTGAGATATATAGGTAAAAGCTGCGCAATTAAAAGACAACCAGTATGTCTAGAAGATGGAGGTAGGGCAGGTAAAGCTCTATGTCTAAGGTAAGAATTTTGAATTTTAGTCTATGCAGAATAGAAAGTCATTGAAAATAGAGGAGTTACATGATCAAATTTTCCTTTAGAAATATTGTTCCTGCTTCTGTGTGGATAATGAACTCTGGTAGTAGAAAATGCCAGGTGCAAAAGTGGGGATAAGAAAAACACTTAGAAGATTATTGTAGGGAGAAATATGCCTATCATTTAGAACATGATTAGATTTAGGATATTTTTGGAGGTAGGACCAACTAGATACAGCACAGGTAAAAATAAAGATGAATACGGAATGAATCACATATTTTTGGTCTGAGCAACTGATTGTGTCATTTATTTTGACAGAGAAACTTGGTAGAAAGTGGATTCGATGGAAAGAGTGCTTGTAACATGTTTCGGAAGTATTAAATTTGACATAACTTTAGACCCTAAGTGGAGGTATCAAGAGGATACTTGGGTAAGTGCCTGGAGTATAAGAAAGAGAGAAGTGTTAGAGATTTAAAGTGAAGATTCATCCACTTGGGGATGGTCTTTGAAATCATAGAACTGGACAAAATTTTCTATACAGAGTGTATAAAAGTAAAAGAATTAAGAACAGAGACCAGCAGCACTATAATATTTAGAGATACGGTGAAGAAACAGGAGCCTTAAAATCAAAAAGGCTTGAAGGATTCTTCAGCAAGGAAAGAGAAAAGCATGAATATGAAGAGGAATGAAAGGCTACAGATAAGGCGTGTCACTAAGTGGAGGTGGGGTTGTCATCAATAGCATCAAACTTTGCTGAGAGATCACTCAGATGAAAGCATATTTGGCTTTCACTGGCTTTTATTTATAATTACATTGATTAGGTATCATGACCTTATAATTTCAGTGTATCATGTGAAACAGCAAACAATTATGCAAAATAAATGCGTAAAAATGTCATCATATATCTCAAATTACACATATTTAATCACATATTTTCTAGAAGTTTCATAGTAACCTCTGGCGTTACTTATAGAAATATTACACTAATAATTATATTTTTCTGAGATGTGTTTGAGTTTCTTTTTTTCTTTCTTTTTTTTGTTTTTGTTATTTGAGAAGGAATTTCGCTCTTGTTGCCCAGGCTGGAGTGCAATGGCGCGATCTTCGTTAACCACAACCTCCGCCTCCTGGGTTCAAGCGATTCTGCTGCCTCAGCCTCCCAAGTAGCTGGAATTACAGGAATGTGCCAAGACGCCCGGTTAAGTTTGTATTTTTTGTAGAGACAGGGTTTCCCTATGTTGGCCGGGATAGTCTTGAACTCCCGACCTCAGGTTATCTGCCCTCCTCAGCCTCTCAAAGCGCTAGGATTAGAGGTGTGAGCCACCACACCTGGCCTATTCGTTTCATTTTTCAAAAGACATTAAGAAAAAGAAAATCGGGATTGCCTAAATGGCACTATCACTAAAATTCATTTTTTAAAAATTACAAAAGTTGTTTCTAAATATATCTTATGGTTAAATTTGAATGTATTCATTGGGCATGTTATTCTATTTATAGAATTAACTTTTTTATTTAAAAACACTTACTAAAATTGCCTTATGCATAGTTACCAAGCATGAATGTTAGATGTTTGTCTAACAAACTATGGCTTCCTTTGACACATTGAAATAGTCATCAAAACACAAATCTTGTGATGCTAAATTTGTAATATTGACACCAAGGCTACATTTGCTACATTCAGGTTGAGGGGGAGATGGCAGGGAATTAATATATAAGCAACTATTCAATATGTCAGAAATTTTGCATATACAAATTTATTTAATATTCATAGTAGTCCTGGGAAGGGAAGACAACAGCATCTCCATTTAACAGATGAAAAATAGGAATGTTGGAGCCAAGTTTTAACAACCTCCAAACATCACCAGCACCACACTTGCAATACACTGTGGTAGCTCAAAACTCTCCAGAACTTTTTGGCAGTAGATAATCCATGCATACTGACCCTGACAAAGGCCCAGTCTCTTCAATTTTCTCTGTATGGTTTCCATTTCTGGTGATGTAAACTCATTTTGTTTTGTAAATTTGCAAAATGTCATAGGCTGTATCTTTTCTTTTCTATAAAATTTTTGACACCTTACCATAAAGGACCAACATATGCTGCTAATAGACAATAAGATGGCTATTAACATAAATATTCTTTCTTTTTGCACATACGGATCAAACTTTCTACAGCCTTATTTTCACATTCCATCTGAATCCACATGTCATTGGAAATAACCTACTGACATAATGTGGAATGTCTGTTCCTTTGTGTGGACAGACGAAGGGCCCGGTTCAGACAACTGTGCAAACATTAAGCAGTAACATAAAATAAACTCTTAACATTTTATACGAACACTGAAATCAGTATATTTTGCGAAGTGGTGAGTGAAAGGGAAGTTCAAGAATGTGACTATTTAGACATGCAGAGAAATAAATACTTGGTATAAATATGAGATATTTATCTGTGTTTTAATTAATCATTGACTAGTTGAAGGATGACATAGGATTCTAAAGCTGTTGG
Organism: Rhinopithecus roxellana; assembly: GCF_007565055.1. NCBI lineage: Eukaryota > Metazoa > Chordata > Mammalia > Primates > Cercopithecidae > Rhinopithecus > Rhinopithecus roxellana. The sequence continues at coordinate 140,774,631 of NC_044553.1, read as the reverse complement.
AAAGAAGGAGAGTGGATTGTGTAGTGACCTGGTAATGATCTGGGAGAAGGCTAACGAAAGAGGAGAGAGAATGATGGTTTAACACTAAAGACAACAATAAATGTGCATATAATAGAGTGGGAGTTGGAGAAAGAGAGAGCAAACATGCTTTAGTACATCCTAGAATCCATAACACAGAATGTAGAATGTGTACGGTTCAGAAGTTAAGTGGAAAACAAAGCAAAACTAGAAATGCCGACAAAGAAATGCTACCCCCATCTCTGCCACAAGGACCCTTGATTCATCAGTTCAACACAACCAGTTAGCACTCAAAACCAGTTAGCAATTGAAACCAGTTAGAAAGATGAATGGAAACACCGAACTATCAAGCATAGAAAAATAAAATTGTAACTTTACCTACTATCCACATTGTGTTGGCCCCACAGAAGGTCTTCTCAACTAGCGTAGTACTTAAAGTTCCAGAATTGCATCCATGAAGAATATAAATCAAATGTGCTGGAATCTTGACACTCACTGACATGTATAAACACACTGGACACATGTATGGAGAGGCCATAATTAAATATGGGTAAAAACGTAGACATCTTTCCCTTGTAAGTGTCCCATTTCATTTTGAATAAAATTTATGCTTTTATCCTATGGCTTCCAAGCTGCAGCATTATCTAGTCTCTGTTTATCTCTACAAATTCATATCCTGCCATACATTTTTTTATATTGTGTTGTAATCACACTTCTCTTCTTTCAGTCTCTAAAATCATCAGATTATTTAATGAAAGAGGAAGTTTCTGTATAACACTGAGAAAAAAGGAACTTGAGAAAATACTGTCTGTGGTCCATCATCCTTACCCCTGAGTGGAGAGTAGATTGACGTATGACCATTGGCATTTCCATTCTCAAGCAGATGGTGTCGATAGTTGATTGAAAGAAAACCTCACAAAAGAACATTAATGTCTAAATCCCTGGCACCTGTGAATGTGACTTTGTTTGGAAAAAAGGTCTTTGCAGATGTAATTAAGCTATGAATCTCAAAATGAGATAATTCTGAATTACCTGAGTGGGCCCTAAACCCAAGACTGAGTATCCTTATAAGAGATCGAAGAGGAGAACACAGAAAGAGAAAAGAAAGAATGTGAAGAGAGAGGCAGAGATGGGAGTGATGTGGCCACAAGCCATGGAGACAAGCAACACTGACAAACATCAAAAGCTGGAAGAGGCAAGGGATAATTTTAGAGCCTCTAGTAGTAGCTTGGCACTGCTAACACCTTGATTTCATACTTCTGTCCTCCAGAGAAGTCAGAGAATACGTTTCTGTTGTTTTAAGCCACCTAGTATGTGGTAAATTTTTACAGTAGCCCCAGAAATATAATGGTAGAGATGGACCTATCTGGCTTTTGGAATTTAGCCATCAAGATATTTAACTAACTCTCTGCTCCAAAATGATGCTGAGTAAACAATTATTTCATTGGTATTAACTAATTAGTATTAGTTAATAGTTTTCTCAGAGGAAAGTATGCTAGTCAGTTAGTAAAATATTATGTTGTTTTTGAAAGATATGGCAGAATTTGACAAATTTGACAATACTATGGAATTCTAGTTTATTTAATAATCTCTTGTGGATTTGGTTAGCTTGACTCAACCCGAAGATACTGATTAATGAACATGTCATAACGCATTAAAGTCTTGGATCTGCAAAATCACTGTGATTACCATAAGAGATGCAAGATTCTATAAGTCTTTGGCAGAAGACGAAAAGGGACTATGATATCGTTCATACTGGCCAAAATTGGCATACAGGAGATTTTGTATATGCTTATTCTTGACTTCTCTCTACAAATCTTTAAACTGGTAGAGAAAAACTTATAAGGAGGTAGAATTTAAGACAAATACATATAGGGATCTGTGGATACATTAACTGTAGAATTTTCTAGTACATACATAATCACAGTAATATAAAAGGAGCTTCTTTCAAAACTGCATGCATATTGCTCATTGATGTGTCAGAAAAAACATAAATTTGATTAATTTACCAAATGTAATATCAAAAATACATATCTGAATTTACACATATTGTATTAGCATCAATACATCACAGGATGCTTTGAATGATTGATAAATGAATCGTCAATGTATACATATATATGTTTTATATATGTATATGTGTGTGTGAATGTGTGTGCAATATGTGAATGAATATATATCTTTACATTTCTAACTACTGCTTTTACAGCTAAATATGTTTAATATTTTATTAGTATTTCAGAATAAGTATATGCTTCAATTGTTATGAGCCTCATAAGATAACCTCCATATTGGGTGTAGGAACCCTCATGGGATAGAGGAGAAACAAGAGCTGTGGTGATGCCACAGTTAGAGAGCCTGCTTCCAATATCCACGTCATAAGAAATTGTATCTTTTTTATTCCATCAAATTAGCATCTGATTCAGTCACAATTTGGTTTACATCATTGCCGTATACAAAGATGTAACATAGATAACTACCTTGCAGGGAAGGAAGGCCTGTAGACATTTGTATGTGTATATATATGAATATATTCTATATATAAATATATTATATATTATATAAATGTACTATATATTATATAGTATATAATATACAATATGTATTTATAATATATTATATATTAGATATTATATAATATATTAAATATCATATATAATATATCTGATATATAATACATATAATATGTGATATATGATATATCATGTTATATATGATATATATTATGTATTATATCTATATATAATATATAATATATCTAAATATATATTTATTTCATTTATATATTATTTTATATATTTTATTTATATATTTTTATATATTATTAAATAAATAATATATAAACTATATTATATATTATATAGCATATATCATGTGTGATATATCATATGATATATCATATATCATATATTATATGTGATATATCATATCGTATATCATATATTACATATATTATATATGTATATATGTATATATGTATATATCATATTATATAATATATGATATATTATATCTTATATACTATGTAAGATATATTATCTTACATATTGTATTATATATAATATAATATATATTTTATATTATATATTACATTGTATATTATATTGTGTATTATATATTATATAAGATATAAATAGATATTACACATTTATTTATAAGTTATGTGTATTTATATGCATAAAATATAAATATATTAAACATATATACCATATATTAATATATTTTATTGTATGTATTTTGTTTATTACATAGAATACCCCAACACTGTTTGTTTGTAGAAGTTCTATAATAACATTAAGAAGAAAGCATGGGAAAAATGAAAAAGGAGGAAAGAAAGAAAAAGGATGAAATAAAGAAAAAAAGACTCAAGTAGTGCATTGAAGTCAAAAGCCCCTGTGCTGGATATATGTATGAGTGTGTGTGTGAGTGTGTCTTTGATATATGAGTCAATATATTCATTATGCCTAATTATATCAAATCCTGTATATATTATTATCATTTTGTATTGGTGAAGAGATTGAGGCCTAGAAAAATTTGTGTCCAAAGTCAAAAGAGACTTAGCTGGATCATCGTACTAACATTGATTGGTTTTCGGTTCCCTCTTTTGATGGGGAGGAGATACAGTAAGTTTGGTCATCCACAAATTAAGTGTAGGCAGTTAATTACATGATGGGATTGTTCTCTTGCTCAAATTTCCCCTTTTGCCATTCTACTAGGGAGTATCTTATGTTACCAAGGGATAATCTCCTTAATTCTAAAGCAATTTTCTGCGCTTTCCTACTATAATACAAATAATTTAACTCGTGTGTTCCAATCATCATGTTTTGTGAAGAAAAAAATGCAGGGCAGTTTAATTGATAGTCTGGAGACCAGGATAAAATGTGGGGAAATTAAATAAATAAATAAATTGACAGATTAGATTTACATTCTATTGAATGTAAATTCAATGAGTTATTTTGTAGCCCTTGAATACAAATGAGATCTCATTGATAAGAAGCTCATTTTTCCAAATAGATTGTCATTAGAAGCATTTCATTCTTCCTTAAAAGATTAAGAAATATAACTGCAATATAGTGAATCAGAAGTAAAATAGTTGGCTTATGCCTGTAATCCCAGCACTTTGGGAGGCTGAGGTGGGCAGATCACTTGAGGTCAGAAGTTCAAGACCAGCTTGGTCAACTTGGTGAAGCCCAATCTCTACTGAAAATACAAAAAAAAAATTAGCTGGGTGTGGTGGTGGGTGCCTTTAGTTACAGCTAGTCAGGAGGCTGAAGCATGAGAATAGCTTGAGCCTGGAAGTTGGAGGTTGCAGTGAGCCGAGATCATGCCACTGCACTCTAGCCTGGGCAACAGAGTGAAACTCTGTATCAAATAAATAAATAAATAAACAAATAAATATTTAAAAAGTTAATCTTTAATAAAAAATTTAAAAAGTTAAATTCCTCTGTAGGAAAAGACATTGCTATATTTTTTGTCAATGACTTTATAATATTATAAATAGGCTGGAGATGTTACTTAATTAAAATGTCTTCCAGGGAATTTAGAGGAAATACATTTTTTCCAATAGCACTATCCTCTCTGGAAATACAACAAAACAATGGAGAGAGAAAACATGTAACTTGAAGTGGTTATATGATATACATATTACCAAGGGGCAAACAGGATGAGAGACTGGTGTTGTGGAATCAAATAGTTGTCTTAAATCCCAACTATGTCTCCTGATAACTACATCGTCATAAGTGGCTTACTTTTCCTCATAAGCATTTTCTTTACCTGTGAAATGGAAATATTAATGAAATTATTTGAAGGCTCAATTTGACGGCATGTGTACATCACTTATCACAGAATCAGGGACAATATGTCTTAATGAATGGTGGGCTTTATTATCGTCTTAATAATTATCATCATCCCATTCTTCCCTACAAGAGTCACACTTACTAAATCACTCTAAAAATATGTAAGGTTAACTATGTTTAATGAAAGAAACTTACTTTGCAAGATATGTCCTTTCTGTATATAGTATGTGAGATTCACAGGTTTCAGGAGATATGTTTCCTTTTTCCAGGTTTCCTTCAAAAAGATCAGTTGCACAGAATTTTATTATCCTATACAACGCTCTGATTGGTGTTAACAGAACCAACTCAAGCCAAATTCTTAGCATCTCTATCAATTTATATGCTGCTTTAGACTTAGAGCTCTGATCCTTGCTGACTTGCTCACTTACCTATCCTGCGATTCCATTTCCTTGGATTCTGAATATAATACATTTTGTTCTTTTACAAGTGAACACATTTGCCTGTTAACAGAGAGGTCAATTAGCTTAAAGCGTACTGTAATAAGAATATTTACTATTCCGTTCTTGAATTGGGAATGTGTATTTTTCATGTTAGTTTCGTGCATGAAGATGAATAGCTTTAGGTCCAGTAATCACTAGTTTTGATTACTACTATACTTTACATCCAGGGTAAAAATGTTGTCAAGAGCAACATAAAGTTGTATGTGCCTCTGCAGGATACCTTCCATTTGCCATCCTCTCCTGTCCTCATTCTCCATCCTTCTCCTTTTGTTTTCTACCCAGAAAGTTGACCTATATGCACTACATCAGTGTGTTTGCATGCCTTAAGTGACAGCAGGAGGTCTTAGGGAGGAAGGAGTGTGAAACAGGATTCACCTGCTTCCTTCACTTTGAAGATGCTTCAACCTCGTTGTGCCCTTAACCAAAGGTCACTAGTCTCTCAATACAGTCTGCTTTATTTAACATTATTTTATTTTTTATTTTTCTGATTTATGTTAACCCAATCCTTTGGGCCTAGAAGTTGATATTTCTACAACTCTTAGTCTGGATTCCTGCAATAGCTCTGTTTTCCCTACATCTTGGTCATACCTTTGCAAATTTTTTTTTTTTTTTTTTTTTTTTTTTTTTTGCCAAAAAAAGGAAAGCAAACAAATTCCTTAAAATACGTATTTTTAGTTTTTTCATTTCCATAGGTTTTGGGGGAACAGGTTGTATTTGGTTTCACGAGTAAGTTCTTTAGTGGTGATTTGTGAGATTTTAGAGCACCCATCACCTGAGCAGTATACACTAAACCCAATTTGTAGTCTTTTATTCTTCACCACCCTCCCACCCTTTCCTGCGAGTTCACAAAGTCCATTGTTTCATTCTTATGCCTTTGCATTCTCATAGGTTAGCTCCCACTTATGAGTGAGAAGATACAATGTTTGGTTTTTCATTCCCGAGCTACTTCACTTAGAATAATAGTCTCCACTTCCATCCAGGTTGCTGAGAACGCCATTCGTTCATTCCTTTTTATAGCTGAGTAGTATTCTGTCATATATATATACTACAATTTATTTGTCCACTTGTTGATTGATGGGCATTTGGGTTCCACGTGTTTGCAATTGCTGTATCAAGTGGTAGTTCTACTTTTAATTCATTAAGGAATCCCCACAGTTTTTCCACAGTTGTTGTACTAGTTTACATTCCCACCAGCAGGGTGTAACCGTTCCCTGTTCACTGCATCCATGCCAACATCTATTATTTTTTGATTTTTTGATTATGGCCATTCTTGCAGGAGTAACGTATTATTGCATTGTGGTTTTGATTTGCATTTCCATGATTATTAGTGATTTTGAGCATTTTTCGTATGTTTCTTGGCCATTGTTCTACATATATAAAATCATCTAATTTGAACAGCAACACTATGAAATAGATAAATTGGTTTTTATATCTGTTTATTGTATGTGGAATTTGAGGCTGTGAGAAGTTAAGGAATTTGCTCAAGTTCACATGTCAATAATGGTGAGGTCTTGATTAAAGCTCAGGCAATCTGTCTCCAGAGCCCAGGTTCACAAAAGTGCTATTGTTTTTCATTTGACAGCATCCATTTTTATGGAATAATTTGTACCCATGAAACAGATGCTTTAAGACATTTGTTTTGATCATATGATAAAATGTATGTGCTATTGGTAAGTGAAATAAAATTTTACTTTGCAAGATATATAAAATCAAGATTGGAATGTCATATACAAAAGATGTTTCCAGAAAGGGAAGAATAGATTATTCATATAGTTGTTATATTTTGTGTTTGCCAACGTTTCTAAAATAAACTTACATTAATAAAAACAATAATTGTGGCAGTAAATTTTCAATATTTTGTGGCACAAAATATTATTTGGTATCTTTATCATCAAATAATGCTGATGTATTGAACAGCAATACAAACAGCACTAGCGGTTCCTGGACAAATGCCTATAAAGTATATATTTATTTGTTTTTATTGATGACTTTTTTATTTATCCAAAATTATTCTCAATCTTAATCATGGTCTCAATATCAATGACAGGCTAGCTAGAGCTGAAATGAAGAGGATGGAGTGAGGGCATGCACAAAAGGAAAAGGAAGTTACACATTCTTTCTAAAAGAAAAAAATACATTTAAGATATCTGGCAAAATGTACTTGTAATGAAGAAAATTTGTCCAGGGTTTTTAGACAAAAATTAACCTATTTAAGGGAACAACATATCTCAATTTTGCTACTTCAGTACACATAATCAGATTTTACAGGTTTCAGATTTGTTTGTTAAAGTTGAGTCATTGATCTCTTTGCTCTTTCTTTTGTACCTTCCTCTCCTCTCCTCTCCCCTCCTCTGCAGGCTCCTCTACTTCTCTACTTTCCTTTCCTTTCTTTTCTCTGTTTCTCTCTTTTTCCTTTTTTTAATTTTTTATTTATGTATTTTTGAGATGGAGCCTCACTCTGTCGCCTAGGCTGGAGTGCAGTGGCTTGATCTCGGCTCATTGGAGCTTCCACCTCTTGGGTTTAAGTGATTCTCCTGCCTCAACCTCCCAAGTAGCTGGGATTGAAGGTGCCCGCCAGCATGCCTGGCTATTTTTTGTGATTTTAGAAGAGACACGGTTTCACCATGTTGGCCAGGCTGGTCTCAAACTCCTGAACTCAAGTGATCTACCCATTTCAGCCTCCTAAGATGCTGGGATTACAGGCGTGAGCCACTGCACCCAGTCCTTTGTTTATCACAATGGAAGATTAAATTAGAGGGAAAGAAATAAAATCATTTGCTAGAGAACTACAACTCTCTACCTTTTTTCTTGCCACCCCCAGAGTAAAATTGTTTGGTTCAACAAACACAAGGACCTAATTATTGATTGAACATTTTAAAAACTAATGCAAAATTATCAAATTAATAAGTAGCAGTGAAAATGAGCCATTTTGTAATAAAACAACAGAGAAATGAAACTCAAACGTTTGAGCTTGGTGGTTTAGTAAATGTTTAGGATTCAGAATATGTCTGTAAGTCATGAATAGATTTCAAACTGCATGTTTTTAGAAGAAACATGTTAATGAGTACTTGGGGATGAGTGGGTGAATAATAAGAGTATATTCTCTAGAGATAAAATGCACTTATTGGGCCATCTTCCCATAATTGTCGTATACTCTAACTCTCAGCCTACAAAGTGTTCATTACCTGGGCTACTGCTCAAAAATGCAAAGTGAATCATATCACTGTCTGCTTAAAATCTGAGATATTCCCTTTTTTTTTTTTTTTTTTTTTTTTTTTTTCTGATGAGGTTTAAGTTCATGGTCACGGCATCCAAAACCATTTATAATCCAGTCTCAACTACACTAAATACCACTTTTTGTGACTCCCTCTCAAGTACCAGTAGCCCTTGCTAGAAAAATATCTCAACATTTGATGAAGTCAGTCTCTTTAAAACTTCTTTATTTTTTTCAGATATTATTCTGCCTAGTCCATTCTCCTCACTTGATAATGACATTTCCCTGTTTGATTGTTTTCTATTTATAATTTTGGTTCTAATTTTTATACATTAATGTCTGATGGTTTCTCAAGGAAATAGACCACAACTTTTTCATAGTCTTATTACTTGCATCCAAGACCTAAGCAATTAATATATATTAGTAGAATTAAAAATTAACAATATAGGCATTTGTTGAAAGAAAATATTTAAATGAAATAAGTGCAGTTGTGTAAAATATATATTTCATTTCTAAATCGCTGTGAAGTAAGCACATTATTTTTCCTAAATTTTTGGAAAATAAGGTAAAAAAAAAAAAAAAAAAACCTCTTCTTAAAATCTACTTCTGTAAATATCTGTGGGCTATTATGAACAATGTGGCTGCGAGTGAGTTATTAGCCTGACCACGACTATTCACAGACTAATAGGATGTCAGAGGGAACATGCAAACTGCCTAGAATCCCTGGCTCATCCATCCGTAGGTTATCAATTTGGACAGTGGATGAAGTTAATCAGATAAGGTGATCTGTGGCTCTTTGTTTCTTAGTTTTGTGTTTGTGTTTCATTTTCTTTCCATACAAATAATCCTTCATATTGAATATCTTCAGTTTTATAAGTATGCTAATAACTCTCTAGCTTTCTGTTTCCTAGGCTCGGATATTTCCTACTCATGTTGTCAGCCTTCAGTGATGATATTTCTGACACCCACACTGTGACCATATTGCCCTCTCATTAGGGCTTTTGATCGTTTTCTATTTGCTAGGAAAAGGCAGAATAAATGTTTTAATTTACATGCATGTATTCATTATTTTCCTCAAGAGCATAACTCTGAGTTTCTACAGCTTCTTAGTTAATACTGTCATTGCTGACTTGCATTAGGTCCCTCTAATTCCATTTATTAATTTGCTCATTTCCTTTAAACTCATCCTTACTCTTCCCCTCTTCAATATGCAACCATTCTAGTGTGTTTAGTGTGCTCATTTTATTTCCTATGATCTAATAAAATGCGCAAAGATTATATAATGGTGTTTTTTCAATAAATTTATTGCTTATTTTTTGACTCAACAGTATAATTTTAACATGTAGCTGTGTGCACATTTGGTACATTCCCTCTACTGTTATGCAGTGTTCCACAGTGAATACCCATTAAGTTTGACTTAATCATTTCCTGAGTGCTAATTGTTTTAATTGCTTCCAATGTTTGGCTATGCAAACAACACTGTGATGATCATCCTCATATGCGTATGTTCTTAGGTTAGCATTTCCGCAGGATGTATTCCAAGAAGGAAAAATGGTGGGTCTGAGGATGTCTAGAGATGTGCATACTGATTTTAACAAAGAACTTCAGTATGACTGCACCAGTCTATACTCCCATGAGTAGTACATGAGAGTTTCCACATGCCCAATATGCCCAGTGCTTGGCAGTATACACTTTCTAATCTTTGCCAATTTGCTGGGCGAGAGTGATACTTTATTGTTGTAATTTTGCTTTTTTTTCCCCAGTGAGCATGAGCATTTATTGACGTATTTCTTTGCTATCTTAGTTTGTTCGGGCTTCTACAAAAAATACTTTAGACTGGGCAATTTATAAATAATAGATTGGAAAATCAATTTATAAATAATAGATCGTGCAGTTCTGGAGGGTGGGAATTCCAAGTTGAAGTTGCCAGCAGATCGAGTGTCTGATGAGGGCTTGCTGTCTGTGCTTCAAGGATGGAATCTTGCTGTGTCTTTAAATGGTGAAAGGACAACTCAGCTCCTTTCATCCTTTTTCAGAAGGGCACTGATCCCGTTAACGAGAACTCTGTCCCTGTAACTTAACGACCTCTTAAAAACCTCACCTCTTAATAATGTCATGTTGGCGATTAATTTTCAAAATAGACATTTCAGGGGACACCTTCAAACCATAGCACTTGCTCTTTGACTTTTCCCATCTATAAATTCCTTCTTGGTGTTCCTGCCTTATTTTGCTATTTGGATTCTTGTCATTCTTTTTGTGATAATCTGGTGAATTTCAAATTTCATCAATTATGGACTATATAAATTAGAAAATGCTAGTATCTTCTCTTAATCTCACATGTAGTTATTAAACTTGCTCTTTTTCGATGAAGAAAAGATGATTAATTTTGCTAATTTATGTATTTGTATATTTATTTTCTTTATATTTGTACCTTTGCAGTTTTATTTATTTATCTATTTATTTTTGAGTGGAGTCTCACTCTGTTGCCCAGCCTGGAGTGCAGTGGCGCGATCTCGGCTCACTTCAAGCTCCGCCTCCCGGGTTCACACCATTCTCCTGCCTCAGCCTCCCGAGTAGCTGGGACTACAGGCGCCCGCCACCAGGCCTGGCTAAGTTTTTGCATTTTTGGTAGAGACAGGGTTCACTGTGCTAGCAGGATGGTCTCAGTCTCCTGACTTTGTGATCCTCCTGGCTCAGCCTCCCAAAGTACGGGAATTTTAGGCATGAGCCACCACACCCAGACGTTGCAGTTTTATTTTAAAAGGTGTTTCCCTTGTTGTTTTCTATTAGATCTATAGATTTACCTTGACAATTCTATGCTCATAGGTAAGGGTTTCGTTTTATTTGCTCCTTCATGAAAGCGTTTCCTCAATGAAATCTCCTGAACAATTTGTCCTTTACCAATTTTTTTGGGTGCCGTTTATATCATGGAGGATTAATTTCCCAAACATGGAATTTTTCTGAAATACCTACTGAATTTCATATGTTTATTTAAGTTCTACTGTGTTATTACCAATAGTTTTATTAATATGACTTTGAGTATGCATTTATCACAAGTCCTTGCTTTCTGATCATTTTCGAAATTATTTGATTTTTCTGTGGTCTTTATTTAATATGAAATTTTGATTACATTTGTTAAAATCTCCCATAGTTATTTTCACTGTGACTGATTAAAGAAATAAACAATGTTAGGGCCATATATAAAAACAGAAGTCTGATCTTCCCACAATCTGCAGCAACCAACTTAAGAAACCAACGCATGATCTGCAATAATCAGCCCAGAATCCAACCTACTATAGTGAGACTTGTGGGAAGTCAGACCCCTTTCTCTAGTAAACAATCTAGGAGGGCAAACAGTAACCCCTGTGACAGTAGGCCCTAAACAGCAAGAACTTGATTAATAACCGACAGCTTTCCTATTGTTGTTCCTACTTCCAGCATAGGACCAACCAAAAAAAGCCAAATATGCACCTCCTACCAATCACATAGGAAGCCCTCCTTTTAGTTAGCTGCATACAGCTTCCCCATACCAACAGCCTTCAGTCAGGGCACACCTGAAGCCTTCCGTTTTTTCCACGATAAAGTTTTCCCACTCCTCTGCTGTCATTTAGTCTCTACCAAAACAAAAGTGATGGTAGCTGACTCCTAAGTGGGGCAAGCTTTGAGTCAATGGTCTTTTCTTGTTTTTATTGGTTAGTCTTTATTTATTTCCACAGTTGTACTAAATTTATAGATTAATTTGGGAAACACTGAAAGATTTATAATGAGTTGCTCCACCTAAGAACATGGAATACATTTTCATTTATTCAGAATAGATTTCATTTGCATTGTTTTAAAGTTGTTTTCATAGGTGTAAACTTTTTATCAGGTTAATTTTTTACTTCTATTATTCACATTTTCTTTTACTCTGTTTTTCTACTTAATTACTTCCTTAGAGGAAGGTTCTGGAACATCCACACTCTATTATTTAGTATTTATTTCTTTTCTGACTGCTGTCTATTTGATGGTATATATTGGGTTTATATATGGTCTGGAGGGTTACATCTTCTTGCTATAATTTTTATTTGTTTATGGCTAACGTCAAATGTATATTAACTGTAGTTCCTGAACATATTAGAAACTCTTTGTCATCTTGTGTCATAAATTTGATCTCTTCTACTTTTTTTTAAATGTTCTTTTCCCCTTTACTTCGTTTACTTACATTACTTTTTCTGCTAATGTAAAATTTATATTTTTGTGTTTATTTTTATGTTTATTACTGTTTAAGATCCATACTCCCATTTATTACACTACCTTCTTAGATTTATCAGTACTATGTTCTCCCCTAATTCAACTGGTACTTTAGTTTGACCTTTTATTTCTTTATTCCTACTCTCTTATGCTAACCTAAGGGTTCCTACTACCTAAAGACTAAATGTTTTCATGGTTATATTGTTTTTCTTTCATTTTGCCCTTGATTTTTTAAACGACAATAAACTTTCATAAGTTATATCATGATTTTTGCTTTCGTGTATCTTGGTATAGGCCTCCTGAATTCATTTTTGTTAATCTGAATCTTCTTCCAGAAATGTTTTCAAAATGGGTTTGTCTGCAAAATTTCTGTGAAATTTTATTATTCCCTTATATATAAGTGAAAATTGGCTCATCTTTTTTTTCCTGTTCAATGATCTAAATTAAGTAGATCCCTATCATCTACTTGTAGTTAGTTTCTCTTGATCAAGATAAGCAACAGTGCAAGTTATTTGGGATTTGGGGGTAGGAAATGATCATCCCAAGGCAATGTGAGAAAGAGGCAAGAACACAACTTTAGAGTTCTCTTTCAATCTATGTCCCATTCTTCACTCTAAGCAGTAGCTACCATCAGTCCTTTTTCTACAGATGAGTGGATAAATCTTTACTTTTTCAAAGGACATGTTTTTAATTTTTTTGAATTTGTGCTCTCTCTCACTTATCTTTCACCAAAGTTGTTATTATCAAATTTATTAGCAAGATATATTGGTTATAAGAGAGTCATTGGGTCCAAACTTACAGGAATAAATAGAAACATAAGGAAAGCACACACATCCAGATAGCCAAGTACATGGGGGAAAATCACTTTTCTTTCCTCCTTTACTTCATCTTCTCAAACTATTTCTTGAATGTGAATACTTAGAACTTTTGTGCAAAAGCAAGTATTTTATCTGTGGCTGGGTGATGTTAAGTATTCCTTCTATATAGTATACATTTGTGCTGTTAATTGAACTGGCAGTGAAAGGCCAATAAGAATTAATTTGCTTTCAATGAACATGTCATAGATGGCCAACCTCACGCTTGTAACAAGGCATAATTATGTAAAAAATAAAAACTGAGGATTATATACAAGGAATAATACCAGCTAATAGCATCTAGTTAATAAAAGACACCTAGCTTCCATTTATGGCCTTGATAGTATTATTTTACTGGGTAAACAACTGATACAAATGTTCTAGTTGTTCAGAAAGTATGCATTTATATTGATCACATTGTATTTAAAACTCCTATTGAAACTCATAAAAGTAGTCTCTGAAATTTAAAAAGCAACAAAAGTGGTTTGTAATAAAACTTGAAAAAAAAAAACAAATACAGGATGCATTCAAGTAGTGCTAATTAACTGGCCTTCAATAACTAACAGTAAGACTAAAATAGTTGTTTTTCTTTTCGGGTTCTATGATCTGATTCTATAAAAACAAATAATGTTATATTAAATAATAAAATAAAAACTGATGTATGCATGAATAAAACCACATATTTATTGGTAGAATATTTTCTATTACGTAGAATAATATGTATAATACTTTTGTATCCATAATAATTTGTAAAATAGGCACTATACATCTTACAAAGATGATTCTAATTGCATTTCTTCTTTAATTCTCACAAGACTGTGATGTGCATGTTTTCATTATATTTATTTGATGGAGAAATAACTGATTCAAATGATCAATCGACGTCCTGAAGCTAATAAGAGGAGGAGCTGTGACTCTATCATCTCCTCTGGTTCCAACATCTATACTCAGTTATGCTGAGGAAATTTAGTATAATAAAGACTGATATATATATAATAAATCTGAGAATTGATTTTGCTCTGGATTGCCTCCTATCAGAAATATATTATCAATCTTGTTTTATGGATGAGTGCTTTTACAATAAATTCTAAACATCTGAGTACTCAATATCCATGAGGAGTGTCTATTGATAACTTAAGATGTTAGACTAGCCTGATCACATCATTCTTCATTTCCATGCCATTTTCTCAATGTGGAATTTTGACGACACACTTTTGATTTTCTATCCATGTCCTCATCTATAAAATTGGGTTATTCATAGTACATATACTAGCGATATTAATTGTATTTCTGTAGAACAGGGTCAAGCACATAGTAAGACCTTAAGAATAGATTTATTGATGATTGTATTAGTAAGAGGAGTTTCCTTATTATTATAATCACCAACTGAATATCACTTTCTCTGGTCAAGTATTAAAGAGAGGTTAAATATGGGTTTTCATGATTCAGTTAGCAGCATTTATCAAATACTTTTAAGGCCTGTGAGTTCATCTTCATGACTACATAAAGTAACAGATTCATTAGAATCATCTTATTGAATAATATTTTTACCGATGGAGGGTCTTGGCTGCAAGTTGTCCAAGTTCTTGGCATTTTCAACAAAGAATTGGACAAAACACACAGAAAAGCAAGGAAAAAATGAAGCAACAAAAACAGACTTATTGACAATGAAGGTACACTCCACAGGATGGGGATGGGGGGCACTGAGTAGCAGCTCAAAGGCCCTGGTTACAGAATCTTCTGGGTTCTAAATACGTCCTGGAAGTTTCCCATTGGCCACTTGGTGTGCACCCCATGCAACTGAAGTAGTGGCCAGCAATCAGAGGCTAAAGTGAAGTTACAAAGTCACACTCCACAATCAGAGGCTAAAGTGAAGTTACAAAGTTACACTCCACAATCAGAGGCTAAAGCGAAGTTACAAAGTCACACTCCGCAATCAGAGGCTAAGTGAAGTTACAAAGTTACACTCCGCAATCAGAGGCTAAAGTGAAGTTACAAAGTCACACTCCGCAATCAGAGGCTAAAGTGAAGTTACAAAGTTACACTCCTATGCAAACGAAGACTTTGGACTTCAATCAGTCTGACTGGTTGTGGACAGCAACCAATCAGAGGATGAGGTGAAGTTACAAGTTACACTCCTATGAAAACATCTGATTGGTTTGCAAAGGGAGTGGCTTCTGGTCCTTTTGTTAGTTATGTGTGAAAAGTTGGGGATTTCCTTTTGATTTAGTTCTAAGAAGTCAGCATGAATCAGCCTCCCTGCCTCCGGACCCTATTCTACTGCCTCAGTGTCACATTTTATTTCCGAACATATCAATTTTGAATATACGATTCAAAACATATATTTTCTAGTGTCTTCATTGTTTTCACATTCACTTATTAATGGTGAAAAGCTAAAATGTATGCCCAATTTAAACTTTATTTTTATACTTTTTACATGTAAATTCTTAGTTTATTTTTAGAATTTAAAGATGAGTCATCCATTAGTACTCGCCATGGGTACCCACATGTTGAGCAGTGTTCTTTAGGAGCAAGATACCTATAGCACCTAGAATATAGGATAGCAAGAAGTGTTAGAATTTGAGATTGAGAGTCACTTTTTAAAAAGCCACATCACAGTTTGTCACAAATTATAACACCTTTTGCCTGTAGCATTTTTAGATGGATGTAATATCTCACTTATTTTAAGATTTTTCTTCCTAAAAGTATCCTGTGGCGTCAATGCACATTATGAACTAATGGCAACAATTTTGTTTTAAATCCCTAAGTGAAGAAGGTGTTGTCAGAATGTTGGCTGGGATTTACTTTTTTTTTTTTTTTTTTTTTTTTTTTTTTTCAGACTTCTATTACAGGAGCCTTTTGAAAAATGGTGCTTCTAATGACACAGGTGTGGGTCTTATAATGTGATGTTAAATTTGCTGTCCTTCCAAAGAGAAAGCATTTTTTGCACCCTGAAAAATTCAAAAGCATTTGGAAATCTCTTGATTGACTTGGCCTTTTATTTGACTCTGCATCAAAAAAAAATAACCAGTCGAAAACTAACAGGCATGCTGGGCTGCCAGTCTTCACCTCGGAAGTGAAATCTCAGTCAATAAAAGGCTCATGTTGAAATCCCTGAGTGACATTTAACTAAGGGGTGCAAAGCGTATCAATGTATTTTTGACACCTTTCCTCCCACACAACTGTCAGCAAGTTTAAATTAACCCTGGAGGTCTATAGATTTCAATGACGGATGAAGATGTTTAAGCCACATCCCAGAACCAAAAAAGTAATGGTTTTGACATTTATTCAGATGCCTATATATCTGTGTTATTTCTTTTGATTTTGCTTATATATCTTCTTATGTCATTATAGACACTATAAGATTTGTATACATTTCTCATACACAATATGCTACACATTCCCCCAAGAAAGGATTTCAAGTTGTTGCTGTCATTTAACATTCTTTGTGCTAAATCAGCAATTTTTATAAACCAAAAGCAAAATATAGTCACCTGAAATGTGTTGAATTTTTATACTATTAGATAATATGATGCATGCATTTTTTTTCTATAAATTATTTTATAAAACATTAGGTCATTTCATGTCCTCTCTCTCCTCACATTTCCTAGAAAACTTAGGGGTTGAAAATGTAAGAAACTAATTATCAGGTTATTGCTGTTAAGACTCAGCAAGGACTTGTTTTGAAAAGCACACACTCATTGTTAATCATGTCATTTGGTGGATACAGTGCCATGCAAACTACATTAGTCTTAAATAAAATATTTTCATGTGCTATACTGAACTATTTTTTCTCACTGAGAAATGCTCACATATCCATTTTGCTTTAGATCTGAAGTCAGCAAACATTTTTTGGTAAAGGCTTAGATAAATATTTTAGACTTTGTGGACCAAAGGGTCTCTGTTGCAAATACTCAACTTTGCCACTCTTGTGCAAAAGCAGCCATAGACAATATGTAAATGAAGAAGTGTAGCTTATATTTTGATAAAGCCTTACTTATGAACACTGTGCCATGAATTTCATGTATTTCTTATGCACCATGAAATATTTTTATTTTGATTTTTTTTAAATAATATAAATGTGAAAAGTACTCTTAGTTCATGGGACATATGAAAATAGGCAGATAGCTGGATTTGGATCACAGACCACAGTTTGCTGATCCCTATTTTAGGCATTTATACAGACTGTGTAGTTATCACTTGTGCTCATTCAACAATCAGTCAAGCTCTGCATAACCTGTCGGTTGTTAAAAAAAACATAATGAGAGTAAGCTATAACTTTTATTATTAATACTTATAGATTGTTAAATTCATATGACAGATGAAATCATTAGTTTTATCACTTATTTTCTGTGTATATAGTAGTGGAAAATAATCTTTAGAAATTGTGTGTGATTTGGGAAAGTCTCAAAAATGAAAAGGCAAAATTGACTTTCAGTTTTAGTCCTTACAAAAGTCGCCTTTCAGTTGTCAGTAATAATGTGTTCTGTCTGCTCTGAAAGAGGTTATATTTTACAAATGATGACTGTTCTATTATGAAATAATTTTTGTTCATAAGGAAACATTTTCTGCTCCTCTAAGATGAAATAAACCAGGTAAAATTTGCACATATATTTGACAGTGTGATAACTGATCTTCAACTAATATATAACTGTGATTGTTGTAACTTGCTCATTATATTGTTATTTTTCAAAGCATATTTTCAGAGGTCAGAGACAAAGATTTGAACACTATCTTTTCATATTTAACTGTCATTGAAAAGTACTTGAAAATAAGCATTTCTACTGAAAACTGAAGAATGACAAGGTTCATAAATTTGGAAAGGAGAACTTTATTTCCCATATGCAGTTGCAGCCTGCAGGGTGGCCATTTTGACAGGCTAGGAAGCTAGCCTCTGGCTGGAGCCAGAAGCAGACACTTTCAGGGAAGGGCAAAGGGAACAGGAATTTATACTGAGCAAGGTGGTGAAATATACATATTGAATAAGCTGTAAGAAAAGTCATGAATATTTATGGAACGAGAAACATGCACATGTGCAATTGAGCTTCACGCCTCTCCACAGGGTCCGTGTTAAATATATATATATATGGCAGCCTTAGGATATCTGAGAGTGGAGGTTTTTGGCCCTCTGATATCAAAAGGTGAAGCAAAGGATATGAAAACTCTCACTACATATTCTCTGCAGACAATCCAGAACCACTCTGTGGTCAATGGCAAAAATAAAAAAGAAGAGGCAACATCAGGAAGTTGGCTGATACCAGGGTGGAGTCTTTTGAAAGGGCTGGTTTCCGTTTAGCCCTTAGAGAAGAAGGGCTGATGGCCGTTTGCACAGGATGGGGTATAAGGAGGTGTGTCTGACCTCCTTCATGACCAAGATACTCAGTTTTCAAGGTTTCTATAAGGTAGCCTTGGCCAAGAGAAGCTCTGTTCAACCAGCTGGTCGGTGGGGGGGAGCTTGGGACTTCATTTTTATTTCTCACTACCTACACAGACTATTGCAAGCTAATGTAAAGCAACTTTAACCAAAAACTCATTTAAGATTAGAAAGTTGCAAAGAGAATTACAAATTTGCTTTCTGAGGGATTAGGAAATTAAACACAATGGGGAGTTTGTTTGCCTATGGTTGTTTCATTACCATCTTCTCACGGAAAGTATGCTGTAAGAGGAAACTTACTTTGTTCTTTAATTCTGGAGTTAATCAAGGAGATCTTTGTCCAAACCATACTTTTTTCGTCCAGCTCAGTAGTTCTTCTACTTGTCAAGACTCCGAGTGATAGTCCTGTGGAGAAGGAGACATGCAGAGATCTCCCTCAGTGTTTTACAATGTAGTAGCAGAAGTCCCTTTGAGAACTTACGAATATCTGATCTTCTCAAGGGATGTGACACGTATGCTGTACATCAAGAGATGAATGGGTATTTTCTAGGAAAGAAGATGGAGAAGGGGCACTTAAGGCATAAGAAAGGGCATCTCGAGTCACAGAGGCATGAAATAACGAGCCACATGTAGAATAAAAGCAGTTTAGTGTTTGTATGGCAGCCCACAGGTATGGTTTTATTATTTATTTTATTAAGTTAGAACAAAGACCACAGGCAACAGTTACAGCTTTATCCTTCAGGCAGTCGTTTACAGTTTTAAAATGGGAAGTTACATGATAATAATCGCACTGCAGAAATATTCCTCTAGCTATAGATAGATAGATAGATAGATAGGATAGATAGATATTGCAAAGATGAACGGAAGTGATGTAAGCAAACCCCAAAATTGGGGTTCAGCTCAGGAGAATTCTTGGCTTGGCTTAGGAAAGAATTGAAAAGCCAGACACAGTGAAACAAAGCAAGTTTCTGAGAGCAGCAGAGTACAACAAAATGGCGGCTGTATAGAGCAGGGTTATCCCATAGGCAGAGCACACTGTCGCTTGCTGGCTAGGTTTATGTATAGCTACTCCTTTATTATCTGCTAAATAAGGGGCAGGTTATTCACAGTTTTCTAGAAAAGTGGTAGGGAGTTCCTGGAACCAAGGGTTCCTCCTCTTTTAAACTATATAAGGTAACTTCCAGGGCCTTATATTGCTGTGGCATTTGTAAACTGTCACTTGGCACTAGCGGGAGTGTCCTTTACCATGCTAGTGCCTTATCATTAGCATATAATAAGCACTGAGGCAACTAGTGGTTGCTTTCCTTGTGATCTCGGTTTTAGCTGGTTTGAGCCGTTTTGTTTACTGTATCGGGTTTTGACTAGATCCTGATTTCATTGGTGTTATCTTAAGTGGTGGTCAGAAAAAAAGTCCTGCTGATTACCTACCTCAAAAGGAATCTTTTGCAATAGCAAAGATGATCAAAATAATGTGAATACATTAGTGACAAGGTGAAAGGGATCAAATTCTAGCTTGTGTTATCAAGGAGTTATAGTACCATTAATTAAGATAGAGCATAGAAAGAAAGGTTTTTTAGAAGGGAGATGACATGGAACCAAGTTTTGAATGTGCTAACTATAAGGAAGCTATGAGGCATTTGAGTAACAGTTCCAGAGTATAGCTGAAATGCATATTTAGAACTCAAGAGAAGATTCTGAGCTAGAGATATGTAATGGGATTCTTAAATTCTCTATTTAACATGCATATGTGGATTTATTAAATAATATTGAATATGTACTATGTGGCAACCAGATAATAAGGATATCTCAATAAATGAGACAGACAAGGTTCATGTTCTCTGAAATTTTTAAGTAACTATAGTATATATTTTACAATAATCTTTGCATATATTGTACAAATGCAAATGTATTAAATGTACATAATGGAAAAATATGCCCCTTTCTCATCCCATATCCTCAGTCTCCTCTCCTGTAGAAAAATATTTGCAGATAAAGCTCTTCTTTGCAATTCACAACTATGCTTACACATATCCTTATATAATTGTTTTTCTAGTTAGAAACATATTTTACAGTTTTCTATACTTGCTTTTATTTTTTGTTTAACAATTTATCTTTAACTCTTTTCATGAAAACACCTGTAATATCTTTCTTATAGTTTTTAGAATGTAAATTAATTTATTAAATGTATAAACATAACTTGTTATTGACTAATGCCTCTTTAATGCAGGTTATTTTTGCCTTTTTCCCATAACAAATAATGCTGTAGCAAATAGTCATGCAAACACAAATTTATCAGTAATATACATTCCTTGAGATTAAATCACTGTCAAAAGGTATATTTATTTTTAATTTAGTATCTATTTCCAAATTGTTCTCCAGAAAGTTCACACTAATTTACACTTACACCAATCATGAACCTGAACCGTTAAAACTTCATCAACACAGTGTATCCAATAAATTCTTCTATTTGCTTTTCAGGATTACTTTTTAAAAAGTGGAAAGATGTATCATATTGTCATTTTATTTTTATTTTTAAATTATGAGTGATATGGAACATTTTTTCTGAATGTTTATATATTGTTTGTGCTTTGTTTTCTTGGAACTACATCTATGTCTCCCTTTTCTTTTTTTTTTTTTTTTTTTTTTGAGACGGAGTCTCGCTCTGTCGCCCAGGCTGGAGTGCAGTGGCCGGATCTCAGCTCACTGCAAGCTCCGCCTCCCGGATTTACGCCATTCTCCTGCCTCAGCCTCCCGAGTAGCTGGGACTACAGGCGCCGGCCACCTCGCCCGGCTAGTTTTTTGTATTTTTTAGTAGAGACGGAGTTTCACCGGGTTAGCCAGGATGGTCTCGATCTCCTGACCTCGTGATCCGCCCGTCTCGGCCTCCTAAAGTGCTGGGATTACAGGCTTGAGCCACTGCGCCCGGCCCTTTTTCTATTTTTAAATTGGTTTTTGTTCTTGGTGTTTCATAAAAGGCTTTAATATATTTTAAATATTAGCCTTATTTTAAATACTATAAATATTTTCTTGTTTTATAAAGTTCTCTTCAAAGTTAAAAAATTACCACATAAGTACTTTTCTTTTATGATTCCTAGGTTGTCTGCTTTTGGCAAAAGGTCATTTCCCACTTCAACATGTTATTTTAAAAATTTACCAAGTATTCTTTTAACTGAAACTCACAACAAGCCTGTGAGGTTTGTATTAACATTCCAATCGTGCAGTCATTAAACAGAAACTGAGAGAGATTGAGAAACTTGCTTTTGGTCACACAACTGTTAAATTACTGAGCCTGAGTTTGCAACCAAACTCTGACACAGCTCTGGTGAAGTTAACCTGATCCGGAAGAAGACCCGCAGTTATCTCGTTGGATGATTGTTTTCTCTCTCTTCTGAGAAGACTGCTGAGCCCCTCCATTGCTGTGGAAGTTTGTATTAGTCTGTTTTCACACTGCTAATAAGACATACCCAAGACTGGGTAATTTATAAAGAAAAAGAAGTTTAATCAACTCACATTTCCACATAGCTGGGAAGGCCTTACAATCTTGGTGAAAGGTGAAAGCCATGTCTTGCATGGCGGCAGGCAAGAGAGAAAGCATGTGCAGGGGAGCTCCCCTTCAGAAAACGATCAGATATCGTGAGACTCATTCACTATCAAGAGAACAGCATGGGAGAGACCCGCCCGTATGATTCAATTACCTCCCACCCGGTTCCTCCCATGACACATTGGAATTATGGGAGCTATAGTTTGAGATTTGGTGGGGGAGACACAGCCAAACCATATCAAGGTTTTTCTTCTTGTGGGAATAAGCAGTGCACTATAGAAAAGAGGCTACAAAAGTTTCAACCAAGTAATCACCGGAGAATAATAATCTGCATATTGTTTAAAAGGCAAATTGTTTTCATTGATTCAAAAAGAACCTAAGAATAACTAATGCATTCATTATGTCAACCAGTAAGTTTTGAACATGTGTAAGTGTCAGGCTATTTTAAATGCTTTTCCTTAGTGAATCAGACAGGCAAATCTTTTATCTCTAGAAGCTTATATTTCAGCTTTCTGTTCATGTGCTGTGCTGCTTTTTCTTAACCTTTTTTTCCCAAATAACACAACATATCTCTTTCTTATAATAGGCTTTTTGTGGTTCCTGAATAAAATCAAAAGAAGGATTGTGTAGATATTATCTTTTCTCAATAATATGCATTTTTCTGCTATGGACACTGTGAGGTGCTATCCAGATCCTCTGCACACATTGAGCTGTGTATTTCCCTAGCTCATGGTAGTGTGGGCTGATGGCATTTTGCTGAATCCCCCTTCAGGTCTTATCCTCAGCCAAACTCAACATTATGCCCCTTTCCAGGGACAGTACTAATCTAATGATGGTTGATGCAGCAGTTCAAGGGCCTGGCCTCTTGGTTTTAAATGACAACTTTTGAAGGATTATGGCAGGTCTAAAATTCCTTGTGGAGGCTAAGTCCCCTATTTCAACAGTATCACCCTTCAACTTCCCATCATTCAATCTTGTTTTCTTCATTCCTCATAGTCTCCTGAGAATCTTCCCCCAATAAACACCCCCTGCACCCAGCTATTTCTCTGGACCCAGCCTATACTTTCATTGCATATTCTACCAAGATGCACTCTCATTTCAGCCATAGTTTTTTTGTTGGTTTGTTAAACAAAACAAAACAAAACAAAACAAAACGAAAACAAACTTATTTTAATCTTTGGGTGAACAGTCCTATATCTGCCTTTTTTTTTTTAGTGCTTTTGAAAACAAAGTCATATATATTGACTTTTAGAAGTTTTATTGGAAGGAGGAATGGTACTTTAAAAAGGATTTTATTTCTTTCACTGATGCTATTCTATAAAAACCTTATTCAAACTGTCCACAACTCAAGTGTCACAAAGCAAGCAATAAACTTTATAATATGAGGCCTTCTTGTAAAACTCCAGTTGTAAATTTTGAGATTTTGTCCAGAGCTTAAATTGGCAATTAAAACTGCAGAAAGAAAAATAGGAACAATAGTCTAAAAACTGAGCCACCCAAAGCTAATTAAACAAAGAGACATTGAATTTTTTACTTGAAAGTAACTTGCCTCAAGGTCAACAATGACAACTCGGGTCTAACCTAACTAACTAAACTTCCTACCTCCTTAATTCCTTGCTGTTCTCAAAATCTATCTTTATAATTTTAGCAATGTGTTTTAAAGGTAAACAAATACATTATATAGGCTTGGAGTGTAGAGAGTGTTATTCAATTAGTTTATTGCGCTGAGTTTAACCTGTGGAAAGTTGGTTCTTTTAAGACCACATTTTTCAAAGTATGGAGTCTAAATTTTTAAACTAATATTTTTATCAATTTGACCAGGAATTACTGAAGCCTTCAATGTGAGATAATATTTTAACCACTGGTGAAACAGTGATAAATGAAATTGGCATCATCCCATCACATAAATATGTGTTCTGGATGAGATGGTTTAAGTTCTCCAGATAAGGGGAGGCATCGTAATAAGTCTTGATGTTTTATATCAATATTTTAAAGTCATATTTTTTTAAAGGTCAGAACAGTTGTGCAACTGGTATTGCCAAGTGGCAATTGTAAAGTGCTCTACAACTCTTAAATTTAGAGATGGTGAAGTCCAGTACACATTTATTGAGTCCCAACTATGAGTCAGGCCCGATTTTCAGCTTCCCTTTTATAATTCAGTACTGTTCAGGCTCTTGTGTCTGTTATTATCATCATTCAGCTTCCTTTTTTCAAAACTGAAGAGTATGTCTGTGTATACTAAGCTTACCTTTTACATATTATTTTCAGGGTAAATAACCATCAAAAAGTTGTTTCTACTGGTAAGTTTCATTGTTTTGCCACATTCTTTTTAAAAGAAAAGTCCTACAAAATATTGAATTATGATCATTAATTCAATAAATACTTATTGAGCACCTATAATGTGCCAAATACCATTCTAGATACAAAAAACAAAGTTGTCACTGGGCATAGTTGCTGACGCCTGTAATCCCAGCACTTTGTGAGGCCAAGGCAGGTGGATCACTTGAGGTCAGAAGTTCAAGATCAGACTGACCAACGTGGTGAAACCCTGTCTCTAGTAAAAATACAAAATTAGTCAGGCGTGGTGGCGCATGCCTGTAATTCCAACTACTTGGGAGGCTGAGGCAGGAGAATTGCTTGAACCCAGGAGGCCAAGGTTGCGGTGAGCCGAGATGGTGCCATTGCACTCCAGACTGGGCAACAAGAGCGAAACTCCCTCTAAAAATAAAGCCAAAGTTGTCAGAGTCTCTGTTTTCAGGGAGCTTTATTCTACTCTGAAAGAAAGACAGTAAATTAAAACATTTCACAGTGATATTACTATGAAGAGCTATCTCAGCGAGAGGTATAGAGAAGAGTATGGATTTGTCTGGAGAGTGGCATGAGGGCTTGGTAAGGATTAACACTATATTGGGGGTCAGAAAAAGCATTCTAAAAGCCTGAACAGTGTGACGTATGGGTAGGGGGACAACTCCTTCGCTATGCCCTATTAATAATCACTAATATCAAACATTTACACACTCTCACACTTACGCATGTTTATAACAAACTCAGCATTTTTCATATGACTCTAATGAGACCTTGGTGTTCTCCTCTTGGTTTGATTTGTACCTGTGTATGTGCAACATTTAATTCCCAGTATCAAATATAAGCATTTGCAATCCACCGACTTTTCAATTTCTTGAGCATCACTGGGTACAAGTTTGTGATAGTGAAAGCAGCCTCAAAAGAACAAAATAAGCCCCAGAAGAAAACAATTAAACATCGTGGAATTGTTTAGACCTACCAGGTCTTAGGAGAGTCTGAGCTTCAGAGAAACAAATCTCTTATATGCCAAAGCACCATTTACCCATCTCAAGCATGAAGTTTTGGGACATTTTCATGCTTCCTGTCATAGTGACCTTTAATTATTTAACTAAGTGGATATACATTTAATGCATAAAATTGAGCAATATTTCCAGCCCTTTTTATTAACTGCTTGAAGCCCAATATTTTTTCCCACTCCTTCCATTTGTCTGCCTTGGGAGTTAAAAGCAAACTTGGAGAAAGCCAGAATTGCTCTGTGCAGTTGTAGCCATTATTGGATTCCTGGACCTTTTTGTCTTTCTTGTTCTGCCCTCCTCTCCACCTCCCACCAAAACACAATCACTGCCTAGAAAACAATACTTACATTTTAAGACCTGGTTAACTATTGCTTTCCCAAGAAAATGCCTCTGACTGCTTTAGTCCATGTTGAACATTCCCTTTTCAAAATCTCTTATTGCACAGAGAGTCACTACCTTACCATCTTGTGCATCACAGTTTATCCTGCAATGATGCAAATGCAGGAGTTCGAGGAGGTGACAAGAAATTATTTTGAGGAGATAGAGAGCTTCTTTCCCCTCAATTCAACACAGAAGTCTTTGCTCTCAGTAGCAAGCCAGAGTAACACCTGCAGCTATTCTTTATCATTTCATATTTTGATGAAACCTTACGAATGCTCCTGGCAAATCTGTTAGCTGTGTGTCATCAAAATATTAAGGTAGCCTAAAAACAAAAGAAGAAACCAACAGCATAAAAGTTGAATCAAAGAAATGCGTGTTCTCTACCCACTATCTGGTATAAGGCGCTACCTTGTTGAGTAGGTTAGTCTTTGAAGGGAGTCTGTTTATCTTTTTCAGTCATCAGCCTCCTCAGAAGAGCTTTTGATATCTTCTTTGCTTGATGTTCTGATGCCTGCTACAATGTGGACTGTTTTATTTTTTATTTTTTTCCTTTTTGAGCTTGACTCTACATTAAATGAACATTCCACTGACAAAATGCTGTGAGTCATTAATCAATAGAAAGGTGATTAATTAGGTAAATCAGCAAGAGGCCGAGGATAAGCAGAAAAGGGTCCTTTGAAAGATTCAAAGGATCTGCTTCTGGTGGATTTGTAAGTTTCCCTTCTGCACCATGAATCCCTTATGCTTCCTGAATAATAGGAGGTTAGAAGAATAAAAATATCCTCGCAAGAAACATTGTAAAGTGGAAACAATAGGAAATGTCATCATCTTCCCTGGCAATATTCTGGGTGGGAAACTTCATCACCTAACGAAAAAAGCACTTCGATGGATTAATGTAGTGGGATTTAAGAGAACTATTCTGATCATTGCAAAATCAGTGAAGATGAAAAATGTGAGCAGGTAATTGAATAGGAAACATTTATATGGCATTGAAGCTATGCTGGCAAAAAAATTATTATTAAAGTAACCTTTTATTTAATATATCATCACCTATAAGATGTGCTTTGTAAAATTTCAGCTTGGAAGGACTTCCTTTTTAATCGTGTAAAGTTTTGGCAACTCTTTTTATTAGAGGATTTTGTAACTGAAACTGAATATAGTTTAGGGTATATAAATTAAAATGAACCTCAGAGACCACATAGGCAAGCATTTTGTAGCACAAAGACTTTTCAATTAATCATAGAGATGGTTGGTACATAACCTTCCTTACGAGCAGGACTCATCTTAATAATTTTTATATTTTGTGTTTTATGCAGTATCACAGCAAAAGAAAGAAATGTTGAAAAGCTGAGAAAACCCTACATAAAATTATATAATACAGAGTCATAAACCAAGAGTCTTTTAGGTATTAAAATGGAACAGTTCTTTTAATAGCTATGTTTTTTTCATTTCTATTCATACTAGGAAGTAGTAATGTCATCTTATCACTACGGTTCCTGGAGAGCAGAGTTGGGGTAAGGAGCTAAGTTCTTTTGTACCCCTTTATTCTGTTTCAGGCTCTTCTGCGCCCTGTCCCTGAGTCATCAGTTTGGGAAGTTGATTGTATTAAATCATGCTCCCTTCCTCACTGAGTTGTTAGTGGTTATTGTGTTTAATATGTATTGTTTATTTTTAAAATTGTATTAGAAATTAGAGGCTAGAGAAATTCTGCACTGTGGTTTAAATGTATCATTTTAATCCTGTTTTCTTTTGGTCATTCCGATTGCAGAAAGGAGAGAACTTCAGTTTTTTGTTGCTATGTTCAGTACTTCACGTTGATTGCCATTTTTGTCAAACAGAGAAAGGTCCTGAGATACGCAACAGTATCTGAAGAGACTTTGATCACCTGATTTTTGTCTTCATGGAGTTTAATTTGCAGTTGCTTTTGTTTGCAAGGTGAGGGATTTTTTTTCATATACCTTAGAAATGTTGAGTTTTATTTTCAAAGAAATTTGAGTGCAAAATTAAGTTAAAAAATACTAATTAATTTTAAAATAGTGCACTATGTAAACAGCAATACAAGTGGAACTTGAATAGCAACAATCATGACAATGATACAAAAATAAAATGAAGTTTAAGAAACATTGCCTTGCTTAAGACCAGTTAAGATGAAGGACCTAGGTCCATAGAAAATAATGGAAAAATTAACTCAATGGAATAGGATGCAGAAACAGAGAGATCAGAAAGAATATGGTAGCAGGCAGGGTTATACTGGTAACATAAGCTAAGAAACGCTTAACCCAAGGGAGTTGGGCTTCTGTCAATAATCCCTCCAACCTGAGGCCAAGGTTAGAGAATGGAGCTTTGAGGCTTCTGGGGAGGTCAAGTGAGGAGGGAACTGTAGAGGCTGGGGATGAAGCCCAGAGGATTGCATGTCCTGTAATTAAATAATGAACTCAGAGGGAAGAAAGTCCAAAGGTTAAAACAAAGTACATGGCAGGATGTAGAATCAGCTACCAAACAAAACAGAACAAGCCAGATCACAGAGGAAAATGTGATTGTGTTCTGCTTTCATTCTTTTTAAAAATCAAAGCAATGACTATTTTTTTAATTTGTTGCAATCCTTCCTCTTATTTTGTAATTCTCATGTAGTGGAGCCTCATCTTAATGTAGGGAAGTGTTAATTTTGAGATCTGTTTTGAAATACCAACTTAGAACTACTATGTGTCCAAATTGTCTACATTTAACATTATAAATGATGTAATTATGTGAAGTGTTTCTGGAGGAATCCTATATTTATATTAATACCAGTCTAAATAGAATGCATTTAATTTCATCAGTCATTCAAATAAATTACTTCAATTTCTCTGCAGCACATCTTAAAATAGTAGTTTCAAACCTCTGAAGAGATGATATAAATAACTTTATTTTGTCAAATGTTTAGTATTCTTTGTTAATGATGCTATAATATCTAGTGGGTGGTCCGAAGTTACTAACATGTCTCCAAACACTGTTGATAATTACCTTAATGCATGGATAATTATTTATTTTTACTAATACTGTAGAAATTATCAAAATATTTAAGTCTCTTAATTAGGAATCCTAGTTACTTGTATAGCCTATGATATTAAATATGTGACTAGCAAACTCAAGATAAAATGCATGCAATTCAGAATACATTTCCACCTATCTTGTCACATTCTCTCTGAAATTCAGTTGGAAAATATAACAATATAACAATTTTTTCCTGAATGTGTCCATGAATAAAACCATTTTTAAAGTTGACCTTCTGCATGACTCAGAATATTATCCTTGGCATGGATTTCTGCCATATATTTGTAAAACAGCAACACAAAAGCTCTATCTAAGATGGAAACCCCATGTACACTCTTTCTTTTTACCACCCCCAGTCTTCACCTATGTAATAGCAATGTGTGTCTCTGTATCATTTGTCTTTTAATTTGTCTTGTCTTTTGTTCAATCATTGCATGCCTCTATGATATAAATATTATATTACCATGCCTTCTAA
Organism: Rhinopithecus roxellana; assembly: GCF_007565055.1. NCBI lineage: Eukaryota > Metazoa > Chordata > Mammalia > Primates > Cercopithecidae > Rhinopithecus > Rhinopithecus roxellana. The sequence goes on along the minus strand of NC_044553.1, from coordinate 140,744,895 downwards.
GGTCATTGATGAAAGGTATTTTTTGTTCATCCTTGCATCTTCTATTCAGGTTTTGGCATATAGTAAGCACTATAAATAAAAGTACAATCAATGAAGTAATGCTCTGCATTTTAAACTAAAGATAGCTAACTAAAGTCAAAGAACCCAAGTAATTCATTCGAGTACACACTGTTCAGCTGGAACCCAAACAGAAATCCAAGCTTTTATTCTTCAAATACCAGCAGTGCTTTAGAGTTTGTCACTTGGCCTCTCCTAATCTTGTACCTAAATCCTGACATGTTTATTTTCCATTTTAAAAGCCAATCGCTTCATAAAATGCTTTGACCTACTTTTTTTTTATAAGCCTTTGTTTTATACCCTATGAAATGATGATAAAAGCAGTACCAAACTTACTGAATCATTGTGAGAATTAAATAAGATAATACATGTCAGTCATTTATTCCAGTGCCAGTACAAGCTAAGTTTTTTTTTAAAAAAAACTTTTATATTAGCTATTATGATAACACCATATCAGACTTACTCTTTATATAATGCAATAAAAAATAAATTACATTTGAACTGCAAAAAAGAAAACAAAAGTTTAGATCAAGTTATAAAGAAACAGACATCAAAAATAATGTTTAAAGTGACGGGGATATTAGCACTCAAGCAAGTCTCATATCTTTCAGTGGAGGTTTTTTGGAGGAAAGAAAATGGAAATGCAAAGAACAATATTAGTCAATGACACTGTATATATGAATAATAAATATATTCGGGCAACACAAGAGAGGAGCCTAGGAATGAAGGTAAAATTCCTAGTGACACAACACATTTTGACCCTTCTGAGGCCAACATTTTTAGTTCTCACATGAATCAGGAGTAATATCGCCTTAAAATTTCAGTTGTTCAAATCTGGAGTCAGACCGTCTTGATTTGAGCTTAGCCCTACAATGCCTAGCTGTGTAATTTTGAACCAGTTACTTAACCTCTCTGTGTTTCAGTTTCCCATTTGTAAAACTGAGATTATAACATGTGTTTTAAATATTTGCTATGAAGATATAATACGTGTATTAGTCTGTTCTCATGCTGCTAATAAAGACACACCTAAGATTGAGTAATTTATAAAGAAAAGAAGTTTTCTTTAATTGACACAGTTTCGCATGGGTAGGGAGGCCTCAGGAAACTTATTCTTATGGCAGAAGGCGAACGGGAACCAAACACGTCCTTCTTCACATGGCAGCAGCAAGGAGAACTGCCAAGCAAAAGGGGGAAAATTCCCTCATAAAACCATCAGGTCTCGTGAGAACTCACTCATTATCATGAGAAAAAGATGGGGAAAACTGCCCCCGTGCCTCAATTATCTCCAACTCGTCCCTCCCATGACACATGGGGATTATGGAAACTACAACTCAAAATGAGATTTGGGTGGGAACACAGCCAACCCATATCAATACATTTATTTTTTATAAAATGGGGAATTGTAGCCACTACTTAGTGACAAAGTGTAAGGAATAATGAACATTTATCAAAAAAATGAAAGCATTAATTAATGTTTTTATAACAAGCCTGTTAAAACTGCCTCACAATTATAACACAAATTTATAATTTATAACTTTAGTGAAATTTAGTGTATCACATTTAACTGGAAGAAGTTTTGGAATGGAATGTAAACTTCATGAAGGAAGGCATTAACTGTAATGTATATTGTTTTATCTTAGTTCTTTGCTTATTTGGCCAGCACATAATATTTGCTCAAAAATTATATATTGGATAAATGGTTAAAGCAAAAGGGATACAGTTAATTATGTGCCAAATTCCTTGTTAAACATTTGCCCCCATCCTATAAAGAGTCTCAAAGTCTTTCTGCCCTTTTAATAAAAATTATTCTGAGCTCATTCTTCTTATGAGCTCATTCATTATTATGTAGCTCATCAGAAACTACATAATAAAGGAATTCACCTAAAGATAAAGAAAAGATAAATTCTTCAAAGAAATTTACTTTAAAGACACACAAAACTGTTATCAGCTGAAATTTCACATCCCCAATTGCATCTACCTATTAATTCTCTCTATCCAAAGAAATTGTTTTGCATAAACAACTTCTCAGTGAGAAAGACATATTTATCACTGGCATTTTTCCAGATTCTCCTAAGGTAGCCATACACACATTTACGTAAAAAGACCAGCCATGTTGTAATCAGTATGGATACATTTATATTATACTTAGCTTATATTAGATGTTATGCTATGAGTGGTTTCTTTCTTGTCTCATCCCACTCTGTGAATACCTTATCCATAACACATGATTAACTCAGTAGATGTAAGTCACTTTGCCCAAAGCCTGAGAGCTAGTAAATGGCAATACAAAGATTCCAAACCCCAGATGTCCGGCTCCAAGTTGCAAGAAACTTGTGATGGGACAGCATAAAGTGCTTGCCTAATGAAACATAATATTAGGGGGTCATTCTTCCTATTAAGATGGATTGTTAAGATATTTGAATAATGAATCAACCCGAACTTTAACAATGATGTAATTTAAATGCTAGCATACCTAAATTTCCAAAATGCTCGAATAATTTAACACCAAATATATGATACAATGATCTTTTATTATTTTTGAATTAAGTATTTTAGTTATGATTGTTACGTGTATTTAAAAATAACATGGTATGTGAGGTGTCCTGTTAGGGCACCTCTCTGAATGAGATTGGTCGTTACAACAACCTAAACATAGTTTTCTGGATCATTGAAGCTGGTCTCATAGATACCTGGTTCAGCTGTTTTGCCTTAGGCCAGTATACTCAGACAGACCTTTGATACCTCCAGGGAAGGTGTCAAATGCCAATAGCTGTCACTGCTACAGTGACCTGTTTAAATTTTTTAAAAGCAAAGCTATAAAAGTTTTCAGTCTTGGTCATAATAGTGACCTTTGGTAATTCTCTTAAGACCTGGAGACACAGAATCGCTGTGACTTTGCCTCAATTCTAGGGCAGGTATATAAGGTGGTATTGCATTAAAATTAAAGACCTTGCATATTCAGAAAGTAAGACTTATGCAATTGAATTTTCTTAATTAAAAATCATGATTCACTTCTCTAAGGATATTTGCCCAAGAAAAAAGTTTCACAGTTACCAACACTGTGTGTTCTGTGTCACACATCAGATTTCCATAAATATAAAGCATATAACTATACATAATATTGTAAAGGACAATCATTTTCTTGGCAAGGTTACAACCTAAAGAGGTGGGCTTTGTTCAGAAAGTGCAAAGATTTTTAGTTCACTTTTACAAGTATCTATCTCTGTATCTTCTGGAGCATGTATTGTTATATACCAATAATCATTTATGATACACTTTCTGGAGAGAATGAAAATTGAACGGAAATTAGCACTACTATTTGTTTTCTGGCATTAAAATATGTTATGGATTCTATGAGTCATTGTAGAGGCAATTGGAATGATTGATGGTGAAGATACCCTCTTCAACACCAAATCCTCATTTTGCAGAATGATGACAGAAAAACCATAGTTCCATTCAGAGGACAGGGTGGGTGACATTGACATGGTAGTCAGATTGTCTTTATTTGACCTTGGCTTTAGCAGTGACTAGCTGTGTGATCTCGGACAAGTTGCTTGATCTCTGTGCTTCAGTTTTCCATTGGTAAAATGGAAATAATAGCATTTATGTTACATGTTTGCTATGAAGAAACATATGCGTAAGTGACAAGATTGAAAAAGGTTTGTAAGAAGCCTTCCAATAAACTCATCAAAGATCTTCCTTTGCATCTTACCTGCCAGGCATCTGCTCTTTTAGGCGAATGCTTCATAGGCTTCAGATAGGTATCTTTAAACATTACCTTCCCACACACTGAAGTAGGCAGTTCTGTTCTACATGCCAATGAAATGGTCAAAATAAAGGAGTGAAAAGTGTTGTGCTGTGGGTTTTCAGTGTGATGTCCATAATTCTCTGTTAAACCATGAAGATTAATAGCCCTACATGACAAGTGAATCATTGAACGTATTAAGCATCAGCGACAAACTAACCATCTGATGATTGGAAGGAGCTAGTAAGGGAAAAAAGCATTCTCTGCCACAGACCAATGATCCGATCGATACGCAGATCATTTGGTTTCCAGAGTATTAGTCCCTTCATATGTTCACTAGAGCTGCCACAGGGTAGGAAAAAAAAAAAAAGACAGCAATCAGACTACATGTTCCAAGTATTTACACCTATTTAGAGATAGGAAGACAAGTAAACTAGTTTGAATAATTATTGTTATATGGAGAAAAATGCTGACTTTTATGAAGTTACTTTTTAAAACTTACTCAAAGAAATGAACTTGAGAAGGTATTTTTTTAAATTTGTTGCCCCCTCTTTTTTTGTCATTCCAAAATAATTGAGCTCTGCTACCTCAAGAATAGTGGTTCTCAAAGTGCAATGTCAAAAGCATCACTACCAGCATTGTCTGGGAGCATATTGATGCATGTTACTGTGGGGGCAGGCAGTATATGGAAAATTTGTACCTTCTCCTGAATTTTGCTATAAACCTTAAACCACTTTACAACATGTTCTTATTTTTAAAAATGCATGCATTTGGCCCTGGCCCACATCTACTAAAGCACAAACTCTGGCGCTGGACTCAAGAATCTGATTCAGCAAGCCCTCCAGGTGATTCTGATGCACATCAAAATTTAAGGATCACATATCAAGAGTATGCCTGAATCCAACAAAGCAGGTGGTCAGCCTTACTTTCACATATAGATTTCCAAGTAGAAATCAACCTCCAGTCTATTATTGATTCATTTGTAAACTCTGACTTGAAAGGACACGGGAAAAGTGGTTCTTAAAAACATAGTTTTCTGCTTTAGACAAGAACACTTGTGGATCATGATCACAACAGATGATTCCGTCTGTAATGCCGGCTGAAAACATATTCAGTGATGGAGTGTGTGGCTGTACAAGTTACTAGCAAAAAACTTAGCTATTGTTACAGGAAAACCAAAAGTAATGTTGGTTCAGGAACAAGGAATTCTCTTTCATGTAATCATCAGAAGTGAATGTTCCATTTCAAGATTTAGGGACTCAGGTTACTTATATCCTGTGAATATGAGGTTTGTCCTGAAAGAAGTATGTGAGACCTTCACTTAAATTTGTTGGCAGGAATCTAGTCACCTGGGCACATCTAGCTGAAAGGACAGGCTAGAAATAATAGTCACTGACTTACCAATCAATTATAACTCCATTACGTAGAAGTAAAGGCGGGGGGTGGTGTATAGGGAGGCTTTGCGCAGCTGTGTCAATGGATTTAGGCAGGTAAACAGTAGACTCCATCTAAAATAGTTTAAAACCAAATGATTAATAATTTAAGTGAAACTTTAAGCAAACTTTTAGAATTCATCTAAATGATTAAAAATAGGGTCTAACTGAATAATATCTGATATATCCATATGAGATTATTATGTGCAGATATTGAACATGTTGTTTATAAAAACTTTTTATCAGCCAGGCACAGTGGCTCATGCCTGTAATCCCAGCACTTTGGGAGGTCGAGGCAGGCAGATCACGAGGTCAAGAGATCAAGACTGCCCTGGCCAACTTGATAAAATCCCATCTCTACTAAAAATACAAAAATTAGTGAGGTGTGGTGGCACGTGTCTGTAGTCCCAGCTACTCAGGAGGCTGAGGCAGGAGAATCACTTGAACCCGGGAGGCAGAGGTTGTGGTGAGCCAAGATCACACCATTGCACTCCAGCCTGACAACCGAGTGAAATTCTGTCTCAACAAAAACAAAACAAACAAAAACAAAACAACAACAACAAAAAACACTTTTTATCATGTATGAAATAGTTAAGCAAAAGATATTGAGTAGGCATTATTTCATTAATACAGAGCAATCTCAACTATCTAAAAACTGTGCAGAAGGAAACAGGGAAAGGAATTCCATTTTTAAAATTCAAAATATATCTTTGAATTTCTACTAGGTACCTGGAACGGTGCTAGTGTTTGGAGACATACAGTCAACAAGATAAAACTGTGGACAAACAATAAATAATATACTTCAGCTTATAATAGTAGGAAATAAAACTGTTTAAAACTCTTGCCCAGGTGGAGAGGTTAAATTGATTCATTTTTATGCTTTTATATTTTTCATGTTTTCTATTATAGGTATGTCTTACTTTTATAGTCAACATTATAACAAAGCTTTTTTTCCTTATAAAGAAAAATGCAAATAGACCTCCATAAAATTAAACTACTATATTAGAGAGTAAGATAAAGAAAAAGAGGATTATGTGAGAGAATCTTTTAAATAAAAGCTTCCAATTACTTTCAAGATGCCGCCTTAAGCCAATATAGATTTACTGAAGGTTTTTTTTTCACTTTATACATCTGTAGTCTTGAATAATCACAACTGAGCATTTTGCCAGTTCTCTAGAGATTTATTCTGATAATAAAATAAGGATATGTTTATGTTCCAAACATTGTATTTATTCATGAAGAAGTAAATAAGTAGCTTTTTTCAAAATAAAAGATCTTTTGAAAAAAATTGAATTTATTATAGCAACACCCTCACTTCAAATTCAAATTACCTGGAGTGTATTTTTGTTTCCCAGTTAGTTGATTTTCTCCAATATTGCTGTCAACAAATTTGTGTAAACTTTAGCCATACTTTGCACACCTCTTTTTCCTGACCTCAGAACTAGACTTCATTTTCCAGATTGCCTTTCAAAAGATGGTGGCCATGAACTGAGCTCTCTCTAATGGCAAGTGAGCAGAAAAACAGGTATCATTTTCAAACAAAACCTCTGAGAAACAGAGGAGTCCTCTTTATGACCCCTTATTTTCTTTCTTCCAGTTGGGTGCAGACAATAAGCCCCTGGTGATGCCAAAGACAGGTGATGCAGGGAGTTTCTGCCCTTGGATCACCAGTTGAGAAGAGTCATCTCATGTCCTGACCAGAACATCCTCATTGGCCTATTATATCAATGAGGATAAACATCAGTCAAACTATTGTGTGCTTGGCGTTTAATTTTCTGACAGCCTAATCTACTCTAAAGTCTCATATAGGTTGTTGACATTTGGTATTTGTAGTCATAACTCTGAAGTGAGTCTCACAGTGGGTATGGGGTGGTTTGATCCTTGTAAGAGTCTGAAGGCAGGAGATAATTGAATATTTGTTATAGAAATAATGAATTCAATGTGGTTGAAAAATTGTTAGACTGGCAGTGCTGGAGTGAGTGGCTAGGATAAGTAAGGGAGCTTTATTAATCCATTCTCATGCTGCTAATAAAGATATACCAGTGACTGGGTAATTAATAAAGGAAAGAGGTTTAATTGACTCACAGTTCTGCATGGTTGAGGAGGCCTCAGGAAATTTACTATCATGGCAGACAGAGAAGTAAACATGTCCTTCCTCACATGGCAGAAGTAGGAAGTGCCAAGCAAAGGAAAGCCCCTTATAAAACCATCAGATCTCATGATAATGAATCACTACGGCAAGAACAGCATGAGGGTAACCACACCCCTGATTAAATTACCTTCCACCAGCTCCCTCCCACAACACATGAGGATGATGGAAACTACAATTCATGATGAGATTTGGGTGGGGACATAGCCAAACCATATCAGGTGGGGACATAGCCAACCGTAAGAGTAAGAGTTGATAGTCAGGGAATGAGACTTTAGTGATTCAAGGTCTAAAGTAGAATCTTAGGAGTAGGTACCTAGGTAGGAAGGAGGAACAGATTGTAGAGATCTAGAAGGTGATGAATCTGAAAGATCTTCACTTCAATTTTAAAAAGAGCAAATGGATATATTGCAGAGATGGGTGGAAGCGCTCTTAATTTTTTTGCCCCCAGTTGGAATTAAGACGTGATGAGACATAAACATTTATCTTCATTCTGCTTGGCAGTCCACTACCTTACAGCCATTTAACATCCTAGGACATTTTCAGTTTAGTGATTCAGAAGGAAGAGTTATTGAATCACACTTCAAAATTCATATTGTGCTCCCATTGTTCTTAATGATTTAGCTGAAAAGATCTAAACTGTCAAATCATAACAGAAATGCACAACAGTGTAATCAGAGAATAGTGTTTTTCTTTGCTTGGAAAATAAAAACCTTATTTCACATTTGCATTTTCCCCAAGTCTGTTTGCTGTAAAAATCTGAAGCTAAACACAAACCCAGCCTGTTGCTTCTTCCAGCGAACATTAATTGTCTCCAATCATTGTTAGAGCATCTGTTTCACATTTTGACAAGTACACTTATCTTCCTTTTTCCCCTTCATATTCCTCTGGTAAAAGTAATGAATAAATTACAGGGGGATGACAAATGTGTTGATAATCAAGATGAAACATAAATGAAGTGGAAGAGGACTGTATTTCTTTGCAGAGTTGTAAATTGCTTTCTTTTCTTGTGCATCAGCATGCCTGACTTAGAAACTAAAAATACCAACACAGGGAAAATTAACAGAATTGCTCCAACAGCAATTATTTTTCATAGGTGAAATAAGCACACAGAATTTTTTTCTGACATTGTGTATCACAGTTGCCTCACAATCTGGGTAATTTAGGAAAGAGTAATTCTAAGAGGATTAAACCATAGTGAATCTAGTACAGGTTAGTTGCATTTGAAAATAACTGTTAAAGATTTAAGGGAGTTTGGGAGTGTCCAGTTACAAAGAGAAATCTTTACTCTATCCCTAGTGTATCAACTTCTAAGAGAAAGAGTTCCACTCTAGTTGCCAGGGGACTTCAGCTCCATCTCTAGCTCCTTCCCATCAGCTTCACTAGGAAAATACACAGTGTTAATGTGTCAAGCTCACTAATCAATGCAATCCGGGTTCACATCAGTGAAAAATAAAAGGTTGGATAGATGAGCAGGGGTCCTCAGTGATGGCCCGCTGACTAAGACTTGCAGAAGTGCTCCTTTTTAAAAAAACTCTTTCTTTTGATTGCCTTTAGAAAGCACTGGCTCTCTCTAGTATGACTATTACTTATTTTCCAACACCTGGGCAGTAACATATCGGAAGTCTAGAGGTATCTGATTTGCAGAGATCTAGACTAGAAAATCTTTTCACACTCTTAGTGCTCACATATTCCGTATCTTTTATTTCTGTCTGTCTGTATTCAGATGATTGATACCCTGATCCCTTCTCTTTCATTAACATTATACTTCAAAATTTGAAACCAGAATAAAGCGTTCAGAACATACAGAGTCTACATGATCCATTTGAGCAAGCACAAACTCACTGGCAAGTTTTTCCCTGGTTATAAAACAAATATATGTTATATAAGTTATAAAAGAAATACGTGTGTGTGTGTGTTTGTGTGTGTGTGTGTATACATTTGTGTGTTCGTGTGTGTGTGTATATATATATATATACACACACACACACACACAAATATAACCGGGTGTGGTGGTTCACGCCTATAATCCCAGCACTGTGGGGGGGGGTGGGGGAGGCCGAGGCTGGTGGATTGCTTGAAGCCAGGAGTTTGAGACCAACTTGCCAACATGGCGAAATCTCGTCTCTACAAAAAATACAAAAATTACCTGGGTTTGGTGGCACATGCATGGAATCCCAGCTACTCGAGAGGCTGAGACAGGAGAATTGCTTGAACCCTGGAGGCAGAGGTTGCAGTGAGCCGAGATCATCGCCACTGCACTTCAGCCTGGCAACAGAGCCAAACCCTGTCAAGAAAGAGGAAAGAAGAAAGGAAAGAAAAGAAAATAAAAGACGAGAAAAGAAAATAAAAGAAAAGAAGAGAAGAGAAGAGAAGAGAAGAGAAGAGAAGAGAAGAGAAGAGAAGAGAAGAGAAGAGAAAAGAAGAGAAAAGAAAAGAAAGGAAAAGAAAGGAAAGGAAAGAAAGAGAGAGAAGAAAGATACGAAAGAAAGAAAGAAAGATGAAAGAAAGAAAGAAGAAAGAAAGAAAGAAAGAAAGAAAGAAAGAAAGAAAGAAAGAAAGAAAGAAAGAGAAAAAAAGAGAGAAAGAAAGAAAGAAACACATACATACATAAAACAAATCGTAAGAGGGACAATTCCATTTCCACATTGAGGCATAGCAAAGCCTTGGCATATACTTTATTTTGAATGGATATTTTTAAAATACAGTAACCTTTGCTGGGGAAAAAGGCTGTCCCTGCACCCACAATTTCTGTACATATACTTGAAAAATTTGCTTTATGAAAGGATTTCCATGAGACTGCTAGGCTAAATGTAGAAAGCATTGTGCAAACATGAGTTCCACTTTACATATGCAAATATATGTTGAAACTGAGAGTTGCTGTCTTGCATGGATAAACTATGTCCCAGTAGATTTGAATTAAGAAGGAAATGTCTGAAGTAGCGATAAGAAACAACCACAGTAATTAAGAAACTTCTCTGTTCTTAGAAAATTGACACATCCTGTATGTGGAAAATTGCCACTTCATAAATATATTATGCAGTTACTACCATAAGGGCTGTTTTGCTACAGCTATTAAGATGCAATTTAGTAAAGATTTGAACTGAAGAAATGAATATGTTATTTGCCCCAAAATATAAACTGAATGTTATTTTTGAATTTATGTAAAAATTTGGCTCACTTTTTCTGTTGTTTAATATCATGTTACCTTTCTTTGTATATAAAATATTAAAATATTTGAGTCAGAAGTGAAATACATAAGTTCTATCTATTTCATAGTAGATATCTAAAAACTCATAAGTTTAATTCTTTCAAAAATGATTTTGTCTTTGAATAAAGTTTTCACTTTACGCGGATTTCTCTATATATTCACCAAATAGAAACAATATTAAAACAAAACTATTAAAACATTCTTCATTCTGATTTTTTTTAGAAAAATGTTTAATCTGGTTTATTTATATGAGGCACTAATTGTTTCCTAAGGAAATAATTTCAGTGTCCGCAAAAAAGGATAATTTTATCATTGATGCCATTTAATGCATGCTGTGCTTTGGTTTCACCAGAAAACAGACTGAGAGAGTTTATTGCTCAGGAAGATTATTAGGAAGTGACCTTAAGATCATCCGTAGGGGAGATGAGGAAGCTAAATTGGGTAGAGAGAGAAGTGTAGCCTTAATAGAGACTCAAGGGCCTCATTTGACACCACAGGAAGCTAGGGAACTGGAATGTCTCTTTGGAGGTTTAATGTTTATTATCAAGCAGTATAGAAATATTTCAATGTTTTAACAACCAGCACCCTAAATACATACCAGTGAATAGTAGCCCTACCTGTGAAATTTCCTAAGATCTATTTTCTTTCTTCCTTTTCAATTAATCTCCACCCACTCTATGCCTTGCTTGACAAATTCATCCACAGTGGCATTTTTTTCCTTGTCTTTTGAACATATGAACTTCTTCTCATATTAGACATTTCCATTTGCTCTTTCTCTTGTTTCAAAAACTCATTCTCCCTATCTTCCTATGACTGCTTCCTTCTCATCTTTCAGGCTTCAAATTAAATGTCACCTCTTGGGAGAGCACTTCTCAGGCACATTGGCCTCTATGTCTCTTCACCCACTGTTATCCTCTTCATAGCATGTATCAGTATCTACTTTCCTTGCTTATTTATGTACTGACAAGAAATTAACAATTTATCTTCTCCTGTCAAATAGCAATTCTTTGATGACTATCTTGCTCAATATTCTATTTCTACTGTATAAATGTCCTTTACTAAGAAAATTTCCAAATCCAGAATATCTTGTGGTGCATGTTAATCAAGAATAAATGTCTGAATTAATAGATGCTAACCTCAGCACACCTCCTTTCCTTCCAACACTGCCTCTTATGTTTCACTCTCAGTCTCATCTCCTCGTTTTTCTTCGTCTTGTCTCCCAACTGAACATGAAAATTTATATTGAAAATTAACCACAGATATTCCATGACTAATTAAAAGAGATGAGACAACATACCACATTCCACCCTCAACTTTATATTTCAACTATCTTAAATCAGTCATTTATTTAGAAAACATTTATTGAGCTCCCCTTGGAGCCAGTACTCTGCTACATGCTGGGAATAAAGAGCTGAATAAGAAATGGTCTTTACCCTTAAGGAATTCACAATGCAGTGGAATGACTTATCTCTAAGCAGATCAATTCAAATAAGCATAGTCAGTGCATAGTGCAAGTATGCATAAGGTACTGGGTAAGCCATTGGGGAAGCAGGTGGTATACAGAGTCAATAAAATTTCATTGATTCTCAGAAGTCATGAGTCACCCCAAGGAAATGGAAGGCCAAAAGCACAATATAAACATGCCTCTACAAATGCCTCCTTGAATTGGACAGGATTGTAGGTGGAAACTTTAAATTGGTAAATATTTTCTTATAGGCTATCAAAGATCCTCCCTTTAGATGAAAAAGAAAATCGCAAAAAAACTACACAAACTGAAACTTTGCGCATTTCCAAGGGTGTCTGATTTAAGCTTCTCTAATGGTATTCCTTTTATATCTAGCTTTGTGAGAAAAGGAGTTTATTGCTGTGATTTGGGATTTTCACCTTCATATATTTCTATCTCTTCCTTCTATCATTAATATATTGACTGACCTCTTGTTGCCACCATCAAATCCAAGAGCATTATTTGAAAGACATATGTCCTTTAAAATTATTGCCAAGACAGGGCATAAGAATAGACTCAATTCTCCTGACTACAATTTTCTCTTCAAGATCAGAGTTCTGTTGTAAGACAATGAGAGCTCTGTGCTAGAGGGGAAACAGGTATCCATAAAATTGGGCCCCCTAGAACCATCCACTCAGATAATTTATCATTCTACTCTCAGAATTGTGATGTTCCTTTGTGCCATCACTGCCACCTTGTTACTTTTGTTTTATAGATCCTTTCAGATTTTCACATGATCATAACCTTACAGCAACCTTCAAATATGCTAGTTAGCAGAAATATCCAAATATGAACAGAAATGCCTGTTATGAATTAAGTTGGGTGACAAAAATACCTGCTTGGCATGATGTTATTTTGTTTCTATTTAAATTCAGAGTCATTACATTTTATATAGCTTGCTTTTTATTGGTCTGTTTTTGTTCTTCTTTTAAGTCAATGTATTGCATTTCAATGGTGCCAAATTATCAGCAAAGACTTGAATTTTTTATTTAGGTCATAGACTAGGTACGGCATCAACAGCAATAAGTAATCACATCAATGTTACTTGAATAAACATATATTGACTGCTGTGAACAGAACAAGATCCTTGACAAATATTCCAGCGACTCTATCTACAATCCATGCCAAACCAAATAGTAGATCTATGAATAAGCTAAATCTAAAACAGAAAAGGTAAATGGGGGGAGGAGAGAGAGAGAGAGAGGAGACAACATAGTAATATTTTGGGACTATGTATACTATTAAAGAAAATTTTATTTCTTCATCTTCATAAAACCAGCTGGCAGCAACTAACACTACCTCTTTCCTAAAGGCCATTCTGTTAGGCCTCAAAGTATTGACAAAACTTCTCATTAAAGGGAAAGGTGTAATAAGTTTCTTAATTTAGATTGGGTAAAGAAAGTCATCCCTCTGTTAAATTATCTTTGGACAGACCATCGATTAATGTCGATCAAGTTATCTCCTTCTTTTCTGATAACTCTTTTAAGAGCTCTAAATAAAGACAATGACTAAATCTGCACTGTCAATTAAAGCCTATAAGAAAGAATGTCATCGCTTGTCACCACTGTGAAATCAGTAAGGTAGCATGGTGGGTGCCAACCCAAGTGTGGATAAGTCTGTGTTCTGGACTAGATTGCTGAGAATAAGAAATACATCCATGCTGGGTTTGTGAATAAGAGCGTCTCGGTTTGCCATTCATTCCTTGATGGATGTGAATTTTTTCTTTTTTCTTTCTTTTTTTTTTTTTTTTTTTTTTTTTTTTTTTAGTAAACTAACCATTTAAAAATAAAACTGAATCAGATTTGCAATGTATGATGGGATTTCTCTCCCTGGTCACAGTTGAAATGACTAAAGGAAAGGGAACAAAAATAATAACAACTATGTCAGTGATGAAAATCAAAGCAGAGCACCAACCATAGGCCATAAACTGAATGTTTTAAGTAATTATTTCAGTGTCATGCACAAGGGACTCTCATATTAGCAGCTTTTCTACCTCGGTCTGGATCCTAGAAGTTTAATAAGGTACAATCACCCTTGAGTTTAGAACTTTCATGCCTGGAAATGAGAATGAGCAGAGGACCAGTATGCTAAGAGTAGGAATAGTGGGTATTAATATGCATGCTATCTGTAAGAATGGTCAGTCTTAGGGCCGGGCGCGGTGGCTCAAGCCTGTAATCCCAGCACTCTGGGAGGCCGAGACGGGCGGATCATGAGGTCAGAAATCGAGACCATCCTGGCTAACACGGTGAAACTCCGTCTCTACTAAAAAAAAAATACAAAAAACTAGCCGGGCGAGGTGGCGGGCGCCGGTAGTGGTAGTCCCAGCTACTCGGGAGGCTGAGGCAGGAGAATGGCGTAAACCCGGGAGGCGGAGCTTGCAGTGAGCTGAGATCCGGCCACTGCACTCCAGCCCGGGCGACAGAGCGAGACTCTGTCTCAGAAAAAAAAAAAATAATAATAAAAAAATAAATGGTCAGTCTTAAACTACTACTGTATGGTAAATGGGATGGGATACTACTGAGTGATACTTCTGAGCTCTGTAAGTTGGAAATTAATTAATGTATGTGCCTTGGTAACTTTAGGATACAGAATAAATACAGAGAACCCACCTCTCAGCTCAGAAATGTAGCTTCTCCAGTGTCATTGCAATTATTGAACAGATATTTTCTGCTTACCTGAACTGCTAATATGAAGAAAAATTAAAGCTCTAAATAATATAAATTGTCTCATTTATTTTTGTTCTAGAATAAAATAATTGATAAAGGACCAGTACAGTCTCTGAGAAAAAAAAAAAAAAAGCCCACTCCAAATACTGAACAAGTGTGTAGACCTGTTTCTTAAGGATACTTATAGTGTGCATTTGGAGAGCTTGCCTGCCTTGTATTCATTCATCTTTACCCTAATGAAGGTACTGTGTTTCACCTTTGGTGAAACCATGCTACTCCACCCTTTTTCCCATTGTCTGGGTAAGATGGATCATAGTAATTACTCTTGGGGTTGGCATATAACTCAAGTCTAAGCTAAATGATATATCCATCTCTCTGAACACACTGATGGCCCTGATCATCTCTGGGCCCATAAATACTAGGCCTTGACTTTTAAGAAATTGTTGCAAAGAGAAAAGTTCCCTTTATAAAAAGCAGTTAAACTCTGACAATGACAGTGCAGCACGCTTGGCAGCCATATTTCTATTACTTAGACGTAACTGGCCTGAAAATGGAGTCAGTGAGAGGCAGTCTAAAAAAATCATAATAAATATTCCTAAATGAGAAAAATCTAATATGAAAGTGCTTTTAAAATGTAATTTGTATTCTAGAAATAATCATTAAAGATCTTATATGTATTAATAAAAAAATTTGAGGTTCCAGAAAGGTGACTTCCAAAAGAAACATGTGAAAAAAATATATTTGAGATTGAGAAATAACTTTTGGATGGCCAATTAGATATTGTAAAACCTGCATCAGTAAATTAGAAGGAAGGCTTGAGAAATTCTCATATAATTCAAAAGAATTCTTAAAGAAATAGCCATAAAAATCCAATTGAAAAATGCAAAAAAAAGATTCACACAGGCCCTTCACTAAAGAGGTTATCCAAATGGCCCACAGCATATGAAAAAGTATTCAACATCATTACTTATGAAGAAAACATTCCAATTATACAACCACTTGAGTGATCAAAATATTAATAAAACAAACAAAAAATAAATAATAAATTAAAAAAAACTAAAATTATCAAATATTTGTTAAAATGTATATCACCTGGAAGTCTCATACTCTTCCTTCCTGATGGAGTATAAACTGGACAGCCCTTTGAACATGTACTTAGTGGCTTTTATTATAGCTGAATATATATTTACTCTGTGATTGCCTCTTCTAGATTTATAACCAAGAAAATTAACTGCATATGTCCATCAAAAGACATGTGTAAGAATGTTGATAAATTTCTAGTCATTAAAAAGCTTGAAAAAACTCAAATATCCCATCAACAAAAAAGATGCATATTTACATCTTAATAGTAATAACAATTTTAAAAATTGAGCTAATGTACTTAATAACATAGATAAATTGCATAAATATACTGTTTTAAGTAAAAGAAACCCAACACGAATTAGGACTATATTTTATATACAAGATAATATTTTATGTGTAGGATATAGCTTGTAAAGTAGTAAGAGGGAATCTTCTAGCATAATAGTAATAGTATGTATATAATTTAGATTGTCATAATCAAGTATATGCATAATAAAAGTTGATCAATTTATACATTTAGTGTATACTTTGATAAATGTTAATTACATCTCAATTAAAAATAACTAATAAATGATGTACACAACAAACACAGAGGACACATCTAGAAATGTACATGTAATTTCACATGGGGAGAATGAAGCAGGGAAGAAATGAACTATAATCAAATAAATAATATCCATTTTATATTTATACTATAACTAGAAATTAATATCAACTCTAAAGAATAATCAAATTATTACAACTAAAAATAAATCCATTTTCAGTCATTCAAAAAGAAATCCAACACTGTGATCATATAGCATTTTTAAAACTAAAGGATAACAAGAAATATAGAATGTGGCCAGAGTGAATCAAAGACAGAAGTTATTGTTTCTGAAATTTAAGAAAGACTGAAAATTATACTACAAGTCTACAGTAACCAAAACAGCATGGTACTGGTACCAAAACAGAGCTATAGACCAATGGAACAGAACAGAGTCCTCAGAAATAATACCACACATCTACAGCCATCTGATCTTTGACAAACCTGAGAGAAACAAGAAATGGGGAAAGGACTCCCTATTTAATAAATGGTGCTGGGAAAATTGGCTAGCCATAAGTAGAAAGCTGAAACTGGATCCTTTCCTTACTCCTTATAAGAAGATTAATTCAAGATGGATTAGAGACTTAAATGTTAGACCTAATACCATAAAAACCCTAGAAGAAAAACTAGGTAGTACCATTCAGGACATAGGCATGGGCAAGGACTTCATGTCTAAAACACCAAAAGCAACGGCAGCAAAAGCAAAAATTGACAAATGGGACCTAATTAAACTAAAGAGCTTCTGCACAGCAAAAGAAACTACCATCAGAGTCAACAGGCAACCTACAGAATGGGAGAAAATTTTTGCAATCTACTCATCTGACAAAGGGCTAATATCCAGAATCTACAAAGAACTCAAACAAATATACAAGAAAAAAACAAACAACCCCATCAAAAAGTGGGCAAAGGATATGAACAGACATTTCTCAAAAGAAGACATTCATACAGCCAACAGACACATGAAAAAATGCTCATCATCACTCGCCATCAGAGAAATGCAAATCAAAACCACAATGAGATACCATCTCACACCAGTTAGAATGACAATCATTAAAAAATCAGGAAACAACAGTTGTTGGAGAGGATGTGGAGAAATAGGAACACTTTTACACTGTTGGTGGGACTGTAAACTAGTTCAACCATTATGGAAAACAGTATGGCAATTCCTCAAGGATCTAGAACTAGATGTACCATATGACCCAGCCATCCCACTACTGGGTATATACCCAAAGGATTATAAATTATTCTACTACAAAGACACATGCACACGTATGTTTATTGCAGCACTATTCACAATAGCAAAGACTTGGAATCAACCTAAATGTCCATCTGTGACAGACTGGATTAAGAAAATGTGGCACATATACACCATGGAATACTATGCAGCCATAAAAAAGGATGAGTTTGCATCCTTTGTAGGGACATGGATGCAGCTGGAAACCATCATTCTTAGCAAACTATCACAAGAAGAGAAAACCAAACAACGCATGTTCTCACTCATAGGTGGGAACTGAACAATGATATCACTTGGACTCGGGAAAGGGAACATCACACACTGGGGCCTATCATGGGGAGGGGGGAGGGGGGAGGGATTGCATTGGGGAGTTATGCATGATATAAATGATGAAGTGATGGGTGCTGACGAGTTGATGGGTGCAGCACACCAACATGGCACAAATATACATATGTAACAAACCTGCACGTTATGCACATGTACCCTAGAACTTAAAGTATAATAAAAAAATGAAAAAAAAAAAAAAGAATTAAGTACTCAGATAAAACCTTAGAAAACTGCAATTAAATAAATTTAATTAAAATCACAGTTAAAAGGCAGAAATCAATTTATTAAAAAACAGAAATGCAGTTGAAATTAAAAATAAAGATTTATTTATTTGAAAATTAGCCAGTAAGGTAGACACTGCTATGCAATGTCAAAGTGAGGGGAAAAAAAATTCTCATCAGATTTAGACATAGTTAAAAATTACAAGATACAATTAAGTGACTTGTCATTATGTAAGGCAATTTTGATGAAAATGCTCATATCCTAGACATATAAGTTTCCAAAATGCACGTAAGTATAAATTAAGCCACTTCTAGTTAGATACTCAGCGTCCACATCATCCTCAGCAAATTGTTCTTGTTTGTCTTTCACCAGTAAGTAAATTTTGGTAATTCCACTCTGTCGTTATAATTTGAGTCTAAGTCAATCGCCACATTTGTACTACCACTATCCTAGTTCAGGCCACAGACTTCTCTCACTTAACAAACAACAGGCATTGTTCTTTCTTCTGATTTGTTCTACATCCCCACTCTCTGTAACTCTTTTAAAAATTACTGACTGTTGCTTTTTCTAAAATATCAATCTGGTTATCTTGTTATCCTGAATAAAATTATTTTGTACTCCCGTATACATTTGTATCCTGGATGATGTTTAAAACCACTGTCCTTTGTTTCAAGGTACTCTAGGTTTTATGCAACACCCTCACTTGTTCAAGACCATCTAAGCCAACTTGATCATTCGTACCTACTATTTGAGGGGGGCAGATAGCCAGTTTTGATAGATTCCAACAGTTAGAAATGAGCAATATCTACCTAGGTTTCTTCCCCAGTAATCTCTCTGTCAAACTCTGTGTTGTAATGAAAACAAGTCTCAGAACAAATTCTGTCACATCAGCAAAGCTGTATTAATAAACAGGAGCAAAAACAAATGTTATTAAGCTCATTCTGAAAGCTTACATGAATTATCTGTTCCCTAAGAACCTTGCATGAAAGATTTATTTGAGGCAGATGCAACAAGTAGCAAGCTTCAGATAATATTTTATTAGGCTCAGCAGAGAGAATCTGCCTTCATCCAAGTAAACAGATTTAAAAGAGTCTCCTGGTCACTCTGAAGGTTCTGCAGGCTATTGATCTTGATGGAATCTTACACTGAATTCAAGCAAAGACAGGTCATATCTGTACAACATCTTAAACATCACGAATTTCACCAATGAAAAGTTATTTATATCATTTGTTATGCTAATTAACAAGCTTGTTAGTACTGATCAAAAATAAAACTTATTCAAACACATGTAATAATTGCCTTTGAAATGTGGCTTCTGATTAAAAATTTTCAAATGTGTTCCTGATTAGGCTACTTCAAATGCTAACTACCATCCTGCCACTAACTCAATGATTAGAAATCAAACACACATGTATACACTGCTTTTACACAAATATTTAAAACAGACAAGGTGACCCTCTTTCCACTGGCACTTCAGCCAGTCTGAATAATTTTAATTCCTGTGAACACATTATAATTTCTAAGTCCTTTTATGTTCTCTGTCTCAGTAACACTTGCATTCCTCCATGTTTTCACATAGAGACTTATATGCATTCTTCAGATTTGCTCTTTTAGGAAGTTTACTTTAATCTGCCATATTTGGACTAGAAATTCTGATTGCTTTTATTAGCAAATTGTACATGATCATTATAGCAACCTTTGCCAGTATTATATTGTACATATTTGCTTAATTGTATGTGATGTTTCTCTACACTTTTAGGATGAACAAATAATGTATCCTGGTTCATGCCCAGATTCCTCAAGTATATACCTGTGGGTAATAGCAGGCAATCTACAAGTCTAGTCTATTTCTTTCATTTATTCTAAATTTATTGTAGTATATTTCAACTTCATTGCTTTTCCACTCAGTGGAAAAGTCATGGATCTCCGGATACTTTAACTTCATTTATCCCTAATCCTAATACCACTCTTTCTATTATTGCATTACATGAGATATATATGTGTGTATGTGTGTGTGTGTATATATATATATAGAGAGAGAGAGAGCAATGTATAGGTAGGTAGGTAGGTAGGTAGGTAGGCAGATAGATAGATAGATATGTATATGTGTGTTTGTATTAAAACCCTGCATTAGGCTCAGCAGAGAAAATCTGCCTTCATCCAAGTAAACAGACTTAAAAGAGTCTCCTGGTCACTCTGAAGGTTCTGCAGGCTATTGAACTTGATGGATTCTTACACTGAATTCAAGCAAAGAAAGGTCATATCTGTACAATATCTTGAACATCACGAACTGGTACTTTGTACCAGTATTTATTATTATAATTTTGCCACCAATATTCACATATTAACTCTTTCCAGTGTCCTTCATTTCCATTTTTCTATCTAGTATGATGTTTCCTCTATCTGAAAACTGTCTATAAAATGTTTTTGGGGTAATTTGCCAGTGAAGATCTCTCATAAGTTTTGTCTGTTTGGAAATTGTCCTTGTTTTGCTTGCATTTTTTGACGGATATTTTTATTGAGTATAAAATTCTAGAACAGCTGATTTTAAGTATCTTAAAAATGTTATTTTATTGTTTCCTGACATTCATTTTTGCTGAGAAGTTAGCTGTCAGTTTTATTGATTTCCTGGATGCTTTTAAGATTTTTCTTTTGTTTGGTTTTCAACAATGATACATCAATGTATCCAGACATGATGTTCTATATGTTTATCCTGATTGGTTTGCAGAGTGTTTAAAATCTGTGGTCTGATATCTGTCTTAGTCTGTTTGGTGTTGCTGTAAAGAAATACATGAGACTGGTTAAATTATAAAGAAAAGAGTTTATGTTACTCACAATTCTGTTGGTTAAAAAATTGGGCTCCTGGTGAGGACCTAAGGCTGCTTCCACTCATCGAAGAAGGCAAAGGGAAGCCTTAGTGTGCAGGGATCACATGATAAGAGAGAAAGCAAGAAAGGGAAGAATGAGGCTTGAAAAAAAATGAGTGCTAACTGTAGTCACGTTTCCCTGCTATCAAATATTAGAACTTACACCTTTTATCTGACTGTACGTTTTGTTCCATGTTCTTTTTAATAATCTGCTCCTGTGGGAAGTAATAAGAGTTAGAATTCATTCACCCTCCACCTTCCACCAATGGACTATTAATCAATTCATGAGGAATTTGTCCCCATAACCCAAACACCTCCCATTAGGCTCTACCTCCAACACTGGGGTCAAATTTCAATATGAGGTTGAGGGGGAACAAATACCCAAACCACAAATGTTTTTTTTCAGTTGTGAAAAATACTTATGTATGATTCTTTCAAATATTGCTTAAAGTCCTTTTCTCTATCTCCTTTATCTCTTGGGAGTTGCTCTTTTCTATATTTATCTTATGATTTTTTTCTAAAATTTTCCATCCATTTTTTTTCATATTTTATTCTGGGTCTTGTCTACTGACTTGTCATCATTTTTATTTTTAAGTGTAAGGTGTACAATATGATATTTCCATATACACAGTAAAATAATTACTATAGGTAAAAATTTAACACATTTACCATCTCACAGAATTATATTTTTATTTTTGTGACAGCACCACCTAAAATCTACTCAGAAAATTCTAGTGTACTATACAGAGATTATCATTAACTGTAGTACTCATGCTGTATTTATATTTCTTGATTTATTAATCCAACATAACTGCAACTTTCTACCCCTTGATCTACATCTGCCCATTGCCCATCCTCACCCCTTACCTGTGGTAATCATCATTTTACTGTCTGTTTCTATTTATTCAGCTCATTTTTTGTTTGTTTTAGGTTCCATATAAAAGGTGGATAATGTTCTATTCTAATACATATATATAATATATATACTTAATGTACTATATGCCTCAATTTTTTATCACTTATAGTTTTAATGAATTCTCTCTTTTTCTCTCCAAATCTCCTCTTAATGTATTTATTAAGCTAATAATTAAAATTATTTCACTTTTAAAATAAATTGTTAATTTAAAAAACTTTGAGATTTACATAAATGTCATAAAGACAGGACTACGGGCTCTTACATGCCCTACATGCAGTTCCCCTATTGTTAATATCTTACCATAGTATGGTACTTTTATCAGAACTAATGAACCGATATTCATATGTCTACCATTCTATTTTTAAGTTTTTATCATTCCACTATATTTTCCCTTTTGTTTTCTGGAACTCTGGTAAAATGCACCTCGTAATCTATTTTCCTCAAATACTAATCATAGTTATGTTAATATCTTTGACCAATAACTTCAACAATGGGGTTATCTGTAAGTTGATTTCTCTAGCTGTTTTCCTTTTGTTCTTTTTTTGTATAGCTGGTGTTTTTTCTTTTAAATGTCAGTCATCATTTATAAAAATTTTTGGAAGTTCTGGAATTTTTTTAATCTGGAGAAGGTTCATTTGACCCTCTAATATACAGAAAACTATATTAAACTCAACAATAATTGGACTAATTTCAAGGTAAGGTTCTGCCTACTTCTGGTACCTTTGCACTAGTAAGAAGAAGCTTTCCAGTGAGTACTGCTTGAAAGTCTTGAGCAACGACTAGGGCTTCTATTATTTGATGGCTTGTATACTCACTGCATTGTTGCAGTTCTGTGAGATTGCAGATACTCTTGGTCTACTTTTTGCTGGCTTTCTGCTTGTCTCTTTAGTTCCCTTCCTTGAAATACTTAATCTGCAAATACCTTAAAGAGAAAACTGTGCATCGTTTAGGATTGATCCTCCTTGATCTTGACCTTCTAACTCTTGGCTGCTTTCGCTGCACTGAACTTTGCATTAGCTTTCCTTAGAGTTAAGCCATTTCTCAAAGTTCTTCTGGCTTCTTTACCTGTTAGCCGTAGCCTTCTGCCTGGATTTCTCCACCACTTGTGCTTCGCGAATCTGCAATCAGTACTAAGAGAAAAATGGCTCACAGAATGCACAGGTCTTGGCTCTTCAAGTCCTAATTGCCTTGGAAGCTCACTGATATCCTGAAACACATTGTTTTCTCTAATATTACATGATCTCTAATTTTCTCAGTGGGATCATTTGTCTACCGTAAGCCAATCTATTTTGGATAAAATGAAAGTCTTTCTTCATCATTCTTTTACTGTTGTAATGTGTTTTACTAATTTTAGGTAAAACAGATGCAGTATAATGTGCAAAGTGTAAGTACAGAGGAAAAGGCCTATATAAAAAAGTATTTTTATGCAAGCAATAATCAATATGTTAATATTTTGACCTGGAAGGTACATGTATTTGATGGGAGGGGAGGTACATATATTTGATCTGGAAGTACTTGTACCTCTCAGATCAAAGTGTTAAAATATTGATCACTGCTTACATCACAAAAGGCCCCTAGAGATCATTCACCATTGTGCAGGGAACCGCTGTTGTAACCGTAATCTCTAGCTCCTTTGATCAATGTTACCTGTTTTTAAATTTCATATAAATGGGATCATACAATATGTCTTTTGTGTTACCTTTTGTCACATGACATTTAGTTTGAGATTTGTCAATGTAGTTGCAAGTATCAGTATTTTGCTGTTATTTTTTCTGATGTGTGGTTTTTTCACTCTATGAACATATCACAGTTTACTTATCCATTCTATCCATGATAGATATTTTGGTTATTTCCGGTTTGAGGCTCATGCATGTATCTGCTATTAACAGTCTCACACAAGTCTATTTGTAATCATTAGGCATTCATTTTTGAGGAGTATGTGCCTAACAATGAACATTTTTCAATATGAAGCAGAACATTCATTCTCATTGCAGTAAGGTAGAGTCAAAGAGCTATTTATAAGCACCACTGTTTTCTATTTTTCTGGAAGTGCTAGTCAATATAACTAGGAAAGAAATTAAATTAAATACAGAAATATTGCAATAGTGAAGACAAAATGATTATCATTAGTAAGAATAAGATTCCCTAACTGAAACCACAACAAGAAAAAACAAAACACCCAAATAATGAATGAACCAAATAAACCAAAGTTTATTCATTAAATAAACAAACAAAAACCTAAAATAAGCCATCCTGCTCAGAAAGCATAAGAACTATCCTAGACACCCAAATTGCATTTGACTATAAAAACGCAGGAAAAGTTGCCAAAGACCAACCAAATGAGTGAATAAAACAAATAAAATGGTTCAAATATGTGACAGTCTCAAACCTAATCTTTCTAAAAGGTCAATAGATTAAAGAGCTAATAACCATGGCTCATACCTGTAATCCTAGCACTTTGGGAGGCTGAGGAGGCCAAGACCAGCCGGGACAACATGGAAAAACCCTGTTTCTATAAAAAAATAGAAAAATTAGTTGTGGTGATGAGCATCTGTAGTTCCAGCTACTCAGGAGGCTGAGTTGGGAGAATTACCAGAACCTGGGGAGGTCAAGGCTACAGTAAACCATGATAGCACCACTGTACTCCAGCCTCCAATCTGGGCAGCAGAGTGAGACCCTGTCTAAAAATAGCTTAATTTAATTTATAACATAAAATCTAGACATTCAGATAAATAACTATGCTATAAGTTGTCATTAAATAATTGGCATCATGTAATTTGAATTCTGCCCTTTTTCTTGATGCCTACAAACATAGATAATTGTTTTTACAAAAAAAATTTTTCCAGCCGGGCGCGGTGGCTCAAGCCTGTAATCCCAGCACTTTGGGAGGCTGAGATGGGCGGATCACGAGGTCAGGAGATCGAGACCATCCTGGCTAACACGGTGAAACCCCGTCTCTACTAAAAAAAAAAAAAAAAAATATACAAAAAACTAGCCGGGCGAGGTGGCGGGTGCCTGTAGTCCCAGCTACTCAGGAGGCTGAGGCAGGAGAATGGCATAAACCCGGGAGGCAGAGCTTGCAGTGAGCTGAGATCTGGCCACTGCACTCCAGCCTGGGTGACAGAGTGAGACTCCGTCTCAAAAAAAAACAAAAACAAAAAAACCAAAAAAAACAAAAAAACAAAAAAACAAATTTTTCCAAGAATAGCATATGATAAATACCTTATCAACAAGAAGAAAACAATTTAGATATTTTCATGTTTCTATGCTAGAATTAATGCAATTGATAGGGTGAGTATGGGATTTCTGTTCAATATAAGTAACGTTATTTTAAATCAAATCACCTCTTCCATATGAATAACTAACTAAAGAAAGACAGAAAAGTCAGAATGGATTCTTATTTGTATATTTCTCTTTTTTAGCCATAGTATATTCCACCAGTAATGACCATCCAGGGAGACCAGCAACTGTGTTTATTAATTAACACAGTCTCTAAATTTTCATATTGTCTACCTAGGTATGAGTCATTGTGAAAACATAATAATGGTTCACAAGGAAAAGAAGAAAAACTGCTAAGATCCTAAAACATACACAAACATATACAGGATATTCAATTAATTTTATTTCAGTATATTTGAAGGTAAGGTTAAATTGTGACTTCATCAATTAAAAAAATCAATCAAATATTTGTTATGTCCAAAAAATCACTCAATACATATTTGTGGATGGAAGCTTGCAGATTTAATTTCTTATTATAACATTCTCATTAAACCTTGATTAAATCAGTAATATAGTGCTAGGCACACAGTACACAATTCATAATTGTTGAACTCGAATTTGAATCAGTATTTAGGTTAATGGTCTGTAACTCTATTTTACTCTCTGGCCTGGCAACAAGAAGGGGTTTTTATTCCATGCCTATGACCCCTAAAGTTTTCTGGATGGTTGGAGATGAGAAGGAGAAAACATAAACATTTTCTTTGGGCAAGGCTTTCTCAATTTTCCTGTTTTGGGATAATAAAGCATGAGTTTTAATTAAGTTTGTAGGCTTACCATCTGCGAGCATCTGGAGTTTCATTCTGTTGCAGTGTTGAAGCAAGTGCATCAATTCCAATTCTGAAAGTGTAGAATGTGTAGAACAAACAGCAGTGTAATGGACAGCAGTAACTTTATTTTCCTTAAGGTCACTTTTCATTCTGTCTTTGAGTCTACAAAAGAATTTGTATCTCCTTTCAAAGTCATTTGTATCCTATGGTGACATGCACAAAAGTTTATAATAAAACTATTTATCCTTTTTCTCTTTTAATAACTTGCTAAATTTGAGATTTTATATTCTTAGCTAACCACTTTTAAACTACAGTTTCTTGAGACCACAGTTTTTCTAATGGATAAGACAAAAGCATTCATTTTGTTTACAAAGACAGTAGGGTTTTTTTAAGGTTTTGCTGTTAGAAGTAATTCTAAAGTTTGCTATTTTTTTTTTTTTTTTTCCTAAATGAAAGTTTGGAAAACAGAAAGGTCTGGTTGTAACAGCATTTTCAAAATGATAGGATCATTTTTTATTTATAAGGTTAAAGAAGGTGATGCCTAGACCATTTTAAGGTTGTAAAGAAGGAAAACAATATCAACTGATGCTAAATCATCCAGAGTATGGTCTTAAAATTATGACAGAAAAATATCATTATTAATATGTAATTGAATTATCAGTTCTAGATGGCATATGTTGTTAGAAATGCATTAATTTAGTCTTTTGTTATAATTATTGTCAAAAGCATTGATCAAATAACATATATTTCTGCAATTGGAGATGATATGATATTGTGGAAAAGCATAACCACTAGACCTAAGCCTTAGCTCCAAAGAAATATCGATAATTTACATGTACTTTCAGATAGAAGAATTTTAACAACCTATAAACTAGCAGCCTTCTGTCAGTTAAATGGAAATTTACATTTAAAATATAAATTGGTGTCCTGAGATTTAAAAAAGCATTATTAAGAAAAAGTATAGTACACGTTTTAGTTATCTATTGCTGTGCATAAAACTACCCCAAAATTTCTTAAACCAGCAGCTGTTTTATATATACTATAATTTCTGAGAGATAGAATTTTGCAAAGGAGTCAGGTGAATTTTTTTTTTTTCTTTTATTACGTGACCTTAACTGAGTCAGTTTGTGATAATCAGCTGACAGATGGCCTGGTCTGAAAAAATCTTAAACTGCTTTATTTACGTGTCTTTTGCGTTACTGGTGATGACTGGAAAATAGTCAACCGGAGTGCCTACCCAGGCTTCTTCTACTGGCTTGGGATTCCTCACAGTGTGGCAGTCTCAAGATAATCAGATGTATGGAGGGGCTCATGGTTCCAGTGAATTATTTTTCAACAGATCTGGGCAAAGGCTGCAAAGCTTTTCACGACTTAGCCTTAAAAGCCTCAGAATGTTGCATGCTCTTAATTTTATTCATTTCCACTAACACTAAAATAGACATTGCCCCTCAGCGAGAGAAATAACAAAGCATTTATGTCCACCTTTAATCTAACACAATATACAGACAAAATAGTATATATTTCATGACTGTACAAAGTAACGTATTTTAACACATTGGATATGCTGAATAACCAGCACTCAGATTAAAAAAACAGAACATTACCAGAACTCTAGAACTTCCACTTTATTCTCTCCTTTTTCAGTTATTAGCCACTCCCTGAAGAACAACCAGTATCCTAATTTCTAAAAGCTTAAATCAGTTATTGTGTTTTATAGTAATGGAGTCAGATATCTATCTTGTTTTTGAGTCTAGCTTCTTTTGTCCACATTGTATCTGTGAGAATTCATCTGTATTGCTGAGTATAGTTTCAGTGTTTATTTTCATTGCTATAAAGTATTCTACTGTGAGAATAGTAGGGGAGGCAAAACTTTATCTCTACCCTCTTAGGGTTCTAGCTGGTCTTGAGAATTAAATTTTTTAAAAGATAGAATAGCAGGAAAAAAATTACAACTTAAGTTTTACATGACCCCAGAGTTACATTAAGGAAATGGAGACCCAAAGAAGTGGCAAACCCCTAATGCTTTTGTATAAGGTTGACAGAAGAGAGGCCACTGTGGAAAAGTAACAAAATCATTTACAAAGCTACAGAAATGTAAGAATTATTTTTAAAAGGTGTCTTCATATAGAATTCTCTTGGCTATGACCCCTCACTACAGAACATTTCTTTTCCCATGGTACAGGGAGTATATCTTTCACATGGGAGATTTATCTCCAATTTTTGGAAGCAAAGAGGAGTTTAAAATGTCTTTCTTGCATCTGTTGTTTCTTGAGTCTGCTTAGATCAAAATAGTCCTTATACCAAAGTAGCAAACTTTGGGGAACATATTCTTCCACCCTTCAGAATAGAACAAAATTTGTTTATCCATTTTATTTCAGGGCACATGGATATTTAAATAGTTTCTAGTTTTGGCTATGTCTTAAAAATATAGAAGTCTTCTCATTTGTAGGCTTTTTTTTTTTTTTTTCTACATATGAGAAACGATTTTTCCACAATATCACATGGAACAATAGAAGTATTTTTTATACAGAAAAAAAGTGGTACAGGGACTACTGATAATTTTCTGATAACATATATTCTATACATATTTGTTGGAGATGTTGAAAATTCATAACAGCTCCAAGAAACAATTTTTAAGGAGAAAGACACCCTCGTCCCCAGAAAAAGTTACTTCGAGGTATCACTATTTCTTTTTCTTAATAAACTTTTTATTGTGAATATTTAAGATTTACAATATGATGTTATGGGATACATATAGACAGTAAAAAGATCGCTATACTGAAACAAATTAAAATATTCCTCATCTCTCATAGTTACCATTGTTCTGTTTCCGTAGCAAGAGCAGCTAAAATCTACTCGTTCGGCATAAATCCAAAATGCTGTGTAATTTTACCTATAGTCCTCATGTTATTATATCTCTAGAATTGTTCATCCTACATATCCTATATCTTGTTCTATATAGTTGCTACTTTGTATCCTCTGACCCTATTTACTCCTCACTTCCTCCTCAAACCCTTGCTAACCACTGTTTGGTTCTGTGTATTTGTATATTGGAATTTCTTTTAGTTTCCACATATAAGCAAGATCATGCTACCCAAAGAATTATAAATCATGCTACTGTAAAGACACATGCACACATATGTATATTGCAGCACTATGTACAATAACAAAGACTAGGAACCAACCCAAATGGCCATAAATGATAGACTGGATAAAGAAAATGTGGTACATAGGCACCATGGAATACTATGCAATTGTGAAAAAGGATGAGTTCACGTCCTTTGCAGGGACATGGAAGAAGCTGGAAGCCATCATTCTCAGCAAACTCACACAGGAACAGAAAACCAAACACTGCATATTTTCACTCATAAGTGGGAGTTGAACAATGAGAACACATGGACACAGGGAGGGGAATATCACACACCAGGGCCTACTGGGGGGTGGGGGTCAAGGGGAGGGAGAGCATTATGACAAATACCTAATGCATGCAGGGCTTAAAACCTAGATGATGGGTTGATAGGTGCAGGAAACCACCATGGCACATGTATACCTATGTAACAAACCTGCACATTCTGCACATGTATCTCAGCACTTAAAAAAGATTATGCAATATTACAATATTTTTCCTTCTATGTCTGGCTTATTTCACTTAATTTTTTTCAACTTTTATGTTCAAGCATACATGTGCAGGATGTGCAGGTTTGTTACGTAGGTAAACACATGCCATGGTGGTTTGCTGCACAGATCATCCCACCACCTGGGTACTAAGTCGAGCATCCATTAGCTATTTTCCTGAAGTTCTCTCTCCCGCTCTGACAGGCCCCAGTGTGTGTTGTTCCCCCACCATTTGTCCACGTGATCTCATCATTCAACTTCCACTTTTAAGTGAGAACATGTGGTGTTTAGTTTTCCGTTCCTGTGTTAGCTTGCTGAGGATAACAACTTACAGCTTCACCCATGTCCTCCCTGCAAAAGACATGATCTCGTTCCATCTCATGGCTGCATAGTATTCCATGGTGTATATGTACTACATTTTCTTTATCAGGTCTACCATTGATGGGCATTTAGGTTGATTCCATGTCTTTATTACTGAGAGTAGTGCTGCAATGAACATACATGGGCATAGGTCTTTACAATATAATAATTTATATTCTTTGGGTATATACCCAGTAATGGGATTGCTGGGTCAAATGGTATTTCTGCTTCTAGGTCTTTGAGGAATCATCATACTGTCTTCCACAATGGTTAAACTAATTTACACTCCCATGAACCATGTAAAAATGTTCATTTTTCTCTACAACCTCACCAGCATCCTTTTTTTTGGTTTTTTTTGGTTTTGTTTGTTTTTTGACTTTTTAATAATCACCAGTCTGACTAGCATGAGATGGTATCTCATTGTGGTGTTGATTTGCATTTCGCTAATGATCAGTGATGTTGAGCTTTTTTTCATGTTTGCTGGCTGCATGTATGTCATCTTTTGAGAATGTCTGTTCATGTCCTTTGCCCACTTTTTATGTTTTTTTTTTTTTCTTGCAAATTTGTATAAGTTCCTTGTAGACTCTGGATATTAGACCTCTCTCAGATGGATAGATTGCAAACATTTTCTCCCATTCTGTAGATTCTCTATTCACTCTGATGACAGTTTCTTCTGCTGTGCAGAAGCTCTTTAGTTTAGTTAAATCGCAATTGTCAATTTTTGCTTTTGTTGCAATTGCTTTTCCCATTTTTATCATAACATCTTTGCCCGTACCTGTGTCCTGAATGGTATTGCCTAGATCTTATTCTATGGTTTTTATAGTTTTTAGTTTCACATTTAAGTCTTTAATCTATCTTGAGTTAATTTTTGTATAAGGTGTAAGGAAGGGGTCCAGTTTCAATTTTCTGCTGTGGCTAGCCAGCACTCCCAGCACCATTTATTAAATGGTCAGTCCTTTCCCCACTGTTTGTTTTTTCTCTGGTTTGTCGAAGATCACATGGTTGTAGGTGTACAGTCATATTTCTGAGTTCTCTATTCTGTTCCATTGGTCTATGTGTCTGTTCTTGTATCAGTACCATGCTGTTTTGGTTACTACAGCTTTGTAGTATATTGAATGAAGTCAGGTAGCATAATGCCTCCAGCTTTGTTATTTTGTTTAAGATTGTCTTGGCTATTTGGGCTTTTTGGGTTCCATATGAATTTTAAAATAGTTTCTTTTCTAATTCTGTAAAGAATCTCAGCAGTAGTTTAATGGGAATAACACTGAATTTTTAAGTTACTGTGGCCAATATGTCCATTTTTATGTATTGATTTTTCCTATCCATGAGCATGGAATGTTTTTCCATTTGTTTGTGTCCTCTCTGATTTCTTTGAGCAGTGGTTTGTAGCTCTCCTTGAAGAGGTTCTTCACTTCCCTTGTTAGCTATATTTCTAGGTATTTAATATTTTTGCAGCAATTGTGAATGGGGTTCATTCATGGTTTGGCTCTCTGCTTGCCTCTTGTTTGTCTGTAGGAATGCTAGCATTTTTGCACATTGATTTTGCATCCTGAGTCTTTGTTTAAGTTGCTTATCAGCTTAAGAAGCTTTTGTGCTGAGACAATGGGGTTTTCTAGATCTCCCAGGATCATGTTATCTGCAAACAAAGATAATTCGACTTCCTCTTTTTTTATTTGAATACACTTTATTTCTTTCTCTTGCCTGATTGCCCTGGTCATAACTTCCAATGCTATGTTGAGAAGAGGTGGTGAGAGAGGCCATCCTTGACTTATACTGTTTTTCAAGGGAAGTACTTTCAGCTGTTGCCCATTCAGTATGATATTGTCTGTGGGTTTGCCACATATGGTTCTTTTTATTTTGAGATATATTCCTTCAATACCTAGTTTATTGAGAGGTTTTTAACATGAAGAGACGTTGAATTGTATTGAAGGCCTTTTTCTGCATCTATTGAGATAATCATGTGGTTTTGTCTTTAGTTCTGTTTATGTGATGAGTTACATTTATTGATTTGCATATGTTGAACCAACCTTGCATTCGGGGATGAAACCATGTTGATTGTGGTGGATAAGCTTTTTTATGTGCTGCTGGATTCAGTTTGCCAGTATTTTGTTGAGGATTCTTGCATCAATGTTCAACAAGGAAAATTCGCCTGAAGTTTTTTTTTCTTTTTCATTATATCTCTGCCAGGTTTTGGTATCAGGATAATGCTGGCCTCATAGAACGAGTTAAGGAGGAGTCCCTTCTTTTCGATCAATTGGAATAGTTTCAGCAGAAATGATACTAGGTCTTCTTTGTACCTCTGACATAATTCAGCTGTGAATCTATCTTGTCCTGAGCTCTTTTTGGTTGGTAGGCTATTTATTACTGCCTCAATTTCAGAACTAATTATTGGCCTATTCAGGGATTCAATTTCTTCCTTATTCAGTCTTCAGAGGGCGTATGTTTCCAGGAATTTATCCATTTCTTCACATTTTCTAGTTTATGTGCATAGAGGTGTTTATAGTATTCTCTGATGGTTGTTTGTATTTCTGTGGGGTCAGTGGTGATATACCTCTTATTATTTCTGATTGTGTCTATTTTATTCTTCTCTCTTTCCTTTTTTATTAGTCTAACTAGTAGTCCATTTTATTAATTAAAAAAAAAACAGTTCCTGGATTTGTTGATCTTTTGAAGGGCGTTTAATATCTCTATCTTCTTCAATTCAGCTCTGATCTGTTTATTTGTTGTCTTTTGCTGTCCTTGGGGTTTGTTTGCTCTTGGTTCTCTAGTTCTCGTTGTTGAGATGTTAGGTTGCTAACTTGAGTTATTTCCAGCTTTTTGATGTGGCCACTTAGGTCTATAAATTTATATCTTAACACTGCTTTAGCTGTGATATGGTTTGACTGTGTCCCCACCAAATCTCACCTTGATTCCCATAATCCCCATGTATCATGGGAGGGACCAAGTGGGAGGTAACTGAAATATGGGGGCAGTTAGCCTCATGCTGTTCTCATAATAGTGAGTGAGTTCTCAGGAGATCTGATGGTTTTATAAAGGGCTTGTCCCCCTTTGCTTAGCACTTTTTCCTGATGCCATGTGAAGAAGGATGTGTTTGCTTCACCTTCACCTTCCACTGTGATTGTAAGTTTCCTGAGGCTTCTCCAGCCATGCTGAACTGTGAGTCAATAAAACCTCTTTCCTTTACAAATTATCCAGTCTCAGGTATGTACTTATTAGCAGTGTGAGAATGAACTAATACAAGCTGCAAACCAGATATTCTGGTACATTGTCTCTTTATTCTCATTAGTTTTAAAGAACCTCTTGATTTCTACCTTAATTTCCTTATTTACCCAAGAGTCATTCAGGAGCAGGTTGTTCATTTTTCATGTAGTTGTGTGGTTTTGAGTGAATTTCTTAATCTTGAGTTCTAATTTGATTGCTCTATGGTCTGAGTGATTGTTTGTTATAATTTCAGTTCTTTTACATTTATTGAGAACTGTTTTACTTCTGATTATGTGATTGATTTTAGAGTAAATACTGTGTGCCAGTGAGAAGAATGTATATTCTGTTGTTTTGGGGTAGAGAGTTCTGTAGATACCGATCTGTTCCATTTGATCCAAAACTGAGTTCAGGTCCTGAATATCTTTGTTAATTTTCTGTCCCAGTAATCTAACATTGTCAATGGGGTCTTAGAGTCTTTCACTACTATTGTGTGGGAGTGTAAGTTTCTTTGTAGGTCTCTAAGAACTTGCTTTATGAATCTGGGTACTCCAGGATTGGGTGCACATATATTTAGGATAGTGAGCTCTCCTTGTTGAACTGAGCCCTTTACCATTATGTAATGTCCTTTTTTGTCTTTTTTGATCTTTGTTGCCTTAAACTCTATTTGATCAGAAACTATTTGCAACCCCTGCTTTTTGGTTTTCCATTTTTTTGGGTAAATTTTCCTCCATCTCTTTATTTTGAGCCTGCGTGTGTCTGCATGTAAGGTAAGTTTCTTGAAGACAGCATACCAATAGGTCTTGGCTCATTATCCAGCTTGCCATTCTGTGTCTTTTAATTGGGGCATTTAGCCCATTTACATTTAGGGTTATTATTATTATGTGTGAATTTGATCCTGTCATCATGATGTTAGCTGGTCATTTTGCAGATTTGTTTATATGGTTACTTGATAGTGTCACTGGTCTATGTACTTCTGTTTGTTTTTGTTGTGGCTGGTAACATTTTTTCCTTCCCATATTTAGTACCTCCTTCAGGAGCTCTAGCAAGGAAGGCCTGGTGGTAATGAATTTCCTCAGCATTTGCTTATCTAAAAAGAATCTTATTTCTCTTTCACTTTTAAAGTTTAGTTTGGCTGGATATGAAATTCTGCCTCGCAAATTCTTTTATTTAAGAACATTAAATATTGGCCCCTAATCTCTTCTGGCTTGTAGGGCTTCCATTGAGAGGTCTGCTGTTAGACTGATGGGTTTTCTTCTGTAAGTAACCTGGCCTTTCTGGTCTGCCCTTAACTTTTTGTTTTGTTTTGTTTTGTTTTTTTCTTTTTCTTTTTTTTTTTTCATTTTAACCCTGGAGAATCTGATGATTATGTGTTTGGGGTTGATCTTCTTCTGGAGCATCTTACTGGGGTTCTCTGCAATTTCTGAATTTGGATGTTGGCCTATCTTGGTAGATTGGGGAAGTTCTCTGGAATGATACCCTGAAGTATGGTTTCCAATTTGGTTTCATTATCTCTATATTTTTTGGGTACCCCGGTCAATCATAGGTTCAGTCTCTTTACATAATCTTATATTTCTCAGAGATTTTGTTCATTCCTTTTCATTCCCTGTACTCTATTTGTGTCTGCCTGTTTTATGTCAGAAAGATAGTCTACAAGCTCTGAGATTGTTCTCTGATTGGTTTATTCTGCTATTAAGACTTGTAATTGCATTGTAATGTTCTTGTGTTATGTTTTTTAGCTCCATCAGATCGGTTACATTCCTCTCTAAGCCAGTTATTCTGGTTATCAGCTTCTGTATTGTTTCATCATGTTTCTTAGCTTCTTTGCATTAGGTTACAACATGCTCCTTTAGCTCTGGGAAGTTCATTATTAACCACCTTCTAAAGCCTACTTCTGTCAATCCAGACATCCCGGTCTCAGTCCAGTTTGATAGTTTGCTTCACCATTAGCTATCAATCAATAAAGTATGCTAAATGGTAGACCACATTCTCTAAATACATTTTACAGAAATATATAATGTACAGTTTTAATTAATAATTGCTTTGACACTTGATAGTTGTTTCTTAGGATTCTGCATTTTCTCATTTTACTATTTATACACTATTTTTAGAGCAAGCTGATTATAATTTTGTTCTTTTTCATCAATCAACTTTGTACTTATGATAATTTCTATTATGTCTGAAGTTAGTCTTTTTATTCACATCATATCCTGACTGACATTTTTCTGACCACATGCCAAGAACAAAAAGAAGAAAGAATTGGTTTTAAGACTCGAACAGGATAAGTTCCTAAGACTTTAAAATGCCTAGATGAAGAAAGAAAATCTGCAGAAGAAATAAATTTATCAAAAGCTTTTA
Source organism: Rhinopithecus roxellana (assembly GCF_007565055.1). Classification (NCBI taxonomy): domain Eukaryota; kingdom Metazoa; phylum Chordata; class Mammalia; order Primates; family Cercopithecidae; genus Rhinopithecus; species Rhinopithecus roxellana. Next base: position 140,709,321 of record NC_044553.1, on the reverse strand, counting down.
TATAATGGGATATTGACAGATATGTGTAAGTTAAAATTTTGAAGGGGGTTCAGATATTGTTATATATTTGCTTGTTGCTTAATAATATTTTCATTCTTGACTTTTTTTTTTTTTTTTTTTTGAGACAGGGTTTTGCTCTGTCTCCCAAGTTAGAGTGCAGTAGCACAATCCTGGCTCACTGTAGCATTGACGACCCAGGCTCAAAAAATCCTCCATACTCAGCTTCCCACATAGATGGAACTACAGGCACACAGCACCACAGTCAGATAATTTTTGTATGTTTCATAGAGACAGGATATTGTCATCTTGCCCAGGTCACAAACTCCTGAGCTGAGGGATCCTCCTGCCTCAGCCTCCCAAATTGCTGAGATTACAGGTGTGAGCCACTATCCCCATTTTGATTTTAAAACCTTTAAAAGCTGTCTTTATCACAACAGCTGTGACTAACTTTATCACTATTCATAGATCAAATATCTGGAATTTGGAGACTCCCTTGTTCACTATTCTTGACTGGAAATTGAACCAGCAGTGCTTGTGGATGTGACTGCCTATGCAAAGATAATGTAAGGACTTCACCATATTTATTCAATTCTCTTTTACAGTCAGAACATCCCTACACATAGTTTGTATTGACTCCACTTTTTTGGCACATCTATTGGTTGAATCTAAAGCGTATAGTACAAGGATCACAAATGATGCAGAAAAAGACAAACTGGGGGAGGGAGGTTTCACTGAGCAAAATGACTGGATTTCAGCCAAGCCAATCCCTCATGGACATCAATGTACATGAGAATGACTGAAGTCAAGTATGAAAATTGTTCCCTATGGCTCATTACCCTCGTGTGGTCATGTCACCCTTTTAGGTCAAGTTCTATAGCAAGGCCAGAATTTCCAAAATGTCGAAGGCAAAGTTGTTGCCATAAACCTCATTAAAATAGAAAGCCTCATTATTAAAGAGATGTTTTATGTAATAAATGCCAACTTATAAACCCTGAAACAACCAGTGACAGCAAATTTTTAGCACAGCTTAGTGATTCTCAGACTGAAGTTTGAATTGTAGTCCTGAGCCTGACTATTGTTTAATGGATTATGCTACATTTCTGAGAGCAGGACCACAGGGTGTGTGTGTGTGTGTGTGTGTGTGTGTGTGTGTGTTCAAACATTTTTTGGGGTTCAGACAAGTCAGAAAATTTTGCTAAGTGTTTACCACGTTATGTTTTACCTTTATTAAAAACAATAACTATTGGGCACACCAAGATTTTCTTTTCTTTTAACATAATAATTTGGACCTACTTCCCTATTTTGTCACAGTTTTCAGTGTAGTTTATCAGTCTACTTCTGTGGATTTCAAAGTTAGATGTTTATTACTTTAATTGTATTGCCCATATTCACTTTTACTGTTTTGATGAACATAAAAATATCCCTGTTGTTACAGGGTTCCTCCCAGATTACTCAACTACAACTTCTTAACTAACGTTTGATAGAATGGTGAAGGAATGCATGCCTGAGGTTATAGTGCAAGTGGCAAAACAGAAGGCAGAGAGACTGTGTGACTACAAAGAAGTACAAGGCAGGGATAGCTTATCAATTGTTCCCTAGGCTACCAGTCAAATGTGACTACATTTACATGATTTCAGGGAAAAAAAAAAGGTAATATCTAAAAATGCATTTTCATTATGTTGGCAATAGTTGAGTGTGTGTGTGTGTGTGTGTGTGCATATATGTACATAAAATGATACAATAATTCAGTTAGCTTAATTCAATAACTTTTACATTCTCAGGAAATAAATAAGAGATAAAACTCATTAACAAGATTTTCCAGTGAGATTATTTTAATGACTTAATTTTTAATAGTTTTACTTTAGTTTGTGGTCAATCAAATGCTGTAGACAACTTAGATTTCTCTAACAGATTTCCTTGGAGGAAATCCTAGCACCACAGAGTCATACAAAAAGATAAGGATTGTGGCAGTGACTGCTAGATGTTAACAGGAGCTTTCTTTCTAAAGGCACAGGGGGATAACAATATTGAACTTCTGTGCAGTTAGATGTAGCCATGTGACTAAATTAGAGCTAATGGAATGCAGGTTGAAGTGATAGGCCACACTTGCCAGCTAGGCCCATGGAAAACTTCCTGTGTGATCCTTGCTCTCTTTTGCTTCTGCCACCAGCTCATGGGCAGGGCCCTGTGACATCTCGTGCAGATAAGCTGCCCAGGGGACCTTTCAGATAAGGTCTGTTCCATGGAATGTTCCATGATTGAGATATGAAATTTTATTTTGTTCAGCAATTGAAATGTAGGGCTTTTGAGTTATGGCACTTAGCCTACACTAACAAGTAAAATGATATTCTGGTTAATGAACATTTTTTAACTGTCTAACTTTTAAATACTTTACAGAATACATTGTTGTTATGGAATAATTTCTATAATAATAATTCTTGTTTATTAAGAATACTTTAAACATACACTAAAAGATTTGTGCAAAGAATCTATATACATGATCTACTTTAAACAATTATTTACTTTCTATCATATTGACTTTATCATTCTTTCTATATATGTGCCTTGCTTTTTAATTTTTTTCTTAATTTGAAAGTAAGGTACAGCTGGGCACCTAGGCTCACACCTGTAATCCCAGCATTTTGGGAGGCTGAGGTGGGCGGATCACTTGAGATCAGGAGTTTGAAACCAGCCTCACCAACATGGTAAAACCCTGCCTCTACTAAAAATACAAAAATTAGGTGGGCATGCTGGTGGGCACCTGTATCCCAGCTACTCGGGAGGCTGAGGCAGGGGAATTGCTTGAACCTGGGAGGCAGAGGTTGCAGTGAGCTGAGATGGTGCTGCTGCATGCCAGCCAGGGGCAATAAGTGAGACTCCGTCTCAAGAAAAATAAAATAAAATAAGGTACAGAAATCTACTTCAGAATGCATTTTTTAAGATAGAAAATAATAATAATGGTTTTCTATTGTCATCTAATATCTAGCCCATATTCAAATTCTCAATGATTTCAGTAACTGGATTTTATAACTGCTTTTAATAATTTGGAGCCCAAGCCAGAATTCAGGCTCTGCCTTTGGTTGCTATATCTTTTAAATCTCTGAGACCAGAAGAGTGCTGCTTCTTTCTAATTGTTCATCATTATTATATTCTCCTTTTCTGTGTGCTTTCATTTCTTATAGCCACTGTAACAAATTACCACACATGTGGTGGCTTAAAACAATACAAATATATTCTCTTACAGTTCTGAAAATTAGAAATCCAAAAGGAGTCTCAAGGGGCTAAACTCAAAGTGTCATCAGAGCTGGGTCCTTCAGTGAGTCCAGCAGAGTGGTCCTTTCCTTTTCCACTTCTAGGGGCTTCCAGCATTCCTTGGCCCCTGGGCACATTACTCTAAACTCTGCTTCTGTAGGCACATCACCATTTTCCTGCTATAGCCAAGTGTCCCTCTGTATCCCTCTTATAAGGACACTTGGGATTGCATTGATGGCTTACTATGTAAACACCAGGATAATCTTTTCTTAAGAACCCTAAGCTGGGCACGGTGGCTCACGCCTGTAATGCTAGCACTTTGGGAGGCCGAGGTGGGCGGATCCCTGAGGTCAGGAGTTCGAGACCAGCCTGGCCAACATGGTGAAACCACGTCTCTACCAAAAACACAAAAATCAGCCAGGAGTGGTGGTGTGCATCTGTAATCCCAGTTACTAGGGAGGCTGAGGCAGGAGAATCACTTGAACCTGGAAGGCAGAGGTTGCAGTGAGCCGAGATCGTGCCAATGCACTTCAGCATGTGCGACAAAGTGAGACTGTCTCAAAAACAAAACAAAACAAAACAAAAAACCCTAAACACATGTTTAAAGTCTTTTTTGCCACAAAATGTGACATTCACTGGTTTCAAGGATTAGGATATGGACATCTTGGTGGGCCACTCTACAGCTTACCATAGTATGTGTATTATTGTTTATTTGGGAAAACCAGGCCAGTTGCCTTACAGTGTGCGTACATTCTGGATTTGTCTGTTACTTACCTGTGTTATTTAACCTGTTTCTCTATGTTTTACATCTCTTAAGTGATAGAGATTCAGCCTCAGGCTTGAAGAAATCTGGACTACACATTGTTGGCAAAAATAAATTACAGGAGATACTGTGACCTTCAAGACCCATAATGCTGGAGAATGTGACCTGTCAGGTTGTTTCATTATCAGTGAAACTAATTTTGGTGACATTGTTAAAGTGGTCACTGCCAGCTATTGCATTATAAAATATATATATATATATTTTGCAGTTTCAAGTAATCTACCAAGTTACATTTTAACACGATGTGACCGTCCTATTCCATAATATTTTACCTAGCTTTTAGCCACCATTGATGATCATACTATCTCATGTTACCTCTTTTTATTTCTGCCTCTTTTGCAAAATCTCTGAAAACTTTGCTAATCCCTTCTTTCTTCCTTTACAAATACAGTTCTGTGAGGTAATTTGATCTTTCCTTGATGCTAAAAAATCTTGTAAACTCTGGGGTCATCACTTGAACATTAATTTTCTTTAAACAGTTATAGAATAACAAGGAAGAAAATTCTGATGATTTAAGAGCTCCTGTTACAAGGATCCTGTTTTAAAACATTTTGAAACAAAAACAATTTCCTATAGCTTACAGTAATTAAAAAAAAAAAAAAGGACAATTTATTGGACCAGACCTGTGAACAGTAATGATATCATAGGCATATCAACAGTGAAGCTGAAACATTGTGTTCTGTTCTTTGCATTATAGTAAGAGGTTACCACCTTTTGGAAGTTGGAGTTTTTTGATACCATGGTTTATGTTGGCTCACACGAAATTTGCCTTGATGTGGAAGGCCCTCTCAGTAGGGGTTATCAGACCTGTTTTTCTCAAAGGGAGCTGCTTATGTCCAGATGGAGCTTACTGTGAGAATGTGGTCATGATCACCTTTCCATTTGAATTTCATTCTCAAAAGATTATAATCATCTTGCCAGCAGCAAACTGATCAAAATTCCCCTGGAAATTTTATTTGATTGAAATTTGGTGTCATTTTCTATACTATCCATTTCTAAAACCTTCTGCACAGTTAATAATGAAACAACTGTGTTGCCAAAAGTAAGTCAGAATGCCAAAGCCAATGGCATATAAGATGCTGACCAGCTGTTTCCTTTCTCCAGTGAGTACCAACTCTGAGGATAAACAGGAAAACGGTTAGGATCAGGACTTCAGACTGGATGGGATTAACTTCCTGACTGAGATATGTGATGACGGCAAGACCTATACTTTTATTTCCTGAATATATTCATGAGGAATGACAGCCAGGTCTTCAAATACACCAAAATAAGATAGAGAAACATATTTTTTTAAGTTCAAACATTTGAATTCTTTTGTTTTTCCTACTAGAAAGTTTTCCCACATCACAGAGCAAGTTAATACTTAATTTTTCTTTGGATTATTTTTTTTTCTATAGGAGGACCAACTACTTAACAATACAGTATTGGCAGAGACAAAATACCATCTTGAAATCCCTAAAAGCTGCTGAAGAGGAGCTTTTCAGACAGAAAGTGGTAAATTACAAAATATTTCGGTTTATGGACTGAAAAAATAGAAGCTGTGCTATGTTAGAAAGGAGAAGATTGGCCAGGCATGGTAGCTCACGCCTGTAATCCCAGCAATTTGGAAGGCCAAGGTGGGTGGATCACCTGAGGTCAGGAGTTCGAGACCAGCCTGACCAATATGGTGAAACCTCATATGTCTCTACTAAAAATACAAAAATTACCTGGGAGTGGTGGCAGGAGCCTGTAATCCCAGCTACTCGGAAGGCTGAGACAGGAGAGTTGCTTGAACCCAGGAGGCAGAGGTGAGTGAGATGGTGCCACTGCACTGCAGCCTGGGTGACAGAACAAGATTTCGTCTCAAAAAAAAAAAAAAAAAAAAAAAGGAAAAGAAAAGAAAAAAGAAAGGAGAGGATCATTGTGGAGTCAGAGTAGGTGGTGTTTCTAAATTCTCAATGTGTCTGATGCTGGAATAAATCCAGATCCAAGGCTCCTGGCACCAGCTGGAGCCCTGGCAAGGTTGTGCCTCAATAACAGAAAATCTCATCATCTGAAGTCCTTCCTCTCTGAGATCAGTCTTAGAAGGCCTTGGGTAGCTGATAGTTCTAAATGTAATGCTAGGAAATGGTTTCCATTCAAGGATACACTTAAAAATGATCCTCTTATTGCATGGCAGAAGCAGGAGCAGGACCCAGCCTCCATTACTGGGCCCTGTTTCCAAGATCCAGTGAAGGCAGGGATATGACATCACTTCCCTTTCCTCTAATCCAGTGATCCTCAAACTTTAGTGCCCCTCAGAATCCCTTGGGTGACTTGCTCAAACACATATTTCTGGACTCCACCCCCAGGGTCATGAGAATTTGCATTTGTAACAAATTCTCAGGTGATGCTTCTGCCGCCCACCTTGGGGACCACACCTTCCCATTTTTTGTTGGGAATAATGTCAGAGACTCAAACCTAGCTCTTTCAGTTAATCTGTTCCTTCTCCCCAACCCGGACTGAGGAGAACATTACCTCCTTGTTCAAAGCAGTGCTTGACAACCCAACTGTGTTGACTTTCTCCAGCCAGGGCCTTCATACCTGGCTCCCTATGACCACACAAAAGGGAATATCTCATAACCCAAAGAACATTGTCAAGTGTGGCTGAGAACATTTCTGTTTGGCATAGTACCGGGTTGGGGCACAATATACTGCTGAATAATTAGACATTTTGCAAGACCACATGCCCCTAGCACCACAGAAACTCCATGGGTCAGAGAACATGCCGTCTTGCCTCAGTCGTGACTCCCCTAGACTAACATTTATAAAGCAGGTATTCTGCTTCTACTCAGTGGCCAGCTGGACTTCATTGTAGTTCACACCACTAAAATAGGTTTAAGCCAGACTTATTTCTCACATTGAGACACTCCACACATCAGTGAGGCCTTAGAGTGGCTAATACAGATGGGATTAGAGCCGCAGGAGAGGAGTAGCCTACCCACTTGCATGTCCTGCTAGTCTTTGATCAGCTTAAGTATTTCTGTGGCACATAGTTGTCTGTGGTCAAAATTGTGTAGGTGATAACTTCATAAGAATATGCCATTCCTTCCTGTAGCATTTTTTAATTCTTTCATTAAAACAACATACTCTTGCAGTTCAAAATGTTAAGAGGTGGGAAATGGTACAAGAAGAAATAAATGGTCTCTTGCTATCACAGTCTATGCAATTACTTGCAGGGGGCAAATATTAAATAATAATAACAGAAATAATGACTAATCACACTGTTATGCATAATATGAAGGAGAAACATAGCAGGCAATAAGAGCTTGTTACATAGGACCTGCTCCAGTCTGATCTCTAAGAAGGTGTCATTTGAGCAGTATTCATTATATTTGTTCAACACTCATGCCACAGATCTACTAAACCTCCACTCTGTGAGAAGCACAATTAAACCAGCTCCCAGTCTTTCTAGAGCAGAATTGTCAAAAAAAAAAAAAAAAAAAAACTTTCTACGTGATAGATATTGTCTATAATTTCTGCACTGTCCACTAAGCAGCTTCTAGCCATGTGAGCCCGTTGAGCACTTGAAATACTGTTAGTGTGACTACGAAATTATTTGCATTTGCATATAAAATGTTTTTACAAGTCTAGTTTGGCTAATAACCACCAAACTGGACAGTCCTTGCAAACTCTATGGTAACTAAAAAAAAAAAAAAAAAAAAAAAAAAAAGTATTTTTGTAAGAAAAAGATGTCAAGGCATAAAGATTATTACAATGTGCAAAGTTTGGGAAACAGATGAAGACCTGATGCGGCAGGAAGCTAGATAATTAGTTCATATCCGACACATTTCCAGCCTTTCTTATTGTAACCTTCTGTTTCCTAACTATGTTATTCACATTTGTTTGAATCAACCCAACATATTTCTGTCAAGATCACTGCTCTCCCTTGCCATTTTGTCTGCCTCTTCATTTTCTTGCCCCATAATCTTATTTATCTTTTTTCCCCTCAATTGTAAATCTCTGTCCCTCTCTCTCCCTGTCTCTCTCTCTGTCTCTGTCTCTCTCTCTGTCTCTGTCCATCTTTCTTTGCCATTAAAAATATTCACAGTCCTATATTGGCCTCCTTTGGACTTTGATATAGCCACAGAATTTTATTTACTTCCTATATTTTCTTTTCAAATTCCTGTACAAGAAAATTTCCTCATGCCAACAACTTTAATTCATTATTGACCATACCAACAATATTTTATGCAAGTATAAATGTTTAATTTTTATCTATTAAATAAACAACCCAGTGAAGTTTGGAGAGTTCATTAGCCAACATTACACAGTCTGTATTTATTTATTTGTTCAAGTATTTGTTGTGAGTATCCTTCATAAAAATGTAAGCTCATTTAGGAAAAAAAAATCTCTGTATTTATTCACTAATATCTTTTCATTGCCTAGCACAGTGTCTGACTTAGACCAAATACTCAATAAATAAATATTTATTGTATAAATAAGTCACAAAATATACATCCTCTTGCTTTTTAGCAAAGAGCACAATCAATTGTACTTTCTAAGTCTCTTTGTGAAAATAATGCGTATGCTTAACTTTTTGCTCCTAATCACCAATTTTACTGTAAATAATTTACTAAGAATCCCAATGTTAAATTCAATAAGCAGAAAGTCATTGGCCTGAGGCTGTCTCCTTACTTTGTGTTCTTAGCTAAGGAACTGCAATGTAAGTTAATATGTAAACAAATTGAAAACCTAACCTAGAAGTATAACAAACAGTATAGCAGACAGCTCAGCCAATCACAAGTAGCCAAGTTTCAGTCAATCACTTGCTGCCAACTCATCAGACCATGTTTAAAGAAAGGAAATGAGTGGCTGTAACCAATCAAGCTACAGTGGCCACCCCCATTCGCCTCAAAGGATACAGTCTAAGATCCCTAGTAGATACTACTGGACCCTGATTTGGAACATGTTTCTGTTCATGTCTTCTCCTCACAAATTTAAAGCCTTTTCTATCTCACCTAAGCACTTTTCACATACCATGGCTGTAACTTTTACACTTTGAGGTGTGACAGCAAAACTAATACAGATTTCTTCTTCCTTCTTCACAATTTCATGGATGGAAAATCCATTCTTATCGTAGATCTTCGTAACCTCAGCATATGATTTTTCTCCTTCCTTATTAAGTCAAGAACTTTCATCTTTTCATATAAAGGAGGCACTTTACCACTTCTTTGGCATGTCTGAATTGCCCCACTATTGCACTTTGGGCCAACATAAAGTAAAATAAGGATGACTTGAGCACAAGCATTGCAATATCGCAACAGTAGATCTGACACTGAAAGGGCTAATAGTGACCAACGGGCAAGTAGACAGCGTGGGTATATTGGGCAGAGGGATGATTCACATTCAGGTAAGATGGAACTGTATAGCACAGGAGTTTGTCACACTACTCAGAACAATGGGCAATTTTTTAAAAAGTATGAGTTATTTATTTTTGTAGTAGTCTATTTAACATTTTCAAAAGCTGATTGAATGCTGATACCTGAAACGCTGGAAAGCAAAATTGCAGACAAGGGGACACTACTGTATTTTTGTAGTTGACTTCCATTTTCTGTCTATAAATACTTCCTGCCTGCATTGTGGCAGGGAGCTCACTGATATTCTCCTGGTTCTGAGTGCTGCCTAATTTGTGAATCATTCTTTGCTCAAATAAACTCTGCTAAATTTAAATAGTCAATTTTTTTCTTTTAACACCAGCATAAATCTATTTTTCCAGTAGGAGAACGATAGTGATTTTTTAGCCACATAATCAATTATTTATTTACATTTATGTGGTGCATTTCAGAACTTCTTATTGCTGGTCACATTGGAGCAGTAATGCTGCGGGAGGGAATGGAATACAGAATGAAAGATTATGATACCAGCTGATATGAATGTGATACACATTATGCCTTGAGAAATTGAGTTTGAATCAAAAGGCAATTAAATATTTTTGGCAACTTTAGAAATTTTTGAAAAGGGGATTCTGCAATAAATTGGTTGCATTTACTCCAAAAAAAAAGTATCATTACAACAACAACAAAAAAATATCAAAACTGAGAGATAAATTCATATTTAGCTTGCAGAACTGGGGCATGAGCAGTTTTAGTGATATTAGTGGTAGGCAAGCCTAGGTATGCTAGTATGTCTCTCTCCGTGAATTAAATCCAGAAAATAAAATCAGTCCCTTTTCTCTATGTTAAAATTTGGTTTTACTTTACAATAGTGATTCATTCAAGCATTTGTGAGATGGATCATCCAAAAATGATCATGCATCTCAGAAAAGCAAAGCAAAGGGGAGGGTGGGAAGTTTCCCTGTGTCAGAGCCCCTGCTATCCATCACTACCAGGGACAGAGAGGAGATGGCCCTTTAATAGAAACTGGCTAATTTCTTCAGAAATATCTCATTAAGCCCGCCCTTCCTGAGTGGCTTCTCCATTAAAATTTGATAAATGAATTCTGCCATTGCCAGTTCCAGCCTGTCCTTCTTTCCCTTAATGAAATGAAGACGCGTCATGCTGGCAAGCACTCCGGACACAGATAATTATTCATGGGATGCTAGAAGTGCTGTAGTCACCCAGCCCATCACTGCTCCACAGACACTGGAGATGGGACCTTCAGAAGCCTGAATGATTTTTGAATAGAGATTTATTTATATTTTACTCAGGGGGAAAAAAATCACATGGGTTTACATACTCCTCCTTTTAGCTTTTCCCCCATATTGATTTTTCTACCTCAGATCACAGTGTATGAGTGGGAGTGAGTATGCATATAATATGTTTGGCACTTTTACTTACCGATTTAAAATATAAATCAGTTTGATTAAAATTAATATTATTTTCAAGTTGAAATTGTTTTTAATAATATGCCTTTAGGAGAGGCTATATTTCATGATGCTATTTTCTTTTCAAACGTTAGTTTTAAGACCTATGTACGCAAAGTATGTAGTACCCAACTACATAATTTATTTCTTCAAAGCCTCTGTTACTGCTGACTAGCCTTAACTATCTTTTAACTGGTGTTTTTCCATTGATTTGAACTTATGTTTTCTGTTACTGGGCATATCCCTGCTATTAGCCAAAGTTAGAAGGTTTGTTCTCATGTTTTAAAGTCTTTTATGTCTTCTCTTTTCTCAAATTATGCATAACTGAACCCGCTATTGTAAAAGGATCTGAAATTCACTCACACTAGTATATAAATAGATATCTCAAAATACTACCTCTATAAAAGGTATATGCTACTTGCCAAAAAGCCAGCTTTTATTTTAATTTCTTAGGGTAATTACACACATGCACATACACACACTCTCTCTCTCTCTCTTAAAGAAGGAACACCTATTTTGTTTGTTTATTTTAGTTTCTTTGCAGGGCTGCAGGCAGCAGTCTTCTCTTTCTAAAACATACCTCTCACCAGTCTCCGAGAATAGCATTGGAAGAAATCAAACCTCCAATTTTTAAAAAACTTATCACCAAGAAAAGAAAACATTTATAAAACAGTATTTTGATTGCCTGTTATATGCAGTTATTTGCTAATGGGATTACCATATTTGTAGGTATTTTATTTGTTTTTATTCCTGAGAGTAAGGTAAATCATTATTTTTGATAAGAGAACTAACTCAGATCCATTGTCATTTTGCATGTTTATACCAAATATCAGGGGTATGCAGGGATTCTTTCTAAAATAAATATTCAGAAACTGAGGAATCAAGTGGCCAATTTCTAACACTGTTGAAAAGTGACAGAGTGAGATGAGACTCCAAACCATGCTCTCAACTTCTTCAGAATTAGCAAGAAGCATATTACAAGAATGCAGGGCTTAATATCTCCGTACTTCATTTAAAAATATAAAATAACTTAATAGTGCTGAAGACAAACCAAGTTTGGATGGGAGATTAAGAGGTCAGATGAGAATTGATAGCATAGTAAGTAAACACACCTTTTGACAAATCATATCTGGTACTTTATTTAGAAAATTAAACACATACTCAAAAATTTTCCATATAGATGAATCACACACTGCATGGTGATCTCAAGCCAGCATTTTTCTTGTCACTTGGTATTTTAATAGCAGTAATCATAAATAATATTTAGGACAATGTCAGAAAACTAAAATTTTTGAGCAATTATTATTGATTTGTCACTATGCTTACAATTTTATGTGATGCATTTCAGAACTTCTTATTGCTGGTCACATTGGAGCAATAATAATAATGTGGTGGGAGGGAATGGAATATAGAATGAGAGATTATGATACCAGCTGATATGAATGCGATACACATTATGTCTTGATAAATTGAGTTTGAATCAAAAGGCAATTAAATATTTTTGGCATCATCTGCTTTCATTCTTGTAACACTTATGAAGTAACTTGCCCAAATTTACACACAGCTCAACTCTGAAAGAGCCAGGTTCCTGGATCAGATCTCTCTGCCTTCTGCAACTGAGCTCTGAACCAGTTGACTGTATGTGCACGTGGAGTTTTTTTTCTGACTGGTCATGCAGTGTTTCATTTATATTTCATCTGTTAACCTCCTGCCTGAGGACCCTGTGTTTCTCCAGCGGCCCTCTAGTAAACTAAGAATATTCACTCTAAATATTTCTCAGCAATAGAGTGCCATATGAGTCAAAATATATCTGAGAATTCGAAAGACTCTTCTGGTAGCACTTTGCTCTTTAAAACCTCGAGTGTCAACGAGTGCATTTGCCATCCTCCACAGCTGGCTTAGCTGGGGACTGATGGTAACTCAAGCTGCAGGACACTTCTGCTCAGTTTTGTGCGAGAGGGGAGCATCTGCTGGCTGATCAGCATGTCTGCACAAAAGAAAAAAAAGGAAAAAAAAAAAAAGAAAAGAAAAAGAAAAATGCCTTTTAAAAAAAGATCAGTAACCTAGACAAAAGACAAATGAAAAGGCCCAAGAACAGAGGGAGGTTACCAAGATTAGGATGTGTACAGCCGACTGAAAATTTCCCATATATTGTGTGAAAAGTGCTTTGCATGGAAATAGTTATAATCCATGCTCTCTGCAAAATGAGCACCATTGATTGCAGGCTGAGAGTTTGAGATTTAGTAGCAGCAAAGGAGCAATGAATCAGGTCTGCACGACTGTGTGTCCCTGTGATGCTCGTATCTTTTGCATAGTATAGAAAAGACATTTTTGTCTATGCCTAAAAGGTTGGGGCCTAGAGATTTCTGACATTCTCCAATGAATCTGGTACAATTAAAAGCAAAAGGGAACCTTCCGATCTGAAATCTTTTCTCTTTCCCTCTTGCCTCAGGTATCTTTATGACAGGCCTGGGCCTTTCTGATCTTTAACCTAGCAGATGTCCTTATTCTATTATTAATATTATTATTATCATCATCATCATCATCATCCCTGGCTAACTCTTTCGTTCAGTTGCTGTGTATATGTTGACTTGTTTGAGATCTGTCTTCCCCATAGGAATGTATGGCTCTGACATTTTCAGTATTTTATTTTCCTAAGTGTATCCCAGCCCTGAGCATATTGCCTGGCACATGCCAAGCTCAGTAAATATCTTTAGAATCAGGCTTTATATTATGTCTTAATTGACAATAAGTCAAAGACTCTATCCTTTCTGACCTGCACATTCTTTATTGTAAAATGAGAATATTAGATCATAGGTTTTTGTGAGGAATAAGTATATGTTGGAAATTTTGCTTATCCCACAGCATAAAATAAATACCTGGTAAACAGTAGTTGTAAGAGCATTATTTTGGAAATAATTCTTAAACTTCCCTATACTGATCCTTGCCATTCTAGACTCTGGCTACTGCAAGGAACATTCTCAATATGGCACAAAAAAGGAGCAAAAACTAGTATTATACAACAGTCAACATTTACAAACATTATATTATTTATTCTTTACAACTGCACTGTAAGGTAAATAACTTTATATATGTTTTAAAGACTTGTGATGAGGAAAACTGAAGTTCAGGGAAGTTCATTGACTTGTGGTAGATCACACAAATAGAAAACAGCAGATCTGGGTTTTAACTCGAGTTTAGACTCTGAGCCTTTGAAGTACCCATCCTTTCTGCTGCACTTTATTGCCTGTACTGGATCAGAGAAACAGACTTCTTTATTTATAAGCTATCAGAGATATTTTGGGGTGTTACTCTGTCAGCTTGCAGAGGAGTGTTTCCTCCTCCACTTGGGGCTAATTTATGCGCTGGCATTTGTGACCATATTGTTCTTGAGTAGGAATGGAAATTGGCTCAATCTATCAGCCAGAAGCAGGTCTTCCTTTAACAGCTGATTCCATGACTTGTCACATTTTCAAACTCCTCTGGGTGTCATGAAGGGGGTGGATGAGCATTTTATTTAAAAATATGAAGAAGAGGGCTGTTATTCCTGCAGCCTTACAAGATTATAGTTTACTGAAGGGTAATATTTACTTCCCCTAATTTTGTACCAAACAGAATTGACTAAATTTATACATTTAGGGGAATGAAATATCTAAGACTGACACTTAAAAGGAATAATTTGGCACATGAGTAGGAATGGCAGTGAATCATTTTGGACACACATTGCTGCTATTAGCCTCGTGAGAAATGACTGTCACCACAATCACAAACACATTTATGCCATTAGTATGAGGGGGGAAATGGGACATTTTTCTTCACTAATGCTTTTAACTCTGATTCATAATGCCCATCCTTTTTCTTCTTCCAGATCCCTCTCCAAAGAATGGCTGACTACACTGAATTTCCACTTCTAGCAAGTAACTTCATTGTTGAAATTTATTTTTTTAGGGTTTGATTTATTTAAGAAAGTAAAATAAATGACACTGAATTGTGTTAATATTTATTATCAGTGAAAAATAATATTGAACTTCTCCAAAGACAAAATAAAATTGAATAATAAAATAAAACAAAACTTAGTTTCAGGTATTAAGTGGGAAGATAAAAATAGGAACCATGAAATAAACTCTTTGTTCTCTCAAATATCATATACCTTAAAATATAAAAGTTACACAATAGTTTAGGATTAGTAATACATCCAGAAGTGAAGATTCTGTCTCTTGTTGATGCCAGAGGACAATCTTAAATAACTTTAAATTCTAAGACCAACTAATAATTCAGAAGACACAGCTCATTTTTTCCACTGTAAGAATTTATAGAAACGATATGAGAATTTCATGTTATTTATTATTTTTAAAAGAGCAGACTTTCTACCTCAGTGGTTTCAAGGTGATATGAATTAGCAAACGGAACACTTGAATCCAAATCTTACCTCAGTCTCTAAAACTGATGACTTTGGACAAATCATGTAATGTCTTGAAGAAGCAAAATGATCAAAGTCCCCTTCTATCCATCAAATGGTAAATTATTATTTTAAGGTTATTAATATAAATTTACTTTGTAGTCATTGAAAAGATGGAGAATTCATTTTAACAAATACATTGAATACTTTGCCAAGGTGTTTAATGTGTTTACCTTTTGGGAAAAGTACAGGGAAACAACAAGAAATATTTTCATATCATTAGCAATTCCCCAACCCAGTTCCCAAGCTAAGACCTTTCATTGTGGTATCATAAACCCCAGATGTGGGAATATATAGTAAAAGTTTCTTTCATCATAATATTAATATTAGCTATTAAAGCTACCATGAAACTTATAGCTGAACACATTGTTACTTTATTTTTTACTCTAAATTTTACTATATATTCCGTTTTATTCATTTTATGTTATGAATTTATTGATGGTGGGGAGGGTTTTATATAAATACACTCAGGTTTTAGAAGACTTCTATAAATGAGAGGTAAGACTATCTTCTGGGGTTCAGGATAACAAGCAAGTTGCAATGATACTGTTCCTACAAAATGAACTGGGAATCTGACATTACTCACCTAAATTGAATTTCCTTGGAAAATTCAAATGCTTTTAAAAGGGAGAAAAGCATGTTCACTGCCAATCTTCTGGATTTGCATTCATCCAATCAAATTACCTCATTTGAGATAACATCATGATAAAATATTATCAAAAGATTTGTGTCTCTTGGTTGGAAAATAAATGGTTTCCTTGTGAGGTAGCAACAGGAAACATCCCCTGATGAAGCTCCAATCCACTGACATTATATCTGGGGTGAACTTGTTGGAGATTAATACAGGTCTTCGTCATGTTAAACTTTTCCCCGGGATTGCTATAGGGAGTTTAGGTGCATAACCTGCCATGTGCAGTGCTGAAGCCCAAAGCACAAGCAAATGACTTGTCCAAAACATTATACATATGGGATGAAGTAAACATTGCCATAAAAATCCCATCCAAACCACAAACTCAGTCTATTGATAATAAAGGAAGCAATGAGATGTGTTGTGCTGTCTGTCAGCCCTTGGATACAATTCTTATGGATGCAGCTGTCTCTCTCCTGCAAGAAATCAGATTTAACCCTATCATACAATACTTTTAGTTGTACTGAGAAGTTTTATTGAATATTTCCTTTCCACATATCCTAGGCTGAGACACAGAAACATGATTTGAAAATGTACATTCTTCCCAGGTTTGAAAAATGCAGTTCATGTTTCAGCTCCTGTGCTTCTTAGCTGAGTAACATTTGACAGAGTTCCTTTACCAACCTTGAGATTCAGTTTCTTTATCTGTGAAATGGGAATAATCAGATAATCGTGCCTTATCTACTTTACTTAGTTGTTTGTTAAAGAATAAACTAGTTATGAATGTGAAAGCTCTTTGTAAGTTGTAAAGCAATATTTAAACATTCATTGGTAAAAGGAAACTATCTCATTAAAAAGAATAAGCTCAGTGTAGTGTTGCACCTATAGTCTTAGCTATGTGGGAGCAGAGGATTGCTTGAGCCTGAAAGTTCAAATCCAGCCTGGACAACATAGTGAGACCTCCATCTCTTAAAAAAAAAAAAAAAAAAGAGAGAGAGAGAGAGAAGAAGAAGAATGGCAATATTTAAAAAGGTTAAGGAGAATACCTACTATGTAATCAATGCACAAAGATCAGAGCTGGGGTATGGGAGTTGGGAATATAAATATTTGAGTATCTGGATGATGCTAAATAGCCAGGTTAAAAAAATACTAAAATTATGGCTCAATGTTTTACATGTATCTAGATCACTGAACTTTGGGTGAATAGGCTTAGCTGGAAAACTTGGGTCAAGGTGTTCCAAAATAGGAATGGCAGTATGAAGATTCTGAATAGTTTTGGGGGTTTATAGAATAGAGGATGACTATAAAGTAAGTGGAGATTTGAGAAAGAGAGAGAGGAGGCAGTGCTAGTACTTTTAAGTCTCTAGGACAGAAATAAAAAATAAACAAATAAAAGAGTTATCTTGTTGGCTCTAGGTTGAGGAGAGTCAAGAACTTCAGATTCTATACCCAAAATAGTGGTAAAGCACAGCTAAGCAGATTTGACGGAGCCTCTAATCTTTCTCCAATCTCATACCTGGATCAATACTGAAGCAATTTTGCAAGGGGATTCTACAAAACCCACAGCATGGATGTGGATATCAATTCGCAAAAGACCTCACCCCCATCCCTGCTATATGCATCTAGTTCTTGTGAAAAACAGACCATCTGAGATTCAACCTGAGCAGCAGTGACAGTGACCAGACTGAGGGAGACTCAGGGTGTTGGAGTTGGGGCACAGCCTGAGGTACTTGGGTTCAGCAAGATGACGGTAGCACAGGCTTTATTGTCTGAGGAAAGTTGACATGTGTATTGGCATGCAGGCATGGTAAGAATGAAAACATTATGGAAAGTCTGAGTTTTCTATAATCAAGGTGATCATAACTTGGTTATATGACTATTTTTGAAGAACAGAAGCAATTGCATAGTAGATATCTAAACATCTATGTGTACCATCTTCACACATTCTTTATTCTGATGAAAAAATTGCTAAATAGATCCTTAAAACTTGCGTCTGACTCAGTATATGCAGAACATAACTCATCATTTTCTTTTCTTCAAGTGTAATCAGGACCATTTTGCCACACTCCTTAAGCCCCTCTGTCATACAGTAATCCAAGCTCCTTAGAAGGTGTTCTGTCTATCTCTATCCTTTATCAACATCGAATTGCTTCTAATCTCTAACGTACAACCCATTGACGAATTTTCTCGGCATTGTTTCCACTACTGCAACCTGATTAGCCCAAACCTTTATTTAGTCACCCTATTTATCTCCATTTTACCACTTACCAATTTTATGACCATCAGAAAGTTACTTAACCTTCAGAAGCCTCAGTTTTCCCATATTTAAACTGAAGATTCACTCTTGTATTTTTAACAAATATAAAATATTTGTTGTGCTTATACAGCAGTGAGCAAAACAGATGAATAGCCCTAACCTCATGAAGTTTTCATTTTAGTGGAAGATATGAACAATTAACATGCAAAAAAATACAAAAATAGGTCAGATAGTGATAAGCACTTCAAAATAAAATTATTCAATATGGATGGCTAGAAGTATCAGGAAGGAGAATCAAAGATCTTCACCTACACATTTTGTCCCGACCCGCAGGGCAGTCGAACAGACCTTGGAAGGGGGAGTGGGAATGGAAGAGACAAGAAAACACGAGAAATGGAGACAAGACAAATAGCCTGATCAAGTCTCGTTTAATGGCGGCAGTGCAATGCCTTATATAGGCTGGCAGAGAAAGAGGTTGGGCCAGGGCGGTGACAGGAGGCTGGGTTTACTCAAATTACAATTGCGCATGCGCCGTGGATTTGTAATTTTCCTGGGCGCGGGATCGTGCCTGCGCCATAGGCTGCATATCTTCCTGGGCGGGAAAAATGTTTGCGCGCGCACGGGAAAAGTTAGCGCACGTGCAGGAAAGGTTAGCGCGCACGGGAAAGGTTTGTAATGAAGAACCCGGAAATGTGCCATCTTGTCTCCGCTTTGCGGAGATCAAGCAACAGAGGTCGGCTAATTCTGGGCCTCATGACTCTGGACAGGTCCCCCTTTTTTATATATAATTGTGGCTAGAAGATTGTCCCTCGGGAACTGCGCCTGTCTTAGGTTGGAGTAATGCATCTCATCACTGGTACCCATCATGGGATTAGGCAGTAGCTTATGACGGCCCTCCTGTCTTAGGTTAGTGAGAGATGATACTCTCTTACCCGTCATTGGCTGTCCAGTTCAGCGCATAGGGAAGGTGGTCATAACGGGTGTGAGTATGAACCACCATGATCTTCTTGTTCTAGGCGATGATAATGGACCTGTATAGATTTCGCTTGGATAGCCTTGACTTGTTGCTGAATGAATATCATGAGCTTATTGAAGACCAAAGGTCCTACAGAGAGTAAGAGCAATAGGCAAAGCAGGGGGCCCAGGAATGGCATAAGATAGGGAAGGAGTCCATGGAACCCAGTCCAAAACGGGTTATCGGTTATTTCTTTTCGTCGTTTTTCTAGGTCTTCTTGTAGACGCCTGATTTTATCTCTGATGATCCCGGATTTGTTGACATAGAAACAGCACTTCTCCTGTAAAGCCAAGCAGATGCCTCCCTGTTCTGCAGTTAGTAAATCTAGGCCTCTTCTATTTTGGAGCACTACTTCTGCCAGAGAATCTACTTGATCTTGTAAATCTTGCATAGTACTTGAAATGGCCTGCATATCTGAGATCAATTGGCGAGACAATTTGGTGTATTGAGTAACAGAAACCCCTAGGCCTGTAGCCCCAGTTGCTACGGCAGTAGTTATGCCTAATCCTACAAGTAAGGGGATAAATTGTATTGCTCTTTTGTTTCTTCCTAAAAAGTGATCTATAGCTGGGATAGGTACAGGTTCATCTCCAGGGATAATGTCTATGTCTGGCAAAAGTGTGGCTAAGACACAGCGTCCTGTCCAGTTAGTAGGTAAATAGGTATAAGCCCTATTATTGCCACATACAAAAACTGAGCTGTTTGGGGCACACACTGATTGGGAAATATTTGCTATGGTGGAACAATTATTGAACTCATTGAATCCTACATCGAGGTCATAAGTGTTATTAAGGGGAGGGGAGTAGATGCAAGAGGAACCAGGAAATTCTAAAGGCTGTACTTTAAGGGGAGGAATTATGGTGCAAGGGGCATTGGATGTATCATTTAAGTCATTGCTGGGTATGGCAAGAGGAATGGGATCTCCTGATTGCAGACACAGCCAGCAGTCATTAGCTAGACTAGAGTTGGAATTGTTAAGCAGGTTATGAGTAGCAGTGAGGAGGTCAAAGGTCTGGGCATCAATTTTCTCTTTCCCTCGGGCTTTGGGCAAGGCCAAGGGGTGGTAGTGAATTTCCGGGTATAGGGACCTTTGTAACTCTTCAAGTTTTTTGTATACCCTAATTTCTCGGACCTTGTCTTATGGTCCTCCTCCATCAGAGATATGAAGAGGGGGGTGAATATTCCAGCAGACAGGCTGTCCTACAATTCCAGTACAGCCAGCTGATATAAGGTTATTGGTATTTCCTACAACTGTAGGGACATCACTGACCCCTACAGTAGGGGTTCTAGATCTTGTTAAGATAGCAGTATAGTATGTTTTACCGCCAAAGGTACATTCTAGATAAGTAATGTAGCAGGAACTATGCATAGCAGCCTCAAATGCGTCACAAGGGCAGGTTGTGGTATCCCCTCTGCTAAATATTCTTGGGGTTGACACACACCTCCACTTAAGAGAGTCACTAGACAGGTATGCTGTGTAAGTGGAGCAGGACACAGCTGAGATGTAAGTATTTGGAAGGGAGGTCACATATCCCCCCAAACAATCACAGGGCTTACCGTATCGTTGTCGTATATATTTATGGGCCTCATGGGGATTACCAAAGCTGGCATAAACCTGGAATGCTTGGCAAATCAGCACCATGGTCCAGAGGGGCTTGTAGTTGGAGTTCATCTCTGCAATAGAGGAAAAGAGTACTCTCAGGGAGAAAATTACTCCCTGGATTGGCTATTGTTAGGTACCTGTCTTACCAGTCGCTCTGGTAGCCATCTGGCTGCATCGTGAGTTTGAGAAAAAACACAAACTGAGCCTCTTCCCCAGATTAACACTGGGTCTGGACCATGCCATGTGTTGTCTAAGGGGTCTTTCCACTTAACCATGGCAAATTGTTTTTTGGACTCGGAATGCCAAAATCAATTGGCTGCTGATCTGTTCAGGTTATCCAAATTTAAAAAATTTAAAATAAAAAGTGTGTGATTAAGGATATTTCTAGGGGTGCCCTTGGCAGGGTACCATTCCCCCTTTTTTATTTTGTCAATGGTGGTTTTTAAGGATAGGTGTGCTCTTTCCACTATTCCTTGTCCTTGAGGGTTATAGGGAATTCCAGTAATGTGTTTTATTTGTAATTTAAGACAGAAGTCTTGAAAGGCTTTGGATGTATAGCCAGGACCATTGTCTGTTTTTAGTTGTTTAGGCTTTCCAACTATGGAAAAACAGTGTAGTAAATGAGCTATGACATGTTTGGTAGCTTCTCCTGTTTGTAAGGTGGCTAGTATAAACCCACTAAATGTATCTATACATACATGGATGTATTTTAAGTTACCGAATTCTGAATAATGGGTGACATCCATTTGCCAGATAATGTTGGGAACTAGTCCTCTTGGGTTAATTCCTAAGTGAGGGACTGGCAGGTATGTTATACAGGTCTGACATTGTTTAACTATTTGTCTTTCTTGTTCTCTAGTTATTTTAAACATTAGTCTCAAAGTTTGAGCATTAAGATGGTGTAAGGCATGAGTAGCCTGTGCTTGGGCTAGGTTTGTATTTGTAGCTATGGCTACCGTCTCAGTTGCTATATCAGCCAGTTGGTTGCCCTGGGATAGAGGTCCTGGTAATCCTGAATGAGCTCTAATGTGTCCAAGAAAGAAGGGTGTTGTTCTATTATGTATTAACTGTTGGCATTGTAAAAATAACTTGGCTGTGTCTGACACATGTTTGATTTGTGCTACGGTCTCAAGTAAAGGTATTGAGTGAGCTAAGTATGCACTATCAGTATAAATATTAAGAGCCTGATCAGGGAAGGCTGACAGCACCGCGATTAGGGCCTGCAATTCTACTAGCTGAGCCGAAGTATGGCTGGTTTTGAATTTAATAGTGGTGTCAGCAAAGGTATATGCAGCAGTTCCTGTGGATGACCCATCAGTAAACACTAATAAGGCATTGTCTAAAGGTGTTTTACTGATAACATAAGGGAAGACAAAAGCATGTAGCTTACAAAATTGAATAAGCTTGTTTGGCGGGTAATGGTTATCTAAGTTGCCGGCATAAGAGGTGCAAGCAATTGGCCACGTTTCAGTATTTTGCATCAACCAATGGATTTGTGGCTTAGAATAAGGTTGTATGATTGTAAAAGGTTCAATTCCAAAAAATTTTTTGCTATTGTCTCTACCTAAGATGATTAAATCTGCTATGACATCATAATAGGGGAGTAATACCTTTTTGGGTGATGAAGGCAAGTGGACCCACATAATAGGGTTATTTTGCCAGAATAAACCAGTAGGTGTCAGTGTTGTGTTAAAGATTAAAAAGGTTAATGACTGTGAATAGTCTATGTTGGTAACAAATTGCTCAGCAATGGCCGCCTCTACTTTATTAAGTGATAAAAGAGCTTCTTTTGATAACGACCTAAGGGACTTAGGGTTGGGGTCACCTCTCAGGGTGTCGAATAAAGGTTTTAAGTCTCCTGTGGTGAGTTTTAAGTATGGCTGGAGCCAATTTATGTCTCCAAGGAGCTTTTGGAAATCATTAAGGGTTTGTAACTGATCTTTACGGATAACAGCTTTTTGATTAGTAATTTTAGGTCCATTTATTTGAAAACCTAAATATGTATAAGGGTCTTGTAGTTGTATTTTTTCTGGAGCTATTTGTAACCCCACTGTGGTTAGTTCCTGTTTGAGTTGAGCAAAACACTGTAAGACTTGTTCTCCTACTTGTCCTGCTATAAGAATGTCATCCATATAGTGTATAATATACATTTGTTTCCATGTCTTTCTAACTGAGTGTATGGCTGTAGCCACATATTCTTGACACAAGGTGGGACTGTTGGCCATACCTTGAGGTAACACTTTCCATTGGTATCGCTTCATTGGTTCTTTGAAATTTATAGATGGTAAGCTAAAGGCGAATTGTTTTTGGTCAGTAGGATGAAGGGGAATTGTAAAAAACCAATCCTTAAGGTCTATGATAATTTTAAAATATCTTTGAGGGATTGCAACTGGAGAAGGTAGCCCTGGCTGTAAGGCACTCATAAGGACCATAGTAGCATTTACTGCTCTTAAATCTTGTAAGAGTCTCCACTTTCCGGATTTCTTTTTTATGACAAATATGGGGGTGTTCCAAGGAGAGTTGCTTTCTGTAATGTGTCCTGCCTCTAATTGTTCCTTCACTAACTGTTGGGCAGTGGCAAGCTTCTCATTGGTTAGTGGCCATTGATCAACCCAAATGGGTTCATCTGACTTCCAAGCGATTGGGTCAGCACCTTTTTTGGGGTGCAGGCATGTCAATGGCCATGGTTAAAAATTTCCAAGCCCACTTTTATCCAAATTTCCTATGGCTGGGATTGGCTGCAAAATGCCATCTTCTCTTTTTCCTTACCCTTTCCCAGGGTGGTAGCCTTGAGCCAACATTTGTGCAGTGACTATATCATTTGGGCTACACATCATGACCCTCATTTGGGAGAGAAGATCTCTACCCCAAAGGTTAACAGGCAAATCAGGGTTAACAAATGGCTTAATGAGACTGGAATTACTTTCTTGATCTCTCCAGGTGAGATATTTGGAACTTTGTCTAGGGTTATTACTTTGCCTGATTCCTCGTAAATTTGTTAAGGTCTCTGAAGTGGGCCAACTGGCGGGCCAGTCTTGTTGTTTAATAATTGTTATATCGGCCCCTGTGTCTATCAGTCCTGTAAATAACTTTCCGTCTAGCCATAAGGTGAGAGAGGGTTTTTGATTAGTAATGGACTGTACCCAGTAGATGTCTGAGGATCTGAATCCTCCCTTTCCCCTTAGGGGCGATTGGACTTTATTAGCTGTTTTTAGCAATGGTAACAGGAGTAACTGCGCTATTCTATCCCCTTGAGGAATGATAATGATGTTGGCCATGATTTTGATTTCTCCTATATAATCACTATCAACTATTCCCAGAAAGACCTGTAGGCCTCTCATGGTGATGCTGCTTCTCCCTAGGATTAACCCAAACATGTTTGAGGGTAGGGGTCCATATATACCTGTACTTAGGGCCTGTGTGGGAGGTGGAACAGAGGTCCAATCCTGCGCTTCCTGGGGTTGCTCTACTAAGTTGTGAAATGGATTGTTGTTGGTTGGTACAAAACTGACCACCCCATAAGCTTGTTTCGGGGCCTGGGGCTGGCCCCTCAATCCGTTTCCCTGTTGAGGTGTTAGGGGATTCCCTTGATTGTCAATTTTAGATTTACATTCGTTGGCCCAATGTTTTCCTCTTTTACACCTAGGGCAGAGGCCTGGGGCTTTTGCCTCTAAGGTCTTAGCTAGCTCTCCCTTACATTCCCTAGCAAAGTGTCCCATTTTTCCGCACTTGACGCACCCCTTGTTATTCTTATTTTTACTAGTGAGGAAGTCTTTTATGGATTGTCCACTAAAGGCAGCAGCCATAGCCAAGCCCTGTTGATATGAGGGCCCTATGTCTGAACAGAGGCGGATGTAGCCTGTTAAGTCTGTTTTCTTTCTATAAGGTCTGATTGCTGCCTGACAAGCCGGGTTAGCGTTTTCGTAAGCTAGCTGTTTTACATAATCCACCCCTGCCTCGGCATTTCCAAATATTCTGCTGGCCGTGGTGAAAAGTCTATGTACAAAGTCTGCAAAAGGCTCATCAGGCCCCTGTTTGACCCCCGTGAGCGAGGTTCCTGGATCCCCCTTAACAGGAAGTTTTCTCCAGGCTTTGGTAGCCGCTGCTTGGATCTGAGAAAACAGTCCGGGATCGTACTGCATCTGAGCATCGGTTTCTGTGTAGTTACCTGAGCCAGTTAGCATATCAAAATCCCAACCATTTCCGGCTTGTTGGTTTCTCTTGGCCGTATCTCTACAATTTTCATAAAATTCTGACTTCCAAATCAGATGGTCGCCTCCGGAAAGAACTGCTCTAACTAAGGTATTCCAATCTACGGGAGTGAGCCAATTTTCGGCCACAGATTCGACTATGGCCCGGGTGTATGGGGCAGTAGCTCCGTATTGCGAGGCAGCAGTTTTTAGTTCTTTTATTACAGTAAATTCAAACCCATTGTGGTGTCTCCAGGCTCGGCCCTGCGCATCTGTAGTTTCAGTTACTGGAAAAACGTCTTGAGGAGAGGAATCCTCCCTATCCCTACTACCAAGCGACCTTCCTTTTGGGACATGCTGTCCGGGTCTCTGAGGGTGAGAGGGTTTCTCTATTCCTTTAGGGTATTGAACGCTCTCACTTCCTGTCCTTAATTTCTGCAATCTAGTGATTAAAGACTGATGTAGTTCTTCGAGCTTTATTTGCTCTTCAAGTTGTGCAATTTTTTCTCTAAGCTCCTCTTTTGGGTCTATTACTGCCATAACTGCGGGGACAGAAGCCTTAATATAGGGAGGGGGATAAGTAAGAGTTTGTGGCCAGTCAGAATTATGATATTTTGCTGCCTCTTCCTCTAAATTATCCCAGTCTACTTCTGAAGGGTTAAGGTTATTTTTACTTTCATTTTCATTAGTTGTAGGTAAAACTGGGTATTTTTTGGCCTTTTCCTTATTTGATGTTTCTACACTTGTTATTGAGGGGACCCTAGACTCTTCCTCGTCGCTTTGCAGTGATATAAGGTCTATTTCTTTGTTAGGTGTGGATTTTTCAAGGTCGGTTTGGGAGCTGCCTCTTAATATTTCCTCAGTCTGAGTAACCACCGCCATTACCTCAGGATCTTTTTCTTTTTCCTTTTTATCTATTATATCTCTGATTAAGTTCCAATAAGAAAAAGCTGTCACCGGAACCTTTTCTGGTCCAAAAGTACTATAATAATCTTGAAAACAGTCTCCCACTCTACGCCACCTCTGTATGTCGATGGTTCCCTCCTGTGGAAACCAAGGGCAGGTTTCTTTTACAAAATCAAAAAATTTAAACAAATCATTACTTTTAACCTTTACTCCTCGTGCTTTTAGGGCCTCTTTTAACTGCCCTACATAAATCTTATGCTGGCTTTATTCTTGCCCCAAAATCAGACACTATTACTCACCTCTGGTTCCAACACGGCAGGTTCCCGCGACGTCCGGAGGAATTTCTTCCACTTTCACTTTCGGCCGACTTTAGTGCCTTCTTCCTCACTTTTTCCCCCATGTCCAGGTCCCTGTTTGGGCGCCAGGTGTCCTGACCTGCAGGACAGTCGAACAGACCCTGGAAGGGGGAGTGGGAATGGAGGAGACAAGAAAACACGAGAAATGGAGACAAGACAAATAGCCTGATCAAGTCTCGTTTAATGGTGGCAGTGCAATGCCTTATATAGGCTGGCAGAGGAAGAGGTTGGGCCAGGGCGGTGACAGGAGGCTGGGTTTACTCAAATTACAATTGCGCATGCGCCGTGGGTTTGTAATTTTCCCAGGCGCGGAATCGCGCCTGCGCCATAGGCTGCATATCTTCCTGGGCAGGAAAAATGTTTGCGCACGCGCGGGAAAAGTTAGCACGCGTGCGGGAAAGGTTAGCACGCGTGGGAAAGGTTTGTAATGAAGAACCCGGAAATGTGCCATCTTGTCTCCGCTTTGCGGAGATCAAGCAACAGAGGTCAGCTAATTCCAGGCCTCATGGCTCCGGACAACATTTGAGTAAAGATCTGAAAGAGATGAGGGGTTGAGTGACATACCTAATATCTTGGACTAAACATTTCTGGCTTGGACATGAATAAGTCTGTAAGCTCTGAAGGAGAAAATGAGTGTTATAGGGGCAGAATGAGTAAGGCAGGAAAGAAATAGAAAGTCAAGGGCGTCGGTTTATGTAGAGCCTTATAGATCACAATGAGGACTTGAATTTTACATTGAGTGAGGTGAGATTGTATTGGAAAAGTTTGATCCAACTTAAATCTAAAAGGATCTTGACGACTGCTAAACTGACAGAGCGTAACGGGGAAGGAGGATGACTACTTATGAGGACCATGCAACAATCAGGAGTGTGGTGATGATGACTTAGACCAGGAGTATAGTAATGAAGGTGAGAGAAAATGGTCAAATTGTGGCTACATATGGAAAGCCAAAATGGCCAGACTTATTAAAGGAGTAGATCTGGATATAAGAGAAAAGAAGAGTTGAAGACAACAACTTTGGTTCCAAGAAATGACAATAATGAAAGACAATTAAATGAGATAAAGAATACTGTAAGAACAGCACTTTTAGGAGGAGATATTTGGATTCCTATTAGGCATCTAATTAATACATCAAGCAGTAGGTCCAATACATGAGTCTAGAGTTCATAGGAGAGGTCAGGGCTGCATATATAATTGGGAGGATCATCAGCATGTTTAAAACTATGAGATTTCAAGTGACCATCAAGAGAACAAGTATAGATCAAAAAGTGAAAAGATGCAATGATTTGTCCAAGGCCTTTCCAGCATGTAGAAACAAGAAATTGTAACTTAGGTAAAAATCAAATATATGAAAACAATAGGAAAAAGGGCAAAACTAGGGTTAAATGACATTACATTATGGTTAGACTCCTTTTTATTGGGCAAATTTCATTGCATTGATTCAAAGTAGGCCATGGTGAATTAAGAATGCATATTATATTTTTAGAGCAAGCACAAACATAAAAATAGTACAAAGATACATAGCTTAAAAAGGAATAGAGTAGATAAAATTAAATACTAAACAGTACTCAATTCATTCAAACCTATACAGAAAAGGAGAAATAAAGAAACAAAGAGATGGGATACTTAAACACACAGTGAAATGGTCACCTTAAAAAGCCAACTAAATCACAAATAACTCTTAAGTGTAAGTAGACTAAGTCTTCCAATTAAAAGACAATACCAGACTAGATAAAAATAAAGGGATAAAAATAAAATGCTGTTTTTAAGAAACACATTTTAAATGTGAGGACATAGAGAGCTTGACAGGAAAATAAAATAAAGGAAAGTTTGCATGACTATATTAATATCAGATAGAAGAGACTTCATAACAAGGAACAATACCTTTCAAATTTGCTTGTTGGCATTAATATGGTACAACCATTTTGAAAAACTGTCAACTTTTTATGAAGTTAAACATACAACTATCCAACAGCCCAGAAAATCTACCCCTATGTATTTATCTAAGAGAAGTGAAAACAAATGTCTATATAAAAACTTCCACAAGAATACTTACAGCTGTTGTAGTCATCAGAGTCAAAAGCAGAAAACAACTCAAAAGCCAGTGTATGAAGAACATATAATATGCAATGAAATATTAAACAGTAAGAAAAAAAATGACTCCTGTTACATGCACTAATGTAGATAGATCACAAATATATTATGTTGAGCAAAAGAAATCAGACATAAAAAATATGCATCATATTTACATGAAGGTGAAAAACAGGCAAAACTCTGTATAGTTACAGAAATCAGTATAGTTGTTATTTCAGTAGCATATGGGAAATAACCAGGGTGAAGGAAATATTATATCTCTATTGGGTGAAAATTATATAGAATATACATTTGTTGAAATTTATTCAATTATATACTTATTTTGTGTATAAAAGTTATATATTAATAAAGTAGAGTTATAGTTTAAAAAGTAATAAAAAAAGAAGAATTAGGAAAAAGACCTAGAGGAAGTAGTCAATGAGGTAGGATTAAAATCATATCCTGATGGCCTCTGAGCCAAGTAAATGAGGAAAGTGTTTCAAGTTAGATGGTATTCAGTAGATGACAGAATCTTCAGAATTGACCTACTATGACAAATGTTAGTGACTTTAAGCTAACCATTGAATGTAGTACAATAGAAATTATTGATGACTGATAAGAACAATTTAGGTAGAGTGGAAGGTCCCCAATCTTTAGCAAAAGTTCAAAAGAAGAATTGGCAAACAAGATAGATTCAGTAGTTCATACAGAGCAAAACAGAGTCTTGAGTCAGTTACTAGAGAAGAAAGTCTGCCCAAAAAGAGATTTCTCTTCCCAGATGGGAAGAATAATAGCATGTAGCTCTGCTGATAGATGTAATCTAATCAATAGATAGAGAAAAACTGATAATAGAACATAGACTAAAGAGGCTTTTGAGCCATGTCTTTGAGTAAGTAAGTGGGGGTTAAATCTAGTACAACAATCAAAGGCTAATAATATTTAATTCTAAAGATGTCTGTGTGTGTGTATGTATGTATGTGAATGCCTGTATTCGTCCATTTTACACTGCTATAAAGAAATACCCATGACTCGGTTATTTATAAAGGAAAGAGGTTTAATTGACTTACAGTTCCATGTTGTTTGGGAGGCCTCAGGAAGCTTGCAATCACAGCAGAAGGTGAAGGGGAAGCAAGGACTTTCTTCACATGGGTGGCAGAGAAGCACAAAGGAGGAACTTCCAAACACTTCTAAGACCATCAGGTCTTGTGAGAACTCACTCACTACCATGAGAACAGCACTGGGGAAGCGCCTTCATGATATCTTCAACTCCCTCTCTAGACACATGAGGATTATAAATCCCTCCCTTAACACTTGGGAATTACAACTTGAAATGAGATTTGGGTGGTGACACAGAACCAAACTATATCAATGTTAAATTAAATGAGACAATGAATTGTTCTTAGTATAGCATCTAAACACATATTTCTCTAAGCATGAGCTACTTTACTGAAAGTTAATAATCAACTCATGGACCATTCCTCCCTTGATATTTTGGGTAGCTCCAACTTTGTCTTTGGAGACCACGATGTGCTCACTTCTAGCTATACATATTTTATTTATATATTGTACATGTAAATCATAATATAATTTCACATTATATGTTGTTGTTTGTGTTCCTTTTTCTCTGATTGGGATAATGACTTCTTATTTTATAACTATGACGTCCGACATAGAACTTGGTCACATAAAGTCCCTAGCAAATGTTTGGAAAATGAATAAGCCACTGCCATTTCCCCAGGGATGTCTGTATTTACAATCTTACCTCTCATCATGCTCTGGAAGGCTCTAAATCCCCCTAGAGTCATGCTAGTCATCATGAAATATCTGGAGCAGTTTCAATACCCAAGTAGTTCTCAAAGTGTGGTTCGCAGAACAGCAACAGCAGCATCTCTTGGGAAATTGTTAGAACAATAAATTTCTGGCCTTGCCCCAAACCCACTGAATCAGAAATTGTAGTTGTGCAGCCCAGCAAGCTGTAACTTAACAATCCTTCCATGTCATGATGATGTACACTAAGGTTCAAGATCTACTTATGTAACATATTCTTGGTTTTTCATTCCTAGGACTGGAAGGATGCAAGGAAGCATCTGATTATACTTTGATTATTAACCAGATATTTCAATAACCCTGGTCATAAAGTTTTTCCATTAACACGTTTTTTTCTTTTATTAGAAACATAACATCATAATTTCTTTCTCTTGTGTTCTTTAAATGTGTTTTTCATTCAAAGACAAATGTGCATTAAAACGTTAGAAGTCTTTTATTACTCTTGGGAGGTGGGGAGCGGGAAGTGATTTCTCTGCTTCCAAAGACATAGAAGCATCTATTCTAAATAATCCCGAAATGCTTGACTTTGGGAAGATAAAAGGAGTGATGCAGACACTAATGACTTTTATAAGCAACTCTTAGATGTATTCAATTCTAGGGAATCACCATTGCCTGGGAATTCAGAATGTGACACACTGACTCTAGAGTATCTGAGATACTTGGGAAAGACCAGTAATATGAAAGCATAATTTGAAAGAAACTCTTACCCTTAAAATTTGTTCTACCCCTGTTGTTACAGTATAACATTGTGCAGGTTACTTAGCCTTCCTGGATTGGTTTTCATATCTGGAAAATAAAGAGCTTTGATTGTTTAACGTTTATCCAAAGGGGACATAAATTATAAAATGTTATTTAAAATGCAAACGTATCCTTTCGTCTAATTCTTCCCAAGGTATAGATGTTCCATTCTAAGGATTGTTCTCATTTTCACACAGACTGAGAAACCCTGAATCTTGCATCTTTAAGGTCCCTCTACCTCTAGGATCATATAGCTATTGCATAGCTGAGGAAACCTAGTAACCAAGGATGTAATGATGATTATGCTGATTGTATTAGCCTGTTATCACGATGCTAATAAAGACATATGTGAGACTGGGTAATTTGTAAAGGAAAGACATTTAATTGACTCACAGTTCCTCATGGCTGAGGAGGCCTTAGGAAACTTACAATCATGACAGAAAGGGAAGCAAACATGTCCTTCTTCGCATGGTGGCAACAAAAAGAAATGACAAGCAAAGGGGGAAAATCTTCTTATAAACCATCATATTGCCGAGACAGGCAGATCACAAGGTCAGGAGATCAAGACCATCCTGGCTAACACGGTGAAACCCCGTCTCTACTAAAAAATACAAAAAATTAGCTGGACGAGGTGGTGGGCACCTGTAGTCCCAGCTACTTGGGAGGCTGAGGCAGGAGAATGGTGTAAACCCGGGAGGCGGAGCTTGCAGTGAGCTAAGATCCGGCCACTGCACTCCAGCCTGGGTGACAGAGCAAGACTCCATCTCAAAAAATGAAATTAAAAAAATAAATTAAAAAAATAAAACCATCATATCTCATGAGAATTCATTTACTATTATGAGAACAGCAGCATGGGGGTAACTGCTTCCATGATTCAATTACCTCCCACTGGGTCCCTCCCACCTACAATACATGGGGATTCTGGGAACTACAATTCAAGATGATATTTGGATTGGGAAAATAGCCAACCATATCACTGATATTTAATAATAATTTCAATATCAGCACATTTTTCAATGCCTACCATGTCTATTGGTACAAATACAGACATGCTCTTTGCAGAAAATAATTGTTTTATTGAAAAAACAGTTTTCTAGATAAGTGAATAAAGAAAACTTATTTGTAATCAAAACTAAACAGAATACAATCAAATTGCAAAACTTCATCAATAAGAAAATTATAGAATATGCAATGTCTTTCAACAGCTAGGGACCTGGTGCTGTGAATTGCAGTATGAATTGGCAAACATTTCTATGTGTGAGGGGAAAATTAGATTGCTATGTGTATTAGCGTAACAAATTGTCACAAATTTGGCAGCATAAAACAACATTCCATTTGTTGTCTCACAGTTCTGTAGGTCATGAGTTCAGGTGGGCTCAACCGAATTCCCTGATTAGGGCTTCAAACCTGAAATCAAAGGGTTGACTAGACTGGAATTGTATCTGAAGGATTTGGGGAAGAATCGTCTTACAAGTTCAAGTTATTGGCAGAATCCAGCTTCTTGTAGTTATGGGAATGAGGACCCCATTTCCTTGCTGGTAGTCACTCCTGAGCCACTGTCTGTTTCAAGAGGACACTAGCGTTTTTTTGGCATGTGACCCTCTCCGTCTTCAAATCCAGCAAGGGTATATTAGATTATTCTTGTACTTTGAATCTCTTCCTTCACCTTTTACCACAAGCTGGGGAAAACTCTCTGCTTCTAATGGACTCTTGTTATTAGATTTGGCTCACCCAGATAATTACCCTTTTATCATATAAGGTAATATAATCACAGGAATGGGATGTCATCCTATTTGCAGGTTTCACCTATACTCAAATAGAAGCATCACTGGGGGTCATTCTTAGAATTCTGCCCATCACACCACCTCTTTTGAGTGAAGAACAAGCCCAACTCTGAAGTCCTACCCCAAAACCCTACTCATTGTAAAAAACAGTTTGAGGAGAGGTGACACGATGATCAAAGAACAAAGGGAAGAAGAACAGTGAGAGACAGATGAGCAAGAACAGGGATAGCTCTTAGAAAAATGGTATACTAGCAGTTTTGTCTTTAGTGCACCAGCTTTCCTCTTTTATTCTATCAGACAGCCAGGGTCCTGATGGTCTTTCACTCTGATCCTATCACAGATTACAGGGACAGATATATTACAATTACATATGTTCAAACATGAATGTAAGCTAAAGCACTACTTGTCTAGGGTTATTTGCAACCTAATCACTAATCATGAAGAATTTTTCCATGTTGAATTTCTGGGGTTTGGGAATAAACCAGAGGAGTTCTAGGGGGACAGGATGCTTTCAAGTGATACTAAAAGTCACCAGTCTGCTTAGATATAAGGCTGGCTCTAAATATGAGCTAGTATCAAAAGTCTTCTTTCCAAACTAGGCAAACTACCTGGGCTTTCTGTTGCTGATGAAATATGTTAAGTTTGAACATTTGGATAAGTATCCATGTATATCCTTAATTGCTGCTAGGAGCTTTCAATCAATCAGATGCAAATGTCAGGTTGTACTTGGAAAAGCACAGAACTAAAGTCACAGGGCTGAAGTTTAGAAAAAATGGACTTTTTGCGGCTCCCAGACTCACTATTCTAGGCTATGAGCTCATTCCAATATTAGTGAATCCAAGAATTCATCACCCTCCAAATGCTAAAATAAAATCAGGGAAATGTCATCAAGTTGTTAACCATTATTATCTATTAAAGTAGCCCTACCAAAGACGGGCAAATCACCTAATAAAGCCAATCTTTCTTTTTTATATCACCTAGAACTGTCAGAACTACAATAAATTATAATGGAACCAACTTAAAGCCAGTGACCTGCATATTATACACTGGAAATCTCTCTTATCTCAGCAAGTAACCAACACCAGACTTGTCAATTAAGATTGGAGAATGTCAAGGTTAAATGTTTCTCAAGGCTTCTGATGTATACCTTTCAAGTTTGAACCACTTGAGGTGTCTGTTTATTGACTCTTGGCAAATGTGATTTCCTATTTCTTAAAAAAGATGCATTTTACAAAGAGTTCTTAGAGCTATGCAATGATTTTAGGCTAAATGATTTACAAAGAAAAGCATTTTGGGGAAAAATAAATAAAACCTTTAGAGAACCTCCAAAGTGGCCTCATTATAAACAGTGAAATCTCTGGCAAGCTTTCTCTCCAAGTCCCATTTTCTACACGTAAAAATATAGATAATAATAACTCTTACAAATGACTACGTTAAAAATCAAATTAAAATGGGATGGTGTGTTTACACAGTACCTGAACATAATAAGCGGTGAATAAATAAATGATATTACTGTTTGTACTACTTTACCAAATGTTCCTTTATTTATTCAACAAATATTTAATGACCATCTATTTTATATAGGCATTTTATAGGGGCATAAGGTAAACAACAGGTATTTAATAATAAATAGGATGGACATGAAATGTACTTGCATGAAATTTGCAGTCCAGTAGTGGATAGAGACAGTTGAACAAGCAATTTTAACACAGAGTTATTTGTGATAGGAGAAATATGAAGTTTTATGGATGCATAAAGCAGAGACACCTGATATTTAATGGTCTGGAAGGTCTGGAAATTCAGGAAAAGCTGCCCAAAGAGGATAACATCAAAATTCCATTCTCAATAGTAAGAAGACATATTAGACTAAGTAGTAGTGGAAAATACTCAAGGCAGAAGGCAGCAGGTGTGCAAAATCTTGGAGAAGAGAAAGAACAGTGCATGCTGATGTGTGAGAACAATTTGTAGTGTATAGAACAAAGACTCAGTGAGAATAGCCTTTCTTGCTCCTATCTCAGCATATTCCTGGAAAGACCTGGTACGGCACAATGAGGAGAAGCACATCAAAATTCCAGCTTCTTTCATGTTCATATTATCTCCAGAAGTTGGTAAGTGAGGGACAGTAAACATTTGTGGAAGCAGTGTGATGATGTCTTTGATGATTTGGAACATGCAGAGGAACTAGGACAGTCTAACAAGTGATTAAAGAGAAAAGAAGAACTTGTACTAAATAAAGAGTTAAAATACAGGCGATGAATAGTAGAAACAGAATTGTACTAAGAATTTCAAACAGAAGACCCATCTGTAGTCTTTGCTTGTGCCCAGATATCTTGCCCCCGTCTTCCTTCTGGTAGACTCCCACTAATATTTGAACACGTGACTTAACTGACTCCTCCTCTACTGAGCTTTCTTCAACTCCACCTGGAAGAATGAATCCCTGTTTCAGTATAATCCTTTGCATAACAAACTGTATTTATCTTCATTGAGGTACTTTCCTTCTATTATTTTATCATTGTGTATTGATATGCATTTCTTCCCTGCAAAATGAACTCTCTGAGGGAAGAGCTACAATCCTTATTCACATGTATATCTCTCTTATGATTACAAAACTAGTTTGAGGTAATATTTAACTAAAGAATCTGTCCTTTCAATTTCTGAACTGTTTAAGTTTAGTGTACTTACGTGACACAGGTATGTATATCATCAATGTAAAGACTGTGGAATTCTTCTATACAGTCTGCAGTCAATAATTAGGCTAAATTCCAAAAGGTGTTAGATAAGTTATTGCTTGAAATTTGAAGTATTTACCCATACAAACAATTGTATAAGGGACATTAGCTTTCCACAAAGAGTTTATATGAGCCTCTATAATCCTATGTAAACAAAAACAATTTCATTATGATTTCTGTAGCAAAATATAGCCCAGGTTCCAACAGGGGATGTCAGGAAAAACTCTCAAGTACCCTCATCTCTTGTTGTTAGCACTAACAAGAAAAGCTAAAACCTTTCCACTATAGAATATGAATATATTTTTCTCCTCATCCATGTTGATAGGATTCTAGAAATGGAGTGAACAGAGTTTCTGAATAAAAAATCAGGATACATGGCGTTCCCAATGGCATGAGAAATAGAATATTTGAAATTATATGGTTTCTGTTTACAATGGACCTTTAGAGGAGTTATGAAGTGGTGCATTATATTAAGAAAAATAATAGCACTGTATCAGTGAGGTCTGGAGCAGTAGGGACTACTTGTTATGAAATTAGAAGGATTGGTTAGTGAGGCAGAAGCTCCTAACAAGTCTTAGGAGAATTTGGTGATGGTTGGTGTTTCACATGTCCATGTGAAGAGATCACCAAACAGGCTTTGTGTGAGCAACATGGCTGTTTATTTCACCTGGGTGCAGGCAGGCTGAGTCAACAAAGGGTGGTGGATTATCATTACTTCTTATAGGTTTTGGGATAGGCGGTGGAGGTAGGAGCAATGTTTTGGGGGCAGGGGTAAAGCGCACCAAGTACATTCTCAAGGGTGGGGAGAATTACAAAGAAACTTCTTAAGGGTGGGGGAGATTATAAAGAACCTTCTTAAGGGTGGGGGAGATTACAAAGTACATGGATCTGTTAGGGTGGGGAAGAAACAAATCACAATGGTGGAATGTCCTCAGTTAAGGCTATTTTCACTTCTGTGGATCTTCAGTTGCTTCAGGCCATGTGGATGTCTACGTGCAGGTCGCTGGGGATATGATGGCTTAGCTTGGACTCAGAGGCCTGACAGTTGGTACCTAGGATGGAAACGATGGTTGTGGCTTCTGGCAGAGGAAGCATCGTTGTAAGTATTGGTACCCAGGTTCAAAGTCATTGGCTTCCTTGGGCAGGCAAGATCACTTTAGTAGCTCTCTATGTCTTTTGGTGGGAAGACCAAAGGCTCCACTGAAGGACAGCTGGGGCCTTCTGTGTGAGCCACAGAAAATGACAGCAGTGGTTTGCTTATACAAGTTGAAAGCTCACAGATCAGGCACTATTAAAAGAATGTCTAGCATTTCTTTTTTATATCTTCCTAATTATTTTCTCTCTTAAATTTGCCCATTCCGTTTTTTTCTAATTGCTAAGAAAGTGCTTAATTAGTAGTAGAATACTTTGGTGGAAAATTCATGTTATGGGCTTTGTAACAGTAAACTTTTGTTAAAAGAGTTAATCTGCATGTAAAAGAAAACCACAACTGGCCAGTTTATGCTGGGTTTACTTAAAGGGATGAAAATAGCCTGCAAAGAAATGCAAATAACGATCATTTAGAGGGGGGATAAATTTCCCAACTTTAACATTTCAGCTTTGATGAAAACCCAAAAGCCTAACACAATGAACATTAAATAGCCTAACATTGCTCTCCTTAGCTTGCACTGCCAAAGATTCCTGTGATGCAGACTTGGTTGGCCAAGCGATTGCTATAGTTGAATGAAAGATGAATGTAAATGCAAGCTTCACACAAACTGTTCTTTGAAAACAGAATTTATAGCTAAATAAAACAGCTGCTCTAATTATAAAGGCAACACCTAGGCAGCTACTCCTAAGCACAACTTAATAGGAGCCACTGTGAATGAATCAATTAATCAATTATTTTTTCAATGTAATAGGCTTTATCTAAATAGGTATAGAGGTAGAAAGGTGTGATATCTTTCTTCATCCATCATGAGGGTTAAAGCCTATACTCCTATTGATATGGACAGGAGACAGGGAAATACTGGGTAGAAAAGGGTGGTTCCCTGGCGAAGGCCCCACCCTCAAGCCTGGAGACCCATGATCCTAAATGGGGACGGGAATTCCTGTTTTGGTGCCCAAAAAGTTCTCTTTTGGCCTGTCACCCTCCCTATTCTGTACCCTATAAACCCCAAACCTCAGGGTTCAGAAGCAGACAAAAAGAGAAGGAAACAAAGAGACAAGCAGAGAAATTGCAAAACAGTACAGCAGAGAAAGGAAGAAGAGAAGAAGCAACT
Organism: Rhinopithecus roxellana; assembly: GCF_007565055.1. Lineage (NCBI taxonomy): Eukaryota > Metazoa > Chordata > Mammalia > Primates > Cercopithecidae > Rhinopithecus > Rhinopithecus roxellana. The sequence continues at coordinate 140,671,597 of NC_044553.1, read as the reverse complement.
GAAGGTCAAGAGGAGTTCAGCTGGGGGTGACTGGAGAGGAGTTCAGCCACTGCATGATCAAACTCTGTTATGCCCAGACCGTTTGTTCCCCGAAGAAGACCACCAGAGTCCAGAGTCAAAGCCAAGTGGCAAGGATCTTTAATGCAAGTTCGAACTTGGTCCCTCCGTTCTACAACATACGAGAGGGCCCTGAATGATGCATGTGGCCGCTTTTTATAGCCCGATGCATACAGGATATGTAAGGTTACAGAGGTACAAAGGAATTCTTTTGGTTGCAGCATTACAACTGGTAATTGGTTAATACAATTAACAGTTTTCTATTTGTTCCCACGCATTTAGTAAAACTACAAATGGTTGTGACCTTATCAGGGGCTCTCTAGGTGGTGTTTCTGAGATGTGTGAGGGGGGGATGTGTTTGTGTTGGGGTCAGGAAGTTGGGACAAAATAGAGGATTGTGTTTGTACTGGGCCCAGAACTAAGATATGTGGCAGACAACGGTAATTAGAGCAGGACAGAGACTTTCACAACGTTTGTCCTTACAATGTCTGGAGTCTATAGATAACCTAATCGGTTAGGTCCGGGGTCGATCTTTAACTAGGCTCAGGGCGCCGCCCAGGTTGTCAGGGTGCCGCCCGGGCTGTTTGCCTGTGGACTTCATTTCTGCCTTTTAGTTTTTTTCATTTGATCTCTTTCAACTCCAGGGGAAAATCGCTTTTACATTCCATCCCCCTTCCGGCTTTCCATCCATCCCACTGAGATGCACCTCCACTACTCAATAAAACCCCCATATTCATCCTTCAAGTCTGTGTGTGACTCAATTCTTCTGGGACACTGGGCAAGCACTGAGAATACAGAAAGTTGTCACACTGGCCCTCTGTCCTTGCAGAAAGGCAGAGGGGACACTAACCTGGTTAACAAGCCATCTGTGGACAGCAGGGCTAAAAGAGTCTTGTAACACTGGTGTCGCAGGCACCCACCTCTAGACACTACTGCAGGACTGGAGCCCAAAACACTTGCCCTGGCTCCTGCACCCGCCCATCTGTATGCTCTCTCTCCTGCAATGGGTTTGAGCTCACAACGGTCTAACAGAGAGCCACACCCCTGTCACACACACTATGAGGGGGTCCAGGGAACTCTCCTGTCTCACTATAACAAAAGACATGTTGGTTAATGAGAGAAAAGCATAACAAATATATTTGTTTTACATGACATGGGATACTTCAGGGATAAAGATCCAAAGACTCAAGGAAGAGTGTCTATTTTTATGCTAATATTTGAAAAAGAATGGACAGCAGTGTAAAAATGCAATTAGACAAAGGGGGTATAATTTAATAGTAATAGACAGAAGAAGGAAACCCAGTAAAGCAAGGCCTCTCTGTTCAGATTCTTCTTCTTCAACTTGTAGCATTCCCTCCTCCTGGGTATGGGCCAACACTCTGCTGGAATGAGGGCCTTGAAGGGAAAAAGTAGAGAGAACTTTCTAGGTTTTATGGTTTGCTTTGAGGGAGGGGTTCTATTTCTATGACCCATCTAGGGGAAGAGGAATTCTGGTTTCTATGAACTGTTTCAGAAGAGAAAGAGGGATAGGAGACAGGAGGATTGGAGAAGATCAGAGAGACCTTGCTCCTGAGGCTTTCCGATCTCCTTTAGTTCAAAGTACTCAGCATGCCAAAGTGCCATACTTTGGAGTATCAGTTCTGAACCCCAACCCAGGCAGATGATCTATAGACTCCTTTAACCACTGTACTTTTTAACTCACCTGTGTCACCTGCTGCTCTATTTTTTCCATGTTCACTTACCTATTAACAGTGAGGCTCTATCACTCTAGATATTTTTCAGAAATTATTGTTTCTAAATTTTTAGAAAAAGACAGAATTCAGGAAAGCTTCTCAAGCATCAGGCTCTTCTGTGGTGTGTGTATACTTTTTAAAAACAGGGTGGCTTTTCTTTCTGAGACATCCTGAATCTGTTCCCCACCCTTATTGTGGTCTAAACCTTCACCTTCATTAGTCTCTGATTGAGACTATACTGTTTGATTTTTGATTTCACTCCTAGAGCACTTTCTCTTCTGTATGAGACGCTGGCCTAGAAAGGAGCTCTAGAAAGGCAACTAAAAGACGTTAGAGCATTCTGGACTCTTCAGTCCTTAACACATGCCCTTACACTCACACAGCAGTGGAAAAAACAAACACTTTCTTTCAGAGCTACTATTCTAAAATTCCCCCAATCTCATTACCTCCCTCTACTCCCTTAGCCCACACATACCGCTAGCATACCTGTGAATTGCCTCAATTTTTTTCTTTCAGTTTCTCATTTATTTATGTTTTTAAAGAGTCAGTACCTCATCATGTTGTCCAGAGTGGAGTACACTGGTTATTCACAGGTACAGTCCCTGTACTGATCAGCATAGTGGTTTTGACTTGCTCTGTTTTCTATGTAGACCAATTCGCCACTCTTCAGGCAACCTGGAGTATCCGTATTCCCAGGAAGTCACCATTTTGATGGCAATCTTAGTGGAGACACCTGATCTGCAGAGTGCACTACAGTCCGATCTCTAAGGCTCAAGCCATCCTTCTGCCCCAGTCTCCTGAGCAGCTGTGACTACAGGGATATGAAGAGGGAGGGGACAGGGGGCACCTCACCCAATTCCACTTTCTTATATGTGTGAATTCTCTGGGATGCTAACACAAATTCTTTGCTTGACCAAACTTTAATCAGGCTCCTTGGCCCATCTGTGAACTCTCTGGTAGAATCCAGTTTTAAAGAATCCTGTTAGGTGTGTTTAGCCAGAATCCTCCTAACGAGAACTCCCCACCCTGGATATCTGATCAGGTTCCTCATGTTCCACCATCCCCCAGATGATGCCTGATCACCCAGGTCTATCTTGTAACAGCAAGAATTCTGTTAGGTAGGCTTAGCTAAAATCCTCCTTCCTCATGATGTTTCCTCTTAGTAATTTTTTTATCTGCTGATTCCCACTCCATTAATTGACTATAAACTCTCATTTGTCCATGCTGTATTTGGAACTGAACCCATTCTGTCTTCACTACTGCAAAATTCACTTATGGTGGTCCCTATGCCCTATTATAGGGGTTGTGAATTAAGTCTGCCTTGCCATGCTTTAGCAAATATCATTGAATTTTTTTTTCATAAGTAACTCATCACCATATTTTGTTCTAAATATTGTCCATGCTTTTTTTCTGTTTTGTTTTGACATCTATAGTTGTTCTGTTGGTTTTTATGTGGCAATTCTAAGTGACTGAAGAAACAGTTCTGCGACTGCTGTCATTGTCAAGGCTAAAGGACAATTTCTCGTTTGCCCACTGAAGGTTCACTGAAAATCACTGACAAAGAGGCAGATTAACAGGAGAAAGAGCATACACAAATGTGTGATCATAGTTTTATGTGACATGGGAGCCTTCAGAATGAATACCCCAAAACACAGGGAAAATTGTCCATTTTTACACTTAGGTTTAACAAACTGTAGACAACAATATAGAAATACAATTGAACAAAAAAGGCATGATCTAACGCCAATAGACTGAGTGGGGAAACCTGTTTGGACGAACGGAGGCAAGATGGTGCACTTCCGGGTTCTTCATCCCCCCAACTTTTCCCGCGCGCGCGAAAATGCAGCCGGTGACCCGGGAAGGTGCAGACCAACTAGGCATGCGCCAGGTGATGTCAATCCGAAGAGACCAAGATTTACCTGGTCGCACCTGCGGAACGCCCCCCGAAACGCCCGTGCCCCGCCTATTGCCCTCCCACTTCTAGAAAAGCCGCTCCGGACGAACGCCACGCACGGACTTCCCAGCTTCCCTACTGCGGTCAGGACTGTCCGAACTCCGTCTGAGAGCTCCATGGGCGACTCTGTTGGCCTCATTTGCCAGAGGCCGACAGACCTCTCCCTACCCACCTTCTTCCCCTGAAGCTAGGTGACCAAAATAAACTTGCAGTTTTGCTCCTACACTTGCCTACTCGCTGGTTCTTTTGTGCCCGCTCTGGTGGTCTTAGAAAAACAAATCAAAACCCAGCAAGGCCCGTTTGTGTAGATGCTTTTTTAGCATCTCTGAGCCTGCATTTCTTCCTTCTGGGTATGGAACAGGATCCTCTCCGGAATGGGGGTCTTACAACCTACAGTCAAACAAGGTAGGTCAGATAACTTCTTTATGGCCAGTTGTTTACACAGAAAGGTAAGGGGAAAATTAGAGTAACCTTTTTAGTTTTTATGGCTGACTTTGGGGAAAAGGAACTCAGTTTCTATGGCTAGTCTTGGAGGAGAATTGAACTGAGAGACAGGAGTACAGGAAAAGATCAGAGAAAAACTTTTGCTTCTGAGGCTTTTATTTTGGGGTGTTGTTTTCTTAGTCCTAACATCATCTTCCCAGAATCTTTGCCTTCCTTTCATTCTTTGTCTCCTGTCATTGATTCTTCTCAGAACAGCCAGTGTGATGTCTTAACAAATAAATAAAATAAGGTTTATGTTATTTTCTTGCTTAGTTTTTCCAGTAGTTTCTTCTCACTTTAGACCAAAATAAATAAATGAGCATGTTTTTCAAAAACCCAATCATCATTCCATAAGCTATCCAACCATCCTTGATCTAGCCCTTATCTACTTTTCAAACCTTGCTTGTTTTACTTCTTTCTGTTTAAATATGCTAAGTTTGCTCCTGGCTCAGAACTATGCACTTATTTCTTTGGGAGAATATTTTCCTGCTTTGGGAAAGGAAAAAAAAGACTTTTCTCTACCATCTTAGGTTTTGAAATTGTAGTCGTGGATTAAATTGACAGAAGACAAATTAAGAGAAAAGTCATACACATTCAATTGCTTTTATTTTACACACATGGGGACTACACAGAAAGAAAGACAAAACCCAAAGAAGCAGTTGAACTGGGAGCTTATATACCATTCTAACAAAGAGATATAAATTGTGGACAAGTGACTAGACAAAGAAAGGTGGGAACTGAACTTCCAGGGATGGTAAATTGTGGGCAGATGACCAGGAAATACATGATAGAAAAAGGTGGCTCAATAAAGGTTGTTATGCAGACTCACTTTGGTGTCATATGCTGTGATAAGAGTCTTCTTCAGTGATCAAGAATATCCTTTTCACAGCATTGGAGAGGCGAATACCTTTGCAAATGGAAATTTGTCACCTTTACAAAGGTAAATGTATGCCCTTTTAGACAGAAAGTGAGAGGGCAGAGCATTTTGTGTCTGTTCTTTCTCAATTGCTCTTCACACAAAATAATCCTTATGCCAAAGTAGCATATTTTGGGGTGGCATATTCTGATCCCCTTCAACTATCCCAGCATTTGCAGGTCTGACTCCTTTTTCTTCAAAACACATTTTAAATGTTGTCTCCTGATCCTCTGAAGGAACATCCCGTGTCCCCCTCTTCATCATAGTAGACTCCTTAATTCTTTTTACAGTAATTTCCGCTATCAATGATTGTCTTACTTGTGTTAAGTTGGTGCAAAAGTTACTGTGGTTTTTGCCATTGTTTCAAAGGTAAATACCACAATTACTTTTGCATGAACCTAATATTTTGGTTTCATTCTTTATTGTCTAGCTGCTCTGTGCAAGCAAGGAAATCATGTACATGATTCATAACCCCATCTTCCATGCCTAGAAAAATATATGGCACATAATACGGGCTCAAAAATATAGTTTAATTAATAGCAAATATTGCTATAACAACACTGATTGCTTAATTATCTTGATCTCTCATTGAAATGCTTAGGGCCAAACACTGGCTCTTCTTGCATTATAATAAAAAGTAATTCTTACTCTCATCCCTATCTCTCCTGTTAGTTTTTTAAATCAACTTTGCTTAGACTATCACAAGGCTATAACAAAGAACCAAAGGAAGGCCAAAGGACACAATCTATGATGACTTTAGCTCCATAGGGGGAAAAAATAAAAATGGGCTGTCTTCAGAATTGCCGAACAGATGTCAAACGCATTTGCTACTTCACAAATCATTGTAAAGGATAATTAGATTCCATTGCTCCTCCAACAAGGTGACACAAAGAAAGATGATACTAGTTTCCAAAGTGGGGGCTTTTTCATAACCAAACAACTGAGAATTGCTACTTGAGAGGTCACTCTCAGATTAAGGATCATAATATCAAGGCTGAATCTAGAAGAGAATTTGGGACATCTCCATGGCCTGGCCAGAACAAAAAGGGATAGTGGGAAAAAGAAAACATGTATATATATATAAATAAAACTATCTGCATCTGCTGAGTAATTTTTATCATAAATACAAAGAAAATAAAAGCAGCTCTCTACTTTCTTATAAAACACGTTCCTGAAAACGTACCTGAAAGTAGAGTGTCTGAAAGGCTAAACAGAAATGTAATTTTAAAAGAAAAATAGGTGATGGAAATGGAGGCTTTTTCGCAAGATTGCCTAGCAGTGTGACAAAATACTTATTTACTCCTCTTAATGGTCCTTTCTACCTCCTTGTTTTCTAGCAACTCCCAGCATAGAGAGAGGAAACTTTGCAAAGGCCAGGGGCCACACCCAGGTAAACATCTACATGCTCCCAAAGAGATGGTCATTCTGACAGCTGAGAGCATCCATCCAACCACAAACAGCTGCTACTTCAATGAAGACTTACCCTGTGCAATTATGAAATATCTCATAATTATCATTATTCTGCTAACGTATATATATATACACACACGTTATTATGTGAAAGGAATTTTAATTGTGAAAATGAATAAAGGGAAAAATATCACCATGTAAAAGTTGAACACTTATAGTAAAACAAGTTAGTAAATCAATAAACTGTAATTATTATTCCTGTAAATAAAAAACATGTTGCACATATATATCAAAGAAGAATACAATGTTATTTCTAGAAACAATATGATATCACCAGTGGGTCTTGCAAACTAAGCATGAGCCCTACCATGTTTTTCCTGTTAACTTTGGGAAGCCAGTTTCCTAGAAGCATTAATCACATGCTTTATTATGTTCAAGAAGTCACCATTTATAGAATAAATGCAACTATACCTGTTTTCTCATCTGGAAGCAATGTCTACAGCCATTTTAGGTTTTAGTTTCGGGTGGGAGGCTTCTAGCATCTAGTGGGTATTGGTCAGGGATACTGCTACATTGTATAGAACAATCCCACAACAAAGAATTTTCTTTTCCAAAATGCTGAGAGAGCCCAAGTTAACACACTTTGCTCTATACCTAAGAGAGACAGACGATAATAGATTGATTGATAGATTACATTCTTCTATTAAATAATGAAAACAAAAACTCTCTTTAAAGCCTCAAACAGAACGCCAAGTAATATATTATTAGGATATTAACATTGTCAATTTTAAAAAAAAGACTCAGAAATGCACAACATGGCATTATTTAACTCTGGGGAAGTTCTCCGCATTCATATGCCAAAAGCAATTACCATATTCCTGATTGCTAATTAGACTGGCACGGGTTTCAACTTATCTACAAATGGCAACTTAAATAATAGCTAATTTTTAAGCTACATTTTGAATTTTGTAGGTTTCAATTTAAATATTTAAAGCTATGACATCATCTGATAATGTGTTCACTATAACAATGAGCACAATTCCATCATATACCAGGCTTGGACATATGGAAGAACAAGACTGGTTTCCCAAGCCACATGTAAAAATCATTCGCATTTCTGGGAACCCTACCCTACACTGAGACTCACATTGAGTTGAGAGAAGTATGTATCTGAGAAATATTACACTCACCCACATCCCACAGATCCCCCGCCACATACATGTTCCAGTGATAACAACAAGAACCCCAGACTAGAAGTCAGATATCCTTCATTTTGGTCTTCTACTTTTTATTACTTAGGTGATAATGATCAGTCCCAGAGTCACTGATGCCTCAGTTTATCCATCTGTAGAATGAATGGTTTAAAACCATCTTGTACCTTTATTCATCAAGGTTCCCTCTGAGAATGTTACCAAAGCTTGTACTCTTCTCCCCAAAAATGAACATATTCATTGCATACATTTTCAAGATACTTCTTAGAGCCTGTTTATGAACTCACTAGGAATCAACTGATCACTGGTTTACAGCCTCAGTATTAGACTAGGTTCTTATGCCGTTGGCAAATGTGAAAACAGTTTTAGCTAGAGAATATAGAGAAGTAGGAAGAGAGAGCCTTCTTACCTGTGGGTATCCTGGCTATGGATCATTGTTAGACACAAAGCCACATGGGAGCATCAGCAAAGGATACTGTACAAAGAATGGAGATAGGCTATCTCTACTTCAAATTTAAAAGAGCAGTAACAAAAACAACCTTTACAATTCTACTGTTTAAAGCCTTTCTCATTAGAATTGAAAGTATGTCCTTAGTCTCAGAATAAAGCATTTGGGAACTTCAGGGATTTGTATATGATTTTTAAAAATATTACATTGGAAAGAATACAAAATGAAATAGGTATCATAGATGAATAACTTCTAATTGTTTTAACAGGCTACAAATACCTTTATTAGAGTAACAAGGGAAAAGTTACACCAGGCAGTTTTGTGTTATAATTATGAAAGAGTTACTCTTGAGTAATGCAAGAAAGAGATAACAAAAAGATCTGATTCAATAAGAATTATTCTGATATTAAGAATACAAAGCAAACTTCTCATGTGGTCACAGTTGCAACAGAAAGTCAACTCTCTCAACAGGCTTCAATTTCTATGATTTCATTTCTCTCTACTGTCTGAGCTAAAAAAAAAAAAAAAAAAAAAAAAAAAAAAGAAAAAAAAAGAAAAGAAAACAGCAAAACAAAAGGAAAAGCCTATTTCACAGACAATGTAGAGACAGGTAGAAACTCCCTTGATGTATCAAATATTTAAACTTAAGCACAGGTGCAATCTCCAGGTGCATGCTCCAGGTGCACATACATCTTTGTTAATATCCACAGAATGTCAAGCCTTTCTTTCAGTCTGATTGGGCAAATGTGAAACACATGCTTTCTCTTTGCTATGAAAGGTTTATGGGTTCAGACTAATCATCTATAGCATATAGATATTGGGAGATCATTCATAATATGTATTGAAAAGCTGTTAGCCACATATGTGCAGTGGCTATGATTTGGTTGTTATTGTTAACTTTAATTAAAAAGAGCTTAACAAAATTCTGTGCCATTTCTGCTCCAAATATACTACTTGCCTTTTTCTTCAGAATAATAAACAACATATTAACAATTAAAGGAATGGTGTGACAGTCATTCCTAAAACCTGCTTTCAATAATCTTAACAATCACTATTTTCTCCCTGCATCTCATTAGCAAAATAGACTTCAGTTAAGAATCCCAAAACTTGGTGCTTTACAAAGGAAGAAGTGTTTAATCCATGGATTAGCAACGTTTTTTGTAAAGGACCAGAGAGTGAATGTTTCACTTTACAGGCCACATGGTCTCTGTTTTATATTCATTTTACTTAAAATCAACTCATTAATATTGTAAAAAAAAAACTTCTTAGGTCATAGGGTGTACTAAAACAGGTCTGAGGCTAAACGTGATTGACGGGCTATTGTTTATCCATCTGGTAGGAAACACAAGATTAAGTTCAACTGAAAGACTGAATGGAGCAAAGTATCATGTAACATTCATTTCTTATTCCTCAGCTGATGAATCTGAAGTAGGGTGATCAACCATCTAGGCTTGTCCAGGACTGAGGTTTTTCCAGAACGTTGGGCTTCTAGTAATAAATCCAAGAAAGTCTGTGACTGATCTGGATGATTGGTCATTGATATGGTTTGGCTGTTTACCCACCAAAATCTCATCTTGAATTGTAATCTCCATAATCTCCACGTGTTGTGGGAGGGAGTCGGTGGGAGGTAATTGAATCATGGGGGCAGGTTCCCCCATGCTGTTCTTGTGATAGTGAGTGAGTCTCAGGAGATCTGATGATTTCCTAAGCATCTGGCATTTCCCCTGCTGGAACTCATTCTCTCTACTGCTGCCATGTGAAGAGGTGTCTTCCTCCACGATTGTAAGTTTCCTGAGGCCTCCTCAGCCATGGAGAACGTGAGTCAATTAAACCTCTTTTCTTTATAAATTACCCAGTCTCAGGTATCTCTTCATAGCAACGCAGGAACAGACTAATACAGTCATCCTAATAAATTATGCAAACGAGGGAAGTAAAATTCTTAAACAAGGAGGCCAAAAGAATGCAGTCACTTCATGGCTTGACTATCTAACTGAAAAGTAGGAAGAAGACTGAGATGGATGGGGTTAGCAGGCTAGTGGATTGAATCCTTATAACCAAATAAAGGTGAAATTAAACTCAACTGCTGTAGTCGCTGGTTGTTAAAAATCATTCATTTTTCTATGTTTAGCAAAAGCTGGAAAAATAAGGGGTACAGAAGTCATATACAGAAGTAGTGAGAGTCAAAAGAAACCAACCAGGCCATGTTAAGACTGGAAAACAACAACATAAACATTTATTCAGAAGAGCAGCTTGAAATTTCCATTTAAACTAGTCAGCAAACAAGAAACGCTGTGCAATCACATCAACATTATCCCCAGGTGCTGCTCATTCCATTTTGTTCTACAGTCTCTTTTGTTACTTTTTTCTTCCTATTGAATGTCACTGGCAAGAAGTCAAAGAGTCCATTCCAGGTTTCAGTTGCTGAACCAGTGAAGCAGATGGTATCAGAAGCCAGTGCAGGAGGGTAATACAGATCATATGCACCTTAGTTTGTATGAGACTTGCAAAAGATCTCATTGGGTTGGTGGTTAGAGCAGGGTGTTGGAGAAAGAGTTGTTAGAAACCCCATGTCTTATTCTGAGGAGACCATTTCAAGACTTAGTTATGATAATTTCTTTTTTTTTTTTCTTTGAGATGGAGTTTCACTCTTGTCGCCCAGGCTGGAGTGCAATGGCCTGATCTCAGCTCACTGCAACCTCCGCCTCCCGGGTTCAAGCGATTCTCCTTCCTCAGCCTCCCGAGTAGCTGGGATTACTTACAGGCATGCACCACCACACTTGGCTAAGTTTTGTACTATTAGTAGAGACAGGGTTTCACCATGTTGGCTAGGCTGCTCTCAAACTCCTGACCTCAGGTGATCTGCCCACCTCAGCCTCCCAAAGTGCTGGGATTACAGGCATAAGCCACCACGCCCGGCCAGTTATGATAATTTCAGTACAATACTGAAACAAGGTCAATAGATTTGAAAAGATTGACGTTGAAAGCAACACTAAGTGGCAGAACAGGAATCTCACTTTGCATAAGAGCAACAAATGGTTTAACATAGGAGTGGTCAAGAGAGGCAGCAAGATGCATTGGAATATCCAAGTAGAGAAGAAACTGTGAGGGAAAAAGAACTTTGCATAAATCTCGAAATGGCATTCTTGTATTTCCATGTATGCATTATATTATTCAGGAAGTATAAAACATCTCATATGGTTTCATTTATTTGCACAATTTCCTCAAGAGACCTATTGGAAAGAAATCTTGACACCCATTTCACAGACAGCAGGATTTAATTATTTCCCCAAAGTCACATCTTGAAAAAGTGCTGACATTGGGACATAGTCTGTTTCCCTGAACTCCAAAACAATCCACACTAGAAAAGCATGGAATAAAGAGAAGCACAAATCAGTTACTAGTATGGGAAATATATTAATAGACCCAATGTTAAACATTGGAATTATTATAGCAAACAGAATGAGAAAGAAAAAGATGCCAGATGTCACTTAGGATAGAACTCTAAGGATAGGATTAAAATGTGAATGTAGCTAAGTAAAATTCCTTAAGGAATTATAGTAGAGAAGCCACCAATCCAATAGCACTTTCTTTAAAAACCTCCATCCAACTAGGGCACGAGGTGCATGTTGTCCAATACACCTAGTATATGAAAATGTGTGAAAACCATTCTGAGTTCAGGAAACAGCATCAGCAGGATAATTAATGCATTCTGTGGGTTTCTGGCCTACATTTAGCATGTGCACTGCCAACTCGATTCCCCCAGATGTCAGCAGGGAGTACTGAGCATGAAGCAGCAGGCAATGGCCTAGGAAACCAGCCAGAGACCAGCCCAAGAGGGTCAACCCCTCTGGAAAAACTTTCAAGGGCCTATCTTTTCTTGGGAACTCCTGAAAAAACTGGTGCCTCAGTGCAAAGCAGTAAGTGTCTTTCCTTTCCACAAATTTATTTATCTATCCAGGCTAAACTCATGGCATCAAGCAGCATAAAAAAGCATTATTTAGGAAGTATTTAAGGAGCAACCAATCCGTAAATACTCCTAAATAGTGGTTACTCCCTAAATACTACCTTAATATAGGTTACTTAATTAAGGTTATGTAATATAACCTAAATAGTGGTCACTCCCTAAATACTCCCTAAATACTGCTTTTTGTGTGTGTGTGTGTGTGTGTGTGTGTGTGTGTGTGTGTGTGCTGCTTGATGCCATGGTAAGTATTACAAGTGCTAAAGGAAAGAAGGAGAGACCCTTCCTGATGCTTAGAGTCTAATGATGTGCTGGTAAAAGCGTAACTGGCTACCTGGAGGACAAGCTGTGAATTGTACCGTTTGTAGATTAGCCATCTGTAAATAATCCTACCATGACCAATTTCAACCTATCAATGTGACACAAAACACCTTTAAAAATTTCTGAAAATATAGTAATTATGCACTAGTAGGAACAGTATTTAGTGCACTACTGGTTAAAATCTATGCCTAAGGAGGTAAAAATGCAGGAAAAGTAGTTCTGATTCTCATGTGTGTGTAAATGCAGGCATGCATGGGTGTGAGAGCCTGTGTGTGGGTGGGTGGGTGGGGGTAGCATACAATTACAAACTGGATAATCAGATTGAGCCATCCCACTCTAGCCTGTGCATAGAGAGTGGTGGAAAAGGAACCTCTTTGCTCTACACTCAGGCAGATCTCCAGGCATTTAAGACACTTGCTTGTCTGGTCCAGCAGCCTGAGCTGCCCCACTCTTCCTGAGCAGAGATTGTGATGCAACAGAGCCCTCTCTGCTCCATGCCCAGGCAGATCTCCAGGCATTTAAAGCACTATTCTCCTAGATTAGCAGCCTTTGCCACCCTACCCTTCCTATGCAGATTGTGGTACAGTGGGGCTCTCTATAGTTCATCCCTGTGTAAATCTCCAGGCATCTGGAGCACCCACCCCCCTGAATTAGTAGTTTAGACCACCCACTTGCCCCATGTAAAGAATTTGCAGTTGAGGAAGTTTCCCAGTTCAAAGCCTAAGCACACCTCTGGACAACTGGTGATTTCCCACTGGATTCTCCCTTAGGGCTAGGGCTGGTGCCTGCCATCAAGGGACCTATAGGTTAGTCTGCTCAGACTGGGCCTGTATAACTTTCCCTCTGTCCCTCCCACCTGTCAGGGATGAGCAGGGAGCTCAGACCACTGTGCATTCCACAGAAATAGAGAGCTTCTCCCAGTAAATAAGGATCAAAGGTATACCCAGCCACATTGGCTACAGTCAGATCTTACCCATAAGTGTTATCTACTGGCTTGTAGGTCAAACTGCATAACCCAGCGGGTAGGTCAAACCAGATGAAACATATCCATAGTGCTACAGAAACAAAGCTGAAAGACTCCATGCAACATTCCCCACATTCACACCCCCTGGGGATGGGCAGAAAGGGAAAGGGAAAGAAAAAACACACACGCAATGATATTACAGACAAAAAGAAAAAAAATTCTACCCACATTAAAATAATTATAAAAGTTAGTGCTAGCACCTCCATGTAAGAAGGAACCAGCACAAGAATTCTGGCATCATGAAAAATCTGAATGTAGTGACACGGCTAAAAGATTATACTCAATCTCCAGCAATGGTCTCTAACCAAAATCAAAACTCAGAAATGCCAGACAAAATAATTCAAGGCATGGATTACAAGGAAGCTCAATGAGATCCAAGATAAGGCCAAAAATCAACACAAAGAAACTTCTCAATCAATCAAGGAAATAAAGGAAAACACAAACATTCTAGAAACATATCAATCAGAGCTTCTGAAATTGAAACACTCACATAAAAAATTTCAAAATGCAGTTGAAAGTTTTATCAATAGAATGGACCAAACAGAAGAAAAAAATTCAGTGCTTGAAGACCAGTCTTTCACACTAATCCAGTCAGGCAAAAATAAAGAAAAACAATTTTTCTAAATGAACAAAGTGCTTGAGAAATAAAGCATTATGTAAAGCAAACAAATCTATAAATTATTGACACTCATGAGAGGGAAAGAAGAAAAGTAAGCAACCTGGAAAACATATTCGAAGAAACAAATCAAGAAAACTTCCTTAAAATTCTAGAGAGGTAGATATCCAGATACAAGAAACCTAGAGGACACCTGTGAGATATAAAATGAACATCATCAAGGTATATAGTCACCAGATGGTTCAAGGTCAAATGCCAAAGAAAAAAGTCTTAAAGGCAGCCAGAAGAAAATGTCAGATTACATACAAATGGAATCCCATCAGACTAATAACGATTTCTCATCAGATACTTTATAAGCCAAAAGAGATTGGGGGTCTCTTTGGAGCATTTTTAAAGAAAAGAAATTCCAACCAAGAAATTTCATAGCCCACCAAACTAAGATTCATAAGTGAAAAAGAAATAAAATATTTTCTAATCAAGCAAGTGCTAAGGGAATTTGTTACCACTAGGTCAGCCTTATAAGATATTCTTAAGGGAATTCTAAACATGAAAATGAAAGAACATATCAATATTAACATGTAATATAAAAGGTCTAAATTCCTCATGAAAAAGACACAGAATTGCAAGATGGATTTAAAAAATCCATCTGCTGTATTCAAGAGACCAATCTCACACATAACACACATAGGCACAAAGAAAGGGGCTGAAGAAATATCTACCATCCACATGGAAAACAAAAAAGAGCAGGGGTCACTAGTCTTATATCATTAAAAAATACTTTAAATCAACAATGATGAAAAAGGACAAAGAAAAGCATTCCATAATGATGAAGAATTTGATTTAACAAGAAAACTGAAGTATCCTACAAATACATACACCCAACATGCAGCCGCCAGATTTGAACATAACTACTTCTAGACCTACAAAAAGACTTAAAGACACAATAATAGTTGAGGGCTTCAGTACCTCATTGATAGTGTTAGACAGGTTATTGAGGCAGACAAGTAACAGACAAATTCTGGGCTTAAATGTGACACTTGACTAATTGGATCTAATAGCTTTTTACAGGATACTGCATGCAACAACCACAGAGTATACCTTCTTCTCATCTGCACATGGAACATACTCTAAGAATAACCACATACTCAACCATAAAGCAAGTCTCAATAATTTTAAAGAGCAAAATTATACCAACCATACTTTTAGAATAAAATAGAATAGAAACAGAAATCAACACCAAGAATCTCTCCCAAAATCACACAATTACATGGAAATTAAACAACATGCTTGTAACTGACTTTTGGGTAGACAATAAAACCAAGGCAGAAATCAAAAATATTTGTGAAATAAATGAAAACAAAGGCACAACATACCACAATCTCTGGGATGCAGCAAAAGCAGCATTAAGATAAAAGTTTATGCACGAAATGGAGGCCTCAAAAAGTTAGAAAAATCTTAAATTAATGATCTATCATCACACCTAGAAGAACTAGAAAACAAAAAACCAGAATGAACTAACTCCAAAGCTAGCAGAAGAAAATAAATAACAAAAATTAGAGCAGAACTGAGTGAAATTGAGACTCCTAAATTCATACAAAGAAAAACTAAACCAAAAGTCAGTTTTTGGAAAAAATAAACAAGATCAGTAGATAGATAGCCAGATTAACAAAGAAAAAAAGTGAGAAGATCCAAATAAGCACAATTAGAAACAACAAAGGTAACATTACTATCAATCCCACAGAAATACAAAAGATCCTAAGAGAGGATTATGAAGACCTCTATGCACACAACCTGGAAAACCTAGAGGAAATGGATTATTTCCTGGAAACACATGACATCCCAAGAATGGATCAGAAAGAAATTAAAACTTTAAACAGAACAATACCAAGTTCTGAAAACTGAATCAGTAATAAAATCCTACCAACCAGAAAAAAGCCCCAGAGGAGACTGATTTATAGCCAAATTTTACCAGACAAAAAAAGAAGAACTGGTACCAATTCTACTAAAATTATTCCAAAAAATTGAGGAGAAGGGTTTCCTCCCAAACTCATTCTATGAAAGCAGCGTTATCCTGACACAAAAACCTGGCAAAGATACTACTAAACAACAATAAAAACAAAAAATATGGGCCAATAACCTGATGAAAATATCCTCAAAAAAAATTAGCAAACTGAATCCAGCAGCACATCCAAATGTAATTCACCATGATAAAGTAGTCTTCAATCCTGTGATGCAGGTTTGGTCCAACATACATAAATCAATAATGTGATTCACCACATAAACAGAATTAAAACCAGCAATTATGTAATAATATTAATACATGTGAAAAAAATCCTTTGATAAAATCCACTTCATGATAAAAACCATTTAGAAGCTAGGCATCAAAGGAAAATATGTAAAAATAAGAGCAACTATGACAAACCAAAAGCCAATACCATAATGAATGGACATAAGCTGCAAGTATTTCCTTTTGAGAACTGGAACAAGACAGGGATGCCCACTCTTACCACTCCTATTCAACACAGTGCTGGAAGTTCTAGCCAGAGCAATCAGGCAAGAGAAATAAATTAAAGATATCCAAAATAGGTATAGAAGAAATAAGACTATCTCTCTTCACTGATCAGACTGCCAGAAAGCTCCTAGAACTGATAAATGACTTCAGTAAACTTTCAGAATATAAAATCAACATACAAAACTTCGTAGCATTTCTATACACCAATAATGTTCAACCTGAGAACCAAATCAAGAAAACAATCCCATTTACAATAGCCACACACACAAAAATACCTAGGAATACATCTAACAAAGGAGAAGAGATGAAAGATATCTACCATGAGAATAGAAAACACTGCTAAAAGAAATCATAGACGACACAAACAAGTGGAAAAATATCACATGTTCATGGATTGGAAGAACCAATATTGTTAAACTTGCCACACGGCCCAAAGATATCTACAGAGTCATCGCAATTTTTATCAAACGATCAATATCATTGTTCACAAATTAGAAAAAAATAGACTAAAATTCACATGGAACTGAAAAATAACAAAAAAGAGCTTGGAGAAAAAAAAAAAAAAAAAAAAAACTGGAGGCATCACACTCACATTACCTGACTTTAAATCAGAAGTCTACAGTAACCCAAAACAGCATGGCACTAATATAAAAACAGACACATAGACCAATGAAACAGAATAGAGAATCCAGAAATAACGCTGTACACCTACAGCCATCTGACCTTTGGAAAAGTCAACATAAATTAGCAATGGGGTAATGACTCCCTGTTCAATAAATTGTGCTGAGATAGCTGGCTAGAAAATGCAGAAGAATAAAACTGGACCCCTTCCTTACACCATATACAAAATCAACTCAAGAGGGATTAAAGATTTAAATGTAAAACCTAAAATTATAAAAAAAACTTGGTAGATAACCCAGGAAAACCATTGTGGACATAGGCCTTGGGAATTTATGACTAAGTACTCAAAAGCAAGTGCAACAAAAGCAAAAATGGACAAGTTTAACTTAAGCTTCTGCACAGCAAAAGAAACTAACAACAGAGTAAGCAGACAACGTACAGGAGAAGGGAAAATATTTGTAAACTATGCATCTGATAGAGGTCTACTATCCAGAACCTGTAAGGAACTTAAACAATTTAACAAGCAAGAAACAACAACCCCGTTAAAAGTGGGCAAAAACATGAAAAAACACTTCTCAAAAGAAAGCATATAAGCTGCCAACAAACATATGAAAAAGAAAATGCTCAAAATTACTAATCATCAGAGAAATGCAAATTCAAACCACAATGACATAAGCATCTCACACTTGTCAGAATGGCTATTACTAAAATGTTAAAAACAAACAAACAAACAAACAAAAAGATGCTGGTGAGGCTGCAGAGTAAAAGGAATGCTTACACACTCTTGCTTGGACTGTAAATTAGTTCAGCCACTGTGAAAAGTACTTTTGAGATTTCTCAGAGAACTTAAAACAGCCACCATTTATTTGACCCAATAATCTCAACCTTGGGTATAACCCAAAATAAATCTTCTACCAAAAAAAGTATACTTATATTTCATCCCAGCACTATTCACGGTAGCAAAGACAAGAAATCAATCTAGGTGCCTATCAACAGTGGATTGGATAAAGAAAATGTGGTATGTATACATCATTGAATACTACATAGCCATAAAAAAGAATAAAATCATGTCTTTTGCAGCAACATGGATACAGCTGGAAGCCAATATTCTAAGCAAATTAAAGCAGAAACAAAAAACCAAATACTACATGTTCTCCCTTGTAACTAGGAGCAAAACATCTGGACATATTTTTGGCAACAATAGACACTGGAGACTATTAGAGAAGAGAGGAAGGAAGCAGAAAAGGGTTGACAAACTAACTTAAATATTATACTCACTACCTGGGTGACAGGATCCTTTGTTTCCCAAACCTCAGTATCACACAACGTATCCATCTAACAAACCCACACATGTCCCCTGAATCTAAAATAAAACTTGAAACTTAAAAATATATATATTAATTTTATAGTGTCCATATTCTCACATTCACTTCTCCTTTTTCAGTGGCCGTAAGTTCATAAAGATTCAGAGATACCTCCAGGGCTATACATTTTGTTGATTTAGAAACCCCATGAAATTTCACTTCTAAGAGCTCAGGTTCTATATCTGGTACACAGTAGGAACTCTATGTACATTTGCTTACTGATTGATTAATAGTTGATTGATTCTACTTGCCTTTCTCCTTTTTGACATCCCTTCAAGGTTCCTGGCACAAAGCTTGATTAACAAACATCATAGTTAAGGTTTGGATCCTGTTTCTTTCTCTGCAAACTAAGGTAGGGATGGCTCATGCGAATTCTTTTTTTTTTTTTTTTTTTTTTTTGTGGGCAAGCTACTATGTGGCAGTGTCTTCACTTCCATACTCAAAGGTTCCCTGGTGTTGCGTACTGTACTTATTTTAAACTCAAATAGCCATGTGAGAACATGGAGGAAATATGTGATTTTAGGGAATGAAGAGACTTCAAAGATCTTTGAGTATGAGGTCACTTAGCCAAATGCCTTAGTTAATTTTGTACTGCTAAAACAGAATTCCAGATACTTGGTAATATATAAAGAAAATAATATATTTTTCACAGTTTTGGAAGCTGGGAGGTCTGATATCAAGGTGCAAGCATCTGGCACAAGTCTTCTATGTCTGTCATCCCATTTCAGAAGGTGAGAGAGAGAGTGATGGGAAGTAGAAGGGGATAGGACTTGCCCTATGTTGCACACACACTCCAGGGATAACAGCATTAATCTATTCATTTACTCTTCCCTTATAGCCTAGTCGCTTCTCATTAGGCCTCACCTCCCAACACTGTTGCATTGGGGATTAAGTTTCTAATACATACTTGAAGACACATCATCAAACCATAGTACCAACTAAATCAAGAAACCAAGTGATTTACTCTCCGCATAAATGTTACACACACACACACACACACACGCACGCACACACACTCTCTTTATTTCTCTCTTTGTCTCTCTCTCTCACACACACACACACACATACACACACACTCACTCACTCCAAAGTCATCCTCAGCTCACCATCCTGTCTATCTTCATGGAAAGTAGCACTAGACAAAATCACCTAGACATTTATGTATGTATGTATGTATATATGTTCCATACCACTGAAACATAAGATTCAGGCAAATAGTAACTTCTCTGTTTCATTTACTTTTTCATTCCCAGCTCTTATCCACGTGCCTGGCAAAACTAGGTTCTTGATAAATATAAATTGAGTAAGTGAATGAGTACAATGGTATAGTCATTCATAATATCTTAATATACTGGTGTTTATTGGACTATCTCTGGTGTTATTATCCCTACTTCTACTTTTTTCCCAATTGAACTGAAAATCAAGTTAACAAAAATTGACAACTGAAACTAGGAAATACAAGAATACCAATTTTTAAAGCAACCCATTTTATGCAGAAAGATAGTTCTCCTCTGATACATGGGTTGCCCAGTTCAGGCAAAGAAAACTTGTTTTATGAAAATCAGAGTGACCACAGACTACTCTTACTTCCTTTTTTTTTTTCTTTAAGTGCTGAGAGTTTGTCATCAAGAGGTCATTAACAACATACCTTCTCTAAAATAATATGTATATATAAATGGGACTTAAAAGCACTTTAGGGTTTTCATAAAGCTAAATAAATAAAGCAGAGTATTTCTACCAAATAAAAACATCTAATTACTGAACTTATTTATTGTGAATCTTATTCAGGATATCCTGTAGAAGGAAAACTTAGGTTTCATTTTAACTATAACCAACCAAGGTTTTACCCCATTTTTTAGTAAAATAGTCTTTCAAATTAGTCTTAACGTGTAGATAATTAGAGGCATTGCTTATTGAGGTTCAAAAATTTTGTGAAAGTGAATTTTCTGGTTTCATTAGGTAATGATTTACACATCCTATTCTAGTTTTTTTTTTCCTATCAAGTATGTCCAGCAGCTTTTTCTAGATCATTTTAGCAGTTTACTGGCTTCATCATGTATATGGGCAGAAATTTTCGAAAGGATCAAATAACTTAATTCCTCTTCTGGTGACAAGGATTTTAACTTGTTTTAATTTAATTTAATTTTCTGTAAGATTAAATTTTGTTAAGTAATTTTGTCCTTTTAAAAATAGATGTTACAATGGCATTATTTAGAATTAATATGAACTCAAGTATATTTTATATAGATATAGTATCTATACAAAGAAGATGGTAACATAATTTTGCTTCTTTTAACTTCCTAGATAATTTCAAAAGTCTATTTTTTATTTATTTATTTTTATAGGAGCCCTCAGGGTCTTTGAGAATAATGTTTTTTTTTTTTTTTTTTTTTTTTTTTTTTTTTTTTTTCTGGTAGTTTTTGCTTATAGAAACATGGGACGAGAAATCCCAGGAGTCATTTAGGAAAGGGTGAATAGGCGCTACTTTATTTTTATACACACAGAGCCTGAGCAGCTAATGGGCTTCAGGTGTAAAACCCTGAAGTAAGAAGATCTTTGCTAATTAATAAGATCCTTGGTCTAGTTATAGAAAAGCATTAGAATAACACAGATCCTGAGCTAAGTTGTTTTTAGTTTTATGTTTGAGAATCACCAAAGCCAAGCCAGAGGTAGGAAAGAACTTAATGTTATCCAAGCCACACTGTAATGCCCAACAGCCCAATACACTCTCTCAGAGAGACATTCATTTGTAAATGAAAAAGAAGCCCAGCGATCTCTGGAAACAAGAAAGGGAGTTTGGCAGAAGAAGCCAGGGATCCAGAGAGAAACACTTACGACTTTGACAAATTAAACAAATTTTCTGACTCTAACATATGCAAAAAATGTGGTGACAAGACTTGCCTAACAGAGTTATTGTAAGAATTAAATAAGATGCAAGAAAACTCTGATGCATAGCTGAAAGCCCATAGATAATAGTCTCATCCCCCTTCCCTTTGCACAAGGTCTAACTTGGGAGAAAGCAGTGGTTTAGGGATGCAAAGCTTGTACCTCTTCCTCTGGTGCAAAGTCCAGGACCACCCTAGGAAGTGTCTCCTCACAAGGCCAGCTTTTCGGGGCAACTGTGCTTGATTTAATGCTCTACTATCCCTATTTTGAAATCTTTCATGTGTTTGAACAAGAAATCTCTCGTTTTCATTTTTCACTGGACTCCACAAATGATGTAGCTGGTCCTGCTTCTGCAGTGCTGGAAGATAAGTGGCTACTGCTTCCTCTCCTGGTTGGGGGGGCACCCAGGCCCAACACTGCCCTGGAGAAGAGTTCTAAAATCAGCTAGAATTTACCAGTCTTTTCCTGGTGAAACAGATGTTATTATCTGAAAATGTTCACTGGCGTGAAACTTTAAGGAAGTAAGTAATAAGGCAGTAAATGAAGAGTTAGAGTTTTCCAGAAACATGACTCTGAAATCTTCAGAATATTGGTGAATACACTCTCCTACTTAATTTTTTAAATCTTGGTCAGAAGGGTTGAGATAAGTTAGAGACAGATAGCTTTTAGTAGAACACTGGTTTTTCAGGGACTGAAGAAGAAATATCGTATAGCAATACTGTACCACGTATTTAAAATTTACTAAGAAAGTAGATCTTATGTTAAGTGTTCTTACCTTCAAACATAATAATATAAATAAAGGGGCTGGGAGGAAACTGTGGAAGGTGATGAATATGTTTATGGCTTTGATAGTGGTGATGGTTTCACAGGCATGTACTTATCAAATTGTATACATTAAATAGGTACAGCTGTTTACATGTCAATCATCTCAACAAAGTGGTTTTAAAAATAAACACTAAAATCAAATTAACAAATTCTCATATTACAATTTTACAGTTTAATGTCATTTATTTATTGGAAACCTAGCTATCTTGCAACCTCACTTATTCAAAATACAATCAGTAGCATAAAAGTGGAGTACAAAGGACACTTAACAAATGAAGTAAGTGTGGGAAAACAAAAGCATTAGAGTCTATTGACTTTACTTAGAGGACTTATCTTCAAGTCAATACTGCTAAAGGGCTTTCTGGTTTCCAAACTTTCAGTTGATTAAATATAATAAATTACACCAGGAGAGACTACTTAAATGGTGCTGGAATCCAGAAGAAGGATCGTTACTAACAGCGAGTGTGGAAATATATACACTAATATGTACATAAACACATTTACATACACACGGACATGTACATATACACAGACATGTACACACTCACACACATGTCCAATAACATTCCAGTTAAAGTTGCAAAATACTGTTAACATTTATTGCAAGGGAAAACAGTTTCATGCCTCTGTAGTTTTCAAATGCAACACCATTTTCATAGCTGGCATTGCTATCGTCGACAATGGGCCTGCTGTGATTTTATGCCTTTCCCCTGTATGATTTCTAATCCTCACATCGGTTGCTTGTAGTAATATTATTGTCTTCATTTTACAGAAAAGAAAATTGAGATTCAAACAAAGGTTAAGTTGTTTGTTCAATATTCCAAGGTAACCAGATGTAAAAGTGCTCAGTGCTGGCTATCCCCCCAAAAGGTCTGTTTTAATCATATTAAAATAAGAGAAACACATTTATCTTCATAATGATAACCCAAGTCATTAAGAGGATATAAGTATATGTTCCTTATACTCCTTTAAAAAAAAGATGTTCCTATGGTTTGAATGTGCCCCCTTCCAAATTCAGGTGTTGAAACTTGTGGGCACATCTATGAAAACCTGCCCCCAAATCCAGGGAGAGCTGAGAGGTGAAAGAAAGAGGCTGGTATATCCAGTTTCTGAGAAATAAGCATTTAATAGGGACATACAAACAAAAGATATATTCGTGTCTCGAGTGACAGAGAGACAAGATAGTGAATTCCCATGACGTGATACCTGGGAATCATGTACAACCTTTCCCTGTGGTATAGAAGCCCCGGCAGACCCAGGGCTTCTGTATCACAGGGAAGGGGTATAAGTGATTCAGAAGAGATATGTAGGACAATTGCTTAAGCACAAGACTTAGGGTAACATCAAAATCATTTGACCTAAGGACAGGATTTCTCATAAGTAATTGCACTTACCCAAGGAACAATAGATACAATGGAAATCTTAGAGGCAGTCCCAGAACAAGGGTTAATCAGAAGTTAACATAGCAGATTAGCATCGAGGATGGAGTTGCTTTAGCCTCCACAAAACTTAATGACCAATGTGATAGAGATGAGGGTCTTTATGAATTGATTTGGTCATGAGGACTCCTCCCCCATGAATGGGATTAACGTCCTTATAAAAGGCTTCACACAACACTGGGCCCTCTTAATCTTCTGCTCTTCTGCCATGTGAGGATACAGCATTCCTCCCCTCCAGAGAATGCAGCCACAAGGTACCACCTTGGAAGCAGAGAGCAGCCCTCAGCAGCCATTGAGTTTGCTAGCACTTTGATCTTGGACTTCCCAGCCTTCAGAACTGTGAGACAGTAAATTTCTCGTCTTTAGAAAGTATGCAGTGTCAGATATTTTGTTAAACAACACAAAATAAACTAAGAGATGAATAACACATTTTAGAAAGATGATATACCAAACAGATTATCATTTTTTTCCTTAATGATACTTGGAATTTTAGCTATTTGAATTAAATTCATAGAACTTACATCCAAAGAGTTTCAGATAAATAAAGAACTAATCTGTCATCCTTCTTTGCAGTCCTGTGGCAGAGATAAACCAATAAAAATAAATATGGAGTAAGGTAATATTAAAGCATTCAAAAACCATCATAAAAATATCCTAATAGTTCTTTCATAGGGAAATTCCTATTTACTTTTTTCTTAATTGTTAATATGAAATATGGACAGAGATTTATGCACAAAACATTTATTTCAGTGTGATTTAAAATGTAAAAAATTGTTTTGAGACAGAGTCTCGATCTGTCACCCAGGCTGGAGTACAGTGGCATGATCTTGGCTCACTGCAACCTCTACCTCCCAGGTTCAAGCAATTCTCCTGCCTCAGCCTCCCAAGTAGCTGGGATTACAGGTGCATGCCACCACACCTGGCTAATTTTTTGTATTTTAAATAGAGACAGGGTTTCACCATGTTAGCCAGGATCAATCTCCTGACCTTGTGATCTGCCCACCTCGGCCTCCCAAAGTGCTGGGATTACAGGCGTGAACCACCGTGCCCGGCCTGAAATGAAAAAAATTTGTAGCAAACAAATGCTAGGGAAATAATTGTTAAATAAATCATGGCAGATATATGTGTGCATGTATATATATATATGTATATCTCCATATGACATATGTGATATTACATTACATATATTATATAATACTGTGTTGCCATTGAAATTGTATTGAAAAATGTTTAATATCTTCAAAAACTTACAGACAATTAAGTATTTATATCCCAAAGAGTATATGCAGTAGAGTAGCTATTCATGCTGTTTTCCAGGTATTATCAGTTGGCCCACTTTCCACAAAAATTATAGGATCAGTATTATTGGTCTCTTCATGGTTGAGTTGAGCCAGGCAATAGTTCTGGCATTTAACTGCCAATTAAAACTCCCCTAGAACTCTCTTTTTCTCATGTAGTACAGCAACTGCCAAATTTGTGATGGTGGTTGCACTATCAGCTCAGGTCTAAGAATAATTTGTATTAGTAGAATCTACTAAGCACGTTGTCTTAGTCAGTTCAGGTTTCTTTAATGAAACACCATAGACTGAATGGCTTATGAACAACAGAAATGTATTTCTCACAGTACTAGAAGAAGGAAATCTGAGATTGCAGTGCAGAAGTTCTGGTAAAGCTTCTCTTCTAGGTTGCAGAGAGCCAACTTTTTGAACAGAGCAACAGAGCTTTCTGGAGTCTCTCTTTTAGGGACACTAATCCATTCATGAAGGCTGTACCCCCATGATGCAATTGTCTGCCAAAGGCCCCACCCCCTACCATTACATTGTGGGGTAGGACTTCAGCATATGAATTTTAGGGAAACAAAAACACTCGATCTATAACACCCCTTTGAAATCCTTAATAGAGTTTTGTCTATTGATTAAAAATATTAAACAATTGCAACGCACAAAGTATTAAACAAATAGCAGTACATGGCAGTAATTAAATAGATTCCCAGGAAGTTTACATTCTAGTGAAGGAAAACAAAAAATAAATAAATAAATGTAAAATATGTCAGATGACTATTAAAGGGTGGAGATGATACTTCCTACTAAAACAGATTGGTTGTGATGAATTTACAAGTTACTTACCCTTCTAAATAGATATTATGTGTCTACATACCTGGGTCAATGTTCAATGTTCAACGTTCAGCAAAGCCCGTAACTGTATGGGCACTACATACCAATCAAAATGGTGTTTTCATTAATGGAAGGTATTATTTTATAAACTCTTATTTTATAAACCAATCTCCATATAGTTCATATAGTGTCGGGACTCAAAATCCACTTGTATTTGGATGCACTCAAATTTATATGCACTTCATTTACAGCTGATCTGATTAAAATATTGAGAATGCATGTAATCTATAGGTGATTCCTTTTATACTTGTTGCTGAATTATGTTTCAAAATGAGTGAAAAATTAGTTCTTTAAATTTAGATAACGTTTATATTGGTAGCTAGACATTAATGTCAAACTCTCAAGATAAATATGTTTGTATTACAAGTCTCCATGCCACAATGTGACCCAGTAGGTTAGCCATAAGGTATGCATGCTCCACAACATCCAGGACACTTAACCAACCTTAGAATCATGGCTGCTGCTTCACACCCACATTTTCAATATCACACAAGATTCTTTTGTGGCCAAGCCTAACCTGAAACCACATAGGAAATAAAATTTTAGAAAATGTAGTTCCAACTTAGCTTGTTGACACAGTATTAATATACCACTGAGTATTTAAAGCCAAAACAATAACTATGTCATATGATAGTCACACTATGAATACAGAAAAATATATGATAATAACATATATATAAGAGACAGGTAAATAGTAATTACATGTTGCACTGAGAGTAATATAGCACTAATTTGATGTAGAATTTAATACATTAGGTTGTATATTATAGTGTTTACAGCAACCAAAAAGGTATACTGAAAAAAAACCCTATGGTATAACTAATACAAAAGCAATAAAGCAGACTGTAAACATATTTGATAATTTAACAGAAGGCAGTAAAGGATAGATAAATAAATAAGGACAAGATGAGGTAAACCAAGTCTATCTGTCACTGTATTAAATAGAAATAGACTAAATAGGCTAGCTAGAAGAAAATATTATCAGATTGTTAAAAAGAAAAAAAAAAGCCCACTTCTATAATTTTAAAAACAGATTCATTGTAAACACAAAGACACAGGTAGAAAGTAAACAATAGAAACATACTAATCAAAAGAAAACTGCTGTGGCTTTCTTAATATCAAAGAAGACACCAAGGGAAGAAATCTGATTAAAGATAGATAGAGATGTTTCATTTTAGAAAGGAATACATTAAAAAGGAAGACTACAATATTGAAAATTTGTATTGACTAATAATATTTCTTTAAAATGTAAAAATCAACATTTTACAGAAATAAAGACAATAGAAAAAGCTACAACTGTAGTTGGATATTTTAATTAACTTCTCTTAATAAATGATGGAAGCAGCAGATACAAATCATCAAAGATATAAAAGATTTTAATAGTTGTATTGGTCCACTCAATTTCTTTGCTTTTGAGAACATTATACTCAATAATTACAGAATATACATTCTTCTCAAGTGCACACAAAATGTTTAATAAAACAGGTCATATGTTGGGTTAATATCAAGAAATATAAAAGGCAAATATCAACAAATATCAAAGGATTTTCATCATAAATTGTTTTTTAGTAAGTGGCAATAAAACAACTGGAAATCAATAACAGAAAGTTAAAGAGAAGATTCCCACATATTTGAAATTTAAGCTATCAATTTTTAAAAACATAACCCAATAAAAGATGAACAGAGCACTCGAAAATTACCTTTACAAAAGAGCATATCCAAATAGTAATCACATGAACCAAGTGCTCAACGGCATTACTTATCAGAAAAATACACATTAAAACCACCCACACCTGCTAGAATTACTAAAATTAAAGACTGACAATTCCAAGTGTTGTCAAGGTTATGGACCTCTGCTGCATTGCTGGTAGCAGTGTAAGATAGTAAAACTAACTATGGAAAACTGGTAGTATTTATAAGAGTAATTTTCCTCCTAAATAAGAACCCAAGAGAAATTCATGTATTTGCTTATAAAAAGACATATACCAGAATGTAGCTAGAAGCTTTACTTAAATAACCTAAATTTGAAGCAGTAAAAATATTCACAAATAACAGAATGTATAAATAAATTTCAGTGTATGTGAATGTTATATTACACAATTTTAAAAAGAAAATAAAATACAGCAACATACAGATAGATGTAATAACTGCATCTTAAAGGCACTATATTGAACAAAAGAAGCCAGATGCAAAAAATTATATGCAATATGCTTTCATATATACACATTTCAATAATGAACATAATAAATTTATGGCAATAGAAGCTAAAATACTGGTTCCTTTAGGGAGGTATTGATATGGAAAGAAATATAAGGGATCCCTCCCGGGTACTGAAAATATCATATATCTTGATCTTGGGGAGTACAATGGGTATGTGTATAAGTAAGTATCTATCCCTTGAATCAAAAGCTTAAAATTGCTGCATTTTCTGCTCTTTCCTGATGTAAATTTTGCTCATTACGTAAGGAAGAAGCGAAGTAAATATATAAACTATCTGATCATTTGCAACCAGATTTTTTATACATTTCTAATGTCAATTATTTTACAGATGATTGGTTTGCTAACAGAACCCCTTCTGTTCCATCCTGTGTGATTAAGTATCTGTGACCCTCCAAGCACAATAACATTAGCACAAATGTAACACTTGAGTTGTCTAGCAACAACTTCACCACTATCCACTAAGTGGAAGATGTCCTCGGGAACCAGCACAATTGTTTTCTTAATGTTACTTTGCTGTGTCTTTAAGGGTAGATTATCCTGAGGTAGCCACATGTTTATATGTAGGAATTCTGTAGCAGAAAATTCACCTCTTTTTACTCAGAACAAGTTGCCCATTTAATCAGTCTTCTAGTACAGTGTAAACATACATATATAACAATGTCTATGATAGGAAACCATTTATCAATTTCTGTATTTTATTTCTCATCTCAAATACTTTTGGAAAACCCAAGGTTTACTATCTTAAGGTAAGGGGAGAAGTTTGCCTCTGAAATATTTGTATGTGTTTTTGATAATTATTGAAATAATTATCAAGAGTAAATCTATTCTAAATTGTTTGCATTATGCTCTAGTGTGCATAAAAATTGAATGTGTATTAATCATAAATTTTTATTTTTTTATCTATGTGCATCCATTAGTAGTCTCATTTTTTTAAACCATGGGGAGTATAGAACACAATATAGGTACTCTAACCTGAGAGTAACAAATGAATTTTAAAAATTATTAATATTATTAGTTATTTCAGCTATTTTCTTTCTAAATATGTTAAATCATTTATTTTCTGAGATTTAAAAAAATGTATCAAGCCCATTATACTCTTCTACATAATAATACATTTTTTATTATTTCTAAATCTACATACAAATTTTATATGATTGGATAAAAAAAGAAACAAAAAAGGGTTTGAAAAGGAAGTATAGACGTTTCATTTAGCTTATAACATTTCAAATTAAATTTTCTAATTTTCCACTGTAAATTGTGGCATTTACAACTACAATATAAAATGACATGCTGATTAGTTTATCTGGGTTTCAGCAAGTGACTGAGTGATTAATTAAAATAAAATATAAAATAAAAAGTGAAAGAGGCTTTCTATCAATCCTAAAAAGAAGGTCATTTTTTGGAGGCAGAATTCAACAGGAATTTGGGGAATTATTAGGCTTATTACATGGCTGAGACAGAGCAATATAATCAGGGTTTCAAATCAGGAAAATTCTAGATTTTATTTTCTTCCACTTGGAAAATAGTGCTCAAATCATTGAGAAAGAGAGAGGCAGCAAATATATGACCAATTGTAAAGAAAGTTTTTCTGTTCCAACAATGCCTAGGGTGGCTTGGCCACCAACTTTATATAAGCTGTTATTTCCAGAAAAACAAAAGATAGACCTGGGCAAAGAGAGTAGAAAGCCCAACAGAAATCCAATTCATCTGACTGTTTTTGCTGAACATTCTGCACATTCATTTGCTCTAGTGCAGGTAGAACTAATGTATATCATCTGATGTATCTTTTCACATTTCATATTTAAATTTATACTAAAAGCATAATATTCACTTGACTATAACAAAATAAAAATGTAACTGAAGTGAAACTAAAGTGATTGAAAATTTGATAATTCTCGATAAATGATAGTAACTTCTAAAATATTCTTCTGAAACAGGGTCAGTGAAGGAACAGATAGTAATTATTTTTAGCTTTGCAGGCCCCTGACAGTCTCTATTATAATTATTCAAGTGCTTTATGCATTGTAGTGCCACAGACACAAAGGAATGGGTGTAAATGTGTTTCAATAAAACTTTATTTATGGCCGGCATGGTGACTCACGCCTGTAATCCCAGCACTTTGGGAGGCCGAGGTGGGCAGATCACGAGGTCAGGAGATGGAGACCATCCTGGCTAAAATGGTGAAACCCTGCCTCTACTAAAAATAAATAAATATATGTATATAAAGGTGTGGTGGCGGGAGCCTGTAGTCCCAGCTACTCGGGAGGCTGAGGCGGGGGAATAGCATGAACCCGGAGGCGGAGCTTGCAGTGAGCTGAGATGGCCCCACTCTACTCCAGCCTGGGCGACAGAGCGAAGCTCTGTCTCAAAACAAACAAACAAACAAACAAACAAACAAAAGCCGGGCGCGGTGGCTCACGCCTGTAATCCCAACACTTTGGGAGGCCGAGGTGGGCAGATCACAAGGTCAGGAGATTGAGACCATCTTGGCTAACATGGTGAAACCCCGTCTCTATAAAAAAGACAAAAAACTAGCCGGGCGTGGCGGCGGTCGCCTCTAGTCCCAGCTACTCGGAAGGCTGAGGCAGGAGAATGGCGTAAACCCGAGAGGCAGAGCTTGTAGTGAGTTGAGATCGGGCCACTGCACTACAGCCTGGGTAACGAGCAAGACTCCGTCTCAAAAAACAAGAACAAAAACAAACAAAAAAAAACTTTATTTATTATAAAAACCCAGTGGTAGAACAAATTTGGTTCACAGGCTATACTTTTCAACTAACTGCTCTAAAATAAATAAATAAATATATATATATATATTCACACACACATCTATCTATATAGATATATACATATCTATGTATATACACATATATGTATATCAATAGAACACATTATTATAGGGTCTATTGTTTTTGTTTGGTATGTCTTTGCATATGAGTTTTCGTATATTTCAATATGAGTCAGTAGTTGTTGACTTCCTATGATAAAAATGGGAAAATTAGTACATTTACACTATTGCCTTTCACTGAAGTCTGATATTTGTCATTTATAGTGTTCTACACATCAGCAACACTGCAACCTAGACTTATCCTCCTTTCTACTGTCTTTCAGCTTTCCAACCATAAGTCAAGATGCCTTAACTTATTTTTGAATTGAAACAGTGAATATCCCCTAAACTACTATTAAGAAGGCAAATTTATAAATAAATAAACAAATGCAAAGATTGTACTAAACAACCAACAAGAAAAGTACACACGGTGAGTTTGATTGTTTTATAAAGTGATTGGAGGAAAATAATTTTGGTTTGATTCTTTTTGAGTTCTTTTGACCTACGAGTTTATACTATATTGGAAACAACTGCCTTATATAAAAACTCTGTAATTACTGTCTCCTCCACTGGAAGGAAGACTTTACCACATCACTAGAAAAACAAAAACACAGATGTTGTAAGTCAGATGTTCTTTAGAATTGGACAAATATTTATAATAAATTTGCAAAGAGATTATGAAAAAATTGTATACTATGACTTATCACATACGGGTTTGGCATGTTGAAGAGAGGAATGAATACTCTATGTGGCTGGTGTTTCCCACCCAATTTCCCCTGTTAGCATCAGTGTTTCTTGTCCAGTGTATAGCATATATCAACTCATAGTGATATCTAGTTGATCATTCTCTATTACGAGTTACTTTTCTTTCTCAGTTATTTTTTAAACTTTTATTTCGAGTTTAGGGGTCCATGTGCAGGTTTGTTACATAGGTAAACTTCTATCATGGGAGTCTGTTGTTCAGATATTTCACTACCAAGGTATTAAGCCTAGTACCTGTTAGTTATTTTTCCTGATCCTCTCCCTCCTCCCACCTTCCACCCTCCACCCTCCAGTAGACCTCAGTATTTGCTGTTCCCCTCTGTGTGTTCATATGTTCTCATCATTTAATTCCCACTTATAATGGTCTCCACTTCCATCCATGTCCTTGCAAAGGACATGATCTCATTCTTTTTATGGTTTCATTGTATTCTATTGTGTATATGTACAATGTTTTCTTTATTCAGTCTATCATTGATGGACATTTAGGCTGATTCTGTGTCTTTACTATTGTGAATAGTTCTGAGATAAAAATATACATGCATGTGTCTTTATAATAGAATGTTTGATATTCCTTTGGGTAGAACCCAGTAAGGGGATTGCTGGGTTAAATGGTATTTCTGTCTTCAGGACTTTGAGGAATTACCACACTGTCTCCCACAATGGTGGAACTAATTTACATTCTCACCAATAGCGTATAAGTGTTCCTTTTTTCTCTGCAACCTCACCAGCATCTGTTATTTTTTGACTTTTTAATAATAGCAATTCTGATGAAGATGCCAAAAGCAGTTACAACAAAAGCAAAACTTGACAAATGGGATCTAATTAAACTAAAGAACTTCTGTACAGCAAAAGAAAATAAAGAGTAAACAGGCAACCTACTCCCAGAAGGGAGAAAATTTTTGCCAAGTATGCATGATAAATGTCTAATATCCAGCATCTATAAGGAACTTAAATAAATTTATAAGAAAAAAAAAACTCTGTTTAAAAGTGGACAAAGGATGTGAATAGACACTTTTCAAAAGAAAACATACATGTGACCAACAATTTTTTTTTTTTTTTTTTTGAGACGGAGTCTCGCTCTGTCGCCCAGGCTGGAGTGCAGTGGCCGATCTCAGCTCACTGCAAGCTCCGCCTCCCGGGTTTACGCCATTCTCCTGCCTCAGCCTCCAGAGTAGCTGGGACTACAGGCGCCCGCCATCTCGCCCGGCTAGTTTTTTTTTTTTTTTTTTTTTTTGTATTTTTTAGTAGAGACGGGGTTTCACCGTGTAGACCAGGATGGTCTCGATCTCCTGACCTCGTGATCCGCCCGTCTCGGCCTCCCAAAGTGCTGAGATTACAGGCTTGAGCCACCGCGCCCGGCCACCAACAATTATATAAAAAAAGTTCAACATCACTGATCCTTTCCCATTCTTGTCTCACTTCCTTGCTCCCCACCAGGCTCCTTTACCTCCTATATCCTAAAGTCGATATTATGCTATTAATTAAAAATTAATTACTTTTCATTGCAAAGCCGAAATTACTTTTCACCAGCCTAATAGTAAGCCCATTTTGTGGGGCAGGAAAATGAAGCACAGGGATTGTAAGCAATAACTGCCTATGAAGACAGATATTCCTCTCTGTGGAACCCTTGCTATTGGACGTTTTATCTTTCAACATCTTTTTGTGAAGTTTACTCTTAAGAAGCAACAAAACATGGAGGCCAGCAATATTAAAAATGAATTTTTATTGTGCTAATCCTATGCCAGGTACTTTTCAAGTATCACTTCATTTAGCCTTGCCAATAATTCTATGAAGTAAGCACTATCATTAAACATGTTTAACTAAAATCTAAGACACAAAGAAGTTAAATAATTTGGGATGGTGGTATCAGCACTTGAACCAGCTTGAACTGAAAAGGGCAAGCCTTTAAATTCTTCACTATGCCTCCCCTGCTTCCCCAGAAGAGCAGTGCCTTAGAATTAGCTTTTCAAACAAAGTAATGCTTATTATTTTTGCTGTGCCTCTAATTGAAAGCACCCGACAGAAGCATTGCTAGGAGTTGGTGGATATTTTCTGATGAGTTTTTGGTCTGGTGATGAAGATGATGTCAATAATAGTTAAATTAGATCTATGTCTTCCTGTAGTAATGACTTAGCTTCCGTCACAACAAATCTTCTTATGATCTAGATAGTTTATCTATCTATTACAAAGCTAAGGAAACTGAGGCTTAGATAGTTTAACAGGTTCAAGGTCAAACAAATAGTAAATGATAGCACACAGACTTAAATCCAGATTTGCCTGAGTCTGGAGTCAGTAGAATTTTTATGATACTTCATTGCTTCAGCTGTTTACCTATTGCAAGATGTCAGAAAAGGTGTTTTCAAGGGTTGGCTTTAGGGAAGATTCATTTTTTAGTGAGCCAGATTTCCTTTCCCGACATTCATCCCCATCCTCTTTTCTCCAGCTGTAAGGACCTCACATAGCTCATCTTTTTTTGTAAAATTTTTTGACCAATTTGTTATCAACACTCCTTAAAAAGTGAGTGTCTTGTAGGCCTCCTAAGTAGGTGGGATAGTGATGCTGACGTGGAAGGGTATACACACTGCCAACAGCTTCATTTTTCTATAAAATCTTCCTTCTCTCCAAGACACCCCATGACTAAGTGGTACATTTGTGTGAGAATATATATATATATATATATATATATATATATATATATTCTGCGGTGTGTGTGTGTGTCTGTGTGTATCTATATAGATATATGGATCTATTTAATGTTACCTCATCTAAATTCAAGATGGTCTCTATTCAACCATTCTGCCTATGTAAAAATAATGGTGGCAACTCAGAGAAGGCCCTTTTCACTTTTCACCTTCTACTGTTGCAACTTGGCCACTCTCCTCTCTCTCTCTCTTCCCTGACTTCATCTCTTTATTTCTCCTTTCTTTCTTTTATACACACAGAAACACAAAATCATCTTCAATTCCTACATGCATTTTAAAAATGCTCTTAAATGATAACATTTCATTCGGTTCACTTATGGGAAAGTATGAAAATCAAAAGCTTCATCTCCATAGGGCTATTTGCATTTTGAGCCTCAGCTGCAGCTTGCAGAATGAAAAGTTTATCTCACTAAAAGGAATTTCATACACCAGTGACCAGCTATTACAGAAAATAGGGTATATTTCTTCAAATCCTGTATAAACACAGCCTGATCTGGGCTAATGGGCAAAGCAAGTTTGAGGGGCATCGCTAGGCCTATCTTAATAGGCATTGGCCACAGTAATGATCGCCTGATGGTTTGTGTTTTAAATATGCACCACTTGAGACACACTCTGTAATTCAGACGGGTAACACTAACATTGCGAAAAGCAGAAGCTGCACAATAACTATATCCCTTTCATTTTCTAAACACATTTATCAAAACCTGGCAAGACATCGCCCCCAATTGAATAAACAAAACTAAGATCAGTGTCTTTTTCTCAGGGGTGTTCTG
Source organism: Rhinopithecus roxellana (assembly GCF_007565055.1). NCBI lineage: Eukaryota > Metazoa > Chordata > Mammalia > Primates > Cercopithecidae > Rhinopithecus > Rhinopithecus roxellana. Next base: position 140,636,361 of record NC_044553.1, on the reverse strand, counting down.
TCTGTACCAGCAGGAAAATGTTAAGCTAACACCATTTATTCACAACACTGATAACCCAGCAAATTTGCTCAGCATCTCTGCTGCTCGGGGGAAAGATTCTTTTATATGGGACCTTGCCTTCCATCTCTCTCTCTCTCTCTCTCTCTCTCTCTCTCTCTCTCTCTCTCTCTCTCTCTCTCTCTCTCTCTCTCTCTCCTCTTTCTCTTCCTCCCACTTTATCAAGGAGCAAACAGGCCTCTTGGGACAGTCTACCTCTGTTATCTCTCCCTTCTCCTCCTTACAGGTTTCTCTATCTGTAGGTTTAGCTGCTGCTGTTTTTGTGATGGTGCAGCCAAGTTTCAAAACAACACATTGATTCTTTTTTTCTGCAGGAAAATTTGCTTCTATAATTGCCTCGGGGAGGAGAAAAGTTCCAGGAGAAAGAGAGGTAGCACTTTCATTCACAATAATTCAACTGGGAAGTTTAAACATAATTTCCTCACTGAGAATTTCATTAGATTTTACCTGGGTCATTCCCATGGAAACTTTAATCCTCAGCTGAGATGTCATCTCTCCTGAGAAGACTTCCTGACCCCTGAATTTTTGTAGGGTTATTCTTCTCCAGGGTGCTGAATCCCTTTTCAGTGTTGCTATTATCTTCCTTGATTTTAATTTTCTGATTGTCTGCCCTAGTTGATTGTCAAGTCTTGAGAGTATGATCTAAGCCTGTGTAATATATCCCTGTAGCCCTCGTATCTAACTATGTTCGGCTAAGGCAGACATTTTATTTAATGGAAAAAAGAATCACATCTCTATTACTCAGTGGAATTCTGGTGAGAGTCAACTGTGGTTTAGTGAGATCAGTTCATCCTCATCTTGATCCTAAAGCCTTCAAAGTCATGTTGCGGATCAGCTTGGAAATCTCTATGATACCACAGAAAATTTAATTGCAGTAAGTTTATTTAACTCGATGCTGATTGAGGATTCTACCCCAAAGCTCTAGTGACTGGCAAATAATATATTACTTCTTAGGGTAACCATGAATCAGAGATTCAGAAAAACAGAAATAATATTTAGCACCTATACTGTTTTTCTTTTCATTTTGGTTTTTAATTAGCAGCCCAGTGTTATTTTAGAACTCAGGTGTAGATTGAAGATAGAAAGAAATGTAGGTTGAAGAGAAAACAGAAGAAACGCAAGAATTCTGGAATTTTTTCTTTCTTGTGATTAGCATTAGGGAAAATGAGCCTAATCACTTCTACCAGGCTGAGTCAGGTGCCAACAGAGGAAGATGTAAATATTAACAAGTATGAAAACAAAAGCCACCCTTTCCCCCTGAAGTCCATGGGCACTGTTTCTAACTGCAACACCCAACTGTCTCTTGTGTGAAGTTATCAGAGCTCTGAAGCCACTTGCGAAAGATATATTGAGAAAAACTGTGCAGTTAGTGTTGGGTGAGAAAGCCTTATGGGAAGAAACCCCAAATGAAATGTGATAATGAACCAAAAAACTTGGAACTGTCTGGGGATTAATAATCAACAAATGAGAGTGAGGGAAGCTTCAAACATAGCCAGAAATAGAGCCCTGAAGTACGAGGAGTTGACATGATTGACAATACAAGATTTTGTTGATTTGGGAGTCAGGTAAAGAGTGGATCCTAGTATCCGTGGTCACCTGACTCTGCCACTGCCCTGCTGCAGCTGCCTGGGTTGATTCTCTTGCTGGGCCTTGGAGAGGCAGATCTCCTACAACATGAAAAGGCCGCTCTCATGAGCCTGGAGCCTCGAAACAGCCTACACATACCACCTTTTTGGTATCCAGTCTCCACACTGGAAATAAAGTCTTTTAGATAAATGTATTCCGTATTAAACTATGCATGTTTACGATACAAATTATAAAAGCACACAAAATTGTCTAAGAGGAAAAAAGTATGCCAATAACAATAACTTATAAATCTTTTAAATGTTTACAGTTGAAGAGCATCATTTCAGATGTGTTTCCATGTAAAAAAAAAAAAAGGCAGATAGAAATATAAATGATTGAAAATATTACATAAAATTGTAGTTAAACATCTTAAGTCATTATATTAAAATTATAAAATTCAGTTTCACTTCTTTAAGAAAAAGCTGTGGAGAAGATGAAGAAAATGTTGGCCTCCTTATAAATATTTCTGGTGACAAGTAGATGTTAATTGGTGATCATTGAAATATAAAATTATTTAAAAAATTAAAAACATGTTTGCTTAATACATTATATTTTTAAACTCATATTTTATATTTACTATTTAGGGATTCCCTGATATAAAAAAATGAGGTAATGTAGTCTTTCTTCTACCTTCAATCTCTTTTAATCACCCAGTTTTTGTTATTATATTGTTATTATTACATATTCAATGCTTCTACTTACATAAAGTAATACCAATCTAAGAGGCTGAACCAAGACACAAACTTAAGACTCCAAATAGTGACTTCTAACATCTACTTGATTTTTTTATAGAATTTTTAGCATATTTTACTTAGGAACTGTATAGCATCGATTATTTTTTAATTCTCTTTAAGAATCCTTGGTTCATATGTCAATCAAGCTGCCTAAGTTCAAAGATGTGTCCATCACTTCAAAGTTGTGTGAACTTGAGCACATTGCTCCATCTTAATAATTAGTTTCCCCTTCTTTAAGATGAGATAATAAAATTCCTATTTCATTGGGTGGTTGTAAAGATGGAATGAAATGGCTGGACACAGTGGCTCACACCTGTAATTCTAGCACTTTGGGAGGCCAAGGTAGGCAGATCACCTGAGGTCAGGGGTTCAGTACTAGCCTGGCCAAGATGGAGAAACCCCATCTCTAGTAAAAATACAAAAATTAGCCGGGCATTGTGGCGGGCATCTGTAATCCCAGCCAGGAGACGAAGGTAGCAGTGAGCTGAGATCACGTCACTACACTCCAGCCTGGGTGACAGAGCCAGTCTCAAAAAAAAGACTGAATAAAATAATTTAAGCATACATAGTATTAGCACTTAGTACGACACATAACAATAGTAAATAATCAGTCATTGGCAGCTATGACCTTGTTATTATTGTTATTGTTATTGTTGCTAGTAGCATTATATATGTTTCCCTATCTACCTTGATCTAATTTCATAGAAATCCCTTTCTCAAAATATGTTCCAGTGCTACTGAATTTTTTGGACCTCAGAATACCCCATGTCCTCCCATTTTTCATACTTGGCATCTGCAGTCCTTTCTGGTTGAATGTGTTTGCTCCACTTTAGAAGAATTAACATTCTGTCCACCTGCCAAATTGCTAATCTCTTTAAGGATCTTCTTAATGTATTCCCAACTGAGAGATATTTACTGATTGGCTTCCATTTTATTCTTCAGTCTTGTTTCATAGTTTATCACATTGTGTGATAGATTATTTTTACCTGACTATTCTAATATTTCCTTTCTTATGCTTACTGTTAATCAGTTCAACATTATTGGTCTTTACTTACTGTAATATTATTATATTTTAGTAAGATGGTAGCCACTCTAGGAAAATAACAAAGTGAGAAACATGAAATAAACATAGGAAGTATATGTCAATTGAAGAATGACCAGGACGAAAATTGGTTCAAGTTTTCCCACCTTAAATTATTAGCTCTTCAAATAAACCATTTAAGCATACTCTAAGAAAAAATTAGGGAATTTAAAAAATATAATAATGTGATCCATAACAATTTTACTATCGTCACAAAAATTGTTCATTTTCATCAGTTCTCTTGAAATCAATATACTGGCTCTTCATTTTTTGAATTGACCCAAAAACCTGGGGCTTTGTGCCCAGGTGTACACCTCAGCATTATCATTCAGAGTAAAGTTACTCAACTAAGTCATTTCTTTCCATTTAGAAAGTAATTTGAAAATGCTTCAAATATTTTAAATTGACTAGTTGTATCATTTAATTTAAATGTAGCAAGACAGTGACTTTATCTTCATTCCTAAAGTGTTATTAAAATGATGGATCCATCCTTAATAAAGATAAAGGTCACATAACTTAAGAGCAAAAAAACTCTTATACACCAGCCATTTTTCTAAGCCTTTTGCCTATGCCGAGTCATTTAATCTTCCCAGCTATATAAACTACATACTAAATTATCCTGATTTGTAGATGAGGAAACTGATGCACAGGGATTTTCACAACTTGCTTGTCATCAAAGAAAGTATTAATGGAGGAGCCAAAATTAAAATCCATGTGGTTTGGCTCCAGATGTCTTGTTGTTAAAACATTAACAATAGTGATATATATATATATATACACACACACACACACATACAGATATATATGTACATATATGAATATATACATATGTACATATATAAATATATACATATTCGTATATACATATTCATATATGCATATATAGGAATATATACATATATTATATGAAATAAAAAAATTCTAAAACTGTTTTTTAAAAAATGTTTTAGAAACAATGGGAGCTAAAAAGGAAGCATGCTCAGCCTGGTCAAATGCAATATGCAAATGAATAGTCAAGATGAATTTAAGAGAAAAATAGAAGGACCAATACTATTAGATACAATTTTTATCGTCCTCTTATTGAATAACTTTAAACATTTTAAGATTAAATTATCTAAAAGGACTTTACAAGCACCAAGAGGTTAAATACAGAAGACTGCAGAAACAGATTAGTGAAGCCACTGGTGCAAATATGCTCTGTAACCCTGGGACACAGATTCCTCATTTCACTTATTGATGTATTTCATCATGTAATCCTCATGAGAACCCAGAAAGTCTTATCTTCCCCATTACAATCTTAACTCCATCACTGTTTTACATATTAAAAATCAAAGAGACTGGGCATGGTGGTTTACGCCTATAATCCCAGCACTTTGGGAGGCTGAGGCATGCGGATCACGAGGTTAGGAGATCGAGACTATCCTGATCCTGGCTAACACAGTGAAACCCCACCTCTACTAAAAATACAAAAAATTACCCGGGCACGGTAGCATGCTCCTGTAATCCCAGCTTCTCGGGAGACCGAGGTAGGAGAATCACTTGGACCCTGGAGGAGGAGGTTGCAGTGAGCCGAGATCTCCCCACTGCACTCCAGCCTGGGCGACAGAGCAAGACTCTGCCTCAAAAAGGAAAAAAAAAAAAAAAAATCCAAGCAAAACAACAATAGCAAAAAACTGAATTACAAAAGATGGAGTAACTTGCCCAGAGTTACGTGGTAATAAGGTGATTAGGTAAGTAAGTAAGTAATCCACGCCTTCAAGCTCCAGACTCAAGACACCTCACTATCCTGCTGAGATCTCTCAGATTAAAGCATAGTCCAACCAGTTATCTGTAGTAATGCTGATCTGACATGCAGATGTTCCGATGATATAGGTACAACTGCTGACCCAAGGGAGGTTGGGGCAGAGACTGGCGTCGTTGCCAATACATTACTGGCCCATCACGTTTGCACCCAGTCTGCCTCTAATGGTCAACAGTAACCTGGAACTGATTTATGAGAGACCCTTGATTCTTTTAATCTGGGCATTACTTGGAACTTTTCTGTAGATACAAAACATCTTCTCAAATAGAAAGAAAAGTGGATGGGAACTTAAAAACATCAAGATAAAACACATTTATGTAACATTAACAAGCAACATCTTATCATTTAAATAAGCATTATTTTGTATTAATCCAACCAGGATCACTATAACATTCAAACAGGGAGACGGGAGAAGTAGAAATAATAAGAAGAAACCTCACCTTTCTAAGACACATATAGGCTTTCACTTGTCTATTTGTTGATTAAATATTTAAAGAAGAATTTGTTTATTTTCCATCACTCTGGAAGGAACCTCCTTTACTTAGGCATTTTTCATCCTATAAAACCAGGCCCTTGTTCTAGTATCGCTGCCAGAACCCAATACTTAACACTATTTTAATAGGCAAAGATTAATTTTTGCAACAAAGATTATGGAAAAGAAAGTAGATGCCAGGCAACAACTAGAGAAATATTCTTCTCTTTAAAAGGATTGAATTAAGTCCCCAGATTCCATTTAGACAAACTTGAGTGCTTTATTTGTAAAGTTGGTTTTCGAATTTTGCAAAGTCTGCCTATTGTTTTTAGATATTCAGAGAAGCCTTGAAATTCCCAGTGTCAAGGGCACAACAGAATCTGTAATCTGCAAGCAACTCAGTTCATCAGCATTAATTATTGCTCTGCCAGGCTTGTAAACAAATTTAATCAGAAGTCTAATGCAGAGGCCCCAGTGAGGATGCCACCTATTTCTCTGCCTGCTCATTCCCAGTCCCCTTCTAGTTCTCCACTTCTCTCCCATTAACTGTTGTCTTTCCAGGCTTTTGAGCAGTTCCAATTTCTCTTCTTATGTTTTCTGCTTTCTCCCTGGGTGGGCACATCTGCCTTCCTGGCTTCAGCTAAAACCTCTATTATGATGACTTCTAATTATACATTTTCAGTATCAGCCTTTTTCAGAAGTTTCACACCTGTCTTTCTTACTGCCTACTAAATACAACTCAAACCATCATTTCCAGAACTGGCTCATGCTGTTCCTCTACCCTCAAGTTGATAAGTGTTTCTCCCCCAAGCTCTCACTCTGAGCCAGTGTCTCCACATTGCATAACCAATGTGCATAAAAAGAAAACCTCAGATTCATCCATGACTCAACTCTCTCAGACCCTTGATTCTTTTAATCTGAGCATTACTTGGAACTTTTCTGTAGGTGTAAAATATCTTCTCAAGTAGAAAGAAAAGTGGGTGGGAACTTAAAAACATCAGGAAAAAACACATTTATGTAACATTAACAAGCAACATTTTATTTAAATAAGCATAATTTTGAATTAATCCAACCAGGATCACTGTAACAAATTCAAATAGGGAGGCAGGAGATTCATCCATGACTCAACTCTCTCCTTTATTCCTACATTACCCTGCCACATAAAGTCATTGGATTACCACAGTCCTACCACAGGACTCTCCAAAGTTGTTCCTGTTTGGTAACTAATGCCTGATGTGAGTTTCTTCTCATTTCCACCTGACTGATTCCCAGTCTTCATCAGTCTGACTCTCATCCCATTTATATCTCTCCCATGCTCCCATGCAACTGTGCGATCTTTTTAAATATCAAATATTTTACTCTTCTGTTTTTAAATTTTCAGCAAATTATTTACAAAGAAAGTTTGATGAAATAGATAAAAGTTTTAGCTTTTTATTTTGAATCTCAGCAGGTTACTTTCTTAAGAGTTTGCTTCACATTGTTCTCAAAATAAATCAAAGCTCTTTAGCCTGACATTCATGATCAATGGTCATCAGTTACACTTTAGACGTTCTGTCTTATCATATTCTCCATAACCATTGTAATCTGGACACACTGAAATATGTGCATTGCTCACTACTGCTATCGTAACAGTTCCTGAGATAGTAAGCACTGAATAAACGCTTGTTAAATAGATGAATGAACAAGTTGTTCACTGCAGCCAATCCTTGCAGAGCTTTGTATACACTCCCTGTTTGCCTTTGTACATTCTGTACTCTCTATTTGTCATTCTTGTACTGCTCTTCCAGGCCTGGCCAATAACTGCTACCCTTTCTCCAGAAATCTAGCTGGTGTTCAACCTTTTAACTCACTTTCCATTAACTAACTCAACAAATATGTATTGAGCACATTCCAAGAGCTTGGCACCTAGAATACAAGAACCACACAGTCTAATGCAAAAAGCAATTGCGTAGTTCCTCACATTCTGTCCTACATATTCACATAGTCTCTTCTCTATATCCCCAAAGAACTTGGTACATAAATAACATTTTTATATCACTCAGAATCATTGTATTAATTTATTTAAAAATCGCTCTCCAAGTTAGAATCTGTTGTACTTCAGGACTACATCCCACTACCCTATACTTTCTTTTTTATCCTCCCAAAGTCAGCACACTTTCTGGCAAAGAGTGAGCTATCAATAAATGGTAGTTATTTATGTAATTATTATGAGAGTACAATATAGTAGTATAAGCCTATGTTCTCTGATCAGATTGCCAACTTGCAACACAGGCAATCTCACTTCTTCAAGGAGGACCGGGTTGTGTTGATTTATCTCCCTGGTCTCAGCATCTTTGTAAGTCAGATGGGACAGTGCCTACCTCATAGAATTTTTGTAAGTATGAGGAGATGAAATATGATGAACTGTGAAATGGGGACATATTGAATGCTTGTCAGCTGTTTTCCTGATTTAGAAATATAAAAATACGGTATTGGTAATATAAACTTAATAGATTGGATAAATGGAAGGATGTAGACAAGAATGAACTATGGAGTAAGTAGATCCGTTCTTCCTACATTAAAAAACTCTTACAGGAAAGTAGCAGAAAATAGCATACAGAACAGATGACCCTATGTTACAGTAAAACTGGAAAAAGACATTTAGTAGACACCTATTTAAAAGGAGCAAGAAGGTGATATCAAAATATACTCCATATATTATTTTAATGCTAACTTTTCATGGTAAATTATATAAAATTATTTCAGAATATGAATCTAGTTATTTTAAACACATTTATTTGTTGTTTTAATTCCTGATTTAAAAAACACTGAAAGGTATAGACATGCAGCCTGCAGGGAACACAAAATCAGAATTCTGGAGCTATGAAAGGGCAAAAGCAGGTTAAAAGATTCCACCTCTATCTCTCTACTCAGGCTCGGTTACAATATTGCTTATTTCTGTTTTTACACTCCCTCTTCTATGGGGCTTTTGTTTTCATTTCTATTTCTTTGACAGGTATTTAACTAATGAGTGGTGAAGTATACAGGAAGAACCTTCACCAGGTCCAGACACTAGGATTAGGTGAAGCTGATTTGCCATAGACATTACAATGGCATTTTTATGGACTACTCAGACCACTCGGTTCAAAGAACATCCCTCTCCAGGATCGTCTTTTGTGTTTCCTTAAATACAAGATGAACTCCTCTCCACATATGAACTCTGAGTAGGGCACTGAATGGCATCGAACTCTTAAGTCCTCTCCAAAGCATATATTTTAATGACAGGGTATGTTTAGAGGTCACAGCTCAGCTTCAATTGATTGTCTGTAATTCTCAAGAGTTTTTATATGCAATGCCTACATTTTCTTGTCATTCTTCTGAAGGAAACCATCATTTTGATGTGAAGAAACTAGAAATGATGAGCATACATCCAAAAGCAAGCTGTGTACTGAAGCAAAGAGCAATTTTGTAAACTTTCCTACATAATTTCAATGTAAAAATCACTATGAGAAACCAGAAGAAACAAAATGTTAAGGCAACTACCCAAAAGTAAGTAAATGAAATGGGAAGGCAATTGGAAATTTTCAAATGTTTAGTGTATTAGTCCATTTTCATATTGCTGATAAAGACATACCTGAGACTGGGAAGAAATAGAGGTTTAATTTGACTTATACTTGGCTGGAGAAGTCTCACAATCATGGCAGAGGGTGAAAGGCACTTCTTACATGGTGGCAGCAAGAGAAACTGAGAAAGAAACAGAAGTGGAAACCCCTGATAAACCCATCAGATCTCATGAGACTTATTCAGGAGAATACCAAGGGTAAGACGGGCCCTCATGATTCAATTACCTCCCACTGGATCTCTCTCACAACATGTGGGAATTATGGGAGATACAATTCAAGTTGAGATATGGGTGGGGGCACAGCAAAACCACGTCAGTTACTAGTTACAAGGTCTCAAATTTGAATTGTGTCCTTATTTAATTCTTCTACTCAGCACCTTGGGAAAATTATAAGTAAGAAAGTTTAGTAAGCTAAAATAATTTTTGTGACCAAATATGCTAAGATGCAGATACAATAGTTGAATTAATATCTATCTAAATACAAAATATATACTATTGACCCAGTATCTTGCTACCTATAGGATATACTGTTGAACTCTAGGACTGCCTTGAATTTATGACAAAAAGTAAGTTGAAGTTGTATTTTTAAAGGGAATGTTAAAAGTATTTGAAGACTTTTTACTCTCTTTTAAAAATTAAATCATGCACTAGTGAGTCCATTTATAATCTTCCTTGGTTTATGATTTTATAAATAAACATGGCATTGCTTTTGGCAGTGTGTCAATCTGACTTGTTTCACAATATAAACTGAATGAAGTCATGGAACAGCTTTTTCTGGCCAGGCCATAACAATATAATTTACACCATATTAGCCTTTTCATATAACATTGATTTTTCATGCTGAATGTCTTCCAAAACCACAATAGAAGCTAATTCTGTGTTAAGGAACAACAGTATCAAATTAATTGTTAAGGTGTGTGCCAATTGAAATATTGAGTTGATAATACAAAGTAAATATTCACTTCTTCTAAAAGCGTTGGATTCACCCATAACTAAAGTCATATGTGATGAAAGAATCTAAAAAAAAAAAAAAAAAAAAAAAAAAAAAAAGGCTGAAAACCAAAAGTAATTATACGCTAGGACCATAAATAAGAGTTTTTACCAAATATTGAATATGAAGGCTATCAGTATTAGAAAAAAGAATCAATTGAAATAATTCAACAAGAAATTTTTTATATGAAATATTATAATAAAAAATATAAGCTAAGATTCAAGAAATATTTGCAAATCAGTTGTTCTTTAGACTGTGCAAAACTTTCTTCACAGAATGTTTTCAATGCTGACTCCTGTATAAGCATCCTTGTTCATCACTTTAAACACTGAGAAGTTCTCAATCTCTTATTAGATTAGATTTTGGAGTAGAAATTTCTTGGTATCCACCCCTAAATCCCTCAATCGAGATGCTTACTTTTTTAATCAAATAGTGCTTAGAGGCCAAAACAAACTAAAAAGCTTTTAATCTGCTTTGTTCCTTTGTTCCTTGAGCCTGTTGAATTTTAGATTTGTAAATTTGGGTCAAGACCAAGTAATTAACCTTTGAAACAATATATAATTTATGAAAACATTATTTTTAGACAATTTCAAACATAAAATATTGTTATAGCAGTAGAAAGAACTCCTGTGTGCTTTCAACCAAATCCCACATTTGTTAAAGTTTTACATTATTTGCTCCATTCACAGAAAATATTCCAGATTCCCTCAGAAAACAAACAAACAAAAACATTATATTTTGCTTCCATCCACCCCCCAAATGAGGAACTCAACACTGTTTCAATGCTATAATCCAATTCACAGACCATCTTCCAATTAGGTCAAATGTCTCAATGGTCTGGACAATATCTCTTCTTTCCATTCCTATCCAGTTTCCTTTAATCGGGAATTATCTCTCAGTCTTGCCTTTGCTTTCACATCCTTGACACCTTCAAAGAGTCTAGATGACCCCCAGTCAATGTCTGCCCAATATTTCCCCTCTTGAGCAGACTCAAGTTTGGCATTCCTAGCAGAAACATCCCAGGTATGATACTATGCAGTGTAGCACATCAGAAGAGACACAAGTTCAATACTCCACTATCATCACTGGTGTTGTAAACATGACAAATGGGTGACATTTCTGCTAGCTTTCTCCATACACAATAATATGTTTGCCCTTTGTAATAAGTAAAATTTTATGGAAAGATTTTCTTAGATTGTGTCAATATCCTGTTGGCATTAGACTCTACTGACCAGTCTTTGGCATCCTGTGATGATTCTTACCTAAAGTACCCACCAATATGATTGCCGAATGGTGATTTTTCATTTCTATCACTGTTTCTACGTTTAACGCTTGGTATTTTATCACAAGGAATGACAATACACTCATTGATACATATACTTATATCATTATCGGCACATGTAATTTTATTTTTTTCTATGCTTGTAATCTGTTATTATTATTTTGATACTCATATTGTTCTATATTTGTCCAATGGGTTCTCCTTCTAGTTGACTGCTGTGTCCTTTTGACAAATTTATCTCATTTTTCTAATGTTTGTTTTGAGATATACTTCATATGCCATACAAATCACTCATTTAAAGTATATAATTCGACAAGTATAGTATACTCACAGAATAATACAAAAGTTAACCCAATCTAAGTTTAGAAATATTTTCATTACTCCTCAAAAAAAAAGAATCCCCACTAAGCAACAGCAGTAATTGCTTTTACTAAGCCCTCAGTAATTACCTTCTGTCTGTATAGATTTCCCCACTCCAGATATTTCATACAAATAGAATCACAAAATCATACAATATGTGTTCTTTTGTGACTAGACTCTTTCATTTAGTGCAATGTTGTCATGGTTTGCCCATGAAGTGGCATAAATCAGTACTTTTTTTTTCTATTGCCAAATAATATTCTCTTATGCAGATTTTCTTTTTTCTACCCATCAATTAACAGATGTATTATTCAAGGTTCAGTCAGAACAAATGAACTCAATAGGAGATATCTGTTAAAATATTTACTCCCATGAATTGGCTTATGTGATTATAAGGACTGGTGAGACAAATCCAAAGTCTACAAGGAAGGCCATGAGAAAAGATGAACTACACTTTTTAGGCATAGATGAAGCTGTTGTTCACCAAAGCAGAGTTTCTTCATCAGGGAAGTCTCAGCTCTGCTCTTAACGACTTTCACCTAATTAAATAAGGCCTAACTCAGATTATCCAAATAATTCCTCTTAATTTAAAGTTAACTGATTATTGACTTTAATTATATATATCAAATACCTTCCCAACAACACCTATCATAGTGTTTGATTACATAACTGGGGATTGTAAACTAGCCAAGTTGACATATCCAGAAAAAAAAATCAAAATAGATTATTTGGGGTTTTCTATTTTTTAATATAATATGAATAATGTTGCCATAAACATTCTTGCTTAGGTTTTTTTTTTTTTTTTTGAATATGTGTTTTCATTTCTCTTGGATATATAACTAGAAATGAAATTGCTGAGTCATAGGGGAACTCTATGATACATTTAAGGAACTGCCAAACTGTCTTTCAAACTGGCTGCAACATTTTTAATTGTTACCTTTATGTGAGGATGTTTGTGAGAGTTCCCATTGTTCTACTTCTGTGTCATCTCATATTGTCTCTCATTTTGTTTATAGACATTAGGAGGATGTGAAGTTGTATCTTATAGCAGTTTTACTTTGCATTTACCTAATGGATAATGGTGTTAAGCATTTTTTTTATATGCTCATTCGTATAACTTCTTTGGAGAAATATCTCCTCAAAGCTTTGTCCAGTTTTTAATTGGGCTATTTGAATGTTTTAATTATTTAGTCCTAAGAATTCTTTATATAATCCAGATATTAAACCCTTATCAAATATAAGGTTTGTAAAACTTTCTCATAAACTGTGAATTACTATTTAACTGTCTTGATAGTATTATTTACAGTGCAATTTTTTATTTTGATTTAGTTTAATTTACTGTTTCATTTGCCTCTTTCGCATTTAGTATTATATTTAAGAAACCATTGCTTAGTTGAAGGTCACAACGATTTATTACTATGTTTTCTTCTAACAATTTTATATTTCCAGAACCTAGATTTAGGTTTAGATATATTGAGCTAATTTTTGTGTAAAAGTTATACTTTTACTTTGGCTATTACTTTTGTGTGAAAGTAATACATTATGAAGAGGCCCCACTTCATTATTTTGTATGTGGATATCCAGTTGTCCCATTGTTACTTATTGAAAAGTCATTTTTCTCCATTGACTTATAAGTCAAAATTAAATTGATAATACATAGCAGGGTTTATTTCAGGACTCTCAATTCCATTCAAGTGACATGTAAGAATAACCATATATCAGTACCACACTGTCTTTACTATGGTACTTGTACATTAAGTATGAAATAAGGAAGTGAGTCCTCCAAATTTGATTTTCTTTTTAAAGATTGTTTTAAGACCAAGAATAGACAAACCAACATTGAAAAAGAAATAAAATATATTTATTACTCTATACATTTTAAGTATTCTATGTTTTATATTGGTTTACAACTTATAGTTTTATTAAAATATATCAACACATGTAATTATGACTGATGATATATTTATAAAATATGTAAATATTTATATATTTTGTATTAATATATGCTAATATAAGTATATATTTATTTATTTTGTATTATATAGATTTTAGAATCAGTTTGCCAATTTTTTTTTTCAAAAAGCAAACTGGAAATTTGAAAGAGATCACTTTAAATTTATAAACCAATTTGAGGCATAGTGTCATCTTAACAATAGTCTTCCAATCCATGAACATAGGATGTCTTTTAATTTATTTAATGTTTTGTATTTTCCAGTGTACAAGTCCTGCACTTCTTATGTTTTAGTCTTAAATGTTTTGTTTGTTTTAATTCAATGTAGATACAATTACATTTTAAAAATAGTTTTTGATTGTTAATTATTAGTGTTTAGAAATACAATTGACTTTGTATGTCGATCTTCCTTTTTGCAACCTTGCTGAAATTGTTTATTAAGTCTAATAGTTTTATTGTGTATGTGGACTCCTGTAAAATCACATCATTTTTAAATATAGTTGAATTTAATTATTTTTTTCCAATCTGGATGGCCTTTATTACTTTTTCTTGCCTATTTGACTAGGCTAGAATCTTGAGTACAATATTAAATAGAAGTTGAGAGTGGGCATTCTTGTTTTATAATTTTAGATGGAAATGTTACTGTCCTTTACCAGTAAGTATAATGTTAGATTTTATTTTTGTGCAGATGTTCTTTTTCAGGTTAAGAAAGAAATACTGAATATGTAGATTTTATTTTATTTTGTTTTTTTCTAGTGATGTCTTTGCCTGCTTTTGGTATTTGGAAAATAATAACCCCTATAGAATGGGTTGAGAAGTGTTTTTTCCTTTTTCTTTTTTTGGGCTGGGAAGCAGAAAGTTAATATGGGTTGTGGGAAAAGCTTGTAAAAAATTGAAGCTAATTCTTCTTTAAACACTTTGGTAGAATTAACCAGTGAAGTGGTTTGGGTCTGGGCCTTGAGTTTTCTTTGCAGTAAGTTTTTAAATCACTAATGCAATCTCTTTACATGTTATAGGTTCACTGAGGGATTTTTTAGTCAATTTTAATAGTTTGTGTCTTGCTATGAATTTGTCCATTTCATCTAAGTTATTTAACTTAACATAGAGTTTTCATAGTATTCCCTTATAATGTTTTCATTTCCCTAGGGTTAGCAGTAATGTGTCCTTTTTTTATTCCTGATTTTGGTAATTTAGGACTTATCCCATTTTATCTTGGTCAGTCTAGTTAAAAGTTCATTGATTTTGTTGATCTTTCCAAGGAGCCACATTTTGGTTTTATATATTTTATTTTTCTATTAATTATTTTATTTATTTTTGCTCCAATATTTATTATTTATTTTCCTCTAATTGGTTTGGATTTAATTGCTTTTTTGTTTTCATTGTTTTGAGATAAAACTTATTTTATTTATATTTGATGTTCATTTTTTAATATCGGTGTGTACAGGCTATAAATATCCTTTGTAGCACTACTTTACCAGCATCTCATAAGTTTTGGTATGTTGTGTTTTTCTTTTCATTCACCATAAGGTATTTTTTAATTTCCTTGTGATTGCTTGATTAATCCCTTGTTACATATGATTGTGTTATTTCCACATATGTGAATTTTGCAATATTCCATGTATTTTTATTTTTAATTTAATTCCAATGTGATCAAAGAAACTACCTTGTATGACATCATGTCCTGTTAACTTATTCACACCTCATTTTATGACATAGCACAGAGTCTATCCTGAAGAATGTTCCATGTGCACTTGAAATGAATACATATTCTGCTGCTGTTCAGGGGAGTGTTCTAAAGATTCTGTCAAATCTAATTGGCTTATAATATTCAGCTCTTGTTTCCTTGTTGAGCTTTTGCCTGGTTCTCCTATCCATTATTAAAAATGAGAATAACAGACCAAATTGTTTTTCCCAAAAACATATATGTGGACTCTCTAACTCCTAGTACCTCAGAACGTTATTATATTTAGTAATAAGATTTTAAAGAGGAGGTTAAGCTAGAATTAAGCTGTTGGAATTGGCCCTAATTCACTATGACTAGTATCCTTATGAAAGGAGGAGATAACATAATGCATGTGCACAGAAGAAAAACTTATTAAGGAAATTCAAATGTTATACTAGAAAATACAAAAACAGATATAAGACACACAGAAAATAAAAATAAATCTTTCTCAATTATTTTCATTATAACCTATATTTTTAAATTGTGTCTCCTGCAGACAATATAGTGTTAGACATTTCTTCTTCATCAAATCTGAGGATGTCTGCCTTCTAATTGTTTTATTCTTTTAAACTTAATGTTATTATTAATATTGCTGGATTTATATCTGCCATTTTTCTTTTTATTTTCTATACATTTCATGTCTGTGTCATACACCTTTTCCTCTATGGCCTGTTTATATTTTCTAGTGTAACATCTCGATTTATTTAATAATTTTTTAAACTGTGTTTATTTTTAACTGTCTTCTAAGTGATTATTCTAGAGCTTACTATGTACATGTAGACACAGATATGTATGTATAAGTAGATGTGTATGTGTGTATATATGAATGTTCTTCAGATTTATAATTAATTCTAGTGAAATATAGAAAATTTACTTATGTAGTTTCACTCCCTTCTCCCAGTTGGACTATTCTGGTTACACATATTGCATCAGCGTACACAGCTATTATTATTACTTTACATAATCTTATGTCATAAAAGAAGCTCAGAGAAGAAAATTAAGTATACATTTATTAAGGTTTTAATGCTTTTATTCTTTCTGGTTCTATTCTTTCTTCCCGTGAATTCAGGTTACCATTTGATATCTTTCTTTCTACTCTTGTTAAAGTTTTGTCCCGTCCCCTCCTGTGTGTGCTTACCATCAAATATATTACATTTTTATATGTGATACAAGTTTTAAAAATCTGTTTATATAATTTTACACAAATATTAAATACAAAACACATATTATTTATTACTAAGTTAAGAAAGAGAATATGCAAATATAGTTCCTTTTTTCAATTTTTAGTTATTGTGACTACATAGGCGGTGCACATATTTATGATATTTATGGGATACATGAGGTACTTTGATACTGGAATGTAATGTGTAATAATCACATCATGGTATATGGAGTATCTATCCCATCAAGCATTTATTGTTTATATTATCAACAGTTCAATTATACTCCTTTAGTTATTTTTAAATGTACAATTAAATTATCATTGACTATAGTCACTCTGTTGTGCTATCAAATACTAGGGTTTTATTATTATTTATTTATTTATTTTTGCTTTAAGTTCCGGGATACATATGCAGAACATGCAGGCTTGTTACATAGGTATTCGTGTGCAGTGGTGGTTTGCTGTGCCTATTGACCTGTCCTCTAAGTTCCTTCCCCTCACCCCTCACCCGACAACAGACCCTGGTGTGTGTTGTTCTTCTCCCGGTGTCCATGTGTTTTCATTGCTCAACTTGCACTTATGAGTGAGAACATGCAGTGTTTGTTTTTCTGAGGATGATGACTTCCAGCTTCATCCATGTCCCTGCAAAGGATATGATGTCATTCCTTTTTATGGCTGCATAGTATTTCATGGTGTATATGTACCACATTTTCCTTATCCAGTCTATCACTGATGGGCATTTGGATTGGTTTCACAACTTTGCTATTGTAAACAGTGCTGCAGTAAACATACACGTGCATGTGTCTTTATAGTAGAATGATTTATTTTCCTTTGGGTATATACCCAGTAATGGGATTGCTGGGTCAAATGGTATTTCAAAAGGTTCTAGATCCTTGAGGAATCACCATACTGTCTTCCACAATGGTTGAACTAATTTGCATTCCCACCAACAGTGTACAATTCTAGGTTTTTTCATTCTTACTAACTACATTTTCATACCAGTTAACCATCTCCACTATTCCCCTCAACTACCCTCTCTAGCCACTGGTGACTATCTTTCTACTCTCTATCTCTGAGTTCAATTGTTTCAATGTTAAGCTCCTGCGAGTAAGTGAAAACAGATGACATTTGTCTTTCTGTGCCTGGCTTATTTCACTTAACATAATGACCTCCAGTTCCATACATATTGTTGCAAATGATAGGATATTATTCTTTTTTTATAGCTGAATAGTACTCCATTGTGTATATGTACCACATTTTCTTTATCCATTTGTCTGTTGATGGAGACTTAGATTGCTTCCAAATCTAAGCTAATGTGAACAATGCTGCAACAAACATGGAAATGCAGATACCCCTTTGATATATTGATTTCCTTTCATTTGAGTATATACCCAGCAGTGGGATTGTTGAATTGTATGATTGATCTATTTTCCATATTTTAAGGAACCTCTAAACTGTTCTTCATAGTGATTGTACTAATTTACATGCCCACCAACAGTGTGAGTTCCCTTTTCTCCATATCCTTTCTAGTATTTGCAATTGCCTGTCTTTTGAAGTGAGATATCGCATTGTAGTTTTGATTTGCATTTCTCTGATTATCAGTGATGTTGTACACTTTTTATATACCTGTTTTTCATTTGTATGTCTGCTTTTAAAAATTGTCTATTCAGGTCTTTTACCAATGTTTTAATCAGATTACTAGATTTTTTTCCTATGGAGTTGTTTGAACTCATTATATATTCTGCTTATTAATCATTTTTTCAGATAGGCAGTTTGAAAATATTTTCTCGCATACTTTGGGTTGTCTCTTCACTTTGTTGGTTGTTTTCTTTGCTGTGCAGAAGCTTTTTTAACTTGATGTGATACGATTTGTCCATTTTTGCTTTTGTCTGTGCTTGTAGTGTATTAGTCAAAACATCTTTGCCAGCTGGGCACGATGCCTCATGCCTGTAATCCTATCACTTTGGGAAGCTGAGGTGGGCGGATCACTTGAGGTCAGGAGTTCAAAATCAACCTGGCCATCATGATGAAACCCATCTCTACTAAAAATACAAAAAAAAAAAAAAAAAAAAAAAAATTAGCCAGGCATGGTGGCAGGCGCCTATAATCCCAGTTACTCAGGAGGCTGAGGCAGGAGAAGCACTTGAACATGGGAGGTAGAGGTTGCAATGAGCCGAGGTCACGCCACTGAACTCCAGCCTGGACAACAGAGCAAGACCTGTCTCAAAAAAACAAAATCTTTGTGCAGGTCAATTTCCTGGAGAGTTTCCCCAAAGTTTTTCTTTAGTAGTTTCAGAGTTTGAGGTCTTAGATTTAAATCTTTAATCAATTTTGATTTGATTTTTGTATATATTGAGAGAGATGAATCTAACTTCATTCTTCCACATATGAATATCCAGTTTTCCCAGAACCATTTATTAAAAGGACTGTCATTTCCCCGATGTAAGTTCTTGACACCTTTGTTGAAAACAAGCTCACAGTAGATGTATGGATTTGTTGCTGGGTTCTCTATTTTATTACATTGGTCTTTGTGTCTGTTTTTATGCCAGTACCATGCTATTTTGGTTACTATAGTTTTGTAGTATAATCTGAAGTCAGGTAATGTGACTTCTACGGTTATTATTATTTGTTTTTCCCTTTTGCTTGGGATAGCTTTGGCTATTCTGGGTCTCGTGTGGTTCCATATGAATGAATTTTAGAATTTTTTTTTTCTATTTCTCTGAATAATGTCATTAGTATTTTGATATGAGTTGTACTGAATCTGTAGATTGCTTTAGGGAGTATGGACATTTTGACAATATTGATTCTTCTAATTCATGAACATGGAATATCTTCCCATTTTTTGTGTCCTTTTAAATTTTTGTCATAGGTGTTTTATACCTTTTGTTGTAAAATTCATTCACTTCTTTGGTGAAGTTAATTCATAGGTATTTAATTTTATGTGTGACTGTCATAAATGGGATTAATTTTTATTTTTTTCACATTTTTCACTATTGACATACAGAAATGCTACTGATTTTTATATATTGATTTTGTATCTTACAACTTTATTGGATTTGTTTCTCAGTTATAGTAGTTTTTTGTGGCAGCTTAAAGGTTTTCCAAATAAAAGATTATATCATCTGCAAATAAGGATAAATTGACTTATTCTTTTCTGATTTGGACAATCTTTATTTCTTTTTCCTGTCTGATTGCTCTATCTAGAAATTCTAGTACTACATTGAATAACAGTGGTGAATCAGGGCATTCTTGTGTTTCAGATGTTAGAGAAAAGACTTTTGGTGTTTCTCCATTCAGTACATTGCTAGCTGTGGGTCTGTCATATATAGTTTTTATTATGTTATATTTCTTCTATACTCAACTTTTCAGTGTTTGCATCATGGCAGGGAAGTTGAAATTTATCAAATGCTTTTTCAGCATCAATTTAAACAAGCACACAATTTTTGTCCTTCATTCTGTTGATATGACATTTGACATTGATCGGTTTGCATATATTGAACAATCCTTGCATCCCTGCGATAAATCCCATTTGGTCATGATGAATGATCTTTTTAATGTATTGTTTAATTTGGTTTGCTAATATTTTGTTAAGGATTTTTGCAACAATGTTTATCAGAGATATTGGCTCGTGGTTTTCTTCTTTGGTTTTAGTATCGGGGTAATACTGGCCTCATAGAATGAGTTTGGAAGTGTTCCTTCCTTTTCTATTTTTCCAAATAGTTTGAGTAGCATTGGTATTAGTTCTTCTTTAAATGATTGGTAGAATTCAGCAGTGAAGCCATCAGTCCTGAGCTTTTTCTTTTCTGGGAGACTTTGTATTACAGCTTTGATCTCATTACTTGTTATTTGTCTGTTCAGGTTTTTAATTTCTTTCTAGTTCATTCTTGGTAGGTTGTATGTGTTTAGGAATTTATCTGTTTCCTATAATTTTCCACTTTGTTGCCATACAGTTTCTCAGAGTAGCCACTAATGATTATTTTTCAGTTTCTGCAGTATCAGTTGTAATTTCTCATTTTTTATCTCTGACTTTATTTATTTGGACCTTCTCTTTTTTAGTTAGTCTGGCTAAATGTTTGCCAATTTTATTTACCTTTTCAAAGAAACCTTTCTTTTCATTAATCTTTTGTATTTCCTCCATTTCAGTTTCAATTATTTCTCTTCTTCTACTAGTTTTTGGTTTGGTTTGCTTTTGCATTTCTAGCTCTTTAAGAGGCATTGCTAGGTTATTCATTTGAAGTTTTTTTTTTCTTTCTTTCTTTCTTGATGTAGGTACTTAGAGCTATAAATTTCCCCCTTAGTACTAATTTTGCTGTATCTCCTAGGTTTTGGTATGTTGTGTTTACATTATATTCACTTAAAACATTCTTCAATTTCCTTCTAAATTCTTTCAGTGACCCATTGGTCATTCAGGAGCATATAGTTTTATTTCTATGTGCTTGTATAGTTGCCAAATTTTATTTTATCATTGATTTCTACTTTCATTCCATTGTGGTCACAGAAGTTGCTTGATATTATTTTCATTTTTTGAATGTCTTGAGACTTGTTTTGTGATCTAACCTATGGTCTATCCTTGAGAATGAGTCATGTGCTGAGAAGAAGAATGTGTATTCTGCAGCTGTTGGATGAAATGCTCTGTAAATATCTATTGGTCCATTTATTCTATAGTGCAGAAATTTGAAGAAGTCTGAAGCTTCTTTGTTGATTTTCTGTCCGGAAGGTCTGAAATGCTGAAATTGGGGTGTTGAACTCTCCAGCTATTATTCTATTGAGGTCTAGTTTCTTCTTTAGCTCTAATAATATTTGCTTTATATATTTGGGCACTCCAGCATTGAAGGCATATGTGTCTATAATCTTTATGTCTCCTTGCTTACTTGACCGCTTTATGATTATATAATTACCTTCTTTGTCTCTTCTTGCAGTTTTGTCTTGAAATCTATCTTGTCTGATATAAACACAGTGTCTGTGGCTCTTTTTTTTCCCATTATTATGGAATATGTTTTTTCATCCCTTTCTTTCGGTCTAAATATATATATATCTTTGTAAGTGACGTGTGTTTCCTTTTGGCAACAGATATTGGGTCTTGTTTTTTTTTTTTTTTTTTCTTTATTCACTCAGTCACTCTGTGTTTTTTGATTGAAGAGTTTAGTCCATGTACATTCAATATTATTATTGATAAGCCAGAACTCATCTATGCCATTTTGTTATTTATTTTCTGCTTGCTTTGTGGTCTTATCTTCCTTTTTTTCCTTTCTGTCTTCGTTTTAGTGAAGGTGATTTTCTCTGGTGGTATGATTTCATTTCTTGCATTTTATTTTTTTTGTGTATCTGTTGTATGTTTTTTTTTTTTTTTTTTTTTATTTGAGGGTATCATGGGGCTTGCAAATCTTATAACCCATTATTTTAAACTGGTGACAGCACTCATGGAATAAACAAACAAGCAAGCAAAAAGATAACCAATGCAAACTCTACACTTTCACTTGTCCTCGTGCTTTTTAACTTTTGGTTGTTACTCTTTATGTTCTATTGTACTGCCTATGTTTTGAAAAGTTATAGTAGTTACGATTTTTAATTGTTTCATCATTTAGTCTTTCTATTTAAGAGTAGTTTACACACCACAATTACAGTGTTATAATATTCTGAGTTGTGTGTGCTTACCATTACCAGTGAGTTTTGTACCCTCAGTTTATTTTGTATTGCTATCATCCTTTCTTTCAGATTGGAGAACTCCTTTTGGCATTTCTTGTACAACAAGTCTGGTGTTGATAAAATCCCTCAGGTTTTCTTTCTCTTTTCTTTTCTTTTTTTTTTTAAATTTCTTTTCTTTCTTTCTTTTTTTTTTTTTTTTTTTAAATCAAGGAAAGTGTTTATTTCTCTTTCACGTTTAAAAAATACGTTTGCCAGATATACTCTTCTAGGGTAAAAGTTTTTGGATGTTTTTTTCCTTTCAGCACTTTAATATGTCATGCATGCCCTTCTCTCCAGGCCTGTGAAGCTTCCACTGAAAAATCTGCTGCCAGACATATTGGAGCTTCACTGTATGTTATTTGCTTCTTTTTTCTTGCTGCTTTTATGATCCTGTATTTATCCTTAACTTTTGGGAGATTGATTACTAAATGCCTTGAGGTAGTCCTTTTTGCACCGTGGTAAATCTGTTTCATATTCTATAACCTCCTGGTACTTGAATGTTGATGTTTCTCTAGGTTTGGGAAGTTTTCTGGTATTATCCCGTTGAATAAATTTTCTATCCCTATCTTTTTCTCTACCTCCTCTTAAAGACCAGCAAGAACTCTAAGACTTGGCCTTTTGAGGTTATTGTCTAGATCTCATAGGCATACTTAATACTATTTTTACCCTTTTCTTTTGTCTCCTCTATGTATTTTCAAATACATAAGCTCACGAATTTTCTTCTGCTTGATCAATTCTGCTATTAAAAAACTCTTATGCATTCATCAGTAGGTCAATTGCATTCTGTCAGCTCCAGAATTTCTGCTTGATTATTTTTAATTATTTTATTCTCTTTGTTAAATTTATTTGATATAACTCTGAATTCCTTCTCTCTGCTGTTTTGAATTTCTTTGAGTTTCCTCAGAACAGCTATTTTGAATTATCTATCTAAAAAGTCATTTAGCTGTCTTTCTCCAGGATTGGTCCCTGGTGCCTTATTTAGTTCATTTGGTGAGATCATGTTTTCCTGGACGCTCTGGATGCTTGTGGATATTCATTGGTGTTTGGTCAGTGAAGAGTTAGGTCTTTTATATAGTTTTTGCAGTCTGGGATTGTTTCTGCCCATCTTTCTTCAGAAGGCCTTCCAGGTTTTTAAAGGGACTTTGGCCGCCAGCTGGAAAATGCTGTAGTTCTTGCACATTCTTAGAGGTGCCACCATGGTGGTCTTGGATAGATCCAGAAGAATTCTCTAGATTACCAGGCAGAGACACTTGTTCTCTTTCCTTACTTTCTCCCAAACAAATGGAATCTTTCTTTTTCTTTTTTTTTTTTTTTTTTTTTTTTGAGACGGAGTCTCGCTCTGTGGCCCAGGTTGGAGTGCAGTGGCCGAATCTCAACTCACTGCAAGCTCCGCCTCCTGGGTTTACACCATTCTCCTGCCTCAGCCTCCCGAGTAGCTGGGACTACAGGCGCCCGCCACCTCGCCCGGCCAGGTTTTTGTATTTTTTAGTAGAGACGGGGTTTCACCGTGTTAGCCGGGATTGGTCTTGATCTCCTGACCTCGTGATCCACCCGTCTCAGCCTCCCAAAGTGCTGGGATTACAGGCTTGAGCCACCACGCCTGGCCACAAATGGAATCTTTCTCTCTGAGTGCTGAGCTGCTTGGACCTAGGGGTAGGGTGATGAAAGCACCCACCACCACTGGGGACTGCACTTGGGCAGACCTGAAACCAGCACAGCACTGGATCTCACCTAAGGCCTGCTGTAACCACTATCTGGCTACTGCCTATGTTCACCCAAGTCCCTAGGGCTCTATGATCAGCAAGTAAAGAAGCCATCTACGTTTGTGTCCTTCATTTCAGGGCAGTGAGTTCCTACAGGCCCCATGGGGAATCCAGAGAGCCAGTCTGGGAGCCAGTGATTGGAATTAGAAATGTATCTGATGTTCTGTTCTACTGCAGCTAAGCTGGCCCTCAAACCAGAAGACAAAATTCTTTCTGCTCTTCCCTCTCCTTTCCCCAGGAAGAAGAGCCTCTCCCAGTGGCTACCACCACCACCACCAGCCCATGGGGAGTATATTAGTCAGGGTTCTCTAAAGGGACAGAACTAATGGGATAGATGTATATATAAAGGGGAGTGTATTAAGGAGTATTAACTCACATGATCACAAGGTCCCACAATAGGCTGTCTGCAAGCTGAGGAGAAAGGAAGCCAGTCTGAGTTCCAAAGCTCAAGAATTTGGAATCTGATGTTTGAGGGCAGGAAACATCCAGCACAAGAGAAAGATGTGGGCTTGGAGGCAACGCCAGTCTAGCCTTTCACATTCTTCTGCCTGCTTTTATTCTAGCCACACCAGCAGCTGATTAGATTGTGCCCATCCAGATTGAGGGTGGGCCTGCCTTTCCCATTCCACCAACTCAAATGTTAATCTCCTTTGGCAACACCCATGCAGACACACCCAGGAACAATATTTTGCATCCTTCAATCCAATCAAGTTGACACTTGGTGTTAACCATCACAGGTTGTTCTGCCAGGCCACTACCAATGTTCATTTAAAGCCCAGGGGCTCATCAGTCAGCGTATAGTAAATGCTGTCTAGCCTGGGACTTTCCCTTCAGGGAAGTGATATCTCTTCTAGCCCTAGCAGATCCAGAAATGCTGCCCAACAGCCCCGGACAGGAATTGAGACTCCAAGAACCCACTTAGTGCTCTTCCCCACTGTGGCCAAGTTGGTACCTAAGGTGTAAGTCAAAGTCCTCTTTGCTTTTTCCTCTGCTTTTCTCAAGCAGGAGTCGCCACCGCAGCTGGGAATGTGCTGGGTCCTACATGAAGTCAGCATGTCTCGGAGTCTCACCTAAGCCCCACAACATACTATCTGGGTATTTCTGTTGGTTATTCAGGGGCCAAGGGCCCTTTAGCCAGCAGATAATAAATCCTGCCAGGAATGGGTACATCCCTTCAAGGCAGCAGTTTCCTTTCTGGCCCAGAGTGTGTCTAAAAATGTCATCAGGGAGCAAGGGCCTAGAATGGGGACCTCACAACTCTGCCCAGTGCCCTATCCTATTTTGGCTGAGCTGGTATCCAAAATGTGAGACAAAGTCCTCTTCCTCTTTACTCTTTGCTCTCCTCTCCTTAAGCAAAAGGAAGGAGTAACTTTTCTTGCTGTGAGCTGTGTTGCCTAGGGTAAGGGGAGGGGTGGTGCAAGCAATCCCTTAGCTGCCCTGTCTGGTGTCCCCTGGGTCACATGACACCCTAGTTCACTACCTGTCAGCCCAGCCCAGCACTAGGACTTGCCTAGGAATTGCAGTCTCTGTGTCCTAGGAAGCCTTTCAAGTTTACCTAGGACCCCAGAGCTTTTTAGACCACAGTGGTGAGGCCTCAAGAAACTCAAGTTCCAGCTGCTTGGTCGGTAATTCCCCTCTGGTTAAGGCAAATCCAAATGCTCCCTTCATGGGGAACACCAACTGAACCCAACATAGCTTTGCTCTCTGCTGTGACAGGGCTGCAATTGGAGTTTAATGCCAAGTCCCCAGTTGCTGTGCTCCCTCCCACAAGTGCACAGATTCTCTCTCCATGTCATGTGGCCACTGCCAGTGGACGAAGGAGGGATGGCATCCTCAATTCAAGACTGTCTTTCCTACCTTCAGTGTGTCTTTCAGCGATGTGAAGTTAATACGAGGTACTGTGATTGGCCATCTGATTTTTGGTTCTTATGTTGGTGCTTTTTCGAGTGTAGTTAGTTGTTAAAATTTGGTGTTTTTGCAGTGGTGATGATCAGTGGAGTCTTCTATTTAGCTATCTTGCTCCATCTGTGTGAACATTCATATTTAATTTTATAATTACCTATATAATTATCTTAACCAGTTATTTTTTGTTTCCATGGGGATTTCAATTACTCTCACCTGGTGTCACCTGCTTTGGCCTGAAAACTTCCTTTAGTATTTCTTGTAGGGCAGGACTGCTAGCAAAAAAATTCAACTTGTGTTTATTCAGGGATGTCTTTTTTTTTACTTTATTTTTGAAAGATAATTCTTGCTTGGTTTAAGATTTTTGTTAACAGTATTTGTTTTTATTCATTCAGTACTTTAATTATTTGTTTTATGTTATTCCCTTTTTTTCTAGAATTTTCTGATAAAAAAAATAGTTACTAATCTTGCTGAGTGATCTTATGTATCATGATAAGTTATTTTTCCTTTACTCTTTTCAGGAGTTTTTTCTTCATCTTCTTTCACAAAGACATTTACTATGTTGTCTGTATTTGAATCTCTTTGAGTTTAACCTTCTCGGAATTTCTTGAGGTTCTTGTAGGTATACAGGGATGTTTCCAATAAATTTAAAAATATTACACAATGTTTTCTTTTACTTTTTTTTTTTTTTTTTTTTTTTTTTTTTTTTTTGAGATGGAGTCTCGCTCTGTCGCCCAGGCTGGAGTGCAGTGGCCGGATCTCAGCTCACTGCAAGGTCTGCCTCCGGGGTTTACGCCATTTCCCTGCCTCAGCCTCCCGAGTAGCTGGGACTACAGGCGCCCACCACCTCACCCGGCTAAATTTTTTTTTGTATTTTTCTTTAGTAGAGACGGGGTTTCACTGTGTTAGCCAGGATGGTCTCGATCTCCTGACCTCGTGATCCACCCGTCTCGGCCTCCCTAAGTGCTGGGATTACAGGCTTGAGCCACCGAGCCCGGCCTTCTTTTACTATTTTAACTTCACTTTTCTTTCTCTCTCATCACTGTCTGGCATTTTCATTATGCATATGTTGGTTCACTTAATGATAATCTATATTTCTTTGAGGCCCTGTTTATTTGCCTTTGTTTTTTTTTTTTTTTTTTCTCTCTGTGTTCTGATTGAATAACCTTTATTGATCTATTTTCAAGTCCTCTATTTCTTTCTTAGGCCACCAAAAACCTATTGTCGAGCTAGCTTCTCTAGTGCATTTTTAATTTCATTTATTGTGCATGTTAAAATAATGTTTATTCCTTTTTAATACAACATCTTTTAATTGATATTTTCTATTTGATGACACATTATCTTAGTTTCAAATAATTATTTATATATGGTCTCCTGTACTAGGAACATGTTTGTACTGGTTGCTTTAAAGATTTTCTCCCAATCCAATGCCTAGGCCCTTCAAAAAGTAATTTTTATTGCCTGCCTTCTCCCATGCCCCGAGCGTAGGGGGTGCATTTTCTTGCTTCTTGGCATGTTCCATAATTTTTTAAACTGTCTATTTTGGGATAATATATTTTAGCAACTCTGGATACCAATTTTCTTTATCCCTGGGAGATGTGATGTTTTTTGCTTGATGGTTTATTTGGCTGGTGATTTGACTGAACTGACTCTGAAGTCTACAACTCTTCCAATGTGCAGCCTTTAATGTCTCTAAAAAGATTGTTTTTTATTTTTATTTTTTTATCTAGGATAAATATGGTTTATCGCTGTGTTGAAATACACCTCTTATTGGTTAAAGATTGTGTTTAAACCCTCTTACTTACCACTGAATGGGTGTGTGGCTTGGAGACTGCTATCACCCTTCAAGAAGCTTACATTTTTTCACTCACATTCAGAGCTTGAACCTGCTCTCTTTGTTCACTCCTGAAAGGCCCAACTACTGGGCATGCACAGGGTCTTCCACATTCTTGGAATATGTAATTTTATTTTTAAGGCTGTATTAAATAGAAATTGCCTCTGAGTCCGAATAAGTTATTATTCAGCTACCAGTTGGACAGTGATTATGTTTAAGTCCTCATGCCAGTAAGACTCACTCCTGATGGCTCTGTGTGTGACTTTGGAAATGTTTTCAGGTCTTTTCCATGTTCTACGCTGATAACTCCTGAATGATTGCATCCTAACACATACGCACAGTCTTCCCAACTGCCAGAGTTGACTGTGATCCCATAAAGACTCTTCTTGGCTATCTCTTTCCCTGGTTCTCTTTGTTAAACTTCTTATTGCTCTGCAATTTTGCTTTCTGCTATTTATATCATGGAGTTATAGGTATACTCTCTTAGTTGCTTTCCACGAAGATCTCCACTTTACTTTTCACTTTATCCTTTGCCATGGAAGTTTATACCCTCTCAGCTAAATGAAGTCAGTTTCTTCAGGTAGAGATAAGGAACTCTTTTTAAGGCTTGCTTCTCTCTGCTGTCTTTCCTCACGGGTAGGATCTCTGCACCACTGCGTAGGAACTGGAGGGACTTCTCCCAGAATGACACTTCTGCTTTAAAAGACAGTGCTAGGTGACCCCTTAATCTTTTTGACTTGCCTCTCCTGGTGTGAAACTCTGCTCACAGAGCCAGCTTTGGTGGGTAATCAGGTCCTAGTATTCTCAGCCTGCCAGCCTAGAATAGGGATTGTCCCCTAGAAGTTGGTTTTGGGTAAAGGAAGGTAGCCACAGACATCTCCACTGTGCCTGCCTGGCATAGTATATCTGCATCTTGGGGCTGGTGGCAATGAGAAATACTTGTGGCCTGCCCCTTCTGAGGTTAAGTAGTTTAAACTGGAAGGTAGAGGGAGAGAGAATCCTTTTCTTATGACAACAGTCACTAAGGTTACAACTCCCAGAGCAGTTTCATTGAGACAGAGCTGGGGGTAGGAGAGCAATGACAGTGAGGCTACATTAGCATTCACTGTCCTCAATGAAGTTTAGTAGGCTTTCTGAACGAATATTCCTCCATTATCTGTAACCCCTAAGGATAATGTACAGAGACTTTTTAAAAATATAATTTTCTTCATTTACATGGTTGTTTGCTGGGGAAAGGGTCTGTGGCACTCTTCACATCTCTATTCCAAGATTCAATCTTCTACAACCTGTTTTTAATACAGTGTCTTCTCTCAGGTCCTAGTTATAAAGTTTATATGCTGATATTTCAAACAGATAACTTTTTGTATTTCCATGGCAACATGTTAAATAGTGATCCCACATAATGTTTAGAATATAATATACTATAAAGTTATTTTTAATATCACTCTGTGAAATATATATATATATATATATATATATATATATTTTTTTTTTTTTTTTTTTTTTTTTTTTTTTGAGATGGAGTCTCGCTCTGCCACCCAGGCTGGAGTGCGGTGGCGTGATCTTGGCTCACTACATGCTCTGCCTCCTGGGTTCATGCCATTCTCCTGCCTCAGCCTCCCAAGTAGCTGGGACTGCAGGCACCCACCACCACACCCAGCTAATTTTTTGTATTTTTAGTAGAGACAGGGTTTCACCATGCTGGCCAGGATGGTCTCGATCTCCTGACCTCGTGATCCACCCGTCTCGGCCTCCCAAAGTGCTGGGATTACAGGCGTGAGCCACCGCGCCCGACTTGAAGTATATTTTTAACATCACTCTGTAAAGTAAAAATTCATGCTTTGTGATTTGATGAACTCTAGGAAAGCATTTTCTGCATCCTGCTGGTTATGGAAGCATTTTCCCTGCAAAAAGTTGTTGAGATACTTAGTGGTAGTCAGTTGGTGAGAGGTCAGGCAAATATGGTAGATGAGGCGAAACTTCATAGCCCGATTCATTCAACTTGTAAACACTGGTTGTGCAACATGTGGTGGAATGTTGTCATGGAGAAGAATTGGACCCTTTCTGTTAACCGGTGGTGGTGGCAGGCAATGTAGTTTTCCATGCATCTCCTGGATTTGCTGAACATACTTCTCAGATATAATGGTTTCACCAGGATTTAGAAAGTCACAGTAGATCAGACCAGCAGCAGACCACCAAACACTGACCACTACCTTTCTTTGGTGCAAGTCTGGCTTTGAGAAGAGCTTTGGAGCTTCTTCTCTGTCCAACCACTGAGATGGTTGTCACCAGTTGCTGTATAAAATCCACTTTCATTACACATCACGATCCAATCAAGAAATGGTTCATTGTCGTTGCGTAGAATAAGAGAAGTCAACACTTCAAAATGGCGATTTTTAAAAATTTTCTGTCAGTTCATGAGGCACCCATTTTTTGAGCTTTTTCACCTCTCCAATTTGCTTCAAATGCCAAACAACAATAGAATGGTTGATGCTGACTCCTTTGGCAACTTCTCATATAGTTGTAAGAGGATCAGCTACGATGATTGTTGTCAATTGGTCGTTGTCAACTTCCGATGGCCAGTCACTACGCTCATCTTCAAGGCTCTTGTCTCCTTTGCAAAACATCCTGAAACACCACTGCACTGTATATTTGTTAGCAATTCCTCAGCCAAATGCGCTGTTGATGTTGTGAGTTGTCTCCACTGCTTTATGACCCATTTTGAACTCGAATAAGAAAATTCCTTAAAATTGCTTTTTGCCTAATATAATTTCCATAGTCTAAAATAAAAATAAAATAAGTAGCAAGTAATAAGTCCTTAGCAAAAAAACAAAAAACAAAAAACAAACAAAAAAGCACACACAAAAAAACACATAAAGCCGGAAATGTGCATTAAAATGATGTATAACATAACCACATTTATTTAAGAATGTATTCCAATATCATATGTCAAATTTCAACAATACAAAAACTGCAATTACTTTTGTACCAGCCTAGTATACGGTTACATGTATAATTTAGAGCTAAAAATAAACAAGTCTATTTAATACTAAGTATAGTTAACGCCTACTATATGCCTGTAACTATTAAGTGCTAATTGTTACTAAGATGACTGTAATATAGATCTTGACTTCAAAGGGACCAACAACACATGATAATTTAAAACAAAGACATCAACAAACTCATATATAACCTAATTAACTTTTCAATTTCTGATTGCTAATTTACCTGAACCGTGTATTCAATACTCATTTATTGTGTGTATGGAAATTTAATCACACTCTTTCTCTTTCTTTTCAAGTTTTGAATCAACTGAGAGTAAAACATAAAGTCAGACGGATGGAGAGAAAATGGCAGTTTTACTACTGATGAAGCTGGGCTAGCTGGTAGAAATTAATATTTGGCCACAAGCAGACTTTCTGATGCTTTCACTGATTTAAACTTGGCTGTTTAGAATTATTAGCCACCCCACACCCACTTTTCACCAGAGCGAAGGCTGACCTACAAGCTTACTACATGAAGAAACAGAAAGGACAGAAATGCATTTGGGCTTACCAGGCATGTTGCCCCAAAAGAGGAAGCATAGAAGGAAATAAGACATATGGTTATTTTTTTTCTCCAAATCTTAACAAAAGAGAAAAAAAAAAGTGGGCAGGCAGGGCTTTTTGATGTTTAAATCTGCATGTGTACACCTGTATGTGTGCCGGGGTATTGACAGTTGGTAATGAACAATGTGAACACAAATTCTGTGGCCTCAAGGAGCACCCAGTCTCGTGATCCTTCATTCCACAGATCCATCTTCTCTATCTACTCTACAGACACTGAAATTTTGTGACTGATGCCCATATTCTTCTACTTTATTTGACTTTTTAAAATAATTGTACCATTAGCATACAGCTGTTCCTCAATATTCATGGGCTCCACTTATGAGCATTCAACACATCATGGATCAAACATATTTTAAAAAATTAATAATACAATAATAAAACACAAGACAAATAAAACCAAAACAGTATAACAACATTTTACATAATATTTCCATTGTTTTAGGTATTATAAGTAACCTAGAGATGATTTAAAGGAAACTGCAGCATGTGCATAGGTTCTAATCAGATATTACATCATTTTATATAAAAGGGCCTTGAGCATCTGTTGATTTTGATATTCGTGGGGTTAGGGTGTGGTGAATATCAAGGGATAGCTATGTAAGTAAAAGATAAGTTAACTGATAAAAATTCAGATAAATTCTGATTTTAAAAATCTGCATTACAATTTCTTTTCTACTCCCTTCCGGAGTAGAAAACTAAGGTTGCCCCACTGAATAACAATGAAAAAGTCTCCTTTGAATATGACTTTGTATAATTGTCCTTTTCAGAATGTTTTATTGTGTGGCATGCCATGTAGACAGTTATATATTACATTTTTTCGCTGAATTTTTGGCCACTTCCCATGTTATTTCAAAATAAAGCCACCCGCAGCTGTCATAGTAGCCAGACATGGTCTTGCTGATCTACCCAGCAGCTCATTAGATGTTTAGAGTGTAACCATCTGATTTATGGTACCATGACTGAGGTTATAAGTCAATCAACCAACTCTCTATTAATATTTTATAGGTATCCAGTATTCTGTCTACATCCACATTGAATCACCAACTCTTCAGGGCAAGCACCTTGTCTTTGCTGCTTTATGCTTTGCTAAGCTCCATATACACTTACCATACTCTATAAATATTCTCACAATATATTTATGACAAGTCTAACATGGCAAGCAATTTCACCAGGGTCACTGTACCCTCGTGGATTTAAAGCTACATAAATTACAGTTGCTCCCTACTTTGTAATATTTTATCTAGAAAAATCTATGTTCCAAAGCAACTTTTGGATTCCACTCAATTTTTCTAGTTTTCTTAAAAAAAAAAAAAAAATCTCAGCAATGGCTTAATGACATTTACAAGTCTATGGATGTTAAAGAGCGCCATCCTAAATTAACAGCAAAATTACTGTGAATAAGAATCCAGATTGAAGACACATATCTGAGTTCAAATTTCAGCTTTACCACTTTCTATTTAGACTTCTCTAAACCTTAGTTTCCTTACTGTAAAATGATACTGTAATAATAATTACACCTACCCCCTAGTTGTGTTGTGAAGATTAAATGAGAGCTGACATTGTTTATGCTCTTAGCTGGTAGAAATTGTGGTAGTAAGAATCACAATAGCAGTAGTGGTACCATTAGCAGCAGTAGAAGTAAAATTCACACAGATGGATATGGTTAAACCATAGAAGCCATTGTAAATAATAGTAGGGGAGAAGTAAAGAAGGTTTGGGAATGCCAAAGCCCACCTGGTCTCATAAAAATATAGACTCAGGAACCTAGATGGGAATATGATTGCAATTACACCAAAACATAAATGTCTTATGTTCTCAAGTTAAAGAAAGATTGTTAACAAAATGCATGTAGTTTCTACAAAGTCTAGACAAATGAAAATCTACACACGATAAGTTAGTGATGTGCCTTTTACATGGATTAGAAGAGGATAGCTGACCGTTGGCAGCAATATTTATATTAACTTGGCATGTATACTCTTATCCAGGAGAAGGATACATCAGGTTGTCAAACTGAGCAGCTTCTCATATAATCCAGCTGTCTCCTCTTGCTGCAATGCCATGCTCCTCAAGTACATTTCTGATGAAATTTTGGCAGCCAATGACCCTTTACTTTTAGAGAGAGAATATTTGGAGCCCTTTCACAGTTTTAGTTCTAACTAACAAGTTGGCAATTTGTACATCAGACTTTTGTGAATTGAGTAATCAGTTCCAGAGCTATTAATAAACTTGAAGTGCTCTGATACAGCAGGGCTCCAGAGACTGAGAAGCTTAGAACCAGACCTTGGACTATTATAATGATACGAGATATACACAAATCTATGAATCTCGGTCTGGTCAATAGATAGTACTTCTCTTAATTCTCACTATAACACAATGTAATAATATAGAGACAGAAAATCCAATTCAAACCTAGCCTCCTCTAAGAGAAAAATGTAGATTGTAGAACATGAGTTTGGACTCTAGTTAAAAACATGCATAATTACAATCTGTTTCTTATTCTTATAGCAAAAATATATCTCACCTGTACACTACATTCTTTAGATGTGGAAACCAAAAGGGAAAAATAAAGTAAAAGAAAAGAGAAAAATCAAAATAAGGAAATTAAATACATGAGCAGAAAATGGAAATACTTAAGATTAAAATAGACTGGAGGCTTTATTTTTCTTTTTATTCCAGATATTAATGTAAAAAAGAAATGAAAAGAGATAACTCTGGGGTTAAAATTAACAGGCTAAATAAAGACTTAGGTATAGTTTGCTATTTTAGCTTTTTCTGTGAAATGATCTGTTCTACTTTATGCTTGCATCCAGCTTTCTCTTTGCCAGGTACTTGAAAGAGTGTTTCTAACATATTCAAAGTATTTGGTACTTTCTGTCCAACAAGAGAATCCTCATTATGGGTAAACACTGTGTTGTCCTGCAAACTATACTAGGGAGTTAACACTGGGACATCCATTAATTTACATAGTGGTGAGTTCCTTTAGGATCATGATTTTATTTACAAGCTACACGAACAATCTGAATTTCCTATTTAGAAAAACACTTTGTGCAGATTATCTGAAAACTCAATTTCCTATAATATACAAGCTTTATAACTTGTGATCATGACACGCTACAGAACTAAAGGTGGCATTTCTGGGATATTAAATCAAAATATTTTAACAGTTTAACATTTCAGGAAATGTATTATTTTGTGTTCAGTTAACACTGAACAAAGACTCTTAATTTAATGTTAAAAAAGTTAAATAGGGCCGGGCGCGGTGGTTCACGCCTGTAATCCCAGCACTTTGGGAGGCCGAGACGGGCGGATCACGAGGTCAGAAGATCGAGACCACCCTGGCCAGCACGGTGAAACCCTGTCTCTACTAAAAATACAAAAAATTAGCCAGATGTGGCTGTGGGCACCTGTAGTCCCAGCTACTTGGGAGGCTGAGGCGGGAGAATGGCGTGAACTTGGGGAGGTGGAGCTTGCAGTGAGCTGAGATTGCGCCACTGCACTCCAGCCTGGGGGAAAGAGCGAGACTCCGTTTCAAAAAAAAAAAAAAAGAAAAGAAAAGTTTGCATAGATTTAAAAGTAGATATTCACCAACATTTCTTTTTTCTTTTCCTACATTTTCTGAGAAGGGTAGTGGCAAGCACAGAATTTTCAAAGAGCATATAGTCGCAACAGAGTTGTTGTCTCTCTTGAGTTCTCATAAGAGACTACGGAGGCCACTAGGTCTTCTTTTGCTTGTGAAGAAGACTGAATCAAAACAATTTTAGGTGGAATAGCATGAAGTACAGGGGTTAAGGGGGCTTATAGTTTCATACTTCTTTTGGTCACAGGATACCTCGATACCTTGGAATCAGAAACCAAGCTTGCAATCTTCTTAGTGGATTTCTGCACAGACTTATTGCCAGTTCTTGAGTATCCTTAAGTGTGTGACTGTGTTTGTTTGTGTGCGTTTGTGCTTATATCCCATATGGTAAAGCGAATGTTTTTGAAACTGATAGTAATTATGGATATTGGGGAAGTAACAAAAGAAAAATAAACTATTTAATAATTTGGTTTGGTTGTATAAATGCAATATTATGTTCTTGTGTGTGCTACTTTGATTTATGAATAATTTCAATGCAATAAAATAATTGGACATACAGTTATATATGTGCCATTTCAGTTTATATGTTTCCTTTGATTATATAATTAAAACTGTGTTCATAGGGTCATGTATACACCATTTTTTATAGGTTATTGCTATTGTAGCAAGGCCATCTGCTCTCAAATTTTAAAAGTTAGTAGCAAAAATTACAGGAAAAATATTCTATAAGGAAAGAGAAATGCAGAAATAGTAAAATTATTAGAACACAAATGAAAAGTCTCAGTATTTTCATGTTACAAAGTATATTCTGATTAAGAAAAAAATTTTTAATTCTTATTTTTAACAAGCATCTCATCTGTGAGAAATTCTACAGTGACTACAAATATCAATACATATTTTAGTGGCTGTAAAAATAATTAAGCTTGATGCTTCCACTTTTCTCAAGATAGTTGATACTTTTGGTAGGAAAACTATATTGAACACATAAATAATAGCTACATTTATTTTAATTAATTCTAATTCTAGGATCTATCCATGGCAATAAGTGCACTCTACTAACAATAAAATTCTATGATACCAGGAAGAATGTGTTCATTCATTTTACTTATTCAACTTGTTTTTTTTTTTTTTCTTTTTGTCTAATTAGTGTTGTTCTGGATTCTGGGGATATAAAGAAGACTCACACATTAATATTCCTTTCTGCCAGGGATTTTCTATTCTAGTGGAAGGACTACAGAATTTATAAATGTCCTATGGAAGATGCAAAGAAGAAAGTGCTTCAGGAAATTGGAAAAGGGTTGGATTATACATGCTTGCTATATGAATGAACGAGAGAACTTCACATTTGCAGGAATGTCATCACACCCATTTCACGCAATACACTCTGATACTTTTTAAAATCCAATCTTGCTGTATCTTTTCCTTTCCTCTTTTATTTGTTAAAGACTGGTTTAACATACTAAATTAATTGGCTAAGCCTCTGTTTGTAAGCGACATTTGAAAAATGTCATATGTACTGGCCCTCAAGGAACTAAGAAACCAGGATATGGAAGGATCGCCTAAGTGGATATTAAACTCAACGAGAATGCTGACAGAATTTGATAGGGACAGAGTGCTGAGATATTCCCCGAATTGTGTTTT
Source organism: Rhinopithecus roxellana (assembly GCF_007565055.1). NCBI lineage: Eukaryota > Metazoa > Chordata > Mammalia > Primates > Cercopithecidae > Rhinopithecus > Rhinopithecus roxellana. The sequence continues at coordinate 140,599,510 of NC_044553.1, read as the reverse complement.
TTATGTCAACACTTTGTTTTTCATCCATATCTTTGACTATTCTTTTCAGGCTACATTCATGGATTCACTTCTTCAGTTCTCACACCAAATTTGGTAGCACTTAGGGCTTTCTTTTAAGAGATCTTCTCACTGCATATTCTGATTCTGAGCAGTCTTAAGCACCTCCATGATTCCAACTACCATATGGATGACGATGTGAGGTTTTTTTTTTTAAGACCTACAACTCTTATTTTGGTACTCTTCTGAGCTGCAGTCTCATACATTTAATCCTCCTCTCTCATTTTCTATTTCTACATACCAATCTTGAATAAATCCAATAAAACTGACTCTTCTTTCTGTAACACTCACTCTGAATCGTACCTAAAAAAGAAAACTCCCATTTCCTTATACATCTCTGTTAATAATTCAGAAAGTCTTCCTGGGTTTGCCTTATGAATATCATCTAAGTCTGCCCTCCTTTCCCTCTCAGATGCTACAGTCTCACAATTTTATCATCACACCTGGTTTATCAGTAGTAGCTGCCTCTGGTATCTCCTCCCTCTTCCACTCTTTCATAAATCATTCACAGTGGTGACAGACTAATCTTGTCCAGGTATAAATCTGATTGTGTTTTTTTCATGCATAAACCCTCTCAATAGGCCTTCACTACTTCAATAGTGAATTCACAGCTATTTAGCATAGTGTATAAAATTCACTACAAACTGAGTGTTACATACCTGTCCAGTCTCACCTCCGATCATTCCCTCTGCCCACTCCCCACATTCATGTGTGCTGTATATTCAACCAACTATTCAAGTTATTCATTGTTTTGCAAAAACATTATTTCATGCCTCAAAATCCTCCGTCAGATACAGTGGCTTCTGTTTGAAATGGCTTCCCCCTTCTATTCCACCTTCTACTATTTTCTCTGTGAAGGTTTTTCTATACTCCACATATAACTGTTCATTCCTTCTTTTGTGCTTCATCAATTCCTGAAATTATTGAGCTTATCACATTACATTTTCTTGGCAAGTATGTGTAATTCCCTGTCTGGACTCTGACTTACTTAGGGGCAGGCACAACACTTTTGTTTTCATCTTTGTATTTCTAGTACTTAATACATGTGATAACTCAGTGCATGTTTGTCAAGGGTTAAAGCTAATGCAAAGTGTAGCGCTCATAGGGTTATAGAAACAAGAACTAATCTAAAACCGGTGATATTTAATTGTTTCTGTACATAGTCATGAAGACTTCTTTCTGGAAGGAGAGCACATTTAAACTCCACCTTCAGTGATAGGTGAGATTTCAAAAGATGAGGACTGATTGTAAGGTCATTCTAAATATAGGCAATGATGTGATAAAAATTAGGATGCAAGAGAGAAAATAAAAAGACAGAGACATATATAGAATATTGAGATCACAAACCTCCCACTGATTGCATAAGAATCTTGAAATTTACCATCTTCAAAAGATGAAGTTTTAAAATTAACTGAGAGTGTGTACAAGCATATATGTAAACTACAAAGATAGTACCTTTGTGCACACAGTGTAATCTCCTCTGCTATGCTATTCATTCATGGAGAAATACTTCATTCCACATATGAATTGTTCATTGAATACATGGAAAACATTTTGTGAGTAAAAACTGTATCTTATTGGGATCTATGACTTTTACCTTTTCCTCATCCCTCAGGATTCCAAGAAGATTGCTAAATCTCTTAATTATCTCAAAAAATTTACTTGATAAACATAAACACCCAGGTATTACAAAGAAATTCTCTTATCTTTATAAAGTCAATCTACCTTCATCTACACTAGGCATTATTTCTGAAGAGAGAAGCTTTAGAAGCATCCCCTTCAAGGTGATTTTTTTAAAAAAGAGGGCTACTTTCTGTTCTTGATATTGCTCATCATAGTGTTTAAAGTTATGCCCAAGTGACATAAGGAGAGGAAACAAAAAGAGGTGTATATATTTGTCCTCTCAAATACAAGAATATCAAGAGACAATACACTGAACCTAATAAAAGAATTTAGCATGACTACAGGATAATATATCAATAAACAAACTTAATAAGCTTCTTACACCTCAGTAATTGCCAATTTAAATGCAATACAATAAAGTAAATACTATTTACAATATCTCAATTATTGTCTCTATCTCTACCATCCTGTGTATCTAGAGATTTTAGTAGTTAATCACATAAAGATTGTTTGAGACCTGTGTAGAGAAAAATTTCAGATTAATAAAGTGCATAAAAGATCTCAATAAATGGACATAGTGGGATTGTAAAGATATCAATTCTCTTCAAATTACTTACTAAAATAAAATAAAATTCCAATTAAAATTATATTTATGAGCTGGGGGAAAAATAAAATGATCCTACGCTTTCTATGGAAGAACAAAGTTTAATACAGTGGAAACATAATTTTTCAAAGAGCAAAATAGGAACAACTTTTGCATCACATTCAGTCATGTTACAAATCTATGGAACTGAAACAGCACAGTTCTGAAACAATAATAGATAAATAGAGCCAATAAACATAATAGAGTGTATAGAAACCAAAGCATTTATATGCCAATTTAGTATATATCAAGTTCAAGAGGATGAATTGCAAATAGTTTTCAACTTTCAATGGTCTAAGTTTACTGTTTTTCAGTTTTTCAATGGTGCAAAGGTGGTATGCATTCAATAAAAATTGTACTTCAAATACTCATATAACCATTCTATTTTTCACTTTCAGTACAATAAATTACATAAGCTATTCACCACTCTATTATAATATAGGCTTAGTGTCAAATGACTTTGCTCAACTGTAAGGTAATGTACTTGTTCTGAGGACATTTAAGGTGATCTAGGCTAAACTATGATATCTCGTAGGTTAGATGCACTAAATGAAATTTTGACATCGTATTTTCAAGTTACATTGAGTTTATCAGAGTACAACCCCCTCACAAGTCAAGGAGCAACTGTATTTAGTAATGCATTCAGTAAAAATTGTACCTCGAATACCCATACAACCATTCTAGTTTTCACTTTCAGTACAATAAATTACATAAGCTATTTGCCACTTTATTATAACACAGGCTTTGTGTCAAATGACTTTGTTCAACATAATGTACTTGTTCTGAGCACATTTAAGGTGATTTAGGCTAAGCTATGATACATCATAGGTTAGGTGAACGAACTGAATTTTTCACATCATATTTTCAACTTATATTGAGTTTATCAGGGTGTAACCCTTTCACAGGTCAAGGAGCAACTGTATTTAGTAAATAGTATTGATAAAATTAGCTTAATATATAGAAGAATAAGAAATTAGATTTCTACCACATATCATATTTAAAAATTAGGACTAAACAGGCCAGAAATGTAAAAATGAAAAAGAAATGTAAATCTACTAGAAGAAAATATAAGAGACTATATGTGTGTCTTTAGGACTAAAAGGTTTTCTTAAACAGAGCCATAAATCAAATGACATTAAAGAAACAATTTGTAGATTAAACTTCGTGAAAACTGTAAGATATCAGTCCAATTTAAAAAGAAAATATAAAGTTATAAAACAGATATCAGGTTGGAGAAGATATTTGCAGCATTCAAAAGCAACTAAGCTTCAATGTCTGGAATTTATAGAAAATAAGAAAAAGCAAATGGATTAATGGGAATATGATATGAACCACAATTCATAGAAACCCTAACAATCTATAAATATGCACAGAGGTAGGTAACCTCAGCAGCACTTAGAAATATGCAACTTTAAAAATATCAAACTGAGGTTTCCTTCTGAATCTACCTGTTGGAGAAATTACAAAGTCAGATAATATCAAGCATTGGGTAGAATGAGAGGAAATGAGGATCTTCTTGTAATTGAAAATGTAATTTTGTTCAGCCATTTTTGAGAGCAATCTGGATTTATTTAGGATGAACTGGATATAAGCACAATATTTGTTGGAGTAATGTTAGATACTGATGAAAAAAAATACGTGTCAAAATTTCAGTTATTTAAATAGAATAAAACTCTAACATAGCAGTTCACTGCCAGTCTTCCTGTCAGTTGGTTTTTCTGTGATCTGTGTTTCAGGGACCCAGGTTCCTTCCAGTATGTTGCTCTTTCCTCTTCATTACGTGGCTCTTAAGGGATTCCCTGAGCTCATAACCATTTCAGCCGGGAAAGATTAGGAAGAAAGGCATATAGAATGGCTTTATAGACCAGGCTTGGAAGTGGCTAATGTTACTCTCATCCATCTCTCATTGGCTTGCACAAGTCACATGACCATTCCCAACTGCAAAGGGAGTTGGGAAGTGCAGTCAAGTTGTGAGTCTAGGAAGAAGAGACAGTTTGGGAAACATTAACATAGATAAAAGTATATCTATGACTCACCAATTCCATTCTGACTTACACACCCCAGAGAAAGCACTGCATGATGTGGAAGGATACATATATACAAATGTCTAGTGGTATGTCATGTTTGATAACAAAAATTTAGAGGTAAACTTAGGTGTTCATCAGTGGAGGATAGACAAGTAAAATGAACCACACAGACATTGTAAAATACTGTGCAGTGTGATCGGAAAGGTGACTTAGTTTTACACATAGCTAGCTAAAGTTTATTTATTTTACTATTTTTTAATTTTTTGAGACAGAGTTTCACTCTGTCACCCAAGCTGGAGTGCAGTGGCATGATCTCAGCTCACTGCAACCTCTTTCTCCTGGGTTCAAGTGATTCTCTGGCTTCAGCCCCAAAGTAGCTGAGATTACAGGTGCCCACCATCACGCTGGGCTAATTTTTGTATTTTAGTAGAGTCAGGGTTTCACCATGTTGACCAGGCAGGTCTCAAACTCCAGATCTCAAATGATACACCCACCTTGACTTCCCAAAGTGCTAGGATGACAGGCAAGAGTCACTGCACCCAGCCACACACAGGTAAATGTATGGATGTGAAAGAAAAATGAATGATTAAACAGATATTGTACAAGATTTCCAGCTAAATTTCATTTGTGTCAATCTTTCAAACCATATAAAATGGTACTATGTATTTATCAGAAATACATGAGTGTGTAAATAAACTATGGATTATGGAAAGAAAAAACATACATCAAAACATAGGTAAGGATAACTATTGGAGGATGAGCTTGAGGATGATATATAAAAGTACAATATAGTAAGATTAAAAAGAAGGGATGTTTATAGACTGCTGATGACTGTGTGCCATAAATTTTGGAATGTCATCAGTTCAGTTCAGTTCTGTTTATACAAGCTCTTCCTCAAAACAAAATAGTCCAAAGCCGAGCAATCTGACCCACAAACAACTATACACAGGAAGCATCATAAAAAAAACTAATTGCCTGTTTGGGGACTGAGTGCTAAAGGACTTCCGGGTCATTGCAAGTTCAGCAGCTAACATTCAAGAAAATATTCATTGAGTTACTACCCTGCATATGACATTTCATGACCTTTATGGAATTTTATATATTAAGGGGTAAAGTGGAGGGGCAGACATTAAACAAAGATGCAAATTTTGATAAGAACTTTAAGGAAGGGAAATATTATAAAAGACAAAGTCATTATAACAAATTTCTCCCTTTTTAATGGGGGGACACAAAGTCATTGGAATACATCTCATGTTTCCAAGGATTGAGCATGTAAATGAAACTTGATGGTAAAATCAGAGTTACCAGAAAAAAGTTGGAAAAGAGCATTCCAGGGGATGAGCATGACATAGAAAAAAACAATGTGGAATATTGGAAGAATTAAATGTGGATGAAGCAGAATGAGGCAGAGGAAGGTTGTCTCATGATCAGAAGTGAGGCAGGCACTAGAAGTTTGGACTTCGTTATACCTGTGAAGTACCTTGGATTTTATTCTCAAATGCAACAGCTTTTTTGTGTGATGATACAATTTTTTATGTTTATTCTAAATTTAAAAAAATAAATAATGCTTACGCTTATTCCCAGAGATCTATGTAAAAATATGATCACGGCAGTGCTTGTGAAAGAGAGAAAAATAGAAAATAAAATCTAAACATATATCAGTAGAGTCAAATAAAGAAGGGTACATCTGTATTATAGAACACTATGTTAAATTTCAAAAAGACTAAGTAGATAAAACCAGATAAAACAATGAATTTATTAGCATACAAGTGTTAAGATGTAAGCCCCCACATGTGTGTGTATACACATATACACACATATATACACACACACACACAACACACACATACATATAAACATATATTTTCATATGAAAATGAATGTAAAAGATATATATACCATATTTTTGTCAGAAGTATCCTTCAGGCCAGGCATGGTGGCTCACATCTGTAATCCCAACACTTTAGAAGGCCAAGGTGGATGGATCGCTTTCAGCTCAGGAGTTCAAGACTAGCCTGGGCAACATGGCGAGACCCCATCTCTACAAAAAAATTAGCCAGGTATTGGTAACTTGTCCCTGTAGTCCCAGCTACAGTGAGTCTCCAGCTTCTCTGAGCCTGGAGAATCACTTGAGCTCAGGAATTGGAGGCTGCAGTGAGCCAAGATCTTGCCACTGCACTCCAGCCTGGTGACAAAGTGAGACCCTCTCTCTCAAAAAAAAAAAAAAAAAAGTATCCCTGGGGGAAAAGGGACAATAAGTAGTGGGGAGTAAGGAAAGAACTTCCATTTTTCGTAACATATACTTGCTTAAAACATTTATGATAAAAAGTATACTCTACGTTATCAGGTTAATAACAAAAAGCAGAACAGAAAAATTTTAAAAGAAATGGTTTATGTAGTAATCATGGAGAAAGATGTTTGTTGTTCAGCATAGATGCTGAAGGAGACAAAGAGAAATGAATGCATTTTTAAATATACTTTATACATAGAATCAACCAGTAGAACTTGGTAATGGATTAGTTGCACCAGACAGAAGAATGACATCTATTATCCAGAAATGGAAACAAGGAGGTTAGAGATACCATGAAATAAGATGATGTGGACATTAGCAGGACAAATTTGGAATGAAAAGATCAAGTATTCTCCCGCATATCAGGTTAAGTTCGAGATGTTTGCTTACCCCAGTGGAGACATCAAGTAGGCAGCCACAACGATCAGCAGGGAGGTCTGTTCAGGTATTGAGAAAAGAAGAAAGAATAAATTTTGAAAGCCACTGACAGTATACCAAGCATGACATTTTGCTGTAGTTGTTCCTATGTGATCCAGAAATTTTATCAATACCATTATTTCATCATTTATATCACTAGTACCAATGAAAATAGCATTTCCTCTTCTATACTGACATATATGTGTTTGTGCTTGTGTGTGTGGATGTGTTTGTTTAATCATCTAGAAATTCTCTTAGCTTAATGTTAGAAAACATGGTGATCAAGAAATGTAGTAATGTTTATACAAATAATGTTAACAAGAACAGCCAAACACTTTAAGAAGAAAAATTAATATAAAAGTAAAAGCTCATTATTGTCTACATGCCTATTATTTACATATGGAAACACAGCCCCATGACATTTGTTTTTTTCTTTGTGTGTAACTATCTGGGGTAGTGGTTCCCAAAGTATGGTCCCCAGACCAGTGTCATTAGCACCACATGGGAATTTATTTGAAATTCAAATTCTTGAGCCTTATCCCAGACCCACTGAATCATAAATCTAGGGTGGAGTCTAGTTATCTGTGTTCAATGAGCCCTCCACCCCAATCTGATGCACCTTCAAGTTTGAGAATCACCGATTTAGAAAAACTGTTACTATTTCTACAACCTTGTTTGCATAGAGCACCCAAGACTAATTAGGAAGAGTTTGATGATAAAGTTACAGAGGACTCGGTTATTCAGTGAGGAAATAAAAAGAAGCTATTTCATTTAAGTTTAGGCAGAAGTTAACTTCCATTCTGTACATGAATTTTGACTGGCACTGATGCTGACCTTTTGGAAGTCTGAGGCTCCTGGCACAAATGCTTTTAATCTAGTACAGATTTTTGACCTCATCATTGACAGAAAGTTGGCATTTCTGATACACAAAGACAAGACTGTCTGACCTTTTTGCATTGCAACGATTGTCATGATTGGCAGGCCTTGGCCTCTCTTTTGAAGGGATGTGGCACTTGGCACTCTCAAATCATATAAAGAACCTTCATCCTGTCCTCTACAGCTTGAGCATGACAGATTGCCCCATCTGGTGATATTCTGAGATCCTGTTGTTTCAATGAGTCTGTGGATGACTATCAGCTTCCTGATGACAGACAGTGTGTAGGCTGGCAGCTGCCATTCTGATGCCTTTAGCTAGCAGTGATACTGTTTGACAGCCAAGACCTTTACTTGAGCATAGTGAGAGTTGATATCAACTCAGCAAGGAGGTAACACTGAAATCTAGCCCACAGATCACATTACCTATGGCATTCTGCTAAGAAAATAAGAAATGTAGGAGGCAAAGCAGGATTACTTACTACTTTTATCACTTGTGAAATCAATATAGACTGCAATATATGCTTTTGTTTAACTCGTACCTCCTTGCAATATCTGAAAAAAAATCATCATCATCATCATCATCATCATCATCCTCCTTAGCCAAAAAAAATGCAAGAGGAAATAAAACAAGTAAGCTTTTCCCTTAGGGTGCTTATGATCAATTTGGCAAAAAGATGGACATGTGTTCACACCTAAAGAGGCAGCTATTCAGCTCTGGCTTATTGGTATCTTATGAGCATGAACAAACTCTTCCATTTTACAAAAATTTGGAGATGAATATTTCATGTAAAGCAGCATTCCACTCCAACTTGTAATGTTTTAACTAATTCAAATCTAAAATGATGTGCAGACCTATGTTATGTGGGGAAAACAGAACATGTTTGTGTGCTGGAGGCAGCCCTTTGGTTCCATTTTTGACCTCTGAAACAGGTTTTGGTCTTCATGTTTCACCATCTCATGGTGTCCTCTTATAAAACTCCTCCTCCTACAACCAAAATAATCCTAACATTGTTTTTTTATAAAGTAGACAATTATCAAGAAAGAGAGAAAAATAAGATTCAATTTTAACTCCAATTACAGAAGTATTTGTGTTTCAGAATCTCTTCTAATAAAGTCCTGGGTCCCTAAAGCCCACTAAACCACCACCAGTTGAAAACATCTCAGATGGGTCTATATATCCATACAGTTATCATATAGTTTAACTTAAGTGCATTATCTCCCAAATTCAGGTGCATACATCCTTATTAAGGGAAACTCCACAACTGCATAAACCTTTCACAACAAATAAGGGAAAAATGAAAGATCACTAATCTTGGCATTTAACTCTCCTGATTGCCGAGAGGAAATTTGAAGAATAGGAGAAAGGGGGGGATTCAGGATGCCACCCCATTTGACACCCCACAGAAACACAAACATAGAATGTTAGGGAGTTGTATACATGTGGCAGGGGAAAGCAAATAAAGAGGAATGCAAAGAAAGTTGCTTCATTATTGATGGCTCTGTTCTTAAATTTGCTACATGTGAGAATCACCTGGGAAGCTTTTAAAGCTCTGCTGCCCAGGCCATACCCACATCCATAAAACCATTGTCTCCAGTGTCAGAACACAGGCATCCATGACTCCATATATGGCCAACTTTAAGAATACTACACATTATTAAGTGTGCTGAAATGCAGGATACAGTTGAGCTATAAACCCATTATTTAAAGCAGAAAAGTGAGAGGAGAGGGAAGGAAGGGAGGTGTAATTTTCTAATGACTACAAATCTCACTTCTTATGTGGGCTGACCCCTCTGCCCATTTTATTCAGGCATTCTCCTTTTTAAATTTTCAGCAAAATTGTGATTCCCATTTCAATCATAAACTCAAAACATTTTATTACTTGACCATTAAAGGTTTTCATCAACTAACCTCTCTGTCCGCCATTTTTCTTTTCATGAGTCCTTTCTATATAGATGTTGCTGCCAACTTAATCTTGCCATGACCCCACCATTATAATCTTTCATCACTGCTCAAAATTTTAAATGACTTGTTTATCTCCTGGGCTACCTGAGTTCTCCACAATTACCTTATTCATTTTAATAAACATAAATATAATACTATGTGGTGGGTATTATTCTTAGAACTTTATAACATTAATTTATTAAATCATGCTGGCAACTCTGTGAGGGAGGTATTTTTATTATCTTTATTTTTAAAATGAGTATACAGAGGCAGAGTGAGCTCAAGTACTTTGTCCAGAGTAACAAACATGGTCAGTGGTAGTGACTGACATTCAGCAAATGAAGTTTGGCTCCAAAGACTACATTCCCATTCTCTAAGCCTTCCCTCCATATCTTTTCTGTTGCAGCCGAATTCTTCAATCACATTCACCTCAATCTATAATCACAGTATAAGTTCTGATTTGGGCACTGTAACTTGTTCTCCCTTCTCTGTTTCCCCTCTTTTCTTTTTTTCATATTTTCTTCCATGGCTATGTCTGAACACTTACATCTGGTGTCAAACACTAGAAAGAGTTTCTGCCACCAAGGGGACATGGACAATAAAGAATTGTCATGCAACAATTTATTTTCCAAGGACCAACTGAAATCCCACTCTCTGAAGTAACTTGCTTGGTAACTCAGGTCTAAAGAGATGGCTTGGTTCCCTCAAATTTATACCTCACATCATTGATATGATTTATTTTTTGGCAACTAATCATCCTACAACTTATGGTTTTAAGTAATAATCCGTCTCTCCAATAGATAAACTACTTTGGGACACGATCACTCTTTTTATTGTTTTAATATTTTAGCAAATATTAAAATAATAATTAACAATATAAAATAAAACATTAAACAAAAAAGAGATAAAAATAATAAAATAAAATAAAAATAAATGAATAAAAAGTATTTTAAATATTTTAGCAAATATTTTTGAGTCATGTCTCTGTATCAGGCCCTTTTGCATTTGCCGAGAAAACAGTGTTGAGTAAAACAAAATACTTATTCTCATCCACATGGAGCCTACATGACCAGCAGCTTGTCTTTCTCTAGTAGCTTATCTTTCTCCTTACAGATTGAAAATAATAACAGTGAAGCTGAGGAAAGATTAAGCAAAATAGTGAGAGGGATAAAAACAGAGGAGACCAATAACACTGTCATCTATGTTAACATTGAGGGATGATTACTTGTGCCAAAAGAAAGCATTTATTGGAAATAATATTTTTTAATTGTCTACCATCTTTTGTAACCAGAGGTAGTAGGCCATTCTGACACTGTTATGAAGAAATACCTGAGCCTGGGTAATTTATGAAGAAGAGAAGTTTAATTGGCTCACAGTCCTGCAGGCTATATGGGAAGCATGATGCTGGCATCTGCTAGTTTCTGCAGAGGTCTTAGGAATCTTCTCCTCATAGTGGAAGGTGAAGCTGGAGCAAGTACATCACATGGGGAAAGCAGGAGCAAGAGAAGGGAGGGAGGCACAACACAATTTTAAACTACCAAACCTCATGAGAACTTACCTGCTATCACAAAGACAGCACTAAGCCATTCATGAGGGATCCACCCCCATGGCCCAATAACCTCCCACCAGGCCCCACTTCCAACATGGGGATTACAATTTAACAGCAGATTTGGGCAGGGACATATATTCAAACTGTGTCACCAGACCATCAGGATCAGAGAAATTGTATATACAAAATGTGAATAATATTCACTATTTGGAGACTTTTAGAAAATAAATAATTATGTCCTATATCTAGGGATGCAGTCCCCAATTATATCACAATTTAGAAAAAAATTAATATTTTAAAATTCTGAATGTTTTGTTCAAGATGGAACCTACTTAATTACAAGGTAAAAAGAACGTGTGACTTTTGCTTGGAATTAAGCTCCTGATCTAAACACTGGAGCACTTTTTGATTATAAAAGTAAGTTAGAGTCATTTCTAATCCTAAATAATTTGGGCCAAATAGATTTTGCATGTGATATTTATGACTCATATACTGTGTTCTGTAAAACTTCCCCCAAAGACTCATTAAATCTGTTTTATGAGTATTTTTCCCAGCCTTGAACTTTCATTAACTGGAAGGAAGAGAATAAAGCCCATTTACAATGTCACCAGATCCATGCCAAGGCCATTGCTTGACGGATGTCTTCCTAATGAATTATATGTATTGTAAACAGTAGTACGTGCCAGCCCAAAGTTTTCATTAATTTTTCATTAATGAAATGCACCACTTAGCTTGCTTGACATTTAACCAAGCTACATAAATTTAAGCTAGATAGAGGTCACCATAGAAAAGCATTTGCAAGTGTCACTGAAGAAACAAGCAAGCAGCTGCTCCACCTCTTAACACAAATCCTGCCCCAAACCATGTTCCAGTTTACCACCAACAGATTAATAAAACATGGAACAAATCAATGATACTGTAATTAGCTGCTAGTGGCTGATTTTAAATTTAGTTCTCTATGCTACTATTTAAGAACATTGTATGTTTTTAATAGTTTCTCTTTCATTTTTGGTTCCCAAATGGACAGGGTAGCCATCAGTTACCTGGGGAAATTTTGGTTCTAAATGCTGCAAGTGCTGTGTATTTCAGACCCTCCCTGCTTTCTAATGTATAGTTTCCACTATGTGTTTCAGGTTTCAAAAAAACAACCCGTGTGAATAAGGTAATACAGGAGAAAAATACTCTTAAACTGTGGTTAAATATACTGTGACAACAGGAAATCCACCACCTATATAATCTGAAAACCCCAAAGCTTTCATGCCAAAGAATTCCCAGAAAAGTGAAAAATAACTAGTCTTTAAAATGTAAGGTTTTGGAAAAGAATTTCCTTTCCCTTCGTTTTTGATACTCTTAGGCGTTCAGCTGACTTAAAGCATAACAATTCTAGAGCAACTCAGGTAACTCTAAGTTCTTCTAATTGATACAGATGTAATTGCTAATATCTACCTGACAGAGATGGGCTTAGGATCCAGGTAGAGCTGAGCTTACAGGGGACATTATATCTTGAGTTCTTTCAACCTGAAGAAAGCAAAAGCCAATGGAAAATGATATTTTTGTTCGCCACAGGTTATGTACAGTCCATGTTCAATAGAAGCAAAAAAACTATGCTTTTGCTTCTATTGAACATGGACTGTATATATCCTGTGGCGAACAAAAATATCAACAGCATCACAATGATATCACAATATCATCACAAATGATATGGTTGTGCTCCCTCTCTGTGTTGGTCAGGAGGGCAGGTACATTTTCAATTTCACAAAGGTTTATTATGCTCAGATTCCGTGCATAATACTATGCTAGGCAGAGAGAATTCAAAGAAGCATTCTCTTTGTTCCTACCCTCATAGAGCTTATTTCAGCAGTGAAAACAGACATAATCAGACCATATTAGTATCATCAGGTAGTGCAGTAATTATCCTTAGCAAAATAGTAAAGGAACAGAAAGCCAAATACCACATATTCTTTCTTATAAGCGTGAGCTAAATGATGAGAACACATGGAAACATAGAGGAGAACAACACACATGGGGCCTGTTGGAGGGCAGAGTGGTAGGAGGAGGGAGAGGATCAGGAAAATTACCTAATGGGTACCAGGCTTAATAGGTTGTGATGAAATAATCTGTATAACAAACTCTCACGACACAAGTGTACCTATGTAACAAATGTCCACATGTACTTCTGACCTTAAAATAAAAACTAAAAAAATAAGAATATAACATTCTTACACCATTCTCTCAAGCCATAAGATTCAACTAAATCCATCCCTTGTTACAAAGTTGATTCTACTTGTTACTCTATTCTTTGAGAGATTCTCAGCTTCGTTTCATTTTATCAAACACAAAACATTCCAAAAGTTCCTTTCAGATATACTAGCACATTTCTGCATTAAAATATTTTATATAATAAATGAATAAAGGAAATAAGAATATATAATTTTTCTCTAATAACAGCAATGCCTTTCTTGAAATTCTTTTGCTGAGAACCACAGTTGAACCATAGAGTTTTTCTTTTAGTTATACTTTGGCCATCAATCTTACATCCCCAAGCATGTTTCTTCTGGAGATTCTCCCGGGATTCATTTTCTTTCTTTCCTTCTTTCTATCTATCATCATTCACTTTTTTACCTAGAGTTTATTACCCCACTTTAGCCCACTCCCCAGCAATACTGCTTCAGAGAGATCAGCGTTTCCCCAGCCTCTAATTTTCTTGCTATTCCTCAAAAGAACACAAAAGATTTCTGTTTTTAGAGTACCTCTGCCAAGCGTTTAGTAAGGCAGCCTCGATTTCATTAATAAGAAACTTTCCTTAGAGCAATGTCAAGGAGAGAAGAAAACCATACAAACTAAATCTGTACTGGTGATTCTTATGAAAAAAGGGAGTGGAGAGCAGGGGTGATTTAAATACAGAGTTAAGAGCAACACTTAACTAAATCCTTCACATATTCCTGAAACATCTTTGCATCACCCACTATTTTTCTCACTCCATGCAGTTATTCTTGTGCCTCTCAAGTGAGAGGAAAGAACAACTCAAGTACTAGGCTATCAGGTTTTTCTTTCGAATCGCCTCACCACTTAAGTAATTTATTACACAGCTAGATATTATCTTTAATGAAGTCATATCCTTCGATCTTGCTCAAGTCTTTATTATAGGTCTATTTTAATATTATTCAAGTACCAGAGATGTATCCTACTTGCTCTTCCTTCTTCCTGTCGTAAAGGTACTTTTCTCTTAGAAAGCCCATCCTACCCCACCTTAAAAAAGACATGTAAGCCAAGAGGGCATGGGAAAGAAGTAGAAAGTAGAAGTAATTTAAATCTATTCTATTCCTTTATTATCATATCTATCTGGAGAACTACAGGACAAATGCCATCCATCTCTATTTCTTCATGACTCTTGTTGCTCTCTGATTATAGAACTATTCATATAATTATTAAATAATAAGTATAACAAAACTGCTATTTTATGTATTTAAATTACCAGCTTTTGTTAACAGAAGCCTGAGAATTTTTTTTTGCAATCCAATTAAATTTAGAAATCAGATTTTTCAACACGCACACATACACACACACACACACACACGCTTAGAAAAAGTAACCTTCTGTTTTTCTCTCTTCTCCCATATATCCATCTGGTTCCTCATCTTGGATGGCTCACTGAGACTTGTGTCCTCATTCCCAGTGAAAGATGACATCTCTATCTAGTTCCTCATCAAATAAAATGGGGAGTGGTGATTTTTCTATCCCCCCCTTCCTATTACCCTAATAATAAAAACATTTTAATTACTTCCTAAAGATATATTGAATCCATTCTCCCTATCCTTGCCATTATTGTCTTCCTTTAGGCCCTCATTATCTTTTCACTGCTTTGTCTAATTGCCTTCTCAAAATTTTGGTTCTCAAAATACTCATGGTAATCCTCCTGGCTACCAGTATAGGATTTTTTTTTTTTTTTTTTTTTTTTTTTTTTTTTTTTTTTTTTTTGAGACAGAGTCTCGCTCTGTCACCCAGGCTGGAGTGCAGTGGCACGATCTCGGCTCACTGCAAGCTCCGCCTCTTGGGTTCACGCCATTCTCCTGCCTCAGCCTCCCAAGTAGCTGGGACTACAGGCACCCGCCAGCACACCTGGCTAATGTTTGTATTTTTACTAGAGACGGGGTTTCACCATGTTAGCCAGGATGGTCTTGATCTCCTGACCTCCTGATCTGCCCGCCTCGGCCTTCCAAAGTGCTGGGATTACAGGTGTGAGCCACAGCGCCTGGCCAAGATTCTCTTAAAATACAAATAGGACCATCTCATTCCCCTGCTCAAAGTGTTCAATGACTCCCAGATAAATATAAGATAAATACAAAGCTACTTAGCATTATCTTTCATGATTTTGCTTCTTATCCATAATAGCCAGTTTTTTTTTAATCTTTCCATTAGTTACAGCATGCACTTGTACTTAGTGTTCCAGATACGCTAAACAGCTTGGAATTGTCCTAAGTTCCATACTATGTATACCCCAGATACAATACCAGTTCCCAACCTGTTCTCCATTCTCATTTATCTTGCAAACTTATCTCCCCCAAAAACTATGCAGATAGTTTCTCCTATAAAACTTGCACTAACACTCCAAGAAAGCTTCAATCACTTCTTCTACTGTACTATTTCTATATCATATATAAACATATACCACTGTTGATTCCAAATGCATTATACAAATTTATATATCTCTTTGTTTTGCTGGCCAGCATTTTTGAAACTATGGTTGTAATATATTGGTGAATCATGAATTAGAAGAAGAATGCAAAGGACAGGATAGGGTTGGATAGAATGTGGTATATTACATACAGCAAGGATATAATTGCTTCATTAAATTCTTATTTCAATATGAAGAGAAGGTGAAGAGTAGAGAGGAGAGAGAGACAGACAAAGAGAGAGGTGTGATATACTGGCAAGTGATATATAAAGAATTTCTGTGGGTCATGGTGAAAAAAATGAATGTGACTATACTTGAGTGTAAGTATATTGGCTATAGGATTAATTTTGTAATAATTTAAATCATAACAATGTCATTCATGTAGGAGTACCTACTTAAAACCAGGTGCTGGCCTTTGTGCTAAATAAATAATTTTTTATATTATAACCATCATCCTGCAAAATAGAGACCATTATTCCCATTTTACAAATGAAGACATGTTTTGGATCTGTTAATTTTATTTGTCAAATTCAATTCCACTGATTTGGGTGCATATCATTTCTCTCTGTCTTTCTTTTTTTTTTTTTTTTTGTTTTTATTTTGAGACATGGTCTCACTCTGTCATCCAGGCTGGAGTGCAGTGGCATGATGATGGTTCACTGCAGCCTTCAACTGCCAGGCTCAGGCAATCTTCCCACCTCAGCCTCCTGAGTAGCTGGGACCACAAGCATGTGCCATCATACTTGGCTAATTTATTTTTATTTTTACTTTTTGTAAAGAGAGGGTCTCCCTCTGTTGCCCAGACTGGTCTCAAACTACTGGGCTCAAGTGATCCTCCCACCTTGGCTTCCCAAACTGTTGGGATTACAGGCATGACTCACCATGCCTGGTCCATGTCTAGTTCTAACCCACTTCTTTGATAAGTGCATTTTCCCCAGTCATATAGGAACAACTTGATGCATTAAAGATTAGAGAGCCACCCATGAAAGATAAGTACATTTTCCTTAGGCAAACAGCAATGTTGAAATTTACATATCTATATGGTCCCCAAATCTATACCCTTTACACCACTTCATACTGCCTTAATTTTCTAATCCTATTAGATTCTAACCCTATCAGATTCTTATTAGACACCTGCCATGTAACAGCTTATAAAACTTTCATGATATTCATGGAGCTTTAATATAATTTGATTGAGTTCTATTTGAATGTGTAGAAGTTATTAAAACACCTTCTTTGCTCTCCAAAGGCAAGGAATAAAAATGACATCAATAAAAAGGACAAAACATTAATAATACAAGTACATGTGCAAAAATGTGCATTATGACCCAAATATAGCAATTGGCCTATTTGTAGACAGGCACAAAGAGAAACATATATAGGCATTCAAAACTGTTAATAATGCTGGCTTTGGCTACTAATAAGCCTTACAAACAAATCCCTGTCAAACTAGAAATCAACCCAGGGTGTCTATTGTTTAAACTTCTTTTAGAAGTATCATTGAGGTTATATTTTGAAAAGTAACTTTTGGATAGTTAAAATTTTATTTAAATTTTTTTGTATAGATTTATGAGGCACAAGTGCAAATTAGCTACATGCATATATTGTATAGTGTTTCAGTGGTGAAGTCTGGGCTTTGAGTGCAACCATCACTCAAACAGTGTGCATTGTATCCATTAGGTAATTTCTCATTCCTTATCCCCTCTCACTCTCTCACTTTCCCAAGTCTCTAATGTCTATTCCATTTTCTATGCCATGTGTACACATTACTTAAATTCCACCTGTAAGTTAGAACATTCAGTATTTGACTTTCTGTTTCTGAGTCACTTCATTTGAGATAATGGCCTCCAGTTCCATCATGTTGCTACAAAAGCCATAATTTTATTCTTCTACAGTCTTGATTTTTTTTTAAGAAAAATAAAACCTTTGAACTTATTAATACCAAGTGCAAGGAGGTTTCCTAATACATTTCCTTGCTTAACATTCTTATCTCAAGTATAGAAAATTTCAATATTGTGTTGGCTCTTCTGAGTCATTGGCCTATCCGTATAAATTTTACATTCAACTTGTCAATATTCATAAAATAACTTCTTGGGATTTTTATTGAGAGTGCATTGAATCTATAAATCAAGTCAAGAAAAACTATCATTTTGACAATATTCAGTCTTTCTATGCATGAAGATGGAGTATCTCTCCACTTACATAGTTGTCCTTGTATTTCCTTCATCAGAGTTCTATAGTTTTTCTTGTACAGATCTTGTAACTATTTTGTTAGACTTATTGATGTGGTTTGGCTCTGTGTCCCCACCCAAATCTCATCTCAAATTGTAATGCCCATATCACTTGGTGTTGAGGGAAGGACCATGTGGGAGGTGACTGGATCATGGGGGCAGTTTCCCCATGCTGTTCTCATGATAGTGAGTGAGTTCTCATGAAATCTAACAGTTTTATAAGGAGTTTTCCCTGCTCTTGCCCACTCTGGTCTCGGCTGCTGCCATGTAAAATGTGCCTGCTTCCCCTTCGTCCCTGTTTCTAAGTTTCCTGAGGCCCACCCCCGGCCAGGTGGAACTGTGAATCAATTAAACCTATTTTCTTTATAAATTACCCAGTCTCGGGTAGTTATTTATAGCAGTGTGAGGACAGACTAATATGCTTATACCTTAGCATTTTATTTTTGGGGTGTGCTACTGTAAGTAATATTGTGTTCTGAATTTCAATTTCCATTTGTCCATTTTACATACATTGCGTATGTAAAAAAGCAATAGATTTTTGTATATTTACCTTGTATTCTGCAACCTTGCTGTAATTGATTATTAGTTCCAGGAGGTTTTGTGTTTTTTTGTTTGTTTGTTTGTTTTGTCTATCCTTCTGGATTTGCTAGATAGGTAATCATGTAATCTGTGAATGAAGATAACTTTATTTCTTCTTTCTGAATCATATACATTTTCTGTCCTTATCTTATTGCATTACGTAGGACTTCCAGTACAATCCTGAAAATTCGTGGTGAGAGGTAGTCTTACCTTGTTTCTGATCTAGATTCTCACCATTATGTAGAATGTTAGCTATAAAATGTTTGTAGATACTATATATTAAGTCAAGGTAGTGTCCATCTATTCCTAGCTAGCTAAGAGTTTTTGTCATGAGTGAATGTTGGATTTTATCAAGTGCTTTCTATACCTATTGATATGATTACGTGATTTTACTTTTTCAGTCTGTTCATGTGATGGATGAATTAATTGATTTTCAAACTGAATCAGCCTTACATCCTCAGGATAATTGCAACTGGTCATGGTATATAATTCTTTTATACATTATTGGATTTGATTTGCTCGTTTTTTATTGTGAAAGGAAACTATTAATTTTACTTAAATATTTCAAATGGGCAAAAAATCTGATTAGATGTTTTATAACAGAAGATGAACAGATGGCAAATAAGCACATAAAATATGCTCACCATTATTTTTTGCTAAAAAAATTATAAGTTAACTCCACAATGAGATACCATGAAATACCAATTAGAATGATCAAAAATTAAAGCTAAAATCCAACCACAACAGAAACTAATCAAGTGCTGGCAAAGATGCAAAGCTACAAGAACCATTTGACTTCCTATTGGAAGGTAAAATATAATATAATCCAAGTAATTATAGTTTGGCTGTTTTTTATAATGTCAAATATCATATAGCCCAGCAATCCTCTTGTGGGCATTTACCTAGAACAGTTATAATTAATGGTCACACAAAGTGTTTAAACAAGCTTTAAACATAACCACTCAAAACTTGAAGCTCTTAATATCTTTAAACTGGTAAACAGATAAACTACTAGATATTTATACTACAGAATGCTATTAAGGGAAGAAACAAACAAACAAAAAAAACCCCAAACTATTGGTTCACAATAAAACTGTTGGTGAATATCAAATGCATTCTGCTAATTGAAAAACCACATATTATATGATTTCACTTATATGACATTCCAGAAAAGGCAAAATTATAGGGACAGAGAACAGATCAGTGAATTCCAGGAGCTAGGCATGTGGAGTACAGGTGATTACAATGAGGCAGCAGGGGAATTTTTTAGAAGCCAGAAGTGTTCGCTATCTTGACCATGGCAGTGGATACACATTTGTATGAAGTTCTCAAACCTCACAGAGTTGTACATCACAAAATGTGGATTTTATTAAATGTTAATTTCTAAAAATTGCATAAACCTATGACTGGGAAGGCCTTGAACTCTTTCACTTCTCTTAGAAACAACTGTAAAACATAATCTTTTCACTAAATAATCTATTTAAAGCAAACCATGAATTATCATTTGACTATAGTGTCCAATTATATATGATAAAGAACAAGAATGCTTAGAATAAAGAACTCATTTCAGTTAAGAAAAAAACATGGTGTCAGTATCCCTGTTAGACTTATACCTTAGCATTTAAGCAAAAACTCAAAATAAGCTTATATCTTTGGGTCTGCAATCAATTCCTTTTCAGTGAATGGTTCTGACTTTACACTCTCATCATAAACAAGTTTTGTGTTAGTGTATCAGAGCTACAAACAATGAGTAAATTCAGAGAAAAAATATGACTTCATTTTCTTATAGTGCCATATACTATACCTCTTTAAATGCCAATTATTTTACACAAATCACAGAGTAAAGTATATGTGAGTTGATTATATATGGAAAAACATTGCTATCTTAAAAACAGCATAAGTGCTATTCCTATTTCTTATGGACTTTTAGTAAATAATTTGTAATAATGAACATGACAATAAAATTAGGAAAAAATTAATTTACCATATATAATTTTAAAGCAATATAATCAAACTATCTATAAAACATAGCTAAAATCTAAAAGTGTTTATTAGTGGTGAAGGGGGATATTCATAGAAATGGATATTTTGTTAAAGCCAATGAGAGTTTTTCTATGAATTATTATTGCGGCAATATAATAGTCTTTCATTTTCTGTATCCATATAAACCAATCACAAGACAGGCTTACAGTTTGCTAAGACTTTAACTAGACTCATTTATGAGCTATGTACCATTCAGAATAATACGAATATTAAAATAAAAAAATGAACAAGTCTCTTTTTGAGAACAATAAGTCCTAGGAATTTAAAAATAAAATTATAAGTATTACAAATACTGATAGACCTTAAAATTTCAAATCTAAATATATCAGAGTGGGGTTCTGGTGAATGGGAATGTTCTAGAATGTTTCAGTTCTAGAATGAAAAGTACAAATGAAATCAAAATAATAACGGTTTGAAATTCTATACTATAAATTTAGTCACATTGATACAAACCTGACCACTCTATAATGGATCACTCATCTAAACATTTAGTAATATATGTGGAAGCCTGGAATGGTAGTTTAGGTGAAATACTATTACATATTATGGTAAGACATGCTGCTGAGTAGCAAGGGAAAAATGTTTACACATGGAGTTGAAAATAGTCAAAATATTGGAGTCAAAATGCTCAATACATCAATTTCAGCCACCTAGAAGTACTTTATTAGAATGAGACTCTGGAACATAGATTTTAATAAAATTCAATTCACTTCTTAATTAGGTCACATCAGTAAAGTGTATGCGAATTTATGGGCCTTCAATGAGTTTGGCAGTAAAAGTCTAATACATCATTTGTAGAAGCAGCACAATTGTTCACAAGTAAAAAACTGCACATGTCTGTGTATTTTCATCTCAGTTCCATCATTATACAGTATTTGTAGTGCCACAGGAAAGCTTTGTCTTTAGAAGATAATGATAATATTGCCCCTTTAAGGTAACCTAAATGAAGGTGGGAAAGGAGGGTGGGAATGTAAAGGGAACGTGATTCACAGAACAGCACCACCTTAAGCAATACTAAGAGTCAAACAGACTAACTTTGAGGGGCTCCTTGTTTAATTAGATTTTTTTTCTAAAAGTAAAAAAATGTGTATTGTATAAATTCAAATGACATTTTTATTGTCTACATGTAAAACAGAAACTACTGTAACATGAATCAAATCTTCATCTTATACTTGACGTTTTTTGACATGTGCATTTTGGTCTGTACATTTATGACACATATCAAGTCATAAATGTGATTGAGTATGCCCCTTTAGTTACTTCAAAATCTACTTTCAACCCCTTTCTTCCCCTACCGTCTCTAGGCAAAGCATACAATGCATACAAACACCTTTAGGCTGATGGAGAAACAGACAGCAGGTTTATGCAGCTGGAGCACAGTGAGCCCAAGACAAAGGTTGGTACGGATAAGTTCTGAGAAGTCATCAGAAACCAGATTGTATAGAGCCTTATGGACTATAGAAGGACTTTGGATTTCTTATATAGTAGAAGTCATTGGGGGATTTTATGAAGGAGTGAAATATGACATTGTTCACATTTTGAATGGTAATCGTGGCTACTGAGTATTTTATGCACTGTAGGTGGGCACAAGTAGAAGTAGGAACCCATTAGAAAATTACTGCATTAATCCAGACAGGGCTCGAGTTAGCATAGAAGCAAGAAATGTAGTGAGTTATTGCAGTTTGAAGGAAGAGTTTATAAAGATTTGCTAAATAATTGAATGCCCCCTCATTTGTCTTTGGTCACACAGTTTATCTGATGCTGCTTCTAAAATCTCTGCCTCCATAAACCTTATATGCCCAATAGCATCCAGCTCACATTCTCTCTCAATGATTCCTCATCATACTGTTTTATTCCTCCATAATCTTATCTTATTCTGAAATTGTACTTTTTTTTCTTTACCAGCATTTCCCAAACTGTTAATAGAGTCCAACAGGCAAAGACAACAAGACCAACCTAGGGTCCAAACAAGTTAGGATTATTAACCTGCCAGGATAAAGAGGAATACTTGAGGGGGAAAAAAGTACCTCACCTAACAATGGAAGACATAAGGATTATTACAGAATTTTGACCAAGGGTTAGGTTTAGGTAAAATTTAAATGAAGCAGTATTTTGTTTTGCATAAAGCAAAGTAGCCCTGTTTGTAAAAGGTAAGTATCGGGCTCAGGTTGAGAAATAAGACGCAGGTTCCCATTTTCTTAAAAGCTACAAGTTAGAAAAACAGAATTGTGCGTGCAAAAATCGTGTATCTGAGACACTGAAGCTACTCTGAAAAATGAAAGCTGCTTCTCTGTATCAAAGTGACCCAAGAAGCTCAGATATTCCAGACAAGAATGAGATGTTCCATGCTTTCTGATATGATTTGAAATAGCAAAGTTTATAATAGTCTATGATTGTAGATGTTTCTCAACACTGTATCATTTTGTTGATAAATAAATGCAGTTTTAAGAGCTTTTCACTATGTACTATAGAACCTGTGTTTAGTAATAGTTTATTGATCATTTTGGGGGGTGGGATGCTGATTATATATTTTATAAAATTAATCATAAAAAAGAGTAAGTACATTTTAGTTGTTTTTTAAAAATATATATACATGATGCTCAGAACTAAGAAATGGTGAAATGTGCCTGGAAGTTGTATGCTGAATCACTGGAGACATGAACTTGTAATGTTTACCCAGTAAGCTATTAATTACTTCATATGTACTCATGAGAATTTCTTTGTGTTACCTATTCCAAATAGTCCCCCCAAAATGTATTAAGATTAACAGTGTTCCCATTTCTTAAAGACATTGTTGAAAATATACAAATATGAGTCCCACTGTAGATTTTTTTTTTATTATACTTTAAGTTCTAGGGTACATGTGCACAATGTGCAGGTTTGTTACACATGTATACTTGTGCCTTGTTGGTGTGCTGCACCCATCAACTCGTCAGCACCCATCACTCGTCATTTACATTAGGTATAACTCCCAGTGCAATCCCTCCCCCCTCCCCCCACCCATAATAGGCCCCGGTGTGTGATGTTCCCCCTTCCCGAGTCCAAGTGATCTCATTGTTCAGTTCCCACCTATGAGTGAGAACATGCGGTATTTGGTTTTCTGTTCTTGCGATAGTTTGCTGAGAATGATGGTTTCCAGCTACATCCATGTCCCTACAAAGGACATAAACTCATCCTTTTTTATGGCTGCATAGTATTTCATGTTGTATATGTGCCACGTTTTCTTAATACAGTCTGTCACTGATGGACATTTGGGTTGATTCCAAGTCTTTGCTATTGTGAATAGTGCCACAATGAAAATACATGTGCATGTGTCTTTATAGCAGCATTATTTATAATCCTTTGGGTATATACCCAGTAATGGGATGGCTGGGTCATATGATACTTCTAGTTCTAGATCCTTGAGGAATCGCCACACTGTTTTCCATAATGGTTGAAATAGTTTACAATCCCACCAACAGTGTGAAAGTGTTCCTATTTCTCCACACCCTCTCCAGCACCTGTTGTTTCCTGACTTTTAATGATTGCCATTCTAACTGGTGTGAGATGGTATCTCATTGTGGTTTTCATTTCCATTTCTCTGATGGCAAGTGAGGATGAGCATTTTTTCATGTGTCTATTGGCTGTATGCATGTCTTCTTTTGAGAAATGTCTGTTCATATCCTTTGCCCACTTTTTGATGGGGTTGTTTGTTTTTTTCTTGTAAATTTGTTTGAGTTCTTTGTAGGTTCTGGATATTAGCCCTTTGTCAGATGAGTAGATTGCAAAAATTTTCTCCCATTCTGTAGGTTGCCTGTTCACTCTGATGGTAGTTTCTTTTGCTGTGCAGAAGCTCTTTAGTTTAATTAGATCCCATTTGTCAATTTTGGCTTTTGCTACCGTTGCTTTTGGTGTTTTAGACATGAAGTCCTTGTCCATGCCTACGTCCTGAATGGTATTACCTAGGTTTTCTTCTAGGGTTTTTATGGTATTAGGGCTAACATTTAAGTCTCTAATCCATCTTGAATTAATTTTCGTATAAGGAGTAAGGAAAGGATCCAGTTTCAGCTTTCTACTTATGGCTAGCCAATTTTCCCAGCACCATTTATTAAATAGGGAATCCTTTCCCCATTTCTTGTTTCTCTCAGGTTTGTCAAAGATCAGATGGCTGTAGATGTGTGGTATTATTTCTGAGGACTCTGTTCTGTTGCATTGGTCTATAGCTCTGTTTTCGTACCAGTACCATGCTGTTTTGGTTACTGTAGCCTTGCAGTATAGTTTGAAGTCAGGTAGTGTGATGCCTCCAGCTTTGTTCTTTTGACTTAAGATTGTCTTGGAAATGCAGGCTCTTTTTTGGTTCCATATGAACATTAAAGCATTTTTTTCCAATTCTGTGAAGAAACTCATTGGTAGCTTGATGGGGATAACATTGAATCTATAAATTGCCTTGGGCAGTATGGCCATTTTCACGATATTGATTCTTCCTATCCATGAGCATGGTATGTTCTTCCATTTGTTTGTGACCTCTTGTATTTCACTGAGCAGGGGTTTGTTGTTCTCCTTGAAGAGGTCCTTTACATCCCTTGTAAGCTGGATTCCTAGGTATTTTATTCTCTTTGAAGCAATTGTGAATGGAAGTTCATTCATGATTTGGCTCTCTGTTTGTCTGTTACTGGTGTATAAGAATGCTTGTGATTTTTGCACATTAATTTTGTATCCTGAGACTTTGCTGAAGTTGCTTATTAGCTTAAGGAGATTTTGGGCTGAGATGATGGGGTTTTCTAAGTATATAATCATGTCATCTGCAAACAGGGACAATTTGACTTCTTCTTTTCCTAACTGAATACCTTTTATTTCTTTCTCTTGCCTGATTCCCCTAGCCAGAACTTCCAACACTATGTTGAATAGGAGTGGTGAGAGAGGGCATCCCTGTCTTGTGCCAGTTTTCAAAGGAATGCTTCCAGTTTTTGTCCATTCAGTATGATATTAGCTGTGGGTTTGTCATAAATAGCTCTTATTATTTTGAGATACGTTCCATCAATACCTAGTTTATTGAGAGATTTAACATGAAGGCTGTTGAATTTTGCCAAAGGCCTTTTCTGCATCTATTGAGATAATCATGTAGTTTTTGTCTTTGGTTCTGTTTATATGTTGGCTTATGTTTATTGATTTGTGTATGTTGAACCAGCCTTGCATCCTAGGGATGAAGCCCACTTGATCATGGTGGATAAGCTTTTTGATGTGTTGCTGGATTCGGTTTGCCAGTATTTTATGGAGGATTTTTGCATCGATGTTCATCAGGGATAGATACAACACTAAAAGAGAATTTTAGCCCACTGTGGATTTATTTGAACTTGAATCTCCAGGCCTATAAATCTGAATACTTAAAAAGTCCCCAAAATTTGTGGTCTATTTGGTTTACCATATATATTAGTCTCACAAGGCTGTTGTAGCAAATCTCCACAAACTTGGCAGCTTAAAAACAACAGAAATTTGTTGTTATACAGTTCTAGAGACTAAAACTCCAAAATCAGATTGTCAGCAGGGCCATTGTTCCTGAAGGATTTAAAGGGAGTTTTTTTGTTTGTTTGTTTTTTCATTCCAGCTTCCAGTGGCTTTTGGCATTCCGTGGCTTGTAGCTGCATCTGTTTGTGACTCTGTCTTCACATAATCTTGCATTTGTGTCTATCTCAAAACTTTCTCTGCTTGTCCTACATAAGAAAACGTTGGTTGCATTTAGGGCCACCAAAGATAATCCAGGATAAGTGCTTCCTCTCAAGTACTTTAATCATATCTTTTGCTGAATAAGGTAATTACTCTTTGCCTTATAAAGTAATATTCACAGGTTGCAGGGATTAGGATATAGGCATAATCTTTGTAGTACCATTCAGCTGACTAAATTTTTTATCTTATAAATTAGGAATGTAACAATTGAATGATTTGAAGTTTACTGTAGTTTTTACTACTTAAATGATAGTTTAATTACATTATCCTTACCAATTTTCCAAGAATATGCTTTGTGCTCACTATTCTAATAAAGGCATATATTACATCTGATAGACAATCACTATTTTCTGCTAATACAATTACAAATACTTACTTGGAAAATATTTATATTATATATGACCTGTAATTGTCAATTATGTGGTTATTACTTAATTAAACATTAGTGCTTTTGTTCTGATGTGCAGCTCTGAACACTGAATGGTAACTTTATAAATGGTGAAGCACATATTATGTGATAGCTTATAATAATAATAATTTCTTTTTTACATTCTTATCTGACATGGGTCAGAAATGATTTCTTCTACCTCGTTTGTTTTGAGACAAGAGATGAAGAAATAGCGACTGTAAGGAACATATTGATCTTACAGTAGAAACGAGAGAGAGACAGAATCACAGAATGGCTCCTATTGCTACTTGAAAGGGGCACACATCACTTCTGCTGACATTCTATTAAGTAATATGGCCAGTTCAGATGTCAATAGGACTAGAGGTGTGGGTGGAGGCCCTGGGGGTGTAGTATAATCCCCCTTCAGTATACACTGAACACATTTTTGAAATAATAACTCAATCACATCTAGCTCTCTCTTCTTTGTCATATCAAGGGTGCGGTGGAGATATTGATATTGCCTTAAATAACCGTGCTCATGTGTTTTGCCCTTAAATGCATTGTCCCTGTTTATCAAAGCCTCAGCTCAACTATCTGGGTCATGGCAGACTTGCTGTGCTCTATTACATTACATCTTGATATGTGTGCATGTATGTGTGTGTACCTCAGTTATACAGAACTTTTAATAGTAAAATTTTATGCTGTCAAAATGTCACACATATGTACCCTCCTTTGTTCCCTAGATTCCTCACCCAATTTATTCACTATTCAAAAGTCCTAGGTTGGTAGGCATGTTTCTCATTGTTCAAGACATAATTCTTTAATCTTTAGCTAATATAATTTTATGTGAGGCAATAAACAAACACATGGGGAAAAAAGAAAATTATTAAAAGAATCTCATAAAAATTAGGTCATTAACTAAGGGACACCACTGTGTCAGGTTACAGTTCTAATGATGGAAAATGTGATTAAAAAAATAATTCAAGCCTATAATATACTAGTAGAAATCTGTAACCAGCTTACCACAGATGAATAAATAGATACTCACCAGACGCCTGTGGATATATATTGTGGAAATACATGAAACTTTTAAACATTAGAAATATCACAACAGGGTTACTTAATGGAATAGCTTTCTCTAAGTCTCCACAGCATAGCACAGCAGGTGATGTTAGATCAGGTAAAATGTTAAGTTGAATAGATTGCAAAATGCACTATTAATCTCTACTGACTATGAATTAACAAAAGAAATACAAATCAGGCTAAATGTTCTTTAACTCAAGGGTCTTAATTCTAGCTAAGTAGACTTTTTGGTTTAGGCATGATGTTAATTTTCTCTAAGGCACCATAAGTAAACAATAGATTTTTTAGGTGATAGATTTACAGGGTACATTTTGGGAGTGTTGGTAATGGAATTAATAATATAATACTTTTATAAATGAATAATAAACATGTCTATAATGTTTTAATCCATTTCAGAAGTTTTCCAAATATTACATTAGTACTACTCTCTACTGTTCTGATTACTCATGGACACAATGAGAGAGCTAGACTAAATGGAATATTGTAAGTTAAATACATATGAGAGCTCTTGGATTTAAGTTCAATATGTAGCAATATGTAGCAACAATATGATTTACTGGCCAAAACCTAATGAAATCTTAGGCCACAATAATAGAAGTAATGGTTCCATCACAATAAAGCAAATACTTTTGGTCTACTCTAGGAAAGTCAGAAAAAAATCTGGGGCATGATGTTTCATTCTGGGCATGATATTTTAAAAGAAACATAAAAATACAATATTGTATGGAATCCAGAAGAAAGAAAAGTAGATGATGGAGGATCTAAACCATGCCATATGTATTCACTCCAAAAACAAGGACTAAGAATATGTATTAGAGAAGGAGGAATCACATATATTTCACTAGGAAAAGAGTAGATTTAGATACAGAATCAAAAGAGTTCTTAAAGTTACTAAAAGTCTGTAAGGGAAATAGAGATTTGACTTATTCTGTGTGTCTTCATGGAAAGAATGAAGACCTAGATAGTCACTACAGAGAAAAACATTTATACTTTTACATTAAATCAGAGAAACATTTAATAATTAGAGTAATCCAAAATATGGGGGAGTGACATAGTCATAACTTCAGAACGACATCAAGATGGTTGCCTAGAGGTGCCTGGCACTGATTTCATCCCCTAAAAAGGACCTAAACAACAAAGAAACAACTACATTTCTACTGGAGTTCCCTATGGAGAGTTCTGGAGTACAGCAAGGTAGTGGCAGAATTCCTATGGAACACAGAAACCCGTAATGGCAGCACAGAAAGGAGAGAAAACCCTGCCTCTACCACACCTCTCCTCCACTAGGATCGACTTCAAACAAGGAGGAACTTTCCTTTGCAGAAAAAAAACAAGCAGCAGACTCCCAAAAGCCCCTGTTAGCAACAGAGACACCTGCAGTTCTTGCTACAGGACAATCCCACAGCCCTCTGGGCCCAGATTGGGGAACATTCAGGGGTTCACATGGCTGCATTGCTCTGGAGTAGGAGCATACATTGTACACACCTCTGACCCCCAAGCTGCTAAGGCATGGTGATATCATGAAATTGGCATCACTGCTAGACTGTATCCTGCTCTGGAGGCCAATATCCATAATGCCACTCCATTCCTGAGGCTCCACTATCATTCCAGGATACTCACATGGGTGGCTGCAGGGCCCTCAGCTACTCAGAGCTTAGGCCCAACAGAATGACAATGATCCTGATGCCCGAGCTCACATAGCACCTACTTCCCAAGAAAAAGGCAGTTCTGCACAACAAAGAATCCAACCCCATTCGGGAGAACCACCATGCATGTACATTGTTGACCTGAAACCAGTTCAGCAGCCCTGATATTGAGTCAGCAAAGCTACCATGTGTGCATACCCTCAGCCTGAGAACCAGCCCAGTGGCTCTACCTCTGAAAGTCATTCCACTGCCAACACATACTCTTGCAGCCTAGGCCACTGAAGCATTCATAGACATCACTGACATTGATGACAAATGAAAAAACTGCACAAATCCTACATTACTACATCCACCCAGAACCAGACACAAAGCATCCTACCTAACTAACACCCTATAACTCTTCTGCAGAAAAAATGCCTTTTGGTATGAAAGATGCTCCATAAAATTGGAAGAGGCAACTATTCCACCAGACACACAGTTATCAAGTTAGAGACATAAAAAACATAAAACAAAAACCGGAAAACATGACATCTCCAATGAAACACAATAATTCTCCAGTAATTACCACAAAGAAAATAAAATTTATGAAATGCCAAGAAAGATAAATATCATCAATAAACAAGCACAAATCGTGGAGCTGAAAAAAAAATACAATGAGAGAAATTAAGAGGACAATTGAAAGCTTTATCAACAGACTAACTCAAGCAAAATAATAAATTTCTGAATTTAAAGACAGGTCTGTTGAAATAACCCAGTTAGAGAAAAAATAAGAAATAAAAATAAAAAAGAATGAAGAAAGCCTGCATAGCTCATATGACACAATTAAACAAATATTCAGCTTATAGGAGCTCAAGAGGGAGAAAAGGTAAAGAAAGGCACAGAAACCATGTTTAATATAATAGCTGAAAACTTACCAAGTCTTTGGAGGTATCATTGAACAAGTAAGCTCAAAATTTCCCTAATAAATTCTAAGAATTTAAAACTAAGAAATCTCCCTCTGAGGCATATTATAATCAAATTATCAAAAGTCAAAGACCAAGGGGAAATTCTAAAAGCAACAAATATGTCAAGTAACATGTAAGTAAATCCCCATTGTACAATCAGCAAATTTTTCACCAGAAACCTTGCAGGCTAGGAGAGAATGAGATGATATATTTAAAGGGCTAAAAGAAAAAAAAAAAAAAAAAAAAAAAAAAACACCAGAACTGCTATCCAAGAATACTATACTCAGCAAAGCTATTTTTCAAAAATAAAGGAAAAGTAAAATCCATCCCAGCAAGACCTGAAGGAATTCATCACCACCAGAATGGACTTATAAGGAATGCGCTACCATCAGTTTTTAAGAAACAGATAATATATAAAAATGTAAGCTAAGAAAACAAAAATATAAATTATGGTGAAGAGGATAAAAGTCTAGAGCATTTTTATGTTACCAAAGTTAAGTTGTTGTCAGCTTAAAATAGTCACTATTTCTAAAAATTTATTGTTACCACCGTGGTAACTACAAAGAAAGGAATTACAACAGATACAAAATTTTAAAAAGAATGAAAGCTTTGAACAACAGAAAACCACCAAACCACAATGGTAAACAAGAGAGGAAAAAGTAAACAAGAATTTTAAAAACATAAAATCAGAAAATAATAAAATGGCAGAAACAAGATCCAACTGTATATGCTGACTATAAGAGATCCATTTCACCTGTAAGGACACATATAGACTAAAAGTAAAGGGATGAAAAAGACATTCCATGCACCAGGCAAATGGAAACCAAAAGCAAGCAGAAGTTGCTATGCTTATATCAGATAAAATAGACTCCAAGTAAAAAAAAAAAAAAAAAAAAAAAAAAAAAAAAAAAAAAAAAAAACACTATAAAAAAGCCATAAATAATCATTATCAAATGATAAAGGGACCTATTTAGCAAGGTAATATAACAAATGTAAATATATGCACCTAACATCAGAGCACTCTAAAATATAAAACAGGTCAGGCGCGGTGGCTCAAGCCTGTAATCCCAGCACTTTGGGAGGCCGAGGCGGGCGGATCACGAGGTCAGGAGATCGAGACCATCCTGGCTAACACGGTGAAACCCCGTCTCTACTAAAAAATACAAAAAACTAGCCAGGCGAGGTGGCGGGCGCCTGTAGTCCCAGCTACTCGGAGGCTGAGGCAGGAGAATGGCGGTAAACCCGGGAGGTGGAGCTTGCAGTGAGCTGAGATCCGGCCACTGCACTCCAGCCCGGGCGACAGAGCGAGACTCCATCTCAAAAAAAAATAAAATAAAATATAAAACAAATATTGTTAGATCTAAAGGGAGAGGTAGATTGCAATACAATATTAGTAGGAAACTTCAACATCCCACTTTCAACAATGAACCGATTATCTACACAGATATATCAAGAACACAGGTATCAGGCTTAAACTGTATCATAGACCAAATAGATCTAACAAACATTAACAATACATTCCATCTTACAGCTACAGAATACACATATTTCTCAACTGCACATAGCTCATTCTCCAGGAAAAATTGTATATGAGACCACAAAGCAAATCTTAACAAGTTTAATAAGATAAGACCATACCAAGCATCTTTTCTAACCACAATGCTACAAAACTAGAAATCATTAATAAGAGGAATTTCAGAAAGTTTACAAATATATGGAAGCTACATGACATGCTCCTGAATAACCAAAGGGTTAATGAAGAAGTTAAAGGATAAATTTAAAATATTTCTTGAGACAAACTAAAATGAAAACACAGTATACTAAAACCTAGGGATATAGCTAAATCAGTTCTAAGAAGAAGTTTATAGTCAATAAATACATACATCAAAAAAAGAAGAAAGATCTCAAACAACCCGAAAGTGCACCTGAAAGAACTAGAAAAACAAGAACAAACTAATCCCATAATTAGTAGGAAGAAGGAAATAAAGGTCAGACAACAAATGAACAACATAGACAATAGAAAAACATTACAACATGTGACCAAAACAAATAACTGACTTTTTGAAACTATAAACAAAATTGTCAAACCTTTACCTAGTCATAACTTCAGGCATCAAACATGCAAAAGAAGAACCTATTATTTGGCTGAAATACTGAACTAGATGACCTTGAAAGTCTTTTTCTATTAAGAGATTCATTGAATCTATGATAAGGTTTGCACTGGTTCTTACATCTCACAAAATAACAACAGCAACAAAAGATCAGGATGTGGAGGGTATGTGTGTGGCAGCAGCACAGTGAGACCACACAAACAGGAGGCAAGTATGAGTTTGTGTTTCACTCAAGCTTCTCAGTTATTTGTAATTCACAGGTGCTATTGTAAGGCATGAAATGCTCCCAGTGAATATTTAGCCCAGAGTTAGGAAAGGATTACAAGACTTTATCAGAATTATGAGTTGACATATGCAATGACATATCACTATAATTCTTGCATAGTTAACTCCCTATTACAAGCTGTCACTCATACATAGAGAAAAAGTAGTCCAGAATAGATAAACAATATTTCTCCACTTCCAAGCTTGCTTTCCATGTGTAATCTAATTCAATAGAGAACAATACAACATTAAAAAGACACTTTGCTTATGGAAAAGGGATTTCACAAAACATTAGGTTTGTTTGTGTCCTTAAAACCATTTGTAGCCTTCTTATCCCAGAATCATTGAGATTCTGGTACATGACCTGCTTCAGCTACTTTAATATTTCATGGTCAATTCTGGATATATGTGTTTTATCTGCTTGTAAGCTCCTCCTGACACAATCTCTGGCTTTCTTGTCCCGAATGTGTGTTCACTTGTGTGTTCTACTTCTCTGAATTGAATCACTCATCTGTCATGCATTTATAATATTATTCTCAAAAAGTAAAATGGCTCAGTTTATCATTTTGGTTTTTGTGTTACTACTATCAACTTTTCTGAGAAATTTTTTCTTGTTTTCAAAATCAGGAGGTAATTTTTTTTTTTCCTGTGGTCCTCTAGTTGCATACTTCTAAAAAATACTTGTTTCCAGGGCAAAATGGCTCATCTCACTGGGATTGGTTACACAAGGGGCACAGCCCACAGAGGGCGAGCAAAAGCAGGGTGGGGCATTGCCTCACCCAAGAGGCACAAGGGGTGGGGGAACTCCCTCCCCTAGCCAAGGGAAGACGTGAGGGACTGTGCCGTGAGGGACATTGCTATACAGCCCAGATACTATACTTTCCCCACAGTTCTCGCAAGTCGCAGACCAGGAGATTCCCTCAGGTGCCTACACAACTAGGGCCCTGGGTTTCAAGCACAAAACCTAGCGGCCGTTTGGGGAGACACCAAGCTAGCTGCAGGAGTTTTTTGTTGTTCTTGTTGTTTCTCCATACCCCAGCAGCACCTGGAATGCCATTAAGACAGAATCATTCACTTCCCTGAAAAGGGGGCTGAAGCCAGGGAGCCAAGTGATCTTGCTCAGCAGATCCCACTTCCACAGAGCCAAGCACGCTAAGATCCACTGACCTGAAATTCTTGCTGCCAGCACAGCAGTCTGAAGTCTACCTGGGATGCTCCAGCCTGGTAGGGGGAAGGACATCCACCATTACTGAGGCTTGAGTAGGCAGATTTCCCCTGACAGTGTAAACAAAGCTGCCAGGAAGCTCGAACTGGGTGCAGAATAGACCGCAGCATGGCAAAGCCGCTGTAGCCAGACTGCCTCTCTAGATTCCTCCTCTCTGGGCAGGCCATTGCTGAAAGAAAGGCAGCAGCCCCAGTCAGGGACTTATAGATAAAACTCCCATCTCCCTGGGATGGAGCACCTGGGAAAAGGGGCGGTTGTGGTTGCCGCTTCAGCAGACTTAAATATTCTTGCTTGCCAGCTCTTAAGAGAGCAGTGGATCTACCAGCACAGCGCCTGAGCTCTGCTAAGGGACAGACTCCTCCTCAAGTGAGTCGCTGACCCCCATGCCTCCTGGCTGAAAGGCACCGCCTAGCAGAGGTCGACAGACACCTCATACAGGAGAGCTCCAGCTGGAATCTGGTGGGTGCACCTCTGGGACGAAGCTTCCAGAAGAAAGAGCAGGCAGCAATCTTTGCTGTTCCACAGCCTCTGCTGGTGATACCCAGTCACACAGGGTCTGGGGTGGAACTCCAGCAGACCTGCAGCAGAGGGGCCTGACTGTTAGAAGGAAAACTAACAAACAGAAAGTAATAACATCAACATCAACAAAAAGGATGCCCATGAAAAAACCCCATCCAAAGGTCATCAGCATCAAAGATAAAAGCTAGATAAATCCACAAAGATGAGGAAAAGCCAGTGCAAAAATGCTGAAAATTCCAAAAGCCAGAATGCCTCTTCTCTTCCAAAGGATGCCAGCTCCTCGCCAGCATGGGAACAAAACTGGATGGAGAGTGAGTTTCACAAATTGACATAAGTAGGCTTGAGAAGATTGGTAATAAAAAACTCCTCCAAGCTAAAGGAACTTGCTCCAACCCAGTGCAAGGAAGCTAAGAACCTTGATAAAAGGTTACAGGAACTGCTAACTAGAATAACCAGTTTAGAGAACAACATAAATGACCTGATGGAGCTGAAAAACACAGCGCGAGAACTTCGTGAAGCATGCACAAGTATCAATAGCTGAATCAATCAAGCAGAAGAAAGGATATCAGAGACTGAAGAGCAACTTAATGAAATAAAGCATGAAGACAATATTAAAGAAAAAAGAATGAAAAGGAGCAAACAAAGCCTCCAAGAAATATGGGAGCATGCAGAAGAACCAAAACTCCATTTGATTGGTGTACCTGAAAGTGATGGGGAGGATGGAACCAAGATGGAAAACACACTTAAGGATATTATCCAGGAGAACTTCCCCAACCTAGCAAGACAGGCCAACATTCAAATTCAGAAAATACAGAAAACACCACAAAGATACTCCTCGAGAAGAGCAAGCCCAAGACACATAATCGTCAAATTCACCAAGGTTGAAATGCAGGAAAAATATGTGAAGGGCAGCCAGAGATAAAGGTCAAGTTACCCACAAAAGGAAGCCTATCAGACTAACAGTGGATCTCTCTGCAGAAACCCTACAAGCCACAAGAGAATGGGGACCAATATTCAATATTTTTTTTTAAAAATAATTTTCAACCTATAATTTCATATCCAGCCGAACTAAACTTCATAAGTAAAAGAGAAATAAAATCCTTTACAGACAAGCAAATGCTGGGGGATTTTGTCACCACCATGTCTGCCTTACAAGAGCTCCTGAAGGAAGATCTGGTACCAGCCACTGCAAAAACATACCAAATTGTAAAGGCCATCAACACTGTGAAGAAAGTGCATAAATTAATGTGCAAAATAACCAGCCAGCATCATAATGACAGGATCAAATTCAAACATAACAATATTAACCTTAAATGCAAATGGGCTAAATGCCTCAATTGAATAAAGAGTCAAGACCCATCAGTGTGCTGTATTCAGGAGACCCATCTCATATGCAAAGACACATATAGGCTCAAAACAAAGGGATGGAGGAGTATTTATCAAGCAAATGAAAAGCAAAAATAAAAAGAGAGCTTGCAATCCTAGTCTCTGATAAAACAGACTTTAAACCAACAAAGATCAAAAAAGACAAAGAAGGGTATTATATAATGATAAAGGGATCAATGCAACAAGAAGAGCCATCTATCCTAAATATATATGCACCCAACACAGGAGCACCCAGATTCATAAAGCAGGTTCTTAGAGGCCTACAAAGAGCCTTCGACTCCCAAACAATATTAGTGGGAGACTTTAACACCCCCTGTCAATGTTAGACAGATCAACGAGATGGAATATTAGCAAGGATATTCAGGACTTGAACTCAACTCCAGACCAAGTGGACCTCATAGGCATCTATAGAACTCTCCACCCAAAATCAACAGAATATACATTCTTCTCAGCACCACAAAGCACTTATTCTAAAATTGAGCACATAATTGGAAGCAAAACACTCCTCAGCAAATGCAAAAGATTGGAAATCATAACAAACAGTCCCTCAGACCACAGTGCAATCAAATTAAAATTCAGGATTCAGAAACTCACTCAACACCGCTCAACTACATGTAAACTGAACAACCTGCTCCTGAATGACTACTGGGTACATAACAAAATTAAGGCAGAAGTAAATAAGTCATTTGAAACCAATGAGAACAAAGACACAACATGCAAGGATCTCTGGGACACAGCTAAAGTAGTGCTTAGAGGGAAATTTATAGCACTAAATGCCCACAGGAGAAAGTGGGGAAGATCTAAAATTGACACTCTAACATTTCAATTAAAAGAACTAGAGAAGCAAGAGTAAACAAACTCAAAAGCTGCAGAAGACAAGAAATAACTAAGATCAGAGCAGAAATGAAGGAGAGAGAGACATAAAAAACCCTTCAAAAAATCAACGAATCCAGGAGCTGGTTTTTTGAAAAGATTAACAAAATAAATAGGACCACTAGCAAGACTAATAAAGAAGAAAAGAGAGATGAATCAAATAACACAATAAAAATGACAAAGGGGATATCACCACTGATACCTCAGAAATATAAACCACCATGAGAGAACACTGTAAACCCCTCTACACAAATAAACTAGACCATCTGGAAGAAATAGATAAATTCCTGGACACATACACCCTCCCACAATTAAATCAGGAAGAAGTCAAATCCCTGAATAGACCAACAACAATTTCTGAAATTGAGGCAGTAATTAATAGCTTACCAATCAAGAAAAGTCCAGGACCAGACAGATTCACAGCCTAATTCTACCAGAGGTACAAAGAGGAGCTGATATCATTCCTTCTGAAACTATTCCAAACAATAGAAAAAGAGGGAATCCTCCCTAACTAATTTTATGAAGCCAGTGTCATCCTGATACCAAAACCTGGCAGTCACCACAAAAAAAGAAAAAAGAAAATAAAAGAAAATTTCAGGCCATTGTCCCTGATGAACATTGATGCAAAAATCCTCAATAAAATACTGGTAAATTGAATCTAGCAGCACATCAAAAAGCTTATCCACCATAATCAAGTTGGCTTCATCCCTGGGATGCGAGGCTGGGATGCAAGGCTGATGCAAATCAATAAACGTAATCCATTGCATAAACAGAACCAATGATAAAAACCACATGATTTTCTCAATAGATGCAGAAAGGGCCTTTAATAAAATTCAACACACCTTCATGCTAAAAACACTCAATAAATTAGGTATTGATGGAACATATCTCAAAATAATAAAAGCTATTTATGACAAACCCACATCCAATATCATACTGAATGGGCAAAAGCTGGAAGCATTCCCTTTGAAAACTGGCACAAGACAAGGATGCCCTCTCTCACCACTCCTATTCAACATAGTATTGAAAGTTCAGGCCAGGGCAATCAGGCAAGGGAAAGAAATGAAGGGTATTCAAATAGGAAGACAGGAAGTCAAACTGTCTCTGTTTGCAGATGACATGATTGCATATTTAGAAAACCCCATTGTCTCAGCCCCAAAACTCCTTAAGCTGATAAGCAACTTCAGCAAAGTCTCAGGATACAAAATCAATTGTGTAAAAATGACAATCATTCCTATACACCAATATCAGAGGGCCAAATTATGAGTGAACTCCCATTCACAGTTGTTACAAAGAGAATAAAATACCTAGAAATCCAACTTACAAGGGATGCAAAGGACCTCTTCAAGGAGAACTACAAACCACTGCTCAAGGAAATAAGAGAGGACACAAACAAATGGGAAAACATTCCATGTTCATGGATAGGAAGAATCTATATCATGAAAATGGCCAAACTGCCCAAAGTAATTTATAGATTTAATGCTATCCCCATCAAGCTACCATTGACTTTCTTCACAGAATTGGGGGGGGGGGGGAACTACTTTAAATTTCATATGGAACCAAAAAAGAGTCTGTATAGCCAAGACAATCCTAAGCAAAAAGGACAAAGCTGGAGGCATCATGGTACCTGACTTCAAACTCTACTACGAGGCTACAGTAACCAAAACAGCAGGTACTGGTATCAAAACAGACATATAGACCAATGGAACAGAACAGAGGCCTCAGAAATAACACCACACATCCACAACCATCTAATCTTTGACAAACCTGACACAAACAAGCAATGGAGAAAGGATTCCCCATTTAATAAATGGTGTTGGGAAAACTGGCTAGCCATATGCAGAAAAATGAAACTGGATCCCTTCCTCATACCTTATAAAAAAATTGACTCAAGGTGGATTACAGACTTAAACATAAGACCTAAAACTATAAAAATCTTAGAAGAAAACCTAGGCAATACCATTCAGGACAAAGGCCTAAGTAAAGACTTCATGACTAAAACACCAAAAGCAATGGCAATGGAAGCCAATATTAACAAATGGGATCTAATTAAACTAAAGAGCTCCTGCACAGCAAAGGAAACTCTCGATCAGACTGAAGAGGCAATCTACAGAATGGGAGAAAGTTTTTGCAATCTATCCATCTGACAAAGGGCTAACATCCAGAATCTAAAAGGAACTTAAACAAATTTACAAGGAAAAAACAAACAACCCAATCAAAAAGTGAGTGAAGGATATGAACAGACACTTCTCAAAAGAAGACATTTACGCAGCCAACAAGCATATGAAAAAATGCTCATCATCATTGGTCGTTAGAGAAATGCAAATCAAAACCACAATGAGATACTATCTCACTCCAGTTAGAATGGCCATCACTAAAACGTCAGGAAACAACAGATGCTGGAGAGGATGTTGAGAAATAGAAATGCCTTTATACTGTTGGTGGGAGTGTAAATTAGTTCAACCATTGTGGAAGATAGTGTGGCGATTCCTCAAGGATCTAGAATCAGAAATACCATTTGACCCAGCAATTCCATTACTGGGTATATACCCAAAGGATTATAAATAATTCTACTGTAAAGACACATGCAATGAGAACACATGGACTCAGGGCGGGGAACATCACACACAAGGGCCTGTCAGGGGTAAGGGTAAAGGGGAGGGATAGCATTAGGAGGAATACCTAACGTAGATGACAGGTTGATGGGTATAGCAAACCCCTATGGCACATGTATACCTATGTAACAAGCCTGCACGTTCTGCACATATATCCCAGAACTTAAAGTATAATAAAGAAATAAAAATAAGTAAATAATGTTCTAATCATCCTTACATTGCTTGTACATTGTCTCATTTGAGCCTCACAACATCCCCACTTTATAAATGAGAAAATTAAGACCTAGAAAAGTTAAGTAGTCTTTCCCAAGTAAGCACAATTACAACATTGTCTGCTTCCAGAAATTGTGAGGGTCAATATGTACCCACTTGAAGGAAAAACAAATCCCAAGCTATTATCATGTCAAACTGTAAACTGAAAAAACAATTTAGAAGATGCTTTAAACGTAGGCTTCTCTTTTTATTAGGTAGATTATTTTATAAAATGAAAAAAGAAAATAGGTATCATGACTGATTGGAAAACTCTCTTTAGTTTGAATAGGTAGATATTGATAATTAATTCCACAGTATTGACAACTTGCTTTAAAAAATAAAATGAATTTGTTTAGTTTGTTTCTGTAGTTGCCTTATAGAAAGCCAAATAAAACAAAGTGGCTTCATGATGTATCCTAATCATTTTAGGATGCTATCACCAAGAACTTAAGGCTGGTTAATTCCAGCAGATATGGTCTCTGGTGAGTGCCTGTTTTCTGTTTCAAAGATGGTACGCACATGGCAGAAAGAGAAAGCAGCTCTATGAGCCTCTTTTATAAGGTCCTCAGTCCCATTCACAAGGGTAGAGCCATCAATGACTGAATCATTTCACAAAGCCCTACCTTGTAAGACCGTCATCTTGATGATTAAGTTTCAATATATGAATTTTAGCAGGGACACAAACATTCAGACCATGGCATTAAAATAGGTGACATAAAAAGGTATGTTCATGTTGCTAATCCCTGGAACTCAATGTGCCCTAGGAGGACAGGAGTTAACATTGCAAAGTGAACACTGCTATTATTCAAAGCTATGACTGAAAACTGATGCCTATTACTGAGGATCATGGGATATTAGAGGACACTAAATGAGATCTTTACATTAATAGTATTTATTTTTTTGAGTGAGAAATGAGTTTTCTTTGAAGGTTAGAAACTGTTCATAAAAAAATACTATCCCTGAAATGAAAGATGAAATACAAGGATTAGCAATAGTCATAAGTATCATGTTCCACGTATTGACAAAGTGTCATTAGGATTTTAGTCTTTGTTGCTGTTCTGCCCCAAGGTGCTAAAACATGAACGATAAATAATATTTCTATAAATATGACTAATCAAATCATAGTGGCACTGCCACCTTTTCCATTTAAGTTTAGCCAGTCCAGCTCTCACTGCCAAGCTCAGCCTCCTCAGTGAGTATTGAACTACAGCAATAATGGCTGAAAAGAGCCTCACTTCATAATATTAGCCTGGTTTCATATGTGTCCAGCATTCTTTACATCTAGCACCAGTGTCAAAAGCAGAAACAGGAGGCCCTGATCCCTTCAATTCTTTCTGATTCATTGTCCTGTACTTTTACTTTAACTAAATAAATCTTATAAAAATATCTATGATTATTCTGTTAAAGTAAGAAAAATTTCGAAACATTTTAAATAATCTAGAAGTTGTTCTTTCTTCATTCAAAGTAATAACAATCACAGTATTTCTAATCAATATTACAAACTCACCTAAGATTCCAAATGGTCACATGACCATGAACAGAAGTCCAAAACTGCATAGAACTTTCTCCAGACTATTACATATATATTATTGCAAAGTATAGGTCCACAGCATTTAGAAAGTTTTGCTTAACTGTGGAGCTGCTGCTTAGAATTTGTCAATGAACTTTCTAGTTAGAATTGAGGCATTTCAGGAAATGTGTTTAATTTTTCTGCCTTTAACATTAAAATCGCTTTCCAAAGTTAGACCATATAAACACTTCACAGCATGTAACAATCAGTTGGATTCCCATCTTCTCAAAATATATACTCCATCCATTTATACCCCTATCCTTTTAAAAAGATGCCTTTATAAAATATTAGGTAATAATATGCCAATGTAAAACTTCAGACTTTATGTTTGACATCTAACTAAAGGTCAGGCAATTATACTTTAAGAGAGAAGTTTTCAGAAATGTCATTCTTAACTGAAATGAATGTAGAACTACTCTCCAGTATCCTCCTTACCTATACTCACAGCCCCAGCCTTATGAGGGCAGTTAGCACATGTTATTGGCATATTTGATGCATACTTACAATTAGACGTCATGTATTTGCATTCATTTAAATTTCTCTTTACCTGACTTCTAACTGGAAATCAGATTGTTTGAAATGAGCTGAGGTTTTCATCCAGAGATTCTGGCCAGAGGAACTCTAGAAACTCAGGAGCATTTGCAAAGTGTCTCCATAATTTTTGTAGGAGATAACCTTTTCTGCAGAAAATATTGTTCCGAAAAGAGTAATTTCTCAGACCATACTTCCACCCCAAGTTGAGTGTGTTTTTTTTTTTTCACTAGAATAAGGAAATCTGCCATTTTTCCTTTATAGTCATTTACCAGAGCACATGGTATGTGAAAGTAAGAAATACCCAGTGAATATGAAGGGCTAGTCTTGCTCACCTGCATTTTTTTTAGCAAATAAACTGATGTTGCATTAACTTTGTGCCTTTGTTCCTAGCACCTAAATTGTGAGGATATACTCAGAAACTAAGTGCCTACAGACTCCTTTACATCTTTGTCATTGCAATAACCAAAATATGAAGACTACAAATAGTTGCCAAACCACACATGAAAGCTACAAAATTCAACTTTGCTCATGATCTGTACAGATTATTTCTAATCTATATACCTACATTTGAGTTATTTATCTATTCATCCCTAAGTCAGGTCCATTATCAGTCTACTTCTACTTTCTCCAGATTTTCAGGATTCACCCTCAATATGACGCTAAGAGTTAAGGTTAACCTCTTCTCAAATTTTGTTTTTTATCCAGTCTTCTTTATTTTGGTTTATACTCACTTCTGAAACTTGACTTGGTTTGATTTAGTCAAAGGACTGTCAAGCTTGTAAACAGCCAGAATAAATATTTTAGGCTTTTCAGCCAAACAGTTTCTGTCACAACTACTCAGCTCTGCAATTTTATCACAAAAACAGCTATAGATGATCTGTAAACAAACGAGTGTTGCTGTGTTCCAATAAAATCCCATTTATAAAAACAGGCAGCTGGCCAAATATAACCCACACACTGTAGTTTGCTGACCCTTCTTCTGGCCAAACACACTGTACCACACACAGAGAGCATTCATCTACTTATCCATAAGTACATCAAACATGTGGCTATTTGCACAT
This sequence comes from Rhinopithecus roxellana, assembly GCF_007565055.1. Lineage (NCBI taxonomy): Eukaryota > Metazoa > Chordata > Mammalia > Primates > Cercopithecidae > Rhinopithecus > Rhinopithecus roxellana. The sequence continues at coordinate 140,556,384 of NC_044553.1, read as the reverse complement.
TAATTCCCCTGGAAAATTTACTTGAGAAGATATTGCTTGGGATGCGTCTCATTCTATTTTCTCTTCTAGCTTTTTTCGAAATATCTGAAATCAAGACAAGCACTCTTATCATTGAATTATATTAATAGTTTTAAGTAACAGAAAAAAATATATAAATATATAATGCCCATAACATTTGCAGACAGATTTCATGTAAATGCATAGAATTTATGGGCAATTTTAATCTGCAGAGCCAAAATACCTTACCTATACCATTAGCCCTTTACTTCCTTTTCTAGGTAGATACAAAAGATTTGAGATGAACTGCTTCTGTGTTTTGCTCTCCCCTTTCCTACATCTCCTGAATGTTAGATGCAGCCAAATATTGCTATTCCTAACTTAGACTAATACCCATATAACCCAAGTCCATAGACACAAGCCCTACTCTGGGGTTACTTTGAGTGCCCTGCTGCTATTTACTGTCTTCTGTGAAGCCATAGAATGAATCTTAACTGATACTTACCTACCCTACTCTCCACTAGAAGCACATGCATGGTCAAATCCTTCCAGTTTTTTAAAAAAGGCAAGACACTATAGTTATGCCTGGTTGGCCAGTACCTCTCTCTACCTTCTTTAATAACGTTTTTAGTCTTAATCAGAAATATGTTTCTCTTACCCAATACAGCTTTCAATGGGCTTTTGAGATTTAGTACTCCAAATGAAATGTGTACCTCAGCTGCAAAAATGTTACATTTGCAAAATGTTACATTAAGAAGATATTGCTTGGGATTTGTCTCATTCTACATAGCTGGAATCACTTGCTTCCATTTATACATACATATGTAGCACAGGTAGCATCACTTGCTTAACTGGACATCAGACTAGGGGAGCAGTAAGCATAACATACCACAGAGGCTTTGTTGTTTGTATTCTTTTCCCAAATGAGAGGTTATAAACAATTTCATTCATTTTTAATAAAGAAAAATTGTCCTAAGAAACTGTTGGAAGAAAACAAAATAGACCACATAGAGAATATAGCAATTGTGCAAATCAAAAAGATGTGTACAAGTTTTATGACAACCAAAACAAATAATTTTTTTAAAAAATCATATTTGGAATTTTGCCTAAGAGAAAATAAATAAACTAACGCATAAATAAAATAGAGAGGCTCATTGGCAGATCTGGCAGATCCATACTAATGCTCCAGGTGCTAGAGGAATATGATTAACTCAATCCAGGGCACCTGAAGTTAAAAGTAAATACATAAAAAACATTTTTTAAACTATGCTTTATATGCTGGAATGGTCTGTTACTCAATCAATGTACTTTCATGTTTTCTTAGAAGTAACTAGAAAGACATTACTATTATTATTAATAATTAAAGTGAGAGTAGTTGTTTTAGCCATAATGGCATATCATTATTAGTTGTTAGTTGTAACAAACCTACCACTGGGACTGCCTATGTGAAATTCAATTAAGAACCATCAGAGCCATCAAGAGACTAAGTGTGTACAAAATATAAATGGACTGCAAAGATTTAAGAGAAAATGGTTACAGAGACAGGGGTCTAGTGACACAGAAACTACCACAGCCCAGCACGTAAATGGTTTCTAATTTTTACCAGAACTCTGGATAGAATTAATTTCATGTAAATTACTGCAGAACATCTATTTTGTATTATAATTTGTACATCTGACACTTGGTGTAAGGTTATTTTTTTGGTATTGAAACATTTAAAACAACCAAAGCATTAATTATTGAAAGAGTCATGCAAGGAATTATTAGAACTATCTTAGTGTCCCAGCTGCAAGGCTGTGAATGATGTAACTAGTACTCAGGCTTCACTTTGAGGGCTTCAATAGGAGCTTTGCTAAAATCAAAGTCACAGGACATGATACCACATTAATGTCTGCTTGTCAAACTGAATTTATTTTCTCTATAATCAATATCCTTTGAAAAATGGAATGTTAGAGGAGCCCCAAAATAATAACTGACAATCTTTTCAATATCAAATGGTTTATCACGGTAATTTCCACTGACGGGGGCAGATTTAATATTTAAAAATAGAAAAGACAAAAAGAGAGGGGCGTATATTTGTTTGGTAGGATTGTCATAAAAATACTACAGACTGGGTGGCTTAAACAACAGAAAATTATTTCTCACAGTTCGGGGGCTGGAAGTTCAAGATCAAGGTGCTAGTTGATTTGGTTTCTCTTGAGGCCCTTCTCCCTAGCTTACTGATAACCACCTTTTCTTCGTATTCTCACATGGTTTTACTCTGTTCATGGACAACCCTGATATTTATCTGTATATCCTAATCTCTTCCTTTTATAAAAACATCAGTGAGTCAGGCTAGATTAGGGCCTACTCTAATGGCTTCATTTTAAATTAATTACCTCTTTACAGGCTCTAATTCCATTACAGTCATTCTAAAGCACTGAAGATTAGGGCTTTGACATACAAATTTCAGGGAAGAGGAGGACACAATTCAGTCCATAAGAGGGAGGAATAAACAAAAGAAGAAACCTGAAGCTAGTAGGGAAAATACAACCATCTGATTTGTGGGAATTGGCCAAACATGATTGGTAGCTTGTAATAGAAACTGCTGGCCAGAATAACCTCTTTATGATGAATGTGGACACATGACTGATGAATTCAGCCACCTCCTTAATGGATATTTCTTATTACTGGAATAAAGAACAAACTATTAGCATGGTTTACGTGACTCTGTACTATCTTTGATTAACTCTAAAGAATTCTTTCTTTCCACTTCCTCGTCTCTCTTTAAATTTAAATTCAAACCATACTGGATCCTTTTCATTCCTTTGTTTTTCTTTTTCTTTTTTTTTTTTTTTTTTTTTTTTTGTTGAGATGAAGTCTCATTTTGTCACCCAGGTTGGAGTGCAATGGCACGATCTTGGCTCACTGCAACTTCTGCCTCCGAGGTTCAAGCGATTCTCCTGCCTCGGCCTCCCAAGTAGCTAGGATTACAGACATGTGCCACCATTCATGAATAATTTTTGTATTTCTAGTACAGAGTGGGTTTCACCATATTGGCCAGGCTGGTCTCGAAATCCTGACCTCAGGTAATCCACCTGCCGTGGCCTCCCAAAGTGCTGGGATTACAGGCATGAGCCACTGCACCCAGTCGGATCCTTTCCATTCTTTAAACAGGCCATTCTTCCTTCTTCATGGAATATTTGCCAGTGCAATTTCCACTACCTGGGCATATTACCATCTATTTATGAATCATTCTTACTTTGAGTGTCAAACACTGGAAAAAAAATTCTCACCTATGTACCTGGCTTAGTTAGGTTTCCTTGATATATAGCCTTGTATTAGTTCATTTTCACACTGATATGAAGAAATACCCAAGACTTGGTAATTTATAAAGGAAATAGGTTTAAATGACTCACAGTTCCACATTTCTAGAGAGGCCTCAGGAAACTTACAATCTTGGTGGAAGGCAGACACCTTCTTCACAGGGCAGCAGGACAAAATGAGTGCAAGCAGGAGAAATGCCAGATGCTTATAAAACCATCAGATGTCATGGGAACTCATGATAACGAGAACAACATGGGGGAAACTACCCCCATGATTTGACTAACTCCAACTGGTTCTGCCCTTGACACATAGGGATTATGAGGATGACGATTCAAAATGACATTTTGGGTGGGGACACAGCCAAACTATATTATTCCACCACTGGCCTCTCCCAAATCTCATGTCCTCACATTTCAAAACACAATCATGCCTTTCCAACAGTACCCCAAAGTCTTGACTCATTCCAGCATTAACCCAAAAGTCTAATTCCAAAGTCTCATCTAAAACAATGCAAGTCTCTTCCACTTAAAAGCCTGTAAAGTCAAAAGGAAGTTAGTTACTTCCTAGATACAATGGGGATATAGGCATTGAGTATATATACCCATTCCAAATGGAAGAAATTGGCCAAAACAAAGGGGCTATAAGCCCCATGCAAGTCCAAAATCCAATAGGGCAGTCATTCAAAATTAAAGTTGCAAAATGATCTTTGACTCCATGTCTCACATCCAAGTCATGCTGATGAAAAGGTGGGCTCCCAGGGCCCTGGACATGTCCATCCCTGTGGTTTTGCAGAGTCCAATCCCCCCACCCCCACCCACTGGATGCTTTCACTGGTTGTCATTGAGTATCTGTGGCTTTTCCAGGAACATGGTGTAAGTTGTCAGTGGCTCTACCATTCTGGGGTCTGGAAAACAGTGGCCCTTTTCTCAAAACTCCAATAGGCAGTGCCCCAGTGGGGACTCTGTTTGGGGACTCACAACCCACATTTTCCTTTGCACTGCCCTAGCAGAAATTCTCCATGAGGGCTTCATCCCTGCAGCAAACTTTTGCCTGGACATGTAACCATTTCCATACATCCTCTGAAACCTAGGTGGAGGTTTCCAACTCTCCATTCTTGACTTCTGTGCTCCCACAGGCCTAACATCACGTGAAAGTTGCCAAGACTCGGAGCTAACACCCTCTGAAGCAATGGCCTAAGCTGTATCTTGGCTTGTTTTAGCCATGGCTGAAGCTGGACCAGCTGGGATACAGAGCGCCATGTCCTGAAAATGCACAGAGCAAGAGCAAGAGGTCCCTGGGCTCACCCCACAAAACCTTTATTCCTCCTAGGCCTGGAAGGGGCTGCTGCAAAGGTCTCTGACCTGTCCTGGAGACATTTTTCCCATTTTCTTGGCAATTAACATTTGACTCCTCATTACTCATGCTAATTTCTGCAGCATGCTTGAATTTCTCCTCAGAAAATGGGTTTTTCTTTTCTATTGTAGAATCAGGCTGCAAATTTTCCAAACTTCTATGCTCTGTTCACCTCTTGAATGCTTTGCGGTTTACAAATTTCCTCTGCCGGATACTCTAAATCATGTCTCTCAAGTTCAAAGTTCCACAGATCTCTGGGAAGAGGCAAAATGCTGCCAGTCTCTTTACTAAAGCATAGCAAGAGTGAGTTTTACTCCAGTTCCCAACAAGTTTCTCATCTGCATCTGAGACTATTTCAGCCTGGACTTCATTATCCATATAACTATCAGCATTTTGGTCAAAGTCATTCAACAAGTCTCTAGGAAGTTCCAAACTTTCCCAGATTTTCCTGTCTTCTTCTCAGCCCTCCAATCTGTTATAACCTCTGCCTGCTACCCAGTTTCAAAGTCACTTTCACATTTCCAGGCCTTATAGCAGCACTCAACTCTCAGTACCAATTTACTGTGTTAGTAAATTCTCACACTGCTATGAAGAAATACCCAACAATGGGTAATCTATAAAAGAAAGAGTTTAATTGACTCACAGTTCCACACTGGTGGGGAGGCCTCAGGAAACTTAAAATCAGGGTGGAAGGCAAACAAGAAGCAGGTACCTTCTTCACAGGGTGGCAGGACAGAGTGTGTGTAAGTAGGGGAAGTGCCAGACACTTATAAAACCATCAGATGTCATGAGAACTCATTATTACAAGAACAACATAGGGGAAACTACCACTCTGATTTGATTACCTCCAACTGGTTCTGCCCTTGACACATAGGGATTATGAAGATGACAATTCAAAATGACATTTTGGGTGGGGACACAGACAAACCGCATCATTCCTCTACAACATAATGACTTTTATTTATATTCATTGTTACAGTTTGTAACTATACATGTATTTGTGTATGTATGTATATACATATATATTTTTTCAATTAAAGTTAAATTTTTCTAACTCAAAAAAGATAGACTATTAGTAACACAAGTTAGTAATTACATGACACATACCCTGTGAAAAGCAGAATTCATTTTATACATGACAATTCATTTAATTATTATAACAACTCTAGGATATATTTAAAATGAGTATCATCATCTTTACATTTATAAATGAAAAATTAGAGGCACAGAAAGTTTTTTTGTAAATTTCTTAAGGTTGTGTATCTAAAAGAGGCTGGGACTTGAACCCGGGCAGCTATAGCTTAATAGTTTGCTATTAACTAATATCCTATTTCTTATAGTAAACCCATTGCCAATTAATGGCCTGTACTAGTTCAGCTATATTGTATCTCTCAAAATGTGTTTGCTTATGATATAAAAAGTAAGAAAATTAAGAGAAAACTCCATATGGTTAGCCTGATCACAGTGGAGTAGGGAAAGCCAAGATACTTTTATCTCAGTGAAACAGGAAAGATCCAGCTTTTCTAACTTCATAAAATAATAAAGTTGGCTGGCAGTAAGTATGCAAAGTTTAGGACTTCAGTAACGTTTTTATTGGATAAAAATGAATGTAGGCCAAATCCTGCACTAAATCATGGTAGCTGGCAAATAAAGGAATCAAATGAGAGAGAGAGAAGAAGAAGAAAATACTAATCGAATAACTTAATTTTTGATTAGTGAACCCAATTGTGGTATCTTATAAAACAACACATACATACATACCAGTTACTGTAAATATCTACCAGCCTGTCTATTCTTTGACAAGGCATCAGATAACCATCTTTGGAATAGAAAATCAGAATTTTAATTGAATTCCCCTATTACTAACTTTAAGGAAGTTGAGTGTGACAATTAAGAGACTAGGTTCTGAAGTCATATTATATGGATGCAAATTAATAACTTGTTGTGTGACCTAAGGAAAATTAATTAACCTCATCCAAAATATAGAACACCTATCTTGTGTTATGGTAGTAAAGTTTAGAGAAATTACTATACACAAAGTACTTAGAACAATGTAGTCACAAGTGCTAAAAGTATTAGGCATCATAATTTTAACCCTGATCAAGGAATTTTGATTTTTTAAGTTCGCCAATTGTGTGACTCATTAATGTCACTGTAGGTTTTTCATTCATGAGTTATCTTTTGGAAACAGATACAAGAAGTTGCAATTCACAGAGAGCTCAAGATAAAAGAGTGTTGAGAATGCCCTCAATCTTGAAACAGAGGGCACAGATCTAAGATTGATGATTTGTGTAAAAGAACGTGCCCCAAATCCCAACTGCACCTCAAAGTCGAGTGAAAATAATATTTGCTTATCTGATATTCATGAACTTACCTCTCTAAATTTCCACTTCTCATGGATCATGGATCTACATATGCAGACGTTGTTGTGGAAACAGAAACGTCCACAATGCTGACCTGGAAAGAGAAACTTCTACAGGAGTAACTGCTAGGAAAAAATAGATCTTAAAATACATGGCTCATCCTCTCTGACATAACTAGTATGCATATACTAAAGTAATCCAAAATCTTTTAACCCGTAATTTATCAACTTGCACAACCAGTAACGTGAGATAAGTACTTTTTCAATTTTATTTTAACTTTTCTATTTGCTTTTGGTTTTATGGTAAATACGTACTTAAAATGGAAATGGTTTTGATAGTAAAGGGGTAGAAGACAAATGATGAGAAGAGAAGGAAAAGAGCCAAAGTCAAAAGATAAATGACCAAAAAAAAAAAAAAAAAAAAACTCTTAGGAGATAAAAATATTACAAGGTGAGTAAAAACCCAGTATCAGCAGGGAAAAGGAAAGGGTCTCACAATTCAATACAATCATTTCAGGTAATTGTTAGGAGCAACATAATTCTTCAGCATAACTATGCAGATTTCAGCATGTGAAGAAAGAGAAAGAATAATAAATTCAGATGATCCTGAGGAAAGATGGCTATAAGAAAATAAGATTAAGTGTTCATATATAATTAAATTTAATAGATAATTGTTACATGAAAATATTAACAATTCTGTACCAAGTGGCACTATGAAAAATGGTGTCTAGTGCTATAGAGATAATGACATTTTTTTTTTAAATTTCTTAGCAACCTTTGCAATGGCAAGTAAGACATATACATGGATTTTTAGTATATTGTTTGAATTAATTTTCTTCTCTTTTTTAAAACCATTTGCCCTTATTTCTATTATTCAATTTGGAGAACAGAAATACAGCATGAAAACAAATAAAGGGGCCGGGCGCGGTGGCTCAAGCCTGTAATCCCAGCACTTTGGGAGGCCGAGACGGGCGGATCACGAGGTCAGGAGATCGAGACCATCCTGGCTAATACGGTGAAACCCTGTCTCTACTTAAAAATACAAAAAAAAAAACTAGCCGGGCGACGAGGCGGGCGCCTGTAGTCCCAGCTACTCGGGAGGCTGAGGCAGGAGAATGGCGTAAACCCGGGAGGCGGAGCTTGCAGTGAGCTGAGATCGGGCCACTGCACTCCAGCCTGGGTGGCAGAGCAAGACTCCGTCTCAAAAAAAAAAAAAAAAAAAAAAAAAAAAAAAAAAAGAAAACAAATAAAAAACAAAGACAAAACAAGAAAAACAAAAAATTTTGAAATTCAAATGCCTAATATTAATAAACATAAATAGACAAAATTAGAAAATAAAAATATCAAATGTCAGATTGGATGGACAAAAATCGTCTATCTTTGTGATGTTTTAAAATATATATTTAAAATATAAAAATAGTCAACCAGTAAAGATAGCTACATTCTTAAAACTTTGGAAAGGAAAAAAAAAAACACAAACTATTACAAATGAAATAAACACCCTCCCCAAGAGGTACAGACAAATTAGCAAGTTAATAAGAGATTAACAAGATAACCACATGTAACATTAATAACAAAAATTGTGTTTTCAAATATTGGCAACAAAAAGATAGAAAGCCATTATCATTGTCATCGAGGTAAATAAATGCAAAATATGTAAGGTACCTAGAAGTAAACCTAATGAAATATATAAATAGATGATACTGATGGAGAAAATTCATGTTTTGAAGAAATGCAAAACATTGCCTTAAAAAAAGAAGTGATATACCACATTCATTGAAAGAACATAAAGGGCACTTCAATATATGAGTGATATACCACAATCATTAGTATAAAGGAGTTCACATGGCAAAGATGTTTATTCTCTTCACATCACTTACGTAAAATGCAATTATACTCAAAATTTTGACAGGAATTTTTTTGGGGGTTACATAACAAATTACATTAAAATGTATGTAGAAATAAAAGACCCAAGAAGAAACACATAAGAATAAGAATATAGCTCGTCTTATTCTACCAGATATCAAATCTATAGCTTTATTAAACTACAGTAATTTAGATACTATGAGTCCTTAAAAAATACTGACCAATAAAATGAAATAAACAATACACAAATAGACATATGTATTTTTAAACATTTTCATGACAAAGTTGATATTTCAGATAATGTAGACATTTTGGACTATCCAATAAATAGTCCTTGTAACAACTGGTTATCTACATGAGAAAATTGAAACTGATTCTTCACCTTGCATCTCAAACAAAACCTTATTACAGATGTATTATAAAGCATAGTAGTTATGATAGCGTGGTATCAGTGCAGCAACAGAGAAATAGGCTAATGAAATTTTAAAATCTCAACACATACCATATACATATGGATATTTAAGAAAAAGATGACACTGCAGAACAATTGATAAAAAACAGATTTAATTTATTTTAAAAAATGATTATAGGATAACTGGATATCCACATGTAAAAAAATAAAACTGGATGTTTACTTCACATCTTGTACAAAGTCACTTCCAAGTAGATGCAGATCTACACATGGAAATCAAAATAATGCATCTCCCAGAAGATTGTATATATTTAATATTTAACATATAATATGTGGCATATAATATATGATATAACATTTACTAACCATTGTCAAAAATTCTTGATCAGAATCAGAAAGCACTAACCAACCTTAAGACACTAGAAAAAGAAGCACAAATTCAATCCAAAGTAAGCAGAAAAAAAGGAATAATAAAAATTAGAATTGGGCTCAACAAACTTGAAGATCAAAAAAATAGAGAAAAATCAATGAACCCAATAAATAAGTAAATAAAATGAATGATACTCTAAACAGGCTAGCTAAAAGATAGAGAGGACACAGATTACTAATATCAGAAATAAAATGGGACACCAATACAGATTATGTAGATTTCATGCACATTATAAAGATAAAAAGAAATACTATCAAAAGTTCTAAGCCCACAAATTAAATAACCTGGGACAGAGGGCCAATAACTTGAAAAACACAATCTGTCAAAACTCACCCAAAAGGAAACAGACAATCTGAATAGACCTGTATCTATAAGAGAAATTGAATCAATAATAACTTCCTAAAGCAGAAAGCAGCAGGTCAGATAGGTTCACTGGTACATTCTAACAAAAACTTAAGCAAAAAATTGTACCAATTCTCTTAAGAAAAAATTGTACCAAATGTTTTTGAGATGGTAGAAGCAAAGGAACTGTTTCTTCACTCCATTGATGAGACCAGAATTACCCTAATATCAAAACAGACAAAGACATTACAAGAATCTAAATGATCAATGTCTTAGGACATTATCTAAAGGTAAATATCTTCTACAAACATACATGCAAAAATTCTTAGCAAATTAAATAATGTATAAGAATAATTATACACCTGATTGACTAGGTGTGGTGGCTCACGCCTGTAATCCCAGCACTTTGGGAGGCCAAGGTGGGTGGATCACAAGATCAGGAGATTGAGACCATCCTGGCTAACATGATGAAACCCCGTCTCTACTAAAAATACAAAAATAGCCAGGCGTGGTGGTGGGCACCTGTAGTCCCAGCTACTTGGGAGGTTAAGGGAGGAAAATGGCGTGATCTTGGGAGGTGGAGCTCGCAGTGAGCCAAGATCGCACCACTGCACTCCAGCCACAGAGCGAGACTCTGTCTCAAGAAAAAAAAGAATAATTATACACCTGATTAATTAGATGGGATTTATCCCAGGCATGCAAGGCTAATTGGATATTGAAAAAAAAAAAGTCATTTGTTGTATCTACAGGAAAAAGAATAAAAAAATAACATGACCATATCAACAGATACAGAAAAAACATTTGACAAAATCCAACACTCATTTATGATTAGAAAAAAAAAAAACAGTAAACTAGGAATAGAGGAAGACTTCCTCAAGCTAATAAAGAATATCTACAAAATATCTACAGCTAACTTATTTTACTAACCATATTTACTTAATGGTGAGAAACTCTAAGCTTTTCTGACAAGATCAGGAATACGGCAAGAATATCTTGTCTTCATTGTTTTTCAAAATCACACTGGAAGTCTTAGTTAATGCAATAAAACAGGAAAAGGAAACAACAGATGTACTGATTAGGAAATAAATAAAACTGTTTGCAAATGGCCATATATAGAAAATCCAAAAGGATTGACAAAATTCTCCTGGAACTAATCGACAACTACACATGGCAAGGTTACATGATACAAGGTTAATATACAAAAGGCCAACCTTTTCTGCATACATTTAGTCCTAATGTTGTCAATAGGTTTTTTGAAACTGTGACATTAAGTGAAACAATGTACAGCAGGTGTTTGAGTACCATCATTTCATTTAGTATAGTTTTGTTAAAATGTTCATGAGAGAAAAAAAAATTAATTCCTATATCCTTTCACTTAAACTTGCAGTTTCAAAGAACCTACCAATGATGTTAATTGAAGACTTACAATACAATTGAAATTCAAAATAAAAACAATATCATTTGTAGTAGCACACTCCAAAAATAAAATACGTAGATATAATTTTAGCAAAATATGTACAAGGTCTATACAAGAAAAGCCACAAAATTCTGATGGAAGAAAACAAAATGCAAAATAAATGGAAAAATATTTTATGTTCATGAATAAAATCATGCAATATTGTCAAGATGTCATTTCTTCCCAACGTGCATTGACCTACACAATTCAATGCAGTCCCCAATAAAATGGTAGTGAGTTATTTTGTGAATATTGAAAATCTGATTCTAAGGTTTATAAAGACAGGCAAAAGACCCAGAGTAGCTGACACAATATTGAAGGAGAAGAATAAAGTTTGAGAACAGACTCTACTCCATTTCAAGAGTTCATATGAAGTTTCATGAATCAAAGACAGTATGGTATTAATGAAGTAACAGACAAGCAGATCAATGAAAAAGAAGGAAGACCCAGGAATACGCCCACATAAATATAATCAAGCAATCCTTGGTAAAGGAGCAATTGCAGTACAATGTAACACGGATAGCATTTTCAACAAATGGTACTGGAACAATTGAACATCCACATGCAAAAAATAAACCAAGACACAGACTTTATACCCTTCACAAAAAATTAACTAAAAATATATCACAAATCTAAAAGCAAAACACAAAATGATAAACCTAGAAGATAAAATAGGAGAGAATCTAGATGACCTTGACTTTGGTGGTAACTTTTTAGATCCTACACTAAAGGCACAATTCATCAAAGAAAGAAAGAATTGATAAAGAGTACATCATTAAATTTAAAAATAAATGCTCTGCAAAAGACATTGTACAGAGAATAAAACAACAAATCACAAACTGAGGGAAAATATTTGCAATAGACACCTATCTGATAAAGGTTTGTTATCCAAAATGTACAAAAAAAACTTTAAACATAACAATAAGAAAACAAACAACTTGATTAAAAAGGAGCCAAAGGCTTTATGATGATTCACCAAAAATATAAATGACAAATAAGCATAACATGTTCTGCATCATATTGCATCAGGGAAATACAAATTTAAACAGTAATGCCATGCCACTACACACCTAGTAGAGGGTCCAAATCCAGAATACTGACAATACCGAACATATCAGTAGAGAATGAGGAGCAACAGAAATTCTCATTCATTGCTGCGGGGAATGCAAAATAGTACAACTACTTTGGAAAATAATTTTGCAGTTTCTTACAAAACTGAAAATACCGTTACCATAAGATTCAGCAATCATGTTCCTTGGTACTTACAGGAATTGAAAACATGTCCACACAAAAATCTGCACATGGATATTTGTGGTAGCTTTATTTATAATTGTCAAAATTGGAAGAAACCAAGATGACCTTCAGTTAGTTAATCAATACAATAAACTGTGGTACATCTAAATATCTAGATAGTGAAATATTATTCAGCACTAAAAAGAAGTGAGCTGTCAAGCCATGAAAAGACATAGAGAAAATTTAAGTGCATATTACTAGGCTTTTAAAAAGGCCAGTTTGGGAAGGCTATATACAGTATGATTCTAATTACATGAGATTCTGGAAAAGATAAATTAACTATGGGGATAATACAAATATTAGCAGTTAGCAGGGATTGGAGGGAAGGAAGGAATGAATAGAGGGAGCACAGAGGATTTTTAGGACGCTGGTTTCTTCTGTATGTACTACAATGGTGGTTGCATGTCATTACACATTTCTTCAAATCCATAGAATGTACAACACCAGGAGTGAACCCTAATGTAAATTATAGACTTTGGGTGATAATGATGTGTTCAATATAGTATGTGCCACTCTGTCAGGAGATGTTGATAATGGGAGAGGTTATGCATGTGTGGGACACAAGAGGTATATGGGAAATCTGTGTACCTTTCTCTCAATCTTGATAAAAATCTAAAAATGTTCTAAAATAATAGTGTTTTTTCAAGTGCATTAACAATTAAAGAACCAATCTCTAAGCTTGGCTACATTAAAATTAAGACATTCTACTCATCAAAAGATACTATTAAAAAACTTAAAAGGCAAAAAACGGTAGACAATGTTTATTTGCATCATGTATAACAAATATAGGGCTCATATCTAAAATGTCTAAAGACAAAAAGCAAATACAAATAACAGCTAATATAAAAATGCCCAAAGGATGTAAGAAGCCACTTAACAAAAGAAAATGCAGAGCAACAAGACCTCTTATGCAGTGCTGAGTGGAAAGTAATTGGTGCTACAACTTGGAAAAACAGTTTAGTATTACTCAGTTTCATTCCTATATTTCCTATGTTTCTTTCATGAGGAAGCATAACTATGTTTATAAAAACAAGTGCACAAAATTGTACATAGTTGCACTTGCCCTAATAGCCCTGCTATGGTTAATTTCATATGTCAGTCTGACTAGGCCAGATACCTAGTTTTGGGTTAAACAGCAGTCTAGATGTTGCTGTGAATGTTATTTTTTAGATATGATTAAGTCAGTAGGCTGAATGAAGAAGATGAATATCCACAATCTTTTCATATTCAGTTTAAAGCCTTAGGATAAAAGACTGAGATCCCCATTAAGGAAGAAATTCTGCCCCTAGATCACCTTCATACTAATACTGCAACAAACTTTCCCTTGGGTCTCCAGCCTGTGAGTCTACCCTGCAGAGTTTGAACTTGCCAGTCTCCATAATCATGTGAGCCACTGCCTTCGAATCAATCAATCAATCAATTTCTCTTTTCCTGCCTCCTCCCCACACCCATACGTATGTATGTCTTACTGGTTTATTTCTTTGGAAAATCCTGACTAACATTAACTCCAAATTCAAAACTATTTAGATGCTCACTAACAAAAATAAATAAATAAATAAATACATGAATTGTGAGATAATCATATAGCAGAATACTAAATCTTAATGAAAATAAAATGCAACTAGGAAAACATGGATAAATTTCACAAACAAAATGATGAGTTAAAGGAACCAAACACAACACCACACATATAATATGGTTTAATTTAAACAAAATTCAAAAATAATTAAAACCAAATTTTAGTGTTTAAGTATGCCTAAGTGATTACATGATAAAAAAAAAAAAAGTAATAACAATTAACAACAGTAATAGTTATCTTTGGAAGGGAAGGAAAGAGGAGATTGCCAAACAGCACAAGAGAGTTTTCTGGGGTGCTAAAATACACTATTTCTTGATGTGGGTGATTGTTATCCTGGTTTTATTTTGGGGATAATTTAGTTAGCTATTTTTATTTTGTGTGTTTCTGATATGTGTTATATTTTGCAAGACAAAAAGCTAGAGCAATCAAGAATGAGAAACACAGACTCAGAGGGATGGGAATGAGATCACATAGAGAGAGACGTTGATAATTGTCTAGCTTTTGGGTTATTTCTGTTGATTAGATCCTAAAACTGTTAGGCATTAATGTGGATGCTTAATTTTCTACTAGAAAGGTCTCAGGTTAAAAGTGAAAAGACTGATGTCTGAATGGCCTGCTTTTCCTGGGCTGGTGGCTGAGGCACTGCAAAGGGAGATTTTCTTAAGAAACCACTTCTTGCTGTGATAGCGGTATCAGCCAGCATGCAAGATTGAGCATTTGGAATAATCATTCTGTGTTGCTCGCATGCCATGTGGAAGCTGAGCAAAGCTGAATCAATGATCCAAGAACATAATGTCTGGAAATAATCCCATCCTGAATACCTTTTTCAGACTTTTGCAGCCAATTGATCACCCAACACTGCTGCATCCATAAGGTTTTACTAACAGATTTGCCATTCACTGATTATATTGCTGTTTATAAGACGTTGGTAATGCTCAAGACATTTTATGAAAAACCTTATTCTATCCAAGGTGGCAGATTAGAAATGCATAGCTTGTGACTTCTGAAACAGACCAAAGGTATGGCAAGGAATATGCTCTGTTGAGTTCCAGGTATCTTGGTGGCCAAATGTTTATTCCAATTAGCTCAAGCCTTGTTTCCTTCAATTAGAAACTTTCTATTATAACACTTTCTTGTCAATTCAATGGATAACTTCCTGAGCCCAGGCTTATTATCAGGAATTGGCTCTCTTCTTTATCCTGTAATTTAAACCATGCTCATTCAACTCTACACCTTACTTTAAAAGCACAGTCCCTATTGTGCTCTTTAAAAATCAAGCAGTTGTTTTGTGCCATAAACAAAATCACGTATGCTTTCAAATAAATAAATAAAAATAAATAAAAACATGAAATTTTAAAAAGACTCTGGTTAGTAGGGATATAACAGCAATAGAATGACCTAAACACTAAGAAGCACATCTACTGATATTATTTTCTTTTGTTTTACTCCTGAAATCATAGCCACCAAAACTTTTAGTTAATGTGCAAAAGCCAAGCCACCTGTATAGGTATACCTGCTGTCTCTAAGTGCTCTTAACAGATAAAATATGATTGCTGCTATGAGGGAGTTTATACCTGAAGTTTGGTGCCTTAAAAATATTACATGCACATAAGTTTTTTTAAAAATTAAACCTGTTTCATGCTTAATAATACTGAAGTCCAAATATATTTTCTCCCTTCGTGGTTAAAGCCCAAACGGTGCCAAGTCTGTTTTCACTAACTGTAATCTCTAATAAATGAAGAAGGCTTCAGTGATGTCTGCATTAGTGATAATCAAATAAATTCCTTGGATCAGATATTACAATGTTGACATGATTCAAAGATAGTTTTTAACCTTAATCAGTATTTTACTTGGAGCTCAATAGGGTTGGGAGATAGTAATTTTTATTTGAAAAAATTAAAAATGGTGTATTCCAGTTACAACATAATTTATTCAGATATTAAATTTATTCTGCCAACATTTCTTCAACTCTCTTGCAACCCATAACACAAATAATCCAGTATCTCTGCAGATAGCCAGGTCCTTTGCAACTCTTTCACTCCGGGATTTTGCAAGACAGGAAGCAAGAGCTGCTACAATTTCTTGCTCTGATAAGAGAATCTAATTTCAATAAAGAGATTATTCTGGTGTCCTTGGAAAGAAAGGGCAGAATTTGCGGGCAAAGCAAAGAGAGAGACTGGAACATTTCCTGGAATCTGAGCAAGTTCTATATAGCAGAGGATTTCTTGCTAGTGATTGAGGAAGGAAAGGGCTACATAGTACATGTGGATAAAGTGAAGATTGAATAGATATTTACACCTCATACTGAGAAGTTGAGCTTTCAGTCATTTAAGTGAATCTTTCATTTCGAGAAAAAAATCTGACTCTAAAAATCTTATTATCCCGAGGATTCCCAACTCCTGAAATTACTTCCATAATGCCAACCATGACATGAAAGCCTAATGAAATCAAGGAAAAATACAGATGTAGTTTTTAAATCACTTGAGTCCAATAATGATAAATTTATGTCAGGGAAGACAAAAAAAAGAAAGAGAAAGAAAACCTAGGTTGATCTGCTCTCCTTCTCCCTACACTTTAAGAAAAAAGGCCAAGGCCGCAGCATACTTACTGTCAAATGTGTGTGAACTTCTCATAGTTGCATTAATAAAAATCTATTTTTCCTTTGCCAACCACTTAACCTGTTATCTATTTTCCAGTCACTATTATTTCTCTTCTAATTATCCTTGATCATAACATTGACCTTTGAGGGTTCTAGAGTCATGAAGCCATTTATGGCATTTTTCTGGTTTGGTATTAAGAGATACTCCTTAGTGAGTTTCAGTAGTACTCCAAGTACTTAATTAGGATCTTTACATACATTACTTCTTAACATAAGCAACACTGTTAGGAAGTTATCATTATCACCAATTCTCCTCATGAAGAAACTGAGGCTCAACACAGTTAACTGACATACACGCGTAGATATGCAAATATATAAAGCTACACATTGCTTAAGCATAGGGAAATGTTTTGGGAAATGTGTTGTTACGTGATATTGTCATTGTGCTATCATAGAGAATATTTATGCAAACCTAGATGGTATTTGGTGTATCCTTCGCTCCTAAGTTACAAATCTACACAGCATATTACTATATTGAATACTGTAGGTGATTGTAGAACAATGGTAAATATTCATGTATCTAAAAATATCAAAACATAGAAAAGGTACAGTAAAAATACAGTATTGTACTCGTATGGGACCTGATGTGGTTTGGCTCCGTGTCCTCACCCAAATCTAGGTTTTCAATCCCCATAATCCCCCATGTGTGGAGGGAGGGGCCAGTTGGGAGGTGATTGGATCATGGGCACAGTTTCCCCCATGCTGTTCTCATGATGGTGAGTGAGTTCTCACAAGTTCTGATGGTTTTATAAGGCAGTTTTCCCTGCTCTTGCTTCTTGTCTCTCCTGCGGCCAGGTGAAGAAGTTCCTTGCTTTCCCTTCCGCCATGATTGTAAGTTTCCTGAAGCTTCCTCAGTCATACAGAACTATGAGTCAATTAAATTTTTCTTTTATAAATTACCCAGTTTCAAGTATTTATTTATACAAGTGCCAAAACAGAATAATAGAGGACTACCACCATATATGCAGTCAATCATGGGCTGAAATGTCATAAGGTAGCACACGATTGTATACATATGTATTCAGAATGAGGCTTATTATCAGGAATTGGCTCATGCAATTGTGGAGGCTGAGAAGTCCCATGATGTGCCATCTGCAAGCTGGAGACCCAGGGATGCCTGTGTTGCAAACAAGTTCAAGCCTGACAAACAGGGGAGACAAGGGTGTCCCACTCTGAAGGCAGAAGACCAATATCCAGCCCAAGCATGCAGGCCAAAGGTGTGGATTCTCTCACCTTTTCTTCTATTCAGGCCTTCAACAGACTAGATGCCCACCCACACCAGAGAGGGAGTGATCTGCTTTACTCAGGTTACCAATTAAAATGCTAATCCCTGCCAGGCATGGTGGCTCACACCTGTAATCCCAGCACTGTGAGCAGCCAACGTGGGTGGATTGCTTGAGTCCAGGAGTTCAAGACCAACCTGGGCAACATGGCGAACCCTGTCTCTACAGAAAATATGCCTGCTGGGCATGGTGGTGTGCACCTGCAGTACAGCTACTAGGGAAGCTGAGGTTGGGGGATTGGTTAAGCCCAGGAAAAGGAGGTTGCAGTGAACTGAGATTGCACTACTGCAATCCAGCCTGGAGCCTGAGTGACAGAGTGAGACCCTGTCTCAAAACAAACAAACAAAAAAAAACACCTAATCCCATCCAGAGACATCCTCTCAGGCACACCCAAAAATAATGTTTAGTCTAATATCTGGGTAATTCATGATCCAGTCAAGTTGACATGTAAAATTAACCGTGACAACATGCCACTCGGGTTTGTCTGGATCTTTCTACTGTGTCATTTATCCCATTACTAGTATGGTCACAACAGTAGACCACACTAGTAATTATATTCTCAACAAAACGTTGGATCTTCTTACCTCCTATCAGTAGGTAGAACTCTCTGTAAATAGCCAGCCAAGGGGATATTTAAGCATTATTTTGACAGTCAAACTTCAAATAAACCATTCAATTGAAAAAAAAGACCATTGTTTCTCAGCATAAGATTAATATTGTCACAAAAAGAATCCCTCCGTTCAAGGTATCTTTTGAATAAAACATGTCTGCTGATAACACAAAAGTAGAGTAAAGACACAATTGTTAAGGGAAAGAAGGAGAATTTGGAATTTCTGACATGTAATTCCTAAGGCAAAAATGTATGAGCTAATCTATTTCACTAGGGTTTTAAAAATCTAAGAGTAAAATCCCTAAATAATTACTAGATTGAGGAAACCTATTCACTTTGTCTAAAACCAACAAATCATACACACACACACACACACAAATATTTCTAACCTTTGAGACCATGAGAGATAAGGGAGAAAGACTTTTAGATGCATGTTAAATTCTCATCTAGACCCATACTCTGATATATGCTTGAAACCCTGGCTCCTCCTTTCAGATTACTAGAAACTTTGTCATTTAAATAGCCCCAAAAAACATATAACAATGTGGGAAATCTACCTTGCAAATGAAAATATTTCTAGAATATCAACATAAGGCCCAAATGAAGAGGTGACACTTTCTGGCAGTAGAAACATGGTGATTTCAGATGCTTTACTGCCAGTCGGTAATCATAATCACATCATTCAAAGCAATTTTCCCTTGATATAAAAAGATGCCATTGGAGAATTTTCATGCTGAATCTAACAGTGTGTTATAAAATATATAAAAAATTAAATCCATTTGAAAATTATGTCTATACCAGCAAAAATATGAATAAAAACTGAAAATAGAATCAGTCAAATAGCAATTTAAAAAATTCAATTTTGCCCACACTTCCCAGCAAGTTATTCCTTTCATTCCTGATGGCATTTCCTCCCTGGCTTTTAAGTTTCTGTAACTCCTTCCTTAAAAATCCGGTATATAATTTGCTATTTAACAACACACATTCTCAATCCTAGCCATTTGTATCTGGCTCTAAGTTTTTTCTTTCCAACCATAGTTCAATCTTTTAAAGATGATGGACTATGAGTTCCATTTATTTACTGTAGAGGATGTGCTTTCCTTGTAGGAATTCACAATTCTATGAAATAAGGAGTAGAATTAAAATCTATGAGCCAAGATTGAAAGACATAGCCCCTCACAAAGGCCCTAGGAAATATGAAAAGCTCTGTTTTAACTATGTAAAAGAGAAAAATTTCCCATAGCACAATGGGGAATCTCTATATCCAAATAAAATACATATTTTATGCAGGAAAAAAATGTATTTATTTATACATACACACATACGCACCCCCCAACACACTCACCCCTTAACAGAAAGGTCATGTGAAAATAATTCTACTCAGAGGATCACAGAATTGGTAAAATTGCTGCAAAAACATTTAAATAATTCAATTTTTTTCATGTATCGTTAATATTTATCTTGCAAGAAACACAGTTATTTACACACATATCCTTATTGTCAGGAGGGGGAAAGATTATTGTTCAAACATTCTGAAATCTATTCATAATATTTTTGAAAATAAATATAAAATTGGGAATCAGAGTATACACACTCTGCCTTTTTCAAAGGCATTTTACAGCATTGAAGCTTCATCTTTAACCCCAAGCATGTAGACAGTAATGAAAGTGTCACATAGTTTGCTAGAGTGTATTATTAAAAAACTAAAATATAAATCAGAGGAGATACGAATATTGCTGTAGAATTTACTGGCTGTAAGCTGTGTCTCATATTACTCATCAAAATTGAAAAAGTCATACTTATTCTCATAGGAAATTAAGGAGACTTGAAATGACTTAATGCAAGTGATTTTAACTTACAAGGCAGTTGTGTAAAAGTGAGCAGATTAAATTCCCACTTTCAGAGGAAGCTGGAACAGAAATGAAGGTAGCTAAAGGGAAATAATGGAGTGATGAGATGGCTTGAGGGCTTGAAAAGTAATTCTTTCATAAGACTTCTTTCATCAAGTTTTTCAAATTCACAGATGTTGGGGTCAGTGCCATTAGCTAGGCAACAATCAGAAGGCAAACCTGGTGGGTCATCCTTCCTGGGGCTAAGAGAATAGTAGGCACTAACCAGTCAGAGCAGACAATATTCATCACGATGTCACTGACACACAGCTTTTAATTACTTCATGAGAAGCTCCTAGACCTGGACCCCAATTCACTAAGAACGGGATAGTATAAGGAAAGAGACTGAGGCCTTATACTATCAGGTCCTTAGTAAGTTCTTAAGCCATCAGACCAAATTAAGTAAAAGTATAACATGATCACTCTTCCAAAATCCAGAAGTACAGCCTATAGATATATAGTATACTTGCAAAAATATTTTTAATCCATTCAGTGAACTAAAAGTCATATAAAGAAAAATTTATACTAAAAATATATTTTAAATACATTAGTCATCCTGGCACTAGCACAAATTCCTTAAAAGAAATGATGAAATAATTAAACTTACATACAAAACAAACAAAGTACTATAAATATAAAAACTACAAAAGTAGGCCAACACAGGCTGTGTGTTCTTGTAACTTAAATTCAGAACAGTCATTAGTGACACTGTTTTCCAAAATTGCTGAGAAATCTTAAGAAGGTTCTATCCATACACATGACTTCTTTTCTCCCTTGCATAGGAATTGCATGTATTGAAAATTCAGTGTATATTAATTCCATGCAAAACATATTTTATGTTTGTATGTAAACTGGGGTTAGGTAATAGCTTCAGATATTATAAATAGGTCCAGCAGAATATTCACTTTCAGGATATCAAGTATTTCTATCCCTCAACCACCGAGCTAGTAGTGGCCTCCAAACCTTACAATAATCGCAATGACCCACAGACATCCAGATTTAACTTAGGGAGAAGTGCCTTCCCAGTTGAGAGGTACTATCCCAACATTGAAGGAAAGGATTAACCACGGAATTTCTTGCAGAAAAGAATAAACAAGAAAAACACTAACTGAAAACTTATAGCAGCTAGTATGTTATGAACTTCATATAAAACTTTCATTTCATTTTTCGAACAATCATGCAAAATAGATGAAGTTATCCCCATTAATAGATACATAAACCAAGTCTCAAGGGGGGCAAACAACATTTCTTTGATACATAGTTTTTAAGTAGCCTTGGGTATATTTGGAATACAGTCTCTTAGACTGTGAATCCTGTGTATTCCAAAACACCTTTTTCTTAACTGTTAGCAAGAAATGAGAATTTCACAAGGGAATCTCATTTAAATGAGACTATTATTGACATTATTTTGAAAGGATGTATCTTGTTTTCTATATAATGAAAGCAAACTCTGAATATATCATGATGTATGGTACAATATGAAACAATACATTTATGAATAAACAAGATTGAGTTCCATAAATTCTAAATTCTGGAATGAATCAGGCATACATAGGCACAACATGGACCAAAAATTAGAAACCAAAGTGGCTAGGCCTGATGAAAAAACAAGTGAAAAGTAGTGGAGAAAGACTTTTTGAAATCACATTTAGTCTCATAGTTTTCCTTCTTTCCACCCTACCTCAAAGTGATCTAGTAAAAATAAACAAAAATCCCCACTCTACTCAAATTTCTTCCACACAAACTCTTGGTGCATGAGTTTATGTGCAAGAGAGTGTAGCCATGCTTAGGTACTTTTATATTCTTTGCAATAATTATTAGAGCTATTTTATAAAAAGATGTGGTTGAAGATTCATTAAAGTCTGATCTTTGAATAGTTGCAGAAAGAGAAAGACAGAATTCTCTCTATCATACCATCCTTGTTAAAAGAAAATAACTATATAAAAATTTTGAGGTCATATAGGACAAGAGAAAAAAATTGTGTAATGAAAGAAAAATGCTTCTTTCTGTCTGCAGAGCAAGCTCCTGTTACCATTATCAGGAAAAATTTAAATAATTTTTCACATTATAGTCTTACACATGCAACATATTTTTTCAGTGGAAGTATATAAAATTGAATCCATAATATAGGCCCAGACATTCTCACTTATAGATTTGTGAAATTCTTATTTTAAAGACCCTCTTCAGAAAAACAAAAGGCAGATCAAACCAGCTAAAATTTGCAGTCAATTTTTCTCCCATAATAGGCAGAAAAAAAAAAAAAAAAGACTAAATACTTCACAGTGATTCTACCTACTCAGTCTCTCTCTCATCTTTTCTCTCTCCATACTCTTGGAAATTGCTTTTGGTTAAGTACTCATTGTGTATCTCCTCAATGACTGCAGAAATTTCTCAGCTGGTTGTCCAATTCCAGTTTTATCCCCTTTTAATATGTCTTTCTTACTATTACCAGAGTGTTATTTCCAAAAGTAAATATGATTACTCTCATGCTTAGCATCATCCAGTTCTCTCCATCATTACAAAGCTGCGATCCAAATTATCTCAGCATAGACCTTGCTGATGTGGATCCTCTCTAGGCTCAACATTCATAATTCCTCAAAAATATTCTCCATCCTGGAATCACTGTAAAGTTTCTGTAGTTTCTTAAATGAACCAGGTCTTTTTTATTTTTTTTTAACTCCTTGCCATAGTTTCTTGTATATTCTGTTTTTCATTTCCAGTAATATGTTTCTCTCCATGATTTACTTGAGAGCTCATTCTCATCCTTTAAGAGTTAACTGATGCTTAGCCTCTTCTGGGAAAACTCTGAAGCTAGACTTCTCTCCTCTGTATTTCCATTGCCTTCTCTGTACATATTCCTAACGTATTATTTAACAGAGTATACAATTACAGTATAATTGTTGATTGATTTGCTCCGCACCTCTGCTATCATTAGACTAAATATGTCAAGGACAAAAATTCTATCTGTGATTTCTATGTTACCAACATATAGCACATTGTAAACACCAATGCATTTTTATTGAATAAGTATAAAACAACATCGCCCTGTTCATCCCAGAATGAAGGCAGACATACAATTCTAACATTGGTTCATTTTCAATGTAGTTTCTGTTTTGGGGGTTTTGTTTGTTTGTTTGTTTGTTTGTTTTAGACGGAGTCTCGCACTGTCACTCAGGCTGGAGTGCAGTGGTGCGATCTCGGCTAACTGCAAGTGACTGCAAGCTCTGCCTCCCTCGTTCACGCCATTCTCCTGCCTCAGTCTCCTGAGTAGCTGGGACTACAGGCACCCACCACCACGCCCGGCTAATTTTTTTTTTTTTTTTTTTTTTGAGACGGAGTCTCACTCTGTCGCCCAGGCTGGAGTGCAGTGGCCGGATCTCAGCTCACTGCAAGCTCCACCTCCCGGGTTCCCGCCATTCTCCTGCCTCAGCCTCCCGAGTAGCTGGGACTACAGGCGCCCGCCACCTCGCCCGGCTAGTTTTTTGTATTTTTTAGTAGAGACGGGGTTTCACAGTGTTAGCCAGGATGGTCTCGATCTCCTGACCTCGTGATCCGCCCGTCTCGGCCTCCCAAAGTGCTGGGATTACAAGCGTGAGCTCCTGTGCCCAGCCGTTTCTGTTTTTAAGACAATCAGGAAATAGCGAAACTCTTAACTCCAAGCAGTGGTATAGGATAATATTGTAAACACAAACAATAAGAAGTGACATCCATTATTTTTTGGTAGATTTATGATGAATTGTCTCTTGACTCTCTAATCGACCCACAAAATAAAATGAACACACATCTTCGGAAAGTAACTAAGTGAAAGACCCTGTTTTCGATAGGATAAAATGCAGATTTTCTATTGAAAAGTAAAGTCTTCATTTCAAAAATGTGAAGAAAATAGTGCTATAAAAAAATTTCATCTGATTAAATTCAGTCAAAATAAAAGAGTTTTCTGTGCATCTATTGCCTTTTCATTTTATTTAGATTTTATCTAATTTTCATTAACTTTAAGCCTTTGCCCCTTATTATCTCTATTTAAGGTGGTCAAACAAGTCTCAATAGGAATATCGGGATTAGTAATGACTCGCACCCTGTTTAAATCATCAGTTTTGCTTGAATCCCTGATTATATATATACTTACTGACAGATTTTCATGATTAAAAACCATAAACTGGCACAGTCTGACCATTTTTGTTCAGACTAATAATCCCAGAGAATCTATACTTAGACATTGTATAGTCTATTTGAATCTAAATTGACTTTATAGTTAAGGATGCACAGTGTTGTCCCTAGGGAAACCACTAAATAATGACATAAAAAGTACAAGTAAGCATCCAAGAGAGAAAACAAAATTGAAGAATGAATTAAGCAAATTTAACTTAAAAGAGCACAGTAAAGAAGCAACCAATAAACAAAACAAGAGAAACCAATAGGAAACAAGTAACAAAGAATGCCCTTAAGTTCAAACATAAAAAATTACCAAGGCCAGGTAATTTTACCATATGAAAAATTAAATGGGCCAGGTGCAGTGGCTCATCCCTGTAATACCAGCACTTTGGGAGGCCAAGGTGGGGGAATCAACTGAAGTCAGTAGTTCGAGACTAGCTTGGTCAACATGGTGAAACCCTGTCTCTGCTAAAAATACAAAAATTAGCTAGGCATGGTGACAGGTGTATGTAATCCCAGCTAATCAGGAGGCTGAGGCAGGAGAATTGCTTGAACCCAGTAGTCAGAAGTTGCAGTGAGCCAAGATGATGCTATCGCATTCCAACCAGGGCAACAAGAACAAAACTCCATCTCAAAAAACAATTACACTAAATGTAAATGGCCTGAATACCACAAACTAAAGGACAAATACAGACTGAACCAATAGCCCAAACGTAACCACATGCTGCCTACAAGAGATGCACTTTAAAATTAAAAATACTAATAGGTTGAAAGTTGCAAACATGAAAAAAGATAGATCATATTAATGGTAAGCATATGGAAGCTGTGTGGCTATATTAATATTTCTTAAAGTAGACTGTAGAACAGAAGCTACTACCAAGGATTAAAAGAATCATTGTATAATGATAAATTGAATAATTAATCAGTAATGGAGTTTAAGGTGGACATGAATGTTGGCAGACAGTAGTCAACTTATTATACAATACTAATCAAGTAAAATATAGAAAAAACTTTAAAGTATTAGGGATAACAGTTGATTACTCCAGAAACTAGAATTGTTAAGAGGATAATATGGAATTTTATGAAAAAACATATGTCAATACATTTGATAATATATTAAATAATTCCTGGAAAATGTAATCTGTCAAAAATGAATTGAAAAACATAGAAAATTTAATATTTAGATGAATGTGATTAATTAATAATATACAAAATATATTAAAGAAATTATATTTATAATCAAAAGTTTCCCTTGAAGCAATTTATTGATCCATTTGGGTTTTTGTGTGAATTTCATGAAACACTGAAGAAAAATAGTACACTATCCTTTACACACACCTTTAAAATGCCTAGAGGTATAGAGATGGCTTCCTAATTCATTTTGTGAGGCCCTGTTATTGAAATCTGGCAAAGATACTGTTAGAGACCAACAAATGAATGAATCCTCAATAAAACATAAGCAAATCCAATTCAGCAAAATATGAAAAATGATCTTACTTTAAGATCATGTAGGCTTTACACAAGGAAAGTATATATGAAGGTGAAAAATCATATAATCTCAATTGATGAAACTATTTGATAAAAGTCAGCACTCATTTATGATAAGAACTCTCAGCAAACTAGGAATAGAATAAAATTTTCTCCACCTGATAAAGATATCTCTGAAAACTTAGGTACCACATACAATGGTGAAAAACTAAATGCTTTTTCATACAATTGAGAACAAGGCAAGAATGTATATTCCCAGCATATCTTTTAAATATTGTACTAGAGGTCTCAGCTAGTGCATTTGTGCAAGAAAAATAAGTCAAAGGCATATACAAAAGTGCGTGTGTGTATATATATATGTGTGTGTGTGTGTATATATATATATATATACACAGTCTGTTTGCATACTCACAGAGATGTCTACATAAAATATTTTCAGAAATAAAAAAAAACCCTACTAGGATTGACAAGTGAACTTAATATGGCTGAAGGAGACATAGCTAGTACAAAATAAAACAAATGTATTTCTATACATAGTAGTAACAAATAATTGGAGAAAAAAACAAAAATACTATTTTAAATATTATTAACAAAATAATGAAAATTAACAGAATATATACAAGACTTCTAGACTAAAAAACTATAAACATGGCTAAGAGCAGTTAAATAAGACCCAAATAAATGGAGAGATTTGTCATGTTTATTGATTGACTCACTCATATTGCTAAAATGTCCATTTTCCTCAAATTGATCTATAAAGTCTATGCCCTTCCAATTACAATTCTAGTAGGCTTTCATAAGAATTAACAAGCTGATTCTAAAATGTATAGAAAATGTCCTATAAAATAGCCAAAGTTCTTTCAACTCAACAGTCAGAAGACAAAGAACCCTATAAAAATAGTGCAAAGTCTCAAATGACATTTCACAAAATAAGATATACAATTGACATATCCATGTGAAAATCTGTTCAATATCATAAGCCACTGGGGATATGCAAATTAAAATTACAATGAGATACCACTTCACTCCCACCAGAACCACTAAAATAGCTAAATTTAAAATATCTACAATAATACCAAGGGTTGGCTAGGTTCTGGAACTCCTGGAACCTTGAGAGTGTATAATGTCACAACTAATTTAGAGAATATTTTGGCATAGTCATATGTTAAACATAGGCCTACTATTTTACCCACCAGTCTGACTCCTAAGCATTTATTCAAGAAAAAGGAAAAGAGATACACACGTATATTATTGTAGTTGAATCAGCATAGTAGCTTTATTCACAACAGGCCCAAACTAGAAGCAAACAAAGTGAATACATAAACAAGTGAATATAAAAACAAAATGTGATATATCCATACAATATAATTCTATACAGTAACAACAACTACAGCAAAAGCATAATCAAACAAGCAACAACATAAAACATTTCCAAAAAATTCCCTTGAGCAAAGAAGCCAGGTATAAAAGTGTACATATTGCACACTTCAACTTATATAAATTCTTAGAATTTCAAAAGTAATCAATAGTGATAAAAATTAGGTCATTAGGTGCCAAATATTAAGGATGGTAAGGGGAATAACTTCAAGGTACACAAGAAAACTTTCTGGGTCTACCTTTATTAATGGGTCAATTATGGGAGTACATACATTTATCAACACATGAACTGTACATTTTAAAAATGTAAATTTTATTCTTTGTTAATTACACTTCAATAGAATTGATGAAAAATAAATTAGAATGGTCAAACTATCTTGAGGACATATTGGGACTGATGCTGCCAAATTACCCTCTTACTGATGCCTAGTATTTCAGAGCAAAGATAAAAGTGAAATTACTAGCAGAGAGAAGTTACAAAGAAGCTGAGACAAAGCGACTATGGGTAAATATGATGAAATAGAGCATAAAGACAAAAAGGAAAGAAACAAATAAGGTGGCTGAAGAGATAAATTAAAGAATAGGAAGAGCCTAGGCACAAATCCCTAAAGAGTAGCCCTGGTATAAGAAATAGAGGAGATTTGGGGTTGATGCTGAACATGATTTTACAAACTTCAGGTAGCTAAATGTCAAGTCTTTATACCTACTCAGAAAAGGTAGACATAACATTACAGGTGATGGATGGAGAGAGACAAAATGTTCATAAAAAACTGGAATAGAGTGTAGCTGAATTGATGTGAAAAAGGACAGGGTAAACTGAGCAATGGTAGTTAGTAACCCATATTCTGAAAGGTTCCATAGGCTGCTCATTGGGATTTGACTTCATCCTGTGGGAAATGAGGAATCAGCAGAAATTTACAAGACAGGCAGTAACTGATTAGCTTAGTATTTCACATACTTTACAGTGCCTTGACATAATCAAATCGTCAATATTTTATAGAGGACTATATCAAAAAGTGCCCTTTGAAAGGGAAGCTTGTCTTTTAAAAATCACAATATCAGGGATGTTTTTGCTCTGAACAAAAGATACGGCCAGAAGACATGGCCCTTTTATATCATATGATATATGTATAATATTTTATATCATCATATATTTGGTCTAACTACTGAATTAGAACCCAAGGGGTCTCAGCATTTAAAATCTTAAAATCTAATCTTTAAGGGTTGGGGAAGATCACAAGATTCAGGCTTTGAAAACAGAAAAGAGGAGTGGTAAAGGATATGAAAAATTAAATACAAATATACTTATGCATTGGAATCGGACCAATTTGAGAACATGGAGAGGTGTGGAAAGATCCTGTTACAAAAAGGCTTTGTCCCAGGCAAAAGAAAAAATGTTTCTTTCATCTTAAAATGAGAGAACAGTTTACCTGAAAGTAAGAGTCAACTTGATATTTAGAACCATGATAAAGAATATAAAGTGACTTTAAAAAATAATAATAAAAGAATGTCAGCCATTGCATTTACTGTCCACAGTCACATACCAGTCACTGAAAAAGCAAAGACAACCAAATATATGTTCCTTGGCGTCTCTACATTTGATCCAATTTTAAGATGGATTGAAACATTGAGTCAAGTTGCAGGCGGCATTTCAGGGAATAAGAGTTTCATCATGTCCTCAGAAAGGTAATTTCAGTCTAATAGATTTCATTAGACTCTGCATTTTAGGTTGAAAGCATTTCTAAATGCATTGCTATGGAGTAAAACACAACGTAGTAAAAAATGTTCCCAAGTAACTTGTCCTTACTTGACGTAGTCTCATTATTTCAGTTATATTCCTTTGGACCATCCTAAAATATTGTGCTCTTCTTTCATGTTTACATCCTTTTGACAATTTAAATTCGTTTAATAAAATCTACAGGAGGGAGAGACCTTTCTTGTTAACATATTTAACCTCTGGGGAATGTCTGTTTTCATATAATTATGCATAGACTTCATATTCATATAAATATTTTGTGCCTGCAGGGGGGTAAAATGGATCTCTCTCATGAATATATAACAGTGCCATTTCTTCTAGTAAGACACAGACATCTTTCTTCATGGTTATTAAGCACTAGGATGTCTATACATATTTTCTCCTTCATGTTTTGTTTGCATAAAACTGATGAGATATAGGAACTGCCAAAGCAGACATTTATTATTCCAGGTACCTCAATATTATAGTGCCTTCCTCCAAATAACTCAATAACATTTTTCAGATTCAAATCTTCAGTATTATAAAGGTTGTTCCATATACACACACACATGAACACACACACATACAAGTCCAGAAGCACAAAATGAAATTATAAATTATGAAGACTCGGCTTAAAATTGTGGTAGAAAGAAGCTGGCAGAGGCAAAGATACTTCTATTCTCTTTGTGACATGACTTCTTACAAGACAATCTTGTGCATGCTCAGATTTCAAATTCTGATAGTAAAGAGAAAGGTGGGCAACCTCTAGAAAGAAATTGGAAATTGTTTTTTAAAGTGAGTATTGCTGGGCACAGTGGCTCGAGCCTGTAATCCTAGCACTTTGGGAGGCTGAGGTGGGCAGATTACCTGAGCTCAGGAGTTCAAGACCAGCCTGGGCAACATGGTGAAACCCTGTCTCTACTAAAAATTTTTTAAAAAAATTTGCCAGGCGTGGTGGCATGTGCCTGTAGTCTCAGCTGCCCAGGAGGCTGAGGCAGGAGAATTGCTTGACCCGGGGAGGCAAAGGTTGCAGTGAGGAGCTGAGATGGTGCCACCGCACTCCAGCCTGGTGATGGAGCAAAAGTCCATCTCAAAATAAATAAATAAATAAAATAAAGTGAGTATTTTTCTTTCTATAATAACATTGTTCACATAAAAAGTTTTCCTCCTTTTCTTTATGCATTCAATAAATATGTATTGAACATCCAGTATACCAGAAAATATTATAGACTGTGAGAATACAGTTGGGAACAAAACACAAAATAGGCAGAGTCCCAGCGATAATACAGCTTACTTTCTAGAAAAGGAAGATGAAACAAATAAATGAACAAACAAATAACAAAAGTGGATAAATGAATGAACGATATATTAAATAGTGTTGAGCACTATGTAAAGGATAGGTTTAGGAAACTATTAACCTCATATGTTAATGTATTTGTCACAGATATTGCACCCGTGTGTGTGTTTGTGTGTAGGTTATTTTAGAGATTGAGTTTGTGGGTGTGCACTGTTTTATTTTATTGTCTCAAAAATAGTATGAAATGTTTGGTACAGGTACCATCATTTAAAGATGATGGAAATCACTAACAGATAATCAACCGCTTGCTCCAAGTCACACAGCTGGAGTGTAGCAGAGTTATGAATTCAATTTGGTGTCTGAATCCAGCTTCATGAGCTTCCTACTGAAAGGACCATTCTCTCAGGTGATGATTCTAATATTCATCCATTTGTAGTTCACAGTTCTCAGGAAAGTGACCTGGAGAAAGCCAAGACATATTGGAGGGAAAAAAGTTCATAGACTAAATGTTAACGTTTAAAATGGATTTAACCATGAAGAGAAAATTATAGTCAGCTAAATAAAGAATGTTCAGGGTAAAATAGAAGAAGAATCTTGCAAAGGAGGAGAAATAATATTCTTCTCTAGAAGAGAAAAAAGAGAAGATATACCTTTTCTTCTTTTCTTACCAACTTCAGGTAAGTACATCATAAACATGGGAAAGTGGGTACTTTGGGGAGAGGCAGGATGAAAATGTAATACTGGGCCGGACGCGGTGGCTCAAGCCTGTAATCCCAGCACTTTGGGAGGCCGAGACAGGCGGATCACGAGGTCAGGAGATCGAGACCATCCTGGCGAACACAGTGAAACCCCGTCTCTACTAAAAAATACAAAAAACTAGCAGGGCGAGGTGGCCGGTGCCTGTAGTCCCAGCTACTCGGGAGGCTGAGGCGGGAGAATGGCGTGAACCCGGGAGGCGGAGCTTGCAGTGAGCTGAGATCCGGCCACTGCACTCCAGCCTGGGCGACAGAGCCAGACTCCATCTCAAGAAAAAAAGAAAAAAAAGAAAAAAGAAAATGTAATACTAAGAAATTATTGGGAGCCTGAATTTCACGCTTCCTTCTAGCTTATTTAAACCTAGTTGTGGCAAATAGAATGGGAAGCCTTAATCATCAATAAAGATTACCATTATGCATCTTTCTTTTTTATTTTATTTTATTTTATTTATTTGTTTTTTTGAAATGAAGTCTCATTCTGTCACCCAGGCTCGAGTGCAGTGGTGTGATCTTGGCTCACTGCAACCTCTGCCTCCAGGGTTCAAGCAATTCTCCTGCCTCAGTCTCCTGAGTAGCTGGGACAACAAGAGTGTGCCACCACGCCCGGTTAATTTTTGTATTTTTAGTAGAGATAGAGTCTCACTATGTTGGCCAGGCTGGTCTCAAGCTCCTGACCTCAAATGATCCGCCTGTCTTGACCTCTCAAATTGCTGGGATTACAGGCGTGAGAGCCACTGCGCCCGGCCAAGATTATGCATCTTTCTTAAGGTTGTGTGTGTGTATGCATGTGCGTATCTCCTTCTGGGGAATGTGAAGGCGAGAGAATTCCAAAGGGGAAATACAAGCTTGTGAAGTTGTTTCAAACTATGAAAAAGGGTTAATAAAAAGAAAGGGGCCTGGAAATGCTCTCTGTACCATTTAGAGAAACTTGGCTATGTAGCACCATGCTTTTGCAACACACTTGAAGCTGGGGATTTGGGCCTTTTGCTCCCTAGAATAAGCCAGTGAAAATGCTGATTACAGCCTTTGTATGGGGCTGATGTTTTTCTTTTTCCTTTACTCAAGGCTCAGACCTCCTTGAGTGGCAGAAAGGGGGTGGTATGTATAAATGTCAGTATGTGCTCCCTCTTCTCCATATCACATAAGCCAATAATATATCACATTAGCAACCAGCTTAGAGATAAATGAGAGGAAGATTTGAGATCAAATCATCAATCTTAACCCATTGGTAGGGGTCCCAGATGTGACACAGACTTGGAAACTCCTGTTGTGGCAGTGATTATAACTACAAAGACAATATCATATTGTTCCTTCCCTAATAATGACAGGGAGCTTCTGTCTCCTAAATCAGAGCTTATTTTCCTCCCCCAAAAACAGCAATGCCATTATTTAAACAGCCACCTTGAAAAACACAATGCTTTCTGAGATAGAGGGACTCTCCTCGATTTCTTAGCATATTCTTTATTCAACTCATGAAAATTTCCTTAAGATTACAAATAGCTTTAAAATAATTCCCCCACAAGGTCTTTGTAGATATTTAAATGCTTTAAAACCTAAAATCACCCTGAAAAAGCATGCAGAGAAAAATGAACTAGATGACTCAATTGAGTAAACCTGTTCCATCTCTACAAGGAGAGATTTTTATGAGAACAATGTTAAATCTGCAGAGCTGTGAGTTAAAAAAAATTATAATCAATGTTGAATCTGTCAGTCTAGCTTGAGTTGGCTTTTAGGAAATCCAGAGAAGGACAAATGATTGCAAGAACACTGGCCATTAAGTCTGAAGGTTTCAAGTAAAAAGTTTGTGTTCTTTGTTGGATGGTTATGAGTTTATGATCTAGGAGAGGTCATAAGATTTTTTAAGTTGGATATTGATTCATCAAAATTCTCTTGACACTTTGAATTCTCAAATAGTGAATATTTCTAAGTGAGATCTTGAAGTACACAGGGGAGTAAGCCAGAAATTAACATTCTAGAAACTTAATTGAATGATCTAATTTGTCAAACTTGATTTAGATGAACTTTTTAAAAATTAAGTTTTAAATGGACATTGTAAAAAATTCAAGTTACACAAGAAAATAGAGAATAAAAGGTAATCCTCTCAGCCTTCCTGTCCCCAGTCCTGATATTTGACTTTCTCTTTCAATGTGAGTCTAATTAGCCCACCAGGCAAGGAGTATTCATTTTTTTAATCTAGGAGATACTTATTTGAAATGTGTGAACATGGCCATCAAAAAGCTTTCTAGACACACAAATCTCATATCGTAAATTTGAGAGAGATCAAATGAAATAATGAAATCCACAGGCAGACAGCCCGGGCGGCGCCTTGAGCCTAGCTAAAAGTTGACCCTAAAGGCAGACAGCCCGGGCGGCGCCTTGAGCCTAGTTAACAAGTTGACCCCGGACCCAACCGATAATATTATCTATAGATTTCAGATGTTGTATAGACAAGCATTGTGAAAGTCTCTGTCTTGTTCTTTTTCTGTTCTAATTACTAGTGCTTGCCATATATCTCTCAAACTTCCTGAGCCCAGTATAAACATATCCCTCCATATATCTCTCAACTTACTGGGCTCATCCCACCACATGTCTCCCCACCATATATCTCTCAATTCAAAGACTACCATATATCTCAACTTTAGAAAGACACCACCTGGAAAGTCCCCGATAAGAGCACAGTCGTTTGTGAGAGTGCGGGAACCAATAAAAAAACTGCTAAATGTATAGACTTAAAATGTTAACCAATTGTAATGCTGTAACCTAGAGAATTCCCTCGTTCCTCTGCAACTTTACAAGTCCTGTTTACATTAGGCTATAAAAGGCAAGCGCACGCATTGTTCAGGGCCCTCTTGTATGTTGTAAAACGGAGGGACCAAGTTCGAACTTGCATTAAAGATCCTTACCGCTTGGCTTTGACTCTGGTCTCTGGTGGACTTCTTCGGGGAATAAAGGGTCTGGGCATAACAAATTCATTCTGGAAACTACCAGCAGTCAAGAAGTCTAGCCATTTGGAAATTATAAGAGGTTTCAGCCTGGACCTTGAAACTACCCCTGGGAATCTGATTGCTATTTGTCTTGAAGTTTTCTTTGAACAGTGCTCATCCTTCACTGAGGCCTGCACTTGAGTGCAATGTAGTGTTAGGTAGTTTGTGGCTCAGGAGGACTTGAGTCATATTCTTAATTTTGCAATAGCTATGTGATCTTAAGCAAGTTAACTGTGTATGGATGGATCTTGGTCTCCTCACCTGTACAATGGTGGTAAACATCTGGCACAGAGGAGCATGAAAGCCTCTGTGGTAGAGCCCACCAGCTGCCTACGTCTTAAAAGAATTAGCCAGACATATTTATAACCAGAAGAAGGACCTTTCCTTACCTTTCTTGTGCAAATTTCTGTACGACAATATGTAAGTGGAATGTCATGTGCAACTTCTGGGAGCCTTTCTTATAAGAAAGCAATACACACTGTTTTTCATTGACTTATGCATCCCTTCCTCCATTTTGCTGCTTTTCTTACAGATGCTATGATCTTAAACTCTAAATATGAGGACCACTACCAAGAGAAGATAAAGTACTAACTTGAAAAAATTTGGGTGCCTAAGGACTTTGTGAAACAGAAATACCACACTAGCCCTAAAAATTACATACCTTTGTTTTCCATCTATCTGAGAGAGAAATAACTATTTTGTTTGCATCACAGCAGTTTTGTTTTCCATCAATTGCCAGCAATATTAGTTTTTAGATATGTAAAATGTAGTTCCAGTAAGCAGAGTACTCCTATAATGGAACCCAAAATACACAAAATTGGCTGATTGAGAGGGACAGAGTGGTGGATGGCAAGGACTCAGATATTGCAGAATGAGAAACTGATGACCTTTGTTATACAATAGCAAAGCATTTGATTAAATTGTTACTTGTCCTTGGAAAGGAGACCATGAGCTAGTCAGCTGTGACATTAGAGTAAATTTTAGGAAAAATCCAGCATGTATATGTGAGTTTAGTACTTCTTGCCACTTTTAGTAAAGCCCTGCATATAAGATACAAATTCTGGCTCAAGCTAGATGGCCTGCAAAGAGAGATAGAATTTTATAAAGTGTTTGCATCTGGCCTAAGATTCGAGTTAACTGAGAATCCAATTATTTGAATCCTTACCTCACTGTAAAGGTCAATTTCTTTGTTACCCGAAATTAAAGTTTATATGGAATACCATGAAAAAATATTTTGAACAAAACATAAGATGCTGTGTCCACAGGTGAGATTTTCAAGCATCTTCTGTTAAGAATTGCTTGCTCAACAATGTAAGTCATCTCACTTGCAGAGATCAAATTAAGAAAATTGCCTTATTTAAACCCACTGTTACACATGGTATAATAGTCATTAGAGCTGTTCACCTTAGATGCATATAGTAGGACTGCACTTCTCCATTCTTTGTGAAGTTAAGTGTCAGACACAATGACTTGCTTAAGTGAATAAAATGTGAATAGATTCACATATTTAATGACAATATCATAAAAATGGGTCAGAGGTTTGGTATATTCCCCTTCTTTTGATATAATAGTCCTAGAAATATGTGTTAAAAGGGAACTATGCGAGCCCACATCCCTTAAAGACTACTGTGATAAGAGTTTGTTGGCAAATCTTTGTTTTCTTCGATGTTGTACTTTTAGGGTTATATGCTTTTATCATGTGCTGACTGACACTGACATTTTAAACAGAGATTACATTAAATTGAAGGGAAGAGGGGGAAATGGGCAAAGCCCAGATGGCTGGCAAATCAAAGACTAGAATAATCTAATTTAAAAACTATATACTTGTAGATGGGAAAAAAGGTTCTCCTTACCCTCTACCCTGCTCTCAACCTGAAAGTGCCTTTGCAAAAATTATTACAGTGACAAAATTATGACAGTGAAATAAATCTAATCTAACAAACGCCATCCAGCTTGCTTCTAACCTCCAAGCTGTCCTTGTTCATTCCTGGGCATAGGCCAAACTAATTTGGGGAAGAACTTAGTATACTAGTCAGTTCTAGCATTGCTATAAAGAAATACCTAAGACTGGGTAATTTATAAAGAAAATAAGTTTAATTGGCTCAATGTTCTGCAGGCTGTACAGGAAACATGATTCTGGCATCTCCTCAACTTCTAGGAAGACCTCAGAAAACCTTCAATCGTGGCAGAAGATGAAGGGTAACCAGACATATCTTACATAGCCAAAGCAGGAGCAAGGATAGGGTGGAGGTACTAACACTTGTAAACAACTAGATATCATGGTAACTCACTCACTTAATATCAACAGAATAGTACTGAGGGCATGGTGCTAAACCATTCATGAAAAACTGCCCCCATGATCCAATCACCTCACACCGGGCCCCACCTCCAACATTTGGGATTACAATTGACCATGAGATTTGGGTGGGGACACAGATCTAAAACATAGCATTCTGCCCCTGGCCCCTCCATATTTCTTGTTCTTCTCACATTTCAAAATATAATCATGCCTTCCCAATAGTCCCCCAGAGTCTAAACTAATTCCAGCATTAAAAAATAAAAAGATTCCAGAGTCTAATCTGAGCTAAGGCTAATTCCTTCTGCCTATGAGCCTGTAAAATAAAAAACAAGTTAATTACCTCCAAACACAACAAGTTACATTCCAAAATACAATGGGAATACATGCATTGGGCAAACATTCCCATTCCAAAAGAAAGAAATAGGCCATCAAAGGGGGCTATAGGCCCCATGAAATTCCAAAATGCCACAGGGAAGTAATTAAATCCTAAAGCTCCAAAATAATCTCCTTTGACTCCATGTCCTATAACTAAGGTCCACTAGTGTGAGGAGTAGACTCCCAAGGACTTAGGCATTTCTGCTTCTGTTTCTTTCCAGAATTCAGACCCCATGACTGCTCTTACAGGCTGGTGTTGAGTGCCTGCAGCTTTTCTAGGTGCAAGGTGCAAACTCTTAGTGGATCTGCAATTTCAGGGATCTGGAGGATGGAGGTACTCTTCTCTCAGGTCCACTAGGTGGTGCCCCAGTGGGGACTTGGTGAGGGGGCTTCAAACCCACATTTACTGTCCTTGCTGCTCTAGAAGGGATTTTCTAAGAGGGCTCCTCCCCTGAAGAAGGCTTCTGTCTGGACATCCAGGCTTTTTCATACATCTTCTGAAATCTAGGTTGAGGTTCCCAACCCTAAACTCTTGTACTCTGCATGCCTGTGGGATTAACACCATGTGGGAGCTGCCAAGGCATATGGCTTACACCTTCTGAAGAATCAACCTGAGCTCTACCTGAGCTCCTTTAAGTCACAGCTGGTGCTGGAAACAACCAGGATACAAGGAGCAGCATCCTGAGGCTGCACAGGGCCATAGGGACCTGGGCCTGGCCCGTGGACTCATTCTTCCCTCCTGGGTCTCTGAGCCTGTGACAGAAGGTGAATGCTGCAAAGGTCTCTCAAATGCCTTGGAGACATTTTTCCTGTTGTCTTGGATATTAACACTTGGCTCTTCTTTCTTCCTCCCAGAGGAGGCTAAGCATCAGTTAACTCTTAAAGGATGAGTATGAGTTCCCAAGCAAATCACGGAGAGAAACATATTACTGGAAATGAAAAACAGTGCATACAAGAAACTATGACAAGGAGAAAAAAAAAAACTGGTTCATTTAAGAAACTACAGAAAGTTTACAGAGGAATTATGAATGTTGAGCCTAAAGAGGATCCACATCAGTAGTATCCATGCTGAGATATGATCCAAATACCTCCCACCAGTCCCCACCTTCAATATTGGAGATTACAATTGAACATGAGACTTGGTGGGGACACCGATTCAAACTATATTACTTAGTTTATAGTTTAACTTTGAACAAAAATAACAGCCCTTTCCTGAAACAAACCCCCTTCTTGTCTGAGGACCAGTCCACCTTTGTAGACCAATACATTAGCCACAAGATTAGATATTACGGTTTAGGAGTCATGCAGCTGGAGTCCACAAGATTCTGAATGTCCTCAAATTGCTCCTAGGGTTAACATTATTCACAAAAACTAAGCTCAGTGTTCAAGATATTTCAGAGACCCTACATTCTGATGCACCAGCTGGCACCACCAAGATGGGTAATCTGGTTCAACCAGTTCAGTGATCCCACCCAGGAACCAATGACAACAAGAAAAATCCACTTCAACCCTATGACTTCATCTCTGACTTGACCAATCAGCACTCACCACTTCCCAAACCCCTACCCATCAAATTATCATTAAAAACTCCCATCTCCACATTTTCAGGGAGACCATTTCACAGAATGATAAAATTAATCTTTTTAGTTTTATTCATATAGGTTGCTCCATAT
This sequence comes from Rhinopithecus roxellana, assembly GCF_007565055.1. Classification (NCBI taxonomy): domain Eukaryota; kingdom Metazoa; phylum Chordata; class Mammalia; order Primates; family Cercopithecidae; genus Rhinopithecus; species Rhinopithecus roxellana. The sequence goes on along the minus strand of NC_044553.1, from coordinate 140,517,412 downwards.
GAATTAAATTCTTTCTCTATTGCAATTCCCATCTTGCAAAAACAGTTCTGTCTGAGAAGCAGGCACAGAAAACCCACTGGGTGATTACAAACCCCTGAACACAATCCAGCTAAAGTGATCAGTTAAAATATGTTTAAGAATGGAAGAATATCTGTGGCTTCCATACAAACATTGATTGTTGATCTTGCCTTTGTGTATTGGTTGGAGTTCTGTTGACTTCGTTTGAACTTGATTCTAGAACACAGGGTCAGATCGAGTCAACTCCACAAGTCTCTCATGTCTTAGTTAGCCTTTCAGCCAAGGAGCATATCTTTTCATGGAGAAAGGCAGGAACACAAGAGGAAAGCCCTAACATGCAGTGCATGTCAGACCTCAGAATGTAAACCAAAAATACAATTCTAAACCCCCAGCTGAATGACAGACCTTTCCCTCAGCCAAGGTCATTCCAAAGTTAACTTGAAAAACTAGCTTAGGCCATGATGGAAAGTGGGGGTTGAGCATGACTTAGTATATCCTCCTTCCTCTGGAATTTAGGTGCAGTTGAGCAGCTTTACCATTAATATAGAGATGTTAAGACTGATGAAGTAGACCTTTTATAGCAATAAGGCACCAAATTCCAGCCTGACTCTAGTATAGTATCACATAACAGATAGCAGACCCTGAAAGAAATCGAAGTATTTTTACCCCAAAATATATCTTAATGACATACTTTGAAACGGCCCTGCAAAGTTGTCTCTTGTGGGGAAAATACATGTTCTGTAAAGAACTGATCCCCTATCCTTTCCAGGACTTTTTCCTGATCCAGGAGAGAATTAACTAACAATCTGGTACCTTTTTAGGTCTGTTAAGACTTCTAAAGCCTGCTACCTGGAGTTTTCAACTTCATCTGCATGATAAAACCTTATTATAGCTACAACCTCTTATCTTAGCCCACACATTTCTTTCTATTGATTCCATGTCTTTAGGTAATAACTTTTACAACCGATTGCTAATCAGAAAATCTTAGCATCCACCTATGACTTTGAAGCCCCCACGTCTGTTTGTCTCACTTTTCTGAACCAAACCAAATGTACATCTTACATGTATTGATTCTTGTCTTGTTGTTACACTTGGTAGCTAGATGGGCATGAGCAGTGCAGGAGAGGGTTCCGCTCACCACCCACCAGGAATATCAGGTGACCATCAGGTGATGGTCAGGCGGTTGTTAACTGTCTCTCTAAAATAATAATTGGTTGTAGCCAGTGCCAGGGAAAGGCAGTTTCCCAATAAATAGAAAAAAAACCCTGAAACTGGTGATCAGAAGCTTCCTGATAAGATTGCAGGAGTTGGGCGAGTGGGCTCAAGCATGCACACTAAGAGACAACATGGTGGAGTTTAACTGGTATATGACCTTCTAAGGCCATTCACTGGTGAGGGAAGAACACCTCAAGTAAGCATGCATATAACTCCAGCAAACACACTGCACATGCTCACCTCCCAAGTGCTAGCAGGCCACTGCACATGCAGACAGCCCACCCCAAGGGAAGAATCATGAAAGAAGGAATGCATGACTCTGGAGGTATGCCAACCTATAAAACCCTAAGTCAAAGGTCAAACATGCAATTGATCTCTCAAATTGCCCTCTTCCAAGTGTAGTTTCCTTCCTTCTGTTTTCGTTCTGAAGCTTTTTAATAAACTTTCACCCCTGTTCTAAAACCTGCCCAGTTTCTCCTTCTGCCTCATGCCCATCAGTTGAATTATTTCTTCGGAGGAGGCAAGAACTGAGGTTGCTGAGGACCTGTACAGATTCACCACTGGTAACATTGTGTCTACCTAAAATGTGTAAAACCACACTATAGCCCAACCATGTTGCGCACATGTTCTCAGGATCTCCTGGGCTTGTGTCATAGGCCATTGGTCACTTATATTTGGCTCAGAATAAATCTCCAAATATTTTACAGAATTTTACTCTTTTCATCAACAGGATCAACTCTCATTTGCTAACATCCCATCAAATAAGTCACATGGCCAACAGGAGCCCATGAATGGGGAGGGGAAATGACCACAGAGGTCAGGGAGACAGAACTAATGAAGGACCCTAGTTGTGTCTCTATATTTTCTTCAAGGAGATACATTCAAGTTTATGAAAAGCTTTGCTGAGGTCCAATATTTTCATCTCACATCCCACAGTACATGGATAAATTACCTGATCCATAGAAAAATTAGATCGTTGAGGGTTTAGGCGTTTGATCATTACAGAAGTGAAAGACTTCAAAATTCTTTCTCTTGAGAGACCGAGGAAGACAGAGGCATTGTTAATGTCTTCAGTGTCTGAGGCCTGAGTGGTACAGGGCAACAACACTGATACTGCTGCTGAAAGAATTAACCACCCACATCTAAACTCCAACAGCCTGCTTTAGATTTACATTCTTTACTGCTGCTTCCTCTTTTCTCAGAAATGCTAATGAAGTAACTTAAGAAAGCTGGAAGGCAATTGTTGGCATAACATAGGTAAACTTCTTTGTAGTGTCTCAGTAAACAGAAACTAGATCTTCAGATTTACATACTCAATGCTTGAATTGAAAGTAAAGTGCTTGGCTACTGGTTCTCTTCAGCCCACTGTTTTCAGCGAATCTCTCCTGTTACCTCATTTATTTGCTGTGAGAATTCCAGCAAATGCAATCTCTTTTCTGTTCATTTACTGATGCGCTTGGAATTGATACCCCAGCTGTGTTTCTGTGCCTGATCTTCCCTTTAGCTCAAATCAAACTTTTTATTTATTGAAAGACAGAAGCTTCCACCAAAAACTAAGCAACCATTTCTTTTTTTTTTTTTTTTTTTTTTTTTTTTTTTTTTTTTGAGACGGACTCTCGCTCTGTCGCCCAGGCTGGAGTGCAGTGGCCGGATCTCAGCTCACTGCAAGCTCCGTCTCCCGGGTTCACGCCATTCTACTGCCTCAGCCTCCCGAGTAGCTGGGACTACAGGCGCCCGCCAGGTCGCCCGGCTAGTTTTTTGTATTTTTAGTAGAGACGGGGTTTCACCATGTTAGCCAGGATGGTCTTGATCTCCTGACCTCGTGATCCACCCGTCTCGGCCTCCCAAAGTGCTGGGATTACAGGCTTGAGCCACCGCGCCCGGCCAGCAACCATTTCTAAGCATCCAAAGAATTGTGTGTTTTTGTGCTGTAAAATTCATGAGCATCTAATAGAAGCTGAAGGACTTTCACCCCAAAAAGTTCTATTAAGTTACAGCTTCAATCTTAAGTTTTCTTTTAAACTATAAGAATAACGCTGAGCCACACTAACTCTAATTGCAGTGAAGTCTTTAGTTACAAGAACTCAAACTATCCAAACCTTGGTTAATTAAAATTTAGACTCAACTTATATCTCAACAATCTATGCAAGTGATAAGACTCGTCTCAAAATTTTTTCAAAATGTCCAATTGCAGTGCAAGCCTTAGGGTCAGAATAGATTTTAATTATATTCTAGTTAGCTCCAGGGATCTATGAGCTTAGATGATTCAGCTCTGTACAATGCTGTTAAGGCATAGTCCCTATACCACGGCATTCCTAATAATATATAGAGTCATGCCTCACTTAATGATGAAGATTCATTGTGAGAAATGCATTATTCTGTGATTTTGTCTTTGTGGCAACATCACAGGGTATACTTACACAAATGTAAATGGTGTAGCCTACTACACACCTAGGCTATATGCGCTAGGCTATTGCTCCTAGACTGCAAATTTATACAGCATGTTACTATACTGAATATTATAGGCAGTTGTAACACAATGATAAGTATTTGTGTATCTAAACATAGAAAAGGTACAGTGAAATTTGTATAAAAGATTTTAAAATGGTACACCTATATAAGAGTCCTTACCATTGAAAACTAAAAATAAATTCTAAGCCCCACAACAGACTGATGGACCCTTCCCTTGGCCAAGGCATTCATTCCAAAGTTAATCTGAAAAACTAGTTCAGGCCGTGATGGGAAGTAGGAGTCAGACATGCCTCATTGTATCCTCCCCCTTTTGGAATTCAGGCACAGCTGATGAGCCTTAACACTAAAACAGAGACCTTCAGACAAATAGAAAAGACTCTTTAAGACTAATAAGAGACATCCCCTTCTACTGATACTATCTGCATAATGGGCACCTTGGTCTGCACAGCCCCTTATCTTAATCCAGGTATTCCCTTCTATTGATTCTATGTCTTCAGATAATAACTTAACTCTTTTGACCAATTGCCAGTTAGAAAATTATTGAATCCACCTATAACCTGGAAGTCTCCACTTTGAGTTGTCCTGCTTTTCCAGACCAAACCAGTGTACATCTTACATGTATTGATTGATGTCTTATGTCTTCCTGGAATGTATAAAACCAAACTGTAGCCCAACCACCTTGGGAACATGTTCTCAGGATCTCCTGGGGCTGTGTCACAGGTCACTGACACTCATATTTGGCTCAGAATAAATCTCTTTAAATATTTTACAGAGTTTGACTCTTTTCATTGGCACCATGAATGGGGGTTACAGGACTGGAAGTTGCTCTGGGTGAGTCAGTGAGTGAGTAGTGAGTCAATGTGAAGACCTAGGATATAACTATACACTTCTGTAGGCTTTATAAACACTGTACACTTTGGCTACACTACATTTATTTAAAATTTTTTTCTTTAATAAATTACTTAGGTTTCTGTAACTTTATAACCATGTTAACATTTTGACTCTTGTAGTAACACTTAGCTTAAAACACATTGTACAGCTGAACAAAGACATTTTTATATTCTTATTCTATAAGCTTTTTTCTGTTTTTAAAAATTTGAAATCTTTTTACTAATTAAACGTTTTTGTTAAAAAAAATAAGACACAAACACACACATTAGCCTAGGCCTACACAAGGCCACAGTCATAGGTATCTCTGTCTTTCACCTCCACATCTTGGGGCACTAGAAGGTCTTCAGGGACAATAACACACATGAAGCTGTCATCTCCCGTGAAAACAATGTCTCCTTCTGGAGCACCCCTTGAAGATCCTGCCTGAGGCTCTTTTACAATTAACTTTTTTCTTAACAAGTAGAAAGACTAAACTCTAAAATAAGGATAAAAAGTATAGTATAGAAAATAAACCAGTAAGTCATTTATTATCATTACATACTGTACACAATTGAATGTGCTTTACTTTTATGAATGGCAGCACAGTAGGTTTGCTTATAGCAGCATCATCAAAAACACGAGTACTGTATTGTGCTACCACTTTATGAATGCTACATCACCAGAAGATAGGAATTATTTTAGCTTCATTATAACTTATGAAACCGCCATTATATAGGTGGTCTTTTATTGACCAAAACATCATGATAAAATTCACAACTATAATTGGCAGGTTTTTTTCAAATATCCAGAAGCTGGTTATGTTTCCAACAATTTCTTCCAGCTGCAATACAGACAATTATTCGTAACTTTCTTCCAGGGTTCATTGATGAGAAGTATGCCCTTCAAAATGTTAAAGGACTGATGGTCTTTACTATTTATTTCTACCACTAGTTCATTCAAGATGCTGGCATCTCTGCAATCAACATAAAAATTTCAACATCAAACATTATTCTCTTTCTTTTAAACTTTTATGCCAAATTAGCACTGTATAGTCGACCATACTTCTCATCCAGTATGAATCAAATATGTTTGTGAGATGAACGCCCAAAGAGAATCTAAATGGAACAAACTAGTGTAGTATATCAACTGAAGCAGATGCAGAAACTCACAAGGTACAAGCATGTGTATGTAATAGCATCTACTCTCTTGGCTTACAGACTTTGAAAATAATGCATAGCATATTAGACTATTTATTACTAAAATAGTGTAAGTCAAAGAAAAAGGACCAAGGCAAGTCTCAATCATTTTAGGAGGTTTATTTGCCAAGGTTAAGGATGCATCTGGGAAAGAACAGAGATTTATAGGAAACTATGCGGTTCATGCTGTTTCTGAAGAGGGTCTGGGGAGCTCAATATTTAAAAGGAAAATGGCAGGTATTGGAGACAGAGCAAGACATTTTTTTAAAGGGTGTGAGTAGGTGAGGCACAAGTGGTTACATTCTTTTGAGTCTTTGATCAGCTATTCACATGTGGGGTGGGGTACAGGAATAGTCACTTATGCATTCATCTAGCTCTGTGAATCTGAAATTTTACATAAGATAACATAAACATAGGACAGAGGAAACAATCAGATATACATTTGTCTCAGGTGAGCAGAGAGATGACATTGAGTTCTGTCTTTTGTCCCGTACCTGTGAAGATAAGATATCAATTTACATTGTCAGGATGAAATTCCACAGAACTATTTTAGGGTAAAGACCTTGGGGCCTAGAAGATATGTCCTTTTGAGTAAATTGTGAGGGAGGGATGGAGCTTTTTAATCTTTGTTGCTATCTTATTTAGGAACACAATGAGAGGCAGGTTTATGTGACCCAGTTCCCAGCTTGACTCTTTCCCTTTTTAGTGAGTTTGGGGTTCTGATATTTATTTTCCTTTCACAATGGAAAATAACATAAACGTGTATATGTGTATACATTTTGTGTGTATGTGCATGTATATCTGCACACACGTGTGTGAACATATGTGTACATATGTATATACATGTGTGTATGTGCAAATGTGTATGTACTTACATCTCCCACACACTATTTCAAAAATTAACATTCTATATCCTGTAACTATGTTCCAGGACAGTGGCAAACAAGGTACGTCCTAACACCAAACTCCTTCATCTCTTCTCCTAAACAATGAAATTTCTGATGAGAAGAGTAAATGTTTCCTGTTCCAGTTGTGTTCTGCCTTGGTTCTATGTGTCTCAACTGATGCTCCAGCCACCACACGAGGACCAGCTTCCCATAGGCAATCTGGTAGTATCTCCCACTTTTTGACTGGTGACTTCTTTGACTCCAGGAAGTGAGAAACTGCCAAGCACTTGGCACACATTCTTGACACCTCATTGCGTGGCACCTCCTTCCCTGTCTTCTCTCCTTCCCAACTCCCATTCTTTAAGACGACTCTCTGAATAAACAACCTACACAAAGCCTTTGTCTCAGGCACTGTTCTCAGGAAAACACAGGCTAAGAATTAAGCCCTTCATAAGGGTGTCAAATGAAGAAAGACCTAATGATATTCACCATATTGTTTTTATCCAGGCAGAGATATAGATACTTCAGAGCAGTTTAAATATTATGAGATAAAACTGCTGTTTTTGAGTCTCTTCTATTAAGCAGATAATTCAATTATAGACTATTGTCACTATTTAAAAACCTATTTTGCAGCAGATGTTCTATAGTGATTTTAAAATATTTTATTTGGAATCAAAGTTTTTTTCTAGAAAAAGTACTTTCCTAATGTTAATGTAGCATGTTGTTAAAAGCATATAATTGAAGTATTTATTTGCTCCTTGTCTTTTCCAATTGAACCCCATGTGGAGATTTGGAGAGAAAATGTGCTCAGCTACAAGACTATATTTATCTTTCTTCCACGCAACTAAGAAGGGCTGTATGGCTAAGCTCTGGCAAAGACATGAAATAGTAAAATATGGAACTCCCAGAAGTTCTCTTAAGAAGGAAGCAAATACAGTCTTGTCAGATGCCTTTTCCCTTCTTCTGGATGCCTACCTTGAAAATGGTTCTGATGACTGGATGGCCAGCAGTAATTTGAGCAATAAGGTGACTTTCAGAAAGGAAGCCGAGAATTGGAAATAGAAGAGCAGACACTTGAACTCAGGGTCCCTCATAATCACAGGATCACCATGCGAGATGTGAGTGTCTCACCTGTAAACATCTGTTACTTAAGTACAAATAGTCTATCATTTTGAGTCATTTTATCAGTCACATGCATTAAAAATAATCATAACACTAAAATTCCACATGTAGAAATTGCAGGCAAGTGTTAACGTAGTTCTCACCAGGGGTGATGTTGTTTCCAGGATGTTTGAAAACATTCAAGCACATTTTTGGTGGTTACAACTTGAAGCAGAAAGAGTTACTACTGTAGCAGGAAGGAGCCGCAGACAAAACTTCTCAGACACCGAGTAAAAAAAGGAAGGGTTTTATTCGGCCGGGGGCATGGGCAAGACTTCTGTCTCAAGAGCCGAGCCCCCCGAGTGAGCAATTCCTGTCTCTTTTAAGGGCTCACAACTCTAAGGGGGTGCCTGTGAGAGGGTCGTGATTGAATGAGCAAGCAGGGGGTACGTGACTGGGGGCTGCATGCACCAGTAATTAGATGGGAACAAAACAAGATAGGGATTTTCACAGCGCATTTCTATACAATGTCTGTGATCTATAAATAACATAACCAATCAGGTCAGGGGTCGATCTTAAACTACCAGGTCCAGGGTGCGGCGCCGGGCTGTCTGCCTGTGGATTTCATTTCTGCCTTTTAGTTTTTACTTCTTCTTTCTTTGGAGGCAGAAATTTGGCATAAGACGATATGAGGAGTGGTCTCCTCCCTTACTACTGGCATCAAACAGGTAGAGGTCAGAGATGATGTTAACTATGCTACATGCACAGGACAGCCCTCTCAACAAGGAATTATCTGGTCCAAATATCCACAGAGCCAAAGTTGAGAAATCCTGCATTAAGCTAATCCATACCACCGTAATCCCCCACCCTACCCCTCTGCACTGCCCCCATATCAACTGATTCTTCTATACAAGAAGTTGCCCAAATGATTCTTCAGATAAACCTGCTTTGTTGGTTTACCCTTTTGATTTTAGCCTGATTGGTGTTATTTTTCCCCCAGAGTAGTAGAAAGATAGCAGTAACTTTCTAATGTCATAAAGTACATGTTCTCCTGACTTTTTTTTTTTTTTTTACTTTTTTGAGAGATTTTACTGACAGACAGCAGAGCAAAGTGGGAGTTTAATTTTAGAACAACTTGATGAAATAGCAGATATAACCCAACTGCACACACTTCATTGTTTTCTTTCTAAAGCTAAAACCATTTGCCACCGTGGGAGGTGGTATAAAACATATTCAATTATCCTCCTTGCACTTTGTTAAGACTTAAAAATACTTTTTGTTCATTTTCTTATTAAAAAATAGAAGATGTTCATCACAGAACATTTATAAATCATTATTATTGAGCAAAAGGAAGAAAATTACTACCATCTATAATCCCAACAGACCCAGAAAAACCATTAACTCCGTAAAATATAGGTGTTCAGATCTTTGTTCTATGGACATATATTATATTGGTATATACATGAGACCAATCTCTTATTCTTTACAACCAGAACTTTTTTTTCCTACTTAGAAATATACCCCACTTTTAACAATAGCTGTCAATCTATCTTTCCAAAAGCCCAGACCTCCCTTTTAAAAGGGAAAAATAATTTGTTATATTTCTAAATGACAAAGAGTTTCACACAGATTCACTCTCTGCTTTAAGGATGATTAGACACTCTAAAAACATGGGGAATTTTCCTTACACATTAGCAAGGAAGGCCATTGTTCCTGTATTGCTCAAAGCATTCTCTACTGTTGTAGAAATCACAGCCTCCATCTATCTACCTCAAACACTGACAAGCACATGCATATACATATATACTTACATACATATATATATATATGCACATACATACACACCCTACATTTTAGATATAAATATATTTAATGTTTTATATATTTAATATTTTCCACTGAGGCCTATGAGAATACATACCTTAAAATATATGATCAAAACTCCTAGTAGGGAAAGAACCTCCCAGTTTGCTATTAATTTAAATAATAAATTGAAAATTGTTTGAAAAAAGACAGCTTAGGAAAAGGAGCTGTCCTGCCTGGAGAAACAGAAGGTTAGGGATATAATTGGTACTTACCAAACTGAAATTGCTTTTTAAAGAAATGAAAATCATAAGGTTGGAAATCTGTAATTTTGCAAATTGATATTATATTCCAAAATATTTTACATGAGCTTACCAGGGAGCGTTTGCCCTAAAGAATTTCAACTGGCCTGCTGTAGCACCACACCCAAGGAGAGGCCAGGTTTGTCTTCTCTGGCCTGCACTACTGAGTCAACTCCATCTATGTGTTCATACAGTAAGAAGAAAGGAGCTGGGTTTCTCCTACTAGCAGTTTATCTGAATATGTTGTCTTAGTCAAGAAAGGAGATAATCAAGCTTATTGAAGCTTGAGTCTACACACTGTTGCTGAAGATTTAGTCATTATGGAATCATTTTGGTTTTTTTTATTTTGAAATGTAAATCTATTTCCCCAATTGCCTGTGATAGATCCAGAGAAGTTTAGTCACATGGAATAAGCATTGCTTTGTGAATGACGTGTTACTTTCTGATGTGAATAGGGCCGTGAACTTCTCTGGGCTATTGTCTCTCCTATATGAAAGTGATGCTCTCTACTAATCCTGAATGCAGAAGCATGGGCTGATACACAAATGCTCATGTGCGCACACACACACGCACCAGTGAAAGAGATATCAAATGTAGGTGAATTGAACTAAACCAATTTCATTAAAGCTGTGGGAGAGAATTGTGCTTCAATAGAAAACTATGCGTTGTCTGTAACACACTCTTCAGTATTGTCTGATTCTGAACTGTGCACATTGTAGATAACTGATAGCAATGCAAAATAACTATTGTGTATAGACATAAAAAAGAATTCTGTTTGGTAGAAGGACAACTTTTTCTCCCTCCATGGTAAAGTTAGTTTTGATTCTAACACAGCAAAGGGTTAAGTCAGCAGGCCTAGGTTGCTCCAATCCTGTACATTTCAAACAACAGACCTTATTCAGGTTTGGATCTTGGTCAGTTTCTGGGAGATAATTCTGAGCCCTTAGAATAGTCTGTCTGATAAGAATGTTTTATAGGTCGGGTGCGGTGGCTCACGCCTGTAATCCCAGCACTTTGGGAGGCTGAGGCGGGCGGATCACGAGGTCAGGAGATCAAGACCATACTGGCCAACATGGTGAAACCCCATCTCTACTAAAAATACAAACAAATTAGCTGGGCGTGGTGGCGCACGTCTGTAATCCCAGCTACTCTGGAGGCTGAGGCAGGAGAATCACTAGAATCTGGGAGGTAGAGATTGCAGTGAGCCGAGATCATCCTACTGCACTCCAGCCTGGTGACACAGCAAGACTCCGTCTCAAAAAAAAAAAATAATGTTTTATATACCTTTTTTGTGCCCTGGGCCATTCTAAACTAACTGGTTTGCCCAGATAAGCTTATCCTAACAATGTGATTTATGATGAAAGTCTATTTTTACTCTAGGGGCCAGAATCTGAGTAGCTGAGGTCAGTCACATGGCCACTGCATGCCTACATGATTGACCATCTCCTCCTAAAATCCTCAGGTGAGCTTTCCATCACATGTGTTGTCACATATTATTGCTAGCAGACCTACGTGCATCCCTGTGCAAATCTCCTTGGTGGGAAGTGGTTACCTGGGAGCTTGTGTCTGATTTATCCTGGACTTTGCCCATTATGTCTTTTTTTCCTCTACCTTCACCAATTTTAATCTATATCTTCTTGTAATAATCTATAACCACACAAATAATAGCTTTGTGTCCTGTGAGTCCTTCTAGCAAATAGAGCCTAAGGATGGTCTTGGGAACCCCCATCACACATCCATTTGCACATGATTTTCAATAGTCTGTGTCTATAAATGTGTTTGTTTTTGGATATTTTTTGAAACAGTTAAAGCATTTTCCTGATCTCTCATTAATCAGCAAGTTAAAGAAAATCTAACATGTATGTGTTTTAAATCTGTAAATCATTTTTACCTTTAAAAAAATTATGTTGTAGCACACTGAAGTATTTTAAAAAATATATTTTGAGCCTCTCAATACAGATAAATAAACACAAACAAATATCCACCTCTCTTACAACTTTGCTACTGGTTAGTATGTTAAATCAAAGCAAGTCTAAAACTAAATTCTTCCATGTACCATACAAGTACTTGCCAGCAAACATAACAAAGGAGAATAAGTCATGCGTTCAGTAGTTAAGATCTTCCCAATAGCAGGCTCATATGAGGCTCTCAGGAGGCAGACCATACCAGTTTATAGCAAGGGGCGGTAAAGCAGAGGGTCACAGGATCTCCAAAACTGCACTGATGTTATTCTACTATCAAGTTTTCTGAATTTTATAATTCATTCATGCAATTGCCATGGGGGTGTAGAAACTTACTAAGCAACTACCCATGTTTAATACTTTTATTTCTCCAATGGAAAAATTAATTCTAGCACCCCTCATGCTACTAATAAACAACTTAGCTTGTGTAAATTTCCATATCGGAGTGCTAAGTTACCACTTCTAAAGGTGTTGATTTCTAATTGGGGTGCTTCCAATGATATGCTGCTTAACCACTTCTGAAGTGTGTATTCCTGAATAGGGTGCTACATGGAAACTTACATGAGGATGTAAATTTGAGTTAACTTGTATACACAAACATGTATCACACTGTTAATACCAAAATAATCTTAAAATAAATTCTACACAGACAAAAAAATGTCAATGTTAGGAAAAACAACACAGAAACTCAAACCAATTATCATCATATGTTTTTCTTTTCATCTTCCTTTAGGTGTGTTTTCCTTATTTATTTCATAAGTAATCATTAAACAAAAATGTGTCGAGCATCCACTACATGTAAATAGGATTGTCAGGTAATTGAGCGATCTTAATATGATTAAGTCTTAGTTCTTCAAACAGAATAGAAAGAAAATAAAATATTACTAAATTTCCTACCAGAGAGCAATCACTTTACAAATAATGTTGTCTTTAAATTTTTTTTTTTTTAAACAGAGTCTTGCTCTGTTGCCCAGGCTGGAGTGCAGTGGCACAATCTCAGCTCACTGCTAGCTCTGCCTCCCAGGTTCACGCCATTCTCCTGCCTCAGCCTCCCTAGTAGCTGGTACTACAGGCACCCGCCACCATGCCTGGCTAATTTTTAGTAGAGACAGTATTTTTAGTAGAGACAGGGTTTCACCATGTTAGCCGGGATGGTCTCAATATCCTGACCTCATGATCCACCCGCGTCAGCCTCCCAAAGTGCTGGGATTACAGGCATGAGTCATTGCGCCTGATCTGTTGTCTTTAATTTTTATAATAACATTGAAAGGTTGGTATTATGACCACCAGTGCATAAAGATAAAACTGAGCTTCAGACAGGTAACATATCTTGCCACACAAGGTGGTGAATCCCAGATTGTAAGCCAGATTGTAGTGGTGAATACCTCCATAACCCATGTCCTTCTCCCTAGAACAGAGTAAATGTACCTCATTTCCCCAAAACTGACCTTGGACTAATAAATACATAAGCATCAGTTCCTAAGCACCTCTCCCAGGGAGAAATAAAATTAATATTCCACAAGTGACTTTATATCACAACCAGTGTGATAGATTTTATACCTGCCTTATCTCATTTTCACAAAAATTTCAAAAGCTTTGATAGATTAGTACATAGCTGAATTGATTTAGACTTAGGACATTAAGTTGATAGTCTACTAAGTTTATACACTTTTTGGAACAAAGTTTCATCATATTATACATTTAATCTACTCTATGCACATAAGTTTTTTTTTTTTAAAGTGTTTTGTTTTATATAGTTATAGATTTACAGAAAACTGTAAGGGTTGCACAGAGAATTATCACATGAACCACATCAAGTTTTCCCTATTGTTAACCTCTTACATTAGTGTTGTCAACAAGAAATGAGGAAGAGAAAGAGAGACAAAGGGAAAATAGTGAGACAGAGTGACTCTTGAAGAAAATGTTTATTTGGGAGTAGGCATTCCAGTGGGAATACAGGTGTCATAGTAAACTATGTGCATATTCGGGAAGGTAAAGGAACACGAAGGATTTAAAAAAAAAAAAAAAAACAAGGAAGATTACATACGTGTTTTGAGATAATTGTCCTTGGCTACAAAGATTAGTAACAAGGGTGTTGCCAGCTCAAGGTAGATAGGCAGCTGCTGGGCAGATGTCCTCATGGAAGTACTTTTTTAATGCAAGGTTGCAATGGCCCTTGAGCAAGGGTGTGGCAATTGCAGAATCTTTTGTGATAATTCTTGTTACTGGGCTTTGTGGATATGAACTCGCCCTTCATGAACTTCCCCAGATCTATATTTATCAGAATGTTTATAAAAGTGACTCTATTTTAATTCTGACAACTTGCACAATATGACACATTTGTCAAAATGAATGAATTGGTATTAATATATTATTATTAGCTAAAATCCATAATTTCAGCCCAAATTTCACTAGTTTGTACCTAACATACTTTTTATGTTACAGGGTCTCATCAACAGATTACACGTAATCATCATGTCTCTGTTAGCACCTGTAACAATTTATTTTTGATGATACTGGAAGTTTTGAGCAGTACTGGTTGGGAATTTTATAGTGTCCCTTAAATGAAATTTAGCAGATGTTTTTCTCATGATTAGATCATAGTATGGATTTTGGGGGAAAACAGCACAGAGGTAAAGTGCTATTTTCATCACACGTATTGTAAAAATGACTTATCACTGTTGATGTTAACTTTAATCATGAGGCTAAGGTAGTGTCAGATTTCTCCAACTGTTATGCAATGTAACATATTCCCAGGTTCTGGTGATTGTAATTTGAAGATACAATAATATTTCTGGACAGAGAATCTAAAAAAACTCAAGCAGGTAGGTAAAAGGTGTCTATTATTGTGTTCATTATTTTTCATAGTAACAAGATTTAAAACAATCTAAATTTTCAACCAGAAGAGAATGGGTAAATTGTGCTATAATCATATAGAAAAATCTTATATAGTGATTAAAATGTATAAGACAGATTCCATGCACATATCAACATGGATACATGTCATAAACATAATATACATTAGTAAAACATGCAGAATATTAACATGTTTTATACAACTGCTTAAGTGCATATGAGTATAGTTTACTATACAATTCATGGGGCCTTTCAAGGAAAATAATATGAAATTACAAATGAAAACTGAAAAGTAGATACACAAATAAATATTTATTTAGACTGTAAAAAGAAATCACAACTAATTACTTACTCAAGCCTTTTTTTTTTTTTTTTTTTTTCTGAGAATCCTACAGGGCAATATTTCAGGAATGCTACTTAATCGCATCCTGGCTTTCCTTTGATATTGATCATTCTCCAAGACACATAGAGAGCCAAGTATGGGGTAAGGGACTCTGGAACTTTCCTTTATTAGCTTCAAGAAAAACCCACCATCTTATCTTGTACATGTAAAATTTATTGCAGCTGTAACACTTTCTTCCTTTAAAATAAATGAATAAACAAATAAATTAAAAACATCCAAACAACGGAATTACACATTCCTCTTATTACAGATCCAACATTTTTTTTTTCAGTAGCTTTAGAAGTACAAGTGGTTTTTGGTTACATGGATAAATTGTATAGTGGTGAGGTCTAGGATTTTAGTACATTTATTATACCAATCCATTTGCATTTGTGTACCCATAGCTTAGCTCCCACTTATAAGTAAGAACATATGCTATTTGGTTTTCTATTTCTGAGTTACTTCACTTAGAATAATAGCCTTCCCTCTAAGTTGCTGTGAAAGACATTATTTCATTCTTTTTTATGGCTGAGTAATATTCCACAGTGTAAATATACCATATTTTATTTATGCACTCATTGGTTGATGGGTACTTAGGCTTGTTTTGAGTCTTTGCAATTGTGAATTGTACTGCAATAAACATACACTTGCAGATATCTTTTTGGTATAATGATTTTTTTTTTTCCATTGAAGACTCAACATCTTAAACTCAACAGTTTTACCACCATTTATGATCTTTCCAACAAACCCAGTTTCCCCACGTGACTGTTCCCACTACTTCTCCAGAGCACCTGGATGAGGATGGTGATGATGATGATGATGATCAGGTTTGCTAACCACTCTTCCTGCTTTCATTCTTGCTTTCCATTTCTATTTGGTACAGAGCAACACAGGTGATCTTCTAGAATATAGATCATGTTGTGTCACTTATTTCCAAAACTCTTCAATGGCTTCACCTTTCACTTAGAATACAAGAGTTTTCATGTGGCCTGATTGCTGCTACAGTTGAGCTCATTTATTCACTCACTTGATCCTTATGTAAAATGTCATTTAGGAAAGAAGCATCTCCAGACAAAACTACCCTCTTCAAAATAGCTCTGTACTATTCTCGTCTTTCAGCCTCTTTCCTTCTCATTATTTTTTCTTAGTGTTACTTATTACCACCTAACACCTGTTTTAGTTGTTAATTATCTGTCTCTACCAAAAGAATATAAACGACAAGAGAATAAGGACTCCTGGTTCACTGATGTAGCCCAGTGCCCATAAAGGACACTATTATTACTGGTTGCATGTGAATCGATTGAGAAAATAAATGAATAATTTGAGTTAAAGTATTTTAAGATTATTAAAAAGGTGGGCTCTGAAGAAAGAGGCCATTTCTAGATTTACAAAGAGAGGGAAAGGGAAGGAAGAATTGCATACAGTTTGACCTATACGGGAGAAGTGAAGACAAACACAAGGTCACCGAGTAAAAGCAGCAATCGATATACACAGAAGACAAGGGGATAAGGAAATGAATGTAGGCTGGTTTCTTGGGTCTCAAGTTTGTGTAAAGAAACATTGCTCAAAAGACCTTAAAAGCAGATTAGAAAAAGGTTGTGCTACATCTTATATGCCAAGATAAGAAATATGTATTTGTTCAATTGTCAAGGGTTTATGTTGAAAGTTTTAAAAAGACAATTATACAATCAGAGACATGCTTCAGAAAAAGTAATACATAGTTGTAGAAAAGATGAATTAGTAAAACCATGAGAATCAGAGAATGGATCACAAAACTAAGGCAATCATAAAGGCTTGAATTACCTGTACCTTTATGCTGTCCACAGACAGGCTCAACAGAAGTATACACAATTAATCATAATTAACCCTGCCTGCAAGTTAAAATCGCCTCGGAAGCTTTTTCACAACCCCAAGCCTGGGTCACACCCCAGATCAATTAAAGGAAAGTATGTGGTATAAGACTCATGTATCAGGATGTTTTTTAAAGTCTCCAGTAGATTCGGGTATTCCAGGGTTGAGACCTACAACCAATAATCAGGGAAATTAAATTGGATAAGTGATTCTTAAAGTGCTGGTCTCTTCAGCATTAACTGAGAATTTGTTAGACGTTTAAATCAATTTCTAATTTGTTAAAATTAAAACCTACTCAGACCTACTGAAATGGGAGAGGGGGGAGCAGCAATATGTTTTTTCACAAACCCTGCAGGTGATTCTGTTGCACTGAAGTTTGAGAACCACTGGCCTAAGGTTGTCCCATTCATGGGGGGGGGAGGAAGAAAACAGAAAAAAAATACAGTATATTTTATGGGACATACTTATGCTAAAACAGTTTTTGCTGCTTATCTGAAATTTACATTTAATTGGACATCTTGTACTTTACCTGTCAATCCTAAAGTAAAGGATAAGATGACATTGCAGTAAAGCTAGTTTTTTAAGCTTAAATGCTTAGGACAAAATGGCATTAGCAACTAAGAAAAGGAAGAAGCTACCAGAAAGTACTGGCTTAGTTGAACATTAGGAATCCGGTTGTAGACACCTTGGGATGAAGTCTTTGGGTGAAGGTATTACATAGACTATATTGAAAATAGGCAGATATAAATATCTGCTTAAATACTGTAATTAAGAAAGTAATAAAGGAAAAGGTGTCAAAAGAATGAAATGTAGGGAACATATCTTTTTCAATTAGGGAAGAAAACCAAGCAAGCAAATCAGATGAAAAAGAGGTATTTCTTTATATATTTCCACCACATTTTGTGTGTATGATCATTATGGAATATTAATTAACTGTTCAATGTACGTACAAGGTACCAATAAGCTCTTTGAAGGCAGAGACTATACATATTATATCTTTAAAAAAATTTAATCACCATAAGCCCTACCATAGTAACATACACAGAGAGGCTATTCAATTAACTATCAATTAACTCTATTCAAGAGAATGATTGGATTAGTATTTTGGAATTAAATGAGAAAAAAAGATGTTTGTGTTCTTAAGACATGATTTGGAATGAAAATGTGCCTATCCCAATAGTGTGCAATAATTTAAGAGTTAGGCTCAAAGATGGAAACGACATAGCAGCAAGTCGTTTTATTTCACTATTAAAACAAAGCCATGAGGAGAGGGGAGGTTAATATATATTTTCTATTAATACAGTATGAAGTAACTTAAATAGCTTAAAAAAACAATGACACAGGATATTAGAATGGACACCGGGCCTGAAAGGACATGGGGAAATTATAAAAAACAATGATATATAAAGAGTGCTTAGTACTGTTTTATTTCCTAAATATACTTGTGTTTTAATGGACAATAAAGGCATTTCTTACAGTAATCAATGTATTTAATGGAATGCTTTCCTTACTAGAAAATGCAGATGTTGTACTTCTGACCACTCAGCCTCAATTGGCTTCATGGTAGGTTGTACTATCATTAAAAGGAACTGTTTGTAAAACTAAGTCTTCATCTCAGTGGAGGAATTTATGGCTCCAATAAAAGAAAGAACCCCCCGGTTCACTGACTGGACTCTACTGAAGAAAGGGAAAGTAATGCTTAGGGGCTTTTCTGTACTACATGACTAGGTCATAGTAACAAAGGTGGGTAGATGTAGTGAATAGCTGATGATACTAAAGGAAATAGTTTAGCCTAAGGAGAAAAACAGGGGATGAACATTTGGATTGTTGAAATAAAAATGAACCTCATTCGAGAAGGTGCAAGTGAGAAGTAATTTGTCTGTTTTACTCTGTAGGATCTTGGCTGGACATTTCTACTCCTCCAGTAAATCACTTACAGAAACTGCCTCTTTGGACAATGTATTAGTTTCCTATTGCTACTGAAACAAATTGCCACGAGTTATAGTGACTTAAAACAACACAAATGTGTTATCTTATAGTCCTGGATGTCAGAGTACATGATTCATTTTCCTGGGAATAAAATTCAGGTGTGGCTATGCTGTGTTCCCTCTGAAGGGTCTAGGGGAGAATCTGTACCCTTGTCTTTTCAAGCTTTTAAAGACTGCTGGCATTTCTTGCCTCATGCTCCTTCTGCCGTATCCAAAGTCAACAAAGACCAGTGTTATCTTGCATCAAATCACATAGACACCGAGCTCCTGCCTCCCTTTTCCACTTATAAGGATCCTTGAGATTACACTGGGCTAACCTAGATAATACAGGATTATCTCCCCCACCTCAATATCCCAAACTTAATCATATCTGTAAAGTCATTTTTTGTGCATGTATGTGCTTTGGAAGGTAACATATCCATCGGTTCTGTGGATTAGGATATAGACACCTGTGGGGGCCATTATCATGCCTACTACAGACAGACAATATCTCTTTGATTTGTATTGAAATGTGTATGCTCCATAGTGAACAGATTCATAAGCAGTTGAGCATGGTGAGACTCCCAGGTATGAATGATCATTTTAAAGTGTGTCTGTGTTCCTTCTGCTTTGTGTCTCATCAGCAGTAATAAACCTGGCTATTAGTATTTAGGTGGTGATATTTTTACGTACTCAGAAGGCAAGAAAGAAGACATTATAGTTCTTTTATAGATCTCAAGGCTATTGAAAAGTCACCACGACTAAGGCCTTATTATATCCATGAAATATATTTCACATAAAAATGTACAAGGAGAGGTATATAGTGGAAAGGGCAACATTTCACCTGGTATGATTTTTTTTACTATCCTCATTCTTCATGGAAAAAAAAAGAGTTGGGGGGAAAGTCTCAGAGATGCAGAACTACAATAAGATAAGATGAAGCCATCTGCATTGTTGAAAGGATAGAGAACACCAGTGAGATCACAGAAGCATCACCAACATGGAGAGAAGATCTGAGTGCAATAATTAAACTTGGCAGGGTGCGTAGACAATAGCGGCATGTATCCAATAAGAAACAGGGTAATAGAATGGCAGATAGATGCCTAGTTGGGAGGGAGGGAGAAAGTGGGTAACATTAAAACAGAAGAGAGGAACCTATGAGTGGGTCACTTATGATAGAACATGAAGTACAGCTTCAGGCCCTCAGCAGTTGTTAAATTAATGAATGAGATAACCAAAGAGGATGACCTTTGAATCAGTGAAAATGTCCAGCCTCTTGACTTGATGAGTGTATCCAGCCCTCAGGTGAGAATCAGATGTGTTACAAAAAGAAGTACACATAAGGAGATAACATGGGAGTATAGAGGGTTTAAAGGAATTCAGAAGGGAGGGCAACATCCGTTATGGTAACGTAGGGGCTGAGATAACAAAACCAGCAAAGAAGAAACACAATTACAACATGAAAAGCATGTTGTTGTTAATGTATTATAAAAGAAAATTAAAGGGGACTCGATGTTTCAAGAGGCCACCTAATAGTGACAGCTCAGATCTCACACAGAAGGCTCTGTTTTTGAAGTATGCTCAGTTAAACACTCATTGTAGATGATTATACAGGATCAGAGTTGGCTGGGAAAGCTACACCAAAGGCAGAATAAAAAATGTGAGATAATAGACACATTATCTGACGTAAACCCTTTGGTCTTATCCAAAAGGCCCATGAACAGCAGGGAAAAGTAGAATAACAGAAAAAAATGTTTTTCTGTTTTCTGTAAAATTGAGAAGGAACTTGAACATGATTTTGTCTGAGAAGCTATGTTAATATAATAATGTAAATGTACTCAGTCTTTAATTCCACAAAAGCCAGTTGAAGAGATAGTGTATTTATCCCAATTAGAATTCATAGCAGTATGGAACGGTAAGAAATATTCTGGAAGATGAGTCCTGGGAAGATGTTTACTGTTGCCTTTCTGAATTGTCACTGTAACAATCTCTGTGTTTAGGCTCCATCTCAAACTTTCTCAGTCTTACATTGTTTTGCTTTTTTGGTTTGTTGGATTGCTTACTTTTTAATTATACAATAAATATTCCAAAGCACGTTTGTTGAGATAGAAATCCAAGGAATAGAAAAATCCTTAAAACATCCCTCTCCACCTACTCCCTAGTCCTCCAATCCTAATATTCTCCCCAAAGGTAAACACATTGATGAGCCTAGAGTGTTTTCTTTCAGACAATTGTTGGCATATTTACAAATATAAAATGTATACACATATATTTAGGAGGATTTTAATGGAATTATGCATATTTTTCTATTACTTTATCTTTGGAATTATGTACTGCATATCTTTCCATCTCTCTTTTTGTCTTAAAACTTTTATATAGTAATTCCACAGTATCATAACTCAGTCATTCCTCTATTG
Source organism: Rhinopithecus roxellana (assembly GCF_007565055.1). Lineage (NCBI taxonomy): Eukaryota > Metazoa > Chordata > Mammalia > Primates > Cercopithecidae > Rhinopithecus > Rhinopithecus roxellana. The sequence continues at coordinate 140,496,114 of NC_044553.1, read as the reverse complement.
ATAGACATTTTTTAGATACTTTTGATATTTTCCATTATACAAAAAATTCTATGGAGTGTCCTTTATATTTATCTTTATACATGTACACAATTTTTTCCTTGCAGGGCAAACTGCTAGGAGTATTTAAGTCGAAGAGTATGCACATTCCATTTTCTTTAAAAAATAAGAATTGCTCAAATTTCTCTCCAAAATCATAGTAGCAGTTTACTGAAAGAACCTGTCCCCCCAAGTACTTTTGCACATTAAATATCATCAGTGATTTAAATTTTCAAGGATCATGAGTAAAAATTGGTATATTATTGGAATTTAAATTTCTAGTTACATACTTATTAATGAAGTTTAGTATCTTTTCAAATGTTCAGTGGCAATTTGCATTTTATTTTCTGAAAAATTGCTTTTTATATCACAGATTTTTATACTAAATTATTCACATTAATTTATTAATTGAGAGGATCTTAGTATATCATGGATACGAAATATTTGTCTATTTGTTTCAATTATTGTATTCATTCTGTCATAGCTTAAGTTAAAGATATTTCCTTTTTTTTTTTTTGCTCGCTTGCTTTTTTTTGTAAATCAGTAGCATATATGTATTTCCTATAATATTTTTTCTACACCCATTAAGTTAATCATCTGGATTTTCTTTTTTTTTTTTTTTTTTTTTTTTTGAGACGGAGTCTCGCTCTGTCACCCAGGCTGGAGTGCTGTGGCCGGATCTCAGCTCACTGCAAGCTCCGCCTCCCGGGTTCACGCCATTCTCCTGCCTCAGCCTCCCGGGTAGCTGGGACTACAGGCGCCGCCACCTCGCCCGGCTAGTTTTTTTTTTTTTTTTTTTTGTATTTTTTAGTAGAGACGGGGTTTCACCGTGTTAGCCAGGATGGTCTCGATCTCCTGTCCTCGTGATCCGCCCGTCTCGGCCTCCCAAAGTGCTGGGATTACAGGCTTGAGCCACCGCGCCCGGCCCATCTGGATTTTCTTATTTAGTCTGCTATGATTAACCCAACCTTTCCTTCCTAAGATAAACCCATCTATTACAATTCTTACTGCTGAGTAAAACGTTATGCAAAAAAACAACAACCATTTTGTTATCCTCATGAATTCTGTTTACTGAAGGTCTGGGAAGAACTTGGTAGAGCAACACAATTTCTTTGCTCCTTGTAACATCAAGTGAGGTCACTCAGTGGTACTCAGCCAGCAGACAGGCCAGGCAAGAGGTTTCAAAAAGGATGTCTGGAGGGATGGCAAGAAGATTAAACCTAGTTGGGACTGTTGGCTATTGTCTTTCACATGGCCTCTCCATCATGATAGTCTCAAATACATCATGAGGTTCCTCTCCAATTGTTTTGATTGCTCAGTTACACTTCATTTTCTATTTATGTTCCCTTGACTTTCCAATGTAGAAGACAGACATATTCCTGAAAGTGTTGCTTTTAAGCTAAAAAAAAAATTGAATTACATTTCTTTTAATATATTAAAAAGGAAGGTATTCAGTAAGATGGAGTCTTTCTTTCTCCACATATATAAATAAACGTATAAATGAATGAATAGAAAACAGAGAGAACTTGACTTAAGATTGTTTTCTTTATTACCATCACATCCCAATAATGCTAATAATACATCATGGCAATCAATAGAGCATTAGAGAAAGAGCACTGGTCCTGGCATTAGAAAATCCAGGTTGCAGCCCAACTCTGCCATTATTAGTTTTGGATATTTCCAAACTATTCCAGCTATTGTTGAATCTTTCCAACAATTTTCCAAATATCACGCATTTCATGTTCACTGTTTTAAAAAATTGACAGAATAGCTTATCCCCCAGATTGGTTGTGGGAATCGAATGAGTTCTTTTGTATAAATGTGCCTCATAAATTTTTGTGTAGGCCAGGTGCAGTGGCTCATGTCTGTAATCCCAGCACTTTGGGAGGCCGAGGTGGGCAGATCACTTGAGGTCAGGAGTTCAAGGTCAGCCTGGCCGACATGGCAAAACCCCATCTCTACTAAAAATACAAAAATTAGACAGGCATGGTGGTAGGTGCCTGTAATTCCAGCTACTTGGGAGTCTGAGGCAGGAGAATCCCTTGAAACTGGGAGGCAGAGGTTGCAGTGTAGTGAGATCATGCCACTGCACTCCAGCTTGGGCAACAGAGCAAGACTCCATTTCAAAAAAAATTTAAAAAAATATTGTGCAATTATAAAATATCATTATGATTTTTATTTCATTTTGATTTAAAAATGAGAAAGACCTTACAGAATCTATGTCAGTTAAGATTATCTTTATGTATATGTACAACAGAAAACTCAACAACAAGGGCTTTAAAAGAATGGATTTTCTCATCCTCACATGCCATTAGCCGATGAGTAGGCAGTTGTTAATGTTACTTCAGCAGCTGTGTGATGCCATGTGTGTCTCAAAGTATTTCTCTGTGCCCTGCTACTGTCCACAGGCTGGCTTGCAGTTTTATGTTTGTGAAGGAAAGCTGCAAACAACTATTACAGCTCCAAAAAATCACATAATTGTTCAAGGCAGGAGAACAAGGGAAAAAGCCATCTTTAACCCTTCTATCAGAAATGCAGAAGCCTTCCTAATGACTTCTCTGCAGATACTAGATTAAGACTCACTGATCACAACAGAGGCACATGCCCTTCTCTAGATGCATCTGCTGGGAAACTAAGCAATTCAAACATCATCCAGTGCGTGCTCCATTCTAATTGAAATTCAAATCGAGATTCTATTAGCAAGCTGAAGGGGAAGTGGGAACTGCGGAAGCAACTGTGTCTACCACAAGACTTGCGATGAGGCAATATCTCTCTCTTCAGGCCCTCACTCATTCTCACAACAAAACCACCCCATTCATAAATAATAATAATAACAATAACTGGGATAAATATCTAGCTTCAGCCCGGACAACTCTTTTCAGCTCACCCCCTTTTATTAGGACCATTTGCTAAACCTGAATATTATTTAGGATCTTCAAATTTTTAATCAACTGGTCTTCAAGTACCAAATTTACTACTTTATAGCTAAATGCACTCCCTGGATTTTTGGCGGGAAGAGGTTCTAATGTAATATAGGGCTGAGATGTAGAATACAATCCATAATGTAAAAATTATGACAACCATAAATACTGTTGCCATCCTGTAACATTTCTGAAAAATTATTACTCAGGATAACATTAATGTAAACGGTATTCAATTTAGGAACATGGAAAGCTTTACAGGTGCTACAAGGGGCCTTAAGGCCTTCCCTACATCCTACCTCCACCCACTTTCATAACTTAATATGGCTCAGATGGGCCACATCATATTTTTGAGCACTTATTCCAATCTAGGTATTGAGCCAATTATGCTACCGTTTTGTCTTTCACAACCTCAAGAACATGGAAAAATGCACAATTATTCCAATTTTATTAGAAAGGAAAAGACTTCAAAAAGTAAAGTCATATAGTAAATTCAGTTAAAATTCAAATAATTTTATTATTAAAAGTTATAGCCGGGCGCGGTGGCTCAAGCCTGTAATCCCAGCACTTTGGGAGGCCGAGACGGGCGGATCACAAGGTCAGGAGATCGAGACCATCCTGGCTAACACAGTGAAACCCCGTCTCTACTAAAAATACAAAAACTAGCCGGGCGAGGTGGCGGGCTCCTGTAGTCCCAGCTACTCGGGAGGCTGAGGCAGGAGAATGGCGTAAACCCGAGAGGCGGAGCTTGCAGTGAGCTGAGATCCGGCCACTGCACTCCAGTCCGAGCGACAGAGCGAGACTCCGCCTCAAAAAAAAAAAAAAAAAAAAAAAAAAAAGTTATAAAGCCAAGAATTCCTACGGACAACTTCCTGAATTCAAACGTTATTTCCTTGCCACAGTTTACGAAGTTATTAAGAAATTATTTGGGGAAGATAGAGAGGAAAAGGGGTCCTTGGGAAATTTTTGTTTCTTTTAAAGCAGCTCCAGAAACGTTTCTTGTGTAGCAGAAAGACCTAACTCTTAGAGTTGGGCCAGCAAGCTTTGATATGCAAATACAGGCCATTAGAAAACTGGGTCTACCCAAACATAGAGATTCCAGTTGTCTTCTTCCTTGCCCATATTCCTGGAAACACGGCCTCCCCCATATATCCCCACGTGTGTAGAACATCATGGCTTCCTGTATTTTCATATTAAAAGGCTAGGGTGGGAGGGCCAGTTTTTTCACAGGCTACATGAATGACATGCCTGGTCAAACCAATCCCCTGAGCCCTATGCAAATCAGACACCGCCTTCTCATAACCGGCTGATTTCCGTGGCACGCAGGATTTCCTCTCCTTGGCTTTAGAGACCCCTCCTCTGTCTCTGTATGGGGGAGCTTCTTTCTTCTTTCTTACCTATTAAACTCTCCCTCCTTAAAACCACTCCACATTCGTCTGTGTTGTTTTATCCAATTCCGGGCAAGACTAAGGACCCTGGCAGTCATGACAGCCGTATCACCACTATGCAGTCATACAAGGGAGGATATAAGTACAATATATAGTTTCATATTCTATCTTTTTTACCTTAATATTCTCTTAAATACCCCAAAAAGCTTTCTATTTACCAAAATGCCATTTTACCTAAAGTTAACTGCCTGCAAAGTGGTTAAAATGACCCTTAAGGAAAAATGGAAAAATTATGGTAACACTTGTAACTATCAATACTTACTTACCAAGACTGGTATTATTATCTATAGAATTTATATCACACAAACCAAAGATAATAATTAGAACATTGAAGAATATTCTGATGTTACTAGGGATTTTGTGAAACCTTAAGAAATGTTCTCAAGCCTCAATAGCCATCCTCATGCTGTGAAAATTTTGTTTTATAAATGAGTTGACTATTTTATCTAAGTAGTCAATAGCTAGATTTCTAAAAGCCAGTATAAAATCCCAAAGATTGAATACCTCCAAAACAGCTACAACTTCATTTGGCAAACCCTTGTTGCCAGTAGTCTCAAAGTGCTGAATGGTAACAATACATTTTCAAATATGACAAGGACAACAAAATCCATTAAATTGAAAAAAAAAAAAAAAAAAAAAGCAAGAGTAAGTAAAACTTGTTTCAGATGTGATTCAAAGGTAACTTCTCTCTTGTGGAAGATGAAAAAGCTTATTCGATGCAAAAATCTGAGACAGGCTGTACAAGGATATACAAAGCTGTGCCTTGTCTTTTAGTAGCCAGGTCTAGCTCACTCCACTCTTTGACGGTGGCAGGATGGATGCAGAAGTGTACTGTCGAGTGGAGTCGATGAGATGCATCTGTGAGACTGTTATGGGAGACAGTGAAGGAAAGAAGCAATCTGGAGATGGAGGTAATTAAAAAGTAATGCTGCTTTTCACTGAAAACCACCGGGAGAAGTAAAATATTTTAAGAGCTTCCAACTTTTAACTAAGGTGGTGGTTGCAAACTAAAGAATTGTTAAAATATTTACATCTTTAAGTGCTTGTGTACAGATTCTCTCCCTTGGACATTATCCCCAGAGAAGACAAGAATATGCTGAAAGCATTACTAATATAGTTGATTTTAATTTCCAAAAGCAACCCATGGAGACAACTTCTGAAGAAGAGTGAGATGGGGCGAGATAATCAAAAGTCATCCCTCCTTTGCCTGAACTGCATGGAAGAGATTTTATGTGGCCCTTGAGCCAGAAAGATTTCTTTGCTACTGTTTATTCCATCAGTGTCACCAGACAGCAGTATCTCATAAATAAAGCTGATTTACCATGCTTTGGTACTGAAAATTTATTTGGTTATGTTAGGCTCAAATTAAATAGCAAATGTACATTGCTTCTTAAAAATGAGCTTAAGATGATGATCTCATTGTTCATGAATCAATGTGGCCAATATTTTTATTAGTAGTTGTTTTAAGTACAATTACTAATAAATATTTATTTTCTATCAATATATCAAGGGTGTGAATTATATTTATTGATGCAATTTATTTTACTTTTATAGCCATATTCTTAAAGGAAAGATATCAAATTTCCTTCTTACTTAATAAAAAGGAGTTAGGAAGCCAGAATTCTGTCTTATTTTCTAAAAAATTGATTCTGTGTCCATGAGTGAGACAAAGCAACTCTGTCTGTAGAGTGACAGGCTCAGAAAATCAAATTTGGTTTGTGTCATTTTCTCAGACAGAGCAGACCTCATGCTGACCCTTTTGCACATTAAATCTTAGTCTTTGGGTTTAAGCTGCCTGTAGAAAGTACAAGGATTTCAAGCTTTGCCACTGTTCTGCCTTACATAATATATTCAGAAAAAGGCAGCACAGAAATCATGGTTTTTGTATTTACGCACATCGTGTAGGTACCACTAGGATGTCATCAATTAATGTCTTATTTCACAGGCATCAGCAAAGCAAGGTCCCATATTCTGCCTCATAAATTACCCTCTCATTCCTCTTCTTCTTCAGACATTTGCTAGTGACCTTTATACCTGATGAGTTTCCAACAAGTAACTGTGTGTCAAAAAAGCCTAAAGATAAACTTTGTATTCATCATCAACTTCCTTCTGTCTTGAATAAATACACTAAAAAAAGCCATGAAACCAATATTGTTTAAGCTTTGACTTTTCTGACATTGGCACTGTGGAAGCCAAAGGAAAATGTTTCCTTCCCCTTGTGAAGATTCAATGAAAAACTCAACTGATACAAGGAGATTAACAGGATAAATGGAATACAATTTATTAACGTGTATGTAGGGGAGAACCACAGTGTAATTACCCCAGTGCTCCAATGGGATTCAGAAGATTATACCCCATCTTTAGGTCACTGAATAATTGGGAATTTGGTTTGTGGCAAAACAAAACATGCTATTGAAGAGGAAGGCCTGGCTGACAAAGGTGACAGTCGTATTATGTAGATGAAATTTTACAGGTAGCATCTTTCTGAGAGTTTAGATGGTTAATATTTCTTACAACTCTTAAAAGGTATCAGACTCTGCATTAGTCCATAATCAGACTGCTATAAAGGCATACCCTAGACTGGGTAATTTATAAAGAAAAGATGTTCAGTCAGCTCACAGTTCTGTGGGCTGTACAGGAAGCATGATACTGTCATCTGCCAGGTTTCTCAGAAGGCTTCAGGAAATTTACAATCATGGCAGAAGGTAAAGGGGAAGCAGGCATGGTTTTCATATGACTGGAAGGAGGTGTAGGAGGGAGATGCTACACACTTTTAAACAAGCATATCTTGGGAGAATTCTATCACAAGAACAGCAAAAGGGAAATCTGCACCCGTGATTCAATCACATTCCACCATGCTCCTCCTCCAACACTGAGAATTACAATTCAGCAGGAGATCTGGGTGGAGACACAGAGCCAAACCATATCAGACTCTCAGTTAACCTTTCCTAGATCTTTTGAAGGGAAGGCCTCAGAGAAAACCTGGCTGCCTCAGTGCAGATTTTCTCTACAGATGCAGATATCCCCCACAAAAGATAAGTATTGCAGGGCTATTTGTATTTACAGGCCCCATGAAGAATCATCTGAAAATATGATGAAGAAATATATTTTAGGGTGAAATACTTTGATTTTCTTCAGCATCCAAATTGTGTTTTGACATTTTCTTTCTCTGGCAGTTTTTATACTTATCTTAAATTTTCTGCAGTGAGAGCTCCCTTATTTTCCAACAATCTTTTTGTATTTGCTTTCTACTTTTGTTTCTCCTGTGGAAGTACTCCTTACAAATCCTCAAATTCTGAACTATTTCCTTTATTATGATTATTTCCAAATTCAAATGATATCACAACTGATACATTTTGCCATTCATTTAAAACTGTGGGTTCATAACATAATAAAACAAAACATTTACATCACAAAAGTCTCTGATGGGCTAGGTGTAGTGATGTGTGCCTGTAGTCCCAGCTACCCAAGAGGCTGAGGCAGGAGAATCACTTGAGCCCAGGAGTTTGAGGCTGCCGTGAGCTATGATTGTACCACAACACTTCAGCCTGGGCCACAGAGTGAGATTCTGTCTCTAAAGTAATAATAATAATAATAATAGACTCTCTGTTGGATAATTTTTGTATCAGTAATCTCATCTCCACCATTTGTATGTGGACAGCTTCAAGTATTCTGGTTACTCCGTGTAGTAAAACAAAGCATTATTTAGGGCACTCCTTTCTTGGTTATCTGATAGTAGTTTTCCACAGCCTCGAAGCTATTTCACAATTCTATAAACTGTAGATAACTGATAAACATGCAAAATAATACTTGTCTATACAAATGTGAAGACATTCTATCTGGTGGAAATTCAGTTGACTTTCCTGTTTTTTTCCATTGTGGAAAAAGCCAGTTTTCTTCCATTTCTAAATGTATTTCAGCGTGGTTTTACTTCACATACATGTCTGCTTCTTTAACTTTTTTGAACTCATTGTAACTGTTTCTGATTTCTTCATTAATAATTAGTTAATAAAATCTCTAATATGTGTCCATTTTATATCTGTATGAGAATCGAGATATTTACCGTTTTGTTTTTTAATTTTCTTTTAACACCAGGCTTCACAGTCCAAACAACACTGTAGAATTTGACACCATAGACAATGGAGAGATGTGGAGTATGTCCATTTAACAGTGAATGCATTTGGTCTATGTATGTGAAAATGACAGAAAACCTTTTTAAAATTTGTAAGTAATTTATACATGTCTCAGAAATGCTGTCAATTACATAAATGAAGTAAAAAAGATTGAAACATTAAAACAATGAAAATGCAGTATTTAATTGCCTCCCATTTTCTTTTTATATTTATTGACCTGCAAGAATTTAAGGAAAAAAAAAAAAGATTAAGGAAAATGGCAAAAGAACACTTTCTTCTGACTGTATTTAGAAAGAAATGCTAGATACAGGAATTTTACAGAATCTGTAGCTTTTCGAGATGGAGTCTTACATTTGATTCTTCTCTCTCCTTGCTGTGTCTAGGCTGAATGCAATGAACAGGGATTCCATCCTGGGATCCTGGGCACCACAGCATATGAAAGGTGAGTTGACAGGACGGGGTCTCCAGTCATGAACAGTGAGAGTTTAGATTCTGGCTCCACGATTTACTAAACATGTGAATTTGGTCAAGTCATGTAACTCCTCTGAACTTGAGGTAGCTCATGTATGAATCTATGATACTGTTAATAATAATATGCTTTACAGGTTTGCCTGAGCTTTAAATAAGAAAATATTTCTGAAGCACCAAGAACTGGGTCTGTTGTGTGGTAGTGAGTCAATAAACACTATCATCACTATTCCTTATTTGATGTGCTGCCAAAGAGCTGTTTTACTTTTTACCTAAATGCCAACATTGTCAACTAGATTCAAGAATTACCTAATGCAAAGAACATCTCATTATGTGCCTACAAGAAGGAAGATCTGTCTTATAAAAATAAAACCAAGAAATAAGGCATCTAAGACAAAGACATATATAAAATTATTTAAAATACTGTGTTTCACAAGCATAGTATCAGTTGATTAAATAAATTAACCATTTTGGTAAACTTCTATATCAACTACTCTTACAGTTAAAGAGATCTTACCTAAATAGTAGACTTTACATGTGTTAATTCAGAGATCAGCCTAAATATAACTTTCACCTCCTAAATCTTTTATTGTAAAATAATGTATAGTCTCCACTGGACTTAATCTCCACTGCACTTAAAGATATGTGCGTTTTCACCGGGTCCTATTATGGGGAGCGGGGAGGGGGGAGGGATGACATTGGGAGTTATACCTGATGTAAATGACAAGTTGATGGGTGCTGATGAGTTGATGGGTACAGCACACCAACATGGCACAAGTATACATATGTAACAAACCTGCACATTGTGTACATGTACCCTAGAACTTAAAGTATAATAAAAAATATATATAATATGTGTGTTTCTGTGTGTGTATTTATACATATACATATAGTTTATGCCTGTGTGTGCACATGTACATATATGCGTATATGTGTGTATATGTGTATAGACAGGTACATACATATGTGTATATATGCATGTACATGTGCACAAATGTACATACATATATGTACATGTGCACAAACACACACACACTACCACCATTGGAAACAAAATATCTACCTATTTAGATTATTAGACAATGCAAATAATCGTTTACTGTCACAGAAAAAACCCAAAGTCTAACTAACTGCATGATTTGGAGTCAGTAATGAACCCACTCTATTTTAGTCTATTACCTAAATGGCAGTAAGAATTGTAGGTGGTCAATTTCTTTTATACAATCATGTAGTAAAGGCACGTGAGACAAAGTATGAAAAAAATCTAAGATCAATTTGGAAGACAGTGTGTTCTCTACAAATCCAAGCTGGTACTGCTCTGAAAGACACAAATTTAAGCAATTCAGATGTGGTAACTAGATTGCTGATGCAAAGATGGCTCTACTTTCCCACCTGTTCATTCTACCTACACACTTTCCAGATGCTGCTGTATAATCTTTCTCTCAACCAAGAAATTACACCACGTGAATTGTGTGGTTAGTCAGCTAACCACCTGCTTTCTAGGAACAATCATGTACTGTGTTCACAATTTTCTTGATTCAAGCCACAAGGAAGATGCAGAAATCTCAGGTGTAATATTTGAGACATTCTTTTTTAAAAAATAAGCCATATGAATGAGAAGATTTTAAATTGCCTTCCTTGATGTGCATGTAAAGTTTTTGCTGGCAGTTGAAAACATGTGTGGGGAGGCAAGGAGAGTCGAGATAATGGTCACTTAATATGTAAATATAAATATACACATATTACTATTTTTTTTCTTGACTGTACTTCCCCCAACACCCCAAACTATGAACAGGCTGTAAATGTATGCCTCCAGACACGCAGACAAAAGCAGCAATCTTAATTAGCCAAATTAAAACAGTAAGATACATCCGATTATCTCTTTTTAGTTTAAACCAGCTCCTAAAATGACAACTGATGTGAAAATAATTAAACCAAGACAGACTGGAAAAAGAGGAGAAATAATGTATTTAGATTTTGAAGAGAAGTAATTAGCTTTGGCAGGTTATTTATTTATGTAAATTGAAAAATTAGCTCTACTAGGCAGAGGCGATACATTCAGTAAGTGTCTGCATTTCTGGCACGACATGGAAGAAGAAAAAAGTTATAATGAAAAGCAACAAGATGAATTTCAAGCAAGAAAAGACTCCTTAAATTGTTACTTTTTTAAAGGAAGACAGATTCTCAAAGAGAATAAAATTCATAAAATCTGTCTCAGTAGTTCAGCACTACTGTTGATGAAAAAAATCTTACTAATTTCCTGAGATTGCTTTTCCTCAATACAGATACAGATTTCCTTGATTTAAACAGCTGTCTTGGCTTTTCTCAGTCTATGTTACATTCATAAGTTATTCTTCCTTCAAATTGTCATTTTATACAGCTCTACTTCATTGAAATTGCTTCATTTTCAGCAGAAATCTAGACTAGTCCTTCTCACTTTGTCCTGAACTTTTTATATGCCATCCATGCACACACCCTTTGCTCAGTTTCACCTATGCAATGAATTCAACCATCTCCGATAAACTGAAGACTTTTAGATTTGTGAATCTAGCACTGTCATCCATTCTTAAATATATAGCCACTTACACTGTACTTAAATATAGAGCTCTTCACGCATGCTTTAATTTTTCCATCTTTCCTGCAAAAACTATTTGTTCATTTCTCTCTACGTAAGAGGAACCCATGCTATGATTAGGCATTTGAGCACTAGGTATAAAAGAATACTTCTAGAGTTGAAGTATTGCACAAGTTTATCCTCTACAAGTAATAAACACAGAAAATAAATGCAAGTGTTCTGATAGAAGAATGTACAGAGTATGACGGAGATGCAAAGAAGGGCATGGTAAATTCTAGTGTTTGGAGCATGGATTTGGAGGAAGGATGGTTGCTATGAAAAGATTTCTTTATAAACAGCTTATGCTCTATTCTCCCAATGTCCAAAAAACATGCTTTCCTTAAGTAAAAAAAAAAAATCTATTTTAGATAAATGAAATTACTGTGAATACTATTGACTGCTTTAATTTACCATGCTAGTGAGATATGGCTATTACACACACACACACACACTCACAGCATACAGTATACAAATTAAGTGCTAGGCTGCATTACATAGTACTGGTAAAGTAATCAGAAAGTAATAATTAAAGCCAAACCACTCCTTAGCATCAATCTTCATATCTAAAATATACCCAGAAGTTTTAATGTATATGATGTTATTGACAATCCTTGTTATCCTATAATTTATGTGTGTAAACTGGCATATCCATTTGTCATCTCAGCAGAATTCAAGAAAGCTACTGGTTTCAAATTTTTATTAAATATTAACTTCAGCAATCTCACATTCTTCTATGATTTCCTTCTGTGCAATGAGACATGCTTGAAGAAAAGGAATTAATTAGAAAGAAATATCTGTGATGTGAAGCTTAAGGAGAAACATACTATGTATTCACCAGTGTCTCCTCTTTCTCTTCACAAAAGAGGACTACATTTCTCAGTGTTCCTGGATCTAAATTGACAGCATATGACTGCGAATTTCATCAATAAGATCATAAGCACAAAAGGCAGTTAAGAATTGGTACGCATTCTTCTTGGTATCCCTCTCACATCCATTCAACTGAAAACAAAGATCTTCAGCATGGTGGATAGAAATGACTCAGACCTTGAACCATAATTTGAGAACAGCCAAGGAGTACCACCTAGTACCACATATGAGTGAGAAATAAACAATTTTTTAGGTTAAGCCACTGAGATTTGGAGATTTATTTGTAATCACAGCATAGATTAGTTTATCCTGACAAACACAATAAGAAACTATTTGATCAATCAATGCTTTGTCTCCTAAGTGAAATGAAAAATTAACATAAAAAACTATTGGTTCTTTCCCAGCAGCAGACAGTTAATATGAATCAAATATTGCATAGTATTATTATGAATTAGAGCTCTGAGGACAAATGGCCTGGATTCAAATCTTGAGTTTGTCTTACTAGGCAAATGAATTTGAGCAAATTTTCCTGTGCTTCATTTATTTTATCTATAAAATGGAAATGTTAATACTATTTCCATAAGGACTAAATGAAGTAATTCTCATAAAGAACCCAGTACAGTCCCAGCATATAGTAAGCCCTATTGAGAAATATTTGCTGCTATTATTACATTTAGATATAATATTTATACAGTTCTGAAGGGATATGTTTTAAATTTTAAACTACTATTAATATAGTTGGCCAAAATCTTTTGCAGTTCTTTACAATAGTCTCCATAGAGGTTGACTGAGATGTGTCATGTGACAAAATATGGATGTTTCTTTTCCTGAGCCCTGAATCTCTCTGACAGTCCCTGACCAGGTACCTGCCAAAATTTTACTTGTGCAGCCATGCGATGTATTAGATAAATGGAGACATCTTTCTAATGACAATGAAGTTTTATGAACAGTGGCAATGCCTATTTACAATCTCATTAAACCAGTATACAATTCTACTGATGCCTTTTACTTTGTGCGTTTATGTCAATGGAATGGCTCACAATGACAGAAAGAGCATAAGAAACAATTTGGGTTGCCACGAGGCTAATCTAATAAAGAACTTATGAATATAACATTTTCTTAAATTCTATACCATATTTCATGCAATTATGCTCATATGCAAAAGAGATGTATTCTCATTTACATCTCAAAGAAACTTGGAGCCTGTATACACAAATAATCATACTTATGCACTTCAAAAAATAGACATATAATGAAATGCATGGATTTATGAACAGTGCCAGGTATTTCATGATACATTTGAGATACTCCTGGACAAAAGCACCAGATGTAGGCATCTTAGACTCTACTATAGCAGAAAGGAAAGTATTTGTTTAAATATGTTTAGGCAACTTGTTCCTTTGTTCTTTTCTTATATACCCAAATACAACATTTTTTCATAGTTTTGGCTTATACTTACAACCCTTGATAAGAGCTTCCTGTCCTATTTTATAAAACAGTGTCACTCTGTGACTCTGAGTTTGGCAAAGCCTGATCTCCTAATGTATTCCTATGTTAATGACAACTATGATGGTGATAATATGATAAGATTAACAAATATGTTAAATGTATTTATTTTATTATTTGCCAGATTTACTAAGTTTTTCCCTTAATCTTTAATTCTAATTGTAACACTGTAATAAAATACTATCATCATCATTGTATAGATTTTTTTAAATGTGACTTTCAGAGATTAAGAAATATACTGAAGTTCCACAACTAGAGGTTAGATATAATAGTGGTAGAATTTGGACCCCTCAGTCTATCTCCAGTCTCTATTGAACCACTGCAATATACTACTTCTCATTCACTTTATTTTCCATTCATGCTCTGTCATATTTCTTGATGCATAATAGTTGTGACTTATCTAAATTATACAAAGAACCCATGAATCATGTCTTCATAATTATGCTGTTTCTTAATTCAAGTGATATCTCTTTCATTAGGCTTTGTGCAAGAAAAGAAGGTCCCTCACCTCTCCTTGCTTCAGTTTTCTCAATCGCTAAGTGGATAGATAAATAATTCCCTCCTTACTTAAGATTGCTCTTCCTTTTAAAGCAATATTGATCAGAAGGAAAGCATAGATTGGTTAGAGGTAGAATAATTACCAGAATCCAAAATAATCTCAAAGCAAAACATAAACATTTATGAAATTGACAGATATTTATTCAATTTCTGGTACTGCTGTGCACTATTCTAGATACAGAAGTAACAAGAATTGAAATTAGGGTGGTAGTGATATAAATGAAGAGGAACAAATAAGATTTTACAAGTGAAGGTTTGCTTCATCTGTAAAATCATGTCAGAACTGCTTTCCATCAGAATTGCTATAGCTAAGAAAATCAGCTCCTTGAGCAAGGAGGCCCTGGACTTGTGTTGTTTTGTTTTGTTTTGTTTTGTTTCATTTAATAGAGATAAGATCTCACTCTTTTCCTCAGGTTGGAGAACAGTTGTGCAAGCAGAGCTCACTGCAGCCTCAAACTCCTAGACTCAAGTGATCCTCCTACCTAGGCCTCCCAAAATGCTGGGATTATAGGCATGAGTTACCACAACTTGTATTTTTGTTAATTCTGTTATTCTCAATTAATTTCAATGGGCATAAACTAATGCTTAAAGTTCTCTGTGCTACAGGTTTCTTTTGGGGCCCTTCAATACTAATGGCCAATGTGCCTTTGATTCAAGGTTGATTTTAATTCTATAAGAAGGAAAGGAAAAGAAAATCTCAAAGGTAACATGAGCTGCTCAGTAGCATATCTGTGAAATCTCTCCAGCTTGCAGACAATTGCAGCTTGTCTCTCTGGTACTCAATTTGTGAAGATAGGATTTTGATATCTTTTAAATCTTATTTTACATTTCTTTGAGAAAATTGTTTCTAAACCCAGCACCTCTAGTATTTTTTTCTTTGAGACAGAGTCTCACCGTGATGCTCAGGCTGGAGTGCACTGATACAATCTCAGCTCACTGCAACCTTCACTTCCCCACAGGGTTCAAGCAATTCTCCTGCCTCAGCCTCCCAAGCAGCTGGAACTACAGGCGCGCACCACCACGCCCAGCTAATTTTTGTATTTTTGGTAGAAACAGGGTTTCACCACATTGACCAGGCTGGTCTTGAACTCCTGACCTCAAGTGATCCACCCACCTCAGCCTCCCAAAATGCTAGGATTATTGGCGTGAGCCACTGCATCTGGCCATAGTATCTCTATTTTTAATTTCTAAGTTACACTCACATTCTCATTCTGTTGTGATGCAGTTTTAATGATGCTGATTAAGGAAAATGCCAGAAAGTCAATAGTACATGCATGTAGATAATTTATAACATTTGTTTTACAATAACCTGGTAAGAAACACTAGCACACACAAACACATGATTTATTATAGCTCTCATAACCTCCATTTCCAGCTGTACCACCCTAATGTATGTGACTGTCATGATAATTGTAGAACCCCTTCCTACCAACATGGCTCAACAATACCTACAAACCTGGAAAGCATTTAGCTTTTTTATCACTGATTTTACGTATGATTGAATGCAAAAATATATAGGATGGCATTATGTAAAGTGGAAAGCATTACATGATATACACTACTATTATCTTTAATTACTGTGCATTAGAACTTTATTACTTGAGCAAAGTTTTATAATTTTTCAGTTTTTAAACTTTGGAAAAATAATTCTCAAGATCCGTTGGTGTAGGTAAGAACTATGGTTTTAAGGATGTTTGTACAGCAAATAGCTTTAGAAGACAGAGTGTCTCCCTTCAGGGTAAGAAACAGATTTGCTTGCTGTTGAGGATAATATAGATAATATCTTCCTGCAGGGCAAAAATCAGGCATGTTTGCTAGCAGTCCCTTATAAAATTCAGGGTTAATTAAGCTCAGGATTTTTCAGCTAACATATGAACCCTCTGTGTGTGCAGCATCGACCTGGGCCCATTTCCATGTTTCCTCTGTGGAACTCAGAGGAGGTGGGAAGCAAAGTTGTTGTAACCATGAAGTTCACACTGCCTGGTGCTCTCTGAGTAATAAAGTCCTCTGTCTCCGACCCAGGAATCTTCTATCTTCTGCCAGCATCCATGAAGCTGTACAGGCTAAATTGTTGGCTTGTAAGCAGGGTAAGATATCAGACCCTTCACAGTTCTTGACAGCACATGAATGTATTATCATTTTTAGGAAAGGGAATGGATATTTTCCCAAAATAAATAAAGAAAATAATGTAATTTGCTGTAAAGCTTGATGCAATAACACTATTATAAAACAAAAACTCAGGATGAAAATGTGCTCACTTGTTCTCATGTTCTCTCGCTCTCTCCTCTCACTGTTTTTCTCTCTCTTCCACCCTTTCTCCCTTCCTTCCTTCCTCCTTCTTCCCCTATTGCGTTATATTTTCTATGCTTGTTGAAGTGTGTTCTACAGTTCTATCTGTCTGCATTAGCATGTTCACTGTTCCAGGAACAGCATGTCCCTGAAAATCTCTGCTGGATATAAAACTTTCAAGCATAACTAATATGACAGCGAAATGAATTTCATTTAAATGAACAATACATTCCTTGGCCTTCATGGGTCAAGGTTACAACAGAGGAAACTTCCTTTGTTTACAATCATTTGTCTTCCATCCACAAAAACCTAGTTAGCCCAGAGAGCCTGTGTGTACACAGGGATGACTTTATTCTTAACAGCATATTGTTTTTGGAAAACAAAACAGAAAATAGCAAAGAGATGACAAATTATAGTTCAGGTCAACCCACTGAGTTTGTTACCATAAATAGACGGAATAGCAAAGTGACTGCTAAATCAATAGCTTTTTAAAAATATTTTAACAAAATTAGAAATATGATAAAGATAAGGAGTAGTTCTCTGGTCAAAGGGGAGTGAGGGTATCAGTAGAAATTGACCCTAAATTCTGAAGTTATCAACTAAACCATTGTTGACTGCCTGGCTGAAAGACTTCAACCTTGTCACATGACTTTACTACAGCATGCTAACTCTCTGATAAATGCCATTGCTTTTTCTGCCTCTTGCCTCTGCAAAGGAGAGTTCTGTTTTCTTATAAATCCTTGTTTTCTACATTTTCTTTCAGGAAAAACTGAAGCTATGGATGTCACATACCAAGCCTGTTAGCCCACAAAACTGGTATAGATGCAGCAAAATATTACTATCAGTCCCTGCTTTTCAGTATTTTTCATTCATTCATTCATGTATGATTCAACTGTACCCTGAGCCCCTGTAATTCATGCACCAGGCTGAGAAATAAGAGATTAAAAAATGAAAACTAACAAATGTTATTCTGGGAAATTTTAAAGTGATGCTACCTAAACAACAACAACTGACAACAACAAACTGTGTGGGTGAACAGAAAAGAAATGAAAATCACACTTGCTGGGTAGTCTTGAAAATTTTCAATCAATTTCAATCAATTTGCCAATTGATCTGCCTCTTGAAGAATTGGGTATTTTCTTAGATTAAAAAAATGTAAGGGCATTATAGGAAATGATATAACAAGATTCTTATAGTCTAGTGTAATGAGTTAAGATGTAATTTTGAAGGCAACTGGGAGTCCACATGGTTTTTGAAGCTGGAAATTTGCATGATCATCTTTATTTATTAGAAAATAATTCTGGTGACAGTATGGGTCATGTTAGGAGGAACCAAAAAGAAGCCTGTACGATTTTCAAAAGTTATACAATAACAATGAGAATGCCATATTTGAAAGGTATTATGAAATAGTGACTGTGATTGCACTTACTGTGGAACATGAACGTGAAGACTCAAAAGTGTCTCCATGTGTGACTAGGACGCTATTAACTTAGAATAAACAAAAAGCTAGAGCATTTTGCAGGTTGTAAAAGAGTGAAAATACAAAGAGTTCCTTTTTTAATGTCAAATATTTGTTGAGTATGCTACACTCCAGTAAAAAATAAAATAAAATAGACAAAAATAGTTAGATATGTGAATATGAGACCCAGGAGGAAATTTGGGTTTGGAGATGTAATGTAGAATTGTCAATCTTATGTAAAAAAGTGGTAACCACTGATTATATGATGTGCTTAGGGGAATAGCCGAGATTTGGAATAATATAGGACCTAGGAGGGACTTCTTTGGAATGCAGCACCATTAGGAGAGGGCAGAGGAGGAAATTGGACAAATTTTTTTTTTTTTTTTTTTTAGAGAGAGTCTGGTTCTGTTGTCAGGCTTGAGTGCAATGGCATGATCTCAGCTCACTGCAACCTCTGCCTCCTGGGTTCAAGTAATTCTCCTGCCTCAGCCTCCCAGGGCATGTGCCAACACCCCTGACTAATTTTTGTAGTTTTAGTAGACACGGGGTTTCACCATGTTGACCAGAATGGTCTCGATCTCTTGACCTCGTGATCTGCCCACCTCAGCCTCCCAAAGTGCTGGGATTACAGACGTGAGCCACCATGCCCGGCAAGTTGGGCAAATTAAATAGCAAGATCAGTGGTTATGATTACAGAAGATCACACAGGAAGACAAAGGAAAGAAGATGATCAGAGAGTAGACTAAATTGGTCAAGTAGTATATACCATTGGCTTGTCAGTTAATAGATCACTTATGACATTAATGAAAAGTATTCCACTAGAGTGATGGGAAAAGAAGCTAAAGCTAGGCTGAGAAGTAAATTGGAATCAAGACAGCAGAGACAGCGAACACTTACCATATTACAGGCTACCACATGTGGGACATGAGATAACCCAGGCTGATCTAGTCTGTGGGTTAAAAAAAAAAAAGTTCTCAACTGTGTCTGTGGCTGTTCTTCCTCCCATCATCTATCATAGCACCACAATTCAGGCTTATTCTTGGTATGGGGAATAAAGAGAAGAGAGAATGGAAGAAGGATTATTTCATGTGTGTTTCAGTTTCACAAAAGATTTCCAAATTATCTCAAAAGTTATAGTGCAATCACAGAGACACACTGACAGGACTAAAAGAAAATAATACAGGCATGCTTCGAAAATATTATGGGTTTGGTTCCGGGTCACCACAATAAAAATAGTATCTCAGTGAAGCAAGTCACACAAAATTTTTGGTTTCCCAGTGCATATAAAAGTTATGATTATACCATACTGTAGTATATTAAGTGTGCAACAACATCATGTATAACAAATCATGTACATATCTTCATTAGCAAATACTTTATTGGTAAAAAATACTAAGGATTATCTGAGCCTTCAGAGAGTTGTAATCTTTTTGCTGGTGGAAGACTTTGCCTCGATGTTGATGGCTGCTGACTGATCAGGGTGGTGGATGCTAAAGGCTGAGGTAGCTGTAAGAATTAATTAAAATAAGGCAACATTGAAGTCTGCCATATTGACTGACTCTTCTTTCCATAAAAGAATTCTCTGTAGCCTGTGATGCTGTTCGACATTTACTCACAGAATTAGATTCAGACTTCTCAAATGCTGCAGTTGCTTTATCAGCTAAGTTTTTATAATATTCTAAAACCTTTGTAGTCATTTCAACACTGTTCATATATCATCTTCTCTAGGAGTGGATTTCTTCAAAAAAAAAAAAAAAAAGAAAACATTTTCTGTGTTTATTTTTAAGAAGCAACTCCTCATCTGTTCCAGTTTTATCATGAGATTGCGGTAATTCATCTTCAGGCTCCACTTCTCATTCCAATTATCCTGTTATTTCCACCGCATACAGTTAGTTCCTCCACTGAAGTCTTGAATCCTTCATAGTCATCCATGAGGGTTAGAATCAACTTCTTTCAAATTCCTATTAATGTTGCTATTTCGACCTCCTCCCATGAATCCCGAGTGTTCTTAACAGCATATAGAATGGAAAATCCATTCCAGCAAGTTTTCAATGTACTTTTCTCAGATCTGTCAGAAAATCACTATCTCCAGCAGCTATTGCCTTATTAAATGTATTTCTTAAATAAAAGAAAGGTGAAATTACTTCTGGTCCATGGGTTGCAGAATGAATGTTATGTTATCAGTGTGAAACGAACATTCATTTTCTTGTATATCTTCCTCAGAGTTCTTGGTGACCAGGTACATTGTGAATGAATAACAATATTTTGAAAGGAATGTTTTTTCTGAGCGGGAGGTCTTAAAAGTGGGCTTCTAGGCCGGACACAGTGGCTCACGCCTGTAATCCCAGCACTTTGGGAAGCTGAGGCAGGCAGATCACAAGATCAGGAGATTGAGACCATCCTGGCTAATACGGTGAAACCCTGTCTCTACTAAAAATCCAAAAAAAAATTAGCCTGGCGTGGTGACGGGCGCCTGTAGTCCCAGCTACTCAGGAGGCTGAGGCAGGAGAATGACATGAACCCAGGAGGCAGAGCTTGCAGTGAGCCGAGATTGCGCCACTGCACTCCAGCCTGGATCACAGAACAAGACTCCATCTCAAAAAAAAAAAAAAAAAAAAAAAAAAAAAAAAAAAACTGGCTCATAATATTCAGTAAACCATGCTGTAAACAGATGTACTGTCATTCCGGTTTTGTTGTTCCATTTATAGAGTACAGACAGAGTAGATTTAGCATAAATGTTATAAGGCCATAGGATTTCTGTGAATGAGCATTGACTTTAAATTAAAATCACCAGCTGCACTGCAATAGTCTCTATCACAAGAGCCGGACTGTCCTTTGAAACTTTGACACCAGGGATTGTCTTCCCCTCTCTAGCTATGAAAATCTAAGATGGCACCTTATTGCAATATAAGGCTGTTCCATCTACATCTAAACCTATTTAGTGTAGCCACCTTCATCAATTATCTTACCTAGATCTTCTGGATAACTTGCTGCAGTTTCTACATCAGAACTTGCAGCTTCACCTTGAGCTTTTAGGTTATGGAGATGGTTTCTTTACTTAAACCTCATGAACTAACCTCTGCTAGCTTCAAAGACATTTGTAGCTTCCTTACCTCTCTCAAGCTTTATAGAATTGAAGAGAATTAGGGCCTTGCCCTCAGTTTGGTGTTAGCTTAAGGAAATGCTGTGGCTAGTTTGATCTTCTATGTAGACCTCTAACACTTTCTCCATATCAGCAATAAGGCTCATTTGGTTTCCCATCATCTGTGTCTCAATTGAAGTAGCACCTTTAATTGCCTCCAAGAACTTTGCTCTTACATTCACAAGTTAACTAATTGTTTGGCTCAAGAAGCATAACTTTTGGCCTAAGTCAGCTTTTGACATGCCTTTCTCACTAAGTTTAATCATTTCTAACTTTCAATTTAGAGTGAGAGATGTGCAACTCTCCCTTTAACTTGACCACTTAGAGGCCATTGTAAGATTATTAATAGGCCTAATATCAATATGGCTGTATCTCAGGGAATAGGGAGGGGCAAGGAGAGGGAGAGAGATGGGGGAATGGACAGTAGGTGGAGCAGTAAGAACACACATCATTTATTGATTAAGTTCCCTGTTTTATATGGGCATAGTTTGTGGAGTCCTAAAACAATTACAATAACATCAAAGATCACTAATCATAGATCGCTTGTAACAAATATAATAATAATAATGAAAAGTTGAAATATTGCACAAATTACCAAAATTGATGCACAGACATGAAGTGAGCACAAGCTGTTGGAAAAATGGTGCCAATAAACTTGCTTGATGCAAAGTTGCCACAAACCTTCACTTTGTAAAAAATGTAGTATCTGTGAGGTGCAAGTAAGTGAAGTGTAATGAAAAGAGGTCCGTCTACCTGTACTTTAAAACTTTATCCTAGCACTGGACCCCATTATCATTGTACACTATACATTATTGCTTTTTGTATATTTTATAGTAGAATTTTCTTGCATTATTATTAATATTCTAAAAGTATTATTTGTATTTCCTAACTTTTGAAACTATGTTTCATCATTAGAAATATGTAGATGACTAGGAATCACCAAAAGAGAAGTAAAATGTGTCTCTCAGAGAGGCCCTAACTCCAATCCTTTGGTAATTTCATCCCCACGGGTATTTCTATGCAACCCTAGGGTAATTTATCCCCCTGGATGCCTCCGTGCATCCCTGTTCTGCATTTATGAGCTAGTCCACTACAGCTACTATATGAGGACTGGTTTTTATTTCCTCATCTCCTGCTTTATCTATCCTAAATCTCAGCACCTTTTGGTTGTCGGGTCCTCAGGGCATGCCTATTGTCTCTTCCAAACAACTACTGACTAATGCCTTCACTAAAATTTTCACTGGAATCACAGCTGTCTCCACAATTTACTGCATCCCATCTTCTTTCTTTGAGTGCCAGTGAGGCTCTAAAGTGTCAAAACTGGGGACTAGGGGAGTTGAAAACAGCACCTCCTCCTCCTCTGAGTTTAATTCTGTTAGAGAGGTAGCAAGTGTTCTGCTATTCTCCTCCCCGATTCAACCATACACACCAGAGGATTCAAGACATGGCGCCATGAAAGTTGGACTGACAGGCAAATCCCAGTACCAAGCATCCTGACACACTGAATCTTGCCTTGCCACTCTGAGAAGCAAGATTTTCTCATTACACCAAGAAAGGAATTTTTGGCCCTTCTCTTGGTATAGGCCTCTTTTAAATGGCTTGTTCAACGCTTGGAATTGTCCCCCTGTAAGGCCAGTGCTCCCACCTTGGCATCGTCAATGCCCTTTCATGCTCTTCCCTGTCCCCATGCAGTTCACTAATCACAGTAGCTAATATGTGTTGACCTCTGGCTCTGTACCCAGTACTATTATAAGTGATCTGTTATGCTTATTTTCTTTAATTCTCAAAAATAAACTTACAAAATATTAATATCGCCATTTTTACAAATGAGAAAAACTGATTTGTAAAAAATAATGTAAGCTTGCCAGCATTTCACAAAATCAGTCCTGGAACCAGGGCCCCACATCTGCTGGGCTCCGAAGCTCAAGCTCTTCTCACCATGTCATTCTCTAAGTGCCATCAAGGCAAGTGTTCCATCTGCATCACCCTCCACTGTACCTGTAATTCCTAGAGCTCGACATGGCATAGAGTGGGCGGGAGTGTCAATTAATATTTGCTGAATGAGTAAATCATGATGGGAAATAAATCTATCCCTGTAGCAGCATTCATAAGGGACGTTGGAATTTGTTTTGGGATACAGGCTGAGACACGTTTTATGAACCTCCAGCCAATCAATAATGTACTACATATTTATTGTAATATATATAGGCTTATTCTTCTGGGTTTGCGAAAGAAATAAAGAAAAAGAAACACAATCCCTAAACTCTTGGGTTTTATTAGTTTATTTAAAAAACAAACAAACAAACAAAAACACCTATTTGCTTAGCCAGAGCTTCTCATTTTGAAACCCCAACCAGAAGCTAAAGGTCTAGGGAGAATTGAGATGTAATCAGAAGTGGTCAGCCTCCCAGGAGACAGAGCAAGCCAGAGCAGTGCTGAGAATGAATCTGGAGTATCCAAGAATAACCAGTGTACTACCACAAACGTTCACCAGGCAATGACTAAAGATCTCTTGTTCAAGCCTTTTCTTTTGGGCTCCAGAGAATAACTTACCCAAATCAAACTATGGGCTTTTGAAGTTCCAGTGGATGCATAATGAGCTCCTGATTACAGATCTTTTCAGTCCAGTAATCAAGACATTTGCTGTGCACTCAGCCTTGTTGGTAGTGGCAGCAGAGACCAAAATACATTCACCCTGTGCATTGATTATCTTCCATTTGCTCCTTCAGCTTTACTCTTTGCATTTTTCCATCCTGCTTTACTCTAGAGAGCTGATCTACAAAAACTGCATCAGCAGAAACAATAGGTCCCTTGTCTTCCAGGCTGGAGTGCAGCGGCACCATTTGGGCTCACTGCAACCTCCTCCTCCTGGGTTCAAGCAATTTTCCTGCCTCAGCCTCCCGGGTAGCTGGAACTACAGGAGCATGCCGCCATGCCTGTATAATTTTTTGTATTTCAGTAGAGACGGGGTTTCACCATGTTGCCCAGGCTAGTCTCGTACTCCTGAGCTCAGGCAATCCGCCTGCCTCGGTCTCCCAAAGTGCTGGGATTACAGGCATGAGCCACCACTCCTGGCCCAGGTCCCATTTTCTTTTATCTGATTAGTTCTTCTGATGGGAAGCAACTGCAGCAGTTTTGAGAGAGGAAAGAAAGAGAGGAAATTCAGAGAATACATTAATTGCCCTGGCTTCTCTCTTTTTTCTGAATCCTTACTATTTGGAATAGTGATATAGAGTGCTCTCTCTGTCCTCTCCCTACCTCCAGTGACTCTCCTTTTGCAAGCGTGGAAATGCTGCCTCTGTCACTTTTCTGTAAGCACACTTCATCCTGTGTTGCCTTTTTATAGTCTGTCCACACCTTTGTGGATGGTCTTTCTAATACACTTTCCTCAAAAGACTCAATTTGAGGTATAAGCATCTGTTCCTGCTAGGATCCTGCCTGACTGACAAACAAATACTACAGAGATATGCTTTATGGAGAGAACGAAAAAGAAATACTCTGCCCACAGGAAATGAAAACAGACCTTTAAAGGTTTGAGAAACCACTCATGATGAAGCTATAAATTAATAACTAAATCCACACATGGACACTATTAAATCCAAGATAAGTCTTCACGTGAAAACCAAAAAAACGAAATTCTAAAGCATTCTTTCCCTAGTCCTGGAATGTTGTGCTTTATCCTGCCTTACATCCTGAAACAGGAAAAGAAAAAAAAAAGTCTTCATTTTTCTCAAGAGCCACTACAATCATGCAAGAAAAAGACTAATGAAGGATTACGCACACACTGATCCACAATCTCCTAAGACTGTTTAATAGAAATCGCATGTCATTTATTACATGCAAGCACTCTCTTAGGAGTACTCTTAGGAGTTATCTGTAGGAATGTTGTGACCAGAAGGTGAAGGCTTACAACAGCCTGCAGAGGTGCAAGTTGGAATGCGTGCCATGTGCAGTTTAGGAGAATAAAAATATGGGGACTAGGAAACTGTCCTAGTAAATCACCACAAAGTAGAGGAAACGCTATAAAAGTGATAGCCAATCAAGGTATATTCACTGTTCTCCAGGATGTTAATTTCAAATTTTGCCCTGCAAATTCAGCAATTCTCAATGTATTTACTTGACATGTTTATAATTCTTTCTTTATTACACAATCTACATATTTTACATTTAACCAGATATCTTCTCCATTCAAAGAGACAACTGTCTTCTATATTCTCCTTACAATGACTCAGTAGAACTTAGACAAGTGAGCAAGAAAAGGTTTTCACTTTCATCTTTATTTGGTGGCTCCCCACATCATAGGCAAGAGCTGCATGCTCGCTAATTTGCTATTTCCACATCTTAATGGAAACAACTGCTATCCGGAGAAGTTTTAAGAAAAGTGCATTTAGGTGACACATGTATAAACATTGAGACTGCTTGGAAAGGGCAATGATTTCATGGTGGGGAAGGGAACTCAGGATTTGTTTGATTCACGCCATAATAAAGACAACTTAAGAATCACAATCTGTACTGACAACTAGTCAGGGACTAAATCTCTCTGAAGCATATGACAAAAACATGTAAACGGTTCAAAGCTCTGTTAAAATATCAAGTCACTACCTAAGAAAATAGAGCTAATATACCCTCAGATTGGTTGAAGTTGGAAAATTGAAATTTACTGAGTTTGATTCATTAGAGATCAAATGGGTTTCTTAATGAAATTATAGCTATAGCCATAATAAAACGTATGCTGATTAAGGCTATGTAGCTATGTCATATCTTAAAATTCTAAGTTACAGAATTTTATCTTTAATTTTAATAGATATTTTAAAATATTTTATTTAAAATGTATGAAGCCATTGCCTTTACTTTATTTCTATATTTTTAGTGTCACTTAGACTGACTTAGCTAACAACACAATTCAAAGCCAAGCCTTTCATATCTAGATTATATCCCATTTTGATAATATATGACTTTTCTCCTTTATGTTGAGATACGTATCTTCCAGACCTATATTTTTGAGAAGTTAAGCCATCAATTCAGATACAAGTTCAACACAATTATAGGCAAAAAAAAAAAAAAAAAAAAAAAATCATTAATTTTCAGGATGTAACTGCAATGTGCTGATTGAGAACAGAATCTAATATGCAAAGAGGTACCATTTCACTCTTTCTCCCCTCCACTCATTTTCTCACACAACTCAACAGAGAATCTTTTGGCCTAAATCTTAATCTTCTCATGGAAAAAAATATTATCTCTGCACTTTGAAGGTATAGGAATGTAATAAAATAAGAACTTGGAAGATAAGGCCCTGATGCATGCTGTTCACTGTTTTAAAAGTTCAATTGGCCTCTCAGCTACTGGCTTCACCATGTGGAAATGCCTTTTACAGAGATAGATGGTCCATTCAGTAGTCATCTGTTGCTGGCTACGGCTTGTCATTATGATCCCCCTGGGTAAAATGCATTCTCAAAGTGCATCTTCCTGTCTCATTCTTGCTAGCAAATGGGTAAGTGGGTAGTTTTATCTGCCCACTTGCCACTAGAGTATGATCATATGCTGTAACCTCCGAGTCCCAAGAGAGCTCAGAAATCCCAACATTGAAACAGGCATTGAGCCAAGGCAAAAAAATGCAACAGAGGTAATAGGAGAAAGGTAAGACAGAAAAGACTGCTTTATGATAGTCAGCTCATCTCTAAAGACTTTAAGGTTCTAATGGCAGATTAAGTTCTTCAATATTCCCTCTGCTTCCCTCTAGGAATGGAGAAAGAACAAGGAGGTGTTCTTATAGCTTCTCATAATTAAAGAAAACTGAAATCTGGTATCAAAATCAGGAATGATGGAAGCATCAAGAGGGAGCACAATACTGCACGGGGAGTGAAATCCTGGCAAATGTTCAGTTCTGCTTCAGGTTTTTAGTAATTCAAATTTGCAACAGTCTCTAAAAGGTGGATTACTTTTCTTATGAAATACTGTGGACAAAAGATAAACAAAAAACTTAAGTTGAATTTCTAATCAAAAGCTAAGACTCTCAGATGAGGATACAGGTTCACAGATAACTAGTAGAAAAGAATAGTCAGTCAGTGGTCTCTTTGAAGTAAGAAAATATTAAGGTCAGCTATCGATTTTTTTTTTCTTTTCTGTGTAAAGGTGTCTTCAGACAGAAGTAAATGCTCTTTAGACTCAAGAGCTAAGAATGTTTTAAATTAAGTCTCATGACTTTCGGAAATAAAAGTTCAGTTCAAATTCAAAGGACAATGGGCCAATTTCTTAAAATTTCAAGTGTGTAGGAGCATCTGCTGACAAATCATGTTGAAGATATTGGGAAATAACTGTCACTCTAAAGAATACTAAAGCTGATAAACGGTGTCCAAGCCTATGTGTAGAAATACATACAGCATGGATGTGAAAGATTGATGCATAGAAATACTATCCAGGAAAACTTGTGCATATAGATACTTTTAACACTATCTCCTCCAAAAGCATTTCTGAAACCCTCAGGAAATGGTGACACAAGAAACTCCAAAGAAGTGGTACTGGCACCAAGCCATGTATCCAGTAGGTGTCATGGATCATGAAAACAAGAAAAATCTTTCTCTACTCCCATGTTCCTCTTTCCTAACCACTAGGTTTTTAAATCTGTTAATAATAAGCAAGCCTTAAGCGCTGTTCCCTATCATGCTATTTGTGTTGTAGTTCAATATAGTTTGAGAATTACATCAGTGTCAAAAAGTAGAAAAAAAGAAGGAAATATATATCATTACTCAAAATGGAATCCTTATCATTCAGCATATTCATAGAGTTCTGTTTTTTCAATTCATACAACTATTTACACAAGCCAAGCTCCAAGAAAAATATTTTATAGGAACTTCTTTGTATTCTACTTACAATTATTTTTTAAAAATTTTATTATAGTTGTTCCTGTCCTAAAAGTAATTGATGTTTATTATTTTTAATTTGTAAAATACTGGACAACTGAATGAAACATATTATATAATCTATAATTGCATCACTTACTGATTACCATTGTTAATATTTGTTATACTTCCTTCCAGCATAGTTTTTGTTTATATATTTGAAAAGTATATTCTGCTTTCCTAGCTTGGGATGTCAAGTGAGATTTACATCCTTTTACGTGATCATATTACTCAATCACCCATGCTAGAGACTTCGGACCCATTCTAGATTCCACACTTTTCCTCACACACCACTCATTCAACATGTTATCAAATACTGTAGATTCTATGCCCTTTCCATCAATCACATCTAATTTTTGCCCCCTCTGGCCACAGTGCTACTGCCTTGATTCCATCTATACCACTTGTCATCCTGGCTGTGGAACTTCAACTTATTTACATCTCTACTCCTTCACATGGTGTATAGAGTTATCCATCCCCTGGCCCTGTCTTATCAGTCTTTACTCAGGCTGTGTCTACTCCTCTGTTTCCCCTTCATGCTCCAGTTATTCCGATCTGCTTCCATTTTTCTAAACCACCAAGCTAATTCATATCATGCCTATTGCTGACTTTGTCTGCTCACTTTATTTCTATATCAATTATACCCTCATCATTTCCTCTCTGAAACACATTCTTGATCTTCCCATTACTTTCCAGGTAGAATTACTATACCCTTGTTTATGCCTCACACCATTTGATACCTTTATTTATCTAGGTCTGCCTTCACCTTTTTCATGTTTGTCCCCAGCTCTGAAAACTGCACTTCCTGACATCAGGATCTCACCTTATCCCTCTTCATGCTCCCAGGATCTAGAATTCAAACCCCAATACATAAGAGATGTTCAAAAGTTCTTAGAATAAATTAATAAACAATAGGGAAGAATATTGATCTGGTAAATGCCAACCAAAACTTAAGTTGAATATGATCTAGGCAACAATGTTCTTCCCATTCCTGTGCCATCTTCACTCTACATGTATCCATTTCTGACTTGGTTGAACAACCACAAATGAAGGGCAAATGCAGCCTGTTTAAAATCCCCGCAAAATGACAATTCATAAAATGCTGTAAAGAGATGAAACTCAGCAAAAACCACAAAGCCATTATGATAAAATTGTCAAGCACTAAATCTGCTCAGGACAGCAGGGAGCTTATGAATAGTCACATTTGTTTCAGGATGTTTGTTTAGAAATGTTCCTATAATAAATGTACTAAATAAGATGCATAATTTAGCTCCTCTATAGCTTCCTGGCTGGTTGCCAGCTCCAAGCTCCTGCTCCACCTCTCCCCTCCACTCTTCTGTTGATCTGTCACCATCTTTCTCTGGGGTTTGACTCAGCACCAAGGTTATCTGTTGGCCTAGTACAGTCTCATTTAAAACATCATAGTTGCCGGGCGCGGTGGCTCAAGCCTGTAATCCCAGCACTTTGGGAGGCCGAGACGGGCGGATCACGAGGTCAGGAGATCGAGACCATCCTGGCTAACACGGTGAAACCCCGTCTCTACTAAAAAATACAAAAAAACTAGCCGGGCGAGGTGGCGGGCGCCTGTAGTTCCAGCTACTCGGGAGGCTGAGTCAGGAGAATGGCGGGAACCCGGGAGGCGGAGCTTGCAGTGAGCTGAGATCCGGCCATTGCACTCCAGCCTGGGCCACAGAGCGAGACTCCGTCTCAAAAAAAAAAAAAAAAAAAAAAAAAAAAAAAAAAAAAAAAAATCATAGTTGTGCCTGATGGCTTCATTTCTCCCACAATGGTTCAATTTATGTTTTCCTTGGAAATAAGGAAGTTCTCCCCAGGATGACTTTTTCCAGCTGTATTACATTCATTACATGCATAACAACAGAGTAAAATGAAACAAAGTCAACTATTTCCTTTATTGGGTAAATGAAAAAAGGAGAGTCCTCAAATCTGCCTCTACTTATCACCATGAGATTTGTTAAGGTTTCACTTTTTTCATGAAACCTATCCTAGTCAGTGTTCAAGCTTGCTTTTTTTGTTTGCTCCTATGGAGCCTCAAGTAAAACTCAATAAGCTGAGAATCAAAAGACCTCGTTTCGAAGTAGACAATTAAAAAATGATTTGCTATTTGGTGAGATTAACCTTCTTGACTTGACTTTCCTTATCTTAAAAAGATGAATAATTATTGTCAACCCATTTGAAAGTGCAAAGCTCCCTTTCTATGCCCAACCCCGTGACACATTTATTTGACTTCCTTACAAGATCAATATGACAAAAGAGTCCAAACATCGTCCTCATTTTTCTTAAGGGAGTGTGCAGTTCTTGAGTTAGGCAACTATAAGTCTCTAATCCTTTCTTTCTGCTTGACCCATTACAATCTATATTCTATGAAATTAATAGGCTTTGAATGTTAGGCATAGTCCAAATCTAGGATAACTTCTGGGAAATACATATTATAGTTCTGCCAAACCAATCTTTGATCTGGTTAACAGAACTGGGCTCAAGAGTCTGGAAATCAGTGCAAGCTGACTAGAATACTGATTTAAAGTAAAAATCAGTTTCTCATGTAATAAAAATGACTCAAGAATTGTCACTTATGGTAAAACATGCTTAACATGCTTTCAATACCTTAATCCTTATAGCAACCCTATGAAGAAAACACTATTGTTACTGGCATTTCACAGTTGAGGAAGCTTAACCATCGTAGCTGTGAGACCTTGGCCATATCACTTTGCCTCTTCAAGTTCCAGAGCTAAGACCCAAACGTAGATTTTGCACTCTCAAAGTCCATTCTCTTACACACAACAGCTTTTCTTCCCAACACCTAAGTCATGGTCTGGCTTAAGAACCAGGAGTACAGGGATAAAGACTGAGCCTTCTGCCAGAAATTGTACTGTAATGAACAGTATCAACTCAGTGGCTATTAAAGGACAATACTTTTTTCTCCAGGACTATGATTCTCCTTACTGGCTTGCCATGATTTCTTTACCACCTGCTAACCTTGCGCACTATGACTCTGCATGCTGTCTGGCTGTCCCATTGAGAGGAGACTGTGCAGAGCATGGCATCTCACAAAATGCAGGTCATTTCTCTGAATGAGCATAATTCATTCCTGTTGGTTAAAGTCAGAGGCAGGAGTCTGCGCTTCTCTCCCTGGGCTGCTAAGAGGAACTGCAGGGCATGAGGAGATATTTTAAAAATCAAAATATTCAGGCCGGGCGTGGTGGCACAGGCCTGTAATCTCAGCACTTTGGGAGGCCGAGGCTAGTGGATCACCTGAGGTCGGGAGTTCAAGACCAGCCTGACCAACATGGAGAAACCCCATCTCTACTAAAAACACAAAATAGCCATGCATGCTGGTGGGCGCCTGTAATCCCAGCTACTCAGAAGGCTTGAATCCCGGATGGGAGGTTGAGATGAGCCGAAATCATACCATTGCACTCCAGCCTGGGCAACAAGAGCGAAACTCCATCTCAAAAAAAAAAAAAAAAAAAAAAAAAAAAAAAAAAAAAAAAAAAAAAAAAAAACCTCAAAATACCATGCTTAATTCCATATTGAGAAGGGTATGTCACTTCATCTCGGGGAGGCCTTAGGGGGCAGAAGTTTTGTAAACACACTGAAATGGTCCTGGGTCCTGATTTAAAATGTCTCTGTTCAATTTTATACCAGGCACATGCTTTTTGCTTGTTTTGTTTTTTGTTTGTTTGTTTGTTTTTCTCTATTCCTGAATCAAACTCATAGTTTGTTTTCAGTAAAGAGGGGAGGGCAATCATGGCCATTTTATATTTATTCTTCCTTGAACTATAGTCAGTCTCAACGCTAAAGGTTCCTAAAGTTAAAGAAGGGTCAGGGTAGAGAAGAATCCAAAATACCACTGTTTCCTTTTTATAAAATATTATTTTGTCACTCATTAGATCTATTGTTATTCCTTTCATTTGTATATGAATTTTAGGATTAGCTTCCCAATTTCTGGAAAAGAAAAGAAAAAAGAAAATTCATTGAATCTGTAGATCAACAGGGGAATGAACCTGAAGCCATCTTTAAGGTATTATCTTCTAATCTACGAGCATAGCATGTCTTTCCAATTTGTTTACCTCTTTCAATTTCATCCAACAATGTTTTGTAGGTTTTAGTGTAAAAGTCTCGTACCTCTTTAATTTATTTATACATTTTATTCTGCTTCATGTTGTTGTAAATTATTTTTTAAATTTCATTTTCAAGATGTTCATGGCTAATGTATAGAAATAGATTAGATTTTTGTATGTTGATCTTATTTCCTAAAACTTTGCTGAAATTGTTTCCTAATTCTAGTAGTGTTTTGTGGCTTCTTTAGGACTCTTTACATATATAAAATTATCATCTGAGAACAGAGGTAGCTTCACTTCTGTATTTTTAATCTGGATGACTTTTAATACTTTTTCTTGACTAATTGCCCTGGCTAAAAAATCTAGTGTAATATTAAATAAAAGTGGTGAGACTGGCCATTCTTAATATGACATTTATCTTGACGACATTGAAGAAGTCCTGTTTGTAGGTCACTGAGTATTTATTTCACAAAGAGTGGTTTATTTTGTCAAATTCTTTTTATACATCTGTTAAGAAGATCATGTATTTTTTGTCCTTTATTAATGTCGTGTATTACATTGATTTTCACATTTTAAAACAAACTTGCATTCCTTGAATAAATCCTGCCCAGTCATTGTATATAATACTTTTTATATGTTGCTGGATTCAGTTTGCTGGTAATTTGGCTAGTAATTTGCTAGTAATTTCGTTTCTTCTTTTTGTATCATCTTACATTATGGTATCAAAGTAATACTGCTCTTATAGAATGAATTGGTAAGTTTTCTCTCCTTTTTTATTTTTTGGAAGAGTTTGTAAAGAATTGCTATGTTTTATTCTTTAAACCTTTAGTTGAACTCATCAGTGAAGCCTAGACTTTTAGTTGTAAAAATGTTTTAATGTACTAATTTTTTTTTTTTTACTTGTTTTGAATCTATTTTGATTTTTTGTTTCTTCTTGATTTTTGGTAGTTTGTATATTTTTATAATTTGGTCCATAGCATTTAATTTACCTAACTTGTTGATATACAGTTTTCCATGGTATAGTATTCTCTTATATATGTTTCCATAAGGTCAGTAGCGTCCTCTTTAGGTCTTTATTTTATATTCCATAATTTTTATTTCTGTGTATTTTCATTGACCTTCTGACTAAAGATTTGTCAATTTTGTTGGCCTTTTTCAAAAACCAAATTTGGGTTCCACTGTCTCTTTTCTGTTTTTTTTTTCTATTCTCTATTTCATTTATTTCAAGCCTAATCTTTATTTTCTTATTTCTTTTTCCTTTGTGTTTAGATTTTTTTTTTCTAGTTTCTTGAGGTAGTATTTGATATAAGGTCTTTCTACCTTTCTAATAAACACATTTCCCTCTGATCACCACTTTAGCTACACTTTCTAAGTTTTGATATATTATCACTTTTTTTATCTAAAAGTATTTGCTGTTTCCTTTTTTCATTTCTCCTTTGACCTATTGATTATTTTGAAATGTATTGTTTAATTTCCACATACTTGTGAATTTTTCAAATTTATTTGTTTTTAATTTCTAATTGCATTTTATTGTGGTTAGAGAATATACTTTTGTATCATTTTGATCATTTTAAATTTATTCTGGCTTGTCTTATGGCCTAACATATGTTCTACCCTCAAGAAGGCTCCAAGTGGTATGGGATGGGATGTTCAATAGATGTCTCTTAAATCTTGTTGGCTGATAGTGTTGTTCATATAATTTATTTTCTTGTGATTTTCTACCTGTTGTTCCACCTATTGTTGGAAGTGGAGTATTGAGTTCCACATCTATTATTGTTGAATTCTCTATTCTTACTTTGATTTTGTCAGTTATTACTTCATGTATTTGGGGGCTCTGTTAGGTGTTTATGTGTTTATAATGTTACGACTTCCTAATGGATTGATATTTTTATTATTATAGATGTCACTGTTTATCTCCAAAATAAATTTTTGTACTAAAGTCTTTTAAATTTAATATTAATACAAACATACTTGTTATCTTTAATTTACTGTTTCCATGGTATTTTTTCCCATCCTTTTACTTTAAATTTCTTTTTGTCATTGAATCTAAAGTATGTCTTTAATAGAGAGTATATTGTTGAATAATACATTTTTCCAATTTCTGTATTTTGTTCTGAGTATACAATTCATCATTTATATATAATATTATTGTATATTATTATATTATTGTATTAATATAGTAAGATTTACATCTGTAATTTGGCTCTTTGTTTTATCTCATGTCTTTCTGTCCTTTCTTCTTCCATCACTGCCTTTTGTGTTAGATTTTTTTTTGGTGGACCATTCTAATTATATTTTTGCTTCCTTCTTTACTACATATTTTTATGAATTATCTTAATAATTTCTTGGAATTATAATTATCATCTAAAATACTCTAAGATGAATATCAACTAAATTTCAATTGTATACACAAACTTTGCTGCATAACAACATGTTTCCTTCCTCCTTCTTATGTTTTATGTTCACAGAATTACATCTTTTTACACTGTAAGATCATTATGCATTATACAGTGATGTGGTTTGGGTCTGTGTCCCCACCCAAATCTCATCTTAAATTGTAACCCTCACATGTCCAGAAAGGGACCTGGTGAGATGTGACTGGATCATGGGGGCGGTTCCCCCATCCTGTTCTCATGATAGTGAGGGCGTTCTCATGAGATCTGAAGGTTTAAAAGTGGCAATTTCCCCTGCTCTCTCTCTCTCACCTGCCACCTTGTGAAGAAGGTACCTGCTTCTCCTCCCCTTCTGCCATGATTTCAAGTTTCCTGAAGCCTCCACAGTCATGCAGAACTGTAAGTCAATTAAACCTCTTTGGTTTACAAATTACCCAGTCTCAGATAGTATATTTATAGCAGTGTGAAAATGGACTAATACACACAATATAGGATCATTGCATATTATATAATCACAGTTTTACAATTTTTACTTTTTGTAGTTTTTTGAATCAAATAGGAGAAAAAATTTATCAACAAAAATAACTTTATGTTATCTTTTATTTTTGCCTATAAAGTTACCTCTACTAATGCTTTTTATTTCTTTATGTAGATTCAAGTTATTATCTAGTGTCTGTTCATTTCAGCCTGGAGTCTTTAGTATGTCTTGTAGGAAAGGTCTGCTAGCATTGAATCCTTAGTTTTTGTTTATCTTGAAATGTCTTCATTTCTTTTTAATTTTTGATGGATAGTTTTGTTGAATATAGAGTTTTTGGTTGTAATCTTTTTCTTTCAGCAATCTGCATATGCCATCTCACTGCCTTTTAGCCTTTATGGTTTTTGACATAATGTTAGCTGGTAGTCTTACCGATGAGACAGTTTTCTTTTTTCACTTTTGAGATTCTGGTCTTGTCTTTGGTTTCAAGAGCTTGAACATGACATATCTAGGTAGGTGTATCAGTCAACGTTCTTCAGAGAAGACCCAGTAGGATGTGTGTGAGTGCATATAAAAATATTCATTATATATTAAATATAGATACATGAAGACTGGTAAATCTCAAGATCTTCAGGGTGTGTTGAGTTAGCAAGTTGGAAACTCAGGAGAGCTAAAGAACTGAACACCAGGGCCAATGGTGTAGTTCCTGTCTGAAGGCCAGGAGCCTTGAGACTCAGGAAGAGACAAAGTTTCAGTTTGAGTACTAAGGTAGGAAAAAACCCAATGTCCCATTTTGAAGGCCATCAGGCAGAAAAAGTTCTCTCCTACTTTGGGGATGGTTGGTTTTTTTATTCTATTCAACACTTTACTGGATGAAGTCCACCCACATTATGTAGGGCAAACTCTTCTACTCAGTCTACTGATTTAAATGTTAATCTTATCCAAAAATACCTTCACAGAAACATCCATACTAATGTTCAACCAAATGTCTCAGCACCTCATGGCCCAGACAAGTTGACATGTAAAATTAATCATCATAGTTTGAAAATCTTAGAGTGTATCCTACTTGGAATTTGTTGAACTTCTTCAATGTGTAGATTAAAGTTTTTCATCAAATTTGTGAGATTTTCAGCCATTATTTATTCAATTATTCTTTCCGTTCCTTTTTCTGTGTCCTTCTGTGAATCTGATTATTGGTACACATGATGGTGTTCTATAGGTTTCTGAGGCACTTCATTTTCCCTCATTTTTCCCTGTTTCTAAAACTGAATGATATCGATGTACCTATCTTGACATTTTTAAATTTTCTCTCCTGCCAGCAAAAATCTGCTGTCGAGCCTCCCTGGCAAATTTTTAATTTAATTTATTGTACTTTTCAACTGTAGAATTAGTATTTGACCTTTTAAAAGTACTTTCTTTTTATTAATATTGTTTGTTGAGGCATTGTACCACACTTTCCTTTAGTTCTTTCTATATAGTTTCCTTTCATTCTTTGAACATATTTAAAGTAAGTAAATACTTTGTCTAGTGAGTCCAACAAACAGGCTTGCTCAGGAACTGTTTTCATTGACTGTTGTTTAATTTTGTTTGGTTGTTCCTGTATATAGGGACTACTTTCCTGTTTCTTGTATGTCTCATAGATTTTTGTTAAAAACTGAAAATGGACTGGGCATGGTGGCTCACGCTTGTAGTCCCAGCACTTTGGGAGGCCAAGGTGGGCTGATCATGAGGTCAGAAAATCGAGACCATCCTGGCTAACACGGTGAAACCCCGTCTCTACTAAAAATACAAAAAAATTAGCCAGGCACGGTGGCGGGTGCCTGTAGTCCCAGCTACTCGGGAGGCTGAGGCAGGAGAATAGTGTGAACCGTGGAGGTGGAGCTTGCAGTGAGCTGAGATCGCGCCACTGCACTCCTGCCTGGGTGACAGAGTGAGACTCTGTCTCAAAAAAAAAAAAAAAAAAAAAAAAAAAAAACTGAAAATATTGGCCGGATGTGGTGGCTCATGCCTGTAATCACAGCATTTTGTGAGACTGAGGCAGGTAGATCACCTGAGGTCAGGAGTTCGAGATAAGCTTGGCCAACATGGTAAAACCCTGTCTCTAGTAAAAATACAAAAATTAGCCAGGCAGGGTTGTGGGCACCTGTAATCCCAGCTACTCAGGAGGCTGAGGCAGGAGAATTGCTTGAACCTGGGAGGCGGAGGTTTCAGTGAGCCGAGATTGCACCATTGCACTCCAGCCTGGGCAACAAAAGTGAAATTCCATCTAAAAATAAATAAATAAATAAACTCAAAATGTTGAATAATATAATGTGAAAATTCTAGGCATCATGTTCTATCTTCTCCCAGTGTTTCTTGCTGTTGATGTTTGCTACTCTTTGTTTGTTTAGTGACTCTCTTGTATTAATTTTGAAAAGTCTTTCATGTAGTATGTAATCAGTGAAGTTTTTGTTTGGTCAACTCAGTGGTTAGACAATAATTGAAGAGAGATTGTTTTAAATAATGTTACTAATAAGTCATAATGATTGAAGAGAGATTGTTTTAAATAATGTTACTAATAAGTCTTTTACCATTTGCTGTATTGAACATTAGGGCATATCTTCAATTCTCTAGCAGTTTATAACTCTACTTTAGACTTCATGAGTTGCTTTGAAATCCCTCAAGGTTAACCAAAAGTGACATATCAGGTTCTTCTAAGATCTTCCCTAGGCATGCACACATCCCTGCACGTGTGTGTGGCCTAGGGGTATAACTGGAGCTCTCCAAAGCCTCCTATGGACATCTCATTTTCCAGGTTTTCATTTTAAAATTTTTGGTCAGCCTCTTGTCTGTCCCAATTGTTATAGCCACTTCAGGCAACTGATGTGTTAAATAATTGCCACTAATGGATTTTTCCAAATGTCTTGGAAGTAGGGGTTTGCTCATTATGTGAGCTCTGAATCGGGTCAAATAAACACAAAACTCTGCAAATACAGACAAGTCCAGGAATCTGCCAAATATGTCAAATAGCAACCGTTCTCTGGGGATGGGAGCTTTCTGAGGCGCTCCAAATCTGTTCTTCTCCCTGCAGTGATCACTATGCTGCTAATTTTCATGTTTCTTGTGTTTCTGAGCTGTTATTTCTCAAGGCTATTATTGAATATTTCACTTCCACCGTTCTTTTCTGGAGAAACTTTTGCTAACATTCATTCAAGTAACTAACCAAATCTACTTTCAATTTCTAAATAGAAAAACTTAGCTAAAAACAAATCTGTTTATATATTGTATTTACTCAAGTCCCCATGAAAGAGTCTCTGTCATCTACTGTCAAGTTAGATTTACTAAGTTCAGAAATTTTTTGTGAGCTGTATGAACTGTTTTAAAACTTTTGTCCATCAACTTCTATAACATACATTCTAATCAGAATGTGAATAATGCACTTTCAAACTTTAAACTAGTTTTCTTGAATGTCTAGGGCTTAAAGGTGAGGGAATAATACTGTATCCTTGGAAATAGTATATTTTATGCTCTTTTTTTGAAAATAAATAACTATAATTTACTTTTTATATAGATGTAGTTCTTAGTACATCTATACTTCCTTCCAATTCATTGTTAAGTGACCTTTTACTACCTGAAGTTAAAAACTTCGGGAAATGGTATTTTTAAACAGTATTTTAAAATACCACTGATGTTAAAATATAACTCAGCTCTTCTCAAAGTGAACAAATTTAAAACTTAAGGGAAATATATGAGTACTTACTTCTAGTTGATTCCTATCCAAGGTACATAACGTTCATAATGTTCAGTAATATAATCTATAACTTCTAGTAGAATACATGGCCCATCTTAAATATTACTACACTTTCCAGCCTTCTTGAAGATAGATGTGACCATGTGACTAAGGTCTGATGGGTGATATATAAATAAAAGTGATATTGGCAACTTCTGGGTAGTAACCTTGCTGGGGTGTAAGGGTATGGTTAGCATAAGCATCCTTACTCCTTACTTCTGGATGGAATATAGATGTAAATCCTTGAATTCTAACAGACCATTAGATCATGAGATCCCCATGGGAATACAAACTATACATGCTTCAGAGACACAAAAGCCCATGTCCCTGACACTGTGCAGCCACCATAATCACTCCCATCCAGGTGCAAATCTCAAGACCTTTACAAGACAGAGAAGAAAATGCCATCTTATTACAATCACTGTTATTTGGGGTTTGCAGGCACTACCAGATGAATCTAATCCTACCTGATACAGCAATTTGCAAAGCTTTAACTTACTTTTCTGAGCTAGTGAAGCTATTCAATACATTGCAGAAATTCAATTAAGTTACTCATTGATGATCAGTGTTGCTCAGTCAGAATAAGCTGGAGGAACTCTCTCTGCCACATAATAAAATAAATATTGTGAGATAGAACTATTTCTCCAAACACTAAGGTACATTCACCCTTATACCAGTTAATTTCCTATAAAATTGAAGTTGCCCTTCTTTGTACCTTCAGTCAGTTTGCAGAGTTGTGAATATTCATGCATTAAGAATTTGTGTCTCTTTTGCTCAGCAATATTATGTGTCTCTGTTATATATTATTTTTCATTATAAGATTCAACACTCATAGTCTCTGAAAGGTCTCTTCTGATTTCGCTAGGCAGAATTCACTACCGCATATAAAATGCTATGGATACCCACAGCATTTTATAAACAACTCCTATCACTGAATTTAATACATTATAATTATATTTGGTGTTTATGCATTTTTCTTGTTCACTATGCTGTAAACATCTCAAAAGAAGTGATAGTGTTCTATTCATCTCGTGTTTCAACACTTCACACAGAGTTTATGGTATATTCTATTGGTTTTCTATCGCTAAATAACAAATGGCCACATATTTAGCAGCTTAAACAACACCCATTTATTATCATACACTTTCCGTGGGTCAGAAGTCCAGGTGCATTTGACTAGGTTCTCTGCTTATGGTATCACAGGCCAAAAGCAAGGTGTCAGCCAGGCTGAGCTCTGGGGTCTGAGGATGAATCTGCTTCCAAGCCAATTCACACTGTTGTCATAATTCGTTGTCATAATTCAGTTCTTTGTATTTGTAGGCCACACAGGTCATCATTTCCTTGCTGGTTGTCAGCAGGGGGCCACTCTGAACTTCTAGAAGCTGTCATGTGGCCCTTGCTATTCAGAAGCCAGCTATGGCACCTCAAATCCTTCTCATGCTTTGACTCTCTCTGCCTTCTGTCTCTACCACCAGGTTGAGCATCAAAAGCTCTTCCATCTTAATAAGGCTCACATGATTAGATTAGACAAGTGTAGCTATTACCCTTTTGCCATGTACTGTAACATAATCCTGAGAGTGATATCCCATCATTTTCACAGGTTCCACCCACACTCAAAATGGTAGAGATTATACAGGTGAAGGAATGTTTGGGGGTCATTCTTAGAATTCTGTCTACCATGTAGACATTAAAAAATGTATTTAATAAGAGAATTAACTTCCATCTGTTGAATTTTCTTAGCATGTAGAGATCTAAAATGGTAATGTTTTAAATTTTATGTTTTTTTTTTTCAGTGACAAAAAGCCACAAGCACACAGGTACAATTTCATCTTGTGATATATTCAGTATTCTATTATGAAAGCCTTAGGAGCTTCAGTGACAAGCCATTAATAATTGCATCAATAACACAGAAAAAAATTAAAGCTAAGAATGAAATATGTAAGGTCCTAATAACCCATTTCCTAGGGCAATAGAGGTATAGTCACTCCACACAGAAATAATTATTATAAAAGGGCTATGCGACCTTTCTAGGACAAAAAAGACCTCCTCCAAGGACACCTTCTGTCCCTGCCTCTACAGACAGCAACTGACACCTTTTTCTAAAAAGCAATAAATGAACCAACAAAAAAACACAAACCTGTAAGTGGAGAAAAACAAACAAACAAAAAATAGTAAACAGTAGTGGTAATTATGTAGATGAAGTATGATTAGAAAAAGGTAATTCGGGTATATATAGATTATATTTGCATCAGAGTTCAATGACATTTTGAATATAGGAACATAAGCTCTTTAATCTGTATACGTGTGTGTGTGTGTGTGTATATATATATATATACAGAGAGAGAGAGAGAGAGAGAGAGAGAGAGAGAAGTAATCTGCCTACCATATAATGTGAACACAGACTTCTTTCTGCCAAGGTCTACCTAATTCCCCTGCCTCCACTTTTACTTCTGTATCAAGTTCTGTGTAACTGGACCTTTTGGCCTTGCTCTGGTTTTCAGACACTCTGAGATGTGAAATTGTGTTAGTTAATAACTTCGCATTAAACAATCTCCAACAGAAGATACTGGTACCTCTAGACTTTCATTTTTTCTCTAAATCAAAGTTCTAGTCACCATGAGCTTGTTTCTAGAGATGCCATACTTGCTAGTGGCCTGGTCCAGAGCTCGGGAACCAACACACATGAAAAGAAATCCCCTCCTCACTGCCTGCTGTAATTACCTCTGCTCATGATTCAGTGGGACCTGCTTCCTTGTCTATGTGCTGCCCACCTTCCAAGGTGGTCAGGGAGACAACTTGGAATTCTGATACCCATTTAAAATCACCATGGTACCTGCCTTGTCCTCTGAATATTATGTCTGACTGTGGCAAGGTCAGCATTTAAGCCTGATCTTCTGCCAATTCCAAACTCCTTTCTTCTGTTATTTTCTCTTCTAAGTTTTCATTTCTTAAATGGCACTCAAATCTCAGAATATTATACTCGCCTTTCAGGTACAAAATATGTATGTAGGCAGTGTCATAATCTGTACACTCTTTCAAGAATTCTTGTAGGTATGATTTCCAGGTATTCTTTCACAATTCTTTATGGATGACTTGTATATATATGTCTCCTTTTTCTAGAAACATAGAATTTTTAAAATGTGGGGAGAAGCTATCTTATACAGCAATATTAACAATTTTAGCTGCAACCTAAATCTACACACACACATATATATAAAAGACATTATATGTGTACACTGGATATCTATAGAATCCTTCCCTGCAAGAGGAACCTGAATACGTGTGCTGTTTCCTAACATAGAATCCCATGAAAATGCGTGAATTTTAGCCTTATTGATGGTCCACAATGAATGTGTCTTCATCAGTGTATATGGTTCCCTCCTTTCCCTCACACAGAGGCTATCAGGAATCCTGAAAGCAGTTAAAACAACTCTTTAGTGAATCACCTTCCTGCATTTTTTTTTTTTTTTTTTTTCCCCACCAGCCAAGGCTCTTGGCTGCGTGTGCTACAGTCAGCTAAGATTGCTACCTTCCACAATTCCAGGAGTTTTGCCATCAGAAATTACAGCTTGATTGATTTTTTTCAATCCTTGCTAATTCCATGGAAAGAAGGCAAATTTCTGTTTTTGTATTGGTCATCATTTTCCCTCTTTTCCTATTATTTTTCTAGATTGAACAGAAAGTCAGTGCATCTTCACATTTTGATGCCTATGTTTCAGTTGTTTTCCAAAATTTCTCTCTTCACTCGCCTTTGAGTGCCTTTCTTCTTCTAGGAGTGTCTTAAGCAATTGTAATGTTAAATATCTAAGGCATGCTTTCATGTTGTTTAGCATCTATCAAGAATAGCCCTCCTAAAATAAAATAAAGTAAATGAATGGCTTAAAAGACTTGATATGACCTGCAAGTATTGCTCCTTTGTAAATCACAAGTCTGATTTTTGGCACCTGTTGCTAGTGACTATAGCTTATGATAATTAAACAGCTTTGCCAGAATTCACATAGGTTGAGGCTATAAACCAAAGCCTGATGTGAGGGTCAACACACTGTTCCCTGAGTAAATATCCACAGTCATAACTTAGCATATCCTAATTATTGTAATGCAAAAAAAAAATAATAATAAGAAATCAAGATCTCAGCTCTTTGAGCAGTTTGTCTTGCACTTGGATGAGACTATGCTTCTTGAAATTATTTTCCCAAGACTCCCAATTATTTTCCACTGGAGCCTGTCATTTGGAGATTTTCCTGATACTATACATTTTCCTCAAGTCAGCATCACTTATTTCTATTACTTAAATAATTTTAACTTACCCTACAACAATTCTTCTACTATAATATTTCTAATCCATTTAAGGATTAAAGGATGGTTTTTCACTCCCTTTAGCCAAATATATTTTTTCTAGATCTGCTAGTTATTTCTTTAATAACAATGTTATGTCCAAACGTGTGAAAGAGGCTCCGTCAAATTTAGTCAACATTGCCTGCATTTATTTTCATATTCCAAATATATTTCTTCAGTTTGGTCTTCAGAGGGCAGTTATTTTTCAGATCAGAAAAAAAAAAAAAATCTTATTTGAATCACTTCCCACTAGCAACTGGGAATCCAAAGAGGGAAAAGTGAAGATTCTGTTTCTCCATCTTTAGATTTTAGCCTGATATGACACAGTAGAAAACAACTATCTTGAGAAATATAAAGATACGTGTAGTCGAATGGAGATGCTAACTTCATCTATCTACATTGTCTTAGTCTGTTTGTGTTGCTATAAGGAAATACTTGGTTCTGGGCAATTTATAAAGAGAAAAGACTCATTTAGCTCACAGTTCTGCAGGCTGAACAAGAGCATGGTGCCAGCACCTGCTTCTGTTGAGGGCTTTAGACTGTTTCCACTCATGGTGGAAGGTAAATGGGAGCCAGCATATGTGGAGATCACATGTCTGGAGAG
Organism: Rhinopithecus roxellana; assembly: GCF_007565055.1. Lineage (NCBI taxonomy): Eukaryota > Metazoa > Chordata > Mammalia > Primates > Cercopithecidae > Rhinopithecus > Rhinopithecus roxellana. Next base: position 140,452,119 of record NC_044553.1, on the reverse strand, counting down.
AGACAGCAAGAGAGAGAGAAAGAGGTGCCAGGCTCTTTCCACAACCAGTTCTCACAGAAAACTAATAGGAACTCACCGACTTCTGAGAGAATGTTGCCAAGCCATTTAAAAAGGATTCATCCCCACAATCTAAGCATTTCAAATTTCACCATTAGACGTGACACACAAACCATATCCAAACCACAGCACATATGGATTGGTTGTTTAGATAAAATTGAAGTCAAAACACTTATCAAACAACGTATTCTTATCCAATGGAACAAAAAGGACATGCATTTTTTAGAATCAGAAGGCAAAGTACAAAAGTACATAAGGTATTGGTAAAATCTGTAAATTTCAAATTTAGTTCAGTTGAAAAAAACTACACAACATTTTGAAATCAAATATGAACAGAAAAACTGAGAAACTAAACAAACTCTTTTAAAACCATGTGTATATTGATTCAACAAATAGACTCAGCACTTCTAGTATATGTTATATTATATACTCAAGTATTAATGAAAATAACTCACAGCCATAAGACTTATTTAGCTTTTTCACTTATAAGAGCTTGCTATGAACAGCTTTTTTATATATAAAAAATAGCAAATGCTGCATTTTATTAAAAAAATTATTGCAAGTTTAGCAATAAGTCTTTATTCAGAAACCCACCCTGGGTTATCAAAGGTTGAAAATTAATTTTAGTTTTCATCCCACATATTCAGCCTCCTCAATATGCATAAATCATTATGTTCTTTTGACAATTAATACAAATAATTTGATGGGGTTTTAATGATTCTGGGTAATAGGGCTCAAATTTTTTAAAGTGTGCCTGAAGATGTAAATGAGGTTGTGCACACATACAAGCAAAACACCTTGCTTTTTCAAATTTCATATGGGAACTTGTACTTTTTTTTTTTTTTTTTTTGAGACGGAGTCTCGCTCTGTCGCCCAGGCTGGAGTGCAGTGGCCGGATCTCAGCTCACTGCAAGCTCCGCCTCCCGGGTTCACGCCATTCTCCTGACTCAGCCTCCCGAGTAGCTGGGACTACAGGCGCCCGCCAGGTCGCCCGGCTAGTTTTTTGTATTTTTAGTAGAGACGGGGTTTCACCGTGTTAGCCAGGATGGTCTCGATCTCCTGACCTCGTGATCCGCCCGTCTTGGCCTCCCAAAGTGCTGGGATTACAGGCTTGAGCCACCGCGCCCGGCCGGGAACTTGTACTTTTAAAAATACAGCTAAAACAAAAACCTGGAAGTGGTTAAATAAATTTTGCAATCAGTCAAAATATGTAATTAAAGTTCATAATCTTTATGGATATAAGAATATCTCAGAGGCCAAGTACTCTTAATTCAGACCAAATTCTACTACATCAGAAGTTTTGGTCTCCAAGCTAATATCAGATTGTAGTAACACACTGAGGTGCCAGTGAGGTTGTTAGAGGCAGGCACACTAAATGAAACAATGACTAAAAATTGAGTTTAAAATTGAGAGAAAGGTCAGAAAAAATATAAAAAGCAAGCACAAAAGACTTCTGTGTCCAGTTGTGACTGATACGATTCTACTGTAGTGAGCTATCTTTAGGTACATCTATAAATTCTGAACATAACACAGAAAATACTTGCCTGGAGGAATAGAAGAGTGAAAAGAAACAGGTGTATTCTGGTACAGAGTCTGTATTTAGAGTAGGAGATTTCAAAGAAATGTGTTCCTATTTTCACATCTCTCCTCCCCTTTATCCATGTGGGATACATTCCAACACCTCCAGTGGATGCCTGATACTGTGGATAGTCCTGTACACTATATATACTATGTTTTTTCCTATACATATAAAGTTATAATATACAAAAATGTCCACAGAAGCTTAATTTGTAATAACAAAAAACTACAAGAAGTTTTTATTAAAAGGTGGGTAAGTCCTTGTTCTATATAGTGGAATAGTACTCGTAATTAAAGAAAACAGAATAAGTAATTGAGATATGCTACAATATGGAAGCATATCTGAACAAATGTGCTGAGTGAAAGTAGCTAAATTTAAAAGGTTATATACTATATGATTTAATTTATATAGAACTCTAGAATATGGAAAGTAATCTACAGTGTAAGAAAGAAGTTTGCATGGATATTGGGAAGAAAAGCAAAATACAAGGACTAAAAAGGGATGAATGGTCATGAAGAAACTCTTGGAGTTGACAGGTTTTTCCAGTACCTTTATTGAGTTAATGGTGTATGTATATGTATAAATTATACATCTTAATTTTGTAAAAATTATTGTCAAAATTACATTTAAATACAATTGTCTACAAAAGCCAACATGTCAAAATTTGTGGAATGCAGCTAAAGTAATTATTCAAGGGAAATTTGTGGTTTTCAATGTATATATTAGAAAAGAAGAATGATCTCAATCAATAATCAAAATTTCTCCCTTTAGAACCTATAAAAGCTAGAGCAAATTACAATACAATAAAGGAAGTTAAGATAAGAGCAAACGTTATTGATAAACAACTTATAAAAGCAGAGAAAGTCAATGAAACCAAAACTTGCTTCTTTGAAAAAATCAATGATATTGATACACTTCTAGCTGGACTAATAAAAAAGACATGGCCACACACACAAGTGTCTGTGTCTGTGTGTGTGTGTGTGTGTGTGTGTGTGCGCGCGCGCAGAGAGGATAAAAATTATCAGTATCAGGAATGAACATAACCAGAGATTATCCAGACATTAACTAAATAAGAGAGCATTATAAACAACTTTATGAAAGTAAATTAGAAAATTTAGATACAAAAATTCCTTGGTAGACGTAAACTGCAAAATTGTATTGAAGAAAACATAGAAAACTTTGATAGCCTTAAAGGAGTCAAAGAAATTAAATTTGTGACTAAACCCCGCCCACAGACAAAACTTTACACCCCTATGTCTTTACTGGTGAACTCAAATATTTAAGAAAGGAGTAATACTAATCCTACATAACATTTTTCAGAAGATAGAGAATAAAATACTTTCCAACTCATTTTATGATGTCAAGACCTGACAATGACAATACAAGAATAGAGAAGTACAGAGCAATATTCCTCATGAAAATATAAATAAAGTTATTTCCCAGAATATTAGCAAATAAAAATGCAGCAACCTATACAAGTAATAAAACATCGTAACCAAGTAGTGTGTATACCCAGAAAAAATTTCATCTCAATCTGAAAATCAGTACAATTCATCATGTTGATAGAATAAAGAAAAACTATCATATGAATGTATCACTATGCAGAAAAAAATTGACAACATTAAACACTGATTTACATAAAGGTTCTCAACAAACCAGTAGTAACTGGAAACTTCTCCAATCTGATAAAGGGCATTTATGTAAAACTTACCGCTGATAACCATAGTTAACTGTGAAATACTGAATGTTTTTGTGAATGATCAAGAAGATGTAAGGATGTACAATAACACATTTTCTATTCAATATCCTCTTAGAGGCTCTAGTCAGTGCAATAAAACAATAACAACAAAAAGGCATACATTTAATAATTATTCTACTCTTGACCTTTGTCACAATTGTATAAGCCTATCTATAACTTGGCATATTTGTTAAAATGGCATTCACTTATTAAAATTTGTTAAAATGGCATTCACTTATTTAAAATTCACCTAGAACCCTAGGTTCCATAAAACTAGAATCCAGGTTTATCTATCTTCCTTCCTCAAAGTTTCATTGAACTTCAGATGTATATATGTCTATATATGGTAAACAGACTCTTCAAAGTAACATTAGACATTAATAGACAAACGTGTTCACACAACAAAAGTCATAAATTACTTTTCAGGATACAGTTGAGCCTTGAACAACACAGGTTTGAACTGTGTGGTGATTCCACTTATATGAAGATTTTCTTTTGCCTCTGCCACCCCTGGGAGAACAAGACCAACCCCACCTTTCTCCTCCTCAGCCCACTCAACTTGAAAAAGACTAGAATGAAGACCTTTACGATGATTTATTTCCACTTAATTAATAATACATATATTTTCTCTTTATTTTCTTAATAATATTTTCTCTAGCTTACTTTATTGTAGGAATACAGTATATAATAATCAATCATACACAATATATGTTAATTGCCTGTGCATCTTATCAGATCATTATGTAATGATTAAAGGGTAAATTTAGCAAGAGGCTATAGCAATTGTAAATATGTGTGCACCATAAACTGGAACACACACATATATAAAGCAAATATTACTAGAGCTAAAGAAAGAGACTACAATACAGTAGGAGCTGGAGAATTCTACTCCCCATTTGCAGAATTAGACAGATTATCAAGACAGAAAATCAACAAAGAAACCTTGGACTTAATCTGCACTATATAAGAAATTGACTTAATAGACATTTACAGAACATTTTATCCAAGGGCTGCAGAATACACATTTTTCTGCTCAGCTCCTAAATCATTCTCAAGAATAGATCATATGTTAGGACACAAAACAACTTTTAAAACATTTAAAAAATAATATTAGGTATCTTATTGGACCACAATAGAACAAAACTAGAAATCTATAACAAGAGAAATTTTGGAAACTATACAAAGACATAGAAATTAAGCAATACACTCCTGAATGACAAGTAAGTCAATAAGGAAATTAAGAAAACTGAAAAATTTCTTGAAACAAATGATAATGAAAACACAAAATACCCAAACCTATGGGATACAGCAAAAGCAGAACTAAGAATTTTATAGCCATAAGCACCATACATCAATTAAGAAAGACTTCAAATAACCTAACAATGCATCTTAAAAGACTAGAAAAGCATGAGCAAACCAAACCCCACATTAGGAGAAGAAAAGAATAAACATCAGAGCATAAATAAATGAAACTGAAATGAATAAAACAATATCAAAAAAATCAATGAAATGAAAAGTTGGTTTTTTTGAAAGGATAAACACAATTGACAAACTTTTAGCTAAACTAAGAAAAAAAGAGAAGACCTAAGTAAATAAAATCACACATGTAAAAGGAAACATCAAAACTGATACCACAGAAATTCAAAGGATTATTTGGGGCTACTATGAGCAACTATATGCCAATAAACTGGAAACCTAGAAGAAATGGATAAATTAGTGGACACATATTAATTCAGCCTAACACAATTGAACTACGAAGAAATCAAAAACCCGAAGAGACCAGTAACAAGTAACAAGATAGAAGCTGTGATAAAAACTTTCCTAGAAAAGAAAAGACTGGGATCCAATGGCTTCGCTGCTGAATTCTACTAATCATTTAAAGAACTAATGCTAATCCTCAAAGGTTTATGAAAAATAGAGGAGAACGGGAGACTTACAAACTTATTCTGTAAGGCCAGTAATACCCTGATATCAGACAAAGATACATAAAAAATATAGACAAATATCCCTGATGAACATTGATGCAAAAATCTTGAATGAAAGATCATTGAATTCAACAATATATTACAAAGAATTCAACAATATATTACAAAGATCATTCATCATGACCAAGTGGGATTTATCCCTGGGATGCAAAGATGGTTCAACATACACAAATTAATCAATGTGATATGTCACATCAACAGAACGAAGAAGGAAAGACATATGAACATTTTAATTAACACTGAAAAAGCATTTGATAAAATTCAGCATTTCCTCATAATAAAAACCCTCAAAACACTGAATATATAATGTATATACCTCAACATAATAAAAGGCATATATGACAGACCTGCAACTATTGTCATACTGAATGGGTAAACACTTAAAGCCTCTCCTCTAAAAGCTGGAGCATGATAAGCATGCCCACTTTCACCATAATTATTCAGTACAGTACTGGAAGTCCTGTCTACAGCAATCAGACAAGAGAAAGATATAAAAGACATGAACATTGGAGAGAAGTCAAATTATCCTTGTTTGCAGATGATATAATTTTATATTTGTAAAAACCTATGGTCTCCATCAAATAATTATGGAACTTATAAACAAATTCAGTAAAGTTGCAGGATACAAAATTAACACACAAAATCAATAACAAAATCAATAACAACTCTATATGTCAACAGTAAACAACTTGAAAAACAAAAAAGTAAGCTCTTCTATAATAGCCACAGGTAAAACTAAATAGGAATTAACTGAAGACATGAAATATCTCTACAATGAGAACTATAAAACATTTATGAAATAAATTTAAGAGGACACACAAAAAATGAAATATATTACATGTTCATGGATTGGAAGAATCAATATAGTTAAAATGTCCATACTACACAAAGCTATCTACAGATTCAGTGCGATCCCTATTAAAATACCAATGACATTCCTCATAGATACAGAAAAAAAAATCCTAAAATTTATGTGGAACCACACACACATAGACACACACACACACACAGAATAGCCAAAGCTATCCCAAGCAAAAAGAATAAAACTGGAGGAGTCACATTACCTGATTTCAAATTATACTACAGAGGTATGGCAAACAAAACAGCATGTTACTGGCATAAAATCAGACACATCGACCAATGGAAAAGAATAGAGAAACCAGAAACAAATCCATACATTTACAGTGAACCCATTTTTGACAAAGGTGCCACAAACATACATTGGGGAAAGGACAGTCTCTTCAATAAATAGTGCTGGGAATACTGGACATTCATATGCAGAAGAGTGAAATTAGACCCTTAACTCTTGCCATATACAAAAGTCAAATCAAAATGTCTTAAAGCTTAAATCTAAGACCTGAAATATATAAAACTACTAAAAGAAAACTTTGAAGAAACTCTCTAGGGCGTTAATCTGGTCAAAGATTGTTGAGTAATACCCCACAAGTATAGGCAAGCAAAGTAAAAATAGACAAACAGGATCATATCAAGTTAAAACGCTGCTGCACAATAAGGAAACAATCAAGAAAGTGAAAAGACAATCCACAGAATGAGAGAAAATATTTGTAAACTATCCATCTAAAAAGGGATTCATAACCAGAATATAAAAGGAGCTCAAACAACTTAACAGAAAAAAAAATCTAATAACTTGATTTTTGTAAAAGGGCAAAAGATCTGAATAGACATTTCTCAAAAGAAAACATACAAATGCGAACAAGTATATGAAAAGGTGCTCAACAGCATTAATCACCAGAGAATTGCAAATCAAAACTACAATGAGATAATATCTTACCCCAGTTAAAATGGCTTTTATCCAAAATACAGGCAATAATAAATGCTGGTAAAGACGGGGAGAAAAGGGAACTCTTGTACACCATTGGTGGGAATGTAAATAGTACAAGCACTACGAACAACAGCTTGGAGAGTCCTCAAAAAGTTAAAAATGGAGCTACCATACAATCCAGCACTCCTACTCTTAGCTGTATACCCCAAAGAAAGGAAATCCGTTTATTAAGAAAATAGCTGCACTCCCATGTTTATTGCAGTACAATTCGCATTAGCTAAGATTTGGAAGCAATCTAAGTGTCCATCAACAGATGAATGGATAAAGAAAATGTGGTACATATACGGAGTACTATTCAACCATAAAAAAGAATTAGATCCTGTGATTTCCAACAGCATGGATGGAACTGGACATCACTATATTAAGTGAAATAAGCCAGGTATAGAAAGACAAACTTCAAATGTTGTCACTTATTTATGAAAGCTAAAAATTGAAACAATTGAACTAATGCCGATAGAGGGTAGAATAATTATTTTCAGAGGCTAGGAAGGGAGGTAGGGGGAGTGGGAAGGAAGTGGGAATTGTTAATTAGTACAAAAAACAGAAAGAATGAAAGAGATCTAGTATTTGACAGTACAACAGGGTGACTATAATCAATAATAATTTAATTATACGTTTTTAAAAAGTAAAAATATAGTTGTATTGTTTGTAACACCAAGGATAAACGCTCGCAGTGATGGATATCTCATTTAACCCGATGTGATTACTATGCATTGCCTGTCTGAATCAAAATATCTCAGGAACCCCATAAAGATATACATCTATTGTTAACTCACAAAATAAAAATTAAAATAAAATTAAAAAGGACTCCAGTCAACAATAGACTATTAGTAGTTAGGTTTTGAAGGAGTCAAAAGTTACATGTGGATTTTCAACTGCGTGGTGGGAAAGGGTCACATCCCTTAGCCTCTATACCATTCAATGATCAACTATAGTTACCTCCAATTACAGAAAAGTTTAATAAAGTTTTGCCAATTCCAGAACAGATTAAGAAGTTATACTAGAGCTCATTTTGGCAGGTGAACCTTATAATTTTAACTATTCCCTCAGATAACACTTTGCTTGCTTCACAGAAGCCATTTTATGATAGCAAGTTTTTTTTCTCACCAACATCCAAGGATCCAAAGGAAAAATAATATCTCATGATGTCTTCTACTGCCATGTTGCAAAAGCATTTAATGCTACGTTATTTCTTCAATTTGTGTAACCAGGCGGATTTTCTGGATTATGTTACCACAGAATTGAGGTTGATAATTTCCCTTAAAAAACTGTTAACCCTTTAATTGTGAACTATCAATCATAATTTTTAAATTTTATAGCAAAATACAGTGTGCCATTTGGCACAGTAGGTAATGGACCCTATTGTTTTATTCTTAATGACCATAAATAATGTGATATATGCAAGTGAATTAAAATGTAAAAAAAGTGTCTAAATTAGTCGCATGCTACTCAAATAAAATATTTGTTTAGGTATCCTCCTGTTGGTTTAGCAGGCTATTAAGGTATGATGCTGCCAATAATTCTTGATATCTCAATTTTTTCTAAAATTATTTATTAAGATACTTAGCTATTTTAAAAATATGTAAATGAAAAATATAATTTTACTAATCCAGACAGTGCAGTGCGAGTATATGAGGCCAGAAATGTGGTGATATCCTAACATGAGATATTTTGTTTATTGGATTGAGATGCTTAGCAGAAAAGAGGAGAAGATATACTAGGTTAACTTTCTGTAAGAATACAAATAACTTTTCAAGAAGAAAAAAACGTTAAGTGCATTTTTATTGTATATGGGTTTCTTTACATTCTGTCCTTTTTTTATAAATCCATTATATAGATTTTGTAATTTTTCAAGCGCTATAAGACATTGTAGCCTAATTTATCAAAGCGAAACTAATCAAAAAGTAGACAACTTTTTGGGAATGACTTCATCAGGCTTAGGAAGGTAAAATTTAAGAGGAAACCGCATTTCATCACAAACATCTTTCACTCAGCAAAAGCTCTTATTTAAAGTGGTCGGACTTCCTGAAACACTTCTACAGTTAAAATTCATTAATTTTAGCAACAATGAGAAGAGCTCAAACAACATAATCCATTTTAACTCTCGTCCACAATATCAACTCCTTTTCAGCCTTACCTGGTTGTTAGTTATAGAATGCAGAACTGAAAATTCTGGATTGAAGAGACAACGTGTTTGAAGCCTCTGACTTCATGTTCTAATCAAAGCCATTTCTCATTTCTGGATTCAGCCATAGTCACTTACACATTTTGGGATGTGGTTAATGCCAGGTCTCATGCCTAAGGGTTTTCCACCACCAATACCTATTACCTAAGAAGTATTCAAAATGATGAATACTAAATATGCACATTCCAAGTTGTTTAACGAAAACACTGTAAATTTGTCGTAAGTATCGGCACTAACCAGAAATACCAGCATACCCACTCTTCTGCCATCTTTCTCCCTCTAGTATCTACCTTCTTCAAGAGCTCAATTTCTGAGAATATTAGGGGTAAGTCTGAAGAAATCACTCAAAATTATTACACAGCGATTATTACAGTAGCCAAGAGAAAGAAATTTCTTTTTGCTTAACATAAGACTGACAGATCAGTGTAGTCACTGGGAAAGTGGAAACTCAGACCCATCCTGTAGGAAATTGTCATTAAAGTGGTACCTAAAGAATCAGAAATGGAATCTTTACAGAAATGCTTATAAACTAAACAAAAAGAATCAGAAGTGGAATCTTTACAGAAATGCTTATAAACTAAACAATACATAAAGCATAGTCACTTTTTGCTTGCTCTATTGAGGTATAATGGGCAAATAAAATTGTATATATTCAAGGTATCTTTGAATATATACAAAGATATATTCTGATGCTTTGATATATGTATATATTATGAAAGAGTGACCATAGTCAAATTAGTTAACACCTCCATCACCTCACATAGTTGCCTTTTGTTTCACCGTGAGAACATTTAAGTTCTACTATCTTAAATTTCAAGAATACATTACAGTATAACTATAATCACCATGCTGTCCATTATATCCTCAAACTTACTCAGTCTATCACAATCGCTTATTTTGCAAACCATATCCATGTGTATGTATATGTGTATTTGTAAATGTTATGCATGTAGGAAGACTATGGAAGGATCACACTTCTATGTCATCTGAATTGTTAAAACTATCATTATAATAAGAAAAAAATTAAATGCTAAAAAGAGTATGTGTAAAAAACTCTATTTAAAAAAATGTATCCTGAAGCTATATCAAATCATTTTACTCTCTACTTTTTGAAAAGGTTCAATAAACGTAGCATGGCAGAGTGGAGCAGAAGACTGGATAAGTGAACCATAAATTTGCATTTGGATGTTGATAACCACCAACTGGGTGAGCTTGAGTGAGTTAATCCTCTCTGAGCTTTGCTCATTTGTGAAATGACTGAATTTAACCAGGTAACCACTGTGGTCTCTTCTGCTATCAAAACGCATTTGAGTTTTACAAAACAAAATTTAAGAGTTTACAGAGAAATTTAAATGTATTTCAGGTGTCTAACCCATTATTAAGACACTGGTGTTAACTAATTTTATAAAGACATCTATCTTCTTACAAAACAGTGAACCTCAGATCGATGCTGGTGAAGTCCAAGGTGATAGCAATTGCCATTTTTAACACTCTTGGCCTTTTCACCCCAAATCACAGGCTTCCTGGGAGCAAGGACCTTGTGGAATCATTGCGTCTAATTTAGGGCATGCTAAGTGCCCAATAAGTATATTAAAAATTTTTAAGTCTTGTAAGCTCAGGAATCTATTTAAGAAGTGAGGAAATATTTGGCATCACTTCAAGAAAAAAACCTAAAAAAAAAAAAAAAAAAAACCAAAGACATCTATTTTACTGATTTTTTGTTTTCCATTTAGCAGACTTTGAAGAACTCTGACCTCACTTGCAGCTGATTAGGAAAAAGCCCTTTACCACCCTTCTTAAAAAAAAAAAAAAAATACCTACTCATTTTATAATTGCAATAGAGCACTGCAACGCATGTGGCAACACTGATGGATATCCTTTTCCTATGAACTTGAAGCCTGAGATGTATGTACCTGAACTACAGATTAATCAACATGCAAGCATGGGCCGTTGTGTCTTGCTGATTAATTATGCTGAATGATGGATTCCGGTTTAATCACTTTACCTGATAGATGTAGAGAGCTTGCAAATGACAGTCACCGTATCATTTCTCAATAAGCTGCTTTCTAACCAGCTTACTGAAAAAAACTTCAGGAAGTTGATGTTCCAGGAAAAAAACAAGTACACACTTTTCCATGAATAACTTTACATATCTCTGATATCTTCCACCTTAATATTTGTCCTCTGACCACAAAATCATATAAATACAATAATTACCCAGGAATCCTATTGTCTAGAAGTCTGTCTGTCTCATCCTGGAACTGGAAAACAGAATTTAAAAGGTTATTGGATTTATAATTGGGTTTATAATGTTAAGAAAATGAGTCTTTCCTTAGTCTAGAAAACCACTGACTCGTGATTAAAATTACCTGTCTAAAAAAAAATAAACATAACGACGAATAAGCTCTCTGCTCTTGAGGGGGAGGGCGGATGCTAGTTTGATTCATACAAGAAAAATTTACGAGTTAATTGATCATTTCTCTATCTGAAGAAAAGGATATGTGACAGAATTAATGTTTTCTTCCTAGAAAAATCAGTAGGTGGTCCCTAAGGACAAAATAAATATCCGAACCAAGTGAGCTTTAACAAATTGGTAGCAATTCCCACCACCCACCCCAGAGAAGTTAATCTCTTCCTCCCTTTTCTTTCATTGCAGGTACCTTAGCATAGCATTTTTCACACTGTACAATTCATTAGAGTTGCCTGAGTAGGTTTGTCTCTCCTCTATAATGGTAGTGATGGCCTGGAAAATAGCAGCCATTTTATGTATATACAGGACTCAAGGACTCAAGAACCTGCAGATGCTTGCGGTTACAGGCGTGTGCCACAGTGCCCAGCTAATTTTTGTATTTTTAGGAGAGACAGGGTTTCACTATGTTGCCCAGACTGGTCTCAAACTCCTGAGCTCAAGCAAGCTGGTCGCCTCAGCCTCCCAAAGTGCTGGGATTACAGGTGTGAGCCACCTCACCCAGCCCATTATATATTTTTTAACACTGTCCTTCACAGTGTTTAAATGGTTCCTTATTGGTAGATGCTCAATAAAATCTTATTAACTTACGTTGAAGACATTTATAGATTACACATAGGAAAAGGTAAGTTTGCCCATTCCTGAAGTCTCTAGTGCCTTTCAACATCAAGTAAACTGCCTTAAACCTCAACCCCAATCAGGTCCTGATTGAGACAGGATTCCTATAAAGGGCTTCCCTCTCGTGAAAGAGAGATTCTAGCACTACCTGTGAGTGCCAGGGTGCCTTCCAAGATGCAGTCTCTCTTGCTGTCTGTCTCTTTGTGCAGGCCATTTATGAGTCCTTCCTCCACGAGCACTTCAGTCTCCCTGCACGGCATCAGGCTGAGTCTGATAACCTCACTGTAAACAGAGCCAGCCTTGCTTTTGGGCCCAGCTTCCTGTCAATACCCCTCTGCCAAAATCAAAGCCTAACATGAACTTGAGTGATATAGTTTGGATACATGTCCCTTCTAAATTGCATATTGAATTGTAATCCTCAATGTTGGAGGTGGGGCATGGTGGGAAGTGATTGAATCATGAGGGTCGATTTCTCATGAAGAGGTTAGTAGCATTCCCACGGTCCTGGCCTTGTGACAGTGAGTGAATTCTCACGAGATCTGTCTGTTTAGAACTGTGTGGCACTTCTCTCTCTCCCTTTCTCTCTCTGTCTTGCTCCTGCTTTCACCATGTGACATGCCTACTCCTCCTTCACCTTTTACCATGATTGTATGCTTCCTGAAGGCCTCCCCAGAGGCCAAGCAGGTGTTGCTACCATGCTTCCTATATAGTCCTAAATACCTGAGATTCTGTGAGCCAATTTGTTGGAAATGGGTGCTCGGTGTCACAAAATCAACACTGAGACAAAGGATCTCTCAAAAAGGCTAGTTCACTTTCTGAAGAAAGGGTGCCACTCGCTAGCAATCTTGCCATGAGAGCACACCCAAACAAAGGAGACAGAGACATTTATAATCTTTGTAACCTGATACAGTGGTCCTATGGCTGTGTCCAATTTCCACTGGTCGGAACAAGACATCACATTCTAAGCTTGACCCAATTGGCTAACAGCTTAAAACTTTTCTAAATAGGCAAAGGGGAAAGAGGACAAAGAAAAGACGACAGTATTCATGAGACGGTCAGAAGGGTTTCCAAATAAGGAATGGCATGCACTATGGTCTGGGGCTCACTTATCCCTGTCCAGGCATGCCAGGGCAAGTCAGAGCAGCTACATGGGAACATATACAGATATGCATAGAGTAAAAAAATGACAAACTCTTTATAGTTTTAAGAAACTTTGAAGAAAAACATCTCCATTCCTCACACAATTGAACCTCTTTTCTTTATAAATTATGCAGTCTCAGGTATTTATAGAAATGCAAGAATGGTCTAACACACTGAATAATGACACTGTCTGAAAATTTCACTTGCTGACACCTGCTCCTATTTTCATACCAAAGCTTAAACTCTTTCTACTATGTATACAATCTACATCAGCCATCTGGAAGTTCCCATAGTCATCATCGCCAGTCATCAGCCACCATTCAGGGGACTAAACCAAGGCATGACTGGTTTGAGACTTCAATCAAGTTGAAGTTGTAAGGAAGATTTATGGTGCTGTCTCTGAAAAGTAGAAGAATTAGTGACAAGGTTTCAGTTTAAAAAGGCTCTTTTGTGGCAATTACAACATTAGTGTAATGACAAACAGTGTTGAAAGTCAAAGAGCCTTGGGTTATTTAGCTAATTTCTTTTTAATTTCTCTTAAGCTTCAGTTACTTCCTCTGTGTAATAGAGACAATGAGTGGGGAGGGAAGGGGAAGAAGGAAGCTTAATATATAAAGTGCTTAGAATAGTACCTAGTTTGTTAATCTTGAATAACTATCAACTGTATTCCTCTTTACATATAAAAACAAAACTACAGTTTACTCAACAAAAACAGTCAGCGAATAGATATAGCCCTGGAGGTTGTCAAAGTAAGCACTGAATTGAACCTTAAGGCTCTGATTCAAAGCAGAATGAAAGAACAATTGTAAGCCCTTCTCTCAAGGGGCATTAACCCTGATAGACTTTGAGTGGTGTAGAAATAGATCCAGCTAGGCTTCTGCCTTTTTCCAACTTTGGTGCTGCAAGGCAAAAACGTTTGTAAGACTCTAGTCAAGAGTACAACTGGAAGCCCATGCACTTTATGTCTAAATATTTAAAAGTTATAAATGAAGCTATACAACTATTAATTAAAATAAGCTCTATCCTCTGACATACAAGTATACATTTACATAACTGGGCAAGTTACGCTTGAATTTACTGTTATTGCACACTGTAGACTTTCCGGCTAGAATATGGTAGTACAGGGAGAGCTGTCTCCAGGCCCTTGTCTACCCCAGCTATGGCTTCATGGTAAGACTCCTGCTTCGTTGCACTCTCTTCAAAAGGAGACCCTCAATAGCCCTTTTGGCATGAGGGTGAGCGAAGTGGAGGCTAGTGCCTTCAGGTGGAAGAACTCAAGAAGCAGGCTTGGATAAGCCCTGGAAAATGATTCGGGGTCATGTAGACAAGGACCAGGTACTAAGTGTGGTCTGGAAGGCAAGGTGCTGTCACCAAATGAGTACATTCCCTTGGTCTTATGCTCTTCTGGTTTCAGCTAGATGGAGACTAGAACAGGACCCTCTAAAGCCCAGCATCTGGAAAACGAGCCCTTCTTGCTCACATCTAAAGACAAGATACTTAAGGTGAACATTTTGTAACAAAAGGGAAGACTGCACCCTGAGCACAGAATCAGGAGGACTAGGTTACAAAGCAGAATGAGTTATACCCACAGATAAAATACCAGTCAAGGAGTTACACATGTGATGTGACAGTGGCACAGGGAAACTTCACATTTGAAACTTTTTTAGTCTTTTTTTTCTTTCCTTTTTTTTTTTATTTTCCTCTCTTTCTTTTTTCCCAGAGTCTATGTATGTGTACTGTTTCATTATACAAAATTAGCTTTTTGTGCATTTCTGGTCAACTAGCAGAAAAGTGATGCAGTCCTTGAGTCTTTTTAATAGAAAAGCTTAGACAGTTTTTACTTAGGTAAGGAATCAACACCTTTATGTGCAAAAGCCTTGGACTATTCTTGCAAATAATACAGCCCACCTAAGACTCTCTGCCCAAAAATCTATCTACAAAAGACAATAAAATCATTTATAGTTTTAAAATAAAGATTTAAAACATAATATTGTATTCTATTCTTTCTATTTCCCACATAAAGGAGCTCTTTAAATCAATACTGGGAAATTAGCTGTCTATCCAGAATTACTACATTTGGGAAAGAATTCTGAATGTTAGGCAGTTACTTAAAAACTAAGGTTTTCATTATTCAGATTATTGTACCACTAAGATTAAGATGTCATTTCTTTATAATGAGTAAAATCACAGCAATTTAAAGTTGGCAGAGATTTTTAAAATCCCAAATCATTGACATGGGAGGTATATTAAAAAAAATTCAAATGGTTGAGTGAGTTGTTCAAGACCATAGAGGTGAATTTGGGCTGGAACTCAGAACTCAATCCAGCGAAGTGCGCTTTTCTCTGTAATGATGTATCAACTATAGAACTGCGAATAAAAAATATGTTCCTAGATTTTCTTGGAAGATTTAAATTAAGAAATGTGGTAATAAAAGAAGGAGAAGGTAATACAGCATTGGAGTAGCTATAGAGGAGTTTCTTCTGGGTCAGACATACAGATAGTTGCCACGTCTTCCAGAACCCAGTGCCTAATCTAGAACTGTTAGTGTACCATTTTTCTAAAGAAACTGGCTAATTTAAAGACTGGAAAAAAAAAAAAGAGGCAGAAAGTATAGTGAAGAGGACACCATCCAGAATGTAAAATACTTTTAAAAACCCAGTCTGAATTTGATTTTAATCATCATCTCACCCACTTGTAAATTTCCAAGAAGTACAGAACTATAAGGCACAGAACATGAGTCAAAGTCTTTTACTTCACAGAAATCACTTTCTGCATAGCTCTTTGGGGAAAAGAGCAGGGTTAAATGAGACCAAATACTTTGCATGTTTGATTTGAAGTGGATCTGACAATGACACACCAAGGAGGCATCTGCAACGGTAGCAAGAGCTGGGGTGGCTAAGCAGCAAGCTAGAGGCTTAGAAATCTATAACAACAGAGAATCAGCCCAAATAGGATTAATTTAGGACTGCCTGTCACTTGTGACTCTTGGACCAGTTGTACAAGGAGGACTGGCTGGGATTATACAATAGCCTTGAACCTGTTTTTAGGTATAACTAGCTGCCTGGACTTGCCTCCTAAATTTAGCACACAGGAGGATAAAGGATTTAAGTAAAACTGAGAGAAGGTTAGCATATTCTCCACTGAGATAGATTTCCTCTTAAACAAAGAGGTCTCAAGGGCACATGTTCCAAGGAATATGTTTGCCATATTAAGGCACTTAAGATGGGAGCTTCTGTTTTAAAGGAAAGCCTAATTGTCACAAATTGCATACTCACCTGGCAGCCTGTCAACACAACTCATATATAGCACCTTGAGAAGTGGGAAAGGCTGCGTCATTCCAGGAGTAAAGTTGGAAGTGAATTCATGACTGCCCCACAGGAAAAAAAAAATCAAACATGTTTTATATGAAATACAGTAAAAAATAAAGAAATCTTTCCCAGAATCATAAAACACTATAGATGATAAAAATCCTTGAAATCATCTGTTTCACCTTCATAATTTTGGAGAATAGGAATGAAGTTCCAGAAAAATTAGGGGGTAGCACCAACATTAGAGAATTAATAAACAAAGCCAGTACAGACAGTGGTTTAAAAAGACTAAGCTAGTGTCAAATTGCCTTAGTGTGAACTCTGGCCCCACTAATGACTGGCTGTGTAACGTTGAGTAAAACGCTTTCTGCATGCCAGTTTTCCTAAGTGTGAGTGGAGGGTCATAGTCTCTATAAATAAAGTATGTCATATAAAATCGTTTGCACCGTTGCAAGACAGATGGTAAATAGTCAAAAAATGAAATTTATTAAAAGGAAGAATAATAAGATGATAATGATGATGACTTCAGTATTTGGCAAGAATCAGTCCAGGATTTACACTTTTGCCCTCTAATATTCACCAACGATTTCAGAGTCAAAGTTAACTGCAGTCAACTGTAGTTAAAAGACAGACTTTTCTAATGAAAGAGCTAACTGAACTATCAACAGGATGGAGTACTACTGGAAGAGTTGATGAGACTGAGGTGGATAAAAGGACAATTAAACCTTAGTGGACATGGAGTTGTCAACATCAGCTTAAGACAGAAAGATCAAGCGAAGAGCCACAAAACTCTGCCTTCAGTCTTATTCTAGATAATATATTCACAAACACCCTCAACATAGATATAGAAGATATGCTTATCAAATAGGAGACTGGCATTATATTGATAAGGCAAGATATTAGCAGACTACAGCCAAAAAATTAATCTAAAAAGAAAATTAGTCATATTAATTTAAAAATCAACTACATAGACAAAATACAAAGATGATATGTGTCAATCTTAAATAAAACAGTAGAATGTCAAAAACATTTAGAAGTTTAGACCTAAAATTATGCAAAATCCAAAGATCAGTAAATGTATTGATGAAAAATCCTTGCACTCAGTGAAAATTATGAGCAAACATTTTACCATGAATTTGAAAAGCTAAAACTACTGCCTCTTTGCAATAACATTAAAAGGTAGAATTCAAAGTTCTAAGAAAATAAATGGTAAGAAAGTGAAGGAGATGAAATAAAAGCTGATTTCAAGAAAGAGGTAGACAAAATGTAAAATCAATGCAGCAGTAAAGATGCAACTGGAAGGCATGCAAGAGTGAAAAAACAAAACTCTGAATAGGAAAAAAAGCAAAATTTTAAAAAGAAATGGAAGAAAGTATAAAAATGAATGAGAGTGAAAAGTGATACAGAAGACCATCAAAGGGAAATCCAGCATATACCTACGCAGTGACTTCAAAGAACGAAGCAATCTTTCTGGGTAAAAATGAGTCACATTTTTTTCTGAAATAAAAGTAGACTTGAAGCTACATGTGTTAAAGTCCATGCTAGATATCTAGAGTGGATACCAAGATGTATGGACTTAAAAGTACAGAATTTCTTTAACAGCTAGAAACATAAAATATGAATGGTGAGAAAATCCACAAGAACATTCAAATCTGTGATTGTTGACAAACATTTAAAATTAACTTAAAGAAAATATATACCAAGGAAATTATATCAAATCAAATGATTCTTCAGCTATAAAGACTATACACAAATGGTATTAAATATATGAAAATTGAGTGAAATTATTCCTGTGGGTTTTTCTGGAAAATTAATAGAGGACAAGTTCAGCCTCCAACAATGAGTATGAGGAAACCACAGTGACAGTACAGGGAGAGAACATTGAATGGTAAACAACTGGGAGTCAAAGGATATCATTTAAAGCTGATATATCAAATAATACAAGCTTATTATTTCATTTTATGCTGCTGCAAAAAACATACCCGAGACTAAGTAATTTATAAAGAAAAAGAGGTTTAACGAACTCACAGTTCCAGGTGGCTGGGGAGGCCTCACAATCATGGCAGAAGGTAAAAGGCATGACTTACATGGCAGCAGACAAGAGGCAAGTGAAAGGAGAAACCCCTTATAAAACCATCAGATCTCGTGAGACTTATTTATTCACTACCACAAGAACAGTATGGGGGAAGCCACTCCCACGATTCAATTATCTCCCTCCAGGTCCCTCCCACAACATGTGGGGATTATGAAAGCTACAATTAAGGATGAGATTTGGGTGGGGACACAGCCGACCCATATCAATAAGAATAACAGCATTTAACTCTACAAGGATAATTTTAAACAAGACTTAAATTGACCGAAATTGAGGAGTAGAAGGGAAAGGAAATGGGAATATGCTAACTGTATCATCTCTTATAGAAGAGTGATTCTTCTTTAAAAAAAGGATACATTTACTAAACAACTTTTTAAAATGGAGGCAACCTTTCCTAAATATGAGAACTACACATAAACACACAGGAAAATCAAAAATATAAAACACATAACAAAACACACATAAAGCCTTGTGCAGTGGCTCATGCCTATAATACCAGCACTTTGGGAGGCTGAGGTGAGAGGATCACTTGAGTTCAGGAGTTCAAGGCCAGCCTGGGCAACATGGAGAAACCCCATCTCTACAAAAAATACAAAAATTAGCTGAGCATGATGGTGCATGCCTGTAGTCCCAGCAGCTCAGGAGACTGAACTGAGAGGATTGCTTGAGCCCTGGAGGTCAAGGTTACAGTAAGCCATGATCATGCCAGTGCACTCCAGCCTGCATGATGGAGTGAGACCCTGTCTCAAAAAAATTTAAAAAATAAAATTTTAAACATACACACACAAAGGTAGCAATATAAAAAATCTTTTGGCATAACTGATAAGAAAATGTGCAACATGATTTTATTAAAATAGAAAAGACTTAGATTATAGAAAAAGTTCAATGCTTTGCAATATACCCACAGTTAATATTTCTATTAATAAAAGTGAAATCTATCAATGCTTGGGCCTTACCTTTTATTGTTTTCATTTACTCTACTACTGACCTCCTTGCTGTTCTGGAACATGTCAGATATGCTCTTGCCTGGAAGCCTCTGCATTTAATGTTTCATTTTGCTTTCTCCAGTACGTTCCCACATTCCCATAACCAGCCACCTCATATTCTCTAGAACTTTTCTCAAAGATCTTGTTCACAAAAAGAGACTTAGACAATGTTTAGAAAGAAATAGGCAAGAGAGATGAAAACAACCTGTGTGTGTGCACAAACACATATATGTATGTATATATTAAGGTAAGAACTTAATAATTCTTACTTTCAAAAGGAAGGACATTGAGCAGTGGAGAAGCAATGGTGAGAGGGGATTTTCACTTTATACTTTGTAATAAATTGGATATTTCAATCATGTGCATGTATCCTATACGTTTAAAACTGTTTTAACATGATGATACATTGTGATGAGAACCAAAAGAACGTCAAAAGAAAGTTGTAAAGCGACTTTTTAGACAAGGAGAAGAGATTAGCCAGGAGTGGTGGAAATGACAGATCTCCAGATAGAAGACAGGGATAAAGACAATCTTAAAATCAAGCATCAGCATTGCATGTACACAGAGGTACAAGTCGCTTAGTATAACTGAACTACAAAGGAGAAGGCAGAATGTGGGAGAGTTGAGGCTGGTAAAACAGGCCAGGTGTATATACTACGCTGAGTCTCTTACATCTCATTCTGGAAGCAATAACAAGCCACTGCAGAGTTCCAAGTGAAACCTTCAAAAACATTGCTACATATCAGAAGTTAGTTGAATGTTTTTATATAATGCCGCATATAATAACTTACAATATAAAACCCATACAATCAGCTCAATTAAGAAGTCTGTAATAACTAGTTTTGTTATAAATTTGAAGACATTCTAACTTTTACAGCGTTCATGAGACTATAAATTGGTCCAGCCACTTTGGATAGCAATTTGCAATATCTATTTCAGTTGAAAATGGCATTTTATACATCTCAGTAATTCTATATCCAAGAAATACTCAGGTAAAAACCAAAAGAAGCATGTACAGGAGTTTATTGCAACATGTTTGTAATATCAGACCTTGGAAGACAAAAGGGGAGGTAAATATACCAGGGTACATTCAAAAATATTATTCACAGTTGAAATGTGGAAGTGAAAAGTCACATCACAGCAAATACCAAAACAAACAAACAAACAAACAAAAAAAACCTCTAATCAAGTCAATCCAGGTAAGTGGAGTTCATCTACTCTGTACTTGTTTTATTTTGTTGCTATAACAAATTATCACAAACCTAATGACTTAAAACATCAGAAAGGTGTTATCTTACAGTTTTGAAAGTCAGAAATCTGAAAAGGGTCTCACTGTGCTAAAATAAAGGTGTTAGAAGAACTGCATTCCTTCTGGAGGCCCTAGGAGATAATTTGTTTACCCTGCCTTTTCCAGTTTCTAGGCTGCACACATTCCTCAGCTCACAGCTCCTTCTTCCTTCTTTGAAACCAGCACTGGCTGGTCAAATCCTTCTCACATCACATTGCTCTCACACTAACTCTTCCTCCTCCCTCTTGTTTAAAGGACCTATGTGGTTCCATGGCTCTCACTTAGATAATCAGATTATATCTCTTTTAAGGTCAGCTGATTAACCACCTTAGTTTCACCTGCAACCTTAATTTCCTTTTGCCATGTAATAGAGTGTATTTGCCGGTTCAGGAGAATAGGATGTTGACATCTTTTGGGGGGCTGTAATTCTGACACATACCTCTGGTAAGTGATGCTCTGTTACACTCTTTCACCATCATGAAATAGCATCAGCTCAGAATAATGGTAGGTAACAGTAAAATGCTCATTTATGTAGGTGTTACACAAAATAACTCTGGAAATCAGAAAGCACAGAATCAAAAGCAATCTCAACTGGCACCATCTATTAGCTATTTGTAATTCAAGGTTTACTACTTTTGAATTTGAGGTTCATAGCACTTAACTAGGTTCAGTGAAGATTTGAAACAACCTTTTTTTTTTTGAACCCACAATCTATTTGGAGATGTAACCAGCCAAAGTCAAAATAATATTCATAGAACAATAGGTAATTCACATTGATCATTGTAGATGAGACTTACTAAAATACCACGCAAGTCCTTTTTTTTCTGAGTTTTCATTCAATTGATGTCCAATTGCCAAAATCAAGTGGGTGAATAAATCAGTGGTTGCTGTTGATTTCCCAGGCTCCTGCTAACCTGAGATGATTTGAAGAGTTGCTGTTCTATCAAACTGATCATGAATAAATGACTGGACACTCAATTCCCTTTAGAATGTCTGTTAAAATATTGATTTGACCTCCGAGTGTACTGGGGGTTTAGTAATGTATGTAAAACTGTCATTAAAATTTCATATCATGCACAAGTTACAATGAAGCTAACTATATCTTGCTGGCCAATTTTTTCCCCTGGAGTTCTGACAGAAAGGAAAGAGACAGTAGTCAGTTATCAATAAGATGAGGCAGAACAAGGAAATTTGAATGTTGATTAGAGAAATAGGCAAGTCTCTGAATTCTACTGAGAATTAGCCTCCACCACACCACCCCCTGGCTGAAGTACTGTATCGTATTTTCTAAAATATTATAGAAAATAACCCTCTTAAAAATGTAAGACCACTGAATGCTATTCTATTTTTGCACAGGAAATTAGGGTGTAGAGAGTGCAATACAAATGTCTTCAGAATTTCACAAGAAACACTCTGTGGAAATCCTTTTAAATTTATTTGGTGGTTTACCTCCCACCCTGAGGGGTTGAAAATCTCAAGCACAAGAAGCAGTTCCTGATTTACTGGTTGATCCACAGCCTTTGTTTCAGTGACAGCTCGTTTGACCCATTTCATTTCTCTAAATTGCTTTCTAATTTCCTGAGGACAGCAGCGTTGTTGTATTGTGTTTAGAGCATTATGTGTTTCAAAATGCTGAACACTCTCATTTTATTTTATATTTCATCTCAGTTGGAAAGGCAGTTTTCCCATAGAGGGGCAGAGTGTAGGTTCGGAGAGTCAAAGGACTCAAGTTCCTGCTCTGCTGTTTACCAGTTGTATGAGCTCAGGGAATTAACTGTTCTGGGCCTGAGCTTCCAGAATCTATTTAAATAAGGGATTGAACTATATTTTCAAAGGATGTTTTCTGTTCTAATGTGCTATACTCTTTCAAGTTATCATTATGGTTGTTTAGCACAAGTAAAACTACTGTTGTCATTATTTATACAACAAAAGGTAGCTTTGTTAGTTACAGGAGCATTGTCCAACCATACCTAATCATTTTGAACAAAAAAACAGATTTAGCCGTTAAACAGCAAATAGAAGTGATGTCAGCAAAGTGACCGAATAAGAGGTTCCTAGCTCATAGAAACAATGTGGCATCCATCTATAGACAACAGCTTTGTGGGAGTTTGGGGACCCATAGGGGGTTGCAAAACCCTGGTGGAGCCTAAGACTGAGGAGGGCTGCTTTGAGAAGGCAGGCACATGCCCCAGTGGTATTAATAACTTAGCCAACTATGGTCTGCACTGTGTATTGGAAGCAGCCACATGCCCCTGTGGACTTAGCTGCAACCCTGCTTGGCCATGGTCCTGATACCAGCCCCATCTGCCAAGTGGCCCAGAAGGATTTATACCCATCCATGCCCACAGTAAATGAGCTAGTAAACTTGGGCTCAACCAGGATCCTGAAATAGCTCTATGACCCAGTGCCGACCTTGTTCTACTGTAGTCCAGGGGCATTAGTCCCCACCCAGAGACTCAAAAAGAGATATGCCCATTTGGGACTGTGTGGCAGACCCACCAAAACCAGTTCCCACTGTGGACTCTGAAGCAGCCCTATGATCCAGCTCCAGCTCCACGGTACCACAAGTAGGGGAAAGTCCTCTCCACCTCGGGACCCAGTGGAAAATACACCCATTCATGCTCCCAGTTAAAAGATGATCAAATTTGGTCTTGGCTGTGGAGACTGAAATAGGCCTGTGACTCAGTTCTAGCTCCCTCTGCCATGATCTGGGGGCAGTCTGATCTGCCCAGGTTGCTAACAGGACATCCCGCTCAGTAACAAAAACACTAACCTCAGGCTGAACTGTAGCCCCTAAAGTAGCCCGATGACATAGCTTCTGTCTTCCTCTGCAGTCCAGAGGCAGTTCAGAAATTTGCTCACTGATCAGGAGCCATCATACCCATTGATGTCTTTGGTAATAGGCCCTCCACCCATGTGCAAACTTAATTAGAGACTCAGAAATAACCCTGTGACCCAGCTTCATCCCACTCAACTGCTATCCCAAAGGTGGTTTTATATCTTTCCAGGGACCAGTAGAAAGAAGGTTTTTATTTACCAAATCAAGCTGTAAAAACTGGAATAGATACTTGCTTCTTCAAATGCACAGACGCCAAAGCAAAGCTACAGGGATCATGAGGAATTAGTCAAATATGACACCACCAAATGAAACTAATCAAGCTCCAGTAACCAATCTTAAAGAAATAGAAATTCAGGGCCGGGCCCAGTGGCTCATGCCTGTAATCCCAGCACTTTGGGAGGTGGAGGCAGGTGAATCACGAGGTCAGGTGTTCAAGACCAGCCTGTCCAAGATGGTGAAATTCCGTCTCTACTAAGAATACAACAAAATTAGCTGGGCGTGGTGGCAGGCACCTGTAATCCCAGCTACTCAGGAGGCAGAGGCAGGAGAATCGCTTGAACCCAGCAGCAGAGGTTGCAGTGAGCCAAGACTGTGCCACTGCACCACAGCTTAGGTGACACAGTGAGACTCTGTCTCAAAAAAAAAAAAAAAAAAAAAAGAAACAGAAATTCAAAACTAGTTGGCAAAGAATTCAAAATAATCATCTTAAAGAAGCTCAGTAACCTAAAGGAAAACACAGACAACTAAATAAAACTAGGAAAAAAAATACATGAACAAAACCAGAAGATTATTAAATATAATAAATGGCAGCCATAAAAAGCAAGCAAACAAACTTTACAGCTGAAGAATAAAATAATGGAACTGAAAAAATCAATAGAGAACTTCAACAGCAGACTCAATTGTGCAGAAGAAATAATCAGTGAACGTGAAGATACAGGAATAAAATTAGCCAGTTAGAGGGAAAAAAATAATAACAAAGATTGAAGAAAGCATACAGGACTTATGAGATACCTGTCAAGTGAACCAATATATGAATTCTAGGGATACCAGAAGGTGAGAGAAATAGAAAGAAATAGAGATCTTATGTTTAAAAGCAATGCTTGAAAACATCCCAAATCTACAGAGGCAAATGTACATCTTTATTCATGAAGCCCAAAAGTCCCCAAATATATTAAACCTAAAGAGGTATACTGAGATGGATTATAGTCAAAAGTCAAAGAAGGCCGGGCACAATGGCTCCTGCCTGTAATTCCAGTACTTTGGGAGGCTGAGGCAGGCAGATCACCTGAGGTCAGGAGTTCGAGACCAGCCTGGCCAATATGACAAAACCCCATCTCTACTAACTATGCAAAATATATACTAAATACACGTCTCTACTAAAAACACAAAAAATAGCAGGGCATGATGGCATGTGCCTGTAGTCCCAGCTATTTGGGAGGCTGAGGCAGGAGAATTGCTTGAATCGGGAGGCAGAGTTTGCAGTGAGCCAAAACCAAGATCACAACACTGCACTCAAGTCTGGGCTACAGAGGAAGACCATCTCAAAAAAAAAAAAAAAAAAAAAATCAAAGACAAAGAGAAAATTGTGAAATCAGCAAGAGAAAAGCAACTGATCGCACACAAGTGAGCACCACAATAAACACTATCAGCAGATTTCTAAGCAGAAACATTACAAGCCAGTAGAGAGTGGATAATATGTCTAAAGTACTGAAAACAAAGCAAAAACTACCAATCTAGAATACCCAGCAAAATTCTCCTTTAAGAATGAAGGAGAGATACAGACTTTCTCAGACAAACAAAAACTGAGGAAAATTGTTACCACTAGGACATGCTATACAGTATATGATAAAAGGAGTTCTTCAGTTGAAATGAAAAGGTGCTAAACAACAACATAAAACACATAAATGTGTAAGTTTCACTGTTAAAGGTAAACACAAACACAGAATACTATAATCCTGCAATAGTGACATATAAACCACTTTTAACACTGATACATAAAGTCTGAGATAAAAGTAGTAAAAATAACTGTAACCCCAGAAATCTGTTAATGGAAAAACAATTTAAAAGACATAAAACCTGACACCAATTACATAAAGTATGAGGGAGAGGGAAGTAAAGTATAGAGTACATGCAATTGAAGTTAAGTTGTTATCAGCATTAAAGTAGACTGCTTATAACTCTAAAATATATGAACCCAGGGTAACCACAATGAAAATTTGTATCGTAGAGACACAAAAGACAAGAGAAAAGAATTAAAGCACACCACCATAAAAAATATAATCAAACCACAAACAGACAACAAAAACAGAAAAGGACAAAGTAAATATAAAACAGACAACAAACAACTAACAAAGTGGAAAGATTAAGTTCATTTCTATTAATAATTACTTTACATGTAATTGAAATAAACTCCCAGTCAAAAGACAGAGTGGCTGAATAGATACAAAAGCAAAATCAAACCATAGGCTGTCCACAAGAGACTCACTGTAGATTTCAGAACATGCATAGGCTGAAATTCAGTGAAAGGATAAAGAAAGATATTCCACACAAATATTTTTGTTTATTTCTTCTAAAAAAAATAACAAGATACATGTGCAGAACATGCAGGTTTGTTACATAGGTATACGTGTGCCATGGTGGTTTGGGGCACCTATTGACCCATCCTTCAAGTTCCCTTTCCTCACCGTCCAACCACCAACAGGCCCTGGTGTGTGTTGCTCCCCTCTCTGTGTCCATGTGTTCTCGTTGTTCAACTCCTACTTGTAAGTGAGAACATGTGGTGTTTGGTTTTCTGTTCCTGTGTTACTTTGCTGAGGATGACGGCTTCTAGCTTTATCCATGTCCCCACGAAGGACATGATCTCATTCCTTTTTATGGCTGCATAGTATCCCATGGTGTATATGTACCACATTTTCTTTATCCACTCTATCATTGATGGGCATTTGGGTTGGTTCCATGTCTCTGTTATCAAAAATAGTGCTGCAATAAACATACATGTACATGTGTCTTTGTAGTAGAATGATTTATGTGCCTTTAGGTATATATTCAATAATGGGACTGCTGGGTCAAATGGTATTTTTGGTTCTAGATCCTTGAGGAATAGCCATACTGTCTTCCACAATGGTTGAACTCATTTACATTCTCACCAACAGTGTAAAAGCGTTCCTATTTCTCCACAGCCTCACCAGCATCTATTGTTTCCTGACTTTTTAATAATCACTGTTCTAACTGGTGTGAGATGGTATCTCATTGTGGTTTTGATTTGAATTTCTCTGATCAGTGATGTTGAGCTTTTTTTCATATGTTTGTTGTCTGCATAAAGGTCTTCTTTTAAGGAGGGTCTGTTCATATCTTTTGCCCACTTTTCGATGTGGTTGTTTGTTTTTTTCTTGTAAATGTGATTAAGTTCCTTGTAAATTCTGGATATTAGACGTTTGTCAGACGGGCAGATTGAAAAGCCATTCTCCCATTCTGTAGGTTGCCTGTTCACTCTGATGATAGTTTCTTTTGCTGTGCAGAAGCTCTTTAGTTTAATTAGATATGATTTGTCAATTTTTGCTTTTGTTGTAATTGCTTTTGGTGTTTTTGTCATGTAGTCTTTGCCCATATTCCACACAAATATTAATAGTAACCAAAAGAGAACAGCAGTTGCTGTATTTATATGTGACCAAGTAGACTCTATGTCAAAAATTGTCACGAGACAAAGACAGTAATTATATAATGATATAAAGTTGATTTAACAAGAAGATATAACAATTATAAATATACATGTACCCAATATCAAAGCATCTAAATTATAAAGCAAACATTAACAAATCTGAAGGGATAAATAGATTGCAATACAATAAGAGTAGAAGAATTCAATACCCTATTCTCTATAATGAATACATCACCCAGACAGAAAATCAATAAGTAAATGGCAGCAATAACACTACAGACCAAATGAACGTACATTCATACAGCATTCTCCACCCAACAGCAGAGGAATACACATTCTTCTTAAGAGCACATAGATAATTTTCCAGGATAGATCACATGTTAGGTCACAAAACAAGTATTAACAAATTTAAGATCAAAATCATTCCAAGTATCTTTTCTGAACAAATTGGAATGAAACTACCAATCAATAACATAAGAAAATGGAAAAATTCTCAAAGTTGTGGAAACTAACAACTCTCATGAACAACCATTGGGTCAAATAGATAATCAAAGGGAATTGTAAACATATCTTGAGATAAATGAAAATGAAAACAAAACATACCAAAACCTATGGGAGACAGCAAAATCAATACTAAGAGGAAAATTTATAGCAGTAGATGACTACATTAAAAAAGAAGAAAGGTTTCAAATTAACAACCTAACTTTACACTTCAAGAAATTAGAAAAAGAAGGCCAAACTAAGCCCTATGTTAACTGAAGGAAAAAAATGAACATTATAAATAAATTAAATAAAGAATAGAGAACAATAGAAAAAATCAACAAATCTGAGAATTGAATTTTGAAAAAAATAAACAAAACTGGCAAATTCTTAGCTAGTCTAACTAAAAAAAAAGAAAAAAAAGACCCAAATAAATAAAATTATAAATGAAAGAGAAGATGTTACAATGGCTACCTGAGAACTTAAAAAAAAATAATAAGGGACTATTATAAATAATCAGATAATAAATTAGACAATCTAAGAAATACATTTCTAAAGATATATAATCTACCAAAACTGAATCAAGAAGAAATAAAAAACTTGAACAGAATAATAAAAAATAAAGAGATTAAATAGTAATCAAAAATTTCCCAACAAGGAAGTCCAAGATAAAATATCTTCCTGGGTGAATTCTATCAAATATTTGAAAGAATAATTAATACCAATTCTTCTTAAATCTTCCAAAAATAGAAATGGAGTAAGTCCAAACTCATTTTATGAACCAGAATCACCCTGATATCAAAGCTAGACAAAGACACCACACTAAAAGAAAACTATAGGTCAATGTGCCTGACGAAATTAGGTGCAAAAATTCTCAAAATACTATCCAACCAAATTTAACATCACATTAGGTGGATTATACACTATGATCAAGTAGGATTTATCACTAGAATGTAAGGATGGTTCAATGTATACAAATCAATAAGGGTAATGCACCATGTAAACAGGATAAAAGATAAAAGCCACATTCACCTCAATAGATTCAGAAATAGCACTTGACAAAATTCAACATTCATTCATGGTAAAATTCTCAACAAAACAGGTATAGAGAGAATCTATCTGAACATAATAAAGGCCATATATGAGAAGCCCACAGCTAACATTACACTCAGCTGTGATAAACTGAAAACATTTCTGTAAGATATGGAACAAGACAAGGATGCCCCTCTCACCACTTCTACTCAATGTAGTACTGGTAGGCCTAGCCAGAACAATTAGACAAGAAAAAGAAGGCATATAAATTGGAAAGGAAGAAGTAAAATGATCTCCATTTGCTGGTGACATGATCCTATCTGCAGGAAATCTTAAAGACTCAACAAAATATTGTTAGAACTAGGGATGGTATGGAGACTGGAGGAAGAGGTAAATACAAGGAGGTATTTACAAAGAGGTAAATACTGGAGGTAAATACAAGGAAGAGAAGAAGAGTTATAGAATAACAAAGCAGTTATATTTGGTAATGAATGAAATAATATAGAACTCTGACACACAAATTAGTTTTAAAATAATTGCAAATTCACATATATAAAAAATGAGAATGGAATGTGTGTGTGTGTGTGTGTGTGTGTGTGTGTATAATGAACATAGCTAGAATAAATAAATGAGAATGAAACTTTATCCATATCCAGAAAGATGGACCAGGTTGTGAAAAATTCCAAATGTACAAATCTAAGTTTTCTACTTTTAAATAATGTGTCTCCTCTGCACTCCACTGGTTCCTTAATCGCTTTACTCCCTATTACAGACTTCCACTTGAAAAAGGTAATTTTTCTACTATGCTGATTCTCTTTCTCCCAGTAATTCACCCAGAAATTTTTGTCTTTTCACTGCTCAGATTGGTAGATGATCAAATAGAGCTTTTAAAAAACAGGCAAGGGAGGTGGCAAAAGTAAGGAGTTGTAAGGGGTCTGAGCTAATGAGTTGGTCTGGCACAGTCTCATAGATGCTGGCGGAAGAGATGAGACCTCTGGGACAGAGAACAAGTACTTTGTTATTCACAGCAATAGCAGTAACAAAAAGACCAGAAACTTTGCTGGTTTTCCAGTCGCAAATTCCAACAGTAAAATGCAAAGTGGGCCTGGTAGTACCTACTCTAAAAGTGGATTGCATCACAAAGAAGGTACCCTAAGCTTGTGCCAACTGAATCTTTTATACTACACAGTAAATATACCTGACTTTTGACCTGAATGAATTCATTATCTTTATCTTATTATACAGTAAATAAACCTGCCATTGGTTCTGAAGGAAAACACGATCTCCATCTTCCAAAGCTCACTATGCAAATGTTCTTGGAAAAGTAGTCTGGAACAAAGACAGTCTCCTCAAAAATGAGTAGGAAAAGGAGACTCATGGAGAACTGTCTTCCAACACAAGGCTTTGACCCATGCCCTGTAATTACTTAACACATACAATTGAGTTTATCTTTACCTATCAGCAATGGGGAGTCGTAAAAAATATATGAGAAGGAAAGTCACTTTTTAAAAGCATAAGCATAGTATCACTGAAGTTTGATAATTAGTTAAAAAGTAGACTAGAGAAAATGACATTTTACTAATTCAGATGAAAGGTAATATTAACATATTAATTTGTTACATGATTTAGATTTATTTCATCTTGCTAAGTAGAGTTTTTGGCTCTCTTTGAATCCAGAATAGCTAACTATTCTCTATGTGCCTATCACATGGTTAAGTGTGCAGCTGGCATACAATAAATACAATGTGTGACATAATAATTTATTAATTTGAATCTGGGTGTCCTAATAACAGTGGGTAGTACTTTTAATGACTGGCTGCAGGAGTGTGGCACAGGAAGGTCTGAATTTACTCATATCTATTCATTATATATTTCATGCCCCAGAAAAGAAAACTTCTCTTTAATGCTACTTGCTTTCTGGGAATTCCCTTTATATGTAAGTTAATTTATGTTTATGAAGAGCAATATCTAAGCTGTTGTGGCACACAGTTCCAAAAAACCAACGTATAGGAGGATCAAAGTTCAAGCATGTTGCAACGTTCTCATTTCTTTCAGGAACTTGGAAGCTGCATTGTCTTTTTTATAATTTATGTTTTATATCAAGGGTAGCTAAACTGTGTAGCTGCTTCATAATTGCACAGGAACATTGCTAGAAATTGAATTTCTAATATTGATGTTTCCTATTCTTAATGTTGCAGTTGTGCTTTTTTAATTAATTCAAAAAAATCGTGTTTGTTATAGGAAAATGCCTAAAGCAAAAACCTGATTCCAAGTACCAGTCAAAAGGAGAAACAAAGCATTCAGTGCTTACTGTGAGAACAATCTCTATGAAGGTCAATGCCATAGATGAAACCGCAGTGTTTTGCTGTTGTTTTCTTTACTAAACTCAGCACTTTTATTTAGAAGCAAATGACAGCATCTCTTATTTAAGTTTAAAAGTTAACCTTTGCCAAATGACTATAGAAATAATTAACAATATTATCTAAGTCAATTTAGCTAATTAAGCTTATGCTGCATCTCTGTCATCTCCTTTGAGTTCTTCAAGGATTTTGGAACCTCAGAAAAAGAAAAAAGGAATTTTCATAGAGAGAAGTTGCATAGCACAATTGAGGTGAAAGGTTGAATAACTCTGGTAGAATAAGTCTTGTAAATGTCACTGGAATATATTGCTTTATATGTTATGATACCTCGGTACTTTTAGAATGCAATAAATTCCACTATATTGAACTGATGCAGGGGCAAGTGTGTGGTTGTTATTATTTCCCCTGACTGTCCGCATTTTAGAATTAGTATTTTTTTTTTTTTTTTTTTTTGAAACGGAGTCTCGCTCTGTCGCCCAGGCTGGAGTGCAGTGGCCGGATCTCAGCTCACTGCAAGCTCCGCCTCTCGGGTTTACGCCATTCTCCTGCCTCAGCCTCCCGAGTAGCTGGGACTACAGGCACCTGCCACTTTGCCCGGCTAATTTTTTTTATTTTTTTTTAGTAGAGACGGGATTTCACCGTGTTAGCCAGGATGGTCTCGATCTCCTGACCTCGTGATCCACCCGTCTCGGCCTCCCAAAGTGCTGGGATTACAGGCTTGAGCCACCCTAATTCTCATCAATATTTTTCTCATTGAATTATTAAATAATTCATTATTTTTAAGGTCCACCCGCTCCTAACATAAAAAAACACATATTTCTCTGAGCCTCATTTCCACTATGCACTGTGACTTCCCACGTGAATCTGTACCAGAGTGAAGAACGATTTAGTGCAATATTAATTCTGATCTAAAATTCCTCACCAATGTGGGTTTTTTTTAATCAATAAAGACAATAAAAAATAAATACTAAAGATCCTAAATTCTTACTCTAGGAAATTTCAAAACTAACCCTTTTATATTTTGGCTCAATTGGGTAAGCTTCCCATGTTGCTGGGTTACTGCACAAATATATAAATGTGTGTATATATGTGTATGTGCACACAAGTGCAATTTCTATAACTTTGCAACTGAGAAACAAAGTCAGTATATATGTATTTATACATGTAATTTTTATAACTTTACCCACTAATAATAAAAACCTTATGCAAATGAATTCATTCATGATGAGACCTTACACAATGTGATCTTGTAGCACTGATTTCTCTTTACATAAATGTTATTGTTGCTAATTCTTTAGTCTTCTTCTTCATTCTGAAAATATTAGTGTCTTTTCTTGGTGAGAGAGCCCAAGAGACATGAGAAGGATTGTTCTCTTCAGCTCTTGTTCTCAGTGCTTGAAATGCTTGCCATTGTCAACACGATCCGGTGCCACAGCCACTGTCACATTCACAGACACCACTGTGCAGAATTTATTAGGTTTACATAAAGGTTATGTGGAATAAATCACAGGCCTTTATCTTTGCCTGGTATCATCTTTGCATTATTTATGAGCAAAGAACAATACATCATGCTGGACTGCTATAATTCTCCTAGTAAAACATCATTTTCCTGGAGAGCCTGATGCCAGTGTGAAGAGGCAAGTCCCTTTCTGCAGGGCATGTTTCTGACAGTACATCAGAGAGATGTGGACTGCACCTACTATTCATAATCAATTTACGATGTAGCGCAACCCACAGAGGAGCAGAATTTCTCTAGGCTGCATTCTCCAAGAAAGGATGCTTATCTTGTCCATCCTCTGGACACCATACTGTTGCAGTTCAGTGATAAATTCAACAATTTTTTAAAGAGTGTTCACTATATTCTAGACACCATTCTAAGTGCTTGGAATTCTTCAGGGAAAAAAGAAATAACAGTTACAGTCTTAGCCTAGGTTCCCCCTAAAAGGAGCCTGAGAAAACAGTTTAGATTCATGAATTTTAATTTTGAGAAGTGAACACAAGTAACTGGAGTAGAATACTAGAAGGGCAAGACAGGGAAGGAGGGAAAGTTAACTTCAGGTTGCATCTCTGAGCTGATTGATTACAGCTCAGTAGACAACTAGAGCACAATTCCATTGGAGATCTTCTGAGAAGATGTGTACACAAAAGTCAGTATTGTCCACCCGAAACAAAAAAGAGAAATTTTTATTCTTAATGGCAAAGGGTTATACCATAGAACATTAGCTCTGTGTATCAGAAAGGCTCTCCTCTGCATGTAGCAGAAAGACTGAGCATGACCTTATAGGCATCTCAGAAGTGACAGAGTAAGATGCCAAAAGCAAGAAATTTGTGGTAGAGGTAACACAAAGTGCTATCAGATTATACTTGCGTAAAACTATACCATAGCAATGACTGGGGTGAAAACAATGGCCAAAAAGACAGCAAGTGGGACACAAGAGATGTCCAGTCCAATTCCTGCTTTTGAGGAGCTTACATTCTAGTGACTTTATTTTAATCCAATCCAGATACTTTATCTAGGGCTTTCTTAAGAAAGGAAAAAAATAAAAAGATTAAATGAGAATGGTTGTAGCTTACAATACTTTTAGGCATTGCTATACAAGAAAAATAAAATAATAAAATAAAACTATAAAATATAAATATAAATAGTAAAAATAATAAAAAATACATGCATTTGTTTCCAATTCCTATCATGAAGAAATTGATTAAAATTTTCAACTAGATTTGTCTAAGAGGACCAACTATAGTGTGTCCTTGTCTAAATAGCTCATGTGTTATTTTTTTAGGTCCTACAGGATGGACTTAGTTTAGAATCAGTTTTAACTGAAATATTAATAAGATCACAGATGTCAACTACTAACATTCTAAAATCAAGACTTGCAAGCAAAAGGAACAATAACATGGTAGTTTTTAAACCCTCAACAGAAAAGTCATATCTATCCATTGGAGAGGCTTGAGAGGCCAGAGGAGATGGACTTAAAAAAGAATTCTTGAAGAGAGCAGTCAAGGTTCTCTGAGTTCTCTACCCATATGCCAAGGAAGGAGGCTAAGAGGGATTTAAGTTCTTTCCAAAACCAGGGAAGGAGGCTTCAATGGGATGCCTTGGAGAGCTTTATCTGTTTTCTATAGAACTTGGAAAACATAGCAGACTGATCACATGCTGGGAAGCCTAAAGGGAGAGTGGCAACGGCTGCCTAGCTACTCTGCTAGAAGAGAAAAACAAGTTACAAATTTGGGGACAATGTCTACTCCCAGAATTTTCAGGGTATAGTCAAGAGAGTACTGGAGAAAGGTTGACTTAAATTCTGTCCAAGAATCATGCCTGGAGAGGAGCGGAGTCCTCAGCCAAAGGAATGTCTTGGTTTCGAAGGAGAAATAACAAATCATCAGACAGAAGCGATACATTTATCCACATCAAGGGAAATACATTTGAAAGATCCCCAGAAATGAAAACAAGAATAATAATCTCTGGAAGTCTCAAAAAATCAGCGCAGAACAGAATAATCCAGTTTTAAATATCTGCCAAATGTGTAGCTTCCCCACTTTGAGAAATCTAAAAGACGTAATGTATTCCTATATAGAATTCTACAGGATGCCACTGTAGACATCCTAAAATATAAATAGTAATGGTTATTTTCCACACTCAATCATGTGGATACCAAAAAGATATTAATAAAGCATAGACCCCACAGAGAGGGCAGAGGAAAAAGAAGAAATGAGGAGAGAGGAGGATCAAAGAAAAACTAAGCTTCTAAAAGCACACTCAAGAATTGACAGTACTTGGAAGGGAAGACAAGCAATAAGAACATTTCTGTTGTGTTCACAACAGTTTTTAGTAAGAATTTTTGATGATGAAAGTCTAGTAATGAGCTGTCCCTGCATATGTTCCAGGTCTTATAGGACATAATATCAGGGACATAGGTAATTAAGACAAATAAGGAAAGAACAGAATTAAAAGATATAATAATGCATAAAGCAGGAGAAAGCTTAGAGATCAGGGGCTATGGTACCACTTGGTTTCAGCAGACAGAGGGAGAACCTGAGATTATTGACTAGAGAGCATATTCTGGTGTCAACAGTCAAGTATAAGCTAAGTGAGGGAATGCAATTGTAAAAACCAATCTTTCTTCTAAGTCTCTGAATTCTTAATGAATGAAATGCAGCAAGATGGACTTTTCTTTCCGGATATAGAAATTGTGGATGGAAGTAGCGATTGTAACTGATTTCAAAACAATTCAAATAAAGATCTTCTATCACCCCCCTCAATTTGCTGTCTGACCATAGCTCTTCAAAGGAACTCTTCAAGAGAAGCTGGAAAACTGAATGGATGATGCACCTGACTATCAATAAATGAAATCAAAAGAATCATCTGAAAAATGGGAACTTAGGCAATAAGCAATTTTCTTCTTCTTTGTGACATCAGACTACTTTGAGTCTTTTCTCCAAAATTACAGGGTGTGACGGGGAGGAACTGTGTCAACCAGAGTATAGTACTGAATGCATTCTAAGGTGACAGGAGTCAATTTCAACCTGTTGCACAAGCATAATTTCATAAGCAGGCAAACTGAGTTTTTGGAGAAAAAATTATCTTCTGTCTATCCTTAAAAATTTATGCAGATTTTTCAGATATATGATTCCCCAAAGATACACACAGTTCTAGATTTGGCATGCCTAGAGATTTCACTGAAACCAACATTCTCTTAAAAAAACAAAAAAACAAAAAAACAAAAAACTGTTAGTAAAGTTTAGGAAGGAGGGAATTTCCATTTATCTTGAGAAGACTTTGTTCTGTTAGTCAGACGCTGATGGATGGTTAGGCAGGCCCTCATCATTGTGAGCAGAGCCTCACAAACCGACATTGGTCTTATTTTTCTAAAAGGATTTTAGCAAAGATAAATTGATCAAAGTGTTCTTATACTAGTACAAAGAGAAGGAGATTGGCTAGATTTTCCTTCTGGAAGCTACAAAAACCCCAAAGCAAACAAAATCTAGAAATCACAGGTCATGACTATTCATATTTCTTTTCTTTATTTTAATTAAAACCTACTCTTCAGTAAATAGATTTTCTTTAAATTTATACATTCCCATTGCAGTTTAACACTTTGTAGAGAGGTGATGTATAACACAGTTAACTGATTAGTATAATTTCAATTTGCCTTAATATACCAAATCTCTGTTGTGAAATATCCACAGTTAATGACCAGTGTAGACTCAGTTGAGGTCATTGTCGGTATTACCAAGTCCCAAATTTAATTTTACAGATGAGGAAAAGAAAAAGATCATTAAAGTATATGTCTCTCCCAATTTTAATATTCTGTTATGTAGATCTTTATACTGTTTTCTCACTTTGCTTTCTTCCTTCCGCTTTGCTTGTGTTTCCCCTTACATGACTGTTTCGCTTTATAAGCTTTTAGAATTAAAAGCCATGGGCCGGGCGCGGTGGCTCACGCCTGTAATCCCAGCACTTTGGGAGGCCGAGGCGGGCGGATCACAAGGTCAGGAGATCGAGACCATCTTGGCTAACATGGTGAAACCCCGTTTCTGCTAAAAATACAAAAAAATTAGCCGGGCGCGTTGGCAGGCGCCTGAGGCTGAGACAGGAGAATGCCGTGAACCCGGGAGGCGGAGCTTGCAGTGAGCCGAGATCGCGCCACTGCACTCCAGCCTGGGTGATGAGCAAGACTCCATCTCAAAAAAAAAAAAAAAAAAAAAAAAAAGGCCATGTAGCCAATATCATGAGCCTTTTCTCATGCCAGCTGGGCTTCGGGTCCTTGTTTTCAATTACATTTAAGTAAAAATGAAGTTAGTCCAGAAAAAATAGCCCAACCACACTGCTACCTACCCCATCCTCTTGAAAATAGTGGTTCCTAGATCATGTCCTTTGCAGGGACATGGAAGGAGCTGGAAGCCATTATCCTCAGCAAACTAACACAGGAACAGAAAAACAATCACTGCACGTTCTCACTTATAAGTGGGAGCTGAATGATAAGAACACACGAACACGTCCAGGGAAACAATACACACTGGGGCCTGTCAGGAGGACAGGCGGAGGAAGAGCTGCTAATAGGGAAGAATTGCTAATGGACGCTGGACTTCACACCTAGATGATGGTTTGATCTGAGCAGCAAACCACCATGGCACATGTTTACCTATGTAACAAATCTGCACATCCTGCACACATACCTCAGAACTTAAAATAAAAGTTGAAGAAAAAATAAACAAGAAAATAATGGTTCCTCTCTTTTGCTATCTTCTAGGAGCCTCTCCTGTACAGAATTTAACTGAGAACAATACAGGGAGAGGAATTCTGACTTAGAAGATCTTAGACTAAGCAGCAGTGAGGATGCTGAGTTGACAACAATCAAACACATAGGCATATGAAAATTTGACCTTGATGTGGGTACTGACTGAACACCATACCAACCTGACATCTCCAAGGGATCTCGAAGTAATATTATAATCCACTAATATCACAGTGGTTTCAAAACCCCACTGGAAGGATTATGGATAGAGAAAATGTTGTATGCCAGAACATGTGATTACAAGAAATATTTTGATAGTCACTGAGGGAGAAAGGTGAGACTGGTAAGCAACATGATGAAATAGCAAGGGAAGATCATTAGCTCTTTTCTAAGGAGAGTAGACGTGGTTAATAGCAGAGTTCCCGTTAAATGAGTGGATGAGCTGAGGCCATGTCACCAAAAGTCCTTTTTTCCTATGATTTCCCCACATATCACAGTCTTTCCTCTAAATCAGTGCTGAACACAGATTTAAGAATGTTCTTTTGAAGCATCACCAATCGTTGGTCTTCTGCAGGTACTCACATTACTCAGTCCAGCTCTGCATTCTTGTGAATGCAATCAATCAGTCAATAGTGTTCCAGTGGATAAACAAGTGAGAGCCTCTGTTCCAGTCCACCTTGTCTATTAAGAAACTAGCTTCAAAATAACATCCTTTCTGAGATCTCAGTGCCACTTTAGACTTCAGTAACTAAGTATGCAGACAGCAACCTCTGGAAACTAATTCCTGACTCTGTATTTGTTATCTTCATTTTTATTTAAGACAAACCCTGTTCAGAAATGCCTGATTTTTGTTTACACATTGCTACAATAACTAAGAGCATTATGTTGAGTTAATATAAAAATAAATTGATTAACCCATTGCAAGACCTTTAAATATAAATGTTTAGTTAAATACAAAGAAAATTCCCAGTGGTTGCTCCATATGTACTTCTGTTGGGAAAACAATAACCATAACCACATGGTATATTCATTTAAACTCTATTTTACACTAAAACTCATTAAAGTGTTCCGATGATTCTAGTAAGGAGTCAGAAGTAATCATCATATTTCACAAGTTTGACCCATTTAGGCTCTAAGATGTTCCTAGTTGTCAGTCATTTCAATAATGCCCAATACAGGATTAAAACAATAATATGTATTAGTAACAGTGCACTTTTCTTTTTTGTGATCATAGTTCATTTTCTTCTTTACTGATGTTCTGAAAGACATAGAGATCCAAACACTGAATGATAAAACTCATAGCAACAGAATATTTTGTATATTAAAATTTTGTTTGAAACATGACAACAGGCTACTAAAGTGATGAGAACAGCACCACAAGACAGCAAAGTTTATCTCAACCTTCCTAGCTTTTCCAGTGTTGGTATTCCCCCAAGGTGATCATCTATTACTTCTGTAGTTGCTACCACTCTACCACTATAGTTCCAAAGAACTCCACTTCTGGTGATGGATATATGACTTGTCCTCAGGATTTCTAATGCAACCACAATATGGTTGGGTTACCTGAATTCCAGACTTCATGGTATTCAGAGTGGTTAAGGTGGGTTAGGCATAAGTAGCCCAGTTTAAAAGAAATTGAATGTATCATCCAATTTTCAAATTTCCTTAAGTCTTACCTTTATTTTCCTAGGATAATAAGTGCTCATGACAACAAATAAATTAATAGCATAGAGTTAAGTAATATATTCATATCTTTATCAATCTCCTGGTAATTTATCCAAAAACAAGAGTTCATTTTATGTATTACAGGAACAATGTCCTTGAAAATACTTCAACTTTCTAAAAAACACAAAGTAGAACTCCAAACAGTATGTTCAATCATGTTATTGACTTCTGAAAAAAAAATTTAACTTTTCATTGTTTATCTTTTCAGGAAGTGCCATACCCTAGAAATTATTCAACAGAAAATGTCCAAGATTCTGACTTCGGCCATCCTTTATTAGAAATAGTTGTTTATTCTATCATGCTCATTAGAGTAACAAATTATACAATACAGCCTCCCTGATCAAGCCACAAAGAATATTTGCATTTTAATAAAGCCACATGGAAATCATAAGTAAACATTCAAACATTCAAAAGAAAAATATTGTGTTAAT
Source organism: Rhinopithecus roxellana (assembly GCF_007565055.1). NCBI lineage: Eukaryota > Metazoa > Chordata > Mammalia > Primates > Cercopithecidae > Rhinopithecus > Rhinopithecus roxellana. The sequence goes on along the minus strand of NC_044553.1, from coordinate 140,412,069 downwards.
TACATGCAGTTGAAGAGGGTTTATAGGTATACAAAAAACCTAGACATCAAAAGGGGAGGATGGGCTGTTATTAATTAGATTGTGTGCAAGTAGCACTCATTATATCATAAATATACAGGGAACACTCATGGGATATATAATGTTAGGCATATGTCATTCTGCATCCTAAAGCTGATTTACCCTCCCTTGCATAATTTGGTTAGATTTTTTAACTCTTAAGGAATATATACATACACACACACACACACACACACACATGTAATAGCACTGATTATATCATAAACCTATAGGGAACACTCATGTGATTCATAATGTCAGGTATATGTCATTCTGCATCCTAAAGCTGATTTACCCTCCCTTGTATAATTAATTTAGTTAGATTTTATAACTTTTAAGAAATATATATATACACATATACTTTTATAGATATATAAACACACATACATATACCATATACATTTTTAACTCTTAAGAAATATATATATACACACCTATATATGTGTGTGTGTATATACATAAGTGTATATATACATATGCGTGTGAAAAATATACACACACACCTCCCCCAGAATCTAAATCTTGGAGTGATTTTGCTTTTTAAAATGTAGCATCACTGCTTCTTATAACATGATAGCAAAGTAGATACTCTGAAAGGCCTAACTCCTGAGTAAAATGCATACTTAAATCATTTTTCACCTAGTAGAAAGAGAAATAGCTAGTGCAAAAAAAAGCTAAAAAAGAGTGACTAAAAATTGTGAACTCAGATTGGATCAGAAAAGCTAACTCAAAACCAAGATTTCCAACAAGAAAATATTGATATCACTATTGAGTATCAAAATACAAGGTTTTCTTGTTGAACTAAACATATTTTTAGACCACTTTCATCAATGGACAGATCATCCAAACAGAAAATTGGCAAAGAAACATCAGACTTAAACTGCACCATAGACCAAATGGACCTAACAGATATTTACAGAACATTCCATACAACAGCTGCAGAATACACATTCTTGTGTTCTATTACATAGTGGGTTGATTACAGCTAATATCAATGCATTTCAAGATAACTGGAGAACAGGACATTAAAAGTTATAATCACAAAGACATGATATAGGTTCAAAATGATTAATACACTACCTTGATTTGATCATAATATAATGTACAACACATATTGAAACATCACACTGTACCACATAAAAATATATAATAATTATGTGTCAATTATAAAAAACAAAACAAAAAAAAAAATAAACGTATGAGTACACAAAAACCTTCACATGGGTATTTATAGCAGCTTTATTCATACTCACCAAAGCTTGGAAGCAACTAACATGTCCTTCAGTAGATAAATGGATAAACTGTGGTATATCAGAAAATGGAGTATCATTTGGCACTAAGAGGAAATAAATGATCAAGTTATGAAAAGACATGGAGAAACTCTAAACGAATATTACTAAGTGACAGAAAACCTGAAAAGGCTACATACTGTAAGATTCTAGCTGTACGACATTCTAGAAAAGACAAAGCTATGGGACACGAAAAACATCAGTGATTGCCAGGGTTTGGGGAGGGATGAACAGAAGGAGCAAAGACGAATTTTTAGGGCAATGAAGATATTCTGTATGATACTATAATGATGGACATATGTTACTATACTTTTTTTAATTCACAGAATTTATAACACCAAAAGTGAACCCTAATGTAAACTTTGAACTTGGGGTGAATATCATGCCAATATAGGCTCATCAATTTTAAAAAATTTGTCATTCTGGTTGGGAATGTTGATCCTGGGGAAGGCTAGGCATGTGTGGGGCCAGGTATATCTGGGAAATCTCTCTACCTTCCTCTTAATTTTGCTGTGAACCTAAAACTGATCTAAAGTAATTAAGTATTTTTAAGAAGAGAGAAAAAAATAGCCTTAGACCTTGAACTAGACACAATTAGAGGAGGAAAATTGAGAATTGAAAGGTGAGCTAAGAGCATTGATAGGACTACAGTGGTAACAAGTCTGTCACATCTCCTGGCTCCCAGCAAAAGCAAATGCAAATCCTCCATGAAGGACCTGCTCCCTCAGTCTATACACTCAGAATTTCCACAGTTTAAACTCAGCCAAATGTGAACCCACTATCAAACATTTTTGAATTCATAAGTAAACAGCTAACTGCAACAACAACAAAAAAAAGTTGACAAAAACAACACACACAAAAACCATATTCAGATCCCTAAGGGACTCAGACACTGAAATAATCAGAGATAGTCTATCTATGCTGGAGTATTTATAAGATATTTAATAAAATTAAGAGACCAGGCATATACTAATTATAAAATCCTAATGTTTTAGACATGAAAAATTTATTTGAAATTAAAACTCAATATGTAGAGAAGAATAGACATATGTAAAGTAACGGTGAACTGGAGGAAAGATCTACCCATTTTACAGAGAGAGACAAGAAGATGACAAATATGAGAACTTAACAAATGTTGAGAATAGAAAGAAATATAAAATATGCCTAATGAGAGTCCTAAAAGAGAGAATAAAGTTTAGGCCATGTTTAAATAGACATAGGCTGACAATTGCCTAGAGTTAACAAAAAGACTGGAATCCACAAATAGAAACAATGCTATGATACTGAGAAGAATAAATAAGAAAAAATTCATAGTTAAATACTTTGAAATAAAACTTGAAAACATTAAACGAAGAATATATTCTTAAAAATAGCTCAAAACACAAATTATTGAAAGAACAGCCACTGTTCAACAGCAATGATAACAGTTAGCAAATAGTGCAATAATATAATAAAAGTAACAAGATAAAACTATTTAGAAATTTGTATCTAGTAAAATTATTTTCAAGAACGGGGGCCGGGAGCGGTGGCTCAAGCCTGTAATCCCAGCACTTTGGGAGGCCGAGACGGGCGGATCACGAGGTCAAGAGATTGAGACCATCCTGGCTAACACGGTGAAACCCCGTCTCTACTAAAAAATATAAAAAAACTAGCCGGGCGAAGTGGCGGGTGCCTGTAGTCCCAGCTACTCGGGAGGCTGAGGCAGGAGAATGGCGTAAACCCGGGAGGCAGAGCTTGCAGTGAGCTGAGATCCGGCCACTGCACTCCAGCCTGGGCGACAGAGCAAGACTCCATCTCAAAAAAAAAAAAAAAAAGAAAAGAAAAAAAAGAGAATGGGGATGGAGTAGTGTCACTTTCAGATTAAAACCAGAGAACAAAACAACAAAAATCACGACTGAATGAGTTTGCCACCTACAGATTTTTACTCTAGGAACCTTAGAAGAAAGATGACCTCTGAAGTAAAGTGTGCAATGCAGGAAGTATTGGTAAGCAAAGAAATTAGTAGACATGGGATAAATCTAAACAAACTTATCTTGGAAAGTAATATTAGTCCTTAATTTGTTCACTTAAAAAATGACAGAAACAAAGTACTATAAAAAGACTGTCTGGTGAAGAGAGGAAGTGATAACAATTACAGTTCTAAAATCATGCATTATTCTTGAGAGGGGACTTAAATATTGATTAATTGTAGAACTTTCAAAGTCTATATGATTAAATTTCAAGAGCAGTCACTAAAAGAATACAACCAATTGGCCGGGCACGGTGGCTCAAGCCTGTAATCCCAGCACTTTGGGAGGCCGAGACGGACGGATCACGAGGTCAGGAGATCGAGACCATCTGGCTAACACGGTGAAACCCCGTCTCTACTAAAAAGTACAAAAAAATTAGCCGGGCAAGGTGGCGGGCGCCTGTAGTCCCAGCTACTCGGGAGGCTGAGGCAGGAGAATGGCGTGAACCCGGGAGGCAGAGCTTGCAGTGAGCTGAGATCCGGCCACTGCACTCCAGCCTGGGTAGCAGTGCGAGACTCCGTCTCAAAAAAAAAAAAAAAAAAAAAAAAAAGAATACAACCAACTTAGTAAATTGAAAAAAATTCAAGAAAACAAACAAAATGACTAAATCAATGGATTGCAAACATTTAGTCATTAATATGAAAAGAAAAAATAAAAAAGCATAGATAAAATGAAACAAATAGAAATGGAATGAAATACATAGAAATTGCAAATTAAAATAGTTTAGGAAGCACCAAAATGACAGAAATCACATTCAGTATTAATGATCTAAACTTGTGACATAGAAGGTAGAAAACAAAGATTTTCAGAATGTGGTGCAAGGGAGGGTGTCGAGAGAGAGAGAGAGAGAAAACTCATCAAAACATAAGAAAATAAAAATGAAATGTTGGAAAGCAAAGTAATAGAAAAAGGTATACTAGATAAATACTAACAAAATATTGCTGTGGTAGTTATATTACTTTTGAAACAAAAGACATTTAAGGCAAAAAAATATAAAGGCCATTATGTGATGATAAAGAATTCAACTTATCAAAAACTTGTACATGTTAAACTTGTATGCATCTAATTAAGAGGACTCAAATATAGAAACACACAAATATTTAGCTTTATGGGTAAAAATGAACAAACCTACCATTATCATGAAAAATTTTTAAATGAATCTCAAATTTTATAGGTCAATTAGGCAGTAACTTTATGAAGACAATTTTAAACTACACAATTTAAAAGCTTGATATAAGTTAATATATATAGAACAATTCATCCAATAATTAGAAAATACATTTTCTCTTCAAAATGCATGTGTGATATTTGTAAAACATGATCATAAAAACATTTATTATATCATAAACATAAAAACATTTACTATACCATAAAGCAAGTCTAAACCAATTTCAAAAAATCTGTGTCAGATAAACTATGTTCTATTCCTTTCCTAGTTAATTCAGACTGCTACAAGAGAATACCAAAGATTGCGTGGCTTATAAAGTACAGAAATGTATTTCTCATAGTTTTGGAGCCTAGGAAATTCAAGATGAAGGCACTAGCAGATCCAGTGTCTGGTGAAGGCTCACTTCCTGGTTTATAGACTACCATCTTTTTGCTGTGTTCTTACAGGCCAAAATCGGGGAAGGCTGATTATAATCACACTAATCCTATTCATGAGGTCTGCACCCTCATAACCTCATTACCACCCAAATATTCCACTTCCTAATGCCGTTCCATTGGAAAGACAGATCTTCAGGGGGCATTGCACTGACCCAGTTCTCCCCTCTGTCTTCCTTATAGTTATCGAAAATAACTGTAGAATACACTGGGAAAACAATATCTTGAAATGAAGGGGAGCTGGGCAGAACAGTCAGGGTTGCTTAACTGCAGTGCAAATGAACCATGTGCAGAAAAGACTCTACCTGCCCTGTGCAAGCCTTCCTGACCCTTGAGAAACTGGCTTGCTCTGAATCCTGGACTTCTTCTGTCCCTTGCTGCCTTTCTCTAAGTAATCAACTTATTCCATGTAAGTGATGTGCCCGGGTGTTTAGTCTCACTGGATTCAGACAAGTTAGTAACTAGCACACAGTGAATCTACTTCATAGAAAAAAACATGCACTCTATAGCACTTACCCCAGGTGTAGTTAGGTTAAATAACCAATAACCCAATTATAAACTTAAAAGAAGGTACAAACATAAGTGTGGGTTTTAAAAATCAGCCTCCTAACAACTCAAAGAACAAATCATATAGGAAAATTTTAAATATTCAGAAAGAAGCAGCAATGCCTATATTGACGCCAAAGTTTGGGACATAAACTGAAAACAGTATTAAAGCAATTCTTTCATTAGAAAAGTTAATAATATAAGTATCAAAATTATTTAAATTAGATAAATAACATAAGAGAAATCCAAAGATAGTAGAAGGAGAAACTAATAAGTAAAAATCGAAGACCACCAAAACAAATATAAAAAAGGGAGACACAATAAAAGCCAAGTTGTTCCTTCTATTTTTTAATAAAGTTTCTGGCATTTTTAAAGGAAAAATAGGGAATGACCAAAGAAACAACATTAAGAAGTGCAAAAAATGAGGTATGTAGCTATAATTACCAACTGTGTTAAAGATAAGGCAATATGACAATTGACTTTGTGCTGATATATCTTAAAATATGGACAAAATAGATAGACTCCTGGGAAAATTGACCAAAAATAACTCTAAAAAAATCCTGAGTATATTTAGCACATTCAAAGAATTGAATCTGTAGTTAAACATCTCCCCTCACAGAATACATCAGGATCAGATACTACAGGCAAACTGCTGACAACTGAAATACGGTGAACATTTTCCAACTTACGTATTGAGGCTTTTGTAAGCCTGATCCTAAAGGCAGACAAGGATGAAAAGGATATTTAGTATAGGTGCTGCCAAAGCGAGCACGAAAAGGATATTTATAAGCCCTTGACAATCTAAATACTGAAAGAAAATCCCTAAATGAAATGTTAGCAAATTGAGCTTATGACGTCTTCTTCCTGAAAACTGCTACAATATTTGGTTGGCTGACAGACAAGCTGGAAGTCAACGCTACTCAGAAGTACTTGAAAGAAGTACTGGATAATCCAATGAGCACATCAAGCATGTGCTAAGGACACCAACAAATCAGATATACCACAAATGAAAAAGTTAATATTCCATAGTTTAAAAACATCACATTCATTGTGTATAGGATAACTTTAGATGTACTTTAAAGTTTAGAATTTTTTTATTAGATATAGTACAGCACCACAGTTTTTCAGCAGTACATGGGCTTCCAAAGCCTTAATCCAGTCCTGCTTGGTTTCACTGAGTGTGTCCATTCCATAAGGACACTATGGAGAGCAAAGCTACATTCCCATCTTGAAAATTCTAAAATATTTGAGCAGACAGCTAGGAATCCTAATTAGTAGACACAAAGAATAACTAACGTTTTCAATGTAGGTTCTGATGACCCCCAAATTACTGGGATTTAATTTTTTAACATACTTATTGAGGTATAATTTTCATGCTACATAATTTCCAACTCCATGTGTACATTCAAATGATTTTAGTAAATGTACAGTTGTGTAACAATCACTACAATCTAGTGTTACAATATTTCCATAACTCCAAAGAGCTTACTTATGCCTATTTGCCACCAATCCTCACTCCCACCATCAGAACAAGAAACTACCTTTTTTTTCTAATGAAGAAGAAAAAGGATAAGCACAAACTCTCAGAGATTAGTAGGGATTTATCCTGAGGAAGGAGAATAGAAAGATGCACATCCTGATCTGGGATATGTGTTAATTAGTGGGATAATATCTTTAACAGCCACTTAGGCTCACATCTGCCAATGAACTCTAGCAGCAATGGAGATCATTCTTCCAAACTTTTCCCCAAAGGCTATAAAGTGAAAAACACAAGGCCACTTTTGAAATATCTTAGAGAAGGAAAAGAAAAATAAATAAAATAATTGTAATTTCATGAGGATAAAATTGTTCTTACATTTTAAGAGAATAAGTAGTCAGAAAGGGGAAGAAAAAACAAAGAAAAGACTAATATGGGAAATAATTAAAAGGAGCATGAACCTACAGGACCCTGAGGAAAGGATAGGACTCTAAAATACCAGAGACTAACTGGTTAACAACTTGAAAATCAATTTGACCATTACCCAATGCCCTTGATCATACTCAAGAATTGCTTAAGATATAATAAGATTGTTCACTGAACATTTAACAGAGAGCTTTAGTTGGAAATATGTATTAATAATTTTTATGACCTTTTTGCTTGAAACAATGCTGATTCTTTCTGTTGTGTTTTTCAGTGTCAAAAAAAAACTTCTTTGAGTTATATAACTTTTTACAATTGAGTGAATTATACTTCTGTGTGCAAAATTTTGATCAGATTTTTTTTCTCCCTACTTGATTTCTCCAAGATGGAACAAGCCATGCTAGACTTAACTTATAATCTTTGCAAAGGTGGTTTCAGTGCCCCACTTGGGTGTCAGCACACATCAGTCCTTAACTGTGAGCTATGGAGATGGGGCATAGTTGGAGTAGGAGTTGTCCCCCAGGGTAAGAGGAATGAAACTGTTTTGCAGTTGTCTGCATGTATTCATGGGTGCCCTGCTGGTGTCTCGTGGTCTGCATTAACAAAAACATTAGTACTCTTATTCACAGCTTTAGTACAGCACTTAAGTGAATAAATACTGAACCCTAACATAAGGAGTGAAAGTCCTAGCTTTAGGAATCTCTGCAGAACTTACATGAAGTCTTGAGGGATCCAGGTGAATGAACCCAAGAACTAACCAGATATGGGGGTCATCAGTATATATTCAAAAATAATGGACAAGGCTAAAATCTAATAATAGGTGTACTACAGGTTTTTTTTTTTTTCTGAAACAATTTTTCTCTCTCCAGTTCTCCAATTTTACCAAAGAGAAATCATAGTAGGACCAATTTATTTACAAAATAAATTCTAGTCCCTTATGTTTGGCTTGATAATTTGCATAAAATGCAAGAACAAATAATTATTTGCCATAGAGGCTTTTTTTCTAAATTGACTTTGCTGGAACTTTTTCATAAGGAATCTCAGATTAAACTTTTCAAAATTATCTTGAGTCCAACCAAGGATTTATCTGTACCTGCAGATACCTGTATACATTGGGTGAACTCTCATAGTCTCAAGGTCCAAAAAAAAATTTTAAATCCCTGGGTCTATTAGAAGGTGATATTCTTTACTTACCACAGGTCAGGAACTCTACAAAAGAACTGCATAAAATATGAGACCAGTTTTTCCAAAGGGCTTTTATCAGCTCTACAGGTCAACCTCAATTATTCAATGCAGTCTGAAAAAATGTCATTCGAGTCAAAGCCTTGGTAAAATAATCAGTGTCTAAAATTGTGTACTGTTACAAAAGAAAACAGATTCTTACTGAACTTATACAAATAACTATATTGCCATAAATTAAGAATACTCAAAAATAGTTCTCAAATTCTGGAGAAATCAAGTAGAGAAAAAGAAATGATTCAAATTTTGCTCATAGAAGTACACTACTCAATTGTAAAAAGCTAAAAATAACTCGAAGAAAATAAATTGTATTGATCCTGAAAAACAAAACAAAAAGAATCAGCAATGTTTCAAGCCAAAAGTCATAAAAAAATCAGTCTTCTATTAATTCAGTCCATGCAATTAACTCCTGTTCTGCTTGATATTCATGAACACCTAAGCTGTCCATGAAAGTGCTGGAGATTTTCTCCCTATTCCAATGGCACAATCTCAAAAATTACTAGAAAACTGCATTCAAGAGTACATGTCAGAGGCCTATAGCTGATAATAAAATCAATTTATGAAAAAGAGTCAAAGTAAAGCAATAATATGAATTACAAAAGTATCAGAGCAGCCCTGGCTAAAGATGTAATTGAAAAGAAAATTTTGTTATTTTTTGTGGCATACAACAGTTGAACATAATAATCATAATTATTATTGATACACACTAAGTCCTATCAAAATTATAGGAGTCTCACACAATTCTTGAATATGTACCAATAACATACAACTGCAACAGAAAAAAAGCTGAATTCCATTTCGTACTTGACAATGTTTCCTGTATGATTTTAGCATGCTAAATAAACTGAATATGTCTCTTTTGGACTTCAGGGGACCTAATATCTAAAAAAGTTAATGATGTCAAAGGAATGAATTTCAAATCTGATTTCAGAAAGTGTATCAAATACCAAAGGTTTAAAACACTTGATATACAAAATTGGATTACAGATTATTCAGTCAGCTAAAGTGGTGACTTCACAGATTTTAAAAAGGCAAAAACATTTACTCTTTGATAGAGAAGAAACTCAGCTTTCTAAACAACAAGAATCAATAAAGGCAGCATGAGGCCAACTGAATCTTTCTCTTCTCTCTCCCCTCTTTTGTTCTGCAGTTTATTCCAAAGGCAAACAAAAATCTTTTATTATCTCTCAATATTACACAAAAATCTTGTTCCAAAAAGAAAACCACAATTTACCTTTTCATTGGTGTACTATTAGCAGTAAACTCAATTTTTAATAAAATCTTATAAACAAATATATATCCTTTTAATCAGTTTGACCATAAGGTAAGATTTCCATAAACCTTTTATAATCCTTTACAATTTTCTATTAAAAACCAGATCAGTGATCCAAGAAAACCCTGTTATTCTGACACAGGGGTCCAGATACTTGCCCTGCGTCAGTGTGCTTTTTATCTTAATGTCTAACTTATAGAAAAACAAAATAATCCCCTTCAAATTTTGGCCAATTTCTCTCACACAGACCTTTCTTTACAAGATAAATGTTTCACAGATCTTCTATAATTTGCTTAAACCTTTAGTTTTTTCCTATTTTTTAATTAAGGCAATTTTTAAAAACCTTTAAACTAGACAAAGTGCTTTCCCTTTCATGAAAACCATATTTCCATGTGCTCTTATAACCTTTTACCACAAATGCAATCTACTTTTCTTATATGTCTTGCATGTAAACTGTTTCTCTTGTAGTCTCAGTTACATATGTTACAGTGCTAACTCTTAGCAACTTTTCCTTTCAGTGAAAATCTGGTAAGTAAGCAATTTTAACTATGAATTAAATTGCAGAGCCCAGGACAAGTACAGAACTACAATGTCTGACTCTTCTCAGCACAGCCAGGGGGCACAGCTAACTCCACATGACCCCAGGCCTTACCTAGAATCTAATGGCTATAAAACAGACAAGTCAATCATCAAAAAATATCATAAAAGCAGTTTGTGACCTTGAGACATCCAGCAAAGACAATATCTAACCTGCCCAACTCAGGCCAAGTATCTAAATTCTGAAAATGTTTTTTTATTTTATTTTACTAATAATTTTTAAAACTGTCTTTATTTCCTTACTAAAGTGAACTAAAAGGCATTTTAGTTAAAGTTTTTGTTTTTCTGATACAATATTTTATTTGAGTGCTTGTTTTTAAGCCAATTAATAAAAGCTCTTTTATATAGTTTGGTAGTGAAAATATCACATACACATGACACACACAAACACGAACATACAAACACAGAGAGAGAAACAGATTTTACAGATTTATGAGATTTCTTTTTTTTGAGATGGAGTTTTGCTCTTGTTGCCTAGGCTGGAGTGCAATGGCGCCATGTTAGCTCACCACAATCTCTACCTCCTGGGTTCACACAATTCTCCTGCCTCAGCCTCCTGAGTAGCTGGGATTACAGGCATGCACCACCACACCCGGCTAATTTTGTGTTTTTAGTAGAGACGGGGTTTCTCCATGTTGGTCAGGTGGTTTCGAACTCCCAACCTCAGGTGATCCACCGACCTTGGCCTCCAAAAGTGCTGGAATTACAGGCATGTGCCATCATGCGTGGCCTGATTTGTGAGATTCTTTATGTGCCAGTTTTTAAAGTTTCTCTTCTCCGTTTTAGACAATCAGTCTCTTAATTACCTGTTTCCTGCCCTAAACAATTGTCAGTGAGGCAGCTCCAAATTTCCATTTCTAAAAGGATAATTTCAAGTGAAATGAAATAAAGAATTAGTATTTTTCTCAAACCAAGGAAAAATGGTGTGAGCAAAAGTTTAGTTAAGATGGCCAAGAAAAGGAGATAGCCTTACACAGGAAATGTATTTAAAGATGGAAGTTTCAAAATTGGGTTACTGGCTTTAGTGTGAAGTCTTTTAAGGAACAGGGTCAATAAAGCACATAGTTTCTAGGGCCTAATAAGCAGGCTCAGCTGGAAAGCAGAAAAGATTTCCCCAAATAAAATATTTCATTTTTACACTGTGTCCCAGGTCTCCAAGAAAAGGAGAACACTACGAGGTGAGTTAATGCAAAACTTCCACAGTGTAATACATTGTAAGGATGTTTTCCCAAGATTGCTGGGCAACCCAATGTAAATCAGCCCACTCTGTAACCAGCCAGTCCACCATTACCATACTTTACCCAAAAACCTGTTTTCCTTGTCTGAATGCACAAATAAAGGAGTATTGCCCTGGAATAATAACCACTCACTATAAGCAACTGCCATTTAGCCATTTTTAGAAGTATATCTCTTACCTAGTTTTACATATCAAAGTTCATATTTAAACAAACAGAATTCAGTTGGCCAAGAAGTTTTTACAAAGGGAGAGCAGAGGTTTTAAAATAATATATGCACACATATAACCAAAATATCAGCCATAACTAAGTCTACTTTTAACTACAGAACTCTTGAAGTGAATTTTTTTTTTCAAATATCTTATTACCAGATTTTAGCCAGGTCAAACAGATGATACCTCTGTCTCTTAAGCCTTTTTAATGATAGGTATTCTAAGTGAAATCAACAAGCCTTAACTAAGGTTATAACTTAAACATGGACACTTGAGTTGTTTTCAAAAGAGATAGCTAGCAGTTTTTACAAGATCTGAAATAACCCCAAAGGCGGCTCAAAGAAAAAAAAAAAAAAGAAATCAGAAGCTGCCCATAGAGGGGAAGAGAATCAATAAATGGCAAACTTTATACAAACATCAAACCAGAAATGGCTCATTTCCTAAGCTGGAAATCAAACCCATGCAAAGTCTTAGCTACTGAGCTACAGTATGAGGCAGTTGCCATTGCTCTTCACAGAACAGGTCTAGATCAGGCATTTCTGAACTTGAAAGTAGTTTTAACTGCTAGAGAGAAATTTTAAGGCTAGCCATAACACTGTTAATTTTTTTTAATTTAACCTTTTTATTACTTGTTCAGAATAAGGGATTTTTAAAATCCTTTTTACTTTTAATTGCATATAATTCCAATAGTGACTCAATCCAAAAGCCTTTTAAAACTCAGATGGCATTTCTTTTCAGGTTTTTATCATATAAGCAAGAGGTATGTCTAGAGAAAGTATAAAGAAGGCATCTCTATAACCCCCAAGAATTATCTCTCAGAAATGGGCTTAAGATAGCAAAAGACCCATAGGGCTGGGACGTTTTAAGATAGAATTCACCTAAGGGCTTGACACATTTGGAAGGAGGAGGGTACTGCTGTCTCAGACTCTCAGTCCTTTCAGACCAGCCACCTGACACAAACCCTCAAATTCCCACCCTTCAGATGGCAGAAACCAAGAGTCAGTACCCCTACATGGTCACAAAGTCAAATTCTCAAGAACATTAGACAAGACAAGTGGAAAACTTTATCTGGTTTTTGTTTCAGGAACCTGCAGCATTTATAATAGCCTGCAGGGCTGGCTCAAACATGGGCTTAGAGGGGATCTAGGACTGTGTTCTATCATATGGTACCCCTCTCCATAACAGAACAACACAGGAAGATAAAAACAAAGGAAGACGGCAAGACTAAAAGTTACTTCTAAGAGGAAAAAGGAGTCAAACAATATGAATATTTACAGTACAAAGTACAAGATGCACACCAGATGTGCTACAATCTTTGACTAGTCACAAATTTCTTTTTTCCCATTAATAAAAATCTTTCAGAGGAGGAAAACACCAATTTTTTTTTTTTTTTTTTGAGATGGAGTCTAGCTATGTCACCCAGGCTGGAGTGCAGTGGCACAATCTCAGCTCACTGCAACCTCCACCTCCTGGGCTCAAGCAATTCTCCTGCCTCAGCCTCCCAAGTAGCTGGAATTACAGGCACCTGCCACCACGCCCAGCTAATTTTTGTATTTTTGGTAGAGATGGGGTTTCCCTGTGTTGGTCAGACTGGTCTTGAACTCCTGACCTCATGATCTGCCTGCCTCAGCCTCCCAAAGTGCTGGGACTACAAGTGTGAGCCACCGCGCCCAACCACAAACACTGATTTTTACCATTTGCTCAACCAGTTTGGGCAGAGAGAGAAAAGTTAGAAGCCTGGCTAGTAAGAAATTCTTACTCTTTTTCTGGCATGTCAGGTTTCTGGGTTCTCTTACTCTGCAGCTTCCAGAAGTGCATAGTGGCTTTTGATGACATGGAGAAATCTCACCAAACCAAGCCTCTTCCTGTAATCTAGGAGAGGTGAATAGAACACACAAAAGAGCTAAGGGGCCAACCAGAACCTGCAAAAAGGGCCAAACAGAATCTGCAAAATAAGCCAAACCATCGTTAGGAGAAGGAAGGGGATGTTGGTTGCACTTAGAATACTTACTCACCACACTAAGTTGAAAGATGCCGTCCAGGAACAATTTCTCCACTGTGATTAGGCTCAAACACTATGGGCTGAAAGCACTTCATCAGCATGGACAGTGCCTGGGATGGCCCTCAGTTCAAGAGAAACAAGCAACTGCTACAACGAACCTCCAGATCCGTTGTACTGGTTGGGGGCTGATGAACCACCCAAGCACCCAACAGGCAGGTGCCTGCAAGGGCAGATCCTGGATGAGTCTTCACATGTGTAATCATCTAATGAGTTCTTTCTGCCCATTACACAGAAAAAAACAATTTACTGAGACCAGGTATTGCAGAAGAGAAAGAGTTCTATAAGTAATACAGAGCTAGTCAAGCAATAGGACTGGAGTTATTACTCAAATTGGTTTCCCTGAGGACTCAGAGGCTAGGGTTTCCACAGATAATTTTCCAGAGGCCTGGGAAATGGGGTGCTGGTGATTGGTTGGGAATAAAATCATAAGAATGTGAAAAATGGCCCTCAGGTGCTAAATTCACCTCAGGGTGGGAGTTACCAGACTGGTTAAGCCATGATTCCCAAGTGTGGGTTGAGTCAGTCAGTTGCCAAAATGCAAAAGCCTGAAAAACATCTCAAAAGGCCAGTGTTACATTCTATAATAGTAATGTTGTCTATAGTAGCAATTGGGAAAGTCACAAATTTTGTGACATCTGGCCACATGATTCCTGAGCAGCAAGGGATTATAGAAAGGCAAGCCAGAAGAAAATGGCTGGTTATCATTTAGCTACACCTACATCTTAGCAGAATTTAAGCTCCTTTTATAATCCTAATCTTATGGATTTCCACTAGTCTTACAAAGGTGGTTTTGATCCCTGAACAAAGAGGATTCTTGTTTTAGGGAGTGACTGTTATCCTCCTTGCTTCAAAATTAAACTGTAAACTAAATTCCTCCCATGGCTAGCTTGGTCTGTGTCCAGGAATGAGCAAGGACAGCTGGCCTGTGAGGCTAGGGGCAAGATGGAGTTGCCATGCTTGACCTCTCTCACTGTCATATCTTTCACAGGCAATTTCGTTTGTATATTCCTTTACCCAAGGAGGAAACTAATTCCAAAGAACATCAATATATATCCTTATTTGTTCTTCCATAATATACACAAAATTGTTTCATAATTAAACATCCATTACCATGAATTACCTGTACCATTACCATGAATTATCCATTCACAATTAAATCCATTACCAAAACCCAGCCTAAAAAAGAAGGCATAAATGTTCTTAGTAATTTCATATGTCCTTATGTGATAAATCCACTAATTATAATGAGTAAAAATATACTGTTGATAAAAAGTTACTTGAATTAATTCTTTTTGCTGGGTCATTATATTATCAGTTTGGCAAAGTTAGGCTTATTTGTTTTTGTTTAAATTCAGTTTTAGAGGGTTCTTTTTTATTCTCTTTAATTTGTAAATATATAAAATATTTACAAAGTTTAAGGGTCAAAACTATTTAAAACCGTGTAATAGAGGATATCTTACTATTGCCCCTTTATCCTCATTACACTCACTCCCCATAGGTACCAGCTTCAACACTTTTTTATTCTTCTTGTGTTTTATTTTTTCTAAATAAATAATATTAGTATTTCACTTTCACATGCAAAAGGTAGCATAGACTCTTTTGGAGTTTGATATTTTAAGTTAACAATGCATTTGAAAAGTCAATACAACTCCACATCAATTTATACAGACTTTGTAGTATTTTTCTACAGCAAAGTTCTCCATTGTATGAATGTATTATAGATTATTCAAAAAACCTCCTATGGTTGGATATGTAGGTTGTTATAAGTATATTGCTATGGGAAATAATGACAAACTTAACAATCACCTGCATATTTGCGGAAAAGCATCTTCAAGGTAAATTCTGAGATGGGGGATTGGGCATCACCGGATAAACTCATTTAAAATTCTGGTAAATGTGACCAAATTATTTTCCATAGATGTTATAATAATTTGCATTTCTATTAGCAGCATAAGAGTCCCAGTTCCTCAAAGCCTCACCAGTAGAGTATGTTTTCAAACTTTTGAATTTTTGCCAGTTATATGAGAAATAGTTATCTCATCATAGTTTTCATTTATATTTCACTTATTATGAGTGAAGTTGAGCATCTTCTCATATTGTTCAAAGGCCATTTTTATTTATTTCTATGTAACTTAAATAGTTATATTTTTCATGGTTCCTGAACTTGACAAAAATATACTTCTTTATTATGTATTTTCTGGATGTCTTAATGTGGCCTCAGAGAGGTTCTGATCCCCCTGGGATGGTAGTATGTGTTACAGCCTTGTTTCAGAATTTTTCACGGTGTCCCAGAGAGTATAGAACAAACCTCTATTCACTGGAAATATCTGGAACAGACCGTTAGTCTTCTACTCATCTCATACCAATTTCTTTTTCTATTTAGAAACAATTATTTTAAACACCCCGATCAAAGAGGCTGCAATTGTGCCAGGAGCCCTAGAGAGATGCTGATAGCATATAGGTACTCTCTCCATCAGCTGAACTCTCTGAATCTAGCCTCACATTACGACTGCCAGTTTAATCATAACGAGTTCTCTCACTGCCTATATGATCTGTTGGGGGATCACATAGACATTAAACTCAGCTCATTTTCCTGTTCATTTAAAGAAGCATTAAACCTTGATACAGTGCATACCACTACCCTTTCTTACCATACCATTATTATAGATTATATATATAGTGATTGCCCAGTTTTGAGACGTGCCTCTCAAATTCATAGCCTTTGCTAAGCACGAACATAGAAGTCAGCATTACAGAGTTTCTACTGTGTCAGTTTTTCCTCTATCCCTTCCAGTTTTCCCTTTCATATAATATGAAGTCAAGTATGTAGTTGAAAAAGAAAAAAAAAATCAGTTAATCATTCCTGTCTTATCAAACTTACTCTTAGCACTAGGACATGAGGAAATGCTGCCTCCTAAAAGGAAATACATATTATAATTTCACATTTTATTGCTCTCATGCCATTATTGTGTGAATTATTATATACTGTGGTATTAAATAAGAAGCTATTGAAATAAAACAATTTTCTCTAGGCTAAAAGGCTCCAATCACCATGTTTCACCACTTTTTAGGCTTGCTTTTTACACTTGTTTGCTGTTCTTTCATTGTTGAAATTAAAGGTTTTTTCCCTAACATTTTTCTAACATCTCTTTTGTAAGGCAACCATGTGGTTTGAATGACATTGACCTTTTTCTCAATTCTAGGGCATGTCCCATCAAGGTAACTTCATTCCTTTTGCCATAGTCACTGCTTCGGGCATGACATTTTCAAGGCTTGACATTATCCTAACCAAAGAAATTGATTGGTTCAAATAAGGCAAAATCAGAAACAAGATCTCAATCTGCACCAAATATGACAAGATGCACACCATTAGCATGATATCTCTGGACTATGAAAAGACAGACCCCAGATGAAGCCAAATGCAGTGTTGCAGAGCTGAGAATTATAGAACCAACACCCTAATCAAACCACGCCAAGGGCCGCCCTACCACTGGTCTTTTTAGTTGTATGATTTGATAAATTGTTTTATCTGGTTTGAGTTGGATTTTTTATGTTTCCTTGCAATCTCACTGATAGATCTTTCTCACAATTAACTGACACTTCTCCATCTGTCATACTTATCACTCTGTTAGACAACACTTTCTACTTGAATTTTATTCAGCCCTAACTCTGGCTCATTGCTGCAAATTGTCTATTTTTTTTTAAACAATGCCTAGCCAAACTTGAAAATTAAAGTTGATTTTATACAAAATTTCTGGGATTATAGAAGAAATTTTGTCTGTCAGTTACTCTGTATATAATGTGCCCATGAAATGGTATATAAGTCTTGTGATGCCTATTTCTCTCATGAATTGGAGCTCATTTCTGCACACTTCATATATATGCTCAAGAAAGCTGAACTGCTGGACATTTAATGCCTATGTAAGTGGGACCTATTCTAATTCTACCTATTGATCCCTGCAAGAGTACATGAATGTGTGTGGTCTGTGGAGAGTGTTCTTCCTGTCAGAATGAGGGATGTAGAATAAATATAGTAGATTACTCCTTAACTGGTAGGTATTATTCTTTCTTGGCACTTATTTGTCATTCATTACATTCATCAAACAGTCTGGTGCTGAATCATTTAAAACAGCAAAAATTACAAATTCAAAGCACATCATTGAATCTTGACGCTGTGATACTTCTTTCAGGCATGGTATATTATGTCAGAACACAGACTTAATAAATTAACAATACCAGGAAAGATAAAAACAGAAAAAGCCTGCCATCTTGAGCATTGCAATTTTTGACTCCCCCAAAGCCAGACTCCTAGGTACAACAGCAGGAAAATCTTGAATTTGAATGTCACCGATTTCAAAGATGGCCCAAGAAAGGAGCCTCCTATGAGTTGATATGTAGGGGTCAATTAGTATCAACTCTATTCCTCAACCAAAACTTCCAACTACCCTAGCATAGTTCAATTTGCCTGAACAATTTTCAACTAGCTTCCTTCTGCAATTTCTCATAATAACATATTCTTCCTAAAATTCTGTTTTATAAACCTAAACTTTGTTATATTGGTAGTACCTTTTTAGGTGTTCTCATCTTACTCATCTTATCTCATCTATGTGTAGATACCTTGGAAAAATGCTGCTTTTTGCTTCTCACAACACAACCAGGGACTTCTAACACATCCTCATACCTAGTTGTCCTCTCTGGGGCACACCAGAGGATTCCACTTCTCCTACTCCTTGTTACTGTGGTTGCTCATGGGAATATTTATAGCCAGCAAAATGTAAGTGAAAGCCACATTTGTTTCTTATTGGCTAAGACAGTGAAACACATACATGAAATTCTCTAGTTTCTGTTTCCTTACTGTGGTGCCCCAGGAAGATCTGCATCCAGATGATGTTGTAGCTACAAGACAGTGGAGCCACCATCTGCTTAGACCTCTGTGTAAAGTCTCCTTATATTGTGTAGCATGAATGTGAAGTAAAATCTGTCCTGTTAGGCCCCTGAGGTTTACAATTTATTTCTTCAGCATGGGAATATATTATTTTATTAATAAAAACATGTATATGAGAAACAATTATTAAATGTATATGGTTGAATCAGCTTTTAATTAAATCGGCTCTGATTCCTTATTACCTGTCATTTTGAGCTTTTCTCCTACATAGCAACACAAATCAAGCCAACATATTTGTTTCTCTATTTCCCTCAGTACAGGCATCACTATTTGTCTTATATTTGTCTTAGGTGAGGGCGCTCTTTGAAAAGCTGTATCAGATGTTTTTAAGCCAGGATCAAGTGACATTTCTAAGGCTTTGAAACCGAAATCTGTTGTCAGCTGTGACTATCGACCTCTGTGTGTATTTTCTCACATCCCAAATATGGTTTAACATAGACATGAAATCTGAATGATTGCCTATTAAAGTTTTCAACTTCATGGTTTTTCTAACCTCATTTTAATTGATGAGAGAAAAAATACAGAGTATTTTAAAAAATTTAAATCACTTGTTCTATAACAAGGGATCATGCTACATTGTCAAAGAGTTGTATCACTGGACCAATGTTTGGATAGTTCACACCATCTTGATGAAGTAGTTATTATGTTAATATATAATTGTTAAGATTCAGAACCACCCACATCCTTGTGAGTTCTTACACCTATAGCTAGTTCCCTGACAGTTCACTTCAACTTTTTAAATAAGTATGTTCTTACTGATAGGTTGTTGATTCACATCATCCAATGAGTTATTGCTCACAGCCTTTATCCCAAGTTCCAGAAAGATTTGTAAATAATAATTCTGCCCCAACACACTAAAGGGCAGTGGTACTGGAACTCTTGAACTGCCATGATATTGATATCACTCCTTTTCACTGAATATTCCAAGGAAAAAAGTGTATCAGGCTCTCTGAGGCAATTTCATTTTTATATGCACATATTTAATCTCTATGGGCATTATTTATGAAATAAAAACTTCTGCCTCCTTCTGTCTCCTGGTCAACTCGTTCAAGTATACTCACTTTTGCCTGAGTTCATACCCTGGTTGTGGCCTCAGTTCTGCCCATCACTGCCATACTCTTCCGGATTCAGTTACTTTTGCTTTTATTTGGTTTTGGCTTTGGTTTCTTTGAGATGGAGTCTCACTCAGTCACCCAGGCTGGAGTCCCGTGGTGTGATCTGGGCTCACTACAACCTCTGCCTCTTGGATTCAAGCGATTCTCCTGCCTCAGCCTCCTGAGTAGCTGACACTACAAGTGTGCACCACTATGCTTGGCTAGCTTTGTATTTTTAGTAGACACAGGGTTTTGTCATGTTGGCCAGGCTGGTCTCAAACTCCTGACCTCAAGTGATCTATCTGCCTCAGCTTCTTAAAGTGCTGGGATTACAGGCATGAACAACAGCACCCGGCCCTGGATTCAATCTTGACTCAAATCCATGATGATTAGCCTATAATGAGACTCTTCTGCAAGTGAGCTCTTAGACAAGAGACATCTCCTTCAAGGGCTTCTACTGTGTACCTCCTGCCAAAGAACCTGCTAGTCTTCCTCTAGTTTTACCCTCCTGTAGACTTCATAAAGTAGAAAGTCACAAAAGTTGTGCTATGAAAACTTAGTGCTTTATTTTTCTCTCACATTAATGAAGTTGCTTATTAAGCAACACAGTGAATTAACACCTTAACATTTGCAATATAGTTATTTCTATACAGTTAATTCTCCATAGTTATTTCTTGGATCATGTATAGTTGCCATATTGTTTAAAATGACAACCATGTTATACTCATATCTCATAAGCTCCTAGCGTCTCTCATAAGCTCCAAGTGTGTATAACATGCACATAGCATGACTTTGATGAACATGTCCTCAATTATAGTTACACTCTGGAAGGATGGATGGATACATGAATAAACAAATGGTGTAAAATCAGTGAAAATACAAGTAAGTTGTGTGCTATAATAGAAAGGACATTTGCATCCAGAGGTTTATCTTAAATTTCCCACTAACTAACCCAGAAATCTTAGACAAGTTAGTCACCATCTCTGGCCTCCAGATTCATCATCTATAAAGAAGAGTGCTAAGATTACATGATTTTTTGTGACCTCTTCAGTATTAAAATGCTATGATGGATAATTATCCATGAAGTTTAGTACTAGTATATTTCAAGGCTCTCTTACCCTTTCCTTTCGTCAGTTGCCTTAAGTGTCTTTAAGTAACAGTCCATTTTTCTTTCTCCAATAATCTTACACAGGCTGAAACAGAAATCCTACAGAGGAAGATCAAGGAACAGTCTACAACTTTGATCTTTAGTCTCTAGGTATAAAATAGCCTGAGGATAAGAAGCAAGGAAAGGCAGTGTCAGAGTAAGCAGCCTTGAGAAAATGGATGATCTGCAGGTGAGAAAACCTGGAGTAAACTATTTTGTAGAGAGTTTCTGAACCAAAAGTTGGAACTTTGAAGTGAAGGAAGTCGTAAGGAAGTAGATGATTCACCAAATAGCAGATAGAGCTCTGTGGTGATAAAGTGAATGAGACGTGTCCGGATGGCTAAAGAGATTGTAACCAGAATAAGACATTCTGAAAAGTCATGAGTAGACTATATTAATTGTTTTCATTTTCATATAAAATGGAGGAATTTATTTCCTGATTCTATGGCAATGTTGCAGGCCATCGGGAGTGGTGGTTAATAGCATTTTTTTTTTGAGATTCAGACCCATCTTGACTCTGCCACTGACATTTGACATTCTAGCAGGTATCCCAGGGCTCATTTTCCCCATCTGTAACAAGGATAGTTGCTTCGTGCATTACTGATAAAGATTAAATGAAGTAAAGTTTATACAATCCTTAGCTCAATGTCCTACACAAGTTACATGCCCAATCATTATTATTATTAGATATAAGAAAGAAATTAAGATATTTCTATTGTTTGAGGACCTCTTATCCCTGGATGAGTATGGCACACTGAATGTACCAAAACACCAGCCCATAAAAGCTGTATTTCTGGTAAATATTGCTGGTAAAAAGTTATCAAGTTAAAAAGACTAGGGAACAAAGTTGTAGAAAAAAATTCCCAGGGGCTGACTTTGCATCCAAACTAGGAATTAAAAGCAGTTTCAAAGTGGGAATTGACAGCTAGGTTCTAAACTACGTAATTTATAAAAAAACAAATCTCCTTTTTGTGTTTGGTCATTATTCTCCCTGTCAAGCAGTAAAGACTGTTCAATTCAATCCAGTTTTCAATACCACAGATAAAGTCATCAATAGTTCTTGTTAGTTTTTATAGGTTAAACACAGAGAACATTAGATCTTATCTCGTAATTCTGTTTCTCTCTTTAGCTTTTAAAGGATTAAAAAGAGTAGGGAGGGCAGCTTTTATAAGGTCTTTCCCAGGCAACAGGAAACTGGAAAAAAATTTAATTGATAATTCTAATTACCCTCCCCCCCACCCCCCGCCAAACACTTAGGAATATACTTTGAAAAATGTTTCATTCGACGGTAGTCTAATTAAGATAGTGATTTATATGTTAATTACCAGGTGGGTACCCAAACATTTTAAAAGTCTTGTGGTGCATTCTGCAATGTTTTAAAGCTATATGTACTTCAAATTCCAACACTAACCAATGTGATTTCAATTCCACTTAGGAAATGGTGAAGGAAGAAACACAGAAAATACGTAAGTAATAACATACATAACTGAAGCATCTTTTCTTCATCAAAGGCAGATTTTTGACAAAGATATTATGTGATATTTAAAGATGTTCCTTAATGTTTATATAGGAGGAAAATTACACCCTTTTAAGATTTGAGTAGGCACTCCTAGAGTGATTTGGTTTCTAAAGCACATTTTAATCTCATTTGCTTATTTTTCCTCATTGCCTTACACCTCAAGATGCACTTTTCCTAATTATATAACTATCAAGTGTCAGATTCAAATGGGAACAATGAATCATTCAATATAAGAGATTAAAACAGAGGCATGTTCACAAAACATTTGAAACAGTCACAAGAAACATTCTGTCTTATTTTCACGTTTCTAAAACTCTAGCTTTACCAGAGGAAATGAGCAGAAAAGAAAAGCTTCTCAGGTCTATTTTCTTAAATCTCTGCCTTTGTTACTTGGACTAGATCATATACTACTTCTAAGAAAAATGCATCCACATTCAAAATAGATTTTCATGTTTAATGTCAGGTTGGACACAGAATGGTTTTCCTAAAAGTACTTTCATAATTTTCTTCAAAATTAAAAAAATGCTAAATAACAGAATACACATTTATTTTGCTCTCAGGATTAACAGTTTCTTGAGTGAAAGAAACAAAAAGTTTAGCCAATTGATCTTATTGTGATTAATTAGTGCATGCTGATTGTCTTTCTCAAATTTTCAGCCTTGGTTCCAACAGTTGAATCAACATATTTACAATGTTAAACTTAAAAAAAAAAAAAAAAAAAAAAAAAAAAAAAAAAAAAAAAAAAAAACCACTTGCTTTGGCACTGAGAAAACAAGAAAATATGACACGCTAAACCAAAATACCTCAAATTGTATAGAATTATAAAATATTTCATTAATAACATTGCCACCCAGGAAATATAAGAGATTATTATCAGGACAGAACAGCAAATGTACACAATGATGCTTAGAAAAGATATGGTAGGGATATCATGGAAAAAGTAAGTTCAGAAATGAACTAATAACTATAGAACATTATAGAAATTTCTTTAATTAGAATTATCAGTTAAATAAGGTAAATGGTCATCTCTACAGATATTTCTTAGCATACACTTCATTTAACCTTTTCCATTTAATACAAAAATAAAATGTCGCAAAAGAATAAATACCACATTTCGGGAGTTACGACATTTTTAACAGACTTTTCTTAAGAATAGATTTTTTTTCGTACTTAGAAAATGTCTTTTTGTTACCTTACAACTTTTGCAAGATGCAAGATGTTTTTAAAAAACTACTGTCTTTTACTTATACTCATCACTTTCTTCCTCTCTCTCCATTCATCATTCTCTCACTTTCTCGCTCTCCACTTTATGCTTCATTTCAAAATCTACTTATAATCATCTTGGCACCTCTATTTTTCTATCCATTAAATGGAAATAACTATAATACCTTACTCCTAGGATTGCTTGGGAGATTAAATGTGTTATTACAACATGGTAAGCATTTGAGCTGTCTGTCATATATTATGCACTATTACTATTCAAAATTATATTTTTATACATTTTCCTAGATCCATCTGAATGCAACATGACTGTAATAGAATAGGTAGTATGAAAGTCATAATTACCTTGTTTGATTGTATAATCTCAATAAAGAACCTCACCAGTCCCTCAAAAAGAAAATCTATGGTCATTGTGGTATATTTACAAAATATCTATTAGAAAATAAAAAATTAAATTACATAAAATTGTACCACCTAAGGATAACACTTATTAATATATAATGTGTTAACATATAATTATTGTATTGTATCATGTATTCATAAATATATTTTTAAGTGATTTTTTTAATCTTCTCTACAAAATTATTTGGTGGTGTGCTTTAATACTTTATATATTATAAATATCTTTCCTTGTTATTAAATGTTTTTCTCCAACATAATTTTAATAGCAACATGGTTGTCCCTAAATATATATACCATAATTTATACAATCCACTAATGTAGGACATTTAGATTGTTACTGACTTTTGCTCTCATAAATGGCATTAAAATGATTTTTTTAACTGCAAAAGTAGAATCTTAAAATAAATTGAATAAGTCTTTCACATAACCAAATATTGAAAAATAGTCTTTAATGGTTAACAGCCCTATATGAAGAGTGATACAAATAGTGTCCACCTGGGAAACAGATGGCCGCACTGTAAGGTTTGACTACCCAATGTGACATTCAGCCAGTACTTACATCATTCTAAATTTGACCATTATATAGGTCATCTTGTATATTAATTTTTCTCTCTTCCAATAAAAATCTCTAAAGAACAGATAATTCTAAAGGAAGATTTTTTAAAACTGTGCAAATCTCCAAATTTTTTAAGTAGGATTTCTCTCAGCAGCCATCCCTGGCAATCATGTGAGCTTTCTTCATCATTTTTAAAATTCTTAATGACTTTTAATTCATACCTCCAAGTTATATTGTTTTGATTGGGATGTCTGTATTAAGTATCTTTACTCTATAGCTGATTTATTCATAAGGATTCCTCAACAGTAATTTGCTTGGTGTCATATTGAATAATTAGTATTTTATAATACTAAGTAGAAAATATTTCAGACACTTGGCACCTTCTGAAACAAAGTCTTACTAAAGATTGCTCAGATAAGTGAGGATGCATTGAAATTTAGTGCGACTTCACTTCGAGGAATAAGCTATAATGTCCAAAAGGAGATAATTAAGCTCTGCTTCATAGATTATGTGAAACTTCACATAATATAAAAAAATGATTTTTTAAATAAATCTCAGTAGTATTTTGCCACTGATATCTCTGTACATAACTTTGGTCAATATGCAGGTGTGGCAATCATTTTAACCTACTGAATCAATTCCTTTTAGTCTATTTATTCAAAAATCCAAGTTTTCAGATAACATCTTGCCATTGCTTATATCCAAAGTGGATATTGTTATACTTTTATTACTTATTAGAAGGCTGTCCTATTTTTTAACTAACCATATTCAAATTCAATACTTTATATAAGGATTAAGGGAGTTTGTTTATTGAATGTGTGCTATTTATCTGACACTAAGACAGTTGCTAGAGGTTCTAAACTAGGCTCTTTAAAAGCTGGTACACATTTTTACCAGCTTTTAAGGGGCCTAGTTTAGAACCTCTAGCAACTGGAAAACGTGGCACATATACACCATAGAATACTATGCAGCCATTAAAAAGGATGAGTTCATGTCCTTTGCAGGGACATGGATGAAGCTGGAAACCATCATTCTCAGCAAACTAACACCAGAACAGAAAACCAGACACCACATGTTCTCATTCATAAGTGGGAGTTGGACAATGAGGACACACGGACACAGTGAGGGGAACATCACACACTGGGACTTGACAGGGGTTGGGGAAATAGAGGAGGGATAGCATTAGGAGAAATACCTAATGTAGATTATGGGTTAATGGGTGCAGCAAACCACCATGTCACATGTATACCAATGTAACAAACCTGTGCGTTCTGCACATGTATCCCAGAACTTAAAGTATAATAAAATAAATAAATAAGAAAACAAACAAGCAAACAAAGCTGGTACACATTTAAACTCTGAAAAACAGAACTCTACTTTTGTCAATAGCATCATGAAGGAGTGAGATGATTTTGCTAAGCAGAAAGCAAACAGAAAATGCATTGAAATCATTCAGAATGATCATGACAGGAACTGAAAATGACCAAAGGTAGGCAACATATGTACAGTAGTTGCTTTGAAGTCTTTGTCTCCTTTATCCAATACGCGGGGTTTCTTTGTGTATGTGCTCTTTTTATGTAAGCGAGTTTTTACTCATTTCTTTGCATGTCTAGTTATGTTTTTATAGAAAACCAGGCACTAGCTAATGTATTATAATGATTCTTAAATCTGCTTTGTTTTTCTAAGAGTTGCTGTTTTGTGTTGTTTTCATTTTAGTAGGTGATTCTCTTTTCTTGTCTCAAAATGTAAAATCTGTCACCCCTTCAACTTGTATCCACTGATGACTCTGATACCTTTTTATTTTAACCTTGGTCTCTAGAGGTCTACTATGTGCCTGTGTAGTTTTAGCAGTCAGTACAATGATTTAGACATAGGCTATGCTCAGACACCACAAGTATGAGAATTTTTTTATGCATGAAATAACTTGAGAATTGTCTTTTTATGAAAAACTGTTGCTGCATTGGTTAAGAACAGTGAATTTGTGGTATTTCCATGCTGAATTGTTCCCATCCTCCCCAGTACAAGGAGTGAAAGCCACAGCTTCTCTGGCCAGAAGTAATAGTTTGGTTCAAGGTCAACAAAACAGAAACTAGAAATTACAAAGGCAGTGTTTAAAAGTAAGATAGTCACAGAAGGGGAGAGATAAGCGCTACATGAACCCCTGAATGACTACCAAACTGTGTACACATGCAGGACACACAAAAGGCCCAGTGAAAATTGAAGCCTTAGAAAAAGTTGGATATTTCCTGAATTTTTTTGATGCATTCCTCAATCACATTTCAGGGTGCAGAGCATAAAAGATTTACTTACCTGTGGTGTCTAAGTATAGCCTATGTCTAAATCATTGCCTGCCTGCTAAAACTACACAGGTACAAAGTTGATCTGCAGAGACCAAGGTTAAAAAAAATGTAAGCAGAGCCATCAGTGGATACAAGTCACAGACGTAACAGATTTCACATTTTGAGACCAGAAAAGTGAATCACCTACTAAAATGAAAAAAATAACACAAAACAGCAACTCTTAGAAAAGCAAAACAGATTTAAGAATTACTATAATACATTAGCTGATGGCTTTTTTTATCAAAAACTACTAGACATGCAAACAAACCAGTGATTGTAAATCATAATCACACATACACGTAAAGAAGACTAGATGTTGGATAAAGGAGAAAAAGATCTCAAGGCACTACTATAAATATGTTTTAAAAGTTAAAAGAAAACATGTTCACAAGGATAAAGAGAAATGTGCTAATAATAAGTGAACCAATAATGATCTCAGGAGAGAAATTGAAATGATACAAAAGAACCAAGTAGGAATTCTAGCCCTGAAAAATACCATAACTAAAAGCAAAAATTTAGTATACAAGCTCAATAGCAGCATTGAAATGACTGAAAAAATATTTTGTGAACTGAAGATATACTAAAGAAAATGATTCAATTGAAGTACAGAGAGCAAAGAATTGAAGAAAAACAACAGAGCCTCAGAGAGCAAGATAGTCATAGAAAGGTGGAGATAAGCTATACATGAATCCCTGGATGACTTCTAAACTATGCACACGTGCAGGACAAACAGAAAGCCCAGTGAAAATGAGGGCAATATCAGAAATTGTGATACATGTTTAATTGGATTTCCAGAAGGAGATGACAGTAAAAGACAAAAAAAAATATTTGCAGGCACAATGTCCAAAACTATCCCAGATTTAGCAAAAACTTGTAACATTTTTTTTATTATTTTTATTATACTTTAAGTTCTAGGGTACATGTGCACAATGTGCAGGTTTGTTACATATGTATACATGTGCCATGTTGGTGTGCTGCACCCATCAACTCATCATTTACATTAGGTATATCTCCTAATGCTATCCTTTCCCCCTCCCCCCTCTCCACAATAGGACCCAATGCGTGATGTTCCCCTTCCTGTGTCCAAGTGATCTCATTGTTCAGTTCCCACCTATGAGTGAGAACATGTGGTACTTGGTTTTCTGTTCTTGCGATAGTTTGCTGAGAATGATGGTTTCCAGCTGCATCCATGTCCCTACAAAGGACACGAACTCATTCTTTTTTATGGCTGTATAGTATTCCATGGTGTATATGTGCCACATTTTCTTAATCCAGTCTGTCACTGATGGACATTTGGGTTGATTCCGAGTCTTTGCTATTGTGAATAGTGCCGCAATAAACATACGTGTGCATGTGTCTTTATAGCAGCATGACTTATAATCCTTTGGGTATATCCCCAGTAATGGGATGGCTGGGTCAAATGGTATTTCTAGTTCTAGATCCTTGAGGAATCACCACACTGTTTTCCATAATGGTTGAACTAGTTTACAGTCCCACCAACAGTGTAAAAGTGTTCCTATTTCTTCACATCCTCTCCAGCACCTGTTGTTTCCTGATTTTTTAATGATTGCCATTCTAACTGGTGTGAGATGGTATCTCATTGTGGTTTTGATTTGCATTTCTCTGATGGCCAGTGATGATGAGCATTTTTTCATGTGTCTGTTGGCTGTATGCATGTCTTCTTTTGAGAAGTGTCTGTTCATATCCTTTGCCCACTTTTTGATGGGGTTGTTTGTTTTTTTCTTGTAAATTTGATTGAGCTCTTTATAGGTTCTGGATATTAGCCCTTTGTCAGATGAGTAGATTGCAAAAATTTTCTCTCATTCTGTAGGTTGCCTGTTCACTCTGATGGTAGTTTCTTTTGCTGTGCAGAAGCTCTTTAGTTTAATTAGATCCCATTTGTCAATTTTGGCTTTTGTTGCCATTGCTTTTGGTGTTTTAGACATGAAGTCCTTGCCCATGCCTACGTCCTGAATGGTATTACCTAGGTTTCCCCCTAGGGTTTTTATGGTTTTAGGTCTAAAATTTAAGTCTCTAATCCATCTTGAATTAATTTTCGTATAAGGAGTAAGGAAAGGATCCAGTTTCAGCTTTCTACTTATGGCTAGCCAATTTTCCCAGCACCATTTATTAAATAGGGAATCTTTTCCCCATTTCTTGTTTTTCTCAGGTTTGTCAAAGATCAGATGGCTGTAGATGTCTGGTATTATTTCCGAGGGCTCTGTTCTGTTCCATTGGTCTATATCTCTGTTTTGGTACCAGTGCCATGCTGTTTTGGTTACTGTAGCCTTGTCGTATAGTTTGAGGTCAGGTAGCATGATGCCTCCAGCTTTGTTCTTTCGGCTTAGGATTGTGTAACTTATTTAATCAAGAAGCTTCACAAATGCCAAGTAGGATAATCTCAAAGAAGATCACACCTAGACACATCATAATCAAACTAGTGAAAGTGGGATGCTGAGAGAAAAATTTAAAATCTCAAAACTAAGGATAAAGAAAAAATAAAGATCAGTGAGAAATAAATAAACTAGAAAATGGACACATAATGGGTAAATACCCCTAGAAAAAAAGCTGAATCTTTGAGATCACTAAAAATGAGAAATCTCTAGCTGGAAGAAAAATTTATATAGTTGAATCTTTAGCTATAAAAGAAGAAATTAATAAAATACACACCATTAATATTGGAAATTAATAAGAGGACATCAGTACAGAGCCCACAGATATTACAAAGATAATAAGAGAATATTATAAATTTTTAATGTCAAAAAAGTTGCCTTATGTGAATATAAAAAACTCCTTGAGAAACTCCAATATTAATTCAAGAGAAATAAAAAATTTGAATACTACCATATCAATTTTAGAAACTAAATTATTTGTAAGACTTTCCCGAAAAAAGTGGGTCCAGGTGGCTTCACTGGTGAATTATTGAAAAAAAAAAAAAAAAAAAAACATTTAAAGAACTTATGCTGATCCTGACCAAACTTTAATAAAAATAAGGAAGAAATATTTCTTAATTCACGTTATGAGGTCAATACTACACTGATAATCAAGCCAGACAAAGACATATGAAAGCTACAGAATGATATTCTTTATATACATAGATGCAAAAATATTTAACAGAATGTTAGCAAATCAAATCTAGCAATATATAAAAAAGAACATGCATCAAGATAAAGAGTTTATCCCAGGAATGCAAGTTTATTTCAAATTTGAAAGTCAGTCAATGCAATTCATTATATCAAAAGTTCAAAAGTCATTCTCCTATGAATGACTTTCTCCCTTGAGACAGATGTCAACTCATTTAGTTTTTAATCTTCTATATAATTGTGCTCATTCCTATTTTATCGACAAGGACTCTGAGTTTAAGAGAGGTTCTAATGACCAAATGTCACCTCTCATGTAAAGAGGAGTAAGAATTTTAACTCAGTTGTGCCTGGCCCTAAATTATTATTCCTACTGTGGATGTTATCTTTTACAAATGAACTGCAATAGTATGAAAAATCTACATGAATATATGAGATAGTCTTGAAATTCTCTTTAATAAATCGCTTACACTTCCTTTAGTAGTTTCTTTGCTAACACCCTTTATCTTCTTGATAATAAACACTCAATCCAAACCAGGATGTTTCATGCTGCTGGAGCAATAATAACTGTCCTATTTCTCTTGCGTAGCACCAGTTACCCAGGCTCCAGTCTCAGGAAGAGCTTTGCAACTTATAAATATAAAACAAATACACACGTGTTCTCTGCATTCCATTTGGTTAAGAAAAACCTGTCACCTCATCTGAGGATCAAGGAAAAATGCAAAGGAATTGAGCCCTGCTTCAGAGGATGCTTCTTTCCTCTGCAAGTAAGTGTTATGGCAGCCCCAGTAAGTTAGTATATGTAATTAAATTCCATAAAATGAGAAAATAAAATGCCCTTTTATCTATAAATATCCATGCTCATGCATGTCCCTATAAGATCTTTTGAGGCATTTAAATAAAAATGTCATAAAGCCAAAAATTAAAATCCACAGCATGAGAGCATCTAAAACATGAGAGTGAACCCTGTGGGAAGCTCAGAGATCATTCTTTAGAAATGTTTTTAAACACCCTTCTTAAAAAATCAATATTAAAATGCATGAATAAAATGCATGAAACTCTTCTTTAACATTTTAAAAAATTATTAACACAGAGTTTTCAAATTTAGGCATCTACACCCTAAATAATGTTACTGCATTCTCTAGCAAACAAGTCTTGCTCTCAGTTACTCTCCTGGATTTCAAATGAACATTCAAACCCTCATCTATAAATATCATTGTATAGTTAATATCTAGAAATATAGAAGAATAGAACTATCAAGTATTTCTGTTTACAAGATCAGACCCATTTATATTAAACAGTATCATAACAGACATATACATACATATGTGTATATACGAATATATACACATAAATATATATTTTATGAATATATTTTTATGTATTATATATGAATATATATACATAAAATATATATATACACATAAAAATTATATATACTATTTACTTCCTTCTCAGTGAATAGCTTCTGGTTATGGCTAGAAAAAAATGTCCATGTATAGATCTAACAGTGATGAAAATAATCAAATTGGAGTGAGATGTAAAAGGAAAATTGTATGAGTAAGGATGTATCAAGTCTAAGAAGTAATGACTAAAATGTGGTGAAAAATATATCTGGATGTTTAGGAACTATCCAGATTGCTTGTTAAAATATAAGTAGTTCTCTGCCTTCATCCATAGTTGGATTCCTAGAGGAACCTATATGTATTAGTCCATTTTCACACTGCTATAAAGAACTACCTGAGACTGGGAAATTCATGAAGGAAAAAAAGGTCTAATTGACTTAGATTTCTGTAGGCTGTACAGGAGGCATGTTTGGGGAGGGCTCAGAAAACTTACATCATGGCGGAAAGTGAAGAGGAAGCAAGCACATCTTCACATGGGGCAGGAGAAAGAGAGAAAGAACATGGAATTGCTACACACTTTCAAATGATAAGATCTCATGATAACTCACTACCATAAGAACAGCAAAGGGGAAATCTTCCCCCATGAGCCAATCACCTCCTTCCAGGTCTTTTACCCAACATTGGGGATTACAATTCAACATGAAATTTAGGTGGGGACACAGAGTCAAATCATATCATTCTGCCCCTCCAAACCTCATATCCTTCTCATATTTCAAAACATAAGGATGCCTTCCCAAGAGTCCCTCAAAGTCTTAACTCATTCCATCATTAACTCAAAAGTCCAAGTCCAAAGTCTCATCTGAGACAAGGCAAGTCCCTTTAACCTTTTACAGTGGGCCTGTAAAGTTAAAAACAAGTTAGTTACTTCCAAGGTACAATGGGAATACAGGCATTGGGTAAATGTTCCCATTCCAAATGGGAGAAATTGGCCAAAACAAAGGGGCTATAGGCCCCATGAAAGTCTGAAACCCAGCAGGGCAGTAATTAAATCTTAAAGCTTTGGCCAATCACAGTGGCTCACACCTGTAATCCCAGCAGTTTGGGAGGCTGAGGTAGGTGGATCACCTGAGGTCAAGAGTTCGAGACCAGCCTGGCCAACATGGCGAAACCCTGTCTCTACTAAAAATTCAAAAATTAGCTGGGCGTGGTGGTGGACACCTGTAATCCCAGCTACTCAGGAGGCTGAGGCAGGATAATCACTTGAACCCAGGAGGCAGAGGTTGCAGTGAGCTGAGATCACACCATTGCACTCCAGCCTGGGTGATAACAGCAACACTCCATCTCAAAAAAAAAAAAAAAAAAATCTTAAAGCTCCAAAATATTTTCCTTTGACTCCATGTCTAACATCCAGGCCACACTGATACAAGAGGTGGACTCCTGAGGCCTTGGGGAGCTCTACCCCTGTGGCTCTACAAGGTACAGTCACCATGGCTGCTTTCACAGGCTGGCACTGAGTGCCTACAACTTTTACAGATACACTGTGCAAGCTGCTGATGGATGTACCCTCTTGTCAGGCCATAGTCCTCCAGACTCCGGAATGGTAGAACCACTGATGCTTACACTGTGCACCTGGAAAAGCCACATACCCTCAACGCCAGCCTGTGAAAGCAGCTTGGAGTTGAGCTGGACCCTGCAAAGCCTCAGGGGCAGAGCTACCCAAAGCCATGGGATCCCACCCTTTGCATCAGTATGCCCCAGATGTGAGACATGGGGTCAAAGAAGATCATTTTGGAGCTTTAAGATTTAATGTCTGCCCTGTTGGATTTTGGACTTGCATGGGGCCCATAGCCCCTTCATTTTGGCCAATTTCTCCCATTTGGAATGGCTATATTTACCCAATGCCTTTATCCTCATTGTATCTAGGAAATAACTAACTTGCTTTCAATTTTACAGGCTCATATGTGAAAGGGATTTGCCTTGTCTCAGATGAGACTTTGGGCTTGGATTTTGGGTTAATGCTGGAATGAGCTAAGATTTTGGGGGACTGTTGGAAAGGCATAATTGTGTTTTGAAATGTGAGTACGTGAGATTTGGAAGGGGCCAGAGGCAGAATGATATGGTTTGGCTGCGTCCCCACCCAAATCTCATTTCAGATTATAATATTCATAATCTCCACATGTCAAGGGTGGAACCAGGTGGAGGTAATCTGATTATGGGGAAGGTTCCCCCATGCTCTTCTCATGATAGTGAGTATCATGAGATCCGATGGTTTTATAAACATCTAGCATTCCCCCTGCTTGCTCTTCTCCTTTCTGCCACCTTGTGAAGAAGGTACCTTGCTTTCTCTTTGCCCTTTGCCATGATTGTAAGTTTCCTGAGGTCTTCCCAGTCTTGCAGAACTGTGAGTCAATTAATCTTCCTTTCTTTATAAATTACCAAGTCTCAGGCAGTTCTTTATAGCAATATAACAATGGAATAATACACTCTGAAATCTAGGCAGAAGTTCTCAAGCCTCAACTTTTGCCCTCTGCACACTCGCAGACTTAACACCATGTGGAGGTCTTGGTGCCTTCCAAGGCTGTGGTAGTCCACCCTCTGGAACAGTGGCCCAAGACATATCTGGGGCCCTTTAGTCATGGCTGGAGCTGAAGAAGCTGCAATATAGGACACCATGCTCTGATGCTGCACAGAGCAGTGGGGCCCTGGGCCTAGCCCACAAAAACATTTTTCTCCCCTAGGCTTCCAGGCTTGTGATGGGAGGGGCTGCCCTGAAGATGCCTGAAATGCTTGGAGGAATTTTCCTCACTGTCTTGGCTATTAACATTCAGCTTCTCTTACTTATGCAAATTTCTGCAATGGGATTAAATTTCTTCCCAGAAAATGAGTTTTCTTTTCTATCACATGACTGTGCTGAAAAATTTACAAACTTTTATGCTTTGCTTCCGTTTTATATATATCAGTTCTAGTTTCAGGTCATTTCTTTGTTAATACAGATGAGTTTAGGCTTTTAGAAGCAGCCAGGTCACATCTTGAATGCTTCACTTCTTAGAAATTCTTCCGACAGATACCCTCAATCACCTCTCTCAAGTTCAAAGTTCAATAGATCCCTAGAGCAGGGGCACAATCCCACCAGTCTCTTTGCTACAGCATAGCAACAGTGACCTTTACTCCACTTCTTAAGAAGTTCCTCATCTCCATCTGAAAACTCCTCAGCCTGGACTTCACTGTCCACGTCACTATCAGCATTTTGGTTACAACAATTTAACATGTCTCTAGGAAGTTCCAAACTTTTCCTCATCATCTCTTCTTCTGAGCCCTCCAAACTGTTCCAGCCTCTGCCTGTTACCCACTTTTAAAGTGGCTTCTGCATTTTCAGGCATTTTTATGGCAATGGCCCCACATCTCTGGTACCAACTTTCTGTATTAATCCATTCTAACACTACTATAAACAGCTATCTACAACTGAGAAATTCATGAAGAAAAGAGGTTTAATTGACTCATAGTTCCACAGGCTGTACAGGAGGCATGGCTGGGGAGGCCTCAGGAAACTTATAATAATGGCAGAAGGTGAAGGGGAAGAAAGCATGTCTTCACATGGCCAGTGGGGGAGGGGGGAGAGAGAGAGACAAAGGGGAAGTGCTACACACTTTCAAACAACCAGATCTTGTGAGAACTCGCACACTATTACAAGAACGGCAAGGGGGAAATCTGCCCCTGTGATCCAATCAGCTCCCACCAGGACCCTCCCCCAACATTGGAGATTGCAATTCAGCATGAGATTTGGGTGAAGATCCAGAGCCAAACAATATCACTATATTTTAACAAATATTCCTGATTATTTAGATGTATATAATCTGATAATTCTTGGCACCAGACTATAATTTGGAGAAGGGTTCAGGTTTTTATAGAGGTTTGACTTTCTGGGGGTGTTTTTAGAGATGGTATAATTGCTGGCCATCAGTCAGCAACTTGCCAAACAATATGGTCTATGGATGGGATCTGTCAGGAGATACAGACTTCTAGGAATAAATCTCAGAAGGACAGCTTAATAACATCTAGGCTGTGTATTACTACCACAACTACTATGAACTTTGAATTTATCTCTAAGCAAGGCCTCTCTGGGAAAAATCTACCCTGATTTGCTTACATATGGGTGTGATTTGAATATGTCCCCCAAATTTTGTGTGTTAGAAATTTAATCTCCCATATGCTGATTATAGTTGGGGGTCTTTGAGAAGTAATTAAGATTAGATAAGTTCATCAGGACCCCCATGATGGAACTGGTGGCCTTATAAGAGGGGAAAGAGAGGCCTAAGGTGACACACACATTCTTGATTTCTCACCATGTGATGCCCTCCACCACATAACAAACATGCCATCACCAGATACTGGAACCATGTTCTTGGACTTCCCAGACTCCAGAACTGTAAAAAGAAATTTTTTTTCTTCATAAATTACTCAGTCTGAGATGTCCTGTTACAGTAATAGAAATGGGACTAGGAAACACATTCCCCTCAACTGATAATGGTAAACTGTGCAGGTCTTCGAACCTCAGAAAACCTCTCCAACAGTTCAATACGTTCATCTATTGTAATTATTTAAGCCCATCTCAAGAACTATGTCCTATAATAAGCCTCCTTTAGATATTGGATAGTGGTTGATTTCTATGTCAGTTAGGATGTCTTAAAGTTACAGAAATCCAGAGTCAGCAAAAACAATAAAGACAGAAAATGTGCCAAGTAAACCAAAACAATAGGTAAGAAGTAAAAGAAAAGGATATTGATCTGATTTTCTTGACTTTATACTTTCTAGGGCCAAACAGAGAAAGGGGGGCACTATTGAGGAAAACTTAATTGTGCTTTATGTTTATAATAAGTTCATAAAGATATGGGATATAATGTTTATACCAGTCTCTATCACTTCTTCTTTTAGTCAACATAATCTCTGTGTCACTACTCCCATGTGTCAGCAGTGATTCCCTTGTCCATTTTACCTGCTTTATATTAACATAGAGCTTGAGATAATAAGCAGTTTCTCTAAACCACATGGCTCCAACTCTGTCATGAATAAAGAGAGAAGGGTGTGCATGGGATCAGGGTCAGATCGGCTCATCTCAAGACTGTAATGGTTTCCTATTCAGTTAATGAGCACACTGAGTCTAGCAGTTACCAGTTCCTCAGATGCCATATCACATCAGGTCAGAAAACTTCCATCTGGTCCAAACCATGCTGTCATATTTTATGTAAGCCATTCTTGTCTATGCTGCAAGTATTCCAATAAAGGTGTCAGATCCAGTTAGGGAAATCGAGTATAAGCATATATCATGAATGCAAATATAAAATTAAATCAATGTTAGGTTTTCAATATATTAAACTCCTGTCAAGTCTAATTACAGCTTTCTCAAACATCCTTTCATTGGAGAACACTTTGTATTGCTGAAAAGGTAGCAGGGTTCTTGTTGCAGACGTTGCAATTCCCAAGGGCAAAGAGCTGAGGTTGTTATCGGTGTTATATAAAATGGCAATATTTATTTCCTAAGCAAGTTTGTAATTGTGTGTATGTGTGAGAGGATGTGTGTGTGTATTGTGTTATATATATATACATATATATATATTTTCTGGAAGTCTTAAACTTCTTCTAGTCAATTTGACTAATTCTAATCTTGGCATGAGTGATGTGTATTTTTGTTCAATTAATTTACTGATTGAACATAGTTTCTTGTATAAGTGATGTACCAATGTCCAAAACTTCTGGACCATAAGATTCAATTGTCAAATATTTAGAAAATTTTAAGTGATTTTTAAAACCATAGGTAGCAGAAATTGGTCAGGATGAGAATATTTACAGCCTGGA
Source organism: Rhinopithecus roxellana (assembly GCF_007565055.1). Lineage (NCBI taxonomy): Eukaryota > Metazoa > Chordata > Mammalia > Primates > Cercopithecidae > Rhinopithecus > Rhinopithecus roxellana. Next base: position 140,374,546 of record NC_044553.1, on the reverse strand, counting down.
AATTGGCAAACACTACAAATCAGAACCTTTTCTTTTTTTCCGGGAAGTAGATTTGCTAGCTATTAATGGTTGCACTAGATGACTAGTAATGCCAGCCATAGCCACATTATCTTTCATACTTTGGGAAGCTGCCCATTCATAATTTTAACTGAGAGAAGTCTCTGAAGGTTATACTTTAAGCCCTGGAGGACAAGTTCAATCTATGTGGTTCTCCAGTATGACAAAATATCCAGAGTTTGTGATTGTAAATAACTAAGTCAACCAAATTATCTTTTGCTTCATAATGGGCAGAAGCATTAGGTTAGTAGAAGAAAAAAATTAGATTTGAACCAAACCAAATGCAAAATAAAGGAGTGGCTTAATGATGGCTAATGATGGTTAATGAGACACTATAACCGGACTCTCAGCTGCTTTACATTCAGAACCAACGAGTAATACAGTTGATCCTTGAATAATGCAGGAGTTAGGGATGCTGACTCTCCGTGCAGTTGAAAATTCAAGTATGACTTTGACTCCCCAAAAATCTCACTAATAGCCTGCTGTGGACTAGAAGACTTAATATATAAACAGTCTATTATCACATATTTTGTGCATTATATGTATTATATACAGTATTCTTACAATAAAGTAAGCCAGAAAAAAAATCATTATTATGAAAATAATAAGGAAGAGAAACAGATTTACTAAGTATTCAGTGAAAGTGGATTATCATACAAGTCTTCATCCTCATTGTCTTCACATTGAGTGAGATGAAAAAGAAGAAGAGAGGTTCATCTTTCCTGCTTAGGATAGGTTCATCTCTCTGGATTAGGATTGTAGAGGTGGAAGACAATCTGTGTTTAATAGACCCTCACAGTTCAAATCTACGTTGTCTGAGGGTGAACTGTACATGACATTACAAGCCTTGCTGTTGTTTCTCTGAAATTCTAGTCTCTGTATTGTCATCTGTAGCCTTACTATCAACTCTTAGGATTTTAGTTTCCTTTCATAAGCCTCTCTTTCTTGAAGCTAAAAGCCCTAATTCACTGTTGGGCCCTTGCCTTTAATCCCAGCATTTTGGGAGGCCAAGGTGGGAGGACTGCTTGAGGCCAGGAGCTCAAGACTAACCTGGGCAACACAGGGAGAAACTGTCTGTACAAAAAATAAAATTTAAAACATTAGCTTGGCATGGTGGCACACACCTATAGTCCCAGCTACTCAGGAGGCTGAGGCAAGAGAATATTGCCTGAGCCTGGGAGGTTGAGGCTGCATTAAATTATGATTGCACCACTGCATTCCAACCTGTGTGACAGAGTGAGACTCTGTTTCAAAAAAAAAAACTTAATTCACATAAAATCTGTTGGTAAGCTATTGCGCTGAGTAGGTACAAGATTACAGACCTTTTTTTGTAGAACTCCAGAAGCTGAGCACTAAGCCTATGGCTCTCCCAATTCTACTAACAGTTGCTAGGTGATCTGCCTAATAGACTACATTATTTTTTTGAAATTTGAGTGCTAAAGACCTGCATCTTTCAAAAATGTTAAAAATCTTCAATACCTATTTTGAAATATATTATGCCAATTAGTCTTGCTATATGACTCCCAGTAATTGCTTGCACTATTCCTGAATTTTAGTATTCTTTAACTGTACATCTTTAATATCCATACACGCACTCCATAAAGTTCAGGAAATCATTTGCAAAATATGGTATATGCTGAATATAAGCATTTTTAGGGAAGAAATTTCCAGAAATGTCAAAAGATTATCAGTAAGATTTATGACCCCACAAAAAGGTTATGAGTGACTGCAATATATTTGTATATTATTTAGAGCTTGTATTTATTAGGATAAAGCTAACTGTTTTAACAAATAGTGTCAACCAATAGATCTACTGCTTATGTAACCATATGGGACAAGTTAATAGGTGGTTAGGGTAGTCTTCCTTCGTGCTGTTATCCAAAGATATGGGATAGTGAAAGCTTGCCATCTTCAACATGCCTTCCAAAGATTCCCTATAAGTTACTCTATTCCAGTAAGCCATCGTGAGAATAAGCAAGGAGTAGTGCACTTGGGATATAAAAAACAGGTCTGCTAGTATGTATATCATTTCATGTCACATGACATCATCTAGAACTCACTCAAATGGGCATATGCATTTTGATGAATACCTAACACCTAATCTATTTTGAGTAATTGTATTTGTGCTTCCCTTAATTTTTATATTTGGATGTTTTGTCTAGTTTAATGTCACCTCTCAGGAATTAATTCACTGTATTCTCTCATATAAAAGACCTCTGCATATTTCTCAAATTATGTTGACATGCTTCAGTTTCTAATCTGGACACTTCCCAGTCTCACCTTCTCACAGTCACATGAGATAGCTAAATTAGCACCTCATATTTGGCAATTAGCTTTACTTAACTCAATGTGGTAATATCACATTTCATATTACATAATAGTATTTACTGATCCACTAAATTTGAAGTTTAAATGGCCCTAAATAAGGCACCAATGACTGGATAATTATGCAACCCAGTTCAATGAACTGTCGACCATACACTCATCCTCACATATGATTCCTTGACATACAGAGAATCAATGTAAAGGTGACAACCATAACCCAATTCCCATTCTATCTTATACAACAAAGTGTGCAACACCTTTCTTCTCCATAGTGACCCACTAGATGGTATACTACACTTGGCCCATCAATTATGAGCATTATATATTAAAAGAAAATACTCTGCAAAGGCATAACTCCAGCATTCAGCCTATAAGCACAGTATACCTTTAAGCACCTCATTATTCTTCACTAGCAAATAAATGTGAGATGAGCTCATGGATATTTCCAAAGTGATAACATTTTGTTAAACTAAAAGATAGTTCAGCCAAGATGCAAAAAGGAAAAGACACAATGGTAAAAATTTGAATGAATATCTCAGGGTAAATTCTCTTATAGCATCATCTGATACTTTCTTATTCCTGTGTTAAATTATTAACATCTTTATCTCAAAAAAAGGGTAGAACAGTTCCTCATTACAAAGCATTAGGCAAAGGCATCTGCATGATGTCATTCATAGAAAATATCACTCTTGGCCGGGCGCGGTGGCTCACTCTGTAATCCCAGCACGTTGGGAGGCCGAGGCGGGCGGATCACGAAGTCAGGAGATTGAGACCATCCTGGCTAACACGGTGAAACCCCGTCTCTACTAAAATACAAAAAAACTAGCCGGGCGAGGTGGCGGGCGCCTGTAGTCCCAGCTACTCGGGAGGCTGAGGCAGGAGAATGGCGTGAACCCGGGAGGCGGAGCTTGCAGTGAGCTGAGGTAGTGCCGCCACTGCACTACGGCCTGGGAGACAGCGAGACTCCGTCTCAAAAAAAAAAAAAAGAAAGAAAGAAAGAAAGAAAGAAAGAAAAGAAAAGAAAAGAAAATATCACTGTTAAAATAGTTATCTACAATTATTCTGAGGACTGAAGTATAGAAAACTTGCCAAAATTTGTAAAATTGCAAATATTTGAGTTTTACTCATTTTCACAAATACAAAGATATGCATTACATACTAGCTGTATATATTGAAAAACAGGCCAGTAGCAATCTATTTGGTAAAATACTCTTGTTACATTTTTATACCTAGTTACTTTGAGAAAGACTGTAGTAGTAACGATTCTCTTTCTTTTAAAATCTGCATATCTCGGATCTTTTACAAATTCAGATTGGCCTCCTTCCAGCCCAATGACATACAACAGATTGATTTTAAACATTTCTCTACAAAGTGGCTGAAATTTGACTTGAAAAGTACTATGAGATTTATGAGTAAACTTTGCCGTTAACTATGTTCCTTTGCTAGTAATTAAGGTTAGTCCCACCTTTAGACAGCTAATCTTAACATCAAAATCAAAGTGTTAAAACTGCAAAATTACATAGGCTAACCCCATCTCTTAAAGTATGGTGAAGAGAATGGTCCAAAGTCAACAAGTAAATTACCAGTTGAGTCAGGATTGTAACCCAGGGCTCTTTTCAATTGTTGTCGCTTTGAGCCCTTAATTGAAAAGCCATAAACTCCTATAATTTCAGACTCTATACAATTATCATGGAATATGTATTGGAGTTTATTGTAAAGTGTGTGTTACTGTTTGCACACTAAAATAACACCACTCATTAGGAAGGTGTAACAAAAAAGAACCATTGTTTGACTAAGAATCCAAACCCACTAGATACACCATGAGGACAGTTGTTTTAGCCTGCAAACATTTTTCTGGTAATTTTTACCATACTGTTGAATCTGCAGAAAGAGAAAGAGGAATCCTATCTTAACTTTCATTTTTTTTTTCCTTTCAGGGGAACAGGAGGAAAAAGTTACACACAGGACTCGTTTCTCTCCACTCCGATGTCCCCTCTGAATCTGACAGACTCGAAGCTACATTATTTCCTGAAACTTTTCTTAAGATAAAAGCTGGCACTGCTTCCCTGTCTAGCCTTTTATACCTTCAAGAGTTAGCACAAACAACATTTGTATTCATTAATTGCCCAAAGTATGATCACATATGATAAAACTATATGGCAGTCTCACTATAGAAGTCAGAAAAATGGGAAAAGAGAAAAGAAATGAATGTGGAGTTCAGAAGGTTCTCTTTAATGTATATCAAGCAGTTTTGTGTAATGAAAGTAATGACAATAATTTGCTATGTAGCAAAGATGGGTTATGCACCAAATGGGTTTATCTGATCCCCTGTTAGGAGGTCAGCATGTGTTCAGTACCAGTCATCTGCCAACATGTGCAGGATGCTAACAGACTTTCCTGTAATAAGCTCACTGGGCTGGAGCACACATTTTTTAAAAAGGTCAAAAATTTAGGTTTGTCTAGCTACTTCTAGCACGTCCATGTCTTTCTTGGATGTGCAAGAAGATAGCTTTCTCTTGCTTGCTATTTCACGCTAAATTAGCTAACCTGTCAAATGGATCAAGGTAAAAAGGCCACAGCAGCCAAAGAAATACAAAATAGGTAGAATAACCTACAGAAAAGTCTATCAACTACAGACATTAGCACGAGTCCCCATTTTTCAGTTTTTAATGAAATTAGGATGGGAGTTAAGTGAGGATATTATGCTCTGAGAAAGCGAGCATATATTAAAAGAAAATACTCCCCAAAGGCATAACTCCAGCATTCAGCCTATAAGCACATTATACCCTTAAGCACCTCATTACTCTTCACTAGTAAATAAATGTGAGATGAGCTCACGGATATTTCCAGTGGTAACATTTTGTTGAACTAAAAGATAGTTCAGCCAAAATGCAAAAAGGAAAAGATACAATGGTAAAAATTTGAATGAATATCTCAGGATAAATTCTGTTATAGCATCATCTGATACTTTCTTATTCCTGTGTTAAATTATTAACATCCTATCTCAAGTAACCTTTCTCAACAGCCTTGCCACATCCACCCCAGCATCGCTGCGTGTACAAAAGAGATCTTTCTAAAAAAGGTCAGAGTGGAATTTCTTTTTTGCAATACTTCTCCTTTTGTTCTCATATTACATATGGATTCTCCTATAACAGTCAAAGTCTCAGCAGGCACAGAGTAGTACTTAAATAGCTCAAGAAATTTAAAAATATGCTTACAAAGGTCTGGGAAGGATTAGTAAAACCAGCAAGGGAAGTTAAAGACATAGATATTAGTAACATTAAGTCATCCCTGGCACCCAAAGGCAAGGGGAGCAAAAGGTGTTACTTCAGCATTGAGAGCTGAAGTAATGAAGAAAGGGCTGTACTACAAGAACTGGAGTTATGGAGGGAACAACCATTATCAGAAAACACATCAGAAAAAACAGGAGGGACAAGGAAAGAAAAGCCTTAACCTCTCTCTTCCCACTTTCCAATTCCCTGCTGGTGTCTCCGTTTGACCAAACCCTACTAGAAGTCAGAAGGCAAGATGATGCAGAGCCTAGGGTCAACCTTTCATCTTTGGATGCTCAGCATGAGCAGAGTCTAGTGTACAGCATTTGCTCTACACCTATTTATTAAACAAACTGAGCTCAATAACCAGTTGAGGTTACTAGGATAAATACTATTATTTCAGTACCAATTTTGTTCTGCCACTGCACCACTGTGACCAATGACAATGTGTTTAACCTCTGGATAGATATAGCTTTCAAAAAATGAGAACCGCTTATGAGATCTTGAGCCTTAGCCTCATGTCATCCTGCAACTTAGCTCTAAGTTGATCCCTGAGTTAATCCACTTTCTCTTGAAGGTAACTTTCCTACTTAAATGTTGAAGTATCCAACAGTTCTTACATAGAAGGTCATGTATTTCTCCGTATTGTGTAGTGATACCTAGAATAGAGACAATAGAAGAGCAGTGACTAAGTGGCCACTGAAAACTGTTCTCTACACAACATTTGATACTGCATATATAACATGCAATAGAGAACTCTATTTGGAGAACTCAATATGGAGTAACTATACAATAGAGAATGAATTGGAGCATTACTCTTCTCACCTATAATAGTTACTCCACCCTATTATATAGTTACTCCATAACTACACAATATGAAGGATGTGCCAAAACTATTCCCATCTCCTTTCTCCTTCCTCAATGATGCCATTATTCTTGTCGTCAAATCAGTAGTCTGTTGGAGACTTATAGACTCAATAAACTGTTTAAATTTTGAGTCATTAGAAGGTAGTAAAATCAATTAAGTTGACGATGATGAGCATTCTTTAATGCATTAGACTAGGGTAAGATAGGATAGAATAGAAAATTATAGAAATGAATAGAATAGAACAAAATAAACAAAATAGAATGTGTTGCAGATAGCAAGCTGTGGTCACTATGAAATATAAATTCATGTTTGTGTGTGTGTACATGTGTATTGTATTGTGGTGTAAAGTGTATTTATTATGTGTTAAGTTAAAAATAATGCTTGAAATCACTTGGAATACATGGATGTTCTTTTCAAAAGTACCCAAATTACAAATCCTGTTTTTATCTTTTTTTCTGTTTTTATCTATTCCCATTTTTTAAATACATAATTCACTTGTTTAGTAACCTTGAAAAAGAGCTCTTCCTTCCACTTAACCTAAATCTTCCTGCTGCAAAGGAAGCCTTGCTTATTGTCCCATCATTATATACATGGATTTCTCATATTATTCCACTTTATGTTGAAGGTAACTTTTAAATCTTCAGTTATGTTTCCTCAGTCTCTTTGAACATTATGACAGGTTTTATTTCTCATCTCAGTTCTATGCTTTCCCTCTTGTTCCTCATGTACACTGCTGGACAACAAGATGGAATGGACTAGAGATGACCTCTCATAGAGTAGGAAAGATGACTTTGTCATAAAGAGGAGGCTGAACTTCCTGCACAAAGTCCATTTTTCCTTCTCTGCAGGCACCATGATCCCAAAGTTTTTTTTGCAGCTGTTGATATTGTACAGATGTATATGCAGAAATACATATGCTAAGTAGATATAAAAGCATTAGAAGTGATTTGGGTTTCTAGATATATGGGTGAGTTACTCAAGTTCCTAAACTGTGAAATTAAATATCATAATACCTCACATTGAATTAATTAACATAAATTGCTCAGTACCATATTTATCCCAGAGTAGGTACTAACAAATAAATAACATCAATCACTGGACGAGTACACAGTACATTTGGACTTGAATTAATGTCTAGGGTGATACACAGATTCTGACTCATTTTAAGTCATTACATGAAGATTAAGTCATATACTTAGATTTGATAACTATTTTGTTAAAAAAAAAAAAAAGAATCATCTCTTTACTCATATAATTGTTACATTTCCTTAAAGCCAAGGTTTTCATCATGGGAGTCATGAGGATGTGCCTCTCAAATCTCCGGCTTCAGCGAGTGTAACTGACTTACGAACTCAGTTGCTGCCTTCCAACATTTTTTTAAATTTAATTTTAAGTTCCAAGATACATGTGCAGGACATGCAGGTTTGTTAAATAGGTAAACGTGTGCCATTCACAATAGAAAACACATGAAATCAATCCAAATGCCCATCAATGATAAATTGGATAAAGGAAATGTGGTACATATACACCATGGAATACTATGCAGCCAGCATTTCTTAAGATGTTCTCATGGACCCAACACACCCCACAGGTTTCTCCCAACCAGTATTGATCACGGCAGGGATAGTAAGGAACCTGGCCCTAGAAGATGAGGATTTTTCTTATATGTAACTATAGCTTGAGGACCCTCACACCCTTGGTGAGTCCTCATAGAATTGTACCACAGTCCAAGATGGCTCCATCTGACATTCTTTTCTTCCTTTTGTCCTTCACTGGGGGCAGACCTGCATCATGTCATCTCCTTCTCCCATTCCTTCCCTATTGCTGCTCATAGACCTCACCCCTAATCAGTCTCTTCAATTTCAGCATCTGTTGCTGGAGAGTCCAGATTGACAAATATAATAACCCATAATCTGTATGTAAAATTGTGTGTGCAGGTACATATATGTCCTTTTAATAGTAAGAATATCCATAAGTTTCATCAGCTGTTTAAATGGATCTGTGAGCAAAAAAAACTTAAAAACTACTCCCTCTTTAAATTCTATTCAAGTTGTGAAAAAATAGCACTAACTGTCCCAAAGTCAGAAAGGTGCTTAAGAAAGACCATTATAGAATGCACCAAATGCCTAAGTGCTGTTGGACATCATTTTGATATTCTAGGGATCTGAAATGTCAAATCTGGAATATCTACACTTATTGGCAATATAAAGTCATGTGAAATCGTATTATTTCTACTGTTGATGTTTGTTTCTTTTTTGCTTCCTGTGAGTTTTAAGTTCTTTCTTATTCTGCTTTACATCACATTCAACCTGCTATCTTTGGCATTTAAAAGTTTAACATCTTGCATTTAGCAAGTTGGCATTTAGAAAACATTTGTCATCATTAAGGAAAACTAAAAATTATTTGCAAAAGCTTTGTGACTCTTTGGAGACCCTTGAAAGTGATTATTTGGTTACATTGGAAAAAATCATTCAAATTTGATGGCAAAATTACTTTAAAAAATTAAATCATACACAAAAATCTTTCAAACCTTTACATTGTTAAACTTTCAGTGCACATTTTGCCATTTTAATCTTACTAGAGACCCAAAGGGTATCAGAACTTACAGATAGGGACTTGTATTTGATTACATTAAGCCATTTATTTAATATCTAATGCTAATAATCACCAAGGAGAAGACAGGGCTGGCTTCAAAACTATTCTTCTTTTTCCATCCTTAACTCTTGCAATAATGCTTGATGATTTATATTTTAATGCACCTACTTAAGTAAACAGTCTTTTATCTTCCCTCTTAAATGAAACAGGTAGCTTATTTATTTCTTCCCTTCTACTCTACTTAAACACAGTTTAGACTCTTGTGATTGCTTATAAACCACATCAATATCTGGCTTGTTAAGATTCTGTGATCAAAGTGCTGTGCCTCCATGTTGATCTCTTTGATCTATAAACAGACCCTAGTCATCTTGTCTCTGTAGTCCTGAGAGATCTTTACTACAAGTTGGCACTCTACTTTCCACCAGACCTGGTCTGATGCTCTTCAACTTCCAAATTTAATCTCATTGCTACCTATTGGGTTAACGTGACGTATTTCATTCCCTTCTTCAAAATAAGTTCTGTCTCATTTACAAGGGAGAGCACTTCTTAGAGCCATAATGTACAATTATGCTTGAAACCTGGAGATGAAGATCTTGACTTCAGGCAAGAGGTAAAAAGCTATTTCATCCTTTAGAGCAACTGAATATGTAGCTTTCAAGGGGCAGTTTTCTTCCTAAATCAGTCTCTGTCAACTGGTACTTCTATGATATACAAGTTAGAGAGAAGGAAAATAATAGAAATAATCTTCCAAATCAAAAAAGTGGCCTAAGAAATAAACAAACTCTCATCTTAGTAGCTATATAAGGCCTACTTATTTCTCCCAGGTGACCCCATATTAAAATTTGGAGGGGAAAAACACATTTCATAAATATTTGGTTATTAATATATACTTTTAAAATTACATGTAACAGAGTAATGAGTTATCACCAATGAATGCCCAAAGAATGGGAAGAATATTAAGAAAGAAAATAATATGCTTATTACAGGCAATGGTGAGCTCAAATGCAATAGCAAAAGCAAATCTAACTCCTATCTTTGCTAAATGAAAGGAATTTCCAGAAGTACCAAGCAGCAAATTATCATGCTGCAGAAAGGCTAATGACTCATGCTTATTTTCATATTATCAAGTAACACAAATGTTAAGGAAAGTTTAATTTACTTCCTTTGTTATGGGATATAGATAAAAGATTAAATGAAATAGCAAACATTTCACATACTATAGTTACTCTTACAATATGAATTTCTCCTTTATTACTTTTCCATTTCCTTCTCTCTACCCTGTCTGAAACAATTTGAAGACTATAAACCCCATGAGGGCAGGGACCTTGTCTGATTCAGCTTGCCAATACGTTTTCAATGCATAGGTGAATATACATATTATTAAGAGAAGAATTTGGACCAACCATCTTTATTGAATGTCTTCTCACTGGCCCTGTGCTAGACATAGATGATGTGAGGACTGTGATTAATTAGACAGTGTTTCTGCCCATAAAGAACTTATAACACTGTGACATAATAGAAATATACAAATCTAGCTATTTTGCACATCAGTGTAACTACTCTAATAGAGAAGAGATGTGGTATTCAAAAAAAAGCTGAGTTTTTGATGTTGAATCAAAAAGAGAATGAATCTAAAAATTCCTCTATATATGGAAATGTTTCATTTGAACTTAAAGACCAGCTTATGAACCATTAATTGGTTTGTTATTCTTGTTGGGCATCTCTGTATGAAGGACAAACAAGAGAAAAAAAAATCATTTAATTACAGTGTTACCTTCTGAGGGTAGATGTATTTTCTGAGCATCAGTCCAAAAAAAAAAAAAAAATCAAGGCAAAAAAGTAAAGTGAGAGGCATCACAGAAGAGATCAAGATGAAGGCAAAAAGGATGTAAGGAAACTGAGTAGTCTGTTGTGAAATTCTGACCTAAGAGGACACAAGCAAAAATCTTTATGCTTTGGATTAAGTATTACCAGAAGGTGAGGAATATTGACTTGGCTGAAATCAGTAAATGAAATAATACAAAGTTGAATAAATCGATACTAATGATGATCAGAATTGATATTTCACAAGAAATTTTAGCTTTTGAAAATAAATTTGGGGAGAGAGACGGTATGTCTTGTATTAGTCTCTCTCTGGTAACAGGCACATAGCATCCTAGTGATAAATGAGTGTTAAGCGAGTGAACTCGTGTGGATGAAACATGATAAAAGAGACAATGCATCTGAGATTACAGCTTTCTCAAATTAAGCTGAAGGGTGATAGCACAGAGTCTTAGGATACGTACGGATTTTGAAACAATACCAGTCTCAGTCTGAAGCTTGAATCCACCTTTATATCATGTCCATAACCTTGAAAAAATGTTCACAAGCTTCTAAAACTCAATGTCCTCATCTGTATAATGTGAATGGTAGAGTAACTAACTCATAAGATTTTTACAAGATTAAATGAAATAATATACATATAAAGTCTTTGTAAGCATCTTACACATATTAATTAACCAAATATTGTATAATTTCTATGCTATAATTTTGATTTATTTTAGCTGCTTCAATATCTGCAATCAGAAAATACACCAGAAAAAAAAGAAAAGAAAAGAAAAACCTTGAAGGGACAAGTAAGAAAGAAAAATAACGTGGAAAATGATCTGGGAGGAATCTAAAATGAGATAAATAAAACTTTTTCATGTGGTAATAAGGAATAAGGGGCAAAATTTGAATGTACCATGCTTCCCTGCAATTTGACATAATTCACATTACGTTATATAGATGTCAACTGAAGCACCTTAATTAAATCATCTCAAACAGAGAGGCTGCAGGTTGACTCCTCTGTCATCCAAACTGGTCTTCAGGGGCCCTTCTAACCAAATCAAGTAAGTCAAAAGCTATTTCTGTCTTTTTTTTTTTCTCCAGACTCAAAATGATACAGAGTCAACACCACAGTCAGCAATAGATTGATTGTGGCCTATGGGAAGTCACATGGCTCAGTGTGCAGACTCTACAGCTGCTTCTCAAGGTCAAGCATACCTTGCTTCAATGAGATATTTATTCCCGAGGACATGGTACCAGTTCTAAACTTTTCTTGAGGACCTAGATGAAACATTTCCCCAGAGGACATTTTTACTGGGAAAAGCTTGTGGTGGCCTGTGCAGTCTATGAAAAAAAACTCACCTGAAAATTTGGTTCGTTTGCCTCATTACTGAAAGAAAAATGTGCTCCAAGGCTGCAGTAAAATTATTGTAGGATAAATAGGCTTTTAGGCACCTTCCCGTATATAATATTGAAAAATGGTGATATGTTATTCTGAAGGGATTACCAAAAAGTTTTGGAGTAAACATTTTAATTCAAAATTGCATATTTTATAATGCAAACTGTTCTCTTCTCCTTTAACTGTCCTTTAATAAATACTCGGTTTCAATAGTAGCATTCTTCATTCAGTTTCTATAAATGTTACTGCCTATATGTATTTATGTCTATCATTTTCATAATAGTCAAGTATAGTCTTTAACTGCATTTTATTTTACTTTTACTTCTTCTCAAGTCCAAATTGAACTTCTACTCAAGTTCAAGTCCACTAAGTACAGGTAGATGGATTGATTTTTTCAGAGTTCACACAGCAAACATTTATTAAATTTCTATAATATACAGGAAGAACCCATAATACTCTAGAAGATAGCATGATATAGTAGCGGAAAGTATAGTTTAAAGACCTGTGACCTTAGCTATAAACTCAGCTTCTGGAGTTACAGCCTTATGATATTTGGCCATTTTACTTTCACTTACTAAGCTGAAGTTTCCCTATATGCATAACAGTACTAATGGTGCCTATTAGCAGAATCTCTTTGAGAGTTCAATAAAGTAATATGCACAGCCCAGACATTCCCTAATAGATAACACGTATTCAATAAATGTGAGTCCCCTCCCCAAGCCCTAACTCTCAGTTACCGAATAGCTACATGATAAATGTGTCATACTCCCAGGAGCAGAGATAATTATTATATTTATAACTAAAATCTGTGCTTCTGTATTAATCATTCTACAGCAATTCCTGCGTTACACAGGCTCCTCCGTTATACCAAACAAAACTAAAGGAGACTTGAGATTTCCTGAACTGTATTACATCTCATTTGGGATACTTTCTAAACAAGTACAAGGAATCCTGGCACTCCAAGTCTGAATACATTCATAGATTTGTCTTCAGCTTGTCTTATGCAGTGTCTTAGATATATAGCACTTTATAGTTTATAAATGAGCACAGTTAATTTACATACCCCTGGGTAGTTTTGATTTGGTTTTATTTAAAAAGGAACACTCTATCAAACACCAGAGTTTATCCTTTAAATAATTAGGAAGAGTTTTATTAAATTCCACCAAGGCTATTCTTTCAACTTAAAGGTTGTAATTTCTAGGTAGAGGAAGGTTTTAATTACCTCCTTAACCCCTCTCAATTCCGCTATGATTAATAACTGATTGTAATTTGCCTCCTCCTGGGCCATTCTTGGCCTGGTATTCACAGCATTATAAGTTCTTTCTTCTGCCTTAACTGCCTCCTCAAAACTGGAAATTTGCTAACACTTTATTCTGTTTCTCAGTCCTTCCACCTAGTAAAAGGACCGTCTATTTGATATCCTGATATTTCAGAAGGGCTACAGTATTTTTCACATTATTTTGCACTTTTTAAAATTACATACATTGTAGGTAATCAGTCAATATTGTTGACTGACAGGTTTTTCTCCATTATTTTAAAAATTAGAATTAAGGGGTGATATGTGTTCTCTTATTACACATTTATGTGAATCAGCTCTTATAGTCCTCTAGATTCAGATTAAATATGAACTAAATGAGGAGAAAAGAGGATATAAAAGAGAAAGTATCCAGGTTCTGCTATGGTTCCACACCTGGAGAAGACTACAGAGGAGTCACAGATGTCCAGTGATTCTGTCCCATTTGGTCCATCTGGCTCCATTACAACTTTACTCTTTCATAAAGTTAGCAATGCATTAGTCAACTCTTTGAGTAATTTTCTCAAATCTGACTACTGTCCTTGTTCCTGGCTCTTAATTCTTAGGGAAAATTAGTTACCCCTTTTTGTCTCTTCCCAAGAAGGATGAAACCACATTGTCCTCTTTTTCTAGTTTTTGAAGCATTAATGAATGTGTAGGTCCCCAGGAGGATGTTATTCTACAGTGGGGCTGTAAAAAAAAAATGACTAAAATGGTAAATGAAACAACACAGATGTGGACTGCCAATGAATAGTGCAGCACAGAAGTTGCAAATGGAGATTCTGGAGTCAGACTCCCTGAGCATGAATTCTGGGCACTACTTTCTAGTTGTATAACCCTGAGCAAGTTACTTAAAACCCCCAAGCTTCTATGTCATCTGTAAAATATAAATAATAATATTATCTCCCTCACAGGGGTTCTTTGAAGATTAAAATAAATAACATGTTATATGGTCAATATTGCCATTTGAAACACAGTCAGGGCCAATAAATATTAGCTAATTATTGTCATAGAAAGATACCTAGAGCTAATTTTGAATGGATTATAACAGAAATCAGAATACTCAAGAAACAGAACCCACAGTGTAAATGCACTGAGAAATGAGTAAATGAAAAACCAAAGGTCCCAAGTGCTTTTCTAATATGTCTTATTAACAACATCAAAAAGAATCTCTTTATTTCAAGAAAAACACTTTGATCTCTCGGGATACAGAAAACCAAACACTGCATGTTCTCACTCATAGGTGGGAATTGAACAATGAGATCACTTGGACTCGGGAAGGGGAACATCACACACCGGGGCCTATCATGGGGAGGGGGGAGGGGGGAGGGATTGCATTGGGAGTTATACCTGATATAAATGATGAATTGATGGGTGCTGACGAGATGATGGGTGCAGCACACCAACATGGCACAAGTATACATATGTAACAAACCTGCACGTTATGCACATGTACCCTAGAACTTAAAGTATAATAAAAAAAAAATTAAAAAAAAAAGAAACTAGAAAAAAAAAGAAAAAGAAAGAAGCAAAAGCAAAATAGTACAACTCTATGTGACTGATCACTGCAGATATCCTCTGATGCAACCATCAGGTTGTGCTGCAAAGGCTAAATGAGCAGTGTTGCTAGAAGGAAGGAGAATCCAGTAAGGGAAACTTCTGCTTGGGGTCCTTGAAAATTCATCTCTCAGAAAATGAAGCAAACAACAAAGGAATTGTACCAACTCTCTTTAATTGATAAATAATTTATGGGTGATCAGCAGGAACATCCATCCAGGCGGTTGATTAAATGCCAAGTATTTTGATAGCAGAAAGTTACTATGGCAGGCCTCATAGGAGAAGGAAAGTGACCCCAGCAATCAATGCCAGTCCATATATTGATAGATGTTGCACAGTCTCTTCCAAGCAGGCTATTTGCCCACCCTCCTCCCCTTGATCACTAGCAGGAAAAGTTACCTCCTCTGTGAGTTTCTTTCTCTCGTCAAAATGATAGAGGTTAAATGTGGATAAGGAAGGCAATTAAAATAGATCTGTCATGAGTGTGTTATCCCAGTGTGCCATCCTGATTTCCTTCTCTAGTGTGAACTGCTACCGGAGGATGGTAATTGAAATTCATCAGTGTTGACAGCTGATGACTAATATGGAGCTTTTCATTATGTATCCCTCCTGGAATAGAAAAGAGATGAATACATACTAAACTCCAGATGGAGGCAACCACAGGACAGAGAAAAACAGACACTAATTAAGGCAGTAGTGGAATGACTGTTTGGGAAAAACCTGGGACCCTCTGAAACCAAATTTTATAGAAAGAGAGATAGCATTAGTTTTCTTCCTCCTCTGTCTGTGTAGCATTTCCAACATTACCATTTTCCTCGTGGTCCATGTATGTTTATATCAACTGAAAGCCCCACCAACTATCCTTTGGCAGAGTAAGTTTGGAAAGAATTTGTGAGTTCCACTGCTTCTTCAAGTTTGAAAATGTAATTTTATAGTAGTGAAACCCAGGAGTCATTCCATTTACTCACTTGTATTATTTTATAGTTTATATATGATTTTCCTATGTATCAGAATTGTTAAAGTAAACTGATTAATTGTATTATCCAAGTATAATTCTGCCAAAAGATCCCAAGAAATCACCTTTAATTAAATTTTGGCTGAGTTTTTGCATTGGTCAAAAATAAATACTCATGTCAATGGATTTTTGACATGTGGAACAGAAAGTAAAAGGACTCAAAGGTGGAGTGCAATGTCTAAATGAATGATTATCGCATAACAATTTATGCCAAACTCAGTGGCTGACACTGACTCATTTATTATAACATACAAATCTGTGGGTCAGGAATTTGAGCAGGATTCAGTTTCAGTTCTTCAGTTCTGCATGGCATTGATAGAGTCTCCACAATAGTGTTCCGTTGGCAGATGGGCTGGTTTTGAGGGCCTAAGAGGGCTTCACTTACATTTCAGGTGGTATTAACTATATTATCTTACTCTCTGTAGTCTTCATGCTCTGGCATCTGGGTCCTTAGGAGACACTTCCCTGCCACTGATCTAATTCCAAGACATAATAAGCTATTCCCTGTGAGAGAACCTTTCATTTGCAAACCAACCAATCCAAATACACTCTCACAGGGAATTGGAAGCAATATCTATAAGGCTGGGCTCTCTAGAATATCATGGAGTCCCTACACATCATGCCAGAGTAGTCAGACATTTTACATGGCATCTCAAGGATTCCAGAAAGGGTGCATAACGAGACTTGAAGAGCAGCTGCAAGACTTCTTATGACCTTGCCTGGGAAGCCTCAGAATGCCACTTCCTCTGAACTGGTCAAGTAGGTAGCTAGGAAAACCCAATTAGACTCCATCTCGCAATGCGCAGAACAATAAAGCATTTGCAACCATTTTCAATTTACCATGAGCAAGTTCTCTTTGGCCAAGTTTTTACAGATCCCTAATTCATGATCATTGTCAGTGATCATTCTGAAGGTATGGTAAATGAAGTTATTTCCTAGTTTTGTCATCTCTTGGGGATTAAACAGTCTTTTCCAGGAGCATCACGTAGGATTTCTGTATGTTTTCAGACCAAGTTAATCTGATTAATGCAGTTTCTGCTGCAGAAAACAAGGAAAATAAAAGCAAAACAGGGTGGCAGGAGTTTCACCTCAGCGGATACGTTTTGTCACATGCCCATGGGGAGAGTGACACAAATAAGCATCTACTGATTTCATAGAGGGAGGCATGACATTATGATAATTATTAAGAGTAAGGAAATAGAAATAGTCCCTAGAGGTGTGCACACGCCCCTAAAGAGGCATTAGCATTGAGTTTGTGTCCTATTTGTTTTCTAAACACATGCTTTCTAAACATGTAGTTGCATTTGAATATAATGAGTATAATTTACTCTTACTGACCAAAATTACCTTAAATGTGAAAATGATGAAGCTTAAAAGTGGATAACTTAGCTAATCAATCACCAGCGTGCTAATGGCCCCCCATTTCACCAGGAACGCTTTCCCTCAGGGCTAGCAAGCTAAGAGCTAAATTCCATGCTATGACTGCATTTAGTGTTCTTGGGTTAACTCAATCTCTGATGGAAATGTTGTCACCACCAAAGAAGAAAGGGAAGAGAATGCAAAATATGTCCAAGTCATGTTTCACTCTCTTTAGTCTGAACTGTGACAACAGACAGTTAGATATGCAATGATGCCAATTTATTTTCTATCAACATGTGGTAAAATATGAATGGACCCTGCATCCAATTACATAAAGAATATTACACAAGCATCTTCCTTACATTTCACTAAAAAGGAGCAGTCATTCTGCTGGACTATATTCAAGAAGTTATTGCTTTCCTATCGCCAGACAATTGTACTATTTTACATAATCAGTATTCAGAGGATGGTATTTTGCTAATAAGCAAAATCCTACAATGACAATTTAAGTGGTTTGAAACATGCATGAGATAATTTGGAGTCACAGCTCTGCCAGTTGCTAAACAAGTGCAGCAGGAATGTAGGCTCTCTAAGCATCTAGAGTGTTGCTGGGGAAACAGCCTGTCCTGTTTGATCAAGGAAACTTTGCTAACATCAAGTCAGGAGCTCAAGTTAACATCATCATTTCAGACTCTTACTAGGGGAGATTAAGCATCTTCACTGGATAACTTTATTGCTCATGATGAGGTGGGGACATAGAACAGACAGATGGTTTTTAGTGGTTGGGGTGCAAACTCATGCTGGACTAATAAAAGACCTCTGTCTGAGACCCAACTTTGCTGCCAATTAGGACTGAAAGCTTGGGTAAGAAACTTAATCTCTCTCAAAATTGTTCTTCATCTGTTTAAAAAATAAAATTAGGACTTACCTCCTAGAGCTCTAAGTATTAATTGAAATTTTACATGTAAAACCATGGAAAGTCTGACAAATAATAAGTATTCAATAAAAGTTAACATCTGTTGTTTAAATGGGGAATTAACATCTTTTGGAAATGGTTAACCCTACATAAATGGGCTTTAGGGAATAATTAAATCTCCAGAAAATGTGACAAAATTCTGGGAAGACATTTCATAGCTTTTGTCAAAATTCTGAATGGGCCCAAAAACAACAACAGAAAAAGTAAGAATCATTACATTACATATTTTCCAGTAGAGAAGACATGTTTATAAACTTTCAACAAATATTTCTGAAGTTTCACTAAGTGCCAGACACAGTGCTGTCCTGGGGATACAACAAGAGTCTAAATGTCTTCCCTTAGAAAGGTGGGCTTGGAGGGAGGGAGTACAGACATCAATTACTACTCCATAAATAAATGTGAAATATGACAAATCTTATGAAAGTAAAGATCAGAGTACTACCAAATATACATTAGGGGAAACCAATCTAGGTCATTTGTTAGACAGTTGTGTTCAAGCCTAGTTTCGGAGATTTGATTCTATGGGTTGGTGTGGATAGAGGCTTAGTTTCCTCATACTTGGTGGGGGATGAATTAAGAGCTAGTGGCTGTAGTCCTGGGTCACATGGTTGGGAGCAGTGTGCGCATTTACTGTTTCTCCTCAAATATTCTACCTGGCACCCACCCCCACACCCAAGCAACCCAGCACTCTTACTGATTTGGCTAAGGTCTAGATTCACCACACAGCTGACCCTTTCTTCCTGTTCTATAACTAATGTATTTCAAAACTTCAACATTACTACAGACATATTGGAAACATAACACATATTAATTTTTTCCAACAAATTCCCCTTTCACTGTCAATCCATTAAGTTACACTTTCCTGCTTGGAAGCCATTCCTTAGACAATGTTTTGCTTCTATACAGTATTTTTTGCATTTATCATTTTAAAGTATCTGCAAGTATATCTACATGTAAATACAAATTTACATAAATGCATTAATGGTTTATAGCATATTTGCCTTATCTTGGGTGATCTTTCATTTTGTTTTGCTTTTTTTTTACTTTCACTTCCCCCTCCCAACCATATCACCATACCTATAACATGCCTTTATTAACAATTCATCTAGTATTATGTGTGTATCAATATAAAAACTATCATTATCAATATTCATAGTCATGTGTGTAGATAAGCTTACGTAGTCATATGTAATATTTTGCATATGTGATACTATACATGTTGTAATACATCATATAGACAGATAATGTTTGCTTAAAAAAGTAAATCTTACAATACTTTAATCTCTCTCTTCTTAGTTAGTATCTCATAGACATTCCTCCAAGTCAATTGTTATAGCTCTACCTAATTTTTTAGTGGTTGCATAATATTTCATGATGTGGACATACCATGATTGCTTTGATAGTTTCCTTAATGTTAGATACTCACTTTTTTCAGGATATTATACCATGATCAACACTGTAATAAATACCTCTGCCTGTATAATCTTATATGTTGGTCATTCCCAAAAAAGGGATCTGCTCAGTCAAAAGTCATACATCTGTGTAATTTTACAGGCAATTTGTCTTCCAAAATGACTAAGCAATTCATTTTGTTTCCACTAATCCTCACATGTGGGGTACTCAGTGATAACTGCTATGCCCTGTTTTCAACCTATGAGCTTCTCTGGAGGACTTTACCCTACCAGGAGTTACAAAAGTCACAATCCAACCACATTGTTGACCATGTGCCTTGAACTCTATTTGATCATTTAAGAAGTATTTATTGAGCTCCTACTATATGCCAGTTGTTTTACTGGACATCTTGGGATACAGAGATAAATAAGATAGCTAAAAGCTAATATGGTGAATGTCACAAAAAAGTGAAATCTGAGGTTCTGGCATGTATGTGGTAAGGGAAGGTAAGTTCTAGGGAGAGTTTCCAGAATAAAAAAAAATTCAACTTTGTTTCTAAACTCATTGTATTTGTTTGCTGTGACTGTTACAACAACTTACCATAAATTTACTAGTTTAAAATAAGAGAAATTTATCATTTCACAATTCTGCAGACCAGAAGTCCAAAATCACTTTGGTAGGACCTGAATCAAGGTGTTGTCAGGACTTCACTCCCTCCAGAGGCTCTAATGGACAATTCATTCCTTGCTTCAGCCAGAATCTGATGGCTGCCAGCATTCCTTAGCTTGTGGTTACGTCACTTTAATCTTCCTCTTCTTCTCTTTTGTCTGTGTCAAGTCTTCCTCCATCCGCCTCTCATAAGGATACTTGTAATTGCATTTAGGACCCATCTGGGATAATCCACGATAATCTCCTTATCTCAAAATCACAAATTTAATCACATCTGCAAAGCCATTATTAGCCATGTAAAGTAATAATCACAGGCTGCAGGAATTGGGATATAAATATCTTTGTGGAGGGAGAAGAGAGGAGGGGCATTGTTCAGCCTACCACACTCATTTATTTAATTTTAAAAATTTTTTACATTGGATTTATATTCAGAGATTCTTATTTTTAATGAGAAAAAATAGCATATATCTTATTCATGATTTTGGAAAAATAATATAAGCAGTGATTAAGAAAGTATGTGAGCTTAATCTAGATTGCTTGGATACAATGGGAGTCTGAAACATCCATTTGGTCATTCTAAGCCCTGATTTTATCATGTTAATACAGTAACTACCTCCTAGGGACTCTGTTGTTTTTATATCTGAGATAAAAGAGATAATACTTGTAAAGCACTTGGCATATGAGTATGTAATAAACATTAGCTACCATGATTTAACTTTTCAGACGTAACACCATTCTGAGGGTTAAATGATTGGCTGTTTCTAGCTAAGCCAATTTTTCTTGCCATAGTTCCAAATAGCTCCAAATATTAGCACATGCTTCTTTTCTCCTCACAGTTTACAAAATCACTTTCTATTGTGAGTTCCCCTTTATCATTCCAGCCTTTTTCAGTCCTTTATTTTCTCCAGCTAATTCATGTGTTTCCAGCTTTGTCCCAACTGCATAATCAAGTTTCCAGTTTGCCTTGCCCCAACACTGTGTTGAATGAGGACACTGTCTACTTATCCATTTATTCATATTTGTTAGTTTATATATTTTATTTATCAAATATTATAATATTTTCATGAGCTAAATCAATTATTTAGAGTCCTAAAGTGAACAGAATTTGTTTCTACTTCTATATTAAAGAGAAAAGTAAATCACCAAACTCACTGGCTACTTTGTAAAAAGAAAAAAATTAAAAATAATTTGTTAAACATTGTGTGTGTTCAACATTTATATCTGTATATGTGTGTATGTATGTGTGTGTGCCTTTAAGTTGGCATAAATCTATCCAGTCTCTTAGAGTACTCAGTTTCTAGTTGGCATTTACATTTCACAAGAAATAACCCGTCATTTAGCCGTGATAGACATTGCTTGTAGGTCATTGATGCAATCTATTTAGCTGAGATTTGGCTTCAAAGTCATTCCAAATGGGATACTTCACAATCACCAATTTGTCAAAACTGACACCTGGGGGGAAACCCCTTTACCATTCTTGGGTAGACTCACCCTTCTTGACTTTCCTCTATGTCTTAGTCCATCTTCTGTTGCTATAACGGAGTATCACAGACTGGGCAATTTATAAAGAAAAGGAATTTATTTAGCTCATAATTCTGGAGGCTGGCAAGTACAAGAACATGGTGCTGGCATCTTATGAGGACCTTCATGCTGCATGATAACATAGGGGAGGACATCACATGGTGAGAGAGAAGAGTGTTCCAGCTCAGATCTCTCCTCCTCTTCTTATAAAACCATCAGTCCCATCACAGGGGCCCTATGCTGATGATGTTATCTAATCTTTTTTTTTTTTTTAAAGATGGAGTCTTAATACGTTGCCAAGGCTGGCCTTGAACTCCTAGGCTCAAGCAATTCTGCCACCTCAGCCTCTTGAGTAGCTGGGATTAGGTCATCTTAATTACTTCCTAGAAGCCCCACCTCCAAATGCCATCAACATATGAATTTGGGAATTAAGTTTTCAACATATGAAATTTGAGAAACACACTCAAATTATAGCACTCTGCATTTGAAATGTGGTGATAAATTTCCTTGGGTAAATGCTGTTGGCAGTGTATTTCCATCTCATGAAAATCATCCACAGGGAAACTGTGTTTTTAACCATGCCATGCGTTTATTAGAAATATAACACTATCTGCTACTTTATTCAGTGAGTTCCTTTCTCAATTTATTAAGATTTTAATAGCCAGAAGTCAGAAGAAGTAGGAGGGCATGCTCTATTTTCCCTTTGACATACATAATTTTTTCCTTTTCCACTCTGTGACACTTTCTCTGTTTTTTTTTCTCTTCCTAAACAAAATAGTAATAATAAATATTCATTGTTTAAAAATGATATGTAGCATTTAAAATTCTCTGCATGCGCTTTCAGATGTTCTAAGTCTAACCAAAAGTAACGATGTGTTCTGAAGTGCTTTGCAGTTGTGAATTACTGATATTGTTTATAACATCACCATAGGAAATCCAGTAGATTCTGAAGTGAAAGACAAAGTTCTCCTATGAGAAGACAGATGACTGACACCCCAGAGGAGTATAGAAAATTAAAAATATTACAGACTAAATTGACCATCTGTCTTAAAACCTAAATGTTGATTCTGTTGCAAGTCTGGCAATAGAGTAAGAAAACTGAAGTGTGTGTGTGTGTGTGTGTGTGTGTAACAAAGTCAAAAATCATTCTGGAGACTCATCTTCCTAAATGGTACTGGTATACTTCAGACCAGTACTCCCTCAACTGTAACTTATGCTTTGTAGTCAAACAGTTATAGACTCCAATTCTGTTCCTGGGCCCTATTAGCTGGTAACCTTAAACAAATTACCATGCCTCTCTGAGCCTACTGTTTTCCTCATTTCTGTAAAGAAAAATTGAATATTGTCTGTGTAAAGCATGCAGCACAGTGCCTGGACATAATACAGTTCATTAAATGCTAGCTTTGTTTCTCCAAGGAGACGACGTGCCCTGAGCTGGGGAAGGTCAAGTAGACTTTCTTTGAAATTCAGGTACTAGAAATATTTTAGTGATCAACAATTTCCTATCAGAGATGACTGGGAGATGCTAATTTTAAAATGTTAAACTGACTTCTATACACTCCAATTATGTTAATATCTGAAAGCAAAGTACTGGGGTGATTTTCAGTAGTTCAAGTTACATTAATTGTAAAGGTGAATTCAGAAGCTTCCCATTTCTAACTATCGAATTTTTAGAACTGATGCTTATAAAATGAACATTAAAACTTGGATAATTTTTTTCTGCTCTCTGGATAGCAATTGCAAAGGACACCATGGTTTGATACCTTACGTGATTTAGTACCAGGAGGGGCTGCTACTGCATGGAGTAAAACTATAACACAAGTAGAGAAGCATGAACCCTGAAAATACCCCTCAACTTCACTCTTTAAGCTGAGTTGCTTCAATTGTATATGTTATATGCTATGAGCTTCTGCTTAAAATGATTTTTAAAAGACTTTATACCAAAAAAAAAAAAAAAAAAATTAAACCACTGCTTTAAGAGAGCATACTCTCTTCTTGTTCTGACCCTATCTATACCTCTCTGATCCCATTCCAGGCTATAATATTCCTTACTCAATTTAGCCACTCACATTCTTTCCATGTCTTAAATGTGGCAAGCTCTTTCTTACCTTAAGGAGTTTTACACAGGCTATTTCTTCTTTTGCAAACCTTTTCCCACCACTCTTCAACTGACCAATAATTACTAAGTCCTTATTCTTTGGTTCTCTGCTTATTTATCCCCTTAAAGAGGCCTTTCTTGTACCACACCACCATCTAAGGTTTTCCCTTAGAATTCTTGGGTAAAAAACAGAGCACCTAATTAAATTTGAACTTTAGACAAACTACAAATACTTTTAAAAAATTTATTATTATTTTTATGGATATGTCATAGTCATACATATTTATGGGGCACATGTGATTTTTTATAATACAAACATACAATGTGTAATGATCAAATCTAGGTAATTGCAATATACATCACCTCAAACATTTATCATTTCTTTGTGTTGGGAACATTCCAAATCTTCTAACTATTTTAAAACATACAACAAATTATTGTTAACTATAGATGTCATTTTGTGCTACTGTACACTAGATCGTATTCATTCTATCTGACAGTAATTTTTACCCATTAATCTACCCCTCTTTATCCTCTCACCACTTTCACCAACCCCCTTAGCCTCCGATAGTCACCAGTCTATTCACTACCTTCAAGAAATCGCTTTTTGTTGTTGTTGTTGTTTTGTTTTGTTTTGTTTTTTACCTTCCATATATGAGTGAGAATATGAAATATTTGTCTTTCTGTGCCTGGCTTATTTTACTTAATGTAATGTACTTCAGTTCCATCCATGTTGCTATGAAAGACAAGATCTTACTTTTTATTTTGGAATAATTTCCCATCGTGTATACTTAACACATTTTCTTTATCTGTTTATTTGTAGACACCTGGTTGATTCCATATCTTAGCTCTTACAAATAGTGCTGCAATAAGCATGAGAGTGCCAATAGCTCTTCAATAAACTGATTTGCTTCTCTTGAATATGTACCCAGAGTGGGATTGCTGAATCATACAGTATTTGTGTTTTTTGATTTTTGAGGAATCTTAATACTATTTTCTATAGCGACTGTGTCAATTTATATTCACATCAACAGTGTATGAGCATTCTCCATTCTCTGCATCCTCACCAGAATTTATTTTCTATCTTTTTGATAGTAGTCATTTTAACTAGGGTTAAATGATACATCATTGTGGTTTTGATTTGCATTCCTCTGATTAGTAGTGTTGAGCATTTTTTTCGTATACTTTTTGGCCATTTGTATGTCTTCTTTTGAGAAATGTTTATTCAGATTTTTTGCCCACTTTTAAATTGAACTATTTGGGTTTTTGCCATTGAACTTTCTGAGTTCCTCATAACAATACTGAGCAAAAATAACAAAGCTGGAGGTATCACATTACCTGACTTCAGTTTATACCTCAAAGCTCTAGTAGCCAAAATACCATGATACTGGTGTAAAAACAGACACATAGACCAATGGAACAAATAACTCAGAAATAAAGACATGTATTTACAGCCAACTTCTTTTTAACAAAGGGACCAAGAACATACACTGGGGAAAGGACAGTCTCATCAAATAATAGTGCTGAAAAAACATAGATACTCATATAAAGAATGAAACTAGACCCCTATTTCTCATCATGTAAGAAAAATCAAAACAAAATTGGTTAAAGGCTAAAATGTGAGACCCAAAACTATGAAACTACTAGAACAAACATTGGGAACATTTTTCAGGACTTTGATCAGGAAAAACGTTTTTTGAATAAGACCTCAAAAGCACAGAAAACCAAACGTGCATTGACAAATGGAATTACATGAAGCCAAAACGTTCCTGCATAGCAAACAATCAAGAAATTAAAGAGACAACCTAAAAAAAATGGAAGAAAATATTTGCAAATTATACATGTGAAAAGGGATTATCAAAAACAACAAAGATTATTTTGTATTTATCTTAAATTCAAGTTTATACGGGCATCGTGTGTTTTTATTTGCTAAATCTGGCAACTCTAGTTTTTCTTATTATATTTTTTCTCAGCGACCTGTAGTTTTCCTTTATGGCAGTGTCATTTTAATTTTGATTATTTATTGAACGCATTTTTATCCACTCCACTCTAAAGCTGGTGGGAAGGATTAATCTGTTTATTTTTCTTCTATGTATCCAGCAATCAGTATAGTGCCCAGCACAAAAGGTTGTAAAAATAATCTGCATTAGTTGAATTAATGAATCCATAAATACAAAAATGGAGATAGGTATGAGTTTGTGTCCCAATATTTATAAATTTCAATGTCAGTTATGATTATTTGTTTCTGAAATCAGTTTTGAACTATATAATTTCCCACACTAACTTGAAGTGAAAATTCCTTGATTACATACTTTACAATAAAGCAACTGTTCATTAAGACATTCAGTGTAATGATTTTTGAAATTCCAAAATAGCACCAAAAAGCCATAATAATAGATATGGTTATTAGGCAACTACCATGCACCAGATTCTTTAATTTTAAGGGGATCAGAATATGCCACCTCAAAATATGCCACTTTGACAAGATTTATTTTGAGCTGCACGTAAATGAGAATCAACAGATAGAGAAAGACTTGTCAGAGGTTCCCTTATCCAACTAAGAGCAGAAACTTCTGAGAAATGAGGACTGCCATAAAACTCCTCTCCTAGGGTAGTTTTATGGCCATGAAGATATGGAGAGTCAACCCCTAGATGGGTATGCAAACAAATCTTCCTAAAATTAACCTTTATCTTTTACGACATAATTTTCATTATATATATAAGTTCCAGTGTATTTTCTTGTTACTTTCCTACAATTTGTCACCCCAAACCCAAACCCCTTTTTCCTTGTCTTATCATATCTTCATAATTTATCATTCTTAGTTTTTTTCACAAAGGTATATAAGGCCTCAGGCCTATCAATTTTGGGGGGATCTATACTTTTCTACAAAGACCTCTATATACATATATACTAATAAATCTTTTCTCCTATGTAATCTGTCTTTTGACAGTCTAATTTGTAGAGCCCCAACCACTGAACTGAAGAAGGTAAAGGAAAACATTTTTGTTTGTTTGTTTCCTTCTGAATTACATGACCTCTAGTGCTTGAATGGCCCTTCGATCTAAGTATTAGATCTCTTTTGCAGAAGAGAAAATTAAGGTTAAAATACTTGTCCCAGATCACAAGGAAAATGTACACAAGACTCTAGATTGTTTCAGTCAATCCTCATTTGACTTTGTCATGTTTAAACTAACATTTCTCAGACCTCCTTCAAGCTAGAGCTCTAAATGTGAATTCACTTCTACCCATTACATATACCAATGCAAGATTGGGACAGTGGAAATGAGGCCAAGGCTGCCTTCTTGTGGCTCATGGCTTTTGTTGCTGGCAAGCAAGCACCTTGAAAATCTGAGGGTTTTCTATAGTAGCAATTCCAGGTCATTGCCCAATCTCTTGGATGTTGGGAGGCAGTTACAGCAGTGGTGCTGGAAGAGATGCTTGCTTCCAGCATATCTATGGGGAAACCTCAGAAGTAACTCTTCCCTAGGAGAGTTGTTCTATGTCTCACTCTTGGAGTCACTAGAAGCTGTTTTTTCAGCCCTTCTTATAATCAGGTAAGTATCTAATCCACTGTATTACCCTACCGTCTGCTTTAAATACCTACAGTGGATTCTATTTCCTGCCCTAAATACTGAATATTGACTGATACAGCAAGTAATCAACAGACTTTAAATTTTATTCCAAGTCTTGCTTTTGTCACCATATCTTTATAATATGGTAGGGGTGGGTACACACACACACACACACACACACACACACACATACACAAAAAGCAGGTGAAATTTGCTCCTTATTTGCATGACAGTTAGAAAAGTGTATTGTAAAGTTATATTCTAATGTGAATGATTGTAATAAAGACTCTGACTCTATTTTGTAAAATGCTTGACAGCTGATAGCTTTTAACCCTTCCCTTTTCCCTTCCCCTTCTGGGCCATATACAGTCATGCTGATAACAAAACCCAGGTGCTTCCTTTGACTCTGTTAGGAAGAAACCACCTGCAGGAGCCATCACCTGGTCCAACCTATGTAATCACCATAAAAACCCCAAACCATTCCCTTTTCCTTATTTCCCAAGACATTTTGGACAACTTGGGGGCCTGCCCTGCTCTCCCCAGAAAGCCTCTGTATGTGAGTAATAAATCTTTCATATTCTTTTGCTGTGCATATGGTATCAGTCTTGACATCCAGACCAAATTTTGGATGAGGAAGTCTATCCTTCTTTTTCAGCCTGAACATAATAAGAACTATAGGTGTTATCACATTGCCTACAAACAATTTAAGTAAGACATTTAAAAAGAAAACAAAAAGAAAAAGCAAGAATATCTGATCTAACTGGAGGTAAGCCTGACTAAAATCCCTTAAGGACGAAGCAGCTTTATTTGAAGAACGCTTAACTATAAACATATGTGAAATATCTGTGCATTAAAATTTTTTATGTGAAATCCAATTGTGATTCATTCTAATAGCTTCAATAGAAACACAATTACTTCCCACATCCAAGTATTTTCAGAAATAGCCATTGTGTTAAAGAGCAGCTTTAATGCACAACTAATTTGAGGCTGTTAAATATTTTAACTACTGAGTGAGTGATAAGAATTAATATTTCAGGATTAAAATTCATTGATTATTGAATTTCTGCTATCTAGTCACTATAAACCAATGATTAATGTTATTTCTATGGAATATCTTTTACTTAAAAAGTTGATAACTCTAACAGCCTGAGCAGGGTCATAAATAACACTTACAGATACCACAGCATTTCAAAGTAGCCTCAAAGGAAGATAGCACCTCTCCATTAGAGATCTATTTATGTCTCAACAAGAAGAAACAAAAATCACAAAATTTTTGGCCTAGAAAGATGATTGGCACCTTGATCTTTAAGCTCTTAATTACAGAAGAAGGAGTAATTCATATAAGTTGGGAGTCCAATGGCCCATGAGTGAAAGTGCTGGTACCATATAGGCACCAGATCTTCCAACAATCATCTCGGTGTTCTCATACCTTAAATATCTCTGTAGGATTTCTGATGGGAAGCCAATAGTCCTAATGCTAGAAAACATATTTCTTGAATCTTATAATATATATTAAATAAATCCATTTCTCTAGTCAAGAAAATTGCTTTCATACACTCACCAGCTTGTGAACAGAGTTGCTGCTAGCCTAGATGGCACATTTGTGCAAGGAAAAAAAGGCAGTTCCTCTAGAATCTTTGCACTTCTCTGTCAGTCTAAAATTATTGCAAAGCTAGAAACTTATTTTTAAGATGTACGTTAGATTTAATCATCTGATCTGATTGATATCTTTTGACTTTCAGAAAAATCATCAATTTGTTTATTTGCAAACTAGACAAAGTAAGAATACTGATCTCATTGGACTGTTGCAAGGATGAAATTAAATAATAAATACATACAAAGCATTTAGCATTAATCCTGACACTTCGTAAGAACAAAAACAAGTGTTTGCCATTTCTGTTAGCGAACCTCAAAAGTAGCTTTTCTCTCTTCCCTTCCCATTCCCTTCTGTACCTATTAGAACATGCAGGGAATGTTAGCCATATTGTCAAATTATTCAGACCTTTTCTTCCATAAGGAAACTGATAAAATCAAGTCATAAACATTATAATGATTATCAATCTTGGTGCCTGTTTAGTTGTCAACCTAAATTGTCACTTCATAATATGAAAGACATATAAGAAAGGCCATTAAGGGTAAACATCACAAAGAAATGTTAAAATATTTTTAACATTAAAATTTTTTTAAGCAATAGCTTTATCCACTGTACAGTTGAACCCTAAATAGTTTAGTGCAATTTAACAAGCATATGTTATAAATTACTATGCTTAGAGGAAAAGAGAAAATGAGAAGAAGTTCAAGGTCAGTATTTATCCCAAAGGGTGTTAAATCATACCGTAAATAACATCAATAAATTAACATTTCAATATATACACGGTATTAGTAAGAAATATATGGAGACTTTTATCACAGTTATAAATTTTTTACATGTCTTTTTTAAATTAATATTACTTTTACACAAAAGTAAAATCGGAGAGCTTTATAAAATCTTTGCAAATTATGAAGTAAGATTTGAGAACACAATTGTGTAGGACCAAGAAACAAACAACCTTTTTTTTTTTTTTTATCCTACTGAGTCTTCTGACTGGAGTAAGTCCCAAGTCTTACCTTTTATGGGCTCATGGCATGCATTTTAATTACGTATTAATTATCTTAACAAGAGAGAAGCTGGATTATTTAGGACTTATTCTTTGTCATAAAGTCTTTAGGGAGAAATAAATCTGAGAGAAATACTGAGTTATGAGAGACACTGGAGGTGGGGGCCATGGCGAGGTGGTCTTCACATGAGCAAACCTCCATTTGGAAATAATCTGGGGGTCTAACAGGCAGAGATGGCCATAAGACTGTCTCCCAATCTTATAAGCTTTCAAACACTGGGAGTATAAATAATGCATTTCTCTCTCTCTCTCTCTTTCTCTCTCTCTCTTTCCCTCCCTCCCTCCCTCTCCTGGCCCCCTCCCCCTCTCTCTTTCCTTACTGTGTGTGTGCATGCATGCTCACTCTTTATGCAAACCTTCCTCTCATTCCCCCTCCCACTTTCCATCTCTCCAGAATTAATTTTGGTTTAGTATAGCATTGTTCGTGTTTTTAAAGTAAGCTTTAGTTTTGTGCTGTGAGAGGCATGTATAGTGTAGTGATTTAAAGCACTGACTCCAGAGTCAGACAGCCTGGGTTTGAATACTGCCTCTGTCATTTACTAGGTATGGACATGGTAATTTATACAAGCTTTCTGGGCCTCAGTTTTTACATCTGCAAAATGGTGATAATAGCACTTTTCTCATAGGAGTGTGTGAAGATTAAGTGACTTAGTCTGTATAAAGCATTTTAAACAGTTTTGAATACATACTAATCTCTAGAGAAATGTTTACTTTTGTTATTATTTTTATGTTTCCTAAGCCTAAATTGCCAGGGAGACTCACCAAAAGAATTGGTCAGGATGTCTAATCTATGGAGTGTGAACCTGGCAAAGATGGTGGCTCCAAGGAACTCAATGACCATGAATCTCTTTCTGTATTAGACAAAATGCAGGGAAAGAATTCCCATGAGAACATGAACCCTAATGTGAATCATAAAGAGGCTAGGGAAGCAGGAGGTAGCTCCAGAGAAGAGGAAAGAATGCTTTGCCACAGGTTTTTAAATCATGGAATCTTATTAAGGAGTTTAGTATTCATTGGTCAGGTGCACTATCCATTACTGTGGTCACCAGAATAATACCCGGCCCCTTCAAAATGTCCAAATCCTAATCCTCGGATCCAAAAAATATGTTACCTTAAATGGCTAAAGGAACTTTGCAGATGTGATTAAAGACTTTTAGATGGGGAAATTATCTTGAATTATCTGGATAGTCCAAAGGTAATCACAAAGGTCCTTATAAGTTAAAGAGAGATGAAGAGAGATTTGAAGATGCTTTCATGCTGGCTTCGAAGATGGAGGAAACAAGCCACAAGCCAGAAATGTGGGCAACCTCTAGAAGCTGGAAACAGATTTACCTCTACAGCCTACAGGAAAGAATGAAGCCCTGCCAATACCTTGGTTTTCTTTGCTATATGAGCACACTCTTGACTTCTAATCTACTGAACTGTAAAATAATACATTTGTATTGTTTTAAGCCAGTAATGTGTTACAGCATCAATAGAAAACTAATGCAGCCACCCAGTGCTTCACTGGCTTGTGTTTCTTTTGTTCCACCAAGAAACATAGTCGAGTACTATCAGTATATGTGGCTACTCTAAAGAGACCAGGGAACCCAGATGCCAGGCCACGTAGGGTAGAGGGAACATTAACTTTTGCCCAGCCTGCACTTCTGATAACTTTGCACATTTCCTTTTAGTCCATTCTCCTAAACCATCCAAGAAAGTACTTGATCTCATTTTCAAGAGTTGGTTGAAACTTATTTACACGAATGTTTTCTGTTAGTTATTTGAATTTTTAAGTTATTTTTCTCAAATTAAATTTTTAAAAAGCAAAAAAAAAAAAAAAAAAAAAAAAAAAAAAAAAAAAAAAAAACCTACTAAGGGCCACAGTGGGGGTGGAGGGGTGGGGAGAAGGTTCTCATTCTGTCACCCAGTCTGGAGTGCAGCGGCGCAATCTCAGCTCACTGCACCTCCACCTCACAGGCTCAAGTGATTCTTCTGCCTCAGCCTCCCAAGTAGCATGCCACCATATCCGGCTTATTTTTGTATTTTTAGTAGAGATGGGGTTTCGCCATGTTGGCCAGGCTGGTCTCCAACTCCTGGCCTCAGGTGATCCACCTGCCTCAGCCTCTTAAAGTGCTGGGATTACAGGGGTGAGCCACCCCATCCGGCCCCTCAGGAGGTTTTAAGGAGCCCCAGCCCTCCTTCTCACCTTCCGGGTCTGACCAGCTGTACTGCTCCATCTCCCCCGGTCACACACCCCGCCAAGTACTGCACAGGGTCCCCCACCTAGGGGCTCTGCACCATGAAATAATGTGAAATACTGACTGTGGAACAAATGCAATAAAACCTGTTTTTAAGATGGAAAAATAAATAAATAAAGCTCTGCCTCCTCCGGATGGAACAAGAGGAAATATTTTAAAAATCAAGAGCGTTCTCTTCACTCCAGTTATTCAAAGCCAAGGCTACTCCAGCAGATAAATTGTCCTTACCCTGAATTAGGAGTCTCTGATAGCTGTTTCTGATGGTGTTGCAGGGTATCGAAATTGCAAACTTTTTTCTCAGCTCTCTGTTAACCTTGAACCAATAGTCTGGTGAACTAAAGTAATCTCTTAGCTTATTTCTCAGCCGAACATAGCAAGATGCTTGGTACCAAGGATACATTTTCATTGTTCTCTTTCCTTTTTGTATTGCTCAGTCTCTGATCTAGCTCCCCAATTTGTGAGCTACACAGCTGGGAAATGATCAATAGTCACTACTTTCTGCTCCAGCCAAGCATTTCCTGACCCATGTTTCATCAAGACCTGAAACTCATGGTTCTGTCAAGGGAGAAGTAAGGAGAGTAAAGGTATATGAGATAGGAAAAATTGCATTAGCCCTGGGAAATGTAGATAGAAGCCCCAAACTCTGAAGAGCAAATCCAACTTGTCTGCCTTGCAGCATAGCAAATGTTAGCTGCTATGTGATGATTTTATTCAATTCAGTCCAACAAACATTGATTGAGACCTTACTCTGGGCAAAGAATAATGATAATTAAGTCACACATGGCATTAGGGAAACTGCTGACATTTGTGTTGATGATTGATACTAAAGAATTAACAAAATTAGAAGAGAAAACCTAAAAAAATTGCTGTGGTGGTATAAGAGTAATACTAATTACAGTAATTTATGGGAACTGCTTATCACTAATGCCTAATTGTTATGCAGCACAATCATGATTATGCATGCCATTAAATGTGTGTATGAGGGACTTTAGTGTGTGTTGTATTAGATTAGGTTAAAACAATGAAACATAAACATGCATGCTCAGTCCTCATAATGTGTTACTCATGCACTCATTTCTCATCTGCTCACAATTTTTTTAAATTACAGAAAAATGCTTAGCCCATGCATAAGATAGCTTGGTTCTTTTCTACCAGGGAAACTATAAATTGATTAGTGCACTTGATTTTCTAAATGAGTCCCCTATCATTGCAGTCAAGAATTGTAGTATGTTTTTTTGTCCTCCCCGGCTTTCTTATAAATAATTTTAATTTCCCTTTTCTAGCCATCTATTTTAGAATGAATGCAACTCTGAGAGGCTCATTATCTTGAGAGTCTGCAGAAAGGATGAGGTAGAATGACTCAGAGCAGCTCCCATGTGGTCAAACCAATCCAGTCAACCATTTGCAGATTACTTGTCAATCAGTTAATCAAGTGGACCATGTCCATTGCCTCAGAATTCAGTTAAAATAACAGAGTAAGAAGATGTTAGTGTCTGTGGCTGACCTGTGTACAAAGTGGCATTTATGTTCTACCCCTAAAATTCAGTAGGAACTTCTGATATAAAAGAATTTGAAAATAAAGGATAGCTTCAACTCCATAAGACTGAGTTCCGACCCAATTTATTCATTCTTTCAACAAAATGTATTTTAAAATGTATTATGTGCCAGGCACTGTGCTACATGCTGGGAATGCAGAGACTGGTAAGGTTTAGTTCTCCCAGGAAACTTGGGATGCAGTAGCAGGTATTTCCATGGGTTTTACAGAAATGTACTAACAAAGTTGCCAGTTCTTTTTCATGACCTTCCTTGTATAAACAAAATAAAAAGCATGTATCATTAGCTTCTAAACACTGTAAAAGAAACTGAGTCTGGATACTTTAAAGACCATGCAAATATATATTTTCTAACCTTCTCACCCCACAGTCCATTATTTCAATGCCGTGACCAACTTCTGGGGCCAGAGACGCACCAGACTATGCCACCACTAGCTCTTTCTGTTCAATGTATCCAACCGCATCAGCAGCAGCACATGAAGTCCCCGGGAAAGGGAAATAATTGTATTCTATTTGAATTTGTAGAGCCAGTTGTTCCAGTAAACTACCATTTTCTACCTTCTGCCTTCTGAAACCCACCACTAATGGGTAGATAGTCTTACTCATCATCCTCCTGCTTCATTCAGTGAGTTCATGAAAAGAAACCCTTTTAGCTCATATCACTACATCACTATGATTTGTTACTGAAATCTCATTCCTAGAAACCCCAGTCCATCCTTCTTTGCCCTACTCAAGTCTTTCCTTTGGCTAGTGCTTTCATTGTGACTGTCAGGATCCATGCTTTTGCCTCTCTTTCAAACACGGCTCTAACCTCCCTCTGTTCATAAGTGCAAACTGGCTTTCACATTTGGAATACAGGGTGCAATAGAACCCAGTGCGATAAAAAGCTATTACTTGCATTCAGACACCCTCAGTAAGCAGAATGTATCAGTCTATTTAATTCACATCACTGTTCTGGTGGTTATGGCCTTAGGATGATTATAATATCTCTAAGGGTGAGAGGATATATATTCCAGATTGTGGATATCCATGATCTGATATCATTATTGTGAGAATTTGTGGGGTGCGGTAGTATATTTGCCAAGTCTTGGCTGACCATTGATGTTTTATCATTTCTCAATGTGTTTTCTCATTTAAATTTCATACCACCAATTAGTATAGGCGCACTGGGTTTGATTGTGCAATTTGTGCCATGTACAAAGGTGCTCATCTGTAGGAGCCAAAATCCAGCTAAAGCACCACTACCCAAAATCTGATCATTAGCCCATAGGCGGTTTTAAGATTTGGAATCATACCAAGACAATACGTGGCTAGTTTTCACTGGCTTTTAAATCCCCCTCTCCTTGGTCTTCTAGACTCCGGTAATTTACCCATGTATGCATAAGCTTCCATCCCACCAGTTTCTCTATGATCAGTGATGGCAACTTCATATCAGTGATCATTAAAGTGCCAACCTTACAGATCCTTAACTTTCTGAACTCCAGCAACCATAAGTTCATTACACTTCACTGGCCATATCTTAAGATCTCTACTTCCAAGATATAAAATATAAGTTTCACTACTTAGGCCATGCTTTTTATCTTTTCACTTTTCTACTAATTCATTGGGTTGTACATATTCTTCTCCCTCTTTGTTAACTCTAGTCCTGCAGCCTCTCTTTATCTCTACAACATGTGACTCCTTTCAAAATTCACTTGCCTTTTTACGTGATTTTGGTCAGTTACTGGACTCAGAGTCATCGTACTCATGGAATGTCCATATTGCTTATTCATATTGCTTCATGATATACAAAGCTCAGGTAGTCTACATTGTTCACATTTTTCATTCACATCTAAGGCAGCCAAGTATTAGTGGGGACAATTTTACAGCCAGTCTTACTGATTCTACCTCTATCCATCCTCACTTAGGTCTTTGGTCCCGCAGCTCGGCAAAACATAACTTACTATATTGTACCAAGAAGACGTTCTTAAAATGTGTGCCTGCATTTCCTTAATCATAGAATGGAGGCCATAATATGTATATGTGTAATATGCAATGAAGTGATATAAATGACATACATAAGCCAATGTCTTGCACTTGTGAGGGTGTTAAGGTGTTAATAAGTGTTGTTCCCTTTCTTCTGCTGCAGGAACAAACCCCAGGCAAGCCTACAACTTGAACCTACTGGTGGATGTTCCTGATAAATTGGCTCACTGAACCACTCGGAACGTTTATCTGATAATCACTAATGGGCAGACAAGCAGGCATGTATACTGAGATTTGAGAGTTTTGGGAATCTATGAGAGTGTAAAAAAGATTGTCAAAAATGGTAAAATGGTCTTACACTCTTCATTCCACACATTAACTGTGCATAGCTATATTCTTTGCCATTAAACAAGAATTTACAGACTTCATATTTATATTAGCTTTTTATCAA
The DNA here is from genome assembly GCF_007565055.1 of Rhinopithecus roxellana. Classification (NCBI taxonomy): domain Eukaryota; kingdom Metazoa; phylum Chordata; class Mammalia; order Primates; family Cercopithecidae; genus Rhinopithecus; species Rhinopithecus roxellana. The sequence continues at coordinate 140,337,904 of NC_044553.1, read as the reverse complement.
TCACATTACAGTGTTGTAGCAAATATGCATCTACTGTCTTCAGTCATCTCTACCTTAAAATGGCACTCCATGTGTATCTATATAATTTTCCTTCTCCCAATAGAGATAAACAGCATATATTTTTCCTTTCTTCGTGTCTAAAACTTTAACTTCTTTCTTATTCCAACCCTTTCTCTTCCAAAATTCTATTGGCTTGCATCTGAATTTTTCTTTCCTCTGTTGAATCCTTTCTATAAGTCTGCAGGTTTTTCACCACCATTTTATGTTTTAAACTTTATATTTCTCATGAATTCCCCAAGTGGAGATTTCCAGCCTGCAAACAAAGGCCACCTCCTCTGTGAAAATATTTTTTATTCCCAAGTTGGTAGTAATCATTCCATGTCCTAGAATAGCATACCAATTTCTCAAAATAATTGTATGGTTTTTAGACAGATAACTACAGTACAAAATATAACATGAAACCTCAACAGTAGACTCGGCACCTTTAAAAAGGGATCTATGGTTTTTGACTTTGATAATTGCAAATAGTAGGCATTCGATGAAATCATATGAATCACATTTCAATCATATCTCACTACAAATGCGAAGAGTAGGTTGTTTGGGTTAGATCATAACAGAAGCTCCAAAGGTTTTCCATTTCTCCCTACAGAAACCGATTCACTGTTTTGAGTTGTGAGAAAAGACAAATACGAACTATAACATTTATTTCCATTATCTTAATTTTAAATATAAACATGTTGAGAGATAAGTGTCAAAGATAAAGGCAGAATGTGACACCTTTGAAGAATGCATGAGTTAGTGCCACATTATTAAACAGAATAGACTTTGGTTGGTAAAAATAGTTTTATCAGCTGTAGTGTATATCTTTAAATAATTAGGTTTGGGACTTCCAAATTCGAGACTACATAGTATTGATGCAGTTAACTCTAAAAGCCATAACTGCCCTCAAAATCATTCATAAAGATCAGTAAAATTACAAACCTACACATGGAGACACATTTTAAAGTTCAGAGAATTAGACGTATGCGTCACCCAGCCACAAAATGAAACTATAGAATGTCCTCAACTCTATGTAACTGACCACTTTTCTCCATCAATGCTTCATGCTTAAAAACTAAAAAATTGTTTTTAAAAAAAACATTTCCTCCATTTTAATATACATCTAGGAGAAAGCAAAGCCTGACAATAGTTAAACATGTATTTTCTTTAACTTATTTTTATTTTTTCTAAGGAAAGAAACATTTAAACATGACAGAGTTGAATGGCTTAGAGAGGGAAGGAAATAAATGTTATCCAGGAAAATACTGGCTCCTCAGTATTGTTTCTGATGAGCTTCCATACCTATAAATTTCATGGGCCAGTTGAATGATTTTTAAGATTTAGTAAAAAAGTGAGACATCTAAATGATAATGATTGTTACCTTTTACTTTGAAGTATAAAAGTCCAATAAAAACACAGATGACCTAGAATATGTTAGGAGAAAAATTATAAGTAGAAAATTTATAATAAATTATAATAAAGCTATATATAAAAATTAGAACATGGAGACAAAGCCAAGTACTCTAGTCAGATATGGGTCTCCAAATAATTTAGAAAAAATCATTATTGCTATGTTTTAATCAGAGAACTCAGGTCATTGCAAATGCATTTATGCTTATAATTTCATAATTTCAGACTATATAAATGAACAAGGGTTCAGAACGTTTTTAAAGAAAAAAAGAGAATATCCAGGTCAAACAGTATTTGAATGCAAATATCTCTGTGTCCCCACTCCATCAGAGCCCAATTAAAATAAACAAATCAATATAAAAATAATGTAAAATGTTGGAACTTAGGAGCAAGTATGATCTTTATGTCATAAATTTGGATGTCTTTGGCCAAACATAGTAGCCGTACCTATAGGACCAATGTATGACAAGGGCTTCCTGATATGGCAGATAATAACACAGGAAAGAACTCAAACCTGGTCATGCCAGTTCTCTTCATCAGAGGCTGAGTAAAGCAGAAAACATACCCTTGAGTCAGTGGCTTCCACAAACATGGAGAAGAAACTAGACATGAAATTTGTTATAAAACAATTTTATTGTCCAGGTTCCCTTGTTTCTTCCCAGAGCTGCTGAATTAATAAAGTAGTAACATAAAGATAAATTATTTAGTTATTTAGTCCTACATTAAAGATGATGAATACAAGTAAACAAGAATAAAGAAACATTCCTGATGGGCCACCTTTCCCATTCATGGTCCTTCCTTTTTCATAGTGAGCACTTAATTGGCATAACCCTCCTTGGCTTTCTCTATTGGGCCACTCCTTCCCAGGGCAAACCTAGTGACATATTTGGTCAATGAGTTTTTGAAAAATGGAAAGGGCATGCTTAACTCAGATTTTCTCTTTTGTTCCTGAGAGTGAGCTGACGCTGACTACAAAAAGCATGTTTTCCTCTCCTTCTCCCAGTAGAAAACATATAAACTGTACTCTATGACTATACAGCAACAAACTTTGAAAACAGCATCTAGGAGAAAAGGCATTAGATGTTTTCAGTTTGGAAAAATTCGTCTAGCTGTACGGTCATAATATTTCTGAATATGTTTTAACTCAAGTAAAACTTTATCAAAATATAAAAGAATCAAAGTATAAACCAAAACCCAAAATTTAGAACATGACTTAGGAAAATTTAAAATGTGACCTTGGCTATATTTACAGGCAAATTTATAGCTATAAATACTTTTATATTTAAGGAAGAAATAATAAATCAAACATTTAATGTAAGAGATCATAAAAATAATACAAAATCAGGAATCTAGCCAAAAGAGAAGAGAATAATTTTTAAAAACTTGCATAGAAATAAATGAATTAGAAAACAACAAACAGTATAGCCAATATATTTACCCCGAAATTGGTTTCTTGAAAACAGTCAAACAAAAACATAGACAAACCACTAGCTGCCTACTCAAGAAGAAAGGAGAAAAACACAACAAATTAGAAATCACAAATGGTCTAAAAGGTGAGAAGACTTTTAAATCACACAAAAAATACACGTGTATTTATCAGAGAATTATTTACAATGGTGGCAACATGGAAACTACATTTTTGGTAGAAAAACATTATTGGCTAATGGTAATATTTTTATGTAATAGACTACTATTCAGGTATTGAATAGATCTATGTAGCTAAAGTTTTGTAGGTTTTGTTGTCCAAGAGACTTTTCTAAGTGTTATGCAACAAAATGTTATTTTTTTACTTCTGAGTGGTGATATTATCTGTGAAATACTGCCTCCTGAAGAAATTATTGAGATGATTCCATGAAATGATATATGTTCATATTTTGCATTCAACAGTTTCATTCAAGCATTTTCTATATGTCAGACCTAGTGCCTTGTAGTAAGTTAAAGAAAGAAAAATTCGACTTTCATTTTACTGATTATCTAATTGGTGAATCAAACATTAATCAAATAACTACATAAATTAATGGCAATAAGTATAAAAGGAAATCCACAGTGTAGTTTGGGATCCTAAAACAAGTAATAGTACCTAACAATCTAGCCCATGGCATATGCTCAATCCATGTCTCAGGTTTTCTTCCTTTCTTTCTGATGCCCAACCTACTTCTCGTCCCATGAATCATATTACTTACCAAGGGATTTTTGAACAGACTTATTACAATTTCCTAAAGTAATTATTTAAAAACTAATGAAACCAGGGAGTAGTCTCAAGTCGAGACATTGGGGCAATCTAGTACATTGTGTGCCAATAGCATCCAGGCTCTAAATCCCAGCCATTTAGGCTTGCTGTAATTCACAACTCAAGTGAATCGGTAATGAGTTTCCTGTCCCTTGCTTTCTCAAAGCACTAACCTAATAAAAATACAAATACACCTTATACATTTATGTGAAAAACCGGTATTGGGCTTTCCTGGCTATCTACAGTCCCCTAACCCACTTGGGTCAATATCAACGAAAGGTATAGGTAGTTCCATTGGTGACAGGTAGGAGCACTGGTGAGAATGTGCATACACCACCTCATTCTATGGTTTCCTGTCATAATACTTACTGGCATTTGTATTGTACATGTCCTGGGTTTGCTTTTGTAATTATTTGATCATGTCTTGTTCCTCTTGTTTTAATTTTACCCAGAGCACTTTTCACTAACTAATATTTTTTCTTGTTTCCTCCTCCGCTGAGGGAAAGAGAAAAAAATGAAACAAGAAATTAGTAGGCTCTAGTGCGAAACTTTGCTCTTCCCCTGTGATGTCGTGGGGAAAGAAACAGACCCCAGGAGTGAAAGGACTGCGTGGCTACTTCAGAATGTGGGGTCAGGGAAGACTTGACTGAAGAGTGATATTTAAGCTAAATGACCATTAGAAGCCATCCATACAAAGACTGAGAAAGTCCAGGATGGGAATAGCTCACAGAAAGGCCCTACAGTGGGGAAAGGGGTTGATTTGTTTTAGGAACAAAAAGGATATCATTAAATGAGTGCTTAGAGGGTGAGGAGAAAGTTGCTATTGAGTTCAAAGAAATAGGTAGAACCAGATCTTGCAGGGTTTCACAAGGCAGAAAAAAATAATCATTTGTGTGTTTTATGCGAAATTCAATGAGAAGCTATGTGTTATTTTTCATCAAGGGAATAATGTGATCATATTTGTATTTTGAAGGATCACTTTTGTTGGTGCATAGACAATTAATTATGGAAAGGTTTAACTTACAAGGAGGGGCCAGGTGCAGTGACTCACACCTGTAATCCCAGAAATCTAGGAGACCAAGGCAGGTAGATCACCTGAGGTCAGGAGTTAGAGACCAGCCTGACAAATATGGTGAAACCCTGTCTGTACTAACTATACAAAAATTAGCCAGGCCTGGTGATGTGTGCCTGTGGTCCCAGCTACTCAGGAGGCTGAGCCAGGAGAATCACTTGAACCTGGGAGGTGGAGGTTGCAGTGAGCTGAGATCATGCCACTGAGCGGCAGAGCAAGACTCTCTCTCTCAAAAAAAAAAAAAAAAAAAAAAAAAAAAAAAAAAAAAATTACAAGCAGACAGATTCAAGTAGAATGCAGTCAGGAGGTTTTTGCATTTATCAAGGCCAGAAGGGGCTAGAGTAGCAATAGTAGAAATGGAGAGAAGCAGATGGTTTGGGACAGGTTTTGGAGAAAGGGTATGGACTGATGGCTTTGAGATAGAGGATATGGACAGGAATAAATTTAAAATAACACCTAGAATTTGGTTTCTTAGCCTGGATGCCAGCAGAGCTCTTTACAGAAAGGTGGGAGAATGAGAGAAGGAGGTTCTGGTTTGGACGAACAAACCAATAATTTAATTTTAGTTTGAAATGCCTGGCAAACACCCAAGTGAAGATACAAAGCCATCAACTGACCTGAAATATATTAAAATAGGATTATATTCTGGCTTATTATAAGGCTAAGAAATACATTGCCTCTTGGAAGAAATTTCACAAATCTTCGCTTGGTCCATTATATTTGTATTTTACCATTTAACTCCCAGAGCAAAGATACATCTCACTTACGTTCATGGTCCTTGGAGAGTCCTCATTCTCCCCCACTAATAAGAGATGTGAGATTATGTCTCCTATTTCTTTATATCTCTATAGTCATTTCACTCGATGAACCTGAAAACCTGTTTATAATTGATAAGGTTCTCCAATTTGAAATACCAAAACAGTGATAACCAGTGAGAGAAACACATGCACCTATACACATGCATATAATGCCTAATATATAAACAATATATATATAACACATAAATTCGGCTTTTCACTCAAGCTTTTTATGCAGGTTATCCAAATATAGAAATGAATATTACATATGTATGTGTGTTTCCTTCTCTGAATGACACATTCAAAATGCTCATTCAGAGTATCAATCACTCTTTCTGGGGATTTTACTTTCTTTTACCAACAATTGCTTTAAGTTTTGGGATGGTGCAAAAGTAATTACGGTTTTTGCTGTTAAGAGCAATGGCAAAAACTGCAATTATTTTTGCACCAACCTAATAAAGGAATATGGATATTTTGTCCAATTTAAAATAAAATATGCCAGAACTTTTTTGTTGTTGGCATTTATCTCTAATTATCTGTATGATCATGGTTAAGTTACTACCTTTCAGTTTTGTTCTACCACAAAATGAAAGCCTCCAACAAGATAATCTCTGGGTCCCTTTCTTCTGCAAAATTAAATGTAAAAGAAATCCACAATTCTCCTAGCACCAGACACCCTGAACTGTGCCTCATAAATAATAATAATAATGTTTCACAGAGTGTATGGCATGAAGAAAGGATTGTTTGCAAAATGCAATTTAAACAGATCGCATTTTATGGCTTGCCATTTACCGTAGTAGTAAATAGCAAATAGGCAGTTGTGCCTACGTGTATTTGCTGATCTGTCAGACACTGGAAATAAGCCCAGTACATTATCCCTTTAAAACCAGGACACGCATTCATTCTCAGGGAGAGGCATTAAGTTTTTATTGAAAACGACAAACCACTGCAGCTGGGGTGAACAACAGAGGGGGCTCCTTTCATTGCCATTTAACATATGCATACATGTTTTTCAGAATGAGCGCCAGGATTTGCTTAGCCGTCCTCTGCCACGTGTCAGCGTGAGTATTACCATCTATGTCTATGATTTTAAAGGCTGCTATTTTCTCCTCATATTCTGTCTATGTCAAACTCCAACTCTGCTTCATTCACCAACTCTAATTATGTAACATTTTTTTACTGGTTCTTTCCCTCAAAGTCTCCTGTATGATTTGGTCCTGTACCTTCCCCAGTATCATTTCCAAGCCTCAGGAGGCTGTTTCTTCACAGCTGAAGTCTGCCAATGCTCTCAAGATAATGTCCTTCTCCCTTGGAAATTGAAAGTGGATAACAATCATCACTGATTCTCAGTATGAAATATCCAAACATTTTATATCTTCCTTCTTTTAAATACTACATATAGAGATATTTTATGAAGTAAAAAGGACCTGGGCCTCATAGTATTAGTTCTCCTATACTTCCATGAAGTTACCAAAATTGTATGTGATTTATATAGTTATAGACTTATGAGTTAGGGTTGTATCTAGTGTATGCTCATCTATTTTATTCTTATAAAGAGTGTACAACTGAGGTACAGTGTACTGTAACTCAGTTGCTGAATTTTACATTATCTGAAAATAGAAGCACTTCTCTGAACTACATTATAGAAATTGGAGAAAATTTTATTCAGGATCTTGATACAGGTAAGAAATGAATAGGATTTAAGAATAAGTCTGATTTGGTACAGAGCTTTCACGATTGATGGGCAGCTGATCAGATGACTGAATTGTTTGCTGATATTTTATTCTGTGCCATAGAAATATCATTTACAATTCCAAAGACACAACTGCTTAATTGTGTTCAGTAAATACCCAAAACAGTATATAACTTAATGCAGAATTAAATCCAGTTTACATATACCCAATATAGAAGGGAGCAGTGTGCTGTTTAGGTTCGTGGGGAACTGATGGAGAGTTCTTGTTGGTAGATGGTTCTATTTGTGTTTGAGTGAAAACAATAAGGCACTTTCTCTTCATGTATGTACATGTTTATTGCAGTTATAGTACATTATACCAGTTATAAATTATTTACAGGAATCAAATAGATGAACATACCTAGATAATTAGTGCAGGTGAAAAATTTCCCCCAGATCACATACACATCTTGGAAGTTACTCTGTAATCCAGTACCATTTCACAAGAATAGGTTACATAACCTGTTGTCTCACCAGAGAATCAGGATAGAATCTTGAAAGGGGGAAAATGTGCCACTGAACAGAAACTAAACCCACAAACCAATTCTACAAAACAGTATATAGCCCTTGAACCCAACTTGAGATTATTCAAAGTAACATTTACGTAGAATTAATGGCTATTTTTCACTTGAAAGGGCTACGTTTCTTCAGTATTCTTAAAATATTACAGTAAGTATCCTTAACATGTATTTTAGAGCAAAAATTAAATCCCAAGCATGATTTATGTAAGCAGCATAGATAAAGCAGTAAAGAAAGGAAGTTTTCTTCCTTTGCTCTGTTTACACATCCACTTACTCTACTTTACTCACACGGTCCCACTCAGGGACTGTGGACTCTGTGTTCTATTCCTAAGGATAACCCCTTCTCTTCTGCCACCACAAGTCAAGCACAAAGGTACATTCCCACTGTAGTTTTCCCAACTAATAGGAAGTGAGGTATTGATGATCTTCCTGAATAGCCCCACACTGATGCTTACATAGAGAAAGTCTGTTAGTTAATACACAGGGCATTTTTGAAACAATAACTTATATTCATCTGTTTTCACACACTGCTATAAAAATACTATGTGAGACTGGGTAATGTATAAATAAAAGACGTTTAACTCACAGTTTTTTATGGCTGAGGAGTCCTCAGGAAACTTACAATCATGGTAGAAGGTGAAGGGGAAGCAGGCACCTTCTTCACTAGGCAGCAGGAGAGAGATAGCCAACGGAGAACTGCCAAACCCATTTAAAACCATTAACTAACTCTCCTGAGAACTCACTATCAGGAGAACAGCATGGGAGAAGCCTTCTTACGATCCAGTCACCTGTCATCAGGTCCCTCCTCTGACATGTGGGGATTAGAATTCAAGATGAGATTTGGGTGGGAACACAAAGCCAAACTGTATCAATACTTGATAGCTGAATTTCCAAAAGCAGAAACGAGAAGCTTGTATGTATCAAGTGAAGATTTCGTTTTCAGAAAACTATTGAAACTATGCAGGCTGGTTGATGTTGTTGCTACTATTTTTCTTTATGTTATCCAACCTTTAGAATTATTTAAAAGGTTAACAACATGGATTTCTATTTGCTACAGACCACACAAATAAATTTTAAGTATTTTAGAAAGTTAGCATCTTAGCTTAACTACCATGACCTTGAGTGCAAGGAAGAAATATGTTACAATACTGGCAAGAAGGCACTATGACTGAAAACATAGCAAAGCCTTGGATTAAGCATGGATTGAGTCTGGAATTGTGAGGCTGATTCATTTTTCTGACTAGTCCATAGTCACATAATCCTATGTGAAACCATGAACTTTCCTTTGCTTTTAGATTCCTACAATAAAGTTTTGATACAAATATCTGTGACCATAATTAAGTAATCTAAGCTCTCAAAGTTTCAGTGTCCCAATGTTTTAACTGGAAATAGTAGAACATATATCATTGGAAGAAAATTTCTCATGGGTCCTTTGTATTTCTGCACATATTATAACATGAGTAAGAGTCCTGACAATGTATTATTTTAGACCATCCTTTCAAGATTGTTTGCTACGCAAAACAGAGACAGTGTAGAGTAGAAACATTGCCTTTTGCTGTCCAGAATAATAGTATTAATGTCTCCCTCCAGAGCAAAAATTTGACAGGTTTCCTTTTATACATTGTCCTTTAAAACACTGGACTACCTAAACTTAGCATTCTTCTCCTTCCTCAGCCCAGGAGTTGCCTGGCCCTCACTGCATTGCCCTGGGGGAATTTAGGCTTTGGCAACTGGCTCAAATGCTGATGCCCTGGCTTCTGCTCTTTCTAGAATATGTAGTTCTTTGTCTCTGACCCAAGAGTCTTATAACTTCTGCTTGTAACCCTGACTCTGTATCACGATAACCTGTTAGTTACCAAGTAGAGTAAAATCTCAAATCATTTCATGTGGTTGTTGTGCGAATCAAATTATATAATCTATTTATAACCCTTAGCTCTATGCTTGGGCAAAGAAGCATTCAAAATTTTTAGCAATAACATTATTAATTATTACTCAAACCACAGTTTAATAACTTCTATAAATTCATCACTGTGCTTCACTTTTCAAATGCTATATTCAATTATAGTTTTTTTAGGATTATATAGTTTAGCTTTTTATTTTCATTTACAATTGAATTAAATATAATGAATATTCAAATGGATTAAAAGTTTCACTTTTAATATGCTTAATATTTCCATCTTTGTAGCACTTTCAATTTTCTGCTAATTTCAAAAGGAAAGATATTACAACATTAAAAAGATAATTGAACAAACACTGTCACACAAAGCAATGGTGCTGACTCCACAGACTCACAGAGTGCACAAGCTGTGAGGCCATCGTGGCCTCCACCTCAATTTCAAAGGATGTTGTGAACATCCCAGGGACCCAGGTAGAAACCTGCTACAGAGGTGGAGCCACCAGAGTTCAATTCTTAGTGGAGCCACAGGAGTGGGGCCATCCCCAAGACCTCAGAGCTGCCAGCATGGAGCCCCAGCTTAGGAGTGCTGCCAGCACATGAGGGCTCAACAGCCCATGAACACACAAACATAGGGGTCAGGCTGCCTGTGGCTTTGAGGGTCCAACCCCCACCTCTGGTGTACTCAGAAGGCAAAAGAAGGGGTCAAAAAAGATTATTCTCCAGCTTTAAGATTTGATTTTGTTTGCTCTGTTGGGTTTTGGACTTACGTGGGAGCAGCTACCCCTCTTTTTTGTGCCCATTTCTTCCTTTTGGAATGGAAATATCTATGCTGTGTCTGTCCTATTCTCCTATTTCGAAAGTTAATGACTTGTTTGATTTCAAAGGCTCATGGCTAGAGAGTAATTTGCCATAGGATGAAGCATACCTTGAGTCCCAGCCACATGATATATAGACAAGTTAAGACTTTGGGGATATTGGAATGGAATGAATGTAGTTTGAATGGGAGAAGAATATAAATTTGGAGAGCCAGGAGATGAATGCTGTGGTTTGAGTGTGTCCTCTAGAATTATTAGAAACGTGTATCTCCAATGCAACAGCCTTGGGAGGTGGAGCTTACTGAGAGGAGATTAGACCATGAGGGTTCTGTCCCTATGAGTGAATGAATGTTGTTACATGGGAGTGGGTCTATATCACGGGAATGAGTACCTTATAAATGAATGAGTTTAGCCCCCTTTTGTCTCTCTCTCTCTCACCCTCTCTTGCCCTTCTGCCCTCTACCATTAGCTGATACTGCAAGAAGGCACTTGCAAGTTGCTGGCCTCTCAATCTTGGACTTTCCAGCCTCCTAAACTGTTAGCTAATAAATTTCTGTTCATTATAAATGACCCAGTCTCAGGTATTCTGTTACAGCAACAATGAGTGGACTAAGACAGCAGTCAAGCTAGAATTAGCATATACAAACAAACATGCAAACAACATTAAAAATAAGAATAATTACTGATCCCAATTTTCAGACGCTCAGGTTGGTAGTATATACATAGATAAAGTCCTTTTTTGCAGTTTAGGCTATATATAAATACCTACCAGGTAAGTAAAACAGGATTTCATATCTTTGTCTAGCATCCAATGCAGCAACATAAATTCAGTTATGCCTAATGTATGTGGATGTGCATTTTGAGAAAAATATACATTGTTTGTGAAGATGAGAGGACTCTGTTCCAGTGAAGATTGCTTAAATACTATCAAAAAGAAAAAAGTTCTAGAGAATTTTTCACACGTTGTTCTATTTGACAATCTAGAAATAGACCCCAAATATAAAGTCAGCTAAGCGGTAATTAAGAACTAAGAAATATATTTCACAGTCTTTTTTTATTACTATAAGGTTAACACTGGGAGTTTAAAAAATAACTAGAAAGGCATGCATTGGATTTAAAACAAATAAAAGAATACTGAACTTGGGTATATAAATGTATGACAAACCATTTAAACATTCTTAAAGCAAAATAAATTCACAATCTATAGCACTAAAATATTACAAAACCTTTCTGTAGTGTATCTTTAAATTAAACAGAATGTTTTCCTCTGTTTTAACATGTGAGTGACATTATTATTTAGATAGGAATAATTGCTGTTGAAAAGATAGTTGGGACCAGGTGCAGTGGCCCATGCCTGTAACTGCAACACTTCGGGAGGCCAGAGCGGGAGGATTGCTTGAGCTCAGGAGTCCAGACCAGCCTGGGTGACATGGTGAAAGCACATATCTATAAAAAATACAAAAATTAGCCAGGCACGGTGGTGCGTGGCTGTTGTCCCAAATACTCGGGAGGCTGAGGTGAGAGGATTGCTTGAGCCCAGGAGGCGGAGGTTGCAGTAAGCCATGATTACACCACTGCTCCAGCCTGGGTGACAGAGTAACACCTTGCCTCAAAAAAAAAAAAAAAAAAAAAAAAAAAAAAAAAAAAGCCACGAGGTGGCGGGCGCCTGTAGTCCCAGCGACCGGGGAGGCTGAGGCAGGAGAATGGCGGGAACCCGGGAGGCGGAGCTTGCAGTGAGCCGAGATCGCGCCACTGCACTTCAGCCTGGGCAACAGAGCTAGACTCCGTCTCAAAAAAAAAATAAAATAAAATAGTTGGATAGTTGGTTATATTCAAAAATTCACAAGTCCCAAGTAGAGGGGGCACACCATACCATGGGGGTTCACATAGAGAAGCATCAGTGTCAGGAGATAGAGAAAGCTGAGGGAAAAAAAAGTGGGCAAGAGCCTTTATTGCGGTCTTTGAGGAAAAATAGTGTGAGGCAGGGTAAGCAGGTTTAGGATTGGCTGGTTTGACTGGTTTGAATAATTTTAGCAGACTCTGTGGCACAGGGGCTGTCCCCAGTTATATGATACCTGGCTGCTATGGCTTGAATGTATTCCCTCTAAAAACTCAGATGTTGCCAAGGTGATAGTACTAAGAGGTAGAGCCTTTACGAGGTGACTAGGTCATTAGGGTGAAACCTTTGTGAATACAGGTGTGCTTATACAAGTGCATGAGGGCTGGAGTTCGTCTCTTTTGCTCTTCAAGCTTTCACCATGTGAGAACACAAAATTTGTCTCTTCTGGAGAAATAATCAATCTTGAAGCATCATGAAAGTCGAGACTAGAAACTCCCCAGGCAACTGAACCTGCTGGCACTTTGATCTTGGACTTCCCAGCCTCCAGAATTTTGAGAAATAAATTTCTGTCCTTTATAAATTACCCAGTCTCAGCCAGGCATAGTGGCTCACATCTGTAATCCCAGAACTTTGGGAGTCTGAGGCAGGAAAATCGCTTGGGACCCCATCTCTATTTTTAAATGTTTTGTAAAAGGAAATAAAATAATTTGTACATTTCCCAGTCTCAGGTTTTGTTGTAGCAGCACAGATAGACTATGATACTAGACCTTGGGTGACTTGGACAGGGAAATAGTGGCTCTGAGTGTGAGAGCCTGACAGAGGTAGGGGTTGGGGTATACTCTCTGGATTAAATAAAAGACACTCTTGCATGTGAGCCCTTTCATATCTCTAGGAATTGCCTAGCCCTGGGAGGGGCAGTCTTTCCATGGATAGCAAGACCTCACCATGTGAAAGCATCATAAATGTATAGATAATACACACTCCTTCACAAGAAAGTTATGAGGCTTTATGTATCATTTATGAATATTTTGGTGATACTTAAAATGGAGTAGTATAACATCAGAGAAACAACAAAAAATGTAGGAAATAACACTCCATAGATAGATAGATAGATTGATTGATTGATAGATTGACAAATTGATGATAGATACATGATAGATTGGTGATAGATAGATAGATAATAAATAGATAGATGATAGATTGGTGATAGATAGATAGATGATAGACAGATGATTGATTGATTGATGATAGATAAATAGATGGAAGATAGATAAACAGATAAAAATAGATCAATCTCTATATAGATGAAGAAGGGCAATGGATTGATTTGTTATATGGAATTGTGATTGTAGTCGTAGAGACTAGCTAGGCAAGTCCAAAATCATCCTATGATTGTGTGTAGGATTCTGTGGAGCAGACCATCAGGAAGACCAGCCGGAAACGCACCAGCAGTCCCCAGTCAGAATGTCTTCTTCCTCAGAAAAACCTTAGATTCCTTCTTAAGATCTTTCAACTGTTTGCATCGGTTTTATTCAGAATGATCTCCTTTACATCAAGTCAACTTATTCTAGATGCTAATTATATCTACAAAATATTGTCAAAACGATGCTTAGAGTAGTGTTTGATTGAATAACTAAGTACTATAATCTTGTCACAATAACAATAAAACTGACCATGAGAGACCTCATCATTTGAGAAAAATACGGTTTTGGTTTTGATCTCTTTTTATGTGTGATTATTCAAACAAATGATTGGGTACGAAGCAAGAATAAGTAGAATAAAGATAAAATTCAGTTTATTAGAGTAATTTTTATAAAAAAGATTGGGCAGAATTATTCTGCTAAATAATTACCTAACCCAATTAAGAAAGTGAATTTAGGGACAGAAATAAATGTCACCAATTAAGATTCAAACTTTTATAATAAACCCCCTTCTTCAAATTAGTAAGAAACAGGTAATCAATAAATGCTGAATGAATAAATAGACAATTATAAGAATGGACTACATACACTATTTAATAAATGTTTCTCTTTTCAACTTTCTACATGTATGGATTTTATTTTTTTCAATGAAGTAAATTATTTGGTTAATTAGAGAGAAATGTATTATTAGAATTAAATGTTATTAATACAGGTGTCTTTCAGTAAGTTAATGCATCATAAAACAATTATAATAAATAATATAGAGTATATCTCATTAAAAGTAAAGCTCATTATCAAACTGAAGGTTTATTTTATGTCAACAGAAAATTTCCCTAACAATTACTATAAAATTTTTAAATTAAAAATGTTTAAAATGAAAGAAGTAAGAAATTTTACATTTCTAATATGCAAATACTTCCAAGCTTCTAGTTATATACACTTACATAGCAAACATACTTCCCATTTTGTATGTTGCTCACACAGAGAAAAGTTTAAACCCCTTCATTCAAAGTAATATAAAATTATCTCACCACAGTTAGGTATCTGACTGTTTCTTACCAAAGTAGATAATTAAGTTGCTATTACTCTCCTTTGTACTACTTTAGTTTTCAAAATAAGGGAAATATATTGAGGTAGAGTAGAGATCATTAAAATGTGTGATAAAATAAAAAGTGAAGATAATTCTAAAATTATAAATAAAAATTATCAAAATATTGCCATATATTTTATTTCAAATAATGCATACATCTTCTACCAGAAGTCTTCAATCCCTGGGCCACAGACTGTACCAGTTTGGTGAACCCTATTGTGAACTGCACATGCGAGGGATCAGGTTGTGTGCTACTTATGAGAATCTAATGCCTGATGATCTGAGATGAAATATTTTCATCCTGAAACCATTCCCTGCCCCCACCCCACAGCCCACCCTCACAATCTATGGAAAAACTGTCTTCCACAAAACCAGTCCCTGGTGCCAAAAATGTTGGGGGCCACTGTTCTAGAGTATAATAATCTAATAGCATTCATATTTGTAGAGTTCTTTAAACAATTACAACTCAAAATTCAACAAGGTTTTCAAAAACAAGGTACATATAAAGTGGGGAAATTCAGCTCATTAAAAAGATTTATCCCTTCTATATGTGTACATGAAGTCATGTTTAATGCCCCCGGATAATAAGGCTACTGTTTATATAACACTGTTCATCTTTAGCATGCTTCGCTAAAATTATCTAATTAATAAGCATGGAAAAATCCTGCTGTGTCCTCCAAGGCTGTCAATGTCATTTCTATGATTTGAAGCCTAATTAAATTCAAAATGATTTGTTTCTTCTCCATAAGAATTTTGCAGCAATTAATTAAACAGTATAAAAATGTAAAAGGCATATTATTTGAATAATTCTAATTCCCACGAAATTCTGTTTCAGATTTGTTGCCCAAGACTACCCAGATAACTTTCTTATCTCTAAATTTTTACAACTAATTTATTTACCTTCTCAATTGGTAGCCTAAACTTCTCATTTGGCCTATGTAAAAGGAAAGCTGTGGAAGTTATAGGTCACACACACAGTTTAATTTACAGTAAATTTTAGAAACAGATTTCTTTTAAATTTTAGTTAAAAAATATTCAATGGATATTACACCTCTCAATTAATGATCTGTTCTAAATATTAAATGAATCACATTCTTGAAGGAAATCATTTATTTTATTCCTTTTCTTTTTTTTTTTTTTTTTTTTAAGAATCAACTCAAGTTTTTCTAGGCTTCCTTGTTTCTTTGTTTTGAATTGTTCAATATCTCTCTAAGCTCTTATTTTCTTAGTCAACAATCTGATACAAGTAGATTATAACCAGAAAATGTCTGACTCAGAGAGATAGCACAACTGTCTAGCAGAATATTAAGGAACTCCAGTACAAAGCGCAGCTGCACTTACTCATTGATTTAAATTAAGGGCTTAGAGAAAAGGGAAGGAGCTATAAGTAGGAAGACAAACCTAGAGCTTTCAAAATGCCTTTGCTCATATTTATGATCACTAGTGAAACTCTTATGTTTTTTCTGTAATTATTGGATATTTGTGATATGTATTTATAATGGCCAAAAGCACTGTAGGTAAAAAAACAAAAAAGAAGCTGATAATAATCAAAAAAGGAGAGACTAGAGAAAATAATCAAAATAAAAAATCAGCAAATAAATCACCATCAAATAGTTCTTCGGTGTTCCAAACATCAAAGGAAAACATCTTTGCAGATCAAGGAGCTTACAAAGGGCTTACTCTTCCCTTGGAAAAGTTTACAGTGACTGTGTAGTGAGTGGTGTGTTATCTCTGCAAGTGTTTATTCACAGAGGAATGAAGGAGGGACCCCAAAATCATTCTGCTATTTATTCCACAAAAATATTGTTACTTCTGGCCTCCTTAGTACTTAAGCTAGGAGAAGCATTAGATAATATTTAGCATCCTTCTTCTGACTGAGATAGGAAAAATCTAAATCCTATCCTCTACACAGGCTTCTCCAAGCACCTACCCTCATCTATCCCTACTCACAATGCTTTTTAACACTGATGCAGGACAATTCTGTAACAGCATAACTGACGCTAGGAAGGATTTTTACTTGACTGCGATGTCAGTTTCCTGTCTAACTGGAATTCAGTTTTAAAGAATCCTGGAGATATTTTACTCTGATGCCTTATTGTGACCCATATTTCTCTCTTTAAGGCAGGGTTTCAAAAACTCAGTTTGGGGATTTCCCTTTTTGGTGGAGCTGTCTTGGGTGCTGAAGTGAATACCAAAGCAATATTGTACAATTTATGAATTGAAGAGGCGTTTTATTCTTTTCTTTTTTCTTTTCTTTTGTCAAACAGAATTATGTTTTAATCCTGGCTATGCCAAATATTACTGTAGCATCCTAGAAAAAGCTATCCAACATCTAAAAGCCTTTATATTCTCATGTGTCAAATAGAATAATAAAGGCTAGCTTGCAGTGATTTTGAAGATTAAAAGAAATGATAGAAACAAAGCGCTTATCACATTGCCTGACTCAGAATATATACTCATAAAAATCATAGTTGTTATTACTGTTGTCAGTGGTTGTGTTAGTGTGATGAGACCTGGTTACTTTTTTGTTTTTCGATAGAGGACAACCTACTTTGAAATATAATATAATCAGTAAAAAGAAAACATTAACTAATAGAAATAAATGTCTCAGACAATATGTTTAGAAAACTCAAATAGAAAAAATATATCATGATCCAAAAATGGTTACAGAGGGAGTGAAGAATCAAACTGAATTTTGAAAGGGGAATTATATACTTATTTGGACAACCAGAAGAGATGGTAAGGGAGAAAACATAGGCAAACTTTTGGAACAAGGAATGGGTATTGCGTAACTAGATGAGAGAGAATAAACTAATCTGGATGGGAAAAAGATTAGATTGCTATATACCAAAAGGTAAAATTTGGATCCTTTTAAATACTAAATAAAAATTACTGATAACTTGAATACCATGCTGTTGAGCAAGGATTTAGTCTTGATGTCATAAGTAGTCATTTGAGATGTTTTATCATGGGAACAATAGTATGTAATTGGCATTTTAGAAAGTTAGTTTTAAAGGTCACATGTAGAATAAATTAAAAGTGAGAGGAAGTGAAGGCAGGAAAAATGGAATGAGTTGAAAAATATTTGAAACAAGAATGAAGCTTTGGGAATAGAAAAGACCAGATGCACAAGATATTCCAAAGGATGAATAAGTCGAAATTAGTGAATTGAAAATTTGAAGATGTGAGTTCATTTCCACTGAGGTTTTTTCTTTTATATTTGTATTCATACAGTTCTTCTAACCCTTGCTTGATCTGTCTCTTTGGAGAAGAAAGAGAATAATAAACAACCTCATCATTTATGTCTCAAGTCTGTATCAACATCTCTGGCTCTCAAAATATAAAGGCTAAGTTTATAAATCAAGCGGGAGAGAAAACATATTAGACTGTGAACCTCAGTGTATTTCAACTTGAGTTGAATCCATGACAAGACATAGTGGCTCTGTCATAGGCAGTTTTAAGAACAGAAGATATTAAAATAAAAACAGTTCACTGATCAACCACCATACTTAGTAAAACAGATCCAGTGGCCTTCTAAACATACAAGAACCACTAATGCATTTAATGTAATTCTTCCCAGGAAAAAATGACTTGAAATATATGAGCCATTTTCTAATACAGAGTACCAGTAAACTCATTTAGAATCTTGAACTCCAGTTTATAATTTTGATGAAAACCAAACATTTTCTTAGCAGCAAAACCATTCCTTCATGCATAATATTACATGAGAACTTATTAACACAAGCAAAGCTGTTCTGGTGAAATCAGTGGGAGGTGGGAGGGGTCTTCAAAGTCTCAGCAGCACTGCTCTCTTCTCATAGCTAGAGGGTTTTGAAATCCCTCAGGCTCCACAGAACACAGTTTGAAAACCACTGCCTCAACAAGGCTCTCTAACATGAAATTGTTCTCTTGGCCAAATCAATTCTAGGGTTAAAACATGACCTTGGACTCATTTTTTGAGTACCTATCCAAGTTCAGTAGACTAATGCACCAAAGTTCATTCATCAAAATGAAAAAAAAAAAAATTCACCCTCCCAATTTGAATTAGGTGCAAACAGTCAGTTTAAATCACTGTTAAACCTACATTTGATTTAGGATCCAGTAACACACACACACGCGCACACGCGCGCACACACACACACATATATATTCATTACAATGGGGGTTACGGTTTTAACAAACAAATTTGGGGGAGACACAAACATTCAGTCCATAACAATAATCTTACATAACATTTTCAGCAAACTCAGGGAGTAAGCAACATTATCATTTCCCCTTAAATAAACAAGGAACTTGGAACCTAAAATTTAGAGTAAAAAAAATAAAATTTGTCCAAAATCATGTGAATAGAAAGTTGCAAAGTCATGATTCACACAGGACTTCATTCTGAGTTCTGAAGAAGAGAGGAAAAAAGGAGAAAGAAAGATATATAAAAAAAAAGGTACAACACATGATTCATTTTTTAAAAATCATAAATAGGACTTCATTAAAAGCAAAACCCTTTGTAAAACCCAATGTTAAAAGAATGAAAATGAAAGCCAGAGACTGGGAGAAAATATTTGCTAAAAACACATCTGATAAAGACACGTATCCAAAATATACAGAGAGCCCTTAAAACTCGGCAGTATGAAAATATCATAATTAATGTTGAGCAGACTATCTGATTAGAGACTTTATCAAAGAAAATAAACAGATGGCAAATAATCACATGACAAGATTCACAACATCATACCACTAGGAAATTGCAAATTAACACAATGAGGTACCACTACACACTTATTAGAATGTCTAAAATTCAAAAATGACAACACCAAATACTAGAGAGTATATGAAACAACAGAAACTCTTATTCATTGTTGCTGGGAGTGCAAAATGGTGTAGCCACTTTACAAGAGAGTGTGACAACTTTTTACAAAATTAAACATAGTCTTATGTAAGCTCAGTAATCACACTCCTTGGTATTAAGCTTAAAATTTATGCCTGCACAAAAAGTTACAAATGGATGTTTCTAGAAGCTTTCTTCAAAATTGTGAAAATCTGAAAGCAACCAAGATGTCCTTCAATAGGTAATGGATAAATAAACTGCAGCACTTACGTACAACTGTATATAAATCAGTGACAAAAAGAAATGAGCTCAGCCATAACAAAATACAGAGGAATCTCAAGTACATATTGCTAAGTGATATAAGCCAGTCTAAAAAGTCTACATAGTGTATGTTTCCAACTATTTGATATTCTAGAAAAAGCAAAACTTTAGAGATTGTAAAAAGATTAGTGATTTCCAGAAGTTCTAGGGCAGAGATAGGAAGGGATGAATAAACAGAGCACACAGAATTTTCAGGGCATTGAAATCATCTTGTATGATACTATAGTGGTGAGTACATAACATTATACATATGTCAAACCTATAGACTGTATGATTAAAAGTGTGAACCCAAGTGTAAACTATGTGTTTCAGTTAATAAAAAAGAAAAAAAAAAAAAAAAGAAAGAGAAAGTAAGATAAAGAGAGAGAATATGAAGAAGAAAGAAAAACAAAAGCTGGAACCAAGTCAAGAAGGTAATGATGAGAATCCCCAAGACTACCCATATACATTTCTTGCATTAACTCAGTGACTATCACTACATTTGGTCAATTAACTATTATCATGTCATGATAATATTCTTTATGTTTTACCTTTTCAGTTAAAAACAAATCTTTATACCAAGTCTTCTGCAAGCTAATTTTAACCCACCTCAGAATTAATCCCTTTCTTGATATATCATGAGATTATTCTTTGTTATAAACACTTAACTTAGTGACCTCTCATTGAATTAACTTAAATTTTCAGAAGTACTGATTTATGTATTGGCTCCCTGAAAGAAAAGTAATGCACAGTCAGACATAGGTTTGCACTCACACACACAAACACCCACACTTGACAAGAAAACAAGTCTTCAGCTTTTTACTAGAAAACCCTGATTAAACCTGACAGTAAAGTCTCTAGAGTACTCTAAGAAAAAGAAAAAGCATGAAACTCCTAAAATTTTAGAATACAGAAATAAAAAGCAGGTGACAAGTCACTAATCATGACATGATGATCACAAACAAGCTAAAAAATAAATAAACTGAAAACTTGAGTAGGAAAACATTGCATTCTGGGGAGCTTTCAGGAAAGCAACTAGCCCTTGAACTTAATTCTCAGTTTAACAGGCCTCCAAATAATTGAATAAACAATGAATGATGTAGGAGGACCAGGAATGAGAAGAATTAAAGGAGAGGCATGATTCTGCATAATCTGTCCAGAGACTGGAGAAGGGGGAAGAGGGAGTTAAGAATAAAGGTGAAAGGATTAATATTCAGTGTTATTTTATTGCAAACACAGACAGGAAGATAATGAATGCTGGACCTGGCTCCTGAGATGCAGGTTACCTCCATCAAGGCAAAGGAGGCATGAATAATTAATAATCCACTTCAAAGTTCACAACCCCCATCTCCTCCCCAAGGTAGCCATCAAGAGAGGCAAGAGCCAGCTAATTGGAGGATTGCTTAGTACATCTCATGCAAATTGAAGCTGCTCTGCCTCAAGGTTTTCTCTCCTTTGCCAGCGCAGGAAGCCCAGCTGGTTCCCTGAACTCCAGGAGAGAACATTTAGCCCCTTTCAACCACAAATCAGCCACCAGCCTTAGTTTCTTTAAAGGTTCAAAACACCATAGGAGTCTGACCATCAATCAGTGATTGTGTTTTTTACTCAGCCTCACTGTAGTTGGAAAGTTATTGTTGCTGGAGAAGGAAGTCAAAACCCAAAAGCACAGAGCTCAGTACATGCCGGGACCTAATTTATCTGTTCAGCCATTCCATACCAGAAACCCATTGTCTTTCATTACATTTTAAAAGCCAACTTTCTTGCCTAATGAGCAATTGAACATCAGGCCGAGTGAACTCAATGATCTTATGTATTTAGTTTTCCATTTTTTCTACTAAATCCATTATTACAGTCTCAAACTTAGGTGTAGGCAGAAAGTGTTTTAAGATTTTTTTTTTTTTTTAATGAAGGCTCCTGGACTGTGCCCTTAGAAGCTCTGAGGAAGGATGTCTTAAGTGGGACCAAAGAAGTTGTATTAATACTAAAAAGATCTCAATCAATTATGATGCAGGAAATCCTTGAGCTAGAATTTGAGAAACACCGATTAACACATGATTGGTATTTACACATTTATCATCCATAGACTAAATGTATTCTCAGTTTCGACTCTTAGTGATCAAATCACAATGTGAACATCTTATGTTTTGTACCTGAGGCACCAAATTGAAACCCATATACACCAATAAACTCTTTGCTCATCTCAAGGTGGAGGCTTCATTTTTGTGTGCCCACTTTTTTTTCTGTAAGAATCCTCACAAATGGCTAATAAATAAATAAATAAATAAAAACTATCTTTATGGCAAATCATCGTCAAATGAAAAGGAAAATGTGGAGATGCATAACAGTGTTGTGGAAGAACAATCTAGGAAAAGCCAGAAAAACTCACTGAGCTTACTCCACAGGATTCTCAGATTCTCAGCTGTTGTTTAGTAATGAGAGAACAAGCAACAAGGAAATTTGCATACACATATACACATACATTCATACACAGTTACACATTCATATTCTGCCATTAAAAGCAGAGTAACCAGAGGAATATAAATCATTCTACCAAAAAGACACATGTACATGTATGTTCACTGTAGCACCATTCACAATAGAAAAGACATGGAATCAACCCAGACACCCATCAATGGTAGACTGGATAAAGAAAATGTGGTACATACACACCATGGAATATTACACAGCCATGAAAAGGGAAATCTTGTCCTTTGAAGCAACATGGATGCAGCTGAAGGCCATCATCCTAAGCAAATTAACATAGAAACAGAAAACCAAATACCACATGTTCTCACTTATAAATGGGAGCTAAATACTGAGTATGCAGAGACACAGAGATGAGAACAGTAGACATAGGGACTCACTTGAGGGGCCAATGAAAGAGGAGGGTAAGGGTTGAAAACCTACCTATCAGGTACTGTGCTCACCAGCTGGGTAACTAAACCATTTGTACACGAAACCCCAGTGACGTGCAATTTACCCATGTAACAAACCTGTACATGTGCCCCATACCTAAAATAAAAGTTGAAAAAATAAAAATAAAAAAGGAGTTAACAAGCAAGTTAGTCTCTTGGAAAATCTAAGTTTGTCACCTGCAAAATAAGGTTATTTGACTAAATTTCCTTTGGCAAAAATATCTATGATTTCATTTACCAAAAACTTCACAGAATTCACTGCAGTGCCTGTGTTAGTGTTATTCTGTAACTTACTGTTGAAACACCAACTACTGCTATTTCTTAGTTGTTTCTAAATAATATGTGTGTGTGTGTGTGTGTGTGTGTGTGTGTGTGTGTCCATGTTTCCTATCAGTGATTTAACATCTACATTAGTTATGCTTCCAAAAGTAGACAATTGGTTCACACAAAGTGGGTAATATAAGAAGTGTTCATTTTTAAAGTGAGGGAATTTGCAAAGAAAATCATCATGAGCAGAGAAGTGCACTGGGGCTAATAATTGCAAGTGAACTGTTATCATTCTTAGGGCTGAAGAGGTCATGGAACAGAAGGAAAAGGCCTACTGAGCTGCAACCTTTGGTGGAGGTACGCAACCAGCCTGTAGCAACTCTGCAGAAATGGAGTTAGACAACTAAGGTTCCCACTTCATTTTCCTCCTTGCTCTCATTCCTTACTAGTGCTCTCTATTGCCCAAAACAAATAAGGAGCCACCGGACAAGAGAACCCTCTGATAAAGTACATAAAGGTCAGCTGGAGAAGCAGCATAAAGAGTGATTCTAGGTGGATTTTTTTCAATGGGGGAAAAAATCCAGCACAGCTTTTGTTATTTCTTTTGTAAAAATCCATAACAACCCAGCATGAGATTTCTTTCAATTCCCACAGGTTTACAATTCTTCTGGTCACCTCTGAATTTAATACTCTATTTTGGCATAATTCTGATGTTCATTTTATCACTGTTTCATGTCACCTCAGACTTAAAACTTGGCTGCTTTCCCTTGATTTCTACAACCACTGCACGAGGCTTGTGTGCACAGAACAGACTTTACTAAATGATCAGGGAGGTAGGAAGGCTTAGACCACAACAGTGAAACAAATGTTAGAGTTTCATTTTCTCCAAAGATTCGCAATGCTTCCCACCAATTTGAGCTCTAGTTCCCTGCCACATTTTTGAGCCCTTTTCCTGTCTGCCATCAAGTCCTAAATAAAGATCCATCTTAAAAAATAGTTGAAAAAATCTTAGACATCACATAGTCCCTAAACAGTGCTTCTCATGGATTCATGCATATTTCACTTGCTTCTGTTTCCTTCCCCTTATCACACTATCCTGTAATTTCTTTAATTATTATCTCTCTGCTCAACTAGGCTCCAGGCATTTTTTTGAAAGCTGAGTCATAATCACATCTAGATATCCAGAGTCTATCATCATATTTAATATAGTGGGTACTCAGCTAATGTTTAATAAGTAAACATTTGATTCCAGGATTTGGGGTACTTCCCACCACACACATAAAAACCATTTCATGTGCAGACATAAAAACTGTGGCTCTTAGAAGAGAAATAAGATGCCTCAGGTCCACAGAACAAGAATCGAGATACATGATCTCTTCAGATTAGTATTCCCCATAATACTCTGCAACTCCAACAGTTTACATGCAAATGTGTTAATGAGTTTCCTTGTCCTCCTCACTCTGCTATAAAACACCTCTACAATTTTTTTCTTAACAAGTTAAATTTAAGAGGAACAAATTAGGGGAAAGTTCTGCTGACAGAAAAACAATTCCCTACATATCATTTTCATCAATGTGTAAATCTGTTGTATTTGCTATATTAATTAATATTAGAAACCAAAATTTAATCTCTGTAATTGGTACTAAACCAGAAGAGAGGAAGGGAATCAATGCTTGGTGATAGGGATTTTGCCCCCAAAAGGATCCTTTTAGATGTAATGTTTAGCCCAATACTCTTTTCTTTGTGTGAGGCAGCAAAGAATCAGTTCTTACAAATGGCATATTTTGTTTTCCCAGTGAAAATTCATGAATAAAACTTTTTCAATATTTCAAAACATCCCAATGCAAATCTGTTAACTTTTTTACAAGATTTTTTTTTTTTTTTTTTTTTTTTTTTTTTTTTTTTTTTTTTTTTTGTGGTGGGAGTGGATTTCATCAGAGAATATTGCTTAAAACTTCATTATTGCTGATCATTTTTTATGACTGATTAATCACTTCCTCACCTAAAATGAGTTGAATATTTTCACTCAACTATTCACAGCAACAAAGTGAAAACACAACATCATCTTCTAGAAGTTTCGTGTCTCCAGGTTGGTCATACTACCAGGGATTCTATGGGAGCTACCAACTGTGAAAAGAGACCCTTCCCCTCTGTGCTACCTCCTGCAAGCTCTTCCTCTACACACTATATTCTAAAAACCCTTCCTCTGCCCATTGCTTTGCATTATCTACTTTATTTTATGAATATTATAGACAAAATAAGAGAAATATTTTAATGATAAAAATCACTCTTGAGGTATATTTTTCAAATAGCTACATTTGTCTCTGGTTTATGCTTGGCAGCATAAAAACAGCCTTTAACTTTACTTGTCACTTCTTCTTCTTGGTTGACTTTTTCTTCCTTCGATCTCACCTTGTATGTAAGAGTATAATTCAAATATATTAGGCTTATTATCAAATTCATTAATTAGAATCTGCCGTGGTGGAGGCAGGTAATCTGCATGTTTGAAAGGACTGCGAATAATTGGATAACTAGCCAGGTTTGGAAACAGACCCACCAAACCCTAAAATGCACCCGTGTAACCACTAAAATTAATTGTGAAATAGTTATGTGCATGTGTTATTTATTTTTCTGGAGAGAGGATGACTTCCCTTTTTTAGATTCTCAAATGTACCTTCAAGAATGGGATGGCACATGGATTAAAATAACTCATATGCTCAAAGATTTGGGATATATTAAGAGCTTATGTCTCTTGAGTTGAACCAAAAATAGAATCAACTTTCCTAAATTCGGTTCTCTGTTTATTATGAAAAATTATTTTTCAAGAGTACATGGGTCTAAAGAACCATAACAATAAATTTTACCCTATGCCAAAAACCAGACAAGACCAGATCAAACCAGACCAGACCAGATCAAAACAGACCAGATCAAACCAGACGAAACCAGACCAGACCAGATCAAAACAGACCAGAAAGATCAAACCAGACCAGACCAGATCAAACCAGACCAGACCAGATCAAACCAGATGAAACCAGACCAGACCAGATCAAACCAGACCAGACCAGATCAAACCAGATGAAACCAGACCAGACCAGATCAAACCAGACAAGACCAGATCAAACCAGACCAGACCGGATCAAACCAGACCAGACCAGATCAAACCGGATCAAACCAGACCAGACCAGATAAAAACAGACCAGACCGGATCAAACCAGAACAGACAGGATGAAATCAGACCCAACGGTATCAAACCAGACCAGACCGGATCACACCAGACCAAACCGGATCAAACCAGACCAGACCAAACTGGATCAAACCAGACCGGACCGGATCAAACCAGACCAGACCGGATAAGACCGGATCAAACCGGGTCAAACCAGATCAGACCGGATCAAAATGGATCAAACCAGACCAGACCGGATCAAACCAGACCCGACCAGATCAAACCGGATCAAACCAGACCAGACCGGATCAGACCGGATCAAACTGGATCAAACCAGACCAGACCGGATCAAACCAGACCCGACCGGATCAAACCGGATCAAACCAGACAAAGCACACCAGACCGGATCCCAGACACGGCCAGATCAAGCCGGATCAAACCAGAACAGACCGGATCAAACCAGACACGGCCAGATCAAGCTGGATCAAACCAGAACAGACCGGATCAAATCAGACTAGACCGGATCAAACCGGATGAAACCAGACCAGACCGGATCAGACCGGATCAAACCGAATCAGACCAGACCAGACCGGATCAAACCGGATCAAACCAGATCAAACAAAACCAGACCGCATCAAACCGGATCAAACGGGATCAGAGGAGACCAGACCGGATCAAACCAGATCAAACCGGATCGGACCGGATCAAACCAGATCAAACCCGATCAAACCGGATCAACCCGGATCGGAACGGATCAAACCGGATCAAGCCAGTCCAGACCGGATCAAACTGGATCAAACCATATTAAACCGGATCAAACCGGATCAAGCCAGTGCAGACCGGATCAAACCGGATCAAACCGGATCAGACTGGATCAAACCAGATCAAGCCAGATTATACCGGATCAAACCAGATCAAACCGGATCAAGCCAGTGCAGACCGGATCAAACCGGATCAAACCGGATCAGACTGGATCAAACCAGATCAAGCCAGATTATACCGGATCAAACCAGATCAAACCGGATCAAACCGGGTCGGACCGGATCGGACCGGATCAAGCCAGTCCAGACCGGATCAAACCAAACCAGACCGGATCAAACCGGATCAAACCGGATCAAGCCAGTCCAGACCGGATCAAACCGGATCAAGCCAGTCCAGACCGGATCAAACCGGATCAAGCCAGTCCAGACCGGATCAAACCGGATCAAGCCAGTCCAGACCGGATGAATCCGGATCAAACCGGATCAAGCCAGTCCAGACCGGATGAATCCGGATCAAACCGGATCAAGCCAGTCCAGACCGGATCAAACCGGATCAAGCCAGTCCAGACCGGATGAATCCGGATCAAACCGGATCAAGCCAGTCCAGACCGGATCAAACCGGATCAAGCCAGTCCAGACCGGATCAAACCGGATCAAGCCAGTCCAGACCGGATCAAACCGGATCAAGCCGGATCAAGCCAGTCCAGACCGGATCAAACCGGATCAAGCCAGTCCAGACCAGATCAAACCGGATCAAGCCAGTCCAGACCGGATGAAT
Organism: Rhinopithecus roxellana; assembly: GCF_007565055.1. Classification (NCBI taxonomy): domain Eukaryota; kingdom Metazoa; phylum Chordata; class Mammalia; order Primates; family Cercopithecidae; genus Rhinopithecus; species Rhinopithecus roxellana. The sequence continues at coordinate 140,310,031 of NC_044553.1, read as the reverse complement.
CCGGATCAAACCGGATCAAGCCAGTCCAAACCGGATGAAACCGGATCAAACCGGATCAAGCCAGTCCAAACCGGATGAAACCGGATCAAACCGGATCAAACTGGATCACACCGGATCAAACCAGTCGCCGGATGGAACCGGATCAAACCGGATCAAACCGGATGAAGCCGGATCGGACCGGGTCAAACCGGATCAAACAGGATCAAACCAGATCAAACCGGATCAAACCTGATGGAACCGGATCAATCCTGATCGGACCGGATCAAACCGGATCAAACCGGATCAACCAGACCAAACCGGATCAAACCGGATCAAGCCAGTCCAAACCGGATGAAACCGGATCAAACCGGATCAAACCGGATCACACCGGATCAAACCAGTTCACACCGGATCAAACCGGATGAAGCCGGATGGAACCGGATCAAACCGGATCAAGCTGGATCGGACCGGGTCAAACCGGATCAAACCGGATCAAACCTGATGGAACCGGATCAATCCTGATCGGACCGGATCAAACCGGATCAAACCGGATCGGACCGGATCAAACCGGATCAAACCGAATGAAACCGGATCAAGCCAGTCCAAACCGGATCAAACCGGATCAAAACGGATCAAACCTGATGGAACCGGATCAATCCTGATCGGACCGGATCAAACCGGATCAAACCGGATCGGACCGGATCAAACCGGATCAAACCGAATGAAACCGGATCAAGCCAGTCCAAACCGGATCAAACCAGATCAAAACGGATCAAACCTGATGGAACCGGATCAATCGTGATCGGACCGGACCAGATCAAACCGGATGAGGCCGGATCGAACCGGATCAAACCGGATCAAACCAGATGAAGCCGGATGGACCCGGATCAAACCAGTTCACACCGGATCAAACCGGATGAAGCCGGCTGGAACCGGATCAAACCGGATCAAACCAGATCAAACCGGAACAAACCGGATCAAACCGGATGAAGCCGTATGGAACCGGATCAAACCAGTTCACACCGGATCAAACCGGATGAAACTGGATCAACAAACCGGATGAAGCTGGATGGAACCGGATCAAACCGGATCAAACCGGATGAAGCCAGATGGAACCGGATCAAACCAGATCAAACCGGATCAAACCGGATCAAACCGGATGACGCCGGATCGGACCGGATCAAACCAGATCAATACACACCAAACCGGAACAAACCGGATCAAGCCAGTCCAGACCAGATCAAACCGGATCACAACAGATCAAACCGGATGGAACCGGACCAAACCCAATCAAACCAGATCAAACCGGATCAAACCGGATGGAACCGGATCAAACAGGATCAAACCAGATCGGACCGGACCGGATCACACTGGATCAAACTGGATCAAACCATACCAAACCGGATCAAACCGGATCATGCCAGTCCAGACCAGATCAAACCGAATCAAACCAGACCAAACCGAATGGGACCGGATCAAACCAGACCAAACCGGATCAAACCGGATCAAACCGGATCGAACCGGATCAAACCGGATCGAACCGGATCAAACCGGATCAAATCAGATCGGACCGGACCGGATCAAACCAGATCAAACCGTACCAAACCGGATCAAACCGGATCAAGCCTGTCCAGACCGGATCAAACCGGATGGAACCGGATCAAACCGTATCAAACCTGACCAAACCGGATGGAACCGGATCAAACCGGATGGGACCGGATGGGACCGGATCAAACCGGATCAAACCGGATGGGACCGGATCAAACCGGATCAAACCGGATGGAACCGGATCAAACCGAATCAAACCAGATCGAGCCAGTCCAAACCGGATCAAACCGGATGGGACCGGTTCAAACCGGATCGAACCAGACCAGACCGGATAAAACCGGATCAAACCAGACCAGACCGGATCCAACCAGACCAGACAGGATCAAACCGGATCAAACCAGACCAGACAGACCGGATCAAACCAGACCAGACCGGATCAGACAGGATCAAACCGGATCAAACCAGACCAGACGGGATCAAACCGGATCAAACCAGACCAGACCGGATCAAACCAGACCAAACCAGACCAGACCGGATCAAAGCAGACCCAACCAGATCAAATCGATTCTAACCAGACCAGACCAGACCAGGTCAAACCGGATCAAACCAGACCAGACCGGATTAGACCAGATCAAGCCAGACCCGACCAGATCAAATCGGTTCTAACCAGACCAGACCAGACCGGGTCAAACCGGACCAAACCAGACCAGACTGGATCAAACCAGACCAGACCAGATCAAACCAGACCAGACCAGACTAGACCAGATCAAACCAGACCAGACCAGACCAGACCAGAACAGACCAGACTAGACAGGATCAAACCAGACGAAACCAGATCAAACCAGACAAGACCAGATCAAACCAGACCAGACCAGATCAAACCAGACCAGACCAGACTAGACCAGATCAAACCAGACCAGACCAGACCAGAACAGACCAGACTAGACAGGATCAAACCAGACGAAACCAGATCAAACCAGACAAGACCAGATCAAACCAGACCAGACCAGATCAAAGCAGACCAGACCAGACCAGTTCAAAGCAGATGAAACCAGACCAGACCACTCCTTTCTTAATTGACCCTCTCAATACACTGATCCAATATTATTTATTCCTTCTAAGCCAGTACCCACACTGGACCATATAATCCCTTCCACAGCCCTGTATTTCCCACCATTTACATCTGACGGCAATGCATTTGAATAGGCTGGTGCTGTCCAAGGTGCTGCGCAAGAGGCAAATGGCTCAATGCACCATCAACTCAGTGCTGCACTACCCAGAAGAGGAACATCTTTTTAATTCACATAAAAGTGATTCATGTGGAAGCAGTAACCTTGCTTTTGCCTCTTCTTTTTCATTCCAACTGGGGGAATAGCATATGCATATCCAAAGATAATGAGTCATATGTAACCTGTCCCTATTCATCTGAGAGCCTTTATCCTTCTTCAGTTTTTCCAAAGTGTAAAAATTTTGTGAGTTTATTTCTACTTTACTAAATTAATCACAATAAAGTCAGAGTTGGGATAACAACAATATTGAAATCTTCCTAATTAGCAATCAATAAATTCTATGATATGTTTTGACTGTTGATAAATAACTTAAATTTTCATTTGATTCTACTTTTTCATCTCTAAAATTAGAGTAGACACCTCACACACAGGACAGTGGGGAGAATTTAAAAGATCAAATACATGAAAATATTTTGTAAAACCCAACAAATCATACAAATATAAAGTGGCATTAATATTATCAATATGTTTATGATAAAATTTACTATTGGCAGAGATAACAGTGTTTAGAAACATGAGAATACAATGAAAATAAGCCTCAATGAGGCTTATTGAGAAAGTAACAAGAAAGTGACAAGAAATGACAATGAGGTTTATTCACATTGTGTTCTCATATTCCTAAGTATTAACCTCAAAGAGCTTACAACTCAGTGAAGGATTTAAGACAATCTACATAAATAATGTACCATAGATGAGAGTGGCATAAAAAGTATCAATTGAGTCAAATGAATAGTAACAGCAAAAATCTAATCATTGGACTAATGCAGTCAAAGAAAATTCATGGAGGAGGCAGCAGCTAAGCTATGTTTTCAGAGATGGTTAGGATTCAGGTAGAAAGAGTAGTGAGAAAGCCTGAGAACTTACTTTTAATTATGATACTTTTCCTTCCCCACCAAGGTTTTCTGCTAAGTAACATTCCAAAAGTTTAAAAAACTCCTGATCCTCCCAGGCAAAGTCATTAGAAGCATAGCATAATGATACCATCAATAATAGGCAGATCAGGATTAATAAGAGAAAGGCAATTAGAGAAAATGAAAGGTCACATTAAAACTGTCTAGGCTTAGAGCTCTATTATTGTGTCAGAGTGTTGGTTGCTTTGTCATATCCACCTTGCTCATGGCAAGGGGTGTTTTGAAAAGTTTGTTCTAAAAAAAATGAAGTTAATAAAAGGGATATTTTCTGTGTGGATGCATCCTGTTGGGCATGGAGTAGAGAGATTTGTCTCCAAATTTTTAGTCCTTTTTTAGAATCTCACAGCTTAGAGAGGCTCTCTTCAGCGAACTATTCTGCAGAGCACAGGCTTCTCTTCCTATTTAGCATACAATTTACGCCTCAGGTCTGGGCATATTTATGAGGCCTAACTCAAATGCTGGCTTGATAAACAATGAACTGTAGGCTCTCTATTAACAAACCTGCAAAATTATCATAGCCTTGTTATTTTGATTATAATAAAGTATTGGGGCCCAAAATAAAATGAAACAGCTTTGCATTCATATAGGCATAGAGAATCATAAAGAATTAGAAAAAATCCTGTTAACAAAAAGACTCCATGTAACATAGTTTATATTCCAACATTTCTATATACCTCATATTTCTAATAGCATGTGATATAATTCATGGCAAGTATATTTTTTGATAAATCAATAATTATCCTTCAAAGGAAAGCAGGAAGGGAGCACAAAAACACCATTAGTCATTTTTACCTCAGTCTTTCTTGTTCTCTTTCTGATGATTCTTCTGTAATTGGTCATCTGGTGTCTCATGAGGCCTCCTGAAAGAATAAATCATCAAAAATATTTGTTGAATGAATAAGTAAATAAACAAATACATAAAACAGAGAGATGGTGAAAGCATTTAAGCCTAAAAGACATATGGTTATGAAATCACACTTTCTTTAGCATTGGTAACAACAGTAGCAGCAGCAGACCTAGCATTGATCGAGTGCTTACTATATGGCAGGCATGATGCTTTCATTTTTACACTGGAGTAATGATTAATTACCAAGACAATCTCTCCACGTGGATTCTATTATTATTACTAATTTATAATAAGGAAACTGTGGCTCAGTAACTAGTCAAAGGTCACATAGCTCACAAATAGCCAGACCAGAATTCAAAACCAAACCCATTTAATTCCAGAGTAGATCTTATAACCTCATACAGTTTCTATTTCTATTTCTTTACATTTCACAGACAGAAGATTTCTGGCAATGGAGCAAGAAAGGACAGCAGAGGAAAGCATGAATTATTTGGAAGATGGGATGGAGATTGCAAAAAAAAAAATATTGTATAGAAACCTGAATTGTAAATTTAGGTAAATAAATGCATAAGACAAGCATACTATATTGAATGGGAAATGAACTACAACTTATATGCACGTACTCTATGCAAGATGTTACCTAGTTAACTTCAATCTGATTTCGAATTATATTTTGCAAGTTTCTTCAGTTATGGTTGCCATCAGTAGTAAGAATATCGACAGTTTAATAAAGTCACAGACTCTGCAGGGCATCTACACTTTAACACTGAAGTCACAAGGAGAAGTGCCTAGAGTTCATGATTGTCCTGTTCCCAAGAACACATGGTGATATACTTTGTAGCCTGAATTATCTTTACTCTTCATACAGTGGTGACATTTATTGTGACATAAATAAACTATTTTTAGGCACCAAGAAGAATGTTAATCATTTATCCTGGTGCTATCCTCCGGTTTATGCTCTAGAAGCTTCAGTCTAATGTTCTTATCCATTGCTCACTTCCTTGCCCCACCCACTTACCCATCTACAAATAATTGAACCAAGTATTTCTGAGTGAAAGGAAACTCCTCTAGAGTTCAACTGAATCAACTTGGAATATTATCTAACCAATTGAGCCTCCATTTCCTCAGCTATTAAGCAAAACACAGTGTAACAAATTAAAAAGTGGGATACCATAAAAATAAACTGTCCAACTGCCTTTACTCTGGTTTTGAAGAAATTGAAGCAAATAATATAGAAGGCAAATATTAAAATGTTAGCTGTTGTGTTGAGATAAAGATACGTGGGTGAAGGAAGATTTCCATTAACTATTTTCCCAAACATTTTAGGAGGTTGGGTGACAAAACACTCCTGCTTCTCCCATTATCATAGGGCCCCATTTCATGTAGGTAAGCAACACCGAATGGTGACTTAGCTCACTATCAGGTGATTTGATATAAACACTTGGAAGAGTGCCTGAAGTCCCCTATGATGTTAAAATGCATTTTTCCCTGTCTGACTCTTAATTTTTTTAAAGCGTTTCTTTAAGTGTCAGGGTATAGCACAGTTTTTCTATTACAGCTAAATTCACTACTTCTACTAAAAATTTCTAGTGACAGCAGATAGGAAAATAAGATGGGTACAAGGAAAAAAGACCATTCAAAGATGGCAAATCTTAAAAATAAAAAAAGTATTTTTTTATAAAAGGTTTTTGTTTTTGTTTTCCCATAAATCATTGTTAATTTTCTGCTTCTGTACATTTTCTGAGTTTGTCAGTATCATCACCAATATGAGATAATTTTTATTCTTGTTATTAACAAATATCTATTTATGAACCAAAATACATGATTTTATGTATCAACCCCATTTTAGAGATGAAGTATATTATGCTGAACCAGTATTTAAATACAGATTTGTCTTGCTCTGAAATCTGAACTCACTTCATTCTGCTGTACTATGGCCAAAGCATAACATTGTATATGACAATTTGTGATGATATTTCTTATGAAATTATCGGTGCTTGGTTAACTGTATAATTTTGTTTGTTATATTCTTGAGGACTAATATTTTTATTCTCCAGGGTTCAATTTTGGTTGGAGTACACTTCAGAAATTATAGTATAAATGAGGGAAAGATGGCTATCATACAATAATCTGATTTACAAACCTTTGAGTTAAATGAAATACATTTATCATTGAATTTTCTTTTTCTACAATATATTAACATGCAAAACTGAAACATTGTCTTTTAAAGATGTGTTTGCCTACTGAGAATCTCATAGGTCTCTGAAATAATGAAATCTTGCCTCTGTCTGAAAGTATCTCTGTAGACAGACAAGAGCGAAATGAAAAAAAAACAGATTTTTTTCCATGAACAATATGTGTTTCATCAAAAGAACAAAGAAACAGAGCTCTAAATGCTGGATTTGCTGTTTCCCTGAGATGTTACAGATCTTCAGAGGATGACAGGTTCTGAGGTTTCCATTCTGATTTGTAACCTTGTGACATGTCCTTACCACACTCCAGACATCTGGGGAACACAGGCATGAGAAATTATGTTCATCGATTGCCTTCTATATGGAACACAGCTAAATATATACATATATATATTTATTTATTTATATTTATATATATATATATATATATATATCCTTGTGTGATACAAAATTTATCAGTTTATGAAAAAATATTAGAGTACATTTCTCCACCATAACTTGAAAAGAAGGAAAATATAATAATGCATTTCTTATTACCTCAATACATAATGAGATATGCAATGCCACTTTAAAGAAACTAAATGGATCCTATGCTGGCAAGATTTGTTTTTAGTTAGAAAGAAAGCATCCACATATCCCAAAAAGGGGTATAGGTATAGTCACCATGTGAGAAAGAACAAGCACAGAGATTAACTTGGCAGTGAATATCCAGGCATGAACGAGGGAGAAGGATCCTTATCAAATTAGCACAGCTGTCCTGGTCACATTGCCAAGTCCTTCCCCCAGAGGGAAGGTGGACAATAGGATTCCAGCCAAAGCACTTCTCATTCGCCAGTCCCAAAGACGTGTCTCAGGATGTCTTATCCTGTTGCCATTCAGCAAAGCATTCATCTAACTGCCCTTGTCCAGAGTCAGTGTTCTCCAAACTACCTTCAGTTATGACTCATCTTTCCACATTTGTTTGTCGGTGGGTGGAAAAGAAGGTGCTTGGGGAAATTAAGATTTCCACCTATGTGTTAGAATTTTATTTTTACTTATTAATCAATATACTGGAATCTTGATTACAAACTATTTCCTAAGCCTGTCTGTCAATAGACAGAAAATGGACTGGTCAGTTTGACAGGTCTTCCAACCAACAGGAGATTTCTACATCTCATTGGAAATTGATGAATCATCATAGTAATTTTATGCATTGATCACATATCTTGGTTCACATGAGTGCATCCCAAAGAAAAGGGACATGTTATCTGAGAGCTGGATTCTAAATCTGCAACCTGAAAACTAAGCCCTGAACCTTGGTATTTGCTGAGAGTGTCCTGTGCCTGCTGTAACAAATTACCAGAAACTTGGTGGCTTAACACAACACACATCTAATCTCTTACAGTGTTAAAAGTCAGAGGTCCAAGTCAATTTCACTGGGCCCAAATCAAGGTGCCTTGAGGCTCATGCTCCCTCTGGAGCTCTATGGAGGAACTGATTTGCTTGCCTCTTCCAGAGTTTAGATCTGCATTCCTTACATTTGTTGACTCTTGGCCCCTTCCTCCATCTTCGAAGCCAGCATGTAGCATGCTAATTCAGTGGTCACATTGCCTTCTTCTTCTGTGCCAGACTTTTCTCTGCCTGCCTCTTGTAAGGATACCTGTTATAGCATTTAAGTCTCAGCCAGATAATCCCATATAATCTTGCCGTCTTGAGATCTATAACTTAATCACATCTGCCACATCTTCTTTGTCATATGTAGTAAGAGTCACAGGTTCCAGGTATTAGGACATGCGTATCTTTTAAGGCCTATTACTCAGCCTACCACACCATTTTTTGAGGCCTCTCCATCTAAAACCTGCTGGATTTATCAAGGACTGAGTACATACCCCTTTCTGTATTTATTTGGCAGATCTTTCAATATTTTCTTTGACATTCTACAAGCATTAGGTATCAACCAGGGTTCCAACAGAAAAGAAGATTTGTCTCAGATGGTTTGAAGGAGTGTGTGGTGGACAAGATTAAGAAAACAAACAATGGCTGGGCACGGTGGTTCATGCCAAAGTAATTCCAGCACTTTGGCAGGCCGAGGCAGGTGGATCACTTTATCCCAGGAGTTTGACACCAGCCTAGCCAACATGGCAAAACCCTATCTCTACTAAAAATACGCAAATGAGCCAGGCATGGTGGCACACACTTGGAGTCGCTGCTACTCAGGGAGGCTGAGTGAGGCACAAGAATCACTTGAACTTGGGAGGCAGAGGTTGTAGTAAGCCAAGATCACACCACTGCACTCCAGCCTAGGCAAGAAAGTGAGACCTTGCCAAAAAAAAAAAAAGAAGGAAAGTTAAAAAGGAAGGAAGGAAGGAAGGAAGGAAGGAAGGAAGGAAGGAAGGAAGGAAGGAAGGAAGGAAGGAAGGAAGGAAGAAGGAAAGAAGAAAGAGGAAAGGAAGGAGGGAGGGAGGGAAGGAGGGAAGGAAGGAAGGAAAGAAGGAAGGAAGGAAAATGATGAACATGAGACACTCAAACATCAGAACATTAGCAACAGTGGGATACTTTTACTTGACTTCCTGGGACTTTGGGGCACGGAGCAAAAATGATGTCACTGGAGTCCAGTGAGAATAGCAACCATGGAGCAGGTTTCATTCAACAGGAGATCTATCAGAACAGAACAAAGCTGCTGCTGTGGTAGCTAAAGTAGGGAGGGGAAACAGGTACAGTGGCCTGTGCCACTGTCCAGTGTACCAGTGTCCTGGTTACTCCTACTCAAGAGGCTGAGGTTGGAGAATCACTTGAGCCCAGGAGTTGGAGTCCAGCATTGGCAAGACGGTTAGACCCCCATCTCAAAAAAAAAAAAAAAAAGCCAGGCCCAATGGCTCACACCTGTAATACCCACACTTTGAGAGGCCAAAGCAGATGGATCATCTGAGGTCGGGAGTTCAAGACCAGCCTGGCCAAAATGGTGAAACCCCATCTCTACCAAAATACAAAAATTAGCTAGCGTGGTGGCACACACCTGTAATCCCAGCTATTCAGTAGTCTCAGGCAGGAGGATCCTTTGAACCCGGGAGGTGGAGGTTGCAGTGAGCTGAGATCATGCCACTGCACTCCAGCTTGGGTGACAAAAAAAAAGGGGGCACAGAGTGAGAAAGAAATATCTGAACTCGTAAACTTCTCTCTCTCCCTGCTGGTACCTCCATAGTCTAATCTCAATCCGAAGTCAGACAGCAGGTGAGTCCAGGGGGTGCAATCACAGGGACCAGTGTATCCAGTGCAGAGCAGGACAGAGAAAGGTAGAAACTGGAAGAAGTCTTGGTACGTGCGATGGGTAATAGCTACCGTGCATATTATCCCAATATTACCTACACAAAAATGAGACTCCAACCAAAACAATGTGATATGTGGCTGACCCAAAATCTGAAGTCATATCTGAGTCTTGAACATCCTTTATATTTCTCTCAAGGCTTTCTACTATAGCATTTAGAATTCAAATTTGCCTCATTGTATCTATTTGCCTTTGAACTGTTTAGCAACAATCAGATGATAAAGAACCATTCCTGATATTTATAACCATTCAATATACAAAATTTTGTTGTCTCCTCATTTATGATCTTAAATTGGTTTGAATCCTCCTCTCACTGTGCTTCTCCCCCCACATTATTCCTCTGGCTTGAAGAAAAAAATGTCTTAATTATATTCAATCATTCATTCTCATTGCAAACTCTGAATCAAGAATAATTAATTTCTATTTTTTTAGCTCCATGCCACATTCAAAATAGTTTAAGTTTATTCTGTGATGGGTTTCAGTTTCTAAGGATGTTCTGCTTGCTCACCAATGCTCACATAAAAATACTGATTTACACCCAGAGTCTACAAAGAGATCCACTATATTTTTGGTCTCTGCCTGATTGCCAGATTTTACATTTCTCCAGAAAATAAAAAGTATTTTAACCAACCACTCTCTCCTATTTCTTCCAGGCAGAGTTAATGCACTCAGCCTGACCTCCTTCAGAGAACTGCCTGCTGTCTTCTTGTCTAAACTGAAGCCACTTCTTATTGACTCATGGAATCATTTTCCCCTACCCTTTACTGGCATCCTTGGCTCATCACTCCTGTCTCATATCTTCCCACTCATCACCATGTTAAAGAGTCTGCATTGAGTGTCACTACATCTGCTGCTTGAGAAATTAGACCCTTGCTCCAAATCTTTTGCACCATTAAAAAATAATAAGAAGAAGAAAAAATAAGAAAACTTTTCCCTTGTCCTTTTCCTGACATCGCCTTGCAGCCGGAAACTCTCCCAGAAGAGAACAGGAGAGGAGCAATCAATAGCGTCTCTAAACAGAAGATGCCATTGGCAAAGAGGTAGCACTCAACCACTGCGGTGAACCGCAGGCTTCTGATTAAGACACCCGTGCCAGGCTGATTGAGCTGCCTGTCCGCACCGCATGCAAACCAGCCACTTAACCCTCCCTCCCTCTGCTGCCTTATTCCCCTCACAGAAAATAGAGCACTCAAAGAGAAAAGTGGTGCTCGGGTCTGCAGAGAGCTTAAAAGTAATTACTGACAGCTGAGTGTTCTCTCTGAATTCAGATTCTGCAATCAATTAGGAGAGATTTCACAGAAATGATGATCAGAAATGAAAACTCCACATTAGGTAACATTATCCAGACTCCTTGTAGCCCTCCCCATTAAAGAAAGCTAGCTCCCAGTGGTCTGTTCAACTTCACTCAGTCCAGCTTTGGACAATTCAGGTGCATTCCCCACACTGAGGACCTTTATGTCACAGTCAAAATTGCTTCACAGCAATTAACATACAGCCAAATTTTGGAACATGAAGTTGGAGAATAGGTCTGATGAATTTACTTAGGGTCTTTCCAAGGTAAGAAATGTTCAGGCTAATTCCAGTTTTTGAGGCTTCAAGTTTATATTAAATACATACATCAATATATAGTATGTAGTAGGTATATGTACGTACATAAATGTCAAAACAAAATTTCAAAAGTTGTGGCAAGTTGTGAAAAGCTTGTAATACGTGAATAGGCTACTGTGATGGTTGAATTTAGGTGTCTGCATAGAGGGATACCTAGATAAGGAATTTTTGCCTGGATAAAGGGATGCCTATATGACTGGTGAAACTGTTTCTGGGTGTGTCCCTGAGAGTGTTTTCTAGAGATGATCGGCCTGTCAATTGGTGAACTGAGTGGGGAAATCCACCCTCAATGTTGGTGGCCTCCATACAAATGGCTGGAAGGTTGGGTGGAACAAAAAGGTGAAAGAGTGGCTCACGCCTGTAGTCCCAGCACTTTAGGAGGCTGAGGTGGTAGCATCGCTTGAGCCGGGAGTTTGAGACCAGCCTGGGAAACATAGCAAGACTCTATCTCTACAAAAAACAAAAAATAAAACTAGCCAGGCATGGTGGCACATGACTGTAGTCCTAACTATTTGGGAGGCTGAGGTGGAAGGATTGCGTGGGCCCAGGAGTTCAAGGCTGCAGTGATCCATTAGTGTAGCCACTGCACTTCAGCATGGAAAACAGAGTAAGGGAAAGGAGAAGGAAGGAAGGAAGGAAGGAAGGAAGGTAAGGACGGAAGAGGCAGGAAGGAAGGAAGGAAGAAGGAAGGAAGGAGGGAGGGAGGAGGGAGGGAGGGAGGGAGGGAGGGAGGAGAGGGAAAGAAAGAAAGAAAGAAAGAAAAGAAAGAAAGAAGAAAGAAAGAAAGAAAGAAAAGAAAGAAAGAAGGAAGAAGGGAAGGAAGAAGGAAGGAAGGAAGGAAGGAAGGGGAAGGAAAAGGAGGAAGGAAAGAAGGAAAGGAAGGAAGGCAGGAAGGGAGGAAGGAAGGAAGGAAGGAAGGAAGGAAGGAAGGATGGATGGAAGGAAGGAAGGAAGGAAGAAAGAAGAGAAAGAGAGAAAGAGAAAGAAAGAGTAAGAGAGAGAGTGGAAGGAAAGAAGGAATGAAGGAATGAAGGAAGGAAGGAAGGAAGGAAGGAAGGAAGGAAGGAAGGAAGGAAGGAAGGAAGGAAGGAAGGGAGGAGAAAAGGAAAGAAAGGAAAGAAAGGGTGAATTCTTTCTCTTTGTTGGAGTGGGATGATCTTGGACATCACAACTCTAAGTACTTTTGCCTAAGTACTTTTGCCTTTGGACACTGGAACTTGCATCAGTGGCTTCCCAGGGCTCCTGGACCTTCCACCTTGGACTGAGCCACACTACTGACTTCTATGATTCTCCAACTTGCAGATGGCTTATCTTAGGACTTCTCAGCCTCCATAGTCATGTGAGCTAATTCCCCTGGTGTGTTAGTCCCTTTTTGTGTTGCTATAAAGGAATAAGTGAAACTGAATTATTTATCTAAAAAGAGATTTATTTGGCTCACAGGTATGCAGGCCATACAAGAATGTCACCAACATCTGCTCAGCTTCTCGTGAGACCTCAGGAAGCTTTTACTCATGGTAGAAGGTGAAGGAGGAAGAGGCCTATCACATGGTAAGAGAAGAAGAGGCAAGAGAGAGAGGAGGAGGTTCCAGGCTCTTTGAAACAATCACATTTCTTGTGAACAAATAGAGTGGGTACTTGCTCATTTCCACAAAGACAGCACCAAGTCATTCATGAGAGATCCACCCACATTACTCAAACACCTAGGCCCACCTCCACAATTGGAGGCACATTTCAAAATGAGATTTGGAAGGAACACACATCCAAACCATATACATCTAGTAAGTCCATATATAGATACATAGTTATATATACTATGGCTTCTATCTTTCTGAAGAATCCTAATACAGATTTTGATAGTAGAATGGTTCTAGAGAAACAGAATTTTAAGATGAGTTTTCTTCATTCTTAATTGAGCAGTTCCTGGAACTGGCTCTCTAATTAAATCAGACTTAAAAATATTAAGAAGTCTACTTCCAATAATACAGAGAGCACTGGTAGTCCATGGTGTGAACTGTTTAAAGAGATATCAAAAATATTTGTATTGAATACACCTCATCAACCACTTATAAGAGGCAAGGAACTTTTGAACATTTTTGGAAAACTGAGGAATATAATGCTATTGGTTTGTTGCTCCTATATTGTTGGACAAAGTAATAAAAGAAACAGATGAGTTCAGGAATATAAATTTCCAGCTCCAGATGCACATAAACCACCTAAAATCTTCTAAGCGTGCCCTTAACGAGAACCTTCTTCCCTGTAGGCACAGGATTGAATTTGCTGAAAGTCAAACGCTATCACTCATCACGTGACTGGCTGAATTACAGTGAAAGTTGAATTCTCAACCTTGCAGGGTGTCTACTGTTAAAGTGAGTGCGTTGATTAGCAAAGGATGGAATCTTGTAAGTTGAGATTGGAATGTGTGGGAAGATCCTGAGGAAACTAGGGACCCTGAACATTCAAATTCTGATGAGTCTTTCTTGCTGGATAAAGTGACTTCCCCAACCCCAGCTGCAATGACTTCCCCACCCCATCCCCAGTGGTATTGGTCTTCCCTCCCCTGTTCTGAAGGAATTAACTCTGTATTGCCTGAGAAAATAGCAATGGCCTCTCCTGGGTTGCCAAGCAAGACACTGCTGTATCTCCTCAGGACCTACCTCCACCACCCCTCCTCTTTGCTCCTAGACCTATAACCAGACTCAAGTACCAGCAGCCCCCAAAAGCAAGGTACGCAGTGCAAACTGTGAGAAGGTGTGCTACACTTCACTAAACTATTTGATGTTTTTGTTTGTTTTTAATTTATAGAAGCAGAAATCTAGAGAACACATGTGGAAATAGATATTATGACTGTGGGATAGTAGTAGAAGTAAAATAAAGTTGGATTAGGCTGAATTTATCGATATGACCCACTAATCAGAGATTCTGCATTTATGTTGCAGTTCGAAGAGTTAGAAAAGGTGCTAACAGTTTGGTTGGTTGGTTGGCTAAAACATGAATCTTGGGGAATGACAGTGGATTATCATAAGCTTAACCAAGTGGTGATGCCAATTGCAGCTGTTATATCAAGTTTGGCTTTATTTCTTGAGCAAATTAACACAACTCTGATACCTATGAGTGAATTGCAGCACAGGCCTTTAGGAGTTTGGAGAAAGGCCCTGCCATCATTGCTATCATTTGCAGATAATTACTATCTTTTTGAGAGATGACTCTTGGCCTACTGTGAAATGTTTGACCAAGTTACCATGCAACCTGATCAGCCAATCATAAACTGAGTTTGATCTAACCCACCAACCCATAAAGTTGGATGTGCATAGTAGTACTCCATCACCGAATGGAAGTGGTGTAAATGTAATTTGGTCTGAGAACATCTTGAAGTGACAAGTAATTACATAAAGAAGTGGCCCAAATTCCCATGGTTCCTACACTTGCTCTATTGCCTTCTCTCTCCCAGCCTGCACCTATGGGCTCATGGGGGGTACCCTATGATCCAGTGACAGAACACTAGGACCTGGTTTACAGATGATCTGCTCTGCTTATGCAGGTACCACCCAGAAGTGGACATCTGCAGCACTATGGCCTCTTTCTGAGACATTCTTGGGTGGACTGTGGTAAAGAGAAATCTTCTCAATGGGCAGAACTTTAGGCAGTGAACCCAGTTGTATACTTTGCTTTGAAGGAGAAATGGCTAGATATGTAATTATATGCTAATTCATGGGCTGTAGCCAACTGTTTGGCTGGATGGTCAGAGTCATGAAAGGGATATGATTGAATATTTTGTGACAAAACAAATTTGAGGAAAAGGTATGTGGATAGACACCACTGAATGGGCAAAGGATGTGAAGATATTTGTGTTTCATGTGTATGCTTACCAAAGGGTGACCTCAGCAGAGAAGGGCTTTAATTATCAAGTTAGTAGGATGCCTTATTTTGTAGATACTAGTCAGCACCTTTTCCCAGCCACCACTCTCATTTGCCAGTGTGCTCATGAACAAGGTGGCCATGGTGAAAATAATGGAGTTGATGCATAAGCTTAGCAACATAAATTTCTACTCAGCAGGGCCAACTTGGCTACAGCTAACAATGAGTGCCCCAACTGCCAGCAGCAGAGACCAATGCTGAGCCCCAATGTGTCACCATTCCCCAGCGTAATTCGCTAGCTACCTGGTGGCAGGTTGATTACACTGAGCAGTTTCAACCATGGAATGGGAAGCATTTGTCCTTACTGGACACACTTGCTCTGGATATGGATTTGCCTTCACTGCATGCAAGGATCCTGCCAAAACTACCAGCTATGGACTTACAAAATACCTCACCCACTGTCATTTTATTCCACACAGCATTGGTTCTGACAAAGAAATTTGCTCCACAGCCAAAGAAGTATGGCTTATGCTCATGCGATTCACTGGCCTTACCATGTTTCTGACCATCCTGAAGCAGCTGCCCTGAGAGAATGATAGAATAGACTTTTGAAGACGTAGTTACAATATTTTGCAAATTGGGGCAAGGTTTTTCAGAAGGCTTTATACTCTCTAAAGAAACAAGTTGCTACCAAAATGTGGCCAGTTACAGAAATGAGAATTGTCATTATCATAAATATTTTCTCCCTATATTGCTGAGGATGTATTTATGTGTTTATATATTCATATATTAAGAAAATACCTTTTTCCCTCTCATTCATTTATCATACAATATAAGATTTATCAATTTTATATCACTATTTAGGTATTGCTAAATTTGCATCATAGTATTTAAATTAGGGGATACCAGGAGAACAGTAAACATCACTCAAAAACTTTACCTCCTCTTCTGGGGATGCAATTAGTGCATTTTTATTGTATATAAAATAGTTGTATCATGTTAGGTAGAACAATAACCTTATTGTTGTCTTTATTTGGAGATTAAGTATAATTTAAGGAGATGCCATATGGGTGCCAAGTTGAGAAGGGGTAGTCTCGTAATGCTTAATTTTAGTTGTCAACTTTACTGGATAGAGAGATGCCTCCATGGCTGGTGAAGTGCTGTTTCCAGGTATATCTGTGAGGGTGTGCTCCATGGGAGATCTGCATGTGAGTCAGTGGACTGACTGGAGAAGATTGTACTCAATGTGGGCAGGTGTCATCCAATGAACTGTGGGCCAGGATGGAACCAAAAGGTGAAGAAAGGATGAATTCTCTCTTCTCTTTCTCTCTCTCTCTCTCTCTCTCCCCTCCCCTCCCTGCCCCTTCTGGAATAAGTCACCATTCTTCTCCAGTACTCAGACATTGGAACTCCAGGTTCTTCAGTCTTTGGACTCGAACTTGCATCAGCAGCCTCCCACAGCTCTCAGGCTTTCAGCCTTAGGCTGAGAGTTACACCATTGGCTTACTTGGTTCTTGGGCTTTCCAACTTGGACTAAGCCATGCTGCCACCTTCTCTGGTTCTCCAGCTTGCAAATGGCCTATTGTGGGACTTCTCAGCCTCCATAATTGTGTGAGCCAATTCCCCTAATAAATCCCCTCTAATACATCTACATATCTACCTATCTATCTATCTATCTATCTATCTATCTATCTATCTATCTATCTTCTATTGGTGTTCTCTCTCTCTGAAGATCTCTGACTAATACAGAAATATATTTTTACATCATTAATGTATTGTATATTTACATATGTAGAACATATGTAAACTATATATTTATACTATATATACTATAAATTGAACTGATCTGCACTATAACAGTGTAATATATTACACTTACTCTGTGAAAGACATTGGATTCACGACTGAGAGAGGGAAAGACAATAACTGTCATTTACATCTTGTAAATGTTATTATCCAAGCATCTTGCATATGATTAAATTTTTCTGAATCATTACAGTGTGAATATCATTAACCCATTTTGCAGGAGAAATGAAAATTTAACTTGTTCATGTAATTTGTTCTAGTTTGTGCTACTAGTGAACAGCTCAGCTAGTGTTAGAGCCATGTAATTCGTTCATTGACAGCGAGACAAAGAAGGATAGCTGTGTTCCCTGCCATCTAGTAACTTACAGTTATGTTGTGGAAATAAGACATACACAGGTAAAAGGTTGGGTGATAAAACAAAACCATATAGGAAATGTCCTGGGTAATAAAAATGACTAATTCCATAAAGAACAGTATAAACAATAAGTATTCAGAGTTTGGCAGAGAGAGAGCTTCCTTTCTTTCAATTGCTCCCAGCCATGCTGCCTGAAATCCTCTTCTCCATTTCCTCTTCCTCCTAGGTGTTTATACTCACCACAGACCTCTGGGCAATTATTCTTCCCCATCAGCTTGTCATTTACTCAAGTTTATTATACACTTGGCCTCTGACAGTTCCTAAGAACTCAATACTTCCAACCTGCCACAGACCATATTTTCTTTCATTTTGCTGAGCTCTTTCCAACAGTCTTACATCTTTCTGGAACTTTGCCTCTCCAGCAAGCAAAAGAAACAAACCAGATAAAGGAAATCAAGAGTGGTCTGAAATAAACTTCCTCATTCTGCTTCTCCTTTCTGTACTTCATAAGTGGGGTGTTTAATCACACATGTTTATTATAGAGAGCAGAGCTTAGAGTGAGCAAACTACTTGCCAGTCAGTGACTAACACAGGACATGGGAGGAAGGAAGTAGCTTTACTGAGAGGAGAATGAAGTCATTAAAACATGAAAATAGTGTGTAAAACTTTAAAGCTCTTCAGTTATTTAAATAGTGAGTGTTTTTGAAGTATTATTTCAGTTAGTTCCTTCCTTCTAGAAGAAGAATGTCTAACTCCTACAGAAGTTGGCTCTGTAACACAGGTAACACAGTAAGATGAACATACCTTCAATACCACCTGCCTTACCAAAAAAGGAAAAAAGGTCACATATTTTTGTTTTAAAAAGATTTTGTTCTTAGTACATTGCTACGACCAAAAAAATGTTATCTATAGCCTGCCTACTTTCAAAAGGGGATTGTAGCATTTTATAGTACAGAAGATGGTTGTAGCCTTTTATACACATGTATAAATTCAACAGGGTAAGGTTGTGCAGCTATTACAATTGAGCATTACGTCCAACTCTGAGTTTCCTAGTAGTCAATGGGGAAAAAAGAGCAAAAAGGTTCACATTATTTTTATTTGATAATAAAAAAGGATCTGGTATCACTATGAATGACTCAAATTTTACTGTTTCTATATAATAAGGCACTTACTTTGTAGATGATTTTCCACCAACATTATCTTATTTCATCATAATGATAGCCAGCACTAATTAATATGGTACTTGTTCCATGCCAGGCACTGTTTTAAGAGCTTTCTACACATATAAACCAATACACTCTTCAAAATAACTTTCACTATAACTGCTACTATTATCCCCATTTTACAGGTGAGTAAATCAAACCACAGAGCCGGGCATGGTGGCTGATGCCTGTAATCCCAGCACTTTTGGAGACTGAGATAGGTGGATCACCTCAGGTCAGGAGTTCGAGACCAGCCTGACCAACATGGTGAAACTCTATCTCTACTAAAAATACAAAAAATTAGCCAAGCGGTGGCAGGTGCCTGTAATTTCAGCTACTCAGGAGGCTGAGGCAGGAGAATCACTTGAACCAAGGAGGCGGAGGTTGCAGTGAGCCGAGGTCATACCATTGCACTCTAGCCTGGGCAACAAGAGTGAGACTCCATCTTAATAAATAAATAAATAAAAGCACAAAGAATTAAGTGATTTGTCCAAGGCCTAGTAAGTGGTGGAAATGGGACTCAACCCTCAGCCTGACTCCGGGATTCAAACTCTTAACCACAAGGCTACACTAGTTCTCAGTTTAATTCTCTGTATTGGGATACTAAGAAGGGTGAGAAGAAAGTGATTTAAACAGGTGACTAAGACAAAAGTCTCGAGACTCAGAGTTCAAACCCAGAACTAACTAGTTCCAAAGTCCCATTGCATTTCATTGTGGGTATCCACGAGTCTTTATGCAAAAAGACCCAAGAACTTACATATGTGCTATGTCAGAGTTCTGGTATTCACGTTTGATAAACATTGAGGGTGTTACATTAAAACCTAACTCACTAAAGATATTTCTAGAGAAGGTTAAGTTAAAGAGGTCCAGGAATTGTCCTTTTTGGTGACATAATCTGATTTTAAGAATTTACTTAGTCCTGAAAAAATAGTTAAAAAAAAAATAGTCCTTTAAAAACCCATAAGGCAACGTTTTTATCTCTTAGTGTTTTGGTAGAAGCTGGATATCAGCTGTGGAAAGCAGATTCACATGTTCTGGTTAGTCAAGGAGGCAGAGAGAATGTTTATATCTTACCATGAGAATTGAAGGTTTTTGCCTGAAATTCCAACAGACTATCAGAATGTATAGTGTACTGAGCTATGGGGTAGCCTAAAACAAGATTAAGTTAATTCAAACAAGAATGTACATTGAGTAAAGATATTTTCTACACCCCCAAAATCCAGGTACTATACCTATATTTCCAAGTCTCTCACAGTTAAGTGGGGTCACTGTTAAGTTCCGGCCAATGAGTGGAGTGTGATATGGATCACTTCCAGGACAGAGCCTAGAGGAGCCAATGTATGTTGTGATCCTTTGCTCTGGTAACACTGGAGGCTAGTGTTTAGATGATTAAAACACAAGTTATCAGGGCTTCCCATTAGCATGGGGTTTAGGGTGGCTATACAGAGAAGAGTTTTCTACCAACTGTGTGGGACATATAGGATGAGACAGAAATTAACCATTGTTGGTGGTTTTGTTGTTGTAAGGTAATTGGTATTTTAAGTCTAATTTGTTTCTGGAGCAAAGCCTATTTTATCCTGACTAGTATAACACTACAATACTCCACAGGGAAAGACTGCATCTAAAAGCCTGAATCATTCTGCAGTTTCCTGGAAATACATATTTTAAAATTTTGTTGTGAAGAGATATTGAGCTTTCCATTCATCTTACCTTATTTCTACATATTATATGACATTTATGAAATGAAACATTGTTTTCAAAATGAACGTATGGGTCAAAGTTTCAAGCTTTGAACTACTATTTGTTGCTCCTTTCTTTTTGTTTTTTAGTCCAGTTTTATTCTATATGTCATATAGACCTGCATCTATGACACATTTTTCTCTAAAATCAAGTGGATGGGCTTTTCTTCTGCCACAAATCTAGTAGATTGTTGTTCTGCCGTTTTAAAAGTGTCAGAAATCTCAGTTCTAATCTACAGCTTGTCACAACTTAACTTACTCTACAGACATGCCTTTGGAGTAGGTACAGTTAAAATATTAAAAAAAAAAACAGCATATGTAATTATACCCTTGGGAACTGTCTCATATCTCAACCAGCAGGTGGCAATTTTATCACCTTATATGTCCCATTAGGTAAGCAATGGTCTAAATGGTGTAAAAAGATGATAATTTTTCCTGGCAGGTTGGCAAGTTTGTGCGAAAAAAGTGGCGGGGTAGGGGGGAGGGGAAACGAAGCTCAAGACCATGAGTGAGAAGAGAAGCCCTCCATTCTCTGGATGGCAGGAAAGTCATTGCTCTCTTGGTACCTGTGGTTGTGTCAAGTGTATAGCAGGTGAGTTCTAAGCTGCTATGCACTGAACACAACCACGGGTATGCAAAGGAATAACAGCAGTCAGCTGAGATCACATAAAGGAGAGTTGTAATTTTAGGGAAGCAGCTGACATTTTCTGTCACTCTGATGTTAGAAATCATATTATTTCTTGGAAAACTACAGACTTCAGGCTAAATCTTTTCCTTTCATAAACGCTTTCAGTTTTTTGTTCAACATTTTCATTATTTTTCTATTCGTAATGAATATCTACTTAGTGGTTCTCAAATTTTAATGCAACAGAATCACCAGATCTGGGTCCCATCCCAAGAGTTACTAAGCCAGTATGTATGGAATGGAGCCTGATAATCTACATTCCTACTGCGACCCCAGGTGATGCTGATGCTGCTTCGTCAAGGAACATACCTTGAAAACTCTTGATCTACTATGTGCCAAGCCCTGGTATAATCTTTGCAATACAACAGTGAAGAAATATAGTTGCTGCCTGACATAACCACTTGCTAATTGTAAGAAATTTGACAAAACAAACTTTTCAAGCTTCACCATTTGTTGGTTATAAAGGGGGATAATATCATCTCTTGGGTTTACTATCAGATATTAAAAACATAATACATGCAAAGATTTCATGCAGTACTTAAAAAATAGAAGGACTCCGTATGATAGAAAATAGAAAGGACTCTGTATGATATCTCACAAGGATAGGAGCATCCCAGAAGGGAGGCAGACATATAGGCAGTCAACTACAACGCTGTGTAAGGAGGGATAGTCTACTCCAATTTCAACTTAAGCTGAAGTGATCACTCACCAGGAAGCCCTTTCAACAGCTCCTTCTCCCCTTCCTACCAAGCACAGATATAGGAAAGGAATTGACACCTGTAAGTATTAACAGCTGTAATATCGATTACTCTTTCAGGTATGATTAATGAAAACCCACCTTAAACAAGCTTAGGCAAAATACACACACACACATGGATCGAACAAACAGACAAACAATCACTTAATTGGATCATGGAACTGAGAAGTCCAGAGGTAGAAATGACTTAGGTCTCAATTAGATCCAGACGTTCCCTTGATACTCTCCATCTCTCTCTTTCTCAGCATTTCTCTCTTTCTCTTTTCCTCTCTCTCCCTCTCCTTCTCTTTCCCCGTTGGCTCAATATTTGGCCCTACTTCCCTCTATGCTGTCTTGATTATTATACAGGCTCTCCCTATGAGTTTGATGACTATGGATAGGCCCTGCTTGGATTAGGTGTTCACCTGTAGTGGTTTGAATGGTGGCCCCCAAAAGATATGTTCACCCGGAACCTGTGTATGTGATCTTATCTGGAAAAGGGCCTTTGCAGATCTAATTGAGTTAAGGATCTCTCGGTGATATCATTTTGGATTAACCAAGTGGCTTCCTCACTCCAATGACATGTGTTCATATGATATGCAAAAGGAAGAAAACACAGAAGTGAAGGCAATGTGAAGATGGAGGCAGATGTTGGAGTGAGGTATCTACAAACCAAGGAACACAAGGGATTGCCAGCAACCACAAAATAGAAGAGAGGCATGAAACAAACTTGCCTTAAGAGCCTCCAGAAGGCATGACGCCTACTGACACTTTGGTTTTGGACTTTCGGTTTTCAGAACTGTGAAACTGTTGTTTGAAATCACTCCATTTGTGATTATTTGTTATGGCAGCCCTAGGATATTAATACACCATTTTTGAACCCACTGCTGAGTAATTTTGATCAGGCATAGCTGAATTCCTTGCCCAGCCCTTTAAGCAGAAGACAAAGGAGAAAAAAACTGTTATTGACAGCCTCATCAGAATGATCCCAAAGAAAAACAATGCCGATGATGATGATAGCTAACATTATTGAGTTTTATTGTAAGTGCTCTATATTTGTTACCTCATTAAATTTCACAACCATCATATGAGGTATATATTATTATTATCTGCATTTGCATAAAAGAAACTAAGGCTCAGTGAGACTAATTAATTTAATGGACACTTATAAAAAATATTTCATTTATTCTGTATTTTCAACACATCTCATAAAAAGAGTTTGTGTCTAATGTTGCCCAGACAATTGGATACCGCTGGCACTTCTAAAAGACATTTCTAGAAGACCTGCTGGGCTGAAAATAATTGAAGCCAGACCCTGCACCATAGCCCTCCTCCTTAGCTGCATTGCATTTAGCTAGCTGGAGAACAATTATCTTAATCCCTATCTTTTCTAGACTCCAAAATGTCACATGAAAGAGTAACCATCCATCAGTTAGCCTTATGGCATTTAATTAGTAACTCAGTTTCATTCATGTGAAAGTCCTAAAAGAGTTCACTAACCTGGGGACAAGGGTACATTGAATTTGGAAGATGGTTGGCAATGTCTGAGTTAATGATCTAAGAACTAAGCTAAGTGATAGTGGTTCATTCCCACCTTCCACTCTGAAGTTAAACTCAGGAGCTTTGTGATGACTTCCTGACTACTGGAAAAGAAATTGAGAGTTCCTAGTGAAACAAGTCTCTAACTGTAATCAAACACATGGTTGCTACCAAAATTGTGTCTAAACTGAGAGCCAGTGTGATACATAAGAAAGAACATGGGCCTGTAAGACACAACGTGGGATCAAATCTGGTTGTGGCTACAAGTACTGGTTAACTTCCAATTACTGCCGCCAACCCCTCCATTCCATTCTCTACACTCCCATAACCTACTGTCTGCCCTGGGACACTGGCCCCAGTAGCTCCGTTGAATGTTGGCATTTGATTGGGTTTATCCAGTGGAAAATAATTGCAGTACATAAGAAGGCAGGAAATGAGAGGGGCTGGGTCTCTTTTCCCTTCTTCCATAGCACATTGCAGGCAGTAGCAATGAGCAGCACCTGCAAGCCTCCACTACTAGAGTCCTCGCCAGTCTTCTCCCTCTTCTCTAGTTCTAGTTCTCATTGGGTACTAACTTCCGCCCTTGGTCTCTGAGGCTGCCAGAAGGAACCTTGTCATTCCTTTTGCACTCCCTTTACCCCACCCACATCTTTCTATACAGAGGTTATCATTAACCTCTCTGCATTCGAACCATCTGGGAAGAATTATTTCCTACCAATATCCTGACTGACATAGGTACTCACTTACCAGCCATATAATCTTGATCCTTTTACCTTTCTTTAGTATGGTTTACTGTTTGGTCTACTGAAAAAAATAGGAATAATATTTGCAGTATTCTTATGGAAAATATACATTACATGCTCTCTATACCATGTTTGTTAAGCTCATGGCTTATACTAGACACCTGATACAGGGCAACAGAAGATAAAAACAAAGATAACAGATAAAAAATGCAGGCTCTAATGTGCTATTACATGACCTACGCTGAATATAATATTTCAGTTCTCATTGGCTTATGATACCCATGATTATACAGATCCTTTGTTTTATCCTTCTATTTATTTTACAGGAATTTGGTTGTGTTCTACTAATCTGCATTACATCCATAGAAATGAAAAACAAATACGTAGAATTAAATGTAACTGAAAAAAATTACTAAACATCAACCCTATGTCATGCACTATAGTCAGCACAAGAAATGCGATGATGGAAATGAAATGATTCCTGCCTTAGAGTACCTCAAACTAGTGGGAGTTAACTACTACTTTTCATTTAGTTATTTTCTCCTTTGATGTAAACTTTAAATTTACAGACAATGAAACATATTAATGTTAAGTATGCATTTGTCTTAAGAAATGTACACACCTATGCAACCCAAACCTCTATTGTGATATCAACCCCCAAATTTTTTCATGTCAATTCCCAGATTCCCCCTGCCTCCATTCCTGCACTGTTCTGGTTTATTTTATCATATATTAATTTTCTTCCTCCCTTGTATATGAAATCTCATTATTTTCTGGCTACTTCAAGATTTCCCCAATACTCTTGGTTGTCAGCAGTTTGATTATGCTATGCTTTTGTTACTGTTATCACTTTATTGCCTCATAGGTCCCCAAAGTCCTATTCATTTTTTTCAATCTTATTTTCCCTGTCTGCAGATTAGTCTTCTATTAACCATCTTTAAATTAACTGATGACTCTATCATCTCCATTCTGCTGTTAAATCAACCTACGGAATTCTAATTTTGCTTATTCTATTTCAGTTCTAGAATTTCCATTTATTTCTATTTCTCTACTGAGATTTTCTATGTTTCTCATGTATTATTAACTGATTTTCCATGACTTCATTGAACATAATTATAATAGCTGCTTTAAAATATACATCTGCTAACTCCAACATCTGGATCATCTCATGGTTGATCTCAATTGAATTTTCTTTCTTTTTTTTAAAAAAAAAAGATTGGTTGTCCACACAGAGAACAAATTTGTATTACATCCCAGGCATTGTAAATATCATGTTGTAGACACTCTACATTCTGTCATGCTCCTCAAAAGAGTATTGATGTTTTTGTTTTTACAGGATATTAACTTGGTTACACTCAATATGCAAATTATGTCTCTTGAGTAGCAGCTCAATTTCAGTTCAGTGTTTCATCACTAGCTAGGAAGCTTTGAGTCTTTCTGCACTTGCACAGATCAGAGGTCAGCTAGAGGCTTGAACAGTATTTTTATAGAGAATCTGGAGCTCCCTTTCTCTGGCTTTCTGTATCTTAGGAGTCCCTTTCTCATTCTCATGGCTATATTCCCCACCTCTCCCCTCTGTTTTTCAGGTCAAAAAGACTTCAGATTTCAATCATAGTTTTAAGTACTGTATACATTACTGACCTTGGCCTGCCCTCAGGATAAAAGCCATAAAAACAGGAAACTCATTTTACTCTGACCCCTTCTAACAAATTTTGACCTCTCCTCCTGAATCTGCTTCCTGTTTTTCACTCTTTAGTAACTTCAGGTCATCATTTTCTTGTATCTTATCTGAAGATTAAGTTGTTACCTGTAGAAGTGTTGTTTGGAGAAAAAATTAAAGAAATAAGATATAAAACATGAAATTGGTATATGCAATTGATAGATGTTTTGTTATGATAAGGTAAAATATAAGAAGTAAGCAGTGCTGTTGCATACATGGGGGGTTAGTACACCTAACATAAATTAATGAATCGATCAGAAAGAGCTTTCTATTAGAAAATCATCTAAGCTGAAATTAGAAAGATGCATAGGAATTAGCTGAGCCAAGGAATGCTTGGAGTTCGAAAATTTCTTATATAAAATAATAATAATAAAAGGCTTCTGCATGGGTCTTTCTGGTGTGGGAGATAGCACTAAATCATTCTAAGAGAAGATTCATCACTTACTGAAATATAAAGTTGGAGGTTTCAAGTAGTAATTCAGCTATCTTGGGTTTAAGAGACTTATAACTATAAAGTTCTTAAAACCTCTTCTTATCTAGGAAAAATGACAATATGACTGTAGCTTTATATGTAGCTTATTCTCAGTGAAATGCTAATGTAACCACATAGTTTGATACGCAAATTAGGCTGACTTTCTTGTATGTTATTAAAAGTAGAAATATTTCTTTTTATCATTTGCTACATAAAGACTTTAAAAAATAAAAAGTTATAAAAATTCAAGGTCTTCATATCAACTTACGCATATCATTATAGTTCATTCCAAGTACATAAAGACATGAAAGTTAATATTACTAAAGTTGTTGATAGGATAAAAGTTACTCAGAGTTAAGGCAAGGAAACAGAGTTGACATTTCTCACTAGATATTCAAGAAAGAATGTGTCCTTGCCCGACTGTAATATGAACAGCAATGGCACAAAGTCATAAGCAAATACTTATTGCCTATTGACTCATCTGTGCCTTGGTACTTTCAAGTTTTCTTTGCTCTGTTCATCTTATAAATAAATAAATAAATAAATAAATAAATAAATAAATAAATTCTTTACAGGCTGAAACTGATTCCAGCTGTACCAACTTTGAAAAAGTATGGGACATCTTTTCGAAGATGGCCGAATAGGAACAGCTCCAGTCTCCAACTCCCAGCGCGAGCGACACAGAAGACCGGTGATTTCTGCATTTTCAACTGAGGTACTGGGGTCATCTCACTAGGGAGTGCCGGACAATCGGTGCTGGTCAGCTGCTGCAGCCTGACCAGCGAGAGCTGAAGCAGGGCGAGGCATTGCCTCACCTGGAAGTGCAAGGGGGAAGGGGATCCGTTTTCCTAGCCAGGGGAACTGAGACACACAACACCTGGAAAATCGGGTAACTCCCACCCCAATACTGCGCTGTAAGCATACAGGCACACCAGGAGAATATATCCCACACCTGGCCGGGAGGGTCCCATGCCCACGAAGCCTCCCTCACTGCTAACACAGCAGTCTGCCGCGATCTATCCGCAAGGCAGCAGCGAGGCTGGGGGAGGGGCGCCCGCCATTGCTGAGGCTTAAGTAGGTAAACAAAGCCGCTGGGAAGCTCGAACTGGGTGGAGCTCACAGCAGCTCAAGGAAGCCTGCCTGTCTCTGTAGTCTCCACCTCTGGGGACAGCGCACAGCTGAAGACCAACAGGGGAAGTAGCGGGAGCCGGTGCAGACGTGAACGACTCTGTCTGACAGCTTTGGGGAGAGCCGTGGATCTCCCAACGTGGAGGTTGAGATCTGAGAACGGACAGACTGCCTGCTCAGGTGTGTCCCTGACCCCTGAGTAGCCTAGCTGGGAGAAATCCCCCACTAGGGGCAGTCTGACACCCCATACCTCACAGGATGGAGTACACCCCTGAGAGGAAACTTCCAAAGGAAGAATCAGACAGGTACACTCGCTGTTCAGCAATATTCTATCTTCGGCAACCTCTGCTGCTGATACCCAGGCAAACAGGGTCTGGAGTGGACCTCAAGCAATCTCCAACAGACCAACAGACAGTCCTTCTGACTGTCAGAAGGAAAACTATCAAACAGGAAGGACATCTATACCAAAACCCCATCAGTACGTCACCACCATCAAAGACCAGAGACAGATAAAACCACAAAGATGGGGAAGAAGCAGGGCAGAAAAGCTGGAAATTCAAAAAATAAGAGCGCATCTCCCCCTGCAAAGGAGCGCAGCCCATCGCCAGCAACGGATCAAAGCTGGTCAGAGAATGACTTGGACGAGAGGAGAGAAGAAGGCTTCAGTCCATCAAACTTATCAGAGCTAAAGGAGGAATTACGTACCCAGCGCAAAGAAACTAAAAATCTTGAAAAAAGAGTGGAAGAATTGACAGCTAGACTCATTAATGCAGAGAAGATTATAAACGAAATGACAGAGATGAAAACCATGACACGAGAAATACGTGACAAATGCACAAGCTTCAGTAACCGACTCGATCAACTGGAAGAAAGAGTATCAGCGATTGAAGATCAAATGAATGAAATGAAGCAAGAAGAGAAACCAAAAGAAAAAAGAAGAAAAAGAAATGAGCAAAGCCTGCAAGAAGTATGGGATTACGTAAAAAGACCAAATCTACGTCTGATTGGGGTGCCTGAAAGTGAGGGGGAAAATGGAACCAAGTTGGAAAACACTCTTCAGGAAATCATCCAGGAGAACTTCCCCAACCTAGTAGGGCAGGCCAACATTCAAATTCAGGAAATACAGAGAACGCCACAAAGATACTCCTCCAGAAGAGCAACTCCAAGACACATAATTGCCAGATTCACCAAAGTTGAAATGAAGGAAAAAATCTTAAGGGCAGCCAGAGAGAAAGGTCGGGTTACCCACAAAGGGAAGCCCATCAGACTAACAGCAGATCTCTCGGCAGAAACTCTACAAGCCAGAAGAGAGTGGGGGCCAATATTCAACGTTCTTAAAGAAAAGAATTTTAAACCCAGAATTTCATATCCAGCCAAACTAAGTTTCATCAGTGAAGGAGAAATAAAATCCTTTACAGATAAGCAAATGCTTAGAGATTTTGTCACCACCAGGCCTGCCTTACAAGAGACCCTGAAGGAAGCCCTAAACATGGAAAGGAACAACCGGTACCAGCCATCGCAAAAACATGCCAAAATGTAAAGACCATCGAGGCTAGGAAGAAACTGCATCAACTAACGAGCAAAATAACCAGTTAATATCATAATGGCAGGATCAAGTTCACACATAACAATATTAACCTTAAATGTAAATGGACTAAATGCTCCAATTAAAAGACACAGACTGGCAAACTGGATAAAGAGTCAAGACCCATCAGTCTGCTGTATTCAGGAGACCCATCTCACATGCAGAGACATACATAGGCTCAAAATAAAGGGATGGAGGAAGATCTACCAAGCAAATGGAGAACAAAAAAAGCAGGGGTTGCAATCCTAGTCTCTGATAAAACAGACTTTAAACCATCAAAGATCAAAAGAGACAAAAAAGGCCATTACATAATGGTAAAGGGATCAATTCAACAGGAAGAGCTAACTCTCCTCAATATATATGCACCCAATACAGGAGCACCCAGATTCATAAAGCAAGTCCTTAGAGACTTACAAAGAGACTTAGACTCCCATACAATAATAATGGGAGACTTCAACACTCCGCTGTCAACATTAGACAGATCAATGAGACAGAAAGTTAACAAGGATATCCAGGAATTGAACTCATCTCTGCACCAAGCGGACCTAATAGACATCTATAGAACTCTCCACCCCAAATCAACAGAATATACATTCTTCTCAGCACCACATCGCACTTATTCCAAAATTGACCACATAATTGGAAGTAAAGCACTCCTCAGCAAATGTAAAAGAACAGAAATTATAACAAACTGTCTCTCAGACCACAGTGCAATCAAACTAGAACTCAGGACTAAGAAACTCAATCAAAACCGCTCAACTACATGGAAACTGAACAACCTGCTCCTGAATGACTACTGGGTACATAACGAAATGAAAGCGGAAATAAAGATGTTCTTTGAAACCAATGAGAACAAAGATACAACATACCAGAATCTCTGGGACACATTTAAAGCAGTGTGTAGAGGGAAATTTATAGCACTAAATGCCCACAAGAGAAAGCAGGAAAGATCTAAAATTGACACTCTAACATCACAATTAAAAGAACTAGAGAGGCAAGAGCAAACACATTCAAAAGCTAGCAGAAGGCAAGAAATAACTAAGATCAGAGCCGAACTGAAGGAGATAGAGACACAAAAAACCCTCCAAAAAATCAATGAATCCAGGAGTTGGTTTTTTGAAAAGATCAACAAAATTGACAGACCGCTAGCAAGGCTAATAAAGAAGAAAAGAGAGAGGAATCAAATAGATGCAATAAAATATGATAAAGGGGATATCACCACTGACCCCACAGAAATACAAACTACCATCAGAGAATACTATAAACGCCTCTACGCAAATCAACTAGAAAATCTAGAAGAAATGGATAATTTCCTGGACACTTACACTCTCCCAAGACTAAACCAGGAAGAAGTTGAATCCCTGAATAGACCAATAGCAGGCTCTGAAATTGAGGCAATAATTAATAGCCTACCCACCAAAAAAAGTCCAGGACCAGATGGATTCACAGCTGAATTCTACCAGAGGTACAAGGAGGAGCTGGTACCATTCCTTCTGAAACTATTCCAATCAATAGAAAAAGAGGGAATCCTCCCTAACTCATTTTATGAGGCCAACATCATCCTGATACCAAACCCTGGCAGAGACACAACAAAAAAAGAGAATTTTAGACCAATATCCCTGATGAACATCGATGCAAAAATTCTCAATAAAATACGGGCAAACCGGATTCAGCAGCACATCAAAAAGCTTATCCACCATGATCAAGTGGGCTTCATCCCTGGGATGCAAGGCTGGTTCAACATTCGCAAATCAATAAACGTAATCCAGCATATAAACAGAACCAAAGACAAGAACCACATGATTGTCTCAATAGATGCAGAAAAGGCTTTTGACAAAATTCAACACCCCTTCATGCTAAAAACGCTCAATAAATTCGGTATTGATGGAACGTACCTCAAAATAATAAGAGCTATTTATGACAAACCCACAGCTAATATCATACTGAATGGGCAAAAACTGGAAAAATTCCCTTTGAAAACTGGCACAAGACAGGGATGCCCTCTCTCACCACTCCTATTCAACATAGTGTTGGAAGTTCTGGCTAGGGCAATCAGGCAAGAGAAAGAAATCAAGGGTATCCAGTTAGGAAAAGAAGAAGTCAAATTGTCCCTGTTTGCGGATGACATGATTGTATATTTAGAAAACCCCATCGTCTCAGCCCAAAATCTCCTTAAGCTGATAAGCAACTTCAGCAAAGTCTCAGGATACAAAAGTAATGTGCAAGAATCACAAGCATTCTTATACACCAGTAACAGACAAGCAGAGAGCCAAATCAGGAATGAACTTCCATTCACAATTGCTTCAAAGAGAATAAAATACCTAGGAATCCAGCTTACAAGGGATGTAAAGGACCTCTTCAAGGAGAACTACAAACCACTGCTCAGTGAAATCAAAGAGGACACAAACAAATGGAAGAACATACCATGCTCATGGATAGGAAGAATCAATAGCGTGAAAATGGCCATACTGCCCAAGGTTATTTATAGATTCAATGCCATCCCCATCAAGCTACCAATGAGTTTCTTCACAGAATTGGAAAAAACTGCTTTAAAGTTCATATGGAACCAAAAAAGAGCCCGCATTGCCAAGACAATCCTAAGTCAAAAGGACAAAGCTGGAGGCGTCACGCTACCTGACTTCAAACTATACTACAAGGCTACAGTAACCAAAACAGCATGGTACTGGTACCAAAACAGAGATATAGACCAATGGAACAGAACAGAGTCCTCAGAAATAATACCGCACATCTACAGCCATCTGATCTTTGACAAACCTGAGAGAAACAAGAAATGGGGAAAGGATTCCCTATTTAATAAATGGTGCTGGGAAAATTGGCTAGCCATAAGTAGAAAGCTGAAACTGGATCCTTTCCTTACCCCTTATACGAAGATTAATTCAAGATGGATTAGAGACTTAAATGTTAGACCTAATACCATAAAAACCCTAGAAGAAAATCTAGGTAGTACCATTCAGGACATAGGCATGGGCAAGGACTTCATGTCTAAAACACCAAAAGCAATGGCAGCAAAAGCCAAAATTGACAAATGGGATCTAATTAAACTAAAGAGCTTTTGCACAGCAAAAGAAACTACCATCAGAGTGAACAGACAACCTACAGAATGGGAGAAAATTTTTGCAACCTACTCATCTGACAAAGGGCTAATATCCAGAATCTACAAAGAACTCAAACAAATATACGAGAAAAAAACAAACAACCCCATCAAAAAGTGGGGAAAGGGTATGAACAGACATTTCTCAAAAGAAGATATTCATACAGCCAACAGACACATGAAAAAATGCTCATCATCACTTGCCATCAGAGAAATGCAAATCAAAACCACAATGAGATACCATCTCACACCAGTTAGAATGGCAATCATTAAGAAGTCAGGAAACAACAGGTGTTGGAGAGGATGTGGAGAAATAGGAACACTTTTACACTGTTGGTGGGATTGTAAACTAGTTCAACCATTATGGAAAACAGTATGGCAATTCCTCAAGGATCTAGAACTAGATGTACCATATGACCCAGCCATCCCACTACTGGGTATATACCCAAAGGATTATAAATTAGTCTACTACAAAGACACATGTACACGTATGTTTATTGCGGCACTATTCACAATAGCAAAGACTTGGAATCAACCCAAATGTCCATCTGTGACAGACTGGATTAAGAAAATGTGGCACATATACACCATGGAATACTATGCAGCCATAAAAAAGGATGAGTTTGCGTCCTTTGTAGGGACATGGATGCAGCTGGAAACCATCATTCTTAGCAAACTATCACAAGAACAGAAAACCAAACACCGCATGTTCTCACTCATAGGTGGGAACTGAACAATGAGATCACTTGGACTCGGGAAGCAGAACATCACGCACTGGGGCCTATCATGGGGAGGGGGGAGGGGGGAGGAGGGAGGGATTGCATTGGGGAGTATACATGATATAAATGATGAATTGATGGGTGCTGACGAGTTGATGGGTGCAGCACACCAACATGGCATAAGTATACATATGTAACAAACCTGCACATTATGCACATGTACCCTAGAACTTAAAGTATAATAAAAAAAAAAAAAGAAAAGAAAAAAAAAAGAATGTCATTGAGAGTTTGACATCTTTTCTAAACTTCATGCTTTTTACTTCCTTCTCTTGACTGATAGTAATGGCTAGATCCTTCATTATAGTGTTGAAATGAAAGTTGAGAGTAAAAATTATGAATTTTTAAAGTAGTTTTGGGCAAAAACATACAACATTGAATAATTAAGCATGACATTTGCCCTAGAATATACAGACAAACTTTACCAGATTTGTGAAGTTTCTTCATAATCTTAGATTGTTGAGTTTATATCACAAACACATTTAATCAGAATGCTTTTTCCATATCTGTTAAAATAATCATATGGGTTTTCTGATTTATTAATGGGATGATTTATGTGATTTAATTTCAGAGGTGAATACAATATTGTATTGTTGGACCACTTGACAACGAGTATTATCCTTTTTTATTTTTCTGGATTAAATTTCATATTTTGTTAAGGATTTTTGGTTTAGTGTTCATAAGGAATAATCACCTATGTTTTTTACAATATTATTTTAAGATTTTGGCCTTACATGGGCAAGGACTTCATGTCTAAAA
The DNA here is from genome assembly GCF_007565055.1 of Rhinopithecus roxellana. Lineage (NCBI taxonomy): Eukaryota > Metazoa > Chordata > Mammalia > Primates > Cercopithecidae > Rhinopithecus > Rhinopithecus roxellana. Next base: position 140,276,141 of record NC_044553.1, on the reverse strand, counting down.
CACCAAAAGCAACGGCAGCAAAAGCCAAAATTGACAAATGGGATCTCATTAAAGTAAAGAGCTTCTGCACAGCAAAATAAACTACCATCAGAGTGAACAGACAACCTACAGAATGGGAGAAAATTTTTGCAACCTACTCATCTGACAAAGGGCTAATATCCAGAATCTAGAAAGAACTCAAACAAATTTATAAGAAAAAAACAAACAACCCCATCAAAAAGTGGGCAAAGGATATGAACAGACATTTCTCAGAAGAAGACATTCATACAGCCAACAGACACAGGAGAAAATGCTCATCATCACTGGCCATCAGAGAAATGCAAATCAAAACCACAATGAGATACTATCTCACACCAGTTAGAATGGCAATCATGAAAAAGTCAGGAAACAACAGGTGCTGGAGAGGATGTGGAGAAATAGGAACACTTTTACACTGTTGGTGGGATTGTAAACTAGTTCAACCATTATGGAAAACAGTACGGCAATTCCTCAAGGATCTAGAACTAGATGTACCATATGACCCAGCCATCCCACTACTGGGTATATACCCAAAGGATTATAAATCATGCTGCTATAAAGACACATGCACACGTATGTTTATTGCGGCACTATTCACAATAGCAAAGACTTGGAATCAACCCAAATGTCCATCTGTGACAGACTGGATTAAGAAAATGTGGCACATATACACCATGGAATATTATGCAGCCATAAAAAAGGATGAGTTTGCGTCCTTTGTAGGGACATGGATGCAGCTGGAAACCATCATTCTTAGCAAACTATCACAAGAAGAGAAAACCAAACACCGCATGTTCTCACTCATAGATGGGAACTGAACAATGAGATCACTTGGACTCGGGAAGGGGAACATCACACATCGGGGCCTATCATGGGGAGGGGGGAGGGGGGAGGGATTGCATTGGAAGTTATACCTGATATAAATGACGAATTGATGGGTGCTGACGAGTTGATGGGTGCAGCACACCAACATGGCACAAGTATACATATGTAACAAACCTGCACGTTTTGCACATGTACCCTAGAACTTTAAGTATAATAAAAAAATAAAATAAAAATAAAAATAAATAAATTTAAAAAAAGAAAAAAAAAAAAAAGAAAGAAAAAGTATGGAATATATCAACACTCTCTTTTTCTCCTATTAGTGTGGAATGTCCAAGAAGCTCATCGATTGAAACTGGTTTTACAGCAGATGCCAAAAAAAATTACTAGCAATTTCTAAACAAATATTAACAACCATCAACTATTTGAACACTCAAAAGAGAACAGAAAGCTTGACTATGACTCAAAGGAGAGGGGCAGCATGATCTATTCTTGTGTTGTTTATAAGTAAACCTAGAAAAAGAATGACCTTCAACAAAGCAGCTCTTTATTGCTGAAAAAGAATGATACTGTGCAATGCCACCCTGAGTCAAAGAAGCCAGCATATACCAGGATTGAAAAGAAATGAAGTGATAAACATTTTACAAAAAATACTCAGAAGAAAATACCAATGCCTCTGATATACTTAATACTTTTTCTTTATTTGCTAGTATAAATGTTCCATGTGTGTTTGGGGCATAGTTCAGTTTGATACTAAGCACTGCTTACTAATGGCATTAAGAAACATCTGGAGGCTATGTGAGAGGGGCCCGTTAAGGGTCTTTATTTTTTTCAGGAGTAATGGACAGTTTATCTCTGAAAGCAGTCATTTTTAGAGAAGACAAAGTCTGGCAGGCAAGGAGAGGAGCAAAATTGAGAACAGAATATTATCCAAATTTGTCTTAAAGAGCATCCCCTAGGGACTGATCCAGATCTAAATAGGGAAGGTTGTCAGCATACAATCTGAAAGATCTATGTGTAATTGTAAAATGCTGAGAAATGAGGCAGTCAACTTGCTGCCAGACACTGGGACCCCAGAATCAGGGTTGGCTTAAAGGAGGAAAGTGCTGTCACATTAAGACACCAGAGACTCCACATTAAGACACCAGAGACTCACCAGAGAATCATGACATCATGGCATACTTCAGAACCAATACCAGGAACCACAGTTGAGGTGGCAGTGGGGAGGGGCACCCACAGCCCAGCAGACAATGAAGCCTCCAGAGGCAGGTTCCAAACCAGGGAAACAGAAAGCTGAAAACCATGAGCTCATACTATGACTTATTTGTGAGCACACATGAGACATGACCTGGTCACTTCCAGAAATAATAAGATTTCTCAGGGTGCAGAAGCCTCACTGAGATAGAAAATGATAATTATTATTTATTGAGCAATGACTAGATATCAGACACTGTGTTAATTGCTTTTCTTATATTCATTCAATACCTACAACAAACCTATAAGATAGGTTCTATAAGTACTACCACGTTACATGTGAATACACTTAAACACAACTTTTATTTTTTATGGTCTGAGAAAACATAGGTGAGGTATATTTGTAACCAGTAAGGAATTAGAAGGCTGTGACTTCAACACACTAGAATATTTCACAAGTCTGTTAGCTGAACATTTTCCTAGCATATAACCAGGTGCAAAGCAGATAAATAAACTCAACCATTCAACACTGGGGATGGGTTCTTGTTTCAGGGGCCCTAGGATACCTTTTGTCTGAGAAAAGCCCTAAACACATTCACATATTTCTTTCACCTCCTGCCAACTTTCTGGTCAATAGCATTGAACTACCTCAATTTCCTTACCTATGACACTTCTCCTTATTGATGCAGAATCTTATTCAATACAGAACTGTGTTTGGCTGGAATCTGAACCTGCTTCTAGAATTAGAAAAAGAACAAAGTTACATAAAAAATCAAAATAAGATAAGTTCTCGAAATAAGAAAACAGTTAAGTTTCAAAAAATGTGATGTCAATTTCCTGCAACATTGGATTGCCAATGGCCACCTAAAAATTAAACTGGATAATTTGTAAGTAGTAAGTACAAAATGACACAATTTTCTGTTTAACTTGTAATTTCTCAACATTTGTGTTTCAGTTTATAACACAACAAACATTTTTGCATTCATTATCTTATAGGATTCTTAGAATATTTGCAGGACTTTGGCAAGTGCTCATTAGAGAGGCAGAATAGAATGGCATAGAATAGAATAGAATAGAATAGAATAGAATAGAATAGAATAGAATAGAATAGAATAGAATAGAATAGAATAGAATAGAGCCAGGATGTCTGGGTTGCAAATCTGATTTGCCTTTCATTGTCTCTACAAACTTAACCAAATAACAATCTTCTTAGGACTCAGTTCTTCATCTATAAAATGGGATGACAATAATAGTAATGAGAAAAGAACTTTTATCTGAGGAATACAAGTCGTTTTAATCACCAGGGCCAGAGAGACAATAAAAGTAGACTGCAATCATATCCTACTCTCCTCTTTGAGCTATGTATTCATCTTTGAAACTGCTTTCTATTGCTGCTAGTAGTTATAGATCAACCTAATAATGCCATTCCAGACACCTTAACCCACACCCTACAGCTTAACAATAGATGGCCAATCACCAATCAATGTTACTTCAGTAAACCAATGAGAATTCCTGAAAAACAGTTTTGTATCAACCCACTCCCTGTCCCCTTTTTCATTGCCTTTAAAAATGCCCTAGAAACTGTTGCTGATCAGAGTAAATATTTAGGGCAACTTGAATCTATTCTTCCTTCTGGTTTGCAATCCTAAGGCTTGGTTCAGATACATTATCTGCTTATATTAATTTTGCCTCAGCTTCTTCCTTCTAGGCTGACAGTACCTGGCGTATAGGAGACAAATAGATGACATGCTATATGTGAAGTAGCTGGCACAGCGCTTGGCACATAATAAACACCTTACTCCATGCCAGGTGCAGCTACTAGTGCTTCACATAATTAATTAATTTAACCCTCATGACAACTCTACAAAGTAGATACTACTATCCATGTTTCACAAGTCAGAAAGGCAAATCACAGTGAGGCTCATAACTTGCCCAAAAGCATATATTCTCTGCGTGTTCAATCTTTTATTCTTTTTTCTTCTTAGTAGAAGCATTCTCTTGTTTACAGGTAAAAAAACAAATCTTATAGAAAGGACCTGCCCATGTTATTTCATTAGAAAGTTGTAGAAATGGAATTTGTGTGTACATTCTTTACCCTATTCACACGATCACAGGGTATATGAAAACTCTGTTCTTGTGCACCAACATTCATTCAAATGTTAATATAAATATGGCTTATATGAAATAGAGTTTTTAAAATAAAACGAAAACCTTAAAAATGACTGTTAAAAAAACAGGCTGACTAATAGGGAATCCTTCAATATACTCCTGAGGAATCAATTTAAAATTCAGGATTCGTGGAATCACTAGATACTTCAGTTGTTTATCAGTGGTTGTTAACATAAATTTACGTTATAAGCAAATGCTCTTTTTTTCTTCTTTCGAGCTCCCAACCTACTTGATATAGATGGAAATAAAACACTCAGTGAATGAATAAACAAACATCAATGAAACAATTATTCTGGACCCACCTCCACACAACTCACTGCAGGAAACCAGCATAGAAGTGCAAATGAAACAAAAATACCAGCATTGATCTAGTACCAACCTACCACTGACAGAAAATCCACCTTCTGTAAATATGGTAAGAACATGTAGTTACTAAAGAGTGTGCACTAAGTTCATCCCCAGAATCAAGTGGTAAAGATTCTCATAGTTCCTTTAAAGGTGCTCTAACCCTTTCTGCTTTGTTTCATTTTTGTTTTGCTTTTTGTTTTATTCAATTCTTACTCTCTTTTCAACATTTTAAATTATTCATGAACGACATTTTTCTAGCATAAGAGTTTGCATAGGGAGTTGAGCCTGTAGTTGCCTGGCCTTTGGTGGGCCATGGTTTCTGTGATTGCCTGTTTGCCATTACTGGGCATGGAAGAAGGAAAGGATACCCAAATTAACCCCCAGGTTTCAGACTTACTTCTCCCTCACTCCCATTGTCTGGTAGTAACCCTAGTTTTTCATGGTAATCAAGGCTGATCACATTACCAGTTCATTAGCTTCTTTCCTTGCTTGCTGATCCATTAGCATGACAAAGCTGAAGAAACTAAATGACAATCATGGTTTCAAGTTCAATAGATAAATTATTTACTGTCTCCTGATGGAAGTGTTTCTTTCCGGGAATTGGAAACTCTGTTGGTACAGAGGCTTATGCTGTGGGACGGGAAGCACAAATTTTCAATCCAAATGGATCCATAGAGTTAGGGTGAGATGGACCAATTCTCTCTCCCTTGGTTCTTGAATCCATATATTCTAGCTATTGGGGGCACAGCATTGTATATTGGTCATTGTTTCAGCTCCTGTACTGCACTTTGGAGGTCATCATCCCAAATCCACACTTGTTAGCCTTGACCTTGTACTCCAGCCAAGTGTTTAACAGGCAATCCATCACCATGTTATTCAGCCAATTCTGGATAATGCCATACTTAAGAGCTAGTATGTCCTTCTTTGCCATCCAGTGGGTTTCTTGATCTAAGGCAATGTCATTAGATCAGGCATTCTGAGTGAGTTCTGAAGATGGTGCTAGCAAATACAAAGGGGGTAATGAAGACAAACTCCAATCTACGTAGAGCTCTGGAAAGGAAGAACTTCATCTTCTCCAAGAAACAAGGAAACATGATAAATATATGCATTGACCAGCCTCCCTTAGGACATTAACTCCTTCATGCTTCTGGATTGGGCACTAAGATGTACATGTAAATGTACAGAGTCTCCAATCCTCTACATCAAGAAAGCCCAGTGCAGGAAACGAGAGGTTTGCAGAATGAGAAACATGGTAAGGCCAGTGAATTGCATGAGCATAAGCCATACTTCTTTGGCTGTGGAGCAAATTTCTTTGTCAGAACCAAAGCTGTGTAGAATGAAATGACAGTGGGTGAGTTATTTTGTAAGTCCATAGATGGTAGTTTTGGCAGTATCCTTGCATGCAGTGAAGGCAAATCCATATCCAGAGCAAGTGTGTCCAGTAAGGACAAATGCTGCAGCCTTGACCTCTTGGGTTCAAGCAATCTTCCCACCTCAGCCTCCTGAATAGCTGGGAATATAGGCACATGCCATCATGGCTGGCTAATTTTTTTGCATTTTTGGTAGAGACAGGGCTTCACCATATTTCCTAGGCTGGTCTCAAACTCCCGAGCTCAAGTGATCTGCCCACCTCAGCCTCCCAAAATGTTGGTATTACAGGCATGAGCCACTGAGCCCAGCCAGAATATTTTTAAATGCATAATAGGCAACTGATGACAAAGGAAACCAAATAAGTTAACAACATTATTAAAAAGAAACGAATTTTGTGATATAATATATGCATCTTCTATATCATACACTAAATGATAAGATCTTGCTGGAGTAACTGTCACAATTTCAAAAACATCTTTCAGATATATGAGACAATCATAGTAAGAAATATTTCTGGTGTTCTTTTAGTTTTGTTGAAGCATAATTGTTATACAAAAGTTGTACATATTTATCGTATACATCTTGATGAGTTTGGACAGGAATATACAGCTATCATGCCATCACCACAATCAGGGTATCACCATTTCTATCACCTTCAAAAATCTCCTGTGTTCTTTTGTGTATGAACTTGTTTGTTTGCTTGTTTTTTGGTTAGAACACAACATAAGATCTATCCTCATATATTTTAAAATGCACAATATCATATTGTTAACGACAAATACTGTGTTGTACAACAGATCTAGGACTTATTCATCTTGCATAACAGAAACTTTATACCTGTTGAAAAATAATTTTCTATTTCCCTCTTCCTGACTCTCTTGCAACCACCAATTTATTCTTCATTTCCATTAGTTTGAGTGTTTAAATATCTCATATAAGTGGAATCATGTAGTAGTTGCCCTTCTGCGTCTGGTTTATTTTACTTAACATAATATCTTCTAGGTTCATCCATAGTGTTGCAAATGGCAGAATTTCCTTTATTTTTAAGGCTAATTTTCCGCTGCACTTATATACCACATTTGCTGTATCCAAGATGTAAATTTTTTCCATTCAAGCTAAGCGAGCCCCAAATTCTTTGACACACACTCTGCAGAATCATATAATGCCTGGAGACAGACAGGAAAATGAAAATATTCAGTGTAGGAGCAATGGGGAGGGATTCCACTTCTTCAAGTTCACCCAATATCCCTATGCAGTTTAAGCTAAATATGCAAATGGATAAACAGTAGCAAACAGTGATTCCCGCACTCCTGTAATTCCAATTATGTGTACGTATGTGCATGTATTTATTGGTGTATTGAGGTGGAGGTTGCACAGACATTGAAATGGATTACATGAATTGCATTGTGTCAAGATCAGCATTATGGTGATAAGTATTATGTGGGATGTTGATGTTTAGAAATTTCTTATGACAATTTATGCCACTAAAGAGCATCTGCTTGTTACTATATGTTTTATTATATAAAAAATGCTGTTATTCACGTGCTCCCTAAATTAATTTAGCAAAAAATTCGATGAAAGATTTTCTCTAATAACCCTACAAACTTTCATCTCTTCTTTCCTTTTAATTCTTCGCACAACCTATACATACAGTAAGAGGAGCTTAAAAATAAAACCATTATGGCACATTTCTTTCAAGAACCAGAAAGCTAGCAGAAGGGGCAGGAGTATTCAGAGAATGAGATACTAATGTTAAATTGGTGTTTTTCACATACATTTTTGAATCTCCCAAGCAGACATATTCATATTCATCCATAAATACAGAAACAAGATCCAAGGACGAATATAAAACACTTTTGTACCAGCTTCCACTTGAAGAATGCCAATACTTACTCTTTCAGTGTAATTGAGAGGGGCATTGACATAGAATATAGAGTGGAAATCAGAACCCTTAGTCCTGAATTCTAAGGAGTCCATCTAAATAGTCAGTAAATCTAGGCAGGTTGCATGAACCACTGATTTTATATTTGGTATTTGAAGCCTTGATATTATTAGAAACTAATAATGATTATAATACTAGGAAGTAATAAATCAATTATCATTGTAATGACTAGTATAAAATTAAATTATAAAACAGCTTTAATAAATCAAGAGACATGGGCACAATCTAAAAGGGTACTGTGGAATTGCATTTTCATTACGTTGTCAGAGGACACAGTTTACCAATAAGAGATTATCACAGGACTATTATCCAAGGTCATTCCTAGACAGACAAGGTTGTAGAAGGGTCCTGCGACATACAATCTTCAACCAACTACAATACATTTCCCCAACAAGAACTTGTGTTAAAGATTATTTACTGATTAAATACTAGAAGCTTCCAACAAGATCCAAAACTTAGGTTGCCACAAGTCAAAGAGCACCTGGGGCTACCAGAAGTGAGAAGAAACAAGCAAAGGCCCTTCCCTAGGGATTTGGGAGGAAACATAGCCCAGCTGGCACCTTGATTACAGACTTCTAGTCTCCAGAACTGTGAGAAAATACATTTCTTTTGTCTTAAGCCATTACATTTGTGATAATTTATTATGGTAGAACTAGAAAATAAATTCCTTAGGAGTTTTGACTTAGGCCGGAGAGAAATGCCACCAGCGAGATTTGATAGGGGAGCGATATAATCAGATTTAGAGCTTAAAATCATGACTGACTACACTGGAAAATAAAGACTGGCAGGGGAGCAAGATTTGTTGAAGAAAAATTAAAGATTGTAGCAATAAAACCGGAAGTTATGTAGCTAAGAAGCAGACCCAGTAATATCCCATCAAAGTTGTTCTAGCAAAAGCACTCTGGCTCCTGCTGCTTGGCTGCAACACTTTAGCACAAATGAAGATACTCCACCTTGGAAGCCAAACATCCTGTGACTTCTCCTTCTGAAGAATTCAACCTGTCCACCACTATATGAACCCAGAGACTGACCCTGCATATGCTTGGTCCTCATTCTACTCCTCTTGGGGAAAAAGGTCTCCTGTCATGTAACAGCACCAAAGAAAGTTGTGCAAATAAATTTGAGTGTCCACTTTAGTGTGACATATTCAGAATGTAAAAATTTCCAAACACAGGAAAAAATTTTAAATCTCTACAATGCCTAGTAAATGGAATTATCAAACCACTCACTCTGTATTTATTTATTTATTTGAGACAGAGGCTCACTCTGTCACCCAGGTTGGAGTGTAGTGGCACAATCTCCACTGACTACAACCTCTGCCTCCAGAGTTCAAGTGATTCTCCTGCCTCAGTCTCCCGAGTAGCTGGGATTACAGGTGCCCGCCACCATGCCTGGCTAATTTGTTTTACTTTTAGTAGAGATAGGTTTCACCATATTGACCAGGCTGGTCTTGAACTCCTGACCTCAGGTGACCCACCTGCCTTGGCCTCCCAAAGTGCTGGGATTACAGGCGTGAAATCGCACCTGGCCCCATCATTTAATATACTTGTTCTCACAAAGTGCTGGGATAACAGGCATGAGCCACTATGCCTGGCCACCACTTACTCTTACTAACCAGAAATCTGGGATTCATATTTAATCTCCCTCTTCTTTTATATCCTTGTCTAATCAATCTTCAAATAATGTTGATTTTATCAACTTGATGTCTCTAAATGGATTTGTTTTTTCTCGTTTGTTCCCCTGTTCTAATATAACTTGGTATTATTCCTGGCTGAATAATTTCTGAGACTGGTACTCTCACAATCTTGACAGTGTGTGAGCTACCTAAAATCTTTTAACTAATATCTTCTTCAGCACAAACCAGTCAGAGAGGATTCTATTGTTTGCAAGCAAAAATCCTGACTTTTGCACAAAGAGGAAAACTTAGATCATGATTGCTTAGAAAGGAATAGTCAAACAATAAGTTATCACAACAGATCATCTTCAATAACAAAGAGAACTTGTACTTGTCTGGTTTGTATATAATGGATTCAGGAGAGTGAAATATGCTGAAATCATTTTAATTAAACCACAACTAAAATATTGTCTAGGTCATTTTCTTATCTGAACTGGCCTTTGCTACGAAGTTTATCACCAAACAAATGCAAGAAATATTTTGTGTGTCTCTGTGTGTGTATGAATCAGAAAGACTAAAATTTTGCAACTTTAGGCATGGGGATAAAAAATAGTTATCTAAATACATGTCATCGGAATCCTCATGAGAACGAGCCTGTCATTATTATATAAAGTTATTTTTCTAGTCAAGTAATTTTGGGTGGAAGGTGAGGCCTTGTGAATATTAGTTAACAGAAAGAAGATTGCTAAACTGATCTGCATTCAAAATGAGCAGAAATTAGATGTGTGCTAATTAGAAAGCAAAAGAGAGAAGATCAAGAGAAGTGAGAAGAAGGCAAAGTGAAGGAAGATAAATGAGAGAGAAACAAACATTTCAGAGACAGATATTGATGTGAAGTGTTTTTTTAAAGTGAGACCTAATATTCTATTTTCAATGTGTTTGCATGGCTACACTATAATTTTCAGTAAAGCCATTTCTAATAAAATAAACCCATTTCTAATAAAAGAATCAGTAAACCCAATTCTAATAAAATTTACTACCTACATAAAAGCTTTGGGTGACCCTTATTTTTGTGGTAATCAAGAAAAGTGGCCAGGTATGGTGGTTCATGCCTGTAATCCCAGCATTTTAGGAGGCCAAGGGTGGTAGCTTGCTTGTGCCCAGAAGTTCCAACATGGTGAGACTCCATCTCCACAGAAAATATAAAAGTTAGCCAGGCATAGTGATGCATGCCTGTAGTCCCAACTACTTGGGAGGCTGAGATGGCAGGAGGAGGATGGCTTGAACCCAGAACCCAGGAGGTTGCAATGAGCCAAGATCATGTCGTTGCACTTCAGCCTGGGTTATAGAGTGAAAATTTGTCTTTAAAAAAGGGGGTGGAGCTTAGTGTCCTATCTCACTCAACATGGTAGATAACACAGACAACATCTATGTAATAATCAACATAAACAACTCATTCCCATGAGGAGGTCAGAGATAGGACCTTCACGACCTAGCCATTGCCTGCTTCTCTGAAGTCATACTTTCATCCTGTACCAATCTTTAGCCACTGTGCCCTGCTCTCTGCCTTTTGAATAGCCTGAATTATTTCCTACCTCAGGACTTTTGTATATCCCCATCACCTACCAGGAACATCCCTTTCTCCATTCTCCTAGTGAATATTCATTTTCAGATTTTTGCTTCAATGTTTGTTTCTCAGGAAAACCTTTAGAATATGTAGTTTCTCCCCAATTTACTGATGCAGAACAATGTACATTTTTCCTTCATAGTACTTACCATATAGGATCGTATTTGAATCTTAAAGCAGATAGTTCTAGGAGGTTTCTCCTAAGCAAGAGGTACTCAAAATTTTCTAATTGTTATTAATATCACCCTAATAAAAATGATCTCACCTTTGCTGTTGGTTTCATCTTTCCTAAGGAAAAATAATCCAGCTGGCATGCACGTGTAATTCAATATGACACCTACTTTATTTCTCTGATGTCTGCTCTAACTCCAGCAAGTTTTGAGGCTCAGCCACTGGGGTGAGAGATGCAATGTTGAAAGGATTTGAGCATTGAAAGGCTGATTTTATTCAAGCTATGTGTGTGTATATATGTATATATATATATATGTGTATATATATATATATATAATTGGCCAGCCAAATTCACTATGCTGTTGCTACAAAATTCTTTGATGATGGCTATTTGGAAACGTAAGTTCTGTCTTTTATAAATGGGGCCCAGTACTTCTTGGGAATTTAGAATAATCTTTAATGATATATGCTAAATTTAGTGGAGCAAAGAAAAGGGCACACTCACCTTGATGGGGCATCTCTTAATGAAAGTGGAATGTTAAAAATACACTTTCACATTTTGTAAATTCTTTCCCAGGCATTTATGGCTGAACTTTGCCTTAAAGAGAGCTCTGCTGCCAATTACTTTCTTTATTGCCAATTATTTAACATACATAAGATGCATTCTTATATAATTGCATATTCACATTGCTTCACAAAATATAAGAAGAATAGGTAAATAGCCATTTCATCTTGCTATGTGCTGTTTTATAACTGGCAAATGGTAAAATGTTAATACTATGCAAATGTTGTTCTCTATCTATATAGGAATGTATATTGACAATTCTTCAAGTATGTCTCTAAAAGTTCCTCTTTTCTAAGACCAAAAAAAAAAAAAAGAAAGAAAAAGAACAATGAAAAGAGACTTCATTAATGGTGGGGCTCCATCATATAGAAAAGCTCAAAAGAAAACAATACAAGGTTTTTCTGGCTGTCGACAGTTCTAGTCAATCTCATTAAAGAAACATTTTCATCAGCCTCTGTCAATGGACAGATCCTGAACATATGGCAAAAAGAAGGGGTGTGGAGGGGAAAAACATACTCCACATTACCCAGTTAGAGGCTCAGTCAACCATCACACATGTTGACCATACACTGAGAAAAAGATAAAAGAACATGTGCTTCCTTGAAGATTATATAGAATAATCACTATCGTCAGGCACTTTGTAGGTACAGATAATTTTTAATAAAATATGTAGCAGCATCAATCTTTACATGAAACACTCAAAAGTCCTCCTCCTGACAACCCTCAGGAACCCTATTAACTTAAATAGGAAGGAAGAAAGAAAGCTTCAAAGTGTCTCTTGGCTTCCCCTACTGACCCTCCAATATCCGGGGACACCACAACGATACTCTAACTTGGACCCAGAGGCATGTGTTCTCTCTAAAGCATTTAGCCTTGAAACTGCTACTGATGGAGTTACTAACTCAACTCAGGGCTCAACGCCAGAGCTGCCCAGGCAACCATTGTTGGCTCCAAACTGTCATCATTACACAGCTCTCCTTCTGAGAGCCAGAGCTGATGGAAATCAAGTTGCTTCATCTGGCAGAATTATCTCTATGTCTAAGGAAATACAAACTCTGGAAGAATGAGGCAATCCTATAAAAAGATTCTGTTCTGTTCTTCAAGGAAAAAGTTGTATTGGTTTTGTTGGGCATGATACATTCAGTTCCCAAATTTTTGTTGACATGGAACACTTCGGTCAAAGGATATTTTTTATCATTTTTTCACATTTTATTTTGTTTTTAATTGACATATATTCTATCTATATATAGGATACAATCAGATGCTTTGATACCATGTGTATTGTGGAATGATTAAATTTGGCTAATTAAGATATCCATCACCTCAAATACTTATCATTTATTTGTGGTAAGAACATTTCAAATTCACTTGTTTGATTTTCAATTTCAAAAATATTTTTTCATTTTTGATTATTTTCATTGTGGTAAAATAGATAGAACATAAAGCTTCCCATTTCAACAATTATTAATAAAATTTAGTAATATAAATAACATTTGTGATGTTGTTCAACTATCACTATTTCCAAAACTTTTCTATCATTCTAGATACTTTGTACGCATTAAGCAATAACTCACCATTTCTCCTCCCCACCATCGTCTAACAACTTCTAATCTACTTTGTCTCTGTATATAAGTGGAATAATAACAATATCTATCTTTTTTTAATTATCATAATGTTTTCAAGATTTATCCATGCTATAGCATGTATCAGAGTTTCATCCTTTCTTAGGTCTGTGTAGTATTTCACTGTATGTATATACCTCAGTTTTGCTTATTATTTTGTTTGTTGATGGACACTTGACTTGTTTCTACCTTTTGGCAGTTGGGAATAATGTAGCAATAAACATACAAGTACCTAAGTCCCTGTTTTCAGTTTTAGGGTGTATGCACCTACAAGTAAAATTAATAGGTCATATAGTAAGAAATCCTATTACTACGTTTAACTTTTTCTGGAACGCCAAACTGTTTTCCAAAGCAACTGCACCATTTTACATTTTGTTTGTTTGTTTGTTTTATCCTGAAACAGTGTGTGAAACACATAAAGGCAGGACAACTCTAGTGGAAGCTTCTTGAGTTAGGCTTGAGGAAACACCTGGAAAGCTTTGCCTTCTCCAAACACCTTGAAAGAGTCCTCCAATCCCTCTGTCAACAGATGACAGAAGGGAAACCACAGGGTCTGAGCAAATTCCCACCAATTCATGCAGCTAGTTAGTGTTCAATGAGGATCTCAAATACAGGGTGCCAAATCCAGGTGAGGTTATATTCCCTTCTGACTGCATCTCGCTAAACTGGGCATGTTTTCCTTTAATAGTCTACTCTTTTGCCTTTCCAAACACAAATAGCTAAAGATGTTAAAGTGAATATTTGACTTCCAAAATCTTCCCTAGATGTCATAAGATGAAGATAAGAGAATGTGAGGAAGAGGGTTTGTGCAATTACATACATCCATGGGTTGTATTTACAGAAACTTAATTATTCAGCTATAAATAGTAATTTCCCCTTTCTCCTTTACAATTTCAGAAAAAGAGCCAACACTATCAAAGAAAGCTGAATACTTTGACAACAGTACTAAAGGAGATGAAAGGGTAGTTTTACCCTCACAACTTACAGCCAATCTCCTTGTCCTTACCATCACTTATGTTATTTAACATGGGTCGTAAATGTATGAGGCAGAACAATGTGGCCTCTACAGTCCTGATCTGTGATGAAAAGGTGAACCTGTATTGATCCACAGCCTCCTAACATGCAGGCAACATGTTGGATTATTTGATTCATTGCATCCGCAGCATCTCCGGAGGTAAAAACTCCAAAATGATCTGCATTGTGATTGCCACTAATTTCACAACTTTTACAGGCTAGATTTTATGATATATTCAATCAAAGAGGCTTGAGATTATAGGCAACTTCCTAATTCAGGACTTGACAAAGGTTATTTTTGCTTCATACCACTGACCAATACAGGAAGATATGGTATAGTACCTGGTTCATGCAGTTACTTAAAATCCAAGCTTCTTCCAACAAGTAGCTCTGCCATTCTATTTTCTACTGGATATTTGCATTTGTCCAACTGGTGAGATAAATGAGAGAGGGCATAGAGTATAGTGTATTAGCTTGTTACGGCTACTGTGAAAGTGTACCACAAACTTCAGTGACTGAAAAGAATAGAAATGCCCTCTCTCACAGTTCTGGGCATGGGAAGCTGAAATCAAAGTATTGTCAGGGTCATGCTCCTGCCTAATCCTCTAGGAGAGGATTCCTCCTAGACTATTCTAGCTTCTGGTAGTCCCAGGCATTCATTCTTTAGCAACTACAGCACTTCAAATATTTGTTTCCTCTGTTACATGGCAAATAAGGACACCAGTCACACTGGATCAAGAACACACCCTACACGATTCAAGTTATAGCAATAGAGAATTTTCTTTGGTCCAGGCCTGAAAGTAGTATATTTTACACCCACAACTATTTTATTGGCTAGAACTCGGTCACATGATCTCACACATCACATAGGAAGTCTGAGGAATACAGCTCATCTACTGGGTTTGGTGACTATGTAACATTGACTGTGCCACAAGCAGTCACTGTGCAACCCAGCTATTCAATCTGCAACCTTCCATTGGTGAAATATATTAAAAACATTGTTGTTCGTTAATTTTAAATGTTATCAAATATATATATATATGTAAAAATAACTGAACTACATTTTTATCCATCAAAAGGTTTATATTCTTAAACTAGGATCAGAGTAAAATGCTAGAATGGTGTGTTAAGAAAGAAGATGAGTAGAAAAGGGAACCTGGGATGATTTCCAGCCTCATATACTTGACTATTCAACTTGGGTTAGAGAAAAAAAGATACATGATCACTTTTGTTGTTATTGTTTTGTTTAAATTTTTTAACTTTTACTTTTTAAATTTTTCATTTTTAGTTTGTTGTGGGGACAGAGTAGGTGTATATATATATATGGGATATATGAGATATTTTCATATAGGCATGCAAAGCCTAATAATCACATCATGGAGAATGCGGTATCCATCCCCTCAAGCACTTACCCAGTGTGTTACAAACAATCCACTTACATGCTTTTACTTTTTAACATATTTAATTCATCATGTTATTATTGTACTAAGTCAAAAGGGTGACCTCTGAAATTTCAGATGGACTTTGAAGATTTTATTTCTCATGTCACAATGTGGTTAGGTAAAACAATATGGGCCGGGCACGGTGGCTCGTATCTATAATCCCAGCACTTTGGGAGGCTGAGGCAGGTGGATTACCTGAGGTCAGGAGTTCAAGACCAGCCTGGCTAACATGGTGAAACCCCCATCTCTACAAAAAAGACAAAAGTTAGCTGGGCATGGTGGCGGGTGCCTGTAATCCCAGCTACTCGGGAGGCTGTATATATACGTGTGTATATATATATGTGTGTGTGTATATATACATGTATACATATGTGTGTGTACACGTATATATACACACACACATACACGTATATATACACACACACACACACATATATATGGAAATTTGGTTTATATCAGGCACTCTCTCTAGTTGAATCTGACTCACAATCTGACAGAAATGTTAAGTCAGTTAACAAGCGTGGCTGACAATTTTCCATACTCAGAGAAACAAATTTTGCTTGAGTGAAAATATGTCTAGCTGTAGGAGGTGAATTTTGATCCACAGCCCCCTACCATGCAGGCAACAGGGGTCGTTGGAGTCACTGCATCTGCAGCAACTGCAGAAGTGAAAACTGTAGTTGGAGTAAGTCAGTTATGGCAAATCAGTTGGCAGCTAGTAATTGGTCAAGGTATGTCACATGATCCAGTTCTGGAAAATGAAATGCAACGAAAACTCCCCAAGAGGAGCTTTTTATTTTTTAATTTGAAAAAATACATAAGTATTTTTCTTTGATGATGAGAGAAACACTCAGAAAATCCTTTCTCCTTTTTTACTCCTAGATCTAGTTTAGAATGCCATCAAATAAAGATTAATGCTTGGAGCTGCAGCACCACATTGCAACTAAGGGAGGAGTGACTGTCAAGATATGAAGAATAGTACAGTGGCAAAATTAGATAATTGCATTTGAGTCAACAAAACAACTCTTGGACTGCCTACCATCAGATTTCTTGTTAAGTAAAAAATAAGCATTGATATGATCTGAGCTGATTTCAGTTACGTGATCTGTACTTGTAGTCAAATGTATCCTGGTTCATACAATATGCAAATGTTTAGGATGCCAACATTAATTGTCCACAGTCTCTGTCAGTTAAATTCAAGAGGTCTTCAATCTGCATGTTCCCCTCCTTTTTTAAAGTAGTCATTCCTGACAAGGGAAAGAAATAATATTTGACTCAACTACACCTACAGACTAGTATAGGAAGATTGCTGAATTCATGGTAACCCATATAGAAGAGACAAATCCTGATTACTCATCTTGTTTCCAAGTATCAGTCTTTCTCTATCAGATAAAATGTGGGTATAGAAATGTTCCATACTAGACATCTGAGCTGCTTCCTGGATTTGGAGTTGGCCTTGTCCTAACCTTAAACTACTGAAGTTCTGATATGCTCTGATATGCTACTTCGTTCTTCCTAGAGCCTTTCTCTGGGTATGAATCTTTTTACCTCAACCCACAACTAGAAACTGCTTTTTGTAAGATGAGGATCTCAAATCTTAGACTCCATCTTTTTTTTTTTTTTTTTTGAGATGGAGCCTCTCTTTGTCGCCCAGGCTGGAGTGCAGTGGCACAATCTCGAATCAGCGCAAACTCTGCCTCCCAGATTCAAGAGATTCTTCTGCCTCAGCCTCCTGAGTATCTGTGATTACAAGCGTGCACCACCACTCCAGCTAAGTTTTGTATTTTTAGTACAGACAGGGTTTTAACCATGTTGGCCAGGCTGGTCTCGAACTCCTGACCTCAGGTGATCGACCTGCCTCGGCCTCCCAAAGTGCTCGGATTACAGGTATGAGCCACCGCACTCGGCCCCGTCATTTAATACACTAGTTCTTACAGTTCCTCCACTGCCCTGTTCACTGCAGTAAATCCCTGGTGTTGCTTTATTCCAGGACCATATCAAAGTTTGTCACACTCTCTGTAGAGTTTTTGCCCTTAGTCCTTGTGTCTTCAACCCTCCAGTGTATTTTGCATCTATCCTCTTTCCTGCAAGTGCATGTTGCTGCTGAGGCACCTGGATGCCTCCTTCCCAAACTGGCATTGGCCGAAGGCAGCAATGAGAAGTAGTATGAAAAGGCCCAGGACCAAAGGTCAGACAAAATGAAATGCAGTTGTAGTTCCACACCACACTGGCTGTGTGATCACAAAAAAATCACTTAACCTCTCTGGGCCCCAGTTTTGACATCTGTAAAATGAAGGGGGTAAATGAAATGAACTCTAAGGTCTGTCCCTGCAGATCTCCAAAATGAAAAGCAAAGCCTTGAGCTGGCTTTACCATAGTCATTTATTTTCACAGCATGACTCTTTCGAAAGTTTGCCTTTTATTTGAAGTTTCTTCCATTTTCCTGATTTTGTTTTCTTCCTGAATAACTTTGATTCTCCTTCCAAAGGTCATTCCCCATTTCCGTTATAATAAGGTCATTCCCCATTTCCGTTATAATAAGGTCATTCCCCATTTCCGTTATAATAAGGTCATTCCCCATTTCCGTTATAATATTCTAAAACATTGTGCTATATGAAATAGCTAGGCTTCTTTCCAAAGCACGAAGTAACACTCTTACCCTTTAGAGGATTCTCTTTTTTCTCTCACTCTTTGGAGATAAACATGATGAGAACTTTGAATATTAGTTAAAGGTGAACCTTCCCATTATATCATCAGTGTTAGAGCAACTCAGTAGAAAACCAAAGACAAATAACTCCAGGGATATTAATAAACAGATGTGAATGTCATAATAGATTAATTGACTCTGGGAAAGATTTCCTGATTCCTCCATCCCACTGTGATTCTCCAATTCGTACACTTATTACCTTCTAATCTGTACTAAACAACCTAGCATTTGTATTTTCCTCCTTTACAATATGCAGCTACATATAATACTACTTCCAACCCTTTTTGGGGTGAAACAGATAATAGATAAGTGAATTAAAATTATCCGGCCATTAAGATTCTGACTTCAGTATTCATAACATCAAAAGTATATATTTTAAAATAATCTAGATCTAAATGTTCTTCTCTATTAAGGTATTGGGTGGGAAGAGGTGGGTGGAGAGAAGGAGGTAATTCTAGCATAACTGTGAGACTTTCCACTGCTAATGAGTCAGCTCTGGTACTCAAACTGAAAAGGCCACCCCTGCAGCTGCCTCTGAAAGGCACCCACAGAACTCTCTCCTGAGAGTATATGTGAAAGAGAGAAAGGTGGGTGTTCAGTTTCAACACTGATATCTGGTATGCAGCCAATTCCTATGACCTGAATATGAAAGGGAATCTAAGAAGAGGAAGCAGGAAGCAATGGGTTGGATTCATTCCACCTCATAGCTCAGTCATTTTTGCTCTCTGCCCATCAAATTCTGATCAACCACACATTGTTCAATGAATTTGTATTGAACACTTAATCTATATAAGGCAGTTGATATGGTTTGGCTGTGTCCCCATCCAAATCTCATCTTTAATTCTCATGTGTTGTGGGAGGAACCCAGTGGGAGCTAATTGAATCATAGGGGCAAGTCTTTCCCATGCTGCTCTCATGATAATGAATGGGTCTCACGAGATCTGATGGTTTTAAAAATGGGAGTTTTGCTGCACAAGTTCTCTTCTCTCTGCCTACTGCCATCCATTTAAGACATGACTTGCTTCTCTTTCCCTTCCATCATGATTGTGAGGCTTCCCCAGCCATGTGGAACCATAAGTCTATTAAACCTCTTTCTTTTGTGAATTTCGCAGTCTCAGGTATGTCTTTATCAGCAGTGTGAAAATGAACTAATAGAGTAAACTGGTGCCAGTAGAGTGGGGTGCTACTGAAAAGATACCTGAAAATGTGGAAGGAACTTTGGAACTGGGTAACAGGCAGAGATTGAAACAGTTTGGAGGGCTCAGAAGAAGACATAAAAATTTGGGAACACCTAGAGACTTGTTGAATACTTTTGACCAAAATGTTGATAATGATGTGGACAATAAAATCCAGGCTGAGGTGGTCTCAGATGAAAATGAGGAACTTGTTAAGAACTGGAGCAAAGATGACTCTTGTTATATTTTAGCAGAGTGACTGGCAGCATTTTGGCCCTGCCCTAGAGATTTGTGAAACTTTGAACTTGAGAGAGATGTTTTAGGGTATCTGGTGGAAGGTATTTCTAAGGAGAAAGCATTCAGGAGGTAATCTGGGTTCTGTTAAAGGCATTCAGTTTTATAAGGGAAGCAGAGCATAAAAGTTTGGAAAATTTGCAGCCTGACAATGTGATAGAAAAGAAAATCCTACTGTTTGAGGAGAAATTAAGGCCAGCTGCAGAAATTTGCAGAAGTAACAAGAAGCCAAATGTTAATCACCAAGACAATGGGTGATTATGTCTCTAGGGCATATCACAGATGTTTGTGGCAGCTCCTCCTATCATAGGCTCCAAGACCTAGGAGGAAAAAATGATTTCGTGGGCCGGGCCCAGGGTCCCTCTGCTGTGTGCAATATAGGGACTTGGTGCCTTGCATCCCGACCACTCCAGCCATGGCTGAAAGGGGCCAATGTAGAGCTTGGGCTGTTGTTCCAGAAATTGGAAGTCCTGACCCTCAACACTTTTCACATGGTGTTGAGCCTGTGGGTGCACAGAAGTCAAGAACTGAGGTTTGGGAACCTCTGCCTATATTTCAGAGGATATATGGAAACACCTGGATGCCCAGGCAGAAGCATCTGCGGGGTCAGGGCCCTCATAAGGAACATCTCCTATGGCAGTGCTGAAGGGATATGTGGGGTTGGAGCCCCCACACAGAGTCCCTACTGGGACAGTGCCTAGTAGAGATGTGAGAAGAGGGCCATCATCTTCTAGACCCCAGAATGGTAGAACCCTGACAGCTTGCACTGTGTGCCTGGAAAAGCTGCAAATACTCAAGGCCAGCCCATGAAAGCAGACAGGAGTAGGGCTATATCCCGCAAAGCCACAAAGGTGGAGCTGTCCAAGACCATGAGAACCCACCTCTTGCATCAGCGTGGCCTGAGTGTGAGACATGGAGTCAAAGGAAATTATTTTGGAGCTTTAAGGTTTGACTGCCCTGCTGGTTTTCAGACTTGTATGGGGCCTGAAGCTCCTTTGTTTTGGCCAATTTCTCCCATTTGGAATTGCTGTATCTACCCAATGCCTGTACCCCCATTGTATCTAGGAGGTAACTAACTTGCCTTTGATTTTACAGGCTCATAGGCATAAAAGACTTTTCTTGTCTCTGATGAGACTTCACCCTTTGGACTTCTGAGTTAACGCTGAAATGAGTTAAGACTCTCAGGGACTATTGGGAAGGTATGATTGGTTTTGAAATGTGAGGACATTCGATTTGGGAGGGGTCAGTGGTGCAATGATATGATTTGGCTATGTCCTTACTCAAATCTCATCTTGAATTCCCATGTGTTGTGAAGGGAACTCAGTGGGAGGTAATTGAGTCATGGGGGCAAGTCTTTCCCATTCTGCTCTTGTGATAGTGAATACGTTTCACAAGATCTAATGGTTTTAAAAATGGGAGTTTCCCTGCACAAGCTGTCTCTATCTCTTTGCCTGCTGCCATCCATGTGAGACTTGACTTGCTCCTCCTTGCCTTCTGCTGTGATTGTGATGATTCCCCAGCCATGTGGAACTGTAAGTCCATTAAACCTCTTTCTTTTGTAAATTTCCCAGTCTCACCAGTCTCACATATGTCTTTATCAGCAGCGTGAAAACAAATTAATACAGCAATGCATTAGGTACTGTGAGGAAAGTGACATGCACAGAGACATGATTGTTGACCTTATAAGGTATTTTAAGACACCAGACACGCATAGGAAAAGACACATGGTCGCATATTGCAGCTCATGCCAAGAGTTAAATGAGGGATACAGGTGTGGATGGTTGTCTGTTTAATCCCTACATTCCCATCTACCACCTCATTTTCCCATCAATCTGGGGCAGGACTTATACCCACTCTGGATGCACAAGAGTCAACCTGAAGGAAGAGAGTAATCTTACTTGAAGGAAACTTGTGTCTGCTTACAGATCACTCATTCTAGAACTGGACCAGGGAGAATATCCCCCACTTTCTTCCTTCAAGGCCCTGAAAGGATTTGAAGCAGTTCCTCCAATTCCACTGAGGGGAAAAATTAGGTGAAACCAACTGAGTGATGGACTAAGTGAGAGGGCATTTTGGTGGGACTGAGGGCTTTGAAATGTTGTCATTTGGAATCACTCTTCCTCTCAACATCCTCCTATTGTTTTCCACCTCGTGAAGAATAAAAAATTCTAAGTTCTGCAAGGTCCTAACATGATCTGGGCCCCCCTCCCTAGCCCACCTCATCTCTGACCACTCTCATCCTAGCTCCCTCAGCTCCTGCCCCTCTGATCTTCCTGCAATTCTTCAGGCACACCAAGTTCCCTCCCACCCAAGGATCTCTGTATGTGCTACCCCCCTACCTGGAGGCCCCTTCTGTTAGATGACTGATTCCCTTACATTCATTCAAATCTTTGCTCAGATGTCCACTTGTGAGACACATCGTCCCTTAGCACTCAGATTTCTGACTTCCAGAATGGTGAGAGAATATATTTATGTTGTTTCAAATCACTAAGTTTATGGGAATTTATCACAGTAGCTACTGGGAGCTAATATAGAAGGTAAAGAAGAGAGTAAATGACTGGAGTCAGAAATCTGAACTCTGATCTAAAATCAAGGTGTCAGGGCGGAGCCAAGATAGCCGACTAGAAATAGTAGTGTTCAGAGGCTCCCATCGAAAAAACCATACTAAGCATATGAGTCCTTCACCGGCAGCCAAGATTTCCAGGTGCTCTCATCAGAACTGACTAGGAGACTCACATGACCCACAGACAGAAGGAAGAACAGTGTGGTGCAGTAGCCCACCTGAGAGCCACACAGGGCAGGGGAACTCCCTCCCCCCAGCCAAGGGAGATGGTGAGTGAGCATGCTACCCAGCCGGGGAAACCATGCTTTTTCCATGGAACTGTGCAACCCATGGATCAGAAGGTCCCACTCACGAACCCGTGCCACCAGGGTCTAGCGTCCCAACCCTGGAATGAACAGTTTCTTAACGTTAATCACCAAGACAATGGGTGATTATGTCTCTAGGGCATATCACAGATGTTTGTGGCAGCCCCTCCTATCATAGGCTCCAAGACCTAGGAGGAAAAAATGATTTCGTGGGCCGGGCCCAGGGTCCCTCTCAACTGGAATCTGCTTAAGCCTACTGAAATCTCTGGGGGAGGGGTGACTAGCACCAAAACAGCATGGTACTCGTACAGAAATAAAGCAGACATATAGAATAATGGAGTAGAACAGAGACCTCAGAAATAACGCCACACATCTACAACTATCTGATCTGCAACAAACCTGACAAAAACAAGCAATGGGGAAAGGATCTCCTATTCATTAAATGGTGTAGAGAAAACTGGCTAGCCATATGCAGAAAACTGAAACTGGACCCCTTCCTTACACTTTATACAAAAATTAACTCAAGATAGATTAAAGACTTAAATGTAAACCCCAAAATCATAAAAGCCCTAGAAGAAAATGTAGGCAATACCATTCAGGACATAGACATAGGCAAAGGCTTCATGACAAAAAAGCCGAAAGCAATTGCAGCAAAAGGCAAAAATGACAAATAGGATCTAATTAAACTAAAGAGCTCTGCACAGCAAAAGAAACTGTCATCAGAGTGAACAGGCAATCTACAGAATGGGAGAAAATTTTTGCAATCTACCTATCTGACAAAGATCAAATATCCAGAATTTACAAGGAACTTAAGCAAATTTACAAGATAAAACAAACAACCTCATTAAAAAGTGGGCAAAGGATATGAACAGACACTTCTCAAAAGAAGACATCTACACAGCCCACAAGCATATGAAAAAAAAGCTCAACATCACTAATCATCAGAGAAATGCAAATCAAAACCACAATGAGATACCATCCCACATCAGTCAGAATGGTGATTATTAAAAAGTCAGAAAACAATAGATTCTGGTGAGACTATGGAGAAATACGAATACTTTTACACTGTTGGTGTGAATGTAAATGAGTTCAACCATCATCAAAGACCGTATGGCAATTCCTCAAGGATCTAGAACCAGAAATACTATTCGACCCACCATCCCATTATAGGGTATACAGCCATAGAAATATAAGTCATTCTACTATAAAGACATATGCACATGCATGTTTACTGCAGCACTATTTACAGTAGCAAAGACATGGAACAAAAGCAAATGCCCATCAATGATAAACTGGATAAAGAAAATGTGGTGCATATACACCGTGGAATACTATGCAGCCATAAAAAGGAATGAGATCATTTCCTTTGCAGGGATATGGATGAAGCTAGAAGTCATCATCCTCAGCAAACTAACACAGAAAGAGAAAACTGAACATTGCATGTTATCACTCATAAGTGGGAGTTGAACAATGAGAACACATGGACACAGAGATGGGAATGACACACATCAGGGCTTGTTGGGGTTGAGGAAAAGGAACTTAGAGGATGGGTCAATAGGTACAGCAAACTACCATGGCACACGTATACCTATTAGCAAATCTGCACACCTTCTGCACATGTAATGATTTTTTTTTTCCCCTGAGATTGAGTTTCGCTCTTGTCACCCACTGCAACCTCTGCCTCCCGAGTTCACAAGCAATTCTCCTGTCTCAGCCTTCCAAGTAGCTGGGCTTACAGGTGCCTGCCACCACGCCTGGCTAATTTTTGTAATTTTAGTAGAGAAAGCGTTTCACCATGTTGGCCAGACTGGTCTCAAACTCCTAACCTCAGGTAATTCAGCAGCCTCAGCCTCCCAAAGTGCTGGGATTATAGGTGTGAGCTACCGCACCCAGCCATATCACATTTTTTGGAAGAAATAAAGGAAAAATAAATAATAATAAATAATAATAATACATAAAATAAATATCAAATCAAATTAAATCAAGGTGTTGGCAGGACTATGCTCCCTCCAAAGGGTCTGGAAGAAATTCCATTATTTGTCTGTTCCAGCCTCTGGCCTCATCACCCCAATATCTGTTTCAGTCTTCATGATGCCTTCTCTTGTTCTGTCTGTGAAATGTCCCTCTGTCCCTCTCTCTTACGAAAACACTTGTGATGGCATTTAGGAACCACTCAGATAATCCAGAACAATCTCACCTCAAAATCCTTAACTTATCATATCTACAACAGCCAAGAATCCTCTTTCCAAATAAGGTAACATGTGCTGGTTCCAGGGATTCAAATGTAAAATCTTTGGGGCCATTTTTTAACCTCCCACACATGACTTTATTTTCTTTTAGTAACGCATGTCATCATTTTGCATTATATTATATATTTATTTATTGTGTATTTCTCTCTGTATCCCTGCCATATTTCCAATATAAATAAATAAATATCTGTTGAATGAACGAATGCAGAGACACGCTTTTGACCAACTAGATGAAGAAGATATAGTCAAAGAGATGATCTGTGTGATGGAGCCAATCCTGTTGGTGCTCTTGTCCCTCAGAGCTTTTAGATGCTCCAGAGACTCCCAACTGCTAGTGTACACTTCCCTGTACATGGGCTATACAGAAGACCATGCTGTCCAAGGATAACAGACCAGAAGTTCCAGCAAAATAGTACCGCCTGAGAGTAATGCTTATCCAAGGACCCTGGAGTTCCAGTGTACAGATGCCACAGCTACCTTAGTCCTCAGATGAAATAATTCTATCTGATTAGCATCATTTCCCAGAGTTTTCCCATGGAGTTTATCCGTAATCACTGACATTGTAGCTGACTTAATAGCACACCATTTCTTGACTGCTTCCCCTGTATTTAATCACTTCTCCCATTTCCTACAGGAGTCCCTTTCACTTCCCAACATTCTACCTTGTGTCTCAGGAGCTGCCTCCATACGAACCCAAATTTAAACAAGGGTAAAAGTAAAGAACTATTTTGTGCCAACCTCTAAACTCCTAATTAGTGTCTGATAACTTAATAGTTAAGAATTTTCAGAAGTAGACTATATCTTCCCACCTTTAAAGACTGAGTAAAACGAAAAATCCATATAACTATTCAGGGTGGCACTTAAGCCAGTTTTCCCTATCCTTTACCAGCCTTAAAGTTTGTCTGCGTCTGAAACAGCACAAAGAATTGAAATGTCAAGTCAGACTTACAAGAATCAGGGATGCTTCCGACTGTCAACCTGTATTAATAATTTTAAAGATATAATATGGTTTGGCTCTGTGTCCCCACCCAAATCTCATCTTCAGTTGTAATCCCCACCTGTCAGAGGAGGGACCAAGTGGGGGTGATTGCATCCTGGGGGTGGTTCCCCCATGCTGTTCTCATGATAGTGAAAGAGTTCTCACAAGAGCTGATGGTTTTAAAGTATGACACTTCCCTGATCACACATATTCACACTCTCTCCTGCTACCTTGTGAAAAAGGTGCCTGCTTCCACTTCTGCCATGATTAAGTTTCCTGAGGCCTCCCCAGTCATGTGGAACTGTGAGTCAATTAAACCTCCTTTGTTTATAAATTACCCAGTCTCAGGTGGTATCTGTTTTCTTTCTTTCTTCTTTTTTTTTTTTTTTTTTTTTTTTTGAGATGGAGTCTCACTCTGTCGCCCAGGCAGAAATGCAGTGGAGTGATCTTGGCTCACTGCAAACTCTGCCTCCTGGATTCAAGTGATTCTCCTGCCTCGGACTCCCATGTAGCTGGGATCACAGAACGTGCCACTATGCCTGGCTCATTTTTGTATTTTAGTAGAGAGAGATTTTCACCATGTTGGCCAGGCTGGTCTCAAACTCCTGACCTCAAGTGATCTGCCCACTTCAGCCTCCCAAAGTGCTGGGATTAGAGGTGTGAGTCACTGCACCCGGCCTACCAAACTTCTACATAAAGACTAAAACACTTCTAATATTAAACATTGAAATAAATGAGAGCTATGCCTACATTTAAGAAAGATTAATAAAAAAACAAGTAAGATAATTATTTACCCAGTCATTCTACTTAATCAAGGGCGGCCTGATCACCCTTGATCCTGAACTAGAATGACTGG
This sequence comes from Rhinopithecus roxellana, assembly GCF_007565055.1. Taxonomy (NCBI): domain Eukaryota; kingdom Metazoa; phylum Chordata; class Mammalia; order Primates; family Cercopithecidae; genus Rhinopithecus; species Rhinopithecus roxellana. The sequence continues at coordinate 140,249,093 of NC_044553.1, read as the reverse complement.
GTAAATCACACTGTATAGCAGTGTGAAAACGGACTAATACGGGATATAAGTAATCGCAAGGTACAGGTGGGAAGAAAAACATCTGGAACCATACCTGCACATAAGGACACATTGTAACTCCCATGTAACAAATAGTCTCCAAGAGGTGCTTGTAGAAACATAACTTACAGAAAAGGGAGCTTGTTTCGTCCTGATGCATTTCCATTTTGTATCCTCGTTGTTATATATTTTACACATTTTTCACAAAGCTACTCCTCACGAATTAATAGATTCTAGGTTTGATTATCATAGTTTATCCTATGCAAATCAGGTACAACATTCTAAAAGTATTCCATAAATAAGGATTCTTCATCTAGTAAATACCACATATGCTTGCCAGGATGTCTGTAATTAGCATGTTTCAAAAAGGATTTGACCAGATGATCATTCTTTCTTTCCTGGACCACCACTCAGTAAAAGGAGAAAATAGATTATAGATCTACTTCTAGACATTTTCTTCCCAACAGCTAAATTCATATGTAAAAGATTTAATATATAGTATGCAATGACCATCAAAAGGTTCATAGACACATCAATTGACTTTGAAGACTTTAAAAGTATCTGCTTTTAGTTATCCCTTATACATAGGGCATTTATTTTGGTAAATATAAGCTATAAGCACCATTATTTTTAATATAATTTTGAAAGATATTTCTATAATTAATTAGCAAAGCCTAGGCTTTTATGTAATTTTTTTTAAAATGTAAATGACTGAAGAGCTCTAGAAATGACATCTTAATGAGAATACTAAAATTCAAGCCCACAGTGAAGGCATAATAGATAATTCATTATGTGGAACTTGTTCAAGGTATAAATAACTCAAGAAAAGAGATTAGCAGCCTGATGGAAGTCTTCATCTGCTTTTTACCCAAAAGTTGGCAGTTTAATAGGAAGAACAGCATGCTATGCCTAACTCCTATTTCTTTGAGGGGAGGGAGTAAGAATGAAAGCTGAGGAGAGGCATAATTTTTTAATTGTTTAGGGCTGACAAAGTTTTTATGAAGTACTCAGTATAATATAATTCCTCAAGGTAAAAATTTATCTTTGTGAATTCATCGTAAAGCAGAAAGAAATAGCGGGAGAACACAAAAAATGAGAATTGGGTGAAAATATGTGATACCACTCTCTGTGTTGTCTTTTATCATACGTATTTTGAACCCTGAAATTTAAGTCCAGAGACTCAGAAATATCCCTTCTGCTTACAACTGTAGCTATTTTATTTTGATTAAGGCCAGGCCTAGGCTCTTGGAGCTAGAATTAAGGAGAAAGCATAGAATCCTCTATTTGCTCATTTGTCTTTACATTCCTAGTCTAACTCTGAGTTGTAGTAGTTGGTTGTTAAAATATTTGACTACCTAAGTGAGAGAAGTATCTTCCCTAGCAGAAGCACAAAAGAATAAGCCCAGCTACCTTGCACATGAGAGGAGAACATTTACCCACTTCATTGATGTTGGGCTTGGCCACGCAACTTTGGCTTCTTCCTCCACCAATCAAAACACAAAGCATAACAAAAATCCACGTACACATCACTTCATACAAATACACCTAGAAGAAAATCAGTACCTTCATATGACCAGTTTTCAGATAAGCTTGGCTAGGACCATCATGCTATGTTAACTTTGTAACTAGGGCTCATTATCCAGTAAGGAGCAGGTCTCCATGAAGAGGCTACCGTCATGATTCCAGTTAATTCAACGGGCTGACTTCCCTCTCTAGATCAAGGACTGAATATACTCGGTAAGTCTACATTACCATTTCTGGAGAAAGAAGTTCTCTTCAGTTCTTTGTGAACATTAGCATAAGAAACAAAGGTCCTGAGTGTTAGGTTATAATGTTAAGGAGAAAAAAGGCACACCAGTTTTCAATATGACAATAGCATAAAACAATTGTAAAAAATGAAAGCTTTATCTTCAGCATTCACAGCAGCCCCTCTCTGCATATCTTCCCCTCCTCTTCTTTCTCCATCACTTTAGGCTTCCTGAAATTTCTGTGCCTCTTAAACATACTTCCAAACCACCTATGTAGGAAGAATTTGAGATGTTAATTTTAATTTAGAATAAAATTAAGGATGTTTTTTCTGTTCAAAGGTGTTGGCAATTTTAAGTTTTCTTTCAAATTACAAACTAAAAACTCCTGCTGACTCTCTTGGCATTCTGTTCTTTGCAGAAAAAAAATACAAAATATAAAATAGTATGTGTCAAGTACAAAGTGACCCTGAACATTAGACAATTCTCGATTTTCACAACGGGAAGATCAGTAAAAATTTTGGATGATTTTATTGCTATTTTAGCCAAGCTAAAATTGACTTACTTGTAGTATAAAGTGAATGGTCAAATGTATACCTATAATATGTAGTCTTAGTTTAATTATGTGTGCATATTTAAATCACATATTATATAGCAGATAGAAATGCTATTTTTTTCTATCTCACATTCCTTTCAACAATTTTATCTAAACCCTTCACGTACTTACCTAACAGAGTATCCTGGAACATATCATTTCACTTCTACCGAGTTATTTCAAGTATGACATTTCAAAATACACGCAGTGCTCACTAGATATTTTGTTCCAAGCTAAAAGTACCCATTCATGAAATTAGAATATTTTATTTTCTTCTTTCTATCATAGATAATATACTCACAATGCAAGCACACAAGGCACAAAACCTTACTTACCCTATTGTTTTTAAAATGGTCTTTACACTTGTTTACTGTTTAATATGGCATTGTACCCTGACAATTGTAAGGTCATGACCAAGAATAAACTCATCCTGAAGTCACTTTTCTCCAGTTCCACAAATTTTGCAAAGTGACTTCTGCAACAACCCAAACCATCTTTTATTAAGGTCATTTCAGGCTAATGTGCTTCTTCAACAATAATTTTTGGTTTCAAAACAACAAGGAAAGTGAAGAAGCATGCATAGTGTGAGAAACTTTGTAAAGGTTCTAAATTAAGGCAATTAGCTCTTTATTGAGAACAATTGTGTGACAGGGACAAGTCAAAACCCCAAAGAAAACCAAAGTTAACATCTTTCTGCATTTCTCCTAATAATAAATTATTTGACATATTAGTTCCACATTATAGGCAATTTTATATCCTGCCTTTTCTTGCCTAACTAAGCATTTTCCATACCATTAAGTATTCATCTTAAGTATCATTTAAATGACTGCACAATATTCCCTAATGTACACACATCATAATTTACTCAACATTCTCCCTCTTGATGAATGTTTAGGTTATTTTCAATGCCTTATTATTGTAAGCAGTAGTTCAATAAATTTTATTGTGCATAAATCTTTGCCTACATTGCTGATTATTTCATTATAATGGATTCCTAGAAGAGAAATGATGAGGTAAAACAATATGTACAACTTTGAGGCTGATAAAACAGATTGATACATTGCTTTCCTGACAGTTATGTTAAATTTTTCACTCTTAGCAGTGGCCAGAGAGAGCCAATTGCTATATCTTTACTGGTATTAAGCATTTTGCATCTTATTTTATTATTTGATAGTTGAAAGTATTGTTTCTGCAGCATTTTAAATCACAAATAAAGCTAAATCTTTTTTTTTTTTTTTTTTTTTTTTTCGAGACAGCATCTTGCTCTGTTGCCCAGGCTGGAGTGCAGTGGCATGGTCTCGGCTCACTGTGCATACTCAGCCTCCCAGATTCAATGATTCTCCTGCCTCAGCCTCCAGAGTAGCTGGGATTACTGGCAGACGCCATCATGCCCTGCTAATTTTTATATTTTTAGTAGAGATAGAGTTTCACCATGTTGGTCAGGCTGGTCCCCAACTCCCGACATTGTGATCCACCCGCCTCAGCCTCCCAAAGTGCTGGGATTACAGGCATGAGCCACCGCACCCGGCCATCAAAATCTTTATGTGTATTTTGGTAGCCATTTATATTTTCTCTTTTGCGATTTGTTTCATGTTCTTTCCCATTTCTTTATTGATTATTTACTGCTTTATCAGTCTGTGTGAACTTCATATATGTTTATAACATTAACATTTTGTTAATTATATCTGTTAAAATCATTGGTCTCACTATTTTTTTATAGTTTTTCCATCATTTTTGCAATCAGAAATGTGTATATTTTTGCATAGTAAAGTATCATATTTTAAATTAACTATTTTTATTCCCTTATGTTTAAAGTGTCATTTGCCATGCAGGGTCAAATAGTCACCTATATTTTGTCTGCTTTTTCTTAATGGTTTGATAATTACTTGTCTATTGATTTCACATATAATTATTTAAACCATCCATGGCAGATAAGCTTTAAGGTGGTCCTTGCAATCTCTGTCTCCAGATGGAAACCCTCCCTGGCTGCCAGTTTGGTTGCAGCCTTTCAGGGAACACAGCTAAGCCATGCTCAGAATCCTGACCTCTGGAAACTGTGAGATAGAAAAGGTTGTTATTAAAGCCTCTAAATTTGTGGTGATTTATTACACAGTGTAGAAAGCTAATACAGATTTTGATGTCAGCAATGGGGTGCTTATATAACTAATACCTAAAAATATGGGAGTATCCTTAGAATTGAGCATTGGGCAGAGGCTAAAAAAATTTTGAGCAGCATAATAGAAAAAGCCCAAAAGGCACTGAACAGACTGTTAGTAAAACATCTGGACCTGGACTGTTAGGAAAAATGCTGCCAGGGAGCGCTCAGAAAGTAAAAGTAAGATACTGAAAACTGAAGAAAAGTGGATCATATTTGTGTAGTGGCAGACAGCTAAACAAAATTGTCTCCTGAAGTTATATGAAAAGCAGAAATTTTACATAATGAACTTGGATTTTTAGGTAAGGATACTTTAAAAAAAAAAAGTGGCGAAGTTGCCACTTTGTTTCCTCTTGCTAATTATAGCAAAAGGTTAAAAAGACAGAGATAAGTTGAGGGAAGAACTGATGAACGCAACGGAACCAGGATGTAATACTGAACATTCTCAGTCTTACCAGATGGCAGAAAATGCTGAAATTAAGAGAGCATGGTCATGAGAAAAGTCTGAGGAAAGAACTATACAATCTTTTGCTAAAAATTTAGAGTATTCAGTCATACTGGATGGTCTTTTAAGAGATTAAAGGAGTATCTCAGAGATCCTCTCACTCACCATAGTGCCTCAGCCATCTCAACGGGACCCCAAATGAGATAATAGGTTAACTTGAAAAGATCCTCTGTGTGTTGCTTTGTCTAATGGCATGAACACAATTGAGGTCCACAAAGTTCTTGAGAAAATTATTTCAGCACAAATTGCCAAATTGGACTGAAAGAGACAAAAAAAATCTTGTCATACTCTCAAAATTCTATTTGCAGGAAACAGGCTGATAAAACTATTCAGCTGGAAAACACATGCTAACATTCATGAAAAAGAAGAATGTCTCAGAGAATGGAAGAAGAGCCCAGAGGGCAGAGCTTAGAACCACAGAGAATCATTCTCAGGCTTTCAAGCCTAATCAACAAATTTCCGACATTTACCCATTGGGATTTCAGAACTGCTATTGACTAGTGACTCATACTTACTTACCTTCCCTTTTCCTCTTTTAGGACTAAAATGTCTATATCCGTTATTCTGTCTGTCCCACACACACATGTTAGATATACTGGGGGAAGATAACTCATCCCTGTAGTGATGCAGGTCCACAGAGAATAATGTGCCTTATAATTGACGATTAACAGAGTACACATGAGAGTTTCATTCACACCTGAGGTTGATGTATATGATGAAACTTTTATTTTCACTCTAAATTAATGCTTTAATGAAATGAGACTCTTGGGAACCTTGGGATAGAGTGAATGCATTTTGCATGTGTAAGTAACAGAAATCACTGTAAACCAGAGAGAAGACTGTGATAGACAGACTTTTAAAGTAGCTCCCATGAACTCCACCTTCTGGTATTCATTGCCTAGTATAATTTTCTACCTTTTAGTGGGCAGGACTTGTAACTTGCTTCAAATGATTAAAATATGACTAATGTGATGAAATGTGACTTCCATGATTATGTTACATTATATAAAACTATCTTACTAGCAGACTCACTTTGGTGTCTCTCCATTGCATTGTTGGCTTGGAAGAAACAAGCTTTTTTAATTCTACAACTACAAGGAGATACATTCTGCCAACAACCTGTGAAAGCTAAGAATCAGATGCTTTCCAGTCAATCAGATGCCTCCCAGATGAGAATCAAGTCCCAGCAGACAGCTTGTGTGCAGCATTGAAGAAGACCCAGCCACATCGAGCCTAGACTAGCTATCCACAGAAACGGTGATAAATGTGTAGCTTTAATCCACTAAGTTTGTGGATTTTGTATGCAGCACAAAAAAACTAATACATGACTTTTAATGTATTTTGTTTGCTTTGGTTTTTTATTTTAATTTCAGATTCAAAGGGTACACGTGCAGGTTTCTTACATGGATGTATTACATGATGATGAGGTTTGGGCTTCTAGTTTACCCATCACTTAAATAGTGAACATTGTACCCAATAGGTTACTTTTCAACCCTAACCCATCTCTCACACCCTCCCTTTTTTTGAATCCCCAGTGGCTATGTTATTCATCTTTATGTTCATGTGTACCCATTCTTTGGCTCCCACTTTTAAGTGAGAACATGCAGTATTTGATTTTCTGTTTCTGAGTTATTTCACTTGGGATGATGGCCTCCACTTTCATCCATGTCACTCCAAAAGACATGATTTTATTATTTTTTATGGTCACATAGTATTTCATGGTGTGTGTGTATACAAACACACACACACACACGCACACATGCATACACACACACACATAACTTTGATTATGATTTGGTGATGTTCATCTTGTGTCTTTCAAATGTCCTCTGAGTCTCTTGTATCTGGATGTCTACATCTCTAGTAATACCAGAGAAATTTTCCTAAGTTATTCTTTCAAATATGTTTTAAAAACTTCTGACTTTTTATTATTCTCCCTCAAAAAATTCCTGTAAGTCATAGGAATTTGTCAAAAATGAAGAAAAAAGAATTTAAAAAAAAATAAGCAAAGCCTTTAAGAAATAGGGAATATGCAAAGTGTCTAAACCTATGACTTACAGGCATTCCTGAGGGAAAAGGAGAAAAAGTAAGAAGTTTGGAAAACATATTTGAGGGAATAATTTGAAAGCCCAGTCTTCAAGCTTTGACATTTATTTCTTCTTCTTAGTTTAGCCTATTGTTAAAGTTTTCAGTTGTGTTTTCGAATCTCTTCAGTGAACTATTTATTTTCAGAAGTTCTGGTTTTTTTTTAATATAACTGTCTCATCTTTCATATCTTGAATTGTTTTCCTGATTTTTTTTTTTTTTCTGTTGCTTTTCAACTTTCTCTTGGATCCCATCGGGCTCTCTTACAACTCATATTTTGAATTCTTTATCTGTCATTTCTGAATTTTTATTTTAGTTAGGATCCACTGCTAGAGAGCTAGTATGGTCCTTTGGGCATGTCACAACATTTTGTTTCTTCATGATGCTGGAGTTCTTACACTGGTTCCTTCCCATCTGGAGAAGCTGTCACTCCTTATTTCTGAATTTACTTTTGTATAAGTGGGATTTTTCCCCCTTGAGGACATGACTGTTGTGTATGTTGGGTAAGGCCCTTTAGCTTTGCCTCTTTATACTTTCAAGGAGTCAAAGTTCTGTATGAATTCCTTAGTTATAGACAGCTTCATGTAGTTGTTTTCACAAATGCAGATGGTTTGTAGCTTGCAGCAGTTGTATACTGTGTGTGTGATCAGGCTCACTGTCTCCTACAGAGATGGAGAAGTAGAGGTCTCAGGAGTCTTACCTCATTCCCTAGTGCTGTGTACTTCTGTCAGCATGAATTATTAATATAGTATATTGGGTTGTACAGTTCACCCTACAGACCAGTAGGTGGCACTTGCACACAGCTGGCTGAGCTCTGTAAAACAAGGTCAGAAGTTGTGATGGGCTGTGCAAATTGACCTCCTGGCCCATAGGTGGCACTTACAGGCAGGAGGTAGTTGCAGTGGTGGCAGTGAAATTTTTAACTTGATCTTTGTTAATCATGGGAAGTAGCAGGGTGTCCTGGGTGATGGGCGGGGCATGGAGCTCCCAGGAGACATGTACCACACTGTACTGCCAAGGTGGCTGAGGCTGGGGGTGGGCAAAACTGGACAGAGCTGGGTCCAGTAAGCCTGCGACAGGCTCTCGGAAGCTGATGCAAGCACCAAACGTGGCGTGGGTCTAGGGCAGCTCTCATACCACTGGGACAACCCTCCAGGGTGAGGTGGAAGCATCACTCCTGCACCACAGAGCCCCCTCAGGGAAAAAGGGGCCGCCTGGGGTTTTCAGCCCAGCAAGTGGTCTTAGCGCCCACCCAACTCCCACATTCCCAACCCAGTCGGTCTCCCTCCAGTGTCCACCGCAGTAGCAGGTTTGAATAGCTAGCTAGTTCCAAGCTGTCCACACACAGATCACCAAGCTGTTCTAGGCGTGCTGGGCCACGAGACTACCTGGAGTAGAAAGCGGGGGCATCAGACCACACCCTTTCCAGTCTGGTCTCACAGAGAGCGGTGTCCACCTCCCATGTTATCATAGAAATTCATGCCACATCCTTCTCTGTGTTGTGGCAGTGGGGCTCCTCCCCACCACTCAAGATCAGACAGACTACAGACCTCATCTCCATTCCCCTGGGCGGTGTGCTCAAACGCTGGAGACCTGGGACTAGGTCAGGAGATTTGTCTTCCGGCCCTTAAACCCAAGCACTGGCTGTAACAAGGAGGGGTGAACTGCTCCCAAACCACCAACAAAACACTCGGGTGGGGCAATGGCAGCTACATGGTTGGCCCACTGTGGGAATGGCCAGGCAGGCAGCCCTGGGAAGAACAGGCAGGCATGGGGCATGTGATTCAAATGCACCTCTGTCCCACAGCGGTGGTGATGGAGCCTCTCTTTGGGGTTTGTGAGCATACCTGTGCCCTGCTCACTCCTCAGCCCTGCAGACAGCAGCAGCTGCGGCTGCATAAGAAAGGATGCTGAGCCTTGGGGGGTAGGCACCATGAGTTGCATTTTGCTGTAACTCCCCAGAACTCTGAAGCCTTTGGGGTTTCATGCAAGTTCAAACAGTGCTTCTGCATGGTCTCTGGGCAGCTCCTTCTGCCAGTCCAAAGGTCTGTGGGGGTCATGGAACTCTCCTGTAGCTAGGATCCCAGGGGTCAGCAGCAGGAATGTGGTGTTCTGGGATTCCTTCACTCACCCATTCCTTGGGCCTGGGTCTGGGTTTGAGGGCTGGTCCCGGCACCCAGCAATGTTAAGTAGGCAGCCCTGCTTTTTCCTTCTTCTATCAAGGTGTCTTCCATTACCTCCCTATTGAATTTCAGTGTTCCCTCTCAAAAGATCAGTTTGAAGTATGTTTTACTCAGTATTTTGGTTCCTCTTTATGGAAGAGGTGCATCCCAGCTGCATCTAATCAACTGTCTTGAACCTCTCCATAACTGTATTTTGTTGTAAAATATAAAATAAAATTCGAAAATAATTTAATCTTTAATAGCTACCACAACTTCTGCAAGACATTTCGGACATCATTGGAGATAAAGGATACATTTTGAGACAGGAAGATGAACTTAGAGCTGTCAAAATCGTATTAAGTGTTTGTTTGCCCCTTTATTTAAAGTTGTCCCTGATATCTATAATTTCCTAGCAGTCAAATAATCAAAACTATGTTTTAAGAATGCAGTTCTCTCGAGTAGAGATTATTGGTAAGATCCCTTTGAGGTATAAATGAAACATTTTAAATACATGTAATCTATTTAAGAAAATACAGCACAAAGATTTCATTCAAGAGACGCTAAATCCTCTCTGATTTTAAGGAAATAAGAGATAGCTTTTAGCTGAACTGGTAAGGGAAGGCTTCATGGGAGAGGTGCCAATTGGCTTGAACTGTGAACTATGTTATGTAAGACATTTATTGGTAAGTAAATGAGGGAAAGGTTAAACATTAAAGTTCTGTGTAGGGTAAAGCTAACCCATGAAGCACTTGGACAATAGTAAGGAAAGAAGTTTAAATGAGACAATGTATTCCTGTAAAGAAGTAATAATAAATGATGGAATGAGAAAGGGTAGACTGAACCCAGAGAGTAAAGTATCTTAAATGCCAAATCAAAAACTTTGAACTTTATCATGAAGGCAGGCAATGAAATGTCATCGAAATCTGATTAACAAGAGAATCACAGTATAAAATTTATATCAGTTTCTCTACTTAGTCATAACCAGTTAACTACTTCTCAAGTCAGTTAAAGTTTGAAACTGAGAACACAATGTAATTCAGTAAACAAAAATGATACCCATGCTTTCTTTCTATAGCTCAGAAATTCATAACATTTCTTACCATTGTAGCTAATGTGACTAAAGGTAAGACATTCACATTTGGTGTTAGGAGTCCTGGGTCCTCAGGCTCTGAAATTGCCATTAGGATTTAACGTCACTGGTTAAATCAATAATTTTCTTGATACTTCATAATCTTATCTGTCAATGAGTGATGATGATAATATCTGCTGTACAGACCACACGGTATTGCGGAAAAATTAAGTGATCATTGCAAACAACCTAATTTTTTGAGATGCTTTATTTATCAAAAGAATTTTTTATGGATTAAAAAATGGATTCAATTTAACTGACAAAAAATAACATGAATTCAGTTATTGAAGTCCAAGAAATGTGTACAAGTCAACAAGTGCCTGATGCAGACGCAAAGAAAACTTGGAATGTTTGCACTCTGACTCCCACAAGAGGACAGGGTCAGGAATCCAGCTGGAGTTTGACCTAATTGAACAGAGGGTCCAGCAACGTTTGAACTGTGGCCTGAACATAGACTGTGTTAATAATATTATAATAAGAAAAAGGCACATGCAAATGAGCTGAGGAGTAATATGTGGAGCAACTAATGGTTCAGCTACTGCCCCCTGGGGGAAAAATGGGTGCAATGCTACAAGAAAACGAAAACCTCAGGGATCAAAGTGAATGAGTCAACATAAATGTCAAAGAAATGATTTATGGCACAACCGCAAAATGGGATACCATGAAATATTGTGAACATGAAGAAAAGTCACTGGTATTAGTTGCTATATTATCAAAGAAATATGAACAGCATCACACACACACACGTACATACACAGGGAGAAAAGAGAAACAAAATACACACCAAGATATCTACTTTTTAAAGAATCTTGATGAAAGTTATCCCTGGATGTTGAAATTTAAGGTTGTTTATTTGTATTTTATTGGTAATTCCTCTAAATTGGAAAGGTGCTGTATATATAAAATAAAATAATGCTTTTTAATTGAATAATATAATACCTATTAAAACACTATGTAAGTGGTAAAGTACTAGTCAGATGAGTTATTATTATTAATTATGATAATTAATAGCTAAGTTTTTCTATCCAGCTGCTTCTATGATATCAACATAAATCATATCAGTGGGAAGCAGCTCATATGGCCTTAGAAATACAGAACTGGGGATCAAATCTTAGCTTCCCTTCTTGGTAGCTGAATGACCTTGGGCAAACTAATTAACCTTGGTATGTCTTCGATATTTTAAAGGTAAGATACACATAATGATACGTGTACCAAAGATTGTTCTAAGCATTAAATAAATTGGCAAGAGTACAGTGCTTTCACTAGGTAAAAAATAATGATTCGATACAGGCTAGCCACACTTATTATCACCAATCTATACATTCAGCAAAGATTTACTGAGTTCCTATTCAGTGTCAGAGAACATCTTGCCTCAGGGAATTCACAACTTGTGGATAACCTTATCGAGGAAGTTCTGTAGTATGTCTAATACAGTAAATCTAGTACCATAACAATTGAATGAGTAACTTCAAGGAGTGATAAAGCATATGTGGAATTCTAAGATTGCAGGCAAGGGGTGGGGGCATGCACCTATGCCTAGGAAAGTATAGACCCTTTCCAGTGGAGGTGACACCTGAGCTCAGTCTTAAAGGCTGAGTAGGTGCTTCAGAGGCAAGGAAGAAGAGCATCCCAAGGAGAGAAAAGGGCGGAGTCAAAACCAGAGACATTAAGAAGTGTTATCACATTTGGGGAACCAAAGTAGTTTCACAGCACTAGAGAATGCTAAGGATATATTATTATTCAAGTATAAGCAAGCATCTTCTTGCTTTACAGCAAACACATGTAAGACTATGAAATGCAACTGAAAGGTTCAAATATGATCAAGTTGATTTGGTACAAAGATATACAAGGAAGTACCATTTCAAAATTAAATCCATAACTCAAGCAGCAAAATCTTAGAACGGATCAGAGATTTTAAAACACATTTCACATAAAAAATTAAGGGAAATAATGAAATTTTGGCAGTAGACCAAAGGTGATTCTCCCTGCATTCATTATCATTGTGTAGTATTTCTATAATGACACTGTCAAAATATATTATTAATATCGGTGATTTATGATACTTCCTCATGCTCACCCATTTGGCCCCTGGGAGAATACACAAAGTAAACATGAGAATGTTTAAAATCAATATTTACTTTGCCTTTAAAAAGAAATGAAGAAATTTACTTTGATCATTTTGGGTGGGCACTGTCATTTTCTATTAGCTTTTTGTTTTTATAACAAGAGGGAAGTTTTGGACACAAAGCATACATTAAGTGAAATAATTTTTGTGAGTGAAGTATAGCTATTCCACAAGAGAAACTAAACCAATAGATTGAGGATAAACCACCATCAGCTGTCGTCATTTAATCAAGTGTGATATACTAGCCACACAAGAAGGAAACAAGGGGAGAAGTCTACTTTGTTTGCTTTCAGCATAAGTGTGCTGCATTGGAGTAACCCAAGCAATTAGGATCAGAGTACTTAGTAGACAGTAGAAATGGTCTAATCTGGACTCAAGAAACTGTATTGAATGACTTCTTGTACTTGCTGCTAAGCAAGGTGAAGCTGTAGAGAAAATCCATTGAAAAAAAAAGCTCATGTCTTTTTTAAGTCACTTTCTTTGACGAGTTATTAGAATCCTATAGAATACTGGAATTACCATACAGTTGAGGTGCATTCCTTGTATCCCGAAAAGCCTGAAAGAAATACAATTGTAAGATGGAGAAAGCCAGGAAGGAATATGCTGATTGACATATAGAACATTTGGAGAATGATAGTTTAGAAATGAACTGAAGGCTTAGAAATCATCTAGCTTCAATATTACAGTCTTTTACTATTGCACCAGGACCTTGTCTGTACTTGTCCAGCTTGCTCTCTAACTTGTCCTAATGCCTCTTGTCACATGGTCTTTGCATATGTGGGTTTTTCTTTCTGGAATATTCAATATATCACCTCTAACCTTTTCAATTTTTTGCCAAAGCTCATGTATGGCTCCTTGCCCCAAAATTTGTGATATATTGTTCATCCCATTGCAGGCTTTCATTTGCATCTTCTATTTCTCTTTTCTAGCACTTCCATAGTGTCCTATTCATTTGTGTTTGAAAAGTATCTCTCTTCCCCTCTACACAGTAAGCTTCATGTGAGTAATCGCTTGTCTATTTTGTTGAGCTTGCATCCCCCAGTGCCTAACACATAAGAAGCTCTTTTTAAATTAAGAAGTGCGGCTTTTACTCACATCATAAAACAATACTTCAATGCCCCATATGTTTTTGCTGTTTCATACTATTGTGCTGGTTATTCCTTCTAGTTAGAATATTTTCCCTAATTTTGTCTGGCTGATTTTTCCCCATTCTTCAAGATGAATCTGAATACCTGTGGATATGCTTCTTCATCTCTTGACTAAGTTCCCAGAAGCCCTGTGCTTCCAAATCCTTCTGTATATAACCGTCTAATAGCACCAACATTTTTCTTAACAGCAGAAGTTCTTCAAAAACAACATCCACCAAGGTAATCAACTGGATTAACCAGTCCTTTCAACTCTTCCTGAAATAAACTCTAATACCCATGGGGTGCTGATCATTTTTGACTAGTTGATTGCTCTCTAACAGACCTACATCCTTTGGCCTCCTTCATTTGAGGTCTACGTTCACCAAGAACCACTGTGTTTGTTTCCATAATTTTGTATGTCAGGGATACTTGTTATTCTAATTACATAATTTAATTAGATTGTACATAACTAAAGAAATGTGACTATGTAACAGAATCTTCTCCATAAAAGAATAGATTAAAGTAAGTTGCCAAAAATGAGTCAATCATTTGAAGGCATTATGCTAAGTGGAATAACCCAGTAACAGAAGGTTATAGATTATATAATTTCACTCATATAAATAATCAAACTTACAATGACCGAAAATAGAATGGTGGTTTCCTAGGGCAAAGGAAAACCATGGAGTTATTGTTCAACGGGTACAGAGTTTCCATTTGGGACGATAAAAATGTCCTGGAGATGAATGGTGGTGATGTTTTCACAATAAGGTGAATATATTCATGCTGCTGAACTATACATTTTATAATAGCTAAAATAGCAAATTTTATATCATGTGTATTTTACAATTTAAAAATAAATTAATAATAATAGTGTGTTGATGGAAACTTTTATAATGCCTCACTTTGACTCCATTTTATGAATCAAGTAACTGTTGGTCTCCATCATAGCTTTTTTACCTGTCTCTCATCCTCGGCATACAGGAAGCCACAATGAGCAGAAACTGTTTCTTTCATCACCATCTACAGACTTCTATGTTTCCTGAAATTTAGTAATTGATCAATAAATGTTCACTGAAGGAATGAATGGACAAATGCTGTTATTTTGCTGCCGAGGGAATAGAAGCTTTGAAAAGCTAAGATCACACAGCTGGATAGTGGCATTAATGCGACAATATTTCAAATTCCATGGACCAAAATTATATCTTTTTTATTCAATTTGAAAAATGTACATTAGAACGCTACTACATGCCAATACTGTGTTAAAGATTAAAGATACAAAGATGAAACATATCTAGTTTATGATCACTGCTATATTTTGCTTTAAGAAAACTGCATTAAACACTCAGAATTATGTATCAGTTAAACCTCCAGGAGAAAGACTGGCAGGTGGGTTGCTCCTCTCACTCCAGTCAGAATGGTGATTATTAAAAGTCAGGAAACAACAGATACTGGCAAGGTTGTGGAGAAATAGGAACACTTTTACACTGTTGGTGGGAGTGCAAATTAGTTCAACCTTTGTGGAAGACAGTGTGGTGATGCCTCCAAACCAGAAATACCATTAGACCCAGCAATCCCATTACTGGGTATATACCCAAAGGATTATAAATCATTCTACTATAAAGACACATGCACATGTATGTTTATTGCAGCACTATTTACAATAGCAAAGACATGGAACCAACCCAAATGCCCATCAACGATAGACTGGATAAAGAAAATGTGGCACATACACACCATGGAATACTATGCAGCCATAAAAAAGAATGAGTTCATGTCTTTTGCAGGGACATGAATGAAGCCAGAAGCCATCATTCTCAGCAAACTAATACAGGAACAGAAAACCAACCACATGTTCTCACTCATTAGTGGGGGAGTTGAACAATGAGAACACACGGACACAGAGAGGGGAACATCACAAACCAGGGCCTGTTGGTGGGTGGAGAGCAAGTGCAGAGAGAGCGTTAAGACAAATACCTAATGCATGGGGGGCTTAAAACCTAGATGACGGGTGCAGCAAACCACCATGGCACATGTATACCTATGTAACAAACCTGCATGTTCTGCACATGTATCCAAGAACTTAAAGTTACCAAAAAAAAAAAAAAAAAAAAAAAAAAAAAAAAAAAAAAAAAAAACCTGCTTTGAATTTGGATGCAATCTGTGCAAAGCAAAGAGTTTAGACTGGGTTCCAGAGACAGGAGTCATGAGTTTTGGCAGCTCAGTTATTAATTCATCATCCCACCTTGAATAGCTCCTCTTCACCTCTCTACACTTCAGTTTCTTCATCTGTAAACCATCTTCTGAGTTAAACTACTCCATTTGGCATCCACAGACTCTCCAGAAATCTTAACAGTCTTTGAGAGTCTGACTCAGACTCCCAAAGCCACAGACAGGAGCATTTTGAGAGAAGGAACAAAAACAAATCATCTCAGGTTTCCATTTTTCCAATGGAAACAGCCCAGAACAATAAGCCCCCTGGTATGGTTACATCCAGCAGGATGTTTCCTGCTTAAGTCAGTACCTGCTAATCACATGGCTGAGCTGTCACACAAAGTGATGAATGTGGAAAACAGCCTTCTGGGGAATGGGCCAAAAATTCTCCTCCTAGCCAAAGAAATCAAAGGAAATGATTGTCTCATTCAAGTTCCATGGACCTAGTGGGAAGGAATTGTTTCAAACTCAGGAAGCAAGTCTATCTTCATCAATGTGTGTTCTCAAAGGCATTCCATGGCTTATGAAAAGAGCCTCCAACAGTCTAGGGACACCATAAACCCTGAGGGATATCTCTTGCTCAATCCATCACTGCTCTTCATGACTGGACTTAAGTAAAACATTTCCCTGACCAAAATCCTCACTTGTGTCACACACCCCTACTCTGTGCTCCCAGAATCCAGATGTAAATCTTTATCACAGTACTAATTATTTGCGAATTTCTTTAATGTCTGCTATCAAGGCTATATAGCATGCCCCTTGAGTCTAGGGAATGTGTCTATCTTGTTCTTTATTGAATTTCCTGACAGAGTGCCGAACAGCGAGTTCAAATAATACATTGAATAATTGAATTTGCTATCTACCTGTCTACTCTGCTGAATTATAAGTTTTCTGTGGATGAGGTGTGTTGTTTATTTTCATATTACTACTAAATGTACTTAATCTACTTAGAGTAGATGCTGGCTTACAGTTAAGATCGATTTATTGAAGAAAGGAATGATCTTTGAGGAGACAGAAGCACCCTCACCACACTCTACCTTCTGGGAGGTAGAAAGATTTCCCTAATGCCACTTTACTAGTTCAATATGAAGATGTCCATTCATGCTGCTTGGTCATGGAAGCCTTTGCCACACACATATACCAGGCTAGAAAATCTCAGAGCCTTTGTGTCATAGTGTTGATTGCTAAGCAAATGGACATTTTCAGTCTGGAACGATTGAACTCAAGTTCTTGTAATTTGTAGGTCTGCTTTAAGTTTTTATGGCTTAACTCTCTGCTATGTCTTATATTCTCTAATAGCCTTGCTTATATCTTCTCATGTAGCAAAATGTCAATGCCCAGAAATTCAAAAAAAATCCAAGTTCTAGTCCCAAATGTGCTACCAACTCTTAACTTCCCCCGCTTCAGCCTCATTGGGACTTAGTGGACTAATCTGTAAAATAAATGAATTAACTAGCATATCTTCAAGGGTTTTCCAGGAAATCTAAAATGTTGTAAAGCCCTAACATACATCAAGCCTGTGACCAAATGAATATAATTAACCAATCATTTTGGATCTCTCCACACTTCTTACTTCTTCCCCGTAAGATCACCTATTCAAGACAAGGAGCTGAATGTGTTGGGTTATTATTGGAGCCTTGGGCCCAAAGGATCTGTCAATGTGCTTTTCTGTTTCTTGAAGAGCTCCTTTTATATATAGTCTTACCAGAACAGTTTGTGGTATTATAAATGAAGTTTCTAGATTCACAATGAGTACAGTGTCAGTTCAGAAATATTCAGCTCTTAAAGCTGCATTCTGAGGTCTGTTGACTTCTCTTCCCATCCAATTCAAATATCACCCTGGTGACTTCAGAACATTTTCCACTTCTTGCCAATAAGATTTTCTTCTGCACTGTGTGGTCTTTGGTCTGCTTCTATTTAAGTCAAGGGAATGGCTTGCATGCATTCTTTTGAGATTCACTGGCCATTTTTCTCTAAAAAAGAAGCATCCAAGTGATATATTGAAAGTACATCTAACCTTCCAGAGCTATATAGCAGACCTCAGCTGAAATGAGCAACAGAACAGCATTCCAGGTGGCTCATTTTTACCTTCTATTGTGAAGTCACCACTTCTGTGGTACAAAAGCCACCTATTCAATTTCAGATCCTAATAATTGTGGAAAAAATCTATTCCAGACAATCACTGGTGAGACCACTGCATTGTGACTCAAAACAGAACAAAAATAAGTGTATTTTCAGTTAAACAAAAGCTGATGTTCACGTGCCTCCTTTCTTATGTACTCACACACATGCACATGCACACACACACACACAATTTAGCATTCACTGCATGCACAAGGAAAGTGATTTTGAATTTTACTTTAAAAAATGGATAGAAAGATTACTTATCAATTCTATAGCCTGTAGATGAGGAATTGAGGTGAATGCTTTTTTCCAGCATGAACATGTCTTCAAACATGCTCATCTCAGCAAGCAGAAATGTGAGTTACACTTTGAAGATTGATGGGTAACTTCTAACAGCAATATGGGTTACTGACTCAGTTCTAAAGCTGAAGGGAAAGTACCAAATCTTGGATGGTTCAATATTTTATAAGTGATTCAGAAAACTCATTTCAGTGCATGGACCAAGAACCACCAGTGGTGGTCAGCTGGGTCTCTTGTAGTAACAACGTCTTCACTCTGTTTGGGATTAGAAAGAATAATTTGCAAAAACTCCCTTTATTGACTGCTCATTTAAAATAGGGCTTTTTTTTTTTTTTTTTTTTTTTTTTTTTTTTTTTTTTAATTTAAAGGCTGGGTCTCACTCTGTCACCCAGGCTGAAGTGCAGTGGTACAATCATGGCTCACTGCAGCCTCCAACTCTTGGGCTCAAGTGATCCCTGCTTCAGCTTCCTGAGTAGCTAGGACTATCCATGCCACCACACCCAACTAATTTTTTATTTTTTTATCTGTAGAAATGAGATCTTGCTATGTTGCCCAGGCTGGTCTTGAATTCCTTGCCTCAAGCAATCCTCTTACATTGACCTCCCAAAATGCTAGGATTGCAGGTGTGAGCCACCTCACCTAGCCTAAAATAGGGCTTCTTACATTTTAATGTACAAATGATTCATGGAGGTCCCTGGTAACACTGAATATTCTGACTCTGTAGTCTTCAGCAGGGCTTGAGATTCTGTACTTCTAACAAGATCCCAGGTGATATGGATGTTGCTGTACCACAGACCACACTTGAACAGGCCAATCATGCCTCTAATGCCAATGATAATTTTGTTTCTTTCTTAAAGTGACAAGAGGTGGAAAGGATTTGGTAGATACAAAGACTTTGTGTTCTCTGAAAACAGATGCCATATATTTATTTTATAATCACTTCCTGTCCTTCTTAGCTTACAATAATCAGAACATTATTTGGGAGATAAATCATGGGCCTCTGAATTTATACAGTCAAAATACATTGTGAAAATATTAAGGATTGAAACATATTTAAAATCACAAAACCTCAGAGCAGGGAAGGGCTTCAGTGTTGATCTGATAAAACCCTAATTGTCCTGGGTGGGACTCCCAGAATGGAGGAGACTTTACCAAACACTCAGTCTTGTCGGAGAATAGCTAAGACTAGAGCTCACTTTTTCTCACAGCTACAAAGATAAGTTTGGTTTACTTTGAGATTATTATTATTATTATTGTTATTATTATTGAAAAGAAACCACAGTAACAATGCAGTTTGTTTTTCCAGCACTTTTCATTAACTACAACTATATTTTGTCAGTATTTCTTGAGATATGATAACAATAAACATACATATTCTCATTTTATAAACTGAGGAAACTAAGATGGTAACAGAATAAGTAAATAACTTGCCTGAAGAGAGACACACACACACACACACACACACACACAGAGAGAGAGAGAGAGAGAGAGAGAGAGAGAGAGAGAGAGAGAGAGAGAGAGAGAGAGAAATATATGGGCAAAGCTACAATAAGGATTTTCTCAAATGGCATTCTGATCTATCATTAAGCCAAGTTATCTTCTCCTAGCTTTTTGTTTTATATAAACAAAAAATGTGACTAATAAAACAATGTGTTTTATTTTTGTTACTTTTTTCCTTTGTTTTCTTCCTTGTTGAGTTTGGCCAGTATGCAAGCATTGATCTTCTTCTCATATGGTGCTATATTATGTTTTTTGTTTTCATCAAAACAATTAGTTGCAGCTTGAAAGATATAATTCTACCAGCACATCACAGAAAATCCTGTTTTCTGCCTTCCTTAATGAAGTCAGGCATCATGGGAAATGGAAACACCAGGGAAAAGAACACGTTGTAAAGTATAATTGCTTTCAAGAAGAAAGATGTTCCCCAGTGAATCTATTTTGGATTAAATGCTGTAGAATTTTCTCTTTCTTTTTTTAATTTCCTGGCCCTTCTATAAGGGTATTTTTTGCAATATCCAATCCTTCTGCAAGGTTTGTCTGCTTTTGGGGTTGTTAATGTGGAAGATGGACTGAGATCAAGAACGAATTTTCAACCTTTTGCCCCTTTGTCCCAAGAATGCTTTTCAAATACCACTCTTGCCAATGTTTGCATAATGAATTAGTAATGTTATCTCTAGGTTGTCCCCGCTCCACATTGACACTCATCCACCCACCTCCAAATCCTGCTCAAAGCTTCAGCTTTTCATTTGTTCTATAGTCTCTGGCTCCCTTCGCCATCCATCTTTGAGTGTGCCATTCTTGTTCCTGACATGAGACCTTTGCCTTTGCTGCTCCTTTGGCCTGGAATATTATTTCACCTCATCCTTACCTAACCCATTTATGCTACCTCCTCAGAGAGGGTTTCTCCAAACTCCCAATCTAAAGTCACCCCCAGCGACTCTCACTCACAGTGCTCTACTTTCATTCACTTCCACACATTTGTTACTAATATTTCTGTTATTCATTTAATTTTCTTCCTCTCATAATAAGAACATAAGCTCCGTGAGATAAGGAACCCTTTCAATGAGGTTTCGTTGTTTTTTTTTGGGGGGGGGGTTGTTTGTTTGTTGTTTTTGTTTTTTATGAGACAGAGTCTCACTCTGTCACCCAGGTTGGAGTGCAATGGCATGATCTCGGCTCGTTGCAACCTCCTCCTCCAGGGTTCAAACAATTCTCCTGCCTCAGCTTCCCAAGTAGCTGAGATTACAGGTGCCCACCACCACGCCCAGCTAATTTTTAAGTTTTTAGTAGAGACAGAGTTTTACCATGTTGACCAGGCTGGTCTCGAACTCCTGACCTCAGGTGATGTGCCCACCTCGGCCTCCCACATTGTTGGGATTACAGGCATGAGCCAATGTGCCGGGCCCCTTTCAACTAGGTTTCAACATTAATTGGCACACAGTAGGTGGGTAATAAATGTTGGCGGATTGAATGAGTAGACTAAATCAATCATAAGGTATGTACTAAAATTCACAGAATCTTAGAGCAGCCAAAAAACTAAAAGGTGATCGAATCTAACTACTTAATTTCCAGAAGTATAAAACAAGCTCCACAGAGAGAAAAGTGCCATTTTCAAGAAGGATTTCAGAAGCCACAGGAGGGGAAAGATGCCTTTTGTTATTTCTTTCAGCAAATATGTTAGGTGCCAGACATTAACCTGGATTCTTAGGAGTCAAATGATGGGGAAAAACAGGCATGGCCTTTGGCATCCTGGCAGCTAGGCTAAAATGTGGGGGATGAGAGAGAGAGGAGGAATCAAGATTGGGCTATCTTGGGGGACATAATGGTCCCCTCAACCCATGAACTAGTAAAAAGCTCCCTAGTCTCAGAAACAAAGAAAACTGTATAACTATATGTATAACTGTATAACTGTCTGAGACACACCAAAATATAAGAATAAGGGAAATAGGTGGTGCCCATTATGAAACCTATGTCAGAGTTCCATTGGTCTGTTACTCTGGAAAAACTAAAAGTTATCAAAATATAAATGAAAATGAAAATGGACTCCCAGGGCCATCTCTTGGTGGCGTCTCCCACTACCATGGTTGAGTGGGCTTCTTCTACCCCAGGACCCACTCTGGTCATGATTGCCCCAGAGTTCATAAGGGCCAGATTAAAAAAAAAAAAAAAAAAAAAAAAAACCTATCTGCAAGATAAACACATTAGACTAGGATTTTATTCTTTGGAAAATGATTATTGAGGAGTTCCTAGGGAAAAGAAGATAAGCCAAACTGTGTCAGGGAAAGTATTATCATTAAGAAGGTGCAGCAAAGTCTCAGTCAGCACTATTGAAGTGGCAAATTTCTAGAGACCCATGTATAAAAAGTATTATACAACAGATAATTATACTCCAGTGGATGTAACTTAATAATAACATAATTAGTGGCAGGAAAATAAAAAATATTTCACACAAGCATTAAAATTTGCCAACTTAAATAAATCCTGCTCATTGGCACATATTGTGACCTTAATCAAAATACAGTCTTGATTTTGGTCCCCATAGAAAGTCACAAGCATGGCCTCTTAGTTATTATCAATGACCTATGAGGATAAAATGAGCAGGTTTGGCTACAAACTTACCAAAAATCACATATTTATAATAAATGTAAAGCCTGACGGTTAATCTAGATTATTCTGGACAAATGTGCTTGGCTTTTCCAAGGCTATAAATGGAGGAGAAAAAGAACATTACTATGTTTCAGTTATTCGAGTCTCAAGCGAATTTCTTTTCCCTATTGAAGTGTTGAAAATGTTTCATCCACCCTATAAATTTAAGAGTCATTGGCCTTCGTTTAGGGAGCCACCAATCCAAAATAAACAAAAACGAACAGTTTCTCCTCTCTGGCTGTGTCTGGATAGTACCAAATTGACTATCAGCTTCAAAAATAATTAGTCAATTATATGAACAAGTCAAGTTGCTGTTAGTCCTACAGACATAAGAAATGAAGATTGAGCAAATCTTTCCACTTTTCTGCTAATATTGTTAGGTCAAGTGTACAATTTTTATAGTGTCTATCAATATCAAAGGCCTGAATCATAACATCACAGTTCAACCCAGGATAGGATATTCAATTCTTTGTGTTCAAAGAAGTCTTCTCTATACCATGTAGATGAAGCTCATTTGCCTCCCTGCCATTTACTCCAGGGCATGGCTCATTTTCTGTAAAGGACCAGATAGCAAGTATTTTATGCTTTGAAGGCCATGTATGATCTCTGCCACATATTCTTCTTTGTTTTGTACAGTTGCTTAGAAGTGAAAATCTATTTTTAGCCCATGGACCATACAAAAACAACCACAGGCCGGAGTTTGCCAACCCTTGACTTACACCCAGCATCAAAGTGTATTAGGTATGCACAGTCCAAATAAAGATTGGAGGCAATAATGCTTTCTTCTCTTTTTGAAGACCTATTGTTGCTTGTAAGGAAATTTTACTTTGTTATTATAACAGGAGTAATTTTTAAAATACATTATACCAATGTCTTTTCAGTCTTTCATTATTAGTTGAAGTAGCACTAGCTGATATAAGAAATGAACACAAAAATCTCAGGGGGTTACACAATACAAGTTTATTTCCCTCTGCACCGGCGAATGGGCAGGAATTGTCTAATTCATACAGTTGTGCAGAAGCCTAAGCTGACAAAGGATTAACTAGTATTAATACAGGATTAACTAGTATTAACGCTGGGGCCAACACTGATGTTAGTATCTAGGTCTGGACAAAGAAAGCACACCCATGTATTAACCATGTCAACCTGGAATTGATAGACAATATTTCTTTCACATTTCACTGGTTAGAACCAGTCCCATGGACACACTTACAAGCATGTCACACTTACAAAGGTAAGTGGAAAATAACAATGTATGCTGAGCATCCAGGGAAAGCTCTGTGCTGTAGAAGGTGAGCACAAATCTAGAGTTCTCTGCCCCATCTGGAACTCCCAATTGTTTCCAAGTGTCCTTAGGATCTCTGCCCATCAGCAAATTATAGCCAAGGCATTTGTAATTGCTTCCATGCCAAGAATAAGGGAGCCATTGCTTAATTTTTAATTTATCAAATTAAACTTCCATAGATCCATAATTAAAAATTATTTCTGAGCCAAGACTTCAAATAAGAGAAAAAGGTTTCCTGAAAACTCAAAAAGCTGGATTTTTAATGTAATGCAAAGCAAGCATCACAGTGTGACTCTATAGTAACTACAGAAAAGGAAGCAAATGGGACATGACATAAAGAAAGTTCCTCCCCATAAATAAAGGGAAAAGCTCTTTGTAGCCTGAGACATGGGAAGGGGGAAAGGAGAGTAAGTGGAGAAATAGAGAGATTTAGAAGGAACAAGACAAGGATTCAATGCTACTTCTGTATTCAACAGGCTCTGCATTCCCTGGTTTTTGACTTACAGCAAGGAAGCATGCCAGTCTGAGGCAGTCAAAGTGGAGCAAAAGAAAGGTGTGGTATAACAAGCCAGGGAGAAGGACTAAGATGGTTCTCCCAGCAGGGCGCAGTGGCTCATGCCTGTAATCCCAACACTTTGGGAAGCCGAGGTGGGTGGATCACCTGAGATCGGGAATTCGCGACCAGCCTGACCAACATGGAGAAACCTCATCTCTACTAAAAATACAAAAATTTGTCGGGCATGGTGGCGCATGCCTGTAATCCCAGCTACTTAGGAGGCTGAGGCAGGAGAATCGCTTGAACCCAGGAGGTGGAAGTTACAGTGAGCCAAGATTGAGCCATTGCATCCCAGCCTGGGTGACAAGAGCAAAACTCCGTCTAAAAAAAAAAAAAAAAAAATTGGTTCTCCCGTTTCCCCACTGACCAGCACTTTGTGGCTTGCAACAGATCCAGGAGTTCTCACATACTCCAATAAGGAATAAATAAATAGAGACTAGAAATCCACTGAATTATGTCCATAGTTAGAACAAAGAAGGTGCAGAGTTCATGAAACTTGTCTGTCTGTAGCAAATATTAGAACAAGTCACAAATCAAGTAGGAGCAGTTTCTTTGCCAACAAAGACTAGCACAGATCCAGAGTCTACTGCACTGACCAGAGATGCCTCTCCCCTCCATGATTATGGGTTTTAGCTCTTTCCAAATAGGAACAAAGAGAAAGAAAAGGGCTGGTGATATGGTTTGGTTGCCACTCAAATCTCATCTGGAATTGTAATCCCACATGTCGAGGTGGGGTGGGGACCTGTGATCCTCACATGTGGAGGGAGGGAGATGACTGGATCATGGGGGCAGTTTCCCCAGTGCTGTTCTTGTGATAGTGAGTGAGTTCTTAGGAGATCTGATGACTTTATAAGCAGTCTGGCATTTCCCCTGTTTGCACTTCTCTCTCCAGTCGCCATGTAAAGAAGGCCCTTTCTTCCCCCTTTGCCTTCCACCATGATTGTAAGTTTCCTGAGACCTCCCCAGCCATGTGGAACTGTTAGTCAATTAAGCCTTTTTCTTTATAAATTACCCAGTCTCAAGATCACCTGGGGTCAGGAGTTCAGGACCACCTTGGCCAACATGGCAAAACCCCAAATCTGCTAAAAATCTAGCAAAAATACAAAATTTAGCCGAGTGTGGTGGCACATACCTGTGATCCCAGCTACTCAGGAGGCTGAGACAGGAAAATCGCTTAAACCCAGGAGGCGGAGGTTGCCATGAGCCGAGATCATGCCACGGCACTCCAGCCTGAGTGACAGAGCGAGACTCCATCTCAAAATATAAATAAATAAAATTTTAAAATAAAAATAAAAAATTCACCCAATCTAAGGCAGTTCTTTACAGCAGTGTGTAAATGGACTGATTCAGATGAATAAGGGAGGTAACAGAAGCCAGAAACGTTGAGTTGCCCCCTCAACAGTGAGGACACTTTAAACTAGAATTGTGGTTAAAATAAAAATGTCTACATTCGACTGCAAATTCGACTAGTTTGCACTGACTATACCAGAATCCCATAAAACAGGTTGTCTGCTCTAGACAGCTTGAGAGAACCAGAGAACAAAATGGAGTTTAAGTATAGAAAACTAAAAAGTTATATTTCTGTGCCCCCAAGTGATCATGTGTAAATGTATACCTGATACACCACGTTGATTTTTGCTAAATTGTCTTGTTCCCCCTCAAGCTGAAGGCAACATGTCAAAACACTTCTAACTATTACAATAAAGAGTATTTTAAGTGTAATCCCAGGATGTTACATAAAGAAGAGATCTTCAAAGTACTGTCAGATTTCCGAAGTTGTTATAAACTCAAGCTTCAGATTCCAAAAATCTGTGTGCAGATCATGGTTGTACCATGTGCTGGCCACGTGCCGGATCTTCCTGCTGGCCAACAAGATCCTGGACTGCTTACTTCAGTGTTGAGCCTGAGTATCCTCCTTTATACAACAGAAATAGCATGTACTTCACAAAGGTGGCTGTCAGTTTAATAAAGATATGTATGTAATACACTTACCACAGAACCTAGCATGTGATTTTTCAGGTTTAAACAGGGTATTCATTTTCAGAAAATAGGTCAGAGTCCTGTATCATAATTGTTTTGTTTTCATTATCCGGACTATCTTGAGGGGCAGGAAATTCAATTTGTAACCATAACTGGCAGAGAGAGACATTTATGGGGTATGCATATTCCATGGATATGTTTCAAATTTAACACCAAAATAAAGATAGAGCTATAATACTATACTTACAATAAAATGATTTTTTAAAACACTTTAGTTGAAATTTGGAAAGTTTACTATTGATTTCCCTAAATATGACCAAGTTAACTTTCAAGGCCAAATTAGTCCTCAGCCCTTAACAAGAACTCCAAGTTCCTACAGATGGAGCTATGACTATAGTAGTGGTATGCAGCGGTAATTGCAAGAGCTGACATGTTATCAAGCACCTCCTATGTGACAACACTGTGGTAAGCTTGTCACCCTTCATAAGCTCATTTTATATTGAAAATAACTCTTAAAAGATGTCCTGTTACCATTTCCATTTTGACAGGAAGAAGCTCTTAGAGGTGGCCCACCTACGTGGTTGTTTAGAAGCCAGGATTTCAACCAGAATTTGACCCAAAGCTGGTCTTGACTTCCTTTTTGCTCAAATCCTGAGCAATTTCCTCTGTACTTCCCAAGTGCAGCCAATGGTAATAGTACCCTTTCTATTTCCGTCAAGGTCTTGGTTTATCAAAAGTATGGTTTCCTCTTCTTCAAGCTATCATGTATTCCATTTTTAATTCATATTCATTGTTGGATAAACAAAGGTGAATTACAACTACTTCTCAGCAGTAAAAACCCAACTACCCTTGTCCAGAGTGATCATTAAGTCCATCCTTCATGAAAAGTAGCATGGCTGCAGTCATACAGGCTGGAAATGGCAATGGAAACTGGAACCCAAGTAGTCGCTCTACCTTCAAAGACCTCATGTTTCACCACTATTTCTCTTTTATTTTATTTTATTTTTTTTATGTTTTTATTTTTGAGACGGAATTTTACTCTTGTTGCCCAGGCTGGAGTGCAATGACTCCATCTCAGCTCACAGCAACCTCCGCCTCCCGCGTTCAAGCAATTCTCCTGCCCCAGCCTCCCAGGTAGCTGGGATTACAGGCATGTATTACCACATCTAGCAAAATTTTTTTGTATTTTTAGTAGAGACGAGGTTTCCCCATGTTGGTTACGCTGGTCTCAAACTCACAACCTCAGGTGATCCGGCCGCCTTGGCCTCCCAAAGTGTTGGGATTACAGGTGTGAGCCACCGTGCCAGGCCTATTTCTTAATTGTATTACTAGCTATGGCCTCAGAGGGGCAGCAGTGGTAATAAGAGAAACTCCTAGATCTCTGATAGACTACCCTAACTTCAGAATTAGGCAATCTTTGACAAAATCAATTTCTTTGTATCTGTTTCTTCATCAGCAAAACTAGGACTTAAAGCACCTGTTCACTTGAGTGTTCTGAAGCTGCAGTGTGGTAATGTTTGTGAGGTGCTATGGCATCAAAAGGATGGATGGTCCTAAAACGCTGGAGAAAATACCAAACCTGTGAAGGCTGGTTGCCAGGCTGTCGTCAGCAAGGAAATGGTGTTATTTCTTAGTTATTTGGAACTAAGCAGGAATTAGTTCCAAAATAAATGGCAAAATTAAAACGAGAGACTCTTGGGCAAGAGTCCCTATATTATTTTGTACTTTACCTAATTTTTGAAGTGTTCCTCAACACCATTTTCCTTGTTTTCAGATCCTAGACAGTTTTCCATGGATCAAGTGCCAAAAATGAGAGTACCTTTTTACAGTCCTTCAGAGGCTTTGCTTTTCATAGTTTGCTTCTTCCTCATGGTATCATTCTCCTTCTTTTCCAACAGTACTCACTGATGGATGATGAACTTTTGGCAAGGATGAACTAAAGCCACTTTTTAGTAGTAAAAATCAGACCACTCTTCTCCACGGCAAATTCTCTCATCCTTCGTAACATTTTTATCTCAGAATCTTTCAAGTGCCTTCCCCTCTTAAGATGAACATTAGTAACTCTAGGGTTGAAGCTGAATAGAAAGAAACTAACAAAACCACAGACACTTAAAACTGGAGTCATCTTAGCTATCACCATCTCCTCTCTTTCAATTCACATTCAGTTAACAGTGAAATTTTTGCATATAACTAAGCTAGAAGTTTATTGCATTGATGCATTTAATTTTATATAATCTTCACAACAATTCCATAAGCTACTTTTATCCTCATTTTAGGGAAAAATGAAACAAGGACTAGGACAGGTTATTTGCTTGTCAAATAGGCAGTAGCATCACTGTGTCTATACTAAAGGTCATTCTCTTCCAGGTCAGGAAACCTATTTGTTTTAAATTCAGACCAATCACTGTACATTATCCATAATATCCAAAGCATGTTGCCGAGATGAATTAGGCAGCAACATGCTGAAAATCAGATAAATACTAATATAAAATGCTAAATGCCAAGGGTAACAGCCTTCAAAAAGAAAATTTCAATTAAATAACAACCAAAAAACCCTCTTTTGTTGTATATGGTTTACATTATGCTCTTGCTTCATTTCTAACAGTGAAGACTGGTGAAAAATGTTTCTCCTCAGATATTCTTAAAAGAGAATTCACCCAAAGTTGCATTTTGCTTGTTTCACTGGCAGGAAGGATGAGATAGAGAAGAGAGACTGATAAATTATTTATGAACACGACTGCTTCACTGATCAGATTTGGTGATGAAAGCTTCTTTGAAAACCCATGAGGAACATTCTTAACGGAAATTATTTGCACTTCTCTTGGGCTGTCACTTTCTTTTCCCCCTGTTATTAGTTTGATTTTGGCTTCGCAGTCACCACTGTGCAGAAATGTAACAGCAAACACAATGAAAAGCCTTTCCACATGATTATTTTCGAAAGTAATAAGACATGTGTGACCTGGAAAATCAGCCCTTCCGACGTGTCAGGTAAGGAGGTAGATTATTATATTTTTAAAAGCTGCCTTTATCTTTGCATTGTGCAGGAACTCAGAGGCAAACTTTTAGGAGCCAATAGTGGGCTTTTGCTGCCATCTACTGGTTTGTGGTGGAAGAGCAACATATGCTTCTGAACTTTCTCAAATGGGGATGAGAGAATTGAAAGTTGGGAGACGAGGGAAAACGTTCTTTTGATTAGGTATGAAAGTCCTTGTAGAGAGGAATTTCTACAGCCAGTCACGGGACCATACATACCTTCTGCTAGAGAATGTCTAATAGCAATCCTCACCTATAATCTAATTATTTTACCCATGAGAAGGGCAGTCATTTTCCCCTCATTTCTTCAACCACAATAAGTCTGAGTATATCTATATTCATATTCATTCTCTTGAAGCTTAAAACTGAGGAGGAATAGCATAACCATTTGGTTACTCATATGAGCTTTTGTTGTCAGAACAAGCTCTGAACAATTATAAGCTGCCTGGAAATTCAGGCAAGTTATGTCACATCTTTAAATATTATTTTTCTTAATACAGAAAATGGGCAACACTTCAGTGCCATTGTTCATCCATTCATTCCATGTACACTTACTGAGATGGTTGGCATGAGGATTAAATGTGGTATTACACATAAAGTTCCCTGCAAATACCTGACACACATAAGCTCCCAATAAAGGCCAGTCTTCACCTCTTAACATCGTCGTCGCTAACTTCCCTTCATGTTACAGTGACTAATGATTTCAAATTTGTAATATTGAAGGGAGGAAACTACCCAGAATGAGCTCATTGGATCATAAGTTTCCCTGAGAAGTTAGAAATCTACTTTCTGTGCCTCAAGGAAGGCTGTAACAAGAAGAAAGGATGGTGACGCCAAAAGAGAAAGACGAGTACATCAATCAGAAGATTTCTGCATTGATTGAGTCTATATGAATGGTAGGATATATCTGAATTCCAGTCCAGTTATCACAATAGTCTCAAGGAGGGTGAAATGATCCGATAAGACTTAGAAGTTTAAAAGAATGAATGTTCATGGAAGATAAAAATTATTATACTCAAGTTATTTCATTTTGGTTATATGTATTTGTTTTATGAGTAGTGCTTTCGATTTGGCCAGATATGTAGATCCAGGGAAAATTGAGAGTTATGTTCTTGGGAGGGAGCGCAAGAAGGACCACTTCCTAATGAATTTCAACAGGTGATATATGTAAGTATGTGAGGTTTTTAAAGTACTTACTTTATAATAGCCTTATAATCATCACTATTAAAAAGATTTAGGAAAATAATCATGCCATACTCATAAGACTTCCTCCAACAGGTTCATTATATGCCTACACTATATTGTAGTCCATTAAGTGTGCAATGGCAATAAGTCTGAGAATAACAATGTATGTACCTTACTTTTAAAACGCTTTATTGCTAAAAAACGCCAACCATCATCTGAGCTTTCAGTGAGTTGTAATATTTGTGCTGGTGGAGGGTCTTGCCTCCGCGTTGATGGCTGCTGACTGATCAGAGTAGTGGTTGCTGAACATTGGAGTGGCTATGCTAAGTTCTTAAAATAAAACAACAGTGAAGTTTGCTGCATTGATTGACTCCTTTTCTCATGAACAATTTCTCTGTAACATGCAACACTATTTGATAGCATTTTACCCACAGTAGAATGTCTTTCAAAATTGGAGTCTATCCTCTCAAACCCTGCCATTGCTTTATCAACTAGGTTTATGTAATATTCTAAGTTCTTTACTGTCATTTCAACTGTTTATGGCATCTTCACCAGGAGTAGATTCCATCTCAAGAAATCACTTTCTTTGCTCGTCCATAAGAGCAAACTCTTCATCCATCCAAATTTGATCATGAGATTGTAACAATTCAGTTCCATCTTCAGGCTCCACTCTCAATTGTAATTCTCTTGCTATTTCCATCACATCTACAGTGATCTCTTGAGCCCCCCAAGATCATTCATGAGGGTTGGAATTAAATTCTTCCAGATTCCTGTTGATGTTGATATTTTGACCTCTTTCTGCAAGTCACAAATTCTTTATGGCATCTAGAAAAATAAATTTTCCCCAGAAGGCTTTCAATTTACTTGGTTCAGTTCCATTAAACAAATAACTACTTATGACAGCCATAGCCTTACAAAATGTATTTCTTAAAAATATGTCTTGGAAGTTGAAATTGCTTCTTGTTCCATGGGCTGCAGAATGGATGTTGTGTTTGCAGGCATAAAAACAACACTTACAAGATGTGCATTTTCCTTGCACATCTTTATATAACTGTTGGGTGACTAGGTGCATTATCAATGAGCAGTAATGTTTTGAAAGTAATCTTTTTTTTCTGAACCAAAGGTCTCAACAGCAGGCTAATATGTTCAGTAACCATGCTGTAAACAGATGTGCTATCATTTAGGCTTTGTTGATCCTTTAGAATTTTTCTTTCTGCTGGTGACTCACCAAGGTTTTTGCTTTGTTTGTTTTTATTA
This sequence comes from Rhinopithecus roxellana, assembly GCF_007565055.1. Lineage (NCBI taxonomy): Eukaryota > Metazoa > Chordata > Mammalia > Primates > Cercopithecidae > Rhinopithecus > Rhinopithecus roxellana. Next base: position 140,217,349 of record NC_044553.1, on the reverse strand, counting down.
TGGTAGAATTCCTTCTTCAAAAAATGATACCACACTCATGTCCTGATATGTAAAAGAAAAAAGACACACTGAATTAGCTGAAGCAGCAGTGAAGACCAGGAAACACCAAAATGTCCCCAGACTCGCTCCTACTGCTCTACAGAGGAACCAGGGAGATCTCTAGAAACCCGTGACAGCAGGCAAGAAAATCACTTATTTTGGCCATTTGTATTTTTCCAGCATGAACTCTTCTGGAAATAGACCTTCCTTGAGCAAATGGAACCATAAACACCAATGGAGAAAGATGTAGAACCTCTTCTCATGCCCTCACAGGCATCTCACATTGTTAGGAATTGGTTCTTAGGCCACAGGTGATGAAAAGACTCAATATAGGCTCTATTTACAAGTACATACAGAGGAATTTGAAATGCTCAGTTCACCAACTCTCATCCTTTGTTTAGTTGTTTGCTGTTCAATTTAGTTGATCCTCAAACTACCGGGGTTGGGGCATGGTGTGAGACATATGGAAAGTTATTGAATATCGCAAAACGGCATAAGGAAGCAAAACAACTCAGTTCTGCACCATTGTGGTAATTGGGACACATTTTACAAGTCTTGGAGTTCCTTGGCCCTTGGGCCATAAAGTCCCAGCTATGTGGATGTAAGTTGAGTCTGACACCTAAGTAATAATACATGTCTTAGGACAACAGACTCAGTCCCTAACCTACTGACCTTCCTTATACTAACTAGTCTTTTATCTTCAAAGTTTGAGCAAATGATGCTTCTGCTCATGATGAAGCTGTTGTTGGTGATGCCAGTGGTGGTGCCCTCTAAAAAGTGTGGCTTTGAACTTCAGGCAGCAGCACTAAATTTGCTTCTTGAATGTGTCTATCCAAAGAGATACTTTTTCTAAATAAAGTTACATCAGCATTTGGCAAAAAAACTAACAATTTCAGTACTTACAAAGTAGCTCCTTTTGAGTACACCAGTAAAAATATTAAATGTTTTAGCATGTGTATTTTATTCCTTATGTTTGTAGCAATTAAAAATCATTTATCTTATCTCTGTAGAAGATTAATCCCAAGCTTGCATAAACGTTTTTATAGTTTGTTCAATATAAGAATTACGTGGAAGTTTTATTGTTTGAAAGTTTTGGAATACATTCCAAGCTGTATTTCTGTTTTCAGTGGGTTATAATTTTTAATTTCTATAATTTCCATTTTTTTCAATTCTGTATGTTCTGTTATGCTACTCAATATTAGTGATTGCTTCACTAAAAGTTTTCTAATTATTTTTCCTTTGTAATATAATCTAAAATGTTTAAAATACTATTCTGGTCATAATATATCGAGTTTTTTAGAAAACAAAGCTTTTCTGTCATCTGCCAAAATGTTTTCCATAATAAACATGCAAATCTTCAAAAAAGTTTTATTTTTCCAATGAAAACAAGTCAACCTGACAGTTTCCTGTTTGCTATCTAAAAAGGGAAATATAATATAAAATAATCTGAAAACCTCTCACAGAAGTAGATGAAGTAGAAGTATAAAATTAGCTGGTTGGCTGGATAATCGTAACCTTAAAAAGACTAAACCATGGCCGGGCACAGTGGCTCAAGCCTGTAATCCCAGCACTTTGGGAGGCCGAGACGGGCGGATCACGAGGTCAGGAGATCGAGACCATCCTGGCTAACATGGTGAAACCCCGTCTCTACTAAAAATACAAAAAACTAGCCGGGCAAGGTGGTGGGCGCCTGTAGTCCCAGCTACTCCGGAGGCTGAGGCAGGAGAATGGCGTAAACCCGGGAGGCGGAGCTTGCAGTGAGCTGAGATCCAGCCACTGCACTCCAGCCTGGGCGACAGAGCAAGACTCCGTCTCAAAAAAAAAATAAAAAAATAAAAAAGACTAAACCATAAAGATGTAGTCTAAAATTCCTTCACCATGTCCTACATAGGTATATATGAATAAACAAGCCTTGCAGGAAAATATTTACTTTGATTTGTATGTGACAGTTTGTCTCCTATTTAAGCTGCTCAGCATTTGAATCCCCTTTCATATTTGGAGTTTTCCACAGCTTATTAGTTTGAGTGGACAGCAAAGGCCTGCTTTAGAAAATGGCAATGCACTCTGCTTTTTTAGCATTGCTTGTTTACTTGACGTTGACTGAGGGACCTCCAGTAAGATTTATCCTGGTTTGACTGACCCAGTAGCTAGTGATGCAAGAGAGAAAGAATGAAGAGCTCTCTGTTTGCTCATGGCAGCAGGTATTGTGTTGGATGCAAGGTTGAGTGTCTGGTCCAGAATTAGTAGTCATACCAACTCTAGAATCTGGTGTTTGGCAGTGGGGACAGCAGTTTGCTCAGCAGATATGTTCTGAGTGAGGCATGCTGGTCTATTCTTCTGCTCTCCCAGCAATTCTGTGAGCTACACGATAAAATAAATTCATTTTGCTTGATCTACTAGATACAGCTTCCCTTGCTTGCAATGAAGAACTATAAATTAATTCCTCAAGACCTTTGAACCACAAGAGTTACCATTTACTTGTACACCAGTTGGGATTTTTCAAATTGACTTAGGTTTACCTGGCCAACACCATCTTGTTCCTAATATGTTAGAACTTAGCCCTCCTTTTTTCATACCCAACATTATTTAGCACAATGGCATCTAGGAGTTGTGTGTATTAAGTCAAAAATTGGTCAACTGATTGAATAACAGATCAAAGACAAAAACAGAAAACACTTAATTCTCTCTTTGCTGTCTCACATGAGATTGTTTCTTTTTAACCTAATGATCTAAAATAGAGGGTAAGTAACTGCTTTAAAATAAGGTTAACTAAATCCATGTCCTTGGTTCTGCCTCATCTCAAGTTTGTATATGTAAAAAGCCAAGTTCAACGCCATTTACCCCATTAGGTATAATGCCACAACAAATGTGAGGCAAAAGTGATTTCATTATTTTTATGCAATGCACTGAGCAGTTGGCTATGGCTATCAGTCCTCCTCAGGGATTTACACCAAAAGTCAATGCTCAAAAAGAAACTAACATAGCAATTTATGTATTTCACAGCACGTTCATGGGGAATCTGTTGTTCACATAGAAAGGCTACATGTCTTTGATTTTCATCACCAACAATATATTCTCTGAGATTCCAAGTGAGAGAACTGGAGCACTCACATTATGTCACCTGCAAGTCACTGGCAAGAAAAGTCCAAAATCAGGAGATAGTCAATGACCACAGCATCTTGCAGCACAGAAAGTGGGAAGTCCCAGACTTAGCAGTTAAATAAAATTAAACTTAGCAAAAAGGATGATTTGAATTATTTGTTCAAATGAAATAACCCATCAAACATTGAGTTAAGAATCAGGGAGTGTGAAGGCATCCAGTAGGAAGTGTTGAAAAAAATATTTGTTGAATGAATGAAGAAAGTCATTTGCAAAATATTCCATAAATAATAACGTTATGGTGGGGGCTAAATATAGATGGACAATCTTCCTTATCATTTCTTTGAAATTCTATTAACCATCTTATCCCTTTCTACCTACCATTCACACACACTCTCTCCTCGTCTAATCCCCAAATATTTAGTAACGTGATGCTGCTGTGCACATGCAAATCTGAAAACATTAATGGTTATTATCCACTACTTTAAAACAAATTGTAACTTGTAGAGGATAGATTATCCAATGCTGCGTTAAAAATAGCACTGCTCTGCCTTTCAAATAATGGTTTGCAAATATTTCTCCTGTGCTGTGGTGGAGGGATTTGGAGATGGGGTTTGTAAAGACTCTGCTATGTGAACTAACTGGGTCACAGCAAAGAGAGCAAACTCCATTTCTTGTAGTCATCAAAACAATGATAAATGTTGTATTTCATTTTCTAAAGCATCATCTTTCAAAAAAGCAAACAAGTAAAAATTGGATATCTCAGCATAAATAATACTTTATCTCCACCTGCCACTGATACTTGCTGCTGACAAATTGGTATAAATATTTGAGATGCTAAAAAAAATTGAAGTCATTGTGCAGAACCCAGTGGATACATTTTTGAAGAGATGAAATGGAATTGGTCTTAGTAAGAGCAAAGACACTATTCACACAGAGATAGGGGTTTCTACATCTGTCTATGGTTCTAAACTTCCTTAGGGGAGGAGGACCCTCTTCCAGGGGCAAAGTTCTACCATATTACTGATTTGGATACCTCTTCCGGTTAAGTGTCTCAAAGACATATTTAATTTTATTGAGTCAAGCCATATAAGATATTACATTAAATATTTATTAAGGAATAAAGTCTTTATTATTTTTAATTAATTCTTTAAGAACACCTTTTCGTGTTTTAAAATTGGTTAACAGTAATAAAAAGCCCCAGAATAGAAAGAGCAAAAACGAAGGCTATTACAGACAGGCAGTGACAGGAGTACAGGTCCCTTTCAGCTTCCTTGGGTTTTTCTGAAGCCAAGCTTCTGGATTTATGTTTTGGTTCCCTGAGGAAGCTCTTATTTGCAGAATTATAGTACTATTATCTGGGAAGAAGTGCTTGCTAAATAAAAGAGACATTCTGGTCTGAAAGACCTGGGTTCCAGTTCCTGACTCAGATAAAGTAACCACTCTGTGCTTCAGTTGTCCTCTCTGACAAACGAAGAAAAGTCTAACACTTAATTTAAATGTTTGTTTTTTAAAAGAAATAGGACAAAACATTAAAAAACACAATACCAGGTATGTGGTGAACACTCAATTAATATTAGCCACTACTAGTATTAATATTTTTATTTCTCCAAAACTGATACCAGACTATCCCGGGGTCTGTGACTATTTTGCTGCTGCTTTAACATCTGACTTGGTCAGGCACAGTGGCTCACACCTATAATCCCAACACTTTGGGAGGTGGAGGCAGGTGAATCATCTGAGGTCAGGAGTTTGAGACCAGCCTGGCCAACATGGTGAAACCCCATCTCTACTAAAAACACAAAAACTAGCCGGGCATGGTGGCACGTACCTGTAATCCCAGCTACTCAGGAGGCTGAAGCAGGAGAATTGCTTGAGCCCAGGAGACAGAGGTTGCAGTGAGCCAAGATCACGTCACTGCACTCCAGCCTGAGCAAAAGAGCAAGACTCCATCCCCACCCCCCTCAAAAAAAAAAAAAAAAGGTCTGAGTCATCTAAGATTTGACTCTAATTCAGCTCTATTTCCTAAATTAACCATCTTATGTATTAATATCTTCTGATTTGTGTGTCAAGGTTTATTTTTTCACAATTAACTTTTCTTTCCCCTCTGAAAACAGCATTACCACCCATGTAGTTTTTCAAATTACAGCTTTCGTAGTCTTAACTTACACAGTTGCCTAAATGGCCATCTTTTTCTCTTCTTCTTTGATTATAGTACATATTTTAAAAAATCCTTGGGAGGGCAATTCTGTTCTTCCATCATTTATGAAAGTCCATCTCAGAACAAAAGGGGAATAAAAACAGACTGATACTGGTTTTGTGCCAACAGTAAAATATCCCCCCCTCTCCTCTTTACCCTCAGCTACTTCTGCAGTTATCCTCAGTCAGGGCTGTGTAACTGGTGGAATGTACTAATTTCAAAAGTCATGCTGACCTTTGGATTAAATGAAAGTAAATTAGATATGCCTCCAGCCCACCCATTCTCTAGCCTCATGGACACTGAGGACCACCAGGTACTCTATAATTTGCACTGTAGGATATGAGATGCTGAAAAACTTGGAAATGAATGCAACTCATTCTGCTCTAACCATATGGGTTCCTGCCAATTTCATCCAGGGAGGTGGAGCGTAAGAGAAAGGGGGAAAAGGCAAGGCAAGGCGAAACTTCCTTCATGTCAGAAATGTAAGTTTATAATTAGTCACAGAGAACAGACATAGTGAGCACAAAAAAAGTATTACTATTTGTTTTTACTTTGTCTTTTATATCATGCTTTTTCTTCTCTGCTTCAATCCAACTTTATTTTAAGAAAATAAAATCTTAATGCTGAAATTTACCAAGAAAATGTATTTCGCTTCAAATGAAAGCCAGCGAGACTGCTGGTTCTTTCATCAATTGTATAGATATCCCACTGAGTAACCAAGTTTAATGGATGACATAGGAATGTTTTAGCAGATAGATTATCCTAAAACATTACCATCATCTAGTGCACATTAACATAACTTTCTCAAACTGTGGAATTCATGACGAGTTGGAAAGTTTGCTGACTCCATGTTTTCCTTAGATGGCCTTAAAGGAAGACTCCACTTACCATTAGCTCTTTCCTTTTATGTAGTGGTTATGCTTTACCATTTAGAAGCTATTTTCTCTTACAAAACAATAAAATAAAATAAAGCTGCTTTCTTAGTCTCCTAAACTGGGAGGGACCATCAACTTTGATGATATCAACCAGCATAAATGTCAAAATCTCTTTCAATACACTGCTACCTATAAATTACTGAAGGCTCAAATCTGCCTGGAAATTGGGAAATTTTAAGTATTTCAGTTATAAGAATCAGAATATTTTTATAAAACTTTTACTGAGCACTTTAGCATATTATCTGGGACTGAGTAATTGTGTTAAAGTAATTGTTTCATTTAATGGGCCTACAATCCGCTGACAAAGGTATGATTATTTCCCTCATTTTTTCAGTTGAGGCGTGAATATTGGGAGACATGTCCCAATGCTAAGCAACATGCCCCAAAATAAATGGAGAAAAATAATTAAGTCTGATTCCAATCTCATTTGCTTCACCATAGAGTTTGGCTTGCTGTCAGTTAATAGAGCATATCAATAAAAAGCATCTACAAATATTCCTAAAGCACAGACACTGAGAAGATAATTAATGTGAAGGAAAAGGAATACTAGAGATGTGATGGAATAAAATCAAACAAGGATGGAATCTATCTACATCAACTGCCCCCATCCCTTTCTGTGTGAAAAAATAACCATGCTGAGATCAGAATAAAGGACTCTTTGTTTCCAAATGCAGAAGACGAAACATCACGCATGTGAGGCTGTTTTGGAGCTGCCACTCTCTTCCTGTTTCCCTGCTTGAGGGTCCAATTAAAATTAAAAAAAAAAAAAAAAACTGGAGTTTGTGTTTACTCATTACCAATAGCTATATATTATTCACTTTGATTTTTCTAAACATAAAAACAGTTGGGCATGTAGGAGGCAAGAGGCAAAGAGAGCAGTGGCTGCTATCTGCTCAGATCATAGAGGGCAGCCTGTCAGCAGAGAGCTTAACAAAGCCATTGCTTCCCAAGAATGCTTATCAACTGTAGGGGTTGAAGGCCACTGAACCTTGTGCAGAGTCAGCATGGCCAGAGCTCAATGGAGTGCCTTTACATACTTCCCTCTGACAGTATCAGCGTCACAACTGCCAGTGCTGTCCATAAGACACCAAACGCCCCTGTTACGAAAAGCAAATCATTCCACTAAACAACTGGAGACACTGGAGTATCAAAGTGCTAAATGAATATCCAAATGAGTCCACCTTTGTATCATTTGATTAACTGTAAAGTGCTAATCAAGTGTCAGGTGGTATTAAAATACAAATGGCTTTCAGATATTACATTGCAACATCTCAACAACTCGCGAAGGTTCATTATATTGACAGCTTTCAGATAACAACATGGTACTCCACATATTTTCTCAGAGGTTTCAGGACCATTGAGTACTATAGTCTGGAAAGAAATGTAGATCTTTTCATTCTCATTCCAGCAACTTCTCCACTCTATCATAGCTAGTGCATTTTGGGTTTTGCTGTTGTTGTTATTACACAGGTATCTTCAAACACAATGATGCTAGAGAGAGTTCATATCACTAATAGTAAACAAATCTCATGGCTATATCTTCTGGTGTTGGTTTGTTAATTAAATAAGAACAACATCTTTAAGTCTTCAAGGTTCATGTGCCAGCCTGCTAGTTTTTAATTGTCCCATTCATGCTTATAAACGCCAATACATTGCACCCACAGTCACTTTTTTTTCATGTCATTTTTTCATACCACCAACTCAAGAATTTCCTATATCTGCCTGGAAGAAATTAGTTCAATTTCCCTATTTTTGCAAAATCTGAAGAAACCCTAATGAAATGTAATAGCCCAAAGTGAAAGAATATATTCCATTTCCTTGAAAGCTACTACCTGGTTTTCTTTAGCCATGGTCTGGTGTCTTTGAATCTGTTGGTTTATGGACCTGTGCTAATCTCATTGTATTAAAAACTGTCTAGAGTTCACGTACTTTATTAAAGCCAAGCCCTTCTTGTCTACCCTTTCTGTCCAGGTGAGAACTGACACTTTTGAAACTGAAATAACACAAACGTCTGAGCCAGAATAGTCTTTCTTTCCAAATTACTCACATGTGTCCCAAACTGTTGGTGAGCTGGAGCTGAGTGGCTCTTGGATTTCCTTCTATAGTCAGTCCCTCCACTCCAGCAATTGACTTACGGGTAATGTGGTGTGAAGCTTGCTTTTCCAATTGGAGCTGTCTTTTCAATTCTAACCATAGTCAATGCTGATTAAATGTCATCACCTATAGATTGATTTTTGATCCTAAAATGCCATAAAGCATTCATCTATGAATTGTTCCAAGGAGATGACCATCAGGATCTCAAAAACCACTACCAGCAGCATGCTTCATCAATCAATATATGCAACACTTTCTTTAAAATTCTGAAACAAATCCAGGTTCTCCCAAACTCAAAGTCAAGTCCAGATGCATGGAAAATGTTAGTGATTTTTCCCCGTAATTGGTTGTTTCATGCATATTTTGTAAAGATTTAGAATTTCAGGTAAATAATGTATTTAATGGTTTCAGTTGGTAGCATCCAAAAAGCCAGTTGAAAAAAAAGGCTTATGGCTGACTTTTCTTTTTCATTCATAGATTTGTTTAACTTCAAATAATTCTAGGGTATAATTTTGTAGGAACAACAACAACAAAAAGTTCAAATGACCACAAGTACTCAGCATTCATAAAATTCAGTAAACTGCTATGAAAAATGCAATTTAAGTGAGCAAACTGAGAAACTGTAATCTGGACTGAGGAGTGTCCTTATTTAGAACAAAAGTCATTAATCAAACTGCAAATCTATAAACGAGAATAAAATCTAAGCCTGCAAAGACAGCTTACAGCTGAAAAAGAAAGTTGACTCTTTATATATTCATTATGAAGAGTGCTCTCTAATATTGATTCTTATAATCTATACTAACAACATTAGAATACATACAAAGAAGAAAAAAGCAATTTTTACTGTGGTATCAACATTATGATATTCTTATATAAAAAGGGATTGGGATGATTTTTGTTCAGTTAATCAGAAAACTTGTTTAAAGAAGAGAATAATAAAAATTTAGGCAAACATATATTAAACTTTTTTTTACCTTAAACACACAAATAATAAAGTCAGCATTTTTTTTTTTTTTTTTTTTTTTTTTTTTTTTTTTTTTTTTTTTTGGTGGGGGATGGAGTCTTGCTCTGTCACCCAGGCTGGAGTGCAGTGGTGGGATCTTGGCTCACTGCAGCCTTCACCTCTTGAGTTCACACAATTCTCCTGCCTCAGCCTCCCAGTAGCAGGGACTAAAGCGCACTGGTCTCAAACTTCTGACCTCAAATGATCCCCTTGCCTCAGCCTCCCAAAGAGCTGGGATTACAGATGTGAGCTACGGTGCCCGGCCTCAGCAATCTTTTGTTGAAGGTCAAGCCCTCTTCTTCGAAAGCATATCCAGTAATTGAAGTTTTAGCCTATTTTTCTTGCATAATACCACATGTATTGTATCTTCCAAGACTCTTAGTTATAATTTCTTTAAAGAAAAGAGAGAATTTAGGCACTTACAAAGCAATCTCAATGCAAGATCCTTCTAGATATTTATTTTTCTCAAGTCTTTTAAAAACTCTCAGCAACATCTAATTTGACTTCATATTGTTAACAATTTGCCTTTATCAAGCGTTTAAAAAGCATTCAACTTAGTTTTACAGAGACAAGTTTGTTCTCTAATATATGATTGTTTCGTTTATGTAACATTAGGTAAATTACACAATTAGAATAATGGGCACAACTGATACACAGATTTGGAAACAAAGACAACTGACTCTTGGTAAACACAAAACGCAACTGTGGGGTTTAACTTTTATGAAAGTTCAGCATACTGGGGACATCAATCATATGCCTATATCTATTAGCTATTACCATAATAATGTAATAAACACATAACCATAGTGTCTCATAACAACAAATATTTACATTTCTCATTCATGAGTTTCTGAATACTTTGGGGTTCAGCTGAGCTGGTTCCAGACTGCAGGTTAGAATAGGCATGCTTTCTGTATCTTACCGTAGATCCCAGAACGAAAGGATAGTGGCTACCTGGGGACCTGTTCTCTTCATGATGACAGTAGGACAAGAGAGCCAAGCTAAACCATAAAAATACATGTCAAGTCTCCTCTTATGTCAGATCTACTAGCATTCCATTGGCCAAAGTAAAGTCATATGGCCAAGTCCAAAGTCACAGAGAAGGAAAGTACACTCAATCTGTTATTGGGCCATGTCAAGAGAGTGGCTCCGGAATTCTCTAACAGGTGAAGAATTGGGGCCAATACCTCTATCTACTCCAATGTTTCACAGAGTGAAAAAGCAGAGTGTTTAATCCAGGGAATCTGTTAAGTGGAAGTCAAGAGACATTTGATTAGACTTACGGTCAAATGAAGTAACGAATACAATGAACTCTACATTTATTTCTTGGTTATTCCATTAACTAATCCATATAATCAACAAAAGTATATTGTGTGTCTTTTATGCACCTACTATTCTGGAGATATGAAAAAATTAAGTAAAAAGTTTCCTTTGCTCTTGACTGCCTAATGGATTATCTATGTTGAGAGATAAAAAAGAATCATTCATACTAAACAGTAAAATAGAAAAAAATGTGGTTCTTCAACTTTGAATGCCTTTAGGAAGACAATACATTTAACTTCATAATATGCTTCTGCATGAACTAATGATAAAATCAGCTAACATGCTTTGATTATTGTTAGCAGCACATTATTACATATTGCCTTTTACCTCCATCCCTTCAGATTGTCACACTAGGTATATTAAGTGTGTGCGAGAGAAGAAAGACAACATATTTCCTGAGACTAGGAAACCCTGAAGGGCTCTTCAGAAGATACCTGGACAACACCAAATCAATAAACAGGTCCATTTAACAAAAGAGAGAAGTTTTGATAATGGGAAACAGAACAATTACTATCCTGAAGATACTTTTATTTCTCTTGCAGGCAAATGTTAAGTATACTTACAGAGGTTACATAGGGTAGAGGAAAGAATAGTGTATCATCAAGGATTCTCCCACTTCCTTAAAGTGGAATAAGAACTTAAATCCTCAGGAAAGATACTGTGAAATTCTAGTGTTTACTCTATCTTTAGTGATGTCACCTTTGCTAAAGCATTTGTAAGTGTTGTCTTCCCTACAAACTGTCCCTACTTGTTTTTCCCCTTCCAAGGCTGAGATAGATGGGACCCTTTGATTCCTTTACATCTTAATCCTATCTCTATTACTTGACCTACTAAATTGCTCTATAATTACTATGTATATATTTGCCTCTAGCACCACTGAGTTTATTGAGATCAGAGCCAATGTCTTATGCCTGTTTGTAAAATAAATCTAGGAAAGAAAATAAGTAAGACTTATTGATGATTGGTTTAAAATACTCACAACTCTACTATAGGCTCCTGTGAAACTGTGTGAAAGTTTTTTAAATTCATTTTGACTGAGGAAATCCCAATTTTTTTTGAGAACAAATCTCAATCTCTGCCCCATAAAGTATAACAATTTCTATTATAAGACCCAAGCCCCAATTCAATAGAGTACATTAATACTTTATTTTTCAACATTACATTTAAGCTCTGGCCTGGTTATATGACTTTGAAAATAAAATTCGGGCCTTCAATCTGTCATCTTTTGCTTGTAGACAACGAAAATGCACAAAGATGAAAATCTTGATGCTTCATGGACTCACAATAACGCTGTGCTAATACAACAGCCTTTTGAGCAGGCCTTTGGTGTGACCCAGAGAAAATGCTTGAATATTAATTTTAGAAGAGAATTGAGGTGTCATTTGATCTAAGATTGTTTATTTTATAATTAAGAAAATTGAGTTCCTAAGAGATGAAGTGATTTGCATAAGCGTGCCATAAGTCTTATAAACAACAGGCCTGGGACTTACAACAAGTCTAATGTGTATCTTTTTTAACAAGGAGGGGGGAGAATTATTCAATGTCTTGCTTCTTTGCATGCCACACATACCACTTTATTGTTTTTACCACCATGAAAACTCTTCACAAACATTCATCACTCCAGAACTCTCTACCTTAATTTATGAAGAGCTGCACAATGATGGACAAGCCATTTAACCTCTCTGATATCGATTCTAATAAGGAACATGGGCTAGATGGCTTTAAGATCCCTTCTGCACACACTCTGGGAAACAGAGGCATTAGAGTGGGATTTGGGAATACTTGTTAAAGAAAGGAGCTTTAAATATATATATAGAGAGAATGTGTATATATATCATTCATATATATACGGATGACTCCAAGAGCTTAGACATTGCTGGAGAGACTTTTTATTTCCTGTATCAGTAGGTTTTCATTGTGATGTCAGAATCTTAACAATACGACAAACATTCTTATTGTACTCAAACACAATTGGGATCTGTCATCTAAGTATCGCAAAGGGACTATCAAAAGCAGAAAGCTTTTGTAAATAGGGTAAGATTATTTAAATTACATCAGGGAATTGAGCATCAAAGAGGGAGAGAAAAGAGAAACAAATTACATATGTGCACATATACATAGATATGCATATATGTGTGTATACACATACATGGTAATCTTGAGTAAAATATTAGCCACAGATAAATTAAAAAGCTACAAAGCAATACTTTAAGCCATCTAAATGTTTCTGAAGGCATTAATATGTTTTGTGTTGCCAAAACTCTCATATTGATCTTGATTTATTTTCATTATAATATTCATTTGGGGCAAATTTGTAGTGAAGTAGGCAAAATTATATAACTAGTATGAGTGTAATGTGGTGGGTTTGTTCTGGTAATAGAAGTTTTATAAATGAGTACCTTTGATCTAGCATTAGGAATTCATTCCAAAAAAAAACAAGATTCATGTAAAATATTGTGCAAAACTGAAAATACTCCTTAATATCCAAAGCTAGTGGCAATAATTTAGTGTCAGAGTCACAACTACCACCAGCCTCCTGAGATGCCAACAGTGGGCTCTCCCTTACTCAATGCTACATCCTACCATCTAGACCCAAACAAATAATAGAAGTGAAAGGGTCTTTTGTCATTATCTTCTCCTAACTCCTCATCTGATAAATGGAAAACTGATGGCAAACTAGTTGTGGTGAAGTGAATCAGTCCCATCTAGAAGTATTTATAGTCACCGTAGGTTTTCCTTACATAACAAACACAGGAGTGATGGTTCTTCCTTGTCTAGCCCAATACTAATCAGATTTCACCCTTTTTCTACCACAGCTTTATTACTCCACAAAATAGCTCGTTTCTACTGGCAACATTTCTCTTATTAGGCCAGTTCCCAGGAGGAAAATTAACATCACCCAAGTGTTCCAAATGTTAACCTACTTTTTTGGTTGCTGATGGATCTGAAGACAGGATCACATTGCACTGGCTCACTCAGACTGTTTTCCACAGGCCCTGTAATGCCTAGTAAATCTGGGTTCAATCTGTGGTTCGTTAAAAAAAATGCTTGGACTTCTCATAAAACAGAGTGGAAAGAATTTCTTACCTGTCTTCTCTTCTGTCTTCTCTTGGTACCAGACTAAGCATACTTTTGAGTAGATGACATGAAATGACTACCTCATGAAGATCCATTTCACACTTCAACTCCTAAGCGATCATATTTTCTAGGACATGCTCCCATAGCCAATTAAAGTAAATATTTTGTATGGCACCCAAAGTCTTTTGCAAAACCCAGTAATCATTTCAGGTAATGGGAAAATAATGGCAGAAGCTCCAGAACTAAGCCACTAAAAGCCATCTTTTGAGACTAACATGTGCAAATGAGTTGGCCACATTCTACTAATTTTAACGCACAGTAATTTACACGATTATTTAAATCTTTTTAACTACAACAGCATTTAAACTGCATTTGTATGTCTGAAAACCAGAGGCTCTGTTACAAATCCTTTGGAAACCCACTGGTAATTTTTTAAGAAATAATGACTTTAGTGATCTTAAGAATTCACAACACATAATTTTGAGAATACACCCGAGGTTCACCAGGAGCCTGGAACAACCTGCAATTGGCTATGCTCACTTTGGAAGACATAAAGAACCTGTCTTCCCCTGAAGCAACTGATTCTACTTCCTTAAAGAGATCAATGACCTAGGCCACTCATCTATCTGAGGGCTCCCTGCCTAAACCTGATCTTCTTCCATCTGCTTTGAAAGTGGGTTAAGCCCTCTGGGTCATGTAAAGTCTGCAGCATAACCTGAAAACAACTTGATATAAGCCCATCACCAAAAAGTCCTCATGACTACCCTGTTTGGTTCCCCCAAAGCACCACTGTCCATATGGAGGGGTATTTTATAACCCTTCATGGCTTGTTACTTCTTTCCAGTATTAAAGTATATAAGCATCTGAAAGGGATGACTTCTCAGCTGCAATAGCTCATTTGAAATGCACTCCATAATTAACAACTTTGAAAGCAAAGAGGTAAATTTTGTCACATGTATTATTAAAGCAGAGTGAAGTCCCCCAGGACCAAATTAGATGCTTGATTAAAAATGTCCATGGTAAAAGAAACAAGTAGATAGGGATTTGTGCTCTCAGCAATCCCAAATTAGTACACTGATTGAAGCGCCTGTTCAAGCCATGTGGAAAGACACAGATCTTGGGACTGCCCTGGTGAATGAGGACTAAGTTTCCCAACTTGAATGTAGGTCAGCTAGAATGCAGATGGGTCATCTGAAATTAGAGGAGATAAGGGAATGAGATGAAGGACGCACTGGGCAGGTAATCATGGTGTAATGAGAAAAGTAATGAGTGGAAATTCGTAAACCTGGATTCATTCATTCTTTAACAATTCCATTTTATTTCCAAGTACTGTGCTACATGATAGGTTGTAGGCTTCTGTTTTGTTCCGTACCACTCCTGATCTTGGCCAAGACTCCTGCTTCCTCTACACCTCCATTTCCACTTGTGTAAATTAACAGGGTGGAAAGAAATGATTATTAAAGGAACGCACACAATTTTAGGGAAAGAAAGTAAGTTAGAACTTTCATTTTTTAATTTTGTTTGGAGATACAGTATATTTTCCTTTAACTACATTCAACTGGATTTTGTCAAGACTTTCTAAACTCTAATCCTCTGCCAAGCTTCTAAAATTGCTCACAATTGTCTCCAAGTAGCGCTACACAGCCATGGATAGAAAGTCAAACTGCATCAAGACAGACAGGACTGTCACTTTGGCAGTGGAATAATCCTACAACTCCGATGCCTCCAAGTGATAAGGACGATAAAACACCTTCTTAACTTGTTGGTAATTGTGGCAGGCAAGAGAGAATTTAATGAGCTTGGCAAAAGAGCTCAGTGGCACTCTGCCTAGTCTCAGCTCTGTGCATCCCACATCCAGGGAGGGTCCTTTGTTGAAACAGACCTGATTCTCTTGAGTTACTTTCGCCCTTTCTGTTTTTCTCCTAAGGAAATATGTTTGGTTGACAGAAAAATTCTTCCCTGTGAATGCACCTACCAAACTTACACATAATACAAATTCAATTAAATTTTTTTAAAGCTGTAAGAAAACACGCTAATGTAGTAATCCCACAGACTGTACCTTAATGATCATGCCGACTGTGGCCAAGTTAAAACTGTTGTGGGAATCATAATTTGGAATTTCCTGCTCCTTTAAAGTCTCCAGGGTCAAATTGCCATAAAGATCTTTCTTATATTGAAATTCCATCTTTCCAGAAAGTAAAGAACAACCTACCTTTACGTCCAAAGGAAATCAAATCCAAGAGAAGAATTAGAAAGTGACCTTGGATATGTCATTTCACCCTTCCGAAGCTCATCAATGAAATGAAGGTTGTCAGATCTCTTAGTCCCTTGCCAGCACTAACATCATATGATTCTGTTGTACAGGTGCTACCCAGTAATTGAGGGTTATATAAATCACACAGGAGTAAGAAAGAACACTAGACCACTAAGAAAGGCAGTTAGAAGCATACGGCTCAGATCCCCTTCAAAACGTCAGCCAACAGGCTTTTTTCCTTGGCTTACTGCCTTTTGAGCTGTCAACACCTTATACTGCCTCTTCCACAGGATTTTTTAAATGAATAAAATAAAAATGCTTTAAAATGATCTAAACTCTAAAAGATGACTTCAGGCTAAGAAGGTTAAAAACTGCTGGTGAATAAAAGGTTAGGATGACCATTCATTGAAGAATGTGGTTTCCGTGGTTATTTTGTATTATACACTGAAGCCATTTTTCCTAAAGTTCTTATCTCAAGATACGGCACATTCCAGGCTCTATCCTCACACGACAACCTATGTTTTACAGAACCCTTTATTAGTGAGTGAAGCCCTAAGATGTATTGTAAGGTTTTGATGACACAGAATATACAAGTAAAAGCCTTTCTCAGTGACAAGGGAGAAGGTCTACTTATGAGTTGCATTTGAATTAGTATATTTTTTCTTATTCTTGAAAACAACTTTTGTCCATGTTATTAAAATCTAGCTGCTACATTAAAGAAGAAGAAAAAGAAAATGAAGAAAAAGAAGGAAGGAATGAGGAGGAAGAAGAGGAAGAGGAGGAGTTGAAGGGAATGAAAGGGAAGGGAAGGATGTAGAATATAAGAGTTGGTATAAGGCTGTGGGAATGAAGAGCAGTGAGGAATACAGGGACCCAGTTTTGCACTAATTAGTTTTGTGCTTGATCTTAAATAAATCAGTAGATTTCTCTGATCCTAGATCCTTCATCTATAGAATGATTTGGCTGAATTATTAATGATTATTAACGGTGTTTACCATTTCTTCCAACTCAAACATGCCATGACTGAAAGTAACTAGAAAATAGTTATAATTTGAACAACCATATGGGAATATGGAATAATTTAAAGTTCTGATTTGTAATCTTTTGAAGATCAAGGAAAGTTTTGATGGATTTGTGTGTATGTCTGAGGGAGCAGTAGGGGTGATTTGTTGCTTGCTTGTTTTTAATCTGTCAGCTCAGGGGGACACTTTTTACCCTTAGCATCTCTCCTAAATTTCTGAATTCATAAAATGTCAGAAGATTATCAAAGTTGTCTTATTCCTTCCTCTAGGGACCCATAAACAATTATTCAAATGTTTTCCACTTGCAGTCAACTAAAAGCAGCTCTGAAAGAGTTGAGGGAGTTAGGATAGAGTTTCTGTCAGTGGTCTTAGATGGAGGGTGTCAGGAGTCATTGAAATGTAGATGGCAGGGAGAAAACTGTTATAAAGGACTCAGACAGTCTAAAATGAAAAGAATTGTATTAGTGCCAATGAGTATTATTTCATGAAAATTCCCTTTGTGACTGATGAGAAGGAGCTTAAATCTTCAAATAAAACATTTAATTCACACCTGACAGCGATTTCCAGAGTATGGAACAAGCAATGTTAGTAATTCCATTCTTAGCCCAAGGAAAAACTATGCAGCAGAATAGAGTGGCAATAAAATAAATGTCTGTGCTTCTTGATAAAGAAAAATTCTGAACAGAAAGGCCCTCTAGCAAAAGGAGTAAGCCGTGTGCCAGCCTGAATTCCTCTGACTTTCAACTCACAGGTTAAGAGGCTTGCAATGCTCATGTTATTTCTGCATTGGTCTGACTTAAACACTAGCATCCACACACAGCTGACCCTTGGAATTTGTAGATTCAACCTTTGTGTTGCTGATCATTCACAAGCAACTTTTGAAGGTCTTTGACTTGTGGTTGTCATTTTGCTGAAACCTCAGCATGAATAATGCTGGGGGAGGGTTGCAGAAGTGAGCCTGCTGATAACTGAATTCAGTATTTACTTCTCAGTGTGACTTCACTATTTTATACTTTTTTGCCTGTTTATATTAATGTCCATGAAGCAATATGCAAAACAGCCTGCCAGAGAATAACTGTAAGCAAGTAATAGATTCACAAATTGTGTTTATTGAGATCCTCTATGTTGGGACTAAGAATGGACAACTATACCCCATCTGTAACCATGTGCAACCAATGACAAAACAGAAGACATAGGTAGATAAAATGTCATAGTATATTTAGTTGCCAGTAGACTTGATCAGAGCACCTACTTTGGCTTCTTGACACATTTAGGCTTCTCACTGTTTCTCTCTCAGAATTCACCATACCTCCCCAATGATAGCAGAGCACTAGAAAACAACAGGCCTGTGCTCTCAGAAACTTACATCGGTATGATAAGGAGAATATGTGTATCCTGAAGAGAAAGGGGGACTAGGAAGAAAGATTATAGACCCCTTCCATGATGTCATCAATCAAATAAGCTTCTTCATCCTGGAGAAGCAATAAGTAAGAGGTGGAAAGTAGAGTGCAAGTATCATTAATAGAAATGTGTACACTTTGCTATCTGAATTCAAAATTTTTTCATGCTCCATTTTGGCTTTGGAAGGATTCATTGGCATCCACTAATTAGAGCGCAACAAAAATAAACATAACATTCTCAATCAGTCAGGGTAAGCCAGGGCATGCTACAGTAACAAATAATAAGATCTCATTGTCACAAAACATCAAAAATTTACTTTGTAATCACCTTCTATGACCACTACAGATTTGCTATGGACTAAAAACCAGGGACAAAAGACAGACAGTAAAAAGAGACACATGTAAGATGCAGATATTAGAAATTGTTTTAAAATATGTGATTACGTTTAAAAAATTGTTGAAAAATCGTTCTTAATGGGTTTCTTGAGTTTCTACCATCTTGCAATAAAAGCATTTACACTTTTGTTCTAGAATAGCTTTTAAAATATACTAATGCAGCAAACAACCTTGCAAAAGAGTGATAGTGTCTCCCTCTGAAGCAGCAGATAGGTTTACTACATGGTATAATAAAAACAATGTTCCTTCCAAGGAAAAAGAAAGTATCTGCTTCTAGCCCATGATAAAAGATTTTGGTTTCTCAAGTTGGAGATGCTCAGCTTTGACACAGACCCACTTCATTTGCAGTATCCAGCTAAACTGCTCTTCATCATCATCCTATGGGACTAAGAAAGCAAGGGAAACCAGTGCAACCAGGAATCACATGCACATTGCTGTGCTGTGAGTAATAAAGTCATATTTCTCTGATCTAGATGTCTCATGTCTTCTGTAAGGTTCCATGAAACTTTGACATGTTAACTTGTTAGCTTGTAAGTAGGGCTAAATATCAGAACCTTGTCAGTTCCTGACAAAAATTAGACAGTTATAAGAAGAATTTTAGCAGAAATATGAAAAGTATTATAAGGTGGAAATCACCGGATTTAAAATAAATTAAAACTGAGAACTCAATAGACAGATTTAAGAGAAAATTAGACACAGCTAAAGAGAGGATTAGTAAATGAGAAGATATATAAAAGGAAAATAACCAGATTGAAGCTTGACAGAGAAAGAGATGAAAAATACGAATACCACTGAAGCTCTCTGTGTATCTATCCATAATTCTATTACTCTTCCCCATTCTAAAAGTAACAATTTTTGAATTCAATGTTAATATATGTAACTATTTTTGAATTCAATGTTTATATATCCATGTATGTCTATATATATTTACTTAAGTATGTGTATATACATATATGTTTGTGTATGTGTACCAAATAACATAGAGCATTGTTTGTACTCTTAAAACCGTTATATAAATGGCATTATAATGTGTTTGCCTTTTGTTTAGTATAAGAATTCTACAAAATGTTTTGTTGTGAATTAATTTCACTGACTCTCCCTCTTATTTCACACAAAAGGGCAAAACATTCTCATAATCAATGTGCCTTTTGTACCAAAACATTATATTGTTTTATATTGTTAGTGATTTAACCAGCTTTCCAGACAATTCCATGTTTATTTCCCAACTGGAGGCATAAAGAGCGAGCCTCAGTTAGAAACAAAATCAAAAGCCATAAAATGCATTTAAAGAAAGTAAAATCCACTAAGAAAGAAATTTAGATTTATTATCAATACATGGTAGGATCTGGAAAAACACTGTGACATTAAAGAAATAGAAAGTTACTTTTGTAAGTTGCCAATTAGATTATTCATAAATATCTTAAGAGAGATGAAAACGGTATTAGTATGGCGAAGAACTAGAAAACACCAAATTATCTTCCTTTGCTGATAGATCCCATGCCACAGCATAATAGTTTTCATTGCAGATCATAAAGTGAGCAGATTGAGCCAAGATCAGATGGAATTTTCTCTGAAATTTTCTCTGAAAAAGTCACATAAAGCATTTGAGGATACTGGGGTAGAATTCAGGCCATTTCTATCTTGGAAATATATAAATTTGTTCACAAGAATGTCTCAACAAAACATAAATGTTGACATATTTCTCCCAACCCAAGGAAACTTAATTATTAATGTTCAGAATATATGGAACTTTTAAAAAATCACTGATTGAAATAGGAAAAAAAGATAATTCTAGCATGTGCAAAAATTTCTATTATTGTCATTGAAATGAGAAAAGACGTGCTCCAGTAAAAATATTTCCTAGAAAGATTTAATGTCTTATTCTATTCACAATTTTTCCTGTAATGAAAAGTGGTAAGGTTAGGACAATATTAAATAGAGAACACTTTGTAATAGATATGTGAAAAGAAAGAGTTTAAGCTACTTGATTTGATTGAATTTAATTATATGCTAGAAAGTGTAGAAGCAGAAAAGGTGTAATACCTTTTCTTACCCATGATGAGAGGTATGGCTGATATTTCTGTAAGAAAAGGCAGGCAAATAATAGAAAAGCATAACTAATATATTTAATCAAAGTTTTACATGACACAGGAGACTTCAGAAATGAAGGTCCAAGACCCAGGGAAAACTGGTTTTATGCTTAGGGTTTATGAAGAATGGACAGCCATATAAAAATGTGATTGGACAAAAGGAGATTAAGATTAAGAGGGGAATCCTGGTAAGGCCCATTTGTTTAGATTCTTCTTGGCCTTTCTACATAGCATTCTTCCCCCAGGTATAAGAAAGAACAACCCTGGAATAAGGATCTTCAAGGGAGAAGGATGAGGGGAAAAAATTATCTTTCTAGGTTTTATTGCTTGCTTCGGGAGATCAGGGTTCTGATTTCAGTGACCCACTTTAGAAAAGAGAAATTCTGGTTTCTGTGACTGGCTTCAGGGGAGACAGAGGGATAGGAGACAGGAGGGCAGAAAAAGGTCAGAGAGAGAATTTGCTTCTGAGGCTGCTTCTG
Organism: Rhinopithecus roxellana; assembly: GCF_007565055.1. Lineage (NCBI taxonomy): Eukaryota > Metazoa > Chordata > Mammalia > Primates > Cercopithecidae > Rhinopithecus > Rhinopithecus roxellana. The sequence continues at coordinate 140,195,937 of NC_044553.1, read as the reverse complement.
TGCCCTTCCAATATCTTTTTATACTAAACATCTCAAGGCACCATACTTTGGGGTATCATTTTTTGAGCCCCAACGAAAGGATAACTTGACATCTGGCAAGATGACTTTTTGCAGCTTGAGGGCTGCCTGCTGACTGTACTCCCTCCAGGTGGGCAGCCAGTCTTTCCTCAAAAAAGAAAAATTCAGGATGTTAGAAATGTAAGGGAGAGGCACATATTCAAATTGATGCAAGGATATGCAGATCTTTTATTCTTGGGCCAGTTTTGTAAAGGCATGACTCCAATTTGAATAGCCCTCTCTACTGGTTATTTTCTCTTTACCTCTCCAAGCCCTCTACCCTCAAAATCTTCACCCAAGACCTAGAAAGCTGGCCTTTATTGACTTTATCAGTGAGCTTTACTGCCTTTTTGTTTATTGTTGAGATTTGTTAAGATTCACCTGCAGGAGACCAAAGGACAGGAGAAGAAGAAGATCAGGGTGCTTATTCCCCTAACTCAGCCCTGCTAGGCTGTAGGTTGAAAGTAATTCCTTACTAGAGGGCAGCTTTCCTGCTGGATGTCCCTCGCCTATAGCTAAAGTTCTCTCTCCACGTGTCAGTAACAGCCCCCTCCACTAGACCCTTCAAGTTTACAGGTGCAATAGTTTGTTGTTACAAAAGGGGGTATATCACCACCCTGTATTGCTTTTCCTTAACCCTGACCATGCCCATGAAAAAAGTTCTTTCACTAATCTGCCCTTAATTACTCCACCTCTTCCCACTAGGATCTTGGCAAATTCACTTATTTATTTTTTTGAAGCCTCTTCACTGATGCACTTCAAAGCAATAAAGAGATCTACTGTAACAAAAAGAGGAAACACAGGAGAGAAAATTATTTGAACACAATTAATAAGGCTGACTTTGATGAGAAACAGCAAGTCTCTTCATTTTGCTAGGGATGCCCCTCTTAATTCTCTGCCACCGTTAACACCCTTTTCTGATTCTTTGAATGCATAGTAGTTTATCTACCCAGAAACCACTTGACCAGGAAACTTTCCCTGAGCATCTTTGTTCATAAGCCTAAGGAATTAGTAAATACAGTATATGGCCAAAAAAACCCACGCACACAAAATGGGCGAATAATAATATAAAAGCATTTTCTTATTAAAGTTATGATTAGTTTTATCACATCTAATCATACCAACCTCTCCAGGGAGAAAAGTAAGCAAGTCTTCATTATGCACCACTACTTGCCAAAGCCAGAATTCTCTTAGGGAGAAAAAAGCCCAAGTAAGCAATAGTGTGTTTTTAGAATATACACCTTTGCCCAAAGAGTTGGTCCAAAGTGAAGCTCACCTAACAAGTAAGTGCTCAACCAGTTAGCTGAGCTATATTTACCAAGCAAAATAAAGCTTAAATTTCAGGCTCCAGAAATTGCACAGACTGCTTCCAAGACTCTGAGAGGATCCCTGTAATATATTCACACGGTCCATATGTGTTTGTAAAATTTGCTAATATAAGAATTTTAATCAGAATTAATGAAGATTGTTATTTCTTTCCACTCTGCTGTTCTCACCATTGGACTTCCCACTGTGCTGGTAAAGTTTGAATGGTTACAGACATTTTTACAATTTGGCTAAGCAGAAGTTCAGTTGGGCACACATCTAGTTTTGGTTTATGCAGTATATGTAAACAGTTCTCAGTCACTTCTGAATATAGTTGAACTATTACAAGCCCTTCCACTGTAGGGATGGCCTCCAGGAATATTCCCACCACCCAATGTGCCAACTTGTCCTGCAGTGGACACAATGGTGCTGGGCCAAATTGCTATTTGAAGTGAACATGTTGCCCAAAACTGGTAGCATGAAGGAATTAGAGATGTCTTAGTCCTTTTGGGCTACTATAGCAAAATGCCATAAACTGGGTAACTTATAAACAACAGAAATTTACTTCTCTCTGTTTTGGAGACTGAGAAGTCCAAGACTGAGGCACCAGCAGAGTCAGTACCTGCTAAGGGTCTGCCTTCTGCTTCATGCATGCCACCTTCTCACTCTGTTCTCACAGGATCTCTTCTGTAAGGCACTAGTCCCATTCATGAGGGCTCCACTCTCATGAACTCATTACCTTCCAAAGGCCCTTCCTCCTAATACCATCACCTTAGGGGTTAGGATTTCAACACATGAATTGTAGGAGGGCACAAACATTTAGACTATAGCAGGGGAAAAACAAGGTTTGAAAGGTCTGTAGCTGGATGCTTGAAAGTGGCATAATGTGAAGAATTGTATATATCAGATATATTAAATTATAAATAGATTCCATTCTCAAGGATGCATAACCGAAAAAGTTCTCTCCTCTCAGGAATAGACTCAATAATGCATATGATGTGATTACAAATACCACATATGTCTTCTTTTTTTGATGGGAATCATGCAAAGTAGAATTAAACTGAATTCCTATGGTTAAAGGGTGCAAATCTATAGCTGTCCTACAGACAGAGAGTACGTCTATATTTTTATTATTATCAAAAACACAAAAAAGTATCAATCAGCCCTTCCAGAGGAAAACAGAATTATCTTTATATTCTCCCAATAAAAAATAGTATTACAAAATGCTGTTATGTGAAGAAATAGCATGCAGAAAAGATGTATGATAGACAAGTGGCAGGCTACTAAATAATATAGAAATCATTATCGTTGTGGATTTCTTTGTGTTTGTGGCATTTGTCATCTTTTAAAAAAAAATGTATATGTGGTTGTGGTTTGTTTCCAGATAAATATTCACTTTTATGTCTAATAACATATTCATAAAATTTGATTCTTTTTCTTAAAGAGGCCTCCACTCAAATTGTATAAGCTTTAGAGTCCACATTGTTCTACCAGTTGGCTTCATATACAACAATGTAAATTCTAAGTTCAATGTAAATTCTAACTCCATATACCCAAAGCAGGCACTAAATGGGATGGAACGTAAGCAGAGTGTCTCAGAGTTAGGAAAAACATATGTCACAGGTAGTATGACAATTGCCATCCGCCCAGAAATGCAAGTTATACAATTGCCCGTAAAACCATCATCTAGAGTAGACTGGCATCCAGCAGACAGCTATCCAAAGATAGACATCAGAAAAGCTGCTTTCTAGTTGTATCCTTGTCTGTAATGATCTTCTAAACAAGAAGTATTCAGATGATTTCTCTGTGCTTTAGTTTCCTCATACTGAAAATGAGTTGACTTCTAGGACAATTCTCGTCTTTGCTCTCCACAGAAAATGTCACGAGGCCCATACCCAACTTATCCTATTTACTGAGATTCCCCAGAGGCCCTACACCGCACAGCCCCCTCTGACTCCAAATTACTGCTGCCCTGAATTCTTGATTGTCCAATTGATACCTCACCTCTGGCAACTGGAGTCCTCTCTCCTCCCTATCTGCCTAGGATATAGAGCCTCTTCATTTTCCAAAAGAACATTTAGACAAGGATATTTTTTTGCAGCAGTTTTTTACTGAATATTTTGCTAATTAAAGAAGAGTTTGGCACAGTGCTGGGCCAAATATTATTTTGAATGCGATATCAGATATCACTGTATTTCAAAATTTATCAAACATGTCCTGCCCAGGAAGTACTCCTCCTTAGGCCATGAATGTTCTTAGGACCCAAGCTTTTCCCATCCTGGGACCTCATCTCTAGAACCTTCCTCCCATTTCCTCTTTCAGGTTGCTACACCCTTTCTGAAACCAATTGACAGTGGTAAAAATTCATCATACTTTGCTGCGTATATTTTAATCTTTATTTTAATTTGCACTAAGCTTTAATCTTTTTCTTTTTGGCTAAATTGGTCCCATATAGAAAATAGCCTAAGGTATTTCTTATGAGGTATAAATAAGGATATTCTTCCTAAGGCTACATTTTGTGTCTCTTTGGGCATTTTAAAAATAATTCTCTCTCAAAAAAGAATTTATTCATCTGGGTTCTTCCCCAGATAACCAACTGAAAGTACAGGCAGTCTTTTGGAGTATAAAAAGCTTTTCCTGTCTGCGTGCAGTGGCTCATGCCTGCAATCCCAGCACTTTGGGAAGCGAGGAGAGAGAATCACTTGAGCCCAGGAGTTGGAGACCAGACCAGACTGACCAACATGGCAAAACTCCATCTATACAAAATAAAATACAAAATGTAGCTGGGAGTAGTGGCTGGCACACCTGTGGTCCCAGCTACTTAGGAGGCTGAAGTGGGAGAATTGCTTAAGCCCAGGAGGCAGAGGTTGCAGTGAGCCATATTTGCTCCACTGTACTCCAGCCTGGGTGATTGAGTGAGAACTTGTCTCAAAAAAAGAAAACAAAAAACGAAACAAAACAAAACAAAAAAACACTTTTCCCAGTAGCAGGTTTTGCATTAGAAAACTTGTAAAAATTAAGAGAAAAACTATTGTAAAACCTTTTTAAAAATCAAAATGTGATACCAAAGTATCATAAAATGTATACGCATAAAATAGAGCTGTCGTTTATTAGGTTATTTCTAGTAAAAAAAATGGTATTTCTGCTACCTCTAGAGTTATTCTGAACTTTCTTTTTCCTGCCATTGAATCAAGTCCTGAAACAAGAATACAGCTAGTTACACCACTTTATAAGCCACTGGAAGGAAAACCTTGCTATATTGCCATCCCAGGAGGAGCCATATGAAAGTTTTACCTCACATATCAATCTGCTTACCCAGGACTCAACTTTCTATATATGAAATGAGACCAAAAGATGAAAGTCAGAAGCAATATCCTCCTCAAAAATAGAACTTCCTTTTAAATAAGAGAATTATAGAATTATAAGTATCTTTAGAGATCATTTATTCTACTAGCCCGTTTCAAAAATAAGGAAAACTGAGACCCAAAGAACCTAATGGTCAGGTGAAGAAAATCATACTCCTGTTTGAGGCCAAGTTGGAAACCAATCCAGCTCTCCTGACCTTGGCTATTCTCATTTCTAAAATGTAATCTACTTACCTGAGTTTGGGATGCTAAAAATATTTATCATGGCCAGGCACAGTGAGTCACACCTGTAATCCCAGCACTTTGGGATGCAGAGGCGAGTGGATCACCTGAGGTCAGGAGTTCGAGATCAGCCTGGCCAACATGCTGAAATCCCGTCTCTACTAAAAGTACAAAAATTAGCTGGGTGTGGTGGCACTGTAGTCCCAGTGGCTGAGGCAGGAGAAGAACCCAGGAGGCGGAGGTTGCAGTGAGCCGAGATCATGCCACTACTCCAGCCTGGGTAACAGAGCAAGACTCTGTCTCAAAAAAATTTTTTTTTAATTAAGTATAAAGATATATATATATATATATATATATATATATATAAGGTTTTAGTTATTTGGGGACAGGCTGGAGCATGGACCAATGACACACCAATTCTAAATATCATTTCTAAGCTTAATCAAAATGATAATCTACTTGTTTTACAGTTTTTTAAACTTAAATTCGTTTGATATGCTTGGATTGTTATTATCTCTTTTTTCCCTTCAGAAATACAGTGTTGATTTATCAATGAACACTCAGTGTTATCAGCATTTAATTGCACGTGGGTTAATTGTGAAGCTAGGTGGTTTAAGAAAAGGATTAATCCCTTTATTATGGAAATAATTAGCTTCTAGTGGTTCCTTGGTATACCAAACTTCCTTGCCTGTGCAATGCTAGGTTAAACAGTCTGCTTTCCATCTAGGGGTTCATAGTGTTCCTGACAGCTAATCAAGGGCATTAAAAAAAAAAAAAAAAAAAAAAAAAAAAACAGAAAAAAAGCAGAAAATAGAAAAAGAGTAATCCCCACATCATATTAGCACTACAAGAACAGATCTCAAACTCTGTATTTCTGAGGAACTGTATTAGTCATGGTCTCTTGGTTACAAATGACAGAAACTCACTTGCATTGTAGGCAAAATAGGGAAATTATTGGAGGGATACTGATGTATCTTATATAAAAACTAGAAGGAAAGGGAGTACAGCTGAGCCTCAAGGACAACTAGAACTACTGTCACCGTCTCTCATCTCTGCTTCTTTGTGCACTTTGATTTCATTCTCTGAGACTAACTTAAAACACAGTAGGGAGCATGACTGCCAACAGCTTCCCTGCCTTATACTCTCAGCACTCAGAGGGTGTTCAAGCTTTGAAAGTCCCAGGGAAGAACATAATTGGCCCAGCTTGGGTAGATGCTCCTTCCTAGACAACTCGATAGTGGTCAGGCAGGCTGGGATACTATACTTTTTTCACAGCTGCAAAAAGGAAGTGCTGCTTTCAGCAGAAAAGAAAAGTGCTTGGAAGATCAAAAATTAAAAATAATTTAATATCTACTAAAAACATTTTCATTTAGGGGAACTATGAATATATCACAAGATTCAGTTGTGTATAAGTGGGGCTGGTCTCTGTTTCCAAATTTAATAGCTCTGAGACCTTGTGCCACTATCTTAATCATTCCATTAAACTCCCTTGACCTCAGTAACTAATTCATAAAATGGGAATAAATAATTTAAGTCACTGAAGGCAGGAGACTAGACCAGGGATGTGGCAGCCATGGGCATGGACCTTGCAAACCTCCTCCACGAGGAGCAAACTTGACCAAGGGCTAAGCTTCTGCCCCTTGAAACCCATTGCCTGATGTTGTCAAGGCTGCTCTTAGGCAACGATTGAGTATAGGGGGAATGGCACACCCATTCCTGGCAACATAATACTTCACAGTACCCCCAATGTCTTCCAACCTTGACTCTCCCCAACAACTTTGCTGCATTTTTCTTAGACTGCATGGCAGTCTACGAAGCTTTTATCTAACTTTCTCCCCCTCTTCTTCACATGGTAATCAGACTTACATGATAGTGCAATTGATCTCTCAGTCTTTCTTTACTCCCCCCGTTTCCGTTCACACAAGCATTGCCCCTAATAAATTCCTTGCATATTTAATCTTATCTTCATACTTGCTTCTCAGAGGACCTAGACTAATAATATGAGTTGGCATAAAGTTTTTTTTCATAATCTAGGAAATGATTTTATGCTTTTCATCTAGGGTAACAGTCTCCTTAAAGAACTGAATCAACTAGGAAAAAAAAAAAGTGTTAAGTCCAATTACCCTTCCCAGGCCTACTATATTAAAGTCCCCGAAAGCTTAGACCTAAAATTCTGCATGTTATTTTTTTAAAATTTTGGGGGTTTGGGGGATGAGTGAGCTCTTGCAGTCAGTATGGTACCTATTAGAGATGTTCAATATTTCCTTTACAGCCACCACTGGCCCGTCTTCCCCCCATTAATGCTTCTCTGCATGAAGGCACTCAGTAGGATTCAACTCCCTGACTCCTTCATGATTGAGGGAGGAAACATATTATTATTTTTGGCCAATTCATTTTTAAAGGAACTATATGTCATTCTCAGGCAAGAATATTAAATTACCAGTGTTAGGCCCTCTAGATTAATGCTATTCCAAGTGTGGGCAACAAATTGGGTGCCAGTCCACCCACCAATTTTTCCTAGTCCTTGACAAGATTACTACAGAGATGGAAATGATTATTTAGAAACCTTTATAGTAGTTTAACTTTGTTGCAACATCCAAACATGTTTTCTGTAATTTACTTTTATTATATTTCATAAAAGTACTGGTCCACAACAGAGTGAAACTAAAATAAATAAATAAAAATTGGTCCTTCACCACAGATAGTTAGACAGGTATTGCTTTAGAGCTTTCACTCCCCCCTGGCACCAGGAACAGCAGTATTCAAGATTCTGGCCACTCAACCAACTTGGATCCAAGAAAAACTGAGTGGAAACTCACTTTATCCCCACCCTGCCTTCAGGCCTAGGTGAACCCACCATGGAAATTTAATTTAAATGAGAAATAAACTTTTGTTGGGTATACTAGTCCCGGTTCTCATGCTGCTATGAAGAAATACCCAAGACTGGGTAATTTATAAAGGAAAGAGGTTTAATTGACTCACAGTTCCGCGGTTGCCGGGAGCCTCAGGAAACTTACAATCATGGTGGAAGGGGAAGCAATTACGTCTTTCTTTACATGGCAGCAGGAAGGAGAAGAATGAGTGAAGGGAAGAAAAGCCCTTTATAAAATTATCAGATCTGGTGAGAACTAACTCACTATCACAAGAACAGCATTGGGGAACCACCCCCATGATCCAATTACCTCCCACTGGGTCCCTCCTACCACACATGGGGATTATGGTACCTACAATTCAAGATGAGATTTGGCTGGGGACACAGCCAAGCCACATCATTGGGTTAAGCCACTAAGATCTGGAAATTATTTATTTCTACAGCAAAATTTAGTTCATCTCAGCTGATATAATCTCATAAATTAGGACCAACTGCACAAGATGAAAATAAAAATCTAGTTAATATAGTAACAAATCAAGGGAAACCTCTGTGTGTCTTGTGATTCCCCAGCCAAAGAGAGAGGATGTTAATTTACAGTTTAAAAATATACCTAAATTATGTATAAAGAGGTTTTTTTTAAAAAAATTAGAAAATAGAGAAATAGTAACTAAGTAATAAACATGGAAAGCCAAATAGCAGCCAACAGAAGTAATTGTTTATCAACAAAAATCCTATTTGGATCATTGATTTACATCCTCCTGATGATGATGATGATGATGAAAGAAAGGACTTCCATTTAAAACAAAAGCTAATAATCACAGTAAGTTTGGCTCAGCAAAGGAACTAGGAATTACTCTGCTATGCCTTTTGCCCTTTCCTTTTACTCAATAACTTGATGAGTCACTTTGAATATTAAAGATAGACTGCAAAATCATTTCTAAGGAGACAGTAAAACAAAAAGATCATTAAACTATTTAACATAATAAGTGAACAAGAATTTAAGATCCTCAGAGAAAAAAAAGGTAGATAGGGAGGAAGAAAGAGCTTAGATACCAGGTTGGCTGAAGCTTACAGAGAAATGTCAGTGCTATAAATGAAGGTTTGTGTCCTCCCAACAATCATATATTGAAACCTCATCCCCAATAGGATGGTATGTGAAGATGAGACCTTTGGGAAATGAATAGGTATGGAATTAGTGTCCTTGTAAAGGAGACCTCAGAGAACTCCATTGCTCCTCTGCCATGTGAGGACACAGTGGAAAGATGATAGCTATGCAGGAATGAAAAAGCAAGTCCTCAACAGCCTCCAAATCTGCCTGTGCCATGATCTTGGACTCCCAGCCTCCAGAACTGTGAGAAATCAATTTCTGTTGTTTATATACCACACAGTCTATAGTTTTCTGTTTTCACAGCTTAAACAAACTAAGACAGTCAGCCACTGAGAAATCCCTAACAGGGGAACCAATGGAACTGTCATAATTTTAAGCTGTTTGTATTGTTGAGATGTAAATGTTCTGCTGCCCTATGCATTCATAGAGCTTTGGATTGGTGGTATCTTAGGATGGAGTCATTGAGAAGGCACCGCGTGTCGGGTCATTTCAGTAAGAAAATTCCCACATTGAACTCAGAAGAAGCAAGAACTTTAAGTCAATCTCAATTTGAAGAAAATCTGAGCTAGCCCTTGAATCCCCTGCAATACACAGATGGAGATTTTAGTCAATTACATTTTAATCTGAAAGGACAGAGCAACCCTAGTTAATATCTAAACCGTAATGATAATAGCTAAGATTTGAGTGTGTAAAAAACTTGGAATAAGCAAATAAGATTACTTTCTAGTGGAAAGTTATGCACTTTGCAGAGCACATTATTTGGGGTCATCTAATTCTGGCTTTTCATCATCTTTGAGCTATTTTTCAACTTTGTAAGTTGTAGAAAATTACAGTGCAATGCAAAAGACTGTAGACAATGAACATGCAAATGAATCATCTGGTGGAGGAACAACTGCTCTCCCCCAAGCCATTTTGTGTCAATTTGTAAATTAATTTTGTAATTTCTGATCTACAAACCTCTGTTTCCTTTATATTTTCTTTGAGCCACCTAAAATATCTGCTTGACTCCCTCACTAATAATGAGTTAAGGAAAATCTTTAGCATATGTTTATTTTATATCTGTATGAAAATCATTTTATCTATTTTTAATTAATTTTTTTAACAAAAATGCTTGTTGTAAGCCAAACATTACACTAAACTTTTTATATGTAGCACCTCACATCATCTTCCACACACCCGAAGAGTTGGGTGCTACTGTTATTTCCATTTTGTAAATTAGGGCCAACAAATGACAGCCCAGTGGGTGAAGTCAGGCCTGTCAATGTTTTCCTGCAGCCTGATGTTGCCTACAAAGTGTTACTGGGAACACAGAATACCCAGTAGTTTATATATAATCTATAGCTCTTTTTGCCATACAACAGCAGGACTGACTAGTTGTAACAGAGACAGTATGGCCCATGAAGCCTAAAATATTTAGTATTTGTCCCTCTAAAAAAATAGATGACTGGCCTGTAGAGATGGGAAGAATAGGTTTTGAAAATGTATAAAAATTACCCAAATTCACACTGTTAGTAAGTGCTAAAGCCCAAACTCATTATCCCCTTCCTATATATCCTCAGAGGTCAGTGATCCTCGTTCTACTTTTCCAGAACCAGATTTGCTTCTAAATGACATAATTTTGAGTTTTTTAAAGACAAGCCCCTCCTGCCACCATTTGCATTCTCTTACGCTTGAGATTTCTTGAGGAAGGGATAATTCTTTCATGCAACAGTGAAAGATAAGGTTTAAAAAGAAACATGCCTGAAAGAAAAATATATATAAGCAGTTAAATTTGTGTGAAGGTGGGAATGACTGGGAATAGACTCCATTCCCTGAGTAGAGAAAGAGGTCAAGTCATTTATGTACACCTGGAGAGAAAACAAGGAATGATGGTTTAAAGGGAGGTTGGCAAAAAAACAAAAATGAGGTTGCCTAAGGGCAGTCAGGCATCTAACTCAATACACCTCCATGGTTTACTCTTCCTTACCACCTCCAATCTGTTTTGTGTTTTGTTGTCAAAAGCGAAGGTAAAATGTGTTGTTACAACAGTAACCTCTTATCAGCCTGCGTCAGCCTCTGAGAGTCTGGATGGAAACGGCAAGAGAGCAATTGTTATATCTAAAGCTGTTCTGTGATGTTTAACAAGTTTCCTTTTGGAATATTGTCATCCCACCCTCCTCCTATCTCCTGCTCCCTGATCCTATATGACCCCAATTAGTGTGTCTCAGGGATTGGGGGTGGACATAATTTCCTTCAAAAAAACAATTGCTCAGAACTGTAAAATAAGTGAGGTCTGCTCAGCTCTCATGTCTTCATTATAATTTTCCAAAAACTACAAATAAGCAAAAAGGCCAGGGTGTCAACGAAAAGGATAATCAGAATTTGCAGGCAATGAAAGTCATATAGAGAGGATTCCAACTAAAAGTGTTCTCACAATTAATTCACCAGCAATTCAGTGCTATTAATTGAATGAGAGGGCTACAGTTTTTTGATACTGTTTTTATTCCTTCCAAAAACATGAGGCAAAAATTCTACCAAAGAACAATTTCCTCTCCTTACCTCAATTTGTCTGTATCTTGTCTTGAGGACACAGAAAAATCTGTTCAAAACAAATGATGTAAATTACAGCAGCAGAAGGATAGCTAAGAATTAGGATCGCATGGTGACCAGTAAGAAAACTCATCCTTTTATGTATACCAACATTCTCTGAGATAGATACAGTTGGTTCTCATTGTTCATAGTACTTAGGTTCTATAAAGTCACCGCAAACGCTGACTTAGCAAATACTGAATCATTGCTCCTAGGGGAAATACAGAGGTAGGTTTCTGTAAGCATTTTTTGTCAAATGATAATACAAAACCTTGTTTTATGTGTTTCTGTTTAAAGATACCTTATTGAATATATATTGTCTATTCATTAACATTGGACTCACAGCCATCAGCACTATAAATCATGATGGAACAAAGCTTATCTAACACACATATTTTCTCCTAAGGCACATCAGAGCCTTCTCACCCTTAGAACACTAGACAGTACTTCAGCACTTCATATGGGAGTTATTTTAAATAGCAAAGTCAACAATAAAAAGCACAAAAATGCAAAAACACAGTGACACAAAATAAACCATGAAAAGAACACTTTGTTACAGTTCAAAAACCGAAACAGAAAGGTAGAACACATCTTTGCTGGACCTCAGCTGCAAATTTTTTGTCACCCTGCCCATACGCATGTTCAAAAATTACCGCAAAAGCACCTCAAGTATTGATTGTGAGGTTGCAAATAACTTTTAGCAAGTAGATGGCTATGGTCTACTATGCCCCTCAAAATTTATGTGTTGAAACTTCATGGCCAATGGGATAGCATAATATTAAGAGGTGGGGCCTTTAGGAAGTACTTAAGTGATGAGGGTGGAGCCCTCATGAATGGTATTAGGGACCTTATGAAAGGGCTTAGAGGAATAGTTCCACTCTCTTCTGCTCTTCTATCATGTGAGGGCATAGTGCTTATCCTCTTTTGCCTTTCCCTTCTTTCTACTGTGTGAACACAGCATCCATCACCTCTGAAGGGTGTAGCAATGAGGTGCTGTCTTGGAAGCAGAAAGCAGCCTTTACCAAACACTGAATCTGCTAGTGCCTTGATCTTGGACTTCTCAGCCTCCAGACCTATGTGAAACAAGTATCTATTGTTTATAAATTACTCACTCAGTGATGTTTTATTGTAGCATCAAAAACTGACTAAGACCAGAAATTGGTACCACAGTACTGGGATGCTGCTGTAACAAAAACTTAAAAATGTGGAAGTGGCTTTGGAACTGTGTGACAGGTAGAGAAGCAAGAAGAATTTGGAACTGCATATTAGAAAAAGCCTAGTCTACTGTGAAAAGAGTGTTAAGGGTAATTCTGTTGATATTTTAGAATACAAGAGCTACAGACAGCCTAAATCTTCTTAGAAATTACTTCAGTGTTGGTGACCAGAACGACTGTAGAAACATGAACAGTAAAGGCCATGCTGGTGAGGTCTTAGATGAAAATGAGAAATACCTTTTTGAAAACTGGAGGAAAGGTCATCTTTGTTACAAAGTGGCAAAAAAGCAGGCTGAATTATGTCCACGTCCTCACACTCTGTGGAAGACAGGATTTAAGAGCAATGAACTAGGATATTTGGCAGAAGAAATGTCCAAGCAAAGAGTTCAGGGTACTGCAGGGCTTCTCTACTTCTAGTGAAATGTGAGAAAGAGGAACGAATTAAAGGTAGTAATTTATAATCAAAAAAGAAGTAGAACTTAAATGATTTGGGAAATTCTCACCCGGGCAATGTAAAGAATTTTTAAAAAGCATGTTTGGGAGAGCATATCAAAGGTGTGGCCAAGTGAGATTAGGCCACTAAGGAGATTACATTACACAAATCTCCTTAGTGACCTAATCTCACTTGGCCACACCTTCGTATTCTCTAGTCTCCTTTGATAAGGAGATTAGTGAAGAGAGAAGGAAGCGGGATGCTCTTCATCAAGACAATGGAAGAGTATCACTGAAGACATTTCAGAAATCTTTGAGGCTGCCACTCCCATCACAGGCCCAGAGTATCAAGGCCTTGGGGACAGAACAGTTTCAACGGAGGGGCTCAAGGTGCCTATAGAACTTGAGGCTCACTGTCCAGCACTACCTCAAGTCTGCTCTCTGCATTCTGGCACGAAACTTCTTAGCCACCCCAGCTATGGCTCAAGCAGACCCAGGTATAACTTGGGCTGCGGCTTCAGGAGACACAGTAAGTAAGCCCTGATGGCATCCACATAGTACTAACTCTGTAGGAGTACAGAGTGCAAGACCTGTGGGGACATGGCTGACTTCACCTAGATTTCAAAGGACATCTCAAAGAACCCCAGGGCCCAGGCAGAGAACTGCCACAGAGTTGAGGCTACCACTGGGATTTTCTACTAGCATAATGCCCAGTGGAGCCACGTGATCAGGGCTGCTGAAGAAGGTGTCCACTAGGACAATGTCTAGAGGAGTCTTGGAAGTAATGCTGCCCCACAAGACCTCACAACTGTAGAGCCAACTGAAAGCATCACTAGCCTGGGAGACCTGCAGGTACCCACATCCAACCTATAAGAGCTGCTGTGAGTTGTGTCCAACAAAGCTGGTAGGGCAGGCCCCCTCAGTGCCTAGCTTCTGCCCCAGTATTTCTAGAGGGTGAGATGTGGAGTCAAAGGTTATTCTCAAGCCTCAAGATTTAATGCTGTTTGCCTTGCTAGGTTTAGGACTTACTTGGGACCTGTTGGTCCTTTCTTATTTCCTGTTGCTGTCTTTTCTAATGTCTATCCTATGCCTGTCCCACCACTGGATCTTGGAAATATATAACGTTTGCTGTCACACATTTGCAGATGGAGAGCAGTTTTCCTTAAGATGAATCTTACTTGGTGTCTCATATCTGATTTGGATAACTCTGAACTTAAGACTTTTGAGTTGATGTTGGAACAAGTTTAGACTTTTGGGGTTACTAGAATAGAATGAAAGCATTTTGTGTGCAAGAAGAATATGAATTCATGGGGTCGGAGACAGAATGCTATGGTCTGAATGCATGCCCCAAAGTTTACATGTTGAAACTTTATGGCCAACATGATAGTATTAACAGGAACATGTAGGAGGTGATTAAGTCATGATGATGGAGCCCTCACAGATGGGATTAGGGCTTTTATGGGATTTGGACTTGAGGGAGGAGGTTCACTATTTGCTGTTTTTCCTCCATGGAAGGACACAGCATTTCTGCCCTCTGGAGGATGCTACCACAAGCCATCATCTTGGAAACAGGGAGCAGCCCTCGCCAGAGACTGAACCTGCCAGCACACTGATCTTGAACTTCTCAGCCTCCAGAACTGTGAGAAATAAATTTCCATATTTTATAAATTACCCAGTCTGTGCATTTTGTTGTAGCAGCACAAACGGACTAATATGTAGATGTATTTGCAAATATGGAATTCACAAATAATGAGGATTGACTGTATCATTTTTTCCTTAGAAACAGCATATGCAGCAAATACACCTTTGGGATAATACAAACAGATCAGCATTGCCAAAATATATAAGATAAACATTTTTTAATTCTAAATACCTCAGGGACAGGTATCAAATACAGTGGTTTCTTTAAGGAGAATGTCAAGCTGGACAATGGTATGAAAGATTATTGAACCAGGAAAACGTTGACTGCTTCATTACTTGGCAGGCATTGTGTGAAACGGTGGCGATTCTTGACATCCAGGAAGCTGGCAGAGTAATTGATTTCCCAGTTCTCAAAAACTAATACCTAAAATCCAATCTCAAGCAGCCCTAAGGGTTTCTTGAAGTGCCCCTCCAAAAGTCCTGAAATCTTCAGTACATTAACCTTGAGAATATTAAAAGTCTTCTAGGACTAAATCCCTTATGTATAATGAGCCTGTTAAGGGCTTGAGTCAAAAGTAAAAATAAAAATACTAATAGTTAAGAAGTCAACAAAAACCAGTACTCGCTATTTTGCATATTATTAAAAAAATGCGTTTCAGTAAAAACTGTGCATTTTCTACATATAGCACATCCTTCCAGGTTATCAAATTCTATCCTTTCATTGGTTTTGAGCTATTTTGTAACACTTTTGAGTTGTAAGTATAACAAATAGACATGTAAATTTTGTCTGATCTGATAGAGATTTAATTGACTCCCCTACCCTGCAGGGCAAAAATAGTTTTTGCCTCCACTGGCAATTCATTTTAACATGTTTTTGCTTGCCAGATAAGTTTGTGCTTTTTTCAACTTTTTCTTCAAACCAATTATAACATCTGCCTGGTTTCCGCTGTTAAGAAGGACAAACTTTTCTACTACCCTGTTAGTTTTCTCCTGGGGCCCTGAAAATTAAACTAAAAAAGAAAGGTTAACAGGAGAAATGGTACACAATTTTTATTAAAATTTATGTGCATGACAGTTCATAGAAAAGAAGTGAAACGCAAAGAAATAGTTAGACTCAGGGACTTACATATCATTTTAAGAAAGGAAGAGAGGGTTGGGCTTTAAGGAATGATAAATCATGGGAAAATGACCAGGAAATATATGGGGGAACTAATAGAAGATAAAGTTTATTTTAGTAAGGTTTGCTTATGCAAACTCATCTTGGTGTCAGCTCTCCATCTCAGGAAATAAGAGTGTTCTTCTCTTCCTGGTACCCGAGAGGATACCTTCACAAACGGAAATGCATGCCCTGCTTTTAAGCAGCTAACAGAAGAGTTCTCTGCCCTTCCTTTCCCAATGCCCTTCAGCTCAAAATAATCTTTATACCAAAGTGGCATATTTTGGGGTGGCATATTCTGATCCCCTTCAATTCATATATGAGTAAAATAAAATATTTAACCCAGCACCTTTAGAGCGGTTTCCAGGGCCTTAATTTTACTGTGTTCTGTGGGAGGCACATGAGAAACAGGAAGTCATATGTTTGCTAAGTCTTACATGCAATAGTTCAGACACTACTTACAAAGTAAGTATGCCTGTGTACATGTAAAAGAGAGAGAGAGAGAGAAAGAAAGAGAGAGAGAGTTCCTCCGTTACTCTATTATGTAAGTTAACATTCCAGAGAATGATTGGTAGCAATTGTTGGACTTTTTACTAAGTAGCTTCTCTAACAATTATCAATGAACATGCAGAAATTCATGGCTGGCCAGGACTCCAGGAAATCTGAGAGACATTGTCATATACAGGCTAATCATAGTTTCTGCATTCCTTCTACTCTCCATACTTGGCATTTAATCACTATCTAGAAGCTCAGCTCTACCTTCAGAATAGCAGTCATGCAGCTATCCCGACCTAAAGAGGGTTCTAAACTATTCCAGTTCACTATGCCTCTATTCAGACTCAAATCCTTCCCGCTGCTTAGGCAACACAGATGCAATCTCTTCTTTCCAATAACTATGCTTTAACCTTACTTCCAAACCCCACTCCCTTGCAAATATTCTTTTTGTATACATGTTGTGGGCATTTGTTCATTAGGGGTCGTCTAGTAGTCAATCTCCTCCTCCCTATTTACATCGTGATCTTCTTAAAGAGGAAATTCTCCCTTACAAGTATTCTTGATGGAAGGTAGTGCTCACCTCCTGCTTCCTAACCCAAAGGAATTGCACTTTTTTTCTCCCTGTCCTGGCATAGCCAGTGAGGTGGGTACGTTACCTAGTCTCAGTCAATCATATGTCATGTGCATTTGCATTTGAGAATATTCAATTCTACTGGATAAATAAGTTTGTAGTTTATAAAACATAGGCAAAACCCTTTAAGGTATTTTAAGTATAGGTAAGTAGCTGGTAAGCAAAAATTTGTTAGGTGGAGGTAGAACTTAAGGGGCGTGGTAATAGGAAGTTAACAAAGAGAGAATATATGCATCAGAGAGGAATGAAAGGAGCAACAAATGTTGAATGTTCATGAGGCACCTGGACACTAAGCACACATGAGGCTATATAGAAGGCACTGGATACTAAGCACACATGAGGCTATATGCAAGGCACTGGATACTAAGCACACATGAGGCTATATAGAAGGCAGTAAATATTCAGGATACATTATATATGAACACTTACCATTCATGAGGCTTTAAATAATCACTCAATAGTGACACTCATTCTGGCTCCTTGTGTCCTCTGCCCCACAAAAAACAAATAAAACCCATGGCTGCTCATCAAGTTAATTGGTAAGCTCCAGCTGTGGCCAGCAAGTGCAAGTGTGTGCCATTGACACACAGTGTCATCCATCTGTGGATTCCTTTACTCAAACCTCAGCTCTGGTCCTCATAACCATACATTGTTGCTTTGTCTCTCTTGCTTTGTCTCGCTTTGTCGCCCAGGTTGGAGTGCAGTGGTGCGATCTCAGCTCACTGCAACCTCTGCCTCTCAGGTTCAAGTGATTTTCTTGCCTCAGCCTCCCAAGTAACTGGGATTACAGGCATGTGCCACCACACCCAGATAAAGTTTGTATTTTTAGTATAGGCAGGATTTCACCATGTTGGCCAGGCTGGTCTCAAACTTCTGACCTCAGGTGATCCACCTGCCTCAACCTCCCAAAGTGCTGGGATTACAGGTGTGAGCCACCACGCCTGGCCTTAACCACACTTTTGAAAGACTGATGTGACAGGATATATGAACATTGCATGTTCTAAGATTCAGATTGTGTTGTCCTTCCATCCCACATGCACTTTTCCTAAGTCAGTTAAGTTACCCCATGCCTTTCCCCTTGCTTCTCTGTTTGTTTTCACTTCATTGGATTGAATAAATGTCATCGGAGCACCTTAATTTGTTCTGCAAATCTTTCTGTTCTATGTCCTTTAGGATAGTCAACCTGGTAGTGCATCCTCACCTCCCCTTGGTATCATCTGATTTTTTAATGTTTGCCTATCTGGTGAGTGTATACTAATAACTCATTGTGGTTTTATTTTTGCCTTATTATCAATAAGGCTGAGGACCTTTTCATAAATTTTTTAGCCACTTCAATTTTCTATTTTGCTAAATGCCTATCCAGGTCATGTGTACAAATTTCTATTGAGCTGTATCGCTTTTTCTTATTTCATATTTGTGGGAAGTCTTTATTAATTTTGGATCCAGATCTTTGGTTGTTAAGCATCACAAATATTATCTTCTCTGCTGTTTTACTCTTTTAAGGAGTCTTTGATGTATCTAGTTCTTAATTTTAACATATTAAGGAAAAACAATCTTTTCCTTCATAGATAGCATTTTTTGTGTCTCACAGGAAAATCCTTTCTTACTGACTCCATGAAGATATTTTCCTGCTTTACCTTCTAAAGCTTTATAATTTTATCTTTCACATGTAGGACTTTAATCCACTGGGAATTGATTTTGTGTGAATGTCCTTGCTTTTGTTCCAAGCCAGGTTTTCAAGCCTCCAATCAATTTTGAAAGTCACCAGTCACCTTATAATAAATTCTCGTTTTGCTTCAGATAGCCAGCATAAGTTTCTGTTGCTTTCAATCAAGAGCCCTGGCTGATAAAATGGACTACTGCCTTGGCTCCCATTCCTGGAGCCCTGCCTTTTAACGCCAGTCCAGTGCTGTGCTCTGAGACCAGATACAGACTGGTTTTTGTCCATGGTTTGGACTATGCCCAAAGTTTGCCATACCCTGTGATCTTGTACCTTACCCAGCAGACTACTTCATATTTCTGAACCTGCAGCTGGATTGGTTCCACTGGCTTCTGTCTCATTGCCAGTTCCACTGGTAAAAAGCTATGCTCCACTGATTCTCAAGATACCACATGAAATTGTGAGCCAGCCCTTAGACACTGAGCTGGAAGAGTGAGAGGCCCACAGAAAGAGGGTAACAGAGATAACATTCATAAGCCATCACCAATTGACGTCATCTGCTAAGCCAGACAAGTAAAAGCAGGCTTAACTCCCAGTTGGGGATTTCAGATCTTATTGCTGTGCTTTGTGTCTTCTATCAGGAGACCATGCAGGAAGATTCACATTTTACTTCTTTCCAAGTGGTTTATTGATTTGTGGATTCAGCGAAATGTGCATCAACTGAACTAACTATTCCCTTTAAGTAAAGGGGAGGGGGAAAGGGTTTCACACTGTGCTGAAATTAACAGGCACAACAGAACTGCCTCTTAGAGTTCAGTCACAACACAATAGATGCGCACAGTATGGGAGCAATCTGGCTATTAAATAGCTCCACTTCGTCCTTAGCGATCAAAACAGTGTGTTCTGATTTCTTCTTTCTTTGTTTTCATCCTCCCTATCCTCACCGCCCCCAAGACACTCATATTTCAGAGATTATGTGCACTATTTAACAGAAAATAGATTTCTTTTCCCTCTTCCACTTTCCGTTTATATCTCCAGGTTTTGTTTTTTCTCACTACTTGTAAATATATAGGAAACTTTAGATATTGTCTTCCTTGAGGACTGCTTAACTTCATATCTCTGATTAAGTCACAGTGGAAATAATGTCTAAGACAAGACAAGATGGCGAAAATACCACATTCAATCAATGAAATTTTCCTTATGAAAATGCAAGCACTGTTCTCATATGAGGATGTGATTTCACTGGCCTGTTGCTTGTTTTTCTCTTGATAAGGAATAGATAATCTTCTTCCATGATGTCTGCCTATGGGCTCTTGTGACTAACTGGAAGACTTTGCAATTTTATGACCTTTACAGACTTCAATGTCTGTTGACATAATCACTTAATTTTCTCTCAAAAATAGTAAGATAGGTAAGACCTGTAGCACTCTCTTCCGCTTCTTGAAAAAGAAACTGAAGCCCAGAAAGAATTAACGGATGACTCAAGGTACACCCAGGACCCAATTTAGACTTACCTGACTCCTTGGCTAGTGTTCTTTCTAAGATAATTGTCTAATAATGAAAAGGCTCTCTATGTGGCTAAAATAATATTTGTTTTATGAAAAACTTGTATTCTTACCAAAAATTAAACTGGCAACATTAGCCATCTTCATAGGTTCTTAAATCACCTTTCATACTTGGCTTAAGCATTCTATTATATAGATTATAAAGAAAAGAATTGTAAAGTAATACTATTAATAAATATGGTTACCATGTGCCAGGATTCTAGGAGTATCTAGTACATTGAATACAATCTTATTTGAGGTAGGGTTTTGGTTTTTTTGTTTTGTTTTGTTTTTTGTTTTGGCAATTCAGGTTCAAAAGTTAACTCATTACTGAGATTCAAAAGCCAAACATATTCCACTAGAATGTATTTAAACAAGAAAGGTCAAATTCCAGACTTCCATCTTTATTAGCATACAGATTGAGTAAACAGGCTTTTTGGAAACATATTTAGGTCTTTATGACTGTACAAAAGAAGCAGGGGATGGTTGGTTTCAGGGCACAAATCTGATAACACAATCTGTCCCTTTTATTTTTTGAATATTTAGCTATTAATTTCAAGGCTGGGTGAAATTCCACTGCTTTCAAGTATTTGTTTAAATAGGATTATAAGAAATGAAAGAAGAATGTTTAAGAAATTTTACTGTATATGTGTAAGTAGGTTTTTAAATGTTCTACTCTGGTTATCGTGACTCTTCTAAAAGAACAAAGGGAATTAATTCCTTTTTTGCATGCTATAGCTTATTTAATTCCATTCACTTGTGGATTCATTTTCCACTATTCATACAGTAACTACCATGTGTTTCTTATATTCTTGTATCAGACCGTAGGCTACAGTAGTAGGGGTGGGAAGTATAACCTCAGGGGTGAGCACAGAGGTCCCACAAAACAAGGACCAATCACCACCTTGAAAGTCAAGGCAAGCTTGCCAAAAGAGGTGATATCTAATCCTGGGAAAACAATAAGAACATTCTGTCTTAGTCCATGTGCTGCCATAACAGAATACCCAAGACTGGGTAATTTACAAAGAACAGAACTGTGTTTCTTATAGTTATAAAGGCTCGAAAGTCCAAAATCAAGGTTGTCAGCAGGTTTGGTGTCTGGAAAGGGCCCAGTCTCCACTCCCACAATGAAGGCTACATCCTCTTTAGGGGAAGGATGCTGTTCTTCACATGGCAGAAAAGAGGAAGAATGAGAATCTACTCCCAGAAGCGCTTTTTTAGTGACATGAATCCATTCATGGCCTAAATACCTCCCATTAGGCCCCAACTCCCAACACTGTTGCCTTGGAATTACATTTCCCATTTTTTGATGGGACAAAAACATTCATATCATAACATATGCTTACAGAAAATCCAATTTCTCTAGTTGTTCTGTGAACTTCAAAGCCTTCCCAGTGAATTAAGGACAGTGTGAAACAAGCACAAAATTTTGGAGACCTCCGGTTTTATGATTTCTGTCCTGGGGTCCCAAACAACTATAGTTCCATAAACTAGTTCCAATATTTCAAACAACCTAGTAGAAATCAAACTACCATTCTTTATTCTTGTCTGTTACTTACTGGCTGCTCTGACTCAGAACTTTTATACTAGTGTGACCCAGATGGCATCAGAGAAGACAGTCCTTCTGACAATTCATGTAATCTCCAACATTGTTCATAAAAATTACCCAAACCTCTCTATCTTGCTTCAAAGTCTATTTCTCTCTTGCTTCACTTAAACTACTTCTGAATGTTGGGCTTGATTATCCATCCTTCTATGGAGGAACCATCAGGTGGCTTTGGAAGCTTTAGCCCCATAATTTGAATCACCCCTTTCCCCACCATACACACAAATTTCTCCAAGAAAAAACCACCTTCAAAAAATTTTAAATGTTTTTTATACAAAAATAGCATAAAGAAATCACCTAGCATCCTCCTCAGATAAGGATGCTGGCTATAGCAGATGCTGTATGCAATATCCCTAACAAATCCATTTCTCCACTCTTGCAAAAAAAAATTATAGTGATAACATTCTTTTTTCAGACATGGGCAGCAAAACGCTCAGAAAAAATGGACCATTTTTCTCCCAAGGATTGAACTCTGATTAATTTAAGACTACCATGCCAGTGGTTGACTCAGATATGGATGGAAGATCTAATTCTGTCCAATGACATCTGTGAGCAAGTCAGTGAGGGGCTCCTGGAAAATATTTTCCTTATGATAAAGAGACAGATATCTCATAAAAACTATTCTTTATTTCTGCCTCTGAACATCTTTGAAAGTTTTGGGATGCCTTTGGATTCCTTTGATCAAGAACGTGATGCCATAGTGTGACCCTAAGTAAACAAGCATCAAGACAAAGCTAGCATCCTGGGTGTGGAAGAATAAGAAGTAAGAAAAAGCCTAGATTCTAGGTGACATCATTGATCCATTGTGTAACCTTGGAATTGCTCTGTCTCTGAACTTTTTAAAATTAAAATATAAAATTTCCTTCTAGTTTAAACATCCTCTATATGGAAAGTATAGAATCACCATTGTCTTCCTGCCCTTTTAATCTGACAACATTCCTATTTCCTTACCTTAAACTTTGGTTCTCCCTAAATAATTTAGCTGCAACTCACCATCCTTACCTCCCACTCCTTCTGGACTCCCTTCCAATCTAATAATACCAAGAGAACATACAGCTCAAGCTGATGGACACAAACTCTTACTTTGAGTCAACTGGCCCATCTTAGTCATTTGAGAGAAGACAGAAGATAAGGATATACTTCATTATGTATGCCTTTGATAGCAAATACATGAAAATAGAAATCACATGTTGCACAATTAGTTGTGGCAGACAAAAGTAGTTTAAAAGATAAAAATACATAAGCATTTTTTAAATATTCAAATTGATAAAGAATTTGAGAATCACTATTATAATTTAGGTATTGATTTTGGCCTCAAGGGAAAAAATCTAGAAGATGTGAGTCCCTTTATGACCTGGTCAACCCAAACCTTTTAAAAAATAACCTTTAATTCCAACTTTAGGTAGTTGTTCAAATAAAAAAATTCCAAATCCAGAAAAGGCTTAAGCTAAAAATCTATTTATACCACCAAATACTGGAAATCATCTAAATAATAAACAATGAGAGATAATCTCTTAAGTAGATTACGGTGTGGCAATATAATTAATACAGTAATTAAAATAGTATTCTAATATTTTGTTAGCATGAAAAATGCTAATTTGTTATATAAGGAAATAAAATATGGACAAGAGATGTATAATGTGCTTGTAAGAATTATACTTTGACAAAACCACATATAGAAAAAAATGACAAGATAAAAATATTGCTAAAATGTCAAAACAGTGACCATATTTGGTAGTAGAAAAATGGACCATTTTTTCTTTCTTCTTGATATTTTTCAGTACTTTCCAACTGTTCTTTTACAAAAGTTTATGAGCTCCTAAACCCAAGGTCATTGCCACACTTGTTGATTGGTGGCTTTCTCTCAGTCATTGCCTAAAACTGGACCAGGATAAATAAGGCATAATTAATATACAGAAAAATAAACTAGATGAAAACTGAAAGTTTCAAAGCAAACAACCCAGATGTTCCAAATTTCCAGATGTTTGTTGGAGAGTAAACTAAGTCACCACATCTTTAAGTGCCTAGTTTTATTTTCCACTTGGATGTTTTGCTTCCAAGTAGCTGGATGTTGAAACAACAAAGTCAGCTAAAATGTCTGAGAAAATGGAGCAGGTTGCTCTGGCAGAGAAACACACAGATACAAGTTTACCAAGCACCTGTCTGCACTACATCTGTGCTAGAGCAACCAAGTGCTCCCAAAGAAAGGTCCAGATTTGTAATATAAGTATGTCTGATTCAGTAGCTTCCTGGATGCCTCTACTAGTCTAGAGAGAAAGGGAGAAATATTACCATTGACACAAGATGAAAGGATGGTTGGGTTCTGTTAGGAATCTCTTGCAAGCCTCTATTCCTGTCTTCAAGGACTACAAAGCATGACTTAACTGACAACACAGACTGGGGCTTCCTAGAAGAGGCCCAGTTCCTCAGCTGCCTTCTGATCTCCTACTTGCCTGGAGAAGTGCCAAGGTTTAACATTTAAATCACCACGAAGGGAATTGGGCCCCTCTGAGTTGTTTCTATCCCATTGAGGCTGTCTAATAATAGCCTCAAACTTCCCAGGGGAATGGAAAACCCCAGTCTATTAGTACCAGAATCAGCTTACAAGCTGCAGCATCCTAGAATGAGAATTAGATGGGGAATCGGGAAACCTCACTTCTAATTCTGGCTCTGCTAGTAACAACTTGGACCTTAAGCAATCCACAAAAACCCTTAAGTCCCCAGATTCCTCATCTTTAGGAAGTTTATGGGTTTATCACTAAGGCCTCAATGATCCCACCTCCATATCTTTAAGTGTAACCTGGACATCTGCCACCCAGATGCCCACAGAATCTTTCCAGAATCACTCCTTACCTTAAAATGTGGAAATCCCAGCCCTCTCTCCATGTTTTCTGGAGGTTCCCTGGGAACATGTTTTCAGTCACCTCTTGCTCTAATGACCTCCAGCTGCTCCATTTTTCATTCCTCGCTTATCTTAAATCCAGTCAGACTCTCTTCCCTCTACATCTGTTTACCCCACACTTCCATATCTTGTTTATCTACTCTCTTCCATCCTTTGTTCTCTTTCTCCTCAAAGAGAAAGGCAAGGTCTGGAGAATTCACAACTGAAACAGTCAGCACCCAAAGCAAAACAGCCTTACGAATCAAAATGAGCCTGGCACATGGCTCATGCCTGTAATCCCAACAGTTGGGGATGCTGAGTCAGGAGGATCATTTGAGTCCAGGAATTTGAGACCAGTCTAGGTAACAGAGCCAGGCCCCATATCTACAAAAAATAGAAATAAAAATTATCCAGGCATGGTGGTACACACCTGTGGCCTCAGCTACTCGGGAGGCTGAGGCAGGAGGATCGCTTGAGCCCAGGAGGTGTTCTGAATTTGAAGGTAAGCAAAGAAACTTCAGAGGGAAAACAGAAGATGGGTTTGGAGAAGTCAGTGAGTGCAATTCCCTGACGCTTCAAAGGGGACAGAGGATTCACTCGGGGATAAGGAAGAAGCTGGAGAGTCAGTCACTAGAAAACAGAAAACATATCCTTTGAGCCTGTTTCAAAATGTGATTTAAATTTTTTTTTAAAAAGTATAAAACATTATTACAGGGTTTTGCAAAATGATTGGTTCTTTTTTATCGAAAGTGTCATGCAGAAGGCAATCCAAATGTCCAAAAAACTCTATTTCCCATTCAGAAGCCCAGGACAAGCTGTAGCTTCAGAACCAAGACTTTCTTCTTTTAGCCATGCTTATAATAGTACACATTGCCCTTGAAAACATTTTAAGGAAAACCAGAAAGCTCTGAAAAAATATCTTGCTGAAACAAGGAGAAGTGACAGTGACTGACTGGCTTGAACAATGTAAGATTAAGATTGTGCCTGCGGATAAAGTGACAGGAAAACCCTGGTGGGAATTGAACTAAAATTGCTTGCTGTCTCAGAAAAGAGCCTGGGCAGAAATGTCACCTTTTCACTCAAGGCATTGGCTTTAGGCTCTCTCCAAGTCACATTGACTGAGTTTCCTGACAACCACCCATTTTTCCTCTTTGAAGCCCCACAGTTCCAGACAACCGTCTGGAGGTTGAGCCCCCAGGTTATTTTATGGCCTTTCACGTCAGTCCGTCAACGGACTGGCTGGGGGAGCTCTGTGGGCAGAAACGGGTACGCTGGACCTGGATAAGTGTGGAATGCTGGCTACATTTTCCTCCCTCCCATGTATTCAGTGTGGGTGCCATGCCCACAGATGAAGGGGCAAAACACAGCTTTCCTTTCCTGGTGCATACACCACCAGTCATCAGCCCAGCTGTAGCAGTCATCCTTGATACCCACTTCTCCTCATCCCCTAAACCTATCCCTTCAGCAAATTGTACTAATCTAAGCACTGAAACATTGCCTGAATCTGCTCACATCTTTTCACTTTGATAATTACTCCTGTAACCTACCTCCCCTGAAGTTTAATATAACCTCATTTTGCCTTGGCAGTCCTTCAGTTTCCCTATACGTCTACACAGGGAGTTATTTTTATTTATTATGCTTGAGACGCATTGACATTCTGGAATGAGAGAATTGGAGTGTTTCATCATTTCTTGGAAAATCTCAAGCATTTCTTCAATCAAATCTCAATCAGATTTTCAATGTGTGCTTTATTCCATGTTTTTCTATGATCTCCTAGAACAATGACTGGATTCATGTTGGGTATCCTCATATTATCCTTCATGTCTCTTAAAATCGTGTACATATTGTCCACCTCCTTGCTGCATTCCATGCAACTTTTCTAGCTCCATCTTTCAGTTCAGTAATCTTTCTTTCAGTTGTGTCTAACTTGTTCATACTGTACATTGGTTCTAATGTTATTACCTTCTTCACCTTGTAAGTTATAGTTGGTTCTTTTTCAGATCTACCAGGTCAATGTTGATTGTTTCTTTCTAGTCTTTTTTTTTTAATTTAATTAAATATATTTATTTTATAATCTGTATTTGATCATTTCAATAGCTGTAATTTTGTGGTATGACTGTGGTTTGTTAGTTTTGCTGATTTCTCATATCTTTAGGATTGTGAGCTCATAATAGAATGCTGTGGAATTTTTGACTTCATCCCTCCAGGGAAGGTTTATATATGCATTTTTCAGTATCTTGAGAGTCTAATTAACACTAAATTTTAGGCTTTAGAGTTTCAGGGCTTCCAGAGATTAATTCAGAAACTAAATCTGTACGAGTGTGGGCTATGGTCAGCAGTTCTCAGAGGGGACTTTTTCATTTTCTGCAACGTTCAGAGCCAAAGTCAATATAGATAAGTATCCCTACAGCCATGCTCCTTTGGAAAGAGGGACAGATTTTTCCTAGTTTACCCAATGATGTCACTATTCCATGGGGCACCCAGCTTTTTACAGGACTTGCAGATATGACCTCCTACCATGCTTTGGCCCCATTAAAACTGAAATCGTTGGCTGTCAAGAATGGTAGATAACAGAACACCAGGGCCAACTCCTGCAACAGAGCATGTTTAACCCTGTGCATTCAATATTTACTTTCTGACTTTGGAGGAATTCCGTTACTTTTCCTTAAATTCCATTATACATTAAAGATAATGAGCTTTCTTTTTTTATCCAGTGTTTTCAGGTATGCTATGCAAGGAAGGTTTTCTACAAACTTACAATGTGCTATAGTCTGATACAACTTGTGATTGTCTCCTAACAGGTCCCTGACTTACTCTCACTTCATACAGTCTATTCTCTACTCAGAAGTCAGAGTTATCTTTTTTAAAATGCTCAATAAAGAGAAGCAATTAATAAAGATCTCACAAAGCTATTTTCAGAATCCCATTGGCAAACATTACCCTTCCCTTCCAGGACTGCTTAGGGAAAAGACCATGACTAAATATGCATTACACTTCAGTGGCATATGTAACCTGGCTGTCAGCCTTGAATTCTCTCAAGTCATTCAGCTTGCTGAATTTCCTTGTCCCTTGAGATGGAAGCTAAGAATTGGCTTACATTTCTATCGCAGCACTAGCCCTTGAGATTCTTAGAGGACTTACTTTTCTCTTTAGTATCTCAGGTTCCAAGTACCTGCATCTGCTGAGTTTATAATCTGTCCTTCATGTTACCTTCTGGTGTGTTCTCCCTTCTCTCTTAGTGTGACCCAGTGGGCACTACCTCAGTTCTGTCACTCTATAACATAACACTGAGCAGGTTGTATTAAGTCATTTAAAGGACATAAGTTTTGAAAAAAGAATGGTACCCACAAGCTCCCTACATTTAAATCAAAAAATAAAAATAAAATTTATTTTTGAAATGTCACAATTTACATACATGCTGAAATAAAAAGGCTTCTTATTAAATTTTAATATTGCCAAATTCAACTTCTCTCTCTCTTTCTCACATGCTTTCTCAATGTGCCAGAATGTCCATATTAGGTCATACACTAAGTCAATGTCATATATAGTACATAACTCCAAAGGTTTAAGTCAATTGAGAAAGTTGGGGTGAGGAACTTATGCCACTTCTTCACACGTATAGCTCAGCAAACAATATGAAATTAAACAACAGAAATCAATAGTTGATGTCCCTCTTCTCAAGGTGCCTCAGCTATTTGTGCTTCCAGAATGATTTTCCTAGTCATCTCCTCTAAGTGAGACTCAGCTTCTGCCATGTTTTGGGACCTCCAACACCTTTGTGTTGAACTCTTTGTGTTGGGCCTCCAACACCTTTGTGTTGAACTCTTCATTTTCCTTCTAGGGGAACATCTCAAGTTCTATATTTAGAATGTAAGATTTTCTTTTAAATCCAATATTAACCTAATATCAAAATTAGGTCAGGTGCAGTGGCTCACACCTGTAATCCCAATACTTTGGGAGGCCAAGGCAGGAGGAAACTTTGAGCCCAGGAGTTTGAGACCAGCCTGAGTAAGACAGTGAGACCTCATCGCTACAAAAAATTAAAACATTAGCCAGGCATGGTGGTATGTGCCTGTAGTCCTAGCCACTCAGGAGGTTGAGTTGGGAGGATCAGTTGGGCCCAAGAGGTTGGGGCTGCAGTGAGTCATGATCACACTATTGCACTCCAGCCTGGGTGACAAGAGTGAGAGACTATCCCAAACAATAATAATAAAATAAAATTAGCTTGTAGCTGCCACATACCATCTGATAATTAAGTTTGCACCAAAAAGCATTCATTATTAACCTCAAAAGAAAACTAAAAATGGTTTCTAGGATCTACATTCCACCACATACTTGCAGAGTTCATTGCATTTAGTTTGACTCTTTTCGACAATTATTCTGTGATTTTACCAGGTTGTGACCTCCTTGCAGGTAGGACCATTTCCTTGTTCATTGATCTAACTCCAGCACTAATAAAGAGGAGGTACTCAATAAATATTTGTTGAATTGAGTTGCTTAGCATATTGCTTATAAATTTAATCTTGGCAGTAAAATGAGTTCCATTGTAATCATTTTAGACCATTTATGAATGCACTAAAAGATGTAATTACTACAAAAATAATATTTAGTGTTCAAATAACAGCATTGAAGTACAGCTTAAGCCCTATTCACCAGGTGCAAAAAGTAGGAACTGGAGGAAACAAAAATAACACTAATAGTGCAACCCCCCTCACCCTACCCAGGTTGTAGAAAAATGAAGAGCCCACTCCCAGAGTCAAGCTATTGCCTCTTCCCCACTTCAACTCAGCCTGTAGAGAAGGAAGAAGTGTTCTTCTGGCTTCTTTAAAGGAATAGTTTGATACATAGAAAAAGCTTGAATTTTTCTCCTTATTTATATCCCTTATCAGAATTAAAAAAAAAAAAAAAATGAAAGAAAGAAACATTTTGGAATTAGTTACTTCTCTGGTCTATCCCCGCAGTTTGTATAATGCCCTTTTATGAATGCTTCCTCCATTCATTTTTCCATTTAATGAGTTTAATTCTTTTGGTTTATTAAATATTTTACATTCAAGAGATATAGATAGAATTTTGTGATCAGTTTGTTTGCCTGGTTTTTTAACCTAATTTTATTTCTGTATCAATTGGATAAATGATTGGGTTGAAAAAAATCTCAAAATTCACACTTTCTTACCTCCTTAGAGACCAGAAGGAGAACCAAAGAAAAAAGCCTGATAAAACCCATGTTTCAAACACTTAATTCTTTTCCTCAAATCTGCACTTACACCTTTGACTTTTTAAGTGAAGTTGAAATAGAGAAGTCAGAAGAGACGACTTCTAACCCTACCAGAATCCTTCTGTTCTTCCGAGTAGAATGTCAAGATAAACAGTCCATATTATGAGAGGGAGATAACACAAAAAAGAAAAGACCCTTGAAGAAAGACACAGAGGGAGGAGGAAAATGAATTTTAATATTTATCTGTTTAGTCAAAGGGCTGGAGAAAAAATGACATTGAACAAAGGTATTTTGAAAAGTTGCTGATCTCCCACTGGAGGCAGAGTTGCTAATTGAGCTGTGCATTCATCAGTCCATTGTGGTAAGAGATGTGGCCCCTTTCCAGAGTAAGAAAGAGCTTCACACAGTTTTCATTGTAACATCTTAGATAGATTTGATCATCCTAGTCAGCCTCTAAAAAGCACTCATTGCTCCTTTCCTGCTTAAGACTTGAGGTTGTGAAGACCCAAAAGTCTTGCACGCATGGGGAAAAACATTAGCGAATTTTAATGACCTTTCAGAGTCCTTGCATTTAACTCTGCAAAAGTTCTCAAAGTCCACAATTACTAGTCATCAAGCAATTACTGAGGTTTAAATAATTTAGCACTGACTCTAGCATTTTAATTGAAGAGATAATTCTCCAGAAAGCTTACAATCTGTACTCACGGGAAAAACTGGAAGAGAATGGCAAACCCACTCAGGCACAGGACCTGATTTATTTCACCCTAAACAATGCTGCTAGTTATTTGGTTGACGGTTCCTCTGGCCTTAAACATTGACACTTCCTTTTAATGTAGATCGTTGTTTTCATGCTTGTAAATGTAGTCCTAAGGGACTGAAATAATAAAAAGTCCTTATAAGGAATGATGGTACATGGTTGTACTACCCTCCCTCCTGCACTAAATTAATTCCCTTTTAAAGGCTCTATTACCTGCGATAATGTTCAAACCGCTTGTCACAGGATAGACGACACTTCATCATCCCTCCCTACCTTACATTTCCAGCCTCACTTCAGGAAACACGGCCACCGCCAACACTGCATCTTACTACACTGGATTATTCACTATTCCTGAACACATCCCACCTTTTAACACCTCCAAAGCTGAGCATAGCCTGTACCCTCTGCATAGCATGCTCTGCTTCACTTTTTTTTTCTTGGCCAGGCAGATGTCACCTCTGAGGTGAAGCCTTATCAGATTTCTTTGGAGAGAGTTATTTGTTCCCTCCTTGGTGCTTCCAGACATCCATGTCAACCCCTCCAATTTCTGCATGATCTGTCCTCCCACAACAGATCCCAACCTTTCGTAGGTAAGATTTCTTCAGACTCAAGACAGTGCCAGGCACAAGGCAAGAATGCAAATGTTCATCAAATACATTTGGGTGAATCTTCCACTTGTGAAATTCTGTTAACAGCTCTCAATACTCATGGCTAAAAGATGTGCTGTAACATTTATTGCTCTTTTTAATGCTTGCAATTAATACACACTACCTTCCCTGTTTCGAAATGGCATTTTTAATGATTCAATTAACAACTCAAAAAAAAAAAAAAAAAAGCCTGTCCTCTTACTTTACTACTTCCACTTTTACTATTTTAAACTTTGCCTCTGAGTTTAAGCCAATCCTCTCTGGGCAGATATATCAAACTCTGAACACAGATCCAATTATCTAGGAACACAGTGGTGTTCACACTGGGGTCCTGAGTGTGATTGCACAAGAGACCAAAATGCTAGTCAATATCAGGAGACCCAGTAAACTCTTGCCTCTTCCAATAAATTAGTAGCACATAACTAGATCTCATTCACCAAGCAAGAAACTTCTCAACATGCATTTTCAAAAGGTAAATGGAAAAGAAGAAATCTTTATTTTTAAGAATGATGAAAATAGAGAAAAGTGTGCTACATTTGTTCTCTTCTATGAAGTTTTTTCTTCCTTTGATGCCTAAGTTAAAAAAAAAAATTCTCTTTCTATTCAATTATTTCACATTTTGTCCCTGTTTTTCTTTCTTATTTAAAACTAATAAGAATGTTTGGAAGCCTATAGTTGGATGAGAAAAAGGACTGGCCTTCAAGGAGTTCGTAATAACTAACTCAAATACAGGGAGGTGACATAGTAATATACATAACTCGATGAAAGCACCCAAATGAGAGAGTATTTAATTTTGACTGAGTATCAAGGAAGGATTCACAGAGAAAGTGGCACTTTAGAACTTAAGGATATGAAGAATTTACATAAGTGGCACCATGAACAAAGGCACAAGGGGTGACACAAATGGCATAATAAGAATAAGAATTCCATTGCAATCAAGCTGAAGTGGGAATACGTATGGGAATATTTTCAAAAAGTTAATTCTGGAAAAAGTTAATTCTGGAAAAATCTTCAGAGGTCAAATACTTGACAGCTTAAAATTTTTCATAAGAAGTTTGCACATATATTTATATATATACACACACACACATACATATGCAGGATTTATATCTTTCAGGATATATCTATATCTCTCTATATATATGTATCTCAGGATGTATGTCCTGAAAGAGTTAACTAATTTTGAACAAAGTTATCCTCACCCAGTAACAGCTAGTCAAGTCGATGGTGGTAGACTACACTTCAATTGTCCCTTTTCTGACTATACTGCCACTATATCTTCTTTCAAATGTAACCAATTCTAGGTAATTTGAAACAGTGGATTAAAAATCCCAGCTGTAAAACTTTGGGGGAAGATGCTTGATATGGTTTGGTTCTGTGTCCCTACCCAAATCTCATCTCAAATTGTAATCCTCACATGTTGAAGAAGGGACCTGTAAGCCCCAGGTGTCAAGAGAGGGAGGTGATTGGATCATGGTGGTCTTTTCCCCCATGCTGTTCTCGTGGTAGTGAGAGAGTTTTCATGAGATCTGATGGTTTTATAAGGGGTTCTTCCCCCTTCGCTTCCTTCACATGCTCTCTCACTTGCTGCCATGTAAGATGTGCCTGCTTCCCCTTCTGTCATGATTGTAAGTTTCCTGAGGCCTTCCCAGGCATGCAGAACTGTGAGTCAATTAAACCTCTTTTTTTAAAATAAATTACCCAGTCTCAGGCAGTTTTTTTGTAGCAGCGTGAGAAAGGACTAATACAACACTTTAAGGAAACCACTTACTACTGAATTACAGCTTCTTCATCTGTATAATGGGGCTAATAATCATCATAGCTACCTCATAGATTGAATCTATGAAAAAACAAATAAATGAATCTATATGCTGAGTCCAAACCCAGCAAATCTATGGGATACAAACGGTGTCTATTAAATGTGAACAAACACCTAACAACAAATATCCAGACTGAAGCAAAATTCAAAACTAGACCAAGGTAGATGTTTTTGTCATTATTTGTTGTTTTTTTTCTTCATTGCCTGGATTGTTCAGGTAGAGCTGTTGTCTTTTAGACTGGGTGGGCATCTCTGTGGTTTTTCAGAGTACTAAGAAGAATATCAAGGGATAAATATCATCCAAAGGGGAAACTCAGTTAAAGTTAGGAGAGAAAAATAACAGCAACAGTATTCTAAAATCTCAGGTGGAGTTTTTTGCTTTTGTTTTTGTTTTAGTTTTTTTCTGATGAAATTTTAATTATACCTCTAATTCAAGGATAGAGGGAGAGGAGAATTGGATTTTGTTATACATAATTTTAGTTGGCTTCAATCCTTGTGAAAGGTTAACTTGCAAAATCAGAACCTTGAAAACCCTACTCCTCAATATATTTTTTCACTTCAGTCCTGTGTTTCCTCTGTTCTATTCCCTGTTGACTTAGAAGTTGCATGGGGCCCTAATGAATTACAGGCAATTTGCTGTATTGATGGCAAAGATACAAGCTCAACACAAAGCAGTCTCTCATCATTTGAAGAAAGCTCATTACAAACCAAATAATTCATGAACTAAGGCCCATCCATGAGGGATGATTTGCATTAATTGTACTAAATTAAGTTTACAAATTCTACAGGTCAGAGACAAAATTCTTATGTTAGTATGGATGTTTTCCACCATTTCAAAATGTAGAGTTTAACTAGCAGGTGCTGACAACTTTACTTTGGGATATTCCCTCCAACGGGTTAAATCTCAGCCCTTGAGGTAAGATGTGCTGTTTGGAATTTACCAGACATCTTCTATAAATGATCTAGGAGTATTTCTGTCTTTTGATTGGAGGGAAATGTTATTTCCTACAGTCCAGGATCTCCCTTGGTTCTCAACAAACTCTAGCAAAGCATGTCAAGAAACTTTTCACAATAACACTATAGGAATAGAGTGATTGGAGGCTTTTTCATCACCATTAATAAACATTAAGCACAGATTATTCTGCAGGTCATGAGGCAACACAGAATTGTACTCTGGGAGACTCTGAACCTGGGTTGATTCCTTATCCAATAGAGTAGTAGTATAATGTCTCATAAATTTTTCCCCTCAACACACAAAAATTTAAAAATTAAAATAAAAAATTTCCCTCCAGCAGCATAGCCACTAGTTGAATAATATTCACACCTGCTCAGTTATGAGGTCTTGATTGATTCCAAAGGCATGAGAAGGGCAGTGGGAGCCAGGCAATACCACAGAAAGAACTTTTGTTCTGGAACCAAGCAGAACTAACTCTTGACACTGGTGGTTTTGTGATTTGGGGCAAATCCTATGACCCTTGGATTTCTATTTATTCATCTGTAAAGCAGGGATAATAAAATCATTTACTATAATTGCTGTAATTAAATTAGATAATGCATACAGATAATAAAATATGAACATTCCATAAATGGTAACAGTTATTATCACATTAGTGCCCAAGTTATGGGAACAATCTCCACTAGATGATAATCAGCTAGATCATCATAAATTTGGATGAATACAATTTATCACACCTGCTATATAGGAAGGATAAAATTCTCTTTCTACAGTATAGGGCCTGGAAATTTCATTTCCAGTTTCTATCTCATTAGTGAAAGATTCCATTTTTTTTTTTTTGGTTGACTGAAAGAGAAGTCTAAGGTACACGTAAACATCATCATTATCATTATCAACCTAATACACACACACACACACACACACACATATATATACATATATATATATTTCTAATTTTAATAAAACATACATTTTTGAAATGTATCTCCATTAGGCCAGGGGATATGCCCTAATGGCAGTATGATATCAATGCATTCAACAAATATTTGCTAAACAATAAATACAGATCAATAGCAACAATTAATACAGGTCAATGGCTCATTACTTCTCAAGAAACAGAGTAAGGTTTCTCTTAGTAAAATAACATACAGTATGGGCAAATGTACCTAGAAACTCTTAAGGACTCATAGAGGGAGGATCCAGGAGCTGATCCTTGGCCATCCAGGCTCTGAAAAACTTAACTTGTAGACTGACCTTACTTTTGAGAAAAGGAGGAAGTAGATCATACTCTTGAACCAGACCTGACTTGACAAAGCAACTTAAGTTGTGGTAGGTGCCAAAGTTTCAGTTCTACCTACTCTGGTGGTTTCAGAAAGAACTCTGTGTTGACCCATGCTAAAAATAAAAAAGTTCAATTCCAACCTGTCATTTTTTAAAATTATAATTCAACTCAACAGGCACTATGGAGCTTCAGGGAACACAATTGATGAGAATCCTTGAAGATATGTAATTTAGAGATGACATTTGGAAGTAAATAAAGACCTTGGGAGGATGATTAAATGAAATGTAGTAGTCATGAAACTTTTATTTAGGTAAAAGAAGTTTTAAAAGACTTAGTTTCCTCCACCCCAACCAAAAATCCTTACCCGGCTTCAATTTTCAAAAGACAGTTGAAAACCTTTCAAAATTCCACTATAAAGGCAATACAAAATGATTGTTTCTCAAGATAGCATTTGTAGCAATAGCAAACACTTTGGAGCATGGAATAAAGTTCTGAAGAAGCCTGGCAGTCAGACTCTAGCATTGCAATAGTCAAGCAAGTCTCCTTGTTTTTCACCTGTTTGTCGCAATTGTTTCTTTTGGTAAAATGGGGAAGGGGGTGAAAACAGGAAGACAGGTGATGTTAAATAAAATCTTCATGATTATCTTCTTGTTGGCCTCCTTCAGCTCCATTAAGACACAGAGAAAAGAGAGAGAAGAAACAGACTGAGCATTTAAGATTGTTTGCCTTGTTCAAATTCAGGTTTGAGGTTTAGAAAGTCAACATAACTACATCTAAAGTTTCCATTCACTCAGATTCTCAGAAGAGTAAGGTGGCTCATAAATATCTAGTTCCCATCCAAAACTTAATTTTTAGTGTTGTTTGTTTGTTTGTTTTCAGACAATGTCTTTCTCTGTTTCCCACACTGTAGTGCAGTGGCTCACTGCAGTCCCCACCTTCTGGCCTTAAGTGATCCTCCTACCTCAGCCTCCCAAGTAGCTGGGACTACAGGCACATACCACCATGCCTGGCTAATTTTTATATTTTTTGTAGAGACAGGTTGCCATGGTCTTGAACTTTTGGACTCAAGCCATCTGCCCAATTCGGCCTCCCAAAGTGCTAGGATTACAGGAATTTTTAGTGGTTTTCAAGCTGTGTTTCATGGATCTCTGTGGTTCCTCAATGATGCTTCAGCCCTAATCCAGCTTCAGAAATATCACATTTACCTGATTTATATACAGGGTTAGCATTCCAGGTAAGATTTTATTCTGAGGAGAAGGGAGATAAGAAGAGGGAGCAGAAAACTCAATAAAAATCTACGCTGAAACCAATGGTCTACTATTCCCCAAGTGTTAATAATACTCACCCAGTACATGAGTACAAACACCTGAGTTCCTCAGTGGTAAGGAATCTACCGCCTTATGAGACAATGATATACATTTTATATGGCTAAATTGTAAGGAAACTCATTCTTGTGGAGAGAAGAGGTGTACCTTCTAACTTCCACTCTATTTCTGGCCTCTCAGATCACAGAGAGGAAGGCTAAGGCTTTTTAGCATAAGAATTTCTCACTATTGGAAGGTGATTGAAAGGACATCACTCCCTCTGCTGGAGATTTCTAGTTCTTTGATGCTTGGTAGGATTTTAGATCATTCCATCAACCAAATCATTCTCCTCTGAACATACTGCAGGGTGTTGAGTCCCACTGTGTGTTCTTTTATGAACAGTGTAAGAAGGATGAATAGACTATCAAACCTTTTTGGCTCTTTCATTTTTCTTAAGACAAAGAAAACAGAAGGGCAATATCACTCATTATATTTTAAGCTGTTCACTTTGTTCATGGTCTAGCTAGTACATAGTCTGGCAATGGCATACTACAATGACTCTTTCTTTTTTCTTTTTTTTTTTTTTTTGAGATGGAGTCTCGCTCTGTCTCCCAGGCTGGAGTGCAGTGGCGTGACCTTGGCTCACTGCAACCTCCACCTCCAGGGTTCAAGCAATTCTCCTGCCTCAGCTTCCCGAGTAGCTGGGACTACAGGTGCGTGCCACATGCCGGGCTAATTTTTGTATTTTTAGTAGAGACAGGGTTTCACCATATTGGTCAGGCTGGTCTTGAACTCCTCACCTTGTGATCCGCCCGCCTTGGCCTCCCAAAGTGCTGGGACTACAGGCATGAGCCACCACACCCGGCCTACAATGACCCTCTTTAAAGATAAATTTTGTAGCAAAAAGAAACTACACTTTGAGGCAGGAAACAAAGTTCTACAGAAGTGTCTGAGTATCTCCAAGACTTTATTGAGAAAATGTATCCCATATTTTTCTCACCTGTTTGTCATACTTCCTCCTCCCACTGGTAGGAAATGATGAAGGAATACAGCTTGTTGTAATCATTCTAACAATCTTTCATAAACCTCAAATTTCATCAGCTTGGCTAGGCAAGAGGAATCTAGTATTACAGTGTGGTGAAAATGAAAAAGAATAAGGTTTTGAACGCATAAAAAATTAGGGTTCAAATTTTATCTCTCCAGTATGACCTTTGGTAAATCACTCCACCATTGTGAACCTCAGCTGACTCATCACACTACAGAATTGTTGTATTTGAGATAATGTATATACCAAACCTAGCACTGAGCACCAGATATTTAGGCTATCAAAGAATATTATAAAAATTAATATAATTTTGAGCATTTATAGGTCTTTTAACAGTACTGATTTCAATGAGATCTTATTTATGCATTAGTAACAAAGAATGAAGAACTTCCACTCAAATTTCCAAGTTACTTGAGACTTACACTTTAGGATCAAATCGTTTGTGTTTTAACTATTTTAATTGAAATTTATTCCTGAAAAGATTATATACGGCTGTGAATTTACAAAAAGAAATGACAAATATGATTTAAATATTTATTGCTTTTTTATCATGATATTTACAACATTAATGCAGTTATTACTGTAATACCTGAAAGGAAATTTGAGGTGGGCAGACCATTTCCTTCTTCATTAAAGAGTCTAAGGCTTTTATAATTTTTGAGATCTTATACTTTCTCCGTTATATGTTTAGTGGTTCTGGCTAGTTCAGACCTCTGGCTTATACATTATAGCAAGTAGAATTAAATGATCTACTTCAAAACTCTCCAGTTATATTATTAGTTCTCCTATTTTCATGAGGTTAACAGATACTTTGTTTGAAAAAAATTTGTAGCTATGATATTTGAAGTGAAGGCTGCCTGCAATCAACAAAGAGAATCAAATTTTGTAACTCCTTTTTCTCAGCCCTGGGAATTCTCATTACAGTGGATTTGACCTACAGAATATCTCTTGACCTATAGAATGTCATAACTGTGGAATACTGTGGGGTGTAATATGGCCTGCAAGCTGTGAACAGAGAGTAGTTAGTAGGCCAGAGGGTGATAGCAGGCAGTGTCAATGGGGCCAATAAAGTAACAGCAGACATTGGCTAAGAATAGAGTCTCAGGGGAAGCACTTGGAGCAGAGAATCCGAAGACGTTCAGTTAGCTGCTTTCAAATATGACTAGTCCACCCTACCCTCACTCATATCTCCAGGGCATCCCAGGGAAAAGCAGAGAAGAATGGGGGTGGAGACTGGGGTTCTGTCATTTGACAGAAGGAGCTATTGATTCAACATTTCAATCAATAAGTAAGATTTGCGTGAGACTGAGGTAGCACCTGTAAGATTTTGTGCTTTTTTTCCCATACTGTTAGGAAATTTTCTGGACACTCTTGCTGCTGTCAGAGTAATGTCTTCTAGTGATTTCTGTCTCTGACTGCCAATGAACTCTAAAAACAAGTAAATATGCTGTACAGCGTTATAGAGAATGAGTCTGTTGACACTGCATAAGGAGCTTTGCAGGGAGTACTTCTTTGAGTATAAGCCCACAACCTAAACTCATAGACCATGTGGCATCTGTATTTAATTGCTCAAGACCACTGTATTAAATAACAAATCCATAATTTGAAGACAAGGGCAGATATAAACTAGGCAAAACTAAGCCAAAGTGTCTGTAACTCCTAACCAGACACTAATTCTACAACTTTATCAGGTATCTGAGGGTCATCAAAAATATCCATTAAAACTACCTAGGACTATGAAGAACTTTCTACTTTGAAAATCAGAGAAAAATTTTCTGAGAAAATTAGACCTCTTT
Source organism: Rhinopithecus roxellana (assembly GCF_007565055.1). Lineage (NCBI taxonomy): Eukaryota > Metazoa > Chordata > Mammalia > Primates > Cercopithecidae > Rhinopithecus > Rhinopithecus roxellana. The sequence goes on along the minus strand of NC_044553.1, from coordinate 140,156,360 downwards.
AAGCATTTCCTGGCCTCTTTAAGCATTAGAGATTTGATTTTCAGACCAATAAGCCATTATCTATAGCCTGGTAGTCTCTACAAAGTCGTATCTTCTATAATATGGATGCTTATCATATTTGCCATATAATTGTATAAGATTAGTCATAAATGGTTACAATTTTAAAATGCATTTAAGCTGAATTATATTCGTTTTTAATATGGAACTTTTAAACATTATGTAATTGCCTTAAAACAGCTGGTGGACTATGTAGCATAGAAAAAGATTTTTTTAGACTGGCATTTAAGTTTGGTGTGCCTCTGAGAATGGATAATTGCTTTAGGAAGTGCTGGTTCTGAATTATTGACCTTGTGATAAAGTAATTATATAAAACATCAATAAAAACTTAAGTGAGTGTCTATTATGTTAAAAGCTATTTTGGTAGCATTGGGTAAATGAAGAGCTATAGAGGCAATCTCTGAATCAAAGGGTTTATAGAGCAAGTTGTAAATCAAATACAAACCAAGCTCAATGCTTAGTAATGATTGCTGGCTACTAGATCATCTTGAAAACTTTTGAATTTTTGACTTATAAATTTAGAAGAGACCTTAGAGTCTAACACCTCGTTTAAGAATGAAGGAACTTGAAGTCAGGAGTTTGAGACCAGCCTGACCAATATGGTGAAACCCCATCTCTACTAAAAATACAAAAATTAGCGAGGCATGATGGTGGGCGCCTGTAGTCCCAGCAACTCAGGAGGCTGAGACAGAAGAATTGCTTGAACCTGGGAGGCGGAGGTTGCAGTGAGCCAAGATCGTGCCACCACACTCCAGCCTGGGCAACATAGCGAGACTCTGTCTTAAAAAAAAAAAAAAAAGAAGAAGGAACTGTAGCCAGGGGAATGAATGATTCCCAAGACTTTGCCTAGAATCTAGCCCACAGGAGGAACATATGAAACATTTATTAAGCAAATGAATGAATGAAATTATTTGAATAAAGTCATTCAGTGAGGAAGAAACAAGTCTGACTATAGAATCCAGATGTCCTATTAGTCCTGTGTCAAATGATCCAGACTTCCACCTTGGTCCTATAAAATTAAGCTCTACTTGCTTTTTGTTTGTTTTTAAGCTTTTTACTGTAGTCTCCTTATCCATCCAGGATGCATTCCAAGACCCACAGTGGACGCCTGAAAACATTGGTAGTACCAAGCCCTATATATACTGTTTTTCCGTATGTATATATCTATGATGAAGTTTGGTTAATAAATCAGGCACAGCAAGAGATTTACAGCAATAACTAATAATAAAATAAACAATTATAATAATTTATTGTAGTAAAATTAGATGAATATGTCATCATTCTCTCTGTCTCTCTTTCATTCTCCGTCTCTCTTTCATTCTCCATCTCTCCCTTATTGTTTTGTACTTACCCTTTTTCTTCTTGTGACGATGTGAGTAAAATGTCGACATGATGAGATGGAGTGACTGAAAGACATAGGCATTGCAAAGTCAATGGAAAATTTTGGAAATAAGCAAGTTTTAAATTTTAAATTGTGTGCTGAGTAGCCTGATGAAATCTTGAGCTGCCCCATGTTGTCTCGCCCAGATTGTCTTTAGTCACTAAGTATCTGTCTTGGTTATCAGACTACTGACTGTCACAGTATCGCAGTGCTGGAATTTAAGTAACCCTAATTTTACTTAATAATGGCCCCCAAAGCACAAAAGTAATGATGTAATATTTTTGGACCACAGTTGACCATGAGTAACTAAAAATGGAAAGCAAAACTGCAGATAAAGGGAGACTACTGTATTTGGAGATAAATACAGGTTCACATGCATTTGTAAGAAATAATACATAGAAATCCCACGTAGTCTTTATCAGATTCCCCTAAAGGTAACATCTTACAAAACTATAGCACAAATCACAACCAAAATATTGGCACTGATAGTCAAGAGACAAAATATTTCCATGTCACAGGATCTCTCCCATTGCACCTTTTTTCCCAAAAATTGTATTGATATATAACAGTTGCACATATTTTGGGGATACACATCATATTTTAATACATGTATACAAGGTGTAGTGATCAAATTAGGGTAATTGGAATACCCATCACCTCAAACACTTACCTATTCTTTGTATTGAGATCATTACAATGATTCCGTTTAGCCACAACCACTTCCTTCTGCCCCATCTCCTTATTAATTCCAGGAAACTAATAATCTGCTGTCTGTAATTATAATTTTGACATTTCAAGAATGTCATATAAATGGAATCATATAGTATATAATCTTTTGGGATTTTTTTCAGCATAACTCTCTAGGGATTCATCCAGCTGGCTGAATGTATCCATTTTTTCCCCCTTACTATGGCTGAATAGCATGCCATGGCATAGATGCTACAGTTTGTTCAAACGTTCACTCATTGTAGGACATCTAGGTTGTTTCCAGTTCTCGGCTATTACAAATACTGCTGCTATAAACATTCATGTGTAGGTTTTTATGTGAGTAAAAGTTTTCATTTCTCTGAAATAAATGCTCAGGATTATAATCACTGGGTTGTATGATAGTTGCATGTTTACTTTTTAAAGAAACCACTAAACTGTTTTCAAAGATGGCTGTACCATCTTATATTTCCAACAGCAACATATAAGTGACCTAGTTTCTCCAAATCTTTGTCAATATTTGGTGTTGTCAATATTCTGATACATATGTAGTGACAGTTCATTGTGGTTTTAATTTGGAATTCCTTAATGGCTAATGATGTTAATTAAATATCTTTTGATGTGTTAATATATCATTTGTATATCATCTTGGATAAGTTCTCTGTTTATGTCTTTTACTGTAAAACATAATTGGGTTTTTCTGATTGGATGAGTTTTGGTTTGTTTTTGTTTTAAACTGTTGGGGTTTTTTGTGTTCTGTATTTATTCTATATACTAGTCCTTTGCAAGATAAGTGGTTTGAAAATATTTTCACCCAGTCTGTTATTTGTTTTTTAATCCTCTGTTAACAGGATTAAAATTAAAAATGCCTTTTGCAGAGAAACCATTATTAATTTTGATGAAATTCAATTGATCGCTTTGTAACTGTTTCCTTTATGGATCACCTTTTGCTATTAAGTATAAGAATTCTTTAGCCCTAGTTCCCAAAGTTTTTTTTTCTATTTTTTCTCTAAAAATTGCAATTCTACATTTTACAACTCAGTTTGTGATAAATTTTGAGTTAACTTTTTGTGCAAGATGTGAGGTTGATGTCAAGGGATTTTGTTGCTGTTGCTGTTACCTGTGGATGTTCAATTGCTCTGGAACTTTCTGTTATAAAAGCTATTATTTCTCTATTGAATTGTTTAATATCTTTAAAAAAAATCAGTTAGGCATATTTGTGTGGTCTGTTTCTGGTCTTTCTATACTATTCCACTAAGGCATGTGTGTGTTTATCTCTTCACCAGTACCACATAATCTTGATTACTCTGGTTATCTAATAAATTTTGAAGTTGGATAGGCTCAGTCCTCCCACTTTTCTCTTTCAAAATTGTTTTAGCAATTCTAGTGTGTTTGTGCTTTCATAAAATTTTTCAGATCAGTCTTGTCTATATCTACAAAAACTATTGTCTGAATTTTTATAAGAAAATTGTGTCAAATCTGTATATCAATTGGGGATAACTGACATCTTTACTATGTTGAGTCTTCCTCTCATTTAACATGGTTCATTTTTGCATTTATTTAGATCTTCATTATTAAATCAGCATTTTGTAGCTTAACACAAAAGTCTTGTACGTGTCTTTTTTAGAATTGCACCTAAGTATTTTGTTTGAGTGATTAGAATTTGCATTTTTATTTTGGGGTCTCATAGATTCATTGCCAGTAATGTAGACATGTAATTGCTTTTTTATGTTCAGCTTGTATTATTTGACTTTGCTGAATCCACTTATACTTCTGGGAGATTTTCTGTAGATTCCTAGGGACATTCTATGTAGACAATAATGTCATTTGTAAATAAACACAATTTTGTTTTGTTTCTTGATGTCCAATATGTATGGCTTTTTTTTTTTTTTTTTTTTGCCTTCTTGAACCTGCCAAAATTTCCAGAACTATGTTTAAAAAGAGTGGTGAGAGCATATATCCTTGCATTGCTTTCAATCTGAGATAAAACATTAGCATTTCTTTTTTTATACACATTTTATATAATGTTAGCTGTAGAATTTTTTTAAATCAAGTTGAAGAAGTTCCCATTTATTTCTTTTTCACAGTGATTTTATTATAAATGTGTATTGAATTTTGTCAAATGCTTTTTTCTGCATCAATTGATACAATCACATGGTTTTTCTTCTTTAACTTATTCATATGATGGATTACATTTATTGATTTTCACATGTTGAACCAGGCTTAAACCTCTGAAATAAAACCAAAATGGTAATGATGTGTAATCCTTATATGTTGCTGAATTATGTTTGCTATTTTTTTTAATGTTTGCATCTATATTTATGAGGCTTGTTGTTCTGTTGATTTCATTCTCGTTTTTTGTATTTTTTTTTTCTGATTTTGGTAAGCTTCACAAAACAAATTAAGAAGTGTTTCCTCCTTTATTTTCTGGAAAAGATTGTGTAGAATTGTCTTAGTTATTTTTAAACATTTGTAGAATTCTACAGCAAAACCACCTGTGCCTTTTTCTGAGAAGTTTTTAAAATACAAATTCAATTTTCTTAATAGCTATAGTGCTTTCAAATTATCCATTTTATATTGAATGATTTGTATTAGATTGTGGAGATTTTTTTCTTCCATTTGTTCTCTTTTTTTAAAAAAAATTTCCTACAATTAAGACATAAATCTGAGTAGTTTGTGATTTTTGAAGAATTGGTCCATTTAAACTGGGTCATCAAATATGTGTGGAGTTGTTGGCAGTATTTCCTAATAACTTATTTCTTGTCTGCAGGATCTGTAGTGAGTTTATTCTTATATTGGTAATTTACTTTTTTTGTCTTTGTCAATCTTGCTACATGTTTGCCAATTTTGAAAACCCAGGTCTTTGATTCATTGATGGTCTCTGTTGCATTACTGTTTTCAATTTAACTGATTTCTGCTCTTTATTTCCTTCCTTCTGCTTGTTTTGGGTTTATTTTGTTCTTTTTTCCTATGTTCTTGAGGTAGAATCTTAAATTATTAATTTGAGGCTTTTCCCCTTTTCTAATATATGTATCTAGTGCTTTGTATATTCCTCTCAGCACTGCTTTCACTGCATTCTACCAATTTTGATATACTGTATTTTCCTGGTTTTGATTTGCATTTTCCTGATGATTAGTGATGTTGACCGTTTTTTTGTTTGTTTGTTTGTTTGTTTGTTTTTTCTGACTCCAAAGATCTTTTACTAAGATCCACTTGAAACACTTCAGTCCTTAATTTGTCAACTTAGTTGACAGGCTGATGGCTGATCTAGGTAAAGCTTTCATGGTAGCAAAAACACTGTCTGCCTATAATATATCAAAACAGGTCAGGCACAGTGGCTCATGCCTGTAATCCCAGCACTTTGGGAGGCCGAGGTGGGTGGACCACAAGGTCAGGAGATGGGGACCATCTTGGCTAATACAGTGAAACCCCCTCTCTACTAAAAATATAAAAAAAAAAAAAAATACAAAAAAATAATTAGCCAAGCATGGTGGTGGGCACCTGTAGTCCCAGCTACCTGGGAGGCTGAGGCAGGAGAATGGTGTGAACCTGGGAGGCGGAGCTTGCAGTGAGCCAGGATCACACTACTGCACTCCAACCTGGGTGACAAAGCAAGACTGTCTCCAAAAAAATTATATATATATATATATATATCTCAAAACAGGTTCCTGAATAACATGTGTGAATGTTGTCAGGGTCTCTGTCCCATCTGCTTCAGGATTCCATTAAACTCCTCAAACTTGTGGATCTGATGGATGAAGATATCCCCATAGTGCTTGGTGACCTTGGTGTCTGTGATGTGGATCATGTCCTTAACGATGTAGAAGTCAACCGCTAAGGCTGACTAAAATTCACCATCCAGGGCTGAGATGCTGCTGGTCCACACCAGGTTCTGCATCTTGTGTTTGAAGACCAAAAGCTGGATCCGGACCTCCTGCTCTGTAAGGTCCAGGAAGCTTGTGGCAAGCTTGGCCACAGGCATCATGGTGTAGAGCTTGAGGAAGTTGTAGATAGTTGAAAGCTGAGCCTGCTACTGTACTTCGTTGGAAAACACCTTCAGCTGCTGCATGAAGGGCTCTTTGTGGTAGATGCATTGTTGCCAAACTGTGGAGCAATGGCTGCAGCCTCTGGCCAAGGTGTATTTTTGAAGAATCTTTCAGTCAGCTTGGTCCAGCTGTTATCATAGATGTCCTGGATCCTATACACCTTCTGGTCAATGACATCACTGGAGACACAACTGGCCTGTAGCTCATACACTTTCTGGTCAGTCAAACCCAAGACAGTTATGTGACAATACTGGATGGAGTTTTTGATCACTTCAGGGATCACCTGATAGGTTTGCTATTCATACTGATGTTCATAAGCAAGGTCCTGCTTTTGGATCTCCATAGTCGCCCAGATAAGTACAGGGGTCATAAGCCTCCTCAGACTCCTAATCATCAGTGAGATAAGACATGGCTGCCAGGCTCACAAACACTGCCAGAAAGTCATATTGAGCATTTTTTATGCCTGTTGGCCATTTCAATGTCTACTTTCGAGAATAGTCTATTCATGTCCTTTGCCCACTTTTTAATGAAATTATTATTATTATTATTATTATTATTATTATTATTATTATTTGTTGTTGTTGTTGTTGTTGTTGTTGTTTGAAATGGAGTCTCACTCTGTCACCCAGGCTGTAGTGCAGTGGCACAATCTCAGCTCACTGCAACTTCTGCTGCCCATGTTCAAGCAATTCTCCTGCCTCAGCCTCCCAAATAGCTGGGATTATGAGCACCTGCCAGTGTGCCCTGCTAATTTTTGTAGTTTTTAGTAGAGATGGGGTTTCACCATCTTAGCCAGACTGGTCTTGAACTCCTGACCTCATGATCCACCCACCTTGGCCTCCCAAAGTGCTGGGATTACAGGCGTGAGCCACCATGCCCAGCCTGGCTGTTTTTATTATTATTGAGTTGCTTGAGTTCCTTATATATTCTGCATATTAGTCTCTTGTCAGATAAATAGTTTTCAAATATTTTCTCTCATTCAGCAGGTTGTCTTTTCACTCTGTTAATTGTTTCCTTTGCTTTTTTTTTTTTTTTTTTTTTTTTTTTTTTTTTTTTTTTTTTTTTTTTTTTTGAGACGGAGTCTCGCTCTGTCGCCCGGGCTGGAGTGCAGTGGCCGGATCTCAGCTCACTGCAAGCTCCGCCTCCCGGGTTTACGCCATTCTCCTGCCTCAGCCTCCCAAGTAGCTGGGACTACAGGCGCCCGCCACCTCGCCCGGCTAGTTTTTTGTATTTTTTAGTAGAGACGGGGTTTCACCGTGTTAGCCAGGATGGTCTCGATCTCCTGACCTCGTGATCCGCCCGTCTCGGCCTCCCAAAGTGCTGGGATTACAGGCTTGAGCCACCGCGCCCGGCCGTTTCCTTTGCTTTGCAGAAGTTTTATAGTTTAATATAGTCCCATTTGTCCATTTTTCTTTTAGTTGTCTGTGCTTTTAAGATCTTTGTCTAGACCAATGTTCTAAAGTATTTTTCACTGTGTTTCTTCTAGTAGTTTTATAGTTTCAGGCCTTATGTTTAAACCTTCGATCCATCTTTGTTGATTTTTGTATATGATGAAAGGATTCAGTTTCACTCTCATGCATATGGCTATACAATTTTCCTAGCACTGTTTATTGAAGATGATGTTCTTTCCCCAGTGTATTTTCTTGGGGCCTTTGTTAAAAACAAATTGGTTGTAAATATGTGGCTTTATTTCTAGTTTCTCTATTTTGTCCCATTGGTCTATGTGTCTATTACTATAACAATACCATGCTGTTTTGTTTACTATAGCCTTATAATATATTTTGAAGTCTGCAGTGTGATGCATCCAGCTTTGTTCATTTTGCTCAGGATTGCATTGTATATTCTGGCTCTTTTTTTCCATAGAAATTTTAGGATTTTTTCTATTTATGTAAAAAATGACAAATATAGAGTTTTATTAGTTCTCGCTTTGCTTGTTTGTTTGTTTATAAAATTAGTGTTAAGTTGTCATTATCACTTTAAAATAATGGGTTATAAGATAGTATTTGCAAGTATGAAAACTTCAAATAAAAAAAATCAATGAATACACAAAAAATACAAAGCAAGAAATTAAAATATACTGCCACAAAAAATCATGTTTACTAACAGGAAGACAGGAAGGAAGTAAAGAAGGAAGATAAGACCACAAAACCACCAAAAAACAAATAACAAAATAGCAGGATTAAGTCCTTACTTATCAAAAATAACATTGAAGGTAAATGGACTAAATTCTCCATTTGAAAGGCTGTATAGATTTAAAAAATTGAGTGGCTGAATGGATTAAAAAAATAAGACCTGATGATCTGTTGCCTACAAGAAACACACTTTACATATAAGGACACATATAGACCGAAAATAAAGGGATAGAAAAATACATTCCATGCCAACAGAAGCCAAAAAAGACAAGAGTAGCTATACTTAGACAAAATATATCATAGGACAAAAACTGTAAGCGACAAAGAAGGTCATTATATAATGATAACTGGATCAATCCAGCAAGAAGATACAACAATTGCAAATACATATTCACCCAATACTGGAGAACCCAGGTATATAAAGCAAATATTATGAGAGCTAAAGAAAGACATATTTTCAAATATGATAATAGCTGGAGACTAACACCCCACTTTCAGCATTAGATAGATTATCCAGACAGAAAATCAACAAAAAAACAGGACTTAATCTGCACCATAGACCAAATGGACCAGGTTAAAAAACAAAGAGAGAAGACCCAAATAAATAAAATCAGAGGCTAAAAGGTAGATATTACAACTGATACTGCAAAAATTCAAAGGATCATTAGAGACCCCTGAACAATTATATGCCAATACACTGGAAAACCTAGAAAAAATGGATAAATTCCTAGATACATAAACCTAGCAAATTGAACCATGAGGAAATCTAAAATGTGAATAAACCAGTAACAAGTAACAGTATCAAAGCCATAATAAAATGTCTCCCAGCAAGAAAAAGCCCAGGAGTTGATGGCTGCACTGATGAATTCTACCAAACATTTAAAAAAGAACTAATACCAATCCTACTCAAACTATTCTGAAAAATAGAGGAGGAGGGAAGACTTCCAAATTCATTCTACAAAGCCTGATACCAAAACCAGACAAAGACGCATTAAAATAAGAAAAGTACAGACCAATACCCATGATGAACTTTGAGGCAAAAATCCTCAGCAAAACACTAGCAAACTGAATGCAAGAATACATTAAAAAGATTATTCATCATGACCAAGTGGGATTTATCCCAGGGTACAAGAATAGTTTGACATACACAATTCAATAAATAGGTTACATTATATTAAAAGAATGAAAAGCAAAAGCTATATTATCACTTCAATTGATGTGAAAAACCATTTGATAAAATTTAACATAACTTCATAATTTTTAAAAATCCTAAAAAATCTGGGTACCTAAGGAACATACCACAACACGATGGAAGCCATATATGACAGACCCACAGCTAGTTTTTTGAAGAGAAAAAAACTAAAAGCTTTCCTCTATGATAAGTAATACCCCAAGGATGCCCACTTTCACCTCTGTTATTCAACACAGTACTGGAATTCCTACCTAGAGCAATCAGACAAAAGAAAGAAACAAAGGACATCCAGATTGGAAAGGAAGAACTCAAATTATCCTTATTCACAGATGACATGGTCTTATATTTGGAAAAACCTAAAGATTCCACCAAAGAAACTATTAGAACTGACAAACAATTTCAGTAAAGCTGCAAGATACAACATCAACAGAAAAGTCAGTAAGATTTTTGGGGGCGAGATGGAATCTCACTTTGTTGCCGAGGCTGGAGTGCAACGGCACAATCTTAGCTCACTGCAACCTCTGCCACCTGGGTTCAAGCAATTCTCCTGCCTCACAAGTAGCTGAGATTACAGTCATGAGCCAACATGCCCAGCTAAATTTTGTATTTTTAACAGAGATGGGGTTTTGCCATGTTAGCCAGGCTGGTCTCGAACACCTGACTTCAGGTATCCACCTGCCTCATCCTCCCAAAGTGCTTGGATTACAGGCATGAGCCACCACACCTGGCCACCACTAACATTTCTATATGCCAAAAGTGAACAATCTGAAAAACAAATCAGGAAATAACACCATTTACAATAGCTACAAACACAATAAAATAAAATAAAATAAAATACCTAGGAATTAACAAAATAAGTGAAAGATCTCTATAATAAAAACTATTAAACACTGATGAAAGAAGTTGAAAGGGACACAAAAAAATGGAAAGATACTACATTTTTACACATTGAATGGATTGATATTGTTAAAATATCCGTACTATGCAAAGCAATCTATAGATTCAATGAAATTCCTATCCAAATAACAATGGCATTCATCACAGAAACAAAAAATAAATCCTAAATTTTATATGGAACCACAAAGACCCAGAATAGCCAAAGTTATCCTGAGCAAAAAGATCAAAACTAGAAGAATCACATTACCTGAGTTCAACATACTCCAAAGCTGTAGTTACCAAAACAGCATGGTATTGGCACAAAAACAGACACATAGACCAATGGAACAGAATAGAGAAACCAAAAGCAAATGCATACATCTACAGTGTATTAGTTACTTCACTTTCATACTGCTTAAAGAACTGCCCAAGACTGGGTAATTTATAAATGAAAGAGGTTTACTTGACTCATAGTTCAGCATGGCTGGGAAGCCTCAGGAAACTTACAATCATGGTGGAAGGTGAAGGGGAAGCAAGGCACAATCTTTGCAAGGTAGCAGGAAGGAGAAGTGCTGAGCAAAAAACGAAGAGCCCCTTATAAAACTATCAGATCTCACGAGAATTCACTCACTATCATGAGAACAGCTTGGGGGAAACTGCTGCCGTGATTCAATTACCTCTACCTGGTCTCTCCCTTGACCCATGGTGATTATGGGGATTACAATTCAAGATGAGATTCAGGTGGAGACATAAAGCCTAACCATATCAAACAGTAAACTCATTTTCAACAAAGGTGGCAAGAACATACATCAGAAAAGAACAGTCCATTTAATAAATGGTGCTGAGAAAATTGGAAATCCATATGCAGAAGAATGAAACTAGATGTCTACCTCTCACCGTATACAAATATCAAATCACAATGAAATAAAAATTTAAATATAAGTCCTCAAACTATGAAACTACTACATGAAAACACTGAGGGAAATCTTCAGGACATAGGAGTTGGTACAGATTTCTTGAGTAATACCCCACAAGCCCAGGCAACCAAAGCAAAGGTGGACAAATGAGATCACATCAAGTTAAAAAGCTTCTGTACAGCAAAGGAAGCAATCAACAAAGTGAAGAGGTAACTCATAGAATGGGAGAAAATATTTGCAAACTACCCATCTGGCAAGGGATTAATAACCAGAATACATAAGTAGCTTAAACAACCCTATACGAAACAATCTGATAATATTATTTTAAAATGGTCAAAATATATGAATAAACATTTCTCAAAGCAGTACAAATGGCAAACAGGGATATGAAAAGGTGCCCAACACCATTGATCATCAGAGAAATGCAAATTGAAACTGCCATGACATATCAACTCACCCCAGTTAAGATGCCTTTTATCAGACAGACAGGCAAGAGCAAATACTAATGAGGATGTGGAGAAAAGGGAACCCTCATACCCTGGTGGTGTGAATGGAAATTAGTTCAACTACTATGGAGAGCAGTTTGGAGGTCCCCCCCCCCCACAAAAAAAATAGAGCTACCAAATGATCCAGCAATCCCATTGCTGGAATATACACCGGAAAAAGGAGATCAGCCTATCAAAGATATATCTGCACTTCCTTGTTTGTTGCAGCATTATTCACAATAGCCAAGATTTTGAAGCAACCTACATTTCCCTCAACAGACTAATGGATAAAGAAAACGTGGTGCATATACACAATGGAGTATATTCTTCAGCCAATAGAAAAGAGTGAGATCTTATCATTTGCAACAACATAGATGAAACTGGAGGTCATCATGTTAACTGAAATAAACCAGTCATGGAAAGACACACTGTGCATGTTCTCACTTATTTGTGGGAGCTAAAAATTTAAACAACTGAATTCATAGAGTAGAATCATGGTTACCAGAGGTGGGAAGGGTAGTGGGGCAGGGGTAGAGAGAATGGTTAATGGTACAAAAATATCACTAGATAGAATGAATAAGATTTAGAATTTGATAGCACAACAGGGTGACTATAATCAATAATAATTTATTGTACATCTTAAAATTACTAAAAGAGTATAATTGTATTGTTTGTAACACAAAGAATAAATGCTCGGGTTGATTGATATCCCATTTACCCTGACATGATTGTTATGCATTGTATGCCTACATTAAAATATCTCATGTGCCCCATTAATATATACAACTACTACGTACCTACAATTTTTTTTTTAAGTCTCGGCTCTCTACTTGCCCTTTTAGTACCACACTAGTGGTGGGTTTGGAGGTTTCTTATATGTGCTTGGTGAGATGTTGAGGTGTAAACTCAGCACATGGGTTTTGCTGCTGGTGATGGAAATGGGGGTGCAGATTTTTCTGTGGTGTTTGGCTGGAATGAAATACATAAGTTTTCTGCCTTCCTAGGCTTCTATTTTTCTGATCCCGTGGGTAAAGAGAGCAGGATTTTGTTGTTGTTGTTATTGTACCCTGCACTTTTTGGCATGTTTAGATTGCTAGCTGCTTTAGCTCCGAGTTTTGAACATATGAGCATAACAAAAACCCAAGCAAATCAATACCATGTTGTTCCTTGGGTCTTCAGGCCCCTAGTCGTCTTCTTCTCTGCATTTTAAAGAGTTCTGTAATGCTTTTTCTAGATTTTTATTTTTTTTTTACTTAACAAGAGGAATAGAAAGAAGTATGTCTGCTCCATGTTTCCTGAGCAGAAGTTCAGTTTCACTTGATTTTGTGGCTTCCTGTTTTGAAAGCAGAATACTACCAATATTTGAATATTAAAAATTAGCTTTTTTAATATAATGCCTTCAAGGTATGACCAAAAAGGTGTGTTATTGTGCCCCCAAAATACCCCATACTCTCACACTTGTCCTTGTACATTGCCCCTAGAAGCTACTCTCAGACTCTTCACCACTTCTACAACCTATTATGAAAGAACTAATGTTCATTATTGGGGTGTTATCTCAGGATATTCCAAAGTTTTGAATTGTTAGATTTTCTGAGTACTGTTGAGCTCCTTACAAAGGTGAGGACAACATCATCTTCTCTAAGTATGCCTTGCTTCTTCATATGATCCCCAACACAATTCCACTTACTCCTTGATATGGCTTGGATCTGTGTCCCTGCACAAATCCCATGCTAATTGTAATCACCAATGTTGGAGGCAGGGCCTGGTGGGAGGTGTTTGGATCGTGGGGGTAGTTCTCATAAATGGTTTAGCAACATCCCTCTTGGTACTGTCCTTATGATCGCTGAGTAAGATCTCATAAAATCTTATACTTTAAACATGTATGACACCACCTCCCATCTTGCTGCTGCTCCTCCCATGTAAGATGTGCGTGCTCCCCGTTCACCTTCCGCCGTGATTGTAAGCTTCCTGAGACCTCCCTAGACGCTGAGCAGATGCCAGCATCATGCTCCTTTACAGCCTGTGGAACTGTATTAAATAAACCTCTTTTCTTTACAAGTTACCCAGAGTGAATTAATACACTCTTGAAGAGTGTATTAGTTCATTCTTGCATTTCTAGAAACAAATACTGGGTATTTCTTTGTAATTAAATAATTGTAATACTAGGTATAAGAATTATAATATTGGGTATAAGAATTAAAATATTGGGTATAATTATAATATTGGGTGTAATATATTGGGTACAAGAACGAACTAGTACACTCCTAAAGACCAACCTCCCACTCTTTCTCTCCATAGAAGCTGGAAATCAGTCAAGGTACCAAGTGATAGCTGTTTCCCATTGCTTTTTTGTTTTGTTTTGTTTTGTTTTGTTTTGTTTTGTTTTGTTTTTATGACAGAGTCTCTCTCTGTTGCCCAGAGTGGAGTGCAGTGGCACGATCTTGGCTTGCTGCAACCTCCACATCCCAGGTTCAAGCAATTGTCAAATCTCAGCCTCCCAAGAAGCTGGGATTACAGGCATGTGCCACTATGCTCAGCTAATTTTTGTATTTTTTGGTAGAGACGTGGTTTCACCATGTTGCCCAGGCTGTTTTCAAGCGCAGGTGATCTGCCCGTCTTGGCCTCCCAAAGTGCTGGGATTACAGGCATGAACCACTATGCTCGGCCTCCATTTTATTCTTTATATGCATTTTCTTCCTAGCCTTGCCCTCAATCAAAACTCCTCCTTCCTCTTTTAGATAGAAAAATGCCTCATGGATGCAAACAGCTAAATTGAGTGAATTAATTCCTTACATTATTTCCACTCATCCCTGTCTTAAGTTACTCAAAATTTCACCAAACATGTATTATAGCATACTAATGCATTAAGAGATTTTAAAAGGTGGGTGACAATATTTATGACATAAAAGACCTGAACATCTAGTTTGGAAGAGAAAATACATATTTCCAAAGAAAGTGTAAATAAAAGTAGTTAAACTAGTGTTAACATACTAGTTTTGGGGCATCTGAAAAACAACTTTTATTAATTATTCTCTTTTTAATTTTAAAAGAAAAAAAAAACTAAAAATTGAGGAAACTCGCCCCAGAATACTTAAACAGCTTGTTTCATGTTACTTTTCTGTTAAATTGTGATTCTGGGACTAAAACCTAAGTCTCTCCACCCTGCATACTTGACCATGTTAAGATAATTTTAATGAGACAGTATTTTAGCTTATACAAAGAAAAGTCATCTGAAGATTAAACTGGAGAACAGTGACATGAAGAAAAGTTAGCAAAATGGCTGCTGCAACACATTAAATTGCAAAAGCAAACAGCCTCTGGAAATCACCACAGATAAGATTTGAGATACTCATTTTATAATGGTATTTTTTTAAAAAGAAGAGGAAGAAAAGATCTATTTCCCCTAACAATCTAATGAGATAAAATTCTGTTTACCCTTGCTTTAGTGCCTAAAGCTCTTACTGTCTGGTAGTTCCTGATTCAATAATTAGTAAGTGGTAAACAAGCTAGATTTAAAGTTGCCTAATAAAAATTTCCTTATAGCAGGCACTAAAAGCATAAAAAAGCAGTAATGAGTTTAAATGGTTTTCAAATAGTAGTCTATAAGAAAAAGTATTTGACGATGTAAAAAAATGCATAAAAAGCATTCTAAAGGCAGGAATCGTTATAAATTTTACATTCTATTGCCTTTGCTTAGAACAATGCACAGCACACAGTAGGAACTCACTAGATACATGTTAAATGAATTCCAGGAAATTATTTTCCCTTATTGCCAACAAAACTCTCTTAGAAACTCACATGTCATTTGATGTTGTCTCGAGGCAACATTACTGAGCCAAAAACTAACTTTGGAGCCCCCACTCTCATTCTTTCTGTTCAATCAACCGATAGGGTGAACACTTACTAGCAATGCTGACAAATATAATGTTATCACTTATTGAAAGAAGCTTCCTTCAGCTAACTAAAGCCAAGTTCCCATATCCATGTGCCGTGGCAGCAAAAAATTAATCAGAAAAAATAGAGGATGTGATAACTAACACACCTAAGTTCCAATTCCAGTTGCATCTCTTGCTTCATTTTTTTCTGAGGAATATCATCTTTTAAATACTTGTAATGTTTGAAAGAAAAGATAGATTATAAATCTCTAACACAAAGTATGCACACAATATTTGTAGAATATTTAAATCAGATTCTGAAAATTTACCGATTCTCTATGATGCTTGCCAATAGATTTAACACTTATCCCAGAGTAATTTTAATAAATTTTAACAGCTGAGAACTAGGTGGAGGGTCATTTCCATGGATAATTTACAGCTCTGTAACTATAACTCCCTCTACATCTGCTGAAACTTACAGCCATTGGTGGTTAACAAATAAGGTAAACATCACCTTCCCATGTATGCAAAGCTTAGATGTGAAAAAAAAAAAAAAAAAAAGCCACGAAAGAGTATAACCTATGGTCATCTGTTACACAATTAGTAATCACATTTGGTGTGGCTAACAACACAATATGGAAAGATCGTTCTTCCTCCACTAGAGCTTGAATAGGCTCACTCTGGAAAACAATGTTTCAGAGCTGGTTCATTCTGGGCTCTGGATAGAAAATAGACAAAGATTAAATGTTGCCAGGTAGTAAGCCTGAACCTACATGATTGGAGCCAAAAAAACAATAATCATTGAATTACCTTGAGTCTCCCATCAAAGATAGGAAACTAGACAAGATTTAGATGTCATTAATCTTCTTTCACATGGATTCAGTTCTTTACCCTCCTGTATTCAGCATCCTTTAAGTATATAAAATTGTGCACTTCCATGGAGTTCCCACAAACAACGGCTGATAGATTAGCTGATTTATAAGAACCTCCTTGCTCTAATATCCTTGGTCCTGTAAATGTGTCGAAATGGTAATTGACATGGTTAACATTATAATGATGGCTAATATTTGTTTGCTGTGTGCCAGGCATTGTGCTAAGTGCTTTTATTTAATCATCTTTAAGAACACAAGAAGAGAGGTGCTACCAATATTTCTATTTTATTAGTGGGGAAACAGGCATGGAGAGGTTGACTGCTTTTCTAAAGTTCACTCCTAAGAAAGTACAGAGATGAGATATGAAACTACACTGCTAACCTGCAAAATCCACCCTCTTAGCCACTACTCTAATCTGCCAACCAGGATATTATTTAGATACTTACTGAGGCAAGCTTAGAGGTTTTATAAGTTCAATGTACTATTCAGCCCAGTTTTTGGAATATGAGCTGCCATGATCTGATTTTTGATGATCTTTAAAATGAAAAGAGAGAGAGAAAACAAGAACCAGAATTTTTTTTCATGTGAATTAATAAAGGGTTCATTTCTAACTTTTCTTTATATTCTCTATGAGTTTAAGAATAAAGTAGGGAGGAAAAAAATAGGGAGGAAAGACTTGAATTGGGAAAAGGTGATTTTCCAAGGCATATAATGCAAGAACTGAAACTACCTAAAAATGATGTAAAATGTTACTCTTCTCATTCTTCCCAACCTCTTCCCTCTAATCACACACCATAAATGAGCAGTAAAAATACATATCTCTAGTGTCCCTTCTACTTTTATGCATTTTGCTTTTTAGGCCTATTAAAAATAGCACTAATTAACACCAAACAAGAATTTCTATCTACTATACATAAATTATCATATCAATTTCAAGAATCCTAACTTTATGATAATAAAATACAGTTAAAATATATCAGACCAGCTTTAGTCATCATATTCCTCCCTTCTCCTACATTCTCCATTTACTTCTTCCCTTTCTGTTATGGTTGTAATACGGTTTATCTCCACAAAAGCTCATGTTGAGGCTTGGTACCAAATGTGATTATATTGAGAGGTGGTTCCTTTAAGAGATGATTATGTCATTAAGAAGGGTTCATGCCTTTCTCAAGGGACTGAGTTCTTCCTTGTACAGAATTAGATTCGTTACTGTGAAAGTAAGTTGTTTTAAAGTGAACCTGCTTCTTATGTTAGGTCTCTTTGTGTATATATCAACTTACCCTTCTACTACTCCACCATGCTATGCAAGAGCATGAGGCCCTCACTAGAAGCTGACTAAATGTGGCTACTCTATTTTGGACTTCCCAGTCTCCAGAACCATGAGCTTAATAAATCTCTTCTCTGTATAAATTATTCATCCTCAGTATTCTGTTATAGCAATAGAAACTGGACAAAAACACTTCTATAACCACATTCCTGGCTGTAAATTCAAACTGCAAGAGTTTTGAACCTCAGAGTGGCATTTTTCTAGAGGCTGATTGCTACCTCTGAACAGTCCTGCAATTAGTCATCTACTCCAGTGCACAGAAATGCATGCACGGGCTTTTTTGCAGGATACCTCACTCCCACTACCTCCTTGCTTGTGTTGTCTTTCTGCAGTGCACTTTGGGATGCTTTTGGGGTGCAATGGTCAGTCAATCCAGACAGAAGAAATTCCCAGACCTATTTCTGCAGACCAGATGTTGGGGCACTGTATTTTTTATGGTTTTAAGAAATATTTTGTTTGTTTTCATTAAAGGTCCCAATTATACTCTGAAGGTAATATGTGTTCAACTGGGAGACTCGATCAATTCTATCTTTGACAATTTTATTAGTTGATTCCTTCTGCAGTAAATATAGGGGTGAGGAATTCGCCAGGAAATCCGAATTATTTACTCATGTTGTTAGAAATTAGTCAAAAGGTAGGGTTATGAGGCTGACACAAATGAGAGGGGCTTTATAATCGATAATGTAGACAAGACAATGAGAAAGGTGGAATTGTAACTTGAGCTGGGGAGAGGCAGCTATATGCATAGCAGAAAAGGCTTGTCTCGACTGGGACCCTTAGCCTGAAATGCTTAATGCTTAGTCTTACATACTAAACAAAAATTATTTGCCATGTCTTGAAAAAGCTGGAAAATGGAAGAAAGAAAAAAATGAAATGGCACTGCACCTAGAGGCTTAATTAAATGGCATCCATTGTTGATTTCTTTAGTATTCAAACTTTTGTATTCATTACATTTCCATAAGAAAGACAGTCATTAATTAATTTATTTAAGAATGTATTAAGGGGATGTCAGCCAGATGGCAGAATAGGACTCTCCAGCCCTCATCTGCCCACAGAAACATCAATTTGAACAGCTATGATGTACAAAAATAATTTCACAAAAGCTAAGGAAGCCAAATAAGAGATTACAGCACCTGGGTATAGCACAGATAAGAAAAGACACATTGAAGATGGTAGCAAGGATAGTTTTACATCACTTGTGTCACCCCTCTTTGAACCTCAAACAGCACAGCATAGAAAGATACCCTGTACTTAGGAGGAAAAAAAAAGAAAAATAAACACTAAACTTTGTTTTGGATCTCAAAACCAGGCCTTCTCCAGTAAAACCAAACACTGTGAAGGCCCCCATACCCTTATACTCCAGGTGGCAAGTACCTAAATTGAGCCTTCAGGCCTGCCCCAACACCAGGCTGACAGCAGCCTCAGGCTTCAAATCACCCCCAACACTAGTTTACACACTATGGCCACAGGCTTCAGACCTGCCCCAGCACGAGGCAAACCCCCACAACCCTAGCCATCAGGCCAGCACCTGTGGTCCCAGCCTCTTCAGGTACTGACTCTAGGGACCTGAGGCCCCAGGCTCCAGGCCAGCAAATATGGACTAAGCCTCCATGCCCACTTGAATGCCAAACAGGATCCTACCGTCCCAGGCTCTGGGCAAGCCCCAGTGTCAGGTCTGTCCCCATGTAAGCAGGCTCCAAGTCTTCCCAGTGCCAGGCCAGCCCATGTAGACCTAAGCTTTAGCAGATTCGGAGCTCAGGCCTGCATTAGTAGACCCCACTGCTGAACCAGTCTGCACAGACCCAGGACTGACCTATGTACCCAGGTTCCAGGCTGCTCTCAGAGATCTCAAGATTCAGGCCCACTGTTGCATACCTAGCCCCTATTTCAGCATCTGCACATCCAGTTTCTAGTCTGGCACCAGTAAACACAGGCACAAGGCCCAGCCCCAGTGGTTCCAGGCATCAAGCAAGCACCTATGATCCTAGGTACCTAACCAGCTTCTGAGAATCCAGTCTCTATACTAGCAACAGTAAAAGGCCAACTCCAGGGTCCAGGATGGTTCCTTTGGTCTCAGATGCCAAATGACCCTGAGTCTGGCCTGCTCAGGAAGACCCAGGATCCAAGTCCACTCTAGCAGACTTTGGTGCAAGGCTTGGCTCCATGGACTGAGCCTACAAGACCACCCCTGCAAACCCAGTGTCCTGAGTAGCCCTGGTGAACTCAGGCTGTAGGCCTGTCCCAGTGGTCCCAGGCACTACGCCTGACCTCATGTCAGTCTAGCTTCCATGGATTCAAGCTCCAGGATCGTCCCGGTGGAACCGGGTTCCAGGCTTATCATGCAGATCCAATCAACAGGTTGACCCCGGCGGATCCAGGTTCATACATATCCCTGAAGACCCAGATACCAAACAAGCCCACTCTTGGACCATGAAAGACAGCCTCCCTAGCATTTCTGAATGAGGTGACTGGTGAAGGGCTTTTCCAGACTAAGCAAGTCTGCAAAAAATTGAAATAAGTCCTTACTTTTTCAAATGTGAAGATGTCAACATAAGGCAACAAGAAATATGAAAAAAGAATGAAATGTAACGCCATGAAAAGATCACAGTAATCTCCCATTAGCTCACCCTAAAACAATGGAGATATATAAAATGAGTGACAAATAATTCAAAATAATTGTTTTAAGGAATATTAACAAACTTCAAGAAAATACAAACAAGTAAGTGATAACAAGAAAACAATAAATGACCAAAATGAGAAATTCAAAGGAGAAATTGAAATTATTTTAGAAAATCAAACAGAAGCTTTGGAGCTGAAATATATAATTTTAAAATGTAATAGGCTTGCCAGTAGAATTGATCAAGCAGAATGATGTATCTGTGAACTTGCAGACACATTACTTGAAAATATACAATCAACTGAGAAAAGAAGAATGAAAAAAAGAAAGCTTACAGTGACTTGTGGGACAGCATTAAAACAGCAGACATTTGAGCGATAAGTGTTTAAGTTATAGAAGTCTGTGAAAAAGAGAGAGGCACATTGGCATAAAGCTTACTTAAAGAAATACTACCAGAAAATATACCAAATTTGGAGTAATATTTAAATATACATATAAAGGAAGGTCAAAGTCTCTAATCAAATTCAACCCAAATGAGACTATATCAGCACATTACCAAATGGTTAAAAATCAAGGACAAAGAGAGGACCCTGAAAGCAGCAAGAGAAAAGAAGCAAATGACTTAAAAGTAGTTCTAGCAAGGCTAGCAGAGAATTCCTTAGCAGAGGCCTTACAGACAAGAAGACAGTGGGATTCTATATTCAAAATGTTGAAGGAAAAAAAGCTACCAACCAAGAATACTTTACCCAGAGAAGCTGTCCTTCAGAAACGAAGGAAAATAAAGACTTTCCCAGATACACAAAAGCTGAGGGAGTTCTTCACCACCAGACCTGTCTTACAAGAAATGCTAAAGGGAGTTCTCTAAGCTGAATGAAAATGATACTAATTAGTTAAACAAAACTATATGAAAGTATAAAACTCACTGGTAAAATTTAGTACAAACTCCAATTCAGAACACTCTAATACTGTAATGGTCATGTGTAAATCACGTATATCTTTAGTATGAATATTAAAAGAAAATCATTAAAAATAATAATAGCTAGAATACTTTGTTAAGGGATACACAATAGAAAAAAAAATGTACATTGTAACATCAAAAATTTTAAAAGCCTGGAAAGGGGAGTGGAGTAAAAGTGAAGAGTTTTTTATGCAATCAAAGTTAAGCTGTTATCAGCTTAAAATAGCCTGTTATAACTATGTTTTTGTAACCCTCAGGGTAACCACAAAGCAAAAACCAATAGTAAATACACAACAGACAAAATGTAAAGAATTAAAGGACCATCATTAGAAAAAAATCACAAAATCACAACGGCAGACAGCAACAAGAAAAAACTAAGGTTCTAGAAAACAACAAGGAAACAGTTGAAATGGCAGTAGTAATTCTTTACCTACCAATAATAATCTTTGATGTAAATGAATTAAATGCTCCAATCAAAGGCATAGGGTGGCTGAATGGATAAAAAGAAATATGATCTAACTATATGCTGCCTACAAAGAGATTCACTTCACCTGTAAAGATACACATAGACTGAAAGTGAAGGTATGAAAAAGGACATTTCATGGAAACGGAAACAAAAACAGCTGGGGAAATTATACTTATATCAGATAGAATAGACTTTAACTCAAAAACTGTAAAGACAAAGAAGGCCATTCCATAATCATAAAGTACTCAATTCAGCAAGAAGATATAGCAATTATAAGTATACGTACAACATTGGAATATCTAAATATATAAAGCAAATATTAATGGATCTGGAGAGATAGACTGTAATACAACAATGATAGAGTACTTAAATACCCCACTTTGAGCAACAAATCATCTAGTCAGAAAATCAACAAGCAAACATTGAAATTAAACTACACTTTAGACCAAATGAACCTATCAGGTACATATAAAACCTTCTATATAACAGCAGAAGAACACACATTCATCCCAAGTGTACACAGAACATTTTCCAGAATAGAATGTATGTTAGGCCACAAAACTACTATTAACAAATTTAATAAGATTAAAATCATATTAAGTATCTTTTTAATCACATAATATGAAACCAAAAATCAGTAACAGGAGGAATTTCAAAAAATTCACAAATACATGGAAATTAAACAACATATTCCCAAACAATCAGTAGGTCAATGAAGAAATTTAAAAAGATATTTAAAAATGTTTTGAGATAAGCGAACGTGGAAACACAACATATTATAATGTATGAGATATAACAAAGGCAGTTCTAACAGAGAAGTCTATAGCCATAATGCCTATATCAAAAAGAAGATTGTAAATAAACTATCTAATGTTACAACTCAAGAAACAAGAACAAACTAAGCCCAAAGATATCAGAATAAAAACATTAAATGGAAGCAAAAATAAGTGAAACAAAGATTTAAAAATATTTTAAAAATCAATGAAACTGAGATTGTTTGAAGATAAACAATATCAACAAACCTTTAGCTAGACCAAGAAAAAACAGAGAAGGCTCAAATTTTAAAAAGAAAAATGAAACAGGAGGCGTTAAAACTGACACCACAGAAGTATAATACAAAGCATTATAGAATATACCAACAAACTGGATAACCTAGAAGAAATGACACAAAACCTACTTAGACTAAATCAAGAAGAAATAGAAATTTTGAGTAAAGGTATGGAATCACTAATAGAAAGTCTTCCATCAAAGAAAAGCCCAGTACCGGATGTCTTCTCTGCTGAATTCTACCAAACATTTAAAGAACTAATGCCAATCCTTTTTGAATTCTTCCAAAAAATTTGACGAAAAAAATACTTCCAAACTCATTTTACTAGGCAGCATTACCTTAAAACCAAAGTGAGACAAGAACTCTACAGAATAAGAAAATATCAGGCCAATATGCCTGATGAACATAGATGCAAAAACACTCAAGAAAATATTAGAAAACTGAATTCAACATCATATTAAAAGGGTTATTCAGTATTATCAAGTGAGATTCATCCTAGGAATTCAAGGATGGTTCAAAATATGCAAATCTATAAATGTGATAAACCACATTAACAGAATGAAGACAAAAACCATATTTTCATCTCAATAGATGAATAAAAAGCATTTCACAAAATTCAACATTCTTTTATGATTAAAAAAAAACTTATCTCAACAAAAGGGAACCCTTGCAAAATGTAGGTGGGAATGTAAATCAGTACACTTATTATAGAGAACAGTTTGGAGGCTTCTCGAAAAGTTCAAAATAGAGCTACCATATCATCTAGCAATTCCACTGCTGGGTGTATACCCAAAAGAAGGGAAATCAGTATATCAAAGAGATATCTTCACTCTCATATTTGTTGCAGCACTGTTCACAATGGCCAAAATTTAGAAGCAACCTAAGTGTCTATCAACAAATGAATGGACAAAGACAATGTGGTACATATACTCAACAGAGTACTATTCAACCATAAAAAGAAATAATAAGATCCTGTCATTTGTTCCAACATGGATGGAATTGGAGGCCATTATGTTAAGTGAAATAAGCCAAGCACAGAAAGATAAACATTGCATGTTCTCATTTATTTCTTGGATGTAAATATCAAAACAATTGAACACATGGAGATTGAGAGTAGAAGATGGTTACCAGAGGCTGGCAAAGGTAGACAGAATTGGGCACAAGGTGGGGATGGTTAGTGGGTACAAAAAAATAGTTTGAAAGAATCAATAATACTATTTGATAGCACAATAGGGTAGCTATTGTTAAAAGAATTTAAAGGTACATTTTAAAAGAATGAATAAAGTATAATTGGATGGTTTGTAATACAAGGGATAAATGCTTGATGGGATGGATGCCCCATTTTCTATGATATGACTATTATCCATTGCATGCCTGAATCAAAACATCTGATGTACCCCATATATACAAACACCTACTATGTATCCACAAAAATTAAAAATACAGAAATTATTTTTAAAAAATTCTCAACAAACTAAATATGGAAAGAATATACCTCAACACAATAAAAGCCATATATGACAAACCAGCAGTGAACATCATACTCAAAGGTGAAAATTTGAAAGTTTTTTTCTAATACTAGGAATAAAATAGGAATGTCCAATCTCACCACTTCTATTCAACATAGTCCTGGAAGTCCTAGCCAGAACCCTTACACAAGAGAAAGAAATAAAAGGAATACAAATTGGAAAGGAAAAAGTTAAGTTATTCCTGCTTTTGGACAACATAATACTTTATATGGAAACCCTAAAGACTCCATTAAAAGACTGTTTGAATAAATGAATTTGGTAAAGCTGAGGGATATAAAATTAACATACAAAAATTTATAGAATCTTGGCCAGGCACAGTGGCTCATGACTGTAATCCCAGCAATTTGGGAAGCTGAGATGGGCAGATTGCTTGAGGTCAGGAGCTCAAGACCAGTCTGGCCAACATGGTGAAACCCCATCTCTACTAAAAATACAAAATTAGCCAGGCATGGTGGCATGCACTTGTAATCTCAGCTATTTGGGAGGCTGAGGCAGGAGAATCACTTGAACCTGGGAGGCAGAGGTTACAGTGAGCCGAGATCATGCCATTGCACTCCAGCCTGGGCAACAAAGCGAGACCCCATCTAAAAATAAATAAATAAATAAAAAGAAAAGAAGAAAAATACTAGTAGACTCTCTATACACTAACAATAAACTATCTGGAAAAAAAAAAAAAAGAAAAAAAAGAATTTATAATAGTTACAAAACAATAAGATACTTAGGAGTATATTTAACCATGGAGGCAAAAGACCTGCACACTGAAAACTATTAAATATTGATTTTTAAAGAAATTGACAAATAAACGGAAAGATATCTTGTGTTCATGGATCATACGAATTTATATGGTTAAAATGTATGTATTGCCCAAAGCAATGTATATATTCAGTGCAATCCCTATCAAAATTCCAATGACATTTTTTACAGAAATAGAGAAAACAATTCTAAAATTTGCATAGAACCAAAAAAAAAAAAAAATGCTAAAGCAACCATGAGCAAAAAGAACAAACCCAGAGACATTATGCTGCCTGATTTTAAAATACACTACAAAGCTATAGTAATTAAAACAGCATGGTACTGGCATAAAAATAAACTCATAGATCAATGTTACATAATAGAGCCTAGAAACAAATCCACACATTTATAGTCAGTTCATTTTTGACAAAGTTGCCAGGAATACCCAATGGGGAAAAGAAAGTCCCTTCAGTAAATGGTGTTGGGACAACTGGATATCCATATGCAAACTAATGAAATTACAACATTATCTCACACTACAAATAAAAATTGACTCAAAATGAATTAAAGACTTAAATGTAAGACCTGTGACTACAAACTTACCATAAGAAAATACAGGGGAAAACTCCATGACATTGGTCTGGGCAATTATTTTTTGTATATGAACCCAAAAGCACAGGCAACAAAAGCAAAAATAGACAAGTGATATTAAATCAGACTAAAAAGGCTTCTGCACAGCTAAGGAAACAATCAACAGAGTAAGAGCCTACACAATGGGAGAAAATATTTGCAAACCATATGTTTTAGTCTGTTTTTGCCTCTATAACAGAATACCTAAGACTGAGTAATTTACAATGAGCAGAAATTTATTAGCTCACAATTCTGGAGTCTAGGGAGTCCAAGATCAAGGGACTGACATCTGCCCAGGGCCTTCTTATTCCATCATTACATAGCAGACGACAGAAGAGCCACACAGGCAAAAGAGACCAAGAGGGAGCTACAGTTGTCTTTTTATAATGGTACCAATTTCACCCATAAGGGTGGAGCTCTCATGGCCTAATCAGCTTTTATAGGTCCCACATTTTAATATTGTTACAATGGTAAATAAGTTTCAACATGAGTTTTAGATGAGACAAACATTCAAATACTAGCACTATACATCTGACAGGGCAAGGGTACTGTGGCCTGTTAGGAATCAGGCTGCACAGCAAGAAGTGAGCAGCCCAGGTGAGCCAGGGAAGCTACATTTGTATTTACAGCCACTTCCCATCACTCGCATTACTGCCCGAGCTCTACCACCTCTCAGATCAGCTGCCACATTAGATTCTCACAGGAGCATGAACCCTACTGTTAACTGCACATGCAAGGGATCTAGGTTGCATGCTCCTTATGAGAATCTAATACTTGATGATCTGTCACTGTCTCTCATCACCCCCAGATGGGACCATGTAGTTGCAGAAAAACAAGCTCAGGGCTCTCACTGATTCTACATTACTGTGAGTTGTAAAAATTATTTCATTATATATTACAATGTTATGATAATAGAAATAAAGTGCACAATAAATGTAATGCAGTTGAATCATCCCAAACCATCCCACCCCTTGGTTCACAGAATAATTGTCTTCCATTAAATCAGTCCCTGGTGCCAAAATGGTTAGGGACCGCTGTGATAGAGGGTTAATATCCAAAATATATAAGGAACTCAAACAACTCAATAGAAAATAAATAACTCAATTAAAAATATGCAAAGAATTTAAATAGACATTTCTCAAAAGACAACATACAAATTGCCAATAGGTATATGCAAAAATGCTCAAAATCACTAACCATCAGAGAAATGCAAATTAAAACCACCATGAAATATCATCTCACACCTGTTAGAATGACTACTATCAAAAACATTTTTTAAACAATAACAAGAGTTAGCAAGGATATAAAAAAAAAAACCCTTATACATTATTGATGGGAATGTAAATGAGTACAACTATGATAGAAAACAGTATTAAGGTTTCTCAAAAAATTAAAAATAGAACCACCATATGACCCAGCAATCTCACTAATAAGTAGATATCCAAAGGACATGAAATCAGTGTGTCAAAGAGTTATCTGTACTCCCATGTTTATTGCAGCATTATTCACAATAGCCAGGATTTGAAATAAACCTAAGTGTCTGCCCATCAACTAATGAATGAAGAAAATGTGATATTCTACATACACATACACACAATAGAACACTATTCATACCTCGAAAAGAAGAAAATCCTGGCATTTGCAACATAGATGAACTTGCAAGATATTAAGCTAAGCGAAATAAGCCATGCACAGAAAGACAGATACTGCAAGATCTCATTTATATATGAAATCCAAAACAGTGGAACTCACAGAAACATAGAGTAGAATGGTGGTTACAGGGGGAGGGGTGCAGAGGGGTAGGAGATGTTGGTATAAGGATACAAAATTTCAGTTAGACAGGAGAAATAAATTCAATAAATCTATTATAAAAAATAGTGACTACAGTATATAGCAAAGTATTGTATTGAAAATTGCTAAGAGTAGATTTTTAGTATTCTCACTATAAAAAATAAGTATGTGATGTAATGCATATGCTAAGTAATTCGATTTAGCCATTCCACAATGTATACGTATTTCAAAACTACATGTTGTACACAATAAATATATACAATTTTTTGTCAGTTAAGAAAAAAATAAATATTTAAAACTATTTTTAAGATAAAATCACTTTTAAAAAGAATGTGTTGGGTTGGGCATGGTGGCTCATGCATGTAATCCTAACACTTTTGGAGGCCGAGGCGAGTGGATTACCTGAGGTCAGGAGTTCAAGACCAGCCTAGCAAACATGGTGAAACCCCGTCTCTCCTAAAAATACAAAAATTAGCCGACTGTGGTGCTATGCACCTGTAATCCCAGCTACTTGGGAGGCTGAGGCAGGGGAATCACTTGAACCCAGGAGGCAGAGGTCACAGTGAGCCAAGATCACGCCACTGTACTCCAACCTGGATGAGAGAGCAAGACTCTATCTAAAAAATAAAATAAAATAAAATAAAAAAAAGAATGTGTTAAGCAACTATGGAAAAAAAAAAAATCATAGGGCTAAATGCTGTGGGAGCTGGGCTGTTATTCTCAAGAGATATATACTCTATTATATACTCTACAG
Organism: Rhinopithecus roxellana; assembly: GCF_007565055.1. NCBI lineage: Eukaryota > Metazoa > Chordata > Mammalia > Primates > Cercopithecidae > Rhinopithecus > Rhinopithecus roxellana. The sequence goes on along the minus strand of NC_044553.1, from coordinate 140,127,970 downwards.
GGAGACTTAGAACTCCCCTCTTTGAATGAACCACAGGACTACTAGTGAAATGTAAATTAAAAATCATCTAATCCAATGCTTCTCAAACGTTTAAATGCACACATATCACTTGGGGATCTATTTAAAATGCAGATTCAGATTCGACAGTTCTTGGATGGCACCTGAGATTCTTTTTTTTTTTTTTTTAATAGGTTTTGGGGGAGAGGTGGTATTTGGTTACATGAATAAGTTCTTAGTGATGATTTCTGAGATTGGAGCCCCCATCACCCTAGCAGTGTATACTGTACCTAATGTGTAGTCCTTTATCCCTCACCCCAGTCCAACCTTTTCCCCTGAGTCCCCAAAGTTCATTGTATCATTCCTATGCCTTTGCATCCTCATTGCTTAGCTCCCACTTTGGAGTGAGAATATACAATGTTTGGTTTTCCGTTCCTGAGTTACTTCACTTAGAATAATGGTATCCAATTCCATCCATGTTGCTGCAAATGCCATTATTTTGTTCTTTTTTATGTCTGAGTAGTATTCCATGGTGTGAGAGTGTGTGTGTGTGTGTGTGTGTGTGTGTGTGTGTGTGTTCCATGGTGTATATATATATCACATTTTCTTTTTGTTTATTCACTAGTTGATTGATGGGCATTTGGGCTGGTTCCTTATTTTTGCAATTGCAAGTTGTGCTGCTATAAACATGCAAGGGATGTCATCTGAGATTCTATATTTCTAACAAGTACCCAGGATAATGAAGATGCTGCTGGTTCACAGACCACACTTCAAGTAGCAGAGATGGTAGACTATAATTCTTGCTTTAAATTACCAAGGTATTTCAATGCAGCTGGGGTCACTGTGAATTAATCCTTTATATATCCAATATTCATGACCCCAAAAGAGCAGTCTCATAATATCTTTACGATTTAATGGTCCCCCTGAGAAGCATCATGTCCACATCTGCAACTCTGCCACACTAGAGAATGAGACAGATCGTGCCGATATAGTACCTAGCACATAAACATTGGCACACAGTAAGGAGGAATTCTTTTTACCATTACTATAAGTTAAGGAAGATGGATATTTCTTTTTAACTTTTAATAATTAAACTTTATCTTTTCTAGTCATAAAATGCAACATCATTAAAGAAGAAAAGTAAACCTCAGTAGGAATTTGCAATTTGAGTCATTTTTAAAGCACTGGTGAAGGACATGTTCCAGCATTAGCACTTGGTCAGAGGCTCCCATTAGTAATTAAGGAGTGCTTGCAATCAGCAATGAGCATTTGCATTATATAAGACATACTAATTTCTGGAGGAAGTCAACTCCTATTTCTCCCCTGCTAATAAGAAATTGGGAGGCACAAAACAACCCCAGATGGTGCATGTTTGTAGTAATGAATGGAGGTATTTTAATGGTGTGAGTTAAGTTTTACTTTGTGTTTTTAATGAGGGACTGACTGCCCAAGATATTTTAATTGTAAACCAGATTCCCCATGAGGTCTTAAACCATTTTATGTTAAACATAAAACTTTGTTAACTTATATGGGTGATACTATTCATCTCCTAAGCACAAGGGGATATAAAAAATAGTTTATAATGAGCCATGAATACATAACATAACCCCAGAAGTTTAATAATGCTATCCCATATTCCATTTCTCCAAATGATTTTTTATTCTACCTGCACGAAGCCACATTCGAATCAGAAGATTCAAATTTTGTTTCACAGATATCAACAGAGTTCTTTTCCTGAAATTCTAAGTGAAAATAACCAAGCAGCAAGTGGAATAAGATTATTTAACGTTCTTTTGACAGAATATTCTGGATGGACAGGCAAGTCATTTACTGAAATCTCTTTGCTTTGATTATCTGAAAAGTATCATTATTTTGAGATCGCCTATTTAATAAGATTCAGTCTCTATCGCCAAAACACCATTCCATAATAACTTTAAAAGTATTGTCTCTCATTTGTTAAAATGGTTTTTGCAAATGAATCCTTGGAGAAAGGAAGCCAGTTGGAACATTTACCTGAGGATTTATCAGAGATTATGAAAATAAGACACCTTGAGGCATGTTCGGAATCCCTAGTACTCAATTTCTAGGAAGAATTAGTTTCTAGTACCATTTCTATCACTGAATATGATTATTTGACCTTGAGCAGGTCAACAATTCCCTGGACCTCTTTCTTTGTCTGTGGAAAGAGAAGCTTTTCAAACTTCAGTTGAGGATCACCCATATACAGCCTCACCTGGAGTGCTTCTTAAGAATGCAGATTCCCCCAGCACTTTGGGAGGCCGAGGCAGGCGGATCACGAGGTCAGGAGATCCAGATCATCCTGGCTAACACGGTGAAACCCCGTCTCTGCTAAAAATAGATAAATTAGCCGGGCGTGGTGGTGGGTGCCTGTAGTCCCAGCTACCCGGGAGGCTGAGGCAGGAGAATGGCGTGAACCCGGGAGGCGGAGCTTGCAGTGAGCCGAGATCCGGCCACTGCACTGCAGCCTGGGCGACAGAGCCAGATTCCGTCTCAAAAAAAAAAATTTTTAAAAAGGCTGGGCGCGGTGGCTCAAGCCTGTAATCCCAGCACTTTAGGAGGCCGAGACAGGTGGATCACAAGGTCGGGAGATTGAGACCATCCTGGCTAACACGGTGAAATCCCGTCTCTACTAAAAAATACAAAAAACTAGCCGGGCGAGGTGGTGGGCGCCTGTAGTCCCAGATACTCAGGAGGCTGAGGCAGGAGAATGGCATAAACCTGAGAGGTGGAGCTTGCAGTGAGCTGAAATCTGGCCACTGCACTCCAGCCTGGGTGACAGAGCCAGACTCCGTCTCTAAAAATTTAAAAAAAAAAAAAAAAAAATGCAGATTCCTCAGTCACATCCAATCGTATTGAATGAGACTCCAAGGCCGTGATTTTTCTTGACAAGTGTTTCAAATGATTTGTCTGCTCACTAAGTATGAGTGTACTGGAGTTGATTAGCATTAAGGCTTTCCAGCAATAATCTTTGCTTTGGAATACATACACAAACTGAAATACCAATCTTGACAAATCCCACTCCCAACACACTTCATTTCCCTTTGATAGTGCATCTCAGTCTCCATGAAAAACTTGAGCTCTGCCTTTCATTTTTCAACTATTAATTTCTGTACCTACAATATTTGATGGCCTCTTCATCTCTATCCTAACTGAAATGAGTTTGTGCAAAACAGTTGAGTGAGTTTATGGAAGAGTGTATAGGCAACTAGTAAGAGACTAGAAAATGATTAAGATTAATATATCCAAGACCTCCTTCAATTATAATCAAAGGGACCATTCCTATGTACAATATTAGAGTTTCATTAGCTAAAAACAAGATTATTAAAGTGTGTTTATATTATGATCCACCTTTGGTAACAATATAAAAATGCTATTTAAGGATATGTACATGTGTACAATGTTTATGTGGACATTGATGATTTTGTTACATAAGTATGGGAATAAGGAAAAGTAATTATTTTTATTGAAAGGCTGAGGACGAGAGATAATTTGAATGGATGGGAATAAATGGAAAAGGAAGGAAGAGGCGAGAAACAGAGAGTGGGTTTGATATAATATTTATGCATTTATGTTAAATTGTAATTTATGTATGTATGTATAAATACATTTTAAAAATAGAATAAATTTAAATGTTGAAAACATAAATAAGCCAGAGGTTATGCAAATAACCCTACAGTCATACATGTTTCAAATATATCACATAAAATTGACCATCTCAATACTAAGGCTCTAATTTTTTTTTTTTTTTTTTTTTTTTTTTTTTTTTTTTTGAGACAAAGTCTCGCTCTCTATCATCCAGGTTGGAATGAAGTGGCACCATCTTGGCTCACTGCAAGCTCCGCCTCCCAGGTTCAAGTGATTCTCCTGCCTCAGCCTCCCAAGTAGCTGGGACTACAGGCACATGCCACCACATCCAGCTAATTTTTGTGATTTTTAGTAGAGACAGGATTTCACCATGTTGGCCACGCTGGTCTAGAAGTCCTGACCTTGGGTGATCCACCCACCTCAGCCGCCCAAAGTGGTGGGATTCAGTCCCTACATTTTCTAATTAGATATTTTCTAATTTAAAACCTAGAATCTTCAGGAGTTCTTTATAAAGAAGGATCTTGGCTACGTTTCGGGGCACTGTATCAATAAAAGATTTGGTTTGGTTTGGGCTAATCCTGCCAGGAATTAGTTGTACAATTCTGTGCAGCCCCTTTTGTCTCTCTGGTTTTCATGCAAACATTTGTACAATGAAGAGATGGAGCTAGATTTTCCGTATTTTTTATGATTACAACTGCTGTCTGCAAATTTTGCCTCTGTAGGAATCCAAGTTTATTTTTTCCCTCTTCTCGAGTTTCAAGCAAAAAAAAATCTATTTTGTAACAATCAAAATAACTGATTTTAGTAACCCTTGGAGGAAGGACCACTATTGACACTGTAAACTCTCCAGAAGACAGTGAAACACAAAAGTCTTTCCAGCCAGAGGGAGGTGGGAGTTGGGGGGATTCTAAAGGTGAGTTTTTTCTAAGAAAAGGTAAAAGAAGGAAGAAAGGGAGGGAGGAGAGAGAGACGAAGAAAGGAAGATCTCCTAAGCATTCCCAGTGTGAGAATAGGTCTTTTCAATGAAGAAGGTGTGTGCCAGTTGAATATAGCCTGAAGAAAAAGGGAACTGTCCAAGAGAAAGTGGCAGTCTTACATTTCTATCCTAGCCAAGATGTAGGCAATAACCCCATCTGTTAGGGAGATGATGAAATATGAACCAAAGAAAATGAGTTCATGAACTTGAGATGTTAAAAAGAAAGAGAGCGAGAGCTCATTCAATATCTCAGAACTGCCTAAAGCTTTCTTTTAGTCAAGTTTAATTTCCTTTGTCAAGCATAATTTACAGATCCCATAGGACATCAGCTGTGGGTGCATGCACTGCTCCTAGTACATTTTGTACTGTACTGTCCATCACGGCTCAGCAGGGTGAAAACATGAAGTAATTTACCTAATGGCTCAGATTCCTTTCTATAATATTGGAATTTTCATGTCCGAGCAAGTCTTCAGAAGATATCATCAGTCAATTGCCTGATAAATGAAAAACAATGTTCTTTCCACACTAGAACTAAACATTCAAAATTTGAGCTTATAGATTTCAGTGATTTTGAGGATATATTGTATGACCTTGGAGATAGTTACTTCACCTTGCAATATGTTTTCCCAGTTTCCAAAACAAAACTCATGCATCTCAGATTCAAAGTCAGAGGCCCAGAGTTGTGAAGTGACCCGTCCAGGGTCCCACAGCTAGTAATTGTGTCCAGGAGAACTCTTCCAGCGGCAAATGACTGCAAACCCAACCCAAAATGATTTAAACAAGAAAGGGTTAGTTATTTGTTCAAGAGTTGAGGTTTAAATTGATTTCTAGTCTCAAAGAATTTTACCAGGACTAAATTCTTCTCTCCAGAGCTCTTGATTGTCCATCCTGCACAGTGGCCCACCTCAGCCTCACAAGTAACTTGAACTACAGGTGCATGCTACCACGCCCAACTAATTTTTGTATTTTTTGTAGAGACAGGGTTTTGCTGTGTTGCCCAGTCTGGTCATGAACTCCTGACCTCAAGCTATCTGCCTGCTCTAGCAAAATGCTGCGATCACAGGTGTGAGCCACTGTGCCCAGCTGGTTCTCTTCTTAAAGTGCAAGATCCCAGACAGTAGTTCCAGACCTTATTCTCTTGGGATGAAGTATAGTAGGAAGGAGCATGTGCCTGTGCAGCACAAGTTACCAGCAAAAAGAAAAGAAAAAAGAAAAAAAAATGTATATTGGTGTGTCCTTAAAAATAAAATGTTCTATTTGAACCAAAATGCCCTGCTTGTAGCCAGGACTAGCCTGTGACTGAACCATGTGCCCAGCTCTAAGATAGAGGTGACATCCCACAGGTAGCATATGGACTGAGAACAGAGGAGGCATAGAGTCTCAAATAGCAGAGGCTGTTACCAGGGAGGAAAATGGATGACAGGAAGGTCAACAGTGTCTGCCATGTTAAAAGAGCCTGAAATAGATCACAAGTCTTCAGGATTCTGGTTTCTACCTCAAACCACTGCTTTTCATTCTGCGTGTGGCTGTGATGTTAATCACTTATGGGAAGGTTAATGTCAGCGAAATTCTTAGGGTTTAAATGAAAGTCAATATTTAGTGGTAATCCAGGAAACAAGAATACTCACACAGTGCTAACATTGTATTGTAAAAGTCAAGCGTATTGTCATTTTCATGACATTGGATTTAGCAATGTATTCTTAGATATTATACCAAGAGCATGTACAGCAATACAAAATAGGTAAGCTGGACTTCATCACAATTAAAAACTTCTGTGCATTAAAGGACACTATCAACAGTCTCAAAAGACAACCCACATGATGGGAGAAAATATTTACAAGTCCTATATCTGATAAGGGTTTAATATCCAGAATATGTAAAGAATTCCTACACCTCAACAACAAAAAGGCAAACAACCTAACTTAAAAATAGGCAAAAGAATTGAACTGACATGTCTTCAAAGAAGACATACAAATGTCCAATAAGCACATGAAAAATGCTCAACATTATTAGTCATTAGGACAATGCAAATCAAAACCATGAGATACAACCCACACCTATTACAATAGCTATTCATATAATAATAATTGTTAAAAACAGAAAATAAGTGTTAGTAAGACATTGCTGATGGGAAAGTAAACTGATGCAGCCACTGTGGAAAAATAGTTTGGTGATTTTTCCAAAAGTTTAGCATAAGATTACTATATAATCCAGCAATTCTACTCCTAGGCATATACCTAAAAGAATTAAAAACAGGGACTGAATCAGATACGTGAACACCAGCGTTTATTGCAGCATTATTTACAATAGACAAAACTTATGTGTCTGTCAACAAAAAGAAAAAACAAAATGTGGTATACACATACAATGAAATATTATTCAGTCATAAAAATGAATAAGGTTGTGATACATGCTACAAACATGGAGGAACACTGAAAACATTATGGGCTATCAAATAAGCCAGACACACAAGAAAACTAATATTGTATGATTTCACTTATATAAAATATCCTCAATAGGCAAATTCATTTTTTCATGAGCATATGAGACAGAGAGAGGATGGGGGCTGAATTTTATCCTTTTATCAGGAACCCACTTTTGAGATAACTAACTTACTCTTGAGACAACAGCATTAATCCATTCATGAGGGCAGAGTTCTCATAATTTAATCCCCTCCTAAAAGTCCCAGCTCTTAATACCATTACAATGGCAATTAAATTTAAAGTAGATTATAGGTTACCAGGGACTGGGGAGAGGGTGGAATGAGAAATCATTGTTTAATTAGAGTACAAAACCTCTGTCTGGGGTGATGGAAAAGTTGTAGAAATAGATAGTGGTGATGGCTACACAACATGGTGAGTGTAATTAATGTTATGACACTCAAAAATGATTAAAATGATAATATATATATCTCTCTACAATAAAATAATTTTTTTAAAGTCAAGCATATTGTCAGTCTGCACCTTTGTAGCTAGCAACTCCTTCTCATATATTATTGGCTCAGAACTATCATATGGTCAGCCAGCTGTAAAGGATGCTAAGAATCATTTTTATTTCAGTACATTGCACACCAAACACTTGGGACGAATTAGCAGGGGAGAAGCAGAAAGTGCATATCAGATATCTTAGGAGATTTTCTGCTCCTATAACAGAATATCTAAGACTGGGTAATTTGTAAACAAATCTTAGGAGATTTTCTGCTCCTATAACAGAATATCTAAGACTGGGTAATTTGTAAACAATTACGTTTATCTGGCTCACAATTCTAGAGTCTGGGAAATTCAAGAACATGGCATGGGTATACAGCCAGGGCCTTTGTGCGGCATCATCTCGTGACAGAAAGTGGAAGGGCAAGTGAGCACATAAGACAGAGAGAGGATGAAGGCTGAGTTGTATCGTTTTATCGGGAATCTGCTTTTGGGATAACTGACCTACTCTTGAGACAACAGCATTAATCCACTGATGAGAGCAGAGTTCTCATAAACTAATCTCCTCTTAAAGGTCCTAGCTCTTAATACCATTGCAATGGCAATTAAATTTCAACATGAGTTTGGGAGAGGACATTCAAACCATAGCAGGATAGAAAACCAGTAGCAACTAACATTTTTGAGTTCTTTTTTTTCTTTTTCTTTGCTCTTATGCATCCAAAACTTTCTTGGTGTGGTAGTAATCACTAATTACACAACATAATCCATTATTTTGAATTTTAATTAGGCAGACAGTCATCCCACTAGAAGTTACATTTTCTTGCACGCCTTACAACTTTGTGGCCATATTACTAAATTGTAATCAATGTGATGTAAATGGAACAAATAAACTTGTATCATAAAAAATAAACAACGATTTTTTGGTCTCTTTGCTATAGTTGCTTGGCTTGTATCCTTACCTTTGGTCTCTATTTGTCAGTCTGCCTTTCCCTACCTCATTTCTGCCTTTGTTTTATGCTCCTAATTCATAGCAACAGAAATTGGGCTACCAGAGCTTCAGGAGGTTAGTGCCCATCATTGGCCTACAGCTTTTTATGTGCTCAGCATGCCAATAAGGACTGGTAGGCTTTTTTCTAGGTCATGGTCATGACTTAACATTGCCTTTCAGTTCCAGATGGAAATCTAGTCTTTGTCTTGCAGAATGAAATAGACCAGAGCTTACCAAAATGAAAGAAGCATGGGAGTAGTCAGTGTCGCTTCATGCTAACCACATTTCTTAACTGGCAAACACAAGCTATCTTGCACATCTGCTGCCACTCCCCGATGCTGCACACAGGGCACACGTGGCCAGTCAATCATGATACTCACCCTCCTGAGCCTGCTGCCTTCTCAGAATTCTTCTCAATCCAGTGCTGCAAGGGGCAACTATTAAGCAATAGGCATTAGCATACCATGTGAAAACTTTTTGTTCTTCCTTGCTTAAATATAAGGCATATAGAATGAGCACAGTGTCATAATAACTAAGACCCATTCCTGTATGCAGAAAATGTTTAAAAGGCTCAAAGGGACGTGGACACTAAAGGTGATCTTAATACTCTGTCTCAATCCTACACGTCTAAGTACCAATCTTCAGTCATACTTAACTCCTCTTGTCTCTCATATTGGGTGAGAGGGGTGATGTAATTTCTTCCAGAAAAGAACGTGTCCCAAATTCATCCATCCATTGTTTTTAAGAACTAAATACCTGTACCGCTTTTGTTGTGATAGGACATAACGAGAAAACAAGAACAGCCTGGTCTCTTTAAAAGGAATAATTGTGCCTGGCAGCAGAATGAACAAAGATAGATGGAGTGAAAGAATCCATCAGAGTGAATCTTGATGACGGAGAAGGCAGGTAGTTTAACCTTTGCCCCAGCATACTAGGCAAGTCCTGCCTAATCAGATTTCTTTCTCTGAGACTGCAAATATGGCCCCTCTGGATTTTTAAAACAAATATATTACAGGTTCAAATACTGGGGCTGTTAGAGGTTAAGTGACTCACAAAAGGTCGTATAGCTCGGACTCAAATATAACTCTATCCACCAAAGAAGTTGTGTTCCTGAAGGGAAAGGCTGTGTCTGACCCATTGTCTATTATCTCTGAAACTTGCACACTGAGAGCACTTGACATATACTGTGAAAGGAAGAATATTCCACAATATTTAGCTATGATAAAAATCACTTACAGATGATAAAAAATTCAGGGCAAGCCATTTGCAATTTGGAATTTTCCATTTATGATAAAATATAAATGTCTCTCATATCTAGAGGTTGTCATTGAATGTTTGGCACAACTGCAACTGTCAAATTGGAGTTGGATATTAAAACCAGCTGAGCCTAAAATTTATTAACTTAAGGGAGAAATTTCTGTCACTTCAGTTAATTGTTAATTGTTGCAGAATTCCTGTCACTTAACTGTTAATCGTTGCAGAATCAAAGCATATACTCATCAATATATTATGTATTGCATGGTTGTACATCTGAACTTTCCTACTTTGCATTCATGTGTCTTGATAATTTTTAACCTGGAAAATTTGTATTGGTACATTCATTAATTCACTCAACAATCCCTGTGCAAGAAACACAAGGTAATACTGGTATCAACCAGACAAGGCACTCACCTTCAATGACCTTTTGATCAAGTAGGAAAGGTAAGAAAAGCTGTCAAGTAATTATTAGGGCATAAACAATTTCTCTGACTCCACATCTTCACCCAAAAAGGAGAGGTTTCCTGACTTCTTCACTTCATAACACAGAAACTCCTTCATATTGGGGTTATCAGCTTCAAATCTCTGTTGAACCTGGTTCTATTCTGACGTTGTGTCCAAGTCGTAATAAAAGCTTCAGCTTCAGTTCTATCCCTACTTTCTTCATCTCTCACCACCACTCTCTAACGACCAAAGACTAACTCTAAAATGTATCCGTTCATTTATGTATTATGCATTTATTAATTTAAAATATTTTTGTTAAGCCAGGCCCTGTGACAAGTGTGGAGATGCTGTAATAAACAAAAGCAACCAGCTGGACACAGTGGGTCATGCCTGTAATCCCAGCACTTTGGGAGGAAGAGGCAGGTGGATCACCTGAGGTCAGGAGCTCAATACTAGCCTGGGCAACATGGTAAAGCCCCGTCTCTACTAAAAATACAAAATAATTAGCCAGGTGTGGTGGTGCACGCCTGTAATCCCACCTACTCGGGAGACTGAGGCACAAGAATCATTTGAACCCAGGAGGCAGAAGCTGCATTGAGCCAATATCACACCATTGCACTCCAGCCTGAGAGACAGAGAGAGACACTGTCTCAAAAAAAAAAAAAAAAAAAAAAAAAAAGGCAACCATAGTCATTACCGTCATGGAGCTACAGTCTACAGAGGGAGGAATATAGCAGTCAAACATTCTCACAAACAAACATCACACACCCCCAGAGACAAGACTGTGACAGAGGGGTACTGGGAGAATCTATGATGCAGGGACCTGGGGGATTGGGGTGGCAGGGGGGTGTCTAGGCTCTGCTTACTGCAATTGGGATTATCTGATAGTAATGGCTAACTCCACATATGTGTGTTATCAACAAACATATTGGTGGTAATTCTGACAGCAATTAACCACTTCTTGCTTCCCGTGTGTTTGGTTCCTACCTGCCTGCGGGTATCTTCACAACATACTGACTGGCATGTGCTGATTCTGATTATTTCTGTGTGTCTGTGTGGTAAAAGTATGTGCACAGTCACTGACTATTGTATTTTCCCTGCCTAATTTTCCTCTCGTTATATAAAACATGACCTGAATCATAGGAGTACCCCATCCTGATAAGACTGACCAGTTTCCAGACCCAGGTTTTTCTGATGTGACCTGTCTCAATTACACACTAATCTGCTTGTCTAGTGCAAGCTTTTTGATTGTTTTCAAATTCATACAACTTATGATTTCTTTCTTCAAGTCAAATATTCTGGATATTCTGGGGGTATTTCTCTAGCTTGTTATCCTTAAAGTTCAATCTCTTAAAAAACATAGCTTTAACTTTAGTTTTGGTTTGTTAATATTTATTATCCAAGTAGCATACTGCACAACTGCATCTAAAATGAAGTCTGGGTAAGTGACAATCTCCTGCCAGAGATTCTGGGCTGGGGAGGCACAGATACCTGCTCCCAGCCCTAACTGCAGGGCCTGGCCCTGATCTCCATAGAAAAGGAGTTTCAGATCTTTCAGTTAAAAATATATATATCTATTTACTCATAGATAAATACAATGGTCAGTGACTGTGGGCATACTTTTGCCATACTGAAATCATCAGAATCAACATTGTGGAAGGAGCTCTTTTAGTGCCTTATAGATATTACAACTACATTGGAAAAGAGACCACTTTCTGTATTTTTGTGATGGACACAATCTTGCTCCAGCAGAAAGGAACTGAGAGAAAGCCATCGGGTTTTTTCTTTTTCTTTGTTCTTTTTTTGAGACAGAGTCTCACTCTGTCACCAGGCTGGAGTGCAGTGGCATTATCTCAGTTCACTGCAATCTCTGCCTGCCTCCCGAGTTCAAGCGATTCGCCTGCCTCAGCCTCCCGAGTAGCTGGAACTACCGGAGCCCACCAACACACTCCATTAATTTATTGTATTTTAGTAGAGACGGGGTTTCACCATGTTAGTTAGGATGGTCTTGATCTCTCGACTTCGTGATCTGCCCACCGCAGTCTCCCAAAATGCTGGAATTACAGGCGTGAGCCATCACACGCGGTCACCATCAGGCACCTTGAAGGCCTTGATGCCCCAGCACCCCCAGCAGGAAGCCATGATATCCTAGAGTGCAAGGAAGCTTCAAGACTTTCTGAAGAAACCATAGTGACTACGTGGCGGTGGCCATCAAGTTTGGGTGCCCAGTCATCAGCCATTTTTCTCACTTTTCTTGGCCATGAGAACCCCAATTTTGTCCACAGGCAATACATTCAGTCCCCGGAGAAGAATCACAATTTGTTTAAATCTGTCTTAGCAATTTTACAGCCCTTTGAAAGTGACTGTTCTCGAGATGGATGTGAGACCTAGTTCTGGCCTAAAGAAAGCCTAGAAGATTCTGAGAATTTTCATCTTTTCAAATAAGAAAGAAACCAGCTAGGAGATGCTTTCTGTCTTTCGCTTTGTGCTTTTCACATTTTCCATTGTAAAAGGGAAAATATAAGGGATATGAATGCAAAGAAGGGGCCAAGGCATTGAGAATAAGAGAAGGCATAAGAGCAACCTATGGAGCTGAATTCCAAGTGTTCTAGCTTGGCCAGCCATCTCTGCTACAGAAGCATGAGTAGTAAGTTGCACCTACTACCCTCTGCCCTCTGTAAAGCCAGTACACAATGAAGATAATGAGAAGATCTGAGTGAGGGCCTTTGTCAGAGATTAAGGCATGGTGCAAATGGGAAGCATTATCATCTTGTTACCCCTCATTTCAGGAGGAGTCCTCATTTAAAAACTGGAAGCTATAGCCTGCCATAGCCATAAAGCAATAACGGCTCACTTTGTGCTTTGTTTTCTATACAAGGATATGCTTTCTGTACATCTAGAAACATCAAGAAACAAGCAATAAATTACTTCTAATTACACTATCCCCTCACATCAGAACCAGAGAATGCTCCAAATTAATGGGCATCAAATTTAAAGTAGATATTGAAATATAATTTTCTATGTGATACTTACTTAGCCTCCAGAAACTGCTTCCATGGGGCTTTACCTTGGGACCCTATACACATTTCCCAAAGACCAACTGCAGTCATGGTGCATAGCACAAAAGTCAAGTATTCCCATCTCCCAGAGTTTGCAGCCCATTCTAATTGCTTGTGATCAGAAAGGATGCTCCATGGTGGAATACTGTTCAATCAACTTCTTACCTAATAAAGTGGACTATAGCTGTTCCTTTATGTCTAGAGCTATGCTACAGCAAGCCGCTTCATTACCTGTCTGTGGTCTTGTCAGTGATCTGACTGAGACAGTTGTGGCTCTTTACGTATATAGTTTAGGACAATACTGAAGACCAACTATAAACTCTATCTGCCAATGAAGGACGGGTAATCATGGTGGAGGACTCCATAGACTTCTGTTCAATAACTGCTTGGGGTATTATTGCTTTCAACAATAGAGTTTAACCTGGACCAAAGTTGAGAAAGTGTAGCACTCACATGGGGAGGCACAATTTATAACACGCCCAATTCTTTTTTCGTCCACTGGCTCAGTAGCTGAAAAAAGCTTTTAGAACACCTGGCTTTAGCAAACTTGTCATCGGATTCTCTTTTGTGATACAAGATGTTCAGTGTCTAATACTCCTTACTTCCTTGGGTTCTGGACATTATTGCTTGAAAGATATAATTACACTGATTATAATATATAAGACCTAAAACCAGCTGGAAAAGTCTCTCCTTCAAATTTTTCAAGAAAAAAACTAATTATATCACAGAAGCAAAAACATGGTAATTAAAGTGACCATTATATATCAGGCCTCCTATAATTATTGTTATTCATTTTGGCAACTAGGAGTTTAGGGATCTGAATTTTATTTTCCGAGCCATAACTGTGAGAAAAACAATTTACTTAATTCATTGCTGATCACTGGGAATTAATTTTCACCAATTTCTTTAGACTGCATTGGAAGACTACATTGTTTCTCTTTATTCTTGTCAATAATTTTTAAGGGATAGTTAGCCTGTCTATTTTCTGAAGCTTCACTGACAAACACTCTTCCTGGCCTGTGCCAATCATAAGACTCAATGCAAAGCCTAGAAGGTACTCATTCATATTCTCCAAACAGCTGTTTTCTTTTGTTGTTGTTTTTCATCTGGAGCAAGAGAAAGTTAACTCCAGAGAATTGCTTGAACTCATCCGAACAATTTGTTAAATTTCCCAGTATTGACTGCCACAGTCATTTACTAATTACTGCTAAATCTGTGGCCAAACTGTTAGACTCCATCTAATAACTACTCTGTATTAAAGTGTCATACACAGCGTGAGAAGATATAATATGTGAAAATAAAAACACTAAAAGAAAATGGCAGGGAAGAATCACAGAATTCCTACCAAATAGAAAGATGAAGACCAAGGAAGGAGAGTAAGAAGTGAGTTACCATTTTATGAAAAGCCAGAGGAAAGATAAACGCTATTCTATGCAACTATGATATATCATTTTTATTAGTAGTATAGTTTTCTCCATCTCTTTACTTTTAACTTACCTGAATCTTTATGATCAATGTGGATTTCTCAGTGACAACATATAGTTGACATTATCTTCTTATTCACTCTGAGAATCTCAATATTTTAATTGGTGCATTTAATCCATCTACACTTGAAGTGATTATTGATATAGTTGTATTAATACCTACCATCTTTGTAACTGTTATCTATTGGTTACAGTTGTTCTATGATTCATTTTTCCCTCTTTTACTGCCTTATTTGGTTTTAACCAAGCATTTTCTAAAATTTCATTATGTCCCCTCTCTTAACATATCATTTATTTAAAAAAAAATTCGTGGTTACCCTAGAATTTACAATGTATTTTTTAAATCACCTAAAGCAGCCATCAAATAACACTATGCTTCTTCACATGTAGTATAGGTACCATATAAGAAAGTATTTCTGGTTCCGCTTTCCCACCCTTTGTGACCTTGCTGTCTTTCATTTTACTTATCCATGTGCTATAATCAATGAATACGTTGTTACTATTATTATACAGTTTTATCTATTAGATTAATTAAGAATAAGAAAAATAAAAGGTTTTATGATCTTCATTTCTTATTGCTCTGACACCCTTACTTTTGAAGCAAACCAATATTTTCCACCCTAAAATATGGCACTTTGGCATAATCATTATTTTAAGCTGAAGACATTTGAGATTCAACAGGTGCAGGAAAAAAGCCTTCTTGGAGCTTCCCTTACATGAACAAAAGGAGCAACTTCTTGGAAACATGTCTGCCCTAAATTCTTCTTCAGGACAGATTTACTCCCAGACAAGAGAACCTAAACCAAAACCCACCTCCAGCAGTTTGGATTCATGGCCCTAAAGGAGACAGACCACTTAAACTTGTATAGACAAACATTATCACAGATTTTTTTTATCTCCTTTTTGTTCTGTTGAAAATTTGATAATCTTTCTAAATAGTCATTTGCTTTACCATAAGTGCTTTTCTCCTACTCCCCTTCACCTATTAAGATGGCATAAGCCCCAAATTCTAATCACCCCTTTGAGTTACACATCACTGAGCTCTACCATGTATGCACATTGCACATGTAAATAAGTTGCTTTCTCCTCCTGTTGATCTGCTTTTTGTCACTTTAATTCACAGGCCCAATTTACAGAACCTAAAAGGAGAGAGGAAAAACTTTTCCTCCGCTACATTTAATTTAGATCCAATTTATTCAACTGTATCTTTTTTATTTTTTATTTTGCCTGAAGTTTTTAACACATTTCTTACAGGGCAGGTCTCCTGGTAATGAATTCCCTCAATTTTTGTTGGTCTGAGAATGTCTTTATTCTCTTCCCTTTTTGAAATATAATATTGTTGAATATAGAATTCTAGGTTGGTGCTGTCTTCCTTTCAACATTTTAAATATTTAACTGCACTCTTTTCTTTCTGGCATGTTTTCTGATAAGAACTGTGCTATAATTTTTAGCTTTATCACTCTGCAGACGAGGTGAATTTTTTCATCTTGCTTTTTTCAGAATTTTGACTTTTTGCAGTTTGATATGACACACCCAGGTATGGAAGGGTTTTTTTGAAATTTATTCTGCTTGGTGGTTCTCTAAGCTGCCTGGATTTGTAGGTTGGTGTCTGTCATTAATTTTGGAAGATTATTAGCAATTTTTACATCAAATACTTCTGCTCTATTCTCTATTCCTTCTCCTTTTAGTATTTCAACTATGTGTTTGTTACATCTTTTGATAATGTGTCACAATTTTTTTAATCAATTTTGCGTTATAGCTTAGGAAGTTTCTATTGACCTATCTTCAACTTCACTTTTTTTTTCCTCAACTGTGTCAAATCAATTGATGAGTCCCCAAGGGGCATTCTTCATTTATGTTACTGTATTTTTTCCCTTATGATTCTTGCTTATAGTTTCTATCCCTCTGCTCACATTGCACCTGTTTTTGCATATTGTCTAGCTTTTCCATTATAGCCCTTGACATGTTAGTCATAGTTATTTTAAATACACTGCCTGATAATTTCAGTATCTGTGCCATGTCTAAGTTTGTTTCAGATGATTATTTTTTCTGTAGACTTTTTTCTTGCCTTTTGGCATGCATTGTACATTTTTGTTGAAGGCTGGAGATACATTATCATGTAATAGAAACTGAAGATTCAGATAGGTCATTAGTGTGATAATTTATGTTAATCTGGTGAATTATTTCATTCTCATAGTGCTATGAAGATACTACCTGAAACTGGGTAATTTATAAACAAAACAGGTTCAGTTGACTCACATTTCTGCATAGCTTGGAGGCCTCGGGAAACTTGTAATCACAGCAGAAGGGGAAGAAGGCACTTTCTTCTCAAGGTGGCAGGAGAGAGTATGTGCATGATTGAGGAAGTTCCACACTTTAAAACCATCAGCTCTCATGAGAACTCACTCACTATCATGAGAACAGTTTGGAGAAACTGACCCCATGATCCAATCACCTCCCACCTGGCCCCTGCCTTAACATATGGGGATTATAGGGATTACAATTCGGGTGATATTTGAGTGGGAACACAGAGCCAAAGCATATCATTCCACCTCCCCTCCTCTCCCAAATCTGATATCTTTACACATTTTAAAACTAATCATGCCTTCCTAACAGTTCCCCAAAGTCTTAACTCATTCCAGCATTAACCCAAAAATCCAAGTCCAAAGTCTCATCTCAGACAAGGCAAGTCCCTTCTGCCTAGGAGCCTGTAAAATAAAAGCAAATTAGTTACTTCCAAGATACAATGGGGATACACCATTGGATAAACGCTCCCATTCACAATGGGAGAAATTGGTCAAAACAAAGGGGCTTCAGGCCTCGTGCAAGTCCAAAATCCAGTGGGGTAGTCATTAAATCTTAAAGCTCCAAAATAATCTCCTTTGACTCCATGTCTCACATCCAGGTCATATTGATGCAAGGGATAGGCTTCCCTCACCTTTGGGTAGCTCTTTCACAGTCTAGCATTGAGTGCCTGTGGCTTTTCCAGGTGCATGGCACAAGCTGTTGGTGGACCTACCATTCTGGGGTCTAGAAGACAGTGGCCCTCTTCTCACAGCTCCACTAAGCTGTGCCCCAGTGGGGACTCTGTGTAAGGGCTCCAACCCCACATTTCCCATCCTCACTGTCCTAGCAGAGGTTCTCCATGAGGGCTCTGCCCCTGCACCAGACTTCTTCCTGGACATCCAGGCATTTCCATACAGCCTCTAAAACCTAGGCAGAGGTTCCCAAACTTCAATTCTTGACTTCTGTGCAACTGCATGACCAACAACATGTGGAAGCCACCAAGGCTCGGGGCTTGCACCCTCTGAGGCAAGAGCCTGAGCTGTACCTTATCCCCTTTTAGGCATGACTGGAGCTGAAGCAGCTAGGATGCAGGGCACCATGTCCTGAGGCTATGCAGAGCAGAGGCCCTGGGCCCAGCCCCCAGCCCACAAAATCATTTTTCCTTCTAGGCTTTCAGATCTGTGATGGGAGGGGCTGCCACGAAGCCCTCTGACATGCCCTGGAAACATTTTCTCCATTGTGTTGGCAGTTAACATTTGGCTCCTCGTTACTTATGCAAATTTCTGCAGCAGGCTTGAACTTCTCCCCAGGAAATGGATTTTTCTTTTCTACCACATGGTCAGGCTGCAAATTTTCCAAACTTTTATGCTCTGCTTCCCTTTTAAACATAAGTTCCAATTACAAACTATCTCTTTGTGAACACATAAAATTGAATGCTGTCAGAATAATCCAAATCACATCTTGAATGCTGTGCTGCTTAGATATTTTTTTGTCTGCCAGATGCCTTAAATCATCTCTCTCAAGTTCAAAGTTCCACAGATCTCTAGGGCAGGGGGAAAATGTCACCAGTCTCTTTGCTAAAGCACAGCATGAGTGACATTTACTCCAGCTCCCAGTAAGTTCCACATCTCTATCTGAGACCACCTCAGCCTGGACATCATTGTTCATACCACTATCAGCATTTTGGTCAAAACCATTCAAGTATCTAGGAAGCCCCAAACTTTCCCATATCTTCCTGTCTTTTTTCTGAGCACCCCCAACCTCCGACCATTACCCAGTTCCAAAGTCACCTCCACATTTTCAAGTATTTTTATTGCAGTACCCCACTCTCTGCAGTAACCAAAATACTGTATTAGTTCAGTCTCACACTGCTATAAAGATGCTACCCAAGACCGGGTAATTTATAAACAAAGGAGGTTTAATAGACTCACAGTTCCACATGGCTGAGGAGGCCTCAGGAAACTTACAATCATGGCAGGAGGGGAAGTAGGCACCTTCTTCACAAGGCAGCAGGAGAGAGTTTGAGCATGATCAAGGAAGTGCCACACTTTAAAACCATCAGATCTCATGAGAACTCACTCATTATCATGAGAATAGCATGGGGGAAAGCACCCCCATGATCCAATCACCTCCCACCTGGTCCCTCCCTCGACATGTGGGATTATGGGGATTACAATTCAAGATGAGATTTGGGTGGGGACACAAAGCCAAACTATATCATCTGGTCAGGAATTGGGTGTGTTTAATATTTGCTATAACTATAAGCACC
Organism: Rhinopithecus roxellana; assembly: GCF_007565055.1. Classification (NCBI taxonomy): domain Eukaryota; kingdom Metazoa; phylum Chordata; class Mammalia; order Primates; family Cercopithecidae; genus Rhinopithecus; species Rhinopithecus roxellana. The sequence goes on along the minus strand of NC_044553.1, from coordinate 140,108,677 downwards.
AGAGTCTTCAAATTCCTTAAGCATCCTTCTTTTTATCTACCCTCTTGGCTGTGGGGCTTCTCTAGGTGCTTTCAGCTATTATCACTGTTATTTCACTGAAAGCTTTTGGTTCAGTGTTAGGGTATGGGGGCAAGGGGCTTCTGTAATGCTTAGATTCTCTATCTGTGAGTAGGCTTGTATCACAGGACTCCGGCCTTCACAAGTTTTTCTTTCCCTCCTACAGTGGTTTATCTTTTCTCCCCTGCTCCCTACTCCCTTCCCAATCTATTTTCTCCAAACCTTGTCTCCTGTTGACTATCTTTTTAGTTCTTCACTTAGTTAAAACAAGAAAATGAAGTAAGTTTAAGAGAATAGGAAGAATTTTCCTTCCTCCTGCTGGGATAAGATTTCAGAATTGTGCTCTGGCAAAGTCCTTTGCCCTGCAGAATGTGCCTGTATCATAAAGTCTCAGGGCATATTTCAAAATGATTACTTTTTCCCTCTCCCTGCCAGGGTCACCAGAGGATCTTTCTTGGATCTTTACTATGTAAACCTGGTGGGGTTCCAGAAAGAAAAACCCAGAAAAGTGTGGCCTAACCCCATCCCAACAAACATATACCAGACTAAGTCCTACTCTCAAGAAAGTCAACACTCATCCTACAGCAAATTGTCAAAATCTCATCTAAGTGTTCCTGTGAGTTTACAGCTCCAGTGCCTTCCGCTCCAGGTAAGCAAACTCAGTGACTGCATCGTTCTGTATCTTCTTGCCTCTTGAGAATTCAGGGTAAATCTAAAGTCTCAGTTCTCCAATGAGTCCAAGCAACGTGATGAGTTTGTCCAGGGTTTTTTGTTGTTGTTGTAAGGATGAGAGTGACAACTTCTAAGCTCTTTACATGTGATAGCTAAAACTGAAAGGAATCACCCTTTTTAAATAAAGGCACTTTGGTAAGAAAATGAATAAACAATAAATTAAAATTTGATTAACAAGACGTAGTCAAAGCCTATGAAGTCCTTTTAGAAATTTTATTTTTTATTTCTGGTATTTAAGTTCCATCTATAGCTAATGGAAAGTAACGAAAGTTTCCAGATTTCCTTTCCACTCTACTTCCCATAATGTTACCACAAATGCTAATCCATTTAATACTCTTTGGGTGGGGGAAAACATCCCCTACCAAAAAGTTTAGGAAGTATTAGGCTCTATATTGCTTTAACAAAAATCAAAATGTATGCTTGTTATAATAAAGTCTCAGAAAAATCTTGCTTTAAAAGGCACGTGTTCTTGTTATTTATACCAAGTGTTTCCCAGACTTATCTGACTATGGAATCCTTTTATTCCTTTCTTATTTCCTAGTAACATCTTGATAGACAAAGTAATAACACCCAAAGATGTCCATATCCTAATTCCCAGAATTTATTAATATATTACCTTACTGGCTAAAGGGACTTTGCAGATGTGATTACATTAAGGATTTTGACATGTAGTGATTATCATGAATTAACTAGGTAGCTAAAAATATATGATCACAAGGGTCCCTGAGGGGTCAGAAGTAGAGAAAAGGCAATAACATGAAGGAAACGAAGAGAGATTTGAACATGTTATGCTGCTAGCTTTGAAGATGGAGGAAGAGGCCACAAGGCAAGGAATGAGGGGAGTCTTTAGAAACTGAAAAAAGTAAGAAATAGATTCTCTGCTTGTGCCTCTGAGCGAACCAGCCATTCTGACACCTTGGGGTTTCTGTTTTGTTTTGTTTTGTTTTCTGCTTTTTTTTTTTGGAACAGTAAGATTGATTTGGAACTTCTGACTCGTACAACTGTAAGATAATTAATTAATGTTGCTTTAAGCCACTAAATTTGTAGTAATTTATTCCAACAGTAATAAGAAACAAATACAACATTTCATCGTGTTAGTTTTGAATAAAATACCCTCTGGGAAATACTACATTATGTTAGGATTATCAGTGATACAAAGAGAAACAGACTGTATATACTCTTAATAATTGTGAAAATAGCTTTAGTAGTCACATGGCAAATTTGTATATGATTTGTATAGTCAAAAGTATCTAAACAATTTAATGTGAAAATGCAATGAAAAAATATGCATTTCCCTTTTCTAAAGTATTAATTTCTAGGCATATTAGCACTGTGGAAATAGATGTGGTATTTTTATCTCTAATCTCATTCATAAATTCATAGGTGCTATCTCATTTTATTTTCTCAAAATAACTAGGAATAAAAGTACTAATACCGTCACACTCACCTCAGAAATAGGAAAACTGGTACTCCACGAGTTAGCAGCCTAAACCTACCACCTTCTCTATGTATAAAATCTTCATTCTGCAGGCAATTTAAAACTGGTAAGGTCTGTGAGCAGTGGTGTGGCATGATCAAACCTGTGATTTCACTGTCCTTTTTATGGCTTATCCTGAATCACTAGAGATGCCAAATAGAGATAAGCAATAACAGTTGTCTTCACTCCTATGAGAATATTCTTCTTACCAACAGAAAACTAAATACAGGTCAAGTACAATTGCTTTTAGCAATGAATAAGTCACAAAACATTGAGTTGAAACTACTAGTATTGCCAGGACGAGAATTCAGAAGGTAAAAAGAAAACAGTTATTTACCCACACACCCTAATCCATAGAAAACAAAAGCATGTTGTCATTGAGAATGCTTCCTTGGTACATGGTAGTAACAGAATCTGTATCTCATCTTTGCTTAGAGGCTCTGAAACAAACACCAGGACCCTCAAGCAAAATTAGGACCCAAGTCTATAAATATTTTCAACAAATATTACTTATTTGATCCCTGAATTCTAAGTTCTTATGAAACTTTGTTTCAATACAGATAGAAGAATAAAAGTCATCATTTAAGTGATTATTTAAGTCATAAACCTTGAGAAATGGTTATCAGAGGCAGCTAATGACCTAGCCTCTTAGCTAATGGAGGTTAACACTCCAATAAACCATTTGTTAACTGCAGCAATTGACTGATTACAAAAGAATTACGGCTATCATAACTCTGTTTTATGAGTGGTAGTGGGGAAAGACACAGTTGGATGGGGACAGAGTACACAAGTGCGCCAAAAGGTGACTATAGAGAAAATAATTGCAACCTGTCACTAAAAGGTTCCCCTTACAAGGAATAAGAAGGGAAGGGGAGCCACATGATATAAGAATATAGTGAATCAGAATACAGGAAATGTTAGTCTGGGTAGAAAAGTAAAAATTCCCAAAACTAAGCCTGCCTAATGCACTCATAAGTGTCCTCAGTAAAATGGACATTGAATACTCCGATGAAAGCTTGAAGCCACCCACACACTGAGCCTGGGGAGAATTTTTGCCTTCACAAAGAAGTCTTTCCAAATGCAATAAAAATACATCTCAAAAATGTGTATTTTGTGGTTGAAAATTGAAATCCTGTGTCCCTGACAATTATTGAGATTTCTTTAATGAGGACATTTTTAAAGAAGAGTATGCACTATCTTTCTAAATTGGAAAGTCAAGAACACGCAGTTTCAGTTAGGATTATATTTAATGATTCTGAGGAAAAAATAGTCAAAATAAATCACTTGCTTAAGACAGATTTTTTTTTCGACTTGTATTAAGAAGTCCATGCCTGATGGATGAGTTCAGCCACGTAAAGTCATCAAAGGTCCAGGTTTCTTCTCAGACACCATTCCAATATCTCCAGGATGTGGTTTTTCCCTCATAAAGATGACTACAGGAGCTTCAGCCACCAAATTGGAGTTCTAGGAAACAAGATGAAGAGAAGAAGAAAGTCCTGACCCTCTGTATAGTAAAGAATTAATCTTATCCAAAGAGGAGTCTGGCTTTTGCCCTCAGTTACTGGAAAGTAATCAATTAGTCCCTGAAATCTTCTGTGTGATAGGACTGTGTTTGTTTGCCTGGGCGTTTTGGCCACTGGACAGTCTAACAATGTGATGTATGATGGAGGCCACCTAGTATCCATTCTGATTGCTGGAGGTATTAGCCAACAACCTCTAGGAGCGGATGGAGACTACAGATCAGTCACACAGGCAATATGTGATAGAGCCCAAATAAAAACTCTGGATGCCGGTCGGGTGCACTGGCTCACGCCTGCAATCCCAGCACTTCGGGAGGCCGAGGCAGGCGAATCACAAGGTCAGCAGATCGAGACCATCCTGGCTAACATGGTGAAACCCCATCTCTACTAAAAATACAAAAAAATAGCCAGGCATGGTGGCATGAACCCGTAGTCCCAGACACTCGGGAGGCTGAGGCAGGAGAATCGCTTGAACTTGGGAGGCAGAGGGTGCAATGAGCCAAGATCATACCACTGCACTCCAGCCTGGGCAACAGAGCAAGACTGGGTCTCAAAACAAACAAACAAAAAAACAAACTCTGGATGCCAGGGCTTGAGTGAGCTTCTCTGGATGGCAATACTTCAAGTGTATTGTCACACATCATAGCCAGAAGGAGGAAACACTGTCCATAACTTTATGAGAAGACAGCAATTAGAAGTTCTGTATTTCGACCTCTCCTGAACCCTGTCTTACACATTTTTTACACTGAATAATTTTAATCTATATCCTTTCCCTGTAATAAACCATACCTGGAACTATAGCTACTTTACTCCGTGAGTTCTGTGACTGCTTATAGTGAATTATTAAACCTGAGGATGATTTGGGAACCTCCAAATTTAAAATTGGTGTCAAATGTGAGGAAAGTCATGTTATCTGTGCTCCCTCTAAACTGCATAATTAGCTAAAACTCTTACATTCTCCTTTTTTAGATGGACATTCCAGAGGTACCACATAACTCATCTACTCACTTCTCCTTGGCCAGAACCTAGTTATATGGACACACCTATCTGCAAAGGAGACTGGGAAATGTAGTCTTTTGTCTGGGTATGTTTCTACTCTTAACAAATCAGGTTCTGTTACTTAGAAAGGGACAAATAATGGACTCAGATACTGCGATAAATCTACCTTCTATAAAAACACTGCAAAATATCTATAGTAATAAAAATTCTTCATTCATATATATATATATATAATATATGATAAGCAAAATTAGAAATCATGATGTTTTGAAGCAAATAATTTTTATTTAACAGAAAGCTTTAGTGTCAAATATCACTTTTTGCCATATAAAATTTTTTGTTGCTTCCAAGCATGATAACTTGACCTTTTACATGCTAAACATATTACAGTAGTTTCTTCTTATAAAATTGCATTTTCCATGGCTTTAGTTTCTCGTGGTCAACTGTGGTCCAAAAATAGGTGGATACAGAACAGTAAGATATTTTGAGACAGAGAGAGACCACATTCATATAACTTTTATTATAATATATGGTTATAATTATTACATTTCCTTATTAGTTATTATCAATCTCTTATTGTGCCTAGTTTATTAAAACTTATCAAGGGTATGTATATAGGAAAAACATGTATACAGAGCTTGGTTCTACCTGTGGTTTCAGGCATCCACTGGGGGTCTTGGAATGAATCCTCCGTGGATAAGGGAAGACTACAATAGTCTTGATATTTGCAAAAAAAGCAGAAGCAATAGGGTAGCAACTACATGTCCAGTGTGATGTGTTTGGAGTCATATAAAAGTTAATACTCTATCGGGGGGTATTATTTTCATTTTATAGGCAAGAAAACTGTAGCTCAGGGATGCCAATGTCTAACCCTCCAGAACTTGATAGATTCAGGGTCTAGTGTTCTTTTCAAATTATAGGCTTTCCACATAGACTCCAATTCACTGCTTTACTGAAGGTCAAGATGGATGCTATTTAACTGGATAACGGCCTCTCACTACCTTGTTGGTCTGCTCTAATAGCACTGGAAGCACCTTTTGCTTCCCAAGGAAAGAAAGACTGTGTCCTAGATGAATTGTGTCAATAAACTGTTACAAGGCTACTTTTGCTCCTTCTGTCTCCTTTCAGACATGTATTTTATATCTGCCTTGTAAATTTAAGGTCTGCAGTTGTTCTTTTTCAAGCTACATTTCTTTATGGTCCAGGAGTGATATTTCTAAATTCTACCCTGACTTCTCTGGACGCCCATTCTTCCACAGGGTCACCTCTATTGATTCACAATGAATTGGCTTTAAATCTGCCCCCTGAGTCTCTTAATCAGTCTATGGCATATATGTCCCCTGCACTAAAATTCTTTAAATTTCCACATTGCAACCAATGTGTAGTAGGTATAGATTTCATCTGATAAACTTGTACGCAAGAATGTAGCTTTCTTTATAGAACTAAATTGATTTTACTAAATTTCTTTATCTCAAAATGCTGAGAATAACCCACTCATCTCCTTTTCCCAGGGATGGCTCTGAGGTTTTCTGTTTGTTTCTTTATTTGTTTGTTTGTTGTTTGTTTGTTTTTGCGGGGGGCGGGGGTTATATGGTTCCTATGAGGTGGAAGAGGTGGCAGAGGATGTGCTTCTAGTCCTTCATGTAGTTGTCTCTCCACACTGCATCTATGAGACATCTTCATCCCCCTACAGTTTTTGTTATCGACCAAGTGCAGATCAATGCTGGTGAGCCTAATCTCAACTCCACAGTCTCATCAAATCCGCTGCCCTCTAGCAGCCACATCCAAGTCTTCCTAAATACTCGCGGAGACAATTTTCCTGCTTCTGCCCCTTGTGGAGACGCCAGGAACTCTGTACTGATAGGCCACACCTGTCTACTGAGGCATTTCCTATAGCTGCTTCTCCAGCACGCCAAGCAATGGGAACTCCAAGGCCTCGCAGCTTCCAAGGCCTCTGTCTAGCAGAGGACACAGACTTTCTCTGCTCAGTTCTACCAACCCTATATAAGACTTCTGTTTTTTTCACTGTATCCTCTCATCCTCCCATGAGAAGACAGGTTCCAAGTCCCTTCTTCAGAAACCTACCAGTATCTACACTTTGCTTCATTCACTCTGTTCTGGGAAACTTTTCTGGTCTCAGGATCCAAGAGTGCCAGATACGAGTGGTTACATATCTCTATATCCTCAGTGGTTTCACAGTTTGAATTTTCTTTTTCGTTTTTTTTCTTTTTTGAGACAGAGTCTCACTCTGTCTCCCAGGCTGGAGTGCAGTGGCGCAATCTCTGTTCACAGTAACCTCCACCTCCTGGCTTTAAGCGATTCTCCTGCCTCAGCCTCCCTAATAGGTGGGATTACAGGCACCTGCCATCATGCCCAGCTAATTTTTTTATTTTTAGTAGAGACGGGATTTCACCACGTTGGCCAGGCTGGTTTTGAACTCCTGACTTCAAGTGTTTTACCTGCCTTAGCCTCCCAAAGTGCTGGGATTACAGGTGTGAGCCACCGCACCCTGCCTGAATTTTCAAAATGCAAAAGCCTTGACTTTTTCTGCCATAACAACCCTTTTCTGGGTCATGGGTATTGGGTACACTGAGGCATAGTGCAGTTACCTTCAAGTAGTGCTCCCAGTGCCACAGCATCAGCATTACCGGGGAACTTGTTAGAATGTACAATTTTAGTCCTCACCTCAGACCTACTGACTCCAAAGCTCTGGGAGTGACACTCAGAAATCTGTGATTTAAGGAGCCCCCCTGGGTGATTCTAATGTAAGCTCAAGTTTGAGAAACATAGTGCAAGCTTAGCTTCTAGAGTCAGACTTCTGCGGTCTTATGAGCTGTGTGACTCAGGACAAGAGGCTTAACATCCCTGTGCCTAGGTTACCACATCTGTGAAATAAAGGTGATATTTGTATTTGCCTCAGATTGAGCCTTTTGTTATGAGTACGTGGGTTAATACATATAAAGGACTTAGCATAGAACCTGGCATATAATAAGAACTAAAAATAGGTACTACTTTTATTAATATATCTTCTGACTGAATCTTAAATTGTGGGAGGGGTTGGTTGACAGGAGATGTCAGGGAAAGAGACATCAGTTACTATTTCAAATACACCAACCCACAAAATGTGAAGGAACTAAAACAGCCTCTTTCAATTTCTTTAAATTTATTATATAATTCTCATTTTCTGTTAGTTGGCCTTCTCACTTTTTTTAACTCCATATTAAAGATGGCATAGACCCACACAAAAAAGGTCATCTGAAATAAATCATTCAGTACTCTTACCATAAGAATAGAATAATTATATAGGGACTAATTTTGATACCTGTCAAACACCATTTCATCCACCTGCAAGCAGCTGACCAAAGCACTTGTTTACTGGTTTTATGCATTCAGATATTGTGTGAACGAATCAAACCACTGGCTGAGAAATCGGAAAGACTTTTAAAATGCATTTCCCTCAATAAGATTTGACCTGTATTACCATATACTGGCTGAGATTGCTCTGGAGTCAATTACCGATACTGAAAAAAAAATATTGCTCACTCGTTTACACATGAGGTGAATTTAATTCTTCAAGGAAGTCAGTGTTCCATTTAGTAATTTAAGTAATTTACTAAACATGAGGTATTTACTCCAGTTTGCAGGAAACACTCCTCTCACCTGATTCATCAGCATACCTCTAAAGATGAGATCAGTTGCAGATTGGGAAACTAATACCTTCTGCAACTTTGCGGAGCGATTACCCGTGTGAAACAACCCATCTCCTATTTAAGAGGGAGTGTCATCCTGATATCAACATTCTCTCTGAAGTTTTTCCACAAATAAAGGTTAGCTTTGTCAATTAAAGTCAAGGAAAATTGATAATGACTGGAAATCTTGGCCTTTATGATTTTCTTGTAGGTTATATTCAAGAAGGCAAGAAACAGAAAAAAAAAAAGAATCTGTAAGAATTACCTACATCTGGCCAGGCGCAGTGGCTCATGCCTGTAATCCCTGCGCTTTGGGAGGCCGAGGCAGGTGGATCACCTGAGGTCAGGAGTTTGAGACCAGCCTAGCCAACATGGTGAAATCCTGTCTCTACTAAAAATACAAAAATTAGCCAGGTATGATAGCACATGCCTGTAATCCCAGCTACTCGGGAGACTGAGGCAGGAGAGTAGCTTGAACCTGGGAGGCAGAGGCTATAGTGAGCTGAGATTGCACCACTGCACTCCACCCTGGGCAATAAGAGTGAAACTCCACCTCAAAAAAAAAAAAAAAAAAAAATTACCTATATCTTCTAAATCTTCCAACCATCTGCTTCAGTTTGGCTGGCTTTCTCCTACCAAATTCACAATAAAGAATAGTTTCAGGCATCCTACTGAAATCGGAAAAAGACGTTCAAAAAAAAAGATACGTTATCCATCTAATGTGAAACATTTGGGTATTCAGAAATATCACGTTTTTCTCTAATCTTTTAAGCTTCTTGTTGGTGATATTTGGTATCATGAAAACATGACAACAATGAAGTTAAAACAAATTAAGTAAAATCACATTTTTAAGTTGGAGAGAGCCCTACTGATTAACCATATCATCTTACTCTTTCATTTTAAATACAGGAAAACTCAAGGCTTACTTGCAAACTTAAACCCTTCCTAAAACACTGTGGATTTACAAACACAGGGATGTAAATTTACAGACTTGCAAACCTAACCTTTTTGTAAGTAGTGATATATCTGCATTTTCTAAGGTCTGTCCTCGCCATTGGGGTTTCAGAAGCTGAGAAAGACCTAGTCTCCAACTCACACAGCATCTACCATATAACAGAGGAAGTAAGACATAGCAAATTGTAACACAAGGCACTAGTTTAACTTGAGGGTAAGCATCCTAGAATGGACCAACAAGGCATTTGGCTCAAAGATAGGTGGAAGAGAGATGATGAAAGACCTCAAATATTATGCCAAGGGAACTGGACCTTATCTATTACCAACAACAAACTGAGTTTATTATATATCTCTGTGACTAATGTGCTACATCATTTCACATAATCTTTTTTTTTTTTTTTTTTTTTGAGACGGAGTCTGGCTCTGTTGCCCAGGCTGGAGTGCAGTGGTACTGTCTCAGCTCACTGCAGCCTCCGCCTCCTGGGTTCAACCGATTCTCCTGCCTCAGCTTCCCAAGTAGCTGGGATTACAGGCGCCTGCCACCATGCCTGGCTAATTTTTCAATTTTTAGTAGAGACAGGGTTTCACCACACTGACCAGGCTGGTGTTGAACTCCTGACCTCGGGTGATCTGCCTCCCTCGGCCTCCCAAAGTGCTGGGATTACAGGCATAAGCCACTGTGCCCGGCCTATGTAATCTTCATAATAACCCTGTGAGGTAGGTTCTATCAGGTTCTATCATTCTCTTTTTTTATACATGAAAGAACCAAAGTAACAAGAGGTTGGTGAGTTGCCCAAGGTCAAACGGACAAACAGAAGAATACAGACTCAAACTTGTTTGACTCCAAGGCCCATTCCCTTAACTGTTTGTTCCCGAGCAGGAGAATTACATAATCAAGCTATTCTTCTGGAAGATGAATTTGGCAACAGCACGAAGCATGCACTGTCTTTTTCCTGGCCCACAAGCAGGAATGCTTAACTACAGTGTCTTTTACCCATTTAGAGATTTATGAGAGAGTCATTTCATACTTCTTGGATTTAAAATGCTCATTTCACACATCTTTTGGCTACAGCTTTTTTTTTTTTTTATTTAAATCATGAGTTGTGATCTGACCATTTTCTTATACTCGGGCCTTTTCTCTCTCCCCTCCATTTTATCTCAGTCGAGCCAGTTTCTCTCTCGGTGACCATTATTGGTTTCCTAAGGCCTTAGGCAAACAGACAAGGCTTCTCCCACCCAGGTTGATCACCAAAGGAGACACACAGAGGGGAGAGGAGAGGGATGGAATATGCTAATATAATTACAAACAATAGCAAACAAAGCTTCTCTCATCCATTAATGCTGAAATGTATTCGTTCAAACTAATTAGTTTTGGGGGGACTGCTAATAAATCCTAATATTTCTCAAAGAGAAATGGCTTGTAATTCAATTTATATTAAGCTGTTAGTGAAGTTTACACTAATTAAATCTGGGCTTCCACAACAATTAATCCCAGGAATAATCTGAAAATGTAAATAATGTAATAAAGTAAGTAACTCTGCATGACCCCCTAGAAGCAACAGGCAGCATGGGGGTAGCGGATGGCGATGAGTCTGTGTGCCGAGAGCAAAAGGAGAAACTGATTCTTGCCCTCTCAGAATGGAACATTTGCTCTTTAATGAGCATAGCAATATTCTGCATGTATTTCCTCTAGAGAATGGATCTCCATTGTAAATGTTGAAGGTTAGCTCTGGAGATGTTTTCTATGAACGAATGGCTTGTCAAGGTGTGCCCTGGGAAGAAAATGAACTAAACACTGTGGCAAAACAAGAAAATCTCCAAGGACAATGCCAGGCCTGAAATCACATCCTAGCGTGTATATGCTGCTCTCTTTGTTTTGTCAAATTGCCTTCTGGTCTTCACACCAGTGAAAACACCTATTCGTATGTGTACTTCCCCCTTCACTCCCATTCAACACCCCCAGCCCAAAGGGAATGACATGAGCCCAGTTATATACATGCTGTTTTTCTGGGAACCATTTTCCTAATGTGGTCTGTCTAGGCTATACAATGTATTTTTTGAAGTTGTGCAATGCCTTCCAAGTAAAACTTCACATAATCACAGGAGTTTTTGTTTTGTTTTGATTTTTTTGAGAAGGAGTTTCACTCTTGTCACCCGGGATAGAGTGCAATGGTGCCATCTTGGCTCACCACAACCTCTGCCTCCTGGATTCAAGCAATTCTCCTGCCTCAGCCTCCTGAGTAGCTGGGATTACAGGCATGCACCACCACACCTGGCTAATTTTGCATTTTTGGTAGAGACGGGGTTTCTCCATGTTGGTCAGGCTGGTCTCAAACTCCCAACCTCAGGTGATCTGCCTGCCTTAGCCTCCCAAAGTGCTGAGATTTACAGGCGTGAGTTGTGCCCAGCCTCACGGGAGTTTTAAAAGGCTGTCTATGGAATAAAATATGTATCTACCAAAACAATTATCCTTTGTGTCCGAGTCTTTGGAGCTCTTCAGCATATGAAAAGCTAAAACCCCAGCCTTGTGTTGCTTTGATGATAGTGTAGTTCTTAGCTATGCAGCATTCACAGAGTAAATGAGACAAGCTGTTAGCCAAATCCCCTTGGGGCTAAGGTGAGCAAGGCCTGTGTCTCTCTTGATAACCCCACTGTCCCTCAAGAAGCCAACTCCTGTCCCCTCTGTTGGATCTCCCTTTGTGGAATTCCCTGTCCACCTTACAGTGCTGTGAAGATCAAGTGAGATGATGTTGTAGGGCTCTAATTGCCACAACTTTCTAAAAATGCAGCTATCATCTTTGAAGAATTGGTGAAGGGAATTCCAATTTTTTCTGAATATGTTTCCCCAAGTAACCAGTGTCTAAACAGGGAAGTGAAGACTTGAAAGATTCTGGAGAATCATTAGGCAAGTACAGTGTCTAGTTATTCAGAGTGTCATGCTGGGCATCTCCTTTTGTCACACTTAATTTTACTCTTAAAACCTCTCTCTGAAAGAGAAATGATTGCCCCCACTTTAGAGATGAGCACTTTGAAGCACCAAGAGAGTATCTTGCTAAGGGTCACACAACTTACCCATGACCAAACTTCAGTTGGATGTTTGTCTATCTGAATTTCAGGTTGAAGTGTGACCTCCAATGTTGGAGGTGGGACATAGTTGGAGGTGTCTGCATCATGGGAGTGGATCCCTCAGGAATGGCTTAATCTTCAGGATGATAAGTGAGTTCTTACTCTGAGTTCACCTTGAGGCAGGAAAATAGGGTCTGGAGGCAGGGAACATAAGGCCAATTCACGCTTCAGCTGTAACAGCAAATATCTTCTCCATAGGGCATACGCCATAAATGACTTTGTAACTTTACTGCATCCTCTCCATTTACATAGGGAGTACCCCCAAGTAACCAATGGAATTCTCTATGGGGTATTTAAACTCCAAAAAATTCTGTAACAGGGCCTTTGAGCCCCTATGCTCAGGCCCGCTCCCACACTGTGGAGTGTACTTTCATTTTGAATAAAGCCCTTCATTCCTTCCTCGCTTTGTGCATTTTGTTCAATTCTTTGTTCAAGATGCCAAGAACCTAGACATCCTCCACCATTAACATATTTTGGTGAGCCAGCCTGGAGAAAAAGGTAAGCCCAAAGTTTGGAATTCATTTTTCTCCCTTTCCTTTGTGCTCCATACAGGGCTATTCTCTCTCTCTAACTCTCTCTCTCTCTCTATCTATATCTCTTTCTTTCTCTCTCTCTCTTCTTTTCCTTTCCAAACCCTTTGGGGCAGCACCTAAATATGGAAGCAACTGCAGGTTTCTGGCCATGACCAGTGAAACTAAGGGGTTTCCATGTGGAGAAGCCTGACCACCACCACCAGTTCACTTCAGGAATCTGGGTCTTTTCTCATTTTATTTTCCTCTCTTTCTTTTTCAGTCTTTGAGCAGCTGTTTCCCAGTTGTTCCTTGGAAATTAAGGGCAATTGGGTGGGGTCACTACCCAGTACTGCCTGAAGACCTATGAATGGATGGGAATAATTACCCTGGCTGGAAGGGGAAGGACTTTTTATCTTTTCTAAGCAAGGTCCCTAATCCCTATGGCAGTGGAGCTCACAGCTGGGAGCAAATTCTCACAGGTTTCAGGGGACTTAAAACTTTTTTTCTTATGCTAAATTCTTCCCTTATTGTACTCAACTGGCTTAAGGAACAAAAAGGCCCACCCGGCATCCAGTTCTTGTTACATGGCTACTCTTATAAATCTCATAGTATGTTTTGGAGGAGAAACCTGCATGTGGAGTGTGTACTTAAGGCCAGAGACATCTGGAACTCTAAGATTGGACCCCACAGGAGGATGCTCCAGGGGTTCTGTGGACCTTAAACTCTCCAAAGGGCTGCCCTTGGCAGAGATTCAGAGGTCTAATATTAAACCCTCGTTAGAATCTTCTCTCGCAGTTGCAATGCTGGCTTGGCCCTAGAATTGTTTAGAATCTGAAGTTTACTGTCTAATGGGAAAGTGGAGTGGTGTTGCAGGTATCCAGGCTTTTGTGCTGCTGTTGTAAGCAGGGGGCCTGGTTAACATGTGATGCCTTCCTTTGGTACTGTTTGGCCCCAGTGCTCTTTGGAGTCTGGGGAAGGTTAGCCTCTGAAAATCAAAGCCATGGAGACTGCTTTACCCAAAATTTTGGTTCACAGCCTTCCTTGTGTAGTATACAGCAAATTCCTATTCAAAAGTTTTAGCCTGTTTACTTCCTTTAAAATTCAAGAGGGGGACAATCGTTAAATACAATGAGTTCTGAGTTCCTCTTCAAAGAACCAATATATCAGTATGTTCAGCTTCCCTGTTCTTTGTTCTCCACTTTAAAGTTTAACTTCCTCATTCTTTATGTCTCCTTGCCCCTAGTTTCAGTAAACAACCTCCTCCTAGCCTCTATCAACTGCTCTGTCCTTAATCATCCTTATTCACCTGCTCTGTAACTGTCCTTCCTGCCGAAACTACTCACCCCACCACTCTGGCTTGTACCCCTGCTCTCTTTGTAATAGCCAGTTGGAACTAGCTTAGGCTGTGTGGTCCAACCCTAGCCAATAGGGGAAAGACACAGCAGTAGAGACTAGCTGTGTCAGGAATAAAAATCCCCTACCTCTCCCTTGTCCCGTGTGCTCTCGCCATTGCTGCATCCATGAGACTCACCCTTCTATAGAAGTGAATTGCCTTGCTGAGAAAACTTTTGCCTGAGTGCTATTTTCACTTGGCGGTACTAAGTATTTATTTCCAATACTTGGATTATCTACTGGGTCAAAATAAAACTAGCAAGCTTATATTGCTATCTCATGGCTAAGGTTCCAAGTTATTGGGTCTTCATTTATGTATGTGTATACATGTCTAGATGTGTTTATTTGTATGTACACTTATTGTTATACATTGTTTCTACCAAACTGGCTTATAAGTAAAAAAAAGCTCATAAATTAGTAAGTCTAAGCAATTTTCAAGTTCACGTAACCTAAGTATAACTTTACTAAACAAGCTAGCTTTAAAATTACTGGTGAAATTAAAATAGAAATGCCTTCAGAATTGTCAGCATACATTTTGTCTGAATTTTATGTTTGTCTTTGCTAGATATTTTAAAATGTCAGTGTTAATTCAGGCTGGGAGCTGCTTAGGGTGAGTCTGCTTCCCATTCTATTCAAAGTCTTACTGAGATAAATGCGTATCTGATTGCTTCCTTTGGAAAGGCTAATCAGAAACTCAGAAGAATGCAACAGTTTGTCTCCCACCTGTGATCTGAAAGCTCCCAAGCCCCCTCACTGCCTTGAGTTGTCCCACTTTTCTGGACCAAATCAATGTTCATTTTACATATGTTGATTAATGACTCCCTTGTGAAAAGTAAAAATTAAGTACAGTGAATGAGATAAATGTTTTAGGTAGACTTTTTGTGTAAATTAAAATTTTAAAGTTATTTTTAATGCTCATTTAATATCTTGGTCATTTGCAATTAAGAAGGGTTGTGATATGGGGAAATATGTTTCTAAAATTATAGAATTGTTCTTATCTATAAATGCCCATATCTAATAGCTCAGGATTTCTTGTTTTTTAGGGTTTCACTAAAGTTTTAGTTTACTAAGGATAAAAATTTTAGTTAACACATAATTCTGTATACAAAATATGCCAGAAAGGGTTACATTACTAGAAAAAAAAAAAGAATAATTTTGTCTAATTTAGAAGTTATGTAAAAGTTAGTTCAAATTTCAGATTTTAAAAGGTTATTTATAAAACAATGTAGTAAGGTACCATCAAGTAGGGGAGGAATATGTGGAAAAAGTTTAAATAATAAAATATTCTTTAAAACCTATAAAGAATTGGAAACATTTGGCTAATTAACATTTGCATAGTTAAAGCTCTTAGTCTTGATTAAAGTAAAACAAGACAAGAAGACAAATAGAATTTGAGTAATATTTCTCTCTCTGCCAAATTTCTCCAAAATTTGTGAAGTGTATGTGAATATTCTTAATTCATGGCAATGTGTTTGTTTGCATACAGTCAAGCAGGGTTGCCAGGGCACTAAGGAAGAGAGAACCCAGAAATCTGGCATGCCAGCAAAAGGTTAAGAATTTCTTACCAGTCAGTCTCTGGCTTCTTTCTCTTCTTGTCAACTGGTTAAATATAAAGTAAAAGTCACTGTATAGCTCCTCTGTAAAGTTTTAAATTAATTGTTTTAATGATAATAAGATCTTAAATCATATATTTTGTCTGAGAAGTGAAAAATGTAATGCCTTTTATTTAGTTCGTGTGACTTGAGTAATCTTTGGGAAATAAAGACAGTTTTAAAGATTATTGGTGAAATACAGTTGTCTTCAAAAAGTAAACATGTGGTCTAAATTATGTTCAAATATTAGGTTTGCTCAATGCTTTAAGGCCACAAGCTATTTCTTTGGCTTTGAAAATTGTTTAACTTGCCTGCTTTTCCAGGTATGCCCTGGGGACATGTGGAGTTGGCCACATCCTAGCTATGCTGGACACAGTCAAATCTTATCAGAACATAACTTAACAGGTTTTACATTGAAGTTAAAATTGTTAAGAATCACCATTGTAACACGCAATTAAGACTACTGGAAACAGATTTACATGCAAAGTGTGTAAGAACAGTAAAATGTGTTTTTTTAGTAAAAGGTTATAAGAAGGTATGGAAATGTAAACCTTTGCCTAGGGTTGAAGGATTGTTTTAAGTTAGATGTGGAAAGCTAAAGGCTTGAAGAAGTGGTGGAAAAATAGTGGAAATTAACCTTGTAGAAGAGGTTCTCCATGTGAACATGTTGACTACATTCAAAGGGGTTATAAAAGGTTTTTGCTTCTTTGAAACTTCTAAGTCATCATTTTGGCAAAATAAATAACTATGGTAATCTGGAATTCCAAAATCGAACTTCAGTTTAAAATTGCTCTCACTGGCACCTGACTTTTCAAATACTTCAGAGGGCCCCTGAAGTGTCCAGAAAAGAGAGGTAAACAGGATTATTTAACCGGTTTAGGTAGATTGGATTGCCAAAATGATGCTCAATCTTCTTTAGGTTAGATTTTTATGCGTAATACTAATATATGTTCCAAGATTATATAAGATTTCTAAAATTCTAATGTCTAAGTATATGTTATTAGTTATACTTATGGTTATTATGTTAAGTTATTGTAAACCATAAAAATAACCAAATTTTCTTGTCAATGCTATGCACCTAATTTGGAAAAACAACTAGTATCCAAGAGGATATAAGTCTAATGTTGATTAAGCATGGACTCATGGAGAACCAGGATGACCACCTTGTTCTTCCTGAGTCCTTAAAGCTTTTATTATTAAGAGTTCTGCATTCCATGACTCATCATGGAAAAGATAAAATGATCCAAATTGAATACATTGGTATAGTGACCTACAAATTGTTTTAAATGGTTTATAACCAATTCTTGATCCCATATTCCTGGGAAAACAATTAAAGCTTCAGGTACATTTGGTCACCTGATGAACCAATTAAATATTTTATAAAGGGATTTCATTCTATTATTATTTTCAGTGTGCATTTTCTGGTTGTATAAAAGCTATCCCATGCAACAAGATGGATGTTATAACAGTAGATTATTATGCTACAGTGTATTTTCACTACATAAAGAAAGCTTTTTATGGTTTGAATGTTCTGGAAACATCAGAAAAAGACTGTCCTTGCCATCCACACTACAACAAAACTTCAAGACCTTGAACTTGGGGTTCATAATCTCACCCCCTCTTCGGTAACTCCACACTTTCAGAACTGTGCACCCATTGGAAACCTTGAGATAAAGTTTAGCAGGAAAATGTCTCCCAAGAAAAGGATAGCATCCTTGATGTGAACAGCTTTTCCTAAATTCACAGATTAAGACTTCTACTGTCATGAAACTCTTACCTTTGAACATTTTTCTCTTGCTTATGCCTCTACCAATAATAGATGTGGAAAGGGGACCTGTTATGTACACTAATGGAGTGTACTTTTATTTGTGAAGGGGTTTGCAGCCAGCTTTAAACATGGATAACCTTATACTTTGATAGATAAAAGATGAACGCCCAATGCCAAATGTCCATCAGTGACAGACTGGATTAAGAAAATGTGACACATATACACCACAGAATACTGTGCAGCCATAAAAAAGGATGAGTTCGTGTCCTTTGCAGGGACATGGATGCAGCTGGAAACCATCATTCTCAGCAAACTGTCGCAAGAACAGAAAACCAAACACCACATGTTCTCACTCATAGGTGGAAATTGAACAATGAGAACACTTGGACTCTGGAAGGGGAGCATCACACACCAGGGCCTATTATGGGGAGGGGGGAGGGATTGCATTGGGAGTTATACCTGATGTAAATGACGAGTTGATGGGTGCTGACGAGTTGATGGGTGCAGCACACCAACACGGCACAAGTATACATACGTAACAAACCTGCATGTTGTGCACATGTACCCTAGAACTTAAAGTATAATAAATAAATAAATAAATAAATAAATAAATAAATAAGAAACTTTAATGATATATATGTGGCCTCATAATCAGTCAAAAACAAAACATTGGTTCACCCCTCTTAACCTACATCGTGGGTTAAAGAAAATATTGCTAGAAGGCCTTCACTATTGTAAAGGGGCATCGTTTATTAGGTCCTATTTCCATGGTTTAAAATAAAAGAAGCAATGACTAGAAATGTATCCCTCATGACAGGTTCTATAGCAAATTCTACTGTAAAGGCTACAGTTATACAGTAGACTTTAAATTCTCTTGTGAAAGTTAGAGAATTGGCTAAACAGAGAAATATCTGTGTAGCTGCTGGCACTTGTGGCCTATGGAGAAATATATCAAATGAAGATTATAGAAATTCATTGGTAGGAGATTAACAAAGAGACTGCTTAGTAAAGTGAGCAAACTCTTTATCTAGCTCATTCTTTGATCTATTTGATTTTAGGAGGTTTGGTTTAGGAGGACCTTGGGTAAGGAGCATACTCTGAACTCTCGGTATTATCTTCCCAATAGTCATAATAATGATCTCCCTGGTGTGCTGAATTTTCTCAAAGACTTTAAACGCTTGCCTGCAGCCATCTCTAGAACGTGAAATGGTCTCTCTTCAACTGGAATAACAGGAGCTGAAAGAAATGTGCAACCATGAGGACACCAGAACCTGTAAATGACGTGCTGAGACCGGAAACCCAAAATGATGGTAACTGAGAGTAACAATAGGACCCTAAGTTTTAGTCCCACTCTTACCTGACCAAACCTGACCAAAAAAGGAGAATTTTTTAAACAAAATTCAGAGAGGCCATAATTTTTGACTAAGCTCATGCTCTAGGCCCCAACAAACCAAACCAAACCAAACCAAAATGGAGTTGCTTGTGCTAAGAAACACATAGATTCTAAAACAAATCACATTTTTTTCTCCTGCAAATCTCTAACAAACATTTCTAACAGCACAGGTATCCACCGCCTGAAGTCCCCATTAAATCTTTTAACCAAATTCATTTCCTCTCACCTAGAAACTATCAAGTTTCAGATGATCATGCAACAAAGGTTTCAGCCACCTCCAGGTGAAGATACCACCCTGGCCATCAGGAAGCTACCCTGCCTCCACTAGATAGAGCAGGGTGAGAGTTCCATAATCGCCAATAGGCAGGGTCTACACTTAAGCCAGCATAAAGTGGTTACAGAAAAAAGACTATTGGTCCCTCTGCCTCCCATAAAGATTTACGGGGATCACATCTCTCAGTGGGGAGATGAGGCAGAAAAATAGGGTCTGGAGGCAGGGAACATACGCCAATTCACATTTCAGCTATAACAGGAAATATTCTCTGTATAGGGAATATTCCATGAGTAACTTTGTAACTTTACCTCATCCTCTCCAATTATATAAGGCATACCCCAAGTAACCAATGGAATCCTCTAAGGGCTATTTAAACTCCAAAAAAATTCTGCAGTAGGACCTTTCAGTGCTCAGGCCCACTCCCACACTGTGGAGTGTACTTTCATTTTTAGTAAAACCCTTCATTCCTTCCTTGCTTTGTTTGTGTATTTTGTTCAATTCTTTATTGAAGACACCAAGAACCTGGACACCCTCCACTGTTAACAACATGAGATCTGACTGTTTTTGAGTATGGCACTTACCCTCTTCTGTCTCTCTCACTTCCTCTCTTACCATGTGATACACTGGATCCACATTGCCTTCTGCTATGAGTGGAAGCAAAGGAGACCCTATTTGGGAGCAGATATTTGCGTAATGCTTCCTGTACAGACTGCAGAATCATGAGCCAAAATGAACCTCTTTAATTACTCAGCCTCAGGTACTTCTTTATGGTAATGCAGAAGCAGACAAATAATAGAAAATTGGAACTAAGGAGTGGGGCATTGCTACAAAGAGATCTAAAAATGCAGAAGTGGCTTTGAGATTGGGTAATGGGCAGAGGTTGGAAGTGTTTAGAGGGCTCAGAAGAAGATAGGAAAACAAGAAAAAGTTTAGAAGTTCTTAAAGGCTTGTTAAGTGGTTGTGACCAAAATGCTGATAGAAATATGAATAATGAAAGCCAGGCTGATGAGGTCTCAGATGAAAACAAAAAAATTATGGGGAACTGGAGCAAAGGTCATCCTTGTTACACCCTAGCAAAGAATTTGGCTGCATTGTGTCCATGTCCTAAGGATTTGTGGAAGGTTTAAATTAAGAGTGATGACCTAGGGTATCTGGTGGAAGAAATTTCTAAGCAGAAAAGTATTCAAGTAGTGACCTGGCTGCTTCTAATATCATATCGTCAGATGCAGGAGAAAGGAATGACATAAAGTTGGAATTTATATTTAAAAGGGAAGCAGAGCATAAAAGTTTAAAAAATTTGCAGCATGGCCATGTGGTAGAACGAAAGAGCATTTTCAGGAGAGGAATCCAAGCAGGCTCCAGAGCAACCACTTGCTATGGAGATTAGATGACTAAAAGGGAGCCAGGTGCTAATATCCAAAACAATGGGGAAAAGGCCCTAAAGACATTTCAGAAGTCTTCTGGAAGTCCTTGCCATCTGTGGTTGTTAATATTAAGTGTCAACTTGATTGGATTGAAGGATGCAAAGTATTGTTCCTGGGTGTGACTGTGTGGGTGTTGCCAAAATAGATTAACATTTGAGTCAATGGACTGGGAGAGGCAGACCCACCCTCAATCTAAATGGGTACCATTAATCAGCTACCAGCATGGCTAGAAAAAGCAGGCAGAAGAAGGTAGAAAGAGCAGACTTACTGAGTCTTCTGGTCTTCATTTTTCTCCCATGCTGGATGCTTCCTGCCCTCAAACATTGGACTCCAAGTTCTTCAGCTTCTGAACTCTTGGACCTACATCAGTGGTTTGCCAGGGACTCTCGGACCTTTGGCCACAGACTGAAGGTTACACCATCGGCTTCTCTACTTTTGAGGTTTTGGGACTTGGACTGGCTTCCCTGCTCCTCAGCTTGCAGTTGACCTATTATGGGACTTCACCATGTCATCATGTGAATCACTACTCCTTAATAAATGTCCTTTCATATATTCATCTATAATATTTGTTCTGTCCCTCTAGAGAACCCTGATAATACAGATTTTGGTAACAGAAATGGTTCTAGAGGAACAGAATTTTAAGGATGGATATTTTAAATTGGTTTTGGGGTTTCTGGAGTTGACTGCTTAATCTGATTAGACCCAAAAATGTTAAGGACTCTACTTTGAATAGTATGGAGAGCACTGATAGTCCTTGGCATGAACTGTTCGGAGAGTTATGCAAAATAAGTGCATTTGATATTCCTGATTCACTGCTCGTGAGAGGCAAGAAATTTAGTGACTCTATACATATCTTTGACCATATGTGGAGAACCAAGGAATATTATGAAATTGGTGGGTTGCTCCTAAGTTTACAAAGTGATAAAAGAAAATGATGAGCTTAGGGATTCTAACTCCCTGCTCCAGAAGCATGTACTAAGCCTCAAATCATCTAAGACTGCCCTGAGTGAGAGAGTCCTATCTCATGCAGACAAAGAGCTGCAATTGTGGAAGATCAGACACAAGTTCTTATCATGAAAGTGGCTGACCTGCAATGTTCAGTCTTGCCAGGTGTCTACCGTTTGTTAAGGTGAGGGCATTGATTGGAAAAGAATGGGACCCTATAACTTGGAATGGAGACGTGTGGGAGGATCCAGATGAGGCTGAGAGCACTGAGCTCCTACATTCTGATAAGCCTTTTTTCCCAGAGGAAACAGCCTCCCCAAACCCAGTGGTAGCAACATCCCATCCCCCACCCACTCTGCCATCAGCCTTTTCACCCTCTGTCTGAGGAGATTAACCATGCACTGCCTGAGGCAACAGTACACTACCAACAATTTATTCCGTTAATCTTTCTCCCATCTTTCCTCAAGGAGTTCTCCGGCCTTTTACCAGAGTAACTGTGCATCGGGGAAAGGGGAATGATCAGATCTTTTAGGGAGTACTGAACACTGACTCTGAGCTGATGTTGATTCCAGGGAACATAAAACATCATTGTGGTTTTCCAGTTAAAGTAGGGGTTTGTGGAGGTCAGGTAATTAATGGAGTTTTAGCTTAAGTCTGACTTACAGTGAGTCCAGTGTGTCCCTGGAGTCATCCTGTGGTCATTTCCCCAGTGCCAGAATGCATAATTGGCACGGATATACGTCGCAGCTAGAACAATTCCCACGTTAGCTCCCTGACTGGTAGGGTGAGGGCTATTATTGTTGGAAAAGCCAAATGAAAGCCATTAGAACTGCCTCTACTAGAAAAATAGTAGATCAAAAATAATATCACATCCCTGGAGGGACTGCAGAGATTAGTGCCACCATCAAGGACTTGAAAGACACAGGGGTCACGATTCTCACCACATCCCCATTCAACTCTCCTATTTGGCCTGTGCAGAAGACAGGCGAATCTTGGAGAATGACAGTGGATTATCATAAGCTTAACCAAATGGTGACTCCAATTGCAGCTGCTATACCAGATGTGGTTTGATTGCTTGAACAAATTAACACATCTCCTGGTACATGGTATGCAGCCATTGATTTGGCAAAAGCTTTTTTTCTCCATTCCTGTCCATAAGGCCCACTACAAGCAATTTGCCTTCAGCTGGAAAGGCCAGCAATATACCTTCACTGTCCTACCTCATGGGTATATCAACTCTCTGACTTTGTGTCATACTTTTGCTTGCAGAAAACTTGATTGTTTTCCTTTCCGCAAAATATCCCACTGGTCCATTACATTGGTGACATTATGCTGATTAGATCCAGTGAGCAAGAAGTAGCAAACATACTGGACTTATTGGTGAGACATTTGCATGCCAGGGGATGGGAAATAAATCTGACTAAAATTCAGGGACCCTCTACCTCAGTGAAATTTCTAGGGGTCTAGTGGTTTGGGGCATGTCGAGATATTCCTTTAAATGTGAAGGATAAGTTGCTGCATTTGGCCCCTCCTACAACCAAGAAAGAGGCATAATGCCTAGTGGGCATATTTGGATTTTGGGGGCAACACATTCCTAATCTGGGTGTGTTACTTTAGCCCATTTATCAAGTGACCCAAAAGGCTGCCAGTTTTGAGTGGGGTCCAGAACAGGAGAACGTTCTACAACAGGTCCAGGCTGCTTTGAAAGCTGCTCTGCCACTTGGCCATATGACCCAGTAGATCCAATGGTTCTTGAGATAGGGATGCTATTTGGAGCCTTTGGCAGGCACCATAGATGAATCACAATGGAAGGCTCTAGGATTTCGGAGCAAGGCCTTGCTATCTTCTGCAGATAACTACTCTCCTTCTGAGAGACAGTTCTTGGCCTCTTACTGGGCTGTGGTAGAAACTAAATGTTTGACTACAGGACATCAAATCACCACGCAACCTGAACTGCCTATCATGAACTGGGTGCTTTCTCACTCATCTAGCCACAAAGTGGGATGTGCACAGTAGAATTCCATCATCAAATGGAAGCGGAATATATGTGATCGGACTCAAGCAAGTCCTGAAAGCATAAGCAAGTTACATAAGGAAGTGGCTCAAATGTCCACAGTCTCCACTCCTGCCATCCTGCTTTCTCTCCCCTACCTGCACCAATGGCCTCATAGGGAGTTCTCCATGATTAGTTGACAGAGGAAGAGAAGACTAGGACCTAGTTTACAGATGGTTCTGCATGATATGCAGGCACCACCCAAAAGTGGACAGCTGTAGCACTACAGCCACTTTCTAGGACATCCCTGAAGGACAGTGATGAAGTGAAGGGAAATCTCAGTGGGCAGAATTTTGAGCAGTGCACCCAGTTGTGCACTTTACTTGGAAGGAGAAATGACCAGATATGTGATTGTATACTGATTCCTGGACTGTAATCAGTGGTTTGCCTGGATGTTCAGGGACTCGGAAGAAGCATAATTGGAAAACTGGTGACAAGGAAATTTGGGAAAGAGGTATGTGGATAAATCTCTGTGAGTGGTCAAAAACTTTGAAGATGTTTGTATCCCACGTGAGTGCTCATCAAAGGGTGACCTCAGTAGAGGAAGATTTTAATAATTAAGTGGATAGGATGACTTTTTCTGTGGACACCACTCAGCCTCTTTCCCTAGCCACCCCTGTCATCATCCAATAGGACCATGAACAAAGTAATCATGGTGACAGGGATGGAGGTTATGCATGGGCTCAGCAACATAGTCTTCCACTCAGCAAGGCAGACCTGGCTACAGCCACTGCTGAGTGCCCAATTTACCAGAAGCAGAGACCAACACTGAGCCCTCGATTTGGCACCATTCCTCATGGTTGAACCTCTTCCATCAAGAAAAGGGCAGTGGTTTGGTTTGTCTTCACAGGCATAGACACTTACTTTGGATATGGGTTTGTCCATCCTGCATGCAATGCTTCTGCCAAGATGACCATCTGTGGACTCACAGAATGCCTTATCCACCATCATGGTATTTCACACAACATTGCCTATGACCAAGGCACTCACTTTACAGCTAAAGAAGTGCTGCAGTGAGCTCATGATCATGGAATTCACTGGTCCTACCATGTCCCCCATCATCCTAAAGCAGCTGGGTTGACATTAGGTTGGTGCAAAAGTTATTGTGTGGTTTTTTGCCACTTTTAATGGCAAAAACCACAATAACTTTTGCATCAATCTAATAGAATGATGGAACCACCTTTTGAAGTCACAATTACAATGCTAACTAGGTAACAATACTTTGCAGGGCTGGGGCAAAGTTCTCCAGAAGGTTGTGTATTCTTTGAATCAGCATCCAATATATGACACTGTTTCTCCCATAGCCAGTATTCACAGATCCAGGAATCAAGGTATGGAAGTGGAAGTGGAAGCACTCACCATCACCCCTAGTGACCCACTAGCAAAATTCTTGCTTCCCACCACATTATGTTTTTCTGGACTACAGGCCTTAGTTGTAGAGGAAGGAATGCTGCTATTAGGAGACACAACAATGATTCCATTAAACTGGAAGTTAAGATTGCCACCTGGCCACTTTGGGGTCCTACTTCTAAATCAACAGGTTAAGAAGGGCGTTACAGTGTTGGCTGGGGCGACTGACCCAGACTATCAAGATGAAATTAGTCTACTATTCCACAATGGAAGTAAGGAAGAGTATGAGTGGAATACAGGACATCCCTTAGGGCATCTCTTAGTGTTATCATGCCCTGTGATTAAGGTCAATGGGAAACTACAGCAGCCCAATCTAGGCAGGACCATAAATGGCCCAGACCCTTTAGGAATGAAGATTTGGATCACTTTACCAGGTAAAAATCCATGACCTGCTGAGGTACTGTCTGAAGGCAAAGGAAATACAGAATGGATAGTAGAAGGTAGTCATCAATACCAGCTATGACCATGTGAGCAGTTGCAGAAATGAGGACTGTAATTGTCATGAGCATTTCCTCCTTCTTTTCTTAAGAACATGTTTATGCATGTATACACTTGTACTAAGAAAATATCTTTATTTTCCAACACTATGTTGAATAGGAGTGGTGAGAGAGGGCATCCCTGTCTTGTGCCAGTTTTCAAGGGGAGTGCTTCCAGTTTTTGCCCATTCAGTATGATACTGGCTGTGGGTTTGTCATAAATAGTTCTTATTATTTTGAGATATGTTCCATCAATACCAAATTTATTGAGAGTTTGTATCATGAAGGGCTGCTGAATTTTTTCAAAGGCCTTTTCTGCATCTATTGAGATAATCATGTGGTTTTGGTCTTTGGTTCTGTTTATATGCTGGATTACGTTTATTGATTTGCATATGTTGAACCAGCTTTGCATCCCAGGGATGAAGCCCACTTGATCATGGTGGATACACTTTTTGATGTGCTGCTGGATTCGATTTGCCTGTATTTAGGATTTTTGCATCAATGTTCATCAGGGATATTGGTCTAAAATTCTCTTTTTTTGTTGTGTCTCTACTAGGCTTTGGTATCAGGATGGTGTTGACCTCATAAAATGAGTTAGGGAGAATTCCCTCTTTTTCTATTGATTGGAATAGTTTCACAAAGAATGGTACCAGCTCCTCCTTGTACCTCTGGTAGAATTCAGCTATGAGTCTGTCTGGTCCTGGAGTTTTTTTGGTTGGTAGGCTATTAATTATTGCCTCAATTTCAGAGCCTTTTATTGGTCTATTCAGGGATTCAACTTCTTCCTGGTTTAGTCTTGGGAGAGTGTATGTGTCCAGGAATTTATCCATTTCTTCTAGGTTTTCTACTTTATTTGCATAGAGGTGTTTATAGTATTCTCTGATGGTAGTTTGTATTTCTGTGGAGTTGGTGGTGATATCCCCTTTATCATTTTTTATTGCATCTATTTGATTCTTCTCTCTTTTCTTCTTTATTAGTCTGGCTAGTGGTCTATCAATTTTGTTGATCTTTTCAGAAAACCAGCTCCTGGAAGTTCTGGCCAGGGCACTCAAGCAGGAGAAACAAATAAAGGGCATTTGATTAGGAAAAGAGGAAGTCAAATTATCCCTGTTTGCAGATGACATGATTGTATATTTAAGAAAACCCATCGTCTCTGCCCAAAATCTCCTTAAGCTGATAAGCAACTTCAGCAAAGTTTTGGGATACAAAATAAATGTGCAAAAGTTACTAGCATTCTTATACACCAATAAAAGACAAACAAAGAGCCAAATCATGAGTGAACTCCTGTTCACAATTGCTTCAAAGACAATAAAATACCTAGGATTCCAACTTACAAGGGATGTGAAGGACCTCTTCAAGGAGAACTACAAAACACTACTCAATGAAATAAAAGAGAACACAAACAAATGGAAGAACATTCCATGCTCATGGATAGGAAGAATCAACATCGTGAAAATGGCCATACTGCCCAAGGTAATTTACAGATTCAATGCCATCCCTATTAAGCTACCAATGACTTCCTTCACAGAATTGGAAAAAACTACTTTAAAGTTCATATGGAACCAAAACAGAGCCTGCATTGCCAAGACAGTCCTAAGCCAAAAGAACAAAACTGGAGGCATCATGCTACCTGATTTCAAACTATATTACAAGGCTACAGTAACCAAAACAGCATGGTACTGGTACCAAAACAGATATAGATCAATGGAACAGAACAGAGCCCTCAGAAATAATACCTCACATCTATAACCATTTGATCTTTCACAAACCTGACAAAAACAGGAAATGGGGAAAGGATTCCCTGTTTAATAAATGGTGCTGGGAAAATTGGCTAGCCATAAGTAGAAAGCTGAAACTGGATCCTTTCCTTACACCTTATACAAAAATGAATTCAAGATGGATTAGAGACTTAAATGTTAGACCTAAAACCATAAAAACCCTAGAAGAAAACCTAGGCAATACTATTGAGGACATAGGCATGGACAAGGACTTCATGTCTAAAACACCAAAAGCAATGGCAACCAAAGTCAAAAATGACTAATGGGATCTAATTAAACTAAAGAGCTTCTGGACAGCAAAAAAAAACTACCATCAGAGTGAACAGGTAACCTAGAGAATGGGAGAAAATTTTTGCAATCAACTCCTCTGACAAAGGGCTAATATCCAGAACCTACAAAGAACTCAAATTTACAAGAAAAAAACAAACAACCCCATCAAAAAGTGGGCAAAGGATATGAACAGACACTTCTCAAAAGAAGACATTTATGCAGCCAACAGACCCATGAAAAAATGCTCCTCATCACTAGCCATCAGAGAAATGCAAATCAAAACCACAATGAGATACCATCTCACACAAGTTAGAATGGCAATCATTAAAAAGTCAGGAAACAATAGGTGCTGGAGAGGATGTGCAGAAATAGGAACACTTTTACACTGCTGGTGGGACTGTAAACTAGTTCAACCGTTGTGGAAGACAGTGTGGCGATTCCTCGAGGATCTAGAACTAGAAATACCATTTGACCCAGACATCCCATTACTGGGGATATACCCAAAGGATTATAAATCATTCTCCTATAAAGACACATGCACACGTATGTTTATTGTGGCACTATTCACAATAGCAAAGACTTGGAACCAACCCAAATGCCCATCAGTGGCAGACTGGATTAAGAATATGTGGCACATATACACCATGGAGTACTATGCAGCCATAAAAAAGGATGAGTTCATGTCCTTTGTAGGGACATGGATACAGCTGGAAACCATCATTCTCAGCAAACTATCACAAGAACAGAAAACCAAACACCGCATGTTCTCACTCATAGGTGGGAATTGAACAGTGAGAACACTTGGACACAGGAAGGGAAACATCACACACTGGGGCCTGTTGTGGGGGAGGGGGAGTGGGGAGGGATAGCATTGGGTGATATACCTAATGTAAATGACGAGTTAATGGGTGCAGCACACCAACAAGGCACATGTATACATATGTAACAAACCTGCACATTGTGTGAATGTACCCTAGAACTTAAAGTATAATAAAAAAGGAAAAAAAAAAAGAAAATATCTTCATTTTTTTTATCATGTAACATAAGATCTATTGACTTTATATCAGCATTGAAGTGTTGTTGACTTTATATAATAGCATTATGTTAAGGATTAGTGCACTTCTGGTTGTACAAAGAATAGCTGTATTATGTTAGGTATAATTATGACCTTATTATTGTATTTATTTGAAGATTATGTATGATTTCAAGAGATGTGTATGGGTTCGAGTTGACAAGGGGTGAACTTGTGATTGTTAATATTGTCAATTTGATTGGATTGAAAGATGCAAAGTATTGTTCCTGGGTATGTCTGTGAGAGTGTTACCAAAATTAATTAACATTTGAGTCAGTGGACTGAGAGAGGCAGACCCACCCTCAGTCTGGGTGTGCACTATGGAATCGGCTGCCAGCATGGCTAGAAAAAGTCAGCAGAAGAATGTGGAAAGTGCAGACTTGCTGAGTCTTCTGGCCTTCATCTTTCTCCCGTGCTGGCTGCTTCCTGCCCTCAAACATTGAACTCCAAGTTCTTCAGCTTTTGAACTCTTGGACTTACACCAGTGGTTTTCCAGGGGCTCTCAGACTCAGACTGAAGGCTGCACTGTCGGCTTCCCTACTTTTGAGGTTTTGGAACTCTAACTGGCTTCCTTGCTCCTCAACTTGCAGATGGCCTATTGTGGGGCTTCATCTTGTAATCCTCTGAGTTAATAATCTTTAAAAACTCTCCTTCATCTACCCTCTTGGTTCTATCCCTCTAGAGAACCCCAACTAATACACCATCACAGGCACAGAGGCCTAGGAGGATGGTATGGTTTCATGGGCCTAGCCCAGTGCTGTACTATCTTGTGCCACCTTGGGAGGCTGTTGCTCTGGCTCTAGCCAAATATCAAAGGGCTTCAGGTACAGCTTGGACCACTGCCCCAGTGGATGTAAGCCATAAGCCTTGAGGATTTCCATATGGTGTTAAGCCTGCAGATACGTAGAATGCAAGAGAAAAGAAGGCTTGGTAGCTTCCTCCTAGATTTCAGGGGATTTATTGGAAAGCCTAGGTGCCTAGGCAGAAGCCTACCACACAGATGGAGCCCCCACAGAAAGATTCTACTAGGGAAGTTCAGTGGGGAAATGTGGAGTTGGAGACCCCATACAGAGTCTCCACCAGGGCATTGCCTAGTGGAGCTATAAGAAGGAAGGAGCCACCACCCTCTAGACTCTTGAATGATCAAGCCACTGGCAGCTTGCCCTCTGAGCCTGGAAAAGCCACAGGCACTCAACCTAAACCCAAGAAAGCAGCAATGGGGGCTGCACCCTGCAAAGCCAGAGGGGCAGAGATGCCCAAAGCCTTGGGAGTTCACCCCCTACACCAACATACACACAATGCAGGATGTGAAGTCAAGAGAGATAATTTTGGATCTTTAAGGTTTAATGTCTGCCCTACAAGGTTTTGGACTTGCTGGGGGCATATAGCCCCTTTCCTTTGGCTGATTTCTCCCTTTTGGTATGGGAAAGTTTACCTAATGCCTGTACCACCTTTGTATCTTGGAAGTAAATAACTTGTTTTCATTTTACAGGCTTATAGGTGGAAGGAACTTTGCCTTGAGTCTCAGATAAGATTTTGTACTTGGGACTTAGGACTTTTGAGTGATGGTGGAACCAGTTAAGAATTTGGAGGGCTATTGGAAAGGCATGATTGTGTTTTGTAAAGTAAGAAGGATATGAGATTTGGGGAGTCGGGGGTGGAATGATATGTGAAGATGCTTGTCCCTTCCAAATCTCAAGCTAAAATGTGAGCTCCAGTGTTGGAGGGGGGGCCTAGTGGGGAGGTGTTTGGGTCACAGGGGTGGATTCCTCATGAATGGCTTCGTCATGAGTGAATTCTTACTCTGAGTTCACATAAGATCTGGTTGTTTAAAAGAATGTGGGCCAGGTACAGTGGCTCATGCCTGTAATCCCAGCACTTTGGAAGACCGAGGTGGGTGAATCGCCTGAGGTCAGGAGTTCAAGACCAGCCTGACCAACATGGTGAAACCCCATCTCTGCTAAAAATACAAAATTAGCCAGACATGGTGGCACATGCCTATAATCCCAGCTACTTGGGAGGCTGAGGCAGGAGAATCTCTTGAACCTAGGAGGCAGAGGTTGCAGTGAGCCAAGATCATGCCACTGCACTCCAGCCTGGGCAATAAGAGTGAGACTCCATCTCAAAAGAAAAAAGAAAAAAAAAGAGTATGGTTTAAAGGCAGTTGCCTCTCACATAAAGTTCAGACCTATATCAGCCAGACATTATTAGGACATGGTTTCCACTTCCCCAGCCTAAAATACCCTCAACTCACTTGCCTTCTCCCTGCCTATTAAGTTTTGCAAGATCCAGCTCAATTACCACCCTTAAGAAAGTCTTCCAGGTGACTCTATCCCCTTGTGATTTTTCCCCCCTTGGAATCCTTAATATACTCCCAGTTGGCCACATCCATTCTGGGGACCCTCAGTGATACACATTCTGATGCTGTTCCTGTGATCATTCCTGAGATTAGGGCTTCTGTCTCCACACACACTACACAAAACATGAATTCCTTGAAAGCAGGCAGAACCTTTTTTTTTTTTTTTTTGGACTGCCCCAGAAGGATCTTACACTATTCTTTGAATATCTAATAGCATTTACTGAGTGTTTGTTATGGGCCAGGCACTGTCTGTACTAAGCACATTAAATGTGCTAAGTATTATATACACTTTACTTCATTGGATTTTCCCCAGAAGGTACCATTTTTATTCCTATTTTAAAGGGGGAGAAGCCAAAGTTTAAGATAACGAAGTAGCTTTTTCAAGGTTGCTCAGCTTGCAGGGCACAAAACTGAGGCTTAAATCAGGTAAGTCTGACGCCATAGTTATTTCTCATCCACTGGGTAGTGGTGTCTCTCTCTTCCTGATATAGGCACTTTACATTAACCTTAATAGACTACAAACCCAGGGTAAACAGAAACATTTATGGAACTCTTTTAGTTTAAATTGGGTTCAAATTTTCAAACTATGCCTAAGGATTTGAAATTTAATATATTGTGCCCCCCTTTTGAACTGTCTCACTGATCCTTCAGTGGGTTTCTGATATAACAAGATGGCGGAGTGGTTGGAGGTTTCTGAATTCATATTTGGCATCGTTAGGTTTTATAGTCTCTACAAGTTCTACACTATGAAATTTTGAATCTGAGATTAATGTGTGCTATGGTCTTCTCTCATTAAAGCTAAAGCTAGCAACAGCTATGCCAAGACTCTGCAGTGTATACCTAATGAGAAAAGCTTTTGTTAGCATTGACCCATCTCTAAAGGCTCTTTCATCACACTGCATTGCAGACAAGCATTAGGTCTTTCTCACCCGAAATCAAATTTCCTGAGTGTGGCTGCCAATATTACAGACATGCATCCAAATCAGAAAATGTTAGGCATGTTATGATATTGCCTTATATTACATTAAATTACGTATTACCTTACATTACCTTATGTTATGTATCATGCTTGTTAAAAATACATTGAGATTAAAAATACAGAAGAATGAAAAAGGATAAGCATTATGTGAATATATATATATATATATATATATATATATGTACATCTCCAGCAGAATGAGTAAAAACAAGTGGCTACAAAAACCAACACTGTGAAAATGAGCTTCAGAAGTGGGAAATATAAAACTTTAAACCATCATCATTCATGACTTCTACACCATTATTGTGGTGCTTGGAGAGTCAACTGAAATCAGTCGCATGTAGCAAATATTTGGGGTTAGTTCTCAAATACACTATTCTCCTTCTCACATTTCTCATTTCTCCAGAATAATTATACAAACTCTACTGCAAAGCCCAGAAGGGAAATTCAACTTTTATGAAGGAAACATGAAAAACTTTACACAAGAAAAATATGTTTAAATGTCTTTCTCCCTCGCTTCCCTGGTTTCTCATTTATTTTAATTAAAACTCTCCATGTAGGGGACAAGTGATTTCATAACCTAAGAAACATAAACAAAAATTTACCCTTTATACAATGTTTTCTGGTCTTCAGTGAATTATTCCTTGCAGGTAAAAAAAAAAAAAAAAAAAAAAGCCATTGACAAAATAGATTAAATTAAAATGAAACAAACTGAATGATTTTAAGATGAACATTTTTTACACTTGAAATTATTCCCTCATTGTAGTATATTGCATATGTCCTTTCACTTTCATTTACACTTACATTATACACACACACACACACACACACACACAAATTGTTTATGGCCAATATCTCTCTGAATAGCAGAAGGTCAAAGAGACCACCTTCGTATCTTGTTAGCTGGTAACCTTCCAATATTAGGAAGAATCACTTGTGTGGAGGCCTTTGTCTTTCTTTAATCCAATCCTCAACCCGTTGTTTCATGTATCTTCCCAGACAGGAGGTGCATGCTGGCATATTTCATCCCCATTTGGCCATTTTAGGGTTTGGGATAAGTCAAAAAAGACATAATATTCTAAATGAAACAGAGGTTTGTAGCATGGTTTTAAAAGATTCGTGCATAGAAAGATTGCTAGTGCTACTAAAAGATAAAACATTCAGGGTAGATCATTTTTCTCATCAGACCATCACTGCATGTATTATATAAAAATATCTATCTATCTATATGCATTTATAAAGTATTTCTTCCACACAATTACTGAGAGAAATTATATGATACACCAGCCCGAAAACTTTGGGGATATTCCTGGAAAATTATTTTACACACATGTAGCACTTGATCTTTTGCAAGCATTTTCCAAAGCACAGTCTCCTTTGGTTTTTATAACAGCCCTGTAAGAGTGGGAGAGCCAGCATCATTCTCATTTTAGAGATAAGAAAATTCAGTATAATAAGCCCTCACTTAGAGTCAAAGCTGAGCAAAAAATCCTGGACTCCTAAGACAGTTATCTTTTCAGTTATCTTTTCCACTGGGCCATAAAACTATACTTTATTCTTCCTTCATTTTTAAAAAAATACTCACTCACAAATGTACTCATTATAAACAAATTGTGGTTTTGAATTCTATAAATAAAGGTGAAAATATAAAGTCTTCCTTTCACTCTAAAAGGCTACAACCTAGTAATATCTATAATCATTTGTATGAAACATTTACACTCTAGTTACTTATGTGTATATCTTAGAATTGGTAGTCACTATACTACTGCCTGCAGATCAAACCTGGTCTGCCATTTTGGTTGG
This sequence comes from Rhinopithecus roxellana, assembly GCF_007565055.1. Lineage (NCBI taxonomy): Eukaryota > Metazoa > Chordata > Mammalia > Primates > Cercopithecidae > Rhinopithecus > Rhinopithecus roxellana. The sequence goes on along the minus strand of NC_044553.1, from coordinate 140,074,623 downwards.
TTTTTGCTTTTGTTTTGTTTTGTTTTTCTTTTCTTTTTAACAGTCTGAAAGGTTACAATTGTTCTTACATTTTTAAATAGTTGAAAAACCACAAAAGAGAAATACTATTTCATCACAAGTGAAAATTACATGAAATTCAAATTTCAGAGTCGATAAAGTTTACTGGAACACAGCAATGCTCATTCATTTACATATTGCTTTTGCTTTGCTAACCATTTGAGTAGTTACAACAGAGACTACATATCTCAAAAGCCTAAAATATTTATTATCTAACCTGTTACAGGAAAGGTTTGCCAAACCCGTTATAAAGCATCCCTTTTTTTTATTCATACCAAATTATCTTTTTTTCATCAGGAAACAGGTGAATGCCCATATTTGGAACACCCTTTATGGAACACTCAGAGTATTCCTGTCCTTAGAAAGGCAGGTGAAAGTTGAGAGACCTTTTTTGGGAATATGATTATCTGGCTAAGAACCATAGAACATTCTATATGACACAAGAATCATATAGTGGGTCATTTAGAAGGTTCCAGAACCTAACCAGCACTGTTATGTAGAGAAGGAACTACATACAGAATGGAGGTAATATAGGAAATTTTAACAGCCTGTACCTGGAAATATCAACCCTGTTATTCAGAGTAGCAGCATGGAAACACTTTTCCAAAACAGAACAGAGAAGTTCCTGTAATTCCTTGCTTCTATGACAAAATATCTTCAGGGACAGATGTCCCCACCTCTCTTTCCCCAAATCTACTAAAATTACAGAACATCCAAGTAACTCTTCAGAACACTAGGCCCAATTACCTCTGGACATGGGCCCAGTGCAAGTCACAACACATAACAAAACTGAAATTTCAGACCATACCCTCAAACTTCTGGCCCAGTCTGTTAAAGCAACCAATACACCTGTTAAAGATATGATGGCAAGTTGCCATGTTTTGCAGTAGTCAGAAGTTCAGTGTCATGTAAAAGACTTTTGTCCCTGGTGCTAAGATAATGAGCTTGTTCCTTCTTGATGATTTATGGGATGCAGATGAGAAACTGGCTGATTGAGGCTTTGGAAGATGAAAGTTTTCCGCTCTTGGCAGTAGTACCAGTACCCTGGAGAATGTGGTTTAACTGCTCCAGTTCCATTACTGCCATCAGAAAAAGTCAAATAACAAATTATGCCAGGTGAATATAAATAATACTCATTTTGTTCAATTTGCTACCTGCAACAGGACTAGAAAACACTCTGAAATTCTTTGCAAATCCAAACCATAGTATTCTGATACCTAGTTACTGATATGCACCAGGGTCTTGTTTGTGCAGGGCAACCAACTGGTTCCTAAATTACTACCTTTCCTTCAGTCTTTGTCTTAAATGCTTGTACTTAGGCCTCTACATTTGCTGCCTGTTAGCCATAAGCCTAACTTTTCCTCCTACCTGCTTAATGTTCCTCAATAAACAATTAAATTTGCTTTCAAGATGCAGATATTATATATCTGAGGTTAATAAGTACTATGTTATATTATGGACTTTGCTTCAAATAAGTATTAAATAAATCCTTCTGTCCAATATAACAACCACCAGTCATATGAAACTATTTAAATTAATTAACATTAAAGTTTTAGATTTACTTCTTCAGCCATATTAGCATATCCCAAGGACTCAATATTCATATGTGGTCTGTGGATAACATATTGAACAGTGCAGATAGAGAATATTTTCATCACTGCAGAAAGTTCTATGAGACAGTTCTGCTCTACACCTTAACCCACAAAAGTAAAATCATCTTTTAAGCTCACTCTTTTTATCTACCTGTTCTCACAATTCAATGCAAAGCTTTCATCTTTTTTCTACTTTTGAAAAAAAAAATCTACGGACTAGAAGGAAACTAATATGCTTTGAGTGTCTGTCATGTGCGAGGCATGGGCCCTTAGTTCACACAAATAATTTCATTTAGTTCTCTCAAAGTAGTCTAAGAGTTTATTTCCAGATCCACTCTCTCTGAGACCCGTGGCCTAGAACATGTCCACAGTTATCTCTTTACTAATTATTTTTCTTATTAAACCAACACCTACTGACACCTATAGTGTTTCTAGAATAGTTCTAGAAGTTACTTTTCCCTGGCACTGGTCCTAAGAATCCTATTTTCTCAAGTTTTGCTCTCTTTGCCTTTCTCAGAAATTTCCACAACTCCTCCTCTTGGAATGAGCGTAGCCCACTTTCTCACTGAATATCTTCCCACAGTTTTTCTTTAACAACTCATAGTGATTCCCAAACCTGCCTGCTGTCCATCTTAATCCTCAGTCCATGGCTTGTGAAAAAAGTCACTCCTGCTGCCAAAATTGCAAGGGAGATCTAAATATCCCCCACTAGTTTTCATAATACCATTTGAAATTCAAAATTTACATATGAATATTAAAAGACAGTGACTGTACATTCACTGGTCTAAGTCTGATTGTCTTATTTAAACATTGAATGTATATTGAACATATATTTGTATTAATCCATTCTCACACTGCTATAAAGACATACATAAGACTGGGTACTTTATGAATAAAAGAGGTTTAATTGACTCCCAGTTCCACAAGCTGTACAGGAAGCATGGCTGGGGAAGCCTTAGGAAACTTACAATAATGGTGGACGGCAAAGGGGAAGCAAGCACCATCCTCACATGGTGGAGCAAGAGAGAGAGAGTTAAGGTGGAAGTGCTATACACTTTCAAGCAACCAGATCTCATGAGAACTCTATCACGAGACAGCACTAGGCTGATGGTGCTAAACCATTAGAAGCTGCCCTCATGATCCAATCACCTCCCACAGGCCTCTCTTCCTACACTCAGGAGCACAATTCAACATGAGATTTGCACAGGGACACAGAGCCAAATCATATCATTCTACTCCTGGCACCTCCCAAATCTCATGTGCTTCTCACATTTCAAAGCACAACTATGCCTTGCCAACATCCTCCAAAGTCTTAACTCATTCCAGCATTAACTCAAAAGTCCAACTCCAAAGTCTCATCTAAGGCAAGTCAAGTCTCTTCTGCCTATGAGCCTGTAAAATCAAAAACAAGTTACTTACTTTCAAGACACAATGGGGTTATAGGCATTGGGTAAATGCTTTCATTCCAAAAGGGAGAAAGTGGCCAAAACAAAGGGGATACAGGCCCCACCCAAGTCTGAAACCCAGCAGCATGGTCATTAAATCTTAAACCTCAAAAATAATCTCCTTTGACTCCATGTCTCAGATCCAGGGCACACTGACGCAAGGGATGGGTAGCTCCACTCTTTGGTTTCACAGGGTACAGCCCCTGTGGCTGCTTTCACAGGCTGGCATTGAGTGCCTGCAGCTTTTTCAGGCATGCAGTACAAGCTGTTGGTGGATCATTCATTCTGGGGTCTGGAGGACAGTGGCCCTCTTCTCACAGCTCCACTAGGCAGTACCCCAGTGGGGACTCTATCTGGGGGCTCCAACCCCACATTTCCCTTCCATGCTACCCTAATAGATGTTCTCCATGAGGATTCCACTCCTGCAGCAGACTTCTGCCTAGGAATCCAGGCATTTCTGAAAATCCTCTGAAATCTAGGTGGAAGCTCCCAAGCCTCAATTCTCACTCTCTATGCACCTGCAGACCCAACCCCATGTGGAAGCCACTGAGGCTTGAGGCTTGCACTCTCTGAAGCAATGGCTCAAGCTGTACCTCGGCCCATATTAACCATAGCTGGAGGTGGAGCAGCCGCAATGCAGGTCACCAGTGTCCCGAGGCTGCACAGAGCAGCAGGGCCCCTGGCCTGGCTCATGAAACCATTTTTCCCTCCTAGGCCTTCAGGCCTGTGATGGGAGGAGCTTCCACAAAGATCTCCAAAATGTCTTGAGGCATTTTTCCCATTGTCTTGGCTATTAACATTTGGCTCCTCTTTATGCAAATTTCTGCAGCCAGCTTAAATTCTTTCCCAGAAAATGGGTTTTTCTTTTCTACTACGTGGTCAAGTTGCAAATTTTCCAAACTTTTATGCCCTGCTTCCCTTTTAAATATAAGTTCCAATTTCAGACCATCTCTTTGTGAATGCACACGAGCATATGTTATTAGAAGCAGCCAGGCCACATCTTGAATGCTTTGCTGCTTAGAAATTTTGTCCACCAGATGCCCTAAGTCATGTGTCTCAAGTTAAAACTTAAGTCAATCTCTAGGGCAGGGGCAAAATGTCACCAGTCTTTTTGCAAAAGCACAGCACGAGTGACCTTTACTCCAGTTCCCAATAAATTCCTCATCTCCATCTGAGACCTCCTCAACCTGGACTTCACTGTCAATATCAGTATCAGCATTTTGGTCACAACCATTCAACAAATCTCCAGAAAGCCCCAAACTTTGCCTTATCTTCCTATCTTCTGAGCCCTCCAAACTGTTCCAACCTCTGCCCATTTTTGGTATCATTATAGCAATGCCCAATTTCTCTGGTACCAAATTTCTATATAAGACCATTCTCACACTGTTATAAAGACATACCTGAGACTGGGTAATTTATGAATAAAAGAGGTTTAATTGACTCCCAGTTCCACAGGCTGTACAACAATCATGGTGGGAGGAGAGGGGAAAGCAAGCACCATACTCACATGGTAGAGCAGGAGAGAGAGAGAGAGAGAGAATCAACGGGAAAGTGCTACACACTTTCAAGCAACCAGATCTCATGAGAACTCTACCATGAAACAGCACTAGGGGGATGGTGCTAAACCATTAGAAACCACCCTCATGATTTAATCACCTGCCAACAGATCCCACCTCCAAAACTCAGGATGACAATTCAACATGAAATTTGGGTAGGGACACAGAGCCAAACCATATCGATATTGAATACTGAATTAAATATATTTCAATATTGAATTCAATATTTTTAACATTGAAGGCTGTGGCACCTCAGCTTCAATGAGTCTTCAGAAATAAACAATATTTTATTAGAAATATTTTGAATCTGGCCAAGGTCAGTGGCTTACACCTGTTATCCTAGCACTTTGGGAGGCTGAAGTGGAAGGATCACTTCATCCCAGGAGTTAGAGATCAGCCTTGGCAACATAGTGAGACCCCATCTCTACAAAGAAAAAGAAAATTAGCTGGGCATGGTGGTATGCACCTGTGGTCCCAGCTACTTGGGAAGGTGAGATGGGAGGATCACTTGAGCTTGGGAGGTTGAGGCTGCAGTGAGCTACAATTGCATCACTGCACTCCAGCCTGGGTGACAGAGTAAGAATCTGTCTCAAAAAAAAATACATATTATATACAGACACATACATATTTTATATATATATACCTATTTTATATGTATATACACACACACACACATATACACATAGAAACTTTCATGCAAAGTCTACTAGAAACAGTAATAGATGAAAGACAGCCACCAATTCTTTGACATGCCTCCATCCAGAAGTGGAGTGTGCTTCTCTTTCCCTTGGATAGGGCTGACTGGAACTGCTTTAACCAATGAAGGCTGATGGAAGTCATGCAATGCCAGTTTCAGGCTTAGACTTTAAGAGAGCAGGCAGCTTCAACTTTGGTGTCTCTTGGTAGCTGAGTCACCCCATAAGAATTCTGACAACCTGCTGGAGAGACCACCTGAGAAGTATGTAGAGAGACCACCTGAGGGTACATGGAGAGGGAACTCAGTTTTCCAGGTGTCCATCAAGGTGCCAGGATGTAAGGTGAACTCATTTTGGACCCTCTGGATGAATCCAGCCACCAGTTATATACCACCCAGTGACCAGTCTCTGCCATGTGGAGCAGAATAGCAAAGGCCCATCTTACCAAATTCCTGTCCCAGAAAATCATAACAGATAATAAAATAGATTTGTTTAAGTTATTAAGTGTTAAAGTAGTTTATTAGGCAATAATAGATAACCAGAGCTTAGGGTAACAAATTAACTGGTATGACAGGCTACCATTCTCACTGGACATGTTTCAGGACGGTCCTCTAACAGAATCATGAGGAGGTGAGAGACAGCCAGACCCACTTCATGGAAAGCATAAGTCATAGAAGCATATGCTGTTACTGGTAAGATAAAAATGGTTTGGGTGAGGAAGAAGAAAGAAATCCCACTGGTTTTCCCTGGTTGCTCTATCCCAGAATTCTACCTGCACACTCTCCAACTGTTAATAAATGGCCTGTTTTTAATATTTTGAATTTACTTGATTATCTTCCCACTAGGCTGAAAGTTTCCTGAAATCAGGGATCTCTTGCCTAGATCCTCAGCATCTAGAGAAAATATCGCAAATGAGTTATGACAGGTTTCAGTTTCTAGTCCAGCCCTGCAATTCCCTAGTGATGTAGCCTCGGGCAACTTAACCTCCCTGTACCTCAGTTTTGTCATCTATAAAATAGAGAGAATAGTATGGTGCCTATCTCATTGAGTACTAAGAACTGAATGACAAAATATACTGTTTGATTAACAAAAAAAATACCTACTTCTTGATGATCTTGCCCATGGCTAGCCTCGGTGGACTTATTAATACCAACAAAAATACTCACTTGTACACTAAACATTAATTACAATACTAGTAGAGACCTTGGAAACCAGACTAGGCAGAGGTCTCAAAGAACAGGCTTTCTAGGAGAACACGTCATGGTGCTAATTGGAGATCTCCAATCCAATTCTCTTTCACGTATATCCACCTCATAATAGGAGCAGATTTGTCATGGCCCCAAGTTGTCTATTGGACTTGGGTCATTGTGAAAGAGAGGACAGGAAAGACTCTTTAATCCCTAGGCTGGAAAGCAATAGCCCAGCTTCAAAAGTTGGTTCTTACACTGGCCTCTGCTGACCCAAGATCCAGTTTTCCAAGGACATGGTAAGTATAGATATGGTTCAGTAATCAGGAGATCTGACAAAAGGGGAAAAAAAAGGAGAAAAAAATGGCAAAACAAATGCTGAATCCACGAGGCTAACACATGATGTGGTTCTGCTGTGCTGGAGGTGGCTTCTGGTGGGCAGATGGTGGGAGGCAGGAGTGAAGTGACTGAAGCTCTTGTGATTTTTGCTGGGGTCTCCATAACTAAGGGTGAGCTGGGCCAGTAGAGGAGGGGCTGTCAGTTCTCGAAGTTCAGCAAATTCTGGAGAATGTTAAGTAGTTAGAACGTTAATCCTGATAGCCACAAATGCAGTTTCAAGAAGAAAGAGGAAGGGAGGGAAGAAAGGAGAAAAAGGAGGAGAAGGAGAGTGGGGAGGAAGAGGAGACAACATTTTAGGGAGTGAGAATAGCAGCGGGCTTGAGGACACAGCTTCTGGAGTCCATATAGCTGATTGGTATCCCAATTCCATTACTTTCTTGAACAAACTAGTTAACCTCGGTAAGCCTGTTTCACTATCTGAAAAGGGGGCACAAAAATAATATGTGCCTCAACAGCGAAACCCCGTCTCTACTTAAAAAAAAAAAGACAAAAAACTAGCCGGGCGAAGTGGCGGGCGCCTGTAGTCCCAGCTACTTGGGAGGCTGAGGCAGGAGAATGGCGTGAACCCGGGAGGCGGAGCTTGCAGTGAGCTGAGATCCGGCCACTGCACTACAGCCTGGGCGACAGAGCGAGATTCCGTCTCAACAACAAAAATAATAATAATAATAATAGTAATAATAATAATAATAGTAATAATAATATGTGCCTCAAAAGAGTTTGGGGATTCAATGAGATATTTTGGTTATGCTCTAACGCATGATTACAGCATTTAAAGTATCTATTGCACTTTTCCACTTTTTCTTCCTCCATTGCATATAATGCCCTTGAACATTTAAAACCGTGGGTGTGGGTGTGAGTTTGTGTGAACATGTATACACACATGTGTGTTTGTGTGTATAAACTATAAGTGTGTAGTTTATTCTTTACTGTTTCTCTCCATCTATTGGAATACAAGATTCAAGAGGACAGGTATACTTATTCTTATTTTTTAATGGGTCCCAATTACTTAGAAGGGTACCAGGTAACTAGCAAGTACTTGGTAAATTTTTTTTTGTTTTTTGTTTTTTGTTTTTTTTTTTGAGACAGAGTCTCGCTCTGTCGCCCAGGCTGGAGTGTAGTGGTGCAATCTTGGCTCACTGCAAGCTGCACCTCCCTGGTTCACGCCATTCTCCTGCCTCAGCCTTCCGAGTAGCTGGGACTACAGGTGCCTGCCACCAAACCCGGCTAATTTTTTGTATTTTTTAGTAGAGACGGGGTTTCACCGTGTTAGCCAGGATGGTCTCGATCTCCTGACCTCATGATCTGCCTGCCTCAGCCTCCCAAAGTGCTGGGATTACAGGTGTGAGCCGCCGCTCCCGGCCTACTTGGTAAATATTTTTTGAATGAATGAATAAATGGAGGCAAAGCACCTGACTTACAATAAGTACTCAATGGCTTCTACTATTATTTGCTAACTCCTGCTGCTTAAATCCTGTTGGATTACATTCTCGGAAGTACTGTGTTCCATATTGCTGAGCTCAGTCCTTCTGTACAGCACTCATCGCATTTTTCTCATATTATAACTTCTCTATTTGTGTATCTTATTTCCTCTCCAAGAATAAAAGTGGAGCAATTAGATTATTAGTTTCAGTGATTAAAGACCAGGCCATTATGTGTAGTGGTTAAAATAATAGACTTTTAAACCAACCTCAGTCTGAATATTCAGTTTTGCCACTTACTGGGTGCCCTTGGGCAAGTTATTGTCACTAAGCTTAACTGTTCTCATCAACTTAATGAGTATAATAGTTGTTCTTCTCCCATAAAATTGGTTTGAAGATTAAATGAGATACTGCTTTTAAAATGCTTAGCACAGTGCCTGACATATAATAAACAGGAAATAAATGTCAGCTGTGATTATTCATCATTGCCTCCCTCTTGGTATTTTGCATGATGCCTTACATAAAACATCCTATAGAGCAAACAATCACTGAACCAATGCATCTCAAATTTAACCTTAAACAACCTAAGGTTTCCCACGGTTCTCTTAATGCTCTCTCATTCTTCCCTGCCTTGTCCTCAGTCCCAGTCTTCCTGGACAACTGAGTTCCAATTTCCCCTGCAGACTGACTGCATCACCTCTCATGTTATCCTGCTCCCAGCGGCGAGCCAAAGTTGTTATTCTTACAGCAGTCTGGCAGGGCTGCAGATGACTTTTCAGGCTCGCTCTCCAGTCTGTCACAGATCAGGTCAAGCAACAACAAAAAAAAAGATATTAGATGCCAAGGACTTACTGCATTTTAATGCTTGGTTCCTGGCCCATGTATATGCTGAGGGACAATAATTACAACAATATGACCTTGCATAACAAATTGGTCTGTCAAACCAGGTCTTGCAAAATGACTTGGATGAATTCAAGCTTAACTTGTGATCTTCCAACTCAACAGTTGCTATACACACACTGATTGACATGGTTTGGCTGTGTGCTCACCCAAATCTCATCTTGAATTGTAATCCCTATAGTCCCCACATGTTGAAGGAGTGACCCATTGGGAGGTGTTTGGACCATGCTGTTCTCATGACAGTTACTGAGTTCTCACGAGATCTGACGGTTTTATAAGGCAGTTTCCCCTGTTCTTGCTAGCTCTCTCATTCCTGCTGCCACGTAAAGAAGGTCTTTGCCTCCCCTTCACCTTCCACCAGGATTGTAAGTTTCCTGAGACCTCCCCACCCATGGGGAACTGTGAGTCAATTTAACCTTTATAAATGACCCAGTTTCAGTCTGTTCTTTATAGCAATGTGAGAATGAACTAAGACATTGATCTACCATACTCATTGTCAAAATTGAAAGGAAATGGAAGCAGACATTCATTCATTCGTTTGTTCAACAATTATTCGCCGAGTGCTAAGCTCACACCGTTGAATGAGACATAGTTTACACTTTGAAAGAGCTTAGAATATAGTGGTAAGGATCACAGAAAAGTCAATGTTCTATGTAGAATAATCTAAACTCAAAAACTTCAGACTCATTCTGGAAAGCTTAGCTGGTAACTAAGGCAAGGACAAGGAAAAATATTTGGAAGAAGTGTGGCATTCGATATGTTTTTCTCAATCATCCAGGTAATTCTCTTATTTTCAGTTCTCTCTGCCAGGGCAAATTTGAAGACTCCTTTGTGTATGAAATAAGGAACATGTTCTATCACTGATGTCCTCAGTGAAGATGTCCAGCTGGTTTTATCTACTTCTAGCTCGGTCAGTGTATTAATTTTCTATTGCTGCTGTAGCAAATTACTATGAACTCAGTGGCTTAAAATAACACAAGTTTTATATCTGACCATTATGGAGGCTAGAAGTCTGAAATGAGTCTCACTAGGCTGAAATTAAGATGTCAGTATGACTGTCTTCCTTTCTGGAGCCTGTAGGAGACAGTCTGCCTTATTGCCTTTTCCAGCTTCTAGAGGCTATCCAAATTCCTTGGCTCTTTGCCAGCTTCCACTTTCAAAGCCAGAGCAATGGCAGGTTAAGTCTTTCCCATGTCACATCATTCTGGTACTAACTCTCCTGCCTCCCCCTCCCACACTTACAGGCCCCTTGTGATTACACTTGACCTGCCTAGGTAATCCAAGAAAACCTCCTGGTATTAAGATCAGCCAACTAGCCAACCTCAATTCGCCTTTGCTACCTAACATATTTAAAAGTTTGATTATTAGGATATAGACATTTTGGGGGGACAATTGTTCTACCTACCACAGGGATGAAAGCTTTGCTTTCATGCCATTATTACCATACTCTAAATATTCAGAGTGAAGGAGAGGAAATATTTCTGAGTGTCTCAAACAATTAGATGTAGATAGTGCAGTAGGTTGGGTGCAGAACTAAGTCTTCAAACTCAAGTCTCAGAACATAGCAAACCCCTTGTCAATTGATAGTTTGATATCATCAGAAGGCTACAAGGAGGACAAGTGTGACTCAGATTTCATGCATATCCCCGGAGATAGTTCTTGATGCTGAATAATCCATGAGATTTAACATATTTTCATTTCAAATAACCATTTCTCCCTGTCTCTCCCCATTTTTTCTCCACCCTATCTTGTATCTGATTCAGAACTGGGAAACCTCTAGAAATTTGAGTAAAAAGATGTTCTTCCTACCAACATTAGCAACTTTTGAAACGATTACTCAGGCCAGGAACTTTGGAATCATTATTGATTCTCCTTTTCCCAGTACCCCATATGCAATCTTTCAGTAATTCTTCTTGGGTTTATTTTAAAAATACATACCAAATTGAAATACTTCTCATCACATCTGCAACTCCCATCCCCCTTCAGCACTCACCATCTCACGCCAGGTCTCAGCCTGCTCTGGTGGCTTTTCTGCTTCCTCTCTTACCTCCAGGATGTTCTCCATCCTGAAAGCCGAAGTGTTATTTTTAAAACAGAAAGCAGATCATGACACTCTTTTCCCCAAATGCTTCTTCAGTGGCTTTCCACACACTTAAAATAATATTCACAATCCACATCACGGTTTGCAAGGCCCCTGTGCAGTCTGATCTGGACAAACTCCCAACCCTATCTACAAACATCTTTTCCTCCTTGTTTCTGACTTAGGGCATTTTACATGCACCAATCTCCTGCCCATACAGCATTTTCTCCAGGTCTTTCCATGGTCAGCTTCTTCATATTATTCAAGATGTGATTTGAATGTAGGGTAGCAAGATAAAGTTGAATACATTTGTTAAATTTGAATTTCATATTAACAATGAATAATTTTTTTACTATAAGTATATCCCATTGTCAGAGGCATTTTAACTGGAACAACCCCATCTTGAATAGGGGGAAGGTAAAATAAGGCTAAGACCTGCCGTGCTGCATTCCCAGTAAGTTAAGGCATTCTTACTCACAGGATGAGATAGGAGGTTGGCACAAGATACAGGTCATAAAGACCTTGCTGATAAAAACAGGTTGCAGTAAAGAAGTCAGCTAAAACCCACCAACTCGAGATGGTGATAAGAGTGACCTCTGGCTGTCCTCACTGCTTCACTCCCACCAGCACTATGACAGTTTACAAATGCCATGGCAACATAAGGAAGTTACACTAGGTGGTCTAAAAAAGGGAGGCATGAATAATCCACCCCTTGTTAAGCACGTAATCAAAAAAGAACCATAAAAATGGGCAACCAGAAGCCCTTGGGGCTGCTCTGCCTATGGAGTAGCCATTCTTTCATTCCTTTACTTTCCTGATAAACCTGCTTTCACTTTACTGTTTAGACTCACCCTGAATTCTTTCTTGTGCAAGATCCAAGAACTCTCTCTTGGGGTCTGGACCGGGACCCTTTTCTAATAACACCATGAATATACATACTGGGCTTCCTGTATATTTATTTGCTAATTCTGGTTATTATTTAAATGACATGTATTCAATGAGGTATCTAAACACCCTCACCTCCTTCACTTTCTATCTTTTTAATCTGATGCTATTATTAATATTATTGCTATTAATTGCTTATTAGTTCATGTTTGTTATATATCTACCTGAGTAGATGTAAGCTCCATGAGTTAGAGAACCTATTTTACTCACACAGAAACTCTAGAACCACGACTCCCTGTAAGACTTAATAAGATTTGTTTAAAAAAATAAATGAATAAATGACTAAGTTTATTTGACCTTTATGCCCTGATTTGTATGGCACCTCCCTTTTTCTCCTTAAAGCAGCATATAGCTGCCTGGGCTGTAGGGAAGTCACCAGGAATTTGATTATCACAGACAGCACTTTAAAAAAAAGAGCCCCAATCGATGCTTCAAAATATGCTCCTGTTAGATGTATCTATGCAGATTAGCACCGGTCAAGCAGTATAGGGGTTTCAGCCAATGTCAGACCCTCTGCCCTAGAAGGACACTGTGAATGCCATTTTCCTCTCTGTTTGAGAGGAATGAGGAGCAGCTGGCATGAGACTCCTCTGGGAATCTATTTGCATTTAATTGTCTGGGCACTTAAGGAAGAGGTAGGGTCACTTTCCCAGTTCTGCTTTCCTATTAATTTAAATGCATACATTCAAATCAAGTTCTTCTTTCTGCCTGGATGACAATTACTATATTTGACATTTCCTAGTCCTCAGCAATGCCTGAGACTTGTGAATAATTTAGGAATGCTGAGTTGTTCCCTAATCAAGACAACTGAATGGCAGTTAAGAGCTGGACTTGTAGTATCAGCAGCTCCCTGCCAAAAATGACAGCATTAAAATAAGGAAAGTGATAGGCACATTTAGAAGAAAAAGCACTATCCCACAGAATTCTGCAATATGCTTATTCTTTGAATATAATCTCTTTCTGATATTTATATCACTATAGCTACAAATAACAACTCGATATATGGTTAACAAGAATGAAGAGAAAACTCACCAGTCCTACACTCTGAATTTTATGGAAAAGTTTCTGCTCCATATACGCTGAGCCCTCATTCTCCAAAACCACATGCCATGATATGGAACATAAGGTCATTGTTTGTTTGTTCAATTATCAAAACTACATCAAGTAGCTACTATGTGTTAAATATAGTCTAAGAACCAGGGATAAGATATTTTTTTAAAAAGACACAATCTCAGGGTACACAGAAGTTATTGATAGAAATAGTTATTAATCAAACGATGCCATGAGTATATGTAAACTTATCCATTGTAGCAAGTGCTATAAAGAAAAACTTTTACGATGAGATAAGAGGTTAATATAGGAAAAACTGATTTGGAATAGGGAGAAAGGAGAGGGCTGGTGTCAGAGAAGATTTCTCTGAGGAAATAACTTGAAAGATGAGATTCAACGAATGAGTTAAGATTATTCAGAAGAGGACTAAAAGTCTGGGTCTTCAAACCGATGGGTTTCAGGACATGCTACCCCAAAACATGGCACCTTGGCATACTGAATATTTTAAATTAAGGTGAAGAAATTTGAGAAATGACAGAAAGGACTCTGTGATCTTCCCTAGCACTTCTCCCCTGAAGCAGGTCATAAGACCCTCATATGCGAAGTGCCATAAGTAAAAACCATCCTTTGCTCCAAAGATGGAGACATGCCGATAGGAACTTGCATGAACAGGCCTTGGCAAGTTACCCCAGTTTACTACCCTTCGTTCAAACCCTTTATCCTATCACATTTTCCACGCCTTTCTACTCTCCATGGAACCTAGCATAAATATGCTCAGATTTAAGCATTTCTTTGAAATTTTATTTCTTATGGAGGCTCCTGTGTCACATAAAACATATATTAAATAAATGTATATTTTTTTTCTCTTGTTGATCTGCCTTTTATTTCAAGGACCCCAGAGGAGAACTTAGAAGAGTAAAAGCAAAAGATAATTTTTTCTCTACAAAATTAATCCTACATGAAGGTTCAGTGACAGGAACAAGCTTGTAGCATTTGAGAAACCAAATGGAGATCAATATGGCAGAAACCTAATAAGCCAGGGACAGAGTGACAGAGAGGGACTGAAGCAGGACACAAATTAGGTAGCAGCAGGGCAGGAGAGGGCTTCTTGGCCACCAGGAATAAAATTTTCTTCTCAGTGCAGACACCTAACTAGTCTTAAGCTGGTGAGCAATAGGATTACAATTGCATTTCAAAAAGTTCTCTCTGACTCTTGAAATAAAACTAGCCTGGAGGAGATACTCCAGAGTGGGATGAAGGCTCAAAGATCCATTGGTAAGTGAGAAAGGAAATATCAGAATACTGGTATTTTTAAATCAGAACTTCTATTTTTATGCATATTTATAATGCACATGAAATACTAGTGCAGTACTACAAGTATAATATTAACATATAAATAAACATGTATTGGAAGTGTGTCCTCATTGATAAAAGGATAAGAGCACAGGATCAAAAAATACAAGGTAACCAATAGCTCAAGCAAGTTAGAAGCCCATGGAGAAAATGAGAGAGAGGGGGCAATTTAAGATGGTTACATGTAAGAGAGGGAAAAGAAAAACCTTTCCTCTACCCTTTCAAGTTCGAGGGCTAGAGCCTGAGAATTAGACTGACAAAAATATTTACAAGAGAAAGGTATAAAAATTTTATTTGATAATAACTTTCTAATTTTTACATGCATGGAAGCCTTCATAGAAACGAAGTAGAGACCCAAAGAATGACTAGACACAGGGGCATCCATGCCATTTTAGCAAAGGATGATAAATTTGTGGAGAAATGACAAGTCAAAAGAGAACAGGTTGAACATTTAAGGGTAATAAATGGTAGGAAGAAACATGTAAGAGAAAATAATAAAATATAAGAGTGATTTTTGTAAAGTTTGTCTCTGCAGACTCATTTTGATGCTGACATTCTGTCTCCAGTGATAAGGATTGTTCTGATCCTGGTATAATGGAGGGCAGAAGCAATACCTTCACTAAAGGAACCATATATCCTGCTTTTAGGTAGACAGGAAGAGAGCAAAATAGTCCTATGCCAAAGAGATGTATATTGAGGTGGCATAGGCTGGTTTATTTTACACCCAGGGTGTCCCTCGCTGCAGATGATGCTGCATAGCATTGCTCCCACGGGGAGAAACTCAATCACAAACCAGCAGCCACGATCAGTGTCCTTCTACGACTTCAGATTTTGGGGTCATACTGCAGACAGCATGCTTTCTTTTCCCTCCACATTTTAACATGTCTGGCAAGTCTCTACAGATATGTCCCACCACCAGACTTTTAATTTTGCTCTAGTGATATGGTTTGACTTCATCCCCACCCAAATCTCATCTTGAATTCCCACATGTTGTGGGAGGGACCAGGTGGGAGGTAATTGAATCATGGGGGAAATTCTTTCCCATGCTGTTCTCATAATAGTGAATAACTCCCACAAGACCTGATGGTTTAAAAAGAGGCATTCCCCTGCACAAGTTCTCCCTCTTTTTGCCCGCCTCCATCCATGTAAGATGTGACTTGCTCCTCTTTGCCTTCTGCCATGATTGTGAGGCCTCCCCAACCACGTGGAACCACTAACTGTGACTTCTCCATTAAACTTCTTTCTTTTGTAAATTACCCAGTCTCAGGTATGTCTTTATCAGCAGCATGAAAACGGAC
The DNA here is from genome assembly GCF_007565055.1 of Rhinopithecus roxellana. Classification (NCBI taxonomy): domain Eukaryota; kingdom Metazoa; phylum Chordata; class Mammalia; order Primates; family Cercopithecidae; genus Rhinopithecus; species Rhinopithecus roxellana. Next base: position 140,058,648 of record NC_044553.1, on the reverse strand, counting down.
TAATATACCCAGTTTCAGTTCTCCAGAGAAAGACTGTTTATCTTTTTAAGGTTCTCTCATGGCTTCTTGAAGTAAATTATGCATATCTCACATAGGGTACATTTTGGGTTCTACTGTCCCAAATATACCGTCTAAATTTGGTAAAAATCCATCCAGGCATTTTCTTGAGATATGATAATGGTCAAATAGAAATCTGAGTTGCTACTATTCCTCTCCATCCTCACCCCAGATCCTGATTTGAATACCCAGTAAAGAATGATGGGCTGGGATAAGTCTATGACAGCTCTCAGGACTCATTTTGCACTTTTTATGGTGAGGCCATTTCCCCAAACCCCAAGGCATGGGTAATATTTAACACCATCTTCTTTGACTTGAGCTCAGTATCCACTAGCCAGGAAATTTAAAAAACAAAAACAGAAACAACTCAGGCATAATTTTCTTCAATATGTTGTGCAGTTGGGAGGTTTGCTTGGTTGTGGTGAGCCTGGATATGACTGAGAAATTTTACTGTCTTTAACCTCAATCTGCATAACAAAGTCGATGTTAGCTGCTTAGCATAATGGGAAGATATTCAGAATACCACCCACACTTGGGATGTTCAACAAAATACAGGCAGACACAGCTCTGAATCCTAGAGCTCAGGATGAGGAAGAAGTCACCCTCCCTCACCTCTTCCCACTGTGTGGAGGGCAGCCAGCCAGGGACACAGGTGTGCAGCTCATTAAGAAAAGAATTAAGCCCAACGGGATAGGTAACAGCCACATGAAGAATGTTCTGCAAAGTCAAAGCACTCTTTTCCTGCTCTGACCTTGGGGAAGGAATCAAGAGGAAAATATGGCCATCCTTATTTACCTATTGTCTGCTGTGCTATCAACCCAGTAATAAGAGCCACAAAATGGTTTTACCTCTAGATCTGCAGTGAGAGGCCCTGGAATAAAATTGTTTTTACTAATACATTGAAGGAAATGTCTGCTGTTTTTACTAATACATTGAAGGGAATGTATATTGGCACGTAAAGAACTGTCCTGAGTGGTGAGGGAGGTAGTGAAAATAGCACTGAAGGGGATTAGAACATACCACTCCAAAATATGCCACTTTGGCATAAGGAATATTTTGAGTTAAAGGTAATTAAGAAATAGCAGACATGGAAGAGCTCTCTGCCCTCTGCCCTCTGCCCTCCCTGTTTTCTATCTAAAAGCAAGACATAAATTACCCTTTGTAAAAGTGACATAAATTTCTATCTGTAAAAGTGTTTCCCTTTCTTGTACCAGGAAAAGAGCAATGACTCTTACGTGTAAAACAAACTTGACTAAACAACCCTTATCTCATATATATTTTCGGTCATTCTCCACAATTCACTGCTCCTAGGAGCCCAAACTTCTTTTCCTTTGTCTAGCCACTTCTCCATAAATTTATCACCCTTTGTTATTAGGAAAAATAGTTAATGCATGCTGGGCTTAATACCTAGGTGAAGGGGTGATGATGGGTTGATAGGTGCAGCAAACCACCATGGCACACATTTACCTATGTTAAAAACCTGCACATCCTGCACATGTACCCCAGAACTTAAAATTAAAATTAAAAATTAAAAGAAAAATTTATCACCCTTTGTTAAAGTGGTACGTAAGCCCCAGGTCTAACCACATCTTTAGGTTTCCACTCCTTTTCAGTGGGGGCTCCTGTGCACATAAAGTTAAAAATAAAATGTATATGCCTTTTCTCCTATTAATTTGCCTTTTGTCAGTTTATTTATTTATTTATTTATTTATTTATTTATTTATTTATTTTTGCAGATGGAGTCTCGCTCTGTCACTGAGGCTGGAGTGCAGTGGTGCAATCTCAACTCACTGCAAACTCCACCTCCCAGGTTCAGGTGATTCTCGTGCCTCAGCCTCCCATGTAGCTGGGATTACAGGCATGCACCACCACGCAGGGCTAATTGTTTTGTGTTTTTAGTATATTCGAGGTTTCATCATTTTGGCCAGGCTGGTCTCGAACTCCTGACCTCAGGTGATCTGCCCGTCTCAGACTCCCAATGTGCTGGGATTACAGGCATGAATCACTGGGCTCCAACAATAGAACCTAGGAGGGTAGAATACAAATGTTTTTCTCCACTACAGCAGAAAATTAACATTCCAATGTAATACCAAAATATGTGAACACAACTAAAATATTATTTCTGCATTAACATTGTTTCTCAATAATAAAGACGCAATGAAGTTCAGGTGGCTACATTTCTCACTCCACTCACACCAGTTTCATAAAAGGTAGGCTTCAAATTGGTGCCTTAGCAAAATCAAAGTTTACTTTATTCTATAGGTTTTCATGGTTTTAATAATAAAACTAGAAACAAATCCTCAGTGCCTAAGGCCTACTCTATACCCTATTTTCAAGAAGAAAATGGGTACACAGAGCCCATTAGTTTAGAGTAGTAAACAAAATATGGCCATAAAGAGGTAGTATGGGGAATTTCTGAGTGTAGCCTGTATGAGAAACAAGGGTTTTGGTTACCATATCATCTTAACTTATTCTAAAACATTAAATACAGCAAAAAAAAAATTTATTTGATTTATTTTCCTGAAAGTCCTCTGGAATTATTTTAGTTTCTCTGAGTTTTGGAGGATATAGTATCTGATAAGTATAAACAATGTCAAATAAAAAATAAATCTGGACTTGATAAGGAGAAACTTTATTCAGAACAACTGTTGCAAGGAATCCCTGTGGGGCAACAATTGCAATAGAGAGAGGGGTACTATTGCAACAGGAAGAACATTCTGACTGTAAGATCTGTAAGCACCTCAAGAGTTAGGCAAAAAGGATTTGTCTTTTATAGAGAGGGGTGAACACAGTGGAACTGTTTGAATGGTTGTTCTCTCTAAAACTCATGTTGGTATTTAACTATCACTGTAACAGTATTAAGAGGAGGACCTTTAAAAGATGGTTAGCTCATGAGGATGGAGGGTGGGGTTAACATCAATATAAAAGGGCAAATTCAGTCCCTTTTTGCCTTTGGCTCCTCTGCCTTTTGCCACAGGAGGATCCAGCACTCCTTCTCTCCAGAGGATGCAGCATGTAAGGCACCATCTAGGAAGAAAAGAATGACTTCACCAGACCCAAACCTGCCAGAGCCTTGATCTTAGACTTCCCAGTCTCCAGAACTGTAAGCCAATACACTCGTCTTTTATAAATTACCCAGTCTCAGGTATGCAGCACAAAACAGACTAAGGCACATAGCTACAAAAATTCAAGTGTGGGGAAGTTGAATAAAAGGTGGTGTGATGGGACACAGGGCCAGAGAACATTTTATCATGAGGCCTCAGTATCCCCTATCCTCAGTAGGGTAGGCGCTATCAAGGAGGGGTTCTGTGCAACCTCAGGCTGAGGATGGGCCATAGTTTAGTAATCTGGTAGAAGGAGAGAAACTTAACCTAAAGTTGGTTTAACCAACAGATTGTAGCTAATCATTTACGCGGTGAAGAACGTGAATTTAGAGGGTTTATGTCTGGCCTTGTCATAGGTAAACAAGGCATGTTTTCATGAGTCTTATATAAGTCATATGGGAAAGGGTGATTCTTTGCACTAAGCCCTTTCTAGGAACACGAAGAATGAGAGAATTTGTCACACTTTGCTCTTTTCTAAGAGCGCAGGGCTCGGGTCAAATTTATATTGTCGATAGAGTAATTATAGAGATAATAGGGCTGTTTGTTCAAAATCAGATCATCACAGAAAAATGCAGTTTGAATGCAATTTTTTTTAGTGTTTGGACATGGTGTTGTGGCTCTTCAGTAACTGGACATTTCTTTTATAAAAATAGAAGTCCACAACATAGACCCTTTCCAGGATGCCATTAGAAAGAATATTGCATTAATCCAACAAAGCCCTCAATTTGAATATATTATAGTGTAAAAGGTAATTATCATGGTAAAGAAACCTCTCATTTATGACCAATTTGGTAAATATTAAGAGCCTATGATGTGTATCCAGCTTATTACTTACATTTTTATGAGGACAAATTCCACCACTACTCATTTTTCAGGCCCAAATTTTCAATTAAAAAAACAGTTTAAAGAGCTAGTTCAAGTCATCCTACAATAAACTTAGAAAGGAATTTTGTCAAGAAAAATTGTTCCTTTTTCCCATTCTAACTCTATCTTTATCTAGGTTGGCTCTATATGAGTTGTACCAAGCGATATTTCTTAGCTGTTGGATAAAAATATTCTGTTATCTTCCAAAAAATCCTGTTAGAGAATACTACAGCCACAGGGGTATGGGGAACAATATACAAAATTCAAGTGATAAAAAATTAATTACAACTTAATCCCTAAAATTCTTTGCAACCTATACACATAATGTACTGAGCCAACATAATAAGCAATGTACATTTAGATAATCCATTTTTAAATATTACTTCTAAACTATAACCTCCCTCAATTATGGAACAAGAATAAAGCGTCATTTAGCATGTAACAATGGAAGGGTGAACTTGCTGGGTTGCACGTTAAGAAAGCAAGCCCCCCAAGTAAAGGCTTTGGAAGGGCCCTCCTGCCTCTTCACCTACCCCCTAATTATGTTTCTCCTTCTCTCTCCACCCACCACCCAGAATTCTTTGAAAAGAAGTAAAGCTCTTATTTACTGACTTGCCAGAATGTTAATCATGTCTAATGGCTTTAACACAAAAGCAGCCAACCTTTAAACGTGCTACTTAAAGACTCTTAATGTCTTGCTTCCTTTTATTCATTTAGGTTTCTCCTCCTATCTGAAATTCAGTCATGATTCTAGTAAATCTTCCTCCCTCTGCTAAAATCAGCACCTCTTATTTTCAAGGTCCTGGGTTGGGGTGAGAGGAGAAATATGAGGAAGGAACAGCAACAGTTCAGAGAATATTGGCTTCATGAGCATGCCTTCTTAATCTCTATGTCCTCTATACAGCCATCACTATCTAACATGGTGCCTGACCCATGGTAGGTAATCAGTCAATATTTAGGAAGTAGAAGGAAGGCAGGATGGCAGGATGGGGAAGGAAGGAAGGAAGAAGGAAAGAAGGAGGGAGGGAGGGAGGGAGGGAAGGAAGGAAGGAAGGAAAGAAGGAAGGAAGGAAGGAAGGAAGGAAGGAAGGAAGGAAGGAAGGAAGGAAGGAAGGAAGGAAGGAAGGAAGGAAAGAAGGGAGGGAGGGAGGGAAGGAGGACGGGGGAGGAGGGGGAGGAAGGGTGAAGAAAAGAGATAGTACTCCTTATTAAGAGGTTAGGCTTGCCCACCTTCTTGGGGGACATTTACCACAGAGGTTGAGTATATGCCAAACAATAAGACACAAAGACATTGGGTGGGAGGGGAGCTCACTCAAATTCTCTATTTTCCTCCTGCTCTATATATGTTTTCCCTTTCAAGAAGGAGCCAAGGATAGATATTTGATGGTTGGTTCTAGGACACAAAGAAAAGTCAGCTCTGGAAGCTTCTGCTGTCGAGCTGGCCTAAGAATGAATTGTTATCTCCTCAAGTTCAGGATCCATTAGTGTTGTGATGCAATGATATGGGCCTTGGGCTCATTTCTCTGAACTCAAGTACCATGGTCGATCCTCCCTGGTTAGAGAGAGTAAAGCAACAAAGGTGTAAAGAGAGCTGGGGTGCAGCTGTGTATTCGCCACAAACACTAGAAAACACCTATGGGTCACTGGTTTTATTTTCCACTCCGCATAATTTTCTGAGAAGGTATGAGGTAATCAGTAATTACTTAGAATACAGTTGCCAGAGTTAATTGTTTCTCCTCCAACTGTAACAAAAAACAAGGAGATTGAGACTGTAAGTGGGTTGTATCAGGAGGTGTAAAACAAGACTTAGCACTTTCCTTAGGCATTATTTTTTCAGAACGCTGGACCACTTACAAATACATTTTCCCACAAACATCCTGAGGAGATTGGTCTGGTCACTTTGCTAATCCCTCAAGTCTATTAAGCAGGAAAACAGGGTAAGGGCATGTGGCATCTGAGATTTGTCACAACAAGGCAGTTAAAAACTGACCTAATCTCTACTTCACATAGGAAAGTCACCTCGGAGGGAGTCCAGAGCGGCATGACATTCTCCACAGTCAAAACTGCCAAGCAGAGTATGATCATTGCCCCTTGTTGGTAATCTGTGAATTTTTGAGGATAAAACATTCAGTTCCCACAACCATTTCACAGTTAACAAATGGTGGGATGACTCCTGGTTTTCTTGTCATAAGAATTAATTATTCATAAAAATAAATGTGGAATACAAACTCAGATGTAGGAATAAACTTATGTCATTATAGACATGGATTTGCCTACACATGCCTACACATGCTTAAATGATTCTATGTGTTCTTACATACATACACATGCATCTTATAAGACATGCCTACCTAGCAACCTAGGTTACAAAGTCAAAGATGTGGATGTAAGCCATATTTCCCAATATACCCCTGTGTAAAATTTTTCCAGTGCTTACTGCATCAGGGCCCTGGTAAAGCAATAATTTCTCTTTATAACACCCTGTGGCTCCAATCTTTAAATAGTTTATTTAAGAAACGTGTACCTGTCATAAGCATTAATTTCTTGTTAACATCTTGTACTCTTCTAATTGAAGATATTTTTCTAATTCTCAAGACCGTATCTAGCCCCTGAAATCTTAAGAATTTATCTCTGCAAACTGAAAGGATGAAGAGTAGGGGCCGATTCCTTTTGGTAGAATTCCTGAGTACCATGAAATGGTTTTCTTCCTGAGTACCATGCCTAATGTTAACATTTTTGTTCTAGGAAGCCTGAAGAGGAGCAGAAAGTAGAAATATCTGTATATACCAAGGAAAGCAGATATTAAACATCTTCAGGAATAGAGCAATGTCATGATGAGAGAGGCTTGCTAAAAAATTTTAAAAATCTGACTATACAATCACAAATAATTCCAGTAATGAATCAGACTGAGAAGCTTCTGAATACATGTGCTGTTCATAAAAGGACTAGCATTCTAGAATTGTGTTGAACAACACATTTATTCAGAAGCTTTTCAGTTTTAATAGCCACACATGGCTATTTAAAGTCTAATTAAAATTAATCAAATTTAAAATTCACTCTCTCAGTTGCTCTAGCTACATTTCAAGTGCTTAATAGCTGTGTGTGACCAGTGGCTGCTGTATCGGATGACGCAGTAATAGAACATTTTCAACATCGTGAAAAGTTCTATTTGTACAGTTCTAGCCAATGGGGATTTCCTAGAACTACTTAGAAATCTGAGTGCATCATAAAAAGTTAAATAAATTTCCAGTCCACAATAAGTTAAATCATGATATTAAATGAACCTTGAGTTATGATTATGAAGTTACTGCCTAAAGATGTTCAGAAGGCAAAAATCAGTATATGAAAATAAAAACTCAAAATTAGAAAAGATTCTAGAAATGACAGACTAATGAATTTTTTTTTTTTTTTTTTTTTTTTTTTTTTTTGAGATGGCATCTCTGTCACCCAGCCTGGAGTATATTGGTACAATCGCTGCTCACTACAACCTCCACCTCCCAGGTTCAAGTGATTCTCCTGCCTCAGCCTCCCGAGTAGCTGGGATTATAGGTACATGTCACCACACCCAGCTAATTTTTGTATTTTTAGTAGAGAAAGGGTTTTGCCATGTTGGCCAGGCTGGTCTTGAGCTCCTGACCTCAGGTGATCTGCCTGCCTCAGCCTCTCAAAGTGCTGGGATTACAGGTGTGAGCCACCATACCAGGCCATAATGAAATTAATATGTTTTGCTTGCACACCAATAGAGTAAATGATGCATATGTGGCATTAGTTTACACATAAAGAAGAAAATGTGATGATTCTTAGGTACAAAAATGGGCTTATTCAAACAAAATACACACATTTTTCCTTTTCATAAGAAAGTTTTTAAAACAATGCTGTAGTCACACCATATCCAGACTTCAACAAGGCTTTTACAGAAGCTTCTAGGACATCCTTGTTGGCAAAATGAGGAAATATTTCGTGACTAATAACACTGTCACAACTTTACACAAAGAACAGGACAATGAAACCTAAATAATATTGATTAAAGTATCCATGTCTGTCTGGAAGGAGGTCCCAAATGGCAGATTCATGGATCTAGTTCTTGGTTCCACCCTATTCAATGACTTTATCTAACACTTAGATTAAGACATACATGTTATTCTTATCAGATGAAAGATGACAGAAATTTTCACTGGAGAAGAGAATCAAGCCATAATTGAGTCTTAAGGGATTGAAAAACAAGACAAAAATTAACATGATAAAATTTAGCAGAAATAAAAGTCAAGCACTCCATTTAGTATTTTGGGATACTGGATACTTCTTTAATTTGTATCACCATGTCAAGTGAGTTTCAGGAGGTCAAATCCTAAAGGCCCTAGTTAACCTTGCCCTCTCTGTAGGCCATGAATACCAGCTCCATCCTATTCATCAAGTTGTAACTAGAGGAAACCGCAGCAGCATAATCAGGATAAATTATAGTCACCCCCAAATTACCTAGAATTCAGACAGAGGGACAGTCAGAGTCTTATAGCCTAGACAGGAGGGAAAGGGAGCACCCTAGGGGGAAAGATGCCTGGGCAAGCCCTCTTCGAGGGCTCCAGGCTTTGTGTCCTGTGCTAAGTCTCTCCTGGTCTCTCCATATTATTTCCTCTAAAATAATTTCATCATAGTCTTAACTCCCTTGATATCACCACATTTTTCTTTAAAATCATTGGAAAGTCATTTGTTTGAGAGAATATTGCTCTCCCTGTTTCCTTTCTCTTCTGGAAGTTATATTTAAAGGAAACATAGTAGACCTAGGGTAGATCTTGAGAAAGAATAAAAGATTCAGAAAAAAATCTTTTTTCCTCAATTCAATTCAGCACAAGGCAAAGGAAGAAAGAGAAAAGAAATACATACAAATTAATATGCTAATTAACATGATATAAATTCTAAATGCAAGAAACAAAGTGCTTTGGAATTGTTGTTTATGTAAGAAATGGAGATTTTTATTCAGCCTCTAGAAAAGACTGATAGAGGACATGATAGTGAGCTTCAGCTATTTTGAGGGCAATTATAAGAAAGATAAATTTAATCTATTCTGCGTTACTCAAGAGGATAGAATGAGGGCCACTGGGTAAAAGTTATAGGAAGCATATTTCAACTCAATAGAAAGAAGGATTTCCTAATAATTAGCTCTGTCCTAAAGTGAAATGAGATCCCTCAATAGGGCAATCATCTCTCTCAGTGGGGTGTTCAAAAGATGCCATATGTCCCTGGCACTTAGAAAAGATTCCTGCTACTGGCAGGAGATTGAACCAGATGACCTCTAAGAGCCTTTCGACTTCTGAAATTCTATGACTCTGTTTCTTACTTTCTCTCACATGCATTGATTCCACTTGATGGATAACCAGGGAGTGGTGAGTGTACCCAATACGGGAACATAAATCAGACTTTCCACTGTTCTCTGCCCCCTCACTGTCTCTAAGCAAGATAATATGGCTGCCCCCACAAACGCTGCAATGTGTGGGAGTTCATGATGTATTTGGTTATTTCTGTGTCTTAGAATTATTTGGTTTTATATAAATGACTTAATTTGTCTAACTTTCCCTCCTTCCTTGGATATAACACATCACATTTGTTTAACCCTTTTCTAGATATTAAATGTTCTGTTAAAAGCACAAGGAGCACATATAATACAAAATATAGAGCGAACTAAGGTGTGTGTGGCAATTTGGGAGTTTAACTGATTCAAACAAACATTTGTAGAGTAATTGCTTGGGTATATTCAATTACTTGTAAATTATCTTTATTTTTTTTAAATGATACCTAATTAAGGATTTAGCTGAGTGCTCAGGATTCTTACCATAGTGTTTTGAGATGCTATTTCATTAAAAGTAATCATTAACACCTACTGTTTATAAGGCTTATTGCTAATCACTATAGAAAACACAAAGATGAATAAGATAAAGCCCCTGTCATAAAAAAGCTTACTGTCTAATGGTATACAAAACAATTGAAGCAAGACAGAATACGAGTGCCTCCATGAAGTTACATAGTTCTTTGGAGAGAAAATCTGTATCTGGCCAGGGAAAAATCAAAACCAACTTCATCAAAGAAGAGGGTAAAAATCCACACCATGAAGGGCCGTTCATCCTGATCCGGGAATAATCTATTTGTTGTTTTGTTTCGTGTTTTGTTGTTATTGTTTGTTCGTTTTTGTTTTTTCCTCAGTGGATGTAGGGAAGTCAGTGAAGGAATTTGTACAGGAGAATCTCATAATAGAAATTTTATTTAAGGAATATGAATCTAGCAGCTATGGTTAAACTATTTAGAGAGTTGTAGGGATAGGCCTGTTGGTCCTAGATAAAGGGAAGCAACCAGGCCTACACACTACATAATAGAAGTAAGAGTGTAAGGCAGTAGCTAAACTGAAGATGTCATGCAGGTCAGTCGGCAGCATCTGGAAATTAATAGGAAGTGGCCGAGAAGTCTGTGAACTCAAAATGGAGGGGGTGGATTGAGAGAAATCCCAGGTGTCATGGGCTTGAATAAACAGGAAGAACTTTTTGAGTGGGGTAAACAAATGGAAAATAAAAGAGGTAAGCAGATGGAAAGGGCAGTTTTGGAAACCAAGATCCAAACTGATGTGGAGCATATTAATCTAATATAGTGCTTCATCTGGGTAGCTTTAGTAAAGATGGCAATCATTAGAACTGAGGGGTTAGGGACTTGGTTGAAAGCTAAATTGCCAAGTATAAAAACAGAATATCAAGTTAACTGGGTGGGAAATGGAAAGGAGATAGTTATGTGGGGAAGAAGACAGAAATCCAATCATTAGGAAAGTTGGAGAGAATGTATGAGACTAGATGTGTTAACTGCGTTTTTTAATTATTTATTATTATTATATTTTCTTTCACATTCGGGTCTTACTGATCCTTAAGTCTGCTCCTCCCTGGGTGAGCCAGTTTCTAAAAATAGTAAATGACTCTCCTGCAACTGTCTTTCACATGCGAACCAACCAATCAGGAGCCCAAACCCCTCAGCTATTTTCTTTATCAGGCTCTTACACTCTGGGCCATGAGCCACTGGCTCTAATCACCCCAGGGCCAGGGACCAGGCAACTAGGGACAACCCCATACCCTAGAGTCTTTTGAAAGTATTCAAACTAGCCAATTCTAAACCGTTAACTCTGCCTTACTCGTTTCTTTCCACAGAAACCCCAATAATGACACATGCCTGTGTTCTCCCTTCACTCCTTCTGTCTCCCTACCGCAGTGCCTCCCTGTGTGGCACTACATGGCATGACCTCCCTATCCTCTTGAGAATTACAAATAACAAACTGTCTTTTCAGTGGTCTGAGTAATAACCAAACCTACATTTTAAAACACTAGAGATGACTAAAATGAGAAAAGAGAGAAGTGGCTAGCAAGGACGTCAAAAAGGTGCATAATTCTGAATGAAGACATTCAACTAAACGTAGATACCACATCTTTTCAGGAATTTTGGGAAAGCCATTTTTTATAAAGGATTTGTCTCTTGAGAAGTGCAAGGAAGGTTGTTGAACTGAATGTTGCAAGGAATATACCAAATCCTGACTTGATCCCTAAAGTTCTGGGAAACACCAAGGGATTGTAAGAAGAAGCAGTTACCAGATATTTTTATGGTATTTATTTGCAATGGGGGTAATTTGAAATTTAAATTAAACCTGGGGCCAGGCGCAATGGCTCACACCTGTAATCCCGGCACTTTGGGAAGCTCAGGTGGGTGGATCACTTGAGGTCAGGAGCTCAAGACCAGCCTGGCCAACATGGCAAAACCCTGTCTCTACTAAAAATACAAAAATTAGCTGGGCGTGGTGACATGTGCCTGTAATTGCAACTACTCAGGAGGATGAGACAGGAGAATCACTTGAACTTGGGAGGCAGAGGTTACAGTGAGCCAAGATATTGTAATTGCACTCCAGCCTGGGCAACAGAGTGAAGACTCCATCTCAAAAATAAATAAATTAATTAATTAATTAAACCTCGGTAGACAGTTAACAATGCGTAGAGGTTAAATAAGATTTAACCCTGGAGATAATTACCAGGAACAGGAAATTGTGAGAGGAAAATTTCATTTCATTCGTGATGACCAGGTGGAAGAGCTGCTGAAGTGGGTTTCTAAATGACACAATGGTAGAGTGAAAAAGGGTGGCAGATGCTATTGCATCAGTAGGATGAGAGTACAGGAAAAGATGTGTATGGAGAGAAATGGAGGGGGAAGTGTTGGTGCCTGTGGTTTAACCATCAATAAGAGGAATTATAGAAGAAAGAAGTTGACAGTGCTGTAGGAAAAATACCAAGTAAGCAGAGTTTCAATCCTGGAAAAATGTGTAGGACAAGTAGAGTCTCTGTGGTTCCAAATGGGCCTCCCCAAATGACAGGCTAGAACCAAGGGGATTATTTGCTGACATCTCTAATTCAAGTAAATCCACAGAATGACTCATTTATAACGTGGGTACAATCTGTGCTTAGTGGCAACCATAGTTAGGAATGGAGGAGTTGAACTTGTGGAAAACATAAAAGACATTACAAAGTCGCCAGATATTTGTCTCCTGTTTATTTACCATGTGGGGGCGATTTGATGTTTAAATTAAAGCTCAGTAGAAGCTTCAAGTGTGATGCCATAGGGATGTACTTAACTTAGAGAATGTATGTTTTTAATCTGTAAAAGGGAAAAATAAAATTTTCATGAAGAGTAGCCTTCTCCCCAGCTCAGCCCCTCTTCTATCTCCAAAATGTAACCTACATTTTTTAAAAAATGTAATATATCAGAATATTATAAGATGGCTAATATTAGAAGGGAAAAACCAAAAGCAAGATAGATCGAAGTGCCAATTGGATCATGAGGTGGGAAGAGTTTTGAGGTATTAAGTGGAATACTCAGGGAAATCTTCATTGAGAAGGGAAGATCTAAAAAAATAATTATTTGGTGAAGGTGTGAGCCAAGTAGGTATAAGGGAAAAGCACTTTCTAGATGCCAGACACTGTGCTGATGCTTTCTAGGCATGATCCCATTTTTACCCCTATAAAACATTTGAAAATCTAGCAACAATTACTGATCCCTCTACAGATTAGGAAATTCACCAAAAAATCAGGGGATAACCAGTTTTCCCAAGCTCACATAGCTATTAAGGGACAGAATTGGGGTATGGACCTAGGTAGTTTGATTATTAAAACCGATCCTCTTTTAAAAACTCCTTATCTCCCCTTAAGCTCAAAACTAAAGTTTACCCCTCTCAGCCCTGCTACATGGAAGAAACCCTAAGAAAGAGTGCTGGAGAGTTGGTTACAGGAGTGTTTTGCTATGTCAGTTTACAACTTCTTCCATGAGAAAGGGGAAGAAAGTCCTGAGCCCCAGGAAGAGAAAGGTGAGGAAGTAATAATCTGATGAAGGGGCTGAAAAACAGGAGAGAAATTATAAGGAATATATTTACAGCTTCTTGAGGCAGGGAATATTACCACCTACACAAGAATTGGAAAACAACTTCTAAGTTCAGCAACTTTAAGCTGAAAAACTTTATCTTAAAGAAGAGAAATTATGGACTTAACATTTTCAAAATATCCAGGGGTAGAATCTGAATGCAATAAATGGCCTGTAAATGCATTGCCCGGAGTGGCCACCCTGTGCATTTATCCCAGCCCTCAAGGAAGATGTTGTCTTGTAGTAGAAAGAACTGGGATGCAGACCTGGTTCTTCTAAACCTGTGTCAAGCTCCCCAGAGGGCTGGACTTGCCAAGTGGGAGTGGGGAAGCTGCTTGACTTCTCACATCAGTTTGCTCTTCTGTAAGGTAAGGTTAATGAGATCTTCACTCCTAGCCAGCTATGAGGGACAAATTAGAGCAAGGATTTACAAGTTCCTTAAGTTAATATTTCCTAAATACCACAATGCATCAGGTACTGAGTTGGGCACAGATATGCAACGTATTGGTCCATTTTTCATTGCTACAAAGACATGCCCAAGGCTGAGTAACTTAGAAAGAAAAGAGGTTTATTTGGCTCACAGTTCTGCAGGCTGCACAGACATGGTGATAGTATCTCCTTCTGGTGAGCCCTCAGGAAGCCTACAGTTATGTCAGAAGGCAAAGAGGGAGCTGGTGTGTCACATGGTGAGAGGGGGAGTAAGAGAGAGGAAGCAAGAGAGAGAAAGGAGAAGCCTCAGGAAGCTTGCAGTTATGACAGAAGGCAAAGAGGGAGCTGGCATGTCACTTGGTGAGAGAGGGAGCAAGACAGAGGAAGCAAGAGAGAGAAAGGAGGAGGTAGAGGCTCTTTTTAGCAACTAGAGCTAAAATGAATACATTACCACAGGAAGGGCACCAAGCCATTCAGGAAGGATCTGCCCTCATGATCCAAACATCTCCCACCAAGCACCACCTCTAACACTGAGGATCACATTTCAACACAAGATTTGGAGGGGACATATATCCAAACTCCATCATACACATATTAACTTTAAGAGAAAGACAGAGCAAAAGAGAGAGGGGCCCTTATCAGGCATTTAAGTGTTTTTTAACTATATTGCAGAGTTTCAAAAGAAATTATTTGCCAGGTGGATGGTTCACTGGTTAGTTGGTATACATAAAAAAGGGAGTGTTGTTTTGTTTTTATTTAAAATAGTGATAACTGGAATATTAGGGAGAAGAAATGGCAGGATTCTGAAATGTAGTCGTTGCAAAGGTAACTGACCACCTTAAGATGTATTTGAGACCAGTCCTTGAATATAAATGTATGGGTATATCTCAGAGAGTGTCAGAGGTAATAGATGGTGATGGTAAGATAGTAATCAACATCAAACAGCCAAGAGTGCTCTTAATAAACTGGGGTAGGCAGAATGCCACCCCTGCAAGATGTCCTGCCCTAATCCCTGAATCCTGTGAATACCTTACACTATATGGAAAAAGGGACTTTGTAGATATAGGATTACTAATCAGTTGACTTTAAGATAGGAACACTATACTGGATTATCCAGTGAGCCTAATATAATTACATGAGCTCTTAAAAATCAGTGTTTTTCGTTTTTTGTTTTTGAGATGCAGTCTTGCTCTATCACCCAGGCTGAAGTGCAGTGGCGCCATCTCAGCTCACTGCCAGCTCCGCCTCCCAGGTTCACTCCAGTCTCCCGCCTCTGCCTCCCAAGTAGCTGGGACTACAGGTGCCCGCCACCATGTCCAGCTATTTTTTTTTTTTTTTTTTGGATTTTTAGTAGAGATGGGGTTTCACCATGTTGGCCAGGATGGTCTCAGTCTCCTGATCTCATGATCCGCCCACCTTGGCCTCCCAAAGTGCTGGGATTACAGGCATGAGCCACCGCACCTGGCCAAAAATCAATGTTTACTCCTTACTGAGGACAGAGAGATGTGACCAGAGAGGAAGCAGAACAAATTCAAAGCATGAAAAAGACTCATTGTGCTGTTGCTTGTTTTATGATGGAGAAGGCATTGTGATGAGGCATGCAGGAGGCCTTTGGGACTTGAGAAATATTCCTATTGTTCAACCAGCAAGGAAATGGGAATCTCAGTTCTGTGATCACATGGAACTGAATTTCAATAAAAACTTGAATGACTTTAAAGGCAGATTATCCCAGAACCAATGGATAGAAGGTAGCCCTGCCGATTTCTTTTAATTCAGCCTTAAGAGATTCTGAGGAAAGGACCCAGCTGAGCCATGCTATACCCAAAATAGTGACATACAGACAGTGATATAATAGATGGATGGTGTTTTAAGCTGCTAAAGTTATGGCAAGTCTTTACAGTGGCAATAGAAAATTAATACATAAATCATCATAGGGTTGTGGCAAATCCTACAATTCTCTGTTGTTATGTAGTCTTAGGCTTATTCAGGAAATGTGTAACTTTGGACAAGTCACTACCTCTCTCTAAGCATAGGTTTAGGATATTAAGCTCCCAGCCATATATTCTAGTCCTTAAAGAAGACATAATTTCACTATGAGAATTAAATCAGTTGTAATATAAGGAAATGACTGGTGCATCTTAATTTTTTAATAAAGAAAAATCCATAGTTTATTCAGATTTCCCTAGTTTTTACTGAATGTTCTTTTTTCTGTTGCAGGATTCCATCCAGAATGCCACATTACATTTAGTTGTCATGACTTTTTAAACTCCTTTTGTCGGGGAGAGTTTGTCCAACTCGTCTTATTTTTGAAGACTTTGACAGTTTTGAGGAGGGCTGCTCAGGTTTTGTAGGAAGCCTCTCTATTGGAATTTGTGTGATGTTTTTCTCATGATTAGACTGGATTTTATAGATTTGAGAGAGGAAGATCACGGAGGTAAAATGTCATTCTCATCACATCATATCAAGTGTTCATGCTATCAATATGATTTATGACTGTTGATGTTGACCTTGATTTTCTAGCTGAAATGATTTTCAGGTTTCTCTACTGTGTAGTCATTTTTTCTTCTCCTTTCTATACAGTACTCTTTGGAAGGGAAGTCACAATGTGAAGTTCACACTTGAAGAATAGAGAGTTATGCTTCACCTCCTTAAGGAAAGGGCATCTACATAAATTCCTTGGAATTCTTCTTCCCAAGGGGTTTCATCATAAACTTTTTACATATTTAGTTCACTTTTAGTTCTCAGAAACCTCCAAATTCTTATTTTATAATATCACCTTCCTTCCTCTGAATATAAATCAGAACAAGTGATGCAATTAGAAAAAAACATCATTTCATAGAAAAGTTATCATGGAAATTATTTTTAAAAATCATCATGGAAAAATTGTCATCAAAGGGGGAGAATTTATAATCTCTCCCAAGAATGGGGCATTGTGTTGTACTGACAACACAGTCTGTAACACATTTTCAGATGACCTAAGTTCTAGTCATTATCTTTCTCCCAACAAAAACATATTTGATTCAGTTCAAGGTTTTAAGAGAAGGTCACACAATTCTCTTTCACTGTCACTAAACCTGTTTCCCATGCTTAGATGGCAGAGATGCGAGATCACAGTCTTCAGCTTTGAACAGCAAAGTCTCAAGAGTGCTTCAGTATCATGTACTTTTTGATATGAGCAGCAGGACAAAGAACATCTACAGCATTTAATTCTCTCTCTATATTATTGTAGACTACAGTGACAAAACAGCACAACTGTAATAACTGAGAGGAAAAAGTAAAAGTAAAGTTAGAGCTGGATGGATAGAAGAAATCAGCCTCCCAATTACAGTGCAGCATGGAGTACTGACTGACCTTCTTGCCGGTATCAAAGTGTCAAGCTGCATGTCTAAGCCACTAGTGGGAAAGCAAAATGCAAAAATTTCAATGGAGAGGCTGCCTCTACAATATTTCCAACTCTTTCTAATAGCAAAAGCCAGAAATGCTGGAAGACTCTCTCTCTGCCTACAAAATTGGAGAGGTTTGCCAGCTTCAGCAACATCTTAGAGGAACATCTGTGCTTCAGAGACTCAGCTGAGCAGAACTTCCTATCAGGGCCATCATTACCCATGGCCATTCAGAGCAATAGTGAGTGCCGACAGTCACTCAGATTTTCCCGCAATAAGGGAAAAATGAAATTAAGCTGGGGCAGAAGACAAGAAAGGGAAGAGAGGTATCAAATACTTTTTATAGAACATGTAATATAAACAATCCTGAAGCCTACATATAAGAAATTCTAAATCAAGAGTTTGTTCTAAGGATGAAAATCTGTCCATGGAAGGAGAAAGAGGAAAGAAAGATTCAAAACTCCATGAAACTGACATTCCCAAATTTTTCCCAGAATTATCTAGTCACCTGTCCTCTTAGTTGTTTCCAAGATAAACAAGAAATATCTTTGAAGCTTAACTATACTAGTTGGCCCCAAGGGCTCAGAATTTGGTACTAATTTAACCTGTGAATACCGTGTTATTTGTACCAGGGCTTCATTCACAATAGTTACATCCCTTTAGGCCCTGGGATAATTTAAAAGACCAAAGTAGCTCTTGTTTCCTGACTCACAGTTATTAACCTACAGTGAGGTGAGTGAAGGGCAACAAGGCATTTGAGAAACAGGCACTGGGTCATTCCATGCCTACCTCAAAGGTCTACAACATTTTTCTCATGATATATAGATACTACAAGAAATCTCTTTCCCAGCACAGAATCTTTTAATTATCTTTCCATTCCCGCTGCCTTCCAAGAAAGCAATATAATTACCAATATCTTATGACATGTAGGGGAGTGGAGAGTATCATAGAGAAGAATGGGATCAATTGGTGGTGTGCCACTATGAACTCTGCTCTTTGACCTAGAAAGTTATTTTCAAGCCCATTAGGTGCTCTTGATATCATTTGGCACTCATGCATAATAATAATATAAATAATAACATAACACCTTGAAATTACTACTTCACAATGCTGTGCTAAACACAGCACACGTGTTAATTCACTTTACTTTCACACAACAATATGATGAAAAATCACTGTTGTTATTGTTTTACAAATGAAGAAAATGAGGCATAAAGGGTAAGGTAACTTGATCAAGGTTAAAAAACTAGTAAGTGAAGGGCTAGGTTTCCACTTTGGAAATCTGGCACAAGAGTCCATGTTCTTAGTCATCATACTATTATTTCCCATGAGCCAGGCTCATTGATCGTCGGATTTGAGGGTCTTTTCTCACATGGATTCTACACACTGAGTATTAGAAAAAAAGTAATATATGACAACATGGATAAAAATATCTGGAGAGGCTATAACCTGACCCCACTATGCTTAACTGGAGAAGTCAGAATTCCAACTGGAGACACCCTAAGTCATCAAAGAAAGATAAACGATTGTTAAACAAACATCTGACTTGAACAGAGCCACATTTGAACATGGTCATTCTAAATTTTATCCATCAAATTTTATTTTTTATGGACATTCCCACTTTTGTGGTTCCAAAATAAAGCTGGATTTCATTTATACATGTCCAACAGACAAGAAACATTTTTCCAGACTATATATTGCTGAGATAAAGGCAACCATATCTGTTAGACAAAGTAAAGCTATTAACAAGAAGTATACAGTAAAATCAATAAACCAGAGGGGTTTGCAGTTGGTGACTGGTGGTTCTAGATAAACCAAGGGTCCATCTAAAAGGTAGCCACAGAAGGGTTGTTGAAACCAGTGCGCACATTCATGGAGTCTAAAGGTGAGTTTTCTAATCATTACTTGGACAATGAAGCAATCTTGGGAAGGGAGATGTCAGAGAAAGCACAGGGCCATCCTGTCTGCTCAGTTTTCTCTGCATAGCAAGTCAGACTTTTGCTTTGCTTTCAATTTTCTTTGAAACAGAAAGTCCTACCATTGCACTCAATTCTGATAAAAGGGATCTTTTAAATCTTGCCTCCATGTTCTGTCCTTGACCTTCCATCTCTCTGAGGTGCCCTTCCCCACATGGATTCCAAGCTCAAATATCAATCAGTGGGTGGTAAACAGAAAATGAGACCGGGGCCTTGAGAAGTGGATTTTTTAAATAAGAAAAACCCTGAGCACATTTGTAGGCAGAGGGAAGCTGGGTTCCACATGTTAAAAGAGAGAAGCAGATTAAAAAAGCAAGCAAGGTACAAGTTGTCTGCAATTCAAGTCACAAAAGAAGAAGAAAGAGTTAGTCTTGGAAAGGACAAGATGAGATTATTATAATCTTGGGGTGAAGACCTATAAGGGATTAAACAACTTGGAGAAATTTGGATACCCATTGACCTCCCACAGCCACTTCCAAGAAAAAGACATTTTCTCACCTTTCTTATGGGAATAGAAATGTGAGGTTGAGAAGAAAACACTCATTCCTGCCTCAGAGGTATAAAGATGAAAATTATGCCGAATGAAATCAAGTTGTTGAAAATGCTCATATAAAATGCTTCCTATGCTTGATTTGAAATGCCAAATGTAGTTCCTGAAAATGAAAGCATAAACGTACACTCAAAAAAAGATAAATATGTTGTAGATGCTATTTGATATGAGACAAGGGTGGGAAAGAGACAGTGAAGAAGCAAGACTTGTAAGCACCCTACTCATTCATTTTCTGGATAGGTCAGAAAATCTGTGAACTGGCCCTGTAGTGAATATTTTCAAGTAAAAGAGTCAAGTTGCTTGAATTTGTTTGAAGCATTTACCCTAAGCGCATGGTATATCTTAAGGAGTAAAACTGCACGATTTCACAGAAGGGAAAATTCTGACCTTAGCAATATGTGATGTCCCAGTGGATATGAGGATTAAGTGTCTGAATAGGCCATTAGTATACAGCAGGGAACTTACAACCACCACTGAGGCATGAAATGTGAGAGGAATAACAAAGCATGTTCAGGTTATAAAAGGCAGCATTAAATGTTTGCTGATGTAATCGTAAGAGCTGAAGTTTTATCCATGACACACTCTATATGCATAAGAGAAAAGTAAGGATGAGACTGGGTACTGAGTATCAACACTGCTAAAACAGGAGCCAAAGAGAATGGAGAGACAGAAGTGTAATATGCTGAACACACACACAAAAAAAGCAGCAATGTTGAGATCCACTTGACAACAATCGGAGAGAACTGAGACAGAATTTGAGGATTTGTAAGGCTAGAAAAGAACAAAATGAAACTGCCAGAAGGGAATGTTTTCATCTGCCAACACAAAGCAGAACAATGGGAAAAATGGCAGGCATGCTATGGTTTTGTAAAACAGATGTTGCTTCTGGTTTCTGGCCCATGTTCCTGACTAAGCCAGTTCTAAACACATCATGCAATTTGCCAGTGCTGGAGTGTGGATAGGGGACACCCCAGAGCTTTCTAGGAGCTGTATAGCTCAATGAGAAAGAGAAAGGAAGAGAGATCAACACTACACGGTCAGGTTGTTAATGCCAATGAAGGAGAAAATGTTAAGTTCTTGGATCCTCTTCCACACTGTTCAGTTCTCACCTAGTCCCTTGGGCTCTTGTGGTCTTTGCTTCTTCATCATGGAGGGAGAGGTTTGGTAATGGGTTCTTACTGTACCCGAACTCTACCAAGGTATTGAAAAAGTGTGTATAATCAGCCATTTTAATCCTTGTTAAAGCAGACAATATAAAAAGTTAAATAACCCCAGGAATCCCACTTGAAAAGTGAGTTTATAAGAAGATTTTAAGATTAAGCAAAAATAATGGCGTTAGTCTTGGTCTCAGGATGTAGAGACCATGCAAGTCAAAGGAAGCCAAATTTGATAATGTAAAAATGAAAGCACTTCAGAAAATAGCTTTGTAACAAAATTCTCAGTGGCAGTCCAGGCTTCAGATAAATACTTAATATTTTGGGAAATTCACCCCAGTGGTAAATCTAAAACAGTTGATGTTCATCCCCATTGAGACTAGATAGAAAAGGCTGGGGAATCACATAATGCTTTTGTACCTGATAGGATACTTTCATTGCAAGCAACGGAAACAAATATGGCTAGCTTAAGCAAAAAGAAAATTTATCAGAAGGATCTTGATGAGAAGGCAGAAGCCAGGCTTAAAATTTGGCAGTTCCAGGTATCTAAGCAGCAGAAAGTTCTCAAAGAGCCTCTGCCACTGAAATAGTTGCATACAATCATTTGTATGCTTTACTCAAATTTCCCAGTCCCAGAGAGAGCCTACTGAGGTTAATTGGGTCACATATCTGCCCTTCTGATAGAGAAAAGTGGAGCCACCTTGGCTTACAATCTTTCTAAGAACAGTCCATTAAAGAGAGATAATTTCATAGAAGGATATCAGAAATTGTTATAAAAGGATGATGGATGTTGGGAGTGAAATAAACAAAAGCAAACACCTGACTTATTTTTTTTTAATCTTGATGTAATAATTTTAATGCAAAAACAACTATGAGCTATTGTGACAGATACATATAAAGAGAGAGTAAGGCAAACCCACCGTGATTTTATGTGTCCACTTGACTAGGCTGTAGGGTACCCAGACACTGTTGGGTCTGTGAGGATGGTTCCGGATGAGATTAACATTTGAATCCACAGACTGAGTAAAGTAGATTACCCTCCCCAGCAGGGGTGGGCCTCCCCTAGTCATTGAGGGCCTGAAAAAAAAAAAAAAAAAAAAAAAAAAAAACGCTAGCCTTCCCATAAGTTAGACAGAACTCCTCCTGCCCAACTGCCTTGGGCTGGGACATCAGTTCCTCCCTGACTTTAGATTTGAACTGAAACATTGGCTCTTTCTGGGTCTCAAGCAGGACAGCATTCAGAGTAGAACTACACCATTAACTTTCTTGGGTCACCAGCTTACCAGCAGCAGATCTTGGGATATCTCAGGCTTCATAATTGTATGAGCCAATTCCTTATAATACATACTTTCCTCTCTCTCTCTCCCCTTTTCTCCCTCTAGGTAGGTAGGTAGGTAGATAGGTAGGTAGGTAGGTAGGTAGGTAGGTAGGTAGGTAGGTAGGTAGGTAGATAGGTAGGTAGGTAGGTAGGTAGGTAGGTAGATAGATAGATAGATAGATAGATAGATAGATAGATAGATAGATAGACGGATCGATCTCCTATTGGTTCTGTTCTTCTGGAAAACCCTAATACACTCACCTCTCCAAAGTAAGGATATTAAAGCACATGTTTTTCCTCCCATGCTGTACTTCAAGTAGCTTACATTGTTCTATAGTCATTTCACTAATACTGTATATCATTTGTCTTCCTGTAGTCTAATGAAACAGGCCCCAGACTTATCATTGGAAAACTAATTTGAAGTTCTAGCTGTGACATAATTTAGTCTTGGGAAAATTGGAAAAACTTTTAACCTTCAGTTTTCTCATCTGCGAGATTTGGACAATAACACCTTTAAAGCATAACGGTTTTGAGGAGTAAATGACAAAACTAATGGAGAAGTATCCAGCTGACACCTAGTAAACAGTAGGTATTTAATTAATGTTTATTACGTCTAATATAATGTATACATCAGGGCAGGGTCCATGTCATCTACTTTCTTGTCTATACTCCCCTAAGTGCTGAGCATAGTAGACACTTAATAAATACTTGTGAGTGTATTAGCCTGTTTTCACCCTGCTAATAAAGACATACCTGAGACTGGGTAATTTATAAAGAAAAAGAGGTTTAATGGACTCACAGTCCCACATGACTGGTGAGGCCTCACAATCATGGCAGAAGATGAAGGAAGAGCAAAGAGACGTCTTATACGGGGGCAGGCAAGAGAGCTTATGCAGAGGAACTCCCCTTTATAAAACCATCAAACCTCATGAGACTTATTATCACAAGAACAGCATGGGAAAAGCCCACCCTCATTATTCAATTGCCTCCCACCAGGTCCCTCCCCATGACATGTAGTGATTATGGGAGCTACAATTCAAGATGAGATTTGGGTGGGGACACAGCCAAACCATATCAGTGAGTAATGATGACATATACTGATAGAAATGCTTTATTATACACACTCCTATGTGCATGGAATAAAAAGTGTGAATGAGTGGAGTCAACCAAATAATATCAGCCACTACCACACAGCATGTGATTGCAGCACAGACATGAGCAATTGGACAAGACAGCTGCAGCCTTCTAGAAAGAGGAATTCAACACCCTGCTGATAAAAGTGTGATCTTCAAGATAAGTGACAGGGCTGATACTATGTGTGGGGATGTGTGATACAAGAGATTTTCTATTATCTTCAGATAATCAAAATTGAAATCAAAGCTGGTCATTTCTTAAATGTTATTGACAGAAGCTCTACTGAGCATGCCATATTTTACAGTCTCCACTAAAGGTCATTTCTCAGTGAAAAATAATCTGCTAACAATTGAGAAAGTTAATATTTGTGTCTCAAATCCCAAGATTTTAAGGATCAACTATTCTAGTGTAACCCTAACTATTCCTTTGAATTGTGTTTACACAACCTGAAAATAAACAGGTTTTTTTGATGATAAATAACAGAATTAATAGAATGAATTGGTTATGTTGACATTGTGAGGACACAGCCACAGAGAAAGATGCAGAGTACTAATTCCTGATGCAAATATTACATTTTCTAATGTCTAGCAAAATTTGAAATCAGTTAAAAGAAAAAGCCCCATCGAATAAAAAGTATAAAATATAAATTCCTTAATATTCCAATCCCATCATTTTGGGAAAACTGAGACTCAGAAAGAATACAAAAATTTCCCATTTTTATAGGACTAGTTTTGAAGATGATCCAGATTATCTGATCATTCTTTCACCAAATATCACTTAAGTATCATCTGGTAACAGACATTATTCTAAATGCTAAAGATGCAGACAGAAAAGGACAGTGCTCTCATAAAACTTATGTTACCATAAGTTAGTAAACAAATAAATAAGAGAGTCCTAGAAAATAAGGAGTGCTATAAAGATAACAATCTGACCAGGCACAGTGGCTCCCAGCACTTTGGGAGGTCGAGGCAGGTGGATCATTTGAGGTCAGGAGTTTGAGACCAGCCTGGCCAACATGGTGAAACCCCATCTCTACTAAAAAACACAAAAATTAGCTAGTTGGTAGTGTCGTGCACCTGTAATCCCAGCTACTCAGGAGGCTGAGGTGGGAGAATCCCTTCAGCCTGAGAGGCGAAGGTTGAGGTAAGCCAAGATCAGGCCACTGCACTCCAGTCTGGGCAAGAGAGTGAGACCCTGTCTCAAAAAAAAAAAAAAAAAAAAAAAAAAGTGCTAGAGGGTGATGTGGATACCTCTTTAAAGGGAGTTTTCAGCCAAAACCTCTCCAAGAAAGCAACATTTAGCTGAATCAATGATCACAAAGAACCAGTCTTATGCATACTTGAGGAAAATATGTTCCAAGCAAAGAAACAGCAGGTGCAAAGTCCCTGGAATGGCACACACCTGATAGAATTGAGGGACAAAGAGAAACCAGTGTGGCTGGAGAGTATGCATAAGAGGAAAAGTGGCATAAGACTGAGGTGTTTATAGCCATAATGAGAAATTGGGATTTTATTTGAAAAGTAAAAGATATTCCCAGTCTAATGTTCTCAAAGTCCCTTATCATGAAGCTGAACTTTTTCTGGCAATAAATGGCTCCACTTCTGCAAAAATAACTAAAATGCAGCTTTGACTCCTTTGCTGTAGGGTTTCATTTATCTGTAACATTTATCTGTTCAGTAAGCCAAATGGTTCCATAAAACAGATTTTCTTGGATGGCCCAATCCATTTAACCTACGGAAGGTGTGCCATTTGTTTCCCCTGAGTTAATGCAAAGTTGTATGTCCAACTTGGACATTATGTAGTCGTCTGGGAAGGGAAAGCCCAGCCAGTGAGTAATGATGGATGGCTTGCCTCTGAGGAGCATACTTCCTCAATGAATCTGTACCAGCAGCGCTGGGCCTTCCAGCTTTTTCCCTGGAACAGGGGCCAACTTCACAGCCTCCTTAGAGGCAAAAAACATTTTTTCTCACATTTTTTTTTCCTCCCTGAGAAACACAGAGAGACGGCTCTGTTTTAAATCAAGCCCCCAATCCAAGGCTTGCCTGCGTGCTATATTGGAAGGTAAATGAAACATGTGAAAATTGTTTTGACTTAACACCCAATGGAGTTCGAAACTCATTCAGGCATTCAGTGAGTCATTGAGGCAAGTGGTGATCATAGGAATGGCCAAAATAAAATGCTATCACAGGTCATTTTCATTTTGCCCCTCTGGTAATTATTTGTTATAGCAAATAGGACCCATTTATATGTGCAGTTTTCTACTAGCCTCTCACCTAGATTAATTCCTCCACAGCATCAATTCCATCTCTAGATGAGGATCTATTTTATAAATCTTTATCCCATCTATCTCTGCCAAGCAAAAGGAAGAGAGAAACTAGAAAATCACAAAGCACAGGTCTTGGTCTTGATCTCAACGTGAGAAAACAGGCCTTTCCTTTGTAGCTGTATTCATTCTACAAAACTTAATTATCAAACTCATAAGGTCTCAGAAGTAAATCAGACACTGAACAAAAATAATGATCATTCTAGGGAACATTAATTATAAAACAATGTTCCACGAAAAGAACAATAATAATAACAAAGTACCATTTATTTATACACTTATTTAATGCCAGCCACCATGTTATAAGTGCACTAAATGTATTCTTTTATATATTCCTCAATATGACCCTCTGAAATGGGTGACCTACAAAGGGACAGAAGTGTAATTCTGGTCTTTATGACTGCAAAGCATATACTCTTAACCCAAATTGGAAGATATGTTAGTTATAAACTTTTTGTTGGAAGTGAAAAGTTAATGCTATGTTAGGTGAATTAAAAAGTGATCATTCTTCTCTGCGTTATCTCCTATATTGGGATCAGAAAACTATAGCCTGCTGGCCAAATCCTGCCCACAACCTGATTTTGTAAATAAAGCTTTATTAGAACATGGCCTTACCCATTAGTTTATATGTGTTCTATATAGCTGTTTCTATAGCTGTTTTAATGCTACAACAGTAGAGCTTAGTAGAGAACATCTGGCCTACAAAATATAAAATAATTATTGTCTTGCCCCGTACAGTAAATATTTGCTGTAGGATTTCATAAAACTAAAACTAAAGATACAGACAGAAAACTGTGTGGTACAGAAAACCCCTGCCCCATATCTCCAGTAATTCCCTTCACATGAAGATTTAGCTTTTCTGTGTCCTGGGGTATCCCTGCCATAAACAAATGGCTAAACAAAATGGATATTTTGCATAGTGTAGTTGATGTTGTTGATGCCCTTGGCAAGATTTGCTTTACCTGATAGTAGTGTCTTCATTCTCCAGCTGTTCTGAGTCTGACTAATAGCAGCTCACAGATGCATTCTTCTTATGAGAATCCCCCTTAGCAACCTGAGTGGAGTCACCCCCCGAAAATGCTTGAGAGGTTTTGCTGTCCTTCCAGGGGCAACCCATCACCAGTGATGAATGGATATTAGAATAATAGAATATAAAATGCTAGCTCTTCCTTGCCTCAAAGTAGGACAAGCCTGTGGTGCCAAAATCCAGAGCTTCCTGGGGAATCAGGCAGAGCTTTTTCCCCACGGTCTCCTGCTCTCCTGCTTCCTTCATTTCTTCACGGATTTCACCTGGGAGCCCTTCCTCACCAAGTCCCTTGCTGAAGAATCCCAGTTGTAGGTTCCACTTCTTAATCACCTGCTTAATACACATGGTGTATACATGGGAGACGTATTTATTTATTTATTTATTTATTTATTTATTTATTATACTTTAAGTTCTGGGGTACATGTGCAGAACGTGGAGGTTTGTTACATAGGCATATATGTGCCACAGTGGTTTGCTGCACCCGTCAACCGGTCATCTACATTAAGTATTTCTCCTAATGCCATCCCACCCCCCGACAGGCAGTGATGTTCCCCTCCCTGTGTCCATGTGTAGGAGAAGCATTTATTATGTCTATACATAATTTAAGAGAAATGCATGGCAACATGGCGTGTATTATGCAATGGAGTTGGAAAGGAAGAGATGGAAGGAAGGAGATGTGGCCTAGTGCTATTCTACTATAAGTTGGTGCAATCCTCTATTTCTTTCCTTTCCCCACCAGGAACATTAACTGTCACCCCTAGGACAGCACATTTTCTGGCTCCAGGCTTGATGACCATAGACGCCAAAAGAAGCTTTCATCAGGTTGACTACATTGACAGATGCTGTAAGCTTTGTCAGGCTACCCCCAGTCAGCAGCAGGCTCAGAAAGAGAGGCAAACGACAACTGAACATAAAAGAAATGGTCCACTTAAAAATGTGTTTTGTATCTGCTTCCCAGCCTGACGTGCATGTTGCCATGTCGACCTCAGAAACTTACTGGGGTGAAGAAAATAAGTACAGTTTTTTCTTCTTTAAATCAGTGCACAAGTTCTCATACACTTTTTAGCTAAATTATGTTCCTCACTCTATTCTTTTGCTTAGATTTCTATAAGACTTAAAAAAAAAACCTTCTTGGGGTCCCTCTTTGCTGCCACATTCCACCCCACTGCACCCCATGAGATACCGTCCTCTCCTTCCAACACATTCACACACCCCAGTATCCACAACCCATTGGAATGTCTGTTAATAAACGCCCTGAGGCATTCTCTTTAGCTGAACAATTAAGAAAAATTTCTAAGAAACTGAACCATGTGTGACCTAAATTGGCTTTCAAAATGCTTTTTAGAGCTGAGGGAGCTGCATTTGCGGCATAATCGCCTTCCACCTTGACATTAATTATGCACCATGGTGTTTAGAGAGCAACTCCGAGCCAGGAATACAAGTGTTTGTAAAGTAAACATGTCAAGCAAAACAGAACATTGTAAAATGAAGAAAATGTTAAATCCAAGGCTGTTATGATCCATTTCTCTACTCTTTTCTCGGTGGTTGTTCCTCATAAATCTTCTACATTCACCTACAAAGGACTGGCATTTCCTTCCTCAAAAAGAGATAAGGTGACTCAACAATACTTATAGTTTGGATTTCTTGAAAGAGAAAAAGAAAAAAGAAGGTGCTTTTTTCCACTTTGTGGTTGAAAATAAAAAGGACTTGCTGATTTAAAGAGTTGCACAGCCTTGGGGAGCCTTTAGGAAGCATTCTGTAAAGGAACAATTCTGTTTCTACACAGCCATGTGAACTGCAATTTCATTCCCTTTCTTCGTTATCAAGGACATTTGCATGACAGCAGGGCCCTAACAGTTCCTGAGTTTACCTATTCCTAATCCTTATTTCTTCCTTTAGTATCATTAGCCCTTGTAGGTGACACCTTTATTAATTGTTACACATAAAGCTTCAATGTCACAAAGGATCCCAGGTTTAGCAAGATACTTAATGAAGATATTCCACTATTTATAAGGAAAAAAATCCCAAGACAGTATCCAAAATATTCAAAAGATTCCAGTAGTTTTCAAAATATTTTAGCATCTATTCAACTAAATCTCATGACAAAGCCCAATTAAAAAACAAACAAGGGTCAGGCACAGTTGCTTATGCCTGTAATCCCAGCACTTTGGGAGGCCAAGACGGGCGGATCACAAGGTCAGGAGTTCAAGACCAGCCTGACAAACATGATGAAACCCCGTCTCTACTAAAAATACAAAAATTAGCCAGGCGTGACGGCACGCACCTGTAATCCCAGGTAATCAGGAGGCTGAGGCAGAGAATTGCTTGAACCCAGGAGGCGGAGTTTGCAGTGAGCCTAGATCACACCACTGCACTCCAGCATCGGCGACAGAGTGAGATTCCATCTCAAAATAAAACAAAACCAACAACAACAACAAAATAGGCCAGGTACAGTGGCTCAAGCCTGTAATCCTCGCACTTTGGGAAGCAAGGGTGGCAGATCACTTGAGCCCAGGAGATTGAAACTAGCCTGGGCAAAATGGCAAAATCCCATTTCTACAAGAAATAACAAAAAAGTAGCCAGGCATGGTTGTAGGCCTCTGTAGTCCAAGCTACTCAAGAGGCTGAGGTGGGAGGCTCACCTGAGCCTGGGAGGTTAAGGCTGCAGTGAACTGTGATCATTCCACTGCACACCAGCCTAGGAGACAGTGTGAGACAGTATCTCTGAAAAAAAAAAAAAAAAAAAAAAAAAGGAGAGAGAGAGACAAAAGTGGAGCAGCCCAGTTGAGACAGACGCTACCCACTGTACACACATCCATCCCCCATGGTAATAGTGTCAACAACTTCAAAGAACTCTCAGAGTACCTGCCAAGCTCAGTCTGGAAATCAATGGTTTAAACCGTACACAATACATTGTTGTCTTCTAGATGAAGGATTTATGCTCACTGACAATAGGCCCATTAACTTTCCTTTTAAAACCATTCTACAGAAAATCATCTCCATCTAATAAGATTTCACTCACTGGATGACAGTTGAAATACACTTTTCTGGGAAACATTGCCTTTATGTCTTTAGACATACACATTGATAAAACATCTCCACCAGGAATCTCAAGTTGGTAGAACCTGTGAATACATTGGAAGATTATAACATTGAAGAAAAGTAAAAACATCAAGGAAGTACTTATTGCTGTGAAACCCACAAAACTCTTTAAAAAGTCATAGCTCTCTACAGGTGAAAATATTCACATTTTCTTTGGAAATAAAATACATTTCCTTAGAAAGGAAATTAGCAAGTGCCTGAGACTTGTGAATGATAATTGGAGCTAACCAGAGGTTTTACAGTGACTGAAAAGGGTAATTCTATAAACTCAAGTGTAGAGTAAGATACAGGAAGATGATTTACTCAGTAAGAGATAGACCAATTCATATGAAATTCAAAGGAACTAAGATAATGTTTAGCTAGCAAAGAAATAACATAGAAATTGAATTGCATTTATATATTTGAAATTCCATTAAGTAAGAGAAGAAGTAGCCTTGTTTTGTGTTGCCCCAAGAGGAAAGTGAGTGGAGTTTACAAAAGGCCA
Organism: Rhinopithecus roxellana; assembly: GCF_007565055.1. NCBI lineage: Eukaryota > Metazoa > Chordata > Mammalia > Primates > Cercopithecidae > Rhinopithecus > Rhinopithecus roxellana. The sequence goes on along the minus strand of NC_044553.1, from coordinate 140,028,317 downwards.
GATTTTACACTAACATAAAAAAAGCCTTTCAAACTACAGTTGCCAGGTGATTGACAAACTTGAGGAGTAATGAACTTTTAATACTAGAAGGATAAAAGTAGAAACTGATAGACCTGATGGGGATTCTTAAACAGAGCTGTTGCTGGGTTTACAAGACCTTAAAAGTCCTTACCAATACTCAATACAGGTATTCTAATTTGATTGCATTAATTACTAGCAGAAGTCAAAATACATTCTATCAAAAGTCATTAAAACATTCTTATATTACCAAGAGTGCTCTAAGCCTTCATCAATTTGATGAGTGTAGCAGAATCCACGTATAACATAACAAAGACAAAAATTGGGAGCATCTTTGAGAACTCTGATGTGACTTTCCAAATGGTTGTAAATGAGTTTTTCTCCTCAACACTTAAACTCCTCCTATTGTAACCATAATAGAAGTACATTGCCTGATGTGCAGGGCAAGTCAATATGCCAAGACAGAGTTGCAGCAGAGAAAGAGGTTTTAATTGTAGGGCCACTGAACAAGGGGATGGGAGGAAACCTCAAATCCATCTCCCTCATGAGTTTAGGCTAGGGTTTTTAAGAGTTTGGGAAAGGGCCAAAGTGTGGAGATTGTTGATTGGTTGAGGAGTGCAGAGTAAAGTCATAGGACAAGGAGAAGAAGAAACTGCATTCTCATGCTGATTCTGTTTTTCTGTGAGGGTCTTTAAACATCCATCAGCTGTTCTGCTGGAATTCAAGATCCATTTAAGCAATTCTTAAACAAAAGCTTTAAGATTCTAACACCAGAGATCTACCTATCTAACATCAGAAATCCTATCTATGGGAACAATGGGGATGCAAATGGCTAGTATCTAACGTTACTTGACTTTCAGTTCCAAAGAAGTGGGTCAAAGTACAGCCTCATTAATGCTTAATCATAATTAAATTTCTGTCAAGAATTCTTGCTAACCCTGTGAGATTGGCTTTAATATCTGGTCACAGTTCATTTAGACATAAAAATAGTGTATTAGTCTGTTTTCACACTGCTATAAGGAACTACGTAAGACTGGGTAATTTATAAAGAAAAAAAGGTTTAATTGACTCGCAGTTCCGCATGCCTGAGGAAGCCTCAGGAAACTTACAATCATGGCAGAAGTTGAAGGGGAAGCAAGGCACATCTTATATGGTGGTGGTTGAGGAGTACTGCCAAACACTTGTTAAACCATCAGTTGTCATGAGAACTCACCATCAGGAGAGCAGCATGAGGGAAACTGCCCCCATGATCCCATCACCTCCTATCAGGTCCCTCCCTCAACATGTTGAGGATTACAATTAGAAATGAGTTGACACAGAGCCAAACCATATCATTTCACCCCAGTCCCTCTCAAATCTCATATCCTTTTCACATTTCAAAACTAATCATGCCTTCCCAACAGTCCTTAACTTATTCCAGCATGAACTTAAAAATCCAAGTCCAAATTCTTGTCTAAGACAAGGCAAGTCCCTTCCACTTATGGGCCTGTAAAATCAAAAACAAGTTGGTTACTTCCAATATACAATGGAGGAGCAGGCATTGGGAAAATGTTCTTGTTCCAAATGGGAGAAATTGGCCAAAACAAAGGGGCCAAGACCCCATGCAAGTCTGAAACCTGGCAGGGCACTCATTAAATCTTTAAGTTCCAAAATAATCTCCTTTGACTCCATGTCTCACATCTGGGACATGCTGACGCAAGGAGTGAGCTACCAGGCCTTGGGCAGCTCCACCCCTGTGGTTTTGCCAGGTACAGTTCCCTCAGCCACTTTCACAAGCAGGTATTGAGTGCCTGTGGCTTTTCCAGGTGCATAGTGCAGGCTGTCAGTGGATTTACCATTCTGGGGTCTGGAGGATGGTGACCCTCTTCTCACAGCTCCACTAAGCAATGCCCAAGTGGGGACTCTGTATGGGGACTTCAACCTCATATTTACCCTCTGCATTGCCCTGGTACAGGTTCTCCATGAGGGCTCTGCCCCTGCAGCAGACTTCTGCATCCAGGCATTTTCATACATCCTCTGAAATTGAGGGAGAGGTTCCAAAACTGAACTCTTGTCTTCTGCACACCCACAGGCCCAATACCACATGGAAGGTGCCAAGGCTTGGGGCTTGCACCCTCTGAAGCAATGGCCTGAGCAGTATCTTGGCCCCTATAAGCCATGGCTAAAGCTGCAATGGCTGGGACACAGGGCACCATGTCCCAGTGGTGCACAGAGCACCTGGGTCCTAGGAAAATGTTTTTGCCTCCTAGGCCTCTAGACCAGTGATGGAAGGGGATGCTATGAAGATCTCTGAAACGCCTAGAGACATTTTTCCCATTATCTTGGCTATTAACCTTCAGCTCTTCATTACTTAAGCAAATTTCTGCAGGAGGCTTGAATTTATCACTAGAAAATGAGTTTTTCTTTTCTACTACATGGTCAAGCTACAAATTTTCCAAACTTCTATGTTCCACTTCCCTTTCGAACATAAGTTCCAATTTCAAATCATCTCTTTGTGAATGCATATGACTGTACACTTTCAGAAAAAGCCAGGTCATATTTTGAATGTTTTGCTGCTTAGAAATTTATTCTGCCCAATACCCTAAATCATCTTTCGTAAGTTCAAAGTACCACAGATCTTTAGGACATGGGCAAAATGCCAGCAGTCTCTTTGCTAAAGCATAGCCAGGGTGTGACCTTTGCTCCAGTTCACAGTAAGTTCCTCATCTCCATCTGAGACCACCTCAGCTTGGACTTCATTGTCCATATCACTATCAGAATTTTGGTCAAAACCATTCAACAAGTCTCTAGGAAGTTCCAAACTTTCTCACATCTTCCTGTGTTCTTCTGAGTCCTCCAAACTGTTTCAACCTCTGATTATTATCCAGTTTCAAAGTTGCCTCTACTTTTTTAAGCATCTTTATAGCAATGCCGCAAACTCCCAGTACCCATTTTCTGTTCTTGTCCATTTTTACACTGCTATAAAGAACTACCTGAGTCTGTGTAACTTATGAAGAAGAAAGGTTTAATTGTGCATGGCTTGGGAGGCCTCAGGAAACTTACAATCAGGGTGGAAGGTGAAGGGGAAGCAAGACACATCTTACTTGGAAGTAGGAGAGGGCAGAGAACTGCCAGATACTTTTAAGCCATCAGATCTCAAGAGAAGTCACTCACCATCATGAGAACAGCATGGAGGGAACCACCCCCATGATCCAATCACCTCCACCAGGTGATTCCTTGACACATGGGGATTACAATTCAAGAAGAGATTTGTGTGGGGACACAAAGCCAAACTATATCAAATAGTAATCATATATGTCACTTTTAAAAAACATAAATATATACATTAGATTGCTATTCTACTGAAGGCATACCTTGAATAATATGGGACAACACATAAACACCCACAGAAAGAAAAATAGCGTTAAATCATAGAACCTCATGATCGTTTTTCTGGTTTTTCCCCTACACACTCTTTAACTTTGTCTGAAAAGCTCAGTATGACCTCCATAGTGTTTGGTTTCAATAAGGCTCCCTTTCCCCTCCCTTTGTAAAAATCAACAACAACAAAAAATTTCCTTCTCTAAAGGCACTTCTCTTCCATTCTACCTCAGTTCCCAAGTCACATATTTCTTCCTCAGAGAGGCCTTTCCCAACCATTCAATCTAAAGAAGTACTTCTTTTCATTTATATTTATTTGTTCTTATCTTGTTTTTGACCTAAATAATTGATTTATTTTCTTAATCTCTGAGTCTGTGCTAAATTAAAAGTTCTTTATACTTTTAATTGTATATTAAAAGTAATTGTAAATTCAAGACCAAAACCACAGAATTCTCAATACATATTTGGAGAGAGAATAAACAAGTTCAAAAACATAAGGAGAACCTTTCCTGAGGTTGATTACAAAAACATCTCTTATTAAGCTTTTCAAAATGTACAATCCACCAGGTACAGTGGCTCATACCTGTAATCCCAGTACTCTGGGAGGCCGAGGCAAGTGGATCACCTGAGGTCAGGAGTTCAAAACCAGCCAGCCTAACCAACATAGTGAAACCCCATCTCTACTAAAAATAAAAAATTAGCCAGGTGTGGTGGCGCATGCCTGCAATCCCAGCTACTTGAGAGGCTAAAGCAGGAGAATTGCTTGAACCTGGAAGGTGGAGGTTGCAGTGAGCCGAGATCATGCCATTGTACTTCAGCCTGGGCAACAATAGTGAAATGCTGTCTCAAAAAAATATATATATAATCATTTATTTTCAAATTCTTTTTTTTACGTTAGTTACCTTTGTTTTCATTTTCTTAATTTAATTATAAATTAATAATTAATTGAATAACTATTATGTGCTGATATCACACAGGTATGTGGAGTATTAGTAAATGCACATGATATCATGTACTCAAAATCTTACATTCTATTTATATTTATAATATATACTCAGACAATGCTTTCTAAAATAAGGCATTAAATGATATTCTAGACATAGAAAACATGGCATAATGTGGTACCATAGGAGAAGGATGAGAAATACCCAATATATTTCTAAGTCTCCAGTTTTTTTTAAACTTTGTGGTAGATAGATTAGATAGATAGATAGATAGATAGATAGATAGATAGATAGGCAGATAATCTTACTGCAAAATAAATGTATGTGACATATTTTGAAATGCCTGCCACAGAGTCAGCAGAATGAAGTGAGCCTGCAAAGCTATCTTTTGTAGGATAAATTTGTACCTGCATAGAATTTCCATTAATGCAGCCAGGCCTTCCCTTTCTAGGCCTTTCCAAGATCTAGGAGAGCTTAACAGAGTCTGACCCCTTTAAAGGTCTGAAAAGAAACATTTACTATTTATTCTCTCTGAGGGCTATTGCCTATGAGGCTTCATCTACCTAACAAGACCACCTTCGCTAGCCAATACTCATCCTTTCTCCCTCCCATTACCTGTCTTGCCACTATAACCTGGTTTTGGCCATGCTCTAAGCCTGAATTTTTTCTGTAACCTCAAAGTAGTATATGAGCTTTCGTACCCCATTAACAGATTGGTTCTTCATTCAGAAACCTCCCATGTATACACATTAAATAAATTTGTATGCTTTTTCCCCTATTAATCAATCTCTCATGTAAGTGATTTTCAGCAAACCTCCAGGGGGCCAACAGCCTTACCCCTCACAATATAAACATACATATGTAACTGCCCAATGGATTCACCTTGCCCACTGCCTAAACAGAGCCAATTTATCAAGACAGGGGAATTGCAGTGGAGAAAGAGTAATTCACGCAGAGCCACCTATGCAGGAGACCAGAGTTTTATTATTACTGAAATCAGTCTTTCCGAGCTTTCAATGATTTAAGTTTTTAAAGATAATTTGGCAGGTAGGGGCTTGGGAAGTGGGAAGTGCTGATTGGTCAGGTTGGAGATGGAATCATAAGGGGTCAAAGTGAAGTTTTCTTGCTGTCTTCTGTTCCTGCGGGGGATGGCAGAACTGGTTGAGCCAGGTTACCCATCTGGGTAGGGTCAGCTGATCCATCCAGTACAGGGTCTGCAAAATATCTCAAGCACTGAAATTAGGTTTTACAATAGTGATGTTATCCCCAGGAGCAATTTGGGGAGGTTCAGACTCTTGGAACCAGAGGCTACATGACCCCTCATCCATACTTTCTAATCTTTTTTTTTTTTTTTTTTTTGAGGCGGAGTCTTGCTCTGTCGCCCGGACTGGAGTGCAGTGGCCAGATCTCAGCTCACTGCAAGCTCCGCCTCCCGGGTTCACGCCATTCTCCTGCCTCAGCCTCCCGAGTAGCTGGGACTACAGGCGCCCGCCACCTCGCCGGGCTAGTTTTTGTATTTTTAGTAGAGACGGGGTTTCACCGTGTTAGCCAGGATGGTCTCGATCTCCTGACCTCGTGATCCGCCCGTCTCGGCCTCCCAAAGTGCTGGGATTACAGGCTTGAGCCACCGCGCCCGGCCCATACTTTCTAATCTTATAGCTAATTTGTTAGTCCTGCAAAGGCAGACTGGTTCCCAGGCAGGAAGGGGGTCTTTTCAGTAAAGGGCTATTATCAATTTTATTTCAAACTATGAGCTGAATTCCTTCCCAAAGTTAGTTCGGCCTATGCCTTAGAAAGAACAAGGACAGCTTAAAGATTAGAAGCAAGTTGGAGTCAATTAGGTCTGATCTCTTTTACTGTCATAATTTTCTCAGTTACAATTTTTGCAAAGGTGGTTTCACCTACATTTATGTATGTATGTATGTATATGCATATATGAGATAGGTATGTGAAAGACTAATACAAGATAGTGCACAGTAAGGGTTACATGAATATTGTAAAATAAGTTGATATTACACGTAACTTTCAATGTATCAGTAGTCTTCAGCTTATTAAATAAACTTACTAAAAGCAAATTTTCAAAAATGCTTATAAATACCAAAACATATATTTTTGTTTATTTACTAACTGTTATCTACCATATTTACTGTCCTCGCTGTTTTAGCCAGAATTTGACTTGGAAAAGAGAAAAACAATCTGTTGAAGGAAGAACCTTAGGAAGGCACCTGACTTAGATGTCAGATGAAACTTTCAGAAGATATATAGACTAAGATCTCGATAGAAATTGCTCAGGAGGACAGGCAAATGAGAAGACATTCCAGGCAGAGAGAATGTCCAGGCAGAGAGAGAAAGTGAGGAAGTGAGAAAGATGTGTCTTCCAGAAACTGAAAGAAATGCAATATGGCTGGAGTGTAGTATATTTGGGGTTGATAAGGAGCAGAGGTGGAAAATGATGAAAGTAGAGAGGTAATACAGAACCAAATCATGAGAACTCACTTAAGCCAATTTCAAAGTTTGGAGGAACTTAGCAATAAAGAGTTTCTTTTGAATATGTCATGAGCAGTAAGGAAGCTTGTTTATTGCCAAGACTACTCTTTCTTATGATGTTTAATGAGCTATTTTAAACCTGAAGCAAATATGGCAAAATGTTATGATTTACTTAAAGAGAATAGCTTTGTAAATAATATCCTTTTATATTAATATATATATTAATATAATTATAATATATAATATATATATAATATATATATATTAATAATTTTATGCTATGTTTAAATTTGCATAACACACCTTAAGAGAGGTACAGACTAATGCATAGATCAATCCAATAAATAAGGACCTCCACTTTCCACTTTCATATCTCCAGTATTATTAATGGAAGGAAATTTTGTATAAAGTCCAAACAGTGGTCCTCGTTTTAACTCTTAGAAAGCAGAGGCATTATATGTTTGGGAGTGCTTGTCAAAGCACAGTTGAAATAATGCTAGGATTTCTTGCTTACAGCAATTCATAATGTCTATCAATGTATATCAATGGAAACATGTTATATGAAAATTGTAGGCGGGAAATTGGATATGCCTGTAATATACCCAGAGGTGCATTTATGTCTATTAAGCATCTTTCTTACATAAGCCTCTACCTATTGATATTGCTGAATCATTTCTACCTGCTAACCTAAGTCCTGGCCTTCTGTGGCCAGTGGAAGATGTCTAAAATTACTGTGCATCAGTCTTTCAAGTATTTCTGAACATGTATGTGAGTAATGTATAGCCAGCATTTTCCCATTGTACTTTGCTTTTGAACTTCTAAGCATAACCCAGATGTCCAAACAAAGAAAGGTGTATGCCGGGGGGTGGGGGGGAGTTTGTCCTGTGAAGCATGAACCAGCCTCACTACTTAAGGTAGTTCTCTCCCTTTCCTTTTAACAAATTTAAGTCTCTGCTCCAGACTCTGAAGATTAGATGTCATTCTTCAAAAACAATTTATAATGTTTGTTAAGGACTTCTCAGCATTTAGTTATCAAATTACTCAAATGCTTAGCAGTCCTCAAATCATCCGTGTCATTCCAAGATCATCTCTATCAACCAGAAATGATATAAAATTAAAGAATGATTATGGGCAACCATAGTAATTATTTGGTAATGGCTAAGTTAGCAATGGCTCTATGGAATCCTTTCCAGTGCCTTTAATTCCTCAAAAATGGTGGCCATGACATTGACAACTTGACTTCTGAGACATGGTAAAATATTGGCAATGACCTATGCCCAAAAGTTCTGCTTTGAACTGTAAACAACAGAATAGTTTCCTTCTTCCATGAAACTTCAAAATATATATATAGAAGAAACACTTAGAGGCATGGTGGGATGTCTGTCTCCTTTGCATACCATAGAGCCAAGTTTCCCATCTCTAGAATATCATTTATTGCCTACCTTTATAGAGAACTATTTGTGTTTCTACTTCTGTTACTAAACAATAAACTCCTTGAATGGAAGAATTCACTAAGGTTTTTTCACCTTCCAACAGGTGAAATCCAGCAATTAACACACTGCCTGTAACAAAGTAGAAGCTCAGAAAATGTTCACCAACCAAAATTGGCTTGAAATCATCGTTTCCAGAAGAATTAGGCTTTGTGAAAAATCATTGCTGAGTCAGAAATTGGCAAGAATCATTTTGTACCCTATTGGCATGTGGTTCTCTCTCCATTTCTTTCTTCCTTTTTTTTTTTTGAGGAGTCTCGGTCTGTCGCCCAGGCTGGAGTGCAGTGGCCTGATCTCAGCTCACAGCAACCTCCGCCTCCAGCATTCAAGTGATTCTCATGTCTCAGCCTCCCGAGTAGTTGAGATTACAGATATGTGCCACCATGCCTGGCTCATTTTTTAATTATTTATTATTAGTAGTAGTAGTAGTAGAGCCGGGGTTTCACCATGTTGGCCAGGCTGTTCTCAAACTCCTAACCTCAGGCAATCCACCCACCTCGGCCTCCCAAAGTGGTGGGATTACAGGCATGAGCCACTACGCCTGGCCTCTCTCTCCATTTCAAGGTGGTTCTTTCAAAACGAATCTGCTGAGAGCAGAGCCCAGGTGTTGATGGCAGCTGGATGTATCTATTTTCATCGATTATAGAAGTTCCAAGGTGGTTAGGCTAGCAAGTTAAAATTAAGGTAAAAAAATTTTCCCAGTTCTCTAACACAAAGACGGAAGAAATCTTAAAATTAAAGTTTTAATATCTGGTGAAGACATGACATTTTAATATTACATAAGAAATAAGATTTGTCTAAATATTACAATAAGAAATAAGGTTTGTCTAAATAGTTTTGCCATGTTCCATGGAAATGAATGCTATACCAAACTTATTTCAAACAGAAATTTAAAAGTTCCTTACGAAGTGCAACAATTGAGAGCCTGCACTTTCTATTATTCTTGTGATCATCCAGCTACATACCCATGATGAATTTTCTTCATTAGTTTTGCCTTGACAGGAAAATATAGCTAGCTGAAGTGGCCGAAGCATTTACCCTTTCAAAAGTAGTATGCTAAGTTTACATGTATTCACTTTAATTCATTTTTATCCTCTTTTTTTTCCCATGTGATAGTAGAAATTGTGTTCTCCACCCATCACTACAAAAATAGTCATCAAAAATATCTCAAAACATAACGGGTCAGAAGTTCTATGACACCCAGTACAACGAGAATGTGAAGAATCTTATTTACAAATATGGTATGTAAGTTATTCTAGGAAATGAGGGTTCTAACTACCACATAGGTCAAATGTATTGCTGCTATTGGGAAAAGGAGAGAGTCTGACTGGTAATAGTCATCATGGTTTTAATGAGAGTTGGAGAGGAAGGTGTGAAGGGAAAACAAAGTGGCATAAAAACCCTTGGAGTTTTCAGAGAGCCAGAAGAATAAAAATTAACCTGGAGCGCAGAAGAACTGATGCAGAAAAACAACCTGAAAGCCATGGAGAGAAGTATAGGAAAATTCCAAAGATTTCCCTGAATATGTGTAACTGCAATTCCCTACCAAACCTAGAGCATGATTCATGATTTAGAAATAATTTGGGCTTGTTTTTTCCTCATTGTGAAAGTAGTAATTCCCCTGTGTTAAAACTGTGAAAAACAATTTAAGGAGTAACTATTACCCATTATTTAAATCCCCAAAGATAACTTCCATGAAAGTTGTGCTGTATATCCTTCCAGATATAGATACATATTTATGTTTTATGTAATTGAGAACATATTAAATATACAATTTTTATGTTCTACATTTGTTTTTCCATTACCATTAAAAACTCTCTTAATACATCATGTTATGGATGTAATATTGTGTTAAATAGCTCAATGTTAAATATTTTTGTTCTTTCCAATGATTCACAATGATTTTTTTAAAAACCACTGGGAATTTATGATCACCAAATCTGGAAGCAACTAAGATGTCTTTCAGTAAGTGAGTGGATAAACTATGGTATATCTATAGAATATAACACTACCCAGCAATGAAAGGAATCAGATATCAAGTTCATTGCAAAGACATGAATGAATCTTAAATTCATAATGTATATTTGCTAATAGGTTGGGGAAAAGGTTCTGACCTAAATAACTAGAAATGACATAAACGCCTTGTAAGACTGAAGGCAAAAGAAAATACACATAAGCATTCTACTCTCACTGATAAAATTGTCTCCAGGGGGTTATGAATTGACAATTCTAAAACCATTATATATATGTAGGGGATTGGTCAGGGTGGTGAGAGAAATTATAAGGATAAAGTTATAGGAAATAGACACAAACTTTCTTGGAAGGCCAGGAGGTTTGCATAGCTTCAGCAAAAGATTTGGCTGAAGGCAGCCTAATCCTCTTTACCTTGAGTTGATAGCAGAAGAGAAAATAACAAGGGAATGTAGGGGAGTTTATCTGAACAGCTTGTTTACTCATGTGGTCCTAAGAACAACCCTTGATCATCTGTGGGCCCATGACTACTGTCTACTCAGGAGGTTGGCAATCTTAATTACCCTCTCGTGGTGTTTACTCGAGACCTTTGTCATTTAATCTGTACTAAATAAATGCAAACATCACCAGCTAATTGAAGTGGAAGCTGCAGACTCAGGCAGCAGAGCCCCTTAGCCACACCGATAGGCAAAATATCTGTGTCAGTGTACATCTTTCATCCATTGCTGGGTCAGGGTCTGCAGATAGACCTGGCGTATATATATTGGAATTGAAGAAATTAAATAAATACATAGTGAATGATGAGAATCAGCTTTCTCACTGTTAAAGTATAAGGTTACAAATAAACCAGAGGTAGAAACTAAATGATCCATGTAGCAATAGATTAAAGACATCAGCATGAACTCAAATTTAGCTTAATATAGATATGGATGGTTATATATTTATTATTTATAGCTATGTATATGATCAGGGGTTAGTATATACGCATATATTTCCTTGCTTTGTCAACTGAAAGAACCTAGAAACACTGACATTTAGTAGCAACAAGCCCACTTAGTGCCTGAATCTTTGTTTCTAATACTATTTTTCAATACAAGGACAAGGGCTCCTTGGATGAATTGCTGAATCTGGGACTGGGGCAAGAAATACACAAGATGACCCTGGAGCATATAGTCATACCACAAAGTAAGAAAGAGCTTTAAAAAATACAACGATAAGACATGTCAAAATGACACAGACATCAACTAAAAGAGCTTTCAGCAGTCAAAGTTGAAACAATTTAACTAACAAAATAAAGTAATATTGGATTTTTAGCTCAAAACATAAAATAACTATCTATGCATCTATACCCTTATAAATAAATGTTAAATAAACTTGTTAATAGGAGAAAAATAGATATGTCTTCCATAAGGAAATATAACAAGTAATTTATGTAAATATTCTGCCCTTACATTTGACAATTAATTTTCTTATTCTTAAACGGGAACTACTTTCAGTGACTTTCTTCCAAAGAGTACACTGGGAGAAGGGGAAAGAAAAGAGTAACTTGACAGTAGAGAAACATGATAAACACTCCCTTAACCAGGTGACCAAAGTCAAACTCAACAGTGATGCCATGTTAATAGTAAGCACCCTTGAAAAGATGTGATGATAATGGCACTTTATCTCTGTGGTCTTCCTTCCAAAACCCACAAGTTCCATCTAATCACATTTTTAAAAACCAGAAAAATTTCAATAAAGGGACATCCTATAAAACATGTAAGCAGTAGGCCGGGTGTGGTGGCTCACGCCTGTAATCCCAGCACTTTGGGAGGCCGATGCGGGTGAATCACGAGGTCAGAAGATCGAGACCTTCCTGTCTAACACAGTGAAACCCTGTGTCTACTAAAAACACAAAAAATTAGCTGGGTGTGGTGGTGGGAGCCTGTAGTCCCAGCTACCCAGGAGGCTGAGGCAGGAGCATGGCGTGAACCTGGGAGGCAGAGCTTACAGCGAGCCGAGATCACGCCACTGCACTCCAGCCTGGGCGACAGAGTGAGACTTCATCTCACCAAAAAAAAAAAAAAAAAAAAAATGTAAGCAGTACTCCCCAAAACTATCAAGGTCATCAAAAACAAGAGAAGTCTGAAAAACTCACAGCTTAGAAGAACCTAAAAAGACATGATGACTATATGTAATGATAACCTAGATAGGATCCTGGAGCAATAAAAGGTCATTTGATATAACTAAGGAAATCTGAATACAGTGTGCATTTTAGTTACTATCAATATTGGTTCATTCATTGGGACAAACGGACCTTACCAATATTTATATTAGGGGAAAATGGATGTAGTACGTATGGACACTTTCTATACTATCTTTGCAATTTTTCTGTAAGTCTAAAACTATTCTAAAGTAAAACATTATGTTTTAAATAATTAAGAATAATATTTCGGCCCCAAAGAGTTGTTCATAGTTCTGATTATTTTCTGAGAACTGGAATTACTGATTAGAAGTAAATGAATATTTTAAGGGGCCCTATTGCCAATTACTTACCATTACTTTTGCACTAATTTAATATGTCAGTGACAACATTTGAGAGAGTCTGTCCCTCTGTAGGAGCCCTGATTAAAAATGACTTAGATGTTGAATCTTCCTCACAGAAGCCAACTAGTCAGAAAGGGATAGCTTTATTCAACCTGAAGTGTAATAAGTCAGTATAACCTAGAGGATAAGTGCTCAGGGTTGAATGATGCTGCATGAATTTGTATATGGCTCCACTATTTTCTTACTGTGACTTTGGGCAAGTTATGTAGCTGCCTTAATCCTTAGTCGTTCTTACCTGTAAGATGACAATAACCAAATAACTCTACTATATGGTTTTGAGGACAATTAAATAAGGTAATGCATACCACCTAATTAGTACCATGGCTGGCACAAAGTAAGTACTTGCTCTCAGTTATTGTTATTGGTTTTTCCTTGTTCACTCATTTATTCAACAAATACTTATTGAAGAACCACTATGTGTTAAGCACTCTGGAAGGTTCTGGAGAAACAGTGGTCAACAAGACACAATCCCTGCCTCTAAGGAGCTTACAGTCTTGCAGTAAAGTCCCAGACATGCACAAGAAATCACAGTCTCATGGATGAGCATGCAAACAGACATCCTGATTCCAGGAAGCAGTGGAAGCATATGGCATGATCATGATCAAGAAAGCCTCCCCAGGGAAGTGGACAGATGAGCCAAAATCTAAAGGATTTTGTAGGATTTAACCCAGTGTTGTACTGAAGCCAGCACACACCCGCTCTCTAGGACCCATTGTGCAGATTTCTTCCCAATTTTGTGTCCAAAGACATCACATGGGTAGCTTGATCAAAGTCATGGTGAGAATGTTTGTACCATGAAAACCATCAAATGCCGCAAATCTGGGATCCTCTTCTTCCCCTCTCCCAAAGGCAGTTGTTAAATGTTTACCAGCAAAACACTGCATTAACCAATCAAATTCTGAAGGACGAATGTGGAGGGAAGCAAGGAGCATGGTGGATTTGAGAAACTGAGAGGTGTTTGTCTGAGCTAGAGCAGGAAGGGATTATAAGGATAAAGAACAAGTGGGAACCAAATCATGTAGCCCTTTGTAAGCCAAACTAAGATATTTAGAATTTTTTTCTGAGGGCAATGGGGAGCCACTGAAGGGTGTAGGGCAAGGGATCAGATGTGGTTTGCACGTTAGAAAGATTCCCTCTGGATTTGAAGAGCATAGTATAATTGAGAATAGACAGGGTGTGCTTAAGATTTTATGGATATATAGATGACTTGGATTTGATAATTATCTTTGTCTCCACAGGGTGGTATAATTAAAGTGTTATTATCAGTTAATATATCAAAATGTTTGTATATTTTTGTGTTTCCTACCTGGATTTTTTTAAAGTTACTTTCTTAACAAACTATCACAAAACAGTAGACTGAGACTTAACACTTTTGACAGTTTTATTACATTTCTAACAGTTCCTAGAAAATTTTCTTCTTCCCAATCCTATATTTATGAAGAGAGCAAGACCTGAGACTGTGAAATAAATGAAAAGGTTGCTGAAGGGAACAAGGTAAAAGATAACAGTCTGAACATGGGTAGTAGTTGTTGTGGTTGTGGCAAATGGCTTTGAAAAATGTTTAGGAGGTAGTTCATAATGATGGCATGAATGAGGAGAGTGAGCGGCAAAGAAAAGTGAAGAAAAATGCTCACATATCCAGCTGGGCAGTGGTTACTTACACCACAAAATAGGAACCAATAGAGAAATAGTAATTTAGGGTCAGAATAATACAGTCCAGAAAACACGGGGTATGGTGGTGAAAGGGGGTAAAAGAATGTGTTTGTTCAATTATTGAGTTTAAAATGTCTTTGCAAGTTCTAAGAGAAATTGTGCAGAACTCAGTTGTGCATGTGAATATGGAGCTCAAGGAAAGAGGAAAGAAAAAGCACCTTAAAAAACAAGGCATGACCAGATACAGTGGCTCATGCCTGTAATCCCAGCACTTTGGGAGGTTGAGGCAACAGAATCACTTGAGGCCAGAAGTCCAAGACTAGCCTAGGAAACATAGCAAGACCCAATCTCTACAAAAAAAGAAAAAATAATAATAACCAAATGTAGTATTGTGTACCTGTAGTTCCAGTTATTCAGGAGGTGGAGGTAAGGAGGATTGCTTGAGCCCAGGAGTTGGAGGCTGCAGTGAGCTCTGATTGCACCACTGCTCTCCAGCCTGAGTGACAGAGCGAGATCCTGTCTCTAAGAAAAGGCATGAAAAGTCTTCTTCCAGCATCTGGACACAAAGAAAGAGAATGAAGCCTTTTGGAGCCAAAAGACGCAAGCACATCTTCAAAAAAGAAGAGCGAGTCGGCAGTGTCAAATATCGTAGAGAGGTCAAAAAAGAGTTAAGACATTCTGTCTTTGCTGCTTCTAAATGAGAATGAAGACCATTCTCAGGAATCAGACTAAACATTCCAGAAAATGTCAATATCACTCTGAAGGACTCACAGTTACGAAGGGCCCCAGAGGAACTCTGCAGAGAGACTTCAATTCGTGTTAATGTAGAACTCGGGTTACTTGGAAAGAAAACACAGGCTTCAAGTTGACACAGTGGAGAAATAGACAGGAATTTGCTCTGGTTCACACTATTAATAGTCATGTACAGAATAGGATCCAGAACATTACACTAGGCTTCCATTACAAGATGAAGTCTGTGTGTGCTACAAGATGAAGTCTGTGTATGCTCACTTCCTTCTCAGCATTGTCATTCAGAAGAATGGGTCTCTTGTTGACATCAGAAATTTCTTAAGTGAAAAATGCATCCACAGGGTTCAGTTGAGGCCAAGTGTGGCTTGTTCCATCAGTATCTCAAGCCCTCCTCAAAATGAAAGAGGAGTTCATTTTTGAAGGTAATGACAGTAAACTTGTACCAAATTCAGCTTCTTGGATTTAGCAAGTTACAGCAGTTAAAAACAAGGATACCAGAAAATTGTTGGATGGTATCTATGTCTCTGAGAAAGGAAGAGTTCTGCCATCTGATGAATAAGGTGTCAGAGTTATCCAGCTATGAAACAAGAAGATGCTGGATGATTCCTAAGACCTATTTTTGATATATTAAAATGCAATAAAAGCTCTCTATTGATAGAAAAAAATGGAAGGAAGGGGTGGAGGAAAGGAGAAAGGGAGGAAGAAAGGAAGGAAGGAAGGAAGGAAGGAAGGAAGGAAGGAAGGAAGGAAGGAAGGAAGGAAGGAAGGAAGGAAGGAAAGAAAGAGGGACTAGATTTAGTAGTAAGGCTCTCTCCTTAGCAGCCACCTACAAAGCCATTTCTGAAGAATGGCTGGGGAAAAGGTCAGATTGTAGAAGAGTTAAAAATAGCAAAGATAGACTATTTTTAGCTTTGGCTTATGTTTTCTGCCTAGCAAGGTCAAACCATGTAACAAAGATATGACCTAGCCCAGTACTTCTGAGACTCTTCTACCAAAATATTGCTTATATCAAAATGGGGTGTGAATCTATGCATGTCTAGGGGTATAGGATCCTACAACTACAAAATTTCTCTAACTTCATCCAATTTGTGTTTGTTATAGCAGTTTTCAGCCCTAAAAAAATCTTGTGAAAAAAAACCATACTCCCAGGAAAATGTAAGATATTTAAACGGTGGCCTCAGGGAGTTCTGCAGGGTGCATATAAACACTAGTTTGAGAAGCAAGGACTCACTCCAAGTTTTGTGTAGGAAAATGTACCTTTATTTCAATTACTTCACAGAGATTGTGTCACAGTTTACCCCAGGAGTGGTGGCTCACACCTGTAATCCCAGCACTTCGGGAGGCCAAGGCAGGCGGATCATGAGGTCAAGAGATCAAGACCATCCTGGCCAACATGGTGAAACCCCGTCTGTACTAAAAATACAAAAAAAATTAGCTGGGCATGGTGGCACGTGCCTGTAGTCCCAGCTACTCGGGAGGCTGAGGCAGGAGAATCTCTTGAACCCGGGAGGCAGAGGTTGCAGTGAACGAAGATCATGCCACGTCACTGCACTCCAGCCTGGTGACAGAGCGAGACTCCACCTCAAAAAAAAAAAAAAAAAAAAAAAGAAAAGAAAAGAAAGAAAGAAAGAAAAGAAATGACACAGAAAAGGGGAAGTTATCCAAGAAGGCAAGAAGGCAATGTTGACCTGGAGAACAGATGCTGGACCAAAGTAGAACTCACATTCTACTCCTGGATCACCGTAAAATGATAGTACAAGTTTGGGCAATCACTTAAAGGCTGTGAGCCTCAGTTTCTACTTCTGTGAAATAAAGGAGCTGATGTGCACGCTTAGTAAATTCCTTTCCCATCATAACTTTCTTCTCTGTTTGCCAATGTTAACATTAAATGGGCTGAAAGGAAAGGAACAGAGAAGTTAAAACCCTTTCAGAACCAGTGCTAAATGCAACTATGTTCAAGAATTTTGAACTATGTTCAAAGAGTAACAATTTTCCTACAAGGCTGCAGTTCCAACACTGCTTTATTTAGCTATAAATTTTCACAAAAATGGGTCTCTATCCAGATGTTACTGCCTGGCCAAAAATATGAATCAAAACAAAGAGAATTGCATAGTCTCTGTTTTGGCTTTTCACATGTATAACATTCCTCAAATGCACAACAGCCAACATGCAATTATTCAGTTTGCAAATGTTTATTAAATACCCTACTATTCAATTACATATAGTTCACCTTATGGGAAATACAGAAATAAATGAAACTAAATCTCTATACTCAAAAGATTTCACTCAAAGAAGAAACAGAGGTATACAACTCGAAGAAAAGGCAGAATAAAATAAATGTCATGGATGGAGATAAAAGCCACATGCTCAAGGAGTGATCATCTTTGACCAGGATCTTCTGCTGGAGGAGATGGTATTCTTTTCTTAGTGCTATAGTCAGTCACTGGGAGAGTCATTTAAAGGATGTGAATCCTACAGTCCAACTAGTCAATTGAAAAATGAGTTTTACACAAAACTTCTGACTGCAAATCCAGTTTTCTCTGCTGCCTCTACAAAAAAAGTATTTATATTATGCTCTTCAATTTGTGAAAACATATATATCTGTGTCTATTTACACAGAGATGTATAAAATTCTATTTAATCTTCACATCAATCCTAAGAAAGAGTTGCTTTTATTTATCCAAATGTTTCACAAATTTGAGACTCTCAGAGGTTTCAGAACTTGCCCAAGATCAATCAAAACAAATCATAAAAATAGGGCTCAAACCCAAAATTCATAACACCCAAGTCTGCAGTTTCCCCTGAAATATTCCTTGCATGCAGGCTGCCATGCTCTGGGGATAAACTGATAGACCTCCTATCTGATCACTAGTACTACCAGGAAGAAGGTAAGAAGGACTGGAATTCCAAAATTCTTCTATTTAAATAATTATATATCTACCGTATTTATTAAAATAAAAACAAATAGGGGATTATGAAGCTATAGTCATCCCTTACAATGTAGTAGGGTAAGTGACTGTCCATTGAGCAGAGCTTAGGAAAAGGTGATAGTGCAGAGATGCCAAAAACACAAGGATGGCAGGGCACCCCAGCAGCATGAGTAGAAAGCTGTAAGACAGAAGCATTGATAATCAGTTTTGCCTCCTTCACAATTCTGCCCAAGGAGGGACTCAGGAATGAAAGAGGAATTTCACCATGTCTGTCACTTTCGTATCTTTTCTGTGAAATGAAAAAAATAAAACAAAAGTTAAACATGTCTCCAACGGCATTAATTTGTCAAGAGTCCAAATCCCCTTTTAATGTGTTACTTTTTTAAAATAATTACTTTTCTTAAAATAATTATCAGAAAAGAAGAAAGTCACTGAATAAGTTTTCAGCATTTTAAGAGAAGCACTCCACAAATATGTGCATTTATGTGGGCTCTTCCTGTACGCATCTAGCTTATTGATGCTGCAAGTCATGTTTCCAAGCAGATTGCCATGATGGGTCATAATAGATTGCACTGGGGTAGGAATGCGGACTAAGTGGAAATGCAGGGCTAATCTGTCAGGTCCAACCAAGATAAATATCCCAGCAGTACTGCCATATTTCACAGTGCGTAGTGTTGACTATAGATCTCCTGACATGATAAATTTTATGGCCAAATGTGGTGGCATTTTGCAACCCTGGGTCTACTAAGGATGGTTGGTCCTTCTCTAATGGGGTCAATTGTGATAAATTGCCCTGTTGAACTCCCCATGAAATATGACATTTCAGATTAGCCAAATTCTGTTTGATGTGCATGTTCCAGTTAGCCTCCAGACATTTACCAGAGGAACTTTTCTAGTTAGGAGAATGAAATGGTACTAGATATGACCTTCTCATCTTCCTTACTATTTTGTCAGCAATGAAAAAGAAAGGGGAAGAATCTCTTTCCTAGGAAGATTGTGGACAGATTTCCCTCTGGAGTGACAGGAGTTGGAGGGCATTACCTGGGAGGAGAAGAAGGAAATAGATGATTGGTTCAATCTCCTGCATCTTTTGTTAATTCCCCTGACATGGAGCCACCAATTCGTTTTGGAGGAAGTTGTCTTTCCCTATACAAGTGGCCTGAGTAGCCAATAAACTGATGCTACATATTTCTCCAAGGAAACTGACATTTTATCCAGAGCAAGCCAAAATGATGTTTCCATACACAGAATTATGTATGTGCTTCATATAAGAAAAGAAAGCTTGAAAACTTCTGTGGACTACCCCATTTCCCATCTTTTCAAGACGACTTTATGAATAATAGCAATGATAAAAGTGTTTGGTACCTGCAGGCTAATGTCAGCATACCCTCTCTCCAATTAATTCAGCCTTGCACACAAGAGCACAAACTGTCATAGTTTAAGATCTGTCACAAAATAACTATGTGACCCCGGGCAAGTAACTAACCTCTGAGCCTTGGGTTTCTCAGATGTAATGAACCCAAATTTCCTTCCATTGCAAAGCTTCTGGTAGGCAACACAACAATGTGTTAAAGATTACAGACTCTGGAACCAGGCTGCCTGAGTTCAAAACCTGTATCCTTCACATAATACACAAGGACCTTGAGAAATTTCTTTAATCTCTCTGTGTTCCATTTTTCTCATCTGTGAAATGGGTTGATAATCAAAGCACTCAACACATAGGGCTGTGGTGAGCATTAAATAATTTAATATATGCAAAGTGCTTCTAATCAAGGACAGAAGATACTGAGTTTTCAGTAAGTGTTTGCAATTATTATACTAGGATTCTATGTACATGGTATTCAAGTAATGGTGACCAGTCCAGTATGTAAGCTGTTCTATAGTAGAACAATTAACATTTTTTTACTATCTCACCATCACCTGTAAATGGACTCCTACATGTGGACAAATTATCAACAAACAACAGGAACAGAACTGCATAATATTAATCATTATGCTTCTGTTTTCTTTATCAGTTTATGTCACTAACATATCCACAAATGGTAACATTTTAAATTCTTTCTTCCCCTGAATTAGTCCCACCCCCGTCTTCTTACCTAATGAACACACACACACACACATACATACACACAAGGGCTCAAACCTCAGTCATTACACAAATCCTTTTTAACTTCAACTACCCAATATTTCAACACCACATCCTCTCTTTTCCATTCCTATAACAATCACACATGAGATGCATTCAATAAAGTTTCCTTGATGATGATGATGCTAATATGACTGAATATGAACATAACGGTCTTAGATTAGTAAATTGTATTTATTATTTTCAAAGTATACAGGTAAATCATACATGCTTTATTCATTCATTCATGCACCTGTAAGCCTACCACATATTAAGCCCTGAAAAATTTCCTTTGGGCCCAAAACATCAAAATCTCATCTAAATTTACATTCAGGCAAAATCTTAGTTATTATCTTAAGGTCAAGCCATAGAGCATTCATTTTGTAAGCAATTACTTACCGAAAATAATTCATTAAATTCCTAATTGTTTTTCTTCTTAGTACTTTGTTTTGGTCTATAGATACATTTTTCTAGTCGTGACTTCCTCATGTGAACATTAAGGAAGTTTGACTAAATAGTCTCAGAGTTCACTTTCTGTTCTACTGTTCTGTGGAACAAAGACAAAAATAGTTCCCCATGATTAAGACTTAAGGAAATAATATCAGCCAGGAAATATAATGGATTCTAAAATAATGACAACAAGGATATGCACAAAATTGATTATTTCTGGGTGGTCAGCTTGTGGATGAATTTTATTACTACCTTAATGTTCTCTGTCTCTCCTCTTTATTCTTTTCCTGTTTGGTTACGCTATTATTATATGGGCTGCCAAAAGGAGTAAAGTGTGATCAGCTTTCCTGGAACATTAAGTCTGGAGAAATTCTGAAGGGATACTCCTGGCTGCCATTTGATTGATGGGTCAATTGAGCAACAGCTGGCATATAATGAAAAAATCATAGACTTCAGAGTCCAAAGACTGTACTTTAAGTCCCACTTTTTCTTTCAGCTTTATATTCCACTACAAACAATTCACGTTTCTTCTCTGAGGCTCAGGTTCGGCATCTATAAAATGTATATCCCCACAATTGAAGGCACAACCTTTGCCTGCCTGTCTAGCTATGTCATCCGTGCAAGAAAGGCATTGCTATTCCTTATCTTCCAAGTGTGAGAGAAGAAATTCAGTGAGGTTAAAAGAGGTGGTACAAGTCAAAGTACCTTGTAAATCCCAGAGTTCTACATGCATTTTGTTGCAGTTGTTACTATTAGATTACCCCAACCACATATTAAGCTTTTATGCCTATGCGATTATAGTAATGCAGACAATAATATAAACTTTGATTATAAATAGATATGTTTGTTCTCCTTAATTTGAGATATATAGAAAAAAATTCAAGAGGAGAGTAGCACTTCCTCTTTCCACTAAACTTCAAACATGGCAGGAATGGCCTATGTCTATGTTGTACACCAATGGGCATCTCTAGCACGTAGTAAAGAACCTGGAATTTAGAAGGAGTTCAGTAAGTTTAGAAAACCTCTTCCAATGATGGATGTGATTCCATTTTATGATTTCCATAAAATGCCTGATTGCATTATTGCAAGATTGAGGAAAAGGCCATGCAGTTTGCCAGCTCAAGGCTGTTGGGTATGCAATCTAAATTCATCTAGTCCCATGGCTGTGACTGGGTCCCACTTCATTGTCATCTTCTCTGGCTTAAATATTGATTCCAGGTCTTCTGGCTGGCTGAGATTTCCAGGATGGGAAATACAATTATAGACATATCTTTGCACCTTTTCCCCTCCTTATCTGGGTAGGAATAAAGAACTTTGGAAATATGAGGACCCATTCTCTGGCTCTACACTTCCCAAGAAAAACTTTCTCTACTGTTTCTTTTTTTTCCATAGGTTTTTGCAGAACAAATGGTGTTTGGTTACATGTGTAAGTTCTTTAGTGGTGATTTGTGAGATTTTGATGCACCCATCAACCAAGCAGTATACACTGTACCCAAAGGGTAGTCTTTTATCCCTCATATCCCCCCACCCTTTCACCCAAGTCCCCAAAGTCCATTATATCATTCTTACGCCTTTGCATTCTCATAGCTTAGCTCCCACTTGTGAGTGAGAACATATGATGCTTGGTTCTCCATTTTTGAGTCACTTCACTTAGAATAATGGTATTCATTTCCGTCCATTGCTGTAAATGTCATTATTTTTTTCCTTTTTATGGCTGTATAGTATTCCATGGTATATATATACCACAATTTCTTTATCCACTCATTGATTGATGGCCATTTGGGCTGGTTCCATACTTTTGCAATTGGAAATTGTGCTGCTATAAACATGCATGTACAAGTATCTTTTTTGTATAATGACTTCTTTTCCTCTGGGTGGATACCCAGTAGTGGATTGCTGGATCAAATGGTAGTTCTACTTCTAGTTCTTTAAGGAATCTCCACACAGATTTCCATTGTGGTTGTACTAGTTTACATTCCCACCAGCAGTGTAAAAATGTTCCCTTTTACTGTATCCCCACCAACATTTATTTTTTTTTTAATTTTTTGATTATGGCCATTCTTGCAGGAGTAAGGTGGTATTGCATCGTGGTTTTGATTTGCATTTCCCTGATCATTAGTGATGTTGAGCATTTTATTACGTGTTTGTTGGCCACTCATATATCTTCTTTTGAGAATTGTCAGTTCATGTCCTTAGACCATTTTTTGATGGGTTTGTTTGCTTTTGTCTTGCTAATTTGTTTGAGTTCCCTGTAGCTTCTGGATATCGGTCCTTTGTCGGATGTATAGACTGTGAAGATTTTCTCCCACTCTGTGGGTTTTTTGTTCACTCTGCTGATTGTTTCTTTTGCTGTGTGGAAACTTCAGTTTAATTAAGTCCTATCTATTTATCATTGTTTTGTCGCATTTGCTTTTGGGTTCTTGGTCATGAAGTCTTTGCCTGAGGCGATGTCTAGAAGGGTTTTCCCATGTTATCTTCTAGAATGTTTATGGTTTCCGGTCTTAGATTTAAGTTCTTGATCCATCTTGAGTAGATTTTCATACAAGGTGAGAGATGAGGATCCAGTTTCATTCTTCTACATGTGGCTAGGCAATTATCCCAGCACAATTTGTTGAGTCGGGTGTTCTTTCCCCACTTTATGTTTTTGTTTGTCTTATCAAAGATCAGTTGGTTGTCAGTATTTGACTTTATTTCTGGGTTCTGTATTCTGTTCCATTGGTGTATGTGCCTATTTTTATTGCAGTATCATGCTGTTTTGGTGACTATGGACTTAGAATATAGTTTGAAGTTCGGCAATGTGAAAATGACCATACTGCCAAAAGCAATCTATAAATTCAATACAATTCCAATCAAAATACCACCATCATTCTTCACAGAACTAGAAAAGACAATCCTAAAATTCATCTGGAACCAAGAAAAGAGCCTGCATTCCCTGCCATTTCTTCACCTGATCTTACCCTCCCTTTTCTAACCAGTTCCCTCTCTTTCCCTGAGAGGACAAGAAATCCAATCAGGGACTGGGCAGAGGACCAATATTTATTACCAATACTTACTGTGTTTTACCACTGGTAAATTAAATGAGTATAGAGTTAAAAGAATGACCTAGATGAATAAAAGTGGCATAATTAATATTTAATGGGATAAATGAAACTGGTATATATTGAGATAAAGGATATTCCCAAAATGATATGAATTTTTTTTTTCAGAGAAAAAGAGGTGAGAAAGAGATCAAAGGAGAGGCTTAAGGAAAAAGAGAAACAGAGACATTTGTACTAAGAAATGACCCAGTTGTGTCTTTAAAGATGGATCACATTTTGAGAAGCAGGCAGACCCACAGACAAAACTCTCCCAAACAGCAATTTTTTAATTCCTTGGCTTCCACTATGAAATCAATTACTTTTTTATAAATAGTAAACTTACTCTCTCCTGTACTCTTCCAAATTGTCTAAGATAGAGTCTATCATTGGATCAGTTAATTGGATCTGCTCACTCTTCATGATAAGCATGAGAATTACACAGTATTTTATACTCTAAATTTGAAGGAACCTTCCATACCTGCCCCATGAGTTGGTTACCATCTTAGCTTACCAAATTTATGATCTGTGAGCTTCCATGACCACTCACATCTGTCTTGATTTTCCCTGGGGCTACAGCAACGATGGTTGAGAAGAAATTCATAAGTGTTTGGTTTTGAAGTACTGTGTTGGCCTCATGAGACTGGAGTAAGAAAAGAGAGGAAGTTTCTGTTTCTCTCAGATTTCATTTTAACAAGATTCCAGACTGACATAATTTCCCAACCAAGTGGGACCAATTTTAATACCAGGATATAGTGATTTTTTCTTACTATTTGATTTTAGTATTTCACTTTTTAACTAGGAACCATAAGGCATCATTCAATAAATATTTAATAGGCTGTTATAATATAGAAAGCACCCTGCTAAGTCTTGCTGAAGATGTAAAGGAAAATAAAATATGACTTGTTTCCAATCCAGTTATGCCAGTTCATATACATGCAATACGGTTAAATATATGTAATAGCATAAATGAACTAGAAGCAAACTCTATTTGTGTATATATATGTCCCACTTATCCCATTATTTGATATTTAAATATACCACTTTTATTCATATATATATACACACACACAAACGAATTTTTGTGTACATATATATGTATCTATATCTATTGTCTATATCTATTGTCAACTGAAGAAGAATAAGGTTCATAAATTTGGAAAGAAGAGCTTTATTTCTCCTAAATGGTTGCAGCCTACAGGTGGCCCTTCTGACAGGCTGTAAAGTGTAGCAGTCCAGTCACCAGCCAAAAACAGGAACTTTGAGGGAGACTTAAAGGGACCCAAAATTTATGCTGAGTGGAGTGGTCAAGTATACATATTTAATAAACTATAGGAGGAGTCATTAATATTTATGAATGGAGAAAGACGCACATGTGCAATTGGGCTTTACATCCCTTCATGAGTCACATGTACAAAAAGTGATGGCATCAGCATGATCTGAGGGTGGAGTTTTCAGCCCTCTGAGGTCAAAAGATAAAGCAGAGGACACAAAAATTCTCATTGTACACCCTCTATACACTGGCCAGAATCACTCCATGGTCCCTGGTCTCTTACCAGCAACGAATGCCATTCAGCTGTTGTATTAAAACTGCAAAAATGGAGGAGCAGCGTCAGGGGTTGGTTGAAATCAGCAGTAGAGTGAATCTTTCAAAAGGGTTGGTTTCTGTCTAACCCTCAAGGAAAAAAGTCTAACGGCAGTTAACAAAGAAAGGTGTATAATGAGGTGAATCTGCCCTCTTATCACTTCATGGCTAAGAACTCCGTTTTCAAGTTTCCCTAGGGTCCCCTTGGCCAAGAGGGGATCAGTTCAGTTGGTTGGAGAGATCAGAATTTCATTTTTATTTCTCACTCTATGGATAGATACATATATAGATAGACAGATGATAGGTAGAAGATAGACAGAGAGAGATAAATAGATAGATGATGGATGGAGATAGATAGATAGATAGATAGATAGATAGATAGATAGATAGATAGATACAATAACTCACAATATAAGACAGCATATAGACTCCAATAGAGGAATGACAATATGTAAAAAGGAAGAGTGGAAATATCAGAGAAGAATCAAAAGATATGAGCCCCAACTCCACACACACACACACAAAATAGACACTTTTTAAATGGGGAGTGTGGAGTCCTGATAAGCAACAAGGATAGAGTCTAGCTGTCGAGATAGAAGATAGAAGAAGAAGAAAAGGGGGAGAGGAAAACCAGCTCTAGCAAGAATGTTGACTAACCATCATTTTCTTGCACAAACACCCTGTCACAGGATCCCTGGGGTGGAAAGATCTGCCAGTTAAGAATCACCCCAATGTATTTTTAGCAAAGCAGCATGACCCTAACCACATGTAGCCCCTAGAGCATGACCCTATAAATCTTCCCTCCAGACCCTGACTCTTCTCAAACAACCCCTTCACTGCTGTGCTGCTCATTGCTTCCTTGCAACATACTTTCTCTCTAATAAACCCGCTTTCTTTAACTCATTACTGTCTTGGTAAATTATTTTGCCACCAACAATGCCAGCCCCAGTCAGTGACAACCCACGACAGGGAGGATTTCAACTGATGAAGAAGAGGTTGGCAGATATGAGATAACCCAGTCAACTTGAGAAATATTAAGAAATGATGTTTAAATGACACTTTAGTGCTGAAATTTAAAAGCCATTAAAAATCAGAGTGAAGAATTTGGCTTTCGTGCTACAAATAAGAAAAAGCCATTCAAGGATTCTTAGTAAAGTAACATCAAGAATGTAATATTTAGGAGGATCCATCTATCAGCATTAGGTAGACTCATTTAAAGAAAAGTCGCTTGTAGGCACAGAATCTAACAGAATGAAACTTCATGGGAAGGCAGAATCAGTGGACTGATATGGCTTCAAATTCCATTCACTAGCTCTATGGCCTCAAGCAATTTACTCAACTTCTCTTTGGTTTCACAGTTCCCCCCACTGTAAAAGAGAAATAAGAAAAGAAAATTTACAAGCTTGTGGTCAAGATTAAATCAGATGGTGTATGTAAAGTGCCTAGCAAGGAATTGGCTCAGTCCTTGTTTATGGAAGAATGTCTTAATTTTGGCTTCACTTTTGATGGATGATTTTGTTGATTATACAAACCATGATTGACAGATCTTTTTCTTTTAGCACTTTGAATATGTTATTCCATTGCTTTCTGGCCTCTGTTGTTTCTGATGAGCTATAAGGCATTTTTCATGTTATTGTTCACTTCTATATGTTGAGTCATTTTTCTCTTGCAGCTTTCAAGTTTCTCTTTTTGTTTTTGGCCTTCAACAGTTTGACTGTGATATATATGATTCAGATCTTTTGTGTTTATCATTCTTGGGGTTCTCTGAACTTATTCTGCCATTTTGGAAATAATTGGCTGAGCCCCCTGTCTTTTAAGTAATGTTTGCCAATACAAACGTATAAAGTTTCATTAAGTGTGAAGTTTAGCTTATTAATATTTAGCTTAGAATTTATCTTAGAACCATTTTCCTTCTTAGGTTGCAGTATTTTTTCTTTGACATTTTGCTCCACTAGCCACCTTATAAGTTACTTCACTACTGACATACTTTACTTGCCCTCAAAAATCAGACAGAATAGATACAGTACTAGTTTCTGTGATATAAAGAAATAATTTGTAAATTCATTGGTTGAATTTAGTAAAAATTAATATTTATTGGTCACTCCCTCTAATCTTGAGTCCTCTAAGTACTTTGCAAATATGATCTCATATAATCTTCCATATAATATATATATAATCATATACTATATATAATATATAAAATATCTATAAATATATAAAATATATATATAATCATATACTATATACTATATATTGTCTGACTTTACAGATGAGCAAACTAAGGCTTAGAGGGGTTAAATAACTTGTCTTGGTTGCACAGCTAGTAGTAAGTGGTTGAACCAGATTCAGTTGACCAGTCTGACTCATAAGCCCTATACATTACTGTCTGAATTGAGGCATGCTTCTTTAATTTTGTATTTCTTTTCCCAAAGGCAGAAATTTATTTCAAGTCTCCAACCTTTGTTTTAACTTGAACATAATGATAATGTGTTTTCTATTAGGGCCTTTCTTTATACTCCCATACAAGAGGTAATATTGTAAAGTATCTCTTGGACCCTGATTTTGGTAATAGATTATCTGGATTCAAATGTAAATCCATCTCTTTGCTATCTGTGTTGACAAGTAATTTAAAATCTGTATGTCTTGGTTTTTTCATCTTAATTCAGTATAATAAGAGTAACTACCACTTAGCACCACAAAATGCTAGGACAGTCTAACCCAAAGTAAGCGCTCAGTAAATGTTAGATGTTATTATTACCTTGTATCTTTTACATTGTACTTATCAGATTATACTATAATTTTCTGTTTGTCTGATTTTCCTATTTAACTATTAACCCCAAAAGGCAGAGACTACATCATTTTCATCTTTGTAGCCCTGAAGCCTATCAGTATCTGAAACATACTACTAATACATTCTGTTTTTAAGGGATAGATGGATGAAAGAGTTTTTTCACTGGGCAAGCTAACATTTTACATCAGATTTTCAGCCTAGAAAAAAATAGCCAGGTGTTCTCTGTTAATTTTCAGATCGTGGTAAGTTCACCACATATGTAGCAGTAAATTGCAGATGGCAAAGGAAAACTCCCCACAAACAGAGAGAAAAGAGATGTCTGTGGCCCTAGTTCATCACACATCTTTGACAAATCTAGTTTATGTAACTCCACAGAAGCTAATAAGAAACCATGAGGACTCATGGTCCAGAAGTGCTCTTGATTTCAGAATAATCCATGCCAATCTTATTTTGTTCAAGACATACATGCTTTTGGGTAGTTGTCCACTGGTAGGAGTTTCATTTTCCCTTGTAATTAATGATTTGCTTGTATCCTCTATCCCACCATTCCCTCTCCCTCATCTTCACAGGGTCCACATACACACCAGAGGAAATGTCTGTGTTCATGTACCATATTAGCCTCTTGAGAGGGCTTGCATTTGACATTTTTAGTCTCGAGAGAAAAAAAAATGACCAGAAAATATAACAGTACTATTTTATATGTGTATATATATATATGTACATTTACATACATGCACATATACATACAGGCACATGGATATATATATATGTGCACATATATATCCAACTAAAAAAAGAGTTAGCTTATTGGTATCATTAGGAATTCAATAGAAAAAACATGGACTGACCTAGAGGCCAGGTGCAGTGGCTCACACCTGTAATTCCAACACTTTGGGAGGCTGAGGTAGGTAAATCACGAGGGCAGGAGATTGAAATCATCCTGGCTAACACGGTGAAACCCCATCTCTACTAAAAATGCAAAAAATTAGCCAGGTGTGGTGCCGCACGCCTGTAGTCGCAGCTACTTGGGAGGCTGAAGCAGGAGAATGGCATGAACCCGGGAGGCAGAGCTTGCAGTGAGCTGAGATTGCACCACTGCACTCCAGCCTGGGTGACAGAGTAAGATTCTGTCTCAAAAAAAAAAAAAAAGAAATATGGTTTGACCTTAGCCCAACACCTAAAGACCTGATCTCTGGAATGATACCATTTGGGTTTGAAGTTCAGCTCCATCATTTTCTACCTGTGCCTCTTTTTTCATAAATCATTTTTCTGAGTATCTATTTCCTCATTTATACCTTTCTCACTGGCTGGTGGTCAGGATTAAACGAGATGTCTGATATGAAAGAAGATGGTAACATTATCATCATTCTCATTTTACAGATACAGAAACCAATGGTTAGAGATGTTAGCAACTGGCAGCATGTTTTCCTGAAAATTAACTCCACAAAACCCAACTTTCTAAACATCTAATTTGTTTTATTTACTAAGTTCACTGGTTTGATGAAAATGCTTTTTACACCTTTAAGGGATGAGAAAACTAAAAATCAAACAGGAATATTTTAAGAACTTAAAGGGATGGTTGAATTTTGGTGTCTCATAATAAACGATCTAGCAAAACAGAAATGTCAACATTTGTTATGGGAATTTCTCAGTTTCTATTGATATCTAGGTCCATTTTAACATTTTTTCTGTTTTGTCAGATTTTAGCAGTTTTAGGAATTTTTCAGTCAATTTTTAAAATTATTTGTATTTATTAATTTATAGTCAAGGAATATTAGAGGTACTAATCATATAATCTACTGTAATAAAATATTCTGAACAGTTCCACTTTCTTTACACACTTTGAAATTTTCAACCCTTTTATGTCCAGTATGTCAATTAACTTATGACTATCCCAATTGTCTCTTATTAGCAAATAGAATTTCTGCATTTCCCATCTGATGAGATTTTTCTGCAATTTATTTTTATTTAAGATGCTTTTGGATTTAATTTTAAATTCTTAATTTAATTTAAATAGTTAATGTAATTCAATCTTTCCTTAATTAAAATAACTGAAAATCAAACTTAAAATAAAGATTTAACTCCATTTAAAATGGAAGCTCAATTTAATTTAAAATTAAAATTTAATTTAATTTAAAATTGTGATTATTTCACATGCTTTCGAATTAAATTTAAAATTTAAATTGTTACAGATACAAACTGAAACTTGATATGCCATTTGAGATATTGGCAACGGAATATTAAAAGTGCGTAAAGTTTGAAAAAATATAAAATGACATTCAAAAGCATCCAAATTCACATCCAAAAGAAGTAACTGAAAAAATTCTAACATGTATAAAAGTCAAAATGTTGGCTGGAAAATAGCATTTTTAATTGAACTTATATATTTTTTTTAATTCTTGACCATTTTTCTCAGCTACCATATTAGACTTAGTATAATTCATATTCTTGCTAAGCTGACTAACATTGTTGTTAGAAACTATCAGAACTGGTTATTTGGTTAACAGATCATCAGGAGAACTGATCTGCTTCCTAGATAATTTTCCCACAGTTACATACTGGCAGCCAATTTTAGAGCCAAAATCTCCTTGAGACATAGTCAGTTCTCCTTTGGGTGCACAATTTTAGAGAATATAGGCCAAAGAAACTCAAATGGACAGTCCGCCATGGTTAGTCTACTTGAGCAAGTTTTACATGACCATAGATTACCCAGTGCCAGGTTAAGTGAAATTTTTGGTTTTGACTACGTAATCAGAACAATTAAGCAATATGTTATGGGTTGTTTCCACATTTTGTGTTAAAGGATAAAGCTTCCATTTAGCGTTCTCCATATCTTTGGCTACATATTATCTCCCAAACATCCTTTTGATCAAACAAGAAGGAAACTCCATTTTCTGATACCCCAGTATTTTATTAGAAACTACTTTAGTTACCTCTTCAAACAGTCAAACTTTGAAGCACGCCATAATAATTTTATATTGTTGCTTTTACTTCTTAAGGAAGTTGGTAGAATTCTCTCTTTTAGGAGAAAAGCAAGATGATACACTAAGGAGAAAAAAAACATATTTTGATGAGTACCCAAAAAAACTAGAAAACAAACAATAGTTTCCTCTTTCTTCCAACATCTAACAGTTTTGTCTCATTATTTTGAATATATGGTTACTGTTTAGGAAACTACTATCACCAATGTTTGTGAAAAAATGATACTAAAATACATATTTATACTATCTCTTTTCAAGAGTTATATAAATCCCTATTTATTTAAAGAAAAGAAATGTCATACATTTCAATGATTTTATTTCCTTTCTCTAACAGAAGACATTTTAGAAAAAGCCAATAAAATTAAGAAAGAGCAAGGAATGGTATGCCATGCACTGTGCGTGATGTTCAGTAAATGATATTTTATGTTGATAAGGAGAAGTAAGAGAAAAATAAGGAGAAGTACAATTCTAAGTATATTATTTTTTAATTTATGCTGCAAAACAGAATTATTTAGTCACACCTCTAAATTTAGTGTAAAATCAGTGATGAGGCAATCACTAAAATGTAAATCAGACAGAAGAGAATAAAAACCTAAGATTTACTTTTTAACCATTTTCTTTGTGAGTAGGGAAGAAAATACATTCCATGGTAGATGTGTTTTTGGAATTCAATCGATGTTTGTTTGTTTTTTTTTAAGTACCAGGATAGGTCAATATGATTGTCATTTTCATTACCAATCATCAAGTGTCCATGATCTGCCAGCAATATATTCACTTATTTAATCTTTCAGATAATATAAGGGAATTTCAAACACTTCAAGAAAAATTGAATTGAAAGATATAAATATAAACTTTCTCAACATAAGCCCCATCAAGTTCAAGACACTTTCATAAATGATCATACCAGCCATTTAGTCCATCTCTAAAGAACTGAGGATACCGGGAATTTGACCAGTGCGGTCTCCTTTACATTATTAACTGAGAAAACATGGATGTTTTTCACAGATTTTGTAAGATTAGGAAATGAAAAGAAGTCAGAAGCAGTCAAATCAGGATTGCAAGGTGAATGCCTAATGATTTCCCATCAAAACTCTTGCAAAATTGCCCTTGTTTGATGAGAAGAATTAACATGAGTATTGTCATGATGAAGGAGTCTCTGGTGAAGTTTTTCCGGGCATTCTTCTGCTAAAGAGTTGGCTAACTTTCTCAAAACACTCTCAGGATAAGCAGATGTTATCATTCTTTGGTCCTACAGAAATTCAGCAAGCAAAATGCCTTGAGCATCCTAAACAAACTGTTGCCATGACTTTTCCTCATAGATCCTCTGCTTTTGCTTTAATTGGACCGCTTCCACCTCTTGGTATTGCTTTGTGCTTTGTCTTCAGAATTATGCTGGTAAAGCCATGTTTCATCTCCTATAACAATTCTTTGAAGAGAGGCATCAGAATCCTAACCTGACTTTTTTAAAATGTCAACTGAAAGTTCTGCTCTTGTCTGCAGTTGATCTGGGCACAACAGTTTTGGCAACCACTGAGTGGAAAGTTTGCCCAACTTTAATTTTTCAGGCAGGATTGTGTAACCTGAACCAATAGAGATGTCTATGGTGTTGACTAGTGTTAATGTTGTTAATCATTGGTCATTGGTCCTCCTCAATTAGGACATGAACAAGATAATTTTTTTCCTGAAAAATTGATATGGATGGTATTCTGCTGTGGACATCTTACAAATCATCCATTGTAAACTTCTGATTCCTTTAGGGCATTGTCTGCATAAACTTCTCATATAGCATCAGTGATTTTGCCACTCTTCCACCCAAGCTTGACCATAAATTTGATATTCATTCTTGTTTCAATTTTAGTAGAATTTGGCCAGCTGTGGTAGCTCATGCCTGTAATTCCAGCACTTTGGGAGGCCGAGGCAGGAGGGTCACTGGAACTTAGGAGTTTGAGTCCAGCCTGGGCAAAATAGTGAGAATTCTTCTCTAAAAAAAAAAAATCAAAAAAATTAGCCAGGTGTGGTAGCATGCATCTGTAGCCCCAGCTACTCAGGAGACCGAGGTGGGAGGATTACTTAAGCCTGGGAGTTTGAGGCTGCAGTGAGCCATGGTTACACCGTTGCACTCCAGCCTGGATGACAGAGCAAGAACCTGTCTTAAAAAATAAATAAATAAAAATATTTAGCAGAATTCACATTACACTTAGAGGGACTCTTTTCAAACTGATGCCTTATCTTTCTGAAACACTTCTGCCTAGTGTTTCAAACTAGATTCTGTTCAGACGTGTTATAAGATGCTAGCATGAGTTTATTTGAGTGCAAAAAATTTTTGAAATCCATTCATAATACACATTCCCATGATCTTTTTGAAGACCACTCATATTATAATACCACTATTTTATAGATAAAGAAACAAAATTATAAAGGTTAAATTTATATAGATAAAGAAACAAAAGACATTATCCGATGTCTAATGGCTTATAAGCAAAAGAATCAAGATTGATAGTTATAATTCTAGATATTCAATTTTTCCTCTTTCCTATAAGCTGCCATGAAGTTGCATCCCTCTCTTCCTACATAGCATTCGCTAAGTGAAAGCAGATCACTGGGCAGAGAGACTTACAGCCCAGGTGTAAGCACACACTTAGCATTTGGCTTTCATCTCTAAAATCTCTGACTCCACAGAAATGAAACTTTTTGAAGCAGAATTTTAGGTGCCAATTCAAAATTCCAAATGCTACTGAAGCAAACATTTATTTTCATTATTATTCCTTAGTATACTAGATGTGAGAAAGATAAATGTGAACTCTCTGCTTCTTGGCCAGACTGCAAGTTTATGACATGACATGAAATTTTTGGTGAAATCACCCAACTCTCCTCTACCAGTGAAATGATTTCTTACACAATCCAATGATCATATTCAGATCCACACCTTAAGAAAATTATCTTTTTTTCTCCATCTAAAAATACTTTACATAATTGACGGTATCATGTACATACTAGGCACCACTATGAAAATAATTCTCTATTACTTCAAGCTGGTACAATCAATATTGTTCAATTTCTTTTCTTTCTTTTTTTTTTTTTTTTTTTTTTTTTGCTTTTGTTTTTGTTTTTTGAGACGGAGTCTCCCTCTGTCGCCAGGCTGGAGTGCAATGGCGCAGTCTCAGCTCACTGAAACCTCCGCCTCCTGGGTTCAAGCGATTCTCCTGCCTCAGCCTCCGGAGTAGCTGGGACTACAGGCACACGCCACCACACCCAGCTCATTTTTGTAATTTTAGAAGAGACGGGGTTTCACCGTGTTGGCCGGATGGTCTCAAGTCTCTTGACCTTGTGATCCGCCCGCCTCAGCTTCCCAAAGTGCTGAGATTACACGCGTGAGCCACTGTGCCCGGCCTTGTTTAATTTCTTAACATCCTCTACATGCAACTGTCTCACAAGCCAGGTCAGTACCAGCAATAAATTTGCAGAAAAGAAGCAGAGAAAAGAAGGATGATACACTAAGAGGAATAAAAAGATTATTAATAGTTGCAGAATTAGACAGCCTTGCTAAATGGAAAGGATAGAGATGGCAGTTTCATAACTGCCTCTGATTGATTGATAAAACAAATGTAACAATAGCAGAGGATGTACAGCACAGCTCCAAACAGTGATGTCACAGACATCAAAACACAATAGCAGACATTCTTTTTTAAAACAGATTTGTTTAATCTCTGAAAGTTTACCTGGTTCACTGACTCCAGTATCTGATTTTTGACCTCTGGAGACGTTTGAGGCACGGGATTTGTCCATGGCCTGGGTTGGCAGAAACAGGGTCTCCTGCCCAGAGCATTGTGTGCCGCCACTGTCAAGAATCCTGTGGAATCAATAGTCCAAATATAAGGTGGAGAGGGCCAAAGATAGTTTTCTGGGAAAATGAGACATAATGAGGCAATAATTCAATAGAAAATCTGAACCAAAAATTGGGGCTTGAAGCACAGAATCAAGGATAGAAGGAGTAGGAGAGAAGAGTAGGAAACCTTGAATAAAGTGGAGGCAGGAGTCAGTGTAAGCAAATTTTTAAACAGAACCCATTGGTCTCTGCCATCCCAAAGGCCCAAGGCCATCATGGCAGGGCAGTTATGTTGGAAAAGCCAAAGAGCTAGAGGATACAAATGGAAACTAATAATGTCCTATAATCCCCAAACTGAAATGCTAATGGAAGATCTTTCATAGAAGAGAAAGTTTTAAATAATTACCAAAAATAATTTATCAGTTATTTAACCCTAGAATAGTAAAATAGTGGATGGGGAAGATGTTTTGGAATTCTACAAGACTTGAGTTGAGATCTAGACATTTTCTCTGACTTTGTGTGCTTTGGTTAGTAACTTTGCTTAGCCAAGACTCAGTTTATCAGTCTGTTTACACATTGCCATGAAAAAATACCCAAGACTGGGTAATTTATAAAGGAAATAGGTTTAATTAGCTCACAGTTCCACATGGCTAGGGAAGCCTCAGGAAACTTACAATCATAGTGGAAGGCAAAGGGAAAGTAGGCACATCTTCACAAGTCAGCAGGAAAAAAAAAAGCAAGTGAAGGAGGAACTTGCCAAACACTTATAAAACCATCAGATCTTGTGAGAACTCACTCACTCTCATGAGAACAGCATGGAGGAAACTGCCCCCATGATTCAATCACCTCCCACCAGGTTTCTCCCTCAACACTTGGGCATTACAATCCAAGATGAGATTTGAGTGGGGACATAAAGCCAAACAATATCATTTAGTCTCCTGAGAATAATAATAGTGTTTATCTCACAAGTTTTAATAAAGACAAAATGACACATTCCACATAAAGCACTTAACATATTCACCAACACGTAGAACGTACCATATACTTTCGTTTAAAGCCAGTGCTTCATTCAGGTATAACTGACCTATAATAAACCACACATATTTAAGTTGGACAATTTTATGATTTTTAACATATGTATAGGCTCATTAAGCCATCTCCACAATTAGGAAAATGAACACACTCATCACCCCAAAAAAGTCACCTTGTGTCCTTTTCTCTACTTCTTTCCTTCTGTTCTTACCATCACTCCACTACGTTGCATCTCGAGAAACAAATTATTTTATTTCTGTCATTAGAGTTTTTATGCTTTAGTATGGTATACTTATGGAAACATAAAGTATGTACTCTTTTAGTGGGGAGGGGTGGTCTAGCTTTTGTCACTCAGCATAGTATTTTTGGGATTTCTTGTGTCAGGAGTCTCCAAATCACTCATAGGAGGTTCAATAATCTTCTAGGACTCCAGTGTCTGATTTTTCTTCTCTAGAAAATCATTAAATAATTAATTATGATGTATTTAGGGTTTCTTATGCTTTGAACTTCCTGTATCTGTGGGTTTAAAGTTTTCCTCAAATTCTAAAAATTAACAGACATCATTGTTCTGTGCGGGAAATGTATGAGGGTAAACACCCTTTATCCCAAGTATATGTCAATACAGATATAATAAGCAAATCACGATGCGAAAGGGAGAAGAAAAGAAAAATATGTATATATATATATATTTACACTTACCAAACTTTGGAGGAAGCCTTACCAGACCAGGAAGCAACAGCTTGGGCTCCAGAGTCAGCTGCCTGTCTGTGCACAGATGAGGAGAGGTCTCATGAAGCTTTGGTGTGGTCTGGGACCCTAGCTCTTTTGTAACAATTTGTTTGATGTGAGGCCCAGTCACTAGGGCCCTTTGTGACCGGGCTCAAAGAACACAAAAACATCAACTTGTTTTTGTGACTGTCTGTTGTTTTTCAGTAACTAATGTACAGGAATAGATTGAAATAGAGATTTCTCCCAAACAGTGCCAGATGAATGCTTCAAGTGGCTACCTGTTCTAGGACTTGGTGACCATTGTTTGTTCAATTCCTCCACATGCAATTTCTCCACAATTATTTATTTAAAAATTGTCTGTCTCAATTCTTTCTCTCTTCTCTTTTGAGGATTTCAGTTACACATATATTAAACAACTTCAAGTTATCTTGAATTTTTCTTTTTTTTTTTTTTTTTTTTTTTTTGCCTTTTACGTATTTCATTTTGGATAGTGTTTACTGCTAAATCTTTATTTACTTATCTTTTCTTCTACAATGTCTAATCTGATGTTAGTCACATCCAGGGCAGTTTTCTTTTTTTTTTTTTTAAT
This sequence comes from Rhinopithecus roxellana, assembly GCF_007565055.1. Classification (NCBI taxonomy): domain Eukaryota; kingdom Metazoa; phylum Chordata; class Mammalia; order Primates; family Cercopithecidae; genus Rhinopithecus; species Rhinopithecus roxellana. The sequence continues at coordinate 139,990,946 of NC_044553.1, read as the reverse complement.
CTCAGACATTATAGTGTGCGTGACCAGAATTTAACTTGGATCTTTTTATATCTTCTATATTCCTTCTTAACATCTACAATCTTATCTCTAAGTTCTTGAAAATGTGAAATACTGTATGTTAAAGGAAACAAAATGGCAAGGATGTAGGATGAACAAGTTTAGAGATCAAGTGTACAACATGAGTACTAAAGTCAATAAAATTATATTGCATTAGGGATTTCTGTTAAGTAGAATTTATCTGCACTTGCCACAAGAAGAAAGTAATTATGGGAGATGATAGATATATTAGTCAGCTTCACTTCAATAAGTTTTTACTATCTCTATGTATCCTATAACATCATGTTTTAAGCCTCAAATATACACAATAAAATTTGTTTTGAGAAATAAAATAAATACATGTTTTAATATTCTTATCTTCTACTTCAGTCTTCTGTGACATTTTGGGTTATGGATTGTATATTCTTACATCTTCACATGCTTAATTATTTTCTATTGAATGCCAGACATTGTGAATTTTATTTCATTGAGTCCTGGAGACTTTGGTATTCCTGTACATATTCTTGAGCTTTGTTCTGGGACAAAGTTAGGTTATAGAGAATCAACTTTCTGGCCCACTTTTAAGCTTTGTTATGCAATAACATTGTAGCATGTAGGGCTAGGTCCAATTTTAACCCACCATTGAAGCAAAACTCTTCTGAGTATTCTATCCAATGTACCATGAATTAAAAAGTTTTCTGCTTTGGCTAATGGAGCAGGAACTATTTCTGGTCCTGTGTCAGTTCTCAGCATGCTTCCCGCTAATCGTTTTGGATGGTTATTTTCCCAGTCTTGACTACTTTCCTCATACACACACTGCTCAATATTCAGATGAAGACTCGATAGGGTCTTCTTTGCATCTCCAAAGCTCCTTTCTCTGCAACTCTCCCCTTTCCATTGTTCAGCTCCCTTAGCCTCCCCAGACTCCCAGCTTCATCTCAACTCTGGGAGGTTATTGTGCTTACTTGGTCTCCCCTTCCCTGAGCTATAGTCTGAAGCTTTCAACAGGCAGTAATCTTGGGGACTTTTAGGGCTCATCTTGTATCCCATGTCTCAGAGGTCACTGTTCTTTGTTGCCCAATGTCTAAAAAACAGTCATTTCATACATTTTCTGGGGTTTTTTTTTACTATTATAGGGAAGAGGGTAAATGTGGTCTCTGTTTCTTTACCTTGGCTGGAAGCCCTAAATACTTTTTGAAATATGTGAATAAATTTATTTATATCAACATCTTTCATAATTGAATGACAAACAGACTCATCTTTAATTTGCTATAAGATAGTCAATAAACCATTGAAAGCAATGCATATGTTTATGTATGTGCATGTTTATGTGTTTCAAAAGAGAGATCCTAGAGAATCTTCAGTCCAAAGGCTTCAGAATTTATTGTTTTTTAAACTGTAGGTTATATGATCAATAATCTTTGTGTATGTGGGTTACACTAAGCTTATTTTGTTGATAAGATTAATAAATAGAGAAATCTCATCCCTAGCACACACAACAAAAATAGGACATAACAAATGAGTTCGTGCATATGAAAGCTTTAGTCATGCTATTTTTTCTCTTTGTCAGTCATCTTTCATAGTGTCCTGGTTTCTTGAGGTAATTTTGTTAGAATTAAAACTGGACAGCTTAAAATTATATAATTAAATACATTCAGCTTCAATTAAAAATTATAATTGCTTCAAAGCTGCTAACATGACCCTTGTTAGCAAGAACACATGAGCACAAATGACCTATTCATTGACGTATGTCAGAAAAGTTTTGAAAAATGGAGGAGATAGGTAGGTAAAACATTTCTAGTAGAACACCTTTGGTCAGGATGACACATGGTAACAGCCTGCATGTAGTGCAATGTCTTCCTTTTATAGATTAGGAAACTGAAACCCAAACTTAAATAACATCCCAAGTCACACAGTTGGTGCATTACTAAATATGGATATGACCAAAATCTTTTTATCCTCTGTATTGATTATTAATTTACTTGCTTGTTTTCTCATAATGGAAATGCCCTTTTCAATGTGGAATCATTTCTCCATATCAGAATATGAGACCCAGAGAGAAGCCGCTGTGTTGAGTCCCAATTCAACTATTCCTACTATCATGGAGCATCTACCTTATAATCAATGTTGTTTGAGAAAGTGAAAACCCTCACAATTCATTTAGTAATTCAACTGATGCTTTTTGGCCATCTTCTCCACACCATTCTATTTGCTAGAGAAAGAGGTGAACAAGGCAGACAAGATCCTGCTCTGAAAGATTTTACCTTTTAGCTGGGACGAGAGGAAGGGAGGGACTGAAGACGAAAGACAAGTGTAGAAATATAACTTTAATTTGTGATGAGTGACCATGTATAGTGAACATCATACAGTGATAGAAAGTGGTTATCATGAAGAATGATACAAATGGATGCATTTGCAATCTACATTGCAGGTAGATATCGTGGGACTTTTCAATCGATTGTATGAGAGGAGTGAAGGAAAGAAATGAGGCTGGGACAGCAGGAGGTGGGGAACAGGAAGGGAGGACACCCAGTGAGAACTGGATGGAGAACAAAGTCAAAAATTCTGTCTAAGATTCATTAATTGGAAGGCACCCATTAGAACTGTTTTTCTCAAATTTTAAAATTCAGGTTCTGATTCAGTTAAGTCTTGGGTGGGCCCAGGGGTCAACATTTCTAACAACATTTCTGGGATGATGTCAGTGATACCACTACACAGACCATGTTTTCAGTAGCAAGGTCTTAATTAATCAAGTGGATTATAGTTAAAATAGTGATATAGAGCTGTATAGAAAGGTAAGAAACTGAGTTATAAAATTTGGTAACATTTGATATATTCCTTAAAGCCCAAATTAATTGAGACAATATAGAAGAATTAGCAAACCAGAGAGTTTAGAGGAAAATCCTATAAAATTTAGTACACAATGTATAGGAAGCCAACATTTGTATAAGACAGAATGTGAATTTAAAATAAGAAGAGAGAAACAGGGATAAATGTAGAATTCAAGAATCAGAAATAAGTTGTGAGCTGGATATTGCGCTATAGTTCTACAAGGCAGGTAAGATGAAAAACAATCCCCTTTTATTCCCTTTTTGCTAATCTTATCCTGACCCATTCTATAAGCATCATTTGAAATTTTAGGGTAATAAAAGCTTAGAGTCAAAGACAGAAGGCAATGCCAATAAGTCACTGGAGTTTGGGCTGATGAATTTTAAATAAGAAACTAACAGCTTAAGCATTATTCCTTAGACCAATGGCTAACTGAACCTTTTCTGGGAATAATGGAGAAATATGAGTACATCCAGGGACTGAAAAAAGTAACACTATGGCTGAATTTTGATGGAACTGTAAGTTAAAAAAGAGAAGGAAGCTCCCCTAAAGGGCCATTCAAAGTATTTAAATTTGCACTCACCAAAGCATGTACTAATGTTTTAACAGCTGGAGTGGTTAAGCATTCTTCTGTTTTAGTAGTTTTAATAGCTGATGACAAGAAGGGAAGGTTAGACACCCAGAGAGCTCGGCAGCCTTACGGCAACACCTGTAATGAGTGAAAGTCTGTTTTGATGGAATGTTTACATTTTTGTTCTTCAGAAGACACTGTTCCATTCCATCAAAACAGACTCACTCATTACAGGTGTTGCCGTAAGGCTATGTTTAATAGACTGTTCTATATATTTAAATTAAAGGGGATTTGCCCTTTACTTAAACTTGACTAGCAGACTCCACAAAAGCTCTAAACAATAGTATTGCAATTGCTAGAATACAAAAATGGAGCAGATTATCATCAACGAATGTATATCTAGTGCCTACCGTGTGAGAACATGTCTATTCTGTGTTCAGGCAGACACCACATAAAGCAAAATAGGGATTTGGCCATAAAGTTTAAACAGGAATTTAACAATTATCCAGTCCATTCAGTCAAAGAAGAAGGCAATTTGGAAAACTGAGAAACTGGATTAGGATCCTGATCCCTTATCTCTTTCTCATGTAAGCCCTATACCCTATTATGTCCACTCATCTACAGACTTTCAGTCTGCAATGTCCTTTACCTTTTATATGGGCCTTAAAAAGCGATAGGACATAAAGCTCCTCCCAGTAGCATGCTATCTACTAGGGCAGACATAATACATTCCCCATGTAAATATGAGGCAGAATGCTAGGTTTTAGAGTTGGGTTACTTGGATTTTAGTTTGCATCAGAATCACCTGGAGGACTTGTTAAACCACAGATTGCCAAGCCCCACCGCCAGTTTCTGAATCAGTAGGTCTGGAGCAAGGCCCAAGAATTTGCAGCTCTAACAAGTACCCAGGTGTTACTGATGCTGCTGACCCAGTGACCACAGTCTGAGAACAACTGTTTTAGAAGATAACAGAAACAGTATTTTCAGCCCAAGCTGTCAGAGATAGCTTCAATGAGACTGTTAAGCACAAATTGAATCTTGAAGGACTGAAGACTGCAGCGTGGGAAATAGGAGAAAGAGAGTATTAGAAACTAAAGGAAGGTACTAGTTAATAAGCTAAAACTGCAAAACATTTTCCCTGCCCCCGTACTATTGTGGTTATTAAAGATCTAAGAATACAATACAGGAAGTGAAGATATTCCCATTTTCACATTGCTTGAAAAACTAAAAAAAAAAAAGCAAACTTTCCAAGGAGTTACCTCAGATCCTAATTTTGCAATATATTTATTGAATCTCCTGCTTCTTTTGTTGAATGTGTCACAATGGCAATCCACACTCAGAAATGAAAAACAGGCATTATTAGCCAAAATGCTACAGAAGATTTGGGGGATTTTCTTATCTAGGGCCTGATGTTGTTCTTAGACATCCATGGACACTATCTCTATTTCAATCTCCTCTGACAATATAATAATTTAAGCCTTTTATGTCTTTTGCTATTGTCCAGAATACTCAGAATGGAAGAAAAAAAGACATAAAAATATTTCTAAAAAGAAATATGAAAAAATTAATTAGAGAGCCATATAACAAAATAAATTAGGACAATGCAATATATAACACACTAGTCTTTAATTTGCTGAAAGAGCAACAAAAGAACCAGAAAAAAAAAAAAAATGACAGTATTCAAATGCTAGTCAGGGTTAAAGCATCTTGAAAAAGAATCAATCCCTTGGTGCAATTTCAGAAATAAAGAAATAGAAGTTTTTTAAAATTCTATTATTTAATTTAGGAAAGCACCCTAGTTCTGACAACCTAGAGCCCTCAAAACAAAGCCATGGAGAAGGAAATATTGAAAGAATAATGACGGATCATGTTTGGCTGGAGCCTAGATATGACTTTAGGAATATAAAAAAATAAAATCAAAAAGGTAAGTTGAGGTCAGATTCTATATAGGACTTGGGATGTCTAAAGAGAAGAACCAAAGTATATCTCTACCAAGAGAATGTTATCCTTTCCCAGAGTGAAAGCCACATAAAAGAGAAACTACCAGGAGAGTAAAATAGCAGACATCTGTTACATTTGTCTTTTTAGCCCTGCTCTTTCCTTTTGGGTACTGTCTCTTTCCTATTCCATTTGATTCCAGCAAGACTGTTCATCACAGTGCCCACCTGTTCACTGGCTATAAGAGTGGAGAAAAGACCTGACCTATCACTGTCCTCCACTCCCTAAGCCACAGTGGGCACATTAGCCAGTCAGAGCATGTCAGTTTCCTTCCAAGATAATACTACCTAAAACTCAGAAAAGAACCCTTCTTTTTGACTCTATACTGTGAGATATGAGCTGAACGCTGCCGTCAGCCGATCATCATGGAGAACACAAACAGAAACAGAGTCTAGAGACAATGGCAGAGACAGCCCCAACAGTATACTTGGAGACCTTCCCTCTAGCAGAGGGAACCTCAGAGCTATCTTTGAACTTCCCATTTTTGTAAGCCAATAGTTCTCCCTTTGTCTTTCTTATGCAATTTAAATTGATTTCTTTCATTGAGAATTACAAGAATCATTAGGTAATAATAAGTTTGTGCCTGTTTTGCAAATGATCAAAAAAGAAAAGCTATGCTACTTGTGAGTCTGTGGGTATCTCGTTTTTCAGGAAGGGCACTTCTCAGCCTGAATTGTGATATAGGCAAGGACTTTGGGGGTATACTTATAAAATGTTATTCCCTTCTGTATGGTTTGAAGGGGCAACTGATGTTAGAAGTAAATAAGAAAGAAACATAGACATAGGAGAGAAAGAGGGAGAAAGTGAGGAAGAGAGGAAGAAAGGAAGGAAAGAAGTAAAAACAAAAGAAGAAACACTAAATTTAAATCAAAATCCAAATACAATTATACATAATTCCAGGCAGTGGCTGCTAAAGTGCCTTTTGTCTAAGAAGCCTAAATTTCTTCAGAGATTAACTGTTACATGCAAAGAATATTAGACATAAGATAGTGCCACCAAGTCTGTTTGCATATTTACCAATATATATTTCAGTTTGAAAGACTACATCCTCTATCATGAAACTAGACCCACAAATTGACTTCTCAAATTACACTTTTTACAACAAAGGGTCTTCATGCCAACTTTGGAGCAGTAATTTGCCATCCCATCCAAAAACCATCCCATACCTCTATTCCCTCCCACCATCTTGTGACTGACCTTATATCAATTACAATTCAATTTCCCTTTCAGTTCCCTTCTGTCCCAATCCCCTTGCAAGTCCAGTAAACATCAAGACTCCTCAGTCACAAAATAGTTCAGAAAGAGAGTATGGCTCCATCAAGCCCTGATAACCTTTCTTGCAGCAAGAATAATAGAATGGTGGCCCTCTTGAACCACTTCCATCAATTTCTATTGAATTTATGCTTCAAAGCTGTCAAGCCACTTATTTCTCCTTCCTGCTACGGAGAGTGTCAGTGGATTGCAGGCAGCGGGGAAGAGGTGGAAGTCATGGGGTAGAGGAGCCTGGAAGAGACCACAAGTACAGATGACTCGGGTTGCGGGGAGGGGGAGAAAGGCACAAAACCTTCGTGACCTGTGTGCGATGACCAAAGTCGCAGAAACTTCACTTAATCTCACCAAGGCTATTAGAAGCAACATTTCCAGGTTGCATCTGGCTGCTCAGAAAGATAACTGCCTTGCAGACTTCAATATACCTTGAGAGAATTAGATTTTTCTAAGCCAAAGATTGAATTCCTCCTTCTTCCCCCCTTCTTCACTGTAACCAGGCCTCATACAAGCAATTTTATTTTCCTTGTGCGCCGGGCAGATGACATCCTGCTAAGTCCGCCAGAAGCAGGGAAGAATGAAATACTAGGATCTGTGATGTTGCATGCTAGCCCACTTGCTTTGCTTACCTATTTCCAGTAAAGGGACTGCTGGAGAAAACTTTAATCACAAAAACCATAAAATGGAGTGTTCTCTGCAGCTTCCAGAAGCCAACCTATGTTGGCAAAGGATAAATTTTACTTTTAACCCTACACAATTTACTTTGATTCATTTCAGCTAATTGTAATTATTTGCTGAATAGAGAGAGCACAGAGAAGGGGAAAGATTCATTGCCAAACCCTTATGCAATCAAATATCATCTCAAGGTTAGAGAAATAATGTACAATTCCACTTTTGCATCTTCACCAACTGCAGACAGCATGTCCTCCATGAAACTTCGGCTAATTTCCCAAACAGAGCCTGCTCCACCTTCCCGTGTGTTCCCACAGCACTCTATTGCCATCTCCTTTATATGATTTCTGACTTTGTATTACAATTACCTGTTTGCATATCTATCTCTTCTCCACTGTAGTAGGGAGTTCCTTAAAATCAGAGGCTGTATTTTTTGTTTATCTTTATCTCCAACTCCTGCATAATATCTACACATGGCTGATGCTCCACATATCTGGGTTGAATGAATGAGGATACCTAAATCAATTTCTCATATATTCCTTGCTGAAGGACCATAAATTTGTAAGCAAAGATGTTTTTTCCACTCTGGAAACTAAATCAAATCAAACACACACACACACACAGAATCAATGAATGCATATGTGGCAAGGACTTTTTAATATATTAATCATTTACAAAATAAAAGAGTAAAATAATGGTTGACATTCAGATCAGCATTGTCAGCTCAGAAGTCTAACAAAAAAATTCCTCCAGCAAATCTTGAAACATCCCTTTAGGCTAGGTGTACCTGTTCTCCTGTTTCCCCAGGAGGTAGACACACACATACTGCAATGCCTTTGAAGGTCTGAAAATCAGCTGGTGCAACGGGCATCATAGGGTGCTGAGACTGTTCTCCAGAATCAAGAGAAACACTGATCAGGGTAAAAGCCCAGGTCAGAGGAGAGACCACAGACCAAATCGAGCTGTACCCAGCTCACTTGGCCCCAGGGAAGTTGTCTCCAGAATGCAGCTTGCTCCTTTACCAAAAGCAAAACAAAACAAAAAAAACTTCCCAAACAAAAGTAAACGAAAACACCCTAGCCCATTGCTTTTTAGGTTAAGAAGTAATGCTCAGAGAGGTGTGATCCTTGTCTTCCTGTACCATATCCTTGGAAACTGGCAGCTCTAGAGTTGGGTACTCAGGGGTTCCACGGCACTGCCCTGACTCCTGCCACCTTATACCCTGTCAAAGCCAGCCCTGCACTTATCATCAGTCCTCATGGAATGACTCTCAAATGGTTCAGCCCTGGTTTCTCCTCATCCTCCATCCCTCTCAGGCCCTATGCATTCAGGGTCCCTATATTTTTCTTCCTTCCCCAGAGATTGGTTCTTGAATTTTTTTTTTAACTGACATTAGAGTGCAAAGGTCTCAAAGCCTTAAAGCCTGATGCTCTAGCTCTAAAATTCCCAGGAGATGAAAGAGGATTCAGACTTCACAGGGCTTTCTGAGAATCCCTTAAAATAGCAGCTCAGGACTTCCAATGAAGGTTGTCACTAGATTTGGTCTTAGTCATCCAGGCAGGGTACTTTCTACAATAGGAGTGTAAAAACTGAAAATTTAGTAGAAATGTAGGGTATTGCAGTAACATTTAGGTCAGAGGTAAGGAAAAGCAGAAAGTGGGTGGAAGGATTAGAGACAATAAGTGAACACAACCTCCAAATGGGAAATGTCTGTTCTGATGGACATCTCTTCTTTCTCCTGGTGTTATGGAGAGACCATGTGCTTTCTTATCAGAGATACTTGGGTCTTTTCATTTATTCACACATTTATCCGCAAATATTGCTCAAGTGGCCACTAGACACTTGGAATTGTGCTAAATTTGACGACTAATTTTTAGTTGGGAAGATAACTAAATTTTTTAGAGACATAAATGTTGCGAAAAATAAAAAATTAGAATTTTGGACTACAGAAGCAATATATATTGTAGTTATTGTTCATACTCTGGACTAAGTTAAATCAAGGTTCGAGTCCAGGCTCTGACACATTGCAGCTGTCAATTTATCTCTTCCAACCTCAGTCATATTTTATGTAAAATGGAGATTATGATCATTATTACCTCTCACCACTGTTGCATGGATTAAATGAGATAATGAGTACAATGTACTTAGCACACTTTTGAGAGAAGAACAAACATGCAATACTATTAACAATTAGTTAAATAGGAGGGGGCAAAATCTGAACTGAAGATAACCCTTTCTACTAAAAGGCAAGGATGGAATGGAAGTGATAAATTTCAATATCATTTCATTTTGTAGTAGTTGAAAGTGCCTGTAAAATTTAGTAAAGGAGAGAAAAGACAGATGCAAAATCAACACATAAAATGAAAGTTTGGATTATTTAGCGACTCTGAAAAACTATGCTTTATTAACATAAAAAATCAGTAATTGTTAGAACAGTGCTTTTTAAATTTAATACATGTGGATTTCCTGGGGATCCTATTAGGATGCAGGTTCTGACTTAGTAGGTATGAGGTTCAGCCTGAGATTCTGCATCTCTAACAAGCTCCTGGGAGGGAGGTTAGATTAAATTAGAATTTAAACTATATTCACATTTTATATATATATGTGTGTGTGTGTGTGTGTGTAATTAGTTTATCATGAACATGCGGGGATATATGTATCATATATTGTATGCATACATAGGCATATATTATATGTATACATATGTAAATATAGATATTCCCTCATGCTAGCAATAAATTTGCAGCTGGGATTCCTATTTTCCTGCTCTGGTTCTGCCACAAATCCATATCACAGCTTAGTTTCTTCTGGCTTCATTTCGTCATTTTGGAAAATGAGGGCATTGAACAATATGTTTTCTAAGTTTCCTCCCAGCTTTAACTTCCTATTTGGACTTTTTTCCATTGGGAAGAAACAGAAATTTACTTATACTTGCACAGGATTTGACAGATATAGAGAAAGTGATTTTTGATCCTCAGGTATTTTGTTCAGGCTAGCCCTCAGGAAAATCCTCACGGAGCCCACTACTCTGGAATCATTAGAAATATAGAAAATGTAACACATTTTTCCTTATATGAATGTCAATGAAGGGACAATACATAGATATTATTTAGAAAAACAGCATTAGACTTTCATTTAGAAAAAATTTAATGTGACCCAATGTCATAAACAAAGCCAAAAACATTCAGCTTCATATCTTTAACAACTCCAAAGAATTTGCTGGGCGGGTGGGAGGGTGAGAGTGGGGCTGGTGGGGGGAAGTACAGCAAGAACCTTTAAAAAAAACCACCATGGAGAGAAGAGTCACCTTGGCAAATATTCCAGCTCAGAGCATCTCTGTAGCCAGCATAAACACTTAGATGCACTTGTTCCTGCAACACAGCTATGCAAATTGTTCCCATTTTCTTCTTACAAGTTCTGTCAAGTTTTTATTATTTATGAGCTAACCAGCTTCATGGCTAGCCTTTCACCTTGTCATATTTTTCTGCATTTTCAGAGCTAATCCAGTCTGCCTAACATCTTTCCTGGCTGCATTGTATAACATAAAAATGGAGCCATTAAAGGCATTGTCTCTGATAGGAAGGGAATCCATAACTAGGCAAAGGGATAATGCTATTGATGACAGAATCAAGATCCTTCCCAAATCCATTGACCTTATGATTTCCTTCATTAAAAAAAAAAAAAATCGTGTTCTTTTTCTGACACTGCAAAGTATTTAGATGTAACTACAAAACAAATTTTTAAAATATTTTGACAAGATTTTATCAGGAAAAAAATGACTTAAAAGATACTTGAGGTGCATGCCTGTAATCCCAGCACTCTGGGAGGCCGAGGCGGGCCTCCTGAGGTCAGGAGTCCGAGACCAGCCTGGCCAACATGGCGAAACCCTGTTTCTACTAAAAATATAAAAAAGTAGCTAGGCATGGTGGTGCACGGCTGCAATCCTAGCTACTCAGGAGGCTGAGGCATGAGAATCGCTTGAGCTCGGGAGGCAGAAATTGCAGTAAGCCAAGACTGTGCCTCTGCACTGCAGACTGGGTGACAGAGTGAGACTCTATCTCAAAAAAAATAATAAAAAATAAAAAATGGTACTCGAGGTGACCCTGCCTAAGCTGTCTGGACAATTCTTTCTCTTAACTGTAAAATATCCTCTTTCAGGCATGCTCCTAGTACTGGTCCAGGCTATGAGTGGCCAGCAAAGGTGCTGGGTGATTTTGCATACAGACAGTATATGTGTCCATTACAGAGGTTATGTTAAGAATCAAAATTCTCTTCATTGTGTTAAGAGTAATAATAAGTAAATAAGCAAAGGAATTGATATTTACTCCAAAATTTAAATGAGTTCTTATTTAAGCACCTGGAGCTATATCCATGTCTGAGATTTAAGTCACTAAAAAGCCTAATGATAAACAAAACTAAATGAGAGGTGTGGCTAAATTAGCCATATCTATACATGTGCACATAATTACACAGAATAAGTATGTATAATTTGCCTTTAACAGCATTTCCGTTTATACCTGAAATTCCCAAGTGTCTTCAAACAAGGACAGCTTTGTGATGCCATGCCTTTAATGGAGCCCTGTTACCATGGGGACATCAGAGCTCCTTCTCAGAATAGCATTTAATTCTGACAATTGAAGAAGCTGGAGAATTTCAACTAAGCCAACATACTTAGTATCTTCCAGCACCTACAAATTTGAAAGTTATCCAGTTCTTAAGTATTGCCATTTGGCCTGAGAAGATATTGACTTCTGGCCATGTTTCAAAGAAATGCACATATATAAATATCTATTCAATCCTTTATGTTCCAATATCCTATAACATGGAAATGTATATTGCTAGGTCCTCTTTATTCAACAGCAACTGAGTAGAACCCATTAATCCCTTCACTGATGCATTCATTCAGAATGTATATTTTGAGTGCCTTGAAACTATCTCCAATGCCCAGCATAGCCCATAGCATCTAGACTATATATATGTGTGTGTGTACATATATATGAATATATATACTTCCTACCTTCAATGACCTTGAAGTACAGCAAATAATTATTATGTGCTAAAAGATGGAAACACAAAGATATACTATGAAGAGAAGTAGGAGTTGGAGGACCAAGTGGGCACAGAGACGAGATCATGGAAGATCAACTGAGTGCCTCTGGCAAAACATCAAGAGTAAAGAGAAGATGGCCCATCGTAAGCCAAAGCAATTACATTCCTCTCCCTCTGGCCACACCAAAGAGCACTTAACATGCCATGATGGTCTCAGGGCAAAAGTATATTAAATACTTGACAGTTATGTGGCCTCTAGCTTTCCAGAAGGTGAGGCATGTCTTACAAATCATACCATAAGCAATCAGAGAACCAAGGCCAGAGCCAACAGAAATCCAACAAAGAGGGAAGAGATAATGGTTTACCTCAGACAAAGATGGGAGGAATTTCCTAATTGTTCCCAGTATGCAGTATTTACCATAGAGATGAATAAGCTGCCAAAAGACCAACATCTCTCAATGTCTTACAAACCCATCTAGGTCTCACTACCCAATGGAACAAAGTAAAATAAACTTAGTAGACCAAGGTTACCTTGGAATTCTCAGTGCCCACTGAATGTTTTTTATGTAGCATTTTCTATAGCTAAATTTTCTCATATTATTTAAGCACTTACCAGAGTGCTTACCTATATTTTGGACATTTCCTAGAACTGCTGAAACAAGAGAAAGCAAGTTGGGATTATGTTGGGGAGGAATAATAGATTTCTTCTCTGCCTGACATTCAAAGTCCTGGTGATTTTAGCAAGATAAAGTGGTTCAAAATGCCCCACCAGAGTCCTGGCTCTGCAGTGCAAGCAGGCAAATTGCAAAATGTTTAGAATGCCAGTCTACTTAGAATAAAATTTAACTGCACATCTCATTTGATTGTGCTTTGCCTGAAGGTCCATACAGTACAAAGATGAAGGCCTTGGTTTCTAAAAATAAGGAATCTGGCTCTAATAATGGTACTTCCAAGATTAATAGCTTAATGGCTGAGTAATATTGATCTTGATCTTGATCTTTAATCTCCCTAAGCCTCAGTTTCTCCATCTGAAAATTGGGCTAATAAAAATAGCTTATTCATATTGAGTGTTTTCTCTATGCCTGTCACTATCACACTAAACATTAATGCATTTAACCCTCTCCATACCCAATGAGAAAGATACTTATTATTACTTTCATTTTGCAGATGAAAAAAATCATGTTAATAGAGAGATTAAGAACTTTCCCAGGTCACATGGGTAGGAAGTGGTAGGGCTAGGACTGGAGGTCAGGCAGCTGGGATCTACAGCTTTACTTCTAGTCACTATATTGAATTTCTAAAATAATACCACATTTCCATTAAGAAGCTAAGTTGAGCTAATTATATGTATTTGTCTACTGGGACTGCCATAACAAAACACGAGAGACTGCATGACTTAAGCAACAAAAATATATACTCGCACAGTTCTGGAAGGCAAAAGTCTAAGACCAAGGTGTCATCAGGATTGGTTTCTAGTGGGGCCTCTTGTCCTGGCTTATAGAAGACCTCTGTCTGGCAAGGTCCTTGTGTGGTTCTTCTTCTGTCCTTATGCATGGAGAGAGAGAGAGAGAGATCTCTGGAGTCTCTTTCTCTCTTATTAGGACACCAGCCTTATCAGATTAGGGCCCTACCCCTATGACCTCATTCAATCTTTTTGTTTTTGAAACAAAGTTTTGCTCTGTCGCTCACGGTGGAGTGCAGTGGCGCAATCTCAGCTCACTGCAACCTCTGTCTCCTGGGTTCAAGCGATTCTCCTGCCTCAGCCTCCCTGGTAGCTGGGATTACAGGCACTCACCACCACAGCCGGCTAATTTTTGTATTTTTAGTAGAGGTTTCGCCATGTTGGCCAGGCTGATCTCGAACTCCTGACCTCAGATGATCCACCCTCTTCGGCCTCCCAAAGTGCTGGGATTACAGGTATGAGCCACTGCATCCTGCCCCTCATTTAATCTTAGTTACCTGTCTAAAGTCCCTATCTCCAAAAACAGTCACATTGGAGGCTAGGGCTTCAACATATATATTTTACTGGGGACATAATTCAGTCCATCATACTATGTAAAAAATTTCGCATAGTAATTGATACACACAATAATTATTCACATATCTTAGAATGTTCAGTATGCTATGACAAAATACCATAAACTGAGTGGCTTACAAACAACAGAAAAATCTCACAGTCATGGAGGCTGGGAAGTCCAAGGTCAAAGTACCAGCAGATTAAAATGTCTGGTGAGACTTATTTCTGGTTCATGAATGGTGCCTTCATGCTGTGTCCTCACATGGTGAAAGGAACTAGTTAGGTCTCTGGAATCTCTTTTATATGGACACTAATTCCATTCATCAGCACTCCACCTTAATGACCTAATTGCTTCCCAAAGGCTCCCCCTATTAGTTCCAACACATTCATGATGAGGTTTTAACATAGGAATTTGGAAGGGACACAAACCTTAGTATATAGTATCCACTTAACAAATAGTACCTGTTGGTATTTCATGGATTTGTGTGGCAAACTCTAGAAATTGTCAAGTTTAGTATAAACATACAGAAATCAGAAATTGGACATTCTGTTTGCTAAAGTCATTTGAGCGAATCAATTAATTTCTGTCCACCTCCTTTTCTCAAGCTGTGAATTATGATATACCCATCATCAAACATTTGCATGACCACTTGTTTATAATAATATGCTTACAAAAATAGTAGAGTCTAAAAAAGAGAACAACTTTTGTAGGAACTAGGGTTTTTTTGTTTTGTTTTGTTTTGTTTTATCACAACTACTTATATTTTGGAGGCTCTAGTCGTTCCTGATCTTCAGGCCTACATTTATCTAAAATCCTGATTCATGGAAAATTTAGGCCCTCTTCTTTTATTGGGCTGTCTGAAGTTTGACCAGGTTATGTATCTGTATCCCAGCACTTCCCTCTGCTGTTCTTCACTTTCAATGGGGAGCGCATTATAAATGCACCTCTTGTGAAGCTTCTTAAATATGCTGCAAGTTCATAATCTGTATAAACCTGATTGTTGCTGTCTTTTCAGAGAGGAAGTCACTGTCATCATATAGTGCTTTGATTTGAGGTAAGTGGGATCAAAGAGATTGGCTAAGAGTCTACTTTTAATGTAGTTTATTTCTTTTAATCTCCTTTATGTCCCATCTGTTTTATGATTGATTACACTAACTCAGGTCCCAAGTGAAAGTTGGTAATTTTAGATTTTCAGAAAAGAGGGACAAAATATCCCTCTACTTACAAGGATGAATGTATCAGATGGACCTACTACAATGTGGGTTTTCCCTCTCTCTGGCCTTTCTGTGCTGAAAGTTGTGTCCTGCCTAAGGTTGACTTCCTAAGGAATTACGTGTAAATGTCAGTTTCCTCTCAATATTGGACACTCATGATATCTTCCTGAAAGTTGTGTCCTGCCTAAGGTTGACTTCCTAAGGAATTACGTGTAAATGTCAGTTTCCTCTCAATATTGGACACTCATGATATCTTCCTTCATATAAAGATGAACTATACCCATTTTTTTTTAAGAGAAGGAATTTTCCAGACAACTTGGGCAAGGTCACCTCAAGTATCTTCTAAGTCTTTTTTTTTTCTGGTAAAAAGCTAGTCAAAATATTCAAACCATTTTTTATTTTACAGTTGCATCTATTTCTCCTCCTCCTCAACATATCCTAACATCAAGGACTTCAAAGTATTATGAGAAGCAATATGATGAAGTTGTGAAAATATTTTTGCCAAGAGTTTTTAAAAAGTGAACTAACTTCTATTGTGAGATAGACATGATATTATATTACCTGAATGTGGGAAAGTGAGTTAGGCAACTTTGAAGGCTGTTGTTCTGTCTTAGATGACCACAAAGAACATCCACGTGAGGAGATGAATAAACAAAGCTGAATCCAGCCAGAGCTTTTCTCACTAACCTGTGTACCCTGGGTTAGGGTTGTGTCCACCTGGAAGAAAAACACATTTTCTGATTCACACAAAGCTACCATTAAGGCTAAGGAGACTCTGCTCCAACCCTACATGTCCATGGATTTAGATTTTGTTCACCCCACTTTTTATTGGTAATTACAAGTATTCTATTCTGCAACTTAATGAGTATCGTTATGTGTCATGGTCAGTGTTCCCTATTCTTCCTGAAATCTGTGAAATCATTAGTGCTATTTAGGAACTCTGATTCTGGGGCATCATTCCAAACTAAATACAGAATGATGATCTCTGTACCTATGGCTTGAGGGAGTAAGAACAGTTCACAGCATTGGATGTTGTCGACTCATCAAAAGCATTTTTTTATCTGCAGACTAAGAAACATTTCCAGATCTGAACTTTGATGTATCATGACATCATGTGTATTTATGATATATTTTTAGCTCTCCCAGCTGAATTTCTTTCCCAATTGTGATCATCTTAAAGCAGCTAGTAGGTGAAGAGTCAGAACACCTGAATTCAAGCGTTGGCTTTACAACTTCTCACTTTTTGACCTTGAATACAAGTCACTTGAGTTCTCAGGGCATGGCTTCCCTCTGAACAGCATGAACAGTGAAGAAAAACTAGTCTCTGACTCCACAGGGACGTTGTGAAAATAAACGAGATGTGGGTATACAGAGTCACTTCAAGCTCTTAGGAATGAAAGAGCTTAAAGAGACATAAGGTTTCCATAGTTATTCTTTATTTTTTCAGCCTTACAAGTGAGAAAAGTTCCACCTTGGTAAGTTTTGAAGAATACCGCCTCGCTGACAAGCCCCCCAAGATCTGTGGCTTTGCCTCTTCTGCATTCACAAAGTCTATTGTAATTCTGACTATTGACTCAGTGAAATTTTAAAAACTCTGCCATATCCTTTGACAACAAAGAAGAGTGATCACACTCTATGTGGGACAAATTATCTGCCACCAGTTGAACATCACACTATGCAGGCTCCTACACTGGCTGTTAAAAAATAAAATCTAATAAGACAAAGAAAACGTTACATTGCAGAAAAGAGGAAGTTGCTAGGATAGAGTTCCCAGTCGGATTATTGATCTGAAAGAGTCTAGAAGTTCATAGGGAATAAACTTCCAGCACTTTCTTTAGGAGAACTAAAACTACATTTTGCCAATGTCAGAGATACAATCTTCTAATGCCAAGGTAGTTGTAAAAGAGAATCACAAATAACCAGCTAAAACTCCTGATCTTCTCTCTGCCCCTAGATGCAGAGTCTCTGACAGGTGATATAGATAAGTACTGTATAACCTGTCACTTTGTCTTCCTTAAGAGGGCAGCATAATCCATGGAGCTCACATAAACTCTTCCGTGGCTTCAATCCCATTCTGACATTCAGGAGGAAAGTTGACAGTCATAGATTAAAGGAAAACACTATAGTGAAGAGATACTTACAATAGGTAGCTCTGACTAAAGATGTGTTTTGGCAAGAATTAGCTGGAAAGACACATTGGCATGCTGGCATAGTTAAGCTAGTGGATCAAACTAACATCTTTGCCTTGATCTCACTGGGGCCCAGGTTGACTTACATGCTTTGATTGTCTTCATTCATTCATTCCATAAATATTCATTGAGCACTGTAATGGATATTGCTGGTAGTATCCCCAAATCTATTCTCACCTCCTGTATTACTCAGGGGTCTCCAGAGAGACAGAGAACCAATAGGATATATATAGATAAATACAAATATATGAGGGGGGATTTATTAGGGGAATTGGCTCATGTGATTGTGGAGGCTGAGAAGTCCCACGACAAGCCATCTGCAAGCTGCAAACCCTGGGATGCTGATGGCATGGCTCAGTCCAAGTCCAAAAGCCTCAGAACCAGGAAAGCCAATGGTGTATTTCTCAGTCCAAGGCCAAAGGTCTGAGAATCCTGAAGGGGCCCTCTTGTTAAGCACTGGAGTCCAAAGGCTGGGGATCCTGGAGTTATTGTCCTAGAATAGGAGAGGAAGAAGTTTTCCCAGCCCCAGAAGCAAAATCAACATATTCACTTTTTCTGTTTTTGTTTTCTCCAGTAGATTGGATGGTTCATGCCCACATTGAGGGCAGATCTTCTCCACCTAATCCTTCAGACTCATATCTAATCTCCTCTGATAACACCCCACAGACACACCCCACAATCATGCTTTACCAAGTTGCTAGATATTCCTGAATTCAGTCGAGTTGACACCTAAAATGAACTATCACACTTCCTTCCTGAGCAGGTAGCTGTCCAACTAGGACTTACATTTTCCAGTTGATCTTACAGGTATGTGACTTAAGAATGCACTAATGGCAACTGAGTGGAAAGAGTGGGGGCAATTTCAGCATCACTTACCTTAAAGAAAATCCTTGACCTGGATTTCTGCTCACTCTCGCCTACTTACTGAAAATGGCAAAGTCAAGCCTACCTACTAGCCATAAACTATTATGTGAGAGGAAAATAAATATCTGTGTTTTAGAGTCCCTTTGTTACATCAGCATAGCCTGCACCTTTACAAATAGGTGTGCCTTCTTGGTACTAGATTCTGTGCAATATGATGACAATTTGCTTAACAAAACACACACGGTGCATGTCCCCATGGAAAATATAATCTATTGTCTACCATAGTCTTCTGTCTGGCAACAAAACCTATGAGACAAGTGCGGCCATACTTATCAATCAAAATAAACCAAGACGGAACAAGAGTAAAAGAGTGGGTAAGAACCTGGACTTCAGTACCATGCAGGTGTAAATTCAAGCTCTTGCAACATCTTTTACTAACCACCCCTTTGGGCAAATCTTTAAACTTTTATAAACCTCATTTTCATTCTTGTTAATTGGAGATAATAGAATTAATAATATGTACCTAATAAGGTTGTGATGATGATCTAAAGAATTAGGTATGTAAATTGCTTAACCTGGGGCTTGAGTTTACCAAGTGTGATTATCAGAGTTCAATTTTTCCACTACTCTTGTTATTTCTAAATTCCATCAGGAGGGGCTTAAAGAAAAGATAGAAACATCATTATCTCATTCAAGCCATACTATATGAGGCAGGTGTCACCATTCCCATTTTGTAGATGAGAAAACTGAATCTTAGAGGGGACACTACTTAGTAAGTGGCTGAGCCAGAATTTATTTTCAGGTGTCTAATTCCAAAGCTCATACTACTACACCAGATGTATGACAATCAGGCCTAGAAATCACTGCTCAACAGTTAGTCCAATAAGGTTAATTTAATTCTTCAAGGTTACATCACAATTGTCAGTTTATTTCCACTGCCTACCATACAAGTAAAACCTTCTGAGAGTAAAGTTTCCAGGTCTGGGCTCCAGTGCATAAGTTAGTACCCTCTTCTGTGTTCCTAGGGCACTTTGTATCTCTGTTATCATTTAGTCACTATCTTATAATTGCCACTATCTTATAATTCTTTTTACTCATCTGACATCCTCCACTGGAGTGTGAGCACCTGAAATTTGTATTTCTTAAATATCTATGTCTCAGGACTTAGCATGATGCCTGGTACGTACTAGGTATTCTATGAATAATTGTCATAAAGAATTGCCATATGAATAAGTGAATAGACATTAAAAACTAGAGTGTCAGTAACCTACCTATTAAGGTGGTTATTTGTTTGATGCAAAGGAAGTGGAGGCATTCAGTTTTGAAAATAAACGATTGGCAATAAAATATTTAATAAAATTCATCAAGCATAAGAAATTAGTACATAGTAGCCCCTTGGTGGAAATAAATGTTTTCAAAAAGTCATATGCTGATTGCTTTGACCTCAAAGACAAAATGAAATGTTATGCATCATCTGTAAGCGTCCAGGTAACAAAAGCATTTTTAACCTCAATGGGAACTGAAATACTGTACAATTGTGTTAGAACAATTGTAACAAACAATATACTTGAAACAGCAAAGAGAAACATACAACAAAAATCAAGATTCTGTTCTTCTGTGAGAGTAGATTTAATTAGAGAAAGATAAGGAAGCAAACGTTGACTTTCAAAGACCCTGAATGCATTTACTGTGCATTTTCACTGGGTTTAGAAGTTCAAGGCACCGGTTCTTTATTCTCCCTAATTCCACATCAAAGCTTCCAGCTTTCACTCTCATTACTATAGAAATATTGCCAGCAACACTCTATATAGAATAGTCTGGATTAGCCCTCTTTATTTCACAAGTGGAACAAAGAGAGGGAGAAAAATATTTCTAAGATAACTGGAAAAGAATGGGAAACAAAAATAAATCTGTGATTTATCTAAAGAAAGTTAAAGGAGGAGTGAGTAAACGGGCCAGAAAGATAGTGCCTGGTGTGAAGCTTACTGACCTACAATGAGGGAAATGTTAAGGAAACAAAGAGATGAGCAAAAGCTTCATATACTTTATTAAAAAAAAAAGTATAGAAACAGGTAGCAGGAAATACAATGACTCACAGTATTCTTCCATACTGGCTGACCAATAATATCATCAGCCCAAGGAATTTTGTTTGTTATTGAGAACAAACAGGAGGAGCTGATACCTTGTTGTAGGGGAGGAAAGGAGATGTGATAGAGAATTTTTCATTTACATAAATAGGTTAATTACAACGTGATTTATTTTTAAATTCACAGAAGCTGAACTGATGTCTGTGGAGACGAGAACACGAAGGAATAATGTAATATGGAACTCCCTAACATGATATACCTACAAAGACTATTGAGGCAGAGAAATCAATGTGGAAAATGCAAAACTAAGGGAGAAAGCACTTTGAAACACTCATCTAAGAATATGTTCCATATCAAAAACACAAGAATTCCAGAAAAATCTTCCAAGTTATGTTCATAGGCTTAGCAGAATAAAGGTCAGGCTTACTAGTTAAATGAGTGAGAGAGGAGAATTTTTCCTGCATCTTAGAAAATGTTCGGATTCTCCCATCTTTCTCCACACGCCTCATAAGCATCACTGTAAAAACTGCCATCAGGACCAAAGACAGCAGCTCTCAGTTTCACGTAGGTGTCGGTGACCAAACTACTGCTCCACGAAATAAGAGAGGATACAAACAAATAGAAAAACATTCCATGCTCATGGATAGGAAGAATCAATATCATGAAAATAGCCATACTGCCCAAAGTAATGTATAGATTCAATGCTATTCCCATCAAGCTACCATTGACTTTCTTCATAGAATTAGAAAAACCTACTTTAAATTTCATATGAAGCCAAAAAAGAGCCCATATAGCCAAGACAATTCTAAGCAAAAAGAACAAAGCTGGAGGCGTCACGCTACCTAACTTCAAACTATACTACAAGGCTACAGTAACCAAAACAGCATGGTACTGGTACCCAAACTGATATATAGACCAATGGAACAGAACAGAGGCCTCAGAAATAACACCACACGTCTACAACCATCTGATCTTTGACAAACCTGACAAACACAAGCAATGGGGAAATAATACCCTATTTAATAAATGGTGATGGGAAAACTGGCTAACCACATGCAGAAAACTGAAACTGGACCCTTTCCTTACACCTTATACAAAAATTAACTCAAGATGGATTAAAGATTTAGATATAACACCTAAAAGCATAAAAATCCTTTGTATCCCAAGTGCTCAGCGCACAGTTCTTAACACTAAACATTTGTTGAACTAATTAAATAGTAGGAAAGAGAATTAAAATACCATGGTGAAAAAGAAGCAGCATCTCCACTGTCTACCCAACAGTCATCTATATCTGTTTCTCACTTCTGCATCTTATGGAGTCATAAAATTAAAAGTTTTGGGAACCCTGTATGAGAGTAAGATAGGAAGATAAAATAAGAAAAGTGTGATCACAAAGTGTAATCACTTTATCTTACTGGTGCTTAACGGTTAGAATTAACATCCTGTTTTATGCTAATTGTGATGTTTTCCATTTTATATGTGTACATAATTTATGTTTAGCTGTTTCTCAGATTATTGTACCAGTCTCTTAGCCAAGAGTCTTGCTTCTGATCTCACTGCTTCGTCATTACACCTCCTCCTAATTCGTTCTTTGCATTACAGTTTGTTATATTTCAAAAATGCAAATTCTATTGTGTTACTTGAATGAATGAAACTCTTTATTGGTTATCAGTTGGTCTCAGGATAGATACAGTGCTAGCTCCTTGGCAGAGCACCTGAGATTCTCATGAAATCATTTGTGAAATAAAAAATGCCGAAACAAAAAATTTAAAGAAAAAGTGCCAAAACAAAAAATCTAGAGAAAATCTAGCCCTTAATAATAACATGTTGCCATTTTTTAACAATAGCTTGACACCGTTATATCAGCTTATGAAACATTTTTTCAAAAACGTGACCAATGACTCAATACTCCATCTGTCACCTTCACCAAAGTATAACTGAAGTTTACCCTTAATTTTTTTCATAAAGAGGATTATTTTACCTGAATTGCTACTAGATACAAATTTAGTGAAAATGTGTCCATAAGTTAGTGCATTCATATTCAATTCAGGCATTGTCTCTTCTACAAGGCCAGGCAGTTAAAGTCTGGGTTATGTATCCCTCCTCTTCATATCATAGGGCCCTGCAACTATTTATAATAATATATTTATCTCATTATATCAAATTATTATTTTAGGTGTCTGCCCTCTAGTCCTGTGAGCAATTTAAGGACAAGTGCAAAGAACTTTATTTTCAATCATTCTCTATGTTCTCAAAATGTGCTACTTGATGGGAGACATAACTATGATTAAGACATTATTCCTTACCTCAAAAATTTAAACTTAAATTGTGAGAGAGAAAAGAAGAAATTTAAAATACTGTATCATGAGAGAGTAGGCTCTGATGTTAGTTCTGCCGTTTCTATAACACTGGGACAATTAATTAGATGCAGCTGAAAATGCAATGACAGTGATGATACCTACTTCAAAGAATTGTTTTAACGATTAAATGATGATGATGATGAAAAGTTGTTCTTGCCTATAGTAAGTGCTAAATAAATATGACGATCTGCACAAAGCTATAATAAAATACTGGTGCTGTGTGCACAAACACTGACAAAACAAATGAGAGGCGCATTGATTTATTATATTTTAATCTAAGACTTAACTAACTGAGAAAGATATAAAGGTATGATACATGTTCTAGTGAATTGTGAAATAAATCATTTTATTTACCAAGAGATGGTACTTGATTAAGCCAATGCAAGCTGAAGCAATGTAGGAAGAAAGTAATGGAACACTTCCCAAAGGAAATGGTATCCCAGTTGAGATAGGAAAGATGAGTAAGCATTAGCTACGCAAAGAGGGGCAGAAGGCAGCTCAGGTTGGGGTAATACCTTTTTCAAATCTCAAAATCTAGAGAGAAGAAACCACGTGATGCCTTCAGGTAATTGCAAGTAGTTCTCTTTAACTGTGACATCAAATCAGAGGGATGCTGAGTGCAGCCCAAGGTAAGGATGGAGGGCAAGCCAAAGCCCTCTCACGAGAATCTCAGGGGCTCTGCCAAGGAGCTGGCACTGTATCCTGAGATCAATTGATAACCGCTAAAGAGTTTTATTCATGCAAGTAATATAACAGAATTTGCATTTTTGAAATATAACAAACTGTAATGCAAAGAACAAGTTAGGAGGAGGTGTAACGATGAAGAGGTGAGACCAGAAGCAAGACCCTTGGCGAAGACAGTGGTACAATAATCTGATAAACAGCTAACAGTGGCCTATATACTTTGTATCCCAAGTGCTCAGCACACAGTCTCTGACACTAAACATCTGTTGAACTAATTAAATAGTAGAAAAAAGAATTAACATACCACAGTGAAAAAGAAGCAACATCTCTGCTGTCTACCCAATAGTCATCTATATCTGTTTCTCACTTCTGCATCTTATGGAGTCACAAAATTAAAAGTTTTGGGAACCCTTTATGAGAGTAAGGTAGGGAGATAAAATAAGAAAAGTGTGATCACAAAGTGTAATCACTTTCTATTACTGGTGCTTAGCAGTTAGAATTAACATCCTCTTTTATGCTAATTGTGATGTTTTCCATTTTATATGAGTGCATAATTTATGTTTCTTGGGACATGATTTGACTTACAATCTGTCCAAATTCATGAGATGGCACAAGATACTAGTGGGTATAAATCTATTTATACTAATGCAAACACATATGCATATTTCAATGTCCATATTTGTATATCACACCTAATTTAAAAAGAAAAGCCTACAATATTTTTAAAAACATATCGGTTACTTAAATCCTCTGTCTCTTTCATAGCGTCTATTTCTGGCTCCATAAAAATCTTTTTTTCTTTTACAGTTCATTTTGTTCAGATTAGTTATTGATATGGGATTCTCAATGGTCATGACCACAGCCAAATACACCTACATAGGCCATCCCGTGCTTGTCCAATCTATTACAATCCCAAAAGACTTTCAAAGGGCCCTCTGGCTTCTAATGGCTTTTCTGTGTGTCTAATTTCCTCCTGACCCCCCATTTATTGGCAACCATGTTGGAACAGGTGTGAGCAGACACAGGCAGGTCCTTGGAGCCCACAGTTCAGTGCTGGCACAAGATAATGGTTATCTTCCTGGAGGAGATGACTCTGACAATATTTTCCAGGATGCCAATTTCCAATTAGTGTCATCTTTTGCTCCATGTCCTAGGGCAAAAGTCTATTTTATAGTGAGTAGACTCAGGGTGTTCTGAGAGATGGGCATGAATGCCAGAAATGAGATGCATGTCAGCTTTTTCCTTGTTGTCAAGGATGACTGGTCTGTCAACCAGAGACACAATACCCTCTGTCCAGTGTAAGGTCAGTCTCTTACTCATGAACAGGGATGCTAATTTATTTTCTAACAGTGAAGCCAAATGTGCTTCCAGATGTTGAGCTATGAAGCAATTGTGATTGCTGCAAGCACATGGTAAAAAAAAAAAAAGAAAATTCCACAATTAAGACTCACAAATTGTCTTCGGGAGACCATTTGCGTTTGAGGAGTGTGCTGATGTTTTTAGCAAAGCAAAACATTTTGTCAACTGAACTCATAAGGGTTTTTAACAGACAACCTACTGTTACAAAAACAATTTTTTTTTTTTTGAGACGAAGTCTCACTCTGTCACCCAGGCCAGAGTGCAGTGGCACGATCTCGGCTCACTGCAACCTCTGCCTCCCAGGTTCAAGTGGTTCTCCTGCCTCCGGCTCCTGAGTACCTGGGACTACTGGCATGCACCTGCCACACCTGGCTAGTTTTTGTGTATTTTAGTAGAGACAGGGTTTCACCATATTGGCCAGGCTGGTCTCAAACTCCTGACCTTGTGATCCGCCCACCTCGGCCTCTCAAAGTGCTGGGATTACAGACATCAGCCACCGTGCTTGGCCCAAAAATTCTTATAATAAATTTCCTAAAGACCATAGATTTATCTATAGCTAACATGTAAGGAAAATGAAACAGGGGAGGGTCAATTTCAGAAGACTATGTTCATACGATACCATAACACTGTTGGTGGGGTCAATTCAATAGCAAATAGATGAAAAAATTCTTGGATCAAGTAAGTCGGTTTTTGTTTTGTTACTGTTCTTGATTTTGGTTTTTGCTTTTCCCGCATGAATGAGGTAAGCAGTTGTCAAAAGTGTTACCCTGTGTAGGCAGAGGGCCTTTGAAAAGTCTTCTGTTTAAAATTGCTGACAATCTTGGTCATGTGCCTGACACACACGAGTTCAGTAGAAGAACCTAATCCAGGGACAAGCAATTCCTACTCCATTCCCTTACGTGGCCCTGGCCAATGTACACAGAAGACTCCTTTCCAGTCCAGGCCACTGGCCAGCTTTGACTTACTCTTCCATGTCCTATATCTGACCTGAAGACACTTTATATACATATTCATCATTAGTCCTTGTGGAACACTCGTGTATAATTTTGTACTCACATTATGGTCCTATAAACCATCAGCTATGAATCAGAAACACATTTCACCATTCTCTCCAATCCCTACTGCACCAGTAAGCAGTCAGACCACCATCCAGATTTGTCTTCTCCAGTGAAAGAAAAAAAAGTGGGTATTAATAGTCAATTCTTGTGCAAAAATCAAATTTTAGATATAGAGTTGCTTCCATTGTTGAAATATTTGGCAACTCTCCTCCTTCAAAAGTCCCACCTAAAATCTCATCTGAATTCTACACTCTTTCAGCAAAAAATAAAGCTGAGATATGAGAACAAGAGTTTTGTGAGTGAGGCAGTGTGGGGTAGCAGAAGCAGCATAGGCTTTGAAACTAGGTGAGCTTGATTCTCAACGCCACCCTTCCATTATGCACTTGACTGCCGTGAGGGCTTATGTAGGTTACTTGAGCACCTCCTGTCTCAGTTTCCTCATTTTTACAAATGAGGATTTAATGAGAGAAGGCACATTGAGACATGAAGCAGGGACTTTAAATATAGAATCACTCTTTTTTTCTTTTTAAATTTTTGATGAGAAAGCAGCGATAGTAGTTTTATTCAAACACAGTCATGCATAACTTAGTGACTGATGGGGATAAATTCTGAGAACTGTCATTAGAGGATTTCATTGCTGTGCAAACATGATAGTGTGTACTTACACAAGCCTAAATTGGATAGCCTACTACACATCTAGGCTGTAAGGTCTAGCCTATTTCTCCTAGGCTACAAACCTGCAAAATATGGCAAAAAAGATTAAAAATGGAATGCCTGTCTAGGGCATTTACCATGAAGGAAGCTTATAAAACTAGAAGTTGCTCTGGGTGAGTCAGTGAGTTAGTGGTGAGTGAATGTGAAGGCCTAGGACATTACTGTACACTTTTGTGTGACTGGCAGCACAGTAGGTTTGTGCACAGCAGCGTCACCACAAACACATGACTGATGTGTTGCACTACAACGTTAAGATGGGCTACAACACCACCAGGTGATAGGAATTTTTCAGCTCCATTATAATCATACAGGTCCACCATAGGATATGCGGTCTGTCATTGACCCAAGCATTATTATATGGCTTGTGACTGTATAAGCAGAATGTAACAGATTAAGTTTTCCAAAAACGGCCATGGCAATATTTCCAGTCTCATTTGCTCTTCCAGCACCTTGCCAACCCCCAACAAGAGGAGAGTCTGTTTCCTTTTCTGCTGATCTGGGCAGACCTCTGTGACTTCCTGGACAAATACTATGTGGTAGGAAGGACCCTGCATGACTTTCAAGACTAGCTCATAAAAAGCAATATAACTTTCTCCTAACTTTCTTTACCTAGATGCTTCTTCTGGGAACCCAGCCACCATGTTGTAAGGACGCTCAGGACACGTAAAAACGCGACATTTAGATATACCAGCCAGTAGGAACACTGGCTAAAACCAGCTAAGGTTTCAACTAGCAGCAAGCATGAACCACCAAGTGTAAGAGTGAACAAGCCTTCAGATAATTCCAGCCTCCAGGCTTCAAGCTGTCTTAGCTAATGCTGACTGGAGTAGAGACGACTGTCCTCACAGGTTCCTGCCCAAATTGCAGATTTGTAGGCAAAGTATGTGCTGTTAATGTTTTAAGCCACAAAATTTTGGGGTGGTTTGTTACATAATAGAAAACCAGAACACGGAATCTCAGAAATTAAATGCAACGCTACCAAGTTTAGAATCAAAACAGGTTTTCAAAGGATGTCATCTGAGATTTTCAAAATATAAAGCTGAAATGTGTCCTCAAAAACTTCACAATCCATCTTTGATATTTTGTAAAAACTTGAGGAATAGAGATGTTCTGTGACTCACTTGCGATCCTAGAAGTAGTTAGGGGTATGGTCTGAATCAAGTCCAGTTCAATACTGCCCTTTCCACAATATGACTATGAATACCACACAAGTTTGCTGGGTTCAAAGTGCGAAGGGTCAATTTAGCGCAATTATTGTGCAAGTCTACCAGAGTTCAGTACAATGTTTCCATGCTCCTCTCTGCTTATTTCTTTCTTCCTGCTTAACAGAGAGCCTGATCTGAACTTTGTTGATTTAGTGTGTAAGGTTGGGAGGCTGGATGGGATCCAACAAGCTCAACTGAGCTAACAAGAATTTACAAAAAAAAGAAAAGAAAAAGTGTCAAACCATGCAATCAGCAGATGTGACTCGAAGCAAAGGAAAGAGAGGGCAAATATGCTGAGTGTAAAGCTTCTGTTTTTCTACAGTCACTTTTCTGAGTATAAATGCCTGAAAATTCTCTAACATCGATCAGATGGTTTGGCAGAAGCCTGCTTTTGGCAGGCAGAGAGTTCCACATGATGGTTTTATCTTGTTAGGAGCTAATCTATTATGATAGACTAACATACACAGATAGCCCATCAATTAGAAAATGTTATATCACATAATTGATTGCAGACTCTTCAGTCATTGAAGTGGCACTAGGAAAGAGTGTTGACATGAATATGTGTCTTTCTTCATTGCTGCTAGTCATATAAACTATTTAAATTGGCCCACAAAAACTTTGCTTTTTGAGGCAGAAGTCTTCTTCCAATCTCATTCTCAAAGAATTCATATATATATGAATGTGAGATGAACATAAGTCTAAAAAGTTGTGGGAAATAATAAGGAGAAAATTGGAACAAGAAGGAAAAAGCAGAAAGGCAAAAAGGAAGAGAAGAGAACACAAGAAAGAACTAGAGAATTAGGCCTACTACATTCATCACATTTGTGGTTCAGTGCTTTTCTCCCATTCCAAAAGGTACATCTCAATTAGAGAATGAGGCTCCAGGTTCTGTTAATCAAAGTGTTCACCACTTTTTCCTGGAGTTTTAACTCAATACTCCTCACTACTTCAAAGATCTTTTCTCTCTATTCTCCCTAAACGCTTAATATTTGTGATGAAATCAGGGGTCAGCAACTTCTGAAAGTTTTATGAAATTTTCATTCTCAGTGAGGTTCTTCTTTGTCTACCAGCTGGTGGGGACACCTGATTTTAAAGGTACAACAGATAGGACCATGAATTCTATTATTTCAATGAAGTGAGAATTTGATCTGTGGAAACTTTCCGTAAGGATCTGCTTTAGAAAGTGCTTACTGAGAACACAGTTTAGGTTTTTCATGATTTTACTTCCTTCATTTTGAAACATTTGTAGCATTTCTAAGATTTTGTTGAAGACAAAGTGGTGAGAATAACTTTTGTGAACCTCCTGTCTTTAGCCATTAACTGCGGACAGCAAAACGTCTTCTTCTACTGGAGCAAATTTAGCTTCAATAAGAAAGTTGGACTTCTTTCTCATTTAGCCACAAGGCACTGATTTTCTTGTTCTAGCAAGGAAAAGATGAGAAAAGATAAAAGTCAAAACAGCATGTCTCTTATGTGGTTTGCTGCTGATCTTTTGAGCTACAAAAATCCTAGAGAGAAACTTAAAGGAGAAATAACAGAAAGAAAAGCGTAAAAAATGGGTTTTTAAAAATTACAGAAGAGAGAGAAGCTGTTAAATCATTTTCATTATTTTTCAGCCTATGTTCTGCTAAAAAGTAATTAAATGGTTATCTAATAACATGAATTATTTTCTATTTAAAAACAGAATAAAATATGAATGTTGGCTAATGTTATGGGGCATCTGCAGTTGCCCTACGGGTGATAAAATGCATCTGAGGAAAGACCCAGAAGTAGCAGCAATGTTGGTATTTGACACTCAAACACAAAAGAAAATGGATTGAGAATGAGCATGGCACCACGAAATGAAAATGGCAACTTGAAACATGAAGGATAAGGAGTGAGGAAGCATAGAGAGACTGGACTTTATGTTTAGCTCTGTCTGAATCATAGTGTGACTTCATACAGTGCTCTGAAAGAAAAACAAATTGGAAAAGCTTTGAAAACATCGCCATACATACCTCAGTGGTCTGATGGCTTTCCAACTCAGGCAAGCTGGGTGCTAATGGCTCATTGTAGCGTGCAAGACGCATGTACGTTCTCACAATTCACAGCCGGTTACTCTGTACTTGTCTATGGATGGTGAACTTCCATCACATTTAATCACCAGCTTTGTCAACCCTGGGTGGTTACATTCCCAGATGTTGACTAATTGTAAGGATTGATGTTCTTGCAGATGTGTTAAGTTTCCACACATCTCTGTCAACTCCAAGATAGTATGTGAGTGCTTTTCTAAATCAATGACCACTGATGGATCTCTCATAGACATCTCTGTGGCAGAAGTGCCCCCTCTTCTAGAGAAATCAAATTGAACAGTGGCTTCTACAAACATTAGAACATGCTAACCACCACTCCCTCACCAATGTAACCAGTTGATTTTAGAAAATGAAAAATAGATGCAAATTACCAAAGGGTAGTAACCTGGTCCTATCATTTTTGTATCTTGTATAAATAATAACTTGGTGAAACTATAAAATTAAAAATGATCAGGCCCCAGGCTTAACTCAAAATTAATTAATGTTGCCATTAGAGATAGCCATAGTGAATAGAATATACTAAGCATCTCAAAGTGTGTGGAAGTAGGCTACACCTAGACATTTCATAAAATACTGATCATGATTTGTTTAATCATCAATTTTTATTTCTACAAACCTTTGAATTTCTTGATGCCAAGCGTAAGTGCCAAGTACCGCAACAGATGAGTCTTGCAGAGTCCGAAACCAGACAAGAAGTTTTGACAACTTTCAGCTAAGCATCCAAGCTTCCAAGTATTTGTTAAAACTTAGTTAAAACTGCAAGCTTTTGCAAACCCTTAATTTTTGATAAATATAACAATGTCTACACCAAGACAACATAAATATTCTAATAAAGCCAAACTAGAAATTATCCCAAAGCAAGCTATCAAGAGTTGGAGTTTGTTTTCCCCAATGTAGAAAGCATCTTTTTTCTCTGCAGTAGAGTCTTCATTTCAACCAATGATGAAAATGAAGACAGTGGAAGGTTATTTGGTGATTACAGTTACAGATTGTTAATATGGACTCAAAGGTTTAAACTACAGCCAGCTCTCTACTTTAAAAAATGAACTACATTTATTCTGTGATGCAAAACGTCTGGTTGGACAATGAACACCTCAATTAATTATTAAACCTTTTCTAACATTCTGGATATCTGGATAATTAATCAATATTTCCATTTTCATCAAGACTTTAGGCATCAAATAGACAGTGCCTTCCTGTGGACTAACTTTAAGTAGTCCTCAAAGAAAGAGTTTTCAAGCTGTGCTATGCTTTTTACCCAAAGCATTTTTCTCACGCTGGTATTTACTAACTCAGAGTTAAAGCAGTCTTCAGAAGATCATGATGGGGTGCTAGTATCTATAGATTTTGTAAACAAATGCCACAACTTTTCTAAATAAAGGATCAAAAAGGAAAGTTTTGGAAGAAAATGTCCAAGAACATACATGTTAATTTTTTAAAAAGCAGAAATCAAAACTGAAATCCACGTATTCTTTGCCAAAACTTTTGCCTACTGATCTACAGGGCTCTTTTAAAATCACTCAAACAGCTTCTTTTGCAAACAACTTGATTCAACTCAGTGGGGGTGGGGGAGAGGAACTGGGAGAGGAAACAAGGAGAAAACTGCAAAATTGTAGAACTAGATTTTTCTCTAGATTTGTGATATTCATATCACGAATCTAGAGAAATTCCATGTGGGAATCCAAATTCCATGTTGGAATTCCATGTTGGGGTTTTAGGAGCCAGCACCAGGGAAGAGCATAGGCCAGAGAGAGCCTGAAGGTTCCTTCCAGCCATCTCCATTGTCTCTATTTTATACTTGAATATTCCATATAAGACTTCACATGAAAAATGGAAGTATCTGCAGCTAAAATGGTTTTGAAAGTTTTTCAGGTCCTCAAAGTATGGTCCCCAGACCAACAGTACAGCACCACCTGGAAACTTGTTAGAAAAGCACATTTTCAGGCCTTATCTCAGATCTACAGAATCAGACATTCTAGGTAGGGCCCAGCAGTGTGTATTTTAACAAGTGCTCCAGATATTTTGATGCATTCTACAGTTTGAGAACGTCTGCACTGTACGAGCCCCAGCCATCACCTCCTACCAGAAGGCTTCTATAGCTAAACATTTGCCCCCTCTCCCACCTCCACCCACAACATGCATACCATACATGCTCACACAGCTAGTTTGTTGGTGTCCTTCCGAACTTGCATCCACCAGAGTGTGCACCACATTTTTTGTGTTATTATTTCTTTATGTATGTACCTCTTCTATAACCATATAAACTCATCCAAAACATCGATCATGGGGCACCCTTCTTTTCCATTTCTCGCATTTAGCATAGTGACAGGCAAAAACAGGTACTCAGTAAACATCAAATGAATTAGAGATACATTGACATTTGTGTTTTTGATGTATTTATTTGTATCATACCTTCTTCAAATAAATGAAGTCTTACATAAGTAGCTTATTATATTAGATCGTTTTTGCATTGGTATAAAGAAATACCTCAAACTGGGTAATGTATACACAAAAGAGGTTTAATTGGCTTACAGTTCTGCAGGAAAGCATGGCACCAGCCATCTGCTCTGCTTCTGATAAGGTCTCAGGAAGCTCACAATCATGATGGAAGGCAAAGAGGGAGCTGGCATGTCACATGGTGAAAGCGGGAACAAGGGGTGGCAGTTGGGGGGTGGGGATGCCACACACTTTTAAATGACCAGATCTCCTGAGAACTCACTGTTGCAAAGACCACATCAAGCCATGAGGGATCAGCCCCCGTGATCCAAACACCTTCCGCCAGGCGCCACCTTCAACACTGAGGATTACAATTCAACATAAGATTTGGGTGGAGACAAATATCCAAACTATATCACTCATATAAGTACAACATAACCAAAATTAAACTAAATAACCAAGACAAAGACAATGAAAATCAAACGTTTCATCAATGAATCATCCTAGGAGCCAACTGCTTACATCTATTAACCCAATAGGCAGCTGCTCACAGCTGTTTAGTCCTTTTCTTTCTTTTTTCTTTTTTTTTTTTTTTTTTTTGGAGACAGAGTCTTGCTCTGTCGCCCAGGCTGGAGTGCAGTGGTGCGAACTGGGCTCACTGCAAGCTCCACCTCCCGGGTTCACGCCATTCTCCTACCTCAGCCTCCCAAGTAGCTGCGACTACAGGCACCCACCACCATGCCCGGCTAATTTTTTTGTATTTTCAGTAGAGACGGGGTTTCACCGTGTTAGCCTAGATGGTCTCGATCTCCTGACCTCATGATCCACCCACCTCAGCCTCCCAAAGTGCTGGGATTACAGGTGTGAGCCACCATGCCCAACCTGTTTAGTCCTTTTCAAGCAATTCTCTGACCCTCAGGTTGCCTGTGAAAGTGGACCTTGCTTCACACTACTGCACCACATCACACGCGGGGAGGGTTGTTTCATCGGCCATGGTAACTTCGAAAAGCAAAGACTGGGATCTTTCCTTTTCTAAAAAATGGATAGATGAGGGTCAGTGTTATTAAGGAAATCCCTTATGTGTTTTTCATACTGTTTCACCACAACTCACAGTAAAATAGTACATTTTCCCTTTTGCCCCGATAAACATATACACAGACATATACACATATGTTTTCAGAAGCCACTCATCCTATGCCATATGTTACTCTCTGGTATTTGCTCTTCTATTTTATATTATCGTTTTTCCCTAAAATTAAAGTGTTTGTGATACGCTAAGTAAATTTCATGATTCACCATCTGGTTGCAAACTACAGTTTTAAAAGTACTGTACTATACAATATATCATATCGCTATTAATGTAATTAAGTGGAGTTTGGTTTTATTTTACTTTGTTTTTAACTAAATGAGTAGTTTTTCAAATTACTTGTTCTGAAATTTAATCTACCCTTTATCTTCCAAAAGTAGAGAGCATTAATGCAGTTCTCCACCACTAACAACTCTGCAGCCGAATTTTCCAGAAATCTCGGTTCTATAGCTTAGTATCATGTGACTTTGGAAATTTAGCCATCTTAAGTGCTGCTTTCCTTAGCTGTAAGAGTCCTAATCTACCTCTTATAGAGCTTGGTGGAGGAGTGGAGAAAATGCATTAAAAGCACTTGGCCATAGATGCTCAACCAATTTTTTTTGGTTTTTGTGTGTGTGCTCTGTTTTGTTTTTTGTTGTTGTTTTTTGAGACAGGGTCTCACTTTGTCGCCTGAGCTGGAGGGCAGGGGCACAATCAGGGCTCACTGAAGCCTTAACATCCCTGGCCCAGGTGATCCTTCTGCCGCAGACTCCCATAT
This sequence comes from Rhinopithecus roxellana, assembly GCF_007565055.1. Lineage (NCBI taxonomy): Eukaryota > Metazoa > Chordata > Mammalia > Primates > Cercopithecidae > Rhinopithecus > Rhinopithecus roxellana. Next base: position 139,956,421 of record NC_044553.1, on the reverse strand, counting down.
AGCTGGGGCTACAGGCACACACCACTATACTTGGTTAATCTTTTGTATTTTTTGTAGAGATGGCGTTTCACCAGGTTTCCCAGGCTGGTCTGGAACTCCTGGGCTCAAGCAATCTGCCCACCTCAGCTTCCAAAAGTGGTGGCATTACAGGCATGAGCCACCATACCTGGCCCAATGATAACTTTTACTATCATCTTAGACTGCTAGGAGAACCATCAGTTAATATTTTTAAGGCATTCTCAGATATCCATGTAAAAGAGGGCATCAAAATTCTATGCTACAGATAAAACTGTGCATCATTGAAAGTTCTGATGCAAACTCTGATTATACCCTTTAGAAAGGACCCCCTATGACTCCAAAGCAAGTCATACCTGTTGGGAGCTGGCAAAGTCTCTTCACTGTTGAATAGGATTTGAAATTCTTAGGCCTTTCCAACTAATACCTTGCACCATCAATAAATGTACCATCTCCTCTCCTCTGAGAGATTCTTTAGAGTTTAAAACCCCATGTGCTTCCTAATCATCTGCTACAGCTCCTGGTGCAAATTCCATGGCCTTATTGGGCTTATCAAACCTGGTGCCTGAAGATTACTGTAACATTTCATTTGCAGAAAGATAGCTCAAAAAAATATAAAATTTTTGAAGTTATAGCTGCTTGTGTGATCCTAAGATATGGGATATTTAATAGCTGAGCAGAATTTAAAACATCTCTAGCTAAAGCAGAGGAAAATAAACAGGAAGCAAACTGCAGAACAGGCAGGCACTTTACTTAAAAACTCAGCATCTACAATATTCTTACAAAGAGACACCCACCATCACTCCAATCCCAGGTGCTAAATAACCCATTCCTCCCAGTTTTCGCTCAGCTTTGGAACCACTTTGACAAAACTGAAATAGAGAAAATGTATGTTCACAAAATTGGAGGAACGAAGAAGTTGAAAAGCAAGAATAGTTCAGAGCAACCAACTGCCGGGGCTGCACCGTTAGGCAAAAATATATCTAATAGCCAGGCAGATATATTGCCCAAATACGTTTTCCTCTGCATTTCCAGATTATGTTTGTCTCTCTTTGTTATTCCTCTTAAAATTTCACAGTTCAGAGATTTTATTAGTTTAATGACCAATATTTATTAAAAGATAAAGGGTTGCTATCAGATAGGCACACATTGGAGTGAATAAATTAACAAGACTGTTTTCCACATAATATCAGGCTAAGATCAGAAGATAAATGTAGGGATGCTTCCAAAGAGCATCTAGCATTAAAATTGCCACAATATTGAAAGGCTTAAAGTGACCCTTTCTTTTGTAGGTTCCCAAAGCTGGACTGGGAGTTCAGGGATAGGGTGATGACAATCTGAAGAAGTTGACCTTCTATACCTAGGATGATGAGGGAAGGAGTTAGTGGGAATTGGCATTTATGAAACCAAACCAAGATAAAACTGAGTTTTAAGTACAGTTCAGGTTTCGGGGAAACCTTCCTCTTCTCTGTCCATATCCTTTCCCTGCTTTCTAATAATTATAACAAAAATAATAGCCAACATTAACTGAACACATTCTACATGCAAGACTCCTGTACCAAAAAATATATACTATATATGGGACCTCATTCGCTTCTCACCACATTCCTATGAATAAGCACCTTTATTATTTTTACCTTGCAGATAAGGAAGCTGAGGCTCTGAAAGGTTCAGTTGTCCATTGTTGCACTAGCAGTTGAATCCAGAACCCATTGAGCTATGCTTCCAGTCCACATTTTCTGTGGATAGATCCAGATACTATAATTGAGAAATCAGGGAGAGGAGAGAGGAAGCAGAAGCCAGCTCTCAGGAGAACACTTGGGTACTGTGGTAGCTGAAAAATGGCCCCCCAAAGATGTCCATGCCCTAATGCCCCAAACCGATGAATATATTACCTTATGTGGCAAAAGAAACTTTGCAGATATGATTTCCTTAAGAATCCTGAGATGGGGCAATTCTCCTACATTATCAGGTGGACCCAATGTAATCCCAAGGGTCCTTATAAGAGAAAGGCAGGTGGGTCAGAGACACAGAGAGACTGGAAGATGCTACACCGCTGGCTTTGAAGAAAGAGGAAGGAAACCACGAGTCAAGGAAAGCAGGCAGCCTTCAGAAGTCAGGAAAGACAGGAAACGGATTCTCCCTAGAGCCGCCTAGAGGAGTACAGCCCTCTGATAACCTTGATTTGGGGACTTCTGACCTCCAGAACTACACAAGAATATATCTGTGTTGTTTTAAACCACTACATCTGTGGTAATTGGTTACAATAGCAAAATAGAAAACTAATAAGGTCCCTTTACAAAGAAAATGCATGGACTCTTTTTTCCCCCACGCTAATGACACACAGTGTTTGTCTGCACATTGCAGAGGCATCTCAAAGCAGTGTGCCTCAGATTCCAGGCAGGGAGGCAGCAAACTCACCTCAGGGCAACTGCATCTTTGCATTTGTTCACCACACTAAGCACAAGTTTGGCACTCAGACACCTTTCCCAATTTGCAGAGGCCCTTCATTCCCCGAAGCTCCCAGCTTTCTCAGCAGTTATTTATTTACATCTATTATGGCATCCAGAGCATTGTCGCTTTTCTGATTTCATGTCTCCCTCCTCCACTGACCTAGTCTCTCCAGGAGAGATACCATATTTTTTTCTCATTTCTATGTCTCTAGCACCTAGCACAATGCTTATAGGGATGTCCAAGCCCAGAGCAAAGGAGAGAGGAGAAGAGGAAAAGGGGCATGAGAAGGTGACCCAAGCTCCATTGATACTTAATGGAGAAACTCCTGGACCTAAATGTGTCCATCACTCTCGCATAATCTGCCCTGAGAAATAAACCTGTCCGTATCTTGATATAGAAAACATTTGCTGCTTTCTGCCAAAAGTCCTCAAACTTACATCTTCGAAGTCTCACGGCGATCCATTCTATATAACAAAGTAAGGCTGCAAAGCCCTGAATTATGATACCTGTTGGGGTAAGAAAGCAGCCAAACAAGACTTGTGCTGTCTGTCTGTCCAAACTTTGAAACTGATTTCTACCTCCAGGATCCACAAGGAATTTGATGCCTGGTTTTTAGCCATTTAGGATAAATCTCCCCTTCTCTGTGGAAAATGTTCATACCCTTTCTCCCCAAAGACAGCCACCTTCTCAGCAGTTCTTTAACAGTTACACTGTGCCTTTTGATTTGGTACCAATTTTGTAAGTATTGCACTGTTGGGCATCTTTTCTTTATGTCTTATCTCTCTAATTAGATACAAAATAATATGTCTTCATTAACCAACAGATATCTCTGGAGTGACATCTGTGTGTCAGGCACTATGCTAGACTCTGGGGACACCATGGTTTTAAAAAGTCACAGTTCTGTCTCACATATAAACTAGGTTTCTTTTTTCCTTACACACACCCCCCACCCCAATGCCTAGCACAGAGAAAGTGCATAAAGTATTTGCGTTCTCTGATCAGCCTCTTAACCAAAACAAATAATAAGTCTAAATCATATAGATCTCTCCATCTTACAGTTAGCTAGAACCTCAGGGATTATACATTGTCTAGTCCAAATCTTTAGCTTTATGGATAAAGACACTGAGACACAAATATGCAAAGTTATACAACAAATGATACAACTAGGGACAGAATTAAGGTTACATCCCTGTCTTCTGCCTCTTAATACAGTATGCCCTCTAATTGGACCCAGAGGTGACAGCTAACTGGATTCCAGGGACGGCTCAGTTTGAATCATTCTGAACTTGCTGCAAATGCTCAGGCTTACTAAGCCGTGCACTTATCTGATTCTGCTCCCAAGTCCTCACCTACATCATTTCTCCTCACTGTCATTTGCTCTCAGCAGTATGAAGCCACATCTGGTACTAATGACCTTCAGGGTCACTGGGAAGCAATTTATTTCATTTTTTAAAAAATAAAGGAAATGTTAATATCACAAGATCTGTGTCTGAAATGCCCCTGGGCAAGTTTCCTCTCTGACTTTACTTTGTCTCATTTTCAAGTTCCTTTTTTTTTTTTTTTTTCCTTTCTCCATGTCAAATTGTCAGGATGACTCTGATCTCAGAGACACAATTTTTCTCCCTTCCTGACTCCCACCTGCCACCATGAAACAGTTCTACTGAAACCTATTAATTCTTTCAAGTCTAAGATCAGTCCCTGCTCAATTTCCATAGGGGCAGGGAGGGTCCCCAGCACAGAAGATAGATGTAATTCGAAAGAAAAGGATAAGTGTGTATGCATGTCAATGGGTCCATAAAAACCAAAAGCAGTTTGTCTTCATTGAATCTGGGGATCACAGTTTCCCAGACTTTCTATTTTAAGACAACCTCTGGAAACCAACTTTTACATCAAATGGGAAACACACAGTCAAAAGAGCTCCATGTGATATTCAAAACAGTGGCTGCACATCTGAACTGTGGCCCAATTACCTCCAGTTGATAAGAACTGCATTTCAAACGGAAGGGAGACGATTCCGCTTAGTGAAGCTCTGTGGTTACAAAAAAATAGAACAACTCGCAGAGAAATTGTCTCTTTCCACCTTCCATCTTCATAAACATTATAGTTAATTCTGGGTAATAAAAATGTAAAGTTTAATCAATGACAAACATTTTGGCAGGAAACCAAAAATGGTTTATTGGTGAGAAATAAACAAGAGGGCATTATGTGTTTAACAGTCAAAGTAGTGCCAATTTTTCTTTCCACCTTAGTTTTTACTTCCACCCAACATGTCTGTTCTACAAGGCAAGTAAGAATGGGAAAAGAAAGGAGAGACATGTAAATTTAGACAGAAAAATAAAAGAACTGAATGGCTGCCTTATGAATAATAAACCTCTATTTGTAAATTACCTGTGTTTAGAGAAAATTCAGCTCATTTAAAATGTTTAATAGATGTGAAGAGCTCTGAGGTTTGTAGAATAAAAGCACCTAAGTCAAAACATCTTTGAAAACAAACAAGAGAGATGAAACATCCAGCACATCCTCACCCTTTCTGTCTTCCAAGAAGTAGCAATCTTAGGCCCTGGGAGGGGAACCATAATTTTTATTTGAAAACCTCTCAGGGCGTTTCTTTTGTATTTCCCTTTCTTTCTTCTCAGATCACAGCAGCAATTTTCTTTTATTGTCAGCTATTTATAGTTTTCTTTTCTCAAAACTGTGGCCAGAAAGAAATTGGGCAAAAAGCATTTCTTTCAACAGCCACATTATTTGTAGCACTCTTCAAAACTATTAAATACAATCAAAAAAGACCAAAAAAAAAAAATCCCCAAACTTGTTCAACAATTTTTTTTTTTTTTGGCCACTTAGGCTGTTTTACTTAAAGAAGTGAAAGCCAAACAGATATCCTCATCCTGCCCCAAGAATAGGGAGCTATGAGGAGAAGAGTCACTCAAAAGCTATTTTCCTATTCACAAATGAACTCGTAACAGTAAAGGAAGGCACTTGGTATAATGGAGTTGGCATAAATCTCAGTCCTGTTTACCGTGTCTCAGACATTTCACAGAAGCTTCAAAGGACTCTGGACAGATTAGGGTGTGGATAGTCTAGATTTAGAGACCTGTCGGCCACCAACAACCCTCTGGCACTTAGTCATTTCTTTTGTACCCATAGTAGAGTGGATAAAGGCATGATTTGTAGTCAGACATATGTGACACCAAATTCGGGCTCTATCTCTTGCTAATCTTGTGACCTTGGGAAAAATACTTGGCTTCTCTCCACCTCGGGTGTCCCATTTATAAAATAAGACAACTTAGCACTCAGTGAATAGATAGGGCTTAGCACATGGTTACCACTTAAGGCAAATACTATGCTTGTTTCCTGCTATATTGCCTTGTCCAGGGCACAAAAAAGATGGCACATCACAGACTAATACAATTGGGACCATATCACTGAGCTCTGGATGTGAGCAGAATTAATTTAAGCCACTTCCAGACTCTGCTATAAAGGTTCTCTCTTCCTCTATATCTCTCCAGCAAGCCTTGAAGTCGTGTATAGGCCTGGGCCTCTGTCAGTTCAGGCATCTATGAGGAGCAAGGCCTACCCACCCACCGGCATGAAACATGGAGCATGCGAGACATCAACCTTTTGGTGTTAAGCTATTGAGATTTTGAAATTAACTTGTTATTGCAACATAGTCAAGCCTTTTCTGACAAATATTCCCTGGATCAGTTCAAGTCCTCCAAGAAGCAGACACCAAGACAGAGTTAGAAGCACAAGAGATTAATGGGAGGAAGCCCCTGCAATAGATAAAGAGGAGAGGGAGCAGGAGTAAGGAGTGAGAGCCTGGAGGCCGTGATGCTGGTCTGACACACTCAGAAGGTGAGGGCAGAGGTGGAGGATTGGGTAGCAGGAGTCTCAGACTGTATGGTGCAGCTCTGTGAAGGTCTAGGCAAGGCAATGGGGAACTCCATAGCAAAGACTGCCCACAGGGGAGTCCTGTATTGCACAGAAACATCCCGCCTCTAACTCCCCAAGGTCCTCAGTTGCTGGCTGGGAGCAAACTGGGGAGAATATGACTTTAAGGTGAGCAATGCCGTGGACCCCAAAGGTGGAGCTGGAGACTGTCAGCTAACTGTGCCTCTTACCTTGGGGTCTTTTTTGAAGGAAAGTCTGAGCAATGCATTTCCAAGTTTGCCTGAACCTCTCAATAAATAATGGCTATATTTTACCATCCCACAGTGTGTTCTCTCTCTCGTTCTCTCTCTCTCTCTTTCTCTCTGTCTGTCTCTGTCTCTCTCTCTCTCTAATGTGACATTAATCAAGGGTGTCAGCCTCTCTAGAAAGTGAGCTCCTTGGGGGCACCATCAATGGCTTCCTCATGATTACAGTTCAGCGTTTGGTTGGTATGTAGTAAGAGCTTAATAAATGGCAATTGGAAGAGTAAGTAACTGAGTGACAGTGTGAAAGTCCTTAGAAGAGTGCAGCTAACTGCTAGGAGGTTACTGTTGAGAGGAGCTATCTTGAGCCTAGTGGGCTGTTTCATTCAGACTGAGGTTATACCTGCTTCACACACCTAAAGTCATAATGTCAGAGCTGGACCCAGTGCAGGAAGTTTGTATGTTCCAAAGTGCCTCAGACTACAGAGGGGGGAAAAAAACTGCAATGCATCTCTTCCCCCTAAGAAGTCCTACACAGCTCTCCAGGAGCTTTATGTTTGCTGCATTCAGTTAGGGAAAATGAGAAAAAGTCAGAGACACAAGCAGAAGGAAGATGAAAACACAGTGCAAAATGGCAGAGCAAAGACTAGGAAAGTAAGAAAGTCTTCCGGGAGCTCTGAGGGCCTAGCATCCCCATCAGAAGTGCACGGAATACCAGAGGCAGAGAGGTAGGTGTCTTGTAAGATGCGGCTTTTTTGAAACATCTCAGTTCAAACCCTGAATATCTGCCTGACCCCGGACAACTCACTTAACCTCTCTGGCACTGAGAATCACATTTCATGAAGGTAGGGATCCTGTCTGCCTTGTTTATGCTCTGTCCCCAGTGCCCAACGTAGTTCTGGGAGCATGATTGACACTCAAGCTATGTCACAGTAAGGTCTTAGAATTGGAGTCAAACGGTCTGGATTTGAACTCTGGCTAACATTTACCATGGGAACTGAGGTGAGTTACTTAAACATTTTCTGCTTAGCTTCTTCATCTGTAAAGTGGTTACACAAATGGTGACTATTTCACTGGGGTTGTTATGAAGATTGAAATGAAATAATTCATGTAAGTATTTCCAACAGTATCTGGCACATAGCACGTATCCAATAAATGTTAATTGTTATTATAATTATTATTTTTTGTTGAATGAATGAATGAATCTCTCAGATCTTTAGTTTTCTCTCCTGTAGAAATGAACTAAAATAATCTACCCCCATACATTTGTTCTCAGGATTAAATGAGATCATGTAAGTAAAATGCTCATTTCAATGCCTGGCACAAATGTGGTGAGAGCAAATAGGGATCTTCCTCAAAGCTGCCATATCCCTTCCTAGAGCCTGAGGTGAATACCTGGGTCTCTCTGTAGCACAGTAGTTGAGAAGATCTTAGCCCCAAGCCAGGATGTCCTTAAGTTCTGGATCAGAGTCCCACCTCTTCACCGTATTTACCAGCCATCCAAACCCCACCCAGTCATTAGAACTTCCCTTTCTCCCTCTCTGCTCACATAGGGGCTGTTAGCTGTCAATAATTCATTTCCCCAATGGGAAAAGAAAAAGTCTCAGGGAGCACATCTTTCTCCTTTGTTCAGGTCTCTCCATTGCTCTCTGCAGCTTCCACTTTTTATAAATGCTTCAATCAAGCTGCCTTCTATAATGTATTCTCCATTTGCTCTCTGTTTACAGCTGAAGCATTTTTGTGACACAGCTTCTATGAAGAACATTATGCAAATTCATATTGCATTCTACTCTATTCTAAATCTCTAACCTTAGGACATTCCTCTAGAAGTTTAGAAATCCCAAAGTCAATGGAGATCACAGCAATCAAAACTCCCATCATCTGTTTTCCATTGCAGAGGATGCACACCCCGTAAACACAGTGCTTCCATTATAGACAAGTATAGGTTTAAGGCATTGGTGAATGCCACAAAAAGAGCAAAGATTAGACAAGGGGTATCTGCTTTAAATCACTGGCCCCAAAGGTAGCAGGGCATCAGGACCATCCCCTCAGCTTTTAAGAAGGGAAACTCTTGGCCAGGCACAGTGGCTCACACCTGTAATCCCAGCATTTTGGGAGGCCAAGACAGGTGGATCACCTGAGATCAGGAGGTCAAGACTAGCCTGGCCAACATGGTGAAACCCCATCTCTGCTAAAAATACAAAAATTAGCCAGGCGTGGTGGTGTGCACCTGTAATCCCAGCTACTCAGGATGCTGAGACAGGAGAATCACTTGAACCCAAGAGGTAGAGGTTGCAATGAACTGAGATCATGCCACTGCACTCCAGCCTGAGCAACAGAGCAAGACTCCATTTAAAAAAAAAAACAAAAAAGAAGAGAAACTCCTTACTCTTCCCTTGTGGATTATAATGGCACCACCAGGACATATAGACTTACATGGACAAAGTATCCCACTGGGACAATGGGCCAAAATATGTGGAGTTTCCATTCTATATTGATAAATCAGTGACACAAAAGCATCCCTACTTCAGGGACTGTCTGGTAGGAAAGGACACAATGAGAACCAAGCAGTAGGTCTGAAAGACCTTTCCTTCTTTTATTGAGTAGTTACTTTGATTTTCCCAAACATATTGTGTCCATAGTTCCTTCCAGTGGGTTTGTGGTCTCACTGACTTCAAGAATGGAGCCGCAGACCTTCGTGGTGAGTGTTACAGCTCTTAAAGATGGCACGGACCCAAAGAGTGAGCAGCAGCAAGATTCATTGTGAAGAGCAAAAGAACAAAGCTTCCACAACATGGAAAAGGACTCGAACAGGTTGACACTGCTGGCTGGAGTGGCCAGCTTTTATTCCCTTATTTGTCTCCACCCATGTCCTGCTGATTGGTCCATTTTACAGAGTGCTGATTGGTCCATTTTACAGAGTGCTGATTGGTCCATTTTACAGAGCACTGATTGGTGCATTTTACAAACCTCTGGCTAGCCACAGAGTGCTGATTGGTGCATTTTACAATCCTAGCTACAGAGTGCTGATTTGTGCATTTTACAATCCTCTTGTAAGACTGAAAAGTTCTCCAAGTCCCCACCTGACCCAGAGGTCCAGCTGGCTTCACCTCTCAATATGACTTTGAAGGAGAATTTGGAGGATGACAAGCAGAAATTTCTTTAAGTGTAATGATGAGATGAATCATTTTTTTAAGAAGATAAAACCAAAAATGACAAGGAAAGCAAGACTTGTAAATGAACATTGCCTATATACACACATGGGGTGCAGACCTGGCAGACTAGGAGCAATCAACCCTCTACTTGATCAGTGTCTAAAACTGAAATGGAGAGAAAGACAAAAGCCTTCAGGATGAAGCCACCCCACTCAGGCACTTAGGGTAGCTTTTTTTTTTTTTTTTTTGAGTTGAGGTTCTTTCATTGACTACTAAATGATGTATTGCCCAATCAAAGGCCTTAACCTACCTGTGGTGCCTCAGCCTTTGTCGTTTAACTATTTCATTCCCACTTGTGTGTGTGCTACAGCACCTCTCAATAAACTTGGAAAAGGTTCTGCTTCTAGCTACCCTGAGGTTACCTTCATGACACAGATCTTGGACTGGACTTTTACTCAAGAGGAGGAAAATGTTCCTGGTTTGGACTCAAGACTCCAAAATCAAAGTGAGGAATGAAAACAGAAACTAAAGATAACTTTTTCTATTTCCAATTCCCTTAAGCCCAGGCACCTGATACCCGGATGTGGTTCAGAGTTCATCCCACTCACAGACTGCAAAGTAAGTGTGAGAGAAGTGTGGCTCTTATCCTTAGGGTGGCTTGTTGCCCTCTTATATGCATTGCTTCTTTCCTTCCATTATGCAAATCCATTGGCCAGTATAAGCATTGTTCACTCCTACAACCCCCAGCCCCTACAGTAGGCCACCAAATGTTATTTCAGGTGAACTGAAGGTCACACAGGAACTCCTACATGTCATAAACAGACTCCGAAACTACAAATGCCTGGTATTCACTAAACGAGGCAATCTGGCCTCAAAAAGTCCACAGATGTTGTTACCCTAAGACAACATTTTTCTTCCACTTTTTTAGGCATAACAGATCTTTTTTTTTTAACCCTACACATTCATGCCTTCCTCAACTTTATTCTTTTATCTAGACAGTGAAATATAATTGGCAAATTTAAATCCATGTAAAAGGATTAATGCCTTGTGGAAAGAAGTGCAGGTGAACAGAAATGCTGGAGGTGGATCCCAAGATCTAAATTCAAGGACTGGATCAGGGAAGTCACTCGACAACTTTGAGCTTAATTTCATCCTGAAATACATATAAAGATTAACTTCTCCATCTTCCATGTGTTGTAAGAATCAATGAGAAACAGCAATACATTGTATTGGAATAAAGACAGTGTATAAAAACCAAGAATATATGCCTCGTTCACCATCATCACCATCCTCACCATCATGAGATGATCATCATCACCATTTTCACTCCATTAGTGCCTTAAATGTTTTTCATGTTGTACTGCTGCCACCTAATGGCAGAGCTGAATGAATCTGAAGCTTCCTTCAAGTCACATACTCTGGTTTTGCCTTTTCTTAAATCTGTATTCACCTGGACTGAAGTCAGAAAATGTACAGGCTGGAAAAAAAATAAACAGAAATGATTGCACTTGTTATACTTGGCAAGTGGAATTCTGCCCCAAACTTGAATAAATGGGGCAGAAATGAGCCCCAGGTCTAGATTAAGGGAACGCCCACCAGGTGGTCTTATCCATTTTTCATTAGTCCAAATGTGTTTTGCATGTAACAAATCATGCTCCTATTAACTTCCAGACATAAAATGAAAACATTTAGAGCAAGCTGTGGACTGATTATCAGAATAGGAGGGAGTGTGGCATTTTGAAACTCTTGAGACAGAAAACTGGGTCTACTGGTGTAAGAAGCTGTAGCAGCAACTGATTGCAGGAATTGTACGTCTGGCCTTGCAGAACATCTTTCCAAGGAGTCTCAGACTCTGTGGTCACTCTCCAAGGGACAACAGTTTTACTCCCAGAATTTATGAAGAGACAAAGGATCTGACTCCTCTTTGGTTTCCTTCTTAAAACATTCTACTTAGACATTCCACAGGGCAATAAAAACTAATAACTAGCCGTTTGCACTTTTCATTTCCATGGTAACTTTCCTATGGAGGTATTCCAAAGTTCTTATAAAAACAGGGAATGCCAATTGACCTACATCCAGGAAATGAGGCGATAGTTTTATTTCAGGCCCTTAAGCAGAAACCTGCCCATTTTAATATAAGTATCTGTCTGCAGAAAGTCAATGGAGCTCCAAGTGCAAGGACATTGTCCCACACACTTGGACAGAAATAAAGCAGCTGAAGGAGACTGCTGAATTTAGGTTTCTCTCCAACAGTGAAGAAAGCCCAATCCAGTCTGGTGAAAGAACCCCTCTATCACAGTATAACTTGGGATTCATGAAGACGGCAGAAGATTTTGGAGAATGACTGGATTTACTATCTTACAGAACAAGAACTAAGTATATTTTAATGTACATGAAACTGCAAATAAATTTTCAATATGATAGAGAGTCTGGGTGAAAAACAAAAATCCATACTTAAACTAGAGGAGGACAGAAATAGAAATTGTTACATTGAAAGAATCAATCTGAACTCATCATTTTAAACAGGAAATATATTTTCCACGCCTGTCAATGATCCAAAAGCAGCAGATTCACCTTTTCCCAACTCACATCTAATCCTGGTCTGTTCAACCAATTGGTCAGCAGCCCAGACTCTTCAACTTGGCTAGTTTGGGAGACTATTATTTTTCAGTTGAGGGTGCTAAGATTATCACAAGCCTAGGATGAAAATAGAATACTGTATGTGGTAAAGTTACTGTAATCCTAGAAAGATAACTCTGAGAAGAAACCAAAATTAAGGTAAGAATAAGAATGAAAATAAGAATTAGAATGAAAATAGAAATAAAAATAAAAATAAAATGAGAATAAAGACATGCAACATGACATTTCAATTCATGCTATTTGCATTATGATAATAAATTTTATTTTAAGTGTGTTAATTTATCAATCATCAAAATATTTTGTGCATCTTCTGCATCCTAGCATGTTTAAAGCATTTTGAAAAACTTCTGGAGATGTGTGCTTTCAATTAAATCATCAGAAGGGTTTTATGGGACAAATTTAAGTTTGAGCTAATGTCTAACAATTTGGGAAAATTCATTAAGTCAATATATTTTTATTTATCATAATCTACCTATATGTAAGTATTTAAAAGAATATTTATTATTTATTGCTTAAAAATAATTGGTTGATAAATTCAAAATATCAAGAATTTAGACATTAGGCAACCATCGAAAGTTAATAAAAAGGCTTTACAGATAAAAGCCATTTAGGTATTAATAATTTTTTTTTCACAGCTATATAATAGCTCTAGTATGCAGAAGGTTGTGTAAATGTTCAGCAACTCTTCTCAGTGGGACGGTAAGAACCTTACTTAGCCCATGTATCTGAGCAAGTAGTCCCGGGTTTCTACTTACTGTATGTGGGGAAATGTTTCCTGCTATTTCCAGGCCCTTGTTATTTTTGTAAAATGCCCATAGTTTTATCTGTCTCTAACTGGGTTTGTGTTTCACTTTCTCTATCCTAATCAAAGTGTCAATGCTCTATGCTGATTTCATAGGCAGTATATGACAACCCTTGTTTCTACTGACTCTTCGGTGTGAATTGGCATTTGTGTTAGCGAAAGACTCCTTGATTGCTTGTCAGAAGTCCCTACACAAATCACCTCAAACAAATACAAATCATGGGCTCATATGTCCTGCACAGACAAAGGTGTGGCTGGGATGACCAGACCAGACACTCAAGCGCTGCCAAATCTATTGTCTCTGCTTCTCTCTGAATACTACCTTTGATTTCCTTTTACTGTAAACAGATTTCCTCCACACTGTGGTAAATGTGGCTGCCTGGATCAATGGACTCACATTCTAACAGTTACCTGACTCAAAGATAAAAGTGTTTCTCTCTCCCAGCATGAGTTTAAGAAAACCCATGGCAGAAAAGAACAAAGCTAGAGTCATCACACTACATGACTTCAAACTATACTACAAGTCTACTGGAACCAAAACAGCATGGTACTGGTACCAAAACAGAGATATAGACCAACGGAACAGAATAGAGCCCTCGAAAATAATACCACACATCTACAACCAACTGACCTTTCACAAACCTGACCAAAACAAGAAATGGGGAAGGCCGGGCACGGTGGCTCAAGCCTGTAATCCCAGCACTTTGGGAGGCTGAGACGGGCGAATCACGAGGTCAGGAGATCAAAACCATCCTGGCTAACATGGTGAAACCCCGTCTCTACTAAAAAATACAAAAAACTAGCCGGGCGAGGTGGCGGGCGCCTGTAGTCCCAGCTACTCGAGAGGCTGAGGCAGGAGAATGGCGTAAACCTGGGAGGCAGAGCTTGCAGTGAGCTGAGATCCGGCCACTGCACTCCAGCCCAGGCGACAGAGCAAGACTCCGTCTCAAAGAAAAAAAAAAAAGAAAAGAAATGGGGAAAGGATTCCCTATTTAATAAACATGGTGCTGGGAAAACTGGCTAGCCATATGTAGAAAGCTGAAACTGGAAGATGGCCGAATAGGAACAGCTCCAGTCTCCAACTCCCGGCGCGAGCGACACAGAAGACCAGTGATTTCTGCATTTTCAACTGAGGTACTGGGGTCATCTCACTGGGGAGTGCCGGACAATCGGGGCTAGTCAGCTGCTGCAGCCCGACCAGCGAGAGCTGAAGCAGGGCGAGGCATTGCCTCACCTAGGAAGCGCAAGGGGGAAGGGAAGCCCTTTTCCTAGCCAGGCGAACTGAGACACACAACACCTGGAAAATCGGGTAATTCCCACCCCAATACTGTGCTTTAAGCAAACAGGCACACCAGGAGATTATACCCACACCTGGCCGGGAGGGTCCCACGGCCACGGAGCCTCCCTCATTGCTAGCACAGCAGTCTGCAATCTAACTGCAAGGCAGCAGCAAGACTGGGGGAGGGGCGCCCGCCATTGCTGAGGCTTAAGTAGGTAAACAAAGCTGCTGGGAAGCTCGAACTGGGTGGAGCTCACAGCAGCTCAAGGAAACCTGCCTGTATCTGTAGACTCCACCTCTGGGGACAGGGCGCAGCTAAAAAAACAACAGGGAAAGCAGCAGAGCCCTGTGCAGACGGCAACGACTCTGTCTGACAGCTTTGAAGAGAGCAGTGGATCTCCCAACACGGAGGTTGAGATCTGAGAACAGACAGACTGCCTGCTCAAGTGGGTCCCTGACCCCTGAGTAGCCTAAATGGGAGACATCCCTGTTAGCAGTCTGACACCCCACACCTCACAGGGTGGAGTACACACCTGAGAGGAAGCTCCCAAAGTAAGAATCAGACAGGTACACTCGCTGTTCAGCAATATTCTATCTTCTGCAACCTCTGCTGCTGATACCCAGGCAAACAGGGTCTGGAGTGGACCTCAAGCAATCTCCAACAGACCTACAGCTGAGGGTCCTGACTATTAGAAGGAAAACTATCAAACAGGAAGAACACCTATACCAAAACCCCATCAGTACGTCACCATCATCAAAGACCAGAGGCAGATAAAACCATGAAGATGGGGAAGAAGCAGAGCAGAAGAGCTGGAAATTCAAAAAATAAGAGCGCATCTCCCCCTGCAAAGGAGCGCAGCTCATCGCCAGCAACGGATCAAAGCTGGTCAGAGAATGACTTTGACGAGATGAGAGAAGAAGGCTTCAGTCCATCAAACTTCTCAGAGCTAAAGGAGGAATTATGTACCCAGCGCAAAGAAACTAAAAATCTTGAAAAAAGAGTGGAAGAATTGATAGCTAGAATAATTAATGCAGAGAAGGTCATAAATGAAATGACAGAGATGAAAACCATGACATGAGAAATACGTGACAAATCCACAAGCTTCAGTAACCGACTTGATCAACTGGAAGAAAGAGTATCAGCGATTGAGGATCAAATGAATGAAATGAAGCAAGAAGAGAAACCAAAAGAAAAAAGAAGAAAAATAAATGAACAAAGCCTGCAAGAAGTATGGGATTATGTAAAAAGACCAAATCTACGTCTGATTGGGGTGTCTGAAAGTGAGGGGAAAAATGGAACCAAGTTGGAAAACACTCTTCAGGATATCATCCAGGAGAACTTCCCCAACCTAGTAGGGCAGGCCAACATTCAAATTCAGGAAATACAGAGAACACCACAAAGATACTCCTCGAGAAGAGCAACTCCAAGACACATAATTGCCAGATTCACCAAAGTTGAAATGAAGGAAAAAGTCTTAAGGGCAGCCAGAGAGAAAGGTCAGGTTTCCCACAAAGGGAAGCCCATCAGACTAACAGCAGATCTCTCGGCAGAAACTCTACAAGCCAGAAGAGAGTGGGGGCCAATATTCAACATTCTTAAAGAAAAGAATTTTAAACCCAGAATTTCATATCCAGCCAAACTAAGTTTCATCACTGAAGGAGAAATAAAATATTTTACAGATAAGCAAATGCTTAGAGATTTTGTCACCACCAGGCCTGCCTTACAAGAGACCCTGAAGGAAGCCCTAAACATGGAAAGGAACAACCGGTACCAGCCATTGCAAAAACATGCCAAAATGTAAAGACCATCGAGGCTAGGAAGAAACTGCATCAACTAACGAGCAAAATAACCAGTTAATATCATAATGGCAGGGTCAAGTTCACACATAACAATATTAAACTTAAATGTTAATGGACTAAATGCTCCAATTAAAAGACACAGACTGGCAAACTGGATAAAGAGGCAAGAACCATCAATTTGCTGTGTCCAGGAGACCCATCTCATGTGCAGAGATGCATATAGGCTCAAAGTAAAGGGACGGAGGAAGATCTACCAAGCAAATGGAGAACAAAAAAAAGCAGGGGTTGCAATCCTAGTCTCTGATAAAATAGACTTTAAACCATCAAAGATCAAAAGAGACAAAGAAAGCCATTACATAATGGTAAAGGGATCAATTCAACAGGAAGAGCTAACTCTCCTAAATATATATGCACCCAATACAGGAGCACCCAAATTCATAAAGCAAGTCCTTAGAGACAAAGAGACTTAGACTCCCATACAATAATAACGGGAGACTTCAACACTCCACTGTCAACATTAGACAGATCAACGAGACAGAAAGTTAACAAGGATATCCAGGAATTGAACTCATCTCTGCACCAAGCGGACCTAATAGACTCTATTCTATAGAACTCTCCACCCCAAATCAACAGAATATACATTCTTCTCAGCACCACATCACACTTATTCCAAAATTGACCACATAATTGGAAGTAAAGCACTCCTCAGCAAATGTAAAAGAACAGAGATTATAACAAACTGTCTCTCAGACCACAGGGCAATCAAACTAGAACTCAGGACTAAGAAACTCAATCAAAACCGCTCAACTACATGGAAACGGAACAACCTGCTCCTGAATGACTACTGGGTACATAACGAAATGAAGGCAGAAATAAAGATGTTCTTTGAAACCAATGAGAACAAAGATACAACATACCAGAATCTCTGGGACACATTTAAAGCAGTGTGTAGAGGGAAATTTATAGCACTAAATGCCCACAAGAGAAAGCTGGAAAGATCTAAAATTGACACTCTAACATCACAATTAAAAGAACTGGAGAAGCAAGAGCAAACACATTCAAAAGCTAGCAGAAGGCAAGAAATAACTAAGATCAGAGCAGAACTGAAGGAGATAGAGACACAAAAAACCCTCCAAAAAATCAATGAATCCAGGAGTTGGTTTTTTGAAAAAATCAACAAAATTGACAGACCGCTAGCAAGACTAATAAAAAAGAAAAGAGAGAAGAATCAAATAGATGCAATTAAAAAATGATAAAGGGGATCTCACCACGGACCCCACAGAAATACAAACTACCATCAGAGAATACTATAAACACCTCTATGCAAATCAACTAGAAAATCTAGAAGAAGTGGATAATTTCCTGGACACTTACACTCTTCCAAGACTAAACCAGGAAGAAGTTGAATCCCTGAATAGACCAATAGCAGGCTCTGAAATTGAGGCAATAATTAATAGCCTACCATCCAAAAAAAGTCCAGGACCAGATGGATTCACAGCTGAATTCTACCAGAGGTACAAGGAGGAGCTGGTACCATTCCTTCTGAAACTATTCCAGTCAATAGAAAAAGAGGGAATCCTCCCTAACTCATTTTATGAGGCCAACATCATCCTGATACCAAAGCCTGGCAGAGACACAACAAAAAAAAGAAAATTTTAGACCAATATCCCTGATGAACATCGATGCAAAAATCCTCAATAAAATACTGGCAAACCAGATTCAGCAGCACATCAAAAAGCTTATCCACCATGATCAAGTGGGCTTCATCCCTGGGATGCAAGGCTGGTTCAACATTCGCAAATCAATAAACGTAATCCAGCATATAAACAGAACCAAAGACAAGAAACACATGATTATCTCAATAGATGCAGAAAAGGCTTTTGACAAAATTCAACACCCCTTCATGCTAAAAACGCTCAATAAATTCGGGATTCATGGAACGTACCTCAAAATAATAAGAGCTATTTATGACAAACCCACAGCTAATATCATACTGAATGGGCAAAACCTGGAAAAATTCCCTTTGAAAACTGGCACAAGACAGGGATGCCCTCTCTCACCACTCCTATTCAACATAGTGTTGGAAGTTCTGGCTAGGGCAATCAGGCAAGAGAAAGAAATAAAGGGTATCCAGTTAGGAAAAGAAGAAGTCAAATTGTCCCTGTTTGCAGATGACATCATTGTATATTTAGAAAACCCCATCATCTCAGCCCAAAATCTCCTTAAGCTGATAAGCAACTTCAGCAAAGTCTCAGGATACAAAATCAATGTGCAAAAATCACAAGCATTCTTATACACCAGTAACAGACAAACAGAGAGCCAAATCATGAATGAACTTCCATTCACAATTGCTTCAAAGAGAATAAAATACCTAGGAATCCAACTTACAAGGGATGTAAAGGACCTCTTCAAGGAGAACTACAAACCACTGCTCAGTGAAATAAAAGAGGACACTAACAAATGGAAGAACATACCATGCTCATGGATAGGAAGAATCAATATCGTGAAAATGGCCATACTGCCCAAGGTTATTTATAGATTCAATGCCATCCCCATCAAGCTACCAATGAGTTTCTTCACAGAACCGGAAAAAACGGCTTTAAAGTTCATATGGAACCAAAAAAGAGCCCGCATTGCCAAGACAATTCTAAGTCAAAAGAACAAAGCTGGAGGCATCATGCTACCTGACTTCAAACTATACTAAAAGGCCACAGTAACCAAAACAGCATGGTACTGGTACCAAAACAGAGATATAGACCAATGGAACAGAACAGAGTCCTCAGAAATAATACCACACATCTACAGCCATCTGATCTTTGACAAACCTGAGAGAAACAAGAAATGGGGAAAGGACTCCCTATTTAATAAATGGTGCTGGGAAAATTGGCTAGCCATAAGTAGAAAGCTGAAACTGGATCCTTTCCTTACTCCTTATACGAAAATTAATTCAAGATGGATTAGAGACTTAAATGTTAGACCTAATACCATAAAAACCCTAGAAGAAAACGTAGGTAGTACCATTCAGGACATAGGCATGGGCAAGGACTTCATGTCTAAAACACCAAAAGCAATGGCAGCAAAAGCCAAAATTGACAAATGGGATATGATTAAACTAAAGAGCTTCTGCACAGCAAAAGAAACTACCATCAGAGTGAACAGGCAACCTACAGAATGGGAGAAATTTTTTGCAATCTACTCATCTGACAAAGGGCTAATATCCAGAATCTACAAAGAACTCAAACAAATTTACAAGAAAAAAACAAACAACCCCATCAAAAAGTGGGCAAAGGATATGAACAGACATTTCTCAAAAGAAGACATTCATACAGCCAACAGACACATGAAAAAATGCTCATCATCACTGGCCATCAGAGAAATGCAAATCAAAACCACAATGAGATACCATCTCACACCAGTTAGAATGGCAATCATTAAAAAATCAGGAAACAACAGGTCCTGGAGAGGATGTGGAGAAATAGGAACACTTTTACACTGTTGGTGGGATTGTAAACTAGTTCAACCATTATGGAAAACAGTATGGCGATTCCTCAAGGATCTAGAACTAGATGTACCATATGACCCAGCCATCCCACTACTGGGTATATACCCAAAGGATTATAAATCATGCTGCTATAAAGACACATGCACACGTATGTTTATTGCGGCACTATTCACAATAGCAAAGACTTGGAATCAACCCAAATGTCCATCTGTGACAGACTGGATTAAGAAAATGTGGCACATATACACCATGGAATATTATGCAGCCATAAAAAAGGATGAGTTTGCGTCCTTTGTAGGGACATGGATGCAGCTGGAAACCATCATTCTTAGCAAACTATCACAAGAAGAGAAAACCAAACACCGCATGTTCTCACTCATAGGTGGGAACTGAACATTGAGATCACTTGGACTCGGGAAGGGGAACATCACACACCGGGGCCTATCATGGGGAGGGGGGAGGGGGGAGGGATTGCATTGGGAGTTATACCTGATATAAATGATGAATTGAGGGATGCTGACGAGTTGATGGGTGCAGCACACCAACATGGCACAAGTATACATATGTAACAAACCTGCACGTTATGCACATGTACCCTAGAACTTAAAGTATAATTAAAAAAAAAAAAAAAGAAAGAAAGCTGAAACTGGATCCCTTCCTTACACCTTATACAAAAATTAAATCAAGATGGATTAAAGACTTAAATGTTAGAACTAAAACCATAAAAACCCTAGAAGAAAACCTAGGCAATACCATTCAGGACATAGGCATGGACAAGGACTTCATGACTAAAACACCAAAAGCAATGGCAGCAAAAGCCAAAATTGACAAATGGGATCTAATTAAACTAAAGAGCTTCTGCACAGCAAAAGAAACTATCATCAGAGTGAACAGGCAACCTACAGAATGGGAGAAAATTTTTGCAATCTACCCATCTGACAAAGGGCTAATATGCAGAATCTACAAAGAACTTAAACAAATGTACAAGAAAAACTCAAACAACCCCATCAAAAAGTGAGCAAAAGATATGAACAGACACTTGTCAAAAGAAGACATTTATGCAGCCAACAGACACATGAAAAAATGCTCATCATCACTGGCCATCAGAGAAATGCAAATCAAAACCACAATGAGATACCACCTCACACCAGTTAGAATGGCAATCATTAAAAAGTCAGGAAACAACAGGTGCTGGAGAGGATGTGGAGAAATAGGAATGTTTTTACACTGTTGGTGGGACCGTAAACTAGTTCAACCATTGTAGAAGACAGTGTGGCGATTCCTCAAGGATCTAGAACTAGAAATACCTTTGGACCCAGCTATCCCATTACTGAGCATATACCCAAAGGATTATAAATCATGCTGCTATAAAGACACATGCACACAGTATGTTTATTGTGGCATTATTCACAATAGCAAAGACTTGGAACCAACCCAAATGTCCATCAGTGATAGACTGGATTAGGAAAATGTGGCACATATACACCATGGAATACTATGCAGTCATAAAAAAGGATGAGTTCACGTCCTTTGTAGGGACACAGATGAAGCTAGAAACCATCATCCTGAGCAAACTATCACAAGGACTGAAAACCAAACACTGCATCTTCCCACTCATAGGTGGGAATTGACACAGGGTGGGGAACATCACACACCGGGGCCTGTGGTGGGGTGGGGGAAGTGGGGAGGGATAGCATTAGGAGATATACCTAATGTAAATGACGAGTTAATGGGTGCAGCACACCAACATGGCACATGTATATGTATGTAACAAACCTGCACGTTGTGCACATGTACCCTAGATATAATTAAAAAAAAAAAAAAGAAAGAAAATCCCATGGCAGGACTACAGTTGACCACATAAAGCCAGCCAGACTATGATCCTGCCAGCTTATGGCTAGAGAATGTGGGGGACTCATATGTCAATGCCTGTCAAGTTTTCAAAAGGAATAGGGGTCAGTTTTCAAAAGGAATAGGAGAGACTTAGACACGGCCACAGGGGAAATTGTCACGATCTGGAAAATTGTCATGAACAACCCAACTTATATCCAACATAAAGGGTGCTAAAACCAGAGGGTACCTGAATTACATTGTTAAAGATCCCACCACTGATAGCATACTCCAATGAAAATTAATCCAACTATTTAAATGCTCAGCATCTACAGTGTGATGGAAAGCTACTAATAATGCAAATACTATGATATCTCATCTGAGTTCATCATACCCAAAACAATATACTTTTGAAAAGTATGTGGCTCATCTAAAATGCTTTTTGTGTGTGTGAATGAACAAATTTCTATTTCTGAGCTATAATTTGTGTAGCCAAACTCACAAGTGTCTGAAAGACTCAGAGGTTGGAACAAATTTTTTGAGCTTCTAACAGTGCCAAGGCCTAAAGATGAATTGCAATGAATTAGATTAAGTTTTAGCCATATCTATCTATTTCCCCCGTGTCATAATAAAACCTATACTTAGACTTAAATGTAATCATGCAAAGATAAAACTTAAGTTGCATTAAGTCTTCAGGCTCTTTATTGGATTGAGACAGAGAGACAATTAAGAAAAAGCATAAATATATTTGAATGCATGTTAAAATTGTGAGTGAGTGGGGAGAAGCTCCAGAAGCACCAATGAAGTAACCATAAAGACTTAGTTGAGCACTTATTGGAAGCTAAGTGGATGCCTTGCAGATATTTTTGCACAAAAGAGATGTAAACCTTGGTAGAACTAAAACACTTTGTCCTCTTTATAGGAAAATGGTGTGACTGATCTTCTCAGTACATTGGAAGCTTCGATGTGTGCTTCTTACCTTTTAATTGTTTTTCTGACCAGTAGAATAGATTCCTACTGGACATTCTGTATCTTTTGCATTCTCTGTTTTTGATCAAGGTCATGCACATTTTCAAATGTGTGGCTAGGACTTCTTGACGCCTTGACATTATAAGCCCAACTCAAATGCTGGGGGAGAAATATCAGCTGTTAAAGTTAGCATTTGTTTCAAGAAGTCCATGCTTAGCACTAATAAAGCTAAAAAGCTAAATACTCAGCCTCAAAGTCCCAAATTCCTACCTACCATCCTCCTATAAACATCTTCATACTCCCCTTGGTAAGCCATAAGAAAAGTGCCAATAAAAGATGGATTTCCATGAAAACTTATTTTGGGCCACCTTTTGATTCCTAGATCAGACCCTTGTAGGCAATGTGATTGGAATCCAATATCAAAGACTCAGTCATGTAAAAAATCACCTTGCAGAAGACTTAAGAAGGATGTTTATTTAAATCCAGTCTTCCAAAACTAGGGTGAGAGATGATACAAAGTCAGATACCACCTTGCAAACCTCTCACTGATACAGACAGGAGGCAGGAGGGTAGGGTCTCTGGCAAGGGTTCCACCCTCAAGCCTGGATCCATGGCCCTAAATGAGAATAGTTATCCCTGTTTTCCCACCCAAATATTGCTTTTACCAAAACCACCCTGGCCTGCCACACCCCCGATCCTGTACCCACGAAAACCCCAAACCCCAGCCTCCATGATCAGAAGAGCAGCAGAGCAGTGTGGCAGAGAAGAAGAGAAGAGAAGGAGTATCTGAACATCAAGAGGAGTTTGACTGGGGACAGTCAGAGAGGAGATCAGCTGTGGTACAGCTGCACTCCAGAGGAAAATCATCCTCCCACTCCATCCCCTTTCCAGCTCCCCATCCATCCTGCTGAAAGCCAGCTGCATCACTCAGTAAAATCCCCACATTCACCATCCTTCAAGTCCGTGTGACCTGAATCTTCCTGGACACCAGACAAGGACCCAGGTACCAAGAGGGCAGGGTGTAAAAGGCTGTCACCCTGACTCTCCACTGAGCTAGTTAACATTTAGTCATCTGTGGACAGCAACTGCTAAAGGATCATTAATTGTAACACACCCTTAGATACTACCATGGGGCTGGAGTCCAAAAGCACTCACCCTGGCTCCTACACCTGCCAGTCTGCATGCTCCCTTTCCCATAAGGGGCTGAGCAAATAAGCCACACCCCTGTTGCAAGCCCCACAAGGAAGTCAGGGAATTCTCCTGTTTCGTCATCACTTTGACCTCTTTTGTTAGACGTAGGAGCTTGTGATGGAGGACGTGTAGGGCAGTAGGTAGTTGTCAATATTGGCAGCCACAGCAAAATGCAGACAAACCACTACAGAATGTTTGTAATATCTGGCTTTTGTTTGTAATATCTGGCTTACGTCTCCTCACCCCTATTCACCCCAAATACGTATTGAGCATGTGCTGTGCCACAGCCACTGTTCTAGTCACTGGAGATACAGCTATGGACAAAAACAAGGTTGGTCCCTGCCTTCATAGCATTTACGTCCTGGTGGGGAGAGCCAGAAAATAAACATCTAGACCAACAAATTCAACCATTGCAGATAATTTCTGTGATGTAAAAAAAAAAATGTTTTAAAGGGATGGGTCTACTTTAGATTGAATGGTGTGATAGAAAGGTTGTCTAGAGGGTGACATTTAAACTGAAATCTAAATAATGAGAAAGAGCCAGCCAGGTAAGGACCTGAAAAGGGGGCTTTCAGGTAAGGAAGCAGAGCAAATGCAAAGAGACGAGATGGGGGCCTGGGGGTTAGGAGGCTGGAGCATGTTGGGGGTAGAGTAATAAGAGACAGAGAAGTGGGTGGAAGAGAGCATGGAGAGCCCCAGGGAGTCTACCCCATCACCACCTACATACTTCCATCATTATACATATAACAATATATTCTAAAAGTTAATTTACTCTTCTCTCTCTTTGAGTAGACTTCCTTAAGTACACTATATCTTATTCATGATAACAATTATAGCTGCCATTTATTGAGCTATACCAGGCACTAAACTAGCTATTTTGCATATATTATCTCCAATCTTCACAACAACCCTGCAAGGTAAGTATTATTAGCATAATTTTACAGATGAAAAAACCAACTAAGTGATTTAACCAAGGCCAAAAAGCTAACATGTGGCAAAGCAGGCATTTGAATCTACATCTTGTCTGCCTCTGAAATCTATCCTCTTTCACTATCCCACACCATCTTAACCTCCGTGCACTTACTTGTCTTTGTAGTTCTGGCTCCTAACATAATGCATGGCACATTACATAGACTCCAATGCTCAATAAATAATTGTAGTATCGAATTGGAGTAAGCTGACTGTGAGCCCACACAATGGGAGACTGAACTCATGAGGCCACAGATTTGGGGAGACTTTACAGGAGCATATGTGGTGGTGATGATAGCCTTCTGTCTCAGGATGAATTCAAAGCATGGTGGAAACAGGTAGGGAGGAGGCTGTACTTAATAAAACTAAATGAAATCTATGGGGCTTCCTGAGAGCTAATGTATGACACACTGACACAGCTGCATATCGCATTCTGAAAAAATTAATGGGATTTTAAAGAGACAGGCTGCTCAATGTGCTTGCAAAATGGAGATACAGAAGAACGCGCCCCGATCATGAGGAGAAAAGCACATTGAGAGAGGAGGATGGCACTGTTGTAATTGCCTGTAATCTTCCCCCCTCCCCCTCCTGACTTTAATTAGGACACTTGCGAGACACACACATTTGTAAGAGTGACAGAGTTAATTGAAGAAAACCACATGTCTCATCAACAACAAAATCAGGAATAATAATCAAAGCAGCAGAAGCAAAATTGGAAGCCATGGAGCTGTCGAAAGCAGGAGGAACTCAAATACAGTAAGCCATGTAATTTAGAAAAAGCGAGAGGGCTCTATGGAAACATAAAAAATGGGACATGAAATAAAACAGTGAACTTGACTCAAACTGAAACTTTCACTCCCACAATCTGGTCACAATTAAATCTGGTCAAAATTCTTCTAATCCTTTCAGCCTGTGTTCTGGGGATGCCTGCATTTTTCCATTTCATTGCTTAGAATGGCCCCGTTAAGAGAAAAGTCTCCCACTCCCTCCCTGAACTCTTCATTAATTCACAATGCTCTCCTGTCACCACATTGGTTAGTGCTATCCTAAGTGGAGATGGAAAATGACAGGCCCTCATCCCCAGTTTTTAATATTGCTTACATTCAGAGATCATTATTAAGTTATTCCTCCATCCTCTACTTGCAAATGTACAAAAAGATTAACTAGTAAGTTCAATTGGGGAAGAATTCTCCTTACTCTTTCAGTTTCTTAACTGACTGGATCTTTGTTGCTCATCTCCCCCAGCACCCATTCCGTCTTCTCTCAACAGCTCTGCCCTACCTTCAGCCAACACAGTCGGGGTGGGCTCCATCCCCACAACCGATCCAGTGCAGGAGGATGTAGTTTGCCTCAGAAGTGGGCAACTGACCCAACCTGGCTGGTCAGACTCTGAACACATATCTATGCCTACTGGGACTAAGATACTCAATCTTTCTTATGATATGGGTCTTGGAACTGGTTGAACAATCTTGCCAGATGACTGAGAATGAAGTTATTATGCCTCAAAAAATAAAGAAGGAAGAAAAACATCCTTGTCAAATTGTATCAATGTGAATCAGTTATTCCTGAAGTCTGATCTATTCCTGAACTTTTCCATTATATAATCTAATAAATGTCTCCTTTTTTGCTTAAGCCAAGTGAATTTGACTTTCCAGTGTTTGCAGACAAGTATTCTAAGCATAATTTATTAATGTAACAGTAAGATAAACAATAAAATTGAAAAAAACAATAATAGCTGATACTATTGAGTGCCCTTATGTGCCAGTCGAAAGGTCCTCTGCATTATTTTAGCATATCCCATTTGTATTAATATTTTCACTTTACCAACATAGAAACTGACATTAAAGAGTTGGTTAAACTTCCCCTAAGCTAATGAAGATGAAATTAAAGCCAAGGATTATCTCTGGAAGCCCATGATCTCAAAATCTATTGTAATGGCAATTAAAAGACAGAGTTAGGTCATATTTCAATTCTAAACTTCCTGTACTGATAAGTAAATAAACTATGGGAAATGGTATGCTTTCCTTCTTCCTCTTTCTTGAGATACCTCTAAATGTTTCTGATAAATTCCTTAGGCGTTTTCGTCATGCCTATTTCCACACATATGATATCACGGATTTGCACATTATGTCCTTAAGCACGACTCCACAACAAAAGCACATTGCGGAAACTGAAACACTTGTCATCACTCAGAGTCTCAACCACCCAAACCAATGTGCATGAGTAGAGGTCATAATCCCAGAAAGCAAGCTACAGAATATTAGAGGTTGCTCAACAGAAGTAGTGAATTGTCCATTGCAGGGCATAAAAGTTACCAGAAACTAACCACACAAAGTCATAACAGAGTGCTACTTTCTGGATCAGGTATCATAACCAACGCTAAACTGCTGTTTTCTAACTCCATTACTAGATTCAGAGGTTACCAGGTGACTCCAAAGCTTCCTTGACTGATACGTGGTAACTAACTGTAATTCTGTACCTATACTTACTTTCAAATCTTTATCACTTTTTTTGCCTTTCAATCCTCGATGCAGAATATGTCAGCCCTTTCCAAGTCCAATACGCCACTTTTCAAATGTGAGACACCATGCAGGTAAAAGCATAAGATACAACAGTGAGCACGGATTTTGTTTCTCTCTTTGCAGTGGTGACCATTACTCACGGACTTCCCATTAGTTTTACCCAAGCACACAAGCACTAAGTACTCATTAGTTTTACCCAAGCACTAAGAATAAGTAAAACCTAGGTAAAGGAAGTTAACAATGCACCCAAGAGAAACAACCCAGCAATCTAAGACTGGACAAAAACATAGAAATCTGTGATTAGGTACTTTCAAGAGAGATAGGATTTCCAGAGGAGAAAATTAAATTTTTAACAAAAATGTAATCAAATAGAATAAAAGTAAATCAGTGTTAGCGCAATAAAAGTGTCCCTTAACTAGAAAACATACATTTCAAATTTACAAAGTGAATATGTTAATTGAAAGTGATTACTATTATTATTAAAAATTAAATTAGTGATCTAGAAGATTAATTGTAAGAAATACCTCACAACTTAGAAGAAATACACCTAGAGATGGAAATAAGGAAGAAAAAAGTCTTAACAGATGGACAAGTAATAGGTGTTTCAGAAAGAGAAAAAGAAAAAGTTAGAGAACAGGCAAAAATAACTAAGGAAATGTTTCTGGCTGAACATTTGAGGCTGCAGATTAAAAGGACCAAGTTCCAGAGTGGTGCAGAAGAGGAAGGAGAGAGCAAGCAAGAGAGAGAGGGAAAGAGAGGTATATTTACAAAAAGAAAAGAATAAAATTGTTAAGGGCTGAATTTTGTTACCTCAAAATTTATACGTTGAACTCCTAACTCCCAATACCTCAGAATGTCACTGTATTTAGAGACAGGACCTTAAAGAGACAATTTTGCTAAAAGGAGACATTAGGGTAGGCCCTAGTTCAGTGTAACTATTGGTTCATTCTCACAGTGCTATAAAAAAATCTTCCCGAGACTGAGTAATTTATAAAGGAAAGAGGTTTAATTGGCTCACAGTTCCGTATGGCTGGGGAGGCCTCAGCAAACTTACAATCATGGCGGAAGGCAAAGGGGTAGGCAAGCACTTTCTTCATGAGGCAGCAGGAGAGACAATGATGCAGGAAGAACTACCAAACACTTATAAAACCATCAGATCTTGTGAGAACTCACTATCATGAGAACAGCATCTGGGAAACCACCCCCATGATCTAGTTACCTTCACCTGGTCTGTCTTCCTTGACACATGAAGATTGTGCAGATTGTAATTCAAGATAAGGTTTGGGTGGGGACACAAAGCCTAACCATATCAATAACTAAGGACACAGACACACACAGATGGAAAAGCATGTGAAGACCTCTTGCAGAACAGGGCCATCTGCAAACCAAGGAGAGAGGACTCAGGAGAAACCAACCCTGCCTGCACCTTGATCTCAGACTTCTACAGCCTCCAGGACTGTGAGAAGATAAACTTTCATTACATAAGCCACCCAGTCTGTGGTACTTTACTATGGCAGCCCTAGCAAACTAGTACAGAAACTAACACTAATCTTCTATCCGTAACTTTAGATACTAGAAAACAGAAAAATAACTTTTATTGGTTAATGATGTAAAAAGATTATAAGAAAATCATCTTTTAGCCAGACCGAAGTGTATTCACAGACATATAAAAGATTCTGAGAGCACGTCACCCAGAGAACCCAACTGAGGAAATTACTTAGGAAACAACTCTAACCAAATAAGGGAACAGAAAGTGAGAAAACGGTGGTCAGCAGTAAACCAGAGTACATAATGATAGACTCATTAGGAATTTGTAATATTATGAATACTTGAACCAGAATAGTCACAGAGCAAAGCTGAAACTAACAGTGGTGTGAGACTAAATGTAATCATCTACCTATGACTTTGGAGGGAACAGAGAATTATAGCCAATCTTTTTGTAGCACATAATAT
Source organism: Rhinopithecus roxellana (assembly GCF_007565055.1). Taxonomy (NCBI): domain Eukaryota; kingdom Metazoa; phylum Chordata; class Mammalia; order Primates; family Cercopithecidae; genus Rhinopithecus; species Rhinopithecus roxellana. Next base: position 139,927,207 of record NC_044553.1, on the reverse strand, counting down.
GTGTAGCATTATTTAATTAAATTGTTACAACAATCCTATGAAGCAAATGTTATTATCCCCTTTCTAAAGATGAGTACATTGGCCGGGTGCAGTGGCTCAAGCCTGTAATCCCAGCACTTTGGGAGGCCGGGGCGGGCAGATCACGAGGTCAAGAAATGGAGACTATCCTGGCTAACACGGTGAAACCCCGTCTCTACTAAAAATACAAAAAATTAGCCAGGCGTGACGGCAGGCACCTGTAGTTCCAGCTACTTGGGAGGCTGAGGCAGGAGAATGGTGTGGAGGCAGGAGAATGGTGTGAACCCAGGAGGCGGAGCTTGCAGTGAGCCAAGATGGAGCCACTGCACTCCAGCCTGGGTGACAGAGCAAGACTCCATCTCAAAAAACAAAAAATAAATAAATAAATAAGATGAGTAAATTGAGGCAGAGAGCAGCTTGCTCAATATTATACAGCTAGTACATAGCTCTAGAGTCTGCTTTTAACTACTGTACTATCTGTAAAGAGAAGAAAATTAAAGGCATTCTTGTATGTATTCTTGCTTGTATGCATTCCTCTACATATGCATTCCTATCTGTGTAGGAGGAGGGTGGGAAGACAAAAACAATCTAAAATGCTTAATTTATCATGCACATTTAACTGTACACATATAATTTCATATATAAACCGAAACACTTTTAGATTAAAAGAGGGTAGAATTACTAATTATGACAGGGTAACAGAAATAAACTGGGATTTTCAAAAGTAAATCAAGACATATGATCATCCTGTATCTATATGTCGCAACTTAATAATTGGGAATGGTAGATAGCCTTGGTTGAGGAATATGGTTAATTTCTTTACTTCATATAATAGTAGAGAGATATATATTCAATTATGTGTGTCGGGAATTAAAAGATTGCAAATGGCAGAAGGGAAACACACCAAGAAACAACTAAATTAACATGAATAAAAAGGAAATGATTAGTAACTTGATCGAACATACATAAATAAAGGAGAAAAAGAGGAAACAACAAAGTGAAATGAAAGGAATAAAGCTAAGTTTTCAATTCTTAAATTAAATATAAACAACCTAAATTTTTTTATTAAAAGAGGGACTATTGGCCAGGAGTGGTGGCTCATGCCAGTAATCCCAGCACTTTGGGAGGCCAAGGAGGGCAGATCACTTGAGGCCAGGAGTTTGAGACCAGCCCAGCCAACATGGCAAAACCTCATCTCTACTAACAATACAAAATTAGCCAGGTGTGGTAGCACGTGCCTGTAATCCCAGCTACTCGGGAGGCTGAGGCAGGAGAATCACCTGAACCCTGGAGGCAGAAGTTGCAGTGAGCTGAGATCGTGCCACTGCACTTTCAGCCTGGGCAACAGAGCAAGACTCCATTTCAAAAAAACAAAAAAGAGACTAACAAATTAATTTAAAGAATAACAAATGAAAATAGGATAAATGTTATTATAAGAAAAAAAGCAAAAAAATAAAATAAAATAAAGGCATAGAACTAAGGAAGATAAATTATGTTTGCATGTATAGATATATTTATATATATTTGTACATGTGTATATATATTTGTGTGTGTGTGTGTATATTCATATTTACTTATACATGGAACACAATTTAGCCTTAAGACATAAAGAGATCTTGCCATTTGCAACAACATGAATGAAACTGGCGAGCATACACTAAGCGAAATAAGCCAAACACAGAAAGAAAAATATTGCATGATCTCCCTTATATGTGGAATCAAAAAAACAAAAACAAAAAAATGTTAAGTACATAGAAACAATTGAATAGTGGTCACCAGAGATGAGGAAGGAGAGAAAATTAGGAGACGTAGGTCAAAGGGTACAAACTTGCAGTTACAGAGGATGACTAGGTCTAGAGATCTAATGTACGACATGAGGACTGTAGTTAACAGTACATTGTAAATTGAAATTTGCTAGGAGAGTAGATTTTATTATTAAAAGATTTTCTTATTAAAAGTAAGTTATTATTATGGAAGGTGATGGATATGTTCATTTGCTTACCTTTAGTAACCATTTCACTACATCTGTATATCAAAACATCATGTTTTACACCTTAAATTTGTACCATAAGAAAATTACATAGGTTTTTTTATATGAGGGGACTCAGAAAAGGGGAAGATAGATGATAAAACAGACAAAGCCTTGGCCTGTCTAATTAATAATAAATGAGACAGAATAAACACAAAATTAGAAATAAGGAATGATTTTTAAAAGATAATATTTTTTCATACACTGCCATGTGGACACCCATCTCCTTCATATTGTGCTAGATAGCTAAAGCCCAGAGGCAGATGTGAAAGAGGAAGACTATGGCCTGCACCAAGCATGACACAGAGCAGACAGCAGATGATGGTGAAAGGGGCCTGCCTACCAAATCAAGAGTATCTCTGACCAGGTGCGGTGGCTCACGCCTGTAATCCCAGAACTTTGGGAGGACGAGATGGGCGGATCACAAGGTCAGGAGATCGAGACCATCCTGGTTCACACGGTGAAACTCCATCTCTACTAAAAATACAAAAAATGAGCTGGGCATGGTGGCACGTGCCTGTAGTCCCAGCTACTCTGGAGGCTGAGGCAGGAGAATTGTTTGAACCCAGGAGGTGGAGGTTGCAGTGAGCCAAGATCATGCCACTGCACTCCAGCCTGGGCAACAGAGTGAGACTCCATCTCAAAAAAAAAAAAAGAGTATCTCTACAGCTGCTTGTATTGACCAGGGATTAAGGAGCAAACCAGACAATGGATGTCAGCAGATCCTGTGTGGGCATATGACCGTGAAGGCTAGAAGCCCCCCTCTCCCTCACCACACACACAGCCACAGCAACCCATAAATCCTCCTAAACTTAGACCTGATGAGGAACCCAGCTAAATGAGAATCTTAAAAAAATTGTTATATTATAGAAGAATGAATAAGTACAATTCCTTGCATACTTGATCTTGTGCTATGCAAGTCTTTCAGCTTCTTGTTAATGCATTCTATTTAACAAGTTTGTTTCGGACAATATTATTTCTGTTTAATCTAACTCCCTTGCTAGCAAGAAAGCTTAAAGTTCTGTGAAATCAAAATATGTAATACTGCATTTCTCACTCACAAAATGATTTCAGTGTGAATGACAGACAGAGAGAGAGAGAGAGAGAGAAAGAGAGAGGCTGTACTTAGCTGATGACTAAGGTCTTCCTAAGGGATAATTTTATTCAACCCTAGCATCTTATTAGCAGTAGAGAATAACTAAGAAGGGAGAGGTTTGAGGGACTAGAGAAGAGGTCTAGTAGCCTTGCAATCAGACCATCTCAAAGTCAATTCTTAATTTTGCTTGAAAAATTATAAATTTCCATTTACAATATGCATATTTTAAAGTTAGGAAGTCTATACTTTTGTTTCAGTTGGCTTCTACTTCTTAAAGACACAAGTAGGCTGCCAGGTCCTTGTTACTTTAAGTTCAAGTACCAAATTAATACTGAAGCCAACTCTGAATAATTTTTTAATTAATGCACAATGGAATGTACATATCTAATTGAGCAAATCCATGAAAAGCTCAGCAAAATGTTGACCCTTTATGTATAGATACAATTTTGTCTTATACTGAGGGTACATACTTTAAAAACAAAAAAAGTGGACTTTAGTGAAGCAAAATATTTTCCACCAACCACCAACTGTGAACCTAGTTCATAGATACAGCTAATAGCAATGCAGCCTATCAACTGATTTCCTGTTCAAATTTACCTTAAATGTTTTTCATAACTACATGTAAGCTCACGGTTCATCACAGGACTGATCTGTGTTCTGCCCCAGTGTCTATAACTGATTAAATGAATTTTTTTAATGAAGCCAATTTATTTGAAACACAGTACTATAAAAAATAAATACAAATGTTTCCCTGAGAAAACTGAAAAAACAAATACAGTTTGACTTAGTCACACCTCCAAGCCATTGTGGTAGGCCAAGATGCAGAACAGAACTTGATTCTTAAAATCATTTCTAAGATTTTAATATTAAAATAATTACTGGGCCAAAGTCATGGTCCCTAGGAACCAACCCTAGGCACCACCTGTGAAATGCAGATTAAAAAATGATGGGAGAAAAAGATTGAGAAGCTTAACTTAAGAATGTGAAGGGGAACAGGAATGGTTAGGATAATTACTACTCTAGGTTGGTATTAAGAATGCAGAGAACTGGCCAGGCACGGTGGCTCACACCTGCAATCCCAGCACTTTGGAAGGCTGAGACGGGTGGATCATCTGAGATCAGGAGTTTGAGACCAGCCTGACCAACATGGTGAAACATCGTCTCTACTAAAAAAAAAGACAAAAAAATTAGCCAGGCATGGTGGTGCACACCTGTAATCCCAGCTACTCAAGAGGCTGAGACAGGAGAATCACTTGAACCCGGGAGGCAGAGGGTGTAGTGAGCTGAGATCGAGCCATTGCACTCCAGCATGGGGAACAAGAGCAAAACTCCAGCTCAAAAAAAAAAAAAAAAAAAAAAAAAAAAAAAATCCAGAGAACTGCCTAGAAAATAAAATTTGATTTAAAAGGAAGTTTTGCTAAAGGGGTGTTTGAAGAAAATCTCTATTAGAATCCCACAAACAGAAAATTAAAGAAGACTATGTGAAAAAGCAAAGGAAGTATCAAAAAAAACACTATCAAGCTACTATCCATAAATATACTTGTAAAGAATTATTTTTGTTGTTGTTCTGTGGAATGCCAAAAGAACCACAGTGAGCCACCAAGCAGAGATTCATCCTTGCTTGATCCAAGGCTCTCTGTAAATATTTTCCCTGGGTAGTCGAATAGTTCCGTGGCACCAAATATATAAAGGCAGATAAACAAGCAAGAAATAACAACTCCAAGCCTGGCCACCCATTAGCCCAATGCACTCACTCCATGATGAAGTGAGGTTGACTTAGGACAAGAAGCAATGATGTCCCCATCCAATAAAAACTACAGGCAAAATTGAAACAAATTGAATGTAATGTTTGGTCTTGAGTTGTTTTTTTGGCAAGAACTCTCAAATTTAATGTTCTTGCCCAGATGTGAACGTGGAGAAGCCAGTTAAGGCACAGCTCCTTCCCTGTTTCATCCCAAATGGAAGTCCTGGTATCCTAGGACTTGCAACTGGTTTAATACCAACATAAAAGCTGGGAGACCTTTGTTAAGATTTACCACCAGCCGGCCGGGCGCTGTGGCTCACGCCTGTAATCCCAGCACTTTGGGAGACCGAGGCGGGTGGATCACGAGGTCAAGAGATCGAGATCATCCTGGCTAACACAGTGAAACCCTATCTCTACCAAAAATACAAAAAAAAAAAAAAAAAAACTTTAGCTGAGCGTAGTGGGGGGCACCTGTAGTCCCAGCTACTCAGGAGGCTGAGGCAGGAGAATGGCGTACACCTGGGAGGCAGAGCTTGCAGTGAGCCGAGATCGTGCCACTGCACTCCAGCCTGGGCGACAGAGTGAGATTCCGTCTCAAAAAAAAAAAAAAAAAAAAAAAAAAAAACAGATTTACCACCAGCCACATACCAAAATATTTGACCATTTCTCAACTGCTTGCAGTATCATAGCAAAAAGGAGAAAAATAATAGAAAAGGAATTCCCTGCTACCATCATCATCACATTCAAAGACAGACACATTCATTTTGGGGGGTTTCCATAATGCATTCTTGCTGCTCAGCATTTTGAGGGTCCCTGGAATTCTGCATTAAAAAGTCAGGTGAATATGAATCTAGAAACTGCATACTTTTACTAGAATGTAAACTGTAAGAAGGCACAAAGCAGTTCTGTATTTTCCTACCAAATTTTCAAACCTAGACATATCAGGTGCCCAGCAAATGTCTCCAACTTATGAATGATCAACTAAGGGAAGTGTGAAGGCAAAATGTACCAAAGCTAAAAGTCTTCATGTTAACCCTTGGACCTCTATTTAGTGGATAAACCTGCAGTATGTCCAAGAGAGGGCTGTAACATTGCTCAATTCTGAAGCATAATAAGGAAGAAATCTAATCAGGGCCACTAGAATTCTGAACTAGTAATGCTCAGAAAGCTCCCTTGATTCTGATTAAAGTCACCCTGAACATATGGAAATTAATAGCCACAAAACCCTAACACTGAATAGGAAGCAAGATAACTTGGTCCCTACAGCTTTTTTGGGCATTGTCAGTTAAGGATACTTTGAGCTGTAAGCAGTGGACTACCAAACCAAGATTGGCTTAAACAATGGATTTTTTTTCTCATATGACAAGAAATCTGGAGGTAGGTGGTCCAGGTTTGGGGACACTGTTTCAGTGCATTATAAAAGACAGTCTTTTCTATCCTTCTGCAAGACTATTACTCACACATTGATTCTTCATCTCTAGGTTTTTAACCTCATGCTTTCAAGATAAAAGCTTAGCTCCAATCATAAAATCCTTGTACAACACTTCATGGCAAAAAAAAAAAAAAAAAAATAGGACCATCCTCATTACCATTTTTCATCATACCAGGGAGCAAAATCCTTCCCAAATTACCACAACAGATTTTCTTATATGCATCATTGCCTAGAAAGAGTTCTCACATGCATTCCTAAAGAAATCGCTAGCAAAGGGAATTGGATTATGCTGCCAGTCCTACAAAAAAATATAATTTATCCTCTGAGGTTGGGCAGTAGCTTATCTTCCATGGGAGAAAATAAAAGGTAAGGTTTTAAAAATAATAGAAGATGGAGTGGGAATCAAGTTTAGATAGGCAACTAAGAGTGTTTCTACATCCTGAATTACCTTTTAGAACCTTGTGTGACCTGGAACCTTGGTTCATCTTCTCCCTGGAAGATTCCCATCTCCCTTATTCTCACATTTCTCCTTGAGATAGGCTGAGTGAGTCTTATGCTCTCAATGTAACCTAACCAAGGAGCCTAATCTACACACTAGGGAATTAAAAAGCAGTCATATATTTAATGAGTATACTTTTATGTATGTGTATGTATACATACATGTACTTGTATGTGGAAATATGTGTGTCTATATATGCAAGTGTATAGAGCAATATCTACACACACACACACACATGCACACACACGCGCGCGCACACACACACACACACACAGGTTTACATTAACGTCTATTGCCATGGCTGAACTTTGAAAATTACACTGAACCCTCTAATAGAAGTGACTTCCCTTGTAATGTACTTACTCAACCTATGTGACGGACCATGTGATGGCTTCAGTCTATTTATCCAGGGATTTCCCATCAATCAGCACCACTAAAAATAATTACAATTTTATTTAAATAAACCCAAAACTAACAAAGGATGGAATTAATTCCACTTCTGGCTTCCTCTCCTTTCATTTGCAAAGAGGTGTTTCAACTGGTATCCAACACCCTGGAAACTCTCATTTGGTCTGAAAGTCATTAGACTACAGCTATCAGCTAATGAGGCAGTAAGTGTTTGGAAGCAGCCTGAACTACTTCAGCGTATCCAAGTTAAAATAAGGCAAATTAGTAGTAAAAATCAAATTGGTTTAAACTGTGAAGTGAGTGTGAAAACTATTCCCCTGAAAAGTAGTATTAGGTCAAATTGCTGCACTGGGACATTGGAGATGATTTCAACTTACAGAAGAAAAAATGTTACTTTTAATGAATTTTATTCTTTAGAAGGCTGTATATCTTAACTATTCTGGAATCCAAAGATTTTATTCATGGAAGAAAATATACCTAGAGAGGTAAGAATATATGGTTTTCTCATGAAGGAGACAGAACTTATTATTCAAACTGGACTATTCTGGGGAGTGAAGGTGATTACTAATTACACTAGAATAACAGGTGTAAACCAGGGACATCCTTAGTATCTGATGCCTTTAGGAGGAGTGCCAAAAAATGATGGTTGAGAAGGCTCTCTATCCCCAATACTCATGAAAATCTAGAAGTCTGCTTTTTCAGCCCATTTTGAAGGGAAGAAAAGGAATTAAGTTTACTTAGTTACTTACATGTGGCACTGAAATCAAAGAAAATTAAACCTCCTCCACTTTCCCCTCTCCCACCCACACAAAGAAAGTCCAATTCTTAAGCAAATGATGAACCAATATTAACAGAGATATGAAAGAAATAATATAAAATCCAACTTCATATGCAAGTGTTAGAGGACTCAAACTCATGGCTTGTTAGCTGAATTTGGTCCACAGATGTGTTTTGTTTCACTTCAGAGATGTTCTCTTAAATTAGAGTTATTTTCCAACATAGAAGGATTAGAATATTTCACTTTCATATTCGCATTTCTAGCTTCTCTTGAAAAACAAGATCTGATATCAGTGGGTCTACATGACTGTGCATGGCAACGGTTGTTGGAGCTGAACAATTGCTATCCCATTGTCTTAAATTGCCTTTGATTGAGATGGGAGTTGTATGCAAAAGGTTGATTGGTGGTTGCTCCTGAGATGGGAGTTGTATGCAAAAGGTTGATTGGTGGTTGCTCCATTGTGAGAAAGTGGGGGGAAAAGAATTTAGCAGAGGAAGAAGCTGGCCTGAAATGCACTTGCCTTTTAGGCCTCAGGCAATCATATGGGGAGCCCTGGAGTGGAGATGAGCTTTGGGGATTGTCCCACAATGAGACACAGGGGCCAATTCTCCGTACCCTTCATCTGTCCTTCTTTGGCCACAAGCCACCCCCGGGATGAGACATAACCTCGGATGAGGTACTTCCCTGTGGCTTAAGGCAATGCTCAGTGAGGAATGAACCTGTAAACCTCTAACAGCCAATATTTCCAGGAGCTGGAGACTGGGTATGTTATCCCTGTGGAGGGAGATTTGAGGAAGGTACCACATTGTGAACTATATTCCCTAAAACTAAGTTTGACCTCTCCAATTCACCAAGCCCCCAACCCACCCACTGGACTCATTTCCTGGGACTATAAGTACTAGTGTTTGCAACCTCATCTCTACATGGATCTACCACTGTTTCTCATCCTGTACAAGTATTTCTATGTTTCTACAAACTCTACTCACTCCATCTTTAGAAACGAGATGTTCCAAGCCTCTCCCACTGTTGCTCACTCTTTGACCTTTTTATGTTAGTGGTAAACCTCAACCTTCAATGTTACTTAGCCCCTTAAATGATCAACTTCATTTAGTTTTGTTATTCTTAAATTTCTCCATCCATCAATTAGGCCTCTGACTCCGGCACGGTGGCTTACGCCTGTAATTCCAGCACTTTGGGAGGCCAAGGCGGGCGGATCATGAGGTCAGGAGATCCAGACCATCCCGGGCTAACACGGTGAACTCTACTAAAAATGCAAAAAAAAAACTTAGTTGGGCATGGTGGTGGGTGCCTGTAGTCCCAACTACTCAGGAGGCTGAAGCAGGAGAATGCGTGAACCTGGGAGGCAGAGCTTGCAGTGAGCCAAGATTGCACCACTGCACTCCAGCCTGGGTGACAGAGCAAGACTCCATCTCAAAAAAAAAAAAAAGTAGGACTCTGACTTCATACAACATGACCCCAATTAAAGGACAAAGACCTTTCAGACCAAATTATAGATTCTACCTCTCACCCTCACCCACCTGAGAGGGAAGGAAACAAATGTTTTCTAGGTATCTAAAAGCAGATTTCTCCAGTGTTCCAGGCATTTGTTTGCTCCAGTGCATAGGTATAAGAAATGGAATATATTATCTATTGCTAAATAACAAATTACTCCCAATTTCAACAGCATGAAACAACAGTCGTTTACTACCTTACAGTTTCTGTGTATTAGGAATCCAGGCACAGCTTACCTGAGTGCTTCTCCCTCAAGATCTCCTACAAGGCTGCATTCAAGGTGTCAGCCAGGGCTGCATTCTCCTCTGAAGACTCAACAGATGGATAATCCATTTGTAAGCTCACTTGTGTGATTACTGGCAAGATTCAGTTCCTCACAAGCGTTAAATTGAGGGTCTCAATTTCTTGCAGGCTGTTGATCAGGGTCTTTCTTCAGTTTCTTGCCAGAGGGCAGCAAAAAACATGGCAACTGACTTCCATCTCATTGAGCAATAACAGTGAGCCAGAGAGAGCCAGCAGGACAGGAATCATGGGTCTTTTTGTAGCCTAATCTCAAAAGTGGCATCCTTAAACTTTTACCTTATTCTGGTCACTAGAATCAAGTGATCAGGACCGTCACACAGTTATAAGGAAAGGGGTTAGACAAGGTTATAAATTCCAGGATGCAGGAATCACTGGGAATTATCTCAGAGGTTGCCCACCACATGGGTCCTAACCAGAAGTTTATAGCCTAGTTAGAGAGAAAAAACAGACAGACACATCTATTAAATGCTGAATATAACCATGTATAGGTTAATAATAAAGCTAGAATATATATGAATGCCCAGTGAGAGGTAATGGCAATTGGTTCTACTTGAGAAGTTCAGATAAAGAACTCAGTGTGAGCTGGAGTCATCAGGGAAGGGTGCATGGAGGTGATGTGCCTGGAGGCGAGCCTTTTGGATGGGTTATTATAGGCACGGGGCCCCGTAACTAGAAAGACATTAATCTGAGATACTCCAATGGTACTGGGGAAAATTTGCTATACAAATGTGACAGAGACATATGGTATATGTCTGAATACCAAAAGTTGGTTTAGATATGCTCTAATTGCAACCCTTCTCTTCTTGATACACAGCCTGTTAAGATTCCTTTAGATTCCTCTCTATGCAAAGGATTAAAGAATAATGCAGAGAAAATATTAGGATGGGAAGAGGATAGAGAAAATGGAAAGAGAATGATTTTCAAAGCCCTAGATTTTATGCACAAGCACTATAACTTCAGAGCAGATTTTCCGTAGGTTTATCTCCAAACTGACATGACCTGAACCTGTCAAAACTATAAATAAGAATGATTAACTTGTATTGAGAGCTTGCTACGAGCCAGACATTACGATAAGTGCTTTCCATCTCACTTTGGAAATGACCAACAGCAAATGAACAAAGTTGGCTGGTCTCCTCCCCATTCTTCTCTTTCTGCCCCTTCTCCCCATTTCTTTTTTTTCTTTCCATCCAGGCCAGAGGCTGTTTCTTCCCTCAATCGTTAAACTTACTCTCAAGAGAGTCCAGGCTCTAGTCGCTCACACCTCAGTGTGTTCTTAAGTCACACCTAAGGTGCTTTCATTATGAAGCTTGTTACTGACTGCTAAGTGAAAGATATTTTTCCTATAAAAGACATTTCAGGCATCAGTGGGCACGTAGGAGCCGTATTTGGTATGTAGAGGATCAAGGGAGTGGTATTTCAGTCCCTGAAATGAAACCATATGGGGAGTTGCTTACCCATCACGCTGGCCTTGGACTTGACCCATGTAATGGGTATTTGCTTAATAAATAGGGCCTTTCAGTCATATACCCATTGACCTCTTGATCTGGCCCAAAGGGGACACTGTTTTCCATTCACTAATGAGGTGGATTTTGGCTTCTTCCTGCCAGTTAGAAATGTGTGATATTTTGTTTCTCTTTAAACCCTTAAAACCTGTGAGAACAAAGTTGTCACAAACTCCTGCTGGTAAGTAGTGAAGACAATCTGAGCCATTAGAGAAAAAAATGTTTTTCCTCTTCCCAGGTGAGGATCATATAACAAGCCAATTGGAGGCCATGTTACAGCTGCAACCACTGCCACCCTCTCTGCCTGGTTTTAGCTTTGAGGTGTGCAGGCTTGACCCAGGGTTGACAGCAACTTTTCAAAACCAAAACCCCACTTTTTCTTGTTAGGAAAGAGAAGCCTACTCATCTGTGTCCCTACCAGAAGAGTCTACTATGTGGCTTTTCTTTTTGAAATGGGTTTTTTTCTAGAAGGGGTTGAAAAAGACTCTACCACCAGGTTTGGTGGCTCACGCCTATAATTCCAACACTTTGAGAGGCCAAGGTGGGTGGATCACCTGAGGTCAGGAGTTTGAGACCAGCCTGGCCAACATGGTGAAACCCCATCTCTACTAAAAATACAAAAATTAGCTGGGTGTGGTGACAGGCGCCTGTAATCCCAGCTACTCAGTAGGCTGAGGCAGAAGAATCACTGGAACCCAGGAAGGGGAGGTTGCAGCGAGGTGAGATGGCTCCATTGTACTGGAAAAAAAAAAAAAAAAAAAACTCTACTAAAAGAGTCTAGTATGTAGTTCTTCTATTTAAAATAGGCTTTTTCTGGAAGGTGTTGAAAATGAAACAAAAATGTCTACTTTTATCTATAGTCATCTTCAGGGCTCTACTTTTGTCCATCTCACTGCCTTCAACAACCTATGGTGAGCAAGGGAATTTATATATTAAACATTTGCTGTTGAAGCTTTTTATTTTATTGCATTCCTTTTTAAAGCTGTGTATGTAACTTATAGAAAATTGAGAGGCATTTTTAAAGTAGGGAACCTGTCTAACCACAAATCTGTTCCCTTATGGGCACTCCTGATTGCACTCAATTTCAGAGGATAAGAGTTGCTATTCTTATCCTCGGTCCTTAAAATCCTGCAAGACTCGAATAGTAAGTCTTGGTCTCTAGTTTGGCCAGAGAAACTACCATGGTCTGCCCAGCTCCCAAAATGTTATTTTAATTTGATTGTGCATTTCTAAGATAGGTAATTTAAAGATGTTTAACTCCAGCCTGTATAGAATGCTAAGCAGGGAAATCACATGTTGCATCTTGTGGGGTGAGTCAAACCATTTTGCAATCTAGCACTTTGGATTAATTCCTCTCTGTTAGTCCTTAGTTCTCCTTGTCAAAATGGTTCCAAAAGCCTTGACATGCACATTCACACCCATACACACACACACACACACTATCCTTTATCAGGAATAGTCTTCACCTTGGCTTATCTAACATTTTCTGGGCTTCCACCCAAGAAAAAAAGTCTTACTCCACTTTTAACAGCAGGACTCCTTCACACCTCTGCAGAAACTAAACATCATACAGTTTATGGTATGAGCTTTAAAAAAATTCCTTCTGTTTTCCTTACTAACGGAAAAGAAAGGTCAGTTTAAATATTGAGAGGGAAAATTACTTCTGGCAGCCAGGCAAAGTCAAAGGAGTTAGCGCTTGCTTAGTGCCTACTATGTGCTGGATACATTTTTCTTTTCTCATTTCAAAGAAATCTCCACTGTGTGTGTGTGTGTGTGTGTGTGTGTGTGTGTGTGTGTGTGTGTGATGGTCTGCATGGGATCACACACCAGCACTTTTTTTCATTAGAGCAACATTGATATACGCGCCCACTCCACCTCATTGCCTCATTAGGTGGGAAGAATAAGTTCAACATGTTAGTGTGACAGAAACGGTGAAGAAACATTGTAGAATTTTCCAGAATAAAAGATTTGTAACCACATTTTAACCAGAAAAAAAGGAACTAACAGTACTCTAGTATTCTTTCTCATGTTAATCATAAAATAATGAAATCTTTCAGAAGCTCTCGTTTCTGTTTTCGATTTAGCATAAATCAGAGTTCTGCCATGGGAAACTAGACTGCGGACTAAGAAGGGTAAATTGGTGAGACAATCAGGTGTCTATACTAGTTAGTCTCCTGCAATTACTATAAGACACAACACAAAGCAATTGTTTATAATCCAAGAAAAATATCTGAGATATTAAAATAAGGCACGATTCTTTTTCTAATTTCTGTATTTATAAAACATACCATCAGACATTGCTTTAAGCTTGTCAAAAATATTTGTGTTTACTCCTGAGATAGATACTAATATTTTATTCCCCATGTTATAAGTGAGGAAACTGGCCGGGCGTGGTGGCTCACACTTATCATCTCAGCACTTTGGAAGACTGAGGGGGTAGATCAGGAAGTCAGGAGTTCAAGACCAGCCTGGCCAAGATGGTGAAACCCTGTCTCTACTAAAAATAGGAAAATTAGCCAGGCATGGTAGCGGGCGTCTGTAATCCCAGCTACTCGGGAGGCTGAGGCAGAGAATTGCTCAAACCCGGGAGGCGGAGATTGCAATGAGCCAAGATCGCACCACTGCACTCCAGCCTGGGCGACAGGGCGAGACTCTTTCTCAAAAAAAATAAAAATAAAAAATAATAAGTGAGGAAACTGAGAACAAAGAGATCAAGTAAATTGTCCACTGTCTCACAGCTGCTAATTGTCTGAGCTGGGTTTAGAACCAGACACTGAAGCTGAGGAACTCATACCATCAACTGCTGTGTAATCGATTTCACAGCTTCTATCCAGAGATCATTGTAAAATAAGGAGCAGATCAATCAAAAGCCTTTTATATATTGAGTTCATAAGGCTCTAGATGTATATGTTGTATGATTGAATATGACACCATGGACAGAAGCAGAGACCTGAAAACCAGGACCACTGGCCAGGTGCTTGAGCTGTAAGTCTGACAGTTCTGAAAACAAAGGCCCAGTGTGAGGACTCCTCCCTCCCACCATGAAATTAACAAAGCATCATGTCAAGCCACAGAAAGCCCAAATTGAGAATATGTTTTCTGTTCTGGTTTTCAAGCTTCATGAAAATTGTGAGCTTAAATAAAGCCTAGAAGGAAGTTGAGGGAATTAGTGACCTCATATCTGAAGATAATAAGCAAGGAAGATCCCCCAGCCTAGGGAAGTGGAGGCAGGAAAATCATACTCAATACTATTTGGGTTAACACATCAGAACAAGTAAATCAAGATTCTACTTCCCCAGGACTACTAGTTTGCTTAGTGTGTTGACTCAGGGAATGACATAATCTGAAAATACAACCAAATTTTTTTTTTTTGAAAACAAGTCTTACAATAAGAGTTAAATTCATAGGTGACACATTAATGGTGAGTTACAAGAAACTGGTGTGCATGAAAAATATTTTCTATCGCTCACCTTGCTCTATCCTTTGTAATTCTCAAGTAAAAGTGTCTGGGATTTTATGGCTCTGTTCACTATCTCATTCATAATCTCTGTCACCCCCATCAGATCCTGTACTAGACTATACACATCTTGAGTACACGGACTACATCACTGACATCTTGTAGTCCTCTTAGCATATTCTTTCATATATACACTGAGTGTATAGACATATTCATTTAAAGATGGAATGAGAACCCAAACCCCATTGGATTTCACATACAGGAACGCTCATTTTATTTTTGTCTCACCTACTAATTTATATGCCCACAATATAATATTTCTACAATATATAATAATATATTATATTATATATATAATATTTCTACAATATAATATTTCTCCTAAAGTGAAGATTCTCTTACTTCCTACCAAATTTATCTAACTCTTGCTTGTCCAGAGCATTAAACACTTGGTAGATTATCCACAAGAACATGAACATGGAAGGTTTGAAATTTTTAAAGTTCTATAGAAATATGGAGCAGGATTTAAACCCAGGTTGGCCTAATTCTAAAATTACTGCTTTGTAAGCTTCACCATAATGCCTCCTTTAGAGTCCTCACTATACTAGACCCACATCAAAGGCCCAGGCTATGCCTTTTACTTTTCATCAACCTGTCTACTCCATTTCTACCACCTTCCTAGGAGCACCAATAAAGTGCCTCGTACTTCTCTGCAGGAAGATGAAGAGGGGATGTAAAATAGTTAGACCGATCAGTCTATAATGCTACTTGTGCAGAAGAGTTAACGTAGCCAACTGTATGTGTAGCTACTGCTATCACAAGGAAATATTTTTTGCAAGGTTGGCTCTTGACTAGCCTCTGCAAACTTGCGTTTGGGGAGGGTTACCACTATTCCCAGAACTGGTAAGAATGGTTCAATGTGTCTAAACTATTCATTCATACAATATGGTTTGTACCGAATACCTGTGTTTCTTCTGGAGGCTGGCATTCCAGTACATGCTAGTGTGAATCCAGAAAATCTGAGACAGGTCTCAGTTAATTTCGAAAGCTTATTTTGCCAAGGTTGAGGACATACCTGGTGACACAGCCTCAGGAAGGACTTGTGCCCAAGGTGATCGAGCACAGATTGGTTTTATACATTTTGGGAAGACATGAGACATCAATCAATGTATGTAAGAAGTACATTAGTTCTGTCCAGAAAGGCAATGAAAACTCGAAGCAACCCCTACCCCTACCCCTACCCCTCCCCGTCCCACCCCACCCCACCCCATGGGGGGCTTCCAGGTCACACAGGTAGGTGAGAGACAAATGGTTGCATTCTTGGCCAGGCGCGGTGGTTGACGTCTGTAATCCCAGTACTTTGGGAGGACGAGGTGGCCGGATCACCTGAGGTCAGGAGTTTGAGACCAGCCTGGCCAACATGGTGAAACCCCATCTCTACTAAAAATACAAAAATTAGCTGGGCGTGATGGCAGGTGCCTATAATCTCAGCTATTCAGGAGGTTGAGGCAGGAGAATCACTTGAACCTGAGAGGCAGAGGTTGCAGTGAGCTGTGATTGTACCACCTCACTCCAGTCTGGGCGAAAGAGCGAAACTCAGTCTCAAAAGAAAAGAAAAAAAAAGGTTGCATTATTTTGAGTTACTGGTAAGTCTTTCCAAAGGAAGCAATCAGAATATGCATGTATCTCTGTGAGCAAAGGGATGACTTTGAATAGAATAGGAGGCAGATTTTGTCCTGAGCAGTTCCCAGCTTGAAGGGGCCCAAGATATTTTCCTTTCACACTAGGCAGAGGGTGCCTACGTGACCAACCTTCCATAAAAAATCTTGAGCACTGAGTTTCTAATAAGCTTCACCATTAGACCATTACTTCACATGTGTTGTCACAAGTCTCTGCTGGGGGGGATTAAGCACAAGCTGTGTGACTTCCCTGGGAGAGGCTTGCACCTGCTTTCCTTCAGACTTCATTCCCTGTGCCTTTTCTCTTTGCTGACTCTGCTGTGTATGTTTTCACTATAATCGATCTCCATGACTGACATGATCCCCATGCTGAGTCCTGTGAGTCCTCCTAGCAAATTATGGAAACTGGAAGGGTTCTTAGGGGACCCCAACACATGCCATCATCGCAACTTTGCTGAAAACTTTCTTAGGGAAAGAGGGGACTGAGGAATGAATTGAAATTTGGAGTCCGGGGATTCCTAGGTATGAGCTGCCCCCTTTCCATGGGCTATTCCAGAACGCTATTGCCCACACTATGCTCTTAAAGGTTGTTTAGAGGAAAAGATATATTATCCTCAAAAGCATTACATGTTTTCTTAGCTAAAGAATACAGCTTTGCTGGCACTCCAAAATGGCCAGAAAGCATGATTATAGAGCAGCCTCCAGGACCTGTCCTTAAGGACACTGGCAATGTGAATGCTCTAAAAACAGCCTCAGAATGTTTACAAACCCTAGGATCCTTTGGGATGGAAAAGCTGTCTATAAACAAAAGGTGATTTGCCTGCAAAACATGCTTTTGATGAAAATAGATCTTTCTGGCAAAAAAAAAAAATCAGGAGAGTTTCCTTTTTCTCTACCTCCTATGATTAAAATAAGCACGTATCTGGATTTGTGCTTCTAAGGACAACAGAAGACATATGGGGCCATCACCAAGGTA
Source organism: Rhinopithecus roxellana (assembly GCF_007565055.1). Classification (NCBI taxonomy): domain Eukaryota; kingdom Metazoa; phylum Chordata; class Mammalia; order Primates; family Cercopithecidae; genus Rhinopithecus; species Rhinopithecus roxellana. The sequence continues at coordinate 139,909,774 of NC_044553.1, read as the reverse complement.
TCAGTCACTGGAGTATCTCCTTAGGAGCAAAGCGGGGCAATGAATGACTGTGTTCAAGATTGCTGGAGAGAATAAAACTATCTTTGCAAGAAATAGAAAACTCCAGGAACTTTTTCCATGCAAATATTAAGTTAGAAGAGGCAATCAGATTTTTTAAAAGTCTATAATCTGAGTTCAGTTTTCTTGATGAGCGCTGTTGAGTTCGTTGTTTTGTGGAGGCTCTTTCTTAATCATTTTTCTGCAATGCAATGAGGTTTGCATGGATTTTATCCAAACCAGGCTAGGGAACTAGGGCTTTCTGCATCTATTGCCATTTTAGATCCTTGCCTAATAAATGAGTTTCGTGAATCTTGACTTAGGCAATTTACTCCAGAGAATTTCCTGCTGTCAGTTTCTCTGGAGTGGAGAGATTGAGTTGGAGGAGAGGGAAGAGAGTGGGGGGCTGGGTTTATTACTCCCAATATGCTCTGTGCTGTTGTGCCTGGCTGTACATATGCCTGGGACTCACAGCATATGGCCCGGAGGCTGCCAGTGGCCCGCTTAGCAGCTGTCTCCAGCATATTTTGACATAAAAGCCATTACATTTTTGGCTGGCTAATTGCTTTTTATTAAACAATTGTTGGGAGTTGGATGATAACTTTTATGAATTTAAAATGAAAGCCTCACTGAGAACTTCTGAAAGCAAACAGTGCTTGGTCCACCTGGGAAAATTTGAAAGGGCTGGCATTCCATCTGCCAAATAGAACTCATACCAGGCTTAGCAACTGAGAAGCAGAGGGTGACAGTTTCCATTTCTCATAGCACAGGGTTCTCCTAAAAGACTCTGGGAGAGGACAAACAAAATGTTACTCTCTGTAAGGTCTGTTGGGGGAAATGCAATAAACAAAATCTTGTCCCAACCCAGAAATTATCTCCACAAAGGTAGCAGAGAAAGAAAACAGTTTTATTATGGAATAGGCATTAAACCAGAATGTGATGCACATCACAGGCAATCCACGAAGAAATTGCAAAGACAAAAAGAAATCCAACGTGACTCATTACATACATGTTTTCAAGATGAACAATAACTAGTCCTCAAGGAAGAGGACTGCACAGCACCGCTGCTCCCACACATAGTCCATCCTAACTGTGCTTGGTAATTGGGGTGAACTTCTTGGTAATTGGAGTGCTAGACTCTGTTAGTTAATTGATTTCAATCAAAAGTTGGGGATAAGGAGGTCTTTATGACAGGAAGTAGTTTTACCATCTGGAGCAAGTAACCAGGAAGTTAGGCTGCAATAACCCCAGAGAAACAGGGAGATAAGGGCACTATCTCTCTTGCTGTTACATTTCAAAGAGATGGCTCCCAGATCCTTGAGAAAAACATTCCCAGGTCCCAAAGCTGACAAAAGACTTTTTCTAAAAAGAGGTATTTCAGAAAGATAGAGAAAGTACTTACATTTACCAGTTTTTTTAAGGTAAATGTTCTTACAAAAGGAAGGGGTGGGAAATCTCTTGTTTTCAATAGATGTTAAGCCTTTTGTTTTTCATTCTGGTTTTTTTGTTTGTTTGTTTGTTTTAATACAGGTCTTATTTTCCAATGATCTGTATTATGGTTTCCCTAGGGACTTAGGCATTTCCTCAGATTCCCAAACCACTGAAGGCAAAATTAAGTGCAATGAACTATTTAGTTAATTGTTATATCTAAGTCCTTCTTAAGAAAAAAAAAAAGAAAGAAAGGAGACAAGGGGGGGTAAAATAAAAGAGAAAAATATATAAAGAAAATAAAAAGGAAATAACAGCAGTTCACAGATTTGTTTCAAGTTATTTAGCAGTTATTACATGGATCTCTGTCGTGGAAAGGAGATTTGATTTTAAAAAAAGAAAATTGAAGAAGTAAAGATTTTGTCTCCATTAATTTTATCCTATTCCCAGGCTATTCACAGATCCTTCCTCTCACTCTGTCTGAAATCCCCCAAATGTTGGTCACAGGGGAAAGCAGGAAAGAGAGTGTAAAAAGACTTTGCAGCAATTTGTCACCAACCCAAGAAAAACTCTTCAGACTGTTGTAGGTCCTTTGGGCTCATTACTTCAGACATGCTGAACTCTTAGCAGACACCAAGTCACCTCTTTTCAGGATTTCCCACCTGGCCCCTTCTATACAAAACACTTTTGTCACTAGCTCCACTCCCATCTCCAACTCTTCCCCTAGTTAACTCCCTCTTGTCCTTCATGTCATAGTTTTAATGCCATTTCCTCTGAAGTCCCACAGGTGGGTGCCCCTCTCACATGCTCCCATGGTTCCCCATGCATCGCTTCTGTAGCACATCACACCTGCATTCACAGGTAAGGCACATTCAAGTGCAACTAGGGGCCAGGCAGTAACACAAACGAGTGAGTCTGTGAGGGTCTGAGACCACAGCAGTACTTACCCCCACGTAAAGGCATTCAACTCACTTTCTTCTAAACATGCACTAGCTAATCACAACTTGATAAACACATCTGCTGGCCAAATTTGACTAAGTGGTTGTGGAGCTCTGGCAAAGGAGGGAGAAGGTAAATGCTAAATTGTGTAGCAGGAGTTAAGGGGTGGACTTCACTGGGGAAACTTGCAGGCTGAGGCTCATCGAGAAGAAGTCTATGATCTCATCATCCCTTAGAATGCATGCAGAGAAGGGTGTTTGTGGACTCAAAAGGTGTCTATTTGGAAAGGGACACTGCCCTTCTGCTATTTTACCTTTCCATAGTGCAGGCCTGAGAACCACCTTATCAGGAGGAGAACACAGGACATAGGTCCCAGGCAGTCTGAGAGGAGTACCAGGTCTGCAGAGAGTTGTCTGAGAGTGCCAGCTGCCAGCACCTGGCAACCTTGGGCAAAAGGGGGTGGGGATCCTAATTCCACAACAGTTGTGATTGCGTGCTGTTCCTTCCACTGGGGAGAAAAAATCTCTTCCAAGCACTATGAATTCCGGGGTCATTCATGAGACAATCTTTCTTATCTCTTTTCCAGAGTGGGCCACCAGGCCACAGTCCTGATTGTTGGATCTCTCTATCATTTCTGTCTTTACGTAGTTATATTCTTGGAGCCGCAGTGCCTGGCATGTAGTAGGAGCTAAAAACATATTTGTTGAATAAATAATTATCTTTATGAGACAAACAAGTATCCTAGTTGCCTGGGATTGCAACCGAGATACCCTGAAAAATTGTCCTATGAAAATCATAACAGGATACCGGGAGGAAAGAATCTATTGTGAGCTGGCTGTTATGACTCTCTCCAGCCCTCCTCCTTTTAGTCAAGCCTCCTTTACTCTCCAGGGTTTTGCTCTACCTCATTAATGTTAATATCTTATCTAACCTTTCCTTGGCTCTCTGCAGTGGTGGGACTTCTATTCCACTGTCTAATCTCTCTTACTCTTCATCTTTCAAAATGTCCACCCTAAACTTTTCCTCTTTTTAGCTTCAGGCCATTTCATGCCTCTTCTGAGACTTAATCATCTTTCACTTTGCCTGGTTTTGCTGAGAGAAGTGGACTGAAAAATGCAAAAGGATTTAGGAAGTAAGGGAGAAATCCTGTATCAGGCACATTCTTACAAGCAGTAAAAGATTCGTTCATCACTTATCCCCGCTTTCCACTGGCAGTTGAGATCCTCCTGGTGGAGAATTTGATGTCAAGTCACGGGCGGGCGGAGGAATGAATAGATCTGTCTGCCAGCCTGATCGTAGAACAAAATGAGAGCACAGCACCTGCAATTTCTTCTGAGTTCCTACACTGCTTGCAAGAGGCCCGTAGTTTTCTATCAAGGTCACTGTCTCTGCAGATCAATAAGCAAAGAAGGTCTCAGATTTTAAGGGCCCTTTTTGGTAGCGCTAAGACCACAGGGTAGCATAAGGAGGTGAGAGAGTTAAGAGCTGAGTTCACAGGCATTTAGATCTCAAATGTTTCTAGACATGATACGGCAGCATTTAGCTTCCTCAGACAGCACCTGTATGCAGGCTATTTAAGTCTGAGAAAAAAACATAAAACAAACCATCAAAACAGGACCATGACCATTACAGCAACCCAGGTGCCACCATTACCGAGCAGTTTGAGGCACCCAGAAGCATCAGACAGTAGGGCTGAGTAGGAAAAGCAATCAGATGTGAAGATTTCAGTCAGGGAACAACTTTGGATTGCTCACTCTCTGATTAACGGCTCAAAAAATGGAGTTCTAACTTTATATTCCATCCCTCACTCTGAGTCATGATTGCTCTATAAAATGTCCTTATCAAACATGAGGGGGGAAATTAATAAGCTCAAGGAATGACTGAGATTACTTCAGCAAAAGAAAGAAGCCAAGAAAATAATGTCTCCAATGTAACTATTCAGCTCAGGGCAAGAGTTGAAGAGCAGATAGCAACATCCTTAATGATACTCAAAATGTGTAGCCTGGAGTAGAGAGGACCAGGCTAGCAAGAAGCAATAGAAGGAAAAGAACAGAGAGAACCAATACAATCAAAAAACAAACAGTTGCTCTCATTTTTGTCTAAAAAGTCCATGTCAATAATCTTGATAAACTGTGAACAAATCATGGGCATTCTCTTACGACTGTATTTACTCTTATTTTTCTCTTTCCCAAAAGAACACTAAAGGTTACACTCTGAGCTCACCTTCAAGAAATGCAACATGAAAAGGCAATTTCAGAACAGGAGGGCATGGCTTCTGACATCTGATAGACAGCCTAAACACATTTCATCTCATCAGCTCCTCTCACTCGCCCTCCCCTCCTTTTTCATTATTCCCCAGTGCAGCCATCTTTTGCTTTTCCTCAAATCCCTGACTCCCACCTCACTCATGGAAGATTTTAAAAGACAAACATGTTTTGTATTAAAGTCATATACAAAGCATCCCTGGGTCCCTCACCCTCTGGCTTATATATGATATAAGCAAAACTCAACTAGGTTGAGAAAAGAAAAAGAAATCTACAGCCAGGAAGCTCCAAAGACGAGTAAAGTAGGCAAATAATGAAATTATCCAAGTAATTCAGTACAGCCAGCAAACTGGAGTGGGATGAGATGGAAGGTAATGTTGCATGACTTATCTGATTTAGTTATACATATCAATCAAATTCAAGGGAGGTGGAAGAGAGAAATAAAGCCATTATTAAATTAATAAGCAATGCCTAGAGACATATGTATTTTCCTATTCTCCCCTCCAGCTAAGGGTTACTTTATTTAATTGATCCCTGTCATCATCATGACCATATGACAGCAAAGTAGAGCAACATTTTACTGTGTGATAAAAATAGATATTGTGCTATTGTTGACCACTTCGTTCCCAGAGATGATAGGTAGACAGAGGAAGCATATAGCACAAATGGTAAGAGCACAGGTTTTAGAGTCAGATCACTGAGACTCAACTCTCAGTTCTGCCATTTGCTGGATTGGTAAGTACACCTCTCCAAGCCTGAGTTCCCCACGTGTAAGATTGGGTGACAACAGTTCCTACCACATAAAGCGTGGTAACAATTAAATAATAAGTTAATCTGTGACAGGTCTTTGCAGAGTTCCTAGTGTACAGACATGCAAATACAGACGTCCCCACTCAGGGTCTGCCAGCTGCTATTATTACCATTATTAGCACTTCTAAGTCTAAAAGTCTTGATGGGAATAACATGTCAAGGGCAAACTGAATAAACAAATCATCAGCATATGAGCAGATATGTCTACCTATACAGAGTTCACACATTTACTAAAGGTGAATGGCATTTTTCAGATTTAAGGCATGGGTATGTATAAACTTTTCTTTCTCCGTAAATTGATTGAACAAAGAATTTCTAACGGATCTACTTTGAGTACAGAAACATATCATTTTAGCCACATCATGAGGTGATGAGCTATTTGTTGCATAAATGAATCTTCTGAATGTGAAAAGGTGAAACTTTTAATAGAGAGCCAGAGATAGAAATAGAGATTAGGAGAGAGGGATAGAGAGGGGATTGGGGGAGTATTAATGGAAATCATTTTTTAAGGCAATAAGTACTCACTTGGGTTTTAAAATGTAACCTTTCCTGAATGACATGTCACTGATACCAACATAAGCTATTGCTGCACGCTGGCTCCTATTTTCCCTAAATAGAGATGTTCTCACTGCACAGTGGAGTGAAGTATAAAGAACTCTGCCTCTGCACAGAGCAGCCTCTAACTGCTATCTTTTTCGAATTCCTCTTTCAACATGTGGTTCTATGTCTTCCCAGCTTCTTACTCTCATTTGTTTGTTTGTTTGTTTGGGCAGTGTTTATTGAATATAGTGTGTCAGGGATTGTGCAGAGAACACAAAGATAAACAGGACACCGTTAACTGCCCTAAAGAAGATTGCAACATAAAAGAATATACAAATGTTGATTATGATCTCTTACTCTAAGTAATATGTGTGTTTCTTTTACATTTCTCCCACCACCACCCAAAACTTCTGTCTTTCTTCCTTCTGCTGAAGGCAAAGAAACCAATTAGCCAAGCTGGTTGAAATTATGTTTTTAATGGAAGCAAGTGGGTTCTGAGTCACAGGCTCTCCTTTTAGTAAAATGCATGAAATTTATTTTTAATAACCTTGATGCATCTAGTTCAACTGTTTGGAAGCAATTTGTTTTACTTTGTTATTTTCTGTAGTGTTCCAAACAGATGAGGTTGTCAGAGTAATTACCTCTGGATAAGTGAGGAATTGGTATATTATAGTAAATAAAAGCCTATGCAGTTAGTCCACACTTCCAAATGTGTCTGTATCATAAAGCCTGAATATTAAATGATATTTGTGGTATTTCTATAATAGCTTTGGCAATGAAGGCTGTCCTTCAAATTCTCATTTTAAAAATTGGTATTTAACTTTAGAGCACTCATTTATCTCAGATCACACAGACTTTTTTTAATATTAGAATTAGGGAGGAAATATTGCTTTAAACAATAAATATGTCATATAACTTATCGCCCCTAAGAGGTTGCATAGCCTGCACATATAAATAAGATTAAAACTGACCTCGGGAGAGAGGCAAGATGGCAGCATGCCTATCCTTTTGAGTCTTTCCAAAACAAACATGAGAAACAAAACAATCAAAAAATATATAGATGGTGTAACTAGAATGACAAACAAACAAAAAACCAACAGATAATATTTTTAAAAGCCCTTTTTCCTTTCATTTTTAAATTCTTTAAAAGATAGATGTTTAGGCTGGGCGCAGTGGCTCACACCTGTAATCCCAGCACTTTGGGAGGCCAAGGTGGGCAGATCACGAGGTCAGGAGTTTGAGACCAGCCTGACCAACATAGTGAAACCCCGTCTCTACTAAAAAACAAATAGAAAAATTAGCCAGGCATGGTGGTGTGTACCTGCTATTCGGAAGGCTGAGGCAGGAGAATGGCGTGAACCCAGGAAGCGGAGCTTACAGTGAGCTGAGATCGCACCACTGCACTCCAGCCTGGGCAATAGAGCGAGACTCTGTGTCAAAAAAAAAAAAAAGATAGGTGTTTAAAGCAAATGTAGTGACAGTACATTGTGGGGCTTATAATATATATAGAAGTAAAATATATAATAACAATAGCACGAAGGACAAAAGGGAAAAAAATAGAATGAAGTGGCATAATATTGTTTGAGGGTAGACTGTAGTAAGTCAAAGACATGTATTGTAAAGCCTAGGGCAGTTACTAAAAACTAAAACAAGAAGGTATACCAAAAAAGCCAACAGTGGAAATAAAATAGAATCACAAAAAAATAAACAGTTAATCCATCAAAGACAGTGTAGGAGTAAGGGGAAACTTCCCCATGATCCTCTAGAGGTTCACTGAAAATTCCTGACAAAAGGCAGATTAATAGGAGAAAAGGCATACAAATTTTTTATTATAGTTTTACATGACATAGTAGCTTTCAAAATGAAGACTGAAAGATACAGGGGAAATAAATGTCCATTTTTATGCTTATGTTCAACAAAGTATGGACAGCCATGTAGAAATAACAATGGACAAAAATGGTGTCTTTTTTTGGTTTTTGTTTTTTCTTTTTTTTTTTTTTTTTTTGAGATGGAGTTTCACTCTTGTTGCCCAGGAATGCAATGGCATAATCTCAGCTCACCACAACTTCTGCCTCCTGGGTTCAAGCGATACTCCTGCCTCAGCCTCCCAAGTAGCTGGGATTATAGGCATGCACCACCACGCCCAGCTAATTTTTGTATTTTTTAGTAGAGACAGGGTTTCTCCATATTGGTCAGGCTGGTCTCAAACTCCCGATCTCAGGTGATCCGTCCACCTCAGCTTCCCCAGATGCTGGGATTACAGGCACAAGTCACCATGCTCGGCTTATAAGGGTATGTCTTAATGCTGACAAACTGAGTGGGGAAACCCAGCAAGGCCTGTCTGTTCAGATTCTTCTTGGCCTCTCTGTGCAGTATTCCTTCCTTCTGGGCATGTGGTAGGACCCTCTCTGGAATAGGGGCTCTTATGACCTACACTCAAACAAGGTAGGTCAGATAATTTCTTTATGGCCAGCTTTTACATACAAAGGCAGGGAGAAAGTTATAGGATAATATTTTTAGGTTGTACAGCTGTCTTTGGAAAAAGGGGTTTGGTTTCTATGACATGCCTTGGGGAAGAGGGATTCTAGTTTCTATGATGTTAGCCTTGAAGGAGAAAGAAAGCCCAGAGACAGGAGATTAAAGGAAGGTCAGAGAAAAACTTTCACTTCTGAAGCTGTTTCTTTGGGCTTATTTTGGGGCTATTGTTTTCCGAGCTCCCACAACCAGAAAAGAGGTAAAAGGGAACAGAGAACAATGGAGCAAATAGAATACAAACAGCAAGATATTAGATTTAAGCCAGACCACATTGATAAAAAGTCTAAGAAAATCAAGATCCAATTTCTTACTATATATTAGAAATTCACTTTAAATACACAGATATAGATAGTTTAAAGGTAAACATATGAAAAGATATACCATGCAAGTACTCAATAAAAGCTGGTATGGCCATATTAATATCAGACAAAACAGACTCTAGAACAAACAATATATAGATTTAAAGAAGGACATGTCATGATGATGGAAAGAAAACATAAGAATCCTAAATGCATATTCACCAAATAACAGAGTTTTTAAATATATGGAAAAACACTTACTAGAATTAAAAAGAGATAGAGACAAATGATTATACTGGACAATGCTCTGCTCTCTGAGATTGATAAAACAAGAAGAAAAAAAAACAAAAACCACACACATACATAGGCAGACACACACACAAACAAGCACACACGCACACACAAACACATACACACACAGAGAGATATATAGAATACTATGACAAAACTTAATCTAGTTTCCATTTATAGAAACACAACCCTAAAATAGCAATGTAGACTTTTGTTTCAAATTCATATGAGACAGTCATCATAAGAGACTCTAATTTGGCCATAAAACAAGTCTCAAATAAATTGCAAGATTGAAATCATACAGAGAAGTTTCTCTGGCTCCAATAGAATGGAACCAAATTCAATAACAAGATATCTGGAAAATTTCCAAATATTTGGAACTTAAGCAACGTACTTCTAAATAACCCAAGAGTGAAAGAAGAAATCACAAGGGAAATTACATTACCTATTTAGAACCAAATGAAAATTAAAATACATCAAAATTTGAAAGATGCAGCTAAAACAGTTCTTAAAGGAAAACTTACGGTCTGAGATACTTATATTAGAAAAGATACATGGTCTAAAACATGATCCAAATGGTAACCACAGGAAACTAGAAAAGCAAATTAAATCCAAAGTATACAAAGAAGGGAAATAATAAAGATAACAGAAGTCAATGCAATAGAAATGGAAAGAACGTAGAAAAAAATAATAAATTCAAAAGCTGCTTCTTTGAAAGTTCAATAAAATTGATAAATGTCTGGAAATATTGATCAAAGGGAAAAAGAGAGAAGACGTAAGGAACGTTTCCTACCCCATGGTAAGCATCCTCAACGTGTTTCTTTAGTAATATTTAAAAATTGGTAGGGACTGACGACTACTATGTGCCACCCATTTTGTTCTCTTTCCAAATGAGGGTATTTATTGATGTTACTTGTCACTCTTCCATCAAAATATGCTCAGGAGAGGTGGAGGTAAACAGGCAAATCATCTTTTTGAGTCAGAAAACAACAGATGTTGGCAAGAATGCAAAGAAAATGGAACACTTACACACTGTTGGTGGGAATGCAATTTACGTTTACAACCTCTGTGGAAAGCAGTATGGAAGTTTCTCAAAGAACTAAAACTAGAGCTACCATTTGACCAAGCAATCACACTACTGGATATCTACCTAAAGGAATATAAATTATTCTAGCAAAAAGACACCTGCCTTGTATGTTTATTGCAGCACTGTTCACAATAGCAAAGTCATGGAATCAAGCTAAGTGCCTATCAACAGCAGATTGGATTAAAAAAAATGTGGCACATATATCACAGATTACAGCTATTAAACAAAGGATGAAATCATGTATTTTGTAGCAATATGGATAGAGCTGGAGGCCATTATCCTAAGTGACATGACTCAGAAACAGAAAATCAAATACTGCATGTTTTCACTTACAAGTGGGAGTTAAACAGTGGGTACACATGGACATACACAGAGAACTAACAGACACTGGGAACTCCACAAGAGGGCAGGGTGGGAGGGGAGTGACAGTTGAAAAATTACCTACTGCGTACAATGTTCACTCTTCAGGGAAGGGTGCACTAAAAGCCCCGACTTCATCACTATGCAATATATCATCAAACAAAACTGTAGGAGATTGGTCAGAGTGGTGGGAGAAACTATAGGGAAAGGAGTAGGTCTTCTGAAAGGTCAGAAGACTCTGCACAGCTATGGGTGAGAATGGATGAAGACAGCTGTTCTCTAGCCCTGAGGCAGAGGGCATGGAGTAGGTACAAGGGAGTGTAGGGGAATTTATCTTAAACAGGTTTCTTTACTTATGTTGACCAGGAGCTAACCTTTTATCATCCAGGCTTCATGAGGTTCCCTGAAAGGGGAACAATAAATGTTAATTACCCACAGATTGTGTTTGCTCCAGGCTTTCGACATTGTGCCTACACTGAATAAAGGCAAGCTCCAGCTTCTCAGGGCTGCTGCAGTTTGGCCACGAGAGCTCACCAGTCCCCTAGCTGCTCTTACACTGCATACCTGTGTCTGAGTACTCTTTTCATCTATCAGTTGGCCAGGGTCCATGAAACAGATGTGGTACAAAACTGCACATATATCTTGGGAATCTACAAAAATTAAAATTAAAAATTTTTTAATTAAATTATTTTAATTTTAAAAAAATTAATATATTTTTGTGATAGTACTAGTTTGGGGTAGTTTTGTTGGTTTACCGTTTAGTGCTTTTGTTCATTCTTTTCCCACTCAAGAATCACATCTGGAACTGATAAAATATGATCACAAAATACTATTTTGAGCCAACATCAAGATGGAATGGGACTTTGGAGAAATATATTTTGGGAAAGGGCAAGGGAATTTCTATGTAGGAGCAAACAAGACAGCAACTATGTAGGTTGTATTATTTTGCTTACGTATTTACTACTAGATGGGCTGGTGTGAACTCCTCTACAGGAAACGGGTATTCCTGCAGAGAATTACATATACTAACCCATTGCCATGACTTGCAGAGCCTCCTAAGAGAAGAGTGCACTTCCCACTAGAACTCAGCCTGTAATTGCCTGGTCCATTATTGAAAGCCACAGGATCTATCACTCCAACAAGTAAAGACATAGCACAGCCATATGTGGCCTGAAACCAATGCAGTTTGGGTGACTGTATTTAAAAAAAAAAACAGAACACAAAATTGTGACTATAAAGTTACAAGTGAAAATACTTACTTAAAATGAAAAAATAAGTTAAAAAGTTACAAATTTCAAAAAGCTGACAAAGTTATCAAACATCACAAAGTCCAGAAAAATGCATAGTATTTAGACTGACACATACCTGTAATATTTTTTCCTATATATTTTTGGTTACACATGCTTTGTTTTTTTTACATGACAATGATTTTGTAAAAAGGGAAAAAGTTCTTCCTAAAGAGAAAAAAAGTAGTTCTTTCACTTAACCTGGTAGATCAAAATTTATATTTTCATTATGGATAGTTTAGAAAAGTTTATTTCAACCTCACAACTCCTGATTAGTAATTTCTTTACAGTGACTAGTCATACATACTTTAAACTCCCGACCTCATGTGATCTGCCCACCTCGGCCTCCCAAAGTGCTGGGATTACAGGCATGAGCCACTGCACCTGGCCTGTTCATAAATTTTAAATGGAAACATAAACCAAAAGCTTATAAGAATATACAAGACAAAGAACAGGGTGAGGAGACAGGGACAAAATATACTGAATATACTTTGTTTTGAAGATCTGACTTTGAAGCCTGTAACTATTTATCATAAGTTTAAAACAAAATTAAACAAAAATGAAAGCCCCTTAAAATCAAAAGCAAAACTGAAACAAAAGAAACTGTGTACCATGCAAAGAATAATTATTTCAAATGACTTTAAAGCACAATAATTTGAGCCTATATGCCTAGTGTGATATATTGTAAAGAATAATAAACTGCAAAGAAATTCTTAAATTTTTCCACTATCATATTGATAGTAATAATATTCTTTAGATAATTGTGATACTGTTATGTGTGTAAAATTCACACATGCACAACACACACACAGCCGGATTAATCATGTAATAATTATGTCAGTGTAGTTAGGACGTAACCTAACTACATTGACTTTTAACAAAAGTGAAAATAAATCATAAAATATTATATTCAAAAGGATAAAACTCTGTAACATTACATTTCAGTTGGAAATATAGTCGTTACTTATTTTTCTTTTTAAAAAATATGTTTTTAATTCCTTCCATTAAAAAAAATCTTAAAAAAAAATAATCAATCACCACTTCTAATGCCTTAATAGCAATTTCTAAATTCTATTTCCTAAGAAAGGAACAGGGCTCTTCAAAAAATAGTTTATTCCAGGCAGAGGGCAGAGAATGTACATGAAAGCCTAGAAAGCCTCGCTGTACTAGAAAGTAAAAAAGCTATAAAAGATTATTGAAGCTTTACAAATAGCGCTCAGAAGCAAATTCAATTTAAGCATCAAAAAGAATAAAAACTGTGATACACTGAAATACACAGAATCTGTTTAGAAAAGTAATTTCATTATAATATGAAAAAATCCCACATCTGTCATGGTTAGAGAATGTTAGCAGAACAACTCATTGGTCTGAAACTGATAAAAGGAAAAAATCATACATAATGTGCTAACATACTCATGAAACAATGCTGGCATGAACACAGACAACTACTAAAGATGGTTACATCTGAGAGGTGGGCCCAAGAACAAGGGGGAATGTAAAAGGGGACTTTTTACTTTTCACCCATACCCATCTACATTGTTTGACTTTTTCTCAATACCATGAATATTGCCTCTAATATTTTTAAACTTATTATTTTTTTAAAAAGAATACCTTAGAAAAATTGATGGATAGTTGAATCCATGATAAGTTACTTAGAGAAGTTGGAATATATCTGGTGAGAATTCCTAATATTTTAAGAAAACCAACCATCTTGCCATTACTCATCCTTGTATCACCATCAGAAATTCAGTCCTCAACTGTGTGACCCCAGGATTGATCCACAGAAGCAATTTAGGCTCTTGAAATGTTCTTCATATTCCTTTATCTTCCAAACTTTATTTTTCTTCATTAAGCTTTGTTTTAATGGGTCCCAAAATTCTGTGATAGATTCTTGGTCAAGTTGTTTCCATTAAAATGTACAGATTTTAAAAACTAATAACTTAAAACTGCCACACACACACACACACACACACACACAAATCCACAAAACATTCTCCTTTCCTTGTGATTTTTTTACGATGCAGTGTTATCATTAACCAGCCTTTAACTATTAACCTTAAATGGCAATTGAAATAAATAATTCTGAGACTATTCTTCCACCACTGATTAAAACCCATTTATGCTTAGCGTTCCATTATTGGAACGCTAAGCATGTGGGAGTTATTTATATCCTACTGCTCAAGGTCATTGCCAAGGTCTGAATGCAAAAGTTCAAAAAAAAAAATGCAACTTCAGGCATAAAAGCTGAAGACTAGCATGGCAGGTATTAGGGGTAATATTCATTTAACCTTCCAAGCTTTCTGGGCAGTCTTGGTGACCTTGCCAGCTGCAGTAGGATTCTTGTCCCCTGCTTTGATGACATCCATAGCAACTGTCTATCTTATATCACAAACAACAAAACAACCCAGAGGAGCACTGTGAGAGAAGCTCTCAACACACATAGGCTTGCCAGGAACTATACCAAAAATGGCAGCATCACCAGACTTCAAGAATTTAGGGTCATCTTCCAGCTTCTTATCAAAATGGTGATCCATCTTTTCCTTCAGTTCAACAAACTTGCAAGCAATGTGAGTTGTGTGTTAATCCATTACAGGGGCATAACCAACACTGATTTGACCTGGATGGTTCAGGACAGTTACCTGGGCAGTGAAGCCAGCTTCTTCCATTGGTGGGTCATTTTTGCTGTTACCAGCAGTGTTGCCACAATGAACATCTTTGACAGGCACATTTTTGACATTGAAGCTTACATTGTCCCCAGGAAGAGCTTCACTAAAAGCTTCATGGTACATTTCAACACATCTTTAGTTGTAATGTTGACTGGAGCAAAGGTGACCATGGTGCCGGGTTTGAGAAACCCAGGTTTCACTCAGCCCACAAAGATAGTATCAGTACCACCAATTCTGTAGACATCCTGGAGTGGTAGATGCAAGGGCCTGTCAGTTGGACAAGTTGGTGGTAGGATGCAGTCCAAAGCTTCAGGCAGTGTGGTCCCACTGGCATTGCCATCTTTACGGGTAACTTTCCATCCCTTGAACCAAGACCTGTGAGCACTTGACTTCAGCATGCTGTCACCCTTCCAACCAGAAATGGACACAAATGCTACTGTGTCAAGGCTATAGCCAATTTTCTTAAGGAAAGTACTGATTTCCTTAACTATTTCCTTGTATCTCTTCTGACTGTAGAGTGACTCAATGGAATCTATTTTGCTAACATCAACGATTTGCTGTTTCACACCCAGTGTGTAAGCCAGGAGGGCGTGCTCCTGGATCTGCCCATTCTTAGAGATGCCGGTTTCAAATTCACCAATGCCAGCAGCAACAATCAGGACAGCACAGCCCGCCCGAGATGCGTCTGTAACCATGTTTTTGATAAAGTCTCTGTGTACTGGGGCATCAATGATAGTCACATAGCACTTGCTGGTTTCAAATTTCCACAGGGAGATATCAATAATGGCATCATGCTCAGGCTCAGCTTTTAGTTTATCCAAGACCCAGCCATATTTGAAGGAGCTTTTTCCCTCTCAGAAGCCTCCTCCTCAAATCTTTTGATTATTCTTTTGCCAATACCACCACATCCGTAGATCAGATGGCCAGTAGTGGTGGACTTGCCTGAACCTAAGTGTCCAATGATGGCAATGTTGGTTGGAGTCTTCTCTTTTCCCATTTTGGCTTTTAGGCCATGTTTTTCGTGACCCTTGTGTTCTAGCAGCAAATCCATTGTGAAAACACCCAAACTTTATTGTAATGGATGCTTTCCAGCCTTCTCTTGGCTACTGATATTGAAGGTGCATCCCAGTTCTTTGTTCTAGTCCACTTAACAAATTCTGAATCTCTCATCCTTGTAACTTTTAAATATCTATCTCCCAAGTCACTATCACCTGTGAATACCATAAGAATTTTTCTTTCAGAGACTTTTAATGACTTCTTGCAAAGCATTATTTACTCTAGTTTCCTCTTAGGATTCTAGGGCTGACTATCTAAATAGTATAATGTTGAGTTCTTGGCTGTTTCCTACTTCTACCCACATATATTCCATTCCACAGGATACAGTCCTTCCTAAAAGACAGAAAATACTTCGATGCATATAATATATACAGTGCATCAAATTGAAAGAGCATTCCTGGGCTTCTGAGTCCAAGTCCTTGCTAAATGTCTTTGGGGAAATATTCCAAAAACCCTGAGCCTCAGTTTGGTTCTTTCTGTTGTTGTTTTTTTGTTTTGTTTTGTTTTTGTTTGTTTTTTGATGGAGTCTCACTCTGTCACCCAGGCTGGAGTGCAATGGTGGTGCAATCTCAGCTCACTGCAACCTCCACCTCCTGGGTTCAAGTGATTCTCTCACCTCAGCCTCCCAAGTAGCTGGGATTACAGGTGTCTGCCACCAGGCCCAGCTAATTTTTGTATTTTTAGTAGAGATGGGGTGTCACCATGTTGGCCAGGCTGGTCTCGAACTCTTGACCTCCGGCGATCCACCCACCTCAGCCTCCCAAATTGCTGAGATTGAATTGGTGGTTCAATGGTAGAATTCTCACCTGCCAAAACGGCTGGGATTACAGGCATGAGCCACCGCATCCAGCCCTCAGTTTCTTTATACATAAAAATGGGTAAAAGATTACCTACCTACCTCATAGATTTGTTGTAAAGATTTAAGAAAATAATATTTGTAAAACCTAATACAGAGAAGGCACTCAAATATTGTTTATTATCATCAATTATATTCTACCTAAAGCTAGGCAAATAACACAGCAGTCATTTTCACATTGCTATTCTAATTAACATTCTTTCCACAAAGGCCAGCAGACATGGGAGCTAGCCCTGGCCTTCTAACCTCTGGAATTCAGTAGTGGAATTACATGTAAAGTCTAGAATAAAATTAAACTTGATGGGTTTCATCTTTATTCTCTTTCATATCTATCAACCACTGCCAACAGCCATCATGACCTCTGCTTCCAAAACACTTCAGGACTGATCAAGCAAACTCCTGCTGTACTGGGGGTGAGATTTCCAGGGATTTGAGGTTCAAACACAGGATTGTGGCATGCTGGGGAGACCCTAGATAGTATCACAGCAACTGCCATAGGTACAGAAAACAGTCACTGAGGAAGCAGGAGAGGTGTGTTTCTCTTTCCATGTGCCTCTCTTTTCACTTACAGAAATATTGACAAGGAGAAAAGAAGCACTTTGCCAACCAAGCAGAGCTTGTGCTGAACGGAACACTTGACCATGTGCTTCCAAGTCTCTCTCATGCTCTCTGCATAGCTAGGACAAAGACATTCAGATGGAGGGTCAGGGCGGGGAGAAAGGAAAAGAGGGGAGAGAAAGTGAGGGTGGGACGGAGATTTAATTATTTAGCCTAATGTGTTTTATTCCTTTTCTGAGAATAAATAGAAGACTGAGCTCCTGTCAGAACTGTTGATCCAGGACCCCTTGACACTCCATTTTAAAATCAAAGTATTTTGAAACAAAACTTCCTTAATGGGCACCTGGAAGTAGGAATGAGGAAGACTGTTTGAGTGGTTTTCTTTTCAAGTGGAGTCCTTTCTTTTCTGAAAGCTACAGACTCAATGACAATAACTATCTGTGGAATAAATTGAATGAATTCATGTCTCTCTTGTTTTTCTCTAAGAAACCTTCCAGAATCTGACACTCCAATTAACCAAGGTATCTCTTCTTTTGCTCTGTTCATCCTTACAACACAAACACCACAAGTGCAGCTCCATCTTGATTGTCAAAGGTGAATACAATCACACAGCATGCTTTTTGGCCAGAAACTTTGATGCCACATGTAGAAATCACATCGAGGGCAAAGATTTGAGTTCCAGGGATTTTGGAGATGGTGCGGATGGAGGAAGGGGAGGAAGGAGATGGCTGTTGATAGCGTAATAACATCTAGAAAACAGGCTTTCCAACTAGAAAAGCATGTGTTCAGATCTCAACTCTTCCAATTACTGCCTCTTCAACAGAAATAACATAAATAATGGCCAGGCATGGTGGCTCACACCTGTAATCCCAGCACTTTAGGAGGCCAAGGCAGGTGGATCACCTGAGGTCAGAAGTTCAAGACCAGCCTGGCCAACATAGTGGAACCATGTCTCTACTAAAAATATAAAAATTAGTTGAGTGTGGTGGCGGGCACCTGCAATCCCAGCTACTCGAGAGGCTGAAGCAGGAGAATCACTTGAGCCCAGGAGGTGGGAGTTACAGTGAGCTAAGATCGTACCACTGTACTCCAGCCTGAGTGACAGATCTAGACTCTCACTCAAAAACAAACAAACAAAAAACCGTAAATAAGTTGTTCAACTCTCTTTCATTTCCTCATCTGTCAAATAGACGAAAGAGCAGTGATCAATAGTTCTGTGGTGGTGATTAAATATACAGAAAGCCCTTAGAAACACAGTCAATAAAAGGCAGCTGATATTAACACTGTTGTTATTATTATGAATTTTTAAATTAAATACTATTTAAAATAAAAGAGGCCTATAAACCCGAAAATACATGCCCAACAATCTTAGACATAAAAGAAAGGTGATTCAATGAAAGAAGGAAAGAAAGCAGAAAGCAAGAGAGAAACACAAAGAGGGAGGAAGGACACTTTGGGAGGCCGAGGCGGGTGGATCACGAGGTCAGGAGATCGAGACCATCCTGGCTAACACGGTGAAACCCCGTCTCTACTAAAAATACAAAAAAATTAGCCGGGCGTGGTGGCGGGCGCCTGTAGTCCCAGCTACTCAGGAGGCTGAGGCAGGAGAATGGCGTAAACCCAGGAGGCGGAGCTTGCAGTGAGCCGAGATGGCACCACTGCACTCCAGCCTGGGGGACAGAGCAAGACTCCGTCTCAAAAATAAAAAATAAAAAATAAAAAAAGAGGGAGGAAGGACAGGTAAAGGGGAGGGGACAGGGCTGGTGACGCAAGGAGGGGACCTCCAGGAAAGCTCTATACTCAGGGACTCTATGCTCCAGGTCCTGGGAAAAAAACAGCAAAAGGGGGCACATGTTTTTGCAACAAGATCTAAAATATACAGACTTATCTGTGCCTATTAATGCTACCTCCTCCCCTTCTACCAATTTGAAGACTCAACTTTAAATAACTTCCTCAATTTTGGAGGCTAAAGATTTCTCCCTTTAGGAAATAAATTAAAACTCAAATAATCAATATTTCCACAACTTCTCACTCCTGCCCCATCACACTTATCCACAACTGCTGTTTCCCACCCTCTACCCTCTACTTTGCAAGGGAGTGGTGAGGGAAATGATTGAAATCAATTTTCACAGTCTTTTCTTGACATCAGAAAAGGTTGCAGTGATAAAGAAATACGGGAAAAAATTAAAAGCCCATGCAGAGCTGAGCCATACAGGGGAAACTGGCAAGGAGAGAGTGATCAAAAACTCAAAAATATATGCAAGATACTGCAGCCTATTTGAAGATTAGAGTTATTTAAATTAGTGTTATTGTTACAGGAATAGGGCAAAGAGACTGTGTTGCTTTGTAAGAAATTTCCATCTCCAAAATCACGTTTATAAACCTGGAAGAAGAAAAGGATATGTTTTAAGCATAAAAGCACTGAGGCCTTTCAAATCCCTCCTTCCTTTGTTAATGACATTGTGTTTCTTCGTTCTGGAGTCTCCCAGAATGCAGGAGAAAATTTTTCAGGTTGGCTTTGACAGTCAAACTCTTTTCTTTACATTTGCATGCTTGGAACTTTCTTGTTAGATATATTTCTACCAAAAGCAAGAAGCTGGGAATCTGTTTTATCCTTGGACAGTTTTATTCTTTCCCCAGTGGCCCCCCTTATTATCTCTATCGAGAATTTCAGCATTCTCTCTTTTAAAACTCAGTCTGCCACTTTAGAAGTTAAAGATTAATATGTCTGGGCCTTTAATTGTAATCTAGATTCTGGAATTAAACTAGGTGTAATGGGAAGAATAGAATTAGGACGACTGGGCTCTAGTCCTGTTACTACCAATAACTAGTGGTGTGACCTTGGGAAAGCTTTCAGCTTCTTTGGAACTCCATCTATAAAGTAAGGTGGTTGGAAGTGACAATCTCTAAATACCTTGTGGCTCTAAAATTCTGTGTTCTTATGGACGAGGAACTCTCCACCTTAAAAGCTAACTGGTTGCTGATAGTCATTTTCTCAGCTAGTTAATTCAATTCTGAAGGACAAGAACCAGGTATGATATTTTTCTTCAACACACAACTGTCTTTTGAAAGAATAACAGCAGAAAGAGGAGAGGAGCCCACTCTAGCTAGCAGTAAGCAGTCAGCCTTGGAAAAGACAGCCATGGGAGCCAAGGAAACAAGGAGGAAAATTACTGAAATAATCCCTTTGTCCAGTCTCTTTTCTTCATTGGAAAAGTTGCTGTGAGAAGAGAATATAAAAACAGTAACAAGGCCATGCAAAGCTGAGCCAGGTAGGGAGGTCGTGTGGGGTGGACATCATCAAATTCAATGGATCCATCCATTTCCTTTAACCTCATCTTTTCCTTCCTTAAAAGATATACTTTGCCTCCTCCTCATTCCTGCCGCATTGTGAAGCAAAAGAATACTGGCACTTTCTTTTTCTTCTTTATCAGTTCAGGCAAAGGATTCTTCTGCATTGAGTAAAAAAGAAAGCAAACTGAAAATAAGCTTCTGTATGAGGAAAAGAAATGGTTGGGGTGGGTGAGTTGTCTAAAAATGACTGTGTGGATGCTGCACTTATTAAAAAGTAACAGACTGCAAATCTTCAAATATAAAAAAGATTTGAAAAGATCTGGGCTCAGGAGGTAGCAGAAAGCTGGTGCAAAACTGAGACAAACAATGAGCCTTGGGGTTTTGCTTTTGTTTTGGTTTTTGAGTCTCCTAATTGAGCCTGTAGAAAAAAGGTAAGAAAAAACAGGAGCTGAACTCTCAAATTCAATGGTTCACAGCCCTTGGCAAAAGAAGTCTCTCCCTTTTCTTTGCCGGATATCTCAGTGAAAACAGAGGTGACACTAAAAGGCTGGATGGGAGACTGACTCATCCAAGGGCTTGAGTGAGTCTCGGAGAGCCAATCAAGTGATTTTTATTCAGGGGGAAAAAATGGTGGTATAAAATGAGATGGACTCAAGAATATGAATTGGTTTTCGACAAGCAGAACCAGAGTGAATAATTTTACTGGTCTCAAAGCTTACATGTAGTCCAGATGTAAACTATGGTCTCTCAGCCCTTAAAAAAGAAAAAGGAGAGATGGTGTCTCCTGGAGCTTAGGAAGCTGCATGCAAGTATTAAATTTCTGACAATGGGCAAGAACAAATTAAGAGGGCCAAAGTCCAGGAATGTATTTCACATAGCCAGCCAAAAAAACTTTAAGGCTAAAAACAAAGCAAAACCAGTTACCACTAATCTTAAGAAGATAAACATTATGAATGATGAAAAAGTTAACAGAGTAAATAAAGCTTTTGTAAATGTACAAAAGGAACTTGCACATTTCTCAAAAGGCCCTTCAGTTGAACCTCTGCAGAAAGAATTGATTCCTCAGCAGCGTCATGAAAGCAAACCAGTTAATGTTGATGAAGCTACAAAATTAATGGCTCTGTTGTAATATAGTGGCGATGCATCAAACTCTCCACAAAGACCAATAAATTAAATGTTTTATACAAAAAAAAAAAAAGAAAAGAAAAAGGATTGATTTGAATGCTCAGTCTGTGGATTTTGAAGGTTTAACTGTGCAAAACACACACACACACACACACACACATACAGTTTCTGCAAATATAGGGTGAGTGTGGTGAAACTTCCATTTTCAAGGTCACCTGGCTTCGGATTCCTACTTAATGAGCTCAGTGTTGTGTCATCTGAATTCACTCTGTGGCAACCTGATTTGCAACTCATACTTTCCCCTAATCTATTAGTAAATAAACAAATAAAATAAAAATCCTAATACAAGGCAGTGCACGTGTATGCATGCCAGTGAACTTCCCCAGATTTCCTGAAGGTTAGGGGATGTGGGTGGCATTATTTAGCAAATACTGTTCTCAAGTGTTCACTCTTCCCTCCTCCCCTCCTCTGAGGAAGGAATAGACTTCTGCTCCCTCCTACTTCAATGCTGAGCTTGGCCACGTGACTGGCTTTGCTGAATGGAATTGACACAGACATGATGTAAGCCACCTCTAAGCAGAGGCTTTAAAAGGGCTTGCCCAGTCTGGCTTGGCTACTTCTGCTCCAGCCCTCCTAGAGAAGAGCTTGCCTCAGGGAGCTACTGCTCCTTCAGCCTGGGCCAAAAAATGAAAGCCATAGGAACAGACCTAAATTTGACCTGCAGCTGGGAGCAGTTACTGCAGTTAACCCCACAGACTGAAACAAAATAAATAAATGTTTGCTGTTGGAAGTTACTAAGATTGGGGTTGTTTGTTATGCAATATTATTTCAGCAAAAGCTGACTTAGGCCAGGCATGGTGGCCCACGCCTGTAATTACAGAACTTTGAGATGCCAAGGCAGGTGGATCACGTGAGGCCACAAGTTTGAGACCAAGCCTGACCAACATGGTAAAACCCCATCTCTATTAAAAATATTTTTAAAAACCAATTAGCCTGGTAGAGTGGCTCATGCCTATAATCCCAGCTACTATGGAGACTGAGGCAGGAGAATTGCTTAAATCCAGGAGGCAGAGGCTGCAGTGAGCCGAGATAGTGCCACTGTGCTCCAGTCTGGGCAACAGAGCGAGACCCTGTCTCAAAAAAAAAAAATAAATAAATAAATAAACAAACAAAAAAAAAGCTGACTTAAATGATTATCTGGGGAAAAGGGTATATATCACAGTAATATACACAAGTTCAAATTAAGCATTAGACATCCTTGTTCTTGAAAGATATTACCCAGCCTGGGTCATCCTAAGGAGTTGTACTATTTTCTTTCCAACTTTACACATTCTTTCCCCAAGATCCCTACAGCCCTCCCAACTCTAAAATCTCCTTAATAAATGATGAAGAATAAGTCAGAGTTTTGCCTTTTAGGCCACCTTTGCATATTCAAGTACACCAAGGACTTCTTCTGTAACAGAAGCATCTCTATGGAAGAACAACAATGTTTTATTCACAATTATTTTCCTCCCTATTACATACTCATACATGGGAGAGATGAGTAGTGTTAAGTTCTAATTAGAACCAGAAAACATCTCGTAGGTTTCCAGATGAGAAGTCAATGCATACCTCTCTCTCCTGTCTCACCTTTCCTTTACCTCTTTCCACAGTCTCTGATCTCTCTTTTCTGCCAAGCCAATATCTTCTTCTATGGATGTAGGGGAGACAATATGTGTCACCAATTAGCAAGAAAAGTTCCCTCTTGTTTCCCCTTAAAGTTCAAATTCCATTAAGTAATGAGAATTTAACCATCAATAATTAAGACTATCCCTGGGAAACACTCCCACAGAAGAAGCTAACAGCAGCGCTTTTTGAATAATAAAGCAGAAAAAGATTTTTCTAACCACAATGATTTTCTTTTTGTACTTTCACAATTCTCCAAGGAGGAGCAGGCAGCCATTTTAACAAGATCCTGCAGCAATTCTGGAGCCCCGGGTAGCCGATTATCACAAAATACTCCAGTAGGTTGGCCCAGTTTAAGCCAAGTATAAATAACACATCACTTTTGAAATAAATGGCATAATGGCCTTTGCAATGTAAAAGCCAGTTGATTTTGTTTCTAGAATTAGAAGATTGCGCTTGACCTTAATTTTCTCATTGGGGTTGGGGGGGTGCCTCTGGTTCAGCCACAAATCACAAACCAATGGCCGTCACCAAACAAGGACATGGACAGCAGGTAGAAGAAGTAACTTGTTGATTTCCACTATGCAAAAAAACGTTACAGGAACATGGAGAGAGAGGAACCTGTTCTTCCTTCTTCTGATAGGAAGAGGAAACCTGAGTCTATTCGTTTGTAAGATTTCCAAATAGCACTTTACTCCTAAAAACACAAGAGAATTATTCAGATTTAAAAATCACAGTATAAACAATCATATCAAGCATCGAAATAGAGCCACAAAGAAAGGCAGCTGGATCAAACTAAGAAAAAATGTCTTAAGAAAGCTGAAACACCTCTGAGTCCTTACGCCAGCTGACATGAAAAAGGCAATTAACTATGGATTAAGTTGGGAGGGAAGGGGCAGCAGAAAGGGAAACTAAGCATGAATTCTTTCAGGAACCTGAAAGAATGAGATTTCTTGGAATATATTTTACTGAGCTATAAGGGCAAATGACTATGCCCCTCCAAGGTCCAAAGTGGATGAGTATACTGGATGAGCCAGCTTCATGGTAAGCCAGATCTGGGGCTCTAAATTACTAGACAGTCTTTTTGGTTCTGAAGAGACATAGAAAAGTAAGGGATATAGAAAAGATCCAGCTACTTCCTTTGCCTGCCAATCTAGAAGATTAGAGAGGACAGAGAGATGCCATCATCATAGCTTCCATCCAAAGCTGCTAAAGTTGCATAGAGTTAGAGAGATGAGAAAGCATGGGCTTCCCCAAGGAGGGTATGAGAGATTGGAGCCATGGTTTGGGAGATTCTGTCATGCTGGGGGAGTGTATTAGTCCATTTTCACACTGCTATGAAGACGTATCTGAAACTGGGTAAGTTATAAAGGGGAAGAGGTTTAATTGACTCACAGTTCCACATGGCTGGGAAGGCCTTAGGAAACTTACAATCATGGCAGAAGGGGAAGCAAACATGTCCTTCTTCACACGGCAGCAGGAAGGAGATGTGCCAAGCAAAGGGGGAACTGTCCCTTATAAAACCATCAAATCTTGCGAGAACTCACTCACTATCACAAGAACAGCAGCAAGGGGTTAACTGCCACCTTGATTCAATTACCTCCCAGTGGGTCTCTCCTGTGACATGTGGGGATTATGGGACCTACAATTCAAGATGAGATCTGGGTGGTAACATAGCCATACCATATCAGGGAGTAAGACCTCTGGGGATTTGAAAAATTAAAGCAGGTGGCAAAAAAGCAAATGAAGTTTTATAGCTGTAGGCAAGTGAAAAACTCAAACATAACAACCAGTTAAAGTTTCCAATATTCTAATATCCAAGGTAATATGTGCTTTATGTAGACATCTCCTATACTTTTGTCTTACCCTTCTCCTAATATCTGGCCTTCTCATACACTAGGAATGGCTTGGATCTCTCTCTCTCTCTCTCTCTCTCTCTCTCTCTCTCTCTCTCTCTCTCCATCTCTATCTCTGTCTGTCTTCCTTTAGTATGACACTCTCATCCCCCGCCATTGATCAAGACAATATTCAATTACTTGTAAGCTCTCCAATATTGACCAATTTTCATATTCAACAAGCATTCATTGAGGACCTGTCTCAGGTACATGGAATAAAGAGATAAATAAAGCAAGGGGCCTTCCCCTCTAAAAGAAGGGGCATCTAAATTTAGGGACAGGCTTTCTGGAGGAGGTGACATCAACCCATGTTCTTATGACCCATGTTCTTATGAGGTGCCAAGCCTTGGATGATCACATAGGGTTCCTTGTGGAAAGCAATAGTGACTGACTCTGCCAAATGAAGCAATATCAATAATTTTTAAAGTGGGCTGTCTTAAAGGAAGGGCAAAAGTTAGCCAAGTACTGACAGTGAACATTCAAAGGCACTGAGGTAGCAAGCAGTCCATGGTGGTGGGAGGACACTGATATTGTTAGTTGACTCTGAGAGGGTTTTCTTACTGTAAATTTTCAATAAATTTTGCCCCAAAGAAAAAGTAATAAGAAAATCAAAAACTAAGGGCTGCACTTTTATGAACTTATATTGTAACTGATTCACTAAATCACTATTTAATCAACCTCAATTACTGCCTTAATGAACAATTAATTCTACCACTTATGTAACAAGCCCTATGCAAAGACAAGCTGGAGTCTCATTCTCAAAGCAACCATGATAACACTGAAAATTCAAAATTGCCTTTAAATGTACCAGGAGAAGCCAGCCAAATGTAGAAGAGGTGACTGTGGCACCTGAAACAGGTAAAGTGAGCTTTTCCAATTCAAAAATATTTTTGCCACATATTTTACCAATTAGAGATTCAGCTGTGGCAACATGCTTCTCACTTTAAAAGCAGGTAAAGGAGTAAACAGAATAAGCCTATAAATCATTCAACCCTTAGTAAATGTTTTTCTTATTTCAATCAAGAAAGGCATCATTCTCTAATTCTATGCTTTTAGAATCATCTTTAATTCCTGTCTGCCTTCGTATTTGATCTTATTAGTTGTCAAGCCTTAGATTATCATACAGGATTCTTTGTGGGAAGCAGCAGACTGATTCTGGTTGATTGAAGCAATATCCACAATATCTTTTTAAAAAGGTTGTTTTAAGTGGCAGACATTGTAGATTAGCTGTTCTTTTCTCAATTTCTTCATCTCCAGTTGTATCATAGAGGTCAGACGCTCCAAATACTCATTAAATACTCATTTCTCACATTTCCATGCAGCTAGTTGACCATATTACTCAGCTCTGGTCAATAATATGTATGCCTAAGCCTGCTGGAGTTTCAGGAACCTTTAGCTCTTCTGATTAAAACGAAATATACAACTGGTGCTAACCTGCCCCCTCTTTTGATCCTTGTCTTGACAAAGACAGCAGCCTAAAGGAAAGACCAAGAGGCTGAAAAAAAACCTTGACACTGTCAACCTATTGACAAAATGTCAGTAGCGCACTTTGGGAGGCTGAGGCGGGCAGATTGCTTGAGCCCAGGAGTTTGCTACCAGCTGGGCAACATGGTGAGATCCCATCTCTACAAAAATACAAAAATTAGCCAGGCGTGGTGGCACACGCCTGTAGTCCCAGCTACTTTGGGGGCTGAAGCAGGAGGATCACTTGGGCCTGAGAGGCAGAGGTTGCAGTGAGCCTAGATTGCACTACTGCACTCCAGCCTGGGCAACAGAGTGAGACCCTGTCTCAAAAAAAAAAAAATGCTTTAAAAAAGTCAGTAGCTATTAACACCAAACATACTTTAAAATCTTAATGTCTTAAGCCACCACTAATGATGTTTTCTGTTATTGCAGCTGGAAAAATGCCTGCCACATCATCTAACTAATTGGAAGGGCTCAAGTCTAATCAGCCAGCACCAATGCCCAAAAGCACACTACAGAGCTAGTCAAATAAGGGCCATCAATCTACTAGACACTGCTATTTGTACTGCTGCCACTTCTGCACCAGAAGCGTAATCTTACTGTAACCACTGACACCACAGTCAACACTGTCACTTCTGTAAGGCCACAGACTTGCAGCACCATATACTATTTCTGCTACTGTGACTCTAAATTCAAAGCCTACAGTGGCTACATCTAGTTAATGGCAGCTGGGTTCTATGCACCTTTTAACCACAAGTATGGCTTAAAAGTTGAGTATCTGCCATTTTCAACTGTTAAGGATTTATAAGGTGGATAATTCTCCTCTGTATAGGAAAGAGGTGTGCACCTCATTTTTTCAATGCTGTGATCTCCCTAGATCAGACCTTATCTGATCATTTCCAGCCACTACATAGAAGTAATTTTAATCATTTAGAATTGCTGCATCTCTGAAATCTTAGACTCTAATATAGGACCCTGTCTTGGTAGCTCAGCACCTTACTTCTACTTCCTGTTCTTGTACATGAAGCTAGAAAATAATGGACAGAACAAATAGATATTAAAGATGTTATACTGACAGAATTTGGGATACCTAGAGGTGAGTGACACAAGGAGATGAATTAAGAATAATTCCCAAAATTTTGTCATGAGCAGTAGTAACAGGGTAGGTGGTGGTGTCATTCACTGAGGAAATGAAGGTTGAGGAGGGGACTCAGAAAGCAAAAATAATCACGTTGGTTTGGGTACATGGGTTCAGGCACACGTGAACTGGTGAAGTCATCCAATAAAGAGCTAGGTGTGTGGATCTAGAATACAGGAAGAAGGCAGGGACTAGAAGTACAGATTTTGGCATCATCAATTTGTAGATCATTGAAATCATGAAACTGCCGCATCCACCTGCATTTCTTTTTGTTTTTGCTTTTGCTTTTGTTTTTTGAAACGGAGTTTTGATCTTCTTGCCCAGGCTGGAGTGCAGTGGCACCATCTCAGCTCACCACAACCTCCACCTCCCGGGTTCAAGTGATTCTCCTGCCTCAGCCTCCCGAGTAACTGGGATTACAGGCATGTGCCACCATGCCCGGTTAATTTTGTATTTTTAGTAGAGATGGGGTTTCACCATGTTGGTTAGGCTGGTCTCAAACTCCCGACCTCAGGTGATCCGGTTGCCTCAGCCTCCCAAAGTGTTGGGATTACAGGCATGAGCCACTGTGCCCAGCCCCACCTGCATTTCTTATCTCAAAGAAGGAAACTCAAGGAATCCAACATCTTCCACTCAGTGTGAGCCTCCTTCCACAAAGTACATCCAACCGCCAAGAATAAATCATACCAGTCATTAAGCTCTACCTCCTTAATACCTATCAGCCCTCTCTATCTCCACCTCTGCTGCCTTCATTAGCTCTCACCATCTTTCACTTGGAATTAGTCTTTGAACTAACCTCCAACATGTCTACTATCACACACACACACACACACACACACACACACACAAGTGCAGTTGCAGGTCAAGTGACCTTTCGCAAACACAAATAAGAGCATGCTAATCCACAGATTAAAAACTGTTAGTAGCTCCCACTGCCTAAAAGATAAAGTCCCATCCCTAGATTAGACATGCAATGCTCACATCAGATTCCTCCCTACATCTCTGGCCCCATTTCACATTGCCTAAACCCTCCAAAATATGCTCACCTTACTGGAAAATGTTCCTGTCACAGTCTTGATTGCATCTTACACAGAGTTTCTTGATAAGGACACTGGATTTTAACCAACATGCAATATATTACAGGCCAGAAAGGGAGAATCCCTTCTTAAACCTACACTATGAAAATTTGGGGCTCAGTTTGCAAAATTGCCATTCACATTCATATTAATATAGCACCGAAAAAGACTATTTTGAAAGGGGCATTCTGTTTCTTTTAAACGCACAACTGTGCTCAAAACCATTTAGGAGAGAACATATGGGTTCTAATGACTGCTTCCTACATGACACCCTTGGATCCCTCTTGTTTATTATCCATTCCCAGGCCCTAGCGATAAGCCCAGAAACACTGGCTTCATTTCGTTCCTTTTTGTACAACTCTTCCTCAGCTCAGCAAGGGCTCTATAAAGTTGCTTTGTAAGTGCAAAGATCTATAAGGAGCCTTTCTCCAAAGATCAGGAGCCAGCAATCAGCCTAAACCAGCTCATCCTCTGGGAGACAATGGGAGGTAGAAAGGTAAGCGCTTGAACTGGAGGCTATGAGAAAATAATGCAAGGGTTAAGCCTCTTGAATCAAAGACTTTGGTCTTCTATCAGCCAAGGCAGCTTGTCTTGATGATACTATGGAGAAATACCAACCCCAGAGTTATTTTGTGCTCTGTGTTGAAACCTCTCGCTGCTTTGTAAGATAAAACTAATGCAACAAATATCGATTGAACATTGCACTATCTAATATGAAACATGAGACTGTCCCTGTCCTCAAGAATCTGATTTATAATCATAATAGCTATTATTATTATTAAATTGCTAACATGTGGGAGGAGGGAGGGATAGCATTAGGAGCTATACCTAATGTAAATGACGAGTTAATGGGTGCAGCACATCAACATGGCACACGTATACATATGTAACAAACCTGCACGTTGTGCACATGTACCCTAGAACTTAAAGTGTAATAATAATAATAATAAATAAATTGCTAACATGTATTAAGCACTTGCCATTGGACAAGTTCAAGTATTTATTTAATCTTTACAATAATTCTATGATGGATTCTGTCCTCATTCCCACTTGCAGAAAGGGAAACTGAGGCTAGGTTTAATAACTTGCCCAAAATCACAAGCACGGTAAGTAGCAACATTTAAAATCTTCTTCAGGAGACAAATTAATAATTGTAAAGATACTAGTTGGGTGTGGTGGTACGTGCCTGTAGTCCCAGCTACTCGGGAGGCAGAAATGGGAGAACCACTTGAACCCGGGAGGTGGAGGTTGCAGTGAGCCGAGATCGCTCCCCTGCACTCCAGCCTGGGTGACAGAGCGAGATCCCGTCTCAAAAAAAAAAAATTGTAAAGATTCTAAAATGGTTTCTATTAATAACAAATGCCTTTGAATGAATAGATGAATGCGTGAAAATCCTAAAGAACAAAAATTGCTGGAGGGCATCAGAGAAAAAAGAGGCTACTTCAGTTTGAGGAAATAAGGAGGATATTACTTGAGAGAATATTTGATTTCTGTGACTGGAAAGGCAGGAAACTTTTGTAACATTATACTTACAAGGGCACCCATACGCTAGACTACTATTCAACTCACACCCAAGGTGGAGACTATTTTTTTTTAAGTTTTAATTTTTGTGGATACATACTACGTGTATACATTTGTGGGGTGCGTGAGATGTTTTGATGCAGGCATGCAATGTGTACACACACATCATGGAGAAGGGGTATCCATCACCTCGAACATTTATCCTTTGTGTTACAAACAATCCAATTACACTCTCAGTTATTTTTAAATGTACAATTAAGTTATTATTGACTGTAGTCACCTGGTGGTGCTATAAAATAGTATGTCTTATTTATTCTTTCTAACTATTTTTCATGCCCATTAACCATTCCCACCTCCCACAGTCTCCCACTACCCTTCCCAGCCTGTGGTAACCATCCTGCTATCTCCATGAGTTAAAGTGTTTGATTTTTAGATTCTACAAATAAGTGAGAACATGTGACGTCTGTCTTTCTGTGTCTGGCTAACTTCATTTAACATAATGATCTCCAGTTCCATCCATGGTGTTGCAAATGCCAATATCTCATTCATTTTTATGGCTGAATAGTACTCTATTGTGTATATAGACTAAATTTTCTTTATTCATTTACCTGTTGATGGACACTTAGGTTGCTTCCAAATCTTAGCTATTGTGAACAGTGCTGCAACAAACATGGGAGTGCAGATATTTCTTTGATGCACTGATTTCCTTTCTTTGGGATATATACCCGGCAGGGGCATGGCTGGATCATACAGAAGCTCTACTTTTAGTTTTTTGAGAAACCTCCAGACATCTTCATAGTGCTTGTATTAACAAGGTGGAGATTCTAAACACATCTTTTCTTTCCCAGGGACAAAAAGCACTATTTAGAGAGCTTCCAAATAGCACCAAGAGTGTAGCAGTGAAGGTGAGAGACTAGAAACCAAAATCTTAGGTGATTTTATTTTTAAATAACTATTGTGGTAAACTATATCAAGTTGAATTGAGAAATTCATGCATTCATTTGGCAAACATGTATCCAGTTCCTACCATATGCCAGAGTCTGTGCTAGGCACTGGGAATTCATAAGAAAAAAAAATACAGGTTACTTAAAGAACCTATATGCATACATATTTTCCTACATACACAACTATGACTTTTTACATTAATAAGTAATTATGAAACTTAACCAGGTTGTTAACTCAAAGAATAGTACTGAAAATAACAGAGGGAAGTACCAGAAATAAAGGGCAAATGACGAGCAGGCAACTTTAAAAGAAATCTCCAGATGCCTTGAGAAATGTCACCAGCAGCAGAAAACCAGAAAATAGTCTTCTTGCTGCGGTCATGCACAAGTTTCATTCTAGACATAACACATTGGTTGCCTCACCATTGTTCTTTTCTTCCTCAAATTAGAAACATCTAGGAATCAGACAAAATGGGCTCACTTCCTCTAGCTTGAATAATTTCTGGAAAGCTTAGATGTTCTCAGCATGTCTGTTAAAGCAGTTGTTGCATTTCTAATTAGCATCTTTGAATTTGCCTGTTGTTATTCCAAGCCCTCCTAAGCCTTCAAGGACAAGACCTCTGTGAACCATGCAAGGGGCCATCTTTCATATTATATTCCTAATTATGCATCTGCCAAAGGTTAAGAAAAGTGTTTTGTTTTCCTATAAAGTATTATATCGGTTTTTCATAATGAAGAAAGATTCCAGGCAAAAATGGGTATCTACAACAAAAAGCTGCTTGGTGTTAAGAGCTATTATTTTTTCTTAATTGTGGGTTTGTTTTGTATGTGTATGTATAACTGATTTTCTCTGCATTTTCATACTTTCCCTGTGTGAGGCATTTCTGGGAGATAATGATTGGATAAGGTCAGAGGTCCTCAACTTCTCCAGCTGTTAAGTATTTGCCAGAAGCAGCTCTTTGTATGCAATTGTTATTGTTATTATTGCTTACTGTTTAGGTCTGTTTCTTTTGAAAAATGTATCTGTCTCAACTCAGGAAAAGTGAAGTCCATTAGGACAGAGTGGAACTTGGTGTACAACTTCCTTTAGGAACCAAGATGGCCTGAAGAAGTCGACTTAAACAATGGATGTTGCTCAGAAACAAAGGCAAAACTTCAGTGGAGGATTTAACCCTGAAATGACATGTCAATCATTTTTTACAAACAAATACTAGCAAATTTGGCAGCTTG
This sequence comes from Rhinopithecus roxellana, assembly GCF_007565055.1. Classification (NCBI taxonomy): domain Eukaryota; kingdom Metazoa; phylum Chordata; class Mammalia; order Primates; family Cercopithecidae; genus Rhinopithecus; species Rhinopithecus roxellana. The sequence goes on along the minus strand of NC_044553.1, from coordinate 139,877,411 downwards.
TAAGAGACCATCTAATAACATGTAGCCATCAGATAATTTCCTACTCAGACATCCTTATACATTCTCAAAGGGTAGGACCAGGCCACTGGCCACTCCTGCATGCCACTAGTCACACACAATGGTCCCTCCTAGTCACAGGGCCACTTTTCATATACATCAACTTGGGAGGATGCTATCTTACCTTTTACTGTGGCACTTCAGGAAAGTGGGCATCATTGACCTTAGGCACATTTGTAGCAAAGTGCCCAGAACATTGGGGATGCACAGTAATTATCTAATGCAGAAGTTGGGAAATTTTTCTATAAAGGGCCAGATAGTAAATATTTCAGGCTTTGCAGACCACATAGTCTTGGTTGCAACTTCTCAACTATACTCTGCTACTGTCTTATGGTAGCTCAAAAGCAGCCGTAAACAATGTGTAAAGGATTAGGTGTTGCCCAGTTTGGCCCAGAGGCCAGATTTTGCCCACCCATGATGTACTGAATGAATAAATAATCAGAAAGTTCACTTTTCCATATAAATGACTGTTCCAAATATATGAAACTTTCTTCTTTAAACTCAGGAAATTTTAATTTAATTTTTGCTTTAACTATCTTAATCAAAATATTTCATAATGTGTATTTACATACTGGCCTACCTTTTTATAAAACCATATTTTAAACCTATTTTTACCCACATGATTCAGAGTCATTATTAAAGAATTTTACAATGCTGCAACTGACTAATGTCCTCTGAGAGTTTCAACATTGGGCTATTTAACTCAACTCTAGAAAGCCCCAAGCCTTTGCTGTTTTCTGTTATTGCATCCACTTGTGATTTTTCTGTTTCCTTCCTTCTCAATACTTTCTTTTCCATTCCCCCAGTGTGCTCTTTGGGAGGAATACATTGACTTTTCAAATCATAAGTCCAAGGAATATTTAAGACAAGAATCAAACTTCAATATTCTTCATTTCTGGCCAGGCACAATGGCTCATGCCTATAATGCCAGCACTTTGGGAGGCCAAGGTGGGCAGATCACTTGAGGTCGGGAGTTCAAGACCAGCCTGGCCAACACAGTGAAACCCTATCTCTACTAAAAATGTAAGTAATCCCAGCTACTCAGGAGGCAGAGGCAGAAGAATTGCTTGAACCCAGTAGGCAGAGGTTGCAGTGAGTTGAGATCGCACCACTGCACTCCAGCCTGGGCGACAGAGCGAGATTTCATCTCAAAAAAAAAAAAAAATCCCATTTCTTCTTTCCAGTCTTGGGACTCTACCTGCTCCTCTCCTCACCCTGCCATATTGACCTGATCTATTTATGTTCTTCCCTTTTTCTGATCTGGAGTTGCTCAAAGAGTAGGACACAGCCTCTTCAGTGCTCCTTCTCCTTTTTAAAGTGACGCAGGAACCCAGGCACTTGAAAGTTTTTATCGTGATTTAAAAGAGATATGGAACAGTAAAAATGATAAATCTAAGAATGTTACAAAGATTCACAGAGATCATTCTTACAATCGAGCCCCTAATCTAATATTTCTGATTCCCTTGCTGAAATGCTACCTGGAAATGTTCATTCGATTTTCGGGTTTTGCTTCTAATTTCTTGAAATTAGAGATTACCAACCTTCACCACTGTAGTTTAAAGGTGAAGAGCATGTCAGACTCACCCTCCAAGGAGGTCTTTACTTCATTTATACTTTTCAGTTTTGCTTAGTCAGAAGCTCAGTGCCTTTCTTTCATGCACATGATGGTGATAATAATATTAGTCATGTTGATAATGACAGCAACTAACATTTATTCCTTTGTGCCAGATATTATGCTAAACACTTTATATGCATTTCCTAACTTAATGCACACAATTCCATGAAATAGATATGATATCAAAATTTAAACCTAGAAAATTTAAGCAATTGTTTCAAGGCCACATAGTAAGAGCCAATGCTAAACTCCAAACCATCTAATTCTAATGGAACATTTAGGAGCTTAAGGATCTTACATTAGTGATAGTGGTTAAGTGTTACCCTGTAGTAACAAAAGCAACAAAATACCAATAGTTTAATATGAAGAACTTTATTTCTCACTGATATGAAGTCTACTATGAGCATCTGACCACCACATGTGGTCAACAACCCAGGCACCTCGTCTTAACACATACCTCTATAAGCACCAAGGTAGAAGAAGAAAGTTTTGCTTTCATTTCACTTTCACTTCAGTTTCCAATCTATTGGCCAGAACAAGTCACACAACTCTACATGTTTGCCACAGAGGTAGAGAAATTTAATCTTCTCATATGCCCCAAAGGAGAGGAGAATCAGATATGAATCAGCACAAAACATTACTATACTATCACAAGCTATCTCTTTGGTCATCACATATTTGGTTCACTCTTCTACACCTTAAAAACACTAAATCCAATGCCAGGTAGACAATCCAGAGTACCACACAATTGTAGCATTAAGCCCAAGGCCTAGGACACTGGACTTAGACTCAGTACTCTCTACACTGGCAGGGATGGAGAGATGAACATTAGTTTTGGCATTGGGTTCTGACCCATGGCTCTTGTTGAACCAGAGACCTATGAACTTAAAAAGTTAAGTTAAAAGAGCTATGGCTCCCTCCCTCTTACCATCACCACTATAGACACACATTCAACACACAATGATAGAATGAGGACCAGATAGCCTCAGTAGTCACTCCCACTCAGAGAGGGGAAGAATGACCAACCCAGATTTAAGGCATAAAGAAATAGCCTCCATCTCCTTTAAAAAAAAAAAAAAAAAAGTTTGACAGGAGCTCACTATGTTGCTCAGGGTGGTCTCAAACTCCTGGGCTCAAGCAATCATCCCTCTCACCCCAACCCCAACCTGGGACTCCCAGAAAACCGGGATTACAGATATGGGCCACCATGCCTGGCCAGCCTCCACCTCTTCATGGAAGAATCTACAGTATCATCTAGTAAAAATATGAATGGCAAAAAGGAAAAATTTGTGACCATTTATATAATCTGTCCACTCAAAGTATTAGTTTTCTATTGCTGCAGTAACAAATTACCACAAATTTGATGGCTTAAGAAAACATGAATTCATTATCTCATATTCCTGTATTTTGAAAGTGTGACATAAGGCTCACTGAGCTAAAATCAAGGCATAAGCAAGGCCACATTCCTTTCCGGAGGACCTAAGGGAAAATCCATTTCCTGCCTTTTTCAGCTTCTAGAGCTGCCTTCATTCCTTGGCTTATGGCTCCCTTCTTCCATCTTCAAAGCATCTATTTAACCATTCATCCATCATCACATCTCTGCATGACTACAGCCAGAAAGTTCTCCACTTTTAAGAACTTACAATTAGATTTGGCTCATTCAGATAATCCAGGATAATCTCTCCATTGCAAGGCCCATAATCCGTTTTGCCATATAAGGTATTGGCATGTAACACATTGCATAGGTTCCAGAGAACATGACATGGACATCTTTGGGGGATTATTATTTTGTCAAATATACCTAGGAACTCAAAATATGACAGTTTCATTGTGTTATGATGCTGTTATATTCAACACAAGGCTTCAGAGTTTATCAAATCAAAAGGGAGCTGTATTAGTCAGTTCATACTGCCATAACAAAGTACATCATAGACTGAGTGGCTTAAACAGAACTTTTTTCACAGTTTTGGAAGCTGGAAGTCTGAGATCAGAGTGCCAACACAGTCAGGTCCTGGAGAAGACCCTCTTGGTGGCTTGCATATGACTGCCTTCTCTCTGTGTCCTCACATGGCAGGGAGAAGGAGAGACAGAAAGAGAAGAGAAAAAAGAGAGAGAGAGAAAGAGATCTTCGGCCGGGTGCAGTAGCTCACGCCTGTCATCCCAACACTTTGGGAGGCCAAGGCGGGCAGATCACGAGGTCAGGAGTTTGAGACCAGCCTGGCCAACATGGTGAAACTTCATGTCTATTAAAAATACAAAAATTGGCCGGGTGTCATGGTGGGCGCCTGAAATCCCAGCTACTCCGGAGGCTGAGGCAGGAGAATAATTTTGAACCTGGATGGCAGAGGTTCCAGTGAGCCGAGATCATGCCATTACACTCCAGCCTAGGCAACAGGGCAAGACTCTGTCTCAAAAAAACAAAAAAAACAAAACAAAAAGAGAGAGAGAGAGATCTTCCTCTTCTTGTAAGACCACAGTCCTATTTGATGAGAGCCTGACCTTTATGGACTCATTTAACCTTAATTACCTCCTCAAAACCCTATCCTAAATATAGCTACATAGGGGATTAGAGCTTCAGCATAGGAATTGGGGGTTGGAGTGGGGGGCAATTTAGTCTATAGCAGGAGCTTTCACTTGGAAGGGAACCATCATTACATTACCTTGGACAAAGCAAATCACATGGCCATGCCTGAATGCAAGGAGGGATGGAAACATACTTCTCCCATATTCATGGAAGGAGAAAACTAAAAATATTTGCAAGCATCAGTAATACCTACCCAGAGCTATTGGCAGATTTTAAGCAGGACTGTGACATAATCAGATATGTGTCATAGAAAAATCCCTCTGGCATCATTGTAGAGAGTGGATTAGAGGGGATGCTTGTAATCAGGAAGACTGTCTCAGGGACCCTTGATATAGTCTGGGGGAGAGGAGGGTCAAAATAGGGCTGTAGCAGAATGAATGGAACAAAGCAACACATAGGAATTTATATAGAATATCCCAGTAATTACGGTCTTCTGCAAAATGAATATTTAACATGTTTATTTTAATTGTTTCAGAGTAAAAACTCCTTCTAAGATATTACACACACTATGTTGAAATGGTTTGGGTTACTATCAAGCAATCGTTGTGAGATTAGTTTCTGTACAGAACTTTAAACTGCAAAGCACTCATTGATATTTCGGGTGGATAGATACGCTTTTACTTATACTTTTCTCCTTTTTCCACATTTTTCATATTCTCACTCTACCAAAAATAAAAGGTGGTTGAGGAAGGTAAGCTGTCATTAGCACAAGGAAATTATATGGGAGCGGGGCAGGGAAGTGCTGGGTAGAGAAGGGCGGAATCCCTGGCGAGGGCTCCACCCTCGGACCTGTGCCCACAGACCTAAATGAGAACAGGCATTCCCGTTTTCACGCCCAAATGTTGCATTTTCCAAGACCACTCTGGCCTGCCACTCCCCCGATCCTGTGCGCCTATAAACCCAAGACCTTACGAGGACACAGACACAAGCAGCTGGACGTCGAGAGGAGCAGAGGAACACACCAGCAGACACCGGCAGACCAGCAATGGTGGAACGACGCGGATGCCAAGGGGAGTTCAACTGGGCATGGTCGGAGAAGAGTCTGGCCACTGGGCAGCCTGACTCCAGGGGAAGACTGAAGACCGCCTTCCCACTCCATCCCTCACTGCTGGCTCCCCATCCATCTCACTGAGAGCCATCTCTGCCACTCAATAAAACCTTGCACTCAATCCTCCAGCCCACATGTGATCTGATTCTTCCTGTACACTGGGCAAGAACTCTGGCAGTCACACTGGCCCCCCATCCTTGCAATACGGCAAAGGGTCTATTGAGCTGATTAACACAAGCCATTTGCAGACGGCAAAGCCAAAAGAGCACACGGTAACATATGCCCACTTGGGCTTCAGGAGTCTTAGACGCTGTTGTGGGGCCAGAGCCCAAAAGCACTCCCCATGGCCTCTGCACCTGCCCATCTGCCCTCTGCATGCTCCCCCTAGGGATTTGAGCAGAAGGGCACAGAAGTAAGCACAGAAGTAAGCCACACCCCTGTTGAATGCCCTGTGAGGGGGATAAGGGAACTCTCCCATTTTGGAAGTGCAGTAAAGGTTGTCTCTGACTCCAGATGCAACCAATCAGACTAATAAGCCAACTTTGAAAATCAAATTGAAACTTACCTGCTTGTAAAAGAAAGTGGCAGCCTAAACACATCCAAGGAAAGAATGACTTAATGGAGTGCAAGCTATTTGCATTAAAGTTAGAAAAAGAGGAGTCAAAGAGCTGGAATATCAGCCTATCAACAACTCTGTCCAGGATCAAAAAGTGTGCTCTGTCTGCAGATATGAGTGTTCTGGCCCACATACTAGTTTAATCATCTCCATAAATTGATATTTTTCATTGTGGTTTGATATGGTTTGGATTTGTGTCTCCATCCAAATCTCATGTTGAATTGTAATCCCCAATGTTGGAGGAGGGGCCGGGTGAGAAGTGATTGGATCATGGAGGCAAATTTCCCCTTTTCTGTTCTTGTAATAGTAAGTGAGTTCTCCGGAGATCTGAGTGTTTAAAAGTGTGTGGCACCTTCCCCCTTTGCTTTCTTCCTCCTTCTCTGGCCATGTAAGATGTGCTCGCTCCTCCTTCACCTTCCGCCATCATTGTAAGTTTCCTGAGGCCTCCCCAGCCATGCTTCCTGTACAGCCTGTGGAACTGTGAATCAGTTAAACCTCTTTTCTTTACAAATTACCCAGTCTCAAGTAGTTCTTTATAGCAATGCAAGAATGGACTAATATATGGTTTATACATTAGTCTCATGTGAGTTTGGTCAGAGTGAATTCTAAGAGATTGAGTCCCTCTTACTGTGCTGAAAATTCTACATAATAAGAATAATAAGTTTGGGTTCTTTCAAAAACAAAGCCTGAAGCAAGAGTTTGGTATAAGTAATTTATTTTGAAGATAATTCCAGGAAATAGAAATGAAAGAATGGGGGAAATGAGATAAGAATGGAGTAGCAGCCAATGTAAAGGGGCATTATTGAGGTCACTGCTCTGAAATTCACTGGGACCTTCTGAGAACCAGGGAGAAAGTCTCCTAGAATTGCCTGCCTAATGGACAGGAGGCTGGAGCATTTAGATATTAGATTGTGTGCCCCCCGCCAACTGGGTGGTGGTTGCCCTCAAGAATATTAAATGTGCACACACACACACTTCCTAGTTATGCTTGGGTACACTGAGTGAGCTCCGGGTGCCTTGGAACAGTCCCTGGGACAGAAAGTGGAAACACATGGCTTACACTTGAAGTGGAACACTGTCAGCACAAGGGAAGCTGAGTTCACACAGAACTGTCTGCTACAACCACTGCTGAAAGCAAAGGTGGTCTAATGGGGCTATAGCCCAAGGCACCAGGGATATCTGCTATGCCGGGCAAAGAGCAAACCCTGAACTTCAGCCAGCACAACGCTGTCTTAGCAGCCAGCTGTTAATTTTTCTGTCTCATCACATACTAACTAAAGCATTAAATACTCTTTACTCCCCAATAACAACTTCAATGCATAGCATAAAGTCACTGTCTTGGTTCACAAAGTACTATATTTAGTCTTAAATTTAGAAGTTTCCTTTCCTATCATTAAAAAATTGGCATGAGACTTATCAAGTTGTCAAGCCGACATTAAGCTTCTTTTGTGCTACAAAAGCAAGTATGCCAAAGAAGCTGAGCACCACCAAATAAGCCAAGCCTTGGATCTAATTAAGTAAAAACAATCCTTTAAACCTCTTTCTCTTGGGGTGGGAATAAAAAAATGTAACAAGTTAGAGGCATGAAAGTAAAACATAAAATCAATATAGATCATCAGGAAAGCACTGAGGATCTGAGAGCTTGTGTGAGAGGCAGGATTTGGTTCTCTGTTAGAGGCCAACATAGTTACAGGGCATTACTGAAGACATGTGGTTACAGAGGAATCCGGACAGCTGGGCTCTGCTTCCTTCTTCCATCCCTCCAATGAGGACTGTTATGCACAATTATTACCATGGACTTGAATATAAAACAAATTAGAGTTCAAATTCCACCATCACCACCTGCTCCCTGTGCAGTCTTGGACAAGTTATTTAACTTTTCTAAACCTCAGAGTCTTCATCAGTGAAATACAACTAATAATTCCTAATCTGCAGAACTATTATGAGAATTAAATGACTAGCATAGGTAAAGCACTTTGGACAGTACCCAACAGATTGTAAGGGCTTAATAAATTTTTTTGAGATAGAGTCTTGCTCTATTGCCCAGGCTGGAGTGCAGTGGCACAATCTAGGCTCACTACAACCTCCGCCTCCTGGATTCAAGCGATTCTCCTGGCTCAGCCTCCCAAGTAGCTGGGATTACAGTAGTGCCCCACCACACCCAGCTAATTTTTGGTAGAGACGAGGTTTCGCCATGTTGGCCAGACTGGTCTCAAACTTCTGACCTCAGGTCATCTGCCCACCTTGGCCTCCAAAAGTGTTAGGATTACAGATGTGAGCCACTGGGCCTGGCCAATAAATTAATAGATGATGCTGAGTTTGTTTTGACATTGAACATGCTGAATCCTAAAGACACCCAGGAAATGCCTAGCCTGAGGTCTGGGTCAGTACTTCATAGATATTGGTTTTTCTTTCCAAAATTGTGTTTCATCAAAGCTAAGAGCTTTACTCCAATGTAAGACAAGGCTCCTTATTCTGAAATAAGATGTAGAAGATGGGTAGCTCAAGAGGGGTTTTCTCTGGAAAATTTACAATGAATAAGACAAACTGTTTCCCTAAGGCCGTGTTGAAGACCAAGGATGAAATGCTGGAGCTCACACCGTAAATTCTAACCTTGAGAGTCCAGCTGACCATGCCACACATCAGCACGGCTCCTCCCTGACCTATGTAACCAAGCCTCCTTTCTGTGATTCTCCATTCCTCCTCCTTTTCATTTGATATGCTTAACCTGAACTCTGTCCTTGGTTTTAAATTTCTCAAGTTGGCTCCAGCTGCAGTTCCATTTCTGACCCTTTTGAATGTAGCATTCATATTCAAAGTCTAAAGACTTCACATATCCACTGATTGCATTTGTTCATTCATTCATTTACTTGACAGATACTTATGGAGAGCCTATATGTATCCCACAATGTTCTGGGCACTAGGACATAGTGAAAAACTAAATAGATGAGACCCCTACCCTAGGGATTTTCTAGGTAGAAAAACAAGTGACCAAATTGATACCTAATTAATATCAGGAGCCCCACATCTTCTCATCTGAGAAACTGATTTCTGCCTCCCATCCTGCAAAATATTAAGAACAGGACTCTCCCTGAACCCCAAGAGGCAGACCCAGCTTTATGCTATTCTTGCCATTCACATTATGGACCACTTTTAAGAAGATCTTTTACTTAAAACGGAAACACCATTCAACCCAGCAATTTCACTACTGGGTATATATCCAAAATAATATAAACCATTCTACCAAAAAAAACACATGCACTCGCATGTTCACACAGCACTATTCACAATATCAAAGCCATGGAATTAACCTAGTTGTTCATCAAAGGTGAACTGGATAAAGAATATGTGGTACTACACCATGGAATACTACACAGTCATAAAAAATGAAATCATGTTCTTTACAGCAACTTAGAGGTAGCTGGAGGCTATTATCCTAAGCAAATTAACACAGGAACAGAAAACCAAATACCATATGTTCTCGCTTATAAGTGGAAACTAAACATTGGGTACTAATGGACATAAAGATGGCAACAATAGCTGGGTGTGGTGGCTCACACCTGTAATCCCAGCACTTTGGGAGGCTGAGGTGGGTGGATCATTTGAGGTCAGTAGTTAGAGACCAGCCTGACCAATATGGTAAAACCCTGTCTCTACTAAAAATACAAAAATTAGCCAGACATGGTGGCATGCACCTGTAGTCCCAGCTACTGGAGAGGCTGAGACAGGAGAGTTGCTTGAACCCAGGAAGCAGAGGTTGTGTGAGCCAAGATCATGCTACTACACACCAGCCTGGGTGACAGAGCAAGACTCTGTATAAAAAAAAAAAAAAAAAAGTAGAGATGACAACAATAGCCATTGGGGACTAGTTGGGAGAAGGGAGAGGAGCAAGGGTTGAAAAACTACATAACTACATAAACTACATATTGGGTACTATGCTAAGTACCCAGGTGACAGAATCATTCATACCCCAAACCTCAGCATCATGCATTATACTCAGATAACAAACCTGCACACATACTCCTTGAATCTAAAATAAAAGTTGAAAGAAAAGTAAAAATAAAGGAGAGTAGAATTTTTTAAGAGGTGAAAAACAAAAAGTTGCTTTCTAAATCCTCCGAATGAGATATATGGAGACATAAAGACATGATGGGAAATATGGCTTTAGGCCATCAATAATAGAGGTCTGGGAACCAGTAGAAGCCAGTAGCAGAGGAAAGTCTTCTTTTCAGGTGAAGTATAGCATCTTCTAGAGTAGAGCTTTGGATAAACACTGGTTGACTTTTCATGACAGTAGGTAGCAGACATTGTTGATTTCCTAGTCAGCATCTCTTCCTTCCTTCCATGCTAACCAGAATTTTTTCAATTACCCAGGCTTCAGGGAGTAGTAACTTATTCCCAGCTCATGGATACATTATTTTTAGTCAAAACCAATGGTAGTAATTCCATTCCTTTTGTCAGTGATTTGTATAGGGGTGGACATGTAACTCACTACCTCACTTCTGGTCAGTGAAATGAGAAAAATTCAGGAAAGACGGGAGCAGAGGCTTCTAGCAAAAGGTCTTCTCATACCCAAAGAGAGAGTCTCTTTATCCCTCTGTTGTATCTGGATGAGATTGCTGGAGTTGCTTCAGTCATCCTCCTGTCAGCATGGAGATCAATAGAGGGAAAAGGACAGAGCCACAAGAATCAAAGAAGTGAAGAATGTTCTGGCAATACAATGACAGAAGTTACCCTATCTCTGGACCTATTTTTTGAACTAATAAACATCTACACTATTTAAAATTTTTTTAAGAAAAAAGGAAGATCTTTTTACATAAAAGTCAGGCTCAAGCATGCCAAAATTTTAACCCTCTAGTGGAGAAAATTTGAGAAAGAGGCTACGGATTTCTATTTCCAAGGCCTATTACTAGTGTGACAATTGCTTCATTTTTCCCTAAAGAAGAATTACCAGCAATTACAATAGTTCATCCAATATTTCACATATGGTTACACGCCCTGAAATGATGTCCCTGGGGTTTTTTATCTTTAACACTGGAGGCGTTTCTATCCTTTGCATCACTTAGAGAGAAGCACCTGGGAAACAGAAAGACTTGCTGCAAGAAATAAGGACATTTCCATTACACCAAATTGTGGCTCACAGAGTCCCTCATAACACATAGTCCAGTCAATTGTGACTTATTTTACATGTTATGCCCATACCTTTTAAGCTCTGTTATGTTTTCCTGCTGCTTCCAGGGCCAAGGTTCTGCACCAGTCAACCACAGACTATCTACTATTCTGAAATCTGACTATTAATCAACTTGACTGCCTCTTCGCTGGTAAAGAAGTGACAACTCGTTCCTAGACTAGCAGACATTTTAAATGGTAGCCCCCAAACTCAGCAGATCTCGAAAGGTGCTTTAAAAAATGTATCTGCCCTGGCTCAATAGGAGAACTATGTGGGCCCAGCAGAGAATGCCTGGTTTCTACTCCCTTCTCTCGTGGCATTTTAGGAGGATGGAAAAACCACACCTGTGGTGGGCAGCCATGATGTGGGCAGCCATATCATGTACTAGAGAAGAACTAGCCAGGAATATTATTGCATTGACTATGGCTAATCATACATATTCCTCTTCTGTCAGATTTTTCTGTAAGACAGAAAGGTTAGAAGTTTTTCTTTAATTGTATGCAAATGCAAGGTAGAATCAGCCCACACGGACTAGAGGTAAGCTAGAAAACAGAACTTGATCTTCACTCCTTGGCAAACTTACCAGCTCTCAGACCATAAATCTGTAAGTCAACCGCAACTCTTTTCAAGCTCTATTAACTTTAGTTAATAGAGTTCCCAAATCCTATTAACTTTATTTCTTAACATCTTCCATATCTTCCCCTTCCCCTATGCCATCCCTACTTACGTCAGGGCCATTTTGCTTTCCAACTGGACCATTGCTATAGACTCCTAATTGATCCTCTTACCACTAGACATGTTCTCAATCCATGACTCTCTAAACTTTCTTTCATGTTGTTATCAGAGGAGCCTTTCTAAAATGCAAAATTGGCCGGGCACAGTGGTAGACTCTACCACCTGTAATCCCAGCACTTTGGGAGGCCAAGGCAGGCAGATCACTTGAAGTCAGGAGTTTGAGACCAGCCTGGCCAACATAGTGAAACCCTATCTCTACTCAAAATACAAAAATTAGCCAGGCGTGGTGGTGCATGCCTGTAATCCCAGCTACTCCGGAGGCCAAAACAGGAGAATCACTTGAACCCGGGAAGCAGAGGTTGCAGTGAGTGGAGATCACACCACTGCACTCCAGCCTGGGCAACAGAGCCAGACTCCTTCTCAAAATAAATAAAATAAAATAAAATAAAATGCAAAATTTATCTTATTACTGCTCCTCTTAAAGGAGATTGGTGACTCTTCTTTCCTTATAGAATAAAGACTAAATTTAACCTGCCAAACCAGCCTGTGATCTCACACCTGACCATCTATCTGACCCTCCTGGAAGACCACACCCATGCACTACTTGCGATTGTAAACACACTCCCATTTGTCTACTCCTCCAGCCTGAACGGGCCTTCTTCCCAAACTCTATCTCTTATCTACAGGGCAAACAGCTTAGTCATCACCTGCTAATAGACAATAATCTTTAGAGCAAGAGCATTAAATAATTCTTCTCTATCCCCAGCACTTTGCTTGGCACGTAGCAACCACTGAATACAAGCAGTGTTTGTTGAAAGAATTAATGAGGAAGTGAAAAGAATAAATCAAACGTTTCATGGCACTAGAGAGCTGTGTTAGCTAAAATATCTTCCTTCTCATTACTGCTATCACCTAATATTAGATACTATGACTTTAACTGAATCGTTACCATGACCACGTGTTCTCATAGCTTCAGATCCACATCTGGCACTAATCCATCCGACACATCGTGTCCCAATTACTAACCTTACAAAGGGATGACTCTGACCATTACATTTCACTGTTCAAAACCCCTCTAGAGCTCCCCTCTGTCAACTCCCTCCATAATATCCAACTGCCTCCATGTTCTGGTCCCAACATACCTGCTCTATCTGATTGCCCTCCACTCTTCGGCAAGCTGGTGATGATTAATTTTAGGTGTCAACTTGACAGGATTAAGTATTAGCTAGAGAACTTGTAAAGATAGCCAAGAACAGTGGCTCATGCCTGTAATCCCAGCTACTCTGGAGGCTGAAGTGGGAGGATCCTTTGAGGCCAGGAGTTCGAGACCAGCCTGGGCAACCTAGTGAGACTCTGTCTCTATGAAGATAAGAAGAAGAGGAAGAACTGGTAAAGGATTGTTTCCGGGTGTGTCTGTGTATTAGTCTGTTCTCACACTGCCATACAGAAGTACTTGAGACTGGGTAATTTATGAAGAAAAGAGATTTAATTGACTCAGAATTCCATAGACAGTACAGGAAACACAGCTGGGAGGCCTCAGGAAAGTTACAATCATGGGAATGGGCAAATGCAAAGCAAGCACATCTTCACATGGCAGCAGGACAGAGAGAGAGAGTAAGGTGGAAGTGCTACATACTTTTAAACAAGTATCATGAGAACTCACCATCACAAGAACACCAAGAGGGAAATCGACCCCCATGATGAAATCACCTCCCACCAGGTCCTTTCCCCAACATTGGGGATTACAATTCAACATGAGATTTGGGTGGAAGCACAGAGCCAAATCATATCAGTTGGTGAGGGCGTTTCCAGGAAATATTGGTGTGTGAGTCAATGGACTGAGTGGGGAAGATCTGCCCTCAGTGTGGGAAGGCACCATCTAATCAGCTAGGAGCCCAAAAAGATTATTGAGTTTCTTTGTCCTGGAGCTGGAACACACTCTTCTTTTGCTGTCTTTGGACATCAGAACTACAGGCTCTTTCTCTTTCATTACTCCAGGACTTACACCAGTGCTCCTCTCACCCTGGGTTCTCAGGCCCTCAACTTTGGACTGAGAATTATACAATCAGCTTCTTTCGTTCTGAGGCCTTTAGATTTGGACTAAGCCATGTTAATTGCATCCCCAGTCTCCAGCTTGCAGACTGCCCATGTAGGACTTCTCGGCCTCCATAATCACATGAGCCAATTCCCCTAATAAATCCCCTATCACATATCTAGATAGATAGGCAGGTAGGTAGATAGATAGATAGATAGATAGATAGATAGATAGATAGATAGATAGATCAATCGATAGATAGATAGATTCTGTTGGTTATGTCTTTCTGGATAATCCTGTCTAACACAAATGCTTTGACTGAACACCAACCAAGGGCAATACAATTTTCTAATAAGTACATTTATTCATGCTGTGTATTTTCCCAAGAATTCCTTACCAACTGAATCAATCATTTCCCTACATCTACCTCAAAAACCATCTCTTTCTAAGTCCTTCCGAGATCATTCCGTCTAAAAAGATCCCCTTCTTCCAAATTCCATAGCATTTTTTTCTATAACTTTTTCATGGCACATTCAAAAAACTATCTTCATTACAGTTATTAATGAATATGTTTCATCTCAAATACAAAATTGCAAAGTCCTTGAAGGGCATAACTCAACCTTATCCATTATATCATCAACAGGAGATTCCAACACATTTCTTGCACATGATGGACTTTCAATAAAAAAAAAAGTTTAATTAGTTATTCAATTATGCAACCCACTAAGAGAGCCACCCATTCTTGATAATAATATTTCTTACTTGCATGTATCAGTATATCTGTGTGCAAAGTGCTTTTCCATCTGTTATCTTATTTGTACCTCACCACAGCTCTATGAAGAAAGAAAGGAGTATCTTCCTTATTTCAGAGATAAAGAAACTATAGTTCTGTTGCAGTAACTGAGCTCTTCAGGATTATTCAATTAGTGAAAGGAGGAGGTAGAATTTGAATACAAATAAACTAGCTTGATATTGCATAAGTGTTTCCCACTATTGGTACTTTGTACAAAAGTTTGGCACTGACCAAAGGTGTGTTCCTCATTTATGTGGATCCAGCACAAGCAAAACCTTCTCCTTCTCTCCCTGCCAAACTTTATCCAGGGCTTGGTGCACTTTGAAGCAGGAAACAATGCCAGCCCCAGTGTTCCAGCTAGCCTTCTCCAGCCATCCTCTGCCTGAGCTCACTGGCCTGCTGATCCAGGCTTATATTTTACCTAATATTTAAACTGCCTCTTTAGAAATCTAGTCAGCTAGGTAGAATGATACCATAACAAAGAGCCAAGAGTCAGAGCATAACTGTGTGCTGCAGAGTGGCAAGGGGCTACATATTCAAAGCTGCCTGGAGCCTGACAATGGGGGCCATGGGAAGACAAGGGCAGAGAGGATTTAAGCTGAACTCTCAACTCACAGGTCTAGAATCAGATTTCCAGGTTCAAATCTTGACTCTACCACTTCCTATCCACATAACCCTGGACATTTTACACAATTTCTGTGAGCCTCAGGTCCTTCATCCGTAAAAGGCTGATGATGGGGAGGTGGGAGGGATTGCATTGGGAGTTATACCTGATATAAATGATGAATTGATGGGTGCTGATGAGATGATGGGTGCAGCACACCAACATGGCACAAGTATACATATGTAGCAAACCTGCACGTTATGCACATGTACCCTAGAACTTAAAGTATAATTAAAAAAAAAATTTAAAAAAAAAAGGCTGATAATGATAATAGTTTCCCCCTCATAGGGTTACTGAGATTAAACAAACTCATCAGTGCAGATTCCAGTACAGGGCCTGGCATATAAGTAACAATCAAGAAGTTTGAGCTAAAGTAACAGAATGTTGAGTGGTAATATTCGTGTGTCCCCAACATGGCAACAAAGGCTCAAAGCTGTAGACAAAGAGGCTCCATAAACTCCACACTTGAAACAGAGGTACCAACACCTGGGGCCAGGCACCTTCCTCAGAGACTAATAAGCCTGAACTGCCCTTCCACCACCAGGGGTTCTGGGCCTTGTCAGGGATGCAGAGTCTTGGATGAGATGTAATGTCCCCATCGCCAATACAAGGAATAGGGATGTCTTAGTTCATTTTCTACTGCTATTAATATAACAGCATACCACAGACTGAATAATTCATAAACATTAGAAATGTACTTCTCACAGTTCTGAAGGCTGGGAAGTACAATGTCAAAGTGTTAACATCTGATGAGGGCCTTCTTGCTCATCTCATGCCAGAGGTGAAAGAGCAAGGTGGCAAAAGGGTGCCGAACTCACTTTTATAACTATCCCACTCTCACAGTAACAAAACCACTCTTACAATAATGGTGTTAATCCATTCATAAGGGCAGAGCTCTCATGACCCAATGACCTCTCAAAGGTCCCACCTCTCAACACTGTTGCATTGGGGATTAAGTTTCCAACACATATACTTTGGAGGACACATTTAAACCAGAGCAAGGAGTTTCAAAAGAATCCTTGGAGAGATTAGGATTGCCTGCCAGATAGGAGCACTGGCATCTTGCTCCCAGGATGAAGCTTTCAGAGCTACAGAACCAGTCATATGCAGCTTTCATAGAGAGTTATTGGAAGAAATTGGCCTCCACCTCTTGAATATAGGTAGTATTCTTGAACATGGAGACTAGTGCTCACTTAAAGATGTAAAGCTTACCAGAGAGGCCCATTGTGTCAGGGTGAGAAGGGACTATGGTACAGGGTGCATAAGAAGAAAACAATGGGAGCCCCTCATCCTACTCTTCTGCAGCAAAGATCTCTGCTCTTTCATGCGAAATAGCAGGAGCTCTGGGGCCATCCTGGTGGTCATGGAGAGAGAGAAACTGCCACCTTGGAAAGAAGATTGAAACGTGGACCAACCTCAGGGATCTCAGAAGACATGGCTTCCCTCTCCGGGGGAACCCCAGCAATGGAGCAGAACTGTGGAAGCTGATTGTTCAATTTACCAGCCATGAAGAGGTCATCAGAAGGAGGCAAAATCACACTGAGTCTTAAGATAGCCAAGACCACCTCCCCATCATGATATGCATCTCATGTTATCCTGATATGAACCTGCCTCCACCTTCTCCTCCCAGACCCCCAAAGCCCTCCAACCCAAGCAAAGTTAATCCCAAAAAGAAAGCAGGAAGAGATGGCAATTTAATGAAGGCACTCCCCACCCACACTCAATCCCACCAAAGTGCTTGGGTGATAGAAGTGGAAAAACATTCAGAAGAGCCTCAGACCTCAGGCAATGGGTCAAGCTTATGCCAGCTGAGGGAAGGGAGGTGTTCTGGGGATAAGATTTAAATCATATTAAAGACTTATGTTTCAAAGGTACTTGGCTTTTAACATCTAAAAATGGCCAGGAAATTACAGAATCTCTCATCAGAATTTGAAAAAGGCATTTGTCATAATATGA
Organism: Rhinopithecus roxellana; assembly: GCF_007565055.1. NCBI lineage: Eukaryota > Metazoa > Chordata > Mammalia > Primates > Cercopithecidae > Rhinopithecus > Rhinopithecus roxellana. The sequence goes on along the minus strand of NC_044553.1, from coordinate 139,860,138 downwards.
TTGAAAGTTCAATAAAAAAATTAAACCATTTCATGTTTGTGTCCCAGTAGAGCAATTCCATTATCAGCAATAGCATCTTAGGGAGAACTGAGTGTTAAGAACACAGAAACTAAATATGCCCAAGCCCAAGACAGCACATAAGATTAGCAAAGAAAGATAGAGCACTGAATCTGAATGTGCATACAACGTGTAGGAGCAATTTAGGGAAGATCAAGGGCAGGAACTAACCTGGGAAATCCAAGCAGACTGCCAAGAATAGGGTTTGAGGCCCCTATGGTTTTAATTAGTCAGCAGCAGTAAGGGACAGAGTAAGTGGACTGAGTTAAAAGACATGGTGTTAATGCCACACCTGGAGCCACTTGGGGCTCTGCTGGGGTTTTACATTAATGAGAATAATGTGTCTTTGAAAAATATTATTGCCTCCCAGTAGCTTCCTACTTTTCTGGTCACCTCTGCCTTTCATGAGAAGAATGCTAACCCACATCTTTGCTCCTTCACATTCCTTTGAAGGAGCTGGGTGGCCATGACGGAGGAGAGGCAGACTCTTTCATCCCTGAATTGGCACCCCAAGTCCAAGTCAAACTGGTAGTTACCAGAAGCCTCCGCCGCTTCCAGGAGGATGAGGTTGGGCAAGACCTACCAGTCTTGCCATTTCCATTCTACGCAAAACCAATGCTATCATTCCCTCTAGCCAGCTCCATAAGTAATGAGGTTTCTAGGGAAAAGAAAAAGAGTATGAGGCTTTTAACCAGACCTCAGACAAGAATGCTGTTCTTACCCCCAAGGCAGCTTCTCTATAGAATGATCTGCAAGGAGAGATCTGTGTGGGTGTGTCTTCTGGGTGGTCCCACACTCTGGTCCAAACTCCAGAGGCCAGCCGTAGAGAAGCCAGGAGAGGTCTCCACCCTGTCCATGGAGACAGAAGAAGGGTGGGAGCTATTGCAGCTGCAGCTGTGACTTGACCGCCAGGAAATCACACTTCTCTCACAAGCCATCCCACAGCTTGGCCAAAGTCAGCCATCAGCTTAGCCTCCTTTGGGATGGAATGGCAGCAAGACGAGTGTACACCCAAACACAGACTGCCACAAGGCTGTCCTTAGACAAAAATGGTCTTGCAATAGCAAGCTAGACTTTTTTTAAATGTAAATTTATTCAGAGAAATTCTAGAATCCCACCAAGTTTGCAATGCCCTAGGGTAAGTCGTAATGTCGTTTAATGTAAATTCAGCTAGAGAGTGGCTATTGGCACATCCATAGGGGGCATCAGCCCCCAGGTGGTCAACTTGTTCTCTCTGTCCCCAGAATCAGGAGGACCCAGCTTCTCAAATATCCATTTAGCTCACTGCCACTCTTCCTATCAAACTCCCCCAAACACATATATTTTTAAAACTTCTGTATAAGTTCTAATAAAAAATAATCAACACTTAATATGAAAACTTGAAAAATATATAAAAGTTTAAAGGAGACCAAAAAAAACTCACCCATAATGCTACCACCCGGAGAGAAACTGACTGTTAATATTTTGGTATGTTTGCTTTCAGATTTTTATGTTATGTTACTTATGAGCAAATATGTGTCTATATAACATAATAAAATTAAAATAAAATTTAGAAAACTGAGTCCACATGGTATGGATACAGTGTCAGCTCTGGTATTGGCTGCTTGGGTGTAAATCCTACTTCCACCTCTTGCTATCTTTGTCTAAGCTGTAACAAGTCACTGATATAGTACCCACATTAAAAACTTACTATAAGGAATAAACGAAATTATTTGGATAAAGCTCTTATGATCTAGCACATGTGAGATAAATATACATGAGTTGTCAGTGTTCTTGCTATTATTGGTTGTGTTTGGCCTTTTTACACAGTACACATATTTTTTTTCTGTGCCTCTGAGGCAGTTTACAAGAATGAACACTGTGTCCCAATCAATGAAGCATTATCAAATCTAGGACACTATCTCGAATGATACCACTCTCAGCAAACACAATGACCTTGCAGGCATCTTCCTGAGAGAGGTTGATGGGACAGGATGGCTCAGGGCAGCTCAAATACCTGCAGGAGCAGGGAAAGGTTGTGGAGGCATCAGCCAAGCCAGCATCACAGCTGTGCTCAATTACCACAAACAGATGTTGGCAGCTCGACTCATTAGAAATGCAATCCAATCACGTTGGCAGTCTAACCATCTTACTGGAAACTCTGGAGATAGGAAGACCCTGCGCTCCCAATTCCAGTGGTCAGATCAATAAAGGTCACTCTCCCTGTCCCCAAGCAAAAGACTTCATGTGGCAAATCTCCACAGGGATTAGAGAAGTGGTTCGCAACTGAGGTGAATTTTATTCCCCACCAGATATTTGGCCACAACTGAAGGCATTTTTGGTTGTTGCAACTTGAAGGGAGAGGAGGCTGCCACTGGCATCTAACGGGTAGAAACCAGGGATGCTGCTGAATATCCTAAACACAGGACCATCCCTGCAACAGAGAATTACCTAACCCAAATTACTGACTGTGCTAAGATTGAAAAACCCTCCATTAATGATCTCTAGCACATGAATAAGTTAAAAGAGGAAAATGCTTGGCCCCGGTGACATGGTCTTGAGGGTCTGTAACGGAGATTACGGAAGTGAGCAGTTAGATTGTATTTATGAGCTAAAGCAACTATATTTTCTATTCCTTTTCTCTAACGTTCCCATATCCCAGTGAGACTGTATTTTGCTTCGTAATGTCCAGCAAGACATTATTTTTAAGTCTGTCAGTGAATCCAGCTATTAACGTGTTGCTCCACAAACTACTGCAGTCATTCCTTGGTATCTGAGGGGGATTAGTTTCAGGATCCCAGAAAATACAAAAATCCATGGGTGCTCAAGTCACTGATATAAAATAGTGTCATATTTGCATATAACCTACTCATTTCCTGCTGTATATTTTAAATCATCTCTAGATTACTTACAATACCTAACGCAATGTAAATGCTATGTAAACAGTTAGGCTGTACTGTTTTTTACTTGTATTATTTTTTGTTTTATTGTTATTTTTGTTAGTTTTTTGCTGTTGTTTAATATTTTCTTTTTTCTTTCTTTTTTTTTTTTTTCTTGAGACAGAGCTCTGTCACTCAAGCTGGAGTACAGCAGCGCAATCACAGCTCACTGCAACCTCTGCCTACCTGGTTCAAGCAATTCTCCTGCCTCAGCCTCCCAAGAAGCTGGGATTACAGGTGTACACCACCATGCCCAGCTAATTTTTTAGTACAGACAGCATTTTGCCATGTGGCTTAGGCTGGTCTCAAACTCCTGAGCTCAATCCTCCTGCCTCAGCCTTGCAAAGTGTTGGAATTACAAGCAGGAGCCATCATGCCCTGCCATTTAATAGTTTCCATTCCTGGCTGGTTGAATCCATGGATGCAGAACCTGCAAATACTGAGAGCCCACTGTATTTTATTACAGTCCTAAAATCTAAACTAGGACTTATGACCCATACTAAAAAGATGTATACATAATATTTGCTTGTTCCCTACACTGTCCTTGTACCAACACCTGGAAAGTCTGGATAGTTGGATAACTACAGTATCACAGGAAATATACTCTTGAAGGTTTTAAACCAAAGCTAGGAAATAAGTAAAGTTAATACAACAGTGCCATCTAGTGAATGACAAGTATCTCAAAAGAGCCTAGATACTCAATTTCTCAAATCTAAAATTCATGCATTTTACCCAGACAAATTCAGTGCAGAATGGGAATATCAAACAAAATTGCATTATGTAATCCTCAGTCTTCAGAAGAACCCCTCCATGTGACCTGTTGCCATATTCAGGAGGAAATCTTAATATAGGCCAAGTAAGTAGAAAGAAGAAATTAGTAGAAATCCACGATTACCTCTATACTCAAATATTACATAACAAGAATCTAACTCTAATTAGTGATAAGATCTGCAGCAGATTTCAATCTCCTGACACTGAGATCAATATCCTCTTGGTGACCCTAAACTGATGGAGCCGTGGCTCAGCCTCACATAGCAGGTACACGTCCCAGCTCTGTGCTTTGTGCCTGGATGACTTAAGACAAGTGAAACTTCTCTGACCTTCTGTTTCTTCATCTGCCAAATGGTGTGATGATATTATAATACCCATTCATGGGATGTACCATAAACCCTAAAAGAGGCGTTCTGGGAAAAGTGAGTAACATGTGGTTTAGCACGGTAAAGCTTAGTTCCCTTTTCTAGCTCTTCCTCGTCCTTTATCTGCGTGTTTACCAAATGAGACTGAGACACCTAACAGTCTGTTTCTTTTCGAAGCTGGCATTCAAATTTTTACTTAATAAATCTGAGTTCTTACTGTGTACCAAACACCATTATAGGTTCAGAGGATGGAAAAGTTTCCACTCTGATGGAACAAATGTGTAATATGAAGGGATCTTGGAAGAAAATGATACAAAATCACAGCAAGAAGACTGCAGTCTGTTTTCGATATCATGGAGAAGAAGCACCTCTCAGAATGGATATTGAAAAAGGAGGAGGGGGAGATAGACAAATACTGAAATTAAGGGACACACCTGGTGTTCTCCTTGGAGACAGAAGGGACAGTCACCAGGTTGTTGTCTAACTGACTCACCTTGCAAAAGAAAGGAGATGAGAGCCTTGTTTGCAGGAAGAGGGGATGTTCGCATCCCAAAATGAGTAACCTCTGCCCTTGATTAAGCCCTCCACATCGTTTCCCCCAGCAACCTCTCCCTCATCGTTCTAGGGCTGGGGTTCCACTTCAGCATTGCCTCCAAGTTAGCCACGCTGCCAGATGGAAGAACTACCTTTGACTTTCCCCTCCTCCTCTCCCGTATCACTCTTGGACCATGAGTCCCTTTCTTGGGATGGCTCCATGTTTTATATATAAGACAGCAACATTGTCAGTGTTCTAGTTTATCTGGTTTAAGGTTTATTACCCATCCGAGTGGGCCTGGTCTCCACTGCATTTCACTTCTGCACTTTCCACAGGCAAATCTCAGCAGCCTGTTAAGATCTGCCTGCAAGTGGACATAAGCTATAAGCTAGTCCTTTCCAAAGATACATAATACATTACATTACTTAAAATTTTAATTTTTCTCTAAAATGTTGTATTTAAAGCTCTGTAATCCCACATATTGGCTAGATGACAAAAGTTAAACATTTCTTTTTGAAGGGCTTCCCGGGGTACTCAAAACCCAAACAAGAATTAGGAATGTCAGATATACCGTAGTGCATGCTATTATTTGGCCATGTAATCCCCTGCACAGAGTTTCTCATGGAAATGCACTTTGCAAAAAGGCTAATTCCAGGTCTGTCTGGTGGCTGTTCTTACTTTAAACTTTGCTGGAACTTTACTGTCTCATGAAGCTTTTCCGTATACATCACAGTCCCTCTTCCCTTAGTCCCATATGCAGTTGATTAATACTCCCCTTGTCTTCTCACACTACTTTCTGTAAATATTTGTAACATAGCCTCTCTAACACTTTGGTGCCCTTAATTGATTTTGTGTTTACCCCTCTTTAATTTATTGTAGGCCCCTTCAGAACAGGAACTTTGCTTTATATGCAAGGTTCAAGGGAAACTCATGGAAATCCCTGGTGCCTGTGCACTGTATGGCACGTGATAGAGGTTTAGCGCAGGAAGGGAGCGAGAAAGGAAGGAAGAAGAGGGCAGGGCTGGCTCATTTTGGAAAGATCATAGTCCCAGTTCCACAATTTGACTTTCGACCAATCACACCCTCTCTGAGCCTCATTTCCTCTGCAGCCAAACAAGGCTAAAATATTAGCCCTGACTTCCTGCTAGGACTGATGTAGGGCTCTAATGAGATCATCGATGCAAACTCAACTTATAACTAGAGTGCCAAGCCAATGTAAGATAGCGTCATCGTTAGCATCAGCCTGAAATATCCCCTTCCTACCTTAGCCAAAAAGGCAAGGGCATCACGCCCACAAGTGGGATAGGCGAATACACCCTCCATAATCTAGAAAGATCCTCCCAGTCCCCAAAATAATGCCTCTTTCTGAACCCAAAATGCCTCAATTTCTATAACACGACATAGATTTTTAAATTCATGTTAGATATCATTTTAAATACTTTTAAAAGTGTAAATTATTGGTATCAATTTCCTCACTGAACGAAATTTCAAAAGGGGAGAATTCTGAGCCTTGAAAATGAAGTGAAAAGGCTGGGCACAGTGGCTCACACCTGTAATCCCAGCACTTTGGGAGTCCGAAGGCGGTCAGATCACTTGAGGTCAGGAGTTCAAGACCAGCCTGGCCAACATGGAGAAAACCCATCTCTACTAAAAATACAAAAAAAAAAAAAATGAGCTGAGTGTGGTGGCATGCACCTGTAATCCCAGCTACTCCGGAGGCTGAGGCAGGAGAATTGCTCGAATCTGGGATGCAGAGGTTTCCGTGAGCCAAGATCACGCCACTGCACTCAAGCCTGGGCAACAGAATTTTATATATATACACACACACACACACACATATAGACACACACACACACACACACACATACATATAGATATAGATATATAGTTTATATAGTTTTATATACTTTATATATATATATAGTTATAAACTATATATGTGGTCATTTTTATTTTTGAGACAGAGTTTTGCTCTGTCACCCAAGTTGGAGAGGTGGAGTGCATCGGCACAATCACAGCTCACTGCAGCCTCAATCTCCCAGACTTAAGCGATCCTCCTACCTCAGCCTCCTGGTAGTTGGGACCACAGGTGCATGCCATTATACCTGGATAATTTTTTTTTTTGGTAGAGACAGAGTCTTCCTATGTTGCCCAGGCTGATCTCAAATTTCTGGGTTCAAGGCATCCTCCCACCTCAGCTTCCCACAGTGATGGGATTACAGGCATGAGCCACTGCAGCCAGCCTAGGTAAGCTTTTTTATTTAAGACATCAGTGGTCATTCATGATTGCTAATTTCCACTTTCATAAACTACCCCCCTACACACACACAACATACACATTCATTGGTATTTGAATAGTTAATTATCTTTGAACCAAAAAAAAAAAAAGAATTGTATTTAAGGAAATAAAATTCAGATTAAACTAACTTTTGTTGAATACCTACACAATGGAAAATACACCAAAGATTCTTAAACAACCTATAAACGTATTTGTTGCCACTCAAAAATTTCAGCTGTGGGGTAAATCCAAGCTATCAAATTGGAAAACCAGCTATGAGACCTACCCCTGAATACAACTGGGAAAGAATAAAAAATAAATTTTTTAAAACTAAGAAATGAGGGGCTTTTGTATGGAAACAGGAATCATGTATCCACTTGGCAACTCTAGAGGAGTGTTTTGAGGTTGTGGCTTGTCATTTGATTATTTAAATACAAGTCCTTTTGTAATTATTTCTATTGTTAATAAATTCCATCCAGCTTGGATGAGGTCATCAACACGTTAATGTGAATTCAGATTTTGAAAGAGAGAACTAGATAGCAGTCACAATCAGGCCCACGAATTTCTCCCAATTACTGCCCCCAATTATTTCCACACCTATTGCTGACATGTTTAATCTCCTTCTCCTGGCCTAACCAACAGCTCGCATGGAGGAAGAATGCTAGCTAATGCACTGCTCAGCAGAGTGTAGGTCCAATTTAAATAATTAGAAGCCCATTTCATTTCCTGTCTCCTTCTTGTAAGCACACTTGAAAGGAAGGAAGGTGCATGCCCAGGCTTGACGCCTGTAAATTCTTCAAGAATAACTTACCAACCTTCTTAAAGCCCCTTTCCTAACCAGCTGCTCTCTGTCCCCAAGGACATTGGGGATAAATTAAAGTTATTGGATGATAATCAATAAGCAAGGGTCATCTCTATTGCCTGGCTTAAAGGACTTTGATCTAGCAAATCATCAGTTACTGCCACCTTTATTAGCCTTCCCATTAACTATGTGACCTGAATAGGTCCTCTTATTTTCTAAGTAGGATGAGACAGGAGCTGCACAGCAGCTTCTGCTAATGAAGTGAGGCTGAGGTTCACTTGGGCTTGGGGCCTGTCTCCCATTTCTCCCTCGCTCCTCAAGTGTTTAGAAATCCTTTTCCATTTGGCAAAGACCTGAGTGGTAATTTTGTTGCTTGACATGAAGATGTTCATATATGTCCCTTTCATTGATTGCAGGCCCACAAGGGCCAGACTTCATGAGGTTCCGGTGACCAAGAGTGCTCATTGCTGTCCTGGGACTGCTCCAAGTGCAATTCAAAGATGTTTGTTACAAATGAAGACCCTCTCCTCAGAGATCCTCATTCCCTGCATTTGAGATGGGCCCTGGGAACCTTCATTATTAACTCCTTAATTTCACTTGGACCAACACTGTGATGGTGACAAGCCCAGGTGAGGGCTGCGTTTCAGGAATCTGCATTTTTAATAAGTTGTCTCAGTAATTCCCATACACATTGAAGTGTAAGAACCTCTGTTCTAGAAAAGATATAAGCAAGTTAACAGATGCCTTGTAAGTAAGGATAAAATAGAGGCTGGATAAAGCAACAAGCAATTTGCTGCAGAAAAGGAAAGAACAGAAGGACATCAGGGATTCATTGAGGTACGCTTTAAGCTGCCTATGAAGGTGACTAGAAGGTGACAGGCAAGAATGGGAGGCAAAATGTTCCAGACAAGAGAAACACATGAGCCAAGGCTTATATAATAAGAGTTCAGAGTTTCTCTGGCAATTTATAAACAATCCAATGAATTGGGACTTGAGGTGAACACTAAGGTTCAAGGTGTGGTGGGAACTGAAGCTGACAAGGAAGTGAGGATTAAGCCACAGAGGTACTTGAGTGCTGCTCTTCAGACAATAGTGAAGATAGCTGGTCCAAATATATAAGAATGAATTTATATTAACAGAAATTACTGAGGGATAGAACAGCCCTCTGTCCAGCAAGATGCCCTCGGTTGCTCTGAACAAATAAAAAAGATACAAAAATGATTCAACATTTGAAAGACTTCTGGCTACTGGCAACTTACTATTTATTGAATCCCATATTGATTGAATGCCTACTATATGGCTGACACAAAAATCAGCTCAGGAAAAACAATACTAAGCCACAAAGACATGGTCTGCCTTTCATTGTAGATTCATGGTCTAACATTTACTCTGTGGCAGGCGATAGACTAACGGGTAAGAAACAAAAACGGTACCCCAAGGAATTTACAGTGTAAAGAGGATTAAGTCAAATACACCTTCACACAGAAACACATACATGCATCTGTGCATGTCATCATAAACCACAGGAAAGGTAGGAATGAAAGATTACGGGATTCGGTGGAGAAAGACTGCATGAGAGGGACCTTAAAGCAGAGATAAGATTTTTGACAAAGGGAAGATGGAGTGGTACAATATTTTAATCCAAAGGAAAGAAAGAAAGCAGCTGAAGAGAATGGAGAATAAAAACAACGAGGATAAGCATAGCAATGACAATGAAGAGAATGAAGATTATGGCAATGACTAAGGGCCAGACACTGACATAGGACATATATTCCTATCCCTTACCCTCCCAGTAACCCTTCGAAGCAGGTGATATTACCCTTCTTTCATATATAAGAAAAAAAAACTCTTCCGTGGGTTAAACAAGACGAAGATGACGAAGCAAGTAAGTGAAAGAATCTAGACTCATTCATATTCATTCATTCAATTTACTGAATATATATTTATTGTGCAGCTATTATATGGTATGAAAGGCAGATCTGTCTTAAACCAAGGTTCCTATAATTTTTCTCTGCAACAGCTTAAAATGTAAACAAATAAAATTAGCTCTAGTAAATAATTGCATGAACAAGAAGAAGATGAGGATTATAAGAAAGAATAATGATATTTATAGCATGTTTTACATTTTTCAAAGCATTTTTACATACATTATACCATTTAATCTCCACAAACATCTTTAAAACAAAGACAAAAAAGATGTCTAATGCCTGGTAAATATTGTGTATTAGATGTTGAATCTTTCATCTGTATTTTGATTCTTAAAACCTTCTATTCTTAAGGTTTTTTAATAGTTATCTTTTTTCAATTTTTTCATTTTAATCAAAATATTGTTCTACTGTTTTTAAGAGGAAAAGGAACAAAAATGGTTCATACACCAATATTTTAAAATAAAATATTTTTAAAATAATATTTTATTTTAAAATAAAAATATTCTTAGTGAGACTGATTTGAGTAGTAGACTCCCATCCTACCACTTATTCTACTGATATTCAAGTATCCCATTAATATTTCTTAATATTTTATTTTAAAATAATTTTAAATTTATAAAAATATTACAAAAGCAATACAGAGTTCTAGCAGTTTCTTTATTCAGCTTCCCCTAATTTGGACAACTGACAACTTGGGTGGGATCACAAGACCAGTTGAGCCAGTTTCTCGGTGTAGGTTACCTGTCCAGGTGGTGCCAGTTGGTTCATCAGAATGAAGGGTCTAGAAAATACCTCAAACACCAATTTTAAGTTTTACAATAGTGATGGTATATATAGGAGCACTCGAGGAGTTTTCTTGCGGCCTTTTGTTAGTGTTCTAAAGGTGATTTCTTTTTTGAGACAGAGTCTCACTCTGTCGCCCAGGCTGGAGTGCAGTGGCCCGATCTCGGCTCACTGCAACCTCTGCCTCCTGGGTTCAAGCGATTCTCCTGCCTCAGCCTCCCGAGTAGCTGGGATTACAGGCGCCCACCATCACACCCAGCTAATTTTTGTATTTTTAGTAGAGACAGGGTTTCACCATGTTGGCCAGGCTGGTCTCGAACTCCTGATCTCAGGTGATCCGCCCACCTCGGCCTCCCAAAGTGCTGGGATTACAGGCATGAGCCACTGCGCCCAGCCAATAAACATGTTTTCAAACCCAATAAATAAGGGGGTACTTTTGGAAATGGCTATTATCACTCTTGATTTAAGGTTAAACTATAAAGTTCTCACAAAGTGAGCTTGGCCTATGCCCAGGAATGAACAAGAACAGCTTAGAGGTTAGAAGCAAGATGGAGTCAGCTTTGTCAGATTTTTTCTTACTATCATAATTTTGCAAAAGCAGTTTCAATATTATTGTTACCTATTATGTTGCTCAAATTGTCCACTTCAGCTGTTGGGAGCTCTTTTAGGTTGGCTTCTTTTTGACACTGCCTCACCTTTTTTATTATTTTTTTAGAACTTTTTTACTTTCTGATACTGTTAAGATGCTCCAGGCTCATTTTGTATTTCTGTGCCCCCCAGCCTTAGAATCAATCATTTCTCAAACAAGGAGCCATAATTTTGAAACCGCCTTTGCAAAAATTATAACTAAGAAAATTATGACAGTGAAAGAGATCTGACCTAACTGACTCCATCCTGCTTCTCACCTCCAAGCGGTCCTTGTGCATTCCTGGGCACAGACTGAACTCACTTTGGGAGGAACTTAACTTTGAAACAAAGATGATAACAGTCCTTTCCCAAAGCAAACCCCCTTCCTGCCTGGGGACAAAACTACCTTTGCAGAACTAACAAATTAGCCACAAGACTAGAAATTATGGTTTACAAATCATGTGACTAGAAGCTGCAAGATTCTGAACCTCCCCAAATAGCTCCTTGGGATAACATCACTATTGTAAAATCTAAGATCAGGGCTTGAGATATTTTGCAGACCCCGTACTTGATGGATCAGCTGGTACCATCCAGATCAATAAACTGGCTTATCCCGTCTCGTGACTCCCACCCAGGAAGTGACTCAGTGCAGGAGGAGAGCTTCCACTCCCTGTGATTTTATCTCCAACCCAACAAATCAGCACTTTCCACTTTCCGACTCCCTATCCACCAAATTATCCTTAGAAACTCTGATCCCTGGCTGGGCGCGGTGGCTCACACCTGTCATCCCAGCACTTTGGGAGGCTGGGGGTGGGGAGCGGATCATGAGGTCAGGAGTTAGAGACCAGCCTGGCCAACACAGTGAAATCTCATCTCTACTAAAAATACAAAACTTAGCCAGGTGTGGTGGCAGGTGCCTATAGTCTCAGCTACTCAGGAGGCTGAGGCGGGAGAATCTCTTGAACCCAGGAGGCGGAGGTTGCAGTGAGCTGAGACTGTGCCATTGCACTCCAGCCTGGGTGACAGAGTGAGACTCCATCTCAAAAAAACAAAACAAAACAAAACAAAAAAAACTCTAATCCCTGAGTTTTCAGGAACACTGATTTGAGTAATAACAAATGTCTGGTCTCCTGTACAGCTAGCTCTGTGTGAATTAAACTCTTTCTTTCTTGCAGTTCCCCTGTCTTGATAAATCAGCTCTGTCTGTGCAACAGGCAAGAAGAACCTGTCTGGTGGTTACAATTTCTTTTGTCAAAGAATGAGATTTAGAAACCAAGATATGAGTCCTCACTGCTACAGAGTATTATTGTTCCCTGGACCTTTAGGTAGATCTGGTAGGAAAATATATGTTATATACTAATTCATGCATATACACCCATTTATATTTATCAACTTATATATGTACATATTAGAAACCATGAGTTCATACTGATACTTCCAATTCCATTCCAGCACCACAAGGTCGATTCTGTCCCCCTTTCTTGGATATAATTTCTTTTTCCAACAGTGAGAAACCTGGCTTTCATTAACTACAATATAGTCCTTTCTTGTTCAGTCCTAGAATCAAGTGTTTCACTACAGAATTGCTAAACAACACTCTGACAAAAAGATGTATTAACTAGAGTACAGTATGCATGTGCCTTTGAGAGGTGACGCTGGCTGAGCTTCTGGGTCGGATGGGGACTTGCAGAACTTTTGTGTCCAGCTAAAGGATTGTAAATGCACCAATTAGCACTCTGTAAAATTGCACTAATCAGCACTCTGTGTCTAGCTAAAGGATTGTAAATGCACCAATGAGCACTGTGTAAAATGGGCCAATCAGCACTCTGTAAAATGGAACAATCAGTGCTCTGTAAAATGGACCAATCAGCAGGATGTGGGTGGAGCCAAACAAGGGAGAAAAAGCTGGCCCCCTGAGCCAGCAGCAGCAACTTGAGTGGGTCACCTTCTGTGCTGTGGAAGCTTTGTTCTTTTGCTCTTCACAGTAAATCTTGCTGCTGCTCACTCTTTGGGGCCACACTACCTTTATGAGCTGTAACACTCACTGCAAAGGTCTGTGGCTTCACTCCTGAAGTCAGCGAGACCACAAACCCACTGGAAGGAAGAAACTCTGGACACATCTGAGCATCTGAAGGAAAAACTCCAGACACACCATCTTTAAGAACTGTAACACTCACCACGAGCTTCCGCGGCTTCATTCTTGAAGTCAATGAGACCAAGAACCCACCAGAAGGAACCAATTCCGGACACACCTTCTTTCCATTTTAGCCTTATAGCATCTAGTCAAAATGCTATTTTCCAAAGTTACCTAAGTTAGTTCATGTTTTCTGCATCCCCTTGAAAGAAATCAAAATATTTTATCCTAAAGTGTATTTCTTTGACATTTTGAGATGGCTGCTACAAGGCCAGCCAACTGAAGTTGCCCTGCAAAGCTGTCTTCTGTGGTGGAAATTTTCATCTGTAGAGAATTTCCATTTATCCAGTCAGCTCTTCTCCTATCCGGATCTAAGAAAGATTAAGTCTGACACCTTTAAAGGTCTGAAAGAAACATTTACCGTCTATTATCTCTAATGACTCCTACCTGTGAAGTTTCATCTACATAACAAGACCACCTTTGCTAGCCAAGACTCTTCCTTTCTCTCTCCTATAACCTGCCTTACCACTAAAATTTACTTCCATAACTTGTTCTTGGCCATGCCCTGAGTGCACATTCTTTCTGTAGCCTTAAAATGATGTATAAGCTTCTGTACCTCACTGGGGAGTGATATGGTTTGACTCTATGTTTGGCACCCAAATCTTATCGCGAATTGTAATCCCCAGGTGTTGAGGGAGGGACCTGGTGGAAGGTGATTAGATCATGGGGGCAGTTTCCCCCATGCTGTTCTCGTGATAGTGAGTGTGTTCTCACAAGATCTGATGGTTTTGTAAGGGCCTCTGTCCCACTTCTCAGGCTTGCGTGCTCTCTTTCTCCTGCCACCTTGTGAAGAAGGTGCGTGCTTCCCTTTCACCTCCCACCGTGATTGTAAGTTTACTGAGGTCTCCCTCGCCACACGAAACTATGAGTCAATTAAACTGCTTTCCTTTATAAGTTACCCAGTCTCAGGGAAGTTTTTTATAGCAGTGTGAAAACGGACTAATACAAGGGGGTTAGGTCTTCATTCTAAAGGCTACCATGTATACATGCTAAATAAATTTGTATGCCTTTTCTCTTATTTTTAATTTTTCTTTTTTGTTTTTTGACCCAGTCTTGCTCTGTCACCTGGGCTGCAGTGCAGTGGCATGACTACAGCTCACTACTTCTTCAGCCGCCTGGGCTCGAGCATCCTCCTCAGCCTCTGGGGTAGCTGGGACTACAGGTGCATGCCACCATGCCCGACTTTATTATTTTTGTATATTTTTTAGAGACAAGATTTCGCCATGTTTCCCAGGCTCGTCTTGAATTCCTGAGCTCAAGCAATCTGCCCACCTCAGCCTCCCTAAGTGATAGGACTACAGGCATGAGCCACCATGCCCTGCCCTGTGTTACCGGCAGTGAGTCCCTACAAGTCTGCAGCAACCTCAGTTCGTGCCCCTCAGAAGAAAGAATTTGACCAAAGAGCATAAGGCAGAGTGAGAGATGGCGGGAAGAGCAGGGGTGAAAGTTTATTAGAAAGCGTTAGACCAAGAATGAAAGGAGGTACACTTGGAAGAGGTACCTTGAGAGATCAAGTGCACCATTTGACTTTTGACTTGGGGTTTTACATGTTGGCATTTTCCAGGGTCTGCGTTACTCCTCTCCTGATTCTTCTTTTGGTGTGGGCTGTTTGCTTGCACAGTGGCCTGCTGGCACTTGGGGCGGGGTGGGGAAGGACCACATGTTTACTGGAGTTGTACACATGCTCACTTGAGGCATGCTTCCCTTAGCAGTGGAATGTTCCTAGAAAGTCATATACCAGTTGAACTCTGCCATTTGGCCTCTTAATCCGCATGTGTGAGCCCGCTCGCCCACTTCCTGAGATCTTATTGGGAAGCTGCTGATCAACAGTTTCAGGTGTTTCTATCTGTTGGGGGACTGCCTTTCCCTCGTGCTGGCTGCAACCACTTATTATTTTAGAAATTAGTAACTGCCTGACCATCACCTGATGGTTGCCTGTAGTTGCTGCGAAATGGGGGCATCTCCTGCCCTGCTCGTGTCTGCCTGACTACCTACTGTAATTGTTTCCTCATATTCATCTGCCTTTTGCAAGTTGATTGTGTTTTTTTTTTTTTTTTTTTTTTTTTTTTTTTTTTTTTTTTTTTTTGCGGGGGATGCAAATCTTCAGAGGGCCAAGGGGAACCCTTCACCCTTCAGTGTAGTTATGTTCTTCATTTGTAATACTGAAATCACCCCCATAGGGTGGACAAAAATTGCACACTGGATTCTGGACAGAAATATAGTTATAACTAGAATTAATTTGCATCCACATTTTTCCTATAGACAGGATTTTTCCTGTAGACATTAGAATCATAGGCTTTTGTTTAAAGATTGCTTAAGATGTTTTTCAGACCCTGAATTCCAGCAACCAGTTTGAAGACCCTCACAGAGGAGGGAGATCAGCATTAGAATACAGCTTCTTTATTTCCCTGTGCCATGACTTAACCCTTACTCTTTCTTTTTTCCTTTTCCTTTTTCTTTTTTTTTTTCTTTTTTGAGATGGAGGTTTGCTCTTGTTGCCCAGACTGGAGTGCAATGGCGCAATCTTGGCTCACTGCAACGTCCACCTCCCAGGTTCAAGTGATTCTCCTGCCTCAGCCTCCTGAGTAGCTGGGATTACAGGCATGCGCCACCAGGCTGGACTATTTTTGTATTTTTAGTAGAGACGGGGTTTCTCCATGTTGGTCAGGCTAGTCTTGAACTCCCGACCTCAGGTGATCCACCTGCCTCAGCCTCCCAAAGTGCTGGGATTACAGGCATGAGCCACCACGCCCGGCCTACCCTGTACTCTTTAACCAATCAACGGTCTCCATACTTTAGCCCACTCCAAAGCCCTTAAGGACCCTAGCCCCAAACTCATCAGGGAGATGGATTTGAGATTTCCTCCCATCTCTTTGTTCTGCGACCTCATGATTAAACGTCTTTCTCTGCTGCAAACCCAGTATCTCAGTATACTGACTTGCTGTGTGCAACAGGCAATGAAAATATTACAGTTACTTAGGTTTATTTGTTTCTGTTGTATCCTTTTGGGGTCTGTCCCCCTAACTCCACATCCTGCTTGATGTATTTATTTTGGGAGTTATGTAAAGCATTATTCATTCCTAATTTCCTTTTAATCAATTTAGAGATATAGACCCCTGCTGAGCACCTACCATGTGCCAGGGACAGTCTAGGTATTTTTATTACCTGTTATATGACTATAAAAACATATGACATTTTATATGTCAATACCTGGGTTATAAAGCTTTATGTTAAGATTTCAAAACTGATTTACTTTAACCCCTGAAAGGTGACGCTCTTTTTATATTCTTTTATCCCCTTTTTTAATGGTTTACCAGCTCTGTGGATCTATAGATTCTTTGGCTCTACTTAAATAAATAGCCTAAAAATATATCAGGAATGATGAGGCTTTCTCATGAAACACTAATGGAATGTTACCTGTTTTTGTTTTTTAATTAGCAATC
Organism: Rhinopithecus roxellana; assembly: GCF_007565055.1. Taxonomy (NCBI): domain Eukaryota; kingdom Metazoa; phylum Chordata; class Mammalia; order Primates; family Cercopithecidae; genus Rhinopithecus; species Rhinopithecus roxellana. Next base: position 139,843,437 of record NC_044553.1, on the reverse strand, counting down.
ATTTTTTATAATTCACACTCTAAAATGAAAATGTTGACACAATATTTGTGAATACAAATAAAGACTTAGCACTCTTGAGGGTTCCATTCATTTCAATTTGGGCTTTTAGAAAACAGAGTTCTAAGTTTACAAGGACTTTTTGAAAGGCAACCATGAGTTGGTCATTGGCCCTGCCTGATGTAGGCCCCTGTCCTCACATAGGACACAAATGAGTTGGGAGAATTGTAAAGTAGAATGGATAATGTGCAATTTTTAGGTCAAAAGAGCTGTGCACCCTTAGGTAAATTTCTTCTTGTCTCTGAGTTGCAATTTCTTCATTTGTTAAGAGGGATACATTATATAAGTTACATATGTTATTTATATCATTTATATAAATATATATCATTTATATATCTACTACACATTATATACATTATCTCCCTTTACAATGAGGTGATAGAATCATTGTGATAATGAAATTACATGTGCCAAAATATTTTTAAGTTTTCAGCACATGTAAAATACTCAGAAAATGTCAGCTATTGTTAGTACCATTATAATTTTATTGCTATTTAAAACATAACAGTAGCATATGTCATTCAATAATCTATAGTGTTTATTTGGTAAAAAAAAAAAAAACAGATTTGTCATGGGATGGAGAAGAGACAGAGAAAAAGAATGTTTATTAGACCTCATAACAATCTAATCCTGATAATAACCCATTAAGGTAGATATTAATAAACTCATCTGTAAAACAAAGATAAGTGACCTGCCCAAGGTCATGCAACTAGTAAGTGACAAGGCTAAGTGCTAATCTAGATCTCACTATTAACAAGGGATACTGGGCAGTGAGTTAGCTCTTTTAGAAGTAGATATGCTTGGCCAGGCACGGTGGCTCATGCCTGTAGTCCTAGCACTTTGGGAGGCTGAGGTACGTGGGTCACCTGAGATCAGGAGTTCGAGACCAGCCTGGCCAACATGGCAAAACCCCATCTCTACTAAACATACAAAAATTAGCCAGACTTGGTGGCGGGTGCCTGTATTCCCAGCTATTTGGGAGGCTAAGGCAGGAGAATCGCTTGAACCTGGGGGGCAGAGGTTTCAGTGAGCTGAGATCACGCCACTGCACTCCAGCCTGGGTGAAAAAGCAAAACTCTGTCTCAAAAACTAAAAATAAGTAGATGCTTGAGCTTTAGAACAATGTCTTGAATTTTTTGTGGAGAAGAGTGTCCAATTAACCTCCAGAATAGAACCCTACAATATGGCAGAATCACTCCAGAGAATAGCGTATGTACAACTGGGCAAACAAGACTTAGAACACGACCTAGTTCCTGAGTAGGAACATTCATTCATAGGGTCCTCTTAGGTAAGTCAATTCCACATTCTAGATTTTTCAGGTCAGAATTCATCCCACATATTCTGTGTCATCATCACCATGTGCATTTTTGAGCTAGGTTACCATTTTCACAGATTCAAGATATTGCAGAAGAATTCCTACAAGTCTAGACTTGGCATCTCAAACTGGCAACTTGTCTTTCAAAGCCTGCAAACCCATGTTCTTCAGGAGACATTACAAAATCAAATCTGAATGCTTCTCAATGCTACATGTTGGTTTCCAGGCTCCTCCTGCCCCCGAGTCACCATTCCTCCTTATTACTTTTTAGACCAACCCTCTTTATCCGTCATCCATATACCTTATGTGCTGGGCACCTAAGAGTGTTTATGTTAATCAGGTCCCACTCCAGATTGATTGAGAATATCTGGAGCTGGGGCCAGGATAGAGATTTTAAAGGCTGCCCTTGCCCAGGTGTTTCTAATGAACAACCAATGTTAGTCACAGCTCTAGCCCCTGTTCTCAATCCATACATCAATCTTTCTTTCTCTTGTAAACTCCTTCTCTTTGTAGTGAGCTGAATAGTGTCTGCCCCCCTCCAACAAATTAATGTTTATTTGGAACCTTAGAAAGTGACCTTATTTAGGAAGTCTTTTTTTTTTTCTTTTGAGACGAGTCTTGCTCTGTTGCCCAGGCTGGAGTGTGGTGGGGTGATTTGGGCTCGCTGCAACCTCCCTCTCACAGGTTCAAGTGATTCTCGTCCCTCGGCTTCCTGAGCAACTGGGATTACAGGTGTGTACCACCACGCCCAGCTAATTTTTGTATTTTTAGTAGAGACAGGGTTTCACCATGTTGCCCAGGCTGGTCTTGAACTCCTGACCTTGGGTGATCCGCCCGCCTTAGCCTCCCAAAGTGCTAGGATTACAGGCGTGAGCCACGGCACCTGGCAAAAAGACAGGTTTTTTTAAGATGTTATTAGGCAAGGGTGTCAAAATGAAATGTTCCTGAATTTGAGGTGAGCCCCAAATCTAAAGACTGGTGCATATGAGAAGAGAAGACATAGGAAAGCACACAGGGAAGACAGTGATGAAGGCAAAGACTGGACTAATATAGCTCCAAGCCACAGAATGCCAAAGATCGCCAGGAGCCACCTCTGGGATAAGGCAAGGAAGGATTCTTTCCTAAAGTCTTCTGAGGGAGCACGACCCCACTGACACCTTAACGTTAGACTTCTAGCCTCCAGAATTGCAAGAGTATACATTTCTGTTGTTTTAAGCCACCCAATTTGTGGTAATTTGTTAGGGCAGCTCTGGGAAACTAGGACACTCTACAGTAAACTCACCTAACGTCTGCTGAGAATTCCTCAGATATTCTAAGTGTCCGTGGATGTCCTCGTGCCTCCAGAATTAAGTTGAAAATATTCTAACACTTAGGGGGCACCAAAGGGACTATAGCAAGGAGGTGACTGTTCACTTGAGACACAGTCAGAGAGTCATGAGACTCTAGGGTCTTCTAGGGGCCCATAGAACCAGTGAGCTGGCCCAGATCCAGGCTTCCCTAATGCATCTTCTCATCACTTCATTTCCTTTCCATTAGTGGCGGTGGAGGGCGTGACTTTTATCTTCAGTGCCAAAGACACTAAGAGAATGAACTCTTCCTGGTAACTAATTAAGGTTTTATTGCCTTCTCTCCCATCATCTCCTCTCTTTTCTGTTGTTTCTGTGCAGGTTCCACTTTTTGTAGTTGTTCTGTTTTTGACTTCTGTTTCCTCTTCCTTTCAGCAGATGGAAAGGCAGCTCAACATCTGAGAAGCCAGTCTTACTCCCCACAGGCAACAGCTGCTTCCAGAAAATAGCCCTGTAATTGTCACCATCAGATCCATACATTTTCAAGGGAAGTTGGTCCCACACCAGAAGTCATAGTTGAATCACCAGCAGTAATGCAGGGACATACTGGTTGCTTCTTGTCTTTTCCAACCCTCTGCCATGCCTGAACATCTTTGTGAAAGTCCAGGAACAACAAATAAGCTAAAGGATAAAAGTCCCCCAGCCACACCACCACAAACCCCTGTTAAACTCATGCATGACTTGTGGAATCCTTTACCCCACTGTCACTAAAAGGCCTTTTACATTTTCCCTCCTTAAAGCACCAGTTTACTGAATGGAATGCTAGTTCCTAAATATTTGCTACACATACAGCTGTATATAGAGTTCCCAGGGGATGATTTTTTTCTTGTCATCTTTTAAAACTACAGTTATATGTTGATTTAATTATCTTCTCTCTAGATTACTCTACCAAAGTACAGTTCCTACTGGAAGACAATGATCTGACCTAACCTACTATTGGCTGAAGGTGAGAGAATTCTGGCATTGAGCTATATTTTAAATGTCTGTCTTCCTTATTAATAGGGTTGGTCCACAATGAAAATAGCAAAAAGGATGAAGAACCCAGTGGGGAAGAGTAATTCTAATAGCTCAGCCGTGTGAATGTTTCCTACTGCTAATACTTCGCAGAAATGTCTCAGACCAAATGCCTTTACCTATGTGGTCCGCAGGCTTTTCTGTACATTCATATTACTTAAGGAGCTTTTACAAATCCTGATGCCCAGGTGATCACCCAACCCCAACCCCAGAGCAATTAGATGAGAATGCCTAGGCTTAGGTGCTGGGTATCCATATTTGTTACAGATGTCCAGTTGGTTTCAATATGCAGCAAAGTTTGGAACACAGAATAGTTACCAAAATGACCAAATATTTAGATCTTACCATGGCTCTAAAACTCTGCAAAACAGAAGTGAGATTATCTCCCCCTCCCTCTCAGAAATAGATTTTCAAAGACAAGGGACTTTGAGATCCTTAGAGAAAGATATTATGTAAATACAGGCTATTATTATTGCAAGTTGGCAGGTGTCTGGGACATATATTTCATTCTCTTTAATCATCCAAATGAGGCCAAATGTCCCAGGGATGTGGAATCAGCCCATCATTATGCCTAATGGGTACCAAGGATCCAAATGCAGGTGTTATGAGAGGCAGCAGGAGCAATCATTGAGCTCACTTCTGCCACTGGGACAAACTTCAGCTACACATTTTATTGGAAGCAAACCGCCCCCCGCCAAGATCCAGAATCTGCTGCTATTCACTTCTGGCTCAGCAATGTGCACTGCAGAGCAAGCGGCCTTTTCTTCACTAACTGATAATATGAAAAGGAATAGACCTTGTCCTTTTCTCTGAGGCATATCTACCCTCATCATGCAAAATGAGAGTTTAATATTAATCCACTCATCTGAGTCTAATTCAACATAAAACATACCCCAATCTAATGATAAAGCCTAGAACTGCTGATACACCACACAGTAACCTCCTGAGTCTTGTTTTTTCTTCAGCAGTAACTATGGCAATAAAAGGTTGGGGGAGAGTATAAATATTTAAGGCCTAAAATAAATCTTTAAACGTTGAACAACCAGGTTATATGATGGGTAAACTGGCGACTGGTCCCGAGATGGCAGCTCGTCGAATAATGATAGAAACAGCAACACCTTGGTCATTCCTTTCCTATCAGTGTAGCATTAGTGCATGTCAGCTTTGTAATAGCTTAACTGGCTAGAGCTAGCAGATGGTGTTTTTATGGCCCTATATAAACAGTATTAAGTCATTTTAACTCTTTCTCCATAACTCAGGTTTCCAATCTAGGTTGCAGTTGTCCACCTCTTATCCTCTGAGATGCTCATGAGGAAGAGTACTAACATTTATTCAGCACCTGTTATATACCAGACACTTCTCATAGGGATTTATTAACTCCAGTTTACAGAGAACAGCTACTAAGGGCAGAGCCAAGATTTGAACTGATTCTTTGATTCCATTGCTGTGGTTCCTCCCACTATTGGCATATCATTCTGAACCTCTATTTTCATTGATTAAATGCACAGGAAGGAGAAAAGCAATTGAAGATGTCTGTTGAGTGATTACCCTCATAATCCGTGACTAAGAACATCCAAATCAGCATGGCTTGTTCCTGTCTGAAATTATTGCTACTTAGGGTTTTTCACGTGTTATTTCATGTATTGATTATTCTGTTTTACACTTGCAAGATGTATTGTCTCTTCAGAAATAAAACTTTATCACTTGCTTCATCAATTCAATTAATTTCGCAATGCATTGATTAAATTCCTACTTAAGCATTTCAGCATTTTCAAACATTTTTTAAAAAGGTAAAATCAGGACTCTCATGTGAATGATACGTCAAAGGTTTTATTCAACTCATTAATTAATGAAGGAACAAGTGAGGTGTATATAGCCATTTTAATAAATGAATGTTAGAATAAGATTGCTGGGTTACATATGAAATTGACTAATGTCTTACCATAAACTTTGAGGTTAGCACTTCCAAGAGACAGGTGTTATTTGCATCTCTACGGGACAAAATTAACAAATTAACCTGTGCCCCTAAGAATTGTAAAACAGTCCAGTCAACAGAAAGTCAAGCCAAGACTAGGGCTTAAACATGCAGTAATCCCTTTTGTTTATTTCTAAGTTTCAGTTTTCCTGACATTGTTCAGACACTGAAGTAGAAGATGTATGCATAGACAGTGACTGGGAAAACCTAGTCACTGAAAAGCCCTATAGCAAAGTTTCAGAGTACACAACTTGGAAACATTCATATCTTAAAAGGCACCTATAAATTATCAAATAATAATGTAGTATAAATTGTATGCATTTATGCTAAAACATCAAAGTTAGGGGAGAAGTAGTATAAGCTGGGCTAAGAAAGGAAGTCATCTTGGAAAAGGAAGTCCTCTTCAGAGCTTGGTAGAACTTGTAGGGTGTGGTTTAATGAAGATGAAAAAGAAGGGGTATCCAAATGGGAAGAACAGCATGACAGTAAAAGCAGGCACAGAGGTAGATCTATGCAACATTGGTTCTCAGCCATGGCAGCAAATTGCTTTCATCTGGAGAGCTTTTCAAACTCCTGATCCCCAAGCTGCACCATACTAATTAAATTAGAATCCCCAGGGATGGGACAAATGCCACAGTAGTTGCTGAAGCTCCCCAGGTGATTTCAATGGGCATTTGCAGCTACTCAAGTGTGGCCCATGGACTGACAACCACTGGCAGTACCTAGGACTTTGTTAGACCTGCAGACACCAGCACCCACTCCCTGACCTACTCAATCAGAATCCCGTACATCAACAAGATCCCCAGGTGATTAGTAGGCACATCAAAATTTGGGAAGCTGCAAGATACTCTGCAGACAGCTCCCACCATCCCTAAACATAATCACCTGGAGCACTTGATTTACCTGCAACTTCCCAGACCCATCCCTTAGAGAACTGGAGTTGTAAAATAGTCCAGTGGATAGAAAGTCAAGCCAAGACCAGGGCTTAAACATGCAGTAATCTCAACTTATTTCTAAGTTTGGATAATTTTCCTGACATTGTAGAGACACTGAAGTAGAAGATGTATGTATAGACTGTGACTGGAAAAACCTAGCCACTGTCTGCAAAGTTGTACAGTAAAGGGCTTCGAGACATTCCGAGATAGAGCCAAGAAAAGATGAGATTTATCAAGCACTTACATGTTAGTCTTATCAAAGAGGTTTGAGAAACATTGAAAAGAGTTCTCCATTTTTGGGACCAGTAAGTTGATAGCCTTGCCTATCAGACTAACAGAAGTTTGGCTTGATCTGATGATGGTCCTCAGCTCTAGTTACATAGAGAATCACTTGGGGAAGCTTTTCAAAATTACACATATCTGGATCCCACTCACAAAGACTGCTTGGTACAGTATGGAACTTTGTTTTGTTTGTTTTTGTTTGTTTGGTAGTTGTTTGTTTTGAGACGGCATTTCACTCTGTCACCCAAGCTGGAGTGTAATGGTGCTATCTCAGCTCACTGCAACCTCCACCTCCTGGGTTCAAGTGATTCTCCTGCCTCACCCTCCCAAATAGCTGGGATTACAGGAATGCACCATCATGCACAGCTAATTTTTGTAGTTTTAGTAGAGATGGGGTTTCACCATGTTGGCCAGGCTCAAACTCCTGACCTCAGGTGATCCACCCACCTTGGCCTTCCAAAGTGCTGGGATTACAGGTGTGAGCCATCGCGCCCAGCCTGTCTGTTATTAATGTACAGTCAGGATTGGAAAAACCACTGTTTTAAGAAGCTACCTCCCCTTGAAGAAGGGAAAAAAGTGATTAAATGTTATTTTATAACATGTTAACTGACAAAATATTGATTAGGTGTTAGAAAAATCTGAAGATACCTACCACTTATATGATGGTGATCAAGTACTGGAGATGGTTGTTGGAATGGAGAGGAAAGGATGAGTCTGTGAGAACAAAGATCAGAAGAAGTTAGTAACTAATTAGAACTATGAAATGGAGGAAATATGGAGGGTTATTGGAATATGCCTACAACTTTGTGAGGAGAAAGAGGATTTGGAATAGAATCCACCCCACATTGGGAAATTGGGAAAAGAAATCAATTTGATAGGTAAATGTATTGAGTCCAGTTTTAGACTGTACATTAAGAACAGACAGGCCAGGCCGGGCGCGGTGGCTCAAGCCTGTAATCCCAGCACTTTGGGAGGCCGAGACGGGCGGATCACGAGGTCAGGAGTTCGAGACCATCCTGGTGAACACGGTGAAACCCCGTCTCTACAAAAAATACAAAAACTAGCCGGGCGAGGTGGCGGCGCCTGTAGTCCCAGCTACACGGGAGGCTGAGGCAGGAGAATGTCGTGAACCCGGGAGGCGGAGCCTGCAGTGAGCTGAGATCCGGCCACTGCACTCCAACCTGGGCGACAGAGCAAGACTCCGTCTCAAAAAAAAAAAAAAAAAAAAAAAAAAAAAAAAAAAAAAAAAAAAAAAAGAACAGACAGGCCAGGCGCAGAGGCTCACACCTGTAATCCCAGCACTTTGGAAGGCCGAGGTGGGTGGATCACCTTAGGTCAGGGGTTCGAGACCAGCCTGGTCAACATGGTGAAAACTTCCCATTCACATGTTCTCACTCATAAGTGGGAGTTAAACAACGAGAACACATGGACACAGGGAGGGGAACATCACACACCAGGGCCTGTCACAGAGTCGGGGGCAAGGGGAGGGAGAACATTAGGACAAATACCTAAGACACGCGGGGCTTAAAGCCTAGATAATGGGTTGATAAGTGCCACAAACCACCACGGCACACATATACCTATGTAACCTGCACGTTCTGCACGTGCATCCCAGAACTTAAAGTAAAATTTTAAAAATCTGAAAATAAAACAAACACAGAAAATATAAGGGTATGGTATAAGCCATGAGGAAAGTGTTGCTATGATAATAAATTATCACTGAATATGAAGTAAAATAAAGTCATATAGCCTGGGCAACATGAACTAGGCTTCAGCAGAAAATCCAAAATAACGACCAGGGCTACAAAGGGTAGGAGAGGGTAGCTCTGCCTATATGAAGAGAGGTGAGGGGCTGAGGAAGATTGCTTTGGTACAGGGCAAATCAGGGCAGGACAGCATAAAAAAAAAGAAAGAAATAGTGGTTGAAGCACTATTTCATGTTGAAGCATTAAAGCGTGAGTGAAAATAAAGACTAACTGAGAACAAACACAGAGGTTATTCAGAGCTTTTGATAGCAATGGAGACAGCCAACATCATTTGTGTTTGGTAGAGACTCACAACTCAATAAGAAGTAGGAAAACTATAGTGAAAGAAAGGGAAAGTTTAGGTATGCCTTCACTGGAGGTGCCAGCACAGAGAAGCTGAAGGCAGCTGACTGGAAGAGGGGCATTCTATGTGACTGATTGTTTTGGGGAGCATATTTGGCTTTCTCTGGTTGGTTCCTTGTGGAAGGTAGGACTGAAAATTAGGGAAGCTGACAGTCATGCTGACCAAATCCTGATCATCCTAGTCCAATTGCGGAAGTTGTGGGTATATGTTCTATGGACATATACGGTCTGGACATTTTCCACTTGTATGTAATATCCTGCACTATCAGGTTTTTTTTAAAATGATTTTAAAAACAAACCAGATTGTTCAAATGATTTTTTCACCTAGCTCAATGTATTCAAGCCTGTTTAGCCACATCCACATCCATGCTTACCCCTTGAGATCTTTTCAGATATTGTCTCATTTGGATTCTACTTAAGAAAAGGGAAACTGTTTTAAAATATAGGTTTGATTATTATTTAGGTATGGCAAGGCCAACAGATCAGGACATGACTGCCATTGAAGAGACAGTTTGTTATACTCACAGATCTCGACATGAGAGGAGACCGCATGGAGAAGCGCAAGTTATTGTGGTTTCTGCTGCCAGGCACAGGTAAGACAGGGTAAATGATTTAGGATTGGCTAATTTGAATAATTTCAGTGGCTTCTGGCGTAGGGGCTGTCCCTACCTGTCTGGCATGTGCCCTCTGCAGTGATTAGGGCAGGGGATTGTGACATTGAGTGTTGAAGGCGCAACAGAGGAGGTGGTTGGAAGTGTGGGCTCTGGATTGGTCGGTTTGCATGTAAAAGGGTTGCTCCAGATGCTCAAGGGCAAATAAGTGGCTAGCCCTGGAAGGGGCAGTCCCTCGAGAGTCAGCAAGGCTGCAGGGGTCAAAGCATCAAGAATACAAAAAATAAAAAGCATCATGAATGGTAGATGCACCTGAGAGCAGTAACTTAAGAAGAAGAATGTGTGTTTGAAGTTCTAAGCTAAAAAATCCAGAACCGACCAACCTGGAGACTCATTCCTTATCTGTGAGGAACATCTGGACCCTTGCCCATCCCCATGGAATGTGGGCTGCAGCAGGGATCGAGGCCCTTTATTGTGGGTGGAATGAGGGTTGCCACATGGAGGTTGCTGGGGGGAGGCTGCTAAGCAAATGTGTTGTATAAACTGCATACTTTTTACAAGTGGTTACACTTCTCCTGCCCAGCCCGCCACCACTGTACCGTTCCCGTAAGTAAGTTCCCAATAAGCCCTATATCTCATTCTCTGGCTCCAGGTCTCTTCTTCAGCCACTTGAACCTAATGCCAGTTCCCATTGAAGTTAATAGGAGTCCAGCACAACACATCATTAATACAGAAAGTATAATAAGAAATGGAAATCCACAGCCCCCACCCTCTATAAACTGCTAACATCACAGTAGTTATGACAGCTACTAGAGTTACTTTATGTGGCATTTCAAATGACAAGAACATTTGACAACACCGTGAATCATTCCGTCATCCTGGCTTTGCTGCCTGGGGCATTAATAGAAATACTGAAGCACAAATACCACCAGCCTCCACCCTATCAAGGCTTTAGCACAAGGTCTTTCATTTCTGAGCCTCCTCATTTTAGAACAAACTAAGGGCAGATTTCTGTTTTCCCTGGTAACTGAAACACTTGAGGGTCAATTAAATGCCTGCCCGTTCATCATATCCTCCTTTTTGATGGTGCCTGAGCTGCTGGAAACGTTGTTTTGCCTTGTTTCTGCAACACCCTAAGGATTTCCCATTGAGACAACACTTCCCTTGTTTTTTATAAGTGAAAGTTAGGATTAGCACAGATCATTTACCTGAAGCTCATTTTTTTATACCTTTAATGCTTAGGAGATTAGCATTCCTCTTAGAAAAACTCCCTATTAAAGGAGGGCAGTAAACTCTTCTCTGCAGTGGGATGGAGGGAGACAGAGCAGAGTCTTACAGTCAGAAAGGCTTGGATTGGATGCTAACTCCGAGGAACCCACGGCCTCACTCTTCTCCACGTGGCCAGGCATAAAAGCTCTGTTTTATTTTCTAAAATCACAAATTATTTTATAGCAGAATATATTGTACTTGTCTGACTCCCTCATCAGCAAGAAAGCTCCTTGGGGATAGAGATTAGATCTTAAATTCAACCTTTTTATTCCCTAGCCTGCCCTTAAAGAATATTCGTTAAATCGGATTGCCTGATGCAGCACAGCTACCTCTGTGACACTTAAAACTCCACTGCCCTACTGACTAAGGGACAATGCCAGAGAGCCTGGCTCCCAACAAATAGGAAATAAAAGAGAAATCCCAAACCTCAGAAAACAAGAAGTTCCAGAGTGGTAGCACCCTGTTACAGAGTGAAGGAAAGGAATCAATAATAACAGCAGCAGCAGCCTTTACAAGAGCCTGTTCTATGCCAAACACCATCATCAATGCTTTATTTGTGGTAACCACCAACACTGAACTTCCCTGGAAACAGTCTCCCAGTCACCTCTGTGAACCGTGATGTTTGAATCAGAAATCTATTCTTGCTCATTTCTAGGTTTCTTTGTGTATATCGTCATTCCTTGTTGAGAAGTCCTTTTGAAAAAAAAAACTTTCAATCCTGCCTATACAAACAAAAAACTTTACTTGCTTCATTTTTGTTTTTCACCTAACATTGGTGAAGACACAGAAAGAATCCAAATGGAATGTGAGTTGGAGACAAGGAGAAATGAGTCGTGTCAGGGACAACAGAGCCTGGGGATGCTGAGGAAGCCAGGCCAAGCGTGGAAGAGCTCCTCCTCCACAGCAATACTTCCCTCCAGCTTCATCTTTGGCTCCCAGATGCGGGAAGTAATTACGATGCCTTTGCTCGTAAAATGCCTGGCTTCTGCCTATCTACACCGGTGTTTTTCTCATTCCTGAACCACACAATAGCAAAGTGAAGATGAGGAAAAAATCTTTTTAGAGTACAGTGCAGCTCTGATCCAAAGCATTCAGCCTCTCGCGAATGTTTTCTCTGAGCAGGGAAGTACTTTGTAAGCAATGCCTGGTGCATCTTCACAGCAGCATCACAAGGCTAAATGTATGGTATTATTCTCTCCATTTACCAAAATGGAAAACAGAGATGCTTATGGCAATCTGAATGATTCTGCCAAGGTCACAGGCAAAGTCTAAGTGCCTGAGATGGAAACGGAGTCTTGGGATTCTTATATCATGTTTGAATCTCCTACACATGGGAACCTGGATTTAGTATTGAATATTGTGCCTGCCAACTGAAGTTCTTTAAAATTAGTACAATGTAAATCCAAGGAAAGGAGCTTGTATTTGTCATTGCAAAAGCGGATACAACTTTAATGTGGCCTTCCCACCTCAATATCTAGCTTCACACCTTGGTTAGTATCATGAGGATGGGATTCTTTAAATATTGAACACCTCCACTACACATCCTATTCCACCGGTCTTTCTGTATCAGTAGGTTAATAGATGTAAAGTGGACATAGTATGGAGTATTTAAGGTAATGGACATATCCTTCCTGCCACTCTAACACTATGACTAACCCTGGCTGACACCCTATCTAAGACAAAATATTTCAGCAGCACAAGAAGTATCCAGGTTAATAGCTGAACATTTGCACCTGTCTTGCCCACACAGAAAGTACTCAATAGGCCTCAAATACAGAAATCCTTTAACCTATTGCAAAAGCTCTCAGTAAATAGAAGCAAACGATAGCCTTTAGACAGAGCCCAGCATGGAGAAGGAAACTGTATTCCCAACAGCTACAGATTTTGCTGGTGTAAAATATAGTATTCAGGAAGGGGGTGACAGATACTAGAAGACTGGTGTTTGACAAGTGACCAGGTACATGGTCTGCATTTCTCTGTGAGACATTATAAGCTATTTAATTCTGATCAGTCTACAGCTACAGGCTTTCTGTGTCTGCAGATCATCGTCACCATCTCTAACACCACCCTCACCAGAAGTCATTTGTCCTCAATGTAAGATACTGAATAAAAGGTCTAGGTCCTTATTTTGTGAGATCTTACAATCTTAGCTCTGCAACACTGACATCAATAGACTTAAAAAATACATCAATCAGAAACACCTGAACCAGCATAAGCAATTACACAAATACAAATTTAGGATCAAAAGAACTCAGTGGGCTGGGTGTGGTGGCTCACGCCTGTAATCCCAGCACTTTGGAAGGCCGAGGCAGGTGGATCACCTGAGGTCAGGAGTTCGAGACCAGTCTGGCCAACATGGTGAAACCCCATCTCTAATAAAAATATAAAAAGTAGCCTGGTGTGGTGGCAGATGCCTGTAATTCCAGCTCCTGGGATGGCTGAGGCAGGAGAATTGCTTGAACCAGGGGCAGAGGTCACAGTGAGCCAAGATTGCGCCATTGCACTCTAGCCTGGGTGACAAGAGTGAAACTCTATCTCAAAAAAAAAAAAAAAAAAAAAGAACTGAGTCGTGGAGGATGAAGACAGAGTTAGGAAATTACATTTTCAGACTGATAATAGTACAGAGCACCAAAGGTACAAAATGAATGATCACTGAAACCCACTGTGAAGTTGACCATCCAGTGTTGACATATATTCAGAAGTGTGGCATAGAAACATCTGTATGACTGACTGACAGGCCTGGACTTCATCTAAACATGTCACTTTGAAAATCAGTTTTTCAAAGAAGATTTATGTTTCAGGAGCTCTTCAAATATGGGAAAGAAGAAATGACCAAGACTAACATCCACAAAGTAATAGTGTAAAGCAACATCCTCAATTGTCTGATAGATAATATATATAGGCCATAGGAATTTAGAAGGAGTGACAGGTAGGCATTCCAGGCTCAGGAATGACAGGGCGGTGGAGTGCTTGCAAGTTGAAGGGAAGTTTTCAGATTAATCAATGTTTATGCCAGTGCAAATGATAAAGCCATATCTGCCCAGTTCTGTTCCCTGCCCAAGGGCACTATTGTCCTTACCAAAAGAAAACAGAAGGGCATCTATATGCAGTTTGCCCAGCTTGAGTGCCCTGCCAAGGTGGACATTTAGAAATAGACAATGGAGGAAGGTGGAAGGTAGTGAAAAGCATGTGGTGGCTCACACCTGTAATCCCAGCACTTTGGGAGGCTGAGGTGGGTGGATCACCTGGGGTCAGGTGTTCAAGACCAACCTGGCCAATATGGTGAAATCCCATCTCTACTAAAAAATACAAAAATTAGCCGGGCATGGTGGCAGCTGCCTGTAATCTCAGCTACTTGTGGGGCTAAGGCAGGAGAATTGCTTAAACCCGGGAGGCGGAGGTTGTAATGAGCCAAGATCGCACCACTGGACTCCAGCCTGGGTGACAGAGCGAGACTCCATCTCAAAAAAAAAAAAAAAGAGAATCTCACAAGCACGACCTGTTTCGTGATGCATTTCTGCCATCACCAGGACAAAAGTAGGCCAGTCTTCCCTCAGCCCGAGCAATTTCCATGTGGAAACATATAAACACATCCCTTATTCATCACACACTTCAAATTTCAAAACTTGGATTCCGAGCAAGAACAGTGAGTGGAGAGGGGTGATTCTTGTGATTTTTTAAATTCTTCTGGCTATGTACATTCCAGGCCCTTCACTTCCTAGCACACTTTGAGGAAAACTCCATTGTGTCATAGACACTACCACACTGAAAGCTGAAAGAGCCAGATCTTCTCTCCTTCCTGCCTGGGCACAGCCTAAAAGGTGGACAAATGACGTGGACTAGGTCAGTTGGACACTGTCTCCAAAATATAGACTCATGAATGAGTATCACAAAGATGTCAGAATAGTGGAGGTCATTCTTGATGGCAAAAGTAGCAGCAGGAAAAAACTATACTATTCTTTCTGCAGTATTGTGTTTTCAGTTACTTTCATTCCTCACTTTTGGAGCTTGTTTGGTTCTTCCCTGTTTTCCAAGACCAGTCCTTGAGTCTCCTCTTAAATCTAAGATTCTGATACCCCCGCCAATAAGTTTCCATTTTGCTAAAATTGGTGTCTGTTAGTTGCAACTAAGAATCCTGACAGTATCACAGATTCTAGAGTCTCCTCATACCTCTCTTGAACTTTGTCTAGCCTGTCCAATGACCTGGTTGCCAGTTATCCACCAGAAACTACATCATGTAAATAGCAGGCTCTTTAAATTCTTCCTCTGTATTTCTTTGCCTCCCAATTCCTTTTCTGGTGTTCTTAAAGCCTAAGATATTTCTCTGAAACTCTCCCACTCACTACAAATATTCTTGCAACATAGAATTCTTAGTGGAATGCTGGGAATGCTCTAGAAGACACTCAGGAGTCTACAACCGCATGAAATGCAAACTTTTCAATGCTTTAAATTCAATGAATTCTCCTCATGTACCCGGAGCTATTTTATTTAGTTAGATTTTCAGGGAATCCAGCTTCTATTTGTCAGGTTTACGGTGTTGATGCTTCTCTCTCTCACTGAGGTGTTCAGAGTCTTAATTAGATAGCGGATATAAAGTGCTTTGACAGCATCAGTTGAAAAGTGCTAGAGAAATCTCTAGGGAATTTCTTCGTTTTGGGCTGGAAAAACACAAGAAAATTAGAAAGCTTTAACAATAGAGCTGAGGTTTACAAGTAAACTTTTAGGTTTTTCTCATGCATCTGTGTGTGGTATGGTACAAAGTATGAATTTTTTTAATTTTTATTCTCTTAACTTTAAGTGAAAGAACCATGTCAAAATCCCTTGCAATATACATTAAATTTAAGTTCTCCATGATGGATTTGTGGGATGTAAATAATTATATTATTATCTGCAGACCTAGACTCTTTGGAGCAAAGGGGAAAGCTTCCCAGACTTATGTATTTGGTTAACACTTCCAGGGGTAACTCTGGGATCCAAATTTCAGCACAGTTATGAAAGGAAACACCTCCTAAAACACATATCTTCTGTGTAGGGGGTCCCTTTCCTGAGATTGAGACATAGCATTCATTTGTTTCTTAGGATTTACACTTTGAGTTAATTTAATTACTTCTCAGTAAGCCAAATCCTCTGCTTTGAAGCAGACAAATGATGGTAGAGTAAATAGCAGCATACATGGATCAAAGCCTTTTCATTTAGAATGAAAAGATGTGGATAGAAGGCAGCCCTCTGCACTGAGGCAAACTCCACAAGCAGTGACTCATGCACTACCCCAGGGAACAAGGCAGATGTTGACCCTGGAGTTGTGTACAAGTAACAGACTGTTGTGTTTGACTGACTGAGGGTTAAGACCGGATTAGAATGAAGAGAAACCCAGCAGGCCTGCAGCTCAACCCGGGAATCCGGGCCTACACAGTAGCCATGCTTTCTCCAGGAATCTTTTCAAAATGCGAAACTCACCCGATCTTTCTTTACTATCCAAATTGTTTGTAGTATTAAGCATGGTCTTAGATCACAATGTTCCCTTTTTCCATTTACTGTAGAAAAGGTTAGTTTTGTTTTTATTTTAATCTTTGATTCTATATATGGAAAAAATTGCAAAGGACTCACTTAGGGGAGTAGGAGAAATATATGCACAGTGGTATTTGGAAAAGGACATGCTGGTCTCCTTTAAATTCTCCCAGGTATCACCTCACAATAAAAACAAAAATTTATTTGTTAATATATAATAAAGTGTCATTTCAGATCAGTGAGGGAAAAATGAGCTGGAGTAAATGGCTAGCCTTTTAGACAAAATAAATCTTTGTCCCTTTATTACTTGTCATACCAAAACAATTATAGATGGATCAAATATTGAAATATAAATAATAGTGTCATAAATGCATTTGGAAAAAAAATTAAGTGAACTCTGTCTATTATCTTGAATGACAACATCCTTCCTAGACATGACACAAGACATAGAAGTACAAAGGAAAAGACTGGTAAATCTAAGTATATGAAATGTTAAAATTATTGATCAAATATTTAAATATAGATAATAGTGTCATAAATATATTTGGGAAAAAAATAAGTGAACTCTACCTATAACCTTGAAAGACAAAATCCTTTCTAGACATGACATGAAATTTAGAAGTACAAATAAAAAGATTGGTAAACCTAAGTCTATAAAATGTTAAAATTATATATGACAATGTCATATTCAAAGTCAAATGGTAAATGATAAACTTTGACAAGTTTTTTAAGTATGACAAAGAAATAATGCCATAAATGCACAACAATTGCTTGCATATTAGGCCAGGTGCAGTGGCTCACACCTGTAATCACAGCACTTTGAGAGGCTGAGGTGGGAGGATTGCTTGAGCCCAGGCATTCAGGACCAGCCTGGGCAACATGGCGAGACCCCCCATCTCTACAAAAAAAAAAAAAGAAAAAGGAAAAAAGAAAAAAAGCCGAGTGTGGTGTGGTAACACACACCTGTGATATCACTGCACACAAGCCTGGGTGACAGAGTGAGACCTTGTCTCAAAAAAAAAGAGAGAGAAGCAATTCAATAGGAAAATCAGCAAAGGATCTGAACAAATGGTTCACAGAAAATAAAGTAGAATAGTCCCCAAACGGGGTAAGATTGAAACTCACTCGAAATTAAAGAAATATAAATGTGACCAAAATGAGTTACTGTTTCTCCTATTATATTGACAAATACGAGAGCATTTGCTAATCCTCATCATTGCCAAGGATGTGGGGAAACGGCCGCTTGCATACGCTACTGGTCAGAGTATGAATTGGTGCCATTTTTTGAAAGGCAACTGGTAATATCCCATAAACTTACACTTAAAACAATTTATCCCACAGATACACAAATATAAACATGGATAGATATTTACTGCAGCGTCTTTTGTAACAATCAATAATCTGGGAACATCCTGCATATGCATTAATAGAGAATTGATTAAATAAATTGTTGAAAATTCATACAATGGGCTGCAGCTATTATAAAGATTGGGGTAAATCTATATGCATTATTATAAAAAGATGTTCAAGATATACTGTTAACTATACAAAAAGGTTAGTTGCAGAAATATAACTATAGTATAATGTCACTTGTGAAAATAAAAATGTTTTTGAGATGTAGACTTATTGAACATTTCTGTAAAGAAAC
This sequence comes from Rhinopithecus roxellana, assembly GCF_007565055.1. Classification (NCBI taxonomy): domain Eukaryota; kingdom Metazoa; phylum Chordata; class Mammalia; order Primates; family Cercopithecidae; genus Rhinopithecus; species Rhinopithecus roxellana. Next base: position 139,825,369 of record NC_044553.1, on the reverse strand, counting down.
ACAGGAAATTGCTCATTGCAATTATCTCTGCTTAGTGGAAACTTCGTTTTTATTTTTATCTTTTCATACTCTTAATTGTTACCATGAGCTTGCTTTACTTTTACAACAACAATCTACTTTTAAAAAGAAAAACATTGAGTCTTATCTAGCACTTTCTAGACAGCACATCTACCACACATTTGTTTTTACTCAATCAACATTTACTGAAGGTAAGCTATTTATCTGAATCCAAAGATATAAATAAAGATGTCCATAATGCAAACCTTGCCCTCCAAAAGCTGACCTTATATCTACAGAGGTAGAGAGGGAGCCAGGTACCCCAAATAAATAACTGCCCACCTAGACGAGTGCAGTAAGAAAGGCCCTCATCCTTTGAGATACCCAATACCTTTGCATATGCAAGATTCCAAAGAAGCCCACACTGGACTCACTTAGGCAAACTTCAGCCTCTTTTGTGATCTCAGACACCAGAATAAAGACCCCACCAGGAGACGGGGTCTTCACAGCACCCCCTAAAATTGGACCATAGCTATCCTTTGAAAGGCTTTGTCAGCCACTCAATGAAATGTTAACCTTTGGAAGCGCTTCTTTCAGACAACCTGGGTCAAGGGATCTGGCTCTCAAATATGAGTCCACTCTCCACAGGAACTGCAGGTCTATGAAGCCTTAGATATGGAGCAATTACAACGAGGAAGAGGGAAAGTGAATGCCTGAAGCTTTCATGATAAGCATAAGGGTCTCGGCTACAGCTGTGTAACAAGTATTATTCTCCAAGCACTGTTGCCCCTTCTTCCAACCCCCTCTTTAATGCGAACAGCCAGCGATTCCAAAAGAGCTTGTGTGCTAGTTCTGTGGAGAGCTCAGAGGTAGAGTAATTTCCCAGCTCCTCACACTTCCTGCTGGCAGGACTCCAGAGTCTGCATTCTTCCCCACGTGGTGTCCTGCTGTTAAAGGGAAAAATTGAGGTCAAGGAACAATTCAGCATGTGGAAATAAACTTGGCCCTTCAGAGCTCTGGGCCCCAAGCGGTCCTTAACCATTGGCTCTTGGTGGGCACACGATTTGCTGTGAAGATCAGTGTGTATGACTAATGAGGTGATGTGGTCTGATCCCTCTGGGAATACAGCCCTGCACAGAAATCCAAATCAAAAGGTTTCACAAACTGGGGTCAAAATTAGAGATGAGGCAAGTTCTGCTAGGTGAGACAGTGGAAAATGTTAGCATCTCTCCTCAGCAGGCCCAAGTGAACACAGATTTCATGAATAACTTTCACCTTTTTTCCTTCACACTACGTGTTACCTTAACAGGTTTCCAGAGGGGTCCTCTGTAAGTGAATAGCATGGAGCAGCCCCGCCATCTTCAACAACTACCCAGAGAGTTATGCAAAAGTACTGTGAATATCATGAATCCAGTGGGGAAGGGGACACGGAAGCTCTTACTATTTTCCACTGGCAGTCAAAGCCCCTCGATAGGTCAGAGTAGAGGACTAGAGAGAGAGAGAGAGAGTCAGAAAGTTGATCTTCTGCACTAACATGGCCAGATGTTAAACAACTCACAGTCTCCCTAGAGAACACAGTCACCTATCCACAAAATACTGCCTACCTCACAAGCTATTAGGGTTAATTGAGGAAACATTAGTCAATGAGCTTTATAAATGTAGTGTCATGTTAACAAGTACCCCTTACTCCGAGGTAGCTGATTTACGCTTCCCCTGCTCTTGAAAATAAAAGCAACCCTTTGCCGGGCACGGTGGCTCACGCCTGTAATCCCAGCACTTTGGGAGGCTGAGACTGGTGGCTCACCTGAGGTCAGGAGTTCGAGATCGGACTGGCCAACATGAAATGGTGAAACCCCGTCCATACTAAAAATATAAAAATTAGGCAGGCATGATGGCGGGCCCCTGTAATCCCAGCTACTCAGGAGGCTGAGGCAGGAGAATCGCTTGAACCCAGGAGGCAGAAGTGCAATGAGCCGAGATTGTGCCATTGCCCTCGAGCCTGGGCGACAAGAGTGAAACTCCATCTCAAAAAAAAAAAAGAAAAGAAAAGAAAATCAACCCTCAGCAGGGTATCATCACTTTATAATCGAGAAGGGGGAAAATGCGGGATGAGGTAGTTGTGCTGAACATCTGTACAATGGGTGCTCAAATTTTCTATTTCTAATTTTGGGGGAGGCTCAGAATATAATAAAAGAGAAAAGGCCGGGCGCGGTGGCTCAAGCCTGTAATCCCAGCACTTTGGGAGGCCGAGACGGGCGGATCACGAGGTCAGGAGATCGAGACCATCCTGGCTAACACGGTGAAACCCCGTCTCTACTAAAAACTACAAAAAACTAGCCGGGCGAGGTAGCGGCGCCTGTAGTCCCAGCTACTCGGGAGGCTGAGGCAGGAGAATGGCGTGAACCCGGGAGGCGGAGCTTGCAGTGAGCTGAGATCCGGCCACAGCACTCCAGCCCGGGTGACAGAGCAAGACTCAGTCTCAAAAAAAAAAAAAAAAAAAGAGAAAAAAGAACTTCACATTCATCTTCCAAAATAAGTGAGATAAATTCACAAATGTTATTTTATTTTTCCACATAAAATACCAAGTGAGGAGGGAAGAGGAGCGTGAGCATGACAGGACACTGTAAGTGTGGTGGTAAGAGTCTTGGGAAAGTTACAGTTCCTGCCTCAGTTTCCTCGTCTGTAACAGCTTCTACCTAATAGGACACAAGAAGCACTCGGAGCATGCCTGGTACCGAGGGAACCCTGTACCTGTTTTGTTATCAATCGTCATATTCTGTGCTGGGGAAAATGAAGCAGAGATAACTTGATGTTTCAGACACAGGAAGTCAAGTAGTTTCCAGAGGACAGCCTGACCCGTGGTCTGTTGGCTCCCTCTCTCAAACTTGCCCCTTCCTTTTATTTTCCACAACACACAGGTAAAAGCTCCTTCCTGCTCTCTCTGCCTCCTTGTCCTACTCCAATCTTTCATTAACATTTTTTAAAATCATATTTACCTCCCAAAGGTCAGTTCAAACTTTACATTTTCTAAAGTGTTCTTTACTTCCACTTAGCATTTATAAACCTATTTTTGGCCCCTCCCTCAGGCCACACCCATTAGCAGGCCACAGCAGGCCCCACCCACCAGCAGGCGCTACCCAGTGACAGGCCCCACCCACCTGCAGGCTCCATCCTTGAGTTGGTTCCATCCATGAGCAGCCTCCTCCTCGCTGGAGCAGCTACTCTTCTTTTACTATTCTGTACCAAAGTGACTTCAAATTTTACCTTAATTTTGTTGGAAACCAGGCTGTAATATTTCTGTTAGTCCGTTTACATGCTGCTGATAAAGACATACATGAGACTAGGCAATTTATAAAGGAAAGAGGTTTAATGGAAAACCTACAGTTCCATGTGGCTGGGGAAGCCTCGCAATCATGGCCAAAGGCAAGGAGGAGCAAGTCACATCTTATGTGAATGGCAGCAGGCAAAGAGAGCTTGTGCAGAAAAGCTCCCATTTTTAAAACCGTCAGATCTTGTGAGACTTACTCACTATCACAAGAACAGCTCCAGAAAGACTTACCCCCATGATTCAATTACCTCCCACTTGGTCCCTCCCACAACACATGGGAATTCAAGATGAGATTTGAGTGGGGACACAGACAAACCCTGTCCATTTTAACATTTTATCGAAAGGCCAGAGATAACAAAATATAGGATACAGAAAACAACTTGCAACTCCTAGATTTGGGTGTCTCAAGGATTCCAAGCCTGGCCCATTTTCAGAAACCCCCCATGGGAGATGCCTCTCTCCTCAGGCAGGCCATCTTCCCCCTGTGCTTAGCATGTGGGCTGCATGTTTAGACTCCTCCATGACCCGACCTGTTGAACAAAGGTCAGAAGGGCCCCAGTTTAAGCTGTACCTTCTAAGTGTTCGCTTCCTGCTGTTTCCCACAGAAAAAATGGCAACAGAAATGTGAGAAGTGTCTACTCCCTCCAAAACAAATGGATCCTACTGAGTAGGATGAGACTTGACCCCCACTCACCAACAGGGAGATTGCTCCATGTCTGTCTGAGCTGTTCCCACTTCTACAGGACAATGTGCAGCATCAGCTTCCCCTAGCCCTGCACTGCTCCCTTCTTATTGCCTTGCTGTCCTTCCTGCCATCTGCCAGTCCTCACACCTGCACAAGAACAAGTAACACATAGCCCATTCTAAATTAACACACAGAAAAGGAGCATCTCTCTAAATGAAACAGAGTCTTCAGACATGCAAGAAGCTGACAACATAAACATTCATGGTTTAGTTCCTTAGAGTCACAGCCTCTCAAACCCATTTTCTGATTATGGGGTGATTACATTTGCCTAATAAAACTGTATATTTGGATGGTATTGCCAGAACAAAGAAACAGGCTGCTTCAAAGGTGTTGCTTTTGAAGGAAAATTGCTTCGAGCTTTGAAATGCAGGTTTATCTGCTTCTGTCTCTCCTCTCTAGGGTTTGAGAATCTTAAGGCCAGATTTTAGCTAACAGTCAGACTTACAGCATCCAGTGCTTCTCATCTTGCAGGATGTCTCTGCTAAAGGAAAAAAAAAAAAAAAAAAAAAGGCACAGAGCTCAGGAAAGAAAACTCAGAGCTGACCCCGACCTTAGTGCAACAGACTGTTTTCCCGCCACAACTGGCTGCATAGATCGCTGTTTTTCCCCCTGCAGTTAATAACTGAACTTTCTGGGAAACCCATCCTCTTCAGCTCGGACTTCCTATTTCACCGACCTAGAGCCCAAGAAGGGTATGATGGCCTTTGAAGTTTAGAGACATTTGGGAAATGCAGCCTCCCTGGCCCCAAACGTAAAATGCCTCATAGAAATGTCCAGTCTCTAAGTGAAGTTCTTATTTTGACACGAATTATGTAGAAGGAGGAGGGGAAGGCCCTGAAAAACCAACGAGCAACTTTTTAAAAAGCTTTCAAAATCAAATGTAAAATTCATTAACAAAAGTAATGGAAATTTTATGGCTGGTGCACAGATAAATTCGTTGCTGCCTCTAAATTCATCAGGCACACTTACGAGAGTGTATACCAAATTAATTGGAACTAACAGCCTCTTGGAAACTCTAACCAGCTGTAGACTCAGGGTAAACTAGTTGGAACAAAACAAAGAACCCCATTGCCTCCCCCTTCCTTCAAGGCCTGATTGAATTAAAGACTAGGCTTTCTTAGCTAAAAAATGTTGAAAATTTTTGTTCTTCCATGACTGCAAAGCTATCACCTGCTGTTCAGGCCCAAGCAAAGTCAGAACTAGATAGAAACGAGGTTTCCCCGGATATGAGAAATCCCAGTTGCACTTCACCATTGCTATAAAGACCCAGCCAAAGAATTCTTGAAAAGAAAGACGTTCTAACACTGATGATGTATATTGTTCTGATCCAAGTGCATGGGTCAGGGAAAGGAAAGCTGAATTTGAATGATTCATTTCCCATTGCCTTCAAGGACAACTCAGAGAGAAACCTCTGAACCTCTTTCTTCAAATTAATGCTCCAGTTCTTGGATACGGTTTCCAGACAGAACATCTAGCAAATCAACCAAGAAAACCAAAGAAACTCTTTATAAGTCATTATAATAATTCCTTTTTTTAAAAAAAAAAAGGGGGATCAGGTGCTCCTGAAGACAAGTCAGTACTGTCTCCATCAATCTAGCATAAATGCTTATCAGAAAGTTGTAAATAGTACTTTATTCATAATTATTAATTATTCATAATTAATAATTTTATATTAATTTTATTAATAAGAACTAACATTGATTAAGGACTGAGTCTATGCAAAGCACTGTGCTAAGCATTATACATGTATTATCTCACGTAACTAACACAACAGCCTAATGAGACCAGTATTATTACAGTTCCCATTTTAAAGATGAGGAAACTGATAAGAAGTTTAGAAACTTACCCAAGCTAGCCTATTTGCTAGACAGCTAGCATATTTGTTCCCACTCAAAGTTAAGGTGCAAAAGCTCAACCATCATGCAACAAGTAAAGATTTGGGTGTAGTGGCTCATGTCTATAATCTAAGCACTTTGGGAGGCCAAAGCTGGGAGGATCACTTGAGCCCAGGAGTTCAATATCAGCCTGGGCAATATAGTGAGACCTTGTCTCTGCAAAAGAATCCAAAAATTAGCTAGGTGTGGTGGCACACGCATGTAGTCCCAGCTACTCTGGAAGCTGAGACTGGAAAATAGCTTGAGCCCAGGAGGTCAGGGTTGTAATGAGCAGTGACCATGTCACAGCACTCCAGACTGGGCAACAGAGCAAGACCCTGTCTCAAGAAAAAAAAAAAGATGTTAAAGATAAAAGCCAGAATCCTATAGAGTCTTGTCCTCAGAGAAATCACAGAATATCAGTGAGCCAAAGAAAAGCTGTTTTAACAACCACTTATAGAAGCTGGGTTTGGTCAGTAAATGTTAAGACTGGATTTTGATCCTCCTGTATAGGTTATCAAATCTGAACTCTGAGGCTTTCATCCTTACATAGTAGTTGTCTTGAGTTTCACCCACATGGGAAAGGGACAGATTTCTACATGGTTTTAAAAAGTACTCATTCTGAGGTTTTTATTTTTATGTCCAAGAAAGTGAAGACAATTTGGAAACTTACGAGAACTCAGAAAATCTGAGATAGGTCTCATTTAATTTAGATAGTTTATTTTGCCAAGGTTGAGGACGTACCTGTGACAGCCTCAGGAGGTCCTAATGACATGTGCCCAAGGTGGTCAGGGCACAGCTTGGTTTTATACACTTTAGGGAGACATGAGACATCAATCGATATATGTAAGAAGTACATTGGTTCGGTCTGAAAAGACGGGACAACTTGAAGCAAAGGCAGGAAGACTTGGAAGCAGCGAGGGAGCTTCCAGGTCACAGGTGATGCACAAATGTCCGGAGCCATGAGGCCCGGAATTAGCCGACCTCTGTTGCTTGATCTCCGCAAAGCGGAGACAAGAGGGCACATTCCCGGTTTCTTTATTTACAAACCCTTCCCGCGCCCGCCCAAAGCTTTTCCCGCGCGCGCCTAAGTTTCTCCCGCGCGCGCCTAAGTTTCTCCCGTGCGCGCCCAAACTGTTCCCGCGCGCGCCAACCTTTCCCGCGCGCGCCAACCTTTCCCGCGCGCGCGCAAACATTTTCCCGCCCAGGAAGATATGCAGCCCAGGGCGCAGGTGCGATCCCGCGCCCGGGAAAAGTACAAACCCACGGCGCATGCGCGATTGTAATTTGAGAAGACCGGCCCCCTATCACCGCCCTGGCCCAACCTCTTCCCCTGCCAGCCTATATAAGGCATGACCCTACACTCAATAAACGAGACTTGATCAGGCTATTTGTCTTGTCTCCATTTCTTGTGTTTTCTTGTCTCCTCCATTCCCACTCCCCCTTCCAGGGCCCGTTCGACTGTCCTGCAGGTCGGGACACACAAATGGTTATATTCTTTTGAGTTTCTGATGAGCGTTTCCAAAAGAGACAAATCAAATATGCATCTATGTGATTGAGCAGAGGAGTGACTTTGAATAGAACAAGAGGCAGGTTTGCCCCAAGCAGTTTCTAGCTTGAGTTTTCCTTAGTGATTTTGGGGGCTCAAGATATTTTCCTTTCATACTTATAACTCCTCATTTACAGTTCTTAGAGGTGCTGGGCAGTTACCATGGGAGGGGAAATTCTGAGATAAACCAGTCATTTCATCTGTCTCTCCCTCTCTAGGAAGCTCTTAGACAACTTCCAGAAAATATCTCTGGGGTTGTTACAGCCTGCGTTAATATTGTCCATAAAAATGGGATAGCCCATTAAAAGTCTGAGGAAGCTTTCTTAAAATGGCTAAAAATGAACAAATCCTGCACAAGAAGTGATTTTTTACTTGCCCAATATTATCATTGTATTTATACAATAAACATCTGCCGATTGCCTTCCATGTACCAAACTCAAGGTAAGATCTGAGGACCCAAAGATAGATGAGTGATCTTAATTGATATTTTTGTCCCCTGTAAATGAAAAGAGTGACAATTTGAAGAAATTGCAATCATTTTGAATAAGCGACTTTGAGACTGGAACATGAAGGTAGATGCTGTGATCAGTCTATACCTTTTCTAAAATAGAAGATATCTAATTAGCTCTCTGGATAATTATCAACTTCAGATTTGCAGCATTTTGTGTATTTGTTTTGTGTTTCTGGATGACTGCTTAATTAGCCACTTGTAGGGAAGAGCAAGAAAGTTTGAAAAAGAAAGCAAATGCACACTGAGTTTTTTTCAGTGGTGGTTTTGGCAGTGCCTCTATATTGGATACGAATTCATTTTTCTAAGAAAAATCTAAGTAATAGTGGCTTAAATATAGAAGGTGTTATTTGTCTCACATAACAAGTCAGAAAGTACTTCCAAGGCTGGTAAAGAAGCCCAATATTGCTATTAGATACAAAACTTTCTGCTATCTTTTTCTCTACCATCCTCAGCATGTCAGCTTTCATTTTCATGTTGCTTGCCTCCTGGTTACCAGATGGTTGCCACAATGCCAACCATCATGTCTGAGTTCCAGGAAGGAATAAAGAAGACAAAGAAGAATCACCAGAAGATTTTTGCTTGTATCTTATTGGTCAACACTATCACATGGCCACTACTAACTTCAAGGAGGACTAGAAAATCAATGAATCCATGTTTTGTTTTTTGTTGTAATAATAGGTTCTCTTATATAGACAGAAAGGAAGAGAAAGAAGCTGGAAATGAAAGGCATTTGCTACTCCTCTCAACTATAAAGAGAGGCAAAGGCCTTTTTTTAAGAACTTTCAGATTTTTTTAAAGAAAGAAATTTGCAAAAATGGGGGAAATTGCAAAAAAATGTAGCATACTTTAAATGTGGATATTGTGCATCCTATAACAAATGAACTTTTTTTAAATGCAGTAACTATAGGTAGAATCTCATTAATCAATACCAACCTTTAAGAGTCCAGGTCAAATGGTGCTCCTGCTTTCCCATTGCTCCCCCAGGCCTCCATGGTTATGGGCCCCATAAACTAAATTGATAATGGCAAGATACCCTTCGGGTCTTCTCCCATCAATGTTCTGAAGAAAAATTAATTATGATAGTCCTTGCCATATAAACCAGAAGAAGAGCATCTGATATCAAAAGGGCAGAGAAAGTTTGTGAAAAAGTCCATAAATTATAAAAGGACATCATTTAACAATGTTCTCAAAATAAAAAAGGATAATCCTAAAATATTTTGGAAGATTATGACTTGAGTGTTATTTTGAAGAAAATCACAGAAAAACAAATCACAAACTTGTGTTCCATACCCCTTTCCCACATGAATGTCTTTCTTATATTTATCTAGTCTGGTGTGGTTCAATATAGTAGCCATGAGTCACGTGAAGCACTTAAAATGTAACTGGCCTGGAGCAGTGTGAAGAAGAGGCGAGAACGACCCCCGGACCGACCAAAGCCCGCGCGCGCTGCATCCCGCGTCCAGTACCTACGTCCCGCCGCCGTCACCACCATGCCCAAAAGAAAGGCTGAAGGGGATGCTAAAGGAGATAAAGCCAAGGTGAAGGACGAACCACAGAGAAGATCCGCGAGGTTGTCTGCTAAACCTGCTCCTCCAAAGCCAGAGCCCAAGCCTCAAAAGGCCCCTGCAAAGAAGGGAGAGAAGGTACCCAAAGGGAAAAAGGGAAAAGCTGATGCTGGCAAGGAGGGGGAAAGCCCTGCAGAAAATGGAGATGCCAAAACAGACCAGGCACAGAAAGCTGAAGGTGCTGGAGGTGCCAAGTGAAGTGTGCATTTTTGATAACTGTGTACTTCTGGTGACCGTACAGTTTGAAATACTATTTTTTATCAAGTTTTATAAAAATGCAGAATTTTGTTTTACTTTTTTTTTTTAAGCTATGTTGTAAGCACACAGAACACTTCGTTGTTGGTTTTGGGGGAAGGGGCATATGTCACTAATAGAATGTCTCCAAAGCTGGATTGATGTGGGGAAAACACCTTTCCCTTCTAGTTTTGGGAGACTTCCTCTTGGCTCCCAGGAGGAGGGATTCCCTGACTTTGACACACATGGCCACCTTGGCACAAAAGCCTTGTGCTATGGAAAAACAAATTCATTTCTATGTTCTCTTCTCCCTTTCCATCTTTCAGCATAGACTTAACTCCCTTAAGCCCAGACAGCTACTGGGACCTGACCCCTAGTCATTGGTTACCAGTGTGTCAGGCAATCTGGACTTTCCAGTGATGCCACTGAGATGGCAACTGTCAAAACAGCAGTGGTTCCATTTCTAGATTGTGGATCTTCAGATAAATTCTGCCATTTTCATTTCACTTCCTGAAAGTCAGGGTCGGCTTGTGAAAAGCTGTTAAACAACATGTTAAATGTGAAAGGTCAACCCTTATTCTAAACTTTCCCTGTTCAGGGCATCAGATGAAGACTTCATTGGGTTTTATAGTGGCTTTCTGATTTTCGGTAGTCCATTGAAGAAGGGAGTTTGAAAGTTGTTGTATACTGTCAACGATTGTCTGCCCATGTCCTGCCTGAAATACCATGATTGTTTATGGAAAGTATCTTCAATAAAGCCGGATACAGTTTGAAAAAAAAAGTAACTGGCCTGAATTTAAATGTGCTGTAAGTGTAAAATGCATACCAGATCTCAAAGATAATAAAGAAAAAAGAACATAAGATATCTTATTAATGATTTTTATACTAAATACATGTTGAAATGATAATGCATTGGGCATAATGAATGAAATAAACACATTATTAAAATTATTTTTACCTGTTTCATTTTACTTTTTTAATGTAACTACTAGAAAATTTAAAATGGCCTATATAGCTCATATTTGTGGTTTGCATTATTTCTGTTAGACTCTGCTGGTCTAGAAAGATGACATCTTACAAAAGTCTGTCTGTAACAGATGCTGTTGGTACATGGCCCCATGACCCCTTGGCCCATTTCTGAGTCTACCAGCAGCCTTCAAGGACAGTTACGGGCATTCCAAAAGCTTTCCAATTTCTACCTTAAGGGAGCACTTCTCTGCTTCTCTCCCTGAAAGCCATCTCTAGCACCATGGGAGATTGCACAGGACAGTTTGGAAGTGCCCAGGATTTAATGCTCACAAAAGTAACCCTCAACGGATGGTAAATAAATACCCCATCTTCAGCAGTCCCTCAGCAGGACAATTTTAAGGTATGTTCTGCATTGTCTCTTAGAAGGTTCCAGCATGATTGAGTGCCAGTTGCCTACAGCAATAAGTTGCTCCTGGACAGACTTTATTCTGTCTTACTTCCCCAACTCTGTCCCATGTGCTTCCCAGGATCACCTCCCAGATAAACTCCCTGTTGTACGAATTAAAAAAAGAGAAAAGAAACATGAAACAAGGTTTGATAGGAAAAGACAGGTTTATTTTAGAGAAAAAACCTGAGAGGGGCTTCTGGCCGATTTCAGTTAGGAGCGCTTTTTCTTACAAACTAAGGGTATATATTGGTTTTAGGGTGAGGGGGCTTATCACAAGCTTGGAATGTTTCTGTGTTGGGGAGAAATTTATGGCGGGATTGGAATGTCTCTGGCAGTGGGGAGGTTATCTTGGGACTGACATCTTTGGTTGGGGAGAAGTTTGGAATGTTTCTGGTCAGAGATGTTATTTGTGGTTTATGGTCATGCTGACCTTAGCCATTAGGCAGATGCCCTTTGGATTTAGGTGGTTTTGGTTAAGGTGAATTTTAAAATAACAGTGCTTGTTCAAGATGGTGATACTCCTGCTCCATCACCTGTGTGGTGTTTGTCTCAGCTCTGCTTTAAGGGGCCCAAATTAAGAGTGCAGCCCAAACATTTTCACAGTCTCTCTTTATAGGATCCATGCCAAGTATCCTTTGGCTTCATGATTCATGCTGAATTTTTCTTCCTGTGCTATTACCAGAAAAGATTTCTTTAATTACTACTTTTTTTCTATCAATCCATTTAGGATTCTATTGTCAATGGCTTTTAAAAAAACGATTCTGCTCTAATTAAACAAATAGCATATCATCTGAAAGAGTTTGAGCATTTTTTTTCCTTTCCAAGTAATTTGCTTACATTTAAACTGCTCTTGTGCAGCGTTGTTTTAATTATCAAGTCATTAAAGACATTGTTTTGGCCCTTTGAATCATGTTGTTCTGCTTTGAGGCAGTGGCAGGTGATTTTACCCAACAAAATCAAACTCTGTAAGACTCTTAAATATATTTTTATTGGGTTTGCTGGAAAAGGCACAACCAGTAGCGTGTTGGTAGGGAATAGCCACCATTCCCTGGGCTCTATAAACAAGGGTAAGACCATAGGTAGACACAAAAGCAGTTCAGATGTAAGCAAATTACTTGGAAAGGAAAAACTCTTTCAAATGGTATGTTATTTGTTTAATTAGAGCAGGATCATTTTTTTTTTTTTAATCCATTGACAACAGAATCCCATAGGGTGTTCTGGATGTCCTGACCTACAACATATCCATTTTTTTTCTTTTTTTGAAACAGTATCTCACTCTGTCACCCAGGCTGGAGTGCAGTGGTGTGATCATGGCTCACTGCAACCTCCACCTCCCGGGTTCAAGCCATCCTCCCACCTTAGCCTCCTGAGTAGCTGGTACTACATATATGCACCACCATGCATGACTAATTTTTTAATTTTCTGTAGAGATGGAGTTTCTCTGTGTTGCCTAGGCTGGTATCAAACTCCTGGGTTCAAGCGATCCTCTCTCCTTGTCTTCTCAGAGTGTAGGGATAACAGGTGTGAGCCATTGCTCCCAACCTGTCACATTCCTATCAGATCCTATTCTTGCCTGAACAATGTAGTATAGTTTTTTTTAAAGGGAGGAGTGGGGTGATATGGTTTGGCTCTGTGTCTCCACCCAAATCTCACCTTGAATTGTAATAATCCCCATGTGTCAAGGGCGGGGCCAGGTGGAGATAATTGAATCATGGGGGTGGTTTCCCCCATGCTGTTCTCATGATACTGAGTGAGTTCTCACAAGATCTCATGGTTTTCTAAGGGGCTTCCCCCTTCACTTGGCACTCATTCTCTTTCCTGCTGCCATGTGAAGAAGGACATGTTTGCTTCCCCTTCCACCATGATTGGAAGTTTCTTGAGGCCTCCCTCAGCCCCGCAGAACTATGAGTCAATAAAACCTCTTTCCTTTATACATTACCCAGTCTCATATATTTCTTCATAGCAGCATGAGAACAGAATAATACAGGGGGTTTAGAATCCAACAGCTCCAGATTTAAATCCTGTCTCTACCCCTTACTAGTTCAACTTTCTTCTAATCATTCTTTCTAAGCCTCAGTTTCCCAATCTGTACTAGGAGGATAGATACTGTCACCGAGTGAACATGAGGGACATTTGGCCAGGGCCTCACGTTTTAAAAAGCCTCATGTTTAGATTGTTTTCATTCTCTTTAAATAAAACACGTGTGTGTGTGTGTGTGTGTGTGTGTGTGTGTGTGTGTGTGTGTTAAAAAAAATAGATTTTTTTTTAACTTAAATCTATATTTTTAATATACTTTTCTGGTATTTCTTCAGTCTTTCTATGCCAGCAATCTGAGAAGTATCCTAGGTTTGTCTTGACTCTGATTCTGATGGGAATAATTCCTGTATGTCCAACAGTTCTTTTCACTGGTTCACAGGGAGAATTAGAAAACATGACATTTCATTTGTTTCAAACCACCTGTCCTTTTCTTATTCTCTTTATTTCTTTCTGGCAAGGTCCACATCCAACTCTCCCTTGGGCCTTCCCATTGTAGCCTCTTTGTAGCCCTGGTGTCCCCAATACTCTATTTTTTATCTATGTTTGGCTCTCAAATTGAGCATTCATGTCAATTTGGACTGTCATTCCAGGAACCAATATTTGATGTGGTCCCAGAATGCTCTTACCCATGAACTTTCTCCGTGGGAGACGCTAACAGTTCCTTTCAAAATCTCTAGAACTAGGCCCTGGGCCATAGCTGGCAGAACTGTTGGATAACGTAGTTAGCAAAGTCACTGCCATATAGTATTCGAAAACTACTATGTTTTCCCCTCATCTACCCAATACTTGCCTTCTTGTCTGAGGTCTCAGGAAGCTGGGACTTTGTTCAGTGTATCATTTAATTAGAAATAATCACTGAGTGGCTACAAAGTACACAGTACTTTGCTAGATTCTAAAATAAAGAGGGAAAGAGGAGCACTACAAAGAAGTGTAAAGATGTGGTCCCTTCCCTTTCCAGGAATGTACAATCTAGTTGAATCTAGTGCAGAAGAATGGATTGGGCCTTCAATAAATGTTTGTGAGATGAATAAAAGACCCACACACAATTAAGAGCTCAAGTGTCAGGGGGTTGATGAAGCTTAAGATGCTATTGACTAAAGATGCCTAAGAGTTCCCAAATCCTGCCTTAGCTGGCCTCCCTTCCACACTGTAAGGCCTCTCATAAAAGGGACAATGACAGATCAGAACTGAAGAACTGTGTTATTTTTAATTACCTGTGCTTATGCTCTAAACTCCTGGGAAGAATTGGCTGATAACCTGGTCAATGGTCATGTGTTCTGCTTGAACACCAAATGAGCCTTTTCCATCTTCCTAAACCCAAACCCAAAGCATGCGATTGTCTCACCCTCTAACTGGAGGGACTGTATGGGGCAGCACGAGGGACATCACACCGAGCAGCCACAGGAGAAGAGGAAGGAAATGACTCAAGGTGACTGCACCTGTCACAGGCTGCCTGTCCCAACACTGGTTAAGTTACTGAGGCCCGTGGAGGCAGGCAGTACCTGTGTGTGAGACTTTTTAACACAGTTGCCCTCATCAAGAGTAAATAAAGCCTAACCAGCAGATGGGACTCGAACCTCTCCCTGTGATGACTGAAGCAGTGTATCATTAATTTGTAAGGAAAATGGCAGAAAGAAAATGCTATAAAACTCAGAAGAGTGAACTTATTTGGGGCCAGAATAATAAAAAGAGATAATGGGATAGGGTTGTTTTTTGGGTTTGGAGGGGGATTTTTTGTTTGTTTTTTCCTAAGACAGGGTCTCATTTTGTCACCCAAGCTGGAGTGCAGTGGTGTGATCTCAGCTCACTGCAACCTCCGCCTCCTGGGCTTAAATAGTCCTCCCATCTCAGCCTTCCTAGTAGCTGGGACTACAGGCACATGCCACCATGTCCAGCTAAATTTTTTTGTATTTTTTAATAGAATCAGGGTCTTAACATATTGCCCAGGTTGGTTTTGAACTCCTGGACTCAAGTAATCCTCCCATTTCAGCTTCCAAAATGCTGGGATTACAGGCATGAGCCACCAGGCCTAGCCCAGAGTTTCTCTTAAACATAGAAGAGTTCCTCAATATCCAATAAGGGTAGAGACAAATTTCCTTCTCCCCTTCCTTCCCCCTGAACTTCCTAGAGATTTTTACAAGGGAACTTGCTATGTATTACTTCTCACCCTTTACAATCTCCATAAATGCTTAGTCAATGGACAACCTAATTCTGCAGTCAATTACCTGCAAGCTCACAAGCTGATCCCTCTTTAAAATATACATGAGAAGAGAGCTACTTGGTTGTTTAATGATATTCCTTTCACAACTTCTTTCTGGGTCTTTTCTGTAATTGTCTACAAACAAAACAAGGACTGCTACTTCTAATAGCATGTGGCATCTCATGGACACCTTTGAATTAAATGTCACAAAGCACTTCAAACAAATGTTCGTTAATTGTGTAGTTCTGTTTGAGGGCAAGACACTCTACATTTCTCAAATCAAAGAGTTTGAGCAATCTAAACATGTCTAAAAAGTAACAAGTAACTCTTGTTCACTAAGTATGATGGAAAATGACATCTTTTGGTGAAAGTTAATAAAATGCTGTCTCTTTATTTCACTTGATTAACATGATATTTTGGGAAATGTTTTATGTCAGGTATAGAAAATGACTTAAAAATTTTAGGACTTCAATTCTCATTATCTATTCTATCTCATGCTATTATCTGCATGTCTTTCTGCTCCTTAGCCCAGTCTATAGCCCAGATATGTTTTGCTCCCTCATCTCTATTTTCATTGGTCCAGAAATGGTGATAAATATAATGCAAATAGTGAACCCTACTTTCCCACAATGAATCAGCCTTTTTCTATGTACCTGGGTCATACAATCAAGGATCTTTGGTCTTGAAAATTTGGCCAAAATGCACTATTCACAATAGCAAAGACTTGGAACCAATCCAAATGTCCATCAATGATAGACTGGATTAAGAAAATGTAGCACATATGCACCATGGAATACTGTGCAGCCATAAAAAAGGATGAGTTCATGTCCTTTGTAGGGACATGGATTAAGCTGGAAACCATCATTCTGAGCAAACTATCACAAGGACAGAAAACCAAACACCACGTGTTCTCCCTCATAGGTGGGAATTGAACAATGAGAACACTTGGACACAGCGTGGGGAAAATCACACACCAGGGCCTGTCGTGAGGTGGGAGGAAGGGGGAGGGATAGCATTAGGAGATATGCCTAATGTAAATGACGAGTTAATGGTTGCAGCACACCAACATGGCACATATATACATATGTAACAAACTTGCACGTTGTGCACATGTACCCTAGAACTTAAAGTAAAATTTAAAAAAATAAAATAAAAACAAAAGAAATTCTGGCCAACATGGCAAAAACCAATTCATCAATTCAAAAATAAAATCATCTGCATTTAGCATGTATTCATACCTGTCAGTATTTTGCTATACCATTATGTTTGTCCCTTAGTTTCAAAAGAAAAATAGCACATAAAGAAATGAGAAGAGGTACTGAACTATTGAAAAACTTGGGTGCACCAGATGGCTTCAGCTTTCAATTCCTCCCTATGGAATGTGGAAAAATACTCCAAGCATATTTACTATTCCATGTATTTTTGATATTCAAAAAAAACTTGAGGAATTTTCAATTTGGATAGCTAAAGCATCACATTTTTATGTCACCCAAGGCTGGTAGAAATAGTATGCAAGTTGGCTGGGTGCAGTGGCTCACACCTGTAATCCCAGCACTTTGGGAGGCCGAGGCAGGCAGATCACGAGGTCAGGAGATCGAGACCATCCTGGCTAACAGGGTGAAACTCCATCTACTAAAAATACCAAAAATTAGCCGGGCATGGTGGCGGGCACCTCTAGTCCCAGCTACTGGGGAGGCTGAGGCAAGAGAACGGCATGAACCTGGGAGACGGAGCTTGCAGTGAGCCGAGATCACACCACTGCACTCCAGCCTGGGTGACAGAGCGAGACTCGGTCTCAAAAAAAAAAAAAAGAAAAGAAAAAAGAAATAGTATGCAAGTTTTTGCATAGTAAAAAGGATTATGTACGGGGAAGTCTATTAGGCTAATAATTGACAAATATGGGGACTGAGGACTTCCATATGCTTGCTCCAATATTTGACTAATTGGCTAGTACCCCTGTAGTAGATACTTCTTAAGTGTGCAGCTTAAGAAGCTATCCACGTGATTTCAGAAAAATAACACTGATTATAAGGGGCAAGTGAGGCAAAATGTTTAACCAAACTGTCTAAGAGAGCAAATCCAGTAGCAATAAATAATCCAAACCATCTAAGAGAGCAAATCCAGTAGCAATTACTCAACTCACTAATATTGCTATTTCCATGATATGCCAAACAGACAGACAAAAGTAACACCAGGCTTGATGCTACATGCTAGGATTGAAAAATAAACGAGCTACAGCACCTGTTCTCCACAAGCCCAAAATCTAATAGGAACATCCATACAAGGAAGCGAAGAAAGAAGGAAGGAAGGGAGGGAGGGAAAAGGAAAAGGGAAAAGGGAAGGAAAGATTAGATAGAATCAACCTGAGGGGTTAAGGAAAAAGGAGATCAGACTTAAACAGGCTCTAGAAAGACGTGTTAGCATTCGCTCAAAAGGCAATAAGGGCATCCCAGGCCATGGGAACGCTTGGGCAAGATATTTGCATTCTCTGTTCTGTAAAATAGAGATTGAGGTCTGACTCTACATTTTGAGAAATAAGAAGTCTGATAAGTTCTTATAATATTGCTTGAAAATGAAAAATACATTTTAGCAATTGCCTTTTTATTAACATGGAGCAGTGGTTCTCAAAAGATGACCTCGAGGTCAGTAGCATCAGCATCGCCTGAGAACTTGTTAGAAATGCACATTCTTGACCGCCCGCTCCCACTAATCCACTGACTCAAAAAACTCTGGGGTGGAATACCAATCTGTATTTTAAGATGCTCTGTAAGAGATGCTGATGCTAACATGTGAGAAGAGCTGCCCCAGAGCAAACGACTTCGAATCATCCTGTGATATGCTTTCTGCATCTCTCTAGATGCATCTCTCTCTACATCTAATTTCTAGAAATGCATTACATTAGTGGGTCCTAAATTTCTGTTCATGTACAGCATCAATGCCTATCTTGACAAAATTTTTCGCTGATCCCCAGAGGAATGAGATAAATGAGATAACCAAGAGTTTTTTATGAAGCTAATTTTTTAATTCATTGAGTACATTTAAAAGTTTTTATTGTGAGATTATATCTCTCATACTGTTTTACTTTTAAATCTTCATTCTTTTGAAGAAGAAGAATGGTAGTAAAAAAAACAGTGATTTTTTTTTTTTTCCAAATAAACTTAAGTGGCAAAAAAGAATGAAACTCGATATTGGTCCCCAAAAGGTTTTTTTTCAAATGTATTGGTCCAAGGAATCCAGACATCTGCAAACCACTGAAACTGACAGGATATATATAGCTTTGCCAGGGGAAAAAAAAAAAGGTCATGTGAATGTATTTTTCCACCTGAGAGTCAATAATGTTAGTAAGATTTTTGTCTATTTGTATTTCAAGAATGTTCAAATTGAGTTTGAAATTAATAAAACCAGTTTCGATAGTATATAAATTTAATAAATGTCCACCATCTCTAATGATTTTTATTCTAAAATTACCATTTTCTTTATCAACTGTCGTTTGGAAGATTTCTTACTTGTGGTAAAATACGCATATATAATTCTACCTCCTGTGTATATGCGTGTGTATGGGTGTATTTGTTTATTGAGATCCTTAAGCACTTTGTTGGGAGAAAAAAAAGGGTGCATAGAGATGGTATCATAAATAAACTATTATTATTTATAATGTACATTCTTCATTCTCATGCACTAATGCACAATGTTATTTATTAGTTTAATCACTGTTGTGAGAATTGTTATTATTTCATGAAATAAAACTGAAAATGGAAATTGGAAAAGAAAAATACATGCTATCTTCAGGACAGGTAAGAGTTACTATATCTACTTTCTACATAGACAAGCTACATTTATTTCTCTTACAATATCGTATTCATCAAAGTATTAAATTGCCTCTTATCCCAAGAAGCACTGGAGCATTAGTAACCACTGGAACACAAACCTCATTTCTTCCCATCATCTCCCACATCACTCCCTACATTTCTCAAGTCTTATGAAAACCATCCTAGTCCAGACTTTTAACACTTCAAGCCTCAGATGACTGCAGAGCAAAGTAGCCACTTCCGCAGCCCAGAGGGTCCAGGGAATTCTGGGGTTAAAAAAATTCTGAACGTATTCACTCAGATGTCCCCATCTTGAGTCTCAGAGTTCTGTCTCCTCCCATTGGGGGTTTTGACCTGGTGAGGTACACCTGCTGGGTTGTGAATTCAACCTTCTCTGGAGATCAGCAGTCCTTGTAATTAAATGTGGAGCCTGCTCTCCAGCTTTTCCTGCCTTTGGCTGCAAGAGATAAAAGAATATTTGTATCTATCAAAGAGGACCTCTGCCTGTTGTAAGTCAAGGGCCTTAAATGGCCACTGTTCACCCTCAATCTTTTGCAAGTGCATCAATACCCCCCAGCAAGAGCATTCAATTAGTAGTAATTCAATAATTACCACTTCCCCCAGGCCTCCCCTGAGGGTGAGCCATTGCACCCACCAGTGCATTTTCTTTCAGTGGTAGCCATCCCAGTTCACCACTGGAGAAAGTTGTAACAATTGCACCCTGTACTAATCTTATGACATGAGAACACCCTGAGCCCACTAGAATTTTACTAGTATTTTTAGATGCTTTTTCCTTGACTTCGACTAGACTGTAAACTCTGCCACTTGCTAGGATGCACCCTGGGGCAGTGAGTAAGTAGGTCTCTGAGCCTCCATTTCTCCATTTGTGTTAAACTTGGAACTTATTCATTTTGTTCTCTAACGAATATCTGAGTGCCAACTATGTGTCAGGCTTAATGATGGTTTATTTTTTCAAGAACTAGGGGTTGGAAGGTGCCTTGTTTATGGAAGACTGAGCTCAGCATATGAAAGCCAGAGGCGGCCAATGGATGTGCCACAGCCTTGTAGAAAGAGGACAAATGGAGAGCAAATTAAGGGAAAAGCAGATTCCGGGAAAAACAGGCATGGAAGGAAGCAAAGTCCAAACCCCAAGTCCACATCCACTCCTGCTCGGACGGACTCTCTTTCTAAGAGTCATTACTAATACCTGATGTTTGTAGCTACTTGTTTTAACCCAACTCTGTCAAATCCCCAAGAATATTATCCTCCCTCTCTCCAAATATAAAGAGAAGTTCATGAATAAATAGCAAAAGCAGAAAATGAGTCAGTGGAGGGGAAAAAGTAACTTGGAGAGTGGGTTTCTAAATCTGTGCTTGTGTCTTCAGATTTGAGGGCCTGAGACAATGATCATTCTTTATTCCTAACTTAGTTTATCCAGCTCCCTCCCAGGTGTGTTTGTCTGATCGACTCTAAAATTATGCTGTCAGAATGAACTTCTCCTGGGCTGGGGCAAATAAACATCCCTCTTCTATGAGATCATGTCTCCTTTTTATAAAGCATTTTTGTTCCGTACTCCTGGAATTTCTAAATGTGTGCTTTCTCAATTCTGCAGATGAGAAGTCCCTGGAAAAAGGAAAAGAAGGTGAGGATAGAAGGGGCCAGTAGGGATTGAAGATGAAAATGTGGCAAAGCACACATCTCAGCACAGTGCTGTCAGAGAGTTTGCCCACAGCTCATCTTGAAAGAAGCACACGCTTCCAGAACACACTTTCAGTCCCCATGGAAGGGAATCACAGTCAACCAAAGCCACAGACTTCAGGTGAGAGACCTGATGTCTACGAAGTTAGGAGAGGCAGTAACTGCGACTCCTGCCTGATCCGAAGCGTCAGTGGAGCTACATGTTTATTCTTGGCATGACTTCATTGCCGATTTTCTCCTTCCCAGGGTCTTGTTAGAAACGACTCTAGGTCTGACCCCCAAAATTCAACCTTCTCTGGAGATCAGCAGACCTTGTAATTAAATACGGAGCCTGCTCTTCAGCTTTTCCTGCCCTCTGGCTGCAAGAGATGAAAGAATATTTGCATCTTAGTTCCTGACTGTGCTGCTACCAACTGCCTCATTGCCAGTCAGCATCTTTCCCTCAGCTCCTCCTTCTGTGTCTAGGAGGATGCCCAGTGCTAGCTCTGGCTTTGCTCCTTGTCATTGTTTTCTCTGGGACCCAGGAATGCTCACATTCAGGTCTCTTTCATGCCAGCCCCATGCACACATCACAGAGAATAGATATTGCCCAGTGAAGCTTCTGGAGGTGGACGACACGCTCATCAGCAGGTGAACCAAGAAGAGGAGAAAAGATGGCAAGGCTTTCTTGCAACAAGGAAGTGACAATTTCACCACATATAGAGAGGCAGCACAAGGATGTGTGCACTACTGAATCGTGGGCTATGGCAGGGGTTTTCAGGGCCAACTCTTTCTCCCCAGTCTAGTTTCTGAACTTCTGTGCTTCTCCATAAGCCAGTCCTCCCATTAAAACTTCCCTGCTAACCCAAAATAGGAGTACTTATTCTGAGTCAGGATGCTGAGTTCTTTTGTCACAGCATTGCTACTTACTAGTAATACGAGCCTAAGCAAGTCGCCACCTCTCTGGGTCTTGGTGTCGTGTTCTACAAAGTGAAAATGTTTGACCAGACCATCTCCATGATCCCTCCAGCTCTCAGTACACACCAGACACACAGGCTTCACACACATGTTCTTCCCTCACAGATTCAGGGTGATCAGCTCAGAACATGGCTTCATGCACATGTGCTCCCTACATAGATTTAGGGCCATCAGCTCAGAACATCCCCCTCTCTGCCTCTGAATAAAGTTTAATCCATGTTTCATTTTGCAGATTCCACAGGGAGCTGCCTGTGTGGGTTGGTTATTGCTCAAGTTGAACATAAAGAGAGCAGTTAGGGCTGGGTGCTGTGGCTCATGCTTGTAATCCCAGCACTTTGGGAGGCCAAGGCAGGCAGATCACTTGAGGTCAGGAGTTCAAGACCGGCCTGACCAACATGGCGAAACCCCATCTCTACTAACAATACAAAAATTAGCCAGGTGTGGTGCATGTCTATAATCCTAGCTACTCAGGACACTGAGGCAGGAGAATTGCTTGAACCCGGAGGAAGAGGTCGCAGTGAGCTGAGATCGCACCACTGCACTCCAGCCTGAGCAACAGAGCAAGACTCTGTCTCAAAAGAAAAAAAAAAAAGGAAAAAAAAGAACAGAAAGAGAGAGCAGTTAGGAAGAAA
Source organism: Rhinopithecus roxellana (assembly GCF_007565055.1). NCBI lineage: Eukaryota > Metazoa > Chordata > Mammalia > Primates > Cercopithecidae > Rhinopithecus > Rhinopithecus roxellana. The sequence continues at coordinate 139,802,816 of NC_044553.1, read as the reverse complement.
AAGCATACAATTTTAGGCAATAGCTAGTCTGTGGTCATTCTGAAGGAGGGCAGAGGTTTGCCCTGCTTCATGGTCCAATAGTAATTACCTCCATTGAACTCTTGACAGTTTTTTTATGCACTCGTTATCCTAATCAAATCAGCCAAGTTGGCACTAGGATCTTCATCTTATGGAGTAGGCAAGTATAATTGGAGGGGCAAGAATTTGACTTGAAACTCCACAGTCTTTCAGCTTTGCCATGCTTGCCTGTCTCAGTGCACCAAGAGAAGGATCAGGCCAGCATGGTTAGGGCATCACTGCTGTACAACCACTTTTCAGTCATACTAGTTTTACGTTTTACCTATTGTTTCTTGAGAATCATATCCATTTCCTATTAATTTAGCAAAATCTGCTGTCATTTTTAGTTTTAAAATTTGTTTCATTAGTTTTCATTAACATATTTCCATCTTTATCGAGTGCCTAATAAGTAGAATAAGATTCCGTTAAAAGGTCAATGAAAAAACTAACACCTACGAGCGTTCACAGACTTTACTAGGTGTTACGCTTCAAGGGAAAAAATGAGTCATGGCATATTTGAGTACATGCAATGATGAATAGATCTGACTGTTCTTTTGCGATTTCTGTGATTCTCTCAGTGCTCAGACACTGTCACTTTTTCTTCTCGGCCACCCAAGAGTGACCATGTGCCACCCTAGCCTGTCATTCTGAAGCTCATTATTACAGATCCTACAACCCATTCTGGCCAGCCAGTCATTCTATCAACCTGTCCTTGAATTTCTTAGGCAGCCCATAAATGAGACCAGCATGATTTCGATTTAGTTGGTATAAAGTGGATATTTTCAACTTATCCTTTTGTTTTTTTTTCTCTATAAATTTTTTGAAAATTTAAAAAATACAGAAAAGTACAAAGAAAAAAATATAATTGTCATCCATTTATCTCCTGCCCAAACTGACTACTATTCGTATCTTGTCATATTGATTTCTAGTCTTTTCTTTGGTTTTTACATTTAAAAATCACCTGTTTTGGTAAAAATGATGCATGCCTACTCTAAAAAATATAAAGACTGCACTAAACCACAAAGCCAAATATAATTTCTTTTTAAATCTAAATTCCACATCCAGGAATAACTATCGTTCATATAAGGTTAAAATGATCCCATATATCTTTCTATGCAAAAATACAGAAAAAAAGAACTGATAAGTAGAGAGAGGGAGGAGGGAAAATCCATTTATAAAAATGGGCTTATTTGTATATACATACTTTTCATTAAAAAGGATTAATTTTAAATTTACTTTGATTTTATGGAAGTAAAAGAAACTGCAGCGAAATCGAAGTTCTTTTTGAATTTCAAACAAACTTTTTTTCACTTTTTAAAGCTATATTGTTAAAAAGATATTTCTGAGGTTAAGAAATGAGTTTACTAAAAACATGAGAAGATTGGAGTTTTTAAAGCTACCTATTTTAGGGGGGACGATTTTTCTTCACCCCTTGCAATTTGCTATGAGAGATGAAAACTTTCAGATTTTCCAATTTTTTCCTGTTCCTTCCTATTCTTCCTCATGTTTGTATTTTTATTATTGTGTTTTCTTTATCCATTCATCTTTTGATGACCATTTAGGTTGTTTTCACAACTTGGTTATTGCAAATAGTAATAGGCTCACTGCAACCTCCGCCTCCTGGGTTCAAGTGATTCTCCTGCCTCAGCCTCCTAAGTAGCTGGGATTACAGGCATGAGCCACCACGCCCAGCTAATTTTTGTATTTTTAGTAGAGACAGGGTTTCACCATGCTTGTCAGGCTGGTCTCAAACTCCTGACCTCAGGTGATCAGTCCGCCCTGACCTCCCAAAGTGCTGGGATTACAGGCGTGAGCCACCACACTCAGCCTCAAGCCTTTCTTCTATATTAATACTTCAAATTTCAGCAATGTTTAAATTGTGCTCTTTGCAGTTAGCAATTATGAGTTTGAGAGTGATATTGTTTAATTCTTCTAATTCCATAGTGCTTCCATAACTCCTTGATTTTATTCTATTGTTTTATTATCTTTGAGTTGTTGACTTATTATATTTGTTTTCTTATAAAGCCAAATTGCTCTAAAACATAAAGTGATTGCAAAGAACTTCTTCTATTCCTTATATTTTCTTCTAGACAGAATCTGTGCAATATACATCTAGCCTGCTTGCTTTGACTTGGGGTTTTACTTGTTGTTTCTTTTACTGTAGTGGGTTTACATTCCTGCCATGCTATTTATTTGCATTTTGCTCATGCTCGCCAGCCCTATGCGAACTTTCTATGTGGTCTGACAGAGTGGGATGACTTCTTGGCTCTCTTCTCACGGTGTCTGAGACCAGTTTAAGTTTTCTGCTGAAGACCCAGCTGGGCCCCGACTCTTGAGAGGGTATGCAGGGCAGATTTGGTTGGAAAAGTTAATCCTGCTCTCTCTTCCATTATTTTGCTATCTGTGCTGTACAAAGGATCACCCTACCTAATGCCAATGGAGATGGAAGCATCTTCTTCCCATTGCTCAGGTAACCTTGGGCTTCGGTAGATTTCTTCAGTCCCATGAGTAGCTGTAGAGCTATCCTCACTCACTCCTTTCTTCCAATATCATTTCCATGATTCCTCCCTCAGAAGAAGAAAATAAGGTCACTTTGTTCCATCTGCTTCTCTTCAAATTTGAGGCTAGTAGTGAGAATTCTTAGAATGTTATTGTCTCTCCAGTCTGGAGAAATCAGGCATTACTAGGATTCCAGTCTGTTCCAGCATCTTCTGAGTCTTTTCATAATGGTCAGGTGTTTGTTTTTTTACATTTATTGTATTATTTTATATTTCTTCATTTGATTACTGCTTATGGTGTTTTTTTTTTTTTTTTCCTACTTCCTTATTTCATTATGTTTTGGGGAAGGCATGCAGTTTTAGTCATCTTAGCCCAAAGTCTCATACTTGTCTATACGCTGTTGAATCGTACAACACGCTTCCATGTACACCCATGGTTTGAGCAATTTCTGACAAACAATTTTACTTCCTTCCTTTCTTTCCCACTCAAGAATGCATATATGAAAAGCAAGTGTTACTGTCTGACGCAGTGGATACCACAGAGTGCTCACTCAACCAGTGTTTACTGAGTGTGACAGCAACATACAGCAATGAACAAAACAGGGCAGTCTAAGCCCTTGTGGAACTTGGAGCCCATGGGAGCAGACAGATATTAATCCAAAAAAGCACACAAATAGCATTAAGTTAATTTCAGTTTTGTACGATGAAGAGATTTCCATGGATAGATGATGGTGACGCTAGCACAACAATGTGAATGTACTTAATGCCACTGAACTGTACACTTAAAAATGGTTAAGACAATACATTTTGTTATGTGTATTTCACTACAACTTTTACAAAACAAGATTAAGTATTATAAGAGGGAGATAAATGGTTCTGTGAAAGCATAGGTGGGGGTAGGTCAGGAGACCCTTCCTCCCTGAGGAAGAAATGATTAAGCTGAAATTTAGATCAACAATAGGATGGAAGTTATTACAGGGATAACCTTGAAACCACTTCAACTTATAAAAAAAGATAAATTATCCACAAATGCTGGTACTTTATTATTGGTATGGCAGGATAATATATTTGAAATATTAACCAATATTTTTCCCTATATTTGCTTTCACCTTTCTACCCTTCTCCTCTTGCCCAACCCCAAGCTGCTGGATTCGCCTATACTTGCTTTGTAGGGAGAAAGGAGGCAGCGAGGAGAAAATCACACGACCTTTGAGATTCATTCTGGATTTTGTTTTTTCAAAAAGACAGGAAATTTAAGTGCCACAAAGAGAATTTGTCGTACAGATTTTAGAGAGAAATCATGACTACAAGAGCCAGGGTCCCTCCCATTCCTAGATTTTAGAAGATTTCCCAAGCTTGAGATAGGGAGCCTAAGGGGAAGCAATGGGATGGTAGAAGTTGGGGACCAAGGGGGAAGGGGCACCTTGGGCAAACCCCAGGGAGGTACTAAAGTCCCCAGGTGGGTGTGAGGCATCCGAGAGCAGGAAAATGTTCCCATTCTCAGGGAAGATTCCTGGGAGGCAGAAAAATGCAGAAAGGACATTGTGGCCTGCTGTTTCTGGGACTGCTGGACAGAGCCATGGGTGGCCTCAGAGAATTTGCTGAACTGCAGTATGACAGAACAATTCCCATGCCCCCAAAGCATCCAGGAGATAGAGTGAGCCAATGAATCTGAAACTTAGCAGGGAGAGAAAGGATGTCTCCTAGGCAACCTGAATAAACTGATCACCAAGAACCAGATGAGTACCCGACATCTCAACAGATGCCCACGTGGCCAGGTGATGTCAAGGGCGTAACAGCTCCACACGCTCACCGAAGCCTTTATATCACCCTCTGCCCCTGCCACACAACCTGTCCCAGAACAAGAGAAATGAGTTGACTATGATGACATTTCTGGCATCCTAACAAATTGAGGAGACAAAATAAAATTAGAGGACTCATTGGAGGATAAAGCAAGCTACAAGTTTTGCTCCCTGGTTTCTAGGCTGAGATTCACAGTAAAAGAGAATTACAGCTGGGCGCGGCGGCTCAAGCCTGTAATCCCAGCACTTTGGGAGGCCAAGGCGGGCAGATCACTTGAGGTCAGGAGTTCGAGACCAGCCTGGCTGACATGGCAAAACCCCATCTCTACTAAAAATGCAAAAATTAGCTGGGTGTGGTGGCATATGCCACCCCAACTACTCAGGAGGCTGAGGCAGGAGAATGGCTTGAACCGGGAACGTGGAGGTTGCAGTGAGCTGAGATCGTGCCACTGCACTCCAATCTGGGTGACAGAGGGAGACTCTGTCTCAAAAAGGAAAAAAGAAAGAAAATTGCCTCTAACATCCTCATTATGGTTGTTAGCAATATGCCTGTGTGTCATGGCATGAATGTTTAGAAGCACTCATACAAATGTTCCCCACAGGGACATCATGTAGGCAGAGTCCAGCCCATCAGTCATGGGTGAGATCACCTGAGGGAGGGAGTTGCACCTCTCCAACAAAGAGGCCTACAAATAGCTGCCAGCCAGCCCCTGGTGCAAGACGCAGCAGACCCTGCTCGATTGTCTCAGCCCATTGAGCTGCTCTCTTCTTGCTTGTTACTTTCCATTTAGGACCTTGATAAATCTCACAGATTTCTTAATGACAGTGACTACATCTTAACTTTGGTTTCTTTTTTTTTTTAACCCCTTGCTGAAACTATGGTACATCACAGGTTCTCTCTAAATATCTGTTGAAATAAAGACTCCAGCTTTGTATCCTCTAGCTACTATAACGGCTTGTACACAGCAAATTGAATTTAAACGAACTTCAAATGACTGCTGGGAGGCCTGAGTTTAACAGTTTGGCCAGCTCTGCATGAAATTCTGGATATACCCACAGACAACCTAACGCTTTTAGATAACTTGGCCTAATTTTTAACACTCAAAATTTCAGGTCCTGCTGAGTCCTAATTTGAAAAATATTTTCAGCATCTGGAATGTAGAATACTTAATTAATCGTTCCATAGATACCCAGTTGAATAGAAGCCTAGAGGTTAAAACCTGACACTTTAAAAATATTAGACTAAGCTGTGCAGACCTCTAAATGTTGTGTTAATCTCAGAAAATGAGGCTAATGCTGTGTTCAATGCTGAGAGCCATCTGCATACGACAGACAGGTTTCAAATAGTGTGGTGATGCTGCCCTCTGGTGATGAAATATAGCAGCTGCAACATTTCAACAGAAAAACTTCTAGAAGTAGACTACTACTGCTAATGATAATTTAGCATTCTATGATAGTCATTCTATGACTCTGTAAACTTCTCAGATGTTACCAGTTTCATGTAATCCTCATAATAACCCTACTTTCAAAGATGATGCTATTATCCCCATGTTACAGATGAGAAAACTGAAGCTCAGAGAGGTTAGCACAGCAAGTTCACACTAGAGCTAGTTAAGTAAGAGAGCTGCTGTGTCTGATTCCAAAGCCCAAATGCTTTTCACTATATTATATAAATAATTTGTTGATAGCTGTGTCTACAGTGCCTTGCACATGGTGGATACTGGACACTCACTAAATATTTACTGAATGGATGAATGACAATAGCAGCAGTTATGGTTTTACAGCAGCAGTTAAAAATACAGCAAGTCTATGTCAGTACCTATCATGTGTTGGGTGCCTTCCATGTACATGTAAAATTTCATTATGCTCAACCAGGGAGAAGTTTAGAACTTGTTCTTCTACCCAGCAATCCCATTACTGGGTATATAACCAAAGGAATATGAATCATTCTGTTATGAAGACACATGCAAGCATATGTTCATTGCAGCACTATTCACAATAGCAAAGACATAGAATCAATCTAAATTTCCACAGTGATAGACTGGATAAAGAAACTATGGTAGATATACACCATGTAATACTACACAGCCATGAAAAATAACAAGATCATGTCCTTTGCGGGGACATAGATGGAGCTGGAGGCCCTTATCCTTAGCAAACTAACACAAGAACAGAAAATCAAATGCCACATGTTCTCACTTATAAGTGGGAGCTAATGATGAGAACACATAGACACATAGAGGCAAATGACACATACTGGGGTCTTGTGGTGAGTGGAGGGTGGGAGGAAGGAGGGGATCAAGAAAAACAACTAATGGATAATAGACTTAATACCTAGGTGATGAAACAATCTGTACAGCAAACCCCCATGTCACAAGTTTCCCTATGTAACAAATCTGCACTTGTACCCCTGAACTTAAAAGTTAAAAAAAAAAACAATGCACTTGTTCTGCTATATTCTTTAGCTCATTCTTTATTTTTAATGTATATACAAAATATGCATATATATATCTGTTTATATATACATCTATGTATATATATTATACTCACACACACACACACACATATATATATAAATTTTGGTAGAGACAGGGTTCTCACTATGTGGCCCAGGCTGGTCTCAAACTCCTGGCCTCAAGCAATTTCCCACCCTCAGTCTCCCAAAGGATTGGGATTACAGGCATGAGCCACTGCACCCAGCTTTATTTTTTAAAAGAATTTAAGTACACTCTCTATTTACAGGTATGTGCACTCATCATCCAATAAGAATGCATGAAAGACCTACTACTATGTGCTGAACACTGTTTAAGCTGGGGTGAGGCTTGAACAATTTGAGTGATGTGTCCAAAGCCTCGTAACCAGTGTACTGGCTTTTCCTTCGCTTCTCTAAGAGCTGGAACTGAACCACAATTCTGTAAGAATTTGCTGGGTGGTGTTTTGGGGCATGGATCTTAATTATTAACATCCTAGATTATCTAAATTACTTAAGATAGTGGCATAAAAATAGCTTTTTTAAAATGTCTGTGTTGTTTTTTAATTGTACTCATCAAAGCAGCTTTGGCAGGATTGTCCGTTATTTGTAAATCTGAACCTCAGGCAGTTTTGTCACTGTCAAGGGGGCCCCGCTTTGGAAATCATGAGCCCACAGCAGGACCTAGGATTAAAGCATAAAGACCCCAAAGTCACCACCTGTTTCCCAGCTTAGTGAGCCACTTCACAGGCAGGTAGTTAGGAAGTATGAGTGAGGAATGGGAAATTTGAGGAAAGAGCAGTTTGGGTATCTTTCCAATAGGTATTCTATTCAGGTCAAAAATAAAAATACTTGAATATATGTTATTAAACCAAAGTTCGGAGAGTGAGAAATTCAAGTCATTAAATTCCTATTTGTAGAAAAAAAAAAAAAACAGAATAATCACTAAGACTCCTGTCATCTCCAAAATATTCTAATTGAAATTAGAGGCAATTTGCCTTTCTGTTTCCTTTTCTCTGAGATCAGACAATCAATGTTAAACAGACCTTGCCATGTTCTGAAATCTCAGTCTTTGTGACTGCAAATTCATTCATTCAGTCAACAAAGATCTGTTGAATCATGCCACGTGCCCCATCTTAAGATAGCTTTGGGGTTGGATTTTACACGGAAGGAAAGCTGACATCTTGCTTTATATTCTTCCTGGGTAGTCTGAAGTCGCTGACTGTTCGCAGCCCTTTGATGAGTTCCTGGAAGTCTCTTTCTCTCTTATCTGAGGGGGGTCACAGGAGGCAAGAGAGCTTTCCTGAGGCTGAAAAGCCTCCAAAGTATAGTAGGGAATGAGCAGGGCTCCGGGGGTGAGTTAAACCATAAAGAGGACGTTCCTGCCTGAAAAGAGGTGTGAGAAGGGGACTGGCAGGAAGATCAATCTCGCGGACCCAGCTGAACAATTGCAGAACATTTCAAATCTGACGTTGAGATCTCTAAAGGTGAATCCTCACTTTCCCCCACTGTCACTGAGCTGTGTGTAAATTCTCTTCCTGAATCACTAAGGAAAGAAAATAGCACAAAACCCTCTGTGTTCTCCAAGACAACGGGCCACATTGGGAAGCCAGGGCCCCAGCATGTGGGTGGTAGTGGCTGGAAGCATATTCCAGCAGTGCTCATCGCTTCTCCTTGGGGCTCCCCAAAGTCGTCTCCGTGGGTGGCAGGGGAGTGGGAGAGTCCCACAAGGTCTATGCATGGGGAGAAACTGGTTGAAAGACTTGAGGGCAGCCTCAGGAGCCCCTACTGCCCAGATGTCACGCATACAAGAAGATACTGATTCTTTTGGTCCTCAATATTTCAGTCTAATCAGAGGATGCTTTTGAGTTACAGTTTTGGGAATACAGGGATTCTTGGCTGACTGCTAGTGGGGTATTAGAAGCTTTAACAAAGCATTGGCCCCTTATGGGTCTGTTACCCTTTCTAAAAGGAGAAGGTGAGATTAGATTATCTCAAAGGATGGATCCGGGGCTAAATTTTCACTTTGAAGAGTGAAAGAAAACAGCCAGTCTCGTTACCCCTTAGTCTTCAAAAATCAAATTCTTTAGAAGCTGCAGATTTGCAAGGACATTTCCACCTTCCAGGCTACTTTGCCCCCATCAAATTGCACAGGACATATAAGATTTGCTTTGCTGGCCGGGGACGGTGGCTCACACCTGTAATCCCAGCACTTTGGGCCGAGACAGGCAGATCACCTGAGGTCAGGAATTCGAGACCAGCCTGGCCAACATAGCAAAACCCTGTCTCTACTAAAAATACAAAATCAGCTGGGTGTGGTGGCGGGCACCTGTAATCCCAGCTACTCAGGAGGCTGAGGCAAGAGAATCGTCACTTGAACCTGGGAGACAGAGGTTGCAATGAGTCGAGATCATGCCATTACACTGCAGCCTGGGCGACAAGAGCGAAACTCCGTCTCAAAAAAAAAAAAAAAAAAAAAAATTTACTCGGCTGCTATCTACATGTCTAAAGGTCTCTCTGTTCCTATTGCTGGATTTATTAGATGTCCTATATAATTGTAGTAAGATAAAAATCTAAAGTGATGCTAGATAAATAAATAAGGCATGGCTGGGATACTAGTGCAGACAGAATGGCTTACTTGGCTGAGCCCCATAGCACCTGCCTTATTTGGGTCATTTAGTTTGTGGGTAGAAATGCCCCCTTTTAGAGAAAACGCTACTAACCATTCACTCAAAACTCTACGTAGTGTTAGATCCGAACCAATGTTTCTTAAAGTTCAAACAGCTGAAATGGTCTTCTGCAAGGCAGCCTCACCTTCAGGTCTACCTGGTAAGTTTCTGTGTACATTCCTCCTATCAATGGCTTTTTACTCAGCTCACATTTGAGAGCAACAAGCTGTTAGTCTGTTCCACTAGCAGCAACCCATCAGGCGTGTTGCGGGATCTCCAGACTCCTGAATCAATTTATTTAGAAGACAGAGCATTGTTATTTTATTTTATTTTATTTATTTTCTTTTTTGCCTCTTATCTGTAAGCCCTATCACATCTTCCTACACCTCCTATCTGTAGCTTTCCCTGCAAGACCACAGGCAGGCTCACCTCTGGCTCATGGCCTCCTGGGAGGAACTAATCCTCCCCAAACCACAATCTCATTCTAAACATTAATCTGGTTTTGTTTACTTACTTTCAATAAATATATAAGTTTCTACTCTGTCTGAACATTCTTGCTGAACTGCTTTTATTTATTTATTCACTCCTTTCTTATCTCTCTCCCAGTTTGAGGCTCCTGGCTGCCTCACATGACCTAACTGAACTCTCTCAAGCCATCCTTTCAAAAGGAATGAAAATTGAGGTCTCTCTTTTATGCCGAAGACTCTAGGATGCCTGCAGATTCCAGACCTCTGGAATCTTAGGTATCCTCCTTACATATCCATCTCCATCACCCCTGGTTGAACATACTGAGAAAGGATGACCCGGCATGCATGCAGAGAAGAGTCATTACTTGCTGTGTTCAAACATGCACGGGCACTGTGTACACACACTATGCATCACCCAGCACAGTCCTGTTTTTGTGTAGCGTGGCTTCATTCCTTTGTAATTCTACTCCCAGTGAGCCATATGACAATTTTTTTTAATTAAAAGAAATTACAAATAGTTTTTTTTTTTAATCTCTGGAAATGTTTAAGATATCTCCTGAAAGAACGGGGAAATGGGTGATTTTGAGTGTTGTGTATATCCTGCAAGGTTATAACTAAATTTGCAAAAACTCCATCCCCTTTTGAATGAGTTATAAAAACCAGCAGAAAGTGAAGTTGTCAGTAATTAGGCTGATACTTTTACGTGTCTGTGTCTGATGTCTGTCTTACTTCGTTTCTTTTTTTTTTTTTTTTTGAGACAGTCTTGCTCTGTCTCCCAGGCTGGAATGCAGTGGTGTGATCTCGGCTCATTGCAACCTCTGCCTCCTGGGTTCAAGTGATTCTCATGCCTCAACCTCCCCAGTAGCTGGGATTACAGGCATGCACCACCATGCCTGGCTAATTTTTGCATTTTTTAGTAAAGACAGGGTTTCATCATGTTACCCAGGCTGGTCTCGAACTCCTGACCTCAAACAATCTGCCTGCCTGCCTCAGCCTCCCAAACTGTCTTATTTCTTAATGGATTCTGAACTCAAAGAAGGAAGAAAAAGGTAGGCTTTATTATCTTCCTCAAATTCCAACAAGAAAAACAAACACTAAACATATAATCCATAAATTTAAAATTAACTACATATTGGGATAAGTGCCATGAAGTATAACAGGGAGACCACACCTGTTGATAATATGCACAAGCTCTTTTTCATTTGTGGGCTACATGTGGATGTTGAGCTATAAAAACCAACTGATCTGGCAAGAGAAAATGCTTATCCTTCACTTGAAAAAAATTCACACAATGTTTTGGGCGTTAGGGTTTTCTGCTAGTTTTTTTGGTATCTGGTTTGGTTTGTTGGGTGTTGGCTATTAATTTATAAGAGATTCAACCCATGTTTGTATTTAACAAGTCTTTTTTTAACACAAAAAAAGAATTTTTTAAACCCTCAATCTCTTCTTTGATCCACCCTGCTGTGATGCAAGGTGTCAGTACTGATTGCCCTGAGATGAGCAAAAGGAGATCCACTCTAGACTCCATATTTTAGGGGACACGTACTTCTGCAAGTGCCACAAATGCACTCTGGCTCAGTGTGACCTGAAACCTAAACCTAACTCATAACCAACACCAGCCAGGGTTGGGAAAGGATTCTGCGTATCTTTCCAAAGACCCTGAAACAGAAGGCAACTGTGTCTAGAAGTCTTGAAAGGCTTTGAATTGCTGATATGGTTTGGATCTGTGTCTCTACCCAAATCTCATGTTGAAATGTAATTCCCAGTGCTGGAGGTGGGACCTGGTGGAAGGTAACTGGATCCTGGCAGCGGTTTTCTCATGAATGGTTTAGCACCATAGCCCTAGTGCTGTTCCCATGATAGAGTTCTCTCGGGATCCGGCTGCTTAAAAGTGTGTAGCACTTCCCCTCGCCCTCTCTTCCTCCTTCAGCCATGTAAGATGTGCGTGCTTCCCCTTGGCCTTCTGCCATGATTGTAAGTTTCCTGAGGCCTCCCTAGAAGCTGAGCAGAGGCCAGCATCATGCTTCCTGTACAGCCTGCAGAACTGTAAGTCAATTAAACCTCTTTCCTCTATAAATTATCCAGCCTCAGATATTTATAGCACTGTGAGAATGGCCTGATAGAATTGCTCTGATGCCAATGCCAGAGGTAGACACTGCTTCAGTAAGAGACAACACAAACTGATTTATTTCTCTTAGAGAATAGAAATGTAACAAATTTTCTCAAAATATACTATCATTTTCCAGTAGTGCCAAACATCCATTTTTTTATTCACTTAATGCTCCAAGTTACAGTTCTAGAGATTCTCACAGCTTTCATGATGTTCACAGCAGTTGCATAATGGCAATAAAATATTTTGCAATATTAAACAATTCATATTACTCTTAATAGAAATAGGTCTAGACATAACAAGTACAAAGCTTGACATTGACTGTTTACGTTGGTAACTGGAGAGACAATGAATCTTGGAATTGTAAATCATTGTAGTTTTATAAAAATATTTAATGTGATTTAAATAAATTTTCAAAAAATTAAATAGAAATATTTTAACTTCATTTTAATCATTTTTATTTAAAATGTTTTTATTAATTAAAATGTACACCGTCTTTTAATTTTAGCATGTAATTTTTGATATTTCCAAAGAAATATAATTTTCTAAAAGATGTATATTTTATTACAATTTTTTATTTTCAAATTTACTTCCACTTATATTTTAAGTAAAAGTGTGTCTAAATTACATGCATTTGGAGTTTTGTTGTTTAATGCTTTGGATCATTGAGATCATGATAGAAATAAAATATACAAAAGTGGAACTCAAAAAGAAAATGAGCTAACCAGAAAATAAGTAGAAGTTCTTCAAAGAAGCAGATTGCATACATATTTTAAAACTGGAAACAAGGGAAATGAGCAAATGTCTGGCAAGTATGCCCCACAGAAAAGTCCTGGCCAGGATATTATATATTCTCTATTTAATGAAGACTTAATTACGATCAAAAAATTAAAATTAGCAAATTATTCTTATCAATTCAGTCTGCACAGGTCATATGAAATGCCTACAACCTCATATTCTTCACCAAATGAAAATGTAATTACATGTCACAAAATGTAATTTGCACATAGAAAAAGTACAATGCAATTTCTGAAAAAAAATGGATGAATAAAGAATAATTGATCATATTCAATAAAGATAAGGAAATGCCACCTCAGAACCTTATGCTGATGTTCTTAAAAGGATGACACTACATATCCAAAATTTGCTATGCATAATGATGCTTTCTGTGTCAGTAAAAGCACAATATCTTGGTTTAGTAGAAATTGTCTCACATTTTGATGCTAAAGTGAACAAAAATATAATGAAGCAAATGATCACTCTCGAGGTTAGAAAATTCAAAATGAAGCTAATAATTTAATGAGTAATATGATGAGAAAAAAACATATATAATTTTTAAAAAGATACTATTGGCTGGGCACAATGGCTCATGCCTGTAATCCCAACACTTTGGGAGGCTGAGGCAGGCAGATCTCTTGAGCCCGGGAGTTTGAGACCAGCCTGGGCAACATGGTGAAACCTTGCCTCTACAAAAAATACAAAAATTAGCCAGGTGTGGTGGTGCATGCCTGTGGTCCCAGCTACTCGGAAGGCTGAGATGGGAGAATCACCTGAGCCAGGGAGGTCAAGGCTGCAGTGAGCTGTGATCACGCTACTGTACTCCAGCCTGGGTGACAAAGTGAGTCCCTATCTAAATAAACAAATAAACAGATAGATAAGTGAAATTAAAGATACTATTATTCAGTTCAACTAGATTGTAACAGGGTCAAAATGTATGTTGATGAAGTAATATTCATTATATGTGTTGTTGAACTACTAGAAAAGGAAACAAGTCAAAACGCAACAGTATTTCACTGGTTTACATGACTGTAAAACTCACTGACATGATTGGCAAAGAATAAGGTGATTAAGCCAGAATGTTTACCAAAACTCCAAAAGGATTTCTTTGTGCCACATGTGCACATATGCACAGAGTTGGAATCTATTGCTGGGAGAAATGAGTTCGTCTGCACCTGTGGCAACACTATTCTTTGGAACAATTCAGAGATAAAATGCAGTATCTCCTGGGTTGGCCCAAAAATGAACTAACATGATGAAACACATATGAAATTAGGCCCTATACCATTATTTGACACACAATGGGAATTTGGACCAATGTTAGAACACTTAGAATCCACTAGGACAGTGTGGCAAAATAACATTCCCAAATGAGTGAATAATCACCAAAAATGAAATCAATTTTGAGTTTGTGCCATCCACATTTATTTAGTATAACCTATTGCTTAATTTTAATTTTTAAAAAATAACAAAACAAAACAGATCTAATTTGATACTTTATGTTAAAAGCATTAAACTATATATACACATATAGTTTAATTTTAGAAATTGTTTTCTTAACTGAAAAAACTGGCATAAAATATGCAACGAAGGTGATGCTTAAAGTATAAAGAATTGTTTAAAAGAAGGCCAAGCATGGTTGCTCATACCTGTAATTCCAGTGCTTTGGGACACCAAGCCAGAAGGATCTCTTGAGGCGAGGAGTTCAAGACCAGACTGGGCAATACAGTAAGACCCTGTCTCCACAAAAAAAAGGGGCGTTGCGGAGATAACTTTTAAAAATGAAATTATAACGTTTTTATGACAATGAAAGAAGATTCATGTATAAATAATTCTGAAACAAATTTCAGAAAGGCAAATCATAAATTGAGGTATATTCTTAATTGAAGAGAGATTTTAACAAATTGAGTATCAAACTGCTATTTTCAAGTTATCTTCATAATACCATAGTGTTGAAAAATTTTAAAGGAAAATACTTATTGCAACAGGACTATTCAAAAAAAACAAAAAAAGAAAAAATACTGAATGGATCTAGATACCAAAAGACAATTACAGTTGTGATACAAAAATAGTAATTTAGATGAGTTAAAATATGTAGTAATATTTTCTATGATAAAAATAATTTATCGCATAAAACCCCATAACAATGTTGTAACATGTTAGTAATATTTGTGGTTCATTTTTTAATTTAAGTAATGTCTGAAGAACTTTATTGGCAATTTAAATTATTACAGCCTCAGCAGTGAGGTTTCCCAGGTTGAAATTTTAAAACCATATAATAACTTCAATGACTCAAAAAAGATTATGTAATTTGGCATTACCATCAAGAGAACAGAAATTTTGTGGAAATCTTGATTAAACAGCATAATTGGAGATACTGCTGACATTAGGCAAGAAAAATAAAAATTTTAGAATAAATGTACAATTGGCAAATTACATATGTCTTTAATTTATGACTCACTCAAACATGCCCAACACATCAAGGGAACACCCAGGCACGTGCAATAATAATTACGGTCAGTTGTCTTTGATATTTGCCGATTTTCAGTAATATAAGACTATAACTTTGCACATTTTTTTGTGAAGGTGTATTTGTTTTGGCAGGTAGATAGGACATAATTTAACAGTTTGTTTGCTTAATTTATAACTTTTAATTTGTAAGAGACATGGTATATATAGGCCTCCATTTGTACTCATGCTCTGGGCCCTGCCAGGTGTGTGCCAGGTGTGTCTCTTGGTGGGGGACACAATGCTCAGCATCACCAATGAAAACTTCCTTTTTTGTTCCTTTTTTGCTCTTTTGTATTTAGCTTGATGCAAGTGTGCAGTCTCTTTGCAAAGCAATAGGCTTCGAAGAATGTTTGTACATGTAAATGGGTCCAAACATTATTTTTTCGTGTGACTGTTACCACAATTAATAAATCGATTATGGAATGACTGTGAAACACAACAACAGCTGGAGACAGACTTCACACTGAGATTCAAACGTGATAGAACAGGCTCCGTAAAGTGACTTCCTTCTGGATTACAGAAAGGTGGGAAAAAAGTACTTGACAGTGGAGAAGCCTGCCAAACACTACTTCAGCCAGGTTCTCAAGGTCAACATCCACAGTGACAAGCCATGTTGGCAGTATGTTTCCTCGATACGATGTGGTGGGAATGGCATTTCACCTGTGTAGTGTTCCGCACAAAAGCCATGACTCCAGTTTAATCATGAGCAAAACAGCAGACAAATGCCAACTGAGGGGCCAGATGTGGTGGCTCACGCCTGTAATCCCAGCACTTTGGGAGGCCGAGGCAGGTGGATCACCTGAGGTCAGGAGTTCAAGACCAGCCAGGCAAACATAGTGAAACCCTGTCTCTACTAAAAATACAAAAATTAGCGTGGTGGCGTGGTGGCGGGCACCTGTAGTCACAGCTACTTGGAAGGCTGAGGCAGGAGGATCGCTTGAACCCAGGAGGGCATAGGTTGCAGTGAGCCAAGATCGGACCACTGTATTCCAGCCTGGGCGACAGAGAGAGACTCTGTCTCAAAAAAAAAAAAATCCCAATTGAGGGGACATTCTGCAAAACGCCCTGCCAGTACCCCTCAAAACTGTCAATGTCATAAAAAACAAGGACCATCTGAGAAACCGTCACAGCCAATGTTGCCTAAGGAGACATGATGAAAGGTAATGTGGTATCCCGGATGGGGTTCTGGAACAGAAAAGACACGTTAGGTAAAAACTAGGGGAAGCTGAATAGAGTGAGGATTTTAGTTAATCATAACGGATCCGTTTGGTTCATTCATTGTAACAAATGCACCACACTGATATAAGATGCTAGCAATAAGGGAAAACTGAGTGTGGAATACACAGGAACTTTTCTGTAAACCTAAAACTATTCTAACATTTTAAAAGGTATTTTGTCTTTATTTTTGTTTTTTGTTTTTTTTTTTGTAAGACTTGTCCAGGTTTTGGACAGGTAAAATGGGGGAATTGTAAGGAGAGTGTATAGGCTTTAAAAGGCCATGCTGTAACAGGCAAACGATAACAGGCTTTAATCTTTTTAAAGCGTGCTGTGGGATGGGATATTGGCATTGGGCGGGGTAAGGGTTATTAGGTTTTAATGAGATGATAAGGGGTGCATGATCAGTCACCAAGGAGGGAGCAGAGGAATCCCATACCTGTGGATTAAGGTGAGGAGATACAAGGGGAGGATGGGAAGGAGGCTTTGAACTGGGGAAAAGGGCAGCAATGAGGTGTGGCTGTAGCCTAGGAATAGTCAGAGAAGCAGATAATTTAATTAAAATGTCTAGACCTAATAAGGGAACTGGGCAGGTGGGGATAACTATAAAGGAGTCCTTAAAAGAGTATTGTCCAAGTTGGCACCAGAGTTGGGGAGTTTTAAGAAGCCTGGCCGTCAATACCCACAACAGTTATGAAGGCAAAGGAAACGGGTCCTTGAAAAGAAGGTAATGTGGAGTGGGTAGCCTCTGTATTGATTAAGATGGGGACAGATTTACCCTCCAATGTGAGAGCTACCCAAATCTCGGTGTCTGTAATGGTCCAGGGGGCTTCTGAGGCAATCGGGCAGCGTCAGTCTTCAGCCACTAAGCCGAGCAGATCTGGGAAGGAGTCAGTCAGAGAGCCTTGGGCTAGAATGTTAGGGGCTCTAGAAGTGGCTGCCGGGTGAGCTGGGCAGTCTGATTTCCAGTGGGTCCCTGCACAGATGGGACACCGCTTGGGAGGAATCCCCGGCTGCGGGCATTCCTTGGCCCAGTGGCCAGATTTCTGGGACTTGAAGCAAGATCCTGATGGAGGAAGTCTTGTAGGAATGCTTGACTGCTGCGGCTTAGGCGTTTGCAGCTTAGGCATTTTGAAGTTCTTGTGTGCTGGAGGTGCAGCTGGGTTTTGTCTCACAGCAAAGGCGTGTAATTGTAACTCAGAAATGCGTTGTTGTCTGGCTGCCTCCTCTCTATTATTGCACACCTTGAAGGTGAGATTGATTAATTCCTGTTGTGGGGTTTGAGGGCCAGATTCTAGTTTTTGAAGCTTTTTTCTAATGTCAGGAGCTGACTGGGTGATAAAATGCATATTTAGAATGAGATGGCCTTCTGACCCTTCAAGGTCTAGGGCTGTAAAGCGTCTCAGGGTTGCTGCCAAATGAGCCATGAACGGGGCTGGGTTTTCATCTTTACCTTGGGTAGTTTCTTTAAGCTTGTCATAATTAACAGCTTTGTAAGCTGCTTTTTAAGCCCTTCAACTAGGCAGGAAATCATGTAATCTTGCTTAGCTATACTTGGGGAACCTGCCTGATAGTTCCACTGGGGATCCTCTCAGGGAGCTGCTCTAATGCCTTCCTGGAGGTCTGGCTCATGGAGCCAACAGTTATCAGTGTGAGATTGTGCCAGAGAAAAAACTCTTTCCCGTTCATCTGGGAGAGGGTAGAAGTTAGGATGACATTTAAGTCACTCCAGGTTAAATTGTAGGACAGAGTTAGACATTGGAATTCCTGTATATATTTAGTGGGGTCTGATGAGAAAGAATCTAAATGCTGACTGATCTGAGAGAGGTCTGATAGAGAAAAAGGCACATGTACCCTGACTATGCCTTCAACTCCAGCCACCTCTCTAAGGAAATTCTTGGGCAGGTGGGGAAGAGCTAGTCACAGAACCAAACTGTAAGCTGGATTAGGTGTGAGGAGCGGGGGTGATAGAAGGATTATAGGGTGGAGGAGTGGAGGCTAAGGAAGAATTGGGACCTGGCTCAGCCTGATGACAAGCAGCCTGGGGAGGAGGGGAGAGGTCAGATGGGTCTGCAGAAAAGGAAGATTAGAAAGACTCAGCGACACTTGGGGTTGGGACTAAGGGTACAGGTGGGAGGGAAAGAAGGAGAATTGGGGAGGAATCGCACTGGGAACAGAGACTAGGGAGGGAACAAAATGTGAAAAAATACCTGGATGTAAGGCATCTCAGACCATTTGCCCATTTTTCGACAAAAATTATCTAGGTCTTGTAGGATGGAGAAATCGAAAGTGCCATTTTCTGGCCATTTAGAGCCATTGTCAAGTTTGTATTGGGGCCAAGAGGTGTTGCAGAAGAAAATAAGGCATTTAGGTTTTAGGTCAGTTGTGAATTGAAGAGGTTTTAAGTTTTTGAGAACACAGGCTAAGGGAGAAGAGGGAGGAATGGAGGGTGGAAGGTTGCCCATAGTGAAGGAGGCAAGCCCAGAGAAAAGAGAAAGTAGAGACACAGAGAGAAGGGGTGGTAGGTGCTTGCCCCACAGGAAAGTGGAAAAGGGGTAGAGACATGGAAAGAAGGGGTGGGGGTGCTTGCCCCCCAGAAAAGCGGTGCTTGCCCCTAAGGATGAAGGACCAAGGCAGGCATCCCCGCGTGATCAGACACCTCTGAAACGTGGGTGAATAATCAAGCAGGCATCCCCGCCTGATTAAACACCAAGAGAAGACTGTCTTCCTGAGTCCGTGACCAGCGCCGGAGTTTCGGGTTCACGGATGAAATGCGTCTCCTATCTCTACCAGAAAAGGGAAGGAACTGAAATTATGAGAAGGGAGACATTGAAAGATGGTGCCAAGATTCAAAGGAGAAAGAGGTTGAGGGATAGAGAGGTTGGAGAAGAGAGTAAAAAGAGGCCGCTTACCCAATTTAAAATTGGTGAGATGTTCCTTGGGCTGGTTGGTCTGAGGACCCGAGGTCATAAGTGGATCTTTCTCACGCAGTAAAGAGCAGGAGGACAGGGGATTGATTACCCAAGGGAGATCCCCCGATCTGAGTCACGGCACCAAATTTCACTCACATCCGTGTGAAGAGACCACCAAACAGGCTTTGTGTGAGCAATAAGGCTGTTTATTTCACCTTTCAGCAGGCAGGCTGAGTCTGAAAAGAGAGTTAGCAAAAGGAGATGGGGTGGGACTGTTTTATAGGATTTGGGTAGGTAATGGAAAATTACCATCAAAGGGGGTTGTTCTTTGGCGGGCAGGGGCAGGGGACACAAGGTGCTCAGCAGGGGAGCTTCTGAGCCAGGATGAGCCAGGAGAAGGAATTTCACAAGGTAGTGTCATCAGTTAAGACAGAAACAGGCCATTTTCACTTCTTTTGTGATTCTTCAGTTACTTCAGACCATCTGGATGCATACATGCAGGTCACAGGGGATATGATGGCTTAGCTTGGGCTCAGAGGCCTGACAGTACTATCTTATAGTTCTGGATATTAGAAGTCCAAAAATAGTCAGGTGCAGTGGCTCACACCTTTTGTGTCAACTACTTGGAGGCTGAGGTGGGCGGATCACTTGAGCCCAGAAGTTCAAGACCAGCCTGGACAACATAGTGAGGTCTCATCTCTTTCAAAAAGTGAAAAAAGTTAGCCAAGTGTGGTGGCATGCACCTGAAGTCCAGCTACTCAGGAGGTGGAGGTAACAGGGTGGCTTGAGCCCAAGAGATCGAGGATGCATTGCGCCATGTGTGCACCATTGCACTCCAACCTGGGCAACAGAGCAAGACCTCACCTCTTAAAAAATATTAAAAATAATTTTTGTAACATCCAAAAATGGATCTTACAAAGGTAAAATCAGGAAGTTGTCAGGGCTGTGCTCCTTCTGGAGGCTCTAGAGGATAACCATTCCTTACCTTTTCCGGGTTCTAGAAATTGCCTGCATTCCTTGGTTCACAGCCTTCCAGCAATGGCACCACTCCAACCTCTGCTTGCATCATCACATCTTCTCCTTTTGACTTTGACCCTCCTGCTTTCCTCTTATAAGAACACTTGTGATTACATTTAGAACCCATCTGGAAAATACAGGAGAATCTCCCCATCTCAAGAAACTTAATGCAATCATATTAGCAAAGTTTTTTGGCCATGTAAAGAAACATATTCACTAGTTTGAGATTAGAACATGAACCTCTTTGAGGAGGAGGCATTATTCTGCCTAGCACAAAGCATAATTCACACACAGTAAAATGCCTGGATCTTAAACATGCAATTCCATGAGTTTTGATAAATATGTATACTCATGTTACTCACACATGAATGAGATTATAGAAGATTTTCATTACACAAAAATTCCCTCCTGCCCCTTTCCAGTCAGTTTTTCCCCCGCCCACCCTTACCCCAAGCGACTGCTTTTCTAATCTTTATTGCTACAGATTAACTTCACTTTTTTTTTTTTTTGACAGAGTCTCACTCTTGTCTCCCAGGCTGGAGTACAGTGACGTGATCTCGGCTCACTGCAACCTCTGCCTCCCAGATTCAAGCAATTCTCCGGCCTCAGCCTCCTGAATAGCTGGGATTACAGGTGCTTGCCACCGTGCCCGGCTAATTTTTGTACTTTCAGAGAAGACGGGGTTTCACCATGTTGGCCAGGTTGGTCTTGAACTCCTGACCTCAGGTGATCCACCCGCCTTGACCTCCCAAAGTGCTGGGATTACAGGTGTGAGCCACCGCACCCAGCCAGCTTCACCTATTCCTGAGCTCCGTATGAGTGGAATCATTATGTGCTCTTTTCTGTCTGGTTTCTTTCACTTAGCATAATGTTTTATGTTTCATTCAGCACAAGATGCATCCATGATGTTGCACATATCATTAGTTCTTTCCTTTTTATTGCCAAGTAGTATTTCATTGTATGAATATACCACAGTTTATCTCTTCACCAGAAGGTAGACATTGAGTTTTTCCAAGATCTTCACTATTATAAAATGATATTGCGAATATAGCTTCTGTCAACATTTTCGCATGAGATGTTTTGTGGATAAATGATTTCATCTCTCTTGAACAAATACTTAATAATAAAAAATGCTGGGCTATAGGGTAGGAATACATTAAAATTTATAAGATATACTGCCAAACAATTTTTCACAGTTGTACACATTTACAGCTCTATTAGTTTTATCTGAGAGTTCCAATTGCTCCATATCCTCATCAACATTTCACATTGTCAAGCTTTTAAATTTTAGCCATTCTAGCTGAGGTAAGTGATATTTCATTATGATCTTAACTGGCTTTTCCTTAATGACTAATGAAGTTGAAAACCTTCTCATGTTTCTGCCTGCATATTTTCTTTGCGAGGTGCCCGTTCAAATCATTCCCATTTTTTTGTGTGTGTTTTTATTATTGAGTTCTTGTATTTATAGTATGGGTTATATCATATTTATATTGCTTACATTATTTAATACATATTCAGATTGCATGTTTTATTCTACATAGTATTTATAATATATTCATTATAATTTATTGAGTTTTTCATATATCTTAGAAACATGCTCTCTTTAAAATATATGTACTACAAATATTTTTTCCTATTTTTTTGTGGCTCATTTATTCATTTACTCAGAGATCTGAATAGAGAGAGATAGATATAGAAATGACTATAGATGTGTGTGACTGTGTACGTGTGTGTATGTATGCGTATGTACACACTCACATACATCTATAACCCCCCCCACACACACACACAAGAGGAGCACATACATATATATTTCCCAGTTCTATCTGCTAAGAGATTTTAGAGGCAATAACACCTCAGTAACAATAAGCACTCCACGGATATAAATACCATTTTCCACTGAAGGGAGAGCAGGGCTCCTTGGAGAAATGGTTGATGTCAGGGCTGGGTCAGGGAAAGTAGAAAAAAATGTAAATAGTACAAAAATGTAAGGATGTGCTCAAGGAATGACGGGAATATGTCACAAAGATATAGGTGTTGGGGGCATGCCCAAGATGGCTGAATAGGAACAGCTCCAGCCTCCAGCTCCCAGCGTGAGTGACACAGAAGACAGGTGATTTCTGCATTTTCAACTGAGGTACCAGGGTTCATCTCACTGGGGAGTGCTGGTCAATTGGTGCTGGTCAGCTGGTGCAGGACATAGGCATGGGCAAGGACTTCATGTCTAAAACACCAAAAGCAACGGTAACAAAAGCCAAAATTGACAAATGGGATCTAATTAAACTAAAGAGTTTCTGCACAGCAAAAGAAACTACCAACAGAGTGAACAGGCAACCTACAGAATGGGAGAAAATTTTTGCAATCTACTCATCTGACAAAGGGCTAATATCCAGAACCTATAAAGAACTCAATCAAATTTACAAGAAAAAAACAAACAACCCCATCAAAAAGTGGGCAAAGGATATGAACAGACACTTCTCAAAAGAAGACATTCATACAGCCAACAGACACATGAAAAAATGCTCATCATCACTCACCATCAGAGAAATGCAAATCAAAACCACAATGAGATACCATCTCACACCAGTTAGAATGGCAATCATTAAAAAGTCAGGAAACAACAGGTCCTGGAGAGGATGTGGAGAAATAGGAACACTTTTACACTGTTGGTGGGACTGTAAGCTAGTTCAACCATTGTGGAAAACAGTGTGGCAATTCCTCAAGGATCTAGAACTAGAAATACCATTTGACCCAGCCATCCCATTACTGGGTATATACCCAAAGGATTATAAGTCATGCTGCTATAAGGGCACATGCACATGTATGTTTATTGCAGCACTATTCACAATAGCAAAGACTTGGAATCAACCCAAATGTCCATCAGTGACAGACTGGATTAAGAAAATGTGGCACATATACACCATGGAATACTATGCAGCCATAAAAAAGGATGAGTTTGTGTCCTTTGTAGGGACATGGATGCAGTTGGAAACCATCATTCTCAGCAAACTATCGCAAGAACAGGAAACCAAATATCGCATGTTCTCACTCATAAGTGGGAACTGAACAATGAGATCACTTGGACACAGGAAGGGGAGCATCACACACCAGGTCCTATTGTGGAGAGGGGGAAGGGGGAGAGAGAGCGTTAGGAGATATACCTGATGTAAATGACGAGTTAATGGGTGCAGCACACCAACAAGGCACATGTATATATATGTAACAAACCTGCACATTGTACACATGTACCCTAGAACTTAAAGTATAATAATAAAAATAAAATAAAATAAAATAATAAAATAAAATAAAATAAAACCAAAAGCAAAAAGATATAGGTGTCCCTTTGAAGGGGTACCCACTGGTCAAATCTGAAATAATCTGATGATAGTGAAGAATTATAACCTATTGAATAAAGTAAGAATCTAAGAGTCCACACCAATGTAAATTAGTTAATTAAATGAATAAATAAATAAGGTAAGAAAGTTCTGCTACAGGAGAAAGCCAATGATAAACATAGGAGGAATGATAGAAAATCACCATCTGGCAGCCATCATAGTTATTCATTCAGGCAAGAATCACGAATATATACGGTAAATTAGTGGGTACATGTTTGAGAACTCATGAGATAGTTACATAGTCTTAAAGTATCCCCTACAAGATACTTATTAATTACAAAAGGTATAATACAGTGAAAACACCTCTATACCTAATTGATCAAAATAATCATTGCCAGAATAGGAACTAGCCAACAGCATTTGCCTCCTGATACGGTGCACTGAGAATTCAGAATCATTTTTGTGGTGTTCTTACCAAAAGTCCATAACCTGAATCTAATCATGACACAAACTGAAATTAGCACGTTTTACAAAATTACTGGGTTATGCACTTTCAAAATGCCAGTGTCATGAGACTCAGGAAAATGTACACAGACACACACTCTCTCACACACATACTCCCCTCAAGAACTGTTTCAGGTGAAAGAAAACTAATGAGATGTGACTAACTGGACACACTTTATGATCCTGGATATTCTTTTTTTAGGAAGGACATCATTATGGCAAGTTGGTGCAATCTGAATAAAGTCTGTAGGTTAGACAATAGTATTGGATCAGCATTAAGTGCCTGACTTTGACAACAGTACTGCAGTTGTGTACAAGAATTGCTTGTTTTCAGGAAATGCACACTAACATAATTGGGGGGAAAGTATCATGTCTGCAACCTACTCTCAACTCTTTTGCTGTTTGTTTTAATCACATATGTGTGAGCCTATGAAAAAAATTTTCATGTATTTACATAAACTATATCTTTATATATCACATATATTTTGTCAACTGCAGCCCTTTGCTTTCCATTTATGTAATGTCAACATGGCATAGCTGGGAGAATAGGAAATGGTTCAAAAGCCTTGTTTTGCATCATGAATGTTTTCTAAACTTACTCTCAAGTAATTTGCATTTACAGTAATATTATTTCCCTTGTTTGAAGATCTTTTTCTTAACTGCTATTTTGTACTTATCTATCTCCATTTCTTTTTTATTTTTTAAGAAATTCCACTACATATATATATATAATTACACTTTAAGTTCTGGGATACATGTGCGGAACATGCAGGTTTGTTACATAGGTATACGTGTGCCATGGTGGTTTGCTGCACCCATCAACCTATCACCTACATTAGACATTTCTCCTAATGCTATCCCTCCCCTAGCCCCGCATCCCACAACAGGCCCCAGTGTGTGATGTTCCCCTCCCTGTGTCCACGTGTTCTCATTGTTCAACTCCCACTTATGAGTGAGAACATGCAGTGTTTGGTTTTCTGTTCCTTTGTTAGTTTGCTGAGAATGATGATTTCCAGCTTAATCCATGTCCCTGCAAAGGACACGAACTCAACCTTTTTTATGGCTGCATAGTATTCTATGATGTATATATGCCACATTTTCTTTATCCAGTCTATCATTGATGGGCATTTGGGTTGGTTCCAAGTCTTTGCTATTGTGAATAGTGCTGCAGTAAAGATACGTGTGCATGTGTGTTTACAGTAGAATGATTTATAATCCTTTGGGTATATACCCAGTAATGGGATTGCTGGGTCAAATGGTGTTTCTGGTTCTAGATCCTTGAGGAATCGCCACACTGTCTTCCACAATGGTTGAACTGATTTACACTTTCATCAACAGTGTAAAAGCATTCCTAATTCTCCACATGCTCTCCAGCATCTGTTGTTTCCTGACTTTTTAATGATCACCATTCTAACTGGCATGAGATGGTATCTCATTGTGGTTTTGATTCGCATTTCTCTAATGATCAGTGATGAGCTTCTTTTCACATGTTTCTTGGCCACATAAATGTCTTCTTTTGAAAAGTGTCTGTTCATATCCTTCACCCACTTTTTGTGGGGTTGTTTTTTTCTTGTAAATTTGTTTAAGTTCCTTGCAGATTCTGGATATAAGCCCTTTGCCAGATGGATAGATTGCAAAAATTTTCTCCCATTCTGTAGGTTGCCTGTTCACTCTGATGATAGTTTATTTTGCTGTGCAGGAGCTCTTTAGTTTAATTAGATCCCATTTGTCAATTTTGGCTTTGTTGTCATTCCTTTTGGTGTTTTAGTCATGAAGTCTTTGCCCATGCCTATGCCCTAAACGGTATTGCCTAGGTTTTCTTCTAGGGTTTTTATGGTTTTTACGTCATATGTTTAAGTCTTTAGTCCATCTTGATTTACTTTTTGTATAAGGTGTAAGGAAGGGGTCCAGTTTCAGTTTTCTGCATGTGGCCAGCCAGTTTTCCCAACACCATTTATTAAATAGGGAATCCTTTCCCCATTGCTTGTTTTTGTCAGGTTTGTCAAAGATCAGGTGGTTGTAGATGTGTGGCATTATTTCTGAGGCCTCTGTTCTGTTCATTGGTCTATATATCTGTTTTGGTACCAGCACCATGCTTTTTGGTTACTTGTAGCCTTGTAGTATAGTTTGAAGTCAGGTAGTGTTATGCCTCCACCACTGTTCTTTTTGCTTAGGATTGTCTTGGCCATATGGGCTCTTTTTTGGTTCCATATGAAATTTAAAGTACTTTTTTCTAATTTTGTGAAGAAAGTCAATGGTAGATATAATCCATAAATTACTTTGGGCAGTATGGCCATTTTCACAATATTGATACTTCCTATCCATGAGCATGGAATGTTTTTCCATTTGTTTATGTCCTTTCTTATTTCCTTGAGCAATGGTTTGTAGTTCTCCTTGAAGAGGTCCTTTACATCCCTTGTAAGTTGTATTGCTGGGTATCTTATTCTCTTTATAGCAATTGTGAATGGGAGTTCACTCATGATTTGGCTCTCTGTCTATTATTTGTGTATAGGAATGCTTGTGATTTTTGTACATTGATTTTGTATCCTGAGACTTTGCTGAAGTTGCTTATCAGCTTAAGGAGCTTGGGGGCTGAGATGGTGGGGTTTTCTAAATATACAATCATGTCATCTGTAAACAGAGACAATTTGACTTCCTCTCTTCCTATTCCAATACCCTTTATTTCTTTCTCTTTCTGATTGCCCTGGCCAGAACTTTCAATACTATGTTGAAGAGAAGTGGTGAGAGAGGGCATCCTTGTCTTGTGCTGGTTTTCAAAGGGAATGCTTCCAGCTTTTGCCCATTCAGTATGATATTGACTGTGGGTTTGTCATAGATAACTCATTATTTTGAGATACATTGCATCAATACCTAGTTTATTGAGACTTCTTAGCATGAAGCAGTGTTGAATTTTATCGAAGGCCTTTTCTGCAACTATTGAGATAATCATGTGGATTTTGTCATTGGTTCTTTTTATGTGATGGATTATGTTTATTGATTTGCATCTATTGAACCAGCCTTGCATCCCAGGGATGAAGCTGACTTGATCGTGGTGGATAACCTTTTTGATATGCTGCTGAATTTTGTTTGCCAGTATTTTATTGAGGATTTTCACATGGATATTCATCAGGGATATTGGATTGAACTTTTCTTTTCTTGTTGTTGTGTCTTTGCCAGGTTTTGGTATCAGGATGATGCTGGCCTCATAAAATGAGTTAGGGAGGAGTCTCTCTTTTTCTATTATTTGGAGTAGTTTCAGAAGGAATGGTACCAGCTCCTCTTTGTACCTTTGGTAGAATTCAGCTGTGAATCCATCTGGTCCTGGACATTTTTTGGTTGGTAGGCTATTAATTACTACCTCAATTTCAGAACTTGTTATTGGTCTATTCAGAGATTCGACTTCTTCCTGGTTCATTGTTGGGAGGGTGTATGTATCCAGGAATCTATCCATTTCTTCTAGACTTTCTAGTTTATTTGCATAGACATAAACTAGATGTTTATAGTATTCTCTGATGGTAGTTTGTATTTCTGTGGGATCAATGGTGATATCCCCTTTATCATTTTTTATTGTCTATATTTTTTTCTTCTCTCTTTTCTTCTTTATTAGCCTGGCTAGCACTCTATCTATTTTGTTAATCTTTTCAAAATACCAACTCCTGGACTCATGGATTTTTTTAAGGGTTTTTCACGTTTCTATCTCCTTCAGTTCTGCTCTGATCTTTGTCTTCTGCTAGCTTTCAAATTTGTTTGTGCTCGCTTCTCTAGTTCTTTTAATTATGATGTTGTGGTGTTGATTTTAGATCTTTCCCACTTTCTCCTGTGGGCATTTAGTGCTATAAATTTCCCTCTAAACACTGTTTTAGCTGTGTCCCAGAGTTTCTGGTACATTGTGTCTTTGTTCTCATTGGCTTCAAAGAACTTATTTATTTCTGCCTTAATTTCATTATTTACCCAGTAGTCATTTAGGAGCAGGTTGTTCAGTTTCCATGTAGTTGTGCAGTTTTGAGTGAGTTTCTTAATCCTGAGTTCTAATTTGATTGCACTATGGTCTTAGAGGCTGGTTATGATTTCTGTTCTTTTGCATTTGCTAAGTAGTGCCTTACTCCCAATTACATGGTCAGTTTTAGAATAAGTGTGATGTGGTGCTGAGAAGAATGCATATTCTTTTGTTTGGAGTGGAGAGTTCGGTAGATGTCTGTTAGGTCTGCTTGGTCCAGAGCTGAGTTCAAGTCTTGAATAACTTTGTTAATTTTCTGTCTTGTTGATCTAATATTGACAGTGAGGTGTTAAAGTCTCCCACTATTATTGTGTGGGAGTTTAAGTCTCTTTGTAGGTCTCTAAGAACTTGCTTTATGAATCTGGGTACTCCTGTATTAGGTGCATGTATATTTAGGACACTTAGCTCTTCTTGTTGTGTTGATTCCTTTACCATTATGTAATGTCCTTCTTTGTCTCTTTCGATCTTTGTTGGTTTAAAGTCTGTTTTATCAGAGACTAGGATTGCACCCCTGCTTTTTTTTTTTCTTTCCATTTGCTTGGTAAATATTCCTCCATCCCTTTATTTTGGGCCTATGTGTGTCTTTCAACATGAGATGGGTCTCCTGAATACAGCACATCAATTGGTCTTGATTCTTTATCCAATTTGCCAATCTATATCTTTTAATTGAGGCATTTAGCCCATTTACATTTAAGGCTATTATTGTTATGTTTGAATTTGATCTTGTCATTATGATGCTAGCTGGTTATTTTGCCTGTTGGTTGATGCAGTATCTTCATGGTGTCAATGGCCTTTACAATTTCGTATGTTTTTGTGTGGCTGGTACCAGTTTTTCCTTTCCACATTTAGTGCTTCCTTCAGGAGCTCTTGTAAGGCAGGCCTGGTGGTGACAAAATCTCTCAGCACTTGGTTGTCTGTAAAGGATTTTATTTCTCCTTCGCTTATGAAGTTTAATTTGGCTGGATATGAAATTCTGGGTTGAAAATTCTTTTCATTAAGAATGTTGAATATTGGCCCCCACTCTCTTATGGCTTTTAGGGTTTCTGCAAATAAATCCACTGTTAGTCTGATAGGCTTCCCTATGTGGGTAACCTGACATTTCTCTCTGGCTGCCCTTAACATTTTTTCCTTCATTTCAACCTTGCTGAAACTGACGATTATGTCTTGGGGTTGCTCCTCTCAAGGAGTACTTTGTGGTCTTCTCTGTATTGCCTGAATTTGAATGTTGGCCTTTCTTGCTAGGTTGGGGAAGTTCTCCTGGATAAGGTTGTGAAGAGTGCTTTCCAACTTGGTTCCATTCTCCCCGTCACCTTCAGGTACACCAGTCAAACATAGGTTTGGTCTCTTCCCATAGTCCCATATTTCTTGGCAGCTTCATTCATTCCTTTTCATTCTTTCTTCTCTAATCTTGTCTTCATGCTTTATTTCATTAAGTAGATCTTCAATATCTGATATCCTTTCTTCTGCTTTATCAGTTCGGCTACTGATACTTGTGTATGCTTCACTAAG
Source organism: Rhinopithecus roxellana (assembly GCF_007565055.1). NCBI lineage: Eukaryota > Metazoa > Chordata > Mammalia > Primates > Cercopithecidae > Rhinopithecus > Rhinopithecus roxellana. Next base: position 139,772,966 of record NC_044553.1, on the reverse strand, counting down.
TTCTCATGCTATGTTTTTCAGTTCCATCAGGTCATTTATGTTTTTCTCTGAACTGATTATTCTGGTTAGCAATTCCTCTAACCTTTTTTCAAGGTTCTTAGCTTCCTTGCATTGGGTTAGAACATGCTCCTTTAGCTCAAAGGAGTTTGTTATTACCTACCTTCTGAAGCCTACTTCTGTCAATTAGTCAAACTCATTCTCCATCCAGTTTTGTTCCTTTGCTGGCAAAGAGTTGTGATCCTTTGAAGGAGAAGAGGCATTCTGGTTTTTGGAATTTTCAGGCTTTTTGTGCTGGTTTTTTCTCATCTTCATGTATTCATCTACCATTGGTCTTTGATGTTGGTGACCTTCAGATGGGGTCTCTGAGTGGGCATTCTTTTTGTTGATGTTGATGCTATTCCTTTCTGTTTGTTAGTTTTCCTTCTAACAGTCAGACCCCTCTGCTGCAGGTCTGCTGGAGTTTGCTGGAGGTCCACTCCAGACTTTGTTTTCCTAGGTATCACCAGCAGAGGCTGTAGAACAGCAAAGATTGCTGCCTGTTCCTTCCTCTGGAGGCTTTGTCCCAGAGGGGCACCCACCAGATGCCAGCCAGAGCTCTCCTGTGTGAGGTGTCTCCCATTCAGGAGGCATGAGAGTCAGGGACCCACTTGAGGAGGCAGTCTGTCCCTTAGCAGAGCTCGAGTACTGTGCTGGGAGATCCGCTGTTCTCTTCAGAGCCAGCAGGCAGGAACATTTAAGTCTGCTGAAGCTGCACCCACAGCCACCCCTTCCCTCAGGTTCTCTGTCCCAGGGAGATGGGAGTTTTATCTATAAGCAACTGACTGGGGCTGCTGCCTTTCTTTCAGAGATGCCCTGGCCGGAGAGGAGGAATCTAGAGAGGCAGTCTGGCAACAGCCAAGCTGCAGTGGGCTCCACCCAGTTCAAACTTCCCTGCAGCTTTGTTTACACTGTGAGGGGAAAACTGCCTACTCAAGCATCAGTAATGGCAGACACCCCTCCCCCCACAAAGCTCGAGCATCCCGAGTCGACTTCAGACTGCTGTGCTGGCAGCAAGAATTGAAAGCCAGTGGATCTTAGCTTACTGGGTGCCGTGGGGGTGGGATCCACTGAGCTACACCACTCGGTTCCCTGGCTTCAGCCCCCTTTCCAAGGGAGTGAATGGTTCTGTTTCGCTGGCGTTCCAGGATCCACTGGGGTATGAAAAAAAACTCCTGGGCTACTCTCTTTGTATGGGCTCTCTGTTTTCACTCTATTTCACTCTATTAAATCTTGCAACTGCACCCTTCTGGTCCGTGTTTGTTATGGCTCAAGCTGAGCTTTCGCTCACCATCCACCACTGCTGTTTGCCACTGTAGCAGACCCACCACTGACTTCCATCCCTCCGGATCCGGCAGGGTGTCTGCTGTGCTCCTGATCCAGCAAGGTGCCCATTGCCACTCCTGATCAGGCTAAAGGCTTGCCATTGTTCCTGTACCGCTAAGTGCCTGGGTTTGTCCTAATCGAGCTGAACACTAGTCACTGGGTTCCATGGTTCTCTTCCGTGACCCATGGCTTCTAATAGAGCTATAACACTCACTGCATGGCCCGAGATTCCATTCTTTGGAATCCGTGAGGCCAAGAACCCCAGGTCAGAGAACACGAGACTTGCCACCATTCTGGAAGTGGCCTGCTGCCATTTTGGAAGCGGCCCACCACCATCTTGGGAGCTCTGGGAACAAGGACCCCCCTGGTAACATTTTGGTGACCATGAAGGTACCTCCAAAGAGGTGAGTAATATTGGACCACTTTTACTTGCTATTCTGTCTTATCTTTCCTTAGAATTGGAGGAAAATAGGCCGGGCGTGGTGGCTCAAGCCTATAATCCCAGCACTTTGGGAGGCCGAGACGGGCAGATCACGAGGTCAGGAGATCGAGACCATCCTGGCCTACATGGTGAAACTCCGTCTCTATTAAAAAATACAAAAAACTAGCCGGGCGAGATGGCGGGCGCCTGTAGTCCCAGCTACTCGGGAGGCTGAGGCAGGAGAATGGCATAAACCCAGGAGGCGGAGCTTGCAATGAGCTGAGATCCAGCCACTGCACTCCAGCCCGGAAGACAGAGCGAGACTCTGTCTCAAAAAAAAAAAAAAAAAAAAAAAAAGAATTGGAGGAAAATACCAGACACCCGTTAGCCAGTTATAAACAATTAGCGTGGCTGCCAGACTTAAGACTCGGGTGTGAGGTTTTCTGGGGAAGGGCATTCTAACAAGCCCCAACCCCTCTGGGTTGCAGACATTGGTCTGCCTGGAGCCAGCTTCCACTTTCAATTTTCTTGGGGAAGCTGAGGGCCGAATAGAGGCAGAAAGCTGTCGTCCCAGACTCCTGGCAGTAGCTGGTTGAGATCATGGCTTAGCCAGAAGTCTCTACTCAACAATCACCCACCCATGTGTGTGCTCCTACCTTTCCTTCTGACCCATCCTCCTGGGTCCCAACCATGACTTTCTTGAAACTGTAGCCCTAAAATTCTCCTTACCTCTGAATCTACTTCCTCTGATCCCTGCCTCCTAGGCACTAATGGTTCAGACTTTCATTTCCTCTAGCAAGTTGTACCTCCAAAGGAATCTAAGGAAGCGCTATGCTGTGTCCTTAGGCACTTAGGCTATAACCCAGGGAGTCTTATCCCTGGTGTCCCTCCCGATTTAGGTATACAGCTCTCAACATGGGCAGTTATGTGGGACCCATTCCCCACCGCCCTTGCCAGGGCCCCAAGTTTGTAATGGCTAAGAGAGAGAGAGATGGGGAGAGAGAGAGAGAGAGAGACGGAGAGAGAGACAAAGAGGGAGTCAAAGAGAAAAAGAAAGGAGAAGATAGAAATAGTAAAAAAAAAAAAAAAAAAAAAAAAAGAGAAGAAAAAAGAAAAAAGAAAAAAAAAGTGTGCCTCTTTCCTTTAAAAGCAGGGGTAAATTTAAAACCTGTAATTGATAGTTGAAAGTCTTGTCCATGACCCTATAACACTCCAGTACCACTTTGTTGTCAGTTTAAATAAAGGCGTAGCCCGAAAGCACTGAGGCCACTGACAACCCATAGCCTTCCTATCAAAAATCCTTAACCCAGTAACCACAGATGGGCCAAATGCATTCAGTCAGTAGCAGCAACTGCCTTGCTAAAAGTAGAAAAGTAACTTTTAGAGGAAACCTCATTGTGAGCACCCCTCACCAGTTCAGAATTATTCTAACTCAAAAAGGTAGCTTACTAACTCAAAAATCTTAAAGTATGGGGCTATTCTGTTAGAAAAGGGTAATGTAACTCCAACCACGGATAATTCCCCTCCAACCACGGATAATTCCCTTAACCCAGCAGATTTCCTAACAGGGGATTTAAATCTGAATTACCATACAAAGGTCCAACCAGACCTAGGAGGAACTCCCTTCAGGACAGGAAGATAGACGGTTCCTCCCAGGTGATTGAGGAAAAAACCACAATGGGTATTCAGTAATTGATAACGGAGACTCTTGTGGAAGCAGAGTTAGAAAAATTGCCTAATAATTGGTCTTCTCAAAGGTACGAGCTGTTTGCACTCAGCCAAGCCTTAAAGTATTTACAGAATCAAAAAATTATCTCAATCCTGACTCAAAAGGTTGCTACACCCTTTCTGAAACAAATTTGCATAAGAACAGTTGTTTATGGGAATGCATCTCGATGGGGCAGCTGGGTTGTTATGAAATATTCAGGAACCCAGTCCAGCTCTAGGACTCACTCCTGAGCGCAAAGGCAATGTTGGGCACGCTGCTAAAGGACCACTAGAATCCAGCAGCTGGGACCCCTTTCTTTGTGGTAAAGAAAGGTGGGAAAACAGGTGCAGGACTGCTACATCGGTGAACATAACTAATCCGATAAGCAGAGGTCCGTGAGTGGTTACGCACCCTGGAAAGTAATAAGAAGCATTAGGACCATAGAGAACACTCTATGACTAATGCTCATCGGAAATTGACTAGGGATGCTGGCATCCCTACGTTCTGTTTTCAGATGGGAAACCTTCTCCCCAAGGCAAAAACACCCCTAAGATGTATTCTGGAGAATTGGGACCAATTTGACCCTCAGAGGCTAAGAAAGAAATGACTTATATTCTTCTGCAGTACCACATGGCCACGATATCCTCTTCAATGGGGAGAAACCTGGCCTCCTGAGGGAAGTATAAATTATAACACCATCTTACAGCTAGACCTCTTCTGTAGAAAGGAGGGCAAATGGAGTGAAGTGCCATATGTGCAAACTTTCTTTTCATTAAGAGACAACTCGCAATTATGTAAAAAGTGTGGTTTATGCCCTACAGGAATCCCTCAGAGTCTACCTCCCTATTCCAGCGTCCACCTGACTCCTTTCCCAACTAATAAGGACCCCCTTTAACCCAAACGGTCCAAAGGAGATAGACAAAGGGGTAAACAATGAACCAAAGAGTGTCAATATTCCCCGATTATGCCCCCTCCAAGCAGTGGGAGGAGGAGAATTCAGCCCACCCAGAGTGCATGTACCTTTTTTTCTCTCAGACTTAAAGCAAATTAAAACAGACCTAGGTAAGTTCTTAGATAACCCTGATGGCTATATTGATGTTTTTACAAGGGTTAGGACAATCCTTTGATCTGACATGGAGAGATAAAACGTTACTGCTAAATCAGACACTAACCCCAAATGAGAGAAGTGCTGCCATAACTGTAGCTTGAGACTTTGGCAATCTCTGGTATCTCAGTCAGGTCAATGATAGGATGACAATAGAGGAAAGAGAACGATTCCTCACAGGCCAGCAGACAGTTCCCAGTGTAGACCCTCACTGGGATACAGAATCAGGACATGGAGATTGGTGCCACAGATATTTGCTAACTTGAGTGCCAGAAGGACTAAGGAAAACTAGGAAAAAGCCTATAAATTATTCAATGACATCCACTATAACATAGGGAAAGGAAGAAAATCCTACTGCCTTTCTAGAGAGACTAAGGGAGGCATTGAGAAAGCATACCTCCTTGTCACCTGACTCTATTGAAGGTCAACTAATCTTAAAGAGTAAGTTTATCACTCAGTCAGCTGCAGATATTAGAAAAAAAACTTCAAAAGTCCGCCTTAGGCCTGGAGCAAAACTTAGAAACCTTATTGAACTTGGCAACCAGGTTTTTTATAATAGAGATCAGGAGGAGCAGGTGGAATGGGACAAACGGAAAAAAAAAAAAAAAAAAAAAAAAAGGCCACTGCTTTAGTCATGGCCCTCAGGCAAGTGGACTTTGGAGGCTCTGGAAAAGGGAAAATCTCCGCAAATCAAATGCCTAATAGGACTTGCTTCTAGTGCGGTCTACAAGGATACTTTAAAAAAGATTTTCCAAGTAGAAATAAGCCACCCCCTCATCCATGCCCTTATGTCAAGGGAATCACTCGAAGGCCCACTGCCCCAGGGGATGAAAGTCCTCTGAGTCAGAAGCCTCTAACCAGATGATCCAGCAGCAGGACTGAGGGTGCCCAGGGCAAGCGCCAGCCCATGCCATCACCCTCACAGAGCCCCAGCTATGCTTGACCATTGAGGCCCAGGAGGTTAACTGTCTCCTGGACACTGGCGTGGCCTTCTCAGTCTTACTCTCCCATCCCAGACAACTGTCCTCCAGATCTGTCACTATTCGAGGGTTCCTAGGACAGCCAGTCACTAGATACTTCTCCCAGCCACTAAGTTGTGACTGGGGAACTTTACTCTTTTCAAGTGCTTTTCTAATTATGCCTGAAAGCCCCACTCCCTTGTTAGGGAGAGACATTCTAGTAAAAGCAGGGGCCATTATACACCTGAACATAGGAGAAGAAACACCCATTTTTTGTCCCCTGCTTGAGGAAGGAATTAATCCTGAAGTCTAGGCAATAGAAGGACAATATAGATGAGCAAAAAATGCCCATCTTGTTCAAGTTAAACTAAAGGATTCTGCTTCCTTTCTCTACCAAAGGAGGTACCCCCTTAGACCCGAGGCCAACAAGGACTCCAAAAGATTAAGGACCTAAAAGCCCAAGGCCTAGTAAAACCATGCAATAGCTCCTGCAATACTCCAATTTTAGGAGTACAGAAACCCAACGGACAGTGGAGGTTAGTGCAAGATCTCAGGATTATCAATGAGGCTGTTGCTCCTCTATACCCAGCTGTACCTAACCCTTATACTCTGCTTTCCCAAATACCAGAGGAAGCAGAGTGGTTTACAGTCCTGGACCTTAAGGATGGCTTTTTCTGCATCCCTGTACATCCTGACTCTCAATTCTTGTTTGCCTTTGAAGATTCTTCAAACCCAACGTCTCAACTCACCTGGACTGTTTTACCCCAAGGGTTCTGGGATAGCCCCCGTCTATTTGGCCAGGAATTAGCTCAAGACTGGAGCCAATTCTCATACCTGGACACTCTTGTCCTTCGGTACATGGATGATTGACTTTTAGCCACCTGTTCAGAAACCTTGTGCCATCAAGCCACTCAAGCACTCTTAAATTTCCTCGCTGCCTGTGGCTACACGGTTTCCAAACCAAAGGCTCAGCTCTGCTCACAGCAGGTTAAATACTTAGGAATAAAATTATCCAAAGGCACCAGAGCCTTCAGTGAGGAATGTATCCAGCTTATACTGGCTTATCCTCATCCTAAAACCCTAAAGCAACTAAGAGTGTTCTTTGGCATAACAGATTTCTACCAAATACAGATTCCCAGGTACGGTGAAATAGCCAGACCATTATATACACTAATTAAGGAAACTCGGAAAGCCAATACCCATTTAGTAAGATAGACACCTGAAGCAGAAGCAGCTTTCCAGGCCCTAAAGAAGGCCCTAAACCAAGTCCCAGTGTTAAGCTTGCCAACAGGACAAGACTTTTCTTTATATGTCACAGAAAAAAACAGGAATAGCTCTAGGAGTCCTTACACAGGTCCAAGGGATGAGCTTGCAACCCGTGGCATACCTGAGTAAGAAAATTGTTGTAGTGGCAAAGGGTTGGCCTCATTGTTTACGGGTAGTGGCGGCAGTAGCAGTCTTAGTATCTGAAGCAGTTAAAATAATACAGGGAAGAGATCTTACTGTGTGGACATCTCATGATGTGAACGGCATACTCACTGCTAAAGGAGACTTGTGGCTGTCAGACAACCGTTTACTTAAATATCAGGCTCTATTACTTGAAGGGGCTGTGACTGGGCACTCGTGCAACTCTTAACCCAGTCACATTTCTTCCAGACAATGAAGAAAAGCTAGAACATAACTGTCAACAAGTAATTACTCAAACCTATGCCACTCACGGGGACCTTTTAGAGGTTCCCTTGACTGATCCCAACCTCAGCTTGTATTTTGATGGTATTTTGATGGAAGTTCCTTTGTAGAAAAAGGATTTCGAAAAGTGGGGTATGCAGTGATCAGTGATAATGGAATACTTGAAAGTAATCCCCTCACTCCAGGAACTAGTGCTCAGCTGACAGAACTAATAGCCCTCACTCAGGCATTAGAATTAGGAGAAGGAAAAAGGGTAAATATAATACAGACTCTAAGCATGCTTACCTAGTCCTCCATTCCCACGCAGCAATATGGAGAGAAAGGGAATTCCTAACTTCTGAGGGAACATCAAACATCAGGAAGCCATTAGAAGATTATTATTGGCTGTACAGAAACCTAAAGAGGTGGCAGTCTTACACTGCCGAAGTCATCAGAAAGTAAAGCAAAGGGAAATAGAAGGGAGCCACCAGGTGGATATTGAAGCCAAAAGCGCCACAAGGTGGGACCCTCCATTAGAAACACTTGTAGAAGGACCCCTAGTGTGGGGTAATCCCCTCTGGGAAACCGAGCCCCAGTACTCAGCAGGTAAAGTAGAATGGGTAACCCCACAAGGACATTATTTCCTCCCCTCAGGATGGCTAGCCACCGAAAAAGGGAAAATATTTTTGCTAACCAATGGAAATTACTTAAAACCCTTCACCAAACCTTTCACTTAGGCATTGATAGCACCCATCAGATGGCCAAGTCATTATTTACAGGACCAGGCCTTTTTAAAACTATCAAGCAGATAGGGCCTGTGAAGTGTGCCAAAGAAATAATCCCCTGCACTGCAGGCCGTACATTTCAATCCCCATATCTTTAACCTCCTTGTTAAGTTTGTCTCTTCCAGAGTTGAAGCTATAAAACTACAAATGGTTCTTCAAATGGAGCCCCAGATGCAATCCATGACCAACATCTACCGTGGACCCCTGGACTGGCCTGCTAGCCCATGATCCAATGTTAATGACATCGAAGGCACCTCTCCTGAGGAAATCTCAACTGCACAATCCCCACTACACCCAATTCAGCAGGAAGCAGTTAGAGCAGTCGTCGGCCAACCTCCCCAACAGCACTTGGGTTTTCCTGTTGAAGGGGGACTGAGAAGACTAGCTGGATTTCCTAGGCCAACTAAGAATCCCCACACCTAGCTAAGAAGGTGACCACATCCACCTTTAAACACGAGGCTTGCAAAACTTAGCTCACACCTGACCAACCAGATAGTAAAGAGAGCTCACTAAAATGCTAATTAGGCAAAAACAGGAGGTAAAGAAATAGCCAATCATCTATTGCCTGAGAGCACAAAGGGAGGGACAATGATTGGGATATAAACCCAGGCATTCGAGCTGGCAATGGCTACCCTCTTTGGGTCCCCTCCCTTTGTATGGGAGCTCTATTTTCACTCTATTGCAACTGCAAAAACAAAACAAAACAAACCAAAACAAATCCTGCAGCCTGAGGCATAAGAATCACTTGAACCTGGGAAGCAGAGGTTGCTGTGAGCTGAGATGGCACCACTGCACTCCAGCCTGGGTGACAGAGTGAGACTGTCACAAAACAACAAAAACAACAAAACAGAAAAACAGAAATAAATCTGTTTTTATTTATAGGAGAGTAATCAGCTAGCTCAGTGTCTGCCCAAACGGCCACCCAGTTTTGTGCTTGAAACCCAGGGCCCTGGTGGTGTAGGCACCTGAGGGAATCTCCTGGTCTGCAGTTTGCAAAGACTATGGGAAAAGCATAGTATCTGGGCCAGAATGCACCATTCCTCACAGCACAGTCCTTCATGGCTTCCCTTGGCTAGGGGAAGGAGTTCCCCAACCCCTTGTGTTTCCTGGGTGAGGCAACACCCCACCCTGCTTTGGGTCACCCTCCCTGGGCTGCACCCACTCTCTAACCAGTCCCAATGAGATGAGCCAGGTACTTCAGTTGCAAATGCAGAAATCACCCACCTTCTGTGTTGATCTCGCTGGGAGCTGAGACCAGAGCTGTTCCTATTCGGCCATCTTGCCACCCACACCCATCTATCTCCATTTCTAACCAGCATATGAACTTCCTCTGAATAAACCTTTGAGTGTAATGGTTTTAACTGTTCGCTTCAGCATTATATCCAAACAATGAATTTAAAAGTTTGTGTAATTAATTTGGTCATTCCCATGCAGGAGAGGATCTCCAGCCACCATACAGGTGACACATGGAGATAGCCTGTCTCAAAGTCACCAAAAGTAGCACTTCACCAGCCCCCTTATATTAGCCTAAAATCCTCAGACCATCTGGCTTCAATCACTGCTCGGACCTCACAGGCTCCTACCCCCCACCCCCACCCCTCCCACCTTCTTCTGCCACCAGAGAACCCCTTGGTGTTTTTAGAAAACAACAGACATGCTCTTGCCTTGGAAACTTTACACAGCATGCTCCCTATTCCTGGAGAGCTCTTCTCTCCCATATCTTTATGACTGGTTCTGTCATCATCTTAAATCTTTGCCCAAATGTAAACTTTATAGAGAAGCCTGTCCCAACCTCCTCATTTTAAATTTTAATGCCCCTGCTCCAAGATTCTTATTCTTCTTCCCTGCTTTATCTTTTTCTCCATAGCATTTATCACCTCCTAATTTTATAATTTATTTATTTAGTTTTGTCTGTTTTTCACTCTGTTTAAAGGGTAAACTCCATGGCTTTTTGTTTTTTATTCATTGCTCAATCCCTCATCAAGAACCAGGTGTGTCACACAGCACGTGCTGAGAAAGAAAACAAAGGGCAGTCTCTGACAAGCAGAACTGACCTGGCACTCAGAACTAGGGCATATTATTTTCTGATTAGACATAAGCAATCCCACAGAAAACCAACCCTAGACAGGTTACTCTGAGAGCAGGATACAATGAGACAATGCAAAGTCGTAAGTCATTTTATGACTTTAAGCATGACCTAAACAAGGTCCCTGTGCCACCCACAAAACACCAAACACCTCCTGTCTTGGCCAAAATGAGTGACTGCTACTTCTTCTCTACTAACAGCTTTATCCTCATTCTTGTCTACTCTCCTGAAGATTTATTTCTGTTTTTCTGTTTTGTTGTTGTTGTTGCTGTTGTTTTGTGACAGAGTCTCACTCTGTCACCCAGTCTGGACTGTAGTGGTGCCATCTTAGCTCACAGCAACCTCTGCTTCCCAGATTCAACTGATTCTCATGCCTCAGCCTCCTGAGTAGCTGGGACTACAGGCGTGCACCACCGTGCCTTGTTAATTATTGATTTATTTCTATCAAATCATAGAAGGTGCTGTGGGAAGTCAGAGACCCCAAACAGAGGGACCAGCTGGAGCTGAGGCAGAAGAACATATTGTGAAGATTTCATGGACATTTATCACTTCCCTGATAATACTCTTACAATTTCTTATGTCTGTCTTTACTTTAATCTCTTAATCACATTATCTTTGTAAGCTGAGAATGTACGTCACCTCAGGACCATTATTGTACAAATTGATTGTAAAACATGTATGTTTGAACAATATGAAATCAGTGCACCCTGAAAAAGAACAGAATAACAGTGATTTTCAGGGAACAAAGGAAGATAACCATAAGGTCTGACTGTCTGAGGGGTCGGGCAGAATAGAGCCATATTTTTCTTCTTGCAGAAAGCCTACAAACGGACGTGTGAGTAAGAGAGATATAGCTGAATTCTTTTCCCAGCAAGGAATATTAATAATTGATACCCTGAGGAAAGAATGCATTCCTGGGAGGAGGTCCATAAACGGCCACTCTGAGAGTGTCTGTCTTATGTGATTGAGATAAGGAATGAAATACGCCCTGGTCTCCTCCAGTATCCTCAGGCTTACTAGGATTGGGAAATTCCAGTCTGGTAAATTTTGGTGAGACCGGTTCTCCGTTCTTGAACCCTGTTTCTTGTTAAGATGTTTATCAAGACAATATGTGCACAGTGGGACATAGACCCTCATCAGTAATTCTAATTTTGCCTTTGCCTTGTGATCCTTATTGCCCTTTGAAGCATGGTGATCCTTGTAACCTACTCCCTGTTTGTACACCCCCTCCCCCTTTAAAATCCCTAATAAAAACTTGCTAGTTTTGCAGCTCAGGGTTGTCATCATGGTCCTACCAATATGTGATGTCACCACCAGAGGCCCAGCTGTAAAATTCCTCTCTTTGTACTCTTTCTCTTTATTTCTCAGACCAGCCGACACTTAGGGAAAATAAAAAAAGAACCTACGTTGAAATATTGGGGGCTGGTACCCCCGATAGAAGACAGAGGCACTTCTAATAGCATCCAATCTAGAGCAAACTGAACTTCCCTAGTCTCTGACAAATCACTCAATCAAAGCCCAAATTCTGTAATAGGTTCTTTCTAATAACCTCCTACAGAGATACCTTATGGTGTGTTTTTTTTCTTCAATACTGCAATGAGTAATAAAGCCATGTGCTCAACTACAGGAATGTTCCTGTATATTTGTGGAAGGAAGGAAGGTCCTGTGAAAATAATGTTCCTAATGCAGCATTCACTAATTAAATACATTGCCATCTACCCAAGGGTTAAGTATTCTGAATTTAATGGGAGCTCTAAGCTGTTTATCTCTACCTTATAAAGTTCACCTCATCAAATTCTTACTGAAATTTAGTTATAATCCAGTCTCTCCCTGGAACTAGCAGTTAACAAATTTATGAACATATTGAACCCAAAGATGCCTGTCCAGTTATTTAGGGTATAAAGGTATCCTGGCCTTTCCTTTATCTGGTATGAGTCAACACTGCTCAGAGAACACACATATCCAAAGCAAATGTCACTTCACGATGAAACTTGGTAAACAGCCTGAAGCCCCCTTCCCCCTTTCATCTTCTATCAGCTTCAAAGATTAGGTAGATCAAATATACTCCTCCACAATCTATGATCTACAATCCGAACTTAATGCTCTTAATTAGAATCATGGAAACTTGCATGAACACCCAAAACTTATTAATTCGATCACTTTGATCACCTGCCATATGCTATCCTGAAGTTAGGAGGGATATGATGAGGTATAAATCCATTGTTCATTTACTCCAAGAGGTCAGAATATAAATAAGAAGATGCCAGGTTCTATCTCACTATATAATGCAAGAGTTTATATTTTCATTTATGCCTGAAAACTTTAATTTACCTCATCTATAGGAAAGAAAGTACATTCTGTTCAAAGCCCTGAAGGGAAAAATATTCTGTTTCTTGCTTCTCCCTAATCCTGCCCTGGCAAATACCTTAATACAAATGCTGACAGTCTTGCCTATTACCATTCAAATGGAAAGCAAAGAAAAGCACAGGAAAGGATATATCCCACTAGGGTTGGTGACAACTGCCCCATTCTCAGGAAAAGTCTCTGGAGGTTGTCTCACCATCCTTAAGTGAAAAGCAAGCTGGGTTTATGTCCTCAACAAGTTCAGGTTCTCAGCATTTGCTGATTGCTTGATTCATTTCAATGGAATGAGGTTACATCAGTGTCATCTTCATTAAAAGGTGTTTATTAACTACCTCTATTGAGTGCTATGCTGTATTGCAATGCAGAGCAAACAGGTTTTCTGCAGCTTGGAAATCTCTGACAACGACCCAGAATGCTGATATGGACAGATGGAATAAAGACAGCTGAGCAAATATTAAAGAAGTCCAAGAATTAATAAATAATGTTAACATTTTGTACAAGTACATAACCTTAACTGGGAATGCTGGCAGGGAACCTTGAGGAGTGTATGCACAGACTGGATAGGCCATGGAGAATTCACAACGCTTTTTCTAATTAATCTCATGCGATATAGCAGGCTGATAAAATAAATCTGACTTTCCCACAGCATATTCTGAACCACTTTGGAGACTTGGAACTTCCCCAGGAAGTCAGGTCCTGTGAGAATTATCAGAGCACGTCAGTTACTCATTGCTGGCCAAAGGCAAAAGCTCCAGCAGCTCTAAGCCCTTTTCACATTAAGGGTATAAAACTAATTTCTCTCCTTTGCCTCAACCAAGCAATCAATAAGAAACAATACTATATGTAAAACATCCTATAATGTAGAAAGTGCTTTTATAGTGTGTCTCCCTTTTGAATCTCACAACAGACAGACAAGATGCATCTATCAACCAACAAAAAATTATTTAGTGCTAGTGGTGGCAAGTCCAGTGCTATATACCTATACACAGAATCCATTATCATCTCTGGCCTCAGCACATTTACAATCTGTTTCTAAGGCAAGGTTGTGAGTGTTCAATAGATTCTTAGAGAAATGAAGACTAATGAGGACAGATTTGGTTGGAGAAGTGTGATCCAAGATGAAATGTGAACGAAATTGGGAAGGATGCCAGAGTTATGGCTAAGAGAAAGAAGCAAGGGAAGTTGGAGAAAGGGTAAAGGCACCCTTAGGAAAACATGACTGTGTTAATGTGAAATCTGGAATGTAAAAGTGAAGTGGCTATTTCGTCCTTGCAGCACCCAGGACAAGCCTTAAGTATAAGACATACTCAGTAAAGACAAAACTGAAAAAAGAAGTTAGGCCTTAACTAAGCAGTAAACTTTCCCCAATTTTAATCAAACAGATCATCACTGGCTCTTCTATACAAGGCAGAAGTTTCTTCCCCAGTACTTCCCCAACAGAGTAGAACTGTCAGCACAGTTCCTATTTTGTGAGGACAATAAGTTCTAATTTTTTTTATTCTGTGAGAAGTGTAGCCATTGAAAATTTTCAATAGGCATATGAAAGTAGTGTTTAAGGAAAATCAATATGGCCATGATATGCAATTCAAGTTAAAGGGAGAATAATGTCAGTTAATATGGCTAGGACTCAGGTGCATCATCCAGGTGAGAGAAAATGAAAGCATTAGGGGAGTCTTCAGTGAGGGAGAGAACAGAGGTACATAATAAAATTTAAAAAATAAAAGTTACATAGTGAGTTGATAGAACTTGATTATCAATAAGATGAAAAAGGAAGGAAAATATACCAGATTTTACTCCATGATTTATAATCAGAGGAACTCAGAGGGAACACTGTTAGTGACAGAAATGGTGATGAAAGCCAAGGAGGTTGTAGTTGAAAAGACAAGTTTTTGGAGGAGATAATTCTTTCCTTCCACTCCTCCGATGTGAATGAGAAACAGTGGTTGGTTTTTCACCATCTTCCTGAAAATAAAAGGCTCTATCTCAAAAAAAAAAAGGAAGACAAAGACATATGCCCAGAAGTGCTAAGACACATGGCCAGCAAAGACTTTTCCAAAGCCCTTCACTTGGCTGGACTAGGTTCTAGGCCTTAGAGCTGACAGTGGGTGGATAGAGAAAGCAGAATGACAAGGTTTGATGAAAGAAGGGCCAGGAACACCAAGCTACTGCTCTGCTACCCAGTTGGAAAGGGCCTGGAATTGGTGCTTATTACATAGAGTATTTCCGTGCCTGCGATGCAATCACTGTCACCTCTACCTCCACACACATGAACCTGGTCTCCTGACTTTAGTTAGGAAAGAAGAGAACAATGCAACTCACAAGAAGAGAATGATGAGGACAAGTGTTTAAAATACTTTTTCAAAGGCTGTTGGCACATTTTCTAGATGATTATTGTCTGGTGAACCCAGTGAAAATAAATACTGTATTGAGATAATCTGTACTGAGTGGATTTATTTCCTTTTGTTTTGTCGGAGAAAGGAGAACAGGTAGTGAGTTGCACTCTGGTTTCCATACTTCACGGTACTGTTTTATCTAAGTTTTAAAAAACACCTCAAATTCAACTAGCTGTGGTATTTTTCTCAGTGGTCATATCACTACGCCCAATCTAAATTTTTTTAATAAAACGGGAAAAAATGCTAAACACATTACAAGTTCTTAAAATTATTCCTTAATATTTATTTTGGATCAATTTAAAAAGGCTTGTGAATCCATAGCCTTGAGTTAAAATTTAGTCCAGGTGTTAGTTACATTCTAACTTTGTCACCTGCACTTAGAAGCGAGGTGGCGGGGCGCCTGTAGTCCCAGCTACTCGGGAGGCTGAGGCAGGAGAATGGCATAAACTCAGGAGGCAGAGCTTGCAGTGAGCTGAGATCCGGCCACTGCACTCCAGCCTGGGTGACAGAGCGAGACTCCGTCTCAAAAATAAAAATAAAAAAATACAAAGCTTGTCCCACGATGGACTACGTTTCCCAAGAGCACCTCCCGAGTTAATCACATGAAGCGCCTTCTGGGAAGTGTAGTCTTGGATGAGCCTCTTTTCTCTCAGTCTTTGATTCACTCCCTGATTCCGGTTGAAACGGTGCTACCAATTAGCAGGGGCCATGTCCCTGAGTCGTGGTCCAACCGGGAAAGCTGGTGTGGGAGCCTGGTACAATGATTGGCCAATGAATGACCCCGGGGCGGAGCAATGGGGGGCTGGGGGGCGGGCGGGGAGACCATGGTGATTGGACCAGACGCCCGTGACGGCGGGCGGAGATTGGCTGCGCCCTGGGTCAGGGAGGCCTGGGAAGGGGCGGAGGAAGGAGACTAGAGCAGGAAGCGCAGCGGCGAAGCGGTGGTGGTGACTCCGTGGTGGCAGAGGCGAAGGCGACAGCTCTAGGGGTTGGCACCGGCCCCGAGAGCAGGATGCGGGTCCGGATAGGGCTGACGCTGCTGCTCTGTGCGGTGCTGCTGAGCTCGGCCTCGGCGTCCTCGGGTCAGTATCCGCCCCCTCGGGCTGCAGGCCCAGAGCCTCCGCCCCCCAGCCTCTACCGCCGGCCGGGGCCGTGGGGACCCAGACTCGGGACCCCGTTCTCCCTGGGCACACCTCGCACTGGCCTGTCACTCGCTCTTTGGCTTTGCTTGGCCTGCGCCAAAGGGGCTATTTAGGGAGGTGGAGTGGGGTGGAAAAAGAAGGGGCGGGCACTCTGCCCACACCTCTCTCCCACGTAACAAACTTTACGCGACTCTTTCTCACGAACGTGGAATTGACTCCAAAGGAATGAATCCTGACCCAGGAGCCCGAGTGGAGCTTCCTCGACCCTGGGGTAGAGGAAGGGTCTGGTCTGGAACTCGGGGCTTGGGAATTGAAAGTTAAATAATTGACACACCTGGAGCTGTCTCTTTAGGGCAGAGGAGGATCCATCCAGACCAGGATGTTGACAGTAGTTTGGTGAGTTTGCCTAACACCTGAGATGGTCCCTGGTCCGTTTGTTTAAAAACGAAGACTTTTGATCTCATCGTAGCCACTTTCTACTTTTTTGAAACCTTCCTGAGAAAGCGGTGACCTTTCGCAGTGTTTCTGAGTTGCCCCATGTTTGTTTATGATGTTTGGGAAAATCTTGGTTCTTATAAGTTGCGTTTTATATAGATACAGAAATTTGTGTGCTTTTGAATTGATTTTCCAGTTAGCTAATTTTTATTCTGGTTCTAGGGCCCCCCCCCTTTTTTTTTAATGTTTTAATCTGCCTACATTTGAAAATTTCCATTTTGAGAGTGTTCATGAAAAACTTCGTGTTTCTAAATGTTGATAAAAATATTAGTACAGTAAACTTTGGAATTTTAATCTGTTTCAGTTAACAAGACAGCTGTTCTGTGGCTTTACGTTTTGGGGAGACAACACAGAGTATAAATGTCAACTTTTTTTTTTTAGTACATGTCAGCTTTTTTTTAACAGAAAATTTCCCAGATGGTTATTTGAATCCCCAAATTACCTGTCCTAGTTGTAAATGAATGCCATAACGTCATTCTGCTTCTAAAATAAGAGGCCTAAACCTAAATTCTATCCATGATGTGGTTTAAGATACCATTTCAAAAGCACCAACCCTGTGCTAATTACTTTACTGCCAACGTCATTCTTTGAGGTCCACTCCCTTCCCTCCAGTAGTGGTGGTGGTTTGAGTTTAATGACCAGATCTTTAGACTCTACATAACTCTCGAAGCACTTTTAGCAGTTATTTAATATTTGATCAAAAAGCATGAAATGAAGTTGTTGAGCTTAATGAGTAGAGTACCTGCTGGACCATGGACCTTCTGCATCAGAATTCCTCTTATGGGGTTGTTAAACATGTGGTTTTAGGTCTGGAACAGCTCAGATATACATAGATTAACAATCTCCATGAGGGAGTCTTCACACTAAAGAGAACTATAGTAATAAAAGAGCACGGTGTGTATCCCTCTAAATTTAATTGGCAGAGTTTAAAGAAAATTAAAGCATAGAAATTTTCCTGTCTGTCTTTGACTACGTTTCATATACTTAGAGCTCCATGCTAGTGGAAAAGATATTTGAAGATCAACAGTTGGGGCTTTCAGGATGTTATAATAAAAGACTCAACAGTGATATATTAAATCCTTGAGTTGTATTGATGTAGGTAGAGAACTGTATTCAAGAAATGTCTGCTCTGATTTCCATCGTAGTTAAAGCTGTGCCAAAACATTTCAATGGTAAAGGCAAAAGCCTTAGCTGGAACTAAAACAATGTAGATGTGAGTGCTAAAAGGTAATAAAGGCAGTACTGTGCTCACTTGAAGTTCATGTATCATAAAACACCTGTGCAGGCCAGACTCATGCCTGTAATCCCAGCACTTTGGGTGGCTGAAGTGGGAGGATCACTTGAGCCCAGGAGTTCAAGACCAACCTGGGCAAGATGGCGAAACCCCATCTCTACCTAACTCCAGGTGTGGTGGTGCACACGTGTAGTTCTAACTACTCGGGAGGCTGGGCTGGGAGGATGGAGTGAGCCCCAGGAGGTTGAGGCTGCACTGAGCTGTGATTATGCCACTGCACTCCAGCCTGGACAATAGAGTGAGACCCTGTGTCAAAAAAAAAAAAAAAATGTGTAAAATAAAGTTGTATAAATTAGGCAGTGGATTTTCAATTGTCATTTTCATTCACAGGATTTTGGCCTCAAAGTTTAAAGTTTTACTCCAGTATGAAAATCAAGTTTTTGGTGATAATTTTGTGTTGGAATGTTAGTGGTTACCCAGGGCAGGTCGCATTTATCCAGGTCGAGTATGGTCAGCCAACAAAGATAATCTTGATTCTATTGCTGTTGGTAGCTGTTATCTAATACTGTGTTTTAGAGTTATGTAAAAATATGATATAGTCGTATGCTACATAATGACCTTTTGATCAGCAGTGAACCCCATGTAAGATAGTGGCCCTATAAGAATATAATGGAGCTGAAAAATTCCTGTCCCCTAGTGATTTGTAGCCATTGTAACATGGTAGCACACTTTTAAAAAAAGAAATTTAGTGTAGTGTAAGTGTACAGTGTTTACAATAGTGTATAGTAACATCCTAGGCTTCACATTCACTCACCACTCACTCACCCACAGCAGCTCTTAATCTTGCAACTTCCATTTATGGTAAGTGCCCTAGACAGGTATATGTTTTTTAATCTTTTACACCATATTTTTACTGTAGCTTTTCTATGTTTAGCTATGTTTATGTGCACAAATACTTTTATGTTACAGTTGCCTCCAGTAGTCTGTATAGTCACATGCTGTACAGATTTGTAGCTTAGGAACAACAGGCTACACTATATAGCCCAGGTATGTAGAAGGCTATCCCATTCAGGTTTATTTAAGTATACAAAAAGGAAATCACCCAGTGATACACTTTTCAGAAGATATCCTCGTCGTTAACACGTGGCTAATATTAGAAACATTTTCTCTTTTCTGTTAATAAATTTAAAGGAGGACACTAAAAGGATATTTCTTCATTTTCTCAGGATAATAGTGAAAACGTTCTAGTTTTTCTCACAAATGCATGTTTCTTATTTTTGGCAGGAAGAGGCAAATGGCTTAACCTTTATTTTTCTTTTTAGTCATTTCAGTTAGGTCCACTGCCAGGTATTTCAGGTAATAATTATAAATTCAGAGAGTAGTTTTCAGATAGCAGAGGATGTTTAATTTCACTGGTTTAGTTGTTCCTTAAAACATTGTGAGTCAGCGGGATAGAGGTGTTACCCCTTTTGACAGGTTGAGAAACAGAGGCTGAGCAAGCTTTTGTTACTGAACCATGTGTGTCAGAATTAACATTTGATGAAGCCAGGTTCCAGAACTAGCTCTCCAGGCCTCAGAATTGAAGAAATTTAGAATCGAGAATATTTTAGGATCTGTATCGATTCAGAGCTAACGCAGAGAACAGGGATCTGGTCTGTTTTCACCAAACTCTTTAGACTTTCTGTGTTTAAAGGTTATCAGTCTGTTTAATTTACATGATGAGTGGAAAATTTTTGTGATGATTACTTTTCCCTGAAAGCATATCTCTGGTACTTTGCAGTTTTGTTAGCTAATACAATAAAAATAAAAACTGGTCTTTTTCAAAGGAAGGTGTACAGTTAATAAAGTAGTATGAACCATTTGGATGAGCGAGAAATGCATAACTTAATCCTTTTGCATTTTTTCTTGTTGCTTGATATCTGTGTTCTGATGAAAACATTACTATTTGCTTTTTATTTATGCATAACTTCAGTCTCTTTAATCCTTACCTGAATACTACATATCAGAAGTTCCTAGGCTATAAACAACTCTTTAAAAAGTGTTGTGTGAATGTTTGTATCAGTTTGAAAAAGAAAATAGCTTATGCTTTGAGACTACCATCTGGAGTAGGCTTTCCCAGTTTGGTAACTGAGAATTGTCTTATTTACCGGAATATTAGTATATAGTCCAGGTTGCGAAGAGAGAGGGAGAGAAAGAGAAGCATGATGCAATTCACATGAAATAACCCTGATGTCACAAATCATGTTTCTTGGAGTTGGAAAACACATTTAGCTACTCTAATGCCTAACAGCTTGTGCTGTGTGAAATGTACATGTCTTCAAGTGTATTTACCGGTGTGTCTATATGATTCATCTATTAGCTACCTATGTAGCCTGTTGTGGTTAGGTACTAAATGTAGCAATTTAGTGAGAGTGATTTAGAGTTCCAGCTAAAGTTTCATTCAGCATTTGATTAATTGCATGTACTTACAGTACAACTTTGTTATATTATAGAGATGGTTTTTTTCTTTAAAGATTTGCTGAGAATGGAATTTGAACCACATGTTAGAAATGGGGCTTTGGGTAATGCTTGTGAAGAAGTTAGCATGAAGGACAATTGTTAATTAACTGACATCATTTCCTAATGTTATGGGCACTATGAGACTAATATGTGGCATAACCTTCTCTTCATCTGCCAGAAGTAAAACATACTTTGAAGGTAATCTAAAAGTAGGTGAATATGAATAGTAGCTGTAATTTAAATTTTCGTCAACTTCACAGCACTTTCATATATGGCAAAACCTCACTAGTGGGCTAGTTTTGAATATTCAAAAGAAATATTGTGAGATAGTGTCTTGTATTTTGTGCATAATTGAGTTTGTTATACTTCTTAGTCTTAACTCAGTACTTTGGCAAACTCTTACACATCTTTTTTGTTATATTTTAGAGTTACAAATTACAAATAATATTTAAGATAAAGCCATATGAAGTAAAGTATAAATGAAACTCTATTAGCAAATTTTCTAGTAAAAATCACATGGTCTTACAAGATTTTGTCTACTGGTTAATTTCTCATACAGCTTATAGAGAGGGTAAAACTGAAACTCACTCCTGAATAAAATCAGGTAATTTTAAGAGCAAGAGGGAAACTTAAAGATGATCTGACAGATTTGCTGTTTTAAACTGGCAAGGAATACAAAAATCAAGCATTTGCATCTGAACATTAAGTTGTTGCATGTGTTTATGTAAGAGCAGGAAGAAGAGTAACAAGCAGCCAGAAAAGTAATAGTCAGAAAACATGGAAAGAGTAACAGAAGGAACATTAATGTAATCAGACAACACCAAAGCAGGCTGTGTGAATGTGTAAGCAAGTTGTGACCAGTGACTGTTTTTAATTGTTGAATGCAAGTTATTGACTTCTTAATACATAGGTCTCAATTGAGTGAATATATGATAGGACCATGCTGCTTTTTACCTGCATCTGGTTATCTCTGAGTAGAGTAGAACACAAATCCTAAATATATTTGTTTTGCCACTCTGCTCTCAAATAATAATTCTTAGTTTCCATCCTTACTCTGGTAGTAAACAATAAAAAAACTAATTAGCACTAAAATGGGCTACTCTGACTCAAGATCCTGAGCAGAGAAACAGAATAGGTGGAAGCCCGGAGTATGAAATTAGAGATTTATTTTTTTGAACTTAGTAACTCATTCTCAGAAATAGGCTAAATAGACCCACAAGAATTGGATGGCATGTGAAGAAATAACCTGTTTTTGTTGGTGGAGGCTGTTGGTCTTCCTACTTTTGTAACAGATGAAGCTAACGTCTTTCCTGGAGAAAGAGAGAAACTAAACCCCCAACCCATTTTTTTTTCACTTTCATTTGATCTTTTCTGAACAGTTACTGAATATAGCTAACTTTGAAATAATTCTAGGTTTATTTATCCAATGTTTGATCATTATTTGCTATACTTTTCAAATGTTTTCTTTTAATAATAACTATAATTTCTCAACAAGAAAGATTACTAAATTGTCTTACAATTTCTTTGCAGATGAAGAAGGCAGCCAGGATGAATCCTTAGATTCCAAGGTATGTACTAAAATATGTATTGGCTAGTATTTGCTGCCTGATTTAAAAGCATGAATTATGTGTCTTAGAAAGCATATGAAATCTGCAACTTTTGAGTAACAATTGAATTAAAAAGGACGGAAAAAGACAGATGGTATTAGTATTAGGTCTAGTTTTTCTGGAGGAAGAAAATACTGACCTACAAGAGGGGATACTAAGTATTTCATTTCAACTTGAATGTGCTCTGTGTGTGTGTATGTCTGTGAGTGTGTGTGTCTAAGTTTGAAAATTTAACCGGTGTCATTTGTTTCCACTTTCCAGTTTTCAAAAATAAATCCAGTGAGCTAATGCACTTATTGGTTGATTGAGCTCTCCCATCCAAGTACTAACCAAGCCCAACCCTGCAATCAGTTATGAGCTCTGATCTTTAGATTTGAGGGAATGTAGATAAAAGCAGGAAGTAGAAGTATAAGGTATGCTGGGGGCATGTGGAGGAAAACCTAACCCAGACTTTGGGAATTAAGGAAGGCTTCTGGGGGAAATAACATCTAAGTTGAAATTCAGAAAGACTACAAGTTAGGTGATGAAGGAAGGCACGTGATGGACACATGCCAAAGCCTGTAGAGATGAGTGAGTGTGGCACTTCAAGGAGCTGAAGGAGATGTGATATCTGGATAAGTGAAAATAACGGTCAAATAGGGTTGGGGAAAGTCTTGGCATTGTTGATAACTAAAAATACTTTATATTCTCAGACTACTTTGACATCAGATGAGTCAGTAAAGGACCATACTACTGCAGGCAGAGTAGTTGCTGGTCAAATATTTCTTGATTCAGAAGAATCCGAATTAGAATCCTCTATTCAAGAAGAGGAAGACAGCCTCAAGAGCCAAGAGGGGGAAAGTGTCACAGAAGATCTCAGCTTTCTAGAGTCTCCAAATCCAGAAAACAAGGACTATGAAGAGCCAAAGAAAGTACGGAAACCAGGTAGTCTGGACACCTTCCTTGCTTTTTGATTTATTTAGGAGACAACTGAAAATTTTAAGCTAATGAATAAAGAGGCTGAAGAAAACTGGCTTCAGTGATTATTACCCACAAATAATATATGGAGTGTAGTTTGGTGAGAATTTCTATATTTTAATATACCAAATTATTCACTTAACTGATTTGTCCCAAGTTACATAAGCTGAATTCAATAGATGAGTTTGCATTTATTTTTTTTTAAATATCCTAATATTTCTTTTTGGACTCCAGTACGTAAATACATTTCTCACTGAGAAATTTTAAAAAATAATCTGTCAGGGTAGCATACAAAACAGAAACTCAGGAAGAATTGTCGAACATACCACTATGGTTGTTTTCAGGATTGTGGTAGGATTATTCCTACAATAACGTTGTGGATCATCCTAGGTAATTGATTTAGGTGTTCATCCCTCAGTTGAAGCTTATGTGTACTTCCGTCCTTTTCTAACTTTCACCATCTTGAAACCTCTACTTTTCAATTTAAAACTTGATCTTTTCCACAATAGTCTTCTAAATATTAATCCTTTTAAAAATTATTAATGTATCCATTCTACCATGTCTTGCTACCCTTCTGTCATTTATTATTTCAACGATCATTGCCTTATCTGTTTATTATTCCATTACTAACCACTCTCAGGAACTAATCCAAATTTGAACTTCTTAAAAAAATAGAAGTTTGTTTGTTTGTTTTAGATTTGGCAACTTTTATTACTCATTTTACCCAGAAGTACACTTTAACTGGCACTTACCAATGCTCAATAGAAGTGTCGTCCAGTTTTCCTGTTAATTCCCTGGATTTTGTAACAATTCTCATAAACGGATGAAATTTTATAAACTCTCACTATAAAGAATGAATAATATAAATTGTCTGCTCTTGGCCAAGGACATGCTTGTGTGTGTGTGTGTGTGTGTCTGTGTGTCTGTGTGTCTGTGTGTGTGAGAGAGAGAGATACGTGGGAACTATTCACATTTTCCCACTGAATTGAGAATTGATCACAAAATTTAAAAAGTGGCGAAAATTGGTGAAGAAATAACTTCCTTTAGCTTAAACAGTCACCCTGCTCCTCTGTTTCTTGCTTATGTTAGCTGTTGGAAAATAGTTAACACAGTCCTAGGCATTTGACGTGGTCACCTAAGGAGGCAGTGTCAATTAATATGCAAGTGAAACAGCATAGAAACAAGCAACAGCAGCCACTCTAACATTCTAAGTGCTCTTTCTATGTAATTACAATTTGTTTCATCATAGTCATTTCACATGACAAATTAGTGAAGCTGAGATCGGAGAGCTTTGCACATTGGGACTGTGTCAAGATTATAAAAGAGTAACCTGCCACTAAGTTATCAAATTTAAGGGAAAGATGTACTTTCAAAGACCTGTAATAATAAATATTTGTCAAGTGCCTATGTGCCAGACACTATCAGGTGAACTCTTAATTCTCCCAATAGCCTTATAAAGTAGGCATTATAGTTGCCATTTTATAGATGAGAAAACTAAGGGACAGAGAGGGAAATTCCGTGTCTGAGTCCCACAGTTCATAAGTGGCAGAGCTGGGACATAGCCCACTTGGCCTGATTCTTCTTTTTTTTTTTTTTAATTGTACTTTAAGGTCTAGGGTACATGTGTACAACGTGCAGGTTTGTTACGTATGTATACATGTGCCATGTTGGTGTGCTGCACCCATTAACTTGTCATTTATGTTAAGTATATCTCCTAATGCTATCCCTCCCACCTCCCTCCACCCCATGACAGGCCCCAGCATGTGATGTTCTCCATTGTGTGTCCAAGTGTTCTCATTGTTCAGTTCCCACCAATGAGTGAGAACATGTGGTGTTTAGTTTTCTGTCCTTGTGATAGTTTGCTCAGAATGATGGTTTCCAGCTTAATCCATGTCCCTACAAAGGACATGAACTCATCCTTTTTTATGGCTGAATAGTATTCCGTGGTGTATATGTGCCACATTTTCTTAATCCAGTCTTACCATTGATGGACATTTGGGTTGGTTCCAAGTCTTTGCTATTGTGAATAGTGCCACAATAAACATACGTGTGCATGTGTCTTTATAGCAGCATGATTTATAATCCTTTGGGTATATACCCAGTAATGGGATGGCTGGGTCAAATAGTATTTCTAGTTCTAGATCCTTGAGGAATTGCCACACTGTCTTCCACAATGGTTGAACTAGTTTAGAGTCCCACCAACAGTGTAAAAGCATTCCTATTTCTCCACATCCTCTCCAGCACTTGTTGTTTCCTGACTTTTTAATGATTGCCATTCTAACTGGTGTGAGGTGGTATCTCATTGTGGTTTTGATTTGCATTTCTCTGGTGGCCAGTGATCATGAGCATTTTTTTCATGGGTCTGTTGGCTGCATAAATGTCTTCTTTTGAGAAGTGTCTGTTCATATCCTTCACCCACTTTTTGTTGCGGTTGTTTGATTTTTTCTTGTAAATTTGTTTAAGTTCTTTGTAGATTCTGGATATTAGCCCTTTGCCAGATGGGTAGATTGCAAAAATTTTCTCCCATTCTGTAGGTTGCCTGTTCACTCCGATGGTAGTTTCTTTTGCTGTGCAGAAGCTCTGTAGTTTAATTAGATCCCATTAGTCAATTTTGGCTTTGGTTGCCATTGCTTTTGGTGTTTTAGTACATGAAGTCCTTGTCCATGCCTATGTCCTGAATGGTATTGCCTAGGTTTTCTTCTAGGGTTTTTATGGTTTTAGGTCTAACATTTAAGTCTTTAATCCGTCTTGAATTAATTTTTGTATAAGGTGTAAGGAAAGGATCCAGTTTCGGCTTTCTACATATGCCTAGCCAGTTTTCCCAGCACCATTTATTAAATAGGGAATCCTTTCCCATTTCTTGTTTTTGTCAGATTTGTCAAAGATCAGATGGTTGTAGATGTGTGATATTATTTCTGAGGACTCTGTTATGTTCCATTGGTCTATATCTCTGTTTTGGTACCAGTACCATGCTGTTTTGGTTACTGTAGCCTTGTAGTGTAGTTTGAAGTCAGGTAGCATGATGCCTCCAGCTTTGTTCTTTTGGCTTAGGATTGTCTTGGCAATACGGGCTCTTTTTTGGTTCCATATGAACTCTGAAGTAGTTTTTTCCCATTCTGTGAAGAAAGTCATTGGTAGCTTAATGGGGATGGCATTGACTCTGTAAATTACCTTGGGCAGTATAGCCATTTTCACAATATTGATTCTTCCTATCCATGAGGATAGAATGTTCTTCCATTTGTTTGTGTCCTCTTTTATTTCATTGAGGGTTTGTAGTTTTCCTTGAAGAGGTCCTTCACATCCTTTGTAAGTTGGATTCCTAGGTATTTTATTCTCTTTGAAGCAATTGTGAATGGGAGTGCACTCATAATTTGGCTCTCTGTTTGTCTGTTATTGGTGTACAGAAATGCTTGTGATTTTTGCACATTGATTTTGTATCCTGAGACTTTGCTGAAGTCGCTTATCAACTTAAGGAGATTTTGGGCTGAGACAATGGGGTTTTCTAAATATACAATCATGTTATCTGCAAACAGGAACAATTTGACTTCCTCTTTTCCTGATTGAATACCCTTTATTTCTTTCTGCTGCCTGATTGCCCTGGCCAGAACTTCCAACACTATGTTGACTAGGAGTGGTGAGAGAGGGCATCCCTGTCTTGTGCCAGTTTTCAAGGGAATGCTTCCAGTTTTTGCCCATTCAGTATGATATTGGCTGTGGGTTTGTCATAAATCACTGTTATTATTTTGAGATATGTTCCATCAGTACCTAATTTATTGAGAGTTTTTAGCATGAAGGTTGTTGAAATTTGTCAAAGGCCTTTCTGCATCTATTGAGATAAATCATGTGGTTTTTGTCTTTGGTTCTGTTTATATGATGGATTACGTTGATTCATTTGTGTATGTTGAACCAGCCTTGCATCCCAGGGATGAAGCGCACTTAATCATGGTGGATAAGCTTTTTGACGTGCTGCTGGATTCGGTTTGCTGGTATTTTATTGAGGATTTTTGCATCGATGTTCATTAGGGATATTGGTCTAAAATTCTCTTTTTTTGTTGTGTCTCTGCCAGGCTTTGGTATCAGGATGATGCTGGCCTCAAAATGAGTTAGGGAGGATTCCCTCTTTTTCTATTGATTGGAGTAGTTTCAGAAGGAATGGTACCAGCTCCTCTTTGTACTTCTGGTAGTATTCGGCTTTGAATCCACCTGGTCCTGGGCTTTTTTTGGTTGGTAGGCTATTAATTATTGCTTCAGTTTCAGAGCCTGTTATTGGTCTATTCAGGGATTCAACTTCTTCCTGGTTTACTCTTGGGAGGGTATATGTGTCCAGGAATTTATCCGTTTCTTCTAGATTTTCTAGTTTATTTGCATAGAAGTGTTTATAGTATACTCTGATGGTAGTTTGTATTTCTGTGATGTCAGTGGTGATACCCCCTTTATCATTTTTTATTGCATCTATTTGATTCTTCTCTCTTCTTTATTAGTCTTGCTAGCGGTCTATCAATTTTGTTGATCTTTTCAAAAAAACAGCTCTTGGATTCATTGATTTTTTTGAAGGGTTTTTTGTGTCTCTATCTCCTTCAGTTCTGCTCTGATCTTAGTTATTTCTTGCCTTCTGCTAGCTTTTGAATGTGTTTGCTCTTGCTTCTCTAGTTCTTTTAATTGTGATGTTAGGCTGTCAATTTTATATCTTTCCTGCTTTCTCTTGTGGGCATTTAGTGCTATAAATTTCTCTCTACACACTGCTTTAAATGTGTCCCAGAGATTCTGGTATGTTGTGTCTTTGTTCTCATTGGTTTCAAAGAACATCTTTATTTCTACGTTCATTTCGTTATGTACCCAGTAGGCATCCAGGAGCAGGTTGTTCAGTTTCCACGTAGTTGAGCGGTTTTGAGTGAGTTTCTTAATCCTGAGTTCTAGTTTGATTGCACTGTGGTCTGAGAGACAGTTTGTTATAATTTCTGTTCTCTACGTTTTCTGAGGAGTGCTTTACTTCCAACTATGTGGTCAAATTTGGAATAAGTGCAGTGTGGTGCTGAGAAGAACGTATATTCTGTTGATTTGGGGTGGAGAGTTCTGTAGATGTCTGTTTGGTCCATTTGATGCAGAGCTGAGTTTAATTCCTGGATATCCTTGTTAACTTTCTGTGTCATTGATCCGTCTAATGTTGACAGTGGGATGTTAATGTCTCCATTATTATTGTGTGGGAGTCTAAGTCTGTTTGTAAGTCTCTAAGGGCTTGCTTTATGAATCTGGGTGCTCCTGTATTGGGTGTATATATATTTAGGATAGTTAGCTCTTCCTGTTGAATTGATCCCTTTATCATTATGTAATGGCCTTCTCTGTCTCTTCTGATCTTTGTTGGTTTAAAGTCTGTTTTATCAGAGACTAGGATTGCAACCCCTGCTTGTTTTTTGTTTTCCGTTTGCTTGGTAGATCTTCCTTCATCCCTTTATTTTGAGCCTATGTGTGTCTCTGCATGTGAGATGCGTCTCCTGAATACAGCACACTGATGGGTCTTGACTAATTTGCCAGTCTGTGTCTTTTAATTGGAGCATTTAGCCCATTTACATTTAAGGTTAATATTGTTACGTGTGAATTTGATCCTGTCATTATGTTAGCTGGTTATTTTGCTTGTTGATGCAGTTTCTTCCTAGCATCGATGGTCTTTACAATTTGGCATGTTTTAGCAGTGGCTGGTACTGGTTGTTCCTTTCCATATTTAGTGCTTCCTTCAGGAGCTCTTGTAAGGCAGGCCTGGTGGTGACAGAATCTCTAAGCATTTGCTTATCTGTAAAGGATTTTATTTCTCCTTCACTTATGAAGCTTAGTTTGGCTGGATATGAAGTTCTGGGTTGAAAATTCTTTTATTTAAGAATGTTGAATATTGGCCCCCACTGTCTTCTGGCTTGTGGAGTTTCTGCTGAGAGATCCGCTGTTAGTCTAATGGGCTTCCCTTTGTGGGTAACCCAACCCTTCTCTCTGGCTGCCCTTAACATTTTTTCTTTCATTTCAACTTTGGTGAAACTGACAATTATGTGTCTTGGAGTTGCTCATCTCGAGGAGTTTCTTTGTGGTGTTCTCTGTATTTCCTGAATTTGAACGTTGGCCTGCCTCACTAGGTTTGGGAAGTTCTCCTGGATAATATTCTGCAGTGTTTTCCAACTTGGTTCCATTCTCCCCATCACTTTCGGGTACACCAATCAGACGTAGATTTGGTCTTTTCACATAGTCCCATATTTCTTGGAGGCTTTGTTCTTTTACTCTTTTCTCTAAACTTCTCTTCTCGCTTCATTTCATTCATTTGATCTTCAATCACCGATACCCTTTCTTCCAGTTGATCGAATTGGCTGCTGAAGCTTGTGCATGCGTCACAGAGTTCTCATGCCATGGTTTTTATCTCCATCGGGTCATTTAAGGTCTTCTCTCCAGTAGTTATTCTAGTTAGCCATTCGTCTAGTCTTTTTTCAGGGTTTTTAGCTTCTTTGCGATGGGTTCAAACATCCTCCTTTAGCTTAGAGAAGTTTGTTATTACTGATCACCTGAAGCCTTCTTCTCTCAGCTCGTCAAAGTCATTCTCCGTCCAGCTTTGTTCCATTGCTGGCAAGGAGCTGCATTCCTTTGGAGGAGAAGAGGCGCTCTGATTTTCAGAATTTTCAGCTTTTCTGCTCTGGTTTCTCCCAATTTTTGTGGTTTTATCTGCCTTTGGTCTTTGATGATGGTGATGTACAGATGGGGTTTTGGTGTGAATCTCCTTTCTGTTTGTTAGTTTTCCTTCTAATAGTCAGGACCCTCAGCTGCAGGTCTGTTGGAGTTTGCTGGAGGTCTACTCCAGACCCTGTGTGCCTGGGTATCACCAGCAGAGGCTGCAAAACAGCAAATATTGCAGAACAGCAGATGTTGCTGTCTGATCATTCCTCTGGAAGCTTCGTCTCAGAGGGGCACCCGGCCATAAGAGGTGTCAGTCGGCCCCTACTGGGAGGTGCCTCCCAGTTAGGCTACTCAGGGGTCAGGGACCCATTTGAGGAGACAGTCTCTCCGTTCTCAGACCTCAAACTCCAAGCTAGGAGAATCACTACTCTCTTCAAAGCTGTCAGACAGGACGTTTAAGTCTGCAGAAGTTTCTGCTGCCTTTTGTTCAGCTATGCCCTGCACCCAGAGGTGGATTCTGCAGAGGCAGGTAGGCCTCCTTGAGCTGCAGTGGGCTCCACCCAGTTCAAGCTTCCAGGCTGCTTTGTTTACTTACTCAAGCCTCAGCAATGGCGGGCGCCCCTTCCCCAGCCTCACTGCTGCCTTGTAGTTCTATCTCAGACTGCTGTGGTAGCAATGACGGAGGCTCTGTGGGCGTGGGATCCTCCGAGCCAGGCGCGGGATATAATCTCCTGGTGTGCCGTTTGCTAAGACCATTGGAAAAGCACAGTATTAGGGTGGGAGTGACCCGATTTTCCAGGTGCCATCTGTCACGGCTTCCCTTGGCTAGGAAAGGGAATTCCCCAACCCCTTGTGCTTCCCAAGTGAGGTGATGCCTCGCCCTACTTTGGCTCATGGTCCATGGGCTGCACCCACTGTCGTGCACCCACTGTCCGACAAGCCCCAGTGAGATGAACCCCGTACCTCAGTTAGAAATGCAGAAATCATCCATCTTCTGCGTCACTCACGCTGGGATCTGTAGACTGGAGCTGTTCCTATTTGGCCATCTTGGAACCTCCCCCTAGAATTTTTTTTTACTACAAATATACCATTCTCATGAATAGAAAAACTATTTTTAAAAAATTAAAAGTACCTGAATCCCATCAACTAGAAGTAACAGCTACTCACATCATGGAGAATATTCTCTCAGGATTTTTTTAGGTGTATGAATAATTTTAAGAAAAGTAAATTGAGTCAAAATGTGTATTCTATGTTGCAGCCTGCATTTTGCACTTAACAGTTTACCATAAACGTTTTTCCATGTCATTTAGCTTTTTTTGCAATTTGATAGTTAATGGCTGTAAACAATTTTATATGTAAATATATGGTACCATAAACCGAAACGTTTACGTTATGCCGGGAGATCATTTTAGATGTATCTTTATGCATATCTGTGAAAATTTCCTTAGAATTCTTAGAAGTATATTTGCTGAATTGGATGTAAAAGTTTAAAAGACAGTTGATACACGTTGTTAAATTGTTCTTCAGAAAAGTAATTCTGTTACTTCGTTTGAAAATACCTTAGCGAAGTGTGCATTACCATTTTAAAATTTTTACTAAATATTATAATTTAATTCACTCTTCATTTTTTAATTAGGGAATTTTTCTTTTTTTTTAGTTTCTATATTTTTAGAGACATGGTCTCACTCTGTCACCCAGGCTGGAGTGCAGTGGCACAGTCATAGCTCACCACAGCCTCGAACTCAGGTGATCTCCCACTTTGGCCTCCCAAAGTGCTGGGATTACAGGCATGAGACACTGCAGCAAGCCTGGGAAATTTTTAAACATGCATAAAAGTAAAGGGTAAAATGACCCCCCTTACCACCCCTCACTCAGCTTCAATATACATCAACATTCTGCTGCTCTTTTCATCTTTACTACCATACCCACATTTCCCCCTTTTTTCTTTCCTAGAATATTTTAAGGCAAATTCCACCTGTGCTTTTACCTCTCTCTCTCTCTCTAGTAAGAATTTTCTTTTCAGCAAAATCACAGAATTAGCCATTACTCCTTTATTACCTAATACCCAAACTGTTTAATTTTTCGAGTTTCTTCAAGTGTCTGTTTACAATTTATTTGTTTGAATTCATTTCCAAGCTAAGACCTAGGTTTCTCTTAATCTGTTGCTGTTCTCCCTCCCTTGTTGTTTTTCTTTTTTTTTGAGACAGAGTCTCGCACTGTTGCCCAGTCTGGAGTGCAATGGCACGATCTCGGCTCACTGCAGCCTCTGCCTCCCGGGTTCAAGAGATTCTCCTGCCTCGGCCTCCTGAGTAACTGGGATACCAGGCGCGTACCACCATGCCCAGCTAATTTTTTTGTATTTTTAGTAGAGATGAGGTTTCACCATGTTGGTCAGGCTGGTCTCAAACTCCTAACCTTAAGTGATCTGCCCACCTTGGCCTCCCACAGTGCTGGGATTACAGGTCTGAGCCACGGCACCCAGCCCCTCCTTTGTTTTTAAGTGTCATTTTATTTGCTAAAGAAATACGCAGCATCCTTTGTGCTATATGGTTTCTCACGTTTTGGATCTAGCTAGTCATGTCCTTGTAATGTCATTGAGCTTGTTCCATTATCTGCTGTTTATTCTATAAACTGGGAGTTAGTTCTAGAGACATGGGTAGATTTGGTTCTGTCTTTTTATTGAGAGTATTTCATAGGTAGGTGGTGGTGTGTACTTTCTGTTGCATTACGTCGAGAGACATGTAGTATCTGATTTTTCCACTTCTACTGATGTTAAGATTAATCAGCGAGGTCAGGTGATATCAGTCTGATCTCACCATTCTACAGTTCCTCATTGATCTTTTGCCTAGAGATTTTGGCAACCATTTATGTTTGTTGCCTGGATCTTTTATTTATTTATTAAGGGTTGCAAAATGGTGACTTTCTAATTCTGCCATTCCTCCTGCGTTTGTTACCTGGGATTCTTTTATAAAGAATTTTCTTTCATCGAGTGTTTGATTGCATTGAAATATAGTCTCATCCAGGGAAAGCTAGATAAACTCTTGATTATTTCCTTTGAACTGTTTCAAAATGAAAATTTGGTGCCCAAGCAATCTCCAAAAGAGACTAATGAGTATGTTTTTGTTTGTTTGTTTTGCTTTGTATTTGAGCATTGTAAGGATATAGGAAAAACCAAACGAAGTTGTGTTTTTCTTTCTCTTTCTCAATGAGTTAACACTTCTGACACCAGATATATTGTGAGTGTTTCCTCACATACCAAGTAAGCAATCAGTTCTACAGAGGATTCTCCAGCAGAAACCAGCAGGATGTCTACCAATTTAATTCCATTCTGACACTACCTGGAGATAGCATTAGATCTCACAAGTTGAAGGCTCAGTCTCACAAGACCAGTCCCCACTCCTTGAGATGCCAATCATAAGCCCTGGGTTGTCTGTGCTTCTGACAGACTGGCTATAAATCAGGGTTCCCACAACCCCCTTCCTGGGTTCAGTTCATTTGCTAGCACTTAGGACTCTGGGAAGCATGATAAATGGGTAAATGTAAATATGAATTTACATTTATTATAAAGGATATTACAAAGGATAGAGACGAAAAGTCAGATGGAAGAGAGGCATAGGGCAAGGTATGGGAGAAGGGCTGCAGAGCTTCCATGCCCTCTCTGATCTGACCACGCCACCCACCCTCCAGGAATTTCTATGTGCTCAGCTTTCCAGAAACTCCCAGAACTCAGCTATTTGGGGTTTTTATGTAAGCTTTGTTATGCAAGCATAATCGATTAAATCACTGGGCATTGATTTATTAGCTCAACTTTTAGCTCCTCTGCCCTTCTGAGGTTGGGCGGTGGGACTGTAAATTCTAACCCTCTAATGTAATGGTTGGTTTCCCTGGCAACCAAGTCCTATCCCAAGGCTTTCTAGGAGCCTCCAGCCACCAATTATCTCATTATCATACGGAAGACATTCGGATCACTCAAGAGATTCCAGGGATTTTAAGAGCTATATTTCTGGAAATGGGATGAAGATCAAATATTTTTTCACAATATCACAAGCATCATTATAAATTCATGGATTCTTATATATAGTCAGCCCTCTGTATCCATGGATTCAACCAAATATTTGAAAATATTTGGAAAAAATGGGTGGTTGCAACTGTGTACTGAACATGTCCACAGTTTTTGTTCCTGTCATTATTCCCTGAACAATGTAGTATAACTATTTACATAGCATTTCCATTATATTAGGTATTAGAAGTAGTCTAGGGATGGTGTAAAGTATACAGGAGGATTGCCTAGGTTATATGCAAGCACTACATCATTTTATCTAAACAACTTGAGCACTCATGGATTTTGGTACCACCGGGCCAGGTCCTGGACCCAGTCCTCCAGTGATACTGAGGGACAGTCATGTGTCACTTAACAATGGGGGTGCATTCTGATAAATGCATCACTAGTTAATTTTATCATTATGCAAACAGAGTGTATTACACATAGCTAGCTAATGTAGCCTATTATGGACCTCGGCTATATGTTATAGCCTATTGCTACTAGGCAACAAACTTCTATAGCTTGTTATTGTATTAAATAACGTACTCAGTTGTAACACAGTGATAATTAGTTTATAAACTTTTATATTTTCATTTATAAATTTTTTAGCTTTTCGACTATTTTGTAGTAACACGTAGCTTAAAATACAAACACATTGTACAGCTATACAAAAATATTTTCTTTATACATTATCCTTATTCTATAAGCTTTTTTCTATTGTTTAATTTTTTTAAAAACGTTTTTGTTAAAAACTAAGACAAATATACACATTAGCCTATGCCTACACAGGGTCAGGGTCATCAATATCACTGTCTTCCAACTCCACATCTTGTCACACTGGAAGGTCTTCAGGGCCATTAACAGGCATGGAACTGTGATCTCCTATGATAATGATGCCTATACTTCCTGAAGGACCCACCTAATGCTGTTGTACAGTTAACTTTTTTTAAAAATAAGTAGGAGTACATGCTAAAATATGGATAAAAAATACAGTAAGCATGAAGACCAGTAGCATAGTTGTTTATTATCACTATCAAGTGTTATGTACTATACATAATTGTATTACTATACTTTTATGCAACTGGAAGTGCAGTAGGTTTATTCACACTAATTTCACTACAAAAACATGAGTAATGGATTGTGCTACAATGTTATAACGACTAGGACATGACTAAGTGATAGGGATTTTTCAGCTTCATTATAATTTTATGGGACCACCATGGTATCCACAGTCTGTCTTTGACCAGGAAGTCGTGATGTATCTGTCACATGATTGTATTTGTGTTCATTGCATTCATTCTTTTTTGTTGATTGCTCAGAATTTTCCTTTTTTGGCCATTGGTAGTCATTCCTTTGTCTTTTTGACTAGATCCTGGTGATCTTTCGTAATTTTTTTTTTCCAGGAAGAACAAGGATGTCCTAAACTCATTTTGTACATTTCTTGACCCAGAAATGAATGTCAGCTATTTCTCCAAGGAACCCAGATTGCTTTTAATGGGTTAGATACTATAAGCTCTAGTGATCTGCATTGCTAAATTGTCATTACTTATAGGCCTTTTTGGTGCGTTGGGTTAGGAAATGTATCTTTCATACCGATAACTTCCAGTTCAAATTAAATATTACAGGCAAGATAACAAAAATCAGATTGACAAATTGAACTTATAAGGATCAGAGATCCTAACCTAGTATCAAGCTTGGCAAATATTTTCAAAGATAAAATTATCATAAGACACAAGCAGGATGTAGAGAAGTCTGTGGCTACCAGAGCTGCTTTTGGGTCCTTTCTTTCCTCAATTAGACTGTGCTCCAGCCCAGAGTTCAACACTCGAGGCCGCTAAGTAATGCCTATAGAGTGTCAATTCCACGAAAGACAGCTGTTTCCAACATGAGACATCACCGGTTTCTTCTCTGATAATTACATAGTGTATGTGATATTTTCTAGAGAGTCATGCCTACATACATCTCAGGTTTTTTTATAATGAGCAGTGTAGACAGATCAAGTTCATCCCGCTGAAGCATTTCATAAGTAAGGACTCTTCCGATAGTAAATACCTTCAGTGTGTTTGCCAGAGGTATCTCTTTACCATATTTCTAAGGTGATTTGATGATGCTTAGAGAGAAGTATCTGCTCGCTCTGTTTTGGGCCAGTGAGAACAAAGAACAGATTACGGGTCTGCTGCGAGCCCTTACCACCTCATCAAGGTTTTTGC
The DNA here is from genome assembly GCF_007565055.1 of Rhinopithecus roxellana. Lineage (NCBI taxonomy): Eukaryota > Metazoa > Chordata > Mammalia > Primates > Cercopithecidae > Rhinopithecus > Rhinopithecus roxellana. Next base: position 139,737,281 of record NC_044553.1, on the reverse strand, counting down.
TTATTTTGTGTTATTTCCTTTCACTGGTGCTGAAAATCTTACTACCTAATGACATTAATGTTACTTTGTTTTAAAATAAATATGTATATATAGTTTCAAACTAACAGTGGCCCTTACCACTAACTGTGGGACCACAGAATGCAGCCCAAGATTCCTTTAGGGTCCTTCTTATCCTCAGTATATATTTTGCTAGGGACATGTAATAATATAGTGTGTTAAAATCACTAATAATTCTCTGGTTCTATCAACAACTTTATAAACATTCGGATTAGTTTGTATCAGTTTGTTTTCACTTTTCAATAATGATTTAGACTTGTTTTTAATTTATTCTTAATACAAGAAAATGCTTATGTACTTATGCACATATAATATATAACGTAAATTGCATATGTATGGCTGTGTACAGTTCCAGCTACACTAGAACTGGGTTATGTGACAGTTACTTTGAAACTTTTGCCCTTTGTCAGCCTCTCAGTCTTGTTGCTACCATATTAATCTTTCTCAAACTCAAATTTGACCCCATAACTCCCCTGTTTACAGGCCTCCATTACCTCCCTATTTGCCTGGGAGATGAAGTAATGCAGTCCTTAGCATAATTCACAGAGCCTTCGGTTTACCCCTCCCCTAAGCAGCCTTTTTCAGCAATACAAAACCCTTCCCTGTTCTTCAAATACAACATACAGTTCATGCCCCTGGGCCTTTGTACAGGTTCTCCTCACTGCTTAGGATGCCTTCCTCATTCCCTTACCCAAATCCACTGTCAAATTTCTGTTCATTCTTAAAAGTAAACATAGGTTTCTCCTTTCTGAAGTGGTTCCTGAACCACCCAAGGATAATCAAAGTGTTTACTATATGTAAGAGCTTCCAGTCAGGCCTTCCTCCTTTTGCTCTTTTCCCCCACTATCAGTTCCCTAACAGCAGCCAGACTGAGCCTTCTCCCTGCTCAGAAACCTCCTTTGGCTTCCTGCCCTACTCAAAATAAAATCCAAACTTCTTCTATTAACAAGGCCTGACATCAGGCCCCTCCTGTCTCTTTAACTCTTCTGCCACTTCCCTTTATGTGACTCCCGCCATACTTGCCCTCTTGCTATTTCTTGAACATTTCACACTTATTCCCAATTGTGTTGAGGAACCCCAAGACCACACCCTCAGGTGCAGTAATTGGGTAGGAAGTGTTCCTGGTAAATCCATGCTGACTCAAAGGACTCAGCATAGAGTTGTGTTCACACCTGTAATTTGTCATAGTGGAACACTAGAAGGCAAAAATCAGCAAAGGAAAAGCATGAAATGAAGTGTAGGGGAAACCAGATGTAAACTTTCAAGGGTCCTCTCTCAGAGGAGTCACACAGGGAGTGCTTACATCCGGCAGCAACAAGTTAAGATAACACATGTGAAATGTTTACTACCCAGGTAGCTTATTAGAGATCTAGAGTTTTTATTGGGGGCTGGTTAAGTTGGCAGTCTCTTCCTGGCATGTACCAGACTTGCAGAAGGAAACCAAGTGTTCAACATAAATCATATTGTTTGTATAGTTTGGGTGAGCCACTCTTATCCATAGGATGGTGGGAACTCTCCAGCAATCTAAATTTCCAGATGCCAACCAAGGGCCAACCTTGTAAGCCGACCTTCTCAAAGAGAGAAGTTTATGTCTGTTTTGTTAACTCTTCTCTGCACAGTCTACTCCCTAGGTCTTTGGCCAAGGCATCTTTACAGCAGAGTTACCAGTAAGACCCAGTTAGTAGTAAGTAGGAAGACCAGCCTGCAGTATTGATTTAGGTGGCCTGGACTTAGCCAGGTAAAGAATTCCCATTTATCATAATGGTCTATCTTAGAAAAACAATAGGCTTCCTCTCAGCCTACCTTTTTAAAAACACATTTTACCTATTACTTGTTTTTTTACATGGTCTTAAGTTTCTGTGTTAACTTTTTTTTTTAAATCAGGCACAGCACAACTGTAGCCTAGTAAGTGGAAGCTGACTTAAAAGCCTTCCAGGGCTGAGTCAGTCTCATGAGAGTCAGAGTACACGAAGTTCAGTCCCAGGCCGGGCGCGGTGGTTCATGCCTGTAATCCCAGCACTTTGGGAGGCCGAGGCAGGCGGATCACTTGAGGCCAGGAGTTCAAGACCAGCCTGGCCAATATTGTAAAATGCCATCTCTACTAAGAACATAAAAAAATTAGTCAAGTGTGTTATGAGAATCGCTTGAGCCTGGGAGACAGAGGCTGCAGTGAACTGAGATTATGCCACTGCACTCCAACCTGGGCAACAGAGTAAGACTGTCTCAAAAAAAAAAAGTTCAGTTCCAGAGGGTACACATGGTAACCCTGGAAGCAAACCATCAATTACATATACTCTGTTAACAAAACTCAAAAGAGTTCAAATTCCAGTCCTCCCACTGGCAGCAAAAAGCAAAGAAGCTGTGTGCCACTAACACGTTTCTTTTTTTTTTTTTTGCAGCTTCCCCTGATCAGGATTATTCCTCTGGTATTTATGAAATTACAAGTGTTTAACATTTTATATTAATTTTTATAATACATCTGGATGCAATAGCCACAAAATATAAAGCCATTTTAAAATTTTTCTTCCTTTTTTTTTTTTTTTTTTTTTTTTCCTACTGCAGTTTACTTAGCCTCCTAGCAGTAAATTCAGTGTTTGCACTGTTAACATTACAGCTGCCAGAGAAGATCCTGGAATGCAGTGGAGGAAGGGAGGCGGGGGAGGATATTGTAGCAAGAGCAGCAGCCAGGCTGAAAAAAAACTGCTGGATTGTTACCTCCCCCAGTTTTTTTGTTTGTTTGTTTGTTTTCTGGCTTATCCAAAATTTTGTTCCAGACCAGATTTAACTTTTTAAAGAGAGCAGTTCAAACTTGTAACATTTTTGGTTTGGCCCATCCTTGGGAATTTGGGGGTCCTTTCTCTTCCCATCTAGAGGAGAGAACAAAAACCACAGGCCTCACCTGCACTACACTGCCTTTTCCCTCATTTTAGCCAGCATGACTAAAAACAGTCAGGGACATCCAGCAAGCCAGCGTTCCTGGAGCTGGATCTATCACTTTCAGATTCTGTGGCTCTCACAACATATAGCAGCTCAGCTACTGCTTCACACCGTGGATGACTGCATAACCACCCAGGCCCCAGAGATTCATCATATTCTGCCCTTTATCCTTCCTCTTCTCAAACAGTGCTTTCACCATATATCAATGAGTCAGGGTCATTCTAGCAAATCCCACTTCTGATGCATCTGTGTCAGAAATCCCTAGACCATCCCCAGGTTTAATGATTTGGTAGGGGGATTTGACATATAGTTGCCTTCACAGCTATGATTTATTACAGCAAAAGGGGGCAAAGCAAAATCAGCACAGGTGCAAGGTACATGGGGGGAAGTCTGGAGGAAACAAGGTAGAAGCTTCCAAGGGTTCTCTCCCAAAGAACTTATGCAGGATGCACTTAATTCCCCCAGCAGCAAATTGTAACAACACATGTGAAATCTTGTCTACCAGGGAGGCTCATTAGAGACCCACTGCCTGGAGTTTTTATTGAAAACTAGTCTCTAATCAGTCTCTACTAGCATGTACCAAAACCGTAGAATCCCAGAAGAAAAATGGGTATTGAGAGTAAACCACGGGTTTGTATGGTTTGGGCTCTGTGAGTCACTTTTATAAGTTAGAATGGTGGTGTGTACGGAATTTGTTCCTTATAATGCCCAGACTTCAGGGTTAATTCCCTACTCAAGCAGGGGACAACAAATGGGTAACTTGTTCCCCATATTCATGTAGACAGTAGCTCCAACTTGGAATACTATATCCCTCCCTAATAAGGGCATGGGACTTTCAGGCGTAACAAAGGCATGTGAAAGGAGCAGAGTCTCCCAATTACAACTGAGGAGGTGGGAGAAATACCTGGTTACAGGGTGTCCCAGGATTCCTCAGTTGGTAACAGACCTTGAGGACGGTTGTCTGGGACAGGAGATTAATATTGAGAAGGCCGCACCAGTATCCAGGAGGAAGTCAGTTTCCTGGCCCTCAATGATTAAACGTACCCAGGGCTCACTGAGGGTGATGACATGAGCTGGCGCTTGCCCCGGGCATCCTCCGTCCTGTTGTTAGGTCATCTGGTTGAGGGCTTCTGGCCCAGAGAACCTTTGTCCTCTGGGGCAGTGCACCTTCCAGTGATTGCCTCGGCATAGTGGACATGGGCGAGGGGGCAGCTTGTTTCTCATTGGACAGTCTTTTATAAAGTGTCCTTGCACACCACACTGACAACAAGCCTCACCAGGTGACTGGCCTGCTCCATTTTCTGTCCTCTTTGAACCACCAAGGTTGGTTTGAGGGCCATGACTAAGGCTGCAGCCTTTCTCTGGTCTCACTTTTCCTTTCTGGCCTGTTCCTCTTGGTCCCTATTATAGAACACCAAGGTTGCCAGGTTTAATAATGCCTCCAGATTTTGTTCAGGGCCAGGGCTCACTTTTGGAGCTTTCTTCTGGTATCTGCGGCTGATTGGGTAATGAACTTACCCTTTAGAATTAGTTGACCCCAAAGTGAGTCAGGTGACTGGGGAGTATGTTCTCTTAAGGCCTCCCATAGCCTCTCAAGGAAGGCAGAAGGATTTTCTTCCTTTCCCTGAGTTATGGTGGACATAATTGAATAATTCATGGGCTTTTTCCTAATTCTCCTTAGTCCTTCTAGAACACAGGTCAGCAGATGTTTACGACTCCAGTCCCCATGATCTGAATCTAGATCCCAGTGGGCATCCATACTGGGGACGGCTTGCTGACCGGTAGGGAATTTGTCCCTTTCTTCGGCTGTCAGTCTGTCATTTACTTGACTAAGATACCAGGTATCTCCAAACTCTCAGGCTATAGCTAAAGCCGCATTGTTTTATTTAAAGGCCAGGGTTTGATCTAACAAGAGCATGACATCTCTGCAAGTGAGAGCGAAGGTTTACCCTAGACCCTGTAGGACATCTGTATACCTATAAGGATCATCCAAAAGCCTCCCCAGGTCTGCCTTGATCTGCTTTAAATCAGAGAGGGAGAAGGGGACATGTACCCAGCTTGGGCCAAATTCCTGGGGTTTTTGTGCTCCTTTGGAGATTTCTTTGCTTGTTTCCTTCTGGACAGGGGGGATTAGAGGAGTCTTATCATTAAAAGGAAGGGGAGCTATAGGGAGGCTAGGATATGGAGGTAAGCTGAGAGGTCCTCCTGTGGGATGTAAATTGCATGCTTTGCATAGTTGTGGATTCTCCTTCAATGAGAAGAAAACTTGGACATAAGGTATTTCATTCCATTTGCCTTCCCTCTTACAGAAAAGTCAAGCTGCAGGATAGTATTATAATTCATACTTCCCTCAGGTGGCCATTTTTCCCCATCAGAGAGAATACTGGGGCCAGGCCATAGTGCAGAAAAAAATGAGCTGCCTCTTTTTCAGGGTTTGTGGGTCAAATTGGTCCCAATGGCTTAGGATGCATTTCATGGGTGAGCCTGTTGATGCCTGTTTCCCATCTGAAAGACCATACTGCCCGTGGTTTTGGTTTGGTTCTCTCCCTGTCCAGGAACCCGCAACGGTCCCTGGACCCTGCTGATCGGAATAGTTGAGCCCATCGACACAGCAGCAGAAACACTAGTTTTCCTCCTAGACCACAAAGAGGACCGGGGAAGGTCAGATTTAGTGGCCCTTACCAATGCAGTCTCAAAAACCTGCACCCTTGCCTGTCCTCCTAGACCACAAAGAGGACCGAGAAAAATCGGATTTAGTGACCCTTACTGACGCAGTCTGGAAAACCTGTTAGAGTCCTAAGCATTCTCCTGTTAGTATTGGGACTTTACCCATATCCTATAAAGATATTATGCCCCAAAAGTGAGGGGAGAGATCTCCAGAGTTGGAAGAGTGATGCCTTTTGCCCTCACTTGAATCAGAAGGATATCATTTCTGAGGCTCCCCATATCCTAGCTTCAGGAATAGCTTTTGTTAGGCCTGCTAGCCTGAGGAGGGATCCTAAAATTCCAGATAAGATAGTCCCCCGCCCCGACCGGACTTTTGGCAAAAATTGTGTGTCTCTGACTAGTGAGCCCAAGTGCCTAAAGAAGGGAATAGAGTCCTGGAGTATATACTAGAAATCATTCTTATAGGAGAAACTAGAAAAGCACCAGAGACAGGGAGTGGTTTTTAGAAGCAGGACTAGCCTCAGAGAAGAGAGGCGAGAGGAAGTTTGTCTGACAAGCATTAGGACCCAGGAGCCAAGGGTCAGGATAGATAGGATAGATGGGTGAGTCTCGCTTGGGCAACGTGACTTTGAGAGTTCCACTCATGGCTGCAGGGTCAACCAACTTGTTGTCCGGACCCGGTAACTGGCTTTCCTCTCTGTTGACCTTCGGCTCAGCCCAGAAGTACAGGGAAAGCAGAAGCTGGTTCCAGGCAAACCAACACTCCCAACTCCGAAGAGTTGGGGGTTGTTAGAGAGCTCTTTCCCAGAAAGCCTGACACCCATGTCTTTAGTCCGGTGGCCACACTAGTCGCTTTTAACTGGCTGACAGGTGCCGGTATTTAGTGCCTGAATTCTAAGGAAAAATAGGACAGAATAGCAAGTGAAAGGGGTCCAGTGGTACTCACTGCTTGGTGATTGTCCCTTCATGGTCACCAAAATGTGTCCAGAATTTATTCCTTCTAGCGGGTTCTTAGTCTCGCTGACTTCAAGAATGAAGCCACAGACCCTCGCAGTGAGTGTTACAGTTATTAAAGGTGGTGCGCCACAGACCTTTGCAGTGAGTGTTACAGCTGATAAAGGTAGCGCAGACCCAAAGAGTGAGCAGCAGCAAGATTTATTGTGAAGAGCAAAAGAACAAAGGTTCCACAGTGTGGAAGAGGACCCAAGCGGGTTGCTGCTGCTGGCTCAGGTGACCAGCTTTTATTCCCTTATTTGGCCCCGCCCACATCCTGCTGCTTGGTCCATTTTACAGAGTGCTGATTGGTGCATTTACAAACCTTTAGCTAGACACAGAGCGCTGGTTGGTGTGTTTACAATCCTTTAGCTAGACAGAAAAGTTCTCCAAATCCCCACCCTACCCAGAAGCCCAGCTGACTTCACCTCTCAGTGGGAACCCTTCCAAAATCTAAGTTCCTAGATGGCAACTGACAGCCACGTGATAAGCAGTCTTTCAAAGGATAACTAGTTAGACTTGCTGTGCTATTTTCTACATATCATCTCAGTAAACATTTGTTGATCATGAATGAATAATTAAATGGCCATCGTAAGGAGAATGATTACTTTGTGATATTGCCTGTTATAGAATACTCATAGCCATTTTAAAAGGAACATGTTTTCTTGTAAATAAGAAAATCCATCAGACAATGGCAGAACCAGAGGTTTATTTGGCTCATGTAACTAGAACTCCACAGGTAGGCAGTTCAGGACTTGTGCCATCAGAGATTCCAGCTCTCCCTTTCTTCCTGTTCAGCTCCTCAAGTAGACTGGCTTCATCCTCATGTTTGTTCCATGTGATCAAATCTGATAGTGGCTGCACCTTCAGGGCCTGGGTCATCAGGAAGAAATGTTGCCTGCATCAGAAAAGCAGAAGCATTTTTGGAAGACGCTAGGAGAATTCTGAAACTATCATCTGGGGAAGTGGTTCAGAATCGGTAATGAGGCAGTCTGCCCTGTCTGCCACCCTCAAGAATGTCAATGATATGTAAGCAAAAAAATGTCCTATTGAAAAGTAGTTCAGTTAGTATGAACCTATATTAGTCACAGTTCTCCAGAGAAACAGAACCAAAGGCCATTTGCTTGGAGAATTTCTTCTTTATAGGGTTCAGTCTTGTTTCTACTCAGTCCTTCAACTGATTGGGTGACATCCATCCACATCATGGAGGATAATCTGCTTTATTCAGAGTCCACCAATTTAAATATTAATTTCATCCAAAAATCACCTTCATAGAAACAATGATATACTGAATATCTGGGCACTATGGCCCAGCCAGATTGACACACAAAATTAACCATCACAAATCCGTTATGTGAAAATAATCCATTTGTAAAAGTAAGTTTGCAACTGAAAAAGGTCCAGAACTTTTTTCACTAACTGTCATTACCTCTAGACAGAAATAACTTGAAGTGATAGGTAAAGATAACTGTCATTTTTCTTTAATTTCGTATACTTTCTTACTGTTTGTCTCTGCAGTAAACACATCCTTATAGCCTTAAAAAAGAAAAATAGAGTAATTGGCATCTTGGTCTATTTTAAATGGCACAAAAGGAACTGAGTTTAAACTGACTGCATCTTGCTTAAAATTGGGTTCTGAAGCAAGTTGTTGAGCAATAGAATGATTTCTACTTCATTGTTGCTTAAGTGGAGATGGCAGGGAAGGAACGACCTTTATCCTAGCAATCAGACTAAACAGAAGATAGAAGACATAGGCAGTTGCCTGCAGCAGGTCCTGACTTTCATAAAAAGGCTTTTTTTGTTATTGTTGTTTCTTTGGTTTGATTTGGTTTTACAAGAAAATTATTTGTGCAAGGAAACTCCTTTAGGAGACCATCCTTGTAGATCCCAGCCACACCACAGCTTTGAAAACTCACCTGTCTTTAAAAGCTATTGTTTAGAGAAACCCACTGTTCTTAAATTAGCAGCTTTCCTGAGCAAGTTTTACTCTGGATGGTTTTTGACATTGCCTGTCACCTGATTAATATGAAGTTTGCCACTTTATTCTGGTCACATGAGCCAGTGATTGGGCTTCTTTCTCTTTGTATTTTAAAATGATTAGTTGCTTCTCACAGAAAGAGCTGAACTTTGTATGAACCCTGATCTTCACGTTTTGTTCATTCTACATATGAATACATCTTCTGAAAAATACATTGTAATCTGTAAAACAGTGGCTTTCATCGTATAGTGTGTGTTTATTTACAAAGATAATTTCTAGACCTTATTTAGCAGTTTTCAACTTTTGATGAAAGCAGTCTGTAGCAAATTACATACCATTGGTATTTTCCCCAAAATATTACTATAGCATATTCCTAGACAACAGTAAAATACTGCCCATATCATTTGGCCTATATCATTTACTTTAAATCAAGTATTTTGTTTCCTTTAAACCATATGTACTGGTGCTTTGTTCTTAGTCCTTGGGAGAATTTATTTGGTGACAATCATTTGCTTGATTGAGCTTTTATCTCGGTGTTTACCAAAATTGATGAACACTATGACAGTTGTCTTGAGATTGGTAGCTTTTTAACATTAAATAATTATTTCTCAGCTATCTTGGACTACAGGTATATTTGATTCATATGCTACTTAGTACTCTATGTTTGGAAGTACCAGATTGCTTCAGAGAGCCAGCATGATTAAATGAGTAATTTTCTTATTTAAAGATCATCCATGTAAACTGTAAAAGTTCTTAAAATGAGAAACTTGTAAAGCTAAATTATTTGTGTTTATCTTTGTAGATCAAGAAATTAACTTTTAGTGTTTTGTTTTGATTTTACAACTGAAAGTGCGAAAAAGATGTGCTTATATTCCCCTAGCCTTTAATTCAATATGTATATATGTATGTGTATATATATATAGAGAGAGAGAGAGATAGGTATCAGCATTCTAGCCATGTTTACCTTTTTTATCTCTTGGATTCTTTCCTTCAGTGTTCAAGCATCAAGCATATCTTATCTGTTAAAAACAAAAATCTTATGTCCCTTAGTCCCCCTCCAGCTACCATCCCACTCCTCTACTCCCATTTATAGCATAATTCTTTGAAAGGGTTCTCTTTAATCACTGATTTCGCTTTCTCTCTTCCTGTTCTCTAATCCAGCTCCAGCAAGACTTGAGCCTTCTCCAGACTACTAAATCTACTCTTCTCCACCAGTCACATTCTAATTGCTGAATACCTGGTTGGTTCCTGGTCCTCATCTTAACCCATCACTAGTATCGTTCTTTTCCCTGAAGATACTTTCTTCACTTAGCTGCTGATTCTTGAGAATTTATCTGATCGTGAAACCGAGCTTGCCTCAGGACTCAGCCTATGATGCTCTTCCGCCCCCCCCCCCCCGCCCCCTCCACCCGCCCCCTCCACTACTCTCTAGGGACCTTTAAATCCTTCCATGTTGACAATGCCCCGGTTTTCATTTAATGGCTGTCCCATAGTGTGTTTCCCAGTTTTCTATCAGTAGATCTTTGAGTTCATTTGGTTTTATGTTTTTAAAATTAGGATACTGTACAAGTATTCTCTTGCACATAATCTCTTTGTGTGTTTTTGGGAGCATTTTTTTAAGTAAACATCCTAGAAGTAGAAAAGCTGGATCTAAAGATATGGACCTTTACATTCTAATAGGTATTACCAAATGCCCCTCTTGAAGAGATTTTATTAATGTATTCACTTGCTGCGATTACAGGCGTGAGCCATCGTCACTATGCCTGACTCTCAGACACTGTCTTCATACTCTTTTACCCATCTTCTGGCCAACACTGACTGAATATTTTCAGTTCTGTTTTGCTTTTTACTTTTTCTTACTTTCTTGACTGATTTTAATTGACTTTGCAAGAGCAGATTTCTACCAGTTGAAGTGTAAAGCATTCTGTTCATTATTACAATAAGTTCTGTACCATAAATATCTTACTCTTGAGGTCCAAGTAGATTGGGATACTGTGTCACTAATTGTAGAGCCAAAATATGATTCATTATTTAGAAAATGTGAATTTTACATGAAGCTGCAGAACTGAGAACCCATTTTTCCCTTTCATGGTGTCAGATTTGATTACTGGTTATTGCTAATTTAAATTGCATAACCTGTCAACTTCATTATACCGGAGCAGTGATTACCTTGTTTTTAAAATTGACACTGTTCTTGTGGAGGTTTTTAAAAGGATGGGTTTGAAATTATTGCAGGATTTCTCCATAGAAAGAAAATTAACTGAAATTAAAACTACTGTGAGGAGTTTCTGTTTGAGATAATCAATTTGAAACTAGGGAGTCCCAACCGATAACTTTTGGAAGATTTTAAAACAAGTTTAAAGGGGAATAACACTTTCCATATTGTGATTTCCCTTGGAGAAGGTAGCTGAGAGAAACAAATTTTCTTTGTAGTAACTCACTAATGAATTATTTTGACAGGTTGCAGTTTTGACTAAATTGAAGCAAGTGCCTCCTGGGCATTCTTCCTGCTTATGTCAGTGCTGAATCAGCAGTAGATGAAAACCTTTTGTTATCAAAATTTTTTTTACTCTCTCCAGTTTCTTTTCTGCGTATAGTTCATCACATGAAAAGGAATTATTTCATATATTTGAAACACTTAGAAAATGTAAATTTTGGCAAACTAGATGTGATAAGCTATTTGTTTTTAAGACAAAGATTTCTATTATCATAGAAGTATTAATTCTTTTAAACCATCATTTGCTATTTAATTTGAAATTCAGGTTTACAAAGTGCAGTTCTACAGACGCTTTCTCGGCTCACTGCAACCTCCACCTCCCAGGTTTCAAGTGATCCTCCTGCCTTAGCCTCCCAAGTAGCTGAAACTACAGGTGTCTACTGCCACGCCCAGCTAAGTTTTGAATTTTTAGTAGAGACAGTTTCACCATGTTGCCCAGGCTGGTCTCAAACTCCTGGGTTCAAGTGATCTGCCCACCTCAGCCTCCCAAAGAGCTGGGATTACAGGTGTGAGCCACTGTGCCTGACTCTCAGACACTGTCTTTCTAAAGCAGTGGCAGATTTGGATCTAGTAGCAGTGTATAGGGATGTCCTTTCCAAATTCTGTAGTCAGAATGACTCCTCTGAAGTTGTTGCTAAAGGATTCCTTGCCTATACATTGCATTAGAGATCCTTTTTTATTATTATTATTACTATACTTTAAGTTCTAGGGTACATGTGCGCAACATGCAGGTTTGTTACATATGTATACTTGTGCCATGTTGGTGTGCTGCACCCATCAACTCGTCAGTACCCATCAACTCGTCATTTACATCAGGTATAACTACCAGTGCCATCCCTCCCCACTCCCCTCTCCCCATAATAGGCCCTGGTGTGTGATGTTCCCCTTCCCAAGTCCAAGTGATCTCATTGTTCAGTTCCCACCTATGAGTGAGAACATGTGGTGTTTGGTTTTCTGTTCTTGCAATAGTTTGCTGAGAATGATGGTTTCCAGCTGCATCCATGTCCCTACAAAGGACACAAACTCATCCTTTTTTATGGCTGCATAGTATTCCATGGTATATATGTGCCACATTTTCTTAATCCAGTCTATCACTGAAGGACATTTGGGTTGATTCCAAGTCTTTGCTATTGTGAATAGTGCCACAGTAAACATACGTGTGCATGTGTCTTTATAGCAGCATGATTTATAATCCTTTGGGTATATACCCAGTAATGGGATGGCTGGGTCAAGTGGTATTTCTAGTTCTAGATCCTTGAGGAATCGCCATACTGTTTTCCACAATGGTTGAACTAGTTTACAATCCCACCAACAGTGTAGAAGTGTTCCTATTTCTCCACATCCTCTCCAGCACCTGTTGTTTCCTGACTTTTCAATGATTGCCATTCTAACTGGTGTGAGATGGTATCTCATTGTGGTTTTGATTTGCGTTTCTCTGATGGCGAGTGATGATGAGCATTTTTTCATGTGTCTATTGGCTGTATGCATGTCTTCTTTTGAGAAATGTCTGTTCATATCCTTTGCCCACTTTTTGATGGGGTTGTATGTTTTTTTCTTGTAAATTTGTTTGAGTTCTTTGTAAGTTCTGGATATTAGCCCTTTGTCAGATGAGTAGATTGCAAAAATTTTCTCCCACTCTGTAGGTTGCCTGTTCACTCTGATGGTAGTTTCTTTTGCTGTGCAGAAGCTCTTTAGTTTAATTAGATCCCATTTGTCAATTTTGGCTTTTGTTGCCGTTGCTTTTGGTGTTTTAGACATGAAGTCCTTGCCCATGCCTATGTCCTGAATGGTATTACCTGGGTTTTCTTCTAGGGTTTTTATGGTATTAGGTCTAACATTTAAGTCTCTAATCCATCTTGAATTAATTTTCGTATAAGCTGTAAGGAAAGGATCCAGTTTCAGCTTTCTACTTATGGCTAGCCAATTTTCCCAGCACCATTTATTAAATAGGGAATCCTTTCCCCATTTCTTGTTTTTGTCAGGTTTGTCGAAGATAGGTGGCTGTAGATGTGTGTTAATATTTCTGAGGGCTCTGTTCTGTTTCCTTGGTCTATATCTCTGTTTTGGTACCAGTACCATGCTGTTTTGGTTACTGTAGCCTTGTAGTATAGTTTCAAGTCAGGCAGCGTGATCCCTCCAGCTTTAAAACATAGACAAAGCAAAGGTAAAAAAGTTATTTGCCTCTTATTACCAGGATGAGTGACATTTACTTGGTGTAAACCATTTGAAATTCATTTTGTCTTTCATAGCTTATTGAAAATATTTTTTAAATTAGTATCGTAGGGTATGTCTTTTTTTACACTGGAAAGAAAAAAGGGATACTTTCTAGCCTTCAGAGCAGGGGTGCCTATAATAATAATAGCGGCTGTCATCTCTTGGACTCTTATTACCTAAAGTGATAGGCACCATAATTAATCCTTTACTTGTATTATATCAGTCAGTCTTTGCAAACAACCCAATGCAATAAGGACTGTTATTCCTATTTGGAGATAAGGAAGTTATTGCTAAGTAATCTTAAGAGATTAAATAATTTGCTCCAAGCACACAGTTAGTAAGTGGTAGGATTTGCATCAAATGTTCTGACTCCAGAGCCTAGACCCTTCATCACCGAGCTCTGCTACCCAATTAAATTCTCCATGTAAAAGTGACCAGTGGAAGTTGACATGGGCTCATACCTACTGTGTATGGTTTTAGGCTTAGTCCTGGACCTCTGGTGTTCTCATATACGTCTCATGCAGCATTCTTATGCATACCCTTGAATTCAACTATTATCTGTGTACTGGAGAATTTTTTTTTAATCTACGACTGAAACATGTCTAAAACATTTTCACTTGTGATTTTTTTGTTTTTGCTGTTGTTTTTTGTGGGTTTTTTTTGTTTGTTTGTTCAGTAGCCACCTTGAATGTAGCAGTACCTACCCGGTAACCTACTCCTCCTTTAGAATTCTATATCTTAGTAAGGGCAACCATGTATGTACCCCTAAAGCATCTGGGTGTCTTCCTTGACTCAACTTTCCTCTTATCCACACATCTAGAAAGTAGTACCATACCTACCTCCTTAGCATCACTTGAGTGCATCCACATCTTCCATTCCATTCCCCTCTCTGGGCTACCAATGCCTCTCAGACTACTGTTACAACCTTTAAACTGGTCACCTTACATCCAGCCCTACTTTTTACATACTTTCCACTCTTTTAATAAAATGTGAGCATGTCACTCCTATGCAAAACTTTTCAGTGAGTTTCCATTGTTCTCAGGATAAAAGTTCGAACTCCTTATTAAGACTTGTAAGGTTTTCCCCAGTCTGGCTTTCTCATGCTGCTTTAGCCTCTTGTCCACTTTGCCACTCATTGATTCTTGTCACCTTAGCACCTGTTAGAGTACTCCTACCCACCACACCCCCGAGCCTTTCATTCACTGCTATTCCTGCACGCCCTTGAGGTTCCATTGAAACCTCAGTTCCTGAGAGGGGAGGCTTTCCTTTCCATAGCATCCATCACACATTTGCTTAATATCTCTATTCCTGGCTAGGCAGTAAGTTGTGTGTAGCAAAGACCTCTGATCCACCTCATTTCTAGCACCTAGCATATTCCAACACCTAAGAGATACTCAGAAATAATTTATAGAATAAATTACAGATGCAGTCTCTACTCTTTACAAGCTCAAAGTCCAATGAGAACCAGAGTATGGTAAAGAAGTAACTTCCATACATGTGATAAGTACTTTAATAAAATGCCACAGGATTGCAGAGGAGTGTGTGAGTGGTTAATTTGCCTTGGGGGGAGCATTTTCCCTATATAACTCTGTATTACTGAAGAAATTGACTTCTGGCATTCAGAAACAAGGATAGCTTTGCTGAGCAGTAGAATTGATTCACTTGCATTTTGCCTTATTTTTTGTGCTTACTTTTTGGGCAGGAGTTTTACGGTAGAATTTTAATATTCTAAGGTTATATATCAGGAACTTCAGAAAGTCTAACCTAGACACAGATGCTAAGTAGTCAGCTAGCCATGCTCACTAAATTAACTAAACCAAGTCCTCCCTAATCAAAATCATTGCTAGCCCTTTTATGTTCCCGGTTACAAATCAGGCATCATGAATCTTTGCTCAAATTCTAACAGCCAAAATTGATGGCATTGAATCAATGAATACCAGGTGTTGTTCATGTTGAGATTCTTATTTCTTGTCATTCCAGCTTTGACCGCCATTGAAGGCACAGCACATGGGGAGCCCTGCCACTTCCCTTTTCTTTTCCTAGATAAGGAATATGATGAATGTACATCAGATGGGAGGGAAGATGGCAGACTGTGGTGTGCTACAACCTATGACTACAAAGCAGATGAAAAGTGGGGCTTTTGTGAAAGTAAGTATTGCTCAGTAGGAGGCAGATCTGCATTGCTTTATGTCTAGGGCAATGTTTTTAAGGCCTTTTTCTAGTCATCCTTTTCCACATTGGTCAGAAATGGCCAGCATTGCTGATGTCGTTATAGCCTTAAAGAGTGGACTTAAGAGTGGGAAGCATATGGTGTATTTAGTTTCAGGCTGTGTCATTCAAGTCATACTCACTTTTTTTTTAGAGATGATTTTCCATTGGTATACACAGGTTGTTTTGTTAAACCCATCAGGCTGGTAAATAAACATAAAACTTTTGGGGGACAGTAAAGGAAACTGGGCCATTATGAAGAAGGTTAATAGTGATTAGAAGAAAAATAAATAACTTTTAAAAAATACTTAGAGTGAAATATGCTATGCCAGGGTAACATTTGACAAATACAGTATATTTAACCATCTTTAGTGTAAATGTCATTATAAAGATGCTGACCTCTAAGGAAAGCTATATTCAGGAAAAACTTTTCTAACTATAAAAAAACAACAGAAAATCTTGAACATAACCCATTAAATACCAATTTTTTTAAAAAAATGGCTGTTACAGAATATTTGGGCAATCCTAAAAGAGCACATCAAAGATAGTCCATCTTTAGATGTAGGCCAGTGTGACTGGGTACTCCAGTTAATGCACCAGAATTTTTTTATATTATAAGAAGAATTTGCTTCTGTTTCTATAAATACTGGTTCTAATGAAATATGTTTCTTTTGATGAGTTCTTACAGTAGCAAAATAACTTTTGAAAAATCTTTAACAGTTCTGTGATTTTCAGTGTTATATGAGTTTGAAAAATTGGTGAACTTGAACATTAAATCAGTTTCTATATTTAATAAAAATCAATTTTTTACTAATTTGTATTATATAGTTAATCAAATATTTTATCCTTGTAAAGATATACAGTATTTCCAATAGAGCTAAAGTGTCCTTTGGCTATAACAGCATTTTTCTGACTACTGTGTTCTAATGTCCGGACCTTATTTTAGCTGACCTTGGCATATTAGTCCATTCTCACACTGCTATAAGGAAATACCTGAGACTGGGAAATTTATTAAGAAAGGAGGCTTAATTGGCTCACGGTTCTGCAAGCTGTACAGGAAGCATGATGCTGGCATCTGCTTGGCTTCTGGGGAGGCCTTGGGAAACTTCCATGTGAGATGCAGCCGTCTCATATGGTGGGAGCAGGAGCAAAAGAGATGGTGAGGAGCAAGGTGCCACATACTTTTAAATGACCAGATCTCATGAGAACTTACTATCACAAGAACAGCACCAAGGGGATGGTGCTGAACCATTCATGAGAAACCATCCCTATGATTAAGTCACCTCTCACCAGGCCCCACCTCCAACACTGGGGATTACAGTTTGGTGTGAGATTTGGTGGGGACACTGATCCAAACCGTATCACATATAATCTGAAATTTTAGTTGAATTATATTTTTAGAAGTTAGCATTTCTAACAGAAAAGTACCCTCTAAAAGTAGCTTGGTATTGGTATTTCTATAAGAAAATGATTTCAATGAATTATATATATATATATTTTTTTTTTTAAGTTTTATCTTGTGTCATGTAAAGGCCACACGTAAATGTTTTTAGAATCATATTTGAGAATAGTGAAAGATCATTCATTACGTTTGTATGACTGCCCAAAAGAAAGAATAAATACTTATGGTTGATAATTGGTGTAGAATTAAAATCCATTTAAATACATCTGACATTTTGTTTTTAGCTGAAGAAGAGGCTGCTAAGAGACGGCAGATGCAGGAAGCAGAAATGATGTATCAAACTGGAATGAAAATCCTTAATGGAAGCAATAAGAAAAGCCAAAAAAGAGAGTAGGTAGCACTGCTAAGTCCACTTTTCCCCCAAGACAGGCCATTACTGAGACAAATAGCAACTACATTCTTTAAAAAATGGACTACCAGAGACATAGAAGATTTTTTTAAGTTCCATTACAAGAAAACGTAATATGACTTGCAGGCATTAGTAGCATTGCTTTTACCACACTTTAGTTTGTTAAGGTAGAATTGTTACACATACTGATTACAGTAACAGTGAGTAAAATGGCAATGATTGACTCAAGTTGTAGTAGTTTCTAAGAACCAAGAATGCATATACTATTTAGAATTCAAAATGACATAAAACAAAAAGAATTGTTGTCAAGTACGTGTTTTTGGTTTTGC
Organism: Rhinopithecus roxellana; assembly: GCF_007565055.1. Classification (NCBI taxonomy): domain Eukaryota; kingdom Metazoa; phylum Chordata; class Mammalia; order Primates; family Cercopithecidae; genus Rhinopithecus; species Rhinopithecus roxellana. The sequence continues at coordinate 139,719,590 of NC_044553.1, read as the reverse complement.
TTTGTAATTTTTGACTGGAATTTAGGAATTTATGCTTGGAAAAAAAACAGAACAAGTGATTATCTCGTAACATCTTATGTCCTTTTTAATTTCAGCTGACATTTTTACAATCTGCAAAGATTTAAGAAGAAAATTGCAACAGTTATTTTTAGATCATATACTGGACACCATCATATTGTAATTTCTTACTGCAAATCTGGTTAACTTTTTTTAATAGAAGTTTTTAGAATTACTGTTAGTATAATTAGACTATTTCAAGATATTAGGATAACAGGGAGAACTGGTACCTTATATGAAAAATAAAATAGCCAGCCAATCTGGGCAACATAGTGCAACCCTGTCTCTAAAAAAAAAATTAAAAATTAGCCAGGCATGATGGTGCACACTGTGGTCCCACTACTTGGGAGGCTGAGGTGGGAGGATCACTTGATCTTGGAAGATAGAGAGGCTGCAGTGTGCTGTGATTGCCTGGGCAACAGAGGAAGACCATGTCTCAAAAAAAATTTTTTTAAATAAAAAAGCAGGATGTTTTTTACATATATAAGTAACATGACCAAATAGAAATAAGATTATCGGGGGGTGGCTAGGCATGGTGGCTCGTGCCTGTAATCCCAGCACTTTGGGAGGCTGAGGTGGCCAGGAATTTGAAACTAGCCTGACCAACATGGTGAAACCCCATCTCTACTAAAAATACAAAATCAGACAGGTGCAGTGGCACACGCCTATAATCCCAGCTACTGAGGAGGCTGAGGCAGGAGAATTGCTTGAACCCAGGAGGTGGAGGTTGCAGTAAACTGAGATTATGCCATTGCACTCCAGCCGAGCAACAAGGGTGAAACTCCATATCTCGAAAGATTATCAAAGGGGTTTTGTAACATAAGGAAATTATTTATGCTGCATTTTAGTAGATCAAAAAAACTTAATGGCAGTTTCAGAACATTACTAATTTGGTTTTTAATTGTTTACATTTAAAGAGCTTATCGGTATCTTCAAAAGGCAGCAGGCATGAACCATACCAAAGCCCTGGAGAGAGTGTCATATGCTCTTTTATTTGGTGATTACTTGCCACAGAATATCCAGGCAGCTAGAGAGATGTTTGAGAAGCTGACTGAGGAAGGCTCTCCCAAAGGACAGACTGTAAGTACATTCTCAGTGAAGAATCTCTCTGCATGTAGCACTTGTTCATTTTAAAAGCAATTTACTCTCTTTATGTCCTGACTTCTTTTAAAAAGTCAGACTGGAAGATAAAGTATCTTTAAATACTAATTTTGTGGCTAACCATTTTATCAGTCTTCTTGGATAGTCTTTTTCCTTAGTCTGGGAACATTTGTGGTCAATGAAGACATTTTTGCAGTTGTGCCTTGCCACAATTACATTTGTAGTTTTCCAAATTAGATCTGTAGAGAATGAAATATGAAGCTAATTATTTTTTATCTGAAATTACTCACCATTGCATTTTTCTAAAGTTCAGATGTTACAGCTCATGTTAATCTTGGGTTTTTTTAAAAAAAGTATTTTATTACAGAAGCAGTACATGTCCATTGTAGGAAACTAGAAATACAAACTAACAAAACTAAGAAGTACATATCACATCTGTACCACCCAAATATGAGTAATAATATATTAGTGCATGCATATCCTTCTATAATAGATCTTTCTCTTTGTGTATATATACACATGATATTTTTATTAAAATGAGATATCACTGTCTATTGTTCTAGAACTTCACCTTTTCATCCCAGCACAGTTTAAGTCACATAATATCCACACTATGTTCATATGATGTTGAACCCAAAAATTTTCTTTATACCTGTTTTGTCCAAACCAGTATTCAATCCAGGACTCAACCTTACATTTTGTTGTTATCCAGTATACCCCAGTGTCTTTTTTGTCTATGTTAGAGATAGGGCCAGTTTTTCTGCAGAATATCCTACTTCAGTTTGTTTTTTCATGGTGGCTTTTAGTTTGTTTCTTCATCACCTGTATTTCCTGTCAATAGGATGTCACAGCTAAAAGCTGATGAACACAAGTAAGATATTTTTGGCCAGACTACATTACAAGGGATGTTCTGTATTCTACATTGTATCACATCAGTTGATAACATATCTGGTTGTTTCCCCATTAATAATGCTAAGATTGACACCTGGATTTAGGGGACCATCATATTTATTTAAAATTCCTTCAATAATTCAGGTTTATTCAAGCTGTGAGACTTGCTTAAAGATTAATGAAATATCTAATCAGGAGGAAAGTCTGTTTTCAAACTATATGACCAATAACAGGAGTCATAGCAATTGTTTTCTTAGAACTGAATACCTAACAATTCTGCAGCTCTCTCAGTATTTTATTATAAACAGATTATATCTTAATGGTTCCCCTTTGTTTTCAAAGCTTTTTCCCTTCTTTGCTTGAATTAGTTTATATAAAAACATATATATTCTTTATTTTTAGAGGTGTTCTGCTCTGAAGAACGGTTTTACTTTATAAGGCATCGGTTCCCTCTAATATTAGAACCTTACAAAGCCACAGCACTTTATATGTTGCAAAGCACTCTCTCCATGAAAACTAATTCTGGTTGATGCAACAGACAAAACCCGAAAATCACAATGGCTTAACTGCAACTGTCTGAAATAACAGAGAGTTGTTTCTTGCTCATGCTAGATTTGATGTAGCTCTCCTGTTGGCATCACTCTTTTCTGAATAGTGACTCCTGGTCATGGGCTGTTTCTGTTATGTAGCTACACTGATTGCTACACGGGGCTTCCATGCCACAATGAAGTGAGAAAAGAGAGCCTCAGGATTCATTAGGATGTTTTCAGGCTTACATCCCTGACAGCCATATTCCAGGCATGTGATTCTCCAGAGAGGCTGGGAAATGTAGAGGAGCTCATGATTTCAGTGAGCACTGCAGTCTCTGCCACACCTGCCTTTGTCACGTTAGCTCATACTTTCCAACAACAAGGACGATCCACAGAAGGCAAAGGATTGAAAAGGTTGAACTTCACCAATGCATTGTTTGTTCCATTTTTTTGTTTTCACTTTTAGAAAATCATGTGTGCTCTAACATTGTAGAGCAGCCTTTCTCCCTTGACCCCTTCAACTTGACCCCTTGCTGCCTCTTTTTATAGCTGGGATAGTTTATCTGGGTAATTCATATCTTCTCTGTTTTCATAGTGTGTTGCTCTCTGCATATATAGAGAAATATGCTGATGTACCGATAATGGGAGTTGTCTTCATAATGGTTGTTCATAGTCATGTTTACATGTATTCAGCTTTGTCTTTCTAGTTAATATTAAATTGATTTCAAGCTAAACATTTGTTGTTTAAACTTACATTTGGCTGGGCGCGGTGGCTCACGCCCATAATCCCAGTACTTTGGGAGGCCAAGGCAGGCGGATCACAAGGTCAAGAGTTCAAGACCAGCCTGGTCAACATGGTGAAACCCCGTCTCTACTAAAAATACAAAAAAAATTAGCTGGGCATGGTGGCAGCACCTGTAGTCCCACCTACTCAGGAGGCTGAGGCAGGAGAATTGCTTAAACCCGGAGGCAGAGGCTGCAGTGAGCTGAGATTGCGCCACTGCACTCCAGCTTAGGCGACAGAGCAAGACTTTGTCTCGAAAAAAATAATAAAAATAAAGTTACATTTGATCCGGTTCTCCCACCGCCCCCACTGTGGGTCTCAGAAGCTTGCGCTGCGAGAGGAGTGGTAGTGGCCAGGCAGCCCAGTTTCTCAAAGGCTCTCCACGCACCGCGGCCCGCAGGCACCAAGAGGAAGGTCAGCTCCGTGGAAGGGGCCGCCAAGGAAGAGCCCAAGAGGAGATTGGCGCGGTTGTCAGCTAAACCTCCTGCAAAAGTGGAAGCGAAACTGAAAAAGGCAGCAGCGAAGGATAAATCTTCAGACAAACAAGTGCAAACAAAAGGGAAAAGGGGAGCAAAGGGAAAACAGGCCGAAGTGGCTAACCAAGAAACTGAAGAAGATTTACCTGCAGAAAGCGGGGAAACGAAAACTGAGGAGAGTCCAGCCTCTGATGAAGCAGGAGAGAAAGAAGCCAAGTCTGATTAATACATACACCATGTCTTACCAGTGGTCCCCGTCTCCCTTCTTGTGCAATCCAGAAGAATATTTTTATCAACTATTTTGTAAATGCAAGTTTTTTAGTAGCTCTAGAAACATTTTTAAGAAGGAGGGAATCCCACCTCATCCCATTTTTTAAGTGTAAATGCTTTTTTTTAAGAGGTGAAATCATTTGCTGGTTGGTTATTTTTTGGTACAACCAGTAAATAGTGTGGGATATTGAATTATGGGAGGCTTTGACTGTCTCGGGTGTCAGCTTAACATTCCATACATGGGGGGTTAGTTTTTATATCCTATAATACAAAGCATATTAAATGGCAATATGGAGTCAGTCCTGCATTTAATGTTTTGAACATTTTAAATTACTTCCATTCTCATGTTGTTTTTTCGTAGAATTGTTTCCTAAAGAAAACCACTCCTTGATCATGGCGCTCCCTGTCAGAGTTGTGTGCACTCTGTAACATGTTTGGTTGTGGTAGTCCTGTTTTCCTAATAAGTTTGTTACTGTGCTGTGAAAGATTACAAATTTGAATATGTAGTGTACATGCTATTCACTTGTGAACTGGTGGGCCATATGTAACAGCTGAGCAACATGTGAAGATACTGGTACTTGATAGCCTCTTAAGGAAAATTTGCTTCCGAATTTTAAGCTGGAAAGTCACTGGAATAACTTTAAAAAAGAATTACAATACATGGCTTTTTAGAATTTCGTTACATATGTTAAGAATTATGTACAAATTGAAATGTCTGTACTGATCTTCAACCAATAAAATCTCAATTATGAAAAAAAAAAAAGTTACATTTAATTGTGGCCGGGTACAGTGGCTCACGCCTGTAATTTCAGCAGTTTGGGAGGCTGAGGCACGTGGATCACTTGAGGTCAATAGTTCGAGACCAGCCTGGTAAAACATAGTAAAACCTTGTCTTTACCAAAAAATACAAAAACTAGCCGGGCATGGTGGCATACGCCTCTACATAGTCCCAGCTACTTGGGAGGCTGAGGTGGGAGAACCACTTGAACCCAGGAGGCAGAGGTTGCAGTGAGCCAAGATCACGCCACTGCATTCCAGCCTGGATGACAGAGTGAGACCCTGTCTCAAAAAAAAAAAAAGAAAGGCCACAAATAAATAAAATTTTTTTAATGTTACATTTAATTTAATTGTGTAATGTGTAAAATCCTGAATGCTTTTCCAAGGCTCTTTAATCCACGTTTGTACATACTTGAATTCAAATCTTTTAGCATTTAAAGATTCTTGTATTTTTTAGTAGTATATAAAACTGTGTCTGTCTTGGATAAACCTTCACCAACTCAAGATTTCTTACTTTATCATTTATTTCAGGCTCTTGGCTTTCTCTATGCCTCTGGACTGGGTGTTAATTCAAGTCAGGCAAAGGTAATACTATTAAAACTTTATTGCATATTACAGTTTGAATTGAATAAATGTGTGCCTGTGTTCAGTTGAACATTTTTTATTCTTTCACAGGCTCTTGTATATTATACATTTGGAGCTCTTGGGGGCAATCTAATAGCCCACATGGTTTTGGTAAGTAGACTTTAGTAGAAGGCTAATAACATTAATATCAGAAGAATTTGTGGTTTATAGCAGCCACAACTTTTTCAGCTTTCATGATCGAGATTTGCTTGTATTAATACCAACTACTCAGTTGAACTTCCTTCAAATTCTTGTTAATGGATATAACACATGGAATCTACATGTAAATGAAAATTGGTGGCGTCCACAATTTTTCTTTAAAATGATTAGTTTGGCTGATTGCCCCTAAAAAGAGCGATCTGATAAATGTCTCTTTTTAAATTTTCTCTGAGTTGGAATTGTCAGAATCATTTTTTAATTAGATTATCATAATTTTTAAAAATTTTCTTTAGTTTTTCAAAATTTTATAAATAGTGGCTACAGAAAAAGAACATGAAATATTATACATTATTTTGCAACAGTGCCCTAAAGATTGTTAAAGTTCATGAAGTTATTTGTGCAGAATGACTCCAGAGAGCTCTACTTTCTGTGTTTTACTCTTCATGATTAGCTATCTTCCCATTTATTCTGGTCATTTATTGCTAGTGGCACTTTGCCTTCTTCCAATAGTCTCATTTTCCCTATTTTGCTGTTACTTTTTCTTTGCTAATTTGGAAGATTAACTCATTTTTGATAAAATTGTGTCTTAAGATTAAAACTGGTTCTAAGCAAAAGCGCTTATAATTTTTCTCTTACGAGTAAAATGCACACACTTCAAAAATAAAGTTTGTAACATCTATTTTGATTGCTCTAGGAACTACATTATTTATTTCTTTGTTTTTAGCTATGGTCTTCTTGTTGAAGTTGCTGAATAAATTACCTCAAAACCTAAAACTTAGCATAAATAAGGTGTTAGTGTACTTGGATCAAATGACAGCAAAATTCTGTGTATGCTTAGCTTTATTTGTTCCACGAAGAATGCCTGAAGTACGTGAAACTGCTGCCTCCTCACGTGAAGCTGTTTTACAGGGTTACAGATACTGGGCTGGCATCGGCGTCCTCCAGAGTTGTGAATCTGCACTGACTCACTATCGTCTTGTTGCCAATCATGGTATCTATGTTTTCCCTTTTACCTTTCAGGGAAAAAAAATAAATGAAATTAACTTTAAACATTTCTATTTTTATTGTTCTATTTGAAGTGTTATAAATGGCTGTTTTATGTAGACTCGTCTTTAAACTAGTTAAGGTTCAGAAGTACTTTCTTTTATATAATTTTTTGCTTTAGGTTCTATTTATGTTGTGAAAAAAGTTCAATTTATTAATAGATTACTGATTTGCGATCTGTATAGACTACCGTAAAAACAGATTCCTTTAACATTGTGTTTGTCAGCGTTTGGCAGCTAGAATTGTACTTCTCTCTGGAACAGTTCTGATTTTCCTCAGCCTTATTATTTTCTCCCTCTATTTCAGTTGCTAGTGATATCTCGCTAACAGGAGGCTCAGTAGTACAGAGAATACGGCTGCCTGATGAAGTGGAAAATCCAGGAATGAACAGTGGAATGCTAGAAGAAGATTTGATTCAATATTACCAGTTCCTAGCTGAAAAAGGTGATGTGCAAGCACAGGTACGTGTTTAAACATCTCACCAAATATCTTTACTGCATTGTGTATTTTAATCTGTGGGGGACAGGAGCAAGCACTTATATCTGTAAGTTACCTTTTCATTGCCCTGAGCAATTATGAACTACATATTAGAATCACCTGACCCCCTTAAAAAAAAAATACCAAGAGTCTCACACTCTTAGGATATTCCATTTCGGTTAGTGTGAGATGGGACCTAGGCACTGGTTCCTGAAACTGTCCAGGTGACTCTCCCATGTACTGCCACTGAAAATCACTGCTTGAACAGAGCAGCATTAACACCGACGATGAAGGCTCTTACTAGAGTCACCAATGATGAAAACTGTCACTTTCTGTAAACAAGAAGTCCCTGGAATATTTGCAATATCAGATGCTCTTCAGAGCTATTTACCATTCATGTTTCTTCTGCTCATCTTAAATCATAATTTCCTCAAGGTCAAGAACAGAAGTAAGCTCATTTAATGGAAATTGTATAATGTCCATCAAAGTACCATGTATGCACAAACGCGTTTTGTGGCTTCTTTTGATATTAAAATAAAAAGAACTTTAACGTTTACATTTTTTTCCACTAAGTTTGCAATTATTTCTAATTTAGGACATGTACAGATGAGCATTAGATACTTATTAAGAACAGTTGGTTTTAAGACTAGCAGTGGAATCTTAAGAAAAAAAAAACATAGTGAAAGGTAGATCTAAATGTTAGCTGATAGAAATTATAATAAACTTGTTCAACATCTTATTTTTACATTAATGTAAAATTTAATTTACTTAAAATTTTCTGTTTTACTTGCTTTCTGTGTATCTTTTCATGTTTACTTTTCTCTCCTTTCTTGCCCTTTTTTGGTTCAAGTGCTTTTTCCTGTTCATCTCTTCCCCTCTGCTAGCATGATGGCTACTCTTATAGTGGTTATCTAGCAATCACAACATGCATCCTTGACTTACCAAAGTCTGGTACAGTGAGCACTTTTACCATTTCCAGGACAGCACAGAGATCTCAGAGTATTCTGTGTGTGTTTGATTTTATATCTTTTGGTACCATGAGATACTGTTGTTTTGTACAGTCCATATTAATTTACATTTATTTTCAAATTTACCTTTTCATTGCTTTTTATTATTTTTTTTTATTATTTTTTGAGACAGATCCTTGCTCTGTTGCCCAGTGCCACTATCTTGGCTCACTACAACCTCCGCCTCCTGGGTTCAAGCGATTCTGGTTCCTTAACCTCCCCAAATAGCTGGGAATGCAGGCATGCACCACCACACCCAGCTAATTTTTGTATTCTTAGTAGAGATGGGGTTTCACCATGTTGGCTAGGCTGATCTTGAACTCCTGGCCTAAGTGATCCTGCCCACCTCGGCCTCCCAAAATGCTGGGATTACAGGCATGAGCCACCACACTGGGCCAGCTCTTTCTTACTGTATCTCCCAGCTTCTAGTAATTTTCCTTCTTTCTGAAACGCACCCATTTGTGTATTTCCTTTAGAGCAGGTTCACTGGGGACAAATTCAGTTTTATGTGCAAATGCTTTATTTCACCTCCACTTTAGCAGGATACTTTGTGGTTTTGTTTTTTGTTTTGTTTGTGTTTTTGAGACGAAGTCTTGCTCTGTCACCCAGAATGGAGTGTAGTGGCACTATCTCGGCTTACCGTAACCTCTTGCTTCCCAGATTCAAGCAATTCTCCTGCCTCAGCCTCCCAAGTATTTGGGATTACAGACGTCCACCACCATGCCCAGCTACTTTTTGTATTTTTAGTAGAGATGGGGTTTCACTGTGTTGGCCAGGCTGATCTTGAACTCCTGGCCTAAGTGATCCTGCCCACCTCAGCCTCCCAGAGTGCTGGGATTATAGGCATGAGCCACCACACCTGGCCAGCTCTTATTTCTTACTGTATCTCCCAGCTTCTAGTAAGTTTCCTTCTTTCTGAAGAGCACCCATTTGTATTTCCTTTAGAGCAGGTTCACTGGGGACAAATTCAGTTTTAATTTATGTGAAAATGCCTTGATTTCACCTCCACTTTAGCAGGATACTTTGTGTTTTTGGTTTTTGTTTTGTTTGTTCATTTGTTTGTTTTTTGAGACGAAGTCTTACTCTGTCGCCCAGGATGGAGTGCAGTGGCATGATCTTGGCTCACCTTAACCTCTGCCTCCCAGGTTCAAGCAATTCTCCTGCCTCAGCCTCCCAAGTATTTAGGATTACAGACATCCACCACCACGCCCAGCTAATTTTTGCATTTTTAGTAAAGACGGGGTTTCACCATGTTAGCCAGGCTGGTCTTGAACTCCTGACCTTAGAGAGTCCACCCGCCTTGGCCTCCCAAAGTGCTGGGATTACAGGCATGAGCCATTGTGCCTAGCCTGTTTTTTATTTGAGAAAACGTCTCTCTCTGTCACCCAGGCTGGAGTGCAGTGGCACAACACAGCTCACTGCAGCCTCAACCTCTCCAGGCTCAGGTGATCCTCCCACCTCAGGCTTTCAAGTGGCGGGGACTACAGGCGTATGCTACCACGCCAGGCTACTTTTTCTATTTTTTTGTAGAGACAGGATTTTGCGATGATGCCCAGGTTGTTCTTGAACTCCTGGGCTCAAGTGATTCACCCTTGACCTCCCAAAGTGTCGAGGTTACAGGTGTGACCCACAGCACCTGGCCGCAAATGGTACTTTGCAATTACAAGTATATGTTTTTCCTTTTCAAAATTTTTAGGTTAAAGTAGAATAGCATTTTCAGGAGTTAAGACTAAATCTTTGGCCGGACGCGGTGGCTCAAGCCTGTAATCCCAGCACTTTGGGAGGCCGAGACAGGCGGATCACGAGGTCAGGAGATCGAGACCTGGCTAACACGGTGAAACCCCCGTCTCTACTAAAAAAAAAATACAAAAAAACTAGCCGGGCGAGGTGGTGGGCGCCTGTAGTCCCAGCTACTCCGGAGGCTGAGGCAGGAGAATAGCGTGAACCCGGGAGGCGGAGCTTGCAGTGAGCTGAGATCCGGCCACTGCACTCCAGCCTGGGTGACAGAGCGAGACTCCGTCTCAAAAAAAAAAAAAAAAAAAAAGACTAAATCTTTTAGTTTTTTGAGTCCTGAACAGAAACCATTTTATGACCAAATCATTTCTTGTTGGTTTTATTTTAATTGTGTGCCAGATGCTACCACTTACTTTTGCCTTGTTTGTGATCATTTTCAGGTTGGTCTGGGACAACTGCATCTGCACGGAGGACGTGGAGTAGAACAGAATCATCAGGTAACTACCCTGTTCCTAGGGCTTTTACACCTCAGTTATAGCAGGAAATGATGTTCTCAATATATTTCTTGCTGAGTCAATGCCAGTATCAAACTTGTGTCATTTAAACACCCATCACAAATGAGCTTTCAAGATGTAACCAACCCCTAAGAAAGCTGAAAAATACAAATACTGGTGCCTACTATGTGCCATTCACTGCTAGGCATTCAGGATGCAATATTGGACAAAACAGTTTTGGTCTTTCCCCTTTTGGAGCTTTAACTTTAATAGGAGCATTAGATATTTTTTAAATGATCACACCAAATATAAATTGTGGTTATTCTTACAAAGGAAATTCAAAAGATACGATAATTGGTTAATGGATAGGAAGTACCACTTGGCAGGGAAGACTTCCATAAAGAGAAGTAGAGAACATTGTAGTTGACACTGGAGATAAGGTCCTTCCAGGCCAAAAAGAACAGTATGTGCATAGGCCCAGAGACAGGAAGGAATATGGCTAGTCTGCCCATACTACAGGAATATGGCTGGTCTGCCCATAGTACATGAAACAGAACTAAGATAAGCAATGCCTGATCACATCAGCATATCCCTGCAGCACTTCAGGGAGCTACGAAGATCAGCATGTTCAGATTTGAAAACAGCTTTGGCTGCAGTATAGAAAATGAATTAGAAGACCCCAAGAATAAAATCAGGCAAATCAGGGAGGGGAATATTCCAGAAGTTCAGGTGAGAGAGAATGTGGCTTGGACTAGAACTATGGTAATGGAAGATAGTAGTGGATTCAAGATGTATTTGGTGGTAAATGTAACAGGACTCCGTGATGGATAGGGTATGAGGGGGGGGCTGATACCTTATGCAACCAATAAGATGGTATTGCCATTTGCTTAAATTGAGCTGCTGGAGGAGAAACAAGTTGAGGTCAAGGAGAGAAGATTTTAGGGGTATGTTCAGGAATTGGATAGGGTGTTCAGAGGTAGTTGAATGGACTGGATTGAAGCTGAAAATATAAATTTAGGAGTTGCCATCATCTTGATGGTGTGCGAAGCTATGGGAGTAGATGAGTTGGCTTAGAGAATGCAAAGTGAGAATGGAGTCCAAAACTAAGACCTGAAGAACTTTAATGTTCAGAAGTCAACTGATAGAAAAATAACCAGCAAAGGAGACTTAGGTGGTACGGGTAGAGTTAGGATGGAAACCAGGAGAGTGTGACATCTTGTAAGCCAAGCTAAGAGTCTGTCAAGAAGGAAGCCATGATGGACTCTGCCAAATGTTGCAGAGAAAGGTGGAGTAAGGTGAGCTGAAATTTAGATTGGCAATATGAAGGTCATCGGTGGCCTTGACGAGCTGTCTTTTTGATGTAGTGTACGGAAGCCAATTAAGACTAGATGACAGAGTGAATTGAAGTGCATGTCACTATTTATTTGAGAAGCTTGGCTGTGAAGGAAAGTAGCTAACAGAACAGTCATCATTGGAGAGAAATTGGGGGTCTAAAGGAGATACATATCTTGTATGTTTTGGTTTGAGTTTTGTTTTTTATTTTATTTATTTATTTATTTTAAGACAGGGTCTCGCTTTGTCACCCAAGCTGGAGTGCAGTGGCACAGTCTTGGCTCACTGCAACCTCCACCTCCTGGGTTCAAGTGATTGTCCCACCTCAGCCTCCCGAGTAGCTGGGAATACAGGTGCATGCCATCATGTCAGGCTGATTTTTGTATTTTTAGTAGAGACGGGGTTTCACCGTGTTGGCCAGGCTGGTCTCGAACTCCTGACCTCAAGTGATTCACCTGTCTTGGCCTCCCAAAGTGCAGGGTTTACAGGTGAGAGCCACCACAGCCTGCTGAGTTTTATTTTTTGATAATGAGATTATAGAATGTGTTTGAGGGGGAACTGGTTCCAAAAGAGGGAGAAGTTAAGTCAGCAAGGAAAAGAAGAGGAATAACCAATGGTACAAGGTCCTTAAAAAAATGGGCGGCGATACAGTTGAGAGTGGTGATAATGAATTTCTGTGATGCTAGTGTGTTTACTTAAGTGATTTTTAAGTAGGGTCAAGAATTTTTCTCTAAACAGTACAAGAGGAAATTGTATTCCTTTAGAGAACAATGAAAATATGTTCCATGTCTTGGAAAGACTTCTTAGATTTTCCTTTCTCCCAGGTTATCAGTAGAGAAATAGACCAAAGAAGTCAAGCTTCTCTTAAATGTCTTTTAAGCAGACTGATGTTCATTTTGCCTAAAAATAACAGGAGCCTTCTTGGACCTTAAGTTTAGGTGACATAAGAAATTTCTTTGTATCTATAATTATGCAGTGACTTAATGATAAATGGTACAGTTATTTGGTAAAATAAAACTTCTAGATGTTCCGATTTCTCTTTCAAAATATTCGTGACTGGATATTCTTGTTTTTAAAGCAATGTAATATATAACAAGATTTTTTAAATGTTCCTGAAATAATAATTTTGGCTGAAAGTCAAAAGCAGATTCTGTTAAAAACTAATTATTTTGATAAATTCTTTTCTCACAGAGAGCATTTGATTACTTCAATTTAGCAGCAAATGCTGGCAATTCACATGCCATGGCCTTTTTGGGAAAGGTACTGTACATCCTGTGAATGTTTTATGTAATAGCAAGAGGTGTTTGCATAATTAGCATGTATTATGTTCAGGATCTACAATTTACCAAAAATAAATTGGAAATAAAATTTCTAGTGCATGACTATTATATCTTAAAGTGCTGTTCTGAGGCATTTTCTTAGGCAACTTAAATATAACATAGTGTTTGTGACTGGGCGCGGTGGCTCACGCCTGTAATCAGCACTTTGGGAGGCCGAGGTGGGTGGATCACGAGGTCAGGAGATCGAGACCATCCTGGCTAACACGGTGAAACCCTGTCTCTACTCAAAATACAAAAAATTAGCCAGGCATGGTGGCAGGTGCCTGTAGTCCCAGCTACTCGGGAGGCTAAGGCAGGAGAATGGCGTGAACCCAGGAGGTGGAGCTTGCAGTGAGCCGAGACCGCACCACTGCACTCCAGCCTGAGTAACAGAGTGAGACTCCATCTCAAAAAAAAAAAAAAAAAAAAAAAAAAAACCATACTGTTTGCTCATCAGTATGTTAATTCTCCATTGAAATTAACTCTCACTGAGCTGCTACTTTTTGTGTATTGTATGCAATAATGAGGAACGTATTCTTGATGCTGTGCAGTTTTTTGCTAAGACTCTCACAGTTGCCTGTTTCCTTCCATACTGAATAGAGGAAATTAGAGTTTGTTGAAATTTATCTGCAGAGCTTTTAATTGTCTTAAATGTGGTAGCCATGACCCACCTCTTCTCATTGTAGCTATATTCTCAATCAAGGGAACAGAACATTTAAGTGTAGAAACTTTATAAATAAATTACATATGTCATGGAAGAATCTCAAAACTTTTTCATTATTTTGAAACATACTATAAATCAATGGGTATTTTCACTTCTAAGTAAATCCTGAAGTAAGGAAGTTTCGATGGAATATATCACAAAGGTTTTTACAACAGGGAAATTTCATCATGATTTGCCTCATGATCATACTAGTAATTGGGGTGTGGTAACTACATTTAAATATTCCAGCTGTTCCATAGCATGGAACTTGGTATTTCCCATCTGTTTTTGTTAAGCATTTAAGAACCTTTCATTCCTCTTTTGGTTCTTGCTCTCAATTACTGTCACTGTCTTTAAAAACTATTTTTTAAATGTATTGTTTCTTTAACATGTATGTGAATAAAGGCAGTCTTGACCATTCTGTTTTTCTTTCTCTTGGCCCTTTATCATTCTCCGTACCTGATACTCTTAATTGTTTAGTGTTTAAACCCTTTTCAAATAAACCTTTTAGTTACTTCGTTTCCTGAACTTAAGACCCACTTGTGATCTTATCCTGGGGAAAGTAGTGGTAGAGGAGAAAGAAGAATGAAGGCTGCAAGCAGCTCCCCCTTTCCTTGTTGAATCACTGATCTGATCCTAAGCAACTTACTAACCATTTGACTGCCCTGGAATAGAGTGAGAAAAATGATTTATGCTGGACTTAAAGATTTTTTCTGAGACTAATATGTGAGCTGATTTTATGTATTCATGTTTATAAATAAGGCATAAATTTGAGATGGCATCAAAATATATAATTATTAAAATGTTTGCTTTTAAGGGTTTACTTTTAATTCTTTTTTTTTTTTTTTTTTTTTTTTTTTTTGAGATGAGGTCATGTTTTGTGGCCCAGTCTGGAGGGCAGTGGCAAGCTCTCAGTTCTCTGCAGCCGCAGCGTCCTGGCCTCAAGCGATTCTGCTGCCTCAGCCTCCCGAGTAGCTGGGATTACAGGCGCGTGCCACCACGCCTGGCTAGTTTTTGTATTTTTAGTAGAGACGGGGTTTTGCCATATGCCAGGCTGGTCTTGAACTCCTGACCTCAGGTGATCTGCCCACCTTGGCCTCCCAAAGTGCTGGGATTACAGGCATGAGCCACTGTACCCAGCCTTTGATTTTAATTCTAAAATATCCTGTGGGGAATTCTAAATTTTTTGGAAAGATTTCATGAGATCTAACAAAACCCAAAAGGAGATAAGAAAGGAGAAAAATGTAATTGGAGAAAGGGTTACAGCTCTTACTGAAATTGGGATCTGTTTTCCAGATGTATTCAGAAGGAAGTGACATTGTACCTCAGAGTAATGAGACAGCTCTCCACTACTTTAAGAAAGCTGCTGACATGGTAAGGCTTTGTCTCAATGTACTGAAATGTGTACCATATTACTAATATTTTAATAAATAAATTTGTTATATTAAAGGGTTAATCATAGCCAACTCATGCTATACATTATTGAAACTGCTTATTAAGTATGATTCATGTGAATGTATTAATTAGACAAAGCCCTCCTGATAAAAATCAATTTTCTTAGGGACCATATTGTTGATTTTTAATTGTTAAGTTTCACTGAGAAGCTTCCTAATCAAGGAAATACTGATTTTTAGTAATGGAACTTGAAGTTATATAATCTACCCTATTTATATTGCAACATGAAATTGAAAAGCTTACATAATAGGGTACTTTTGATAATCATAGTACATAATTTAGGCTTTCTTTGGCTCAGAAAACTGCATATGAATACCTAAAACTTTGTATGTCTTCAGTATGTACACTTACCTCTCTGTCAACTATTATACATGTTACTGTAGTTCCAGATATCACTTGAATGCTTTCTGAAGGAATGCTGTGACAGTCTTTTTAAAGATGTCTTCTGTCCCTCTAAGTTTAGGCAAATTCTAGATTTTTTTTCTTTCTAGTCCCAAAACAGTGATTCTCCTTGCTCTATGACACTCCAATAATCCTAAGTATTTATTTTTGTCACCTGATAGCAGCATTGCTATTATTACATGATTATGCTCTTATTACAAGATGTTCCATCATACCTTCCCTCTTTATTGGGGTGGGATGTTACCAATGAAAAACTGCAAAAATGTGACCTGCTTTTCATTTTGATGAAATACATTAGTCATGTTTTATGTCATAAATTCATGGTAAGGATGGTCATAAAGTAAGTCACCAAAATTGAATTTGAAATGAATTTACTCTTTACTCTTTTTCAGCAAATTACTCAAAGCCCCCAAATGTCTAAAAGTCAATATTATGTTCAGTCTGATGAGAAGAAATTTTGTTTTGAACTGAAAAGTACTAAGACATGATTTTGAATATGCTTATAAGTGATTTATTTTGCAATTATTTATTCTTGCCTATTTTTGAATGAATTCTTTTCACTCTTTTGTCTGATTTCTGTGGTTTGCAGGGCAACCCAGTTGGACAGAGTGGGCTCGGAATGGCCTACCTCTATGGGAGAGGAGTTCAAGTTGTAAGTGTTCAGTCTGACATTCTGACTTTAATAATCAGTCGGCTGGAGAGGTAGGGACGTGTTCCTTAATTACCTTCCAGTCAGCCCAGGTGGGGCTGTTCCATTGTAAGCAAAGCTGAACCTCTTCCTATTGTCTGAGTTTGTCTCACTACCAACCCACACCCGACAGACACCTTCTCAACTCTCTTAGAACAGCTCTGCGTCTGGTACTTTCTCCCAAAGGTGTGGAGCTGTTTCTTGTTCTTCCATCTCTGCTCTTTACCTGACTTGCTCTAACCATTTCTCAGGACTTTATCTCCTTGCCTGCTTTTTCACTCAAGCCTGACAAAATGTGTGACTGCCTTCCATTTAGGAGGAGGAAAGCTTTCTGTTCTGCCCTTTACCCCTTCTAGCTACCACCTCTCTTCTCCCAGCCCTTCACTCAGAGTCAAACTAAGCTGCTGCCATTCACTCTTGAGTTCTTAGCAGTCGAACTTCTGCTTCATGGAACTGTACTCTCTGTACAGATCACCAGTAACCTCCTTAATGTCAGTCCAATTGACATTTTTTGGTTCTACCTCACTTGACCTCTCCCTTCCCTGGTGTTCTGTCTGTGTCTGGGTTTCCTTGGCCATTGCATCTCATCCTTTGGTGCAGCCTCCTCGTATTGGATGTCCCTGGGTTCATATTGCTGTTTCCTTCTCTATATGATCTTTCCAAGTAATATGTCCTTTTGATTTGAGGCTGAAACTAAGAGCTAGGTTTAAGAGCTAGGTTTTTAATATCTATAGGTATTCTCTAACACAAAAGACAGTAATGTGTTCTCATTTTGAGGCCTTGTAGTCATTCTAGGACACTAAAATTCAATAGTAACCTTTATTTTAACTTTTCTCCTTGGATACATATGACCTTTGAAGTATAATAATAATGTAGTGTTTGGTAAGGTACACAGGGAGTAAAAGAATAAGGAGAGAATTTTCCTTTTTTAATTTTAGGAAAATTGAGGTTTAAAAAGGATTAATTGGTTAGCACAGAAGATTGACTGTTTCTTAATTTCTGGTCTGATGTTCTACTAGTGTTTATGCTTTCTGAGAGCAACATACAAATTGTTTCACAAAAACTCTTACTTGCTCTTCTTTACCGCCTTAAATATTAATCCCTCTATAACTTAATGTATATTATTATCTATTATAAGAATTAGAAAGTGGTCTTTTTAATGGCTCTTCGGGAATATTTTTTATATGCTTTGTTCATTTTTTTAATAAATCTCTTAACTTTTGAGTATGTCAGCCTTTTGAGCGTTCTCATCACATGACATCTTTTTCTACAGAATTATGATCTAGCCCTGAAGTATTTCCAGAAAGCTGCTGAACAAGGCTGGGTGGATGGGCAACTACAGCTTGGTTCCATGTACTATAGTAAGTAACATTGGAATTAATGGTGGATACACCAAGATCTAAATTAAGCTGTTTTCCTCTGGATGGCATTATCATATGGAAATGGGTGTTATCAAATTCTGGCTGGTTAAATGTTCTGCCAGTTCAATGATTTATACATCTTATGTTTTTCATTGTAAATTATATTAATCTGTATCAATATGCTAATTTGTATTAGATTCACATATTTACTCAGTAAGAATTCTTTCATTAGAGTTTTATTCCTCATATATAAGCCTCCTCTGATGCTTAACTAAATCTTAAGTCTATTATCTTGTGTGATTTTTTTTTTTCTTACAGACGGCATTGGAGTCAAGAGAGATTATAAACAGGCCTTGAAGTATTTTAATTTAGCTTCTCAGGGAGGCCATATCTTGGCCTTCTACAACCTAGCTCAGATGCATGCCAGTGGCACCGGTGTGATGCGATCATGTCATACTGCAGTGGAGGTAAGGTCTTTTCTACCAGCTTGTGTGTAGGGAGTTGATTTCCCCAGCAGGAAAGTCTGTGCTTTTAATTCTGGTTTTCTTGGTATGTTTTCTTACATAGTTCTAGACTCAGCCTACCTAGCTTTGATACACTGAGGGAAGACTGAGGGGTCAGTGTGTAATTATTATACTTACTTATTACAGTCTCTCCCTATTAGAATCAACTGTATAAGGGGAGACATTGGTGTCTGCAGTATCTCTTGCACCTAAGTATCTGATAATAATCAGCATCAAAAAAAAATGTGAGCTGGGCACAGTGGCACGTGCCTGTAGTCCCAGCTACTTAGGAGGTTAAGGTGGATGATGGCTTGAGCCCAGGAGTTCGAGACCAACCTGGACAACCTGGATAGAAAGAGCCTATCACTTTAAAAAAAAAAAAAAGAAAGAAAGAAAAAGTTGAATGAATGTTCCAAAAAGGAATGCTAATATCTTCTAATTGGAAATTTTCCTCTTAGCTGTTTCTTAGACCTGGCACTTTAGAGTGACATTGATAAATGCTTAGCAAAGTTTCTAAATCTCCGTACTTTAGTTCACTCACTTGTCAAATGGGGCTGTTAACAGGACTTACGTCATAGGGTGGTCCCTCATGAACCTCACGGGAGAATTAAGAATCATAATACACATCAACCATTAGAACAGTACCTGGGCAGAGTAAATGGTCATTTTTGTAGTACAATAATTGTGTACTGTTTTTTTTAATAAACCCATTGACTTCTAAAGAGTAAGTGAAAACTTTAAATAAGTATCTCAAACTTTTATGTCTATTCAGGAAAGCTGCCAGAAATTGAAAGAGCAAGCTTAATAGTTATCTGTAGCCAAAGTGTGTAAGTGATTATCTGGTATATCATTCTTATTTTCTTTTACTGATTTTTTTTTTCCCCACCTCACACAGTTGTTTAAGAATGTATGTGAACGAGGCCGTTGGTCTGAAAGGCTTATGACTGCCTATAACAGCTATAAAGATGGTGATTACAATGCTGCAGTGATCCAGTACCTCCTCCTGGCTGAACAGGGCTATGAAGTGGCCCAAAGCAATGCAGCCTTCATTCTTGATCAGAGTAAGGTTCATTTTAGTCCTGCCTTAGGTTTAGAATGCACGAGTTCACACCAGTGAACTGTTTAATCTGTTCAAAAAGAAAAGCTACTAGGAAACATTCTTTATTATTATAACTGGAACTGAACACACATGCTTAAGTTATTAATATTTTACTTTAGCCATCAAAGTTAGTTTTATAACCAGAGTTGACTGTAGAAATGGATTTGACATTCATTTTAAAATTAAGCCCTTTGCATAAATATATTTTTCAAAATACAGTGGATACAAAAATGCCATTTTCCCAACACTGTAGAAAAGTGGCTCAATAGTCTCATGATTGGTTCTATAGATAAAACATGTTTCACAAAGTAGTGCGCTCTTGCATCTGGTGATTGCTTTGAACTCACTATTTTAGTTCAGTAATTGTCTAATTTCAGCATTTGTTTTAATTCTTATATCCTAATTCTTCTTAACTTATGCTTCACCTGTCCTCCCTACTTTGCAAATGAAAATTAAGTCTAGTGCCTTTTCTTAAATGCCTGATTTGTATTTTGTTTCTTTTCCTGTAGGAGAAGCAACCATTGTAGGTGAGAATGAAACTTATCCCAGAGCTTTGCTACATTGGAACAGGGCTGCCTCTCAAGGTGAGTGATTAATTCTAGGATGAGAGTTTCACCCAGGGACTTCCCTGTGTTGTTTATCTCCCATGAGAATATTAAACCATGCCATTCATCATCTTTAAATTAAGCAGAAGCCGGGCACGGTGGCTCACGCCTGTAAGCCTAGCACTTTGGGAGGCCAAGGCAGAAGGATCACTTGAGGTCAGGAGTTTGAAACCAGCCTAGCCAGCATAGTGAAACCCTAACTCTATTAAAAAAACAAAAAAGTTAGCCAGGCATGGTGGCAGGCATTTCTAATCCCAGCTACTCGGGAGGCTGAGGCAGGAGAATCACTTGAACCTGGGAGGTTACAGTGAGCCAAGATCGCACCACTGCACTCCAGCCTGGGTGACAGAACGAGACTATCTCAAAAAAAAAATAATTAAGCGGAGATACTGTGACTTAATTTGTTTGCATATTATTCATATTTATTCTTAACATAGAAGTTTCTCAGAACCAGAGTTTCTAAATTGGGTTGTAAAGTCTTTGTACAACACGTTTCCGTCAGGCTGTGATTCACTCTTCGGTTTCTAGTTTGGTTTCTAGTTTGTATGAAATGGGAATTAAATAGAATATATGATAGAACAACATTAGTCTGAAACCTAAGAGACTTTTTCCTCTTTTTCTTTTGAATATTTCTTTTGAAAATGTTCCTCTCAACCTTCTCTGCTTGTTCTTTCTCCAAGCCTAAATGGTCAGTCTGGACTATTTTAAAATGTAAGTGACATGATAAAGTAGAGCCTGATCATTTACATAGGAGTGTTTGTGAAAGAAGGGAGTACAGGTTGAGTATCCCTTATCTGAAATGCTTAGGGACCAGAGCGTTTCAGATTTCGGATGTTTTTGTATTTGTGTGTGTGTGTTGGGAATATTTGCGCATACATATTGTTTGAGCATCCTTAATCTGAAATCTGAAATGCTCCAGTGAGCGTTTCCTTTTGAGCATGACCTTTGAATGTCAAGTTTCAGGTTTTGGAGCATTTCAGATTTCAGATTTTTGAATTAGGGATATTAAACCTGTCCCCCAACACACACACCAACTTGGTTTTACCTCTCTCTATTCCAAAGCCTTCTGCAGAAGAGCTACACTTCTAGTTTAAATTTTTCCTGGACTTTATAACTTGGCTGAAAGGATTTGTTACAAAGTTTGTGTACTACGAATTAAAATTATTTGTTTTATGTAAGCATGTTAACAGGAGGAGAAAAAAGTTTGGTCTGTTTTAAACATACTTTATTTATTGGCAGTTCTACATTTAACTTTTGTTTAAGGCTATACTGTGGCTAGAATTAAACTCGGAGACTACCATTTCTATGGATTTGGCACCGATGTCGATTATGAAACTGCATTTATTCATTACCGTCTGGCTTCTGAGCAGCAACACAGTGCACAAGCTATGTTTAATCTGGGATACATGCATGAGAAAGGACTGGGCATTAAACAGGTGAGTGTGGCTTCCAAACATGTTTGAATCGTATCATTGTGATTGGGGGAAACACTTGCATTTGAATAGAAAATAGACTTTCCTTGCCATTCAGTTGGATTTCAGGCCACTAAATTATGGGCCTGATTTGTAATATTTCAGAAGACTGCCCTTCCATCTCTCATCCTCCAGCACCCACAGATACTACTATCCATGCCGTTTTATTTAGGGATTAAGCTGAAGACAGACTCATGAAAATGGAAGTGCAGTGCTACCTCTGCTGATAACTGCTTGTTTGAGAAACTATCTGTCCGTCTTCAGCCAAATTCTATTCTTTTCAAATTATTTTGAAATGTGTTAAATGTATTCTGATAAATTTATTTCTGATTCTTATACTTTCCTAATGAAGTCTGACATTCTCTGGACTCATGACTTAAGGTTTTGCCTGTGTGCCCTCAAAAGAAACTGGAAAAACTACAGACCCCCTTGTACATTTTTAAGTTGGCATTTCAGTTTTTTCTTAAGTTTCAAAAGGTCTAAATTCTAGCTATTTTAATCATTAACATTTTTAAATAGAATTAGTTACCCTTAAAATATCCAGTAGACTCTAAATAACAATAATTTAATACCAACCCACCTTTATTAGTGTTTTGGAAATATACAAGCAAGTTTTTTAATTGAAAGTTATGTCTTTCCCTATTTCCCTGAATTTATGTTTTCTACCATGACTTCTGTAGAATGTAATACTGATGTATTGTTTTTAATGCTTAGGTCTTTTATTGATTACTCTAGCATACTTATCTGAAACAAACAAGTGTATAAATTCATTTTGAATTTTTTTACCAGTGATCTAAGTGTTAAGAAAAATTCATGAGATATTACTAGTCACAGTTGGTCGGTTAATACATTGTTGGTCAAATCTACAAAATACGTTTTGATAAAACTTTGCTTTTTGTATTGTTAATTGAAAATGCATCTTTTAATGAGATAAATGAAGTATTTGTTAAAAATTGAGTAGATTTAGCATTAATTCTGTATTTCATTTTTTAAAATGTATCACTAGAATGTCATTCATATAAATATGTATATGAAAAATGGGAAGAGTTTCACTATAGCATGGTCACTTAATTCTTCAAACTGCTTTAAGAGTTAGATACCAAAAATCAGAGTCACTTGTCATTAGAAATTATTTTTAATGATCAATCCCCTGACCACTTGATAGGTCCCTCTTCAGTTGTGTTGAAAGCAAATAGTTGGAAACCAGAGACTTGTGAAAACATGTGTTCCCTGACACTGGAGCATTTCACTTTTCTCATTTTCTAGGAAGAGTACAAAAGGCTTTACCAAGACTTATGCAATGGGCTAATTATACTCCTTCCTGTGTCACTTAGAGGCCCTTTGTTGACCTAACTCTGCTTAAGGATTGAGGGAAAGTTAAGTTCATTTTTTGCTAATGCAGTATTTTCTTGACAAAATGCTGCTGCTTTGTTCACATTTGGATGTTTTATTTTAATTAAAGTATGTAAATGTTTATATTTTAAACGTACCTTAATATTTAGAATATTACTAAAATTAGATACTTACATATAGTTCAGTCAAGGCTTAGGAGCAGCAAACTCAGTACATTCAGCTTCTGGAAGATCTCTGCCACTTAATGTAGTAATCAAACCCAGTCATCCAGTGTCCCAAATTAGACTTAGCCTCTATCAGAAAGGCTGATGGGTTTTTGTCTTTTTTTATTTAAATGGAGATGGGGTACCACTGTGTTGCTTAGGCTTGTCTCAAACCCCTGGGGACTCAAGCGCCTTGGCCTCCAAAAGTGCTGGGATTGCAGGTATGAGCCACTGCACCCAGCTGACTTTATTTTTAAATCAAGTGAAGTTTAACATGACTAATATAAAGATCACATGTAAGTTATGGCTTTCATGGAGTACATCTAGTAATAATTTACTGACTGTAGTCGAGATTAAAATGATATAACTAAGCTGTTTTTATAATAGGTTATAAAACAAGAAAATTAATGTGGTCTTCTAATTTAATTTGTAGTACAACGTGTAACTAATAATAGAAATTCTTGTGAATAAAGAATATGGTAAAAGGCATAGTGTTCCTTTGATAAGAGTGGGGGGAGGGAACTTTTGTTTAGCTTTTGAGAATAAATAATCATGTATAAAAATCAGTAACTCCATTACTTTTATTTATTTTTATTTATTTTTTTTTTGAAATGGAGTCTTACTCTGTCACCCAGGCTGGAGTGCAGTGGCATGATCTTGGCTCGCTGCAACCTCCGCCTCCTGGATTCAAGCTATTCTCCTGCCTCAGTCTCCCGAATAGCTGGGATTATAGGCACCTTCCATCACGCCCAGCTAATTTTTGTATTTTTAGTAGAGATGGGGTTTCACCATCTTGGCCAGGCTGGTCTCGAACTCCTGACCTCATGAGCCACCTGCCTTGGCCTCCCAAAATGCTGGGATTACAGGCGTGAGCCACCACACCCAGTCCCATTACTTTTTTTTGTAAGACATTGTGATCACCTTTTGTATTTTTTTTCTGTTGAGGTTTAAAATATTCATGCTACTAAAAACAATTCCCCATTTAATATAGTTAGGAAAATATTAAATATGAGGATTGACTGTAATTGAAAAAAAATCATATTATTTGGTAAGTTTTAATTACACATTAGTGAATCTATTTAATTACCCCAGTGAATCATCCAGTGTATGAATCACATGAAGTTTGATCCATGATCTTGGAAAATACAGCAGTCCAGAAAACCATTTGAGTTATATTTTTCGAAAAACTCAGACACTACCCATACTGTTACCATTATTTGAAGATGTTCTTCTTTTTAAATAATGACACACCCTAAGGACAAGAATAAGGAATAGGTGAAAATAACTGCTTGTATTTAAATATGTTGGCAGGGGGAGTCATTTTTGGTCTTTAACCTTTCTTCCTCATGTCTCATGGAATTCTTTAAGAGTTTGGTATTCTTTGATAATAGGGAGTAGAAGTGAGATTTTTAAGTGAAAATTCCCACCATCCCATTCTATTACATGTCTGAATTCAAAACACTCCAGCCTGGGCCAAAATTAAGAATGACTGGTTTCACCCTTTGCAGAAAGATCTAACACAGGGAAACACAAGATCCACTAATAATTAGTCAATAAAGGAGCCTTCTCCAGAACCAGTATTTCAAGGTATCTCTTCTGGTGGTAGCCCCTGAGGTTTTTAGACCCCGAGGCAATGCACTTGAGGAAAGAGTGGGGTAGATAAGGGCTGTGCCTTCCTTTTTGCAGAGAAACGTTGCTGTGCACACAGGCCTATTCTCAGCAGATCCCTTTCAGGAAAAAGCACGTATGGAAGCTGCAGAACTGCAGAACAGAGTCCCTTAACATGTCCATGCCAGTACCTCTTGTAAAATCTTTTTCTTTTTTTGGAGACACACGTATGGAAGCTGCAGAACTGCAGAACAGAGTCCCTTAACATGTCCATGCCAGTACCTCTTGTAAAATCTTTTTCTTTTTTTGGAGACAGGGTCTCGCTCTGTCACCCAGGCTGGAGTTCAGTGGCACCATTATCAGCTCACTGCAACCTCCGCCTCCTGGGTTCAAGTGATCCTCCCACCTCAGCCTCCCAAGTAGCTGGGACTACAGGCAGGCGCCACCACACCCAGCTAATTTGGCTTATTTTTTTGTAGAGACAGTTTCACTGTGTTGCCTAGGTTGGTCTTGAACTCCTGGCCTCAAGTGATCCTCCTGCTTCGCCCTCCCAAAGTGTTAGGATTACAGGAATGAGCCATCATGCCTGGCCTCTGTTGTAAAATCTTGAGTGTCTCTACCCCACTTTGAAGATCACTGTCCCAAACTGAAACCAGACGTTGCTAACACTGATTGAAGTTTTCGGTAGCAAAAAATTAGTGTGAATTTCAGAGGTCGCCCTTGGAAATCTCTAGGTTAACAGTGCTAATGCATAGATACATGGCTGTATCCAGCATATCTACACAGCAAATGAGATGTTATGTTGGGGGAAAATGAGTTTTTTAATTAAGTTTTTCAATATTAAGCAGTTAGATAATTAAACGAATTTTACCCAAGTAAAGCTTGGCATTTTTCTTTAGGTGAGGGAAACTCATTTTAAAATGAAAACCTCAAAGGTAAAATAAATTTGTCTAATATGTTCACTAAATATTTTTACTTATTTTGACAAGAAAATGCATTTTTGTTTCTTACCTATATTATAGGATATTCACCTTGCAAAACGTTTTTATGACATGGCAGCTGAAGCCAGCCCAGATGCACAAGTTCCAGTCTTCCTAGCCCTCTGCAAATTGGGCGTTGTCTATTTCTTGCAGTACATACGGGAAACAAACGTAAGTGGTCCATGCCTCTTTTCATTAAAGTATAAATGATGGAAGATCTGTCCTGGAGGTTTGTTTTTCAAAAGTTGAGAAGCACAGGGAAGAGTGTTCTGCAGGTATCAGGTGTGTTCCCTTCTTCCCTTCGGCTCAGGTACCAGAGTACCTTATCAGGGAAGGGATAAATGCAGACACAAAGCAGCTAGTGCAGTTTTTAGATGGCGATTGACACTTCTAACACTAAAGCATTTTTCATGGAGGCAGATGTTTTCTGGTTTAGGGAAAACTGAGACTAACAGCAGTTTGAAACAGTATTTAATTCAGTAAACGTTATATCAGATGACCACCTGGCAGTGACTCAAAGCAGTCCCTTAAAAAGAAAAAGAAAGGCCAGGCGCGGTGGCTCAAGCCTGTAATCCCAGCACTTTGGGAGGCCGAGACGGGCGGATCACGAGGTCAGGAGATCGAGACCATCCTGGCTAACACGGTGAAACCCCGTCTCTACTAAAAATACAAAAAAAAAAAAAACTAGCCGGGCGAGGTGGCGGGCGCCTGTAGTCCCAGCTACTCCGGAGGCTGAGGCAGGAGAATGGCGTAAACCCGGGAGGCGGAGCTTGCAGTGAGCTGAGATCCAGCCACTGCACTCCAGACCGGGCGACAGAGCAAGACTCTGTCTCAAAAAAGAAAAAGAAAAAAAAAAAAAAAAGGAAAGAAGAACCTGAGAACCTGCCCAGGTTGTTGTACTTCAGATTCTTCTGATAGTGAAACATTAAGTTGAAAACACCACCCGAATTTTCTTCTCTAAAAGTAGCGTAAATTAGTTAAATAGGCTAATGGGAGAACCTATATAGAAAGTGGGTTACCCATTTTCTTCAAAATTACCAACTTTAGTTGGCAATACTGATATGTAGGTACTCTTGGGTTCTGCCAGCTTTATATTTTGTTTCTAGTACTGTAGTTCCTAGAATGGATTAACTGGTGCAGCCTTTCACTCTGAAAGCCCTAAGATGTTCAGAGCCCTTGTTTCTAACATAGGCTTATTCAGGACAAGAGAAGTTTCTTCAGGACCAGAAAAGGGTGATGTTTCACCCTTTTGTTAATGGCTTTCAGTATTAGATTCAAGAACGGGCTTTCCCTCATGTCTGTCACAGGAATAAATGTAGTCCGTGCTGCTCCAGCATCAGTGAAAAGAAACGGACTTGTCTAGTCCATGCACCTGAAGTCCTCCACAGATGGGGCTCCAGAGCGCTGGTCTTGCGGGACTCTGGCCTCCCAGTCGCTTATACATTAATTGCATGGTAGCATGAGTCAGGTGTGCTGTAACCACTGCCAATTGAAACAATCTTTGTTCCTTTCATTAAAAAGCCGATCATGTGGCAGCCTCTTTCTCAGTACCATTGCAGACCCTTCTCTCTCACAGTTTTTATTACTCACTGTTGGTTATGGTCTAGGACTTCATCTTATAATATGCTGTACTGGGTACATTAGATCTTTGCTATTTGTGTTAATACAGAAGTATAAAGAAGACAGTAAAAACGCCCCATAATCCTACCACCTGGCTATTCCGACTAAAAAGAAAAAGAGAGTACAAGACTAAGAAGTAGCAATCGCAAGAAAGTCAGACAGTACAGAAGACCACACATCTCCCATCCCAGATTCTTCCCCAGAGAACACAATTAGTGGTTTCTTGTCATTTTTTTCCAGAAAAATGTAGCACCTGTACCTACAAATGTGTTATAGAGACTTCATATGTAATTTTATTTTAAAAATTATACCCCATATTGACTATCTTAATGGGTAAGTATAATAGAAGTCAGAAAGTGTCAGAAATAAGTGATATTAAAACAATTAAAATATCATAGCCTAAGGACGTAACTTTCAGGTTGCAATTCAGATGTTAAATATTTTGTGTTTTAGTTAAATCCTGATTGAGAAGCATTATTTATTCAGCTATTAAATGTTTGAATTCCTGCTATTTTCAATTACATGGAGAACAGTGAAGTGGCCCCACTGTCATGGAACAGAGCTTTCCAGCTGGTGTGCTGTCACTGCCAGTAGATTCGCTGTGCCAAGATACTAATTTCTCCCCTTGGCTCGCCACTGTTTTTTTCTTTTTTTCTTTCTTTTTTTTTTTTTTTTTTGAGACAGAGTCTCGTTCTGTCGCCCAGGCTGGAGTGCAATGGCACAATCTCGGCTCATTGCAACCTCCACCTTCTGGGTTCAAGCATTTCTTGTGCCTCAGCCTCCCAAATAGCTGGGATTACAGACGCCCGCCACCATGCCTGGTTAATTTTTGTATTTTTAGTAGAAACGGGATTTCGCCATGTTGGCCAGGCTGGTCTCGAGCTCCTGGCCTCAAGTGATACACTCACCTCGGCCTCCCAAAGTGCTGGGATTACAAGGCCTGAGCCCCTGTGCCTGGCCCCAGTGTTTGTTTTCAAATATTTTCTGTGAAAAATGGTTAAAATTAGTGTATTGGATTACTGATGGAAAGAACACTGTCAGACATTTTATATTAAATGTCAGCTGTTATACATTAATAGCTTAATTCCTCAGACACGTTATTTTGAGCTTCAGTTGAAGGCTTTTAAAACCCTTGTAAACACACACACACACATTGCAAAACATTTTTACAACCAATTATTTTAATTTCTGTACTTACCTCTGCTGATGTAACTTTCCCACTTCCTTGCCTGACATTTTAGTAATAATAATGGTTTCTATATTATTTTCGTTAAGATTCGGGATATGTTCACCCAACTTGATATGGACCAGCTTTTGGGACCTGAGTGGGACCTTTACCTCATGACCATCATTGCGCTGCTGTTGGGAACAGTCATAGCTTACAGACAAAGGCAGCACCAAGACATGCCTGCACCCAGGCCTCCAGGGCCACGGCCAGCTCCACCCCAGCAGGAGGCGCCACCAGAGCAGCAGCCACCACAGTAACAGCCACTGGGTCCAGCCTTGATCAGTGACGGCAAAGAAAGTTATCTGCTGGGAACACTTGCATTTGACCTTGGATCAGTGGTCACCTCCCGGAAGAGGCACGGCACAAGGAAGCATTGAACTCCTAAAGCTGCTTAGAATCTGATGCCTTTATTTTCAGGGATAAGTAACTCTTACCTAAACTAAGCTGAATGTTTGTTTCAGTGCCATATGGAATAACAACTCTCAGTGGCTTTCTTTTTTCTTTTCTGGAAACATATGTGAGACACTCAAAGTAACGTCTACTGTATCCAGCTATCTTTCTTGGATCCTTTTGGTCATTATTTCAGTGTGCATAAGTTCTTAATGTCAACCATCTTTAAGGTATTGTGCATCGACACTAAAAACTGATCAGTGTAAAAAGGAAAACCCAGTTAGTTGCAAATTTAAATGTGTTCGGAAGTCTGAAAATAGAACTTGCCTTTTAAGTTTTTGGAAACTGCGACAACTGAGAAACTCTTACCAGTCCACATGCAATTAGATTTATTCAGCATATTCGTTATTTTAAAAGGGAAGGTTGGGTGGTTTCTTATTGGTGATTGTCATACGGTATACCATACTCCTCTCCTTCAAAGACTGAAAGGCCTTGTTAAGGAGCTTTTTGTGAGCTTTACTTCCTTGGAATGGAATATACATACGCAAAGCCTTGTGAACTGACTCCTTGCCGAGAATTTGCCCCACCTACTCTGTAATTTGCTTGTTTGTTTTGAATATACAGAGCCTTGATCCAGAAGCCAGAGGATGGACTAAGTGGGAGAAATTAGAAAACAAAACGAACTCTGGTTGGGGTACCACGATCACAGACACAGACACACTTTTCCTAAAGTTGAAGCATTTGTTCCCAGGATTTATTTTACTTGGCATTTCTTTTTGCACAAAGAACACATCACCTTCCTGAATTCTTTAAATATGAAATATCATTGCCAGGGTATGGCTTAGAGTGACTACTATTATAATACTAAAACTCAGAGAATCAAAGATGGATTAAACTCAGTGGTTGATGAAAGCCAAAACCTGTCTATATTGTTCTGTACTATTCAGGTATCTTTTTATTTCTGATAGTTTTATATTATAATGGAAAGCCAGCCACTGCTTAGCTATCTTAGTCACCATTTTCTCACTACTAACATGAGGAAAATCAAGGCTACTTGATTTTCAGGATTGTCTGGTTAAATAGTATGGGAAAAAAACTGAAGAGGTTCACATAATCACACACGTGAAGGAATTAAAGCTTAAACTGAATTTGTATTTCATGTTATTGTCAGATGGTGGTGTTCACCAGCCTGTATCTTGTCTGAGACTGCATTTGTATCTGAGCGGGTTTTCTATGCCTACTTCAGTCTGTTTATACTAACCTTCATGCTTTTTTCCCAGAATCCCTCATCTGCCAGAAAACTTGAAAAGTTTATTGCTTGTAGAGGTGTACTGCTTTGATTTTTGAAGTTGGGGTAGTAGTTAGAACTAGATTCAACTAGTCTATAATGAACATGAAGGCTTTTAAATGTGAAGTTGTATACCTTTTTTGTGTTTAGAGAATTATGGGAAACCTGGTAAGCAAAACTTTCCTCCCAGATAATTGCTTCCAAATTCAAAGAGTTGGTCACCAAGAGAACCATGTGTATGAAAGCATATCTGTGAAAGGTAGGAAATTTACCCCCACTAAGTGTAATGTTGCTTTAGGCAGCTCTTGTAAATACTGAGACTTGTTTGGTCTCTTACACGTAGAGATTTGAGTTCAGTTGGTACAGTACTTTGGTGTCTCCACCACTGCCCTTCTCCCCGCTTCAAAATAAGTGTAATCCATGGTAGCAGCCACACTTCCTTTAGAAGGAACTGTTATAATTTATTTAAAAGTTGAAAAACCACCCAAGATGACTACCAACTTTCACTTTTTTCTTCTGCTGTCCACCCTCATTTTTCTTTTAGCAAGATTTTTATATCTAACTTTCCTTTCCTCCATTGAGTACATGCTTTGAGAAAACATTTCTTAAAACAGTGTGTGCCACCTAAGGCTGGATGGGAAAGTGCAGTCTTGTTCTTCATATAATAACCCACTTCTTATTAGTTTACCACTTGCCTTTTTTAATTGTTAATGTTCTGAATTTCCTTTTCTTGGCTTGTTTCCACTTTGTTTTACCCTGGGTCATTTGCTGCCAGCAGTTTGTGAATGGTATCTTTCAAATAACTTAGTTCTTATGGCTTCACTTAAAGACTGTCTCAAAAATACTTTGCTCTCTGCTTTCTTGTTCATGGGACATGGTACCTAAGCAAATAGGAGTTGGGTTTGGTTTTTCTCCTAAAATAATGCTCAATACTTACCTAATCAAATGGCATCCATTTGAATAAAATGACAGTAACTAAAGCTAGTTAATGTCAGTGACATTAAACTAACTCAGGATTCAGGAGTTTTAATGTTAGAATTTAGACTTAACAGATAGAGTGTGGCTTCATTTGTCCATGGTAGCCCATCTCTCCTAAGACCTTTTGTAGTCTGTCTTCCTGCCTTGGAGTGTGATGACAGTAATACCCTGTTTAGTATTCTCTTGTGCATTTGGTTTGTGGGTTAGCCGACTGTCTTGAAACTATTCATTTCGCTTCTGTTTTATTTTACAGAGGTAGCATTGGCAGGTTTTTTTTTTTCTCTCTCTCTGTTTGAAGTTTCAGTTTCTGTTTTCCAGGTGAGGCTTATTTTTGATTAGTAGTCAATGACCAAAAAAAAAAAAAAACTAAATCAAAGATGACTTCTTTTCAAAATTTGTTATTTAGCACTTAACTCAGATTAATTTATAAATTATTAATCTTGATACTCTTAAGGATTTGTTACTTTTCTGCATATTAGGTTCATTTTTACCTTACATGTGAGAGTCTTACCACTAAGCCATTTTGTCTCTGTACTATTGGGAAGTTTTGGAAACCCCTGCCAGTGATCTGGTGATGATCTGATGATTTATTTAAAGAGCCGTTGATGCCTCCAGGAAACTTAAGTATTTCATTTATATATATATATATATAGGATTTTTTTTTTTTTTTTTTTGCTTTGTCTTTCTCTCCCTTCTTTTATCCTCATGTTCATTTTTCAGTGTTTTGGAAGTATGCATGCAGGCCTATAAATGAAAACCACAAGTCTTTATGTGTGTAGCATGTGCATTAATGTCTTAACTACATATGCAAAAACTTCCTTTACAGAGGTTCGGACTAACATTTAACATTCACATTTCAAAACAAGATGTGTCATGGAAACAGCCCCTTTACCTGCCAAGACAAGCAGGGTTATATTTGTTTCAGTGACAACTAATATTTGTTTTGAAAGTGAATCTCATATGTATATATATTACACATTATTATGACTAGAAGTATATAAGAAATGATTAGAACAAAAGAAAATTTCTATTTTCATGCAAATATTTTTCATCGGTCATCGCTCTCAAATATAAATGAAAATATAACACTCCTGAATGCCTGAGGCACGATCTGGATTTTAAATTTGTGGTATTCATTGAAAAGAAGCTACATTTCTCCACCCACTTGGTAATTTCAAGAAAATGTAAAACGATCCCAAGGAAAGATGATTTGTATGTTAAAGTGACTGTTTGCACAAGTAAAAGTCTGATGTGTGCATGAAAAGGATTCCTTGGTTATGTGCAGGGAATCATCTCACATGCTGTTTTTCCTATTTGGTCTGAGAAACAGGCTGACACTATTCTCTTTGATTAAAAAATAAACTCATAAAACTCAGAATGTTGATATAATCAAGATATAACCACTATAAATGTGTGGAAAAGGAAGTTTGAAAGACCTTAAGCTGGCATTGTGAAGGAGCACCATGGTAGACCCTTTTTGTAAGTGTATTTTGTATTTAATGAAATGCAGTATAAAGGTTGGTGAAGTGTAATATAATTGTGTAAACAAACAAATCCTGTTAATAGAGAGATGTACAGATTCGTTTTGTACTGTATCTTGAAACTTGTGAAATAAAGATTCCACCTCTGGTTATCCTGTATGCTGTAATATACCACAACCAGTCATCTTTCCAGATAGACTTTTTTTAAGCTGAATGATTCAATTTTTAAATGTTTTTTGGAAATTCAGAAACTTCTGAAAACATTCATTTGGGGCAATTTGAATTCATGTTTCATTTTAAACTCCTGAAATTCAGATTTTGACAAGTCCGATATTGCCCTAGGGAGAGCATGAATTTGCTAAGAAATGTGATTATCTTTTCAATCTCCGATCGTCTTTGCCCTGAAGCAGCCTGTGATATGTAGTAAGCGTGATTCACTCTAGCCTGATGATAATATAATTTATCTAAAGTTTGTTTATGCATTGCCTTGTGGCAGGAAATTTTTAAGAGACACGTACAACACAGTAACATCTATTTAGACTAAATATGCTCTGAGTAAAGGAGAAATGAAAAAATACGAAATCAAGAGTGAACATGTACACAAAATGCAACTGGAAGTGGGCTACAAATTTGGCCCCCAGCTTCCCAGCAGGCAACTCAAAGAGGTAACTGAGGTAAAATGTTCCAGCTTAGAAGCATTAGATCTTGGATAAAAAGCCTGCATGATGCAAATTGTGGCAACTGAGATGTCAGATCTCAAATTTTACTTGTGGGAGCACAGTCAGTGACCCCCAGATGACCTTGACTGACCTAAAAGTTGTAGGGGAAGTCGGATGTCAGAGCCTTAACACCAGCAGGTGACCATCCAACCTGGGGCAATACCTGTTCACCACTTGGCCTCTTTCTGACAAGTCATTAGAACGTCCTCCATCTTCACTGACTGCAACTTGATGAGCTACAGCCTCTTTACTAACTTCCTTTATGATGCTAATTTAGGTTGGTTATACCAGCTTAGAAGTATGCTTACATTAAGTTACAGCAGATACACAAATTAGATGCAAGTAAAAACCAGAATTTCTGTAGTAGGAACTATGAAAAAAAAGGAATTTTTTTACTTTTTGGGTATTTTTCTATGAATAAGAAAAAGCATTAGAACCTATCAGTTCAAAAGGAAGTACTGCTGTGTAATGGGCTTTGTACGTTCCTTCTCAGGTCACGCCACTACTTTGCCATCAAATTGAACAAGCTTTTCATTAGATCCTGAAAATTCACCACCCTAGTAGTTTATTATTGGTATTATAATTTGAGTAGAACTCTGATTTTCCCTAGAGGCCAAATTCTTGTTATCTGGATTAATTTCTTTTAAACATAACGTTAATGCTGAATTGTATATTAAATCCCATTTCTAAAAACTGCACAATTTTTTCTCGTGTGAGTGGAATGTGGTTAACTGAATTTGGAATGTTCATATAATTTGTTGCTGCTCAATCCAGTTTCCCTTTGCCTCCTCTCTACCGCCCCGTATAACCTCATTAATTCACCTCTCAGACTTGGAAAGAATGTCTCGTAAGTCTTGGGAGATAAGAGATTCAGGTATCCCATGTAAGGATTCTAACTTCGAAAATGAGTATGTCATTGAGTTTTACACGATTCAAGATTTAAATGTGGGCAACAGAAACCTCTGTTCTTGGAAACAGATTTATTTCAGGATGTGAAAGCACAGCTGTGGGTTTCAAGAGTTTGCACACCTGCGTTTCCTCACCCTTCCTCTGTGGCTATGCCTGTGGATGCTTTTCTTAGGAAAATTTGATTAATTGAACTTTTTTTGTTCTAAATGCAATGTCCTGAAGTGAGTAGAGACTAACGCTGGCTGTGAGTGCATGTGAGTGCATGGTGGTGAGGAGTTGGGGAGCCTTCCGTCTGATTTTGTTTCCCTTAAGTACTAAAAGAAGAATTTACTTGAATTTCTCCAACCTGTACATGTATTTTCTTTTACCTACCATTTGGACAATGTTCTGTGGCTGGTAGCATCTTAAACCTCTTTACTTTTTTTTTTTTTTTTCTTTTGAGACAGGGTCTCACTCTGTTGTCCAGGCTGAGTGCAGTGGCTCAATTAGAGCCCACTGCAGCCTCAAAACTCCTGGGCTCAAGAAATTCTCCCACCCCAGCCTCCTGCATAGCTGGGACTACTAGGGTGTGCCGTGTGCCACCACGGCCAGCTATTTTTTTATTTTTTGTAGAAACAGGGTCTCCCTATGTTTCCCAGGCTGGTCTCAAACTCCTGGGCTCAAGCAATCCTCCCACCTCAGCCTCCCAAAGTGCTGTTATTACAGGTGTGAGCCACCATACCCAGCCCGTCTTACATCTTTCAGTGCATGGAAATGTACTTCCAGGACTGCGAGAGCTGAGAAGAGCAGGGTATTTTCCCTGTAGCCATCTTTGGACCCTAGCTGAAGTATGTGCTGCAGGTAAAAGCACCCACACTGGGCCTTTTTTATTTCAGAAGGAGGAAAAAGTAATTGAAGCCTTAAGTTTGTGTAATTGGTATCTGTATTTCATCACTCATTTGAGACTGAAAATTAATTAAAGCCTCATAACTAGACTGTTGTTTTGTGTTCTCACGTTAGCTAAACCAAAGAATCTGTTGAGTCCCAACACAGTACAGTAAGTTAAGAGAGCACATTTGTGCCTTAGAGCAGTTAAACAGAGGTGAAACCCATGAACAGAGATGAAACCCAAACTTTACTACAGAGAAATGAAACTCCATCTCATCTGACCTATTGCCACTCCTTAAAGGGGCTTTTTAATTGTGAGTCACCATTTCAGTGCAGGCCATTATGACAGATCAGATAGATGCATAAGGGAAAGGTCCATGGCCAGGTGTGGTGGCTCACAGCCTGTAATCCCAGCAGTTTGGGAAGCAGAGGCAGGCGGATTATGAGGTCAGGAGTTCAAGACCAGCCTGGCCAACATGGTGAAATCCCCTCTCTACTAAAAATACAAAAATTAGCTGGACGTGGTGGTGCGTGCCTGTAATCTCAGCTACTTGGGAGGCTGAGGCAGGAGAATGGCTTGAACCCAGGAAGTGGAGGTTTCAGTGAGCCAAGATCGTGCCACTGCACTCCAGCCTGGGTAACAGCAAGAATCCATCTCAAAAAAAAAAAAAAGATTCAGACACAACCAACCGTTTGATCCTCGCATGGGTTCTCCTGAGTTGCCCAATCCCTTCACAAAAGAGATTAGTGATGGTCAGTCCTAGCCCCACTGAATGGCCCTAAAATGCAAAGGAAAACGGGAAGGATGCCATAGCGAGAAAGTTCTGGACTGCAGTCGAGTCCTCACACTGGGTGGGTGGCCCCAGACAAGTGATTTGCTGGACAGGGTTCTCATAGGCATCAAGAGACTGGGTGGGGATGGTCGTTAAGGTCCTGTCCAGCTGTGGGAGGTCTTAAGTGCCAAAAGAAACCAAATTGACTTTTTATTCCACTGATACCAGACCCTTTACAAGGCTTCCTGGTGGAAATGACACCATTCCACTGTCCTAAAATGGTTGACTCCGAATCATTTACAAGCAAAGTTTATGCTAAAGAGGTCAATATTAAAGTTTATACATAAGGGGTCGGGCGCAGTGGCTCACGCCTGTGATCATAACACATTGGGAGACCGAGGCTTGAGGTCAGGAGTTTGAGACCAGCCTAGGCAACATGGTAAAACCCCGCCTCTACCAAAAAAGAAGAAAATTAGCTGGACATGATGGTGTACGCCTGTGGTCTCAGCTACTTGGAAGGTTGGGAGGCTGGGGTGGGAGTATCACTTGGGCCTGGGAGGTGGAAATTGCAGCAAGCCAAGATGATGCCACTGCATTCCAAACTGGATGACAGAGTGAGACTCTGTCTCAAAATTAAAAATAATGTTCATAACATAAGGTTTCATTTGGGCATTTATTCACCAGCCTTTATTAATCACCTACTATCTTCCAGACCCTGAAGTGTAAAATGAATTTAAAGATGAGTATGAATGAAAGACTGAATTGAAAGAGGCTGTTTTCATCTGCAGGTCTTCATCACCACAATATATGATAGGTGCTAAGTGTTTCACATCCATTATTGAATTTAATCTTCAATACTCCAGGATGTCAGTACTAGTCATGTCATTCTCATTTAACACATGAGGAAACAGGCTTGGACAAGCTAAGCAACTTGCTCAAGGTCACTCAGCTAGTGTTAGTCATAAAAATTGAATTCAAATAAAGAACTGGGCCAGGCATGGCGGCTCACACGTGTAAGCACAGGACTTTGGGAGGCCAAGGCAGGCGGATCACCTGAGGTCAGGAGTTCAAGATCAACCTGGCCAATATGGTAAAACCCCGTCTCTACCAAAGATACAAAAATTAGTTGGGTGTGGTGACACATGCCTGTAATCCCAGATACTCAGGAGGCTGAGGCAGGAGAATTGCTTGAACCCGGGAGGCGGAGGTTGTGGTGAGTCAAGATCGTGCCACTGCACTCCAGCCTGGGGAACAGAGTGAGACTCTGTCTCAAAAAAAACCTGTCTTGGCTAAAAGCACCCAAATTGTAAACTATTATGTTATGCTGTCTCCTTAATGCAGCATGGTAAGGTTTACAATGGAGTTATAAATGCAGTGCCCATAAGGAACAGGAAAGGGTAACAACAGAATGAGCAACGTTTCTCCCAAGTGAGCGTCATCCTTGTCCATGCTCACAAGTGCTGTTTTGTGCTTAGCATGTGCTGCTGCTTTACAGTTGTAAAGACATAAAAAAACAGCTAGAGCACATCAGGATTGGCTTGTCTCTGTTCCACCACGTCTAGTGTGAGGTGGGATGGCTTGAATGGTTTGACGAGCCATGTGGCTGGGACCACAGCCTTTTTTCTTTTGACATACACCTGGAGCTGAACATCTAAGATGCTCCTTCACGCACATGCCTGGTGCCCAGGCTGGGCTGGCCAGCATCACCCTCTCCACGTGTGGGGATCTCAGAGTAGACAAAACTGCCTCAGAGTGAGCACTCCAAGAGCCAAGATGGTGCTGAGGGGCTTCTTAGGACTAGACTTAGAAATCTCAACCATTGGCCAGGCGCGATGGCTCACGCCTGTAATCCCAGGACTTTGGGAGGCTGAGGTGGGTGGATCATGAGGTCAGGAGAACGCCTGGTGGCTCACGCCTGTAATCCCAGCCGAGGTGGGTGGATCACGAGGTCAGGAGATCGAGACCATCCTGGCTAACACGGTGAAACCGCGTATCTACTAAAAATACAACAAAATTAGCCGGGCGTGGTGACAGGCGCCCGTAGTCCGGGCTGCGAGGTGGAGGTAGCAGTGAGCCAAGATTTTGCCACCGACAGAGTAAGAGTATCTCAAAAAGAAGAAGAAGAAGAAGAAGAAGAAGAAGAAGAAGAAGAAGAAGAAGAAGAAGAAGAAGAAGAAGAAGAAGAAGAAGAAAGAAAGAAAGAAAGAAAGAAAGAAAGAAAGAAAGAAAGAAAGAAAGAAAGAAAGAAAGAAAGAAAGAAAGAAAGAAAGAAAGAAAGAAAGAAAGAAAGAAAGAAAGAAGAAGGAAGAAGGAAGAAGAAGAAAGAAAAAGAAATCTCAACCATCAATAGGATGCAGACCAATAGGACTGCATCCTATTGGTCCATAAGTCACTTGGACCAGCCCAGATTCAAGAGTTGCTGATTGGAGAAACAGACTCCACCTCCCAGCAGAGAAGTGACTTGGGCATCCATGGAGGGAAGGAGTCGATGGTGGCCCTCTTCAGATGAGGCTGCCACAATCACAAAGTCATTCTTCATGGTATCAGCCACATTTACTGTTAGTAAACAGTTACGGAAAACATCTGTGTTTGACTTGCTTCTAGATTGCTTCTCTGTGTATAACTTGGGCTATTAATTGTGGTAATACAGGGCGACACAGTAAATCAGGTATCAGCCCTACCTTCAAGGACTCCCTAAACAGTGGCCTTCAGGCACTCGGCAAGACCAAAGCTACTTCCCTGATTGGAATTTTTAAGAGCTTCTGATTTAACTGCTACCAACTCAGTTGGTCTACAAATTTAGAACGAGAACTCCCACATCCATTTACCTGAAATAGCTGAGCTAATGAAGATTAATGGAACTAATGGGGGAGTGTGTGAGTGGGCAGTATTCATCATACCTATTTCAATTCTCCTCACTGCTGGGGTCTCAACATTATGCTGTGCCTTTTTTTCCCTCCCTCTGCCCTCTGCCCAAGCTCACTCTCCTCCAGGTTTCTGCTCAGACTTGCCTGACTGCCCCCCATTAAATCAAGTCCATCTGTTTTACACCCCCTGTGTTTTCCCTTTATAGCACTTATTGATTACAGTATTTAATTAATCTTCATCTCTCTACTAGTAAATCTCAAAAGGACAGGCATCAATCTGTCTTACCCACCAGTGTGTGCCCAGAGCTTGGCACCCCCAACACACAAATTAATTTGATTAATACTTGAATTAAAAATTAGCCAGACATGATGGTGCGTGCCTGTAATCCCAGCTACTCGGGAGACTGAGGCATGAGAATCACTTGAACCCGGGAGGCGGAGGTTGCAATGAGCCAAGATGGTGCCACTGCACTCCAGCCTGGGTGACAGAGCAAGACTCCATCTCAACAACAACAACAAAAATTTATATATATATATATAGTTTGTTTGTTTGTTTGTTTGTTTATTTTAGTAAAACGGAGTCTCACTCTGTCACCCAGGCTGGAGCGCAGCAGTGGGATCTTGGCTCATTGCAACCTCCACCTCCCAGGTTCAAGCGATTCCCCTACCTCAGCCTCTTAAGTGACTGGGATTACAGGCACCCACTACCATGCCCGGCTAATTTTTGTATTTTTAGTAGAGACGGGGTTTCTCCATGTTGGCCAGGCTAGTCCCAAACTCCTGACCTCAGGTGATCCACCCACCTCGGCCTCCCAAAGTGCTGGGATTACAGGCGTGAGCACGGCTGGCCTCCTATATATATATATGTGTGTGTGTGTGTGTGTGTGTGTGTGTGTGTGTGTGTGTGTATTTGAATTTGAATGAGCAGATGGACTTTCCAGTAGAAATAACATTCTGAAAGATGGTGAAGATCCAGAGTCATCTCTTGAGAAAACCTGCCTAAACACAAATGTACTTGAATGACTTATGTGGCATTGTGTTACTTAACTAGCTACTTCATGTAAAATTTCTCTGAAGTCTTTATCCAGTCAATTCTCCCTATTCCCAAGAAAGCAGGAGAAATCCCTCCTAGAAAAACAGCTTCAAGGAGGGAAAAGAAAGTGAGTATGTCTGGCAGGTGCTTTCATGGCTCATGGGTGGCCCAGGGATGACAACTTCTACCCCGCAGTGGGGTGGCTGTGCTCCAGAAATTGGGTCACGAGGGCTCTACATTGAAGGCAATCACTTCAGTAGAAGTGGTTAACTCTTCCACGAATCCTACCTGGAGATGCTGTTGGGCATGAATATTCTTACACGGGGCATGGCCTTTCCACGCATGTCTTTCTTCCTCCAGCAGGTTGACTCTGTCATGAGATCATAATGACGAGAAATTGCAAGAAATACAGTTGGAGGATTTGCTTAGATTTTTAAAAAAGTGTTACCTAGCGATTGGGCGAAGTGGTTCACGCCTGTAATCCCAGCACTTTGGGAGGCCAAGGTGGGTGAATTATGAGGTCAGGAGTTTGAGACCAGCCTGGCCAAGATGGTGAAACTCCATCTCTACTAAAAATAAAATAAAATAAAATAAAATAAAATAAAAAATAGCTGGGCGTAATGGCGTGCCCCTCTAGAGGCTGAGGCAGGGAATTGCTTGAACCCAGGAGGCGGAAGTTATGGTGAGCCGAGATCGTGCCACCGCACTCCAGCCTGGGCGACAGAGTGAGTCTCCGTCTCAAAAATAATAATAATAAATAAATAAAAGTGTTACCAAGTAGTGATACTCTGGCCAAAGTACGATTAAAAACTGAAAACGAAGATGTTTCAATATCTCTTTAAGGAAAGCGCTGTACTTCTTTCTTAAGATTTTATGGCTGGAGGAGATACACAGCTGTCTTCATTCTCTCTCTTCCTCCCCCAAGCAGCCTCGGCTTCTTTTGTTTCTGTAAAAAGGAAGTGCAAGGCAGAGAAGAACTGAATCCACAACTCACACAGTCTCCTTTTGCTCTATATAGCATTGCTTCTCTCAAAGATGCACAGTAAATTGGATTGGATCGTTGTACAGACGGTCCAAGCTCCTTTATTGGGTTGAAACGCAACCTATGTGTCACTAATCGTTTTAAATATGCGCCTACAGGTTCCTCGGAAAAGTATGACTGCAGTTACCATAATTTCCACTAGAGGGCACAAAAGGGCTACGTCTGAGGCAAAGTTTGGACGATAAAACTTTCTGGGATTTTCCGCAGTTTTTCAGGCGTCTTTTCTGGTGTGGGCAAAATCTGAGGGACAAGTACTCCCCAGATTTCCTGGAATAAAATCACTGTCACTGCTAGAAGCATCACAAAATGTTAAAAAAAAAAAAAAAAAAGTACACTAGCCCAGCAATGTGAGTTGTGACGTGTACACAGAGCTTTCTGACTGATGTCGCTGAAGAATGAATGTGACGTTCCTCTGCCGGCAAGGGTGCATCCCCTGCCTCCAGAAATATTTTCATCATCATTATGACTAAATGATGGCTTCCATCATTATGGCTTCCATAAACAGATGTCTTAGCCACTGGCACCTGTGTGTGTGGACTTATTTGGAAAAAGTTAAAGATCGCCAGCTGAGATATTCTAGATTATCAGTGTGGGCCCAAAATCCAGTGACAGGTGTCCCGTTTTTTTTGTTTTGTTTTGTTTTGTTTTTGTTTGAGAGAGAGTCTCACTCTGTCGCCCAGGCTGGAGTGCAGTGGCGCGATCTTGGCTCACTGCAAGCTCCGCCTCCCTGATTCAAGCAATTCTCTGCCTCAGCCTCCCAAGTAGCTGGGATTACAAGCGCCCGCCACCATGCCAGGCTAATTTTTGTATTTTTTTGTAGAGACAGGGTTTCACCATCTTGGCCAGGCTGGTCTTGAACTGCTGACCTCATGATCCACCCATCTCTGCCTCCCAAAGTGCTGGGATTACAGGCGTGAGCCACCACGCCTGGCCGACAGGTGTCCTTATATGAGAAAGGCAGAGGGAGATTTGACACACAGAAAAGGAGAAGACGCAGAGGAGAAGAAAATGCCTTGTGAAGATGGAGGCAGAGATCGGAGTTCAGCTGCCACAAGCCATGCCAGCAGCCACCTAGGAGCCGGAAGAGATCAGGAAAGGTTCCCTCCTAGGGCCTCTGAAGGTAGCACAGCCCTGCAGACACCTTGATTTTGACCTTCTGGACCCCAGAACTATGAAAGAACAAGTTTCTGTTGTTTTAAGCCACCAACTCTGTGGTGTAATTTGTTACAATAAGCCTAGGAAACTAGCACAGTCATCCTATACCACGCGTGGTCAATGGGAGCAATGTGACCCCAAGGAGGAGAGAATGGGCTCCTGGGAGGGTGTGAAGAAGTCCTAGATATTACGATGGT
This sequence comes from Rhinopithecus roxellana, assembly GCF_007565055.1. Lineage (NCBI taxonomy): Eukaryota > Metazoa > Chordata > Mammalia > Primates > Cercopithecidae > Rhinopithecus > Rhinopithecus roxellana. Next base: position 139,677,535 of record NC_044553.1, on the reverse strand, counting down.
TTGTCATCCTCCAAGAGGCTCTATAAACAGCCTTATGTATAAATATAAACAGATAGACAGTATATCTGTGGTATTAAAATTGTATACGTAGTGGGGAGGAGAAGGACAATTAGGAGGGGAAAATGTCTAAAAGGGCTCCTTAGAAGAATTCTTTTTTAAAAGTTGAGAGGCTGGGCGCGGTCACTCACGCCTGTAATCCCAGCACTTTGAGAGGCCAAGACTAGCAGATCACGAGGTCAGGAGATCGAGATCAGCCTGGCCAACATGGTGAAACCCCGTCTCTCCTAAAAATACAAAAATTAGTTGAGTGTGGTGGCACATACCTGTAATTCCAGCTACTCAGGAGGCTGAGGCATGTGATTTGCTTGAACCCAGGAGGTGGAGGTTGCAGTGAGCCAAGATCTCGCCACTGCACTCCAGCCTGGAGACAGAGTGAGACTCCGTCTCAAAAAAAAAAAAAAAAAAAAAGTTAAGAAATGCAGCTCAAGGCCAGGCACAGTGGCTTACACCTATAATCCCAGCACTTCGGGAGGCTGAGGCGGGCAGATCGCTTGAGGTCAGGGGTTTGAGACCAGCCTGGCCAACATGGTGGGAGTTTGAGGAGCCTTCCTGACGAGGAGGAGCTGGGGTATGGAAAACAAGCTGGAGTTAGCCAGGCAAACGAGAGGCGGGCGCTGAAGGAAAGCTCCGTCTGAAGAGAGGCACTCCCTCTGTGCTCTCTCAGGCGCTCCATCCTTTTCATTTCTGCTGTTACCACCTTGGTTAAGGTCCTCCAATCACATTACACCTCGGCAACAGTGTTCATCCCATCTCTGTTCCCCTGCCCTTCTGATCTCCCCTGGATACCAGATGAATTTACCTTAAATAATTTGCAACAAACACACACTTCTGCTCAAGAACCCTCTGTGGCTCACTATTACAGGATAAACTTTCCCCAAGCTTGCTACTTAGACTCTAACATCCTTGCCCCTTCTTCTTCTCTTACCTAACCAATACTGTTTTTCCCTGGATATCGCTATGCTACAGGTAAAGATACTATCACAGCCTGGCGCAGTGGCTCACGCCTGTAATCCCAGCACTTTGGGAGGCTGAGGCGGACGGATCACGAGGTCAGGAGATTGAGACCATCCTGGCTAACACGGTGAAACCCCGTCTCTACTAAAAAATACAAAAAATTAGCCAGGCGAGGTGGTGGGCACCTGTAGTTCCAACTACTCAGGAGGCTGAAGCAGGAGAATGGCGTGAACCCAGGAGGTGGAGCTTGCAGTGAGCTGAGATCCAGCCACTGCACTCCAGCCTGGGCGACAGAGTGAGACTCCGTCTCAAAAAAAAAAAAAAAAAAAAAAAAAAGATATTATCACATTGACAGTAACAAAAGGGCTAATTCTTCCTTTTTTTTTTTTTTTTTTTTTTGTTTTTGAGACAGAGTCTCGCTCTGTCTCCCAGGCTGGACTGGAGTGCAGTGGTGAGATCTCAGCTCACTGCAACCGCCACCTCCCAGGTTCAAGCAATTCTCCTGCCTCAGCCTCCAGAGGAGCTAGGATTACAGGTGTGTGCCACCATGCCCAGCTAATTTTTTTGTATTTTTAGTAGAGACAGAGTTTCACCATGTTGACCAGGATGGTCTCTATCTCTTCACCTCATGATCCGTCCACCTTGGCCTCCCAAAGTGCTGGGATTACAGGCGTGAGCTACTTGCGCCCAGACAAAAGGGCTATTTCTTTGGCTCCATCTCTAGCCTATCTGTGAGAACTCTGGACCCCTCCAAAATTCCTCCTTGTTTGTTTTTGGAGTCCCAAAGCAGGCTCAGATACGGTCTTTTTTTTTTTTTTTTTTTTTTAGTCCTGTTTTTAGTATTATTATTTTGAGACCGAGTCACACTGTCACCCGAGTTCGAGTGCAACGGCGTGAAGATGGCCGAATAGGAACAGCTCCAGTCTCCAGCTCCCAGCGCGAGCGACACAGAAGACCGGTGATTTCTGCATTTTCAACTGAGGTACTGGGGTCATCTCACTAGGGAGTGCCGGACAATCGGTGCTGGTCAGCTGCTGCAGCCTGACCAGCGAGAGCTGAAGCAGGGCGAGGCATTGCCTCACCTGGAAGCGCAAGGGGGAAGGGGATCAGTTTTCCTAGCCAGGGGAACTGAGACACACAACACCTGGAAAATCGGGTAACTCCCACCCCAATACTGCGCTTTACCAAGGGTCTTAGCAAATGGGCACACCAGGAGATTATATCCCACACCTGGCCGGGAGGGTCCCACGGCCACGGAGCCTCCCTCATTGCTAGCACAGCAGTCTGCGATTTAACCGCAAGGCAGCAGCGAGGCTGGGGGAGGGGTGCCCGCCATTGCTGAGGCTTAAGTAGGTAAACAAAGCCGCTGGGAAGCTCGAACTGGGTGGAGCCCACAGCAGCTCAAGGAGCCCTGCCTGTCTCTGTAGACTCCACCTCTGGGGAGAGGGCACAGCTAAACAACAACAACAACAACAACAACAACAACAAAAGCAGCAGAAACCTCTGCAGACGCAAACGACTCTGTCTGACAGCTTTGAAGAGAGCAGTGGATCTCCCGACACGGAGGTTGAGATCTGAGAATGGACAGACTGCCTGCTCAAGTGGGTCCCTGACCCCTGAGTAGCCTAACTGGGAGACATCCCCCACTAGGGGCAGATCGACACCCCACACCTCACACGGTGGAGTACACCCCTTAGAGGAAGCTTCCAAAGCTAGAATCAGACAGGTACACTCGCTGTTCGGCAATTTTCTATCTTCTGGAGCCTCTGCTGCTGACACCCAGGCAAACAGGGTCTGGAGTGGACCTCAAGCAATCTCCAACAGACCTACAGCTGAGAGTCCTGACTGTTAGAAGGAAAACTATCAAACAGGAAGGACACCCACACCAAAACCCCATCAGTATGTCACCATCATCAAAGACCAGAGGCAGATAAAACCACAAAGATGAGGAAAAAGCAGGGCAGAAAAGCTGGAAATTCAAAAAATAAGAGCGCATCTCCCCCTCCAAAGGAACGCAGCTCATCGCCGGCAATGGATCAAAGCTGGACGGAGAATGACTTTGACGAGATGAGAGAAGAAGGCTTCAGTCATCAAACTTCTCAGAGCTAAAGGAAGAATTACTTACCCAGCGCAAAGAAACTAAAAATCTTGAAAAAAGAGTGGAATTGATAACTAGAATAATTAATGCAGAGAAGGCCATAAAGGAAGTGACAGAGATGAAAACCATGACACGAGAAATACGGGACAAATGCCACAAGCTTCAGTAACCGACTTGATCAACTGGAAGAAAGAGTATCAGCGATTGAGGATCAAATGAATGAAATGAAGCGAGAAGAGAAATCTAAAGAAAAAAGAAGAAAAAGAAATGAGCAAAGCCTGCAAGAAGTATGGGATTATGTAAAAAGACCAAATCTACGTCTGATTGGAGTGCCTGAAAGTGAGGGGGAAAATGGAACCAAGTTGGAAAACACTCTTCAGGATATCATTCAGGAGAACTTCCCCAACCTAGTAGGGCAGGCCAACATTCAAATTCAGGAAATACAGAGAACACCACAAAGACACTCCTTAAGAAGAGCAACTCCAAGACACATAATTGTCAGATTCAAGAAAGTTGAAATGAAGGAAAAAATCTTAAGGGCAGCCAGAGAGAAAGGTCGGGTTACCCACAAAGGGAAGCCCATCAGACTAACAGCAGATCTCTCGGCAGAAACTCTACAAGCCAGAAGAGAGTGGGGGTCAATATTCAACATTCTTAAAGAGTGCAATGGCATGATCTTGGCTCACTGCAACCTCCACCTCCCAGTTCAAGTGATTCTCCTGCTTCAGCCTCCTGTGTAGCTGAGATTACAGGCACCTGCCACCACACCCGGCTAATTTTTTGTATTTTAGTAGAGACGGGGTTTCACTATATTTGCCAGGCTTGTCTCGAACTCCTCACCTCATGATCTGCCCACGTCGGCCTCCCAAAGTGCTGGCATTACAGGTGTGAGCCACCAGTGCCTGGCCTTTTTAGTCCTTATTTTTTAGAGACAGGTCTCACTCTGTCACCCAAGCTGGAGTGCAGTGGTGCAATCATAGTTCATTGCAGCCTCAATCTCCTAGGCTCAAGCAATTCTCCTGCCTCAGCCTCCTGGGACAGTGGGCATGCACCACCATGTCCAGCTAATTTAATTTTTTTTAAGAGATGGGAGTCTCACTGTTTTGCCCAGGCTGGTCTCAAACTCCTGGCCTCAAGGGATGCTCCTCCCTTAGCCTTCCAAAGTGCTGAGATTTTGGCATGAGCCACTGCACTCAGCTTAAATAAATTTAAATAAATATTTGAAGAATATTAATTTCCAACGTTTCTCTGATTAGCCTACCCAGGGCACCATGTTCGGCCCTAATCAGTTGTCTTATTTTCTAAGATTTTCTTTCTTTCTTTCTTTCTTTCTTTCTTTCTTTCTTTCTTTCTTTCTTTCTTTCTTTCTTTCTTTCTTTCTTTCTTTCTTTCTTTCTTTCATTCCTTCGTTGGAAACATACATTTAAAAAGACAAAAGTTACTTATCACTGAAGTTCCTGAAGCCATAAAGGAAAAGATTGATACATTTGACCATAAAATGAAAACAGTATGCTTGACAAACCTGCTGTGATCAAAGTCAAAAAGCAAATGTCAAAGTAGGACATACTTGCACTTCATTTTCCAGCAAGAGATTAATTTCCTGAAGACATAAAATCTCATAGAAATCCATAAGGATTAATAAACTAATATGATAGGGAAAGTGAGCAAACATGATTAACAGTTCACAGAAAATGAAATGTATATGACTTTTAGTATATGAAAGATAGCCTCACTAGGAAAAGAAATGCAAACGAAAACTACACCGATAACTCTTTGGAGATTCTTATTGGGAAAGTGGGACCACCTTATATAGCAGACATCCCCCTGGGGGACCACCTCTGAGCGACCTGCAGCTGCAGACGTTTTCAGCACACACTGTGTTTCCCACATCTGAGGTCTGCTTCTCTCTGCTTCTCAGCTTCTCTCTGCTTCTCAGCTTCTCTCTGCTTCTCAGCTTCTCACGGGTGTGGAAGGAGCATTGTTGGAAGGTGGGAGCTGAAGAGGTCTGGCAAGTGGTGTATGGAGGGCCTATGGAGTGGATGCAAAGCTCGAGGATCCAGCCAGGTACAGGGGGTCATGCCTGTAATCCCAGCACTTGGGGAGGCTGAGATGGGTGGATCTCCTGAGGTAAGGAGTTCGAGACCAGCCTGGCCAACATAGTGAAACCCTGTCTCTACTAAAAATACAAAAAATTAACTGGGTGTGGTGGCAGGCACCTGTAGTCTAACCCACTAGGGAGGCTGAGGCAGGAGAATCGCTTGAACCTGGGAGGCGGAGGTTGCAGTGAGCCAAGATAGCACCATTACACTTCAGCCTGGGCAACAAGAGCAAAACTCCTTCTACGAAAAAAGAAAACAAAGCTCAAGGATCTTTTGTTTCTCATATCATTGCACTCAACAACTGTAGACAAGATGACTCCTCAGGTTGCTACCAGCTGTCCTCTGTTACCCCAGTGCTTTGAAGAAACAAGTCACATGCAGTGGCTCACACCTATAATCCCAGCACTTTGGGAGGCTGAGGTGGAAGAATGGCTTGAGCCCAGGAGTTTGAGACCAGTCTGGGCAACAAAGTGAGACCCTGTCTCTACAAAAAATAAAAAACTAGCTGGGTGTGTTGGTGCATGCCTCTAGCCTCAGCTACTCAGGAGGCTGAGGCAGGAGGATCACTTGAGCCCAGGAGTTCAAGACCAGCCAGACAACATAGTGAGACCCCCATCTCTCTGAGAAACAAACAACAAAAAAAATTAGCCGGACATAGTGGCATGTGCCTGTGGTCCCAGCTACTTGGGAGGTTGAGGGGGGAAGATCCCTCGGGCCTGGGAGGTCGACGCTGCAGTGAGCCGTGATCTCACCACTGAACTCCAGCCTGGGCAACAGAGCAAAACCCTGTCTGAGAAAGGGAGAGAGAGAGAGAGAGAGATTTAGAAAACAGGGTGGACGGTGGAGGAGGAAGGTGCAGGGTCCACCTTCCTCAGAAGGCAGCTGGCAGTCAGCAAGAGCTCCTGGAGCCGGCACCTTGCACAGCTAAGGAGTCCCCCTCACCTGCCGCAGGCACACCTTCCAGTCAGAGCTGGAATTCTCGTAAGTGCAGCTTGGTTCCTCTGGCTGTATTTCAAGGGCTGTCTTGGCATTTTGGTGACCTTGTTTGCCTCTCCTGTCCTGAGACTGGCTATGTCTGCAACCTGACTGGTTCCTGATGAACAATAGGAACAGAAACTGTCTTCCCCATTCAGACACAGGAAGCCAGCTTATTCCCCAGAAGGCTGGATAAGGACTGGCAATGGGTTTGGAAGCAGAGAACAAGCTTGCTAGAAGCGGCAGGGTGTGGGGAGAGCAATGGCTTCCGTGTGAGTAGCAGAGAGAGGTTTTGAAAGAGACTCAGAGATACCCATGACCCCCAACAAATCTTCAGTGGATAAAATGCTTGGTGTGTGTTAACTGGCTTTTAACTAGAGAAGGACTCACAATAATTCATAAACGACTATGTTTCGGTCATGACCCCTTTATTCCTCTTTTTCTCAAAGAATGCCGACTGTAATTACACACAAAGGAGAGTATGAGTTATTCTAAACCCTGACTGGTGCCAAATGAGTTCACGAGTGGAGAGGACATTTCCCAAGTGACCTTTGGGAGAATTTTTTTAAATCCAGAAACTCTAAAATTAAGAAGAAACTGGACCCGGTGTGGTGGCTCAGGCCTGTAATTCCAGCACTTTGGGAGGCCAAGGCGGGCGGATCACCTGAGGTCAGGAGGTCGAGACCAGCCTGTCCAACACGGTGAAACCCCATCTCTACAAAAAATGTAAACATTAGCCAGGCGTGGTGGCGTGCTCCTGTAATCCCAGCTACTCGGGAGGCTGAGGCAGGAGAATGGCTTGAACCAGGGAGACAGAGGTTGCAGTGAGCTAAGATTGTGCCACTGCACTCCAGCCTGGGCCACAGAGCGAGACTCTGTCTCAAAGAAAAAAAAAAAGGAAGCTACAATAACAATTCAAATGTTTCTAAGTTAAGAGGTGAGATTGTCACTGGAGACGTTCCCTGGTTCGTTTCATGTCCTGCCCCACACACAAAACCGGAGTCCAAGGCTCCCAGGGTTCCCAAGCTCCTGGTAGGACAGCCCTCCTTGGCCCAGATGCCAGTAAACTCAAGACTACCAACCTTCTGGGACGTTTCCGACAGTCACCTCCATTCCTCTTTGCTCTCAGCATCCCAGCTTTGCTCCAACATCAATGAGCACAGTTCCTACAGAGTGTGTCATGCCAGCATGGTTGAGTCTCAGCTGTTCCTAGCTGGCAGTCCTGTACCCCCTTGACAGTGGTGACTGGGCTACAGTAGTGTTTCTCAATTGTTTTTTTTTTTTTAAGACAGAGTCTTGCTCTGTCACCCAGGCTGGAGTGTGTGCAGTGGTGTGATTTCCACTCACAGCAACCTCCACCTCCCGAGTTCAACCAAATCGCCTGCCTCATTCAGCCTCCTGAGTAGCTGAGACTATAGGCATGCCCCACCATGCCCGGCTAATTTATATACATACATATATATGTATATATATTATTGTTGTTGTTGTTTTGAGACGGAGTCTAGCTCTGTCACCCAGACTGGAGTGCAATGGCGCGATCCCGGGTCACTGCCACCTCTGCCTCCTAGGGTCAAGCGATTCTCCTGCCTCAGCCTCCTGAGTAGCTGGGATTATAGGCATGTGCCACCACACCCAGCTAATTTTTGTATTTTTAGTAGAGACAGGGTTTCATATGTTGGTCAGGCTGGTCTTGATCTCCTGACCTCATGATCCACCCTCCTTGGCCTCCCAAAGTGCTCGGATTACAGGTGTGGGCCACCGTGCCCGGCCATCAACAGTGTTTTTATTGTTGGCATCCCAAGGAACCATTTTAGATATTTTTTTCTTTGCTCTCTACCCCCTCAAGAATTATAATACCATAGATATACTGTATATCTATTTGTGTGCTGTATGTATATTTATTTGTGTGCTGTATGCATATCTGTTCATTATAAAGAAAAAGAGAAATTTCTTTGCCCCTGCCAAGAACCCATTTTCACCCCTTTGCGGGTGATATGGCCCCTGTTTGGCACGTGCAGTGTGAGGGTATTGCAGCACTGTTTGTAATAGCAAACAATTAGCAATAACTTAAATGTCCATCAAAAGGACTGGTTAAATAAATTATGCTATAATACATCCAAGGAATATGACAGTATGTAGCCACAAAAAGGAATGAAGAGTCTTTCTGTATAGCGATATGATAAAAGCTCCAAAATATAGTCAGTGAAAAATGCAAGGAGCACAATGCTTATAATGGTACCCTTTTTGTTAAAATGAAAAGAAAGAATAGCTACATGTATTTGCATATGCGTAAATTATCACAGAAAAATATGTAAAACATATATTTTTTGACACTGGTGTACTTTAAGGAAGAAAACTGGATGCCAATAGGACTGTATACCCTGAACCATGTAATTGGGTTACCTATTCAGACTTTAAATTAAAGTGAGAAATCTAATTTTAAAGTTACACTTTAAATTAAAGTGAGAAATCTAATTTTAAAGTTACACTTATGCTTATGCATTTTCCTTTTTTTTTTTTTTTTTTTTTGGACAAGAGTTTCACTCTTGTTGCCCAGGCTGGAGTGCAGTGGGGTGATCTCAACTCACTGCAACCTCTGCCTCCCGGGTTCAAGCGATTCTCCTGCCTCAGCCTCCTGAGTAACTGGAATTACAGGCACCTGCCACCACGCCCTATTAATTTTTTGTAATTTTAATAGAGACGGGGTTTCACCATGTTGACCAAGCTGCTCTTGAACTCCTGATCTCAGGTGATCTGCCCGCCTCGGCCTCCCAAAGTGCTGGGATTACAGACGTGAGCCACTGTGCCCAGCCGGTGCGTCTTCTTAAACCGTTAGTGGCTGGCTGCAGTGGCTCATGCCTGAATCCCAGCACTTTGGGAAGCTGAGGTGGGTGGGTCATTTGAGCCCAGGAGATCAAGACCAGCCTGGGCAACATGGCAAAAACCCGTCTCTACAAAAAGAACAAAAATTAGCTGGTTGTGGTGGTGCACACCTATAGTCCCAGCTACTCGGTAGGCTGAGGCAGGGGGATCTCTTGAACCCAGGAGGGAGGCGAAAGTTACAGTGAACCAAGATGGCGTACTGCACTTTGGCCTGGGCAACAGAGCAAGATCCTGTCTCAAAAAAAAAAAATTAGTGATAACAAAATTACTGTGTTCTCCCTTTCTATCACCAATTGAAGGATTCTCTCATTAGTTGAATTTAGCAACCTGATAGAATATATTATTTTTCCTATAGTTGTAAAATCTTGGAGTAAGCTTTTATCACCTTGGGGTTTTTCATAATACCTGCACAACTGGAAGAAAACTTTACGCTGAGTTCAAAAATGAAATTTCCTGGACTCCCCATTTTCATTTATCTGCTAAAATACACACTTAATTCCCATATAGCCACACGTTGATTATCCACCCTGTGGTTTATATCATTTTTCACAACTGTCACAGTAACTTTGTCCTTGAGCAAAGAGTCATTGCCTGATGTGGTGAATATTTTGAGGCCCCAAATTTCCCCAAATATTCCTGCCATTAATGACTCATTTTCTAGGCATGGAGAATCATAAGCCAACGAGGAGCTCTTTACACATTCAATTGCCTGAATCCTTCCCCTTTTTGTCGTTAAGGTTGTCACTCAATGAGATGACACACTACAGTCCACTGAAGCTTCGGTTAAGCTCAAGTCTGGACTCAGTCATCAGGTTGCCATCAACAAGTACGAAGTGAGTGCTGATTACAAATTCATGGAGTTCATGTGGGCATCAATCTTCACAGTACTGCACGATTTAGTCCAAAGTCCCTGCCAGAGCTTTTTGGTGATGATTAACTCTTATTTAATCATGGGGAGAAAAAAGAAAAACCCATGAAGGATCCCTGACATTCTTTTCACAGGGTGTGGAGACACTGTAAATGCAGCAGTGTGTCCATAGCTGTTAGCCATCAGCAATGGGGACATTGTTGTGTTGGTAGTGTTGTTCCATCACCTTGAATTCATCAATAGTTGAATTTTTAATATTTGCAAATGTGATTCTCAAAAATAACTCAGTGCTACCACCCTGACTTGGGTAGATGAACTCAGACCTCCCTCTAGGCTGTGTGGTCCAGCCAAGAGCAGAGAGACACTCTGGGGATCTGTGGGTAAAGAAGAGGATGTGGCCCTTCCTGTTTAGGTGTCGAGGTTAGTGGGGGTTATGGTGAGTCAGGAGCCCAGGGCTGGTTAAAAAGGAGGCCACAGTGGGTGTAGGGGTCATGGGGGTCAGAGCAGCAGCAGACGCTCTAAGAGGATCTCTGGAGTGGAGAAACCAGTTCCCCAAGTGGATCTTCTACAACCACTGTTAATGGCCAAAGGTTTACAGTGCAACACCAGGCTCCAGCAACAGGAGGCTAGAATTCTAGTCTTCTGGCTTGAACAGGTGCCAGTGTAAAGCTGTTTCACTTGCTTCATAAAGTTCTCTTTTCATAGCTCTTGCTGGTACCCAAACCCTTAGAGATTATCAAATTGTTGCCTAAGATTTATAAAACACAATTTTTATTAATTGGTTGTCATTTTGCCCCCTAGAGAAAAATAGCTAGTTATGCACTTAGCAAATGGAAGTCTTCCATTTCTTTGATGCTTATGAAAACATGTGTAAATTTCCAAACTGAAGCAGAATTAAGTAAAAATGTGAAATGCCATCTGTCAAATTTATTCTAGATGCAATGATAAAGAAATTTATCATTAGGGTATGGGGTATGTCCCAGAATCACACAAAGAAAAGCTGAATATGCAGACAGGGCTGATTATTTAATTGAAATTATTATTATCACTGGTGGAGAAGAGGCAGCAATTCTATTTAAGATTCAAATCTCTAGGCCCAACCCTTAGCCAGGGAGGGCGGGGCACTTGATTGGCAGCCTCACGAAAACTGTGGATTGTGGCAGGAAAATAGAATCCAGGTGCTACAGCCCAAAGAAAAAGAGAGAACGTCCGGGCGTGGTGGCTCACACCTGTATTCCCAGCACTTTGGGAGGCCAAGGCGGGTGGATCACTTGAGGTCAGGAATTCCAGACCAACCTGGCCAACATGGTGAAACCCCGTCTCCACAAAAAATACAAAAATTAGCTGTGTGTGGTGGCAGGCGCCTGTAGAACCAGCTATTCGGGAACCTGAGGCTGGAGAATCCCTTGAACCCAGGAGCCGGCGGTTGCAGAGAGCCGAGATCACGCCATTGCACTCCAGGCCGGACAACAGCGAGACTCTGTCTCAAAAAAAGGTAGGGGGGGACCCTGAGCAGCGAAAGCCATAGATATCCATTATTAATACCAAATTCATTTTGTGCTTTTATATCATTTTACTCAGGCAATCAACAACATTGGTTTAATGTCATTGATAATCATTTAAGAACTCAGAATGTGCAGGGCCTTAAACTAGGGGTTCGAGTCTTTCCTTTGATCAGCTGACAATCTAGCTGGAGAACAGGCACATTAACACACACAGTAAATTTAGAAACTGAGACATAACCATGTACAGCTGAACATACTTACCCAAAAAATGATATAACTGAAGCAGAACCTGCAGCTGGGATCTCTTTGGAACCGTCCCTCTGATAGTCTGAGATAGGAGAATGTATTGCAGTGATTCAAATGTTTGCCAAGTATTAGGTCCTTTTTGAAAAAAAATTTGTAGGACATTCATGTCATGTCCCATTTTTATGTATTCAGGACATGAACTAGGAAAGCCACAAACCCATTTGCCTGCCCCTTGCAATAACTCTGACTTCCACCAGGGGACCTCAGCGCATATGTTTTTAACCACAAGTCTGCGGAATGGGACACCGTTCAGAATAGTTTGACAACGTGACTTGTAATCATGCACTTAATTTGTTTACAGCTCTCCGTGCATCACTAATGTAAGGACAGACTTTGAATGACTGTCTTGGAGACATCTATGGGATAAAAGAGAAGCATGGGCTCTGGAATCTGAAGATTCGATTCCATTTCTGCCTCTGTGTTGTGGCTGTGTGATGCTGGCAAATTACAGACCTCAAGTTGAAATAATGAGCGTAATAATTACCCGTGCCCTGACTTCCTTATACTGCCCCCACCCCCAAACTTCTACGGGGGCTCACAAAGAAGCTGCTTCACTCACCCAGGCGCTGCCCTGCATCCCTGTCCAGAACTCTGCCTGCACCCTGCCCCACCCTCCCAACTCTCTCCTGCCACGTCTGCAGCTCTGCAGGGAGAGACGGATAATTCCAAACCGGGAATAATGGACAGGGACTCCGGGCAGCAGCTCAGGGGCGCAGCAATAATGGATGTTAAGTGCTTATTCGGGGACAAGTAGATTGTAGCTGCTCCATGATTGTTTGTTCCTGTCCCCTATGAATATTCTCCCAGTAAAATAAAAGGTTTAGATCTGCACTACCCGATACAACCGTCACTTGTCCCATGTGGCTGGTCCCAGTGAGGCATGCTCTAAGTGTAAAACCCACACACTCTCCAAAGACTTCACAGGAAGAGCAGATGCACAATATTGTTTTAGTTCACGCAGGCTGCTATAACAAAGTACCACATACTGGGTAGCTTATAAACAACAGAAATTTATTTCTCACAGTTCTAGAGGCTGGAAAGTCCAAGATCAGGGCCCCTAGCAGATTCTGTGTCTGAGGAAGCCCACTTTCTGTTTCCTAGATGGTACCTTTTCTTTCTACCCTTACATGTTAGAAAGGGTGAGGAAGTCTCTCTCTCAGGCCTCTTTTTTTTTTTTTTTTTTTTAATCAGTGTCTCGCTCTGCTATCCAGGCTGGAGTGCAGTGGTGTGATCATGGCTCATTGCAATCTCCGCCTCTGTGGTTCAAGCCATTCTTCCACCTCAGCCTTCTGGACTCAAGTCTGACGAGGGCCCACTTTCTGTTTCCTAGATGGTACCTTTTCTTTCTACCCTTACATGGTAGAAAAGGTGAGGAAGTCTCTCTCAGGCCTCTTTTTTTTTTTTTTTTTTAAATCGGAGTCTCACTCTGTTATCCAGGCTGGAGTGCAGTGGTGTGATCATGGCTCATTGCAATCTCCATCTACGTGGTTCAAGCCATTCTCCCCCCTCAGCCTCCTGGGCTCAAGTGATTCTGCTGCCTCAGACTTTGAGTAGCTGGGATTACAGGTACACACCACCAGGCCCGGCTAATTTTTGTATTTTTAGTAGAGATGGGGTTTTGCCATGTTGGCCAGGCTGGTCTCAAACTCCTGACCTCAGGTGATCTGCCCACCTTGGCCTCCCAAAGTGCTGCAATTACAGGTATGAGCCACCATACCCAGCCTCGGGCCACTTTTCTAAAAAATTTATTTGTGTATTTATTTATTTTCATAGAAATGTAGTTTTGCTATGTTGCCCTGGCTGATCTCCAACTCCAGGCCTCAGGTGATCCTCCTGCCTTAGCCTCCTGAGTGCTAGGATTACAGGCCTCTCCTATAAGGGCTCTAACCCCATTCTGAGGGCCCCACCCTCATGGCCTAATCACCTCCCAAAGGCCCCAATTTCTAATACCATCCCCTTGGAGGTTAGGATTTCAACATATAAATTTTGAGGAGAAACAAACATTCAAACCATAGCGAATATTTTCATTAATACTTTTCATTTCATTATATGTTGAGATCATAATAGATTTGATATATAAGGTTAAGTAAAAATATTAAAATTAATGTAGCTACTGAAAGTTTCAAATTACATGTACAACTTACATTATATTTCTATAGGACAGTATTGGTCTTTACACAGATTTTAAGGTTCTGTCCTGCTATGAGGTTCCATGATTCAAACATGAGCAGTCTTAGAGGGGGAAAAAAGTTCCAGGTAAGCCTTGCACGTAGCTATCCACTCCTAGGGAACTATCCTACAGAAACACACATGGGGATCTGTATGATGCGTGTATGTTTGTAGTATTATTTATAGCATGAAGAAAAAAGCTGAAAACAAACTAAATGTTCAACAGAGGGGAACTGGTTAATAAATGATAGTACATGCATGGGACATGTACAGGCATTAAAAAGGCAAGATATTTCCCATAAGAATCACCTGAGACACTTATTAAAAATATCAATATAGGCCACGTATGGTGACTCATGCTTGTAATCCCAGCACTTTGGGAGGCCAAGGTCAGAGGATCAGTTAAAGCCAGGAGTTTGAAACCAGCCTGGGCAACATAGCAAGACCCTGTCTCTACAAAAAACTGTCTCTACAAAAAACAGCCAGGTGTGGTGGCGCATGCCTGTAGTTCCAGCTACAAGGGAGGCTGAGGTGGGAGGATCACTTGAGCCCAGGAGATTGAGGCTGCAGTGAGCTACGATTGTGCCACTGCATTACAGTCTTGGGAACAGAACAAGACCCTGTTTCTCTCTGTCTCTCTCTCTCCACACACACACACAATAAAAAAAAAAAAAAAAAAAAAAAAAAGACTTCCCCAGGTGCCTCCCTGAGAAATTCTCATTCAGCAGGTTTGGAGTGAGACCTGTCAGTCTCAATGTTTAAAATGTGCCCCTGAGTGATTCTGATTTCCAGACAAGTTTCCAGACACTAAAACAATTGGTAAGTATATATAACTGCATGGAAAAAATAAGCAAGATAGTGTTTGGACTTATAGTCTATGATGCATTTTTGTTTATAAAACAGGATTGTATATGTATGTTTGTGTGTAGAAATACACATATTAATGTACAGAAAAGATTTAGAAGGATATAAACCCAGCTGCGACAGGTGATTGCCTCTTGGAAATGGGGAAAAAGAAATGGGCTTTGCATTTTTACTTGCATACTTCAATGTTTGTTTGTTTATGCATTGCTTACAGGAGGGGGAGAAGAGCCCCCTTGTGATTTCATCAGTTCCCAAGGGTTTGGGGAGGGTGAGCAATGGAGGAAGCCAGGGGTGAGGCAGTCAGCTGCACTCACAGCCATGGCCTCACGGCCCAGGGACTGCCCATTGTGAAGTCCCTTGGGGTGCCCCCACCCTGCACCCTCATTCTTCCCACTAGCTCCAGATGGGCTCTGGCATTAACCTGCAGCTCCTCCTGAGCTCTTCCCCCACTGCCCCCAACACAAGGGGAGCCCTGACTTGGGAGGAGAGCTTTCCAGATCGTAGCTTGGCCTGAGGCAGAGCCAGAGCGATGAGGTCACCCAGCACAGCTGCTAACTATTTCAAGGAAACAGGTGGTGGCTCTGGCCTCTTCATGGGCTTGGAGTTTTCTGGGAGAGGCCTCTTCAAGGGCGTCCTTGAAGCCCAGTCGCGAATGTCCCTGTGGTTGCTAAAGGGGAGCTCAGGGTAATGGAGTATCCTCAAGAACCTACAGATATTACCTCCCACCAGAACCGTGGTGTCAGCCCTGGCTGCATATTCCTTCAATGGGAGGGCTTTAGAAATGCTATGCCAGAGCTGCACCCCCGACCAACAAAGTCAGACTTTCCAGGATGCAGCCAAGGCATCAATATGTGGAAAGCTTTCAGGTGAGTCCAATGTGCAACCAAGGTTGAGGCCACCGGTTCAACCCTTGCAACTAAAGGTCCTGGACCAGCAGCATTCCCTGGAAGCTCATTAGAAATGCAGAACCTCAGAATCTGCATTTCAAGATTCCTAGGAGATTTGTGTGCAAAGAGCTTGAAAGCGCTGCTGCTGTAGGTAGACACGGAGCTAGAGGTTAAACACATAGGCTCTGGGGACTGCAAAAGGGGTGAAATGCTAGCTAAGACCTTGACTTCTCCTCCTTGATGTAATGAAGATAGTAAAATCTTCGTCTTGGATTGTGCTGATGATTATGATGTCTGTACCTGGTACTTAGCACTCAGTATATATGAGCTTCTATTTTGTTAGGATCGTTACTGTTTTTAATCCTGAAATGCAACCTGCTCGGTTGGCCAGCCTGCTCTGAGCATGTGCTGGCTCTGTTTTTTGTCCAGCTCAGCCTTCATTCTGCCAGCATCAAATGTCTTTTCTCTCTGGGAACTCAGACACAGGGACCAGAAAGTTCATGGCTCAGTCCAGACTGTCTGTGATCCCAGAGTTGTTTTTCCTGTGAAAATCATGTGATTGCTCCATTGCTAGGGAAAGTCAAACAATAAAAGGGTGTAGGTTCTCGTAATTGCTGTGGAAGCTGCAAATGTGGAGTGTTTCTGTGCCAGCTGGAGAGGAGAAGGGTTTGGGAAGGAGGTTGCCAAATACTGCCTCCCAGACTTCTTGGTTGTGGTTCAACTCCGGACTGAGAGTCTGAGGAGGTGGCCCCGTGATGACTGCAGAATCAGTCACTGACCTATGACAGACAGAGCATAGCATCAAGCAATGCTGTGCTTTCAAGGATAGCAGTCTTCCTCAACAATAGGAGTTTCTTTAAAAGCCCTCTTCATTCATTTAAAGAAACATTAATTAAGCATTTCTGGCCAGGCGCGGTGGCTCACGCCTGTAATCCCAGCACTTTGGGAGGCCGAGGCAGGTGGATCATGAGGTCAGGAGATCGAGACCAGTCTTGGCTAACACGATGAAACCCTGTCTCTGCTAAAAAATACAAAAAATTAGCCAGTTGTGGTGGGGGGCGCCTGTAGTCCCGGCTACTTGGGAGGCTGAGGCAGGAGAATGGAGTGAACCCAGGAGGCGGAGCTTGCAGTGAGCCAAGATCGCTCAACTGCACTCCAGCCTGGGCGACAGAGCGAGACTCCGTCTCAAAAAAGTAGAACGAAATAAAAGCATTTCCTAAGTGCCAGGCATTGCACTATTATCTCATTTCATCATCAAAGTTACCCTTTGGGGTTGGCATTACCCTCATTTTACAGGCAAGAAAACAGGCTCAGAGATGTTTGGTTTTAGGGTTAAACAGCCATTGGATGACACAATTGGAATCATACACAAGTTGTCCTGAGTCCACAGCACCCCTCTGGGTCACTCTGTGCTACTACTTCTCCCCAATCCAGGAAAACATGGTGTTGGAGGATGGAGCCCCTTTTAGTGAAAGACTGGGTTGTTTGCTATTCTTTGTGTTTTCCCCTCCTACTGTTGAGACTGGCACATCTTCCCAAGTCACTCTGCCAATCCCTTCATTCTCTGAGAGAGAGGACATTACTCCACTATGAACTATAGTGTTGCATTCGCAAACTGCAGGAACTGAAAATAACATCTCTTACTTTCTTTCACCTTTCCATTCAAGAAACATTTATTGAACATGTCAAGAATTACACAGGTAAGTAAAAAGGAGACATGGGTCTTGCTTGAGGGACAAGAGTGTGGTAGAATGAGTCCTGGCCTCTGGGAGAGTGGACAATATGTGGTAGTTTTATGGGTAAAAAAGGAGGGATTTCAGGCAAAGGGAACAACACAAGCAAAGGTACAAAGGCAGAGAGTATATCTTTGTGCCTACCTTGTTTTCTTTTCTTTTCTTTTGAATCACTAAAATGCAGATTTCTTGAAATAAAAGCCAATTGGAATTATTTTATTTTTATTTTATTTTATTGCATTTCATTGCATTCCATTTTATTTTGTTTTGTTTTATTTTGAGAAAGAGTTTTGCTCTTGTTGGCCAGGCTGGAGTACAATGGCACGATTTTGGCTCACTGTAACCTCCACCTCCCAGGTTCAAGCAATTCTCCTGCCTCAGCCTCCCAAGTAGTTGGGATTACAGGCATGCACCACCACACCCGGCTAATTTTGTATTTTTAGTAGAGATGGGGTTTTATCATGTTGGTCAAGCTGGTCTTGAACTCCTGACCTCAGGTGATCCACCTGCCTCAGCCTCCCAAAGTGCTGGGATTACAGGCATAAGCCACCATGCTCAGCCCACCAACTGGAATCTTGAAGAGCAAAGTTTGTTTTGAATTTTAAATGAATTCAAAATAATAAAATTCATAGCATCCAATCATTCCTAACACTATGACCCAGGCACTGTCCTAAACACTTGATGTACATTAACTCATTCAATCCTCATAAGAACCTATAAGGTGGGTGCTAATATCCCCATTTCAGAAATGAAGAAACTGAGGCACAGAGAGGCTAAGTAACTTGCCAAAGACCTGTTAAGTGGTTTAACAATTAAGTGACTGAGCCAGGATCCAAACCCCAGGCCTTCTGGCTCCCGAGTCTGTAATGTTTCCCATCTGCTATATTGCCTCTCCAATGCCAAACAATCTAACATACCGCTGCAGCCTCTGGTAATCTCATTTTGGAAGTACTTTTTCATAACTCATTTCTAGTGCACAGCAGGACTGTGGCCCAGGAGACCTGTGGCTCTCCTACAAATATCAGTGTAATAAAATAATAATAGCAGTTAATATTTGTTGAGTACCTGCTAATATTTATCAAGTTCCAGGCATATTTAATGCTCACCAAAACCCTCTGACATAGGTGGATTGTTCCTCCCCATCCCCCCACTTAGTAACTATGGAACTAGGGCTCAGAAACTGACCCAGGATGGCCCAGCTAGGAGCTGGCAGAGCTGAGTGAGCCATCCCAGGCCATCTGAAACCAGAGCTTCTCTTCCCAGCAGCACTCCCATGGGGCCTTTCTGTCATGGGAGTAATTTAACTTTCCTCTTTTCTGGTTTTCTTGTCTGTCAGATGGGAATAAAATAACTAATATCTGTGTGTAACAGTGTAGATTACAGAGGATTCTCTGGTGCACAATCTCATTTGAATCTCCCAGCAACCCTATCAAGAACAACACCCCTTCCAACGAGCTCAAGAGATCTTTAGGTTCTAACCACTGCATTTCTAGAGAGTGCTGTCTGGTTGTTGGCTAAACTTCTGCCTTCCATACACTGCCACTGGTGGGGACAATAGAACAAACAGGAAGAGCCGTCTTGGGCCAGCCACAGTGGCTCACATCTGTAATCCCAGTGCTCTAGGAGGCTGAGACAGGAGGATCACTGAAGGCCAGGAGTTGGAGACCAGCCTGGGTAACATAGTGAGACCTTGTCTCTACAAATAAATTAAAAATTAGCTAGATGTGGTGACACGTATAATCCCAGCTACTCAAAGGGCTTGAGGCGGGAGGATTGCTTGAGCCCAGGCATTCGAGATTGCAGTGAGCTATGATTGCACTACTGCACTCCAGCCCAGGAAACAGAATGAGACCCTGTCTCTTTAAAAAAAAAAAAAAGAAAGAAAGAAAGAAAGAAAAGAAAGAAAAAAAAAGAGTAATTTCATTCATGCAAGGAATGTGTATCCCTTTCCACAAAGATTAAGACTGACCAACAAGAGAATTATGTCACCCCATTGATCAGAAGTGAGAGGATACATGGACCAGAAGGGCTCACTGGCATTTTGGGGTTATGGCCTGGAAAGCCCTGGAAAGAAATAGGTATGACTGTCCCTAGAGAACTGGTGGAGAGCCCACGAGGTAGAGGGTAACTGCCCTGGGTCCTAGCACAGGGTAAAGGATGTCTCCCCGAACCCAGCTGCCCTCAGGTCCAGAGGTGGCATTGCAGTTGTAATATAGCCAGTTAAAACAAAGACATAGGCCCACACACGCAGCTCACACCGAAGGTTAGCAGGGAACAGAGAACTAACAATAGTTCAGAGCCCCAAACTCATCCTGTGTGTGATGTGAATGAGAATCACCCAAAATCAGCACCCCAGCACAATTCTGGCAGCTCAATCTTGCATGATCTAATGAAAGAAATAATTCACAGGCCAGTGAGGCAATCCACACTCCAGGTGGTCCTCCTGGATGAAGAATCCCGCCACAAGATACCAAAAAGATGCCATAGATCCAAGAGCTCCTCGGGTCTCTGGTTAACTCCACCTGAGTGGTAGTAGGTAAAGAGTGCCCCTAGGTGAAGAAATGGGAACAGAAGTGAGGACATTGCATTTGGTTCTTGATCCAGGCTCAGGGTTATCCACCCAGATAGCACTGGGTCACAAAGCATAGAACCCCTGAGGCCTGGATCCTGGGCCAGGGCTCCATTTGTCTGCTTTAAGAGCAGCATTGCCAGTAATACACCTACTTTTCATTCCTGAGGCTGGAAAAGTAAGATATTAAACTAGCTTTCCTGTCTCTCTTGCAACTAGGCATGGCCATGTGATTCAGTCCTAGCTATTGAGATATAAGTGAGAATTTACCAGATGTGGAGGAGGTGTTTTAGGAAGATTTTCCTCCCTGATATAAAAAAAGCCTCTTTTCCAGCCCAGACCACTTCCTTTCTTCCTTAAATAAGCTTTCTAAAGATAAGATACCTGGAGCTGTGGCAACCATTTTGCAATCACAAGGCAAAAAGCCTAAGATAAAGAGACAAAAAGCCTAGGATGAGAGAGTAGAAAGAGCCAGGGTCCTTTTGCCATTATTATTATTTATTTTATTTTATTTTTATTTATTTGAGATGGACTTTTGCTCTGTCACCCAGACTGGAGTGCAGTGGCACGATGTCTGCTCACTGCAACCTCCATCTTCCAGGTTCAAGTGATTCTCCCAAGTAGCTGGGATTACAAGCGCTTGCCACCATGCCTGGCTAATTTTGTATTTTTAGTAGACACAGGGTTTCACCATGTTGGCCAGGCTGGTCTCAAACTCCTGACCTCAAGTGATCCACCTGCCTCGGCCTCCCAAAGTTTTGGGATTACAGGCGTGAGCCACCACCCCTGGCCCCTTTTGCCATTATTAAACAACATCCTCTGGGACTTCTAATGTTCAGACTGTTCAGGTCAGATAATGAATGTCTTTAGTCTGTGAGTTACTATAGCTGGTTATTCTGATACTTGCAGCTGGAAAGCATTCCTACAAAATATAGGCTAAAATAATCAAAGTCCAGCTCAAGGGTGGGCTAAGTGCTGGGTCCTATGTGAGACGCTCAACAGCATCTCAAAGATTGCAAGAATCTCTTTTCTTTTTTTTTTTTTTTTTTTTGAGACGGAGTCTCGCTCTGTCACCCAGGCTGGAGTGCAGTGGCCAGATCTCAGCTCACTGCAAGCTCCGCCTCCCGGGTTCACGCCATTCTCCTGCCTCAGCCTCCCGAGTAGCTGGGACTACAGGCGCCGCCACCTCGCCCGGCTAGTTTTTTTTTTGTATTTTTAGTAGAGACGAGGTTTCACCGTGTTAGCCAGGGTGGTCTCGATCTCCTGACCTCGTGATCCGCCCATCTCGGCCTCCCAAAGTGCTGGGATTACAGGCTTGAGCCACCACACCCGGCCAAGAATCTCTTTTCTAAAAAAGCTTCCAGTCTAGACATGAGATAAATGTGCAAACAGATGTGACATCTGTGTCATGCTAGTAACACCTGAGAAGGTACAAAGGTTCAATCAATTTCCTAAAAGAATTCATTCTTATTTAGCTAAGTATGATCAGAGATGTAAATTCATGGATGCTGGAAAATATTATTTACTTTTAATAAAGTTGTCTTTTAATTCAGAGATTTGGTGACAGGTGGGACTCCCAGGGTTTCTTTTCTCTCAGATCTCCCTTTTTCTCTGACCCTCCCTTCCATGTGCTCATCAGTTTTTGCCCTCATCTCCAGGTGCTGCCTCCGTCCTGGTGGTTGCTCTTTGTGGGGTCACGGTCATGAGCCTCTGCATTTCTAATTCCGTCCTGGAAGGGCAGGAGAGAGAACTCCTTGTAGTTGGTAGATCTTTAAAGTCCTTTTAAGGATTAAGCTTAGTGTTAAAAAAGTTATTCACAGTGGAGCAGCTAATATTAGTTAATAGTTAAACAAAATTTT
Organism: Rhinopithecus roxellana; assembly: GCF_007565055.1. NCBI lineage: Eukaryota > Metazoa > Chordata > Mammalia > Primates > Cercopithecidae > Rhinopithecus > Rhinopithecus roxellana. The sequence goes on along the minus strand of NC_044553.1, from coordinate 139,655,706 downwards.
TCTTGGTACATATTGACTTCTCTGAAAGCATATTGTTAATGGGTTGTTGTGCTTTAAATCCGCCTTCCCATTGGGGTGATTAACGAAATACTCAAAATAAGTGACAGGGACAGCACACACTATTCCCCACACAAAAATGTCAAGATCACCAAGACAATTACTAAAAAGGGGGTCTGGTGTGACAAAATGCAGGATGGCATAAGAGAAGGGGCACCTTTGTGAGCTTGGGGGAGTCAGGGAAGCCTTCACAAAGGAGTAGCATTTGTTGGGACCTTGAGAACAATTAGGTATGTATTAGGACACTTGGGTGTAAGTGACAGAAACTCAACTAGTTTAAGAAAAAGGGACTTAATTGTAAGGACACCGGAATCGCTTTCACAAAATAAAAGGAAAAGTTGAAGGACCTAAAAGGAAAGAAGGGCAAGGAAATAGCTGGTCTTCAGCACAAGTGGATTAGAGCAGCAGTCCCCAACCTTTCTGGCACCAGGGACTGGTTTTGTGCAAGACAATGTTTCCATGGTAGCAGGGGTGGGGGAAAGGAGGGTGGTTTCAGGATGAAACTGTTCCACCTCGGATTATCAGGCATTAGACTCTCATAAGGAGCGCACAACCTAGATCTCTTGCATGCACAGTTCACAATAGGGTTCACCCTCCTATAAGAATCTAAACCATTGATCTGAAAGGAGGTGGAGCTCAGGCAATAATGCTTGCTCACCTGCTGCTCACCTCCTGCTGAGTGGCCCAGTTCCTAACAGGCCATGGACCAGTACCAGTCTGCAGCCTGGAGGTTAGAGACCCCTGGAATAGAGAATGTCTACTTTACTTGCCTCAGTTTCTCTCTGCATCTTAAAACAGAGAAAGAGTAACTCAAATGTGCTGTTCTTGATACGAAATTCTCAGGAAATCTGCTTGGTTCACCTTGGTTAGGTTGCCCACATGTAGGACAATCAGTTGTGGTCAGGGATAAGAAGTCATATGAGAACTTGTCAGTTCCTGCTAAAATCATGGGGTTGGAGACAGTGGAGGAAGATGCCCGAGAAGAAAGGGGCAGGTGTTGCCAGAGGAATGCTGTTGTACTGTAGTTATTGTTGGTGGTGTGCATATGATACTAGGCAGATAAATAAAAATAAGCAGAGAAGAGAAATGGAAGATGATAAGGATGAGTAGATGATGAATAGCACACTGGGTAAAGGGAAGAGTATGTTCAAAGGCGCAGAAGTGTGATGGTACATGGTACGTTCTAGGAACTACAAATAGATCAGCATTGGTGGAATAGGAAGTTAAAGAGGAGGATGACAGAAGTTAAGGCTGGAGAAGTAGGCTAAGGCTGATTAAGGGGGATCTTGTATCTCATCGTAAGGAACTAAGATTTTTTCCCTTAGGTAACAAAGAGCCATTGAAGGAATTTTAATAGGAAAGAGAAATTATGAGATTTATATTTTAGATCATTCCAATCGCTATGAAAGGAATGGATCAGACAATGTTTACAAGTGTGGTACCCAGGACAAACTGATTTTACTTGGTGCAAGAGCTGGTTCTAAGTGATATGCAAAAGGGAAATTGAATTTCATTGGTTCATATAGTGAGAGAGTTAGTCTCTTTAAAATTCTCTTTGAGTCTGTTTGATTAACTTGAGGAGAAATGATTCATTTGGTGCCTATATGTTTTTCATATCTCTCCAAGGCATGGTAACCTCCCTTTTCATCAAAGAAAGAGCAGAGCCTCAAACTCAGAACCTTCAGCAACCAACAATATCCAGCTAAGATTAAATAACATAGTTTTGTTTTTATTGTATGATTTTTATGGTTAATTATCTCTTTATGGCAAATTATACTGGTTTTTCACTTATGATAATGATATCAAAAATCCTTTTTAGGAAAACTGAGCAAAATGAAAGCCAATTCAAAGAAGCAATTAAGTACATAATTGTGCAGATGATATGTGGAAATGGTAAGAATGGTGACAATGGGACATAAGTGACTGATATTTGGGATACATTGGATTAGAAGAAAATAACCCCCAAGAGACCAGTAAGAAGGATACAGCAACAGCACATGAGAGATTTTAAACTCCTTGATATCAGAAAGATTTATCTTCTATTAATTTTGCTTTCCTCTCAGGAATAAGTTTAGAGGGCAGCAAGGGTGACTGTCCAGCTAGGAATCTCATCAGCAATGCAAAACATTGTCACAGATGTTGAGATAGACCTCGAGGTTAATGCATTGTTTCCAACATTAGGTCCTAAAACTTCTCCTGAAAAGCTACCTTAAATCTAACTTTTGAAAGTGCACAATAAAAGTGAATTAAATAAAAACAACTTGAAATTTGTACTTATCCTTCAAATTCCTCAAATATCACTTCCTCTGAGAAGCTTTCCCTGATTTTTCTGTGTCTTTTTGGCAGCTCCTTGCCCTGTGCTTTCAACAACCCTTCCTACACATCTAAGCAGAGCTATGGTAGAATGGTTTCTTTGTATGCCACCTCATCAGGCTCTAAGTTGTCCAGTGACTGTCTTTCATCCTTTTTATCCACACCCCTTGAGGCCGTTCTGGCACAAAATAGGTATGAGTTCAATAAATATTTGTGCAACAAATGAATCTTGCTGTGAGGACACCACATTATAGAAGAACACTTAGAAAGTCATTATGTTCCAGCCGGGTGCGGTGGTTCATGCCTGTAATCCCAGCACTTTGAGGGGCCCAGGCCGGCGGATCACGAGGTCAGGAGATGGATGAGACCATCCTGGCTAACACAGTGAAACCCCGTCTCTACTAAAAATAAAAAAAATTAGCCAGGCATGGTGGCACGTGCCTGTAGTCCTAGCTACTCGGGAGGCTGAGGCAGGAGAATCGCTTCAACCTGGGAGGCAGAGGTTGCAGTGAGCAGAGATAGCATCATTGCACTCCAGCCTGGGCGACAGAGCAAGACTCCATCGCAAAAAAAAAAAAAAAAAAAAAAAAGAAAGAAAGAAAGAAAGAAAAGAAAAACATTACATTCCATATTATTGATTTCAAGTTCAGTAAAAGTTCATAGATGGGAAAGATCAATATGAACAGAGGATGTATTGGAAGAGTTAGGATGTTACGGAGCTTGAGTTGGAAAGAGGAAATCTGAATAAAGATTCTTCAACGCCACTTCAGCATCTTACTAGCAAGATTACTACTTGGAAGAGAGTGTGTGTGTGTGTGTGTGTGTGTGTGTGTGTGTCTGAGTGTTGGAGTGTGTGTCCGTGTGTGTCTGAGAGTGGGGTGTTGGAGGGAAGGAGGGAAAAGGCCGGGTCTTTGTAATGAATTTCTCTTGTCCCTTTTTCCTCTCACTTTTCTCAAGACTAGCCCTGTAGAATTTGGCTGTCATTGTCTACAATCCTTCCTGTTCCTAGCATGTCCCACAAAATGCCTGGCCCATAAATACATGTGGGGTGGAAGGAGTGCCTTGCCATAAAGACAAAACTAAACCCTGTCTTATGGACTGAAGTTTATTAAGAGTTCATAGAGAGGAGAAGGGTGGGAGCTGTGAGATCTTATGAAGGGTTTCTAGTGGATACAGGGTTGATCTGGGTTGTGATACATAAAGACATAGATTTTCCCACTCCCATGACCGCCAGTATTCTTCCAAACTGCCGATTAAAATGGCGCTAGTCCTCCAAACCAGCAAAAGCTGCACTGCCGTATTGGTAGCCACTAACCACATGCGGCTATTTAAATTTCAACACAATTTAAAATTCAGTTCTTCAAATCGCACTAATCACATTTCAAGTGTCCAGTAGCCACACATGCCTAGTGGCTTTCATATTAAATAGCTCAGATAAAGAACGTTTCCATCATCTTAGAATATTCAATTGAACAACGCAGATCTAAAGAGTAAATCCTCTCTGGGATGCTGAAGGTGGGAGCCACATTTAAATGCTTTTCACAGTCTTAGAAAAGTTCCTTTTCACTTTTAGCTACTATACCTTAGGATTTAACCAACATGTCCATTACTGATGGTTTCTACACTTTCAGAATGTATGTATTCTCAGAAAGCATGCAGTGAATTTTCTTTAACAATTCAGTGGTTTTTAGCATATTCGCAAAGTTGTATAACCATAACCACTAATTACAGAACATTTTCATCACCCCAAAAAGAAAGTTCATAGCCATTAAGCAGTCACTCCTCATTTCCCCTTGGCAACCACTAATCTGCTTTCTGTCTCTATGGATTTGCCTATTCTGAATATTTCATATAAATAGAATCATACAGTGTGTGGCCTTTTGTTTCTGGTTTCTCTCACATAGCATAATAATTTCTAGATTTATCCATATTTTGGCATTTATCAGTACTTCATTTTATGCCTGAATAATATTCCATTATATGGATATACAGTAAGTTCTCATTTATTGTCATTGATAGGTTCTTGAAATGGCAACCTTTAAGCAAAACAATGTATAAAAAAAACCCAATTTTCCCCTAAGGGAATTGACATAAATAAGAATTAAGTTCCTACAGCATATTTCTGGTCACAAAAACATCACCAAGCTGCTAAATAAAGAGCAAAAACACTTCTAGTATTAAAGGTGGAAATAAATGTGAGCTATATGTACACTTTTAAAAGATTAATAAAAACAAGCAAGATAATTATTTGCACCATTACTCCAGTTCGAGGTCTCAGGTGATTGGAGCCCATCTGGCAGCTCAGCACACCAACAGGGAACCAGTCCCAAACAGGACATCATTCCATCGCAAGCCTCTCTCTCTTTCTCTTTCTCTTTCTCTTTCTCTCTCTCTCTCTCTCTCTCACACACACACACACACACTCACACTCATCCTGGTACAATTTAGACGCACCAAAGAACCTAACGTGCACATCTTTGGAATGCAAAAGGAAACTGGAGTACCCGGAGAAAACCCATGCAGATGTGAGGAGAACGTGCAAACTTTCAGCTGACAGTTGATTTTTTTTTCTCATCAACATCCTAAAGAAACAACGTTATTGGAGGACCTTCTGTACTATTTAATACATTTTGTTTATCTATCATTAATTGATGGGCATTTGGGTTGTTTCTACCTTCAGCTATTACAAATAATGATATTATGAACATTTGTGCACAAGTATTTGTGTAGGCATATGCTTTCAGTTCTCTTGGTTGTATATCAAGGAATGGAATTACTGGGTCATATGGTAACTCTATGTTTAACTTTTTGAGAAACTGTATAACTGTCTTGTAAGTCAACTGCACCACTTCACCTTGTGTTCATTTAAGGAAGAGCTTATTCTTCTCTGGACCTGACAGTGTTTGACATACAGAAACTACCTATTTACTGTTGGATTGAATGGATGATCACTTTGCTCCACACCAAATGTTCTTCCAGTCTGGAACTGAAGAATGCCCTGTTGAAGACCAGGATAGGGTGTGGCCCTAGTCTCTTTAATACCACCGTATTAGCCTGCCAGGGGTTTTCATCAGTCACTTCATGTTTATTAAGTACCTACTTACTTGGGGATACATTGATTGGGGATACATCATGAAGTAATGCACAGTCTTCTAGTTAGAAAGACGGCCATTTGAGCAGATCACTAGAATGCTGTTGCTAATTGATGTTATGGGCATATAAGACAGGCAAGAGGTTCCCAACTCAGCCTAGGAGATTGAGTGAAGACTTTGCAGAGGAAAGAATATTTGAGTTTTGAGCATTAAGCAGTGGTCACCAGGGAAGAAATGTGATACAGGGGGCGAACTAAATAAAGCATTTTGCTAGAGACAGAGAACAGACCAAGACATAAGCAGTTCCTGCCCCCAACAAGATTCCAAGGTTATGGAAGTAGAATTCAGGTTCTTCCTTCACTTGTCACTCTTCCTTCATTTGCCATCCTTCTTTCACTTGTCATCCCTGGGCTGAGCTTAATATGAAGCGATGAGGGTTGAGCAGTTTGACAAACCGTTTTGGGTCAGCTTGGTTCTCTGACTGAAACAGTCCTTCTTCGTTGGAGTGATAGTTTGACCAATCCAAATGCAACTCTGCTTTGACAGAAGCCGCAGCTATGGAAAGTGAGCAACCTGAATTATGGGCTAATGTCTCCATGCGCTTCTGATGCTTGGAGAGGGATGCCCACGAAAGAACTCTGCTCACACAGTCCACACCATGCCGTGCTCTGTCTGGTGTTCCTCCCAGGTGAGGTTCAATCCATGCCCGTCCACCTATTCAATATAAAGTGAATCAACTGAGGCCCAGCGTGGTAGCTTACGCCTGTAATCCCAGCACTTTGGGAGGCCGGGGCAGGCGGATCACTTGAGGCCAGGAGTTCGAGACAGCCTGGCTGACATGGTGAAACCCTATCTCTACTAAAAATACAAAAATTAGCGGGGCGTGGTGGCACGTCCCTGTAATCCCAGCTACTCAGGAGGCTGAGGCAGGAGAGTATCTTGAACCCGGGAGGCAAAGGTTGCAGAGAGTTGAGATTGTGCAACTACACTACAGTCTGGGCGACAGAGCGAGACTCTGTCTCCAAAAAAAAAAAAAAAAAAAAAAAAAAAAAAAAAAAAAAAAAAAAATTAAAGTGAATCAACCGTCCATTGATATAAACTGGAGAAAACAGAGGTAATTTCCTCTTGGAAGATCGATCTTGGGCTCCTTAAAGTAAATGACTGTAAGCTCACCCTAGGGTAAGGGCCAAGACTGTTCAGAGTGGGTGAAACTGTTAAAGCCTTGAGTCTTTACTTCTCTCCTAAGCCAAATTTCTCACTCAAGGCGTACTGTCAATATAGGAGAATAAACAAGGTGGAAATGTCTGGAGAAAAATGGCTACATACTTGCTTTCAAGGTAGTGCCACCAAACCAAAGGTCCTACAATGTAAGCTGTGTTATTTACTTCTACTCATTTCCTATCTGGGTGTTTAGAGACGGTGTTTTATGAGTAACAGAACAAAAGTCTGGTGGCACCCAGACTTATAGTTTGTTTTCATTCCTTAGAAACATTCAGGGCAGATGGGAAAACAGACGGAGGACAGAACAATTTCAATTCCCTATACCCCCTCGGTTCTAACCAGCGCCTCTCCTCCACAGTGTGGAGTGACTGCTGCTGTGTCTTTCAATGACAATCTCTCCGACTAAAAACTGGTGTCACTTGTTCACGTGTTAACGGGGCATATGGATGTTATTATAACAGCCCCTTTCTGTATGTCTGAATTAATAAATGTAAAACGTTTGGAATAGTGCCTGGCAAATAATATGCACCATAAAAGTGTTAGGGTCATTATCATTATCCAGCCTCATCTCTCTAGCTAGGTATGAACTTCCCTGTAACCGAAGAACTAACCACTTTTATCTTTTTTTCCTCCCCAAACACTTAGCACGGCGTTTTTAATAATTTGTTGGCGTAATTAAGACCTTAAACAAGCTGCTGTCCCTTTGAGAGCTCATGTAGGACCACCGAGAGGTTGTGTGTAGAGTCCGATATGAGTCCACAAAACTATTTGGCGCCCGCTGTTTACAAGCCACTGTCCTGAGCCTACGCCCTTTGTAGAGTCAAAAGTATCAATAAACGAACGTAAGGCGTGAGGCAAGGTGAGCAATGATTCCCGCTCCTAGGAGGTCTCAACCACCAGCCCGCAGGCGGAGGGGGTGGGACTCCAAGGCGCTCCCCATTCCCTGCCATTTCCATGTCGCTCGAATCGGTGCTTTCCGCGTTGCCTTGTGCCTGGACAGCCGGCCCCACTCGGCGCAGAGGGGAAGGATCCAGTCTTCGGGGTCTGCTTGGGACTCCGGGAGCCGCGGGAAAGTAAGACTGCGGCGCAGCAGACTTGGCCAGCAGATCCCGGCGGCGCCCGGCCCGTCCCTCCGCCCGGGCTCCCTGGCTGTCCAATCAGGGCGCGGCTCGGGAGCGCGCCACGGCCAATCAAGAGCGGCGGGAGCGGCGCCGGGAGCCGGCGGGCGCAGAGCGAGCCCGAGAGTCTGGAGCCGGCGGCGGCGCTGCGGCTGGGAGGGAGCTTGGCGAGAGCAGGGCGGCCGTGTGGGTATCCTGCGGCCAGAGGAGACGGCTTTGCCGCGGCGACCTTCCGGCGGACGCCGGGGACCCTGCGGACCGCGGCGCAGGTAACTGCACCTCGCGCCCTGCAGCAGGAGGGCGAACGCGCCTCCCGAGAGGGGCCCCGCAGGTGGGGCGGGCCGGCCGCGAGGTCCTAGCGCCGCGGTGCCCCCTGGGGCCCCCGAGCCTGTCCGGTCGGGCCACGCTGAGGCGCGGCGTTTCCACCAGCCGCGGGCGTCCCGGGGTGGGAGAGGAAGAGGGGACTCTGCTTAAGGCAGGTGGGGGTGGAGGAGGACTCCTGCGACCCCCGGCCCTGTACACAGACACTTCTGGCCGATGGGTGTCTTCGAGATTGGGACTCCCAGGGTGTCTTCATTGGCCCGAGTGGGGAGGCGACAACAGGTGTCCCTGGGGACGGTGCTTTCCCTATACTCCCCTCGCCTGAAACCCCGGCCTTGGCGCCGCGCCCCACCTTCGGGGTGTCGGGAGGCAGGACCCCAGCCTGGCCTCAGGCGCTCTGCCCGCTGGACAGCGCCCAGAGGCGGCCTTGAAGCGGGTCTTGGATGGAGTTTCCTCTGCGCGTTGCCAAGCAATTTGCCGGACACCCGCCTCTCGCTGGGATGAAGAGTTGAAGATGAGAGAGTGTGTGTGCACGCGCGTGTGCGTGTGTGTGTGCATTCGTGTGTGTGTGTGCGTCCGTGTGTTCTGGTGCAACCCCTACTGGAAGGAGCTGCCTGAGGGCTGTGAGTGAATCATTAACTGTGCTTTTGTGCAGCTCCTGGCCTCTGCTTGCCTCCCCGCCTCTCCCGACGCTCCCCATTTCCCCCTCGGGCTGGTCCTTCTTGCTCTCCGTGCCTCCCTCTCCTGATCTGTAAGGTGGCGATAATGATTGCACCGGCCTGATAGCGTTGTTTTGAGGATTGTATGAACCAATGCCTGAAAAACACCGAGCACAGCGCTAAGCCCTCAGTAAATACCGGCTCTTATTATTTATTATACGGAGTGAATGGGCTTTTAAAGAGTAAATCAGACGTGTCCAAACTGGCCTAGCAACCTTCTGTAGCTCTGAACAGCTTTCTACACTTGAAAGGAAAAAAATGCTATTATTAATGAGACTGATGGTCTCTTTAAAGGTAGCATATCCTTTTGGGGGGTGGGGCGGTAAAAAACCGATCCACTGGAATGGTGAGAGAGATAAATGCATTCCAACTAGTAACTGAGAAAAGCTTTGTGACCTTTGAAAAAATTGGTATGACTGTTGTGTGAAAATAATATCATGGTACTTTGTTAAATGTTCACCTTTCATTAGCATGGCTGATTTGGGGGAAGTATTTGAAAGTTTTATACCTTTTATTCCTCCTGTAAACAAAAAGGTAAAATTAAAAAGAGAGGGAGGCAGAAAGAGAGAGAAAAAAAGACTCAGCCACACAACAAAATTCCAGTGGCTCATAGAAACCTAAAATTGCAGTTGCTACTTTTAGGTGTTTTTTTCCTATGCCTGACCTGGGTGGTCTGGTTTAATTCTTTGTCACTGTGTCACTTTTCTTTTCTTGGTTAATCTGAAAAGTCAAATAACTGGCCCCTTTTATTTTTCTTTTTAAAACTTAATATCTCGACATGTAACAGATCTGCTTGGAGTTCTGACCCCCCTGCTCACTTGCTTCCTACCCTGTGACAAATCCAAAAGAACCTTCTCAAAGCTTCTCTAGGGTGATGTCAATAGGAATCTGTCTTACCACACCATACTGCCCCCTGCCCTCCAACCCATAGGCGAGGACCTGGGGAAAGGATGCAAACAAAATGCCCCAGTTCTTGTAGGGTCTCCTGTGCTTTTGCCAGGAGCCTTAGAATGAATACATTGACTTAGAGGAAATGCTTATCTTCTGAGGGGGTAAGAAGCCCACTTCCAGATGCAATCTTTCAAGTCTCAGATTAGCGTGGCAGCCCTTTCAGTTGTTGATAAGGGGACTTTTCCTCTTTCCAGTGGTGTGGGAGGATCTGAATGCTTGCTGCTGGGGGGGAGTAAGAGAGATGCGTTGGGCGGGGCAAAGACTCCTGAGTTCGGAGCCAGACTCCCACCACATGAGATCTCAGAGTGTGACTGACTGTGGGAAAATTCAACAAATTGCTTTGTTTTTCGGAGCCGGGCTTCTGCTTTAAAACATGAGTTGTTGAATTTTTAATTTTATTATTATTTTTTCTTAGAGGTTGTTCTAAGTATAGTACTAATAAATGGAGGAGCCCTGGCACAGTTCCAGGGATGGGGTTACAGGTCTGTAGCATCCAGAGAATATCTTAAAAGTTATACCTGGGAAGGACGCAAAAAGCTTGACCGAAGGGTAACACTTGAGCTGAGTGTAGAATGGTGAGCAGGTCTCTTGTGCAGGCAGGGGTGAGGTGGAATTGGAAAGAAGGTGGAGCAGAGAAGACATTCCAGACTGAGAGAAGTGATCAAAAGTACTGTTACAGTTGGCTTACGGTAAATAACAAGAAACCCCCAAATCTCAGTAATTTACAACAACCAAGATTTAGTTCCCTCTCATGCTGCATGTCCAGTGTAAGTCAAGAATAATTTTACCCCTCATTTATCATCATTCTGGGACCCGCTGAGGCTTAAGAAACAGCCTCTCTCTGGGACAGTGTGGATCTTATTTATGACAAAGGGAAAAAGGACATGATAGAACAAAACTATAGCATCTAAAGTCTGCTCAGAAGTAGCAGCTGTCACTTCAGCTCTCCTGCTCTTGGTCAAGGTAACTCATATGGGAAGTCTGCTGTCCGTGGTATGGGGAAGTCTACACCAGCTGCAGACCGCGAGGTATGGCTGAGCAGGAGGAAAAGTGCTGAAGGAAACAAGGTCAGGAGGTGGCCCAGTGGCAGATGATGAAGGACCCTGGGTCAGGTCCCAGGGGACTGGGCCTTTATCCATTGGCAGGGAGCAGCCACTGAAGAGTTCTGAGTTGGGCTTTGACAGGGTCAGATTTTCCAGCTGAACACACATTTCTAGTGGCCATGTGGAGAGAAGATTGAAATAGGTGAGCTAAAAAGCAAGAGGTGATAAGGACCAGGGCAAATACTGTGGCCTCCAGTCTCTCTCTCACCATCTGTGACATGACTTCAAATTCCACTGCTAGAAACTGATTTAGTTGGCTCTTGAGCAGCTTGCCTTCTTCACAAGTTCTCTCCTAAAATGCACATGCTCTCTCATCTTGAAGTTGTTATTTTATATCACCTGAAGCAGTGGATCTCAACTTTAGTGTGCATCCGAATCACCTGGAGGGATTGAGAAAATGCAGATTGCTGGGCCCCGCCCCCTGAGTTCCCGAATCGGTCAATCTGGTCTGGGGCCTGGAAATGAGTATTTCTGACAAGTGCTCAGGTGATACTGATGCCACTGGTCCCACACTTTGAAAACCACCAAACTAAGGGGAGACATTAAGATGTGGTTGAGATAAATACCAGAATGGAAGAGTCCAACGGAAGGAGGAAAAGGGCTGGAAGGTCTCAGCATTCTCCATGCAGCAGTTTTGCTGAAGGCTGGCTCTGGCCATGAGCAGTAGGCTCTGTAAGAGTAACTGAGTCTCTAGGTGTATATTAAATTGCAGATGCAGTGCTCGTAGTGAGAAAATGAAAAAAGCTTGGGTCCAGAGAAGAAGCATACAAGTGCTGCTTTGTCCCATCCCTTTGTAATTTTGCCCAGACTTCCCATCCTCTCATCTAGCACACACCCTTTTGTCTGGCTCCAGACCTCTAACTCAAGCCTGTCCACATATTCCAATCCTGATCCATCACACTTCTTGTCATTCCAGCTTATAATTTCTTCTGGAGCTTAGCTTTCCCACTGGGTGGACATTTGGCTGAATTTTGATATAGTCAGACCAAGAAATTGCTTGCTTTACTTGAGGTCACTATCATAATTAAACATCTGTGCCATGTGGTCATACAGATTGTGATCAGTCCCCCCCACTCCCAAGATAAATAACCCCCTGAGAACCCAAGATTGTCCATGGTTTGGCTGATACTAAGAGATGGAGCAAGTTACTACAATTCCCCCTAACTGTGACTCATCACTGCTGTAACAACAGGGCATGCCAGAAATGGACGTAAAGGAGCAAATATGTTGGGGTGTATAATGTGACACAGGAAATAAAACACAGTGAGAGTGTCTTTTTTTTAACTATATTTTTTCTCATTCGTAAGCGTGGCACAAATTTGAACTCTACCTAGGGTCGCAATAAACCAGTGGTTTGCCACCATGTGACAGAGAGCATGTAAATGCATGAAATACTTCTGGAATCACCATTCTAAGTGCTGGCTACCAGATTAGGTTATTTGTTTCAAGGTAGGATGAGTGCAGAATTATCCATCGGGGTGTGCATAGAAAATTCTAGAAATTCTATATGCATTTTATTTTTTGAGATAGAGTTTTGCTCTTATTGCCCAGGCTTTAGTGCAGTGGTATGATCTCAGCTTGCTGCAACCTCTACCTCCCAGGTTCAAGGAATTCTTCTGCCTCAGCCTCCCAAGTAGCTGGGTTTACAGGTGCCCACCACCATGCCCAGCTAATTTTTTTTTTTTTTTTGAGACGGAGTTGTGCTGTTGTTGCCCAGGCTAGAGTGCAATGTGCAATCTCAGCTTACTGCAACCTCTGGCCCCTGGGTTCAAGCAATTCTCCTGCCTCAGCCTCCCTAGTGGCTAGGATTACAAGGATGCGCCACTATGCCCAGCTAATTTTGTGTTTTTAGTAGAGACAGAGTTTGACCATGTTGGTCAGGCTGGTGTTGAACTCCTGATCTCAGGTAATCTGCCCACCTTGACCTCCCAAAGTGCTGAGATTACAGGCGTGAGCCACCATGCCTGGCCGTAGGTAATTTTTCTATTTTTAGTAGAGATGAGGTTTCACTGTGTTGGCCAGGCTGGTCTTGAACTCCTGACCTCAAGTGACCCGCCTTCTTCGACCTGTCAAAGTGCTAGGATTACAGGTGTGAGCCACTGCATCCGGCCTTCTATATGCATATTAAATGCGTATAAAATAAATATTATAATGAGCTCATATTATAAAAAGAAGTGAGTGAGATTTGAAAAGATCCTTGTTTCAACTGAGATTTGAGAGACAAGTCATACCTTGAAGGTGTGCTTTTCTGAAACAGGAGAAATTCTCCCAGGATTCTGTATACTTTCCCAGAGGTGGATGAGAAAGCTTAGAACTGTAACCTCTGTCCTAGAGGCCTGAAGCCAACTGTTTCCCACTCCAGATCATTTTGGAGAGCCAGCAGTTTTTCACAATCGTGCACCCGTGGCCTCAGTACTGCCCTCACTTGATCTACTCTATGGTGAACTACCACAGTTCCCTCCAGCTCAGGTTTCCAGGAAACCTGGTCTAAATTTTCAAAAGGTGCAGCAAACAAAACTGCAGATGTAACTCTGAGAGCCAGTGAGAGAAGAGACACTTAAACCAGCCAGGGGGATTTAAAATGCCGAACAATTCATTAGAAGGTGCTGCCATCCCCACTGGATAACATTTACCCAGAAATTTGATATTTAAGAAATGTTAAGTGTCAAATCATAGAAAAATATTATCTTCTATTATCTAGTTATGTTAAATGCTTATATATCATATACATATATATATATTTTTCACATCTGTAGCACTTTCAGGAGGTAGACTTTCAGTGTTATTGCTGTCTTTCTGAAATGCAGTAACAAAGATAGAAACAGTTGGCTAAAATTCTATAGATAGATAGTAGCAGGGCAGGATTGAAACTTCAATTTTTCATTCATAGTGTACAACCTTTGTCACCCCAGCTGGCTGCCTACTAACTTGGACTGGTGCCCTGAAGTGGCCTCACTGACTGGCAAGGGGTGGCCAATATTCCTTGTGATGTTTCATCACAACGAGGAGTGTGAAGCTGCTTTGCAGATTGCTCATGGCTCAGGGAAACCTTTGGGAGTTATGTTCACTTGAAAGGTATTGACCATCAGCTGAGTGCAAGGCTTTAAGGAAAACGCTACGAGGAATTCAGAGAAGTATTATGCTCAGTCTCTGACACAGCCTCTATGCTGAGAGAGAAAAGGCATAATATTTATATAAAATCAGTAATAGTTAAACCACAGTGAGACCAACAGTAGGCAGATAATCCAATGGGCTATCAAGTGCTGTGAATTCAGACAGCGAGTCTTTCCCAGATTGTGCCGGGCTGGGAAGGTTCAGGGAGGAGCAGCTACTCCGGACTGGATGGAGAAGTAGGATTTAGCTAGGTGGGAACCGTAGTCTTTAGGGGAGGAATGGATCTAAGTGAACTGTGTCCCTGCCCTGGTCCACAAGCCTTTTCAGGTCCATTCACTGGACTACTGTATCTGAAGTAAAGGGATCAAGTGGGAGAGAAGGGAAGTCGGAGCTAGATGACTTCTTTTTTCTTTTTTTTTTTTGATACAGAGTCTCACTCTGTCACCCAGGCTGGAGTGCAGTGGCGTAATCTCGGCTCACTGCAACCTCTGCCTCCTGGGTTCAAGCAGTTTTCCTGCCTCAGCCTTCCGAGTAGCTGGGATTACAGGCTCCTGCCACCACGCCTGGCTAATTTTTTGTATTTTTAATAGAGATGGGGTTTCACCATGTTGGCCAGGCTGGTCTCAAACTTCTGACCTCAGGTGCTCCGCCTGCCTTGGCCTCCCAAAGTCCTGGGATTACAGGTGTGGCCATCATGCCCGACCTAGATGACTTCTTAAAGGTTTCCTTTCTTGACTGCCATCGGACTGTTTAATCTTTGCCGAAATTATCCAGAGCACTATTGAATCTGAGTGACTTGCATAACCTCCTACAAATGAAGCCGTTCAGTGATTTATTAGTAGATAAATAACACTGGACTCTCATTTGGCCCTCTTAACGTGTTCAGTGTATTAATAGGAAAGCGCTTTGGAGCTAAGGATGTCAAACGTCTATATAAATAAAATCTAATCCTATTATAAACTCTATCAGACTTGCAGGCAGTTGGTCCTACTCCATTTGCAATCTAACCTGGAAAGGTCAAATGACTTGTTGAAAGTTATGCAGAAATCTCTTGGTGCTTCTGTAATAACTGACCCTGCTTCCCCTGACATTTGGCGGTGTCTAGCTTAAGTCACTTCACAGATCTCTGTAAGGTTGGTGACACTAAGAATGACACTAAGGTGACACTGGGCCTCTGTCATCTATATAGCATTTCTCTTACTCATATTATACCCCATGGGGGCTCTCAGCTGTGACCCCAAAGGGTCCTTGTTAATTTTAAGCTTGGGGTGAGATCATTATATCCTTCTCTGTCAGGCTTCTCCCTGGCTTTCATTGAAAGAAGGTACCATTTTAGTGCTATGTGTCCATGCAAACACAGCATCTGAATGCAAGGGCATTCTGAAGCATTTTCCAGGCCAAATGCCGAGAAGTATAGTGGGACCGTCAGTGGCTTTCTATCTACCTGAACTTTGAAGGTAGACACTAGACCCTTGCCAACTTGATAGTCCCTCCATTGGCTGCCCTTTGAAGTTAGCTAACTGGTTTAAAAAAACCAAATGGGATACTTTAAATGAAAACGGACTTTATTTCACTGTTTGCCTTAGAAACGGAAAACATTTGTCTTAAGTTTTTCTTGGTTTTTGTTTCCGTTTTCTTTTGAGACAGAGTATCATTGTGTCACCCAGGCTGGAGTGCAGTGTCAGGATCTCAGCTCACTGCAGCCTCCGCCTCCTGGGTTCAAGTGATTCTCATGTCTCTCCTTCCCGAGTAGCTGGGACTACAGGCATGTGCCACCATGCCCGGCTAATTTTTCTATTTTCAGTAGAGATGGGGTTTCGCCATGTTGGCCAGGCTGGTCTCAAACTTCTGGCCTCAAGCAGCCCACCTGCCTTAGCCTCCTAAAGTGCTGGGATTATAGGCATGAGCCACCATGCTTGGCCCATTTGTCTTAAGCTTTTAAAAGATAATGCCATAGTTAAGTGGAGAAGGCTGGGGTGATCCATATTTGGTAGATGTTGTTTAAATGTTGTCTATCATGTGAACTCGGAGCTGTCAAAAATGTACTTTGTGTTTTTCCCCATCCTTGCCAAACATAAAATATTCATTTTTTTCTAAATCATTCCATGTCCCTACATTTCCCTCCACTTCAGACTTTGAACAGTTGAAGGGTGGAAAACTTATCATTGCCGAAATTATCAAAAACACTGTCAATAGCTATAATGCATTGAGTTTTACGTCCTCTGCTGAGTGGCTATACCATGTTATCTTACTTAATTTGCACCTCTGCGCTGTAAGGTCAGGAGGAGTAGCATCTCATCTAAGGAGTGAGACAAAGGCTGGAGCTAAGTACTTTGTCAAAGGTTGTAATGGAGCTGGGCTTTAAACCTACCTCTCTTAATCTCTGAGATCTAAAAGCTATGCCCTGAGTCACTGTGGTATCTGGAAGCAAAAGGAAATGTGCTCTAAAGAGTTAACGGGGCTATCTGTGCACTCTGGCCACACCCTGGGAGATGCCTGGTAGGAGGAAAACTGCTTTTGTTTTTGCAGGGCCAGTTCACAGTATCAGCAGGGCAGTCGAAACACACTTTTTTTTCTCTCTCTTTTTTTTTTTCCCTAACTCATCCTTATTATTTTTGTTACGATCTCTAAAACAGTGGTGAGTTAGGGAGTGAGGATCTATTTGAGTAAATCCAGCATGTTTCTCAGTCACCACCCATCAACCTAATTGGCATAGGCGGAGCTGTGCTGTCTGCAACACAGCAAGCTCCTCCAGCTGTGCCATCCATCACACTCAGGCACCCTGGAGTGCACGTGCTCTGCTTCCGGTTGATTTTAAGTTCCGATCCCTGAGCAGGCCTTGAGGAGGCAGTCCCAAGGAGTCAGAGTTGTTTGCTGTTGCATATCAGACTCTGGTCTGGGTGACTTGGCTGGTCACAGCACAGTGCTCCTGGGCCCAGGGACTGTGGTCTCTCTGTGATTTGGTTGCCATTTTCCTATGAAGAGGGTAGAGAATATGTACCCAGTCAGGTCAGGCACTTTGCAGAGGTGGGTCCTGGCTATAAGAAAGCCAGAAAAGAGTGCAGATTCATTTATACACGTATGTTTCTACTCTTAGGAAAACAACTCACGAGGCAAAAAAATACATCTCATGGATGGAGCAGGGTGAAGTGGTTACAAGTACAGACTCTGGAGCCAGACTGCCTGGGTTTGAATTGTGCAGTTTCAGGTAAGTTATTTAATCTCCCTGAGCCTCCGTTTCCTTATCTCTATAAAGGGAACCTACTTCATAGGGTTATGAGGATTATATAATTTTATTAAATGAGCGGTAAAGCACTGTGACGTCAATGTCTGAGAGATGAGAAGTATTACGTAAGTGTTTATCAAATAACACATAAAAATAAAGCGGTAGGTGACCATCATGGTATGTAGGTTACACAGTGCCGTGTTAGATGAAGCTTACATGACTACCTCAGTTAAGGTACTCATGGTCAGTTATGCTCAAATGAAATCTTATGAAGTGTCCTAGGGAAACTAGCCATTTTAAAGAATCATGTGAGAAATATGTTTGTAAACTGCCTTTTTGTAAAATGAACATGAGAGAAACTGTGTCAGAGGAAGAGAGAAGTCAAGGTTGGATGACTCGATGTTTCGGGCAAGGGAGCCTGGAGAGGTAGAGTGCCATCATCTTGGATGGGAGGGGTGTCTGCCGCAGTAGTTTCAGGGGAGGGAGAGTCGCTGGTCAAATCTGGATGTGTTAAGTGTGAGCATCTTGTTAGACGTTGAGGTGAAGATGCTCGGTGGGCACTAGGAGAAGTCAGGTGAGAAGTCAAGGCTGGAAGCATCTGTGTGGGGATCCCTAGCTCGTAGATGGAATCTAAAGCTGTGAAGGAATGAAGGTATTTAACAGCTGGAGAAGGGGTCCCGGGATTGAATCAGGGGGCATTCTAGCTTTATTGGGAAAGTCAAGCTGGCTCGAGTTTTCTAGTTTGTGCTTTTCTTCACTTTGCCAGTGTAGAATGAGGTATGGACCCATTGACTTTTTCTTGGGGTGGTTTTATCATTGAGCTCTATAATGCCATGGTTAAGTGCCTGAGTTAAGACTAGGGTCGGATACCATTTGACCTCTTACTATCTTTGGGCCTTTGGGCAAGTTACTTATTCTCTGAGACTCAGTTTCTTTGCCTGTGAGATGAGAACTAGTGATTAAAAATGCCCATCTCATGGGTGTAAGGGCTCAGTAAGTGTGACATTGATGCTATGAAGCTGTTCACCACTTTATCTCTTGAAAGATTCTCACCGTTCATTACATTTGTTAAAAGTGAGGAGTGGTGACAGTTACACATGTTTAAAGCCCTTTGAATTTGCCCTAAGCTGAAATCCACATTTGAATTCAACTTATATTGCTACTGTTTTTCTTCTTTTAAAAAAATAAAAGAGGTCAGGGAGATACTATAGTAACTACACATGTATGTTAGCGACTTATGTTTTCTCTGTAATTGAAACATTACATCCAGTGATCAGATCTGGCCTCTGTATGTGGTAAGTGCTACAAGAATCACAGATGCTCAAGCATTCAGAGATATGAAAACTAAAACACAGAACAAAAGAAATACCACTTGGATGACAGTGTTTTAGTATTATGTATAATAACCTCATGTTTGCTCTTTGCCACCATGAGCCAGTTAAGAAGTTTCTCTCATTCTTCCCTAAGATACTGACCAATCTTCCCTACCATTTTTTTTTTTTTTTTTTTTTTTGATGGTGGAGTTTCATTCTGTCGCCCAGGCTGGAGTGCAGTGGTGCGATCTTGGCTCACTGCAACCTCTGCCTCCTAAGTTCAAGTCATTCTCCTGCTTAAACCTCCCAAGTAGCTGGGATTACAGGCATGAGCCACCATGCCCGGCTAATTTTGTGTTGTTAGTGGAGATGGAGTTTCCCTTTGTTGGCTAGGCTAGTCTCAAACTCCTGACCTCAAGTGATCCACCCCCGTCCTCGGCCTCCCAAAGTGGTGGGATTATAGGCGTAAGCCACCAAGCCCAGCCTTCTCTACTATTTTAAATCCAAGTTTTACACTTGGTTGGAAAATTCCTCTAATACATTTTATTTCACTCAGCAAATAATAATATTCTGAATCTGTTTCTAAAAAACTCTCACTCTCAAAGCTAAATAAGAACCCAGAGATGTGGAGAATCACATTCTGAAGTCTTGTCACTCCATCCTCTAATTAGTATGTCTGCTGTGTTTGCATTTATGGTTTATATGCTTTGAATTTGTAGCTTTTCTGTTTTGCAAGGGTTACTGTCAGTGAGACGGCTACCAAAAGACATACTGCTATTAGTGGTGTCGGGACCAAATGTATGTAACAGTGTGGCGTGTTTCTAAATCCCTACTGTGGTTTTTGAGAAACCGTCTCTAGATGGTTGTGGGTGACGTGAGGACTGAAAGAAAACAAACTTTAGAAACAGCAAAGCAGAAACATTAATAGGAAGGAGCTTCCAGTGATTAAATTTTTCTTTTGGTCTTTCAGGTTGAGGAAGTAAGGAGAGTAGGCATAAATGGTGGGAAATTTCCATCAACTTGAACAAAACAATGGAATACATAATTCTTAGCCACTGAGATGAGAGCCCAGGAAGTCACAAGGTCAAAGGATCCTGTCCCATTTGTCTGTGGTGACAGTCTCTCCTCCCCCTACAAGAAATGACTTACCCTTAAATAATAGAAGTGCCCCTGAGAAGTTGAAGAAATGCATGCTGATGGAATTTTTAAAAATCAGATACATTTTAGAAGTGATTATACTTTTCTATATTTTCCAATTTATTTTTAGTGAGAGTATATTCTGTTTATAATAAAAACAGAAATCGAAAAAATGTATATGTTTTTGATATGGAGTCTTGCTGTGTCGCCCAGTCTGGAGTGCACTGGCGTGATCTTGGCTCACTGCAACCTCGGCCTCCCGTGTTCAAGCGATTCTCCTGCCTCAGCCTCCTGAGTAGCTGGGGTTATAGGCGCGCGCCACCTCTCCCAGCTAATTTTTGTATTTTTATTAAAGATGGGGTTTCACCATGTTGGCCAGGCTGGTCTTGAACTCCTGACGTCAAGTGATCGCCTGCCTTGGCCTCCCAAAGTGCTGGGATTATAGGCATGAGCCACCGCGCCCGATTAGGAAAAATAAATTTAAAAGAAGGAAATAAACTAGGAATGTGGGGATGAGTGAGTTGTCACATTGAAAGGTGCTCATTTGCTGACATTTTATAATGTGAGAATTCTTTTGTCCTGCAAGCTGTGACATTTCATAGCATACTTGCTCTCCACATTTAGAACTTACTTTAAACGTAGGGGATGTCAGTAGGGCATTTCATATATCAAAACCTCAGACTCCACTCTACCAAAGCAGCCAGGCCTCACTCAACAGACATCGACTCTCACACTGTGCCAAGCCCACCCAGTGTGTCCTGGTTCCTTGTGGCTGTCCCTGGCAGTTGGAGACACCCACACGCCCCTGCCTTCAGTCAGCAGACACAAACTTGGGATGCGTCTGTTTCTTGTTTGTGAGAGGCCTGGTTCACAAGGATAACATCACGATCAGCCTGGGGCCCCTGTGCAGCTGCCCCATGAGGCCACTGCAGCAGCCTGCATTTTAGCGTGTGGCTGGGCTGTTTTGGTTTTATGCCCATGTATCAGTTTTGTTGGGGGAAGAGGGAGGGGAATGATTCTCAGAAAAGGGAAGGACATATCCTCCTGCTTTGCTGAAAACGGAAATAAGGAATTATCAGTTCAGGGTCAGTAGAAGCCACAGGGCCTGGCTTCCTTCTCTTGGGCTCCTTTGGAATGATTTTGTGTTGTTTTGAAAGGCCCGAAAGCAACTTGAGCCAGATAAATTGTTCTAGGGTGACAGTTTTTAACAGGGAGTCCACAGATCCCTAGGACTTTGAGAAGTGTGTCTGCGAAGTGCCTTAAATTATAATTAATGTTGCTTGTACTTGTATTTTTCCAGAGATGAGAGTCTCTGGCTTAAATTATAACTCGGAGATTCAGAGAGCTATAATTTTTTGTTTAAAGGCTAAGAACCAGTTTCAAGGAGAGGCCTTCAAGTCTGAGTTGTACATTTTGGTCTTGGCCCTAACTTGAGAACTCTTCCTGATTGGTAACTCGTGCATGTAGTGATAATATCAGAAAAGTGTGCAAAGCACCTTAGGTATACCTATAGAAGGTCATGTTGCAGAAAGATGAAGGAGGTTTCACTTTTCAAGTGCTGGCAAGCTAGAAATCTAGAAATCTTTTTTTTTTTGAGACCATCTTGCCCTGTTTCCCAGGCTGGAGTGCAGTGGCGCCATCTCATCTCACTGCAGCCTCCGCCTCCAGGGTTCAAGGAATTCTCCTACCTCCGCCTCCTGAGTAGCTGGGATTACAGGCGCGCACCACCACACTCAGCTAATTTTTTGTATGTTTAGTAGAGACAGGTTTCACCAGGTTGGCCAGGCTGGTCTTGAACTCCTGACCTTGTGATCCGCCCACCTCAGCCTCCCAAAGTGCTGGGATTACAGGCTGAGCCACTGCGCCTGGCCTGGAAATCTAGAAATCTGAGGGGGACCCACAGAAACCCATGCACTTACTGAAGCCCATGCTGCAGAAAGATGAAGGTTTCACTTCTTCAAATGCTGGAAAACTGGGAATCCAGAAATCTGTGACCCCTGCAGTTCTGTCCTAATGCCTCCTATTCTCTCCTTTCTCAAGTCCACTCAGAGCTCCCTTAATATTCTGTATTATCATAGTATTGACTCGTTGAAATGAACACAAATATCTCTTTTACCTGGTGTCTTAGCGTGTTTGTGTTGCTGTTAAGGAACACCCAAGACTGGGTTATTTATAAAGCAAAAAGGTTTATTTGGCTCATAGTTCTGCAGGCTGTACAAGAAGCATGGCACCAACGTCTGCTTCTGGTGGGGGCTTCAGGTTGGTTCCACTCAGGATGGAAGGTGAAGGGGACCCAGGTGTGCAGAGATCACATAGTGAGACAGCAGAAACGAGAAAAAAGGGGAGGTGCCGGTCTCGGTTCAACTTCAGTTCTTATGGGAACTGGGTGAGAACTCACTCACTCCTGTGAGAATGGCACCAGGCCGTTCACAGGGATCTGGCCCCACAATCGAAACACCTCCCACCAGGGCCCACCACCAACATTGGGGATCAACCTTCAACAGGAGACTTGGAAGGGCCAAACAAAGCATGTCCAAATCATAGCACCTGGTCTGCTGAGTTCTGAAATCATCCAGGCCCTCATGGTAGTGACAGGATAACACATTTATAAGGAACTTCCTCCAAGTGACTGTTTACCCTGTGCCCAACACAAATGACCTTCCCCCGGTTTCCAACCTTGGTTCTTGTTTTTCCTCTTATTATTCTCTCTGAGTGACCCAGTCCAAATCCCCAGCTTCCAGTGGCCTCTCAGTCTGTGTTTTTAGCACTCATCTCTCCTCTGAGCTCTAAATCTGCCATTTAACAGGTCCTAAAGACAACATCTCAATGTGGTTGTCCCACGGGCCCATCAAATCGCTGGGCCTAATGCTAAACTCATCACCTCCCTTCTACCTCCCAATCATTCTTTCTCCTGAAGTCCTTATCTTGGCGAATGGTACAGAAATTGATTCAGTTTTCCAAAGGTTTTTTTCATCCACCTACCACATCATTACTTCCACAATCTCAATGAGTCCAAAAAAGATTCTCTCCCCATATCTTGATGACATTACGTCCTAAATGGCTATAAAAACACCTTTCCTCTCTATCCCCTATCTTGCGATGCCTAATCACTCTGATTACTAGCTGGTCTTCTCATTCTCCAGTTGATCTCCCTCATTGCTTCCAGAATAACCTTTTTCTAAAAAACAAATTGGGTCATGTTATTTCCCTGCTTAAATTGTTTAATCGATCTCCATTGCCTTTATGACAAAACCCAGCCTTCTTGGCATGCCTACTGGGGACCTGTCTGAACTGATTCCTAGCTCTCCAGCCTCCTCTCTCACTCTTCTCCTTCTGGCTCATTGCTTCATCAAAGTAAATCACCTATAGTTCAGAAAACATATCTTTTCATTCATCTTCTGAACTCAATATGGGCATACTACATTTTTAATGCAGCTGTTTTGAGTGGAGGTCTTGAAAAAACTATTACACTTCACATTCCAAGTTGGGTAACAAAAAGACATCTTCACACCATGTCAGTGCTTCATTCGATCCCTGCCCCCTAACCTATTTCTAACATTAATGCTGAATCTCAGGCCATCCTTGAACATGAACCTCATTTCTGAGCCTCTCATCCTCCCTTCACATCATGCCTTATTCATCTCTCCAGATCCCACCCTGTCTATAACACACACTGTAGGGGTTGGGGTCGGTGATGGGTGATGTTCAGGTATGATGTTAGGGAGGGGGCAGGTCTGGGGATGGACATAGGAATCAGGGAGGTTGCATACACCCTTTGGTAGCAAACAATAGTTTTGCATGTAAACATGACTGGTGAAGCATGGCTAAGTGCAGTGGTACACTCTGATTGATCAGCTTGTATTGTCATGCTTTGTTCTTATAGATGCCATCCTGCCAGCTTGGAATGTCCGTTTTCTCCACCAGTGACCCCTGCCTCATAGAACTAATTTATATTCATCTTTTGATCAGTTGTTACCTTCCCTGTTACTCTTCACTGACCCCAGATTGGGCTAGGTGTCACTCCTGTACACCCATGGCATAGCTACATTCTCCTGAAGTTGCCCTGATCACACCGTACTGTGATTATTTATTTGTCTGTCTCTCTTGCCAAGGCAGGGGCTGGATCTTAGTCCTCTCTCTGTTCTTAGAATTTCACAAGAACATCCCTAGCAATAGGAGATGCTGAATAAATGCTTATTGAATGAATGAATGAATGGATGATGTTCTGTGACACACTTCTAAAAACCTGCAGAAGCTCCATGAGCATAAATAACCCAGAGTCCAACAAGACCTATTAGATCATCTCTTTATATTCTACGCATATGGCATTGCATACCAGCATTGATTCTTATCCAGATTTTAACTTACCGTCTTGGCTACCCCTTAGGCACATCTCAAACCCTCTTAACCCTGCCTGTCTGGGGCCACTGGACTGAATCATTCTGCCATCCGAGGCTACTACTGCAGGTCCTTTCACTACTTCGGAACTCAGATGAAGTACTACATTGAAGGATGTGGAATCTGGATTTCTTATCTGCTGCTAAAGGAGCTAGAAGATGCACCCTCAAAATGTGGGGAGTTGAGCCAGCATGGTGTGAACCCTGACCAAAGGGGAATAAGAGAGATGGGAGCTGGCAGGTACATTTCCTGTCCTAGCACCGGCCCCTCCAGTGGAAGGTTTTGAGGTACCATAGTTCCCAACAGCCTCTCTGACTCAGCAACAAGCTGATTCTTGTGAAGCCATGGCCAGTTTAGGCCCATTCCATCTTATGTTTGCTTTCCCTACCTCTCTTCTCTTCTCTTACTTGGGCTTCCCTGGGATTGCTGTAAAACACTAGCGTAGAAGCTTGGCCTCAGGCTCTGCCTCCTAAGGAATCTGTCCTAAGACATGTTCACACCTGCTAGTATTTCCTTAGAGAATCGTGGGCCAGTGGAGGTAGAAGAGGGAAGAACACTATGCATCAGGTGGTCTTTAGAGCTTGTATGTAGCGGAGCTTGCCTGGAAGTTCAAGGCCTCAGCCATGCATCCGCTGTCCTTGTCTGTGCAAGTGAGTGGTGTTGGCCACCCTCATTTAGGGGAATTGGGTGGATGGATGCATTAGTAGAAAAAGATCCATCATTTGGAACCTGTGAACTTGTTCCTATGGAGGCTGACCATCTGTTCCATAATTTCCTGTTTTTAAAAATCCCAATTTAAGAAATCAAATACATACATAACTTTTATGTCAGTAATACAGTTGTGAAAATGGATCCTTACCAATATTTGTGATACATTCTGGGTTTAAATCCTAGCTTTGCCACTTACTGCTTGTGTGACCTTGAGAAACTTAGCCAGGCCAAGCCTTAGTTTCCTTAACTGGAAAAGAGTCATTAATAATAGCAACTTATATCAGGACGTTGTTGTAAAGATGGGACAAGATAATGCATTTGTAGGCCTCAACACAGTACTGTATAGAGTAAGTACTCACAGGATATTAGTTATAGTTATTAATATTCTCTCTTTAAAATACAATTTGAGAATGATAGAGTGTTAATCCTAGTATAGTAAACAAATTTAAGTTTAGAGTTTTTTTTTTTTTTAATTTGTAGAGCTTAGAAAGATTTTATTTTGATTTTAAGAGGTATTTTCTTGGTTTGAAACTTTTTTCTAGGGAATCAGAATCTCAGACCCAGTTTTAATCTTGTTAAAAAGGGTGAGAAGGCATGATAAAAAGTTTCTATGGAAGTGGTGTTTACCTGCCAGGTATTTTGTTTTATTGGAAATGTGTGAGAACAACATAGGGTTTGAGACTACGTAAGTGTATTTCCTATCTTCCAAATATTTTTAAGGTCATTGTAAATAACTTTATATCAGTCCCAAATTAATAAATTTGTGGAAACAGAAGCAGAAAGGTTTTGCAATGTTGCTGTGGTCATTCAGAGAATTTGTGGCAGAGAAGATCCCAGGAACTAGCCTCTTGCCCCTTACCTGAGGCGAGCTTCAATCTGTGCCAGGTAAACAGAAAAGTACTTCCTCCAGGGAAGCACATAATCAGGATTAACAATGTGTATGCTGGTAACTTTTTGCCTTTTTTTACAAAGCTGTATTAAGAGTCATTAAGCTTTGAACTGTAATCTGGGTTCATTATTGACTCCTTACAATCAAGCTTCCAGTTTAACTGTTCTACTTCATTCCACAAATGCTTGTCACTTTCTGATATGGTTTGACTGTGTCCCTACCCAAATCTCATCTTGAATTCCCACGTGTTATAGGAGGGACTTGGTGGGAGGTAGTTGAATCATGGGGACAAGTCTTTCCCGTGCTGTTCTCATGATAGGGAATAAGTCTCACGAGATCTAATGGTTTTATAAAGAGGAGTTTCCCCTGCACAAGCTCTCTCTCTTTGCCTGCTGCCATCCGTGTAAGATGTGACTTGCTCCTCCTTCCCTTCTGCCACGATTGTGAGGCTTCCCCAGCCACGTGGAACTGTAAGTCCAATTAAACCTTTTTCTTTTGTCAATTGCCCAGTCTTGGGTATGTCTTTGTATGAAAACAGACTAATAACACTTTTCTTCTGTGTAATGGCACTGAGCACTAGAAATGCTGCCAGGAAGGGCATGGTCCATCCCTCCATAAGCTAAACTCTGCAAACTTTCTCAAGTCACCAGTGACCACCAAGGCCCTTTATGTCTCTCCTCCTCAGCATTTGACACTAGAGAAAACTTCTTCTTTTTCAAAATTCCCTCTTGCCATCATGGCCTGGAGTCCTCTGGTTTTTTCCTCTCTCTCTCTGCCTGGCTCTGTCACCTGAGAGTCTAACTTCCCTCTTCCCAGCCCTGCTCCCTTATGTAGGCATGCTCCAAGACTCAGTCATCTTCTTATATCTTTTTACTTCCCCTATTGATAACCTGTTCATTCCCTTGGCTTCATACATTCTTTTTTCTTGGATGACTCTAAAATCTAACTTTTTACTTGTGATTTTTCTCTAGGCACGAAATCTACATTTTCAGAGTCTTTGCATCTCAACATATCCCAAAAACTTATTTCCTATCCTGTCCCCAATTAATTGCACAGTTTAAGGGACCACTCCTAGTTTCCTTAGAGTATGTGTTGAGGTCTTCTCTGCCCTTACCTCAGCTACCATGGCAGTACTATTCTATCACCCAAGCTTAATTGCTATTTCCTATCACTGTTGTTTCTTGTATTCTGTTGAGTAAAGAACAAGCCCAAGGATTCCTATGGCTATAGGTGTTTTCTGTACTTTCATCTTTTTGCCCAGTCAAGGTTTTCTCCCGAACAGTCAATATTTCTTTGCTTTTCTACCGTGTGGATGGTGATGTGGGAGGGCCTGCGCTGTTGCAGAACATGGGAGCGAATAGCTCTAGGGGCAGCGTCAGATAAGAGAACCTGGTTCATATTGCATCGTGTGTGAATGGCACCCCCCGGAGTTGTGCAACGCAGTGCTGTGGAAGTGTAAGCATGCAAGGGATGGAGTGTCACTGAGTCCTTCTGGGATGCCAAAGACTTGAGTGGCAGGAACAAGTTGAGGGGAGTTGGCAGTTCAACCCGGAAGGAAAGTTTGAGTTTTACAAAAGAGGAAGGGGGAGATAGTTTTTCCTCTGCGTCATCTACCTGGGGGAATAAAACCCTGTGTTTTTCTAGACAAATCTGCATTGAGCTGACTTCATTGTAGAGCTACCCACCAAGCCTGAGATTTGTGGCCTGGAGCTCTGTTTTC
Source organism: Rhinopithecus roxellana (assembly GCF_007565055.1). Lineage (NCBI taxonomy): Eukaryota > Metazoa > Chordata > Mammalia > Primates > Cercopithecidae > Rhinopithecus > Rhinopithecus roxellana. The sequence goes on along the minus strand of NC_044553.1, from coordinate 139,628,303 downwards.
CTCTAATCCTTGTTATTCTTGGTATAGACAGTATTGGCAGGAGCTCTAAACATAAAGGTTTTGTGTGCCTGCAGCTATACTGATAAATTAGGATTAAACCACTCTCATGTCACAACTGGACTCCCTTGGATATGGTTTTCCTATGGTCCAAAGAGGTTGGTCATAGCTCTGGTCACAGTGCTGCCTCCTGTTGACTGAAATGGCCCAGATGACTTGGCCACACCAGCAGTAGGACACCTTGGCTGATACTTATAACAGCAGTGTCCTCTGTTCAGGGGCCTGTGCAGCACCCAGACAGGCAGGTTGCCACCTTCCACTGCACAGGCTATGTGGTACACACTCTTCGTGAGCATGGCTCACATAGATGACCATGGGAATGGGCCCTGAAGTTGTCCACTCTGGTGACCCTGCCTCTGGTACCTTCTCTCACTGCTCATTTCCAGGCCGACCGATGTATCGCATTGAGCCAGCTAGGCCCTTTCCTGTCTCAGGCTGAAGCTCACACTGCTGCTTCCCTTTTGTCCCCAAATTTCTAAGGTCTCCTCCTCCTTTGCACTTTCACTTCCTGAATGCCATGACCACAGGAATGAAATCAGCAAGTTCTTGTTCTCTCTCTTGACCAGACTAACTCCTCCCAACCTTTATGGGTAGAAATAACGATGGTAATAGATAGCATTGACTGAGCGCTTATTATTCATGAAAAAGTTTACCTGCAGCATCTTACAGAATCTCTGAGGTAGATAATACTAGATGAAACTCAGGCTTAGAGCATTTCAGAGACAGATGTTCCATGACTAGAGTTAGCCATGGGGGACTTGGCCTGCTGCCTGAAGAGCTTGTGCTCTGAGGGTATGCTAGGCATCCTCCTATGACTCAGGTTAGATACAGCCTCTTCCAGGAAGCCGCCCTGGGCTCCCCACACCCTGCCCCTGACCTTTTATCATGCTCCTCAGTATCCCGTGCTGTCATGCAAGCTCAGGGCCTCTCAGAGGTGGTGGAGAGAGAGCTATGTTCCTTGCTTTTTCTGAGTTCCCAGAATATTAAAAACTGAAGAAGCTCCAAGACAGGATTAGAAAAATATTATGATTTTTTTGGATATATTTTCTTTTCTGATTTGACCAAATTAAAACCTTAAATTTATAACCGTATACATAGAAACCCACAATTAATATAATTTTGCTATGTGCAAGGCAGCTATAGGAGTTACAGTATAATTTTTTTTTTTTTTTTTGAGATGGAGTCTCACTTTGTTGCCAGGCTGGAGTGCAGTGGTGCAATCTTGGCTCGCTGCCCCCTCTGCCTCCCAGGTTCAAACAATTCTCCTGCCTCAGCCTCCCGAGTAGCTGGGACTGCAGGTGCACACCATCACACCCAGCTAATTTGTGTATTTTTAGTAGAGACAGGGTTTCACCATGTTGGCCAGGATGGTCTTGGTCTCTTGACCTCATTATCCACCTGCCTTGGCCTCCCAAAGTGCTGGGATTACAGGCGTGAGCCACCGTGCCTGGCCACAAAAGATATGTATTGAACTGTGTATGCAGAATAACCTGATATTGGGACATGAATTTAAGGTTGTGGGAGGCACATCTCATATCAGTCCTTTTGGTGTAATACTTGAAGTCCTTTGTGAGTATGTGATCATTGGCTAATTGGCCTTTCTGGAATCTGGATTGTTTTTTTATCCGTAACATTTAGCAGAGGGTCAGGGCTCGGCACATTGGGGGCTCTTAATTCGTCTTGGTTGATTGAATGAATGAGTCAGTGAATTGTCTGTGAATAGTCTCAGACATCAGAACGATTTTAGTTAGAATCCCAGACTACTCTTTACTACTCTGACCTTGAGCACGATACTTAACCTCTCTGGCCTCAGCTTTTGTCATCTCTGAAATGCTGGTGTTATTAATGGTGCCTACCTCATAAGGTTGATAAGAGGAACAAAGGAGGTAATGTACCTCATCTATAGGATGGCGAAAGTAGACTGTCATGAACAGTGCTTGGGTCCAGGGGCAGGGGTGGTAGGAGACAGGTCATGGGCATCATTGTCAGCAAAGCGAGAGCCACTCCAGCTGCCTCCTTTCTCTGTGTCTTCATGTCCCCAACCAGCTATGGAGAAGAAGGATTAGTGATCCCAGGAGAGTCTCCAAAGCACCTGACTTTGTTCCCAGGGCCCTTAGCCCCTTTCCACATTCTGCCACTTGATGGGCAACAGTGAGCAGATCTTACCTTTTAAATAACACTCTGCAGTCCAGCAAGCATCCTCACCCACATCAGTCCAGCAAGCATCCTCACCCACATCAGTCCAGCAAGCAAGCATCCTCACCCACATCAGTCCAGCAAGCAACCTCACCCATATCAGTCCACCAGGCATTCTCACTCACATTATTAAATGAAGTAATAATCTCATTGCCTCAATAATTTACATTATCTCATTTATAATTATTATCTCATTTAATAATTACTCTTTTAATCAATATTAAATGGCCTGTGGTGTCAGGATATTCCTACTCTTGTTGTATCATTCCTGGCATCTTCTCGTCCCCTAATGGCAGAGTTATCATGGAGGATATTTGTTCTTGTATTTACTGAGTTCTTTGGCAACATCTTCATTTTTTTTTTCACATCTAGTATTTAAGGAATCTCATGGAGAAAAGCCTCATTTCAAACTTTTCTGTTTCAAAGTGGCCAGATAGAGAGTGGGCTGCTTGGTCCAGGACCTCTAACTCATGCATGCCCTTGTATTGAAAAGCAGGGCATAGCAGCACTCCCTATCTGGGACTCCACCATCTTTTCTGTCCATTTGGAGTCACAGGGTTCTAAAGCTTGGATGGAGCTTTCTAAGTGTGAGCATCCACATTGCTCTGGCATGTGAGAGCATTGGCCACTTCTTTTCTTTTGCTACAGATTCTCCCTGGATAACTGGATCCATTCTGTCTGATGATCATGTCCTAACTTGTGTCTCGAGCCTCAAGCTTCAAACTCAAAAGTCCATGCGCCTAGTTGACATCTCTCTTGGATGTCTAATGAGCATCCCAAATGTATCGTATTTAAAAAGAAATGCTTACTTTACTCCCGAATCCTCTTTCTCTCTACCCCGATCAATGGCACTATCACCCACCCTGTTCTCCACCAGAATTCCTTCCCCTCCCTCCTATGTGACATTCATCAGAAAGTCCTGAAGACCCTGCCTCTAAAATATATCTCAGATGACATGTCTTTCTCTTTGTCTTCACTGTTTCATCCAGACTCTGGCCATCATCATCTTTTTTTTTCTTTATACAAAAATAAACCACTTTATTCTCAGTGTTGCTAATAGTTTAAATTACAACAGTAAGAAAGCTTTTAATGTTTGATTAAATGTTGCTAATATTTTAAATTACAACAGTAAGAAAGCCGTATTTTCACATGTGCAACAGATTTGTTTATTTATTTATTTATTTTTTGAAACGGAGTCTCTCTTGTCGCCCAGGCTGGAGTGCAATGGCGTGATCTCTGCTCGCTGCAACCTCCACCTCCTGGGTTCAAGCAGTTCTCCTGCATCAGCCTCCCAAGTAGCTGGGATTACAGATGAATGCTACCACGCCGGGCTAATTTCTTTGTATTTTTAATAGAGATGAGGTTTTACCATGTTAGTCAGGCTGGTCCCGAACAGCTGACCACTTGATCTGCCCGCCTCAGCTTCCCAAAGTGCTGAGATTACAGGCGTGAGCCATCACACCCGGCCAACAGATTTATTTTTTAAAGGAATGGATTTTGAGAGAAAACAATGTGAGGCAGAGTATGGAATAGAAAATAAATACAAATGTAGGCTATTTTGCTAATTGTTTTATGACCACAACAAGTTAGTACAGAGAATGCCCTGTACAAAACACAATAAAGGTTCAAACATCGAGGTGTTCCCTTAGCAAGGCTGAAAATTTCAGTCTCTGGTATTTGGAATTTAGGCTGCAGTCTTTGTTTTTGGATAGACCACTGGTGGGTGGCACAATCCATGCTTTTAACCAGATTTAAACAGAAGAATGGCCACTTTGCCCAGGTAGAAATGAAGTGTTTGGTTTCATGTGTCGGGTAACTACCGAAGTTCCTCCCGACAATGCAATGTCGGGTGGGGTTGTACATCTTGTCACATTCCTTCTTGATATGAGCCACAGTGTTCTTCTCTTTGTTGTATTTCTCCAGCGCCTGAGTAGCACACTCCACCGAGTTCTGTTGCATCTCTTCAGACATGTCCGCATTTTTGATCGCGGCCTTTTGGTCACACATGGTTACCCATGGAGAAGGGGGCTAGCCGACTGCAACGGTCTCCTGGGGAGGTGCTAGCATCGCCCGGCTGGAGCTGCCATCGCTGCTGAAGCTGTGGTGCATCTAAGAAGAAAGCTTTTAATGTTTGACAGAAAGTTTTAAAGGTCACAAAACAATCATATTTTCCCCTTTGCGAAGACTGCTTTGCATAGTTTCAGCTTGCATGGTCAGTTAATTTTTTTTTAATTTTAAAAATTCTGTTAAATTACAACTATAAAATGGACCATCTTAACCATTTTTAAGAGTAGAGTTCAGTGGCATTATGTCCTTTCACATCGTTGTGCAACTATTGCCACATCCATCTCCTGAACTCTTTTTGTCTTGCAAAACTGAATCTTCGTACCTGTTAAACACTAACTCCTCTGCCTCCCCGGGCCCCTGGCAACCACCATTCTACTTTCTATTCTGTTAATGTGACTGTTCTAAGTACTTCATATAAGTGGAATCATATAGTATTTGTCATTTTGTAACTGGCTTATTTCACTTAGCATGATGTCCTCAAGGTTCATTCATGTTGTAGCATGTATCAGAACTTGCTTTCTTTTTAAGGCTGAATACTGTTCCATTGCGTGTATATACTACATTTTGCTTATCCATCCCGTTCATCATTGGACACCTAGGTTGTTTCAGGCCACTGTCATCTCTTCTCTCAACTGTTTTGACAGCCTCCTGATCGTTCGCTTTAATTCCAGCCTTTCCCTTTCCATCCTCTTCTTTGCTGAGTTTCGAAAACGGCAAAGCAAATTTTGTTGCTCCTCTTTACACTTCTTCAGTGACTTCTCATCGTGCTTGGAATAAAAGGTAAACATCTTCGTCTGAATCACAAGACCTCGTAGTTCTCAAAACTCATGACCTTTACAACCTCTCATGCCTCTTGCCTACTCTGTTCCCAGGTCAAGTTTTTTCTGGGTTTGTTTATTTGTTTTTCTCATCTCAGACTCTTTGTGTCTTTGGTTCCCTTTACCTTGAATCCTCTTCACTTTTCATCCCATGGTGGTTGGCTTCTTCTTATCTTTGAGATGATAGTTAAGTGTCACCTCTTCAGAGACATCTTCTGTCACTCTATGTATAAGATTCCTTGTTATTCCTTGTCTTCGTTCTATTTATTTGTAGGTCTTTTGTTTTTGGTTGACTTGTTTCCTACTTCCTTTTCCCTCATGATGTAAGCTCCTTGAAGGCACGGTCTATGTCTATCTCATTTACTTTTTTTTATTTTTTTTTTTGAGGCGGAGTTTCGTTCCTTTTGCAAAGCCTTGCCAGGCTGGAGTGCAATGGTGTGATCTCGACTCACTGCAACCACTGCCTCCCAAGTTCAAGCGATTCTCCTGCCTCACCCTCTGGAGTAACTGGGATTACAGGCATGTGCCACCACACCTAGCTACTTTTTGTATTTTTAGTAGAGGCAGGGTTTCACCATGTTGGTTAGGCTGGTCTCGAACTCCTGACCTCAGATGATCCACCTGCCTTGGCCTCCCAAATTGCTGGGATTACAGGTGTGAGCCACTGCACCTGGCCCTCATTTACTTTTGTACCCTGAACATCTAGCTGGTATTTAATAACCACTTGTTGGATGAATGAATAAATATCCTATTTAAGGAAAGAGTGTGAGAGAAGATGCCACAATTGAGTCTACTTTTCCTTTCTTTCCTTTTTTCCTCACTCTCCCCTCATCCCACCTTCAAAACATTCTAAAATGTTAACATCCCTCACAGTTAAGAAGAATCACTGGTGTGTAATGATCACTCCTGCTCCAGGAAACTGGTTGAACTGCCTCCTGATGTAGAGGCCTCCTGATGTAGACAGGGAGCATACCCCAAAATTTTCCTTAACTTTCTCCACTAAAAATGATCACTTTTCCAGCCTTGCCCCATGTCTCTGAAAAGGCAACCTAATTTTACAGTGGTCTAAATAAGCAAGGCAGGAAAAAAGAAATTAAACCTGGAGAGAGAATACCCAAGTAGTATGTTTCAAAGTGCGACATGTAATTTTGTATTTTCTGCTGTTTTACGTTGCCTTTGTTTATTCTCTATTATGGATAATGGTTGATTTTAGTTGAAGTTAGTCCCTTATCCATATTGGGAAATTATTTAAAGAAGGCTTTGCCTAGACTCCCAAGATTTTAAACTCTGGAGTATATTCTCTCATTTTTTACTGTTATACTCCCTTTTTCTTTCACAATCTCATTGACAATCAGAGATTTTCTTGGTTTATATATTGGTTTTCTGTAAGTGTTTATCACAGGACCACAAAATATGTGTTGAAACCTCACTGTTTGTTAGGTCAGAAGTCTGGCACAGTCTGAATGGGTTCCCTGCTCAGGGTACCATGGGCAGAAATCAAGGGTTGGCCAGTGGTGGTCTCAGTGGAACTCAGGGTCCCCTTCAGGCTATGGCCTATTGTTGGCAGAGTTCAGTTCCTTGTGGTTGCAGGACTGAAGCCCCCATTGAAAGAGCTCATTAATTAGATTTGGCTCACCTGGATCATCTCCCGGTCCTAAGGTCAATTAAATAGTAACCTTAATTACATCTGTAAAATCTGTTTTGCCATGCAGTATAACATAACCACAAGAGTAATACCAGGGCTCAGATATAAAGGGGTCATTTTAGGATTCTGCCTACCACATTGATCTCTTTTGTTTTTTTTTGATTGGAGTTACATTCATCTCCATGCATCAGAAAGTCTAATTCTAATAGCTTAAGCAAAAATATACTTTTTCACATAAAAAATAGAGAAACAAATGATTGTTGGTATCAGTTCAGTGGCTTAGTGACATCAGGACCAATGACTGTTATTCTCTTAGCCTGTCCTTCCTATGATTATTGTAGCTCCAGCTATTAAGACCATATTCAAGTTGGGAAAAAAGAGAACATGAGAAGGATCAGAGCTGCATGAACTACATCTGTCTCCTTCATTGGGATAGCAAAACAAAACCAAGACAAAAAATACTTTTTAGAACTATATTTCTCACCATATCTCCATTTATGTCTAACTAGCTAGAACTTGGTGAAGTTGCCACCTCTAGGTGAAGACAGGAAAGCAGGAATAGGAATTATAGTGATTGGCTTAAACCAGGATGATGAGAAGAAATGGATGCTAGTGATGCAGTGAACTCTGTCAGTTATACCTCATTTCTGGAAGGCAGAATGTGCTGTCGTGGAAAGAGTGCAGAATTTATAGAGTCAGGAGGTCTGTAATTCTGTCCCAGTTCTGGGAGATGGTTAGCTATGTGACCTTGATCTAGTCACAGAACCTCTCTGAGCCAGTTACTTTGTCAAGTGAGATAAATATTTTCTTTACTTATCTCAGGGTTACTGTAAAAATGAATTGAAATGACCCATGAAGTTCTTTCCATTCTGGAACTATATACTAATTGTACTTTTTGGTAACTGGTAAAAAATAAGACAATTTCATTGATTCTAAGAAATATGTGTGTGTGTGTGTCTGTGTGTGTGTGTGTGTGTGTATATATGTATATATATGTATATATATATGTTTTTTTTGAGACGGAGTCTCACTCTGTCGCCCAGGCTAGAGTGCAGTACCTCAATCTCGGCTCACTGCAACCTCCACCTCTTGGGTTCAAGTGATTCTCTTGCCTCAGCCTCCGAGTAGCTGGAATTATGGGTGCATCCCACCACCCTTGGCTAATTTTCATATTTTCAGTAGAGACAAGGTTTCACCATGTTGGCCAGTCTGGTCAGAAAATCCTGACCTCAAATGATCCACCCTCCTCGGCCTTCCAAAGTGCTAGGATTACAGGCATGAGCCACTGCACCCAGCCTTAAAAAATATTTTATCTTCTCTGAAATTAGATTAATTGTAAAATGCATCTAATTTATGTATGGCTATAAAATACAGATAAGAAATTATCCACATCAGCTCCCCACGGTCACACAGGTAAAATATTAGTATTTTCATTTCAAAAAAATATGAAGGAGAGTTAAACCAAGATGAATGTACCAAGATGGAGTAAGTCAATATCTTCTGAGAGTTCAAGGAACTGGAAAATGTTTTGCAAACTTTAAAGCCTGACCTCCTACCAGAGCCATTCACTAATGTAATACACTGCTCAGGTACCTGGGGATGTCAGTCAAGGTCACTGCCTCAGGAATGCACCAGAGATCAGAGGCAATGCCTAACCAGTTTTTCAAGCCAAGTGTAACTTAGATTCTTGACTCTGAATGTGGGGCCATGGAATTGTTAGATAGCAGAGCCATTGGGATTGATTATTTTGAAGGAAGGTCGCACAATAGAGTATTTTGTAATTATAACCTTGGGATATACATATATGTATGTATGTACATAAATGTGTGTGTTTATGTATATGCATGTATACACACATATACACACACCCATACACACAAGTAGTATGACTTTAGAGAAGGAAAGGCACCTAGGGTTAGGGGATTATGCTGTGTGTGATTATAAGACAAAAGAAGAGGGAGTTCACTTATGGAGAATCATAGATAGATGCTAACTCTGGTCACAATATGACATTTGTTCCTTTTGGACTTCTTTCTCATACATGTTTGATTTGAGGCTGAAGTGTTCGTTCTGTTTCCCAGTTTCCAATGGAAATTGGAAGAAGATTGGGTGGTCTCCTTTTGTTTTTTAAAAATAAAATATTTAAATGAAAGAATGAAATTTTTTATAAGTTGAAATAATAAGAGCAAACAACCAGGATCACTCAACTCATTTTCTCTTTTAGGAGCATCAAGGTACCTGTTAGTTAAGTGTGTGTGTGTGTGTGTGTATGTGTGTGTGTGTTCTTCAGTGAACTCTGTTCAGGTTTTCTTAATGAGAATTCAGGCCCCTCATCAAGGAAAAGAATGTGAAAGAAGGAAAGGGAAGAGAAGCAGTGTTCAAGTCCTTAAACTGATTTAGTCTTTCTCACAGGGTAATGGGGCCTTCCAGGCTTCTCTTTGATCTCGCAACTTATGAAACAAGCAGCAGGGTTATTTCAGCTTTCTGTTTCAGCTTCTATGGCTCCTGTAGCCCACTGTGACACAGATATCAGTGTATAAAAGCTTGATATTATCTTGTGTCATTGTGCTATGCACAATTCTGAGTGCACAGTAGATAGATGCTTAATAAGGTAGCTGAATATCTTGCTTTAGAAGAACACTGTAAAGAAATATATAGAATTTATGTAGTCTGTTTTTCCCATTCTTCCTTTCTTTGTAGCTTTTGATTTGATCTTTAGTTGCTTGTCCTTGATTAAGAGAAAACTGAGGCCTTACTTGTGGGTTTGGAGTGGACACCAGGATCTAGTTGAAGATGTTTCTGCATAAACTCCAAACAGATGGCTGGACAGGGGTTGCCAGTAGTCTCAAACCCAAAAAGTGGATGTGGAGATTTTCAAAGATGCCGCCTAGCTGAATACCTATGAAAAACAGGTAGACAGGGAAGATGACCAAAGATTTAACAACCCCTTTTGGACCACCAGCCAGGCACAAGTAATATTTTTGTATTATATAGCATAGCTAACCTAACAAAATAAATCATTTTCCCTGCTCTGGAGCAATGAAATTAATCTATATGGCTGAGTGAAACCTTCCTTTTATTCTCAGATGATTTATAAAATTTCTAATTAATTTTCAGGACATTAGTATGAAATGACCTGTAGTTTAGATGTCTGAACTAGTCTCTTTTTAAAAGTGAGCACAAGTCAGAAAGTAATGTTCCAGAGGAGGACTTCCAGTTCTGGTTATAATTGGTAACTAGCCATTCTGCAGTGAACAACCACAAAACAACAACATCTATGAGGCAACTATTTTCAGGCTTCAGTCAACAGGCAGCGCAAGATTTTCTATCCTGAGGTGAGCCCGACACTCGCCTTGGCTCTTTTCCAGGGAAGAGTTTCCTGACTGCAGCATAGTCAGCTGGAGTCTAAGCCAAGCACAGCAGTCCTGCTGAGCTAAGAAAACAGAGATCAGAGTTTGGGGCAATTGAAGCAGCTGGAATCTGTAGGACAGAGCACCAGAGGGCAGAGAGTTGGGGAACAGAGAGCATGGGGATGGGGAGAGAGGAGCAGAAGTATGTCTGGGTGTACCCAGAGAACCCTTGGCCAGTTTAGAGTGCACAGGTGCATACTGAAACCATACAGATCTTAATAGAGTGGCTGCTGGAGGATTGAGAATGGGACAGAGATACTGGACATCAGGCAGTAGTGGGGGACATTGGTGGTCCAGCCCAGCTACAGTGGAAAGAGCTCATTAATGTCTTATTAACATCTGAAGCATCCAACCAAGATATAGAAAGCCTGTGTCCTAGGGGTAAGGACCATATTCTTAAGGAGGGTCTGTACATTTTTTTCTATAAAGGGCCAGTAGTTATTATTGACCAGTAATTATTTTAGTCCCTGTGAGCCATACAGTATCTGTCACAGCTACTCAACTCTGCTATTGTAGATCAAAAGCAACCATAGACCATATGTAAACTAATGAGCGTGGCTGGTAAATATACTAATAATACAACTTTATTTACCAAAAAAGACAGAGGGCCAGACTTAGGCTGTGGCTGTAGTTTGCCAGCCCATGCTCTAGAGTAAGATTTACTTTAAACTTACCCTAGCAAAGCCTAGAACCAAGCCCTGTGTATTAGTCAGGGTTCTCTAAAGCGACGGAATTAATAGGATAGATGTATATATGAAGGGGAGTTTATTAAGGAGTATTGATCACAACATGAAGTCCCATAATAGGCTGTCTTGAAGCTGAGGAGGAAGGAATCCAATCCTTCGAGCTGAGGAGGAAAGAATCCAATCTGAGTCTCAAAACCTCAAAAGTAGGGAAGCCGACAGTGCAGCCTTCAGTCCATGGCCAAAGGCCCAGGAGCTCCTGGCAAAGCACTGGTGTAAGTCCAAGAGTCCAAAAGCTGAAGAACTTGGAGTCTGATGTTTGAGGGCAGGAAGCATCCAGCATGGGAGAAGGATGAAGGCCAGAAGACTCAGCAAGTCTGGTCATTCCACTTGCTTTTGTCTCCTTTATTCTGGCCACACTGGCAGCTGATTAGATGGTGCCCACCTAGATTGAGAGTGGGTCTGCCTCTCCCCATCCACTGACTCAAATGTTAATCTCCTTTGGCAACAGCCTTAAAGACATACCTGGGAACGATACTTTGCATCCTTCAGTCCAATCAAGTGGACACTCAATATTAACCATCACACCCTGTCAAGATCTGCAGGGGAGACAGAGTTTAGAAATTGAGTCCTACAGCAATTAGAGAGCCTTGGGAAACAAATTAATCCAATGAAGTAAAAGACCAAGCTTTATACAAGCTCTAGGTGAGTAGCTCTTGGTCAAACTGCCTGCTGGAACAAAAATCAGTACTCTGCAAAGGAAAGTCAAATCCAGAAGGTCTTCGGTGTATCACCAACAATTAGGTGTGCAAAAAAATGAAAGAAAGCAAAAAAAAAAAAAAAAAAAAAAAAAAAAAAGCCAAACAAACAAAACCTTAGGAAAGTATTACCCATAGTCAAGCAAAACAAAACAAAACAAAAACAAAAACAAACAAAAGTCAATAGTAACTAATCCCAGATGGTCCAAAGGTTGGATTTAGCAGACAAAGTCTTTAAAGCAACCATTATAAATATGTTGAAAGAACTAAAGGAAAATATTGTCACAATGAGTGAATATATAAGGCATTGCAGCAGAGAAATAGAAACTACAAAAGAACATTCTAGAGTGGAAAAGCTGAATAACTAAGATACAAAATTCACAGGAATAGCTTATGAGTGAATGGAGGTGAGAAGAGAGAGTCAGTGAACGCAAGGACAGACTAACAGAAGAGATGGAAAAGGGGCAGAAAAACACATTTGGAGAAATACTGACTCAATTTTTCCAAGTTTAATGAAAAAACTGACAAACAGATTGAAGAAACTCCACTAACTTTGAGTAAAATGAGTTCACAGAAAACTACATCTAAATGCAGTTGCTGAAAATGAAAGGTAAAGAGAAAATCTTGAAAGCCATTAGAGGAAAAAAGACACATTATATAAGCATGAGTAATTACATATAATCAACTGCTCCTTAGAAACATTCAGACCAAAAGGCAAAATACTGAAGGAAAAATTCTGTGTCTTACGAAAAGTAGCCTTCAAAATCAAGGATGAAATAAAAGATGGACTGCTTTAGAGCAATGCCGTCCAATAGGAATATACCATGAGGCCAGGTGCAGTAACTTGTGCCTGTAATCTCAGCACTTTGGGAGGCTGAAGCAGGTGAATTGCTTGAGCCCAGGAGTTTGAGACCAGCCTGGGCAACATGGTGAGACCCTGTCTCTATGGAAACATTTTTAAAAATTAGCTGGGTGTGATGGTGTGCACTTATAGACCCAGCTACTCAGGAGGCTGAGGTGGGAGGATCATGTGAGCCTGCAGAGGTTGAGGCTGTAGTGAGCTGTGATAGTGCCCTGGTACTCCAGCCTGAGCAAGAGTGAGATCCTGTCTCAGTTAAAAAAGGAAGAAATATAGCATGGGCTATTTATGTATGATTTTAAATTTTTTAGTAGTTTCATTTTAAAACATTAAAAGTGTCAGGTGAAAATAATTTTAACAGTATGTTTTACTTAAGCTAATACATCCAAGATACCATTTTAACATGAAAGCAGTATAAAATTATTAGATATTTTGCACATTTTTATACTCTTCAAAATCTGGTGTACATTTTACACTTAAGTGAACAACTCATTCGGATTAGCCACATATCAGTAATCCCTACGTCTAGTGTCTACTGTATTGGAATTGGATGATATAATTTTAGATCAAAGAGAAGGGGGAATGAACATATTTCCCTATATGCAGATTTCCTCTGAAGCTATTTTACACAGAGTGTTTAAATTAATCTTCCTAAAACATTTACTAACATCTCAGAAGAGCTGAAGAGGCTACCTACTGTATATTAAGGCAAATTCATTCATTCATTCATTCATTCGTTCATTCAGCTGTTTACCCAACAAACATTTACTAAGAGCCATACTGTATTCTAAGAGTTAAAGACATCAAGAAGCAAAAGATCAAGTTCCTTTCCTCATGTAGCCACATTAGCAAATAATTTCATTATAATTTGGTAAATGAGTGTAGGTTAAGATAGTATCAGCTTTCAGAAGATGTGGGGGATAAAGGACCAGTGGGAAGTATGGTACTTTACTTATTGGAAGTTGAGGAGTACCACCATAAATCAGAGTTCTTGATTGCAAGCAACAGAAATTAATTTTGGCTAATATAAGCAGGAAAGAAGTCTATTGAAAGGTATGAAAGAGCTCATTGGATTGCCAGATGACTGTCAAACGTGGCTTGGAAAATAGGTAGGAGCCACAGGACCTAGCCAGCAGTGAACAGAGCCAGAGTCACACCATGGGTCTGATTAGGATGCCGTACTTGTCATCATTTTCACAGAATTAGGTTGTGCCTGCTTCTGGGCTTGCGTCAATTTTCCATTGTTCGCATGCCATGCCACTCTTGCATGTGTTCAAGGCCCTTGTACCTTTTAGCATTCCCTCAATATTCTAGCAGCCATTGACAAAGCCTGGATTAATTACCAGGAGGGATGGAACGATAATATTTTTTCTCAAAAAAGAAAGGATTTTGGGTATTGAGCAGACAAAAAACAATGAGCATGCACATTATAAAGGTTTTATAGCAAAATAATTTGTGTTCTTTATCTTTGCATTCAGTGATTGCCACTTGGCATAAATGCTTGTTGAACCAAGCCTGAGATAATGATTGAGCTAAGACTTGAAGGTGAGCAGGAGCTCATGAAATAAAAATGTCGGGAAAATATATCCTAAAGATAATATTTAATAATGTATTAAATTAATACATGAACAAGTGATCAAATAGGACAAAGTATATTCAAAAACACAGTCTTTCAAATAACTCAGTTCATCAGGAATATAGGGTTCACAAGGGGAGAGAATGACACATGAGATTAGAGAGGTGGATCAGGGCCGGATTCACAAAGTGCCTGCATTTATACTACAATTTTTATTGAGCTTCTAACATGTGCCAGGCACTGTGCTCAATGCTGAGGGTATAGCATGCAACCCCTGCTCTCAGGAATCCTTTGTTCATTTCTCATACCTCACTTTATCCTGTGAGGAGCCTTTGAGGAGCTGGAAGCAGAGCTGTGGCATAGCTATTTTCAGGTTTTAGGAAGATCACTCCAGCATGAAAGGTTGGATAGTAGGTTGGAGCAGGTGATACTGAAGGCAGGGAGACAGGTAGGAGACTTGTAACTGTCTGCGTGAGAGATGATGAGGGGCTGAGCTAAGGCATTGGCAGTGGGAGTGGAGAGGGTAGGCTCCAGAGCTCAAACTCATTCTGAAACTTAGAGCTCCTTTTCCAGGGCACTTGACACCCTCTTCAGATGAGCAGAGTGTATGTAACTCACTGTGGGCTAGACGTGCCATTCCTGCTCCCCCTTCCTAAGTGCCTGTGCCCCACAGCTCTTTTGCTCAGATCCCTCCTTTCCAGCTTAGGGTACAGTTCAAGACCACCTATAGCTCAAGCTCTCAGAAGTCTCTTAACAGTCTTACTTGCTGCTGTCCTACTTTTGGTGACTAACTGCCAGAATAGGTTAGAGAGCAGAGGTTATTGTTTTAGGTTGCTGTGGTATCTCCCTGCAGTTGACAGCTGCTTGAGGGCAGAGATGCTGTTTTGTTCTTGCTTGCACCCTCAGGCCCTAGAATGGGCAGAAACAGTACATGTTCCTGAAGACTCTCGCCCCCAGCTTTGTGAAACACACCAGAGGTACTGATGGCTGAAAAATTCCATCACCACGCTCCTGTCCAGCACTGTCTGAGGAAGGCTAATCTCCCTTAAGCACACTTCTTGAGTCACTCTCTGCTTTTAAACCTCCCACAGCTTCTCATTTCCCCTTGAACTCTTCTTAGATTCTATGGTCAATCAATCCTTTCACTCCATATTCCCCCAGTGGATACCTCTGCTGTCATCAGACAGAGGCTTATTCAGACAGAAACACACCTCATTAAGGTCTGCTTCTGATTCTTACTGTCACTTATGGTGATCCCCTGTCCAGAGGCTTCCCTCGCTGATCCCTCTGTTGGTCCAGAATCAAGGACATCCTTCAGATCTCAGAAACCCACCCAGTCCCATATGCTTCCAGCTCTCAGAGATATCCCTACAGCTAAATTGTGGCACTTCCAGCATGTCCTTTAGCTGGGGCAGTTATTCTGGACTTGTATTTTCTGTTCTCTGGATCCTTTTCTCCTCAGCTGTGATGGGAGCTGCTTGAGGGTTGCTGTCTCAAGGGTAACTGGTACATTTCCAGAAATGTATGTCTCACAAAGGCAATTAGAGGACTGTCATAAGACAACACTACTTCTGTGACCCCCATCTTATCAGACAATTGCATTCTCCCTTCTACAAATTTTTGTTTATAAGCAATGCTGAGAAAGAAGTAGCTCTCTGAAATGGCAACTCCAAAACTTCATTGAAACTTTTAGCATCTGTTGGTCAATCCTCCTGCTGATACTGAGTCACTACTCATTTGTGGTGATTCTAAACCTCATTTTATGATTCACATTCTAAAAATGGGGTGAGGTTTTTACCAAGAAACTAATTCCAGTATGAACTTAACCTCACAATTATTGGGTTCTTCTGTGGGTTTCCAGCTGCTAGCACAGCACTTTTCAAGGTCTAATTTCTTATGGCTTATTGGTGTGGCTCTTCTATGGCAAATACCTAAAATCCATTTTATGGATTTATAGTATAGAATATGATAGGGGGTTCCATGTGATCAATTTGTTCCACCAGTCTTCATTGGGACCAGTCATTGTCTGTCACCAGCCCATGTCTAGTCTGGGACATGTGAAGGAAAGATAGATAAAGTTTTGGGGCTCTTTTTTCGTTCATACATTCTGAGGAATGGTCTCGGTTTCTTGGCCAGAATGCACCTATATCTATAATGAAGAGGATTTAGAATCTGCCTTCTGGGCACTGTAGCTGAGCACGTGACTTTACTTAGCATCTAGAACTTCTTGAACAATGACTGAAACCAGAATCTGCACGTGATAGAAATGGAGTGGTTTCATGAAATCTGCATTCTAGTCCCAGGACTTCTACGAACAAGTTATGCAACCTTGGGCGAGTCATTTAACAACAGCAGCAGTGCTGGCAGTAGCTAACATTCATAAAGGGTTTGGAATGGAGCCTGGGGCAAAGTAAGCCCTCTGTAAGGTCACCTACTGTTTTCATTGTCATTGTTACAGAGGGTTTATTACATCCAGTCCTGAGTACTTGGCATACATTATCTCATTTAATCCTCAGAATTATGGATTGAATTTTTAATTCTTGCTGTACAAGGGTAAACTGAAGCTTAAAGAGGTTGAGTTATGAGTGCAAGACTGTAAAGGACTCCAAGACTGTATAGGACTCAAATCCAAACAACCTAACTCCTGGGCCCATGATCACAATCTATTGGTGCACCTGATTTCCTTGGGCCTCAATTTTCTCATAACACCTGAAATTGTTGATCTTTAAAACCTTCCAGTTTAAAATTTTTAAATATTTTCCCCTTACCTTCACCTTCCTCCCCTATTCTCTTCCCTACCCCACTTATCCATGACGTTTGCTGGGTTCGTCATCACAGGATCGGCAGGATGTTTTCCCTGTTGAGTGATGACACTGCATGTGTCAGCATAGGGACTTGTTTTGTGTGTGTGTGTGTGTGTGTGTGTGTGTGTGTGTGTGTGTGTTTGTTTTTGAGGCTGCAGTGGGGCTAGTTTACATGCTGCTGTCGTTGAGATAGGAGGAATCTGACTCTTCAATTTTACTGTCTTATCTTGGCCCGCAGCCATTACCACATTGAGTGACACACATTTGACAGGGCTTGAGAAAGGCATCATAGGCAGAAGCCAGTGGGAATCAGCTCTTTGTGCTTGTGGACCCTGCGCTGCTGTCTGGTAAGATCTGGTTTGGGAGACCTGCTCTCTCCAGGCTGTCTGCATATATCTGGCCTTGTGGTTGGCAAGGATCTTAGGTGAGGGACTTGGAGAAGAGGCTTCTGGGCTTTCCATCCTTTATATAGCTTGGGGTGTGCTGGCAAACTTTCACATGGGGAGTTTCCTGGACATTTCATTACAGTTCCATTGTAATTGATATTTGTAAAGTACTTAAGTTGGGTGATAGTCTATGTATACTGTATTCTGTTGTACCTTTTTGTGACTGTGACTCCAGGGTTAGAGTGTTTTGGCTGCAGAAGACCTGGACTCAAGGGTTGGTCTATCACTTCTTGGAGTGATAGGAGTGACCTTACACATGGAACATCGAACACACCTGCTTGTTATGGCTTCGACTTGATTATTCTTTGGGTAAGACCTTATTATGAAAAAAAGTCAGTTAGCCACTGTGCTGAGATTTGTAAGCTCTTCCACTTAGGAGCCTAGAGGAAGCATTTTAAGAACCTTAGAGTACCAAAAGGGCCTGGAAACACTAAAAGTGTTAGGTAAGTCACTTAATTTTTCTCAGCCCAAATTTCTTTATCCATAGAAGAATTAGAGTACTACGTGTCCTACTTAACAAAATGGTTGTTGAATCAAGTGAAGTATGGTATGAAAATGTGTTTCTGAAAATTATAAATTCTGTATAAACATTAGTGGTTTTTAGAAAGCATCGTGTGCCAAAACTAATTGTTTTAAAGAACAAAAAAGCAAAAGCTGTTAATGTTTCTACTGAATTTCCCACGTAGAGATTATTTACTGCAGATGATAACCTATAGTAAAACTTCCTAAAGTTTTCATTGTGCACCAGTTGGAAGGCTGTGAGTTAAGTTGTTCTAGAAACTATCTGAATATTGTGTATATTCAGTTAATAAGAACTGATATTCAAGGTATATAGTAGCTCTTTTGTGGAAGCACATTAGTTTTGGATAAATTCAGATTTTATTAATTCATTATTAGATCAAGAGCTAGGTTCAGGTTGTAAAAAGATATTATTACCATAAACAAAATTATGTCAATTAAGAATCTTTCTATATTCCTAGAACATAATTGCAGTGTGAGCAAAGGCTAGACCGTTGCAACTAATTTAAATAGGCCTAGATGGAAAATGTTTCTCTAACTCACATTTTTCACTAGCACAGATATTCCCTATTCTCTTACTACAAATGAATAAGATCACTTCATTTCTGTTTTTCTTGATTGATAAACGATGCTTGGAGATACCATCTGGAGATTGTTGAGTTTCTGCCAGAGATTTGAATCAGACCCTCAAAGAGTTACCTGCCTAAGGCAAGAAACTGGACTAATTTAATAGAAAAAGAACATGCTTTTATTTTGCCAGCTGGTAAAAGAAAGTGAAAGCGTTTTGAAAAGTTTTAATATTTGTTTTGCAATGATAGTATTATAGATGACAATATTTCTAAAATACAATAATTAGGGAAATTAGAGAATCTAATTGCTGAAATTTGTGTAATTATTTACAAGTGTGATATGAAGACTTATCTAGAAACCTTGATGCTAAAGACAGACATTTCAGTATAAAAGGTGAGGGCATGACAGGAACAGAGTGAAGTAAGGCAAGTTGGAAACCACCCCAGGCCTTTTTGTGGGCAGCACTAAAAGCCCTAGACCTTTGTGGATTCAGTATAATGTAATGGTTATCCTTTTACATTTTTTGTTTGTTTGTTTGTAAACAGATTTCTGCCTGGCAGATTGACCAACAGCAAGAGGGGCTGATCTGTCTACATTCTGAGTACTGCCCTTGGCAAGACACCTAGGACAGACCCCGGACCCAAGTCCACCGTACTACCATACCCCTACCCCAGCCCACCCCAGACAGTATTCTGGGGTTCACCCAAGGTCAGCAGTGTGAAGATGACCAGTGCCTTTTTAGCATGACGACTTTGGACCATGTGATTGCCACCCACCAGTCAGAATGGGTCTCCTTCAATGAAGAGCCACGCTTTCCTGCCCACTCGCAGGGTAAGGAGTGCCTTCATTTCCTAAAGCAAAGAGATTGCCAAACAACCATGTCTATTTGTTATGGCTTCTACTTGATTATTCTTTGGGTGGGATCTTAATATAGAAAAAAGAGTCAGTTTCTTACTTTCTTTCTTGAGATCTTAGAATCCTAAGTGGAAGAATTTACACACTGAAGAAGCATCTTGGAACCTTAGGGCCCTAAAAAGAAGCTTGGAAACACCAAAAGTATTGGCTCTTTTCTCCCAAGAAACAAAAACCTAGTATTTACCAAGTGCTTTACTTTCAGCCTTTTTAAAATGTAGTTGTTAAAAGTAGTCGTTAAAAATGACAGCTCTGGAACCAGAGGGCTTGGGTTCAAAGCCCTGTTGCACCAGGAATGAATGATATGCTTTTGGGTAGATTATTTATTTAACCTCTCCAAGTGTAGTTTCATTATCTGTACAGTAGGGGTAATCAGTACCTATCTCACAGGTTGTTGTGAGGCTTAAGTGAATTCATACATAAAAGTGCTTAGAGCAGTGCCTGGCATGTGGAAAGAGCTCAGTACGGTCATAGTTGATCATAAGGAGGATGACTGTATTGACTTTAGAGAACTTGTGCTCAGGGATGAAGGTCAAGGTAGGATCCAGGAGATATTTGCAGAGACATGTCAGTTGATTCTGTTCTACTGCAGCTACCAGTGCCTACTGAAGTCATCCCACCTTCATTTGTAACACCTAGGAAGTGTGAGTCAACAGGTATGCTCTCTGATATGGTGGCCATGTGATTATCAAGCCCCTGAAATGTGACAAGTCTGAATTGGGATGTGCTGTAAGCATCAAATATCTACACTAAATTTCAAAGACCTAGTTTAAGAAAAAAAATTACATAGCTAATTAATTTTATATTTATTACATGTTGAAATTACAAATTTTCAACATATTGGGTTGAAAGGTATGTTATTAAAATACTTTCTCCTGTTGTGGTTATTTTTTTTCATGTGGCTACTAGAACATTTAAAATTACATATATAGCTCACATTTTATTTCTGTTTGACAGAGCTATAGAGGCTTTGAGTACTTGCAGATGGACCAGTTGGCTAGTGATGGAAGAAAAGATTTTTATATTAATTATTTGATTAAAAAATTTCTAAAGAAAAATTGACTTCTTTTGTTGTACAGCTGATGAATTTCAGCACATGTATAGGTTTGTATATCTACCACCATAGTCAGGATATAGTGTTTTGTTGTTGTTGTTGTTGTTTTGAGACAGAGTTTCGCTCTTGTTGCCCAAGCTGGAGTCCAGTGGCGCAATCTCGGCTCACTGCAACCTCTGCCTCCCGGGTTCAAGTGACTCTCCTGCCTCAACTTTCCAAGTAGCTGGAATTACAGGCATGTGCCACCACGCCCAGCTAATTTTGTATTTTTAGTAGAGACGGGGTTTTGCCATGTTGGTCAGGCTGGTCTCGAACCGCTGACCTCAGGTGATCCACTCACTTCGGCCTCCCAAAGTGTTGGGATTACAGGTTTGAGCCACCACGCCTGGCCAGTTTTTTTAATTTTCAAAAAAAAAAATTTGAAGTCTGTTAAATTTTCTAGGGCCAATCAAGTGATACAGGGCTACAGGAATAGCCTCTAGGTTACATTCAGCTGGTCATTAGTGCACACGGGTGTGTACCTGGTGTCCTGTGGCTGTATATAGCGTAGACTGCAAAGAGTTTGAAATTTGAATTTGAATGTCTTCTGACAAAAGTGCTGCTGTTTAGCCACAGTCTCCACCAGTCCCTTTTGCCTTTCACTTGTCCTACTTGACGCAGGTATATTTCTTACTTGACCTCTGTAAGCACTTTCCTTTGTGACCCCCAAGCCCTGGAGTACATGCTGGGATAAGAATAGTGAAGAAGGCTCCTAGTCTCTGCCTGCCAGGGTACTGACTGGAGACATGCTGAGCTTACAGCATTTACACAAGATTGGGGAAACAGTCATTTCACATGGAGTCAGATGGGTGTGACTCTTTCTTCTCCCCACTCACTGCAGTGGTGCGTTGTGCTGGCACCCCATGGCCATCCTTAGTTTTTGCCTCCATGAGATGGCTCTGAAGAGCGGCCTTCCTCACATGATGGTGGCATCTGGTATCTGTTTCAGGGGGCACGGAAGAGCACCTCCCAGGACTGTCATCTTCCCCAGACCAGTCCGAGAGCTCCTCTGGGGAGAACCATGTGGTGGACGGAGGCTCTCAAGACCATTCCCACTCGGAGCAGGATGACTCCTCTGAAAAGATGGGCCTCATCTCTGAAGCAGCTTCCCCACCTGGAAGCCCTGAGCAGCCCCCACCTGACCTGGCCTCAGCCATCAGCAGCTGGGTTCAGTTTGAAGACGACACGCCCTGGGCCAGCACATCTCCACCTCATCATGAAACAGCTGAGACAGGTGAGGGGGTAGGAAGGGCCCAGCTTGGTTATACGCTCAGCAGGGATGCTTTTCAGTGAGAGGTCTGTAGGGCTGCCAGGATTCCATTTCACCTGCCGCCTGCCCCTGAAGCAGCAGTCACACAGGGGAGAGCAGACGGCGTTCTCATCTGGTTTAATTCTGTATCTTGTTTTTGTTGACATAAGCATACAAAAGAATTTATGTGTTCTAGGACATTTCTAGTCCTTTACTCTTGTCCCTGGCTGTTGACTTGTCTTTAAAATAATGCATATATATTTTTCTATTAGGGATTGGAATTATATTTACTCAGCCCCTAAATCATAAGCACCTTACATATAGAAATGAATGTTTCTGCTGGGTGTGGTGGCTCACGCCTGTAATTTCATCACTTTGAAAGGCTGAGATGGATGGCTTACTTGAGGTCAGGAGTTTGAGACCCACCTAGCTAACATGGAGAAACCCCGTCTCTACTAAAAATACAAAAATTAGCTGGGCATGGTCACGCACTTCTATAATCCCAGCTACTCAGGAGGCTGAGGCATGAGAATTGCCGAACCTGGGAGCAGAGGTTGCAGTGAGCTGAGATCACACCACTGCACTCCAGCCTGAGTGACAGAGCGAGACTCTGTCTCCAAAAAATAAAAAAAGATAAATGAATGTGTGTGAACGTGTGGACCACTGACCATGTCTAAGCATGTCACCAACAGGATTTGTTAAACGTGGATATTCTCACACTTCAGAACTCTTGAATCCGAATCCTCATGGGTAGGGGTGGTTGTACATGAGAAATATCTTATTTTGTGGCATTTCAATGGCCAGAAGCTGCACTGGGGAGCTTAGTAAAGCTGTAGGAGTTGTTAGTCCCCACCCTGGTGACCTGGCTACTTCTTTGTCGTCCACCGAAGTATGCCACAGGTGATTTGGATAAGCTTTGGGACTGTATTAGTTTTCTATTTGCTGCTGTAACAAGTCACCACAAGTGTAGTGGCTTAAACAACATGAGTTTATCATCTTATTATTCTGTATTTCAGAAGTCCGTCATGGGTGTCACTGGGCCAAAATCAAGGTGTTGGCAGGGCTGCGTTCCTTTCTGGAGGCTCTAGGGGAGAGTCTGTTTCCTGGCCCTTTCCAGCTTTCAGAGTCTGTCAACATTCCTTGGCATATGGCCCCTTCCTCTGTCCCTAAAGCCAGGAATGTGGCATCTGTCTGTGCCTTTCTTCTGAAGTCACATCTTTCCCTGACATCTGCCTCTATCTTCCATTCAGGACCTCTGTGGTTACATTGGGCTCACCAGGCATTAAGGACCTCTGTGGTTACACTGAACTCATCAGGATAATGTCCCCATCTCAAGGTCCTTAACATAATCACATCAGTAAAGTTCTTTTGCCATATAAAGTAATACATTCACAGGTTCTGGACAAGATGTGGACATCTTGGGGTGGAATGGGAGGCATTATTCTGTCTACCACAGAGACTTACCAGCAAAAAGCAGGGTTGGTATATTTTTCTGTTGGTGCGTTAAATGTTTTCCTAGTGTCACTTTTAAGGCTGATTCCTTTGTTTTTCAGTGTGTTTTCAATACCAATAAAAATGATTTTAAGAAAATATAAAACAATTCTGTTACATTTATATTTTTATGTAATAATTTGCACATTTATGTCTATTTTCATATTTAAACATCAGATTTCCTTTTTTTTTTTTTTTTTTTTTTTTTTTTTTTGAGAGGGAGTCTTGCTCTGTTGCCCAGGCTGGAGTGCAGTGGCACAATCTCAGCTCACTGCAACCTCTGCCCCTGGGGTTCAAGTGATTCTCATGTCTCAGCCTCCCGAGTAGCTGGGATTACAAGCACCTACCACCACGCCCGGCTGATTTTTGTATTTTTAGTAGAGACAGGGTTTCACCATGTTGGCCAGGCTGGTTTCGAACTCCTTGACCTCAGGTGATCCGCCTGCCTCGGCTGCCCAAAGTGCTGGGATTACAGGTGTGAGCCAGTGTGCCCAGCCTAAACATCAGATTTCTGCATGAATTGTCGCTGAGTTATGACTCTCAGTGCAGCATAGAAGAAGTGACAGGCCCAGACAGGTTTCCCTTACTGAACACCTAACTCTGAGAAGGCATGTAGGGAAAAGTTACCGAACACTGGGCAGTGAATGAGCACAGAAGTGTGTTCCTTCTGCTTAATATGATACATTTACTGCATACTTATTGTCTCAGTTTCTGTGCTCAGTGCCTTAACTACATCATCTCATGTACTCCTTACAACAATTGTATGAGGAAGATATTTATATTAATCCATGTTACATATGGTGGAGGAGACTCAGCCAGACAGTGCTTTGGGAATTCAATCAAGGTTGTGTGCTAGGAAATGGCAGGAGAGCTTCCGCACTAGCCCATCCGGCCCCAAGGTCTTGGAGCAGCCTTCGGATGCCCTGTGCTCTCCTTTCGTTTGCCTCACTCTTCCTGCTGCTGCTGCTGCTGCTCTAGTACTCTCTGCCCCCTCATTACCCAGGAGGCAGTGGGGGCAAGGAATGGAAGGTAAGTGATGGATGGGGTGCCCTTTCTCCACTTTGCTGCCCTAAAATGGCCATGCCTTCAGGTCATGGATTATATTCATGGCATTGAGATTCTTTCACATCTTATCTTTAGCCTCAAAGATTTCCTGATTGCTCAAAACTATATGATAGTCAATTTGCTCAACTCTTCACTGATTTTTCCAAAATTCATTTTGAGATTAGTTATAATTATGTTGCCCCCATCTGACTGAGGATCTTATCTTGTGACTGACAATGCTTTTGATATATTGTGAAAGCTTTACCCTTTAAGGCAGCAGTTCACAATCTGGCCCATAGTCCTTGGGGTCTCCTAAGACCCTTTCAAGGGGTCTTTTGGGTTAAAATCATTTTCATTCTAATTCTAAGATGTTATTTGCCTTTTCACTGCTTTGACATTTGCATTGATGGTAAAAAAAATAACAGCAGATAAAACTGTTGGCCATTGTCTACTCACAGTAAAGCAAAATGTCTATTTCACCCAACAATATCCTTGATGAGGCAGTAAAAATTATGAATTTTTTAAAATTGTGATTCTTGAGTATGTCTTTTTAACATTCTCTGTGACAGATTGGGAAAAAATACGTGAAACACTTTTGCTCCATATCAAATCGTAATAATTGTCTTGAAAAAAAAGTATTTTTTTAATTTTTAAGAATTCAGTTTAAAAATTAAAGTTATTTTAAAATTATTAAAATCGCATAATGCAAAAATTTCTTAATGAACAAAATATCAGTATTTTACAGACAAGATCCAACTAACACTTGCATGACTATGCCACACTTGGCCCACCCTTATCCTGGACCTGGTGTTGCAGGAATTTTCCTAAAGTTCAGTTAAAGATGGGGTCCTTGTCCATCCCACGGCCATGAAAATTCAAGCTCGCAGATGGTTTGAAGGGTAAGTAAGGCAGGGCTTTATTGGGTGAAAAGGAAAAAAGAGGGGAAACAGGGGCTCTGAGCAAGGCCAGAATTCATCTAGAGTGCCTCCAGCCCACAGCTCAAATCCCAGGTTCCACACAGGAAGAGGAGGGGCCAGGCTCTTCCCTGCTGCAAGTGGCACAAACCTCTGTGGCTCCACCCCAGTGCACAGGCCAGTTGGAGTTTTTCCGGGGACCTCTCCCTGCTGGCTGTCTCACTGGTTCTAATAAAATTTCATTTACAGAAATAGTCAACCTGTGAGCCATGGTTTGCTGCTTTGATTTTGATTTGATATTTTTAATATACTGTGTTAAAATGTTGTTTTCATTACTGAGTTTTTTAGCACCCCCTTAAATTTTACATCCGAGGCAAGTGTGTCACTTGCCTTAATCCAATCTCAGCCCTGCATTGTCCTAAGAATTTAAGATTTATTAATATTGCCAGAGAATAAATCAAGAAATGACAGTGTTCAAATGCATGAAAGCATAATTTTGAAAACTGCTCAAGTATAACTAATTCCATCTGTTCATATGTGTGAAAATTTCACTCAACCCTGTGGAGATGGAGTTCTCTACCTTAGGAGGGTCCTGTAGGATGGGTTCCCAGCAGACTTGATGCCCAGTCTGTAGGCAAGAAGCAGAAATAAACCGTGAGTAGGGCCGGCCCCACCTCAAGAAGTGTTTCTAACCTAGAAACCCAAGGAGCATAGAGAATGGTGCACAGCATTAGAGTGGTAAAGAAAATGGCAATAAACCCAAGGGTCCAGTTCCAAATTTTCTGCCAATACCCAACTTGACCCATCAATGAACCTAAACTGAATGAAAAGCTGCAGGGTACATTCCTATTACCCAAAGTAACCTCTCCCACATAAGCTAATTCCCTCTTGGGTTTCCTCCCATAGATTGTGTTTAACAATAAGGATAGAGTAATTGGCAGAGCTAAGGCCAATTACACAGGAGAGACTAGGCGTTAGCCCCTGCCTCCTGCCCCCACATAATGGATAATGTGGACATTCCCCAAGTTACACAGTCATTCCATTCTGGAGGCTGTTGTGCAGCTCAGATTTTAATTTGAATCTAAAATGTTTGAGTACATGTGCTGTATATTGCAATAATACCACCTATGTAACTGCAGGCATTATGCAGAAATAACACAGATGTTTGCAGCAAGTAGAGACGTGTGAGACTTGCTGCAATCACTGCTGCCTGCTCTGTTGTTTTGGCAATACTAAGCTGAGTAATGGCTCCCAAAGACACCAGGTTGTCCTCCCTGGAACCTGTAAATATGATCGTGTTTGGGAAAAGGGTCTTTGTAGATGAGATTTAGGATTTTGAGATGGGGAGGTAATCCTGGATTATGTGTGGGCCTTAACTGCAATCACATGCATCCTTATGAGAGTGGCAGAGGGCGATTTTGCTTACACAGAAGAGAAGGCACTGTGGAGATGAAACAGAAAGAAATTTGAAAATGCTGATCTTAAAGATGTTAGTGACGAAGCCACAGCCAAGGAATGCTGGCAGCCACCAGAAGCTGCAAGAGACAAGAAACAGATGCTTCCCTAAAGCCTCTGTGGGGAGTGCAGTTCTGCTGACATCTTGATTTTAGCACAGTGATTCTCATCCCAGACTCTGGCCTCCAGAACTATGAGATAATAAATTACTGTTGTTTTAAGATACCAAGTTTGTGGTAATTTGTTACAGCAGCCGTAGAAAACTAATGTACTAAGTCTCTAAAATCTTAAAATGGAACCCTTTGCATAAGGCTGAGAATGAGTCAGTCTGAATTAGGGGAGCATCTGTAGTGATGGAGAACTTTTTTTCTTTTTTTTTTTTTTTTTGAGATGGAGTCTTGCTCTGTTGCCCAGGCTCTGGAGTGCAGTGGCGCCATCTCGGCTCATGATGCAGGGTATTTTTTAAGGAGATGTGTGCATGTCACTGTGCTTTGTCCCTAAACCTTACAGCTCCTTATAATTTACTCATTGAGTCACCAGATATTTACTAAGCACTTCCTCTGTATAGTTCTGCTAGGTGTGGATATTCAAAGACATAGCACAGTGCTTAGAATTGAGCAGAAATCCATTGGGCTTCTTTCTGGATCCTCTAGTAGGAAACCAGAGCCAACCTGTGCTCCTGTGATTACCATCTCTTGAGGTTGTCTTTCAACCACTACTTGTCTTTTTGTTTTGAAGTTTTTTCTTTTTTTTGAAATGGAGTCTCGCTCTGTCACTCCGGCTGGAGTCCAGTGGCGTAATCTCGACTCACTGCATGCCTCCCTGGGTTCAAGTGATTCTCCTGCTTCAGCCCCCAAATAGCTGGGATTGCAGGCACATGCCACCACATCTGGCTAATTTTTGTATTTTTAGTAGAGACCGGTTTCACTGTGTTAGCCAGGCTGGTCACGAACTCCTGACCTCAAATGATCTGCCCTCCTTGGCCTCCCAAAGTGCTGGGATTACAGGCATGAGCCACCGTGCCTGGCCTACATGTTTCATTTCATACAGCTGAGAATTTGGAACTGGCTCTGAGGAAGCAAAGGAAGAAGTGGGTGCTGGGAGAATTACTTGCCTGAGCAGTTCATTTTATGACAGGTGCCTCTATTGTCTCTTCCTGTGAAGGATGAAATTCAGAATTTAGAGCAACTTCCCTTGTTAGTTACCATTTACTTCTGGGGCTTCTCCAAAGCTCTTACTCAGTTTTATCCAGTTTTCCTCACTTGGAGAAAGTGGGCACTACTGACCTAGGATAAACTTTTGTCTAAATTGGCCACCTCGCTGTGGGCCAAGTAGTGCGCGTTGTGCCCACAGCTAGGTGACCAACTTAGACAAAATGGCCCTCTCGTGCTTTTTGTCTAATCTGACCACAGAGAAATGATTTGCCCATCAGTTTCTCATTTATCTACTCTAAAATGCTCTTCTTAGTTTATTAATTTCCATCAGTCAGATGTTAGATCTATTTTGGGCTACAGCTTCACTCATGTAGACTGAGCAAACTCTTTTTAGCATGGATAACACAAGAATGAAATGGAATTAGGGCAAGAGAGATGTTTGGTGTGCTGTATTTAAATGCAAAAATTTGGAATTTTTGGTGAAGTTTGGAGTATGTAGGTGTGTCTCTGTGCATGCAAGAAAAAAGTTCAGCCAGAAAAAAAAGGATCAGTGGAAACTAATTTTTGGCTTTAACCCTTTTCCCAATCACATCAGCATCACTGGAACAAACTGACTCTTTCATATATATAATATATAGTTGTAATGTTTAGTTTCTTCCCGTTTTATTCTTCATACTCCATTTACTTCTATTAAGAGTCCATACTTTCTGATCAGGTGTCTTCTTGTCGGGAGAGATGTAACAATGTTTATCTTGCTACCTGTCTCATGCAAACCCTCTGTGGATGTTGTTTTGTGAGAAGGTCATAAGAGAAAAAGGTGGTGGGAGGAGAAGGAGGAGGAGAAGTGGAACTGATCAGTGCTGTTCCTAGTTTTAATTTCTGGAAGAAAAAGTGAAACCTTCCTTAGCCAGCTGTTTCGTACCTGAACATCCTGGCTTGCAGAGAGAAGTTGGGAAAGAGAATAGCACACACACACACACAGGGAGCAGCGAGGTTATTCGGGGTATTCCTTTTCCGTACCCCAATTCCCTTTCTTCCACTCTTTGAAGTTTTTCTGGCAGATGAAGAGTAAAAACCAAAAGAATACATCTTTTAAACTGTGCCACCTAAGAATAAAGCCAAGCGAGCATTGGACTTCCGCCTGGAATTGGAATGTACTATTTCCCTAATTAAAATGCCACAAGGCTGTAGGCATAGTGGAGTTAGGTACAAAGAAATTGTCACTAATGGTACATCTCTTATTTTTTATGGTATTTAAATGGCTAGAAGCTGCACTGGGAACCTTAGAGAAGCCAAGGAGTTGTTAGTCCTCACCCTAGTGACCCGGCTACTTACTTTATTGTGCATTGAAGCATACCAAAGTTGATTGGATAACCAGGAGCAACAGCTGGTAGGAAAAACAACTCCAGAAGTGCCTAAATCATCAAGGCAACCACTTTGTCTTGGACTTTAATTAGGGCAGGATTTGAAGTGAATAAGTGCCATCATGGTTGGCCACAGTAAAAAGGAGATATATAGTCTCCTTTAGAAACATATGATTAAAATTGGCTGGGCGCAGTGGCTCACGCCTGTAATCCCAGCACTTTGGGAGGCCGAGGCAGGCGGATTACAAGGTCAGGAGTTCGAGACCAGCCTGGCCAACATGGTGAAACCCCGTCTCTACTAAAAATACAAAAATTATCAGGGTCTGCTGGTGGGTGCCTGTAGTCCCAGCTACTTGGGAGGCTGAGGCAAGAGAAACTCTTGAACTCGGAGGTGGAGGTTTCAGTGAGCCGAGATCACGCCACTGCACTCCAGCCTGGGTGACAGAGTGAGACTCCATCTCAAAAAAAAAAAAAAAAAAAAAAAAGGAAAGAAAAATATGATTAAAAGAGTCTCCCTCTTGTCACCCAGGCTGGAGTGCAGTGGTGCGATCTCGGCTCACTGCAACCTCCGCTTCTGGGTTCAAGCGATTCTCCTGCCTCAGCCTCCCGAGTTGCTGAGACTACAGGCACCCACCACCACGCCTGGCTAATTTTTGTATTTTTAGTACAGACGGGGTTTTACTATGTTGGCCAGGCTGGTCTTGAACTCCTGACCTCAGGTGGGTGATCCACCCACCTCAGCCTCCCAAAGTGCTGGGATTACAGGCATCAGCCTCTGCGCCCTGCCTGACAAAATCCTTTGTGTAACCATATATATGGAAAGAGAGCATCAGTTCTTCGGACCTGAGTTTACTACGAATGAGGAAACATATAGAATAATTTCCTTTTGACTCTTTTATGAAAACTGTGTTCAACATTAAAACCCTTGAAACTTGGTGGAGGCCAAATGAGGGGTTCATACCTCTTTGACTTTATAAGACCCCTTTGGGTCGGGCCACGTTGATAAATGATCTCTTTAGAAGATTTTTATTGGAATTTTTAAGGTCAAATATGTAAATTAGCCACAAGAACACTGTTCACATCTCCAGTTTGAGGTTGCCATATGATTTAAGGTTGTATGGTGAAAAATGTCAAGAAATTTAACTGAAAACTCATTTATTGAACTCTGAACCAGATGCATAAGATATTCTACAAAACCATGAGCAGAACCAGAGTGTTAAAACACACACACACACACACACACAAAACCTTCCGGTGAATGTATTTAAATCAAGATTAAATTTTGTATAGTTCTCTAAAGAAATTTTTTTTGAAAATGAACCTAAACCCGTCTCATGTCTTATTCACGTTGGGTCCTTTAGCCAATAGTGTTCCTGACTTTCTCTAGCTACAAAAAGTTTGACTAACGTATAAGGCTTCCTCTGGCTTTAAAATTCCAACAGGTACCAGGAAGAATATAGCAGTCAGCTCATCTACCATCTAAAATCTTTATACTGTTCTCTCAAAGCCAAGGCTGATTTTAAGTATGTGCATTTTACAAGTGTGGGTGTGTTTAGAACATGTCTGCAAATGCCTGCAGACAAATGGACTAAAAGAGCAAAGTTCATCCTTAAAATTAAAAAAAAAAAAAATTAAGGCACTATTGTCAGCATGAAGCTTCCTGTTCACTCATACGCTGACCTTCCTCCAGGGACATGGTAATTTATCTGCAAGGCCAGGGCTGAATTGGACCCATTATGCAGATACTGCAGGATGTGCATAATTACAAACAACAACAAAAAAACCCTTTCATTTCCGGAACATTTGTGCCATAGCCCAAGCAAAACACTAGTATTCCCTTATGCTTCAACTGTCTTTCCTAAAAGCTTGGGCTAAGGCCTTCCCATTGTGTCTGGGGAAACTAATTATCTGGGACCAGAGAAAGAGCCACTTGTTTGGGGGAGGATCAGAGATGACGTCAGCCATTTAAGAGGGAGGCAGGGGTGACAGCTGAGAGGCTTCATCCTGAAGAAGACTAGCCCAGCCGTTCATTTCTATTATGTTGTTCATTCTGGCTAATGGGGGTGGTGAGTGGAGGGTGGGGGTGGAATAAGATATCCCAACCCTTTTGGTGAATATGTGGACAAGGCCCACTGCATTTTGCATGCATATGTAATTCCCCCTGCAACAGAAGAGGCTTTATTTTTTTTAATACCTTCAGTTGTTCTTCTGTGCTTCTAAATGTAGTTAATGACCTTTGTGCAGTCTGTCTCAGAGGATGCTGTGCCCAGGAATAAATTTCAGCAGAGCCTTTCCTTCTCAGGGCTGATACCGTCTCTGATCCTCTCCCCTGGGCTCCGTCTGCTGTCATTGCACTGCCTCTCTTGCCGTTCCAGGGCAGTTCACTGCCGTCCAGGCTGTTCCCTCTGCCCTGAGAGCTTTTCCTCTACATTTTCACTGCAAATTCTGCTCAAGCATCGCCTCTGCGGGGCGGGCCAGAACCCTCCACCTCCACTCTCTAGCTTTTTTCTGCTTCAAATGTCTTCACAGCCCATGCCAATTTGCCTCTGCAATTGGGTCAAATATGCATTAGTTTCCTTATTTATTATCTCCCTTCTCCATAAAGGGAAGGACTTTGTCTATCTAATTTATTCTTTATTCCAGAATATGGTTTGAGGAACTTAGTAGGTGCCCACCTAGGATTAGCTGGACTAGTGAAAGGAGAGAGAAAAGATGGACATGAACTCTCCTTCAGAATGACTGAGTGACTGACTCCCATTTGTGGGGCTAATGAGCTGTTAGGTAGAACTTGAAGGATGGCGCCCTTGGTGAAGTCAGCTTGTTGTTTTTTAAACAAGATAGGCAAGGAAACTGGCCTCTTACCCATCCTGTCCCCTTCTTTTCAGCTATTTTCATCGGGTTATGATTTCCCATTGTTCCACACACATACATATGTGCATACATGGGTGTATACACACCATGGACATATACATACACAAATACACCTATATTTTTTTCCTGAGGGCTGTTTTAAAAGGCACACTTAAAAGCAATAGTTTTGTTGTATTTAAAAGTGTCATCATGCCACGGAGGATGGTGAAGTGCTCTCAGAGATAACTCTTTCCAGTATCTAAAAGGAAACAAAATATTTTATTAAAACTCCAATATTCTCCTCTTCCAGAGAATGTGCAGGCTTACCCAGAGAGGCCATGTGGCCTAGCTCACCCTCGGTGTGGGATACAAAACACAATAAACTACCCAAGCATGCATCAATTAACTAGTTCATTCATGCAGAAAAAAATGTAGGTGCTGGGAATACAATTATGGGAGAGCTGGACACAGTCCCTGCTCTCCCCACGTTGAAGTTGCCTAACAGTTGGGCAGTCTGTTACTAATGGAACTTTTGGGGAGTGAACAACAGCTCCTCTGAGCTAGTCCTGGGAGCAGCGGCTGCTTCTTATCGCCAACTACGAAAAAGCAGAGGAGCCACAGATAAAGAATGGAGTTAGATCCATTTTCTTCGCATGGATGGGCACATTTACAGCATCAAAAAAATCCTATAATCCTAGTGATTAGACATCAAAATATATATATTTAAAATTTTAATCTACCCAGGATCCCGAAGGACAAGAAGAAAGAAAAATATTGTATTAGCCAACAACGTGTAGATTTATTATTCACATAATCCATGTTATTTTGACCTCCCACTCTAGGCTCACGTTCAAGTCATGTTCAGCACTGTGGATACAGCCACATACTCCTGCCCCATGGAGCCCACATTCTGCGGGGCGACAGGGGGTTCACACCAGAAACGCACTAAAGAAGTAAATATAAAGTAAGTGTGTTAGGGGCTGGGCGTGATGGCTCACGCCTGTAATCCCAGCACTTTGGGAGGCTGAGGTGGACGGATCACTTGAGGTCAGGAGTTCGAGACCAGCCTGGCCAACATAGTGAAACCCCCCTCTCTACTAAAAATACAAAAATTAGCCAGGCGCCTGTAATCCCAGCTACTCGAGAGGCTGAGGCAGGAGAATTGCTTGAACCAGGGAAGCAGAGGTTGCGGTGAGCAGAGATTGTGCCACTGCACTCCAGCCTAGGCAACAGAGCGAGACTCTGTCTCCAAATAAATAAATAAATAAATAAATAAATAAATAAATAAATAAAAATAATACAATAAGTGTGTTAGGTAATAAAGTGGGAAGGAGAGAAAAATGAGGCAAAAGAAGGGACTATGATGAGGAGGATGTGAAATTTTCCCTGAGGCCAGGGAGTGACTGAGGGGTAAATGTGAGTGAAGACCTGGGGGACATGGGGCAGCAAGCCTTGCAGAAAGTGGGGAGGAGCCTTCCATGTGGAAGGAACAGCAAGTGAATAGCCCTTGAGGGGCAGCTGTGTTCTTGGTGTGTGACCTGAGTGGAGTGAATGTGGGGAGAAGAGAAGGAGGTGAGGAGGAAAGGTTACAGAGACTCAGACACACAGGTCCTTGGCAGACATAGTGAGGACTTTGATTTTTATTATGGGTGAGATGGAAAGCTAACGGACGGTTTTGAACAGAGGTGTGGCCTGATCCAACTTGAGTTTCAACAGTAATTCTGTTAAAACTGTGTGGCAGCTCTGGTATAGCGGTTGAGAGTGGTGTAGCTGAGAATAGACTGGGAGGAGAGGACAGAGGTAGAGGCAAGGAGACAGGGTAGGAGGCCACTGTATCCATCTAGGCAAGAGAGGACTGTGGCTTGCAGCAGGGTGGTAGCTTGGAGAAGGCAGGAAGTGATTGGATTCCAGATGTATTTTGAAGGTAGGACTAACAAATTGTGATGGAGCAACTATGAGAAGAATCAAGGATGACTTGATGGTTTTGTTCTGAGCAGCTGAAAGGATGCAGGGGCTGGTTTGGAGGGAATAATAGGAGCTTAGTTTTCAACATGTAAAGTTAGAGACCCAAATGGAGATGTCAAGTTGATTTGGACAAAAGGATATGTTTGCGAATAATAACCATCACCACCTGACCCATGTTGAGTACTCTTATTGTGCCAAACACTTTTGCAAGTGCTTTGTCAGTATTAACCTAATCCGCTTATGAGGTTTATATTCTCTTCAGCACCATTTTACAGGTGAGAAAAAGGAGGAACAAATGAATTTGAGTAGCTTGTTCCAGGCTACAGGGCTGGATCTGGTATGCAAACCAGGCAGTCTGGATATAGGGTCCCTGGTCTTAACCTCATAGGAAAGGAGGAGAGGCAGATATTGATCTTTCCTTCACTTTATTCCTTCAAGCTGGATGAATGTGGCTTGAAGTATCATGATGGCAGCATCCTGTTTTTACCTGGCCCAGACATCAAAGGTCTGGCCCTTGGGAGCATAGTCAGCTCCAGGCCCAGTACTTTCTCTCTTTCAGCTAAGCTTGTGGCCTGAGGACATTCAATTCAGAACCTGAATAAAATAACTCATCCGAGATTTCTAAGCCGAAAAATAAACAAAGCGTATTAGAGCGAATGGGAACAGTTTGTGAGAGGCAGGAGCTTTGCCTGTCCCAGATGCACTGTTCCTAGTTTGTGTTTCAAGAGAAACATTGGCGTTTTATCTCACAAATGTGAGGAGCTGATGTGCAAATACCATTAAGTGAAATAGCTTTCTTACTGAGTAATCTGTCTTTTTTTGATATGTGGTTTTAATAAGTTTTATTACTTACTGAATAAATACAAAACAACATTTAAAAATGTGTATTAAATTATAAAGAACAGCAGTACAACCCATCACCCAGTTTAATAAATGGAATATTGTCATCGCCAGAGGCCCTGCGTGTTTCCCTACTGATCACAGCCTCCTCCCTCTTCACATCCCCTTCCCTCCCCTCTGTATCACCACCTTCTGAGTTTCATGATAATAACTACATTACTTTTCTTGACAGTTTTACTACCTACACATGCATCAAGAATGTTATAATTTAGCCTGGTTTTGAACTTTATATATATGGAATAATACTGTATTACTCCGTGGGTTACTCCTTTGATACATTATTTGTGGGAATTGTCCATGTCAAAAACTAAAAGAACTTGTAGCTAAGGTTCTTTTAGTTTTTATTACTCTGTATTGCGTTATAGTAATATACTACAATCCATTTATCCATTCTGTTTTTGATGGACATTTGGATTCTTTTCTTTTTTTTTTTTTTTTTTTGGAGATGGAGTCTTGCTCTGTCGCCCTGGCTGGAGTTGCAATGGCGCAATCTCGGCTCACTGCAACGTCCGCCTCCCAGGTTCAAGCGATTCTCCTGCCTCAGCCTCCTCAGTAACTGGGATTACAGGTGCCTGCCACCACACCCAGCTAATTTGTTGTGTTTTTAGTAGAGATGGGTTTTCACTGTGTTGGCCAGGCTGGCCGCAAACTCCAGACCTCGTAATCCACCCGCCTTGGCCTCCCAAAGTGCTGGGATTACAGGCATGAGCCACCATGCCTGGCTCATTTGGGTTGTTTCTGAGATGATAATGCACTTCCATGAGCATTATTTTTGTCTTTCTATGAACATTTTTAACCTGTATCCTGGTGAACATGTGCAGGTGGTTCTCCTGCATAAAAAAGTAGGATGGGAATTGCTGTGCTGTCGGATGTGTTCATATTCAGCTTAATCAGATAACACCGAGCCATTTGCTAAAGTGGTTTCTAGTTATCCTGCCAGCTGTACATGAAAGACACTGTGGCTCCCCTTCCTCAGCTGCACTTAGGATTGTTATATTTTTCTATTTTTGTCATCGGGGAGGTGGAGAAAGAAAGGGGGAAGGGTAATAGGATCTTAGTATCTCATGTGGTTTTAATTTGCATTTCCTAGATTACTAACAAGGTTGAGCATCTTTTTTTTTTTTTTTTTTTTTTTTGAGACAGAGTCTCGCTCTGTCGCCCAGGCTGGAGTGCAGTGGCGCCATCTCGGCTCACTGCAAACTCCGTCTCCTGGGTTCACACCGTTCTCCTGCCTCAGACTTCCCAAGTAGCTGGGACTACAGGCGCCCGCCACCACGCCCGTCTAATTTTTTGTGTTTTCAGTAGAGACGGGATGGTCTAGCCAGGATGGTCTCGATCTCCTGACCTTGTGATCTGCCTGCCTCGGCCTCCCAAAGTGCTGGAATTACAGGTGTGAGCCACCGCGCCCGGCCTTGAGCATCCTTTTTTGGTGCCATTTGGATTTTTCTTTCATGAAATCCCTGTTCAGCTATATTCCTGTTGGTGTCTCTGCCTTTTTCTTGTTGATTTCTAGGAGTTCCTGGTGCATTCAATGTGTAGCAGATATTATTTCCTATCCTGTGAATGGTCTTTTCATTCTCCTTATGTCTTTTGACAAAAATAAGTTATTTATTTTAATGATATAATTTTTTTCAATTTTTTTTCATTATTAGTGCTTTCTGTGTCTTGGTAAAGAAAATATTTCTCTACTCCAAAGTCATGAACGCATTTGGCTATATTGTCTTTTAAATGTTTCTTATATAGCCTTCACACGTTGACATTCAATATAGCTAGAATTGATTTTTCTCTACAGTTTGAAGTACAGGTCTGGCTTCACTTTTTCATGTAGATATCCAGTTTTTCCCATACTGTTTTATTGTTATGTTTATTTTAACATAAATACTTATAAATATATTACTCAAAACTCAGCTTCATTCATATCTAAATAGTATGATTCTGCTTGTTAATATAGGTGAAAGCCCTGCTATCATTTTTTTTCTTTCCAACATTTATTTTAGATTTAGAGGGTACAGGTGCAGATTTATTACCTGAGTAAATTGCCTGTTGTGGGGGTTTGGTCTGAAAATAATTTTGTCACCCAGGTAATCAACATAATGCCCAATAGGCAGTTTTTCAGTCCTCACTCTCCTTCCACCCTCCACCCTCAAGTGGGCCCCAGGGTCTGTTGTTTTCTTCTTTATTTCCATGTGTACTCAGTGTTTAGCTCCCCTTTATAAGTGAGAACATGTGGTATTTGGTTTTCTTTCCTGGGTTAATTTGTTTAGGATGATAACCTCCAGCTCCATCCATGTTGCTGCGAAGGACATGAGCTCATTTTTTTTATGGCCGTGTAGTATTCCATCGTGTGTATGTTGCACATTTTCTTTATCCAGTCCACCATTGATGAGCATCTGGATTGATTCTGCATCTTTGTTATTGTGAATAATACTGCAAGGAACATAGGCGTGCATATGTCGTTTTTCCTTTGGGTATATACACAGTAATGAAATTGCTAGGTCAAGTGGTAATTCTGTTTTAAGTTCTTTGAGAAATCTTCAGACTGCTTTCCACAGTGGCTGAATTAATTTACATTCCCACCAGCAGTGTGCAAGCATTCTCTTTTCTCTGCAACCTCAGCAGCATCTGTTATTTTTTGACTTTTTGATAATAGCCATTCTCACTGGGATGAGATGGTATCTCATTGTGGTTTTGATTTGCGTTCCTCTAATGATTAGTGATATTGAGCATTTTTTCATATGCTTGTTTGCTGTATGTTTATCTTCTTTTGAGAAGTGTCTGTTCATGGCCTTTGCCCATTTTAATGGGGTTGTTTTTTGCTTGTTCATTTAAGTTTCTTATAGATTCTTGATATTAGACCTTTGTCAGATGCATAGTTTGCAAATATTTTTCTCATTTTGTAGATTGTCTGTTTACTCCATTGATAGTTTATTTTGTTGTGCAGAAGCTCTTTAGTTTAATTAGGTCCCACTTGTCAATTTTTGTTTTTCCTGCATTGCTTTTGGAATCTTTGTCATGAAGTTTTTGCTAGGGCCAATGTCCAGAATGGTATTCCCTATGTTTTCTTCTAGGCTTTTTATAGTTTTATGTTTTACATTTAAGCCTTTAATCCATCTTGAGTTATTTTTTATATATGGTGAGAGGCAGGAGTGCACTTTCAATCTTCTGCAAATGGCTAGCCAGTTTTCTCAGCACCATTTATTGAATAGAAAGTCCTTTCCCTGTTGCTTGTTATTGTTGGCTTTGTAGAAGATCAGATGGTTGTAGGTGTGCAGCTTTATTCTGGATTCTCTAACCTGTTTCATTCGTCTATGTATCTGTTTTTATACCATATCATGCAGTTTTAATTGTTGTAGCCTTGTGATGTAGTTTGAAAAGGGTAGTGTGATGTCTCTAGCTGTGTTCTTTTTGCTTAGGATTGTTTTGCCATGCTATAATTTTAATTGACATTGAAGTAAATGTATAAACCAGTTTGGGGAGAATTAACATCTTTACAATGTTAAATCTTTCAATCTCTAAAAATTTATCTATTTATCTCTATCTCCATATGTATATATATCTCCACATATATATCTCTCCATTTATTTAATCTTCTTTATGGTCTGTTGATAAACTTTAGAAATGCCTCCTCTAAGGCCTTAGCACATTTTTTCTTAGGTTTGATACTATATATGCTTCATACTTTTTGTTGCTGTTATAAATGCTGTCTTGTTTTAAATTTCATTTTCTAAATATTTCTTGCTGGCTTACAGAAACACAGTTCATTTTTATATGTTGATTTTTTAATTAACAGGCATACCTTGCTAACATTATTAATTTGCTAACTTATTGGTAAAGTCTTTTGGTTATTTTACGTATATAAAAATATCATCTGCAAATAATGACAGTTTTGTTTCTTTCACTTCTTTTCACTTCCTGCTTTACTGTGCAGGATCTGATCATAAATATGATGTTGAACAGAAGTGAGGGTAATGAACATCACCATCTTGATCGGAATCTCCAAGGGTTAATTAGCTTTATGTGATGTTCTCTGTGAGGTTTGGGGGGTATTTCTGTTAGGTTTAGGGAGTCCTTCTGTTTGTAATTTGCTAAAAATTACTACCATGAATAAAGACTAAAATTTATTTAGTGCTTTTTCTATATCTATTGTGATGGTAAGATTTTTCTCTTTTAATACGTTATTGCAGTGAATTACATTAATTGATTTTCTATTATTAACCCATGTATTCTCAACAGGGTGATATTATCCCCAAGGAGGCTAAAAATAGTTCTTGAGTAGGGAAAATAAATTGTAATTTTTGTTGTATACAGAATACCTATAATATATATATACAGTACAAAAGTAAACATAAAATATATATGTAGCATTAAAAT
Organism: Rhinopithecus roxellana; assembly: GCF_007565055.1. Classification (NCBI taxonomy): domain Eukaryota; kingdom Metazoa; phylum Chordata; class Mammalia; order Primates; family Cercopithecidae; genus Rhinopithecus; species Rhinopithecus roxellana. The sequence goes on along the minus strand of NC_044553.1, from coordinate 139,589,133 downwards.
TTCAAAAACTTACTTTGCGAAAACTTGGTGAAAAGGATGAAAAGACGGGGACAGACTGGGAAAAAATATTTGCAAACCGCAGCCAACAAAGGACTAGTATCAGGCCAGGCACAGTGGCTCATGCCTGTAATCCCAGCACTTTGGGAGGCCAAGGCAGGTGGATCACTTGAGCCTAGGAGTTTGGGACCAGCCTGGGCAACGTAGTGGAACCCTATTTCTATGAAAATACAAAAAACTAACTAGGCATAGTGGTGCACACCTGTAGTTCCAGCTACTCTGGAGGCTGAGGTGGATAGATCGCTTGAACCTGGGAAGTGGAGGTTACAGTGAACATCACTCCACTCCAGTCTGGACAATGGAGTGAAACTGTCTCAGAATAAAAACAAAAGGACTAGTATCTAGAATATATAGAAAAATCTCAAAACCCAACAGTAAAAAGTTCTCATTAAAAATTGGGCTAGGCCGGGCGTGGTGGCTCAGGCCTGTAATCCCAGCACTTTGGGAGGCCACGGTAGGCAGTTACCTGAGGTCGGGAGTTCAAGACCAGCCTGAGCAACATGGTGAAACCCCGTCTCTCCTAAAAATAGAGAATTAGCCGGGCATGGTGGCATGTGCCTGTAATCCCAGCTACTTGGGAGGCTGAGGCAGGAGAACTGCTTGAAACCAGGAGGTGGAGGTTGCAGGTGAGCCGAGATCATGCCATTGTGCTCCAACCTGGGCAATAAGAGCAGAACTCCATCTTCCAAAAAAAAGAAAAAAGTGAGTTAAAGAAATAAGCATATGTTTCACCAAAGAGAATATATCAAGATAGTAAGTAATCACATGAAAAGATATTCAATATTATTATGCATTAGGGAAATACAAATTAAAATGATCCTTTCACTGCACATCTATTAGAATAACAGAAATAAAAAGTAATGGTAAGACTAAATGCTAGTGAGGATGCCAAGAGATTGGATCATTCTTGCATTGCTGGTGGGAATATAAAATGGTACAACCACTTTGGAAAACAGTTTGGCAGTTTCTTATAAAAGAAAACATGCAATTACCATATGACCCAGCAATTGCATTCTTGAACTTTATCTCAGAGAAATGGAAACTTACGTTCATACAAAAACCTGTACACAAATGTTTATAGCAGCTTTATTTATAGTAGCTAAGAACCAGAAGCAGCCTAGATGTCCTTTGATGGGGAAAGAAGGAAACTAACTGTGGTATATGCATACCGTGGAATACTACTCAGCAATAAAAAGGAATGAACTCCTGGTACATGCAACAACTCAGATGAAGCTCAAAGGCATTATCCAGTCCTAAAAAGTTGCATAATGCATGGTTCCATTTATATTACATTCTTGAAATGACAAAATTATAGAAATGAAAAACAGATTAGTGGTTGTCAAAGGTTAGGAACAGAACATGGAGATGGAGGCAAGGTAGGAGGGAAATAGGCATGCTTATAAAAGTGCAGCATGAAAGATCCTTGCAGTGATGGAACTGTTCTGTATCTTGACTGGTGGATACATGAATCTACACACTGATAACATTGCATAGAACTAGATATACACACACACACGAGTACATATAAAACTGGGGAAGTCTGAATAAGATTGGTGAATTGTATGAATGTCAATTTTCTGATTGTAATGTATTAGAGGAAGAGAGTTCGAGAGAGCGATTACGGAAAAAAATGTACAAAAAGGTTCCTTAGGGGGACGATAATGAGAAAAAGGTTGAGAAACACTGTGTTAAGCCAACCTTGTATAAATTGGATAACTCAGTTTAGTCATTATATAATTCTCCTTTTCATAAAACACTAGATTCTCTTTGATAATTTGTTTGGGATTCTTTTATCTGTGTCCGTGATTGAGATTATTCTGTATTTCTCCTTTTAGAGACTGTACATATAAATTGGGTACATATTGTCAGGTTTTGGTGTCTAACCTTGCAAATGCTAACCTTATAAATTTAATGAGTAGATGAGTGGCCTTTCTTCTTGTATACTCTGGAGTAGTTAGTGGAAGATTAAAAAAATTTTTTTCTGGTGAGAAGGTTTTAAGTGTTGGTTCACTTAATTACAAGGTTACTGGACAAGTCAGGTTTTTAACTTTCTTCTTGAATCAGTTTTGAAAAGTTATATTTTACTAGGACTTCTATAGTTTTATCTCTGTTTGTGTACTGGCATAAAGACATTTATTATTTCCCTTCATTGCCTTCTAAATATATTATTTGTAATTGTGTACCCTTTTCATTCCTACTGTTATTGGTGCTCTTTTTAATTCTATTTGTCTTCTCTAAGAACATTTTAGCTGTGTGTTTTAAAAATGTTTAATAATTTATGCTTTTGTATTTTTTCCTTTTCTAACATTCTTTGATTTATTTTGTTCTACTTTTGCATGTTAATAAGTTGGGAGCTTATTGTATTAAGTTTCAGTTGTCTTCTAATATAAGCTGACTATATTGCTTACATATATTCTTAAAATTTTCACATATAGTATTTTCATTATTGCTTGACTCAAAATATTTCCTGATATTTATTAAGATTTCTTCTTTGACCAGTGAATTATTTAGAAGTATGTTTCTTAATTTTTAAATTTTCCAGTTTTTTAAAATCTAGATACTAGTTAACCAGACAACTGGTTAGATAACTAGATACTTAATTTTATTGTGACCAGTATTTGTGGTCTGTATACCAAATTTTTGAAATGTGATACAGCTTGCTTCATGTCAAGTGATAGCATGTTATCACTTGTCATAAAAATTCTTGGTGTTATTATAAAAAATATGCATTCTTCACCAGTTGAGTGTAATGTTCTATGATCATTAGATTAGATCAGCGTGTTCATTTTGTTGTTTAAAGTTTCGTTTGCAGGCCGGGCGGGCGCGGTGGCTCAAGCCTGTAATCCCAGCACTTTGGGAGGCCGAGACGGGCGGATCACGAGGTCAGGAGATCGAGACCATCCTGGCTAACACGGTGAAACCCCGTCTCTACTAAAAAAAATACAAAAATCTAGCCGGGCAAGGTGGCGGGCGCCTGTAGTCCCAGCTACTCCGGAGGCTGAGGCAGGAGAATGGCGTAAACCCGGGAGGCGGAGCTTGCAGTGAGCTGAGATCCGGCCACTGCACTCCAGCCCGGGCGACAGAGCGAGACTCCGTCTCAAAAAAAATAAAAAAATAAATAAATAAAATAAAGTTTCGTTTGCTTGCTGATATTTTTGCTTGCTTGATATGTTAATAACTGAGAGGTGTATTTTAACATCTTCCATTATGATGATGGACATTTCTTACTTTCTTACAGTTCTGTCAATTTTTGCATTAATAATTTTGAGGCTATGTTAATAAATATATCCAATTTTAGAATTACTATATTTCTGATCAATTGTGCTTTTTGCCATTTTGTTTTAAAGTCCATCCATAATCCGTAACTCTGTGAGCTTTTTTTCATTAACATTTTGTCTTACATGGCTTTCCCATCCCTTTACTTTCCATCATTGATAATCATTTATATTTTAGATATATTTTTTGTACATACCATGTTAAATTTCATTTGTTGATTCAACCTGACAGTCTTTTTTCTTTTATCTGGAATGTTTAGTCCATTTATGTTTATTTTTAAGTACTGATATAGTTTTAATTCTAACATCTTACATTCCATTTATTTCACCTTTCTTTCCTACTTTAGGGATATTTATAGTTTTTGTTTGTCTAAATTGTCTTTATTTTTTCCCTTGTTCTGTGAAGATATTTCACTGGGTATGTAATTCTAACTTCATAGTTATTTTTCTGTCTATACACTGAAGTGCACATTGGCTTCTCCTGCTATGGAAGAGGTGGTAGTCAGTCTAAACAGTCTTCTTTCGAAGGTAATGTATATTTTCTCTTCGATGGCTGTTAAGATCTTCTCTTTGTTTTTGGTCGTATGTGGTTTTGGTGTCTGTTTGTAGATTTATTTTTAGTTACCTTGCTTGAGATGCCTTGGAATTTCTAATCTGACAAGTAAAATCTTTCATAAATTCTGGGGAATTTTCAACCAGCATTTTTTCAAGTATTGCCCCTCTACCATTTTCTTTCTCCTGTCCTTAGGAACTCAGATTAGGTATCTATGAGGCTGTCTCACGCTGCCCTCCATGTGTCTCAATCTCTCTTTCGCATTTTCATCTTTTTGTCTATGTTATCCATTCAGTTTTGTATTTACAGTAGTATATTTTTTTCTTCTCTGGAAGTTTATTTAATTCTTTTTCAATTCTACATGCTCCTTTTTCATATTTTTAATTTCCTTTCCTATTTCGTTAAACAGATTAAACATAATTGTGCTTTTTGCTCAACAATTCTAGTGTCTGAAAATTCTTTGCAGATCTCATTCTGCCTGTTCACCCCACCCACCCACACACGTTGCTGGTTCTTGTTCATGGTAACTTGATTTCTTATGCATTTTGTGATTTATTTATTATGTGCACATCAACTTTGGAACATTCTGTCTGAGGAGGCTGGTTTGAAGGTATCTTCCTTGCAGAAAGGATTACTGGCCGGGCGTGGTAGCTCACTCCTGTAATCCTAACACTTTGGGAGGCAGAGGCGGGTGGGGCAGATGGATCACTTGAGGTCAGGAATTAGAGACTAGCCTGGCCAACATGGTGAAACCCGTCTCTACTAAAAATACAAAAAAAAAAATTTGCCAGGGATGGTGGCAGGAGCCTGCAGTCCCAGCTACTTGGGAGGCTAAGGCATGAGAATCACTTGAGCCCAGAAGGTGGAGATTGCAGTCAGCTGGGATTGCATCACTGCACTCCAGCCTGGACGACAAAGCAAGACTCTGTCTCAAAAAAAAAAAAAAAGTCATTATTATAGTATTTGCTTTTCCTGGATGCCTGAGGCTACTAACCTGGAAATACTTAAACTAGTCTCAACTTGGAAGTTTTTCAGACCACACAAGTAGTTTTAGCTGCACACCCCTGTGTGAGACAATTTGTGGTTATTAATTCTCAGGAGATATTTTTTCCTCTACTCTTCACGCAATCCTCAGTTAGACAATTTTCTTTGCTATCTCCAGCTAGGGGGTGGAGGTTATTTCTAACTTACCCTTTAAGCCTTTTAGGAATTCTCACTTTATGCATCAGCTCTTCTGTTCCCCATCTTCGGTTGGCCCTAGGTTCTTTATCATTTGCCTTCTTCATAAGAGGTTTGGAAAACTCAAGAGTCTGGTTTGTTCAAAATCTTGAGAGTAAAAATCAGCTTGTGTCCTCTGTTTACTCTTCTGGGGTTGCAGCTTTCACTCCGCCTCTGATGATTCTTTACTTTGTTGCTCACCCTGTGATGTATTTTAAATAATGTTATTACATTTCACAAATATTTTAATTTTGTTTCCATAGTAGTTTAAAGTATCTAAACCACCATACTATAGGAAATGGCATCGTATAGCAAACTTTTATAAATTTAGCTTTGCTTTTTAATTTTGGTTGGTTTATAAAAAAATTTTTTTTTCTTCTTTTTTAGTATTTTAATGTTTTTCTGTGTTTGGGGTGAGGGTTATAGATACCAGTCCAATTTTAATATTCCGTATTTAGTATAGACTGTTACGGAATGATTCGTGGTGCTTCTGTTCATATAACCAACAAATATTTGTTGAATGTCTGCTTTATACCAGGCACTGTTCTAGGAATGGGGTTATAGAAGTGAACATAATAGATAAAAATCCCTGCCCTCTCAAGGAGCTTGGATTCTAATATGGAAGACATGGGCATGTAGTACATTAGACAGTGATAACACTAAGGAAAAATAAAGCAGGGAAGGGGACCTTGCTTCTTTGGAGAGAATAGCTCAGGAATATGCAGAAAGGGTGACGTTTTTAAAGAAAAGAGGATATGAGTGATGAACACTCCAGAAAAAGGACGTAAATGCTTTACAAATGCCTAAGAGAATAAGGAATGAAAAGTTTTATATTTATACTATTGCAAGCATTGATGTTTATTCTTTCTTCTCTCTTAAATCTCAATTTTTCTTTTTCTACTTGTTTAGTTTTCCTGGCAGGAGAACTGACTTTATCATCTTGGGCAAGTTTCTTAATGTCGTTGAGTTAAAATAAGACTACTGCCTATCTCTCAAGATAGACGGATGAAACAAGACATTTGTAAAAATACCTGACATTTGATGGGTACTCAATACATGGTAGTTTCTCTTGTTTTCATTCTTCCTGTCTTATCTAGGCTGTTTTCAGCACTTGTTTCAGTACCTGTTGGTAAATTTGCAATGATATGATTCTTTTTTTGTTTTTATTTTTATTTTTGCAATAGTTTCTCTCTTGTTGCCCAGGCTGGAGTGCAATGGCGCAATCTCACTGCAACGCCCACCTCCCGGGTTCAAGCGATTCTTGTGCATCACCCTCCCAAGTAGCTGGGATTACAGGCACCCGCCACCATGCCCAGCTAATTTTTGTATTTTTTTTAGTAGAGATGGCATTTCGCCATGTTGGCAGGCTGGTCTTGAACTCCTAACCTCAGGTGATCCACCCGCCTCGGCTTTCCAAAGTGCTGGGATTACAGGTGTGAGCCACTGTGCCTGGCCATAATGATATGATTTTTATGCAGCACTGTGGAGACGGCGTGTGATAGGAAATTAACTAAAGACAAATTAGGAGAATTGGAAAGTTTCAAATTTGAAAGATTTTAAAAAACCTTTCTAAAGTAGTTTTTAAAGTCTGATTTAAAAACCGAGCTTTGTCCATTTTTCCCTTAAAGGTATTTTTCATTGTATTGCATGCAGGTTGGCAGCCTCAGTAAATTTCCATTTGTATACGTGACAGTCAGCAGAATCTCCAGTTACAGTCAACTCAAAGCAAGCAGGGGCATGCCACATACATGTTCATATATAGTTATATGTCTACTCTTTATCCTTTAACCTAAACTGGCTCTAATGTTTCAGTGTAAATTGGTGAGTTTTTTTGTGCCACTACAAATGGAGGAAATGTAACAGTGAGGGTGAAACTGCAAGATTCCTGTAGTTTGGGGTTGAAAGAAGCTGAAATGTAAGTTAAGAAGTAAAATTAGACCCTGAAGTAACTTGTGTTCCTTTAGTGATATTTTCTTTGATCGGAGAGTCCTGGGACCTTACTTTTCTGTCTGTCTGTCTTTTTTTTTTTTTTTTGCGACGGAGTCTCGCTCTGCTGCCCAGGCTGGAGTGCAGTGGGGTGATCTCGGCTCACCGCAAGCTCCACCTCCCGGGTTCACGCCATTCTCCTACCTCAGCCTCCCAAGTAGCTGGGACTATAGGCGCCCGCCACCACGCCCAGCTAATTTTTTGTATTTTTAGTAGAGATGGGGTTTCACCGTGTTAGACAGGATGGTCTTGATCTCCTGACCTCGTGATCCACCTGCCTCAGCCTCCCAAACTGCTGGGATTACAGGTGTGAGTCGCCGTGCCCAACTGGGACCTTACTTTTCATACTTGTTTTGATACTGATTCACCATGGGGTCTCAGTCAATCAGTTTTCTCTGTCTGTGTCATGAGTGATACTCTCCATACAAGACTTCCTTGCCTTGTATGACTGTTGAGATTTCATAGGATGTGAGCAACATCAAAGTAAGATAAGCACTAAAGACAAAGTACAACTATTTATATTGTATGCTTTTGGTTTTTGGTCTCTCCCCAGCCCTACCATTGACCATACCCTGCTGGACATGCCCTTCCTTTGACTCCCTGGGGAGATGCCCTCTGACTTCTGAGAGCAGCTGGACCACCCATTCTGAAGACACCAGCAGTCCTAGCTTTGGATGTTCGTATACAGACCTGCAGCTCATCAATGCTGAGGAGCAGACGAGTGGTCAGGCTTCTGGGGCTGACTCGACTGGTAAGATGGAGCTCTAAGCCAGAGGGCTTTGCAAATCACTGTTGGTGTACCCAAGCCCACTTTTAAAGTCCTTTTAAAAATCGCTGCAGCTGGCTTCCTTTGCAGAATGAGTTCAGGTGTTGTTATCCAGTCAAAAAATTAGAACCCAAAGTGGCAAGAAATTGCATTGGGGAAGATGTATACACAAATTGGATCCTTGGTTGGCAGATTATTCATACTGGGTAACCATTTGACAGTGTATCTTAATATGTTGTTTTCTGACTGTTTGGTATAAATACCATTCTCTGTCAATTTATTTTCTTCTGGGATTACTGAACTATGTGTAAATATGTACAAGGCTGAATCTTTCATCCTACTACCCACGCATCTTGCGTTTTCAATAAGAGGGAGGTAGATTTAAGCAGAAAAAAGCAAATGTTACGTGAAACAGAATGAGAATCAAGACTCAGCCACTGTGTTCAGACTACAAATCATTTTGCAGTTAAGTGTTTATTCTGTTGTGCCTTGGTTGAGTGATACGTCAATCGGCAATGCACTATACCTCATTTATTAAACTTTCCAGTAGGCATAAGATGGAATGCTGGCTTTCTTTGCAGGTGGAATATGGGTCTGTTAACAAGTGCTGAATTACAGGCAAGGTTTGGAAATGGCATTGGAAAGATTCTTGGCGTTGGAAAGATGTTCTTGGTGTTTTGGTTATTTGGCCCAAGAGATTGGTTTCTTCTGAAAGTGATGAAGTTACTGCTCGTTTCTCTGTGGATGAAATTACCCAGTGTGTTGACAGCATTTGTTTTTCCTTCTCAATGTTGTTCAGAGTTTCTAGGTCATTTTTAAGCTTTGGATGTTTGCCCTCATGCTATGTGCCATTAAATTTTACAAGTATAAAGAGGGATCTGTCTTGCAGACTGAGGGGTTCAGGCAGGATTTGGTTTGGTATTTGATAATGTTGCAGAGAATCCTAGTTTATCATGGACCCGCTTTGTCTTCAGAAGCTGTGGTTCTTTATAGTGTTTTGTTTTCAGACACTCCTTCACTTCTGGTTTGTCTCTGTGGCTGATGATCCTGGTCGGTGGCTGAAATATGCCCCCAGGGCCCCATTTCCACAGTGGGGGCATCTCATGGATGCGAGCACACCTTCAGCAGCTGAGGCTGTTAGGAATAGAGGCTGAGCTTGCCTCCCTGCTTCACTTTTCATTGCTCTCGGCCCCCTTTCCAGGGAGGAGGCACCTAAGCATTGGTTCAGGCTACCCAGACTCCAGAGCCAGACTTCTCAGGTTCAAACCCTGATTCTGCACTGACCAGCTATGTGACCTCGAACAGATCCTTACTATCTTTATGACTCTATTTCCTCTTCTGAAAAATGGGTATACCTCACCAAGTTGTTATCAGCTCCAAATGAGACGGTTTATGTAAAATAGCTTACATGATGTTTGACACAGAGTAAGTGTCCATCAGGGATGAAACAAGTTCTCTTTCCTGCTGCAAGGTTCTTGTTGCTTTGGAGAGTTGCAAAACGGGCCCCTCGCTGAAGGAAAAGACAAGATCTCTAGGCTTAGGCTGTTTTTTATTGTCTTCTCGACTTTCTTATTAGATGAAAGTTGCTTTAATTCTTGGAGGTTCAAGTAATGAAAATCAGAGCCCTAGCCTGAACTAGACATTATTAGTCTGCTTCCACAGCTTATCATTATTTTTAACATCTCCTTGTTCTAAAGTCATTCTAACAGTGTTATAGTTTGCATCAAGAAAACCTCCCGTGTTTTGGTTAGGGTCCTGGCAGGAAGCAGATGGTGCCCTGAAAATGTTTATCTGGAGAGAGCTTAATGAAGGGACCACCTACAGAGGAAGCAAGCACTGGAATCATAGAAGAGGGGCTGCCCAACAGGAGCTATGGCGACAGAAAGGACAGAGCCACTGTAGAGATTTGACCAAGCAGGGAGATAGGGAAGAATAAGTTCCCGGATCTGGTGCTGGTGTTTCCAACTGGCAGATCCTAGCCTGAGGCCAAAGGGCATGAAGCCCTGGGGAAGCAGCCCACAGAAGTCAGTCACCAGAGCAGATAGAATGGATCTGAGGTTGCAAGTGGGGAACAGGTGTGTTGGAATAGCCAGCACACGTGGTCCTCATGAGGAACTAACTGGCCCCTACACCAGAGTTTATACCAGAGACTCAAAGGCAAATCTGGGACTGGAGAATGAGGAAGGATGCTCTTATTCAACAAGAGGCAGTTTCCATGGCTACAGGGAGTGTAGAGGTATGGCTTTTTGGCAACCATCCTCTTTTTGGTTTGTTTGAGGCAGAGTCTCTGTCACCCAGGCTGGAGTCTGGTGGTGCAATCTCGGCTCACTGCAACCTCTGCCTCCCAGGTTCAAGTGATTTTCCTGCCTCAGCTTCCCGAGTAGCTGGGATTACAGGTGTGTGCCACCATGCCTGGCTACTTTTTGTATTTTTAGTAGAGACAGCGTTTCGCCATGTTGGTCAGGCTGATCTCAAACTCCTGACCTCAGGTGATCCGCCTGCCTTGGCCTCTCAAAGTGCTAGGATTACAGGTGTGAGCCACCACACCGAGCCCCATCCTCTTTTACAGTAGTAATAGTTATAGATAGCATTTAATGAGTGTCTGCTGTGTGCCAGCATATGAGGTGTATGATCTCTGGTTTTCACAGCAGTGCTGCGAGGCCAGTGTCATTCTCCCCATTTCCTAGTTGACACCGAGTCTGAGAAAGGTAAAGCAACTTGTTAAGAGAACACCACTGAGAAATGGATGACCTGAATTTCAGTGAAACTTCCAAACCCTTTTCCAGCCAGTTTCCAAACCTGGCAGTGCCTCAAGTCACCGTAGTTAATTTATTTGCTATGTTACCCCCCAGACTTTCTGTACAGATGTGTATAGAGGATGCATACGAGCATATATACAAGCGATTTAAAACAAGATGTGTAGCAGGCAGAGCTTGAGGATAAAGCTCATTTGTCCTTAACAGATACGCATGTTTACAGATAACTGCTGTGTACCCACAGTATTATGTTCTGTAAACAAGTTTCTGGGCATTTTACTTTGAAATCTCCCTATTCTTTAGTAATCAAGCTGGGACCCAGGATGGCCCAGGTGCTAGGGAATGCTTCCATCTGCTTTGACGATGCAGTCTTCCTTCACATCTCACCTCCATCTGCCCTCCAGGCCCAGAGGTGACAGGTGGTATATCTCCATGAGCCTGGGAAAGGAGAGGCAGTGAAGTGAGTCGTCAGAGAGCAGCTCCGTAGGCCGTGGAGTCAGTGTCTGGATGCATCCTGAGCTGTGGTAACCTATGAGGCTCTTCTAGAACATCCTGACGTGTGCAAACAGGGTAGAGTTCTGGCTTTGAAAAGTCTTTAACTCATCCTGGGTCCCAGAATAGGAGGAGGAGAAGGAAAGACAAAGTTTAGGAGAATGAACAAGTATTTTTCAATCTGTGACATTTCTCCATTTATGCCAGTAGCAGGGAATTTAAAAATGCTTTCAGTTGTCCAGGCGTGGTGGCTCGTGCCTGTATTCCCAGCACTTTGGGAGGCTGAGGTGGGTGGATCACTTGAAGCTAGGAGTTTGAGACCAGCTTGACCAACATGGTGAAACCCCATCTCTACTAAAAATACAAAAATTAGCTGGGCGTGGTGGCGTGCCTGTAATTCCAGCTCCTTAGGAAGCTGAGGCAGGAGAATCGCTTGAACCCGGGAGGCGGAGGCTGCAGTGAGCCGAGATCGTGACACCGAACTCCAGCCTGGGTGACAGAGTGAGACTTGGTCTCAAAAAAAAAAAAAAGAAAAGGAAGAAAAAAATGCTTTCAGTTGAGCTATTGAGAGCTCCTCCAGCCAGGTGATGCCCTGCCCTCTGCCTGGCACCAGGCTTGTGGCAGTGCCAACCTCTAGGAGTGCCCTGCTTTGAGGCTGGATGGTTCCAGTTGGGGAAACTGAATCCCCCTGGGGTTATGGCACAGATTCTCATCAGTCTGTCCTCCGGGTAAGTCATTTCTTCAGAGCTTTACTTACTTATTTGTAAAACGGAACTGAGCGATCCTGCTCAGTCAGGGTGACGGTACATATGAATGTGTTTCGTACAGTGCAAAGTGCTATAGGAATAAAAAAATCTTAATTTAGTATCTCTTTGCTTCATTTCCATTTGATATGGGACATAAGGATAATTACTGTCCACTCCTCTGTTACCCCCAAAGAGAGCTGTTACCCAGACTATAGCATGTGGAATGAGATCTGAGAAGGGCTTTGCATTTCTCAGTAGCAAGCGGTAAATACAGAGACGCTGTGGGGAGTTCGGTGTGACTGGTTTCTGTGCTTGGGGAACCTTGGGAGGAACTGCCTTGGGGAGATGTTTGTCATTGTCCCCCTCTGCCCCCGTGCCCCTTAGCATTGCAGAGGGTGTTAGAGGGTGAAGAGCTCCTTGGAATTGCAGCCTCATCTGGAGCTCCCTCAGCTGAGCTGGGCTTTTCCTGGTGAGAGCACAGTGTGTCAGGGTAACCACTGGGCACCTCATGTTCTGTGAGTCACCTCTTGTTTGGAGAGGGATTGCGGTGCTCTGGGCCCAGCCTATTTGCCTTGGCCCCCTTGCTTGGTAGTGGGCTGCCGAGAGCAGAGCCTCAGCCTCCTCCCTGTCACCTGCGGCAGAGTTCTGCCGGGATCTGGCAGCCCCGCAGGGCAATCTAATTCCCAGCGTAATCGTGGAGGGAAAGACTCTGATCAGCCTACACTTTTTTTCTCATTTTCTCACCAAGGGGATAATTAGTAGGAAGGCAAACAAATCCCCTCACCTTGGTTAAATCACAGGGTGTGGGGGGCAGAGCTGGAGAGTAGTGTTGATGTTAGCTCTGAGGTCTGCTCTCAAGAGCAGACGGCAGGAGAAGATCCCAAACAACATTTCACTCCACTCTTACCTCTCATCTCCACAGGTGTCTCCTTTGTCTAGACAAGGTGGGCACACCCTGCCATTTTCACCAGTCAGTGTAGCTCTGTAATGCCACTAGGTTCATGTGGGTTGGTGAACAGTAAGAGGGTTGAGGGAATAAAAGCAAACCTTGTGCCTTTGAAGTTCATTCCAACCAGGGAAGAGAAAACACGTGAATGCTTGCACACAAGCTGCTCTTAAGTAGTAGGCTTTGGTTGGGTTCTTTTTTATTTTTATTTTGAGACAGAGTCTCACTCTGTCACCCAGGCTAGAGTGTAGTGGCATGGTCTCGGCTCACTGCAACCTCCACCTTCCGGTTTCAAGTGATCCTCCCATCTCAACCTCCTGAGTACCTGGGACCACAGATACGTGCCACCATGTCTGGCTAATTTTTGTATTTTTAGTAGAAATGGGGTTTCACTATATTGGCCAGGTTGGTCTTGAACTCCTAACCTCAGGTGATCTGCCCACCTCGGCCTCCCAAAGTGCTGGGATTATAGGCATGAGCCACTGCGCCTGTCCAAGTTCTCTTTTACGCATAAGAAAAGTATAGATTTAAGTGTAGGATTAGAATGCTCAGATATGTGTAAACTGAGGAATGTCAAGACTGGATGAAGCACATAGCAGGTGTTTAATAATTGTTTAATATATCCTTGAATGGATAGCTTGAGATTGCAGGTGGTGTTGTGCCAAACCCCTATCAACTCTAGTGGGGATGGCATCAGGTTCAAGAGGCTGAAGAAAAGACCCAGGGCCAGCAAACAAGACATGGGCCTTTATTGGAGGCTTACATGCAGGGAAGAGAGTCCAGTGGCGGGAGACTGGACAGAACAGCAACCACTTGCAAAAAGCATGCAGTTTATATAGCATTTTCAGTTAGCACCATTTTGCTAACTACCTCCACCTGGCAACCTTTATTCAACCCAGAACTTGGGGCCTTGATCCACTGTATAGCCTGTGTTCCTTGGGATGGGCTGGGGGCTCAGATGTTCCTCATAGACAAGGAACAAATCCCCAAGTTGGCTACGCCAGGATTCCTTAGCTCAACACACACATTCACGTGTGTCTGCCATACGGGGTCCTTCTCAGGCTATGCTTATGTTATTGCTATCAGGTGGATTTGCCATACAGGTGGCTAAAATCATCTGCATCCCTGACATTTGTATCCCACTTGAACTTAAGAGTCCAGCATTTCCCAAAGTGTGTCCCATGCAGAAGGCCAAAGAGATCCAGATGCTGAGGCCAGCATGTTAGGTCATGCTGTGCCCCCTTTGTTGGAGATTTATAACATGTATTAGCTTATTAAAGACTTTGAAAATTCCTGAAGTTATATGTATGTAGATGTATAATTTATATTTATATACATGTAATGTATACACACACACACACATATATACATTTAGCTTTTCATTAACCTCTACTCCCTACTTGGTCAGATAGTGGTGTTCAGAAACCCAAACATACATAAATTGGCAAATCTGACTTGGAAGTACAGGCCATTTTAGCTGTGTTTTCTAACACTGCTAAAGTGTTAGAGAGCTAGGGAAACCAGAAAGAAATATTTTGACAACCTACCTGTATTAGTTAACTTTATAAAGTTAGCCTTACTTTGTCTCTTGCTCTGCTAAACCTCTTGGCCTTTTTAAAAAATATAAAATTCTAGATTCAGCAGACTCAAAACTATTTTGCCAAACTTTCTTTGTATTTAAACCCCCATAGGCTTTAAAACAAATTTAGACCAGATGTTCTTGATTCATTTGCATTTAACGGATCACAGTGGACTTCTGCCAGAGCAGTAGGATATCCCTAGAGATTTTGAACTCAGTTTTTTTCTCAGAAACAAGTGTTTGTATTCCATTTGGATTTTAGAGTCCAGCATTTCCCAAAGGGTGTCCCAAAGTGATTTCCCAAAGTGAGTAGAGAGTTGTGGCCTGCGGAACCTCAAATTTTTGTGACAACTACTTTTTAGACGCTCAGAAAGGTTCTCTTGTCATTATTTATTAAGAGCGTCACCTGGGCTGCATGTCTCTGTACAAGATATAACATGTTTCTCTGTTGCCTGTTTTGCTGTCATCCTGCTGCAGCTCATAGAGCTGCAAACCAGAGTGGGGCCCAGATTCACAGGTAAACAGTAATTACCATTGTGCTTGATGGGATTACAGGAGATTTTTGTCATTCTTAAGGCACATCTCTATTTTATGATATTTTTTAACCTTGAATATATTTTGCTTGGAAAACAAAAACAAGTTAACTAATTTTTAAAATTCTTTCTCCTAGCTACAAAAGTCAGAGATACTCATCTTCTTCCTGAACAGTATTTTCCTTCCTTAAAATGGAAGAACAGCAGAGCAGTTTTTTAAAACAAATCATCTTTTCACTGTTTCGTTAACAAATACAAATTTGGCCTCATTTCTGTTCTCATGTATTTTTGTCTTCATTTGTTGTGCATTTTAGATTTTAATCCTTATTAAAACCAAAAAACTCTAATGATTGCTTTGTTTGAAGCTTTTTCCAGGAGGTTCAAAAGTTTCTCAGAAACACATATATTGAGTTCTTACCATTTATCAGTTACTGAGAATACAGAGAAAACTAAGCTATGTGATATTTTCCCATGAGGAAGTGATAATCTACAAACAGCTTTTTTTTTTTTTTTGCCATTAAAAGGATTTTTATATGTAATTTGTAAAATTGTTTCTATGTGTCATTGTTTCTACTATGTGCCAGGAATGTCCTATATACTTTATATATATATAATCTCATTTAATCTTCACAATTTAAAAGTACATATTGCTGTCCCATTTTATGAGTTCAGAGCCAACAGCTCAAGAGGTTAAATGATTTGTCAAAAGTCACACAAATAGAAAAGTAGTTGGGATTCAACCCAAATCCCTCCTGGGCTCATCCTGCGCTATGCCTGGTGTACTGTGGGAGGCTGGTGTTTGTGAACACAGTCACTTGCTGGAAGGAGCAATTATAGAGAGCCTTCCCCAGATGCAGTGCTGCCTCCGTTGCATTTCCCAGGAGCAATATACAACCCCCCTCATGTGCTTATTTTACTGGACTGCAATTCTTTGTTTAGGAGTCCTCTGCTGGACCGAGACCTTTGTGGAAGCAGGAACCACCTCCATTGTATATCCCCAGCATGTTGCCTGGCACATTGAAATTACACAGTGGATCTTTGTGGAATAAATTAATCTTTTTTTAATTTAAAAATTTAAAATTGTGAGTAGATAAATTATATGTATTTATGGGGTACAAAGTTATGTTATGATTTTTTAATATAATGTGGAACAATTAAATCAATTAACATATCTATCACCTTAAATACTTATTATTTTTTGTGGTGAGAAGACTTGAAATGTATTCTCTTAGCAATTTTCCAGTCTAAAATACAGTATTAGTCACTGTATTCATCACACCGTGTAATATATTTTCAAGAAATAAAAACCTTATTACTACTGTCTCATTGAGGCTTTGTACCATTTGACCAGCATCTACCCATTCCCTGCATCTCCCCAGGCTCTGGTAACCACCATTCTACTTTCTGCTTCTTTAAGTTCGGTTGTTCTACATTCCACATATAAGGGAGAACATGTAGTACTTATTTTTCTGTGCCTGGCTTATTTCACTTAGCATAATGTTATTCACGTCCATCCATGTTGTTGCAAATTACAAAATATTTTTCTTTTTAAAGGCTAAATAGTATTTCATTGTGTATATATTCCACATTTGCTTCATCCATTCATCCACTGATGGACACTTAGGTTGATTCCATAACTTGTGTATTGTTTAATAGTGCTGTAGTGAGCATGGGCATGCAGACATCCCTTTGACATACTGATTTCAAATCTTTTGAGTAACCCAGAACTGGGATTGCTGGATCATATTGTAATTCCATTTTTAGTTTTATGAGGAGCCTTTTTCATAATGGCTGTACTAAATTACATTCCCACCAACATTATACAAGGGTTCCCTTTTCTCCACATCCTCACCAACACTACTGATATTTAATCTTTTTGATAATGCCATTCTGACAGGTGTGAGGTGATATCTCATGGTGGTTTTAATTTGCGTTTCCCTAATGGTTATTGATGTTGCATATTTTATATGTATATATATTTATATATATATGTATTTGCATGTTAGCCTTTTGTATGTCTTCTTTTGAGAAATGTCTTTCAGGTCCTTTGCCTATTTTAAAATCAGATGATTTGTTTTCTTTCTATAGAGTTGTTTGAGTTTCTTATATATCTTGGATATTAATCCCTTATCAGATGTGTGGCTCGCAAATATATTCTCCAAATTCATAGTTTGTCTCTTCCCTCTGTTGTTTCCTTTGTTGTACAAAAACTTATTTTGATTTAATCCCATTTGTCTTTTTTATTTTGTTGCCTGTGCCTTTGGGGTCAAATGTAAAAAATCATTGCCTAGACCAATATTGTCTAGTTTTTCCCTTATGTTTTCTTCTAATAGTTTTACAGTTTCAGGTCTTATGTTTAAGCCTTTAATCCATTTTGAGTTGATTCTGTATATGGTGTGAGATACGGGTCTAATTTTATTCTGCATGTGGATATCCAGTGTTACCAACACTATTTATTGAAGAGATGATTCTTTTCCTAAGGTGTTGGCACCTTTGTCAAAAATCAAATGACTGTACATGTGTGGGTTCATTTCTGGGCTTTCTGTTCTGTTCCATT
This sequence comes from Rhinopithecus roxellana, assembly GCF_007565055.1. NCBI lineage: Eukaryota > Metazoa > Chordata > Mammalia > Primates > Cercopithecidae > Rhinopithecus > Rhinopithecus roxellana. Next base: position 139,571,669 of record NC_044553.1, on the reverse strand, counting down.
GGTTAATGAGTCTATTTTTATGCTAGTATTATGCTCTTTTAATTTCTATATCCTTGTAGTATAGTTTCAAGTCACGTAGTGTGATACCTCCAACTTCTGTTGTTTTTGCTTATGACAGCTTTGGCTATTTGGTGTTTGTTTTGTTTTTAAGTCAATGTGGAATTTTAGGATTGTTTTCTATTTCAATGAAAAATGACGTTGGAATTTTGATAGGGATTGCACTGATTCTGTAGATTACTTTGAGTAGTATCGTCATTTTAACAATATTAATTCTTCTAATCCATGAGCACAAGATATCTTTCCATTTATTTGTATCTTCTTAAATTTATTTCGTCAGTGTTTTATAGTTTTCACCTCTTTGGTTAAATTTATTCCTTTTTTGTAGATGTTGTAAATGGGATTGTTCTCTTGATTTCGTTTTCAGAACATTTGTTGGTGTATAGAAAAAGTACTGATTTTTGTGTGTTGATTTTGTGTCCTGCAACTTTATTATGTATATTTATTAGTTATGACAGTTTATGGGTGGAATCTTAAGTGTTTTCTATATGTAAGATTATGTTATCAACAAACAGTGACAATTTCATATCCTCCTTTTCTAATTGGATGCCTTTTATTTCTTTCTCTTGCCTAATTTCTCTAAGGATTTTCAATACTATGTGGAATAGAAGTGGCAAGAGTGGGCATCCTTGTCTTGTTCTAGGACTTAGGGAAAAGAGTTTCAGTTTTTCACTGTTAAATATAATGTTAGCTGTGTGTTTATCACATATGGCCTGTACTGTGTTAAGGTACATTCCTTTCATACCTAATTTGTTATTTTTTTATTATTAAAGAATGTTGAGTTTTGTCAAATGTTTTTGCTGCATCTAATGAGATGATCATATGTTTTTTATCTTTTATTTTGTTAATGTGATTATCAAATTTATTGACTTGCATATATTGAAACATCTTTGCATCCCAGGGATAAATCCCACTTAATTATAGGTGAATGATTATTTTAATGTGCTATTAAATTTAGTTTGCCAGTATTTTGTTGAGGATTTTGGAATTTATGTTCATGAAGGATCCTTTGCTATAGTTTCCTTTTCTTGTAATGTCCTTGTTTGGCTTATAAGAAGAGCTATGCTGGCCTCTTAAAAGAGTTTGGAAGTGTTTTCTCTTTAATTTTTTTAAAGAGTTTGTGAGGATTGGGATTCTTCTTTATTTAAAAACAATTTTTTTAAGACAAGGTGTTACTCTGTTGCCAAGGCTGGAGTATAGTGGCATGAAGACGGCTCACTGCAGCCTCAACCTCCCAGGATTGAGCGATCCTCTGCCCTCGGCCCCCCATGTGGTTGGGACAACAGGTGTGCACCACCACACCTGGCTAATGGCAGACTTCAGCAGTAAAGCCATTGGGCCCTGGAACTTTTCTTTGATGGAAGTTTTTTTTTTTTTTTTTTTTAATCACTGGTTCTGTCTCCTTATTGGTTATTGGTCTGCTCAGATTTTGTATTTCCTTGTGATTCAATCTTGGTAGATTACATTTGTTAGGGAATTTATCCATTTCTTCCAGGTTATCCTATTTTTTGGCATGTAATTATAATATTCTCTTAATATCCTTTGTATTTCTGTGATCAGTTGTAATGTCTCCCCTTTCACTTCTCATTTTATTTACTTGTGTCTTCCATTTTTTCTTAGTCTAGTTAGAAGTTCGTCCATGTTATTTTTTCAAAAAATCACCTCTTCGTTTCATTAATCTTTTGTATTTTTCTAGTCTCTGCTTCATGTATTTCTGCTTTGAGCTTTATTATTTCTTATTTCTGTTGACATCAGGCTTAGTTTGTTCAGCTTTCTCTATTTTCTTGAGGTGTACATTAAATTACTACTTGCGATATTCCTTATTTTTTTTGATGTAGGCGTTCATTGCAATAAACTTTTCTCTTAGAACTGCCTTTGCCACTCCCATAAGTTGTGGTACATTGTATTTCTGTTTTTGTTTGTCTCAAGATATGTTTAAATCCTTTTAGTTTCTTCTTTGATCCATTGGTTGTTCAGAGTCATGTTGTTTAATTTCTATATATTTGTGAATTTTCTGAACTTCTCCATGTGATTGATTTCTATTTGTTTACATTGTGGTCAGAAAACACTCTTGATATGATTTCAGTCTTCTTTAATTTAAAAAGACTTGTCTTGTGACCCACCATATGATCTATACTGGATAATGTTCTGGATGTGCTTGAGAAGAATGTATATTCTGTTGCTGTTGGATGGAATGTTCTGTATATGTTTGCTAGGTCCATTTGGTCTAAAGTGTTGTTCAAGTCCAGTGTTTCCTTATTACTTTTCTGTCTGGTTAATCTGCCCATTATTGAACATAGAGTATGAAGTCCTATATGATTATTGTATTGCAATACGTCTTTCCCTTCAATCTTTTAATATTTGTTTTATGTATTTAGGTGCTTCGATATTGGGTGCATATGTATTTATAATCATTGTATTCTCTTGATGAATTGGCCCTTTATGTTTTTTTTTTTTTTTTTTTTTTTTTTTAGTAGAGACGGGGTTTCACCGTGTTAGCCAGGATGGTCTCGATCTCCTGACCTCGTGATCCGCCCGTCTCGGCCTCCCAAAGTGCTGGGATTACAGGCTTGAGCCACCGCGCCCGGCCTAATTGGCCCTTTAATCATTATATAATGTCCTTCTTTGTCTCTTCTTACAGTTTTTGACATAAGGTCTATTTTGCCTGATATAAGTGTAACTATCCCAGCACTCTTTTGGTTTCCATTTGCGTGGAATATCTTTTTCTATTCCTTTACTTTCAGTCTATGTGTGTCTTTAAAAGGGAGGTGACCCAGCATATAGGTGGGTCTTATTTTTTCATCCATTCCATCACTCTATGTCTTTTTATTGAGTAATTTAATCAATTTACATTCAAGGTAAGTATAGATAGGTAAAAACTTACCATGCCATTTTATTAATTGCCTTCTGGTTGTTTTGTAGATTATTTTCCTATCTTTCTTCTGACTTCATTTGTGATTTTATGGTTTTCTGTAGTGGTATGCTTTGATCCTTTGTACTTTTGTTTTGCTCTTCTACTAAAGATTTTTTGCTTTGTGATCACCAAGAGGCTTACCTAGAACATCTTGTACTTCAGACCGCCTTATTTCAAGTTTATGATAACTTTGATTGTATATAACAACTCTACATGTTTACTCCTCCCTCCCCCCACACCTTCTGGTTTTAATGTCAGAATTTATATTATTTTGTAATGGGTATCCTTTGACAATTTATGTTAGCTATAGTTGTTATTAATAGTTTTGTCTTTTAACCCTTAATGCTAGAGATAAAATTGCCTTAGACATCATCATTATAGTACATTTAGAGTATTCTGAATATGGCTCTGCTTTACTTATAGCATTGGGTCTTGTGCTTTCGTAATTTTTACATTATTTATTACTTAACAGCAGCTTTTTGCTTCAACTTTTAAAAACTTCACTTATCATTACCTATAAGGTAGGAGTACTGGCAATGAACTCCCTTAGCTTTTGTTTGTCTGGAAAATTTTTTATTTTTCCCTCATTTCAGAGAAAGCTTTGTTGAGCAAAGCATTCTTGGTTGGCAGATTTCTTTTTTACTTCAGCACTTTGAATATATCATCCCACTCTCTTCAGGCCTACAGAGTTTCTGCTGAGAAATTGATTATAGTTGTATTGGGACCCCTTTGTATGTGATGTATTTCTTATCTCTTGGTGCTCTCATAATTTTTTATTTGTCTTTAATTTTTGATCATTTGATTATGTGTCTTTGTGAACTCCTCTTTGGGTTGAATTTTGTTGGAGACTTCTGCACTTCCTGTACCTGGATGTTGTCATCTTTCCTCAGGTTAGAGAAATTTTCAACTATTATTTTTTTAAAATATGCTTTCTGGCTCCCTTTCTTTCTTCTCCTTCTTGAATTTCTATAATGTGAAGGTTAGGTGTCTTGATGGTACCTCATCCATAAGTCCTGTAGGCTTTCTTCATTCTTTTGCATTCTTTTTTTTTCCTCTTCTGAATGGATAATTTCAAATGTTCTGTCTTTGAGTTCACTCATTCTTTCTTCCATTTAGTCAAGCCTGCTGTTGAAGTGTCCTGTTGCATATTTTTTTTTTTCTGAGACGGAGTCTCATTCTGTAGCCTAGGCTGGAGTGCAGTGGCGTGATCTCTGCTCACTGCAACCTCCGCCTCCTGGGTCCTGGTTCAAGCAGTTCTCCTGCTTCAGCCACCCAAGTAGCTGGGATTACAGGAAGACGCCACCATGCCTAGCTAATTTTTGTATTTTTTTTTTTTTTTTTTTTTGAGACCGAGTCTCGCTTTGTCGCCCAGGCTGGAGTGCAGTGGCGCGATCTCGGCTCACTGCAATTTCTGCCTCCCGGGTTCACGCCATTCTCCTGCCTCAGCCTCTGGAGTGGCTGGGACTACAGGCGCCCGACACCAAGCCCGGCTAATTTTTTGTATTTTTTTTTACTAGAGACGGGGTTTCACCGTGTTAGCCAGGATGGTGTCGATCTCCTGACCTCGTGATCTGCCCGTCTCGGCCTCCCAAAGTGCTGGGATTACAGACTTGAGCCACCGCGCCCGGCCTAATTTTTGTATTTTTATTAGAGACAAGACTTCACCATGTTGGCCAGGCTGGCCTTGACCTAGTGACCTCATGATCTGCCCGCCTCGACCTCCCAAAGTGCTGGGATTACAGGTGTGAGCCACCATGCCCAGCCTCTGTTGCATTTTTCACTTCAGTAACTGTGTTCTTTATCTCTAGGATTTCTATTTTTTGTTGTTGTTTCTATTTCTTTGTCAAAATTCTCATTCATGTATTATTTTCCAAATTTTATTTCATATTTATCTATATATTCTTGTCATTTACTGAACTTTTTAGAGAGGATTATTCTGAATTTTTTGTCTGTCATTTCATAGATCCCCCTTTCTTTTGGGCCCATCATTGGAGCTTTGTTCGTTTCTTCTGGAGGTGTCATGATTTCCTAAGTCTTTGTAATCCTTGTGTTCGTGCATTGAAATCTGTGTATTTGAGGATGCAGCCAACTTTTCTGGCTGTTAAGGCGTTCTTTTGCAGAGGTAGGCCTTCACTGTTTAGTGAATCTGATAGGACAACTGGTAAGGACCCTGGGAAGAACTTGCTTTCAGATACTCTAGATGGCTGGGCTACTGCCTTTGTCTTGCATTTGGATGGGGTAGTTGGCTGGGCTCCGGTATCTGGTGAGACCACTGGCTGACCTCTGCAGTCAGGCTGAGCTGCTGGATGGACCCTGTAGTCACCTCAGATTGGGCCAGGCCACAGGGTGCATTCCCTGGCCAGGTGATACCACTCTTTGAGTTTAGCAGCTAGACAGGGTTGCAGGAGAAGCCCAGAGATCAGGTGGAGCTTCTGATCAGGAAATATAGGACAAGCTGCTTTGTTTTCCTCTGCTTTTCTCAGTGTAAATACATAGTTGAGGTTTGCCTCTTTGCTCTGTGGGGCCTTGGAGTGGGCTCTGAGGCTGGGTTGAGAACTGTTCAAACTCTTAGGTATGGCAGATCAGCTTTGTGGGTGGGCTATGCTGTTAGCTAGTAACTCTGATAGGGAGCCACCACTGGCAAGTACACAGAGCTACCACCAAGGTCTACATGCCTGGTTGCTGTGGGCTCTGCTTTCTTGCTTTGTTTCTACCTGACCCCCGGTGTTTTAGATGAATGGTTTCCTTCTGGACACAGGTCTTGGTGGAGGTTGAAATGACCATGGGCTTCCTGGGAAGTGTTTGAGAATCCTAGGGAAGCTGGGTGTCTGTCTCTGATTCTCTTTTTCCTCTGTAGAAAACGTGGTTCCAAGGAGAATCCACTCTTTGGCCCTGTGCCAACCTGGAGGGAGAGGGAGGAGTGAAGTGATTAAAGTGAGTCTATTTCTCTTACCCTTTCCATGAGGTTTTCATTTCATCCTGTGGACCGTGTAGGTGACTGAGATTTGTTCCAATTTGCGGGGTTTCACCTAGGTGTTCCTGTCTGTGGATAGTTGCTAGTTGAACTCTTTGTCGGGGGTAGTGAAGCGGGGACCTCCCATTCTGTCATCTTGTTAATGTCCTAAATTCAATTTTCTGATATAGAGCTAGAAGACCTTCATTTCCAAACCTTTTCTCTAATCACCTAGGCTTAAGTGTATTTGCTCACCGAAATGTATTTTCATGACTGGTAAGAATTAAAAGAGAACACATGGATGTGACTAGTGTGGAAATAAAACTTTTCCCCATGTTTTCAAATGTTAGACTATTATCCAATAGTTTCCATTTTTTTCCTGTTCTTACTTGAATTTTACTGTCATCTTTTAATTTTTTTTTAATTAATACATGTAGATGTGTGGAGGTGCAGTGGAAGAATGTTCTGTAAGTTTACATATTTCAGAATATTACTCTTCTATACATTCTTTGACCAAAATAACCATATTTTTCTTCCCTATTTATTCACCTCAAAGACTGCAAATATGGTGACTTGGGGAAAGCTTTTCCATGATATTGAAATATATTCTTGTAGTTACTGAACCATCTGTGTGGAGCAAAATCTAAGAAAGAGCAACAGAGTTTAAGATGCTGTGTTCCAAAAGGGCGGTATAAACGAGATATTTTGGAAGCTCTTATAAAACTTGTAGTCTCTAACCAGAGATTGTTGCAAGTCCCTTTCAGAATTGCTAATGTGTTTATACCGAAGAGGAGGTGACAACTGTAATGCTTTTTATTGATTATCTTCTGTGATGTTCTTTTTAGTGTTACGATCCTTCTTTAACAGATGAGGACACCAATGCCCAGAGTCACACTTTAGTCAAGTGCTAAAATTAAGACTGACATCCAGGCTTGTCAGCACTATGCAGCTCTGTCCCTCCTGTGGCTCGGCCCGCGGGAAGGGTCACTCCTCTGTTCCCAATCCTATAGGGCAGAGTTTAAGATGCTGTGTTTTATCAGTTCCAATCAGGTGATTCAAACTAGATATGGAACCACTTAGAATCCAGAGGGCCCATGAACTTGGATGATTTACATCTTTATGGTCTCCAGCTCCTAGGGAGGTTAATGAGATGAGCATGTCCCTCAATTATGGATGTAGACAACAAACCCCAGTAACATTAGCAGTACCTTCCACTTAGTCACCAACAGAAAGCATAGATGCCTCCATAGCACATTATAGTTGTGACAGATATCTTAAGATAGCCTTTATCTTTTACGGTTGCTACTTGGAAATCATGGTAGTTCTTGGCTCTATTATTGGTTGTATTAGTAGTAGTATTAGCCATAATAATGGTAGCATTATTATGGTTGTTATAATGGTAATACTACCATTAATCATAATAGTATTAATATGTTAATAAAGAAGTGCTGATATTGTTATATCAGAAACTCATGAAGTTGGTTTTTAATATTAGATAAGTATTTTAATATATACTTTCTTTTTAAGTTGTATGTATTTGTTCATGTATTTGACACATTGTCTTGAGAAGGCATCCTAGGCTTTAGGAGACTGACAAACGGTCGATAGCGCAAAACAGCCAAGAATCCCTGCTTTGCTTACACCTCTGATGCTTATACAATGAAGCAAAGACTCTGTGGATCTAATGTCTAATGCCAACTATTCCTTTATTCAAGAAATGAGGAACTACTGTGTTCCAGCCACTAGGCTGGAACCTCATACCAGCCAGAGGTCAGGGCAGTATCCAGGCAAGAGATGGTGGCCTGGACTGGGGAACTGGACTAGGTTAGAAAAAAACTGAACAGATTTAAAAGGGATTTAGCATTTTGAATGGACAGAATCTGTATCAAACTCTTTCCCCCATTATCCTTCAAAAATTTGCATCTTTGTGCCTCTACTGCTGCTTTCACCTTAATAACTCCATTTTTGTCCACATGACAAAGACCTACTGATTATATAAGATCAAATTAAAATAATGTTTTCTCTCACACAGTTCTTACTTTGTGCCAAGTACGATCCTAAAGAAAACATTCAAAGTAAGCTATCCCAAGCAGGTTCTCTCATGAGTTTTGCTCCGTGTCACAGTTGCTGTCACCTCTTATTTTAGGAGAGCTCTTGGCATAGATGTTATCTCCGTAACAAACTCTTCAGTCCTCCAGGGCAGTAGTGTTTTCATTTCTGGATTGTCCTCACAGTCTGGTTTCCAGCATAATGCTTGGAATTAGGGAAGTGTCCAGTGAATTTTGTAAAGCTGTATTTCCCATTTTTCCCACATTGTATCAGCATTGTCCCTTGCCTCCCGCCAGGAAAAAAAAAAAAAAAAAAAAAGAGCTTACCTCAAAATACCTTAGTCTCAAGCACTTGAGTCTAGAAAGAGAATTGAGAAAAATGGAAAGTAGTTCCTCCGGTCATAATTCTGAACCTGTTTTACTGAATATTTTAAATGTAGATAGCATTTCAAATAATCATCAGATTCACCCATGAAAGATGGTGTCTCGGCCGGGCGCGGTGGCTCAAGCCTGTAATCCCAGCACTTTGGGAGGCCGAGACGGGCGGATCACGAGGTCAGGAGATCGAGACCATCCTGGCTAACACGGTGAAACCCCGTCTCTACTAAAAAAAAAATACAAAAAAACTAGCTGGGCGAGGTGGCGGCGCCTGTAATCCCAGCTACTCGGGAGGCTGAGGCAGGAGAATGGCGGGAACCCGGGGGGCGGAGCTTGCAGTGAGCTGAGATCCGGCCACTGCACTCCAGCCCGGGCGGCAGAGCGAGACTCCGTCTCAAAAAAAAAAAAAAAAAAAAAAAAAGAAAGATGGTGTCTCTAGCTTTAAGTAGTTTCCCAGATGAGTAATTTAACACCACTGATTTAAATGACATTAGAAATTGCTCACTGAATCTCTTGTGCAAAGTCAGGGCTTCAAAAAGATTTATGAGCTATGCTTTTTAAAGATAAAATGTTAACATGCGCTCAACAAAGTATCAATGGACATTAAGTGGTCAAGCCATGGTAGCTGGTACAGAGTACCCCGGCCAGTGTTTATTATTAATTTATTAACCCCAAAACCTCTGGAAATAAGTCTTCCTTTTTGGTTTTAGAATCATAATGAGTTTTGATTTCTGTAAGCATCTCAGAGCTTTAAAGTTAGAAGAAACTTAAGAGATTATTTAGTCGAATTTCCACATTTTACGGGTAAGAAAGCCAAGGCCTAGAAGTTTTAGGAGCAGAGCCAGGCCTTGTAATTCCTTGCCTCCCACCCATTCTGTGAATTGTTTAAAAACTTAAGAGATTGACTGGGCGCAACTGATTATTTTTCATTTCATTCCTCTCTGAAAGTTTTTTTCTTTTTTCTTCCTCTGAATTAAACAATGGACTGCCTTTCTTAAGGATTCAATTCAGTCATGCAGAAAGTTAAAAGCAGTGGAGCCAATGGAGATGGAGGCCCTCAGAGCCTGGAAAACACTTTTTCTTTCTCTTACAATTTTTTTATTGATGCGTAATGTTTGTATGTATGTATGGGGTATATGTGATATTTTAATACATGCATACAGTGTATAATAATCAAGTTAGGGTATTTAGGGTATCTGTCACCTTTATCATTTCTTTGTGTTGGGAGCATTTCACATATTCTCTCTAGGTATTTTCAAATATACAGTATATTATTGTTAACTGTAGTCATCCTACCAAACAGAACTTGTTCCTTCTATCTAACTGTATGCTTGTAGCCATTAACCACCCTCTCTACATACCCTTTCAAGTCTCTGATAGCTATGATTCTACTCACTACCTCCATGAGATCAACTTTTTCAGCTCCCACAAATGAGTGAGAACTTGCCCGTTTGTCTTTCCGTGCCTATCTTATTTCACTTAACGTAATGACCTCCAGTTCCATCCATGTTGCTGCAAATGTCAGGATTTCCATCTTTTTGGCTGAATAATATTCCATTGTGTATGTATGCCACATTTCCTTTATCTATTCATCCATTGATGGACACTTAGGTTGATTCCATATCTTGGCTATTGTAAATAGTGATACAATAAACATGGGGGTGCTGATACACCTTTGATATACGGATACCCTTTCCTTTGGTTAAATACCCAGTAATGGTATTGCTGGATCATATAGTAGTTTTAGTTTTAGTTTTTTGAGAAATCTCCACACTGTTTTCATTAATGGCTGTACTAATTTACATTCCCACCAGCAGTATTGCCCCTTTCTCACTCTGCTGGCCAGCATTTGTTATCTTTTGTCTTCTTGATAATATCATACTGATGGGGGTAAGATGTCTCATTGTGGCTTTGATTTGCATTTCCCTGATGATTTGTGATATTTAGCATTTTTTTCATATGCCTGTTGGCCATTTGTGTGTCTTCTTTTGAAAAGTGTCTGTTTGATCCTTTGCCCACTTTTTAATGGGAAATTTGGTTTTCTGCATTTAAGTTGTTTGATTTCCATATATATGCTGAATGTTAGTCCCTTTTCAGATGAATAGTTTGAAAATGTTTTTTCCCGTTCAATAGGTTGACGCTTTGCACTATTATTATTTCCTTTAACTGTGCACAAGCTTTTTAGTTTGACATAGTCCCATTTGTCTATTTTTGTTTTTGTTACCTATGCTTTTGAGGTCTTAGCTATAAAATCTTTGCCTAGACCAATGCCCTGGAGTGTTTCTGCTACTTTTTTCTAGTCATTTTGTAGTTTCGGGTGTTAGGTTTAAGTCTAATTTATTTTGAGTTGATGTTTGTGTATGGATAGAGATAGGGATCTAGTTTCATTCTTCTGCATGTAGATATCCACTTTTCACAGCACAATTTATTGAAGAAGGTGTCCTTTCCCCAATGTATGTTCTTAACACCTTTGTTGAAAATCAGCTGGCTGTAAATATATGGATTTATTTCTTGGCTCTTTCCATTGGCCTTATGGGTCTGTTTTTATACCATTACCATGCTGTTTAGTTACTATAACTTTGAAGAATATTTTGAATTTAAGGTAGTATGATACCTTCAGATGATTCTTTTTGCTCAGTATCACTTTGGATATTAGAGCTCCTGTGTGGATTCATATGAATTTTAGGATTGTTTTTTCTATTTTTGAGAAGAATGTCATTGGTGTTTTGATAGGAATTACATTGACTCTATAGATTACTTTGGGCAGTATGGTCATTTTAACAATATTAGTTATTCTCATCCATAGGCATGGGATGTCTTTCGAGTTTTTTGGTGTCCTCTTCAATTTCTTTAATCAATGGTTTGTAGTTTTCCTTGTAGAAGTCTTTCACCTCTTTGGTTACGTTTATTCCTGGGATTAATTTTGTAGTTATTGTAAATAGGATTGCTTTATTTCTTTCTCAGCTAGTTCATTATTGGTGTGTAGAAATGCTACTGATTTTTGTGTGTTGATTTGGTATCCTGCCAATTTGCCCAATTTATTAGTTTTCAGAGTTTTTCAGTGGAGTTTTTAAGTTTTTCTATGTAAGATCATATCATCTGTAAAGAGGAACAATTTATTTCCTCTTTTCAAATTTGGATGCTTTTTATGTCTTTCTCTTGCCTGATCCCTCTGGCTAGGACTTCCAGTACTATGATGAATAGGATTGGTGAAAGTGGACATTTTTGTCTTGTTCCCAGTTCTTACAGGAAAGGCTTTCTGCTTTTCTTCATTCTTAGCTGTGGGTTTGTCACATATGGCCTTTATTATGTTGAGAGCTGTTCATACTATGCCATATTTGTTGAGAGTTTTTATTGTAAAGGAATATTGAATTTTACCAAATGCTCTTTCTTTACCTATTGAGATGATTTTATGTTTTTTTCCTTCATTCTGTGGATGTGATGTGTCAGCTTTGTTGATTTGCACATGTTGAACCGTCCTTGAATCCCTGGGATTACTCTTACTTTATTATCTTTTTTTTTTTTTTGTAAGAGACAGGGTCCCACTCTGTTGTTGCAATGGCATGATCATAGCTTACTACAGTTTCAAACTCCTGGGTTCAAGCAATCCTCCTGCCTCAGCCTCCAAAGTAGCTGGAACTACAGGCATGTGCCACCATGCCCAGGATGTTTTCATATTTTATAGAGATGGGAGGGTCTCACTTTTTTTAGTGTTTTTGGATTCAGTTTGCTAGTTTTTTGTTGAGGATCTTTGCATCTATGTTCATCAGGGATACTGGCCTGTAGTGTGTGTGTGTGTGTGTGTGTGTGTGTGTGTGTGTGTGTGTGTATTTGTTTTACAGTCTTCTTGTCCAGTTTGGTATCAGGGTAATGCTGGCCTTATAAAATGAGTTAGGAAGAATTCTCGACTCTTCAATTTTTTGTAATAGTTTGAGAAGAATTGACGTTAATTCTTCTTTATAAGTTTGGTAGAATTCAGTGTAAAGCCATCTGGCCCTGGGCTTTTCTTTGTTAAAAGACTTCTTGTTGCTGATTCAATTTCATTACTTGTTATTGGTCTATTCAGATTTTCTATTTCTTCCTTGTTCATTATTGGTAGGTTTTATGTGTGTCCAGGAATTTATCTATTTCTTCTAGGTTTTCCAATTTGTTTACATATAGATGTTCATAATAATCTCTGATGATCCTCTTTATTTGTGTGTTATTGGTTTTAACGTATCCTTTTTTGTTTCAGATTTTGTTTATTGGGGACTTCTTTCCCTTGGTTAATCTAGCTAAAGGTTTATCAATTTTCTTTATCTTTTCAAAAAGCGAGTTTTGTTTTGTTGATTCTTTGTTTTTGTTTGTTTGTTTGTTTTATTTTTTGGTTCTATTTTGTTTAGCTATGCTCTAAACTTTTCTTATTTCTTTCCTTCACCCAATTTTGAGTTCGGTTTGTTCTTGTTTTTCTAGTTCCTTGAGATGCATTGTTAAGTTGTTTATTTGAAATCTTCTAATTTTCTGATGTATATGTTTATTGTTTCCCCCTTAGCACTGCTTTTAGCCCATAGGTTTTAGTGTGTTGTGTTTCCATTTCAATTTGTTTCAACAAATGTTTTCACTTCTTAAATTTCTTATTGACCCCATGGTTGTTTAGGAGCATGTCTAATTTCCATGTATTTGCTTTGTTTCCAGTGTTTCTCTTATTATTAATTTCTAGTTTCATTCCACTTTAGTCTGAGAAGATACTCAATATTATTTTAATTTTTAAAAATGTGTTGAACTTATTTTGTGGTCTAATATATGGCCTGTCCTGGAGAATGTTACATGTGCTGATGAGAATAATTTGTATTCTGCAGCTGTTAGATAAATGTTCTGTAAATATATGTTAGGTTCACTTGGTCTGAAGTGCAATTTAAATCCACTTCTTTTTTTCTTAACAACAAATTTGACACTGTAATGAGATGTGGCTGTAGAAAGTCTCTTGCCTCCCTTGTGGTGCCTGCATCCTAATGTCCAAGCTAATGTGTTTTAGATCATACATCTTTTTCTCTGGTCCCAAAGTCCTTTGGGGAAAGGCCTGGGTCTTTGTAATTCCTTGAGGTCTCTTTTATAGTGACCTGTAGCCCATCTTCTCATTGAAGTTGTGCTGACGTTCTTCTTTACATTAGAGATCCATTTGCACCCACCTCACTGCCTCAGGGGTACCTCTTCCTTGTACTCTCAGATTACTCAAGTTCTGGAAAAAAAGCTCCTCTTTGATGTGATACTAAGATAAGTTTTCCCAAAAAATGAGAGTTGATTTTTCATATTTGCTTCAAAGGAGAGAATGACTTCACAACTTTACATTGGGTCAAAGGGACGAAACATCATAAAAAGTTCTGGAGACCGAGCTACTGGAAAAGAGCAGCTTTCTTTGATAAAATTTACTGCTGCTGAACACATCTGCCATGAGACTCAAGAACAAATCACATCACCACTTTGTGATGCATCGGGAAACTCAGACAAGTGTTGCAAACAGGGCTATCAACAAGATGTCAGCCCTTTCCAGTGGCAGTACCAAGGATGCTCATTGGTCTTTTCTTCTGTGAAATTGATAGTTGACTTTTCCTTAGGCTTGTGTGGATTCCTAAATGTATTAGTCTCCTAGGGCTGCCATAACAAAGTACCACAAACTAAGTGGCTTAAACAACAGATTTTTTTTTTTTTTTTTTTTGGAGATAAAGTCTGGCTCTGTTTCCCAGGCTAGAGTGCAGGAGCACAATCTTGGTTCACTGCAACCTCTCTGCCTTGTGGGCTCAAACCATCCTCCCATCTCAGCCTCCCATGTAGCTGGGGACTACAGGGATGTGCCACCATGCTCGGCTAATTTTTGTGCATTTTTTGTAAAAAACAGGATTTCACCATGTTACCCAGGAGGGTTTCACTATGTTACCCAGGCTGGTCTCGAACTCCTGGGCCCAAGCCATCCTCCTACCTCAGGTTCCCAAAGTGCTAGGATTACAGAAATGTATTTTATCACAATTCTGTGCCTGGAAGTTTCCCGCTCCTTGGCTGGGAGATGGCCAGTTTTCTCCCTGTATCTTCATGTGGTCTCCCCTTTGTGGTGCCTGTATCCTAAAGTCCTCTTCTTGTAAAGACAGTCATATTGGATTAGGGCCCACCACAATGACTTCATTTCATCTTAAATACCTCTGTATGATACAGTCACAATTCTAAGGTACCAGGGCCAGGAATTCAACATGTATTGTGTGGGACACAATTCAGCCCATAATACTATGTAACTACAATTCAGAAGTTTCCTCCCAACCCTGCCCAAGATAACCAATTTGATACCGTAAGCCCAACCTATGTAGTATTTCTGGAGCCATTATATGCATTGCCACAAGCTATAGGAGCTGGATTTTGGATCCAACATTTATAGCTTACTTCCCACAGATGTAATAAGGAGGAAAGAGTTGTTTATGCTTAATCAGCCTTTTCACTTGCTTACCTACAGAATGACTTGGTGGTTTACCAAGGGGTTAGTTTATCCCACTGCTCTCATTGGCTTACATGCCAGTTCAAAAGTCAATACTACATTAGTTCGTAAAAGAAAAACTGCAAAGAAATGATCTGAAAAACATCATTTAATCCCAATAATCAGCTGTGTGGATTAAACGATAATGTCTGTTGACTTGGCAAAGTTAAAATGCTTGAAAATATCTAGTATTGAGAGTGGAGAATTGGGAATTTGCATGTGAGAATTGTGGGAAGACCTTTCTGAAGGGCATTCTTGGAGTCAGTGTCAGTTTAAACGTCATATTCTTTAACTATTAGTTTATCCCAAGGAAATAATTAGACATGTGGCTGTGTGTACAGTACTGCAGTGTTTATATTAGCAAAAACAAAGCCCAGATATCTAACCAAATATCAAATAACATATGTTACATACATACAGTGGAATACTACGCAGTCATGGAAAGTAGCCCAATTACATTGTTGATTGAAAAGGTAGGTTACAGAGTAGAATGTGTAATCATTTTGCTGTATGGGCCTCTATTTAATTTTGCTATGTTAGTGTGTGTGTATATGTATATTTCTAAATATCTAGGAAAAAGCTTGATAGGGTATATCCCAAACTGCTAATAGTGGTTATCTAGAGGATATAGGACTTTTATTCCTTACTGCATTTATTTCTATAATTTGAATTATGTATAATAAGTATACATTACTGTAAAAATCAGAAAAAGATAGAATGAAAATATTTCTATTTAGAAATAAAATTAAATATATTACTGGGACTATTTTTACATTTCTTTTATGATAGATATGTTTAGAGGCTGGCCTATTTGCTCAGGGGCTAGGGGCTAGCTTGTTTGCTTTGGGGAAGGCTAGTCTTTCAAATATTTCTGTCTTTTCTGTATGAAAGAGCCATGAGCTAGTGGTTAATTTCTCACCAGCATAATGCTAGTTCCTTATTCTTTACAGGACGTAGGTATAGTATAATGGAAAGCCATAGTGTTCAGAGTTTGACAGACCAGGGTTAAACATTAGCTGTAACACTTCCCTGCTCTGTGATATTAGGCAAATCATTTAACCTCGGTAACCTTTAGTTTCCTCAACTGTAGAATGGAAATAATAATAATAATGATGACAATATTGAACTGCAGTTTTGTTCTGAAGTTTAAGTGAGACCAGGTACATAAAATGCCTGGAATATGACAAGGAGTAGCTTTTATGAGTATAACAATATAATGTACTTTTCAGAATTCCTTATATTTTAAAGCTAAGACTTAGCGAATGGGAAGAAATTATTTTAAAGTTGTGGAAAAACAGCTACATCTAACTAGAAAAAGTTTCATTTGATATCCTTGGCTAGTTTTCATAAATGCGGTTTCTTTCATTCTTTCAGTTCTCATTGACTGAAGGGTGGGCTAACCCGACATGCTTTGTGAAATGCTTGTGTCTATGGCATTTTGCTGCAGAACTGGAATCAGGAAGAAAAGCTTTCGTGAGAAGAGATGGGAGGGAGGGTAGAGTGGGAGAAGGGAGATGCTGCCAGGTTTACTTGTGTGAGTTGCCTCCCCTCTCCTCCTCCCCAGGACTGATTTGTTTGTACAAATTGGTTGCCGTAAGCAACACATTATTAGTTTGATCCAGAATGTATCCCAGGAGACTTACTGCTTTCTCTTTTGCCAAATTATTGTCCTTTACCCACAGAGGATGCTGGGATTGGGGGGTATTTTCCGCTTTGGCATATTTCAATCCAGTTCTCCCCCTTTCCCTCAGTGTCTACTATTTGCAAGGCACTGTGTCATTTCACCACATTTAGAAAGCTACCCATTGTGAGCTGTTAACCTTTATTTTCAACGTATGTGTTTTCTCCTAAACCCTTGGTACTGGTATCTCAGGAAAGAAGATGATATTCCTGGAGGGAGCATGCCCTGCCCTCCCTGGGATGTAGTCCCCACTTATAACAGGATGGCTCTCCTGCCTCACTGACATGGGCATTGCCACTTGACTTGTGTTGGGGCCAGTGGAAAGCAGGTGGAAGTGACATTTCCATGCAGATTTCTCTGTGCTTCCACCACCACTCTTTTTCCTCTGTCAAAACCACTCATGACTGCCTCACAGGTTGCCCCTCAGATCCTGGCTTGGACTGTGTTCTGGTGCTCTCTGACTTCACTTGTCCCCATGCCCCACCTTCTAGACCGTGGTTCATGTACCCAGGAGTCCAGGGTCCTCTACTTAGACAGCCCCTGACTCTCTTCTATGGCCTCTTCCAAGATCTGTGCACCTAAGCGTGGACCATGCTGCTCTTGTGTACCCCTAGACTTATGGGGACCGGGAATAGAGCTCAGATGTCTTGATCAGGAGGGCCCCACACAGCACACAGGGCCTTCACAGTGCAGGCTGGAGCAGTGCAGGGAGCAGGGAAAGGGAAGGGAGCAGACCCCAGGCCAGGGGCTACCTTGCCCTGCACTGTGACATTTCTGTTTGGAGCTCCAAAGAGTCAGAAATCAAGAGTCCATCATGGGATGGGCGCAGTCACTCACTCCTGTAATCCCAGCGCTTTGGGAGGCTGAGGTGGGTGGATCACTTGAGGTCAGGAGCTTAAGACCAGCCTGGCCAACATGGCGAAAGCCCATCTCTACTAAAAATACAAAAATTAGCTGGGCGTGGTTGTGGGTGCCTGCAATCCAAGCTACTCAGGAGGCTAAGGCAGGAGAATCACTTGAACCTGGGAGGCAGAGGTTGCAGTGAGCCGAGAGTTTCACTGCACTGCAGTCTGGGCAATAAGAGTGAAACTCCATCTCAAGGAAAAAAAAAAAAAAACAACTCCATTATGGCTTTCTGGTTTGTTATGAACATAATATTGGTCAAGGAGTATAACACATACTTTAACAGTCTAGCGTGGTTTATACTTTTAAATGCTTAGACATGTATTATGTGAGCCGGCATCAGAACTCCTAGATCAGTACCTGTGAATGCCATGGATGAGTCAGATGCTGTAGACAGGATCTGTTCTTTCAGCCTGAGCCCTGGAATCAAGATGAGGAACAGAGCTGCAACTGACCCTTAATGGGTATAAATGGGAAAAATAAATCTTTGTAATGTTACAACATGAAGATTGTGAGATAATCTGTAACTGTGGCATAATTTAGTTTAGGGTTATGGATTCCAAAAGGAAAAAGTGACATTCATGGAAAACTTCACCTGTTTAAAATATAGTATTGGCAGAACTTTTGTTATAATAGGTGGACTAGCACTATCTAGAAGAGTCTGGAAGGAATCCCAGGAGTTAATTGGAGCTCTGGGTGAGTGGGTATGTGTCCCATACACGCCCCCTTGCTCCCATCGTGCCTTCTCAATTGCTAGTGTTCAAATGCACTTTGAGGCCCTTTTTCCAGCAGTGATGATTTAGGTTAGCAATACATCAGTCTTGCCTTGCTTCCCTTGTGACCTTCCAGAAATAGGATTCGGGGCCAGACTTTTGGAAACAAAACAAAACAAAAACTTATAAAATGAGGAAATATAACGCAAGAAGCATAGCTGATCTTATTTTTAGTTTGCAAAATGTATCCCTTATCTATGAATTTACAATTAAACATATCCACCAAACCCTCTCCCTTCTTGTGTCAACAAGCACCGTCCTAGTGAATGCTTTTCAGGTCATATAAAGTAGAAGGGAGTTGCTGGAACTAAGAGTGAGGTCCTTCTGACTTGGAACAAAAGTCATCTGGTGCTCACTGGAAGTGAAACTGTGAACTTGGCCTGAGGATATGATACAGACATTTGTAATAGCAGTTATGATCATTATCTTGTATGTGAAAAGTACATCTGTTTTCAAAAAGCTTTCACATACATGATTTTATTCATCCTTTATTACAGCCTGTAAGGTAAGCAGAAAAATGCCCTTCCTTTTTACAGAGGATGAGACTAAGACTTATTAAGTTTCAATGATTTGCCCACTGTTCTACTGGTATTAATATTAGTATTCAGAATATTAATATACCAATTATTAATATATTAACATGTATTATGTAAAATATTCCATTAGTGATTAATATGTTATATAATATTCTATATATTATATGTTGATATATATTAATAGTATGTAGATTATTTATATAATGTCCTTGTCCAGGAGGCTAACTGCTGTAAAAAACCAAGATTTCAGTGACTCAGTATAGTTCATTTTTCATTCAAGCCACTGTTAGTGCGAGTTGGTGTCCGTGTGCCGTGCTCCAGAGTTCAGGAACCCAGGCTAATGTATGTCCTCAGAGTCATCTAGGTGGTGGGGGGTACATGGAAGTGCACAATCTATTGGCCAGGACTCAGGGCCTGGCCACAGCTTACTGCCAGCGGGGCTGGAAAATGTGGTCCAGCACTGCGTCCTGAAAGAACACAAATATTCACAAGACATCTGTGTCCCAAAAACTAAGGAAATCTTTAATGCTCATCTCCCCTGATTTTACGGGCCCTATTTAAGATCTATAGAGCCATTGTGTTTTTCTCCCGCTTTCAACAGTGGAGTTTGATGAGTTTTGACACATGTACCCACCTGTGAAGTCATCACCATAATCAAGATAATGAACGTATCCACCAACCCCAATAGTTTCTCGTGTGCATTTATAATCACTTCCTCTCTCTCTGTCCCCCACCCCACCGCTAAGCACTCACTACTCTGCTTTCTGTCACTACAAATTAGTTTGCATTTTCAAGAATTTTGTGTACATGGAATCATAGAGTAGGTTCTCTAATTTGCCTGGCTTCTTTTACTCAGCTTATTTTGAGAGTCATCTGTATTGTTATG
Organism: Rhinopithecus roxellana; assembly: GCF_007565055.1. NCBI lineage: Eukaryota > Metazoa > Chordata > Mammalia > Primates > Cercopithecidae > Rhinopithecus > Rhinopithecus roxellana. The sequence goes on along the minus strand of NC_044553.1, from coordinate 139,552,041 downwards.
TGTACTAGTAATCAATTATTTTCTTTTGATGGGTAGTATTCCATCATAGTGTTACAGCGGAATGCTCTGTTTTATTTTACTTTTTAAAAAATCAAATGCAACTTTTTAGTGTTTGAGGAGCACGTAAGTCACTCCTTCTTGATACTTTACCTTACAGTCTGAAAAAAGCTAAAAATTTAGCCTGGCCTTCTTTGGCTCGTACATGATCCTAGTCACAAGAAAAGGAAGATTAGATTGAACAGGAACTATGCTGTTCTTGGCTCTGAACTTTACATTGGGTAGTCTGTTAAAAAATTGCTGGCTACCTGATATCGACCTAGTACTGTACCTCAGGGCGTTGGGAATGTGAAAGAAATAAGATCGTTCTTCCCCACAGTGATGGTTGGAGATCTGCAGTGTCTTTGCTGGTCGCTTACCCCTGAGCTGCCATCCACCTTGTGTGCCAGGTTAATCCCGGAGCAGTACTGTTCTGCCTGTGTCCCTCCTGCATTTACAAACCTTCAATGATTTCCCCTGCCTAAAACCTGACTTTTTTTGAGATGGCGTCTTGCTCTGTCACCCAGGCTGGAGTGCAGTGGCTCAATCTCGGCTCACTGCAAGCTCTGCCTCCTGGGTTCACACCATTCTTCTGCCTCAGCCTGCCGAGTAGCTGGGACTACAGGCGCCCGCCACCACGCCTGGCTAATTTTTTTGTATTTTTGGTAGAGACTGGGTTTCACCGTGTTAGCCAGGATGGTCTTGATCTCCTGACCTCGTGATCCCCCCGCCTCAACCTCCCAGAGTGCTGGGATTACGGGTGTAAGCCACCACACCAGGCCAAACCCTGACTTCTTTAGGCTGATATCCATAACTCACTCTGGGGTTTAACCTTTCCTAGCCTCAGTTTGCCATCTCTTACAATGGGGATGTTTTAAGGTAGCTGTGTTTATTAAATGAAATAAGACCAAGAACCTAGCTAGGTGCCTAGTAGATAATACATTTTCAAAAATTAAGGTTTCTTTTCTTTCTGCCCTTTCTTTCCTCCTGCCCTTTCTTCCCTCCACCTTTCCTGCCTGATTGGCCACCACTTCCCTCTATCAAATGTCATCTTCATCCAAACCAAACTCTTCTTTGCTCCCTGCACACACACTTGGCTTTTCTCCTTTGGGCCTTGGTTTACAGTGTTCCTTTGCTGTGGAACCAAGTTTCTGCTGCATTTCTGTCCAGGTTCAGCTCAATTGCCAGCACCTCTGGGAAGTTTTCCTTGATTCCTTATTATGCCTCCCATTAAGGATCGAAAAAACCAAAGTGTTTCTCTCACTCTTAATCTCAATACAGAATGTTTCATCTCTGGTCACGGAAATATGTGAGGATTGCTTCCTACTAACAGCCAGTTCTCCAGCAGACACCAGTGAAATGCTCTATAATTTAACTCAATTCTGACATCATCTACCAGGACATAGTGTCAGACCCTATAGATTGAGGACTCAGTCCACAGACTATCCCCTACTTAAGATACCAGTTGCTTCAGCTATACATCTGGGATTCTCCTGACTCCCTCTTAAATTTAATTTGCTAGAGCAGCTCGCAGAACTCAGAGAAACACTGTACTTATATTTACTGGTTATTTATTTAAAGGATAACAGCCAGACAGAAGAGACACACAGAGCAAGACATGTGGAAATGTCTTCCACACCCTGACACTCACGTGTGTCCACCTACCTGGAAGCTCCCTGAACCCTGTCCTTTTGGTTTTCTATGGAGGCTTTATCACATAGGCATGATTGATTACATCATTTGCCATTGATTGGTGATCAACACAACCTTCAGCTCCTCTCCCCTTCCTAGGTTGGGGAGGAAGCTGTAAGTTCCAGTCCTTTAATCACATGGTTGGTTCCCCTGGCAACCAGCTCCTATCCTGACATTGTTCAAAAGTCCACCAAGAGTTGCCTCATTAGGACAAAAGATGCTCCTTTCACCCAAGAAATTCCAGGGAACTTAAGATGTCTGTGTCAAGAATCGGGGTCAACAACCAAGTATTAGAACAGAAGATTCTCCTATCACCTGTATCTACAAGAGATTTAGGAGTTCTGTCTTAGGAACCTGGGGTAGAAACCAAACATATTTTTCTTTTTCTTTTTATCTTCTTTTTTTAAATCTTATTTTCTTTTTTTATTTATGCTGGAGTCTCACCATATTGCCCAGGCTGTTCTTGAACTCCTAGGCTCAAGTGATCCTCTCACCTCAGCCTCCCTAATAGCTGGGATTGCAGGCACATACCACTGTACCTAATTTATATTTCCTATTATATCATAATGTGACACCCCCATACATAAAACAACTCCACAAAGTAGGACTGACTTCTTTGCTATCTCAGCAGCTGCACTATGTCAGTCACCACTTCCTGCATTCTCATGTTCATACTTTCTGTTGTCTTAGGCTTTTTCTCTTGCTATTCCCTCTGTCTGGAAGGTCATTCTTCAAGATCTTCATACGGCTCACTCCCTCACTCCGTTCATGTCTCTGCTCAATTGTCACCTCCTCCTATAGGTCTTCCGCAACCATCCCATGAGTAAAATAGGGTCTCCTGTGCCCTCTTTCTTCTCTACTTCTTTACTCTCCTTTGTCTTTCTCCATTGCAGTTAACCCCACTTGAAATGATTTGTCTGATTTGGATTGTCCTTTGTGCCCACATGAACTCGATGTGCACAGGGACTTTCTGTTGTCCTTGGCATATCACCGGTGCCTGGCATAGAGTAGATGCTCAATAACTATCTGCTGAACGGGTGAATTTACTACCACATTACACTGTAATCTGTATGAGATGTGCCCAGAGGGTAAGAGCGATATCAATGTCTGATTCATTATTAGATCACTTCCCACATGTTACCCATAATAGTATACAGTAAATATTTGATTGAAACACAAAGGTCAATACTGAGGAGCACATTTCCCAGGGTCCATGTGACTTGACCTCTGTTTTAATCTGAGGTTGCTGAGCACCCACCATTTGCCAGGCACTGCCAGACACTTTCGTATACATTGTTTTCTCTAAAGCTCACAGTGATTTTCACATCCTCAAATTTATTATTACAGTTAGAACCTTGGGACTAAGACTAAGAACCTTGGAAAAGTTCTGCAACTTCCCCAACAGCTACCTCCTTTCCTGTCACTGCTGTAGCTCCCACCCTCTTCTCTACCCATGGTCATCCTCATCCCTGCTCCTGCTGATCACTCATCTGAGGTTAAAGCCTCTCTGCCCAGCGTCTTTGCCTTTCATTCATTCACCCACTAATTCATTCACTCACTCAATCCTGAGCCATCTTGTATCCTTCAAATCCTTGTTGATGGTGAGGAGATAGTCCTACCTTTTCTACCTGTATGTTGTGCTCCATATAATTCCTTAAAGTCGCCTGACTTCCCTTCTTCTCCCTGTGGCCCTAATTCCCTCAACCTTGGAAGGACTGGCATAGTCTCCTTTCCCCATGGTGACTTTCATGCCGTGTTGAGCTGTCATCGTTCCACATTTTTCCACAGACCAGCAGGGTCCACTTCTACCACCCTCCATGCAGGTCACGTGCATTACATTGCTGACTTTGGCCCTTCACTTAAGTATTTTCCAAATCCACCTTCCCCTTGGTGATATTTCTGGTACTCCTGAGTTATGGTATAGTGGAGTAAGCACTGGAGTAGGAGTCAGAAGAGCTCACTAGGAGTCCTCACTCTCCCACTTAGCAGCCGTAAGACCTGGGAAATCACCCGACCCCACTAAACCTTAGTTTCTTCCTGGAATGTGGTAACAAGGATACCCGCCCTACCTAACCACTTCACAGAGCTTACTGAGGAATGAAATGAGGTATGCAGTGGTAAGTTAACTTAGAAATTATGACTGTTACATAGATGGCAGGTATAATTGGAATTACCCGTTCTTAGCAGCTTTTCTACGGCGTGCTGAATTTTGGATCTCATTTTCACCTGAAATGTCTGTCTTTGTAGTCCCCTGGCTTCACCTGCCTTCTGACTCAGCCTCAACCCCCAGGGCAGTTTTTTCTTAGGCCTTGTACGAATAGCCTTAGAATTCTGATTCATTGACCTTCCGCCACACCCGTTCGGTCATTTCTCAGTCCTGAGTAGCCCCTACCAGACACTCAACCTTTGTGCTGCTGAGCTCTACAAAAAAACAAAAAGTCTTGAATTGTTTTTGTTACCTTTTCAGATACCTCCTCTTAATATTGTGTGTATAGCTGTCTCTCTCTCTCTCTCCCCTTCCTAAATTCTCTCTCTTCTAAATTTGCTCCATTAATTCTTACTCTTAAAATAATTTTTTTTGGTCATGCTTTCACTCATTTTGGTATTTTTGAATGACTTTTCTTCAATTAGGTTTCAAGTCCAAGTGTAGGTTTTGGCAGGACTGACTCCATAGTAAATCCAAGAATATTATTTATTAAACTTACAGAACCCATAGAGATACTCTGAAATCTGGGTCTTCTTTCAGCATCCATCTTTGTCTCTCCCTTCAGCCCTTTCCTCTGTCTCCCTTGTAGGTGCATGCCTTTTCCTGTGGCAGCGTATCTGACAGTCCAGCTATGTCCCCAGAACCAAAAGAAAAATGATGACTCTTGAGAGGTGACACCCTGATATTCTTACCCGGCAGCTTCCTTTCCTGTTGAATGCATCTCTTCAGACCATCCCTGCACATTTCATTAGATGGAAATGACAGGAAGTGTTTGTGGTAGGGAAGGATATACTTGGTCACTTTTGAAAGGGTCATGATTAAGATACATTGAGACTCCTTCTCTCCACCTTTTCTTCTTTCTTCTAGTTCTTTCTCATTTTTTTTTCTTTTCTTGCCATTACCACAAAGTTAGTTCTCAAATAGTGCCTTTGAGACTGTCACTGGCCAGTCTTTATATAAAGAATGGGTCACCGTTTTTAGTGCCAACTCTTATGTTTAAAATTGGTAGGCCAGGTGTGGTGGTTCACACCTGTGATTCCAGCATTTTGGGAGGCTGAAGCAGGCAGATCACTTGAGCCCAGGAGTTTGAGACCAGCCTGGGCAATATGGCAAAACCCTGTCTCTACCCAAAAAACAACAATAATAACAACAACAAGAACATCAAAAAATTAGCCAGGCATGGTGGTATGTGGCTGTAGTCTCAGCTACTTGCGAGGCTGAGGTGGGAGGATTGCTTGAGCCTGGGAGATGCAGGTTGCAGTGAATCGAAATCACACCACTGCACTCCAGCCTGGGTGATGAGACTCTGTCGCTAAATAAATAAAATTGGTAGCAAGTCATTGGTCCAAAGAGCAGCCAGCTCCCTGTTATGGCACCCCAGACTATGATAGGACATTTCTCTTTCCTTGTCTTGCTGTTTTCCAGTCTTCTTTCTGCCCCATTTCTGCCTTAGACTTGCCAGTAGTTTTCTGCTCAGCTTCGCTTGGAGAAGTAACAACAGCCAATGTGCTTCATACCTTACAAAAGGACATGTCCCTCTTTCTTTCCACGTGCCCAGAAAGGGCATTTTGGAGACAGTTGGCTAAGAGGAACTGGAAGGAGAAAGAGAGAAAGATATGAAGAGCTTGCGTGAGGCCTAGAATTCTAGTTCTTTGCCCTCAGAATAATAAAAGGGGCTTGCTGTCAGTGTTTTAGAGGTTCTAGAAGATTGGTCAAGCTTTCCTCTTAATGATTCAAGGCTGGATGATGAACCAAATATGTTACCCACTTCCTTTGTGTTGTAAGTAAGCTCCATTGTATGTGATGGAACTTGAATTGTATCCTAATAGTAAATGAAGCAAAGGGAAAAAGTAGTTGAGGGAGACAAAATGAACAGTCTTTCCACAAATCTAATATTTCACTTCTTTATATGTGCTTCTTGCACCTCACTTCTGGCAGAGAGGAGGTGGGTATTAGATCTGGCCAATTACCAGTGCCCTGGAGGTGGCCCAGTGACTTAGAGAAGGTTGGTTTAATGGAATCTTACCTGGCCTTTCAGCATCAGAATCACTTCTGGCCTTACTACCATGCTTGAACCTGACATTCATTCTCACTGGGTTTGCTTAAGAGTAGGGCAAGCTGCAGGTGCTGTGTAGCTGCAGGGATGAGCCTCTTGACTTTAGAGCAGAAACCTTGGTAAGGACATGTATTTAACCACCTGCATCTAAGAAGAAATAGAGGCGGTTTCAGAACAGGTGTACAAATCTAAATGTTTTCTTTAGAAATCTGAATGCCACCTGTCATGACAAGCTCATCTCCCTTCTGCTTCTTAAATGGCACACTAACTTCCTGACACAAATGAAAAATATAACTATAGAACTGTTCAAAACTAGAAAATCATGTTGATACCAAGTAGCTTAATATAATGGAATATGAACTCGGCGTCACCAGGGACATGATGGGGTAACTTGCCAATATCCCAAGTGAAGCTCAAGTTCTTGTACCATAGTGGCTGCCTCTCGTCTTGAAGGACTTGCTCTCTAGAGAGGAAGCTCATTCCATGTTCATGCAATGTTACGGTTAACAACGAGTCCTGTGGCAACATACTGCCTGATTGGAATACTGGCTTCCCTACTTACTAGCCGTTTGAGTCAGTACAAAACACTTAACTTTTCCAAGCTTTGTTTTCTTCATCAGCAAAATTAGAGCCATAACAGTAATGATTTCATAGGGTTGTTGAAAAGATTGAATGAAAAAAAAAATGTATTTAAAGCTCTTAGAGTAGACTCCCTGGCTGTCTGAGGATAGACTGCCATCACGAATGACATAGTAACTTATCTGAACTAGAAAGTTCATGACCAACCGATGACTTCGGAGGAAACAAATGATCATTGATGTCCTTCACCCCAGGAAGGCAACAGTACTGTACCTGAGACAGAAATTCAGGAAAAACTAGCCAAAATGTACAAGACCATACTGGATGTCATCTTTGTACCTGGATTCAGAACTCATTTTGATGATGGCAAGACAACTGGCTTTGGCATGATTTATGATTTCTTGGATTGTGCAAAGAAATATGAATCCAAACATGGACTTGCAAGACATGTTCTGTATGAGAAGAAAAAGACCTCAAGAAAGCAACGAGAGGAACACAAGAACAGAATGAGGAAAGTCAGGGGGACTGCAAAGGCCAATGTTGGTGTAGCCAAAAAGAAATGAAGTGTCTAGCAGTGAGCTGGAGATTGGATCACAGCTGAAGGGGTAAAGGCATTGCAGTGATGTTATCTGTGGCTACTGTGGATTTTTCACAGGAAGATTAATAAACTAAAAACTTTCATGTGGGGAAAAAAGCTCTTAAAATAATGACTGATATAATAAATATGCTTAATGGATAGATGTCAGCTCTTCCAACAATTTATTATTATTGTAATTATTATAGTTATTATGACAGTGTCTTGAATCCATAAAGAACAAATCTAACCTTTTTTTTCATATGGCAACTTCTTCCCTGTTTGAAAAGTGCGAAAGTCCTCAGTCCCACGAAGTCTGCTTGTCAATGTAATTCTACGGAAATGGCAAAAAGTTGTAGATGACAGTAATTTCAAGGCACTGAGGTAGGTTTAGTATACTCAAGCCCATGTGGGGAACATACGGTAAGATATTTTTAATATCTGAGTAATGATGCCTTCTTCCCAGGAATTTCTATCCCCAAAAGAGAGGTTTTTAAAGAGTAGAAGTAAAATAAGTCCAAAAGAAAATGGTTGGGTTTTTCTTTGCCGGCTCAAAGGTAATCCTTGCTTTATGATGCATAAAAAATTTTGCTTTTTTGTGTGTCATTTATGTGATAAAATCTTAGACATTTTGAAATGCAAGTATAACTTTTTTCAGTATCATCCCAAACGTACAAAGCAAGCCAGATATCCTCATTTGCTGATAGATGGTGTTGGGTGAATAACCTCATAACTTTCAGAGACCATGGACAATCTGGCCCGAAAAGTGCCCATCTGTGGCAGCAGCTCAGGGAGACCCACAACCTTCCCACCGCTCCCCAGCCATGATGCCCAGGAAGTTCTCCAAGAATTTGGTTTTGGCAGGCCCAGGGGCTGGGAGAGAAATCCAAGAGCCTATTCTAAGGGGGTTATAACCCCATAAATATGTTTATGGCCCATTTTATTGCCGACTTCTGGCTTTAAAGGAGAATCCACTGTTTTGTTTGAGAATAAAAATCAGTTTCTCTCAGACAGTCATGCAGGAATTTGTTCCCTGGGAAGATGACAGATCAAATCTTCATTAAACTATTGAGGAATGAGGGCAAGCAGGGCTTCCTCTGGCCCTTCCCACAGTGGTTGGCAGCAGTTAGGCTAGGATGTGTGGGCCCCTCAGAGCCTTTTGTTTGGTTTCTATGGCTCTAACCTCAATTAGCTGCTCTGCATGGAGAGGAGGGACAATGCAGCTTTTAACCCAAGTCCAACGGCTTCAATATGGGTCTCTTTTCTCCCCCCTCTATCCATGGCTGGATTTAGGCCTAGAGGCCTTCTTTGTGAAGTGATTTGAGGGTCTCCCGTGAAAGTTCATTGTTTCTATTGGTGGGCAGCGGATGAGGGTATGGGAGGAAAATGTCTAGAGTCTAACAACTTTGCCTGATACTGGTTCGTGGCTCTGTCCCCTCCCTCCCAATAGTATTGAACTGTGGTCATGCAGAAGTCTGTGCTGGAGTCACTGACACATCAGATCCAGTCCTGGCTCTGCCTTTTCTAGGCAGTTTTCCAGCCAGTGAAATGGGGTTGGTCCAACCCCCTAGAACCTCTGAGTGGAATAATTAAAAGAACAAATGTAAAGAAATTAGCGCAGTGTCTGGCGCATAATTCTTCTATCCACAGTTTCCAAAGACACATGGGGCTAAAGTCTTTTTCTTGCTTCCGGCAAGTACCCAAAGCATCTGTGGCAGTCATAAAGAAATAATACGGTGTAGCAGTCACTGAGAAAGGCTGGTTTTTTATCTCAGGAAGAGAAAAGCTTGAATTGCTTTAGCCTTGAGGTATGTACACATGCCGCTGCACGTGCACACACAAGCCTGCACACATATACACCGGTTTCTCAGGTGCTTTTGACCCATAGCTGGATCGCTGAGTACCACCTGCATGTTTTGCCCCATGGCTTTGGTGGTGCCATTTCAGAGTGGACCAATGGGAAATTATTTAGCAGACCCCAAATGTGAGCACAGGTCTTAGTCATAGTCTCTTCTGCTTCGTTCCTTTCTCTAACTTAATCACTAAGCAGCTTATTATGGCTCGTTCTCCAGAAAGGTAGAGAGAAGTCTGTTGCATAGTCCTGTCTGTAAGGCCAGCTAAACCTTGGTCATGCAGGACTTCTGAGTAGGTGCTAATAGATGGTGTGAAAGGAGGTAATTTTTGCCCTGAGGGAGCTAAGCTAGGAAAATAAAACTAGCACACCTGCAATAATTAGCCACCAATTAAGTGCTAAATCATGTGCTACTGACAGTGTTGGAGTGCAGTGTGGGTGAGGGGAAATTTGAGGGTGGACACTGGCTCTCTTAGTGCTTTGGCAAGATTCAGCTGTGCCTTGCTGAACAATTGAGCAATGTTGTAAAAAATACATTTTAAATAAATATGTGACAGCTTTTCCCACTTCTTTTTAAAAATATTAGATCAGAATTTTAAGACATTTTATTATAAAACACTACTATAATGTAAATGAAATTTTAAGAGAAAAAAGACACCATCTCTAAATCCCAAAGCCCTTACACAGTTCATTTATCAAAGACCATAACTCAGTCTCCACAGTGTCCAGCTCAGTGCCTAGCACACAAAGGGAGTGTTTGTGAGTGGCCACCATGACTGTTTACCATCACAAGTATCCAGATATGGCTTTGTAAAGGGTGCCAGACCAGCACCTCTCACATGCCAGATTCTCCACTGCCTTATTGCATTGAATTCTTCTCACGGTGCCGAGAGGAGGTGGTGGTATGCTGAGGCTTGGCATGGTTGAATAACCAGGGGAGTGCTAAGGAGCATCCCACGTCAGAGTGTGTAGATGTTTTTATTAGGCCATAGAGCCTCCCTGAGATACGACAGGATAGATAGGTGGATACCTAGGGTAAAGTACTTCTCCCCCAACATGGGATGGTGTTAATATTCCCCCTCTCCCTCTTGTGGAGGAAGACTACCCTTACCCTACAAAGGGCATTTTCATTCCTAACATATCGGTGCCAACAAGTCCTGTGGTTTCTGCCCACCTGACTTTCAGGTAAAGCAGGCTTACCTGTTGGTACTTGTGCAGCTTTGAAGAGTCGGCTGTGGGCCCAGCTGGTCTAAGACAAATTAAAGCTGACTCAGGTTCTCCTGTCTAGGATTTCCCCCACGCCTTCTCTGTCTTTCCCACTAAACGGTTTAAGCCATAGGTAGGCTGGTTGATCCATACTTTTGGTCTGAGTTCACTGTATATTTTAGTTTCCTAGGGCTGCTGTCACAAATTACCGCAAACTGGATGACTGAAAACAACAGAAATGTATTCTCTCACAGTCTTGGAGGCTACAAATCCAAAGTCAACATGCCAGTGGGGTTTCTCCTAGTTGCTGGCAGTCTTTGGCTTTCCTTGGCTTGTGGCAGCATAACTCCAGTCTCTGTCTCCATCTTCCCATGACGTTTTCCCCTGTGTCTTTATGTCTCTTCTTATAACGACACCAGTGACTGGATTTAGGGTTCACCTTAATCCAATATGACCTCGTCTTAACTTGATTACATCTGTAAACACCCTATTTCCAAAAAAAGTCACATTCATAGATTCTGCGGATTAGGACTTCGACATCATAGTCCATTTTGTGTTAATTTATAAAGAAAAAGATATTTGGCTCATGGTTCTTCAGGTTGTACAAGAAGCATGGCTCTGGCATCTGCATCTGTTAAGGGCCTCTGGCTGCTTCCACTCATGGTGGGAAGCACAAGGGAAGCTGGCATGCGCAGAAGTCACATGGTGAGAGAGGCTGTGAGAGAGTGAGAGGGGAGGTGCCGGGCTTTTCTTGACAGACAGCTCTCGTGGGAGCTAATAGAATGAAACCTCACTTGCCCCCTTGCCTCCCCAGGGAGGGCATTGATCTATTCCTGAGGTATCTGCCCCATTACCCATACATCCCCCATTAGCCACCCCCCTTCAACACTGGGGATCCAATTTCAGTATGAGATTTGGAGAGGACAAACATCCAAACTAGCAGACATCAGCCTATTTTTCAAGGGACACAGTTTAACTCAGTACACCGAGTGAACCCTCAAAGCACCTCAGGCCAAGTCAAGGTGATATCAATGCTGGTACATCTTTCTTTTGGAGAAAATTGATGTCTTCTTACCTCTCTGTAGATATAGTTGAGTTGATTCTGTTCCTCAACCGTGGCTTAGCAGTAGTACTTATGTTCAAAATAGCTGACTGGGATAAATGAACCTGGGAGCAAATCATGTCCCTTTCCATTCCTACAGCCAATTAAATGTGAGTACATGAATGGAGATTTTGTTTTGTTCGCTTCTATATTCCCATTATCTTGAACTATTAAAGCCACCATCAGCTTGAGACAAAGTAAAGCCAATCATGCCTGAAGTTATTCACTTGATATTGATTGAGCAGCTGCAGTTTGCCAGACACTGTGCTTGGTGTGGGGGAAAACTGATGAAACTAGTAGTGGTTACAACTTACTGAGTATCTACTATTTGTCAGACACTGAAACATACTCTTTGCATACTTGATCATGAATTCTCATAAAAACTATAATGTAGGCTTTATTATCTCCATGTTATAGATGAAAAAAACAGGGTAAGAAGATGAAAAGCTTTGACCTAAGTCTTAGAGCTCACAAGTGACAAAATTAGGTTTGAACTTGAGTGCTGTGCTGTGGACCAGTCCTTCACCACTCTTTGAAGGTTTCTGAATGGTGTTTTCCAGTTGTTGTTGTTGTTTTACAGAAATCTGAGTAGTTATTTATTAAAGCAAATAATCTTCTCGGTAAAATAGATTTTAATGAAATATGTAGGTTGAAAAAATATATGCTGTCTAACATATCATGGCCAAAACAGAAATAGGAAATGTATGCTTTCATTTTATGTAAGTATAAACCTTAGTATTAATAGCATCCCAGTTAATAAATGAGGAAGAAATGGAAGAAAATCATTTTTCAGTCCCTAGGAAATAATACCAAACCATTGATTTTCAGTGGCTGCTAAGTGCACAAATACCAGAACTTATCAAACGCCAGTTGCCTCTTGATGGAAGCACATAAGACTGCCTTTCAACTAGCTAGTCTGTCCAAAAATCAAATCTAAATGCGATCAAGCTTCTAAATCTAACTCTAAATTCCAAAGGGAGAGGGACATGTTAAGTCATACCATGATTAAAATGTAGATTGTGGGACATTTTCTGGCAAAGAACCAGGTTCTTCAACAAATAAATTGCAAGGAAAAAGTAAAGATGGAAAAAGAATATTTACATAAAACGACAACACCTATGAACCAATTGCAGTATTGACTTGAACAAAATATAAAAAAATATATTTGACATATTTAGAGGAATTTGATACTGTCTGGATACTGGATAATATTAAATCATTATAATTCACATTTTATTTTATTCTGAGATGGAGTCTCGCTCTGTTACTCAGGCTGGAGTGTAGTGGCACACTCTCGGCTGACTGCAGCCTCTGCCTCTCAGGTTCAAGCAGTTCTCATGCCTCAGTCTCCCAAGTAGCTGGGATTACAGGCACGTGCCACCACGCCTGGTTAATTTTTGTATTTTTAGTAGAGATGGGGTTTTGCCATGTTGGCTTCCTTACTTAGGACAGTGGGTGGGGAGGAATAAAAAAGAAAGAATTGGCAGGAGTGCAGGAGGATCAGGTCAAAGCTCTACATCCCAAATCAAGCTAAGGTCCCCAGTAATATCTCAAGCTATGAAGACACTACTGCAACTGTGTTAGCAGGGATAAAACCCATGGAATGATGTTGAAAGCCTCTGGTTTATACAGAAAAATATACTGAGAAAATAGGAAAGTATTGATTCACATTATCCCTCGACAGTTTTCCTAAGAAATGAGTCAGTCAAATCATTCCTCAAATGACCTTTTAATTCTAAAGAGGCAGGCAGGGTCAGCTATTTCTAGTTAAATGAGTAATGCCTGTTCTAACTTGTATATTAATATTGTGTCAAATTTGTGATACAGCATGCTTGTATGTACATTGTAGAGTATGATGGAGTTCCTTGTGTAATGCAGGTTTCAAATGTGGGCACATTTTAAAATTGTTTCATTACTGAGACAGTGTAACAAGGTATATACTTTTAGAGAAGATCCACACAATCTTCTGGATGTTCTTTCCATCATCGGTAAAAAGGAGGGGTTGTATGAGCCAATCTCACAAAATCTGAGTCATGGAACATCATTTTACTATTTTACATGATTATGAGATTTATTGTTGTATCTCTGTTTTTACAAGATTTTGTTGATTATGTCTTGAATTTATAGGAAAACAACATGAAGTCTTGGAACACAACCTGCAATTACAACATTGTTCCTAAGGGACAATAGGATCCACTTTATAGTGTGGCTTTTAGGAACACAGTGTGGCAAAAATCAGGGTGGCCAATGTCATGTTTGCTTCTTTAATAAAATGTCAAGCATTTATTTTGCCCTTCTTATGTGCTGGGTACATACTCTGAGATGGCTCTTTCAATCTGTAAAATGAGGATAATCATAGCAACTGATTGCTGAGGTTGTCGAGGGTAAGGCTTTATTCATTTAATACATTGGGGTGAGAGTCAGAGCTGGGAGAGGGAAGAAATTCGTTTCTCTGTCACTTTTTTTTTTAACCCATAGAGTAAAAAAAGTGTAGTATCTATTCAATTGTAATCATGTTTAAAGGGGTGTGAGTCCCTCTTCTTTCTCCCTTCTTAGTCTGCCCCTCTGTGCATACGGTGGCCCATGTTGTGGACGCTTCTGTAAAGTGGTAATCCAATATTTTAGACCTAACTTTTACTTTTCTTGACTCTAACTTGCCCAAGCAATTCTATATGCTGATGTGGAAAATCTCAAACGTATCATTAAATTTTTTTTAAGTGCCAAATAACACATCACGGTATCCTTTAATCCCAGTTATGCTGTTTTTAAGAGGATAGTCATGTATGCTTTATATACATAAACATTTCTGAAGCAGATACATAAGAAATTGCTAACAGTGGTTACCTCTAGGGAATGGGACTGATTGTTAAGAATAACAGAGAATTTTTTACTTTTTATTTTATGCCCTTATATACTGTTTGAAGTTTTTATAATGAATTTTTTTATAAGTTCAGAAAAAAAAAAAAAAGAGGAGAAAAGAACAACACATCTGTATAATACTGTTTCCCAAACTCAGAAGGTCCCTTCCCTTCTTTGGAAAGGGAAACGTGGCACACTGTAGGTCCTGAACCTGGAGAGTCACAATGTATATATTAGCATACAAAAGGCTATGAGAAGCTACAGTAGAGAAACCTACGTAGTACATTTTTCCACTTTTATTGCACTTATTAACAACCCACAGAATTACGTGTCATGGCGTATCAGTTTTGGAAAAGTTATAAAAATTGAAGGAAAGGTATCTAGCCTTAGGTCTGCTGCAGGTGGAGGAAAGGTGAGTGTTGGAGTGGTGAAGGGCATTCCTGGCTGTATGGTGGGAGGATACCAGGTCTTGGGTTCAGGCAAACCTGGGTCCAAATCCAGGGTCTCCTATTCACTAGCTGGCCTAGCACGAGCCAAGTTCCCTAACCTCTGGCTCTCAGTGTGCTCACATGTGAAAGAGGAACAGTTATCCTCCTTCGGAAGTGCGTTTTCAGGGTTAATTGAGGCAAGTACCTGTTCCTTCACCCTCTGCTCCATCTTGCTAGGCTGTATTACTGCCATGCCTTTGTTTATGAACACCCATGCTTCCTCCCAAACCAACAAATTAGTATCCATTTGTGAAAGGCTTCATTTCAGGATTAATCAGAGGTCAGGCTATCAAATAACAAATTCTTGCATTTACAATGTGAATCCATTTCTAAAATCTTGATTTATAGATACCTACTTCAAGAATGTGCCTCTTGGACAAGGCAAAGTCCACAGGCACTAGGAGACTGTTGAGAATCCTGTTTCTCTAAAATTCAATCTAAAAGTGAGACTCCAGAAACTCATTGTTTAAATCACATCCAGGTTTGCTTGCTCCAGGCTCTTCCAGACCCCTGCCCCAGAGTAACTCTTCACTCTCATTTCCTATGCCAGTGTTAACACTCCAACTCAGAGGAAACAAATTTCAGAGTGAAATGCAAAAGGATGTGTGCTAAAGCACTGCCTTTCCAAGTAACCTTTGCATTAAGCCCTTAGAATCTAATTACCCAAGTGTTATTTGCCTCTCTAAGTACCCATGCCCATGCAGACTGAGCTTAAAGTTCAGGAAGTAATCACAAAAGGAAATCAGAAGGGAGATCTCAGGCTCAGCCTCTGAAGACTCTCCTGTCTGCGCCTGGCCTCTCCCTCCTCCTGGGTGTGTCTGCCTGCCCGAGAAGGCCAGTGAGTAACCTGCACATTGTTTTTTCATCTTGGCCCTTCCCACCCAGACAAGAGGACCGAGTGGCAGACAGGCAGGCAGACGGCAGTGAGTCCTGTTCAAGCATGCTCGGAGCATACCTCCACCCACACCCACCGCCTGGACCCCTCACCACCCTCACCCCAGCCCAGGAGGAGCCAGAACCCCGACGAGGGTCCGGAGGGGGCCTCCGCTCCCAGTGGTAAGGGCTGCCCGCAGCAGGAACACTTCATTCATTTTATTTGCTTTGGTGTTGCTTTTCTTTTTGATTGTGTTTGGATGGCAGAGTTTCTGAGACAATGGAAGGTGTTTTGTTTGGTTAGTTCTCGGTGGTCCCAAGACAAAGAAATGTCTTTTCGCAGGAGGGTTTATTAGAAAGCTGTAACCCGATAGCCTGGCCTTGGAAGAAAACTTAACATACTAATTACCTCTAGTTAGTACAGCGTACCCTTTTGGCACTGTAGAAAAACAAAACAAAACAGAACACCATATTGCTTACCAAAGAGGTTTTGAGGAAGAAAAAGTGTGAAGGATTGTGGACATTTTAATAGATAGGCACGTCTGACTAATGGAAATGAAGCTTAAGTGTCACGATAGCTTTGTAATAGACCAAGATGATGTTTTGTCTCAAACAAACAAACAAACAAACAAACAAAAAAGGCCCTTTATTTAAAGGAGTTAAGTGTTGAACGAAAGATGCAAGGTGGGGTTTGAGGAAAAGAGTTACAAGGTAAGTCCAATTAAGTATTTGTGAACATGGAGGTATTGAATTAAATCTGTCGTGCTATGGGAAGAAAAAAGTCTGTGTTCAATGTGGAATTTGGGTGGCATTTAAGGGAGAAAACTGAGATCTTTGTATAGCGTGTCGAGAATTCTTTGAGAGAATGGTCGGGAGGCAAATGGTGGAGGCTGGGAAGCAGGTTTTGTGCAGGGAGCTGGTGCCAAGGCCCTCTCCCTCAGTTGCTGTGGGTGAGAGAGTAATTCAAAGTAATCAAGCACTGTATTGTTAACAGGCTTCTGTGTCTCAAATATTTATTCTAAACACAAGCCGTTGATTGCACTGACATGTGAAGGAATAAAGTTGCTGCCTCTGGTTCCTGGCCCAGCTCAAACTTAATACCTGGCAAGATATTCATAAAAATGTAGGAAAGACGAGGCTACATGTAAAGTAAATTTGAGGAATTACATCGTGTTTATATCAGAGTGTGAGGATGCTGAGCTAAGGGGTTTTATAGGAGAGCGGTATGGGAAATGCAATAGAAATTGCCCAAACCAGAGGTACTGCCATGACACCTGTGAAGGTTTGACCTGTGCCAGATGACTCTGAATATGCAGCTCAGGTTTGTTTTAGGCGACTCTGTGTAGGCAACTTCAGGATTCCCTGTACAGAGCAGCCTATGCTTAACATGTCTAGGTTTCTAGAGCTGCAGCAAATCGCCCTAAAACACAATGTACCAAGATGGCACATCTGAACTTCCTGGCATATAAGAAGACTATGAAGTCGGCTGTGAGTGAGGGTATGAGTGGGGAGGGTCACAGGTAGGGTGAAAAGTTCTCTCTTAGGGTGAATGCCCCTCTTCTAAGTTTCAGGAAAGTGCAGTATGTCTTTTGCTGGAGGTAAATCAGCAATACTTCATCATTGGCATGCCCAGTGTTCCTGTGGTGATAATGCCAGTAGTTTGTTTTTTTGCGGCTCTAGTTTCCCCTTGGCTGATTAATCGAAAGCATAGATTGCTTGCAGCCCCATCAGCCAGCTCATTAGAAGACAATCCAAGAATGCCACTTATTTAGAGGCCAAGTGAGCAAGAAGTGGGGGGTCGGAACCATGATGATGATTTTGCCTAGAGACTGCTGGTTCCAATTTGTGACTTTTCAGTTGTGATTAAAAAACAAATAGAAGCCACTCTAAGTCGCCCATGCAGTTAACGGCACTGATAGCCATCCTGACTCTCATAGGCATTTGTACATTGGATACTACACATTACGGTACAAAACCATCACCACCCCAAACGTGCTTCTCTCCCAGAATCAGTGCTCAGCAATAGAATACAGGTTAGAAGAGTGTTGGCAACATTTCCTCCATGTAGTGCCAGGCCCCTGTTAACTTCAGTAGGGATGGTACCAATTCAAGAGGTGGAAGAAGAGACCCAGGGCCAGCAAACATGACAGGTTTTTATTAGGGGTGACTTACGTAGAGGGACGGTCCAGTCGCAGCAGGCTGAACAGGAAAACCACAACCACTTACGAAAAGCAAAAACATGCAGTTTATATAGCATTTTCACTTAACCCCCTCCCCCTAACCTCCACCTGGCAACCTTCATTTGACCCAAATCAAAAGGCATTGATCCCCTGTATGGTCCAGGTTCCATGGGATGGGATGGGAGCTTCAGATGTTCCTCATGGATAAGGAATGGATCTTTGGGTTGGTTGCTCCCAGAATCCTTAGCTCAGAACTCTGAACACATTCAGGTGCATCTGTCATACACTCCCATTCATGGCCTGTTTGGTATGTTTTTAGAACTTCCTGGAGTTTCTTCATGAAGCACATTGAATGCAATATCTGCTTGAATTTGGCTTTTCTAAGGCAACTGTATGGTGAATTTAGCATTTCTTTTTATTTCATTGTATTTTTCATCTACTCCTGTTGCTTAGTCCTTTAAGCAGTGATCCTACCAAGCAGATAAGAGGCACCCAACTATGGACTTGAGATAGCCTTGCCTTTGAGCAACATGTACTTTCTCCTTACCAGTTGCTGAATCACCTCCAAAAAGCCTTCAGACAATACCCAGCTGTGGCCACCACTCTACCATCCTGTGTTTTCTGGTTTCTGGAAATCTTTTTTTTTTTTTTTATAAAGTAGAAACAGGCTCTCACTTTGTTGCCTAGGCTGGTCTTGAACTCCTGGGCTCAAGTGATCCTTTTGCCTTGGCCTCCCAAAGTGCATGGTGGCCAGGCATGAGCCACCATGCCTGGCCCACATGTAAACATTTAAAGAATTTGATTGGAACTATCCAGAAGGTCATGGTGATTTTTCTGAAAAATAGAAAGCAGCACTTTAGCTGTAGAGATGCTAGAATAACTGCTGCGACATCCTAGACAGGCTGCATGCATCTTGGAGCTTGGATCAGGGAAAATAGTTGTGGATTCAGGCCCTGCAGTGTTAGTGCATTTTCTAAGTGATCACAGTCTGGCAAGGGTGAGTAAAGAAGGGCGGTAGAGCGAAGAGGGCCTAGAAAACAGCTGGTGAATAAAATCTAATTAGCATCAGCCTGTAGTCTTCAAGGAGCTCCAGTTTCCTGTTCCTTGGGGTTATTTGCTGGTCTTGTGTGTTATCTTTTCCTGTAATGTTTTTTCTTATGCTTTGGTGCTCCTCATGCTAATGCTCTGGGGTCCTTTAGAGGGTGTGGCTCTGATGATCATTGTCACATTTCATCTGTAGGCACATCCGAAACCAGGAAGAGACATCACAGAGACCTGTCCTGAACACATCCTCTTAAGAGGGGTGTGTTATCCAGTCTTCGTAACCCCAAAGGATAATACAAAATAGTGCTGAGAGTAAATAGATTGCTTTCGCTTTAGTTTCAGACTGAGATCTTGAGGATTAAGTAAGATGTGTGTGTGTGCAGGCAGGAGTAGAAATAATGAATGTTAGATGAAGCTTTAACCTGTGGACTTCGTAATTTTTGAGATGGGGTGAAAACTTCAGCCCTCACTTAGAAATCACATTTGACTGGAAGTGCTATTTCTCTCCCATGTTATGCTGTGTCATGGATTAATGATAAAAATGGTCACAATTATTCTCCTCTTTAAATCTATTTCCTTGAGATAGGACTTCGCAGCTCCTCTTATCAAGGGGTGGAGTCTCTTTCCGTAGCCCCTGAATGTGGGCTTGGCCTTATTATTTACTTTGGCCAACAGAATTCGTAGAAGTGAAGGTGTGTGGGTATGTCAGTTCTAAGCCCAGGTCCCAAGCCAAGGTCTTGAGAGGCTCACTCACACACTTCTGCTTGCTCTCCTGGAATCTGGCTTCTCTTGGAATGTAGACAGACATTCATGGTCTTGCTTGCTGTGGCCCAGAGACCCCATCACCGCAGGTGACAGTGACCTTACACTGGCCACGTGAGTGAGGCAGTTCTAGACCAGCCAGCTAGCGTCAGACACTTCAGTGGGCCCAGCAGAGATCAGACAAATCCATCCAGATCCATAGACTCATAAGCAATAATAAATGCTTATTGTTTTAAGCTACTGAGTTTTGGAATGGTTTGTTATGCTAACGTAGCCAACTGATACATGTAGTTCCCTGGACATGGTCCCCTTGTGGGGTTTATTAATGTCATTATAAACCCTTAGTTCAACTCAGTAGAAGACATTCAATCATTGGATGGAGGGGTTCTACTAAATGCGGGTGGTGGGCCCTCAATTCTTGTGATTGTCAGCATTACTCTGAGACATTTTTAACACAGATGCCTAGGCCTTGTACTAGAGGATTCAATCAAATATTTGTAGATGAAGATTCGGAACCTGTAATTTTTAAAGCTCTGGTAATTGGCCAGGATTAAAACCCAATAATTCAATGGTCTTGTCAGTCCCTTCCATTACTGAAAGATGCAGTGATTCCAGTTCATCTATACTTAGGCAAATAACACTTAGGTGGTTCAGAGTTCATTACTGACCTGATATACTTCTAGCTGCAAAAGTAAATTTTATGATCACCTGTGGCCAAAAGCAAACTAACCCAGATGCTAGATGGGAAAAATCTACAGTTGCAGATTGATGGCTAGAATGTATATGGTTTACCATTGTATCTGCCTGGGGTTTAGAACACGTTGCAGACTCATGAATAAATCCTGGACACTGGGAATGTAATAGGACCTTGCTTTGAGGATCTTAGAGTCTAATGAAAAAAAAAATCAGGTATAAATTACTTATAATGTATCAAGAAAACAAAGCAAGCAGTATTTTAACCATAAATTTCAGGTGAAATTTTACTATGGTGTATGTGCCAGTTGGTGCTTACAGTAATGCTGCATTACAAACAACCAGAAAATCTGTTTTATACAACAATGTGCATTTCCTAACCCCTATGTCTGTAGTTTGAGGGGGGCAATCGGCTGATTCTAGGCTGGGCTCAGAGGCGGGTAGCTTTCTACCACATATCTCTCATCCTTCCCTTGGCACCAGCTGCTAGCTTTAGCATATTATTCTCATGGAGATGGCAGAGACGGGGGTACAAGCCACAGTGTGCAAGCTCATTTTAAGCTTCTGATAATGTCATTAATCTGTTAGCATCCTATTGGTCAAGGAAAATCACATGACCAAGCACAGTGTCAAAGGGTAGGGAAATGTATTTCACTTTTTAATTTGCTTTAATTTTGTATTATATTTTTTGAGATAGAGTCTCACTCTGTCACCCAGGATGGAGTGTAATGGCGTGGTCTCAGGTTCCATCTCCCAGGTTCAAGTGATTACTGTGCCTCAAACCCCCGAGTAGCTGGGATTACAGGCACCGACCACCACACCCAACTAATTTTTGTATTTTCACTAGAGATGGGGTTTCACCATGTTGACCAGGCTGGTCTCAAACTTCTGACCTCAAGTGATCTGCCCGCCTCGGATTTTCAAAGTGCTGGAATTACAAGCGTGAGCTACCAGGTCTGGCCTTTTTTGCATTTTTAGTGTGAGAACCTTCAAATACTTGTGGCAAAGGGCATGGATATGGAGAAGAGTGAAGAAATAGAGCCATTAAAATACTCTTCCCCAGTGGGAGAAGGGTGTATGAGGAGGGAGTTGCATTTTTTCCTGCTTTGGAAGGCTCCTGAAGTCCTAACTGGACCCTAGAATAACCCAGAGGCAAAGAAGTATGCATCCTCTGGAGCCATCTTCTGCTCCTCGTGATGTGGAAGTAAGCAGGGGACTCATAGCTGCTATGATCTGTCTAATGGAATTTTGAAGGGAAAGAAACTCCTGCCGTGTGCAGTGACTCACGCCTGTAATCCCAGAACTTTGAGTGGCCGAGGCTGGCAGATCACTTGAGGTCAGAAGTTCGAGACTAGCCTGGCCAACATGGTGAAACCCTGTCTCTACTGAAAATACAAAAATTAGCCAGGCATGGTGGTGCATGCCTGTAATCCTGGCTACTCAGGAGGCTAAGGCAGGAGAATTGCTTGAACCCAGGAGGTGGAGGTTGCAGTGAGCCGAGGTTGCACCACTATACTCTAGCCTGGGCAACAAAGCGAGACTCTGCCTCAGAAACACAACCCCAAAATAAAAAAAAATAAATAAATAAAAGAGAAGGAAACTGCTGAAGATATCTCAAACTTGATAGCTGCAGGGATGGCATTGGAATTCCTGTAGAATGCCTCTGTTTCCATTCCCACTGTATCCTCTAAAATGTAAAGATTATGGGTTATTGTGTCTGGTTATCCACTTCCCAGTTCCAGGAGGGGTATTATGTGGGTAGTGCCATTACTTTAGATCACATGATATCCCTTTATTGTCATCCCCTTTTTCTCAGGTGAAAAGGTCTGAGTTTCCATCTACTCTGAACACGGGGACCTTTCCCCATAGCCAAGCCCAACACTGAAGTGGTTAAAAGAGATTTGGGTGAGACTGTCCCTTCCTGATGGCACATCTTTCCCTGATTTATTTTGTGAAAGGCTTGTGCCTAAGCCTGTCTCATTGAGACAGGAAACCAGTGTTGTCACATATGATTGAGATTCTCAGATATTCTCCAGGGCAGAAATTATGTTTTATGGTGTCACTAAGAAAAAGAATAAAGCACTTTATTTTAGGCCACCAACTTACAGGCTTTGCTGTTGATCATTCTGTGCCTTTCAATGTATGTGGCTAGTTTGGTTTGTATATCTGTCCCCTCCAATTCTTATGTTGAAATGTGATCCCCTATTTTGGAGGTGGGTCCTGGGGGCAGAGCCCTCATGAATGCCTTGGTGCCCTCTCTGTGTTAATGAGTGTGTGCTCCCTCTATTTGTTCACTCAAGAGCTGGTTGTTTAAAAGAGCCTAGCATCTCTCTTGCTCTTTCTCTTGCCATGTGACATGCCTCCTCCCCCTTCACCTTCTGCCATGAGTAAAAGCCTTCTGAGGCTTCACCCAAAGCAGATGCTGCTGCTGTGCTTCTTGTACAGTCTGCACAACCATGAGCCCAAATAAACCTCGTTTCTTTCTTTCTTTCTTTCTTTTTTTTTTTTTGAGACAGAGTCTTGCTCTGTCGCCCAGGCTGGAGTGCAGTGGCGCAATCTCAGCTCACTTCAACTTCTGCCTCCCGGGTTCATGCCATTCTCCTGTGTCAGCCTCCTGAGTAGCTGGGACTACAGGCGCCCGCCACCATGCCCAGCTAATTTTTTGTATTTTCAGTAGAGACGGGGTTTCACGGTGTTAGCCAGGATGGTCTCGATCTCCTGACCTCGTGATCCGCCCTCCTCGGCCTCCCAAAATGCTGGGATTACAGGCGTGAGCAACCACACCTGGCCAAACCTCTTCGCTTTATAAATTACACAGTATCAGGTCTTCCTTTGTAGCATTGCAAAATGAACTAACACTATGGTGTATCAAATTTACCTGTGAGGAAACTGAAGTACAAAGGGTAATGTAACCTTCCTGAGATGACATCTAATGGCCAACTGAGATTAGACACCTGTCTTCTTGTTTTTTCAGCTTTTTCTTGGCAATCTGCTGATAGTACCTTGTTTCCCAAAACAAGCATTACTTACTGAGTTGACCTTCCTAAGAAACCCCGCCTCCCTACTATTTGTGCTCCATGGGAAAAAAGGAAATCTAGCAGGAAGGTGTTTGACAATATGAGATTTCCATACCACAGTGTTAGAGAAAGTAAGCTGGATTATAGGTCATTCCTAAATTGCATTTCCTGATATTTCTTCATTACTGCCCTGACCACGGAAATAGACTGTGAGGAGACTGTTTAGAAGTTCTCACAGGGTCTTTGTGACTGTGCTGCTTTTACATGTTTTCTGAGCCCTCACCTGCCATTTCTGTTGCCTGGTGACTATAAATGAGGGATCATAACCTCATGTTCAGCAGTGGTTCCCTGACAGATTATACTATTTCTGTTTTATGTGAAAAAATTGGTGTAATTAAACAACATGTTTTAAGTAATGTTTTGTAGGAGACATGATATGATTGGAGCAGGCATTTCTAATGGTATTTTTCTCCAATTATCACATGCAAACAATCAAATAATTGTAATGGCCCAGAATATATAGGGTCTGTTACAACTCATAGATAAGCTGGTTATCTTGGATAGGTTGTCACCTTTCTGGTGATGTTTTTGCTTTAAATCTCATGTATCTCCCATATACACAGATGTTATGTAATATATTGTTATTTGAGCAATAATTTCATATCCTCCTCCTCTTCTTGCTCAATGCCAAGGGCCATATCTGCCCTATTTACCACTTAAAACCTGGGAGCCAGCATAATAGAGCCTAAGTAGGTACTGAAAGAGTGAATGAGCAAATGCTAAGACTACAGCACCCAGCTCATAAGAAAAAATTGGGATTCCTCCCAGGTGTTTCTGCCCCTGAGAAAGGACAGTGAAGGGTTAATGTTCTCTGCAGGAGCAGGAGGGATTTGGATATGGATCTCAGCAGAGCTGCTGGAATCACATTCTTTCTGCTACTATAGCAACAGGTTGAGAATTCTGCCAGTATTGTCGCCTGCCTACACTGGAAATGCCTGCATGCAGGCAACTTCATTGTCTGGGGGGACAACTGTTTTTCCTATGATGTTTCAATAAAGCAGCTTCTTTTTGGAGACAAAGAGACAGCACAAAACAGGGGCTAAGAATCATGGAAAGGCAGAGAGAGATCTTGTTTTTATTGGAGGGACATTTCCAGTCTTTTGTCCCTTGAAGAGGTGTTGAATGAGGAAGGAATTAAGGTTTCATCTGTAGTCGGTAGCATCTTTTTCTGTCTTCTAAATGAGGCCTCTCTTCTGAGATGTAACCCTGGCAACATTTCACAAACTTTCTCTTACTATTATTGCTTAGCAAATAGAGTGATAGTAAAAACTCTTGCCTGTGTTCACTTCTAAATTTGGAGATGCCAGAATGGACCAGAATGTAGGTTTTCCTCTGCATTTACCAATCTTCTAACCAACTCTGTATCTTCGTTGTTTACTGAGAAGGAAAAGTTAACCAAGAATGCAAAATGGAGGTGTTAGGCCAGGCGTGGTGGCTCACACCTGTAATCCTAACACTTTGGGAGGCTGAGGTGGGAGGACTCCTAGAGCCCAAGAGTTCAAAGCTGCAGTGAGCCATGCCACTTCACTCCACCTTGGGCAACAGAGTAATACCCCCGTCTCTAAAAAAACAAAACAAAAAAAACAAGGAGGTATTATTTTTATTTGGTGTAGCAGTGTTGTACAAGAGAAGAACATGAGTAAGCTACAGAGGAAAGCTGCTTAAACGGTATTAAGTTCCCAGGGGGCTTCACAGCATGTAATAAAATGCCTGGCCTATTACTCAGGCCTGTTTCTTGTGATCTCTGTAAGTGGCAGGGAAGGCTCAGGTGTGGTGATAATCAGAGCTTAGGGCTAATTGGGTTAATGCATGGAATCAATAGGCCTTAACTGTCACTTTGGATTGATGGATCACTTTGCCACAGTACCATGATCACATCTCCATCTTGTTTTCACTTTGCATGCTGGCAGGAAAATCTGCCTGGTTCACTCTTTGTTGCTGGTTTACAAATACATCTTGGTCAAAAATACCTGGACATATTGAGCCTTTCTTCACACACAGCACAGAATTCAATTTTTCAAAGCTTTTATCTTTATCCCACTATAGACCATTTGAATATAGGATAAGCCCTTTCATCTTGTGTAAGTTTCAAGGGCCCTCATCACTGCCTTGAAGTTTGTGTGGCCACTGAAACCGCCGTTCTTGTGGCAGTGTAGTCAAAAGGGCACTGGGTTGGACACCAGAAGCCTGGACGTCTGGTCCTACCAGGAAGTGGCCTTGGCCAGCTCATATGGGGATTTTAATTTCATTATATGTAAAATGAATGACTTGGATAAGATTTCCAGGATTTGTCTTACATCTCTTCCTACATGCGAAAAAGCAGGATTCCAGTTGTTTTAAAAGTAGAACAGGCTTTCCTTCATTGAAGTCTTATAATTTGCAAGTCACTGGAAGGCTCTGTTGCTTACTTCTTCCCTAACCCTTAATCACACACCACATCACCTCTCTGCTTCAGTGTTGCTTCATCAGAGAAGCCTTCCTTGAACCTCAGGCTAGATCAGGACTCCCAGTGTATGTTCCCTAATAAATCTGTTATTTTCTTTCATCATACTTAACCACACTTTGTAATGAATGATCTGTTTCATTGGTGTGTGTGTGTGTGTGTGTGTGTGTATGTGTGTGTGTGTGTGTATTTTTTTTGAGACGGAGTCTCGCTCTGTCACCAAGGCTGGAGTGCAGTGGCGCAGTCTTGGCTCACTGCAACATCTGCCTCCTGGGTTCAAGCGATTCTCCTGCCTCTGCCCCTTGGTTAGCTGGGATTACAGGCACCCGTCACCACACCTGGCTAATTTTCGTATTTTTAGTAGAGATGGGGCTTCACCATGTTGGCCAGGCTGGTCTCAAACTCCTGACTTTAAGTGTTCTACCTGCCTCGGCCTCCCAAAGTGTTGGGATTACAGGCATGAGCCACCATGCCCGGCCTGACTTTTTTTTTTTTTAAATCAATTTTGTCTCTCACTATGAGACTGAAGACTTGTGAAGCAAGCACCCAATCTGTTTTGTTCACTATCGTATCTGCATGTAGGAGTTGTGCAGTAAACAGTCACTGAACGACAGAAGGTGCTGTGTCAGGCTTTGTGGAGGGTCTAAAGATGATTATATCACAGTCTCTGTCCTCAAGGATCTTAAGATTACTTTCTGTTTTTCTTCTCGTCCTTTATTATCTACCCCTCCGACCCAAAATATGCTACTGGAAATTCAACCAAAACAAAACTCCCTGGGTTCTTGTCTTTGATCTGATCACAGATAGGTTTTGATTTTCCTTGACTGGACTGATAAGTCTTTTGTGACAGAAACCACGGAATGAGGCCAGGCCCTGGAAGGAAATTATAGTAGATAGTATATACAATGGAAATTGTAGACAAAAAGAGAAAGAAAGAGGTAGGAAGAGAGGAGTACCAGGAGCACGATGACAAGAAGAGCAATGAAAACCTGGGGCTTTGCCCTTTTAATTAGTTTGCCTGTAAGGGTCCTTCTTGTTTGACTGCCAAGCCTTACAAGCAAGGACATGTTTCTTAAATAGAATTCTTAGCAGCAGTGTTGTGTAATAGCACAGTTTGCTACCAAAAGATGATTACATGCACACAAAAAGTGGTCTGTATTGCATAAAATATTTTGCTTTCAAAAAATTACTAATTTTCAAAAGGATTGGCAGGTTCTTGCAAACCAGTAGTTATGGTCAATACAAGCAAATGCATCATGAAACCAGAGCTAGCCGTTATACCCATTATGTTTAAACAATGAAGGGCAATTTGATTTTAAGCAGCAAGGCTAAGTGTAAATGCTGGGAGGAAAGAGGGAGAATGTCTTAGGTTGGAGTTCATCTGCCAGGTACAGGAGACTTGAGGGGAAGTTGATTGAATTAGAAGGTACAACTTCTTTTATTCTTTCTGTGTTTGCAATTTATAGAGGAAGTAGTTTAGGGGAGTTTTACTACGTAAATTAAGTTTCAGTAGAAAGCATAAGCTGTCTGCCTTCAAGAAGTGAAGCAGCCTCTTTGCGTTACCTTGAGGACAGGTATAGATAAGAGAGTATGGGCAGGTAAGACCAGTAAAAGTTTTTCTGACTACTCTCCTTAAGAGCTTAGCTTTAATGGCCAAAGACAGGCTTTCTCTGCATAGTAGTCAGAGGTCCCTTCTTGCCAGCACCCACAGACACGGTGGGTGTTAGTAGCCTGCCTTTTTATGCTTGCCTGGTCCAGTCGGGAGCTTAGATCCCAGCAGACTCTATCCGTCCCAGAGCCATTTCACGAAAAGAAAATGACTAAGACAATCATATAATCTCTCTTCTTATGAGAGAGAAGGAATTTTAGCTGAGAATGCAAGGTGTGCCTGCAGGCTTTACACCTATGCTGCGCACATGCTACACACACAAGCGTGTGCCTGTGCACACACACACAGAGGCCCATTCTGCTTATTCACTTACTGCTGAAGAGACATGCCGTGTTGGCTAAAGACCAGGAAATAATTGTGTTGGGTTGACAAGCAGCCAAACCATAAGACTCACATGTCTCATTGGGCAATATTAATTGGCCAACCCTTCATTTACAAAAAAATGCAAAACATAAGTAATACGTATGAATATGGTGTTTTCCTATCTCATGTCCCCTGACTCATTTCCAGAGAAAGTCTCCTATAAGCATTCTCTTTGTTTTCTAGGGATCTGCTTCTTTCCAGACCTGTGGGACATAAATAACATTTCAACAGAATTATTTACAAAGTAAACCCCTTTCTTTTCAGTGGCAAAGCCTCTCTTAAATCTCAGCTCTGCCACTTTCTAACTGTACAACTAGCAGCCATGTTATTTAACCCTTGTGCCTCATTTTCTTCAATTTTATGTGGAGTTAATAGAATGTCTCTGTCATAGGATTCTTGTGAGAAGGAAATAAGATCATCTAAGAAATCTTTTTTTGACAGTACCTGGTTCATCGTATGATTTTTTAAAGTGTTACTGCATTTAATAGATACCTTGCCAGAGATACTCAGCCTTTTCTCCTTTACCCTTCTCAAATTAGAAACACCCCTTGAGACATTTGGTACTTCTCAATATCAGGGGTTCTGTTGGAATAGGAGGAGCCTCGGTGAGGAGGAGAGGCGAGCAGAGCAGAGCACAGAAGAGATAATTAGGCAGGAATGAGGGTGGTAGAGACCTATTCCCATACTCTTCTCCTGCCTCCTATTCCATTGTTCTTTCTGGTATATTATACTGCTTCTTAACCTGTTGGTGGCTGGGTATAATACTAGGTGCAATACAAAAAAGAATATAAATTCAGCTCTATTGTGCAAGAAGTGGTCATCTAAGTCTCAGGCTTACTTTCCCATCTTCTCCAAGTCCATATACTTACCGTTTAGCTCAAATTCTAGCTCAAACCTACCCTGTGCACTGATGCCTAACAGGGAACAAGTACTCGAGGGATATCAGTGGCACCCGTTGACTTCACCATAGAAGACAGAGAAGTAGTCCTCAAATCCTTTGCACGTAGAGGATACCACCTATGAAAAGTCAAAGAACAGGTCAAATACCAAACTTCCTAAACGCTCCATTCCCTCTGGACTTTCAGGCTTGAGGGGAAGGAATGTGAATCATTGGACCTGGAAAGAGGGCACAGGGGAGAGGAAACAGGAGGTTTCCTGTCCACCTCTGCTGTAAAAGAGATGTCAGTGCAATGCAGCAGGGTGTCCTGGTACACAAAATAGAGAAAATTGAGTATTAAATGAGATATGTATATAAAACATCATTTTAGGGCCTGGCATATAGTAAGTCCTCAATAAATGTTAGCCACAATTAGTTCATGAATAACATCTGGATACTCAGCTATTTGGAGGGCAGTTAGACTTCTCAGTACTACATAAACCTTACTGCCTGTTCCTAATGCTGCCAGCCACTCACATGTTGATCACATTGAATGGGGAGGAGATGCTACTCACACTGGTCCATCTATCTGCACCTCTAGATTGTCTTAATTATTCATAGGTTGAAATTAAATGACCTATTTTGAGGGTTCACAGTTACTGTTCTGTGCCAGAGAAAAAGTGTATGACAAGCAGGCACATCACAAAACAAGCAGGCAGCTCTCCTGGCAATGACTGCAGGATGGCACTATATTTATATACGTTTTATCTTTAATGTGAATTTTTATTTTACTGTTTCTTTTATGTGTGTCTTATCAAAAGCAGTATAATATTCTTAATTCATCCTGGCCAAAGTTGGGTGACTTACATTGTTGTCTTTCATTATATAAAGTAGAAGGAGAATATATATGAATTTTAGGGTTTTGAAGACAGGATGAATTCAGGATCATCTAATCCAGTCCCCTCACTTTAAAATGTGGAAATCGATTCCTGGGGTATTAAATAATGAATTTTCTGAGTGGCAGAAGGGGAGGTCTCCCAGCCCTAATTCAGAGTCCTGCCTATATATGATCTCTTAACCCGTTACTCTTCTAAAGTGACCATGAACATAAAACTGTTTGAGAGCTGCTGTCTTGAAATATAAGAGTGGTCATCTGTGCAGAGGATTCTCAAAATAAGATACCACCACCTCTGGCCCAGTCTCTTCTTGTCTTTGGCACGTTATCCCTAACTCTTCACAGGAAATACATGCCTTGTCTATTATTTGGAAGAGGCAGTGATGACAGAAAGAATGGTTCCTGTTTTTTCCCTCTTTAGGGTAGCTCCTCCCCACACCCTGTGCCCTTAGATACATAATCATGATCAAAACAAAATATGATTCCCAAGCTACATGCATGGCTCTAGGGATTGCCTAGAAAGAGTGTTTCATAGTGAAACCTCATCCTCTAGTTCTGCAATTCCAAGGAAGGGTCAGATTTGCAGAGTGTTAGACCTAGGGATTTATTAATAGATTTTCTCAAGGATAATTAAGTGATTTAAAAAATTCTCATAACTAAGTAAAACTTTAAAGTATATGTAAATAAATGGGAAGGTATAAAGTATTTGGAGGCAATAAGTATACATTCAAGATATAATAGCTATTGTTCAAACCAAGACTTAGCAAATTCTAGAATTATACAGACTAA
This sequence comes from Rhinopithecus roxellana, assembly GCF_007565055.1. Classification (NCBI taxonomy): domain Eukaryota; kingdom Metazoa; phylum Chordata; class Mammalia; order Primates; family Cercopithecidae; genus Rhinopithecus; species Rhinopithecus roxellana. The sequence goes on along the minus strand of NC_044553.1, from coordinate 139,521,726 downwards.
ATTTTTTCTCTCTCTATAGATTATCTTTTTTTAGTAGTTCAGATCTAATATTTGGTACCTCCTTATTTGTTTAAAGCCAATAATAACAATAACTGTTATCTGTCAAGCAACTGCCATAGGCCAGTGTAATTAATGCTTTTCATGAGATCTTGTTTAATTTGCACAGTACTGTGAGTTTAGTATGATTTCCCTCATTTATTGATAAGGATACTGAGGCTCAGGGGTCAAAGTAAAGAGATTTTTTTTTTTTCTTTTTTAGAATTTTGACAACCTATTTCCATTCTCACAGAAGCAGGGCAAAGCAAGATTTTAGGCAAACACCAGGGAAAGGTTAATCTAGTTGCTGAACCAAATAAAACACTCCTATCAGAAGCCCAGCCTGTTCTCCCTAGCTGGCCTGCCCTTTAGAATATTGAAGACACAGCCTTTTAAAGCAGCCTTTCTGTCTCTAATCCTCCCACAACCCTTCAGTGTTTATGTATCTATGGGTAAAACCATGTCCTCTGGGTGAATCTGGTTGTCTTTTGAGAATTTCTGTTTCCTCCCTCAGTTCTTTCATTCTCCCTCGCACCAAAAGCTGCCCTCTCTTCTTCGCTCCCGAGTTGTAGCATGAGTGGCCAGGCCTTATTAGACACTAAGAGGGACACCCTTGAATAAATGCCCCACCTTTAGCATGTAGAATTCTGGGATTAGGTTTTGTCTGCTCAGTGTTCTTTTAAAAAATAATTTCTAGGCTGGGCGCGGTGGCTTATGCCTGTAATCCCGGCACTTTGGGAAGCTGAGGCGGGTGGATCACCTGAGGTCAGGAGTTTAAGACAAGCCTGGCCAACATTTCAAAACCCCATCTCTACTAAAAATACAAAAATTAGCTGGGCATGGTGGTGGGCATCTGTAATCCCAGCTACTTGGGAGGCTGAGGCATGAGAATTGCTTGGACCCAGGAGACAGAGGTTGCAGTGAACTGAGATTGCATCCCTGCACTCCAGCCTGGGTGACAGAGCAAAACTCTGTCTCAAAAAAAATAATAATAATTTCTGAGTCTGAGCTAGATTGCATAAATCCAGAGCAGGTAGGTCTAATGACAATGTTTCAAACATACATTTCTCTTTGGGAAGTCCTTTCAGAACCCATTGATATTGAATAGACAAAAGCCATTCCTCTTTAGCTTCTATCTCCTAATAAAAGATAAAGATATAACAGCTTCAAATATATTACCTGATTATTAACCATGCTCATCAGATGCAGTTGACCCTTGAACAACACGGGAGTTAGGAATGCCACCCCTACACGGTAGAAAATCCACATATAACTTGACTCCCCCAAAACGTAACTACTAAAATAGCCGACTGTTGACTGGAAGTCTTACCAATAACATAAAATGTCGATTAACACATATTTTTTGTGTTATATATACTACAGACTGCATTCTTACAGTAAAGTAAGCTAGAGAAAAGAAAATGTTATTAAGAAAAGCATAAGAAAGAGAAAATATATTACTGTTCATTAAGTGTAAGTGGATTATCATCCTCGTCTCCTTCATGTTGAGGAGGCTAAGGAAGAGGAGGGCTTGTCTAGGGTAGCAGAGGCAGAAGAAAATTTGCATATAAGCAGACCAGTGCAGTTCAGACCTGTGTGGTTCAAGGGTCAACTGTAGACTATTAATTCTTTCTCATGTATGAGAAAATTGAGGCTCAACTAGGCTTTTCTATTCAAAATCACATACCAGCCAATGTCATTGGATTCCAGATTTCTCTAAAAAACTCTGAAGCCCAGGGTTTTACATGCTCTTTTGTATTGTCCCTTTTTCAGAAAGAAAATAAATTTATAGAAATTTACTCACTAGCTTTGAGTCCAAGTGAGTTTTGACTGTTTCGAAAAATTACACTCAATCAACCTCAAGGAATGAAGGTTTTCCACTGCTTAGTTCCTGCTGAAGATACCACTGCCCATTCTGAAATGCTTCCAAAAGCTGCAATCCAGAAGTGCCTAATGTTATAATTGCATCAGTGCAATCTGTGCATGGCTCACCAGCTCAGACTCACTTGAAGGTGTAATTTCTTTCTGTTTGTTTTTTAAATCTCTTTTGTTAATTCCGGCCTGTGCTCATATCTTATGAAATGTAGAGGATCTAAGGGAGTGATCACTGAGATGATTCCCCAAACACCCTTCCATTTATAGCAGTCAGAGTTTCTATAGGTGTGCACCTCCCCATGCTTGCTATTCATGATAAACTTGATTTTTAGGAGTGCTCATTATTTAAATAATATTCCAACCAAATTATTGTTTGCTCCCCATTTAAATAATCAGTGCTTGCTGCTATAGTGCCAGTTAAAAAAAGATAGTAATTATCCTGCTTGGGCACAGCTGCAGAGCTGACTTTGCTTGCTAATTTGTTAAAGGGTTAATGTCCTATTGCATTTTTTAATTGTCTGCTTTATTGGACGATGCTCCGTTTTAACTCGATTTCCTCTTCTTTATTTCCCTAAGACCCAATGAGATGAAAATGCCATTGTTTTTCCTAATGTGGTGTCAAGGCAGAACCATCTCTGGGGAAGTCAGGAAGTCATCCTGCAGTCGTGAAAGGATGAGGACTGAATTCCATGAAGGTGAAATTTCTTGTTTGGACAGTGTGACTGATCAGACTTTTAAGTCTGTGCTTAGTGCCATATATTAAAATAGAGAACATCAGCCAGGCACAGTGGCATAGACCTATAGTCCCAGCTACTTGAGAGGCTGAGGCAGGAAAATCACTTAAGCCCAGGAGTTCCAGGCTGTAGTGTGCCATGATCACACCTGTGAATTGCCACTGCACTCTGTCCTGTACAACAGACTCTATCTCTTAAAAAAAAAAAAAAAGAGAATATGGCGCCTGTAGTCCCATCTACTCAGAGTCTGAGACACGAGAATCACTTGAACCCTGGAGGTGAAGGTTGCAGGGAGCCGAGATCATGCCACTACACTCCAGCCTGGGTGACAGAGCAAGACTATCTCAAAAAAAAAAAAGTATATATGTGTGTGTGTATATATATACATACACGTATATATGTGTATATATATATGTGTGTGTATATATATACATACACGTATATATGTGTATATATATGTGTGTGTATATGTGTGTATATATACACACATATACATATATACGTATGTGTGTGTATATAGAAAATTGTGTGTGTGTGTGTGTGTGTGTGTGTGTATATATAGAGAGAGAGAGATTTAAAAGAATCAATAGGATTCTTTGGTTGCAATTTAAAAAAATTAAAAAGGAGAGTGTATTACAAGTTGAGGGTGGGGGCTGCTCACAGAGTTGAAGGGGAAGTTAAATAATCAAGCAGAAAGACCAAGCTCTGAAAAGGCTGGAGCTAGAGCAGCTCTTGGGTCTCAGTCAAGCACTTGTAGCTGGTTTCTGCTGAGTACCACTATCTTCATGAATGAGCAACCATTTTCGGATTCATTTTCATTTTCCAAAAGAGCCAAATTCCAGGCAACAAGTTTTGCATTGATTTAGGTTAGCATGTGACTGCATCAGGGTGGTGAACCTTGACTGACAATCCCACCAGTCAATCTCTAATGAGGAAGGTCCCTTAAAAATAGATCTTAAACAAGACCTAAAAAGGACTAACCAGAAAGGAAAAAATTGATGAATTAAACCACATGTAAATTAAGAATATCTGTTAAGCAAAAGCCACCGTTAAGAAAGTTCAAGGCAAACTGCAGCGTAAGAGGAGATATTTGCAATAAATACATAATGACAAAGAAATCATATTCTGAATATATAAAAAAAACTTCTACAGATCAACAAGAAGACAGCAGACCACCCAATGGACAAAAGCCTTGAAAAGGTACTTCACAAAGGAGGCTATCCAAATGGCCAGTAAACATATGAAAAGGTAAACACGTTCAGTATTCATCAGTGAAAGTTCAGTAAAACCCACAATATAACACACCACACACCCATCGTCATAGCTAAAATGAAAATAACAGGCAGTATCAAGTGTTGGTAAAAATGTAGAACAACCAGAACACATATACACAGTGGGTGGGAGTGTAAATTGGTATAGTCGCTTTGCATATCCAGTGACAGAGCAATTCTGCTCCTGGGTACCCAAGACAAAAGCAAGCATGTGTGCATCAAAGGCATGTACAAAAATTCATTCGTAGAAGCCTAGCTCTCAAATGTTCATCGACACTAACATGGATAAATTGTGTCACATTCACACAGTTGAATATAATACAGAAATGCAAATTAACACATCACATGCAATAAAATGAATGAATCTCATGAACATAAAGAGAACATACTATATGAATTCATTTATCTAAGTTCAAAAACAAGCAAGTTACAGTATGGTGTTAGGAATCAGAAGAATTGTTACCCTGGGGGAAGAGGCAGTTAGGGATTGGAAGGGGGTACAAAGGGGTCTTCTGGGGATCTGTGTTTTGAGACAGTGAATTACTTACGTGTCTTCACTTTGTAAAAAGCTATTGAACTTTAAACTTATGATTTATGTTATTTTCTGTGTATTTTATACTTTTTTAAAAGTTTGCCAAAAAAAGAACAGAATAACAAGAAAGGCTGAAGTAACAGTGCCTGGGTTTGAATCCTGATTCCATCCCTCTTTCCCTTCTTTCCTTTTTTTCTGCGACGCAGTCTTACTCTGTCACCCAGGCTGGAGTGCAGTGGCGCGATCTCGGCTCACTGCAACCCCCACCTCCCAGGCTCAAGGAATTCTCGTGCCTCAGCCTCCTGAGTAGCTGAGATTACAGGTCCGTTTCATCACACCCAGCTAAGTTTTGGTATTTTTTGTAGAGACGTGGTTTCACCATGTTGGCCAGGCTGGTCTTGAACTCCTGACCTCAAGCAATCCACGTGCCTTGGCCTCCCAAAGTGCTGGGATTACAGGCATGAGCCACCATGCCCGGCCCTGATTCCATCTCTAACAGCGTGAGCTTGGGCAAATTGTTTTTTCTTGTGCTTTAGTTTTGTCATCTGTAAGAGGGAGATAATAGCAGTACCTACCTCACAGGGTTGTTGAAAGGATCAAAGGAGATAATCTAGGTAAAGTGCTTGAAACAGTGTCAGATACACAGTAACCAGAAAATAACTCTTAAGTACATACACTTTATAGTGGCTGCTCCATACTAGGTGTGTGGGGAAATCTAAAAATGTACAAAACCCTGGCCTCCAGGAGGTTTTAATCATAATTGGAAAGATGAGATATGTAAAAGAACAACTGTTTGGCCCTACAAGAGAGTATTGGAAAATTCCGAATGAGTGATACCAATAAGAAAATCAGAGGAATTTGGTGGAAGAAGTGATTACTGTAGTTTAGAGTGTTCTGGGCAAAACTCATGCAGTCGTTAGAAGTCAGGATAGTTGTTACTCATGATCGGGGAAGAGGTTGGTCAGGAGCACAAAGGCAACTGTTTCTTGATCTGGGTGCTGGTTACATGCATGTGCTCAGCTGTAAAAATACATGGAGCTATGATATGGGCGCTTTTCTGTATATGTGTTCTACTTCAAGGAGGTTAAAAGGGCATTGGTTTCGAAACCTGGTTGATATTTAGCCATAGGCATGTTATATAAGCTCTGAGTTTCATTTTCCTCACCTATAAACTGTAAATATACCTCCCCTTGGGTTGTCATAGGGTTAATGAAGGCAAAATCCAGTCCAGGATGGGACAGTAAAATATTTCATGCACCTGATCTGCTCACTGAGGAAGAGAGTGACAAACGGAGGCAGACCCTTCCTGTGTTAAGATTTGGAGCCTCTCTCTGGGGTTCATTGCTTTGTTGGAAGAATGACCTCATGTCGGTATTGATGTTGTGAATGGAACCTGTCGCAGTGTGTCACTGTGGTGGTGCAGTGACTCAGCCACCGGGGCAAAGAGCACTTCTGCCTATCAGGGCCACTGCTTGACACTTGTCCCACACCACCACTGTTGGTTTCCTTTTTCTGTGCTTAGTCATAGCCACACCTGCAAGTGCGCACAATGGTTGATCCAGGTATGCGCTCAGTAAATATTTACCGAGTGCCTGCTGTGTGTCAGGCTCTGACGGAGCATATAATAATGACTGAAAACAGAGTAAAAGTAAAACAACATAACACATTGAAGACTTGCCCTTCAAATATTTTGGTCTAATAATAAGGCAGACATGTTTCTTCTGAAAGCTACTTTCCAAACCCCTCTCCTCCCTTCTTTCTCTCTGCTTATCCTCTACTCACCCAGTACACATTCTCTCATTCTCTCATTCTCATTCTCATTTGTATTCATTCTGTATCTCTTTTACACACACACACACACACACACACACACACACACACCCTCACTGAACTCCATTCTATATAATTAGTCTAAAAGCCATTTAACAAAAGCAATCAACTCATAGCAAATATTTTTCTACTTGGTCCTGCCCCTCCAAACTATAGATGGCAGTGCCTGACATTAATTATAGCAGAAACAATCATTAAATGTTCATTCTGTGTTCGGCACCATGTCAGGTACTTGCCCACATCATGTGTAATTCTCACAACATCCTGCAAGGCATCATTATCCCATTTGATAGGTGAGGGACTTGAAGCTTACAAATCTTATATAATTTTCCCACTGTCCCCCACAGCCTGTTGGTGGCACAGCGCAAGCCTGGTGTCTCTTGACGTATCATATTTCTTGTAGAGCCTTTTGCAGTGTCATCTCTGATGATTAAATGATGTAAACACCCTCTGCATCAGTTTGTCGTGCAATCAACTTTACATGCAAAACTATGTGTTAGCAGAAGTTGCCACCATGGATTCTGACACCATGGTCATTCTCTTACTAAAATGAGTCTAGTTTGACTAGAAATGTCAGTAAAGAACCAGTCAGCCTTGCAAACACTTTCTGATTTGTTGCATAAATGCTTTAACATTCAGAAGCACTAACCTGCTGCACCTTCAGAAGGGATACTGAGCCTATTTCATTATCTATATTAAAATCTTGGATCCAAGTGAGCCTTTCCATCACTACAGGAAGAGCCTGTGTGTTTTGAGAAAGTTCTGCCATTTGGGGCCTTCCTTATTAGACTGTCTCTCTTAGATGACTTTAACACTTACTGTTAGCCTCCGTTCCAGAAATTTGTAGACAGATGGGGTATCTGATGCTGATTACAGTGAGTATTGCTGTAAGCTGGGCACAGAGGGGGCAGCTGATATGGTGCATACTTATAAATGCTGTTCTAAATGGTTTTTCACAGACAGGCACAGTCCAGAGTGGCTACTACTCCTATTAGTCCTGATGTTTTTGTGTCCTTGCCTCTAGCCTTCTAATACACCACTCTGATTGGGGACAGCCAGCTCTCCTCAGCGTACAGTATCATGTTATGCACTGGGGCTCGAGTCATGTTCAAGTGAGGAGGGAGGTCAAAGCATGGGCTTAAGATCTAGGCCTAAACTGTTTAGCCTGAGAAACAGTTTAGCCTGCATTATTGTACTGAGAAGCAAGCATTTCTGGGGGTTGACAAATCTACAATAGGAGACGTATATTGGCAATATGACTAATAACAGTTATTTGTTCAAAAACTAAAAGCTACTAAAAATTGGGTTTCCTCTGCATGGGCTCAGTTCTTTACATGTATTTTTTCCAGTTCTCACAACAACCCTTCAAGTTTTTGAGTAATTATTCACATTTCACAAATGTGAATATTGAGCTGGCATCCCAACCAGGTGTATTTACTTCCAAATCTTGAGCACGTTCCGATCTGTCTCAGTGTCTTCAGACATTCTCTCTGCTGGTATATCACCCAACTGAAATGTCAGCTCCTTTGCCAGTTTGGCTTCAACTATCCCAGACAGAATTACGGGCCATTTCCTCTTTTGGGTTCACACAGCACTTTTTATATACCCATAAGATCACTTTGTGTTGTATTGTAATTGCTTTTGCTATATTGTGGTTGTTGGTTTATTTGCCTGTTCCCTCTGCTAGTCTCTGAACTTCTTAAAGGCAGTGACAAAATCTTATTCCTTCTTTTACATTTAGCTTGTCATAGGACCTGGCAGTGTTGTGTAGTATGGAAGGACTGAGTTTAAATCTTGTGTCTTTTTTGGCTGACATTATGTTCTTGGGACATGATTTACTGCCTAGTAACAAATAGTATATGTTCAATAAATATTGAATGAGAAAATATAATCTTGGATATTATTTTTTCTCTGTTAATTATTTCTATTATTAAAGCTGAAGGATAAAAATATCTACCTTATGGGGTTGGTGTGAGATTAAATGAATGAATCAAACCTGGGGAAATGATGCTGCAATAGTAACTTTTGAGATTCAGAGAATGGTTATGAGATTCATCATGTTGTTGCATATATAAATAGTCAATTTATTTTTATTGCTATAGTGGTATTCTATTATATTAATATGATACTGTTTGCTTATTCATTCTCCTATTGATAGGCATTTGGGATGCTTCCAGGTTTTCACTCTTAAGAATAAAGCTGCTGTGAACATTCTTGAACAAGTCTATTTGTAGACATATTTTTCATTTCTCTTGAGAACAAACATAGGAGTGGAATTGTTGGGTCATAAAGTAGGTCAATGTTTAAATTTATTAGAGGTTGCCAAACCATGTTTAAAAGTGATTTTACCATTTTATACCCTCACCAATGATGCATGAGAATCTTAGTTGCTCCATACCTTTGTTCACATTTGATATGATCCTGGGAGTGTTTAGGATCTCATTATAGCTTAATTTGCAGTTGTCTGGTGTCTGATGATGCTGAGCACCTTTTCATGTGCTATCTAGCCATTTACATAGTTTTGTTGTGGCCTATTGAGGGGTTGGTATTTTTATTATTGATTTGTGGGAGTTATGTATTCTGGATACAAGTCTTTTATCAGTGGCTTGCCTTTTAACTTTTTTGATGATGTCTTGATAAATTGATGAAGTACAGTTTATTTATATTTTTCTTTTATGGTTAGTGCCTCTTGTGTCCTAAGAAATTCTTGCCTACCCTAAGGTCATGGCAATATTTTTCTGTTTTCCTCTTGAAGCTTTATAGTTTTGGCTTTCATGTAGATCTGTGATCCCTTTCAGATTAATCTTTAGATAGAGAGAGAAGGAAAGGTGAAGGTCTACTTTTTCTGTGTGGATATCTAGTTGCTCCAGCACATTTTATTGAGAACTTTTTTTTTCCCATTGAATTCCTTGGTATCTTTGCCCAAACTCAAGTGACTTTGCATGCGTGGGTCTACTTCTACACTCTTCATTCTGTTCCATTAACCTATTGGTCTTTCCTATGAGACTGTCTTAATTCCTGAAACTTTATAGTCAATCTTGAAATTTGGTAGTGTGAGTCCTACAACATTTTTCTTCTTCAAGATTGTCTTGGTGATTGATGGCTTTGATAGAAATTGACCAGCTATCAAAAAAAAAAAATGTTTTTTAAGCCTGGGAGTTTTTATTGGAATCGTATTGATTCTATAGATCAATTTCATAAAATTTTCCATCTTAACAATTTTGAGTTTTCAAATCCATGAACATGAAATCTCTCCATTTATTTAGGCCTTCTTTAACTTCTCTCAACAGTGAAGAGGCCTTACACATCTTTTATTAAATTTACTTCTATGTAGTTGATATTTTTATGCTATTGTAAACAATATTTTTAGAGGGCTTATTTCCAGTTACTTGTTACTAGTATTTTAGTATATAATTGAGTTTTTAAAGAAAGACTTTGTATCCTGAGGCCTTGCTGTATTCAGTTTTACAATTATTTTTACTTTTGTTAAGAAGGTTGATAAGAAAAACTGAAAACAACAACAGCCCAAAATGCTCATAAGTTAGCCACAGGGCTCAATCTCTTTCTTTTACTCTTTTTTTTCCTTTTTCTTGCCTTATTGCAATGCCTAAGGACTCCATTACAACGCTGAATAGATGAGACTGGGAGGAACACTTTCAATGTTTCACCATTATAATGTTAGCTGAGGTTTTCTTCCTGTGTATGCCCTTTATCAGCTTGAGGAAGTTCTCTTCCATTCTTAGTATGGTGATAATAGTATTCCTATTATAGCTAGTGTTGAGTTAAGTTTTACCATACTTTTTCTACATAGTCTCACGTATTTTTTATATAACACATTAATTCTGTGCATGTATGGGTAACTTCTGCAATATTCCTAGTGGATGCAGAAGAGTTGCCTAAGAGAAGCCCAGGCATGTATTTTAAAATGACCACCATGATTCTAGTACCAAATACAGTTTGGTGTCACCTGAGCCCTGTGGCTAACTTATGAGCATTTTGGGCTGTTGCTATTTTCAGTTTTTCCTTTATTAACCTTCTTAACAAAACAGATGTCTCTTATTTTGGTGGTAAAGGTGGGACTTTGGGTACTTTTTATTTCGTTCCCTTGTCTGTATTTTCTAAATTTTCTTTAGTGACATGGATGAATTGTGTTTAAAAAAGTTTTAGCTAACACGGTGAAACCCCGTCTCTACTAAAAAATACAAAAAACTAGCCGGGCGAGGTGGCGGGCGCCTGTAGTCCCAGCTACTCGGGAGGCTGAGGCAGGAGAATGGCGTAAACCCGGGAGGCGGAGCTTGCAGTGAGCTGAGATCCGGCCACTGCACTCCAGCCTGGGCGACAGAGCGAGACTCCATCTCAAAAAAAAAAAAAAAAAAAAAAGTTTTAAAGTTCTATATAATTAATTAGATTACAGATTAATACACTTCAAACACATTTCTACCAAGTCTTTCTGAAAGTATATCCAAGTCACCTTGCTTGGATATGGGTGTTTCTTAAATCTCTGAGAGCAACATATTCACAAACCATTTTGTGGTGGGTGACTAAGGACTTCTCTGTTGATCCTTTAATCATTTCATTTTAGAAGTTGCTCATTTTTCCATCTGTCCCAACTTCAATTTCCTGGATGAAACTCCTAGCATGGGTCTGTTCAACATGCTTTTCTTTAGTTTGTCTTCCTTAGGAACTTACCAGAGCAGGAAAATAAACACCAACAGATTGTGTGTGTTATGACAGTGGTATAGATCAGGGACTTCAGCCGTGCTTGGGAATTTAATGACTTCCAACAGATGGAGTCTGAGTCCAGGGTGACTTTGCCCAGGGGTAATTCTTAGTAAGTTTGGCTTTTAAATTCAGTGATTTTTTTTTTTTTTTTTTTCCATCTGAAGCAGTTGAGGCTTTAAAGGTCTGGAGCTAGAGGAAGCCTCCCTCAGACTAGTCAGTGGATGACAGCCGTAGGATGTAGAATAGGGATCAGAGATAGACTGTTATTTCCAGCTGCTGTGCTTTGTTTTTGTGAAACAGGAAGTCATTATCTGGAGGGCCACAAATTCTTGATAGCTCATTTCTCCTTCCTGGAAGGGCACCCGCATCGAGAATAGGCTTCATCGCTGGAATCATAGGGCTCCCACAAGGAGCTCTATTTGACTACTTTTTTTCTTTCTAATTACAGATTCCTGATAGAAGGAATATTTTCTCCTCTTTCTTAGTACTTAATGTGCATGGCAATAAATATCAGTTATTATTATTATTTTTCTTTTGAGACAGAGTTTTGCTTTTGTTGCCCAGGCTGGAGTGCAATGGCACGATCTCGGCTCACCATAACCTCCGCCTCCTAGGTTTAAGCGATTCTCCTGCCTCAGCCTCCTGAGTAGCTGGGATTACAGGCATGCGCCACCAAGCCCATCTAATTTTGTATTTTTAGTAGAGATAGGGTTTCTCCATGTTGGTCAGGCTGGTCTTGAACTCCCGACCTCAGGCGATCTGCCCGCCTCGGCTTCCCAAAGTGCTGGGATTACAGGCGTGAGTCACCGTGCCCGGCTGGCCAGTTATTTTCTTACTTCCTATTGATAATTAAAGTTAGAAAGTTTTATACTATACGAAGCAAAACAAACCTCAAACCTCAAAATGAATGAATAAGTGTTCCTTCTTTCTCATTTTTTACTAGTAATAATGAAAATAATTTGAATCGTATAGCATGCCCTATTTTACAATAGCACTCACATGTCTTATTTGATCCTCACAACCATATTGTGGGGCATAGGAAATATTATTATCCTCTTTAAAAGTGAGGAAACAGACTCAGAAATTGAGAAATTTGCTCAAGATTGGACAGTTCTAACAACGTAGAGCTACAATCCAAATGCTGCAGTATACCAGAGTGGTTTAGACTAAGGGTTGCGAACTCAGACCTCTTGGGTTCAGATCCTAGCTCTCCCTCTTACTAGCTCTGTAACTTTGGCCGTGTCACCTAACCTCTGTGCCTTCATGTCCCCCTCACTAAAATAGAGGTAATGGAGACTTACCTCATATAGATGTCTCTTGGATCAAATGAGATCATTTTGATACAGCTGTAGACAGACCAGCTGGCATACAGTACCTGGTTGGTGAGGGTCAACCAGGCTACTATTTGTCTTGGAGGCAGTGGTGGTAGATTTTTATCCTTCAGTCCTTCCAGCTACGTCTCCTGCCTTGAAACCTAAAGTCAACTCCAGGAGTCACCAAAGTGCCCGACACACTCGAGAGGTCCCCAAGTGCCCTGTAGGGTTAGAGAATCCAACCCCAAATTAAACACTTTAAAGAAAAACTCCTACCATAAAGATCTTTTTCCTTGGCTCAATTTTGCCAGGCGGCTGAAGATGGTATGTGATTATTTCCTCTTACACAATTTTAATCAGAAATCTTAAGACGGTTTTAGATAGGATTGTTACATTCTTCCTCTCTAAATATTTTAGGGAGTATTTATTTGCCATCAGCATTTATCAAATGCATGCTGACTCGTGTATTTGCCACAGTCTGCTCTTGAAGTAGGATAGAAATTCCTGTGCTATACAGTACATGTTCTTAAAAAGTATTTGAGGAAGCAACCCTCTGTGTTTTATATTGTGCAGCCTGCCCTGCAGTTAAGTAGGGTTTTTGCCCATGAGTGGGGAGACAGTTCCACCTTTACGTCTTTTGCTTGACTTCTCTCATATATGCAGAGAAACAGAGACAAAGAGAAAAAGAGACATGTGCCGGTCCGCTGTGTGGGTAGCTGCAAAGGAGGTTCGAGCCTATCCCTAGGAAATGCCCTCAATGAAGGACACAAAGGTTACTATTTTTAGAGTGGAGGGCAGCATGTTTGTCAACATTTCATGGTGTGTCACAGCCAGGAATCTTCAGATTTGAAAATAGAAGTCTTAATCCCATTACCTCATTTTTGTCTACTGAAGTCCCTGACTTTAAATGTCAACAGGAATCAAATTTACTTCATGAAACAAATCATCAGCATTGATCGTTCTCTATATAGCACCACATTTTCTCATTACTTTTCACATATCCTGTATTCCCCACTCTGAGGCAGCCAGACATTGCATATATGTACTAAAATTAAATGCATTTAATGCTCTGCCCTCCAAACTGTTTTAGCATACATACTGCTCATACTAACAGCTTGGTTAGACGTTGCCAACAACTACTGTACTTACTGTCTTCCACACTGCCTGTTTTAAATATTGTCCTACGAAAACTCTCATCCCAAAATACTAAGGAAAAAATGTAGGCTCTATAACTGGATATGCAGAATAATCCTTATGTTGTAGAACTGTTTATGTTTATGAATGTGTACATAGAGTAAGACTACTTGAAGGAAACACACATTATGATGGTGATATTGATTATCTGGGGTAGCAGCAGGATTTAGGTGCTTTTAATTGTATGTGCTTCTGCACCTTCCAAATTTTCTAACATATAACTAGTTTCTTAAAGTTCTTAAGAAATTTAATTTCTTGATATTTATAGAAACAAACTGTTACTTATTTTAGAACTTGTGACTTGAACATCTATAAAACCAATGTGCTTTGAAATGAATTCATATGTGAGTGCCTTAGATTCAGTGTGCCTTAAATCTTGAGTCATCTTCATTGGAGGCAAAGAATACTTAACCCTATGGCCCTAGGGACAATGGGGGACAAGTCACTTAAGTGGCATCTGTCACTTCAGGACATATAAAGGTGCAAGAATGTTCTAGCCTTTCCACGTTCTCCTATTCTGTTGTTACTTGATGCCATTTCCTTTCTCAGAAGTTCTTTTGGTATTTAGGAGATCGTTGAAAAAGCCATGACCTCTTAACACAGATCCATAGTTGGTATAGAAGAGTTTTGGTTTAATATAGCTATAAATATGTATTCAAGTATTCCAAGAATGCTGTCTCCATATTTATAATCTTCTATTTCTTTTCTTTTCTTTTTTTTTTTTTGAGATGGAGTCTCGCTATGTAGCCCAGGCTGGATTGCAATCACGGCTCACTGCAACCTCTGCCTCCTGGGTTCAAACCATTCTCCTGCCTCAGCCTGGGATTACAGGCGTGAGCCACCATGCCTGGCCCTATAATCTTCTATTTCTAAAATGCAGTAACTGCCCACCTGGCACCCACTTAAACAGCATGAGGAATTCAGGATTTATTTGGAACCTAGAACTACCTCAGTGTCTGAATAGCAATTGTAGGCCTTATCATACAGCGGTTGAGCACTTTTGAATGCTTAGAAGCATGTTCACATGTGTTATTTCATATTCGCTTCCAGACGACCCTGTGAACTAGAATAGGGATTAGGATTATTTCATGTTCCCATGAGGAAATGGCACAAAGAGGCTTGCCTTAGACCTCAGTGAGTTTGTGGTAGAGCCAAGACTAGAAATAAAACCTTTCATCCCATGTCTTTATCAAAGGCCCCACAATTCCAGATGTCTCTTTCCAAGATCTTCCCCAGGGATACAGGGACTCTAAGGAATAATCATGATAATAATAATATCAAAAATAAAATGTTTGCTATATATACTTCATATACATTAACCCAGTTCTCACGACAATGTAAGAGGTAAATACTATTATTATCTCAATATGCCTTAGTTGAGGGAATAGAGGCCTAGTACGTTTAAGTAACTTACACAAGGTCGCAGAGCTAGTGGGTGGAGTAGCCAAGAGATGAACCAGCATAGAGCCATAGTCCATGCTCTTAACCACTTGACAAAGCGGTAAGTCCTGTCTGCTTCCCACCTGTTTATGCCTAGGTTGACCTAGGCCAAAGATGGAAATTCTTCTGGTAAGGGTCCTAAAATTCCTTTTCTCCAAACTTATAGAAGTGTGTGTCTTATATTAAGCAATAAGAATACTGTCCTATCTCCTTGTGGAAAGAATCAGGGAGAGTAAAGAGGCATAATAAAACTGAAATATTTTTGCTCAATAGTTAGACAAGATTGGAAGTTTCTAGGAATTTATATCTGCCATGGTTGCTGCAAGGATCTTTTCATCTATCTCTTGTATGGCTGCTAAGGAGATTTGATTGCAAGTAACAGAAGCCAACTTTACTGTGAGCGAAAATAATTTATTCTAAAGACATAGTAGCTTACAGAATCAAAAGAAAAGCTGAATACTCAGGCTTCACAAAGTTGGTGTATCAGCTTGTACTGTGTTACAACCGCCTCAAAATTTAGTAGCTGAAGAAAAAACCCCACCATTTGTTCACCTTATGATTCTGCAAATCAGCAATCTGGTCAGTGCTTGAGCATTCCCCTACCTGCGCTAGGCTCAGCTGACCTCCTCAACGGCTCACTCATGGGTCTGCAGTCCCATGAGTAGCCTAGTTGGCTACTATGTCTTGATTCTCCATATGGTCATTCATCCCCTGGAAGGGTCACTCATATGATGGTCTTGGATAGTGAAAGAAGCCAAGCCCCGAAGCACAAGCACTTTTCTAGTCTCTGCTCGAGATATATGTATTTAATCTCGACTAAAGCAAATCACATAGCCAAGCTCAGAGTCAGAGTAGGAGGGCGCTGCCCAATAGCACAGATAGAGAAGGAGGAAGAATCTGTGGCCATTTTTGCTATCTCCCATAGATGGCCAGGAACCTTGGCACGTTTAAGACTCAAGTCACCAGTTGGGTGTGGTGGCTCACGCCTGTAATCCCAGCACTTTGGGAGGCCGAGGCAGGCGGATCATGAGGTCAAGAGATTGAGACCATCCTGGCCAACACAGTGAAACCCCGTGTCTACTAAAAATACAAAACTTAGCTGGGCGTGGTGGTGTGTGCCTGTAGTCCCAACTACTCGGGAGGCTGAGGCAGGAGAATGACTTGAACCCAGCAGGCAGAGGTTGCAGTGAGCCAAGATTGCGCCATTGCACTCCAGCCTGATGACAGAGCGAGACTCCATTTCAAAAAAAAAAAAAAAAAGGACATGAGTCAGCAAGAACTAAGGTGAAGGCTTTCTAGGGTGCCTCTGTCTGAATAACTTAGCCCCGCACTATCTTCCTGCCGTTAGTCAGTCCATTCAGGATTTCCAAAAAGAACCTCACTGTGCTTGAATTATATGCATCATGGATGGTGCACCTTGGGTGACAATCAGTGAAGACTTGAGCAAGAGGGGGGAGTCCCCAAAAGGACAGTTGTGAAGTTGTTACCCGGATTAGTGTGGAGTGATGCAGAGAAGGCAATACAATATTCCTTCTCTCTGTATTGTTCACTGTATTGACTTAATCCTTTCCCTCTGAACCATGTAGGTTTAAGAATTTATTAAGGGCCCGGCGCGGTGGCTCAAGCCTGTAATCCCAGCACTTTGGGAGGCCGAGACGGGTAGATCACAAGGTCAGGAGATCGAGACCATCTTGGCGAACATGGTGAAACCCCGTCTCTACTAAAAATACAAAAAACTAGCCGGGCGAGGTGGCGGGCGCCTGTAGTCCCAGCTACTCAGGAAGCTGAGGCAGGAGAATGGCGTGAACCCAGGAGGCGGAGCTTGCAGTGAGCTGAGATCTGGCCACTGCACTCCAGCCTGGGCGACAGAGCGAGACTCCGTCTCAAAAAAAAAAAAAAAAAAAAAAAAAAAAAAAAAAGAATTTATTAAGGGCAAAAGTAGTAATCTTAGCCTATTACTTGAACAACAGAAGATTTCAAATATTCAACTCAAAAGACACTTGTTATAAAGCTAGTGGTGCTATTAGTCCTTTCTCACGCTGCTATGAAGAACTGCCCAAGACTGGGTAATTTATAAAGGAAAGAGGTTTAATTGATTCATAGTTCTGCAGGGTTGGGGAGGCCTAAGGAAACTTACAAACATGATGGATGGGGAACCAAACACATGCTTCTTCACATGGTGGCAGGAAGGAGAAGTGCCAAGCAAAGTGGGCAAAACCCCTTATAAAACCATCAGCCCTCATGAGAACTCACTCACTGTCCTGAGAACAGCATGGGGGTAACTGCCCCCATCATTCAGTTAACTGCCACCAGGTCCCTCCGATGACAAGAGGGAATTATGGGAACCATAATTCAAGATGAGATTTGGGTGGGGACACAACCAAACCATATCACCTGGCATGGGTCAAGATCTCACCGACATCTCCTCTTTTTGTCATTGCTGTGTATTTATTGGATACCAAGTGTATAGCCAAGAAAGGGACTGGACTGGTGTTCCAATGTGAGATCACATGATCCTTGTCCCTGGCAGCAACTCCAGCAGTTGTTTGTTTAAATCAGTTTTAGAATGTGTGCAGAATTGGAATGCTGGTTTTAAGACTTTCTAGAAATAAAGAAGGGATGGCAGTAAAGTCGACATTTAGCTGAAGTCCAGTCAACAGGGAAAGCCTAAGATAGGCTGTTACCATTGTCACCAGGGAGCTAAAGCACTTAAGATTGAATTATTGCCCAAATAATAGAAAGGTTTAAAGGAATAACAGATCCTTCATATTTGCCAAAATACCTTTCCCTTTGAACTGAAAACCAGGGCCATTTTTCTGATTATAATAGCCTGCTTTTAGAAAGGATAGGGAAGAGGTGATATCTTTGTATGTATGTGTGTATATGTGTGTGTGTGTGTGTGTGTGTGTGTGTGTGTATGTGTACCCATGCTAAGTATTTGAAACATGCCTAGTACGCTAAGCATTTTCTCCAGATGTTTGATCAAGTTTCTACAAAGGTTTAATCATGATCCTCTAATATATTTGGAATAAATGTATTACTTTATTCTAATAAACTAATTTATTAGAATAAACTAATAAATTAAACTAAAACTAATAAATTTATTAGTTTGTTCTAATAAATTAATAAACATACAAACATACTAGTTAATGTTTTGTAACATATAATAAATAAAAAGTAGAAACATTGAAAAGATGGGTTAAAAAGTGAACAAAAATAGAAGTTGTAAAATATTTTCTTTCCATACCCCAGTGGATCAATTGAGTATCTCCTAAGTCTACTCTTCCACTTAGGGGACTGCTTGTCTAGACTGCTAAAACATTTTATACCTGCCCAACAATTACAAAGACATTTCTCAGTACCAGAGGGATGATAGAAAGTTGAACATTCTGTCCTGACCAAAGTGTATTCATGACTTAATACTTCCTTTATGTGGTGAATTCCTGTACTTCTTTGGTATATGCATAATGGCTTTGTGAATGTATGTGTCTTCATATACATTCTATCTTCATAGTTGTACTTCATACCTGAAGTACAGACTTTCATATCCCTTGTAGTTCTCAAGTCTTTGAAGTTTATCTCTGCAATAATTATGGAAAGGTTTGGATTCATGGAAATCATAACCTATAACAAATATATTCTTTCTTTCTCCAATTCCTTTCATTCTTCCTGCCTCCTTTACTTTTTTCTCTGTTGGATTGATAACTAATATAACTTCAAAGGCATTTTCCCTCCCTATTTCCTCCTATCCTGTTTTTTGCTGCTTTAAGAATTTTGAAATGAGAATAATACATACATATTTTTTCTTCCTGTGAGAGCTTACATTTATTGAGCTATGGGCCAGGCATATGCTAGGAATTAGTTGTTTTCCTCTTTTTCTAAGATATTGTCTTAACTTGATGTGTTTACACTTTCATAGATTGCATCTACCATCAGTCTGTAAGGATGTCCCCTTTGATCTTGGTAACTGAAAGAGAGATGGACAAGTACTGAAATGAAATCAAATTACCAACTCCAAATCCAATTGAAAAGACAGGCCTACTGCATACATGAGCTCTTTGGTTATTTTGTTGTCAGTGTCATTGCTGGAAAGTCTACATAAAGAACAATGAGCTTTGGGTAATACAGATGAAAGGGGTCGTCTGTAGGGATCCTTTCAGCTTGCAGTAATTGCCTCTAACATTCCTGTGGGTGATGCTGGTCATCTGACTGTACCCTCACCCCCAACAGACTTCTTGAATTTCTCCTGGAAATGATATTATAGCACAGCAAAGGTAACAAACAGAAGATCAACATGATACAGACTCAGAATGCATCTTCTTCTCCTTCCCAGGACACATGTACACAAGCACACATAATAACATGCAAGAAATCTCAGCTGTCCTTCTTTGCCCATACCACCAGCCCCCTGACCAAAGTTACAGAATCCCCAACTTGAGTGAAGCAGAAATTCTCATCACTAAGGTTCAAAATTGTCAGACTTTGAATCTGGTAGAATGGCACTATTATAACTGTTTCAGGATTGTGACAGTGAAGACATTGCTGTTTGTGCTTAAAGTATATTTGCCCATGAAGCTAAGAGACTTCTGATAAGGTGAGACTAGTAAGACTCCCAAGCTCCACTCTCAGAATAAGTAGGCCTGGGTCTGTGCCCATACGATTGAATATAAAAGTATTATATATAAAGAGGCTGATGAGGACCAGCTCTGTGGGGGCATTACTGATCGGTAGGACTTTAGTGCTGTGTTAAAAGCAGACCCATATATTGAAGGAAGCAGTGAGGGAGCTAACAAACAGAGCTGTTGATGAGACTGCAACCTCTAGGTTTATTTCATTTGGCCACTTGACATTCTCTATAAGGCATAGCGTGGCTTTCTCTTATTCACCAACATAACCAGGGATAATCAAGCCCTTGCCCTTGTATAATTCCTGCTGGGTCTGTCCCACAAACCCTAGCCAACAGACAGACGGATGAAATGAGTATTCAGACACAGGTATGCAGTGTAAGAGCAGCTAGGGGACTGACTGGCTCTAGTGGCCAAAGTGCAGTCCTGAGAAGCTGGAGCTGCTTGCTTTTTATTCAGTGCAGGCACAATGCCGAAAACCCAAAGCCAACACAACCTGCGGGTAATTAACATTTATTGTTCCCCTTTCAGGGAATGTCACACGCGCAGATGATAAAGGTCGGTTCCTGGTCAACATAAGTAAATAAGCCTGTTTAAGATAAATTCCCCCACACTCCCTTGTACCTACTCCTTGCCCTCTGCCTCAGGGTTATAGAACAGCTATCTTCAGCTGTTCTTCCCCGGGACTCTGCAGAACCTTCCGATCTTTCAGCAGATTTGCGTCCTTTCCCCTATAGTTTTTCCCACCACTCTGACCTGTCCCCCACATATTCCCTAATCTTTTATAAATCTGGTCATTTTTTCTGTCTTCTAATTATTGCAACAGTGAGCCTTTACCTTCCTTGGCAATTCCAGGATCTGAGAATCATCTTACAAAGTCTGAAACTGATTTTACTTGCTCACAGAAGAGTGATGTGGCTGTTAGAAATGGGTATCTCTGACCAAATGTAACATCAAGGTTCAGTCCCATCTAATTCCGCCTTAGGGTATACTGATACAGCCTAGCCCTTCACTAACGTCCAGGAACCTAATTGTTCCTAACCCTTTCAAAGGTCCAGAGGCTTCTTGGATCTTACAAGCATCCTGCGTTGTTGGTGGGGTGTGTTCACATGGTGAGCAGGTGAATAGTGAGGATGTGGAGGTGCACGTGAGTGAGACTTCTGTGGCAGAGGGCAGTCCTAATGAGTCACCTATCCTGGTCACATTAAGAGCATGAGCATTATAGTCCTGCCACTGCTTCTGGGGACCTACCCAGTGCTCCTCCAGGAAGTACTTTTTATGGCTCCCCAACCCTGGCATGGGTATAAGAAGCGTGCTACAATCGGTAAGAATGGAGACCCCCTTTCCCCTTATTCCTATGTTACATTCTCCCTTATGGTAACCTCTAGATATAGGACGCCTTCTCTTTTAACCTCCTAAACCAAAGAAGCCCCCTTTTCACTTCTTTTCATACCATAGAAGTGTTTGATGGTCCATTGAGCAGAGCTTCACATCCAAAAGGCTGAGCTCCTACAGACTCCTCTGTTCAGTTCTCTTTGATGGGCTCATAAGTACAGTCATGCATTGCATAACATTTCAGTCAACAGCAGAACACGTATATGTCAGTGGTCTTGTATGACTTTACTACCATATTTTTACTGTACCTTTTCTATGTTTAGATATCTTTGGGTATACAAATGCTTATAATTGCCTGCAGTATTCAGCACAGTAACATGCTGTACACGTTTGTAGCCTAGGAGCAATAGGCTTTACCATATAGCCTCGGAGTATAGCAGGTTATACTATCTAGGTTTGTGTAACTACACTCTATGATGATATACTATCCAGGTTTGTGTAACTGCACTTTATGATGATATTCTGTCTAGGTTTGTGTAACTACACTCTATTATGATATACTATCCAGGTTTGTGTAACTACACTCTATGATGATATTCTGTCTAGGTTTGTGTAACTACACACTATGATGATATTCTATCTAGGTTTGTGTAACTACACTCTATGATGATATACTATCTAGGTTTGTGTAACTACACTCTATGATGATATTCTGTCTAGGTTTGTGTAACTACACTCTATGATGATATACTATCTAGGTTTGTGTAACTACACTCTATGATGATATACTATCTAGGTTTGTGTAACTACACTGTATGATGATATACTATACAGGTTTGTATAACTACACTCTATGATGATATACAGGTTTGTGTAACTACACTCTATGATGATATTCTATCCAGGTTTGTGTAACTACACTGCATGATGATATACTATACAGGTTTGTGTAACTACACTCTATGATGATATTCTATCTAGGTTTGTGTAACTACACTCTATGATGATATTCTATCCAGGTTTGTGTAACTACACTCTATGATGATATTCTATCCAGGTTTGTGTAACTACACTCTATGATGATATTCTATCCAGGTTTGTGTAAACTACACTCTATGATGATATTCTATCCAGGTTTGTGTAACTACACTCTATGATGATATTCTATCCAGGTTTGTGTAACTACACTCTATGATGATATTCTATCCAGGTTTGTGTAACTACACTCTATGATGATATTCTATCCAGGTTTGTGTAACTACACTCTATGATGATATTCTATCCAGGTTTGTGTAACTACACTCTATGATGATATTCTATCTAGGTTTGTGTAACTACACTCTATGATGATATACTATCTAGGTTTGTGTAACTACACTCTATGATGATATTCTATCCAGGTTTGTGTAACTACACTCTATGATGATATACTATCTAGGTTTGTGTAACTACACTCTATGATGATATACTATCTAGGTTTGTGTAGCTACACTCTATGATGATATTCTATCTAGGTTTGTGTAGCTACACTCTATGATGATATACTATCTAGGTTTGTGTAGCTATACTCTATGATGATATACTATCTAGGTTTGTGTAACTACACTCTATGATGATATACTATCTAGGTTTGTGTAACTACACTCTATGATGATATACTATCTAGGTTTGTGTAACTACACTCTATGTATGATGTTCCCACAATGAGGAAATCACCATTGATGTTGCATTTCTCAGAATACATTCCTGTCATTAACCAACAACGGGGATGTGCTCTACAGTTGAAAATGACTATATTTGAAAATAGGAAGGAAACAGGTACTTTTTGCTATGGCAATAATAAAATAAAACACAGCTTAGGGTCTCTGCAGGTGTCACTATCACTAGTTAACTCTTTTCAAGATACCTTGTTATATAAAATGTTAAGGAATTGATTTATAAAGCAGAATACTGATTTTTCAGTTTACCATAGATGCCAGAATATATCCCTGCCGTCAGTGTGAGACCTCTGCTGGGTAGGGTGTTGGCCTTATCAGACCACAGCAAGGTGTTGTAGTGGAGTCTCTGCCCAGGCTGAGTTGGAGAATGGAGCCCTCATCTAAGACAACCCAAGAAACTGATATCAGAAAGGCACGTTGAGGCAGGGAACTAATAAGCCAGTTCAGTCATAGTTGGTTGTTAGAGGAAGAGGCCAAAAGTAGGGATCCAAAGGTAGAGTATTGGGGAAGGCATGGGGAAGTGGGCAGTGGTAAAACAGAGGCAGAAGTTTAGAACCAGAGAGAAAAGATATTCTTGGTCACCACGTGAGGCTATACCCCACCAACATGGAATAAACTGGGGATAGTCCTGGACCAGTCAACAAACTTAAAGTCTGATGCTTGCTTTTCTGAGCAAAAAAAAAAAAAAAAAAGAAAGCTGGAATGTGTTGGGTCAGCCTGTCCTAATAGCAGGGAGGGAGTTGGCAGGGCAGGCTGGACCAGTCATTTGAAGAAGGTACGCAGTACTGCTTCATAGGTCACCTTAGTAAGTAAAAATGAGAATGTGGTGTCTTGATAAAGATTCTGTTAAGTAATGTTAAGTGGTAGCTTGATGAACTGGCTTCTTCACTTCGGGGATATCTCTGACTGGGTACTTTACCAGCATTGAAGCATCCTCTGTCCTGGACAATGCTGAGCCAGGTGAATACACTCATCCTCTGGCTGTCCTTTTTATCATTAGTATTTTGTAATGACTAACCAGGTCCCAGCATAGACTCATCCTCCAGCTCTCCTTTTTATCATAGTATTTCGTGATGACTAAGTAGGTCCCAGCATATTTTACACACATTAGAAGCACCCTTGATAAGCTTGAGATGACTAAGTCCCTTCTCTCACCCTATGCATTTCCACATTAGTGCATGACATCACTTGACCTTTTGCACAAAGACATCTCTATGTCAATGGATGTTAATCCTTATTTAATTAACTTATTTTCCCTGTTGAAAACGTTCCTAAGAAGTTGTGTCAAGATAACTCTTGCCAATCTCAAAAAGTAATGGGAAAAATTAACCAGATTTTACCTTAACGAACAAGCATTAAGGAAATACTAGAGTTACTAAAAATTAAAAGCAGGACTTGACTTCTGATCTCATCTTGGGCAGTTTACTTAAAATTGCTGACCTCAGGCTTCTCTGTAAAATGAAGAGGTCAAGTTTTACTATTTCTGAAATCTCTCCAAACCCCAAAATTCCGTGTTCCTCTTTTCACTTAACAAATTACTCCATAAATATGAAATGCTTACTGTGTATCTGTGGCTGGTTGTACAGTTTTAAGTACAGGCATACCTCAGAGATACTGTAGGTTTGGTTTCAGACTATTGCAGTAAAGCAAGTATTGCAATAAAGCAAGTCACACACATTTTTTGGTTTCCTAGTACAGATAAAACTTATGCTTACACTATATTATTAAGTGTGCAATAGCATTATGTCTAAATAATGTACATGCTATAATTAAAAACACTTTATTGCTAGAAATGCTAATGATCACCTGAGCCTTCAGCAAGTCATAATCTTTTTCTTGTGAACAGCCTTAGGGTGGTGGCTGCTGAGGGTTGGAATGGCTGTGACAGTTTCTTAAAGTAAGACAGCAATGATATTTGCTGCATCAGTTGACCCTTGCATGAAAGATTTGTCTGTAGTATGCGATACTATTTGATAACATTTAACACACAGTAAAATATCTTTAAAAATTGGAGTCACTCCTCTCAAATCCTGCTGCTGCCTTATCAACTAAGTTTATGTAATATTCTTTTAAAAAATAATTTCAACATTTATTTTATTATATTTTATTTTTTATTTTTTATTTTTTTGAGACAGAGTCTCATTCTGTTGCTCTGGCTGGAGTGCAGTGGCACGATCTCAGCTCACTGCAACCTTCACCTCCTGGGTTCAAGTGATTCTCCTGCCTCAGCCCCCTGAGTAGCTGGGACTACAGGTGCCTGCCACCATGCCCAGCTGATTTTTGTATTTTTAGTAGAGATGGGGTTTCACCATGTTGGCCAGGCTGGTCTTGAACTCCTGACCTCAAGTGATCCGCCCACGTTGGCTTCCCAAAATGCTGGATTACAGGTGTGAGCCACTGCACCTGGCCTCAACTTTTATATTAGATTCAGCAGGTACATGTGCAGGTTTGTTACATGGGCCTATTGCATGACATAGAAGTTTGGGGTATGAATGATCCCGTCACCCAGGTAGTAAGCATAGTACTCAGTCGGTAGTTTTTCAGCCCCAGTTTATGTAATATTCTGAAATCTTTGCTGTCATTTCAACAATGTTCACAGCATCTTCATCAGGAGAGATTCTATCTCAAGAAAATACTTTTATTTTCTCATCCATAAGATGCAACTTCTCATCCATTAAAGTTTTATCATGAGATCACGTGCAGTGGATCATGCTTGTAATCTGAGCACTTAGGCAAACGCAGAAGGATAGCTTGAGCCCAGGAGTTTGAGACCAGCCTGAGCAACATAGTGAGACCCCGTTCTCCATAAAAAGGGGAAAAAAGACCAAAGAAAAGTTTTCTTACGAGATTACAGCAATTCAGTCATATCTTCAGGTTTCACTTCTCGTTCTCTCGCTGTTTCCGCCACATCTGCAGTTATTCCTCCACTGAAGTCTTGAACTCCTCAAAGTCATCCACAAGGCTTGGAATCAACTTTTACAAACTCCTGTGAAGGTTAACTTCTCTCATGAATCACAAATGTTTGTAATGGCATCTAGAATGATGAATCCTTTCCAGGAGTTTGTCAGTTTACCTTGCCCCAATCCATCAGAGGAATTACTATCTATGGCAGCCTTACAAAATGTATTTCTTAAATAAGAAGACTTGAAAATCAAAATTACCCCTTGATCCATGGGATATAGAATGGATGTTGTGGGCCGGGCACAGTGGCTCACGTCTGTAATCCCAGCACTTTGGGAGGCTGAGGCAGGCGGATCACCTGAGGTCGGGAGTTCAAGACCAGCCTGACCAACATGGAGAAACCCCGTCTCTACTAAAAATACAAAATAAGCCAGGCGTGGTGGCACATGCCTGTAATCCCAGCTGCACGGGAGGCTGAGGCAGGAGAATCGCTTGAACCTGGGAGGTGGAGGTTGCGGTAAGCTGAGATCGCCCCATTGCACTACATCCTGGGCGACAGGAGCAAAACTCCGTCTCAAAAAAAAAAAAAAAAAAGAATGGATGTTATGTTCCATGGCTGTAGGCATGAAAACAACATTAATCTCTTTATGCATCTCTGTCAGTGCTCTCGGGTAGTCAGGTGCATTGTCAGTGCGTAGTAATATTTTTGGAAGGAGCCTCTTTTTTCTGAGCAGTAGGTCTCAACCTGGGCTTACAATATTCAGTAATTCATGCTGTAAACAGATGTGTTGTCATCCAGCCTTTGTTGTTCCATTTATAGATCTCAGGCAAGGTAGATTTGCATAATTCTTAAGGGCTCTAAGATTTTTGGAATGGTAAATAAACAATGGCTTCAACTTAAAGTCACCAGCCACATTAGCCACTAACAAGAGGTCAGCCTGTCCTTTGAAGTTTTGAAACCAGGCATTGACTTTTCTCTAGCTATTAACATCCTAGATGGTATCTTCTTCCGGTAAAAGGCTGTTTTATCTTCAGTGAAAATCTGTTGCTTAGTGTAGCCACCTTCCTCAATCATATTAGGTAAATCTTTTGGATAACTTGTTGCAGCTTCTACATTAGCACTTGCTGTTTAACCTTCTACTTTTATGTTATGGAAATGGCTTCTTCCCTTAAACCTCGTGAACCAACCTCTGCTAGCTTTATTTATTTATTTTTTTTTCCTGCGATTTCCTCACCTCTTTCCACCTTCATAGAATTGATGAGAGATGGGACCTTCCTCTGAATTAGGCTCTGGCTTACAAGAATATTGTCACTGGTTTAATCCTCTATCCAGACCACTAAAACTTCCTCCATATCATCAATCAAGCTCTTTCACTTTCTTGCCATTCATGTGTTCACTGGAGTGGCACTTTTAATTTCCTTTGAGAAGTTTTCCTTTGCATTCACAACTGGGTTAACTGGCATGGGCTTTTCGCCTGTCTGGGCTTTTGCCATGCCTTCTTCACTAAGCTGACTCATCTCTCACTTTTGATTGAAAGTAAGAGACATGTAACTCTTCATCTGAATACTTAGAGGCCATAGTGGGATTATTAATTGGCCTAATTTCAATATTGTTGTGTCTCAGGGAATAAGGAGGCCTGAAGAGAGAGAGAGAGAGATAGGGGAATGGCGAGACTGTAGAACAGCCCAGAACACACACATTTATTGATTAAGTTCACCATCTTATATGGGCACAGTTTATGGTGCCCCGAAACAGTTACAATAGTATCATCAAAAATCACAGATCATGGTAACAGATACATTTATAGTGAAAATGTTTGAAATATTGTGAGAATTGCCAAAATGTGACCCAGAGACAGAGTGAGCACATGCTGTTGGAAAGATGGTGCTGACAGACTTTGCGTTGCCACAGATCTTCTGTTAATAAAAGATGCAGTATCTGTGAAGTGCAGTAAAGTGAAGTGCAAAAAGACGAGGTATGCCTTTATATGCTATTATGTAATAGTCACTGCTACTGCATGTTTAGAAGCCTGCAGTGATCTTAGAACATTTGTTCTTGCCACTCCTAATAAATTCCAATGAACATTTATCAATACTTTTTTTTTTTGTATTTGTCATTGCATTGACAAATTAGGTTAACAAATAAGGGAAAGAAGATAGTAGAGTCTCTATGTTCAAAATATAGACACTTAATTCTCCTCCCATAGTTCTTATTTTTTATTCAGTTTTAGTGACTTTGATGACTACTGAAATCCCTTTATTTAATTTAATCTTTTAGGAATTTGAAATAGATTGTGGCCTAACATTAAAAGAATCCACCGTTTCTCTTCAGTTTGCATCAGTCAAGACACTAGGAACCTCTTAGGTACTGGAAATTTTCCCTGTAGTATAGAATGAGAACCTAATCCTTACACATGGCTTTGTAACAATTTGGAGGTAGCCAAAATTGGAGGTAGCCAGTGGAAGAGACAGTAATTAAAATCATGCTGGAGTTTAGTTTTTTGTTTTATTTTAATAAATCAGTAAATTGAATTGTGGAGAAGAATTCGTTTTGTGTTCAAGATACTTGGTTTTTGCCTATTTCTTGCTGGAGAAATTTGCCAGCTTTTCCCCCTCTCGTTGTTTCCAGTCCCAGCCACACCGGCAATAATTGTCTTGGGAAAGATCTAACCACTGCTTTCTCACTACAGACTACAGCTAAGCAGTTTATTTCCTTTATCTAAGGTTAATTAGTAGTAATAATAAAGAGATGTTTTGAACTTTTATTATAACTTTTATTATAATGCTATGTTGCTTTATTTTGTAAGGAACATCACAGTTTTTGAAAGAAAGAATACAGATTTCAAATTTTTAAAATCACCTCTTATCCCATGAGAGATTTGTTTTCACACCAAAATATTATGAGATTATTATATTCCAAAGCTTTCTAATACATACATACTACATTATCATTCCAGTAGTAGTGGTGGTGGTGGCAGTAGTAGTAGTAGTAGTAGCAGTAGTAGTAGTAGTAGTAACAGCCTACATCTACTGAGCATTTATTATTTGCTTGTCTGGTAGGATTTAATATTTCTCTAATTAAATATATAGCAAAACTGAGATAGGGGGAAATTTAAGACTTGCCTAGAATCACATATCTAAAATGCTGTAGGTATAGAATTGAAACCCAGGCAATTTGACTGCAGATTTTAGGTGCTTCTTGTTATTCACTCAACAATATGTCCTAGTCAACTTCCATGTGAATTAACATGCATCAGAGCATCATCTTGACAGCTACATGGAATTTCATTTTAAGGATATAACAACTGATGTAACTAGTGTCCCATTGTTGGGCATTCAGGTTTTTTCATGTTTTTCTGTGATGGAAACATTGCCGTAATAAACATCAGTGTGTACATCATTGCATGCTTGTCCTGTTATTTCCTTAGAATAAACTCTTATAATTTATTTCTTAAAATTCTCGGATTTCTTTAAATAAATTATTTCATAGAAAAAGAAAAACTCTATTTCAGAAATTTTACCTATGCCCGGCTACCATCCCAGAGAATAAGTTTTAAAAATTCATGTAATTATGGAACATGAAACCATCAAAGGAAAGATAAGTTTGTCAAAGTCTTTTGATATTTTTTAATGACTGTCAAAAAGAAAATAGAATCCCTGTGAATTAATTGAATTCAAACATTTCCCTTCAAATTTAAAGACACTCATTGAGTTTGTATTATAACGCTAATGTTTCAAAAATGTTTAGGACTTGGTGTGATTTAAACTAACTTAGTTTGAAAAGGAATTTATTGTAAGAAAATGATCTTCAGTAGGGACAAAGGCCCTTTTTTCTCTTTTCATGTTTGGCTCAGGAGAAGATGAGAAGGGCTGTTTTGAGGACAAGATTCCCAACAGAAGGGAATCCTTTGGCAGCAAGTGTAAACAGCTTTGGCAGAAAGCCACCCTCCAAAGAAGAAGGACTTCAGCTTGTTTTAAACTAGAGAGTGAGTTCTAAGACAAAAAGGATAACCCTGATGCCAGGGGTGGGCCAGCAGAGATTGTTTGGGTGGAAACACTACATCACAAAGACTCTCTAGAGCTGCCTCATTAGAAATTGATGAGTTTTGAGATGTACCCCTTTCCCGTTCTCTAGACAGGATCAAGTACCATTCCAAGGAAGTGATTATATTTCACTCAGGACCACAATGTTCCTTTTAGACTTTGTTACCAAAATGATAAAATATAAAAACTGTAAGTGTAGGTTGTTTCCTGACCGTTTTCCCTTCAGTTTTCAGAAAATAAATCACTTATGTATATACAAAACTGGATTCATGCTTAATTTGAAGGAGATTCTCATCTTTAATTTAAAAATGCTTTAGAATCCTTTTTAGTCACTGTATATATAGAAAATGCTTTTTGCTCATTATGTTTCTGGGGTGGGTATGGATATGTGTATATGTATATGCATACTCGTGTTTAGCCTACATTTTCTTTTCTTTTTCCTTTTTTTTCTTTTTTGTTTTTGTTTTTTTTTTTTTTTGAGACAGAGTTTTGCTCTGTCGCCCAGGCTGGAGTGCAGTAGCACCATCTCGGCTCACTGCAACCTCTGCCTCCCAGGTTCAAGCGCTTCTCCTGCCTCAGCCTCGCGAACAGCTGGGATTACAGGCTTGTGCCACCACGCCCAGCTAATTTTTGCGTTTTTAGTAGAGACAGGGTTTCCGTGTTGGCCAGGCTGGTCTCGAACTCCTGACCTCAAGTGATCTGTCTGCCTCGGCCTCCCAAAGTGCTGGGATTACAGGCGTGAGTCACCGTGCCCGGCCTAGCCTAACATTTTCAAACCGACGTTTTCAGTTGAGAGAATTGCTGTTTGAATAAATTACTTGGAAAGACGGATGACAAGTCAGCATCCCATCCTTGTAATTGCATGTGCAATTATGTGCAGCATTGCTGATGGTGTGGTTGGATGTAATGCGCATGAAGGTGTAGTGAGGTGGTCAGAAAACTCAATCATTCGAGTATCCATTTCCCTTTGATTCCAAACGACTGGCCATCGAAACAGTGGTTGCGATGGTAGCAGAGATCTCTCATACACATTCCTGCAGAGACGTAGAGAATGGAAGAGCTACTCTAAAGCAAAGTTTATTTTCTCACTTATTTTATCAAAAAACCTTATTGAGTACCTACTGTATGCACACATTTGTTGTCTGTGCTGTTCCTTCATCAGAATTCATTCCTCCTTGCTAAAAGCCTCATTTCCCCTCCCTTCCCACAGCCCCAGCAGATACCCACGGTCCTTAGGTTACTGAAAAAATTTAGATCTTTCCCTCATCAAACCCAAGTCCTATTATCTCCTTCCTGGAAGGCCCTGCTAAAGTGGAGTTCTATTTGTAATAACCTTTTTATCATAAAAAATAAACTTCAAGATGGAAAAAATATTTTAGAGAAAAAAGGATTATATCATGAGCATTTCCTCATGATATACTGTATACTTGTAAACATTTTAGTGGGTGGGTATTATTTTATTGTAGGCTTCAATTTCTTAACACTTACCCAATTGTTGAATATTTAAAATATTTTCCCCTATTATAAATAATGCCAAAATTGACATCTCTGTTCTTCAAACTTGGTTCATAATTTAGATTTATTTTCTTTTTTTTTTTTTTTTTTTTTTTTTTGAGACGGAGTCTCGCTCTGTCGCCCAGGCTGGAGTGCAGTGGCCGGATCTCAGCTCACTGCAAGCTCCGCCTCCCGGGTTTACGCCATTCTCCTGCCTCAGCCTCCGGAGTAGCTGGGACTACAGGCGCCCGCCATCTCGCCCAGCTAGTTTTTTTTTTTTTTTTTTTTTTTTTTTTTGTATTTTTTTTAGTAGAGACGGGGTTTCACCATGTTAGCCAGGATGGTCTCGATCTCCAGACTTCGTGATCCGCCCGTCTCGGCCTCCCAAAGTGCTGGGATTACAGGCTTGAGCCACCGCGCCCGGCCTAGATTTATTTTCTTAGGGTAGAGTTACTAAGTCATTGTTTATGAACATGTGTTAAGGTCCTTAATATAAATTGCCCAATCTCTTTTCAGAGCATCTGTTGCAACTTACAGTTTCATTAAGCGTCCACTTAGTGCTCCTATTATGGCACTCTTACCCTCATTGAGCACTAAAATCTTTCAGAACCTTCACTGAATTTTTTTTTTTTTTCATTTTTCATTTTTGAGACGGAGTCTTGCTCTGTTGCCCAGGTTGCAGTGCAGTGGCGCGATCTCAGCTCACTGCAATCTCTGCCTCCCAGGTTCGAGTGATTCTCCTGCCTCAGCCTCCCAAGTAGCTGAGATAACAGGTATCCACCACTACGCCCAACTAATTTTTTTGTATTTTTAGTAGAGACGGTTTCACCATGTTGGCCAGGCTGGTCTCGAACTCCTAACCTTGTGATATGCCCACCTCGGCCTCCCAAAGTGCTGGGATTACAGGCATGAGCCACTGTGCCCGGCCATTTTTCTTATTACTAGTGAGATTGGATATTTTTCACATACGTATTAGACATTTTTTAGTTTCTCTTTCATGAGTTGTCTGTTTATGTTCTTTACTCAGACTTCTATTGGGGTTTTTGTGTTTTTCTTATTCACATGTATGAACTTACTGAATTAAGAAGGTTGACCGTTTGTATTTAATATTTATTCATTGTATTTAGGCTAAAATCCCTCCAAGAATATTATTTGTAATCATATTATCACTTACAGAAGATAACTTGTTTTTTTCAGTGAGATGAGCTTATATCATTTTATATAGGAGATGGTTTTCAATGTTTAAAAATTAAGAATACATTTCTTAAAGCTAAGTACAGAAAACATCTATTCCAGAAGCTTTTATAAAATAAGGAAGAGTATATAAATTGCAAGAGACCTTGGTACTACCAGTCAATACTTCTGTATTGATATAGCCATCGTGTTCTTATTGCACTTAATGTGATAGCTCCTCTGGGGTGCTTGTTACAAATATGTGAGATCTACGCCCAGACTAAGCACCTGAAACAGGTAATGAGCTGCTTTGGAATGTACTAGATTCCAGTTGAAATTCTAGTAATCCCTCATTCCCATACTTTAGTTTTCCTTACCTCTAGAGCCCCGAACAGTAGCTCATACGTTTTCCTTTTCCTTTTAGACAATTCCTCCTCGCTTCAGGAAGATGAAGAAGTAGAAATGGAGGCCATCAGCTGGCAGGCCGGCAGTCCAGCCATGAATGGGCACCCTGCCCCTCCAGTGACCTCTGCTCGTTTTCCCAGCTGGGTCACCTTTGATGACAATGAAATCAGCTGCCCTTTAGCACCAATCACCTCTCCTCTGAAGCCAAATACTCCACCAAGTGCATCTGTGATCCCAGATGTACCTTATAATTCAATGGGATCATTTAAGAAGAGGGACCGTCCCAAGAGCACTTTGATGAACGTCTCCAAAGTTCAGAAGCTGGACATTTCCTCTTTAAACCGCACGCCTTCTGTAGCTGAGGCTCCACCTTGGAGGGCAACCAACCCTTTCCTGAATGAGACTCTGCAGGATGTACAGCCTTCCCCTATCAACCCTTTCAGTGCTTTCTTTGAGGAACAGGAGAGGCGCTCCCAAAACAGTTCCATTTCCAGTACCACGGGCAAAAGCCAAAGAGATTCCCTCATTGTCATCTACCAGGATGCCATCAGTTTTGATGATTCAAGCAAAACCCAGTCACACTCTGATGCTGTTGAAAAACTCAAACAACTCCAAATTGATGACCCTGATCACTTTGGCAGTGCAGCTCTACCTGATGATGACCCGATAGCCTGGATTGAACTAGATGCTCACCCGCCTGGATCAGCATGGTCCCAGCCCCGTGACGGGTGGCCAATGATGTTGAGGATCCCTGAGAAGAAAAACATCATGTCCTCCAGGCACTGGGGACCGATCTACGTCAAACTGACGGATGCTGGTTACCTGCAGCTGTACTATGAGCAGGGCCTAGAAAAACCATTCCGTGAGTTCAAGCTGGAGATCTGTCACGAGATTTCAGAACCCCGGCTTCAAAACTATGATGAGAATGGCAGAATCCACAGCTTGCGGATAGACCGTGTCACCTATAAGGAGAAGAAGAAATACCAGCCCAAACCTGCTGTGGCTCACACAGCAGAGAGGGAACAGGTGATTAAGCTGGGCACCACCAATTACGATGACTTCCTGAGTTTCATCCATGCAGTTCAGGACCGTCTCATGGATCTGCCAGTGTTGTCAATGGATTTGAGCACAGTTGGCCTGAACTACCTTGAAGAGGAGATTACAGTGGATGTCAGAGATGAATTCTCTGGCACCGTGAGCAAAGGAGACAACCAGATTCTCCAGCACCATGTCTTGACGCGGATCCACATCCTGAGTTTCCTGTCTGGGCTCGCAGAGTGCCGCCTGGGCCTCAATGACATCCTCATCAAAGGGAATGAAATAGTTTTGAGGCAGGACATCATGCCCACCACCACCACAAAGTGGATCAAGCTCCATGAGTGCCGTTTCCACGGGTGTGTGGATGAGGATGTATTCCACAACTCGCGGGTCATTCTGTTCAACCCTTTGGATGCATGCCGGTTTGAGCTAATGCGGTTCAGGACACTGTTTGCTGAGAAGACCTTGCCTTTCACACTCAGGACAGCCGCAAGCGTCAATGGGGCAGAGGTGGAGGTGCAGAGCTGGCTGAGGATGTCAACTGGCTTCTCCTCCAATCGTGACCCCCTCACTCAGGTTCCCTGTGAGAATGTGATGATCCGTTACCCTGTGCCCAGTGAGTGGGTGAAAAACTTCCGCAGGGAAAGTGTCCTGGGGGAAAAGTCTTTGAAAGCCAAAGTGAACCGGGGGGCAAGTTTTGGCTCCACTAGTGTTTCTGGCTCTGAGCCTGTCATGAGAGTAACTCTGGGAACTGCCAAGTATGAGCATGCCTTCAACTCCATTGTGTGGAGGATAAACCGACTGCCCGACAAAAACTCAGGTGGGTGGCGGTTCCTCTTCTGTGAAAACATACAGTTATAAAAAAGCTGAGATCAAAGTTCCACATCCTGTATGAAGTGCGTGTTTTTACTGTGTGATGGGAGTGGTGATGGAGGGGGAGTGGGACCAGAAAAGTAAAAATAATTGAGCAAGGTAAGTAATGCATATAGTGTCCCAGTTCACTCTGTCTTTTCACCCCCTCATTATCCCACATCTTCCATGAAACTAGGGATTATTCTTCTCAGCTGAGCTACTAAGCAGCTTTTCAGGAGAGCTTCTGAATTTATATTCTTTGGGGACTCATTAACGTATTAGCTGTGGTGCTGGAAGTGATTCATTTCTAGATGGCTTCTGAAGAGACATCTTTCTCACACTGCCCTCGATGTAGGTAAAAGGGCCAGTTTATGGCCAGTCATGGACAATACACTGAGAGGTTAATTTTATGACTCCAGCTACCCCGTGCAAGGCCTGTCAGTCATCATATCTCAACTTCAGAGTTTGGCTCTGGGACTGGGGGATGGGAAAGAAAAGTGGCCTTCAATCAGACTGAAGATCCAGCTAGGACATGAATTTCTAAAAGGGCCAGAATTCTAGCAGACAAAATATAAAGAAAAGAATGTTTTATTTAGACAAACAAACAAACAAAAATGCTTACCAGCCCTAGCTGGGCTGCTCACGGCTATCAGGGATGCTTTTGTGCTTGAGTGAGTGCAGAAGGCAGTTCCCCCGTGGGTCCAGTGAGATTTAGTGAAATGACAAAATGAGGGAGCAGTCAAACCAGCACTAATACATATATTTCTTAGAGTATGTCTGGGTGACCCCAGTGGTAGGCAGCAAGCCCATGATCTTGTAAGCCTTTAAACCCCTTCTTTTCTTGTTTAGAATACATTTTGCCCATCTGTTAATAAAAGTGGATATGCTAGCTGAGCAAAAAGAATAAGGTTTGGAAAAACTCTTGATTCAAATGGCTTTCTCTTATGTGGCTATCCTTTCTTCCATTCTCACTATAAATCCTAGCAGTGTGTTCAGAGTCTTCCTCTCCCGCTCTGAGTGTGAAGTGGCTGTATTATTATATCCTAAGTGTAAAGCAATGTGATGGCAGACGGCAGTAGGATCTGGCCAGCTCCCCAGGCAGTCCAGGGAATGGACACACACCAGGGCGTTCTGTATCAGACACTGGGTGTAGCTGTGCAAACTGAAGAGACAATTGGACCTCTGTGTTTGAGGCTGGATTTCTAAACTGACAGAATTTTTAAAACCAAGTGTTCCTCTCTGTGCCTGCTTATTCATTTCCCCTGAAGTCAGCACTGTCTTCTGCTGGCGGTAGCACTGTAACTTCTACCTTATCCACGGGGCCCCTCTGACTTGACAGAGGAAGAGAGAAAACCCTGAACTCTCCTCTGACACGGAAGCCCTTGGAAAAAGACAACCATGGAATTACCGGATTTTCAAGCTGGAAGGGACCTTGGGGATAACTTAGGTTATTTATAGATGAGAAAATTAAGGTTGGGAAGGTGATGTGACGCATCTAGAGAGTCATGCAGTCACATCCAGGGTCCTTTTCTCAATCTATCACGGGGGTCTCCTGATAGATGGAGTCAAATAGACACAAATATTGAAATAATTTCTACCAGAAGAACAGATATTTGCAGTTTTTCCAGTGAGTACAAACGTATCTATTTGTTTCAAAGTGATTTCTCCCAAACATTTAAAAGTACTGCATGAAGGTTTATTATTATTATTATTATTATTATTATTATAAGTAACAAAGACTTATTGGCTACCTTAAGCAACAAAACAAATTATTGGATGGGATAGCTCAGAGACCTGAGGAAAAGACTGATCCAGAAGACTTTAGAAAGACAGCAGTAGAGTAGCTCTGGTCATAGAGACTAATGGATATCTCCTCAGCATGTAGCCTTAGGACAAATCATCACAGACTATTTTTTGTTTTTGTTTGTTTGTTTTTTTAAATGAAGTCTCGCCGTGTCACCCAGGCTAGAGTGCAGTGGCGCGATCTCGGCTCACTGCAACTTCCACCTCCTGGGTTCAAGCGATTCTCCTGCATCAGCCTCCTGAGTAGCTAAATTTTTGTATTTTTAGTAGAGGCAGGGTTTCACCATGTTAGCCAGGCTGGTCTTGAACTCCTGACCTCAGGTGATCTGCCTGCCTCCTACTCCCAAAGTGCTGGGATTACAGGCCTAAGGCACCACCCCTGGCCCTATTTTTTTGTTGTTTTGCAACTTGGCTCAAGAGACTAGGGGAGAGGAGTGTGTTTTGACTGACGTGACCACCAAGACAACATGTAGCCCTGGGGAAGATTATTTCCCAAAAGGAGAGAAAGAGAAAGACTGCTACCAGAAAAGAGGGAGGATGGACACAGGACAGGGAAAAAGCAAAACCAGGCCTGCAGCAAACACTCTCCTAATGATTCCCAGTGGAGAGTGTTCTGTTGGCTCAAGGGCAAGTAAATGCAGCTTATATGCTGTTTTACATATCTGTTTCCAGATTGCTGGAACCTCGTTTGTGGAAGATTTTTGAAATATAGCACAGTATAAGGATATCTGTTGATGTTTCTTACTTAAATCCTCACAGCCTTGCCCCATTACTGCTTTCGCTGTCATGGTTATATAACAATATTTTCAATAGTGAAACCCCAAAAAGAGGCTGCTTATACTTCTCTGGTCAATGGTATGTTTTCCATACCTGTTCGGGAAATGGACAGCACCCTTTTCTGGAAACTTGCAGTGTATAGGATCTGAATTCCAGGCAGAATGGAAGTTCTCGCCCACTGCTGGTATTCACTGTGCCCAGCTCCTGCCCTCCCTTGGAGTGTTCCATCTGGGAACCCAGAGAATTGATGGTTATCTTGTAGTAATAGCCCTTTCCTGGGCTCTTCTGTCTAGGTGTTCAGACAGCCCTGGGAAGATGCTTTGTACAGGTTATTTTTGGTAATCCTTAACCTTCTTTAAGGAAGCTAGGGCTCAGCTGAAGTCAAAGGCCTGGCTGGCTGGAAGCCGACCTCTCCTCACACGTTCCTGCCTACAGTGGCCCTGCATTCCCAGGCCCCAGTGGGCAGGGCAGTCAAAGCCCAGGCAACAGAGGCCAGCAGGTCATCACCCTTGTGTTGCTGGCATCCCTAGCCTATAGCCACAGCAGGCTTGTCCCATTCCCAGCCACCAAGAGACCAAGCAGCCACCTTTGAATTCCAACGTGACTCCCGCCGGTGGGGCTCAGCCCAGCCTGGCCCAGCCCAGCCACATACGTGGGCAGCTCCCCTCTCTGAGCTCTCCAAGGACCCCTCCCACCCTCATCCCAAGAGTTTTTCTTTTTTTGTTTGAGATGGAGTCTCTGGCACCCAGCCTGGAGTGCAGTGGCACGATCTTGGCTCACTGCAAGCTCCGCCTCCTGGGTTCACTCCATTCTCCTGCCTCAGCCTCCCTTGTAGCTGGGACTACAAGGCGCCTGCCACCACGCATGGCTAATTTTTTTGTATTTTTAGTAGAGACGGGGTTTCACCATCTTAGCCAGGATGGTCTCGATCTCCTGACCTCGTGATCTGCCCGCCTCAGCCTCTCAAAGTGCTGGGAGTTTTTCTTCATCTTAGAAGGCACCAAAATAAGTCCTGCTGCTTCCACAGATCATCCGCCAGGAAATGAAACATTCTGTCCTGCATACGTGGCTTTCTTTGCAGGAACCCCCCTTCTCATTAGACCTGGTAGAGGGAAAACAGTCCCAATATGATCATCCTTGTATGGGAAATTTTAAAAATCTGAATTTTTTGTTGAATTTTCTCAACCTCATCAAGGAAAATGACAGAATGTGTGGACTTATTTAATGCATTACTATGAATTAAATCACAATAGCTTTTAAAATTGAATTTCCTCAATTGTCCACCACCCTTACCCATCTGAGAGTTGATGCTAGGATTCTAGGAAAGAATGCTGCTTTCAGAATTTGCTGTGAATACACTTTGGTGGAGTAAAAGGAGGGAATCAGTTGGATAGAAAGGAAAGATTTCTCCATATTCCAACAATGTGCAAAATAAGTGTAATTAGATTAAAAGAGTTGTCCAAGTTGCTATTAAATTAAGAGATGCTTCTGTATACTTTGTTGTGATCTAATTTCACAGCAATATATTGAGAAGAATTTAGGACATAGTTTGAAGGCAGAGTCATCTCTGAATCTTATTTCCAGCTCTACCACTTAATGGCTGTGCGACCTCGGGCAATTTACTTAACCCTCTCAGAGAAACCTAATTTTTCTCATCTATAAAATAGGGTTATTAATATCTAGTTCATTCAGAATGAAATGAGATAATGCTTTTAAGGGCTTAGCGCAGTATCTGGCCTGTAATAAATGTCCCATAAATGATAGCTGTATCATTACATGTGTGGCACACAATTTAAAAACATTGAATGGATTCATTTTCAAGTAATTTAATTTTTACTGTTATATGTATCTTACTTAAATTCTTTTCCTAAAATTAGTGCACATTTTTCAATTTTCCAAAGCTTTACTCTTTAGAAATAACCACTGAAATATGTTATGTCTGTGAAACAGAGCAAAACAAATACTTCACTATCTAATGTTTTCCTTGGAGAGCGGGTGTGTATGTCCTCACTCTCTGAGATTGAAAAGTCCTGGCCAGACCAATAAAGAACATTGGAATTGTTTGTTTGTGGAAACTGGGATAACTAAGGGGCTGTTTCAGTTACATAATTAAGGCAAGGTCATTTCATGTTGGTTATCTATAGCTAGTTGCTATATGAGGGTTCTTATAGCTCAATCCCCCTCTACCCCTGTCACCCTGCAAACTTGGTCTTGTGTTTTGGGGACCATGAGGTTATGACTCAGACAAAGTGGTTAAGAACACTCTGGGGTCAGACTTCTAGGTTCCGTTTTTTTGTTTTTTGTTTTTTTTGAGACAGAGTTTCTGTCCCCCAGGCTGGAGTGCAGTGGTGCAATCTCGGCTCACTGCAAGCTCCGCCTCCCGGGTTCATGCCATTCTCCTGCCTCAGCCTCCTGAGTAGCTGGGACTATAGGCGCCTGCCACCACGCCCACCTAATTTTTTGTATTTTTAGTAGAGATGGGGTTTCACCTTGTTAGCCAGGATGGTCTCGATCTCCTGACCTCGTGATCCACCCACCTTGGCCTCCTGCTAGGTTGCTTTTAGCTTTGCCACTTTCTTCTTTTTTTTTTTTGAGACGGAGTCTCGCTCTGTCGCCCAGGCTGGTGTGCAGTGGCCGGATCTCAGCTCACTGCAAGCTCCGCCTCCCGGTTCACGCCATTCTCCTGCCTCGGCCTCCCGAGTAGCTGAGACTACAGGCGCCCGCCACCTCGCCTGGCTAGTTTTTTGTATTTTTAGTAGAGATGGGGTTTCACCGTGTTTGCCAGGATGGTCTCGATCTCCTGACCTCGTGATCCACCCGTCTCGGCCTCCCAAAGTGCCGGGATTACAGGCTTGAGCCACCACGCCCGGCCCAGCTTTGCCACTTTCTAGCTGTGACTCTGGGTAGCTCATTTTACCTCCCTAAGCCTTACCTTCCTCAACTATAAAACGAAGGTAACATTCTGACCTCAAAGGATCGTAATGAAGACTCAAAGAGAGAATCTGTGTAAAAGATTTAACATCGAGGCCAGGCGTGGTGGTTCATGCCTGTAATCCCAGCACTTTGGGAGGCCCAGGCGGGAGGATCACAAGGTCAGGAGATTAAGACCATCATGGCTAACGTGGTGAAACCCCGTCTCTACTAAAAATACAAAAAATTAGCTGGGCGTGGTGGCGGGTGCCTGTAGTCCCAGCTACTCGGGAGGCTGAAGCAGGAGAATGGCATGAACCTAGGAGGCGGAGGTTGCAGGTGAGCCGAGATCACACCACTGCACTCCAGCCTGGGTGACAGAGTGAGACTCCGTCTCCAAAAAAAAAAAAAAAGATTTAACATCGAACGAGTCATAGGGTGCTTCAATGCTTCCTATATGGCAGATGAATGACTGTGGTGTTTTCAGTGGTTATGGTCATAGAACTAAGCTCTAACTCTTTTTCCTCAAAAATCTCAATAACAATTCTCGAGTGAAAATCAAACCTGAAGTTTGCCATCGCGAGTATAGTGGAATTACCCATAGATGTATAGAATTAAGGAGCAGCAAGGGACTGTGCCTGGCATTGTCCAGTCCACCATGTTGTACTGTTTCCTCGTACCCTAATCTCCCCACTTTACAGAGGAGGAATTGAGGCCTGGAGACTATAAAGGACTTGAGGGCAGGAGCTCTGCTGCTTGGTAGGGGAGCTGGAAGTCCAACCCAGGTGTTCTGCTAGTTGGTGTTTTGCCCAGTGTTCCATATGCCTCGCTAATATCTGTGTGCTATTTATAAAGTCTTTGTCATTTACATATATCACTCACGCACAAAAGCATGCCAAAAGCATTTTGAAACTATGAAATGCTATTAAGAAAATCAGTTCATTCGTCAAAGGAAAGCAATGATTTGCTCCAGGAAGCTGTCACTGATATTTTATTAGGTGCCAAGTGCTGATCCCTTCTATTCCATTCTTTACATCCTTACCCCTTTTTTCTTAGTGTTTGGGCTGTGTTCACATCTCACTCTCACCCGAGCAGGCAGGATGGCCCCTGTTTCTCAGGCCTTGGGTTTTATTGCTGGGATACCAGGCTGCTAGAATCCGATGGAGTTATATCAAGGGGCTGAGGCACACAGAACGTGAATTCTGCTGAGCCAGGTGGATCCTATTGCTCAACACTGGACCCGCTGAAAGCCTGCCAGGTGCTGAGCCCACAGGCCTCCTTTATTACTGAAGTGGCCCCTTTGGCTGCTCCTTCCACTTTCTCCCCAAATAATCTGATCTCTCGATTGTCTTTCTTTCATAGCTTCCGGTCACCCACACTGTTTCTTTTGCCACCTTGAACTCGGCTCTGACCGGGAAGTGCCTTCCAGATTTGCCAATCACGTGAATGTCGAGTTCAGCATGCCCACAACTTCTGCCTCCAAAGCCAGCGTGAGATCTATCTCTGTGGAAGATAAGACTGATGTCAGGAAGTGGGTCAATTATTCTGCACACTACAGCTACCAGGTAGCCTTGGGAAGCATCTGGCTAATGCTTCCAAGTCCATTTGTTCACCCCACTACCCTCCCTTATTCCTTTAGCCATGCTTACTGTGTTCTCGCCTGGTAACCTCTTACTGCCTTAGAGGAAGTTCCCCCTACATAGCTGTGGATGCGTCTGCTCTGATTTAAATGCATCATCTGGCTAGTGGATGAGAGAAAGATTGGAAAAAAACAAAGAGGCTCATCAAAGAGAATATAATGTCTTTCTGTCATTATGAGCAATGACAACAAAAAGAATAATGGGGGCCGGGCACAGTGGCTCACACCTGTAATCCCAGCACTTTGGGAGGTGGAGGTGGCCTGATTACTTGAGTTCAGGAGTTCAAGACCAGCCTGGCCAACATGTAAAAGTAAAAAGTACAAAAATTAGCCGGGCATGGTGGCATGTGCGTGTAGTCCAGCTACTCAGGAGGCTGAGGCAGGAGGATCACTTGAGTCTGAGAGGTTGAGGCTGCAGTGAGCCGTGATTGCACCACTGTACTCCAACCTGAGTGACAGAGCCAGACTGTGTCTCAAAAAAAGAAAAAGGATAATGGGGTAAAGTTGTTATTATTCATTTGCGATATAATTGATGTCACAGAGTAGTAAGCTTGGAAATAGAGGA
The DNA here is from genome assembly GCF_007565055.1 of Rhinopithecus roxellana. NCBI lineage: Eukaryota > Metazoa > Chordata > Mammalia > Primates > Cercopithecidae > Rhinopithecus > Rhinopithecus roxellana. The sequence continues at coordinate 139,479,500 of NC_044553.1, read as the reverse complement.
GAGAAAGCGCTATCCCAAAGCATATGTTTCAGTTAGAGTTGATGAAGTGGACCTGAACGAAGTTAGGACATGTATGACTGGGGTACTGGGCTGTAACAGGACAAAACTCAAAAGCCAAGCAGATGTTTATAATAGTAACAGGATCAGGGCTGTGGAAGGAATCATGAAACTTAGAGTTTTCTGACATAAACAGAAAGCGATACATTCCTGGGGAGTTAGAAATTCAATAGGAGATTAAATGCCAACGATTGGAAAGGGAGTTTGTTAAAGAAGGATTTTGCAAAGTGGTTTTCTATTTATAATAATATCCTTGGATTTATATGGTGATTTATTGTTCCTCTAAATGTTTCCTTAGTTGTGTGGGCTAAAATATTTAACTACCAAAAGGAACAAACACTCCATCTTGTGGCGAGGAAAAAAATAGCACTTCCCTCAAACCTGACTGTTGGGTGTTGAATCATTACCCTGTATGTAGGTCAAGCATCATAAATACCCAAAGTGGTGCTGAGAGGAGCAACTTGAACCCTGAACTCGAAGAATTCCTTGCCTGAGCTGTCAAAGATTTCAGTTGAGATGTATTACTTTCAAAGATTAATCTATTAATTTATTGATAATTACAGCGACAGTATGTTGCAGAAGATATGGTAGAACTGTAAACACTCCAGTATTTATCAGTTTGGAGGTTTTCTAAAGAGAGAAAGTATTGGAGGTGGCCAGGTGCTGTGGCTCATACCTGTAATCCCAGACCTTTGGGAGGCCAAGGCCGGTGGATCATTTGAGGTCGGGAATTCAAGACCAGCCTGGCCAACATGGTGAAACCCTGTCTCCACTAAAAATTCAAAAATTAGCCAGGCGTGGTGGTGCGTGCCTGTAATCTTAGCTACTCTAGAGGCTGAGGCAGGAGAATCACTTGAGCCTGGGAAGTGGAGATTGTGGTGAGCTGTGAGCCAAGGTTGTGCCGCTGCACTCCAGTCTGGGTAACAGAATGAGACCCTGTCTCAAAAAAAAAAAAAAAAAAAAAAAAAAAAAAAAAAAGACCAGAAAACAAGTATTGAGGGAGTGCAAACAGTCAATTACAAAGGAATTAATTCATTTGATAAATCTTTGTCGATTGCCCGCTGTATTCCTACATTATTGCATAAAATATTGAACAAGATCCTGCTTGTCTTGTGGAGCCCATGGTATAGTAGAGCCAGACAGGTGTGCAAGGTACAGTGGAGATATTCACAGGGAGAAGTACCTGATTCTACTTAGTAAGTCAAAAATGGCTTCACCGAAGGGGTGACCTTTGACCAAATGTACAAGGCAAAGAATAAGAATTTTCCTGGTGGACCATGAGGGAAAGGGAATTACAGACCAATCAAAGAACATGTACAAAGAGGGAGACATGATATATTCAGGGCCAGTAGCTCCAATGTGGCTAAAGCCCAAAACGTTAGCAAAATTACAAGAAATCTCAAAGCACCTATGGAGTTTTGGTTTATTTATTTATTTGCATGCTTTTCTCTTCTTTTTGATCTTTATCTCCAACTTCTATTCTTGGCAGGTGGAAATTGAGCAAAAAAAGAGTTTGAAGCCGGACTTTGAAGGAGATGAAATGGAAAATCCCAAGGAGTGTGGAGTGCAGTGACAAAGCCTTGCGGGAAGGAATCCTAATCCCAGGGTCATGATAGGGTGTCTTCCTGAGTAGCTGAAGTTTCAGTCAATACCTGCTGTGGCCACTCCATGTTGGGAACAGTGTACCAGATCTTCCTGTTTGTAGTTACTTGTATTTTACCAGGAAACCATGAGAATGGTGGCTTTTAGAGAGGCTCTTTGATTCTGGTTATGCCTAAAGCACGTGGTTCACCTGACTGTTGGAGCTTACTGTATAATTAAGCCTCCTTGTCTTGTCTCTGCTTATCTCACAGCACTGGTATGTGGTTTGTTGTGACTGTTACAGTCAGGAAAAGAACCTCCCACATCAGTGTTAGCACGATTACCTTCTGATGTTCATCTGTCACTCGTATAAGTTTCTGGAAAAGGCAGTCTTGAGAAGTTAATTAAGAATCCATCTCTTTCACTCCGTCTAGAAAAGACTCAGAAAAGGTGCAAAACAAATTTCCTGTTTGGGTCTTACTAGACCTTTTTGAGGTGTTTCCATTCTTAAATGTTAAGTTTCCAAGACATTTCCCTTCTGGCTCTAGATTGTTTAGATTGGAACACTTTTTCCATCTCTCTAAGGTTTCAGTCACAGGATTTGCTATCCTGAGTCACAATAGGCAATGGAAAAAGGCACAATAGGAGACTCTTTAATTCTGAATGGACCCACATTCTGCAAAATGGCTGTTGAGGGGAAGGCAAAAATTAAGCTTAGTTTTCTTCATTCTGGAGAAAAGAGACATTAAATGTAAGATGATGTTCAGTTCAAGAGGTAGATTTAATCTCAGTGAATTCCCAAATTCACACTGAAAAATACAGTCCACTTCTGATTCCTGAAACAAATATCTATAATACCTCAGGCATTTGTAAGGGGCATTTGGGAGTGCTTTTTATACCTCATGACCAATAAACAGTTGCATGTCCCTTTAACCCAAACTTTATAGGAAATTTAAGCTGCAAAGATAATTTTTAAAGCTGTTTTAAAATTAAGCTTGAGTGAGCTTTCCCCCAAAATTCAGAGTTTGATGATCACGGTATTGTAATGGATTGAAAAGGCATCTCTAGGATAGAGACAGGGAAAAGTCATATTTTTCTAATGTTGGGAACATTATATCCTGATTCCAAGAGTCAGAACACTCACTCCATCTTCCTTTTCTTCATCTGTTTCTGGGACACTTAATCTTTTCCTTCATCCATTCCTACTCACCTCTTCTTATTTGTATCTTGGTGTTTTCTCCCATGAAGAATAGAGTGGGGGGACAGAAAGCACACTTTGTTGGATTTGTAGATGATGCAGAAATGAACAATATCTCCCGTTTTTGGCTGATGGATTCAAGATTAATGTATTCAATGAACAATCATTGGATTCTAAATATGTATTGACACTGGGATATAGAAATAGTTACAGTATTTTGAAATATCTGAACTAAGACTGAAAGTAAAAGAATGATTGAATAGGCATTAATGAGAAACCCTATATTCTGGGTTTTTAAAATGCAACCCTCTAAGTACAGAGTGAGTGTGTGTTTATGGATGTGTGTGGTGTTGATGGGAATAGTGTTAGGAAGACCTGGTTTCACAGTACTTCATAGAGAAATATTTCCTTACAGAAATGGAGGTTCAATGTTGACTCAGAAATATATCATGGCTATTCACAAAGCTAATGTGTTCAGCTGGTGTTAATAAAAGCCTTGCATGCTTTCATTAACCCTCCATCTAGTCCATATCTAAATTGACTTCAATTATGGGTATCATATTTTAAGAGAGACATTAATAAGTTGATTGTGTCCACAGGCAGGTGACCAGGGTTGTAAAGGGTCTGATGATACAAGAACAAAGGAATAGCTTCCCTGAAGGAACAGAAGGTATAGCTGGAAAGGGAGTGCAGACAAGGAGGGAATGATATAATAGCTGCCTCGAAATTTCTGTTGCGCTATAAAAAGGAAGAGGAATTAGACTTATTCTGTGTAGCTTCAAAGGGCAAAAATAAGAACAAAGAGGAACTTCACAGATGACAAATGTTTGCTTCAATATAAGGAAGAATTTTCTAATAAGAGTTGTTCTAAAGAGGAATAGACTCAAGTTAGCAAAATTTCCTGTTCCTGTGAATGCCCAATGGTTAAAATAACCACCTATCCCACGTGCTGTGAAAGGGAATCTTACGTTGGATTTGCTCTATATGTCTACCAAGATTCCTTCTAAATATAGATTTAGTCTCAATAGTAATAAGACTCTCTAACTTCATTTGTCTTTTTCTTCATAAGTCGTTTTTCATGCTCTTTGAAATACAGTGGAGTTCCTTTGAGGTTTTTATCAAGGGATTTCAGAGCATATCTCTTCCCCTGTTGTACTAAAGGCTTTTGAGATTGACTCCTCATAGAACATCTAAATGGACTGGAGAGTTGGCAAGGGAAATGAAGCTCATCCCAGCACCTTCCTTAGTCACTAAGGCTTAGCACTCCGTCAAGATCTCTGCCTCATCTGCTAGCATCACATGTGGATTGCTTGTTGGAGCTTATCTTCCCCCACCATGGTAAATTCTCATTTCCAGTGTACATGCACCTGGACTTTTTTTTTTTTTTTTAAACCAAGAGTTGGGAAAAATCCCTTCTATGCTATCTATATTCTGCAAGCAAATTATTATTATTATTATTATTGAGACAGAGTTTTGCTCTTGTTGCCCAGGCTGGAGTGCAATGGTGCAATCTTGGCTCATTGCAACCTCTGCCTTCTGAGTTCAGGCAATTCTTCTGCCTCAGCCTCCTGAGAGTAGCTGGGATTACAGGCGCCCATCACCATGCACCACTAATTTTTGTATTTTTAGTAGAGACAGGGTTTCACCATGTTGGCCAGGCTGGTCTCAAATGCCTGACCTCAGGTGATAAGCCTGCCTCAGTCTCCCAAAGCTCTGGGATTATAGGTGTGAGCCACCATACCGGACCCATAAATTGTTACTAATTTTTAAAAACCTAACCTCTTAATTTCATCAAATTTGTTTTCCCTCTACTGTTTTTAGGAAACTGATTATGGATAGCATTTAGGGGCTTGGGGATTATAATACTATATATTTTTAGATGTAAGGAGTGTTTTACTAGTTTTAAATAACTTCTATAGAAAACACAAGTGGGCAAATTAATTATGTAATAGCCTACATAGAAAACAGTTGGGCAAATTACCAGTGGATGTGCAGATTCTATTTTTGCCACCCTGAACCTGGACTTTTATTTTCTTTTTTGGTCACAATCTTTATCAATAATGTGAAAATAGTAAAAATGAATTCATTTTACCAGTATATAGTATTACTCTTAGAACATAAATTCGATATCACGTGGTATCAAGAGCTGTGCTTTCTTTTGAGTCTAGGGCCTGCTTTTTGACTTTATAGCAAAAAGATAAGAAATGTACTCATTTTGACATGTCAGACAAGACAATGTGAGGCAATTTGTGGGGATACCATTAGATCCCCCTTGCCTGCTCTTGCAGACATAGTACTAGTTATTCCTTATCAAAAGTTTGAATTTCATTCATATTAAATATTATCTGGACAGTTTCATTTTTTCTATTTGGCTCTTCCCTTAGGACTGTGCCTTCTTGCATTATTGGCAGGGTTCATAATCCTTGAGAACACTGTTTGATTTAAAATATTTTTTATTTGAAATGAGACTGATTTCTATTCAAATCCAGTGGCTGGGAGTAAGAGTTTATTTCCCTAGAAACTTATGTTTCTGAGAAATGGGATCCATGAAAGCAAGGAATGTATATAATTTTTTGTGTTTCCAACACCTAGCACAAAGCTTGGAATATAATAGGGTTCAGCCACCTTAAATGCTTGCCGATAGGGCAAATGTATACTCATGAAATAAAGGAAAATGAGTATGTATTCAGTAAATGTTTGCTGAGAGAATACTGACCCTGAGACTCTAAGGCTACTTAACCCTTACTTATCATCAGATACTCATAATAAAGCCAGCAAGCATGCTTTTATTTCCTGAAGGACTTAAATAATTTTGCTTTCCTTTTATTCCTGCCTCCAGAGTCAAGTAATAAACCCTGTCAGCACTTAGGCACTTAATATGCTGCTGAATTTGAACTACAATGTGCCTCATTCACATTGAAAAACATTTTTGTGCCCAAAAGCATAGTAGCATAGATGCTGTCCATAGTCACGGTGATTGATTGCTTTGTTCCTGCACGTCAAACAGATCTATGAGCCTGGGCCTTGCCCATTTCAATGGTCAGTAGGAAAAGAAAGCATTTGATAAGAGTGCACAACCAGTCTTCATGCACTAGGTCTTTGTTCTTCCAGCATTAACCACTGACCATTACTATGCATTTATTTTGTCACCACAGTAAGATGGAGGTCTAAGATAGGTTGAAATTTGTGAGATAAAATCATGATCTCAGAGGTGATATATATTTCACCATAAGTTTAGTGGTGGGAAAACAGAATGAGCTGAGGTTTTTCTTAAAAGCCTTGGGAATATTAAATTGGTTTAAGTAGGAAGCACTACCATCCAGCCTACTTATAGAAATTCTCCCAGTTGGAATGGCAACTGTAACTCTTCTAAAAACGAGGATTATATGTTAATTCCAACATATCTAGACCTTAGTCAAGGATGTCCAATCTTTTGGCTTCCCTGGGCCACATAGGAAGAAGAATTGTCTTGGTTGGACCACACATTTAATACACTAACACTAACAACAGCTGATGAGCTTTCAAAGCATGCCTAATGTTTTTTGTTTTTCTTTTTTTTTTTGAGACGGAGTCTCACTCTGTCACCCAGGCTAGAGTGTAGTGGCACAGTATCGGCTCACTGCAACCTCCACCTCCCGGATTCAAATGATTCTCCTGCCTCAACCTCCCGAGTAGCTGGGACTACAGGCATGCACCACCACGCCTGGCTAATTTTTATATTTTTAGTAGAGATGGGATTTCACCATGTTGGCCAGCTGGTCTTGAACTCCTGACCTCAGGTGATCCCCCCGCCTCAGCCTTCCAGAGTGCTAAGATAAGAGGTATGAGCCGCAGCACCCAGCCAAAATAGTATGTTTTAAGAAAGTTTATGAATTTGTCATGGGCCACATTCAAAACCGTCATGGGCCAAGGGTTGGACAAGCTAGCCTAGGTCATGTCCAGAGTGCAATTTAACAGGAATTTCAAACAAAACTAACAAAAAATTAAATCCACAAAAAATATCATTTGTTAAATGCATTGTCCACACACTTTACTACCAAGTCCCATTCAAACTATGACAATTCTTTACATAAAATGAGAGCATTCTCACCAAGTTCCTAAAGATGATTTCTAAACATTACCAATGTCTAAGTGCTAATTCCCCACAAATCACCATTTCTTATCTTTTTTAAATGAGACTGGCTTTAGATATCATGACTCATATTTATGTGTTTAAGGAATTAAAGGGGAAGGAGATGTATAAGGCAACTACAGATGTAGAAAGCAAATGTACATATTAGTAATATTCTCCCATGTATTAACTAAAACAAGAATGTGAGATTTTTACATTTCTTCTAGTGTGCCTTAGCAAATCTGCTGGAGAAAGTCTAGTTGCTTTAAGAATTGAAAAAAAAATGTCTCTCTCAACTTGGCAATTCTAAGCCTGTAAAGGCAGAAACTATCCATAGTAATGAGTTTGCCTGGAGAAAGGCAAATGATCATTGGATGTAACAAAAGCTATTAAGAGAACAGACTAAAAAAAGAATTTCAATATGAAAAAGTAAAATCTGGAGAGATGACAAATCAGCATTGGGTACCAAGCCTCAAAATACTTGAACTAGAAGCCATCTCTTAAAGTTAAAAGTAAGAAGCTCTAGGAAAAAATAAAGATTGCATAGTAAAAAGGGATAGACGGCAGGATTAATTCAAGTCAACAAATATTTATCAAGTATCTACTCTGGTCAGGTGCTGTGTTAGTAGCCAGCTTCCCTAAAGGGAGGAAAGGCTAGATACGAGGACACTGAGGATTGTTATATAAAGTCACTCACAGGCATGCCATAATGGATTTATTAAGGGAAATTGGGGTTTCTGTGAATCTTCAAAGGACATAGCCATGGAGACAATCACTATGTTAAGTAAGTTGCTGTTTTCCCAATTGGGCTTCAGTTACCTGAGACAAAAAAGTGAGGAAGTTGGATTAATTGTTCTTCAAGTCCTTTCCAGCTCTAAAGTTATGGGTTATTTTACAAAATATCCGTTGGTGCCACCTTTCATGACTATTCCTATGTTTATAAGAACCAAGAAATTTAAATTTTGAATATTGGAAAACTCAGCTGGTCCATCTTTTTCTTTTTCACATCTTTTTTTTTTTTTTTTTTTTAAATAATTTCCCCAGACAACAGAAACAGACAACCTTCCAAATCCTCTATTTTGCAGTTGCCTTCCACACACAGATTTAAAAAGAGGATCAAAGAGGGTGGTGAAGATCAGGTGGAATGCTTCTTTGGAAGTTCCACCGGCATCATCCATCAGAACAACGGTGTGAGCATGAAGAGGCACAGACAGGTCTCCAAAATGGATGTTAGGATTTGGGTGCTACTTGACACCGAAGTAGGTCTAACCCTCCAAGTTCTGGGGATGCTAGGATAATCAATGAGATATATATATGTGTGTGTGTGTCATTTTGTATAAAATATTGTGAAAATTGAAGGAAGATACTCAGTAAACATCCTGGGACTATTTGTAAGTTATGGCAAAACCAGATGAGAGAAAAGGGACAGTCCCCTCCTCATCCTCATTGTCTCTTAGTAACATCAAATTATAGTTAAAAAAAAATTAACTATGTACAAGCTACAAAATAGCATCTCTTTTGTGGTATGTTTGAGTGTGTAATTTTAGTTTCTTTTCTGGTTGTCCTTGTGGTAGTCAGATGTGTTGGACTGATTCCAACTGGACAGAGTAAGGAATTCTAGCATCCTCTTCCTGTTTGCTTGTGTTCTCCCACAGATCAAACCCTCAATTCTAGTTGGGGATGCCATCTAGCCCCACACTGTGACTGAAGCCTCAAGCACTGTTGCGCCTCCTTGTGCTTTGGATCAGCAACCCCAGTGGTGTCCTACCAGAGCAGTTCAGGGAAAGCATATGTACAGTCAGGTCCCAACAGCAAATTGTTGGATGTGAGAGTTCTAAAGTATAGGGGTGAAGGAAGAGAAGGATATGAACTCCTCTGACCTTAAGCCAGCATTCATTTAACTTTTACATCTATTTGCCAAGAGAACCTGGAGAAAACTACCATATTCAAGAGATTAATCAAAATCAGTGTTTTAGCCAGGTGGTGACAGAGAAGCACCATTCCTCACCCTCCATTCTTGTAATGTCTGTAATAAATGTCAATGTGTCAGGATGAATGAACCCAAGATCCAGTGAATGATTCAGCTGATCCAAGCCTTGCATTTTCCATCACTCATCATCCATCCTCATTCAGTGTAACCTCTTGCACTATTGTGGTTAATTTTATGTAAAACCAGTTTTTTTTTTTTTTTAATATGTGCCTATGTAATAAAGTCTACACACTGGCTATCTCTGTAGAGATGAGGTTTTGTTTTTAGTTGTTCTACTGATTATATCCTTTTTTGAGCTATGAAAATGAATTATTAATAAATTTTTGAACAAAGTGTCACTATGCCAAATTTAATGAGGTCAGACATATGAAAAGTAATGCTTATTAATATAAGGCCTGTCACCCAGCTTATATGGTTAGTGATCATAAACTGACAAATTAACAGATGACCTGTTTAATTATCCTATTTAAATTTATCATAGATATAATTTAGTCAATTCAAGATAGGTTGGCCAGACCCCGTGGCTCATGCCTGTAATCCCAGCACTTTGGGAGGCTAAAGTGGGTGGATCACGAGGTCAAGAGATTGAGACCATCCTGGCCAACATGGTGAAACCCCATCTCTACTAAAAATACAAAATTAGCTGGGCGTGGTAGTGCATACCTGTAATCCCAGCTACTCGGGTGGTTGAGGCAGGAGAATCACTTGAACCTGGGAGGCGGAGGTTACAGTGAGCCAAGATCATGCCACTGCACTCCAGCCTGGGCAACAAGAACGAAATCCCATCTCAAAAAAATAAAAAAAGGTTTATTTGCATTCCAATTTTGTGCCTGATTCTGAGAAAACAAATAAAAATCATTACAATCCTTAAGGTTTTCTTGGAGATAACGTACATAAACATATAAGTGAGAAATATAAATGAGCACATAATCAAATAATAAGTTTGCATTATGTTCCTGACATACTGTCAGTGCTTAACAAATAATTGTTCAATTGATTGATGAATCCAGATTACTAACGTCAACATAACTTGCATGGGAAAAAATCAGTATGGACTAAAACACTTGGGAAATTTTCACAGGAAAGATGGCCATCAGTTGAGACCTGGAGGTGGGGTAAAATTTGGCTCAGCAATGAGAAGGGAACGTCGGGTGGGGAAAAAAAGAGTAAAAGTGGTATGTTGGGCTAGCAGGAGATCAGATTGACCTGGGTGATGGATTCATGAACATCCAGAGATAAAACTGATGGTTAAGCCAAGCTATGGTAGGGATGTATCTGGCCTGAGGTAGAACTCAATCTACTAAATGCAATGAAGCAATTTTTGAATCCTGGCAATAAGCATTATTCTAGAAAAACTAGGCAATACCATGCTGAACATTTTGGACTTTAGGAAAAGATTAAAGGCAAGGAAAATAATTTATAGCTTTTTTGGAGTAAACAAGGCAAAAAATAAACAAAGCTTTGTGTTTTATTTAGTTCAAAGCAACCGGAATCATTTTATTGTAAAATACAATCATGTACAAGGGAGAACTCAGACCAGGTCAGTGGCCTCCTGCTGTCAAGAGATCTCTGTCATTAGCAGAACACGGAGAATAGGCTAGCCTAGTCAGTACCACATCACATAATATCAGGTGCACAAAAGAGATACTAGCCAAATAAGAGCATAATATTAAGTTGGATATTCTGGAGAATATTCTCCTTCCCACTATTCTTCTATCCCTACCTGTCCAGAGTCCCCCTGAAGAAGTTGTGAGAGCTAATTACCTAGGTTCCCCATTGTCACAAGGCTTTGGTCTTCTAGGGTCCCCCTTTCCTTTAATATCCCAGGATAATAACTATCTGAGTAGCTGCTTGAAGCCAGGCATGCACCCCAGTGTTCCTCAGGATTTGGGTAGGGGAAGTTGAGGGCCAGAGGAAGTAAAGATGAGAGTTTAAAGGTCCTCACTGTTATTTGTCCCTTCTCTTTCCAAACTCCTCTCATCTCCTCCTTGATTTCCTCCAACTATCACCTCTCTCTTCCTCAATCTGGGGCAGATTTCGCTCTTCCCCAAATTTAATAATATTAGCTAACATTTACGTAATGCATATACTCCGGGGCAGCCACTGGCACTAAGTATTTAAGGCATATTATTTAATAAAGGTAGCTCCCTCTCCATTCTGCAAGGCACTAATAATTCAAGGCTGTGGGTATAACAGATACTTACTGAAGATTAGCAATCACTGATGAATGTCTACAGCAAAATAAGAAAGAATTTTAAACTGATTATCATGGTTTGCACCAGTTGCTGACCGCCACACCCAGCGCGAGCCTCGCGGATCTTTGGGCAGCACGTTTGCTCCTCCTCTGCTCCAGGATGAAGACCCAGAGATCCTCTACTTCTCCTAAGCCTCGCCAGGGAGCGACATTCCCATAGCCCCAAGCCAGGCATGCCGCCCTCACCACTGAGCCGGGAACAGTTGTTCCACATCCAGACAATTAAGGCCGCGGCCCTACTCAGGCTCGCGGCCCACAACATGCCTGTGGTCTTTGGTGAGAGTTGGAAGAAACACCTCAATGGAGAGTTCGGAAAACTGTATTCTATAAAACGAATGGGATTTGTTGCAGAAGAAAGAAAACATTACACTGTTTATCCTCCCCAACACCAAGTCTTCACCTGGACCCAGATATGTGACACAGGAGGTGTTAAGGTTGTCATCCTGGGATAGGACCCATATCACAGACCCCATCAAGCCCACGACACTGCTTTAGTGTCCAAAGACCTGTGCAACCTCTACCTAGTTTGGAAAACATGTATGAAGAGCTGCCTACACACAGATGGTTTTCATCATCCTGGCCATGCAGATTTATCTGGGTGGGCCAAAAAAGGTGTTCTATTCACTGTCTTCACTGTGCAGACCCATCAAGCCAATTCTCCTAAGACAGGCTGGGAGCATTTGCCAATGCAGTTGTGTCCTGGCTAAATCTGAACTAAATGGCCTTGTCTTCTTGCTGTGGGCTCTTATACTCAGAAGGAGGGCAGTGCCATTGATAGGAGGTGGCACTGTGTACTGCAGGTGGCTTATCTATTCTGGTTGTTGGTATATAGAGAGATCTTTAGATGCAGACACTTATTCCAGGACCAATGAGCCGCTACAGAAGTCCAGCAAAAAGTTCCCAGACTAGAAGGAGCTGTGATCCTCAACTAAGGGGTGGTCTGTCTCCACTGGTGGTTTTTGAGAAGCTGCTGTTAAAGTATTTGTCATTTACAAAGTCAAATGGAAAATTTCTGAATTAATCCGTAAGTACTTTGCATAAGGGGGCAAAGCTTCCATTAAAGCAGCCATGAAGCAGGCTACCCACGAATGGCAGCTTTATCCAGCCAGACACAGCAAAGGCGACTCTTTGACCTAATATCTTTCTCTGCAACATGGCTTCAGCCCAAAATATGCAAACTTCTCAGAAGACAGGTGAGGTCAAATATTCACTTGGCTCTCTTTACCACCTTTAGTTTTATGTTTAAGGGGGGGAGATTGCACTTGTTGGTACAGCCCTAGTATTGTACCTGCTGCTACTAGGTTTTGCCTGGTTAGACTTCCAGTTACAAGGTGTTGGGGTGTTTTTGCTTAGAAAGGAACCCTTTTCAATGGCCGGGCGTGGTGGCTCACGCCTGTAATCACAGCACTTCGGGAGGCAGAGGCGGGCGGGTCACGAGGTCGGGAGATCGAGACCATCCTGGCTAACACAGTGAAACCTCATCTCTATTAAAAAGGAAAAAAAAAAAAAATACAAAAAATGTAGCCGGGCGTGGTGGCGGGCACCTGTAGTCCCAACTACTCGGGAGGCTGAGGCAGGAGAATGGCGTGAACCCAGGAGGCGGAGCTTGCAGTGAGCCGAGATGGCGCCACTGCACTCCAGCCTGGGTGACAGAGGGAGAATCCATCTCAAAAAAAAGAAAGAAAGAAAGGAACCCTTTCCCCAGACTGGCTGGCATTCCAGTCCCAGGCCGGCACACTGCCCACTTGATCATTCAAGGAGCCCTCAGGTCCCTCCATAAAGGAAGCATGAGGATGTTCTGCAGCTTTCCAGAAATCTAGCCCAGAAATCGGGGCTCAATTTCCTAATTGTAGGGGAGGTGAAGTTTGCTAAGGAAAAGTCCATGGTATGAGCCTTAACAGATAGGGGCTGAGAAAAGTGACCTGGGTCTTGTTATTCTTCGGTTGTTTTATGGAATAAGCAGTGGAATTTGAACAAGGAAGAGGAGAAAAGGGATTTTTCTTAAATGTGGGGGTGAGCTTCTCCTAGAGTAATCTTGAGTTGGAGTTTTTAAGGCAGCACGAACTGCCAAATGCTGTTTTTTGTGGACTGCAATCACTTTGGGATATTTTTTCAGCAACACTGGAAAGTTTTAGTTTTTTAAAAAAAAAATACTTATGCAAATATGTACATATTTTCACAATTTGTTTTTTATCTTATTTTATTTTTTTTGAGACAGAGTCTGTCTCCATTGCCCAGGTTGGAGTGCAGTGGTGTGATCTCGGCTCACTGCAACCTCTGCCTCCCAGGTTCAAGCAATTCTCCTGCCTCACTCAGCCTCCCAAGTAGCTGAGATTACAGGTGCACACTACCATGCCCAGCTAATTTTTTGTATTTTTAGTAGAGACAGGGTTTCACCATGTTGGCCAGGCTGGTCTTGAACCCCTGACCTCGGGTGATCCAGCCACCTCTGCCTCCCAACATGCTGGGATTACAGGTGTGAGCCACTGCCCCCAGCCTCCAATTTGTTTTTTAGGAGACAGTCTTTATTGTTCCTGCACCTCCATCCTTGATCTTGTTACTGATGCTATTTTGTTGTTAGCTGGGTTAGAGTTAACCGTGTGCTAGTTTCGTAACAAAAGACTGTTGAAGTTTTTTTTTTTTTTTTTTTTTTAACTGAATATGAGACATTACTCTTTCTACTATTTCTAAAAATGTTTTCAAGACAGAGTCTTGCTCTGTCACCCAGGATGCAGTGAAGTGGCATGATCACAGCTCACTTCAGCCTTGACCTCCTGGGCTCAAGTAACCCTGCCACCTCAGACTCCCCAGGAGATGGGACTACAGATGACACCTGGCTAATTTTAATTTTTATTATGGTAGAGATGGGGATCTCACAATGTTCCCAGGCTGGTCTCAAACTCCTGGGCTCAAGCAATCCTCCCACCTTGGCCTCCCAAAGTACTAGGACTACAGACACAAGCCACCATGCCCAGCCCCATTCCTCCTCCTAAAATTCATTGACCATACCTTACAGAGAAAATCCCTTTCAAACATCTTTCTCCTTTGGCCCTAGGCTGAGTAAATGGGCTAACTCCTCAAGTTCCAGACCACTGTCTCTTTAACTGTCAGAGGAAAACTGAAAACTCTTCTGAAAAATCTCTTTAATGGGGATTAAATTCTAAAGTTAACACTATTGAAAATAACATAAATTGCCCATAAAGTAGACTAACGGAGTCTTCCTTAATGAAAGTTGCTCTGTTTATTAGTGTGTTCTCACAATGCCATAAAGAACTACCTGAGGTGAGGCACACTGGCTCACACCTATAATCCCAGTACTTTGGGAGGCTGAGGCAGGTGGATCACTTGAGGCCAGGAGTTCAAGACCAGCCTGGCCAACATGGTGAAACCCCATCTCTACTAAAAATACAAAAATTAGCTGGGTGTGGTGGCACATGCCTGTAATCCCAGCTACTCAGGAGGCTGAGGCACAAGAATCACTTGAACCCAGGAGGCAGAGATTGCAGTGAGCCGAGATCATACCACTGTACTCCAGCCTGGGTGAGAGTGAGACTGTCTCGAAAAATAGAACCACCTGAGACTGGGTAATTTATAAAGAAAAAAGGTTTAATTGACTCACAGTTCAGCAGACTGTATGGAAGCATGGCTGGGAGGCCTCAGGAAACTTATAATTATGGCAGAAGGCAAAGAGGAAGCAAGCATGTCTTAGCATGGTAGAGCAGGAGAGAGCACTAAGCAGGAAGTGCTACACGCTTTTAAACAAGCAAATCTTGTGATAACTCACGCACTATCATGAGAATAGCAAGGGGAAAATCCCCCCACCATGATCCAATCACCTCCCATGAGGCCCCTCCTCCAACACTTGAAGATCATAATTCAACATGAGATTTGGGTGGGGACACAAGAGCCAAACCTTATCACTCTATGGCCCTCAATTAATTTTTCAGTTTCTTCCTTGATATTGACAGAGTCATCACCAACCAAGATCCCAGCCACCTGAACAATGTGTTCCAGTTCTTGGTTAGTGTGGGGAAGTGAGTAAAATGAGTCACACAATTATTCTGAGTTTTACCAACATGAACTGACTGTTTCTGAGTTGACATCATCCTTTACAGACCCACTGAGTGGAATGGCAGACCAAATAACTTGATTGGAGGTAAAATAAGTCTCCATTATATGCCACCTTTATTATGCAAAGTAATTTTTAGTTCATTCCATCTTATCCTGTCATGGACCCATTGAAGAATTTTTATAAACAGAAGAGAAGTCTGCCTTACATCTCCAAAAAAGAGCTAACAAAAACTCACAATTTTCTTAGCAGTCTCAAAAGTTACAGATAAAATTTTCAGAAAGCATTAAAGTCAAAATACGTATACTTTCCTGCCCTGCCACAGTCTAGGTCAATGGACAGGAACAAGATAAAATCTATTCTCCACCTATGGAGAGCAAACCCAATGGGTCATGACATTCTCTCCCCTCTTCCTCTCCCTTCCTTTACTCTCTTGTCTTGTCTCTTCTTCACTAACAGGCATGAAGTCCTAAGAGCCTAGACTAACCTGGTGGCAACGGCAGAGAAAGGGACATACCTTAGAGATCTGAAACAGTCCCCAATTCTATCTGCCAAGGTCGACTGCTTTTTGCCCACACTCCTATTGCATATCTCACCGGTTGCCTTTAATACTTGTGTGCTGCTTTTTAATGTTTTATATTTATTAGATTTGTCCTCCTGATTAAAAAAGCAATAGTTAATTAAGATAATTGGCTTTCTCAGTGTGTGGCAAAGTACACCAAAAATAATATGAATCAGCAAACACAAATCAATGTGCAATTAAAAATGACTGAAATTTAATTTTGCATTCTAATAAAACTTTCTTGTAATCGCCTGACATCAATCCCCTGCTTCCATTACTGGGGATCTGCAGTCTGGAAAGTCTTCTTCCTACTGTTGCTTTTCTTTCTCTTTGCAACTCCAAGGTTAGTGCTGTCAGGATTGCTGCAAGCATGTTTCCTTCTAATTTGCCGGCTGTAAAAAATCTATCCTCTTTTACTCAGTACACTTCTGTAAGGAGAAATAGGAAAAACACCAAAGTACTTTTCCCCATTCTTACTCAGTTCCTCAATGCAACAGTTCTGACACCAGCTCTAGAAATAGAAAAAAAGAATACAAGACGTATTTTTCCTGTTCTCTACTCTCACACAGTCACTCGGCACTTCTGGCACCAGGTGTGTGGGAGTTTTTCACCACAAATCAAGCAGTTCTGCAGTGAATTCTGCAGTAGATTCTCCAGTGGACAGCAGCCGGCTGTCCTCCAGTTTACGATCCACCTGGAGTGAACAGACAATTCTGACACTGTCTAACTGGAAATAGCATCAGATCTCACAGGTTGAGGGGCTTAGTCCCCAACATTGCTCTCCACTTCAGATGCCATGGATTGTGGCCTGTGCTTGCTTCTGACTAAGTGGTTATAAATAGGGGTTTTTAGTACTCCTTGCTGGGTTTCAATTAATTTCCTAGAGCAGCTCACAGAACCCAGAAAAACACTGTTTTCTCGTGTTCTATAAAGAATATTACAAAGGATACAGATAAATAACCAGATGGAAGAGATGTATGGGCAAAGTGTAGAAGAAGGAGGGGAGAGCGTCCATGCCCCTACAGAAACCTCCGTATGTTCAGCTATCTAGAAGCTCTCTGAATCCAGTCCTTTTAGGTTTTTATGGGAGTTTCATCATGCAGGCATGATTGATTAAATCATTGGCCTTTGATGATCAACTCAACCTTCAGCCCCTCTTCCCTCCCTCTGAGACTGGGGTATGAGGCTGAAAGTCTCAACCTTCTAATCATGCCTCAGTCTTTCCAGTAACCAGAACCTACCCTGAAGCTATCTAGGGGCCCCCAGCCACCAGTCATATCGTTAGCATCTAAAAGATACCCTTATCAGTCCAGAGATTCTAAGGCTTTTAGAAGCTGTATGTCAGGAAACAGGAAGAAGGCCCAATATTTATTTTACAATATCACAACTTCTAATAAGGGAATGACAATTGCAATGAAAAAGAAAAGTTCCGGCATAAAGGAAGAATGCAGGAACTTAGGGACCAGACTGAATGGTGGAACAAAGGAAAAAGAATCTGATTTAGAAATGCGGAACCTGGTCATGTTTATCCTATAAGTAGCCTATCAGAAGCCCTAATGTTTTTCTTAAGAAGTTTTTGCTAACAAAATACCAAATAAAAAGTTCTATACCAGTATATCCTTTCCTAAGATTTTTAAATTATGAACTTGATGAGTACCCAAGACATTAGTCTGCTGCTCAGTTTAGGAAAAGCTAACAAGAAAGTCTATGATTTGTCAATAAAAACATTTAAAAAAATTAAAAGCTGCATAGCCAAAGAAAAATAAGAGCAAAACCCCGAGACACCCCACAAAGGTAAACACTTACTTCTTCTTCTTTTTTTTTTTTTTTTTTGAGATGGAGTCTCATTCTGCTGCCCAGGCTAGAGTGCAGTGGTATGATCTCGGCTCACTGCAATCCCCGCCTCCTGGGTTCAAGCGATTCTTCTGCCTCAGCCTCCCAATTACAAGCACGCGCCACCATGCCCAGCTAATTTTTGTATTTTTAGTAGAGACAGGGTTTCACCATGTTAGCCAGGATCTCAGTCTCTTGACCTTGTGATCTGCCCGTCTTGGCCTCTCAAAGTGCTGGGATTACAGGCGTGAGCCACCGCACTTGGCCAACACTTACTTCTAAATGAAAGAAAGGACCTCATTTCTACTCAAGGTCCTTGGCCCCTTTCCACAAATATTCAAGTAATGGGATTTCTACTTTCAGGTAGACAATGCATCCATTAAGGAATGTTCTCTGTGGCAAGGCAGCATGGTCAAATGGGGGATCAAATTTTGAAGGCAATGTTTTTTCTCATTTCTGCAAACCAGAATTGAGTTAATAAAAGCTAACAAGAAAGTCTATGACTTGTCAATAAAAACATTTTGAAAAAATTGAAAGCTGCACAACCAAAGAAAAATAAGAGCAAAACCCCAGGACATGCCACAAAGGTGAAGACACTTCTAAATGAATGCAAGGACCTCATTAAACTCAAGGTCCTTGACCCCTTTCCAAAAATATTCAAGTAATGGGATTTATACTTGCAGATAGACAGTGCTTCCATTGGGGAATGTTCTCTGAGGCAAGGCGGCATGGTCAAATAGGGATGGAATTTTGAAGGCAATGCTTTTCTCATCTCTGCAACCCAGAATTGAGTTATCTGTGCTCTGAGACTTTTTCTTTATAAACCATTTAATGCTTCAATGATGGCAAAGCTAACTCAGCTTCCCAATGGTGTTGTCTCTGGAATCCCACCTCAGACAAGAGAGAACTAGGAACAGCAGTAACTGATATATTTAAAATACAAAATACAAAGTCTTCTAGATCTTGGCAGTAAATTTTTGGAAGTACTTGTTTCTGGTGAAAAGTATTTTTAATGTGCCCTGATAGATATGGAGACAGTACTTCCAAAAGTTGACCCTGGAAACAATAAGCATCACCCTCATCATCACAGTAACTTGTTGGCCTTCCTTTTAACTGGTCTCTCCTCTTAACACATTTTATTTCTTCTAATTAAACATAAGGCACAAAATATATACATTCCACTACAAAACCTCTTATCAAATACATTTTACATATTTAACATTTAGCCTGTGAGTTCCTTTGGTAGCTCAGTGTGCTTTCCTCTACATTACTCAACAGTGACAGCAGCAATGGCCAGCACTCTGCTTTGTGTTTTATATGCATTACTTCATTTAATCCTTGTAATAACCCTACAAAGTCGGGTTACTAAACATTTTATACCTGTAAATATCCTCATTTTACAGGTATATATATATATAAAAAAACCGAAAGCGAAGCATAGAAGGTTGGTTAATTTGCCCAATGGTCATAAGGATAATGGTAGAACTGTCTTTATCTCTGCTTCTTTGCTTATGCTCTCATCTCTGGTTTTCTGCCACCTACAGGAAGGTTGTGAGTGAGTCAATTCCATTTCAGGTGACAGTTGTAACTAGCATTCTTGAAGCACTCTGTCATCTTTAGGAAAAATTGCTAAGCAATGTAGTAGTAATTCAATAAATGTCTTTAAGCCCCCCATAAGGTTGAAAGGGCATAGAGATGAGATATGGTCCCAACTCTCTAGAAGCACCCATTCAGAAGACAGTTTTGATAGCAAATCTACCATCAGAGCCACGAGCAACACACTCGACCCCTTTGTTTGAGTTACAAAAGGGCACCCCACTTTCTGGCTGACAAAGCTTCACACCACAACATAGAGAATATTGCAGGTAGATCAAGAGCTGGATTTTGCTGGGCCAAGTGGCTCATGCCTGTAATCTCAGCACTTTGGGAGGCCAAGGTTAACAGATTGCTTGAGCTTAGGAGTTCAAGACTAGCCTAAGCAACATAGTGAAACCCTATCTCTACAAAGCATACAAAAATTAGCCAGGCATGGTGGCACATGCCTGTAGTCCTAGCTACTCAGGAGACTGAGGTGGGAGCATCCCTTGAGCCTGGGAAGTGGAGGTTGTAGTGGGCCGAGATCATGCGACTGCACTCCAGCCTGGGTGACAGAGCAAGACCCTGTCTTTAAAAAAAAAAAAAAAAGCTGGATTTCATCTCTACCTTCATAAAAGAGTCCTTTTATGCAGTGTGAAAACTACACAACAGTATGTGACATTTTCAGTTCTATTGTTGGTACCCAAATTATGAGCTTGTGGAGATCTATTCTTTAAAGATGTGCATGAAAATATTAGAAGCATAGAATTTATGGAAACATGAATCCATATGTTAGAAAATATAGGGGCAGTGACGGAATGTTCTACTATTTCATTTTAATCCCAGTATCACAAAGGGTAGGAAGAGATAAGCCTGTGGAAAACAATAAAGTTTTTGAGAGGAAAAAAAGAGGAGCAGCAAACGGAAAACCAAAACCAACAAAGAGGGAATGACTGAAGACCATATAGAGAATGAGCACAGCCTTAATCTTGAAACTTTAGGAAAATGTAGTATGTCTATTGTAAGCAAGCACATACAGAAATGTTCCTAGGAATGACTTTGGGACGCTATGCCATATTTGCATATTCCAGCAATGACTATTTCATCTTTGCTTATAAAGCTGCATTTGTCATGAGACCACAGTATTCTTGATCACTCTATAATATTACCCTCATCAACAAAAACAAAAATCATTTAGGGAATTCTTTTTTTTTGAGATGGAGTCTCACTCTATCACCCAGGCTGAAGTGCAGTGGCATGATCTCGGCTCACTGCAATCTCTGCCTCCTGGGTTCGAGCGATTCTCCTGCCTCAGCCTCCTGGGTAGCTGGGACTACAGGTGCCCGCCACCATGCCTGGCTAATTTTTAGTAGAGACGGGGTTTCACTATGTTGGCCAGGCTGGTCTCAAACGCCTGACGTCGTGATCCGCCCACCTCAGCCTCCCAAAGTGCTGGGATTACAGGCGTAAGCCATGGCGCCTGGCCTAGGGAATTCTTAAGATTAGCAAAATAATTAGTCTAACTACTAAGCAGTACACATTAAAACTTGAAAATATTGTCTTTCTTGCCCTCAAAATGAATTACATTTAAGAAGATAATGTAGGCCGGGCATGGTGGCTCACGTCTGTAATTCCAGCATTTTGGGAGGCAGAGGCAGGCGGCTCACTTGAGGTCAGGAGTTCAAGACCAGCCTGGCTAACATGGCAAAACCCCATCTCTACTAAAAATACAAAATTAGCCAGGCTTAGTGGTGGGCGCCTGTAATCCCAGCTACTCGGGAGGCTGAGGCAGGGAGAATTGCTTGAACCTGGGAGGCAGAGGTTGCATTGAGTAGAGATCGTGCCACTGCACTCCAGCCTGGGGAACAGAGCAAGACTCCATCTCAAAAAAAAAAAAAAAAAAAAAAAAAAAAAAAAGAAGAAGAAAGAAGACGGAAGAAGAAGAAAGAAAAGAAGAAGAAGAAGAAGAAGAAGAAGAAGAAGAAGAAGAAGAAGAATGCAAGGTATAGATAACAAGTGCTACATAAATGGTGCTAAAATTATGGATTTTGGAAATGCAGGTAGAAATCAAATGACCTATTACAACCAGGGGAAAGACTGAGAGAAAGGACGTGCTTTCAGCTAGCTCTTGAAGGAAAGGGTATCACTTCAAAAGGCAGAGCAAGGCAGGGTGAAGGAAGGAAGTACATATTTCAAGTAGAGAGAACACAATGACGTAAGTAAAGGAGGCAGACTTCAGTATAAGTGGTGAATTTAGAATAAATCAGTAGATCTGTTTGACAAGACTAGTGTTCTCCCAAAATGAATGCAATCAACACCAGTATTTTCAGTTTCACATGTTATTTCTTCTATTCTCCATCAAATGGTGGGGTCTTTTCCCCATCTCTTTAATCTGGGTTATGACTGGTTTATGTCTGTTTCAACTGAGAAAGTATAGTGGAAGTGATGCTATGTGACTTCCAAGTCTATGTCGTAAAGGATATAGCTTCTGCCTGGCTCTCTCTTAGGACATTCACCTTTGGAACTCAGCCACAATGTGTGAGGTAGCCCGGGCAACATGGAGAGGCCACATGTAGGTGTTCCAGTTGACAGTCCCAGCGAAAGTCTCAGCTGACAGCTAGAATCGACCGAAACACATAAGTACATGAAGCTGCAGATGGTTCGGCCCTCAGACTTAGTGTCTTCCAGCTGAGGCACCATATACCAAAGAACCGAGACAAGCCATTCCCTCTGTGCCCTACCCAAATTGCCAATCCACATAATCTGTGAGCTTAATAATTGTTTCAGGCCAACAATTTTGGGGGTAATTTGTGACATAACCATAATAACTGGAACACTAATATCAATTGAGTAATGACCATATGCCATCCTCTATGTTTGATGCCTTATATTTTATATCAGTTAGCTATTTCTGTGTAACAAACCACCCCAAATCTCAGTAGCTTACGAAACAGGTATTTCTCTACTATAGTTCACACATCTGTGAATCTATTAGGGGTTGGCCGACCTAGGCTGGGCTCACTCTGGTGTCTAAGTGTTGGCAGACAGCTCTGTTCCAGGCCATGCGTGGCTGGGGCATCTAAGCTAGGACAGATCTGCTTTTGTGTCTCTCATCCTCCTCCAGGAACCAGCAGGCTTGCCTGAATATGTCACTTTCATGGGGAAGAATGAGAGTGGAAACACATAAAACTTTATGCTACTTACAAAACAATATGCTACTTAAAACAATATGCTACTTACAAAAAAACCCACCTCATCAGTGAAGACACACAAAGATTGAAAGTGAAGGGATAGAAAAAGACACCCCATGTAACTGGAAACTAAAAGTAAGCAGGAGTAGCTATACTGACAATAGATAAAACATACTCCAGGTTAAAAGATGTAAACAGAAAAAAGAATAATATTAATTATATCTTAATAAAGGAACCATTTCTGTAAGAGAATATAACAATTGTAAATATATATGCACCCAACAGATATATAAAGCAAATACTAGATCTAAAGGGAGTGATAGACTCCACTATAGATAACTGGGGACTTTAAAACCCCACTCTCAACATTAGACAGATCATCTAGACAGAAAATTAATAAAGAAACATCAAATTTAAACTGCACCGTAGGCCAAATGGACCTAACAGACATTTACAGAATATTTCACTCAACAGCTGTAGAATATACATTCTTTGGTGCATGGTGGCTCACGCCTGTAATCCCAGCACTTTGGGAAGCCGAGGTGGGTGGATCACTTGAGGTCAGGAGTTCGAGACCAGCCTGACCAACATGGTAAAACCCTGACTCTACTAAAAACGTACAAAAATTAGCCATGCACAGTGGCATGTACCTGTAGTCCCAGCTACTAGTGAGGCTGAAGCAGAAGAATCACGTGAACTCAGGAAATGGAGGCTGCAGTGAGCCAAGATTGTACTATGGGCAACAGAGCGAGATTCCATCTTAAAAAATAGAAAATAAAAATATATATGCACTCTTTTCATCAGCACATGGAACATTCTCCAGAACTGACCATATGTTAGGGCACAAAACAAGTCTCAAAAAAGTTTTTTAAAATTTTTAAAAATTGAAATCATATAAAGCATCTTATCTTGTCATGATGGAATAAAACCAGACATCAATGACAAGAGGAACATTTGAAACTATAAAAAGATATGGAAATTAAATAACATGCTACTGAATAACCAAGGGGTGAAGGAAGGAATTAAGAATGAAATTTTAAGATTCCTTGAAACAAGCAAAAATAGAAACACAACACACCAAAACTTATGGGTCACAGCAAAAGCAGTATTAGGAGGCAAATTTATAACAATAAATGCCTACATCAAAAAAATAGAAAGATGTCAAATAAACAGCTGAAAAATGCACCTCAAGGAATTAGAAAAGCAAGAACAAACCAAACCCAAAATTCACAGAATGAAATAATAAAAATCGCAGAAATAAACAAAATGGAGACTAAAAAATATCAACAAAACCAAAAGTTGTTTTTTTAAAGATAAACAGAATCAACAAAGCATTAGCGAGAATCAAAAGAGAGAAGACCTAAATAAATAAAATCAGATAAGAAAAAGAAGATGTCACAACAGACACTACAGAAATACAAAGGATCATACAGACTACAATGAACAACTGCATGCCAATACATTAAAAAACCTAGAGATTACAGATAAATTTCTAGACACAAACAACCTAAAAAGATTGAACCAAGAAGAAATAGAAAACCTGAACATCCTCTATAATGGAAGCACGTCAAAAAAAAAAAAAAGAAAGAAAGAAAGAAAGAAAAAGAAAACCTGAGCAGACCAATAACAACAAGATTGAATCAGTAATAAAAAGTCTTCCAACAAAAGTAGTCTGAATTCTACTGAACATCTAAAGAAGAAGTAACATAATTTCTTCTCAAACTACCTCAACAAATTGACCATAAGGAATTCTTTCTAACTCATTCTACAAGGCCAGCATTACCCTGATACCAAAACCAGACAAGAACACAACAAAATAAAGAAATCTTCAGGCCAATACTCCAATGAACGTATACACAGAAATCCTCAACAAAATACTAGCAAAACCAAATCCAATAACATATCAAAAAGAATACACCACGATCAAGTGGGATTTATTCTAAGAATAGAAGGATAGTTTCACATATGCAAATTAATAAATGTCATACATCACAGCAACAGAATGATGAACAAAACCATATGATCATCTGAATAGATGCAGAAAAAGCTTTCGATAAAATATCCCTTTATGATGGAAAAATCTTAATAAATTAGGTATAGAAGGAAAGTACCTCAACATAATAAAGGACATATATGACAAAACTACAGCTACGGTCTTTATTGAACAGGGAAAAGCTAAAAGCTTTTTCTTTTCTTTTATTTTTTTGAGCCAGAGTTTCACTCTTTTTGCCCAGGCTGGAGTGCAACCCCCACCTCCCAGGTTCAAGCGATTCTCCTGCCTCAGCCTCCCACGTAGCTGGGATTACAGGCATGTGCCACCATGCCGAGTGAATTTTGTAGTTTTAGAAGAGATGGGGTTTCTCCATGTTGGTCAGGCTGGTCTCAAACTCCCAACTTCAGGTGATCAACCCACCTCAGCCTCCCAAAGTGCTGGGATTATAGGCATGAGCCACTGCGCCCAGCCAGCTTTTTCTTTAAGAAATGGAACAAGATAAGATACCCACTCTCACCAGACTTACTCAATATGGTACTGAAAGTCTTAGCCAGAGCAATGAGGCAAGAGACAGAAATAAAGGGCAGCCAAATTGGAAAGGAGAAATTGAAAATGGCATTATCTTATATGGAGAAGAAACTAAAGACTCTACCAAAACACTCTTAGAACTAATCAATAAATTCAGCGAAGTTGCAGGATACAAAATGAATATAAAAAATCAGTAGTGTTTCTATACACAATGAACTAGTTGAGTAAGAAAGCAAACCCATTTAAAATAGCTACAAAAAATGAAATATCTAGGAATAAATTTCAATGACTGGATAAAGAAAATGTGGTATATATACACAATAAAATACTATTCAGTGATTAAGAAAAAAAAGAATGAAACCCTGTCATTTTCAGCAACATGGATGGAACTGGAGGACATTATGTTAAGTGAAATAAGCCAGGAAGAGAAAGTTAAACACCACATGTTCTCACTCATATGTGGAAACTACAAAAAGTGGATCTCATAGAAGTAAAAAGCAGAACAGAGGATACTAGAGGCTGGGAAGGGTAGGAGGAAGGGAGAGAAAGGGAGAGATTTGCTCAAGGATACAAAATTACAGCTAGAGAGAAGGGTAAGTTCTAGTGTCCTATACCCTGTAGGATGACTATAGTTAACAATAATATTGTATATAGGTTGAAATAGCTAGAAGGAGGATATTGAAACACATTCTCAACACAAAGAAATAATATGTGTTTGGGATGATGAATATGCTAATTATCCTAATCTGATCACTACACATTATATGTATCAAAGCTTCACTATGTACCCCATGACTGTATACAATTATTTGTCAATTAAAATTAAAATTAAAAAAGAATTGGAGCCATTACTTTATCACATATTTAATCTTCATAATTATCAATTATCATTATTATATCCATTTCATTCATTTCCTTGATAAGTAAACTGAGGCTTTAAATCATATGAGTTTATGGAGTTCCTAGAGCTTTTGGTGAAACTGTTTTTGGAGCTTGCCACGGCTGCCTTACCATTGACAGATCAACATCTCACATATCTTTACTCATCCCTTTATCTGCCAGACCACTACTGACCGCAAGAGTGATAGGGCATCTAGTCTTTTTGTCTTAAGCCAATTTCTAGCACTCCTCTAATTGGCCCTCAGGATCACTATATCAACATGTCTCACATCTCCATTTGCCTTTTGCACCAGTAGAGGTTCAAACACTTCTCACCATTCCACCTCAATTGATCCATGAATATGGCCCCCTCTCCCACTTGTTCCTAATTGCCTGAACACTTCCTGTGCCCTCTGAGACTCATGATCTCCTATCAACATCTATAATATTTTCTCCGAGCTTTCCCTTCATTTCATGCCCTGACTGAAACCCAATTGTTCCCTAAGGGCACTAGTTGCCCTACATGCTCCTCAGTCCTCTGCAAGGAATGTGGGGTTTTTTTTTCTCTCTTATACCATGCACCTCTGGGCTTGAAGATAAGAGATAAGACCAGTATCCTTCTTGATTCCTATTGCAGCTTCATAAGTTGTTCTCTTTCCTCTTCAAAAATTTAGATCCTTTGAAGTTTATGCTATCAGATGCTACAACCCCAAATATTGACATACTGTTGACATTTAAGCCTCTCCTCATTCACTGAGGACTTTAGCACCTGGCTCTCTATCTTCCTATTCATCCCTACTCCTGTCACTGTGAAAGGAAAATAAATCTTTGGGCCCCCAAATCACTAAAAGGAAAACCCAAGCTGGGAACTGCTTAGGGCAAATCTGCCTGCCATTCTGTTCAAAGTCACCCCTCTGCTCACTGACATAAATGCTTATCTGATTGCCTCCTTTGGAGAGGCTAATCAGAAACTCAAAAGAATGCAACCATTTGTCTCTTATCTACCTATGACCTGGAAACCTCCTCCCTGTTTTGAGTTGTCCTGCCTTTCCAGATGAACCAATGTTCATTTTACATATGTTGATTGATGTCTTATGTCTCCCTAAAATATATAAAACCAAACTGCTCTGACCACCTTGGCCACATGTCATCAGGACCTCTTGAGGCTGTGTCATGGGCACGCGTACTCAGTGTTGGCAAAATACACTTTCTAAATTAACTGAGGCCTGTCTCAGTCAGGGTTTACATCGCCAATCTTGATGTATGATCAAATCAACAATGAGGCCTCTTAGTTCCTTGACCTCCTCAACTCTAATAATTTTTTA
Organism: Rhinopithecus roxellana; assembly: GCF_007565055.1. Taxonomy (NCBI): domain Eukaryota; kingdom Metazoa; phylum Chordata; class Mammalia; order Primates; family Cercopithecidae; genus Rhinopithecus; species Rhinopithecus roxellana. Next base: position 139,452,354 of record NC_044553.1, on the reverse strand, counting down.
AAATCTCACATCAGCTGCCCACTTCTATGGGCATAAATTTGCCCAATAATTATACTCTTTGATCCAAGCACTTCACTCTCTGACCACTATCCCTATCTTTCAAATGATTTCTTTATCTAATATTTCACTTCAAAATTTTATTTCATTTCAATTTCCAATTCACTGACTCTATTATTTTTTTCATTATCTATTGCCCTTTCAAAGACACACATCCCATTGAACCCCTTAGATTCAATGGTCTATCATCATAGTCACTCACTGAGATCAGGGCAAGTGGTCTCCTCTTTATGAAGATGACCGAGGAGTGGCACACATCACATTTCGCATCCTGTTGGATCAGTTGGGAAGTGGGGCCTTTGGGGAGTTATTTAGATAATGAGGGCTCTGCTCTTATAAATGGATAAATGCCTTTATAAAAGGACTTGAAGGGGGAAAGTTCACTCTTTTCCAACCCTTCCATTCCTTCCATCACGTGAAGACACGGCATTCCTCCCCTCCAGAAGACGCTATCTTGGAAGTGGAGCCCAGGTTCTCACCAGACACTGAACCTATCAGCTCCTTAATCTTGGACTCCTAGCCCCCAGAACTGTGAAAAGTAAATTTCTGTTCTTTATAAATCACCCAGTCTCAGATATCTTGTTGTAGCAGCACAGATGAAATAAGACAACTTGCTAAAACTCAGGGCATTCTATTATTAAAAGAAAAGAGAATGTGACTATTTGGGGACAGTTAGTGATGTCTGCACATTAGTTAAGTCCAAATGCCCACCTAGTCTGTGCTTTCCCACAAGTAACTAACAGATCAGAGGAAAGTATGCAGCCATGATGATTCTCACTCCAAATCTCAAGTGAGCTATCAAGTCTACATAACAAACTTACACACGTATTTAATACATTTGATCTTCTGCTCTCAAGAAATGGCTATTTTGTGTGTTCTCCTCTTTTCTCAAACTTCTCACAATCCCTTAGTATCTTTTACACCTCACTCTCAGCTGGTAACTTTCTCTTGTATTGAATAGAAAAAGTGAAAGCAATCCCAGGAAGTCACTTTTCTTTCCCTACTAAATCTATTAGCCCATTCTAACATTCTTTTCTCATTTCAATTCTGACTTTCTTTGCCTACATTTTTTTCTTACTTTACAGTACACAGAAGCTTCCTTGTTCCTAGCAAAGACGAACACCTCTAAAGCCTATCTTCAGCCTTTCTCAAGGACAGATGTCTGTAATAAGCAGTTTCTCTTGTACCATGTTTTGATTTTCTGTTGGATTGTTTCCAACAGTTAGGAAATAGTCTCTAATAAATCCCACCTTCAAAAAATTATTAGAAGAGAGGACTCTGGGAAGATAGCAGAGTAGAGAGCATCTGAAATCTGTCTCCCCAACTTGACAACAATTGCACTGAGGGAATCTGTCTTACCTATGTTGAAACTCTAGTGTCTATTGAAGGCTTGCAGCTTGCAGGGAAGTTTTGGATGGTAAATTGCAGTTAATTCTGGTCAATTTCAGCTCTTAGCACAGTAGCAGCTACCCATCCCCCACCACCCAACCCTTTGGCAGGCAGCCATGCACACATTCCAAGAGCAGCTTTCATATAGCTTGCAGATGCCAGGGTGAGTAAAAAGGACCCTTTCCTCCAAATATCAGGGATCTGGACTCTAATCATTGATTGCTGTTTCTGATTCACAAAGGTGCAAAGAGGCAGGTAGCCATTGTTGACCTCTCCCAACTGTTGTATGCCCCTCCTCCTCCAGCTGAAGCGACTTCCAGGGGATTAAAAGGGCTGGCACCCCCTACTCCATTTATTTTTCTTTTTTTCCCCCTTTTCAGAGCCATATATTAACGACTAGGACATTCAAAAGCAACTACATATGTGGGAGAAATTAGAAAGTCATCGTGTATGCTCAGGGAAAGGTGCAAGCTTAGAAAAGATCTGAGAAGACCTTAAATTTACACCTCAGACTGACACATGACACAGAGGCAGTCTACGACAATTTTAAAAAGCAGCAAACCCTGGGCAAGAGAAAGAATCTGATTTCCAGAGTTACTACGTTATTAGATTCCACAGTCCAGTTTTGAAACAAAAGAAAAATTACAAGATATACAAAGAAATAGGAAAGTATGGCCCATTCAAGGGAAAAAAAAAATCAACAGAAATTGTCCCTGAAAAAAGCTAATGGTGGTGGAACTAGACAAACACCTTAATAAAACTGGCTAGGTATGGTGGCACACTCTGATAATCCCAGAACTTTGGGAAACTGAGGCAGGCAGATCACTTGAGGTCAAGAGTTTGAGACCAGCCTGGCCAACATGGGTTTTTTTTTAGTAGTAACAGGGCTTACTAGAAACCCTGTCTCTACTAAAAATACAAAAATTAACTGGGCGTGGTGGTACGCACCTGGAGTCTCAGCTGCTTGGGAGGCTGAGGCAGGAGAATCGCTTTAACCCAGGAGGCGGAGGTTGCAGTGAGCTGAGATTGTGCCACCGCACTCCAGCCTGGGTGACAGAGTGAAATTCTGTTTCAAAACAAAACAAAAAAAGACTGTAACAAAACTGTCTTAAAGATGCTCAAAAGAACTACAGGAAAATGTGGAGAAAAGTCAAGAGAATGATGCATGAACAAAAGGGAAACACCAATAAGGAGGCAGAAAAGCTAAAAAGAAACCAGAAAAGAAAAGAAAAGATTATGGGGTTGAAAAGTACAAAACTAAAATAAAAAATTGAGGCGAGGCATTCAAAGGCAGATTTGTGCAGGAAAAATAATTAGTGAACTTGAAAATAGGCCAGTGGAAATTATTGACCGTGAGAAGCAGAAAGGAAAAGAACTGAAGAAAAGTGAGCAGAGCTAAGGGACTTGTGGGGCACACTCAAGTGGACGAACATATGTACTGTAGGAGTTCCAGAGGGAGAAAACAAGAGGAAAGGAATAGAGAGAATATTTGAAGAAATAATAGCTGAAAACGTTCTAAATTAAATGAAAAACATGAGTGTAAACATCCAACAAACTCCAAATAGGATGAACTCACACAGGGCAACTCCAGGATACATTACAGTCAAACTGTCAAAGATCAAAGAGAGAATCTTGAAAGCAGCAAGAGAAAAGCCACTCATCACATACAAGAGTTTCTCAGTAAGATTATCCACAGATTTCTCATCAGAAACTTTTGAGGCTGATATACACAAGGTGCTAAAGGAAAAAAAAAAAAACTGTCAAAGAGGAATCCTATATTCAGCAAAACTGTCCTTCAAAAGTGAGGGAGAAATTAAAACATTCCCAGATAAATAAAGGCTGACAGAGCTTTTATTTACCTAACTTGTTATCACTAAACCTGGCCTGCAGGAAGTGCTAAATAGAGTCCTCCAGGTTAAAATGAAAGAAAACAAGACAGTAACATAAAGCGATAGGAAGAAATAAAGATCTCATTAAAGGCAAATACATGGGCAATTATAAAAGCTAGTATTAGCCACGCATGGTGGCTCACGCCTGTAATCCCAGCACTTTGGGAGGCTGAGGTGGGTGGATCACATGCGGTTGGGAGTTCAAGACCAGCCTGACCAATATGGAGAAATCCCGTCTCTACTAAAAATACAAAGTTAGCTGGGTGTGGTGGCATATGCCTGCAATCCCAGCTAATTGGGAGGCTGAGGCAGGAGAATTGCTTGAACCAGGGAGGTGAAGGTTGCAGTGAGTTGAGATTGTGCCATTGCACTCTAGCCTGGGCAACAAGAGCCAAACTCCGTCTCAAAAAAAAAAAAAAAAAAGGTAGTATTGAAGACATTTATGTTAAGTGAAATAATTAGCCAGGCACAGAAAGACAAATATCATATGCTGTCACTTATGTGTGGAATCTAAAAATGTTCAACTCATAGAATCAGAGAGTAGAATGATGGTTAACAGGGGACTGGGGATGGTGAAGGTTGGAAAGATGCTGGTCCAAGGATACAAAGTTTAAGTTAGCTAAGAGGAATAAGTCCAAGAGATCTGTTGATCTATAGGACTATAGTTAATAATAATGTATTATATCCTTGAAAATTGCTAAAAGTATATTTTAAGTGCTCTTACCACAAAAAATAATAAGTATGTGATGTAATGCACATGTTAACTTGACTTAGCCATCTATCATGTATACATATTTCAAAACATCATGGCGTACACAATAAATATACACAATTTTTGTCAATTCAGAAAAATAAATGTTTTTAAAAGGTAGTGTTATTGTAACTATGGTTTGTAACTACATTTTTTTCTGCATGTTTTAAGAGGCTAATACATTAAAAAACAATTATTAAGTTCTAGCCAACGCAATAAGACAAGAAAATGAAAATAAATATATACAGATTGGAAAGGAATAAAACTGCTTTTGTTTGTAGATGTCATGATTACTTATGCAGAAAATCTGAAAGAATTGACCAAAAAAATCTCCTAGAACTAATAAGTGATTATAGCAGGGTTGCAGGATACTAGGTTAATACACAATAGCTAATTACTTTCCTATATGCCAGCAAAGAGCAAGTGAAATTTAAAAGTAAAACCACAGTATCATTTACATTAACACCTCCAAATGAAATACTTATATATACTATAAAACAAAACAAAATAAAAACAGAAAATAATGTGTTAATGAGGATATGGAGAAATTGGAGCCTTGTGCACTGTTGGTGGGAATGTAAAATGGTACAATCACTGTTGGTTTCACTGAGGAATTGTACTAAACAGTAAAAGAAGAACTAACACCAATCCTCCTGAAACTTTTTTTTTGAGACAGAGTCTTACTCTTGTTGCCCAGGCAGGAGTGCAGTGGTGCAATCTCGGCTCACTGCAACCTCTGCCTCCTGGGCTCAAGCGATTCTCCTGCCTCAGCCTGCCGAGTAGCTGGGATTACAGGCGCCCACCACCACACCCAGCTAATTTTTTTTTTTTTTTGTATTTTTGGTAGAGACAAGGTTTCACCATGTTGACCTGGCTGGTCTCAAACTCCTGATTCCACCTGCCTCGGTCTCCCAAAGTGCTGGTATTATAAGCATGAGCCACCGCCCTCGGTCCTCCTGAAACTTAAAAAAAAAAAAAAAAATGAAGAGGTGGGAACACTTTGTAACTCATTCTATGAGGCCGGCATTACTGTGATACCAAAGTTAAAGGCACAAGAAAACTGCAGACCATTATCCCTTCTGGACACTGGTGTAAGAATTCTCAAGAAAATACTACTGACAAATCAAGTTCACCAGCATATATAAAGGATAATACACCACGACCACATGGTATTTACTCCTGGAGTGTGAAGACAGTTCAACATACAAATCCTGATCAATGTAATACACCACATTAACAGAACAAAGAAAAAGCCCATGATTATCTCAATTAGAGCAGAAAAAGCATTTACCAAAATTCAACATCCTTTCATAATAAAAACACCCAACAAACTACAAATAAACAAAAACGACCTCAACTTAATAAATGCCATATACTTAAAAAAAAAAAGGTGAACATCACACTCAATGGTGAAGTACTGAAAACTTTTCCTGTAAAATCAGAAACAAGGCAAGGATGCCCACTTTTCCCACTTCTGTCAATATGCTGCTACTGGAAAGTTCTAGCCAGAACAATTAGGCAAGAAAAAGAAATACGTGGCATCCCAGTTGGAAAGGAAGAAGTAAAATTGTCACAGTTCACAGGTGATATCATATGTTAAAAAAACAGACAGACAAACAAAAAACAACAACAAAAAACTCTAAAGACTCCACAACAGCACTTTGGAAGCCCGAGGCGGGTGGATCACGAGGTCAGGAGATCAAGACCATCCTGGCTGATACGGTGAAACCCCATCTCTACTAAAAATACAAAAAATTAGCCGGGTATGGTTGTGGGTGCTTGTAGTCCCAGCTACTCGGGAGGGTGAGGCAGGAGAAGGGCGTGAACCCGGGAGGTGGAGCTTGCAGTGAGCAGAGATCATGCCACTGCACTCCAGCCCGGGCGACAGAGAGAGACTCCAACTCAAAAAAAAAAAAAAAAAAAAAAAAAAGACTCCACAAAAATTATTAGAATAAAAACATTTAGTAAAGAAGCAGGATACAATGTCAACACATAACAATGAATTGAATTTCTATACAATAACACTGAACAATCAGAAGAGGAAGTAAGAAAAAGCAATCCCACTTAAAATATCATCAAAAAGAATAAAATACTTAGGAATTAACCAAGGAGTCAAAAGACTTGTATAACAGGCCGGGCACAGTGGCTCATGCCTGTAATCCTAGTACTTTGGGAGGCCAGGATGGGTGGATCACTTGAGGCCAGGAGTTCAAGACCAGCCTGGCAGCATGGTGAAAACCCATCTCTACTAAAAATGTAAAAATTAGCCAGGCATGGTGGTGCACGCCTGTAGTCCCAGCTGCTTGGGAGGCGGAGGAAGGAGAATTGCTTGTACAACAAACACCATAAAATACTGATGAAAGAAATTAAAGACATAAATAAAAAAATTCCATGTGCGTGGATTTAGAAGACAATATGTTACGATGTCAACCCAACCTAAAGTGATCTCCAGATTCAATTCAATCTCTATCAAAATCTTAATGATTTTTTTGCAGAAATAGAAAAGTCCATTTCAAAATTCATGTGGAATCTTAAGGGACCTCAAATATCCAAAGCAAGCTCGAAAAGGAAGGTAGAGAACTCGTACTTCTTCATTTCAAAACTTAACACAAAGCTACAGTAGTGAAAGCATTGTGGTACTGGCATAAAGACAGACCTATGAATCAATGGGATAGTATAGACAGCCTAAAAATAAACCCTCACATATATGGTGAAATGATATTTGACCAGGTTTCCAAGACCATTCAGTGGGGAAAGAACAGTCTTCAGCAAACAATGCTGGAAAACTGGAAATCCACATGCAAAATAATAAAATTTGATCCTTACCTAATACCATCTACAAAAACTAAGTCAAAATTGATAAAAGACCTTAATGTAAGACTTAAAACTGTAAAAATCTGAGAAGAAATATAGAACACAAAGTTTATGACATTGAATTTAACAATGATTCTATATGACACCAAAAATATAGGAAACACAAGAAAAAACAGACAAAATAAACTTCATGAAAAACATTTTTAATTGTGCATCAAAGGGCACTAGCAATATAGTAAAAAGGTAATCTATAAAATGGGGAAAATATTTGAAAATCATATATCCATATATATGAATTTATATACACAGAAAACTCCTAAAACTGAGCAACTATAAAAAACAAATGATCCAATTCAAAACTGGGCAAAGGACTTCAATAAAAATTTCTTCAAAGAAAACATACAAATGGCCAATAAGCACATGCAAAGATGGTCAACATCAGTAATTTGAACATACAATGGGATCCCACTTCACAAGAACTAGGATGGTCACTATAAGAACAAAATAGGCTGGGCGTGGTGACTCACTCCTGTAATCCCAGCACTTTGGGAGGCTGAGGCAGGAAGATCATTTGAGGTCAGGAGTTTGAGACCAGCCTGACCAAATGATGATGGAGTGCTGCTGTGTACACTAAACTTTATGGCTTGGTGGGTCAAATAATGCCCAGTTCATGAAGGGCAGCTCAGGTCACACAGTAATTGGTAGCTCATGGTCAAGCACTGAGGTTCTACTAAGGCCCAGTAACAGGCCAAGAGCTGTCTCTCAAAAGAAGAATAGTTATCTGCAGATAATGGCAGGGTCTTGATCTAAAATCCTAAAGGCCTGCACTGCAATTCACCTATAGGAGCCTGTCAAAGACTCCATCAGCATTCCTGTCTGCCACTGAGACTTCAGGCAATACTGGATCGACTGGATCATATGGCCCCAGTGGCAGAGTGGCTTGCACAGCAGTATGGACCTCTTGCAGAGCCTTTTTCTATTGTGGGCCCTACTCAAAACTAGCAGCTTTTTGGGTCACTTGGTAAATTGGCTGGAGTAACAAACCCAAATAAGGAATAGGTTGCACCTAAAATCTAAATAGGCCCACTAGAGGTTACAATTCTTTCTTGGCTGTAGAGGGGGCCAAAGGCAACAACTTATCCTTCACTTTGGAAGGGCTATCTCAGCATGCCTCACACAACTGAACCCCTAGAAATTTAACTGAGATTGAACCCTCCAAATTTTAGTCAGGTTTATCTCCCACTCTTGGACACACAAATGTTTTATAAGTCTAGAGTAGTTGCCACTTCTCACTCACTAGGTCCAATCAGTACAATGTTGTTAAATCAAGTTTAGCCTAAACCTTCTTCCTTACATATTTTAACTTCAGTCTAAAGGTGTCTGTGTACATCATGAACTATAACCTAAATTGAGTTGTATGTAGACCATAGCCTACTCTCATGTCAATCAGCAAGTTTTGGCCAATCAAATGTGGCCAATTGTTCAAACTATGTTCAAATACGGGTAACACCGAGCTGTAACCAATTCATGCTGTTTCTGTACCTCACTCGATTTTCTGTGCACCACTTTCCTTTGTCCATAAAACTTTTTCTGCTACAGGGGTGCACTAGGGTCTGAGCCTACTCTGGCTCAAGGTGCTGCCCAATTCACAAATCATTCTTTACTCAATTAAAGTCTTTTAAATTTAATTTGGCTAAAGTTTTCCTTTTAACAATGTCATTAATGTAAAGGGGGCCAGTGTGATATCTTGTGGAAGGAAACAGTACACAAGATCTCTGCTAACTAAATTATGACATAGGGCTAGAGACTTGATGTATCACTGAGGTAACACAGTGAAGGTGTATTGCTGGCCGTGCCAACTGAAATCAGACTGCTTCTGATGGGCCTTATGTATAGGGATGGAGAAAAATGCATTTGCCATATCAATAGCTGCCCACCAGGTACCAGGAGATGTGTCAATTTGCTCAAGCCATGAAACCATATCTACAGCAGCTCCAAGTGAATCACCATTTGGTTAAGCTGATAATCCACTTGTTCTCTAAAATCCATCCATCTTTTGCATAGGCTAAATAGGAGAGTTGAATGGGGATGTGGTGGGAATCACCACCCCTGCATCTTTCAAGTCGCTGATGGTGCCACTAATCTCTACAACCCTTCCAAGGATGTGGTATTGTTTGATTTACACTTTTCCAAGATAGAAGTAGTTTTAATGGCATCTGCTTGGCTTTTATTACCATTAGAGTCCTCACTCCACACACAGTTCAGGGAACCAAAGTAAGGATTATGCCAGTTGTTAAGCATGTCTACCTCCATTGTGCATTCTGGAACACCATAGGTCCATGTGTGTCAGACTATGCTGATTGCTGCTTTTACTCTGCTGGGTATTACAATAACTACATTCACTTTGCCTTTGTTACCTGAGTGTTGACCCTTGACCCCTGTCATCCTGAGATCCAATTACTCCCACTCTATTTACATTTTCCAACTGAATGGTTGTGGTTCCCTCTGTAAGGTCTGTCCTACAGAGAAGAGCAATCATGGAGCTCTTTCAGGATGCTAGGGCTTCCCTTACGAATTTATTTCTCAAAGTATTGGTGAAAGGTATGTCTTCTGGAACCACCCCGTGTGGTAAATAGGTCTTAAATGACAAATCCACTCTAACATTTTAACCTCCCTAACCCTTTTAATTCATTCCTCCATATTAAATTAAGAGAGATCAATCATCTCCAACCCACTCCTGGTGGGCCACTTTTTGACCCATGTTTCAGCCAACCAACCAAACTATTAGAGCCCTTTCTAACTCTCTGAGTTAGAAATAATATAATATTTCTGTAATATTAAATGCAGAATCTCTGCTTAGTGAGCCCATATCTATACATTCAGCCTGATTTAACTTTATGTTTCTTCTACTATTCTCCCACACTCTTAATATTCATTCCCATATATGTTCCCCAGGTTTCTCCTTATATAAATCAGAAAACTCAAGTAGTTCTTTTGGAGTGTAGTGCACCTTCTCATGGGTCATACTTTATAACTCAAAGTAGGCCCTTTAGGGATGGCAGGGGTAGATTAGATCCTGAGGAGAACCAGCATTGTCTTGCATAGCAACTGCCTCAGAGGAAGCCATTACTATTTCCTCAGGATTAACTACCTCAGACTGACATAGAAATACTGAAACCACTGTGGGTGGCAAGGCTGCTACCACCAAAGGTGTGAAGATCTATGCCATTCAGGGTGGGGAGGCCACTTTCACTGGGATTGGGAAGGTTACTTTTGCTGTGGATGGAGAAACCTCTTCCACTAGCAAAGAAGATGCATCAGAATGTAGGGTCTCAATGTCTGTAGCTTTATCAGGCTCTTCCTACATATCCCCATTCCATCTTACAGGATCCCACTTTTTCTCAACCAATGCCATCACTTTAACAGTAGATATCACGTGAGGCTGGGAGTTCAACTTGCTTTGTAATTCAGCCAATCACACAATGAGGTTCTGGGTTTGATTTTCAGGAATTTCAGCCCTGTGGCTACAGGAGATAATGATTTTTCACGGCACAACTACAAGTTTTTAAGTCATTTATACAGTGCACGAGCTGGAAATTCAAATCCCGAGCCCCTCCTTTTCTTTTACCACTTGGTCCTACATTAGAAGCACCAAACCAATGTCATTATATTTCTTATTTTCCATTTTCCAAAAATGTTCAAAAGTGTCATATACAGAGTCACTTAGCTCTTTGCTTCTTGTAAGTATTAGGAGTATCCAATGAAGATATTTTATATATCTGTAGAAACAGTTTACTCCATTGACTATGAGTACTTTCTGTTCCTCTAGAACCACTCTCAGTACCAAAATATTTTATTGGTCAGAGTTCTCTAGGGAAAGAGAACCACTGGAGATTGCACACACAAACACACACACGCACACATACACACACCCACACACACATTGGGAATTGGCTCACATGATTATGGAGGTTAAGAAGTCCCATGATCTGCCTTTTACATCTGGAGAAACAGAAAAGCCAATAGTGTATAGTAGTCCCCACTTATCTATGGGTTTTCCAAGACCCCCAGTGGCTGCCTGAAACTACAGAGTATGAAACCCTATATACACTATTTTTTTCCTATATATACATATTATAAAGTTTAATTTATAGATAGGCACAGCAAGAGATTAACCACAATAACATAAAATAGAACAAGGATAACAATACACCATAACAAAAGTTATGTGCTGTCTCTTACTCGCTGTCTCTAATGTTCTCAAATTATCATAGTGTACTATATACTCACCTATCTTCTTCGTGTTATGATGTGAGATTATAAAATTTCTGATGAAATTTCCAGAAATAAACAATTCATAAATTGTAAATTACACACTGCTCTGAATATCATGAATAACATGGGCATTGTGGCATAAATGAAATTACCAGAAATAAGCAATTCGTAAGTTTTAAATTACATGCTGTTCTGAATATCACGATAAACTCTCACACTGTCCTGCTCTGTCCCACCCAATTGCAATTAGTCACTTAGCCATACAGGTTATTAGATCAACTGGCCCAGTATCACAATACTTGTATTTAAGTAATCCTTATTTTACTTAATAATGGCTCCAAAGTGCAAGAGTGATGATGTAATATTTTTGGATCTCAGTTGACTGCAGGTAGCTGAAACTTCAGAAAGCAAAACCATGCATAAGGGGGAACTACTGACATTTAGTCCATATGTAAAGGCCTGAGAACAAGAAGAGCTGATGTCCAAGAATAGAAAAAGATGGATGTTTCTGCTCAAACAGAGAGAATGAATTCACCCTTTCAATGTTTGGTTCTATTCATGCCCTCAATGGACTGGATGATGCCTGCCCACACTGGTGAGGGCAATCTTCTTTGCTCAGTCTACTGATTTAATTGCTAATATTATCCAGTAACCCCCTCACAGACACACCCAGAAGTAATGTTTTACCAGCTAGCTAGGCATCCCTTAGCGCAGTCAAGTTAATACATAACATTAACTATCACATAAGGATTCTACCCAGTGTTAGGGGAAGCATGGACCTACCAACACCTTGGTTTTTTGTTTGAGACAGAGTCTCACTGTGTTGCCCAGGCTGGAGTGCAGTGGTGTGATCTTGGCTCACTGCAACCACTGCCTCCTGGGTTCAGGACATTCTCCTGCCTCAGCCTCCCGAATAGCTGGGACTACAGGCGTGTGCCACCACGCCTGGCTAATTTTTTGCATTTTTTTTTTTTTTTTTTTTTTTTTTTTTTTTTTTTTTTTTTGAGACGGAGTTTCGCTCTGTCGCCCGGGCTGGAGTGCAGTGGCTGGATCTCAGCTCACTGCAAGCTCCGCCTCCCGGGTTTACGCCATTCTCCTGCCTCAGCCTCTGGGGTAGCTGGGACTACAGGCACCTGCCACCACGCCCAGCTAATTTTTTGTATTTTTAGTAGAGACGGGGTTTCACCATGTTAGCCAGGATGGTCTCGATCTCCTGACCTTGTGATCTGCCCACCTGGGCTTCCCAAAGTGCTGGGATTACAGGCGTGCCTGGCCAACACCTTGGTTTTAAACTGCTAGCCTCCAGAACTGTCAGACAATAAATTTTTTTTTTTTTATTTATTTTGAGTCGGGAGTCTCGCTCTGTCCCCCAGGCTAGAGTACAATGGCACATCTCAGATCACTGCAAGCTCCGCCTCCCGGGTTCAGGCCATTCTCCTGCCTCAGCCTCCCAAGTAGCTAGGACTACAGGCGCCTGCCACCACGCCCGGCTAATTTTTTGTATTTTTAGTAGAGACAGGGTTTCACTGTGTTAGCCAGGATGGTCTTGATCTCCTGACCTCGTGATCCACCCGCCTCGGCCTCCCAAAGTGCTGGGATTACAGGCGTAAGCCACCAACGCCCAGCCAAATTCTTGTTGTTTTAAACTACCTAGTTTGTGGCACTTTGTTACAACAGCCCTGGGAAACAAATACACCTTCCTTGTTATCCACATGAAAAGATATTCTAGAGTCACTTTGTCTTATTTTAGTCAATAATTGGTAATTTCGCTTAGTTTAAACATTTTTTTACCCCAGTCCTAGAGTCAGTAATATCTCTGTAGAGCCATTATTCCTTGGAAAATAGTATTTCAAGATAATGATCTGGAAGCAAGAGGTGCTCCCAAATACTGGAGCACTGGACTGGTCATTGTTCGTTTTGGCTTTCTGGGGACAAATATATTTTATAAGATGAAACATTGAGTTTGGGTTGTTGTTGTTGTTAGGAAAAGATATTTCCTGCTCTTGACCTGGAATCAGAATCAGACATTTCTCCACAAAGCACTGGTCTTAAAATACTTAAATGTTTGGACATAGAAGGTTTGGTGTCATTTTGTGGATGGTATAGCAAAATTTATACATTGATTTTTTTCCCTTTTCTTCTCTTGTTTTACAGCTATCTACTGTTTAGGCTGCATATTAAAAGAAAGACGCAACATTTTATCTCCCAATATAAATCATTTTGAAGTTAAAAAAACACACACAAACATTCATCACAAAGAGAGGACTATTATGTATCTATCTAAGTACATGGCTGCTACAAAGTATGAGATCAAACAGCAAATCCTGTATAAATGTTTTATAGAGTAGAAAGAGCTGTTAAAGTTAGAAACATCATTCAAGCTGTAGGAGACCAACAATAAAAAGTTCAGATAGAAACAATTTACATATGATGCTAAATATAATCTTACTTGGGAGAAGTTTTCTCTCACAAATTTTCAGTTTTGTGAATTAAAAGGCTGCAGCTTCTAAGTATTCAGTCTTACAATTTTCGTGAAAGAACAGAAAATATTTCTTTCTGAAACTAAACTGGATGGCACACATATGTTGCAATGAAGGCATATAACAGCTGTTGAGGGACTGGGAAACCAATATATTGGAATGGAATCCATGATGGCTAGATGCCAGACACACAAGCAATCTAAGTTCCTGGGTAAATATTAACCAAGTGCTTAGGTCTTTTTGCAATCTAGGTGTAAAGAGAGAAGCCAACTCAGAGCCTCCAGGGAGTCTGATGGTCTTAAGGAGGCCAAGACTGGGTTTTCCACCATTTTAATCCAGTTACTACATTCCATTATTTCAGATTAAATCTGTGAAGAGCAAACCTCATAGCTTCTCTTCCATGTCCTGTCTGCAGTGGTTTTAACTTTAATTGATGGCAAAACTACTCAACCATTTAGTCAAGAATACCAAGTAGTAGGGAAGAAAACTAGGTGGAACGTGAATGATTGCAGGTGCAAAGCGTCTGGGAGTATGTATACAGGGAAGCAACAAACAGTCCTCTCAATACGTAGTAAAACTTACCAGGAATGGTATTGTTTAGTGTAACTTTTTGGCTTGTCACCTGAATATTAAATGAATTACAAATGTTGATAGAATAATAATTTTATATAATATACCAAGAATACTGATTTCCTGTGATTTTTTTCTTTAAGTGTCCCAGACCATGAAGCTGTACAGGAAACTGGGAAGCAACTAAGGGTTAAGAGGCGAACGGACTTGGCGTGAAAAGAAATCTCAGGGTTCATAGATATTCTCTACACCCATTCACAGTCCCCCATTTTCTGGGTATTCAAGGCCTCTGGTTTCTCTAATCCCTTTCTTCAAGTCTTGGCAGGATGCATTTTTTTCCCTCTCTGGTAATACGCTTTTGATATTTTTCAAATCCGGTTTCACCAGCACAGAACTTTGACATTTCGTTTTGCTTTGTCTCTGGAAGACAAACTCCCTCACTCATCCAAGCGACATTTCAAGTCCCTCAAAATTCCCAGGGACAAGAAAATTAGGTATTATGAATTCTGCCTTCCAAAGAGCATTCTCTGTTACGCTTGCAATGTCGATATAAAGGCAGGATTTGCTTGGGCAGAATAGGTCAAAAGCTTAGTGAATTGCACACGGAACACAGCCTGCTTGCTCTCTTAGAGCGAGAGGCCATGAGAGTTGCTGGGTCAAGGGCATGCATTTCAATGTGATCAGTCACTATACGTTGGCCATGCGGAGTCGCAGTATTTTGGCAATATTTTTAAAAACTAGGGAAAGTTACTGTGCTGTTATAATCCAAAGGCTGGTGGGGTTTTATTCCCCCTCGCATCTCCACTAGCGTGATAAATTATTTAAAGTACGTGGCCTAGTAGAGAACTAACCTCTGGGTAACTTAAGCCTAGTCTTCGTAGCCTACCCAGTGTGCAAACAAACGAATCATAGGTTACTAATTCTGGAATGTTAAAAGTGGGCCCAGATCGGCTTTTACTCCCTTTGGGAAATCCTACACAACTCTGCGCGCGAAAGACCCACCCTCGGTGAGGCGCGAAAGCCGAGAAGCTTAGAGTCAAAGCCTCGCTGACAAATCAAGAGATGACTCCGCATTTGAAACCTTCTCGAATAGGAACGCGCCAGAGGACGGAAGCTACGCCACGTGACCAATCCTACTCCGCGGCCATTCCTAGTGAGGCAGTAGGCACCGCCTCTGTCACATTTCCTAGCTCCTACAGCGCGGGACCGGGCGGAAACGTGCGACAAGAGGCGGTCCCACCTAACTTCGGAGTGTCACTAGAACTCGCGTCTTTTCCAGCAATGCTTTGCAAGTACTTCACCGCAAAGAACTGCCGCAGACTTCCGCCTGGGTGCCAACCACGTGATCACGCGAGCGTTGGAGAGGCGTAGGTCCGACTACACTACTTCACTCCCCGGGCTCAGCCAGCCCAGCACCCGCCACGGCGCGTGACAACGCGGCTCGCAGCGGCCTCCGCCCCGGCGCGCCTGCGCACGCGGCTCTCGCGGTGTCTCGCGCTCAGCCCCGCCCACATCTGCCCCCGCCCTTTCCGCCCCTCCCTCCCCCTTCACCCTGTTTCGCGGCGGCGGCGGCGGCGGCTCGCGCAGCTTGTTGGCTCGCTATATAAAGGAGAGAAGCGGGCGGACCGGACGGCTGGAGCTGCAGCCGGTGGCGGCAGCGGCGGCGCAGGGAGCGGCGACCGGTGGTGGTTTCCCTCCTTGGCGCGGGGTGGGGAGCGGCCAACGCCCCCCGGACCCCTAAAGGGTCGTGGCTTTTTTTTTTTAAGGCGATTCTCGAGGTTTTTAGCTGCGGGAGGAGTGCCCCCCTCCTCCTCTCTCCGCTCTCCCTTACTCCTTCAGGATTGATTTAAAATTTTTTTCCCCAATCTTGCGGTGATTTGGGTCACCCTCCGGGTGTTTTAGTTTTTTTTTTTTTTTTTTGGTTTTGTTTTTATCTTGTTTTCTCGGGGTTGCCCCCTCTTGTTTGTGTTGTGTGTGGAAATGGCGAACTCGGCAAATACAAACACCGTGGTAAGGACGTGGTTCGGTGGCCGGCGGGGGCTTCGTTCAGGCGGCAGCAACGGCCGGACGGGGCGGGGGCGGGGACGGCGGCGACTCCTGGCCTCGACTTTTCAGCCGTCCGCGCGGCCGCCGCCGCTTCCCGCCTCGGGCGGATCGGGCCGGAGCGCCGGGCGGCGGGCGCGGGGGGGCGCCGAGGGCTCGCGGCGCGGGGAGGGCGGGGGCGCCGGCGGGGCCTGGGGCCGCCGCGGGCCGGGCCGGGCCGCGGAGGCGGTTGGGCCCGGGCGGGCGTGCAGCCCCGGCCCCAGAACCCGGCCGCCGGGAGGGAGGGCGGGAGGGGAGCCGCCTCTTCCCCTCGAGGGGCCCGTCCGTGCTGGCTTGACGAGGGCTTCCCGAGCGGCTGCAGAACAAAAACCGTGTCTGGGGAATCGGGCGAATCCCCGAGACCCACAGTGATCCACTTTAATGCAGTGGAAGAATAATGATTACTTTGGGGGTTACTTAGGTTTTTTCTGGCTGTTGTGCTTTGGGAACCTTCACTGGGGCCATTTTATGTTTTAAAAAAGGACGAAGGTTGGTTGAAAAGCACTTATCTCAGTTCCTTCCGAATGGGTAAAATGGCGAAGGGGAAGACCCCCATCGTATCTTCGACTAGCAGAAGCACCAAAACAAACAAAAAAAGCCTGCAGTGGTCCGAGTGTCCCCGCTTTCGCCTTGAAATTTACCTACTTCTTCCCGTTGGTCCCTTTTTGGTTACTTGCGATCACGTAGGTTTGCAAAAAGCAGTCACATAAATAACCTTTTCAGTCACCAACGCAATGTGATCACTAGTCCACCCAACTCTTATTTTTATGATGACAATAAAACACGTTTTTGCCCTGTCCCAAATGCCGCAGACCGGCCCGCGGCCGCCCGACACCGTACCGTTGGCGACTCGGGTCGATCCATCATGGCTGCGGCCGCTTACCCTGCATTTCAGTCCCTGAGCCTTGTGGTCCTCCTCCCTTTGGCTGCCCTGTTTATATAGAGCCATTGCCGCTCTCTAATATAGACTCTGCCAGGATGGGAAGGTGCTTTTCAGTCCTACGTCACCGCCTCTCCATTTAAACACCAGATCCGGCTTTAAATAGTGAGAGCTGCTGAGAGCGGGGCTGGGAGGTGCGTGCTCCCGAGGCGAGAGCCAGGCGCGTGCAGAGCTCAATTTATTTCTAGGTCCTTTTTTCACGCTGTAATTTCTCACCCGTCGGGGGCTGCTTTCAGGGCCCCAAGTTTTGGTTTTGTTCCTAGCAGCAGCCAGGATTTGCCTTCTTTGTTTGCTAGGGGAAATATATCCGAATCCCTGACCCTTTTTATTTTGTTTACAGTTTTCAAAATTTATAATTTAAAACAAAGAGTTTTAGATCAGATGGTCTAGCCATTTTTCTTGTGTGCATTATTTTCGGGAATTTAAAAAACTGTTTTCTACATTGAAAGTGTTCGCTGCAGAGGACTCGGTTTTGGTAGTGTTTTGTTCAAGTATTCAGGAAATATGTTAGAAATATAGCTCCCAATATTTCATTATGTTTTCCTATAGTAAGTATAAAAGACACGAGGCTTTTCAGAGAAATAGATAAGTACCTAAAGCTTCAGTATAGGACCATTTATGTGTAGGATAATCATGAGTAATTAGAGAGAAGAGACATGCTGCAAACTGGATTAAAAAAAATTCCAAGTAGAACTTTATTGCCTTGGATATTAACATGGGTATCCGGTGTAAAAATTATTCCAATTTATCTTCCAGCATTGCATCAGGGAATTAACATTTTTGAAGGAAACCTTCTAACAAATCACTTACTAATGCCACTAGTGGCCCTCTTATTTACCAGTTCTTAAGTTTGAAATAACCTGTTTTTTAAAAATCAGGACAAACCTAAATTGTATTTCGTGAAAGATAGAAACTTTGCCTCAAATATAGTGTAGAATTTTAAGTAATAATTTAGAAATTGCTTGTTTCAAATACTACCTATGTGCCCACATACTTTTCAAAAATTATCTTGAGGGCTTTTCAAATTGTGAACAATTCTGCTAAATTGCTCATTAGGCATGTATTTTGTGAAGAGTACACAGGTCCCTTCTTTCAACTATAGAGCTTATGAAGCTGTTAAGTGGTCAAGTTGTGAGTTCATTAAGACACAAAAATAAAATCTTAAAGAATGATTCATTAAGTAGAGAGTACTAGAAGAAAGCAGATTTATACCTATACATGTCTGGATCTCCAAGCAAAAGGTTTTTAGAGGTAACTGACTTCAGAAACACCAAAACACCGTCTAGTTTACTGAAAAGCATACATATTGTCAATTTGAGATTGATACTCCCAATTTAAAATATATTGCCCTCCTAATGCCTTGATGAGTCATTATTGGTTAAAACACACACAAACTTTACAGAGATACTTTTGTAATTCAGTTAAGTCACTTTAGGCAAGATGATGTCCGTAGTCAGATATACTTTCCTTATATATAGAATTAGAATGTTAAAGTAGGGACTACAGAAATGTGCATTTTACAGATGAACAAACTTCAAGAGGAGGATTTGGCAAAATAAAGCAGGTTAGTGAGTGAAACAGTAAAGCAAGAACCCAGATATTTGAATTGGTTTTCTTGTAATGAGAAGGATTAAATAGTTTTTAATGGTTGAGGTAAATTGTACTGACAAACTCATTTGTATTTTGTTTTCTGAGACAGGGTCTGGGCCTGTCACCCAGGCTGGAGGGCAGTGCTGCAATCTTGGCTCACTGCATCCTCTCCCTCCTGGGCTCAAGCCATCCTCCCACCTCAGCCTCCCAAGTAGCTGGGACTACGGGCACGTGCCACTATTCCTGGCTAATTTTTTGTATAGACTGCGTTTCACTGTGTAACCCAGACTGGTCTTGAACTCCTGAGCTCAAGCAATCCTCCCAAAATGCTGGGATTACAGGTCATTGCAACCGGCGTCATTATTTGTAGTTTTCACAAGGCAAGGACACATTTTCTTAGCAGTTCCCCTGTGTCACAGTGTTGCTGATAGAGATGGTAGTGAAACACATATTTCTGTTTGAAGTTTGCTCATGAGAACAAACACTTGTTTTTTTTTTGGTAGCCATTTAACCTTAAGCAAGGTATGAAACACAAGTAATGAGAAAACATCTAAAAAGCTTGTTAACCATAACTCTCTGATAATGGGTAGGATTTATAACCTGGCAACTCTAGTTTTGTCAAGGCAGCTCTAGTTTTGTCATCTGACATGACGTCTTTTTGTCTTACAGGTTAAAAATAGGATGTGGATTGGGCTAATTGTTCTATCTCCCACCTTGTAGTTTTTAAAAAATTTTTTATTTTTTGAAAGTTCTTTCACATCTATTCTCATTTTGCCCATTTTACCATTCAACCTTCTAGAAGCCAGCTCCTTTACTTCCCGCTCCTCCTTCAAGTAATACCAACAGTGCTAATTGTAATAATAATAATAAACATTTAGAGGGTTTATGTTCATTATAATGTTTCATAGCATTATCTGGGCAGTAGTAGAGGAGAAATTCTGGGAAGGAAATCAGTGTACCTTGTTTCTTTGGGACCTTGAGACCTGTCATTGTGGGTGTATGAGTAGTTTAATGGTATAGCTTGAAAGTACAGACTGGGTCACACAACAGAAGTTAGGTGATTTTTAAACCTAAATGTTCATTAGGTTGCAGATTATTACCAGGCAGATGACTCCCGGACATAAGGTTCTCCAAAGTCTAAGATTTAGTGGTGAGGTAGTAAAACATACAACAGAGTTCAAACCAAGCATGGAATAGTAGAAGCCAGACATAAGCAACCCCTGAAGCTGTTATTGAACATTACATTAGGTATTTTGACTATAACATAGGAAATTATAATTGAAAATTGTATGGATCTTGTAGGCATAGGGACCATCTGTTTATGAATTGCATTAATCTTAAAATTTTTATTAAAGTATGCAGTCATCAAATCCAGTTTATGGCAAATGATGGTGGTCGTTATCTTTAAATTCATATGTAGTTAGTTGGCAAAATGACTATTATATTTGTTTTGAATATTTGTTTTGAATTATACATTGTAACCTGTGAAAAACTGTCTTTATCAAGTCTTTTATTTTTCCTTTAAAGCCTAAATTATACAGATCTGTGATTGAAGATGTCATTAATGATGTGAGAGACATCTTTCTGGACGATGGAGTGGATGAACAAGTACTGATGGAACTAAAAACTGTGAGTTTGTCTTTTTAAAAATATTCCTACTTTTTCACCCCAAATCATTTTCTTTAGTCAGAGATGAATCTGTAATTTTTCTGTAGGGTGAACGTATAGTTTAGTGAAGTGTGCTGGTTTTAAATCCCAACTGTACCATGCATTCTTCCTCTGACCTTAGGCAAGCTGCATTTATATTTCAGTTTCTTTATATGTAAGATGGAAATTGATAGTATTTACCTTATAGGTTTGTTTTGAGGATTAAATGGAATAACCATATAAAATCTTAGCACAATGCCTGATAGTAGCATTAGCAGTTATTATTGGATAGTTAACATTCTCCATTTTATGGTCTAATTACTTGACATGCCTGGAAGAGTTTTCTTGCTTTCTTTTTTCTTTTCTTTTTTTTGAGACAGGGTCGGGCTCTGTCGCCCAGCTGGAGTGCAGTGGCACAATCTGGACTTACTGCAACCTCCGCCTCCCAGGCTCAGACCATCCTCCCACCTCTGGGACTACAGGCACATGCCAGCATGCCTGGCTAATTTTTGTATTTTTGGTAGGGATGGTTTTCACCATGTTGTCAAGGCTGCTTTCAAACTCCTGGCTGCAAGTGATCCTCCCGCCTCGGCCTCCCAAAGTGCTAGGAGTATGGGCGTGAGACACAGTGCCCAGCCTTAATTTTGCCTTTTTTTAATGGTCTTAATGTACCTGTATTCTAAGTGTGTTTTAAGTTGTAGGGATTAAGTGGTTGATAAAAGAATTTTAGGTTCTTGAAGTAGACCCTTTATGTAGGCCAAATGTTTTAAATATATTTTACATTAAGAGCTGGTTTTCTGTATCTTGGATTTAAGCAGAAATATTTAGTTTTTTTTATTGGCAGTTGTGTTTTCCTTGCAGTGTAATGACTCATGAAATTGTGGAATATTTTTGCCCAATATTTAGAATAGTGGTTCTCAAGGTATATAGTTCATGGAGTCCTGGGTTCTCCCCAGGGGTTCTTTCCAGGGGTCCACAAGGTTGACTAAATGCTCAAGTCTGGAAAATCATAGTTTGCCTTCATTCTTTCAAGTAAAAGTTGTATTCTATGAGAAAAGTGACCAGTTAAATTCACAACTCCAGTGCACAGATGCTTTTCCTTGAGATAACTGTAAATAAGCAGCAGAAATGCTGTATGCATACTTCTCATTTCTGAATATTAAAAAGATGTGGACTCAGTGTTGATACTAAGAAATTTGATTGTTTGATATTCTGTAATGAAGTGTGTTTACACTCGAAAGATCTGTATAATTCATTGAACTTGTATTTTCTGAATGTCCAATGCATAATGTTGGAAAATTCGTTCAAAATGCAAGATAAATTAATGAAATTTAACAGTATGAAAAGTTCATAGTTACATGGTTTCATATTCTGCATTGTAACTAACTTGTAAGAAACTATCACTTAAAAGTACCTTTTCTTTTCCTAACTACTTAACTGTGGGAAGGCAGATTTTCTTTGTATACCTCAACCAAAACAAAGTGAAAACACGGGCAGATATGAGAATCTAGCTATTTTCCTTTAAGTTGTTTGTCATTCTCACTCAATTTTATTTACTAAAATATGACTATTTTCAGAAAACTGTTATTTATGTTAACATATAATGGATCCATTATTTCTAAACAAATTAGTAAACATTAAAAATGTGTTATAATTTCTGTTACTATAAATACAGGTGGGTATAATTCACATACAGAAAAGCTCTTTGAGGGTCTCAGTAATTTTTAAAGTGATAAAGCATCCTGAGATGAAAAGAGTTTTAGAACTGCTGGTTTAGAAGTTGAGTATTAAGCTCCTTTAAGTCTATGTACAAATAAATAATCACAATTAATAAATGTTAAGGAACATTTGTTGTGGTCTCATTTATCCAACATAGGTGTGGAGGCTGCAGCTTGGCAACCAGTTTATTTTACGTAAAGCAAATCTCACCTTGATTGTGGTGATGAAGTAGGTCTTGATGTATTTATTAATAGATATCTGCAGGAAACTTCTCTAGAATTTTCAATAAGAATATTCCTGTGTGAGGAGTTTAAGACCAGCCTGGCCAACATGGTGAAACCCCATCTCTACTAAAAATACAAAAATCAGCTGGGCATGGTGGTACGTGCCTGTAATCCCAGCTATTGGGGAGGCTGAGGCAGGAGAATGGCTTGAACCCAGGAGCTGGAGGTTGCAGTGAGCCGAGATCGTGCCACTACACTCCAGCCTGGGTGACAGAGCAAGACTCTGTCTCGGAAAAAAAACAAAAACAAGAATATACCTGTGTGAGGTAAGAAAAATATATAGGTTGAAACAGATAAGCAAATATGTATTTACCTTGAAAAAAATGTAAGGGTTACTAATAGTGAAGAGTAGGTATCTAAAAATGCAAGTGTAAGAGTGCTAATTCTGAGACATGAGTTGGAAGAAGAACAATATAACTTGTTCAAGTAGCATGAAGTAACTGAGGGATGTGAATAATAAAACAAGCTTATTTTGATTCCTTAGTGTAACATGGAATGAGTTTTTTGCAATTTATGTTATACTTTTATAATGGTTGTCCTTGTAGTTTTGTGACCTTGTATAGAAAATGCAGCATTTTTAGGTGTAGAAAATCAGTTCTAAAGATGTTAGGTAATTTTCTCTAGGTCAAATTCTAGTGGTCAGTCTGGGTTGTTACCTACTCTTCCTTTTCACAATGAAAATCCAGAGAATTTATTTTTCCTATCTTTAACAGTAGAATCGAGACGTCGTCTTGAAGAGAATGAGCTATCTTTGAAACTAAATGTTTCCACCTCCATTTTTATTATATATGACTTTTTTGGTACATATTTTATGGGTAACACACTGATTTTTAGTTTAATACTTAGTTTTTAATGACAAAAAATGTGACCTACTCAACTTTGAATCCCCAGCTTCTACCGCAATGTCTGGGCATATGTGGTTGGCATTCAGTAAGCATTTGATTGAGCTGTTTGATAACAGATATGGCACCTGAATCTAACTGAACAAAATAGTGTAATATTCTTGTTGTTTTTAAATGGGCCATACTCTTCTATCTGGGTTGTATTGAAGTTAAAAATAAAACTGTTAGACTAAAATGAGTTTATTTTAATTCTCTGCACTGAATTTCTTCAGGATCTCATTAGAATTTCTAGAATATGCCCTAGATTTAACAGCTGGACAGCCAGCATTGTCCAATAGAACTTTCTGCAGTGATGGAAGTGTTCTATATCTGTGCTCTTCAGTAGGGTAGCCACTATCCACATGTGCTTATTAAGCGCTCAAAATGTGGTTGGTGGAACTGAGCAACTGAATTTTTATTAATCTAAACCTAAATCACTACATATGGCTTGTTGCTGCCATATTGGACTGCTCAGGTTTAGACATTCTTGCTTAATAAAACGAAGTTTAATTTCATATTTTATGGTTTAGAAACACTGGCATTATTAGCTCTAGCCCCTCTCTCCACTTTTTGGGGCCATTTTACAAACTTATCAAAAGCTTGTATAAGGCTATAAAGGAGGCAGTGGTGAATTAGATTGAGGACAAAGATGAATGATAATGCATGTAATTTGAGAGTTAATGAGGTAATGCAGAAAGGGAGATGATAAGAATATTTCAACCCAGTTGTTGAGGTTATCTCTTGAACCACTGCGGGCCTACTTTAATGTGTAAACTATGAGAGGTAGAAAAAACACAATAAAATACAGTCCTGGTTTTCAATAAATCTATATAAATGTGTTTTGGATTGATGAGTGTCTATGGGTGGGAATGACAGTGTAGAAATTCTCTTCAAAGTGAATGATAAAATCAGCCGGATTTCTAGATTTTCCGACCTGCCTATGTCCAGACATCAAGTACTGTGGGAAATATAAAACATTTTTTCTCTTTTTAATAAAACAAATAAAATGAGAAGAGTTGCCTCAATTGGAAGTATATCTGAAATTCAGTTTATCTGCCTCTGGTTCAGATTTCTCAACATTGGCATTATTGACATTTTGCACCAGTTAATTCTTTGCAGGGGCTGTACTATTAATTGTAGGATGTTAGCAGCACAATTGGCCTCTGCCCACTAGATGCCAGTAGCACCCTTCAGTTGTAACCAAAAATGTCTCTAGACATTGCCAGATGTCGCTGGGGGGCAAAATCACCTCTGGCTGAGAACCACTATTCTAAATATACTCTAGCTGTATACATAAAAAGTACTTGATATACTCTAATTATATATAAATATTTGGACCATAAGTTGAATAATAATCTACTATTTCATTTCATTTACTCTTAGGGAAAGCTCTGTTTCTCCAGCATTGTTTCTTGGGAACCCAGAAATGTAATATATTTTATCCAGGAGCTGGATGTTTTGTGAAAGTAGGAGAATCCTTCAGAATTTCTAGCTCACCATGTTGCCAGGTTTAGCCACCTAACCTCTGGGCTTGTGGTGTGAGGGGCTGCAATGCAGGTCTCTGATATGGCCTGGAGACATTTTCTCCATGGTCTTGGGGATTAACAGTAGGGAAGCAGTAAGGGGATTAACTTGGGGAGCAGTAAGTCCCCTCATCTGTAAAATCGCATGATTTTATATTCCAAGTAGACTTGGAATGTGCTTTGACAAAGTCATTTAGCTAATAAATGATAGAGCCACGAACCTAGCCCTTTTGCATCCATGTGACATATACAGTACTTAGCAGTAGGAAGGAAGGTAAGAGAGTTTTGACTAGATCTTGGGTTGTTGGTGGGTGGCACCTGAGATGGTTTTGAGGGTTGGTGACCTGCTCTGATAGCAGCAGTCCAGTTTAGAGACTAGGAATTTGAACTAGTACTGGGATTAAAGGGAGGCAAGTGAGGGTCCTGGGGTGCAGAATACAAAGAGACATTCACTCTCTAGCCCTGACTGGGACATTGGAGTCATACCACCTGGTTTATATCCCTATTCTGTCTGCTATTAGTTAGAGTGATCTTGGATAAGCTACCTAACTTCTTTCTCATCAGATTCTTTTTCTGTAAAAAGAAGATAATAATAATATCTATCTTACAGGATTTTTGTGAAAAAACTAGTCTGTACATGTTTTTATAAAGTACACAGAATTTAGTAAGTTTTAGTTACTAGTCTGGTTAACACGATATACAAATGTACACCTGAATCATTTTGGGTACAGATGAATTTTCTCCATCTAATTTCAGATAACCTTGCAAAGATTAGTATTCCTGATTGTTTTCAATACTGTATTAGTGGCTGCGTGCGGTGGCTCATGCCTGTAACTACAGCACTTTGGGAGGCCGAGGTGGGCAAATCACTTGTGGTCAGGAGTTTGAGACTAGCCTGGCCAACATGGTGAAACCCCGTCTCTACTAAAAATACAAAAATTAGCCGGGCGTGGTGACACGTGCTTGTAATCCCAGCCACTGGGGAGGCTGAGGCAGGAGAATTGCTTGAACCCAGGAGGCAGAGGTTGCAGTGAGCCGAGATCGCGCCTTTGCACTCCAGCCTGGACAACAAAGTGACACTCCACATCAAAAAAAAAAAAAAAAGAAAGAAAGAAAGAAATATGCTAGTATGATTACTATTGCTAAAATAGTGTTTCATTGTTTATTTTATTTATTTTATTTTCATTATGTTGGTCAGGCTGGTCTTCAACTCCTGGCCTCATGATCTTTCACTTCAGCCTCCCCAAGTGCTGGGTTTACAGGCATGAGCCTCCACGCCCAGCCTCATTGTTTATTTTAATTTTAAACAGTTTATATCTAATATTTTGATAAAGATTGTGTGAAAATGGAATTGTAGAGAAACTATAAACATTAAATTAATTTGAACTTTATGGTAATTGGCATCATAAGCTTAATACAAAGTACTTGTATGATACTCTTTTTGCATGTCTTACATTACCTAGAACCAGTATTATAGTACTTGGTAAATAATGATTTTCAGTGGATTATCCGTCTCTCCCAAAGCTGTTGGAAATGTGTGGGGCCATGTTCAACATTTCATGAGGATTTTTGGCGTTTACTAGACAGCAGCCAGGAATGTTGCAATTCCTGCATATTTCTTGTGGGACCATTCTGTGTGATAAAGAATTGTCCTGCCCAAAATGTCAGTAGCATCCTTACATAGGAACAGTATTCTAGAAGACAATAGTTTTGTTTTCCCTCTTTGAAGTTAGATCCTGAATAAGACAGTTGCTGCCTAGAAGATATTCATAGTTTGATAGAAGTGGTAGACTTTGTGTGGTAAGTACAAAATAGAAGTATCTCTTATGCATAGAGACAGTGAGTGATGGCTTTTCTTTTTTTTTTTTTTTTTTGAGGCGGAGTCTCGCTCTGTCGCCCGGACTGGAGTGCAGTGGCCGGATCTCAGCTCACTGCAAGCTCCGCCTCCCGGGTTTACGCCATTCTCCTGCCTCAGCCTCCCGAGTAGCTGGGACTACAGGCGCCCGCCACCTCGCCCGGCTAGTTTTTGTATTTTTAGTAGAGAGGGGGTTTCACTGTGTTAGCCAGGATGGTCTCGATCTCCTGACCTTGTGATCCGCCCGTCTCGGCCTCCCAAAGTGCTGGGATTACAGGCTTGAGCCACCGCGCCCGGCCCGAGTGATGGCTTTTCTTTGAGGCTGTTGAGACTTTGGCATTTGTCTTATATAGGGAATTGTGGGAGAAAACTGCTGATCATAAGGAATAGTCCATTAAGGTTACATATGATACATTCAGGGACCTCCAAGTAATTTGGTACTGTGAGAAAATAGAGTTCAAGTTGTAGTAGCAATTGGTGTATGGTAACATGCTATACTAAGGAGCTTGGTCTTTAGAGTGAGGATTATCTGGGGTACTAGTTAAAATGCAGATTTTTGGATTTTCCAGAGAGTCTGGCTTGATAGGGGTAGTAAAATGAGACCTAGGAATCTTTTGCAAATAAGTATTCCAGGTTGTTAGATGGTGTATTAGTTAGTTTTCACACTGCTAATAAGGACATATACACACTGCTGATAAAGACATACCAGAAACTGGGAACAAAAAAAGGTTTAATTGAACTTACAGTTCCACATGGCTGGGTAGGCCTCAGAATCATAGTGGGAAGTGAAAGGCTCTTCTTACTTGGCAGCAACAAGAGAAAATGAGGAAGAAGCAAAAGCGGAAACCCCTGATAAACTCATCAGATCTCGTGAGACTTACTCACTATCACAAGAATAGTATGGGAAAGACCGGGCCCTTTGATTCAGTTACCTCACCGCTGAGTCCCTCCCACAACATGTGGGAATTCTGGGAGATAAAATTCAAGTTGAGATTTTGGTGGCGACATAGCCAAACCATATTCTGTCCCTGGCCCTCCAAATCTCATGTCCTCATATTTCAGAACCAATCATACCTTCCCAGCAGTCCCTCAAAGTCTTAACTCATTTCAGCATTAACACAAATGTCCACAGTTTGGAGTCTCATCTGAGACAAGGCAAGTCCCTTCTGCCTATGAGCCTGTAAAACCAAAAGCAAGCTAGTTACTTCCTAGATACAATGGGGGTACAGTTATTGGGTAAATAAAGCTGTTCCAAATGGGAGAAAGAAATTGGCCAAAACAAAGGGGTTACAGGGCCCATGCAAGTCCAGAAATCCAGCGGGGCAGTCTTACGTTAAAACTCCAAAATGATCTCCTTTGACTCCAGGTCTCACATCCAGGTCATGCTGATGCAAGAGGTGGGTTCCCATGGTTTTGGGCAGCTCCACCCTTGTGGCTTTGCAGGGTAGTCTTGCTTCCAGTTGCTTTCACGGGCTGACATTGAGTGCGACTTTTCCAGGAGCACGGTGCAAACTGTTGGTGGGTCTGCCATTCTGGGATCTAGAGGACTGTGGCCCTCTTCTCACAGCTCCACTAGGCAGTGCCCTAGTAGGGACTCTGTGTAGGGACTCTGTGTAGGGCCTCCGACCCCGCATTTCTCTTCTGCACTGCCCTAGCAGAGGTTCTCCATGAGGGCTCTGCCTCTGCAGCAGCAGACTTTTGCTTGGCCATCCAGGCGTTTCCATACATCTTCTGAAATCTAGGTGAAAGTTCCCAAACCTCAATTCTTGACTTCTGTGCACCCGCAGGCTCAACACCACATGGATGCTGCCAAGGTTTGGGGCTTCCACGCTCTGAAGCCACAGCCTGAGCTTTATGTTGGCCCCTTTCAGCTGGAGTGGCTGGGATACAGGGCACCAAGTCCCTAGGCTGCACACAGCATGGGAACCCTGGGCCTGGCCAGTGAAACCACTTTTTCCTTCTGGGTCTCTGGGCCGGTCATGGGAGGGGCTGCAGTGAAGGTCTCTGATGTGGCCTAAAGACATTTTCCCCATGGTCTTGGAGATTAACATTAGGCTCCTTGCTACTTATGCAAATTTCTGTAGCCAGCTTGAATTTCTCCTCAGAAAATGGCTTTTTCTTTTCCACTGCATTGCCAGGCTGCAAATTTTCTGAACTTCTATGCCGTGTTTCCGTTCTAAAACGGAATGCTTTTAACAGCACCCAAGTCACCTTTTGAATGCTTTTCTGCTTGGAAATTTCTTCTGTCACATAACCTAAATCATCTCTCACGTTCAAAGTTCTGCAAATCTCTAGGGCAGGGGCAAAATGCTACCACTCTCTTTGCTAAAACAGAACAAGGGTCACCTTTGCTCCATTTGCTAACAAATTCCTCATCTCCATCTGAGATCACCTCAGCCTGGACCGTGTTCATATCACTATCAGCATTTCCGTCAAAGCCATTCAGCAAGTCTCTAGGAAGTTTCAGACTTTCCCACATTTTCCTGTCTTCTTCTGAGCTGCCCAAACCATTCCAACCTCTGCCTGTTAAACAGTTCCAAAGTCGCTTCCATATTTTCAGGTATCTTTTCAGCAATGCCCCACTCTGTTAGTACCAGTTTACTATATTAGTTTGTTTTCATGCTGCTAATAAAGACATACCCAAAACTGGGAACAAAGAAAGGTTTAATTGGACTTACAGTTCCACATGGCTGGGGAGGCCTCAAAATCATGGCAGTAGGTAAAAGGCTCTTCTTATGTGTTGGCAGCAAAAGAAAATGAGGAACAAGGAAGAGCGAAAACACCTGATAAACCCATCAGGTCTCCTGAGAATAGCATGGGAAAGACCAGCCCCCATGGTTCAGTTACCCGTCCCTCCCAAAGCACATGGGAATTCTGGGAGATACAATTCAAGTTGAGATTTTGGTGGGAACACAGCCAAACCATATCAGGTAGGTAGGTAGGTAGGTAGGTAGGTAGGTAGGTAAATAAATTACTTTGCTCTGTGGTTCCAGTTTTTAAACAGAGGATAGCATATTTATAAATTTAAAAAAATTCACCTTGATAACAGTATAGAACAGTGTTTCTCAAACTTCTTGACTAGGACTCTCCTTAAGAAGTAATAGTATTTAACATTTTGAATAAATATATGCACAAGTATATGAGTGTATGACAAATCTGCAAAAGTTTTTTCTCAGTACAGCACAGTGATTTTTTCTTTCAATTCTATTTTGTTTACAAAAAACATTCTTAGGGGAGAGAGGGAGGGAGAAGGAGAAAGGAAAGGGAGAGAGGGACAGAGAAGGGGAGGGAAGAGGAGAGAAAGAGGAAACAGAAGGAGAGAGGGCTACAAAGAAAATTCTAAATTGACTTTGAATCACTAGTGGGTTGCAGTCCTCAGTTTGAAAAACATCAGTTTAGATTTTAAAACAGTTCTCACTTTAGCATCCATCAGAATAACCTGAATGAACAGTTTGTTAAATTAGATTTCTGGTTTTACCCCCAGAGCTGCTGATTCAGTATTTTTAACAAGTATCCAGGTGATGCTGATGTTGGGTCTAGAACCGCATCTTGAGGATCACTGATTTATAGAGGATAGACTGGAAGGGCAAGCGTACACTGGAATGTCTGCTCTGTAAGGTCAAGCATATTTCTCAGGTTTGTTCACAGTGTCTTCTCAATGCCTGAACAGTGTTTGGCATATAGGACATAATTATTTGTGGACTGTGTGGCTTGATGCAGGAAACTCAAGCGCTCAGTCACTACGTTACTACTATTTGCAGTACTGCTGGGCAGAAAGGACCAGGGCCGTGTCATAGAGATACATTGGAACAGTGAATCAGAATAGACGGTAATGGTGGGCTGTTGGGGTGGATTGTGACTCCTAGGTCATTTACACGGGAGTCTAGGTGAGTCATGGTGCCCAATACTTAGCCACACATAATGTGTATTCCTTAATATTTGCCATTATCATAGGAGCTTCGTTGAAGTGATGGGTCTAGATTGCTGTGGGTAAACCAATTGGAGGTGATAAAAGTGAAGCATAAAATTTAGAAAATTACAATTTAAAACACTTTTTAAACAAAGCATTAATGAGACTTTTTTTACCTTGATTTTTGGCTCACAAGAAACAGACTTTGTTTTGTTTTGGAAGAGAGGAGAAGATGTAGAAGGTTTGGGTGATAACAGACTGTTTGGAAGCCTTACTATATATAATACATTAGTCATAATGTGTTTTATTTAGCATGTGAGTATCTATTTTGATGGTGCGCTATGCTGGATGCCCACTTTACAGAGATGAATCAGACACAACATGGGTTCTCAAAAAGTAGTGCTTGTTACTACGGGAAGAAGCTAGCTGTCTTTCGCCTGGGATTAGCAGAGACTTAAATTTATTCACTGGAAGTGAGTTTAGAAGTAATCTAATCTGATTGGTTCCCCTTTTGGGTAAAGAAGATGCCTAAGACAAGCCTGTAATCTCAGCACTTTGGGAGGCCGAGACGGGCGGATCACGAGGTCAGGAGATCGAGACCATCCTGGCTAACACGGTGAAACCCCATCTCTACTAAAAAAATACAAAAAACTAGCCAGGCGAGGTGGCAGGCGCCTGTAGTCCCAGCTACTCGGGAGGCTGAGGCAGGAGAATGGCATAAACCTGGGAGGCGGAGCTTGCAGTGAGCTGAGATCCGGCCACTGCACTCCAGCCCCGGCGACAGAGCGAGACTCTGTCTCAAAAAAAAAAAAAAAAAAAAAAAAAAAAAGAAGCCTAAGAAAGATAAATGATTAGGTTACATAAGTGGCCAAACCAGGACTAACTGGGTTCTTGACTTATGGTATAAGGCTTTATTAAACAGTTAATGCCACCACCATTGCCACCAATAATAATATATTTTGATCACCAATTTTATGTAACACTGATAATTGTTTTACATAGATATGCCATTTAATCCTCTCAACAACCAGTGAGATAGATCTTGTTACCATCTCTCTAAGAATAGACTTCAGGTAAATCTAAATACCGTGCCTGCCAGTGGGATTCCCTAGGAAATTGACGTTAATATTTGCTTTTTCAGTAAGCCATTAGAGATTTAGTGGAATTGTTACTAGCATCAAGACAACAAATCTAGAATGTCTGGAATGATTGAAAGGGTCAGGAGATTATAAAAAATCTCTACGGCGTATGACCAGGCATGTTGGCTCATGCCTGTAATCTCAGCTCTTTGGGAGGCCAAGCCGGGCAGATTGCTTGAGCCCAGGAGTTCGAGACCAGCTCGGGCAGCATAGTGAGATCTTGTCTCTATTTCTTAAATAAAAAATAATAATAAAAAAATAAAAAACTCTCTGTGAGTATGGCAAAGGGACGTTCTTGAAGAATCTGATAGAAGCTTAAGGTCTCAATTAGGCAAAGGATCTGATAGAAGCTTAGGGTCAATTAGGCAGTATCCCAAGAGCAAATCTTGGAAGAGAAGACAAAGTATGTATAGAGCCTTGTGTGCAGAATGATTGAATGAAGTTTTATTTGCATTTTCAGGGAATAGTTTGTGACTTTTTGGCTAGTTTCTTATAAGGCTAAGGCTCCAGAATGAACACTAAACCTGGTAGAGAGGAAATGTGTTAGGTAGAAGAATGAAATCGTTGCACATGTTTTCTTTTCTTTCTTTTTGTCCATTCTGATTTTTCCCATCATAGAACCTAAGGTGAAATGAGAAAATAGAAATGGCTGAACAGAAAAGGATTGCCAATTGGCATAATGGAAGAAGGAAGGACATTTCAAGAAGTGTTGGGATAACTACTAAGACCTTCAGGCATCGCCGGTTCTTTTTCTTTCTGTAGGATTGGGCAGGTGGAAAGTTAGGCTTTTCTTCTTTGGGGGATTATCTCTGTTTCTCACTGTTCTAAATGAATTTATATTTTGTATGTTATTTGAGAATTTATGTTTTTTATGTTGAAGCAGAAAATTTTATATTTTGTATTTTTATAAGGAAAAAGTTCCATATAAAAATAGTTTAGTAATGATTTTGATATTATAAAGGATAATCTTTGATTACTAAAGAAGTAGCTTATATGAAACTCATTGCTAAATAATAGCTGCTGATTAAGGAATTACTATAGAAAGTTTACTGAAGATAGAAAAAGAAACAAAATCTCCAGTACTCCGATGTGGCAGAAATGAGGTTTGATACTTTAAAATTTTGTTTTTGTTATTTACACTTGGGTTAGAATTATAGATTTGTTGTATTTCTGTGTCTGTATCAGTTTTTAAAATGGAATAACTTTATAAAGAGATTAATAAAACTGTTGTGTTCGTCTGTCCAGAGTTATTTTTCACTTAGAAATCTTTAATGTTCTTTGCCTTAGTTATGGGAAAACAAACTAATGCAGTCCAGGGCAGTAGATGGATTTCATTCAGAAGAGCAGCAGCTTCTACTGCAAGTTCAACAGCAGCATCAACCCCAGCAGCAGCAGCATCACCACCATCACCATCATCAGCAAGCTCAGCCTCAGCAGACGGTACCTCAGCAAGCGCAGACCCAGCAGGTCCTTATTCCTGCATCACAGCAAGGTGAGACTGGATTTGTTTTCCTACTTATGACTTGGAAATTAAGTTTGTCATTATGAAAGAAGAGAAATGTTCTACATGTCTTGGATCTTGTCTTTTAAGGGGCGCATGGAGAACCTAAAAATAAACACAAACTCCTATGTTGATTTCGGGCTTTTTTTCCCCTTTCTCTTGGCTGAGGGGTGTGGGTGTATGTAAATGTATATAAATTTGTATAAAATGTAGGTTGTATATGTAGAGTAATGGTAGACAGGTAATTTACTAATTGAAAGCCTAAGTTGTATTACTGTTTAGTTTTGAAAAGGCTATGTAGTGATGGATTTCCTAAAATAAGTTAAACCTAAAAGGTTTATTTACTAAGGGCTCTATTATTTTATATGGTAAAATAGTTATTTGCTTTCTCTGTGAAACATGTTCTTTCAGAGACATGTTTCAGATTAGTTTTTAAAATATATCTTAAATTCTAGAGTTTTTTGTATACTTTGGCAATCTGAAAATTCAGTTCCGTAGTAATTTATGTAAGCCTAAATGGACTAAATTAGATTTATTATAAGTTAAGCGTGGATATATAACATATCTTAATTTATATTTCTTGGATTAAAGCTAAGAAAAAGCAAATATTCGTAGACTGTGTCCATAGTGCTTTGTACTCTGCAAGTCATTTTATAGATACTGTTTCATTGGCACCTTATAAGGGCTTTGTAAAATAGCCCTTGGCTCAGTTTCACAGCTGAGGAAGATCTGAGCCCAGAAAAGGCTAAGAAACTTGATCTGTATTTTCTCTCATGGCACACATGTATTCAGTTATAAAACTTTCTGAGCATTCTAATTCAGTGCATCTACTTTTATGGGAGAGGACACTAGAAGTAGATGAAAAGTTCATTTTAATGTGATCATTTAGTTATTTGCCTCATTTGACAGTATATATATGTGTCTTAAAATTGGTAATGGTACACAGTAGAAGAGCCTATTTGGGTTATTTTACTGTTGATATCTAGTAATTTTCATACCTAATTTTAGTGTATACTTTGTATCAAATAATTTTATCCTTTTATTATTTTTTGATGACTGTTCTTCCTGTTGCCTTCAGAGCTGGCATTAGGATTTTAGGTCATCATAAATTAAAATATGATTTTCTTCACTCAGAGAATATTAGGATAATGGAGTTATCCGTCTGTTCTCTGAAATTTGCGGAATCAAACATTTAATTCCTTTTATGCTTAAATAACATTGCCATTATTTCTGATTTGTATTTTTTCCAACTTGGGCCGGTTCACCACACTTCAGGCAACCTAGTGGTCTCTTGCTTTCAGGAGCCCACCATATTGATGCCGAACTTAGTTGGACACCCAATCAGCATAGCGCACTGTAGCCCAGAACTCCTGGACTCAAGCGATCCTCCCACCTCAGCCTTCTGAGTTGCTGGGACTACAGTCATGCATCCCCGCATTCGGCTGATTTGTATTTTTTAAACAGCTGATGAAAGTAGCATGAGTCTGTCAACTGTCATATTGGAAGAAAAGGACTATGTAGATTTCAAAAACTAGTCACAACTTTTTGAGCTTACTTTTATTGGATTAGTAACTCATTGCAACAGTGGTATCATTGTATCAGTAAAACAGTTACCCTTGAGTTAAGACAAAATTATGTTTGAAAATATCCAGTTTACTTAAGAATGCATAGAACTGTGTATGTGTGTATGTTTAGGTGTTAAGTAACTCACTACTTCATGTTCCTAAATTCCCTTGCATCCTTAGGAATTGTCACTTAAATTTTTTTTTTTTTTTTTTTTTTTTTTTTTTTGAGATGGAGCCTTGTCACCCATGCTGGAGTGCAGTGGCATGATCTCGGCTCACTGCAACCTCCAGTTCCCGAGTTCAAGTGATTTTCATGCCTCAGCCTGACACTCAGCTAATTTTTTTGTATTTTTAATAGAGATGGGGTTTCACCATGATGTTGGTCAGTCTGGTCTCAAACTCCTGACCTCAAGTGATCCGCCCGCTTTGGCCTCCTAAAGTGCTGTGATAACAAGTGTGAGCCAACACGTCTGGGCTTAAATATTTGTGTTTTCTAGTATAGGGTGGGTATATCACAGCTGTTATTTGCCATATAAATGTCCTGAGATCAAATGATTGAAAGCATTTGAGTGCAGAAAACATGGAAAACATGAAAAAAGTTTTCATCATTGTATGTAAAGTGTTCTTGTGATCAGAAAATAGCCTCATGGTTCCTTGTTTACATGTGTACTTGTTTTTTTGTAGCCACAGCACCACAAGTTATTGTTCCAGATTCTAAGTTGATACAGCATATGAATGCATCAAACATGGTAAGACTCAGAATGTAGCAGTTTGATTGGCTATACTTAATTCTAACTCAAACTGTGATTATGCCTATATATGTCATATATTAACAACTTGAAGTTTATTGAAGACTCAGGCAGAACAGCTATTTTAGTTTCCTGAATATTGGATCTGAAGTTTAGCTTGGTACCTAGACATTAAGGTTCATAAAATTATGGAATTGTTTAAGAATACCAAAATAATGGTGCTTTGTGAGAGTTACTCCATTCCCTACTATTTCCGGAAAAGTTTCAGGGTACCTACCAAACTTATAATGCCAAGTATGGTTCTGTTTCAGGAGACCTAGTAATTGCAAGAGGGTGGGAAGGCTAAGAATTGTGAACTTTAAAAAAATGAAGATGAACTGTTGGGATAGTTCAGTATAACTATTTTTAAAATCAAGCATTTAAAAATATTGCTTTGACTTAACCATAGTGTAGTCTAATAAGTCATTATAGTGTGTAAATAACCATAGAATACATTTTAAACAGTTGAGTTACATTAGAAGTTTTATATTTCTGAGGACTATCCACTAAACTTTACAAGTCCTCAGTCATATTTTCAAATTACATTTCAGACATATAATATTTCTCAACAAATGTAGCATAGTTTAACTGTGAACTTGAAAGAACTTCTTCAGATCCTTAGAAAATCTTTACCTATATGCTTGAAGTTGTGTTCTTTTTTTTTTTTGGATAAAACATTAAAATACAGTCAGAGTAGTTCAATACTTCCTTATAAATGGTTTTTCTTTATTCTGTTTAAAATATACAGACCGTTAATTTCATTGAATGTTGACTCAGTTCTTACGTTTCATTCTTCAGCCAAAATTTTATTTAAAGGAGAATCAATATTTGTAAAAACATCTTTTAGCCTACGTAAGTAGTTAGTACTAGGAATGAGATTTTTTTTTTTTTTCCATTCAAGTTTTTTTTTTTTTTTTTGAGATGGAGTCTCGCTCTGTCACCCAGGCTAGAGTGCAGTGGCGCGATCTTGGCTAACTGCAACCTCTGCCTCCTAGGTTCAAGTGATCCTCCTACCTCAGCCTCCTGAGTGGCTGAGAGTACAAGTGTATGCCACCAACCCGGCTAATTTTTTTGTACTTTTAGTAGAGACGGGGTTTCACCATGTTGGCCAGGCTGGTCTCCAACTCCTGACCTCAAGTGATCCGCCCACTTCGGCCTCCCAAAGTGTTAGGATTACAGGTATGAGCCATCACACCCAGCCTCAAGTTTTTTTTAAAAAAGCAGTATATGTAAAGATCAGTTCTACTTTGTGAGTGATAGTGAATCACAAAGCTCATTTGTGGTTTATAAGCCAGATGAGAAGGGCTTACCCACTAGGCAAATGACTTCCTCCTACACATTACCAGCCTCACATATTCATACTGTGGCAGAATTGAAAGTTTCTACATGATAGTAGAAATTGCAGTTTTTAAATTCACAAATATCAAGGATCTCTATTTGTACTTGTAGTTACAGTTACTAGAATCATTTCGTTTACATGATAATAAATTTCATGCCTGTTACTTCTCACAAGATTTTTTATTGGAAAAAACTCCGCTTTAAGTCTCAGACCCCAATTTTTTTTAACCTCCACCCTTTAAAAAAAAAAAAAAAGTCTCGGCTGGGCACGGTGGCTCAAGCCTGTAGTCCCAGCACTTTGGAAGGCCAAGACGGGCGGATCACAAGGTCAGGAGATCGAGACCATCCTGGCTGACATGGTGAAACCCCGTCTCTACTAAAAAATACAAAAAACTAGCCGGGCGAGGTGGCAGCGCCTGTAGTCCCAGCTACTCTGGAGGCTGAGGCAGAAGAATGGCATAAACCCGGGAGGCAGAGCTTGCAATGAGCTGAGATCCAGCCACTGCACTCCAGCCTGGGTGACAGAGCCAGACTCTGTCTCAAAAAAAAAAAGTCTCACTATCTGTTGCATATTGCAGTTGATGTTATTAAGACTATATCCTAGGGAATAACTCGCATTATTTTAAAACAAATTTTGGCAGAATCTTCGTTAACATATAAAAGAATTTTAAATGCTGTGGAAGAGAATTTTGAAATAATAAATTATTTCTGGGATAAAAATTAGTGGTCCATCTCAACTACTGGTTAAGTCTCCTTTATTCTAAAGAGCATATATATTTAAACAAATTATAGGTCAGTTATTCAGGAAAATTGATTTAACATTTCTGTATATTTTACATTTTACTCTTGTTTTTAGTCAGTGTTTCCTTCATGTATTTCTGAACATTATCAGTATAGGCTTTGTACCAATGAAAGTGTTTTAGGTTTTTGTGGGTTTGCATTATTACTTCTGATTCAAAAATATTCAGCAAAAATAATTTGTTCTTTTTAATGGCTCTGTTTGCTTTAGAAATGAACTAATCATAAAAATGTGAGATAATAATAGTGGAAGGCTATTTCAGGGAACTTCTGTTAAACCATTGTTTTCAGTTCATTTTTATGAAATGATTGGTCTAATGCATTATTTGTGTTTGGGCTGTTTTGTGGAATACAAGAAGAAATTTTAATAGTTATTAAGTATAAGGTGGTTTGTGTATGGTACATGACTCGGCAAATACCTGTTATGCAGCTTGAATTTGTTGGGGGTCTGCAGGTAGTTACTGGGTCATGTATTCTATATAGAAACTATTATGTCGGTTTGCTGGTAGAGGAAGAATTGTTATCTTTCAGAATACGAATTATAGGCCCTTGATGTTTCTAAATAATATTTTTGTTGTTTTTTTGTTTTTAAATATTTCTTAATAGTATGTGGTGGTTAATATTTTCCTTAAACTTAGATAACCTTTAATTTGCTTATATAGACAAGATTTATCTTAATTGGGTAATTGAGTATTCAGCTTAAACACGGATCAACCTGGTGGGCTATAGTTAAATTCTGGAGACA
Source organism: Rhinopithecus roxellana (assembly GCF_007565055.1). Lineage (NCBI taxonomy): Eukaryota > Metazoa > Chordata > Mammalia > Primates > Cercopithecidae > Rhinopithecus > Rhinopithecus roxellana. The sequence continues at coordinate 139,413,824 of NC_044553.1, read as the reverse complement.
CAGTGGGCATTTCAGGCTCAAGCTGTAGAAATTACTTAGGTTTGTCAAGTGGCAACAAGTTTATTTTCTTGGAAAGCTATATACCTAGACCCCAGACTAGACAGTAGTTGAATTATTAACTCAGTTTAATAATTTTCCAAGTTTGTTGACTTCTCTGACACTAGCATTTCCAAAGCAGTTATATTTATTTTTTTAAGCTTTTCTAGATATGGGTAGTTCTAAAAATGTGTAGATTAGATTGAATGTATGGATGGTTGGTTCCCAAAAAAGATTGAAAAGAGAGGGAAAAAACTACCAAAATGTGTAGCTCTAGTGGGATGCAGGAAAATACGTAAAGTACAGAATAAAAAACAAGAGAATGGCATAATTCTTTGTGGGAGGACAGGAGGAGAAAACTCTCTAGAACTCTCCAGGAAGTCAAGAATTTGTCTTGGATTTAAAGAAATTCATAATATAATCCTGTGTATATCTTTATAACTTAAGTGTCACATACTAACTTCATTTCAAAATGTTGAAATTAAAGTTTGTGACTGTCGCCCAGGCTGGAGTGCAATGGTGCAATCTCAGCTTACTACAGCCTCACCTTCCAAGTTCAAGGCATCCTCCCACCTGAGCCTCCCAAGTAGCTGGGACTACAGGTGTGCATCACCACGCTCAGCGAATTTTTGTATTTTTTGTAGAGAAGGGTTTCACCACATTGCCCCGGCTGGTCTCAAACTCCTGAGCTCAAGCGATCTGCCTGCCTGGGCATCCTAAAGTCCTGGGATTACAAGTGTGAGCCACTGTGCCTGGTGTGGCTTTTCTTAAGAATTACAGAATTTTTATATTAATCGGTTCTTAATACATGTTTCACCTAGAATATAATGCCAATACATCCCTTTTTTTCTTTGCTAGTATGACATCTTAGAAGAATTTTCAGCTATACTCCCTGTGAAGTCTTCTGATATAGTGTTCTTTATAGATATCTGTTGATTTTAGTAGAAATTTTAAAAGTTAAGAATTCTAAAAAGTAGACAATTATACTTCTACCTCAAGGAAATGGGGATAAGGAAACAGTGGGAAAGGAAGCAGTAATGAAATAGCTATTTCGTATATTGTACAGCATTGTTAATGTGGGTGTTGTCTAAAAGTGTATAGGTTAGATTAAGTATAGGAAGGCTTGGTACCTTAAAGAAGATTGATGGGACGAGAAGGAAAAAAAAAGCTACAGTACCTGTGAGATTTACTTAGAGCACCTTCTCTAGGGGAAAAAAACCAATTATATTGTTGTATTTAACAACTTAAAATAATTTAGTAGGTTGTTTAGGCTAGGTTGGTCTTTCTTGTACCATTTTATAAAATGGGATTTAGCCTTACTGGATTTTTTAAATTTTGATATATTCTAAACAAAAAGTTTCATATACCATTAAAATATGCTAGAGATAAACAGTATTATATATGTATGTGGTTTTGATATTTTTTCTTTGTCTTTTTCAGAGTGCTGCTGCTACGGCTGCTACCTTAGCACTTCCTGCAGGTGTGACTCCTGTTCAGCAGATACTAACAAATTCAGGTAATTAGGAATGATGGAACCATTTTAAAATGTAATTCAGAAAATTGTACTATCTGGCCCTTAGGTTTTGTCGTCTTTGAAAGATGGAAAATACTAATATTTCTTTTACCATTTGGTTTACGTTATTAAAATAACTTTGAGGGCTGTAATACATACAACTGTAATCGTTGAGGATACAGTAAAGAAGATGAAAATTGTACTTGAACCTTTGATCTGTGCATGATAACCCTTTTATTGAAGTATGATTATATAAAAATGCTTACTTAGTTTTTTATTAAACACATTTACCATGCCAAGTGAGTATTAAACTTATTTGAACTTGTGATATCAAAGTAATTCCTAGAGCATATTAAGAGCAAATTTATTGTATGCTATTATTATACATAGTATCTCTTCATTGACAAAAGACCAATGTCTAGCTCATGTGTTTTGGGCATATTAGTACTTGAAAAATTTATTTACATGGATTTTAAGTATCCCCTGTAATCTTGATTATATAGTTATTATTTATTTTGTATTCTGTGTATGTATGTTATTTTTGTTACTGTAAATTTGTGAAATTAGGGGTTATCTTGCTACATATTTAATAAGATGTAATTTGCTTTTTAATCAATTCAAGATTCTGGGTTATCTAAAGGAACATATTGGAATTTGATTCTGTGTGAATTGTATGACGATGATAACTGGTTAGCGAACTTTTATTGCTTTTACCAATTTTGAAGCAAAGTTCTGTGGTACTTTGGTTCAAGATATTAAATGAACTGTTAAGCTTTTGTTCCTTTAAAGCTTTAAAAATGAACAGCTCCCAAAGTGTCTGATCTTACTGCTCTTTCTTTTTTGTTGTTGTTGTTATTTTATTGTGTATTTATTTATTTATTTAATTTTTATTTTTTTTATTATACTTTAAGTTCTAGGGTACATGTGCATAACGTGCAGGTTTGTTACATATGTATACTTGTGCCATGTTGACTCCTAAGGTTAGCAAAGATAATGTAAGCTTTAGTCAAGTCTCATAATCTGTTGTTAAAACCTTGTTGGAAATAGCTGAATGAGGATGTAAATATAAAAAATAAAACATTTTAAGGAATGTATTTGAACATGGTGAGAAGTCAGAGAAGGGGAGGATTATGCATGCTGTGTATGAATGATAGTCTTTAATAAAATTATTAGTTTTCTTGATAATTTCTTGTGCCTTTGGTGGTATGAAATTAAATATGAATTCATTTCTTTTGAGATGGTCACTGCTAAAATGATAACTTGGAATGCATGTTTTTTGCTTTAGGCCAGCTTCTTCAGGTGGTCAGAGCAGCCAATGGTGCCCAGTATATCTTTCAGCCTCAGCAGTCAGTGGTTCTACAACAACAGGTGATACCACAGATGCAGCCTGGTGGAGTACAAGCTCCTGTTATACAGCAGGTAAAATAATCTTCTATTATGATCAGTATGGGGTTCTGTTTTCTTCTCTATGTATTCCCTGGGTACTTTCCCTCTCCTTATATGCACAAAAGACTCTTCTTCAGTGCTGTACACCCAGTTGTTTCTAATTTCTCCTGTATACAGCTTAACTTAGATTCAACATGTATTAAACATGTATTAAAAAATTGCTGTTGTCTCTGCCCATCCTTCATCATCCCCTCAAAGGTGGCAGCACTCTCCTTCCAGCCTTCTAAGCTGTTCATTCGGCCTTTATTCAATAAGCAGTTACTGAGTCTCGGGCTATTTATAAGGGTCATGAGATTTAGGAGTGAATGAGACAGACATGACTCTAGTTTTATGATGCTTACTCTGTTTTCTGGATCTGGGTGTGTAGAATCCTCCCTTTTCCTTACCTCTAATATCCAAGGTATCAAGCCCTATTAATTTTTGTTAATAGTTTTTCTTTTCTTTTCTTTTCTTGTCTTTTTTTTTTTTTTTTTGAGACGGAGTCTTGCTCTTTCACTTAGGCTGGAGCGCAGTGGCGCAATCTCGGCTCACTGCAACATCTGCCTCCTGGGTTCACGCCATTCTCCTGCCTCAGCCTCCCAAGTAGCTAGGACTACAGGTGCCCACCACCACGCCCGGCTAATTTTTTGTATTTTTAGTAGAGACGGGGTTTCACCATGTTAGCCAGGATGGTCTCGATTTCCTGACCTTGTGATCTACCCGCCTTGGCCTCCCAAAGTGCTGGGATTACAGGCGTGAGCCACCGCACCCAGCTTTTTTTTTTTCTTTAACTGCAGTTTTGCCATGGTTGCAGTCCTTTAATATGTTTGACACTGTTTTTTTTCTCAGCCTCTTTTTTCATTTCCTTAGTTCATAGTGTCCATAATTTGTTAGTAAATACTGTGTTGTCTCCTTAATGGTTTCTCTGCCTCTCATCTTGTGCCCTCCTAACCTGGCTGTTTTATAGTCATCTTTCTTTCTTTTTTTTTGAGACGGAGTGTTGCTCTGTCGCCTAAGCTGGAGTGCAATGGTACAATCTCAGCTCACTACAACTTCTGTCTCCTGGGTTCAAGTGATTCTTCTGCTTAGCCTTCTGAGTAGCTGGGATTACAGGCACGCACTACTGCACCCAGCTAAATTTTGTATTTTTAATAGAGATGGAGTTGCGCCATGTTGGCTAGGCTGGCCTTGAACTCCTGACTTCAGGTGATCCACCCGCTTTGGCCTCCCAAAGTGCTGGGATTATGGGCATGAGCCACTGCGCCTGGCCTATCTTTCTAAAAATCTTAAAACCATTTAACAGCTTTTTATTGCCTACTGAGAAAAGCCTGAACAACTCAACATGGTTGATAAGATCTTTTTGTGGATCTTGTTTCTTTGAACTCTGCAGGTTTATTTCTTGCCATGCTCCCAGGTATTTTCTTAGCTGCATTTACATCAAAATAAACACTTGGATCTACTTGTGTTACATTCTTGTGCTGTGAGCACTAAAATGAAAGAGAAATGGTTATTTTCTTGAGGAACTTATGTACTTTATTTGTTTATGTGTCTGTCTCTTTTTTAAATGTCACTAAAATAGTATGACGATAGAGACAAGATCAGATCAGTAATATTAATCCAGTTTATTTACATCTTTCCAAAATTATGTACTGCTTTCACTTCTGGGTTTCACTTGATGTTACACATCTCTTAAGAATGCCGTCTGGCAACTCCCTGCACGTCCCCTAAACAAATAGAAAAACCTGGCTAATCTCCTTAAAGCAGCGGTCCCCCAGCTTTTTGACACCAGGGACTGGTTTTGCGGAAGGCAGTTTTTCCACGTATTGGGCAGCAGGGATGGGTTCAGGGTGAAACTTTTAATTCAGACCATCAGGCGTAAGGAGTGCACAACCTCCATCCTTGCATGTGCAGTTCACAGTAGGGTTCCTGCTCCTATGAGAATCTCATGCTGCCGCTGATCTGACAGGAGGCAGAGTTCAGGTGGTAATGCTGGCTCATCCACCACTTACCTCCTGCTGTGCAGCCAGGTTTCTAACGGGTTGGGGACCGCTGCTTTTAAGCACAAACAGAAACTCAAATATTATTTACTAATAATATAAGTAATATTTTATCATGCTTTGTCCCCCAAGTTGGATTTGGTACACTCTCTTGTGTTCCCATAATACCATGTCATATTTGTACTATGTCTTGTCTCTTTTTGAGTTGTTAGTGCTTTGTCTATTTTACCATTTTTTTGGTCTTTTGTACTGTTACACCATGTGTAAGCGTTTTAAAGGAAATTCTGTCTTATTTTTGCATTCCTTCAACCTAATGGCAAGTAATAAGCATGCAGTCTTCCTCCTTTATTGTAATACGTATAGTATGTATAGTTAATATTTGTTAGTGTATATTTTTTTAAGCTGTGGCTTACTTTAGAATCTTAGATGCAGAACCTGGAAAGGAACTTCAGAAATCTGATCTAGTGGTTTTTAGAAAAATAATTAGCTTTTATCTCACACTGAATCAGAATATTAGTGGTATGACCAAGGTATCAGTACTTTTTAAGCTGCCAGGTGGTTCTTATTTGCAGCCAGGGTTGAGAACCATTAATCCTAGTCTGACAGTGAAATGGCAGAGGCCAAGAGGAGTTAAATGATTTGCTTCTGCTGTATTTATGTCTGACTTTAGACAAAAGTAGAGCCAGGTTGGCCAGGCACAGTGGCTCATGCCTGTAATCCCAGTACTTTGGGAGGCGGGCGGATCACGAGGTCACTAGTTTGAGACCAGCCTGACCAATATGGTAAAACCCCTTCTCTACTAAAAATACGTAATTAGCTGGGCATGGTGGCACGCACCTGTAGTCCCAGCTACTCAGGAGGCTGAGACAGGAGAATTGCTTGAACCCAGGAGGCAGGAGTTGCAGTGAGCTGAGATTGCACCATTGCAGTCCAGCTTGGGTGACAAAACGAGACTCCATCTAAAAAAAAAAAAAGGTAGACCCAGGTTTTCAGATTCTCAGTCCAGTGTTCTTCGTGTGAAGGCAGTGTATAAAACTCTTGGCCTGGTATCTGGCATATACATAGTATGTGCTCAGTGAATGAAGCAGTTATCTTTAGAAAATCCTTATTTTCCAGAAATTTGATAAAGTAGAAATTTAGTGGGTCACCACACAAGTTAAACATTGCTTTTGTACTTTGGTAGTTTTAACTGTGTGTGAAATACGGCCATTCTGGTGATTCCTCAGCATTTGTTCCTATTTCTGTGTACTGTACTTGATCCTCTTAACTAGTTACTGTTACGTGGTTTTCTTTTGCTTTAGGTACTGGCTCCTCTTCCTGGAGGGATTTCACCACAGACAGGTGTCATCATCCAGCCTCAGCAAATCTTATTTACAGGAAATAAGACTCAAGTTATACCTACGACAGTGGCAGCACCTACACCAGCCCAAGCACAGATAACTGCGACTGGCCAGCAGCAACCACAGGCCCAGCCTGCTCAAACACAAGCTCCATTGGTCTTACAAGTTGATGGAACTGGGGATACATCGTCTGAAGAAGATGAAGATGAAGAAGAAGACTATGATGATGATGAGGAGGAAGACAAAGAGAAAGATGGAGCTGAAGATGGGCAGGTGGAAGAAGTAAGTTTCTAGTAAAATACTTACAATGATAATCTACTTGATTATTTCGATTTTTAGTTGGTGCAAAACTGATAAATTATATCCTATTTTTTCAGAGACTGTTAGGTGCTGTACGACGTAAGATTTTAAAGATAAAGTTAGATTGATTTAACTTTAGTAAGGTTTTTATATTCTGGCTATATTTATCTTCATAAAATGTAACTATTTCATATAGCTGGTAATTATAACAAATTAAATTGTATTAAAGTGTAGTAAAGAGTACAGGTAATTCTAACTCTGGCTTACGCATTTATAATGTGGCTTAAACATAAGACATTGGTAGATAAATAGATGTGGTTAATCTTTTGCTTCAGTAATTTAAAAAGCATGGCAACATATGGGGAGAGAGCAAACTCAAGAATCAAATGTCACAAATGTATTAAATATTTAAAACCTTTTGGTCGGCCGGGCGCGGTGGCTCAAGCCTGTAATCCCAGCACTTTGGGAGGCCGAGACGGGCGGATCACGAGGTCAGGAGATCGAGACCATCCTGGCTAACACGGTGAAACCCCGTCTCTACTAAAAAAAATACAAAAAATTAGCCGGGCGAGATGGCGGGCGCCTGTAGTCCCAGCTACTCGGGAGGCTGAGGCGAGAGAATGGCGTAAACCCGGGAGGCGGAGCTTGCAGTGAGCTGAGATCCGGCCACTGCACTCCAGCCTGGGCGACAGAGCGAGACTCCGTCTCAAAAAAAAAAAAAAAAAAAAAAAAAAACCTTTTGGTCCATGTTCTGTACCACTTCCTTAAAAACCTATGTACCCTTAATGTCTGTGTTCTTCTAGAAGCATATAAGTATGCCTTTGTTTTCCTCACCATTCCAGCTTAGTTACTAGGTTCCAAAAACTATTTGTCCTACCACAGTTTTCATTTTAATTGCCTTCGTTAGCCTAAAATGCAGTATTCTTGTTTCTTAGTACAAAGTTCTTCTAAATTAAGTAATTTTTTTCCCTAAAGAAAACATAGTTTATTATTGAATATTGAATAGACACAAATGAATAGAAATGTTTCAAGATAAAAATCATCCTGGTGCCCACCATCTGGTTAAAATAAAATTCCATTATTTAAAGCACCTTGGGTGCCTCTCCCTAATCCCATATTCTTTCCTAGGCCATCAGAGTACCTTTGCTCATACATTTGTGTTGGTTATTAATTGCTTTTATATTTTACCATATATATTTATATTCCTAAATAGCTTATTGTTTAGTTTTGCATGTTTATAACATAAGTGAAGTAATTACGTATTCTGCAAGTTGGTTTTTTTCCCTCAAAATAATATTCCTGAGGTTTATCCAAGTTGTTGCGTATAGCTATAATTATTTTCATTGCTGAATATACCATAATTTTATTTATCAATTTTTCTAATCCAGTGGACATCAGGATTGTTTCTAATTGTTTACTGTTACAAACAGTTATAAAATATTGTAGTGTATGTCTTCTGGGGACACAAATGCAAGAGGTTCTCTAAATTTTATACCTAAACATTGAACTTCTGGCTCCTAAGGCATGCACTTCTGCAACTTTACAATAAAATGCCAAATCACTTCTGCCATTCAGTACATAATTGTGCAGATGTCCATACCGCCTTATCAATACTTGATAGTGTCAGGCTTCCTAATTTTTGCTGGTCTGGTAGGTAGAAAATAGTATTTCATTTTGGTTTTAGTTAGCATTTCCTCACTTAGGAGTTTTAGCCTCTTTTTGTATATTTATTTGATACTGTGTTTTGTGTGGAAGTGCTTGTTGAAGTCTCTTGCCCATATTCCCCCCTAAATTCTTTATATTTGAATGCTACTCTAAGTAACATGTTTTATTACCTTTTCCAGTTGTTTATTGGTAGTATGGAAATATGTAGAGCGTTTAATATTCATCCTTGAACCAGCCACCTTCCTAATGTCTTTTGTTAGTCCTCATAATGTATCTGTAGATTCTTTTATATCTTCTGTGTAGACATTCACATATATGAAGAATGGCAGTTTTTTGTGGCTTGTTGGCTATGCCTTCCAGAACAATATTGATTAGAAATGGTGATAGCAGGCACCGTTCTCTTCTTCTGAAAATAAAAATTAATCTTTTCCATGCTTCACTGTTAAGTTTAATGTTCATTGTGGGTTTTTTTTTTTTTATGGATATCTTCATCAGGTTAAGTATATTTCCTTCTTTGCATTGCTTTGTTTTTTAAACTATAAGCGGATGTTGTGTTTGATTAAACAGTTTTTCTGCGATGATTGATTGTACAATTTCTCACTGTAATGTTGTTTATATGAATTTCATTAATTGATTTTCTGTTTGTAAACCAATCTTGTATTCCTGGGGTAGTGTAACTTGATCATTTTATGTTTCTCTTTTTATCAATTACTGAATTCATTTTGTTGGGGACCTTTTTGTAGATACTTATGAGTGATAGATACTGTCTGTGATTTTCTGTTCTCATTCTCTTACGAGGTTTTCAGGTTACATTAGCTTTATAAAATGAATTTGGGGACATGTTTCCTCTATTTTGAACTCTTTTTTTTTTTCAAAGATTGTATTTTATTCTTCTGTTGATATTTGTTAAAACATGCCACTACAGATACCTGGGTCTAGTAATCTCATGCCCTTCAAGTATTTTGTTTCCATTTGAGACCTTTTTGATAAATTATGTTTTTCTAGGACTCTGTATATTTATCTAAATTTTCAAGTTGATTAACATAAAGTGAATCATGATACTGTCTTTTTGATGCCAGAATCCTTTGTCATCTTCATTCCTAATATAATTATTGTGCCATCTCTTTTTTTCCTGTTCAGTCTTGTCAGGGGTGTGTAGATTTCATCAGTGTTTTCAAAGACTAAACTTTCAGCTTTATTCTCTCTAATGTGTTTTTCCCATTCTATTCTTTTCTATTCTATTCTGACTTAACTGTTTTGTTTGTAAAGAATATGATCTGTGTGATGTGTGAATCCTTGGAAATTGCTTGAGACTTGCTTGATTTGGTCAGTTTTTGGGTTTTGGTTTTTGTATATGCTTTGAAAAGAATGTGTTTTCGGCACCTGTTTGGTACTTGTATGTGTCTGTTAGACTTACATTTTTACACTGGCAGTAGGTTTGCTCAGATGCTCTTTGTGTATCCTTGATATTTTTTGTGTGCTTGATCCTTTCTTTTCTTTTTTTTTTTTTTTTTTTGAGATGGAGTCTTGCTCTGTCGCCCAGCCTGGAGCGCAGTGGCATGATCTCGGCTCACTGCAGGCTCTGCCCCCCGGATTCATGCTATTCTCCTGCCTCAGCCTCCCGAGTAGCTGGGACTATAGGCGCCTGCCACCTCATCCCACTAATTTTTTGTATTTTTAGTAGAGACGGGGTTTCACCGTATTAGCCAGGATGGTCTCGATTTCCTGACCTTGTGATCCACCCACCTCGGCCTCTCAAAGTGCTGAGATTACAGGTGTGAGCCACCAGGCCCGGCCACTTGATCCATTTTTTACTACTGAGTGAGATATGTTCATGTCTCCTACTATGGTAGTTGATAAGTTTCTTCTTGTTTTTCTGCCATTTTTCCTTTTTATATTTTGAGCCTTAAAACAGGTGCATGTAAGTTTCACATTCATTGTTTTTTTCTCAGTGAATTGAACCATTTATGATCATATGTCTTAATTTATTGCTAGTAATTTTTTTGTTAACCATAAAGTCTGTTTGTGTAATACTAATAGAGCTGTACCAGCTTTGTTGTGGTTAGAATTTGCCAGGTACAGCTTTTTTCATTCTTTTGCTTTTCAAACATTTTGGATCTGTAAACTTTAGGTTTATCTTTTTAGGGTAGAATATTGCTATTTATGCTATTTGTTGCAAAACTTTTATGTCAGCCAAGACTGTTCAGTAGGGACAGAATAGTCGTCAACAAATTATGCTTGGACAATTAGATATCCACATGCAAAAGAGTTAAGTTGGACCCCTACGGCATACCATATACAAAAATTAACTCAAAGTGGATTAGGGACCCACATCTAAGAGCTGAAATTATAAAACTCTTAGAAGAAAACATAGGGGTAAATCTCCATAGCTTTGGCAACGGTTTCTTTTTTTCTTTCTTTTTTTTTTTTTTTTTGTGAGACAGAGTCTCGCTCTATCACTCAGGCTGGAGTACAAGTGATGCGATCTCGGCTCACTGCAAGCTCCACCTCCCGGGTTCACGCCATTCTCCTCCCTCAGCCTCCTGAGTAGCTGGGACTACAGGTGCCTGCCACCATGCCCGGCTAATTTTTTGTATTTTTTTTTTTTAGTAGAGACGGAGTTTCACCATGTTAGCCAGGGTGGTCTCTATCTCCTGACCTCGTAATCCACCCACCTCGGCCTCCCAAAGTACTGGGATTTACAGGCATGAGCCACCGCGCCCAGCTGCTGGCAACAGTTTCTTAGACATGACACCCAGAGTACAAGCAATCAAAGAAAAAGTGGACTTTGTAGATTAAAAAGGTGTTTTTTATTTTTGTTTTTTTGAGACAGAATCTCACTCTGTTGCCCAGGCTGGAGTGCAGTGGCATGATTGTGGCTCACTGCAGCCTCAGCATCTTGACTTCCAGGACTGGAGTGTTGCTCCTGCCTCAGCCTGCTGAGTAGCTGGGAGAAAATATTTGCAAATCATGTATTTGATAAGGATCTGCTATCCAGAATATATAAAGAACCCTTAAACAGTGTAACAACAAAAAGATAACGCAGTTAAAAACTGGCAAAGGACTTGAATAGGCGTTTCTCCAAAGAAGATACACAAATAGGCAACAAGCATATGAAAAGATGCTCAGCATCATTAGTCATTAGAGAAATGCAAATGAAAACCACAGTGAGATAACCACTTCACACCTACTAGAATAGCTATACTCAAAAAAGAAAGAGAAAATAAATGCTGGTGAGGATTTGGAGAAATTGTAACCCTTGTGCATTGTTGGTGGAAATGTAAAATGGTACAGCTGCTGTGGAAAACAGTTTGATAGTCCTCAAAAATTAAGTATAGAATTATCCATATGACCCAGCAGTTCCACTCTTAACTATATACACAAGAGAACTGAAAATATGTTTTTCAACAAAAACTTGTATATGACTGTTCATAGCAGCCCTATTTATGATACCTAAATGATCTAAACCCAAATGTTCATCAGCTGATAAATGCACTGATAACAGTGGGATATTATTTAGCCATAAAAAGGAATGAAGTATTTGTATATGCTGCAACATGGATGAACCTTGAAAACATGCTGTGTGAAAGACATCAGCCACACTACACCATGTATCATGTGATTCCATTTATATGAAAAATGCATATCCATACAGACAGCAGATTATAGATTGCCAGGGGACAAGGAGAATGGGGAGTGACAGCTTAATGGATAAGAGTGATGAAATGTTCTGGAACTAGGTAGTGGTGAATGTTACATACACTATAAATGTTCATTGCACCTGAATTGTACATGTACAAATGCTAAAATGGTGAATTTTGTTAACAAGAATTTTACCTCAAAAAAATTTTTTTTTGAGACTGAGTCTCACTCTGCCGCCCAGGCTGAAATACAGTGGCGCGAGCTTGGCTCACTGCAAGCTCCGCCTCCTGGGTTCCCATCATTCTCCTGCCTCAGCCTCCCGAGTGGCTGGGACTACAGGCACCTGCCACCACGCGTGGCTAATTTTTTTGTATTTTTAGGAGAGACAGCGTTTCACCGTGTTAGCCAGGATGGTCTCGATCTTCTGACCTTGTGATCCGCCCGCCTCAGCCTCCCAAAGTGCTGGAATTACAGGCGTGAGCCACCGCACACAGCCTAGAAATTTTTTTTCGTTTTACATTGATGATACCTATTTTAAGTTAAAGAATATCTAGACGTAATTCTTTTTTTTTTTTTTTTTTTTTGTTCTTGTTGTTGATATAGAGTCTCAGATTGTTGTCCAGGCTGGAGTGCAATGGTGTGATTAAGGCTTATTATAGCTTTAACCACCTGGCTCAAGAAATCCTCCCACCTCATCCTCCTGAGTAGGTGGGACTATAGGCATATGCCACCATACCTCGCTAATTTTTTTTTTTTTTTTTTTGTAGAGATGGCATCTCACTGTATTTCCCTGGCTGGTCTCAAACCCCTGGCCTGAAGTGATTGTCCCGCCTAGGCCTTCCAAAGTGCTAGAATTAACAGGCATGAGCCCCTGTGCCTGTCCATAATATCGTCTTGGTTATTGTTCTCTCTGCTTTCGTTTTGTCTTCTCTTTCTGCATTTATTAGAAATCTCAGTTACATCTTTTATCTTCTGTCTCAATTGAAGCAAAATTTAACATGGTTGGTTATTTTATGCTCTAGTTAGGTTTTATCTTGGTCCCTTACTCTCTTTAATGCTGAGATTTCCTACTTTCTGCCTGTAAGAAAAAAAAAAGTCTGAGTCTTAATTCTGCTTCATACCTCTACCATAACCATCATCATGCTAAACATGCTGATTTGTATTTAGACCCCAGGTTCTTTAATGTAAAGACAACAAGGTAGACTGTTAGCCTATTGCATTGCCCTTCTTTTCTCCTCTAATTTCTCCACTGTTACCTGTTTTATATGGTTTGTAGTACATAGTGCCATTAGCTCCTTTGAACCTTCATATTAGGTCCTCTTCTAGTCATCTTAAACAGTTATTGTGGAGAATTATCTTCTTGAACTGTTTTTAAAGAATAAAGAAAATAAAAATAGGCCGGGTGTGGTGGCTCACTCCTGTAATCCCAGCACTTTGGGAGGCCAAGGCGGGTGGATCACAAGGTCAAGAGATCAAGACCATCTTGGCCAACATGGTGAAACCCATCTCTACTAAAAATACAAAAATTAGCTGGTTGTGGTGGCGCATGCCAGTAGTCCCAGCTGCTGGGAGGCTGAGGCAGGAGAATCACTTGAACCCGGGAGGCAGAGGTTGCAGTGAGCCGAGATTGCGCCACTGCACTCCAGCCTGACTACAGAGCAAGACTCTGTCTCAAAAAAAGAAAAAAGAAAATAAACATAAACATCTTTTCAGACTTACAAATTACGTAGCTTAAGTAATTTAATTATATTTAATTTCTTACAAGATTTCAGTAATATTGGCAAACTGTTAGCTGATTTGACAGTATTAAATTCATGACGTACATATTATGCATTTGGCATTTGGTTCTCAAAGAACATCAAGGTCACTATATTTTTTTTCAGTGAATATTAGGCCTTCTTATAGTAATACATAAATAAACTCTCCTTTTATTTGTAGGAGCCCCTCAATAGTGAAGATGATGTGAGTGATGAGGAAGGACAGGAACTCTTTGACACAGAAAATGTTGTTGTATGCCAATATGATAAGGTAAGGATGTCATCTTCAGATTACTGATGTTATTTGTGTTGTAATTTCTTCCCTACGTTAATTCTTTCTGCCTTATTGAAACATTTGCACAGCTGATTCATACCTCTTAAATTCATTATGAATAGTATGAAAACACTGTTAGAGTTTTGTGGATTATTTTAATAGAATGAAAGATTAATTTCTTAGCATTACATTTGAAAAATAAGTTATGAATGAAATGAAAAGAGCTATGATCTTTTTCTATTTAGATAGTCTTTCAACTTGTAAGCAGAGTAAACAGCCACTTTGAGGTTGTCCTTTATGGTAATAGCTCACTCAATGAGATAGTTCTGTTTTCTGTTTAGCCTCAACTATCTCAAAACTAGAAGGGTTCAATTGAATCTCTATAACTGTTATTATTAAGGAGAACACTCAGGCAATGAACAGTACTAAAAACAGATACATTTTTACTGAAAATCATTTAAAATATTATTTAACTTTGCTGTAGTTTGCTCACATTAAGGAATTTTTAAACCAGATACCGTGAAAACTAGCCATTGATTCCTTATGTTCTTAATTCCTAAACAGGGTGCTGCTTTCTAAGTATTTTTGTTATATCTATTTGTATTACTTCTGAGATTTTTGTTTTTAAGACATTTAAATTGGAATACATTTTTTTAACTGCAATCATTAAATTTATAATACAGCAAATATTACGTTGCATTTATAATTTTAGTAGAGATCTTTACCAAATGATGAAAATTCTAACAGAAGCTTATTTATTTAACATTTGTAGAGTGCAGAAATGTACCAGACACTATTCTAGGCCCTGGAGATGTAGTTATGAACATGTAAAATTCGTGCCCTGCATGAAGTTTCCTTTATAGATGAAGAAAATCTTAATTCTGTTGCCTTTATGGAAATGAATGTGATAAATAGCCATGCTTACTTCAAACAGATCTATAGGGAGAATGCCAGTACTATGGATCTTATTTGCTAATAAAAAGGTGGAGTTAGACTAGTTTTTTACCAGTGAAGTTACAGAATAAAGACAGTAAGGTCATTGAGAGTTTTACAGCGTTCATTTTTGTGCATAATGACTTCTGAGAGACTGTTTTTAAAACCATATACCATGCGCATTATAACAAGTGTAATTTCTGTTAGATACACATAGAGCAAGACTGAGGTTAAAACAAAAGATACCATTAAATCTTTATTGTTAGGAAGTCTCAGAGGATCTCCTTGCAACCAAATTATCCAGAGCACAATTTCATGATGAGATGTCAGATTTATCAGGCAAGAGAGGACCTTTGTTTTAGCCTGACTGAAGAATATACTTCTAAGTGTCTTCCTACTTTAAGACAATGGTTGTATTCTCCTTTGGCACAAACTGTACTTATAATAGTTTAAATGTTAAAATTGGTTTGTTTTGCTCCCAGAGACATTACTTTAGTGTTTTAAATTAATAAGTGGAAAATAGCTCTAAATAGTGTGCTGAATGATAAATAATTTTAAAATTTGCAGAGGTCTAATTTTGAGAATCAAATGAGTTGCTCTGAAGATTGGAGGGGAGTGGTGACTTGATGTCTTTAGCCAATAGTAAAGAATAGCAGTGTTCTGTGACTGCATAAAGTGAGGTTGGATATTGTTTGAGCCAGCTTGAATTTCAGGAATGTAGTTTTGAAGCCTAAACTTTAGAATGTCAACAACGAGTCAATTTTAGAAGAGATCATAGAAGGATTAATAAAGCTTGTATTGCCAATCAAATCAGAATCTTAGTTAAATGCTAATAATATGGCAGAGTTCTTGCTTACATGTGGGTGGATAAGGGCTGATACAGCATTTGGCGAAAATAGCATCAGATGTAGGTAAACTTGCTTTAACACACTTTTAATTAGGAAATTTAAGAGGGCTTTCTCTTGGCTTTAAGAACATTCCCTCACGAAGGGCTTAGGGCCAGTAAATGGATTGCTTTTTTAGTTGTGACTTTGTACTTCTATTAATATAAAAATATTTATCATTTATTACCCAATATGACTTCAGTGTTGACTGTGTGGATTATTTGGCCCATGAAACTTTCCTACATTTATTTTTTGCAAATTGTCCTGTCCTGTGACAAAATGCAGTCAATTTCTTTACTTGTCTGTAGAATCTCTATTTCCTAGCTAGTCATCACTTTCTTGTTTTTGGCTAGTTAAGCCCACTGTCTTTCTGGTTGGAAATACATTTATATACATGTTTGTAGGATAAATACTACTTTATAGGAAATCAAAGAAAAAGGGGAGACAGAGGTCTTTTCATGCAACAAATACTTACTGTTTATGGTGTCCCTGGGCACTATTCTTGGAGCTTGAGATACACTAGTGATCAAAACAGAACAGTCCCTGCCGTTGGGAAGCTTACTCCAGTCAGGGGAGATAGATGCTAAAACATAATAAATTAGGATTTATTTATTTATTTAAAACATAATAAAAGATTAATGTATTATGTTAGAAGCTGATAATTGGTATGGAAAAATAAAGATCAGGGAAAGAGGACAGGTTTGGTTCCAGTTTTAAATAGGATAGTCATAATAGGTCTTTGGAGAAAATGACATTTTAGCAAAGACTTGGAAAGAGTTAGCCCTGTTGTCTGGTGGCAGAGTCTGTTGTATGTGAGGAATGGCGAGGAGGCCTGTGTGGCTGGACTGGAGTGAGGGAAGGGGAGAGTACAGTAGTAGGTGGAGAGGTAGAGGTAAGGGAAGGCGGATGGTAAGGATTTTGTAACGGCATGGCTGTTACTCTTAAGTGAATTAGAATGTTATTGGAAGGTTTCAGTGAGACAAATGATATTAACTGATTTAAATTTCGAAAGGATTACTTTGCTTTCTTTATAGAGAGCAGAATATGAGGAGGAAGCAGAGGTTGCTGAAACAAGGAAACTGTTTAGGGGGATATTATAATAATTCAAATGGGAGATAATGGTGACTCAGCCTATGGTGATGGTATTAAAGTTGGTGAGAACTAGGTGGATCTTGGATTTGTTTTGAAGGAAGAGTGTTAACAAGATTTCCTGACTCTGAGATGTGTGGTAGAAAAGAAAGGAACCAAGAATGACTCGCAAGATTTTTTGATGAGGATTCTGAAAGAGGGATGGTGATACCATCAGTTCAGATGAGGAAAAGCTGCATGTGGAGCTGGTGGGACATGCCAAGTCTGGTATGTCTGTTAGACATTCAAGTCATCAATCTTAAGATGCTACATTTAGCATTTACGTAATGTATTTAAGACCAGAGGTATAATTAGCTCTTAGTCCAGCAGTCTCTGCCCTACCTGCTGTTTTACCTTTATTGTGCTTTGTTTTGCTTTAATAAGTAAGAAAAGTTTGAATCCAGAAGAAGAACATGAGAGTGGTTTCCAAATAAGATGAAGGTTGTTTGATTGAGTGATTTTTTTTTTTTTTTTTTAAGTCTCAAAAAGCAGAGCTGGGATCAATAAATGGAAGTTGGAGAAGCAGATTTCAGTAAAGTTAAACTCTGAAAGATTTTACAAGAGAGCTGTTCCAAAAAGGAATAACTTAATTTGAAATTCTTTGCTTACTGTTTCTAATCATATTTAAGCAGACACTGCACAACCATTTGCCAGGAATATGTCATAAAGAATGTTTGCACTGGGAGGTTAGGCCATGGAATTTTAGGAGTGAGATCTTGGAAAATATCTGTACCTGGCTGGGCGTAGTGGCTCACACCCATAATCCTATCACTTTGGGAGGCTGAGGTGGGCGGATCACCTGAGGTCAGGAGTTCAAGACCAGCCTGGCCAACCTGGTGAAACCCATTTCTACAAAAATACAAAAATTAGCCGGGCGTGATGGTGAGTGCCTGTAATCCCAGCTACTCAGGAGGCTGAGGCAGGAGAATCACTTGAACCTGGGAGTGGGAGGTTGCAGTGAGCTGAGATCGCACCATTGCACTCCAGCTTGGGCGACAGAGTGAGACTCTGTCTCAAAGAAAAAGAAGAAAAGGAAAATATCTGTACCTGTTGAGCGTTTCTGCATTATTATATGAAACAGACTGATTTAGTAAAAAGTACTGGACCAAGACTTGAAAATCATGGTTGTCACTTAGTAGCAGTATACCTTTGGTCAAGCCATTGAACCCTATCCAAGCTGTCATTTCTTCTTCTGAAAATGAAAGCCTGAACTAGTTGATTTTTTTTTTTTTTTTTTTTTAGGTACCTTTAGATCATAGAATAGGGAGAACCATGGGGCCTTCTTTGCAGAAGATGTGGAACTTGAATTGAGCATTAAATAATTAGTGTGACTTACTGGGAAAAGAAAGAAAGGTCACTTCAGTTCATTAAGTTTTACAACTCCTCTCCCCCACCAAATCCATGGAATTACAAACAACTAAGGACTATAAGTGAAGGCAAAGATGGGAGTGCCCAGAGCCTGCCCTTCAGCTCTTTTTGTTTAACTGTGGATGTACATAGTTTTTGAAATCTGCTGTAAGTGACTGGATGATTAGCATCCTTTAGATGTATTTTTAAAATACTGCTATGTATAAGGTTCCACGTTAGGTCTTGAGAGCGCTATAAGGAGTTTTATTTTGGTAGAAGAAGTAAGTCCATAATTGTATTACTTACAAATAATGTAAGAAATGTCAGTGAAAATACCATTGGGAATTTAACAGTGGAAAAGAATAGTTTTAGCTGGTTAAGATTTGGGAAAACTTTGTGGAGGATAGTCTTTTTGAGGTAGACCTTGAAAATATATATGCAAACCTGGTAGAGAGATAAGACATTTTGTAAAGAAATATTTTTAAACTATTTTAATGAACACAAGTACTAAAAGCTATAAAATAGTAATAATTACAGATAAATTTGTTTTTAAACCCACCTAGTGAGGTTTTTTTTTTTTTTTGGTGTGTGTGTGTTTTTGTTTTTGTTTTTTGGTGAAATTAAACTTTATTAAGAAACCAATTTTTAGGCCAGGTGCTGTGGCTCACGCTTGTAATCCCAACACTTTTGGAGGCTTGAGGCAGAAGGATCACATGAGGCCAGGAGCTCGAGCCCGGCCAGCACAACATAGGGAGACCCTGCCTCTGCAAAAACAAAATAAACCAATTTGTAAATACAATACTGTAAATACTGTTTTGTTGAGGGGGGGGGGTGTGTGGGTGTGTGTGTGTGTGTGTATGGATCTTTTGTTACTTGTTTTCTCTGTTTTCTGATAGTATCTTAATTTTTTAAATTTTGTTTTCGTTTAGATACACAGAAGTAAAAACAAATGGAAATTTCATCTCAAGGATGGCATTATGAATCTTAATGGAAGAGATTATATATTTTCCAAAGCCATTGGAGATGCGGAATGGTGAAGAGTTGCTTTTTTTCTTTTATAAATAAAAGAAACTTAAAAAAAGTTTAAAGTGGACAGTTCGAAACTTGGGGCATATGCCAACCAAAACTTCATTTCTGCATGTCAGAAAAGTGCAGTAGAAGCAAAGCTACTGGAACAAAGATAGACCTTGACAACATAGACACTACTTACTGGCAAGCCATGGAACTGTAGCACCTGGGGTTGTTGGGTGGGAGGGTTGGGATTTTGTGTAGGAAAACCATAATTGTTGATTTTAAATACAGGTACCCGCCACCGGTAATTAGCATGTAAAGCTTTGTCTATATTCCTTCCTCCAACTTGGGTTCAATCAGAAGATACTTGTTGGAATGAACTGAAGAAACTTCGGTTTTGATAGATTGAACTGAAACTGCTTATTGTATGTGGTGATATTTGGTAAAAGTTGCGTGTGAGCTTTTTACAAAAGGGTAAGAATTGTGTTGAATTTTAATTCACTTGTATAAGAAAACAATTTAAAACTCTCATAATAGGTCTTAAATATTTTTACTTGCTATTCTCCCTCAGTGATATATACCTCTTCCTTTCCAGCTTTATGAAACATCTATTTAAGATTTAAAGTTATCAGTGATCATAGTTTGGAGATAAAATTTGACCCAGGAATGAATATTTATTTTAATTAGGTTTTCATACTTATTAAATGTAATTAAAGACTTGGGTCTTGTCTGAGTTCGGTGGAATTGAAACGACAACTTTAATTTCCTTACAGAAAAACTTAATTTGTTTCTTTTAGTGCCACACCTTAAAAAGAAACCCCAAACTAGCTCCTCAGGAATATAGTTTTATTTTGCAAGCATACCATCTAGCTGAAACTGTATACACATGAATATATGTAGACTTTTCCTGTTGGGCTGAAGTGTGTGCTTATAAATGTGTTTAGTTTTTAAGCTAAACATCCAGTAAACAGTCTGTGCATTGATTAGCATAGGGCAGGTGGTGAGGACCTGGATTTTTATTAAACAATTTAGTAATTATAAAAGTTTCTTGTGTTTACTAGTAAAGAATCTTAAAAATCTATTCTAATTCAACAAGTTTTTAAAATCAACTTTGTAATTTGAGGGGAAAATTTGGGGGGAAGAGGTGGGTGGGCCACTAAGTTACCTCTCTTTCATTTGGTGGCCCTTCCAGGCCATTGAAAATAAAGACGTTGGCTCCAGTTTGCACATCGGGAAGAAAGCATAGAAATTTGACTTGTATATTAAAAATAATAGAAATGTAATATGTATATTAAGAATGCATAGGTCTGTATTCTGTAAGGGGCTCTGAAGAACAATATGGCACTGCTGTGTTCAGTGTGAATTCGCTGCCTGGGAGAACTGCAGGAATGCTTGTCTTCACCATTGTGTTCTTACAACGAATTCAACTTTCCATGGTTTATCTTGACAAAATTTACATGTGTTTAGGTTACTTGTATATTGATATATTTTTTTAATCTTCAGTTTTTGTCTTCCTTTTGCCTTTGTGTTTTCAGAAGTAACACATAAACACTTTTTAAAGTACATTACAAAGAAGAAAACTGTGAGCTATTATATAGTGTTTTTTTTTTTTTGTTTTGTTTTTTTTTTTTTTTTTTTTTTTTGAGACGGAGTCTCGCTCTGTCGCCCAGGCTGGAGTGCAGTGGCCGGATCTCAGCTCACTGCAAGCTCCGCCTCCCGGGTTCACGCCATTCTCCTGCCTCAGCCTCCCGAGTAGCTGGGACTACAGGCGCCCGCCAGGTCGCCCGGCTAGTTTTTTGTATTTTTAGTAGAGACGGGGTTTCACCGTGTTAGCCAGGATGGTCTTGATCTCCTGACCTCGTGATCCGCCCGTCTCGGCCTCCCAAAGTGCTGGGATTACAGGCTTGAGCCACCGCGCCCGGCCTAGTGTTTCTTTTTTAACACAAATCTTTTAACTTTAAAAAAAGGCAAACATTTTTTTTTCAACTTCCCACCCAGCTTACCACCTTGATCTGTTTAAATTATGTTCTAAACTTTGGTGTAAATGGTGGTGTCTAGCATGCTAGTAGTTAGATTTTATTTAGCTGCCATAACTTGGTAATACAGTTTTTATTTTGACTATATTAATTAGTTTTTTGAGGGGAAGTTTGTTTATTCTGCGACTCTCAAAGCACACAGAGTTTTTAGAATATATATTATTGTTAATGAGACTGAGAGAAGAGGAAATGGGAGGGAGTAACATCACAGAAGTCCTGTTGTTCAACTGTTCTTCAATATAGTTGCTAGTAGGTTTGTATTTACTCAATAAAGAAGTCAGTGACCTGAACTACCTATAAAAATTCAGCAGTGCTGCAGTATTGCTTAAGTGAAACCCTTGGGCTATCTAGTAGTTTTTATGCTACTGAAACTTGGATTACTGTATGATATTCAGCTTGTCTTGGGCCCTCTATGTAGACATTCATATTCATAGTAGCATTGTTTACTGGCCTGTTTTTGTAACTTTATTTTTCAAATATTAACAACCACTGCTTTCAGAGTAGTTATTTTGTTATTTTTGAAGCAGGAAATAACCATTTGTATTTGCACCTGTGTATTGCATATTAATTATGGTATACTTGGCAAATGCTTTTCTTTTACCTATGAAAATTCTGAAGGCTGGTCCAAGAAGCTACATTGCATACCAAATTGTGCTCTTATATATTATTTACATTGTGTCCTTTTTAATCAAATAGCATGTTTTAGTTTTATTATAGTAGCTTTTGCTGTAAGAATGTCACTTGCTTATCTTTTATTGTACTTGAATTCTTAATCATGCTTTTAACATTGTATTTAACAAATCATTTCGTATTAGGTTCCATTGAAATGTCATTCCTTTGAAAAGGCAAGGGATTTCCACTTTCAGAATTTTAAAATGAAAGTAGCATGTTTATCTAAAGGCAGAAAATAGTTCAGACTTGGTACTATGAAAATAAGTAATGGTTTCTGGAGAGGATTTGTTTAGATTTGCACAGATGGTGATGGCACCTTTTACTTTAAAAAATTAACATTAATCAACAGTACTAAAGAAAATTTACCCAAAATTACAAGATAAAACATGGAAATGTGTGCCTTTCAGTATACAAACTCTTGCTTGGTGGTCATTTGTATAATCAGACCATTTGAATGCCTGAGAGCATGTTTAATTTCTGTGGAGTGCCACATAATGGCTAAAACAACTCTTTAATGTGCAATTAATTTCTAGAGTAAAATGTCTGTTATATGAGGGGGATCTTTATATTGGGTGTTTCTATTTTTTAAATGTTCACATTTCTTTCTGTTAATTAAAATGCCATCATAATGTCACATTTACACTGTTGTCTCTTTTAAAAGGAAAGCCACTCTGTTGTTCTAAGATTACATCAAGACTTGAGCAGTGTGTAGTAATTAAAATGTATGCTTGATGAGCATAATAGATTCTGGTTTTAGGAAATAACATATAGCTTTTATATGAGTATTTTCTTTTGTTATAGTGAAAATCAAAGATTTTTTTTTTCCTGGCTTTTATGGAGGAATGAAAAGAGTTGTCTCCCTCTAAGAGTAATTTTTGATTCTCATAGCAATAATGTCACCATTCTTACCAGAGGGTGAATACCCCTTGTATAGGAAAGCAGACGTAATTTCCTCTTGGGAGTTCTCTTTATGACTTAGCATTTTCTTCCACTTGAGAAAATTCCTGTTTTTCCGATTATTTCATATTGAACTTTTTTTTGAGCTTTTGTGCAATGTAATAGTTTATTGATCCATCTTTGTACATTTTCATTTTATTTCATGTCTTTCTTCCACCTACCTGTCAGAATCAGCTATAGCAGATTTTGAATTCTTTAGTAAAAAATAGTTGCTTTATTTGTTTCCTCATGAGTTTGTTAAATAGCTTTGCATTTTAGTCCTCTATTATGCTATGGAAATTACTATGAAGTTTATGTTCTTCCCTTTTTAAGCCTGCCTTACTCTGTCTTTTGTCATTGTCTATGGTTTAATGAAGAACACACCAAACTAACATTTTTGTTTATTTTGAGGAACAAAAAAACTTTTTCTCTTCTCTTTTAAGGGAAGTTATTACACATTGAGTTAGTAACTACTCTTTCAGTCAAAGTTCCTTAATAAGTCCAGTCTGCATCAGGACTATGATTTGGGGGGCAGGGCTAATCCTTTTTGCTGTTCTGCGCTACTATTGTCAACTGCTGTTGTACATACTGTTATGTGTAATGGCGTAAATATATTTATTATGTTTGTAAAATTCATTGCAGATCAAGGTTGCTCTTCTGTGATATATGGGATATTATGTTTTAAAGACCATCTTGGAATACAATTAGAGAACTTAGTATTTTGATGTACTAAGACCTATTTTAAGTTTAATATTCTACCTTTGCAAAAACTTTAATTAAAGATGTTATTTAAAAAAAGCAATGTTGCTTGCTTTGCTTACTAGTATATGGCATTGTTATAGATAATTGAATAAAATACAATTTAGAAAGGAAAATGCTTTACATTGTTATGAGAATTCCATTTAACAACAAAAAGATGCTAAATTCTGTACCTTACAGATAAGTAGGTTGAGATGTCAATTTGAATTAGTAAACTGTTGCAAATTATTAATAGTAGCTTTTAAAAAGTTGTATTTTCCAGGCACACAGGAATTTAGGTTGGGCAAATTCACATTAACAAATTATAACTAAAAATTGGTATAATTAACATTGTTTTTAAAAATAAAGATTACTCCTTGTGAAATATTAATAATTAACATATTGTATTAAATGAGTATTTCTACCCCAAAGTATAGATTACTTAGGATAAAAACATTGTTATTTCTCTGTTTAGCCAAACCACTTCCTCTTAGTTCAGAGGTTATAAATAATTGCATATTAGGAGAATTGGGTTACTGAGGTTTGTATTGCATATTGAATTTATTTTGTGTTATTTTAGAAGATACTAAATAATTAGGTATTTTAATTTTATAGTTAATTCAGCTGAATCATTAAGAACCTCACCTTTTTGTATTTTTTTATCCTGTTAACAGACTATCTAGAAAACATGCAAATTTTAACTATTAACATAATCATAATAAAGTTATCTTATTTATTGCCAGCAAATCTTGTATTTTGCAGTTTAATTCAAGCTCCTGCTTTGATTAAGCTTAAGCTTTTGGCTTTTGTTTTTCCATCTGTAAAATGACAAGATTTTGAGGATGAAATGAGGTTTGATGCATGTAAAGCTCTTAGGCTGGTGCCTAGTACACGGTCAGCACTCAGATGTCACAATTATTTGCTTAATTTCATAATTATTTGCATAATTTAAAATTACTTGTGAACCGGAAAAAACGATCAAAAGTAGCAAAAACAAATTGAGAGTCAGTGAAAGAGTTTATTACAACCAAACAAGCCTGGGAGGGTAAGTTGGTGAAACAATGCATCTGGTTACAGCGGAAAGTGTCAGAAGGAAGAAAATTGAGTGCTGGGTATGGGAGAGGGGTAATGAAACAATGGGAGGGCTTTTAAGCTCCCTCTCTTCCCCCTGCCAAAAAAACTCTAGATTATATGTCTAAATAAGTCAAATTTTCTGAAAGCTAAAACTATGATAGAACTATCATTTTAAAAATTGATTTTTCCAAATATTAATGGAGTCTGTCCAGTTCATTTAGGGAAGAAAACAGTTGTCAAACATTGAAGATACGGATACATCACTCTGATTCTCACAATGTCTCCTCCACTTTGAAAAAGGGCATTGACTTCTCTGTGTTGACAGACCCTCCATGATGATGCATAGGTTAGGGTGGCATTGCTGAATGGGGCAAGTAGGACCAGGAAAACTAAAGTTCACCCCGGTTAGTTGCAAGAGATGAAGAGAGTAAAGGTTTTTTGGTTTTTTTGGTTTTTTTTTTTTTTGAGACTGTGTCTTGCTCTGTCACCCAGGCTGGAGTGCAGTGGCACTGTCTCAGCTCACTGCAAGCTCCGCCTCCCAGGTTCACGCCATTCTCCTGCCTCAGCCTCCCAAGTAACTGGGACTACAGGCGCCCGCTACCATGCTTGCCTAATTTTGTTTTTGTATTTTTAGTAGAGACAGGGTTTCACCGTGTTAGCCAGGATGGTCTCGATCTCCTGACCTCGTGATCCATACGCCTTGGCCTTCCAAAGTGCTAGGATTACAGGCGTGAGCCACCATGCCCACCTGAGAGTAAAGCTCTTTAGAGCTGTTTACCTTCAGCAGAGATGCACAAGGGACATTTGTTGTTTTGGCTTCTCAGTGTCAGAATACCCTTCCTGTCTTGCTTCATACCAAGAAGAATGGAGGGTAATACATACCTCTTTATGGAAGTAGAATAGTCACCCATCACTGGATCCAGAAACGGACCAAAATCTTGAGAGGTGGTCAAACTGATGCTTACACTCAGGACTTTGAGTCTTAAAAGCATGAAACAAAGTTGCAGGAATAGAGGTCCTATATATGTTCAGGTCTGGTGGTGTGATAGTGACTGGGGCAAGAGGGCTGTTGGCAACCTCCTGAGCAGACTTTTGCTGCAAACTACTGTACCCTTCCAATCCCTTTTCTGCTTAAAATAATCAGTCTGTTTCTATTGTTTGCAACCAAGAAAGAAAAGCATTATTCATGCAAAGTATGTCTTAAGAATCACATTTTCCTTGTGGGAGTCTTTTGCCTTCACAATTAGCCCTTTCTTCCCATTAGGCATTCAATACCCTATTCAAAAATCTTCAGTGAATTACCAAAATAGCAATACTTGTAATATCAGCATCACAATTGTGGTTGGCTGATTACCTTGGAACATAAAGGAGTTTGTTACATTTAAGCCCATTGTATATTGTCATTCATGTATTCTGCAAATACTTGGGTACCTACTATGTGTACCGTGACTAGACCCATATTCAAACCCAGTACAGTCTTCATGAAGTGATTGGTAGAATTGGCAGAGTCCCTTCAAGATTCTTCATCCCTTGCATAGCCTCTCTGGGGGGCCAATCTGGGCCTCAGTGGATGAGGCCACTGGAGGTCCATTTGTAGGATTTGAAAGAGCACAGAGACTCCAAAGTCCTTGACATCTTCCTGAACCTTGTTCTAGCACAAGTCTGCTTTGATCTACTTTCCAAGACTTCCTCTCCTCCTTGGTGTGAAATATATAAGGACCCTGTGCTCTGTCTTGAGCTGGCACTCAGTTTTTAAGTTCTACGTTATAAAGAGGGTATGTGCTATATGTACTTAGTGTTATTTTCGTGTTCTTGAAGCTTCCTTTTTGACATGCTCCATGTGTTCTGGAGCCTTTCCATAGAATTCGTCTCCCACAACCAAGAGTTCCTGTTCTCAAGGAGGGCATTACAGGTAGAAGAAGGACACTGAAAGATTTTAGACACAGCTTTTGTGGAACAGAGAGAAGTGTTTGGAAATACTGGTTTTGAAGTATGCAGCAAGTATGAAGAAGAGGGGGATGGGAACTTGGAATAAATACTTGTTGAGTGCCAAATGCATTGTCCGTTTTTTCAAACACACACAGTACCCTTGAGGGTAGTTATTTTTATCTTCATTTTACAGATGAGTTGATGGAGCTTTGTGTGGAGGCCAAGTAATTTGCCTAAGGCCACACAGCAAGACCATAGTTTGAAGCTAGGGCAGATTGGCAGAGTGAGGTCAAGATACTCCATCCCTAGCTTAGGATGGGATGGGTCTTTTCACCTCAGTTTCCAGGAACGAATGGTTTCCATCTTAGATACTGTTAATAAGAGGCTGTGGCCTTGCAGCAACCTGGTCTCTTGTTTCTATTCAGAGGAGATATTCTGTCTGTACTCACCACTCTGAAAAGACAGACAAATAAAAACACTGGCTGGGACCATGACAGCAAAGTCCTGAAGAGTCATTCAGTGAAGACTTGGGGATTGGCAAAATAGTCAGTTCTGTTTTTACCCTCTCCTAATAGTTCAATGAGTTAAAGGAAAAGAATGTTTCCACACACACACACACAAATCAGTATGTTTGTTTGCCTGAAGGAAATCTGTTTAGCCTCACCTCATATCACTTCTCTTCTGGTGAATCTGATGGTGAAATAAGTTTATTCCTAAGAGAGCTCCCTAATGCAATTAAAGTGAGCATGGCTTCTACGGGTTTCATGGCAGGATGCAGCAAGAATATAGAAACTTGGAGACAAATGTCCTGTGGTGGTGGTTATAGTCTGAGTGTTTCTACTCCCCCAAATTCATATGCTGCAATTCTAACCCAAGGTGATGATGGTATTAGAAGAGGATGTCTTTGGGCAGTGAGGGCATAATGCACTTATGAAGAGACTCAGAGAGCTAGCTAGCCCCTTCCACCATGTGAGAGTGCAACAAGGAACAGACTCGCACCAGGCACCAAATCTACTGGCCCCTTGATCTTGGACTTCTCAGTCTCCAGAACGGTGAGACATAGATGCCAATTGTTTAGAAACTACCAATTTCATGGTATTTTGTTACGGCAACCTAAACTAAGACAGTTACTGAAAACCCCCACTTTAAATATGTGAGCATGGGAGCCCACATTGCTGGACAGCCTCATGGTAAAGCTGTCAAATCCTGCTCTTGGCATATTTTGCCGTAGTGTTGTGCCCAGGGAGGGGGGCAGTCAGTCCTGGGGGACGGGCAATAAGGAAGTGAACTGCTGGCCAAAAATATAAACACAATCATAATTAAATTGATTAAATTTAGTGTGCATTTTATTACTACCACATGCCAGCAATCCTAAACTATGTCAATGATAGAACACCTTTCCATAAGACATGATTTTTTTTGTTCTAACTGGTCTAATTGTTACAGTTATTGTTGAGTGTTTTTCCTTTTTTTTTTTACTGTGATGAAATATATGTAAAAGTTACCATTTTAGCCATTTTTAAGTGTACGGTTCAGTGGCATGAAACACATTAATGTTTAGTTTTAATAAAATATTTGTTAACTTCATTTTTTTTTACCTTTCACATACATGAAATAAGTCAATCACAAAAAGATAAATACTACGTAATTCTACTTAAATGAGGTTATCTACAGTGATCAAATTCTTAGAAACAAAAAGTAGAATGGTGGTTACCCCTGGCTGGAGAAAGCAGGAAATGATAAATTGTTCAATGGATATAGAGATTGAGTTTTGCAAGATGAAAAAGTTCTGGAGATCTGTTGTACAACTGTGTGAATGATCTTAACTACTAAACTGTACAGTTAAAATTGGGTAAGATGGTACATTTTATGTTGTGTGTGTTTTTTGTTTTTACTACAGTAGTAAAAGAAGAAAAGCTTGTTATTACTATTATTATTTTGAGACATCATCTTGCTCTGTTACCCAAGCGGCAGTGCAGTGGCATGATCATAGCTCACTGCAGCCTCAGCCTTCGGGCTCAAGTGATACTCCTTCCTCAGCCTCCACAGGAGCTGGGACTACAGGTATGTACCACCACAACTGGCTAATTCTTTATTTTTTAGTAGAGATTAGCTTTTGCTATGTTGTCCAGGCTAGTCTCAAACTCCTGGGTCAAGCAATCCTTCCACCTCGGCCTCCAAAAGTATTGGGATTACAGGTGTGAGCCATTGAGCCTGGCCTACATATTTTTTTAGTGAATGTTGTGTTCAGTGTGGAAGTTAATTCAGACAACTCCCAGTTATATAGTCAGACCCCAACATGAGGGCACAGCCACATTAGTTTGTTTCTAAAGTAGATTCTTGTAGGTTTAGAATTGTTTCTGCTCACTTATGGCTCAGCTCACGCCTCCAACTTCTGTGGTAGTATCTATTTCTGTGTTTAAGTAGTAGAATAAAAAGGAAGAGTTGGAGCACAACAGCTGTAAGGAAAGAAACAAAATTTAGTTCTTCAATTACATCCTTCTATGTGACCACTGGGAATTTTTATTTCTGCTTAATTATGAAACAAATGCATGGACTGTGAAGTGCGATCATTTTGTTTGGTAAATGCAAATTTTAGTCCGTACATGAAATACATTCATTTCATTTAGTGATTATTACTGAAAATAATTGTGTCATATACGAGAGAAAGAAGTATTAAGAAATGAAATGTTCTGGATGTCAAATATGCTAAAACCTGGAAATCAGAGAATCAGAATCAGATCCTATTCTTTTTTTCTTTTTTTTTTTTTTGAGACAGAGTCTCGCTCTGTCACCCAGGCTGCAGTGCAGTGACGCCATCTAGACTTACTGAAACCTTTGCGTGAAACCTCCACCTCCCAAGTTCAAGTGATTCTCCTGGTTCAGCCTCCTGAGTAGCTGGGATTATAGGCATCCACCACCACACCCGGCTAATTTTTGTATTTTCAGTAGAGACAAGTTTTCACCAAGTTGGCCAGGCTGGTCTCGAACTCCTGACCTCAAGTGATCCACCGACCTCGGCCTCCCAAAGTGCTGGGATTTCAAGTGTGAGCCACCATGCCTGGCCAGATCTTATTCTTTAATTATTTGAAAACAAACATTTTATTAACTACAGAAATAGTGGCATGGTGGAGAAAGCATGAGCTTTAGAATTGGATAGACTTGAATATGAATTCAGGCTCCACTCTCTCCTTGGCAGACCTTGGACAAGGCATTTAAGTGCTTTGTCTGTTAAACAAGGATAACAGTACCTCCCTTGTAAGGATGTTTTTGCCATGAATAAGGAGTGCAGAGCGCATAGCACAGGTTTAAGCACAGAGCAGGCGTGCCATGGGCTAGTGCATTAGTTTCCTATGGTTGCCATAACAAATGACCACAAACTGGGTGGCTTAAAACAATAGAATAAATTTTGGTTCTTTGTCTTCTCTTCACTACTTGGTTCTAAGAACTGGTTAGGCTTCAGAAGCTGCTCAATTTCTGTATTTTCTTGCTCCTAGGTCTTAGCAACAGAAATGAAGTTTATGAACGGGAATGGCTTCACTGCATATGAGGAGGTCTTTTTTTTCTGATGAACTCTGGACTTAAGGGAACACATGGGGAGAAGGTGAGAACTCTGGAGGGAGATGCTGTCCCTAAGTGAGGAAGTTTAAGGGAAAGGAATAGATCCCTGACAGGTTATAAGCATATTCAAGAAAATGATGAATTAGAGTGAGAAGCCAGGTGGCCCAGTCAAGTGCTAAGTGGAAAGATAAGGACTTCACCTCTCTTGTATGAATTTTGCTGAACATTTTGCCACCTTTTGCTAAGCTTTTCTTTTGAGCTTTAAAGCACTCATTATGAATTGTTCTGACTCTGGCCTTGGCAGAAAAGGTTTTGTTTTGCAACCAGCCAGGCACAACCAACCCTACTGATATCATTGCTATTTCTTTTCATAAAGGAGTAGAATAAGGAAGCCACAGCTCTGTGATTTGGCATAAGATTTCAATTTGCCTCTCATCCGGACCTGGACATTGGGAGGAGGAGTGGGGTTGGTGGAAAGGGAGGAAGGGTCATAGCCATTGCCAGTGCTATTAATGATCTGATCTGGAACAAGGGATCTTTGTCAGAGTGGGTCTGGGGTGGAAGAAAGAAAAGTTACTCTCCATTGACCATCAGCCTTGCTCCTTGTTGCTTAAAGAGGAGTGAAAGAAAGGGAACTGCGGCAGGACCTCTCAGACAGCATGCAGCTGCTCTGAAACAGGGAGTAGACTTGTAGCTGTCCTCTCTCAAGCTCAGTTTTTGAACTGCACTCCAGGATGGCAGGGCCAAATGCCATGGCTGTTGCTTGGTGTTGCTATACTTTAGTCTTTCATTTGGCAGAGAGGAGCAGAAAGCTTGGGAGTTACCTGTCTGAAGCACCTACTCATAGTAAGGACTCTTAGTTGCATGGTACAGGAACCCAACTCAATCTGGCTTGAGCAAAAATAGAAATGTAGTGACTCACTGAACTGCAATACCAGTTTCAAGCAAGACTGGAAAACAAGTTTAACTGAAGTTATCATGGTGCTCTTTCTAGCTACATCTCTTAGCCCAGCTTCACTTTAAGCTTTAATCTCACATTTGTCTACCCTTGACAGACCCTTAATGCTTCAAAAGAAGATGGTGGCTACCCATGACCCTGCATACATATCCTTAAAGTTTGTGAGCCAAGAGAATTTCTTATTTTAATTTTCTATTTTGAAACTTTTGTTGAAGTGCACCAATTGGCCTGGCTTGGACCTGTGGACAATCCTTGGAATAATCACTGTATTTGAAAGAGTGTAGGTTCATAATTGTATTAGTTCATTATCACACTGTTATAAAGAACTAGCTGAGACTGAGTAATTTATAAAGAAAAGAGATTTAATTGACCCACAGTTCTGCATGGCTGGGGAGGCCTCAGGAAACTTACAATTGAGCAAGGTGCGTCTTACTATAGTGGAAAAGGAGAGAGTGAAGTGGGCAGTGCCACACTTATTTTATTATTTATTTTTAAGTTCCAGGGTACATGTGCAGGATGTGCAGGTTTGTTACATAGGCAAACGTGTGCCATGGTGGTTTGCTGCACCTGTCAACCCATTGCCTAGGTATTAAGCCTAACATGCATTAGCTCTTTTCCCTAATGCTCACCCTCCTGCCTTCCCCTGGCAGGCCCCAGTATGTGTTATTCCCTTCCCATGTTTCCATGTGTTCTCATTGTTCAGCTCCCCCTTATAAGCGAGACTAAGCAGTGTTTGGTTTTCTGTTCCCACATTAGTTTGCTGAGGATAATGGCTTCCAGCTTCATCCATGTCCCTGCAAATGAGATGATCTCATCCTTTTTATGGCTGCATAGTATTCTGGAGTGTGTGTGTGTATATATATATGTGTGTATATGTGTGTGTGTGTGTGTGTGTATATATATCTCACATTTTCTTTATCCAGGCTATCATTGATGGGCATTTGGGTTGATTGTACCATACTTTTAAACCATGAGATCTCGTGAGAACTCACTCACTATCATGAGAACAACAAGGGGGAAATCCGCCCCCATGATCCAATCATCTCCCACCAGGCCCCTCTCCTGACACATGGGGATTACAATTACATATGAGATTTGGGTGGGGAAACAGAGCCAAACCATACCAAGAATTGTCCCAAGTTGGGTCACATGCCTACCTCTACCCAAAGAAGGCAGGGTACACGCCATTATTGTCAACTTGACGAGGACCACATCAGGGAAAGAACATGTAAAGCAAAAGTAGTTGCAGTTTCTTTTATTCACTCATTCATTCATTTATTTGCTAATTCAGTGTATCCAAATTACGAAGAGCCTACAATGTGACAGACACTATTCTAGGTGCTAGGGATATGGTGGAGAGCATAACAGACCACGCCCCTGCTCTCACAGAGCTTACATTCTAGTTGGGAAAGACAAATGATTAGTAAGTAAAAATTTAAAATTAAATAAGTAGATAAATATGTAAATGATAAGTGCAATTGAGACCAGAGAAGGACAATGAAATATACAGTGTACAGGTGAGTGAGTACTACTCCAGGAAATGTGGCTGACAAAGTCTTTTCCGAAGAGATAACGTTTAAGCTGAAACTTAAAGGATGAAGAGGAGGTCTCATACAGAATAAGGAGACAGAGGAGGGGCAAATTCTGTCTCTCATCTTGAGCTAAATAAAATATCCATCGTTTGCCCCTGAACATCAAAGCTCCCAGTTCTTGAGCCTTCAGACTCTGGGAATTATACCATTGGTTTATCCAGTTTTCAGGCTTCTGGACTCAGACTCAATTCCACCATTATCTTTCCTGGTTCTCCAGTTTGCAGACAACATATTGTGAGACTTCTCAGTCCCCATAATTGCATGAGCCAGTTTTCATAATAAACCGATTATCTTTCTCTCCCTCTTTCTGTCTATATATGTGATTGACCCAGTGGCTAGACCAATTTACATTTCTCCCAACAGTGTATAAGTGTACCTTTTCTCCGCAACTTCACCAACATCTGTTATTTTTTGACTTCTTAACAAAAACCATTCTGAGTGTTGTGAGGAGATATCTCATTGTGGTTTTGATTTGCATTTCTCTGCTGATTAGTGATGATGAGCACTTTTCATATGTTCGTTGGTCTCTTGTTAGTCTTTTGAGAAATGTCCATGTCCTTTGCCCACCTTTTAATGGTGTTATTTGCTTTTTGCTTGTTCAATTAAGTTCCATATGTGTATATTCTATCAGTTTTGTTTCTCTGAGAACCCTAATAAAGACCTGAAAATCTACGTCTTTAAAATCAGCAACAACAAAAAAGTCCTGTGTTAAGCAACAGATTACTCATAACTGAAAAAAGAATTAGTGAACTGAGAGTTAGCCCTAAGGAAATTACCTAAAATACAGCACAAATAAGTAAAGATATAAAAATGAGGAGAGGTTGCTGCATGGTGATTACAGTAAGGAAGGCAATCACACATTAATTAGGAGTTCCCATAGAAAAAGATAAAAGAAAGGCAATATTTGAAGAGATATTGATCATGATTTTTCTTTTTACTTTTTCAACTTTTATTTTAGGATCATCAGGTTCATGTACAGGGTTGTTACAGAGGTATTATATTGTGTGAGGCTGACGTTTGTGGTATGACTGAAGCCATCACCCTGGTAATGAGCAGAGTATCCAACAGGTAGGTTTTCAACCCATGCCCCTGTCCTTCTCTCCCCATTCTAGTAATCCTCAGTGTCCGTTGTTCCCATTTTATGTTCATGTGTACCCAATGTTTGGCTCCCACTTACAAGTGAGAAAACGTGGTATTTGGTTTTCTGCTTCTGCGTTAATTCACAGGATTTCATTCTTTTTTTTTTTTTTGAGACGGAGTCTCGCTCTGTCACCCAGGCTGGAGTGCAGTGGCACCATCTTGGCTCACTGCAAGCTCCGCCTCTTGGGTTCACGGCATTCTCCTGCCTCAGCCTCCCGAGTAGCTGGATTACAGGCACCTGCCACCATGCTTGGCGAATTTTTTTTGTATTTTTAATAGATACAGGGTTTCACTGTGTTAGCCAGGATGGTCTCAATCTCCTGACCTCGTGATCCACCTGCCTTGGCCTCTCAAAGTGCTGGGATTACAGGCATGAGCCACCGCGCCCGGCTGGATTTCATTCTTTTTTATCACTGTATTGTATTCCATGGTGTGTATGTACCACATTTTCTTTATCCAGTCCACTGTTGGTGGGCACCTGGGTTGATTCCATGTTTTTTCTATTGTGTGTTGTGTTGCAATGAACACATAGGTGTCCTTTTGGTAGAACAATTTGTTTTTCTTTGAGTATACACCAAGTAATGGGATTGCTAAGTTGATTAGTAGCTCAACTTTTAGTTCTTTGAGAAATCTCCAGACTGCTCCCTGCATTAGCTGGGCCAAGTTACTTTCTCTCCAACGGTGTATAAATATCGCTTCCCCCATGCCCCCAGCAGCTTGGTCCACATCTGTTATTTTTTGACTTTTTAATAAAGCCATTCTGAGTGTTGTGAGATAGTATCCCATTGTGGTTTTGATTTGCATTTCTCTGATGATTAATGATGACCATTTTTTCATATGTTTCTTGGCTGCTTGTGAGTCTCCTTTTGAGAAGTTTCTGTTCATATCCTTGCCCACATTCTAATGAGGTTATTTGTTTTTGTTTGTTCAATTGTTTAAATTCCTTATAGATTCTGGATATTTGACCTTGGTCAGATGCATAGTTTACAAATATTTTCTCCCATTTTGTAGGTTATCTGTTTACATTTTTGGTAGTTCCTCTTGTTGTGCAGAAGTTCTTTAGTTTAATGAAGTCTCACCAACATTTGTTTTTGTTGCAATTGCTTTTGGGGACTAAGTCACACTTTCTTTGCCAAGGCCAATGTCAACAAGGGTATTTCCTAGGTTTTCTTGTAGGATGTTTTTATAAGATTTTTGTTGTGGGAAGTCAGGGACCCTGAATGGAGGGACCAGCTGAAGCCATGGCAGAAGAACATAAATTGTGAAGATTTCATGGACAATTATTAGTTCCCCAAATTAATACTTTTATAATTTCTTATGACTGTCTTTACTGCAATCTCTGAACATAAATTGTGAAGATTTCATGGACACTTATCACTTCCCCAATCAATACCTTTGTGATTTCTTATGCTTGTCTTTACTTTAATCTCTTATACCGTCATCCTTGTAAGCTGAGAAGGATGTATGTTGATTCAGGATCCTGTGATGATTGCATTAACTGCACAAATTGTTTGTAGAGCACGTGTGTTTGAACAATATGAAATCTGGGCCCCTTGAAAAAGGAACGGGATAACAGCAATGTTCAGGGAACAAGAGAGATAACCTTAAACTCTGACTGCCGGTGAACTGGATGGAAACAGAGCCATATTTCTCTTCTTTCAAAAGCAAACAGGAGAAATAAATATTGCTGAATTCTTTTTCTCAGCAAGGAACATCCCTGAGAAAGAGAATGGCCTCTGAGGGTAGGCCTCTGAAATGGCCACTTTAAGGGTGGCTGTCTTTTATGGTCAAAGCCAAAGGGATGAAATAAGCCCCAGTCTCTTGTTGCGTTCCCAGGCTTATTAGGACAAGGAAATTCCCGCCTAATAAACTTTGGTCAGACAGGTTGTCTGCTCTCAAACCCTATCTCCTGATAAGATGTTATCAATGACAATGTGTGCCCGAAACTTCATTAGCAGTTTTAATTTCACCCCGTCCTGTGGTTCTGTGATGTCGTCCTGCCTCCATTTACTTTGTGATATTTTATTACCTTGTGAAGCATGTGATCTCTGTGACCCACACCCTATTCGTGTACTCCCTCCCCTTTTGAAAATCGCTAATAAGGCCGGGCGCGGTGGCTCAAGCCTGTAATCCCAGCACTTTGGGAGGCCGAGACGGGCGGATCACAAGGTCAGGAGATCGAGACCATCCTGGCTAACACAGTGAAACCCCGTCTCTACTAAAAATACAAAAACTAGCCGGGCGAGGTGGCGGGCTCCTGTAGTCCCAGCTACTCGGGAGGCTGAGGCAGGAGAATGGCGTAAACCCGAGAGGCGGAGCTTGCAGTGAGCTGAGATCCGGCCACTGCACTCCAGTCCGGGCGACAGAGCGAGACTCCGCCTCAAAAAAAAAAAAAAAAACAACAACAACAAAAAAGAAAATCGCTAATAAAATCTTGCTGGTTTTATGGCTCAGGGAGCATCACAGAAACTGCCGACATGTGATGTCTTCCCCGGACACCCAGCTTTGAAATTTATCTCTTTTGTACTCTTTCCCTTTATTTTTCAGACCAGCTGACGCTTAGGGAAATAGAAAAGAACCCATGTTAACTATCGGGGGCAGGTTCCCTGAATAGATTTTGAGGTCTGACATTTAAATCTTTTTAATTTTTGTGTATAGTGATAGGTAGGAGTCCAGTTTCATTCTTCTGCATATGGATAGCCAGTATCCCAGCACTATTTATTGAAAGAGAGTCTTTTCCTCATTGCTTAATTTTTTCAGTTTGTTGAAGATCTAGTGGTTGTGTGTCACTTTATTTCTGGGTTCTCTATTCTGTTCCACTGGTCTATGTGTCTGTTTTTGTACTAATGCCATGCTGTTTTGGTTACTGTATCCTTGTAGTATAGTTTGAAGTCAAGTAATGTGATGTCTCTGGTTTTATTCTTTTTGCTTAGGATTGCTTTTGGCTATTCAGCCTCTTTTTTGGTTCCACATAAATTTTAGGATAGCTTTTTTTAATTTTGTGAAAAATGATATGGTAGTTTGATAGAAATAACACTGAATCTGTAAATTGCTTTGGGCAGTATGGCCATTTTAATAATATTGATTGTTCCAACCCATGAACATGGAATGTTTTTCCATTTATTTGTGTCATCTCTGATTTCTTTCAGCAGTATTTTGTAGTTCTCCTTGTGGAGATCTTTCAGCTCCTTGGGTAGATTTATTCCTAGGCATTTCTTTTCTGTGTGTGGCTATTGTAAATGAGATTGTGTTCTTGATTTGGTTCTCAGCTAGAATGTTATTGGTATATAAATGCTACTAATTTTTGTGCATTGATTTTGTGTTCTGAAACTTTACTGAAATTGTTTATCAGTTCCAGGGGCATTTTGGCAGAGTCTTTAGGATTTTGTAGGTATAGAATCATGTCATTAGTGAAGAGAAATAGTTTAGCTTTTTCTTCTCCTGTTTGGATGCCTTGTATTTTTTTGTTCTCTTGCCTGATTGCTCTGCTTAGGACTTCCAAAACTATGTTGAATAGGTGTTTAAGAGCGGGCATCCTTGTCTTATGCTGGTTCTCAAGGGGAATGGCTTCAGCTTTTGCCTGTTCAGTATAATGTTGGCTGCAGATTGTGTTCATTTGATGCTAAGTTTGTTGAGAAGGTGTTTTTTGTTTTTTTTTTTAATCATGAAGGGATATTGAATTTTATCAGAAGCTTTGTTTCCATCTATTTAGGTGATCATATGGTTTTATGTGGTGAATCACATTTATTGATTTGCATATGTTGAAACAGCCTTGCATCTCAGAAATAAAGCCTACTTTGTGGTGGTGAATTAACTTTTGATGTGCTGGTGGATATGGTTTACTAGTATTTTGTTGAGAATTTTTGTTTCTGTGTTCATCAGGAATATTGGCTTGAGGTTATTTTTTGTTGTTGTTGGGTCAGTGTAGATTTTGGTATCAGGATGATGCTGGCTTTGTAGAATAAGTTGAGGAGAAGGCCTTTCTCGATTTTTTGGAATAGTTTCAAAAAGATTGGTACTAGTTCTTTGTACGTCTGGTAGAATTCAGTTGTGAATCCATCTAATCCAGGGCTTTTTGTTTGTTTGTTTGGTTTTGTTAGTAGGTACTTTTTTAAACTGCTGATTCAATTTTGGAACTTGTTATTGACCTGTCCATGTTTTTTGCTTTCTTCCTGGTTCAATCTTAGGATGTTGTGTGTTTCCAGGAATTTCTACATTTGGATTAGAATTCTGGATTTTCTAATTTGTGTGCATAGAGGTGTTCATAATAGTCTGAGGATCTTTTATATTTCTGTGGGATTTGTTGTAATGCCATTTTAATCATTTTGGATTGTGTTTCTTTGAATTCTTTTTTGGTTGTTAGTCTAGTTAGCAGTCTATCGGTCTTATTAATTCTTTTGAAAAGCCAACTTTTACTTTTATTGATCTTTCATATGCATTTTTATGCCTCAATTTTGTTCAGTTGTTTTCTGATTTAGTTATTTTTTTTTCTTCTGCTAGCTTTGGGGTTGGTTTACTCTTTTTTGCTCTAGTTTCTTCAGGTACAATGTTAGATTGTTAAATTGAGATCTTTCTAACGTATTAATGTAGGCATTTGGGGCTATAAACTTTTCTCTTAACACTGCTTTAGTCATAGCCTAAAGATTTTGGTAAGTTTTAATTAGTTTCAAATATATATTTTTTGATTTCTGCCTTAATTTCATTATTCATCCAAGAGTCATTCAGAAACAAGTTGTTCATGTAATTTGTGTAGTTTTGAAAGATCTTGGTATTGATTTCTATTTTTCTTTTTTTCTTTTTTTTTTTTGAGACAGAGTCTCGCTCTGCCCCCAGGCTGGAGTGCAGTGGCCGGATCTCAGCTCACTGCAAGCTCCACCTCCCGGGTTCACGCCATTCTCCTGCCTCAGCCTCCCGAGTAGCTGGGACTACAGGCGCCCGCCACCTCGCCTGGCGAGTTTTTTGTATTTTTAGTAGAGACGGGGTTTCACTGTGTTAGCCAGGATGGTTTCGATCTCGTGACCTCGTGATCCGCCCGTCTCGGCCTCCCAAAGTGCTGGGATTACAGGCTTGAGCCACCGCGCCTGGCCGATTTCTATTTTTCTTGCACTGTGGTTAGAGAGTATGGTTGGTATGATTTCAAGTTTTTAAAAAATTTATTGAGACTTGCTGAATTGCTGAGCACATGGTTGATCTTAGAATACATTATATGTGGAGATGAGAATAATTTATATTCTATAGTTGTATAGTAGAGCATTCTGTAGATGTCTCTTAGGTCAAATCGTTCAAGTGTTGAGTTTAAGTCCAGAATTTCTTTGTTAGTTTTCTGCCTTAATAATCTGTCTAATGCTGTCAGAGAGGTATTGAAGCCTCCCACTATCATTGTGTGGCTATCTAAGTCTTTTTGTAGGTCAAGAAGATCTTGTTTTATGAATCTGTGTGCTCCAATGCTGGGTGCATATATGTTTAGGATAGTTAAATCTTCTTGTTGAATTGAACCCTTCATCATTATGTAATGCTCTTTGTTGTTCTTCTTCTTGATTGTTGTTTTAAAGTCTGTTTTATCTGATATAAGAATAGCAACTTCTGCCCTTTTTTGTTTCCCATTTGCATGATATATCTTTTTCCATCTCTTCACTTTGAGCTTCTCGATGTCATCACATGGAAGATGAGTCTCTTGAAGACAACAGGCATTTGAGTCTTGTCTTTTTTCCAACTTGCCAGTCTATGCCTTTTGGATGGGGCATTTAGACCATTTACATTCAAGGTTAGCACTGATATGTTAACAACACCTATCATCATGTTGTTAGCTGGGTGTTTTGTACAGTTGATTGTGTAGTGGCTTTATAGTGTCTTTGGGTTATATGCTTAAGTGTGTTTTTGTGATAGCAGGTGTTGTTCTTTCATTTCCATGTTTACCACTCCGTAGGACTTCTTGTAAGGTTGGTCTAGTGCTAATGTATTCCTTTAGCATTTGCTTGTATGGAAATAATTTTATTTCTCTTTTGCTCCTGAAGCTTAGTTTGGCAGGATATGAAATTCCTGGTTAGAATTTCTTTTGTTTGTGGATGATAAAAATAGGTCCCCAGTTTTATCTGGCTTGCGATGTTTCTGCTGAGAGGTCCACTGCTAGCCTGATGGGATTCCCTTTGTAAGTGACCTGACTCTTTTCTCTAGCTGCCTTTAAGGTTTTTTCTTTAATACTGACCTTGGTGAATATGATAGCATACCTTAGGGATGCTCATCTTGTATCTCACAGGGGTTCTCTGTATTTCTAGAATTTGCATCTCAACCTCTCTAGGGAGATTGGGAAACTCCATGGACTATGTCCTCAAATACGTTTTCCAAGCTGCTTACTCTCTCTCCTTCTCTCTCAAGAATGCCAATGAGTCATACATTATGCCATACTTCTCTGAAGATTTGTATATTTTTAAAAAATGTTGATTTTTGTCTGATGGAGTTGATTTAAAGAATCAGTTTTTGAGCTCTGAGATTCCACAGCTTGATCTATTCCTCTGTTAATGCTTCCAACACTATTATGAAAATTTTGTAGTGAATTTTTAAACTCCAGTTCAATTTGGTCCTTTTTTAAAATGGCTATTTTGTCTTTCAATTCTTGGGTCATTTTTACTGGATTCCTTGGATTGGGTTTCTACTTTCTCTTGAATCTTGATAAGCTTCTTTGGCATCCAGATTCTGAATTCTATGTCTGTCATTCCAGACATTTCGTTTCTTGCTGGGGGTCTAGTCTGCTTATTTGGAGGTAAGGGGATATTCTGATGTTTTGAATTGCCAGACTTCTTGTGCTGACTCTTCTGAGAGGGCTGGTGTACCTCTGTCTTCTCGTTTTTATATTATTCATTTACCTTGAGGGTTTAACTGTGGCATATACTGAGTAGAGTCAATTGGCTTCATTTCTGGATACTTTCAGAGGGCCAAGGCTCTGTATGGGATCTTTATTTGTGGCTAAATTCTTGCTCTGGGTAATATTTTTGGCATTGTAATTTCGGCTGCATACCAGTAGAGGGCGCTTAAGCGTAATGGCCAGCAGGCTCTCATTCAGCGCTGGCGCTTTGGTATTTTGTATTCGCAGCCATGCTCCATATTCAGGGGAGAGAGATGATCCTTTTGCCAAGTCCTCTCCTGGCCCTTAGAGGAGCCCCCTCCAATTACTGGAGCTGCACTTACGTTTCCTTTGTTGGGTGTTCGGAACTGTGGGGCTCTCTCCGGCAGAGGCTAAGGCTTGCAGACAGGCCACACCCTTCCCTGAAAGGCCCTGAGAGAGATGACTACTTACCCACTAAGAGCAGGTTCCTCATTAAAAATGAGGATAAAGGCCTTGTTAGTGTATTCAGAGTGCTAAGGGGAAATAATTCAATCTAGGAACCTAGACTCAGCTAAAAATATTATTTCAGTCAGGATGAAATAAAGATATTTTAAAATACAAACTAAAAGTGTTTATTATTTACAAGTCCTAGCCAGGCAGAAAAACCTAGTAAACAATAAACTTTAGAAAAAAGATTATGGAAATTCAAAAGGGGATGAAAGAAGAAATGGAAAACAAAGAAATTGGTAAGCATGAACAGGTCAAAATATTGACTGTAAGAGAAAAATTAGAGTGGTAAGTTTTAAAAGAAAGTGAAACAAATATAACATATAGCAACATTAAATTGCTTCATGAATTGTAGACAATAAGGACCTCTGTGGGAAAAAAAAAACACTCAAAGTGTTTTTTCTATTCTCTCTCAACAACAATAAACACAGAAGATGTCTGTGACCAAATTGAGCTGGAGGTGTTCTTCCTGCCACTAAGCAAGCAACAAATTCTACAATTCTATTGGGGTTTACCTGGAGATAGCATCAGATCCCACAGGTTGAGGATTCATTCCCACAAGACTGCCTCTACTTCGCTTGTCAGTTGCAACTCCAGGCCTCCAGAATTTCTGACCAATCAACTTCAAGTTGGGGTTTTCATAACTCCCTCTTTGGGTTCAATTAATTTCCTGGAGTGGATCAAATAACCCAGGGAAACACTTATGATTACTGGTTTGTTATAAAAGATGTTAGAAATGATACAGATGAAGAGAGGCAAAGGCAAGGTAGGGGAGAAGGGGCATGGAGCTTCCGTGACCTCCCTGGATATGCCACCCTTTAGGAACCTCCATGTGTTCAGCTATCCAGAAACTCTCTGAACCTTGGCCTCTTGCTTGAGCCTTTTGTGGAAACATCATTGAATAGGCATGACTGACAACTGTGTAGAAATGTAACTGGACAAAAAGAGTATGGTCTGACACTCATAGACTGAGAGGGAAACCCAGTAAGGCCTGTCTGTTCAGACTCCTTTTGGCCCCTCTGTGTAGGACTCCTTCTTTAGGATATGGGGCAAGAAATTGGGTCTGAAATGAGGGTCTTCTGAAATGAGGATCTTACATCCCAAGTCAGACAAGGTAGGTCAGAGAATTCCTTTATGGTCAGCGCCAAGATAGAAAGACAAGGAAGATTCCTCACTTGGGGAGAAAAAGGAGCAGGTGCAAGGAGGGCAGGAGGGGAGCAGAGAGAGATTCTGTTTTCTCAGGCCTGCTTCTGAGCCCTAAAGTGCTCCAACATTATACCAAGAGATATTGGAGTTATGAGCCAGGAACATGGATGGAAACCTATGTAAAACCACAAACACACAATAATAACAGCATCACAGTATCCTTTAAATAAACAAAGATATCGTTAAGCTTTTATTTCAGTTTAGTTGTCTCTCTTCAGAGGAATGACCCAATAAAACTTCCTTACATATACGGATGGAACAAAAACTCAAAGAACGATGCCAAAAATGTTCTTTGTTGATGCCACTATTATTACTCTCCTAACCCAAGTTGATTCTGCTTGGAAAATGCACACTTTGCTTATTTCATTTATGTTTTTTTACCTTGCACTGGTGGAAATCTATAGCTGACAAAGACTGTGTTCCTTTCTCTTTATGCATTTTGACTTGTATTCATTGATTTAGTCCCAGTAATTGGGCTTGATTTAGTCCAGGTAATTCCCTTTTTTTTTTTTTAGATGAAGTCTCGCTCTCTCTTGCCCAGGCTGGAATGCAGTGATGCAACCTCAGCTCACTGCAACCTCTGTCTCCCAGGTTCAAGTGATTCTCCTGTCTCAGTCTCCTGAGTAGCTGGGACCACAGGCATGTGCCACCACACCCTGCTAATTTTGTATATTTGTATTTTTAGCAGAGATGGGGTTTCACCCTGTTGGCCAGGCTGGTCACCTGACCTCAGGTGATCCACCTGCTTTGGCATTCCAAAGTGCTGGGATTATAGGTGAGGACCACTGTGCCCGACCTAGTCCAGGTAATTCTCATAATTTTATTAGTGAGATAGCATTAATACAGGTGTCAAAAATGTCAGAATTATTTCTTTTAAGAAAAAAGTGTTTTGAAGGTTCTTTATTGTCTTTTCTTGTACATTAGGCATTAACAGTGATTTCCTGTGTAATTTGGGCATGTTTATTGAAATTGGGCAATGTTAATGTGTATTACAGGAAGATAAATTCCATTTTTTCATGAAATGGCTATCATAGAATTATAATAATTATTATTTTGTTGTTGTTGTTTTGAGACAAAGACTTGCTCTGTCATCCAGCCTGGAGTGCAGTGGCACAATCCTGGCTCACAGCAACCTCCGCCTCCTGGGTTCAAGCAATTCTCCCACCTCAGCCTCCCGAATAGCTGGGATTACAGCCTCGCATGACCACACATGGTTCATTTTTGCATCTTTAGTAGGGATGGGGTTTTGGCAAGTTGGCCACGCTGATCTCTAACTCCTGGTCTCAAGTAATCCACCTGCCTTAGCCTCCCAAAGTGCTGGGATTACAGGTGTGTGCCACCACACCCGGCCATCGTGGAATTATTAAAAAGAAGGAATCTAGGACTATTTTAAAGATTTCTCTCAGTGATTTAATATTTGGGTTTTATGTATTTTATTCCATCTTAGCACTGTG
The DNA here is from genome assembly GCF_007565055.1 of Rhinopithecus roxellana. NCBI lineage: Eukaryota > Metazoa > Chordata > Mammalia > Primates > Cercopithecidae > Rhinopithecus > Rhinopithecus roxellana. The sequence goes on along the minus strand of NC_044553.1, from coordinate 139,369,946 downwards.
AGATAGCATGATTGCCTAAAGGACTGTGTAAAAGATGGTTGCACAGTTGTCTTATTTATCTGCGGTCAAGTTGTTTTGACACAGAATAAAGTCAAGTAACATTGACAAAGAGCTAAAGTATGCTCTAACTATGGAAAAAATAAATATAAATTGTCCATAGTTGCTCAATTTCTGAAGTAAAAGGAAAGAATACAACGTAAGAATGTGAATGAGTTCAGGAAGGTAAACTTAGGTAATATTTATTTAACTTCAAGATTTCAGTGGCTTAGCTCAACAAATGTCTGCTTCTTCTGCATGTCACAGGACAATGCTGGTTGGTATGGCTGGCTCTTCTCCATGCAGTAATTCAGAGACACAGGTTTCTTCCATCTAGTGATTTATTTTTCTCTGGGTCTTCAGATACTCTTTTTCCCTCTCTCTGGGATCCTTTGCATCTGTCTGGCAGATATGGAAGACGGAAAGCACAAGAGGATTGTGTGAGAAGTCTTAAGGGCCTGGATGTGACACTCCTTGAAAGGGAAGCTGGGGAATGAATATGTAGGTATGTGCCCAGGATGTAGGGAAAATGGGTTTGGTGAGTATACATGCTGGTGTTTGCTATCAGAGAGCTAATCGGCCGGGCGTGGTGGCTCATGCCTGTAATCCCAGCACTTTAGGAGGCTGAGGTGGGTGGATTACGAGGTCAGGAGATCGAGACCATCCTGGCTAACATGGTGAAACCCTGTCTCTACTAAAAATACAAAAAAATTAGCTGGACATGGTGGTGGCTACCTGTAGTCCCAGCTACTTGGGAGGCTGAGACAGGAGAATGGCATGAACCTAGGAGGAGGAGCTTGCAGTGAGCTGAGATTGCACTACTGAACTCCAGCCTGGGCGACAAAGCAAGACTCCATCTCAAAAAAAAAAAAAAAAAAAAAAAAAGAGAGAGAGAGAGCTAATCATGACTTTGTTTTGTAAGTATGAAAAGTATGAAAAAGATAACATGAATGGTAAAATAAGCCATGGTCATATTTATAATTGATCATTGATGGTTTTTCCAAGTTAATTACTTCTGTGAATTCTTGATAGCTACCAGCATGAGCCCTATGGCCTAAACATTATCTCATTTATTTATATACTTGAACAATTCATATTTTTTTTATGTTTTGTAGAGATGGGGTCTCCCTACATTGTCCAGGCTGGTCTCGAACTCCTGGCCTCAAGTGACACTTCCACCTTGGCCTCCCAAAGCACTGGGATGACAGGCCTCTGTGAGCCACTGTGTCTGGCCTCATATATATGTATTTTTAATGTGTAGCTTGCTTCTTATTTATGTGATGAGAAGAGAATAAATGTTGCATTATTTTAGTTGAAGAAGTTTGTCAACATTTTGTCTTTTAAATTTAATTCACCCATAAGTTTGTATCATCTTCCACTCTGTATTTAAACAGATAACATTCTTTAATAGAGACAGAACCATTTACAAACACTTTATGCTCCTCCATGTGGCCTGGGGAGTGCACTTTGATGTTGGCAGTACTTAGTTCTTCTACCTATGAACTTTGAACTCTGACTTTGAGCTTTCATAAATGAAGAAGACTATCTAGCAAAGCAGATGTAGAGCAACTCTTCACGTCTGCCTGCTCTCACAGGTGGTGACAGCACCTCCTGGAATAATGTTGCTTTAACAACGGTTGGGCAAAGGAGGTCAGTATACAGATGGGGGACAAGAAGGGTGGTGTGAAAGGGAGGCTAAATCATTGGTTCTGGCTTCATCTAAGTAATTCTTATGAGAAATTGAGGGAGAGACTGTCCTGGGAAGTCTGATGAGACATGTAAGTTAATAGGCTGCAAGAATCATTTCTTTATTTATTTATTTATTTATTTATTTATTATTATTATACTGTAAGTTCTAGGGTACATGTGCATAACGTGCAGGTTTGTTACATATGTATACTTGTGCCATGTTGGTGTGCTGCACCCATCAACTCGTCAGCACCCATCAATTTGTCATTTATATCAGGTATAACTCCCAATGCAATCCCTCCCCCCTCCCCCCTCCCCATGATAGGCCCCGGTGTGTGATGTTCCCCTTCCCGAGTCCAAGTGATCCATTGTTCAGTTCCCACCTATGAGTGAGAACATGCGGTGTTTGGTTTTCTGCTCTTGTGATAGTTTGCTAAGAATGATGGTTTCCAGCTGCATCCATGTCCCTACAAAGGATGCAAACTCATCCTTTTTTATGGCTGCATAGTATTTCATGGTGTATATGTGCCACATTTTCTTAATCCAGTCTGTCACAGATGGACATTTGGGTTGATTCCAAGTCTTTGCTATGGTGAATAGTGCCGCAATAAACATACGTGTGCATGTGTCTTTATAGCAGCATGATTTATAATCCTTTGGGTATATACCCAGTAGTGGGATGGCTGGGTCATATGGTACATCTAGTTCTAGATCCTTGAGGAATCGCCATACTGTTTGCAAGAATCATTTCTATCTGCTGTGTTTCTTTCCTTATGTTTACTTCTGCTCCGTGACTGTTCCCAAGGTGACTTGAAATCAGATGGCCCTATCCTTTTTGAAAAGGGAAGCTTGTTTTCAATCCCCTGAGTAGTTTGTAATGGCGTGAGGGCAGGGAGGTGGTACAATCTACCACTTACCAACTTTTTACTTTTTAATTTTTAAAATTAAAAAAAATTGTTTTTGAGACAGAATCTCACTCTGTCACCCAGGCTACAGTGCAGTGGCACGATCTCGGGTCACTGCAACCTCTGCCTCCAGGGTTCAAGTAATCCTCCTGCCTCAGCCTTCTGAGTAATTGGGACTACAGGCATGCACCCCCATGCCCAGCTAATTTTTAAATTTTTAGTAGAGACAAGGTTTCACCACGTTAGCCAGGCTGGTTTCAAAATCCTCAGGTGACCTCAGGTGATCCACCTACCTCGGCCTCCCAAAGTGCTGGGATTACAGGCGTGAGCCATTGCACGTGGCCTACCCCTTTCCAATTTAACCATCATCAAATGAGACAAGCAATCTTGGAGAGTTTTAACTAAAACAAAAAGGTGCTGCTGGGACCCATAGAATGTAGAAAATTCCATTAGTTGGTGTTTTCTGGTTGTATCCTTTTCAAAAAGGATAGGGCCATCTGATTCAAGTCACCTTGGAAACAGTCATGGAGCAGAAATAAACGTAAGGAAAGAAACACAGCAGATAGAAATGATTCTTGCAACCTATTAACTTACGTGTTTCATCAGACTTCCCAGGACAGTCTCTCCCTCAATTTCTCATGAGAATTCCTTAGATGAAGCCAGAACCAATGATTTAGCCTCCCTTTGACACCACCCTTCTTGTCCCCCATCTGTATACTGACCTCCTTTGCCCAAGCGTTGTTAAATCCAAAGCAACATGGATGTGTATGACATGTTACCTACATTAGAGACCAATGCAAAAAGGTAAAGAAGCATGACCAAGTTCCAGGCCCACACATTGTCTGGCAGTGTCTTTGTATTCCCTGGTCTGTGAAACAGGATCAGAGCAATGAGTCATTATCACAATGTGCTGGCTGAGAGGTACAGGGACATGTCAGTTACAGGGACACCACTGTGGAGAGAGGCCTTCCTTGTGTTTCAGCTTGCTGCCTGTAGAGGGAGACACTGCTCCTCAGGTAAGGATTTAGAGTGTGACATCGTCAACTATGAGTATGTCGAGTGGGCCCTAAGTCTCTGGCAAGAGGAAAAAGGAGAAAGATAGGTTTTCAAGCAGCTCTAAGAAGGAGGCTGTGCCCCATGTCTCAGATCAAAACTACTTAACTTTCTTCCTCCTTCTTCTCCATTTGTTTTGTTCCATTGGTTGATAATGACCCTTCAGTTTGGCAGATTCTTGGCCTCACTCACTGACCTAACAGATTTACTAAGTGTCTGTAATAAGCACCTAATGACGCAGGTGTATTTCATGAAGATTTTTTTTTTTTTTTTAATTCTTCACAGGAAAGTCATTTCTATCTGGCAAAGAACAGAAGAGCTTTGGTTTTAGGTCATGTTAACCTTCCTCATATTCAAAAGAAAGGTTTGTCCCTTGCCATGTTTTGACTTTGAGGATGAGTCTGCTCTGTCCATTTTGGGCCATTACTGCAGAGCTCAGCTGCCGGACAACTGGACTTGTTCTCAGGGAAGAACATAGATGTATGTAGATAAAACATGTAACTGGCCAATATTCATGTTAATAACCTCAATCCTAGTGTGAAGACATGTGTATTTGACTCATAGGAGAACCTCTTATGCTTACTTTACACAAATAAAAACTAAAATTCTCTGTTGATTTACTAACAAAATCAGGCCCAGATTCAGGTTGGCCAAGAAACTAGACACTCCATAAAGAGAAGAGTGCCTAAACTTTAAAACTTCAACTTCTAATCTTCTCCTTCTAATCTTCTCTGTTGCCAGTCTTTGAAGGCAAGGGATTGACATTGATAAGGGCACTGATACTATACATTATGGTTAGTGGGTTATGTTGTTGGATTAATGGGATTTAACCTAGCTACTGGCTGATGGTGGCCCAGATACAGAAGTACACGTAAAAACTTCAAGAGAGAAAATCACAAAACTGGTCAAACTTCCATGAGATATTGGGTATCACCAAGACAGATGTTAAGTCCCATATAACATTGGAGGTTGGAAACATATCACAACAGGACAGGACAGTCACTTTCCCAGCTAAAGAGTCATGAGGACAGAGTGACTCACAGGAGAGCTAGAAAGGTTCCCAGCAAAATAAGGAGGCAACCTTGATGTGGGCCCCAATGGCCCAAGTGTGACTACGGGCATTTTGTAAGACCAAGTATGGAGTGGTGTCACTTCCTCTTTATTCTTTAATCCCATGAGTTTTTGAATATTGTTAATCATGGCTGGTGGCTGTTGTACCCTGGTGCTGGGCAATGTCCATCCAGGGCAAGGATGGACATCTAATTTGTGCAAAGATTCGATATGGGCTAGCTGTGACCCTAGCTGTGACTTCAGAGAATCAGAGAGGAGTTATATGCCTGTAATTGGGTCAAATGGTTTTTAAATTTTTTTTTTTAAAGATACGGGGGTCTCCCTCTGTGGTCCAGGCTGGAGTGTAGCGGCACAATCATGGTTCACTGCAGCCTCAAACCCTTGGGCTCAAGCGATCCTCCTGCCTTCGCCTCCTGAATAGCTGGGACTACAGGGGCATGCCACCACACTTAGCTAATTCTTAAATTAATTATTATTATTATTATTTTTTGTAGAGACAGAGTTACTGTTTGGTTCAGGCTGGTCCTTGAACTCCTGGCCTCACGTGGTCCTCCAATCTCAGCCTTCCAAAGCATTAGGATTACAGGCATGAGTTATATGCCTGTAATTGGATCAAATGTTAAAGGGGTACCAGGGCTTGCCTGAGGTCACTGATAGTTCATGGGAGAGTCCCACCAGGATGAGACTCTTGTGTAGATGGAGTTGGAGCTCTAAGGCAGAACTTTATACCTTGAGCTCTAAGTCTCAAGTTTGTTGCAAGTGTGCCTTGAGGAAGCTGGCCAAGGTCTGGGGAAGCCAGAGCCTCTGTACTTGTCACCTGTGGCTGGGAGTACCCTTGTTCATTTACCTAGAGTGTGTGCAATATGATTCTATTCTCAGAATGCCATGATGTGAACAAATTTGGGGAGCACTGCTATAAGATATTACTTTACAAAGGACTTGGGTTTGATATCTTGAAGGAAATGTGTGGTCTTCCTTATACTTGGTTATCTGGTTTCTGGAACCAGCACACACTAATATTACACGATGATGAAGTGGGAAAATGTTTGCTGAAGAACTCTGAGCTACAACTGGCTTCTAAGCTGGAAGTCATGGAGGACCCTGCAGTGAACCGGCACTGGTTGCTGCAAAGAACAGCTCTGAAACATTGCACAGAATATGAGCTGCTTAACTCAGAGCTATCAGCAGCTGTGATAGTCTCTAAAATGGACCAGGCCACTCTTAACTCCTCCCAGTGCTGGCACTGTGTGCCTATGACATACTCTCAGCTACTGATGACATGGTTATGCTGATTCTCTCCTTGAACTGCCTCCCAAGTCCTCTTCCTTTTTTATTTTCTTTAATCATCTCTCTCTCTCTCTATTAAGAGCCAGGGTTTCCATATATAGTTGTGCAGTGCACAACCCACACAACTCTATGCTAAGAGCCTTGATGCTGTCTATTGTCTACTGAATACAGGTCAAACTTTATAGCCTGTCATGTGAGACCCTCTGATGATGATGCGGCTTCAATCTATCTGAGTCAGTGAAGAGGCTGGCTGAAAACAAATGGCCTCCTCAAAGGGTTTAACTGAGGAAAACGTACAGACTATTTACAAAGAGGTGGGTGGGGTGACAGGAACCAATCCAGGATGGTGAAACACTTAGGAATTAGTCACAGCAAAGCGGTTACCACTCCTAAGACTGAAATAACAGAAAAAACAGGGAATGATACTGAACCCCAGAGGGAACCTGGAGTCACAGAAGACAGGACCTATAACTATGGAGCTAACACTGCCAGAGCAGCCAAGAAGCAGGGAGGGAACCAGGGATAAATGCTCACCTACCTGTCTCTGCCCTTGTAGTTTGATCTCAAACCAGAGCCCCTGTGGCCAAACCCACTGGAACACAGAGGACAAAAGGGCATGCACGATGCAGTCTATAGTGGTCAGTCCCTGCAGGGCAGAAAAGTTGGAGAATACATGTAATTGGGTCAATTACAGGGAGAGTAACTACTACATTGCCTTCCCTCCTTCCAGCCCTCTCATCCTGTATGCTGATTCCTTTTCCAAGCAGTACCACAGCCCTCATACTTCTGTCATTTTGTTCACGCTCAGGCCTCAATGGAATGCTCTTTCCTGCACCCTTCTATGTTTATACATTTTAAATCCTACTCATCTTTAAAATCCCAGCTTAGAGGTGACCTTCTTAAAGATTTCTTTGATCCCTCAAGCAGAATCCTCTAGGGCAGGGACATCTATGGCTTGCAAAGCCTAAAATATTTACTTTTTTTTTTTTTTTTTTTTTTTTTGAGATGGAGTCTCTCTCTGTCACCCAGGCTGGAGTGCAGTGGCACAGGCTCACTGCAACCTCTGCCTCCCAGGTTCAAGCAATTCTCCTGCCTCAGCCTCCCAAGTAGCTGGGACTACAGGCACATGCCGCCATGCCCAGCTAATTAATGTTTTTTGTATTTTTTAGTAGAGACGGGGTTTCACCGTGTTGCCCAGGCTGGTGGCGAGCTCCTGAGCTCCAGCAGTTCACCCGCCTAGGCCTCCCAGAGTGCTGGGATTACAGGTGTGAGCCACCGTGCCCGGCCAAAATATTTACTCTTTAGTCCTTTACAGAAAATATTTGACAGTCCCTGCTCTAAACTTGTGCTATTCACTGTGGTGTCTGTGAGCCATGTGTGGCTATGGCACATCTGAAATGTGGGTAGTGAGACAGAGAAACTGAATTTTCACTTTTACTTCATTTTTATGAATTGAATTTCAAGTTAAAAAAAACCACTCTCAGGCCTGTAATCCCAGCACTTTGGGAGGCCGAGGTGGGCAGATCACGAGGTCAGGAGATTGAGACTTTCCTGGCTTACACGGTGAAACCCCGTCTCTACTAAAAATACAAAAAATTAGCTGGATGTGGTGTGTGGGGGGTGCCTGTAGGCCCAGCTACTCGGGAGCTGAGGCAGGAGAATGGCGTGAACCCAGGAGGCGGAGCTTGCAGTGAGCCGAGATCGCGCCACTGCACTCCAGCCTGGGCAACACAGTGAGACTCTGTCTCAAAAAACAAAACAAAACACTCAATTCAGTTATGAAAAACTTTTAAGTCTGTTTAGATCAATTTGGGTTTGTAAGTCCTTTTTTTTCAAGTGTACATTTTACAGACTTTGAATATGGCTCAAGTATTTCTAAAGAAAATTTAGTTTCCAAATTGCCATGTGTTTTAAGTATACACTGAATTTTCAAGACTGAGCAAGCAGAAAAGGGAATGTAAAATATCTCAATAATTTTCATATTGATTTCACATCAAAATGATATTATTTTATAGTAGTGAGTTAAAGTATATTATTAAAACAACTTTCACTCTTTTCTTTTAGCCTTAAATTTTTTTTATTCTTATAGATTCAGGATTAATGTGCAGTTTTGTTACATGGCTATATTGTATAATGGTGAGGTTTGCACTTCTAGTCTACCTATCACCTGAATACTGAACATTGTACCCAATAGGTAATTTGTGACCTTTGCCCCCTCCGACTCTCCCCAGTATCTATTATTTCCCTCTATATGTCCATGTGTATCCCTTGTTTAGCTCCCACTTATAAGTGAGAACATGTAATGTTTGACTTTCTGTTTCTGAGTTATTTCACTTAGGGTGGTGGCCTCTAGACCCATCCATATTGCTGCAAAAGACCTACTTTTATTCTTTTTTAGGGTCGCATAGTATTCCATGATGTATTTATACCATATTTTCTTTCCCCAATCATTTGTTGATGGACAGTTAGGGTGATTCCATGCCTTCGTTATTGTGAATAGTGCTGTGATAAAGAGTGCAGGCATCTTTTTGATAGAATGATTTCTATTCCTTTGAGTAGGTACTAGGTGGGATTGGTGGGTCAAATGGTAGTTCTACTTTTAGTTCTTTGAGACGTCTCCATACTTTTTCTGTATTCTCACCAACAGTGTATAAGCATTTGTTTTTCTCCACATCCTTGGCAACATCAGCTGTTTTATGATTTTTAAATTAATAGCCATTATGACTGGCATGAGATGGTATCTCACTGTGGCTTTAATTTGCATTTCTCGGATGATTAGTGATGTTGAGCATTTTTCATATTCGTTGGCTGCTTGTATGTCTGAAGAAATGTCTGTTCATTGTTTATGTCCTTTGTCCACTTTTTTTTTTTTTTTTTTTTTTGAGACAGAGTCTTCCTTTGTTGCCCAGGTTGGAGTGCAGTGGCATGAATTCGGTTCACTGCAACCTCCGCCTCCCCGGTTCTAAGAGATTCTCCTGCCTCAGCCTCCAGAGAAGTTGGGATTACAGGTGTGCACTACCATGCCTGGCTAATTTTGTATTTTTAGTGGAGATGGGATTTTGCCATATTGGCCAGGCTAGTCTTGAACTCCTGACCTCAGGTGATCCACCTGCCTTGGCCTCCCAAAGTGCTGGGATTATAGGCATGAGCCACCATGTCTAGCCATCCTTTGCCTACTTTTAAATGGAGTTATTTGTTTTTTTCTTGTTGAATTGAGCCAAACAAAAGCTCAATTCAGGCAGGCTGTGGTGGCTCATGCCGGTAATTCCAGCACTTTGAGAGGCTGCTGTGGATGGATGGCTGGAGTCAGGAATTCTGAGACCATCCTGGGCAACATGGCGAAACCCTGTTCTACAAAAAAGTGCAAAAAATTAGCCAGGCATGGTGGTGCTCTCCTGTAGTCCCAGCTACTTAGGAGGTTGAGGTGGGAGGATTGCTTGAACTTGGCAGGTAGAGATTGCAGTGGGTGACAGAATGAGTCCTTATCTCAAAAAAAAAAAAAAAAAAAAAAAAAATCTTAATTCAACAGTTTTTCTTGCATGTGAATGACCTCTGAGCTTTTAAATGGAAAGTTGACACTGAGTTTTAGTGAATGGCAGGGGTTTTGGGTTTGTAATACAAGTGCTTTTATTCTTATTAAGTTTTTCCTTGTAGGTTCTGGGTATCAGTCCTTTGTTGGATGCATACTTTGCAAATATTTTCTCCCTTTCTGTAGACCGTTTACTCTGTTGATTATTTCTTTTGTTGTGCTGAAGCTTTTTAGTTTAATTAAGTTTCATTTTTCTGTTTTTGTTACATTTGCTTTTGACGTCTTAGTCATGAATTCTTTGTGTAGGCCAATTTCTAGAAGAGTTTTTCTTAGGTGTTCTTCTAGGATTTTTATGGTTTCAGGTTTTATGTTTAAGTCTTTAATCCTTCTTGAGTAATATTTTTTGTAGCGTGAGAGATAGGGGTCAAGTTTCATTCTTCGCATGTGGTTATCCAATTTTTCCTTCACCAATTATTGAAAACAGAGTCCTCTGCCCAGTGTAACTTCTTGTTAGCATTATTGAAGATAAGTTCGTTGTTGGTATGTGGCTTTATTTCTGGATTCTCTATTTTGTTCCATTGATCTATGTGTTTGTGTATGTACCAGTACCATGCTGTTTTGGTTATAATAGCCTTGCAGTGTAATTTGAAGTCAGGTAGTGTGATGCCTCCAGCTTTGTTCTTTTTGTTTAGGATTAATTTCTATGGAGTAACACTGCTCTATAGTAACATTCAGAAACTGCAATGATTTTTATACTGCGGTGACACATCTATCTTCCTGTCTAGATTCAAAGTTTTTTTAAAGTCTGGGACACAGTTAAAAAAAATTCTGATGTATATGCTCTGCTTGCAGAAGGTACTCAATAAGTGAACAACAAGTCAAACAAATGCTCAGTTCAAACACTTTCTTGCATGTAGATTGCCAGTTCTCTGGGCTTTTAAATGGGAAGTTGAGACTGAGTTTTACTGAATTGCAGGAGTTTTTAGCTTGTAACCACAAGTGCTTCCTTAATGTAATATTGATGACTCAATGAATAGGCTTCTTACAGAGAAAATGATGGACGGTGGACTCTTTTTTATGATCTGTAAGAATATATATAAGGCCATGTCTAATTTTTAACTACAGAGGATGACTATATCATAAAGCAGAAAATTGTCAAATGTTCATGCTCTACCGGGGATAAGCTATTATATTTGAGAGGATACATTTTTTAAAATTTCAATAGTTTTTGGGGAACAGGTAGTGTTTGGTTGCATGGAAAAGTTGTTTAGTGGTGATTTCTGAGATCTTTGTGTACCCGTCACTCAAGCAGTGTACACTGTACCCAGTACCCGGTGCACTCTTTAATCCCTCACCCACCTCCCAACCCTTCCCCTGAGTCCCCAAAGTTCTTTATATCATTATTATGCCTTTCATCCTCATAGCTTAGCTCCCACTTATAAGTGAGAACATATGATGTTTGGTTTCGGGGAGGATACATTTTTAAGGGCTCCGCATCAATTAAACATATCATAGACATGAAAAATAATCATATCAGAAATTCAGTTCAAATCCAGGCACGTATTTATTGAGCACCTGTTATGTGCCAGGGATTGTTTTAGGCTCTTGGGATGCACCAGTGAATAAAACTGACAAAAATGTCTGCCATTTTGGAGCTTATGTCCCATTATGTTTATTATAACATGATAAATAAACAGTATATTAGGAAGTGATAAGTACAGTAGAAAAAAAGAGGAAAATAGAGCAGGGTGAGAGGACCAGGAATACAGCATGGAACAAGTAACAAATTTAAGTTAGGGTGGTCAGGACAGGCCTCACTAAAAGGTGCCATTTGAACAAAGGCTTGATGGGGGTGAGGGATTTATCCATACAGCTATCCAGGAGAAAAGCATTCCAGACAGTGATGAGCCAATGTCACAGGTCTGGTTGGGGAGTTCATAGGTATGACCAAAGAAGGGCAGGAAGGCAGAGCATCAAGAAGAAGTCAGCAGGGAGAAGATGTGTAGGAGATAAAAAAAAAAAAAGAAGAGAGAGAGGCAACTGGGACCAGATCATATGGGTCTTGTTTAAAGACTTTGGCTTTTTGTTTTTGAGACAGAGTCTTGCTTTGTCACTCAGGCTGGAGTGCAGTCGCAAAATCTCGGCTCACTACAACCCTCGCCTCCTGTGTTCAAAAGATTCCCTTGCCTCAGCCTCCTGAGTAGCTGGGACTACAGGTGCCCACCACCGTGCCCAGTTACTTTTTGTATTTTTAGTAGATGGGCTTTTGCCATGTTGGCCAGGCTGGTGTCGATCTCCTGGCCTCAAGTGATCTGCCTGCCTTGACCTCCCAAAGTGCTGGGATAATAGGCATGAGCCACCATGCCCGGCCGACTTTGACTTTTGATATGAGAGAGCTGGAGAGCAGAGGAATGACCTTATCTGACTTAAGTTTTAAGAGAACCACTGTAACTGACCTGTTGAGAATACACCGGAGGTTGGCAAACTGTTCTGTAAAGGGCTAGAGCGATTAGGCTTTGTGGGCTATACAGTTTCTGTCACAACTATTCAATTATTGTAGCACAAAAGTAGCCATGCATAATATGTAAATGAATGAGTGTGGTTGTGTTCCATTAAAACTTTATTTATGAGCACTGAAATTTTATATAATTGTCATGTCCCTCAAAAGATTTTTTATTTTGATTTTTTTTCCAACTGTTTTAAAAATATAAAATCCTTCTTAGCTTTTAGGATGTACAAAAGCAAGCACTGAACCCAATCTGGCCACTGGGAAGTAGTTTGTCAACCCCGTGAATAGACTGTAGTGGGGGACAGGAGAACAATGGAGACTATTTAGTAATCCAAAGAAAAGAGATGGTGGTAATCCAGACCAGGATAATGGCAGTGCTTGTGTAAGAAGGGACCATATTCTAAATATATATTGAAGGTTAAGCCAAAAAGATTTGTTGATGGTTTGGACGTGGAGTGTGAGAGAAAGAGAAGAAACAAGGCAGACTTCAAGATTTTTGGTCTGAGCACTTTGAAGGATGTATTGCCATTGACCAAGATGGAGAAGGCAGTAGACAAAGTGAGTTTTGGAGTAGAAGACTAGGAGTTTGGTTTTGGACTTGTTGACTATGAGATTCCTATTAGATAATAAAGTGAAGCTGGTGAGGAGGCAGATGGATATACAAGCACAGAGTTTGGAGAAAGGTCTGGTCTGGAGATAAGACTTTTGGGAAGCATTGTGTATAGACAGCATTCAAAGTCTTATGATTGCATGAGATCACCTAGGGAGTAAGTGTTGATAGAAAAGGCAAAAGAGAACCAAGGACTCAATCCCAGAGTATTTTAGGAGGTTGATGCAAAGAGAAGAAAACAGCAAAGGCCACTGAGAAGGAGTGGTCAGTGAGGTAACTAGAAAGCCAGGATACCATTGTGTCCTCAAAGCCAAGGGAAGAAAGGATGTCAATGAGGAGCGAGTGAAAAATTGGATCAAGTATTGCTGATAAGTAAGATAAGGCCTGAAAACTGACCATTAGGATTTAGCCATATGGATTCACAGATGCCCTTAACAAGATCACTTTCCATGAGCTATGGGACTGAAAAACTAATTAGAATGGATTTAACAGAGAACGGAAGGGAAGTACTTTGCAAAAGTGAATAAAGAGAACTCCATTTTTTTTTTCTAGTTTTGTTGCAAAGGTGCCAAAGAAATAATGGGGGAAGAGTGAAATCAAGCCAAGATTTTTTTTTTCTGAACATGAGAAAAATGTTTGTATGCTGATTGGGGGCACCATATAAAAAGGAGAATCCAAGTACAGTAACTTTATTATTTTATAATACCTCAAAGAGGGAAATCTATACTCCATTTACTAGGAAATGGGCATCACTGTCTACAATAATCACAGTAGGTGTATTCTATACACAAAACATAAAAATACTCCAATCCAGTTAGACTAACTAGCCGTAAAAAGTTTTTAATGTTTAATTTACAGTTTTGCTTGTGACCTTAGAATTTACAAGGCCTTTTTGGTGATGGATTGTATGACCTATTTCTGTTAAAGAAGCTGACCTGATAACTTGATTTTCCTTTTCATTAAACTTCCCCCAACAGAGGCATTCAGTATCATTTTACTGACCATAGAGCTATCATCATTAGTCTTATTTATCCATACTTTTATTAGCAACAAAGTCGACGATGATTCTTCCCTTAAAAAATATTTCTGTATGTATCACTAATACCAGTTTCTCCATTTCATCCTCTTTTTCCTTCTTAGTTTATTTAGAGCAAGCACAATCAGAGGAAATATAGGTTACTAGGAAACAAATCATTTTTTTTTAAGAGACAGGGTCTTGCTTTGTTGCCCAGGCTGGAGTGCAGTGGCGCCATCTTGGCTCACTGCAATCTCTACCTTGTAGTTGGGACTACATGTGAGTGCCACACCTGGCTTTTTATTTCTATTTTATTATATTTTTTTTGTTGAAACGGGGTTTTGCGATGTCGCCTGGGCTGGTCTCGAACTCCTGGACTCAAGCAATCTGCCTGTCCACAGCCTCCTAAAGTGCTGGGATTACAGGTATGAGCCACTACACCCAGTCAAATCAGTGGTTAAGTCATTCAACTTACAAGTTTCAATTTAACCTTTTGATGACAACTCTCAGAGGACTTTGTAATTGAAAAGACAGAATCAGCTGGGCTGGGTGGCTCACCCCTGTAATCCCACACTTTGGGAGGCCGAGGCGGGCGAATCACGAGGTCAGGAGATCGAGACCATCCTGGCTAACACGGTGAAACCCCGTCTCTACTAAAAATACAAAAAATTAGCCAGGCGTGGTGGCGGGCCCCTGTAGCCCCAGCTACTCGGGAGGCTGAGGCAGGAGAATGGTGTGAACCCCAGAGGCGGAGCTTGCAGTGAGCCAAGATGGCGCCACCGCACTCCAGCCTGGGCGACAGAGCAAGACTCCGTCTCAAAAAAAAAAAAAAAAAAAAAAGAGAGAAGAAAAGACAGAATCATAGAAACAGTAATTAGGTTCTCAGCAGACTTTTCAAAAGAGGTTTCCAAACATCCCTGTGGAATTAAGACCAACATTAGACAATCTACTGATTTTCCAGCCTGCTGGTGTCTCTGTGTGCTCAGATTTTGAATAAATGAATGAATTGAGCTTCATTTTTCAATTAATTGCTATTTAATTTAGTGCATCTTAAGAGATGTATATAAAAGTACTTTGTATAAGACAAAGGTGAAGATCGCCTCAGGTATATTTGAGAAGTTTTGTTCAATAAAATCTTAAGAAAATAAGTGAATTAGATGTTTCTGGACATTTCTTTCAACCACTGATTTTGTTGTGCTGTTAACTTACAAAAAAGTTATAGAACCTTTCTCTAGAACTCGTGGATAATGCTAAGCAATTGCTCTAAGAGTTAGCTATGTAAGTATGAAATTCTTAGCCCCTATGTTTCCTTTTCAGCTGACTGGGATAGATGAAAAGCAGCACCAGCCACAGGTTTCTTTCTGGTTCTGTGTGATTACCATCTCTAATCCTGAATCACTCAAACTTTCCCACCACTATACTCTGCACCTATTCTCTGTTTCATATCCTATCTATGATGATGATTCTTGAAAAGTTTCTCAATATATCCTAGATGCAGCATCCAGCACCACTGGCCCTTTTCTCCCTTTTGATGGTGGCAATGGGGGCACAGAAACTGTACTTTTTAGGAGTTGGATGGGGACAGAATGGAATAGGTTGGACAAAGTATATTGGGATTAGAATAAGATGGAGGCGTTGGTGTAGGTTGAGTGTCTTCCAGATGTACTACAGGGCGTGGCTGCAGGGTGAGTGGGTTTGAAGAGAATTTATGGATACCAAAGAGGCTGGATGGGCAAATAGTTAAAGAGCAGGAGAAAATACTTCAATTTTCTCCAAGTATTGCTCCCATGAGTGGCTCAACTGTACTAATTAAAATGAAATCAAGTAGCAACTTGGATGTCTGGGAAGACCTCTAAGTGCCAAAGGTGTGTGCTCACTCTTTCCTTTTCACCAGAGTTGGCCTGCAGATGATGAAAACAGGTGTGATGTCAGGCATCTCCTCTTTCATCTGGACCATGGCATTGATTGCTCAGGGAATCTCATTTCTTCAACATTTGCTGAAGCTATTACTACTTCCCCCAGTTTCTTTCCTGTCAGAGCGCTTGAAGAACACTTTGAGAAATCAGAAAAATATTTGAGAGCAAATAATGTGAAATGGTTCTCTTTGTTATTAATAACAAATCACAGGAGTTCCATATTCCCACAGATCTACAAATCTTGTGTCAATATCTAGTTTGTAAGTGTCTCCATTTGTCCTCTCTCATTCCAGAGGTCTTTTTCACATGATGTCAGGGGAACTGAAATGGAATGTAATAAAATTTAAACCTGGGATTTGCTAAAAACAAACAGAGGTGGTATTAGTCTTGTTTTTCTCAAACTTTTACCTCATTTCTTTAATATAGCTCTTGCTGAGCAACTTGAAAATTCTCCTGGAGAATTGAGGCTTGGACTTTTTGCAGCTGCCGTTGGGTTCAATCTTTAAATTGCAGTGTCTATGGTGAAAGAGAAAATTGAGTCACAGGAAGGAATAAGTTATGAAGAGAATTTTGTCAAAATATTTCTCTTCCAATAGGCAGATAGATAGTGCTGCTCTTGACAGCAAATTTCTTTTTATTTATTATTATTATTATTATTATTTTCAGATGGAGTCTCACTCTGTTGCCCAGGCTAGAGCGCAGTGGCACGATCTCGACTCACTGCAACCTCCGCCTCCCAGGTTCAAGCTATTCTTGTGCCTCAGCCTCCTGAGTAGATGGGATTATAGGCATGTGCTACTACGCTCGGCTAATTTTTTGTATTTTTAGTAGAGACGGGGGTTTCACCATGTTGGCCAGGCTGGTCTCTAACTCCTGACCTCAAGTGATCTGCCCGCCTCAGCCTCCCAAAGTGCTGGGATTACAGACGTGAGCCACTGTGCCCAGCCTTGACAGCAAATTTCCTAAAGACTAGAATTCTGTGTTTAAACCTCATTATTGTAAATAATGCTGCAATGAACATAGGAGTGCAGATACCCCTTTGACATACTGATTTCAAGTCCTTCCAATATATTCCAGAAGTGGGATTACTGGATCATAAGGTAGCTTTGTTTTTAGTTTTTTGAGGAACCCCCATACTATTTTCCATAATGACTGTACTGATTTACATTCCTACCAACAGTGTACTAGGGTTCCTTTTTCTCTGTATCCTCGCCAACACGTGCTATCTTTAATCTTTACTCAGTGAAATACTGTTCAGGCTTAAAAAAGAGCAAAATCCTGTCATTTGAGACAACATGGGTAAATCTAGAAGACATTATGCTAAGTGAAATAAGCCAGGAACAGAAAGACAAATAGCACATGATCTCACTTACATGTGGAATCTAAAAAAAGATGATCTGATACGGGTAGAGATTAGAATGATGGTTACCAGAGGCTAGGGGGAAAGAGGCGGAGGGAGTGGGAATGGGGAGTTACTGGTCAAAGGGTACAGAGTTTCAGCTAGGCAGGAGAAATACGCTTTGCTCTCTCTTGCACAGCAGGGTAACTATGGTCAATGATAAAGCATTGTATATTTCAAAATAGGTAAGAGAGTAAATTTCAAATGTATCAGCATAAAAAATGTCAAGTAAGTGAAGTGATGAATATGTTAATTAGCTTGATTTAACCACTCCACATGCATACATACATCAAATAATATAATTAAATTAAATTATATTAATTAAAATAATATAAAATTAAAAAAATCCCATTACAGGTTGGGCAGGGTGGCTTAGGCCTGTAATCCAGCGTTTCGGTAGGCTGAGGCAGGCGGATCACTTGAATCCAGGGCAACATGGTGAAGCACTGTCTCTACAAAAATTAGCCAGGAGTGGTGGTGTACACCTGTATTCCCAGATACTTGGGAGGCTGAGGTGAGAGGTCTCGCTTGATCTAGGAACGTCAAAGCTGCAGTAAGCAGAGATGGCACCACTGCACTCCAGCCTGGGCCACACGGTGAGACTCTGTCTCAAAAAATAAATAAAATAGAGAATAAAATCCCATTATGGTGACTTATTAATACATCATTACATGGTTTCCATACCATGGAGCTGTTTCTATAGTGCTTCATGACTTGAATCCCCCCAAAATTGGTTACAAAGAACCATGTTATTGTTTTTTAAGACCAACAGGCATAGAACTGATATATATATAGAGAGAGAGAGACTTTTAATTGTGTGCTGTTAAATAATGATGGCTATTACCTTCTTAAGCCCTCTCCATTGAAAATACTTCAACAAATGAAACAGAATACTCCAAAATATTTCTAAATTCCCAGGAGAAATTTCAAAATTATACTAAATGATTGAGGGTGACAGATTTGAAGTTGCTTATACAAAGAAATTTTTCTCTATTCTATTGAAAGCTTTTTATTTACTAAATTCATGTGAAAAACAACAATTATTTGCTTAATTTTCCTTATGCAACTTATAGCTATGCATTTATGGGAAACAAGTATTCTGACAGAATATGACTATGCTGCCCAATGGAGTAAATTATATAGGGGTTTTAATTTCTTAATGTTCAGCTTACCAGATGTTGCTACAAGATAAGCGCTTTAAAACTCACTGATCTTAAGCACAACTCAAAATTGCAAAATCGTGGGAGCAAACCAAAAGCCCGTCAATCAACGAGTGGATAAAGAAACTGTGGTACATATATACAGTGGAATACCACGCAGCCAATGAATTAACAGCCTTTGCAGTGACCTGGATGAAATTGGAGACTATTATTCTAAGTGGTGTGTCTCAGGAATGGAAAACCAAACATTGTATGTTCTCACTGATAAGTGGGAGCTGAGCCGTGCGGATGCAGAGGCATAAGAGTGATACAATGGACTTTGGGGACTGGGGGGAAGAGTGGAAGGAGGGTGAGGGATAAAAGACTACAAATATGGTGCAGTGTATACTGCTTGGGTGGTGGGTGCACTAAAATCTCACGAATCACCACTAAAGAACTTACTCGTGTAACCAGATACCACCTGCACTCCAATAACTTATTGAAAAAAAAAAAAAAAAAAAAAAACCAACTCGCTGGCTTAGATTGATCACATCTTAAAAAATCTAAATTTCATAATAGCTAGATTATTATTCAAGTCACATCACTGTGATATCTGCCTCCCCTAGTATAGCGCTAAGTACACGATAACTCAATTAGCCATTCTGCAAATTTCTTTAAATGCCACATCTTTTATTGTTATTTAAAACATAATATTATTATGATAATTTCCAGTCCAGTATTTTTAAAAGGTATGTACATATTTAAAAATCAGCAGTACAGAAGAGTACCAGTTGAAAAGTTTCTACTTGTATTTGTCTGCTTGGGCTGCCATAACAAAATACTACAGCCTGGCTGACTTCAACAACAGAAGTTTATTTTCTTACAGTTCTGGAAGTTAGAAGTTCAAGGTCAATGTCCTGTGTGAGGGTTGATTTCTGGGGATACTTCTCTTCTTGACTTGTTGACCTCTGCCTTCTTGCTGTGTGCATGGGAGTGGGGAGGAGGGACAACTCTTCTTTCTTTTTTTTAAAATTTTATTTTCAATTATTATGGGTACATAACAGGTATATATATTTATGGGGTACATGTGATATTTTGATACAGGCATGCAATGTGTAATAATCACATCAGGGTAATTGGGGTATCCATCCTCTTAAGGATGATATTTCTACTGGTTTAAAGCCCAACCCTTGTGACACCATTTAACCTTAATTGCTCCCCTAAAGGCCCGATCTCCAAATACAGTCACATTGGGAGTTAGGGCTTCAGCATATAAATTTAAAGGAGACATAACTCAGTCCTGATATCACTCAATCCCTAGTCCAAATTCCAGAGAAAACCACTTCAAGCCATTTTCTAATTTTAGTCACTGTAATTGTATTATATACTTACGTACTTGTTTTCTGAATGATAAATATTTAGACATATCTTTTGGCTGCATATAGTGAAGATTAGGAAATTACAACTGGCCTTTGAACAATATAGTCTACTTACAGGAAGATTTTTTCTATCTCTGCTACCCCTGAGACAGTAAGACCAACCCCTCCTATTCCTCCTCCTCCTCAGCCTACTCAGTGTGAAGGCAAGGATGAAGACCTTTATGGTGATCCTACTTCCACTTAATGAAGAGAAAATATATTTTCTCTCCTTATGATTTCCTTAATAACATTTTCTTTTCTCTAACTAACTTTATTGTAAGAACATAGTATGTTATACATATACAAAATATGTGTTAATCAACTGTTTACATTACTGGCAAGGCCTACAGTGATCAGTAGGCTATTAGTGGCTAAGTTTCTGGGGGGATGAAAAGTTGTATTCAGATCTTCAACTCCAGTTTTTGTTGTTTTTTTTTTTTTTAATTCTAGAGGCATTGAAGATATTGCTCTATTGTCTATTGTCTTCTAGTTTGATTCTCCCTCAAGCATTTAAGCTTTGCTTTCAGTGTTCTGACATTTTATAAATACTGTTGTGCCCATGTGCCTTTTCATTCATCACCTTTTGCACTAAGTGGACACTATCAATCTTTACCAGCTTCAGAAAACTTTCTCCTTCTGTTTCCTGGATGATTATGCCTTCTATGTTTTCTTTAGGACTCCTCTTGGACAGATGTTTGGCTTGGAGATGGATCCTCTGCATCTTTTAACTTTTGTCTGGTATTTCACAACTTTGTTTACTTGTTCAACATCCCAAGAAATTTCCTCACTTTAACTTCCACTCCTGGTAAATCTCTTACTTTGGCAATCTCATTTAAAATTTTCCAAAACTCTTTCTAATTTTTGATTACTACTATTGTTTTAATAGTAATTTTTATTGTTTTGGGGTCTGATAGTCTCTCCAATTTCTCTGAAGTTATTTAGTGAAATTAAACAACAATATTCTGTTTATGAATGATCTATTTTCTCTGGAGAAATATTCTTTTGTTCATTCTGGCCTTGTGTGTGTGTGTGTGTGTGTGTCTGTGTGCTACTGATGTGCAGTTTATTTCTCTCAAATATCTGGAAATTCTTGTGTCTTGTTTACATTTTTGAGTGAAGAATGTGAATGGCTAATGTCAGCAGATTGTATAGATCATTTCCCCCATGATGTTTCTCCCTGACTTCATGTGGGGGTGGCGGGGGTTGCTGATGGTAATGCCTCAATGATCAGGCTTCACTTATGTGTGAGGGCAGGAAGTGGGCCAGTGGGAGGAGTTCCCTGTTTACAGGAATCGTTCACTTTCTTTGAGATATGAATTGCAGCAAACACTGCATATGTCAGTTATTCAAACTGAATGAAGTGATGGTAGATGGGAGGGTCCAAGTGACACAGACTTTCAATTAATTGCCCTAATTAACCCTCAGTCCTGTAACCTTCAGGCTTGGAAAGCTCACTGGGACTCTGCAGGGAAGTACATCCGTCTGCAGTTGCAGCCTTATCCTGTCAGTATATTCTAGGCTGTAACCTCCTCTACAGTTAGTTACCATCAACTCAAGGCCATAGACCTTCCATCTTTCAGAAAGCTGTCAACATGTTTGCTTTGCTGGTGGTTCTATCTCTCACGTTCACCATGCAGTTTTGGCTTGATCTTATTTTAAATTTCTTCCCTGTCATGTCAGTGGGATTTGAAAGAAAGTCAGTCTACCACTTGGAACTGGAACTTTTATAGCTTTTAAAACAGAATGCATTGATGCCAACAAGTTTCTATGGTGCCCCTTAGGTACTCGGAATGAATGAGAATCACTCAATTATGTTATGAAACAGTTTTCTCCTAAAGTAAGAGCATTTGTTCTCAAACTTTTATTGTTTTTAAAAAAAGTATTGTGGTTACAGTTTTCTTCTTTTTGTCCTTTTACTTTATTGCCACTCTCATGGTGCTGCCCTGTAATACTCTCTCCTCACTGGCTGCTTCTTTGATGCAGTAGATTATCTTTAAAGCAGGAGTCAATAAACTTTGGGGGTGTTTTAAGAGATACTCTTTTGAGAAACATGCATGAGCTTTAGAGAATGAATTGTGTGACCTCCACTGTGACTAGTCTGTGGCCATTTATCCTCAATGATTTGGGTTTATCTTCAGATAACTGAAAGGTGCTAGATAACATGAACTATGAACAGGACTTGGAGGTTTGTTGTCTTCATTAGCACACTATTTAAATTGCTAGTGTCAATACCAATCATTTACTTGATATATTTGGTTTATTGTTTTTTCTCTTAGTGATCCCTGTCAATTAATCATAATTCAGTTCACCAGGAGTAAGTTTTTTCACATAAAAACCACTTATGATCAAGACAGAATGTTATACTTGTTATTAATTGGCTGTCAACACTGTATTTATTAATATGGATTCATTAGCAAATGTGCCAATTATTTTTCTTGTCTTCAGTTTTAACACATACAATAGTAACCCCCAAAGAAACTCACAGGTTAACAAAAAAAGAACAACACTCTAGGACTTGGCACAATTGTTCCATAGGAAGAAAATTTATTTCATGTTGTGAATGCAAATTTTAGTAACAATTCTGTTGAAGTCACTTTTCTAGGACTTCTTTCCAAAGCATTAGTTCAGCTGTTCGAGATGAAACACATTATCTATCAAGATGTGATATTTCGAAATGTCACAGGAGAGAAACACATGACAAAAGGCAACACATTTGTTTAATTTCATTAGTTACAAGTGAATTTCTAGGTAAGTCATGATTTTAGATGTTTATAATAATTTTATTAAGATGTGCAAGTCTCAATGATAGTGATGAATGGGTATGGCTGTGGAGAGACTCCAGGTGAATCCAGCAGGGGCCATCTGTGGGGCCCCATTAACCACACTCCACAATCTGAAAAAACAAAGAGCTTTTATTTCATGGCGTGGTTTATGAGCATTCAGAAGTAATGTCATCTCTGCTTGGAGACTTTTCTAACAGTACATTAGAGGGCTATCATCACAGGTAACCTGGAGGGTACATCTGTAGATAAAGATCCTGACTATTTTAAGTAAAGAAGAATTACTGGGGAAAAGAGGTTTTATGTCCAGTGATAAACAGGGCTGGAAAGAGCTGGCAGTTTCAGAAAAGAAGAAACCTCTCTTGACAGCTTTAGTATCATACTGTGGGCTGGAAATGGCAAAACCCATCCCTAAAGACAAGTGAAGTATTTTGAAGTGACTCTTCATAGTGAAGTAGCAACTCTAAATAACCAAAATTTGCAATCATAGTTTATTCTTCTATATAAACACGGATCTGTTTTTGGCCTGATGATTATAGCTGGGTAGATCTAGTAATTAAATGAATGATGCAGATCCAGGCAAATATGGTTACTCAATTGAATTTTTGATTCAGACATCATAATCAAAAGTGAAACAAAGGAAAAATTTCCTGGGTCACATGTCTAGGCTTCAAGGACTAGGAGACAGCAGCCCTACAAAATAGGAAAAACAGATTCTACTTACTTAGTGCCCTTCTTTCTCTTTATCTTAGAAATACATTTTTGAGGGAAAGGGATGTACTAGAGTTTTAAAATTGGAAGAGGCTATTGGACTCCTTCATTTCTACAGATTTCTGAGGTCCAGTGATTTGCCCAAAGTCCCATAGTTAATTAATGTCCAGCCTGTTTTATTAATCAATAGGGGATTGAGTGTGCTCTGCCCATAATTCCCACTTATTGCCACTTAGAAAGACTTTTTAGGGTTCACATCTTTTATGCTGTGAGGCTGGCCAAGAAGAGCAATTCTTAGTTTGCTAGGCCACATAAGCTGACATCTTGCCAGGTTTTCCAGGCAACACATAATAGCTTGCTCACATCAGGTGGATTCTTGTCAAGAGATGATTCATAGGTTGAGTTAAAAAACAAAACAAAGCAAAACAAAACTTAAAGCAAATTCTTTCCCTCCTTCATGTATCATAATAGCTGTTCCTTGTATGACAGCTAGCTGTGTTTGGCTTTTCAGTTTTAAGGTAATCAAGTTCTCTTTGTATCAGGGAGCATCTAGTTGAACTGAGCCAATGTGGGACTGATTTTATCTTGTGGTCACCAACCAAATTAATAGCATTTTCCATCTGCTGAATCTTTAGTATGAAACGCTATACAAATCTGAGAAGCTCTATATTGACATGGCTCAGTTAATATTTGCTGAACATCCTACACGATGTCATCACTGGACTTGGCATCAAGAAAGTCTTCTAGATAGTATGGATTATTTTGATTTCATCCGGGATTCAAATATGCTGGTAGCCTAACTTCCTTCTTGGAGGCAATGATTAGGTTAATACTAATCACTCTCCAGAGATAAACTCTTGCCCTGTGAAATATTGAAACATCACCTGCACAAGAGTGAGGGCAGCTATGTGTTGGGGGTGTCATGAGATTGGAATGTATATTCAAGAAACTATTATTGTGTAAGCTCCCCTACCATTGTGAGTAGTGTAGTGTTAACTTACAAAACCGTTTGCATATACTCTTCTGAGATTCGGCCCTGCTTCTTTGGGGTTAGATGCGAGTTTTCAAGCAGTTCATAGACATCTTGCATGTTGTGGAGACTCTGCCTCATGTTGTGGGTAACCTTTTCAACCTGAATATCAGTGCTGTTCTTTGGAGGAACCCTCTGCCCCCGGAATGCCTGAGCCTGGCGTTTACAGATGCCAAACTTGCTGAGTAGGATGAACACATCCCTCTGGAAGGCCTTGGTGAAAATAGCATAGAGGAATGGATTGGCACAGGAGTTAAGTGGATAGAAGAGGACCAGCAAGATTTTGGAATTGCTAACAGTGATGAGAGGCTTGTTCAGAATTGCTGACAGAGCATAGAACGAGATTGGGGCCATGCACATGAAGTCGGTGAAGATCAACACAGCCATTCTCTTGGCGATTTTGGTATCTTTGTCCCCTGGGTTGTACTGCGGATTCCGGACTGTGATGTAGATCTTCACATAACAGCAGCAGACGATGACAAACGCAACTATGTTGAGCGTCAGAACAAAAACAATATATGCCAGAGCAAGAGGGGTCTCGGTGTCCATGGGCAGGCAGATGCTGACTTTGGCATAGCTACTTATTCCCACCAAAGGGAGCAGGGCGAGAAGGAAGCAGCAAACCCAGCCCCCAATCATGATGGCACATGCATGCCTGAGGCGGATCTTCCGGTCCAGGCGCATGGCGAAGGTGATGGCATACCAGCGCTCCAGGGTGATGACCGTCAGTGTATACACCGACAACTCGCTTGCAAAGACAGTGAAGAAACCAGCCGTGTTGCACCCAGGGCCTGTCTGCCAGTCGATGGCATGGTTGTAGTACTCAGAGTGAGTGTAGAGGTCTACAGAGGCAATGAGGAGCAGGTACATCCCCATGCAGAAATCTGCAAAGGCCAGGTTGCACATGAGAAAGCGGGGGACGTTCAGTTTGTAGTGGCTGGTGAGAAGAATAAGCAGGACAAAGACATTGCCCAGGAGAGCCAGCAGACTAACGAACCACACCACAATTCTCAGGAACTTGTAGCCCATTATGTCTTCACACGGGTTGAACTCATCGGACTTGGGGGTACACACCATGTCTTCATTGTCCCCACACACAGTGTAGTCATAATGGCTGTCAAAAGCTTGTAGAGTCTCTTCCTGGGGGTTTTTGAGCTCCTGGCCAAAACCAATGATCTCATCCTCTTGTTCTTCAAAGAAGAGGTAATAATGAGCGTTGTTATGAGCATCCTGGAACTTGGACTTTTCCTTGTACCCAACAATGCTGTCATCCAGATTCTCTTCATATTCCCGCTGGAGGGGGCTACTCAAGGCATTCACAGATTTTCTCTGGCGCAAGCTCTGCATACTGCTCTCATTACACATCAAGGACTCAAGGATTCTGCAAGGCAACAAAAAAGTTAGTGCCAGGCTGGGCGCGGTGGCTCATGACTGTAATCCCAGCACTTTGGGAGGCCAAGGCAGGCGGATTGCTTGAGCCTAGGAGTTTGAGACCAGCCTGGGCAACATGGCGAAACCCCATCTCCATAAAAAATGCAAACATTAGCCGGGCACGGTGGTATATGCCTGTGGTCCCAGCTACTCGGGAGGCTGTGGTGGGAAAATCACCGGAGCCTGGGGAGGTCAAAGCTGCAGTGAGGCGAGATCAGGCCACTATACTCTAGCCTGGGTGACAGAGTGAGACCCTGTCTCAAAAAAAAAAAAAAAAAAAAGAGTGCTTGCTTAAAACCCATGAATGGTTCCCACATTTACAAAAATATGCAAACTACTTACTATGATGTACATAATTCTGTAAGGTTCTACAGGATCCGGGCAGGCCTGTTTCTGCGACATCATTTCTATGACCTCCCCTCCCCTACTGTGATCCAGTGGCATTGGTCTTATTTCTCTTCTGCAACCACTTCAAGAACAGTGATTGAAAAACAAAAAACAAACAAAAAAACCCAACAAAGTGGCCAGGTGTGCTGGCTCCTGCCTATACTTAGCCAGGCACGGTGACTCAATCCCAGCACTTTGGGAGGCTGAGGCAGGCGGATCACTTGAGATCAGGAACTCAAAACCAGCCTGGCCAACATGGTGAAACCCTGTCTCTACTGAAAATACAAAAATTAGCTGGGCGTGGTGGCACATGCCTGTAATCCCAGCTACTTGGGAGGCTGAGGCAGGAGAATCGCTTAAACCTGGGAGGTGGAGGTTGCAATGAGTCAAGATTGCACCACTGCATTCCAGCCTGAGTAGCAACAGAGTGAGCAAGACTCTGTCTAAAGAAAAAAAAAAAAAAAGATGTGGATGCTGAAGCCAGTCGCCGTGGTGGGAACCTGGCTCTATTATTGACTAGCTTGGGTAGGCCCATGAAGTTTGGTTAACTCATTTGTAACATGGGACAATGGGAGTGACTCTTTCATATAGGGTTATTAAAGGATTCAATGAATTTATCTTTTTAAGGCTCTTACAATAGCACCTGTAGCTTTGTGAGTGCCATATGATGGTTATTGTTATTATTATTATTATTATTCCTATTCAAAACTCCAAAACCCTATGTTCTCATTGCCTGAAAAACACATGGCTGCCTCTACTCATCATTATTTAGTTTCAAACTGAATATTTTAAAAATAAAACATTTATGTATTTTAGTAGATACAGGGTTTCACCATGTTGGCCAGGCTGAGCTCGAACTCCTGACCTCAAGTGATCCACCCACCTCAGCCTCCCAAAGTACTGGGAATACAGAAATGAGCCACTGCCCCTGGCCAGCCTGCTTATTTTCTGATTTCCTCCACTAGACAGCAAGTAAAATACGAGAGGGAATTCTTGTCTGTTCTATTCACAACAGCCAGGCACATAGAAGGTGCTCAGTAAATACGTGTTTAACAAATGAACGAATGGACACTACCGTACACGCATGCTTGTGGAAATAAGATTTAGTTTTTTCCCTGCTCACCAGACTTACAACAAAAGGGATTCTTTAACTTGCCTCAGCTGTTGAGCAGATTTTGATTGATCTCTTGGGTTCTGGTTAAAATGTCTAATGGACTTAA
Organism: Rhinopithecus roxellana; assembly: GCF_007565055.1. NCBI lineage: Eukaryota > Metazoa > Chordata > Mammalia > Primates > Cercopithecidae > Rhinopithecus > Rhinopithecus roxellana. The sequence continues at coordinate 139,342,811 of NC_044553.1, read as the reverse complement.
TCTTCTCAACTGTTTGGAGGCTAAGGAGAAATCTAGACCCTGTCCCTGAGGTCCACTTAAGCCTCCCACCCAGCCCTTGTCCAGTCCTTCTCAGTGTCCCATGACATCAGTGTAGAGTCCACTATCACCATCCTCTACCCCACTCCTGGCTTTTTGCAGTTATGATGCCCACGTTGGCCTTCTTTGTGTGTGTGTGTGTGTGTGTGTGCGTGTGTGTGTGTGTGTGTGACGGAATCTCAGAATCTTGCTTTGTCGCCCAGGCTGGAGTGCACTGGCATGATCTTGGCTCACTGCAACCTCCACCTACTGGATTCAAGCGATTTTTCTGCCTTAGCCTCCCCAGTAACTGGGATTACAGGCACCTGCCACCACATCCGGCTAATTTTGTTTTTTGTATTTTTAGTAGAGACGGGGGTTTCACCATGTTGGCCAGGCTGGTCTTGAACTCCTGACCTCAGGTGATCTGGCCGCTTCAGCCTCCCAAAGTGCTGGGATTTCAGGCGTGAGACATTGTGCCCGGCTGCCAGATTGGCCTTCTTTGTATGGCTGTTTTAGCTTCTGCCCTCACACCTGATCTGATATTTTCCTGACTGCAATTATGTGTGTAGTAAGTCAATCAGTAAATACATAGAAGCTGAGGAGGACTGAATAGAGATAATGAAGGTGGATTAGGAGGACAGATCATAGAAGACACAACAGGGGAAATAATGCAGAGTAAAAGTGAAAAAGTAAAAGAATCAGAGAAAGCCTGGAGAGAAAATGAAGGCCATCCCTCCTTCACAGACTCATAAGCAGCCTGATGTGCACATACTATATATCACAGTTAATATTAATGAAGCTCTTATAATATTCCAGGCCATTCCATTCTGGTGTTTTCCATTCAGTTTCTCATTTAATCTTCTCAAAACTCCTATGAATGATAGCATTACGATCTCCATTCCCAAAGATTCAGAGTGGTTAAGTAACTAGGCTGGGATAACACAACTTGGAAAATGGCAGAGCTGCGGTATAAACCCAGCTGACTCCAAAGCCTGCAGGCATGTAACCAGTGAGTTATGACATTTGCGAGGCCCAAATCGATCAGGTAACCCAACTGTTTGTGTTATTTTTAAGTCTGTTCTCATGGTTGTGGTGTCTGGGGTCTAATATGTGTTGCAGTATCTAATTATGAATTGTACCTGGAAACCGGAAATCATGTCTGCATAAACTCTACAAGATTCTGTGAGATCTGGTTGTGTTTCTCTCTCCTGTGCTGTCACCTCTTCTGCTCTACAGCTATCCAGCAACATTTGCCTTATTTCTCAGCTGCACCCACTTTTGGTCCGCAGGGTCACTGTGTCCCATGGATCTCCTGTTTTATATGGATGCTTCCAATATCATCTCCACCTGGTTTTCAAACCAGGAAGCGTCTTCCCCAAAACCAAGAAATGAATTCTACTTCCACCAAAGTCTTTTGTCACTTTTGCCGGGTCCCTGCCACTTACCCTCTGATTTTCTTTTGATTCTTAAAAGCACAGCAGTGGCTTGGGTAAGAAAGGTCAGCCCGTGTGAGGTGAAGGAAACTCAAGGAAAGTGGAAGTTTCTTAAGAGTCCAGGTGTTTCTTGCTATCAGTTCCTTCAGGTGCTCCAGGCCTTTGGATGGAAGGGCAGTAACACTGGTATGAGACACGTCCCTGGGAGGTAGAGAACAGAAAAATGCAGAGAGATAGTGAGCAGCCAGGGCCTTCTCAGCCTTGGCCAGAAAGTCAAACAGGCCTGAGGTAAATGGGGAGATGACATGCTCCTTTCTTCTACTGAGTACATAAGCTGAGCTCCTGGTCTAAGGAGAGATGGATATTAGGCTTCTAAGTCTGTGTTACAGGAACTCCTTGGAATTCCAGTATCCATCAGTACAAATGCTATTTCTACGGTCATTTTATTCTATCCATCACAATACACACAAAGTCTTGGAATCAGAGGGAGATGTCAATTTTACTCTGCAACATGGCACCATGTGACTATGAAAGGGTCTCAAGAGGCAAGAGAAATAAAGTAGAACAGAGACAAAGGGGCCTACCTTGCTATCAGCTGCTGTGGGGACTAGAGTTTGGGGACTGATAAACTGATCACTGATATGAATCAACATCAGTACCATGAAAATCTGATAATGACGCAGACCTCGGAGTCATAACCAGTTACACTGGGAATTCATGACTGACAACAATTCCCCTGCCCCCACCCCTCCAGTGTCTTTAGAAAACTGTAAATCAATTCTTGGAAAGAAAACTCAAATGTTGATATTAACAATGTGAAATCAGATTCAAATCACTTCCGAGAACAGTGGGGTGGGGGGTGGCGGTCAGGCTGGGAACAGTGTAGACATTAGTGTTAGTTACTAAAGTAGAATGAATTCATGGCATTAGTGTGGCATTCTCTGCTCTTTTCTGAATCCCAAAGAGTCCCAGGTTTCATGTCTTGCGCCATCATTTTTATTGGCACCATTAATAGCTTGAATAAATCCATGAATGTTTAACCTAATATCCCTCCTATTTTATATTTTGTCAATTAAAATATTCCTCATAGAAGAAAATTCCATTTAAAATATTTAATATAATTAATAGTATCCGATTAGCGAGTGAATTCCATTATTTTCAATTTCTTCCCCCACATCATTGTAATTGGACTTAGCTGGGATTTATATTCTCAAGGTTCAAGGCCGTCAGAACATGAAGCTCATGTATTAACCCCATTCTCACCACAGGGCTGTCACTCTTGTGAGGAAAGGGTTGGTGCGGTTGCTATTTTGTATTTAATTAAAAAGTATATATAATCTAGCATTTCCCAAATTTGCCTGGTGGTAAGAATTACCCTTGGCGCGGCTGGGTGCGGTAGCTCACGCCTGTAATCCCAGCACTTTAGGAGTCCAAGGCGGGCGAATCACGAGGTCAGGAGTTCGAGACCAGCATGGCCAACATAGTGAAACCCCATCTCTACTAAAAATACAAAAGTTAGCCAGGTATGGTGGCACATGCCTGTAGTCCCAGCTACTCAGGAAGCTTAGGCAGGAGAATCGCTTCAACCCAGAAGGCGGAAGTTGCAGTGAGCTGAGACCATGCCATTGTACTCCAGCCTGGGTGACAAAGTGAGACTCTGTCTCAAAACAACAACAACAACAACAACAACAACAACAACCAAAAATACCCTTGGCGCTTGTTTCTGTATTATCCCCAGGTGATTTTTAACATTAGACATTTATAAACTGACATAAATTAACACCTTTGCGGTTAGTGAGAGAGTGGAGGGACTTTTGAACCAGACTTAAGCACAGTTGTGAAGCAAATGAAGCTGGGTTTGCTCTCCTGCCTCATCTGTCCTTTTTGAGGCATGGCTTTCTCTTTTAGCCATGCTGTCTTCAAGGTGTGGCCATCTTTCAATTCCAGCTTTCTGGAAGCATCTTAGGTTGCTCTTCCCAGTGATGCTTTCATGTCAGAGCATCTCATGGCTCATTTCCCTGCTTTGTTGTCTGCTAGATACACTGATTGTGTGTGTTCATCTGAAAGAGTTGATCCAAGTAATGTGCTTGCATTTTAATACATATTTCTTGAGAAAACATGTTAGTAATTATTTCAGTTACTGCATGACAAAACACCCCAAAACTAAGTGGCATAAATCAACAATCTTTTTATTATGAGCATAGGTTTTATGGATCATGAATTTGAACAGGGAATGGTGGGGATAGGTTGTCTCTGTTCTGTGATGTCTGGGGCGTCAGCTGGGAAGATCTGGAGTCTGGGATGACTCAATGCCTGGGGGTTGGGATTATCTGCAATTTCCTTCACTGGCATGTCTGGTGCCAGGGCTGAGGTGATTCAAAGACTCAGATCAGCTGAGACTGTTGCTGTGGCTACTCCAGGTGACTTGACCTTCCCACATTACATCAGCCAGATTCTAAGAGAACTATTAAATTCAAGGGCAGAGAACATACAGTCCACCTCTTAATGGGAAGAGTGTCGAAGAATTCGATGCCTTCTTGTAAAACTGCCCTAATGATCTAAGTGATGGAGACAGCATTGAGGCAGATAATCTGGGGAAAAATTGGCAGTTTATCACTCTGCAAATCAGCATTTCTAGTCCAGGGATCACTCTGGACCAGCATCAGAATCATTTGTAATACAGATTGAGGCATGTCCCAGACCAAATGAATTATAATTTCTGTTTGTGGAGCCTGGGAATCTGTATTACTTAAGATGCTCTCCAAGTGATTCAGAAGCTGGTTTCAATTCTCAAAGCATTTTTATGAAGCAGGCAGATACTAAAATTCAGACAAAGAAATATCTCTTTGTGTCTCAAGAGATACAGTGAACCAAGGGTGGCATCATAACCATCATTTGGGTCTAGAGAACTCAGCTTCAGTGTCCCAGGAAGTAGCCTTCACTTTCAGGTCTTTGGAGTCTTTGAACACAGATCCAGGTGCAGTAACTCTCCACGGACTCATTAGGAAACTGGGAGGGAAGATTTGATTCCAAAGTTTGTCTGAGTATGTGTAATGATGTATCCCAGGTGGCCTCTAAGTTAAGTCCCACTCAGGCTGAACTAGGAGGGTGCTTGGTCAGGCAAGGAGAAAGTACATGTGGGGAAATGTGGATAAACCTTATGACAAAAACATTTATCACACAATGGGTGCTTGGCATATGGTAGGTCCTCAGTAATTGTTGTCCCAATTTGAAGTTTATCTGAGCTCAAGCCAAAAGCAATGAAGTTGGCAAATACAGCTCCAGTCCAGACCTCAACTTGTAGATCCAATTGCTTATTTGATATCTCCACCTGGATGCCTCACAGGCATCTCCAACTTAATAGGTGCTTTCAAAACTTAGCTTTTCATCCCTTGCCCTCAGCTCAACCTGCTCCTCCTCTATTTCCCCCCAACATGGTAATTGACACTCTCATCCACTTGATTGCTCAAATTAGTAATCTTGGAATCACTACAACATGTTGGATTTCCTCAAGACCATTGTCCCATCCACCTTTAATCTTGCAAAACACCTATGATTCTGAACTCCAAAGGAATCTCAAATCCATGTATTTGCATCTCCAGTGTAAGCTTTCTAGTCTAAGCTAACATTATGTCTTACTGCAATATCTTTCCTGTCCAGTTTTATTCTTTTTCAATCCATTCGTCACATAGTAGCCAGAGTAATCATAACATATGAAGTGAGTAATGTCACTTTCCTGCCTAAAGGCCTACAGTGACTTCTCAATGTATCATGAATAACATCCGTGCTTCCTGCCACGCCCTTTAAGCTCTTGCAGATCTAGCACCGGACTACCTCTGTAACCTCATCTCAGAGTTCTAAGGCCACTTACAGGCAAAATTAGAATCGATTATACTTGAAGACATCTTAATCCTCACTTGTCATAGTTCTAAGTATCCATTAGGCATGCTGCACCTTAAGTGCTCCTGTGCACTCCACCCACACTGTCTCTGCACTTACAGAGTCAAGCAGGGGGAACAACTGCCTTTTTTCTTTTTTGATTTAACCACCCTTGCAGTGATCTGCAGTTTTAATCAGACAGTCTGGTTGCTATCAGACAGAAAGGTAGGAGATCCTTTATACCTTCCTATGGATCTAGCACTGCCTGTCCACTCAAAATACCTCAAATAGAATGATTCTTGCCTTGAAGCCTACTGGAATTTCTTTATTTCTTGTCTTCCATCTACCATTTTCCAGGGTTTGAAGCTTCTATGTCCTTGTGGAGTCTCTCTTGCCCTTGCCCTACATTCATGCTGTGAATATTTACAACAACATGAAATTGTGCTAGAACACCCCCACCCCATGATCAGATGTCAGCCCAGCTGTTTGCACATCTACAGTTTCATGGTTCTCATTGCTACCACCTTAGTTTAGGTCTGAACTATATTTCACCTGAGTTTTGCAAAAACTTCGTGACTGGTCTCAGAAATCTTCCACTATTCCGATCTTAGGAACTCAGGAAAGAATGTTTTTTCTAAAGGACATTAGGAAAAACTTAGGAAAGAATGTCCTTTCTAAGACACAGATCTTACCATATTGCTTTCCAGCTTGAAATCCATGCCTCCTCTAATATCTACAGATTGAAGTTCAAGTTTCCTAGGAGACTATTTCCCCCCTCCCCAATGGGAGTCTCTTTCTGAATCTTGTGTCATCTTTTTTCTTGATTTTTCTCTCCTAGAGCACATTTTCAAGTAATTTCTTAGGCCGTGTGAGGGAGATATTTTCCGAGTCTTTTGACTTGTTATTACTTCTGGAAGCTTCTCAGACCTTCTCTTTATCCCTGGTGTGACATTTCATGAAGGTGTACCTTGATAGGAATCTTTTTCCATGTATTATAATGGGCACTGGGGGAAGAGAGGCCCCTTCAATCTGAAGACCTTTGTTCTTCACCTCTGGGAAATTTTCTTGTATTGTTTCTGGGATAACTTACTCTCATTTTATCTGTTTTGTCTCTGGAATTCTTAATAAGAGGAAAAGTCACCTCCTGGTCCCTCAGACATATCTCCATCTTTTGTTGGAATTTTCTCCTATTACTTTTATTAAATTGCCTGGTAAAATTCCTTGAGTGCATCTTCCATCTCTTCTATTAAATTTTTAATTTTAGCTTCATGAGAGCTGGAATACTGCCTGCTCTGTTTATTGCCATATTTTTGGTACCTAGACTGGTGTTTAGCCAACAGAAGACTCTAAATACGTACTTGTCAAATACCTGAATAGATTTTTTAAGAGAACTCTCTTGTGTTCTGTTCCTTTTAAAAACAGCGTATTTGGTCGGGCGTGGTGGCTCACGTCTGTAATGCCAGCACTTTGGGAGGCCGAGGTGGGCAGATCACCCGAGGTTGGGAGTTCGAGACCAGCCTGACCAACATGGAGAAACCCGGTATCTACTAAAAATTCTAAATTAGCCAGGCATGGTGGCACATGCCTGTAATCCCAGCTACTTGGGAGGCTGAGGCAGGAGAAAATCACTTGAACCCAGGAGGTGGAGGTCGCAGTGAGCTGAGATCGCACCATTGCACTCCAGCGTGGGCAACAAGAGTGAAACTCCTTCTAAAAATAAAAATAAAATAAAAAAGAATAAAAAATAAAATAAAATAAAATAAAAACAGCATATTTGAGGAAGCATACCCCTTTGTTTAGGATCATGGGTTTTAAATTCACACCATCTGGACTTAAATCCTGGCTTCTGCGCTTACTTTCAGTCACTTAAACTTTGCGTGCTGCAGTTTCCTTATCTTGAGTTTGTTGAACAGTAGCTCTTAGTGTCTTCTCAATAAATATTAGCTGTTATTATTATTATATATTTATTATTATTATCATGATTGTTATAGTAATAGGGATGAAATGTGTTCTCAGATTTATCTCGAGTCCTTAATTATTGGTCCTTTCTCATTTCTGTGGTGTCTTTGATTTCTCCAGGCTTACTTTCCCGCATTTGTGTATCTTGGTTTTGATATCCCGTGTTAGGAGCATTCATTGACTGGTGATCTCTGGTTGCACACTTCATATTTAAGAGGATGCTTTTCTGTTGGCAGACTTTGCTTTAGGGTAATTGTGTAGGGAGTTGGCCATTATGCTGGTAGACCCTAAAGTGCCAGAATGTGAATGTCTTTTTTGTTTTAGGATTTCTCAACTTCTTCAGCTTAGTGGAGAGGTACTTAGCTGTTAGAATTCCGCATAAATAGAGTAGAGGATTCATGTTTCCAGATATAAACTTTCAGTTAACCCTTCTGTTTTCAGTCCCATGTCTTACTCTTACCACATGCCGTACCCATCACCTCTAAGTCCCATTCCTCCCAGAGATTTTACAGGGCAAGACAGCAGTCTCTGACTATGCTCCCTTTGAGTACTGTGAGTTTCGCTTCCTTCTCTTCTGTTTTTCTTCATTCTGAATTCTGTAGCTCTTCAGGCCATGGATGGGCTCTCACCTCTCTTCTGTGAATGTATGCATAGTAAAAATTCTTGTGGATGTATAAATAGGAAAAATTCCTTTCTCATCTTTTTAAGGGGATCTCAGGAGGGAGAGAAAATAAAATCTTAGGTTTAATGCTTCATTTTAACTTTTAATCACCACTATATTTAGCACACAGAACTGTGCAAGAGCTTGGAACAAATACTTGTTGAGTACTGAGCCACATTTGATAGTCTCCCAATTCTGGAGTTGTTGGAGAATAAATCTCAGTCTGAAGAGATCCTCAAACTCAACAAGTCAGGAATCATTTTAAGTTATTTGAGGCTGTATTTTTTCCTACTCACCCAAAGTTTTATTTGATTACTTCAAATCCAGATTTTTATTATTTATTATTTATTAATTAATTAATTTATTTTTTTGAGATGGAGTCTCGCTCTGTCGCCCAGGCTAGAGTGCAGTGGCGCGATATCAGCTCACTGCAAGCTCCACCTCCCGGGTTCATGCCATTCTCCTGCCTCAGCCTCCAGAGTAGCTGGGACTACAGGCACCCACCACCATGCCCGGCTAATTTTTTTGTATTTTTAGTAGAGACAGGGTTTCACCGTGTTAGCCAGGATGGTCTCGATTTCCTGACCTCGTGATTCGCCTGCCTCGGCCTCCCAAAGTGCTGGGATTACAGGCATGAGCCATCGCGCCCCGCCCAGGATTTTTAAATAGTGTACCTTCTTTCCTAAAATAAACCTGTCAACATGTAGTATTTTTTTTTTCTGAGTAAGAAGAATATAAAGAGTTGTTATGGGTGATGAAGGGGTCTGAAATCACTTATGGATGTAGCCATATGGATAGAAACCTACAAGCTGGAGGGCTTCCCTCTGTTTTGTTGGCTCTGGCACTCTCTTCAAAGAGCTCATCAAGCAATGGGCATTGAACACCATGAGAATCTGTCTCTAGCAAGCATTTACTTGCAAATCAGAATGCAGCTGAGCTGAGTCTGGCAGATGGTTTGAAGTCTAATTGCCTAGGTCGTGGGAATAATCTTGAGTTAAGTGTCTAATGAAAGTAACAAGACCTGAATTTGGAGAGAGTGAGTCCTGCAGTGCTATATACAGAGAAGAATATCATGAGATTTTAATGACACCAGGGAAAAAAAAGAGCTAGCTATGTTTAATGTCATAGGAAGAGCAAATTGCACCTCAAAAGCGATTATGTACTCTAGTATCCCCAAACATTGGAACTATTTTTATTTTTTGAGAGATATTTTGTCATTGACTATTATTTAAGATTAACTTATGATGAACTCAATTGCAAATTAAAGAAGCGCTAATTGGCTTGCCAGTGTTCCAACAGCAATTGCAAGTGGCTTTTCTGTTTGCTTGCCATGAAAGTAGGTTTTCCCAAAGGTCAATATGTGGAAGCTGCTCCATTGTAAATGTGCAGTTACATCTGTAAATTGGTAGATGAAATGCATCTAAGAGCAGAAAGATTAATTTGCTGTTTAAAATACAGTGTAATTAATTTATTAATACTGAATTGAAAAATAAGTTAAAGGTTTAAAAGGTATACATTCAAGACAGTCAGCTTGTCTATTAATATGTTTAAATAATTTAGAAATGCAATATGCATTTATTTAGCAAGTATAGAATGTATTGATTGCTGTCTGGGTCTCAAGGATAGTTCTAGAAGCTAGGGCTATAGCAGTAAACTAAACAGGCAGAAATTCCTGCTCTCCTCATGCTTACTTTCTAGTGGAGAGAAAGGTAACTTTTTCTCAAAAAGTGAGGATACATAGTATGTTAGATGACAATGATAAGCACTATGGGGAAAAGGAAAACAGGGAAGAGAAAAGGCAGAGACCAGGAGTGGGTCACAATGAGAGATGAGGGGACAGTGTCAGGGAAGTCCTCACTGAGGAGATAGTTGAGGAAATGTCTGAAGGCGGTGAGGGAGACAGCCAAGCTGATATCTGGGGCAAAAGCATTGCAAGCCAAGGAACCAGCAGTGTAAAGACTGTGAGGAGTGCACCTGGTATGTTTGAGGAAACAAGGAGGCCAGTGACCTTGTAGGCTGTCAAAAGAACATTGCATTTTCATGGAAGTGAGATCAAAAGGCTGCAGAGGAATGGTATAATCTGACTTATTTAAAAAGGATCATGATGTTGCTTTGAAAATAACCAAAGTGAGCAAGGGGTGGAAACAGGGAGACCAAAAATAGAGAGGATGGTGCTTTGGACCAGGGTGGTAGCAGTGGAGACACTGAAAATGGTGGGAGTTTGTAGATATTTGAAAAGTAGAGCCATTGGGACTTTCTGATGGATTGGATATGGGGTATGTGAGAAAGAGAAGAGTTGAGAATGACTCCAAGATTTCTAGTCTGCAGCTGGGAGAATGAAGTTACCATTTCCTGAGATGGGGAAGGCTGCAGGTGAGGTAGGTTTGGAGAGAATGATCAGAAGTTCACTTTTGGGCATGTCAAGTTTGAGATGCCTATTGGACGTCCAGATGGTGACGGCAGGCAAGCAGTGTTTTATGAGCATGGAATTTGGGAGAATTGTCTGGACTGGAGATTTCTATTTGGGTATCATAGGCTTTAGGTAAAGCCATGCAAGTGGATAAGATCACCAAGGAAGTGAATAAAGATATAGATAAAAAGAATATCAAAGATGGAGCCCTGGGGCACTCCATCATTAAGAGATCAGGAAGAAGAGGAAGAGCTAGAAAAACAGAGTAGGAAGGAACAATCAGAGGTATGGATAAAAACCAAGAGAGAGTAGTGCCTTGGAAGCCAAAAGAAGAATACATTCCAAGGAGGATGGAGTCAGCAACTGAGTCAAATGCTTCTGAAATAAGTACTAATTGGCCATTTGATTTAGCAACTGTGGAAGTCACTGTTGACCTTGTAAAGAGAGTTTTAGTGGCATGGTGGGAAGTGAAAACCTGATTGGAATAAGCATAACAGAAACTGGGATAGTTGCTGCAAAAAGGCACAGATAAATAGGGCAGTAGGTGGAAGTAGATATGAAGGAAGGGGTTTTTAAAATTATAAATATTTCAATATTTTCCTAAAAATTAAGTAATCTTTTTAAAAGAAATAAAATCTAAAACAATAACTCTTTAAGGCCATGTAATATTCAATCAGTTTTCCAAGAAAGGCAAGGTAGTTCTTACCTTGTTTAAGTCAGATCCAAATAGATACAGAAAAGATATTCAATTGATGCCTCTTAGGTGTCTTTTAATCCATATTCACGAAATATTGTTTTAAGATGGAAGAAACTACAGCATGTTTACACACTGATGGGAGATAATTTAGTAGGGAGGGAAATACAGGTGATTAGGAAAGAAGGGAGAGGATTGCTGAAGCGATGCCCTTGAGTTTTTGAGAGGGGATGGGATCTAGGGCCCCAGTGAAGGGGCCAGCCTTAAAAAGTGACTTAAAATACAGAAAAGAGGAGAAAGGATGTGGGTGTAGATGCAGGAAGATGGGTAGATGTGGTAGTGGGACATGAGGAGTTCTCTTTGGATTGATTTTATGCTCAGTGAAATGGAAATCAAGGTGATCAAGTGGACATGAGAATGGGGGAGAGGCCTAGAGAACTGAAGAGAGGGGAGACCATAGGACATGGTCATCCAACAGAGTGGGAGAGGGAATGGGGAAGTGGGATGTGATTGCTGTGCAGCAGGTAGAGCCTGCTTGGGGTGAGTGATTTAAGGTGAAACCACTTGCCATGTTCAGCTGCAAAAGCCCAGGCCTGCAGCAGGTGGGTGGTTAGACCTAATCAGGGTTGGACTTGGCCAGAAGAGGCTGATGAGACAGAGAGAGGCAAGGTAGTTAGTTGGTTGCGTATACAAGTCAGTGTTTTTAATGATGGAACATGGCATTTAAGCTGCATAAGGAAAGAGCGAGGATATGAGGGAGGTGAGAGACAGTGAAATGTTAGTAACAGACTGTAGATCCTGGCAGAACCAAGAAATTGAAGGATTAATGTATTCTAAGGAAAGAGATAGAAAGAGAGCAGGATGTTTAAGATTAAGGTTATGGAGGCTTTGTAGTCATTGGTCATGACAGGTCTAGTGAAGCCTGGAAGTACAGTGGAGGGCAGGCTTGTTGCGGGAGTGGAGCTCAGAAGTCAAGGTATAGGAAAGATAATCCATGTGGATATTGAAATAACTAAAGTTAGGACAGCAGCAGTGTTGGAGGAAAAAAGTGGTGTATATAGGGTTAGGGACTATCCTCTGTTTCAGTCATCCCTATGGGTCTTGGAGCATATCCTCCATGGATAAAGGGGTACCACTGTAGGCAAATATCTAGAATGTCAGATGGTAATAAGCATCATGGGCAAAAATAAAACAGGGGAGTGGGATGAAGAGTGGTGGGCAGCTTGCAAACTTAAATAGGGCATTCAGGGAAGACCTCAATGAGAAACTTCGCCTTAAGCAAAGACATGTATCAGGCAAAGGAACCAGCTATGGATATCTGGGGAGAGGGTTCTCTGGCAGAGAAAACAACTAGTGCCCAGCCCCTAAGGTGGGAACATGCCATGTATCCTATTCAGTGTGGCTGGGGTAGAACCAGAAAGAGGAAAGAAATAGCAGGTAGGATGAGAGACTACGTGGCATGGGTGCGCGACAAACAGCATAGGTCTTTGAAGGCTGTTTGTGACGACTTTGTCTCTTTAAAAATGAAGATGATAAACCACCACTGGAGGCTTTTAAGCAGAAACTTAAGAAAATGATTAAGTAAAGTTGCAGAATTACAACAGGTACAAGAATACTCTTACATAAAAGGGGTTGATGTGATGTACCAGGAAGAGATTATGTTTTAGAGTTAGTTAATACTGAATTTCTATCCTAGTATTTCCCTTACGGCCAGGTGACCTTGGGGGACTTACCTGATATCTCTGCACCAGTTTCCTTATATGTTAAATAGGAATAAGAATACTTTCTATTGAATAGTTAGGCCCAAAGTGATAGACTCTCTGTAAAGAACCAAGCAGAAAGCTAATGCTCAAAAATGACTTACTATTAATAAGAAAATTCCTGTCTGACTATTCAGAAAATTGATCAGAAATTATGAATCATTTCTCAAAGTCTATGTGTACAAATAAAATTGCTTTATAACTCAGATATTACTATGATCATTTCTTATAAGCCTATACTTTCCATGATCTATGAAATCTTTCAGCATTTACTATTGCAACATAATGGATTCTGCAACGGAAAATTGACATATCCTGTAAGTTGGTGAGTCAGCATTCTACCACACAGTGACAAACGGAAACCAGGGCAATTTTTAGTCCATTTTCACACTGCTGATAAAGACATACCAGAGACTGGGTAATTTATAAAGAAAAAAGAGGTTTAATGGACTCACAGTTCCACATTGCCTCCTGCCTCACAATCATGGCGGAAGGCACAAGACAAAAGGCACGTCTTACATGGCGGCAGGCAAGAGAGGAAATGAGAGCCAAGTGAAAGGGGGAACCCCTTATAAAACTATCAGATTTTGTGAGACTTATTCACTACCAAGAGAACACTATAGGGGAACCACCTCCATGATTCAATTATCTCCCATTGGGTCCCTCCCACAACATGTGGGAATTGTGGGAGCAACAATTCAAGATGAGATTTGGTTGGGGACACAGCCAAACCATATCAACTGCCAATAGTCAGATGCTGAAACACAAGCATAGCCTCCTCCTCAATGTCGACTCCCCTCCCTTCTCAACCTCACAACCCCTAACCACACCCAAAATGATCATCATCATAGTGGCAAAAGGGTCAACCTCAGTGCTACTTGTGTGAGATAAAAGGTCCACTTTTTTAAAAGTGTTTATTTCTTTTAGACTCAGAGGCAGAATGTAATTAACAAGATGGATTTCCATGTCCTGGCAGAGATAGTGTGTCATATGACAATGCTTCATTATTTCCTCCCACCTGTTCCAGGAGTAAACTCCCAGAAGAGTGAAAACATTATTACCCATCCACATTTACTTGGGAAGAACTGTGTGCCTAATTCTACATGCTAAAAACTGCTTTTTGTGTTTCTGTTTGTAGGTTATTTATTCAAAAATTTAATCCAAGGTTGATTTATACCTCTCATTATTTAGCCTGTTGCCAGCATCCTCTAATTAATTGTAAAATCACAAGTAAAACCTGCTACAGAACATAGTACACATAGCTTTTGCTTTACTATTTGGTCCTATGCAATCTTGTTTCTCTTCTTTCATTATACAGATAATTGAGACTTGAAATGGGCAAAATCACCCAAAATTGAGAAAAGTGGTGTGGAGAAGTCAGAACCTTTTGGGGTTGGAAGGCTGAAATCAAATTTAGGTAAAAATAGCGGAGAGCCTAGCAGGTACTCACTAACAGGTAGAGTTATTTATACATAAAATTGCAAAGAAGGAACAGTGAAGAAGTAATTATTGTCCTACTTGCTCAACAAAGAACAAACTTCAGATTCTTTACTGTTAAGAGCTCCTGGTTAAGGAGGGATAATTAGTTAATAAAATGGTTCAGAATTTACAAGGTTTAGAACATTTTGGCAGTGTTGTTTTCCTAGGATTCATTCTCAGCAACAATTCTTTTATGTTCTACCAGTTTTTATCAAGGTAAAAAGCCATTACTTAAATAAGTAACTTTAGCAAAACCGTGCTAAAGAAATATTTTATGAATTTATGAATTATTTTTAGAGAAGAAAACTACTCTAGTTTACTTTTTGGCCTGGCATAGATAGGAAACATTTACTCAGACTGAATCCCCTGATATAAAATGCATGACCATTTGAGGCCATTGCTCTAGACAGTGGCTGCCGGTGTTTTGGAGGACTTTTACGTAAAGTAAAAATCTTTCGGGGATGATAGTAGTTGCACTGTTAGTCAGTTGAAGAAGTACAAAGGTTTGTATGATTTTGAGGATCTTTGCACTAACTGCTTTATCCCTCTCCCACCAGCAGGCAGCCCACTAGTTGGGGACAGCTCTGCAAATAATTTCTCCAATAGTTATGAAAGTAACATTGCCAATACAGATTGCTGTGATTTAATGTATTAATTCTTTTTTCTCATAATAGTCGCTATGGCAGTAGGAGATGCTACTGATCAATAAATTAGGATTTTGGTGAAACCGAGCATCCTGAGTTGTCAATGTGAAAATTCCTAGGGCTGAAGCAGATCATTCCCTGTTCTTGTCAAGAAGTCAGCATGCACACCATTTTGGAAAGATCATTGCCTGCTCTCTCTCTTCAAATTCTTTCATGATTTTCCTCACAGCCCCTTTGCTGTGCCTCTGGAGATGTGGGCGTGTGACTTAGGAGGGATGACCTACTTCAGTTGCTCCCCCAACAACTCAGCTCCTTTGACATGGGTCTGGCTTGGTGCCCAAGCTAGGTAGTACAAGATGTCAGTTTGTCTTGTGTTTGCAACTCATTTCACAGTCAGTGAGCAGGGCAGCCTAGCGTGCAAGCCTCCCCTGGGTTTGCGTCTGAGGGAGGTTCCCTTCTCCAAGGGAGCTGCACCAAGAGCTTCACTTGGTAAGCACAGAAAGAAAGTCAAGGAGCTCCAGGCTGATGAAGTATTTGGGGCTCAATTTCCCTCCCCTCAGAGGGAGATCCAGTCCCTGTCAAATCACCGGGAAGTGCAGATTAGCAGTCCCAACTCAGTGGCTGTGACAGAGGTATCCAGGAATAATATAGTCAGGGCTGAGGTGAGTTGAGGGCCACAAACTTTAATCTGTTATGCAACTATTACTACTACTTCCACAGGGGCCATCCTTACCTGCTGAGTCAGATTAGGTTGTCCATAATACGATTTCAAAACACCATTCCAACACTATCCTTTCACCTGAATTATGTTATTTTTTTCCCTCTGAACACATCCCATATTTTCCTATAGACGTGGCTTTGTTTTCTCTCATAACTCTATCACTGTTGCAATTCTGCCCCTTACCTGAAGCCCATCTCAAATACTATCTCCTTTAATAAAGCTTTTGCTGATCACCCTAACTAGAAATGGCGCGTTCAGTCTCTAAATATCTCCTCTGGCTCCTTTTACATTAAACTTATGTTACAGTTACTTATTCACATTTCTCCTAAATTTGACTGTAACCTTTTCAAAGGAGAGGCTGTGTCTTATCCTTATAACTACTGGACCTCAATAGATGCTTAGTGAAATACCTGGGGAATAAGTGAGTAAACGGACCATTTGCACTAGGGTTGGCAGAGAGCTGGTGGTCAGCACCAAAACTGATTTTATTTAGGTCAAAAATTTTATTCTGGAACACAATTGAATAATAAAAAGACAAAAATCCAATAAAAATGGGCGAAAAATTTGAACAGAAACTGGGTAAAAGAAAATATACAAATAGCTGACAAGTGCCTGAAAAGATGCTCAACATCATTAATAGTAAGGAAAACATGAATTAAAACCACAATGAGAGACCCACTAGAATGGCTAGAATTAAAAAAAATGACAATTAAAAGCACTGGCCAGTATAAAATGCTCATACCTTGCTGGTGAGAAAAGAAAATGAGACAACCCTTTTGGAAAGCAGCATAGCAGTGTTTCCTATAAAGTATACGTAAAGACATGTAATAGAGATATACATCTATCCTATTACCTGTCAATTACTACTAAATTTTTATATTAGAAACATAGCATGTCTATGGGAGGTAGGGTGAGGCATGAGGAAACTTTCTGGATGATGAAAATGTTCCTGGTCTTAACCAGGCTAGAGTAATACAGCTTTGTCAAAACGCATCAACCTGTACACTTAAAAAACTGTATATGCTATTGTATGCAAATACATATTTATTTAAAATATGTTTGCTCAGGATCATCCTAGAAAATCATGTATTCACCTGTGTTCTTAGGCATGCAGGAAAGGACTCTGCCACAAATTTTCAGCCACCTAATAGTATTATCTTGTGAAGATCATAAACAGTTTTAAAAAAAAGAAAGAAAAAGAAAAAAAAAACAAAAAAACAAGAAATATGACAGTGCCATGACCCTTGAATTAATTTGATCAGCTAAAAACAAGAAAAGTTTATTTTTGAAGTTTATTTATGTTGATACCTGTAATGCAAACTCAAGGATATTATTACAGAGATTTCCTCTTCTTAGGAGTTACTTACTCAACAATATGCTAAATGCTATACTAAAGTGGGTTACATAATTTAGAATTTAGAGAACTCTGATTATTGTGAAAGGCATTGCATTTCAGTGTGTTCTTTTCTTAGAGATTAAAAACACCAAGAGATTCTCTTTCAAAATAAGATAAAAAGAAAACAAGGTAATCAAAAATGGAAAGTATAAAAATGGAAAATGAGATTGCATATCTTGATTAAAAATCAATCAAAAAACATTATTATACTTCCAAACTAAATTTAAAAGTCTTTTTGAAAAACAGCAAATATTGGATAATAGATCTTCTGACTCTGGATATTGAACCTGTTTTAAATTAGATTATCTTTTGAGAAGTGACCTTGAAAAACGCTGATTGAGTGGGTAAGTTTGGTTTTATTTTTGTTGACCATTAGACATGACTGTATTCTCCCTCAAAAACCTTTATGAGGCAGAAATATATATGGCATCTGATTCTCTTTTCTTTAGATGGAGTTTAAGATTTTTCCAAGTTTGGCTTTTACAACAAATGACAATGAAATCATGGCTATTTGATATTTAGCTACAATGCATCCAAAATTTATTGACCACTTTCTGTCTTCTGTTTTGAGGCAGGAAGGTTATAAAAAGTATAAGACACTGCTTATTTCCTCTGGAATCTTAAAGTCTAATTATGGAAAGAAGATATGTGGGAAAAAATAATGGAGATTTTGACAAAAGATGAAGACAAGAATTAAAGAGATGTCACACGTCCTTGCATGATTAGTTAACAAATTCATTTTCAGACAACAATTACACTTGAAAGTTCAGGAATGAGACTGGACTCTTCTTTGTTCATTTCTTACTTTTCTCCTATTGACCTCTCACATGCTGACATCTCCATTGTCTTCTCTTCCTATGCTTTGTTTCTTTTAAAGTGTTAATTTTTTTTTTCTCAGGCAGAGTCTTGCTCCGTCTCCCAGGCTACAGCACAATGGTGCAATCTTGGCTCACTGCAACCTCCCCCTCCTGGGTTCAAGCGATTCTCGTGCCTCAGCCTCCCGAGCAGCTGGGATTACAGGTGCCTGCCACTGCTCCCAGCTAATTTTTGTATTTTTCATTAGAGACAGGGTTTCACTATGTTGGCCAGGCTGGTCTTGAACTCCTGACCTCAGGTGATCCACTCGCCTCAGCCTCCCAAAGTGTTGGGATTACAGGCGTGGCCACCATGCGTGGCCTAATTTTTATTAAAATAATGCATGGACCTATTTTTAAAAAGCAAATTATACTGGAAGCTTGATAATACAAGAGGCAGCCCTTCCCTGCAGTCTGGTGTCTGATGTCCCAGAAGTAACCCCTTTTAACTTCTGGTATTTCCTTCCATAAGTGTAAGTATTTCTTGATTTATTGGTTTTAGATTTTATCCACTGACTCTCTACTATAGAAGATGAGGATTTGGCTTTCTTTTATCATCCCTCACCCCCACACATTTCCTCTCCTGACACACTCCTCTACTCTCCTGAAATAGTTTTGTGACATATTTGGTTAAACCCATATTCAGTACTTTGGTTATTGCAACTTTGTATATTGTGCTTTCATTTCCTTTGTCATGTAACTGTTATATTTTTATGTTTTATTTTTTCATAAGATGTCCATCTGTCTCTCTTTTTTTATTTATGTGGCTTGGTTTGAACAAACCTCTTGCTAAGTTTTCTACATACTCCAGTGTTCTTTAAAACATGTCTCAAGGCTCACGCCTGTAAACCCAGCACTTTGGGAGGCCTAGGCAGGCGGATCACCTGAGGTCGGGAGTTTGAGACCAGCCTGGCCAACATGGTGAAACCCCGTCTCTACTAAAAATATAAAAATTAGCCAGGTGTGGTGGTGGGCGCCTGTAATCCCAGCTACTTGGGAGGCTGAGGCAGGAGAATTGCTTGAACCTGGGAGGTGGAGGTTGCAGTGAGCGGAGATCACAGCATTGTATTCCAGCCTGGGTGACAAAGCGAGACCTCATCTCAAAAAAAAGAAAAGAAAAGAAAAGAAAACCTGTTTCAAATCAGTGTTTCACACAATGAATTCCATCAAATAATCT
Organism: Rhinopithecus roxellana; assembly: GCF_007565055.1. Taxonomy (NCBI): domain Eukaryota; kingdom Metazoa; phylum Chordata; class Mammalia; order Primates; family Cercopithecidae; genus Rhinopithecus; species Rhinopithecus roxellana. Next base: position 139,323,705 of record NC_044553.1, on the reverse strand, counting down.
ATCAACCCTTTTTTTTTTTTTTTTTTTTTTTGGGACGGAGTCTTGCTCTGTCACGCAGGTTGGAGTGCAGTGGTGCTAACTCGGCTCACTTGCAGCCTCTGCCGCCTGGGTTCAAGCAATTCTCCTATCTCAGCCTCCCAAGTAGCTGGGACTACAGTCATGTGCCAACATGCCTGGCTAATTTTTGTATTTTTAGTAGAGACGGAGTTTCACCATGTTGGCCAGGCTGGTCTCAAACTCCCAACCTCAAGTGATCCGCCTGTCTCCGTCTTCCAAAGTGTTACGATTACAGGCATGAGCCACCGTGCCCAACCAACCCTCTTTTATTTCTAGAAGACCTTCCTCTTGGAGTTTTCATTCTTCAGCTCTGATGTAGATGTCATGTTCTCAAGACTCCTAGGACCTACCTTTGTGGTCATCCTGGGATTTCTATTTGCTTCTTTCCTGTGTTGATCACTGTTTTAACAAAGTCCTCATTTTTCTCTTTCCTGGTTTGTGCTCCAAGAAAAGAGGAATAGGAAATCAAGGTTTTGAGACTTTGCATGTGAGAAAATGTCTTTATTTTATCAATTATACTTGATTGGTAGTTTGGAAATGACTTTCCCTTCAGAATTCAAAAGCTGTATTCTATCTATGGTCTTCTTCAATGTCACCATTGAGAAAATTGATGGCATTCCGATTCTCCAGCCTGCACAGGTCACATGATTTCTCTGTCTAGACGCCTTTAATTTATTATTTTTATCCCATCGATTTCATGTGTTATGATGTACCTTCATGCCTCCCCACTTTTTTTTTCTGCCATATGGATTCTCTGTGGGTCTTTTTATTCTGAAAATACATTTTCCTTATTAATGGGAAATCTGCTACACTGTTTTCTTTTTTAGTTTTTGTTTTTTCTTCCTAAAACTTTTGTTAGCTGGGTTGTGGACCTCCTGGCCTGAATTTGTAATTTTCATATTTTTTCTTTCCTCTATTTCATTTTTTTTTTTTTTTTGCCATCTTTACTGAGTGCTGTTTTTCCCTTTATCTTTAACAACTTCTGCTTACTTTTTTGGTTTTGGCTTTCATGTTTTTAATTTTCAAAGCTCTTTTATTATTTTCTGAATATTCCTGTATAAGGAATTATTTTGTGCATGTAAAACATTGTCTCTCTGAGGATATTTGTCATAACTTTTATGAAAGTTTTCTTCTGGTTCTTGCATTGTCTCTGTTCCTTCCAAGTTCCTTTTTCTGTTTATTCTAGTCCTTGTTTTTCATGTCACCACTTCTATTCAACATAGTACTACTGGAAGCTCTAGTTAGAACAATTAGGCAATACAAATAAAAGGCATCCAAATCCTAAAGAAAGAGGGAAAACTGTCTCTGAGTGCAGATGACATTATCTTATACAGAAAACCCTAAAGCCTCCACCAAAAAACTGTTAGAACTAAGAAATGAATTCAGTAAAGTTACAGGATACAAAGTCAACCTACAAAAATCAGTTGTGTTTCTATTTTTTTTTTTTTTTTTTTTTTTTTTGAGACGGAGTCTCGCTCTGTCGCCCAGGCTGGAGTGCAGTGGCCAGATCTCAGCTCACTGCAAGCTCCGCCTCCCGGGTTTATGCCATTCTCCCGCCTCAGCCTCCCGAGTAGCTGGGACTACAGGCGCCTGCCACCTCGCCCAGCTAGTTTTTTTTTTTTTTTTTTTTTTTTTTGTATTTTTTTTTTAGTAGAGACGGGGTTTCACTGTGTTAGCCAGGATGGTCTCGATCTCCTGACCTCGTGATCCGCCCGTCTCGGCCTCCCAAAGTGCTGGGATTACAGGCTTGAGCCACCGCGCCCGGCCCAGTTGTGTTTCTATAAACAAATAATAAGCTAACAGAAAAAGAAATAAAGAAAACCATCCCATTTATAATGGCATCAAAACAAAACAAAAAATAGGAATAAATTTAAACCAAGGAGGTGAAATTTCTATACACCGAAAACTATAAGACATTGACATTTTTCACATCAATGGATTTCCTCAGAGGTCTGCTGGTTCTTCGATGTCTGTTTTTGTTTGTAAGGGAGGCCTATGGGAAGCTCTATGTGTGGAAGCTTATTGGCTGGTGGGCATTACTGTGGTGACTTTAGGAGACTATCAGTGATTCTTTTTGTAGGTTTTTTTTTTTTTTTTTTCTTTTCCTTGGGCCTGTCAGCTTCCTCAGTACTCTCATCTCTTACTTGGAGGGTATACATTCTGATGCCAATATTCTATGAGTTGAGTGGATAAGAGGTTGTTGTTCTTACATTTTAGAATGTAAATTTTCATATAATCCTGTTTTCAGAACAGTACCTGCCTTCTAACTCCAACTGTGCTTTTTCTCCTTGAGTCTTGGTGATGACATTTTAACAAAAAGAAAATTCTAGTCTTTCTCTGGGATGAGTAAGAAGTAGTGCTTGAGTGTGCAGAATGAGACCAACCAGCTTCAATGTCACCTATATTCTCATTTGCAGAACACTTAAGATTTTTTTTTTTTTTTTTTTTTTTTTTAATATTACACAACCCTTCAAAGAAAGCCTGGTTGGATTAAGAGGTTAAGATTTAATTGATAAAATATTTCATAGATTTTGTGACTTGAATTAACTTGCATTTTATTAATTTCACCCATGCAAATACTTAGCATGCAGCTCTCTCTTGGTTTTTGAAGACACTCATCACTTATATGATCACCTTTCCTACTCTTTGTCATTAAAAATACATGCTTTTTAATTTATATTTTCTCAGAAGTGCTGTCATTTTAATGTTGTTTAAAAAAGGATCAGGGAAAATCACATTGGTGGGGAGAGTTCAGAAGTCTCAATTCTATTCATTTTTTGAGATTTCCTCTATACCTGTATCCCCTCATCACTAGCTATATTCCAAAGAGTCTCAAATATATCTCTAGCCCTGACCTCTATTGTGACTTTTGAACCCCCATATATCACTGCCTGCTTGCATGCATCATGGGACCTCAAACTAACTTTCCCTATCTCAGGAAATGGTGATCTCATTCTCCTAACTGCTCAGTCAAAAATCGTTACAGTTCTCCTTGATTCCTTCCTTTCTCTCATCCACCATATTCAATCCATCAGCACGTCCTGTTGGCTTTACCTTAAAAAATACAGTAAGGATCAGATTATTTCTCATCATCTCCACTGCTACTGCCTTAGTGCAAGCTACTTTCATCTCATGCCTATATTATTTTGGCATATTCCTAAGTTGTCTTCTTGCTTCCATACTTGGTCCCCTACAGTTTATTTTCAACACAACAGCTGGCATGTTCCTGTGAAACTTTGAGTCACATTGTGACACACCTATGCTCAAAATGCTCCTATGGCTTCCCCTCTATCTAAAGAGCAAATCAAAAGACCTGATGATGGCCTCTAAGACCATCCGCAAGCTGCTCCTGAACTCTATCATCTTTTTGATCACAGCTTTTACTTTTTTCATCCCTGTTTACTTCACTCTGTTTGAGCGGCAATGGCCTCCTTGCTATTCCTCAGACTCGCCACGTATATTCTCACCTGGGGGTCTTTGCACTTGTCTAAAATGCTTTTTTCAGATTGTCCCCAGGTTTGCCCCTTTGTTTCTTTCAGATAATTTCTGAATTGCCACCTTCTCGATGAGGCTTTTCGCTCACTGTGCTTTAACGTAGTGACCCTCCCCTATTGACAGCACCCAGTGAAGAATCCCAAGCTTAGCAAGTCCTCATCAGTAAATGCTTATTGTACATTTTCAAAGGTTAGCTAGGGAGAGTTTAACCAGATTGATGGGAATGGATAGGAATGAGGGGGAGCAAGGAGAGAATTCCAGCTGGGTGAATGGCCAAATAAGAACTAAGATATGAGACCCCAAACTTAGAAATCATTCACATTCTCATGATACTTGTGAGCAGATGATTTAACCAAAGGAGAAGATACAGAGGAGAAAGAGCCAGGACCCAGGATGGAACCCCATTTTGAGGAATGATGCAGTGAGCTAAGGAGAGAAATGGGGAAGGAGTGATCAGAGAGGTTAGAACAGATCAGAATAATGAAGTGTCAAAGTTCAGGAAGAAGTGAAAATAATCATAATAATGTCTAACATTATTGAGGATATATTTAGTTCCTTTATTCTCTTATTTAAATTTTATTAGTTTACTTTATCCTGTTTTGACAGATGAGAAAAATAAGACTTGGGTCTTACAGTTAGTAAGTGATGGGGCTAGGAGTCAACTCCAGGTATAACTCCTCATCTTTGTCACTTTCCACAACCTGGAATGCCACCAAGAGGCAGGGAAAGCATTTTCAGGCAGTTGCACAAATACTCTTAACTTAGTGGGAGAGTCTTGTAGAAAATCTTGCCATAAATATAAAAAACAACCTCTAGGCAGTACAAGCAGATAGTTTGACCACTTCCAAAGAAGTAGAAATGGATACATTCGCTTGAGGACAATAGACTAAAATATCTTCAAAATATGATTGCTCTTTAAATGCTATAGTGTTTACAGAAGAGTGCTTTAGTTATTTTTTGGGTACCATATTAATTTCACAAATATTTATTAAGCTCATACTGTGTTTTGGGCATTATAATATGAACCAGAATTGTAGAAATACAATTCTGCCCTCTAGGGCAGAATTAAAATGCCAACAGGTGCTCATCAGAAAGATAAGATTGTAGCAGGGTTTTCCAGACAGTAGGAAGAGTAAGAGTTTAGCATAACAGTATAAGTAGGTTGGAGAATTAAGGGAGCTAAGAGGTTCGATATGGATGGACCATTGGTCAGAGGCGTAAAGTAGTGTAAAAGACAAAGCTGAAGATTTTGGCAATGCCTTGCATACCACACCAAGACCTCTGTCCTAAGGGGAATGGGAGGCCAGTATTGGGTTTAAGATTCTACTTGCATGTGAACCCAAAGAGGTTTGGGGAGGGTGGATTTGAGAGGAACCAAGACTAAATAAAGGCAAGAGTCGGATTTGGAGATGCTAATCATCTAGACTACTGCTACTCAAAGTATGGTGCCCATTGGCCAATAGCTTCTCACCAATCCAAGGATAAGAAGCGTATGCTGGATGTAAGCCAGCTACTTCAATTAAACACATTTTTGAGTTTGGTTGACTTCATTTTCATGACAAGACTTTGTCCAAAAAAGAAGTTGTGCTTTGCTGTACATCGTGAACAGCTACTTATCTTGTAATGAACTCACTTCGAGTGGTTCTGGTCTACACTATTGGTCTTCAAATTCTTTCAATCTCACATATTAATAAGTAAAAAATATCTGAGTATGTACCACTGACATACGAATAGTCATGAACCCTATACATGTATTTTCGTAATACTGTATTATATATACCATAACACACTAAACATACATTTTAAAATAATGCAATGAGGATAAGTAATACATATTTTTAAAAGTTTCACAAAAGCAAAAGCAATGTTATCAAATATACTTAATTAGTTTTGAAAATTATCTTTAACCCTTTTGGCTATGGCTGTTCAAAGTCTGCTTTTGGTTCAGTTTATTTTGATTTTGGTTTAAATGGCTGTCCTAGTTGAAAAAAATTACCAAAGACGGGTATTTCACCAAGAATAGAGCAGACTTCACTGCGTTTACTAAACTAAGATTCTCATTTTTCAATCTAATCCAGTAATTAAATACATGTTTTAATGAAATTTTATATTTTCTGATGTCAATCAGTTGTTTTTGCAAAGTGATCTGGAGGTGTTTCATTTTCACATTTCATACACATGGATTTTAAACCTATTACAACTCTGTATTACTTTGCTAGAGCTATGGTAACAAAATACCACAGATTGGCTGGTTTAAACAACAGAAATGTATTTTCTTACAGTTCTAGAGGCTGCAAGTCCAAGATCAAAATGTCAGCAAGTTTGGCTTCTCCTGAGGCCTCTCTCCCTGACTTGCAGATGGCCACCTTCTTGATGTGGCCTCACATGGCCTTTCCTCTGTGAGTGCCCATCCCTGGTGTCTCTCTGTGTATCCCAATCTCCTTGTCTTATGAGGCCACCTGTCAGATTGGATTAGGGCTCACCTAACATCCTCATTTTAATTTAATTACCTCTTTACAGACTCTATCTTCAAATACAGTCACATACTAAGATGCTAGAGGTTAAGGCTACAGCATTTGAACTTAGGAAGACAGAAACAATTTAGTTAATAACACACTTAATTTGAAAGATTTAAAACAGGTTAAAATTCTATTTCTGATTTGAACCAAACAGAATTTTTATGGCATTGATCATTTTTTAATCAGGAAAATCATATAATATGTGAATGTTTCCAAATACCTGTTTCCAAAGTCTTTCTCTAAAGCATACATTTCTTTCAAAAAGCAATGACTTTTCTTATTACTTGGTGAAATAGTACCTTAATCTTGAAGAAGCTGATATAAAAATGTTATTGAAAAATATTTTCCAGTTAAAAAATTATTGACATGGACTTTATCACAGAAAAGGTTAATACATTTTTCTCCACTTGTCTTCTTGTAAAGAGAAAAATGCATAATGCTTTTAAGTACTTTGCTATGAATTAACAGTGAACCCCCATGTAGCACAGCAGATTTTCAAGATCACTCTGACCTCTTATATGGATGGAGCCTATGTGTTAAGAGAACAGGACCTTAGACGCACTTACCTGGGTCCATTCAATCTGAAAGTGAAATAAAATTGTTAAAGGTAAAAGAGTGAAGGTACCCAGTGCTTAGGACTGTGGATCGCTCACTCTTCTTTAGGAGGCTTCCACCCACTACCTGACACCTGAGGGACAGTGGCTATCTATAAATAAAAGATTAATAAAACTTAATTTGTTCTTATTTAAAAATAAGTATAAATAGAACCCCTAATATTTCCTCTTGCCCCTAACAGATTATCTTGTGCATCTCTAGGGTGCTGTGTTCCACTTTGGCAGGGACTAAAGTGGATGCTCAATGATGAGATTCTAAACTGAGGCAAAACCAAGGGAATGAGGAAGGTGGTGATGATACAGAGGCTTCAGGGAAGTAGAATCAATAGAACCTGATCACTGACCGGATGTGGGGGTGTAAATCAAAGGAAATGCACAAATAGGTATGTGTTCATGCTGTTTAAAAAATGTTTTTATTCCATCTTTCCCCATAATTGTAAGTTCTTCCAGAGATGAGTCAAACTATCATTTATATTCTTCCTTCTTTGTGCCAGGCATTGTGCAATGTACATTCAGGTATATTTTCTCTGCAAAGACTAGAGTGCCTTCCATCTAGTTGTGGACCTTGCATTTCAAAATTTTTCAAACAGCAGCTGCTCCATGAACAGAGCCCCTGTGAGCATGAACACCAAGGTGGCTGCCTTATCAGCCATCAGGATGGCATACTGGAGCTTGGGGCCTTCTGAGTCTCAAAGGACAAGGACTTTCTTCCAAGAGGTAGCCTATACAGCCAGGAAAAAAGGGACTTGCAGAAGCCTTTACCCAAGACAGCAACATTCTCTACCCCGAACATAAGGTTCTCCCCTGATGTCTCCATCTATTCCAAAAAAGTAAAAAAAAAAAAAAAAAAAGACTAAAATATTCTTTTGCATGTCTGACTCACAGCAAGCTTGGTCCACTGTATACTCCTCCAAATGCATCTTTGTCAATAACTGTCAGGTATTTGTTCTTGTTTAGGTAACTAGAGAGAGAGAGAGAGAGAGAGAGAGAGAATGAATTAGGTGATTTTAAGAAATCACACCAAATTAGTACAAATATCAGAATAAAATGTGACCATAGTATTGACTGATTTCAAGAATTTAGAAGATACTTTATCTTCTTCTGGGTTAAGCACTTAAAACATTCTAGGTTTCAATTGTATAAAGTTTATACACATTAATTATGGCAGAAGTTTTTGAAAATGAGCATGTTTATGATCTAATTTGCATACCTAAATTTCTTAAAAGTTGCTTTAATTCCCTATTTTCCAGGCCAGTGGCAATTGTATTTTTTAGTCCTTTTTAATGCCAATCCTCTTTAATACCAAATTTTGTTTCTTAGTATTAATTAGTATTCCCATTTAATTTAGAAGACTAGGCTTAAATCAGGAATGGAATGAAGATGGTGAGGGTGGTGAGTGATGCTGAGGATTGTCAGAGATTCAGATCTTTTCTTTGGGTAAGGGTGTCAGATTTAGCAAATAAAAATACAAGATGCCAGTTAAATTTGAGTTTCAGATAAACAATGAATAATTTTTTAGTAAAAATATTCCCCATGCAATTTAAAAAATATTTATATTAAACATTATCTGTTGTTGATCTGAAGTTCAAATTTTACTGGGTGGCCTGTATTTGATCTGACAACCCAATAGTGCGTATGAGGAGTGTTTATGAGATTACTGTGTAATCTTCTTTGTGCCAGGTATAGCCCAAACTTGGCCTCTTCTGGTAGTGGCTGAACATCCAGTATCCAGGGCATTGTTAAGTGTGACACCGGGAGAGTCAATAAGTCTCAAATGCATTCAGAGACCTGGCTAAGATGCTAAAGCAGCCAATCTGTGCCTTCCCAGTGGCTTGAGATTACTGTGACCTTCCACGGAAGAGCTTTGATGGGCACATTGGCCTTGCCATTTTAAAAACACACTGGGCATTAGAGGGTAAAATAGTTTTGAAGCAATTTAAGTTACAAAGTGATTTTGAAATAAAATTCCCTCCAAATGGGTAAAAGTGTCCAAGGATTTTGAAACTGGCCCTTTCCCCATAACTTTATTACACAACAAAATTATCTAAAAAGAAGCATAGCACATATATATCCTTGTTACAAATGCTCCCAATTTATACATTTAGAATAACTCACAACATAACCTAGTCCACTTAAACATCAGCGAGTGGCCACCTGTTGATGCAAAGGAATATAGCAGAGACCCTTAGAAAGTCTGCTTAGATATGGCTAATGCTTCCATTATTCTGCTTCTGGGGTCTGCTCTTCATGGTGGAACATTTTTAAGGGTAATGGTTAATAATAATATTAAGCCTTCAGTCAGAAAGATTTCTTCTCCAGAGCCCTCACAGAGAAACTTCCCTCCTGGTTAACTGGACCCAGGCATGAGTCTTCATTGGAGCCATGGGAGGAAGAAGAGTTACCAATCACCAGTGCTGAAAAAGTCTCTTCTTTCTGGGCAGGATGAGGGAATCACTAAATGATGCATAAGTGCTGGGACTCCACAAAATGACATGTCATAAATTGGTATATATTTTTGGGTCTTTCAATTTTCTTCTTCTTTTTTTTTTTGAGATGGAGTCTCACTCTGTCGCCTAGTCTGGAATGCAGTGGCATGATCTCTGCTCACTACAATCTTCTGGGTTCAGGCGATTCTTCTGCTTCAGCCTCCTGAGTAACTGGGACTACAGGCACTTGCCACCACATCCAGCTAATTTTTGTACTTTTAGTAGATACAGGATTTCACCATGTTGGCCAGGCTGGTTTCGAACTCCTGACCTCAACTGATCTGCCCGACTTGGCCTCCCAAAGTGCTGGGATTACAGGCATGAGCCACCACGCCAGTCCAATTTTCTTCTTAAATAGAAATTGAGAACTACCTAATCTAAGGTACTCATTACCATTTTGCCTCCATACACTCTTTATTTCTTTCACAGCATTATCACAATCCATAATTATTACCTTGTTTATTTACTTGTTTACTTTATTGTTTGTGTCCCCAACCAGAATGAAAGTTCTATGTCTACCCAGTGCCAAGTTCACCATCTTTATAACTATTTGTTGGATGAATGTGTGAATGAGTAGAAAATAAATCAATATACTTTTTCATCAAGACAGTAAAATGGGCAGTGTTAAACTCTTAGGGTGACACAGATGATGGCTTTAAAGAAAAAATAATGAAGAGTGAAACAATAGAAGACTTGGCTTATGGTGTGGTGGCATTTGACCAACTGTTCTTCCTGAAGTAGTGATTTTTGAGGCATCTAGTTTACAAACACCTCAAGGGTATAGCCCAAACTTGGCCTCTTCTGGGCTGAAGACCCAGTATTCAGGGCATTGTTAAGTGTGACACAGGGAGAGTCAATAAGTCTCAAATACATTCAGAGACCTGGCTAAGCAGCCAATCTGTGCCTGCCCAGTGGCTTCAATCACAGTCCTCACTTGATCATTGTTGGACTCTCCTTTAACCCACTATGTCCATGGAATTCCTTTGGTCAGTGACACCTGGAGTGGGCAAAATCCACCTTGGAAAAAAACAACAACTGCAGAGAAGATATTGAACAGCATGATTTTGTAAAAAGACAACTAAGTTCAGTACAAGGGCTGCATGGCTTGCACCTCTTTTTGTATTCTCTGGACAATGCAGCTTACAGATCACATTCTGTTCCCAGGCTGTTGAAAATCAAGTAAGAGCCGTTGAACTCATCTCAGTTTTTCCTCTTCATCTCTAACTGCTGCAAGTGAAATTCAGCTTGTTCTTTCTAATCATTAGAAATTATTGTAAAACTAAATTATTGCTTGTCCAATTCTGCAGTGTTTTCATCTGATATTTAATATGCTCCTGAGGATAAAGAGCCTGGTTGATAAGCATTGCAGTTTACCAGAAACTCTGCAGAAGACTTCAGACTGGAAAAGCCAGCCAGAGTCCAGGAGGGGAGGAGGAGGATGCCGAGGAGCCCCGGCCAAGCTGAACGGAGATGAACGGACACTTCCGGAGACTGTGCTCTCTAAAACCAGCATGGCTGTTTGGGTACTTTACTTCTTAGAGATAATTAGATGCTTAAAAGTGAAACCATCACTCTGCCTTCAGCAGATTTGAGGCTGCCTCATTTAGCTTTTTAACCTTGCTTCAGCTTGCTGCTCTTGCCTTCCACCTGAAGTCAAGAGAGTGGGAAGGGAAAATACATATACAGAAGCCTTGATATCCAGGAAGAAAGTGCTTCCATCAACCTCATTTATCACATGACATTTCCTGGGATTATCAGTCTAGTTAAACTGATTCCTTGACCATGACTTACCTTGATTCTTCTGAAATCCACATCTGTACCCAGCTTGGATAAATCATTCACAAATCTTGGTAGGCTCTCTGGTTAGCCTACTCTAGACAGTGATTATTTTAGAGGGGAATGATAATAAAAACTACCCCTTGCAAGGAGAAGATGAACATAAAGTAGCTTTAAAGAGACTCAAAAGGCTTGTAGTAAGAGATGAAAGGAAATACTTTTTGAAAGTCAGGGTTTCTAAATATTTATACTGGAAAGGGCTTATGAGACAAGAACTGGTATTTCCTTTAAGAATAAGATAGACATGGCTACACTCTATGTGTTCAACAGATTTTCACTGCTTGGGGCTTATTCCTCTTTGAGAACCTGTTGGAAGAAATGAAGTTCTTCTGAGAAAAGAGATGTCAGCTTTTCCATACAGGGAGTTAAGAAGCCCTGCCCTGATTTAAGATTGTGAATAGTTCACAGTTAGGGAAGACCAATGCAGTCAGCAAAATGAAGGTGGTGAGGAATCAGCTGAGGAAAATATTCAATTGACAAACTCAGTATTATGTATATTATGTGTACAATATGTGTGTGTATGTACACCCTTTTCTGTTGGACTCACTCTTGGCACATAGTGGCCATTCAATAAAGACTTGCTGGAGGAAGGAATGAAAGCCCGATTGTTGGGTGACTCCTAGAAAGAGGCACCCTCTACACCAGGTTTAGAAAGACGTGATCGATGCCAGAGAGAGGAGTGTGATGCCGTGGCAAGAGAATTTGCTATTGCTGCTGAACTTGGCTCTCTGGGGAGTTTTAGGATACATTTCAGCTCCAAGATGGGATTTCAGCCTGTGCCTCCACAGTCCCTTTAGGGGGAACTTGGGCTGGCCCCTGATTATGTTGTGATACTCTCATGGGAACACTTCTGTGGGGAACCATGTTTTCCTCCCACAGCGTTGGTAATTCAGAAAATTAAAGGGACCCCGTGCCTACCTCTCATGTTAGTTTAAAGAGAAGCTGGATTGCTCTATGGAAATCCTTTTGTAGCAAAAATCAGGACACCTGTTTGTAAGTATAACCCGTGAGAAAATACTCAAGCTTTCAATAGGCAGAGGGAAAAGTCAGCCTTAGAGTATATCCTGCAAGCTGTTCAAATACTTAACCCATGATAAATAATAGCCTTCTTAATCCTATAATCTTCTCTATCATTGTCTTTTCCCAGTGTGCCAAGATGTGGTATTTTACTTCGAATCAGCTAATGCATGATGCTAATTAGTGCACTAATTGTGTTGACTCTGTTTATAATAATCAGTGTATTGGTGGGCTCTTAGCACGTCAAAATGGCATTTTTATTCCTGCCTAAATTTTTACTGTCAGATAGTAGCTAGTTTCTAGAGTTTGACGAAAGGAAATGTGATACAGGGAATCAGACGTTCTGTGAGAAGCAACATATCCTCATGCAGATTGTGTGGAAAGAGGATGCAAAAGCGATTCCAAACAATGAATGTGTGACTTAACTTGTGACCAAGTACAGTTCAACTTCTGTTGAGCAAGGGATGCTTGTATTACTATTAATTTCACCTCTGAGTGATGACAGCGTTCTTGGCACCATAGGAAGTCATAGGACAACGTGCTTTTACACATCTGCCGTCATTTTCATGAAATCCTAACTAATTACTTGACTGCTGCTGCGGCATCAGCACTTGCACTCAGTGTGGAATTTGTCCAACTTGGCTGTAATTGTATTATTCAGTTACATTTTAAAAAATGAGTGTAAATGAGATCAATCTGCTAATTTCAGTAAATTGTCATGAAGTGGAATGATGGGGGATGATTACTCTTTTGGATGACACATTGTTTAAATGAGAACCTAATGATATCTGGACAAACTTCTAGATAAATCACCAAATTGCTAACATGTCATGTGCAATCCTTGAACACTATTAAGATAATTATAGGAGATTGATGTGTTTGCCTCAGTTTAAAATCACAATTAGCACTGAGACCAAAAGCAATATCCCTATGTTAAAAACACAATGTGAATACTATTTTATTATTACTATGGAACCTTGACCTCTCTTTCTTTCACCTATAGCTCAATCCTTGTCTTCCTCCAGTCCCAGGGCTCCTTATCACAACCATCATTTTGATTTTACGTTGGATTTACATGATACCTTTTACTGAAGTGCTTAAATCTAGGAAAGAATAAATTTCTATTGACTAGGAATCAGAAACTTAGGGTAGAATGATGGAGCCTTGTTTTACAACAGGGGCAGTTTCCAGCTTAGATTCAAAATACTGATTAAAAAAAAATCTTTGTTTTCTATTATGATTGGATCTGCACTTTCTAATGACAAATATTTTAATCCAGATACTTTTTATCTTGATCCCACGCTTGCACTTTAACCTTTACCAGAAATTCAGAGAAACAGACTACATATTTTGCCACACAATAGTCATCCTCACTGAATGCTTTTATCCAGAGGTCTACAAACTATGACCTTTCAGTCAAATCCTGCCTTGTCCTTGTTTTTGTAAATAAAGTTTTATTGGAACATAACCATGCTCATTTGTTTATATGTTGTCTATGGCTGCTTTCACACTACAAAGGCAGACTTAAGTAGTACAACTAAGACCATATGTCCCATAAAGCCCCAAATATTTTCTTCCCAGAAAAAGTTTGCTGACCCCGATCTAGACTTTTAGAAACCAAGACACAAAAGATTCTTAACAAAGAAATAGTTTCCACATTTGTTAAACTCTTCCAAATAACTTTAATACTTAACATAAAAATGTCAAGAAAGTATTGTGAAATAGTACACTGATTTCTTTCCTGTGTTTCAAGAGATAGTTAGACAGTAAGTCACTGGCACCAGTGAATTGAAAATCCATTGTCACTGACAGAATATCTCTGCTGTCAGCTAAGCCTCCCACAGAATCCATGATATGGTCTGAGGAGAAAGCTGGTGTGAAGGTACAGAGAGTCTCTATATATACAGCATATCCTCTAATAATATTGTTTCATTCACTATTGTTTAGTTTTTTTTTTTTTTTTTCTTTGAGACAGAGTCTTGCTCTGTTGCCCAGGCTGGAGTGCAGTGGCACTATCTCCGCTCACTGCAATCTCCACCTACTGGGTTCACGCCATTCTCCTGCCTCAGCCTCCTGAGTAGCTGGGACTACAGACACCCACCAACATGCCTGGCTAATTTTTTGTATTTTAGTAGAGACTGGGTTTCTCCATGTTAGCCAGGATGGTCTCGATCTCCTGACTTCCTGATCCGCCTGCCTCGGCCTCCCAAAGTGCTGGGATTACAGGCGTGAGCCACTGCGCCCAGCCTGCTTACTTTTAATTAAAAAAAAAATCCTTTCCAGGCTGGGGCTACTGTTTGTGTGAAGTGTGCACACCTTCCCCATGTCTGTGTGGGTTTTCTCCAGGTATTCCAATTTCCTCCCACACCCCAAAGATGTGCATGTCAGGTTCCTTAGTGTGTCTAGATGATGACAGTCTGAGTGAGTGTGGCGGTGTGTGTGGTCGTGTCCCATGTTGGGGTGACAGTCCTGTGGACCTTAAGGTCTGAATTTTATTCTTTATCTTTAATAAATGATAATGTTTGAGGGTCATATCTTCCAATGACTAAATATGGCAGGAAAAACAGGCAGATAATTTGAAGCATAGATTCTTATCTTGAGCTCCAAAATCTTTTGCTTGCGGAAAAATGAATGTTTTAGAAATGAATTACCCTATATCCCAGGTTTCAGGTTCTTTTTCTAATCCACCATTCTGGAAAGGCAGATTTAGTTCAGGCAAGAGTCAGCTGAACACACTGAATTCAGGAGCCATATTAACAGCTCTGGTTTCCCTGGTTGAAGATTTCCTACTATCTCCTATCCCTACCCTTGCTAATATGAGTCTTTGTTGCCTTAATGCTAACTAAACTTTTGATGTACTCTTTGTCTAGAACTGTGACAGTCATCTGAAATCTTTAAACCCTAAGTGCCTACAAACTATCTTCATTATTTTAAGAAGTCTCCATTCTCCATTCATAGAAAATTTGAATTTGAAGATCATCACCCTGAGAGTCATAGCTTTCTAGAATAGTTGAATCAAAGAGGAAAATATTTGGTGAAATTTATACAATATTAAAATCAAATACCACCTTTCCAGAATGCTGGATTAGGAAAAGAACTTGAAACCTGGAATACAGGATAATTCATTTCTAAAACATTAATTTTAATAATGATTTAAAAAACGATGGGATAAATCTAGAAAAAAATCTAGCTTGTATCTCCAAAGAAGGAAGGCAATGTTATTCAATATTTAGGCTTCAGTTATTTTCTATCTGAGATGTATATTTTGGACTGGGTACACTTCTCCCTAATGTACTTTGAGCTTTGATATTGCTGCCCTTGAGCTGACCCCACCAGAATGTATGCTCATTGTGGGCAGGGAGCACATGGCTCCTGTTCATCTTTGTTTTCCCAGTGAATGGCACAGGGCCTGGTACATTCCAAGTGTCTAATAAATATATTGAAAAGTAGATGAAAGATTGTAAGAAGTTAGTATCATAAAGTTAAGATGGAAGGAGGGTCTCTCCAATTCTGTAAATAAATTTGAGGGGGTATCACCTTACTCTATCGAGTCTTTTTAGACTTCACCTATAATTAATGTATTAAAAAAGATAATGGAAATGAACCATTATGACTCCACAACCAGACAATCAAGAGAATGGTACTGTAACTCTTCATTTCATAGAGACTGGTAGGAAGCACAAAAGCTGGCAAAGAGTGAGACTTCACTTCAGTAGAACTCAGGGAGCCTTGCCTCCGTGTAATGAGTTCAAACATTTTTTTTACCATTTACCACTTAAAAATGAAATTGTTCCAGAACCTACCACCTAACCCCTAAACCAGAACATCAACCCAAATCACTTAATCTACATGCATGTTCTTCTCCATCCAGAGCCACTGTATAGGGTTAGACAGCTTATTGACCTCACCCTTGCTACTTAAAGTGTGGTCTATGAACAGCAGTGTTGGCATCACCTGGGAGTTGGTTAGAAACACAGAATCCTGAGGCCAAATCCAAAGCTATGGAATCAGACTACGTATTTTGATAAGACCCCTCAGAGGGTCTGATGCCCAGGAAAGTTTGAGAAGCCCTGTACACAACAGATTTCAAGTCTCAAGTCCTTCAGATTTTGCAGGGATCACTTCTGGAATATAAAATTACTATGTATGAAATGTTTAAAGTGAAAAAAATAGAATTAAAAAAATGAATACCTAACAAAACACTACCAAAAATGAGCAAGTAAATTTGAAAAAAACAACAAATAGAAAAAGGTGAAATAGAAAAAATGTATCATTTGTAAAGAAATACTCAAAAAGTGTTATAAAACACATCAAACACAAAGTCTGTTGTTTGCTGTTTCAGCTGTTCCCAGAATTATTTATTTTTTGAAAAGGCAAAAGTTGGATATGATTTTTTAGCTATTTCTGAGTGAATCAAATATAAACTGACATCTTTCCCAAAAACATGTCAGAAAGGACTAAAAGAGAAATCACCTTATTTTCTGAACAGCTTTGAGCTTCATTAAAGATACCCTTTTACTTCATGTACATAATAGATGAACATTTACACACACACACACACACACACACACACACATACACACATCAGGGAGAAAAGCTTTGGAACTTACCATTGGAGCTAATGTAAGTGTCCACTAAAGTGGGCCCCTGCCAAGTTCCTTGACCTCATTTCCGTATTGGTCACACTAACCCTGGGATGGAAGATGCTCTGGTAGAACCTATCTCTCAACAGAATTCTGCCCCATTGGATGGTTCTTCTTAGGGTAAGGAGAAGTGACAGTTTTCATGGCTACCCTTGACTTACACAGCATCCAGCTTTGTCCCATTGAAAGCATATCCTTGGATTGAAGTAAAGCCATTGTTGTACAGCTTCCTACAACCAACAGAGAGAAGAGAAATCAGTGACTGGTGAGCAGTGGTGCTGGCCTGTTCCTGGAGAGTTGGACTATATTTCTTTGGTGTCATAAATGTGCATAAAGGTGTTTCAGGTCCCACATATGTATCCCACGAGAAAATTTTCCAGTACGAGTTGTTGGAAACAAGATAATATTTCTCAGTGTAAATGCCCATTCTCCCGACTTAGCTCCTAGTATATTTAAGCTTTTTCTCAGAATCATATTTGCTTTGAGTAACAAACTTGTTACCATTAAAGATTTTAAAAGAATATTCCATATACATTCAGAAAAAGGGATTTGAGGTTACAGTTAACCCAATATCAATAGTGGAGGAGCAACTGCAGTCTCTTAAGATAAACTATTTTGAAAGACATTCATCTAAATGTGCATGTTTTTATTTTTTCATTAATATTTAAATGTTATTTCACCTTTGTATTTTATCCATCTTTTTATCCTTCGAGCTTATCATAGATTAAATATTTAAGGGTAATGGGCTGAATTGAATTAAACCTCATAGATGAATTTAAGAAAGTAGATAGACCATGTCCTCTTATGGATTTTTTTTTCTTTTTTTTTTTTTTTTTTTGAGACAGGGTCTCTCACTCTGTCACCCAGGCTGGAGTACAGTGGCTCAATCACGGCTCCCTGCAGCCTTGAATCCCTCGGCTTAAGCCATTCTCCCACCTCAGCCTCTCAAATAGCTGGGACTACAGGCATGTGCCACCATGCCTGGCTGATTTTTGTATTTATTGTAGAAATGAGGTTTCACCATGTTGCCCAGGCTAGTCTCGACTTTTCCCAGAAGTCAAGGCAACTTCACTGGGCCCAAATTGATAAACTAGGAATGGCTCAGAAAATAGCCCCTTAGAAGAACTCTGTGAAGCTTGGATCCATTTTTCTGGGGAGTAATTTCATCAGGTTTTATCTGATAAAGACCCCCACCCCAACTTTAGTGTGAGCAGAGAAATGAAACTGGGGTGACAATCCAGGCAAAAACTTCACCAGGCTTGAACTGGGGCAGTGGTCCTGAAAATAGAGAGGAGATCCTGCAGAGGTAGCTCTGACTCTACTTTGTGGCTTATACAATGAGAAAGGAATTTCTACCAGCTTAGAGAATTAACTTATCCTTTATACCTCTATTAGATCTTCTCCTTTAGAACATTTTGTGAATATCCCTAATTAAGCATCTATTTTTGACCATCTAAAGGGCTTTGCCCCCATTCAAGCTCTGGAAAAATGCTGACCTATAGCAGCACTGTGCTTTCTATGTAATATTCCCTTACAGGAACTTAATAACAGTTTGTGATTACTGAGTAAAAGTGCGAGTGCAGAATTTTAAAGCCCTTAGTGGCACCACATTTTTTTAACTCAGTGATCTTGGTAAAATCACTTCAATTTGCTTAAACCCCAGTTCTTCTTCTGTAGAATGGGAATGCCAACCTGCAGGTACCAACCACTGCCCTAATGGAATCGTCTTATCTTGTTACCTAAACTCTTTTGTAGTCTACAGAGTACCATCCCACAAGACAATACTCTTATTTAATTATGTAAAACACTTTGTACTCTATAGAGTATATATGATAAGGCAGTACGGCTCTTGGATGGTCTGTAAACATATGAAAATGGCTCGAAATAGAATTTAGTTGATGGAGGGAGTAGAACTGGTAATACTCACAGTGTCAAGGTTTCATTGCATAGTCCCTGAAAAGCATTCACAGGAATTGACGTCATGTAAGGGTTGTCTGTAATTTCACTGTGAGAGAAGGACAAAAACACTTAATGAAAAAATGTTTTCCTCCTGGAGCAGGAGTCTTGCTGCACATATGCACTTAAATAAATAACAGGACACAATATAGCTTAATCTTATTTCTTTTTAAGTTTCACTGACCCTTCTTAACCACTAGTGGCTCAGAGGTCTGGTGAGGTGGTGAGAGCTGTCCTAGACAACATGCAGCTGGAGCCCAAGTGTGGGGTAAGCGAGAGAGCTTTAGGTGTGGGTGGAGGTCCCTGACTTAATCCTCATCTCGAGGGAGGCAGATGGATTTAAGAGGCTTCACCTGAATCTGCAACACTTTGTCCACAACAGCTAGAGTTTTCTACATGCATGGACCTTTAAGAAGGTCAGGATAAAAGGATTAAATGATTTCATTTAATGAGTATTTCTAAAATGTCCTTCACTTGCCAAACTTCGCCAGGCTCCTGGAGAACCTTTCTACACCATCCTAGTTTCTGGAATATTGCTTACATTTTGAACTGAGCTCGTTTGCAGCAAAGAAGTATGATCAATTTTCTTTTCTAGCAAACCCCCAAGAGTTTGAAGCTTATCATTCTACCTTTTGGTGACTTTTTAATGCAAACACAACTTGTAATTCTCTCTGCCCTATGTGCTTTCATTCCTATACAATTAGTAAGACAATTGACCCATGTCACCAGCTTTGAAAAAGGGCACATGGCTGCCAATCAAAGCTCACAGGCAGTAATTTGAGTAACCACTCCTGACTGTCCTTTGAGACACTGCTCAGGCAAACTCACTTTAGGTTTCTATTCCTCAGTTTTCTCATTCATAAATGGAAAAGCAATAACTTTGTTTTATACCTTATAAGGTGACTGAGAGGAGCAAATGTCATGTGTGGGGAAAGTATTTAAAAAACTATTGAAACTATATGAAAAGTAAGGTATCATAGTTATCATAAAATATTCCTTCTATTCAACCATTCCCATTGGCAAAGAAACATTGCATAATTTCTTCCGTTTAAAAACAAAAACACACACAAAAAATCTTTTCTCCTGACTCAATATCCTCCAATTACTGAGCTATTTTCTGCTCCTTTTAATAGTAAAACCTCTCAAAGGAGTTAATTATGGTAACTCTTTCTAATTCTCTCTACCCAAATCTCCCGTGAGCCCACTCCAACCAGCACTCCACTGGAACTGTTCTTGGCAGAGTCACCAACAACCCACATTGCTAAAGCCAGGGGTTATTTCTTAGTCTTTGCCTTACTTCATGCCAGTGTAGTCACAGCTGATCACTGCTTACTCCTTGAAACAATTGCTTTACTTAGTTTCAACCAACCCCCATGACTGTATTCTAGTTCTTGTCAGCGACAAACAAAATATTGTCAAACATGGCATGTGTGCATACTTACAGTATAAAGAATATATCAGTGGAATAAACTTTGGTCAGGTCAGGGAACATTTTAAGTCCAGTGTTGAAAATGCCACTAAATTAATGGAAAAAAGAGGAAATAAAAGCATAGAATCTAGGTAAAAATATCAGCACATAGGAAGGAGAATAATGTAATAGCTTAAAGCATGGGTTCTGAAGTCAGCCTGTAGTCAAACGCCCAACTTCTTCACCAAATATCTGAGTTACTATGGGCAAATTCTGATGGTTGGATGAGATGATATTCCCCCAACGCACAATAATTAATCCAGTCCACTGGTGTCAATACATCTGCTTGGCTTAGAATACTCTGGAGATTGTTTTAACTGTGATTACTAGAAATATAAATTCAGTTTGTGTGTGTGTGTGTGTGTGTGTGTGTGTGTGATTTTCTTGTTTAATTGGAAAAAATTATGTGTGTGTTTGTGAAGGGCTAAGAAGAGGATGGAACAGGAAGATATGACTTTAAGCCAGCTTCATCTTTCAAGCTCTACATTATATTGTGCTATTATTTTGCCAAGAATTGCTTTCCTACAGCAGTGACCTGAGAGTACCATTATAGCAGTACCATAAAAAAAAAAAAAAAATATCCAGAGGGCCTTGCATGGTGGCTCACGCCTGTAATCCCAACACTTTGGGAGGCCAAGGCAGGGTGGATCACTTGAGTCCAGGAATTCAAGACTAGCCTGGCCAACATGGCGAAACCCTGTCTCTACTAAAAATACAAAAATTAGCTGCGTGTGTTGACGTATGCCTGTAATCCCAGCTACTTGGGAGGCTGAGGCATGAGAATCGCTTGAACCTGGGAGGCAGAGGTTGCAGTGAGCTGAGATCACGCCACTGCACTCCAGCCTGGGTGACAGAGCGAGACTCTATTTCAAAAATGAAAGTGTCCAGAAAAGGAAGGAAACCAATTAAAGACAATGTCTTCACCTTCCCAGTTTATATCATCTGCAGAAAAATGTTAAGATTAAAAGACATGCATAAAACACCATGCACACAAAAATTCTCAGGCTCCTGATACCTCCCAGATTTAGTTGGTTTAACATTTGTTGCAGCTACTTGAATTATTTAGATTTTTTTTTTTTTTTTTTTTGAGAATTTGGCATGGCATAGAGTGAGACCTAGACACTACCCAGTAAGGCTTAGGGAAAGTCTTCTGGTAGAAAAACCATATCCATTGATACACTTTCTGAGGCAAATTCAGACTTGACTCCTTCTAGAGAAGAAGGCATAGGATTTGAAGAGGCAGCAGGAGCCAGAGGTCCCAAAACAAGCAAATGGGAGGGACATTCCAGATAACTAAGGAGAGAGGTGAGATTCCATAAGGTATATTTGAAATACAGTAAACAAACTAGTTCAATTGTAATCGCTGCTCACAAAGAATAGTAGGAGGAAAAAAGGTCCAAGAGTCAAGTGGGTCCATATACTTAGACCAAGACCTTTCTAGTCTTCAAAAACCTCAAACAAATCCCTTAAAACCATCCTGTGGGTCTTCTTTCTGATGTCTTCTCTAACTACCTCAACCCCTAAACACTGTATGTCTCTCCTTTGTCACTTTCTATTATTCTTCTGTATGGGGGGGGCACTTTTCAATTTCATACACATCTCCCCAACGAGATTGCAGGCAAGGACAATGTCTTAGAAACCTGTATGTTCCCCACAGAGCACAGAGTGGGGGATCATCACATCAAAGGGTTATTATATTATTTGAAACTCAGAGTCCATAAGAAGAGTGATTGTCTTGTCCCATATGTTTTCATGGCTTTCCAGACATTCTTTCGTCTTCATATCCCATCAGTGTCTTCTATTCCCCTAGCATCTCTCACACTCACCTCTTCAATGTGCAACTATTGACTAGGCGCCATGGTTCATGCCTGTAGTCCCTTCGGGAGGATGAGGTGGGTGAATCCCCTGAGGTCAGGAGGTCGAGACCAGCCTGGCCAACATGGTGCAACCCCATCTCTACTAAAAATACAAAAATTAGCTGGGCATGGTGGTGCATGCCTGTAATCCCAGCTACTCAGGAGGCTGAGGCAGGAGAATCGCTTGAGCCCATGAGGCGGAGGTTGCAGTGAACCAAGATCGCACCTCTGCACTCCAGCCTGGGCAACAGAGCAAGACTCCATCTCAGAAAAAAAAAAAAAAAAAAAAAGCAACTGTTTTTAGTTCACCAAAGAAGCTTTGTGGATCCCTATCTTTGTGTCTTTATCATGCTATTCCATCCAGCTAAATTTCTTTTCTATCTCTCCCCATTCTTGTTCAAGATACCCTCTATTAATCCTTAAAGGCGTATCTCTTAAAATATCTATGATTACGTAAGTTTGTTTTAAAGGTCTGGATGAAGATGAACTGAAATGTTAGTAGTGCTTATTTTGGGATATTGGGATTAAGTTTTTAAAAATTTTTCTTCTTCATACTGTTTTTGTTTTCTAATTTTTATAATGCATGCAAGCACGAAAAAGGACTCTTCCACCTGGTATCCAGAGGACCTGAGGTCATACAGACACATCCACTGAACACATTTTACTCTGTACTAGGCAGTAAAGACTCAACAGAGAAAAAAATGTTGTGGTCCCTGTATTCATGGAGCTTATGGTCAGCTCATAAGTGTTATCAAAGCAAAGCAATGATAAGAAGGGTGATTATCACTCCCACTCCAGCAGTTGAAGTGGGAGGTTGAAACTGTTGTTGCTTCTGTTTTCCCTCCGCTCCCCACAAAAGTGCATTTTGCCCTTTGTGGTTTTCTTTCCCGTGTAACAGCCCCTCTAATACTGTTGTGATACCCCTTTTCAAACAAAATTGACCAATG
The DNA here is from genome assembly GCF_007565055.1 of Rhinopithecus roxellana. Classification (NCBI taxonomy): domain Eukaryota; kingdom Metazoa; phylum Chordata; class Mammalia; order Primates; family Cercopithecidae; genus Rhinopithecus; species Rhinopithecus roxellana. The sequence continues at coordinate 139,300,811 of NC_044553.1, read as the reverse complement.
GCTCTCAGAGTTTTGTTGTGTTTTGTTCTGAAATACTACATTTAAGGACCACGTATACACAATAGCATTTTCTCTCTCCTGTTTCTTGGAGCGGGTCTCTGGACCCAGCACTATGTGCTGACTTTTGAATAGGTTTTAAAAATGTGGACCATTTCACCCGAAACCTTGCCCTGACCCAGGCTATACACCATTAAAATGAACCTGAATCCACATCATCCTAGGGAGATTCCTGGGAGACAACAGCATTAAATCTTACCCCCTCCCCCCCAAAAAAGTAGGATGGGAGAGGATTTAATACTTACAGGAACTTTAGGAGGGGGAGCTCTTTGAGGGCATCAGGGTCTATGTAAGTTAAGCTCCTGGTATTTCGAATTTCTCTATATAAGTTACAAGGAACACAGTCACTATATTACATCCGTATCTGTTCTTATCAAAGACAAAACAACATAAATCAGTTTTAACAAATGTTCATGAGAAAATTTTGCATTTATGTGGTACCACAGGGACTGTAGCTGCCAGGGGTCCCATCAACAACAAACTACTTCTGTCTCCTCATGGGGACCCAATGGCTGGTCAGCTCTCTTGCATCTTTGGCTTGGTTTCCACCCATTTTAATTTATGGGCTGCATTTTTCTTAATTGTAGTATCAGTTTTTTTTTTTTTTCTTTTAGATTTAGAGAAAAAAGAAAAAACCCCTCCAATGATTTGGTGAGGAGTTGAAGACAAATATCTTTATAAGTATTCTGGCCAAGACAATTAGTGTTGGAGTGGGAGGTTGAGGGAATTTTATGCTGAATCACAGCATAGCAAGATGGGCAGTGAGGCTCCGTCATTGCCATACCAGATGTACAGAAGTGGTACGTCTTCACAGTTCGCTTGTGTTTATTTTATCATGTCAGCAATTTAAGACTCTTCTGCATGTATAGTGTGATATCGTGTGTCAGTAACTTACATACTTAGGTTTATATAAATGCTGATCAAGAATGCACAGTTAGTATTAGAGAAATAAGTGACTGCTAGAAATGAACTCTCACTGATTAAATTAAACATATTCAACATAGGTTGATTGGCTAAAAGAGTTTAAGGCATTCCCTATGCTTACCTGAAAAGTATATAAGAACCCAGTAAACCTTAGCATTTCTCTTTAGGAATGGCATCTAAAGGAACCAGCATCCTGTCATTGGCAGGTGCCAATCAGAAAGCTTAGAATGTGACCTCTGTAATTTTTAAAGTTTTATTAAAAAAGAATTTACATTCCATAAACTTCAAACATTGTATGTAGGCATACAGTTCAATGATTGTTAGTAACATTACATAACTGTGAAACCATCATCACAGGTTAGAACATTTCTATCAGTGATAAAAGTAACCATAGGCCCATAGGCAGTTAGTCTCCACTTGCTCCTTTATGCTTAGAAACCACTGATCAGTGTTCTATCTTTATAAATTTGCCTTATCTGGACATTTCATATAAATGGAATCATATAACAGGCAGTCTTTTGTGTCTACTTTCTTTCATTTAGCATAATGTCTGTGAGGTTCATCCATGTTGTAACATGAATTAGTAGTTCATTCCCTTTTATTTCTGAATAGCCAGATGGACTTGAGATAGAATCTTGGCTCTGCCACTTCTGATTATATGACCTTGGACAAGTTTCTTGGCCTCTTTGAGCCATAGTTTTCCTGTCTGTAAGATAGGAACAATTAATAACACCTCTTTTGTGGGGCTCTTGTAAAGATTAAATAATATTCATGAGGGATTTTATGTTTGGCCTTCACATAGTTAGGACTCTATAAATAATGTTTTTATTATTGCTATTTTCATAAGTGCAATGAAAGCTAGAACAGACATCAGGGACTTGGGACTGGAGATGTTGTGACATTCTTGCAAAATTAGAAAAAGCCCTCTAGTTTTTTCAACTAGATATTTCAACTAAGGACACTGAATATGAAACAGACTTTGGAAAAGACAGGATGGAGTTAACTCTGAGAACAGAAATCACCTACCCCTGTCCTCCCTACACACACAGCTTACTGTCTATAATAATATACCCTTACTGGTCCATTGTCCTCATTAACATAACTACTATTCCAGTAGACTCTTGCCCAGGCAAATTGCTTTATTGTTCATTACAGAGAGTTTTTGAAACAAAGAACCATCAACACTTCAACAGAAAGCAGCAAGAGTTTATACCCCAAGATCTTAAAACTCCTCACTTCCAAATCCTAAACTAATATGTCATGATTTTTACCCAAACAAGACCCTGCATGGAAAGACCCTCTTTAGACAATCTTTCATTTTTTGTCCTGGCTTTAAAATGCAAGCCCATATCCTTAGAATTCCCTCTGTCCTGAGCAAAGTGTGACAGTTGGACACCCTACTCCAAAATCTCATAATTTTCCCACCGTGCCCCTCTAGAGACTATCAATCTCTGCTGAGGTAGTTCACGCTTTCCAGGGTGAGCAATAAACTACTTGCCAGAGCTTTCTACTGGGGGAGGAGGGTTTGAACTTCTGTCAGAGACAAACAAATGTAAACCAGGTGCAGGAGTTTGGAAATTGAGCGGGGTTTGCAGTCTGGAAAATTGCTCCACAAGAGACTACGGTTGAACAAGTAGTCTTGAGTGAGTGGTCCGAGAGAACATCACAGTTAAAGAAAATGCAGCCCACCTGGGTCAGCTGAAAAGGTAGAGAATAAAAGGGAAAGGAAATGCAGCTGCTAGAAACAGTTGATTCAATGAGGCTGGCAACTTACCTGGAGGCTGGAAGAGGAGAAATGTGGGAGAGGCAGCAAGGAGAGAGAAGGAAACATGAAAGAGGAGAGGATTTCTGGAAGGAAATGTAGGAGCTACAAAGAAGAAAGACGAAGCAGAGACCCCACAAGAAAACAGCAGGGAAAAGAAGCTGCTTTCTGAGGTAAGGCAACAGCTCACCAGACTTTTGAAAAGTATCTCCTGAAGCAGAGAAGGGGTGGAGTGGTCGTAGACTGCCAGTAGTTTAGCTAAATGGAGAGAGATAACAGCTGGGCACAGTGGCGCATTGCCTGTAAGCACTTTGGAAGGTCAAGGCAGGTGGATCACTTGAGGTCAGGAGTTCAAGACCAGCCTGGGCAACATGGTGAAACCCCATTTCTACTAAAAATGCAAAAATTAGCCGGGCGTGGTGGCTTATGTCTGTAATTCTAGCTATTCGGGGAGGATGAGACACGAGAATTGCTTGAACGCAGGAGGCAGAGGTTGCAGTGAGCTGAGATTGTGCCATTGCACTCCATCCTGGGCTACAGAGCAAGACTCTATCTCAATCAATCAATCAATCAATAGAGAGAGGTAACATAAGAAGCAAACGCAGCTAGTAAAATCTTTTCAAAGACAGGAGGAAAGGAAGGGCAGAAGTGAGTACAAAAGAACATCTAATCAGAGAAGGGTGAAAGAAGCGTTCAAATTTGAATGTCTTCAAGCATGCCTGTGAGGGTGAATTTAAATCACACCATTCTGAGTTAAGCAATTATGGCCGGAGTGTGCAGGAGGCTAGGTATGCTGCCAGAAAACTGGAGACATTGGAAGAAAGAAAAGCGGTTTGTAATTCAGCACACTAGGAATGGAGATGCCCTCCAGAGCTGAAGATGGCTGTGCCTCGAGCAACCTGAGGCCCCGAGTGATGATTGCCTGAAGGTGGCTGCTCTGCACGCCCACTCATCCATCCAGTACTGTCCCATGAGCAAGAAGTAAACCTCACTCACTTAGGGCTATCACATGTCTGTATTTTTGTCTATTTCTTATAGTAATTCACCTGCCCAAACTAATAAGCATAAATAAAATTCCAAAAATATGGTACTCAGTTCACAGTGGTCACATCTAGTAGATAGGTTTAAAAAGATGGAATGTGTAATTTTCACTTTTTATTTTGTCTTAATCAAAAAAAAGAAAGAGGATGCAAAAAATCTCAAACTTTAAAAACAAAAAAGTAAAGCTTTATATATTCTATATAAAAAATAACATTAAAATATGTGCCCAGATAGGCTGCTTAAGTATGCTGTTTTATGGAGCAAGGCTCTTTTTTCTTTGTTGGGGGAAATATGAAAGGCTCTTAAAGCATATTTATTAGAAAAATTCAGCTTTGGAAGATGATATGGTCTGGCTCTGTGTCCCCACACAAATCTCATCTTGAATTGTAATCCAAATTGTAATCTCCACATGTTGGGGGAGGAACCTAAATCTCATCTTGAATTGTAATCCAAATTGTAATCCCCAGGTGTTGTGGGAAGGACCTAATCTCATCTTGAATTGTAATCCAAATTGTAATCCCCACGTGTTGGGGGACGGGCCTCGTGGGAGGTGACCAGATCATAGGGTGGTTCTCCCATGCTGTTCTCATGATAGTGAGTGAGTTTTCATGAGATCTGATGGTTTCATAAGGGGCTCTACCCCACTTTGCTTTGCACGTCTTTTTCCTGCTGCCATGTGAGAAAGAACCTGTTTGCTTCCCCTTCCGCCATTATTGTAAATTTCCTGAGACCTCCCCAGCCATGCAGAACTGTGAGTCAATTAAACCTCTTTCTTTTATAAATTACCCAGTCTCAGGTATTTCTTCATAGCAGCATGAATACAAACTAATACAGAAGATTAAAGGGTAAAAAGAAACAGTGTACTTTTTTTTCACCTGGGGGAAGGTGTGAATTTCCTCCTAGTGAGGGAACAACATAACTGACTCATGTGATGCAGGTAAGTATCATCCTGATTTTGCAGACAAAACTATGGAGACATGTTTTGAAAGGGCAAGTGAATAATCTCCTGTTATACACTTAGAGGCAACACTGGGCCTTTATCTAGGACTTACGACTTTAAATACAGCCTTTTTTTTTTTTTTTTTTTTAAATGATGTTTCAAGGATATCATCTGACAGAACTAAAAATATATGTAAATATTCATTGTCTAATTCTCCTTCATTAGATTTCAAATAAAATAAACATTTAAATGAAAAGTGTAACATTGCTGTCCAATGTGCAGTTTTCACAAATCAACAGATCAATAATTCAGCATGCAATTAGGTTCACTTAATCACATGTCTACATTATGGGTTTTTTTTTCTTCCTGTAAGAAACATTTATTAATTCTCAATAAAAGCCTAGCACAGGACAATTGGCTTTCCTGTTACAACTAGCATTGCAGCAGGCACTCAGTTCCTGAGTCCACCCCTCATACAGTATATGGGAAATCGGCAGGGTGAGAGAAAGGAGTTCTCAGGTGAGGGAATGAGGAACAGAAGAAGGGGAAAAGAAGACTTAAAGTCTTCTGTTAAGGAAGACCTTTTTTCCAACCACTAATTTCCTTCCATTTTCCTAGTGTCCCCCTTCCTACCTCAATTATCCAACAGGCATTGGATTTTGGCATTTGACTGTGCTTCTCACCCTGGAGATATTTCCCCACACGCTAAACTGCCCCAGTTCATGAGTGAGAAGCATGCCAAGCCAGGAAACAATTTGGGGGCAATCAAAAAGCCGACTTTACATTTCATCTGCAAAATTAGATGGGACCAAAGGAGATGAGAACACGTCAGACCAGCATAAACCAAGGAGACTCAGTTAGACTCAGATGTCAGAAGAGAAGCTGCCACAGCCAATTTATTGTTAGCTAAAACAATAAATTGAACAAGAATATTAGCCAAAAGCCTAGCTCTTCACCAGTCCCCAGCTTCTTTTTAACTCTTGTTTCAATTTGATTTTCAATTTTTTTCCCGTTTACTTTTAAGTGCCTATGTTGTGGGATCAGGAGGACCAGAGAGAGATCTCGGGGTATATACAGGAGGATATCTTTATTATTGAGTGCACTCAGACTTAGGAGACTCGATGTCCAAAGACTGGGCCTAGAACAAAGATAGCACTTGACTTTTATACACATTTCACAAAATGGGGTGGGCTAGCTTGAAGCAAGCTTACAGTGGCATGAAAGTAGGGATACAGAGGCAGGACAAACTCAGGATTGCACATGACGATTGCCAAGCATCCTGGATGTTCATTATCTAGGTTTTGCTCTAAAGAGCCTTGCACTGGTTTCTCTCATAACCTTCACTATGGTGCCCAGGCAGCTGTAGTTCAGGCCTACTCAGGCTTCTTATGACTTTCATTGTATTTCTCAGATAAAACAGAATACTTGAAGTCAATAGTTACAGAGAACAGGGATCCATAAACTTATTCCATGAAACAAAGGAAAGTTTGTTTTCTTCTCCCTATGTTGAGGGAGTGCTGGGAGAGTCTCTAGAGCACATTAGCCAGTATTATCAAGACTTTTCCTGGGTCTGGGCTGTGCCTGTTGCTGCCTCTGGGACAAGTCAGCCTAATATAGGAAAGCTTATTTCTCTTTCTTTATAATTTTATTTTTCTTTAATTTCCTGCCTCACCTATAGTTCAAAAAAATGGAAGGCAGTCACCTTGATTTTGCCTAGGTTTGCTCACTCAAGTGGGTAGAGTTGGAAGAGATTAATTAGAATATAAGTGAATAATTACTGGCCATCTATTAGGTGCACTTTACTGCATACTCTGGGTGGTATAAGGAAATAGTTGCTATTTATTTTAAAAACAAGATATGTGTACATTGCCCAAGCCATCATTTTGTTACTATAAATTCTTTAAGTGCTACACAATCCCCAGGTGAAAACAGAGACTAATAAATAGGTAAATTAATTTTAAGGTAACATTTTAGGACAGGGTTCTACCACATAATACATTACTGATGTATCTTAACATCAAGTATTAATTTCAAGTGTAATGCATATTGATCTTTAAAAAGTTTATTTCATCTGACTATAGAGGTAATATATATTTATTGTAAAAACTTTGAAACACATTCATACAAAAAGGAAATGAACTTTCGGACAGCTGACCATCCTCCTGGAGGGTGGTGTGCCAAGGGAGGATGTGGAAGCTCTGCGCCCCTCCTCCATACTTCACCCTATGCAAATCTTCGTCTCTATCTTTTGTAATATCCTCTATAATAAGCTGTTAGATGTAAAAAAAAATTCCCATCATTTGATAATACAGAGAAAAACTATTTTTTTCTGTCTGTTAACTGTGTGTATATATATACACACACACAACACATATATATAAATAACATAATGACAAAAGCTTTTCTTATGTGATTAAATTGTCTATAGCAACAGATTTTTTCTTTACAAGTCAGGGTCATGCTATGCTGCCCAGGCTGGAGTGCAATCACTATTCACAGGCAGGGTCATAGTGCACTACAGCCTCAAATCCCTGACCTCAGCCAACCTTCCCACCTCAGTCTCCCAAGTAGCTGGGACTAAAGGCTCATGCCACTACACCTGGCTAGTATTTCATGTTTGACCATTCTCTTAGCTAAGCATTTAAGTCCTTTCCAAATTCTGTCTATTATAAATAATTAACTCTGAAACAAATGGCTTTTTTACATTAACTTTTTTTCACTACTCTATTTTCTCAGGGAAAATGTATAGAAGTGGAATTACTGGGTCAAAAGTTAAAAGTCTGTCAAAGCTCTTGGTATACATTAGATCCTTAGCTTCCCCTGATTGTTAGACTGGCACTTACTTTTCATATTAATCTATGATATGAAAGTTCACAGAATAAATTATTTCCTATATTACCAAGGATTTTCAATGAGAGAAGTCTTAATTCTTTGATAATTATTAATGAATTATTATTAACATTTCAAATGTAACTGGAGGAAAGAAATAATCTACAACTGAAAGGCAATATTCATGATTTGATGTATCTTTTAATTTATTGAGAAATTAAAAATAAGAGATATTGAGGAGAGTTTGTAAGTATTCAGATTTTTGAAGCACATTGAAGAAAATTTAAATTATCAGCAGATTTTCCACTAAAAGTAGAACATTATAGAAGTGAGTCTCTAAATTGCCTGGCAGGTGCATACAGCTACTTTCATGATTATTTAAGGACTGGTGCTAAAGCTGGTGATTTTGAAACCTCTGATGAATCCATTTGATTCAACTTAGTGGATCAGCAAAATAAAGTCTTATTATACTATAGGCAGAAGTCATACATTTTACCTATCCCAGTTGTAAAATTTTTAACTTATTTTTGATTTAAAAAGCTCACATAGGCCGGGCGCAGTGGCTCATGCCTGTAATCCCAGGACTTTGGGAGGCTGAGGCAGGAGGATCACGAGGTCAGGAGATTGAGACCATTCTGGTTAACATGGTGAAATCCCATCTCTACTAAAAATACAAAAAAGTAGCCGGGCATGATGGCACACACCTGTAGTCCTAGCTACTTGGGAGGCTGAGGCAGGAGAATCCCTTGAACCCAGGAGGTGGAGGTTGCAGTGAGCCGAGATTGCACCACTGCACTCCAGCCTGGGTGACAGAGCAAGACTCCGTCTCAAAAAACCCCAAAAACACTCACATAAAAGTAAAAACATTCTTCTGAGGGCAGCATTTCTTTGTCTTTGCCTTTTTTTTTTTTTTTTTTTTTCTCTCTTTTGAGATAGGGATCTCATTCTGCCCAGACTGGAGTGTAGTGGCATGATTATGACTCACTACAGCCTCGACTTTGTAGGCTCAAGTGATCCTCCTGCCTCAACTTCCTGAGCAGCTGGGACTATCGGCAAGTGCTACCGTGCCCAGCTAATTTTTAAAAATATTTTTCATAGAGATGATGTCTCACTGTGTTGCCCAGGCTGGTCTCAAACTCCTGGGCTCAAGTCATCCTTCTGCCTCAGTCTCCCAAAATGCTGAGATTATAGGTGTGGGCCACCACGCCTGGCCAGCATTTTCTGTAATTATTGCTGGTATTTTAATTAAGGAGATTTTATGGCATTGTAGTGGTTTTGGAGGCAGACATTTTTGGGTTCAAATTCTCAGTTTGAAATGTCTTAGCTAAGAAAACTTTGGCAAGAGCTCTGCAGGGTATGTATTACCATCTTCATTTCACATAGCAGAAACTAAGGCTTGGTAAAAACTAGTGAGACAGTGTATGTGAAGTACTTTTAGTGAAGTGCGGGCCCACAAAAGGCATTCAGAACTTGGTAACTATTATTACTAGGAGTAACAACAGCAGCAGTCTGTATGTTATTGACTTTCTTAAAGAGAAAGTACAATAGAAAATGGAAGTGTCTAGTGTTTCATCATTTTGCAGATATAAATCTTTATTACATGCATGCTTTTCAGTCCAAACAGTATCCTCGCTGAAGTTACAACCCAGGGGAAATGATTTATATCCACTTAGGATCCTGAGTAACTCATAGAGAGCCTACCATTCTTGTATTTTTTTCTTACAAATCCTCAATGCCTTTACCCATTGTTAACTGATATATAATTGCTACTTCCTCTGGCTACCTATTGTTGCATAACAAATTACCCCAGATTAAGTGGTTAAAATAACATTTTATTATAGCTCACAATTTTGTGGATCAGGATGCCAGGCAGTGCTAAGCTGGGTGATTCTTCTGCTCTATGTAGCCTCCACCAGGATCACTGGGTGTTATTCAGCTGGTGTCTGGAACAATTTGGAGGGTCCAAAAGGGTGTGCTTCTATGCCTGGCTTTTTGATGGGAATTGCTAGAAGTTTAGGCTCAGCTAGGCTTTTCTTCATCCCAGGATCTCAGGATCTTCCTACATGGTCTCTCCATCAGTGCAGTTGGACATCTTACATGGTTGTTCAGGGTTCCAAGGATATAAAGTGAACACTGACAGTTCTCTTAAAGACTGGGACTAGAACTGGCATTGTATCACTTCTAACATACTCTATTGAAATGTTAGAAAAAATGTTCAAATTTAAACAAACCAGCAACCCATAAATCCATGAAGTTCAGCAAACCTTAAGCAGATTAAATATTAAAAAAAACTCACCTAGGCATATTATGATTAAACAGTTGAAAAGTAAAGATATAGAAAAAGTTTTACAAGTAACCAGAGGGGAAAAAACACTTTACCTACAGGAGAATAATAACACGGATATGACTACTCATCAGAAAAAAAGAAGGCCAGAAGACATTGAAAGATATTTTCAAAGGGCTGAAACAAAAATGGCTTTGCTTGAATTCTATACTCAGCAAAAGTGTTTTTCAAATATTAAGATAAAATATATTTTCAGTAAATGAAACCTCAGAAAATTTGCTGCCAGTAGAACCACACTGAAATACTAAAAGTTTTTTGGGCTAAAGGGAAATAATCGGACCTACAGAAGGGCAGGGACACTGGAAATATTAAATACGTTGAGTGTACATAAATGACTATTTTTTTCTTTACTCAAATTAAAGTTAACATAATAATGTGTTATGAGGTTTATAACATATATAGGAATAAAATATATGACAACAATAGCATGAAAGATGGAAGAAGGTAAATGGAATTTGAATTTCTAAAGGTTCTTACATGATTACAGAGTAGTATAATATTATTTCTAGGTAGACTGTGATAAGTTAAGGACGTATATCGTAATTTCTGGAGTAATCAAAAAAATTTTGCAAAGGACTAAAAAGCCAGTGGAACACAATATTAATAAATAAAACCAAAAACAACTAGATTAATCCAAAAGAAGACAAAGGAGAAATAAAGGAAGAAAGAACAGAGAAGACAAAGCAAATAGGAAAATAGTAGACTGAAATCCAACCATATCAATAATTACAATAAAGTCATGGATTAAACACTCCAGTTAAAAGGCTGAGATTTTCGGCTGCATATAAAAGCAAGATCCAATTCTGTGATGTTTACATGAAATGCATTTTAAATATAAAGATGTAGTTATTGAATCTGTTGTTTTGGCTGTAAAATTATAGTAACTACTTTAGAGAATTGTGAGGATTAAATGAGTACATATGTGTTGAGCAATTAGTGTAGTGCTTGGGATATGGCAAATGCTCAATTAAGGTTGGCTAAACATATATGTGTGCATATGTGTGTGTACACACATATACTAAACATTCTGTCAATCAGATTTTTCATTAATTCAGACTAGCCTACTCTTCTAATTCATTATTGTTAAAATGCATGTTCAGAATACATTGTTTCACTTTTTTGTTTGTTTTAGTTTGATTTCCTCACAGCTTGGTGTAGGTGAATGGCACACAAAGCATCCTGCCTTATGGAGACTTCTTATTATCAAATATCTGCATTGTCGTAATAAGTTTTAGTAAGTTCTAAACCAAAAAGCATTCAAGGATAGATTCAAATGGGGATCTAACTTAAATGCAGGAGTGGCCTGAAGGGTATGTGTCTCTGTGTAGGTCATAATTAGGCTGAAAAAATAATCAGTAGAGTTAACTAGGCAGAGAGAGTGCGAGAAATAGATTTCTAGGCAGAGGCAAAAGCATGTGAATACCCTGAGATGAGAAAGATCTTGGACTGTTCAAAAAACCAAAGAACACAGGTGTGCAGGAATGGAGCATGATGAGAACCCAGAGGTGGGCAGGAACCAGCTGAACTTGTGGGCCTGGATGTTAAGATACTTGGATTTTATTCAAGAAAAATCATTCTGGCTGCTGTGAAGATACTGAATTAGAGGAGATTAACTGGAAATACTCAATTGGAGTTAAGATACAAAATTATTATAGTTCAAGCAAGAGATGATGGTGGCTTAAATAAGGTTGGTGGCAGTGGAGCGGAAGAGGATACATTTTTCGTGTATTAGGTAGTAGAATCAACAGGACATGGTGAAGAGTAGAAGTGGGTGATGAGGAAAGAAGGTATAGTGATACCTCTCAGGTATCTGGGATTTGCATCAGGATGAAGGAAGTTGCCATTTATTGACTCAACATACACAGGAGTAGTAGATTTCAGGAGGACCATTAAGATTTCAGTTTTGGATATAAAATGTGAGATATGTGTAAGATGTCTGGGAAGAGAGGTCAAATAGACCAATAGGTATATACCAACACTAAGAAGGAGGGCCTGAACTAGATATACAAATTTGGGGATTGTTAGATAAGATCACATAGCAGGAGAAGGTAGAGTGAAAAGAGAAGACGACACAGGATTGGGCCATGTGAAAACCCAATAAGTATAAGTGGGGAAGGGGAAGCAGCCAGCAAAAGATGATAGGAAAGACTGACCAGCATGGTAGGAGTCCAACCAGGATTGTGATATCACAGAGGCCAAGGGAAGAGGGTATGAATAAGAACAGAATGATCTACTATTTTGAATCTTGCATATAGCCTTTTAAGATGCAGTGGTCACAGGTTTAACTGTGTTAAACATACTGTATTTATTGAATGAATAGCTTTTTGTTTTTGGAGTGACAGTTCTAGGTCACAGACCTAATGTCAGTACTGTTAAGATGAAATGTTAGATAAATTTAACAGTTTAATTGAGCAAAGAATAATTCATGAATCAGGCAGCCCCCTAACCAGAATAGGTTCAGAGAGACTCTGGTGCTGCTGTGTGATAGAGAATTTCTGGAGGTGGGAGTGGAAAGAAGGTGATATACAGAAAACAGAAGTGAGGTATAGAAGCAGCTGGATTGGTTATAGCTCAGTATTTGCCTTATTTGAACATTGTTTGAACAATTGGTCACCTGTGATTGGCAGAAACTCAGTGACTGGTAAAAAAGTAAGTTATGGTCTGTGGTCCGTTCACATACCCAGTTATAGTCCACTGTGTATAGAGAGGCCTTTAGGCCAAATTTACAAGGAGGCAGCTTTAGATTAAAGAGTGCTTACGTTCTAATACTCTAATTCATATCACAGAACAAAATCTAAACGTGAATTGGGAAGCCATCTCAGAGGATGTATATAGAGCTCCGTAAGACTGGACAGGTACTGGCAGGGATAATTAGAAGTGGCAATGGTAAACTAACTGCTCAGCTTTCTATTTACCAAATCACAGGACCAAAAAAAGTCGGTTTCGAAGGGCGGCTTAGAAAGAAAACACACTTAGGAAATGGAATAACATTGTGTTATTTTACTGCTGATGTAGTCCTCATTGGAGCTTTTCAATAAATGCTGGCAATATGCATTGGCATTTGAAATGTGTATTCATAAGTTTAGTATCTACATATCTATCCTTGCAGCAAATCCAACACAATAAAGAGCTCTCTTTCCTAAACAAATCAGAGGGCTTTAATACTATACTGAGGAATCCCAGGAAAGTTTGGTTGATGGTACTTATGTGATGTATAAATTAAACAAATCATTCTATACTGATACTCAGTTTCATGCCTTATACCCACAAAACCATTCTCAATTCCTTGAGCAAAGATGAGTGATCTTTCAGCTCTATTTTTCTCATGAAAGTTATAATGCTTTGTATATAGTCACTGCTTAATAAATGATTATAAAACAAATGTATTAAACATTTGGGTGGCATGCATGCAAAAATCTTCACTAATCTTTTCTATTGACCAAAACCATTTGCAGACAATAATGTCAGATACATATTAGAAACATTTGAAGAATATAAGTTGCATTATTCTTTAAATTTTTAAGATATTAGATTCTCAATATCTCAAGTATATAAGCAAATGGTCTTTTAATAATTTATTTTTAAACTGATTCTCTTTTTAATTACTGTATTTAATAGTTTCCTTTGGTTTAGGAAGTTAACACTTTTGCTCAGAGTAGACAACTGAATATTTACTTAAAAAAACTTATAAATAACAACTGGAATCTTTGTGAGAAAAAAGGTCATAATAAAAACAAAATGAGGCCGGGCGCGGTGGCTCATGCCTGTAATCCCAGTGCTTCAGGAGGACGAGGCAGGTGGATCACGAGGTCACGAGATCAAGACCATCCTGGCTAACACGGTGAAATCCCGTCTCTACCAAAAACTACAAAAAATTAGCTGGGCGTGGTGGCGGGCGCCTGTAGTCCCAGCTCCTTGGGAGGCTGAGGCAGGAGAATGGCGGGAACCCGGGAGGCGGAGCTTGCAGTGAGCCTAGATCGTGCCATTGCACTCTAGCCTGGGTGACAGAGAGAGACTCCGTCTCAAAAACAAAAACGAAACAACAACAACAACAAAATGACTGCTTTTAAGATCAGTAGGGTTTATATAGGACTTCACTACAAATTAATTGCTTTTGTTTTTGATGAGGGGGCAAAGAAGCAAAATGGTTTGATAAATGGATATCACATTTGGAGTCAGAAGATTTGGTTTTCAATTTTGTAGACTGTTGTTGTCTTTACTGTACCGGGGATCCTCAGCCTCCCTGGGCCTCAGTGTTATTTTACTTTCTTTGGTTTTAATGTACTGCTCTGTTATAAACTTCTTATGAAGGATACATAAATGATTTATTTTTAGCCTTCTTTTCTAATATATGTTGTCTTAAGGCTATATGTTTTCTTCTGAGCATGACTTTGACTCATCCCACAGGTGTTGATATGTCATATTGTTATTATCATTTAGTTAAAATTATTTTCTAATGTTTATTATGATTTCTTCCTTAATCCTATGGTTAATTAGAAGTCAGAGTTATTTAGAAGTTAGGTTATTTACATGCTGATTTTAATTTTTTTTGTAATCTATTGAGACTTGCTTTTATGGCCCCACATGCAGTCAATTTTAGCAAATGTTCCATGTGTCCTTGAGAAGAATATATACTCTGCAGTTGTTGGATACAATATCTTTTATAAGTCAATATAATCAAGTTTGTAAATTATGTTCAAATCTTTTTATTAATTTTTATCAGTATATTTACTATTGGTGTGCTTGTTCTATCAGTTATTGATAAAACTATATTAAAACAAGCTCTCACTATGATTGCCAATTATTGTTTATCTTTTTAGATCTACCAGTTTCTGCTTCATACGGTTTGAAGCTATGCTCTTATAGACATTAAATTTAGAATCACTATATCTTATATAGGGATTCCTTTAATCATTATGAAATAATTACTCTACTCCCTTAGAGTAAGGCTTTATGCTTTATATATATGTATATTTACATCAGTTTTCTTTTAGTTACTGTTTGCATTTTATGTATTTTTATCTTTTCACTTTCAACCTTTCTATATAATGTTTAAAATGTCTCTTGTAAGCAGCATACAGCAAGTATTAAAAATTAACCAATCAATCTTTGTATTTTGCTTAGAGTATTTAGTCCTTCTACATTTAATACGTTAATGTAAATGCTGATTATTTGGAGTTAAATCTACTATTTATTCCAGAAACTCTTTTTCTTCCAATTTCTTGCTTTTTTTGTATTAATTAATTAATTTCATTATTTCATTCCCCACTGCTATTAGCCTATTAGTTATCCAGTCTTCTACAAGCATTTTAGTAGCTGCCCTGTGGGTTAAAACATTTATTTATGATTTATAAAAGTTTAATTTCAGTTAGTACTTTTACCACTTCTCAGATAATTCAAAGACGTTTAGAACACTTTAACATTATTTATAATGTCCTATACTTTTTTTAAAAAGCTATTGCATATTTCAATTCTATTCATACAAGCAGTTCTACTTTGCATGGCTCCAATACACATGAAGTTCAGTCACCATGATTTAATCAAATGTAAATGATAACTGTCCTCAACAACATCCCTCAAGTTTCAGTTACCATAGTATATTAACTATTAATCACTGAATAAAGTACAAACTTTGTTGCCAGCTCTTCAGTCCACAGATCACTATGTAAATAACAGATGTGCATTATAATAGGTGACCAACTACATCTCTCCTTTCAAAGTCATTGATGGTTGCTCACTGGGCATCTCTTGCTCAGTTCATTCACAAACAATAAAGCATGTCATTGTGTTTCCTATGTGTTTGCCAGTAATCACCTCATATGACATTGCCTAAAAATGGCTAATTGAAAGAGTGAATTTACCAATAAAGATGAAAATGAAGCAAAGAAATGAAATGTAATGTTACTGAAAAGGAAATCCAAATGAAATGTAAATGGAGTCATAGAATAAATCACTGGCATGAAAATGTTGATACCACCACCATCTGAGACTATTTATTTATTTATTTATTTATTTTAGGGACCAAGTCTTGCTCTGTCATCCAAGCTGGAGTGCAGTGGTGTGATCATAGCTCACTGCAGCCTTGAATGCCTGGGCTCAATTAATCCTCTCACCTCAGCCTCCCGTGTAATTGGGACCACAAGTTTGAATTACCATGCTCAGCTAATTTTGTTTTGTTTTTTTTTGGTAGAGACAGGATCTCACTATGTTGTCCAGGCTGGCTGATAAACTCTAGATATTTAATCAGAGGAACTTAGTGATGGGAGAAAAATGGATGCAAAGGATAAAGATGTCCCAAAAGATACAATGATGGTAAAAAAAATTTTCACATTAAAGAAATACTTGAAAATATTTTATAACATTTAAAAAGCAAAAGATAAAATGATGGAAGCTAATCTAGACTTAGAAAGAAGTATGACAATTTGCCAGGGTGTTGAAAAGATATTCTCTTGTAACTTATATAATAAAGATAAAAGGTCAAGCACTGTCTAAGCTACTCTTGATAAGTTTTTACAAAGCAGTAAAGCATTTTACTTGTAAGTGTTTCTAATGTTGACAATTAAAGCATGTGAAATATTAGTTTTATTATTTTTTCCTTTCCATTTATAACTGATGGAGAAATTTTAATCTTTTCAAAAAAGCTTTTAGAAGTCACAACATAATTTTTCTTATTGATTATTAAGATTGCTTAATACACTTTCAGTCTGCACAATTTTATGATCCCATACTATCATGCAGAGCAAAGAACAGTATTTTAAATCCCCTAAGACATTATTTCATTTTGTGCAGTCAAGATTCATTTATATTTACCCATATATTGACCTTTTGTGTTGCTTTTCATTTCTTCCTGCACAGAAATGTGTTAGCATGTGGACTCGCTTTACTTTTGTCTTAGTAATTCCCATTAGTAGTTCCTTTATTATGAGTCTAATGGTAATAAATTCTTTCAATTTTTGTTTGCTTGAAGTATCTATCTTTTTCTAATTTTAAATAATCTTTTGGTCGGGCTGGCAGATATTTGCTGTTTTGCTGTTCACAAATATCTTTCTATTGTTTTATAAATTCTATGATTTCTGTTGAAAAGTCAGCTATTAGTCTTGTTACATTCTTGAAAGTATTATTTATTATTTTCTTGATGCTTTTTTTTTTTTTTTTTTTGAGATGGAATCTCGCTCTGTTGCCCAGGCTGGAGTGCAGTGCAGCTCACTGCAACCTCTGCCTCCCAGGTTCAAGTGATTCTCCTGCCTCAGCCTCCCGAGTAGCTGGGATTACAGGCACACACCACCATGCCCAGCAAATTTTTGTATTTTTAGTAGAGATGAGGTTTTACCATGTTGGCCAGGATGGTCTCGATCTGAATTTGTGATCCACCCACCTTGGCCTCCCAAAATGCTGGGATTACAGGCATGAGTCACTGTGCCCAGCTTTGCTGGTTTTTATAATTTTCTTTCTGTCTTTGGTTTTTAGCAGTTTTACTATGATGTGGCTCGATGTGGTTTTCTTCATATTTATCCTTTTGTGATTTGCAGTACTTCTAACATATGTGACTCTTGGTGCCTCTTAAGAGTTTTGGAAAGTTTCTTTCAAATATTGCTTCTCTCATTCTTTCTCTCTTTTCTTGGGATCTAACAGGTTAATAATTTAATCATAGGTATGCTAGACTTTTTATTGTGCTACATATTTCTTATTTTCTCTTTCTCTCCTTGCTTCAGACTGATTATAGTCTTCTGACCTATCTTCCAGATTACTAATTCTCCATTGAGCTATGTCTAATCTCTTGTTAAACTCATGTATTTAGATTTTTGTTATTGACTTTTTAGATTCTAGAGTTTACAACTGATCTTTTTATATCATTTTCAGTTTTATTCTGAAATTCTCTCGTCATTTAAATTTTTGAATATGCTAGTTATTTTAAAGTCTGTGTCTGATAACTCCAATATTTGAACTTCCTAAGGATCATTTTCTGTTGTCTATCTTCTCTCGATTTTTTTGCCCTGCAAACGTTTGAGTTATTTTTGATTGATTCAAAGCTAGGCTTTAGTCTTTGCAAGGACTGATCTATTCACAGTTTTCCCATACTTCTAAGATGAAGCTCTTCAGTGATCTCAGCTAAAACCCTGGATTGTTTACTAGGAACAATCTTTCTTGGCAAGCCCTGAACCCAAATTTTGATTTTCCTAGCCCTAATAGATGCTAAACCTCTGGTCAGTTTCTCAGCCCTTAAGCTGTTGCTTACAATTCAGGAAATACCTCAAGGGGAAAAATAACCAAATGATGTTTTTGGGATTTGCGTATTGCCCATTGAGTTCTTACTGTCTTCATAACACTCTAATATTTTCAAACATTTTTAAAAAGATTCAGCTCCTTAAGTTATTCTCAGACTAATAGTTGATCTGATGTAAGGTAGCCTACCATACTTGGAAGCAGTATCTTGGGCCTCAATATTCTTGAAAGCATCTTAATGTAGTGGATAGGGAATAATTTTTAAGTAATACATTTATGGTATAAAGATTCTGCCCCTATCCCTTAGTAACTGTTCGACCAAGGAAAACATATTTAGCCTCTCTGCATTTATGTTTTTCTTATATAAATAATGGAAATAATTGTATCTGCTTCACAGGGTTGTTTTAAGGGTTAAATAATAACCAGGCAAATAATATTCATGCAATGTTTAATGTAATGTTAGGATATACTAAGTATTTATAGATAAGTATTTTTGTTTCTTCATCAAGAAAATCAAGTTAATGATTAGTAATACATAGCTGCTTAAAATAATGCTAATACATAGCTGCTTAAAATAATGCAATGTGATTATTTATGTAACACTTTTTGTAGATTGTAATCTACTAGAGAAATAGAAAAATTGTTCTGAGGTATATCGACTGGTTTTCATTTGCTAGATATAATTCAATATTGATGATAAACATGAAGTTGCAACTCTTATTACACTTATTTTGCAAATGAGGCTAGGAAAGGTTACATGACTTGTCTAAGGGGAGATAAGGAGTAGGCAGAGATGCTGGTGTTCAGACCCAACTCTGACCCACTACAGAACTAGGGTTATTACATTCCCTACTGTTCTAATCTCACTAAGCAACTCTTCTCTTTCCAAATTAAGGAAAATATGCCAGCTTTGTAGAATCTTGCACAGACCGTAGAATCAAGTAGTTACTCAGTAAGTACTTATTGTCTCACTGACATTCACATCAATAAAATATACTGACACAGTAGTAATAGAACAGATAGTGGTTCAATAACAGAACTTTTAATGTTGTCTAACTTCCAACTATGGAATTGAGGTGTAATGAAGATGAATTAACATAAATTGAGAATGAGAACAGGTTAATAATTTACTCATAGACAGAAGTTTTGACTCACAATCTAGAAACCAGCTCCCATTGCCATCTGGAGCCCCAAGATTATCAGTCAAGAGTGGTTGTGGCTTAGGTCTATGCTGCACTTTTCCTTGTACTTACATGTGAGTCACTTGACTCAAATTGTAGAAGGAGTGTGATTCGAGCTGCTGCAGAGTTGCATCTATAGACAAGTAGCTGAATGTCAGAAAAATATAAGACAAAATAGACAATTAATAGGGTTGTAAACTTCAAACATACTGTTTTTGACATAACTTTTTTGTTATGGGTTTCCCAGATCATGCAACATGTATAACCCTCATAGATTCTGCCTAATTATGTTAAAATTACTTACTACTTTTTTCAAATCTTGTGATACCTGAATTCTTCCTGTATATTAACTCCTATTTATCCTAAGTTCTCATTTAACTGTCATTTCCTTCAGAAACTTTCCCCAAACCACCTGATTAAAATTTCCCATATGTATATGTAGGGATATATATACATATGGTGTCACCCTGTGGAATATTCCACTGGAGAATTGCGGTTTTCTCTTCATCTTCTTTGAAACTACGTGTCTGATTCCATGTTATTAGACATTCCATTAAAAATGCTTCTTATTCGCTCTAGTGTTCTTTTCTGATGCTTGTGTTTTTTTTTTTTTTTTGTTTTCTATTTTGAGGAACTCTTCCATTTTAAAGGAACTCTTCTATTGCCTTTAAAATATACAGATGTCTAAGACCTGGTCTAGGATAATTAAATCAGAGTTTATGAAGGATGAGTCAAGTACTTTTATTTTTCAAAAGCTTCTTAGCTGATTCTAATGTGTAGGCAATTTTGAGAACCACTGACCTATAGTTTGAATTGAATCTGCCATACATATGTATATATATGGTATATATACAGGGATATATATATAGTGAGATATCACTATATATCACTACAGACTCCTTTCACTAATTATCACAGTGCAAACTTTCTGTTCTTTGGGTAATATTTATGGTGTCTCACTAGACTGTAAATTCTCTGAAATGCAGAACTGTGTCTGTTTTTGGCCACTGACTCTTGAGTGCCTTTCAGAGTGCTTGGCATGTTGTAGACTCTTATTAAGTGACTGAATGAATAGAAGAGTTCCTCAAAATAGCAAAACAAAACAAAACAACAACAACAAAAAAACCCACGAGCATCATAAGAAAAGAACACTAGAGTGAATAAGAAGCATTTTTAATGGAATGTCTAATAATATGGAATTAGACATGTAGTTTCAAAGACGAAGAGAAAAGCACAGTTCTCTAGAGGAGCATTCCACAGGGTGACTACATACTCCCTTAAGACTTCTCGTCGTGATTTTAAATGAAACTGAAAATTCAAGCTCCGTCTTCAACTTTGTAAGCAAAAAGTAATTCAGGAAAAAGCTTCAAGTACTGAAAAAGGAAGAGAAATTCCTAAATACAATTTGTCAAGAACATATAAGGAATGTTTCAAATAGTTTCCTCAAATTCCATCTTGTGATGAGAATGACTAATGTGGCCAAACTCAATGAGCACTTTCTGTTGAGAGGTATTTCTATGACATTTGTGAAAATGAACAATTGACAGCTGGTTTCCAGCTATAGCCATAGCAGGGATTCTCAACCCTGGACGTGCAATTAAACTACTTGAAGGGCTTTTAAAATACACAGATGTCCAAGACCTGGTCTAGGATAATTAAATCAGAGTTTATGAGGGATGAGTCTTTTACTTTTCAAAAGCTTCTTAGCCGATTCTAATGTGTGGGCAGTGTTGAGAACCACTGGCCTATCGTTTGAATTGAATCTGCCCATAAAATATCCTCATCAATGCAATGTTTACAAGAGGAGTGCTGATTGTTCCATTCTGAGTTTTTATCTTGGTTATTACGAGTATTCTAATGGCTCTGTGCTTTCTATTTTGAATTACCCGTTCTCTAAACAATCATCCTTTGATTTATCCAGTCTCTTAACCCTTTGCCTCTTGTGGATAATAACATATAAATTTTTTTGATACAAATATATTTCTAACATAAAGGAAACAATGAAACAGATTGAAAAGAATTAATGTACCATGTAGAGACTGTGGGGATTTATCAGGGATGAAGCTGAGCCAGCTAGCAGAGCAAGATTCATTTTTCAAGGCTGCCAACTTGTTTTCCTAAGCATCTTTTCCATTGCTCCAAATCTTCTACTGAATTTCTTAGTTAAGAAGTATGAGTCTTTCTCAAGATTCCAGAAGGATAGTCACTTGGCACATATTATCAAATGGAAGTTCCAGTTTCTCCAACCTAATGACACCTCTTTGAAGGGCTGTGATAGCTTGGTTGTGAAGACAACTGGTAGGAATCGTTTATTCAGTGGGATAAAAATTGCGATTCCCTGCTTACTTACCCCATTCTATAAGTACGAAAAATCAGATCCTACTTCTTCTTCATATGTAAATATCATATAATCATTACAGTCACCATATGACTTATCATTCAAACTGGGCTATTTTGTGAGTTAAAGCAAGGTGCTGTTAACAATTATGCCAGAATACCAAGTGGGAATTTGAACCATCTCAGACAAACCTAGCTTCATCCTATTGATCTCTTTTTTCTCCTCAAGATATATCAAATCTTTAATTATTATTCAGGTATGTATATGTGCTTTTATTCCACAAATATGTATTGAACATTAATTGTATGACAGACATCCTTCTGGACAATGACAAAACAGGCCTGTTCCCTACATTCAAGGAACTCACGGTACTCAGAGATACAGATTAACATACAAGGTAAATGGGATTAACACAAGGTGTTAAGTGCTTGATAGAGTTCAGGGAACTCTATCACTTAACCCAGACTGGAGAATCCAGCAGTCTCCCTGGGGGAAGCCTCAGTGGAGCCTTCAGATCTGTTTGGGTGTCTCCTATATCTCAGTCAACCAACCCTCTTCTTATTGCTCACTTTTATTTCAAATCTTCCCATCAAATTTCTAACTCTGCCACTTCCATCTTCTTAGATGTCTTTTAATAATTTGATAAGTTATAGAAATGTTTGAAACTTTAACATGAGAATGCCTTGAATTCCCAACCAATAAGCCTGTTAGTTTACCTGCATCTGTCCCATCTTTTCCTACAACTGAGACAGTTAAGTAAAAGAGGGCTCCGTAGCAGAACCTTCAACTGCCTGTGCCCTAGGAGAAGTGTGTACTGGGGTGGAGCTTTGGGAAGTTCATTTATAGTGGGGTGGAGCCTGGCCTCTCCTGTTCTGAGGTGGTACCTGGGATTCAATCTGTAAGGCGGGAAACGGGCTAGGAGGACTCTCGCTTTGCTGAGAGTCCCTGTTTCCCTTTTTTCCCCTTTCACCCAATAAATTCTATTTTTATCACTTTTCAAAGTGTCTGTGAGCCTAATCTTTTATGGCTATGTGACAAGAACCTGGCTTTTAGCTGAATTAAGGAGAAGGTCCTACAACATAACTTTCTTGTTATGATGTAAAAAGTGACCATCTTCCTATAGAAGGCCAATCCCTCTATTTGGATCTCATCTCCTCCTGCCTCTTCAGGGACCACATGCTCTTAAAATTGTTCTTTCTTCACTCTCTTTAGCTTCTGCCTCTCTATGGATGCCTCCTCCTGGTCCCAGTTACACCCACTTGTTTGTGACTTTTAATCTCTACCTAAATCTCTCCCCGTGTGCCCCCATATACCCAGAACTCCCAATCCTCTTTACTCTAATTTATTTTTTTCTTTGTCCCATACACTTATTTCCTTCTAAATTAGTATCTAATTTGCTTATTTATTGTGTTTTTGGTTCATTGTCTATTTCCTCCCATTCAAATGGAAACTCCATGGGGACATGGATCTTTGTCTGTTTGTTCCCTGATGTATCACCAGCTCTCAGAGCAGTGATTGGCACATAGTAGGGGCTGAACAAATATTTGTCAAATGAACGAAAAAATTCTGTCTATGTCCTGATATGTACTCAATGCCATACACCCCAAATTGAATTCCTAACATACCCCCTGACCCTCCACAGCAAATATACAAAACACTTCTCTGCCTAAGTGAATGTGCTCATCAACCACACAGATGTCCTAATCAGAAACTTGGATGCATTTCTTTTCCATCTCCCACCATCTCCAAATCAGTCAACTTTGAAGTTTATCAGCCCTCCCTTATTTATGTCTCAAATCTCTATCCTTTTTCATTATTCCCACTCAATGATCATCCTTTAGTTTCCCATCCTGTCCTTTGGGCGCTGCATCAGCCTCTTCACTAGCTTCCTGCCTACAGCCTTGCTCCACTTCCGCCCATCACTCCACTGCAAAGCCAAGGGAATGTTTCTCAAATGAAAATCTGACCGTTTCACTTGCCTGCTTAAAACCATTGAATGGCTCAGCCCTTAGGGAAGATTTCAAACTCCTTCACATGATTTACAAGACCCTGTACTAACTTAGACCCAAGTTTTATGTTTTTCTATTGCCCACCTCCCTGCCTAAGCTCTACCTCCAAGAAACTTTTAATTCTTCAGAAAGCCCAGGATTTTCCCTTCTGCTTTTTGCTATGTAAGGCAGATCACAGGTCAGGTGCTGTTTTTTTTTTTTTTTTTCAGGAAGTCTTCTCCAACTCCTCTCCCTGCTCCTGTTTAGGTAAAAGACCTCTTATGTGAGTTTCCATTATCACCCAATAACTGACCCCATCATGACACTCATCACTCTCTTAGGAATAAAACTGAACCTCTGTGAGATTTGTCTACTGTTACACACGGAACATCTAGCAAAGTGCCAGGCACAAAGTAGGGCTCAATAAATATCTGTTGAATGAATGAAGTAATGGCCAAGCTGCTAGGACATGCAAGTAGAGACACCAAATAGGCAGTTGTATAAGGTAGATGAGGGAAAAGGAAGAGCTAAAGAATTCAAGGTTTTTAGCTTATAGAATGCTAAAGTGGTGCTGTTAAAAGAGAAGGAACAGCTTGGGAGGAAGATGATGTGTTTATTTTGGATATGCTGGTTTTGAAGAGCCTGTGAGACATCAAAGTGGTAATGTTTGGAAATTAGCTGTATTAGGAAATAGTGCAGCCAAAGGAATGGGAGTGTTTACTCAAGGAGAGTGGGTATAGAGGAATTAGAACAAAATATATAAAGAAAGAGCTGGTAATTAAGTAGCTGGCAAAATTAAAATAGGAAGTCAGGAAAGGAGACTGAGGAAGAGTAGCCGGGTGAGACAAGAAGAGGAATGAGAGAGGAATATGAAGGAAAACAAAGAGGCAAGAATCTGAAAGAGGAAGGACTTGCTAGCAACATAAAAAACTGCAGAGATGTTCAATAGGATGGTCTCTCAGTCTCAGCACTGCTGACATTTTGGAATAGATAATTCTGTTACGGGGAATGTCCTATGAACTGTAGAATGTTTAGCAGCAACCTTCACTTTTACCCACTAGGTGCCAGTAGCAGCCCCGTCTCTACCAAAAATGCTAAATGCTTCTAGGGGTAGAGTTGCCTGTGGTTGAGAACTACTAAAATGACAGAAACACTAACAAAATAGCCATGGAGTGAGTACATTTAGCCAAAAACTGTACAGATTGCTTCTGGTTATATTATTTCGCATGCCTGAATTATCTGGATTGCCTGTCAAAATCAATTAAGTGAAATAAAGATCTGCTTCATTTCATTCACTCTTTGTCAACCCAATATGGAAAATCCCTTTTCTCCTCACTCTAAGGGGATAACAATTCCATTTTTAAGGTTTAGAATTATTTTTAATTCTCTTTTAACGCGAGAGAGATTTGAAACCATTGGCTATGTTTATAATAAAATGTAAATATTTGTATTAGTAGTGAAAGGTGATTCAAGAATTGGTGACTAGGACAGATGGATGTTTGTCTATCTGTATTATCTGTTTAGCTTATAAACTATGGGATGTTTATAGGAGAGATTTACAGCTAAGGTTTTGCCACATCCCAAGATATATTAAAATACATCGAGAATTATGAAATTCTCAAAACCAAATGAATTTAAATTTCATTTAGGTTTTAAAAAATCATATAGGAATTAGGGAGTGGAGATATAGCAAAGTCAAATAAAAATTATGTACATAAAATTGTCATATACATTGAAAATTTAACTGCCATTGATTTATGCAAGTATAATAGCGAGTATTTTTCTTGATAGGACACATTTAGAGAATAACATATCACAAATGCAAACTTCTCTTTATAATAAAAAAACTTACATTCTGGAAATATTGGGAAGACTAGAAAATGCGTGACTTGGAATGGTTCTCAGGTGAGTCTCAATAAGCTTCCTGTGAAAATAACAATTACACAATTAGAGTTTTAATCTTTGGGCCTTTCTAATAATTCACCTTAATTATAAAAACACATTATTAAAAAGCATGACAGTTGTTACATATGTTTCCTTACATATAATCAACAAAAAAACCAAACATACCAAAGAACCATACATATACATTTTTTCTCCCAATAAGAATTGAGTGTGAGATTCAGATGCAGAAAATAAATCATCAAACCTCATCTATGAATTAGCAGTAAACTAGTATGTCTTGCCTCGTATCACACTTTCTTTGTTAATTGAAGGGCAACATTTTTTGGGGGTCTTTTTATTAAATTGAAAAAATGTGATTATTTTACCTTTTACTTTAGGTTTGGGGGTACATGTGCAAATTTTTATATAGGTAAACTCGTGTCACAGGGATTTTTTTTTGTAATGATTATTTCATCACCCAAGTATTAAGCCTAGTACCCAACAGTTACTTTTTTCTGCTCCTTTCCCTCCTCCCACCCTCCGCCTTCAAGTAGGCCCCAGTGTCTGTCTATTCTCTTTTTGTTTATGAGTTCGCATCATTTAGCTGTCATTTATAAGTGAGAACATGTAGTATTTGGTTTTCTGTTCCTCTGTCAGTTTGCTGAGGATAATGATCTCCAGCTCCATCCAAGTCCCTGCAAAGGACATAATCTTGTTCTTTTTTATGGCTGCATAATATTCCACGGTGCATATATGTACCATGTTTTCTTTATCCAATCTGTCACTGATAGACATTTAGATTGATTGCATGTTTTTGCTGTTGTGATAAGTGCTGTATGAACATTCATACGAACAACATAATATATTCAGAAGTATATTAAGACTACTGAATTTATAACATGTACTTGTCAATGGAATTGTCTTGGAATGCTATCAGAATATACATTAAGTACATATTAAAAAGAATTAAATGCATGTTTTAAATATTAAGGGTTAAAAATAGTGGCATGGTTACCACCTTCTTGCACAAGTAAAAGTCTCCTCAATCATATCTTGATCTTATCATCTACGTGCTGCAGTCTGGAAATAACTGACTGGCAAGGAGCAAGTTCTTCCTCATAATCTTAAGACATCTTTGTTGGATTTGCACCTTAAAGGTGTGACTTTTCCTCTGGTTTGCTTTTTTGGAGACTCTTCAGAAGGTAGAGACTGTTCTCATTATACATAATGAAACATCTTCATGCATTCCAGTATGCCTCTCCACCTACGCACTCCATTTTTTGAGTTACGCTCTTTACTATAGTTACTACTTGAGAATCTTGTATGGAAAACAGTGTGCATAGTGTATTAACTTGGCAAAAAGACAATGCCTTAGCACACTACTCAGCTTCTCCATGTGTCTGTTTTTGCCATTTAATCACACTGGTAATCACACATCATCCAGTTAGTACCTCATTTATAGCTATTAGAATAACATTGTGTATTTTTTCTTCTCTAAGCTGAGGGGTTACTTCTCAACAATCTATTTCCTTGGTCTATGCTTTCTTTGAATTATTCATTTTTGCTACGATTAAAATATGTCTGTAACTTGCCTAATCAAAGCATCAGCAAGACCAAATTAATTGGTAAAAGGACCTATTACAATGGATGGAGGGAGGTGATGTGAATGACAAAAGAGTAAATCTTCAGCTCTTTCCAACCTCTGGTGTTTCGCCATGAAGCCCAATGTTGTCTTAATATTATTTCAGAAATTCAGGTTCCATAAATTACTTGTTCTCCTTTGAAGGTCTCCTACTTATATTTCCTTAATTGAGTTATCCAGATTCGGAAGCTAAAAAGATATGAGAAGAACAAGTCATTCTACCAAAATCTCTGTGTAAAATTGGGCCATGCCAAAGGAAAACAAAAGATACACACCTGTTGAGTATCCCCCAAGGCAATTGAGTTTAAGCTCGAAGATAGTCTTACTCATAGAGCTGTCATAAGGCAAATATTTTGTGGGCATATTTATGGTAAGATGTTAGGTAATATGGGTCTAAACTCTAACTTTCACTGGCTAAAATTTTTTGAGTTTAGCACGTGTTCAAAAGTAAATAATGTATATAAAATTAAATACAAAACTAGAATATGATTACAATGATTTCTAAGAAATTGACTTGGAACAGAAATAGCATCTAAGTGCAATTTAATAGCCTTTGGACTAAAGGTTCAAATAATGTTTCTATTCTTTCCCAAAGTATGAGTTTCTGAAATATATAATACCTGTTTCTTGAATTCTCTTTCTCTTTTGCATGCATACACTTCTGAACAAAGATCTTTTCCCCACTATTGAGTTAGTAGTGGCACAAGGTGTTTTAAAAGACAAAAATATTTGAAATGCTAATGTTTTGCTTAATTCCACAAACAAAATATTTTTCCCAGTCAGATTTTTTACCAAAGAAAGCTCACCAATATATATAGACCAAAAAGGATTATGTGTCTCAGAGCATCTGTCTTAGTAGTAATGCAATATGCACAGTAAATCAAACAAAATTGAAGTTGAGGGTGCTAGCAACCTTAGCCTGAGATAAAAGTAATGTCTTCTTGTTGAATAAATTCAGTTAATGTCATGATTATAACACACTCTGGGACAAAATACAGATTTCAATAATGTTAAATGATTAGAATGGCAACTAGTATATAGATTGCCAAATTGATTGCAATTTAACAGTTCATACATTTTGCCTGGATATTTTCATAGTAATGTTCACATAATCTAAAAAAAGACATAGTTGAGTTTGTATAAATTTTGTTGACTTTTGGTATAAATTGTCTTGGTTGCCTCTCTAAAATTCACCATATTAGCTTAAGCTCTGCTTTAATTCCTTTCCTAGCTTTTCAAATGTGATTAGTCTGACTGAGCTTATGAAAACATTGAAAAGGAGTTTTCTTCAAAGGTATCTATTTCCCTTCAGATAAAGAATAAAAATAATTAGTGAGGGCATGGCATCTAGGAAATTAAATAAAGATACCATATTTATTTAGAGAGCATTTGCTCCATTTTTCCCTAATAGTTCAACCTTACAATAAGGATTGTGGGGAAAATTTATTGTAATATGTGGATGCCTCATGACCCCCACATGCATGTGCTCCAGCACGCACATAACCTTTGTGGAGGTTTTGTGGTTGTTTTGATTTGCCATAGTTTTGTAGCTAGAGTTAATTTATAGAATGTTTGTCATCAATCTGTTTTTATCCCTCCATCTAGGGGCAAGTGGCTGGATGTTCTTTCTATTATCTACCTTTACAAGAGAAGGCCTTTTATTCAGAGAATCTCGTGATATTGTGATTACTGCTTTAAATAGAAATGAAAGAAAAAAACACCAAGTGACTGTTTATTTTATCAAAATATTTTATTTTAATTTCAGAATACATTTTGAATATTTTTGGAAAAGGCAAAGTACACATCTAAGTGTGTATTCTTTTGACAAAAATATTAGAAAATCTTCAAGGTGCTTCACTATTGTCCAAAGAATTTGTATCACAATAGTATTTGTTTCTAATGAAAATATGCTAGTTACTGAAGAGGCTGTTTTTTATTTGCCTTTGATAATTCACAAGAAGAAGACAATGATGATTCTAAAATATGACAAAAAACCTCACGTCATACAAATAGTACATCTATTTACTATTAACGATTAAGGCATCATATGTAACTCATTGGGAAAATAGTTCACAGCTATAGTCTTGTATCCTATGTGGAGAATGTACATTTAATAGTTAAAGAAGTTGGCCTCAAGATATAGAAATTATATGAGAGAAAAGATACAAGCTGAATTTGCAATGTCAATATGTTTTTCTGTGATTTCTTTAATCAAGAATGATCATTGGAGATATGACAAATGTTTCCTTTGGGGCTTGCTGAGGCGAGATTTATATCTGTCAAATGTCTGCCTTAGGAAAATATAATGTAGAAATTGACATGCATGTGAACCATCACTGATTGACTTGCAGATTTTGCAGGTAGGACCCAGTTTTAAGTTCTGTCTTTTTGGTTCTTGCAGTAGCAATGGGGGAGAGAAATATGGTTAATGTAAAGAGAGCCGACAGTTCTCTGTTCCAAACAAGAGTAGTTGGTGCAATTAAATTTTTCACAGTAATCTTGCATGATACTAGGCTTATTTCACTAAAATTTCATCAACATGTAAATCCAATCAACATTCCAACATTTTGTTTCTTACACAGTTTTTGGAATGTTAAACACGTAGCTTGTGTTGCATATGTGCATATGTAGGTGTGGGTTTTAACACATTTCTCACTATAGCCCCTACCTAATGACCATGTCTGAATTGTACTGAGTTGAGGAGGCTGGCTGATCTTTGCCATGGCAGAGACTGTGTGGTCCAGAAACACCCAACTTCCCACTTGTGTGTTCTATTTGCCTCCTGGCAAACAGGCTGAGGGTATTTTGTGATTCTGCATATTTGTTTAATATCAATGTCATCTTCATCGTAAGGGCCTCTTGTTGTATTAACCACCTGTGTCAATCCATCAACCAGTATTTCACTGAGGTGTGCCAAGTATATTTCACTGAACTATTCTATGTGAGTATAGAAAGTATTCATAGTAGAAAAAGAGGGAATTGGTACAAATAATCCAGATTCTTTTATATTGTGAAGTTGTGGATTACAAATTAGGTGATATTAATACAATTTAATGTGACATTTATCATTTGCCTGGTGTTCTTATTTTGGTGAGAATAATTTTTTTTTTCTTTTCTTTTTTCTTTTTGAGATGGAGTTTCATTCTTGTCACCCAGGCTGGAGTGCAATAGTGCAATCTCAGCTCACTGCAACCTCTGCCTCCAGGGTTCAAATGATTCTCCTGCCTCAGCCTCCTGAGTAGCTGGTATGACAGGCACCCACAACCACACCCAGCTAATTTTTGTTTTTTCAGTAGAGATGGGGTTTCACCATGTTGACCAGGCTGGTCTCAAACTCCTGACCTCAAGTAATCCACCCGCCTTGGCCTCCCAAAGTGCTGGGATTACAGGTGTGAGCCACTGCACCCGGCCAAGAATAAATTTTCATTGGTGAATTTGTTTTACTGTTGTGCATTAAAAAAATACTCTGTGGCAAACTGTGAAAGAATACAGCAAGTGTAGGATTTAAAATCAGGGATTTTAGACCCACAAGGACCATGCAGTTAAACACTTGGGACTATTTGCATATAGACTTTTCTTTAAAAATAAAATAACTTAAACTCATTATTCTCTTGTGTTTTCTATTTTGGATGGTATAGTAAATTTCAGTCAGTGTTGCTGCTAAATTATTTACAAATAATACAGAAACATCAAGTGATGTGATGTCTACAATGCAAGGTGTGACACTGCAGCTGAAATAGAATGGCATACTGCCCAGAATCCAAGTGTACTTGTGAGTTATTATGTGGGGTCAAACAGAGTTTCGATTTGGGTTTTTTTTGTGTGTGATCTGAGCCCCAGAAACTCAAGCAATAACTTGACAAGTTTGACTTATCGAAATTGCTCAGCTTAGGCCATCTGGGAGAAAGTTGTCTATTCACAAGCATTGGTTTAGGTCTCCAAATTGTTGAAAATATTAAATTTGGTTTCATTTCATTATTTGGCATAATTTTTTATATTGAAACTATTATTTCACAGTTCTTTATTAAGGCTTACTTTACACCCAGTGAGATGCACAAATCTACAATGCATATTTATATTCTTCGGTGTATATAAGTATACTTATACTTCACATATCTGTATGCATATAGGTGCACATAAACCCATGAGACCAGTGCCTAGATCAAAATATAGAATATCTCCATCACCCCAAAAGTTCCCTGTGTAGTTTTCCAATAAGTAATTGTATTAGTCCATTTTCACACTACTGATAAAAACATACCTGAGACTGGGAAGAAAAAGCGTTTTAATGGACTTACAGTTCCATGTGGCTGGGGAAGCCTCACAATCATGGCAGAAGTCAAGGAGGAGCAAGTCATGTCTTACATGGATGGCAACAGGTAATGAGAGAGAGCTTGTGCAGGGAAACTCCCATTTTAGAACCATCAAATTTCATTAAGCTTATTTAGTATCATGAGAACAGTACAGGAAAGACCTACTCCTATGATTCAATTGCCTCCCACTGGGTCCCTCCCACGAGAACTTGAGATTTGGCTGGGAACACAGCCAAACCATATCATTCCACCCTGGCCCCTCCCAAATGTCATGTCCTTACATTTCAAAACCAATCATGCCTTCCCAACAATCTCCCAAAGTCTTAACTCATTTCAGCATTATTTCAAAAGTTCACAGTCCAAAGTGTCATCTGAGACAAGGCAAGTCCCTTCAACCTATGAGCCTGTAAAATCAAAAGCAAGCTAGTTACTTCCTAGATACAATGCAGGTACAAGTATTGGGTAAATATAGCCACTCCAAATGGGAGAAATTGGCCAAAACAAAAGGGCTACAAGTCCAAAAAGTCAGCAAGTCTGAAATACAGCAAGACAGTCAAATCTTAAAGCTCCAAAATGATCTCCTTTGACTCTATGTCTCACATCCAGGTCACACTGATGCAAGGGTTGGGTTCCGATGGTGTTGGGCAGCTCCAACCCTGTGGCTTTACAGAGTACAGCCTCCCTCTCAGCTGCTTTCACAGGCTAGCGTTGAGTGTCTGGAGATTTTCTGGGTGCATGGTGCAAGCCATCAGTGGATCTACCATTCCGGGGTCTGGAGGACGGTGGCCCACTCTTCACAGGTCCACTAGGCAGGACCCCAGTGAGGACTCTCTGTGGGGGTACCCACCCCAAATTTCCCTCCTGCATCGCCTTAGCAGAGGTTCTTCATGAGTGCCTCACCCCTGTAGCAAACTTCTGCCTGGACATCCAGGCATTTCCATACATCTTCGGAAATCTAGGCAGAGGTTCCCAAACCTCAGTTCTTGA
Organism: Rhinopithecus roxellana; assembly: GCF_007565055.1. Lineage (NCBI taxonomy): Eukaryota > Metazoa > Chordata > Mammalia > Primates > Cercopithecidae > Rhinopithecus > Rhinopithecus roxellana. Next base: position 139,268,358 of record NC_044553.1, on the reverse strand, counting down.
CCTCTGTGCACCCGCAGGCTCTACATCATGTGGAAGCTGCCAAGGCTTGGGGCTGGCACCCTCTGAAGCTACGGCCTGAGCTGTACCTTGATCCCTTTTAGACACAGCTGGAGCAGCTTGGATGCAGGGCACCAAGTCCCTAGACTGCACAGAGCAGAGGGACTCTAGGCCCACCCCACAACACCATTTTTTCCTCCTAGGCCTCTATGTCTGTGATGGGAGGGGCTGCCAAAAAGTTCTCTGACATGCCCTGGAGACATTTTCCCCTTTGTCTTGGGGATTAACATTCGGTTCCTCATTACTTAATCAAATTTCTGTAGCTGGCTTGAATTTCTCCTCAGAAAATGGGATTTTGTTTTCTGTCACATTGTCAGGCTGCAAATTTTTTGAACTTTTATGCTCTGTTTCCTTTTTAAAACTGAATGCCTTTAACAGCACCCAAGTCACATCTTTAATGCTTTGCTGCTTAGAAATTTCTTCTACGAGATATATAGATATATATACCCTAAATAATCTTTCTCAAGTTCAAAGTTCCAAAAGTCTCTAGGGCAGGGGCAAAATGCTGCCAGTCTCTTTGCTAAAACATAACAAGAGTCACCTTTGCTCCAGTTCCCAAGAAGTTCCTCATCTCCATCTAAGACCAACTCAGCCTAGATTTCATTCACCATATGATTCATTCATTGTCCATATCATTATCAGCATTTTGGTCAAAGTCATTCAACAAGTCTCTAGGAAGTTCCAAACCTTCCCACATTTTCCCGTTTTCTTCTGAGCCCTCTAAACTGCTCCAGTCTCTGCCTGTTACCCAGTTCCAAAGTCACTTCCACATTTTCAGGTATCTTTTCAGCAGTACCCCATTCCCAGTACCAATTTACTGTATTAATCCATTTTCACACTGCTAATAAAGACACACCTGAGACTGGGAAGGAAAAGAGGTTTAATGGACTTACAGTTCATATAGTTGAAGAGGCCTCACAATCATGGCAGAAGGCGAGGAGGAGCAAGTCACATCTTACATGGATGGCAGCAGGCAAAGAGAGAGAGCTTGTGAAGGGAAACTCCTGTTTTTAAAACCATCATATCTTGTGAGACATACTCGCTATCACAAAGACAGCACAGGAAAGACCTGTTCTCAGGATTCAATTATTTCTCTCTAGGTCCTTCCCACAACATGTGGGAATTCAAGATGAGATTTGAGTGGGGACACAGTCAAACTATATCAGTAATCCTGCTCTTCTATAGGATAACTACTATTCTTAATTCTGTGATCATAGATTGCTTGTTTATTAACTTCACATAAAGAATCATACATTAGCCACTTTTCTGCCTTACTTCTTTTGTTCAACATAATGTTTCTGAGACTCATCTGTGTTGCTACATGTATCAGTAGTGATTTTTATTGCTAATTATGAATATGCTTTTTTTTGGTTCATTCTCCAGTTGATGGTTGTTTCCAGTTTGGGGCTACTACAAAGAAAGCTGCTACAAAGAACATCCATGTACAAATCATTTTATGGACATACATACTCATTGCTCTTGGGTAAATACCAAGGAATATAATTTATGGATCATAGGTAAGTGTATACTTAACTATCACAAAAACTCCTACTTTCCAAAATGATTGTAACATGTTCACTCATACCAGTGATATATAAGAGTTCCAGTCAACCCTACATCCTCACCAACACCTGGTGTTATCAGTGTTTTAACTTGTAGTCACACAGGTAGGTGTGTTTCCATCAGCATTCTTGATTGGTATTTATAATTTGCTAAAGGATTTGGAGAAATGCACAGTTAAGTTAAAAAGGTCTATTTGTGTACACAAGTATAATGCTTAATTTTATGTGTTAGCTTGATTGGGTCATGGGATATGAAGATATTTGATTAAGCATTATTTCGCATTGTGTCTGTGAGGGTATTTCTGGATGAGATTGACATTTGAATTGGTAAACTCAATAAAGCAGCTTGCCCTTCCCAATGTGAATGGGCCTCATCCAATCAATTGAAGGCCTAAATAGAATGAAAGGCTCAGTAAGAAAAATTATTTATCTCTGTTTGTCTTTAAGCTGGGACACCAATTTTCTTTGCTTTCAGACTTGGACTAAATTCTACACCACAGGCTCTTCTGGTTCTCAGGCCATTGGATTTAAACCAGAATTTATACCATCAGCTCTCTTGGTTCTCAGGACTTTCAACTTTGACTGATCCTATACCTTTGGCTCCTATACCTTTAGTTTTCCAACTGCATATATTGAGCCTCTTAGTCTCCATAATCATGTGAACCAATTCTTTACAGTACAAATCTCTCTTCCTCTCCCTCTCACCTCCCTCAGGCCCCCAAATTTGTTAGAACTAATAAACAAAATTCAGTAAAGTGGGTTACAAAATCAACATACAAAATTTAGTAGTGTTTCTATATGGTAACAATGAACTATCCAAAAAAAAATTAAGAAAACAATCCCATTTGCAATAACTATAAAAAATAAGATACTTCGGAGTAAATTTAACCAAGGAGGTGAAGAATCTGTATACTGAAAACTATAAAACATTGATAAAAGAAACTGAAGACACAAAGAAATGGAACGATATTCTGTGTTCATGAATTGGAAGAATTAATATTGTTAAAATGTCTATACTACCCAAAGTGATCTCCAGATTCAATGCAATCCTATAAAAATTCCAACATCACTTTTCACAGAAATAGGACAACCTTAAAATCTGTATGGAGCCACAATAGGCCCTGAATAACTAAAGCAATCTTGAGCAAAAATAACAAAGTTTAAGGCATTAAACTACCTGATTGCAAAATACATCACAAAGTTATAGTAACCAAAACTCCAGGTTACTGCCATAAAAACAGACACATCAATGAACCAAATAGAGTAGAGAGCCCCCAGATAAAACCACATATCTATGGTCAGTTGATTTTCAACAAAGGTGCCAAGAACACACAATGAGGAAAAAACAGTCTCTTCAATAAATGGTGTTAGAAAAAGTGGCTATCCGCATGCAGAAGACAAAAATTGGATCTTTATCTCTCCCTTGATATTAGAATCAACTCAAGATGGGTGAAAGTCTTAAATGTAAGATCTGAAACTAAAACTCATAGAAGAAGAATAGGAGAAAAGCTCCTTGACACTGGTCTGGCAATTATTTCATGGGTATGTCCCCCAAAGTATAGGCAACAAAAGCAAAATTGGACAATTGGGATTGCATCAAACTAAAAAAAAACTTCTGCATGGCAAAGGAAGCCATCAACAGAGTGAAAAGATAACCTACAGACTAGGAGAAAATATTTGCAAATATATTGTCAAAGGACCTCATTTTGATAAGGGACTCATATCAAACATATATAAGGAACTCAAACGACTCAATAAAGCAAATAATCCTGTTAAAATGGGCAAATGATGTGGATAGACACTTCTCAGAAGAAGACATATAAATGGCCAACAGATATATTTAAAAATGCTCAACACCACTACTCAACAGGGAAATGCAAATTAAACCACAATGAGATATCACCCTGCACCTGTAAGAATGGCTATCATCAGAAAGGTGAAGGCTAGCTAGTGTTGGCAAGGATGTAGAGAAAAGGGAACTTTCACACACTGTGTTGTGGAAATGAGAATTAGTACAACTATTTTGGAAAAAAGTATGAAGGTTATTTAAAAAACTAAAAGTAGAAATACCATATGATCCAGCTATGCCACCGAAAGGAATAAAAATCAGTAAGCTGAAGAAACGTCTGCACTCCACATTCACTGCAGCAGTATTCACAGTCGCCAAGACAAGGTAAATTTAAAGCTTTCTGGAAAAGAGTCATGATTCTAGATACCATTAAGAACATTTGTAATCCATGGGAGAAGGTCAAAATTTCAACATTAACAGGAGTTTGGAGGAAGTTTATTCCAACTTCCATGGATAATTTTGAAGGGTTAAAAACTTCAGTGGAAGAAGTAACTATGGACGTGGTGAAAATAGCAAGAGAACTAGAATTAGAAGTAGAGCCTGAAATGTGACTGAATTGCTGCAATCTCATCATGAAACTTTATTCAATAAGGAGTTGCTTCTTATGAGTGAGCAAAGAGAGTGGTTTCTTGAAATGGAATCTAGTTTAGGTGAAAATGCTGTGAACATTGCTTAAATGACAAAGAAATTTAGAATATTACATAAACTTAGTTGATAAAGGAGAAGCAGGGTTTGAGAAGATTGACTCTATAATTTTGAAAGAAGTTCCACTGCATATAAAATGCTATCAAACAGCATTGCATGCTACAGAGAGATCTTAGCACTGGTAGACTACACCATGTAGTGTAAACATAATTTTATATGCACTGGAAAACAAAATAAAATTGTGCAACTTACTTTATTGTGATGGCTTGTAAAGGAACCCATAATATCTTCCAAATCTTTCAAAATTGAAAAAAGGGTGGATTTTAAGTGTTCTCATCACAAAGAAATACGTAAGGTGGTGTATATGTTAATTAGCCTGATTTGATCATCCCACAAAGTATACATGTATCAAAATATCATACTGTACCCCATAAATAAATATAATTATTTGTCAATTAAAAATTAATAATTTTTAAGAGAAAAAGTGCATTACTTTACTATTATTATCTTTATAGGATTGTACCTACCACATGGAGTTGCTATGAAGATGTAATAAATTATTATTAGAAGCACTTATAACAATGTTAGGAACATAGTGAACACTAACTAGGTGTTTTAAACAAAAACATATAAATCAGTTCGCCAATTTCTTGATGATGAGAAATACAACTGTCACATGGATCTGTGGTCATAGGACCAATTTTTCTTTTCAGCAGACTATTTTAGGGAACCATGAAGTATTCAGAAGTTTGCCTGAAGATCATGAAATCAATCAAAACAGGAGATGGACCCATTTTAAAAAATGTTCTCAGGCTAAGAGAGCACAGTATTGTTGTTTCATACAAGAAATAACCTTGCCTCAAGGTCTGAACACTGATTTAAGTTTCCTTTCTCCAGGACATGGACTGGTTGGGAATTTCCAGAGTTCTCATCTCTGGCTCCACTTTTCCTTTGCATTTATTGCTGATCAATCTCCTGGCTGATGGATGTTTTCTTCATATTGTAGAGTGTTATTCTGTTTCCCTTAAGAGATTTTATATGTCTTTATTATGATCCATTGTGTGTTACTTTAAAAATTTACTTGATTTCATTTGTTTCTAAGTTCTTAGGAAGAATTACAGTGCACCTTCAATATTATTGGGAATATTTTATTGTAAACTGTGTTACTCTGTTTTCATACTGCTATGAAGAAATACCTGAGACTGGGTAATTGATTCACAGTTCTGCATGGCTTGGGGGGGCCTCAGGAAATACAATCATGGCAGAAGGTGGCAGAAGGCGAAGGGCAAGCAAACACCTTCTTCATGGCAGCAGGAGAGAGAGAACAAAGGGTGAACTGCCAAATACTTTAAAAACCATCAGCTCCTGTGAGAACTCAGTATCCTAAGAATAGCATGGGGGAAACCGTCCCCATGATCCAATCACCTCACACCAGATCTCTCCTTTGACCTGTGGGGATTACAATTCAAGATGAGATTTGGGTAGGGACACAGAACCAAACCTAGCCTTGGACTGCCATTTAATATGTGTAGTGCTTTTACTTGGTATGTAAATAAAAGAAAAAAATTTAAATGTATCTCTTTGCTCTTCCTCACCCCTCATAGAACCACTTGGGCTTTGAGGAGCACTGTTTAATACCTATATGATTTTCAAACAATATTATTTTATGGATGAATAATCTGAAGAAAGGATGAGTGACTCAAATTCATTTCATAAAGTAATACTAGCCAATTTTCCTGCAAGCTCTTCATTATAAAGTACATATAGATATGGTATTCTAAAACTACATAACCATAGATAGATTCCTTCCTTTGCTATGCAGTTGTGATCCAGAAGCATTTTAGGAACCAACACACGTTTAGTAGACCACATATATTGAGTGCCTACCATGTTCCAGGCATTATGAAGAGTGCAGGGGTTGCTATGGTAAAGAGTCAAAGCTTCTGCCTGCCTGAAGCTGAGACCAATGTGGGAGCCAAACTTTTTTAAATATCTCACTTTAATAACTATAAGCTATGAAGAAATAATACAAGACCTATGTGAGTACAGTACATCCTCACTTAATGTCCTGGTTAGGTTCTTGGAAACTACAACTTTAAGAAGATGTATAACAAAGCCAATTTTACCACAGGATAATGGATATAAACAAGAGTTAAATTCCAATGGCATATTTCTGGTCACAAAAACATCACCAAACTTCTAAATAAAGACCAAAACACTTATACTATTAAACATTGAAATAAATGTGAACTATATATACATTTAAGAAAGAAAAATAAAAACAAGATAATTATTTACTCAATTTTCGGTGAATCAGAGAGTGAGGGCAATCATAGAGGTGGTAGATTCAATCAAAGAATAAATGTTTGCAAAATGAACATTGTCAGAAACACCTCCTACCACCACGCAGTTCAGAAACAAACCACAAATACAGTGAGCTCACTAAGCACTTTCATACTGCATTGTTTATTGTATGATTATCACGTACTAAAAAAGTTTTTATTTTACAATAACTTGTATTTATTCATTCATTCATTTTCCAACCTGCTTAATTCCAGCTCAGGGTCACTGGTGGCCAGAGCCCATCCTGGCAACTTGGAGCAAAGTAGGAACCAGCCTTTGACATTATTCTATCACAGGACAAACTCGCACATATATCCCTGCACTCATCAGATTGGGACCATTTAGACACGCCAACGAACCTAGCATGCCCATCTTTGGGATGTGGAAGGAAACTGTATTAACAATAAGAGAAGAAAGCCCATTTAGATATAGGAAGAATGTGTGAACTTCCCATGGACAGTGATCCCGGCCAGGAATCAATGTTTCTTTTTTCATCAACATTATAACAAAATGACCTTACTGGAAGATCTGCTGTATATGAGAAGTCATCTTGAAAAAACTGAATTCAGCTGAGACCTGAAGGCTTCTGTTTATGACAGAGTCTAAAGGATATTACAGCTTCAGTGAAGGAAGTAGGGTGATGAGTTGAAAGTCAGGGCTTTCTTAACCTCAACTGAAAAAGGGATAATAATATCCACCCTCCTCATTTATTGTTATGAAGAGAAAGCAAGGTAGATATAAAAGCGAACTATCTATTGCAAAGTCCTGAGTGAATGTCAGGAATTATAATACATGGGGTCTTAGCTACAATGTTGTCCACAAACATAGCAGGCATTCAGTTAATACTACTATATAAAAGCCAATGAACAGGCCGGGCGCGGTGGCTCACGCCTGTAATCCCAGCACTTTGGGAGACCGAGGCGGGCGGATCACTAGGTCAGGAGATCGGGCCCATCCTGGCTAGCACGGTGAAACTTCATCTCTACTAAAAACACGAAAATTTAGCCCGGCACCTGTAGTCCCAGCTACCTGGGAGGCTGAGGCAGGAGAATGGCGTGAACCCGGGAGGCGGAGGTTGCAGTGAGCCGAGATGGCGCCACTGCACTCCGGCCTGGGCGACAGAGCAAGACTCTGTCTCCAAAAAAAAAAAAAAAAAAAAAAAAGCCAATGAACAAATACGTGTCATCTGTCCAGTATTCTGGAAAGCAGCTGTCCTTACAAATGGCAATGTGGGCTTTGGCACAGGGTAACTTTTTTTCTTGGTTCTCACATGCCTTTTGGCAGTTCATAAATTCACCATCTATCATTAAAATTTCAAAGTGTTGTCAGTGAATTTTATTCAAGGAGAAAAGACCTAATTGTCTTGAGGCATTTTCCACCCAGTCAGAACAATGGGCTAGGCATTCAAAAATAGTATGTATATATTTATCACCTATATATTCTACTCAGACATATGGAATACCATAGTCAAACATTTTGGGGGAGGGGGGTGTGTGTGTGTATTTGTTGTTTGTGCTGTTGTTTAGGAGGAAAAAAATAATTTTATTTGAAAAATGGCCAAAGAGCGAGTTCTTCCCATTCTTAATTTGTGTTTCAGGTGTCAACACTCTTGCATTAATTTTCCTTTCAGTATGTGTGTTTCAATTATTACACATTGATTTAAAACCACATATTTTCTACCCACCATGCCTGTTTCTTTCCTTCATTTATGTAGATCCAAATTTCTGTTTTCTTTTTGTCTTAAAGAACTTCCTTTAATGTGTTTTGTTTTTAGTACAGGTCTGGTGGAAATGACTTTGCTCAACTTTTGCTTATCTGAGAAAGTATTTTTACTTTTAATATGGGAAGATACTTTTACTGGATATACCATTCTATGTAGACAGGTTTTTTTCAATACTTTTATGGTGTTATTCTGTTGTATTCCAGCCTGTGAAGTTTCTGACAATAAGCCTGTTCCCCTTTTAACCTTCATTCCTTTGTAGGTAATGTGTATTTTTTTACTCTGGCTACTTTTAAGATACTCTATCACTCATTTTCAGCAATTTGATTATGGTATGTCCTGGTATCATTTTCTTTATATTTATTCTTCCTGAGATTCATAGAGAGGTTCTTGGATTTATGAGGTTAGAGTTTTTATCAAATTTGGAAAATATAAGATTGTTGTTGCATTAAAATTTTTCTTTATTTTTTTTCTTTCTCATTTCCTTCTGGAACTCCAATTATGTATAAGTAGATCACAAGATAGATCACTTGATATTGTCATATGGGTCATTGATGCACTCAATTTTTTCTGTTTTTTTTTTTTTTTTAATTTTTTTCCTCTCTGGGCTTAATTTGGATAGTTTCTATTGCTAAGTCTTTAACTTCTAATTTTTTTCTTCTTCTGTAGTATTCAATGACGTTAATCTCATCCAGTTAATTTTTCATTTTATATATTTTAAATTTTAGAAGTTCCTTTTAGGTCTTCTTTATGTCTTCCATTTTTCTCATTATGGTTATGCATTCTTTTATTTTTTTTGAGGTTGTTTAGAAGACTTATAATAGATGTTTTAATGTCATTTCTTGTTAATTACATCATCTTTGTCATTCTGGGTCTGCTGCTACTAACTCATTTTTCTCTTTGTTCTGGGTCATATTCCCTGACTACGGAAGTAAAAACACGGCCACAAATTTCCCTCTTTGGGAATCTGGGCTGACTTTGATCATCTGATTGATTACAGAATGTGGTAGAAGTGTGTTCTGAAAGTTTGAGGTTACATTAGAGGAAGCCTTGCAGCTTTCATCTGAGTCTCTTGGAATACTCTTGCTAGGAGGCCTGAACTGCTGTTTTAAGAAGTACAACTTCTCTGAGACTGCCATGCCAAGAGGCCACATGTAGGAGCTCTAGTCAAAGTTCCACCTGAGACTAGCGTTGAGCCATCCTTATCAAGGCAGCAGGCAAGTGAATAATGCCATCTTGGACTCTCCAGAAAAGCCCATTTGTCATTTCAATACCAGTGAGTAAACTCAGATGATGCCATGAGAATGATTCAGCCATCTCTTACCCCAGTTCCTGATATACACTATCAATAGAAATGTTAAATTGGTAGTTGTTTTAAACTTTTATATTTTACAGTAAGTATGTGCTATAGGTAACCAAAATACCCAGTATATGTCTGATATTATTTAGGTAGGTATTTTGGATTTGTGTAATTACCCTGTGGGTTTCTAGCTTCCATAATTATTCAGTAAATGTGAACTTGGTTTGAATTTATGTTTTCATTGAAACAGCAGTGATGATGAAAAAAACCAAGTGGGAGGTGAATGATGAGAACACATGGACAAGTGAGGGGAATGACGTACACTGGGGCCTGTTGCGGACCATGGGAGGGAGAGCATCAGGAAGAATAGCTAATGGATGCTGGACTTAATACCTAGCTGACAGGCTGATAGGTGCAGCAAACCACCATGACACCCATTTGCCTATGTAACAAACCTGAACATTCTACACCTGTATCCCAACACTTAAAATAAATAAAAATTCTTTCATTGAAGAAAAGCCCAGGATCAGATGGGTCTTTTCTTGTAAATTGTTTTTCCTCTCTAGGCTTAATTTTGGAAAGTTTATACTGCTAAGTCTTTAGTTCTTAATTAATTCCTGTTCCCCTTTTAACCTTCATTCCTTTGTAGGTAATGTGTATTTTTTAAAATCTGGCTACTTTTAAGATACTCTCTTTATCACTCATTTTCAGCAATTTGATTGATATGTCCTGGTATCATTTTCTTTATATTTATTCTTTTTGAGATTCATCGAGAGGTTCTTGGATTTATGGGGTTAGAGTTTTTATCAAATTTGGAAAATACATGATTATTGTTGCATTAAAATTTTTTTTAATTCTACCAAATGTATAACAAACTAATACCGATCTTCCCGAAGTATTTTTAAAAATTGAAGAGGTGACAATTATCCCTAATGCATTGTACAAGGCCAACATTACTCTGTTACCAAAATCAGACATACACATAAGCCCAGCTCTTTTTTCATCTTTTAGCTCCCACTTATAAGTGTGAACATGTGGTATTTGGTTTTCTGTTCCTGCATCAATTTGATGAGGATAATAGCTTCCAACTGCATCCATGTCCCTGCAAAGGACATGATCTCGTTCCTTTTTATGGCTGCATGGTATTCCATGGTGTATATGTACCATATTTTCTTTATTCAGTCTGTCATTGATGGGCATTTAAGTTGATTCAATGTCTTTGCTATTGTGAATAGTGCTGTAGTGAACATAACGTGCATATCTTTATAATAGAATGATTTATACTATTTTGGGTATACGCTAAGTAATGGGATTGCTGGGTCAAATAGTGTTTCTGCCTCTACATCTTTGAGGAATCACCATGCTATCTTTCACAAGAGTTGAACTAACTTACACTCCCACCAACAGCGTATTAGCATTCTTTTTTTTTTTTTCTCTGCAATCTCGCCAGCATCTGTTGCTTTTTTACTTTTTAGTAATAGCCATTCTGAACTGGTGTAAGATGGTATCTCATTGTGGGTTTGTTTTGTTTTGTTTTTTGTTTTTTGTTTTTGAGACAGAGTCTCACTCTGTCACCCAGGCTGGAGTGCAGTGGTGTGATCTCAGCTCACTGCAACCTCCGCCTCCCGTGTTCAAGCAATTCTCCTGCCTCAGCCTCCCGAGTAGCTGGGACTACAGGCATGTGCTACCATGCCCGGCTAATTTTTTGTATATTTAGTAGAGAAGGGGTTTCGCCGTGTTAGCCAGGATGGTCTTGATCTCCTGTCCTCATGATCCGCCCAACTCGGCCTCCCAAAGTGTTGGGATTACAGGCTGAACCACTGTGCCCGGCCTCATTGTGGTTTTGATTTGGATTTTTCTAATGATCAGTGATGTTTAGCTTTTTTTCATATGATTGTTGGTCCCATGTATGTCTTCTTTTGTGAAGTGTCCATTCCTGTCCTTTGCCCACTTTTTAATGGGGTTGTTTGTATTTTGTAAATTTAAGTTCCTTCTAGATTCTGGATATTAGACCTTTGTCAGATGAATAGATTCCAAAATTTTTCTCCCATTCTGTTGGTAGTCTGTTCACTCTGACGATAGTTTCTTTTGCTTTGCAGAAGCTCTTTACTTTAATTAGATCCCATTTGTCAATTTTTGCTTTTGTTGTAATTGCTTTTGGTGTTTTTGTCAGGAAATCTTTGCCTATGCATATGTCCTGAATGCTATTGCCTAGATTTTCTTCTAGGGTTTTTATAGTTTTGGATTTTACATTTAAGTCTTTAATCCATCTTGAGTTAATTTTTGTATATGGTGTAAGGAAGGGGTCCAGTTTCAATTTTTTGTATGTGGCTAGCCAGGACTCTCAGCACTGTTTATTAAATAGGGAATCATTTCTCCCTTGCTTGTTTTTATCAAGTTTGTTGAAGATCAGATGGTTGTAAGTGTGTGGTCTTATTTCCGAGTTCTTTTTTCTGTTCCATTGGTCTATGTGTCTGGTCTTTTCCCAGTACCATGCTATTTTCATTACTGTAGCCTCGTAATGTAGTTTGAAGTTAAGTAGCGTGATGCCTCCAGCTTTGTTCTTTTTGCTTAGGATTGTCGGCTATTTGGGCTCTGTTTGGTTTCATATTAATTTTAAAATAGTTTTTACTAATTCTGTGTAGCATGTCAATGGTAGTTTAATGGGAATAGCATTGAATCTATAAATTACTTTGGGCATTATGACCATTTTCACAATATTGATTCTTTCTATCCATGAGCATGGAATGTTTTCCATTGGTTTGTGTCCTCTGTGATTTCTTTGAGCAGTGGTTTGTAGTTCTCCTTGTAGAGACTTTACACCTCTCTGGTTAGGTGTATTCTTAGGTATTTTATTCTTTTGTAGCAGATGTGAATGGGAGTTCATTCATGATTTGGCTCACTGCTTGCCTGTTGTTTGTATCCAGGAATGCTAGTGATTTTTGAACATTGATTTTCTATCTCGAGAATTTGCTGAAATTGCTTATCAGCTTAAGAAACTTTTTGGCCGAAACTATGGGGTTTTCTAGATATAGAATCATGTTATTTACAAAGATAATTTGACTTCCTCTCTTTGTATCTGAATAGTCTTTTTTTCTTTCTCTTGCCTGATTGCCTTTGCCGGAACTTCCAATACTATGTTGAATAGGAGTGGTGAGTCCTTGTCTTGTGTCAGTTTTCAAGGGGAATACTTCCAGCTTTTGCCTATTCAGTATGATATTGGCTGTGGGTTTGTCATATATGGCTTTTACATTTGTTTTGTTTTTACTGACACATTATAATTGTACATATTTATCAGGTACAGAGTGAAGTTTCAGTACATGTATACTTGTGTAATGACCAAATCAGGGTATTTAGCATATCAATCACCTTATACATTTTTCATTTCTTTGTTATGAGAACATTGAAAACGCTCTATGCTAGCGATTTTGGAATATACAATGCAATATCATTAACTGTAGTCATGCTACTGTACAACAGAACACATAACTTATTTCTTCTATCTAACTGTAACTTTGTACCCATTGACTAATCTCTCCCCATCCTCCTCTTACCCTACTCTCTTCTGCCTCTGGTCACCACTTCCCTACACTCTACTTCTATGAGATCAACTTTTTTAGATTTCACATATGAGTAAGATCATACAGTATTTGTTTTTCTGTTCCTGTCTTATTTCACTTAACATAACATCCTCTAGATTAATCCATATTACCATAAATAAGATTTCCTTCTTTTTTTATGGCCAAATAGCATTCCATTGTGTATATTTGTGACATTTTCTTTATTCATCTCTTGATGAACACTTAGACTGATTCCATATCTTGGCTATTGTGAATAGTGCTGCAATAAACATGAGAGTGCGGATATCTCTTTGACATACTGATTTCATTTCCTTTGAATATATGCACAATAGTGAGCTTGCTGGATCACATGATAGTTCTAGTTTTAATTTTTTGAGGAAACTTCATACTGTTTTCCATAATGGCTGTCCTAATTTACCACCAAAAGTGTATGAGAGTTCTCTTTTCTCTACATCTATACTAGCATTTGTCATTTTTTGGTATTTTGAGAAAACCCATTCTAATTGGGGCAAGGTGCTATCTCATTGTGACTTTTATTTCTATTTCTCTGATGATTAGTGATGTTAAGCATATTTTCATATACCTGTCGGCCATTTCAGAAATGTTTATTTAGGTCTTTTGCTCATTTTTAAATCCAGTTACAGTCATGCATCACTTAAGGGTTGGAATACATTCTGAAAAATGCATTGTAACGCAATGTTGTTATTGTGTGAACATCACAGAATGTACTTACACAGACCTACACTGTATAGCTTATTGCTCCTAGGCTAGAAACCTGTATAGTACATTACTGTACTGAATACTATAGACAATTGTAACATGATGGTAAATATCTGTGTATCTAAGCATATTTAACCATAGAAAAGGCACAAAAAATACAATATGGTGATCTTACTGAATCACTTTTACATATGCTATCATTGACCAAAATTTTTCTTTAACTTTTATTTTAAGTTCAGGGGTACAAGTGCAGGTTTGTCCTATAGGTAAACTTGTGTCTTGGGGGTTTGTTGTACAGATTATTTCTTCACCCAGTTATTAGGCCTAATATCCATTAGTTGTTTTTCCTGATCCTCTCCCTCCTCCCACCTTCCACCCTTCAATAGGCCCCAGTGTGTTTTGTTCCCCTCTATGTGTCCATGTGCTCTCATCCTTTAGTTCCTACTTATAACTGAGGACATGCTGTATTTGGTTTTCTGTTCCTGCATTAGTTTGCTAAGGATAATGGTCCCTAGCTCCATCCATGTCCCTGCAAAGGACATGATCTTGTTGTTTTTTATGGCTGTATAGTATTCCATGGTGTATATGTACCACATTTTCTTTATCCATTCTATCATTAATGAACATTTAGGTTGATTCCATGTCTTTGCTATTGTGAATAGTGCTTCAGTGAACATATGTGCGCCGTGTCTTTATAAGAGAATAATTTATATTACTTTGGGTATATACCCAGTAATGGGATTGCTGGGTTGAATAGTATTTCTGTCTTTAGGTCTTTGAGGAATTGCCACACCTTCTTCCACAATGGCTGAATTAATTTACACTCCCACCAACAGTATAAAGCTTTCCTTTTTCTCTACAACCTCACCAGCATCTGTTATTTTTTTTACTTTTTAATAATAGCATTTTGACTGGTCTGAGATGGTATCTCATTGTGGTTTTAATTTCCATTTCTTTAATGCTCAGTGATGTTGAGCCTTTTTTCATATGATCATTGATTGGCTGGATGTATCTTATTTTGAGAAGTTTCCGTCCATGTCCTTTGCCCACTTTTTAATGAGGTTGTTTATTTTCTTGTAAATTTGTTTAAGTTCCTTATAGATGCTGGATATTAGACCTTTATCAGATACATAATTTGCAAAAATTTTCTCCCGTTCTGTAGGTTGTCTATTTACTCTGTTGATAGTTACTTTTGCTGTACTGAAGCTCTTTAGTTTACTTAGATCCCATTTATCATTGACCAAAATGTTATGTGGAACATGACTGTATTTGTTTTTTTGCTATTGAGTTGTTTGGGTTTCTTTTGTATTCTGTATATTAACCCTTTATCAGATGTATACTCTGCAAATATTTTCTCCCATTCTGTATGTCGTCTCTTTACTTTGTTAACTGTTGACTTTGCTGTGCAGAAGTTTTTAGTCTGATGTAATCCCATTTATCAATTTTTACCTCTGTTGCCTATGCTTTTCAGATGTTATCAAAAAAAATCTTTGCCTAGGTCAACATCATGAAGGGATTTCCCTATGTTTTATTCTAGTAATTTGATCGTTTGGGTTGATTTAAGCTGCTAGTCAATATTGATTTGATTTTTGTAGAGAGATGGGTTGTAGTTTCATTCTTCTACATGTGGATATCCAGTTTTCCCAGAACCATTTTTTGAAGAGACTATTCTTTCCCCAATGTGTATTCATGGCATGTTTTTTGAAAATCAATTGGCTTTAAGTGCCTGGATTTATTTCTGTGTTCTCTCTTCTGTTCCATTGGTCTATGTGTCTATTTTAATGCCAGTACCACGCTGTTTTGGTTACTATAGCTTTGTAGTTTATCTTGAAGTCAGCTAGTATGATGCCTTCAGCTTTGTTCTTTTTACTCAAAATTGCTTTGGCTATTCAAGATGTTTTGTGGTTTCATATGAATTTAGGATTTCTTTCTATTTCTTTGAAAAAATATCATTGGAATTTTGATAAGGATTTCATTGAATCTGTAGATCCTTTAGGAGTAGTGCAGAATTTTAATATTAATTCTTCTAATCAATGAACTAAAGATATCTTTATCAATTTACTGTGTCCTCTTCAACTTCATCATCAACGTTTTATAATTTCTATTGTAGAAATTTTTCACCTTCTTGGTTAAATTTATTCCTAAGTATCTTTTTTCTTGTAACTGTTGTAAATGGGATTGCTTTTTTGGTTTATTTTTCAGACAGTTTGTTATTGGCACATAGAAGTGCTACTGATTTTTGTATGTTGATTTTGTATCTTGCCACTTTACTAATTTTGTTTATTAGTTCCAATAGTTTTATGGTGGAGTCTTTAGGGTTTTTTATATAGAAAATTATGTTATATGAAAACAGGGACAGTTTGAGTTCCTGCGTTTCCATTTGGATATCCTTTATTTCTTTCTCTTGCCTAATTGCTCTGGGTAGGACTTTAAGTATTATGTTGAATGAAAGTGTTGAAAGTGGGCATGCTTGTCTTGTTCCAGATCTTAGAAGAGAAGCTTTCAACTTCTCCTTGTTCAGTATGATGTTAGCTGTGGAATTATCATATTTGGCCTTTATTGTGTTAAGGTATGTTCCTTCTATACCTAATTTGTTGAGAGATTTTAACCTGAAGGAATTTTAAATTTTATCAAATGTTTTTTTTTTTTTTTGCATCCATTTTGTCATTGATTCTATTAATGTGATGTATCATGCTTATTGATTTGCATATGATGAATCATCCTTCCCTCTCCCAGTTGATCATGGTGAACTCTCTTTTTAATTTGCTGTTGAATTTGGCTTGCTTGTATTTTGTTGAGGATTTTTGCACCTCTATTCATCAGGGAGATGGCCTGTAGTTTTCTTTCTTTGTTGTGTCCTTGTCTTGTTTTTGTATCAGGGTAATGCTGGCCTCATAGAATGAATTTAGATGAATTATCTCCTCAGTTTTTTGGAATACTTTCAAAAGAATTGGTATTAATTATTCTTTAAATATTCAGTAGAATTCAGCAATGAAGCCATCAGGTCCCATGGTTTTCTGTGATCAGAAATTTTTTTTACTGATTGAATCTTGTTATTCATTATTCGTCTGTTCACATTTTCTATTATCAATTTTGGTAGGTTATATGTGTCCAGGAATTTATCCATTTCTTCTAGATTTTCTAATTTGATGTTCATAATTGTCTCTTATGATTCTCTGTATTGCTGTGGTATCAGGTGTAATGTCTTCTTTCTAATCTCTGATTTTATTTTTTTGTGTCTTATCTCTTTTTTCTTTGTCTAGCTAAAGGTTTGTCAATTTGCTTTATCTTTTTAAAAATAATTCTTTGTTTCATTGATGTTTTGTATTTTTTAGTCTCTATTTCACTTATTTCTGCCCTGATCTTTATTATTCCCTTCATTCTTAATTTTAAATTTAGCTTGTTCTTGTTTTTTCTTTCTTTAGTTCCTTGAGGTACAATGTTAGGTTGTTTATCTGATATCTTTCTATTTTTTTGATGTAGGCATTTATTGCTATAAACTTCCCTCTTAGAACTGCTGTTGCTATATCCCGTAGATTGACGTGTGTTATGTTTCCATTTTCATTTGTTTCAAGAAATTTTAAATTTTCATTTTAAATGTTTTGATTGGTCCATTGGTTGTTCTAGGAGCATGTTGTTTAATTTCCATGTATTTCTATGATTTCTAAAATTCTTCCTGTTATCAATTTCTAATTATATTCCATTGTGATCAGAAAAATAATACATTTTTGATTTTTAAAAATTTGTTGAGACTTGTTTTGTGGCCTAACTTATAATCTATCCTGGAGAAAATTCAATGTACCTTTGAGAAAAATGTGTATTCTGTAGGTTGCTGGTGGGTGAAATGTTCTGCAAGTGTCTGTTAGGTCCATTTGGTCTAGAGTGCAGTATAAATCCAGTGGTTTTTTTGCTGATTTTCTGTTTGGATGATCTATCTATTGCTGAAAGTAGGGTGTTGAACTCTTCTACTATTATTGTATTGCAGTCTGTACTACTCTTTAGATGTTATAACATTTTGCTTTATATATGCTCCAGTGTTGGGTGCATATCTATTTAGAATTGTTATAATTGGTTGCTAATTGACCCCTTTATTATAGATTTACCTTTTTTGTCTCTTTCAATTTTCAAGTTATCCGTTATCTAAGTATAGCTATTCTTGTAGCCTTTTGGTTTCCATTTGCATTGAATATCATTTGCATTGAATATCATTTTTCATCCCTTTGCTTTCAGTCTATGTGTGTCCTTATAGGTAAAGTAAATCTCTTGTAGGTAACATATAGTTGGGTTTTGTTTTCTACCCATTCAGCCACTCTATATCTTTTAATTGGAAAATTTAATTCATTTACATTCAAGGTTATTATTGATAGGTAAGAACTTACTCTTGACATTTTGTTAAATTATTTTCTGGTTGTTTTATATTTCCTTTGTTCCTTTTTCCCTCTCTTATAGTTTACCTGTGTGGTTTGGTGATTTTTTTTTTTTTTTTTGTAGTGATAAACTTTGATTTTTTTTCCTTTTCATTGTGTATCTGCTGTAATTTTTGTGTGTGTGTGTGTGTGTGGCTACCATGGGGGCTTACATTTTAAAAACTGTGTAGTTATAATAGATAATTTAAGTGATAATAACTTAACTTTGGCTGCATACAAATATTCTAGACCTATCTTCTACCTCCCAAATTTGTTTATTTTTTATTTGTATTTTTGAGACAGAGTCTTGCTTTGTTGTCCAGGCTAGAGTGCAATGGTGTAATCTTGGCTCATTGCAACCTCCGCCTCCCAGGTTCAAGCAATTCTCCCGCCTCAGCCTCCTGAAAACCTGGGACTGCAGCCACGCACCACCACACCCAGCTAATTTTTGTATTTTTAGTAGAGATGGGGTTTCGCCGTTTTGGCCAGGCTGGTCTCAAACTCCTGACCTCAGGTGATCCCCCACCTTGGCCTCCCAAAGTTTTGGGATTGTAGGCATGAGCCACTGCACCTGGCCTCCCCCACCAAATTTATAACTTTGTTGCTTAATTTGTATCTTTTCATATTGTGTACGTATTTTAACAACCTGTTGTAGCTATAGTAATCATTGACCAGTTTGACTTTTAATCTTCAAACTAGACAACTGAAAGTTTATATACCACCATTACAGTAATGGAGTATTCTAAATTTGATAATAAATTTACTTCTTCCAGTGAGATTATGCTTTCATTTTTTTCATGCTAGTAATTATTTTCCTAATATATCCAGTTGAAGCACTCTCTCTAACATTTCTTATATGGTTGGTCTAGCAGTGATGGATTCTCTCAGCTCTCTCTTGCCTAGAAACGCTATTTTTTCTTCATTTCTGAAGTATAAATTTGCTGAGTAGAGTATTCCAGATAGACAGTCTCCCCCTCCCCACCTCACCTCTTTAAGCACTTTGAATTTATTATTTGGTTCTCTCTTGACCTGCATGGTTTTTGCCGAGAAATCTGCTGATAGTCTAGTGGGGATTCCCTTATATGTAACTTGATTCTCTTCTCTCACTGCTTTTGGAATTCTGTTTTTAACTTTTGAGGATTTGATTATAATGTGCTTTGGAGAGAACCTCTTTGGGTTGAATCTGTTTGGGATCCTTTGTGCTTCATGAAGCTGGATGTACATATCTTTCCAAAGACTTGGGAAGTTTTAAACTATATTTTTAAGTAACCTTTCTGTGTCTCTCTTCATCTTTTGTCCTATGGAAATCCCATAATGCAAATATTTGTTTGCTTAGTTGGTGTTCCAGAAGTCCAACTGGCTTTGGTTGTTCTTTTCATTCTTTTTTCTTTTTGATCTCTGACTAGGTTATTTGGAAAGACCTGCCTTTAAGTTCACAAATTTTTGTCTTCTGCTTAATTTAGTCTGCTGTTGAAGCTCTGAATTGTATTTCTTCATTTTGTTAAATTTTTTAGTTCCAAAATTTCTGTTTGGTTCTTTTTATTTTTATTATTTTTGTTTTTTTTGACAGTACCACAAAGGCTCTCCATTCGTCTGAATGAAGATGCCAATAAAGGACTTTTACTGTGGGTTTGTTTGCTGCATTCAAATTACACAATGTAAGGAGTAAAGTGTACAACACATAAAACCCCCAGCATCAAACAAACAAGCAAAACAAAACACCGGCACTACACATTTCCTCTAAATTCACAGTACAACAGCCAGTTATGGAAATGATGTGGTAGGGAATAAACAATGGCATATTTTCTTCACATCAGTCATTAATATTTATTCCCCTGTGAAGTTCATTGTTCTAATTTCCATTATTCAAAGGGGAAGTTCTATCCTTGAGGACACCCAAAAGTATGCTATTACATGGCAGCATCAGCAGCATCCTCAGCATTGGAAGAAAAAGCCACGCAGCTCGTTCTCTGCACAAAGTTGTTGCTCCATAAATAATATAACAATAGCATCATTTCACCATTATCACGTCTCCTGCAAGGGTCACCACATGCCTTGTCCAGTGAGATCCTGAGGTCCTGAGGTCAGTAGAATCATAGCTGAGCAGGGCATGGGCATTTCTAAGTGGGAAGGCATGACAGTATGAGAGAAGTTTCCAGCATTGCAGCCTTTTGCAGTTCACACAACACTTCAGATAAACTAGGTATAGTTACCCAGAAGAAATAAAGTTCAATTATTATAGCTTCTTCTTGCTCAATCATTACTTTTCAGAGCTGCTTCAACTCTTAAACTCCAAGAAGCTATAGAGGAGAAAAATGACTCTTATCTGTAGGATTTGAGATTCCAACCTTTCATTCACTTGGCAGATGGATCCTGAAAGCTGCTAGGTGTCAGGCTTTGCACCCTCCCTGTTTTTGAGAATTAGTCTGAAGGCTTTAGTAAGAGTAAATTGGGAGCTGAAGCACATATATTTACTTAACTTTATTTAACATTTTTCTTTTTTAAACCATAGATTCAGATCTGACAATTGCACATATCTGAGTATTTTTTTTCTTCTGGAGTTACAAAGCCTTCATCTGGGGTGGTGTAGGAATGAAATAGAAATTGCAAAAAGGCAAATTATTATATTTTCATTAGAAATTTAACTTTAGTCCTGTTTCTATCATAGGACAATTTTCACAAACACCAAAACGATTCTACAAAAAGTTATTTCTGGTCTTTCTGCTTTAGCAATTGGTAAAACTTCCACAAAATCTTAATCAGTAGAAAACCATGTAACGAGCATGTGTTTTTAACATGAAGCTATGACTAATTATTCGAGAATACTACTTTCAGTTAAACTTCATACAAAAGGACAAGAAGAAAAAAATATGAGAAAACAGACCCTTTTTCTGCTTAAATTCACAAATGGCAGAATCATAGTTGGCTGGAATAGAAACAGCAGGGTCCTTCAGAAACTTCAGAGTTTTTAAAAATGATTTCTCACTATTTTGCCGGGGCTGATGTCAAACTCCTGGGCTCAAGCGATCCTTCTGCTCCAGCCTCTCAAGTAGATGGTACTACACAGCATGTGCCGCTGTAACCCACTTAGATCTTCTGATTTAGCTATCAATAAAGGCTAAGAGCACTCAGTCATAAAATCCTTGAATAGACTTCTCATTCTCTGTGTTTCTCTCAATTCAAGGTAGCATGATGTCAACTCTGAAGTTGTTCCTGAGGATAAAGAGAGGGCGGATGACTAACGCTAGAGCATGACCCATAACACGGCAAAGTGAATGTGTATAGAGTATAAGGCAGCAGCTCTCTACCTCTGGTGGGCATCAGAAATATTTGCGTACCTTTCTAAACATGTGAGGGCTTGGACTTCACTCCCTACTTCCAAAGACGAAGCTCCAGGCAGATAGGTCTTGCCAAACTTCAGTCAGCAATTGTGATGTGTGTCACAGAGAACTAACTATTGGTACAATGTTTCTGCCAGGCATATGCACAACCTTTATTTTGCAAAACTGGAGATGATTTATCAATGGTGCATTTTACAAGATCACCACTGTAAGAATTCCTTTCTTTGTCTACCTTAGCTGCAGATTACCCACAACAGGCATGCATAAATGTCAATTCTCTTTATAACCTAAGGTGGAATTTTAAATGAGCTTTTGCTTTTCACACTTTGCTTCTTTTGTTTGTTTGTTTGTTTGTTTGTTTTGAGACAGAATCTCGCTCTGTCACCCAGGCTGGGGCGCAGTGGCCGGATCTCAGCTTACTGCAAGCTCCGCCTCCCGTGTTTACACCATTCTCCTGCCTCAGCCTCCCGAGTAGCTGGGACTACAGGCTCCCGCCACCTCACCCGGCTAGTTTTTTTGTATTTTTTAGTAGAGACGGGGTTTCATCGTGTTAGCCAGGATGGTCTCGATCTCCTGACCTCGTGATCCGCCCGTCTCGGCCTCCCAAAGTGCTGGGATTACAGGCTTAAGCCACCGCGCCCGGCCCACACTTTGCTTCTTTTATGTGGTAGAGCTAGACTGTACTTTTTGACTTCTTGTTTGTAGCTAGTTTCACTGAAAATTCTTCTGGTTTTTGTGTGCTGCTAATCTCTTTTTTAAAGATAAAGAGAATTGTACACTTTTTTTTTTTTTTTTTTTTAGAAAAAGACCATATAGAAAACATTCATCTTAGCAACTTCTGATACAAAGAAAAAAGAAAAAACCCTGATTTTAATTTACCACTGGTTTTTACTAAACTTTTAATCTTTAGTTTATGCAACAGGACCACAATTTCTTTTCCCAGTTATTAACACCCAGATTGTTTCAAACCCTAAAAGGAAAGTGCAAAACATCATGCTGTAGACTTTCTATGCCTTAGCTTCTGCAGTGTTTCTCTGTAAAGGGGCCAGGATGACCCCAACATTCCTGTCTTCACTCTCGGAGCTGTACAAATTATGCTTTTTGATGTATTCTTGGACAAGATCTAGTACAGTAATGGAGGCTCTGGCCCTTTCTAAGGGCTCTCCGGATTTTTGTGGATGAGGTATCATTAGTGATCCATTCATTCACCACATGAATTTTGCTCCAGTGTTTCCATAGCACATCAGATTCATAGATGAATTTCTGAGCAGCATTTCCAGCTTGAGTAATGCATGAGCCCATAGTCTGCCATGATTTGGGTGATGTCTTCACTCTTCCAGAAATTGGGAACACCAAAGGACTCCAGTAAATCTGCCCCACACAGCAGCTTAACCTTTGGTGTACCTTTTGTTTTTGGCTCTAGGGATTTCTTTTGACTAGAATTTTGTCTTTGTTCAGCTCATGGAATTCCTCTTCCATCCAGGCCTTTCCAGTGTAGGTGAGTTCTGCTGGTGATCATAGTTACTAGCCTCCAATTTATCTTGATTGTGTCTTAGCGTCTTGACAGTCTCTATCCACTCCTTCTGAAGACTTTTTCATGTATCAACTTCCACCGATTTGGAATTCTTGGTGGCAAGTTCTGCCATGATGACCTGCTGATGGGCAGGAATGAGTCCCTTCTTCTTGCATGCATCATCAATGGGAGAGATTATGCCTTTGACAACTCTATATCTTCCTGTTCAATTCATGCAGTCCTTGGCCAGTTCAAACAACCTGAGGTGCATGTTGGTGATGGGACTGAAGGAGCCACAAGCAAGAAGAACCACTTCAGTCTTCTCTGAATTTTCCATGGTAAGAACTTGAATTTGTTGATCTAAATGGAAAACTGTGACACCTCCCTTGTCGTTTTTACAAAGGAAATTCTTTGAACCTGAAGTGCCTTGCAAGGTAGGCGATTGGAACCATTTCGACTAGTGTGTCAACAGTCTTCTCTAAGGTGAACTAGAAAAATGGTTTCATATTCAAATTGTAACTCTTTTCCATGCTTCTGCATTTGACACCTTCCCTCAAGGCATGTTCGGATGCAGTTTTCCTCAAAGACCCTCTTGGCCTTGCTGGGAAAATCCTAAGAAAGGCTGTGGTAGGAGCAGTTGAAGGAAAAACTGCCCCCATCCATGGATGTCTCAGGCTGCTCAAGTGGAAGTTTGTTTGGTTCTTTTTAATGATAGCTATCTCTTTGTTCAATTTCTTATACAGATCATAAATTATTTTCCCAATGTATTTGAAATGTCTATCTGTGTTCTTTTGTATCTCTCTGAGTTTCCTTAAGATTCACAAATTTCTATTTCTTTGTGTTAAGTAACTGGAGAATCACTGTGCTCATTTGGTAGTGTCATGTTTCTTGTGTCCCTCTGTTGATATCTGTGCATCTCGTGGAAGAGTTGCCTCTTCCTATTTTATACAGTAGATTCCAGAGGGAAAGACTTTCACCTGAAGATGTATCCTAGGGAGTCAGCTGGGTAGAGTGCATTGGCTTTGGTTCTGGGTGAGGACAGTAGTGTAGTCTGTCTGAAGTTTCTGTAGTCATTGTCAGTGATGCCTATAAGTGCCCCTGTGACCTAGGCTGCTAGAGTTTGTGTGGCTAGTTTGCTGGTTCTGGCACTGCTTCCCTGTGGGCAAAGTGCCAGGCTGGTTCATGCAAGGGAGCATGGGATAGATCCACTGGCTCTGTGATTACTCTCCTGGGGGTAGGTTGCTAAGCTAGTTTGCACATGAAGGGATCAAAGGGATAATACCTACTTTTAAAATCTGAAGCAAGACATCCTAATGGTGTTGTAGAGTACCAAAGTGTAAATAAATAAGAAACAACATAGATTTGTCCTGAAAATATAGTTAGTTCTTCAAGTTAAAGCCTCATGTTTTTTCCTAAATCTTAAATAATAATTCCTAGAAAATACATAATATTTTTTTAACCATGCCTCAAATTATTGTTCAATTAAAAATATGTTTTTCCATAAACTTCTTTATCAAAATATAAACAAAGATACCCAGTCAGAGCCTAGGGTCATTCTGTCCCCTATGTGTGTAGTTCCTTCAAATATATGACTGTAGGTTCACAAACTGGATTATGATTTCATGCCAAGAGTAGGATGGTAGCATGGAAGAAACCCATGTTCTTCTAAGCATAATGCTGTGTATGTCACCAACAGGTCAGCTTTCCTTCTCCCCTTCCCCCGATGCAAAAGGGTGAACAGATTTATAAGAACTAGGGTTTATGTAGGTCATCAAGGGATACCCAAACCCTAGAGATTTCCTGATTATTTTATTAATTGAGGCAGCCAGTCAGAGCATGCTAGTTCCCATTATACCTCAACTTTTACAGAGAGGTCTAAAGTCTTATCATGTTGTGATTTTATATGTAAAAGGCATTAAAACATGGCATATGCCCTGGCAAACCCCCATCATAATGAAAAAATGTCATGACCAAAAAGGAATATTTGCTCCATGTATGCTATATTCAGAATGAATTTCCTACTGACAATCTTGTTGATTAAAATAAAAATAAAGCCATATACACATTTTCTCCTGATAATCCTCTCAATTAAAAAAATAATAAAAATGAAACCACATGATTTTCCAGTTTGAATGAAAAAGACTAAGTGGATGAGAAGTCCAAAATGCATCTGTATCTGGGAGGTCATACTCAATTCCATTCAGCATTATCAAAACCACTCTTCAGTGATGTCTATCTGATTTAGAAAAGTTTGTTTCACAAAATGAAATACTATTGGTAAGAGAATTTAATTAGCATTTATTTCCCTGCCTGATTTCTAAAAGGTGCTTGTATTTGTCTTAATTCATTGAAAGAGAGAGAAAAGGATTAATACTCAAATATTTCATCCCATATAATAATTCAAGAATTTACTTTAAAATTCAAGGCCAAACTTCAGATTTTTAAAGAAAATATATTTTGATGTGATAACCTGGAGCTCAATCCTTGAGGTAAAAAATGGATTTCACCAAAAGCAATACAATTTTTGCCTGAAATTCAGTGAAGGATCAATTTTCTATGGTCTTTTAGCCAAGAGACAAGGAAAAAAAATGAACTCGGTTCATTTTTTAAATTCTGGTTTAGTGTCAGAGAGCAGGCAATTGAAAGTTCTTTGTGAAAGTGATTTCTTTGTTTTCCCTAAGAGCTCTTGAATGTTCATACTGGAACATTAGTGACCTTGTTTATACCAACGTTGTATCAGCCACCATCAACTGCCTTCTGTGCTACAATAGATATGCTCCAGTACTTGTAGGTCCAAAGTTTCTAGGGCCTATCAACACAATTTCTTTAACATCAAGAGGCTGGTAGTTACGGCAAAAGAGACTTTCTGCAGAACTCTCACTGAACCCAGCATAATTCCTAGCACATCCAGCCCATACTGTAGTCCAAAGTGCACTGTTAAGTAATTACAGAATATAAATTATTTTGTGGCAGTTTTAGTGAATTATTTTTATAGTGCTGAGGTTTGGAAATTCCAGACGATGTTGTGCAGTCTCAACAAACTATGTAATAGACAACTGGCAAGGATGCATAATCCGTGAGTATATTTTTTTAAGAAAGGCCAAGTTATTCTTTTACCCTCTTTTCTTTAGAAAAAATGTCAAATGCTTTGATTAACTGATAGGTTACCAGGTAGTCTGAAGAACAGTTTCCCAGAATGGCCCACATTCCCTTCTACCACATAGTACATAAAATTTTTATTTCTATAAAGTAAGCATAAAGATTAGGCTGATTTGGGTTTTTTTTCTCATTAACACATTCTAAAACTGAAAATCAAGTCACATATATTTTTATTTATTTTCTCTCCATCATAAATAAATTGCTCAGAGTGCAGATACAGAACTGTAACAATCCAAATCAGGACAGCTCTCTTTTTGCTCCCCTTCCACATCTCCCTCTTTTCTCCCTTTCTCCCTTTGCTATCATGCTATATGATCTGAACTCCTAGGGTATGAAATATAGATGAGAAACTAATATATATAAACCTCAAAAGTAAATTATAGAACAGTTTTATAACACTGAGTTAAATAAGATGAAGAAGGGAAAATATGTCCTTATAATTAAAATAAAAACCCTGATGATACCTATTGCTGAAATAAGGAATGCCTTCTCAAAGATTTGGAACTAAGATTTACATGGGAAAGGGGAGTGAAATAACTCTGGGGAAATCACAATGGCCTTTGTTATAGTTTTTCATTCCTTTAAAGGTTACAGAATGATTCATATTTTCTATTTCTTCATGTGTCAGTTTTGGTAAATTGTTTTTTATGGGAATTTATCCATTTTATTAAAAATTTCAAATTTAGAGACATGAAGTTAATATCTTTAAATAATATAATTTTAAAATATCTATAGATTCTGTGATAATAGACTCCTTTTTAATTTGTGATTCTTCATTTCCTTGATCAACCTTACCAATGGTTTATCAATTTTATTAGTCTTTTCAAATAATCCATTTGGCGGTTCCAAGATGGCCACATAGGAACAGCTCCAGTCTACAGCTCCCAGTGTGAGCAACACAGAAAACGGTGATTTCTGCATTTCCAACTGAGGTACTGGGTTCATCTCACTGGGGCTTGTCAGACAGTGGGTGCAGGACAGTGGGTGCAGCCCACCGAGCGTGAACTGAAGCAGGGCGAGGCATCGACTCACTCGGGAAGTGCAAGGGGTCAGGGAATTCCCTTTCCTAGCCAAGGGAAGCTGTGATGGACAGCACCTGGAAAACTGGGTCACTCCCACCCTAATACTGTGCTTTTCCAACGGTCTTAGCAAATAGCACACCAGGAGATTATATCCTGCGCCTGGCTCGGAGGGTCCCACGTCAATGTTGTGTTGCTCATTGCTAGCACAGCAGTCTGAGATGGAACTGCAAGGCAGCAGCCAGGCTGGGGGAGGGGTGCCTGCCATTGCTGAGGCTTGAGTAGGTAAACAAAGCAGCAGGGAAGCTCGAACTGGGTGGAGCCCACCACAGCTCAAGGAGGCCTGCCTGCCTCTGTAGACTCTACCTCTGGGGGCAGGGCATAGCTGAACAAAAGGCAGCAGAAACCTCTGCAGACTTAAATGTCCTTGTCTGACAGCTTTGAAGAGAATAGTGGTTCTCCCAGCATGGAGTTTGAGATCCGAGAATGGACAGACTGCCTTCTCAAGTGGGTCCCTGATCCCCAAGTAGCCTAACTGGAAGGCACCCCCAGTAGGGGCAGACTGACACCTCACACGGCCGGGCAACCCTCTGAGATGAAGCTTCCAGAGGAACGATCAGGCAGCCACATTTGCTATTCAGCAATATTTGCTGTTCTGCTGCCTCCTCTGCTGATACCCAGGCAAACAGGGTCTGGAGTGGACCTACAGCAAACTTCAACAGACCTGCAGCTGAGGGTCCTGACGATTAGAAGGAAAACTAACCAACAGAAAGGACATCCACACCAAAACCCCATCTGTACATCGCCATCATCAAAGACCAAAGGTAGATAAAAGACAAAGATGGGGAAAAAACAGAGCAGAAAAGCTGAAAATTCTAAAAATCAGAGTGCCTCTCCCCCTCCAAAGGAACGCAGCTCCTCGCCAGCAATGGAACAAAGCTGGATGGAGAATGACTTTGATGAGTTGAGAGAAGAAGACTTCAGACGATCAAACTTCTCCAAGCTAAAGGAGGAAGTTCGAACCCATTGCATAAATGACCTGATGGAGCTGAAAACCATGGCACAAGAAGTACATGACGAATGCACAAGCTTCAGTAGCCGATTTGATCAACTGAAAGAAAGGGTATCAGTGATTGAAGATCAAATGAATGAAATGAAGTGAGAAGTTTAGAGAAAAAAGAGTAAAAAGAAATGAACAAAGCCTCCAAGAAATATGAGACTATGTGAAAAGACCAAATCTACGTCTGATTGGTGAACCTGAAAGTGACAGGGAGAATGGAACCAAGTTGGAACACACCCTGCAGGATATTATCCAGGAGAACTTCCCCAACCTAGCAAGGCAGGCCAACAATCAAATTCAGGAAATACAGAGAACACCACAAAGATACTCCCTGAGAAGAGCAACTCCAAGACACATAATTATCAGATTCACCAAAGTTGAAATGAAGGAAAAATGTTTAGGGCAGCCAGAGAGAAAGGTTGGGTTACCCACAAAGGGAAGCTCATTAGACTAACAGCGGATCTCTCGGCAGAAACTCTACAAGCCAGAAGATAGTGGGGGCCAATATTCAACATTCTTAAAGAAAAGAATTTTAAACTCAGAATTTTATATCTAGCCAAACTAAGCTTCATAAGTGAAGGAGAAATAAAATCCTTTACAGACAAGCAAATGCTGAGAGATTTTGTCACCACGAGTTCTGCCCTACAACAGTTCCTGAGGAAGCACTAAACATGGAAAGGAACAACTGGTACCAACCACTGCAAAAACATGCCAAATTGTAAAGACCATTGATGCTAGGAAGAAATTGCATCAACTAACGAGCAAAATAACCAGCTAATATCATAATGACAGGATCAAATTCACACATAGCAATATTAACCTTAAATGTAAATGGGCTGAATGCTCCAATTAGAAGACACAGACTGGCAAATTGGATAAAGAGTCAAGACCCATCAGTGTGCTGTATTCAGGAGACCCATCTTATGTGCAGAGACACACATAGGCTCAAAATAAAGGGATGGAGGAAGATCTACCAAGCAAATGGAAAAAAAAAGGTGGCAGGGGTTGCAATCCTAGTCTCTGTTAAAACAGACTTTAAACCAACAAAGATCAGAAGAGACAAAGAAGGCCATTACATAATGGTAAAGGGATCAATTCAACAAGAAGAGCTAACTATCCTAAATATATATGCACCCAATACAGGAGCACCCAGATTCATAAAGCAAGTCCTTAGAGACTTACAAAGAGACTTAGACTCCCACACAATAATAATGAGAGACTTTAACACCCCACTGTCAACATTAGACAGATCAATGAGACAGAAAGTTAAAAAGGACATCCAGGAATTGAACTTAGCTCTGTACCAAGCAGACCTAATAGACATCTACAGAACTCTCCATCCCAAATCAACAGAATATACATTCTTCTCAGCACCACATTGCACTTATTTCAAAATTGACCACATAGTTGGAAGTAAAGCACTCTTCAGCAAATGTAAAAGAATAGAAATTATAACAAACTGTCTCTCAGACCACAGTGCAATCAAACTAGAACTCAGGATTAAGAAACTCACTAAAAACCACTCAACTACATGGAAACTGAACAACCTGCTCCTGAATGACTACTGGGTACATAACAAAATGAAGGCAGAAATAAAGATGTTCTTTGAAACCAATGAGAACAAAGACACAACATACCAGAATCTCTGGGACACATTTAAAGCAGTGTGTAGAGGGAAATTTACACCACTAAATGCCCACAAGAGAAAGTAGGAAAGATCTAAAATTGACATGCTAACATCACAATTAAAAGAACTAGAGAAGCAAGAGCAAACACATTCAAAGCTAGCAGAAGGCAAGAAATAACTAAGATCAGAGCAGAACTGAAGGAGATAGAGACACAAAAAACCCTTCAAAAAATCAATGAATCCAGGAGCTGGTTTTTTGAAAAGATCAACAAAATTGATAGACTGCTGGCAAGATGAATAAAGAAGAAAAGAGAGAAGAATCAAATAGACTCAATAAAAAATGATAAAGAGGATATCACCACCCATCCAACAGAAATACAAACTATCATCAGAGAATACTATAAACATCTCCATGCAAATAAGCTAGAAAATCTAGAGAAATGGATAAATTCCTGGACACATACACCCTCCCAAGACTAAACCAGGAAGAAGTTGAATCCCTGAACAGACCAAAAACAGGCTCTGAAATTGAGGCAATAATTAATAGTCTACCAACCAAAAAAAGTCTGGGACCAGACAGATTCACAGTCGAATTCTACCAGAGGTACAAGGAGGCGCTGGTACCATTCCTTCTGAAACTATTCCAATCAATAGAAAAAGAGGGAATCCTCACTAACTCATTTTATGAGGCCAGCATCATCCTGATACCAAGGCTTGGCAGAGACACAATAAAAAAAGAGAATTTTAGACCAATATCCCTGATGAACATCGATGCAAAAATCCTCAATAAAATACTGGCAAACCGGATCCAGCAGCACATCAAAAAACTTATCCACCATGATCAAGTGGGCTTCATCCCTGGGATGCAAGCCTGGTTCATCATACACAAATCAATCAATGTAATCCATCATATAAACAGAACCAAAGACAAAGCCCACATGATTATCTCAATAGATGCAGAAAAGACCTTTGACAAAATTCAACAGCCCTTTGTGCTAAAAATCTCAATAAATTCGATATTGATGGAACGTATCTCAAAATAATAAGAGCTATTTATGACAAACCCACAGCCAATATCATACTGAATGGGCAAAAACTGGAAGCATTCCCTTTGAAAACTGGCACAAGTCAGGAATGCCCTCTCTCACCACTCCTATTCAACATAGTGTTGGAAGTTCTGGCCAGGACAATCAGGCAGGAGAAAGAAATAAAGGGTATTCAATTAGGAAAAGAGGAAGTCAAATTGTCCCTGTTTGCAGATGACATGGATTGTCTATTTAGAAAACCCCATCGTCTCAGCCCCAAATCTCCTCAAGCTGATAAGCAACTTCAGCAAAGTCTCAGGATACAAAATCAATGTGCAAAAATCACAAGCATTTCTATACACCAATAACAGACAAACAGAGAGCCAAATCATGAGTGAACTTCCATTCACAATTGCTTCAAAGATAATAAAATACCTAGGAATCCAACTTACAGGGGATGTGAAGGACTTCTTCAAGGAGAACTACAAACCACGGCTCAACGAAATAAAAGAGGACACAAACAAATGGAAGAACATTCTATGCTCATGGATAGGAAGAATCAATATCATGAAAATGGCCATACTGCCCAAGGTAATTTATAGATTCAATGCCATCTCCATTAAGCTACCAATGACTTTCTTCACAGAATTGGAAGAAACTACTTTAAAGTTCACATGGAACCAGAAAAGAGCCCGCATTGCCAAGACAATCCTAAGCCAAAAGAACAAAGCTGGAGGCATCACACTACCTGACTTCAAACTATACTACAAAGCTACAGTAACCAAAAGAGCATGGTATTGGTACCAAAACAGAGATATAGATCAATGGAACTCAACACAGCCCTCAGAAATAATACCACACATCTACAACCATCTGATCTTTGACAAACTTGACAAAAACAAGAAATGGGGAAAGGATTCCCTATTTAATAAATGGTACTGGGAAAACTGGCTAGCCATATGTAGAAAGCTGAAACTGAACCCCTTCCTTACACCTTATACAAAAATTAATTCAAGATGGATTCAAGACTTAAATGTTAGACCTAAAACCATAAAAACCCTAGAGGAAAACCTAGGCAATACCATTCAGGACAGTCATGGGCAAGGACTTCATGTCTAAAACACCAAAAGCAATGACAACAAAAGCCAAAATTGACAAATGGGATCCAATTAAACTAAAGAGCTTCTGCACAGCAAAAGAAACTACCATCAGAGTGAACAGACAACCTACAGAATGGGAGAAAATTTTTGCAATCTACTCATCTGACAAAGGGCTAATATCCAGGACCTACAAAGAACTCAAACAAATTTACAAGAAGAAAACGAAGAACCCCATCAAAAAGTGGGCAAAGGATATGAACCGACACTTCTCAAAAGAAGACATTTATGCAGCCAATAGATACATGAAAAAATGCTCATCATCACTAGCCATCAGAGAAATGCAAATCAAAACCACAATGAGATACCATCTTACACCAGTTAGAATGGCGATCATTAACAAGTCGGGAAACAACAGGTGCTGGAGAGGATGTGGAGAAATAGGAATGCTTCTACATTGTTGGTGGGAATGTAAACTAGTTCAACCATTGTGGAAGACAGTGTGGCGATTCCTCAAGGATCTAGAACTAGAAATACCATTTGACCCAGCCATCCCATCATGCACTATAAAGACACATGCACGTGTATGTTTCTTGGGGCACTATTCACAATAGCAAAGACTTGGAATCAACCCAAATGCCCATCAATGATAGACTGGACTAAGAAAATGTGGCATGGCCGGGCGCGGTGGCTCAAGCCTGTAATCCCAGCACTTTGGGAGGCCGAGACGGGCGGATCACGAGGTCAGGAGATCGAGACCAGCCTGGCTAACACGGTGAAACCTCGTCTCTACTAAAAAATACAAAAAACTAGCAGGGCGAGGTGGCGGGTGCCTGTAGCCCCAGCTACTCGGGAGGCTGAGGCAGGAGAATGGCTTAAACCTGGGAGGCGGAGCTTGCAGTGAGCTGAGATCCGGCCACTGCACTCCAGCCTGGGTGACAGAGCGAGACTCTGTCTCAAAAAAAAAAAAAAAAAAAAAAGAAAATGTGGCACATATACACTATGGAATACTATGCAGCCATAAAAAAGGATGAGTTCTTGTCCTTTGTAGGGAGATGGATGAAGCTGAAAACCATCATTCTCAGCAAAGTATCGCAAGGACAAAAAACCAAGCACTGCATGTTCTTACTCATAGGTGGGAACTGAACAATGAGAACACTTGGGCACAGGAAGGTGAACATCACACACTGGGGCCTGTCATGGGGTGGGGGAGCGGGGAGGGATAGCATTAGGTGATATACCTAATGTAGATGATGAGTTAATGGGTGCAGCACACCAATATGGCACATATATACATATGTGACAAACCTGCATATTGTGCACGTGTATCCTAGAACTTAAAGTATAATAATAATAATAAAAAAACAAATAATCCATTTTTGATTTAAAAAATTTTAGTTATTAAAAATTATAAAATGTCTTATAATTCATATTCTGAATCTCCTGTGCATTCATTTCTGTTACTGGTGTTTCTCTCAATATTTTATTACATCATCTTCTCTTCTCATTTATCTGTTACTTTTTATTGTGTGCAAGATGTTGTATACAAAAAGTGTTGAAATCACTTGAAGCCTAAAATTATATTTCCTGGCTGGGAAGATTTCCATTTGCTCATGGCCGTTAGGGGCACTAGCAATCTTATATTACTATAGTCCAGTTAGAGGAGCTAAGATGGTTGAATGCTAGACTTCTGTCCCAAGTCTTTTTTCCAACTACCTCTTACTACTAGATGGAGCCCTTTGGGATCCCAACTCAATATAGGGGATTTATCAAAGATCCCTTCTTCATAGATTTTTTTTCTTACTGTCTAGCCCTATAGCTCTGCCAAACCTCTGCTCAACTATTCCTTTGATTACCTCCTCCAGAATCACATTCCTAGGATTTACCTCTCTGACTTCCCCTTTTCTCCCCTTTATTTCATAATTCTTTACTATTTTGTGATTTAAAAGATTTTTTTAATCCTACTTTGCTAATTTTTCTTACCAGGAGTGGTTTATCTGATGTAAACCAGCATTCCTGGAAGGATAAGTTCATTACACTTTGTTTTTAATATTTACCATTGGTCTGTGATTTCTAAGGTCAATTTTTCAGAATATGAAAGGCTTATGATCTACTTGAGTTCCTCTAGTAATTTCTTTGTTACTTTGTAAGACGTAACTTTATGTAATATCGTAAAGTCTCTCTTCCTTTAAACAGTTTCTATTAATTTCCCACTCTGAATGATGTTTTTAGAATATGTCCAGTTACATCTTCTTGCTTTTCTTTTTGGCTACAGCATTTTGGTTAGTTATGTGCTTAATCTTAGATCAGCCTTAGTCTCAGATCAGCCTTAAACAATATATTTTAAAAATGAGAAGATCGGCACTTAAATTTCCTCACATTTTCATTCCCTCTTCTCCTGATTTTTGTTAGTTATATTATTTTTATAAAGGGATAACTTATTATATTTCTACTCTGTTCTGTATACCCTACTTTCCTGAAGTCGTTTTAACCTTACTTTTAAAATGTAAAATGACTTAA
Source organism: Rhinopithecus roxellana (assembly GCF_007565055.1). Taxonomy (NCBI): domain Eukaryota; kingdom Metazoa; phylum Chordata; class Mammalia; order Primates; family Cercopithecidae; genus Rhinopithecus; species Rhinopithecus roxellana. Next base: position 139,233,814 of record NC_044553.1, on the reverse strand, counting down.
TGCTCATTGTTCATCATTTATATCTTGGTTGACCTAGTTGGCTAACAGCTTTTTTAAAGCTCATGTAGATTTTTTCTCCTACATTTTGCACGTTTGAAAAAGTTATTGCACACATGGACAGAATAAACAAGCCTGGTGTGTCTGGGTATATAATTTGGGGGTCACACTTTATTTCTCTGAGAACTTGATGATTTCATTATTCCTAGCACTGAATGTAGATAAATTTGAAGCTAGCTTAATTCTTTTGCTTTTCAGATAAGATATTTATGCCCTTACCTTTTTTAGGTACTCTTGGGTTCCTTATTTTTCTTGAAGTTCCTTAACTTTACTAGATTATGCATAGAAATTAATGAATATTTATGTCTGCTGGAATATTGTGTGTCCTTTAATTCTATAGATTCAAATCTTTTATTTTAGGAGGATTTTTGATATAACTTTGGATATTTTTGTTCCCCATTTGTTCTGTTCTTGTCTTTAAAAACAAGAATGTTGAATGTTTCACATATAATTTCTAATAAAAATCCAATTTATTGTACCTGTTCAATTTCCTCTGTGTTCTAGATCTACAAGTTTTTCCTACTCTAGTCTTTATTCTTTTCTATTTCATTTTGCTCCATTTTCTCAAGATGTCATGATTGTCTTGACTTATAATTTCAACATGGGCAACATTGCTTTTCCCATCAAAGTCTTTCTTTCTTTTTTTTTTTTTTTCTTTTTTGAGATGGAGTTTCACTCTTATTGCCCAGGCTGGAGTGCAGTGGTGCGATCTCAGCTAACTGCAACCTCCGCCTCCTGGGTCCAAGTGATTCTTTTGCCTCAGCCTCCTGAGTAGCTGGGATCACAGTAGCTGGGATTATGCCACCACACTTGGCTAATTTTTGTATTTTTTAAGTAGAGATGGGGTTTCACCATGTTGGCCAGGCTGGTCTCGAACTCCTGATTTCAGGTGATCCGCCTGCCTCAGCCTCCCAAAATGCTGGGATTACAGGTGTCAGCCACAGTGCCCAACCCAAAGCCTTTATTTCTTTGATGCTTTTATTTTGCTCTTTTATTTCTATCCCAAGATACACGAAATAATTGGTTTGAAAAATTTTTATTGCCTTACCTTTTTTTTTTTTTTTTAAACTTGAGACTTTATATCTTAGCTTTGGAGTCCTAATTCAGAAAGGTCACCTTATTCATTAAGTTTTATGAACTCACAGATAACTTCAGTCACAAGTTTTATCTGCTCTAGGGCAATAAAAATATTTTTGCTGGTTGTCCTTTTTATGATTTTTATTTGTTCTGTTGCTTTTCTTCTTTATGTAAATAGAGTTATTTCTGCATAAATCCTATGCTGATTACTTTTCGATAATGAGGGGATTTTTCTCTGGAGGTGACAGAATAATGCATGAAAATATGGAAGGGGCAGAGAGGTGCTGTGTGATAGTAGAAAGACTTTTTTTAGTTCATAGCAAGGTCTCAAATAATGAGGATGTCTGTGTGTTTGCATGCGTGTGCATGCACACACACAAGTATGTCGATTGTGTGGTTTAGTTGTAATCTTTCTTTACTCATCCATCCATCATACAAATATTTATTGTGCACCTACTTTGTGCCAGGTACTGCTCTAGGTTTGAAGAATATAGCAATAGATAAATCAGAAAAAAACTTTCGGCCGGGCGCGGTGGCTCAAGCCTGTAATCCCAGCACTTTGGGAGGCCGAGACGGGCGGATCACGAGGTCAGGAGATCAAGACCATCCTGGCTAACATGGTGAAACCCCGTCTCTACTAAAAATACAAAAAACTAGCCGGGCGACCTGGCGGGCGCCTGTAGTCCCAGCTACTCGGGAGGCTGAGGCAGGAGAATGGCGTGAACCCGGGAGGCGGAGCTTGCAGTGAGCTGAGATCCGGCCACTGCACTCCAGCCTGGGCGACAGAGCGAGACTCCGTCTCAAAAAAAAAAAAAAAAAAAAAAAGAAAAAAACTTTCTGCCTCTGTGGAGTTTACATTCAATGGGGGCTAAAAATTGGCAGCTTCAAGCTGCTTATCATTCAGTTCCTCATCTGGTCTTCCAAACAGACAGTTTCTTGCAGAGTTAGCTTGTCTGCATGTGTCTTCATTTGTCATCACATCCCCCGCATTGGAGGGGTTTCTTGTGGGGTTTCAGGAGCTCCTTGAGGTCATCCATCTCATTCTATCATGTCTTACCCCTTGATGTGTATCGCCTACCTCAAAGACCTCTGCACTGTCATCCTTTGAGCTCCAGTAACCATCTTCTGTCAGTTTCTTGCCTCTCTCTGGTCCAGATTCACTATACTTGCCAGCCTTTCTTCATATATATTATGGTGGAAGTTAATGAAGAGTTTCTAATCATTACAAATGGGAGTGTGTATTGCTAAATTTCCTTGTTGCTTTTGGCTTTTTTCCAGAAAGCAGTTTAGGGATCAAGATGTCTTTAGTATCCTGAAACTAAATATTTCATCCTTTCACTTTCAAAGTGAGGGAACTCAAGCCTAGGAGGTTCAGTGATTTGTTGAATGTCTCATGTATAATTTTTAATAAAAATTTCATCCTAGAACTGAAGTTTCTGGGCTCCCAGTTTAATGTATTGTCTATTATATTTTATTTTTACGTGAAAGATACATCAAAATCAAGGAAACAAATCAATATTATAGATTTAGTCATAGAAACAGCTTCAGATTTGTCCAAAACCAACTTCCCATCTCTTCTCATGTTAAAAAAAACCATAACTACATATTTATACTGATTTATCCATTGGAATAATGAGGGTTCAAGTCTACCTTTGAATTGCAAGCTTAGTTATACATAATTTTTAAAAATAAACATATTGAAACCTTTTTTGGAGATTTGCAACAATTTTAAAAAACTTGCAGTTGAGCCATATGGCCTGGAAATATTTTTAAAAATTAAGAAAAAACTAGGTAGATACTAGTCTATTTTATCATTTATTATGATGAAATACATACAAATCTATTATAAAAAGTTAAAATTTATCAAAACTTTCAAACACAAATACAGACTGCACATGTGCCATTCACGGTCAAGAGAAATGTGAGCAAACATAAAGTATTAAATCATTACTGCATACAATTAACTGTAGTACATACTGTACTGCAAAAATTTCATAGCCACCTCCTATTGCTATTGTGCTAAGCTCAGGTGCTGCAAGTATCTGCTTAAAATTTCATGTCACTAATTATCTCTGTATAAGCCGTTTGTGTCTCTAGTAAATTCCATATGACAGTAAAAAGTGACCTGTCACGGTTCTCACGTATTTTTCATTGTATTTAGTGCAACACTATAAACCTTGAATAACACCATGGGATCTATACAAAGTGCCATTAGCGTTGCCGAAAGTGCTCCAAGAAGCAGAGAAAAATCATGACAAGAAAAAGTTTAACTGCTTGATATTTACCATAGATTGAGGTCTGCAGCTGGGGTTGCCTGCCATTTCAAGATGAATGAATCTAGTGTAAGGTGCATTGTTAAAAAAAGAAAGAAAATTCACGAGGCTGTCACTGCAGCTACACCAGCAGATAAAAAAACTTATACTTTTTGCAAAATATCTTTTCATCTCATATTGAAAATGGAGCTTTTATGTGGGTGCAGAATTGCTATAAGAAGGCACACCTGGCTAGGTGCGGTGGCCCAAGCCTGTAATCCCAGCACTTGGGAGGCTGATGCGGGCGGATCACAAGGTCAGGAGATCGAGACCATCCTGGCCAAAATGGTGAAACTCTGTCCCTACTAAAATACAAAACATTAGCCAGGCATGGTGGCGTGCACCTGTAGTCCCAGCTACTCCGGAGGCTGAGGCAGAAAAATCGCTTGACCTGGAAGGTGGAGGTTGCAGTCAGCCAAGATCGTGCTACTGCACTCCAGCCTGGTGACAGAGCAAGACTCCATCTCAAAAAACAAACAAACAAACAAACAAAACAAAGAAAGGCATGCCTAAAGACTCTATTATTATTTGAAAAAAATCAAGTCATATAACAAAGCAAAAGGAAGGTAAAGGAACTAAAGCTGGAGAATTCAATGCCAGCAAAAGATGGTGTGATAGTGTTAGAAAGATGTTTGGTTTTAAAAATTTGACGATAACAGGAGAATCAGCTTTTGCCAACCAAGAGGCAGCAGATGAGTTCCCAGGCACCATTAAGAAAATCACTGAGAAGAATATCTGCCTAAATAGATTTTAATTCTTTTAAAATTTGGGGGTTACATAGTAGGTGTACTAAATAGGTTTTTAATGCAAATAAATGTGCCCTATTCTGAAAAAGAAATTGCCATGAAGGACATTTATTAGTAAGAAAAATAAGTAGGCACCAGGATTTAAGGCAGGAAGAGATTGGCTATCGCTACTGTTTTATACAAATGCAATTCAGTTTATGATAAGGACTGCCATTATCTATAAAGCAGCTAACCCCTGAGCCTTGAAGGGAAAAGTTAAACACCACCTTGCCAATCTTTTGGTTGTACAAGAAGGACTGTACAATGAGAACCCTTTTTCTGGATTGATTCCATTTATGCTTTGTCCCTCAACTCAGGAGTTACCTTGCCAGTAAGGGACTGCCATTTAAGGTTCTTTTGATATTGAACAATGCCCCTGGCCACCCAGAACTCCATGAGTTCAACACTGAAGGTGCTGAAGTGGTCTACTTGCCCCCAAACAAATTTATCTTTGGCTGTGTCCCCACCCAAATTTATCTTGAATTCCCGTGTGCTGTGGGAGGGACTCAGTGGCAGGTAATTGAATCATGGGGGCAGGTCTTTCCCCTTATCTCAAGCCAGTAGGCTTGAGACCCCAAAGGGCTGATGTTTAGTTTTATCTATCAGAAGACAGATAAAGACTGATGTCCCAGATCGAGCAGTCAGGCAGGAAGAGTTTTCCTTTCCATTTGTAGCCTATTCAGGTCGATCAGCTTTACTCAGTGTCTTAGTCCATTGGGCTGCTGTAACAGAACATGTTAAACTGGGTAATTTATGGACAACAGAAATGTATTTCTCACCTTCTAGAAACTGGGAAGCCTAAGATCAAGGCACTAAGAGATCTCCACATGCACACAGCAAATTGAGTGTCTGGTGGGGACTTGCTCTTGGTGCCTTCTAGCTGTGTCCTTAGATGGCAGAAGGTGCACATAGACTTCTTGGGCTCTTTTCTAAGGGCAGTGATCTCCTTAATAACCTCATTAATGGGGGCTCCACCCTCATGACCCAATCACCTCCCAAACGTCCCACATCTTTTTTTTTTTTCTCTTTTGAGATGGAGTCTTGCTCTGTTGCCCAGGCTGGAGTACAGTGGTGTGATCTTGGCTCCCTGCAACCTCTGCCTCCAGGGTTCAAGTGATTCTTGTGCCTCAGCCTCCCAAGTAGCTGGGACTACAGGTGTGCACCACCATGCCCGGCTAATTTTTGTATTTTTAGTAGAGATGGGGTTTCACCATGTTGGCCAGGATGGTCTCGATCTCCTGACCTAGTAATCTGCCTGCCTCAGCCTCCCAAGTGCTGGTATTACAGGCCTGAGCCACCGTGCCCGGCCCCAAATGCCCCACATCTTAATACCCCCATATTAAGAGTTAGTTTCAATATATGAATTTTGGGGAGAGGAGGACACAAACGTTCAGATCACAGCACTCAGTCTGCTGATGCAAATGTTAATTTCATCGAAGACACCTCCTCAACCACATCCAGAAAACTCTTTGACCAAATATCTGGAAACCCTGTGGCACACAACACAAATTGACACATACAATTATCATGCCCACAGTAATTACTGTAATTTTTGTTTTGTTTTGTTTTTGTTTTTGTTTTTGAGATGGAGTCTCGCTCTGTCGCCCAGGCTGGAGTGCAATGGTGCAATCTCGGCTCACTGCAAGCTCCGCCTCCTGGGTTCACGCCATTCTCCTGCCTCAGTCTCCTGAGTAGCTGGGACTACAAGCACCTGCCACCATGCCCGGCTAATTTTTATTTTTTATTTTTTGTATTTTTAGTGGAGATGGGGTTTCACCGTGTTAGCCAGGATGGTTTTGATCTCCTGACCTCGTGATCCGCCTGCCTCGGCCTCCCAAAGTGCTGGGATTACAGGCTTGAGCCACCACACCCTGCCAATTACTGTAATTTTAAAGCCTACTTTCAGGTCCATGCTACTTTCAATGCCATGTGTCAGCTATTGAGTAATGTCAGTTGTTGATAACTGAGGTTGTAAACTCAGAAAAGAACAAAGGTAGATCAGCACTGAAAGTGCAGCCACATATTTACTAATTTACCTATAACATTTATTTTTTATCATGACTCAGATCATACATTTTACATATTTAAAAGTGTGCTGAGTGGTTTCAATAAGCTGTAAGAACTGTAATAAAATGAAAGAATTGATCCAAAACATTTTAAATTTATACATTTCTTTCCAGAGTGGTAAAACAATAAATGTAATTAAACAATGTCCATTGAATATAAGGTAGAATCAGGGTCTCAGTATCTAACAACAAACCTACCATGCAACATAATTTCCTTAGGGGCAAAAGAACAAGATTTACATCACCTTACTCTCCTTCTTTCCCTGCTTACTGTCCTCTCTTCTCTTTCTTACACCTTTCCTTTCTCCCTTTCCCTAATACAAGCAGTAGATTTGGGGAAAACAAATATGGAACAAACCCAGAATCTTTTTCTCCCTTATCCTAGTGAGGAAGACAAGCAGGTAAAACATCTAACCAGTGTAAGATGGTGGGATGAGCTTTTCAGTGCGATAGTAATTAATTAGGGTGATAGTAGACTTTACAGGGGAGGAAACACTTAAGCGGAGCCTCAGTGGTTGCTCAGGGACTCATCAGCCAAAGGGAACATTCTAGAGCAGTGGTTCCCAACCTTTTTGGTACCAGGGACCAGTTTCATGGAAGACAATTTTTCCACAGACTGGCGGGGTTGAGGCGATGGTTCTGGGATCATTCAAGCATATTCCATTTATTGTGCATGTTATTTCTATTATTATTACATGGTAATATATAATGAAATAATTATGCAACTCACCATAATGTGGAGTCAGTGGGAGCCCCGAGCTTGCTTTCCTGCAACTAGATGGTCCCGTCTGTGGGTGATGGGAGACAGTGACACCCGAAGTGTATTGCTTAAGTCCACTCTACTCTGTAATCTCATTTTGGTTGCTGTCACTGCAGAAAACCCTGCTTCACAAAGATAGGATGTTGGAAATGGAAGCAGGCTTTTCAGTGCTTTTGTGGCAATTTCAGGATATTCTGCCTTGACTTCAATCCAGAACATATGGAGATCTGAAATTGTCTGAAACATACTTTTAAGGATACCAGATGCAGCTGTACAATTGAAGTACATCAACTCACTTGCCACTATAAAGCTTGCCACTAGATACAGCTTACTTGTCACATGCCACTCACTTTGAGGGTTTTGATATGAGTTTGGAAGCAATTGATTTATTATGGTTTCTGTGCAGTCAAGCCTCTCTGCCAGTGTTAACTTGTATTTGCAGCTGCTCCTGAGTGCTAGCATCACTGCCTCAGTTCCACCTCAGATCATCAGGCATTAGATTCTCATAATGAACACACAATCTAGATCCCTCACATGTGCAGTTCACAATAGGGTTCACTTTCCTATGATAATCTAATGCCACTGCTGATCTGACAGGAGGCAGAGCTCAGGTGGTAATGTGAGCAATGGGGAGCAGCTGTAAATACAGATGAAGCTTCGCTCGTTCACCTGCCACTTACTTTCTCTCTGTGGCCCAGTTTCTAACAGACCATGGACAGGTACTGGTTCATGGCCTCAGGGTTGGGGACCCTTGTTCTAAAGCGAATTGCTAATTCCCCACAGTCTTTTAGAGCATTTTGGCTATTTCTAGCACCTGACACATAGTAGCTGCTCATTCAGTCACTTATCCATTCAACAATGTTTATTAAATATCTTTTATGTGCCTAAGTGTAACACACACAGAGACACATATGTTTAATAAATACATGTTATTTTGTTTTACACTGTTGGTGGGAGTGTAAATTAGTTCAACCATTGTGGAAGACAGTGTGGCAATTCCTCAAGGATCTAGAACTAGAAATACCATTTGACCCAGCCATCCCATTACTGGGTATATATCCAAAGGATTATAAATCATTCTACTATAAAGACACATGCACATGTATGTTTCTTGGGGCACTGTTCACAATAGCAAAGACTTGGAACCAACCCAAATGCCCATCAATGATACATTGAATAAAGAAAATGTGGCACATAAACACTACAAAATACTATACAGCCATAAAAAAGGATGAGTTCATGTCCTTTGCAGGGACATGGATAAAGCTGGAAACCATCATTCTCAGCAAACTAACACCAGAACAGAAAACCAAACACTGCATGTTCTCACTCTTAAGTGGGAGTTGAACAATGAGAACACATGGACACAGGGAGGGGAATATCTCACACCTAATGTAGATGATGGGTTGATGGGTGCAACAAACAGCCATGGCACATGTATACCTATGTAACAAACTTCCACATTCTGCACATGTACCTTAGAACTTAAAGAGTATACACACACACACACACACACACACACACACACACACACACACATATATAAAAGAATTGATGATTGATGATTAGCTTGCACTAACATATCCACATTTTTGTGCCTGTTCAATCTTGCTTGTATCTTGGCAAAACTGGAGTCACCATCACTATATATTGCTCATGCAAACAATTTTTTTTTTTTTTAGATGAAGTCTTGCTCTGTCACCCAGGCTGAAGTTCAGTAACATGATCTTGGCTCACTGCAACCTCTGCCTCCCGGGTTTAAGCGATTCTCCTGTCTCTGCCTCCTGAGTAGTTGGAACTACAGGTGCCCGCCACCACACCTAGCTGATTTCTGTATTTTTAGTAGAGATGGGTTTTGCCATGTCGTATGCCACCAGTTTGGAGGGGGCCTATTCGTGTTATATGATTTATAATATGTCTGGGGTTCAGGAAATTTGGTCATTCTGTTACAATGGCTTAAAAATGTTCATGTGCCTTTTTCTGTTCATTTCTTCTGCCTTTCAATCCACATTTAGTTTCCTTCTCATAAAATATCTCTTGTTATGTTTCTAGTGTCCTGGCCTTTGTCTTCACAAGTAACATCTGCTTTCACTAAGTTGATTTGCAAGACAAATCTAATCTTGGCTTTGCTCAATTTCTGAGTTGGTTGGATTCCAAAAGTTTTGAAATGTTTTCTGGGATTTTGCATGCATTTTTTCATGGGGTGATCAACTTCTCAGACGATTTCCTCAAAGCCTATTTCACTTATTCATGTAGTGGGACTAGGACCAGCTTGAGCGCTGTGTTCAGGAACTATGAGGAGGTCACAGCTATCAAAGGAAGAGGAGCGTTTTCTCCCACCATGACCCTGAGTGCAGGTTCATTTCTAGGTAAAATTTTCAGATAAGTAGGTTACATCTTCCTTTACTTCCCTGTCCCCTGTACAGCCTTTCATAGCTCACTGGGGCCTTGCCTCCAACTCTTCGGTGCTCAGTGTCCCCCACACAGCACTTACCCATTTATTGTATGTCTGCATCCAGAACCAATTTAACTCTAAAAATTGTGTTTCAAAATTACCTCCATCACTGCTTCCTCATTCTCTGTGTGTAGTTGCTCTACAATCTTTGGAAAAGTGAAAGTGGAATTAATTGACCCTATTGGATAACTGACTGATTTCATTATTTAAACTAAAATTCTCAGATATACCAAATGAAATCATAGACAAGGTGAAGTGAAAGTATTCAGGCAGGTTAAGGAGTATATTTTGGAACAGCAAGACATGAAGTCATTTATTGATTTAAAGAACATTTATTGGCGGCTTTCATGAACTAAGCTCGTTGTTAAGCAGAGGAGATAAATGGCACCGCATTACATGGGCTAAAGAGAAAGAAAGACCAGTAGTTCAATAGAGTGTGTTAAGTACTACTGTAATTCCTGCACTTTGGGAGGCTGAGGCAGGTGAATCACTTGAGGTCAGGAGTTTGAGACCAGCCTGGCCAACATGGTGAAACCCCATCTCTACTAAAAGTACAAAAAATTAGCCGGGCATGGTGGTAGGCACCTGTAATCCCAGCTACTCGGGAGGCTGAGGCAAGAGAATCACTTGAACCTGGGAGACGGAAGTTACCGTGAGCTGAGATCATGCCACTGCACTCCAGCCTGGGCGACAGAGTGACACTTCATCACAAAAAAAAAAAAAAAAAAAAGTATACAATATGACATTTGGGGTGATCAAGCTTCCTAGAGGAAGTGACAGCACAAATGAAATATGGAGGCCTGAGCAGTGGCTATTTTTGTGTATGGTGCTTGTAAATTCCTGTCTAACTTATACTTTCCACTCTTTGGTGCAGAGGTTCAATCGTGAGAGTACCTAAGAATTGCCTAGGCTATTTGTTTGAAATGCATCTTCTCAGACCCCATTCCCAGTGTTCTGATTCCACTGGTTTAGAGTGTCTTCTGGGAACTTAAATTTTTAATAGACCCACAGGGAATTTGGGTGCATGCTGTTCTGGGGCCATGTTTTGAGAAATAAGACTCTGAAGTGCCAGGCAGATTGACCTGAGCTTAAATTATGAAGTGGGTCAGGTTTTTCTTTGTGCACTCTCTCCACTGCTTACATACTCCTGGTGCCCTTGAGTTACCGGGAGTTCTAATGAGTTTCCTGTGGCCATTATCCTGTGCCCAATCTCATCTTCCACCATGCAAACTTACCATCCTGTAATCACAGAACGTTAGAAGAACATCAGAATTAGTTGAAATTTTTTAAATGGGCAAAAGCAAGGCATTGTCCACATTTAATCCCCTTCTAACCTTACATCTGTGACACCAAATGCCCTTAAACCCATTTATGCCTAGTGTTCCATTATTGGAACGCTAAGCATGTGGGAGTTATTGTATCCTACTGCTCAAGGTCACTGCCAAGTTCTGATTGCAAAAATTCAAGAAATTGCAACCTCAGGTGTAAATGTGTTAATATCCCATTGATTGTTAAATGCTATGTTCTGTTTATTTCCTCATCCCCTTGCTGTTCCCATCCCCTCTGTTGTTAAAATTTGTTGGGGTGACATTCACATGCTGGTTTCCAACACACATCTCACATTATAACTGTGTTTGGATAAAACAAATAAAAACTTTTCTTTAATAAATTTGTAGTCTTTTCAATAAGTGGTGTTAGGAAAACTGCATATCCACATACCAAACAATGAAACTAGACCCCTATACTACACACAAAAATGAACTCAAAATGGATTAAAAATCCAAACATAAGACCTCAAACTAGAAGAAAACAGAGGGGAAAACCTCTTTGACATTGATCTTGAAGAAAACAATGGGGAAAAGCTCCTTGACAATAATTTTTTTAGATATGACTCCCAAAGCACAGGCAATAAAAGGAAGCAATCAAAAGGTGCAATTACCTCAAATTAAAAAACTTCTGCATAGCAAAGGAAACAACAAAATAAAAAAGCAGCCTATGGACAAGAAAAAAGTATTTGTGAACTATATATCCAGTGAGGGGCTAATATCCAGTATATATAAGACACTCAAACAACTCAATAGCAAGAAAGCAAATAATCCATTAAAAATGGGCAATGGACTTGGAAACACTCCTCAAAAGAAGACATACAGAAATACAAATAGCCAACAGAAATATTTAAAAATACTCAATGTCATTAATTGACAGGGAAACACAAATCAAAACCATAGTGAGAGATCATCTCACATCTTTTAGGATGGTTATCAACACAAAGAGAAGAGATAAATGTTGGTGAAGGTGTGGAGAAAATGGAACACTTGTAGACTGTTGGTAGGATTGCAAATTGGAACAGCCACTATGGAAAACAGCATGGAAGCTCCTGAAAAACTTAGAACAACCATATGATTCAACAATCCCTCTTCTGGGTATATATTCAAAGAAATGAAATCAGTGTGTCGAAGAGATATCTGCATTCCCATGTTCATTGCAGCATTATTCACAATAGTCAAGATTTGGAATCAGCCAAAGTGTCCATCTACAGATGAATGGATTTTTTTAAAGTGGCATATACACACAATGGAATACTATTCAGCATTCAAAAAGAAAGAAATCCTGTCATTTGCAACAATATGGATGAAACTAGAGGAGGTTATGTTAAGTGAAATTGGCCAGGTACACAAAGACAAATACCGCATGATCTCACTTATATGCAGAATCTAAAAAAATTGAACTACAGAAGCAGAGAGTAGAATGATGGTTACTGGTGGGGAGTGGGGGGATGAGGGGTTGGGGAAATGTTGGTGAAAGGATACAAAATTTCAGTTAGACAGGAGGAATAAGTTTAAGATCTCTATTGTACAACATGGTAACTGTAGTTATTAACATTGTGTACTTGTAAATTTCTAAGACAGCAGATTTTAAGTGCTCTCACCACAAAAAAATGATGAGTATGTAAGGTAATGCATATGTAAATTAGCATCATTTAGCCATTTCACAATATATACATATTTCAAAGCATCATGTACACCATAAATACATATATTTATTTGTCAATTTAAAAAATTAAAAAATTTTTAAAGAAGTGATATTCACATGCTGGAATTAGAACATGTATCTAATATTATAACTATATTTGGCTAAAACAAACCAAAACTCTTGCCAGTCTTGAAAATTGTGCATTAGAAATTTAATATAAAATGTTAAATGGACAGTAATTACTTTTCCCCCTCCTTTTGTTCCCTCTTGCCACAAAACATAATTATCATTTTTCCCTTCAACTAGCCAACTTCTTTGTCAGCCTTAGGTTTACAGAGGAATTTTTCAAAGAAACTTTCTAGATACAGTGTAAAACTTCATGGCAGGAAAACTCAATGCGTATTTAGAGTTTCTCAAACAAAAGGATTTAGGTTGTTTGCAAAGTCCAATTTCTATGCTTCAAAAAATAACACGTGGCTTAGCAAGGTTTTGAGTTAATATCTAAACTCTGATCATGATCCTAATACTCAGAATCAGACCATTTCTGTATTCACACCACATAAACAGATTCTAAGAACTCTATCCCTGACACTCAAATCACCAGCCCATGGAATTGAAATGAAAATAAGAATCAGGTGAAGGTTTATTTTTAAGGAACATTCAATCCAAAACAAAGTTAAACTTAAAGCATAAATTCTGCTCTTCTGGACACTCTTGAGCTTCTCACTGCCATTACAGTTGGCCAAAACTATCTGCATGAAGTACGAAGGCTTTGGAAGGCATTTAGGAAATAACTTTCTGATACTGGGTTCTACTAACACACCGTGACTAATAGCTGCAGGAACTGTAATCAGGTCTGTAAGTTATTTTATGCTTTCTACTTGGTGTGGGAATTCTAGGACAAAGTCTGTTAGCCTTGGTTTGGTTGCCATTGTGCTCCCATTCAATGAAATTGTGGTAAACAAGGCATGCTAAAGAGTCTGGTAGCATTGACCATACGGTGCCATTGTTCAATCAAACTCTCAGGGTTTGTACTGACAGGTCCAAGGGAAAGCCAAACCTGAGATGGAGAGGAGGTGAAATTGTAGAAGGAATTTACTGAAGGCTATTACTGTATTTCAGGTCCTCTACTCAGCTGTTTGCATATATTATCTCATTCATTTTCTTTTATATCCCCTAGATACAAATTTCCCACCATTCTGGATTCTGACACCCAACAGAAAGACTGTCATTTGGTATCAAGCATATTAGCCAGGAGACCTCTAATTTCCAGCCATTTCTTCTGGTCTGACCCCTAAACTCAGCTCATCTGGTTTCTCGTTTCTGAGGGCACAAACACTTCCTTAAAGGCAGACCCTCTAGGGTTCTGAGGAGACCGTCCCTGACATTGTTTTTACTTCTTCTCAAGACTACAAGCAAATGAAAACAATAGCTCAAGGGCTGGAGCCCTTGATACAGAACAGATCTCCAGCTGGCTTTTGGACTAAAATAACTGAACCAACAAGATATTTTAGAGTGATTATTTGTTGTATTTCTCAAATTATGATGAATTTCGTACACCCATATCTCATGAGTATATCTGTCTTAATCCTAAATTAGGGATTAGTACACTTTTTTTTCCCACAAATCATTTTAAGGGTAGAAATAATGCCATAAATCCCATCACCCCATAAGGTTAACTCATCAAAATCCTTTCGTCAAGGACTAGGATTATACTCTATCCCAAATCAAGCCAAGCAAATATAGATGATGCCAGACCACTAAACAATGCTTTCTAGAACTCTAAAAGTACAGAGTAAATATCCCTCCTTGGTCCACATGTGTGGTCTGGTATGAAGAAAGAGCTTTGGAGGATGGAATATAAGCACGAATGCTCACTGGCTGTGGGGTCCAGGTGAGTCACTTACTCTCCCAGGAAGTCAGTGCCCAATGTCATGAGAACTTACTAAAGCCCATGGCTCATAACAGAGTATGGTGGACAATAAAGAGTAGCTGTAAATTTTTATTGGCTGAAAACTGTTAGAGAACAGAGCATATGTATTTATCTTTGTAGTTTATCATCATGGTACATACAAATCCTTTATAAATATCAGTTTATTGGGGAAAAAACCTACTTATATGTCTCAAAAATTGTGTACATCTGTTAAGATTTTCCTTGTAAAAACTAGATAGGAGAAAACTTTTATTTATTTATTTATTTATTGAGACCGAGTCTTACTCTGTCGCCAGTCTGGAGTGCAGTGGCGTCATCTCAGCTCACTGCAATCTCTGCAGGAGAAAACTTTTAATTCGTATTTTCCAGGGGACTTTTTAATGTAATTAAAACAGAAAAATAAACTTTTTCCTAGTAGTTACTACATATGACTAAAAATTATAATTACTATTCCTTTTAGGCCATAAATATTGTACCATAATTTTTAAAACCTGATGAACTAGTATAAAGACTGGCTTGAAAAAACTAATAAAATAGATAAACATCTAGCAAAATTGATCAGGTGAGAGAAAAGAGAAGGCACAATACATAATTGTATTGGGAATGAAAAGCTACAACTATAAATACTGTACACATTTGAAAAAAAACTTAAAAGAATACTGTGAACAGCTTTATCTTCAAAGCTTCTAAAAATTAGAAGAAACTGATGAATCCAGAAAATATAAATGACCAAAATAGAAATAGCAAAGCCTGAACAGACAACTAATAATTGAGTAAATTATTTATTTTTGTTTGTCTTTTTTTCCCTGTCCCTAAAGAAGCACCAGCCAGAATGGTTTTACAATTTACCAAACTTTCAAAAAACAGATGCTTTCTCTGTTAATCAATTTCAGAAAAAACGAAAGAAGAAAAGAAAGGAAGGAAGGAAGGAAGGGAAGGAGAAAGAAAAGTGCTTCAATTCATTTTATGAAACTAGTACAATTTGACACCAAAACTGGGCCTGGATAGTACAAGAAAGGAAAAACCCAACTCAATCATGTTAGTTCCTAGCTCCAGCTAATTGAATGCTGTCGTCTAGGTCTTTGACTCTCAAGAGAGCGACAATAAGATATAAGAACAGTGGAGAAGTTTTTCTGGTAGCTATGGAAGTGAGAACTTGATGGAACTAGTGCTGAGTACCAAGAAGCTGTGATGTCCGTAATGGACTTCTCACAGCGTCCTAAACAATCAGATTTACCCAATATCAGTTTAAGATAGTTGAGGTGAGTTTCTGTTACCTCCAAATCTAAATCTTGACTGATACATCTTACATGTACATCTTTTGGTCACATACCAAAAAATACAGCAAATTTCATGTTTAATAGGGGAACTCTAGAAGTATTGTCTTTAAAGTTAAGAAGACAGAATGTTGCTATTCAACATTGTACTGGGGTTTCTAATGCATGTAATAAGACAAAAAATAGGAATTAGTTTTGAAAAGGGAGAAAAATTTGTTATTTTTATATATTTTCCTGTAGGGAAAAGCAAGAGAGTTAAGCAATGTTGCTGCATATAAAGATTAATGTACAACCATCCATAGTGCTCATATATACCAGCCAAAAATCATTTAGAAAATGTAAATTTAAAAAGCTCATTAAAAAGTAAAAACAAAAACTATAAGTATAGTTAAAAATAAATGAAACTCATACAAGATCTCAGTTGAGAAAATTATTAGAGCTGATTGAAAGACAAAATGAAAAGAAACTAGACATATATATGGCTGTTCCAAAATTTAAATTATCTATAGAATAAAAGATTACATAAACAAAGTTAAATGACTAGTATATAACTTCTTAGTCAACACATATTTAAAAAATTAAATTAAAAGGCAAGTGATAAACTGGGAAAGGATATTTACCAGTTGCATACCAAAGCATTAATACCCAAGATATATAAATAACTCTTATGAACCAATAAAAAAGATAAGGCAACAAATACTTTACAGAAATCGAAGGTAAAGTGAAACAAGAAAAAACATGAAAAGTGCTCAATCTCAGTAGTCATCAGAAAAATGAGAGCAAGAAGAATACTTATCAGATTGGTAAATATTTAAAATATCTAAGGATATGGTGAGGATATTTGGAAACAGAAATTTTCATTTACTTGGGACTGAATTCTGCTACAATCACTCCAAAGAGTAATTTGGAAATACCTGGTAAAATTGAAGTTAACTATGTCTTTCAACCCAACAAGTCCTCCTCTAGGTATATACTCCCCCCGAAACTGGCACAGTTGACGTATACAAGAATACACAAGGATGTTCAGTCTAGCAGCTTTTGCAAGACTCAACTTTGTGGAACAACTTAAAACTCATCATAGGGGAAATGGATAAACAAATTCTGATTTATTTACATGATGAAATACTGGATAGCCAAAAATATAAACTAGACTATATGCATCAACATTAATTTCTCTTAAATTCACATATGGAGTCAAGAAAGTAAGCTATAGAATGATACACAAAATATGATACAATTTAAGTAAAATGTTGAAATACAAAACACAATCCTATGGTATTTGTGGTTGTGGGCAGATGTGATAAAACAAAGAGTAAAATGCACATCAACTGCAGCACACTGATAACTTCTGAGGAAGAAAGAGAATGAACACGAAACAAAGGGGAACTCCAGTATGATGTTTTATTTTTTAAAAACACAATTATTACTTTTCTTGGAGGTGGGCACATAGGGGTATTTATTATAGTACACTGTGTATCTTTGTGCATTTTAAATATTCCATAATAAAGAAACTGCAATTAATATGCAATGTAGCCAGTACATGAATCAATGTGGTCTACAAACCAAATAATGATACTGACAAACGTTTTGCCAACTTGGAAACCCTAGAAACTTCATTTTAAAAAATCTTCTTATTCATATGACAAATCATTTGTTTCCTTTTCCACAAATGAAGATGACATAAAAGCATGATTACGTTGACAAGATTTTAAAAGTCTGAGACTACTGAAGCTATTTTTAGCTGAAGTTATTATTAATACTGAAGCTATTATTAGCTGAATAATAAAGAATCACTCTCTCCGAATTAACACTGTAGGCCTCTCCTTTAAAAATGTGGGTATTTTGACAACGTAATCAAGTTTAATGCGGGTTTAAATTTTATTTTAATTAGCCAGTAAGCAAGAAAATTATGTGTCTTGTTTGAAGACTGTTTATGGGTAAAATACAATTTCATATTCTATGGGTACATTGCTATATATCATGGACAGATGAGCTTTTATAATCATTAAAAAGGAAATCTTGTTAAAGAACAATAAATTAATATTCTAGTTATTCAAAGATAAAAATTTCCATTATTCATACAGTATTTGGAAAATTTTAAGAATTTCTTTTTTGTGTATATTTCTTTTATTATACTTTAAGTTCTAGGGTACATGTGCACAACGTGCAGGTTTGTTACATATGTATACATGTGCCATGTTGGTGTGCTGCACCCATTACCTTGTCGTTTACATTAGGTATATCTCCTAATGCTATCCCTCCCCTCTTCCCTCACCCCACAACAGGCCCTGATGTGTGATGTTCCCCTTCCTGTGTCCAAGTGTTCTCATTGTTCCATTCCCATCTATGAGTGAGAACATGTGGTGTTTGGTTTTCTGTTCTTGGGACAGTTTGCTGAGAATGATGGTTTCCAGCTGCATCCACGTCCCTACAAAGGACGTGAACTCATCCTTTTTTATGGCTGCATAGTATTCCATGGTGTATATGTGCCACATTTTCTTAATCCAGTCTGTCATTGATGGACATTTGGGTTGGTTCCAAGTCTTTGCTATTGTGAATAGTGCCGCAATAAACCTACATGTGTATGTGTCTTTATAGCAGCATGATTTATAATCCTTTGGGTATATACCCAGTAATGGGATTGCTGGGTCAAAGGGCATTTCTAGTTCTAGATCCTTGAGGAATCATCACACTGTCTTCCACAATGGTTGAACTAGTTTACAGTCCCACCAACAGTGTAAAAGTGTTCCTATTTCTCCACATCCTCTCCAGCACTTGTTGTTTCCTGACTTTTTAATGATCACTATTCTAACTGGTGTGAGATGGTATCTCATTGTGGTTTTGATTTGCATTTCTCTGATGACTGGTGATGCTGAGCATTTTTTCATGTGTCTGTTGGTTGCATAAATGTCTTCTTTTGAGAAATATCTGTTCATATCCTTTGCCCACTTTTTGATGGGGTTCTTTGTTTTTTTATTGTAAATTTGTTTGAGTTCTTTGTAGGTTCTGGATATTAGCCCTTTGTCAGATGAGTAGATTGCAAAAATTTTCTCCCATTCTGTAGGTTGCCTGTTGACTCTGATGGTAGTTTATTTTGCTGTGCAGAAGCTCTTTAGTTTAATTAGATCCCATTTGTCAATTTTGGCTTTCGTTGCCATTGCTTTTGGTGTTTCAGACTTGAAGTCCTTGCCCATGCCTATGTCCTGAATGGTATTGCCTAGGTTTTCTTCTAGGGTTTTTATGGTTTTAGGTCTAACATTTAAATCTCTAATCCATCTTGAATTAATTTTTGTATAAGGCATAAGGAAGGGATCGAGTTTCAGCTTTCTACTTATGGCTAGCCAGTTTTCCCAGCACCATTTATTAAATACGGAATCCTTTCCCCATTTCTTGTTTTTGTCAGGTTTGTCAAAGATCAGATGGTTGTAGATGTATGGTATTATTTCTGAGAGCTCTGTTCTGTTCCGTTGGTCTATATCTCTGTTTTGATACCAGTACCATGCTGTTTTGGTTACTATAGCCTTGTAGTATAGTTTGAAGTCAGGTAGTGTGATGCCTCCAGCTTTGTTCTCTTGGCTTAGGACTGTCTTGGCAATGTGGGCTCTTTTTTGGTTCCATATGAACTTTAAAGTAGTTTTTTCCAATTCTGTGAAGAAAGTCATTGGTAGCTTAATGGAGATGGCATTGAATCTATAAATTACCTTGGGCAGTATGGCCATTTTCACAATATTGATTCTTCCTCTCCATGAGCATGGAATGTTCTTCCATTTGTTTGTTTCAAACTGGTGCAGGAAATAAAAAGTTGGATATAAAACAGCTAACAATTCTTCACATTTTAAGAATAATTCACATAGCTAAAGGTTAAAGACCTTAATTTCCTTTCGACATTCATTTATGTTGCCTTATTTTACATATTTATATTGGTAGAATCTCAATGCATGCACTATATGCTAGAATAAGAAGTGCAAACTACCTAGAGTTTGTGTCCAAGATAAAATTTCTAGTAAATTTTACCTGTTGGTTCTAGAAAGTGGTCTACAAAGCCAGGTGCAGTGGCTCACACCTGTAATCCCAACACTTTGGGTGGCTGAGGCAGGCAGATCATGAAGTCAGGAGATGGAGACCATCCTGGCTAACATGGTGAAACCCCATCTCTACTAAAAATACAAAAAGTTAGCCAGGCATGGTGGGGGGCACTTGTAGCTACTCGGGAGGCTGAAGCAGGAGAATGGCATAGCTTTGTCATGAGGCGGAGCTTGCAGTGAGCTGAGATCGCGGCACTGCACTCCAGCCTGGGCGACGGAGGGAGACTCCATTAAAAAAAAAAAAAAAAAAATAGGAAAGAAAATGGTCTACAAGTTTCTTGTGTTTGAAGTAACTGACCAGCAATCAACAAAATTATTGAGTATTACTTTATGACCAACAGTGTCATCAGTGTTGTTGGGTGAAGAATAGACATACCCCTCCTCTCCAACCCTCCACAAGTTTTCAGAATTGAGTCGGACACAGTGATCTGTCCAAGGCTGATCAATACATAATATGAGTGCCAACTTGCAAAAAAGTAGATCATTAAATTGCTACATTCACAATGACTTTTTGTAGTCCCTCTGTTCAGAAAGAGTACTAAGAAGGTTAAAACTAAGCCTTTGAACCTAAGTGATCCTGCTCTCTCACCCTGTTCTGTGAATACAGATTTCCTTTTCAATCAGGACAGTACTTCTCATTGATTATAAGGAACAAACTAGAGTTGACTTAGAAATGAACTAATCCAGTCCTGCTGTTTTACAAATAACATATGTGAAGTCCTATAACTTCCCACTCTGTAAGTGAGAATACAGTACGGAAAGGAGGAGAAAAGAGTAATGTTATGGGAGAAAGTGGAGAAGCCTGATAAACAGTATCTCAGCCAGGTGATCAATGTCAACAACATCAGTGATAGGACATGATGATAGTATGAACCCTTGATACGAAGTGATGAGAATGACATTTCACCCTTGCTGGTCTTCCTCCCTAAAACTCATAACCCCAGTCTATTAATGAGAAAAAAAGAGACAAATCCCAATTGAGGGACGTTCTACAAAATATCTGGCTGGTACTCCTTAAAACTCTCAGTGTCATCAAAAACAAGAAAACTGTAAGACTGTCAGACTCAAGAGTTGCTCAGGGAGACCTGATGACTATCTTAGTCTACCGGCACAACAAAATACCATAGCCTGAATGGTTTAAGCAGCAGACATTTATTTCTTACAGTTTTGGAGGCTGGAAAGTCTAAGATCAAGGTGTCAGTATAAATCAAGCTCTGATTTCTCGTCCTCTTCTTATAGGACACTAATCCTCATGACCTCATGTAAATCTAATTCTCTCCAAAGACCCCATCTCCAGATAGCATCACATTTGGGTTAGAACTTCAACATGAATTTTGGGAGGATGCAAACATTTAAATACATAACAATGACAAAAATAAGATTCAAAAATAAAAAATAAAAAATAAAAAAATTGACTATATTTGGAAATAGGGCCCTTAAAGAGATAATTTCGTTAAAATGATGTCATTAGGGTGGGCCCTAATCCAATATGACTGGTGTCCTTGATAAGAAGAGGAGATCAGGACAGAGACAAAACACAGACACGAGATAACCATGTGAGAACACAGCAAGAAGGAGGCCATGGGCAAGACAAGGAGAGACGCCCCAGAAAAGCCTCTTGACCTTGGTCTACACTTTGATCTTGGACTTGTAGCCTCCAGAACTGAGAGAAAATAAACTGTTGTTGTTTAAGCCACCCAGTCTGTGGGGCTTTGTGACAGCAGCCCTAGCGAGCGAATATATAGGGGAAAATGTGTGTAAAGTATATGGGAACTACCTGGACCATCTTCACAACTTTTTTTTAAAAACCTAAAACTGTTCTAAAACAGAAAGTTTATTTTAAAGGCATGAAGCCCAAAGAGGTTAAGCAAGGTAAGATAATACATGAGTCAAAAATACCATTGTGAAGCCCAGTTATGCTTCTTACTGTGTGGGCAAGTCATTTACTCTCTTTAAGATTTTGCTCATTTATGATATAAAATTAAGGGTTAGTACCTTATTTCACAGGGTTAGTATCGTATCAGTGGAATTAATATTAAATACATGCCAAAGCAATTTAATCAAAGGACCTGTTATTATTAAATGTTTTGTTCAAGGCCCATCGCTCTTTTAGGCAGAGGTCAAATTATTTAGAACTTTTATCTGCTGTTAATCCGGTCCTCCTTTCATCACTCCTTACTGACATCATACCCGAAAACTTCAGTAGCTTTGTGGCTCCAAGAACACATTAGTCAGATTATAACCTGTGGTGGCAGTCTGCTTTCCTAATTAGAATTAGCCATCTCAAACTGCAAATACTTGCCTTGAATGGCATCCTGGGGGATATGACATTCAGGCAACACAATAGCTTGAGAAGCAACCCTGTGAACAATATTGATTGTGGATCAATATTTTTCCTGTATATGAAAGCAAATACGTTTTTCTACTAAGTATGATACTTTATGGCAGGTCTCCAAAATACAGTATCCAAGGTAATACACTGGGGGTGCAGAAAAAATATTAGAACTTTTTCTTATAATTTTAAAAATTCGTGTTATTTGAATTTATGTTTTTGTGTGTTTGTTTTATAATTTACATGGTATATTATACAGTAATATGTGCCTATAAAACATGCATACATACACATATATTTCAGAATGCCAATATATTTTAGAGTGCTGATTGAGAGTACACACACGGAGATACGCGCGCGCACACACACACACACACACACACACACACACACACACAAAGGTTTGAGTCCCCTCCATGAGAAGGCAGGAGAAACAGGACAAGTGCATAGACAAGTACAAATTGGATCTGTAGTCTTTTTCCCTTAAATATTATAGGAGAGAAAAGTAGCATATTTTCATCTCCAGAGATGTTTTCAGACTATAGGCTCTGCTACACATTGGTTAAGTGCCTTGCAATAATCACTCAGTCTCTGGCTCGGTTCCCTCACCCTTAACATGGTGATCCTAACAGTGCCTTCCTCATATATTTCCCAGGTAGGAGAGAAATGAGGAGAAAACCGTGAGTATCCAAGGATGGAAACTTTCTTAATCAGAACGCCATGTGGTTGTAACACCTGTGGGGCATCCTGCTCAGACATATCTTTTTCCTTGTTTAAATAAACCATGAACGTGACTTCCGGTATTTCTGAGTCAGAGCAAATCAAAGAGTGAGGGGCAGGCTATTGTGACAGACTTTGTGGGGTGAGCTGGTAGCAATGACCATGGCGGTTGCAGGGACCATTGTGACCAGGAAACAGAGTAACTGGAGAGGCACATAAACTGGGCCCAGTACCACTACTACCCCACTGCTACCTAACTGTCTTTGGTAAATAAACAGATTTTTATATACATTGCTACAAGTGGGCATTTGCCTGATGAAAGGGAGTATGGAGGACACTCCAAGCAAGGGGAATAGTATGTGCAATGTCAATGGAGGTGTGAAAATACATGGAGCGTTAAGGGCTTTTGAGGCTTCCAAGCTCATGTAAATGTGAGTGCCAAATCAGTAAGCCATGCTTATTTGAGCCATAGCTGTGTGCTTTACGTATAGTACATGTCTAAGAATTATTCAGTATTGTCTTGATAACTGAGTAGAACATATAGGAGATATCAGAATCACTTTCTTGGGAGCATTTTCTTTGGCAGATTACAACCCCTGCCCTTAAGGGTTTTGGTACACACCCTTTGAAGTGTTATCTATTGACCCATTTTTACGGACATAGTGGGGTTGGAGTGGGGAAATGAGTAAAGTGCTGTTATTCTAGGTCAGGGTGTTTTAAACTGCAGGTTGTAACCCATTGATAGATTGTAAAATCAATTTAGGGTATCATAACCATAATTTTAGAAAAAAGAAATGAAATGAAATAAAATAAAATGGAGCACAGATGTATATAAACATGTCTATATCCCAGGGCACAATATAAAATATATTTTATACCATGGGTTACAGGCAAAAATGTCAAGCCACTGGTCTACATGATAGTTAGTACAAGCCCTGAGTAAATCAGTAGGCAGGTTCTGACGATGTTACTAAAAACAAATTGGTGGGATTTAGTGACTGATTGAATGTGGAAGTTAAAGACAAATGAGGATTCAACATTTCTGGCCTAAGCTAGTAGGTGAAGTGTGCAATGCCATTAAAACTGAGATTAAAAATGAAAAAAATATACATGTTGTGAGATTCTTTTGAGGGCTGGAATGGGGGTTAGGGGCAGGATGTCAGGGAAAAGATAACACATTTTGTTGGGATATGTTACTTTTGAGATTCCTGCAGGTCATCCAAGTGGAGATGGATCTGTGAAAATGGTTGCTATTCATTTGACCCAGAAAAACCCTCAAAATCAGGCAAATCAAGAGTTTCAAATATTTGCATTTCCTTTAAGAATACTTGTGAAACTGCCCAGACCATTAAGGGTATGCCTATACGAAAAGTCACCAAGTATCTGAAAGATGTCACTTCACAGAAACAGCGTGCACCATTCCAAAAAAACAATCGGGGAGTTGGTAGTGCCCTGGCCAAGTAGCAGTGCTGGATGCAGGAGGCAAATAGGAAATATAGTCTGAAGCACAAGGGAGAGGTCAGGGCTAATGATAAAATGTGGCAGTCATTATTATCCAGGTGATAGCTGACACTTTAAAATGGATGAGACTTTTTCTAAGGAGCATGTGTACTGTACAAAAAGGATGAAATACGTGGGGAGGTCAACCTTTAATGAGCAAGTCACCGGAGCAGTAGAATGAAAATGAAATAGAAGGAGAACTGAATCTATTTGTCACAGAAATGTTATATGTTGCAGAAGTATCAGCACAAAAGAAACTAAACAGCAGTCTTTTAAACTGGCAGTTAAGACGCATTAGGGACCTTAAAGAGAGAAACTACCATAGAGTTGAGAAATAGGATAGCAAACCAGATTTCAGCCAGTTGAGGAGTAGTCAATGGTAACTAATGACAAATGGTTTTCTGTTTATGGCATGAGTGGAAGAAAATGGATAGAGGGTTAACTGTGGAGAGAATAGGGAGAAGAGCAGGGATTTTATAATTGGGACATAATGTTTTCGGGTACAGTGAAGGATTAAGGTTGATGATAATAGCAAACCTATAGTGCTTACTATGTGCTAGAGATTATTCTAAGCACTTTACATAGATTAACTCAATGAAATCTTCACAACAACATTGAGATAGGTAATATTATTATCCCTATTTTACGAACAGGGAAACTGAAGCACAGACGGGTTAAGTAAACAGAGCAAATCACACACAACCGATATTAGAGATAGGATTTGAATTCAGCTATGGATACCAGAGTCTATGCTCTTTTACACTTAGCTGGAAAGAGAAAGATGTAGGAAAACAGGAAATAAAGGGCTATAATCCCTTACTCAGAAACTTTTGGAGCCAGATGTATTTCAGAATTCAAAAATTTTCAGATTTTTCAGAAAGGTAATACACATATGTTTGATTATACTCGAGCAGGATCTGGGGCTGTACTTTGAAACAATCACATTGATAACTGATATTTTTGTAGTAGATATATGAGCAAATAAAGATGGATATCACCTCACGTCAGTTTGGGCCAAATTCTGCTGCAATGTAGGTTGCCAAAAATTTTCAATGTTCAGAGCTGCTTGAATTTTGGACTGTGTTTAAGGAACTGTGTTTCTGCAATAGCCAAGTGTGTCTTAGAAGGGGAGGAAGAAAAATGAATGACAGTGAAAGACTGGCCTTGGGAAGGGTTGAGAACATCTGTTCCTTTGTGAAAAGAGAAGGCATGGAAAAGCAAGATCAAGCAAGCTAGTCCTACTCTTCCCCTAAGTGGCCTGAGGTGATCTGTGAAAATGATTTGCTATTCACTTGACCCAGAAAATCTCTCAAAATCAGGCAAATCAAGAGTTTCAAATATTTGTGTTTCCTTTAAGAACACTCGTGAAACTGCCCAGGCCAACAAGGGTATGCATATACGAAAAGTCACCAAGTATCTGAAAGATGTCACTTCACAGAAAGAGCGTGTACCATTCCGACATTACAATGGGGGAGTTGGAAGACCAAGCAGTGGGTCTGGACACAGGGTTGGTGGCCCAAAATGAGTGCTGAACTTTTGCTGCACGTGTTTATAAATGCTGAGAGAAATACCAGACTTAAGGGTGTAGATGTAGATTCTCTGGTCATTGAACATATCCAGGTGAATAAAGCACCTAAGATTTGCTACTAGCCTTATAGAGCTCATGGTCGGATTAACCCACACATGCACTCTCCCTGCCACATCAAGATGATCCTTACTGAAAAGGAACAAATTGTTCCTAAACCTGAAGAGGAGCAATCTGGAACAATTTATTCCTTTTCAGTAAGGATTCAGTAAGTTTCTTTTGTGCTGATATTTCTGCAACATATGATACTTCTGTTGTACAGAAGGAAAAAAAGATATCTCAGAAGAAACTGAGGAAACAAAAACTTATGGCATGGGAATAAATTCAGCATAAAATAAATGCAATTAAGAGTTAAAAAATAAATAAAAGTTAGTTCCTAACTTCTCACTCCCAACTCCCACAAAGAAGCCCTGTTCTGTGTTCTCATCAAAGGTCAGAAGTCAGACCTACCTCACCATCTTTCCCCTTAAGGCCTAGAATAGCCTGTCCTTGCTTTCCCTTGAAAAGTTGGTGCATTTTACTCAGTCCCCAAGTAGCGTCTACAGGTGATTCTGCCTCTCCCTGCCAGCTGTAAGTGAGACAGAGAATGGGAGCGAGATTGAGAGACAGAGGCTGCCACTGGAGAGATCCTTTATAGACCCTCACTTCCCTTTTGCAACTAGCAATATTCCCTTCTTAGTTAATTCCTTAGCTACCCAGCAAGGGAAAAACAAACCTCAGAAAACTGTTAAAGCATTGGAGAGTGCTTAAGGGATAAGTGAAACAAAACTGAAAGACTTTGCCATGACCCCCGAGGAAGAGAGAATAGGAGGAGAGAGAGAGAATGAGTATGAAGAGGCCATGAATCAGACCGACGTGGAGGGAAAGAAAGAATGGGAGTCCAACTGTGACCATGAAGACTGAGGAGTGAACCCCAGTGGTAGGCAGGCTTTCTTCCAGAAGCTCTGCAGCATCTATCACTGTCTTACCTTCCCAGCCACCACCAGATTCAGGCCACAAGGATCCCAGTTTTGTTTATTCAGCAGACATGGGGCCAGGGGTCCGTAACTCAATTGGATAGGAGAATAAAAGCATGAAAATATTCCTGGTGTTCCCAGCAGTGATCCTGGTCATCCAAATCCAGAAAAACATTACTAAACATCGTGCTAGATGTCAAAATATTTCTAGTGGTGCTTATGGTACATGTTAAGTTAAAGAACCTGATGTGACATTCTGGTTTGCAACTGATTTCTGGGGTGGTATTACAATGTCAATTGTCTTAGGAGTTAAAAATGTTGGCCGGGTGCAGTGGCTCACGCCTGTAATCCTAGCACTTTGAGAGGCCGAGGCAGGCGGATTGCCTGAGCTCAGGAGTTCGAGACCAGCCTGGGCAACATGGTGAAACTCCATCTCTACTAAAATACAAAAAATTAGCCAGGCGTGGCAGCATACGCCTGTAGTCCCAGCTACTCGGGAGGCTGAGGCTGGAGAATCACTTGAGCCTGGGAGGTGGAAGTTGCAGTGAGCCGAGATCATGCCACTGCACTCCACCCTGAGTGACAGAGTGAGACTCTGTCTAAAAAAAAAAAAAAAAAAATTGGGAGTCTTGCCCGAAAATTTAATAGTCATGTGAAATACATTCCAAACAATTGACTTCTGCAGTGCAACCCTACAAGTTGGAGATTGCTTGTTTTTATATTCCTTTTGCCAAAGTTACTAAAATTACTGGTCTAATAGAAATAAAAAATAATATATTCTTTTGACTTAACAGCATGGCAGCATCTTCAAATCCAGAGCTTGATTTTAGAGTCAACATGACTTCACTGGGCATTTTATAGACCAAAAGAGAATGAGTTGGCAAGTCATCCTGTCCGGCAAGGTTAATGGAAAAAAAAAAAAAATCCACTTTTAGCTTTATAATTAAAGTAGCCCTGTATAGTTTAATTATCAATGTGAATTGCAGCACAGGTGAAATACTGATCAAACCTGCTAATGTCACAAAACTGAGAGAAAGCAAATATGCTAGAAAACACACACTAATATTTTGATCCTCCACCTCCTCAATCTCCATCATCCAAAATGGGAGCAATTTGGAGGATCATGTTGTATACAGAATGGAGGAAAAACCTGGAATGTTTAGTATGGAAGAGAAAAGACTTGTTAGTGGTGAAGAGGAAGAAAGTCATTAAGTACAAATGATTCCTTCTGATTTGGTCAATGAGGGCTCTGGTGAACATATCTAAGATTAATGGTCGTAGATTTTCTCCAATATAAAAAAGAATAATGGAATTCTTCAAAAATGAGATAGTAAGCTCTTTTTACCCTATGTATTCAAAAGATGAATATCATGAATCAGGTATAGGAGATTCTTACACTGGGTGCAAGGTTAAAGTACATGATATCCAAGTCTCTAAAAACTCTGTAAGTCCATGAAAATTATAATTACTACTGCCTCTTTCTTCTCCAAGCAATATGATATCCTCAAAATTAGACGCCAATGAGAAAATGCAAGTGGATGCTAAGACCCCAGTTGGTTTTACAACTGGGCAATCAAGTTTTAAGTGTTCTTGATGGAATCAGTCAACCTGAGACAGCCCATTTCCTTAGTCATGGAGATGTACTTTTGGAAACAAAAACCTGTAGCAGGCATAAATCAGTCCAAGCCAGTGGCTTTCCAAGAGGGTGTGATTACAAAAGAGACAAAAATTATCATAGCTCAGAAGGGGAAAAGAAAGCAGAACTCATTATCCTTATAAAATATGTCCTTTGATTCTTCCTTCTGCTCTATTGCACACACTGTTTCTTAGGCTATCTAGTTGTCAGTGAGGTCAAGATAATGTAGTATATCACTCATTTTCTTTATATTGGCTTTAGAGAGACAGCCAATATTAGCCATTCCAGTTTCTTTTTATAATAACTACTACTTAAGAAATTCAAGTTTCTCGATGTTGGAAATCATTTAAAGTTCTCTAGTATGCAGCAGTAGCTTCTGCTTGATCTTTATAAGTAGTAGCTTCAAGACATTGCAGGATGATTATATAAGAGGTCATAATGGAAGTCTGTTTTTCTTTGTAACACCCACCAAACATGTAATTATTTGATCACTGTTGACTGTCTAAAGTGCAAATTCCATGAAAGTGTGGGCAACTTACCTGTTCTATTCAGCATTCCACTGCCAGCACCTAGCACAGTGTTAGCACTCAAACAGTATTGATTTGAACGAAGAAATCTATCAGATGAATGATTGCCTGCCCCTCCAATACTCTTCTTATTTCCCACATAACACACACTCTTTTCTCAGGCAGTGTCTTAAAAGAAGAGAAGCAACCAACATTTTTTTTCACTCAAATTTCAGAAATAATTTTTTTGTCCCTTTGTCTTGGATCAGGGGAAGGATTCTATTTTTTCTTTTTACATTACATCATTAATTCTTGTTATTAACTATATCAAATGGGCACTGGGATGGTTCATAATGATGTAATAACAACTCATCTGGCATTCCAGCTCTCACTGTTGTACAATGAGAATGCTTCCAAGTCCCAAATGGGAGAAGGAGCTTCCCAAGTAGGTAAATACCACCTCATGAGACAGTCCAGACAAACAGTCTCATCCCCAAAATTAAGTAAATATGAACAATCTACTATCTCTTAAGTATCTTCTGATGTCTTTTCAGGCAACAGCTACCTGGGGACTGGGAGGTAGGCAGATTAGAAACTAACCTGCCCTGTCCTGTAATTTTGCCAGAAGTCAGACATAACCTAGTTTCTAATCCAGGATAATCTCAGAATAGAACTATATTTGTCTGTATATTACTTACTTATGTCATAATTATCTCCATATTTCATTTGATCTTTGTGAACACCGTGACGTACTAGGCTTCCTAGAGAATAAAGCAAGAGACTTCATACACCATTGCTAAATCTTGTATTTGCTCTGGGAGAAACAGATTTGGAGTGGAAGCTAGGTGAGAAGAAATTTTTGTTTCCTCTCCATCCCACCATCCGCACCCACCTCAGTCCACAGGGTCAATTTCTTTAAAATTTAAGGAGGAACTAGTGCAAAAGAGAGTCCCCCCTCCCCCACTACTATAGGAATTCCAAGTAATCTTAGGCAAGTGAATAAATTCGTAGTGGTACCATTGCTTAAAGCCCAGGTTTTCCTGATTACCCGAACACTGCTTCTTGCTATTGAGAACCAGATCTGAATGGGTGGGAGTTCTTCATCCACTTAGTAACTAGACTTCCTGTACACTGAGATGAAACCAATGTATCTCTTTGTGCTCCCTCTGCTGGTTAGCTGAAAGCTTAATGTGACAGAGCAAAGTGATTCAGAAAATTTTGCAATAAATCAATCATTGTCACTTACTAGATCATAGACGAAAGTTTTAAAAAAATGAATACGAATCATGGAAACTGTGGCATCATATCAGATAATAGCTCATTTAAAGTTAATCCAAATCTGGGAGGAAAGAGGGAGGACCTAGAAGCAAAGGGCATCTAGATATTCCAACAAGCTGCTAGGTTTGTGTTGGGACTCTGGAATGTAATTGAAAGCTTGACAGGAGTAAGAATGATTGATCCCGTTACTGCTCATGCATTCATGTAAGATGATCGCTTTAACAAAACACTCTGCAGTGGTGATTTTGTAAAATGTATTATAATTATAAGGGAACAACATCTGTTTTGGGGACACAAGGTAGAAAAATGCTATCACAGTCATGCAGGGTCAACAAAAAACTGACATTTAAAAATAGTTTCATAAAAAGATTTACAAAAACATATACAGTTCACCCTTGACAATGCAGGGGTTTAGGAGTGTTGACAACTGCATAATCAAAAATTTGCACATAACTTTTGACTCCCCCAATACTTAACTACCAATAGCCTACTGTTTTGTTTTGTTTTTTTTTCTTTTGTAGCAAGAAGGTGTGTTTGCTACCCTTTATTCTTTTTTTAAAAAACCTTTATTTTAAGTTCAGGTATACAAATGTAGGTTTGTTGCACAGGTAAACCTGTGTCACGGGGGTTTGTTGTACAGATTATTTTATCACCCAGGTATTAAGCCTAGTACCCATTAGTTGTTTTTCCTAATCCTCTCCCTCCTCCCATCCTCCAGCCTCTAAAAGGCCCCCATGTGTACTGTTCTCCTCTATGTATCCATGTGTTCGCATCACTTAACTCCCACTTATAAGTGAGAATATCTGGGATTTGATTTTCTGTTCCTGTGTTGGTTTGCTGAGGATAATGGCTTTCATCTTTGTCCATGTCCCTGCAAAGAACATGATCTCATTCATTTTTATGGCTGCATAGCATTCCACAGTGTATATGTACCATATTTTCCTAATCCAGTCTATCACTGATGGACATTTAGGTTGACTCCATGTCTCTGCTATTCTGAATAGTGCTGAAATAAACGTATGCATGCATGTGTATTTATAATAGAATGATTTATATTCCTGTGGGTATACATCCTGTAATGGGATTGCTGGGTCAAATGGTATTTTTGTCTTTAGGTCTTTGAGGAATCACCACGTTGTCTTTCACAATGGCTGAATTAATTTACACTCCCAACAGGGTAAAAGCATTTCTTTTAACTTTTAATAGTAGCTGTTCTCACTGGCATGAGATGGTACCTCATTGTGGTTTTGATTTGCATTTCTCCAATAATCAGTGATGCTGTGCTTTTTTTTCATATGAATTTTGGCCACATGTATATCTTCATGTCCTTTGCCCAACTTTTAATGGGGTTGTTTACTTTTTCCTTGTAAATTTAAGTTCGTTATAGATGCTGGATATTAGACCCGGCCCAATCTATGTGTCTTTAAAGGTGAAATGAGTGTCTTGTATTCAGCATAAAATCAGGTCCTTAAAAAATCCATTCAGTCCTTCAAAAGAATAGTGACGTCTTTAGTTTGGAGAATTTAATCCAATGATATTCAAGGTGATTACTGATAGGTAAGAATTTACTACTGCCATTTTGTTGTTTACCAGTTGTTTTGATAAATCCTTCGTTCCCTTCTCATCTCTTGTTGTTCTCCTTTGTGATTAGATTTTTTTTTTTGAGTGATATGCTTTGTTTTATTTTTTTTGTTTTTTTTTTTGTTTTTTTGTTTTTTGTTTTTTTGTTATTAGGCCTTTGTCAGATGCATAGTTTGCGAAATTTTTCTCCCATTCTGTAGGTTGCCTGCTTACTCTGTTGATAGTGTTTTTAATACTCTCAACAAAGTAAATAGAAGCACTTTAGTTTAATTAGATTCTATTCGTCAATTTTTGCTTTTGTTGCAATTGCTTTTGGCATCTTTGTCAGGAAATCTTTGCATGTGCCTATGTCCTAAACGATACTGGCTAGGTTGTCTTCCAAGGTTTTTATAGTTTTAGGTTTTACATTTAAGTCTTTAATTCATCTTGAGTTAATTTTTGTATATGGTATAAGGAGAGGGTTCAGTTTCAATCTTCTGCATACGGCTAGCTAGTATCTCACATACATTCCAGTTGGGAAACTGGACATAAACCTCTCCATCATGCAACACAGTAAGATCTACAACAGTAGTATGTGTAAAGTGCAATGAAAATGCAAAGAAGAAAGAGATTCAAATAGTCACTATCTTTTTTTTTTTTTTTTTTTTTTTTTGAGACAGAGTCTCTCTGTCACCAGGCTGGAGTGCAGTGGTGTGATCTCGGCTCACTGCAACTTTTGCCTCCCAAGTTCAAGAGATTCTCCTGACTCAGCCTCCCAAGTAGCTGGGACTACTGTCATATGCCACCACACCCAGCTAATTTTTGTATTTTTAGTAGAGATGGGGTTTCACCATGTTGGCCAGGATGGTTTCCATCTCTTGACCTTGTGATCCACCCGCCTCGGCCTCCCAAAGTGCTGGGATTACAGGCGTGAGCCACCACACCCGGCCCATTTTTATATTGATTTAGAATTTATGATTAGCTTGCATATATATTTTTTAAAAATTATCCAAACAATTCTGGTAGATAAACGGGGCTAGTAAATAGTCCCCAATTTATAGGAGAACCAGAGGCTTAGAGCATTTAAGTGACCCAGCAAATGAAATGTACCTTTTATCCTTTTTAAGAAAACCAGAACAAAGTGATCCTATTTTGCTGGTCCCACATTTATTTTCCAAAATTCTCCAGAAATTTCACCTAGTGCCCTCAGATATGTATGACTGAATCACTTTAGCATCAAGAGACATAATCCCTCCAGGTTTGTTGGTGTGAATTCATTTAAAGCAACTTTGCCACTGCTAGGTCAGCAGGTCTTGGTCTGCAGGATACCTTTCCAAGTTTGAAGTCCATGAACAGAACTTACCTAGGCCCTCTATTATCACTTGTTATTCTCTGGTAACTTTACAATGTCTTTTGGCAGTCAGCTTAGCCATCACTCTTCCTTTCCTCTTGACTGGGCTTTAAAATGTCTCCTTTATGTTGAATTTTATCTCCAATTCCCAGACTTTTTTCCCCTCTCTTCTCCAATATCTGACAATAAAATCTCGTAAGAATGGTTGCGCTAATAATAAAATGAAGCAAAATTCTTGGACATGTCACCATTAATTGCTTTCAAATTTTGCCCTTTCTTTACAAAAATTTGTTTCTTTATTTCCTCTTTCAAAACAAACCTGAGTTATTGAACATTTGGGCTGGAATTTCTGCTGAAGAAAAATATTCAGAGGCTCTTGAAGGTGTCCAAGTTTTCAAGGCTTTTTTTTTAAGTAGTAAAACCACTCGTCTGAAAGAAAGAATTCTTCCCCCCACTTAGGTGTTTTTTGTCATGTGCACTGGTGAACAACTTGCATTTAGGGTATGAGTTATATCTGAGGACAAAGAGTCATGGATTCTTTTGCACTATCTTCAGTAATTTAATTAGAAGAGTTTATAGGTCTTTTAATGTAGAATCATAACACCATATGAGAAAACACTGAAATCTGATGATTTTTAAAAGTCGTATATGGATTTGCACATTATTCTCAAGAGAGAAAAATCAAAACTTATTCAAGCTGTACTTTAATCATTCTCTTCATGAATGTCACTGTTAACTTGCACAAAACATTTAAACATTATCTGTTTCGGCCAGGCGCAGTAACTCATGCCTGTAATCCCAGCACTTTGGGAGGCCGAGGTGGGTGGATCACCTGAGGTCTGGAGTTTGAGACCAGCCTGGCCAACATGGTGAAACCCCATCTCTACTAAAAATACAAACATTAGCCAGGAATGGTGGGCACCTGTAATCCCAGCTACTGGGAGGGCTGAGGCAGGAGAATCACTTGAACCCAGGAGGTGGAGGTTGCAGTGAGCCAAGACTGTGCCATTGCACTCCAGCCTGGGCAACAAGAGTGGAACTCCATCTGAAAAAAAAAAAAAAATTATCTGTCTCTTAAGGAAAGCCACCGCCAGTTTTGTGTTTCCAACATCAATGGATTTCAAAAATCAACACAGTAACAATCTCAAGTAACAGGGTTAAGTAACAGGTGTAGGTTCAGAGCTTTTTTTATTGGGCATATCTTATTTGCATCCTCTTCCACTCTGGACTCAACTGAGGAACCTTCCCACAGGGTATGGAATCTGGCTTTCCAAAGAGCCATCGAAGGGCCAGATGACAGAACTGGAAGTGCAGGGGAGTAACTTTGATCGGTGGGAAAAAGGATATGAGAAGATATGGGGACAGTAAGTTGCTTCTTATGAACTGCCCCAAGGCATGAGTCCATACAGCCTGTCCACAGATACCTTGCTTGGATGTACAGACCACTTGCCACATTACCTGCTGGGTTTCCAGGTTCCCTGGGAAGCAGTAGCCACTGCATTGCCCCTTAGCCCTTCCTACCTTTTCTTTCTCGTTACTCTCACATCAGCAAGTAATCTCTGCCTCACACTGTTTTCCAGGGAACTCTGGCTAAAAATACCTATTAACCAGTATATTAAATGTTCATTTCAACCCAGTATAGCTTTTGTGAACCTACTATATGAAAGGCGCTATATTGGATACTATAAGGGAATTAAAGCTGAATAAAATTTAATCCTTGACTTTTGGCACTAATGGTCTAGAAGAGAAGCTAAAACAATTGCATAGGCAGCGTAGCTCTGTAAAACAATTCAGGAGAGTTGGGTTCTAGGTCTGGCTCCATTGGTCGCTGACTGATATTTAATCTTGAGCAAGACATTTACTCTTTCTGGATCTCAGTTCCCTTAGCTGTAAAATACAGGGTTATCTTAGGTAACCTCTAACGTGTCTTCCACAACTAAAATCCTATGATTTTATAAATTTAGTCGAATAGAAGTAAGACTAAAGTGCAATCCACATCCTGTGTGAACCCAGGACTTAAGGATTTGGGAAGCCTTTGGGAAGAATAAGGCATTTGATCTGAGACTTGAAGGATTTGTAAGATTTTGATAGGCAGGGAGCAGATGAGCATTTCAAGCAGAAAGGAAAGCACAAACAAAGAAGTATAAAAGGAAGATTGCAATGTGCATTCAGGAGAGCTGTGAATAGTCCAGTTTGGTTGAAGCAAGGCGTAAATTAAGTTGCCTAAATGAAAGAGGTTGGTAAATTAGAAATGGAAGATGTCGACTGCCACGTTAAAAATTTGAGCTTTAACGGGTATTCATTGACCCAACATATCTATGGAACACCTACTATCAGAGAGTGAGTGAGGTGCTGAGAACATAGAAATAAAGAAAATACAGTTGCTGCCCTCAAGAATCCTCAAGGGGCTTATCAGCCGTGGGCAGGGAAGTGGTAATCACAAGTGAAGCTAGTGTAAAAAATGCTGTAACAAATGAAACTGAAGTGGAGGGAAGGGAAGTGTGGGGCATTTCAAGGTGCAATTAACATAAAAGAGGCAGAGGAGGAGTCAATGATAACAGAAGTAAGGACAATGGGAAAAAAAAAACTGCAGAAGCAGTTTTGTTAACAGAAAGGTGAGTTCATTTTGGATCCTGAATTTGAGGTGCTCCCAGACAACCAGGCAGAAATGTCTAACTGGTAGAAAAATTACTGGCGTGTGGCTAGCTTGAGATGTTGGCGCAAGTGATATGAGTATATTCTGTGAGTGATTCATAGGTCTGGAGAGATGTGTCAAGAAAGAAAACACAGAGAGAAAAGAAGATCAAGGGGAGTAGTTTGGGGGAATGCCCACATTAAACAGTCAGAAAAAGTAGGAGGTGTGGAGCAAGAAGACAGAGTCAAACTATCAGAGATGTTCGATAACCAGCACAAAGGATGTCGAGGGATAAAAGAATTTCAAGGAAGATGAGAGCGGTGAATTAAATCAGAGGCTCCTCAAGCTTAGTGGACCAAATGCATCCAAATCAGTTGAGACATGTATTTAAAATATGGAATTTGTGTCTACATGGATCCTCAAGAAACTGTTAACAAGGATTGCCTTAGGAGAGGAAATGGAAGGAAGCTAAGGGGAAGTGACATGGTTTGGATCTGTGTCCCTGCCAAAATCTCAGGTTAAATTGTAATCTTCAGTGTTGGAGGTGGGGCCTGGTGGGAGGTGATTAGATCATGAGGGGCAGATATCCCCTGTAGTGCTTTTCTCATGATAGTGAGTGAGCTCTCATGAGATCTGGTCATTTAAGAGTGCGTGGCACTTCCCCACCCCCTTCCTCCACGCCTACTTCCCCTTCCCCTTCTGCCATAATTGTAAGTTTCCCGAGGCTTCCCCAGAAGCCAAGTAGATGCCAGCATCATGCTTTCTGTACAGGTTGCATAACTCTGTGCCAAATAAACCTCTTTTCTTTATCAATTACCCAGTCTCAGGTATTTCTCTATAGCTTGTAAAAACAGACTTATACAGGAAGGGTGGATTTAAGTATTGTTTAAATTTTTACCCAATGCATGATTTACCTAACTGAATAAATACATTTAAATTAAAGTTCAAGTGGGAGTTTGGATTTTAATGCTGACAGTAGGTCAAAAGTGACCTCTACCTCAGACCGAAAAGGTGAGAATTTTCAGGAAGGGGGCCCCCAGGAAATAGTATTTTTAAGTTGTCCTGGCAATTTTAATCTGTTGTCAAATTTGAAGACTCCTAGAGTAGATAATTTCTAATGGAACTTCAAGTTCTTAGAATAAAGGTGTTGTGGCTAAGTAGGAAAGGGAAGGTCAATATTTTCATATACAGAGATCATCCAGAAGACTTAAGAGGGCCTTATATCAATGGGATGGCAAGTTTTGGTAGAAGGCTGGAGGCAGCAGAAGTCAGTCTTAAAGGAATGAGGAATAAATAGATGATGAAGAAACAGTGGCAGTGAAGAATATAAGAAAGAAAGGAAGATACTAGTATCTGAGGCATAGCAACATCAAGCAACAAGGTTAGCATTGACTATGTAAGCTAATTGAGGTACTAGTCTGCCAGCTACCAGAAGGGGGCAATAGAGAGCTTTCAGAGCTGCGTGACCTAATGGAGAAATCCCAAGTGAATTGAGCTGTCAATTAAAAGCACGGGATGCAATAAAAAGATTTTGTTTTTTAATTTTTAAAAAAGTGTGAGATGCAGCATAAGACTTGAATCAAGCTTAAAACATAATTAATGCTTAAAACATAATTAATGTAAGAAAATTGAACTAGGGTTGAAGTATAGAAACAAGCAAAGGATTCAGGGAGTCACCGGGAACTAATCAAATTAGCCATGAGTCGTAAGTGCAGACATCAGGCAAGAGCCAGAGTGCTTTAGCAAATTGCCTCATGGGGGACCAGTCTTCCAATGGAACTGGCATCTGGGAAGCACCAGGATTGCTTTGGCTGGCTTTTAAAAAAGCTTATAAATGCAGGAATGGTAAAATGCAATATTTGACAGAAGGAGATACAGGATACAATCCTTAGATTCAGGAAACTAAGAGAGGTATTACTGTTTCCTTTTTTTCTTTGTTTCTAAGGATACAGGAGGCTTGAGATAATTTACATACAGAGGAGAACAAACCTGAGAAAAAGGAAAGGTGGATAGTGCATGAATGTTGGGAAAAATAGAATGATAATTGAATTTTCTTAAAAGATACTGAAAATTCTCAAGTACTTTCTGAAGCAACTGTGTTCAGCAATAATAATTTTGTTTCTGCAATGTGGTGGACTTTGTGCAAGACATTGTGGAATAACTAATCAGAAGGACAAGCTTTACCATTTTCTCAGAGCTTATAATCTTGAAGATGATACAAATTAACATATAATTAAAATAGTGTGATAGAATGATAGAATGAGGCCAGGCACAGTGGCTCATGCCTGTAATCCCAGCACTTTGGGAGGCCAACGCAGGCGGATCACCTGAGGTCAAGTGTTTGAGACTAGCCTGGCCAACATGTTGAAACCCCATCTCTATTAAAAATACAAAAAGTAGCCAGGAGTGGTGGTGGACACCTGTAGTCTTAGCTACTTGGAAGGCTGAGGCTGGAGAATCGCTTGAACCCAGGAGGTGGAGGTTGCAGTGAGCCGAGACTGCGCCATTACATTCTAGCCTGGGCAACAAGAGCGAAACTCTGTCTCAAAAAAAAAAAAAAAAAAAAATACAGTGAGTTAGCTATGTATAATAGCTAATTTTGAGATTTGAGAAAAGTTAGCAAAAGCCTCCTGGAGAAAGTGATGTCTAATTTTAATGTAAAGTTAATAGTGTAGGATCTATCTCTATCTCCATCTCTCTCTCTCTCTATATATATATTTTTTTACCAACTCTCTTCAATACCCAAGATAGTCCCCAAGACAATAAATATCTGGACAATGAATAATCTAGGAACTGAAAGATGAAGACTTCCTGGAAGTCTACATAATCCCCAAACCTTCCCACTATGACCACTGATAAATGTTAGATAAAACATAACAATTATTTCAAACGAATAGCTGAACTTTCTAGAAATCCAAGAACTCCCCAGATATTATGAAATAACTGAAAACAGAGTAACAAGCTCTGTGAGTGCTCAAGAAGTAGAAAGATGATCATGGGGAAGGAATCGCCAGCCTCAGGATCCTGGGAGTTTGGATTTTAATGCTCATACTAGGTAAGAAGAGATGGCAGCACATGTGACAGGCAGAGTTGGAATTCAGATATTGCTACAGAATTAGGAATGTCAAAGTGCTATACACTTAGTGAAAATGTGAGTCAGCAAAGATCTTCCCATTGACCAAAGTTTGTATATCCCTTGTGTATACTCTGTTTTGTTGTTGTTGTTGTTGTTGTTGTTGTTGTTGAGGCATATTTATTGACATGCAAAGATGTTTACAATATACAACTGGGGGGAAGCAAATTACACACGTATTTACAGTATGATCTTGTTTTAGCTTCTTAACCATCAGAAAACCTCAAAGAATATTACCCCATATTTTCACACATAGAAACTTTCATTTCAGCTCAATCAGGGATTATAATTCCCACCATGAGTCTTAGAGAACTCAGCCATAGCCTAAATGTTCTGGGTATGCTTTCTGGTCCATACCAACGACCAGGAATCACTGTAGACTGGCATAGCAGCCTCTTCCAGCTTTGCTGTTTTGTATTGTTGAAGCTGCAACTCTGGGTCTAAATTTCTCCAATTATGTTTATTCTGTCCTGTTAGCTGGTACAAATGCAGAAATGCCCAGTCTTTTCTACTAGTAAAAGATAAAGCCCTTTGGCCTTTCATAGGACACACACGAGAATAAATCATAAATGATAAAAAAAATTAAGGCGTGATTTTGCAAGGGGGAAAAAAGCAATTACCTTTTAAATTCAGGGTATAAAACAATATACAGGACGATTTCAGCTCTTTGGGGAAGATAAAGTACAAATGGACAGAAAACGATACAAAGGACATCGAACAAGTTCCCCTTGCTGATGACTTCAAGTCTCCATCTTACTCACTCAACAAAGTTTGGGGCACCTACTATTTCTGATACTGCCAGATAAAATCCATCTATTCATCTCAGACTTTTCTCCTGACCTCCAGCCAGATGCA
The DNA here is from genome assembly GCF_007565055.1 of Rhinopithecus roxellana. NCBI lineage: Eukaryota > Metazoa > Chordata > Mammalia > Primates > Cercopithecidae > Rhinopithecus > Rhinopithecus roxellana. The sequence goes on along the minus strand of NC_044553.1, from coordinate 139,193,987 downwards.
GCCAAATGTCTAATGGACACATGCATGTGGAGGAAGTTAAGAATTGTAACACCTGGCATGGACATTGTCCATTGCAAAATTAAACCATTTAAACCAGTCTCTGAGCTTTGAAGGCCGTCACCTCAAAATGTCCTTCAGGAGGACTGTAAAGTAGTATGGTGAGATGAGTTCTGGTGTCAGATAAAACAGCTATACCACCTGCCCGCTGTGGGAATCTGTGGGAATCTAGGAAAAAGTATTTACCCTCTCTAATTCTCATGGAGGGTACCCAGACTAATGAGTTCTAATAAAAATACAAGTACCTAGCTCACAGGATCACTGCGAGTAGAGGAAGAAAATAAACTTGCAAAATATGGTGCCAATGCAGTGTCTGACATAGAATAGGCACTCACAAAATGTTTCCACCCTTCTCTTTTGTGAGATGACTTTGACATAAATGAAACTGCCTGACAATTTAAGAGTTATAAATGTAGAAGCAAAATTAAAATTGAACAAATAATACATTTTGTCTGAAATTCTGGGTCATTTCTGTGTTGTGGAATGCGTATCTGATACAGCTGGAATAGGAGAAAGACAGTAGTTTCTCTTACATTAAACAGCCTATAGCAACCCCTCCCTCCTTTATGTAGAGAGCGCACATTTGGCCATGAGTGTGTACGTGCACACACACACACACTCACTCTCTCTCTAGGTATTGTTAGTTATTTGTGTGTGTGTGTATGCCTTACTTCTATAACTAGAATACAAATTGAAGGATGTTTTCTTTTTTGCCATTTTAAGCCGCAGATGGATCTAAGGAGATACTAATGAACAAGTTAGCTTACTTGCAATGAACTGGTTCACTATCTAAAATAAAATGTTAAAAATATGCCAATCTAGACAAGATAAAAATCAACAAACATTTTCAGCCCAAGATATGATATTCATCTGATACCCCCAAAATCGTTTAGCTTAAACCTAGAGCTTGTCACCGGTAACTTTGTGTTAAAGATGCAATGTATAACTCGTACACCATAATAACCAAACATGATACAAGGCTCTTTGGGAATGTATAGCCTGCTAGAGTTTGGAGATGGTTCAAAGTATTCTATCTCTGGTTCATTTTACATTGTTTCAATAATCCCTTTAACTTCCCTGAAAATGCCCATGAGTGTATTATAACTCAGGTGATCAACAACAACAACTGAGACCTTTCTGATATGCTCCTTTATGTTAATAAATATGGCCACACCACTAACAAGATTGGTTTTTGCCTCTTTATGGTTAAAGATAAGTTTTGAGGCTGCCAATGCCTTCATATTGATCGTGTCTCTGGCTGCAGTTGGATTTTCAGACATATTTAAAATTACTTTCAAAACAAGATTTCTAGCTTTGTACTTTCCCGAGGATGGCAAATGAAAAAGCTCTGAAAAGTCACTGGCAACAATGTAGTGATGGACAAAATCAGTAGTCAGTTGCCCCAGTATCGTTAATCTGGATTGCTGTCCAGGTGAGTTCAAAGGAAATGACGTGGTGTCTTTACACATATGCTTAACATGTAATTCAATTTTGTGTTGTCTTTCATCCCCAGAAGGAGGATTTAGAGTAATCCCTCATAAGAAAATTAGTAATTTTCTCATTTCTGTGGAGGGAAAACTAAGCAAGCTTTCAATAAGCGTCATTATACCATTTCATTAATAAACTTGGGCAAATGTGTGAACGTTATGGATACCCATTGCAATCTGTGCTCTTTTATGAACAAGAGGATCAGTAGTTGACTTAAGTAAGCTAACAAGTTTTTAAAATTCCTTAGGGTCCACATAGCATTCCATTTTGCAAGGGCAAGCAAATGGCTTAATCCCATTTACCTCCCTATCCTGATTTGGTGTCTAATCTCATCTATGGTCTGGATGCAAGGGTCAGAACAAAAAGGACACTCAGGGACAGGCTGTGAGCATGAGCAAGTGTTCCTAGAAGGGCAGGCTGTTGCCACAGGCCAAGAATAGGAAATTTCTTCAGCTGAGCCCAGAACAATATATGAAGGAGGGCTTGCCTCAGATGCCTGGGATCTAACCCGAACACTGCTGGAGTTACAGCAGGGCTTTTGGGCCAGATAGTTATGTCAGAACAGTCCTTGCGCTTTTTTTTTTTTTTTTTTTTTTCATTAATTTCTTCCACAGGCTGAGGTCTAACTATCCTGCTCACAGGTTTAGGATTAGGGTCGAAACTAGTATCATCTCCTTCCCAAAACCAGTTCCCAATGACATTCTCTTCCTCCTCTTCCTCAGCCCCAGACCTAGGTTTGCAACTGGCCCCAGCCACAGGCTCCAACTCCTCAGCACTGACCTGGGCACCAATTTCAGGTTTATCGTTCTTAGCACCGGAATGATTACCAGCCTCTTCTGCATTTCAGAACCAGGAACTCATAGTGGCCTCTTCCTCAGCCCAGACCCAGGCATCAATACCAGCCCCATTTTCACAGGTGGAGCTGGAGGACTCATTCCCAGCCTTGGGACTGAAATCTCCAATGGCTTTGCCCAGAGCCTTAGGCTCTGACAGAGCTCCTTCTTTCATCTCAGCAATGACCTTGTTCTTAGACACTGCCTTCATCTCTGCCACTGCATCTGTCAGAGACCCTGGCTTCTCTTTGGCTTTGGCCCAGGTCTTGGCTACAGGCCTAACCACACCAGTAGCCTCCCTGTCTTCTCCAGCTCTAGCTTGTGTAGCAGACTTTTCTCAGTTTTGGCCTGGGCTCTTGGCTTATTCTTAGTCCCAGTCATGGTTTGAAGCCCAGTTATATGGCCCTGTCCCATCTTGGCCTTGGTTCTCAATGCGTCCTAGGTTGATGTCTTAATACTCTTTCACTGGGTTGGGGAGAAACTTGGTAGTAAGAGTTCAAGTCAACTTTCAGTTCAGCCGTCACTATGTTCTCTTTCCAAACATGCAGCCTCTATCAGAGATACAGAGGGCAGAGGCACATTTGGGCTAGGGAAGAGTGATTGTTCCCTAGTGCAGACCTGCTGAAGCTGATGGTCTTCTGACAATCCAAAGCCACCACAGCCACCAGTGGAGATGGACCTTGGATCCAAATGAATAGTTTTTGTTCTCTTTCTTAGTTAACTTCCTAGTGAACAGCTACCTACAGATCTCTACAGGAACCTGGAAAGGAACAGACCTCATCACCACCTATGTCAGCCTGCTCATATAGCAGGGGTCCTCAGGAGATGCTATCCTTCCCACAAAAGAAGAGTCCTCTAGCTAGAGAAGAGTCACAGCTTTCACAGGCCCAGGGCCCAGGTCATCAGCCTCCCCATCCTCTCCTTTGCTCTCCTCTGGCTGCTCCTCACTTGGATTCCCACTGCTTTCCCCACAATCTGAATGGCAAAGAGGCATCCCGCCCTCCATGCCACTGCATCAAACTCAATATTCTATTTTTTAAAAAGCCTTCTTGAGAATCTGGAACCATGCACCTGCCCATAAACTTGCGTGTTTTGGTTGGCATTTAAACTACTGGATGGCTGAGACACCTCCCAAGCTGAGATCGTATCATAAAATATATCCCTGAGCAGTGAAATACCTGATGTTGCTGTTGGAAACAAATGTGGAACTCCCCGTAAGCCATTTTCTCAATGATAAATGAGTTTATAATCCTAAATTATAAAATAAAATGTAACAATTCACCATGAAAGAGCCATTAAGATCTCACAATTATCAAACTGACACCCCCAAGAATTACAGGGAATAGAATGATTTCAAAGTGACTGTAAAATGAATTTGTTTAAAATAATTCAAGACGTAAAAGATATGATCAAAACCACAAAAAGGAACAGATATATGAAACCGAACAGACAACTGAAATATAACAGAAAGGGATTAGACAGAAGAGTAGTTAACTGAAGAATAGTGGCCTGGAAATGTGTGTAAAGCTAAGAAATTAGATAAAATGTAGCACAGAGCGATATCATATTAGAAAACACAAAAGAGAAGTTAAAAGGCAAGAATGAAAGATGGAGGATCCAACTTACATCTAATAGGACTCACATGAGAAAAGAATAGAAAAAATGAGGACAGACAATATTATAGAGATAAGGGCTAAGAACTTCTCATTCAAAATAGAACAATGAATTCAAAGCAGGGTAAACAAAAATTCATCAACATCTACACACATTACAGTAAAACTGTTAAACTTTAAGACAAAGAGACCTTAAAAGCAAGTAAAAGTCAAAGATGAAAGCATCAAGAGAAAGATAACTGAGCTGGTGGCAGATTTCTTAACAGCAAGAGAGGGTACAAAACAATAGAATTCTATCTTAATCCCTGCGTGGGGATAGAAGGAAAAAGTGGAGAGTGGCAGAGCTTTAACTGTTTCTGTGACATTTTATTTATTTAAAAAATAAAAGAGAAAGCTAAGTTAAAGCCAATTGTTAACTTCTGGTTAATTCTGATGGTAGCACATAATTATCTGTATTGCTATTTTTGTGCTTTCATATGCATTAAGGATGGGTAAGGGTTAATTATAGAAATAAAAAGAGTGGAAATAAAGAACGTCCCCATAAAAAGGAATAGCTTGTGGAAGCAATAAGAGCAGCAGAGTGAATGGCTCATTCTAGGATGTAAAAATAGTTCGAAGTGACTGAAATAAAATTCTAGAATATAAAAATAGTTCAAAGTGGCTGAAATAATAGAAGTGACTGAAGTGGAGGGAAGCTAGTAAAGGATCTGCCTGAAAAGAGAAGCAAGCAGGGCCAGATCGCGGGGCCTTCATAAACCATGCGAAGAGTCTGAAATTTTCTGAAGAGCAATGGAAGCCAATAACGTATTTTACTCAAGAGACCGAGACCCCATCCGCAGTACAGGCTGATCACCCTGACTGCTGTGTTTAGCAAAAACAAAAGAAACTGCATTTCCATTCAGGTGGAAAAAAAATGTTAGTGGTGAGAACTCAGATGAAAACAAATGAAATGGAGACAGATTCAAGATATATTTAGACTAGTAATAATTAACAACGGATTTGATATTAGGGATGAGTGAGAAGAAAGTATCAAGAATAAACATATGTGTCTGTCTTTAAATACTGATTTTATGTTTTTAGTTTTTCTCTTATTTTTAATTAGCGCATATTTTTGGAATATGGTATGCTGTTGTGATACATGTATACGTTGTGTAATGATCAAATCAGAGTAATTTGCAAACCCATCACCTCAAACATTTATTATTTCTTTGTGGTGAGAACATTCAACATCATCTCTTCTAGCTATTTGGAAATATACAATACATTATTGTTAACATAGCCACCCTACTGTGCAATAGAACATCAGAATTCCTCCTACCTAACTGTGACTTTATACCTGTTGACCAGCCTCTCCTCATTTCTTCCTCCCCCTACCCTCTGCACAGCCTTTGGTAACCACTATTCTACTCTCTGCTTCTATGAGATCAATGTCGTTAGACTCCACATATGCCTGATTCTTCTATGAGATCAATGTTGTTAGACTCCTCATATGCATGAGATCATGCAGCATTTGTCTTTCTGTGTCTGGCCAATTTCACTTAACATGATGTCCTCTAGGTTCATCCATGTTGTTGCAGGTGACTGTGCTGTTTTGAGTATCTGGGTAACTGATGGATCCATTCACTGAGATGGGTATACAGATAGTTTTGGCCAAGAAGATAATAGTGTCACCTTTGGAAATGTTAAATATAAGGAGTCTGTATGATATTTAAGTGGGCAAATGGATGAAATAAGTTTAGTGCTCAGAAAAGAGACCCGGCTTAGAGATCTGAAATTAAACTTCATTAGAATCTCATTAGATGTATGAATGGGAGTAGGTGAGGCTGGAGAAGTGTGGCATGAGATAAGAACCTCAAAACCATCCAGCATCATTTAAATGACAGGTAGAGGAACAAAGAGAAGCTGGTACAGAAAGGCAGATGTGCAAACAGAGAAGACGAAAAAGAAAATGGGTATGGCAGCCACAGAGATGCACCACTCAGATCTCCCTCCAGGAAACAGCTTTCTGTGTAACTGTCAGGAGGCAGTTAGCTGCCAGCCTCCATCTGCAGCACCTGCAGGAATTGTCACAGTGTTTTAACCAAGGCTCTACTATTCCTGGGAAGCCCACAGCCCAGGGCTGAGCAAGGTAGTGGTGCTAGAGCCTGGCCTCTATGCCCAATGTGGGTTCCTCTAACAGGCAGTCTTTGCTCTGGAGCTCCCCATTGGTTTGGCCAAGACTTTGTCAGGTCTGTAGCACAGTCTGGGGCTCTCCCTCTTTATCTTTCACAGATGTTATCTTTCAATGAACCACTTGCACTCCTAATTCTGTCTCAGCATCTGCTTCACAGAATAACTGAACTGATACAGTTGGTACTGGAATTGGTCTGAGAAAGCAGGAGGTAAAATGGGGTTTGGGAGCAGATCACTTCCTGAAAGCTGGTAATGAGGATCCCATTCTGGGTGGCACAGGGGGCACAGATAGTCTGTAGCACAAGGTGGCAGTCCAATTACTAAATCTTTAATCAATGATGGCTTGGAAAAAAGTTCTGGGTGAGAACTTTCCTGGCCTGTGCAATGTTCATGCTTTAGAAAAGTGCGTGCATGTGTGTGTGTGTGTGTGTGTGTGTGTGTGTGTGTGTGTGTTAGAGGGATGTTGAGGAGGAGGCAAGGAAGATGAAGGAAAACAATGAATACAAGGATGAAGGAATTAGCTGGATTTTGGTTGAGTCTGAAGCTACTACAGACAGTTAATGCTGAGATAAAGTTGACAGCAACTGACAAACAATTGAACACTGTATGAGAAGGCCTATATCTGGTCCAGGGGAATATTAGACAGAGCTGAAGACTAAACTCAGAACTTATAGTTCAGAGTTATACTTTTGTTTATATCTAAGAAAATGGACAAATAAGTTGTGATTTTTTCATTGAATTGAATACTGTAGAAAGATTGCTTTGCCCATGTATCAGTTAACATAGAAATCTGGCAACTTGGAATAGGGCCTGAGCAGGACTTTGCAGCACCAGGCTGTGGTACAAGCAGCCCTGCCTCTTGGGCCATATGATCTAATAGACTCTATTGTGTTGGAAGAGTGAAAAGTGAAAAAAGAGGTAGTGTGGTGTGGAGTTTATGGCAAGCCTTCATAGAAGAATCAAAATATAGTACTCTGGAGTTCTAGAGTGAGGCCACACCATCTGCAGTGCAGAAAAACACCTCTTGGGGTGCTACTGAGCCCTGTTTGAGACTGAATATTTGACCATGGAAACCAGTAACTATGCATTCTAGACTGCCCCTTGTGAGCTGAGCTCTGTGGAACACATTAAGTGAGAATGTCATGCAGACTCAGCAGCAATTTGTCTAGTGGAAAGTGGTATACCAGTGATCAAACCTGAGCAGTACAACAGGGATCACATGGCCACTTTATGACACATTGAGCCATTTCTTCCTGGAAGGACCTGTGAATTATTGTCATGGTAGTAAACATTTATTCTAGATAACTGTTTGCCTTTCTTACCTACACAGGCAGCACTACTAGCTGGAGGATTTGAAAGTGAGCCACAGACATAGAATTCCATATAACTCAGCATCCGACCATGAGAGACACACTTCACAGAGGAGGAGACGAGTGAGCCTGTGACCATGGGATCCTCTGGTTTTATCACATACCACAGAATCCAGAGGCAGGTAGCTCTACAGAGCAATGCAAAGGCACAACTGCAATGCCAATTTGTAGGCAATTGCTTACATCATGGCATCTGCCATGATGGGGTATCATTATGCAGGTTAGACACTGAATCATAAACCTCTATATGGATGTTATCCCATTTAGGAAGAATATATGGGTCTGGGAACCATTGGGCAGAAGCAGGAGAGAGTCCACTTATCACATTCAATGATTCACTGAAAGAGTCTGTGTTTCCTCTTTCTATAATACTAGGCTCTGTGGAGAACTCAGGCTATGATTGCCACTTGGGCATTCAGGAATTCTTGTATACAGAGAACAGCAGGCTGAACGAGGAGTCAATATCTTCTTAGGAGTAACTGACCCTGATCAGGAGGAAGAAGTAGGGCTGCTTTTACACAATGAGGACAGGGAGAAATATATTTGGAACTCAGATGATCCAGTTGGACATACTTGCTCAATTGTGACTATAGACCAAAAAGTGCGATAATCCCAGCCTAAGAAAAGTGTGGTTACTATGGGTTCAGGCCCTCAAAAATGGAAGCTTTGATCATATCAGCAGACAAGTCATCAAGACCAGCAGAGGTGAAAGCTGAGGGGGAATTTAAAATGAACAGTGGAAGAGGGATGATAAGTACCAATTGTGATCCCAGACAGACCAACTGCAGCAATAGGGGTCAGACTGCTCCCTAAGTTACCTCTTTCAAGTTTCTCCTCAGGAAGACAGGTCCACTGGAATCCTGGATAATCTGTTTCCCAAATGTATGTGGGAGAAGCAGATCTATATTGCGCAAGGGGTGGGCTGTGGCTCTTGTGGAAGTGAGGGCTCCGTTTAAGAATGCACTTGCTGTTAAGCTGCAAGGAGTGCAGTTGGCACACCTAAACAGCTCCGTATCCTCCCCATTATGCAACAGCAGCCCTGCCTCCTGTGCTGCTCAGAAGACCTGAACTAAGGCACCAGGCAATCAAGGAGCGTGATGTGGAGAAAACCAAGGGAAGCAGTCAGCAGTGACAAAAGCTACTGAGCATTCAACTTAGGAAAGGATCTAAAATGTTCTTTGGATTTTGCAACAAAGGTTATTAACATGACTTTGGCAAGACCTTTTTCAGTTGAGTAATGGGGGCAAAAGCCAGATTGCACCAAGCTAAATGGTGAATGGGGAGTAAAAAAATCAGAAGAGTTTGAACATTTAGCTGTGAAGGGAAGGATAAAGGCAGGGAAGGAGTGGTAGGTGGATGCAAATGTGAGAACTATGGAGTGAAATTTTTTTAGAGGAAAGACACTTGAGTGTGTTTAGATAGCTGTGAAAAGCATCTGAGAGAGTAGAAGAGGGAGAAAAAAGTCAACATAGGGTGAGGAAACCAAAAGAACATGGATATAGGTGGAGGGACTCATCTTGTATTGCTACAAAAGTGGAGAAGAAAAGGATGGGTGTAGATGCTTTTAAATGAAATACTTCATTTGTGTTGCTTTGTTTTAATAGTCAAGTTCTTTGAGAATCCCTATATCATAAATTTGTTTTCTTCAAAATATGTGACAAACAATAACCTCCCATAGTCTTACTCTGCGGAATGGGGAAGATTGTCTCTGAATAAGGAGGAGCTCCATGAACATTTGAACAATGAATTCCTTGGTCTTCCTAACAGTTCTCTGAAATAGGGCAGGACCATCTTATGGTTTTCTTTTGATAGATACAAAAGCTAAGACACAGAATGATTAAGTGCCTTGCTAAGATGCTTAGGACTTATGGAAGGTCTCCTGACTTCCACTGTCCATTTCTATTTACCACTCTTACTGTGTAAGCAGTCCTTTCACATAGTCATGCAGTAATTTCCCTGAATTCAGTGGAAAACTGTCCTCTGCTCTTCACCACGACTTTTAGCTGACATAGCTTTATACCAGATATTTTTCCTCTCTATTTTGCTGCTGTTGATAGTGAAGATATTGGATACAATACAAAAAGAAAGCACAATCTCTCCAAGCCACCCTATTTTTTTGGTCATGAAATACATACTTTCTGTAAAGTGCCAACTTTCTTATGAGTAAAAGGAATCCTTCATAAGTACATTAGACCTTCTATAATCACACAGAACTGAATCAGACAGAGCCTTAAAAGATTCTTTCATGCTTCGTAAAGCACATTTCAGAGCTTCTGGCTTTGTTTTAGATTCCAGGGATTGAGGGTGGTTGTGAAATGGCAATGTGGTTATGCTACATAAGGCCAACCAAGCATTAAATACGGGCATCTGGAGGGTTTGGCAACACTAACAGGCTTTTCGGCCAAACCCTGATACAGAACAGATAAATCCTTACAGATTTATGGGCTCTACTGGCACAGAGACCCCCTAGTTAGAATTTCAGTCCCTTTACCCTACTGGGAATGAATATATCTGGAAGAAGATAAGAACTCTTGGAAGTCTTTAAAATGTCCCCTTTGAAAAGTAGACAAGTGTTGCTCTTCCTAATAAAGCTGCACAACCCTGATGCCAAACAGCTGCTGGATGGTCCCTGCATGGAAGCTTGCCCTCCACAAATTGATAGAATGCTCACACCGAGGGTTAAATCAGGCCGCATCTGACAGGCTCTCAGACATACTACCGGTAATAGTTAGTAATAGTAGCTAACCTGTGATCAAGGCGTATTCTGTTACATCATGCTACCAGCATTAGCTCATGAGCTCCGTATAATCACTCAGTGTGGGGAGAGCAGATTTTACAGATCTTACTAGTTTGTTCATTCTGTGAATTGTGTAAATAGAATGTCCCACACAGGGTGATGGTAGGAGATAAGAATTAGACCACACTTCTTCTGCCTCCACATCTAAAGCAGGTTGGGGAAAAATAACTGAGAAGTAAGCTCTGGTAAACATAAGGTGAAGAATAATTTACGTCTCTCATGTAAACATTTTCCAATTCACAGCAAATTTTCTTCCTTGGCACGTTGGTTACATTTGTTAATGGAGATTAAAAAATAAGGTATATAAGCCAACATTATTATAAGAAACATCGATAGAAATAGGATATTGTTAGAATTGTTCTTCAGCTTCCTTATAACAGAGAAAAGCCCTTTGCATGAATATTGACTCATAAAAGAGTTATGAATTATGGCTTCATGCATTGCTATTAAGTCACCACTTTCTAGAAATGTTGCCTAAGATTGCCATGAGATCCAGAAGGGATAAATGCATAGTGTTCCTCTGCCAACTGGCTAGAAACAGCCTCCTTCACAAGACAGGAACTCTTAAAACCTTTTGACATGGGAAAGTAGTTTTGTAGCTCTAAGCCTCTGAGAATAAATACACAGATTTTTTGATGTTCAGATTTTTGTATCTAAGGTATAAGGTATTGGAGCATGGAATGGGGCTGCTGTCTACATTGGTGTGTTAGAAATGAACCTGTCCAAAAATTGCTGCAAGCTTTAGCCAGGCCTGTTTACATCTGTTTTCCCTTTGGGTCACTTGTCTCATTGCCCATACTCTTTGTCACCCTACAATGTGGATGAAACTTGAAAACATTATGCTAAGTGAAAGAAGTCAGATACAAAGGTCACATATGGTAGGATTCTGTTTACATAAAATATCCAGAATAGGTAAACCCATAGGGACGGAGAGCAGATTCCTGGTTTCCAGGGGCTAGGAGGAGTGGGGAATGGGGAATGACTGCTTAATCAGCACGAGCTCCCCTTTGAGATGATGATAATATCTTGGAACTAGATACAGGTGACGACTGTACACCATCGTGAATGTGCTAAATGCCACTGAAGGGCAGGTATACTTGAAAATGGTTAATTTTATGTTGCGTGAATTTCACATCAATTGAGAGAGGAGGAGGGGAGGGAGAGGGAGAGAGAGAGAAAATAGACCAGATTTAGGAAGATAGCTATGGAATAGTAGAAGGAGCTTTGCATTTAGAGTTAGGAGACATGAATTTGAATTCTGACTCTTTCACTTACTGGCTGTGACATAAAAGTAAAAAAAGATGACATTTCTGGGTCTCAGTTTCTGTATCTAACTGAGAGTCAAACACTTCCCAAGGAAGACCACTGTGAGCACTGAGATATTATATGTGAAGACATAGCATGGGTCTAGGCACAAAGTTGATACAAACACATAACTAAGCCAAAAACTCCACAGAACAATGATAGGTTTTTTTTAAGGTAATACAAAAAAACAAAAACAAAAACCCATGTAATTTATGTTATAGCTAAAACTGTTAAAATGTAATGAAAATAACTTGCATTAATAACTCACAATAGATAAAAATCATGGCAATTTTCATAAATCCAAACACTGCAGAACTAGGTGTTTTGTAATCATAGTTTATACTTCATTTATCTGGCTTCAAGGTATGAATTTAAATCTAAAAATTTGTGTTAAGGAAATTTCTTCCCTCTAGTACTATGTATAGTAACCACATCAAGTTACTATATTTCATCATCTTAAGAGGCACATATTTTAAAATTTTTAATATCTCAGGAACCAGGAATCCATTGATCAAAAGTGTCGCTGGATCCCCCTAAGGAAGTATAGTGGAAGAGTACACCACTACAAGCATTATTAGTTAATGTTCCCAATCGTTCCTAAAGGGGACCTGTGGCCATTTGCCAAAGTAACTGTCAACTAGTAAACAGAAATCCAAGATTTCTTAAAGATTATTGGATACAAGGTTTGAGCTTATATTGATAGGACTATATCCCAGGATAAATTGCAGATATTAGTGTCAATTTGAAAGACTTAAAGGATGCAGAATGGTGGCTGCTTTATATCCTCATTCAATTCACCTATCTGCCCTCTATAAGAAACAAAACCAACAAAAACCCTAAACAAATAGATTAAGGTGAATGACGATGGACTTTAACAAATTTAACCAATAGGTAGGTTCTATCATAGCTGCTGTGCCAGATATGTCTTCATTGGAACACATCAGCACACCTTCTAGCACCTTCTATGTGATTATCGATCTGGTGAATGTGTTCTCTTCTTCATGCCTATCAATAGGGAGAATCAAAAGTAGTAAACCTTTATCTAGGAACAATAGCAATACTGATTCACTGCTTTGCCCCGGGGGCTCCATTTGATAAGAGTTTGCGGGGACGGATAGTCTGGACATTACATACATCCTTGTACTGGTCTGCTACCTGATGATATGCTAATTAGAGTTGGTGGGCAAAAAGTAGAAAGAAGCCTAGATATTCTAGTAAGAAATCTGAAGGTCAGGGGGTAGCAGATAAATCCCACAAAGATTCAGGGACCTCTTCCATTAGCAACATGCTTATTCTGGGGCATTCTAAAAAATCTCTTCTGGCCAGGTGTGGTGGCTCACACCTGTAATCCCACCACTTTGGGAGGCCAAGGCAGGTGGGTCATTTGAAGTCAGGAGTTCAAGACCAGCCTGGCCACCTGTCTCTACTAAAAATACAAAAATTAGCCAGGCGGTAGTGGTACGCACCTGTAATCCCAGCTACTTGGGAGGCTGAGGCAGGATAATTGCTTGACTATCTGGGAGGCAGAAGGTTGCCATGAGCCAAGCTAATGCCAGCCAAAAAAAAAAAAAAAAAAAGAACTACGGCTGCACTACAGTCTGGGTGACAGAGTGAGACCCTGTCTCAAAAAAAAAAAAAAAAAGAAAAAAAAATCCCTTCTAAGGAATAGGACACATAGGTGTATCTTGCCCTTTCTATATTTTACAAAGAAGTGCAGCACTTGCTGGCATCTTGGCTTTTGGCAGCAGGTGTAACCCATTTTCCCATTTATCACATAACTCAGAAGGCTGCCGGTTTCAGGTAGGACCTACAAGAGTCTATAACAGACTCAGGCTGAAATACCAGCTTCCCTGCCATGTGGGCCACACAGCTCAGCCCAGCAGGTCTTACAACACTACAGATATCCATCCTGGACAAGGATGTTCTGTAGATTCGCCAACAGGTCCCAAGAAGAGAATCAAATCTCAGGCTCTTAAGCTTTTGGAGCAAGGATCTCCCTTCTGAAGGACAGAAATACTCTTTTTTTTTGAGACAGAGTCTCACTCTATCACCCAGGCTGGAGTGCAGTGGCCGGATCTCGGCACACTGCAAACTCCACCTCCCAGGTTTACGCCATTCTCCTGCCTCAGCCTCCCGAGTAGCTGGGACTACAGGCACCCGCCACCACGCCCGACTAATTTTTTGTATTTTTTAGCAGAGACGGGGTTTCACTGTGTTAGCCAGGATGGTCTCGATCTTTTGACCTCGTCATCCACCTGTCTCGGCCTCCCAAAGTGCTGGGATTACAGGCTTGAGCCACCGCACCCGGCCAGAAATACTCTTTATGTGAAAAATAATTCCTGACATGCTATTCTGTCCTAGTAGAGACTGAGATCTCTTCAATGGGACACCAAGTGACTCTGTGACTACAGCTGCCCATTGTGAATTGGGTATCATCAGTTCTACTGAGTCATAAAATAAGGTGAGCACAGCAGCAATTAATTTTATTATAAAAATTTTACATTCTGCATCAAGAAAGTCTAGAAAGGGAAGGTAAATTCATGAATAGGTGGTCTAGACTCCCACTTCACTTATCTCTGCTGCAGTCTCACTGAAACTGGCTTCATGGAGAGCTCCATATGACCACTTGATTGAGTTCATAGGTTGGTGTCTGCTTTACAGATTGGCACAAGCTAATGCCAACCAAAAAAATGAACTACTGCTGCATTACGGCCCCACTCAAGGGTGGCCCTAAAGGATAGTGGTGAAAGGAAATCTTCACAGTCAGTTGATCTGTGAGCATTACAGCAATCATTCTCTTTGTATGAAGGGAGAAAGAACCGTGGCAATGGTATACATGGAATACAAAGAAGTAGCAAGTAACTTACCTGGTTGACCACTGGCCTAGAAAGAATACTATTGGAAAATAGAGAACAAGAAAGTCTAGGAAACAAATATGGATGTATCTATGGGAGTGGGAACAAATTCTGTCTACCTTTGTGTCTCACGTTAATGCTCATCAGAGAGTATCCACTGATTACTCTGGTTTATGGCAAATCTCAACACCCAAGTAGACTAGATGACTCATTTTATAAATGCCATCCAGTTTTGGGGAAATGAACATGAATGAAGTGGCCATGGTGACAGGAATGGAAGCCAAGCATGGACCCAATGGCTTGGGATCCTTTTCATCAAGTCTAATCAAAATACTTCTCCTGTGAATGACAAACCTTTCTGCAGTATAGTCCAATGCTGCACCCTTGATAAGGCACATTTATTTAAAGAGAACAGCCAGACATTTGGTGGCAGTTTGATTATACTGGACCCTTTCCACCCTGTAAGAAATAGTAATTCATTTAAAACATCATGGTTACTTTGTATTTGGCCTTCTCTGACCTCCACCAGCACCACCATTCAAGGGTTTATAAAATGCCTGATCTACCAGTATGAAAACGTATACAGCATTGCCTTAACCAAGGGATGCATTTCATGGCAGAGAAGGTGCAACAAAGGGCATATGAACACTATATCCATTAGTCTCACTATGTACCCTGTCATGAAGAACCAGACTGCCTATGAGAATGGTGGAATGAATTAAAGACTCAGCTAAGGTGCCATCTTGGGGACAAAGCCCTGCAGGATTGGGGATCTGACCTAAGAAAGAGTATGAGCTGAATCAATAGCCAACATATGCTATTGTGTTCTATGTAGCTATGATACATGTGTCTGAAGACCCAGGGGCAATGGTAGAATTGGTTTGTCTCACCATCACCCCAGTAACCTGACATTCCAATTTTGAGCTTCCTGTGTCTATTCCTGCCCAATTAAAGGTACTAGTTCCTAAGTAGAAAGATTACTTCTTCCAAGTAAAAAATACAGGGAGCTTAATACTATAATGACCACCTGGTCGTTTGGGCTCCTCATGCTAGTGGACAAATAGGTAAATAAAGGAGTTTCTCTTTTGAGGAATATTAAGACCTCTTTACCATGAGAAGCTAGGGCAGTTGCTACACATTAGGAAGAGTGAGGAGTGTGTCTAGGATGCAGGGAATTCACTGGGGCATCTCTTGGTTCTTTTGAGCCGATGGATAATGGTGAAGGAGAAAACACAGCAGCTATATATGACAAGAACAAGGCAACTAAGCTTTCAGAACCCTTGGAGCTGAAGTCTGGGTCTTTCCATCAGGCAATCAACTCAACCAGTCAGAGTGCTGGGCAAGGGTGAGACAAATCTAGGATTGGAGTCAAAGACAGACGAGGGCTATCAATGGCATCCTTAAGATCAGCTGCAGCAGGGCAGACTAGTTTATTTCACAAACCCTCTTGCATTATGTCTTTGCCAAGACTGCATCTTGAAGGAATCTCTGTGGAAGACGGGGCTTGTATCCCCCTTTCTTGTAAAAAAAAAAAAATAAGTAAGGACATCTCATTCTTACAAAATCAGAGGCCCTGTATTTTATTATGGGAGCCAGACATAATGAAAAGTTTGGGCAGATCTGAGTTGTGCAAAGGCTAACCGACCCTGGATACCTGTTATACATCATTTTAGATTCTCTCAGCATGCCTCTTATACTAGCCCTGCTGCAGCTACCAGTTCTGTATGAGCTCTGACTAGCTTCAGACAGGTAAAACTCAACAGTACTGCATCTCAGCCCTGCACCACACACCTCTCATCTCCCACCCGGGGACTTTTTTTGTTAATATCAGGAAATTCTGTCATCACCCAGGCACAAGAAACCTGGAAGGTCAGTACAATTAACTCCCTGACTCATGGAAGCCAAGAACTGATGGATAGATGTTTTATCTTTCCTCCTTCCTAAAGCAAGGGTCCTGAGATGCAAGTCATCTGAATTCTCAGGTGGTCTCAGGGGTTTCAGCAACCATTTGTTTCTAGCAGCAGCAAACTCTCCCTTTCTCCCCGCTTCACTTCCCCATCCTACCTTCCGTTCCTGGAATCATACTCCCCAACAAGAATTCTCACATGGGCTCTCTTTCTGGAGAATTCAGGCTAAGATATCACTGACTCCTCTTTTTTACTCAAAGTTCCACATAGTCTGTTAGAAAATCCTGTTGGATTTACCTCCAAAATAAGCCCAGGAAATTTCTTACCACATTCCCTGCAATTAAACTGGTTCAAGCCAGTATCATCTCTCACCTGATTAAGAAACATAGTAGCCAGGGTGATCCTACTAAAATGTAAGTCAGACCAGAGCCGGGTGGGGTGGCTTACACTTGTAATCCCAGCATTTTGGGAGGCTGAGGCGGCCAGATCCCCTGAGGTAAGGAGTTCGAGACCAGCCTGACCAACATGGTGAAGACCCATCTATACTAAAAATACAAAAATTATCCAGGTATGGTGGCACATGCCTGTAATCCCATCTTCTAGGGAGGCTGAGGCAGGAGAATTGCTTGAACCCGGAGGTGCAGGTTGCAGAGAGTCCAGATCGCACCACTGCACTCTAGCCTGGGCAACAGAGCGAGACTCCGTCTCAAAAAAAAAAAAAAAAAGTAAGTCAGGTGTTGCTTTTGTGTGTATGTGGCTCAAAATCCTTAATAGCTTCTTATCTTACTCCAGATAAGAAGTGGTCAATAAATACTTATTTAAAATATAAAAAAGGAAAGAAGGGAGAACATTTTACAATAAAATGCCACCTGTTTAGAGGTAGTATTTCTGGTCATCTCAAATCTGTAGACCATGTCCACAAACCCAGAAATAACTGCAAAGGGTGTTGAGACAGAAATACTGCCATCGTAAAACATCGTGAAAAAAGAGAATCTAAGGACGGGCATAAATGAGATACTCTTCCATGAAAAAACTGAAGACTTTCTCATGGAAGAAATAAGTAAGGACATCTCATTCTTACAAAATCAGAGGCCCTGTATTTTATTATGGGAGCCAGACATAATGAAAAGTTTGGGCAGATCTGAGTTGTGCAAAGGCTAACCGACCCTGGATACCTGTTATACATCATTTTAGATTCTCTCAGCATGCCTCTTATACTAGCCCTGCTGCAGCTACCAGTTCTGTATGAGCTCTGACTAGCTTCAGACAGGTAAAACTCAACAGTACTGCATCTCAGCCCTGCACCACACACCTCTCATCTCCCACCCCGGGGACTTTTTTTGTTAATATCAGGAAATTCTGTCATCACCCAGGCACAAGAAACCTGGAAGGTCAGTACAATTAACTCCCTGACTCATGGAAGCCAAGAACTGATGGATAGATGTTTTATCTTTCCTCCTTCCTAAAGCAAGGGTCCTGAGATGCAAGTCATCTGAATTCTCAGGTGGTCTCAGGGGTTTCAGCAACCATTTGTTTCTAGCAGCAGCAAACTCTCCCTTAGATCCTCTTTATTCTCATGTATAAAGCCCTTCCCTAAAAGTAGCTTTCTAGTTTCTTGGCTTAAAAAAAGATTGAAATAAAAAAATATAAAGTGACAGTACCTGGCAATAAGAGGAGACAATTTCAGTCTCCTCTCTGGAGTTGCATAATTATGAGAACACATAGGCATGGGTAAGATTAAGTTAATGCCTACAAAATATAAGCCAAAAGCTTCATGTATCATATAAATACAGAGATCATGTTTTCTGAAAGAAAAATTTGGACATAAGGAAGCTCTTTCCAGGTGCACAAGTAATGTGGGAAGTTTAGATTAAAATGATGATGAAATATTTGAACTTCTGGAACATTCTCATGGAAGTCTTTTCAATGGGGCTGTGCCATAAAAATCCAGGGTACATATACCTGTCACCTCATATAAGAGAACAATACTTATAAGATGTCTTAAAAATCACAAGTGCCAGTTTTGGAATCAAAAAATTGTTTTGAAAATTTCTGGAATACCCTAAATGTTCTTAAAGGTTCACACAGAAATGAAGTCAAGTAAGTAGGGTCTGACATCTAAATGGAACACTTTAAAACTCAATCTGTAATTTTCAACAAATGGGACCATTTTGCTCATTCTTAAAATTTTCAAATGCTATTTTTTAATTAATGTAATGAAAGGCAGAGAGTAATTAAGTATGTTGACCAGCTTCAGTAAAAATGGAAACAGAGTCAGTATGAAGAATTTAACATCATGTAGTAGGCATTAGAAACTTGAAAAAAATCTGTCAACTATTGACTTGAAAAAGTGGCAACATTCAGTGAACTTCTGTGTGAAGAGCCTATCATGGGACAGGCTAAGTGTGAGCCATAAAGAAAGTAATCACCATAATAATATATTCAGAAGAAAAACCATCACATTCAAAGGTGTTGCAGGCTGAAAGAGTGAGGATCGTGATCAACTCACTATTCCGCTGGAGGCTATATGGGTAAACAGCAAACTGCTCTCATAAATGCAGAATGTTGGCAAACTGACAAACTGCATCTGCCACCCAGAAGGGATGCCGAGGGCAGTCACACTCCAAGAGCAGTGTTTCTTGCAATTAGGCACGTCTGAAGCCTGTTAGTAACAATATGAACCTGTGATCAATTACGCAGCCAACCAATCGTTACCTCCTCCTCCCTGCTCTTGCTACCCAATAAATACGAAGGGCTGTGGAAGCTCAGGGGCTGCCTTTGCTCACTAGAAGCAGAGATCGCTCTTCTTCCCCTGGACCCGTCCTTTAAAACAGTTTCTTTGGTCTTACGTTTTCGTTTCTGTGTTCCTTCCTTTGTTCAGTCTCATAATGACCGTCTCAAGTAGTAACAGTAGTAACTGTGGTAATGACGGTCTCAAGTAGTAACAGTAGTAACTGTGGTAATGACGGTCTCAAGTAGTAACAGTAGTAACTGTCGTAATGATGGTCTCAAGTAGTAACTAACTGTGCCAGCTTGCCACACAAAGGTCAGGCGATTTTCATTTATTGTTAAAATATATCTGTTAGGGTTGTTTGTAATAGAATACAAAGATTGAGTCATAGTGAGTACACTTACAAAATGCCAAATTATTCCAAAGCAGAATTTCTTAACTTGTGAGGGGTCAACGACACCTTTGAAGATCTAAGGAAAGTTATAGAGTCTCAGAAATGCACTGATGGGGCCAAATTTTCACATAACCACAGATTCCTAAGAGCACAACCACGAACTCCTAAGAGGCCCATGAACTTTTGTCTAATAAACCTTAGTCGGAAGGGTAACAAACACACTTTGTACAACCAGGAAACACTGAAATAACCAGATAGATCAATTCAACTTAAATTTCTCAGCTCTGGACAAAAAGCAACAACTACTGTAGTAAATTGACTGATAAATTTAGACAAAACTAATTCATTTAACAATATGTTTTATGCATTATGAATTTTCTATGCTTACTACTTCATCAGAGGTGATCTAAGAAAATAGACTTAGGGCCCAGGATAGCTAGTTTGTTCACACAGATGAAAATAACTGGACATTCTGGATGTAGGTGTCTGATATCATGTCTGAATGGGCTTGGCCTCATCAAAACTGACCTGAGAGTTGAGGTTGGACTTTTAAACACACACAATGTTGCCTCCCAAAAACATCTTCTCTGGCCTGTTGTGCCTGGCATGTTGGGTCTTCAAGTCACCCCTTCAGGTCAAGATATGCAAATTCAAAAGGATGTTACCAGGAAGGCAGAAAAATACTTCAGGAAGGTATATATGAAGCTGCATGAAAAACAGTTATATAACAGAAAATAATTTGTAATTTTCTTGGTAAAAATTATTTGTGATTTTTTGGTAGTTACAAAACAAAACAAAAACAAACAAACAAACAAAACAACTGGAGAGTTGGAAGGAAAGCCCTGCTTGTTCTGGAATGCTTCTAGGTGCCCCAGCTATCATAGCGAACTCTTCTCCTTTCCTCTTCCCTAGGAGTACTACATTTGGAAAGCTTAGGAAGCATTGGTAAAATTAATATTCCTTGAAGGTGGCTGTTCAGAGTAATGCCTTTAACATGGTTTTAGTAACGTAAGCATAGGGCCAGACAAGCAGTGAAAGAAGGGGAACTCCATCAGATGTCATTTCAGTATCTAAAAAACAAACATCCCAGATAATAAGGAAAAATATAAGTGCAGAATTCCATCTATCCTAACATAGCAATAAAACTCAAGGACTTTTTGAAAAAGAATCATAAAAGGGTGTGAGGGATCCAATGGAATGACACTAAAGTGCCTTGAGGGCCATTCACTTATTCATTCATTCATTCCTCTATTAGACAAATATTTATTGACTACCTATTAAATACCAAGCTCTTTCTGGGCACTTGGAGTTCATAAACTGAACAAAATAGACAAATGACAATAAAACAAAATAAAAAGTTTCCTTTTTACTCTTATGGGGAAATACATAAAGACTCTTGTGGAGAAAGACATAAATAAAAAATAAAAGTAAATTATGTAGTATATTAGAAGATGACAAGTGCTATGGGATAATTTTGGTTTGGAAGCAGGAGTGTTCTATTTTAAATAAAGTGATTAGGAGAGGCTTAATTGAGAATATAACAATTAAACAAAAACTTGAAGGAGGTGAGGAAATTAGCCACGCAGATGTCTGGGAAAAAACAATGTTCCAGCCAGAGGGAGGAATCAAATATGAGAAGCCTGACACGTGTTAGACCAGCAAAGAGGGTGAAATGAAAGCCGAATTACCGAGGGAGAGCAATAAGAAATAGCATCAGAAAAACAATGACGATCTGGATCAAGTAGGGCCTTTGGGGTCACGGTAAGGACTTTGGTTTTTACTTTGAGATAACCAAGAGAGTTCCGAGTAGTGGTAGGACATGACCTGATGTACATTTTTACCGATCTGTCTGGTTGCTGTGTGAAGAATAGATTGTTGAGAACAAAAGTGAGAGCAGATCAGCTAATAGGCTCCTGCTGTAAGCCAGAAAGAAAGGCATTTCAGGTGTCTTCAGAGAGCCAAAGAGTTACAAATCTTAACTGAAGGAGTGAAGGAGCTTTGCTACTATCTATGTGGGGCTTGCAGATTTTGAGGTGGTACTGAGAGACCAACCTCTTTTTTTTTTGAGACAGAGCCTTGCTCTGTCACCCAGGCTGGAGTGCAGTGGCGCCATCTTGGCTCACTGCAACCACGGCCTCCTGGGTTCACGCGATGTTCCTCCTTCAGCCTCCTGAGTAGCTGGGACTACAGGTGCCTGCCACCACGCCCGGCTAAATTTCGGATTTTTAGTAGAGACGGGGTTTCACCATGTTAGCCTGGATGGTCTCGATCTCCTGACCTCATGATCTGCCCGCCTCGGTCTCCCAAAGTGCTGAGATTACAGGTGTGAGCCACTGTGCCCGGCTGAGACCAACCCTCTTTTAAGTGGGTTGCTATAATTATCTACAATCACACCTACGGCAATGAAACACAAGGCTGAGCATGTCCCACAGGCCTCTGGACTTCGTGGTCTAATGGGAAGATCTATTAATATTAGTAATTTAGCCCCCAAACTGGGACACCTTTGAGAGTGAAAGGAATGCTATTAACTACACTTGAATGACAGATGTAATGGGGTTCAAGACATTCTATCCCCAAATATGACACCTTGGTATTTGAGAAAACAGCAGAAGCAGAAGGTCTCTCTCACTTTTTCCCACCCTTCTCCCCTGAATCAGGTGGTAAAACAATTCTCTGGTCTTCCTCTAAAGTAGGAAGACCCTCATTTCAGAGGGGGCTCTTCCTACACCAGAAGAAAAGGAATGAAGACACAGAGACAACAAGATGAATTTGAACAAGTAAGACTTGCTAAGATCCACCCCACTGACCACAGTTCATTACCATTCGATCATATCCTTTTGTCCTGCAATCTGTATGACTGTCCATAAAAACACATAGTTTTCTCTGTTCCTTTGGGTCTTTATTACTGAAGGATCCCATGTCATGTAAAACTTAATTGTTTACTGTTTTTTTCTTGTCAGTCTGTTTTTTGTTGTTGTTGTGGGGTCTCAGCCATGCACCATGTGATGGGTAAAGAAAAGATACTTTCTGCCCTACAGGTGTAAGAGGAGGGTCCGTTTGGATAGGGCAACCCTAATATATGGAACCTGGAAACCAGTGGATGTTTCCATAAGGAACCTAGAGTTCATTAGGGGATGAAGATGAATTTATTAAATTAATAAACGTTTTTTAGCTTGGGAAAATTTAGAGTTAACAATAGAAATGAGAATCTAAATCAGACCCATAGTTTTAATGTATTTGTGTTGAGTTTTAGAATAATCAATATACATTTGGTATTTTGAGTATTTGTATTAACAGAAGTTATTGACCTAGTTGGGATATCTAATAAATTGGTCTTGCTATTCCAATTTAAAATGTATAATTGAGTAATTTATTTTGACTTGTGATTTAAGTTGAAAAGGAAATTAGAGATTTTAATAAGTTTACCTGTATAGTACTCACTGGGAGGCGGTAACTTTTCTATAATTTTATATGTATTACTGGGGAAAAATGTGTTTAAATGAAAAGCTGTGTATTGACTAGAGTACACCCTTCCAAGTTTCTCAGTTTGATTCTATGGAAATTATTTTACAGCTTTCTAGATTGTAGATAATTGTAGCAACACAAAACAATTTTGTCTACGGATTGTAAATTCTGTCCCATATGGAAGAGCTTCTATGAACTTCCCTCCCCGACTGGGGAAGAAGCTAGTTTGGCCTTCCTCTGCATAGTCACTCTGATATTCCTAATCTATAAATATGTCTAGCTTGTGGGCTATCCTTTAAACCAGTTGTAATCTTACCAGGTTCTTCATTATGGTGGGTTGAAGCATCCCCCAAAATTCATATCTGCCTGAAACCACAGAATGTGAGTTTACTTGTAAATACGATCTTTGTAGATGTAATGAGTTAAGTTGAGGCCATAGCGAATGAGGGTGGGCCTAAAACCAATAATTGGAATGATGCAGGGAATGCCATGGATTGCCAGCAGAACCAGCCCCTAGGAAGAACCAGAAAGGATTTGTCCCAGGAGTCTTCAGAGGAAGCATGGCCCTGCCAATACCTTGATTTCCAACTTTTAGCTTCCAGAACTGTGAGAGAGTAAATTTCTGTTGTTCTAAGCCACCTAGTTTGTGGTACTTTGTTATGGCAACCTTAGGCAACTCATATACACTCATCTGTGAGTTAATTAAAATCTTTAACATGTGTTCAATTTATAGGTGTATGAGAGTTACAATTTTACCTTTCTTTGAAAATTATCCATTGACAGTATTAACTCATTCATACCACCCAGGAATCTGGTGAGTCAGGGACTATTATTACCTTTTTTTTTATAGATGGAGAAACTGAGGCCCAGAGGAACTAAGCAATGTTCCCAAAAGCATATTTAGGAAATAGCAGACCAAGGCATTCAACCCAGAGGATCTCACTTTAGAGCTTGGCTGTCTAAAAACGTAGGATTCGTGGTACTTGTAAAGTTTAATATAACAGATGTTTTTGAATTTTCTAAGGATTGGGAAAGTTTCATCAAGCATTCAAATACTTTAAAATAAAATACATTAAATTTGTTTTCATTTATTTTTTTATTAAACTATATGGGAAATCAGTTATTAAAACATTATTAAATGATAAAATACTTCTCAAAGTAATTGTTATGATTAGATTTCCAAATAAAATAATAACTACATAGAAAACTCAAAAAAGAACTAGGTTTTACATTTATTTCTTTAACAAACCAAATATTAATTTACCAAGCCAGCTACCCCCATTAACTGTTTTTTGTGTGTGTGTGCATAGAAACTACTCCCAAAGACATCAGAATTCACCTCGACCTGTACCGAGTTATGAAGGGAGTAGTAACAAATTTTATTGTCCATTAATATGTTCATCCCAAGTGAATAAATCAAACCCCTTCAGCTTTCAGGTCAGAATTCTTCAAAGCTCTTGGAATACCATGTCTCCACCTTCTACCTGCTCCCCTGAAACTTCTTATACTCAACTCCTACTGGTTCTTCAGGAGGTAGCTCAAAGCCTTCCCTGAACCCCAGTTTAAGTAAGTATCCCTCATCCCTACTAAGAGCACACTCAAGCACACTTACACAATTATAACTCTGTGTACAATTATAACTCTGTGTTTATGTAATTATTTGATTAATATGGAGCTCCCATACTATGCAGGAATGGAAGATCCCTGCAGACAGGGACATGTTGGTGGTGTTCTCCATGAAATCCAGAGTATGACACAGTGTCTGGGATATAGTCAGTCCTTAGTAAAGATTTGGAGAATGAAGGAAATGATGAGCAATGTAGAGTGCATATGGCCCCTCTTTGATGGGGAATTCCCCATCGTGTGGAATATTAGAAGGACCCAGTCCTGCGTCTCCTACTTCAGACACCAAAAGTAGGCAGGTGATCTCCTTCCTCTTCCTATCTACAGCAGCTATGGCTTGCCAGTCAATCAAGTGCTCCCATACAGGATACCACTCTCGGGTAGGATATTTAAAGAGACAGAGACGGTTGGGAAATTATTGACAGCAGCACATAGACAGTCTGACAGCTACAAAACTGGA
The DNA here is from genome assembly GCF_007565055.1 of Rhinopithecus roxellana. Lineage (NCBI taxonomy): Eukaryota > Metazoa > Chordata > Mammalia > Primates > Cercopithecidae > Rhinopithecus > Rhinopithecus roxellana. The sequence continues at coordinate 139,168,917 of NC_044553.1, read as the reverse complement.
GATGTCCAGTGGCTGTGGTTTCTATATTGCCCATGGAATTGTCCTAAACAGATAACTCACTGTAGCTCCAGCTCCTTGCCCACTGTAGGCCTTGGCCTATTTTCAAAGCCTGGTCCTACAGTAATTCTGTAAATTACATGTTGTTCTTTCAAAAAATGTTTTTTCTTCCTTAACCTAAACAGAGTGGGTTTTCTATTACTTATCATCAGAAACCTTGACTGATTTAAATATATATATATATCAATATATATATCTGTCTATATATATACATATAGGTATATAGATATATTCCTTCTCTATATATATTCTCTCTCATATATATATGATGGACAAATTTTATTGTCTATTATTATGTTCATCTCAAGTGAATAAATCAAACCCCTTTAACATTCAGGTCAGAATTCTTCACTCCTCTTAGAACACTGTTTCGTATGTATGGGAGAGGAGAGAGAGAATGGAAGAGAATAATTCACAGAGCCTGGATATATGAACTGAAGTCACCTTATATGTGTGGGACTGTGTTTGGGGAGCATGTGAGTGTGGAAGCAGAGGGCTTCTCTTTAGGTTGGAAACAATTGTCATTCAGATTACAACCACTGATTGTGACTAAAACCATTGTGAAATATACAAAACATGCACATTTCCTTAAGTGTGGGACAAAGATGACTTGGAGATACATGAGATTATTTTAGGTGGAGTGCCCACCTGGCATTAAATAACAGTGAATCACACAGTGAGAGAGGAATTCCTTTTTTTATTGTCTTTCCATCCTTTCAATACTACCAAGGACACCATGACAGATTGTTATCTCTTTAATACTTATTAACACTTATTTTGCTTCCTTTTTAACAAAGACAAGGCAGCTGTAAGCTCAGTGTATTCACAGACAATAGTCTGTAGCTAGAATTTAATTATACTTTTGTTTTTGCTGTCTTTAGTTTTCTGGTTACCTCTTATTTGTACCAAGTCATGCTAATTTTCCACTTGTCACCTTTCTAAATAAATTTCAGTTAGAAAAGTGAGTCAACTTAAAAATACTGAGTAAATAACAGCACAGATGGAACACAGGGTACAAATGCCAAAGATGATGAATGATTGTCTTCAGTTTAGTAAACACTGGGAAAGTCCATCAATTAGAGCCACAGATGCAGAATGCAAATGAGTAAAAACAGAACCTGAAAACAACAGCTCCTTCAGAAACATATCTGAAGGCACACAAATGGATAAACCCAAGACCACAGATGGCAGTGGGGTTGGAGAAGGCAGATGTGGCAATTACTGTCATAATGAAACTGAAAGCAGGTAGGTTAAAAGAACATAGTAAGGCATGTCAGCACTTTCTTGAGGAAGAATCCACACAAATACATAGAGTGGTCCAGAATGGTTGTCAAATCCTTTCTACCTCCTTATTCAGAGAAGGAAGGATCTTCTCATGCACAGGGGCAACAAATGGCAACTTTCTGAGTAAGAGAGGGTGATGGGTCAATCTTGTTATCCTTGCTTTTGAGATAATATGATCTATAATTATATGCCAACACTTATATTTTTAATTTTATTCTCTTGCTTCATTTAAGTGTCCTTAAATCAGTAATTTTCAATTGAAGAGAGTTATTTTTTTCAAACTACCTACACATCAAAGATTCTAGAATGTTCCACTGGCAGTGGGGGAAGTAGGCATTCCAGCTCTCCCTCACCTTCCACTCAGGTAAAGCATCATACCCTTCTGGAGGGGAGGAGTGAGGAAAAGATACAGCATCACTTCTTCAGTGAGGGCCACAGTCCGTAACTGTCTCCCCTCCATCCATAAGAGCACGGGGCTGGGATATGGATAGTAGGGCAAGAGAGCTGTTTACCTTTTGGAACAATAATCTATGAGTAGAAGATAAGGTTTAGAAAGAGTTGTTCTCAGTACCATGATAATTTGTAAAATGTCTAAGAAGTGGTTATACAGCATCTTGATGAAGGTTGCAGAAGTAATGCAAATAACTCTATAAGAACAAAATACCTTACATTTTAAACCAGTGTAAGCTCTTCAAAAACTTTAAAAAGAGATACACTCTGAATAATATAAAACTTGTGAGAGAACATGTCTCAATGATAGGTTCTGTATAATTTAAGTATAAATTAAGTAGATTCCAAAAAGAGGTCACCACCCAGAATGGCTTTCTAATGACAAAAACTTAGTTTATTTCAGCCGGGAATACCTTCTATAACTCAGATCTTTCTTGTCTAGAAAGACTAATTTAGTCTTTCTTGTCCTCCTTCCCTCTCTTCCACTCTCTCTTTCTTCCTTCCCTTCTTCTTTCCTTTCCCTGCTAACCTCCTGCTTTCTGAGTTCTTTTATCTGACGATTAGCCCCTGAGGTTATCAGTGAGTTTATTGAATGTGACTTGTTTTCAGACTTTTTTCTCCAAAGCCTACGACCATCAAGGGAAAACTGGTATGGTGAGACACACTTTTCATCTGAGAGTGGTGGCTTAAGGGTGCAGGCTCCATAGTTGATGATATGATATTTCAAATCCTGACTTTACCACTTACAAGCTGTGCAACATTGAGCAAATTACTTCATTTTATTTTTGTGTCTCAATGTCCTCATCTATAAAATGAGGATAATAGCATCACCTACTTAATTGGATTTGGTGAGGATTCATTGGGTGACTTCATGCAAAGTGCTGAGAACAGGACCTGTCCACCCATAAGTAAACACAATATAATTGCTAGCTTTACATGTTTTACTTCTCTTATATGCTTTTCTTCAACAGAAGAGTTCTACTGCCCCCAAAAGATTTAAAAATCATTTTTCTACTGTTGCAGATGGTTGTAGCCATTGTTCAAAGGAGACTACCATATTGTTTTACCCATACTTTTCATCAAGTTTCTCTTTTCCATCTCAGAATAACTTTATTCTTCAGAACATACTCTCCATTAGTCTCAAGGTCAGATCCTCCTTGCCACTGTCTTTAGCCAATTACTTCTTGTGATTCAGTGCCTTCCCTCAGACTATTTTCATCAGCAACATGTCATCACCTAGAAAGCACCTAGTTGAATCTTCTCTTTTACTCAGAAGGAAATTTGGCTCCTTCCAAGTCAGTCATCTTACACAATTTCACGGTTAGTAAAGAAGGGCTGAAGAGAATGCTGGTTTCCTGACTCCTGTTCCATTGCTCATTCTCTATACCCGTTCTTTCTCAACTTTTGGTGGAATTTTAAACAGGATGTCTACTAGTTTCTTTTCACTGTCAGAGCCACATCTCTCTTCAATGACTTGAATTTCTGCCACTGTTAAAGAAATCTCTGAAGAAGTGATGTCTTTGGATTTCTTTCTCTCCAACACACAGTGGACATTCAGAGACCTGGCATATTCATTTGTTCATTTATTCACATAAGCTTTTTTGTGTGTGTGTCTGAGTAGTTCCAGGGTTTCAGGAATTCAGGGTTGAATGACAATATCTCTGTGTTAGAGAAGCTTGTGTTCTGCTTGGGTGGGCATGCAAATAAATAACAAGTTACAAGAAAGCAGACAATGTCTAAGGACTAGGGTTAGGTTCACGCACAGAACGCTTTTGGGAAGTGGGTATAGCTCACCCAGCCTAAAGGTCATGGGTCAGGAGAAGCTTCCTGCAGGGTTGATCCAGAATCTGGATCTGGGAGTAGGCATCAGCCAGGTGAAGAAACGGGGAAAATGTGCTTTAGGCAGAGGGGACAGAATGTGGGAAGAAAGGCAAGGGCAGCTGTAACAGCAGGGACCTTTGGGGAAGCGCCAGAAGTTCTTCTCAGCAGGAGGGGGAAGTTAGAGAAATTAGGAGCAATGAGGTTGGAAAGACTTGACTAGGTCTTGAAAGATCTGGTAGGCTGCACAAAAGAGTTTTATTCTAGAGGCGACAAGCAACCCATGTAGAGGTGTAATCAAGAGGCTATTAAACCTTTTACACATTTTATTCTGTGGTGGCCGCATGGAGAATGACTACCACACTGTTTGGAGGTTATTGAACTAATTAATTCAGGTGTGCTGAGAAACTATGGTATCTCAGAGCACAAAATACATCTCTGTGCTGAAATATTCATCTACTGTTAAATAATCTTCATGAGCTAAATTCTTGAGAAAATCTAGAGGTGCAGCTTTCTCATTTCTTTTCATCTATCAACATTTTCTTTAATAACCTGCACTTCCTTACCTTAACTGGATTTAACCAGCCTAGGTTGTTTTACTATGCTTTCTTTCTGTTCTATTTATAACCAATCAAGAGAGACTTTATTCCCTTGGATTTGTCTACAGTTTCAATTATTACTGATTTAAATTACTGTTAAGAAACAGGTTGTGTGTGCATAATCCTATTTAACATCAGGTTTCTAATTTGGTAACATTTAACGTGCAGATAAATGTACTATACTTTTATGAAATTTCATTTCTTTGTACCTCTATCATGCCTATCACAAAGCAGGGTTCTGGACACACTAGTTCACTGGCAGTTCACATTTGAGTAAGTAACTTATAGATATTATATAGACAGTTCATTTTAAAAAGGGCCCCGATTAAACTTTTGTCAACAATTTAATGAATCAGAAGAACTGCTAAGATAATCTCCCATCTAGAGAAACAAAAAGGAGAAATACATATTTTTGCAATTTTTATTACCCAAGATAAGATCAAAAAGATCAGTTCCTGAAATGCCATTATCCTTATTAATTCAAAGGAGACAGATTCAACCAGGGTTAGGCAAAGTGCAGAATAGCAGCATGTTGGAAAGAACAGCTCTCACTGTCATTGTACATCAAAGTTTTGTAACCTTTTCCTGTGTTAGGAATGAGGATGTCAACAATGATACCTTCCCAAGTGTGGGCGATTAAGTTTTTAGCACACACACACACACATCTACACACACACACACACTACTTCGGGCTGTTCTTGAGCTGCTTTTGTGCACTTCGGGCCACCTTTCCAGGTGCCCTTGGTCTCTGGGTCCGACCCTGATCTCTCCCGGGTACTCACAGAGTCTGCGTACTGGGCGGTAAGCTGGGGATGCGTTGAATATCCTTGCAGGTGACTCTGAAGTCCTCCTCCTGATGACATTCGCAGGGTGGAGACGAACACCCCTTTCCGCCCAGGTGTCTGGGCAGGGCGAGCAGCAGCACCAGTTGCAGCAAGTCCGCCGGCCTCATTTTCCACCGGACCCGGGGTTATATCTCCATCCTCCAAAATCGCCTCATTCTCAGCTCTCTGCACCTCGGGTTAACCCAGGCCAAAGAAGACCCGGGAGCGAGAGGTGGGAAGAGGGAGGGCTCCAAGGGGCTGTGACCTCACCACTGTAGAGGAGGCTGGAGAAGGGCGGAAAGAGGCACTTAAGTGCTCCGCTTCCCTAGGCAACCTCGACCCAAACAAGCCTGCTTGCTTCACTTTCCTTGGCTGGACCCACGCAGTCCGCTCCGTCTGTTCCCTGATACACAACACCAGTCCTGGCTGTTCCCTCTGTTTTCCAGCCCGCCCCCCACCACTCCCGTCCCCCTCCCATTAGTTCTCTCCAAAGCCTAGTTTAGATTCCCCCTCCTTTCCTCGTCTTTAAATCCAAGGAGCCACCTTCCCTCGCGAGTAGCCTTCTAGACACCCTGTCTGCCTCGGACCCACTCGCACGCACTCCTTATCCAGAGAAAGTCCCCGCGGAGTGAACTGTCCCCGGGCGGACCAATGTCCTGCCGAACTTCAGCTTCTCCTGGCCAGAGACACCTCTGCTGAGAGTCAGAGACGGGCAGGCAGCCCTGGCCAGCCCGCAGTGCGGCCGAAGCCGTCGCCCTGCACCCCTGGAGGATTCTCGCTGCTACCCAACTCCAGCTGCCACTCTCATGATGCAGTCGACCGGCAGTGGCCGCCTCACATTGCAGCCCGCGGCTTCGCGAGGCAGTTCAGTAACTGGACTTTGGGGCCATCTGCTGGGAAGAATCGGGGATGGCAGAAATAGTTCCAGGTTCCCTGAATGGGTCCAGTACGGAAATTCTGGTCGACCTGGGAATTTTATTGAGCCGTATCCCCCCTGGAGGATGGGAAGAAAAATAATACTTACGTGGCATACTCACTGTTCTTCGCACAGCAGCCAAAAAGATCATTACAAACATAAATCAGATTGTGCCTATTTCCTTCTTAAACGTCTTCAATCACTTATTCCTCTTGGGATAAAAGGAATGTCACTTCCTTCTATACTGCATAATTCCTTTTACATGAACTTGGTTAGGACAGGAAGGAAAAAGCTGTGGTTATGGAAATCAGAATAAAAAAAAAGTCAAGAAAGATTGACTAGAAAAAGACAGAAGGGAACACACAGGGTTTCCATATCTTAATTAGGCTGGAGGTTAAGTGGATGTATACATTTATCAAAATTCATTGAACTGTATCAGAATAAAGGTTAAGAAAGATTGAATCGAAAAAGACAGAAGGGAACACACAGGGTTTCCATATCTTAATTAGACCGGAGGTTAAGTGGATGTATACATTTATCAAAATTCATTAAACTGTACACTTAAAATATGTGTATTCCAAATTTTACAGAAGGTTTATTCGTAACCACTAAACGAACCAAATGTCTCACGACTAAATAATGGATAAAGAAACTCTGATACCTCCACATTGGAAGACTATTCTGCAATAAAAATGAATGAACTGCTGAGACAACATGCACAAATCTTTTTTTCTCTCTCTCTTTCTTTTCTTTTCTTTTCTTTTTTTTTTTTTTTGAGACGGAGTCTTGCTCTGTCCCCCAGGCTGGAGTGCAGTGGCCTGATCTCTGTTCACTGCACCCTCCGCTTCCCGAGTTCAAGGGATTCTCCTGCCTCAGCCTCCTGAGTAGCTGGGATTACAGGTATACGTCACCACGCCCGGCTAATTTTTTCATAATTTTAGTAGACATGGGGTTTCACTTTGTTAGCCAGGATGGTCTCGATTTCCCGACCTCGTGATCCGCCCGCCTCGGCCTCCCAAAGTGCTGGGATTACAGGCTTGAGCCACCGCACCCAGCCTTTTTTTTTTTTTTTAATCACCATGGTATTGTTATGGAATAAATCTTATATGCATAATGTTAAGTGAAAGAAGCCAAACTCAAAATATTATGTATTTATATGTAATTATTCCTATTAATGATTCATTTATATAACATTCTCAAAAAGGCAAAACTATGGGAACAGGAAAAAGATCAGTGGTTGCAAAGGCCTGGGATACGGCTGACTACAAATGAACACCAAATAATTTTATGGGTAATAAAACTATTTTAAATCTTGCTTGTGGTGATGGTTCCATGGTAGTTTGTTAATGTGGTGAATCATAGTGATTGATTTTTGAATGTTAAACCCACCTTGCATTACAGGGATACATCTCACTTGATCATGATCTATTTATCTTTTTTTTTTTTTAGACGAGCCTCGCCCTGTCGCCCATGCTGGAGTGCAATGGCACGAATTTGGCTTAACTGCCGCCTCCGCCTCCCTGATTCAAGCGGTTCTCCTGCCTCAGCCTCCTGAGTAGCTGGGATTACAGGCGCCCGCCACCACTCCCGGCTAATTTTTTGAATCTTTAGTAGAGACAGGGTTTCACCATATTGGCCAGGGTGGTCTCGAACTCCTGACCTCGTGATCCGCCCGCCTCGGCCTCCCAAAGTGCTGGGACTACAGGTGTGAGCCACCATGCCTGGCCGTATCATCTTTTCAATATACTCTTTCACTGGATTTGCTAAAATTCTGTTTAAAAGTTTTACACAGAGGTTCATGAGGGACAGTAGTCTCTTATTTTCTTTTCTGTAACTTCTTTGTCAAATTTTGATATGAGTGCAATTAATTCTTCCATCACAGAATAAGTTGAGAAATATTCCTTCCTCTTTAAATTTATATAGGAGTTTGTGTAGAACTGATATTATTCATATTATTCCTTTCTTGTTTGGTAGAATTCACCAGTGAAGCTGTTGGAACCTTGCATTTTCCTTACTGGAAGGTTTTTAACTATAAATTCAATTTCTAAACATAGATTTAGGGCTATTCAAGTCGTATAATTCTTCTTGAGGTATCCTGGGCAGTTTGTGTCATATAATGAATTTGTCTATTTCATCTAAATTGTTGAATTTATTGGCATAAGTTTGTTCATAATATTCTCTTATCCTCTTATATTTATATAATCTATTCTAATGTCAACTCTGTCATACTTGATATTGATAATTTGTATCTTCTTTTTCCTCCTAAGTACTTTGTGCAGAGGTTTATCAATTTGATTCATATTCTCAAAGAAGCAAATTTTTGTTTCCTAGATTCTCTATTATTTTTTCATGTTCTATTTCACTGATATATGCTCTGATCTTTATTATGTTATTACTCTGCTTACTTGGGTTTTTTTTTTTTTTTTTTTTTTTTTTTTTTTTTTGAGACGGAGTCTCGCTCTGTCGCCCAGGCTGGAGTGCAGTGGCCGGATCTCAGCTCACTGCAAGCTCCGCCTCCCGGGTTTGCGCCATTCTCCCGCCTCAGCCTCCCGAGTAGCTGGGACTACAGGCGCCCGCCAGGTCACCCGGCTAGTTTTTTGTATTTTTAGTAGAGACGGGGTTTCACCATGTTAGCCAGGATGGTCTTGATCTCCTGACCTCGTGATCCGCCCGTCTCGGCCTCCCAAAGTGCTGGGATTACAGGCTTGAGCCACCGCGCCCGGCCTTACTTGGGGTTTAATTTGCTCTTCTTTTCTTTACTTCTTAAGGTGAGGTTTCTTAAGACTGAGGTCACTGATTTGAGGCCATTTTTCTTGTATAATATTGTGTGTGTGTGTAGTGCTATAGACTTTTGCTGTACTACTTTAGAGACATACCACGGGCTTTGATATCTTGTAATTTCATTTTTACTCAGTTTAAAATACTTTTTAATTTTTCTTTTAGATTTCTTCCTAGATTCCTTAGAAGCATGTTATTTAGTTTCCAAATATTTGATGAATTCTCAGATATTCTGTTATTAATTTCTAAATTAAGTCTATTATACACAGGGAAAATAGTTTGTATTACTTGAACACTTTTAAATTTAGTGAGACTCATTTTATGATTCAGAATATGGTCAATCTTGGTAAAATATTCAGTGTGTACTTGAAAAAATGTGTGATCAGCTTTTGTGGAGTTGTGTGTTCTACAAACGTCATTAGGTTAAGTTGATGATAGTATTGTTTAAGCCTTTTGTATTTTTGCTAATTTTAAAGTCTACTTGTTTTATCAATTGTTGAGATATGGGTACTGAAATTTTTTACTACAATTGGGGATTTGTTTTTTTTTTTTCCCCTCATTGCATTTCTGTAAGGTTTTTCTTCATGTAATTTGAAGTTCATGTATTTTGAAGTTCTATTATTAGGTAAATATGTGTTTAGGACTATTATTTTCTTGTTCCCTTCATTGTTATTAAATGGCCTTCTTTATACCTTGTGACATCCTTTGCTCTTCAATCTACTTTTCTGTTATTGGTAGAGCCAATCCAGCTTTCTTCTGATCAGCGTTATCATGGTATGCTTTTTTCATACTTTAACCTCTTTGAGTTTTTATATTTAATGTGCAGTTCTTATAAACAGCATAGAGTTGAGTCTTGCTTTCAGTCTCACCATCTCTGCCTTTCATTTGGATTGTATAGATCACTTACATTTAATGTCATTATTCACATTAGGTTCAAGTGGATAAATGCTATTAGTTTCCTATTTTCCCCATTGTTATTTGATCCAATTCTCCTTTTATTTTAAACATATGCTTGGATTAATTAAAGAATTTTTATGATTCCATTTTATCTTCTTTGCTAAATCTTAGCTATAACTCTGGTTATTATACTCATTGCTTTAAGGTTTATAGCATCTATATTTAAATTATCATAGTCTACATTCAGTTGATATTATGCCAATTTATACATGGTTTAAAAGAACCCTTCAGCACTATACTTGTTGAATGCTTTTTTATACTCCATTTCTCCTCTCCTGCCTAACTTTCATGCTTCTGTTGCCATACATTGTACTCACATATAAGTTATAAATCCCATAATACAGTGTTATTATCTTTTAAAGGGATTCAAATAATAAGACCGTTACCTCTTCTGGTCTTTCTCATTCCTCAGTATTGATCCATTTTCCACTGCTGTCACTTTCCTTTTGCTTGAATGATATTCATTAATTTTTTTGTCATACATATCTGCTGGTTATAAATTATTTCAGCTTTTCTGTGTCCGAAAAAGTATTAATTTTGTCTTCTTTTTTAAAAAGGATGTCATTGCTGGGTATAGAATCATAGATTGACATTATTTTTAACTTTCATTACTTTAAAAACATTGCTTCATTTTCTTGTTGCTTGCATTGTTTATAAGGACAAATCTCATGTCAAAGTTTTCTTTGCTCCTTTATAATCTGCCTTTTTTTTTTTTTCTTACTTAGGCTGCTTTTCAGATTTTGTCACTGGTTGAGAGCAATTTGACTGTAATGTACCTTGATGTACTTTTCTTTAAGTTTCCTGTGCTTGGGGTATTTTGAGATTCTTGGATTTGTGTGTTTATGGTTTTCGTCAAACTTGGAAAAATTTTAGCCATTGTTTCTCCATTTCTGCATATATGTCTTTTTCGCCTTATCACTTTCCTCTCCTTTGAGAATTCCAATTATTGCACTTATTAGGCTAACTGAAATTGTCTCACAAAGAGAATATTGATGCTTTTCTCAGTAAACAATTATTTTTCTTTTTGTCTTTGATTATGAATAGTTTCTTTTGCTATATCTTCAAATTCAGTATTCTTTTTTGTACTCCCATAATATTTACTTTGCCACTAATCCCATCCCATGTATTTTTTATTTCATAAAATGGATTTCCATCTCCAGAAGTTCAATTTGGGGCTTTTTTTCATATTTTCCACATCTCTTTGTATAATGCTTTTTGACTATCTGAAACACAATAATTGCCTTGATATCTATTTTAATTTCCTAGGACTGCTGTAACAAAGTACCACAAACTTGATGGCTTAAAACAAGATAAATTAATTTGTTCATAGTTCTAGAGGCTAGAAGTCTAAAGTTAAGGTATTGGTGTGGCATAATTCCTCTGAGAGTTTTGTGGGTGGATGTTTCCTTGACTGTTTCTAGCTTCTAGTGGTTGCTGGGAATCCTTGACATCCTTTGGATTATATCACTGCAATCTCTCCTCTGTCATCATCAGGCATTCTCTTTGTGTGTCTCTGTGTCCAAATTTCCCTCTTCCTGTAAGGACATCAGTCATTGTATTTGGGTCCATGCTAATCCATTATAACCCCAACTTAAATATTGTTAAAGACGTTATTCCCAAATAAGGTCACATTCACACATACTGGGCATTAGAATTTCAAGATCTCTTTCTGGGGTACAAAACTCAATGTACAACCATGTCCTTGTTCGATAATTTGAATACACACACACACACACACACACATATATATATATATGTCAATTCTGGGTCAGTTAGATTGGTTGATTTTTCTCCTGAAAATGGGTTGCATTTTTCCGTTTCTTTACATGCTTGATTTTTGTTTGGATGGCAGATATTGTAAATATTACCTATTTTGGGCACTGGAATTTTTGCATTCATGTAAATATTCTTGAGATTTGTTGTCAGATGTAAATTACTTTGAAAGAATGTGGGATTTGTGGACCTTGGTTTTGAGCTTTATTAGGCGGGACTAGCACAGCATATAATCTAGGGCTAATTATTCTCATTCCCTAGGCAAGACCCTTCTGATTACTGTACCCAGTGTTCTATGAATTATGAGGTATTTCAAATCTGGCTGGTGGGAAGAGTCACTATTCCTGGTCCCCTGTGAGCAACAGACAATTTTACCTCCAATCTTGCTAGTTGCTTTTTTCTCCAGCCTCATTTTTTTCACGTGTGTGTAATGATTAGCACTCTGCTAAATCTTCCATGGAGACCCTCTATAGTTTTCTCTCTACATAGCTCTCTACATCCTGTAGTTTGTCCTGCAAACTCTACCTACCTGCATCTTCCCAAACTCTCAGCTTTGTCTCCCCAATATAAAGAATCCACTGGGCTCTACCTGGGTTCCCTCACCTTGCACCATGACCTGGAAACTCTCTCAAGGTAGTAAGTTGTGGCAATCATAAGGCTTGTTTTATTTGTTTCCTGTCTTTCAGGGATCATGGTCCTTCTTGGTATGATAACCACTGCCTTGAAAAGCATTGCTTCATATATCTCGCCTGTTTTTTTGGTATAATTCTGGTGGGAGGGTAAATCTGGTCTCTGTTACTCTACCTTTGCTGGGAACAAAAGTGGTATGCTGAAACCCATAATATTTTACATCAAGATTTAGACAGCATGAAATTGGCTTAGTGGCAATTATAATGTAGGCAAAAACTCTTATGCCTACAGTTTCAGTTCAGCAAATTGGAACATGCCTTAGGGCTAACCATGTTCTAATAGTCTGCTCAACAAATTGCTCAGCAAATTGCTATGACAATTAATAAGACAATTTTCTTTCTTTAGCATAACCTTTAAAATGGGGCAAATAAACACATGAGATAAGATGATGATCAATCTTTGTGATCAGGTTAAAGAGAAAAGTGCACTCAGGTCCCTTAAACACACACACAAAATCCTTTCAAATATAATGAATGAGAATGGCTATAGAACACTACTTTTTCCTTCTCATAGAGGAATTATTAGCATGGTTCAAATATTAGAAAGTGGTGTTAGGCAATTTATGCCTCTGTGTGTTTTATCTTTTTTCAAACAGTACCCATTAAAGTGGAGCATTCCATTAGTCTCATTCCAGAACCTCTTTATTGATTAGCTATATTGCTTAACTACAGAAATGTTTTGCAATTTTGGTTTAGTACATTACTAGTGGCTCACTTTGGCCTAAATGCATATAAATTGCTGTGTTTTATATCTGTGATGCTCTTGGCAGTGATAATTACCTATAATTAGTAAGTGTGTGGCTGAAAAGAACTTCATGGGATCAATAGAGCTTCAGCACAATGAAGCTAAAGATGATTATTTGAGTAGTAGGCAATATTATCCTTGAAATAGCTTGTTTTTTATCTTGACTCTTCTTAGACTTGAAAGTAACTTGCAAACTTGACATAGAAAGAGTCAACAACCATTTATGATTGTTTTCTGCCTATGTAAAGAGAGTGAATTTCACCACTGACTTGATTGAGAGAGAATTTTGAGTAGTTCCATTTAGTCCCACCTAATCAAGATTTGGGGGATTTCCCTTTTACTTACCTATAACATCATACTTGGTGTCTTCTGTCTTATGACTTATAACTGTGCAGTGATACTACAAGGGAGCTTGACCATCTGTGTTGGCTAGAGGGAACAAAGCAAAATCCAATGATGTAGGTGGTCATCACTTGTGCTGGACAGTCACCAAGAACAATGCAGGTTGCTTTTGAAGTAACATCCTCCTCTGATGCCTATGGGCAAAACAGGTAGGTTCAAGCTATAAATAGTGCTTGCTTGAGTGGAGGCTGGGCACTCTGTCAACATAGGCTTTCTCCCTACACTTGCAGGTCTGCCTCCCCAACCTCCTATTCCTCCCTTTCCAGGACCCCCTTCTTCTGTGTTATCACATTCCCAGTCAGGAGTCTCTTTTCTTTTGGGGGGAATCTCTTTTCTTTTGTCCATGGTATTTCCTTCCAAATCATTTGTTTATAGCATGACTCCTTTGTGACAGCAGGGTTGCCTTCATGGGTTTGTAACCTATGCAATGACTCAGGGCCCTGTATTCAGAAAGGCCCAGTGCTTAGTTTAATGCTGTGTTGTTGCCATTTTGACATTTTAATCAGTTTTGCAAAAGGGCTTAACATATTCATTTTTCACAGGGTCCTACAACAAATTACACAGCCTGTCCTATCTGACAATGTTTGTGTTTAATACCCAAAAGCCAGGAAGAAAATGAAGCATTTTCTTCTTCTTTATCTTCCTCAATTCCTCTTCCTTTCTGCTTTCTGTGGTCACATCCCATCTCTAAGGCCATGAGTGCAGAACAGTGTAGCTGACAGAAATGAAGATAAGGGGAGAGCCACGGTGAAAAAAAATAAACATTTGAGGAAACTTTTGGTATTTCCAATATAGTTTTCTGTCACATGGACATAGTTAGTGTGCTGTTGTATTAGTCCATTCTCATACTGCTATAAAGAACCACCCAAGACTATGTAATTTATGAAGAAAAGAGGTTTAATTGACTCACAGTTCCATAGGCTGTACACAAAGCATGGTTAGGAGGCCTCTGGAAACTTCCAATCATGGTGCTTGGAAGGGTGAAGAGGAAGCAAGCACCTTTTTCACATGGTAGAGTGGGAGAAAGGGAGAGTGAAGTGGGGAAGTGCTACACACTTTCAAACAACAGTTCTTGTGATAACTCACTCATTATTATGAGAACAGCAAGGGGGAAATCCACTGCTGTGAACCAATCACTCCACCAGGTACCACCCCCAACATTAGGGATTGCAATTCCACGTGATATTTGGGTGGGGAAACGGAACCAAATCATATCAGCTGTTGTGGTTTCATAGTTGTATAAATTTGGAAGTTATTGGTGAAATACAACTTCTGTCCCTTCTCCTTAAAACAGCACTACCTCTGTCTGCCACCCACAGCTTCTTACATAAGAGGTGTCTTCCCTTCTCTACATTTATTCATTCTAGATGAGTTGGGTTAGGATGCTCAGATCAATGCTTTTAGACTAGCCCCATTCCAGAACCTTTTTATTGACTAGTTCATCTAGGCATTTAATGTTCCGTATGGTTCAAAAGTGTTTCTGATGAAACTGCTTAAGAAACTATATCTAGAATTAGCATCTTGGATCTTACAGGCTGGTGATCTCATTAATGTAACCTTAGTCAAGGCTCTTTAGATTTCAATCAACAGAACTAATCTTAGGCTTCAAAAGGGAAATCATCATGAGGCAACAAGGTATTAATATATTCTTTGTTCTAAGTGTCTAGAACAAAATAATAGAGTACCAATATTCATGGAACTAACATTTTTAGGATGTCATAGTATTTGACAGCTTACATATAAGGTCAGCTTACATTCAGTAATGCTTACCATGAATTAGACACTAGGCTTAGTGCTTTACACACATTAATTTATTTTATCCCCCAAACAACTTCAGACGCAGTACTGCAGTACTGTTTTTATTGTCCACATTTAGAAGAGGAAGAAATGAAGACACAGAGTGATTAAGTAACTTGTTTGAAGTAACATTGCTGATAGGTACTATAATGGACTTGGATCCAAGTGGTTTGGGTCCAGAATCTGTGCATTTAACCACCTCCAGTTGCCTCTAGTGTATTGTGGAAAAACAAGTACAGGAAATACAAGTGGGAATAACAAGGCTTGAATCCAGGAACTTAGAAGTTGTCAGGAACCGGGGCTGTATTCTCTTGGGCTTATTTCCTTGTGGTTGTGTAGTTTATTTCCTCTCACTGCTTTACTCATTTCTCTCTGTCTCTGCAGGTGAGCATTATCAGCTGCTTCTTGAACACAGGTGAAGATGGTCACCTCTCTGTGGCAGCCTCAGCTCTTACCTGTACATCAAGACTATTCTAGCAACAAATTGGGAGCTTGAGTCCCCATTTTCAATTCTCAAAGGATAAAGAGCCCGATTGGCCCAAATGGTCTCAAGTGTCTGTCTACTCTTTGTCTAATCAGCCACGGTGAGACAGGTAGGGGCTTTGTATAATATAAACAAGGCCATGGGGGCCCAACACTGTGGGTAGAATAATTTCCAGTTAAGGGGTGATGTGGGTGAGGCATATCAAAAATATCTCCCTCATCTACCTCAATCCAGGTATTATGTAATGAGAAGATCATGATGACACTAATCCTGAATAGGTACAATTTTGGGGAAAACATGTTGAAACCTTAACCCCCAATGTTACTGTTTTTGAAAATGGGGCCTTTAAGGAGGTAGTTAAGGTTAAATTAGGCTATAGTATGAAGTTCTAATTCAATATAACGGGTGTCGTTATAAGAAGAGAGAGAAATGGGCCGGGCGCGGTGGCTCAAACCTGTAATCCCAGCACTTTGGGAGGCCAAGACGGGAGGATCATGAGCTCAGGAGATCGAGACCATCCTAGCTAACCTGGTGAACCCCGTCTCTACTAAAAAATACAAAAAAAAACAAAAACAAAAAACAAAACTAGCCGGGCGAGGTGCCGGACGCCTGTAGTCCCAGCTACTCAGGAGGCTGAGGCAGGAGAATGGCGTAAACCCGGGAGGCGGAGCTTGCAGTGAGCTGAGATCCGGCCACTGCACTGCATCCTGGGCGACAGAGTGAGACTACGTCTCAAAAAAAAAAAAAAAAAAAAAAAAAAAGAAGAAGAGAGAGAGAGAAACCATGTATGTGCTCATACAGGGAAAAGCTTATTTGAGGATACAGAGAAAACAAGGATCTCTGCAAGCCAAAGACAGAGACCTTAGGAGAACCTGAACTTGCTAACTAACACCTTGATCTCGGACTTGCAGCCTTCAGAACCGTGAGAAACAAATTTTTGTTGTTTAAGTCACCCATTCTGTGGTATTTAATCAAATCCCTAGTAAACTAATACATAATGTAACCTCCATGTGCCCCTACCTATAATACATTGTTTGCAAAAGAAGGGTACTGCAAATGATACTTGTATTAGTTTGTTTTCACCCTGCTATGAAGAACTACCTGTGACTGGGTAATTTAAAAGGGAAAGGGGTGTAATTGACTCACAGTTCTGCACGGCTGGGGAAGCCTCAGGAAACTTACAATCATGGCAGAAGGGGTAGCAAACACATTCTTCTTCACGTGATGGCAGGAGAGAGAAGTGGGCAAAAGCCTCTTGTAAAACCATCAGATCTTCTGAGAACTCACTCACTATCATGAGAACAGCATGGGGGAACTGCCCCATGATCTAATCATCCCTCACAAGATTCCTCCCCCAACATGTGGGGATTACAATTCAAGATGAAATTTGGGTGGGGACACACAGCCAGACCATATCAATACTCTGTGGGTTTTTCCAAATTTAAGCTCAGATGATTCTGCTTGAGTAGGTTATTGTGTTTGCATAATGTGTGTTGGCCATATTAATTAAAAGTAATACATATCTTTGAGAGTTATGAGACAATTTCAGGTAAAATCTTTTTTGTTGGCTTTAACTCATTTTGTCTATTTTGTTAAGACGTAAATAATGAAGATTCAGTGATGCGACTTAACTACTTTTTTTTTTTTTTTGAGATGGAATCTTGCTCTGTCACTAAGGCTGGAGTGCAGTGGCATGATCTCGGCTCATTGCAACCTCCGCCTCCTGGGTTCAAATGATTCTCCTGCTTCAGCCTCCCAAGTAGCTGGGATTACAGGCGCCCACCACCAAACCCGGTTAATTTTTGTATTTTTAGTAGAGGCGAAGTTTCGCCATGCTGGCTAAGCTAGTCTCGAACTTCTGACCTCACGTGATCCGCCCACCTTGGCATCCCAAAGTGCTGGGATTACAGGTTTGAGTCAGCGCCCCCGCCCTGACTTCACTACATTTTTTTGGGATGCCACATCTGTTGACTGAGAGCACACCATAGCTGACAAACAGCCGCTATGAATTTAATAACATATTTAAGCATTTCTTGATCAAAATGAAAAAAAAAAAAAAATCTGATTTTTAACCCTTTGGTGCCAGTTGTGTCCTGTGATGTTTATTTGGTTAATATCACTTTGAAAAATGAAGCCTCTGTAATAGAATCCAATTCTCTGAATATAGTTGAACCAGGGAGGAAAAGCTGTGGACAATCAGTTTTTATTAATGTAGTTCAGGATTACATTAGCTCTTTTGGTAGACATTTCTCCTGCAGTTAAACTGATTGTCACTTCTTCAGAAAGTTTTCTCTTTTATGTCTTTCCATAGAAACCTATGCAGTATTCTGAAAGTACACAGAGATTTGTATGTATGAGTACACAGAGATTTGTAGTCATTTATTAGTCTTTTTCTCTCACATGGCTCTGAGCAACTTGAAAGCAAGGTCTGTGTTGTTTATTTATTTTCACTGCACCTTCAGTGTCTAAAACAATGTCTGGATCCTGGAAATATCCAGCATACATTTGCTGAATTATATGAATGAATAGAATTGTGTTTTAAAAGTTAAAATGTTAACAAATAAACAGTTATTATTATGCCTCTGCATGCGTATGGGGCAATTTTATGGCTTTTCTGAATTATCTTAAACTCTGTCCGGTGGAGTGTATTCTTGAGGAACAATTTCAACTAAGCGGCTTGAAATTGCAAATGCATAGGAGGTCTTTAGAAGAATTATTTTATGTTCAAACCAATATGAGATCGTTTTATGTCTCAGTGTTGGCTAGAAAAAAATATTCGAATAATTCGACTATATCAAATTTATGTGCTAATTATATATGACTCTGCCTGTTGCGAGGGAGGGGTGAGGAGGGACGGAAGGAGAGAAAGGTGGAGAGAGAAAAAGAGCGAGAGAGAGGGATATGAACGGAGAAGGGCAAGTGAGGAAAGGGTGAGAAGATGAAAATTTAAAAAAAGGTTAGGTCCCTTTGAAGGGCTAATAAAGGAGACCAACTGGGAAATGGATTATAGACACAGAATTATTAGATTAAGGAACCCTTGTTATTAAACATTATCTAGCTCTTCTTCACGTAGCCAGGAAAGCTTTCACAGATCAGGTAATACTTGAGTTTAGCCTCAAAGAAGGAAGGGGAGGTGGTCTTTTTGGCGGAGAAGAAGGGTAATTCACATGACTAATTTGTTACTTCTTAGCTTTTCCAAAGTTCAGTTTTTTTAAATGAGGTTTTCATTCTCTTCGTGACTGAAACCAACTCCCCTGAGTGGAAAACATTTCTTTTATGTTCTAGAGTGAGGAGATGACACCTACACTGAAGTAGCAGCAGTAATGAGCTGACAGCCTCACATCTACTTTCGGTGTGCGGTGAATGAGCCATAGGATCTTAGGCAAGTCCCTTACTCTTTCCAGGCCAAACAGGTTGGACTACATAATCTTCTCTGTTCCCGTCTGGTTCTAAGAATTTGTGACTCTTTGGAACAATATACTGGACGCTGTATTAAGGGGATTTTTACATTTCAGTGCTAGAAACTGTCCTTCCCTGTCCTCCCACCGCTCCCTTGCCCTTTTTCTACCACTTCCCCATCTTACCGTAGTCCTTGGGGACTCCTTTTGTTCCCCAGGGAGTAAAATTACAGTCAAGGTTAAGGAAGCATTTTTATTCACTTTCTATCTGGAGTTTGCCTCCTACAAAGGAGGCTCGTCCTTAAAAAAAAAAAAAAATAGAGCAGGGCAAGAGGGCGCGGCCGAGGGATCAGGCTTCTTTTCCGGGAAAGTTACCCGAAGGCCAGCTATATGTCATCCTGGGATTTGTAGTTCCTTTTCGGGACCCTCTCCCTTGGTAACTCCTTGATGGTGAGGCCGAGATGGACTACAACTCCCAGAGGGCCAAGCGGCGGCAGCGGGGTCCTGTACGCTTGCTGTGGCTGGGCGGCTAGTTCAAGTTGCCATAGCTGCGAGTCTGGGGAGAGCAGAGTCGGTTGAGTAGCTGCGTTTGGTCAGTTGCACCTTCTGGGTCACTGGTAGCCGCGGGAGCCGGGTGGGGCCTAGGCGATGATCCGGCATTAAGGAGCTGGGGTCATCCTCCGTCTCAGGTACCTGCGCCCACCTCCCCCTTGCCCTTTTTCGACCACTTCCCCGTCTTACTGTAGACGTTTTAGTCCCGCTTTCCCTCGTCCCAGGGGTGGGGACCTTAGAGCGGCGCGGGATCTGGGGTGGGGCCGTGGATGGGTGGAGTGTGTGCAGAGGTGAGGGGAGACGGCGCGCCTGTCATCCCGAGGCCTCCCTCCCTCGGCAGGGGTGTCCGCGGTCAGGTCCTGGCCAGGTTATCCAGCGAATCTGGACTGCATTGTCCTTCCTTTGGGAGCAGCTTGCTCTATCGCTAGCATCTGTGAAGCTTTAAGGGACAGGAGATTGGACTCATTCGGTAGGTCCTTCAGAGAACCGTCTGACATTCGCTTCCCTGTCCTGCTAGAGAACTTAATTTTTATTTTTATTTTAAATACCTGTTTTGTAGTCACGAAAAGCTTGCTACTCTCGGGAACATTGTATTAGTGAGCTCTTTTTCCCGTGCCATCATGGAAATTGCCCCAGCCTTAGCTGTTAGCTGTCCCTTAATTGAATTATTTCGTAAAAATACCTGACATTGAATCCCAGCTGCATCTTTTATTGGTTTGATGGAGCCAATCTGTTATGTAGGCGTCTAGTAAAACTCTGCCATTAATTGCAGCATTGATTTGAGTAGTATGTAAAGTATCTAGCACAGTGCCTGGCACCCTGCAAGTGCTCAGCATTTATTGTTTATTTTTATTATTTATGCAGATTAGTGTTGTCTAATACAAATACAGTGTGAGCCACACAGGTGAATTTAAATTTTTAGTACCAACATTAAAAAAGTAAAAAGAAACTGGTGAAATTAATTTTAAGTTTATTTAGCACAATATAGAAAAATGTTTTCAATGGAGTAATATAAAACTTATTGAGATTTTTACTTTTTTTTTTTTTTTTTTTTTTTTGAGACGTAATCTGGCTCTGTTGCCCAGGCTAGACTGTAGTGGTGCGGTCTGGGCTCACCGCAACCTCCATCTCCGGGGTTCAAGCGGTTCTCCTGTCTCAGCCTGCGGAGTAGCTCGCCACCATGCCTGTCTATACATTAAAAAAAAATATTTTAAGTCTTCAAAATCTGGTGTGTATTTTACGTGTATAGTATATGTCAGTTTGACCTGGCTAGTGCTAGAGCTCAGTAGCCATGTGTCTAGTGACCACTGTACTGGACAGCACAGAGATAAGGTTAAAACTTCGGCAGTTTCACATTGGCATACATAAATTTGGTTGTGCCTATGACTCATGGGTTATGGTGGCTGTTTTGTTAGAAGAGTGAAGTGTGCAGTGTACCTATGTTCTCTCAGCTTATCTTGTCTGCCATTGCATAACCGGAGTCTCCTTGAACTGTTTCTTGACAATTTTATTTTGATTAGCTTTTTCAGAATACCTTTTTTTTTTCTTGAAATGGTTTATAGATGTATTCCCAGATCTGCCTTTTATGTAGACAACTCCCAGTTCTCTGGATCACTACCTGTGGGTTCTTAGAGATTGCTGCGAAAGGAGTATCACAAATAATTGAAAACATTTCTATCCATAGCTCTTTCCTACAACCAAAGACATTTTACTTTTATTTATTTAATTGTAGCACTGAGTATGGGAAGAATATTTATTATAAATATTTATTATATTTATAAATATTTTATTATAAATATTTAATATATATTATAAAATATTTCCTTTAGGAGTGTTAGACTGGCTTAGAAGTACAATTGGGTCACCACACTCAGAAGTAACATGTTAACTGTATTACCTGACTTAGTTACCAACTTTTAGACATGCTCATGGCGTAGTACTTTTGGCTAGACTTGGGCTGCGGTTCACACTGGAGCATGAACTCTCTGGCAAGCCCCAGGGATGACCAGGCATGGATGGAAGTCACCAGTGACAATATGTTGGCTGGGCACTTGGATGTGAAGAATTGTAGTGAGGTCACTTGGGCTTTTGAATGATTCTAGGAGCATTTTCTCTGTTCTGTGTTATGCCATAGTCTGTACATAGGGACCTAATTTTCATATTTCATTATTTAAAAATGTTTAAAGTTGTAGGTATGTCTTACCCCTTGTTTCATTTATTTGTAGGTGGTTTGGGGAAAGTATAGGGGCAACCAAAGATCATCTGCTTGACTAGGCCCTTTGCCCTGAACCTCATGAAGAAATGATAGGAGGCAGACATATGTGCCTAAAAAGAGCGTTGAGCTCAGAGAAGAGCAACTCAGAGTTTTGGGGGTGTGCTTTGTAAGTATGCTTTCTCCCTGAATTTCAGAGATAACACATGTTTTTGCATATTTATGGTGGAAAAGACTATGCCAACAAATAGAGTTTTGGAAACAAGAAGCCCCTTTCTAATATATAGTATAAAAATAAAGTATAGAATGGTTGTGTATACAATGTTACAAACATTCAGATGAACAAACTAGTTAAGTTGAGATGTCCTTAACCTTAACAAAAGCAACAGTGATGCAGCTGTTTCTATTAAACAAGAAAATGAGAACCTATTTTGTCTCAGGCACTCTGCCAGGCACCTTTTACAGGCATTATATAATTCCTTTATCAGGTTTTTACAAAGGAGGCAGTTGAGTTTCAGGTTATTTGGTTTGTTTGGGATTCTGGAACCAAAAGAGTGGTCATTGTTTCCAGGTATTCTGACTCCAAATTTCAGTCCCACCCACTGCCAAGGGGCTTCATTGCTGTCTATAAGTGCCCTCTAATAGAGTTTGATTCATATTCAACATTTTTGGGTTAAGTGTACCATATATGGCATAGTGTGTAGTTATTCGTCTCTTTCTTTCAATGTTCAAAAAGTTATATTATCTTTCTTAGTTTTTTTTTTTTTAAATATAGTGGTCCTTATATTATTATTGAGGTAAGAGATCATTGTAATTTGTGATTTCCATAAATAAATTCAACATGAATTATAATTGATAAGGGTGTAATGTTAAAAGCTTAAATTTACAACACAGATATAAAAATTCTGAACCTTTTTTTGGATTTCATATTGTGCTTCAATAAAAGGTTCTGAAACATAGAGGGGAGACACACTGTGGCCTTGCAATACTAACACTGTGTGGTGGGGTGCGGTGGCTCACACCTGTAATCCCAGCACTTTGGGAGGCTGAGGCGGGCGGATCATGAGGTCAGGAGATCGAGACCATCCTGGCTAACATGATGAAACCCAGTCTCTACTAAAAATAAGAAAAAATTAGCTGGGTGTGGTGGCGGGCACCTGTAGTCCCAGCTACTTGGGAGGCTGAGGCAGGAGAATGGCGTGAACCCGGGAGGCGGAGCTTTGTGCGCCACTGCACTCTAGCCTGGGCAACAGAGCAAGACTCTATCTCAGAAAAAAAAAAAAAAAAAAGAATACTAACACTGTGTATAAGATCAATGGTGTACAAGTTTTATAGGATTAGGCCAGGTGCATTGACTCATGCCTGTAATCCTACACTTTGGGAGGCCAAGGCAGGAGGATCGCTTGAGCCTAGGAATTTGAGAATATCTTGGGCGATATAGCAAGACCCCTTCTCTACCAAAAAAATAAAAAAATTAGCCAGGCATGGTGGCATGCGCCTTTGGTCCCTGCTACTCAGGAGGCTGAGGTGGAATGATTACTCGAGCCCAGCAGGTCGAGACGGCAGTGAGCTGTGATCACACTGCTACACTCCAGCCTGGGTGACAGAGTAAGATGCTGTCTCAAAAAAAAAAAAAAAAAAAAATTAGAATTAAATAATTTTAGAGCTGGATGGGGGTCCTATTGGGATAATTTGGTTCAGAAATTTTGGAAATAATATAAAAATAATCTAGATTTATTAGATTATTAAAAACTGTATTAGCATGTATATTATAGAATACACTATCCATGTAATGTCTCTGGGTTGAATCTGATATGAAGTAGTTTCAATACATTCATACTGTTGTATAGTGTGTTTTTTTTTTTGGTAACAACGTAGTGTTACAGGTCAGCACTTAGGATTCAACCTTGTCTCTTTTAACAGATACATAGTATCCCAGTGATTAGATACGTTTAATGTATTCTTATCCAGTGGATTTATATTTTTTTCTTACTCTTTTACAAGTATAAAAAAATTCATTCACTCTGTTGCCCCGGGTGGAGTGAATGAATGTGCTCATGGATGAATGGATGAGTGAATTAAAATTTCTGAAGAATTTCTACAGTGAAATTCTTATGCATATGTCTATACATAAAATATATCTATATATCTATATAAATATCTTCTTTTCCTAGGATAAAAGTCATAGAAATAGATTTTCTGAGTCAACATCTATGTGTATTACAGATTGATTGATTGAGACAGGGTCTCGCTGTGTCACCCAGGCTGAAGTGCAGTGGTGCGATCTTGGCTTACTGCAGCTTCTACCTCACAGGCTTGAGAAATCCTCTCACGTCGGCCTCCCGAGTAGTTAGGACTACAGGTGTGCACTACCACACCTGGCTAATTTTGTTTTATTTTTTTTTAGAGACAAGGTCCCACTATGTTGCCCAGGCTCATCTCGAACTCTTGGGCTCAAGCAGTCCTCCTCCCTTGGCCTCCCAAAATACTGTGATTACAGTCATGAGCCACTGCGCCTGGCCTGTATTATTTATTTTTACTTGTATTGCCAGGTTTTTCTCCAGAAAAGCTAATGTAGCTTTTTTTTTTTTTAATTTTTAATTTTTGTGGGTACATAGTAGATATACATGTTAATATAGATTTTTATAGTTAATACTCTTACAACAAGGTATAACTTTGCTGACCCTGTGAGGGAGAGGTTTTTTTATCTGTATAAAATAGATAGACAAGAATATCATTTTATTATTTTAATTTGCAATTATTTAGTGAAATAACAAATAGCATTTGTTAAGGTCATTTGATTTCTGTGAATTGTCTGTTTATATATCTTTTGAGTCTTTTACAACTGGACTGTTCTTTTTCTTGTGTTTTTGAAAGAGCTGATTAACCCTTTGGTTCCCATATAATGCAAATATTTTTGTGAGTTTTTCTTTTAGTTTTTAAATCTTGTTTCTGGTATCTTGTCATCACTAATTATTAATGACCCTAAGAGGCTTATCAGGCCTTTATCAGATATGCACACTTCTCTGAAATTTCTATAATGCTGGTGCTTGGAGTATTTGGGAGATGGGAATATTTGTGGTTACATGAATCCATTTAATTCATTCTGATAAACATCTTCCTTCCCTTCCCTCTCTCCCTTCCTTCCTTCCTTCCTTCCTTCCTTCCTTCCTTCCTTCCTTCCTTCCTTCCTTCCTTCCTTCCTTCCTTCCTTCCGTCCTTCCTTCCGTCCTTCCTTCCTCTCTTTCTCTCTTTCTTTCTTTCGAGATGAAGTCTTGTTCTGTCACTCATGCTGGAGTGCAGTAGTGTGATCTTGGCTCACACTACTTGTGAGCCTTGACCTCCTGGGTTTGAGTGATCCTCCCACCTTGGTCTGTCAAAGTGTTGTGATTGCAGGCATGAGCCACAGTGCCTGGCTTGATAAACATTTAGAATCTACTCTGCCGACAGGGTTTGCTATGAAACAGGTGCTGTGAATGGATGAATAAGTGCTTGTGAATGAATGTGCTCATGGATGAATGGATGAGCTTTAATTCTCTGCTTCCAGGCACTGGTCCATTTGATTCTGCCTCCTGCTCTGAGGTGCTGGAACAGGGTGGACTCCTGATGAAATCAGAGCAAAAATACAGCCTGGAACTGAGCCTGCTAGGTTTTGGTTGTGGAATAGAGATGTCTGTGTGGAAGAAAGCTTTCTACTTTTTTGAGTTTGGGCAAGTTAACTTTTGGAAGCTGTTTCCTTGCCTGTAATATTGGTTACAGCTATGTTTACTCTACAGGGCTGTTGTTGGGGTTAAATTAGTTAATACAAATAAAGTGCTTAGAACAGGGCCTGGCACAGAAACGGGCCATTTAATTGTTGAGTTATTAATATTATTGCTTATTTTTGCTTCTACCATGACTGCCACCACCACTACCATCATTATTGTATTCTTTAAAAACGATTAATTTCTGTTTCACTTAAGCTAGCTCATGTGTGTTCTGTTTTTTTGGGGGGACTCACAGCCTTAATTACAACAATAAGTACTTCATTCTTTTTTTTTTTTTTTAGACAGAGTCTCACTATGTCACCCAGACTGGAGTACAGTGGTGCAATCTTGGCTCACTGCAACCTCTACCTTCTGGGTTCAAACAATTCTCCTGCCTCAGCCTCCCAAATAGCAGGGATTATAGGCGCTCAGCACCACACCCAGCTAATTTTTGTAGTTTTAGTAGAGATGGGGTTTCACCATGCTGGCCAGGCTGGTCTTGAACTCCTAACCTCAAGTGATCCACCCTCCTCGGCCTCCCAAAGTGCTGGGATTACAGGCATGAGCCACTGTGCCCACCCAAGCCCTTTGTTCTTATCAGTTTATTTTGCTTTTAGGGAAGAGTACCTTTACTCACTGGTATACCTGTTTTTTTTTTTTGTTTTTGTTTTTTTGCCTTTTCGCCACTGCCATTTACATGTAACAAGTGTATTGATTTAAAAGTTGAGTTTTGGAAATAGTCTTCTTATCTGGATTTGAATCCTGGCTCTGCCACTTAAGCTACTTTACTTCTTTAAGCCTTAGTTCTCTTTTCTATAAAATGGGGATGATAATAATAATGTTATGAGGATTAAATGAGAGAGCGTACGTAAAGCACTTAGTACAGAAATTAGTCCATAGAAAACCATAAATCAATAGCTATTATTATTTAAATAAAGTTGAACATTATTATGCTTTTGTATAAATGTAAGCAAGTAATATATCATAGTCTTATAATTTTACAGAAAAGCAAACTCAAACAAATTTTCTTTTCTGTCTTGGTTTATGTCTGTTTCCAGTTGTGGGGTCTCCTAGTTATCTAGAAGGTTGCTTTAAGGCGTGGTTTGAGTCCAGGCTTTTCTAGCTGCTTAACTACTGGAAGTCTTAGTAGTTCTTCATTTGCAAAAAAGGGGCTACTTTGTTCATTTGAGAAGTAAACATTGTATGTGCCAAACACTAAGACACTATTCTGGAGCCTGGGAATAGATAAACAAGAGCTAGTATATGCCCTTGGGGAGGTTAGAAATCCTCTTTGTAAGGTTGGCCTGAGGTTAAGCCAAGCTTTGCAGAGATACTTGACTGTATGCAAAGTACCTTTCATACTGAGGTGCTCAGGAAATGGTGATTCTCGCGTTGGTACCTCTGATGTTCTGATTTCCAGCTATGTGCTCCAATCGTTAAATCCAGTATGTTTCTACTTTATCGATGTTTTAAAAAACATTTCCTATCGATACCTTTAATTTTAAGGTCTGCTCAATAAACTTTTGCCAAAGGATGGTCTTTGAGTTCTTAGGCAAGAAATCATTATCTTCTTCCTGACCCTTAAAATTGGCTGTGCCATAGTTTGCTGAACCATCTGGTACTGCAAAGCAGTTTTAGGATGAAGGCCATTATTTGTGTAACTTATTAAGACAGGAGGCTTGAAAGCTGGGAATTAACTGCAGAGGGTGGGGAAAGTATGTCACAGTGTTTGCAGGAAAGAAGTGTAGCAAACTCTCAGCCGGTGGTTGCACAGGACTCTCAACAATAAGTGCCTTGCTTGCGTGGATCCTAATGGTAGATAGGGCTTGTCTGAAGTCTGCCATCTTATTTCTTGTATATTGGACCTGCCTGGCATCAGAACCTCAACTATTTTGCAATCTGAGGCTTATTTCCCACACATAAATATTCCTCTCCAGCTACTAATCTCTTTCTTTCTTCACATATCCAGACTTCCTAAAAGAATGATTTATACACAGTGCTTCTGCTTTTTCACCCTCTGTTTTCTCCACAACCTGGCATCATCCTCACCTAAGCCATTTTACTGAGACTGCTTTTGATACGGTCACTAGCATTTCCAAAGGATACTTTCTGTTCCTTTTCCTACTTGACATATTTGTTGCATTCATCTCTCAGTTAGAGTTCAGTCAGCATTTGCCCCTAAACAGGCGAGACAGATGTCCCACAGTAATTTTAACAGGGAAAGTTTAACATACAGCAGCAGTTGGTAAACCATATCCCATGGGCTAAATTTAGCCTACCACAGGTCAAATCAAGTGACCCCATTCATTTATAATTGTCTGTGCTTTTGTGCTACAGCTGGCAGAGGCTAATAGTTGTGGCAGAGAAAAAGTTTGCTGACTCCTGATATAATTAACTATAAGGGGATTATCTGTAAAAGGACAGAGATGACTCTAAAGAATCCCCTGGGCTGTGAGAGAGTGCCCAAAGGAGGTATAAACTTGGAGGGGGCTCTCTTCAAGGCTGGGATTCAGACCTTGTTGGAGAAGGTGTGGCTATAGCCCCCTGAGTGGTGGAGAGACTTGCTGAGTTACTGGGTCATAGCTGATCCACAGTTGCTGGACAAGGAGGGAACACTGTTTCTAATTAAAGGCGGAGTGATGCTGGAAAGCAGGGAACCACACCACAAGTGATGGGCAGGAAACACCTCTCCAGGATGCTGGTAGGGTGAAGCAGGGGGATTGACTGTGAGGGTCAGATTCACTAAGAATCTGAGTAGGGGTTGGGTTACTGAAACTTGATGGGAAGCTGCCCAATACAGGTACTGCTGACACTTGATGGAGTTGAGTACCACTGGATATCCCTCACACAGGATGCTGAAATGAAAATGCAACAAACGGAAAACATGGAACCAGAAAGAGAAGCCCCTTCCTCCTGCAGTGTCCTTTTAAAAAATCATTATTATTATTATTATTATTTTTGGTTTCAATAGCTTTAAGGCAGGGGTCTCCAACCCGTTTGGCACCAGAGGCACTTATCATGGAGGACAATTTTTTTACAGATTGGGAGGCAGAGAGAAGGATGGTTTCGGGATGATTCAAGTGCATTGCATTCATTGTGCACTTTATTTCTGTTATTATTACACAGTAATATATAATGAAATAACTATGCAACTCACCATAGAGTCAGTGGGAGCCCTGAGCTTTTTTTTCCTGCAACTAGACAGTCCCATGTCGGGGTAATGGGAGACAGTGACACCCAAAGTGTGTTGCTTATGTCCATTCTACTCTGTCGTATCATTTTGGTTGCTGTCACTGCAGAAAACCCTGCTTCACAAAGATAGGATGTTGGCAATGGAAGCAGGCTTTCTGGTGCACAAGGCAATCTCAGGATATTTTGCCTTGACTTAAATCCAGAACATATAGAGGTTTGAAGTTGTTTCACACATACTTTTAAGGCCAGAGTCATTTGCAGTCTCAAGAAGTTGATCCTCTTCTAGCATGGACAAAGTTGATTCACCTGGTTTATTTACAAGTGGGTTGCGGAGCCATTTCTTCCCAATTTGGGGATCTTTGGTGGTTGAGAAGTATGTTGGTCTGTTCTCATGCTGCTGCAAAGAAATACCCAAGACTGGGTAATTTATAAAGGAAAGAGGTTTAATTGACCCACAGTTCCACATGGCTGCGGAGGCCTCAGGAAACCTACAATCATGGTGGAAGGGAAGCAAACACGTCCTTCTTCCCATGGCACCAGGAGAGAGAAGTGCCAGGCAAAGGAGGAAAAGCCCCTTATAAAACCATCAGATCTTGTGAGAAGTCACTACTGTCACGAGAACAGCATGGTGGGTAACTGCCCCCATGAGTCAATTACCTCCCACCAGTCTCTCCCACGACACATGGGTATTACGAGAACTACAAATCAAGATGAGATTTGGGTGGGGACACAGCCAGACCATATCAGGAAGTAATGCTCAAACTCCTTTGAAAGCTGACATAGATGATCATACACCAGCTGGGAGAAGGGAGGCCCTGGCTCAGTCTCTTTCAAAATCTCTGCTAATATTTGAAACATGTCAAAACTCCCAATGTTCACTGGTTGCCCCCATAAATCTAGTTTGGTTTTGAATGCATCCACTTTATCTGCTGATTAGTGAAC
The DNA here is from genome assembly GCF_007565055.1 of Rhinopithecus roxellana. Taxonomy (NCBI): domain Eukaryota; kingdom Metazoa; phylum Chordata; class Mammalia; order Primates; family Cercopithecidae; genus Rhinopithecus; species Rhinopithecus roxellana. Next base: position 139,139,302 of record NC_044553.1, on the reverse strand, counting down.
ACAGTTGCCATTTTCCCATGAAGGGACAGATTGAGTTTGTGGAGCAGGTTGAATTTTAATATGTCACACAAGTAAACAAGTTTTGCAACCCATTCCGTGTCACTGAAATGTGCTGCCAGTAGTGACTATTTCTAAAAGAGCTCTCTGGAGCGGCTCTTGTAACTCAAAATCTCTGGCCAGTGACCTACCTTTAGAAAGTTATCTCACTTCTGTGTATAAGAGATGACGTGTGTACTCCGCATCTATCTCCTCACAGAGCTGCAAGAACAGACATGAGTTAAGGGCATGTACTTTAATGTGACTGATAATTTTAATCACATCCTGCAAAACATTGTTAAGTTCAGGTGACATTTTTCAGCTACCCAGCATTTCTCCATGGATGACACAGTGCATAGACTCATATTCAGAAGCACTCTCTTTGACTTGAGTAGTGAAACCAGCAAGCCATCCAGTCATGGCAGCTGCTTTGTCTGTGCACATACCGACACAAAATGGCCAATTTGGTTTTCCTGATATGTAATCATTCGAAGACTTTAATAGTTCTGCAGCTGTGGTGTTGGTTGGGAACAAAAGTACACATCACATCCTCATGTATATCCTCCTGAAAAATATATCGCATAAAAACAAGCATTGGTGCCTTATTGTCAACACTGATAGGCTCATCAACCTGGACTACATACCACGATGACTCATTAATCCTCTTTAACAATTGTACCTCAATATTCTCTGTTATTTATCAATTCATCTAGTTGTAGTGCTAGCTAAAAGAGGAACATGTGCCACCTTTTGAACTGCAGTCTCTCCTAAAAGTTCACGACAAATGTCCTTAACAGCAAGCAGGTCAACTCTTCACCAGTAGTAAAGGACTTCTTAGCTTTAGCAATGTGGTTAGCCACTAAGAATGATGCTCGCAGTGCACATGCATTTGATGAAGTGGTGACCTTCAATAATTGCTTCTGTTCTTCGTGTTCATGTTTTCATGTTTTTTCCTTTGAAAAACTCCAAAGACTTGTCTTTTAATGCAGGGTGCATGGTCTCCATGTGGTGAAGCAGTTTTGAAGATTTCATGGCTTTATTGCATAGCTGGTCACCACATATGCAAAGCAGGCTTGGAGAAGGTGAATCACCTGTTGCAATGAACTCTTAATTTAAGTAGGACTCTTGGTAATTTTTTTAAATATAGTTTTCTTTTTTGTTGGCACTTTTAGCATCTTCTGCTGTCCCGTCATTGGGTCTTTCCTCCTTTTCAAAGAAGCTCTCCAGTGACGTTTGGTTTTTACTCATTTTGGCTAGGGTTAGCTTGTGGGCTTACCAAAACAGTGACTGAGACAAGCGCATAGTGCAGGAAAGAGGTATGGACAGAAGTGGTAAATAAAAGAATGGACAGGCCACGTGCAGACTGAAGTAAGTATCAGATTCTGACTTAAAGCCTGCCGCCAGATGCAGCTTGTCACTTGCTACTCACTGTAGGGTTTTGATATGAGTCTGCAAGCCATAGATTTACTACGGTCTCTGTGCAGTCAAACCTCTCTGCTAATGGTAATCTGTATTTGCAGCCGCTCCCTAGGAATGGAATCACCACCTCAGCTCCACCTTGGGTCATCAGACATTAGATTCTCATAAGGAACACACAAACTAGATCCCTCGCCTGCACAGTTCATAGTAGAGCTTGTGCTCCTAGGACAATCTAATGCCACCGCTGATCTGACAGAAAGTGGAGCTCAGGTGGTAACACAAGTGAAGGGGGGCGGCTGTAAATACAGATGAAGCTTTGCTCACCTACCCACTGCTCACCCGCTGCTGTGCATCCCAGTTCCTAACAGGCCATGAACTGGTAGTGGTCCTTGGCTCATGGCTGGAGACCCCTGCTTTAGGGTATAAGTGGTTTTTGGTTACATGGATGAATTGTATACTGGTGAAGTCTGGGATTTTAGGCACCTGTCACCTGAGTAGTGTACATTGTACCCAATGGGTAGCTTTTCATCCCTCAACCCCCTCTCACACTGCCCCCTTCTGAGTCTCCAGTGTCCACCCTACCACTCTGTATGTCTTTGTGTACCCATAGCTTAGCTCCCACTTATAAGTGAGAACATGAAATATTTGGTTTTTGATTTCTGAGTTGCTTAGAATAATAGCCTCCAGTTCTAACCAAGTTGCTGCAAAATACATTATTTTGTTCTTCTTTATGGCTGAGTAGTATTCCCATGGTATACATATGTACCACATTTTCTTTATGCATTCATCAATTGATGGGCATTTAGGTTGATTCCATATCTTTGCAATTGTGAATTGTGCTGTGATAAACATAGATGTGCAGCTGTCTTTTTGACATAGTGACTTATTTTCCTTCGGGTAGATACCCTATAGTGGGATTCCTGAATCAAATGATAGATCTACTTTTAGTTCTTTGAGAAATCTCTGTACTGTTTTCCGTAGAGGTTGTACTGATTTACATTTCCAGCAGTAGTGTATAAACATTCTTTTTTCATTACATTGATACCAGTATCTGTTGTATTTTGACTTTTTAATAATGGCCATTCTGCTGGAATAAGGTTGTCTTATTGTGGTTTTCATTTGCATTTCTCTGATTAGTGACATTGGTCTTTTTTTTCATATTTGTTGGCCATTTGTATATCTTCTTTTGAGAAATGTCTATGTCATTTGCCCACTTTTTAATAAGATTACTTTTTTTCCCCAATATGTTTGAGTTCCTTGTAGATTCTGGATATTAGTCCTTTGTTGGATACATAATTTGCAAGTATTTTCTCCCATCCTGCAGGTTGTTTATTTACTCTGATGATTATTTCTTTTGCTGTGCACAAATTTTTTAGTTTAATTAGGTCCCATTTATTTATTTTTGTTTTTGTTGGGTCTTAGTCATAAATTTGTTGCCTAGGCCAATGTCCAGAAGAGTTTTTCCTAGGTTTTCTTCTTAAGTTTTTGTAGGTTTAGGTCTTAAATTTAAATCTTGAATCCATCTTGAGTTAATTTTGTATATGTAGAGAGACAGGGATCTATTTTCTTTCTCAGGAAGACCTATGATTCTTAGGTTTGGCCATTTTATGTAATTCCATATTTCTTGGAGATTTTCTTCATATCTTTTCATTCTTCTTTCTTTATTTTTGTCTGATTGATTTACTTAGAAAGCCTTGTTTTCGAGCTCTGAAATTCTTTCTTCTTCTTGGTCTGGTCTAGTGTTAAGAGTTTTTGCTGCATTTTGTAGTTCCCTAAATGTGCCTTTCACTTCCAAAAGTTCTCATTTTTTTTTCTTTGAAGTGTCTATCTCTTTAGAACATTTTTCATTCATGTTCTGAATTGTTTCATTGATTTCTTTATGTTGGTTTTCACCTTTCCCTTTTATCTTCTTGAATAACTTAATAATCAATCTTTTGAATTTTTTATCTGGTATTTCAAAAATTTCATCTTGGTTTGGATGCATTGCTGGACAGTTAGTGTGATCTTTTGGGAGTGTTATGGAACTCTGTATTTTCATATTGCTAGAATGATTTTTCTAGTTTCCTTCTTATTTGGGTAGACTGTTTCTTCTAATTATTTTTGAATTTGTTTTTGATTGGACAGGGATTTTTAAGAACTTTCTTCTCCCCCCTGCCCTGCCTTGAGGGTATGACTTTAATGTTTATAGTTGATTGTCACCTAGTTTTGGCTTTGGGTGTTTCAATGCCAAAGACTCTGTATGAATTTCCTGGTTATAGAAAATCTTTGCGTGATGGCTTTCTCTGATGCTGGTTATAGTAGCAATGTGCTGGGTTTGTGAACAGGTTTACTCTCTCCTGTGGGGCTGGAGTGAGAAATCTTATGACGCTTACCTCATTCCTCAGTGGTATGCACTAAAATTTTTTTTTCTTTTTTCTATTGTTTTATTTACTGGGTTGAACAGTTCAGGCTATAGGCCAGTAGGAGGTACCCATGGTGAAAAACAGCTAAAGCGGTTGGGTAAATGCAGTATCCCAGTGGTGGGCAGAGGCCACAGCCTTGACAGAGATGGCTGGGGAAACTCTCAGTGAAATGCACTGAGGTCTTTTTGTGGGCAAGGGAGGGAGCCACCACAGCCTCCCTTCCGGGCCACCGGGAAAGTGATCCATCTCCCAGTCACACTCTGCACACTCTGCTCTGACTATTCCCATTAGACAGGCACCTCTTTTCATCTGTGTAGAGGGGGATTGTGACTCTGGCTCTCTTGCAAGCCTGAACCTGGAGGACACTCCTCTTGTGGGGATGCAGCCACTCTGAAGTGTTATGGAAAGGCTGTCTACAGATGCACCCATGCTATGCTCCTGTGGGAGGAGCCCCAGCTGTATCTGCAGTGCTGAGTGAGGGGGAGAAAAGTCCCCTTCTCCAAGATCCTTCATGAGCACCAAGGCTGCCTGACAATTGGGGTAGAGCCGCATACTTTCCCTACTGAGCCCAGCACTGCACCTGTGCCTCTGCTAAAAGAAACTTCCCACAAGTGGAAAGTTCAGGGACTCAGAGCCTGCAGTCTGGTTTCTTTTGTCCGACGGAGTGTCTGCCCTCTTAATGTGGTATGCTCCCCCTTACCCTAGGAGTAGCAGTTTCTGAGGGCCAGACTACTATGAATCTTGCTGCTGCTCTGGTTCTAGCCACCTCATGGGGCTGCCACACTCTAGACTGGTGCTGGAGAATGTCCACAAGGGATCCACTGCTGTGAACTGTCCTCCAGTTTCCCAACAGTGAGTACTAGCATGGCTCTAATGGGGGTGAGAGGAGAATGACACACTCTGTGAGATTTCCTTGGTTATAAATAGCCTTAGTGTGTTGGCTTTCTCAAATGCCAGCTGTAGTAGTAATGTACTGGGCCTGTGGACAGACTCAAGGCCTCCTGGTTAACCAGGGTGATGCAGGCAATGGTGGTAGCTGAGGTCATGCATAATGTTTTCTCTTCCTGAGCACTATGATGTCCCTGCAGATATTGTAATGGGCTGTGCTGGTTTGCTTCCAGCCTGTAGGTAGTGCTTGCAAAAGAGCACCAGTTGCACTATTAGTGGTGGGAATTGTGCTTGCCTTATGTTACCCAGGGGAGGTACTCTGGTGTCTCAGGCAATGGGTGGGGACCATGAAGCATGCAAAAGTCTCTGTCGTGTTAGGCTACCAGAGTAGGTGGATGGGCAAAGCTAGTCGGAGCTGGGTCAGGCAAGTCCACACTCTGGCTCCCCACATTCGAGTGCAAACAGTGGCCCCGATAGGGATTAGAGGACAGTTCCCTGGTCACAGGGGTAATGTTCCGGGGAGGAACACAGCTACCTCTGCTGTACAGAAAAATCCACAAGGGGAAGGATGGGGTGGCAGGTGGCAGTAAGCCCCTCTTAGCTCCCATGAACTTGGCAAGGCAGATCTCATACCCACGGTGTTAGCAGTAGCTAGCTGGGTTCCAGGCAGCCCTCAAAACTGTCCCAAGCCGTAAGTGTTCCCAACTGACACAGAAACCAGCTTTTAGGTCATGCACCTCCTGGTCAGCCCGTGAAGTAGAAGCTCCCAGGTCCTGTGCCTGCAGCTCTAGCACACTTTCTGCCCACCCCTCGGTTCTGACCAAGGGCGTTTGTCCCCACTAAAGATTATATCACAGGTCTCAGTTGGGAGCTTCTCTCAACCTGTGACCACTGCCTCAGTTAACCAGCAGACTTCAGGTGAGGTCCCTGGTGAGGTAGGATCAGGAATGGCTTACCTCTGTCCCTGCTTGGGTCTGGGAGTAAACATGGTTTGATGCTGCTCCTTTTCATAAAACCTCACTGCTCACTAAGTCAGCACCAGCGCTGAGTAGGGTTAAGGTGTTCTCCTGTGGCCTGGATTGCTCGGCTCCCCAGTGGGAGAGTGTATCATGGAGGCAGTCTCTCCCCACTCATGCTCTGGCAACTACCAGTTTTCCTCCTGGTTTATCGTGTAGACTACTGCCCACTGCTTCTTTCAAAGGGTTTGTGGTTTCTTTCAGTGTTTTTAAGTTCCTGTGTTGCTTCTTGGAAGAAAGTTCGTAGCATGACTTTCTGCACACTATTTTGTTTTTCCAAGTGGGAGAGGCATGCCAACGATGCCTCCACTCCACCGTCTTGGAGTTAAAACAACAACAACAACAACAACAAAAAAACAACCCTTCCAATGCTTTCTATGACAAAGTTTAACATTATGCTAGCTACAAAGGAGAAATATTTAAAGACCTTAGCTCTATTTGTGAAGAGCAGACAATGAAGGATGGATTTGGAGTTGAAAGGCAATTCATTGATTACTGGGAAATTGTAACAGTTTTTTTTCTTGCTGTTTTGAAACCCTTCTTTTTATAACTTCTGTTATACAGTTTCCCCTAGTTTTCCACCTACTTTTCATGTTTCTTCTCAATCTCATTTGCCACCTCCTCTGTCTGCTTTTTGTATATTGGAGTTCTTCCAGGGTTTTCTTTGGTTGCACTTCCTTTCTCACTGTGCATTTTTTTCTTGGTGATCTTATCCACCCCTATACTGATGACTATCAAATATTTCCTTAGACTCACATATCCAGTTGCTTATTAGACATCTTTAGTTTGGTATTTCCTCCCTGAAACACAAATTGATCCTCTCTTTGTAATTGAAGCTTAGACAAGTTCAATTTAGAACATACGTTCTCCTAAAAGCTCTTTCTTTTCATTGATTTCTTTGCTCAGTTTAATAGTTCAGCATCCATCCAGCTACCAAAACCTGGAACTTGTGATTCATCTTTTACTCTTTTACCTTGCCCTCAGAGTTAATTCATCCCTGCTACACTTCATCTCCGCTGCCAGTGGCTTAGGTGCCCACCATTCATTACCTAATAGATTGCAACAGCCTCCCAGCTGTTCTACTGTTGATGCGCTTATTACCATGTTACTCCCCACTCAGGATTCTTCAGTTTTTTTTCTTTAGTTATAGTAGTGGCTTTCAAGTGTTTTTATTTTCTTTTGAAAATAGTAGAATCATTGAAAAAAACCCATGAAACCATAGCATGAAAATCAGATGAGGACAGAACTTCCCTGGTAGAAGGATGCAAGAGCTGAGCTTATTTGGATCCTGTCTACTTTTCTCTGAGACAGTTTTTAATTGGATCCTATTTCCTTGTCTCATCCACCTGTCAAACTTATGTGCATCCTTCAAGATGAGTGGAAAAATCCTAACCTGGCTCCCCAAGGATTTTGTTGTATTACTTAGCTCACCATTTATAATACACTTAAAAGTCTTTCTCTCCTGTCAAAGACTATGACTTATTTGTTTACTTTCATCTTTCATTTCTAAATGTAGTGACAACTCATTACATGATGAAAAATCAATTTAAGTTTCTGATTCTGTTTCCTAATGTATTATGTTCACTAACATAACAGAACTGACTGGTGGACTGGACAGTTTTTGATTTTGATCTTTTATAAATTTGCCAAAAGGCTTTGAGCAGATGAAGTTACAGAAGAGCACCGATGTAAAGAAGACAGGTACAATTGTTAACTGTTTCTACATGGTAATGTCTGCTGGCTTGTTAACTTTTTCACTTGAAGGATGAGGCAAAGCTCTCAAGTCCTACAGCTATTGAAACTCTATTAGTCCATTTTCACACTGCTTTAAAGATACGACATGAGACTGGGTAATTTACAAACGAAGAGGTTTAATTGACTTACAGTTCCGTATGACTGGGGAGAGAGACCTCATGAAACTTACAATCATGGCGTAAGGTGAAGGGGAAGCAAGCTTGGACCTTCTCATATGGTGGCAGGAGAGAGAAGAGTGAGGAGTGAAGAAGGAAGAGCCCCTTATAAAACCATCAGATCTTGTGAGAACTCACTATCATGAGAGCAGCATGGAGGAAACTGCCTCCGTGATCCTGTCACCTCCCATCAGGTCTCTCACTAAATGCATGGGGATTATGGGGATTACAATTTAAGATGAGATTTGGGTGGGGACACAAAGCCTAACCATATCAGAAACAGTAAGACATACATTCTAAAATTTGAACTTTGTTAATGATTAAGTGTGAAATACACTCTCAATTTTCCCTTACCCGCTACATACCAACACAATTACCTTGAACATCTTCTTTGAGGACAATTACCTTAGACAGGGACAGCTGAGGCACTTGGAGGCCACAGAAGCAATCACCTACTTAACATGCACTAGTCAATCTTTGTGAAATATCACCCCTGATGCTGGGTGCTTATCTTTTATGGAACAGCTTGCAAATCCTAATTGTTTTAAACTGGCTCAGAGGAAAAGAGATTTGAGAATCAATAAATTACAGCTCTCATACATACAAATGTGCATCATTATAATGAAGACAATCTGATGGCTCTTTAGGTCAAATAACAAAAGAGGTGGACTTGAGTTTGTAAATGCTCATTGCCAATCCTCTTATTACAAGGGTTGAATGCAGTTTTACTCTCTTTAGTTGCAGTATTCAAGTTTGCATATGGGCATTTGTTTTAGATGGATAGATCCTCAGTGGGAGCGAATTGATGAGGATTCGTTATTTGCTCTGGTGGCTGTATTTTTTCTTTTTAAGGTTCATTAAGACAGAAACAACAATATTTATGCCTTTAAATACTGATTTGTTAGGAGCAGCTAAATAAACTATTCTAAGAATTGTAATATCAGACCCAGAGCTTGCTCTAAGATTCCAGACTTTCTCCCAAGGTCAGCCATCTTAGTCTGCTCTAGAGATTTGGAAAAAGCTCACGTCTGAAAAGTAGACAGCACAAATCTTGTTGCTTTCTTGTTAATAAGAAATTTTGTTGTACCAGCAGGTGGTAGTAAGCTGCAGAAGAGTGTTTACTGTTTTTTTTTCCAGTTGAAAGAAATACCTACCTTTCTCAGCTTTAACCAGAATTTAGGTATTTCTATTTCTTTAAATTGTTATTCAAGAGTTTGGTCATTCTTCAAATTTAGCAGTTCTTCCTTTTCTTTCATCAGTGTGTGATGCTGAAATTTCTTATGATAATGAGGATAAATTTCTTATCTAATTGAACTTTTTTCTTTTAAATCTTTAAAGACAATGATGAAGATTTTCCTTGAGCATACATAAATGTTTTTTTCTGCTAGTCTTAATAATTCTTCTTTGGGCTTCAAATTATAATAGTGATTAAATATAACTTGTGAACCATTTTTAATTTGTTTTCCAAAGTAGAATTTGATTGCATAGGTGATGTTGCTACACGTTAGTATATTTTTATATCCTCCAATTTTTACGTTCATTCTAGTATTTTAGAATGTTTCTTTAAGTGAGTCATCTTTGAATCTAGTAACTGCACTTCAGTAAAACTACAAAGAGAAAATAATATAAATTAAAAGAAATTTTCTTTTAATTCATAAACTCGTGATAAATGTTTCCTTTGGTCAGTGAATGCTCTTCAGTGTGAAATAGTAGAGATTGGCCCTGTGATCGGCTCATTTCTTCAGCTCATCAGTTGGTGAGAACTAGTGGCATGGCCCTACCTAGGTAGATGCCAGGGGACTAGGAAATAAGGTCAAGAAGTTGCCAGGGAGGAAAAGGACACAGTTACCAAGAAAATGGAAGTTCTGAATATAGAGCTTTTATTTAATTAAATTTTCTGGGTAGACAGCCTGTTAATCTGCTGTCAGCCTATTAATCTGCTATCTCTGAAGAGATCTTTAAATTTGTTTAATTTGTTTTTGTTTCTTTTAAGCACACATTATAGTTTTCTCTCTGATTATACATTAATGCAAATCATTGTAGAAAATTCATGAAATGTAGGAATTTTTTTTTTTTTTTTTTTTTGAGATGGAATCTCGCTCTGTCGCCCGTGCTGGAGTGCAGCAGCGCAATCTCGGCTCACTGCAACCTCTGCCTCCCGGGTTCAAGTGATTCTCCTGTCTCAGCCTTCTGAGTAGCTGGGATTACAGGTGCATGCCTCCATGCCTGGCTAATTTTGGTATTTTAGTAGAGATGGGGTTTCACTGTGTTGTCCAGGCTGGTCTCGAACTTCTGAGCTCAGGCAATCTGCCTACCTTGGCCTCCCAAAGTGCTAAGATTACAGGCATGAGCCACTGTGCCCGGCCGGAATGTTTTTGAAAAAACAAATCAGCTATAAACTCTAGATAGTAAATCTATTTTTGTTCCGTTTCTCCCCACTCCCCCTCTATCTCTGCCTTTCCCCATACCTCTAAATTTATATATTGGTTGTCCTAGCTTATTTTTTGTTGTTTATAAGAGAATACCTGAAACTGGGTAATTTATAAAGAAAAGGGCTTTATTTCTTTCAGTTACGGATGCTGAGAAGTCCAAAGTTGAGGGGCTGCATCTGGTGAGAACCTTCTTACTGGTGAGGACTGTCTGCAGAGGCCTGAGACAGCATAGGGTATCACCTGGTGAGGTGGCCAAGTGTACTTCTTTGGTCTCTCTTCTTATAAAACCACCAGTGCCCACTAATCCATTACTCTGTGTATAGATTAATCCATTCATAAGGGAGGAGCCTTCATGACCCAATCACCTTTTGAAGGTCTTACGTCTCGATACTGCCTCATTGGGGATTAGATTTCAACGTGAATTTTGGAGGGGACATTCAAACCATAGAACTGGTCATTTATATACACATACAGATAACATATAACATTTATTATGAAATTGGAATTCATGCCTTTATCCCATGCTTTGTCATTAAATGTTCTTCAGAAACAAATTTTTTAATGTCTGTTCATTGTATAGATATACCTTAGTTTAACCATTCTTGTATTTTGAAATTTGAGAATTCGAGTTGTTTTTATTTTGCCTCTATTACCGTAAATATTTTTGTATATAAATTTCTGTATGTATTCTGAATGATTTTATTAGGAGAAATTTTTGGAAGTGTAATTACCAGGGCAAAGGTATAAGCTCTTCTTGATACTTATTACCTGCTGACATCCAGACAAGTTATTCAAATTTGCATGTTCCCATTAGGAAAGTGTAGAAGTGCTCCTTCCCCTACAACCTCGCTAACCATAGATGTTACCATTTAACAGAAAACAATTACATAGTCTAGAAAAGCATCTTATTGTTTAAATTATATTTCTTAGATTATTAGGTTAAATGTCTTTTCATGGCCCTGAATATTTGTTTCCTTATGTGACCACTCTCAATATGTTTTTATTGACATGAAATGAAATAATAGGTAAACTTTAATTGAGGAAAATATTTTCAGAGGCCTGGTCAGTTTTCATTAATGCCAATGATATTACTATTTATCATTCTTTTCTAAAATTAGTTTTTAGTTATAGTGTAAAATAATACATTGTTAATGACAAAAGAAGAGTGCATAATTGACGCTTATTGCTTTGTACTTTTCTTTTTGAGTCAGTTATATTAAGGGGCTCTCAGGATTTTCATGGCCTTCCATGTATTCTACTGTAGGTTCTGATTATGTGGTGTGAGCCTCTTGCCAACTTCAGCGGCCACTCCATTCTCATCTGCTTCTCCCTCCATCAGTCCTGTGTCTGGGGTGTAGTGGTGTTGGCTGATGATAGATTGGTGACTCTTGGTAAGGATGGACTTCTGCCACTATAGCTGCCTTCTGTGTTGTGGCATGAAGGGTTAGTTAGGTGCTCTGTTAGTTAGCTAAGGGAATCATGTTTGACCTTGTGTTGTCAGTAATAGTGGAAGAAAATGCCAGATTTTTATCAACAGTGAAAATAATCTAACTTCTATTTTTTATTGTAATGAGATTTTAAAATTTTACTTAGTTTTACATTTATGAAACGTATGTAATTAAAGCCCTTAGATAGTTGCTGAATGTTTCATATGCTTAAAAAAAGCCATGCAAATTTCTCAGATATATCTCATCTTAAATCTTGATGTCTCTGCAGGAGTTCCATCAGATGCAGGAGTCTGAACATCTTTTATTGCTTACAGTAACTTAACTTTATAGCTGAAGACTTTGTGTGTGTGCTAGTGAAACTCATGCCGGAACGTGTGATTCTGTCTTAGTAAAAGTATGTAATCCTAGTGGGGGTAAGTGAGAGATCATTCTTTTTTCTTGTATTATATGACTGTTGGAGATAATTTATGTTTATGTTGTTCTTAATTTTATTTTATACCAGTAAGATTTTCTGCTTTAGAGTTAAATTCAGATGCCCCCATATCTTTACTTGTTAATATTTATCAATTCAGTGCAGTGTGTTTTTTATAAAAAAAGACTTTGAGGTACCCATGCCTGTGGGAATAGTATAAAAACAGCCTGGAGAGTTATACATGAAATCATGCTAGTGATTATCCCTGAGAAAATGGGGCAGGAGTAGTACTGGGTGAAGGAGGGGTGGCTGGAAGGTACTAAGACTTTATTTACAGTGTTCTAAATATTTTACTAAAAACTCTCAAAGGTACATCTGTCAGAATGATAGTATTTATTAGTTCTTAGTGGTAGATACATGCATGTTTACTTTATTAGTCTGTACTGTTTTATATCTTAAATATTGTCCCCAAATTTCAGTTATAATTATTTTTAGTCATCTTGAAACTTAAATTGTCTACGTAGTAGAATTGTCTGACATGCCATTTATATCTGGTGAAGTTGTCTTCAGATAACTGATTATTATTAAAATTTTGTTACTCTTAGAAATATCACGTTATCTCAAAAACAGTTATTTTGTTTCTTGTTCTCATTAACAACTGTTATAGTAAGCACATTGGCTTTTTCAATATTAACTTTTTATTCTGCCTGATTTCTTATCTTCAGTGATTTATTAACTTCAATCTAGTTTCCACAATTATGACTTGTTAAAATGAAAATTGTTATGCTTTAAGCTATAGAATTTTGATATGAAAGAGACAGATGCCAGGCATAATTATTATTTTCTCTTATATAAGGGATAAAAGGAATAAGGAAACAGAAATCCCTTTATCTGGGACCCATGGATTGATTTGTTTCAGGGCTTTATTAAATGTATTAGTATAGATATGTCACTTAGTTTTTTTCCTGGTGCCTAGTTAAGATTTTTATATTATTACTTGATATTTCCCTTTTTTCTTGATATTTTTATGCTAACATGAAATGAAAGGGAGTTGAGGAGACTATAGACACATGTAGGCTCTGGCCGGCACCTGCAGTCTTTAGCACTTTTTGTTAATTGTTAAGATTGTTAACTCTTCGGATAAATGGACAGCAGAGCACAGTGGGAAGAACATAGTATTAAGGACAGAGAAAGCCAGCTGAATCTTGGTTTTGCATTCTACTTATAATTACTGTAGGGAGTTGCATGTTATTTTATATCTGTTAGCTGTAGCATATCCCCTATAAATTGGGGGTTAATAGTGTTCGCTTTAATAAGTTGTTATGAGAATTAAATTGGGTTGCTTTACATAAGCATCTGCGTAGTAACTGGCAGAATAGCAGGTTCTTACAAAATGTTGATCTTTTCCTGCCTTCACGAATGGGAAATGCTTGATGGGAAGTACTGTAACTTAGAGTGAAAGATGTTAGGTTACGTGGCGTAGACTTATGAGATGCATACAAGTCATTTCCTGAGTTTAAAAGGTGAACATTATATGTAAGATGTCTTTTCTTCTAAAGAAAATACTTTTTTCCTTTGGACTTAAGCAATTGTGAGCCAGGAAAAGCAAAGCCAAGCAGTTGCTTCAGTCTTAATTTCTTGTTCATGTTTCCTTATGGTGGGAGGGAGTGACACCATGGGTACTATACCTTTGTACTTATATGTAGGAGAAGACAGGCAAGAACCAGAGAAGACAAATGCAGAAGGAAGTTAAGAGCTCTGGGCAGAGGAGAAGCATGGGTGTTCTCTAACCCTGTCTTAGCTAGTGTGAATAAGTTGGATATTTCACTGATTCTTTTTTTTGATACAGCAGTAACAGACTATATTTCATTTTAAAAAACCTAAGCTTATGGCAAGGTTTCTTGCTTGTTTATTTATTCATTTAGTTATATTTCATCTAATATTTTAAAAGCACAATTGCTTTCATTAAATGCTTTAGGACATGTACACGTTTAGCAAATTCTCTTTATTTTCTCCTTAAATGTATGATCAGTGTACTTCCAGATGCATTCAGAATATAGATCCTGGAAGTCTAAGATACTCTATTATTCAAGAAATGTTTCCTCAGGAGACTGAGGCAGGAGAATCGCTTGAACCCGGGAGGCGGAGGTTGCAGTGAGCCAAGATCACATCACTGCACTCCAGCTTAGGTGACAGAGTAAGACTCCATCTGAAAAAACAAAACAAAAAAAAGAAATGTTTTATCACACTGTATTGAATCAGCCAGCAAAATGGCCATGTAGATTTTAGAAATATTCTAGCAATTAATGTTAAAGTAACATTAACCCACCATTAAGTAGAAAATGAAATTATTGGGATACTCAATACACTTTCACTTTTTATCAGTTGAGTTTCTCTGATGGTTCTTTGTTCTGAACTTATTTAGTTTCTTCAACTTCTGTTAAAAGCTTTCCTGAAACTTTTGAGATTCTCTTGCATGAAATAATTTTTTAAATGCATTAAATAGAAAACTGAGGTAAGGATGGAAGAAAAGCATGTTTAGAGAATTATCTACTGATGCCTATACTCAGGATGTCCGGCTTTCTATTTTGGTGGAGATATTGAAGATGCCACCTTCTCACGTATCTGTTATTGTAGAATTTGGACCTGTATTACAGCATTTGTTTAATTCTACTGTATTTTAAATCAAGGTGCATGAGAGTTGTCAGTGTACACTGAATGAGACCGTCTTATTGTAGGTCATGCTGTGTGTCTTTACCTATGTTCTTATAGTAGAGTGGACATTAGGCAAATATTAAGATACCTGCCGTTCCTAACTTTAGACAATACCTGTGTTTTTCTCATCTACCTTACGGTGTTGTTGGTAGGATTAAGTGAGGTACTTTTAAAATTTGGAAGCATTGGATGAATCCAAGGGATTATTATCACTGGACTTGTAAACATGACCAAAATCATATCTGAGGAATTGCTCCCTTAAAGCAGAGAAAACAAAGGAGGGAGAATTACATGGGGAAGTGACTTCTTGTGTTTTTAAGCTATGTATGTAGAAATTACAGTGTACAAAATAACTAATGGGTTGAACATCGACAAGAGATCAAAAGTAAATAGTTATATTAGTCTTATTTCTATGCTTTTTCCTGTTTCATTAACCTTGACCTATATTTATTTCAAAGGATTTGTGTACATCAATGGCAGAATCATCCAGCGAATCAGATCACTTTCGCTATCGTGACCGATTGAGTCCATGGGCTGCCAGATCAGCTCACAGGGGAGCTCGAAGTCTTCCTACAGTAGAAGTTACCGAGAAGGTCAACACTATAACAAGTACTTTACAGGTTAGTTTAACAATGGTTGCATTTAATAGTATTTAAATAGTTTGAGCTGCTTAATAGTTTCAGTCAGTGGGTTAATTTTCTTGCTGCTGTAACAAATTACTGCAAAGCTAATGTCTTAAAACAACACAAATTATTATCTTAAAGTTTCATATGTCAGAAGTCAACACTGGTCTCATTGCGTCTTGGAGTGTTGGTTGGGATGTGTTCCTCTCTGGAGGCCCTAAGGGAAACATCTATTGCTTTGCCTTCTCTGGTTTCTAGAGGCTGCTCACGTTTCTTGTCTTGTGGCTGCCTTCCCTCATCTTCAAAGCCAGCAGGGAAGGGTTGGAAGGGTCAAGCCCTTCTCACATCCTATGACTTTACTTCTCCTGCCTCCCTTTTCCTTTTTTACGGATGTTGGTGATTTCATTGGGTCCACCCAATAATCCAGGAGAAACTCTCCATCTAGAAGTCTTCAGTGTAATCACATTTGCAAAATCCCTTTTGCCATGTAAGGTATACATACACAGGTTGCAGGGATTAGGACTTGGATATCTTTGAGGGCCACTATTCTGCCTATGACAGATAGTTGGTAAAGATATTTGAAATATGTGATAGGTGATGGAGAGTGTTTTAGGATAAAGCAGTATTTCTAAATAAAATATTGTGAGAGTGAAACCAGTATAAATGATGATAGTTTAGCTTCTCATGGGCATGTGCCTTTAGAGAAATTGCTCATTTTGGTGAGGTAGATTATTTGTGGATGAAAATAAAGAGATTCCATTTTGATGTAGAGGCTAATTTTTGCCAGTATTTGGAGGTTTGAGTTAAGGCATTTTGCTTCTTTTTCTTAGAAAGGGCTTTAGAAAAGAGATGGGGGAAGGGTAACATAGCTATATGGGAAAAAAGAAAACTCAGAATGTATTTCCTACTCATTAATCCCTTACCTTTGCCTTAGCCTGGCTAAGCATGGATTTTGGCTTTTAATTGCTTTGGATTAGTATGCTTAGATAAGAAGAAGATAATTTTTGGTGGCGAAGGCATGCTTTGATTTGAAAACCAGAAGACCTATCCTTTTTAAACTTATTTAAAGTAACATCATGGGCTGGGCTGGGCATGGTGGCTCATGCCTGTAATCCTAGCACTTTTGAAGGCTGAGGTAGGAAGATCACTGAGCCAGGAGTTTGAGACCAGCTTTGGCAACATACGTAGACTCTGTCTATACACAAATTAAGAAAAAAAAAAATTAGCTGGGCATAGTGGTGTGTACCTGTAGTCCCAGCTAATCAGGAAGTTGAGGCAGTAGAATTCCTTGAGTCCAGGAAGCTGAGTCTGCGGTGAGCCATGATCATGCCACTTCGCTCCAGCCTGGCTGGCTGAGCAAGACCCTTTCTGATCAATAAGTAAGTAAGTAAGTAAGTAAAGTAAGCAAAATGTAAGTAAAGTAAGATAACAATGCAATTTTGCAGTATGAATTCTTGTACTTTCCCAACAATGAGACACATTAATAGGTATATATTTTTGAAAGAAATATCTTGATTAATCTCCCAGGTAAAATCTAGCATATTTAGATGAGAACCATTTCTATTGTGATTAAAATTAAGTTTGTTGTTTTTCTCCTCATCAAGTTCTGAGGTAAAAGAATAGTTGAAATAACATTGATCTTAATGATTTTCTTCTCTCGCACACAGTCTACTAGATTTGCTGTTTCAGGATTCCTTTTCTATAAAGAGAGTGTGAATTGGTTGAGGGGCACAAATTGAAAATTGTGATTGTGAGAATTAATGGTTTGTTGCCAACTTACTAGGGAACCTTGAATAAGGATTTATGTTATGTGCTGCAGATATTACACAAGTAAATTGCAGTAGGATTTGAGTTTCTCTCAGTGGTGTTAAGATTTACTTAATATGTATGAAGTACATTGATATTCAACTTAGCCATGATAAAATTTATACATTTTACAAACTGTTGACTTAGTTGATTGACATCCTACTAAGATCGATTAGGAAAAAAGTATTTGGAATAATTAATTCAGTCAATTTTCTTTCTCAGGATACCAGTCGGAACCTGCGACAAGTGGACCAGATGCTTGGACGATACCGAGAATACAGTAATGGCCAGGCGGGTGCAATAGAACATGTGAGAAACTACATATGTTTGCATTTTCTCCTTCCTAATATTTTGGGAACGAAGTGTTTTGGGGAATGGGGATGTGAGCTAAAGGAAATAACCATTGTGAAGCGCTTTAGATTTTAAACTAATTTATTGTTTTATAGTTTAAATTTAGGTTAGCTTGTCAGATGGATTGCTAGCTAGCTTACATAAATTAGATTCTATTGAATTTGAAGGCTTTACATCAGAGAGAGAGAGAGGAATTCAAGACATGAATTTAATGGAGACTTGCTAAACTTGGGCCATGGAGAAACCCCTCATGCAGAGTTAAGAATTTCAAGGATGGTTTATTTTAAAGTAGTAAGTGTTCATTGTTAAAACAAAAAATGAAAAATTCCTCTCTCAAAGCCCCTTTTTAATTTTTTAAAATTTCAGTTGCTTTAGTGGAACAAATGGTTTTTTGGTTTCATGGATGAATTGTATAGTGGTGAAGTCTGGGATTTTAGTGTACCTGTCAGCCACAGAGTGTACATTGTACCCAATAGTTTTTCATCTTTTACCCTGCTCCCAGCCTTCTCCCTTCTGAGTCTTCAATGTCCATTATACCACTCTGTATCCCTTTGTGTACGCATAGCTTAGCTCTCATTTATAAGTGAGAACAAGTGGTTTTGTTTTTCATTCCTTAGTTACTTCACTTAGGATAATGGCCTCCAATTCTATCCAACCTTCCTTTGAGCCCCACTCAAAAAAGAGGTAACAATTTTGAGAGCTTCATGTTTCCAAACATTTTCTATGTATTTACAAGCATATGTACGATTTGCTTTAAAAATGGAATCATATTAAATATAATGTTATACAACGTTTTAAAATTTAATAATGCATATCATTTTCCATGTAAGTTTGTGTAGCACTACTTCGTTGTTTTGAACGGTTATACAGTATTCCATAGTATGAATGTATCTAGTTTTTCTTCTTGTTATAAACATATAGCAATGACCATTATTATACACACCTATATATATGTCTTTGTAATCCTGTAGGATTGCTGGAAGTAGAATTGCAGGGTTAAAGGGTATGTGCATTTACAAATTTGCTGGATATTTCAAAATTGCCCTTTCAAGGATGTTCCAGTTTATACTTACTTTACTTGGGGATGTAAGAAAGAAATGTACTCCAGAGTTCTGGAGTAAAGTTAATAATGTATTTTTAATTAATGTGTTGCTAATTCTATCTTCTACTTTTCTTTCCTTTGGAATTGCTTACTCCTATCCTGTAAACTCTTGGAAAACCAGTTAAATTTATTCCTTCATGTTTCCAATGATGGGTTATATATACAATGTAATGAAAACACTAATTGTATGTGTAGCTATCATTGGAAACATGAAGGAATAATGATTGTTTTATACATACCTGTATTGTATTGAATTGTCATGTAACTCCCAAGTTGTAATTGATGACTTGTTTTTTTGTTTTTTTTTTACAAAGTAAAGGTATAGTCATAATTAATCACTTGTAATTGCAAGCTAATTGGGCATAGGGAAACATATCTTCTCTCATAAGGTTTTCTACTATTTTTGTTTAGAAAATGAGTTCGGACATCCTTGTATTTACAGCAGTTTTATGATTTATGATGTACTTGACCAATGGAGCTCTATAGACTTTGTTATATTTGGGTAGCTCATGAAATGTTTCAGATTCATTACCTTCTTAATAATGGGAATTGAGTCTTTGCTTTTTAATTTATTAGTGAAAAATTGAAAACATTCTTGTTAACCATTAGCAGAGTATAGTCCTCCTTTGTAAAGCTGAATATTAGATCCCTACTTAGGGTAGCAAATTTCCTTTGAATTGGGCAGTTGGGAAGTTAAATTATGTATACCCAATTTTAGGTATGATATATTCCATAGCAGTAAATATTGTAATGCTAAGAAAGCAATTTTCAGTGAGGGACCCATTGTCATCAAGTCTCTTTGGTAGGCAATAGTTTTTTTTTTTTTTTTTTTTTTTTTGAGATGGAGTCTCGCTCTGTCACCAGGTTGGAATGCAGTGGCATGATCTCAGCTCACTGCAAGCTCCGCCTCCCAGGTTGAAGCGATTCTCCTGCCTCAGCCTCCTGAGTAGCTGGGACTACAGGCGCATGCCACCATGCCCAGTTAATTTTTCTATTTTTAGTAGAGATGGGGTTTCGCCATGTTGGTTGGGGTGGTCTCGATTTCCTGACCTTGTGATCTGCCTGCTTCATCCTCCCAAAGTGCTGGGATTACAGGCTTGAGCCACTGCGTCCTGCCTGGGAGTGGTTTTATAAATGGGAAATAAATAAACTCAACAGATATTTCCATTTGAGTTGTAAATACATTTTTAGGGAATGACAAACTCTTTTAAATAGCTTCTCCAGATTAAAGCATTCTATTTCATCATTCTGTTTATTTTTTACTTTTATTGTCATTGCCTTTAATCATAATGATAAAAGGTGTCATTTACTGAACAACCAAATCTGCCTCAGGCATTGTTCTAATTATTTTACATAGATTATCTTATTTCATCCACAAAATAAAACATGTAAGAAAGTTATCTGATGTGAAAGATGCAGACAGGAGTGGGGGCAGAAGTGAAAGCAGTACAGCGGAGGAAAGCAAACAAAGCTTTTCTTTGGTCCTTCTGAATCACAGTATTTCTCTTTTTAAATTTTTATTTATTTGCTTATTTTGAGACGGAGTCTCACTGTGTTATCCAGGCTGGAGTGCAGAGGTGCAATCACAGCTCACTGTAACCTTGAACTACTGGGCTTAAGCAATCCTCCCACCTCAGCTTCCTGAGTAGCTGGGACTCCAGTTGTGTACCACCACACCTGGCTACTTTTTACTTTTTAATTTTTTAGTAGGGATGGGATCTTACCATGTTGGCCAGGTTGGTCTTGAACTCCTGGGCCCAAGTGATCCTTCTGCCTTGGCCTCCCAAAGTGCTGGGATTACAGGCGTGAGCTACCATACCCAGCCTGAATTATAATGTTTTTAATGATCACTTCTGTTTTTCGGAGTACCCATTGTTGCTCAGATGATCTCCTTTCATAGATTTAGGTTGCAATGTAGTCAATCCTTCTGAGATTTATATGCATTCTTTTTCAGTTCATTAACCTTGAGTTACATTTTGTTTCTAATCAGAGTTTTTCCAAATAGAGACATCAAAAGGCTTTCGGAGATCTCTGTGACAATTTTAAAACTTAGTATTTTATTTTCGTGTTAATCTAAAAGCATCTACAATTATTTTTCAATTCATTTATGTATCAGTTTCCAAAATAATTGATTTCCTACATCTTCTTATGATGACCAATGACTTTTTTACCCCTTGAGTATCATTATTAACTTATAATTTATGCATATTTAAAGTGTTTTCATCCATTGCAGTTAATGTTTTTATTTATGCTCAAATTGTTTTATCTTTGGCTAGAGGAAGCCTACTACATGCTTAAGTCTGAAAAAGCATGTCTTGATGATTTGGATAAACTACCTGTGTTAGTCCATTCTTGCATTGCTATAAAGAACTGCCTGAGATTGGGGAATTTATAAAGAAAAAAGGTTTCATTGGCTCACGGTTCCACAGGCTGTACAGGAAGCATGATGTTGGTACCTGCTCAGCTTCTAGGGAGGACTCAGGAAACGTACAATCATGGCAGAAGGCAAAGGGGAAGCACACATGTCACATGGCCAGAGTAGGAGCATGGGAAGGAGCGGAGAGGTGCTATACATTTTTAAACAACCAGATCTCATGATAACTCACTCACTGTACGGTACCAAGTGGGGATGGTGCTAGACCATTCAGAAGAACTCTGCTCCCATGATCCAATCACTTCTCACCAGGCTCCACGTCCAACACTGGGGATTGTAATTGAACATGAGATTTAGGTGAGGACACAGATCCAAACCATAGCCATTCAATTCCAGCACCCAAATTTTATTTGCATTTACACGGGTACACAGTAGTTTCCATTGTTTCAGGCTAATATCAAAAGAACAGAGGGTGAAAGAATAGACCTAATCTTTAAATAATGCAATTATATCAAGTGAGGTATTGATATACATTATATTTATGTTCTGTGATGTCCATTTTACAGTATTTCAGACGGGGAAAGTGGGGGAAAATAGGATCATCATTTGGTATCTGGTGAGGTAGTCCTACTAGACTCAAAAGAATTTACAACATTGTAGTTAGTACCACAGTCTTGGGTGAGATTGATTAGTTTTAGGAAAATAATATCATCCATCATAGAAAATTAATGTTAGATTGAGTTTTATTAATATTATTTTGTTTTTATTTCATTTTGTTTGGTTTGGCTTTACACGTAGTAAGGTGTTATAATCCAAAAGAGTTTAAAACAATTTTTATGACTTCATATTTTATCTCTTTATTTCTTGGTTTTTGTGTTTTAGGAGTTACCAAATCGGCTCCATACATCATTAAATTTTGTGCAGTGTCTGTTGTGTTGTGTTGTGACTACTTCAGGTGTAAATTTTAATTCTATTACATTTTTAGTTTTATGTTTTAGGTGCAAAAATTGTTTTTGCCATAATGCTTGGAAGAGTAATTTAAAATAGCCTTTATTTCATTCATCTCCCTTTACATTACATATTTTTATTTTTTGGACCTTATAAATCATCCTGTTCATCTTCAATGGCTTTGGATATATCTTTTTAGAGTTTTAAAATGGGGTTGACAAATCATTTTTGTAATTTTTATATTTTTGAAAGAGTTTTTGAACATCTTTTATTCTTCTTAGATTTTGGGGAAATGTTTCATTTCTCTTTTCTTTAATGTTCTTCTGTATGTCCCATGGTAACTTTTTTTCTTTTGGTGCCAGGGAGAGTGTGTGTGTGTGTGTGTGTGTGTGTGTGTGTGAAAATTCATTTTATTTCTCAGCTTTTAGTTACAGGTTAGGATTTGTTAGCAAATAAGCCTACATATAAAGGATGCTGGCAAGATCTGCTTTTGGCATTGGTAGATAAGATTATTTTGGATCAACT
Source organism: Rhinopithecus roxellana (assembly GCF_007565055.1). NCBI lineage: Eukaryota > Metazoa > Chordata > Mammalia > Primates > Cercopithecidae > Rhinopithecus > Rhinopithecus roxellana. The sequence continues at coordinate 139,116,895 of NC_044553.1, read as the reverse complement.
CTTCTACTGAGAACAACTAGAAACATAAACAAAAAAAAGTAAAAAAATAATATTATGAATCCATCAAAAAACTACTAAGGCAGTAAGGAATTTTGTAGTCAGGATCTGGCAAAAAACGTAAGTCCAGAAGGGTAAGTCTTACATTTGGGACTTTTTTCCTCCTTCAAGGTGATAGCTGATTCCTAAAGAGGCGGATTAAAAGCAGAGAGGCTAGGATCAGAGTTATCAATCAACTTAAGAGGCTTGGAAGACCAAAACTGGAGTTCAGGAGCCCTTCAGCTTTAATGGAGACCCCAAAGGGTGACAATATAGGCAAAGTAGTGAATTGGAAATGAGAAGTGATAAACTGAAAATAGAACAGCCTTCATAGTAACAGAAGCCTGTCCTTGAACCACTCAATTCCTAAGTGGATTAAGGTGATTTGATATTGCTAGTGACCCTAACCTGACTTTCTATTAGAAACAGAACCAGATTCTTCTGAAGAAAGATGTCATCCTCTCGAACTTTAAATTATCTCTTCAGCTTTTCATGTAAAATTTCTATCACGTGATAAAGAATACACAGACATAAGAGAATATAAAAGGTATCTGAAAACCAAGGGAAGAAGCAGACAATAGAAAAATATATGGGACTATAAGGTTACCATGAATAACATGTTTAAAAAATTAAAAGAAAAAATTAAGAGATTTGGAAAATAATTGAAAACTAAAAGGAACCAAATGAAAATTTCAGAAACTGAAAAATAAGATAAGTAAATAACCAACTGACCTTTAATGAATGAAGTGAACAATAGCTTGTGTATAGTTGAAAGAGAATTCATGAATTGAAAGACAAACCAGCATAAGATATCCAAAAAGATTTGGAAGAATGAAAGATTGAAAAAATATAGAAGAGAGAAAAGAAGACATACAGCATTTGGTAAAAAGGTATAACTTAAATGCAGTTGCATTTCCAGAAGGAGAGGGGAGAGAGAATGAGACAAAAACAATGTTTGAAAAGATGATGCCTGAGAATTTACAACATATGAAATTTATTAAGCTATGGATTTTGTGATCTCTATGGATCAAAAATGGAATAAATAGAAATAAAACGGTACATAGTGATACATAATAAAACCACTGACAAAGGTAAAGAGAAAATCTGAAAAATAGCCAGAGCTAAAAAGGCAGATTACCTTCAAAAAGAAGCAGTAGTAAGAAATGAAAGCTGACTCTGCTTTCAAAAGGATACTGAAATTGAGTTTAGCTTGAAAGATGGAAATAATAAACACAGCAAAAGTTAAGAGAGCTGATTTTACATTTTTGTTCTGACACTAATTTGTATGATCTAAAGTCACTTTATATTTCTAGTCTGTTTCTCATGTTACAGTTTGAATTTGAGCTTTTAAGCTTTAACATTGTTTAGTTTTATTCTGATAATTTTGTCATAGATTACTGATATACTACTTTGTGGTCACTGCATAAAATCTCTGGTCTACTTACGTGTTATTTTACGTATGTGTAAATTACTCTGAAGGTAAACCTTGATTTTCCTGGGCATCATAGTATGTTTTGTGGATTGATGCTGAGTTGTTTTTTTATTTTTATTTTTGAGACAGAGTCTCGATCTGTCACCCAGGCTTCAGTGCAGTGGCGCAATCTCAGTTCACTGCAACCTCCGCCTCCCAGGTTCAAGCAGTTCTCCTGCCTCATCCTCCCGAGTAGTTGGGATTACAGGTGCCCGACACCATGCCCGGCTAATATTTTGTATTTTAGGACAGACGAGGTTTCACCATGTTTGCCAGGCTGGTCTTGAACTCCTGACCTAGTGATCTAGCTACCTCGGCCTCCCAAAGTGCTGGGATTACAGGCGTGAGCCACTGCACCCATCCGATGCTAAGCCTTATAGCTGGCTGGTGAATACTCAAGGCAGGATGGTATTGTACATATCCCAGTTTAGGGAAGGAGGAAACACAGGGATGTGGAAATCCTCTTTTTTTTTTTCCCCTACAGAAATGAGAGGGACAAAAGAAGTAGATTCCTGAAATTCTAACTCTACTTCTTTTAATACAAATTGTTTCAATTTGGGCTCTCCAGAACAGCCAAATCCAAACAGCCAGACTGAAAAAGGATTTGCTTTGTTTGTGACTCATATTCTGTTTCATCTGTGCTTTTCCTTCAGTTGAGGCTCCTTTCTATCTGCTCGTTTCCCCAAGTAAAGCAACTTGTTCTCCCCATAAATGGTGTTCTACCTTTTAACGCTGGCTGAATTCAGGAAACCCTGTCTTCTCAGTGAATCGTTTTGTTTACATAGAATGTCAAATTCTATTTAAATAGTTATAGATGACTTGTTCCCTGGATCCATGCACTATGTTTAAAATTATTACTTTCTGTTCATCCTTGAATAAGATATCTAGACCTGAAGTTTCCCAGCAATTTAGGATGTATGGATTTTCTTCAGCTTTACTTTTTTTCCCCTCGGGTCTTAGTCGAATCCTATTCTCATGTCTGTAGTTGTGTACAGCTCTGGACATTATTCTCAGTATTTAGCATGTTTTTATTTAATGTAGCTTTTTAAGTCTAAAGATATGTTTTTATATGTCCCCTGTTGGCTGACTCCTTAATAAACTGAATAAAGCATTTGGACAACTGTAGTTTTTAGTGTGTACTGGCAGTCTGATATCTGACCCAATCATTTTCTGGGATTTGAAGCCTTTGAATGACTGAAAGAGGTATTCTGATAATACAGTTGGACAGTGTACATTGTTTCAGTAGCAGCTGTCACTGTGACAGCTGTTTAGTTTCCTATTTGTTGTAGACCTGGAGTTTCTGAAGGAATGTTTAGAAGGGAGGAAAGTTTTCTGTCTTCTTTCAGTTGTGTTGACCTTGTTATGTTTCTTCACATGAGTGGTGCACCAATTAGACATTTCAATTTGGTTTGGTAAGCCCTTACACAGTAGACATCTTTTCCACATCTGGCAATAAAAAATGGAATAGGTAGTGACAGATGCCTTTTAAAACCAGATTTTAGTATTGGTTCTTAAAATGTTTATATTTACTATTTTTATATTTTAAACATAACTTAGTTTAACATTTTCTGATTTTTTTTGGGGGGGGAACCCAGATATTTCAGAAATAGCTTTGAAAATCTTTGGTCTATTTGTATTTGGAAGTTGTTTAGGAAGAATAATGCTTCATTCATTATATTCTTTAAATTAGTTAAAAGAAAGCTTGGAACAATCAATCGACCAACTCCGGAGTCAACGTTTATTGAGAAACTCAGGAGGGAGAAGTGTTTCTGTTACAAGTTTGAGTGCAAGTGACCTTGATGGTGGCACTGGGCCAGGTAAACACTTCAAATGTTCTGGAAAACTTTTTTTTTGTTTTAAAAATATTTTTGAAGTAGATATTGAATACATTTAATTTTTGGAGAAATATGACCCACGCATAACTTCACGCAGATTGGATGACAGAACATGTAGTTGTCCAGGATTTTATAGTACATAGTTTGAAATATATTAAAGGATCTTTGTTGTTATATTGTTTCTTTCCTTAGACTCTGTAGACCGCCTTAGAGCTTTACCTGACAAAAACCTGGATTTGTCTGCTGCCATAGAATCAAAACAAATACATAAATAAGATTCACTATGTGATACACTTTTTAGGTTAAGTATCTTGTCCTAGCATAATACATTTCACATGTCTTATGAAATATCCTGTGATATTTGTTAAGACCAGGTGAATTTTAGTCTTGGCATGCAGGTGGATATGAATGACTAGCTTAAAAGTTATGACTGTTTGTCCTAATTAATCTTACTTACACTTTTGTATAGCACTGAGATTCATGTTTGAATCGAAAAGCCTGCAGTAAGGGGAGACGATTTAGATAATTGAACATTGGTAGCTTACATTGTTAATATTACTGTTGATTGTGATAAAAATGATTAAAAATTGGGCGCTTTTTATGTAGTTAGTTTTTATTTTTATATGGTGTTCAGATTGTAGATTACGTAGTTTGAAAAATTGTGTTTTTTAGTATTAAGTTATATTAAGCAGTCATACAAGTTTTTTATTTAGCAATTTATTATTTTTATATGAGAAAATATGTTGCTTCTTTGGAAAGTATAGCAAATTGAAACTTTGGAGTGTTCTCTTTCCAGGTTTTTTCTGTTTTTCATTTTATCTGCTTTAAGAGCACAATTAATGCTAATTTGGTGGAACTTTATAGCCATAGCAAGATACTTGGGAAATAGTCTGGGTTAGGGACTTATGTATATGTATATCCATGTCTGCCTTGTTTGTACTGAGTAAAATTTTAGATTGTCTCTTCTATGCAGTGTTTTAATACCTTCCCTTTTCTTTCACTTGTGAAGAGAGCCATCGTTTTCCACCTACCTCACCTCTCAAGGACTATGGGGATCCACTGGGTATTAAACGAATGAGATCAAGAACTGGTGTCCGCTTTGTTCAAGAGACTGATGATATGACTCAGGTACTTTGTACAATTCTGTAATTTGTGTGCAGTATTTCCTTATGTTTCTATTGTATATAAATGACTAACACTTGAACTTTAAGTTTATATTTTAACCAATAATTTGATCATTAGTAACTTTATACTGATCTCTTTGATTTTGAACCAAGTAAATGACTTTATTTTACTTTTTATTATTTTTTTCTTATTGAAAAATCATAGTTGTATACATTTATGGGGTATAATAAGATGTTTTAATATATGTATACAGTGTGGCTTGATTAAATCAAGTTAACATCTATCACCTTGCTTACCTATCATTTTTCATAGTGAGACATCTGAAATGTATTCTGTCAGTTATTTTGAAATATATAATACATTATTATTGACATGGTCACCCTGATGTGCAATAAATTTCAAAACCTATCCCTCCTGTCTGTCTGAAACTTTGGACTGTTTGATCAACAACTCCCCTTTCTCTCCCTCTTCACCCCCTCTCCCCACCACCTTCTGGTAACCATTATTCTCCTCTATATTTCTATGAGTTCAATTTTATTAGAGTTCATACACAAGTGGGATCATATAGTATTTGTCTTTCTGTGCCCAGCCTGTTTTACTTAGCATAATATCTTCAGATTTATCCATGTTTTTGCAAATGACAGGATTTCTCCCTTTTTAAAGGCTGAATAGTATTATGTTGTGTATATATACTACATTTTCTGTATCCATTCATTCACTGATAGATGCTTAGGTTGTCTGCAGATGTTGGCTATTGTGAAGAATGCTGCAATGAACATGAGAGTGCAGATATCCCTTTGACATATTGATTTTAGTAGCTTTGGGGATATATCCAGAAATGGGATTAATGGGTCATATGGTAGTCTTATTTTTAGTTTTTGAAGACCCTCCATACAGTTTTTCATAATGGCTGTACTAATCTACATTCCCACCAACAGGGTACAAGGGGTCCCTTTCCTCCACGTCCTGTCCAACACTTATCTTCCATCTTTTTGATAAAAGCCATTTTAGCAGGTGTGAGGTGATATCTCATTGTGGTTTTAATTTGAATTTTCCTGAAGTTTACTGATGCTGAATATTTTAAAAAATGTACCTATTGACCATTGTTATGTCTTCTTTTGAGAAATGTCTGTTCAGGTCCTTTGCCCATTAAAATTTTTTTTTTTTTGCTATGGAGTTGTTTGAGTTCCTTATGTATTTTGGATATTAATGCCTTGTCAGACATATGGTTTGCAGATATTTCTCCCATCCTGTGGATTGTCTCTTCACTTTATTAATTGTTTCCTTTGCTATGCAGAAACTTTATAGTTTGATGTGATCCCATTTGCCTAGTTTTGCTTTTGCTGCCTGTGCTTTTGGGGTCATCATATCCAAGAAATCATTGTCTAAATCAAAGTCATGGAGCTTTTCTCCTACGTTTTCTTCTAGTGGTTTTATAGTTTCAGGTCTTGTATTTAAGTGTTTCATCCATAAGGGCCTAATTTCATTATTCTGCATGTATGTGCAGTTTTGCCAACACAGTTTATTGAAGAGACTATCCTTTTCCCATTGTGTGTTTTTAGCACCTTCATAAAAAATCAGCTAACCACAAATGTGTGGGTTTATTTCTGGGTTTTCGCCTCTGTTCATAGGTTGATGCATCTGTTTTTTGCCAGTACCGTGCTGTTTTGATTACAAGCACTTTATAATGTTTTGAAATTAGGGAGTATACTGCCTCCAGCTTTGTTCTTTTTTTGCTTAGGATTGTTTTGGCTATATGGGGTCTTTTGTCATTCTATGTGAATATAAGATTGTTAATATAGGATTTTTCAAGTAAACTAGTTTATTTTCAATGTACAAATCATCTTCCCTTTGTTTTGAGTTTGTTATGGAGGATTATATCTTGCAGAACATTTAAAAATGAGCTTAATTGGACATGTTTTGTTTCCTTTCTTGTTCAGCACATTTTTCTGTAAGCCCTGCTAAGTCAGCTACTTTCTCTTTTACTAAGTTTGGTTTAGTATGACCAAGTTAATCTTTGTGTGGTTGATCTACTGATTTTCCTACCATTAGTGTTTTTCTGATTGTTGAATCATTGATAGAGCCATTTGCTATTAAGTAAGAAATTCCATACTTTATGTATTCACTAAAGATTTCTGAAGTATTAGTTGTGTGGAAATCTTTTTCTGCTTCTTTAAAGTTCTCTGCAGAGCTGTAATTTTTCCTTTTGTTGTCTTAAGTAGCTAAATTAAATAGAAAAGGGCTGGGGGAGTTCTGCACTTTGACCTTTTTGTTTTGGTAGTTTTAGGATTAGGTACTCCAGTGTATCTTAAGATACTCATCTGTAGCTGTCATTTGTTACTGCATGAAGAGACAACAAAATCAAATGTATTAGAAGACACCCTGTGGAAACTTTTCCTTGACAATATTATTTTTTTGATAGTTGCACCTTGCAAGCATGGACTATATGATGAAGCCCAGAACAGAGAACAATATCTTAACATTATTCATTTACTGTTTCCTTCTGTTTATTTAATGTCTCTGTTATTGGGATAATGCTTACTCTTGGAAACAGTGATGAGCAGAAACCTTGTCTTTTAATACGTTTATAATCTAGAGGAGGAGCTAGATATTAACTAAATACATAAATGCAACCTTATTTATGAACTGAGATGCATGCTATAGTGAAAAGATGCATAGGGCTACAGAATTGTATGGTAGAGGACATGCCCTGGCAAGGAGGGCTTCCTGAAGAAAGGCTGACTGAGCTGAGATCTGAAAGTTGAGTAAGAGTCATTCCAGGTAGAACAAATAGCTTGGCAGGAGGGAAGATAGCCCCTATGAGCAATTTAAAGAAGGCCCACCAGGCTAAACAAATGTGAAGGGCTGAGATTATGTAGAGCTGTGTAATACGGCTGACAAAATTATTTTGAAAAGATCACTCTGGCTGTAGTGTGGAAAATGGAGTCAATGTGGGTGAACCAATTAGAAGGATATTGCTGTGTTCTGGATGTGAACTCATGGTCACTTGGGTTAGGATAGATGGAGTCGGAGAGAAGGAGGTAGAATTAAAAGCGTTTTAGTGTATAAAATGGAAAGGTCTTGAAAATTAGATAGCCATGTGGGGAATGCAGCAGTGAGTGGAAAGGAGGTGTCAAGGATGCATCCCCGGATTCCGGTTTGCTAAATTGGAAAATCATGATTGCAAAACTTAAGTTTTTCATTCACTATACTACTTCACTCCTTTCTTTTTATGGTTCTTCCTCATTAAGTTCATTCTCAAAATGACCCTTAGTTCCACTTGACTGTGTACTTTCTTAATGCCCCCGTAAAGAATTTGTGGTTTGTTTACATATCTGGCTCTCGTATGAGATTGTGAACCACTTCTCAGTAGCTGGCACTGAAAAATTGCTTAATGTGCATTTGTTGAAATGAATCAATTTGTTGTTTCTTCAAGTCTGTTTAAAGTAGTTTTATTATAAATCATACTATTTATATTCAGCATATATATTTACAGTTAAAGTTACAATAATGAGAATGAATACCATATAATCCCCACCCAGGCCACTAAGTAAAGCATTATCATACCCCCAAGCCTCTTTTATACTCCATCTTTTCCCAAGTGGTATCCACTATTCTGACTTCATACGTATCATGACACTGTTTCTGCTTTAAAAAACAGTTATTTTTTTTACTTTTTAAATTTTTACTACCTACATCTTATTTAGTGTTGCTTGCCTTTAAACTTTATGTAAATGGGATACTACTGTAATCTTTTGTACCTTCTTATTTTACTTGATGTTATGTTTTTGACATTCAGCTTTACTAATGTGTAGGTATCTTTGATTGTTTCAGTTTCATTGCTATATCATACTCCAGTGGAGGAACACACCACAATTTATTTATCTTGGTGTACATTTGGTTTCTCATGTTCTCATTATGAATAATGCTGCACCATACTTTCTTGTACATGGTTCCAAGTGTACATGAGCAAGAGTTTCTCTACAGCAGGAGTTGGCAAACTAAGGCACTGTAGGCTGATAGAATAAAATTTTACTGTAATTCAGCCACGCTTATTTGTTTACAGTTACTTTTGCGCTACAGTGGCAAGATTAACTGTGACAGAGACCGTACAGCTTGTAATCCTGGCATAGTCGCTATTGAACCCTTTACAGAAAAAGTTGGCAGACCGGTTTTCTCCTTCTCTCTCTCTCTCTCTTTTTTCTTTTTCTTTTACTCTGATTAAGAAAGAAGCAGACCCCTTCTAGAGCGTTAGAATTCTGAAGGAGTAGAATTGTACTGTAGAAAATGTGATGGTAAATGTTATATACGGCTTTTAAAAATTTGTTTTTCTTGGAAATTTTTTGTTTCAAAATAGGTGTTTTCTTTCATAATAATATTACAGAATCTGGTTATTATTGCAAAGAACAAGATCTTATTCTTACCTTTGGCGAATCTTCATGGAAGAATTCAACAGAATTCTAAATGGATAACTGTGTTTTGCCTTTGCTAGCTTCATGCTTTTCATCAGTCTCTTCGAGACCTCAGCAGTGAACAAATTCGCCTTGGAGATGATTTCAACAGGGAGCTTTCCAGAAGGAGCCGGTAAAAGCAGCCTATGGTTTTTATGAGAGGGATAAATTATGAGGAGAATAAATTAGCTTCTGTAATTGACATATTTATCTAGATTTTTAAAAAGTGTTATTTTTGTACAGCATCTTAAAATTTATTAACAGAACAGTTTACAGCCCTTTGAATTTAGAATATATCATGACTCAATGTTAGACAAATTAATTTCCTATGTCTAAAAACACTTTAACTTAATGCAATGGAATGCTGACATTATGGAGGGATACATTGTGAGACTTTTGCAAAGAGGTAGATTTGCAAATACATTGGAGAGAGGGACACAAAGACTGACTCGCTAGCTGACTGACTTTTGGCATTGCACACACAAAAAAGAAGTGTAACATGAAGTTTGTCAATGAACATAAGCCATTGCAGAATGCAATACTTTAGCTTTTAGTTGAATTCTTTGAGGGTCAGTGGTTAACGTCTGCCCCATCTTCACAATTTTGTCAATCTGGATAGTCCCCAAGAGCTGTTATTTAATTTAAACTTCTTTACTCGCTTTCCATTTTTGTCATCACCAGTGGCAAGTGGCTTTCTTTTGGAGGCCATGTTTTGCTGAAAAACAAAGATTTTTATGCCTTCCTAAGAATTTCAATCCATATTCAGCAATGATTAGGGAACAATAAAGCTGAATTGAAATTTGTTTACGATATTTGCTTGCTAACTCCAGCTATCTAAATCATACCACGCACTAGTTCTGTGTTGCTGCAACAAAAATAGTCAAAACTATAAATGTTAAATATATGAATATCAAGTATAGGCTGTAATGAGAATGAAAGATTCTACCATTATTACTAGTGCTATTAGCTAATATTATTGAGCCCTTATTTCATGATTTAACTTTAATTCTAGTAACTACCCTTTGAGGTAATCATTATTTTTTCCTCTATTTTATGGATGAGGAAATGGGCACAGAGAGATGAAATAACTCAGCTCTCTAGAAATCAAACAGGAGGGCTGTAGCAGAGTCAGAATTAAAATCCAGGCAGTAAGGCCCCGAAGTTTCTGTTCTTTATCACTTACAGTATATGGTGGTTCAAAATCATTTTCACATGTGACTGATATGAATAAAGCATTTAAATTCCTGGATCGTGAGATATATTATTGAGCTATATTGCTAACCTTTTAAACTGGTAAGATCTATTTAATATTTAGGTTTTTTTTTTTTTTAACGAGTTGATAAAATTAACAAAATGACATTAACATTTTAATGTATTGTAGGAATGGTTTTATTACATAAGCATTACCCATTTCAAGGAAGGGTATAAATTAAGCACTGGGAACATGAGTTACAGGGAATAGTTGCCTTGTAAGAAGACACAGGGGAAGTTGCAGGGATGATTTAGTTGATTAGTTTCAGTGGTCATTTAAATAACCAATATTGGACTGGGCTGTTAGTATCTGGTAATAGTTTTTGTGATCTATCTATAGGCTGGTACCATCTGGTAATAGCCTTGTGACCTAGAGGCATGTGTGAGGCAGAAAACTTTGTTTAACCCAAAATAGGAGTTAGGTTTCTTGGGAAATGAGGTGGCTTACCTTTGTGAATGTGTAAAATTTCTGGATGCTGTTCTGCTTTACTTGTACCACAAATTCTTACTTCATGTTTATAAAAATAATGGACAGGGAGTTAAAAAGTTTAACTTTCTATTTGATGTTGAAAGGTTGGTATTCTCATTTAATTACTGATTTTTCATTTTTGACATTTATTACAAAACATACATTAGATAATAAAAGTACACTGGGAAGCAAGCTTTTGGAAAGGATTAAGTAAAGTTTAATTCAGAAATCACCTACTTTCAATGCCATATGAAGAACTGATTTGGGCCAGGTGCAGTGGCTTAGGCCAATAATTCCAACACTTTGGGAGGCCGAGGCAGGTGGATCGTTTGAGCTCAGGAGTTTGAGACCAGCCTGGGCAACATGGTAAAACCCCGTCTCTATTGAAAATACAGAAAAATTAGCCTAGCATGGTGGCACATGCCCGTGGTCCCAGCTACTTGGGAGGCTGAGGTGGGAGGATTGCTTGAGCCCAGGAGGTTGAAGCTGCAGTGAGCTGAGATGAGTCACTGTACTCCTGCCTGGGTATCAGAGTGAAACCTGTCACAAAGGAAAAAAAAATTGATTTGAGGAGGGCAAGGTAGAAGTCTGCTGCACTAGTATTTGAGAGTTGATGATGACCTGACCCAGGATTATGGCAGGAGAGAGATGGACAGGGGTGTGTTTGAATATACTGTTTTTGGAAATCAAAAAGACAGGATTTGGTAGTGGTGGGTGAGGGAGAATAAACTAAGGATGACTCTAAGATTTTCAATTTGAATAACTAGGTAGATGGTGATTCCACTTCCTGAGATATGGAAGACTGGTTAGGGTAGGTGAGGTGTAGAGAGTTTGGCCTTGAATATGTTATGTTCAAGATGACTGTGAGACATTCAAATGGAAAGTAAAATATTCAGATAGATATTTACTATGGAGCTCAAAGGAAAAGTCTCTGTTGAGGTAAAATTTAAGAGTGGTCAGCATGGAGAAGTGTCATTTGGAATCATGGAAATGGATAATAACAAGAGAGAAACTATAGGGAGGATATCAAGGACAGGACTGAGTTGCAAGGAGTTCTAATATTTAGGAATCTTATGATAGAAGGAGGAGCTGACCTGAGATGGAATAGCTAGTGAGATGGGGGAAATTCTAGACAGCATAGAACCACAAAAACCAAGAAGGGGGCTGTAATATTTATGGGTGTTGTGTCAGGTTCTTGCAGTTACTTATTTTTATTATCCTTTGGTGTTCCACTGTCTGAATATACAGCAATATATTTTAACATTCTATACATACATACAGAAGGACATTTTCAGAGGTTTAAAGTCTTCGAAAATTTATCTTTTTAAGGTAATTTCCTCAAAAGGAAATTACCTAAGGATGCATAAGTTAAATAAGATTGTAACCAAGAAATAGAAAGATAAAGATATTAAGAAATAGTAAAATTAACCTGGGGATTCAGTGAAAGTAACCCTGGAATGACAGTCATGGAGCAGGCCCAGGAAGTATTCACTCTACATTAGAGCAGGAAAGTAAGTGTCCTTTGAGAAGAAGGTTGTCAAAAAGAGTGAAATAGATGGTTTGTTGACCATTCAGTAAGAAGTGGGAAGAAAATATCAATGATGTGATAAATAAGGCCCATATAAAGCCAAAAGATAATGAGAAAGCCTGGAAAAGACAAGAACACAAGAAAGTTATGATTCAAGTGTGAAGCTGACTAAAATGTGAGCATGACCGAATGTGAGCACAAAGCATCAATTCCATCAATTTCATAGGATGGAATAATTCATAATATTCATAAGACGTATAAATATATTACATAAAACTGTACAGGTCCAATAGAACCAAAAATGGTAATAACATAATCTGAAATTAGAGCATGAGCTAAATATTTCAAAACAGCCAATGGAAAATGTCTTGAGTTGAACATGATGAAGGCAACTAGCAAAATAATTAATAATGGAAATGGTTGTGCATGATTCACAGAGGGAAATGCAGCCAGAAGTAAGACAGTGCAAGACAGAAAGGCTTTTTCTTTTCTTTGTAAATCTTTCTGTACGATTTGTTCATTTATCATGTATGTTATTAATTTGATGAGAAACAAGGTAATGGGAGGTCGGTTAGTGAGGATAGAGTTTGCACAGCACACTTTGAGGTAATTTCTTTATGAATTGCTAGAAAGAGCATGTAAGATCAAGAGTTTTTGTTCTCTTTTGTCCCTCTCTCTCTTCCTTTTTTCTTAATTTAAAATGGGAGATATTGCAACATGTTTGTTTACTGAGAGTGATGTTCCAGTGTAGCAGCAGTTCTCAAAGTTTGGTCTCCAGACCTGCAGACCTCTATTCCTGCATCACCTATGAATTTTAGAAAGGCACGTTTTTGGGCCTCATGTCAGATTTGCTGATTTGAAATCTAGGGGACGGGATCCAGCAGTCTGTGTTTTAACAAGCCTTCCGGGTGTTTCAGATGTTTATAACATTTGAGAACCACTAAAGTAGAATATTTTGTAATAACATAATTATCATGTTATGCATTTCACTAGTTCTGTGTATTTTCTAAATATCCAAGTTTAAATCTTTTTTTGTGGCCTAGGTCGGATGCCGAAACAAAAAGGACTTTGGAAGAATTGACTGAAAAACTTAATGAAGCCCAGAAACAAGAAGTGGTGAGACCTCTTTTTTAATAAAAAGTTTTATTTCACATATAGAGGATGGGTGGGCTGGCCATAATCACAGTGAAGTTTAGTAGAGTTTAACCTTTTGAGTGGTATGTCCCATGTTGTCTAAAAGTGTGTTCTTGTAGCTCTTATAAAATGTTCATGAATTTTGGGTATTTATATTTGGTATATTTATATTTAGGGTATATTTATTTGGTATTTACATTTAGGGATTTATATAACAGTATTAGCATATTAGAGAGAGAGTCAACATTTGTTTTAACTAGGTTAGAGTTTATGATGACTATTTGAAAGATAATTTAAGTTTTACTGGCTCTGATTGTTCTGTAGTTTTTGTGAAATGATATTTGAGAAATGCAGAATGCTTTTCTTTTTTTTTTTTTTTTTTGAGATGGAGTCTCGCTCTGTCGCCCAGGCCTGGAGTGCAGTGGCCGGATCTCAGTTCACTGCAAGCTCCGCCTCCCGGGTTCACGCCGTTCTCCTGCCTCAGCCTCCCGCGCACAATGCTTTTCATAGTGGTTTTGTAGCACTCCCCATTTTCAGGTCGTCTCACATGTGTGTAGTTACAATTGCTACAAAGACCTCTTTGCTGTTGTTTTTGTCTGATATGGTTCCAGTTGAAAATACTCCTAATTCCCAAGCTTTATTATCTCAAAGTCATATTGTTGACACTCACTGTTCAGTGATTTATTTTTATCAAATCACTATCCTTGGTGGAATTAAGGTTAAAAAATACAGTCTATATAGTGTTAATTTCTTTATATTATCAGTTTGTCTTTTTAGGAGGAAACGGTTAATGGTCACTAAACTTGCAAATTTGTCAACTTCAGGAGTGTATTTATTCATTTCTCATAATACCTTTTTTTTCAAGATAAGGAAAGTGAGCAGGATTTTTTCCTTAATATATTTTATTCAAATTGAAAGTTTCCTAGTAAAAGTAGATAATTTTTCTCCAGTTGTTAATTTGTTTACAGTTCCTTACATAGATATGTTGAGTTCATTTTGGAGTTTGAATTTATTGGCTGAATGTGCTAAGAGATAAAAAGATCAACGAAGTTGATGTTTTTGAAAATAAGGTATTTGAAAATTTCTCTTATAGTGAAATTTGCTTATTTTAAAAATATGAATAAACACTTGGCTACATGAAAAATCTTTTTTGTTTTTGGTATTAAGTTTTTTGTGAAGAGCTGTAGAAAGGTGAAGATACAATGCCTGTCTTCTGCTGAAGTAGACAACATTTTTGCAATTAATGTGTGGCAATGTGGCATCTAATGTGTAATATCAAGATATGTTTTTTTTTTTTTGCATAAAGTTCTAGATTTTTTCAGATGTACCAAGGGTACCTTCAATTTAAACTGTACCAGTCTAAAATATCTAAAACATCACATACTTCCAAAAAAGGACTTTTCTGAGATTAACAGTTTGGTGCTTTTCTTAGTTAATTGCAATAGTTCACACAGTATGAAATCTGTGCTATTGTCTGATTTACATACTAAACAAGAGCTGAAGTACACATTTAAGAATGTTGCTCTAAGGTCCTCTTTAACTTACTAAGTAATATTCTGTCTTGTCTCATAAATTCCAGAGTGGAACCTGTTACTTGACAAGGGAAGCTGCTGAAGCTCTCTCTTCTTTTTTACTTGTTTTAAAATTTTAAAATTCGGAGGTGTACATACAGAAAAGTACATGTATCAGTGTATAGCTTGATGAATTATCATGAGGCGAACATACCCTCACCACCCAGACCTGGAAATAGAATATTACCAGTATTCAAGAAAACTTCTAATTTCTCTCTCCAATCACTAACTCCTTGCTTTCTAAAGATAATCACTATTTTGCCTTTTAACCCTATAATTTCCCCCCGTTTTGAACTCCTTGTATTAATGGAACCATATAGGAGAAGTTTTTTTGGTCTTTGACTTCTTTTGCTAATCATTAGGATTGTAATGGGTGTTGTGTCAGGTTCTTGCATTTTGTTCATTTTTATTGTTCTTTGGTGTTCCATTGTATTGATATACAGCAATATATGTTAACATTCTATAGCTACAGATAGATAGTTGGATTATTTTAAATTTGGGGCTTCTATGGATAATACTGCTATGACCACTCTTATTCAATATTTAGTGTACATGTGCATGCATTTCTGATGGTACGTAACATGGAGTACAGATCCTAGATGCCTTCAAATTTAGTAGACACCAAAAAATAGGTTTCCAAGGTGGTTGCACTAATTTACACTCCCACTAACAGTGTATGAGAATGCATGTTGCTCTTCTTCTTTCCAACACTTGCTATTACTTGTCCTTTCAATAGTAGCTATTATGATAGGTGTTTATGGTGTCACATTTTGGTTTTCTTTTGCATTTCATGATTACTACTGATGATGAACACATATTTTCATATGTTTGTAGACTGTTGGTTATTTTCTTGTTTGAAGTGCCAGTTTGCATCTTTTGTCTACTTTTCAATTGGGTTGATTGTCTTTTTGTTCTTGTTTTGTAGGAGGTCTTTATATATTTTTTTTCTTTGAGATGGAGTTTTGCTCTTGTCATCCAGGCTGCAGTGCAATGGCACGATTTCAGCTCACTGCAGTCTCTACCTCCTGAGTTCAAGTGAGTCTCCTGCCTCAGTCTCCTGAATACCTGGGATTATAGGCGTGCACCACCACACCTGGCTAATTTTTTGTGTTTCTAGTAGAGATGAGGTTTAGCCATGTTGACCAGGCCAGTCTTGAACTCCTGACCTCAGATGATCCACCCACTTCGGTCTCCCAAAGTATTGGGATTACAGGCATGAGCCACTGCGCCTGGCCTATATATTTTCTATATGAGCACGTTGTGAGTTTTTTATATTGCACGTATCATCTCCCATATTGCAGCTTGTTTCTTTTCATTTTTATATTGTTCTTAATGGGACCTTCTATTGAATTTTAATCCAGTTTAATTTTCCATCTTCTCTTTTGTGGTTAGTACTTGTTTGACCTGTCTAAGAAGTCATTCCCTATATTTAGATCACAAAGATGTTCTCTTGTGTAATCATTTAGAAGCTTATAGTTTTACCTTTCACATTTAGGTGTGATATTTACTTGAAATTGGTATTTGTGGTATGAATTAGGAGGAATACATTTTATATGAATGTTTAATTGATTAAGTTCCGTTCATTAAAAGGACTACTCTTTCCCCACTACTTTACAATCGTATCTTTGTTATACATCAAGTGTTCATATGCATGAGCATCTGTTTCGGGACTCTTTGGTCCCCTGGATCTATCCAAGTGCCAGTATTCCACTGTCTTGATTACTGTTGCTTTGTATTTAGTTGTGATAGGGATAGAGTAACTCCTTTCATGCTGTTCTTCAAACTTGTCTTGTGTGTTCTTTGCATTTTGCATTTCCATATATATTTTGAAATCTGCAAATGAAATTATTAAAAATCTGGGATCTTGATTGGATTACATTGTTTCTATAGGTCAATTTGAAGAGAACTGAAATCTTTATAATATCCAGTTTTCCAATTTATAAACATAGTATATCTTTCCAATAATATTTTATGGTTTTTTAAATCTAGAAGTTAAAAAGATTTTTTTTAAACAATTTTTTGAGGTATAATTGACGTAGAATAAATGGCCCATATTTAAAGTGTACAGTTTGATAAGTTTTGACATAAGTGTATACCTGTGAAACCATCACCGCAGTCAAGATAAGGACACACCCATCACCCCCCAAAATTTCGTGCCCACCCTGCCCTGATAGGCCCTTTCCCTACTCCTAAAACTCAAGTTTAAATGTAACTATCCTTTTACTTATTTTTTTTTAGTAAATTTTATTTTGCAAATTTAAGCTATGCAACATGATGTTATGGGATATACGTAGATAGTATAAAGATTATTACATTGAAGTAAATTAACATATCTGTCCTTTGACAGTTACCCATTTTTTTTTTTTTGTTTTGTGGCAAGAACATCTAAAATGTTCTTATTTAGCATGAATCCCATATACAGTACTGTTTTATTATCTATAGTTCTCATGTTGTCCTTTAGATCTCTAGACTTGTTCATCCTACATATCAGCTACTTTGTATCCTCTGACCTGCATCTTCCCATTTCATCCCCTCTAACCCCTCTGTCCCTGGTAACCACTGTTTTGTTCTCTCTTTCTGTATATTTGATTTCTTTTTGTAGATCCCATATTTAATTAGTGAGATCATGCAATATTTTTCTTTTTGTGTCTGGCTTATTTTACTTAGCATAATTGTCCTCCAGTCCTAGCCATGTTGTGGTAAATGAAAAGATCTCATTCTTTTGTAAGTCTGAGTAATATTTCATTGTATATATGTACCACAATTTCTTTATTCATTTTTCTATCAACAGACACTTAGGTTTTTTCCATATCTTGGCTATTGTGAATAATGATGCAATGAACATAGGAATGTAGAATCTTTACATGGTGATAATTTTATTTCCTTTGGGTATATGCTCAGCAGAGGGATCACGTGTCATTTGGTAGTTCTATTTTTAATTACTCTTTCTGCATACTCTTGTCAACATTTGTTATTTTTTGACTTTTTAAAATAATAACCACCTTTACAGCTGTGATGTGGTATCTCATAGTGGTTTTGATTTGCATTTCCCTGATGATTAATGATGTTAAATACCTTTTGATATAGCTGTTGGTGATTTTTGTCTTCCATGGAGAAATGTCTATTTAGATCCTTTGCCTGATTAAAAAATTGGATTGTTTTTCTACTATTGAGTTGTATGAGTTCTTTGTTAATTTTGGGTATTAACCTCATCAGATATATTGTTTGCCAATATTTTTTTTCAATTTGTAGGCTGCTATTTCATTTGGTTGATTATATCTTTTGCTGTACAGAGCAGCAAAAGATATAATTTTTTTTTTGATTTGAAGTAGTCCCACTTATTTATTTTTGCTTTTGTGGCCTGAACTTTTGGTTTGATACCCAAAAATCGTTGCCAACTTCAGTGCCCAGGAGATTTTCCCCTATGTTCTCTTATAGGAGTTTTATAGTTCCTGGTCTCACAGTTAGGTCTTTTATCCATTTTGAGCTTATTTTTATGTATGGTATAAGGGTTCACTTTCTTTTGCATGTGAAATTTCAGTTTTCTTAACACCGTTTATTGAAGAGATTCTTCTTTCCTCATTGTGTCCTATTGGTGCCCCTGTCAAAAATTAGTTGACCATATCTGTTTGGGTTTGCTTCTAGGTTCTCTGTTCTGTTCTATTGGTGTATGTGTCTGTTTTTATGCCAGTACCACACTGTTTTGATTACTATAGCTTTGTTATATAATTTTTAAATCAGGAAGTATAATTCCTCCAACCTTGTTTTTCTTTCTTGGAATTGTTTTAGGGTCTTTATGTTTCCATACAAATTTTAGGATTTTTTTTTTTTTCCTGTGAGGAATGCCATTAGGATTTTGAAAGGGGTTATACTGAACCTATATATTGCTTTGGGTAGAATGGATAATTTAACAATATTAATTCTTCTGATTCGTGAGGATGGAATATCTTTTCATTTATTTTTTCATTATTTTGTCTTCAATTTCTTTCATCAACATCTTACAGTTTTTTGTGTACAGGTTTTTCACCTTCTTGGTTAAATTTATTCTTCAGTTTTTTAATTTTTAAGACATGACATATGTATAAACATATACATATTTCATGAAATATTTCTATTCAGGCATGCAATATATAATAATCACATCAGGATAAATGGGGTATCCATCACCTCAAGCATTTATTCTTTGTTACAAACAATTCAATTATACTCTTTTAAGTATTTTTAAATGTATGATTAAATTTTCATTGACTATGGTTGTGATATAGTCAAATCTTGTCTTATTCATTCTTTTCATCTTTTTTTTTTTTTTTTGTACTTTTAACCATTCCATCTCCTCCTCACCCTTCAACTATCCTTCTCAGCCTCTGGTAATCAATCCTCGTACTCTCTGTGAGTTTGATTGTCTTAATTTTTAGCTCCTACATGTGATGTTTTTCTTTCTGTGCCTGGCTTATTTCACTTAACGCGTAATAGCCTCAAGTTCTATTCATGGTTTTGTAAATGACAGGACCTCATTTTTTTTATGGCTGAATAGTACTCCATTGTGTATAAGCACCATGTGTTCCTTCTTTATTCTTCTGTCGATGGACACTTAGATTGTTTCCAAATCTTGGCTATTGTGGATAGTGCTACAATAAATGTGGGAGTACAGATGTATTTTTAATATGCTGACTTTCTTTGTTTTGGGTATATACCTAGCAGTGGGATTGCTGGATCATGTGGTAGCTCTGTTTTTACTTTTTTGAGGACCCTCCATACTGTTCTCAAAATAGTGCGTATACTAATTTACATTCCCATCAACAATGTGGGAGGGTTCTCTTTTTTTTTCCACACCCTTGCCAACATTTGTTATTTATTGCCTGTTCACTCTGATGATAGTTTCTTTTACTGTGCAGTAGCTCTTTAGTTTTATTAGATCCTGTTTGTCTATTTTGGCTTTTGTTGCCATTGCTTTTGGTGTTTTAATCATGAAGTCTTTGCCCATGCCTGTGTCCTGAAAGGTATTGGCTGTTTTCTTCTAGGGTTTTTTGGTTTTAGGATTTACGTTTAAGTCTTTAACCCAACTTGAGTTAATTTTTGTATAATGTGTAAGGAAGGGGTTCAGTTTCACTTTTCTGTATATGGTAGCCAGTTTTCCCAGCACCATTTATTAAATAGGGAATACTTTCCCCATTGCTTGTTTTTGTTAGATTTGTCGAAGATCAGATGGTTATAGATGTGTGGTGTTATTCCTGCGGCCTCTGTTCTGTTCCATTGGTCTATGTATCTGTTTTGGTACCAGTACCATGTTTTGGTTGCTGTAGCCTTGTAGTATATTTTGAAGTCAGGTAGTGTGATACCTCCAGCTTTGTTCTTTTGGCTTAGGATTGTTTGGCTATGCGGGCTCCTTTTTGGTTCCATATGAAATTTAAAGTAGTTTTTTTTAGTTCTGTGAAGAAAGTCAATGGTAGCTTGATCGGCATAGCATTGAATCTATAAATTACTGTGGGCTGTGTTGCCATTTTCATGATGTTGATTCTTCCTGTCCGTGAGGATGGAATGTTTATCCATTTTTTTGTGTCCTCTTTTATTTCCTTGAGCAGTGGGTGTAGTTCTTGAGGAGGTTCTTCATGTCCCTTGTAAGTTGTATTCCTAGGTATTATATTTTCTTTGTAGCACTTGTGAATGGGAGTTCACTCATGTTTCGGCTCCCTGTTTGTCTGTTACTGGTGTATAGGAATGCTTGTGATTTTTGCCCATTGATTTTGTATCCTGAGACTTTGCTGAAGTTGCTTACCAGCTTAAGGAATTCTGGGGCTGAGACGATGGGGTTTTCTAAATATACAATCATGTTCTCTGCAAACAGAGACAATTTGACTTCCTCTCTTCTTATTTGAATTTATTTCTCTTGCTTGATTGCCCTGGCCAGAACTTCCAATACCATGTTGAATAGGAGTGGAGAGAGAGGTCATCCTTGTCTTGTGCCAGTTTTCAAAGGGAATGCTTCCAGCTTTTGCTGATTCAGTATGATATTGAGTATGGGTTCCTCATAAATAGGTCTTATTATTTTGAGATATATTCCCTCAATACCTAGTTCTTGAGTGTTTTTTACCATGAAGGCTGTTGAATTTTGTTGAAGGCCTTTTCTGCTACTATTGAGATAATCATGTGGTTTTTGTCATTAGTTCTGTTTATGTGACGGATTATGTTTATTGATTTGCATATGTTGAACCAGCCTTGCATCCCAGGGATGAAGCCAACTTGATCGTGGTGAATAAGTGTTTTGATGTACTGCTGGATTTGGTTTGCCAGTATTTTATTGAGGATTTTTGCATCAATGTTCATCAGGGATATTGGCCTGAAATTTTCTTTTTTTTGTTGAGTCTCTGCCAGGGTTTGGTATCAGGATGATGCTGACCTCATAAAATGAATTAGGAAGGAGTCCCCCTTTTTTCTCTTGTTTGGATTAGTTTCACAAGGAATGGTACCAGCTCCTCTTTGTACCTCTGGTAGAATTCGACTGTAAATTGGTCTGGTCCTGGGCTTTTTTTGGTTGGTAGGCTATTAATTACCTGCTCAATTTCAAAACTTGTTATTGGTCTATTCAGGGATTTGACTTCTTCCTGGTTTAGTGTTGGGAGGGTGTTTGTGTCCAGGAATTCATCCATTTCTTCTAGATTTTCTAGTTGATTTGCATAGAGGTGTTTATAGTATTCTCTGATGGTAGTTTGTATTTCTGTGGGATCAGTGGTCATAGCCCTTTTATAATTTCTTATTGTGTCTGTTTGATTCAGATCTCTTTTCTTCTTTATTAGTCTGGCTAGCAGTCTATTTTGCTAATCTTTTCAAAAAACCAGCTCCTGGATTCATTGATTTTTTGAAGGACTTGTTGTGTCTCTATCTCCTTCAGTTCTGCTCTGATATTAGTTATTTCTTGTCTTCTGCTAGCTTTTCAATTCATTTGCTCTTGCTTTTCTAGTTCTTTTAATTGTGATGTTAGGGTGTTGATTTTAGGTCTTTCCCACTTTCTGATATCGGCATTTAGTGCTATAAATTTCCCTCTAAGCACTGCTTTAGCTGTATCCCAGATGTTCTGGTACATTGTGTTTTTGTTCTCATTGGTTTCAAAGAACTTCTTGATTTCTGCCTTAATTTTGTTATTTACCCAGTAGTCATTCAGGATCAGATTGTTCAGTTTCCATGTAGTTGTGCAGTTTTGAGTGAGTTTTTTAATCCTGAGTTCTAATTTGATTGCACTGTGATATGAGAGACTGTTTGTTATGATTTCTATTCTTTTGCATTTGCTGAGGAGTGTTTCACTTCCAGTTATGTGGATAATTTCAGAATAAGTGCTATGCAGTGCTGAGAAGAATGTATATTCTGTTGATTTAGGGTGGAGAGTTCTGCAGATGTCTATTAGGTCCACTTGGTCCAGAGCTGAGTTCAAGTCCTGAATATCCTTGTTAATTTTCTGTCTAATTGATCTGTCTGATATTGACAGTGGGATGTTAAAGTCTCCCACTGCCATTATGTGGGAGTCCAAGTCTCTTTGTAGATCTCTAAGTAGTTGCTTTATGAATCTGGGTGGTCCTGTATTGGGTGCATATATATTTAGTATAGTTAGCTCTTCTTGTTGCATTGATTCCTTTACCTTTATGTAATGCCCTTCTTTGTGTTTTTTAATCTTTTTGGTTTAAAGTCTGTTTTATCAGAGACTAGGATTGCAACCCCTGCTTTTTTTTTTTTTTTTTTTTTATTTTCATTCGCTTGGTAAATATTCCTCCATCCCTTTATTTTGAGCCTATGTGTGTCTTTGCATGTGAGATGGGTCTCGATTCTGTCCAATTTGCTAGTCTGTGTCTTTTAATTGGGGCATTTAGCCCACTTAACATTTAAGGTTAATATTGTTATGTGTGAATTTGATCCTGTCATTATGATGCTAGCTGGTTATTTTGCCCACTATTTAATGCGATTTCTTCCTGGTATTGATGGTCTTTACAATTTGGTATGTTTTTACAGTGGCTGGTACTGGTTTTTCCTTTCCATATTTAGTGCTTCCTTCAGAAGCTCTTGTAAGGCAGGCCTGGTGGTGACAAAATCCCTCAGCATTTGCTTGTTTGTAAGGGATTTTATTTCTCCTTAGCTTGTGAAGCTTAGTTTGGCTGCATATGCAATTCTGGATTGAAAATTCTTTCCTTTAAGAATGTCGAATATTGTCCCCTACTCTCTTCTGGCTTGTAATGTTTCTGCTGAGAGATCTGCTGTTAGTCTGATGGGCTTCCCTTTGTAGGTAACCTGACCTTTCTATCTGGCTGCTCTTAACATTTTTTCCTTCATTTCAACCCTGGAGAATCTGACAATTATGTGTCTTGGGATGGCTCTTCTCGAGGAGTATCTTAGTGGTGTTCTTTGTATTTTCTGAATATGAATGTTGGCCTGTCTTGTTAGGTTGGGGAAGTTCTCCTAGATAATATCCTGAAGAGTGTTTTCCAGCTTGGTTCCATTCCCCCCGTCACTTTCAGGTACACCAGTGAATCATAGGTTTGGTCTCTTCACATAGTCCCATATTCCTTGGAGGCTTTGTTTGTTCCTTTTCATTCTTTTTTCTCTAATCTTGTCTTCATGCTTTATTTTATTTAGTTGATCTTTAATCTCTGATATCCTTTCTTCTGCTTGATCGATTAGGCTTTTGATACTCGTCTGTGCTTCACGAAGTTCTTGTGCTGTGTTCTTCAGCCCAATTAGGTCATTTATATTCTTCTCTAAACTGGTTATTCTAGTGAGCAGTTCCTATAATCTTTTATCAACGTTCTTAGCTTCCCTGCATTGGGTTAGAACATGCTCCTTTAGCTCAGAGGAGTTTGTTGTTACCCATCTTCCGAAGCCTGCTTCTGTCAAAGTCAAATTCATTCTCTGTCCAGTTTTGTACTGTTGTTGGAGAGGAGTTGCGATCATTTGGAGGACAAGAGTCGTTCTGGTTTTTGGAATTTTCAGTATTTTTCCTCATCTTCATGGATTTATCTACCTTTGATCTTTGATGCTGATGACCTTTGGATAGGGCTTTTCTGTGGGCATCCTTTTTGTTGATGTTGATGTTACTGCTTTCTGTTTGTTAGTTTTCCTTCTCACAGTCAGGCCTCTCTGCTGCAGGTCTGTTGGAGTTTGCTGGAGGTCCACTTTAGACCCTATTTGCCTGGGTATCACCAGTGGAGGCTGCAGAACAGCAAATATTTTGCTGTCTGTTCCTTCCTCTGGAAGCTTCGTTCCAGAAGGACACCTGCCTGATGCCAGCCGGAGCTCTCCTGTATGAGGTGTCTGTTCACCCCTGCTGAGAGGTGTCTCCCAGTCAGGAGGCACGGGGGTCAGGCATCCACTCGAGGAGGCAGTCTTTCCCTTAGCAGAGCTCAAGTGCTGTTCTAGGAGGTACGCTGCTCTCTTCAGAGCCAGCGGGCGGGAACATTTAAGTCTGCTGAAGCTGCGCCCGCAGCTGCCCCTTTTTCCCCAGGTGCTGTGTCCCAGG
The DNA here is from genome assembly GCF_007565055.1 of Rhinopithecus roxellana. Classification (NCBI taxonomy): domain Eukaryota; kingdom Metazoa; phylum Chordata; class Mammalia; order Primates; family Cercopithecidae; genus Rhinopithecus; species Rhinopithecus roxellana. The sequence continues at coordinate 139,092,525 of NC_044553.1, read as the reverse complement.
GAGATGGGAGTTTTATCTATAAGCCCCTGAGTGGGGCTGCTGTCTTTCTTTCAGAGATGTCCTGCCCAGTGAGAGGAATCTAGAGAGTCAGTCTGGCCCCAGGTGCTTTGCCGTGCTGTGGTGAGTGTTACACACAGTCAGAATTATGTGTATGAGGGGAAAACCGCCTACTCTAGCCTCAGTAATGGTGGATGCCCTTCCCACCACCAAGTTCGACTTCAGACTGCTATGCTGGCAGCAAGAATTTCAAGCCAGTGGTTCTTAGCTTGCTGGACTTTGTGAGAGTGGGACCCACTGAGTGAGATCACTTGGCTCCCTGGCTTCAGCCCCCTTTTAGGGTAGTGAACGGTTCTGTCTCACTGGGGTTGCAGGCAGCACTGGGATACAAAAGAAAAACTTCAGCAGCTAGATCATGTCTGCCCAAACAGCCGCCCAGTTTTGTGCTTAAAACCCAGGGCCCTAGTGGTAGAGGCACACAAGAGAATCTCCTGGTCTGTGGGCTTCGAAACCCATGGGAAAAGCATAATGTCTGGGCCAGATAGCGCAGTCCCTCACAGCACAGTCCCTCACGGCTTCCCTTGGCTAGGGAAGGGAGTTCGCCGGCCCCTTGCACTTCCCTGGTGAGGTGATGCCCAACCCTGCTTCTGCTCACTCACCGTGGGCTGTACTCACTCTCTAGCCAGTCCCAGTGAGATGAACTGGATACTTCAGTTGGAAATGAAGAAATCTCCCACCTTCTGTGTTGGTCTCTCTGGAGCTGCAGACTGGAGCTCTTCCTATTGAGCCGTCTTGACAACTCTCTGTATAATAGTTATTAATCCCTTGTCAGGTCGATAGTTTGCAAAAATTTTCTGTCATTTTCTGGGTCGTCTCTTCCTTTTGTTGACTGTTAACTTTGCTGTGTGCAAACTTTTTAACTTGATGTGATCCCATTTGTCCATTTCTGGTTTGGCTGCCTGTGCTTTTTGGGTTATTATTCAAGAAATCTTTGGTCACTCCAATGTCCTGGAGAGTTTGGTCCCCAGTGTTTCCTTGTAATAGTTTCATAGTTTGAGGTATTAGATTTAAGTCTTTAATCTATGTGATTTGATTTTTGTCTATGTCAAGAGATAGGGATCTAGTTTCATACTTCTGCATATGAATATCCAGTTTTCCCAGCACCAGTTATTGAAGAGATGTCTGTTCCTTTTCCCAATACATGTTCTTTGCAACTTTGTCTAGAATGAGTTTGGTGTGGTTGTTTGGATGTGCTTCTGGGTTTTCTATTCTGTTTAATTGGTCTATGTTTCTGTTTCTATGCCAGTTCTACGCTGTTTTGGTTACTATAGCTCTGTAGTATAATTTGAAGGCAGGTGATGTGGTTCCTCCAGTTTTGTTCTTTTTGCTCGGGATAGCTTTGAATATTATGGATCTTTTATAATTCTATATAAATTCTAGGATTTTTTTTCTATTTCAGTGAAGAATGTCATTGATATTGCACTGAATCTGTAGATTACTTTGGGTAGTATGGACATTTTAACAATATTGATTCTTCTAGTCTATTAACATAGAATATCTTTCCATTTTTTAATGGTTTCTCTTTAATTCCTTGCATCGATCTTATATAGTTTTCACTGTAGAGATCTTTCACTTTTTTGTTTAATTCCTAAGTATTTAATTTTTATCTTTAGCTATTGTAAATTGGATTACCTTCTTGATTTCTTTTCCGGTTTGTTTACTGTTGACATATAGAAATGCTACTGATTTTTGTATGTTGACTTTGTATCCTGTAACTTTACTGAGTTTATCAGTTCTAACAGTTTTTTGATGGAGTTTTTAGATTTTCTCAAATAGATGATCATGTCATCTGCAAACAAAGATAATTAATTTGACTTCTTCCTTTTTGATTTGGATGCCCTTTATTTCTTTTTTTCCCCACTCTCAAAGATTCAGCCTTTATTTTATTTTATTTAAAAAATCTCTTTATTTAAAATTTTGTGGGTAGGTAGTAGGCACGTATATAATTACGGGTACATGAGATGTTTTGATATGGGCATGCAATGTATAATAATCACATCAGAGTAAATGGAGTATCCATTACCTCAAGCGTTTATCCTCAGTGTTACAAACAACAATTATACTCTTTTAGTTATTTTAAAATGTACAATTAAATTCTTACTGACTGTAGTCACCCTTTTGTGGTGTGAAATACCAGGTCTTATTCACAGTATTTTTTTTATACCCATTAAGCTTCCTTCCTCTTAGCCATCCTCCCACTACCCTTTTCAGCCTCTGATAACTACTCTTGTACTCTCTAACTCTATGAGATCAATTGTTTTTATTTTTAGATCCTACAAATAAGTAAGAACGTGTGATGTTTGCCTCTCTGTGTTGGCTAATTTCATTTAGCCTAATGACCTCCAGTTCCATCTGTGTTGTTGGAAATGATAGAATCGCATTCTTTTATGGCTGAATAGTACTCCGTTGCGTATAAGTACATTTTCTTTATCCATTCATCTGTTGATGGACACTTAGATTGCTTCCAAATTTTGGCTATTGTGGATAGTGCTGCAACAAACATGGGAATGCAGATGTCTGATACACTGATTTCTTTTGTTTTGGGTTTATACCTAGCAGTGGAATTGCTGGATCATGTGGTAGCTCTGTTTTTAGTTTTTTGAGGAGCCCCCCCATATCATTCTCCACAGTGCTTGTACTAATTTACATTCCCACCAACAGTGTAGGAGGGTTCTCTTTTTTCCATACCCTCACCAGCATTTGTTATTGTCTGTCTTTTGGATATAAATCATTTTAACCGGGGTGAGATGATATCTCCTTGTAGTTTTGATTTGTATTTCTCTGATGATCAGTGATGACTTTTTTGTATGCCTCCTTGCCATTTGTGTGCCTTCTTTTGAGAAATATCTATTCAGCTATTTTGCCCATTTTAAATTGGATTATGAGATTTCTTTCTGATAGAGTTGTTTGATCTTCTTATATATTCTGATTATTAATTTATTGTCAGATGAATATTTTCTGTCATTCTGTGGGTTGTCTCTTCATTCTGTTGATTGTTTCCTTTGCTGTACAGAAGCTTTTTAACTTGATGTGATACCATTTGTTTGTTTTTGGTCTGATTGCCTGTGCATGTGTGGATGCCCTTCTTTTATCTTGTCTGATTATTCTAGCTAGGACTTCTGGTGCTATGTTGAATAATGGTGGTGAAAGTGGGCATTCTTATCTTGTTCCAGATCTTAGAGGAAAGGCTTTCGTTGTTTCCTCATTTGGAATAATAGTTGCTGTGGGTCTGTTGTATATGGCTTTTCTTATGTTGAGGTATGTTCCTGTATACTCAGTTGTTTGAAGGTTTTTTATCATTGAAAGGTTGTTGAATTTTATCAAATGCCTTTTTAGTATCAATTGAAATGATCATAGGGTTTTGTCCTTCATTCTGTTTATATGATGTATCTCATTGATTAATTTGCATGTGTTAAGCCATCCTTGCATTTCTGGACTAAGTCCCACTTGGTCTTGATGACCTTTTTTAAATGTGTTATTGAAATCATCTTAATAGTATTTTGTTGAGGGTTTTTGCTACAGTATTCCTCAGGGATATTGGCCTGTAGTTTCCTTTTTTGATGTGTCTTTATCTGGTTTTCGTCTTAAGATAATATTGGCCTTGTAAAATGGCCAATATTACTCTGTTACTCTTCTTACTCTATGTTTTGGAATAGGTTGAATAGGATAAGTATTAGTTCTTTAAATGTTTGGTAGAATTCAAAAATGAAGCCATTGGGTTTCAGGGTTTTCTTTGCTAGAAGACATGTCTTTTATCTCTTTACTTGTTATTGGTCTATTCAGCTTGTGGATTTTCTCATGGTTCAATCTTTGTAGGTTGCATCTGTCTAGGAGTTTTCTTCTAGATGTCTTCTAGGTTTTCCAATATATTGGCATATAGTTACTCGTAGTGGCCACTAATGATCCTTTGAATTTCTGCAGTAGCAGTTGTAATGTCTCCATTTTCACCTCTGATTTTATTTGTTTGGGCATTCTCCATTTTTTTCTTAGTTAGTTTGGCTAAAGGTTTGTCAATTTTACTTATCTTTTTAAAAAAACAACTTTTCATTTCATTGATCTTTTGTATTTTCTTAATTTCAATTTCATTTATTTCTACTCTGATCTTTGTTATTTCTTCTAATTTTGGGTTTGGTTTATTCTTGCTTCTTCAGTTTTTTTTTAGTGCTGTCATAAATGGAACTATTTTCCTGATTTCTTTTTCAGTTAGATTGTTGTGTATAAAAATGTGGTAATTTTTATGTGTTGATTTTCTATCCTTTATGAGCTTATTTTTTTTAATAGATTTTTCTTTTTTGTGTGGAATCTTTGGGGTTTTTGATGTGTAGGACCATTTCCTCTGCAAATAGAGATAACTTTACTTCTTTTCCAATTGGATGCATTTTATTTTTTTCTTGTCTGATTTTTCTTGCTGGTACTTTTAGTACTATATTGAATAGAAGGAGGGGGGCATCCTTGCCTTGTTCTGGATCTCAGTGGAAAAGCTTTCGGTTTTGCTTCATTTTTATAATGTCCACTGTGGGCTTTTCATAAATGGTTTTTATTATGTTGAGGAACTTTCTTTATATGCCTGAAGTTTTGATAGTTTTTATCAAGAAAGTATGTTGGACTTCGTTAAATGCTTTTTTTTTTCCATCAGTTGAGATTAGAATGTGGTTTTTATATTTTGTCCTGTTAATATGATGTATGACATCAATTTGCATATGTTTAATCAGACTTGTATGCCAGGAATAAATCCTATCTGGTCATGGTGTATAATTTTTTTGGTGTGTTGTTGGCTTTGATTTGCAAATATTTTATTGAGGATTTCCATCAGTGTTCATCAGAAAGATTGTCATAGCTTTCTTTTCTTGTGATGTCTTTATCTGGCTTAGGTTTCAAAGTGATAATGTGTTTTGATGTATTTCTTCCAGCTCCATTTTTTGGCAGAGTGTAAGAAATTTTGATATTAATTCTTGCTGCTCTTAAAAATTGTCTTTGATTTTTGACAGTTTGATTATGATATGACTTGAAGAGGATCTCTTTGAGTTGAATCTATTTGGGAACATTTGAGCTTCATAGATCTGGATATCTGTATCTTTTCTAAGACTTGGGAGGTTTTCAGCAATTATTTCATTAAGTAAACATTCTTTTCTCTGTCTTTTCTCTTTATGAAATTCCTAGTTGTGAACATTTGTTTGCTTGATGGTTTTTTATAAGTCTTTGCTCTTTTTCATTCTTTTTTCCCCTCTGGTTGAGTCATTTCAAAATACTTATGTCAAATTCACAAACTCTCTCTTCTGTTTGATCTAGTCTGCTGTTACAACTCTCAATTTTATTCTTATCTCATTAATTCAGTTCTTCAGCTCCAAGATTTATGTTTGGTTCTTTTTTTAACAACATGTATCTCTTTGTTGAATTTCTCATTCAGATCATTAATTGTTTTCCTGTTTTTATTGAATTGTCTATTTGTATTTTGTTGCATCTCATTGGAGTTTTTAGGGTGTTATTTTGAAATTCCTTTGGGGCAATTTATAAATTTTTGTTTATTTGGGATCAATTACTGTATAATTATTGTGGTTCTTTGGTGGTGTCATATTTCCTTGCTTTATCATTTTTTTCGGTGTCCCTGTGTTATTTTCTGTCTATCTGGTGGTACAGTCACTCCTTCCAAACTTTACAGAGTGGCTTTTGTAAGGGAAAACGTTTAGCTGCAGATGGGCCTGAGAGTCCTGCTGTGCAGAGTGTGGTGGCTCTGCTTCTGTGTCAGTGCAGTGTTGTAGTCTCTGTGAAGCTTTTTCATTTGTGGTTAATGTTAGTGATACCTGCAGAGCCTCAGTGGTCTAGGCTGAAGGAATTTGTGTTAGCGACAGTGGCTGCGTAGGTTATTAGAGCAAGGGTTTTAGGGATTCTCCTGTTTTTGTCTTCCTTAGAGTGGGGATTCTTAGCTGAGAGGATCTCTCTTGAAGTTGGATCTGACACGGTTCACAGGCTGCTACAGTGGCACTAGGATCCACGGCACAGATGCTCAGAGTGGTCATGAGGTCAGGATCTTGCACTCATTGTCTTCTGAAACTATTGTAGCACCTGGGACTTGAGGTACAGAATCACTCTCCAAGGCATGAGTGGATGCAATTCTTCCAGTAAGCTAAGGTTCGTTGCTCTAAGGGACAACCTGGTAGCTCAGGCCCAGGGGGTTGGGAAGCAGCTATGATTCTTACCCATGGGAGCAGGGTACCACACTTGTATGGCTCCAGCGAGGAAGGGGTGCTCCAGAGGCTCAGGCCCTGGGGTTGGGTACAACTGCAATTTGGGACCTAAAACCAACAGGGCACAGTAGAAGGCTGGACTCCAGGATATGAGGAATCATGCAGTGGTGACTCTGGACTCCAGGATATGAGGAACCATGCAGTGGTGACTCTGGACTCCAGGATATGAGGAACCATGCAGTGGTGACTCTGGACTCCAGGATATGAGGAATCATGCAGTGGTGACTCTGGACTCTGTGATGGTGGGTGGGATATGGCAGTAACCCAAGCTTTAAGAGGCCAGCTGCAACAACAGCAAGGACTGAGGAATGGCAATATACCACTGTGGCTTGGGTCTCAAGTGGTGGAGAGAAGCACAGAGATGACTCCATTCCTTGAAGAGATGAGGTGCCTGAGTAGCTTAGACAGTAGAGGGCTAATCTATTTCCAGGTAGATGGGGTGTGTTGTGGTTCTTGGGCATGCAGGGTGCGGTGGCACCGCTCAGCCATGGCTCTTATTCCCTGGTATGTGAGGCACTGCTAAAGTGCAGCTACGTGAGTCAGTAGAGCCTCTGGATTCCTGGGTATGTGGTGTCATGTCAGGTGTGTGCTGGGAGGCGTGACTGCTCCAATATGCTGGAGGACCAGGGTCCCTGCAGGGGGAGGGTCTGCTGCCTCACCAATAGCATGGTGTTGAAGGAGACTTCTCTGGTGTGTAGGAGGCCAGAGGTCCGTGTGTGGCAGAGCACTACCTTGGCTGTGCCATGAGGGGTGCCACTTCTCCGGTATGTAGGAGGTCTGAGGTACCCAGGTGGTAGGGTGCCACATCTGCTGTGGCTCCAGAGGCATAAATTCTCCAGTGTGCCCAAGGCCTGAGGTACCTGGGGTGGAGGGTGGGTATTGTCTTGGCCCTGGCACCTGTTGTGAGACTGTTCCAGCACTTTAAGGCTCTGGGTCCCTGGGAGTGGGGCATCCCTTCAGCTTGGTCCTAAGGGGAGGATACAGCAGTGACTGAGATAGCGATACGCAGTGACTCTGAAGTAGCTTGTCCCTAGGTGGTAGGGCTGATCCCCAACTGGGGGGATGAGATAGTGGAGCAAGGTGATTCCTTTCCTTCCCTGTGCAGCCATTCTGGCTTTTTGTTCCCTATAGAATTTCTGTTGCTACTTTGCTGTTCTCATTGCTTTCCTGTAGTTATTTTGGTTCAAAATGTGGTTTGTGTGTGTGTGTGTGTGTGTGTGTGTGTGTGTGTGTGTGTTTTCTTGTGGTGGAGAAAAGTGCTAGGAGCATTTAGTTGGCCAGCTTGCTGATGTCACTCTAAGAAGTTTTATATCTTATACATTTTTAATACAATTTATTTCTTGAATTTGATATCTTTCATGCTATTTTATAGGGTGTCATTAAATTTTTTGTAAAGGTCAGTATAACACTGTTTTGATTTGGAAGATTTGCTGTATTACATTTAATGTAAATGTTGATTTCATTTATTTAAATTTACCATCTTACTATTTGCTTTCTCTTGGTCTCACTTACTATATTTCCTTTTTTTGTGTGTGTGTTTTTTGGTTTTATTAGTTTTCATTTTTCTGTATTCCACATCTATTAGCTTCTAATTATATCTTGTTATTGCATTGTTACCCTAGGTAACATGTGTCTTTGAGATTTCAACACTAATATAAATTAATTCTTTTAGCTCTTCTCAGAAAATGCAAAGATCTTACTGCACCTTGACTCCATAAACCTCGTTTTTCACTTTTAGGCTATTTTGTTATTTAATTTTGTATTTAATTGAGCCTTAGAATACGTTACTATTATTTTATGCAATAATGGTTTATTTAGGTTTACCCTTAGATTTACTGGTTTTTGTTCTTCAGTCTTTTCTGCATTTTTCAGATTGCACATCTACCTTAAGAACATATTTAAAATTTTCCTTTAGGGTGAGCGTGCATATGCCCGAAAGTGTCCCATCTATAATTTCCTTTAGAGCGTGTGCTTTGGTGAAAAATCTTCTCTGTGTGTGTCTGAAAATGTCTTTCACTTACTTTGTTGAAAGAAATTTTCACTGGATATAAAATTCTAGATAAGCCATTTTCCCTCTATTCTGTATTTCAAAGAAATTTAATCATTTGGGAGTTTAATTGTTTCTATTGAGAAATCGGATATTAGTCTTTTTGATGGTTTTTTTTTTTTTTTTTTTTTTTTTTTTTTTTTTTTTTTTTTTTTTGAGATGAGAGTCTTGCTCTGACACCCAGGCCGGAGTGCAGTGGCACAATCTTGGCTCACTGCAACCTTCACCTCTGAGGTTCAAGTAATTCTCTTGCCTCAGCCTGTCAAGTAGCTGGGACTACAGGCGCGTACCACCACATCTGGCTAATTTTTTGTATTTTTAGTAGAGACGGGGCTTTACCGTGTTAGCCAGGATAGTCTCAGTATCCTGACCTTGTGATCCACCCTCCTCGGCCTCCCAAAGTGCTGGGATTACAGGCGTGAACCACCGTGCCCGGCCTAATGCTTTTTTTTAAAGGTGTAATAGATTTTTTTTTCTCTGATTGCTTTTGAGTTTTTCTTCTTTGTTTTTATTTATAGTTTTACTATGATAAATGTGTGTGTGTGTTTGTGTGTGTTTTGACTTGTTGCTTGATGCTTATAGGACTATTATCTCTTCAAAAAATACTTTTATTCTTTGTCTCTTTGTTTAGGACTTCACATTACATATAATCTTGAACTTTTGACTTTATCCCCTTTTTCTCTTATGCTCATTTCTGTCAGTTTTAATTTTTTCTTCTTTCTTTATTTTGAATATTTTCTTCTGACTTTTTATTTAGTAACTTAATATCTCTTCAGCTGAGGCAAGCCTATTAAACCCACTCACTGTTTTCATTTTAAATCATTGCAAGTTTCACTACTAGAATTGTCATCTGATTAACTTTGTAATTGTTTATCAAAATCATCAATCTGTTTATCTGTGTCTCATGACTTCATTATCTAGATCTTCTATGCGTCTGTTTCGATTGTCTATTATCCCTTGCTTTTCTTGGACTTTGATCACATTGCTTTGTCCTACTATTTACTTTTGGTTCTCCAGTTCTTGTTGTTTGATGACAGAAAACCTACTTTATTTTCTGCCAACAAAATTTGAATAGATAATTTGAGGCCTAGGACATTGTTATGTATGAGAATATAGACATTTACTTTTGTTATAGACTAGGGTCAGTAGCAATCGTGGATTATCTTATTATTTGTTGTTGAGATACCTAATAAACTTTGGTACTGAATCTTGAGTATTTCTGGTTCACCCTTACTGCTTGTGTATAGCCCTTCAGGATTCCAGTCCAAAGGCTAAGAGAGTGATTAATCAGGGACCCATTACTTGCAAGTCTCTCAACTCAACTCTTTTTCTCATTTAACCTTAAGAATCCGGTAAAAACTCTGTTCAGCTTCTCAGTGTCTCAGCTGCCTTTTCTGAGATGAGCTGATATTTCAGGGGAAAAAGTGATTTCAAAGGATAGACTGTTCTCTCTGGGTTTCTTTCTTCTGCGTATTATTCTTATATTTCCTTATTACTTTTTAACTTCCCAGTGTTTTAAAAAACAATTACATTTAAAATATTCTTTCTAGCTTTCTAGTTACTAGTTACCTTCATCTGAATTATCTAGTCTGTTATTTCTGGAAGTGAAACTCCTTAATCTTTTAATCTTTTTTACATATCCGATGTCATTACTATGTTTGCTATTTCCTTCCTTCTCTCTCCTTCTCTTCTCTTCTCTTCTCTTCTCTTCTCTCTCTTCTCTTCTCTTCTCTTGCTCTTGTCTGTCTTTCTCTTTCTTTCTTGTCTTTCTGTCTTTCTTTCTTTCTTTCTTTCTTTCTTTCTTTCTTTCTTTCTTTCTTTCTTCTCTCTCTCTCTCTCTCTCTCTCTTTCTTTTTTTTTTTTTTTGACAGATTCTCACTCTGTCACTCAGGCTGGAGTGCAGTGGTGTGATCTCAGCCTCCACCTCCTGGATTCAAGTGATTCTTCTGCCTCAGCCTCCTCAGTAACTGGGATTACAGGTGTGTGCCATGACACTCGGCTAATTTTTGTATTTTTAATAGAGACAGGGTTTCACGATGTTGGCCAGGCTGGTCTCGAACTCCTGACCTCAGATGATCAGCCTGCCTCAGCCTCCTAAAGTGCTGGGATTATAGGCATGAGTCACCCCACTCCACCCAGGCAATGGTTTCTAATGCACAAGATTTGACTAAGTTTTTCAACTGTTGCATGAGGCTTCTTTCACTTGCTACCTAGATATACATCTTGTGAACATGCTTGTTGTATTAGTTTGTTTTTATGCTGCTGATAAAGGCATACCCAAGACTGGACAATTTACAAAAGAAGGAGGTTTTTAATGGACTTACAGTTCCGCATGGCTGGGGAGGCCTCACAATCATGACGGAAGGCAAGGAGGAGCAAGCCACATCTTACATGGATGATGGCAGGCAAAAAGAGAGAGCTTGTTCAGGGAAACTCCCATTTTTAAAACAAATTTATTAAAAATATTCTTATTTTATTTAAAATATTTTATTTAAAATAGTTGTGATATTAGAAATATCACAAGGATAGTGCAGGAAGACCCACTCCCATAATTCAATCACCTGCCACTGGGTTCCTCCCATGACATGTGGGAATTGTGGGAGTTACAATTCAAGATGAGATTTGGGGTGGGGACACTGCCAAATTATTATATTACTTGTAAATGGGCTTTGATCTAAATTCGGATATCCTTAATATTCTACTGAGGTCCCTGTAGACCTGAGTGAGCCATGGTCATATCCAGTTTTACTGTCATGCTGTTTTTTGAAACTGTTAGATAGTTGGGATGGTTTCAATTTGGGGTTTAATAGTACTAATTTGCATAGTGCACATTACATTTATTGTTTCACCTTTCGCCATGTGACAAGAGAACCTGTAATAAACGGTTATCATTTTATTTGGATTTCTTTCACATAGCAAATAAAACTAGTAAGTATTATCTATATACATTCTACAGTTTTACTTTGTGTTTAAAATATAGCTACTGAGTAAAAAGTTAGCAGTTAGTTGAATTCAGAGAGAGCTCAAACTTTCATATCTTTATTGCCATGCATCAAGAATGACTCCACATCACATAAAGTACAACTGGTTGTCACACCTCCCTGGCGCCCAGCTCATTGGTGTAATTGCTGTATAAAACTTGCTAGTTTACCCAACTATCCCTTCTGCCCTGCTCATGAGGACACAGCCTTTTATATTGTCTCAACCCAGAAAATTGTGCCCACATAATTGTGCATTCAGGTGAATTGTTCATGTGCCAGTTCCTTACATCAGTTGTGATGTTACACCTTGTTTTGTGCTTTCTGGAATTTGCTGTCAGAGTAAGATTGTCTCATAATTGCATGAAGGGCATCTCAAATTTCTTGTGGGTGTGTATGATCCTGATTAAGAAAAAAATGTCCAAAGCAAAACTTAATAACAATTGTTGGAATTAAGAAGGTCTTCCGAAGGCCACCTGATGTTTGTTTCCAGGGCTTAATATAGACTTTGTGACTCGCTTCTTCCAATTGAAGTCAGCATTCATGTTTTATAACTGGCTGACGTGTTGTGTTATATTTGTGAATTCATAACCTGTTGTCAGAGAAGATGGTTTCATTATTTGAGTGTTAAGCTTCTCAGAGACTGCAGCTGTTTCCCCTGCTTCAGATTTAAATTTAAAATAAAATTACCAAAATGATGCACATTCACTGTGGCAAACTTAAATATTGTACATTTATAAAGTGAAAATAAATGGCTGCCTCTATCTCTCGCCAATTTCACTTTCTACTGGTAAGCACTGTTAATCACATTTATTGTGTATTATTCTGAGGCTACAGTTGTTTATCATGCGTTTTCTCAGTAACTAAAATATATCTTGAAAGCTTGTGGAACACATTTTTCTTTGAGAGACAAAAAGTTTTGGTTGCTGTCATATATGTCAACATTTGATGTGTTAATCTTTTGTGAATCATAAATATTTTTTGCTTATGTCAAATTGCCCATTGGAAGGGAAGAGTTATCGTTTATAGTATGATATTATGGAAAATATTTTCTATTAACACTTAATTGTGGTGATAAGCAATCAATATTGCATAGGCCTTATTCCATAGGGGAAATTTCAGTTTATTAGTTGTCTAGATTTTATTGAGTTGAGTGTGATATGACTGCATGTTGTTTGATTATTTATGGAGGAAAAAAGTCAATTCTATTTTAGTTTTCTATAGTAGGGTCACTATAAAGAATAAAAATGTAAACATGGATCCAGCTGTTTTTGAAAGAGTTGACCATTAACAGAATTTATAAGAATTCTGTGAATACTGCATTTAGAATAACATGATTATTGCATAGATTACAGCAGCAGTTATATATATATAAATATGTAACATATTTCTTTAAGTGGACTTTGAAGCACCAGGTATTGTTAAAGATCTGAGGAATCAACATATTGAAAAGTGAGAATACAATCTTTTAAACAGAATGGTTTTTCTTTTGTTTGAGCTTTCATTAACTACTAATCTTAAAAGCCATTCTAATTTTTATTCTTGTTATTCTGCTATTTTTATAACCAAATATGGAGATTTAGGAATTTTTGGTATTCTAGTATTAAACTTAGTTGATAATGGTATCCTAATAAATATGAATTTTTTAGTATTGGATTACAGTTTTAACATTTTTCCGTTAGGTCTCAGAGAAAGAAAAAATAAGTACTAAAATATGCTTTCTTTAAAATCTTATTAGGAATTATGTCATCACTCAAAAAGCTATAAATATATGTCTTTAGGTTAAGGTCCACAACCTTCATTTAGGGCTGTTTTTACTTACTTTGGTCTTCCCTGTCTCAGGAAATGGCATCATATTCCATCCAGTGCCTTAAGCTGGTCACCAAGGATTCACCTAGATCCATTTCTTTACACCATACTTCCAATCCGTTACAAGATCCTGCCCCTTTAATTTCTGAAATCATGGTCAATTTCATCTACTTCTAATACTACTTTTCAAGCTACCGTCTCTTCTCAGTGGGTTTACTGCAGTGGCATCCATTGAAGTTGGTCCCTCTGCTCCCATACATGCCTTTATCTGTGCTTCTCACTGCAGGCAAATTATTTTTTTAAATTGTCATTATGTTTAATTATTCCTCCAGGTTTAAAAATCCTCCCTGAGTTTCTTTTGTTCCAAATCCCTTACCATGGTCTATACTGCCTACATTATGTGGCTTTCTCTGTATATCTTGATTTTTTTTTTCCACTGGCTGTTTTCTTTTCCCAAGATTTTACATTACTGACTTCCTATTTCTTTAATATTTTATTATTTTCAGAGAACGAATCTTTCATCTCCTTAGGTAAATTTATTTCTTTGTATTTTTTGGATGCTGTAGTGAACAGGAATTTTTTTTTTCTTTGAGTTGTTATGTATAGAAATGCTGCTGATTGTTGTATGCTGAATTTTGATTTCTGCAAGTTTACTTAATTTATTACTTCTAACAGTTTTTTTAGGGGCCTCTTTAGGGCTTTCTATATATAAGATCATGTCATCTGAAAACAGGGACAATTTAACTTCTTCCTTCCTCATCTAGATGCCTTTTATTTCTTTTTCTTGCATACTCGCTCTGGCCAGGACCTTCAGTACTACGCTGAATGGAAGTGTTCATAGTGGGCATCCTTGGCTTTTTCCGATCTTAGAGAAATGTTTTTAGATTTTTACTGTTGAGTACTATGTTAGCTGTTGGCTTGTTGTATATGGCCTTTATTATGCTAAAATAAATTCTGTCTATGTCTCATTTATTGGAAGTTTCTCTTTTTATCATGAAAGGATGTTGAATTATATTAAATGCTTTTTCTGCTTCTATTGAGAAGACCACATGATTTTTATTCTTTTTTCTGTTAATGCGGTATATTACACTTATTGATTTACAGCTTTGTATTCGGGGGATAAATTCTAAGTGATCATGGTGGTAATGATTCTTTTAATGTGCTACTGAATTTGGCTTGCTAGTATTTTGCAGAGGATTTTTACATCTGTGTTCATCAGGGATGTTGGCTTGTAATTTTCTCTTTTAGTAGTGTCTTTGGTGTCAGGGTACTCCTGGCCTCATAGGATGAAGTTGGACATGTTCTCTTACTTTAGTGTTTTGGAAGAGCTTGAGAAGGATTGGCGTTAATTCTTCTTTACATGTTTGATAGATTTTACCAGTGAAGTAATCAGATTCTGGACTTCTCTTTGTTGGGAGGTCTTTGATTACTGATTTAATCACCTTACTCATTATTGGTCTGTTTGGATTTTCTGTTTCTATTTTCTGTTTCTTTGTGAGTCAGTCTTGGTAAGTTTTAGGTTTTTAGGAATTTACCCATTTCTCCTAGGTTATCCAATTTGTTGGCATAAAATTGTTCATAGTATTTTCTTACAAGACTTTGTATTTTTGTGGCATCATTTGTAATGTCTCCTCTTTTACTTTTGATTTTATTTACTTGAGTCATTACTCTTTTTTCCCCCTTATTTAGTGTAGCTAGCATTTTGTCAGTTTTGTTTATCTTTTCAAAAAACTAACTTTGAGCAGAAAAAAAAATAATTCCTGGGTATTAGACTTAGTACCTGGGTGAAGAAATAATCTGTACATCAAACCTCTGTGACACAAATTTACCTATATAACAAACCTGCACACGTACCCCTGAGCCTAAAATAAAAGTTAAAAAAACTCAGAAAACTGTTAGTTTCATGGATCTTTTCTATTGTTTTTCTAGTCTCTATTTCATTTATTTTTGCTGCCATCTTTGTGACATCCTTTCTTCTACTGAGAGTGGCTTAGTTTGTTTTTTTTTTTAGTTTTTGGGGTATAGTTAGGTTATTTATTTGAGATCTTTTTCTAAATGTAGGCATTTATTGCCACAAAACTCTGTCTTAGAGCTGCTTTTTTGCATCCCATAAATTTTGGTGTGTTGTATTTCTCTTTGTATTTGTATCATGGTATTTTTTCATTTTCTTTTACATTTTTTATTTGACCCATTGATTATTCAGCATTGTGTAGTTTAATTTCCACCTATTAGTGAATTTTTCTGTTCATTTATATCTAGTTTTATACCTGTATGCTCTAAAGAGATACTTATTTTCTTAAATATGTTAAGACTTGTTTTGTGGCCTAACATGGTCTGTCCTGGAGAATGGTCTGTGTATGCTTGAGAAGAATGTGTATTCTGCTGCTGTTTGATGGAATGTTCTGTATATGTTTGTTAGGTCCATTTGTTTTAAAGTGTAGATCAAGTCTAATGTTTCTCTATAGCCTTTCCATCTGGATGGTGTGTCCATTGTCCACAATACTACTATTGTATTTCTGTTTAATCTTTTCTTCAGCTCTATCAAGATTTGCTTTATATATTTAGGTGCTCTGATTAGGTGCATATACATTTACAATTATTGTATCCTCTTCATGAATTGACTCCTTTATAATTATTTAATGACCTTGTTTCTTTTTAGATTTTTTTGACTTATAGTGTATTCTCTCTGATATAAGTGTAGCTACCTCTGTTTTCTTCTAGCTTCCATTTGTGTAGAATACCTTTTTCCATCCCTTCATTTTTCTGTCTATTTGTGTCTCTAAAGTCTATTTGTGAGTCTCTTTAGGCAGCATACAGTTGGGTCATTAGAAAAAGTCTATGTAGCTACTCTCTGTCTTTTGATTGGAGAATTTGTTTACATTTAAAGCATTTATTTATAGGTAAGAACTTGCTACTGCTGTTTTCTTAATTGTTTTCTGAATGTTTTATCGTTTCTTCATTCCATTTTTTCTCTTTCTTTGTGATTTGATAATTTTCTGTAGTGGTATGCTTTGACTGCTTTCTCTGTCTTTTAAATATGCACAGGTTTTTCTTTGTGGTTACCATGATATTTACATAAAATATCTTGTAAGAATCTATTTTAAGCTGATAATAACTTAACTTGGACTGCATACAAAGAGTGTACACTTTAACTTCCTCTCCCATTTTACATTATTGATATCACAGTTTACCTCTTTAAATATTGTATATCCATTAAAATTATTGTAGTTATAGTTATTTTTAATACTTTTGTCTTTTGACTTTTAAACTAGAGTTAAAAGTAACTGAAACACTACCATTGTAAGTATTGGAGTATTTTAAATTTGAATATATTAGTACTTTTACAGTGAATATAAGGAATTATATACTTTTGTATGCTTTTGTGTTATTAGCATTCTTTAATTTTGTCTTGAAGAACTGCTTTTTATATTTCTTGTAAGGCAAGTTAATGTGATGATATTCTTGGCTGGCAGCACCCCCCTCCCCCACCTCCTGCCAGGACTTTGAGTTTATCATCTCGTTCTCTCCTGGATTCTGCTGAGAAATTCACTGATAGTCTCATAAGGGTTCCCTTGTATGTGATGAATTGTTTTTCTCATGCTGCTTTTGGCATTTTCTCTTTGTTTTTTCCTTTTGAGAATTTGATTATTGTGTGTTTCAGTAAGATCTCTTTATATTTAATCTATTTGTGGTTATTTGATCTTCAAGGATCTGGATGTTCTTTTTCCAGATATAGGAAGTTTTCTGCTATTATTTCTTTAAATAAACTCCTCTCATCTCCTTCTCTTTTTTTGCTCCTTCTGGGACTTTCATAATGAGTAAATTTCTTTACTTGATGGTATCTCATAAATTCCATAGTTTCTCTTAATTCTTTTTCTTTCTTCTTCTTTTTGTTTCTCTGAGTGGGCAATTTCAAATGACTTGTCTTTGAGCTCGTGATCTAGTTTGCTTCAAGATTACTGTGGAATTATTCAATTCAGTCATTGTGTTGTTTAGATTAAGAATTTTTGTTTTGATCTTTTTGATGGTTTCTATCTCTGTTGAATTTCTAATTTTGTTCATGCAACAATTTTCTGATTTTGGTGTCTGTACAGAAGCTTGTCCTTTCCCCCAGTTTTGCTTTGTATGGTTTCAGCTTCCTGTGGTCTATTGCAATATAAAAATAGTAAATGAAAAATTTCATTAATAAACAATAAGATTTACATTGCATGCCATTCTGAGTAGAGTAATGAAATCTTCAGTGGTCTCACTTCATCCCTCCTGGGACATGAATCATCCCTTTATTCAGTATATCCATGCCATAGACACAACCCACCCATTAGTTGCTTAGTGGTCATGTCAGTTATCAGGTTCACTGTCTCAGTAACCTGATAGTGCTTTTGTTCAAGTAACCCTCATTTTACTAAATAATGGCTTCAAAGTGCAGAGTAGTGATGTTGACAGTTTGGCAATGCCAAAGAGAAGGATAAAGTGTTTCTTCTAAGTGAAAATGTGAAAGTCTCAATTTAATAAGGAAAGAAAAAAAAGTACACTGAGATTTTTAATTTCTGTGATATGAACAAATTTACTCTCTGTGAAATTGTGAAGGGAAAAATTGTGCATAGTATCTATGGGGTTTGATACCATCCTCGGTTTCAGGCATTTGCTGGGAATTGTGCAGTGTATCCCGCATGAGTAAAATGGGACTACTGTATTCTCTTGTAGCTCACTGAACTTATTTAAGATGATTGTTTTGTATTCTTTGTCAGGCAGTTTAAAGATCTCCATTTCTTTGGGATTGTTTGCTGGTGCTTTATTTTATTCTCTTAGTGATACCATGTTTCCCTGATCATTTATGATCTTTATGGCCTTAGTTTCTGTGCATTTGAAGAAGCAGACACTTCTTCCAGACTTTACAGACTGGCTTTGGCAGGGGATTCCCTTTACTTAATGAGTCTATGTGGAGATTTTTGGTAGGCTCTCTGGCAGGGTTCATTAATGAACTTTGCTGCTGGTGTCTTTTTGGGAGCTGGCCTTGTGACTGGGTCAGCAGGTGGGCTGAGCTGGTATCTGGGTCCCAGAGGCTAGCCTGGTGTCTGGGTTTATGAGTTTGAGCCTGGAGCCTGTATTCACTGGGGCAGACACTGACTTTGGGTCTTCTGTGGGGGGGCCTGGATCTTGGCTCCTCTGGGGCTGGCCTGGCACCAGGGTCTACTGGTGTGGGCCAACTTGATTGGGTCTGCAGGGGTGTCCCTAGTGCCTGGGTTCTTAGGGCTAGGCTTGGAGCTTATGCCCATAGCAGCTAAGTTGGGGTCTGCCTGGTACTGGGATGGGCCTGGTACCTGGGCCCATGGGGGAAGGCCTGGAGCCTGTGCTGACAGGGGCCAGTCTAGTACTGGGATGCACCTGGAACCTGAGTTCCTGGAGGTAGGCCTGGTGTCTGCATCTGTGGGGCTGGCCTATATACTGGGTCCATAGAGGATGGTCATGGCGTCTGGGTATGTACAATTAGCATTTAATGTAACATATTTCCCCTAACTTAGTGGCTTAAAACAACATTTCATGTGGCAGTTTCAGTGGGTTGAGAGACAGGTGTGGCTTTGCTGGGTCCTTTGGCTCTGGGTCACTTGCAGGCTGCATTCTTCTCAAGGCTTGACTGGAATGACAAGTCATTGTCAGGATTCAGTTCCCTGTAGGTTACTGGACTTGAGACTTCAGTTTGTCACGACCTGTTTAAAGGCTTCTTTTGTTTCTTTGACATGTGACCTCTCCGTAGAACATCTCATAATGTGGCAGCCTGCTTTATTAGAACAAGCAGACAAGAAGATGACTGGCAAAAGAGAAGATGCTAGCAAATTGGAAGTCCGTTTTTTGCAGCCTAGTAATAGAAGTGACACCCCATCACTTCTACAGTGTTCTCTTTATTACAGGGCTAGCCTACACTCAAGGGTAGCGGATTACACAGGTGCATGAATACTAAGAAGCATGGATCATTGGGACCTATGTCAGAAGTTGTGTAAGAGAAACATTAATATCAAAATTAAGAATAAAACTACCAAATGATCCAACAGTCTCACTTCTGGATACATATCCAAAGGAAATCAGTGTCTTGAAGAGACATCTGCATACCCTATGTTCATTGCAGCATTATTCACAATAGTCAGGATATGGAAACAATTTAAGTATCTGTTGACCAAAGAACAGATAAAGAAATACACATACACACGCATATACACCCAATGGAATACTGTTCAATTTTTAAAAAGAAGGAAATTCTGTCATTTGCAACAATAAATGGATGAACCTGAAGGACATTATTCTAAATGAAGTAAGGCAGATACAAAAATAAAATACTGCATTATTTCACTTAAATGTGGACTCTAAAGAGTCTAGATCGTAGAAGCAGAGAGTGGAATGGTGGTTGCTAGGGAAAGGGCAGAGTTGGGAGGGGTCAGGAAAATGGGGATATATAGTACAAAGTTTTCCTTATGTAGTATGAATAAGTTCTAGAGAGCTAATGTGCAGAATGGTGACTATAGTATTGGCAAAAATAATGTTCGCTAAGTAAAATGATAGATATGTTAATTAGCTTGACTATAGTTATTTCACAATGTATATGTATATTAATACATGAAATTATGTTTCAATAAAACTTTTCCTTAGAAGGAATCAAAGGCCGGGCCCAGGTGCGGTGGCTTACGCCTGTAATCCCAGCACTTCGGGAGGCCAAGGCCGGTGGATCACTTGAGGTCAGGAATTCAAGACCATCCTGGCCAATGTGGTGAAACAACATGTCTCCTAAAAATACAAAAATTAGCCAGGTGTGTTGGCAGGTGCCTGTAATCCCAGGTACTAGGGAGACTGAGGCAGGAGAATTGCTTGAATTCGGGAAGCGGAGATTGCAGTGAGCTGAGATCATGCCACTGCACTCCAGCCTGGGTGATAGAGTGAGACTAAAAAAAAAAAAAAAATTGAGAAACAATCTTCCAAATATAGTAACTCTGTATCATCACATGTATTAGCTATGGTAGCAAAGTTGCTGATGTCTACATACTTTTGGATATTGATTTCAGTATGTGGTTACTTGGACTGCTTTAATTTTGATAGGATTCTATAAGAACAGCCTTCTTTTCTGAAATATAGAAGTCATTTAACTCATTGAATTTAATCAGAGAAATTTTAACTACTCATTTATTGTCAGTCTTCAATAGATAGCAAGCTATTTGAAGGCAGAGGCTGGGGATACAGTATAAATCTGAACTCGCCCAGAACTTAACTACTAATAGCCTACTATTGACAGGAAGCATTGACAATAACATAGTCAATTAACACATATTTTGTATATGTATTGTATATTGTATTCTTACAATAAAGTAAGCTAAAGGAAAGAGTTATTAAGAAAATTATAAGAAAGATAAAATATATTTGTCATTCATTAGGTAGAAGTTGATCATCATAAAGGTATTCTGCCTTCAAGTTGAGCAGGCTGAGGAGGAATTTGTCTTGCTATCTCAGCAGTGGTAGTGGCAGAAGAAAATCCACTTATAAGTAGACCTTTGTAGTTAAAATCCCTGTTATTCAAGAGTAAACTAAACTTTTGCTCTGCCTAAGTAAACTTATGTTTATCTATTTATTTTTTAAAAACTTGATTGAGCTATAATGCACCATAAAATTAATGTTTTAAGTGTACAATGTAATAACTTTTTTTTTCGTACATTTACTGAGTTATCCAGCCACCTCCCTAATTCAGTTTAGAACATTTACATGACCCCAATAAGGTTCCTTGTCAGGACTTTCCTTGATTCTTTCTCATATAAATAATTGGTGACAAAAGATTTCTTATAGCAGAGCGGTGTTTATTGCTTCTCTTATACGAATACAAATGTCTTCCATGTCCTTCTGTACGAAATATAGACATTGTCAATAGTGTAAATTTTATTTAGTGGGCTGTATAATGAAATACATGAGATGTGTTTGAATTTATGCAACTTTTAGTAAGGAAAATTTTGTGTCAGAGAGAAAAATTCTTTCATGTTTATTTTAGAGAGTCCCAATTAAACATTTTCAGTTTGACTTTAGTTTTTGATCTTTTATACCTTGTTTTATTTTTAGCAGATCACAGTAGAAAAGATTGACAAGCTAATGTAAAGACCCCTTAATTACTTACTACAAATAAACATCAGTACCTTCATAGGCAGGTCATTCTCATGGATAATAAAAATAGAAAAGATCTAATTAGATCGAACAATTTATCATTAATTGGCCAACAAATGCAATTTTTAGCATAATTGGTATTTTCATTCTAACTCACCAGAGGGCACTCTTTTCTAGCGTATTGCTTTTAACTCTGATCTACTGAATATTATCTCATACCTCAAAAAATTTGAGCCAATTATTGGGATCCAGGTGTAGATCATTTGGAGATCAATGATGATTTTCTTTTGTAACTTTCAATAAGTTTTTTGGCCAGCTATTTCATGTTAGTGTCATTAGACAGAGCTTTGCAAACAAAACAGTCTTAAATGCTTTAAGCAGTAGTGTATCTGCTATAAAACTATTCTCTCAATTTAGTCTGTTTTGCTTGCTAGCTCTATAATGCTGCTGTTTCTCTGAATTCTTATTAAGGTTTCAGATCGGGTGGAGCGGCGGCTTAAGGAACTAGAGAGAGAGATGCGCACAGAAAGGGAGCTGGTGGAAAGACGCCAGGACCAACTGGGACTCATGTCCCTGCAGCTACAGGAGGTTTGTGAAAAGCACTTTCATGGAATGTAAATCTTGCATTTGGATATTTATTTAGCCATGTTAAAATGGTTATTGCATGTGACAGTATAATTCAACCCATCTGAGAAGTATGAATATCACATTTTGGTTGTAGTTCAGTGTATAGAATCAGACCTCCCTGGTTTCATACTTGCTGTCCGTGTGACGTTAGTTGGGCAAGTTTCTTAACTTCTCTAGGCACTAGTTTTGTCTGTGTAAAATGGAAATAATAATACTATTGACCTAATTAGAATAGTGCAAGGATAAATGAATTAATGCCAGTAAAGCTCTTAACATACTGTCTGTCATATGCTCAGAAAATGTTAACTGAAAGTATAATTATTCTGATTAATTTTTCTGGGCATAGACTAGACCAGGGGTCATCAAACTATGGCTCACAGGTCCAATCTGGCCCATCGTCTATTTCTGTAAATAGTTTTATTGGAGCACAACCACTCCTATTCATTTATATATTGTCTGTTGGTGCTTTTGTGACACAGTGGCAGAGTTGAGTAGTTGTAGCCCACAAGAATATATGGCCCACAAGGTTTAGAGTATTGGCAAGTTGGCCCTTTACAGAAAAAGTATGACAACTCCTGAATTAGGTTATTATCAAACCAATTTAAAATGGAGAATAGTTACCCTTTAGGTACTCTTTTTAATGTGAAATTTCAGACATAGATAAAGTTGAAAATTTAGAATAAAGAATTTCTATATAACCTTTACCTAGATTCCCTTAGTATTCATATTTTAGCAGACTTGTTTCATCATTTATTCTAGATACATCCACATATATGTAATTTTTTTGTGAAACATTTTTAATTTGCAAACATGATATACATACTTATCTGTGAATCTTAAAGTCAACTGATTAAAAAATAAATTGTTTTTCATCTAAATAATTTGATATGTATGTTTTCTTTTATAGTTACAGTATAACAATCAAAATTAGGAAATTGAAATCAATAAAATACTATGGCTTAATCTGTACATTTTATTCAAATTTTGCTACTACAATAGTGTCCTTTCCTGATCCAGGATAAAATATAGGTTCACACATGGCATTTAGTTGTCATGTCTCTTTAGTGTCCTTTAATCTGGAACGGTTTTTCAGTCATCATGAGTGATGACTTCTCAGGGTGTGAACAGTTTCTTTTGAGAATGGCTTTCATTTTGGGTTTCTTGATGTTTGTTCATGACTAGATTCAGGTGATGGACTTTTGGCTTGAAACTTGGATAATTGGAGTTATGTCCTTCCCATAGTGTCATCTTAGGAGTCATAGAATGTTGGTTTGTTACATTACTGGTGAAAACTGAACACTTGGTTACGGTGTTGCCTACCGGGTGGGTTTATCCACTGTAAAGTTACAATTGTTCTCTTAAAACTATCTATTTTACAGGATAATTCTTTGGGACTTCAACATATCCTGTTTCTATTGTACTTTTGCTCACTAATTTTAGCATCTATTATTGACTCATCTGAAACAATTACTACTATAAATAGTGCCAGATAGTGATTTAATATGATTCGTTCTACATTTATAGAATCCTACTGTAAAAAAGAAGTTTTTATTATGTGCACTCATGGATTCTTATTTTATTATATTGGTTACATTTTGTCACTATCATTTTAGAATATTAATTTGTTGAAATTCCCTTTAAATGTGTCTTTGGTCTATATATAAAATATAAAAAGTAGGAACAACAAGAAACCCAAAAGATTCAAAACAAATGGAAATTCTTTTCATTTATGAAATGATTTTTCTAAGAATTCTAAAAATACACTTGTGTGTGCTTGTAGATCGTTAACCTTTATTAATTGACAGATTTTTTTAAAAGTTTTTTTTCACTGTTAATTGAAAATTAGGAACAAAAATTGCAACACTGAAATTTAATGTAAGCTGATAGAAAAATCTGCTTTTGTTTTCTGAAATTCCATTTCCTTCCATTTCACAAAAGAAGGCTTACCCTTGTAAGTTGGTAATTACTTTGAAGAGGATATGTTGTTGAATAATTAGATACAGCATGTGGGTAGGCTTTTTTTTTTTTTTTTTTTTAACCTTGATTTTTATACATTTGTTCTCAAAGCAAATTACATCTGGTGAGCATAAGAATAGTACTAAAGAGACAATTGTTCTTTTCTGCAAGAGAAAATTAGAGAAATTTTCTGTACTTATTTTCTTCTCTCGTTGCAGAATGTACAAAATTACAAAGAAAGAGGGAGAGAAAGATTGCTTCCCACCCCTTTTCTTAAGACACCAGAGCCTGGGTATTCGCATTGTAATTGTCAATTTGACTAAAAGCTTCAGCTGTGATTTGGAATTCCATCTCTGACAATACAATAGGAGATCACTATTGATGAGAACTGTTTAATTTCATATTTTGTCATTTTAATATAAGCAGTGACCTACACATTTTTACAAAGTGGTTTTAGATTATAAACAGAGTAGTGGAAACTAGGAAAGATTAAGCTGATGTATTTTCCTGCTCCCATGTTAAATGGCTTAGACTGTTCTGGAAAGGTCATGTTTAAGGAGAGGAAACACTTTCCCTTCTTTTTGAGTATTAAAAATACTTATGGAAATTCCTATACCATATGATAATAGTAATCGATGCATTTTTTTTCCTGTTTATGGTGAGAAATTAAATCCATAGGTGAGCAGGTGGGCCTGAACTTTTAGCCACTGTGCTCTTTTGCCTTCTTAAAATGTATCTTCCAATGTTAATGAAAAATACGACATTTAAAACTTAAGACATTAAGAGTTTTCATTTGAAATTACAGGATGCAGAGATTTGAAGATATAGTATATTATAGGGAGGCAGTCTGTGATTTCGGCAAAAACCTGCTGCTTTTTAGTTATCTCATGGGTCCTTAGGTCTTCAGAGCTTTACCTCTTCCCATTTAATGAAAAAGCACGTTGTTAATCATTGGAAATTGGTCAAGGGAAAGCCATTTTCCTTTTCTTTAGAGTTTTTTTTTTTTTTTTTTTTTTTTTTTTTTTTGAGGCGGAGTCTTACTCTGTCGCCCAGGCTGGAGTGCAGTGGCCGGATCTCAGCTCACTGCAAGCTCCGCCTCCCGGGTTCCCGCCATTCTCCTGCCTCAGCCTCCCAAGTAGCTGGGACTACAGGCGCCCGTCACCCCGCCCGGCTAGTTTTTTTGTATTTTTAGTAGAGACGGGGTTTCACTGTGTTCGCCAGGATGGTCTCGATCTCCTGACCTTGTGATCCGCCCGTCTCGGCCTCCCAAAGTGCTGGGATTACAGGCTTGAGCCACCGCGCCCGGCCGCCTTTAGAGTTTTTAAAGAATTGTTAACTCATTTCTGTTTCTTATCGTGATTTGAACAAAAGGACCATGAACGCCCAGGAATTCACTTCCTTTTTTGAGCCTTAGCTACTCATGTGCTATTGAAGTCACATGAATGCCGGATTTTCTTTATTTAGTAAGGACCTTCATATATTGTATTTTAAACAACCTGGTTTGGTATCTCATAGAAGTCTCTTCTTTAAGAGAGATGAGTATTTTATATGAGTTGTATGACAATAACTATTCTTTTAATATTATCTTTTTAAAATTGTAGATGATACTTTGAACTTTACTAAGTCAATTCAAGTTGTTTTTTTTTTTTTTTTGAAACAGGGCCACTCTATTGCCCAGGAGTGCCACGGCATGATCTCGGCTCACTACGGCCTTGAATTCCTGGGTTCAAGAGATTCTGCCACCTCAGCCTCCCTTGTAATTGAGACTACAGGCAGGCGCCACCATGACAAGCTGATTTTTTTTTGTTGTATTTTGGGTAGAGACGGGGTTTTACCATATTGCCCAGGCTGATCTCAAACTCCTGACCTCAAGTGATTTGCCTGCCTTGGCCTCCCAAAGTGCTGGGATTACAGGAGGGAGCCACCATGCCTGACCTAAATTCATGTGTTGTTAAGCCTGTACCTATCAGGCTTTTCTATGTACGCAGTCAAGTATGTAACATTGAGGTAAATTATCTCACTATAAACTCTTTTGACAAGGTGCTTGATAGTATCCTAGCTTTGATTGGTTAATGTAGTGGAGTGGGGGTAGGCTTGGTGGGTGCTAGTGTTGAGAAAGAGGTATTTAGACTGTAAACACAAGCTAAAACCACTTTTTTGCAGGTCCAATATTTACATAAAATCCTAGATAAAAATTTAAACTCCTGATTTGCATCCTGAAAATTCCCGACTCATTTTTTACTGGCTGTTTCATATACATTGAATATTATTTCTTCATCTTGAGTTGAATTACTTCAAATGAAAAATATGTCTGGGCATGGTGGCTCACGCCTATAATTCCAGCACTTTGGGAGGCTGAGGTAGGCAGATCACTTGAGGCCAGGAGTTTGAGACCAGCCTGTACAACATGGTGAAATCCTGTCTCTACTAAAAATACAAAAAAAAAAAGAAAAAAAAAAAAAAAAAGAAAAAAAGAAAACAATTAGTGTGGTGGCGCACACCTGTAATCCCAGCCACCCGGGAGTCTGAGGCAAGAGAATCACTTTAACTTGGGAGGCAGAAGTTGTAGGGAGCTGGAATTGTACCACTGCACTCCAGCCTAGGTGACAGAGTGAGACCCTGTCTCAAAAAAAAAAAAAAAGAAAAGAAAAACATGAGATAAATGCTGGACACACACACACACACACACAC
The DNA here is from genome assembly GCF_007565055.1 of Rhinopithecus roxellana. NCBI lineage: Eukaryota > Metazoa > Chordata > Mammalia > Primates > Cercopithecidae > Rhinopithecus > Rhinopithecus roxellana. The sequence goes on along the minus strand of NC_044553.1, from coordinate 139,065,982 downwards.
ACATACACACACACACACACACATACACACACGCACACTCTTCAGAGCATTTTTTTTGAGGCAGGGTCACACTTGCCCAGACTGGAGTGCAGTGGTGTGATCATGGCCCACTCAGTCTCAACCTCCCAGGCTCAAGTCATCCTTCTTCTACCTCAGCTTCCCAAGCAGCTGGAACTACAGGGCACACTATTACACCCAGCTAATTTTTGTATTTGTTGTGAAGACAGGTTTCGCCATGTTGCCCAGACTGATCTCAGACTCCTGGACTCAAGTGATCCGCCTGTCTCAGCCTCCCAACCTGCTGGGATTACAGGTGTGAGCCACTATGCCTGGCCCTCTTCCGAGCATTTTATAGCATATTAAGTCACTAGTTTCTCCCTTATCTGCATCAACAATATTCTATGCTTACATATGATCTAGATGCCTTAAAATTAAAGGATGTCTCATGGGGAAGTCTGTGGGATAGGCAAGGGCATGGAATCTTAAAAGACGATGGTGAAGATGAAGTGAGAAATTAAGTGTTTAAGATAGGAGCTCAGCTCAGTGGCTTTTAGTCTGTTCTGAGGGACAACCGGGTTATGTGAAGCTCATCCATAAAATAAGGCCATATGAAGAAACATTAATCGATACTTTTTTCCAACATTTTTCTTCACTTTTTTTTTTTTTTGGAAAAACTTAATGACGAAGTAGCTATTCATTTTTGTCCAGAAATGTAATTGTGACCCCAGAGATGCTGAGTAAGACAGATACCACCTAAGAAAAGCCTCAGGTACCCTTTATTAATGTATTTAGTTTGGACTCATTAAGGGAGAAGCTTCCATGAAACCTAGGATATTTTTCTAATGTGTTCTTAATAGCTTTTGCGTCTCCCTTGAGGCTTCTGTGATATTTCAAGTGTCACACAGCAGGGGATAATCTAGTCAGGCAAATATTCTAACCTGGCTTCATTTACCCCTTTTCCTGCACTTCCTTTCCACACTCCCCTACTTTGTTCAGGAGTCATAGAGGTCTTTCCAAGACTGGCAGATCTTGGACTCACCTTTACTTACCTTTTCAGGGTTCAATTGTAAAACTTTCATTTGATCATTCACTTTGCCTCCCTCTTGTTTTCATAACCAGTGCCCCCCTTTTTTGTAGTCATCTCCTACATTTTTGCATAGAGTTATTCATATTTTGCATAGTTATTTGTGTTTTTCTTTCCCTATGATATTGTTAGATGTTTTAAATGTCCATTAAAATCACCCTCACATTGATCATCCCAGCAGCCTCTCTAATCATTGAGAAAGACCAATAGATTTTACAAGTAAATGAGATTCAAACACAATCCTGTGGAAAGCAGGAGGAAAACTCAGAGGATGTACTTTATTGTTCTTATTCTTAGGACATAAGCTCTAGAATTGAGTCCTTGGGCAGGACTGTGTGAGCGCCATGGGGTTCGGTAGGCAGAGAGTAACACAGGCAGGGCCTCAGAGCCCTCAAACCACCAAGAGGCTGAAAGCACTATCACAACAGGACAACCACACATGTACTACTTTGTTGGAAAATGAGTGTAGCAAGTGAAAATCCTAAAACTCCTCCTCCAGTGTTTATTCTTCATGGGGTAAAGTTGTGTGTGTAGTATAAATCGGGGCTTATTTTGAGCCACACTTTTTATTCTTTTAACCAACTCTAATGCCACTGACTATTTTTCTTCTTTTGTAAAGATGGCATTTTTTTTTTTTTTCTCTCACTGTCCGGTTTCTGTTAATACATATTATGTGAGAGTTTTGTCCCCGATTATTTATGTTACTGATTCTTGATATGTTGTCTCTTTTTATTTTACCTATTTTGAACACTTTGCATTTCTAGTATTTGAAGATAATACTTACTAAATATTTGCTTAATACATTAAGTAGTGACCATATTAATGCACTGTTTTGGTCCTATGTTTTACTAGGTTTATTTCTCACGTAGTTCTTGTAACATTTCATTATTAAATATTTAGTATAACAAGCATTTTTTAATATAACTAAATGTGATCACATGAAATATTCAAACATTCTCTTACAGTACAGGCTTATTTATTTATTTACATGGCTGATTTTTTCCTATATCTCTTCCAACTCTGTCCTTTCATCATGAACCACTTCTTTTATCCCCTAAAAAACGAAACTAGTGTTGATGGCCTGGAAGGTATCCCTTTATATTTTTCTGTTTGTTTTTAATTACCCGGACTGATGTATATAGACTATATACACCTTTGCATATGTGGGGACTTTTTGGTCATGTATTCGTTTTTAGAAAATGAGGTCACATTTTTATACATTTCCGCTTCTTGCTTTTTCCTTTTTTTCACCAGTGCTTTCTGGAAATTCATCCAACTAGCTGACGTGATTCCAATGTAATCTTTTATTGCCATTGGTAGATCTTATTTTCCAGAGGTTCTGAAACTGCATCTTGTTCTGCCAGCAATGATTGAGTGTAGCTCTTTCCCCCACATTCTTACCAGAAGTAGTGGTTATAATTCTTTAAGTTTTTGCCACCTGATGAGTATAAATTATTAACTCATTTTTATGTTTATTTGCATTTCTCTAGTGAATTTGTCTATTCACACATCTCTTGGCAGTTTGCATTTGTGCTTACATAGAATGCCTGTGTATGACTTTTGCTCATTTTAAAATATTGGATCATTTGGGATTTCTCTCCGCCGGAGATTTTTTTTTTTTTTTTTAATAGGAGAGAGGAAGGAATCTAATTCACTTTTTATATGACTCATCAGTTGCTTCAGTATCATTTTTGAATAAAAATTGGTTATTTCCACTCTAATTTAAATGCCACATCTGTTATATATCTAGTTTCCTACTATATCTGTCTGGCCTCTACATGCTTTGCTGTTGATTTGCTTGTCAATCCCTATAGTAATATCACTCTTTCTTAATGATTATAGGTTTTATTATCTTTTGGTAAATGATAATGAAAATCTCTTGTCCTATTCCATGAAAAATCATGCTGGCATTTTGATTACGATTGTATTAAGTACAGACTGATTTAAAGAGAAGGTCTTTTCTAATATTTTCCAATAATGTTTTATAACTGTCTGTATAAATTTCTTAGATCTCTTTTGTTAGACTTATTCTTAGGTACCTTATGGTTTTTCTTTCTATTTGGAATGGGATTTTTTAAAAAATTGCATCTCTAATTGATTATTTATAGTATACAGGGGTACAAGTGGCTTTATATGTGGTTCTTATATCCAACAATTTTTCTCAATGCCCTTATTAATTCTTATAATTTCTTAATAGCTTTACTGACATACTATCTTAGTGTATAGATAATCATATCATTTGAAATTAAAGGCAATTTAGTCTCTTTCTTTTTTTTTTTTTTTTTTGAGATGGAGTCTCACTCTGTTGCCCAGGCTGGAGTGCAGTGGCCGGATCTCAGCTCACTGCAAGCTCCGCCTCCCGGGTCTATGCCATTCTCCTGCCTCAGCCTCCCGAGTAGCTGGGACTACAGGTGCCCGCCACCTTGCCTGGCTAGTTTTTTGTATTTTTTTTGGTAGAGACGGGGTTTCACTGTGTTAGCCAGGCTGGTCTCGATCTCCTGACCTCGTGATCCGCCCGTCTCGGCCTCCCAAAGTGCTGGGATTACAGGCTCGAGTCACCACTCCCGGCCTTAGTCTCTTTCTTTATAATTCTTTTCTTTTTTGTTTTATCTTCTTACACTGGTTAGAACCTGAAGTCTAATATTGAATGGAAGCAAAGATAGCAAGAATTCTTGTGTTACTTCCATATTTGTATGATTCTTAAGTGTTAAATGTTGTTGTGTGGTGTTTGCCCTGACTTTTTAGTGCTAACCTTTGTCACATTAAGAACATTGCCTTCTATTCCTAGGTTGCCAAGAGATGTTTGTTATTTATTTATTTATTTTAAAAATCATGAATGGGTTGTGAAATTTATCAAATATTCTTGCTGTGCACTTAACTTTGGATATTTAAATATATTGATTTAAATATGGTTGATTCCATCAATAGATATTGAGCCCTCCTTGCATTCCTGAGAACTTTGATTATAATGTTTTGTTTTTTTTTACACATTGCTGAATTAATTTGCTATTTTTTTCTTAGGATTTTTATATTTGTGTTTATGATTGAGATCAGTTTTTCTTGCACTGACGTTTTTGGTTTTAGAAGCATGGTTACATTAGTCTCATAAAATGAATTAGGTGGAAACCTTCTTCTCCTATTTTGTGGTTTAGTTTTGTGTAAGAGAGGGATTGTCTATTTCTTGAATGTTTGTTGAAACTTACCCATAAAACAATTTGTGCCTGTTATCTTTTTGATGCAGCAGATTCCTAATTTTTTTTAATGTTTATTGGCTTGTATAGCTTGTTTATTAAGTCAATTTGGTAATTCATGTTTAATGTCTTGCTAGAAATAGTATTATTAGTTTTCTTTTTGACCAGCTTTGTTTATTGCTTCATTAACTTCTGCTCTTAACTCTGTTACTCTTTCTTTCTCTTCATCTAAAAGATTATTCTGTTTTATTTTTTAGGTTTGAAAATTGAATGTTTGATTGATTTTTCTGTTTTTTAAAATGAATAATGAAAATTTAACCAAATTACCATATGCTTTGTTATACTTTTATGGTAGTGTTTTTTCAAAATCTTTTATAATTTGCTACAATTCTCTCTATAACTCAAGACTTATTTAGGAATGTCTTTCGGTATTTTCAGAAATGTATGTATGCTTATTTTAAAATTCTTTATTGTTTTTAATTTAACTCCTTTGAAAGTTGTTGAAACTTCCATTTTGACCTAATTCTATGATCAATTTTTTGTAAGTACTCCAGAGTAAGAAACAAATATTTTTCTGTGTTTTGGATGCAGAATTTTATGTGCTTGTACATGTCGTACATGCGTACATACACACATATACATTTAATAGGTCATTTGTGAATTTTGTTGTTCTGTTCTTCTGTTTTCTTAGTAAATATATCACTCTAAAGCTTCTCATTATTATAAAGATTATCAGTTTCTCCCTGTGATTTGTGTCAGTTTTCTTTTATCTGTTTTGTGTGTGTGGTATCTCATGTATAATTAAATTACTTCTTGGTCAATTATTTAAAAAATACTACCTGGTGTGCCTCTTGATTTTAACATTCTTAAGACTACTTTATTCATGGCATATCATTTTCCCTCTTTAATCTTTCCTTAGTATTTCCATTTTTCCATGTTTCTTACGAAATACCTTATTGCTTAAGTTAAAAATAACTTTATCTTATAAAGTAATGGTTACTTTAGTCATTTTATACTTTCTGTGATTATTGGAATATTTTAAAGTGTTTTTATCATCTTATTTTTTTTAACTTCTCTTTTTGTTTCTTTTTCCCATTTCTATTTGGAATGGAATATATTATATATTCATTTTGATACTTTCTGTTTGCTTTGGAGCTGTAGATTATATTTCTGTTCTTTTGATAGCTGTTCTAAAATTTTAAACATACAGTACTTATTAGTCTAAGATATCTATGTTCCAGCTACATTGTATTCATCTCAGTGTCTTACTGGAACATTTTTCTTCTGACTCGGTATAACTTCTCCCTTCTCATTCCTCAGGCTCAATTGTCACATCTTTAGGGAAAACTTTCCTGTTCCTCCTCCCCTTCTAAAATCGCCCCTTCAGCTCCATTGCTCACTATCATGTATCATATTACTCTATTTTTAAAAATAGCATTACCACAAACTATAATTATTGTTTGTTTACTTGTGCTATTATATGCCTTTGCCAAAGAATGTAGACTCCATTGGAGGGGCTTTGTGCATCGTGTTTACTCTTGTTTCTGCAACATGTAGTACAGTGTTTATCACACAGAGCTCACTGAACAGGTGCTAAAGAAATTGATGTTTCCAAATGTAAATGATTGTTCAGCTGCATATAACATTCTTGATAAATTTCACTCCAAGATTTTTATACCTTGTGCTACTCTACTGCTCTCATTCCTGAAGACACAAAATAAAAGTTAAACAATTTAAACTTATTTGAAGTTTAATTATATAGTAGTTACAATGATATAATCAAAATTCCATAAACATTCTTCAAGAATTCAATCATAGTTAAATTAAACATAATTCAACTCTATAAAAATAACATTTTCGTGTAGTGGGTTGCTGGTTTTCAAACTATACTGACAATTTAATAAAGACAGCTGGATTTTTCATATCTTTGTGTTTAACGAAGTTTGAAAAAGAAATTTAGAATGGAGATGCCCAGATACATGCACTGTAAATGTAGGCCTCTTTGAAATATTAATTATGGATTTCTGAAGAGTGTTAATATAGCTGTGTGAGCGTGGGTAAACTGACACTTCATGGAACTGTTTCCTTTGTAAGTTGACAGCAAATGCTGATTGACTTTTGTTTTGAGACACTGCATATAATGGACAGAAGAATTTTTAAAGAGACTTTGCAGATACAATTCCTTTTTTTTATGTGTTTTTCTGAATGCTTGTAAGGGCAAGCTCTTTTAATTTAGGTTTTAACATAATTTGCATTAAATGTTTTAAATAAATTGATACAAGTCATAGAATACTTGATAGGGAATTACTACGTGTTTTGACCACTAGTCGTCAGTGTTGAACCATTAATTGTGACGTAGTAGGCAGTGTTTATTAAAGTTGGCCAAGTTTATTGAAAAACAATTCTTTACAGTGTGTATACTCTCAACTCTTAGGGCTTTCTGAAAGTGTACTTGGCACTAGCCTCACAAATGACAAAATCTAATTATTTAACTGTTATTAAAAATTTAAATTTGAAACGGTGTTACTCTCCACTGTTAAAAAGTATGACACATTGTGTATTTTATATGAAGACACCTGCTGTATTTATAATGAAAACTGTCATTTCTGTGCCTTTGTATTATAGTTTCATGCTTCCTCTTCAGGGTTACAGGTTTTTCCCTTCTTCCTTCCTCCTTCCCTCTGTCCCTCTATGGAAGAAAACTATTTATATCTAGTAAAACAGGTTATAATTTGATATGAGCATTTATTTCACGGGAATCATATATTCCCATTCCCTTTTCCACTTTTAATATTTCGAAGCTGTGCATGCAGAATTTTCCAAAAGATGCTTTCTCTAAATACTCATTTTATACAGACCTAAACCTCTTTCTCCTAATTATTATTTTCTTGTTTTTGGTGGTGATTTCCTTTTGTACACTGTTGTCCACCCACCCAATTATATTTATTTCCTATTGGTGTTCTGTTGGATAGCTTATCCAACAGATAGAATATCCTTTGCCTGTTTTTTTGTTTAGTTGTTAGAAAAGCATTTTTAATAGCTCTCATGACTCATTGCATTTCTAGTTAATTTGTATTTCTATTGAGTACCCCAAATCCCTGTTTACAAAATATTAAAGTTGTGGTATTAATTATTTATTGCTCAAAAAACGAGAAACTGTTAAGGTTATTTCTAATATACGTTTGTCCGTACTGTGGTCAAGTATTAGGGTAGTATTTAGAACTATAACCTTATTATCTCATCATTTAATGCATCTTGTATGGTTGTGAGAAAAAGTTACAGTTTTATGTTTATTATCCGAGAATGAGATCCTGAAGCTTTCCTCACTAGTATTAGTCTTGGATGAGGAATCAAGTTACAGTGATGCTGTGATTCAAAGCCACAAAGTGTGGGCAAACTTGGGTCTCTGGAGCTCCCAGTTTCCAGTTCTTTCTCCTCCTGACGTGTGAACTTGTTTGGAAGGTGCAAAATCTTACTCTTTTTGTGTGGTTCATTGAAATAAGTAGCTCATGTATTTCTTCTTAAACAGATGGATAACCATCTTGATAAAATAATTTGTTTTATATTTTAAAACCTTTATGTCCTTGCCTCTCCTTTTCTCCTGTTCTTTACACTAAGTCTATCATTAAATTTTGTCAGCTGTATTTAAAAAAATTTTTTTTTTAAATTGGAAACTATTCATCTTCTACCACTACATCTCCTCTCTTGCTCGGGCTAATGCCATAGCCTCCTTGCTTCCATTCTTACCTCCTTGTGATCTTTTACAGAATCAGATAATGTCACATCTTTCTTCAAGACCCTTCAATGGTTTCTTTTCTTTTTTTTTGAGACAGTCTCACTCTGTTGCCCAGGCTAGAGTGCAGTGGCATGATCTTGGCTCACTGCAGCCGCCACCTCCCAGGTTCAAGTGATTCTTATGCCTCAGCCTCCCGAGTATCTGGGATTACAGGCATGTGCCACGATGTCCGGCTAATCAATGGTTTATTTATAGAAATAGAGCCCCTCTGATCTGGTTTCTGAATTCCTCTCACCCTAATTTTCTTTCTTTCCTCCTTTTATTTATTTTTTTTTTTGAGATGTAGTCTCATTCTGTCTCCCAGGCTGGAGTGCAGTGGCACGATCTTGGCTCACTGCAGCCTCTGCCTCCTGGGTTCAAGCGATTCTCTGCCTCAGCCTCCTGAGTAGTTGGAATTACAGGCACGTGCCACAACACCCAGCTAATTTTTTTTTTGTATTTTAAGTGGAGATGGAGTTTCATCATGTTGACCAGGCTGGTCTCAAACTCCTGGCCTCAAGTGTTTCTCCCGCCTTGGCCTCTCAAAGTGCTGGGATTAAAGGCGTGAGCCACCACGCCTAGCCCCTAATTTTGTATTATTGTTCTTCTTGCCAACTATAGGCTAACCATCCTAGCTGTCTTGCTTTTCCATGGATATACCAGGTACCTCCTCCTCCTGGACATTTGCACTTTCTGTTCCCACAGCTAAGAATTTTCAGCTCTGAAACAATTGTACGGTTTGTGCCCTCATGTTCAGAACTCTACTTCAGAAAGCCCTTATTGACTATCATAGATAAAATACTCCTTCACTCCTGAGCCCCTTGCACTGTTGTATGTTTTCTTAACACTTTCATTATCTGTCAACCATCTGTCCCCTTAACCAGAATGCAGGCTTTATGAAGGTAGGGACTTACCTGTTTTGCTCGTTGCTGTATCCCCAGTACCAAGACCATTGCTTAGCATAGAGTAGGGGCCCAGTAAGTGTTTCTTGAAGGAATGAATGAATAAATATTGCATACTATCTAGTAACTGTTCATTCAGTAAAATATTCATTTGCCCAATACTATCATGTACCTAATATAATTCAGGTACTGTGCTGGGGACTAGGGTTTTAAAGATACCTAAAATACTGTCTCACCTTTTAGGAACTCCTAGTTTAGTTGAGGAAATAGAGATATTAACTGTCATTGTAATGCAGTAAGGGCATTATTCCACATTTGTGTAGTCTACAGAATATCTCAGAGGGGAAATAATTACCTCTACATGGCCCCTTGGAAAAAGTTTGGGTGAGAGAGGTGGCATTTTTGCTAAGACTGTGTTTTTACATTATTTTAGGAAATTCTTTATGAATGTGATTCTGCCCCATTGCTTGTTGTTACATGTCAAGCACTTTACAAGTCAATGGCTGAAACACTTACATAAATTTTGACTTACTATCATTTTGATTCAAACCATTGCTCTTCATCCTATCATCATACATCATGCTAATTATTTTCTTCTTTATATTTGTTACTTGTGGTAACAAATAACACACTTTTTCTTTGCAAGGATGAAATAAACACTGTTCTCTGTTCTTTATAAGACTGTGAGAGAGCCATTAATGTCAACATGCTGATAAAAAGGAAATGGATGGTGAAGAACGATTGACTATTATAGGATTTAGTTTTCAAAGGCGTTTGAATGCTATTTGACACAGCTTGAAACAGGCGGGTCTGAGATACATCATGCTCTTCAGTTGCCTTTTTAGTCTTTTTCTTGATTTCCATCCTTGCCCCCTTATTCCACCTCTTACAGATGACACTAAAACGCTTTTAATATTTTTTTCAGTGAAAGAGATTTTTTCCCCCAACGCTTCTATAGAAGAGAATTCTGAAGAGACCTTGGAGGATGTCTCTTTCAACCTTCTACTTGATATTTGAATTTCCATTTACAGAGCAAGCTAGCTTCTTAGATATTTTAGAGTGTCTCCACAAGCTATATTATATTTCTAGTATTGGGAAATAGTTGGCTGGATTAAAGAATATTCCAGTTTGATAATATATTTCAGTGGCCTAGTATTGAATAATGCTAAAACAAAAGTTGAAAGTTTAGAAATGTATTCTACATCATAGAAGTAGTAGAATGCCAGCTGTTAGCTTTTGGATTCATTGAAGGGTGCAGTTTTATGAGATGATGTATAAATGTAAGTTGTCGTGAAGTTCTTATTATCTGATTTCTATTAATTAACATTTATGTCATGTCTTCTGAAGCTTTTTACTTTATTAAGAAAATAATACTAAAGGCTATTAATTATTAAATGCTTGCAATGTACTTTTTGCTCCATTCAGTTCCTCATTTTAACGGTCTTTCTCCAAAATTCTACCATGTATGTTATCTTACATTTTCTTATTTAAGTATTTTTGTAAAATGTGTGTTTTTCAGGATGTCTTCCTGGGTTGATAAATTTGCTTATAGGTTCCTTGATCCTACCATCCTATTAACTATGAGCTAGTCCCCATATGATTTTTTTGTTCTTCTTTTATCTCTTCTTTCCCCACTGGTAACTACTGGGATTATATTCACTTTCTGGGTTCTTGAAGAGTCATTACTTACTCTATTATGGCCTCTGACTTCTTTCTTTATTCTACTTAGTATTTCAGCATATGTGTAAGTGTTCTTGTAAAGCACTTGTAATTCTATTGGGGAATAGTAGAAGTTTATATGATAGATAAATACTCTTATTGCTACTGTGAGTTGTGTTTAAGCCTGACACATATTTTATGTTCATACCACATATTACTATATCTCAAAGTATGTTTAATCACTTCTACTTTGCTATGTGTATTATATGTTCTTGCCAATATTGTCATTGTAAATTATAACAAATAAGACTAGCATGAATCTGTGCGAGTCACTTTTTTGCAGCACCATATGCAAATAGACATTTAATGCTGTTAATGCTATGATGATGATGAAAAATGTCTGCTGCTCCTGTTGACTGAACAGCTGCCTGACAATAGACTGAGATTTTCTGTGTGCAGGACTTGTTCAATTTCTATGTTATGCTTTTCTTGAAGAGTGGAATGTTTCTGTCTATGTTTTCAGTGAATTTATGCTAGGCCATCTGTTTATAAAGCCCATTTCCATCATTATCAATTAATATTTATTGGGCAACTACTGAGTGCATAGTAATATTGTACAAACAAAAACCATTTTGCTACAGATAGACTTATTCATTGACTTACTACTGTTTTATTTTTATTAGAAAATAGTGAAAAACAAAAAAAAATCCTCCTAAATCCAAAGGCATAAAATAACATCCTCTAACTCTGGACACTGAAAGATGTTGTATATTTACAGAGCTTTCTGTTCAAAGATATACAACTTGAGAAATTCTAAATTAAATTTCCATAATTATCTATGATCTTCTATTTGTCAACAATCCTAACTCAGTGGTCCTGCATTTAGAAAGTCAAATGAAGTATTATATTACTGTGGATTTCTAATAAAACTATGCATCTCTTTTTGAGAGCAAACTACTCAGATAAAAACAGACCTTCTTCTAGGAGCATTTGTTTTTTGATTTTGAAGGAAATCCTGGAAAGTGCACTTGTTGGGCTCACATTTAACTTTACTTGCAAGATTTTTATTAAGTTAAAGATTGCATAAAAATATAATCTGTTCCAGTAAAAGCAATGGCATGTTAGGGAATAATACTCATTACCATTGTTGCTTTTGAATTAAAGAAGTTAAAAGACTTGTATGTCTTTTTAGCATACTGGCTTTTTTATGAAGTAATTAAGGTTTTGTTTTGCAGATTGGCAAATTTACAACATTTGAAGAATGAAATCCTGACACTAGTCAACAGCGGTTTTATCTTTGAGTTATTATTATAGTCATGGTATTGAATTTTTGCGGATTCATTCATAATCTCTGGTCTAGTTAGCCTTCTGTGAGGCCCTTGGCTAGGTTTAGGGTAAAGATTGTGTCCACGAAACAGAGCAAAGGGAATTTGTGACTGAACCCTTGACCTTGTTTGGGTTCGTTGACACTGGGTGCCCTAAACAGTGGTAGATTCCGTAGGTATGGGCATAGTGGAACCAAGAAGTTTATTTGTTCACTGGGGAAAATAGGTCAGTAAAAAGCATCCATCTCTTCCACCAAGATAATTCCTATAAGAGCCCTTGTGTATTTTTGGGATTCTTGAAATAATAAACATCTTATTAGAAGAGAAAAAAAAAAAAATCTCGGCCATTCTTAAAATAAAACCTTGAGCTTTATGTTTAAATACCACAGGTATCTTTAAGGAATGTTATTAAGGATTACTATTACTATTAGAAATAGTGTTTAACTTATGATCGATCCTACTTAACTACATGATATTGGATATTACCCTTTGAAAAAGAGGAATTGTTGTATTTTGTGACTTATGTGCTTACCATTTCCATCTGGAAAATACACACGGTTCAATTCGTACCAAGTTTTTTGAATTTCTCTCTTACTTTGATATCCTTAAGTTTGTGTGGTATCATAATAGTATCAGTATTGAATTCCTTTTGGACTTCTATCAAGCATTTCTACTTTTCACCTACCAAAGCGTGTGGTGTGTGTGGTTTGTTTTATTTTTTATTTTTTTAGTTGTAGTTGTTGTAGAATTTCCTTTCCTTGGTCATGGCTGAAAAATAAATTTCTTTGAACAATTTAAGTAATATCCACTTAGCTATTTTTAAATTAGATATTGGTTCAGGGATTTAGAATATGAATGCATTGTTTTGTTTTTTTTTGCCTTGAAAAGAAACTTAATTTTTTTTGTTTTGATTTTTGTTGGCACAGATAATCCCCAACTGGATGAACTTAAAGGCTAAAATTTTCCATTACTTTAGCTAGTTCTCATGGGGGAGGAATCTCTAACTTGATTTGGGAAAAAGCATAATTTAGAAATTCAAAGAACATGACAAAAAAAGTATGTGTTAATATAAATTAGTAGTACATGTTCTGAGCAATAAAATCCTGCTGTATTATGCATATAGAGTCCTTTTAAATATATGTATTATTTTATTAATGTTTGATGCCTTTGGACCTGTGTTTAGGCGTCCAAAAAGAATTTTTGAGATAGACATCAGATTTCCATCTTAAAAAAATTTTTAATTAAATAAAGTTTCCATGATAGTGTTTTATACATACTCAGTACTAGAGTTAAGTTTTTGCTTGATTGAAAGTGTCCTTAAAGCTACCTCAAAATTTTAATATAGATAAATATAAACAACATATAACTTCAGTTTATAGCTCATGTGGTCTAATTTGGATTGGAATCACATTATATTCTGTTAAGCTTAAAATATTTGTCCACTGGCTTTTATTTTCTACCCATGTGAAGAGTTTAATTACAAAATATAGTAAGAACAATGATTTTCTAGTGTTTAGTGATATAACTTCTTCATTCTTTATTGTTACTGGAAAAAATCTGATTTGATAGTTTGTACTTTCAAGTAAATGATGTTGACTGTTTAATATGAGCACATACTTATTTTTCTGTAGTGTTGTTACTTTACCAGTAAATGATCTACATGTTCTTGCCCTTGTGACCAAAGGCGTGCAATTGTAGCACTGCTGAGTGATTAGGATAACTTGGGGTAGGTTATGTTTATAATTTTTCTCCGGAAATTTCATTGGCCTGTGTGGGAATTAACATGTGATTTTTATTTCATTCCCATGCCATCATTCTTAACCAAGCTTGCTGGTCCATTTAAAGCAGACAAAGGGCCTTTAATTCCCTATTTGTTCTACATCTTGGAGTGTGTTGTCTGTTAGAGCCTCTTGATAAACATGCTTGTTGTCAATGTGGTAGAGATTTTTATAGTTAAGTGAGAGGTCTACAAACATTTTTCTTTTCCCCTTTTTACTACTCTCTAAAAGGAAAAGCTACATTTTTTTTTCCACTATATGTAACTATGAGAGTTTAGAATCACCTACTTCTAAGGAAATGCAGTAGTACAATACACGATACGACACACTTAAGGGAAAGAAGAAAAATTGTTGTTATTAAAGATTTAAATGTGCCCTGGGGACCCTCTATTAAGGCTCAGTGTTGTTGCTGTGATCTTAAACGTGTAAAAGACAATCTAAATCCTGGAGCAGGGCACGTGATAGCTTTTAGCTAAACTGCTGTTAGGAAACAAACAAGCTTTAAAGAACAAAATAACATAATTATTGAAATTCATTGGCATGTGATTTTTTTTTTCTTCTTTTATAACTGCTTTTACTGGGTCAGTTTTACCATAATTCTAAGTTGCTTGATTTAAGTCAAATGGAAAAGAAATCCAGTGCAGGCTTACACCCTTAAAAAAAGGTAGTAAATTAGTTAACGTTTATTATTAAGGTTTAAAGAAATGGCTTGTAATTTTGATTTGGCTAATTTAAAAATGTCTCTCTTTGAGTATTGCTTGTGTTTTCAGTGTTTACAGGTGCATCAATATATATTTAATGGCCCTTAAGTGTTAGCTTTTCCTTCTTTGTCTTTCATTTTAAACTAGATAATGTAGAAAATGATTCAATATTCTAGGCTACAGTATTGCATTTGTGTTTTCTTGTTTACTGACTCATGGTATATAGAAAGCAGAGCTAGTGTTCAAACTTAATGGCATTTCTAGATGATATAGTGGAAATGTAGTAATTTGCTTTGGATTGTTCCTTAGTATCTCACTTTTGCTCCTTATTGAAAACAATAGAATTTAAGTTATCATTCACAAAAATTTTTTAAGACTTATGTATAGTTAGAGGAAAAGGAGAAATTGAAAAAAGGAGACTATTAAATACAGTTTTAGGCAGCAAGTAGAGCTATAATAGAAAAGTACATTATTTTGGAAAAGCAATATTATAAATAACTTATTAGATGTTGTAAGGGGAAAGTAAGGAAGAAAGGAGTAGCACAATATTATTTTAGCAAATTTCTAAGTATCCAAGAGAATTAGTTTCTTTTATTCAACCAACTTAAATGTAGAAATTTTGATTTTTTTTATGTAATTTTTTTTGAGGATCTCACTCTGTTACCCAGTCTATTATTATTACCAATAATAATAGTTGCATTTTATTGCACATTTGCTGGGAGCCAGACATTGCTTTATGTGCTCTACAGATATCAAACCATTGAGTTTTCATCACTACCCTTTAAGTTTGGTATTATTATTTCAATATGAAGAAGCAGTGTACTCAGTTGTTAAGAGGCAGGCAGCCATAATCTGTATCCTATCTCTGTCACTAAGTAGGTGAGTGACGTTAGGCAAATGATTCAACTTCTTGTGCTCCAATTTCCCCTTTAATAAAATGGGCTTGGAATAATAATAATTCATAGAATCATCATGAAGAGTAAATGTATATTTTGAACATATGTAATATATTTATTTATTATATGTAAGGAGAAGAAGAATGCCTGGACATACTAAACACTACAAAAGTGTGATAATATTATTATTCTCAAATCAAAATTATTTTTCATTTTGTTGATGCCTCTCTGCCTCTTTACTCAATTTCTATTTGAGTTGGAATTATGGCAGAGGGAGCTGAAATTGATTGAGTATACTTGCATCAAAGCAGTTTTTAACATATTTTGCTGTTTGCCTAAAAATTGGTTTTCTGTTGATTTTGTTGGAAAAGCTTCTGGAAGCTTGGCTTTTCACAAGTCGTATGGACTTTACACATACACCTTGCTAAGTCTAAACACTAAAATTGTTAAAAATATTTTTTAAGCAAATGGAATGCATTTCAGATATTATGAAAGACAGTTCCAAGTATAATTTTCCCCTTTAAGTTTAATTTTGTTTTAACATAGAAACAAACCAAAGCAAACACTTTTATAGTTAACTTTTGAAATGTGTATTTTCTTAAAGTTCTTTTTCCTCATTTTATTAAAGAGGGGAAACTGTAGAAAAGAATATTTGTTTCCAAGAAAACTGTTAGCTATCTAGGCCCTCTAAATAATGTAGTAAAATTCCCAAAGATGGGGAAAAAAAGGAAACGAAGTGAATATTAATTAGGATGATCAGGAATTGTTTATTGTTTATATTTTGTCCCCACTGAAGCGTTCTTAGGGTTACAGTGAGTGAGCAGGTTGTAATTTATAGATTTTGTGTAACTCATATCCATGTCTTCCTCAGCCCTAATACATAATAAATTCTAGTAGTGACTTTCAGTTTTGTACATATTTTGGAATAATTTTTTTTTCCACCTCTTTCATTCCAGGCACTAAAGAAACAAGAAGCTAAAGCAGATGAGCATGAGGGGGCAATAAAAAATAAGCTAATACAAACTGAAACCGAGAAGAATCAAGTAAGATTTTGAAAGTTATCTTTCAGAGAATAAAGTCGTTTGGGGCCAATGGTATTTGTTGAGTGCCTTGAAAAGTGTCCCCAGGATCCTTTAGAACACTATAAATTCTTTATCTTTCTATGTGGAGTCAATTGGTTCAACAGCTCTTCTACTTGCTAGGACTTACTCTTGGAAACAGAGAAGCAAGTTGTTTGCTACCTTGTCATCTATGACCACTCTGCTTTCTGAGAGGTGAATTAAACTTTACCTTTTCTTGTTGGAAACATTTTAAGAACTTGACGTTGTTGCAGGGTTAGAAAAGACCTGTCATTTGGAGACTGAATATTTTGGTTATATTCATTTTCATTATAGTGGACAGATATAGTAAGCAGCCCAGTTCTGAAAGCATTCTCTGTTTCTATTCAATTAAATTAAATATCAATGACCTTTGACCTATGTTCATGTTTATGAACTGTGTGTTCATGTCTATGAGCACGTAGAGCTTAGCACTTTAGAGTTAGAAAGGAATTCAGAGGCCAAACAACTTTTCCTTAATTTGTGAATAAGTAGATTTAAGGATGAGCTCAAAGTAATAGAAGATGAAGTGAAAATTTGCCCTGTTCTTTACTCCGTATTGCTTTTTTCTACCTACCATTGCCTCCTTTATTTTATTTCACCAACTCATGTAAAGGCAGCTTCCCTCCTGCTTTCAGGGTAAGCGAAGTATGTTAGGTCATCAAATTTGCCCTTTGGGAGTTGTGATGTTGAAATTACACAGGGATTATGACCAATATGGGCTTTGGTTGATTTCAAAGTTATTTTGCTTCAATTATGATTTCTTCACTCTATTTCTCCATAGAGACTAAAGAGCAGGTCAGACAGTATTTTATGTGGATTCTGTGATCCCCACATATACTTTACTTTTTAAAAAATATGACATTTGTTTTATGAGCCACATGTATAATTTTAAAAAAAATTATATACTGAGATTTAAAGATATATTTTGAAATAATTATAGATTTATAGGATATTGTAAAACAAGATGCACAGAGAGGTCCCATGCACCCAGTTTCCCTCAGTGGTAGCATTTTGCATAATTGCCATTCAATATCAAAACCAAGAAATTGTTGGTGCAATCTACTTAGTTTATACAGATTTCACCAGCTTTATATATACTCATTTGTGTTTTATGTGTTTGTGTGTGTGTGTGTGTGTGTGTGAAGTTCAATCCATTTTTATCTTGTATAGATTCTTGTTACCACTACCACCATCAGGATACAGAACTGTTCCATCACCACAAGGCTCTCTCATGTTCTCTCATAAGCACACCTACCACATGTGCAATTATTAAAGGATTAATATACAGATAGCAGTTGTTCAATTGAAATGATAATTTAAAATAAGTACTACAAATCTAAGCTCTTACTAGCGTCTTAATATAAATGTGCGATTTTTATAAAACTACCTTACTGTTATAAAATGGAAATAAGTCTAGGACATATAAGCTCTAAATTTTTAAGAAACTTATGTTCTATCCTATTACATATTTCAGCTTGAAATCATCTAGGCATGTTAGGAGTCTGTAGAATATTTAGTCACTTAACTGGTCACATTTTTTTTTTTTTTGAGACAGAGTCTCACTCTGTTGCCCAGGCTGTGGTACAGTGGCGCGATCTTGGCTCACTGCAAGCTCCGCCTCCCAGGTTCATGCCATTCTCCTGCCTCAGCCTCCCGAGTAGCTGGGATTACAGGCGCCACCACCACACCCGGCTAAGTTTTTGTATTTTTAGTAGAGGTGGGTTTTCACCATGTTAGCCAGGATAGTCTCGATCTCCTGAACTGGTCACATTTTTTATCAATATTTATCTCATGGCAGTATCATTAAGGAAATTTTAAATGTCTCATTCTGTATTTAGACATTTAAAAATTTAAGGAATGTCTTATAAATATTAGAAATATTAGGAATGTAGGAAATCACCAATTAGATGAAACTTTTGAGTTATTGGGTCCCTGCAGTTTTTATTCTAATTTAGTTAATTTGACACTACATTTTCTAATTTAAAGGAAAAAATTGCCTTAGAATTTAGATTAAAGTGATTTAGAACTGGAAGGGATCTCAGAGACTGTTTAATACAAAATTTTTATTTTAGAGATGACAGAACGGAGGCCTAAGGAGAAGAGACTGGTACTGACTCACAGTTGAGGTGAAACTTACTAGATCCCGACTTCCTGAGGCCTGGTCTAGTTCACTTCATGTTATACGATTAACATTATTTTAATGGAAGTATTGACATATGTTCATAGTGAGAAATTTCTTTTATGTTAGCTGTGAATGTCTTCTGAAAACTTTTCCACTTTTCTCCTTTTAAACTGTGCCCATCATAATTTAGTTATCTTCTGTTCCATTGGACATTTTTATTTATCCTTTGTTGAAACTCTAGCTTGAACAGGAATTGAAGCTATCTCGAAAGTTATTGAATCAATCTGAAGGCAGCCGAGAAACACTTTTGCATCAGGTAAGTCTATGCAAGTTATTATAATATACTTTTACATTAAATCAGGATTGAGTAGCTCTATTTAAATGTCTTTGTGAAAGGAAAAAAAAAAAAAACCTGGGTCTAGAAAAAAATGTTTTCCTAAGGAATGTGTATCAGCACACCTAAGCAAAAGATAAAATTCTTTCAGGGAAATTTAGAGAAAGCTAGTACAAACATCAGCCAAAGTCCCCACTGTGTTGGTGTATCTTGCTGATTGCTGCTACAACTTACTACTTATCTCTCTTAGCATGAGCAGTGTAAAAGTAAGACTGAATGTATAAGATAAAATTTTCCCAGGAGCTTAATTTTATTCCAGGAGGCATTGGGAAGTAAAGGAAGAAGTAAACTACATAAAACAGACCTTTGCATGTTTACGTTACTTTGAATAACATTATTGTCTTTAATTCATGTTTTCAAGGTACTACTTGACCCTTTTAAACCAAAGATAAGGCTTATTTTATTTTATTTTTTTGGAGACGCAGTCTCACTCTGTTGCCAGGCTGGACTGCAGTGGCGCAATCTCGGTTCACCACAACCTCCGCCTCCTGGGCTCAAGTGATTCTACTGCCTTGGCCTCCGGGTAGCTGGGATTACAGGCATGCGCCACCACACCTGGCTAATGTTTTGTTTTTTTTAGTAGAGACGGGGTTTCACCATATTGGCCAGGATGGTCTCCATCTCCTGACCTCGTGATCCCCTGCCTCGGCCTCCCAAAGTGCTGGGATTATAGGTGTGAGCCATCACACCTGGCCGATAAGGCTTAATTATTAAGTATAACATTTTGCATTCCATCAGCCCATAATGGGAGTTTGGCGCTTCTGATGTTTAAAGTTCAGTAACTTTAAATAACCATCTTACATACATTGGATAAGGGCATATGGGTTTCTCACTGCCTCTCTGTCTGTGTTTAATACAAACTGCAATTATACTTTCTTCTGTTTTGAAGTGTGTGTTATATAACTCACCTTCAGAATATGCTAGGGGTAGGCAAAGATGTCAAGCATTATAGATGTTCAGAAGGAGTATTACATTTTGACAATTGGTGCTGAAAATACAAGATAGCACCTGTTTTACAAAATCTTTGAAAATATTCACTGACTTTGTTCTGTAGCCAGTGGTCACATGGAATTAATTTTGGCAGAGTTCAAACTTTCCTTTTTAGAAGTTTATATTTGTATTTAATTCCATTCTGATTTGTTTGGAATTCTGACTTATAATCTCCAGTTTCAGTTATGGAAGCAAGATATTTCTTTGTTTAGGTTGTCATTGTGATTTTAGCTGAATCTTTTTGTCACTGTTAACTTGTTTAATGGTCATTTGGAAGTACCTGTTATGTGCTAGGTAATTTAGCAGTCTAAGGATAGAAAGATAAATCAGTTTCTGACTTCAAGGAGTTTAGAGTTTATTCAACAGCATCTATTACATACTTATTTTGAGCATTATTTTAGTATCAAAATATGCTAAATCATGATCATTTATCTTGAATTTAACAACCAATAGACCATGTTCACATGAAAGCAAATGGGTGAAAATAGAAAAATATAAAAACGTATAATACTTAATTGAAGCTGATTTGGGTTAATAGTAATGGAGTAGACTGAGGACAAAATAAGTGATTAAAAAAAAATCTGATCTCATTCTTTGCCTCCATGGACACAGAAGGAAAAACTATGCATTTATTCTTTGTGGAATAAATGAGAGGAATGAGGACATGGAGCAGGAAACCGTTCCACTATGCTTGGAAGGAGATTAACCTGGATTCAACTTGTGTTTACAATAGCCCATTTGAAGTAGGTCTTTTTCTGATTGTGAAAACTGATGTTTGATTTTTGACGATGTGTTTAGGTAGAAGAACTGCGTGCACAACTTACAAAAGCAGAGGGTGATCGAAAGGGTTTACAGCATCAAGTGTCTCAGATTTCCAAGCAACAGTCAAACTATCAGGATGAACAAGGGGAGGACTGGAGGTTTAGGAGAGGTAAAATGTCGATTTGTACCTAATAATGTGATAATTTGTGTGGGGGCTTTTTGGTCTTTCTTAGAAAATACTTTTCATCCTCAGAAATTGCATTCCTTTGTGATGCTCATATCATACTATTTCTTGATCTATTAAAAATTTTCTGATAAGTTGATAATAATTTAGCATCATCCCATTTTAATATCTTCCCTGCTTGGTTCAAACCCATTTGGGTTATTAGACCTACTTAACCACAGATGGTTTTCTATTAGAAAGAGCCTGCAAAAGCAGTAGTTTTTCCAGCCTCCTGTTCCCATGCCCAAATATATGTGCATATGTGTATGTATGTCCCAGTCTTTGTACTTACACTGTAAATGTCACTCTGTCTTTCACATTCTCTTATCTCAGTTTTCAATATAGGAGAAATTAAAGTTAATACCCTATCTTTTTTGTGATCTGGAGTTGGTGACAAAAATTAATCACAACTCAGAAGTAGTCATGAGCTGTATCACTGGCTTTTAATGTAGATTAGGAACGTTTTGTGTTTGAAAAATATTAGGATACCTTCTCAGTGGAGGTGTTAATTTAAATTATGAAATTTAATGACTGGATGTATGTTCAGGCTTAATAATGATAATATTGAGATTATATAATGGTTTCTATTAGGTGAGTTCACATTGCTCAGCTTCTATATTATTCCAATAATGAGGCTTCCTGCTCAAATGCTCAAAGTATTGGTGAAATTTTTTTAAGTGTTTGATGTACTATTAAATTCAGGGAAGGTAAATATTGCCCCAGGCTTTCCAAATATACCTCCATATGTTGCCTAAGCTAGAATTTCCACATTGCCAGAAAATCAATGGATGACAAATTTCGACAAACCTATTCTGATATATATATATATATATATTTATTTTTTTTTTTTTTTGAAAAAGAGTCTCGCTGTGTCGCCCAGACTGGAATGCAGTGGCACAATCTCAGCTCACTGCAAGCTCTGCCTCACGGGTTTACGCCATTCTCCTGCCTCAGCCTCCTGAGTAGCTGGGACTACAGATGCCCGCCACCACGCCCAGCTAATTTTTTATTTTTTTTTGTATTTTTAGTAGAGATGGGGTTTCACTGTGTTAGCCAGGATGGTCTCGATCTCCTGACCTCGTGATCTGCCCACCTCAGCCTTCCAAAGTGCTGGGATTATAGGCGTGAGCCACCACGCCTGACCTCTAATTAATATATTTTCTTAGTCTGTTTTGTGTTACACTAAAGGAATACCTGAGGCTGGATAATTTACAAAGAAAATAGCTTTATTTAGATCACAGTTCTGTAGGCTGTACCAGAAGCATGGCTCTAGCATCTGCTTGAATTCTGGGG
This sequence comes from Rhinopithecus roxellana, assembly GCF_007565055.1. Lineage (NCBI taxonomy): Eukaryota > Metazoa > Chordata > Mammalia > Primates > Cercopithecidae > Rhinopithecus > Rhinopithecus roxellana. The sequence continues at coordinate 139,043,787 of NC_044553.1, read as the reverse complement.
AGGAGTTTTGTGCTGCATCAAAACAATGCAAAGGAGGTCAATTGGGGAGTGGGGATGTGTAAAGGGGGACCAAATTCAAGGGATGTCATGGAGTTCTGACAGCTCACTCTTGTCTGAACTAATCAATTCCCTTGAGAACCAATCTAGCCTCAGGAGAGCAAGAACTCACTCACTACTGCAATAAGGGCACCAAGCCGTTCATGAGGGACCTGTCTCCGTGACCCAAACACCTCCCACTATGCGCCATCTCCTAACAGCCATAGTTGGGATAATATTTCACCATGAGGTTTGGTGAGGACAAATAAACTATATCCAAACCTTAGCATATTTTTATTTGTATGCCATTAAGTTTCATTAAGTTCCGTGTGATATAATGTATCATTTGACCCAGAATATCACTTATTTTTAAACAATCCTAAGCTGTTAGCTTCTTCATCAAATTTCATAAAGATGCACATGAGAATTGTTGGAAAAAAGACCAACACATTTGTTATATGTTTTGATACTTCATAAAATATAATTATTTTTGTTGTAAGTCTTTGAGGACTAAAAATATTGAGCTCTTCTTAGCTACTTATCAGGTACAAAAAAAATTTTGGAAGTTTTTTTGTATATGTGATAATGGACTTCTTCACCTTTTAACAATTGTAGAGTTTTTCATTCTTTACAGAATACTTAAATTATTTAAAGACAGTTCTACAGTAGAAATCATACTTATCACATTTTCAGCTGGTATTTCTTCCTCTGCCCACTGCAAAATGGGTTCCACCTCTATTTGTAAAATTGACTTTGCATGGTTTGCTAGCAATCTCCTCTGTCAATTCCAAGGTTATCATTTCATTACTTATTTTGCTGTTACTTGCTTATTTCTTTTTCCTTCTTGAAAGTCTTCCTCTGACTTCCATGCTCCTTGCCTTTCCTAATTCTTCTGCCTTAGTTATTTACATTCTTTGTATTGGAATCTTTTTGCTGTGTTCAGTGTGTCTTTTAAATGTTGATTTTGCCTACTATCCTATTCATGGCTTTTGTTACTTAGTATTTCTGCCTGGGAATTGATTAAAAATTATCACCTATAGGTGATAATTCCTAAATCTAGCTCTATTTGCTCTCCTAACCTTTGCCCCTCCAGATGGAGTTGCTCATTGGTTATCTCTGTATGCTGTTCCTCAGAATGCATGTTGATACACAGCTGAATTCATTATCTCCTCAAAACATGTTTTTCCTTTCCTTTCTCAGTGTATGGCATCATCCTCCATCCAGACATCCAAGTCTAAAATGCAAAGAACATAGAAATTATTTATTCTCTCCTCCATATAATTAGTTTCTACCTCACGCCTATTTATACATCCTAATATCTCTTGAATTTGCAACATTCTCTTTCTTATTCCCACTCCCCAAGCTTAAGCATGCTTGGGCCAGTATAGGACATGTAGCACTCTCTTGTCTTACCTATTCTGGCCTCTCTGAAATCTATTTTCTTTTCTACTACTAAAGGACACTATTATTATTTCTTATTTCTATATTAATGATTAAAAAAAGGACCCGAGAATAAGGAGGTTGAGTTACTTGCCCAAGATCACACATGAGGGAAGTAGGAGACTACAATTTTTTTTCCCCCCAAACTTGAGATCTTAACTGCTATCCTATACTGACCAAGCATTCTCTAAAATCGAGTGTTTGTAATGCTGTTTATATTTTATACTTTTTGTTTTAAATATTGTAACTTTGGGAAATGTTTCATTACGTATACTACATGTGTATGTATGTATAGATGTGTGTGTATATTTATCTTTACTAGTATATATATATGTAAACATACCAAAATATGTCTCCATATCAAATATATATGTTTCATAAAGCATACATATATGTATACATACATGCCTTCATATTTTATATAATATATATTCATTCTAATGTTGCATCCATATATATATCAAGAAACGTATCAATATATACATATTATTGAGACGTTATATGCACACAAATATACACATATATAAAATGAAATACATATATTTATAAAATAAATACATTTACAAATAGATAAATATGTACATCTGTAGGTTGAATACCTATCAGAAGTAGGGAAAGGAGGGCTCATGGGCCAAATCCAGACGGCCACCTGTTTTTGTAAATAAACTTTATTGGAACACAGCTACTTCCATTCGTTTATGCAATGTCTAGGCTACTTTTGCGATACAATGGTTGAATTGAGTAGTTGTGACAGAAATCATACAGCTGAGATATTTGTTATCTGATACTTTATAGAAAATGTTTGCTGATGCTTGGTTTGTAGGATAAATTCTAAGTTTCCTAGCAACACATAACTCTGTTGACACTCCCTTCCGCCCTCATAACATATGAGACGTATTGGCTACTTAAAACTACTGTGTGTGCAGTTACCTGAATGTTAAATTCAGTTTTGTACTTGTATGCTGGGTGTGTGCCTTCCCTAAAAACACCCCAGCTCCTTCTCCTTTGCTTGGTGAAATTTTGTATTCATTCTTTAAGTCTGACTTAGTTCTCAGTTCTTCCTACCTTAGTTCCTCACTGAGACAGAGATAATCCCTTTTACTGTTTGTACTGTTTCTGTATAATCCACATGTATCTATCAGTGCTCTCATCATCCTATTGAAATGCCCATATGTCTTCGCTTCTAATATATACAGTTTTGAACACTAGTGTTCTGAAGTTGGAATGTATTTTACGAATGATGTATAAATTTAATTTGTTAGTGTTTTCTTCTTTCATTCCCTTTTTTTTTTTTTTTCTGGAAAGGAAACCACTAGAAAGATAGTAGTTTTTAAATGACAGTACATGTTCCAATTGTTGACATTTTAGACTCCATAAAGTAATTTATATTTTGTCTCTATTCTTGGGATATGTATTAGTCTGTTCTCATACTGCTAATAAAGACATACTCGAGACTGGGTAATTTGTAAAGGAAAGAGGTTTAATGGACTCACAGTACCACATGTCTGGAGAGGCCTCACAATCATGATGGAAGGCAAAGGAGAAGCAAAGGCATGTCTTACATGGTGGCAGGGAAGAGAGTTTGTGTAGGGGAATTCTCCTTTATAAAACCCTCAGATCTCATGGGACTTATTCACTATCACGAGAACAGCATGGGAAAGAGCTGCCCCCATGATTCAATTGCCTCCCATTTTGTCCTTCCCACAACATGTGGAAATTATGGGAGCTACAATTCAAGATGAGATTTGGGTAGGGACAGAGCCAAATCACATCAGGATGTAAGCTCATTGAGAATGAACTTTTATGTTATTTGTCCTTATATTAGAAGAAGGTCCCCTGTGTATCATAGATCAAGTATTTCACGTTGATTTAAATACTAAGTCAATTTATATTGTTAAATGATATATTAATTTCAGGTTGTAATCTCCAGATTAGTAAGGATTAGTAAATTGGTCAGCCATACACTATCAGAGATTTAATAGCATCATTTGTTGTTTATGTTGCAAGAAAATTATTTTGTGGATGAAGTGGCTTCGTTGAAAACTCTTTTTGTATTTTTGTTTTACTGTTTGGAGTTAATGTAGGGATGTGACACTATTCACAATAGCAAAGACTTGGAATCAACCCAAATGTCCATCTGTGACAGACTGGATTAAGAAAATGTGGCACATATACACCATGGAATACTATGTAGCCATAAAAAAGGATGAGTTTGCGTCCTTTGTAGGGACATGGATGCAGCTGGAAACCATCATTCTTAGCAAACTATCACAAGAACAGAAAACCAAACACCGCATGTTCTCACTCATAGGTGGGAACTGAACAATGAGATCACTTGGACTCGGGAAGGGGAACATCACACACTGGGGCCTATCATGGGGAGGGGGGAGGGGGGAGGGCTTGCATTGGGAGTTATACCTGATATAAATGATGAATTGATGGGTGCTGACGAGTTGATGGGTGCAGCACACCAACATGGCACAAGTATACATATGTAACAAACCTGCACGTTATGCACATGTACCCTAGAACTTAAAGTATAATAAATTAAAAATAAATAAATAAATAAATAAATAAAATTTAAAAAATGTGTATGATTTTCTTGAAATAAATTGCAGTAGAAATCAGGTAACATTTTAAATTTTAGTGTCAAACTGGAATAATGTTTGATGACATAGCAACGTATATGTTTTTGAAAGCTATAAAACTTGAAACAACAGGCTGGCAAAGTCTGTTGAATAACAGTGTCAGTAAATAGATTATGATAGCTAGAATATTGAAACATCAGGTCTCAGTACTATTTGAAAGTACATTCTTCTGTGAATAAAGAACAACTGTTGAGCCTTACATTTTGTCTTTTAAGGGGTTGAGCGGGAAAAACAGGACCTGGAGAAGCAAATGTCAGATTTGAGAGTGCAGCTGAACTTCAGTGCAGTGGCATCTGAGTTAGAGGAAGTGAAACGGTGCATGGAGAGAAAAGACAAGGAGAAAGCACATTTGGCATCACAAGTAGAGGTGAGTTTGCTCTTTTTAAGCCATATTTGAAATATTTTAATTTTATCTCATGGAATTGCTTAATGAAATTTTAATATGAAGATGTATTATTTTATGAACTCTAGTTTGAGCATTGATAATATAAAGTTATATTAATGGCTAATTTACCTATATGTAGAAATTCCTATGTATTCAGTTCTCTTTCATTCAGGACCCCAAAGCTAGGAACCTGGATTATTTTCCTTTATTATTTCACAGAGAAATCCTTTACTATTTTTAAATTTGAAAATATTTTTGTTCTAATAGCAATTGAACCCTTTCTGCAGACAGAAGGGACCTTTTTTCTTTTGAGAGAACAGTGAATTATTATTTATTTTGTGGGTGAAACTTGCATAATGCATAGTGAAAAGGTGTTACTGATAATTCTTCTTTGGAACCATAAAGGTTTTCAGACCTCTAGTTGTTCGGCATGAGGTGGAATTGCGATGCCTCCATTAATTTAGAGTTGTGTAGCAATCATGGATGATGTGGTAACCATGAATGAAGTATAACTAGGCAGCTACCATTTCCTGCTTTTATCTAGCATAGATGAGGTAATTATCGGTGTATATTAAAAATCAAAGGAAAGGACCCCATAAAAGGAAATGGTTTAATTCAAATTACAATTATGCAAATTAGATTAAACATGGATGACACATTTGGAAATAGATATGTATCAATCATCCCTGTATCTGTTTTTATGAGTGAAGTTTTATTCTCATTTGAAGTATTTCCAAAATTAAAATGAAAGGTAGAAAATTGGTGTTAAAAGCACCTAATTTTATATAACCCAAAGGAAATATTTAATGTTACTCGTCTGCGTTTCTCTTTCATCTTGTCAGCACATCAGTAGAAAATGTCTTTTAAATTTAGTTCAAGATTCAGATTGTAAAGATAATGAAATATTGACATACTCTTTACAAAGCCCTCTGCATGTTTAATAAAGACTTATTTGAAATTGTCTCAGAGCAATGGTAATTATACAACTTTTAAAGTTTGCTTTATGGGTTTTATTTTAGCCCTTGATCTTGCTGATGAAAATGCTAAAATATGATTATTTTGCTGAAGTCACGTATTTAAAAAAAAAAAAAACTATGCTGGTTAGATCTAAAAGGTAGAAAAATCCCTTTGCTTTATGTTCATAACCACACGTTGGTCCTCCCTCCCTTCTTTCCTTCCTTCATATTGTTTCTTTTCACTTGCCATAATGGTATGAATTGGAAAAAATCTCAAATATGTGAGCACTAAAAAAATTATTTATAATAGCCTAATAATGCTCTTATTCAAGATTCCTGGCTTTCTCCTTGTCCTAACTGAATAGTCCTTTTTCAATTTCATATGGGTTAGGGGAAGAATTTGAGTCCTCTTGGGTTAGTTTGGTTTAGTTGTATAGAGTTTGGGTGTGAAAAACAATTGGAGGAAAGGTTTTCACAACACATCAAATATTATTGACTGCCTGTTACATGCCAGACACTGTTCTAGGTGCTGGCAACATAGCAAAGAACACAAATGCAGTCGATTCCTTGTTTCTCACAGTGGATCTAAAATTGATGCAGGCTGGGAGCAGTGGCTTGTGCCTGTAGTCTCGGCTACTCAGGAGAATGAGGTGAGAAGATTGCTTGAGCCAGGAGTTCAAGGCTCCAGCGAGCTGTGATTGTGCCACTGCATCCCAGCCTAGGCGACACAGTAAGACTCTGTCTCTAAAAAATAAGTAAATAAAAATAAAATTGATGCAGAAAGTTCTTTGAGTTTGTCTTGCTTCTAAGAATAAATTTCTTTTTGAGAATGAAAGTTTTTTTTTTCCAGTTGCCATTGCAAAGGACATCACAAAGACAGTGTTTATCCCTGTAAGACATTAACATTAACTAGTCTTATTTTTTCTGATTTTCTTTTTTCAAAGAATAAAATAGTTAACTAAATTTGCAACTGTTTCTGACTTAGTGACACTTCTGATTATGCTTTATTTTTCATTGTAAAAGAACTGTTAAGGTAGAACAAGTGTGCTGTCCGTATCACTAATGTTCTTATGACACCTTTTGGAGGCCATTTGAATATCTTTTTTCCCAAGCTATACTCAAAGTGATGTCTCATGCAGACTTTGTGAGATATTAGGTTATAGATTACTAGATTGTAACCTCTAACAATTGAAATTTTTTCCTGAAATTTAGTCTCTGCTTTATTTTTAGAGAATATTGGGTAGTATGAAGATGTTGCCTTATACATTCTATTAAAAAAGACCGATTACTCTTCTTTAGTTGCTTTTCAGAGACCAAATATGAATAAAAAAGATGCACAAAATGAGATCATTGGTCAGGCCCAAGAACATATATATAGTAACAGTTCTTTTGACTTAATCATTAATGTCTTTCTTTTTAACCTTCATTTTCTGACACCTCTCCTACAGAACCTCATATGTGGTCTTGTCAAATAATTCCTTTTTTCCTAAACTTCCCTACTCAGTTCCACCATTTTTTTCCTTTGTTCCAGTTGTTCATTGTTTCTGTAAACAACTTTGCATGTCTTTTCTTTTTGTGGAAATCCTAAACTTTTTCCACCATGAAGTCTTTTTGGATTATATCAGCTGTAAGTGATCGTTCTTCTTTCTGAATAATCCTTTTGTCCATATCACTAATATACTTATGGCACCTTTCTCACAGTCTCTTGAAGTAATCTGGGTATGTTTTGTTAGACATTTCAAAGTGGGGCCAGGAATGGTGGCTCACTGCCTATAATCCCAGAACTTTGAGAGGCCAAGGCAGGTGGATCACCTGAGGTCAGGAGTTCGAGACAAGCCTGGACAACATGGTGAAACCCCATCTCTACTAAAGATACAAAAATTAGTCAGGTGTGGTGGCAGGTGCCTGTAATCCTAGCTACTTGGGAGGCTGAGGCAGGAGAATTGCTTGAACCTGGGGGGGAGGTTGCAGTGAGCCAAGACTGCATCACTGCAACTCCAGGAAGGGTGACAGAGACTCCATCTCAAAAATAATAATAATAATAATAATAATAAAAAAATGCACAGTGGGCCAAAATAAAGTAGAAAAGGAGACTCAGAAAAAAGCCAGCTGCACTGTCACCAAGACAGAGTGAACTTTGGTGCCCTTACCTTGGTGGAGACATCATGTTTCAAGGTCTTGTCCTCATATCTGGAAACTTGAGTCTTCTGTGTGTGACCCAGGAGACTGGTTCATGTTAACAATGAAACTCAAAAGAGAGAAGTATAGGTCAGTGCAAAAGTAATTGCAAAAACCGAGATTACTTTTGCACTGACCTAATATACAAAAGAGTACCACTTCACTGGTTTACCCTGTGGGAGTCCTATACAGATATGAAAACATCATTCTTTTATGCAGGGCACCAATCTCCTAATTTTCTGACTTTAGAATTAGTAACCAAAAAATTGCTTAATGAACACAGAATCAGAGAATAATGATGTCTTAAGGGTTATTTGTTCATAGTTTTAGTAGAACTTCTCAACCTCCTACCTCCCTTTTTACAGAGTCCTTCTAACCAGAGATACTGTTTACTTCAGCTAGATTCTATCCCTTTATTCCTGGAGTGTGTTGAACTGACATCTCTTCTCATTCCAGCAATCTTCTATGCTTTCGCTCTGATGCTCAGTCTTACGTTTAATTTTTCTTTTGATATGTTGCTGTGCACAGATTTTGCTCTGGGCCACTTACTAGTATGCACTGATGTTATAATTCAGAGTTGTGGCATTCTGGGAGCCACTCATGAATTTAAAGCTTCTATTCCTGTTCAGATTATAAATGGGTTAAGAACCAAGTTTTGTCTCTGTGTCCTTGTGTGTTCCCACACAGTCTTACCTATACTAGGTACTTAATTAGTATTTATTGAATGAAATAATATGTTGTAAAAAGTTTATGTTTTTTTTAAAGCTAATATTTGCTCTCTAGTCATTTCTTAAAAGCACATCCATTTCTGGAAGATTTGTCAGTATTTAATGGGACCTTTGCTGTATCTTACTAATTGCTTTAGTTTTTGTTGATCCAGAATATGTATTTCAAGCAGTTGTTTTACATTAGAGAAAAACAGTAAAAATGGCTCTTAAAAAAACAATGGAAGGAAGCTACATTTGAGTTTGCATAATTTACCTTTTAAATTGTACCTAAGACCTTAAATCTGTATATGCATAGAAAATACTAAGTACACTTTTCCCTTCTTCTAAACTCAAGTTGAACCTCATTAACCTTGATAGCCTATTTGTATTCATAAGAATTCCAAGCATCCTTGATCAATGATTTCCCCTGATTTAATCTTTGCCTCCATCTTCCATCAACTTACTCTTCTTGAAAAATACTTGACTTTAAAATTCAAGGAAGAACTTCAAAGAAAGAAAAAAACAAGGTGCTGAACATAGTTTAGATTAAATGTTGAAAGTGATAATTGAGTGACAACTGACATGATAATTCATTAGCAGAAACTCGAGACTATAATAGGAGATTTTAATTTGTTTAAAAAAGAGGATGGTAGAAAAGAGAAAGGATAGTCAATAATACCTTATTTTTATGATTAGTACAATACAAACAGAAGGAAAGTTGTTTCTGTTACCATTCTTTTAGTATAAACTCTTGATTCATGCATTTCTTCCATAGAGCTGACCATTTTACTGTACGATGACAATGCCTGCTTCAATATTACTTTTAATAATGAGATTAAACCCTCTTTGGAGACCAAATAGAGACCTTAGAGACCTTAATTACCCTGCTTGTAATTTCATATTCTACTGCATTTTTAAAATCTTCATTTCTTCCTTATCTAAGTGCATATTGTAAAATATGCTATTACCTGAATAGGAAGTTATTTTTAATACCTAGATTAGATTATAAAGAAAACAAACATCGGCCACAAACATTGGCCACAACTTTGTAGAGAGAAGCTATTAATAAAGTTATTGCATCTAGTGGAAAGGAGGTCTGTTTCTATTATTAACCAAATTTACTCTGATTTGTGGACAGGTTACTAAATGCTCCATACTTCTGTATTTTTCACAAAGATGACTATTGGCAGAGATTTATTTATTTATTTATTTATTTATTTATTTATTTATTTATTTATTTTTTGAGACAGAATATTGCTCTGTCACCCAGGCTGGAGTACAGTAGTGCGATCTCAGCTCACTGCAACCTCTGCCTCCTGGGTTCAAGTGATTCTCCCGCTTCAGCTTCCTGAGTAGCTGGGATTACAGGCATGTACCATCAGGCCTGGCTAATTTTTGTATTTTTGGTAGAGATGGGGTTTCACCATGTTGGCCAGGCTGGTCTCGAACTCCTGATCTCGTGATCCACCTGCCTTGGCCTTCTAAAGTGCTGGGATTACAGGTGTGAGCCACCATGCCCGGCCGAGATGTTCTGCAAGTAAAAACCTATAACTAAATAAACCTTTATACCTATTAGAAGACTTGGTTTAATTCGCAGATCTTTTGTCTATATGAGAAAATGAATTTTGGGAGTTATGAAGAAAAGTAGTTTTTCTGTTTTCTTTAACTCTTTGAGTTGTGTGGATAGTTCTACAAAGTCAGAATGCAGAAATGGACTGAATATTTTATTTTTTTCTTGAACGTATTACTAATACATTAGTTTGTAATTATTACTAATTACTAATTAGTTTGTGTTTATTACTAATACATTAGTCATTTGAATGTCAGTAAAACAGTTTAGAAATAAGGTATCTATTTTCAAGTTTCTTTGTTTTCTGAAACCATAATAATTTCTGCCTTATGTTTTTTACATATAAATTAAATAGGGCTGGGCATGATGGCTCACGCCTGTAATCCCAGCACTTTGGGAGGCTAAGGCTGGTGGATTGCCTGAGCTTAGAAGTTCAAGACCAGCCTGGGCAACATAGTGAAACCCCATATCTACAAAAAATACAAAAAATAGCTGGGAGTGGTAGCATGTGCCTGTAATACCAGTTACTTGGGGGGTGATATGGTTTGGCTGTGTCCCCACCCAAATCTAATCTTGAATCCCCACTGTTGTGGGAGGGACCAGGTGGGAGGTAATTGAATCATGGGGGCAGGTCTTTCCTGTACTGTTCTTATGATAGTGAATAAGTCTCATGAGATCTGATGGCTTTATAAAGCTGAGTTTCCCTGCACAATCTCTCTTCTCTTGTCTGCCACCATGTAAGACACGCCTTTCACCTTCTGCCATGACTGTGAAGCTCCCCCAGCCACGTGGACTTGTCCTCTTTCTTTTGTAAATTGCCCAGTCTCGGGTATATCTTTATCAGCAGCATGAAAACAGAATAATACAGCAAATTGGTACCAGGAGTGGAGAACTGCTGTAGATACACAAAAATGTTGAAGCGACTTTGGAACTGGGTAACAGGCAGGGGCTGGAACAGTTTGGAAGACTCAAAAGAATACAGGAAAATGTGGGAGAGTTTGGAACATTCTATAAACTTGTTGAATGGCTTTGCCCAAAATGCTGATAGCATTATGGACAATAAAGTCTAGGCTGAGGTGGTCCCAGATGGAAACGAGCAACTTGTTTTGAACAGGAGTAAAGGTGACTCTTGTTAAGTTTTAGCAAAGAGACAGGTGGCATGTTGCTCCTCCCCTTGAGATTTGTGGAGCTTTGAACTTGAGAGAGATGTTTTAGGATATCTGTCAGAAGAAATTTTTAAGCAGCAAAGCATTCAAGAGGTGACTTGGGTGCTATTAAAGGCATTCAGTTTTATAAGGGAAGTAGAACATAAAAGTTTGGAGAATTTGCAGGCTGACAATGCAATAGGAAAGAAAATCCCATTTTCTGGGGAGAAATTCAAGCTGGCTGCAGAAATTTGCATAAGTAATGAGGAGCTGAATGTTAACCTCCAAACAATGGGGAAAATGTCTCCAGGGCATATCAGAGACTTTTGCAGTAGCCCATCCCATCACAGGCCCAGTGGCCTAGGAGGAAAACATGGTTTCATGGGCCAGGCCCAGGGTCCTTGTGGGGTGTGCAGCCTAGGAACTTGGGGTTTTGCATCCCAGCTGCTCCAGCCATGGCTGAAAGGGGCCAATGAAGAGCTCAGGATGTGGCTTCAGAGGGTGCAAGCCCCAAGCCTTGGCAGCTTCCATGTGGTGTTGAGTGTATGGGTGCAGAGAAGTCAAGAATTGAGGTTTGGGAACCTCCACCTAGATTTCAGAGGATATATGGAAATGCCTGGGTGCTTGCTGCAGAGGCGGGGCCATCGTGGAGAACTTCTGCTAGGGCAGTGTGGAAGGGAAATGTGGGGTTGGAACCCCGGCACATAATCCCTACTACAGCACTGCCTAGTGGAGCTGTGAGAAGAGGGCTACTGTCTTCTCTTCCAGACCCCAGCATGGTAGATCCATGAACAGCTTGCACTGTGTACCTGGAAAAGCCTCAGATACTCTATGCCAGTCCATGAGAGCAGCCATGAGGGGAGCTCTACCCTACAAAGCCACCGGGGCAGAGCTGTGCAAGGCCGTGGGAGCCGACCTCTTGCATCAGCATGACCTGGATATGAGACATGGAATCAAAGGAGATCCTTCTGGAGTTTTTGTTTATTTTTTCCAAGCCAAACTCGATCCAGCTTTATTAAAGATACTTTCTATAAACAATCATGGTATTTCAGGCAGTACATGGGCAGACAATCGTTGACAGTATACAACAACTTTCAAACTCCCTTCTTCAATGGACTACCGAAAATCAGAAAGCCACTATAAAACCCAATGAAGTCTTCATCTGATGCCCTGAAGAGGGAAAGTTTAGAATAAGGGTTGACCTTTCACATTTAACATGTTGTTTAACAGCTTTTCACAAGCCGACCCTGACTTTCAGGAAGTGAAATGAAAATGGCAGAATTTATCTGAAGATCCACAATCTAGAAATGGAACCACTGCTGTTTTGACAGTTGCCATCTCAGCGGCATCACTGGAAAGTCCAGATTGCCTGACACACTGGTAACCAATGACTAGGGGTCAGGTCCCAGTAGCTGTCTGGGCTTAAGGGAGTTAAGTCTATGCTGAAAGATGGAAAGGGAGAAGAGAACATAGAAATGAATTTGTTTTTCCATAGCACAAGGCTTTTGTGCCAAGGTGGCCATGTGTGTCAAAGTCAGGGAATCCCTCCTCCTGGGAGCCAAGAGGAAGTCTCCCAAAACTAGAAGGGAAAGGTGTTTTCCCCACATCAATCCAGCTTTGGAGACATTCTATTAGTGACATATCCCCCTTCCCCCAAAACCAACAACGAAGTGTTCTGTGTGCTAACAACATAGCTTTAAAAAGAAAGTAAAATTCTGCAGTTTTATAAAACTTGATAAAAAATAGTATTTCAAACTGTGCAGTCACCAGAAGTACACAGTTATCAAAAATACACACACTTCACTTGGCATCTCCAGCACCTTCAGTTTTCTGTGCCTGGTCTGTTTTGGCATCTCTATTTTCTGCAGGGCTTTTCCCCTCCTTGCCAGCATCAGCTTTTCCCTTTTTCCCTTTGGGTACCTTCTCTCCCTTCTTTGCAGGGGCCTTTTTAGGCTTGGGCTCTGGCTTTGGAGGAGCAGGTTTAGCAGACAACCTCGTAGATCTTCTCTGTGATTCGTCCTTCACCTTGGCTTTATCTCCTTTAGCATCCCCTTCAGCCTTTCTCTTGGGCATGGTGACAGTGGCAATGGTGGCGAGACGTAGGCGCTGGACGCTGGATGCAGTGGCGCATGGACTTTGGTTGGTCAGGGGGTCATTCTCGCCTCTTCTTCACGTTGCTCCTATTTTGAAGTTTTAAGATTTGACTTCTCTGTTGGAGTTCAGACTTGCATGGGGCCAGTAGCCCCTTTGTTTTGGCCAATTTCTCCCATTTGGAATGGCTGTATTTACTCAATGTCTGGACCCCCATTGTATCTAGGAAGTAACTAACTTCCTTTTGCTTTTACAGGCCTCGTAGGCGGAGGAGACTTGCTTTGTCTCAGATGAGACTTTGGACTTTGGACTTTTGAGTTGAGACTTTGGGGGACTGTTGGGAAGGCATGATTGGTTTTGAAATGTGAGGACATGAGATTTGGAGGGGCCGGGGCGGAATGATATTATTTGGCTCTGTCCCCACCCAGATGTCATCTTGGATCCCCATGTGTTGTGGGAGGTACCCGGTGGGAGGTATTTGAGTCACGGGGGCAGGTCTTTCCTGTGCTGGTCTCGTGATCATGAATAAGTCTCGTGAGATCTGATGGTTTTGTAAAGTGGAGTTTCCCTGGACAAGCTCCTTTCCCTTGTCTACCACCATGTCAGATGTGCCTTTCATCTTCCGCCATGATTGTGAGGCTTCCCCAGCCATGTGGAACTGTAAGTCCTTTAAACCTCTTTCTTCTGTAAATTGCCCAGTCTCAGGTATGTCTTTATCTGCAGTGTGAAAATGGAGTAATACAGAGGGCTGAGACAGGAGAATCACTGGAATCTGGGAGGCCAAGACTGCAGTGAGCCATGTTCACATCACTTCACTCCAGTCTGGGTGAAAGAGCAAGACTTCATCTCTTAAAAAAAAAAAATTAAATGAGGCCTTGTGATTCTTAGCTTTGTGTGCAGCTTTGTGTGTGTGTGTGTGTGTGTGTGTGTGTGTGTGTGATATATAACTTGAGTTCCTGAGAAAATATGAAGTATGATAACTTTTTATTATCTATGGATCTATTGAATATTTAAAGCAATTTGAAAGATAAAATACAGCTTTGGAGATAATTATTTGAGGACTTGCTATGGAAAAGTGGGTGACACTAAACAAGTGAGGTAATGTTCCTTGAGTATCTGAGTAATTAAGAGTTATTCAATGCTTGTCTACCTGAAATAGCATTGAAAGAGGGTTAGTATTCTTTATAATGAGCCCATTTTAACTGTTCATATGTTATTCCTGTAGTCTTTATAGTTTCCTTATCTTTAGAGTGATTTTAACTTGATAGCATATCATTTTAAGTAGCAAATTAAGTTGTTTTATAGTTATTTGTTTTCAGGTAGTTCTCTCTAAGGGCATAAGGAAATGAGATTGTATTCAGTCTTAAACAATGACAAAATTCACCAGGTCTATTATGCTCTTCAGAACATTCAAATAGTACAAATTATCTTTCTAAAAAGTAAAGCTGACTTATTCATATGCACCAAGAAAACAGTGCTAATATGTAACATATGACTAATATAAACAATGGTCAACATTAGGAAGTTTTTTTCAAGGGCATTGAATGTGTTTAATTTCTAGTACTTTACTTGGGTGAAGAATGTGTTCATATCATAGAATATCTTATTTTGGGGGAACCTATAATGATAAAATGTTAGACTATAGTTTGGTCTTCCTTAGAGAAGATTAATAAATTTGGCAAACTTGTGGCAATTCCCATTAAAGGAAGAGAAACAGTTTCTGCTTTTGTGAGTGTTGGACTAGTGTTTTGTAGAGTAAACCTTATACTGGTACAATTTAGAAAAGCTGATGAGGACATATTTTTAAAAATATGTTTGAAGGTTTCAGAGAGCTACCTCTAGGCAGCAAGGACAGGAGGGTTCAAGTATTTTGTTTTGTTTGGGAGGCAAGTACAGAGTGGCAATTCTGACATTTGGCACTACTTTTCTCCTGAGGTGTTTTCTGATTCATAAGGAGAGCTCATAGGCCCACTGAAGAGAAAGAGCTCTGGTAAATATTTCACAATTGGGATACTTAGAGGGCTAAGCCCTAGGAGTCTGAATGAACTCAAAATACACTCACTCACAAAGACTGTAGCATTGTAACATAGGCCTAGTTCATTGACCTTCTTTGGATATGTAGGCTAATTTTTTTTCAAATTTAGAAGTTTTTAGCTATTATTTATTTCAATATTTTTCTCTTCTTTCTCTCCTTTTTCTTCTGTTCTTACCTTTACATGTCTGTCAATAAACTACATTTCTCTGAGTCAGTGTTTATCTTTATTTTATCTCTCTCTCCATCAGATTGCATCATATCTGTTGATTATCTTCGAGTTTGTGGATTCTTTCTTCTGCCAACTCAAACCTCACTACTGGGTCTTTCAAGTGAGTTTCTTTTTTTTTTTTTTTTTTTTGTCACCAGGCTGGGGTGCACTGGAGTGCAGTGGCATGGTCTCCGCTCACTGCGACCTCTGCCTCCCAGGTTCAAGTGATTCCCCTGCCTCAGCCTCCAGAGTAGCTGGGACTAAGGGTGCGTGCCACACACCCCTGCTAATTTTTTGTATTTAGTAGAGATGGGTTTTCACCCTGTTGGCCAGAATAGCCTTGATCTCCTGACCTCATGATCCATCCACCTTGGCCTCCCAAAGTGCTGGGATTACAGGCATGAGCCACCATGCCCAGCCTCAAGTAAGCTTTTTATTATGGTTATTATACTTTTCAATTCCAGAATTTTTGTTTTTCAAAAATAATTTCTATCTCTTTACTGATATCGCTGTTAGATGAGACATTATCTTACATTTTAAAAAATGTTTTTCTTTAGTTTTTTGAATATGTTTATACTAGCTGATTTAAAATCTTTGTTTCCTACGTTTGACATGTAGGCCCGTTCAAAAGGCTGTTTTCTATTGTATCTTCTTTTTCATTTGTATAAGTCACACTTTCCTATTTCCTTGTATGTGTTATAACTTTTTTTGAGATTGGACATTTTAGCTAATTTTTGTATTAACTTTGAATACAGATTCGTTCTCCACCTTTTGCGTTTTTCTGTCTTGGGTGTTTTTAGTAGTTTAGCGAATTGGCTGTAATAGTTCAGTGAAACCTATTTTTCCTGCAGTGTGTAGCCACTGATGTCACTTCTCCATCAGGTGTGCAGTCTCTGTTGCTATCTGGGATAACTAGAGCTTTAACTGGGTTCTCTTTGATTGTCTAGTTCCCTGATATCATTAAGCTTTGGTTGGTCTAATTCTGTTGATATCTCACTCAATTTTTAGCCTCTGCTAATTCACTATTTGCTACCTAGTTTTTCCTTTTTTTTTTTAACCAATAATGTAGCACATACATTGTGGCATAGTCTAAATTAAAGTTGGACCTCTTAGCAGGATTAGGATTTTGCCAATCTTTGGGGCATTCTCAGACTCCCAGAGGTCTCTTAGCTGTCTCTTTGTTTGATTTTTTTGCTAGCTGATCTACTATTTTGCTTGTTGCTACCAGTCTTATAAAATTACCATTTTCTTAGCTGATCACTCTCCAGATTTCCATTGTTTTTGACAATGTCCTTAGCCGTGAATTTCCTCATGCCTTGTTCCAGATAAAATCAGTCTCCTTGGGTAGAACTTTTGAACTCTCTGTTCATAAGGCCTCTCCCTCTCAGCATGATCTTGCACAACTGTAGTGGAGCTTGTGATAGAGACTATAGTCTGCTTTCTGCCAGAATGATACCCCTACTTTGCAAGTAGGGTGCTGGCTGGGTATGGTAGCCCCTGATCATCTCACCTCGCCTCTTCTGTTGTAGAACATTCACTGTTTGAGTGAATTGGGGTATGGGCAATTGGGTCTCCTATTCTTGGCCTGCCACACCTTCTGCTCTACAAGTTGGGGCTGATTGGGGGAAGGAAGCCCCAGTCTTTTAGCTCTGTCTTCCTGGAATAGAGCCTCTGCAATACTAAGCTAGGGGCCTGCCCCTCTGTGGGTGAATCTGTAGCCCTATACTGAGAGCAAGGGTGAGAGGAAACTGTGTGTTTTTGACTATGCCTATCTAGAGTGGAGATTCAGACAACTGAGTTGGGAGGGGACAGGATGGGAATAGCTTGTGACTGAGGTGCCATAGATGCTGACTATTCTTACCAAGATTTAATAGATTGTCTTAAATAAGTATTTATTTAAAAAATGTATACAAATTTAAGGAGTATAAGTGTAGTTTTCTTACATGCATGTATTACATAATGGTGAAATCTGTTTTTTTTTTTTTTTTTTTTTTTTTTTTGTGTGTGTGTGTGTGTGTGTGTGTGTTACCATCATGGGAATAATGCACATTGTACCCATTAAGAAACTTCTCATCTCAAACTTCCCTCCCACCCTCTGGGTCTCCAGTATCTATTATTCCACACTCTATGTCCATGTGTACTCATTATTTACCTTCCACGTATAAATGAGAACACACAGTATTTGACTTTTTGTTTTTGAGTTGTTTCACTTAATCCTAATGGACCCCAGTCCTATCCAGGTTGTTGCAAAAGACATGATTTCCCTCTTTTTTATGACTGAATAGTATTCTGCTGTTTGTTTGTATGTGTGTGTGTGTGTGTGCACGTATACACACACACCACATTTTCAAAAATCTGTTCATCCATTGATGGACATGTACACTGATTCCTTATCTTTGCTGTTGTGAATAGTGCTGCAATAAACATACAAGTGCAGGGATCTTTTTAATGTAATGATTTCTTTTCTTTTCTTTTCTTTCATGTATATTCTCAGTAGTGTGATTGCTGGCTTGAACAGTAGTTCTATTTTTGAAATCTCCATACTGCAATCCATAAAGTTTATACAAATTTACATTTCCATCAACAGTGTACAAGCATTGCCTTTTCCTCTACAACCTCATCAACATCTGTTTTTTTCTTTTTTCATTTTTTTTTTTTTTGATGTTTTAGTAATAACCATTCTGACTAGTATAAGGTGATATCTCATTGTGGTTTTCATTTGTATTTCTCTGATGATTAGTGATGTTGGGCATTTTTTCATATGCTTTTTGGCCGTGTATGTCTTCTTTTGAAAAATGATGGTTCTTGTTCTTTGTCCACTTTTTAATGAACTTATCATTATTGTTATTTTGTTGAGATGTTAGAGTTCCTTGTAAATTCTGTTTATCAGTCAGATGTGTAGTTTACAAATATTTTCTCCTATTCGACAGGTTGTCTGTTCACTCTGTTGATTTTTTTCTCTTGCTGTGCAGAAGCTTTTTTTTTTTTGTTTCTTTTTGCCTTTTTGAGACAGAGTCTCACTCTGTCGCCAAGGCTGGAGTGCAGTGGTGTGATCTCGGCTCACTACAATCTCTGCCTCCCTGGTTCAAGTGATTCTCCTGCCTCGGCCTTCTGAGTAGCAGGGATTATAGGTGTGCGCCACCATTTCCAGCTAATTTTTGTGTTTTCAGTAGAGACAGGATTTCACCATGTTGGTCAGGCTGGTCTTGAACTCCTGCCCTTGTGATCTGCCTGCCTCGGCCTCCCAAAGTGCTGGGTTTATAGGCATGAACCACGCGCCTGGCCCAGAAGCTTTTGAATTTAATTAAGTCCCATTTGTCTGTTTTGTTTTTATTGCTTGTACTTTTGAGATCTTAATTATAATTTCTTTGCTTAGACCAAAGTCCAGAAGAAGTTTTCCTAGGTTTTCTTCTAGTATTTTTATAGCTTCAGGTCTCACATTTAAGTCTTTAACTTACCTTGAGTTGATTTTTGTATATGGTGGGAGGTAATGGAATAAATACATTTTTATTTGCCCTGGGCCCTTAGGACAGTTTCCAGATACAATGAATGTTTTTTTTTTTCTTTTTTTCTTTTTTTTTTTTTACATATATATATATATATATTTTTTTTTTTAACCAAATAATGGTGGGTTGTACTAGAAAGAGGATCTGGTGAGCTCTTTAAACTATCATTCTGAAAGTCCTTTTCTTTGAGAGAATACTGTAACGGAAGAAAATATTTACTCTGAATAATAAGGGGACAAAATAATAGAAAATACAGAAAAGTTCCTAAGAGATATATGGGGCATCGTAAATAGGTCTGAAATTCTAATATAAATATGGATCATTGGAGTCCTAAAGACAGAAAGAGACTAGGGCAGAAGCAATATTTGAAGAGAAAATACATCAATTCACATATTTTAGAAGCTCTAAGAACCCCAAGTAAAATGAATGCAATGAAAATCACATCTAGACATGTTTTTGTGAAATTAGTAAAACCAACCTGAATGAACAGAATCTCAAATGCAGCAAGGGGCAAGGGAGACGTGTTACCTTAGAAGATCAAATTGGAAACAAGAAGATTAGAAAGATGTTTCAAAGTGCTGCAAGAAAATAATTGCCAACCTAGGTTCATAAAGTTCTCTTTAAAAAGTAGAAAATTTCTGCACAACAAAAACTGATTGATTGAATTTCAGCAGAACAGCACTAAGGAAAGTATATAAAATTTTTTTCTCAAGGAGAAACAAAGAACAAAGATATAACAGTTAATGAAGTTCAGTATATGGGATAAAAGTTTGGGAAAAGTCTAGGCGAATATTGACCTAAAAGTAATGCTGTCTCTTATTTAGATTATTTATAAAACTAGAACTGCATCAGTAATACTGCTAATTTTGGAAAGTGTGTATTGTGTTAATATGGTTTAAAGTTCTCAATTCTAAAGTTAAGGAAATTGTAAAGTTACAAATTTATATTTTAACAAATCAGGGATGTATATAGTAATTTTTAGTGTATCACTAAAATAAGAATAATAAATATACAATTTCCAAGCTCATACATGGAAGAAAATAAAACAATTTTAAAAATTAATTATTTCTTTATGAAAACAAAGAAAATCTTCACAACATTTGGAAGAAGAGTGATTTCTTAGGACACCAAAAACATGAATCATAATTGAAAAAAAATTATAAACTAGACGTTAACAAATTTCAAACATACAAAAATCAACTCAAGATGGATTAAGGAGTTAAATGTAAAATGCAAAACTGTAAAAATCCTAGAAGAAAACCTAGGAAATGCCATCGTGTACATAAGCCCTGGCAAAGACTTCATGACAAAGATTCTAAAAGCAATTGCAACAAAAACAAAAATTGGCAAGTGACATCTAACTAAAGAGCTTCTACACAGCAAAAGAAACTATCAACAGAGTAAACAGCCATCCTACAGAATGGGAGAAAACATTTGCAAATTATGCATCTGACAAAGATCTAATATCCAGATTGTGTAAGAAACTTAAATAAATTAATGAGCAAAAACAAACAACCCCATTAAAAAATGGGCAAAGGACATGAAAAGACACTTCTCAAAAGAAGACCTGCACATGGCCAACAAGCATGTGAAAAGATGCTCAACATTACTAATCATTAGACAAATGCAAATCAAACACACAATGAGATACCACCTCACACTGATCAGAATGGCTGTTAATGAAAAGTTAAAAAGCAAAACAAAACAAAACAAAGCAAAACCAAAAACTAAAAAACAGGCTGGGCGCGGTGGCTCACGCTTGTAATCCCAGCACTTTGGGAGGATGAAGTTGTTGGATCACGAGGTCAGGAGTTCCAGACCAGCCTGACCAACATGGTGAAGCCCCGTTTCTACTAAAAATACAAAAGTTAGCCGGGCGTGGTGGCACGTCCCTGTAATCCCAGCTACTCAGGAAACTGAGGCAGGAGAATTGCTTGAACCCAGGAAACGGAGGTTGCAGTGAGCTGAGATCGTGCCATTGTACTCCAGTCTGGGCAACAGAGTGAGACTCTGTCACGTAAACAAAAAACATACAAACAAACAACAACAAGAGGCAAGGTTGTGGAGAAAGGGAACACTTATCCATTGCTGGTTGCAGTGTAGATTAGTTTACCCACTGTGGAGAGCAGTTTCAAGATTTCTCAAAGAGCTGAGAACAGAACTACCATTATACCCAGAAATCCCATTACTGGGTATATACCCAAAGGAATATAAGGCTTTCTACCATAAAGACACATACGTGTCTATGTTCATTGTGACACTGTTCACAATAGCAAAGAAATGGAGTCAACCTACATCCCCATCAACAGTGGACTGGATAAATAAAGTGTGATACATACATTCCATGGAATACTATGCAGCCATAAAACTTATGAAATCATGTCCTTTGCAGCAACATAAATGGAGCTACTGGAGGTCATTATTCTGAGCCAATTAACTCAGGAACAGAAAACCAAATACTGCATGTTCTCTCTTATAAGTGGGAGCTAAACACTGAGTACACATGGGCACAAAGAAAGGAACAATAGACACCGTGGCCTACTGGAGGGTGGAGGATGATAGAAGAGTAAGGATTGAAAAACTATATATTGGGTACTATGTAAATCCCCATGACATACAATTTACCCATGTAACAAACCTGCACATGTGCCCTGGAACCTAAAATAAAAATTGGAAAAAATTTAAAAACATAAATATTGTGGAAAATCAAAAAGATAAAGTTTTTGCTTTATTCAAGGTACCAAAGGACAGTTATCTATCTATCTACCTACCTACCTACCTACCTACCTACCTACCTACCTACCTATCTAGATAATACACACACACACACACACACACACACACACACACACACACGCACACACACACAGACAGAAAAGAGATAATAACCAAAGGACTGTTACCTGTCTATCTGGATAATACATACATACAGACACACCCACACTCTATCACACACACACACACATATACACACACATATATATACACACACACACACAAACTAGGTCTTCTGCCCTAGTCTGTCTTCTGCCTATATATATATATATACACATACACACACACATATATATACACATATATATGTATGTCATTTTCCACGTGATTTTAAAATAACTTTTTAAAATAAAGCAACAGGTACCAATAAAGAACTTGTAAAAATTCAACATCTGTTAGTTAGAGAAACTCTTAATAAAAATGATGAGATGGAAACTTAATCTCAAAACAAACAAACAAAAATCAAAAACCAAGACTCCTGGTGAGGCTGTAGAGACATAGGAACCCTTTTACACTGTTGGTGGGAATGTAAATTAGTTCAACCATTATGGAAGACAGAGTGGCAATTCCTCAAAGACCTAAAACCAGACCAGAAATACCATTTGACTCAGCAATCCCATTACAGGGTATATACCCAAAGGAATAAAAATCATTCTGTTATAAAGATACATACACATGTATGTTCATTACAGCACAATAGCAAAGATGTGGAATCAACCCAAATGCCCATCAATGATAGGCTGGATAAAGAAAATGTGGTACATATATACCATGGAATATGATGCAGCCATAAAAAGGAATGAGATCATGTCCTTTGTAGGGACATGGATGGAGCTGGAAGCCATTAACCTCAGCAAACTAATACAGGAACAAAAAAACAAACACCGCGTGTTCTCACTTACAAATGGGAGCTGAACAAGGAGAACACATGGACACAGGGAAGAGAACAACACACACTGTGGTCTGTTGGGGGTGTCAGGGGAGGGAGAGAATCAGGAAAAATAGCTAATGCATGCTAAACTTAATACCTAGGTGACGGGTTGATAGGTACAGCAAACCACCATGGCACCCATTTACGTGTGTAACATACCTGCACATCCTACACATGTATCTCAGAACTTAAAATAAATAAAAATTCTTTCGTCAAAGAAAAGCCCAGGATCAGATGGGTTCACTGTGGAATTCGACCAAATGTATGAAGAATTAATACCAATCTTCCCCAAGTATTTTTAAAAACTGAAGAGATGGCAATTATCACTAATGCATTGTAAAAGGCCAACATTACTTTGTTACCAAAACCAGACACGGACATAACATAAAAAGAAAACTACAGGACAACATTCCTGATGAACATAGATGGGAAAGAAAAAGACCTCAACAAAATACAAGGAAATCAAATCGATTTCTTGTAGGAAGCATATAGTTAGGTCATGTTTTTAAAAATCCATTCAGTCAATCTGTATCTTTTAATTTGAGAATTTTATTTATTAACGTTCAGGTGTATTATTGATATGTGAGTTATTTTTCTTGTCGAATTGTTAATTGTTTTCTGGTGGTTTTGTATATTCTTTATTCCTTTCTTTTTCTTTTATTGTCCTTGTGGTTTGCTGATTTTCTGTGGTGGTACCAATTTGAGTTTTTTTTTTTCATTTTTATGTTTGCTTTTTTCAATGAGTTTTATATTTTCATGTGTTTTCATCATGGTAACTGCTGTCCTTTCACTTCCAGATTTAAGACTCCCTTGAGCATTTCTTGCAATAGTGGTGTAGTTTTGAATTCCCTCAGGTTTGGCTTGTCTGTGAGAGAATTTATTTATTTTTTATGTATGAAGAATAATATTATTGGTTATGGTTTCTTAGCCCGCCTTTTTTTCTCCCTTTTGTACCTCAAATATATACTCCCAATCACTCTTGGTATATAAAGTTTCTGAAGAGAAGTTCACTGTTAGTCTGATGTGGGCTCATTTATAAGTGATTAGATGCGTTTCTCTTGCTGGTTTTAGAATTTCCTCATTGTGATTCACTTTAGACAGTTTGACTATAATGTGCCATGGAGAATATCTTTTTGCATTGTGTCTTATTGGGGATCCGTGGGCCATCTGTATCTTGTCTAAATATTTTTCAAGACTTGAGAAGTTTTTATCTATCATTTTGTTAAGTAGGTTTTTGTGTCACTTTCTTTCCTCTTCACCTTAGTTGTACTGGTAATTCATATATTTGGTCACTTTTTGGTAACTCACATATCATGTATGCCCTGTTCTTTTTTTAAAAATTCTGACTGAATCATTTTAAAGGACTGGTCTTCAATTTCTGAGATTCTTCTGCTTGGTCTAGTCTGTTATTGAAGCCTTCAAGTGTGTTTTGTATTTCATTCAAGGAATTCTTCAGTTCCAGAATTCTTGCCTGTTTCTTTTCTCTGATATCTGTATCATTCATAAATTTCTCATTTATATCCCAAATTGTTTTTCTGACTTCCTTCTATTTTTATTTGTAATTTTTTTTGTCTTTCACTGAGCTTCTTTAGCTTCACAGTTTTGAATTGTGTTTTCAGGATTATGTGATTTTTTTCTTTTGTTTGAGATATTTTGCTAGGGAATTACTGTTTTCCTTTGAAGGTGTTGTATTTCCTTGCTTTTTCATAGTTCCTGTGTTTTTACATTGATATTTGTATATCTGTCGTGATAGTGGTTTTTTTTTTTTTTTTTGCTTCCCCTTTTTTATTTGAAAAATTAAACTCCAACTTCTCCAAAATTGTTAGCAATAATGCACTAGTTGTGTTAACTGAGGCCATGGAAGAGGAAAAACCTCTACAGCTTATTGTGAGGTGAGTTTTTTCAATCCCAACTGAGAAATGACATTTCATGGGAAGGTTGGTTGGGGAGTCCTAATAGACCTTCACACCATGTAGATTTTCTTTCTTTTTTTATTATTTTTTAAAATTTTCTTTATAAGTGGTAGTTTATTTACAAGTTTTTTTTTTTATACTTTATGTTCTAGGGTACATGTGCACAATGTGCAGGTTTATTATATATGTGTTCATGTGCCATGTTGGTGTGCTGCACCCATTAACTCATCATTTACATTAGGTATATTGCCTAATGCTATCCCTCTCCCCTCCCACCACCCCACAACAGGCCCCGGTGTGTGATGTTCCCCATCCTGTGTCTAAGTGATCTCATTGTTCAATTCCCACCTATGAGTGAGAACATGTGGCATTTGGTTTTCTGTTCTTGTGACAGTTTGCTGAGGATGATGGTTTCCATCCAGCTGCATCCATGTCCCTACAAAGGACACGAACTCATCCTTTTTTATGGCTGCATAGTATTCCATGGTGTATATGTGCCACATTTTCTTAATCCAGTCTGTCATTGATTGACATTTGGGTTGGTTCCAAGTCTTTGCTATTGTGAATAGTGCCGCAATAAACATACGTGTCCATGTGTCTTTATAGCAGCATGATTTATAATCCTTTGGGTATATACCCAGTAATGGGATGGCTGGGTCAAATGGTATTTCTAGTTCTAGATGCTTGAGGAATCACCACACTGTCTTCCACAATGGTTGAACTAGTTTACAGTCCCACCAACAGTGTAAAAGTGTTCCTATTTCTCCACATCCTCTCCAGCACCTGTTGTTTCCTGACTTTTTAATGATTGCCGTTCTAACTGGTGTGAGATGGTATCTCATTGTGGTTTTGATTTGCTTCTCTGATGACTAGTGATGCTGAGCATTTTTTTCATGTGTCTGTTGGCTGCATAAATGTCTTCTTTTGAGAAGTGTCTGTTCATATCCTTCACCCACTTTTTGATGCGGTTGTTTGTTTTTTTCTCGTAAATTTGTTTGAGTTCTTTGTATGTTCTGGATGTTAGCATTTTGTCAGATGAGTAGATTGCAAAATTTTTCTCCCATTCTATAGGTTGCCTGTTGACTCTGATGGTAGTTTCTGTTGCTGTGCAGAAGCTCTTTAGTTTAATTAGATCCCATTTGTCAATTTTGGCTTTTGTTGCCATTGCTTTTGGTGTTTTAGATATGAAGTCCTTGCCCATGCCTATGTCCTGAATGATATTGCCTAGGTTTTCTTCTAGGGTTTTTATGGTTTTAGGCCTAACATTTAAGTCTCTAATCCATCTTGAATTAATTTTTGTATAAGGAGTAAGGAAGGGATCCAGTTTCAGCTTTCTATTCATGGCTATTCATAGCCAGTTTTCCCAGCACCATTTATTAAATAGGGAATCCTTTCCCCATTTCTTGTTTTTGTCAGGTTTGTCAAAGATCAAATGGTTGTAGATGTGAGGTATTATTTCTGAGGACTCTGTTCTGTTCCATTGGTCTATATATCTGTTTTGATACCAGTATCTTGCTTTGGTTACTGTATCCTTGTAGTATAGTTCGAAGTCAGGTAGTGTGATGCCTCCAGCTTTGTTCTTTTGGCTTAGGATTGTCTTGGCAACGCAGGCTCTTTTTTTGGTTCCATATGAACTTTAAAGTAGGCTTTTCTAATTCTGTGAAGAAAGTCATTGGTAGCTTAATGGGGATGGCATTGAATCTATGAATTACCTTGGGCAGTATGACCATTTTCACGATATTGATTCTTCCTCTCCATGAGCATGGAATGTTCTTCCATTTGTTTGTGTCCTCTTTTATTTCACTGAGCAGTGGTTTGTAGTTCTCCTTGAAGAGGTCCTTCACATCCCTTG
Source organism: Rhinopithecus roxellana (assembly GCF_007565055.1). Taxonomy (NCBI): domain Eukaryota; kingdom Metazoa; phylum Chordata; class Mammalia; order Primates; family Cercopithecidae; genus Rhinopithecus; species Rhinopithecus roxellana. The sequence continues at coordinate 139,017,411 of NC_044553.1, read as the reverse complement.
TAAGGTGGATTCCTAGGTATTTTATTCTCTTTGAAGCAATTGTGAATGGGAGTTCATTCATGATTTGTCTCTCTGTCTGTCTGTTATTGGTGTATAAGAATGTTTGTGATTTTTGCACATTGATTTTGTATCCTGAGACTTTGCTGAAGTTGCTTATCAGCTTGAGGAGATTTTGGGCTGAGATGATGGGGTTTTCTAAATAGATCATCATGTCATCTGCAAACAGGGACAATTTGACTTCTTCTTTTCTTAACTGAATACCCTTTATTTCTTTCTGTTGCCTGATTGCCCTGGCCAGAAGTTCCAACTCTATGTTGAATAGGAGTGCTGAGAGAGGGCATCCCTGTTTTGTACCAGTTTTTAAGGGGAATGCTTCCAGTTTTTGCCCATTCAGTATGATATTGGCTGTGGATTTGTCATAAATAGCTCTTATTATTTTGAGATACGCTCCGTCAATACCGAATTTATTGAGAGTTTTTGGCATGAAGGGTTGTTGAATTTTGTCAAAGGCCTTTTCTGTATCTATTGAGATAATCATGTGGTTTTTGTCTTTGGTACTGTTTATATGCTGGGTTATATTAATTGATTTACATATGTTGAACCAGCCTTGCATCCCAGGGAGGAAGCCCACTTGATCATGGTGGATAAACTTTTTGATGTGCTGCTAAATCCGGTTTGCCAGTATTTTATTGAGGATTTTTGCATCGATGTTTGTCAGGTATATTGGCCTAAAATTTTCTTTTTTTGTTGTGTCTTTGCCAGGCTTTAGTATCAGGATGATGTTGGCCTCATAAAATGAGTTAGGGAGGATTCCCTCTTTTCCTATTGATTGGAATCATTTCAGAAGGAATGGTACCAGCTCCTCCTTGTACCTCTGGTAGAATTCAGCTGTGAATCCATCTGGTCCTGGACTTTTTTTGGTTGGTAGGCTATTAATTATTGCCTCAATTTCAGAGCCTGTTGTCGGTCTGTTCAGGGATTCAATTTCTTTCTGGTTTAGTCTTGGGAGGGTGTATGTGTCCAGGAATTTATCCATTTCTTCTAGGTTTTCTAGTTTATTTGCATAGAGGTATTTATAGTATTCTTTGATGGTAGTTTGTATTTCTGTGCGGTTGGTGGTGATATCCCCTTTATCACTTTTTATTGTGTCTATTTGATTCTTCTCTCTTTTCTTCTGTATTTGTGTTGCTAGCAGTCTATCAATTTTGTTGATCTTTTCAAAAAACCAGCCCCTGGATTCATGGATTTTTTGAAGGTCTTTTTGTTCTCTATCTCCTTCAGTTCTGCTCTAATCTTAGTTATTTCTTGCCTTCTGCTAGCTTTTGAATGTGTTTGCTCTTGCTTGTCCAGGTCTTTTAATTGTGATGTTAGGGCATCAATTTTAAATCTTTCCTTCTTTGTCTTGTGGGCATTTAGTGCTATAAATTTCCCTCTACACACTGCTTTAAATGTGTCCCAGAGATTCTGGTATGTTGTATCTTTGTTCTCATTGGTTTCAAAGAACATCTTTATTTCTGCCTTCATTTCGTTATGTGCCCAGTAGTCATTCAGGGGCAGGTTGTTCAGTTTCCATGTAGTTGAGCGGTTTTGATTGAGTTTCTTAGTCCTGAGTTCTAGTTTGATTGCACTGTGGTCTGAGAGACAGTTTGTTATAATTTCTGTTCTGTTACATTTGCTGAGGAGTGCTTTACTTCCATCTAGGTGGTCAATTTTGGAATAAGTGTGATGTGGTGCTGAGAAGAATGTATATTCTGTTGATTTGGGGTGGAGAGTTCTGTAGGTATCTATTAGGTGTGCTTGGTGCAGAGTTGAGTTCAATTCCTGGATATCCTTGTTAACTTTCTGTCTCATTGATCTGTCTAATATTGATAGTGGGGTGTTAAAGTCTCTCATTATTATTGTGTGGGAGTCTAAGTCTCTTTGTAAGTCTCTAAGGACTTGCTTTATGAATCTGGGTGCTCCCGTATTGGGTGCATATGTATTTAGGATAGTTAGCTCTTCTTGTTGAATTGATCCCTTTACCATTATGTAATGGCCTTCTTTGTCTCTTTTCATCTTTGTTGGTTTAAATTCTGTTTAAGCAGAGACTAGGTTTGCAACCCCTGCCTTTTTTTGTTTTCCATTTGCTTGGTAGATCTTCCTCCATCCCTTTATTTTGAGCCTTTGTGTGTCTCTGCATGTGAGATGGGTCTCCTGAATACAGCAAAGTGATGGGTCTTGAATCTTTATCTAATTTGCCAGTCTGTGTCTTTTAATTGCACCATTTAGCCAGTTTACGTTTAAGGTTAATATTGTTATGTGTCAATTTGGTCCTGTCATTATGATGTTAGCTGGTTATTTTGCTCGTTAGTTGATGCAGTTTCTTCCTAGTCTTGATGGTCTTTACATTTTGGCATGTTTTTGCAATGGTTGGTACCTGTTGTTCCTTTCCATGTTTAGTGCTTCCTTCAGCAGCTCCTGTAGGGCAGGCCTGGTGGTGACAAAATCTCTCAGCATTTGCTTGTCTGTAAAGGATTTTATTTCTCCTTCACTTATGAAACTTAGTTTGGCTGGATATGAAATTTTGGGTTGGAAATTGTTTTCTTTAAGAATGTTGAATATTGGCCCTCACTGTCTTCTGGCTTATAGAGTTTCTGCCGAGAGATCTGCTGTTAGTCTGATGGGCTTCCCTTTGTGGGTAACCCGACCTTTCTCTCTGGCTGCCCTTAACATTTTTCCCTTCATTTCAACTTTGGTGAATCTGACAATTATGTGTCTTGGAGTTTCTCTTCTCGCGGCGTATCTTTGTAGTGTTCTCTGTATTTCCTGTATTTGAATGTTGGCCTGCCTTGCTAGGTTGGGGAAGTTCTCCTGGATAATATCCTGCAGAGTGTTTTCCAACTTGGTTCCATTCTCCCCGTCACTTTCAGGTACACCAATCAGATGTAGATTTGGTCTTTTCACATAATCCCATATTTCTTGGAGACTTTGTTCATTTCTTTTTACTCTTTTTTCTCTAAACTTCTCTTCTCACTTCATTTCATTCATTTGATCTTCAATCTCTGATACTCTTTCTTCCAGTTGATCGAGTTGGTTACTGAAGCTTGTGCATTTGTCATGTAGTTCTTGTGTCATGGTTTTCATCTCTATCAGGCCATTTATGGACTTCTCTGCATTGGTTATTCTAGTTATCCATTCGTCAAATCTTTTTTCAAAGTTTTTAGTTTCTTTGTGCTGACTTCGTAGTTCCTCCTTTAGCTCTGAGAAGTTTGATCGACTGAATCCTTCTTCCTTCAACTCGTCAAAGTCATTCTCCATCCAGCTTTGTTTCGTTGCTGGCGAGAAGCTGCGTTCCTTTGAAGGGGGAGAGGCGCTCTGATTTTTTGAATTTTGAGCTTTTCTGCACTGCTTTTTCCCCATCTTTGTGGTTTTATCTGCCTTTGGTCTTTGATGATGGTGATGTACAGATGGGGTTTTGGTGTGGATGTCCTTTCTGTTTGTTAGTTTTCCTTCTAACAGTCAGGACACTTGGCTGCAGGTCTGTTGGAGTTTGCTTGAGGTCCACTCAAGTTAGGCTACTTCCAGTTAGGCTCTCCTTGTTAGGCTACTTAGGGGTCAGGGACCCACGTGAGTGGGCAGTCTGTCCATTCTCAGATCTCAGCCTCTGTGCTGGGAGAATCACTACTCTCTTCAAAGTTGTCAGACAGGGATATTTACATCTGCAGAGGTTTCTGCTGCTTCTTGTTTAGCTATGCCCTGTCCCTAGAGGTCCGTAATAGTTGTTTTTTTTTCCAGTTTTTTGAATTTGCTTTCATAGGGGAGGAATGTTTCCTGAAGACACATCAGTGGTTTTGGTTGGGAAGGGCCGTTTGATTTCTTCAGCTGTAAACAGCGTCAGTGATATATGTTATTTTCTTGGTGGTTTAGGGTACAGTTATTAGTGGAGGCTGTGGTGAATTTTTCCTGGGGATGGAGATGTCAGCTGGGTAAGTTCTTTGGGTCTTCATAGTGGCAATGGTGGGCCAAGCATGCTTGATCTTGGGCTCCGGGGCAGATTTTGGGTCTTCGTATGGCTTGCTTGCATGCAGGTAGTGGTAGCGGTGGTCCAGGTTGGTGATTGTGTTCTCAGATCCCTACGCAGGTGCTGTGGTATGAGTCATGGCAGTAGCAGTGGTGAGATGATCCTTGCAGTTCCAAAAAGAATGCTGGTGTTGTCGGTAGGTATGGTACAGGGTTTCCACACACAGCCCAGACGTGCAGCTCCCAGTCTCTCCTGCTTTCTATGGCAACAGCACTGCAGAGTCATGCAGAGGTGGGGAGGGATCCTGACATTACACAAGGCTGGGCACAGATGTTATGCTGCCAATGGGGCATAGTTGCCATGCACAGCCCCATACATTCAGACATCTGGCTATTGTATTGGCTGTGCCTGCAGCAGTTTGCAGAAGGGCAAAAGGTGTCTCACTTTTCTGTTTATGAGTCTGAGCACAGAGACCACTGCCAGTGGGAGGGGATCTCACTCTCCGCCTGTGAGGCCAAGCATAGAGTTTGTGCCACTGCTGGTGGTGGGGTCACTTCTCTTGGTCCCAGACAATGAGTTCTTGGGCTCTGGAAGGTGCTTGCCTTGGTATCCTTTGTTTCAGAGGTTGCTTTTTTGATGTGTTCTATCCTTCTTTCTCCTGGGACATACTTCCTATGTGCTAGAGTACTAGGGACCCCACGCTACCTTTGGGTTCAGCCAGTTCTGTGCTGCTGTAGCCTTCTGGGGGACACAGGGAGATGTTCATGGGCACCCAGGATGTGTAGATGTTGGGACTGTGGTTCCCAGGGCAGGATGTAGACCTATGATGGCTGTGCTGTCACAGAGGCACCCAGCTGTAGCTGCTTGTGTCTCTGGGTTGGGGTGAGTAACCCAGCACAAGTTCCTGTCTGGTGCAGGGCCCCTGTGGGATGTTCAGACCTCTGTCCTTGATAGTGTTAGGGTTCATGTGGATAAAGGAGCTCTCCAGTGTTTCAGATTGCAGCAGTTTGTGGTGGGAATGTGAACAGCTGAAGTTCTCTCATGTACCCTTTTTCTGTAATACCAATCCCCCCCTGGGTCTTCTGCTGATCTCAGTTGAGCTGGTCTCTTGTTTCCTGTACCTTGTGTTCCCTTGGTGTTTCCTGAGACTTCTCTGTTAAACTCTAGTGTTCTCTCCTCGATGTTCTATTTGAGGTATGAGAATCGATTTGCAATTTTGGTTCTTGCTTCTGTAGAGAGCGGGTATCTGTGTCTCTGGTTAGCCATCTTGAACTCAAATTGACCTAAATTTTTAACTTTAATAGTTAATTTTACTTAATTTAAACATAAGTAGAAATTAGTAGGTGGTAATGTGATTGGATGGTATGAAATTGGGCTAGGAGTCATGTCTTGAATTCTTAGTGGCATAGAAAGTATACTGATTTTACTTTAATTATTTGAATATTGGGTGGCTTTATGGGGGAGGTGTTGATGCATTTTATTGAGGGCCTATTTAAAGAAAAATTGCCCAAAGCCACCTCTTTCTATGTGTTCTCGAATCTAAAAAGGATTATTATATTTATTTGAAGCAATATTTATTTTTGAAAAACAAAGTCTGTCCTCTATTTAGCTTTCCTTAGTTTCTATTTCCTCCTTGTGTTTAAAATGGAAAATTGCTTCCTTCCAAGTGCACAAGTTTATTGTATTACGTAAGATAATGTGTCTGTTCTCTTTCAAATAAACTATAATGTTCTATAATGATGTAAGGCAATAATATTAGGTGTTATGTTACATTTAGTTTCTCTCCCTCAATATTTGTTATATATTTCAGAATAATATATATATTTTAAATTTATCTGTGTAATTTCTCTTAGTCTTCTCTGCTGCCACATCAATATTGGTGAGACATAGGTGTATGTCTTTTATTGATACCTGCCTTGGCCTATTGCATTTCATAGCAAATCTATAATGAAGTTGTTCTCACTTAGTCAAAAGCAGTCTCAAATACCAATCTACTTTAAGCTGAAGAGTTTTATCCTATTTATATTAAAATTTTATTCTCCCAGAGTGCCTACTTTAAACATCAGAGTTGCAGTGTTAAAATTATCAGTCTAATAGGGTGAGAGATAAATTAAGAAAACAGAAATGTACTTTGAGATATGTGTTCCAGGGTCAGAATTTCCCTTGTGTGTTACTGAGGTCTAGATGTTAATTACATGTCCCTTGTGTTTTAAGTTAAACACTCTAAAGAAATGTGTATTTAAAATCTTCCATGTAGTGAACATCTAGTGAATGAAAGAGAAGTTAATATTTTATTTCTTCCCAAAGAGATGAATGTGTTTAATTAATAGAACATGATTTTCTGTAGTTTGCTTAAGTTTAGTATCATGTTTTATTAAAAAGTACAAAGAGGTTGTATGAAGCCTCTCGTAGGATTTGTTTAGAAATAAGTATTTTTAATCACTAAGACTGAAGAACCTATTATTTGGGATTGATATAGTTTGGGTGTTTCTGCTCCATTTGGCAAAAAGAAAATGATAATGGTATATGTGATCAAAATTAAAATGATAGAAAAGACAGTAGGTTATATTTTAAAGGAATAATATATGGGATATGGTTATTAGCATGGCCCCTGATGTTTTATTCATCTCCTAATTCACTCATTAAGAATTTGAATCAAGTTTTAAAGATTGTTAGTGAGTTTTGCTTGAGTTAAAAAGAATTGACTCACATTTTAAGTTTGGTATTCTACTTTCAACCAATCACAACTTTAAAAAACACCATTTGAAAGAGTATGGTCTCAATGAATGATAGCCTAATTTAGCTTCATGTAGGTATAGTTCAGGGCTCCCAGACTTCCTTTGATTGATTTGAATTCTTTTATTCAAAGAGATTTGCCTTAGTTCTCCTGACTGTGGAAAATTGATTACTTGTCCTCTCAGTATCAGTTCATGAAACACTCAAATTATGCTGAAATGAATGAGTTCATCAAGACATGCAAGCATATGTCAAACTAATTTCCCAATGGAGGTGAGTAGGGGATGGCTTAATTGAGAATCTGAAAATTTCAGGTAAAACTCTATTAAATTTGTTAATTCTTTAGTTTATTCAATAAAAGCAGAACTTTATAATATCAGTTAGGAGTTAGTACTGGAACTAGAACTGCTGTAGTATTCTATTAGTAAGTGTTTGTAATATCATTGGCAGACATGGCCCTGCTTAGGCTTCCAGGGGTTGGGAAGCTGCTGCTGCAAAGGCCTCTTAGCTAGGACCAAGGGTGAGATCCACTGCAGAACAAAATAAATACTGTCTGTATGACTAGTAGCATACGGTATGACTATACTGTATGACTAGTATGTCCAAATTAGCAAGAATATGGTCGTTGCCTCACTTCCACATTCCAAATCTCTGAACATTGCATCTAATTGAGAGATCCTAATGTTTTCCCCAAAACCTAGCTCAAGTGAGTGCTGAGTATTCAGTTTTTGGATTTCCATATGATAGGAGAATATGTTAGAGGGAGGTGGCAATGGGGGTGATTGCTATTGGGTCATACCTGACAGTGCCAGTAATCAGGTTTTCTTTTAGTTGAAAGACAGGACCTTACCTTGTATTTTTCATTGCCCTTGAGCAGCCTTGTGTCCTTAGTTGGCACCCAAGCAAATGTCCACTGAATTCATGTTAATCTTAATATCACATTTATATATATATATATACACATATCAATAATGTTATATTCAGTATATAATTTCTTTGAAGATTTTTTTAAAGCGTCTAGTTCATTTTAGTTTAGTTTAATTGCATTTAGATGCAATTAACTGGTCACAAGGAAACTGTAAAATGTTCCAACAAGCTAGAAGTCAGCCTAATTTCAATAAATACAAAATATGAATACAATTTATATATATATATTATATATATATATGTTTTTGCACTTGAGTCAACTCTTTTTCTATTTTTCTCCCGTTTAGATGCAGCATTTATATTCATTCAATATTTTCATTTAGTCCCTATTTTAAAGAAGTCATATTATGGACAGAGATTAGTTTAATTTTTGTTCATAGGGTCAGTATTATAGATAATTAATTGAATTATATTTCAAGTGGAATTCTATCATTGGCTTGTCTACCACTTACTAGCTTTCATGTTACTGCATTTCCCTTGGAAGGAATGGAACTTTATATGCCTGTGGTTGAAATATCATTAACATTGCAGTATATCATTTTGATACATTTAGGCAATGCTACTTTTCATTGTACTGTGCTTCTGGAAACCATATTATGAAACACATCATTACAGTTTGGTTTGTGTGGTTTTATATAAGAAATACTGTAATTAATTGTGTGCATACCAAGGTTTTGTAACCAAAACACATTAAAATGAACTTGTCATTAATTCGAAGTTATAATAACTTTTATTTAAAAAGATTAAAATTTTAAAATTATTCTTTATGTTCTGTAAAATGAGTATAATGTAAACATCCACATAATTTTGCAGTACACATATTTATTCTAGCATACGAAAAAGTGTGTTATATATAGTATATAAATATATAAAAATGTAACTATAAATCTACAACTATAGTATCATGTATACAGTATTTCCGTAACTGACAGTTTAGTTAGTATAAACATTAAAATAATAATTTACAGTTAATTTTTTTGTCCTAAAATTTAGAAGAGGTTTTCTCAGATATCATAAAACTGGGAAAATGGAATAAATTGAACAAGTGGCTTTTTTTCTTCACTAATTTTTCAGGATGAAATAGAGGCTTTACAAATAATTGATTTTCCATTTGTCCGGTCCCTTATCTTGGGATCATTCTTTTTAAATGTTGTAGAGTCAAATTAATTTGCAGTGTTACAAAAAGCTTTACTTGTGAATATTTGAGAGTCGTGTCTTGTTCAGGTTCGCATGTTGATCTTTTTCCTCTTTACCATTTTCCTCTCAAGCCTCTTTCCCTTACTGACACTGGTGTTAAGGGAGCTTTGATCATGAAAGAAGATAGTACTAGGCATATTTTGGCATGAGTGGTGTTGGGAGCTGTGTCACTTCCTGAATTGGCTGGCATGGGAATTCGTTTTATTTCCTCCATCTCTGTTTCTGTCTCTTTTTTCCCCATTGCCCACTCTTTTTCTCTTTAATACTTTCTGTAGTAACTGTTAAATTAACTTCTTTTGTTTCCTTAGCCAGTACCTATTTTTTTTTTTTTAACATATAGCTATTGTTTTGAAGAAAGTATCATTTCTTTCTTTATCATAAAATCAAATCAGATAAAGGCACTCAGGAATGAAGTGTTAACATATACTAGGCAGCATAAATTTGGAAGAGAGGCAAGATTTGAAATAGAGCCCAAAGAATTGTTCATATATATCACACTTATTAAAAATAACTGAGAGATGTCTGTCTTGCCTACTAGGTCCTATAGTTCTCTGGAGTGATAGAACACAGAAATATGCTATCTTATTCATCTTTATGTCTCAGCAACTAGGATATTGCTGAGTGCAGTAAATATTTATTGAATTGAATGAAAATGTGTACTGTCTTCAGAAAAACTGACAAATGTGTTCTTTTCCAGTCTTTCAAATGCCACAGTTTGTTCTTATGTATGATAAGCCAGCTCCATTGAATTTGATTGCTGAAATTCAATTCAGATGAGAGAAGAATTGGTTCTAAAAGTCCATTCCTGTTTAAAAGGATTATGTTCAATTATTTTTAATGTTGCCATAATATTTAATATCCTAGTGTTAGCATAAAGTCTTTTGGTGATTAATCTTTCTCAAGTACATACCTAATCATGTTATTCTCTTGCTGGAAAACCTTTGAAAGCTTAAACTGGATTTCAGTATCTAAGTCAATTTCTGACCTTACTTTTCTTTTTTTTTCTTTATTTCCTCTAAAAAAAAAAAAAAAAAAAAAAAAAAAAAAAACAGCAGGATACATGTGCAGAACATGGAGGTTTGTTACATAGGTTATATGTGTGCCATGGTGGTTTGCTATACCTATTGATCCATCCTCTAAGTTCCCTCTCCTCACCCCCCATCCCCCAACAGTCCCCCCTGGTGTGTGTTGTTCCCCTCTTTGTGTCCATGCGTTCTCAATGTTCAACTCCCACTTATGAATGAGAGCATGCGGTATTTGGTTTTCTGTTCTTGTGTTAGTTTGCTGAGGAGAATGGCTTCCAGCTTCATCCAGATCCCTGCAAAGGACATGATCTCATTCCTTTTTATGGCTGCATAGTATTCCACGGTATATATATATACCATATTTTCTTTATCAAGTCTATCATTGATGGGAATTTGGGCTGATTCCATGTCTTTGCGATTGTAAATAATGCTGTAGTAAGCATATATGTGCATGTATCTTTACAATAGAATGATTTATATTCCTTTGAGTATATACCCAGTAATGGGATTGCTGTGCCAAATGGTATTTCTGGTTCTAGATTCTTGAGGAATCACCTTACTGTCTTCCACAATGGTCAAACTAATTTACATTCCTTCCAACAGTGTAAAAGTGTTCGTGTATCTCCACAGCCTCACCAACATCTATTGTTTCCTGACTTTTTAATAATCGCCATTCTGACTAGCGTGGGATGGTTTCTCATTGTGGTTTTGATTTGCATTTATCTGATGATCAGTGATGTTGAGCTTGTTTTTTTTTTTTTTTTTTTTTTTTGGAGATGAAGTCTCACACTGTTAGCCAGGTTGGAATGCAGTGGCATGATCTCAGTTCACTGCAATCTCTGCCTTCCGGGTTCAAGGGATTCTCCTGCCTCAGCCTCCCAAGTAGCTGGGATTACCAGCACCCACCACTGTGCCCAGCTAATTTTTTGTGTTTTTAGTGGAGACGGGATTTCACTATGTTGACCAGGCTGGTCGCAAACTCCTGACCTCATGATCCGCCCACCTCGGCCTCCCAAAGTGCTGGTATTACAGGTGTGAGCCACTGCACCTGGCCGATATGGAGCTTTTTTTCATATGTTTGTCGGCCATGCAAATGTCTTCTTTTGAGACGCATCTGTTCATATCCTTTGCCCTCTTTTTGATATGGTTGTTTGTTTTTTTTCTTGTAAATATGTTTTAAGTTCCTTCTCAATAAATGCAGAAAAGGCCTTTGATAAAATTCAACATCCCTTCATGTTAAAAACTCTTAATAAACTAGGTATTGATGGAACATATCTCAAAATAGTAAGGGTTATTTATGACAAACCCACAGCCAATATCATATTGAGTGGGCAAAAGCTGGAAGCATTCCCTTTGAAAACTGATACAAGACAAGGAGACCCTGTCTCACCACTCCTATTCAATATAGCATTGGAAGTTCTGGCCAGGCAATCAGGCAAGAGAAACAAATAAAGATATTCGAATAGGAAGAGAGGAAGTCAGTTTGTCTCTGTTTGCAGACAAAATGATTTTATATTTACAAAATCCCATCATCTCAGCCAAAAAATCCTTGAACTGATAAGCAACCTGACCTTATCTTTTTAATCTCTCTTTAACCCTCTCAAGCTATTGTCATAATCAGCCACCAATAGTGAAATCTGTTGCCCGTGCGTTTTTATGGTAGTGAATGCTCGTTTCCTTTCTGTAAGTGACCCAATCTTTTCTTGACGTTTTAGTTTGCCTGCTTTCTCATGTTTCATTTCTCTTCTTTCTGAGGTCTTGCTGAACAGAGTAGTTTCTCTTGAAACCTACTAATTTAAGTCTGGTTTCTGCTAGTTAACAGCGATGTCTGTTCTCTCCTGCTCATTCGTATTCACCCCAATCAGTACTTGTACTGCAGTACTTCCTTAGTGCCTAGCCTATTGTCTTTAACATAGAAAGAATAAGTAAGTAGTCTATGCCTGGTTTAGTTTTAACACAAGTCAGCCTTATCCTGTGATTGTTTTTCTCAGTTCACAAACATTTCAGAAAAACCTCTGCATCAAGGAGGTATGATTCCTATTCAGGAGTTCCTCTTGTCTGGAAGGAACGTGGCAGCTTAGTTATTAAAGGGGTCGTTTGAATAGTATCCAAGCCATTAACATAGTGAAGTGGAATCAATATTGGATTGAATATTAGGGACCTGTGATTAGTCCTTTCTCTGCCAAAAACTATCTACCTTATCTTGGATTGATCACTCTTCCTGTGCCTCAATTTCCTGATCTGTAAAATAAAGACATTGGATTATGTCACTAATTTTAACATTGTTGCTAGCAAGATATAAAAAGAGTTCTCTTTATTGAGTTTCTAAAATGTGTCAGTTACTCTTTTGGGTGCTTTATCTTCATGTAGGTTATCATTCCTCTGGAAGTCGGTGTTATTGAATCCATTTTATAAGTGACGTTGTATCGGGGGAATCTACCCCCAGTATTTCAACGTAGGTTCTTTCGATTTTCCGTAAGTGTCGGCCGGCTGAGAAATAAAGAGAAAGAGTACAAAGAGAGGAATTTTATGGCTGGGCCGCTGGGGGTGACATCACATCTCGGCAGGACCATGATACCCACCTGAGCCTCAAACCAGCAAGTTTTTTATTAAGGGTTTCAAAAGGGGAGGGGGTGTAAAACAGGAAGTAGGTACAAAGATCACATGCTTCAAAAGGGAAAAAGTAGAACTACTAATAAGGGTCTAACGAAGATCACATGCTTCTGAGGGAACAGGACAAAGGGAGAAAGCAGAACCACTGATAAGGGTCCAACGAAGATCCCAAGGCAAAGGGCAAAAGCAGAACTACTGATAAGGGTCTATGTTCAGCAGTGCGCATATGTTCTTGATAAACATCTTAAATAACAGAAAACAGGGTTCAAGAGCAGAGAACCGGTCTAATCACAGATTTACTGGGGTGGAGTTTTTCCCCACCCTAGTAAGCCTGCGGGTACTGCAGGAGACCAGGGCATATCTCAGTCCTTATCTCAACTGCACAAGACAGACATTCCCAGAGCAGCCGTTTATAGACCTCCCCCCAGGAATGCATTCCTTTCCCAGTGTATTAATATTAATATTCCTTGCTAGGAAAATAATTTAGCAGTATCTCTCCTACTTGCATGTCCGTTTATAGGCTCTCTGCAAGAAGAAAAATATGACTGTTTCTGCCTGATCCCACAGGCAGTCAGACCTTATGGTTGTCTTCCCTTGTTCCCTAAAAATTGCTGTTACTCTGTTCTTTTTCAAGGTGCACTGATTTCATATTGTTCAAACACACATGTTTTACAATCAATTTGTACAGTTAACACAATTATCACAGTGGTCCTGAGGTGGCATACACCCTCAGCTTATGAAGATAACAGGATTAAGAGATTAAAGTAAAGACAGGCATAAGAAATTATAAAAGTATTATTTGGGAACTGATAAATGTCCATGAAATCTTCACCATTTATGTTCCTCTACCGTGTCTCCAGCTGGTTCCTCCGTTCGGGGTCCCTGACTTCCCATGACAACGTTGCTTTAGTTCATGAAGGGTAAGCACCCTTCTAAGGTCACAGGATAGCAGAGGTGGGATTTGAACGCAAGCCTGAGTGACTCATTCTCTTTCCATGATATGCCACTGTCTTCCGAGAGATGTGACTTTTCAGTCATTACAGTCTGGCAGTTTTCTCACTTACCCTTACGAGTTTCTATACAAAGTACATAAATACTATAAATGAAAATGATTATTTAAAATATGTATTGTTTAGAGTATCCTGGCTTATTTGGGGGTAGATTTTCCATTTTTGATATATGTTTTTAAATGTTCACCAAGGTGCCCAGTCTCTCGTGTGTGTTCACTGTCAAGTGTTTGTAAAGGAAAAATTGCATTATATTGTATTATACTTTTGTTCCATCAGTGAACAAATAAGTAGTTATTGTTGCCACCTATATGGTAGTCTATTTTATGTCTCTTAAACCCTCATGGAAAATGTTTTAAATGCAGGCTTAACCGTTCTTTTCTGGCATTTGAGAACTTGGATGATAAGTAGTTTTCTACACTGAAATAAAGTTTTACTTAAATAATAATAAGGAGAATTCACTGTGTCTAGACTACAAAAAATATAGTTTATTTTAAGCGCCTGGTTTCTGAGAGTCTAAAATTTTGCTCCATACAGGTAGCTGGTGCCCAAGTGACCAGTCCCCTAATTAAAACTTTGGACACAATGAGCTTTCCAGATAGATAACACTTTATACGTGTTGTCAGAATTAACTGCTGGAGGAATTGAACATGCCCTGTGTAATTTCACTGGGAGTAATTTCTTGAAGTGTGCACCTACTTTCCCCTGGACTTCACTTCATGTGCCTTTTTCTCTTTGCTAATTTTGCTTTGTATCTCTCCTCTTTAATAAATCTTAACATAATTATGACTGTAATATGCTGAGTCCTATAAATCCTTCTAACTACCAGCAAACCTGAGACCTTCAACACAACTATCCATCAACATTTATTCCCACTTGAAGAAAGAAAGAGAAAAGAAGGGGAATTGAATGGTATAACGTTTTAGATTTAGATGGAGCTTTTATAAGCTTTTTGGCATTGTATGGGCAAAAATGTATGGTAATATGGATAATTCTGTTTTTGAGTTGTTCCTTTTTTTGACACTGCTTATATAGCGAGAAATAAACATGGACTTAATTAAGTGATACCAAATTTAACCATTCTGCTTTAGTGGCTGAGATAATTTCACACAATCTAAATATAAAAAGTTCTTCAGTGTAGAAGATGCCTCCAGGAATATATAATAGTAATAATGGAACTGAAAATCATTATAATGGAATAAATAAGAAAAATGCTTTTCATTTAGCATTTCATGTAGTGCATCAGGAAGATAATATTTACTACTTGTGCCTTAATATTTACTATAAATATCCTGAAAACATTTATGCATGGATTTATTATGTGTTTGTACACTTACATGCTCTAGGTATATGTGCATGTGTATGTGAGTGAGAGTGTATGTGTGTTGGGAATTGATATGAGGGTTCTGTAGTACAGTCCTTTGATTGATGTGGGGTAAATATTTATTACAGTTAGATTTTTCTGATTGATTATTTGAGGAAGATGGATTAAAGAAATGCCAAAACAATGGCTGAATACAATCCTTAGGAGAATATAGGAAGGACCTCTATAATGAATTTTACCTTAAAAATAACGCAGGCTGACAGCAAAGCTGTAGCTACTGATAGTTTCTAGACTCAGGGCAGTTAGAAGAGGTGTTCATCCAGGACAAATTCAAACCTATTGATTAGTGAAAATCACACTTATTTACAAGAAGATCCATACCGTTTTCTGTTCTTTTATACTCACATACCCAATCAATGACATGATCTTTTCAAATATTATTCAAAGTGAATTATTGCATGTAGCATGTTAATATAAAAGTCTGCCATATTTAAATGTGAGAACAAAAGAGTTTGCCTGCATAAGCTCTGGGCTTGAATATGTTAATCCTGTGCTCCTTGTTGTTGCTCTGTAATTACAGAAGAATAAATAACCCTGAACTTATTTTCCTTCTGGGTTCAAGTGAGTTGCTGGAGAAATCCAAAGAATTTGGTGTACTCTTGGGCCCATTATCAATTTGAAACTATCTAACTAGAACCTTATTTCTGTTTGTCATCTTTTAAACATCTATCAGTTGTTCATTTCCTGTTTTCCTACTGTGATTTTTTCAGATCTTCTCACTATTAAATTACACAATTTAACTCATTTCCATCCTCCCTCATCAGAGAGCTACTTTCCTGCCATTTTAGAAGGACTGCCTTTTTGTTAGGAGTTGGTCCTCAGATAAGTTTACTTCTTGACTTACTAAATTTAAGACGCCTGTGAGTTCTAAGTGTAGAAAGTTATGAAGCTGTTGCAGGAAGTCAGGGACCCCAAACGGAGGGACTCACTGACACCATGGCAGAAGAACATAAATTGTGAAGATTTCATGAACATTTATCACTTCCCCAATCAATACTCCTGTGATTTCCTATGCCTGTCTTTACTTTAATCTCTGAATCCCGTCATCTTCGTGCGGAGGATGTATGTCGCCTCAGGACCCTGTGATGATTGCATTAACTGCACAGATTGTTTGTAGAGCATGTGTGCTTGAACAATATGAAATCTGGGCACCTTGAAAAAAGAACAGGATAACAGCAATGTTCAGGGAACAAGGGAGATCACCTTAAACTCTAACTGCCAGTGAGATGGGCGGAACAGAGCCATATTTCTCTTCTTTCAAAAGCAAATAGGAGAAATATCGCTGAATTCTTTTTCTTAGCAAGGAACATCCCTGAGAAAGAGAATGCGCCCCTGAGGGTAGGCCTCTGAAGTTGCCACGTTTGGGGCAGCTGTCTTTTACAGTTGAAGACTAAGGCGAAGGGATTAAATAAGTCCCCATCCCCTATAGTGCTCCCAGGCTTATTAAGACGGGGAAATTCCTGCCTAAGAAATTTTGGTCAGACCGGTTGTCTGGTCTCAAACCCTGTCTCCTGATAAGATGTTATCAATGACAATGCGTGCCTGAAACTTCATTAGCAATTTTAATTTCACCCCATCCTGTGGTCCTGTGATATCGCCCTGCCTCCATTTGCTTTGTGATATTTTATTACCTTGTGAAGCATGTGATCTCTGTGACCCACACCCTATTTGTGCACTCCCTCCCCTTTGAAAATTGCTGATAAAAACTTGCTGGTTTTACTGCTCAGAGAGCACCATGGGACCTGCCAACATGTGATGTCTCCTCCGGACACCCAGCTTTAAAATTTCTCTCTCTTGTACTCTTTCCCTTTATTTCTCAGACCAGCCAACACTTAGGGAAATAGAAAAGAACCCACGTTGAATATCGGGGCTGGGGTTCCCCCGATATGAAGCCATTAGATATTTGAAAGTCTGGAGATGAGGAGATAGTATGGCCTCTGAGTGTAGGACTCACTAATACCTACTAATATCTGTCTACCTAAATACTCATCTACCAAGGATATTGTGTAGGTGAGATGATTCATAATATTGGAACTTTATAGAGTTATTTAGATTTAAGAGGCTAAATGATAGAAGAGACTTAGGAAATGAGATTATGAAAGAAGAAGAGGAAGATAGAGAGCTAGTGAAAAGTGGTATTGTGAAAGTTAAGGAAGCAGAGAGTTAGAATGAGCAAGGGGTTATTAACAGTGTCACATGCTATAAGGAAACTAGGTGAAGGAAATTTTTGTTTGTTTTGTTTTGTTTTGACTGAATTTTGCTCTGTGGCCTTGGCTGGAGTGCAGTGGCAGAAGCTCAGCTCACTGCAAGCTCCACCTCCTGGGTTCAAGCTGTTCTTGTGTCTTAGCCTCCTGAGTAGCTGGGATTACAGGTATGTGCCACCACACCCAGCTAATTTTTGTGTTTTTAGTAGGAGACGGATTTTGCTGTGTTGCCCAGGCTGGTCTCGAACTCCTGAGCTCAAGTGATCCACCCACCTCGGCCTCCCAAAGTAAGGTTTTTAAAGAGTTTTTGTATTTGGCTGTAGGTGATCTTTGAGGATCTTGATGAGAGCTGTTTTCATAGTATGATGGAAACCAGACGTAGTGAACCAAGTGAACTGAAATAAGGTTGTGGGGGCATCAAGTATGAACTACTCTTTCCAGGAGCTTGGCTTAAGAGGTAGATGAGTACATGGTGCTGGGTAGAAGATAATGTAGGATTGAGAAAAGTGCTTTTGTTGGTGGTGTTTTTCTTTTTTTAATTTTTAAAAATCTTTACTGTTAGTTTTTGAGATGAGAGAAGTAAAGTGGAGTAGTCAAGTAGGAAAATCACAGAGATAGGCTATTTGTCTAAGGAAGAATCCCCTTTCCTTGGAGGCTGGAAAAGAGAAGAAATTGACCGTTGGTAAATTTTAAAATACAAGTAGGATATACTTGGGGTATCCTGCATTAACTGCCTGCCTCAATTTTACTTTTGAAGGAGGAACTATAGTACCTACCAAAACCAAGGGTAAAAATGGTAGGGTCAGAGATGAGACTTTTTGTAATAATGGCCCTTGCGTGAGCTGGGTTGAGGCATGTGGAAGACTTTCTGGGTGCCAATGAGTTGACTCTCAGTGTGTGGTCACATCAACTGATAATCCTGTGTGACGTTTCTTACAGGACTCAACCCGACATAGGAATTAGGAATTTTTTAAGTTCACCTAGAGTTGGTGGTTTTGTTGGTAACGTTCAGTGAATGAACAGTTTAAAGAGGGAGGCTAGGTGTAAGCAAGAGACTGGCTAAAGTGAAAAAATACAGTATTTGGGTTAGAAAGCCAGGATTTAAAGCTAGCAAAAGAAATCTCAAGGGAGTGGTTATCTCCTTGACAGTGAAGCACAGATAACACAGAAGGAAGAGGGTGAAATAGCTGATTAGATTGGTAATTAAATCCAAGAATTATGGGAAGAGGGTGGAGTGAGGAACTTCTTGCTTTAAAGGTGGCAGTTCTTATAAAAACACCAAGATAAAACCATGGCAGTGGGTGACTGAAGAGGCATGGAGTTGGGGTCATCTGAGAATCTGGAAGTTTAGCAATAGGTTGGTAACATGGGCTCTAGAAGCAGACTATCCAGATCCAAATCCCTATGCCCTCACTTATTAGGTGTGTGATCTTGAACACATTATTAACTGCAGCAAATGTTGGTTACTTTTCACTGAAATGGGGATAATAGTGTCTCATTTTAGATTTGTGTTGGGATTGAATGAGGTAATTCATATAAAGCATTAAATCTTTGGTATAACTCGACTACTCAATGCATTTCAGTCACAGTCATAGTTATCTGATTATTATTGCTCCTTTTCTTTTAAATCTCAGCTTATACATCACCTCCTATGGGAGACTCTCTGCAGCCACACTGTAGACTATAGACGCCTTTAGGTAACTCTTCATCATGTTTTAGCACCTAGGACTATCTACTATAATTTAATGGTTGGAAAAAATACCTCCCTAATTAGAGTTAGCTTCTCTGGTGTTAAGACTGTGTCCTATTAATTTTCTATAAACCATATCTCTGATGAACAGGAAGTGTAGCCACTTTCTTTCCAAGGATTTGTTGAAAAGAAAAATCAGTTCCATTTCTCTTTTGATGAGGAATCACTTGATTGCTGCTTGTTAATCAAGTTGATCTCTAGCATATTGGTAACACTTTTAGGATAAGAGCAAAAGGTAAACCACAATTACAAGGGTTTTTCTGATCTTATTGTAGAATTTTCTACACACACAAGTATACAGTTCTCAATTTCCCATTTGGGTGGATGAAGTGTCTTCCAGGCTGCCTTGAATTTAGCAAACTGGACAAATGCAAACCTGTTGCCTAGAAAATGAAGTTTGTTTTTGAGGCATTTAAAAAAATGTTTGCCGTAATGTCAAACTATGATTTTAATCATGAGGGAGATTATATTTAACCTTATTTGAGCCATAGATCATGGAATCTGGACCTGGAAACTCTGCTGCTGGGGCCAAAAGAGCTTGGTAAATGTTTCTAGTTTCATTTGTCTGGGCCTTAGT
This sequence comes from Rhinopithecus roxellana, assembly GCF_007565055.1. Lineage (NCBI taxonomy): Eukaryota > Metazoa > Chordata > Mammalia > Primates > Cercopithecidae > Rhinopithecus > Rhinopithecus roxellana. Next base: position 138,997,991 of record NC_044553.1, on the reverse strand, counting down.
TCAGTGGAGATGTTATTTATTGTTTATCCAACTCACAGCTTCATTCTAGCCCTTTGAACCCATTCTTATTTGGACACATGACCTTTTTATGTTACCTTGGTTGCCACTAAGTATTTGGAAAGTAAGGCTCAGGAGGGGCAGCTTATGTGACCCATTGTAAGCGCTTTATTTCTGAATTTATCACTTTCTTACAAAGCTTTACAAAAGTGGCTTAATGTTAATGATTCTTTAATGGCTTAATGTTAATGATTATTTTATTTGTATAAACTTACTTAAAACAGTATCTTCTCATTTTTAAACTTAAAATAGATATTTACTTATTCTTAAAATATGTATTAATCATGATGATTTAGTGTAATTTCCAAATATATAATCACCATCCTGGCTTTAGGGAAGCTAGACTTAAGGTTTTTTTTCTTGATTAGAGAAATATTCAAAATAAAGTTAAATTAAATGTATTTATAAATGTGTACTATAGTGATTCATATCAGCTTGGGATAAGTGCTTCAATATATAATATTATGTTGGTTTATCTGGAAATAATCAATGTATAAGCACTTTATTGGGAACCTAATGTAGTGTTATCTATGCTGATGTTTCTGTCACTTTATTGTTACTTATTTTTGTTTTTTTATTATAATTTTGTTTTGCTGCCAGAAAGCAAAATGCTATATATGATTGCTACTAATAGTTCTCTGATAACCTGACACATTTTAAAACATTAATATTTCTTCAGTTGGACAAAACACTAGGTTGTTACTAAAATAATGCACATTGTTTTCTTCAAAAGTGCCTTCTATTTTAGTGACAGTCAATTGGAAACCCATGTTTTCCTTTTTTGGATAATAAAATAGTCCAAAAAAGAGGGAATATTTATATAAAAAATTATTCCCAACTAATGTGGTTATAAAACACAAAGAAAATGACTCATATATTCTAAATTGATTGCTAATGAATTTTAATACAAATGATTTCCATTTCAGTAGCATTAGAGATTCTTGTTTGATGATATGCTACACATCCAGTTTTGACATGGATTTGTTCCTAATGTTTCACATGCTTTATTCCTAGAATTTAACACGTGAACTGGAGAATGGGGAAAAACAGCAACTCCAGATGTTGGATCGACTTAAGGAGATCCAGAGTCACTTTGACACATGTGAGGCCGAACGTAAGCATGCTGACCTTCAGATCTCAGAGCTGACTCGCCATGCAGAGGATGCAACCAAGCAGGCTGAGCAGTACCTCAGTGAGCTCCAGCAGTCAGAGGCCCTGAAAGAGGAGGCGGAGAAGAGGAGGGAAGACCTGAAACTGAAAGCTCAAGAATCCATTAGGCAGTGGAAGCTTAAACATAAGAAGTTAGAGCGAGCATTGGAGAAACAATCTGAAACGGTTGATGAACTGACAGGCAAGAATAATCAGGTATAAAAGCCACATTCCTAAGGAATGGTTTTCAGTGTGACCCAACCATTCATTCATCTATCCTTTGAAAAAACACTTTGCATATAATCAATATGCCCTTGATAGAAGAATCCTTATGGTTGGCTGTTTCAAAGTATAAAGGTTAATTTTAAAATATTTTTTACTTAAGCCTTTTTGTAGTTTAATATTAGGTGGCTTTTCAGAGTTGGCCCTTCAATAGATGTACCCCTTGCCCCAGTGTAGGTGTAAGTTTCCTAAATTGAATTATTCTTTAATCTCCTGATATTCCAATGGAAGAAAATTACTAAATCTTCCTTATTTTCACACAACTTTCCTCCCAATGCATGTATTTTAAAATCTCATTTATTTATATATTTCAACTAGGTATTGGTTAGAAAGAAGCATTTAAAAAATGCAGTAGTTACTAGGGCCATTTACTGGCAGCAACTGTAATGGGCTTACTTAAATGTGTACACTGAGGATCTCACTGACTGAGCAGTGTTATGGGATCACAACCCTCTTCAGGACTTTGGTTTTATGCCCTTTTGATAGCAACAAAACGCATTTCACTCATCTAAGTATGCATTTCACATTAACTTTTCTCTTGTATAATCAGTTACTTTAAATGGATTTTATGCTTCTATGTTGATTCTCATCTGATATATATTTGGGCTGAATTAAACCCAGATGTTTATAAGATAATAAGCAGGAAAGTCGTGATTGATTTTTATCCATGTTTATTCTTGGTTTATCATTTGTGCTTTGTCATTTGTCACTTGTCAAGAACTCTGTACATTCCAAAAGAATAATCATTTATGGATAAGTTGACTTTCTTTGAAAAGAAAACAAAATGTAGGGCATTATATTTATAAAATCAATTTTCAGCATTTAAGAGTGACAGATGCTTACTTCAGATGAGCTGTCATAGAAAAGATACTTTATCTTTTACATATGAATTTCTCGGACATATAGAAGATGAAAGAAATGATCATTTTGCACTCACTGCAGATTGCTTTTCATTTTAACCCATCATCTGACACATACTGGGTGGCTGGTTGCCCTGAAGTAAAGCAGTTCTAAAGCTTTCAGACTTGTGCCTGAACTGATCTGATCCCAGGAAATTGCTCTATCTTGATTATTCTGTTGTCAGCCTGATCTGGCAACCGGCTCAGTGAGCCTGACCGTAAGGTAGGTAGGTGGCTAGCAAGAGGAGTGGTTGAGGGAATTGACTGATTGAAAATCTCATCTGGAGATTTTACTTAATTAGAAGAGATTTAGAAGGGTCCATGTCATCATACAGTATTCTAGTCCATGGTGCTGAGACTTTTCTAGGTTGAGTTTTCAGAATATTAAAAATTGTTTAACAATGATTTCCCAGAATACTTCCAATTATTTTTATCACTTAGCATTACTAATGATAAGCAAAGAAGCAGTTTTAAAGTGATTACCACAGTTAAGGTCGTAACACAATTATCACAGCAGGCGTTGTAATTTCTCCTTTAAAAGCCTTAAAAATTAATGCAGCATGTTGCAGTTAGAGCAATGGTTTTTCAAGGAAAAAGAGTAAGAAATGTGCTCAGTAAATCTGTGATGTGGAAATACATGGCAAATAATTTTGGAAAAATTTTCAAAAAATATATTACTGAATATTATTTCAAAGGGATATTTAATTCTTAAGAAAATCACAAAGCCACCTTAACACATTTGTAATACAGCTACTTTCTTTTTGATTTTTAGGGCTAATTATTTTCAAAAACTGACTCCAAGGTATTTTGGAAGGGTGTATTAAAATAAAAATTATACCGATTTACAAATATAACATATGGTGGCTTAAAGAATAAATTACTTAATAAGTACCCTTACTGAGTCATTTTATATGCTCATATGATGCTCTCCTCATATTTGCAGTATGGTTCTGTGTCTACCGCCAGTTTTCTTTTTCTAGCATAATTTATTTTCTGCTTTAAGATTTGTTACTTAAAAAATATACTAAATGACAAAAGGCTTTTTTTCTCTTAAAAACTTCTCCCATTTATTTTTTTTTTTCCTGCTTTTTACATTTCTGGAATCTTAGTAAGATTATAAGATTCCATATTACAAAACTACTTCGTTACTGAATGATGTGTAATATCAAATCGCATATCACTGCAGAAAAAAAAACAAAACAAAACCCAGACAGATCAAATTGTATACTTTCCTCCAAGACAATTAAATGGATATTTACATCAGGGAATTGTGGTGTACTTCAGGGATATGTAGGTAACACATATTAGGAGATCGAAAACTTAATAGATACAAATAATCTAGCCGTAAGTTGTGGTATTTTTGCTTCTCTTTTTCTTTTAAGGTACTGTTTGAAATCATTGGTTTGTACAGGTGCTTTGAAAACGACAAAGAAAAGATTGGACTCCGATCATAGTATATGCTTTTCTGAATGTTTCCAATTTTTTTCATATTCTTTTTTAATATGGATAATGGGAATACTTTCCAGGGTTTTTTTTTTCCCCCTGCTGAATTGGCAGAATAATTGGCTTACTTATGTATTGAGCTTTTTGCTTGATAGTATTTGACTTCAAGAAGCTTAAATTACCATATATTCCTTCTGCATATTTCCCTCCTGCTGGCAAAAAAAGAGTTATATGTAATATATGCTATCTTGTAAAATCTGAGTTTTTGAATGGTTGAAAGTAAGAAGGATCAGTGCCAGAGTGTATGATTTTTTGAATGCATATACAGTCCTATCACATACCGTTCAAGAAATGCTAGAGTATGTATTAGTATAATCCAGCCATCTGCCTGCATTTTCCCTCACATGCAGGTAAAACAAACAAAACAAAACAAAACAAAAACATTGAGTAATCCCCTCATCTACCTTTTAGTTAATTAAAAAAAAAAAAACCCACCAAACTGTATATATAATACTTTGTGTTCAGGTCTTTGAGGACTTGGCTTCTGTTTCTATAATTGCCATGGTTTTAGATAGTATCATTCTTTGGGCTTCACACAGCTATTTTCCGGGCTTTTTTCAATACTCTTTTCTTTTGCCCCTTCTTTGGAAGCTTGGACTGTCTGGTTAGAACATTCTTTTCCCATTTTTGCTCTTGACTGTTGGCTATTTTTCATTTATGCCACTACATTTCTCAAGGATTTTAGCTTGGCTTTGCATCAGCCTGTTTTACGTCATGTAATTCTTGCCATCATCCTTAGTAACTTCAGAGTTCAAGTCCTCAACCTACTGAAGTCTGTATCCTTATAATTCACTAACGTCTTATTTTATAGTGACCTTCACTGAAATAATTCTACTTCAGCGTCCAATTTCTGTGTTTAAATTTTATCTTCATCTGTAATTGTTCCATGTTCAAGTCTTCAGTTCCAAAGCTCAGTCTGATCTTTCAGAATTCTTCTCTTCCCTACCACCTAGCTTTTTTAACTATTAATACCCAATTTTGATCTTTCTATATTCCTCTGGTTTACTAGCCAGTTTCTGGATTCAGTTTTCTTCCTGTCACATTGGACTTCATCGAAAGCTACTTTGATGTCATTCTCATCACATCTTCAATTTCTTTCTTCTTCCTCATACATTTTACCGATTTCTAATCTGGAGTCAACCCGACTTTCCACTTTTTCCATTCCTTCTCCTAAACAGTAACAACAAAACTTCTATAGAAATAGCAGTTGGCTTCTATAGTATTCATGATTACCTCTTCCCTCCCCCTATCCAGTCCATTCAATAATTAATGCAAGACCATCACTAGGTACAAAATTGCAGAGAGGTGAAGCCAGAGCTTTGATATACTCTCTGGAGCACTTCTGCCTGGAATGATTTTCTTGCGGTTTAAGCAAGTTCGGATTGGGATTTTCTCTTACCCTCAGAAGAAGAAATTCATGTTTATGTAAACTTTGAGTTCTAGCAATAAGGAGCTATAAGCAAAATAACCTAAATTGTAGGATTGGCTGAGAGGAGAAGTAGGGTAAGGGGCAAGAGAGGATCATATTGTTCTAAAAGGAAAGTTGGTAAACTTTGCTATGTGGTTGGAAGCAACTGGTTTAAAAGATAAATCATATTTAGGGGCAGTGATGCTGTGAATAAGAGGATAGTATTAAGTGACTGGTAGGAAAACTTTAGGATGTTGGAGTATGTTGTGTACATATTTCAGCCTTCAGTAAGGTATTACAAGAGAAAGACAAGTTTAGGTTGAAACTGGTCTGTCTAAAAGCAGAGCTTTGTTCGTTTCTGTTTGTTTGTTTGTTTTTATTTTATTTTATTTTATGTATAATAAATTATTTTTTATTATACTTTAAGTTCTAGGGTACATGTGCATAACGTGCAGGTTTGTTACATATGTATACTTGTGCCATGTTGGTGTGCTGCACCCATCAACTCGTCAGCACCCATCAATTCGTCATTTATATCAGGTATAACTCCCAATGCAATCCCTTCCCCCTCCCCCCTCCCCATGATAGGCCCCAATGTGTGATGTTCCCCTTCCTGAGTCCAAGTGATCTCATTGTTCAGTTCCCACCTATGAGTGAGAACATGCGGTGTTTGGTTTTCTGTTCTTGTGATAGTTTGCTAAGAATGATGGTTTCCAGCTGCATCCATGTCCCTACAAAGGATGCAAACTCATCCTTTTTTATGGCTGCATAATATTCCATGGTGTATATGTGCCACATTTTCTTAATCCAGTCTGTCACAGATGGACATTTGGGTTGATTCCAAGTCTTTGCTATTGTGAATAGTGCTGCAATAAACATACGTGTGCACGTGTCTTTATAGCAGCATGATTTATAATCCTTTGGGTATATACCCAGTAGTGGGATGGCTGGGTCATATGGTACATCTAGTTCCAGATCCTTGAGGAATTGCCATACTGTTTTCCATAATGGTTGAACTAGTTTACAATCCCACCAACAGTGTAAAAGTGTTCCTGTTTCTCCACATCCTCTCCAACACCTGTTGTTTCCTGACTTTTTAATGATTGCCATTCTAACTGGTGTGAGATGGTATCTCATTGTGGTTTTGGTTTGCATCTCTCTGATGGCCAGTGATGATGAGCACTTTTTCATGTGTCTGTTGGCTGTATGAATGTCTTCTTTTGAGAAATGTCTGTTCATATCCTTTGCCCACTTTTTGATGGGGTTGTTTATTTTTTTTCTTGTAAATTTGTTTGAGTTCTTTGTAGATTCTGGATATTAGCCCTTTGTCAGATGAGTAGATTGCAAAAATTTTCTCCCATTCTGTAGGTTGCCTGTTCACTCTGATGGTAGTTTCTTTTGCTGTACAGAAGCTCTTTAGTTTAATGAGATCCCATTTGTCAATTTTGGCTTTTGCTGCCGTTGCTTTTGGTTTTAGACATGAAGTCCTTGCCCATGCCTATGTCCTGAATGGTACTACCTAGGTTTTCTTCTAGGGTTTTTATGGTATTAGGTCTAACATTTAAGTCTCTAATCCATCTTGAATTAATCTTCGTATAAGGAGTAAGGAAAGGATCCAGTTTCAGCTTTCTACTTATGGCTAGCCAGTTTTCCCAGCACCATTTATTAAATAGGGAATCCTTTCCCCATTTCTTGTTTCTCTCAGGTTTGTCAAAGATCAGATGGCTGTAGATGTGTGGTATTATTTCTGAGGACTCTGTTCTGTTCCACTGGTCTATATCTCTGTTTTGGTACCAGTACCATGCTGTTTTGGTTACTGTAGCCTTGTAGTATAGTTTGAAGTCAGGTAGCGTGATGCCTCCAGCTTTGTTCTTATGACATAGGATTGTCTTGGCAATGTGGGCTCTTTTTTGGTTCCATATGAACTTTAAAGCCGTTTTTTCCAATTCTGTGAAGAAATTCATTGGTAGCTTGATGGGGATGGCATTGAATCTATAAATAACCTTGGGCAGTATGGCCATTTTCACGATATTGATTCTTCCTATCCATGAGCATGGTATGTTCTTCCATTTGTTTGTGTCCTCTTTTATTTCACTGAGCAGTGGTTTGTAGTTCTCCTTGAAGAGGTCCTTTACATCCCTTGTAAGTTGGATTCCTAGGTGTTTTATTCTCTTTGAAGCAATTGTGAATGGAAGTTCATTCATGATTTGGCTCTCTGGTTGTCTGTTACTGGTGTATAAGAATGCTTGTGATTTTTGCACATTAATTTTGTATCCTGAGACTTTGCTGAAGTTGCTTATCAGCTTAAGGAGATTTTGGGCTGAGACAATGGGGTTTTCTAAATATACAATCATGTCATCTGCAAACAGGGACAATTTGACTTCTTCTTTTCCTAACTGGATACCCTTGATTTCTTTCTCTTGCCTGATTGCCCTAGCCAGAACTTCCAAGACTATGTTGAATAGGAGTGGTGAGAGAGGGCATCCCTGTCTTGTGCCAGTTTTCAAAGGGAATTTTTCCAGTTTTTGCCCATTCAGTATGATATTGGCTGTGGGTTTGTCATAAATAGCTCTTATTATTTTGAGGTACGTTCCATCAATACCGAATTTATTGAGTGTTTTTAGCATGAAGGGCTGTTGAATTTTGTCAAAAGCCTTTTCTGCATCGATTGAGATAATCATGTGGTTCTTGTCTTTGGTTCTGTTTATATGCTGGATTACGTTTATTGATTTGTGAATGTTGAACCAGCCTTGCATCCCAGGGATGAAGCCCACTTGATCATGGTGGATAAGCTTTCTGATGTGCTGCTGAATCCAGTTTGCCAGTATTTTATTGAGGATTTTTGCATCGATGTTCATCAGGGATATTGGTCTAAAATTTTCTTTTTTTGTTGTGTCTCTGCCAGGCTTTGGTATCAGGATGATGTTGGCCTCATAAAATGAGTTAGGGAGGATTCCCTCTTTTTCAATTGATTGGAATAGTTTCAGAAGGAATGGTACCAGCTCCTCCTTGTACCTCTGGTAGAATTCAGCTGTGAATCCATCTGTTCCTGGACTTTTTTTGGTTGGTAGGCTCTTAATGATTGCCTCAATTTCAGAGCCTGCTATTGGTCTATTTAGGGATTCAACTTCTTCCTGGTTTAGTCTTGGAAGAGTGTAAGTGTCCAGAAAATGATCCATTTCTTCTAGATTTTCTAGTTGATTTGCGTAGAGGTGTTTACAGTATTCTCTGATGGTAGTTTGTATTTCTGTGGGGTCCGTGGTGATATCCCCTTTATCATTTTTTATTGCGTCTATTTGATTCTTCTCTCTTTTCTTCTTTATTAGTCTTGCTAGCGGTCTGTCAATTTTGTTGATTTTTTCAAAAAACCAACTCCTGGATTCTTTGATTTTTTGGAGGATTTTTTTGTGTCTCTATCTCCTTCAGTTCTGCTCTGATCTTAGTTATTTCTTGCCTTCTGCTAGCTTTTGAATGTGTTTGCTCTTGCTTCTCCAGTTCTTTTAATTGTGATGTTAGAGTGTCAATTTTAGATCTTTCCAGCTTTCTCTTGTGGGCATTTAGTGCTATAAATTTCCCTCTACACACTGCTTTAAATGTGTCCCAGAGATTCTGGTATGTTGTATCTTTGTTCTCATTGGTTTCAAAGAACATCTTTATTTCTGCCTTCATTTCGTTATGTACCCAGTAGTCATTCAGGAGCAGGTTGTTCAGTTTCCATGTAGTTGAGCGGTTTTGATTGAGTTTCTTAGTCCTGAGTTCTAGTTTGATTGCACTGTGGTCTGAGAGACAGTTTATTATAATTTCTGTTCTTTTACATTTGCTAAGGAGTGCTTTACTTCCAATTATGTGGTCAATTTTGGAACAAGTGCGATGTGGTGCTGAGAAGAATGTATATTCTGTTGATTTGGGGTGGAGAGTTCTATAGAAGTCTATTAGGTCTGCTAGGTGCAGAGATGAGTTCAATTCCTGAATATCCTTGTTAACTTTCTGTCTCATTGATCTGTCTAATGTTGACAGTGGAGTGTTGAAGTCTCCCATTATTATTGTATGGGAGTCTAAGTCTCTTTGTAAGTCTCTAAGGACTTGCTTTATGAATCTGGGTGCTCCTGTATTGGGTGCATATATATTTAGGAGAGTTAGCTCTTCCTGTTGAATTGATCCCTTTACCATTATGTAATGGCCTTTTTGTCTCTTTTGATCTTTGATGATTTAAAGTCTATTTTATCAGAGATTAGGATTGCAACCCCTGCTTTTTTTGTTTTCCATTTGCTTGGTAGATCTTCCTCCATCCCTTCATTTTGAGCCTATGTATGTCTCTGCATGTGAGATGGGTCTCCTGAATACAGCAGACTGATGGGTCTTGACTCTTTATCCAGTTTGCCAGTCTGTGTCTTTTAATTGGAGCATTTAGTCCATTAACATTTAAGGTTAATATTGTTATGTGTGAACTTGATCCTGCCATTATGATATTAACTGGTTATTTTGCTCGTTAGTTGATGCAGTTTCTTCCTAGTCTTGATGGTCTTTACATTTTGGCATGTTTTTGCAATATCTGGTACCGGTTGTTCCTTTCCATGTTTAGGGCTTCCTTCAGGGTCTCTTGTAAGGCAGGCCTGGTGGTGACGAAATCTCTAAGCTTTTGCTTATCTGTAAAGGATTTTATTTCTCCTTCACTTATGAAACTTAGTTTGGCTGGATATGAAATTCTGGGTTTAAAATTCTTTAAGAACGTTGAATATTGGCCCCCACTCTCTTCTGGCTTGTAGAGTTTCTGCTGAGAGGTCTGCTGTTACTCTGTGGGCTTCCCTTTGTGGGTAACCCGACCTTTCTCTCTGGCTGCCCTTAAGATTTTTTCCTTCATTTCAACTTTGGTGAATCTGGCAATTATGTGTCTTGGAGTTGCTCTTCTCGAGGAGTATCTTTGTGGTGTTCTCTGTATTTCCTGAATTTGAATGTTGGCCTGCCCTACTAGGTTGGGGAAGTTCTCCTGGATGATATCCTGAAGAGTGTTTTCCAACTTGGTTCCATTTTCCCCCTCACTTTCAGGCACCCAATCAGACGTAGATTTGGTCTTTTTACATAATCCCATACTTCTTGCAGGCTTTGTTCATTTCTTTTTCTTCTTTTTTCTTTTGGTTTCTCTTCTCGCTTCATTTCATTCATTTGATCCTCAATCGCTGATACTCTTTCTTCCAGTTGATCAAGTCAGTTACTGAAGCTTGTGGATGTGTCACGTATTTCTCGTGTCATGGTTTTCATCTCTGTCATTTCATTTATGACCTTCTCTGCATTAATTATTCTAGCTATCAATTTTTCCACTCTTTTTTCAAGATTTTTAGTATCTTTGCGCTGGGTACGTAATTCCTCCTTTAGCTCTGAGAAGTTTGATGGACTGAAGCCTTCTTCTCTCATCTCGTCAAAGTCATTCTGTGACCAGCTTTGATCCATTGCTGGCGATGAGCTGCACTCCTTTGCAAGTGGAGATGCGCTCTTATTTCTTGAATTTCCAGCTTTTCTGCCCTGCTTCTTCCCCATCTTCGTGGTTTTATCTGCCTCTGGTCTTTGATGATAGTGGCATACTGATGGGGTTTTGGTATAGGTGTTCTTCCTGTTTGATAGTTTTCAGGACCCTCAGCTGTAGGTCTGTTGGAGATTGCTTGAGGTCCACTCCAGACCCTGTTTGCCTGGGTATCAGCAGCAGAGGTTGCAGAAGATAGAATATTGCTGAGCAGCGAGTGTACCTGTCTCATTCTTACTTTGGAAGCTTCCTCTCAGGGGTGTACTCCACCCTGTGAGGTGTGGGGTGTCAGACTGCCCCTAGTGGGGGATGTCTCTCAGTTAGGCTACTCAGGGGTCAGGGACCCACTTGAGCAGGCAGTCTGTCTGTTCTCAGATCTCAACCTCCGTGTTGGGAGATCCACTGCTCTCTTCAAAGCTGTCAGACAGAGTCGTTCGCGTCTGCAGAGGCGTCTGCGGCTTCCCCTTTTGTTGTTTAGCTGTGCCCTGTCCCCAGAGGTGGAGTCTACAGAGACAGGCAGGTTTCCTTGAGCTGCTGTGAGCTCCACCCAGTTCTAGCTTCCCAGCGGCTTTGTTTACCTACTTAAGCCTCAGCAATGGCTGGCGCCCCTCCCCTAGCCTCGCTGCTGCCTTGCAGTTAGATCGCAGACTGCTGTGCTAGCAATGAGGGAGGCTCCGTGGCTGTGGGACCCTCCCGGCCAGGGGTGGGTATAATCTCCTGGTGTGCCCGTCGGCTTAAATTGCAGTATTGGGGTGGGAATTACCCGATTTTCCAGGTGTTGTGTGTCTCAGTTCCCCTGGCTAGGAAAAGGGATTCCCTTCCCCCTTGCGCTTCCCAGGTGAGGCAATGCCTCACCCTGCTTCAGCTTTCGCTGGTCGGGCTGCAGCAGCTGACTAGCACCAATTGTCCGGCATTCCCCAGTGGGATGACCCCAGTACCTCAGTTGAAAATGCAGAAATCACTGGTCTTCTGGGTCGCTTGCGCTGGGAGTTGGAGACTGGAGCTGTTCCTATTCGGCTATCTTGAGATTAACCTGTTTGTTTGTTTTTTAAGATGAGGAGCCTGAAGTCTGCAATCTATAATCCATATTGACTATGAGTCTGATAATTTGGAATCCTTTAGGCTTGGAAAAGCCAAATTATTTATCTAAAGTGAAATTGGTGCAAGCATAGGAGGGAAGCAGGAAACAGCAAGAAAAAAAAAAGGGTTAAAAATCAAGCCTTTTTCTCAGGATCCTTTCAAGTTCTTAAGCATTCCTGGCCAGACAAAGGGACCCAGTTCTACTGTTCTGATCTTCCTCAAGATAAAGGCTACTCAATTGAGGGCCCTGGGTATGTCCAGGGTATTGAGATGATAGTAAAGACATTGACATTTTCAGACTCAGAGAAATGTCTAGACAGAATCTTAAGCTGTGGATACTAGGCAAGCAATTAACCAGAAGCAAATCGACAGAGCTTAATTTTTAGTATCTGTATTGCCAAAGATATTCCAAACTTGACCCACAAGGTCAGTGACAGTCTGCCCTGCGGCTGTCACCTTTGTCAGGAATTGATGTGACGCTTGGAACACTGCAAAGACAGCAAAAGATGGAGAGTTATAGGGTAGCAGAGCCTGAGCTTTGAGGGATTCTTCTTGAACCACCCTATCTCTGGACTTCCTGTTATGTGAGAAAAAGAAATTGCTTTTTAATCCAATTTCAGGAAGATATAATATTTCATAATTAAAGATACTTTACATGGTATTATTTCATTATGAAAATATGATTTTAATCCTTAGCACTGCCTATAAGTCTCTCAACTCATGCCAAGGGGGCTAAGTTATCTGCTTCAAATGGATATCACTATATCGAAGGCCCCTACCCTTGCTCAGTCCCTCCCATGCCATCTTAACAGCCCAAACTTGATTCTATCAGTTTTTGTGTTCTCTAGTTTGGTAAGTAGAATGACCCTCCCTAAAGAAGTCACCCTAATTTCTGGAACCCATGAATATGATAAGACATTACTCCTGTGATCACATTATCTGGATGGTCCTAATCTAATCACATGAGCCCTCAATAGAAGTTTTCTTTCTGGCTATTGGGAGAAGGGGATGTCGGAGAGAGTTGAAGCTTGGGAAGGATTCATCAAGCTGTTCAAGCTTTGAAGATGGCAGAATCCATAAGCCAAGGAACAAGGTTGGCTTCTAGAAGTTCAGAATAATCGCTGGCCAAAAGCTAGCAAGGAAATGGGTACCCAAAGTCCTACAACTGTATGGAAACAAGTTGTATCAGAAACCTGAATAAACTTGTACATGGATTCTCCTCAGAGCCTCCAGACAAGAGCCCTGGCCAGCTGATACCTTGATTTTAGTCTTAGGAGGCCTTAAACTGAATACCTTGCTTGGCTGTTTGACCTATTGGAAGCAGTGAGATAAAAAATATGTATTGTTTTAAGCTACTAAGTCTGTTCGAAATTGTTATGAAACAGTAGAAAAATAATACATCTACCCTTAGGCTCATCTATATTTCTCCTACCTTACATTCTTTTGAAATTGAACTCCTTCATCTGTGTTCCAGAGTTCCTTCTCTTCAGTTATCCTGTCTTTTCACAGTAGAGACGGGGTCTTGCTATGTTGCCCAGGCTGGTTTTGAACTCCTGAGCCGTAGCTATCTTCCCACCTCAGCCTTCCAAATAGCTGGGATTATAGGTGTGTGCCACTGGGCCTGGCTCTTTTTAGTTTTGATCACTACCTTGCATAAACACCTCCCTGAAACCCTAGTACCTCCTTGAACTTAAATTCTGCTCCAACTTTTTGTTTCCCCTTTCTCACTAATCTTCATCACAGTCTTATGAAATAGCTATTATTCTTTTCTCTAGTAGGAGAAATGATTTCTCTGAGGCCATACAATTGCCCATGATTGAACTGAGAATCAAATTCGCTTCTTTCTGGTCAGAGCTCAACGGCTTATTCACCTCCTTTTATTAGTTCTCATGTTATCTTTGTGCTCTTTCTTTCTTTCAGTTAAAACTGAGAGGGATTGGGGAAACTTTTCTTTTGGAGTGATTGACTCATTAAATTTTTATCATAAATTGTTTTACACCGAAGTATAGAATGTGAAGTGTAGAAATGTCTTGCAAATATTTGCATTTTAACTCATTACTTGTAATTCTGAAATGAGTCTTAATTGGTTCCTTTTTTTCCCCACCTGTTTCAAGACATGGTGTGGGCATCAGTAAGTAGACATGGAGATTCTCTTTGGTGCCAGTGTTGTATAGGAAACAATCTTGGCTCCCTTGGCTGCCCACTATTTTATTTGCAATGATTAGGTGGTGAGAATTAGAAGCCAGAAGAGTTAACCCTTGGCCTCTGTGCCTCAATGTAAATCATAGAGAGGCTGGCATAGAATGATGGACTTCTAGGCCCTTGACTTTTCACTTGAGCCCTTTCCCCACCTTCCTTGACTTAATCTCATTTCCATCTTTGTGGGCTTCAAGGCTCCCAGTTGCATATTGGTGACTTTTTGTCACCATTGATATTTTGAAAATAATGGCTGAATGGACCGTAAACTTTCTTATATTGTATCTGCATGCTTCCCTGTATTATTTTCCATCTGTTTTGGGATTTCTCCTTGTTAAAAGTATATCATTGGAATGCACATCATTATTATTTTAGGTAATATTGTATTATTTCAACCTCTAGTAAGTTTTCTTTATAATGGGAGTCATTGCTTTCCCCATTTGCTTGCTCAATTCTATCTAACATTTAAATAATTATTTGTGACCATAGATTGAAATAAGTTTTGGTGATGAAAATTTGAAATATATATTTCAGTGTGTTGCTATTTCAGGACAATTATATATTGCCCCCCGCCCCTCCGCTTTCTAGCCTAAAAGTATTTTTATTACAAAATGGAAAAAATAGAAAAATTATTTGATGAATTTTATTTCTCCTTGTGGGTTAAGCTTTATTTTGCTGACTGGCACAGTCTGTGGTGAATTTTACAGTAACTTTTATTTTTTTCTTTTGCTTCATGTTCTTAACCTGATAGATTTTAAAAGAAAAGGATGAATTGAAAACCCAGATGTATGCAGCATTACAACAAATAGAGAATCTTCGAAAGGAATTGAATGATGTCCTAACAAAGCGTGCCCTTCAGGAGGAGGAGCTTCACTCCAAGGAGGAGAAACTACGTGATATTAAGTCTCATCAAGCTGACCTTGAATTGGAAGTCAAGAATTCCCTGGATACCATCCATAGACTGGAAAGCGAATTGAAAAAGCAGAGTAAGATCCAAAGCCAAATGAAAGTTGAGAAAGCGCATTTGGAGGAAGAAATTGCAGAGCTCAAGAAGAGCCAGGCCCAGGACAAAGCTAAACTTCTTGAGATGCAAGAGTCCATCAAGGACCTGAGTGCCATCCGAGCAGATCTTGCTAATAAATTGGCCGAGGAAGAGAGAGCCAAGAAAGCAGTGCTTAAGGACCTTTCTGACCTCACTGCACAGGCAAAATCCAGGGATGAAGAAACAGCTACAATCATCACACAGTTAAAGCTGGAACGAGATGTGCACCAGAGGGAGCTGAAAGATCTCACATCATCGTTGCAGAGTGTGAAAACAAAACATGAACAGAATATCCAGGAGCTTATGAAGCACTTTAAGAAAGAAAAGAGTGAGGCTGAGAATCATATCAGGACACTGAAGGTACCTCTGCTGAATTATCCTGATGATACTGAAGGAATTTTTCTGGTGGCTCATGAAGTTAATAAAGCGTAAACTTTTAGAGATCATTCTCTATTCCCAAGCACTGAAGGGAAGATAAAACCAACAATAAAGAGGCTTATTCATGCCTGTTCGGCCAGGTTGAAATGAGTTATAACAGCCACCTGGGAGCACCTATTTCAGAGCATTGAAGCCCTTTATAAAGAACGTTTAGTTGTTTGGGGAGTTCAGGAAAGGCAGAGGTGGCAGTAAGTCGTGGACCTGAAACGTGCCCTCATTCAACATTTATGACCTCCTAAAATATAAAAGGCAAAGACTCGTCAAGGCCAGAGAAGCTATAAACACAGTCCTTATTAGTATGGTAACTAAAGTGGATTAGCTTATGGGCTGTGTAAACCCAAGGCTTTTGAGATTTACTCCTTCTTTTCCAAATCAAAGTTGCCTGGGTAAATGCCTAATTGGGATCTTGCATTTGAAGAAATGTTTCTAAGGTCTAGTATTATTAGCATTATCACCATGCAGGGCAATCATTTTATAATATGTTTGTCAGGAGTGTGATAAATCTGTTCCTCTTCCCGTCTTTTTTTTTTTTTTTCCATAACACTTATCATATGATATAGATTCCATATTATTTATTTTTTAATCTCCTTTTATTGAAACGAAGACTCTCTGAGGATAGGGATTTTAGTCTGTTTTGCTTCTAGCTATATCCCCAGTGCCTACAACAGTTTTTTGGAACATTGTAAATATCTATTGAATAGGTGAATGGATGAATGGATAAATCTTCAAAGGTTAATTATTATAATGTTTTTCAAAAGTCTTTGAAATGCAACTACTATTTTCAAAATGCTTATGATGCAAGATGAAATGATATTGAAACAGCTGACATCTGTAAAATGATGTAGCTATTCTATAAGTTCTTCCCCAGTCCTAGATAGCCTTCTGGCATGAAGATTTGGGGTCTTTAGTTGGGGTTGGTGGGTCAGAATGGAGGCTAAAATAGGTAAGAGACCCTAACTATATTTCATTAAACCTAAGACACCTTGTCAGGTGCATCATTGCTGTTATTACTAGATGAATGTCATCCTAAGAAATAAAAATGCTGCCTCCTGCCTATGAAACCATGATATGTCATCAAGTGTAAGAACTCCCAGGTCAGAGATGGTAAAATGTGGAAGATACACATTTTAATTTTGATGAACTATGGAATAGTAATCTTTCAGAGTTGATGAATATATAAACAAAAGTAGAATTAGGGATATGGAGAAGAAGAGCTGATCTTATAGAAAATGAGATATATATTACATGTTGATTGATTGGCTGTGACAATAACACTACTACCAGCAAATAGTTTTTCAACACTTTATGCCAGTCACTGCTCTGAGAACTTTACAAGTGTTAATCATTTAATACCCACCTCCCCCTGCAGATTGTGTGGTATTATTTTCTCCCCGATGAGGAAATTGGGATACAGAAGGTTAAGTAATTTGCCCACGGCCTTAGAGCAGGAGAGTGGTAGGGAAAGGATTTGAACTCAGGTAATTAACTGACTGTGTTCTTAACTGCTTTGCTAGGCTGGAAAAAAGTTTAGACTCAAGGACGGGTAGGTAATGACTGTGGGTGACTAGGTGGATAATGATGCTATTGCCAACATAGAGAATACAGACAGAATAGAAGATTTGAAGAGAACAGTGGCAAATCTAGTTTGTTTTTGTTGTTGTTTTTTAGCAGATTGTGGTAGGGGGAGGAATTTTAAGCTTAACCAAGAAAGTCTAGGTGGAACAGATTAGCACATAATTAGTACGTAATAATTAGTAGGGTCAATAGTTGAGGGAGAAATTGAGATTAGACTGAAATATTTGGGAGCCAGTTAACTCTTGGGTGGTAGTTGATGTCATGGGATTTGGATGAGATTGTGCAGATAATAAAAAGAGGATGAGACTCTCAAACACTAATGTTTGAAGGAAAGAATTTACTAAAAGGGCCTAGCAAATGAAAATAAAAGACCATATGACAGACAGATAGGAAGAGAATCAAAAGAGAATGATATCTTAGAAATCCAGCTAAGACATTTTAAGAAAGTTATAATCAAGAATGATAAATGTGACAGGCAAGCCGAAAGAAGAAGTATAAAAAGCCTTCATTCCATTCAACAGAGGTTGATGGAGAAAGTACATGAGGTGATGTGAGGGGATTTGATAAAAAAATAAGAGTAAATAGCATTCAACAGGAGACAAGGCCTCCTTCCTCTGAAGGATTCGGAGGAAACCAGTAAGACTGGGTAAGTTGGTAGGGATGATCTGGGGAAATTGGTGTGAATCTTGACTGATAGCCTTTCTTCTCTCTGAAGTAGAATAGGACAGCAGTGCAGCAAGAAATTAGGAGCAGTGAAAATGAAAACTGGTATGAAGACTGGTACAAACTGAACGAAACTAGTCTAGGAGCATGTAAAGTACTTCCATGTGGCTAACATTGAAGAACAAAGATTGTGGGCAAAGGAATGAGAAAGTTGAAGGATAAAAATTTGCGGTCAGAGGTTGTTGATTTGGTCAGGAATTCTTATATTGCAGTGCAATCTAAAAGTTTTCAGAGTTAAGGTCTAAGGTGTGGTCATGCAGTGGTTGCTATTGTGCAATGTTGGTGTAGGTAGTTGGGAAAGAACAGGTCAAATAACTTGGAAGCTATCTTATGGGATGGACACTTGGATATTTAAGATATTGTGAAGGCATTAATTGGTCACATGCCAAAAACCACAGTGAAGAGGGTGACTGGTCAGTCAGCTGTTGACAGCAAGGTAGAGGGGGTTGATGAGAAATGGTGTGATGTGAAAGGAAGGCAGGGTTTTTGCATGAGGACAAGCATGTAATGATTTATTGGGAGAAGCTGGCATGGCATAGAGCAATGGTTTGTTTTAAGAAGCTTGCAGTTTTCTTGAGACTGTTGTTGAAACTAGAACCTTCCTTCTCACTAGTACTTATGTCTTATCACCATTATTTTGGTTGTATAATAATCAACACAATGGTCAGGAGTTAGTCATAATTTTTTCAGTTAGAGCACGTTCAGGATCATCTCTATAAGGCCATAATTCTCACATTCAGATATGCATTCTTCAGTGAGAAATAGTAATTGCTTTTGCTCATGGATACATTGGCATATGGACAATATATCATGTACTAGAAAACGGAATGCAGACTGCTAACTTGCAACCTAGCCATACTTCTAAGTAATTTCCCTATTTCCCTCTAGTTCCTTTCTCTACCCACAACCCCTCCCTTTATTCCCCCAGATACTCTCTAATTTCCTTTCCCCAAATATATATCTGAGTGTGTCACTTTCTACTGAAAAACCTTTGTTAGTTATTTACTGTCTCTGTAATAAAGTCTCCACTCCAGCCCAGCCCAGCACCCCCCTTAAAATGATTCTACCTTACTCTTGTACATTATTATTATTATTATTATTATTATTATTATTATTATTATTTTGAGATGGAGTCTTGCTCTGTCACCAGCCTGGAGTGCAGTGGTGTGATCTCAGCTCACTGCAGCCTCTGACTCGCAAGTTCAAGCGATTCTCCTGCCTCAGCCTCCCAAGTAGCTGGGACTACAGGTGTGCACCACCATGCCCAGCTACTTTTTGTATTTTTAGTAGAGATGGGGTTTCACAGTGTTGGCCAGGATGGTTTCCATCTCTTGACCTCATAATCCACCCACCTCAGCCTCCCAAAGTGCTGGGATTGCAGGCATGAGCCACTGTGTCCGGCCCATTCATTACCTTTTATGCTCTCCAACATTCCTCGTACAAATATAGATCACTGTGCATACTTCTGACTGCTCATTCTCTATCTGAATTGGCCTCCTAGTCTGCAGGAAGGAGAATTCTGCCAAATCCTCTAACGCCCAATTTTTTACTTCTTTTATGGATCCGCTGAAGTTGGAATAAATCTCAACTGAGGTGGGGCTAATCTCTTGATCCACTGTGTTTCCATAGGTCTTTATTGGTGCCTCAGGTACAGCACATTTAGGCTGCCTTGTATTTTGGTTTGTTGAGTGTGCATAAGTTTCTAGAGGGACAGGCATTAGATCGAAGCCATTTTGTATCCTCTTATGATTAGCATAATGTCCAGACATACAGAAGATACTCGGTGGATATAAGTTGAAATGTTGAAAAAGGTAGAAATCAGAGCATTTGCTCCTGACTTGCTCTATGATCTGTTTCGTTTGGATTTCTCCATGTAATGTGGGAAAATTGATTTCCTCATTGTTTTTGAGGAAGTGCTTTGAGTTCATTTGTTGTGAGATTAAAACAAAGCTTTACTAAATTCCCTATGTGTAAAGAATTTAGAATTTATAAGCATTCTGTGGATCTTCTGAGTCCTTTGGGCTTTTTTTTTTTTTTTTTTATTTGAAAGATTGAGATCTGGGAGGGGTGTTAAAGCTGTTCCCTAATGTGTGGTATTGAAGTTGCTCTAGAATTGGAAGAATGGCCAGAGATTGTGTGAGCCCAGCAGTTTCCTTTGAAACCAAACAATTTACCCTTAAGGAGCAATCACCACCTCATGCTATTTTATTAATATAGCCATACTTTTTACTTATTTATGTTAATTAAAATGAGTTGATAGCAAAGGCCATCACAGGAGATGTAATATACTGAATCATGCACACAATGGAGTTTTAGACAAATAGCTCTACAAATGTTATATTTCTGTGTTTTTCAGCTTCATTTTAACTTACTACATTTTTGAGTCTAATAAGCTCTGATAAGTCATCCATATTTTCTTCTCTGTACACTTTAGTTCTATTTTTTCCTCCATTTAGAATCACCCCCTCATACCTATTTTTAAATTTAAATTTAAAATGTTTTAATGACATGCTCTGCTATTAATATTTTCAGGGTATTGGTCTATTACCTCATTGCAATTTCAACAAAATCATTTTGTAGAGCCTTTTTTTTTTGGAATCAAAAGATGCAGGATTGGAGTTCTGTGTTTTGCCATTTGCTGACCGTTTGATCTTGGTCAAGTTATTTCACTTGTTTATGCCTCACTGTTAAAATAGGAATAGTAATGTCCTTCTATATCACTGAGTTGTTGTGCACAAACATCAGTTTGTAAATTCTGAAATGAAATATAAATGTAATAAAAACCACAACAATAAGTAAGTTGTTAGTCAGGCTTCCGCATTGGTGTGCTGATAAATATTTGAAAACAAGCTTCTGGTGGGTGGAAAACCCTTGATTTATGGCATTTGCCAAGTTTGGTAGTTCTGAATACCTCTTTCTTGGCTGATTTCAAGCTATGAAATGAGATATCATTGGAGAGGGGTGAAGTTGGGACGAGAAGAGCCAACTGGCTTTTGACAGTGTCTATGAGCTGGCTGCAGCACACTACAGACCTTAGGGGGAATTCTTTGTATTTACCTATGCTTTTGTTAGGACAAAAAAAAAAAGTAAAACCATTCTACTGAAACTTAAAATCGTAATTGAACAATTTTCCTGATGAGAGATTTTATTTTGTAAATTTGTTTTGGGCTGTGAATATAGGATTGCTCATAAAAAATCAATTTCTTTGTTAATTTAATGTGGCATCAGCTCTTAGGTAAATTTTGTGAGGTGAATAAAATATAGATTTTGTCTAAAACTCACAAAACTTCTTTCAGGAAATTGTTTCCATTGATTGTGTTCCTATATACCTAATTAAACTCATATAATAAATTTATAAAAATAAAAGAAACATATTTTAGGCATTAAAACATATATTTCAAACAGATTAAATGTGATTGCTTACAGACTGTTAGCAACTGGTCGGTGTGTTTCATGCATTTCTAGTTTCACCCAGTTGGTTTTTAAAACCTAATGATACTGTACTTTTTGGGAGGCAGTGTGGTGTAGTTGAAAGCATGGACATTAGAAAGAATTCCTGGGTTCAAATCTTGACTCTGCATTTACTCACTGTGTATCTTTGGGAAAGTGATTAGCTTGCTTTTTTTCTTATTATTATTGCAATCAGAGCAATAATGATACCTTATTTCATTCTCACAGGTTGTTGCGAGGATGAAATGAGGAAAACCTGTATACAAAAAGATCTTAGAGCAGTGTCCGCCACATGGTGTTTACATTATTGTTATTTCAAAATTCTTTAAGTTCACATACCTGACAAATCTTTACTGAATTTCCTGTATAGAATAGATTATTCCCAAAGTTTATTTTTTAAAAGCTGATTCTGGTTATACGCTATATAAAGATCAAAAAATAGATATTTAACTACACTACTGATGTTGAAAAAATAACTGCTAAACTTTTTCATATTAAGTTTGTAGTTTCTTGGTTGTTATACTTCGTAATGTTTTTTAGCCCTATAAGAGTAGTATTGATAATGACTTACATAAAAAGTACACAATTATTTCATAGAAACCAGGAGTGAAGTCAAACAGGAATGTTAAGCCCTGTCTATAGACAAGGGAACTTATCAGTTAGTAACATCTCATAGTATTTCCTTTTTGGGACACTTCTCTAATAACTCCTTCCCCTCTGAGCAGAGCTGGTATCTCTTCTTTGAATTTCCAAAATGTCCAGCTTACACCTTTGATAAGCACTTCTCATTCAGTCTTGTCAAATAGATCATTGCATCTGACTCTCTTACTATTCATATCTGTTATCTTTAGCATCTAGTCCAGTATCTACCCCTTCGTAAATGCTTGGTAAATACTGATGAGCGATTGAATAAATGCAGAGAACATTTCCCTTATGTTTATTTTAATTTTTTATATATGAATACTTTGAATGAGCTAAAATCTTGCAGGGTTTTTCCACTGATAAAATGTGTAATGTGTTTGGTGTATGGCTAGTGGACTTTCTCTTTTTTCCTTCTCTTTTTCTCAGGCTGAAAGTTTAGAAGAGAAGAATATGGCTAAAGTTCATCGTGGTCAACTGGATAAGTTGAAATCACAGTGTGACAGACTGACAGAGGAATTAACCCAGAATGAAAATGAGAACAAAAAACTGAAGCTAAAATATCAATGTTTGAAGGATCAACTAGAAGAAAGGGTAAAAATATGAGTGAATTCTAATTTCAAATTCTAATTTCAATTTTAATTTCCTCTAGAACATATTTTATATATTAATAAATGATAATTGTAGTCTTTCACAGGAAAGTTGTTTTGGTGCCCCCCCAAAAAGACAGTGTATTAGAATGCTGTGATTTTTATTCTTTCAACCACCCATTCAGCTTCTAATACATTTGAAGTGTAAAAATTTGATATTGAATTTTTTCTGTGTCTTAAAATAGAAATTTAGAAATGAAGTAGAAAAAAAAGAAGGATGGTTTACTGAGGCTCTACTATAAGTCAGATATTTATGCCAACTGGTTTACCTATGTCTACCCATCATTTAATTCTTACAACTCTTTGGGTTAGTGTCTTAGTCTGTTAGAGCTGCTATAACAGAATGCTATAGACTGGATAGATTAAAAACAACAGATATTTATTTCTCCTGGTTCTGGAGGCTGGGAAATCCAAGATCAAGGTGCTGGCAGAATCAGTGTCTGGTGAGGGCCTGCTTTCTGGTTCACAGATGCTTCTTCTTGCTGTGTCTTCACATAATGGAAGTGGAGAGAGAGCTCTCTGAGGTCTCTTTTATAAGGGCATTAATCGTATTCATAAGGGTTCTACCCTTATGAACTAATCACCTCCGAAATCACCTCCCACCCTTAATTATCATCACATTGGAGATTAGTTTTCAACTATGAATTCTGGGGTACACACATTCAGTCTGTAGTAATTAGGTTTTATTGATCCCTTTTGATCTGTGACAAAACTGAGGTTCAAATTACCTGATGGTTAAGTGTTCACTTATGTGCTAGACACTGTAACTATTAATTCTTATAGTAAGAAGGTTGCAGCTTTGGTACATCCCCACCAGGCTCACTGCTTTCCTTTGAGTAGATGTGTAAAATTATTGACTGACTTCATATATCATGTGTTGGATAGAATAGTAAACATTTTTTGAAGTCACTACTTTTGAGGTTCTCTTGTGGCAAAAAGTCAACTAAGAATAGATAACAGATATTTAAATTTTTCTCTTTCACCCACTTCCTAAAAGGATTTGAAATTGAAGGTAATAGAAGTCAAATGTAAAAAATTGCCATCAAAATATTGTTAATAGGATATGACAGTATATACATGGGCCAAATGAATGCACGTATGTGCTTGATCAGGATTACTAAAATCTATGATGAAAGGAATTAGCACTGGGTGGGCTGTCATAAAACTACTCATAAACTTCTAGGAAGAAACTTTCTTAATGCTTTGCTTACATTTCTGCTTTTTTTGTGTATAAAATGTTGCTACTATTAATATATATAATATATATAATTAATATATAAATATAGATAGTAGTAAAAAATTACATATAAATATAAAATTAAATATATATATAAATTCTCTAGTAATTGGTAAAGTCAAGGAAATGAAATGTAAGTTAGTTAGGAGTTTATGATTAAATGTGCTTATGTTGCTAAATTTAGGCCTACAGTCTTGAAAACAGCTGTCATTTAGTTCTATGTCATGCTTTGTTTTAATTGTGTCTAATGTTCACATGTATTTAATGTATCTATTGCCAGGTTGTAGTTGCTCTGGTGATAATGCTAAATTTTTCACCTTTTTCATAATAAAATTCTAATTTATGAAATTATGAAGTTAGCCAGAAGATTGCATTAATGTGTTTTATATTTCCATAGCTTCATTTAAGAAATAGTGGTGAAAATTTTGATATGTTGAAAATGTCAGCTGGGCATGGTAGCCCATGCCTTTAATCCCAGCACTTTGGGAGGCTGAGGTGGGTGGATCACTTGAGGTTAGGAGTTCGAGACCAGCCTGGCCAACGTGGTGAAGCCCTGTCTCTGCTAAAAATACAAAAATTAGCTGGGTGTGGTGGTGAGCACCTGTAATCCCAGCTATTCAGGTGGCTGAGGCAGGAAAATCACTTGAACCCGGGGGACAGAGGTTGCAGTGAGCCGAGATTGTGCCACTGCATTCCAGCCTAGGCGAGAGAGCAAGACTTCCTCTCAAAAAATTTAAAAAATAAATAAAAATATGAATAAATGCTGCTTCAAAGATTCTATTTATTATATTTCAGGTGCATGTGTTATCACATGTTCATATAAGTAGAGCATTCACTTTAGAACAGAGCTTGAAGAGTTAATGATTTTATTTTAATGTTGCTATGTATTGAGCATCTGCTATGTGGCAGGCATTGTGCTGGATGTTGAGGATAGGACAGAGATAAGATATAGATTTGTTGTTGGCTAACACATAGTGGGATTTTTAAAAATAAAATCTCTTTCAGTTGTTAAAACTATATAGTCAAGTCCTGACAATGGGTGCTAATGCAGAGAAAACATGGTCTCTGTAGCCTAAAATGGTATATAATCTTAAAGATACACACACACACATACACTCATATATATGTAGTTTATATGCTTTCTAATCTTTAATATTTATTTTTCATATACATGATTGCTATGTACTTTAGTTAATTTAGCTGTTTGTGTTGATCCATTTATAGTTAGCTATGAATCAAAATTGTGTTGGATTGAGCCAACTTCAGATAGGGACTTTCTCTTTGAGAGGTAGTATAGCAATAATCATTATGGGCAAAACTTTGAATTCTTTTCTATCTGTGTGGCTTTAGGCAAGTTATTTAAAACTCAAAGCCTCAGTTTTATCATAATTTAAATGGACATAATAATACCTTTATTGGGATTAAGTGTGAGAATGTATGTAAAGTGCTTGGCATGGTGTCTGGTATCTAATAAGATATCAGTTAATGGTAGCTGCCATTATTTTGTTATTGTTATGTTTCCAAATATATGCTGACTACTGGTTCAATCAAGCAGTCAACCAATTGGTGTATATGGAATGACTGCATGCAGTCAGCCTAATGATGTGTTAGTAATTAAAATAATGTGCCTATGATTTACCTAATCATAAAGCCACAGAACTTTGCTGATTGGACGTTTAGAGCCAGACTATGCGGAATCATTTGAAACAGAGGAGGCACACATGTGAAAAGAGCTGGCAGGTTCATCAGCAAGTGATATTGAAGGCACATGTGTTAAGCAAGCCAAACAGGTGGGCACTTTTATAATTATGCTTGATATTTGAAGAGACACATTACACCTTGGTCATATTTCCATCTCCAAGACCATGCATAGAGCCTGACACATAGTAGGTAATTTATATGTAAATTATGGACAAAGAGGTATGTGTGTACATACACACATACACACACACATACATAGATGTATATATGTAAAGAAATATGGATACACATACACACATGTATAAGGTGGCCAGTCTGGGGCAGATAAAAGCAAGAAAACAAAATAAAAATACGTTTTCAATGAAGGAAAACCCAGTGACTAGTAGCCTGAAGATTACAACGTAAACAATGCAATGAATTTGATAAATGAGGCCCTACGAGTTGAAGGGACAGCTCTGCTACAATCAAAAGGGGCGGGCAGGGGTGGGGGGTTGGCTTTCTCATTTGCTTAACAAAGTGGTATTTTTGCATGCCTATCCCCAATGTCAATGTGTGATGTTACTGAGGCTACCAATACCTACAACCTTTTTTTAAAGCCTTGCTATTATTTTGACTGTGTGGTTTTAGATTGTGTTTCTTGTCATATAGTTATTACCTGGTAAGCTAAGAAATATTAAAACTACATCAAAATTCATATAAATCATTAGCACCAGTGGTAGCATTAATCAGTGGTAGAACACTGCCGTTGCTAAATATCCACAGAATAACTGACTTTAGCATATTTTCCTCATGTATTCAGTGGTGATATGTGGTATTAAAATGCATTTTTTCCAACATCTGATTTTGCTTTGTCAAATGTTATTTTTCAGTTTTACATGACAAAGAGAACACGTGTTATGCAACCCACAGATTTTTACGTATTCATTTGGTACTTTATTACGAGATTCTAACCAGGGCAAAAAAGCTACCCTGAAATATTATAGAAAGAATAGTCTCCCATCCATAGTATCATTAAAATTTGTTGTTCCTTTTGTTTACATTTTACAGTGAAATATTCGATTCTTCTTTTGTTTCAGAAGAATCTTATTGATATTAATCTTTTGATTTTCATGACATTTACCTGTTTATTCTATCAGAAATATATTTTTATTAGTTTCACTGGAATCTGCAAATCAACAAGTGTTACTGCATAATTGCATCATTTTTGCTCAGTCAGTGTTAAAGTTTATGTAATGAATTTTTTAAATGCCTGATCTATATATAGATATAATTAAAAAAATATTTGTATGCAAATAGTTATGAGTTTATAAATGACACCAACTATCTTTGTAAAGTCAAGTAGTTTGGTAGTAGATATATTAAAAGAAAGATTGATTTTAATTTTGAACATGTTTGTATATTTTTAAAATAGCTGATACTAAAAATTGACATTATTTTATAAATTATTCTTTTTTTTACCACATTTGTTTTCTTCATCCTTATGTTTTACAAATGTGGCTGTTTTATCAAAGAATATGTAGAATATTTTGTGCAGATGTATTTATATAGAATGAGAAAAATTTATATGCAATGAGAAAAAAAGAAAATAATAGCAATATTATGATATTGTTTTCCTAAGTCTAAGATAAACATCATAAAGACATGTATTTTCCAGTATTAGTGAAGGAATAATTTAATTTTACTGATTATCGGGGGAACCCCACCCCTGATATTCAACGTGGGTTCTTTTCTATTTCCCTAAGCGTCAGTTGGTCTGAGAAATAAAGGGAAAGAGCACAAGAGAGATAAATTTTAAAGCTGGGTGTCTGGGGGAGACATCACATGTTGGCAGGTTCCGTGATGTAAAACCAGCAAGTTTTTATTAGCGATTTTCAAAAGGGAGGGAGTGCATGAATAGGGTGTGGGTCACAGAGATCACATGCTTCAAGGTAATAAAATATCGCAAAGCAAATGGAGGCAGGGCAAGATCACAGGACCACAAGACGGGGTGAAATTAAAATTGCTAATGAAGTTTTGGGCATGCGTTGTCATTGATAACATCTTATCAGGAGACAGGGTTTAAGACCAGACAACCGGGCTGGGCGCGGTGGCTCAAGCCTGTAATCCCAGCACTTTGGGAGGCCGAGACGGGCGGATCACGAGGTCAGGAGTTTGAGACCATCCTGGCTAACACGGTGAAACCCCGTCTCTACTAAAAAAATACAAAAAGCTAGCCGGGCGAGGTGGCTGGCGCCTGTAGTCCCAGCTACTCGGGAGGCTGAGGCAGGAGAATGGCGTAAACCCGGGAGGCGGAGCTTGCAGTGAGCTGAGATCCGGCCACTGCACTCCAGCCCGGGTGACAGAGCAAGACTCTGTCTCAAAAAAAAAAAAAAAAAAAAAAAAAAAAAAAAAAAAAAAAAGACCAGACAACCGGTCTGACCAAAATTTATTAGGCGGGAATTTCCTCGTCCCAATAAGCCTGGGAGTGCTACGGGTGACTGGGCCTTATTTCATCCCTTTGCCTTCAACCATAAAAGACAGCCACCCCCACAGTGGCCATTTTAGAGGCCTACCCTCAGAGGCTCATTCCCTTTCTCAGGGATGTTCCTTGCTGAGAAAAAGAATTCAGCGATATTTCTCCTATTTGCTTTTGAAAGATGAGAAATATGGCTCTGTTCCGCCTGGCTCACCGGCAGTCAGAGTTTAAGGTTATCTCCCTTGTTCCCTGAACATTGCTGTTATCCTGTTCTTTTTTCAAGGTGCCCAGATTTCATATTGTTCAAGCACACATGCTCTACAATTTGTGCAGTTAACGCAATCATCATAGGGTCGTGAGGCGCCATACATCCTCCTCAGCTTACGAAGATGACGGGATTAAGAGATTAAAGACAGGCATAGGAAATCACAAGGGTATTGATTGGGGAAGTGATAAGTGATTTACTTTATGCGACCACCAGAGCTGGCGCCAGAGAAAAAAGCAAGTAGACAAGATAAAAAGGAAACTTTATTACGTAGCCAATGTAAAGAAAGAGGAGGCGAGGTTCACTGGTCTCCGGCGGCGGAGGCTGAGGAAGTCGCTCCGGCATTCTTGGGCGAGGTTCCTAGGTCCGCGTCTGAGGAGGGGCTGAGGAAGTTCGCACCGCACGCCTGCCAGGAGCGGCTTTTATGTCTTGGGCCTGGGAGTGGGAGGGTGGTAGGCGGGATGCGAGCGGGTCGAGGGCCCTGCAGTGGGCGCGGCCAGGTAGGTTTCGGTTTCCTCGGTCGGACGTCATGCTGCACCTGCGCAGTTGATCTGTGCCTTCCCTGGGCGCGGGAAAGTTGATGATGAAGAACCCGGAAGTATGCCATCTTAGTCACCTGTGTTCTTTGTTTCCCTCTCCCTCCGTCCAGACAATAAGTATCCATGAAATCTCCACAATTTATATTCAGAGATTGCAGTACAGACAGGTGTAATAAATTATAAAAGTATTAATTTGGGGAACTAATAAATGTCCATGAAATCTTCACAATTTATGTTCTTCTGCCGTGGCTTCAGCCAGTCCCTCCATTTGGGGTCCCTGACTTCCCAGAACAACTGATGGTTTTCATTTTATATATACAAGAATCTGAGAAATTATCTACTTGGATATTCTAGGCAGAATTATGAGAATATGCTTCTTGTTACTAGGTACCCAAACCTGGAGGAAGTCTGAGATACCTGCCACCCTCATTTTACTTTTCTCCTTTAATCCACCCATAATCACCTCCGTACATGGAGCTTCCTCTGTTACAAAAGATGCTGTCTTATGCCTTTAGTTAGCTAGCCTTGACAATGTTGTGAGATTCTTCATGAGTTTTTCAGGTTTTCTGCCCCTGAAAAATCTTTGGATTAGCTTTTGTTTAACAAGCATTTTCTCAGAGTTTACACAGTAGCATTGAACTACTGAGGCAAAGCTGGTAATGAGAGGAGAGAGTTCCCTAACCCCCCTTGCAGGACATGTGACAGGGGTGTGGCTTGTCTGTTGGGCTGCCATGTGCACTGAAACCTCTTAACGGGAGGTGGAGCCCACAGACAGGCAGGTGGAGGAGTTGGGGCAAGTACCTCTGGGATCCAGCCCCACAGCAGCATCCAGGGGTGGGTGTCTGTGACTCCCGAGGCCCTAGTAGGCAGGTGTCACAGTGCACTCTTTTAGCCTTGCCATCTGCAGATGACTTAAGTGTTAAACAGCTCAGCGCTCTCTTGGTACCCAGGTTCTGTCTGGCATACAGGAAGACTCAATTCACGCATGGACTTGAAGGAAGATGCAGGGTTTTATTGAGTGGTGGAGGTGGCTGTCAGCAGGATGCATGGGGAGCTGGAAGGGGGATGGGGTGGGAAGATGATCTTCCCCTAGAATTTGACCATCTGGCAGCCGATCTTTCCAATCATTCCTGGTGTAACTCCTGTCCATGTTCAGATGCTCCTTCTCTTTTGTCTGTCACACCATTCTTCTGCCCTTCTGTTCATCTTCTTTTCTGCTCATGGAGCCAGGGGTTTGAGGTTTATATGGGTACCGGATAGAGGGATGGGTGGGCCAAAAGGCAACTTTTGGGCACCAAAACAGGAATTTTTGTTCTCATTTAGGGCCATGGGTTTCCAGCCTAGAGGGTGCGGCCTTTTCTAGGCAGCTGCCCTCTTCTACCCTGTATTTCCTTATGTACTGTCCATATCAGTAATTCCCAAAAGCATTTGGTATCAGTGTTAAAGTTTATAAGAATTTTAAACAGAAGGTCAGCTTAAACATAATCTTAAACAGAAGGTCAGCTCCCAATACCTTGTTTTATAGATGAGGATCTGGCCCAAAGAGTTAACTGACTTACCCAAGAGCTCCCAGCTATCCTTGGGTAGAAATGGAAATAGGACTCAGGGTTACCAGTCCCATTCTTTCCATTGATCAGAATCAGTAAGAACTGTTTCTGGCCAGTGTTAATTGGAGACACTCAGCTATCTCATTTAATACTTATTTCAATAGCTATGCTTAGTTCTCTTTAGAGGACCTTATTTTCTGCTGTTAATTCTTTCAGAAGATGAGAAGAACTTCAATGAAACAATTAAGAGATACTTTAGGACCACAAATTATGAGACATCTAAGGCTATAGCAATTTGTAGGAACTTGTGTTGAGTAGATCAGGATGCATAGAAATGCATTTTTGTTCCTTCCCATGAAAAGGTTTAAGTCATCTATAAAGTGACACCTAGTCACATTTTAAAGCTATCATTATGTTGGATAAAAACGCTTGAAATCATTTTCTTATACAACATACAGATCTTTTAAAAAATGGTAATTATAATTCACATTTGCAAGCATACTTATGGTGCCCATTTTTACAGATGGTAGAAACAGAAGTTGAGAGAATATAGTGACTTACTCAACACTGCATAGAAACATGGTAGAAACAGGATATGAGCATACCGTCCTTGTATTCTTCTCCTTTACTTATTGCCGGCAAAATGACTCTCATTTGTGTCTTTTCATTGAACTCTTACCATTGAATTTAAATTTAGGGTTATTGTATTCAACAAATTACCATATACTCTTTTATTTTTTAGTCTGACAAATATTGGAATGTGAGTCATCAATGATTTTGTTAGAAAAATCTAATTAAAACCTGAACTTTCCACATAAAAGATATCTGTGAGAGGAAAAAGTGAATCAGTGTTTTTAAACTTTGTGTTTCAGTTCTAATTTAACCATCTGTTTAGGATTGCTATTTTTTGATAATGGGGGAAAAATATATATAATTGTCAGATGTCTGTTCTATGAAGTATTCACTACTTTGCAAAGTCACATTGTCACATTTTTGGCTAAGAGGTATTTGATGGTAGCAGACAGAATTTTCTGACTTCAGATTTTTCTAGAGAAATCAGAAAAATAGAAGCAAATTAGCTGTTGACTCCTAGCATTTACTTTAATGTTTACACTTTAGGCCATTTTTAGGCAGATTGTGGTCTTTTTTTTTTTTTTTCTTGGTGCTACAGCTATTTTAAGTTGTGTGAGTAGAATAAAGTTCTAGTTACCACACATTAATTTAGAAGCAAATTTAAACCAGATACTCTAAGTAAACACTACTAGGATGTTATGAGTAATTTCCTGTTAGATTCCCATCTTCTTAATAAAAACAATAATAAAAATAATAAAATGGTTGAAGGCAAATGATACATTTGTAGGAGTTTTCATTTAAAGTATGTTTAATTGAATCACATGTAGCCATTAAGCCCAGAGTAGTCCTTGACTTTTCCAGAGAATAGGCTGAAATAACAGAGTGCTTCCCATTTATGAAACATAATGTCAGATGTTAGGAAAACAGTTTGGAATGCAGAAATGAAGTGAATATACAATGGAAAGGGAGAGGATGCATTTATATGTCCAGTTGTGGCAAAGAGAAGGGAAAAAAATAAAGGTGGATAGAAGTACTTCCAGTTTCTACTTTCTGAATTAGAACACAGCTATGATAAAGCCATTTTGAAATTATTCAATGGGCAATTACTTTACTACCAACTATTTACAATCAAAGAGGTTGATTTTAAGTGAATTCCAGGAGTAAAGTCAAAGTTTACCAATTGTACCCACCCCTGACTTGGACTTGATTGAGAGGCCTGCCATTAAATCCTTAACTCACTGTGGGGTTGGTAACTACAAGGTTCTAGAGGAGAAAGCAAACATGTTCTGCACTTTCCATTAAAATCCTTTACTATTAGCTTGATTTCATTTACTTCCACAGTTGTGAGTGATCCCCGTAGGCTAAATAATGGTGTATACCATTGGTTGAGGTGTAAAAAGCCAACGGAATAGGCAACATGAAAGTTCTGTATCACCTCTGTTTCAGTGCTTTGCTTCCAGTTAAGCAGTCTTAGCTGGCCTTTGTTGATCCTAAAAGGGAACATAAAGCAAATGTCTGGGTTTGTTTTCATTGAGTTTTTCTTTAATCAGCATTTAAATTGGTTATTGACTCAATTCATTTTGTTGTTTAAATGTTGAACAAGCAATATTCAATGAATTTTAGAAAAAATACCTAGGAGGTGCTTGTTATATACAGGTTATTTTATTTGGACATTATTTTTAAGTGTAAAAAATATTCTTTCATAAGAATAAATGCAAGCTTCAGTATCCTTTAAGAAAAAAAAGGGGAGAGGAAGAAATCTTGGTGGTTATTAAAGATACTGTAACTTTATAAACATTTCTCTTAAGATGAATGATAATTTTTTTCTTTGGAAAATTAAACAATGTTCGTTCCAGATGCATAATTTGAAACTCTAGTTGTTTGTTCCCTTGTCCATATTTCATTTCAGAAATAGAAATGCATCAAAAGTGGCTGATTTTAAAATTATGGATGTTATTTCTATTTCCAGGCATTTGTCTTGAGAGAAATATGTAATAAGAATAAAACTTAATGAATGCATAAAGTATCATTTAGAAGGTATTTGTTATTTCAACTTTGAATATTAATTTCTAGGAGTGTATCCAATACATATCCTAACACGTTTTGATTATGCTGTTAATCATCTTTGTATTGCTCAATACTTTCCTAGAAAAAGACACTGAAAAGCCTGAGGCAGAATAATTTCTTTAAATGTGGTTAAAAGTTTGAATTAGAATTTCCAGTTTTTTGATTCTGGTTAATGGAAACAAACCTTTGTAAGCCTGCCTAAGACCAGGTTATAGATTGGAAAGCCCTTCACACCCAAGTTTTAACCTGCATCAAGTCTTAAAGCCAGTGTTTCAATATGCCATCCCTTTTTTCTATTAGCTCCATTGTTTTACTAAGGCTCTTGCATACTCTTAACATGCTATTAATCATAACTTTTTCCGCTCTTTTGGAGGAAGTAGTATAAAGCAATCCTCTGCTTATCAGAGGAGAAGGAAGAGAGTGTATCTAACCCACAAAATGGTAGTATTTTTGTTTTAGAAACCAATCTTGGAGTAGAAATCACAGTGTTCCTTTGCTTGTTAAATACATGTAAGAACCAGCTCATTCTCTCACACATGGACCCATATTTAGTTCATCAGCCAGTCTTACTGACTCTACTTTAAAATTGTTTCTGCATCTGAATACTTCTTACCACTTCCAGGGTTCTCATTATTGTGATATCATCTTGTCTTGATAGTTACAATAGCCTGATACTGACAAGATGATTGTCCTCAATGAATTAAATAATTAACTGTGGCAACAAAAGAAAACTAACTTAGTGTAGCACAAGAAATTATTTGAGTTCAGAGATTAATTTTTTTGAACACTGTGATTTTTAAAAATTGTTATATTGTTAGTTGTATGCTTGACACATTTAATATGCTCAAAAAATGCTTGTCAGTGAGTAGAACATAAACGCTTATTTATGTTTCAGCAAGATTTATCAAATGACTGCTATGTGAGACAGTCTAGTAGGGGCCGGGATATTTAAATAAAGAAGAATAAGATCTTCACATTAGAGGTACTCACAGTCTGATGAGGAGAGGCATAGAAGACACGTAGAGTAGTGAGTGGCAGAGTAGAAATTTTTAAAAGAGGTTATAGATTGCAAAACCTTTCATACCCAAGTATTAACCTGCATCAATCATATAGCCAGTGATTCCATTTGCCATTCCTTTTTTCTTTTAGCTCTATTGTTTTACTAAGGCTCTTGCATGCTCTTAATGCACTATTAATCATGACTTCTTATGGTAGCACAGAGAAGGGGCACCTAATATTCCTGTGCAAGAACTCAGGTAATCTTTCATTGTTATAACAACAGTGTGGGTGAGGAAGGAGGGGTGTTAGACTTTTATAATGAGTTGGGAATTCACCTTCCTTTTCCTGTATATTCCTGAGAAGAGTTGGTTTCCCAGAGGGCAAATGATATATGTAGGGTAAATCCATGGAGATTTTTCAAACTCATCTGAACTCTTGATTTTAGAGTTATTTTTGCTTTGCCTTTTTTATTTTTTGATATCAGTCTGGATATTTCATATATAGACAAATTTTGAGTTTAAGGAGCTCTCTATATGTAAAAATCTAGTTTTAAGAAATAAGCTTGAAAAAAGTGATTATGTGACCAGCACTTGATGTGTTATTTTTTCTTATTTTGGCCATTTTGTAAGACAGTTGAAACTGCTGTGTGGTAATTTTCCAGCTTAAATTATTTCCAAGTTTCCTATAGTATCCATTGCAGATATCTTCTTTTTTAGTTGCCCTTGTAGTTTCTGCCCTGGGTGACATTTCATGCTGTATCCTAACTTCTTTGCAGCTGAGTCAACTGATGGTGTAAGAATGTGAACCTTCTTTAGAGAGTCAGATAAATGGCTTCCAGACAGATCCAATTTTTGTTCACGATTGTTTCATAATTTCCCTTGTAATGCTAGTGTCCTGGATTTAAAGCTTAGACATAACAGTTATCTTGAGTTATGAAAATATTCTTCCTCAAAACTTTTTAGGGGATGTGTGCATGTTGGTAATTTCAACATGCTGTATTTCCAGTAACTTTGCTTACATTGCATTAGTTTTTATTTCAGCTTTTAATATTATTTGATTTCTCTCTTTCTCTACCTTTTATCCTCTCTCCCCCTACCCTTTGTTGATGTATGTAAAGATGGCCTTGGGACTGAAATATTGTCACACTTGTTGACTCAAGTTAGTTTTCAGTGAAGGAAAACTATTACCTTTGTAAATTAATGATTTATTTAGTCACGTCAGTGTACTTTATTTAACGTAATATTTCTGTTTAAGGTGTTGGATGAACCGTTTTTACTTCATGTAATAGCCATATTGTAAATAAAGTGGCATTTCTGGAACTCTTAAGACATTGAAGAAATCTCATAACCTTTTACCAAAGAGCTACTATTTTGGACGTGTTCTTGTGTTATTGAAACTTTTATATTTCTGATAAGATCTGGCTCCTTATAATCTTTAAAGCCTCTAGGAAAGTGAATGCACTGAGTTGTAAAGAGCATGCTGAAACATAAATCTGTAATTACAACAGCATTTCTTATCTTTTGAATTATAGGACAGTTCATCAAACCAGTCAACAGAGTGTATGTGTGTGTTTATCATGAGATTGTCAGCAGTTTTATTTTATGTTTTCTTTATACTTAAGTGTCAACAATATGAGACTTTCTTGTCCTAAAATAGAAGCTTCATAAAACCTTTCCTGTCTTGATGGTGGAAGTGTACCTTGTTCAGTGTGTGATTAGCACACTTTTGAAAATTGGACTCAAGCAGATTTTATGTGTACACAGGTACTTCTTCAGCACAGATGGATAGCCCTTTTAAAAGTTTGGGATATTATGCACGTTGAGTGTGCCTTTGATTTTGTGGTCTATTCTGAATATGTCAATATGTCATATATTTTCATTTATAATAAGGCTCATTCAGTATTTAATTTTGGATTTCTCCTTTCTACTTTAGGTCATTAGTCCTCACATAACCTGCTGAAAACTTTTCTGAATTTTTCACATTGTTTTTCTAAATTCTTTTGTTAAGGCCTTGACCTTGCTGGCATTTTAAGAGAGAATACTAATGAGGGCATCAGGTTATGGGGTTGTATTTAATAAATTCTTTCACTTTAGTCAAGTTACGTAGTCTGTCTCAGCTTTGGTTACCTAAAATGTAAAATTAGGGGTTGGTTTATTCTCTGAGGTTCTTTCTCAAACTCAGCCATTATCTAGGATATCTTTCTTCTTGGATCTCATAGACTGCAGTAGTCGGCTTTATTTTTCATCCTCCCTACCCTCCAAAAGAAGTTACCTACATTCCCTAGCTCCAGGCATCTGTGTCCGTTCACCCTGAATCACTGAAGTTAGATTGTGTCTTCCATATTTCTAATCATTCTTGAAAATACCACATTTTGCCTCTGGTTTTCTAGAAATTTGGTAGCCTTTTGTTAATCTTGTAGAATCAGGGGATATTGACTCCTCTGAATTGACTAGAAGACCAGGGAATAGCCTTAATAGTGCCTAAATGTTATCATCTTCCCTTTCTTATTTGAATGCCTCTAAATCTAACAGGATGCTTGGATTAACTTCAGCCAATTTCCAACCCCAACCTTCCCCCAGAATTAGCTGTGATTGCTTAGTCAGCACATCTGTTTCTAAAACATGAAACTGGGAGAAAGCGCTAATTCATTGGGTACCATAATTAGTGTTCAAATAAATATGCCCAAACCAGACAAATAGGGCAAAAGTAATGACATTTCGTGCAAGTATTTGTTGACTCTATGAGAGTAGGAGCCTACCTGTCTGTGTCATTTACTCTATCTCCACACTTGGTCTTAGCCAAAAAGCTGAGAGGCAATCACTTACTCCATCTCTAGTGGACACGAGCATGTCTTTTTTTTTTTTTTTTTGAGACGGAGTCTTGCTCTGTCACCCAGGCTGGATTGCAGTGGTGCGATCTCAGCTCACTGCAAACTCCGTAAATTCAGTCTCTTTAGAAAACATAGAAAATTTCATTATCCACTTCACTGTCCTGTGTGGGACAGTTGTATGTTATGTCCAAGCTCTCTTTGAAGTAAAAGTTGTGGGACTACAGCTTTTGGGGTCACACCATTCTCCTGCCTCAGCTTCCCAAGTAGCTGGGACTACAGCCACCACACCTGGCTAATTTTTTGTATTTTTAGTAGAGACAGGGTTTCACTGTGTTAGCCAGGGTGGTCTCAATCTCCTAACCTTGTGATCTGCCCGCCTCGGCCTCCCAAAGTGCTGGGATTACAGGCATGAGCCACCGTGCCCAGCCGAGACTGTCTTCTCTGGAGTAGAACTTATGTAAGTATTTGTTGGATGAGGGAATGAATGAATGAATGAAATTGTAACTGCTGAAGTATGGTCTGGAAGAGCTTACTTAACTCTTGGATTTAGGGTATTGGAGTACATGCAGACTCTGGAACCTAATCAAATAAAAAACAGGGGAAAAGAACAGAAATCTTAACCTGGAAGTTTAGAAGGCTTAGTGGGGGAGGAGGATATGTTTCTTTAGTTTAATTGTTGCATATAGCTTGGACACTGATGGAGAGAGTTTACAGCTTTGTCAGGTACTCTTTTTCTGGACACTTGTGTTCATTTAGTGGTTGGATGACTCAACTGTCAAAAATGCCAAAAAAGGGAATCCTGAAGGAGCAAGTAGTTGAATTTACTGATCTTTAAGATTCATGTGAGCTCATAGTCCTACAGCTTTTACTTCAAAGAGAGCTTGGACATAGCATACAACTGTCCCACAGAGGATAATGAAGTGGATAATGAAATTTTCTATGTTTTTTAAAGAGACTGAACTTATAGAGGTTTTTCTGACAATATCAACATTCTCAGGAATATCAAAAGATTGAAATAATCTTGTCTTCTTATTAATAAGAGTCAAGTAATGGAGACCACAGAAAAGTAGTAGTGGATGAAAGAGAGTTGGCTTTGAGGGAAGTGAGAAAAGAAAGATCAATTATAACATTATTTTGAATTGCTTAAAATATGGGCAGTCTTCTAATACCCTGATAGGGTATTTATTTTCTTTATTACTTTCAGACTGTGAAAATACTGCACCATCAGGAGGCCCTATGTATGTGTGGGGAAAAACCTCCTAGCACACCTCAGTAGCCTCCAAGGTTATAAGCTGTGCATGGTAATTGATGAAATCATCTTTAATGTATTGAATTTGAGTCTTCAAAAAATGTTTAAATCATTTATTCAGCAAAGTGGAGGAGTTTAAAGATGATTACAAGCATGCTTTGTGGACTCCTGAAATTAGCAGTTTATTTGGGGAGATAGGTGCACAAGCAAATAATTATACTACAATTTGAAAAAAATTAAAAATTATGATATACCTAATATACCAGGGGAACGATTTGCTTCGGGAGTTCAGGAAGAAAGGACGCAGCATCTTAAAGGATAAATTTTGAAGGATAAGAAAGTATAGGTGGTAGATACACAGGAACACTAGGGAGGCAAATATCACCTAGAGACTTAGTAATAATGTTGCTTTCTAATGAGTAAATGATACAATTATGAAATACTCTTCAGTGCTGGGATGTTAATTTTTCAGAAAACTAGATGTGAGCAAGACTTGGGAAAATATTAAATCTGAAGAAATTATGTATTAATATCAATCGGTAGGGAGAGTTTGGAGAGAAACTCAATGTAGGAAAACAAGAAAGTTAGGGAGATATACCTCAATACCCTCGATGCAAACACTACCTAGAAGAATGGAGATCCTGTTATTGTGGTTTGTAAATTCCTCATGTGTGGTGAACATGCTGGACTTCCATTAGCAGGATGCCATTTAAACATTGTTTCATAAAACAAACTCCCCTTGCTCTAATTTCCTATTCATTAACCTATAGTCTGATTATAAGTTTCCCTTCCCATCTAGATCTGTCTGTAGGGAGAACATGTACTGGTTATGCTGACATGTACATTCTGATTCATATGGTAGTTATGGTTCTCATCGTAAATGAATGACATTTAGTGGCTTTCTAGTTCATACACATTAATCTCTTGTGAGCTTAATGTTACTCTGCTGTTGAAAGTACCACTCTGAGTACCAAAAAGAAATTCCAGTTCCTAGTTTTACAAAGCTGAGATCCAGACCCGGATGATGGACTAAGATGAACTCCTTGAGATAAATGTCTCTTCTCTACTAGCCCCATTTTGAAGTAGCACAACTTTAAGCAGGGTTGTACAAGTCAGATGTGGTCTGGGGAGACACATGTAGGTGGATTTAAGATGCTGTAAGTAATCGAATTCCGAGAGAGTGGAAAGGAGGAAGGTGAGGCAAGAGAGAAGTGCAGAAGATAGATTATGAAAGGGTCTGTCCTTTCTGGCAGAGGATGTTTCATTTGTTTTTAAAGTAAGTTGAATTGAAAGGAAATATCATGTATGTTTCTTTTAGTAAAGTATCATTCTAGCTTAAATGATTAATTCTTAATGAGTGGATCTCCTTGTTATTTTCTTTTCAATTCAGGTTGGGTTTGTTGCTCACATAATTTTCCTGGTTTTGTTGTATTTAGCAGGCCAGTTGAAGATGATTAGGTTACAGTGTGATGACTGAAGGTGTTATTGTTAGCCATCATGGATTTGGTCCACCATTTAGACATACAGTTCTAGTGATTTCGTTATTTTATTACAAGCCCTATGATTTGCAGTTTCTCGAGTAATGTAACTGTATAATCATAATGATTTAGAATTGTTTTTGCCTAGAGTGGGTCCCCAAGTCCTTGTAATCTCTTAAAGGGCTCCTTAGAAACCCCTTTTCATTAAGTATACAATGACAAGATGAAAAGTACCTTCATCTTTCTCTTACCAGATTTTCATGACTCAGAAGCATTTATGTGGTATAATTGCATTTGAAAACTTAGAATTTTTCTGAAACTATATTTTGATGAGATAAAGGTGGTAACACTTATTTTTTTCCTCAAATGAAGAAACTAGCATCATATTTAGCAGTTTATATTTTCTGGTGTTTTGCTAATATTCAGTGAAAGCTTGAAGTCAGTGTCTGACATCAGTTTTTACTCTCATTCATTAGTGAGAATATGTTATTAAAATGGCAAAAGTTTCTTTTTTCTATTTCTTTTTTTCTTTTGGTTAGGGAATTACAATTTTGTTTGCCAAATATCTGCTCACCAGTTCCCAAACTGCCCTACAATGGAACTCTACAATTTTACCTCAGTTAATGAGTAGATTAAAGTGTTTTATTTTGGTAAAGTAAGGGGACTGATGGAATCAGATTTCTTTTCTAATCCACTTCTAGTTGGTTGAACAGATATTACAAGTATTTCTTGCCTCCACTTAATAGTAATCACCTTGTTTAATTTCTTGTCAATGCCTTAGGAAAAACATATAAGCATTGAAGAAGAGCACTTAAGGAGGACCGAAGAGGCCAGATTGCAGCTCAAGGATCAACTTCTTTGCTTGGAGACTGAACAGGAATCCATTCTTGGTGTGATAGGAAAGGAAATTGATGCAGCTTGTAAAACATTCTCCAAGGACTCAATGGAGAAATTAAAAGTAATTATGAATTCTCATTGTGCCTTATATTTTCAGTTAGTTTCCTAATATATAATTATAGTAGGATTTTAATGTATGGTAGTCAGATTATTATCATGGAAAATTCTATAAAACAAAATAACATTTTGCAAGGCACTGGATCTGTTGCACAGTTGTAGTGAGAGAATGAATGGTATTCTTTCATTGAATTGCCGTGTCCCACTCTGTAAAAAAAAAAAAAAGAAAAAAGCCTTATAAGAGAGGTATCTCTTGGAGTCAAGAGGCCTGGAATTTGAGTTTTCACTATCACAGGCTATTTTTGTTGTTGTTAGCATATTACCGGCTAACATTTATTGAGTACTCTTGTATAGTTACTGTAGTAGGCATGGTGCTTTAGTCTCTCCATTATCCTCTGAAACAACCCTATCTTTTCGTTACTCTGATTAAACCCACTTAAGAGAAAAGGAGGTTTGGACGGTTTAAGTAACTTGCTCTTGGCTGTACATCTGGTTAAATGCTAAACTAGGACTTCAAACCTATGGAGTCTAATGCTGGAACCTAATTAATAACCACTATGTTATCTGCCTTCCCTATTTAAACCGACTGTATTTAATGTAGTTTTTCTATTTTAACAAATGGAATACTGCTACCCAATTTAGAGTCATAGTAAAATGATAAATAAAAACAGAAGTGATCATGGATGCTCTGAATTCCTTGCAGGTAAGCACTTCTGTCAGCTGTTGGTTATGCTGCTATTTTACATACAGAGAGCATTACATTGCTTTGATATGTGTAACCATAATACATTACAGTTTAGCATCATTTACCCCTCTATTTACTGCATTGGGTGATATGATGGCACTCACATTTTGATATTATACTGAAATGATTTTTATTTTTCAGAAGTTTCTACTATTGATTTTGACATTTATTTGTCTTTTTCCTCTTCTAGAATGACATTCCTTTCTCATACTACTATGTTCCCCTCTTTTTTCTTGCTCTTTCTGCCTTTTCTTCTGTCTTAAATTGTGTTTAAAAGAAAATATAACTGTAATTCTCTTGCAATCAAGTCGTTTTTAGAATTTGTCTTTAATGGAAATATTTTAACTAATAGAATTTGGTAGCGTTGATGGAATTTTTACAATATGTATTCCCATTGACAGTTTTTATTTAAGTTCAAGTGTTAGTTTGAAAGGACTATGGGTCTAATATGAGAAATAATTGGCTTTAGGGGGAAAACTAACTCTTTTAGAGCTATTGTAGGGCCTGTGATGATTCTGACTTATTTTTTTTTTCCTGTCTAATGCTGCTTTTAAATTTAAGACTTGTCATATTTGCATTTATTTAATGAATATGGAGACTTGAAGATCCTAATTTTTATCTCAAAGAAGTATATATTAGCAATGCAATTTGTATCTGTATTTAAATATTTGTAACAGGATGGTTTGTTTTCAATCATGTGGGAAGGTAAAATGGAAACATTAGGATCATGTTGTAAGATATATATACACACACACACATATATATGCACACACATGTATATATACACACTTTGTTATGGGCCATTGCAGGCAAATACATGATGTGCAGATAGCAGATTGCTTAAATATTTTATTTCTTTATGAGTCACAAATTATCCTTCCAAAATATTCCAAAAAGCATCCAATTTTTTATAGGCTTTCAGACATGGAGTGACTGTGGTAATGGGTTTTACACTTCTTCCCCTAGAGAAAGACTAATTCAATCGAAGTCTTGGGTGGAAAATAAATCTAAAAGAAAGGAAATTCAATTAATTTTTTAAGAGGCTACATTTTTTTCACTGTGGACCTCTTTTCATTAGTAACTTCTGTTGTTTTATTGCTATAAACTTGTGAAAAAAATGGGGTGCTCAAGAACATAGCACTCAAGAAACATACTCAAGAAACCACCCGGGGTGTGGTAAAGATAAAATTTATTCTTTGCTTTATAGTTTATAGTTCTAACAGTGTGGAATAAATGTGTAAAATGTTTTCAAAAAAGAAATAATTCCATTTAGTCATTTATTGATTCCTGAAATATTGCTGATGAGATTTTCAGCCATTGTATGTAAAGAGTAACAGTGCTGTGGAATAGATTAGAACATAGATATGTAATAAATGAGTTTGAGAAAAGTTCTGGGAATGTTGATGTTATTTTTAGTTACATTTTTCTTTTTTAAGTCACTGTACTTGTTACTTTTTTAAGTCACTGTATTTGTTGCTTATTCCACTTTAGTTAATGTATGTGTTTGACAGTGAAGGACAGACGTACACTACAATTATAAAACAATTAAGAAAGTGTCTGAATTAAAGATGTATCATTCTCACAGGCCAGTTTTTGATAATTCAAGAGCTCAGGTAAATAGACTAGTTCTGCACTGCACTTATTTTAGTCTCTCTCTTTCCATAACACTTGGTCTGAGTATTCATTCAGTTTTAGAGCACGATGATGATGGGCTTTGGATCAAGACAGGTATAGGTTCACATTGGAAGTCATTGCAAATTTCTAATATATGACCTTGGATAAGTTATGTAAGCTCTTTCCTCTCTAAGAGTTCATGTCCCCAGTTATAAGTTGGCTCATTGAGAAGATAAAGTAAGATAAGATATAGAAGGTGCATATTATAGGGTCAGATATCTTGCACTTAGTAGATACTCAATGTTACCTGTCATTATTTTGTATTGCCTTTTTTGGTAATATGTTCACAAATACATATGGCTTCTCTTTCTTTATGCTTGTAATGACAAATGCCTGTTATAGTGCTTTTTTCATAGTAGACCTTGAAGCCTATTTATTGATAGTGACATCTTGATATGCAGTAACAGTGGTTTATTGTGTTC
Source organism: Rhinopithecus roxellana (assembly GCF_007565055.1). Classification (NCBI taxonomy): domain Eukaryota; kingdom Metazoa; phylum Chordata; class Mammalia; order Primates; family Cercopithecidae; genus Rhinopithecus; species Rhinopithecus roxellana. Next base: position 138,954,647 of record NC_044553.1, on the reverse strand, counting down.
TCTATGCCAGACACTGTGCTGACACCATTTGTTAAATGGTTAAGGCTATCTTCTTCTTCTTCTTCTTTTTTTTTCTGAGACAAAGTCTTGCTCTTATCCCCCTAGACTGGAGTGCAATGGCGCGATCTCTGCTCGCTGCAACCTCCGTGTCGTGGGTTCAAGCAATTTTCCTGCCTCAGCCTTCTGAGTAGCTGGGATTACAGGCATGTGCCACCACGCCCAGCTAATTTTTGTATTTTTAGTAGAGACAGGGTTTCACCATGTTGGCCAGGCTGATCTCGAACTCCTGACCTCAGGCGATCCACCCACCTTGGCCTCCCAAAGTGCTAGAATTACAGGAGTGAACCACCACACCCGCCCGGTTAAGGCTCTCTTCTTAAACATGAAGCTATAGATATTTCTGTAAAGCAAATAATAAAATGTGAACATTACTTGTACTTATTATATCCAATTATCTTTTACTTTGATATTAAACATTAATATTTTTATTAGGCCACAGAAGATTTAATTGACATGTATGACATTCATGAATGAAAAAATAATAAAAGTATATTCTAATCAGTGACAAATGGATGTTTGCAAATATTCAGCAATGTAGTAGAGAATTGGATGAGGAAGAAAATACTGTGAACTTGAGTGATTAGGGAAAATTTCCTTGAAAAGGCAGGGAGGATATGAGATTGGGTGAGATTTAGATAGAAAGGTGGATGAGAGAAAATTGGATATAAGAATACAATATTCATGTATGTGGTACGCAGTAGGCACTCAGTATGCATTCAACATTTGTCTAAATGAGTTAACGAATGATATTCCTGACAAAGAAGCAGTGTTCACACAGCTCAGGAGGTATGGAGGTATTTGAGAATAGGAATAGACTTCTCTTTGTAGAGGGATAAGATATTTTTAAACAGGCAAATTTGAGAAAGAGGTCTTCAAATATATTATTTGTAGCACGGAGTTCAACAAAAGTACAAATTGAGAAAAAAACTTTTGTATTTACAATTATAAAGTCATTGCCAACTTTGAATACAGTTTAGTAATATGACAAAACCAGATGCAAGGAATTTTATAAATGAGTTGGCATGAAGGAAGTCAAAGCAGCTAGTACAGATGAACTATTATTGTAGAATTTTGTTATTATTTTGAAATACAAAGCAATGTTTGCTTGAAGTCATGTCGATGAGTTTGTGTCTATTGACAATCAATGATAAGACAAAATGGCCCTTTTAGTATTAAATTAAAGAAGGATAAATGAGAGAAAGGATTGTTTGCATGTAATCACATATAACCCTCTTTGAAATACATTATACAGAACAAGGCTGAAGAAAGGAAACAAAAATGAAGTAACCTGATTTTAATTGAAGCTGTTTGCCATATGGAACTCCGTAGAATCAGCCTCCACAGATCCTAGCAATGATAGCACTTGATAGTTGATTTTTCCATCAAAACATTTATTGCCAAAACATAAATGAATGAATACATACATAAAGAGGCATGTAAATGAATGCTGGTTTGCAACTGGTTGAGTATTTGGGACAAACATTTTTCTTTTCAAATCCTTACATCGGGGAACTAAACTTTTGGATGCTGTGGTGAAGAATTTCGTTTGTATATTTATGTCAGAGAAAAATGTATTTCTGATAGACTCTTTTCTCTTTTGTAGGTTTTTTCATCTGGTCCTGATATACATTATGACCCACATCGCTGGTTAGCAGAAAGCAAGGTAATTAATCATTGAATCCTAAAGTTATTGTAATATTTATGATCTTTAAGCCATCCTATTTGGTTTAGCCATTTATTTTGTCATGTAACTGAACATGTGAAGCTATAATACTTAATTGCAGGGGAGTATATCACTGCAGTCCATTTAGGGAATCTCCGTGTTTCTTATTTTAACATTTAAAAGTTAAATATGTAGGCCTAGAATGAGAGAATAAAGTAAAGTAAAACTATTGAAATATTGAGAACTAGATTATAGATATATGTGAACATTGACAAAGGAACACAGAAGAAGGAAGAGCTAATTCTGTTGTTTGTGCTGGGAGAAAGGTAGGGTATGATACTACCAGCATGTCATAGTCAGCTTCTGGAAAAAAGCAATATTTAAACTTGGCCTTACAAAAATATGTAGCTCTCAAGTTAGTTAGTTATGGGTAGAACAATGACATGAAAATGAGAATATTTGAGTAACTACAGATAATGCCCTGAGATTGGTGAGTAAGACATGGGTGGGAGGTGATGGAAAGATAAGGTTTACCTTTGAAGGTCAACTATGCGTTAGAGAAGCCTCCTAAAACAAAGCTTTCTTAACAAGAAAATAAAAGCATAGTGATTGAACATTGAACTTTAACAACGAACCTGTGTATTTCTAGCCATTTTTGATAGAAACAAATACAAATTTGTATTTATGCCACCTGAATTAGGGAATTTAGAATGTTTTGCTGCCTCAGAATGTTTTGACCAGAAACTTCTGTTGTGCATTAATATTGCATTTCTCATTTTTCTTTTTCTCAACTTCACAATTCTGACAACAAGAGCAATGTACTTAGAATTTTCTTTCAAGTTAAAGTCTTTATCATTTCTGAACAGAAAGCTTTCACTGCTGTAGTTCAGTTAAATTATGAGAGTCAGAGATGACTCTTAATCATAGCTCTTTAATTTGGGAGCTAGTGAGCAGTTTTCTCTTATCATTTAATGGGATTGAACTTCTGATCAGACCAGTTCTAATACTGCATGAGACAACAGTTCCTTCTACAGTATAAACGGGTTGTGATAAAAAATACCACACTGACCGACTGACTAAGGGGGAATTGAATCTATTTACTAGAAAGATGGCTTAGGTTATTGATGGGCTACAATACTGTAATTCCCATGAACTATGACTGGACAGCTCTATAAGTATTGAAGATAAGATCTAAGTCAGAGGAAAGAAAACTATATGGAAAGTAGAATTGCTCTTCAGATAGTCCATTCTGATGTCTTCCAGTATTAGAAGGACCTCTGAGGGCATTCAGTAATTGTTTTCATAAATCTGCCAAGTGAGCTTTGTTCTGTTAGTATTAATTCTAGAAAACAAGGATTGGGTGGGGTTTGCATCACAGTTGCTTTGTTGGCACTGGTGGCATAATAAAAATATGAAGTCCAATTGAGAGTTGGACTATACTTACAGGTAAAATAGCTAATGAATGGTAGTAATAAGAAATTACAGGAAGGAAGAGGGTTGAGATGGTCTGTGTTAGTCAGGGTTCTCTAGAGGGACGGAACTAATGGAATAGATCTATTTATAAAGAGGAGTTTATTAAGTGTTTACTCACACGATCACAAGGTCCCACAATAGGCCATATGTAGGCTGAGGAGCAAGGAGAGCCAGTCCAAGTTACAAAACTGAAAAACTTGGGAGTCTAGTGTTCAAGGGCAGGAAGCATCCAGCACGGGAGAAAAATGTAGGCTGGGAGGCTCGACCATCTCTCTTTTCATGTTTTTCTGCCTGCTTATATTTTAGCCATGCTGGTAACTGATCAGATTGTGCCAACTCAGATTAGCATTGACTCAAATGTTAATCTCCTTGGGCCATACCCTCACAGACACACCCAGGCTCAATACTTTGTATCCTTCAGTCTAATCAATTTGGCACCCGGTATTAATCATCACATGGTCATTAAGGAATGCCAGGTAAGCAGTTTCCATAGATTAGGGGCATGTTTTTGTAATAAGTTCTAACAAGGTATGGTAAGGCCATGTTTTCTTCAGCTTAATGGAATTTACTGAGAAACTACTATGGCTCAGATGCTGTTACATGCTGTGGGCATAAAAATATGAACAAGACAGCCAGGCACAGTGGCTCATGCCTGTAATCCCAGCACTTTGGGAGGCCGAGGTGAGGGGATCACGAGGTCAGGAGATTGAGACCATCCTAGCTAACACGGGGAACCCCTGTCTCTACTAAAAATACAAAAAATTAGCCGGCCATGGTGGCATGCGTCTGTGGTCCCAGCTACTCGGGAGGCTGAGGCAGGCGAATTGCTTGAACCCGGGAGGCAGAGGTTGCAGCGAGCCAAGATCATGCCACTGCACTCCAGCATGGGCGACAGAGCAAGACTCCATCTCATAAAAACAAACAAACAAAAACAAGACATTGTCCTAGTCTTTAGGAAAGACAGACATATATGCAGATAATTTCAGTCTTATAAGTAAGAGCTGTAATAGAAGTATGCAGAAGCTGCCACAGAGGCTGATGTCGCAGATGAATATTGAAACCATCCAGGTAAAGAGCAAAGAGCAAACATGCAAAGAACAAAGTTCTAGGAAAGGCACAGAACAGAAGCAATTTGATGAATGCAAAGAAACCTCAAATGATTTGGCAATAGTAAAATATGAACATATGACACGGAGAATGGCAGGGGATGGGGCTCCAGAGGGATTAGGTTCATCCAGTAGAGCATTATTTGCCATTTTGAGGATCCTGGATTCAGATCTACATTGCATGGAGAATCACAAAGGAGTTTTGTACAGGAGAGTAGCATTGCTTATATTTGTATTTTGGTAGTGAGGTGAAGGGTAGATTAGAGTTGGTAAGATTTGAGGTAGCGAGACCAGTTAAGAAGCTTAGAGTGAGAGTCTGAATTAAGAAAATGGTTCAGACATTCAGAGGAAAGGACAGACTGGAGTGATTTTGTTGACAGCATACATGTGATGAGAGATGTTATATTCTAGGGTGATAGAGAAAGAAATTTCCAGGATTTTCTAGCCAAAGTAGAAGACTCCAGTCAGGGATTAGTACCTGAATAAATGATCATGCAGTCTCCCAGACAGGCAAATTCGTGGCAGTATTGAAAGAGTTTCCACCAGAGAGACTGATAGTCAGAAACTTCTATTTGGACAGGAAGGCCCCAAGAGAAGCAAGGACAAAGACACAGATCACAGTTTTTGTTCACGTCATAGCAAGAAGTGAGAAGTACTAAAGATGTTCACATGGAGACGGTAGGGACAACGTGTCAAATCTAGCGCAGGCCAGCACTCTCAGGATGGACTCCTACTAGAGAGAATCACTGTTGAGTCCACATGTTACATTATTGTTTTGTGACAGAGAATAAAGAAAAGCTGGTATTAGCTGTGCTTCCACATCAGGCAGGATCCTGAGTGCATTGCTGTTCATATAAGAACACATTTAATTCCTGGATCCAGTATTTATTCCCTTAAGAAACAAAAAGGTGAATTTATATACTTTTTTGATGGTGTAAAGCTATACATTTTCTTCTTGGACTTTGCCCCATTGTATTGAAATTCCCCATTTGCTTCTGTTTCTTTAGTCTGTAAATGTTACTAGGGAAGATCTGTGCTTATCCTTTTCCTTATTACATCTTTAGCACTTATCACAATGCCTGGCTAAATGTTCAATAAATATTTTTTAAAGGAGTAATTATATTGGGCATGCTACATTTTCCCAGTTGAGGCACTTCCTCAACTTAAATATTGTAGAAAAATAAATAACAAGCAGATGAGATTTCAGTGAATATATTAATTCCTAAGTACTGGTGTTATTTGATCATAGCTATAAACTCGGAGATTAGATGGGTAAGAAATACACTTCCAAATTTAGGGAGAAGATTTTTTTTATATTGTGTTGTTTGATATCACGCCAAAGAGTTACACTTTTTATAGTATAGTGTATTCTGGGCATTGATAAACATTTGCTTTTCCACACTGTTTTAACTGATGTAGCTTTAGAGATCATGTAGTTTGACTGCCTCGTTTTGTAGATTGAAGAAACTGAGGCCCAAGATGTTTTTAGTTTTACCTAAGCACATAAAGCTAATTAGTTACTGAGAAGAGCTTAGACCTCCGGCCTCAGAACTCTGTTCCATCATTTCTCTCCCTTGGTTGTGTAATCCACACTTGAATATAAACCTTACATCTACAAATATTGTCTTTTTCTTGATGTGGATTTTTTAAAACATTATGTGAGAAGTATTAGGCCCAGTGTACTTAATTCTTGTTGATAGATGTGGATAAATATCTAAAATTTTATCCTTCTGATATAGAATGGAAAATGTTACACTCAGTATCTTGACTGATTTGTTGCAAATATTCTTTAGATTATTTACGTGGAATATATTCAGTTAATTGAGCCAAAGTATATGTACTGCCGTGGAGATTATTTTGCTTTTTTCTTGATTATATTTATAACTTAGTTAAAAGGTGAAGAAAGTATTACTGAAAAAAATCACATATTTTTAGGTTGACTTGTATTTGACCCTTGCATTTCTAATTTAATTCTTGTTTAGGTGGCTGACCATGTTCTAAAAAATTGCCATCCTCTTTATCTCTGGTTCTTATGCGAACGTTTTCTTTCAAAATTGTTTCTAGAGGTTTGGGAAAAGAAGCATAGTAATTAAAGGAGCAAAATTCTGGTTCCTAATATTATTGTTACCTTTATAAGCTATAATCTTTTTATTTAAATTTTCTGTGGTCCTTGATTTTTAGCTTTGAGTCATTTCTTAGTGGCTTTAGTATATTATTACCCTAGGACTCAGTAGAAGAGTCTCACAGATTAAAAAGATCATCTTGGTAGTTTTACAAGATACTTAGGAATATTCTCACCTGATCAGAAGCTATCAACTAAACTACGAAGGATAAAAAAAGTACCATTACCTGGGTGCGGTGGCTCACACCTGTAATCCCAGCACTTTGCGAAGCCGAGGTGGGCAGATGATCTGAGGTTGGGAGTTCGAGAGCAGCCTGACCAACATGGTGAAACCACCATCTCTACTAAAAATACAACAATTAGCTAGATGTGGTAGCTGGAGCCAGTAGTCCCAGCTACTTGGGATGCTGAGGCAGGAGAATCGCTTGAACCCAGGAGGCAAAGGTTATAGTGAACCTAGATTGTGCCATTGCATTCCAGCCTGGGCGGCAGAGTGAGACTCCATCTCAAAAAAAAAAAAAAAAAAAAAAAACAAAAAAAAAAAACAAAGACATATTTACAAATTCATTCTGTATCTTGGTTTATTTAGCAATACTTGTTGATGTAGTTAAATAAATGATTCCATTATGTAATCTGTAAAATACTCCGGTGAGTGGTTAATAGAATGGTTTTTGCTCTGTGATTAATAGCCTTGTCAGCTAATTATTATTGGGAATTGTTAAAGTTATTTCTATATAGTATTCCAAGCTGCTTCCTCAAGATACTTAATGAAGATGTTGGGTATTTATCCAACAAACACAAATTCTCATAATTGATTATTGATTGATTAAATTTCCATAGGTTGATATTTTATTTTGTAGGATTAATAATATATTCTGCATACAGATTCAATTCATAAAAAACATCTAACTATAGTTTATTTTTAATTTTGTTTGACAATGGAATAAAGGCCTCATAAGAATAGACTGAAGCCGTAGGTCATATTATATTAATCTGTTCAAGCTGCCATAACGAAATACCACACAATGAATGACTTAAACAGTAATTTATTTTCTCACAGTTCTGGAGGCTGTAAGTTCAAGATCAAGGTGCCAGGTTTGGTTTCTGGCGAGACCTCTCTTCCTGGCTCATAGATGGCCACCTTCTCTTTGTGTGCTTATGTGACCTTTCTTCTGTGAGGCTGGAAGAGAAAGAGAGTTCTGCTATCTCTTCTTCTTGTAAGGACAGGATTCCTATCAGATAGAGTCCACTGTTATGACCTCATTTAACCTTAATTATCTCCCTAAAGGCCCCTTCTCCAAATACAGTCACACTTGGGATGAGAACTTCAACATTTGAAGTCGGAGGAGACAGAATTCAATCCATAACACATACCAAACCTGACTAATACCTTGTTAGGGATTTTTGTTGTTGTTGTTATTGTTTTGCTTTTTTCACCAGTACCATTAGTATTATTGTTAGGACAAAACAGATTTATTGTTTCTCCATTACCACCTCTTAGTAGTAGCAGTAACCATAGGTAGTAATTACACAAAGGTGAAAGACTAGGATGGAATAGGTGGAAAAGCATTGGAGAAAAGGAAACGTGAAGTGATTTTTAAAATTTGCGATTAAACCACTGGGTTAGAAGAGATTACTGGAGGATTGTGCTGGGACCCATTTTGTTTGGACCACATGGGTTGTTAAAAATTGAATTGGTAGCAAACACTTGAAAAAGCAGACAATTGCATAAATACAATATGGAAGTTTTGTGTGGGAAACATCAGAAGATCTGATTAAAAAGTAGAGTTTCATTCGTATATGGCAGAAAACAGTTGGAAATGAGAACAACCATGGACCTGACCACATTAGCAGGGGCCACTACACTATGGTTTGACATAGTCCCTCCATTCTTTATTCATTTCCAACATGGGGGAAAAGTGTTGCATTTTATCATTATGCTTGCTCTGTTAATTTTCTTAAAGTAGATTTAAGAGAAACAGATACATTTCTGTATTTTCTATCCACTTCTTTTATTGATGTTTTCTATCTTGCGCTTGTAACTACTCACATTTGCCATCTATGGTGCATACCAACCAGATTAAATCCTACTCTATTGTGACTTGTTCCTAGAACAGGTGGTCTTTCTATTGATAGGAGGTTGAAAAACTGTCTTCTTTTTCACTCCTGTGGAGTCTGTGGTCAACTGTAAATGTCGTATCTTTTATCAGTCCGTGTTCATGTTGACATTTTTTAAAATGTATTCCTTCAGGTTTATCTATTTTAAATTTTATCCTGTGTTTATATAGTTCTTTTGTTTGCCAAAGTTGTTTAATTTGTTATCTGCTAAAAGTTGATATTTTGATATAGGCATGCAATGTATAGTGATCATATCATTATAAAAGGGATATCTATCACCTTAAGCACTTGTTTCTTATGTGTTTCAAATATTCCAATTCTATTCTTTTAATTATTTAAAAATGCATGATAAATTATTGTTCATTGTAATCACCCTGTTGTGCTATCAAATACTAGATATTACTCATTCTGTATATACCCATTTAACCATATGCACTGCCTCCCTCTCCCACTACCGTTCCTGGTCTCTGGTAGCCATCGTTCTACTTTCTATCTCAGTGAGTTCAATTGTTTTAAACTTTAGTTCCCAGAAATGAGTGAGACATGTGAAGTTTGTCTTTCTTTGCCTGGCTTATCTCACTTCACATAGTGTCTCAGGTTCCATAAATGTTGTTGCAAATAACAGGATGTCACTCTTTTGTATGGCTGAATAGTAGTCCGTTGTGTATATGCACCACATTTCCACATTTTCTTTATCCATTTGTCTGCTGATGGACAGTTAGGTTGCATCCAAATCTTGGCCGTTGTGATTAGTGCCACAACAAATGTGGGAGCGCAGACATTGCTATCCTGATTTCCTTTCTTTGGGGTATATACTTAGCAATGGGATTGCTGGATTGTATGGTAGCTCTAGTTTTAGTTTTTTGAGGAACCTCCATACTGTTCTCCGAAGTGCTTGGGTTACCAGGTAGAGTCTTTTTTTCTCTTCCCTACTTTCCCTCAAAACAAACACAGTGTTTCTCTCAGTGCTGAACTGGCTGGAGCTGGAGGAGGTTTGAAACAAGCGCCTCTGTGTCCACAACCGCTGGGACTATGCTGGGACAGATCTGAAGCCAGCACAGTACTGAGTCTGTCCCAAGGCTTATGGTGACTATTGTCTGACTACTTCTGATGTTTATTCAAGATCCAGGAGCTCTCTAGACAGCAGATGGTGAAGCCAGCCAGGCTTGTGTGTTTCTCTTCTGGGTGACACGTTTCTTTCTGGCCTAGGCAGAGTTTAGAAATGCTCCCTGGGAGATAGGGCCTGGAGTCAGGAACTTTAGGAGTCTACTTTGTGCTTTATTTTGCTGTGGCTTGAGTTGGTACCCATGTTGCAAGACAAAGTTTCTTTTACTTTTCCCTCTCCTTTCATCAAGGAGAAGGTGTATCTCTTTGTGCCCACCTCAGCTGAGAGTACACAGGGTTACACCTAAAGCCTGTCTCACAGTTTTGTAAATTAGAAACATGGGTATTATGGGTTATATGTCTTGACAATTACTGATTTCTCTCTCTACTTTAACCATAACATGTGAGGAACTACCACATCTCAAAAATGTACACTTTGGTTCTTCCCTTTGTATTTTCACTTGCTTGGAGTATTATAACAAACTCTTGATTTCCAGCCTTCAGCATGTGTTTCATACTCTGTGTAGAAAACACTTTCTAAAGAATAGCCCAATTTGCTGCCTTGATTGTCATAGGAGGATGTTGGTATACTGTCCCATATTTTTCCTGTATCCTCCGTTAGTGCTTCAGCAGAAAATTATAATAGAAAGTACTTATTTTATCTGGCAAAGAGTTGACCCTGTTTCCTGGTTTTCTGTCCTATAGAAGCTTTTTATTGTTCTGTATTCACATGGATGTTTCAACGGGAGTATTGAGAAGTGAAGTAGGCTTTGTTAAATTTCTGCAATCATAATTGGAAGTGCACAGCCCAATTTAATTTTCAGACTTCCTACATTTAGCCAATGACATCCAGACAAGACAGAGGCCTATAGATTCCATAGCATGTACTAAAGCCAGGTCTCATTTATCCATAGATGTATAATTTTAGCTTTGTTTTTGTCTTGACTTACTCTCCACCCTTCTTTTTTTTGTGTGTGTAAATAACAGCTTAATTGAGATATAATTCATATATCATACAATTCATCCATTTAGAATGCACCATTTAATGCTTTTTAGTGTGTTTACAGAATTGTGCAGTCATCACCACATTTAATTTGAGAACACTTTCACCACCTCAAGTAGAAAATCAGGACACCTTAGCCATCACCTATAAATCCAACCACCAGTTCTAGTCTGCCACTAATCTTTTTGTCTCTGTAGATTTGTCTATTCAGGACATTTTAAATAAATATAATTTTTTTTTTTTTTTTTTTTTTTTTTGAGATGGAATCTTTCTCTGTTGCCTAGGCTGGAGTGCAGTGGCGCAATTTTGGCTCACTGCAACCTCTGCCTCCTGGGTTCAAGCAATTCTCCTGCCTCAGCCTTCTGAGTAGGTGGAATTATAGGCATATGCCACCACGCCTGGCTAATTTTTGTGTTTTCAGTAGAGATGGGATTTCACTATGTTGGTCAGGCTGGTCTTGAACTCCTGACCTCATAATCTGCCCACCTTGGCCTCCCAAAGTGCTGGGATTACAGGCGTGAGCCATTGCCCCGGCCACAAATATAATCATATAATATGCGGTCTTTTGTGATTGACTTATTTCATTTAGCAGAATGTTTTCGAGTTTCATCCATATTATGATATATCCATTTTAGCAAGTATCATGACCTCAGTTTTTTATTGCCTAATAATATTTCATTGTTTGGATCTATTCCATTTTTTAAATCTGTCTATCATTTGATGGAAATTTGGACAGTTTCAATGTTTTGGCTGTTACTATAATGCTGCTATGAGTAATTTCTGTCTGAGTTTTTGCATGGACATTTGTTTTTCATTTCTCATGGATTTTTACCTGGGAGTAGAACTGCTGGGTTGTATGGTACCTCTATGTTTAACCCATAGAGTAGCTGTCAGATTATTTTCTAAAGCGATTGCACTGCTGTGCATTCCCACTGGCAATATGTCAGAGTTCCAGTTTCTCCACATCTATGCAAACCATTGTTATTATCTGTCTTTTTGATATTAGCTACCCTGCTGGATGTGAAGTAGAGTCCCATTGTGGTTTTGATTTACATTTTCCTGATGGCTAATGATGTTCAGCATCTTTTCATGTGCTTATTGGCTATTTGTATATCTTCGTTGGAGAAATATCTATTTACATTCTTTGTACGTTTCATAAATGGCGTCATTTGTCTTTTTATTATTGCCTTCTTTATGAATCCGACACATAATTCCCCTATTAGACATTCAGTTGCAAATATTTTCTCCCACTTAGCAGGTTGTCTCTTCTCTTTGTTGGTGGTGGCCTTTGAAGCGCAGAATTTTAATTTCAAAGAAGTTCAATTTATCAGCTTTTTTTCTTTGATGGCTTCTGCTTTTGGTGTTATACCTAGGAAATTATTGCCGAGCCAAGGTCACAACAATTTATGCCTGTGTTTTCTTTTAATAATCTTATAGTTTCAGCTCTTAACATTTAGGTCTGTGATCCTTTTGGAGTTAGTTTTTGTATATGGTGTGAAGTAGGGGGTATAAATGAATTCTTTTGTGTTTGTATATTTGGTTGTCCTAGCACCATTTGTTGGTGAGACTATTCTTTTCTCCATTACATTGTTTTGTCTCTTTTGTTGAAAATCAATTGACATTTGTGTATGGGTTTATTTTTAGACTTTCACTTCTGTTCCTTCAGTCTGTATATCTATCCTTATGCCAATACCACACCATCTTGATTACTGTAGCTTTGTAGTAAGCTTTGGAATAGATAAGTATGAATCCTCCAATTATATTCTTCTTTTCCAATATCTTTTTTCCGGCTATTTTGGAGATTTGCCTTGAATTCCCATATGAAACATAGGATCAACTCATCAATTTCTTTAAAGAAGCTAGATGGGATTCTGAAAGGGATCCCGTTAAATCTGTAGATGAGGTAGGATGTATTGCTATCTTAATAATATTCTCTTTCAATCTATGTACATAGGATATCTTCCCACTTAGTCTTCAGTTTTTTAAAAAGCATTTTGTAGTTTTTAGATATAAGTTTTGCAGTTTTATGTTTATCACTAAATACTTCATTTTTGATGCTATTGCAAATATGATTATCTTAATGTTATTTTTGGAGTGCTCATTGCAAATATTAATATATAGAAATATAATTAATTTTTGTATTGATTTTATGTATTGCAATATGCTGGACTCTTTTATTAGTTCTAATAGATTTTTTAATGGAATTACTAGGATTTTCCTACACATAAGCCTGTTACCTGCAAATAGAGATATGTTCATTTCTTCCTTTTCAATCTGGATATTTTAAATTTCTTATTATTTTTTGTATAATTGCCTTTTCATAACCCTCTAATACAATGTTAGATGGAAGTGGTGAGAGCTGTTATCCTTTTCTTGTTTCTGGTCTTAGTGTGAAAGCATTCAGACTTTTACTATTAAGTATGATAATAGTTGGGGGTTTTCCATAGATACTTTAAAAATCATATTAAGGAGGTTCTCTTCTATTTGTAGTTTTTTGAGTGTCTTTTTTATGAAGGAATGTTTTTTATATGCTTTTTCTGTATCTTTTGATATAATCATATGACATTTGTCCCTAATTCTATTAATATAGTATATTACATTAATGATTTTCCTCTCTTAAACCTTGCATTCTTGGGATAACTTCCACTTGATCATTGTATTAGTTTGTTCTCACACTGCTATAAAGAACTACCCGAGACTGAGTAATTTATAAAGAAAAGAGGTTTAATTGACTCACGGTTCTATAGGCTGTGCAGCATGCTTAGTTGGGGAGGCCTCAGGAAACTTAGAATCATGGTGGAAGGGTGAAAGAGAAGCAAGCATGTCTTGTCTTCACATGGCGGCAAGAGAGAGGGCAAAGGATGAAGTGTACACACCTTTAAACAATCAGATCTCTTGAGAACTCACTCAGTATCATAAGGACAGCAAGGGGGAAACTGCCCACGTGATCCAGTCACCTCCCACTGGGTCCCTCCCCCAACATTGGAAATTATAATTTCACATGAGATTTGGGTGGAGACAGAGCCAAACCATATTAATCATGATGTTCATTTTATGGGTTGCTGGATTCTGTTTGCTAGTATTTTCTCGAGGATTTCAAAAAAATCTGTATTCATCAGGCATGTTCATAAGTACACCTTTATTATAAGTGACCTCGGGAAATGGCAGTTGGGACCCCAGTATTCTCAGCCTGCTGTGCTTGAGGTAGAGTAACCATCCTATCAGTGGGACATTGGGGGAGCAAGGGATTCTCAACATCTTGCTGCACTTGGCCAGGAATTTAGCCTATGCAAATCAGAGCTGCAAGGCTGAAAAATCCTGGTGATCTGCCCATCTAGTATGCTATCGTGTACCTTGACTGTGAACTGGAGAAAGAGAAAACCCTGTTTTCTTGGCACTGTTTTTCTGGAATGAGGAGTGGAGCTTTTGTCACACTGAGGGTAGAAGGAAGGAGTCAGTTATGCCTCAAGTGCCACTTTAATGAGGTTAACTAGAGTTTCTTGAATAAATGTTTCTTCATTTGCTGTATGGCTACAGGACAATATTTAGAAATGTTAATTTTTTAAAAATTATTTTTAGCACTTACTGCTATTTCACTGGGGATCATTTCTACAGATTTCTATATATCATCATTTCAGAAGAGGAACTGTTATGATGGCCCCCTTTTGTCTTTGATGAGAGTCTATATTAATAATTATGATACAGGTTTTATCTTCAAAAGCTTGATTTTCCTACGGACAATACATTTCACATATAACTAGGAATTGGAGGGTAGCCTGACTTAGGAAGGTCCTGAGACTTGACTGAAATCCTGCTGTATTGAAGGTGAAAGAAATATTTCTTTTCCTATTCTTGTTTTAAATATCTAAATATTGAAGATAGGTGAGAGCTGGGTGTGGTCACTCGCCAGTAATTCCAGCACTTTGGGAGGCTGAGACAGGTGGATTTCTTTGAGGCCAGCCTGGGCAACATGGTGAAACCCCAACTCTACAAAAAAAAAAAAAAACAAAAAACAGTTAGCCAGACATGGTGGTGTGCACCCGTGGTCCCAGCTACTGAGGAGGCTGAGCAGGAGGATTGCTTGAGCCCAGGAGGTCAAGACTTCAGTGAGCCAAGATCGTGCAACTGCACTCTATCCCAGGCGACAGAGTAAAAAAAAAAAAGGAGAGAAAGAAAAAAAAGATAGGTGAGGTTAGAATCTGTGAAGAAGAGTTGCCAGAATTCACTTTTCTTGTGTCTTAGAAGCATAAACATTAACTCTATATCTTCTAGTCAATAAAAAATCTCTCCTCATACCTAATTAGCTAGATCAATGGGGATATGCGTTTTTAGAAGTCATGCTAGGAATTTTCTCTTTTAAAAAATTCTCTGAAGGAATACTTCTTTTATAAAAAGTCTGTAGTTCTATTCTGGCCTGTATTTCTTTTTTAAATTCCAATACTAGGCTGCCCTGTATATCAAATCAGAGGATTACCTATCATTTTATTGAAAGTTTAATAGGCCAAACTTTATCTTTCTAAAGGGATTTTATAAAAATCTACGAATATCATGCCTTAATTTCTGAACCAGCTTTTAATTGATATAGACCATTATGCAAATTAAACATGAGTATTTTAAAATTTTGCAAAAATTTGCTAATCATCTATATTTGTTCAAATTATCATGATGTTACTTATTTTTTTCCTCGTGTTTTGAAATGCTACTCTTTTCTGGGTTTCTTTAACCATTAGATATAAATGTCATTTTTCAGACTAAACTTCAGTGGCTCTGTGAGGAACTGAAAGAGAGAGAAAACAGAGAGAAAAATCTGCGACACCAGCTGATGCTCTGCAGACAACAACTCAGGAATCTGACTGAAAACAAGGAATCTGAGCTGCAGTGTCTCTTCCAACAGATAGAAAGGCAGGAGCAGCTTCTGGATGAAATACATCGTGAGAAGAGAGGTGTGTTAGTTGTTCTTTCATTTTTCTTTGTTTATATTTATGGAATCCTAATCCTAGGATTGGAAAAAACCGACTTCTATTGCATCCAGTTTGGACTGTTTCCAAGCCCATCTCCTTTTCTTGTCTTTGTCGTCTTATCTTTCTTCACTTCTAGGATTAGAAGAGAAAACTCTTCAGCCACAGCATTCCTCCTGTGTATATGACACCTGCATTAACTGGCTGTGTGCAGGAATTAATTGATAAGACATACTGCTTCTGTCTTAGTAAAACGCTGAAGTTTAAATTTACTTCAGCAAAATACTCCTTAGTTCATTCAATACATATTTTGTGCCCATTTTCAAGTATGCACTATTTTAGGTACAGAGAATATATCAGTGAATAAAGCGGAAAAAAAAAAAAAAAAGGAAAACAAAACAAACCCCCTAGCCTTATTTAGCTTATGTTTTATTGGGTGGAGCCATAAATATTACAAATAGGTACATTATATAATATATTAGAAGGTTGTAATCACAGTGGTGGAAACAGTAGAGTAAGGGAAGGAAAGTTTGGCTTCACATATTTGGGAACTCTCTTATTAAATTATTAGCATTGATTATGGCAATGTGTCCAGTGAGAGGCCTATTGATATGTTCTCCATAAAAGGAAAAGAGGGACTGAAGAAAGACCTTGGTTGTGGAATTGGAAAACAGGCAGCAAATGCAAAAGACGTTGTGGAGGACCAGCCCAAGGTGAGGAAGAGAGAGGACTCACAGGAGATTCGAAGGTCTCAATCGTTTCGCCATTGTGAGTAAGAGGAAAGTCAGGAAGTAGTTGATTTGGTGGGAGAAAAAGAGGGCATGCATTTTTACCTAATTCTTAAAATCAAAACTGTAAGAAAAAAAAAAGTATTATGAAGGCCCAAATTTTGTCATAAGAGATATGTTAATCTTTTGCCTGGTACGTGAAAAATATTATAATAGTACTACCTGGTGGATTTGGACATAATGAACACTTTAGTCTGCTATCAAGCAAATACTGTTAAAGTTGAGGACGTATAAACAAGTTAATTGCTAGAAATATAAGCAACATGCTCTTGGTAAAAAGAGTTTTGATTACTTCTGCTGAGGTCCCTGTGGGGACATTTTTGTAGGGCATGTCACTTTATTTGGATCTTAAAAACAAAGCAGAATTTCCAGAAGGAAAAGAGGAAGAGAGATTTTCTGCAGAATTTATCTGCATGGTGATTTAAACATATTTTTTTACAGTAGTACACATAGAGAAGGTAAAAGGCAGCAGTGATTAAGTTTAGATATTTCTGAGACATCAAAGTGAATTGTTAATACAAATTTATAGGTGATTCTCTTTACCATCTTAGAAACTTATCTATTAACTAGAACAAAGTTACTTATCTATAAGTGAAATATGACAGATAAACTTTCTGTTTGCTAGAATCAATGCCATCTCAGAGTTACTATTTTTAGTTCGATTTAATGTCATAGTAAGTGACATCTGCCAGGTTAGCTGAGGCCCTGGGACAAGGAGTTTCCACCACTGATTGCTGCTATATACATAGATCTGAGTTGTCATACACTTTTGGGTATTCTGGGCCTGTAAGTCTGGAAATTTGGAATTTGGAGATTCCGGTAGGAGAGGAAATTTATTAAGGGGTTAATTAACGTCAGGAACCTCTTAGAAGTTTAGTAATTATTCACTGAGAAATTCTTCAGTTATAAGAGGTAACAAAGACAAGAGTAAAGAGCTGTAAACTTCAGCTGGGAGGATTTAGGTATAATATAAGAATATGTTGAAACTATCAGGTTTACTAAAACTTAAAATTTATGTGGAAATTGAAAGGAATTTTTCAAAAGTTTTCAGAAGGAGAGGCATTTCTACAGTATAGTTATATTCTTAGTGTACAAAATGCTAGTGAATATGAACAAATATAGAACGCGATTTTCTTATTTTTTCCTGAAACCGAAATAGTGCCTCTTTTTTAAACAGGTGACGGATCTTGCTTTCCAGGCACTGGGTGGTTGTGGTTTTGGCTATTATGTGTACATAGCTTTCCTTCTTGGAATAATTAGAAATTGACATGACCTGAAATTCCTTTACCTTAAAGATGAAATTTGATTTACTTATTATTTCTAGTTTGGGGTAGGTGCTATACTCTTTTGGCTTTGTTTTATTAGGTGGGATCTTCACCAATTCCTCACTGCCCTCATGCTGTAAGTACAATGTATAGAAAATAGTCATTCCCAGCAGCAGGTACTGTACCAAATCTTCCTGAATCTGTCCCTTGCTGTCATGTGTCATTTGTTAGAATGCACATCTAAGGGTGAAATAAGCCATTGTCAAAGTTTCTTTGTTAGGGAGTTATCTTTTCTGAGTAGTTATAAAAGGGAAAGTACTACAGGTAAGAGGATGAAGAAGAAAGAAAATAGTCTTCCAGCTCTTCAGAAAATAATGCCTTTGCAGCAGAGAATGAATGCCCAGATTATTTTTGGTTAGCACCTGTGTCTTAGCTAAAAAGTAGGCAGTGAAAGAAATATGCATCATTTCTGTCAGTCTGTCTGTCTGTCTGTCTCTCTCTCTCTATATCTGTATGCAGATATAGATATGAATCTCTGTGTGTGTGTGTGTGTGTGTGTGTGTATGTGTATATACATTTCACTAGTTTGAAGTTTCACCCTAGTAATGGCTGTGGGTGTGGCCTGTCCTGGCCCAAAGATACTTTATTTCTTGCCTCAATGAATTTCTGACAGGCACACAATTGAGAAATGTGTTTTCTTATATGTATCACCTAGCATAGAATTTCTATGAAGGCAGTGATTTTTTAATGTTTTGCTGAATGCTGCATCTCAGTGCCTAAAAAGAACCTGGTGCACAGTAGACATGTGAAATATGTATTGCACAACTGAATGAATAAGGGAATTAATGAAAACATTAAAGGAGCACAGTTAATAGGGGAGCCATAATATTAACATTTAGTGAAAAAAAATCACTGTTGTGAAAGAAAGCATAGTTTTTCCCCAAAGTTTAGATTTAGAAAGAGATGATATCGTGCCATTGGCCCAAATTTATTTATTTTTCCCTGTTTTGAAATTTATTGGATACTTATTAAACTCTGCTTAACCAAAATAAAAATCAGCAAATATTTGGCAGAGGTTGATTAAGTAATTTAATTAGAGTGGTTTACATATTGTTTATGACACTCTGGAATTAGATAACAGCATTTGTCTTTTCTAATATTTCAGTTATGTATTACATTTTATGGTAGCAATATTTAAATAATTTATATTTTATTCATTTCGTGACAGTATTCTCTAAGAGCTTCCTCATTCATTTAGGGACACAATAACATTGTTAGTATTAATTCTAGCCCCATTGTGTACTATGAGTTTACTCTCTAGTATAACACGTGAAAAAAATTCAAAATACCTAAATATATATAAAAAAAAGACTATTAAAACTGTGTGTGTGTCTAAAACAGTCTCAGTCTTTAAGAGTAGAATGACTATAACTTTTAGAGTATGATTCTCTATGTACTACTAATCATAGAAGAGCTTGAGCCTGATTATATATGTTCAGTGGAAGGGGCTGTTAATGGGAGAGGTCGAACAGGTGGAAGTTTAACTGGTGTAGCAGGATCCCGGAAGATATGAGTGGATGAGGTCCAAAGTAAAGGTAGAGGCCGGACGCGATAGCTCACGCCTGTAACCCCAGCACTTTGGGAGGCCAAGGCGGGCGGATCACGAGGTCAGGAGATTGAGACCATGCTGGCTAACATGGTGAAACCCCATTTTTCTACTAAAACATGTTTCTACATGGTGAAACCCCATGTTTCTACTTTAGTCTCTACTAAAAATACAAAAAAAAAAAAAAAAAAATTAGCCGGGCATGGTGGTGGGCACCTGTAGTCCCAGCTATTTGGGAGGCTGAGGCAGAAGAATGGTGTGAACCCGGGAGGCAGAGCTTGCAGTGAGCCGAGATCGCGCCACTGCACTCCAGCCTGGGGGACAGAACGAGACTCCATCACACACACACACACACACACACACACACACACACACACACACACACACGAAATAAAATAAAAAAAAAATAAAGGTAGAGAAGTGAATCTTGGAAAGAACAAGGGCAAAAGAGTTGCAGATTTCTTATTTTAAGATCCTTTTAGTGTTTTGAATATGCTAGTATATTTGGCAGATTCACTTATCACAATAATTTTTGTAGTGGTTTTCTTATTTTGATGGTTAGTTTCTCAGCATCTGTAATTGGGTCTAATTGGTCTTTGCCTTATGTAAGCTCAAAGAAAGGATGAACATATACATAGCCTAGAAGTAGGCAGTAGAGGAAAGATATATTATCTCCCTATCCCTTGTATATGCTCAAAGAAAGGATGAGTATTTGGAGAAAAGGAGAGAAGGGATGAGAAGCAGCCACTGGATTTGCAATGTAAAACTTTGGCATGACCTGTGTCTTAGGAGTGGTTTAAGCCAGATTGCCAAGTCTGTATTTTTGGCAACCTGCTTCCGAAGCATAAAACTTGTCATATGATGGATATCCAAAGCATTAGAGCCACCTTAGTGATGAATCTGGCACACTATACACTGATTATTCTGGCCGTATACATGGCTGTGAGCATGAGTTATTTTACTACAGAAAGAGATGCAGTAGACTCCCCTTATGTTGGGGACTTAGGCACCCTAGTGTATGCCTGAAACTGCAGATAGTACCAATCCCTATATAATCCCTATATGCACTGCTTTTTCCTATACATACATACCTGTGATAAAACTTAATTTATAAACCAGAAACAATAAAACATTAATAGTAATTAATAATAAAATAGAAGAATTATAACAGTATAGTATAATAAAAGTTATGTGAATGTGATCTCTCTCTCTCTGTCGCTAGATGTCTTGTTGTACTGTACTTTCCTCTTTCCGGGCTGCAGTTGACAGGCAGTGATTGAAACCAAACTGAAACTGTGGATAAGGGAGGAGACTACTGTATGACTTAGACTTTTTCTATCTAAAAATCTAATTTTAATGTAATTTGATAGATTTTAGATTTTTCAATGGTGTTATCAACCTTTTAATGGTTTGTTCTTTTGGTTTCATCATTCTCAGTGTTATGAGAAACTTTTAAGCTGATTTTTCAGCTTTTAAGCTGCTTTTCCCTGCTCATCCTCTGAATTTCTGTGCTACGTCTACAGCTGGTGGCCAATTGCTGTTAACAGAGGGTAATTTCTTATAATTTATTTGTGGTACAGAAATGATGGAGGGACTGTCGAACTGTAGACATCTTTTCTAACACGTAGTTTAGACTTAGGATTGTATACTTTATGTTGTGCTTATACATTATTCATATATTGGTTTATTTTTCTAGTCATCCAGTCACTCAGTTGTCTATTACTTACTCTGCAAATCGTTTCGCACAGTTTTTCAGGTTTGTCTTATTGAAGAAATAATTTACAATCATGATACTCATAGATGTGTCCTTTAGTCCAAAAATAGGGAGAAGCCATTTTTTCTATTCCATGTTGGAGTGTAATATTGAAACATGCTGAAGTAACTTAGGTGATGATTTCTAAATGTAATATCATTTATTTATTTGTGCTCTGGTTAATTTTTAAAAATTGGATTTAGCATCTGATTGATTGCTTGAAAGTGGGGTCTTGGTCTGTCACCCAAGCTGCAGTGCAGTGGCACCATCTTGGCTTGCTATGGCCTTGACCTCTTGAGCTCAATCTATCCTACCATCTCAGACTTCTGAGTAGCTGGGATGACAGGTAGATGCTACTATGCTTGGCTAATGTTTTTATTTTTTAATTTTTTATAGAGATGAGGTCTTGCTATGTTACCCAGGGAGTCTCAAACTCCTGGCCTTACATAATCCTAGACCTTGTTTTCCCAAGTTATTGGGATTACAGGCATGAATCAGTGCACCTGGCCTTAGCATCTTATTTTTACATTGTGACCAGCTTGTTCAAAAGTTCAGTGGTGTAGATCATTAGAGAAAATTAAAATAACAATTATTTTCATTGATAAATTGAAAACATTATTGAAATTTATCAGTTATTTAACATGAAGTTACCCTTTCTTTTATTTTCTTGTTTCTTTATAATTTTTTTTTTTTCAGACAGAGTCTTGCTCTGTTGCCCAGGCTGGAGTGTGGTGGCGCGATCTTGGCTGATTGTAATCTCCGCCGCCTGGGTTCAAGCAATTCTCCTGCCTCAGCCTCCCAAGTGGCTGGGACTACAGGCGTGTGCCACCACGCCTGACTAATTTTTGTATTATTAGTAGAGAAGGAGTTGCACCATATTGGCCAGGCTGGTTTCGAACGCCTGACCTTGCAATCTGCCCGCCTCGGCCTCCCAAAGCGCTGGAATTACAGGCGTGAGCCACTGCACCCAGGCTATAATTGTTTTTAACAACCAATTGAGAAAGAATAGTTTTTAATAAATTATGCCTACTATTACAGTCAAATCATAATTTTTTAAGAAATATGTTTTATTCTTATTTTCTTTTGCTTATAGATATTTCATTACAGTAATTTTGTTTCTCATATGTTTTCTGTTATGAATTGAAATCCAGCCTAGGTCAACAGGGATTGAAATTAAACTACATTGACTAAATATTCCTAGGACCAGAATTAAATTAATGATATGCCTAGGGATGCTGATACACAGATCTGTGCAGATGTCAACTGTGATTGAATGCGAAATCAACATTCATGTCTTTAGTCAGTAAATAGGCAATGGAAAGTTATGATTCATTATTCTTTAGTTAACTGTAAATATCTCTGAGCCCTCCCTCTTTCACCTCTTGTGTAATGGGCCTAAAATTTATAACACTTCTATTGAATGAACTTAATTTTAGAGATAAAGATTTTCAATATTTCCCGTAATATATTCAGTTGGCAACAGACCAGTATTGATTGAGTGGGAAGTTTAAATATTTAAAGTTTATATTTTTCCTCTTCCAAAATATTGAGGAGAAAGACTGTGTGTGTGTGTGTGTGTATGTATTTTGAAATATATTCTGGAAAATTCAGAAATGTTAAATATATTATGTGAATTCTTAGATTTTCTTGTTTCTTCATCTTATAGATTATTTGTATAGCAAAGCTGTTCTTCTGTAAACTTGAATCATGAGCACACTTAGGGAGATGAGAAAGGTAAAGCTCCTTGTGCTAAAATAGATTTGATTTGAGCTTTTAGGTTACTAAGTAGCTTTCATTAAATTCAAAGCATATCTTTGCTGTGTTTGTTTCTTTTAAGCCTTATATTAGAGCTACCTTAAAACAAATGCAAATGGAAACTGTACATTTTGACTATTTATTGTTACAAATATGGATTTCTGGGAGGGCGTTTCTGCTTTGGTGGTGTCTTGTAATGAGTACTATCTGTCTTTTCTATAATGTTACATACAAAATGATAGTAATACCTGCCTATTCCCTCCCTCCTCTGCCAAAAGAAGTCCACAACCTAAAAGGGTGGGATACATGGTTGAATCTGTGAGTATGTTACCTTACGTGGCAAAAGGGATTTTATAGCTGGAAAAAAATTAGGTTTCTAGAGACAAGATTATCCTGTATTATCTGGGGCACAATATAATCACATGGTCCTTAAAAGTGAAAGAGGGAAGCAGAGAAGGATTCAATATGAGAAAGACTCAACTGCAGATTGCTTATTGAAGATGGAAGAGGGGGACCATGAACCAAGGGATATGAGCAGCCTCTAGCTCCTGGAAAAGACAAGGAAATGCATTCTTCCCCAGAGCCTCCAGAAAGGAAGGTAGCCTTGCTAAGAGTTGATTTAGCCCAGTAAGAACTGCATTGAACATTTAACGTACAGAACTGTAACATAATAAATTTGCATCATTTTGAGGCACAAGTTTGTGGGAATTTGTTACAGCATCTATGGAAAACTAATATACTAATAAAATAGTGAAATTAGAGATCTGTAATAGGTTCTCTGCTACTTGATTCCCTGTGTATCAAGAAATTTTCCAACCTGCTTGACCCTCTTTGGAAATGTGCATCCATTTTTGGACATTTGTCAGAAAATTAGGAATATTCATAAATTACTTTCACTCTGTTAACCTTGACATATACTGAGATAGTTCTTGAAATGTGTGAAATATGGTATTTTCAAAATGAGTATGATTTCCTTATGCCTATGTATACATATTTGATATTCTTTCTTCAAATATGCTATGAAAATTCAAAGAAGTTACATGGGTTATGAGTGAATCTGAAATGCAGACAGTCCATATTGGCTTAGGCTGTTGTAAGGCCCTTGATCTTATGTAGTCATATTTTCAAATTTTATCCTTTTATTTTGACTTGTACTATAGTGTTAAAATGGACATAGATGGAAATCTAAAAATAAAATCACAGGGAAAAAAATTAAGAAACAGAGAAATACTGTCCTAGGCACCAAGAAGGAGTTGTTTTGGTTTATCACTTTATTTAGCTCTCAGTTTTCTGACATCTGGGAGGAATATCTGTTAGGTCACATGGTTCTTATTATCTTAAATGGAGCACAGAAACTGCTTGGGAGAAACAAACTTATTTTGAAAACTAAATTCAAGAGGAATCTATTATATAGATCTTTCTGTAAGCAATGTAATGTGTAATGAATAATGTTTTCAGTCACTGCTTTTTTTTTTTTTTTTTTTTTTTTTTTTTTTTTTTTTTTGAGACGGAGTCTTGCTGTGTTGCCAGGCTGGAGTGCAGTGGTGCCATCTCAGCTCACTGCAACCTCCGCCTCCTGGAATCAAGTGATACTCCTGCCTCAGCCTCCCAAGTAGCTGGGATTACAGGTGTGCACCACCACACCCAGCTAAGTTTTGTATTTTTAGTAGAGATGGGGTTTCACCATGTTGGCCAGGATGGTCTTGATATCTTGACCTTGTGATCCGCCCTCCTTGGCCTCCCAAAGTGCTGGGATTACAGGCGTGAGCCACTGCACCTGGCTCTCAGTTATTGTTTTAAACAGTAATAACATCTAACATTTATTGCTATGTGCCAGACACTGTTTAAGTGCTTTAAGTTATTTATAATTTTATTTAATTTTCAGGTAGGTACTATCATCCAGCTTTAGAGAAAAAGTCAGGGTGTCATTTCTTAGCAATAAGACAAAGTAGCTAGTGACATATTATGACTTTTGTGGATCCTAAAGATCCACTTTTGTGGGCCCCTTCCTCCCTTAAAAAAATTAAACTTTTGATTATATTAGTATGAAGACACAAACAATGCAGGCTAGTTTTATTAGTCTATATTCGTTATTACATTCTTTTTTCTTGTTTTAAAATACATCAAAACATTTTCATGTTGGCCATCGACACTGTGTCTGCTAGAGTGGTTGTCCTTTGTAACGGTGTAGATTACACTCTAAGAGTATATGGAGGATCTAACTTCACAGAGTATGGGTGAGGGAGATGTTGAAGTCAGGGTTTCCTTAGAAAGTGATGCCTGACCTTAGCCAGGTAAGGGGTGATAAGCATAGCCATTCCAACAGAGAGAACAGCATTTATGAAGGGTTGAAGTGGGAAAGAACTTGGCTGAATCATGAAATAAGGAAACTCAAGTGCAAACAAAAAGGTTGTGACTGCACTTAGTAAATTTAATAAAATTATCTGTGTCCTCTTACAGACTGAATTTTCAGATGCCTAGTCTACCTTTAGTAGGTTCTAAACTTCAATTTATGATTGAATTTTAAGTATTTGAAGTTTGATGATCGTTTATTATTGATTACACTGGGGTCCAGAATGGTTTACATACTAGATGTAGTTGCTGAAAATAAACATATGCATGTCATGAAATATAAAATGGAAATATTTAAAAATACAAGACATCAATATATTCTATGTGAAACTTACATATGCCTTATAGCCATGAAATTTCCATTTGAATCTTTAGGGAATTTTTTAAAAATTTATTAATTTGAGAGTTTTCCTGAAAGCAAATTTAAAATCTCTCTTATATTTATGATTTGAAAGAAGATTACATTCTCCCATTTCCTTGTCCACTATAACTGGTAACTTTACAAAGTTTTTCTTAACTGTTTGTCATATATTCATTCCTCTCTTTCTGTTTATACCACCTGTGTTAGTCTGGGTTCTCCAGAAACAGTAGCAATAGGGTGTGTTTCTATGCACAGACACACAAATACACATACACACACACACACACACACGACCCATGTAGTTATGAAGACTGAGAAGTCCCAAGATCTGTAGTCCACAGGCCAGAGACCCAAGAGCACCTACGGTATAGTTCCAGTCTTAGTCCAGTGCTATAAGAACCAAGACAGGTAATGGTGTAAGTTCTAGTCTGAGTTCAAGCTTAAGGCAAGAGAGAATTGATGTCCTAGTTTGAAGATGTTCATGCAGAGGGAGAATGATTTTTGCTCAGTGTTTTTGCTCTGTTGGGACCTTCAGTGGATTAGATGAGGCCCACTCATATTGTGGAGGCAATATGCTTTTCTTTCAGTCTACTGATTCAAATGTTAATATAATTTAGAAACACCCTCACGGACATACTCAAAATAATATTTAACCAAATATCTGGGCACCTTGTGGCCCAGTCAAGTTGACATATAAAATTAACCTTTATACCAACTTTGTCTTATTTAGCTCTTTATTGCTTCATACCTACAAGGATTATAGAAACATCTTACTTGCATGATCTTCCTAACCTGCAGTCTGTGTCTTCTGCTGGACTTGTCCTCACCTATATGCCTGCTAAAGCCCAACACAGATAATTTTTCCCAGCAGGAACACTATGGTGGGTGTTTCAAGGACACACTGTACCCTGGGCTCCAGCTATTTGTTTCTGCATTCATTAACCTGCTCTTTAATAAAGCATTTGGTAAGAGTGAAATCTTACAGAAATAACCTCGAATACTCTCAGATTAATACAAAAAAGTAAATCACCAATTTTGGTTTTGTAATAGATTACTGACAACACACCCACAACTGACCTCTACCAAAACAGGTTTTGTTGGAGAAACCACACACACACTCACACACACACACACACACACACACACACACACACACTCAAGTGCTGTAATCAGTTTTGCCAGATGAATCTTCATTAAACACAGCTTTGATCCCATGACTCTCCAGCTTAGAAACCTCAGTGGTTTTCCCACTGCTAAACAAATAAAGTTCAATTTTGTTACAAAAGCCCTACCATTTTTTTTCCTCTTCTCTTTCTATATAAACTCTAGCCCTTTTTTATCATGTTTGCTAGTGCAGTTTTTTTTTTGTTTGTTTGTTTTACCACTCTATTGCAATTAAAACTTTCAGGTAGGGTTCCATGACATTTGCCACTTATTGCTGTTTCCTCTGGTTATCTGCATATATGTTATTTAATACTAGGTTTTAATCTCTTGTTTCCTCATTGCATCTGGTACCATGTTTTATGTTTAACAGAAGGTAAACGTATTTAATGAATGTTTGTGTGTGGGAGCAGGTGGATAGATGGGTGGATGGATAAATGGATGGTACAGATTTCCCTCCTACCTCTTTTTTTCCATTTTTATGGTATCTTCAACTGAAACTATACGCTCCTGTAATTTCTAACTAGGTCTGTTCTATCAACCAAAAAGAAAACAACCAACACTTAGGTCTGTTGTATCAACCAAAAAGAAAACAGATATCCTTATTGATTTATTCTTATTTCTTTTTTTTTTTTTTTTTTTTTTGAGACGGAGTCTCGCTCTGTCGCCCAGGCTGGAGTGCAGTGGCCGGATCTCAGCTCACTGCAAGCTCCGCCTCCCGGGTTCACGCCATTCTCCTGCCTCAGCCTCCCGAGTAGCTGGGACTACAGGCGCCCGCCAGGTCGCCCGGCTAGTTTTTTGTATTTTTAGTAGAGACGGGGTTTCACCGTGTTAGCCAGGATGGTCTTGATCTCCTGACCTCGTGATCCGCCCGTCTCGGCCTCCCAAAGTGCTGGGATTACAGGCTTGAGCCACCGCGCCCGGCCGATTTATTCTTATTTCTGCTTCTTCAAAACACAGGAGCAGATATGAAGAATTGAATAACTCCAAATTATCACCAAACTAGTCTGATAATGTTTTTTATTAGCTTAGCTGTTTTCAGTGTATTTTTTGAAACTAGTATACTTGGCAACAAAAGAGTCTTTTCCCTTTTTATCTGTCCAGTGTAAAGCCCTTGAAGTTCTCCCTCATAG
This sequence comes from Rhinopithecus roxellana, assembly GCF_007565055.1. Classification (NCBI taxonomy): domain Eukaryota; kingdom Metazoa; phylum Chordata; class Mammalia; order Primates; family Cercopithecidae; genus Rhinopithecus; species Rhinopithecus roxellana. The sequence goes on along the minus strand of NC_044553.1, from coordinate 138,926,866 downwards.
TATTTGGAGAGATTTTGATGCGCATGCTCTCCTTCCTGGATCAGATAAACAGTTTTATCATATCAACCATGAGAGATTATAGATTTGCTTTTTTTTCCTCCCTGTTGAGACTACTGACCCTATTGTTTCAATATTTAAAAGTAATTTTTTAGTTACGTCACATTTTGACAAGGTCGCTACCCACTGTCCTATACAAGTGACATTAGATCTTAATGTTCAGCTACTTACTCTCATTCCTTGAGATGACCATTAGGGAAATGAAGGAACCTAACATTTCTTGAGGGTTTGGTAATATGCAGGTTTTAAATGTATTATCTTATGTAACTCTTAAAATAACCTTGTGAGATTATTAATCTCATTTAACAGTTGAGGTAGCTTAGGCTGGGAGGGAAGTGGGGGCAGGTTACTTCTCCAGGATTGACAGGGAGTTACAGATGGGAGCAGACTTTGTGAAACTCGATTTTGTGTTTGTACTACTGTATAACATATCAAAATAAACCAGCAATATTCTGTCAACCTCAATGAGCCTTCTAAATTGAAACCAACCTGGCTTTCCTTGCTTTCTTGTGATCTCTTCCCTGAACTTTTCAAGAGATCAAGTTTTTTTGTTAAGCATGTTTGAAAGAAAATGAAATTGTCAAAATTTCAAAGTCTTTAGGCTGTCTTAATGACTATACCATTAGAAATTCTTATCCAGAAACAATAGTTTTACCGTTAGATATTAACTCCTTCGTTGTGATAGATATAATATTTCTAAAATTTTCTTTCACATCATTTTAGTATGTGATAACCTATAATTTTTTGAATAGCTCACAGGAACATCAAGCCTCAAGGCCCAATTAATGGATTTAATTCTAATATTATTGTATACAACTTTCTCTACCATAAAGAGGAAACTAAGATCAAACCTTTCCTTTCTTGGGCCTCCACCATGAAAGTGAGAACTATGTTCTAATCAGTCATTCAAGACCACACCTTTCTATTGTTTTTGAAATTCACAGTGATTAATGGATACTACAGTTTTCAAGAGCACAAATTAGTTTTCGTAGTCATCTACATACATACATAAATTCCACAAAACAACTCTTTCCAAGAACTACTGTGTCTGACTAACTTATACTTTTGTGTTCATGAAATATTTGTCTCTCTGCAAAGCTTTCAAAGTTCACTGGGGCCAGAAGAGATGTACATATAATATATGATCCACAGTTTCTTCCTCCTTTTCCCTGTTAAAACAGTCATGTCTCCAGCTAGAAGTTCAGCTGGGTCTGTCCATGGTACAGGAGTTGCCCTTACGTTAAACATTTCTCTTTACCCTCTTCCATTCTGAGTATAGAATGACCCAATATAACTTAACTAAGAAGCACTTTCAATCTTGAGAAAAGAGATATAAATTACAGTTGGGAGGATGTAGCTAAGGTATAAGAATGCATACTTTGAAACTATGAGGTTAATAGACACTAAAATGTTTATGGCAGTTGGAAGGATTCCTTTCCTAAAAGATATTTAGAAGGGGAGACCTCTATATAGTAGAATTTCGTTGCAATGAAATGCCAATGATTATGAACAAATATAGAAATTAATTTTCTTATTTTTTCTTAAGGTGCAATTGTAAGCTCATATTGAAATAAGAGACAGCTCTTATTTTCCAAGCCTGCTGTGACTATGGCTATTCAACGTGTACATTCTAAAGAGGTGTATATCTAAGTAATACCATCTCTTATTCTTCCACAGAGGCCAGTGAGGCCTCTGTTGGATACTAGTTAATATTTCTATCTTTGTTCATGCTGAGTTCAGCTTGGCAGTTCAAGAAAGAGAAAATGGCTGCAGTATGTACTATGTCTCCTGAGATATTTCCTAAACACACCAATCCTCATAAATATTGCACCAAATGTGTTTATCATAATGGTGTTTGTTAAGGGAGGAAAGGAGAAGTAAATGTAATTTCAATTAAATACCTATCTTCAAGCAAATATTCTTCATGCAAAATTTGGTGATACCTACCCATGCAAGAATGTCCATAACTAAAAAATCAAAAAGAAAATAGATGTTGGCACGGATGTGATGAAAAGAGAACACTTTTATACTGCTGGTGGGAATGTAAACTAGTACAACCACAATAAAAAACAATATGGATATTCTTTAAAGAAGTAGAAGTAGATCTGCCATTTGATCTAGCAGTCTCACTACTGGGCATCTACCCAGAGGGAATTTATGAAAATTATGAAATTATATGGAAAAGACTCTTACACATGCATGTTTATAGCAGCACAATTTGCAATTGCAAAACTATAGAACTAGCCCAAATACCCACCAATCAACAAGTGGATAAGGAAAATGTGGTAAGTATGTGTGTGTGGTTTATATATATGGTGTGTATATATATGGTATATATATATGGGGTGCGTGTATATATATACCATATATATGGTGTATATATATGGTGTATATACATATATGTAAATAATATATATACACACCATAGAATACTAATCAGCCATAAAAAGCAATGAAATAATGGCATTCACAGCAACCCTGGATGGTGTTGGAGACCATTATTCCAAGTGAAGTAACTCAGGAATGGAAAAGCAAACATCATATGTTCTCACTTATAAGTGGGAGCCAAACTATGAGGGCACAAAGGCATAAGAATGATACAGTGGACTTTGGGGACTTGGGGGAAAAAAGTGTGGGAGGGGGTGAGGGATGAAAGACTAAACACTGGGTACACACACACACACACACACACCAGCCCAGCCTGGGACTAGGGCAGAACTTGCTGTTCCCACTGAAAGGGCAGCAAAAGGAGATTCTGATTGCCTCAGTGATGTGTTTAACCAAAAGGGCTCAGCGTGAACCTGCAGATTCTGTGACTCTGCTTTGGCAGCATGGAAGTGACAAAAAAGGCTGTTAAAAGAGGAAAAATATAGCTATTTAATATGTGGTTACATCTAGTTAGAACTAGATCTAACTTTGGTCTAGTATATTTATAATGTTCTGCCTATATAGTTATTACTGCTACACATGATCACTTTTTTGGTTCTTCTCTTAATCCAGACAGAGACATAATCTATTAAGAGAAAATAAAAAAGTTTTGGCTGAAATACATTAACAAAAAAAACCAATAAATAAGAGTTTGGAATATCTTTCAACCTCTTAGGTTCAAATTCAATAAAAACGCTTTTTACACAGAGCCCACAGCAATGTATACCCTTTTCCTCCACCTTTTGGAATTTGTGGAGCAAACATTTAAAATGTACTTTTTTTTTTCCTTTTTCAACTTTTAGGTTCAGGGGTTACATGTGCAGATTTGTTATATGACTAAATAGCGTGTCACTGGGGTTTAATATACAAATGATTTTGTTACCATGGTAGTGAACAGGGTATCCAATAGTTAGTTCTTCCATCCTCATCCCTCTCCCATCCTCCACCCTCAGGTAGGCCCCAGTGTCTACTGTTGCCCATCTGTGTGTCCATGTGTACTCATGTTCAGGTCTCACTAATAAGTGGGAACTTGTAATATTTGGTTTTCTGTTCCTGCGTTAATTATCGTAGGATAATTTAGGATTACGGCCTCTAGCTGCATACATGTTGCTGCAAAGGACATGATTTCAATCCTTTTTATGTCTGTATAGTATTCCATGGTGTTTACATGTCACTTTTTTTTTTTGTATCTAGTCCACCAATGATGTGTATCTAGGTTGATTCCATGTCTACTATTGTAAATAGTGCTGCAATGAAATACATATGCATGTGTCTTTTGGTAGAATAATTTATATTCCTTTGGGTATGTATCCAGTAATGGGATTGCTGTGTTGAATGGTAATTTTATTTTAAGTTTTTTTAGAAATTGCCTGCTTACCACAGTGGCTAAACTAATTGACATTCCCACCAGCAGTGTGTAAGCATTCCCTTTTCTCTGCAACCATGCCAACATCTGTTATTTTTCGCTTTTTTAATAGACATTCTGACTGGTGTGAGATGGTATCTGATTGTGGTTTTGATTTGCATTTTTTTAATGATTGGTGATGTTGAACATTTTTTCATATGCTTGTTGGCTGCATGTCTTCTTTTGAGAAGTATCTGTTCATGTCCTTTGCCCATTTTTAATGGGGTTATTTTTGCTTGTTGATTTGTTTAAGTTCCTTACAGATTGTGGATATTGGACCTTTGTTGAATGCATAATTTACAAATATTTTCTCTTATTCTGTAGGTTGTCTGTTTGTTGATAGTTTCTTTTGCTGTGCACAAGCTCTTTAATTAGGTCCAACTTGTCAATTTTTGTTTTCATTGCAATTGCTTTTGGAGACTTACTCATGCAATCTTTGCCTTGGTTATTTGGGTTCTTTTTTGGTTTCACATTTTCTGGCAAAATATTACAGTAAGAATTGGCCTCTCCACTTCTGTAACTCCCTCTGACTTCTGGAGTGAGGTGACATGGATATCTATGCTTCCCCTGAGGCTTCTAAATGCAAAATTTTAAAATTTATTACTTTTTTTTTACTTTATTGTAAATTGATCTTTCTTTCACATTAAAGTAAGATACTCTACTACTTCTTTATGATTCCCCTCTCTGCTCGGTCGAATTGTAACCTTATTTTTGTTTAAGTCCTGGTATAAGGTTGATGTTAGACAAGGCATACCTGTTGTTTGGCCTCAGGTACATTTCTCTGTGTAAAGCAATCAGAACTCTTTCACAGTGGTATTGTACTTGCCTTTCACTTTCCATGCCTCCATAACCATGCTCAGGTGACTAATCATCTTATTTCTTTTCCATAGCTCTAATTCCACCCAAATATCTAGTTTATTTTTCATTAGCAATTTTTATGCAATCTTTTTTCAGGTCCGTTTTCTACCAGGATTTTTGCTCCTGGAAATGTCTGCCCCTGCCACTGCCTTTTAAAATTTCCAGTTCTCAAATATTTTGTTCACCTTCCAGCAACTCACTTCCAAAGTTTATTTTGTAAAATATTAATAATTATGTACTCATTCAACTATATTCTCTTTCTTTTAAAATTCTTTTTCCTTGAAATATTCACTTATTTATATTATCAGCTAGGCAGAAGTATTAAATGAGATCCATGAGTATATAATGCACATTTGGTTGGATGACTTACATTTTTCTCCTTAAGTTCAGTTTGTGCTGACTCAAGCACTTGTCTTGCACAGGCAACCCATAGGCAAGCTAAAAGCAACTTATTTTCAAAGACTACCTGTTAGTGTCTTTGGAGTATGTGATGTTCCATTGAATTCCATATATGAAAGATGACAATCTTTGATTTTAGATAATTTAAAATGTTAATTCAGTTAAAAGACAAGAATTTACACAAAAATTTACATATAAAGCTATGAAAAGGAGTGTATAGATGTGGGTGCATGTTTTTCAAAAGGGAGGGGTTGTTGATGGAGTAGCTCTTGTTGGTTCTCCATTTCATTTCTTATGTAGGTTTGATCCTTTCAAAGAAGCAACCACTTAAGGGATCTTGCCTTCTGTCTTTTATGACTAGGAAATGCTATAAATACTCTGAGGGAATATAAATTGCAGGTTATGGAATCACTCATAAAGAAAAGTTTTTCTTCATGCTTTTTGTTAATAGGAATTTTCCCTATTAATACAACGTTATAAGCTCCTGAAGCCTTGGCTAAATCAGGCACATCATGGCTGTCATGGTCATCAGAGATAGGAGATGTCTGTTGGTTTCTACATCACAAAGGAAGGTAACAAGTACCTCTGTTTTGGGGGATTTGGATATTGGGAAGGAAAAGGGGAGACATATTCTGGTTGCCTACCAAAAGGATCTTATAGAGGTTACTTATTTTTTTTATAGATAGTATCTTATACTACTTGTTCCCTTTTCTTATTCAAGGTAAAGAAATGTAATAATTGAATGGTTAGAGCATTTACTGGGGAAGATGTGGTTTTGGGAAACAAAGCATTTTCAGATCTCATTTGCTCAATTTGTGGTTTCTGAAAGATCTACCAGTGTAGCTGAAAAATATCAAAGCCTGATTATTCCATATAAATTAATTAGTTAGAATTAATATCATTTAAGAGTTTGAGATCTTTCCTACTGCATACTTTCTCTGGAGGGAGATTTTTCTTTCAGGATTTTAACTTTGTGAATTACAATCTTCTGTAATCAGAATGAACTTCCTCTTGTACCAAAATTCTAGCATATTATAATTCTTGGAGTCAAATAACTTTTCCTGCTTGGATATTAAATTTTCATCAATTGTGGGTCATTCTTGTTGTAGATAACGTGAAATAGAGGGCACTTGTGTTCTGGAATAGTTAATAGAGGTAAAGGCAGAGTAAATTATCTGTAGGAAAAAAGCATTGGGAGCCAAGCGTGGTGCCTCACCTCCGTAATCCCAGCACTGTGGGAGGGTGAGGCGAGCAGATCACTTGAGGTCAGAAATTCAAGACCAGCCTGGCCAACATGGTGAAACCCTATCTGTACTAAAACTACAAAAAGCAGCTGGGCGTGGTGGTGGGCACCCGTAATCCCAGCTACTTCGGAGGCTGAGGCACAAGAATCACTTGAACCTGGGAGGTGAAGGTTGCAGTGAGCTGAGATTGTGCCACTGTACTCCAGCCTGGGTGACAGAGCGAGACTCAGTCTCAAACAAAACAAACAACAACAAAAAAAAAAAAATGGAAAATAAGAATGACAAAGAGTAAACCTAAACTTGAGAATGGAATTCCAGTTGCCAATAGAGGAGAAAAACAGAGAAATAAAACAACCTTGATGTGTGATAGGGGCAGATGGAGGTTTTCCTTATTCTTTCCAAACACCGACATACATATATATAGTAGGTGCCCAATAGATAGTTGTTTAGTTAAGTAATGAGTGAATGAACAAAGGAGCAAACAACAAGGAGAGGAGGCTAGAATATGCAGTCAAAAGTAGCATAGGAACTATCCTGAAAAAGAAAAAAAAACATTATGCCTCTCATGTATTTTTGTAATAGTAAGGTAAAACACATTTATAAACATCTTACTGAAATTTCAAGAAGAGTGTCTGAGCTTTCAGTTGAACACTAGATAGTATATGGAAATCAGTAGTAAGTCCTACTGTCAACCCCAAATGTGTAAATTATTATTGGATATCTTTTTCTAGTATGTGTCTTTATTGTTAAGGTAAACATAGAATAATTTAAAAGTTTTTCAGAGGTTAATTCCAGATTTTTACCTTTTCTTTTCCTATAGAGTCTTGAATTTCACAAATAAAATTTGGTCTTCTCTGTTTTGTTTGTTTTGGGAACCTGTCACCAGTGGTTAGGGGTGATGAAAAAGGAAGTAATTTACTTAACACAATTCCAGATTGGCTGTTCTTAGAATGTATATATTTGGATAAATTATTAATTATTATTATTAAGTATTGAACTGATTGAGGACTGAGATGATTTTATTCAATGTCTTAGGTGTCTTTTATTCCATAACACACCACAAATGTTGGGTGGATAAACGGATGAATAAATTATTCTTCAGCATTCCAAATTTTAAAGTAGACTTTGGGTCCACTAATACCAAATGAACAAAAATGTTAGTAAATAGCAACCCTGTTTAATTGTGAGCACATGGTTCCTGAGACTTAAAGGTCATGAGGAGGCCAAATATTTGAAAGCAATAGCATACCACAGAACCAGTCACAGTACCCAATCTCCATAGGCTTGTCTGGTTCGTTATGGTACTCAATTATTAAATGAGGATAACGGTTTTAATCTTTTAACTGTTCTGTTTCTACAAGCTAACTTCAACCCCTCTGGGTTCTGTTTTATGATGATGGATGATTGTGTTCCATTCTGTGTAAGTTACTATTTGCTAAAACTTCCCAGAACACTGTGTAAGGTTTCAGCAATAGCTTCCAGTTAGCTCTTCATCTGTTCTCAAGTGACCTGGCAATCGTGCCCTTCTCTGTGAAGTGGGCTTTGTATGGTCTCCCATTGCCTCAGCCAATTAAGACCTTAAAATTAGGCTTTGAGGAACCCTGCTCATGCTTCCAGGAACATAATAGCACCACTTTTCATTGAAGGAGATGAGAAGTGTTTAAGTTTGGCCAATGAACAAAGCAAGGATAAAAACAAGTGCTAAAATCATAATTAGCCCTGAATATTTTAATGCAAAAAGGGTATCACTTTTTTGGACACTATTCCACCATTATGCTAGATTTCCCTCCATAATTTATGGCTAAAAGTTTTCACTTCTTATAGAGCCAATTAAGTTTATGTAGTAAGATATTTTGAAAAGGGTACTACACCGTTATTTTTGAGGCAAATAACTTTACTACCCTAGGTTTAAGCAATGATTAAAACATTTCTGTTATCTCCAGCCTGAATACTATTCTAGAATGTGAGTTCTTTAAAGGATCTTTCTTTGATTTGGGTGAAAGCGATGAGCAGATTGGACAGTGAAGTATGACATGTTTATGGGTTTCATACATACTTCAAAGTTATTGTTATCAAATAGTGATTAGTTTAATGTCTATTGGTAGTAGTTGGACTCATTTGACCTTTAAGGATTCTGGCATTTTTGTATTACGTGGGAACTGTCTTTTGCTCACTCTACCATTCTAGATTGGCAGTACTCTTAGTAATGTTTAAAAGAGAGAGTAACGTCTGCTGCCAGATGACAGAATGCTGTCCTCCTCCTTCTTCTCCTTGACTTCTTCATCATCTCTGTTTACTTGATTGTCAATTGCGTATCATATAAAAATGACAAGATTGGTATTCCTGTTTCAGTGACAAAAGAATTTGTAAAGGAAAAAGTTTAAGGAGAAGCTTATATATGAACATTGTGTTTTATAACTGTTAAATGCTTCAGTAAACTTAGTTTTTCTTTTCTCAGTTGAAAATGGCAAAATACATTATTGATACATGCTACATTTATATATAATATGTATTTATATATGTGTGTCTGTAATATATAAATATGTATACATATATCATGTATACATATGTTAGTGTATATGTGTATGGATTTTACACATTAAGGAACAGAGATGATTTTGTATAATCGTATGTTGATTGCATTCTTAGAATGGTATCTCAGAGTATTTAACCAGTCTCTGGAGTCACCACAGTGTTCAGGAACCAGCATCAGAAAATACTTATGATATTTGTGTTGTGTTCTACAGTGGTGATCCTGTTCACAGCATGGCATGACGCTGGGTGTTTCTCAGTAGTCACACTATGAATAATTTGAACTGAACATCCTTGATGGTTCAGGCCACCCCTACACACTGAAGGACATTTGGCTATCCTCGGCTCCAAAGGATAAAATGGATATTAGTGTCCATGCTCTGAAACAAGAAAAATACCCTCTTACATTTCTTTTAGAGAACTACTAAATGCCTTTCTCACAGCACCAAAAACATTTTAATGCATTTATTTGTTTTATTGTTTATATCTTTCCATAGAACTATAAACCACGTGATAGCAGTAGCCTTGTCTTAAATATATAAGTGTTCCATGACTAGCACAATATATGACCCATTATCGTTTAATTTAATTCATGTTTATTCATCAGACAAAATGTAATACTAACTTAAACACTTACCTAATTATCTATGCTTATCACTTTCCTCAAACAATTGTTAAACAACGTTTTGAAATCACTGAAACAGAGATATCATATCATGAACTTTATCCACTTATTCATGAATTCACCTGTTTATTTATTTATATCCTGACTTGTTCTATAACAGATTTATGCAGTTGATTTTATTTAAAATGTACAAAATTATGGAGCCGTGCCATATAAAAGAAGTATAACAAGACAAACACAAGCTACATGTGTAATTTAAAATTTTCTGATAATAAAATGCTATTAAAAAGGTAAAAAGAAAGTGAAATTAATTTTAATCATGTATTTATGTAACCCAATTATGTCCTAAATATGATCACTTCAACATATAATCAATATGAAAAATTATTGACTTATTTTACAGTTTGTTTTTCAACTGAGATGCCAAAATCTGGCATGTATTTTACCCTTAGAGCACACCTGAATTCCAACCAGCCACATTTCAAATGTTTAACAGTCATATGTGGCTCATGGCTAACATATTGAACAGCGTAGCCCTAGAGGATCATCTATACTGGCCATTTTTTGGTCTTATTCTTTTTATAGAAGAATCATCAGTGGTATGATTGCCAGGGTTGCTGAGATCTCTTTGGGAAGTCCAAGATGATAAATGTAACCCGAAGCTCATATACTCTAATATTAATCCTATTTATGAAAACATCTGTTATATGTAAAAATCATTTAAAGGATCTTACAATATAGACAATTTATAGCCATAATACCAATATGTAAGAAGGGAAATTAAAGCTATATAGAAATTATTTCATAGATTCTTTGAATTCTTAAATTTTCTATATACCTTTTTTTTATTTTTTATTTTTATTTTTATTTTATTTTATTTTATTTTATTTTTTATTATATTTTAAGTTCTAGGGTACATGTGCATAACGTGCAGGTTTGTTACATATGTAAACTTATGCCATGTTGGTGTGCTGCACCCATCAACTCGTCAGCACCCATCAATTCATCATTTATATCATGTATAACTCCCCAATGCACTCCCTCCCTCCTCCCCCCTCCCCATAATAGGCCCCATATACCTTTTTTAAAAGGTAGGGAATAACACAATTATGCACCTGGGTAGCAGATAAAGATAACAAGCAAATCAGGAAGATGAACAATTCAAGGACATTTATTTACCTTCATACTTAGGTTTTCTCTGTGTTGTATAGATTGTGGGAGAGAATTTGGATGGTTGTTGAATTTAGAGTTTATTCTTAAATTCATAGTTCAGATTTTTGATTTAGAATATAGAGGTTAGTAAATATTTTGATCAACTCAAGGTTATTTTCCATTCAGGCTAGATTGTCTACATTGCTTAGACACTTTGTTTCCGCTGCCTAGACCAAGTTGTCTGGGTCTAGTTTTTTATTTTGAAAAACTTAGCACCTGCTGATGAATTTGGAAGAACTTTCATTAGCTCCACAGGAAGCAAGTGGGAAGACACCTATTATATTCTGAGTACCTACCATATACCAAGTCTTGCATTACATAATTTCTCAGATAATCTTCCATTTGATGTAGATATTTTTATTCCTGCTTTTTTAAGGGGGAAGTTAATACAGAGTTCAAGTAACAAGCCTTGAATCCATAGATAATGAAGAGATTTCTTTGTAGAATGTGACTTGGCTGGGAATGCAGGGAATGACACAGTATTTCCTTATCCACATTTAATCATGGCCCTTTCCTGTCATTCACCTCTCAGCAGCTTGCAGTATTCATTTTGTGACATTGAACTACTCTCCTTCAACCTTTCAATGGACCATGCACTTAGGGAAACATCCCAACTTTTTACCATGATTTGCAATATCCCTTCTGCCCATTCTCCGGCTCCACCCATTCTCCCCCTTCAACTTGAGTATTATGTTCTGACACATTTTACACTGACCTTATTTTTGTTTCTCTTATATACTGGGGCGATTTCTGCCTCACAAGTGTCACACTAATTTTTTTGTCCGCACCTCATTTCCCCTTTAGCCCCCACCTCCCTATGCACATGGCTTTGGCTTCCTCCTTTAGGTCTCAGTTGAAATGTCACCTCCTCAGAGGGACCTTATTCCATTACCCAATCTAAGTAGGTCCTTTTCTGTGTTTCTGTCTTTGCAACCTATTAATTTACTTCACAGCACTATAATTTTATTTGCATATGTGTGCTCATGTATTTATTTATATATTGTCCATCTTTCCCATTAGACTCTAAATTTTCTAAGGAACCATATCTGTTACCCTTGCTGTGGTGGTGCATGGTTACTATGTGTTGAAAACAAATACTTGTCTTTTAGTTCCTGGAATGCCATAATTTCATTCCAACTTGTTCTTCCTAACTTCATTTTCTCATTTCTCTGTTTCATATGCTAATATTGGCAAATTGTAATAAATATTCATTGGGGTGACTTTTTAGTCCTATGTTCCCTCTTTCTTCTAGTGAATTATGTTTCCTCACCCACGTGGATAGCTATAATCAGGCTTAATCTGGCCCAGTACTCATTTCACCACAGGGATCGTTTCAAGAGATGTGATCTAGTCTGGACCTTTCCTAGTCCCTCCTTGATAAAAAAATTTCAAACTCAAAATAGGAAAGATAATATTTTTAAAGGTTTGGTCATGGCACTGAAACTGATACAGGACAGGTGAGCCCTAAAATTTAGACTTAGCCCAAGAGGGTTCTTAGCATCTCCTGGGAAGTAATTCCAGGACTAGGTGAGCTGGAGGTGTTAACAGACTTTTATTAAATGGTACTGCTCCTTGTGGTGCAGGGCTAAGTTATAGGCATTGCACCCAGAGTCCAAAGAATGGGCTCTTGGCGACTGTATTTATACTCACTTAAAGGCACTTTCAATTACATGCAAATTAAGGAAAGAGGCAATAACTTCCGCATTGTTGCCATGGAAAGGGGTGGTAACTTCTGGGTCATTGCTATGGCATTTGTAAACTGTCATTGCACTGGTGGGAGTGTCTTATGCCAATGAGCTATGAGGGCAGCTAAGAATCACTTTCATTACCATCTGCCACTTCCTGCTGTTTGCCTCACTTTACCAAATCCTGACAGAGCAACAAGTCCAGAAGACAAGTCCTGCCCATCTCCTTCATCAAAGGGTTATAAAAATTTTCTGTCAGAAACCATGTTTCATGTGAAGAAGAGGAAACTGTCAGTGATAGCAGAGAACTAAGCCAACACTCAGGAAAAAACAAAGACGTGAGGCAAATGAGAGATTTGCTGGTGTTAAGCCCGTGTACCCATTTAGCCTGCTTTATGATGGCAATGCTCTTCTTGATCAGATACAGCTTTTCATGCCCTCTTGTTTTGGTTTAAACTGGTTAGACTTGGCTGTCTCCCCTACAGAGTCCTGACAGATTAATGGTCTCAGTCACATCCCTAACTTCACACAGAAGGGACTATCAGAATCCATTTTGCTTTCCTGTGATAAATTTAAAAAATACTCAGTATCACTACAAGATCATGTGAAACTTAGTATGTGTAGTTTGGAAATGGTGGCTCTACTTCTGCAACTACTATGTATTCTATATTCTGAATTCTCACTATCCTTTCGGTTTCTGAAAACCTAGAGAGGTAAAATATCTATATATGATATGTGTGTAACACACAATAGTTGTAAACTTGTGGACTATATGATTTAATTGCTAAAATTGTCTTTTTATGCCATATATATTTGAGGTCTGTCATTAAAACTAGTTGTTTAAATTTTTCTCTGAGTCACCAGTTTGAAAGTAGTATTTAGAAGCAAATGTTATGCAACTTTACTTTTGCTGAATAGATGAAATGTGATGTATATACCTATAATGTGAAATCATCTCTATATTAGAGTTAATGAATTGACATTGATAATTTATACAGACTTTCATTACTACTAAATTGTGTAAGACTTGTTGGTGATATTATTCACACCTCATGTCATTCACACCTTCAACTACATGAAAAAGTAAGTCTCACCATTTTGTCTTTGTTGAGTCGTAGGAAAATGAGGATTACCAGCCTTGGCAACATGGAAAAACTTCATCTCTTCAAAAACCCAAAACAAACAAACGAAACATATCTACACACACATACACATACACATACACATACACATACACATACACAGACACAGACACAAGTTAGCTGAGTGTGATGGTGCATGCCTATAGTCAGAGCTACTAGGGAGGCTGATGAAGTGGGAGAATCCATTGAGCCTGAGAGGTCGAGGCTGCAGTGAGCCATGATTGTGCCACTGCACTCCAGCCTGGGCAATAAAGTTGTCTCAAAAAACAAACAAACAAAGAAAACAAAGAGGATTATTAGATAGAGGCTCTGGGTATGTGTGAAATGACATACTGAGTTAGATCAGTCACCTATTTGATCTAATATTCTGATTCTGAAAGTGTTACCAAGTAAGTATTTTGGTAGAAGCACGGTCTTTGCATTTTATTTGATCATTTTCTGATATTAAGTGTGTACTCTAAATATCTCAAGTTTTTTTTTTAACCTTTGCACCTTAACAATCTTCTTTAGTTGCTTTTATATTTTCAAAATATATAAACTTTCTTTGGGATGGCGCTCTACCACAGATGCCCCCATTTACCCCTTCTGATCTCATGGAAGATGTTATTATACTTTGTTTCTTCTGAGTCAGCCACAGCTTCATTATCACTCTGAAAACTCTGTTCTAGGTAGTCACTGCCAACTGATTTGAATTGACCCATGAAGAGAAATTCATTTGTTAATTTCTGCAGGAAATTAGTTTTAAATGTTATAGCCTTCTATTGGAACTGAAGAACTTCTGTTTTTGAGAGTATTCCAGTATTTTCATATGTTCTTTACAATATTTGATTTCAGTTCTTCTAGGTGCCGTGCAAGGGACAACTATATTATTTAAAGTAAATGATAGCTGAGTCTCTGCCTTTAAGAGCTAACAACTTGTGGGTACTACCATACCTATTAGATTGGACCATTATTTCTTTCTAAATTAACCTTGCCTTTGCTTAAGGTGCTTTGCTTTGCCCCTGTAACTCAATAATGAAATGATAAACAACCCAATTAAAAAATGGATAAAGATCTGAATAGACAGTTCTCCATAGTAGATGTAAAATGGCTAATGAGCACATGAAAATGAACACATTAGCCGTCAGCGAAATGGAAAGCAAAGCCTCAAAGAGACACTGCTTTATACTCACCAGAACAGCTGTAATAAAAAAGATAGTAACAACTGCTGGAGAAGAGATAGAGACATTGGAACCTGTATACACTTCTGGTGAGAGTATGAAATGGTGCAGCCACTTTGGAAAACAGTCTTTTACTTAAAAAGTTTAACATAGAGTTACATATAACCTAGAGTTATGCCCAAGAGAAATGAAAACATTTGCCATGCAAAAACCTGTACACACATGTATATAGCAGCCAAATGTTTACAATAGTCTAAAGGAGAAACAACCCAAATGTCCATCAGCTGATGAATGGATAAATAAAATATGGTATAGTCATACAGTGGACTATTATTTAGCAACAAGAAATGCAGTATTAATAAATTTTACTACATGGATACACCTTGAAAACTTTATGCATATGAAGTCAATCATAAGGGAACACATTATTATATGATTCTGTTTATATGAAATGTCCTTGACAGTTAAATCTTTAGATACTGATGGTTGTACTATCTATGTCATCATTAAAAAATAGTGATTCTGGCTGGTAGGTGAAATAAATAACTGCATGACTACAAGAGTCAACGTGATGGGTGATATGGGTTTTCTTTTTGGGGTAACAACATGTTTTAAAATTGATTGTGGTGATGGTTGTACACCTCTGTGAATATACCAAAAGCCATTAGATTGTACACTTTAAATGGATAAATTGTATGGTGTGTGAATTTTATCTCAATTAAGTTGTTAAAAACCAGGAGTCTCGTTTAATTTCTTTGGTTTACTCTGCATATTTGATTCATTGAATAGTCCTATCAACTTAATAAAATATATTTTGAATCTGTCCCATTCTGTAATCTTGGTTCAGAATCATCATTTGCCCAGATATTAATGCAGTGGCCTGCTAGCTGGTGGTCTCCTTGTCTCCACTCTTATATTCATCCAATTATTTATTTCATCTGCCAGCAAGTGATTATTTTTTACTGGTGATGATACAGAAAATATTAATGCTAATGAAACAGTGGTTAACACTCATTTTACAATTTATTGTGCCAAGCATTGTTCTAAGTGCTAACATGTTAACTTATTCAGTCCTTACCACAACTCTGTGAGGTAGGTGCTATTACTATCCCTATTTTATCGATGAAGAAACTCAGGTACAGTGAGATTAGTAATTCATCCAAGATCACTTAACATGTGAGTGGCTGTTACATAAAGCAGATCAAGGCATCCTTTTGCTTGAAGATCTCTAATGACTTTTACTCCTTTTCCCTCCTTTTTACTAATTTCCACTCTATCAGGTTCATTTATTTTTGCCATGGGCCTTTTGCATTTGCTCCTTCTGTTTGAAATGATTTTTTTCCTTCTCATCGTTCTTGGCTTCCATGTCACCTCCACAGGGAGGCCTTCTTCAATAACTCAAACTTGCTCTCACATTTTCATACTTCTTCATTATATTTATTAGTGTTTGCAATTGTCTTAAAAGTTTTAATTGCATATGCGTTCACCCACTACCTAATAGAACAATGCCTGGCAAATAGCAGGATTTCAAGAAAACACTTGTTTACTGCCTGACTGACTTGTAGGAGAATAGGATTTTATATATTTTTCAAATTATGGTTGAGGTCTATTTTCAGAATACGAAGACTATTTGCATGTCTTGACTAAAGACTCATTGTAAGCACAATTTCATGGTTTTCAGATTTTATTATAATTCCTTTTTTTTTTTTTTTTCTGAGGCAGGATCTTGTTCTGTCACCCAGGCTCAAGGGAAGTGGTACGGTCACAGCTCACTGCAGCCTTGACCTGACAGGCTCAGGTGATCCTCCCATCTCAGTCTTCTAAGTAGTTTGGACCACGGGTGCACATCAGCACTCCCAGCTAATTTTTGTATTTTTTGCAGATGTAGAGTTTCACCATATTGCTCAGGCCAGTCCCAAACTCCTGGGCTCAAGTGATGTGCCCACCATGGCCTCCCAAAGTGCTGGGATTACAGACATGCCTGGCCTATAATTACTTTTATGAAAATAAAATAATTCCACGTAATTGATGTCTTTCTAAGTGTTATGGTGCCTGCCCTTCAGTTGGTTTAGGGTGGAAATTGCTTTTTGTTAAGATGATATTTGAGCGATTGGACAATACTGTTATTCTTAATTTTTTTATTTTTATTTTTTAAGTCTTGATCTGCTGCTTTTAGGATGTGGTTTTATTATTGTCAGGTATGGGATGTGGGTAGAGAGTATGATGGATGGGGAGAGTAGTTCCTGGTTGTTGGTTTCATGGGAGCCTTGAAATGATATAGCTGCTGTTAGCATGGAGACAATGTGGGAAGTTTGAGGTTTGCCTGTTAGAGAGCTTGGGTAATTTTCTAGATCCATTCTTGTCTGATATTAGGTGATTTTTGGTTGGCAGTGAGAAACTTTGCAGTGTCAGTCATGTGTTCTTTTCATTAGTTGGACAAACACATATGTGCACTCGTGCGTATATTCACATATACACAGAAACACACCTTTCTGCTCTATTTACATAATGGCCTTTTAGCCCCAGCTTCCCTTCTGTTACTTTTCTTCTGCCTTTCCCAGCTCAGAATGGTGTTGTTTATACCCCAAATGAGAAAAGTAGCCTTAAGTGTTAGTGTGTGCGTGTGTGTGTGTGTGTGTGTGTGTGTTTTACCTTGAATGGGTGATGCAACCTATGTGGACTCATGAGGAAATTTTAAAATTCCAGGTATATGAACAATTAGAATTTTAATCCAAGCCCTAATGAAAACATGGCCTTGTTTAGTGAGTGGTATATCATATAATTAGATGTCTGAAATCTACATTTTGATAATTGCTCACCTCTACTATAGTGAAAAAGAATACAATACTCAGTATATTCCTCCAAGTAGATTTATCTTCTCCAAATATTAAATTGGATCCCCTGTGCATTAGTAATATTTAGAGAATTGGATTATCCTAACTTTTTGCTACTCAGCAGAGTGAGAGAGATAAGCACTAGATACTGAAAAATAAAATAGGAAACTGCAGCATTGGATGGCTAGGCTCCAGTTGCTTTTACATAGTTTCTGATAACCAATATTTCTCATGCTGCTGACTCTTGATTCTTTGTGCAAATAGGCTAGTTGCAGAATGATAAATACAATCTATATAAAATTAAAAATAAAATCATTACCATTGTTTCCAACCTTCCCTTTTACTCAGTACTTGTAAGTAATGCTAAACCGAAGTTATTCTATTTTTAAAAAATTTGTGCTTTAAATGGATACGCAACAATCAATCTACTATATGCAAAACAGGGGAGATTAAAGAACAGTAAGACCTTGTCCCTCTCTTAGAATGTGCTACAGTCCACAAGTGTAGATACTCACTTTAATATAGCTTTGTCTGTGTTGCTGTAGATATTAATGATGTGCTATTTATACAGATAATGGAGGCACCATCTCTGCTTGGATGGGTCAGAGAACTAAGAGATAATATTTAAGTTGGACTCTGAAGGTTAAATAGGAGTTTGCCAGGTGAAGAAGTAGACAAAGGAAACAGCCTACACAAAGTCATAGAGTTTTGAAAAGGCCATGCTTGACCAGGAGATAGGAAGAGATTCAGGGAGGCAAGATAAAACATTGTTTCCAAAGACAGAAGTTGTAGTATATAGGAGAGGAGAGGAAGGAATAGCAAAGATCACCGCGGAACTGTGGTCTGGTATTAGATTATAAAGAATCTTTTATATTAACTGTCAGATGCCTTACAGTGAGTAAGTGTGGTGTTTCATTTTACTTGTAGGATAATGCTAGGAGCAATGGGGAGGCTGCTTTTTACCTGCAGTGCCTCCCATGTAAAGTGCCCTTCTTGATAACTATTTTTTTGTTATTGGTAACAAGGAACATTCAACTTGGTAGCCTGCCTGTGTCTTCCTTGATTGTCTATGATATGATTAGATTCAACTTTTGTTGTTTTCTTTTTTTTTCCAGATCAGTCAGGGTATAAGGATGGGGTTGATTCAGCATTGTATTTTACAGGTTAGAGTTAGTTGGCTTATGGCATTTGGAAGAGAATTCTGGTCCAGCCTAAGCTGGATATAATGGGGAAATGCAAGCCTCAGGAAAAGTGCATCCACAGCTACTGACTTGGTTATTTCTCATTTCACTATATTAACAGTAAAATAGCGGATGTGTTTCTGAAAGAGATAGGCTTATTGGCAGAACTTTGAGATGATTACTGTCACCTCCAGCTGCCTTTGAGGGGGCTGCCAGAGTGCTTGCCTTGGATCTCCCACTTAAGAGAACCCCTCTACAAATGGAATAAATACCTCCATCTACGGATACATGGCTACCAACTGATAGCCACAGTCTCTCTTTTCTAAATCATGCTCTGGGTACCCAGGACCCCAGAATACCCCAACCTAGCTGCCAGAACCCATGTGCAGGAAATATTTGTGGCCCTTCCATAGGTCAGTCCTTCCAGGGACAGTATGAAGACCTCCGTAGGCCCAAGAGGTAGCTGAAGTGTAGTTGTCTGAGGGAGTAAGAGGGGTTGGATGTGTACAGTGTTTTTGGACTCAATGCTTGAGCCACATATGGTGTTGGATGGAGCCGGGGGTGAGATGAGAAGGTCACTGGTTGTGGGGACATCATTTCTACCCTGACAATATTAAGGACAGCCTACCTGGAAGTAATAGTGTTGTTTGAGAGTACGCAAATTGAAATGATTAAGAAGCTCCAATACAGAACTCTTTAGATAATGAATGTATTCCTTTTTCTTACACTTTGCCTATCTCAAACTCCCTATTGTGTTGCAGACTGATCCTAACGTTAGTGTTCATATTTTCAAATCTTCTTACCTTCTTAAATTAATTTCTTAAAATTTCAAATTAAAAATTTATTTGTAAAGATAATTGTTAAATCATGATATTAAGTACTAATTCCCTAGGATAGCCACATGTAGTCACTGAAATTAGATTAAAAGGAACAAGTTAATTTCATGTACTTACATTTGTAGCAGAAAAAAATAATGAAGAGTGAATTGGCTTGCAAATAGTTGAATAAGTAAACACCATTGAAATTATTTTCACTCCAATTTTTTATTTTTTATGTTCTTTTTAATTTAAAAAATTTTAGGTACATAGTAAGTGTATATATTTATGGGGTACATGACATACTTCAATACAAGCATATAATAACAATAATCACATTATGGTAAATGGGGTATCCATTTCCTCAAGCATTTATCCTTTGTGTTATAGATAATTCAATTATAATCTTTTAGTTATTTTTAAATGTATACTTAAATTATTCATTATAGTCACCCTGTTGTGCTACTAAGTACTAGGTCTTATTCTTTCTAAATATATGTATTTGTACCTATTAGCTATTCTCACTTTCCTTGAAACCCCCACACCGCTCTTCCTAGCCTCTGGTAACCATCCTTGTGCTCTCTATCTACATGAGTTCTCTCTGCTGTTTACTACTGCAGATAACAAAGATGTTACTCCTGTAATTTTACATGTATTATCTCTTATAAGCTAGCCTCTTATGTATGTTTGAAGAGGACGTGATTGTTATTATGATGTTAATTCATACCATGTAAGTATCATATTAGTGTGGTTACACCCACACACAGTCACACACAGACACACACACACATGTACACACACATACAGCATATTCTTATATGTCAGTCTGTAGACCATACTCTAGAGGGAGTGGTTTTTTACTTCACTGGGAAGAAAAAGGACAAGTAATACAGGATTGTTTTAGAGTAGTTACTGGAAAGGTCTCCTAAGTGGATTCATTGTGTTGTATTGCCTCAGTCCAACATTTAACTCAATCTATAGAAACAATGAAAACCATTTCTTGAGAACAGAAAAACAAACAAAATTAGATAGCTTCTCATGTAAGCCAAAAAGCTGCTTTGTTTTTAACTACTATACTGTTTCTCTGAAAAGGATGGATGTTCATTGTGTTTGATAAGTTATCAAGATTTACTTTAATGCTCCAGGGTGTGCAAGTTAATGATTTCAGACGACAATTTTTTGTGCCACTTTAGAGGAAACTATTGGACAATTTGAATATCAGATGGTTTATTTCCAAAATCATATTACGGTCTTGAAATTGTTTTGGGTAAATGTTTTGCTGCAGTTTGCACATTGTCAGTTCTTGTTATTCTAAATCATGTTTGATTTTTTTTATTCTGTTCAAGAAAATATCCAATTAAAGTCAATAGAATGCACATACTCTAAAATTCCTGACCAGTTAGTAGACCTTTTGGACAGATTGATGTAGGATCAAACAACAAGGGGTTAATTTGATTGTAGTTTTTTAGGAGAACTTTAAATTATAAGTCACTTGTTATATTTTCTATTCAGTTGTATAGTACTTAATTAAAGTATTTAAATAAAGTAAATCTATTTCTTTAATACTTATAAATATCCAGAGTAACTTGTGGAAAAATTTAAGAAATTATGTTTTATGAATTTGATAAGTTATTGTTATGTTTTCACAATATATTTTAATTATTATCATTTTGATAGGTGGTGAGACATGTGTGAATTCAGTTGACACCCAAGTAGATGCAAATAAATATATTTTGTTTCTTTTTCAAGAGTTTAATCTGAATTTCTTAACTTTTCTTCTCTCCTATACTCAATATATCATAATATAATTGTGAGATTTCTCATGAGAAAACAGTCAATAAGATCTCTTATCTGGTAACATATATCCAGTGAGGGAGATGTGAACAACAGATAAACTGGCCTCTGTTGTAAACCCTTTGGTAATGGGAATTATGTTTGCACCAATTTATGGCATGATTTCATTATTAGATTGTTCATACATGTCCTTAACAAATAGCACTATTTTGCAAATAGTTGTAGGTATAGAATATCTGTTTCTATCCTCATATCTTCATATCCTCAAAAGGCCCAGGGTTCAAAATCAGTTATTAGTTCAATACAAATTGTTGTGCTGGCTTTTTCTTTAAGAGAGTTCCTTTTTTGGCTACTCTGTTGTTCTTAATTTTTCTCCTAGTTTTTAGATTTCTTATATTAACACAATTTACTCATTTGCCATTTCATATGTAAACCATCAAAATTGTTAATAATGAAAACTGAACCAATCAGAAAAAAACCTGCTGATAAAATGCAAAAGAAGACCCCATTACCCCATTCATTTATTGATAAAGAAAATAAACTACCTAGGTGTAATTAGCCTTAACAAGAAATGTCAAAACCCATATGAGGAAAACTGAAATACGTATGTGAAGATACAGAAGTATACTGGAATAACTGAGAGGCATATTTCCTTAAATGGGAACACTCAAACATCATAAAATATCATTTATTTCTAAGTTAAATTATATATTTAATGCAGTCTTAAGCCACATACAGTCAGATTTTTTTGTATTAAATATATCTTCAAAAGCTGATTATAAAACTCATTTGGAAGAATGAAAATGCAAGAATATCCAGCAAAATGCTGAAAAAGAAGAGCCAGTGAAAAGGTTAATTCTACCAGATATTAAAACATAATATAAAACTGGCTGGGTTCAGTGGCTCACACCTGTAATCCCAGCACTTTGGGAGCCTGAGGCAGGTCGATCACCTGAGATCAGGAAAGAGAACAGCCTGGCCAACATGGTGAAACTCTGTCTCTACTAAAAATAAAAAAAAATAGCTGGGCATGGTGGCAGGCGCCCATAATCCCAGCTACTTGGGAGGCTGAGACAGCAGAATCACTTGAACCCAGGAGGCAGAGGTTGCAGAGGCCTTGGTCATGCCATTGCACTTCAGCCTGGGTGACAAGAGTGAAACTCCATCTCAAAAAAAAAAAAAAAACTAAACTAAAACTAATAATAATATCAAATTTACAGTTTTTATTTATTTTATTTTCTTGAGATAGAGTTTCACTCTTGTTGCCCAGGCTGGAGTGCAGTGATCTCAGTTCGCTGCAACCTCTGCCTCCCAGGTTCAAGCTATTTTCCTACCTCAGCCTCCCAATTAACTAGGATTACAGGCATGTACCCCATGCCTGGCAAATTTTGTATTTTTAATAGAGACTGGGTTTCACCATGTTAGCCAGACTGGTCTTGATCACCTGACCCCAGGTGATCCACCCGCCTTGGCCTTCCAAAGTGCTGATATTACAGGCGCGAGCCACCACGCCCAGCCTAAAACTTATAATTGTTAAAAAATTGACTAGAGGGAACACTAGAACAGAATAGAAAATCTCCCTAAATATACCCAAATACTTAAGGAAATTTAGTTTACAATCAAGCTAGAATTTGAAATCAGTGGAGATAGATATACCTTTAAATAAATGTGCTGAGATAACTGGATATTTATATGGAAAAATATAAAAATTAGATCTATTCTGATACCGTTCATCAGTATAATTTTAAATTGGCCAGAAGTTTAAATGTAAAAAATGTAATTATTCAAATAGTATAAGAAGCAAATGCTTTTATAATGTGGCTACAGATAAAATTTACATGGCTACTAGCTAAAATTCAGAGGCAATCAGGGAGTAAGGATGGACTAATTTGATTGCATAGCAATTTTTTAAAATGGCAAAACGTTTTTACCATAAGTAAAATCAAAAACAAATTACAAAATGGGAAAAATATTTGCAAGTCTTATCACAGACAAGAAATGATATTCCCATATCCTTAATATATAACCAACTTGTTAAAAAATCCAAATGCATGACAGTGTCTGTGAGGCTGGGGACTGTGAGAAAAGAGACCCTTTCAAACATTGCTTGTACGAATGCAAAAATGGTGCAATCCTCTGAAAGTGACTCGGAATCTAGTTAATTTTCATAAGCATTTTTTGACTCTTCAATTCCCCTTTTAGGAATGTATATCAAAAGATACAGTGGAAACAATACAAAATTCCAGTAAATAGTGCTTCTTATTGTGGCAGTATCTTTAATAGCAAACATTGGAAATAACCCAAATGTCCATCACTAGGGGACGTGAAGAAAAAAATGGTACATCCAGAATATGTAGTAGTATGCAGCAATGAAAAGGAATGCAAATATTTCTACATCAAATGGCACATTAATCTACAGGATATACTGCAATATGAGATAAATGACTTATATGCTACTATTTAAGAAATGAGAGGAATATACCTATTTTTGACTTTTGAACAATGTAAACATTTCGTGTGATTTTGAAGCAAAGTTAATGTTGAGCAGAAGAAATTTCAAGATAGCTATATATCCTTAGTGGGTTATACCTTAATGACAAAAAGGATTGCAAAAAAATTAGATTTTTAAAAAGCATATTTCATTGTGGTATTGGTGGTATTTTAGACAATTATATTTGTCTTGAGGAATGAATCAAATGATTATTTATATAGATATTATTGAAAACTGAGATTTATGGATAGATTACTAAGGTTAAGTAAAAATCATGTAGTAGTAAATTTCAATTGTGTCAGTATGACCTCATGTTGGATTTTATCTTAAATAAATTTTGGGATTGGTGGGGACCACTGTGTACAGCTTCACAAACAGAGAGACCAGTGCAGTTATCAATGAGTGTATCTATAGTACCAAGATTATGATATTTAAATACCATTTGCCATGAAAAGAATCCCCAAAACTCCTTGGAGAATTGGTTGATTCTGATCAGGTATAAATATTTATGTGTCAAACTTGGAAACTCTTATTATTTCAGAAGCCAAGGAAGCTATCAAAAACTAGGCTTATCTTCCTCAGGCAGCTCTAGCAGGGGCCAGTGGGATATCCAGCGGATAAACCAACCTGAACAAAACAACACTACAAGGGCTCTGAAAATTAAACTATCGTTAGAACCATAGCCTACAAAAGTAGGTCAAGACCCACATGATAAACCTAACTAGAGTGATTGCCTGCTTAAATAAAACATTTAAATAGAACCCACAGTCTCATAACATGACAGTGTCTAGAATATGATTTCAAAAATCACTTTCCATACCAAGAATCATGAGAATGAATAAAACAATCCTCTGCCACCAACATTAAAATAAATCAGGTACTGGAAATATCAAAAAGGATTTAAAGAAGGAATCATAAAAATTCCTGAGCAATCTCTGTAACAAATGGATAATCTCAACAAAGAAGAGTTATTCAAAAGTACCAAGTGGATGTTATGGAAATGAGAAATACAACAACAGAAAGAAGAATATCACTGATGGGTTGAGTAGTAGAATGAGATAACAGAGGATAGCATCAACAAACTGGAGGAATGAAGGCACCTCATTTGAACAGTAGGGATAAAATAAATTGAAAAAGAAGGAAAAAGAACAGAGCCACAGGGACAATAACAAAAGACTCAATGTTTGTACCACCAGATTCACAGAAGGAGAGGAGAAGGTTATGCTGAAAGAATATTCGAAGAAATAATGATTGAAAGCTCCAACTTTGGTAAAAGACACAAAACTAGAGATTATAGAAGTTGAGTGAACCCCATGCTGAATAAACCCTAAAAGACCCACATCATAATTAAACTTTTGAATACTGGAGATACAGAAAAAATATTGACAGCGGAGAGAAATGACAGCTTACTAATAGGGCAACAGCAATTTGAATGATAGTAGATTTCTCATCTGAAATCATGGAGGCCTAGGCTTCACAGGTGATACACTGTATAGAACTTAAAACACACACACACACATATATTCACACACACACACACACCAGTATAAGTAAAACAGGAATACTCAATAAGATCAGTGAATCATATCAATGTCGATATCCTAATGGTGATATTGTAAATATATCTGCAAAATAATGCCATTGTAGAAAACTGGGCAAAGTGTACAGGAATCTCTTTGTAAGATTTCATTGTTCATTCTTGGAAGATGTTATGGAAACAGCTTATTATTTTGAAAACTGGTAGATTAAGATTAAAAATCATTTGTCTTGCTTTTTCTATATGATTTTTTTTTGTCTTATAGTAACCAAAGAGCTGATGAGGGACAGTTTCTTCTTCTAGAAGTTCCAACTAATAAATAAGTGAACAATTTATGATAGAAATTGGTTATCATTATTTTGCAACTCCTTATTTATTAATTTACTAATGGTCATCAGTAGCTGCTAATGCAAAAATAGAAGCATGTAGATGATATATACCTGCTTGTGGTGCTATACAACATCCCTGTACCTGTCATTACTATTACCAAAAATTATCATAAAACTTAAGGACTTAACCATTTTATTACTATGAATTTGGAAGATTTGAAGACTGGGACTGACTCTACACCTGAAAAAATTGAATCATCTGAGAATGTATTGACTCACCCATCTGGAGCCTATCTAGGGATGATAAGAAGACTAGGATTGCCTACAAGAGAATCCACATATGGCTCTTTATAGTGCACCACTTCCTCACAGGACGGCTGCATCAGGGCTCCAAGCACAAGTGTCCCTGGCAACAGTGCAAAATCTGCATTGCCTTTTCTAACCTAGCCTAGAAAGTCACACAACATCCCTTCCTTGCATTCTATTGGTTACAAAATAGTCACAAGCCTACCCACGTTCAAGGGGAAAGGACTGGTCTCAGAATCCCGCACTCGCAGCCCTGCTTTTCTTCAACGTCTTGATGGAGGAAGTGTTGAAGATTTTCAAATGTTTGTAAAGCCACCACATTCTTTATGAATTAGTCTGACTACTTCTCTCTCACCTATACATACAAAATTGAACCTGTATGTGATCAAAGCTCTGGGTTTCATGAATACATAGGAATCGTTTTAATCATTATTTAGACTGGAAAAGTTTGCATGACAAAGGTCTGTTTTCAACTAAGAAAAAAAAACACAAATGGAATAAAAGGAGCTAGAGAGAGAATCTAGATGAAAAGGGATTTAAGAGGCCTATCAAACAATTCAGTGCATGAAATTGCAATGCATAATTCCAATCCAGACAGACAAACTTTTAAAAATTTTGGGAAATAGGAATACTGACTACTTCTTCCATAATATACTGTTAAGGAATTTTTTTTTTTTTTTTTTTTTTGGTGTGATAAAGGCATTATAGTTATGTTTACAAGATAAGAATAATTTTATTTTAGAAATACATCCTCAAGGCCGGGCGCGGTGGCTCAAGTCTGTAATCCCAGCACTTTGGGAGGCCGAGACGGGCGGATCACGAGGTCAGGAGATCGAGACCATCCTGGCTAACACAGTGAAATCCCGTCTCTACTAAAAATACAAAAACTAGCCGGGCGAGGTGGCGGGCGCCTGTAGTCCCAGCTACTCGGGAGGCTGAGGCGGGAGAATGGCGCAAACCCGGGAGGCGGAGCTTGCAGTGAGCTGAGATCTGGCCACTGCACTCCAGACCGGGCGACAGAGCGAGACTCCGCCTCAAAAAAAAACAAAAAAAAGAAATACATCCTCAAATATTTACAGATTCATGATATGGTTTGATCATTGCTTCAGAATTATTGGAAGGGGGCAGTTAAGTGGCTTTGGATACAAGTGAAGAAGATTGGTCATGCATTGATGATGGTTGGAGTAATGTATGTATCAGCTCATTATACTGATCTACTTCTCTGTTTTTGAATAGGCTTGAAAATTTCTGTAACAAAAGAGTTTAGAAAAGAAAGGAAAAAAAGAGGCAAGAGGGAGAAAGGTAGAAAGAAAGAAGGCAATGAAGAAGAAGGGAAGGAGGAGAGGGCTGGAGGAGGGAGAGACAGATTCAGTTTAGGCTAAAGTTTGACATACTTCAATATCGTTACCATCCTAATTTTACAGAAGATTATAGTCAGCACAACGCTTCATGTTTCAAGCATAAAAATGTAGGCCTAAAGTAGTTCTGTGGTTTTTTCATTTATGACGAATAGTCCTGAAAATCTCCGTTAAAATACATTCTTTTGCATTTGTTAACATACAGATGTGGTGGAAAAAACATATAAATTTGCATTAGAGCCTTAAAGTTCTAATGTGTATATATTCTACACACATATAATGTTTATATATAGAAAATATGAGAATGCATATACATCTTCCTCTTTGACATTTCATTTATTTTACACTTATAAACATTTTTTAAAAAAAATTACAAAATCCTCCATTTTATTTAGAATATGTTGCATCTTTTCTTCTTTTAGAAAATTTAGTTTGAATAGTCTTTTGGCTAGAATTAACTCTTTGGCTAGAATGTTTACTCTGTTGTTTTTGTTGCTCTCCAAATGAATACTGGCTGCTTAAGTCCCAATTTAATCTTAGTAAAATCTTCTAATGATCTAGGACTACATAATTGAAATTATTTCCCAGAGATGCTTTCATTCTAAATTTAATTGTGTGGTAAGGAACAGATAATGATGTTATTTCTAGTGTGTTTTTCTCATTACATAAGTATCTTTCTTGTTAATCTAAATAGTTTCTTAATTCTAGTGGTTTAAAGTTTTATCAATAACTGTTTTGTGGGTTGAATCTAAATTAAGGTGCTATTGCCCATATAATTTTCTTCGCTTCTCTTTATTTTAAAGAAAAATAGGAAGGGAGGTAACTGTGGCTATAAATTAGTGGGATGAGGGATCTTTGTGATGAAACTGTTGTTTTGACTGTGTTGTAGTTCACAGTACACATGTGATAAAATGATAGAATTGCATGAAATTAAATACACACACACACACACACACATACACACACACAAGTGTGGGTAAAAACTGGTGAAATTCAAATAATGCCAGTGGATTATATTAATGTCAATTTTCTAATCGTGATATCCAATGACAGTCAGATAAAATGGTACCATTGGGAGAAAATGAGCAAAAGATATAAGTGATCTCTATTATTTCTTATTATCTCACAATAATAAACTTAAAAAGTGACATTGGTTTTAATATTTTTTGAATTGGAAATTACTATTATAAGAAAATCAGATAGGAAACAGGTAAAATAGTAAACACATTTTTTTCTAATTTCTCCAAAAGCTAAAAGCTTTTGGATTTTTAAAATTTTAAATTAGAGTAGAACTTGAATGAGTTCTTAAAAACATATTTTTTTGCAGAGAGTCCTTTAAATGTTCCATGAAAACATAAATTTTGCTAAAACTCTTAAATAACTGAAGGCTTGTTAACTGGATGGAATATTAAAGATAATGCAGTCTGCTGGAAGATGCTATAGAATTTATGGACAATACTTAATTTAGACTTAGAGACATAGTTTTTAGGGCCGAGAAGGGTCCTTTTATAACTTATTTGTCCTTAACAACCTCATTACAAATGAAAGATTGGACCCAGAAAGGTTAAGTGATTTTTCCAAGGTTCTACTGTTTTTTAACACAACAGTGATTGATTTTGCCTACCTTTTATCTCTGGCCTTCTTTTTCCTACCTCATCTGCCAATCTGTGTACTTTTACTTTCTATCTTTAGAACTTTTTATTTTTCGCTAGTTCCATTGTCTCCAAATTTACCATCAAAATAGTTTAAATACATACATACATATATACATACATACATAATCTTTTTATAGCATACATTTTTAGTTGGTGCCATTTATACAATTTTAAAAACCGTACCATGCTTAGGTATTTTGTTTAGTGTTTTGCTTTATATATTTGTGTTTCTTATGTCTTGAAAAAATTCTGTTTTGCTTGATTCTGAAGTAGCTCTTAATATAGCAGAGTTCACAAAATAAGCAGGCAGTTGCTGCAAGGTATCCAAGCAACTACTGGAAACACACAAACCTCAGGGTGAAGTTAAAAACATACACTTTAAAGTGACATTGCTTAGGTTTAAGTCCTGGTTCTACCATAATACCAACTTGGGTAAGTTTCCCAACCTCTTTGTACCTGAGTTGCCTCATTTATTCTTGCAGGTTGATAATATTGTTTACCCGGTAAGTTGTTGTATCAAATTAATTGATATATGTAAAGGGATTGAATAGTATCTGGGAAGTATTCAGTAAATGTTAATTGCTATATTTATACAAATGTCATCATTTTGGATTTACTCTCATTAGACATCACTTAGTCCAGGGTGTGAACTGGGAAACTGGGAAGGGTGACAATAAGAATATGGTCAGGAATGCACACAAAAGGAATCAATAAATCATCTTTGAGCAGCTGTAATGTCAAGGGCAAATGGATGTATAGGGAAAATGTAATTTCTTTAATTTGGTCTATAGCAAATCTGATTTTCCTTCTAAATCTTGAACCTTTGATTAATCGTTCCTTCAAGAAATATTTGTTTAGTGCCTACTATAATGTCAGGCTCTATTTTCGAAACTAGAAATATAACCGTGAATAAAATACACAAAAATCCCTGTAGCCATGTTGCTTACATTCTTTTGGTAGGAGACAGACAATAAACAAAAACAAATACATAAATTATAGAATATGTTAGAAGGTAATAATTGCCATGGTGAGAAAACAGGGAAGGTGCTTCTGGGGGCTGAGCTGCCAGTGAAAGCAAAGTGTAATTTTAAATAAGATCAGAATAGGTTCCATTGAGGAAGTGCCATGGGAGCCAAGAATGAATGTGAGCACCAGAATGTATTCATGTGCACATCTTGGAGAAGAGCATCCCATCCAGAGAGAACCACCCATGCAAAGGCATCGCAGCTGTAATGTATCCAGCATGTTTGCAGAACCACAAGGAAGCCAGTGTGATTGGAGCAGGGTGAGCCAAGAGGAGTGTAGTTGTGGGGTGTGAGAGAAAGAAAAGAGTCAAGGATGATGACAAAACTTCTGCCTGAACAAATGAAACATAGAAATCCCACGTTTAAGATGGGAAGACTGATGGAGTAGGAAAGAAAATTAGTAGGGAAAAGTGAACTAAATGTTGGAATTAGTTTAAAATTTCAGTCATTTTTAGTCTGTCTTGGGCCAAGAAAGCTTAGTTTCTTAAATAACTTCCTTGATGCCCAGGAAGAGGACAGCTTATGCATCTTTGAGGCAGGAGAGAAGTCTTGGGTCCCCTGGCTCCTCTGCCACTGAGTGAAGTCCATCCATTTGGTTGTTGGTTGTTCTGTTGGCGATTGTCTGGTTGTACTCTGCAGCCACTATAAAGTGACATCTGCTGCCTTTCATTTTGGGCAGTGCTGCCCTGTAGCACTGGCCAGCTTGATCTTCACTCCTCTGAGACCTGGGTATGTGTCCAGTGTGATTCCTCAGGAGGGTCTGTTCCATACCTTCACAGCAGAGTTATGGCAGCCTCTCTGGTAGGTGCCCCAGCTGCCTCTACTTCCCTTGCAGACTACACAGGAACCAAAGGCTTATCCACAGATTACATCTTGAGTCTTCTTCCTTCCTGCCAAGGTGATAGGGCTTTGTCATCAGGAGCAGCCTCAGAGACAGTCTCTTTTCTGAGTCTGGAACAAGAGCCAAGAAGCTAGACCCCTGCTCTGCCTTCAGTTTTACCCTGGCTAATCTAAGGAGCTTCTTCCTCTCCACGCAGAGCATAGAGAAGGGAAAATCAATTCACATGCCAAACAATCTTGTTCTGCTCCCTCTCTCTTCCCTGCCCTCCTTTGAGACATGAAAAGAGCAGACTCCCGTATGTCATATCCTATTCCTGTTTGGGTATCCCTTATATTAAATCTATATGGTCAGTTAAATGAGCTTGTCTGTTGATTTGCTAAAATGGGATATAAAGAAACAGTATTATTTTCTCAAGTTGATAATCTGGTTTACAAGCCTATTATGCTTGATAAATCCTATTTTGAATGCCAGAAGCTGAATATTACATTGCTCTTTCTCTTTGAATACCTTATGTCACAAAATCCTATATTGCTAACCCAAACAAAACTCTTAGTTACTAATCATGTAATTCCCATTCAGATAGGTAGTTGGAATGACTAGGACAAAGCCCATTTACTCAGAAAGACAAAAGGAAAAATTACTGATTTAAAAATATTTAAGCATAACATAGATGGTCTCTGCAATATGGCTTTTTAGTTTATTTTCTGCTATCCCCCCTTTCCTATTTGCAGTTTAGTCTTGTTTTTTGAATCATTACCTATTAATGACACCCATCTTTCCTGTCACCCTGCACTATGACAGTTGCAGAAACCATGAGTCTTTCCTGCAAGATAAGTGACCAGACCAGCTAATCATCAGCTTAGTCCAAGCACCTTGCATCCTGAGTGAGTAAATATGAAGGGATGGGATTCATTACAGAGTAGGGGTGGCTCATGAAATGTACTTTTCCTTCTCCATTATTTTGGCAGTGATCCCAAAGACTAAACTCAGAAAGTCTGATCCTGTGCCTGCTGAAGTATATCATTATTCAAGTTCACAACTTACACTTTCCCTTTAAAGTCACGTATA
Organism: Rhinopithecus roxellana; assembly: GCF_007565055.1. Lineage (NCBI taxonomy): Eukaryota > Metazoa > Chordata > Mammalia > Primates > Cercopithecidae > Rhinopithecus > Rhinopithecus roxellana. Next base: position 138,894,886 of record NC_044553.1, on the reverse strand, counting down.
CCCAAGAATTGGAAGAATCTGTGGGAGGACTTAGGTTTGGGTATCACTTCCATCCTTCCCCACTTAAAGCCCTCTGTGTTCTTAGAAGCACCTACCTGTCCCTGTAGTACTACTGGTCCCTGTAGTACTACTGGTCCCTGTAGTAGAGGTTGTTAGCTCTTTGCTTAAAGATGTACTACTTCCTTGCCTAATGGAGACATGCTGCAGGCATAAGTTTGCACCCTGCTTGGAACTACCCCCATTCTTTTAGGCCTTCAAGTAGAATTAGATTTTAGCATTTCCTGGGAGAAAATTAGAAAGTCCAGTCTTGTAGAAGAAGGCTTACCCTTTCAGATAAATCACAGAATTTCTCTTCACCTAAGATAGCAATCTGGGAAGTTGTAGATTTCTAGGCATCTTAACCAAGGAGGTAGAAATAAACGTTTGCTCAGGTTTAATCTCTCTATATATTATCAGTGACGTAGCATGCTCACCTGAGGTGCTAGGTGTGGTTCTAATAATCTGATTAATACAAACCTATGTTAAATGGTGGCATATACTAAATGAAGTTACAATGTCAATAATTGTTTTCATAATTTAGAGGAAAGAGTTGAAACACGTTAGTAGAAATGAATATATCTATCTCCCTTTGCAGTACTTGCGTCCTTGGGAGATTCAAGAAGAAACTCCCTGGTTTAAAGTAAGGACATTAAACAATGGTATAAAGGTAAGGCTTTACACACCATCTTGGAAAATGCTTTCATGGCCACGGCCTGTAGTGCATGGGCGGTAATGGGAGACACTATTTTTTACTTGAATAGAGATAGGAGGAGTTGGAGATGGGCCTAGGGAACCCACTACTTCATGCTCTGCACATCTCGTCAGCATGGCTGACAAGGAATGGCAAGATTTGTAGATACTTATAGATTAGATTGTGGCGGAGGCTAACGTATCCCTAAGGCATTGTACTGAAGGTGTACTCTGACAGGAATGTGTGCTCCGACAGAAAGTAATTTCCGTTTGAGTATCAGGTCTGTCAGATTTTACGTTTACAAGTAGAGCTCTGGCATTATTTCTCTCCCTCTCATTCTCTTCCCCAAATTCCATATCCAATGTTAAAAGCCTTTTATGGCAATTATCACCTTTCTTTGAGAGTAGTCTGGGCATTGTTTTGAGGCTATTCAGGTCTACTGCCACTCTAGTAATCCAGAATGGGAATGAAATGACATTAGGATTTCATCTTATTGTTTGAAAAAAATTTTATTTTTACAAAAGAGAAAATGAAAAAGTATATAATGCTTAACTTAAATGTCATTGATACTTTAATATTTACTTTTTTTTTTTTTTTTTTTTTTTGAGATGGAGTCTCGCTCTGTCGCCCGGGCTGGAGTGCAGTGGCCAGATCTCAGCTCACTGCAAGCTCCGCCTCCCGGGTTTACGCCATTCTCCTGCCTCAGCCTCCCAAGTGACTGGGACTACAGACGCCCGCCACCTCGCCTGGCTAGCTTTTTGTATTTTTTAGTAGAGACGGGGTTTCACCGTGTGAGCCAGGATGGTCTCGATCTCCTGACCTCGTGATCCGCCCATCTCAGCCTCCCAAAGTGCTGGGATTACAGGCTTGAGCCACCGCGCCCGGCCTAATATTTACTTTTTTTCAGAATGGGGTTTGGGTAATAGAGATAGGTCTAAATTTATCTCTATTAATCTTAGAAATCACCTTTATTGTAAATTTCCCATATGCTCCACAGAAAACAGACATGCATTAGGAAAACTAGGCTGTATTCAAATGACTCTCTTAATTTTTGAAAAGTGCTGAATGAAGAAGTCAGTAATTAATATCTATGCATTTGCATTTTTCATAGTCTTTTGAGTTCAGTAGTCGAGGCTGATAATTGGTTCTGCTGCGTACTATAAGATAAGTTAACCTCTTTAAGTTTGTTTCTTAAACATTTCTAAAATGGACATAGTACCTACCTCTGAGGGTCATTGTGATCAGTATTAATTTAAAGAATTTCATATGCTCTTCATAGAGCTTGGCAAATGGTAGGCATCTTCCCTGTTTGGGAACATACAATGCACTTTTTGATATTATTTGTTTAGGGATCCCATTTTGTAATATTTGCATATTTAGGTAAATAGTTTCTTAAGTATGGATCTGTCTAATTCCTAGTAAGAGTAGTACATTGTGCTCAATGTTTAAGAGATGAACGAAGAGGCCAGGCACAGTGGCTCATGCCTGTAATCCCAGCACTTTGGGAGGCTGAGACGGGTGGATCACGAGGTCAGGAGATTGAGACCATCCTGGCTAACATGGTGAAACCCCGTCTCTACTAAAAATACAAAAAAAAAAAAAAAAAAAAAAAAAAATTAGCCAGGTGTGGTGGTGGGCGCCTGTAGTCCCAGCTACTCTGGAGGCTGAGGCAGGAGAATGGTGTGAACCCAGGAGGCGGAGCTTGCAGTAAGCCAAGATGGCGCCACTGCACTCCAGCCTGGGTGACAGAGAAAGATTCTGTCTCAACAACAACAGCAAGAAAAAGATGAAAGAAGAAACTACTCTCACTAACCCTCAGAGGTAGGTACTATGTCCATTCCAACAATGTAAAATAAAATAATTGAAATAAAGTATTTTTAAAATAGCAAAAAATGATTCATAAACATTTTTAAGAGTTTAATAGACATTTGATGATAAATTTAATATAATACAAAGTCACAGTTTCAAAGATGGGGTATCATTAACTTTAAGGTCTATATTTTATGTTTATTTTGTGAAGCTAGAATAAAAGAGTCAAAGAAAAATTTTTAAAAGAATTTTTTGGGCCCAGGTTTCTTATAAGCTAGTTTATATATATATACGTATATGTATATGTATATGTATATGTATATGTATATGTATATATGTGTGCATATACACACATACATATATTTATGCTCAGTGCCATAATGATACCTCCCAAAATGTTGAAATGTATCTGGTTTTCAGCATTTGGCGTATCAACCCATTGTTCAGTGAATCTTCTTGTAATCTTTCCTAAACTTCTGGTTTAATAAACTAAAACAAAGGACATACAAAATCTGATTTCACATATCTTCACATTTTGAGGTAAGCAGATGGAACAGATGTTGCAATGTAACATCCTCGATTTTTCTATTTTAAATTGTTAGCCTGATTTCTATTCAGCATTTTTTAAATTAGCCTGAGTTATTAAAAACAAAATGTATATACAGACAATAAAGGAATTGCTGTGCCTTCTTATTTTAAGAATAAAATCAATTGTGAGGTTTCTCAAATGTGATTTCAATAATAATAATTTTAAATAATGAAAAGCAGGCAGCAGTATTTTATGAAGAATTCCCAATTTCAGATATTTCTAAAGATATGTTTGAGGTATTCAATTGAATGACTGTTAGATATATTTTGGGATACATAATCATGGCATGAAAATAGAAAATCCATTACCTGCCCTTTAGAACCTGTAAATTCTTTTTATTGTGTAAGGAGAACAACCATTATAGTTTTAATTCACAGATAAGATGTTTTCTATTAAAGCTAAAATAAGAGAAGGAAATTTTGTATCTCTGAGAGGCCAAATTGATTTATGAAGTCTTTACTTTTAATGTTTAGAAAACTTTTTAAAAAATTTCTTAAATTTCAGTTGCTAACATTTAATAGTTTGATATGACTTAAGTTCAAAGAAACTGCTGATATCAAGGAGTAAGGCTGTAGGTTGAATCTAGATGATGTACACTGTCTACTAACAGGATTTCACTTGAAGGCTGATCTTTAGTCTTTGCTGTTAAGCATTACCTCTTACCTCCTCTGGAAACTTGTTCCTTCATACTCTTGTTCTTAACACTTCTGTTTTCTTCAGCAGATTAATACGCTGAAGTCGGTTCTGTCACAACACAGACAAGCAAACACAAACAAACAAGGTTCTGTGAGTTTTATATTCCATCTAGGTTCTACTTTATTTTATTCCTATTTAAAGGTCACAGAAGAACCATCTCACTCACCATTTTCTGTTTGTTTGTTTAAACTCTCCCATTCTTTCTTCAACTTCCTGAAATCTGATGTGTCAGTTTACTGCTTTTATGAAACTACTCTCACTGAGATCGTTGATGATATCCTAATTATCAGATGCAAAGGTCACTTTTCAGTCTACTTGCTGTTTTATTTCTCTGTGACACTTGATAGCCATGGCTGCTTTCTTCTTATTGAACTCTCTTGACAACACTCTTTTCTACTTACTAAGTGTATTTTTAAACATTTTCCAGCCTCCTTTATCAGCTCTTTTAACTCTATTCCTTAAATTTTGGTGTTTCCTAAATAGAGAATTCATTCCCCTTTATCTTTTCCTATCTCATGTTCTACCTGAGAGACTTAATCTACCCTTATGTTTTAAGTATCATCCAAATGCTCATGACCTCTGAAACATCTTCCTCAGAATTCAGATTTGGAGATCTTACTGTCTCTCAAATATGTTTGCTTGGATGTCCTATAAGTCACTCAAATGTATTGTGTTTTAGCCTATTATTTATTTTACATCTTACTTGTCTTATGATATTCCTTGTTTACTCACTCAACCAATCTAGACACTTCTAGGTCTTTCCAGTCTCCTTCCAACAGCCCTCTCAACCCAATAACCAAATAGTCACTAATTGGTCCTAATTTAACTTCCTCATAGCTTGAAAATCTTGAAAATGCACCTCCTGTACCACTTTTTAGTTTCTTTTCCAGTTACTAATGGACGGAGGTTCAGACTTTACACATTCCATGCAGGGCACATTTCTTGTTTCCAGTCTTGCTATTGCTCAGTCTGTTCTCTATGATGCCAGAGTGTGTGTTTGAGTTTAATTCATAAATAAATTGGAATATGTTTACCCCTGCTTAAAATATTTCCATAAAATTATTTCAAAAAATTTTTTTGATGCGTAAGAAGTAATGTTATATATACCTTTAAGTGTTTTATGGACCATTTGACAGTCTATTAATACTGCTACTTTCCTAGGCACTTTAACCACCAGCAATACCAAACTGCTTGATATTACCTGAACACACCCTACAATTTCTTTGTTTCTTTTTCTTTTTTTATCTTTTTTGAAATGGAGTCTCTTGTTGCCCAGGCTGGAGTACAATGCAACCTCCGCCTCCTGGGTTCAAGCGAGTCTCCTGCCTCAGCCTCCCGAGTAGCTGGGATTATAGACGTGTACCACCACGCCCAGCTAATTTTTTGTATCTTTAGTAGAGATGGGGTTTCACCATGTTGGCCAGGCTAGTGTCAAACTCCTGACCTCAAGTGATCCTCCTGCCTTGGCCTCACAAAGTACTGGGATTGCAGGGGTGAGGCACCATGCCTGGCCACACCCTCCAATTTCATATCTTGACTCTTTGGAAGTGCTTTTCCTCTGCTTCACATTCCATCTTCAACTGACGGTGAACTAATTATTTCTCAAAGCTCAACACATACCTACTTTCTGAAACGTTGCTTGGTTTCCAACTACTCTCTAGACCAATGGAGAAATTTCTGAGCAGATGTTTCCTGAAACATATCTTCTTCTTTATGGGACAAAGTTTTTTTTTCTTTTCTGTTACTTTCATTCCACATTTTCCCATGATGGGCAACTTCTTTTTCATAGACACAAATGCAATCCCTGCAAAAAATTTATTTTTTCTTTTCTATTCCAGGGTTTTCCCTTGGAAACATCTCCAGTGTCGTTCCTTTTCTTTCCTTCTCATTCATAAGCTATTATTAATAAGATCATCTTAATAATTTAAGCAACAAACTATTCTTATTTATGGTTAATGTGCAGAAATCATGGAACCTAAATCTCTTGTTTTAAGGAAAACAATTAAGTTTTTTTTTATTATTATTTTTTATTTTACTTTGAGTTCTGGAATACATGTGCAGAATGTGCAGGTTTGTTACATAGGTATACATGTGCCATGGTGGTTTGCTGCCCCTGTCAACCCATCATTTAGGTTTTAAGCCTCACATTCATTAGGTATTTATGCTAATACTCTCCCTCCCCTTGCCCCCTACCCCCTGACAGGCCCCAGTGTGTGATGTTCCCCTACCTGTGTCCATGTTCTCATTGTTCAACTTCCACTTATGAGTGAGAACATACAGTGTTTAGTTTTCTGTTCTCATGTTAGTTTGCTAAGAATGATGGCTTCCAGTTCCATCCATGTCCCTGCAAAGGACATGAACTCATTCTTTTTTATGGCTGCATAGTATTCCATGGTGTGTATGTGCCACATTTTCTTTATCCAGTTTACCATTGATGGGCATTTGGGTTGGTTCCAGGTCTTTGCTATTGTAAATAGTGCCGCAATAGACATACGTGTGCATGTGTCTTTATAGTGGCATGATTTATAATCCTTTGGGTATATACCCAGTAATGGGATTGGTGGGTCAAATCATATTCCTGGTTCTAGATCCTTGAGGAATCGCCACACTGTCTTTCACAAAGGTTGAACTAATTTACACTCCCACCAACAGCATAAAAATTTCTCCACATCCTCTCCACCATCTGTTGTTTCCTTACTTTTTAATAATCGCCATTCTAACTGATGTGAAATGGTATCTCTCTGTGGTTTTGATTTGCATTTCTCTAATGACCAGTGATGATGAGCTTCTTTTTTTCTTATGTTTGTTGGCTACATAAATGTCTTCTTTTGAGAAGTGTGTGTTCATATCCTTTGCCCATTTTTCGATGGGGTTGTTTTTTTCTTGTAAATTTGGAAAACAATGAAGTTTTAAACTGATCTGATGTATCAGGAAGAACCTAAAACACTTTTGACGGAAAACATGGAAATTTCTGCTCTGTCCCTACTCATCCTCATTTTAAACATCCTTTTTGAAGGATTAACATCTAAGAAATTGAAAATGGTTTCTTATTCAATTGCAGTATTTTTCTTTTAAATTATTGGTTTTTCAGATGTGTATCTATTTCAACAAGGCAAACATAACTTTCAACCAAATTATAAGTTTGATTATTCATGGTGATCTAGCTAAGAGACAATGTCATTATTAACTGTGTCAGACAGCTGACTTACAGATACTCTTAAACATATTCATATATAGGAAACTGCCTCTTTATGACACTTTTTTTTAATTTTTAGGTAGAATTGGAAACTGTTCTCTTTTATAAAATAAAGAAGTATGGCCTCTAATTCTTGCTTCATAAAATATCTTTAAGATATTTGATAACTTATTTTTTCAAGCAAATGGTTATGGCAATTTATTTTTAATTTTCAAAATAAATTTAATATAGGAAAAATTAGATTTTGATTGAGATTTGAAAAATCATTCTATGTCTCATTAAGGAATAAAGTCAATTTTTTGTGAATCCCAAATACAATACTATCACTTCTGAAATAGAACATACATGTTTACAGCCTTTATTCTCTCAGAACTACTGCACAAATGACATGTAGATGTTGTTTTCTTTCCAAGAAATATCATGAAATTATAGCCATCAATTGAAATACTAGCAGTAGAAAGGAAATTATACCTTTTTACAGGGGACTTGAAAACAGGTTGAAACTGGTAAATATCCTCTAGATATTGTCTATAATGTGAGTCAAGGTATTGGTCTGTAGACTTTCGGAAAGCTTGTGTAGACTGCTGCTGCTTTTTTCAAAGCCACTGATACTCCCCGCGTATCTTTGACCTTTGCTACTCAAAAGTGTGGTCTGTGGGCCAGTAGCATTTGCATCCCTTGAAAGCTTTTTAGAAATGTAGAAGCTCAGGTCTCCTCTCAGATTTCTTCAATTAGAATCTATATTTTAACAAGATTTCTAAGTGGATTTAAATGCACATGAAAGTATGAGAAGCACTGACTTTAGACCATGGGGATATAATGTTCCCTAATGGGAGAAAGATGCAAAGGCCTTGTGTAAAACGGATTCAGGGAACTTCCACAGCACCACGTGAACAAACTTTCTTCATCTAAAGGAAAACCCGGGTAGAGTAAGCTGGTCTGGAGAAAACTGTGGAGTCTTGCTCAGAATCATGTTGTAAATATAAAAGGATTCTTAGAGATTATCTAATCCAACTCTATCTTTTTATAATTAGAAACCTAAGGCCCCCAACAATAAAATTAAATATTTATTGAATAAAATTTGTTGTTGGCTGAGATTGTAATCTGCTTAATATAGTCTAGAATAATTAATGCCACTGACTAAGGAGATATAATGGAGGACATCCCATGCTATGTTTTTAATTTTACCTGCTCCCCAAATTCCATATTTACCACACCATTTGGCACTTCTTCTAAATCTGCTGTTACTTCCAGTTTTCATGTGAATTATATCTGCTTGTATTTTGAACATTCACAGCATATATCCTTCCTTTGCTGTCATCTAACATTATAGCCATTGCATTCAATAATTGAACTCAGCATGTTAATTTGATTTTTAGGTAAGCTAATACAGAGATGACCAATGGAAGTTGATTTCTGGATATGATTTAGAGCCATGATCTTTATTTAACTCTTGCAAAATGTTTTACCCAACTAAACTTCTCCATTTACTGCTTTGCTCACTCCACCAACTCTTATAAATATTTTATTATTCTTTTCAGTTTAACAATATGCTGATCCTTCTTTCTGGCTGGAGTTTGGATGCTGACCTTTCCTGACAACTAGTCACAAGTTTTTCTGTTTCAGCAAACTGTCAAATCCTCAACTCAATTTCTACCTTCTGTCCCAAAACCCATCTTCCTGGGTAATCATGTGTAACAATTTTGGGGGGTGCCCCTTGCATCCAGCCTGTCCGTGTTCCAGAGGGGACTGTTCTACTTACTTGATTTGTGTTGCATTTTTTCTTTGCTTTTCATCCTATCAAAATATCTTCATAATTTTGGATGATATTTCCTGATTCAAGATGCTTACAAAATTTTATTAAATATTTGTAAGTGTGGAACACTTTACAATTTTAATATATCTCAGTAATAAATACAAGATATTTTAAAATTCCTTTAGTTTTAATTATCATCTCCTAATTTTTAAGCTTCTTGTAACTTAGGTTGAATTGTTTGATCTCCAAAATCTGCAATTTCATTTGGTTCAACTCTAGAGGTGTGCAGTTAGTCCATTGGCCCTTTATTCATGAAAATTTAGTATATAAGTTACTTTTCATTCTTCTTTACCTGGATATTTTTAAAGCTGAAATTTTGTAAATCTAGGAAAGTCTAGATTGTTTGTGAGAAAAGTAGCCAGTTTACTTTTCTTTCTTTCTTTCTCTCCCTGCCTAACAGCCCCGATCAACTGTTGACTCGTTGCTGAGACCTGCTGGTAAGGTGATAGTCCTAGGTCTCTCTGTCACTTCAGAGATTAATCCTCCCCTGAAAGTCTAAACCCAATAGCAGGGAGAAGAATGTGGTATAACTGAAATTTGGGATTACCAATTCTCTTCTCTCCAGATACCACCCTGCCCCATCACCACATCATTATTCTCGCTAAAAGGATAATTGACTTCTGATTAATATCATTTGTTTTTGTCAGTTTATAGTAATTTTAAAGTAAATTTTGCTACATTTAGAAAAAGAAAATAAAGTTATTTGTAATGTACTGGAAAGGCTAGGAACATAAGAAATATTTATAACTATATTTATTGGTCTGTGGATTTTAGCAAAAATTAACATACTGGTTTCAAAATGTGACTCTACTTCAAGTATTCATAGGTTACAATGCATGTTCTTATTGAATATACAAAAATTTGTAAGGTTATTTAATACCTTACTTTTAGGATAGATTTGTGTTGTGATGGAGAAATAGGAAAAACGTTATAATATTGTCATTTTCTCAGAGATATTATTATAAATATGTTTGTGTTTTTTGATGTGTTATTAATTTATGTGGCAAATATTTAAACTAAATTTATATTCCTAATATTGGGTATTTATTTTTAATGAATTGAAGAAAAAAACCTTTCTGAGCTATTAATTCATCTTATTTAGGATTTTTTATTTATTAAGACAGTATTTCAGGATACTATATAATGAAATGATTTTGAGTTCCAAAGTTGATTCTTGCTGAAGAGATGTCATTCAGTAAAGGGAGTGGGGAAGCCACTAAGTAGTAGTTGTTTAACGAGGTATTAAATATGCAATAGATAGTTGGATTCCTTAATAGCAAATTTGAAGTGAGTCTTTATATACTATTTTGAAATTTCATACATATGAAAAGAAATATATTTTCTTGTCACACAGGTGTATGATGTGATACATTTTTTTCTTATATTTCTCTTTAAATATCCTGAATAAGTGCATTTGTGATAATGTATCCATGCCAGCACCTATCATTGTGAGAATGCTAAGCTATTATACTTAACATCAAATTCTTAGCTAGTTAGTATCAAACTGTCTTCTTTTTTTGTTTTGTTCTGTTTTTTTTTTTTTTTTGAGATGGAGTTTCACTCTTGTTGCCCAGGCTGGAGTGCAATGGCGTGATCACGGCTCACTGCAACCTCTGCCTTCCTGGTTCAAGCGATTCTCTTGCCTCTGCCTCCTGAGTAGCTGGGATTACAGGCATGTGCCACCAGACCCAATTAATTTTTTTTTTTTTTTTTTTTTTTTTTAGTAGAGACAGAGTTTCTCCTTGTTGGCAGGCTGGTCTTGAACTCCTGACCTCAGGTGATCCGCCCAACTCAGCTTCCCAAAATGCTGGGATTGCAGGTGTGAGCCACCACGCACTGACCAAACTGTCTTCTTGAGTGACTAAGCTTGGAACAATTTAGTAACAAGACCATATTCCTAATGCAATAGCAAGTGGAAGGGATTAGAACAGGATGGGTGGTTGATATTTTCAAGATTGCCAAGCCTTATATCCAATATTGCAGGGAATTACTCACAGATCTACTTGGTTACTTTGGCACCTTTTCCTCTGTTGTCCTTTCCTCAAGTTATTGTATTGTTTCCATAAGAGATATTAGTTTGTGAATCACTAAAATTCATTGATAATCTATTTTGAAATATTTTAATGTAATAGCCATTAAAAAGAACTTCCCTGGCCTCTAAATAATAAGCCACAAATAATAATAATACACACATTTTGTACATATACATGTGTGTCTGTGTATATATGTATACACATACACACACACACACACATGCAGAGTGCACCAGTATTGTTTAAACTCTTCAGAGCCTAATGTCTTTATAATGTGTATATTTTGAGTCTAACATATATTCAGCATATTTTCAAGCAATTTTATTATTTAAATACAGTTGTATTAATAATACAACTTCTGTGTAGCTGAGTGGAATTTAATTTGAAAATATTAATACTAGTAGTTCTGATAACCTAGAATTCCTGCCACTGTTCTTGCTCTCTTTGTCTCCAGCTTCTTTTGTTTCCTATTTATGGTCCCTTTAGGTTCATGTTCTCAATTTCTTCTAACAGTTCTTTCCAATTTTAGCTTGATGTAGCTTGATCTCCTCCTACTTAGACTATAAGCTCTTTGAGGAGAAATATGCATTTCTCTTTTTTTTGAGACAGAGTCTCGCTCTGTCATGCAGGCTGCAGTGCAGTGAGTCAGTCTCAGCTCCCTGCAACCTCTGCCTCCCTGCTAATTTTTTTTTTTTTTTTTTTTTGTATTTTTAGTAGATACAGCATTTCACCATGTTGGCCAGGCTGGTCTTGAATTCCTGATCTCAAGTGATCCGCCCACATCGGCCTCTCAAAGTGCTGGGTGCCACCGTGCCTAGCCATAAAGATGAATTTCTCATCCATCATTGTGTCTCTAGTGTGTATTATATTGTGAGGTAATGTAAGAGTTTCCTGATGAAAATTTGGGATAATTAGGTTTGCTTAGAAAAACTTAACCGTTTGATTCCCTCATCTTTATGTCTTGGTTTCTTTTCTTGTACCCAATTTAATGTCTGCCCCCAAAAGGACTTGGTGTAATTCAGACTTGATGGTAAGGGAATGTATAGGTGAAATTATAACAAAGTAACACTTTTCAGATAGTTCTAATAAATTTACTAATGTTCTGTGATTTACTTATTCAAATGCAGTATGAGGCAAGCAAGGATTCCTCTCACTTGTTTTCCTATAGATAGAGAATGGTAACATTGTTATTATTTCTAAATGAACTTTGACCCATGTTTGAAATAGCTAGCATCAACTCACAGCAAAGTGAATGTGGGCTTCCAAGAGATTTTTAGGTGATGCCTTAATCTGTTATAACAGTTTGGGGAAAATATGCAACAACGTGAAAATTTGTTTTAGTATAACGTTAGTTATCGTTATCTAGGTTTGGGAACTATTGCAATGAGCTTCTTGCTAAACTTGATGCTATTTAATAAGTCAGGATAAAGAATGCTCATTTCATTTATTTTTGTTTGTTACGTGGATACAGAATAGGCTAGTGAATAACTGAATTTATACATTCTTTATACTTTTTGGCAAGGCTGTTTCCAAAATGAAGACGATGCAGCAGGGAGCAGAGGACGATATGGATTCTGAACCAGACTACAAAACCCAGTCAGCATAATGGTTGGAAGAAATTATTAAGACCTGACTAAGGAGTTACTATCATCTGGGAACATTTTTTGCTGCTATTTAATAAAATATTTAATTTTTTTCTATCCTACATAGAGTTTAGAGACTTAGGCAGTTTGGTAGAGGATAAATATTGAATAATGATGTTAAATTGGGACCTTAGCAAGGATGTGTCTTCTAAAAGAGCTAAGGAATATTTAGACTCAGGTAATCAGATAGAAACTTGTTCTATTAAAAGTCAAGCCAGATTAACATGAAGCAACTATCAGAAATAAATGACATAATGCTTTTAATGGAGGGATAAAAATTGTTATTAATTCCCAGACTATATATTTTATTTTTGGTGCCTGGAAAAAGTCTAATATGTATTTATGTTTTTAAAGAGTAAGATGTTTTATCAGGTAAGGTTAGGCATTCAGTCGTCAGTTGTTTATTTTCATGCATGAGTGCAATATCATTTTGACGGAGAGTTCAGTGTTACTTTTTCGACTTCTGACAGGTTGTTCTTTCTTTTAAATTTTATTTTAGATTCAGGGTTACACATGCCCTTTTATTACATGGGTATATTGCATGATGCTGAAGTTTGGGATATGATAGATCCTGTAACCAAAGTAGTGAGCATACTACCCAAAAGTAGGGTTTTCAACCCTTCTCCCCTTCCTTTCCTTTCTCCTCGAGTAGTCCCCAGTGTCTATTGCTACCATCTTTATGTCCATAAGTAACAACTGTTTAGCTCCCACTTATAAGTGGGAATATGCAGTATTTGGTTTTCTGTTACTGCACTAATATGCTTAGGATAATGGCCTTTAGCTGCTTCCATGTTGCTTCAAAGGGCATGATTTCATTATTCATTTTTTATGGCTGCATGATATTCCATGGGATGTATGTACCTCAATTTCTTTATCCAGTCCACTACTGATGGGCTCCTAGGTTGATTCAATGTCACTGCTATTGTGAATAGTCCTGTGATGAACATATGAGTATATAAAATCTTCTTGGTAGAACCATTCGTTGATTGTGCTGTGGTCGGAGAGAGCGTTTGTTATGATTTCAGTTCTTTTGCATTTGCTGAGGAGTGCTTTGCTTCCAAGTATGGGATTGATTTTAGAGTAAGTATCATGTGGTACTGAGAAAAATTTATATTCTGTTGTTTTTGGGTGGAGAAGCAGATCCCTTTGATCCATAGCTAGGTTCAACTCCTGAATATCTTTGTTAATTCTGTCTTGATGATCTGTCTAATATTGACAGTGGGGTGTTAAAATCTCCCACTATTATTGTGTTGGAGTCTAAGTTTCGTTGGAGGTCTCTAAGTACATGTTTTATGAATCTGGGTCCTCCTGCATTGGGTGCAGATATATTTAGGTTAGTTAGCTCTTTTTGTTGTTTTGAACCCTTTACCATTATATAATGTCCTTCTTTGTCTTTTTAAATCTTTGTTGGTTTAAACAAGAATCTTTGTTGGTTGTTTTGTCAGAAACTAGGATTGCAACATTTGCTTTTTTCTGTTTTCCATTTCCTTGATAGATTTTTCTTTGTTTTTAAATTTTGGGCATAGGTGTGTCTTTGCAGGTGAGATGGGTCTCTTGAATAGAGCATGCCAATGGGTCTTAGCTCTTTATCCAGCTCACAATTCTGTGTCTTTTAATTGGAGCATTTAGCCCATTTATGTTAAGGTTGATATTGTTATGTGTGAATTTGATTCTATTATCATGATGCTAGCTGGTTATTTTACAGGCTTGTTGATGTAGTTGCTTCATAGTGTCATTGGTCTGTGTACTTCAGTATGTTTTTGTAGTGACTAGTAATGGTTTTTCCTTTACATATTTAGTGTTTCCTTCAGGAGCTCTTGCAAGGTAGGCCAGTGGTGACAAATTCCTCCAGCATTTGCTTGTCTAAAAATGATTTTATTTCTCCTTCTCTTATGAATCTTAGTTTGGCTGGATATGAAATTCTGGATTGGAAATTATTTTCTTTAAGAATGTTGAATATTGGTCCCCAATCTCTTTTGGCTTGCGGAGTTTCTGCTGAGGGGTCTGCTGTTTGAATATTAGACCTTTGTCGGATGCATAGTTTGCAAATATCTTCTCCCATTCTATAGATTGTCTGTTTAATCTGTTGATAGCTTTTTGCTGCACAAAAGTTAATTCATTTAGTCCACAATCAATTTTTGTTTTTGTTGCAATTTCTTTTGAGGGCTTCTAATGCATTCCTTCCCAAGGTAGATGTTCAGAATGGTGTTTCCTAGGTTTTCTTCTAGGATTCTCATAGTTTAAGGTCTTATGTTTAAATCTTCAATACATCTTGAGATAATTTTTATATATGATATTAGGTAGGAGTCCAAGTTAATTATTCTGCATATGGCTTAGCTAGCTGTTCCAGCATCATTTATTGAATAGGGAGTTCTTCCCCATTAATAATTTTTGTTGACATTGTTGAAGATTAGATAGTGCTAGGAATACAGTTTTACTTCTGGGTTTTCTATTCTGTTCTATTGTTCCATGTATCTGGTTTTATACCAGTGTCATGCTATTTGGGTTACTGCAGCCTTATAGTATCGTTTAATGTAGGGTAATGTGATATCTCCAGCTTTGTTCTTTTTGCCTAGAATTATTTTTGCTATTTGGGTTTCTCTTTGGTTCCATATGCATTTTAGAATCTTTTTTTATTTTTAATTTTTTTAGTTATGTGAACAAGTGACACTGGTAGCTTGACAGGGGAATAACATTGAATCTGTAGATTGCTTTGGGCCATATGGCCATTTTAATGATATTGATTCTTTCAATTCGTGAGCGTGGAATGTTTCTCCATTTGTTTGTGTCATCTGTAATTTCTTTCAGCAGTGTTTTGTAGTTCCTCTTTTGGAAATATTTTACTTCTTTGGTTAGATTTATTTCTAGGTTTTTTTTTTTTTTTCATGGCTGTTGTAAATGGGATTAGGTCCTTGATTTGGCTCTCAGCTTGAATGTTATTGGATTGTAGAAACACTATTTATTTTTGCACATTGGTTTTGTATCCCAAAACTTTACTGAAGTGGTTTGTCAGTCCCAGGAGCCTTTTGCCAGAGTCTTTATAGTTTTCTAGATATAGAATCAAATCCTCAGTGAAGACACATAGTTTGACTTTCTCTTTTGGTAATTGGATGCTTTTTCTTTCCTTCTCTTGCCTGACTGCTGTGGCTAGAACTTCTGTTACTGTGTTGAATAGGAGTGGTGAGAGTGGGCATCCTTGTCTTGTTCCAGTTGTCAAAGGAAATGCTTCCAGTTTTTGCCCATTCAACACGATGTTGACTGTGGATTTGGCGTAAATGGTTCTTAGTATTTTGAGGTGTGTTCCTTCGATACCTAGTTTCTGGAGGGTTTTTTAAATCATGAAGCGATATTGGATTACATCGACAGTATTTTCCACATGTATTGAGATGATCGTATGTGTTTTTAAATTCTGTTTATGTGGTGAATAACATTTATTGATTTACATATGTTGAACGAACCTTGCATCCTAGGAATGAAGCGTTCTTTTTCTTGGTGAGTTAACTTTTTGGTGTGTTCCTGGATTCAGTTTGCTTGTATTTCTTTGAGGATTTTTGCCTGTGTTTATCAGGGATATTGACTTGTAGTTATTTTTTTTGTTGGTCTGTGCCAGGTTTTGGTGTTAGAATGATGCTATGCTGGCTTTGTATAATGCATTAGGAAGGAGTTACTCCTCCTCGATTTTTCAGAATAGTTTTAGTAGAATTGGTACTAGGTCTTCCTTGTACATCTGGTGGAATTTGCCTGTGAATCCATCTGGTCCAGAGCTATTTTGGTTGGTAGACTTTTCATTACTGATTCAGTTTTGGAACTCGATATAGTTCTTTTCAGGGTTTCAATTTATTCCTGATTAAATCTTGGAAGATTTTGTATTTTTAAGAATTTATTCATTTGCTTCTAGATTTTCTGGTTTGTGTGCATAAAGGTGTTTATAATAGTCTCTGAAGATATTGTGTATTTCTGTGAGAATGGCTGTAATGTCACCTTTGTCCTTTCAAATTGTGCTTATTTGCATCTTCTATTTTTTTCCCCTTCGTTAATGTAGTTAGGGTCTACCGATCTTGTGTATCCTTTCAAAAAACCAAATTTTCCTTTTGTTGATTCTTTGTATGGATTTTTGTGTCTCAATTTCATTGAGTTCCATTCTGATTTTAGTTATTTCTTTTTCTCTGCTGGCTTTGGGTTTAGTTATTGTTTTTCCAGCTCCTCTAGATGTGATGTGAGATTGTTAATTTGAGATCTTTCTAACTTTTTGAGG
Source organism: Rhinopithecus roxellana (assembly GCF_007565055.1). Taxonomy (NCBI): domain Eukaryota; kingdom Metazoa; phylum Chordata; class Mammalia; order Primates; family Cercopithecidae; genus Rhinopithecus; species Rhinopithecus roxellana. The sequence continues at coordinate 138,878,119 of NC_044553.1, read as the reverse complement.
TAGGTGTTTAGTGCTATAAACTTTCCTCTTAATGCTACTTTTGCTACATCTCAGAGGTTTTGGTATGTTATGTCTCTATTTTTATTTATTTCAAAGAATTTATTTATTTCTACCTTAATTTTGTTTTTTGCCCAAAAGTCATTCAGGAGCAAGTTTTTTCATTTTCGTATAATTGTGTGGTTTTGAGAGATTTTCTTTGTATTAATTTCTATTTTTATTCCATTATAGTCAGAGAGTATGGTTGACATAATTTTAATCTTTTTTGAATTTATTGAGACGCGCTTTATGGCCGAGCATATGGTCAGTGTTGGAATGTGTTTCATCTGCAGAAAAGAGGAATGCATATTCTGTGTTTGATAGGTGTATTATTCTGTAGATGTCTGTTAAGTCTAATTGGTAGTGTTGAATTTAATTCTAGAATTAGTTAGCTTTTTGCTATGATATCTGTCTAATGCTGTCAGAATGTAGTAGAAGTCTACCACTATTATTGTGTGGTTCTCTTAGTCTTTTCTTAGGTCTAGAAATATTTGTTTTATTAATCTTGATGCTTCAATGTTGGGTGGTGTGTATATATTTAGGATAGGTAAGTCTTCTTGTTGGATGGAGCCCTTTATCTTTATGTACCATCCTTCTTTGCCATTTTGACATTGTTGGTTTAAAGTCTCTTTCATCTAATACAAGAATTGTGATCCCTGCTCTCTTTTGTTTTCCATTTGCCAAATAATATTATTTCTCCAGTCCTTTATTTTGTGCTCAGGGGTGTGGTTACTTCTGAGATGGGTCTCTTGAAAAGAGCTGATGGATGGTCCTGTCCAGCTTGCCACTCTGTGCCTTTAAAGTTGGACATTTAGATCACTTATATTCAAGGTTAATATTGATATTTGAGGTTTTGATCCTGTTGTGAAGTTGTTAGTTGGATGCTTTGTAGTTTCTATTGTATGGTTTTTTTATAGGGTCTGTGAGCTATATATTTAAGTGAGTGTGGTTGTGTGTATACGTGTGTGTGTGTGTGTGTGTGTGGCGGAGGGGTGGGGGAACTAGCTATCATTCTTTTGTTTCTATGTTTAGAACTCCCTCAAGGTTCTCTTATAAGGCTGGTCTAGTGGTAACAAATTTCCTTAGCACTTGATTGTCTGGAAAAGATCCTATTTTTCCTTTGCTTATGAAGCTTAGTTTGGCAGAAAATGAAATTCTTTTTCGGAATTTGTTTTCTCTGTAAGTGCTGAACATATGCCCCAGTCTCTCCTGGGTTGTAAGGCTTCTGCTGAGATGTCCTCTGTTAGCCTCATCTGATTCCCTTTGTACATGATCTACCCTTTTGCTCTAGCTTCCTTTAAGACTTTTTCTTTAGCATTAGTCTTGGACACCCTGCTGGCTATATTACTTGATGACATTCATTTTGAATAGTATCTTGCAAGCGTTCTCTAGGTTTTCTGTATGTGGATATTTCTCTAGCAAGAATAGTAACAGTTTCTTGAATTATTCCCTCAAATACGTTTCTCAGGTTATTTACTTTTTCTCCTTCACTCTCAGGAATGCCAATAATTCCTAAGTTTGGTCACTTTACATAATTCCATATTTCTCAAAGAATTAGTTCATGTTTTAAAGTTCATTTTTCCTTATATTTGTCTGACTGGGTTAGTTGAAAACACCAATTTTCAAGCTGTGAATTTTTTTTATTCTGCTTGGGCCGGTTTATTGATAAACTTTCATTTTGACATTCTTTGAGTTTTTCAATTTCAGAAGTTCTGATTGTTTTTTAAGATGCTTATCTTTTTCTTCACTTACTGGATTGCTTTAGAAGTTTCTGGGTTTGGTTTTCAAACTTTTCCTGGATCTCCTTGAGCTTTCTTGCAATTTATGCTTTGAATTATTTTTCTTTTTTTCTTTTTGTGTAGGGAAAGGGTCTTACTCTGTCAACCAGGCTGGAGTGCAGTGGCATGATCATAGCTAACTCCTTGCTTGATCTCCTAGGTTCAAGTGATCCTTCTGTCTCAGCCTCCTGAATGTCTAGGACTGCAGATGTGCACCACCCTGCCTGGCTTATTTTTGTTGATTTTTTTCACAGAGACAGGGCCTTGCTATATTACCCAGACTGGTCTCAAAATCCTGCCCTCAAGCATTCCTTCCACCTTGGCCTTCCAGTGTCCTGGGATTATGGAGATGACTCACTGTGTTAGACTGTTCTCTTGTTGCTATAAAGAACTGCCTGAGACTGTGTACTTTATAAAGAAAAGATATTTAATTGACTCACAGTTCAGCATGGCTGGGTAGGCCTCAGGAAACTTACAATCATGGTGGAAGGCAAAGGGAAAACCTTCTTTATAAGGCGGCAGGGAGAAGAGAATCAATGCCAGCAGAGGAAATGCCAATGCCTATAAAACCATCACCTCATGAGACCAACAGGGGGAAACCACCCCCATGATTCAATTACCTTCCACCTGCTCCCTCCCACAACATGTGGGGATTATGGGAACTACAATTCAATTTGAGATTTGGGTGGGACACTGCCAAACCATATCACTCACCATGCCTGGCCTTTGCATTTTTTTATCTGTTATTTCTGAGTTTCCATTTTGGTTATGTACCATTGCTGGAGAGCTAATGTGATCTACTGGTGGTGTCACTACATTCAGATTTTTTCATGGTGCCAGTATTCCTTCATTGGTTCTTTCTCATCTGGAGATGCTGACATTTCTACTTTTTGTAATTATTTTTGTGCAGGTAGGATTTTTTTCTTTTTTTCCCTTACCCTATAATACTTTTTTTCTTTCTTTTTACCTTTTCCCTGCCTCACTAGGGAGTGTGGATGTACAGGATCATGGGTAGGGTCTCTTGGCTTTGCTTTTATAGTGCTATGTACTTCTTTTGGCAGATTTTATATTGGCTGTGCAGTTTGACCTACAAGGTTGCATTTGGTGTTTAAGAGGAAGAGCCAACTATAGCCAGCATGGTATATCCATGTAATATATACTTGATTCTTGTTTAATGGGAGAGAGTCCCTGTTGTCTCAGGCAAAGGGATGAGCCGTGGGGTGCACAGTGGTCTAAGCTCCCTGCTCAGCACTGGTTGGGGTCGGTGGGCGTGACTGGCAGAGCCAGACTGGGTAGGCATACAGGTCCCCCAATGGTAAACACAAGCTCCAGTGCTAGGAGAGAATCCAGTGTGTGGTCACCAAGCAACTAGAGGTGTGCCTAGTGTTAGAGCTGGGAAACCTCAGCCCCAATTTCTCTGCATGGTGATGGGCTGTTGACAGGTGGCCTACACTCCTAATCTAGGAGAGTACATCCTCTAGATGCTTGGAGATATGTGTGGGCATGGACTGCAGAGGGTCCTACTGTACCACAATTTCTGCCCAGGGTGGGTAGGACAGCTCAAGCTACTAATCCAGGTGAATGGGTGCTCCAAATGCCTGGATATTTGTCTATGTGTGGAGCAGAGAGGGTCTTCATATATTACGCTATATGTCCAGGAAGGATGGGGCTGCACAGGCTGCTGAACCAGGTGAGCGAGCACTCTGAATACCTGGAGATCTTCCTGGGCATGGAGTGCAGAGGGCTGTGCTCACTAGGATCTCTATCCATGAAGGGTAGAATGCTGGTCTAGGCAAGTGGGTGCTCCAGATACCTGGCTTTCTGCTTCAGGATGGAGCAGAGAAGGTCCCACTTTACCATGATCTGAGGGGAGCATGCTTGGACACCTAGAAATGGCACATGCAGATTGGTTCCAGGTCCCCAAGCTGGCTTTGCTTGCAAGTCTTGTCACCTAGGAGAATCCACAGCTGTAGCAGCTCTCATCCCACCCCTAAGCCTGCTGCAGAGGAGAGCAGAGTTCCAGCGCTTGCTACTGAGGCACTGTCCACAGTTCTGTTCTGCCTGCGAAGGCCCCTACCCAGCTCCTGAGCAGGCATTCCAATCTCTGGCTCAAGACTAAAATGCATGTGCAACTACGCTGCCACACAAACTGGCTGACTTTGTATAGACCCAAATTAAAAATCGCATCCTGCTCCTGGTCCTGAGTCTTGGAAAATGCCTGCAGCTTTTCCAGGTGTCTTTCCCTGTCAGTGTCTTTAAGCCTCTCACCATGTTAACTCCAGGGCTTGTTCTCTCCATTGACCCCAGTAGAAAGATGAGTCACAGAGGGAAGCTCTCTGTCTCTTTCATGTATTGGCACTTCACTCACTGTTACCAGCTGGATGAGTCAAAAGGGCTGTTTGTCTGCATTCTTCCCTGGATCTGGGGTATCTTTTAGGATTCCAGTGGATTCTCATTTCCCTTCTGGAATTAAAGCTCACAGAGTTGATCTTTATGCACTTTCTTGCTGTTTCCAAGTGGCCGAGGCATGCTAAAAGCCTCAATCTGCCATTCTGGGAGAAAAAAACAAACAAGTATTTGATTATTCTCATACAGATTTAGAGTCCTTTTTTTTTTTTTTTTTTAAGGAATGGATTGAGAACATTTTGGATTAAGCAATGTCAAGGTGTGTTTGATATTTTTGATAGATAATCTTTAAATATTAAGGTAGCCTTTGAATTTAGTTTATGGCTACATGCAAGAAAAAACTAATAGAAAGTCTGGATCTACTGTATACATGCGGTTCCATTTCATTTTAATTGAAATGAGGGCTCTCAGGTTACCTTCAGGAATTCATATGCATAACAGATGGGCACTTCTTTATAACTTCAGCTACTGTGTCATGTTTCCTTGAGCACATACATATTTTACAGAGTAACTGTCCATGTTGAAAGTAGAGGGTGGATAGCAATTGAGAAATAATCTTTTCTTACGCCAGGAAAATCTGAAAAATGTAAGTTAGTTTATTGCAGTTTTCTGTACTCAGGTCTATAATTTAAAATATATGAAAGATGTCTCTTAAACATGTTTTTGAACATTCAAATTTTTTTATGCACACAGTCCTAAATTTCTGGTTTTAATGCCAATCTAATACTCCAGTTACAAGTGAGGTTTTCTGGCTTTATTGTAAGATAAATAATATTGCCATGTTTTTCTTTTCTTTTATTTCTGGATCAGTCCCTTTTCACTAGGCTGAAACACACTTGGGTAAGGTATGCATTTCACCAATTCTAGATGATTACGTGAGGAAGAATACTTCTTCCTTTAAATATGCAAAGCCTCTAGTTCTTTATAACTCACAACTTCCTGAAGTGGTTGTTTCTTTTTTATTGACCTAAGTAGCATTGCTTTGAATATTTTCCATTAAACTTTACTGCATTTTATTAAAACCACCTGGGTGGGAGTAGAGCTTTCTAGTTTGTTTGTTTGTTTTCCCCTTGAGATGCAGTCTGACTCTGTCTCCCAGGCTGGAGTGCAATGGTGTGATCTCAGCTCACTGCCACCTCTGCCTCCCGGGTTCAAGCGATTCTCCTGCCGCAGCCTCCCGAGTAGCTGGGACTACAGGCACTCGCCACCATTCCTGGCTGATTTTGTATTTTTAGTAGACACGGCATTTCACTGTGGTGCCCAGGCTGGTATCCAGCTCCTGACCTCAAGTGATCCGCCCGCCTCAGCCTCCCAAAGTGCTGGGATTCCAGGCATGAGCCACCGTGCCTGGCCTAGTTCTTTTTACCGTTAATATATCTGTAGATAAGACAAAGATTATGAAGACAAGAAGCAGATGGAAACACGTATGTACTCCCCTCCTTACACATACACTCCAAGTTTGAAGAAATATTGAAGTAAACTTTTTACACATCATGGGATGATAGATCTACTGCATTTATTTAAAAGCCTTCCATTAGATGTAATGCTTTTTCGGTTTTGCTCCCCATATTCTGAAATGTGAGACCAATAGCATTCTGATACCAAAGCCAGAAAAGGAGGACAAGAAAGTGAGCATTTTAGGCTCATTTCATTCACAACCATAAATGTGAATATCTAATATTGTATAAAAATTATATAAAATGGTCAGATTGGCTTTGTCCCAGACCTGCAAATATATATTTAATATTAGAAAATTGATGTTATTTACCACATTAATGAGTTAAATGAGGAACATCACATGATTACATTAATAGTTGCATAAAACATCTGATTAATTCCAACACAAATTCGTATTACAAAAAATCTTAATAAATTAAGGGAATTTTTTAACATGTTGTATCTGTGGGAAAAAAAAAAATCTTTGAAACATCATTTTAAGTAGGAAGATACTAGCATTAAAAAAATCAGGTAGAAGGAACTGAGAAACTGTACTCATTATCACCACTTTTATTCAACTATATACTAGTCTTAGCTGCTAGCTAGTGCAATAAACTAAGATAAAGATATTTATGGTATAAACATTGGGATGGAGGAAATAAAACTGCCATGCTTTGGAGATGATCTGATTATTTGTTTTTAAAAAAGAATTTACAAATTGTTAGAAATAAGGGAAGTTTGCAAGTTTCTGAAGGTAAAACCCAATATATGGAATCAATAAATTTGTTTACTAGCAGTAGACAATTAGGAAACATAAGTTAAAAGATTCCATCTTCAAAAATGAAAACATGATAAAGTACCATGGAAACTATTTACCAAAAGATGTATAATGTGTAGCTACATAAAACTACTGAAATATTTAGAATACTTTAAATAAAAAGTAAATAAAAGGTGATCTATCTTTATGTTTGTGAATAGAAGGACCGTGCATCATAGAGATGTTTAGCTCTTTCAAAATGAGCCTATAGATGCAGTGATACAAATTTCTAATAAAAATACCCTCATCACTTTTTTTTTTTTTTTTTTTTTGAGGCGGAGTCTCGCTCTGTCACCCAGACTGGAGTGCAGTGGCCAGATCTCAGCTCACTGCAAGCTCCGCCTCCCGGGTTTACGCCATTCTCCTGCCTCAGCCTCCCGAGTAGCTGGGACTACAGGCGCCCGCCACTTCGCCCGGCTAGTTTTTGTATTTTTAGTAGAGACGGGGTTTCACCGTGTTAGCCAGGATGGTCTCGATCTCCTGACCTCGTGATCCGCCCGTCTCGGCCTCCCAAAGTGCTGGGATTACAGGCTTGAGCCACCGCGCCCGGCCCATCACTTATTATAGAACTTAACAAGTTGATTCTAAAATATTTAGGAATGTGTAGATTAAAAAATAACGTAGAGAAATTCTGAAGTGAACAAAGATGGCATTTCATGCTAATAAATGTCAAGGCTGATTGTGAAGTTTTAGTTATCAGGACTAGTATGTGGCATTGGTTCAAGGATGAACAATTCAATAGCAATCTCAGCAGCACAGGAATATATGTAAAAGCTTGAAATATAACAGTTTCCATTGAACATTGAGTGGGAAGTAGAGGGGCTCTTCAGTAAGTGGGTAGGGAAAATTTTATCCATATGGAGAAATATTGAAAAGTATGCCTCACTCATGGAAAGATTTGACTATCTTAAAATTAAATATTTCTGTTCATCAAAACATGTTTCAAAAACAAAAAAAAAAAAAAAGGAAAGAGACCAATCACAGATATTAATTCTAAAATGTAACCTACTTATTATTAGTATCAAGAGCAAATGATTTCCCACAAATCAATAAGATGAAAATTCAATCAAAAATGAGCTAAAGACATTTCATAGAAGACACATAGACCCAATAATCCTAGAAAGAAATGTGACATATCTCAAGTTAGTAATTCAATAAAATCCCATTTTTACACCAAGTTAGTATAGATTTCAATCTTATATCATCACGTGTTTGAAGGGTTATGGATCACCAAGGTTGCATGAATTGGCGTAGTGTAAATTTTTGTGACTTCTCTTTTTTTTTTTTTTGAGATGGAGTCTCGCTCTGTCGCCCAGGCTGCAGTGCAGTGGCGCGATCTCTGCTCACTGCAAGCTCCGCCTCCCGGGTTCATGCCATTCTCCTGCCTCAGCCTCCTGAGTAGTGGAGTCTACAGGCACCCGCCACCTCGCCTGGCTAATTTTTTTGTATTTTTAGTAGAGACGGGATTTCACCGTGTTAGCCAGGCTGGTCTTGCTCTCCTGACCTCGTGATCCACTCGCCTCGGCCTCCCAAAGTGCTGGGATTACAGGCGTGAGCCACCGCACCTGGCCTACTTCTCTTAAGAAATGTTGTATCATCTTATAAAGTTGAATACTCACATACTATATGTTCCAGTAATGCTGCTTTTAGGTATTTACCTGAGAAAATCTATTGCATGTGTCTAACATTGGTATGTACAAGAATATTCTTAGAAACAACATTGATAATAACAAAAATCAGAAAAGAACTCAAATGTACATCAACACACTTTGAAAAGCAAGGCCTTATATTATATTGTCTGCTTTTGTATATGTTTGACATTTTCTGTAAATGAGAAATCAAGAATGAATGATTGAAATTAAAAGGTTCACATATGGGAATAGGAGAGGTTAAAAAGGACGAGGTGATTGTGCAATTAAAGCAAAATGGCTATGCTTAATAGTTTATTTACAGAGGAATAGAATTCCCATTAGACCCTTGAAACAGGTCCTTACTTTAAACAAGATGCAAGTAATGTGCTATAGAGAGTAGGAGCCTTATAAGTTTATCCGGGTGGTTTTAATGTAATATATCTGTATGCTGCATTTATGCATTGGAGCAAGATGTTTGGGTTACTGTACAGGGAAAAGTACGAATTAAGATCTCCAGTGGTTAAGCCATTTGTAACTGTTTTACCTTAATGTCTTCTTTGTAATAGAGTTAGTTCAGTGGCAATATATATGGTGTAAATAAAATAAAAATAAGTTAGATGGGCTGAAATATTGTCTTTTTTTCTATTTCATTAACATATATTGTTATACATACATATATATGTATATATATATGTGTATACATACACACATTTTTAAGGCATGTTTTTCTTCATGTAAGACTGTAGAGAGATTTTCTAAAACTCATAAGAAATATTCTTATAAGGAGAAGAAAATTAAGCCCTTACACATTTTCTCTTACCTGTTTTAAAATATGTTTTGCATTTGACCTTAAATATGTTCAGAACCTCATAATACGTTTTGCAGAAATCATAGGATATGTCACAGAGTTTGAGCACTGAAGAATCACTTGTTAGTAAGCAGAAATGGAAAAGCATTATAATGATGTGATCTCTAAAATCTCTATAATAAGAATGATGATGATAGTGAATACTTGCAGGAATATTTATTGTATTAACATTATTCATGGACTGCTTATTATACACTAAGCATAGTGTTCATTGCTGTTAGTAATCCTTAAATTGTCCCTTATTTTGATATCATCTCCTTGGGTTCAGAGATCACACAACTGATGGTTGTCAAAACCAATATTGGAACCCAGGTATTCAGATTAAAACTTTGCTCATTACCAGTTCTCTGTACCAAAAATTTGTGCATTTTCCCAAATGAAAAAAGAAACAAAACTATGAATTAGTATGCAAGAAACTCTGAAAAATTCTTTTGTCTAAGAAAAGAAAGGTAATTGGCCTTTTTCTCAGAAGCCTGTTTCTTTTTGTTTATTTTATTGTCTCTGGTGAGCTGCTTCAAAATTTGCCCATCAGAGGTACACTTACTTTCCTATAAAGGACCAATGATTCAAAATCCATTATTTATTATTTCTGCAGTGAAGATAGCATATTCTTGAATTAATTAGTTGTTGGGACTTTATGAAAGCTTATCTTTGTAGCATTCTGATGCTAAAAACAGAGAGAGAGAGAGAGAGAGAGAGAGAGAAAGAGAAAAGAAAAGGCATTCATATCTCCTTCAGGAAAACCAAAGGTAGACCAGGATTATAGGTTTTAAGCGGTTTTACATTTCTGAGTGTGATATCCCTTTGCTTTAGTGCATTTTAAAAATGCTCATCAACTCTAATGAAACAATTGTTTTACTGAGGCAAGAAATGATAATATATTAATTTTAATAAATACTCTGGCTTGCTTTAATAGAGCAAATACCACAAAGACATATTTTATGATTTCAGAATGGAGTTGTTTTAAAATGCTTTCTAATTATGTGAATCTTCTCATTTTTGCTAAGACTATAAATTTTCCTGTTATTGTTACTAATGGTCCTAAAATACATTTCAGGGAAGAAAACTCTCTAAATATGAGAAAGTACTGTTCTATAGGTCTTACTATACATAAATGTTTACTTGTCTTTTCTAAGGTGATTTCTAACCATCACATACTTTTTTTTTTTTAACGTTGAAAATCTTAGAGACAAAAGTTTTAAACCTTAAGTTTGAGAATAAATTATTTTTATAAAAAGATTGGAATTAAATTGTCTGACAATTTTTACTTAATTCAATTTCACAAATTTTAATGGGATGATTATGCTTAAAATATTATCTTTTGACTTTTGCTTATTTTTTACGTAAATGTATTATTATCCCCAGATACTATAGTAGTTTTAAATTAGAAAATAAATATTTATTATTTAGAAAGCACAGGCTGTTCTGATGAAGCCAACCTAACCAACTCATTTAGAAGTCAAAGAAATTTTCAAAGAAATGGGACAATAAACCATATGTATATGTGTCTTTATTTAATAGGCATGAATATATGTCTGTAGTTGACAATGAAAAACAAGGGACCTAGAAAAGTGTTAAAAACATCAAAACTTTAAGATATATTTGGTTCAAAATTATTATGGCTTCCATTCCTACGCACACATGCATATTGTAACTGAATATTCTACCTAAACAGACTTAGCTATGTCGCTTTTGTTTGCTGATTGGTTAACTTTTTGGCTGCATTTTATAGAAATTAGATTTCAACTAGTATTTTAATATAGTGAGTATAACATCAGCAATTCTGTGATTTTTTTTTAAAGATATTTTTCTGTTCACTTTCAGTTCACCTTTTTTTTTGGTTTAATAAGTGTCTCAAAATTTGTTTAATGATAATGTGAATTTCAGAGAGAAACAAGAGAAGACTTCTATGCTTTTTGTGAAGACTGTTTTAAAAAATATTTTTCCCAGCTTGCTTGAGTTTATTTATTTGTAATGAATTGTATAGATTTGTTTATTTTACATCCAATAGCTAGCTTTTATGTCCTATTGATATTGCAAGAAAAATAGGCCTAGAAATCTGTAATTTATAATTGGCAGGCCCCAGGCTTCAAGGTCAGAATTTATATGTGTCATCTCTTTGGTGTAAATCTCTGTTTTTGCTTTTACCAAATTAGAATTGGGAAAGGTGCTTTTAAACTTCAGAGACCTGTCAGTTTTGATATGTGAGGATAATTTTGAAGATATAAAATTCTCCCCCACCTGTCCCCTCTATGTTCCCCGCCACCTACCACCCCCACACAGGAAAAAAAAAAAAAAAAAAAACCCAAGAAGGAGAAAACAGATTACTATATATAGACAATACAATAAAGAGATCAGTGATTTGTGAACAGTAAACCATAAAACAACATCCTCTGTAATCAATCAGTCTTTCTCCATGGCTCATTAAAGGAAAGCATCCTATTTACCCAGCTTGCAAAAAGAGTGGTGAATTTCAGTTTGAATTGTATACATATCTGAAGTTTTTGTGTCTGTTATTAGTAGATTGCCTGTTTATTTCTGTTCATTCCCCATGGCTTGTCCTTGACAGAGAAAAGGGATTTTAACTTTTAATTATTTATGAAGAATAGAAGGGTCTATGAGTTTATGTTGTGTTATGGTTTGATATGAGACAAGGTTTGAGAATAACTGAATTGATCTTAGCCGGATACTCTTCCCTAGATATCTGTCTTGTGATATTTTTATTAATGATGACACATGTATAACTGATGAGGAAGTCTGTGAGAGAACATAAATTGTCTGACACTGCTAGTATCTTACTTACAATCCAAGGCCATTTAACTATAAAGAGGTAACCTGTCAGCCTTATTCCCTATATTTAATTCAGAAAGACTTAATCAGTTTAATAGACTACCTTTAATAAATCTATTTGCTTTTATTTATTTAGGGAAATGTTTAGCTTTCTAGCTTTTAATGTCTTGTATCTGATAACTTACCATCTGACAAAATGAAAGTCCTTATCTATAGCATACCCCTGCATTCTTTCTGGATCTGTGTTTGATCTACTTCTCTACAACATCCTCGAGAATCACCAAATGATTGTACTCATTTCCCTGATGAATGTTTGGTTTAAGTAAAGATTCTCTGGTTTAGCAGAAGTTAAAAGTAAGAAAGAAAAACAACTGAATGTGATACTTTTCTTACAGATCAAGGTAACTATTAGTACCATTGAATCAAATTTATATAAAGAATACTAAGTATGTATAAAATCTCTCTCACTGATAAAAAAAAATCCTCCATTTCTTACATTCCATGACTTATTTCCTTTTTCCTTTTTTGTGTACTAAAATACATTCTTTAACATTTATTTTTATTTCTTTTTAAAATTTATGTAAATTTAAGGGGTTATAAGTACAGTTTTGTTACACGGCTATAATCTGTAGTGGAGAAGTCTGGGCCTTTAGTGTTACCATCACCCAAATAATACACAATTGTATCCATTAAGTAATTTCTCATCTCTCACCCCCTTCACACTCTTTCGAATCTCCAGTGTCTATTATTCCACACTCTATGTCCATGTGTACACATTATTTAGCTCCCATTTATAAGTGAGAACATGTAGTATTTGACATTTTGTTTCTGAGTTATTTCGCTTAAGATAATGGCCTCCCATTTCATCCATGTTGCTGCAGAAGACATGATTTCATTCTTCTTTATAGCAGAGTAGTATTCCTATTTGTGTGTATATAGATAGGTAGGTAGGTAGATAGGCAAGTAGGTAGACAGACAGACAGACAGATCACTGTGTCTTTATTCAATCATCCATTGATGGATACAGGTTGAATCCACATCTTTGCTATTGTGAATAGTGCAGCAAATAAACACATGAGTAAAGGTATCTTTTTTACATAATGATTCTTTTGGATAGTGATATAGTTTGGATATTTGCCCTGCTTAAATCTCATGTTGAAATGTAATTCCCAATGTTTGAGAGAAGTCCTGGTAGGAGGTGATTGTATCATGGGGGTGGATTTCTCATGAATGGTTTAGTGCCATCCTGTCGATGCCACCCTCATGATAGTCAGTGAGTTCTTAACCACATCTGATGGTTTCAAAATATGTGGCATCTCCCCTCCTCTCTCTTGCTCCTGCTTTTGGCATGTAATGTGCCAGCTCCCCCTTCACCTTATGTCATGATTAGAAGCTTCCTGAGGCCTCTCCAGAAGCAGATGCCTATACAGCCTGCAGAACTGTGCTTGCTGTATGGTGTGCAGAACTGTGAACCAGTTAAACCTCTTTTCTTATGAAATATCCAGTCTCAGGTATTTCTTTATAGCAGTGCAAGAATGGCGTACAGATCGATACCTACTCATGGAATTGCTGGATTAAATGGTATACTGATTTTTAGTTCCTTGAGAAATCTGCGTACCTTTTTTTCATAGAGATTGTACTACATTATGTTCCTACCAAAAGCTCCTTTTTCTCCACATTCTTGCCAATGTTGTTATTTTCTGACTTTTTAATAATAGCCATACTGACTACTGTAAGATGTTATGTTATTATGGTTTTCATTTGCATTTTCTGGTTATTAGTGCTGTTGAACATTTTCTCATATACTTGTTGGCCATTTGTATGTCTTCTTTTAAAAATTGTATTCATGTCCATTGCCCCCTTTTTAATGGGGTTATTTCTGTTTTGTTTTGTTTTATTTTTCTGTTGAGTTGTTTGACTTTCATGTAAATCTGGCAATCAGTCTCTTGTCAGATGCATAGTTTAGAGGTATTTTCTCCCATTCTGCAGGTTGTCTACTTACTATTTTGATTTTTCTTATGCTGTGCAGAAGCTTATAAATTAAGTCCCATTTGTCAATTTTTGTTTTTGTTGTTTATACTTTTGAGGTTTTAGTCATGAATTCTTTGCCTGGACCCATGTCCAGAAGAGTTTTCCCTAGATTTTCTTCTAGTATTTTTATTTTCAGGTCTTACATTTAAGTCTTTGATCCATCTTGAGTTAATTTTTGTATGTGGTGAGACATACGAGTCCAGTTTCACTCTTTTGCATATGGATATCCAGTTTTCCCAGGGTATTGGTCTGTTCTCATGCTGCTAATAAAGACATACCCTAGACTGGGTAATTTATAAAGAAAAGAGGTTTAATTGACTCACAGTTCTGCATGTTTGGGGAGGCCTCACAATCATGGTAGAAGAGGAAAGATGAAGGCATGTCTTACATGGTGGCAGGCAAGAGAGCTTGTGCAGGGGAACTTCCTTTTATAAAACCATTGTCTTGTGAGCCTTATTCATTATCATGAAAACAGCATAGGAAAGGCTAACCCCTATGATTCAGTTACCTCCCACTGGGTCCCTGCCATCACATGTGGGAATTATGGGAGCTAAAATTCAAGATGAGATTTGGGTGGGGACACAGCCAAACCATATCACCCACCTTCTATTTCAGGCCAGCTTGGGATCTGAGAACTCACAATTTTCTGTAATTTTTAAGATTCTCACCCATTATTTCATCCTGTATTGTGTCAAGCATTTCCTTTATTCTCTTCCTCAGGGACTCCTAATGTACAATTTTTGGGACCTCTCAATCTATTCTTCATGTGACATAATTGATGTTTCATGTTATTTTTAACAATCTCTCTATCTCTGTACTGTGTTCAAAATGAATCCCCCAACCTTGTCGTGTTCTAATTCTGTAATTTACTGTTCAGCCAAGAATTTGTTACACGTATTTTATTTTTATTTGAATAGTTTTCTATTTCATTTTCTAATGTTTCTCTTTATATCCAAAAAATTTTTGTTTTATATAGGCCTCTGTGTTTTACAATTCTTGTTCTTTCAAAATGTTTAGCATATTTTCTTTCTTCTTTCAGAGAGATAAATTTACAGGCTCTGGTGGAATTCTGCCTAGGTTTGAATTCCAGCTCTTCACATAGCAGCTGTGTTTCTTTAGGCTATTATTTAACTTGACTGTGACTTTGTTTCCTCAGTGATAGAATCAGACTAATTTAAACATTTACCTCACAGACTGTTGTGGGGATCGTGCAAGGAATAAGTGTGTTACTTTATGTAACATGCTTAGAATAATGTTGGGCACATAGTAAGTTTTTAAATGCTGTTTACTATTATCATCAGAAATGACACCATCATCACCATCACTGTTGTTTTCATCATCAGTGTCATCATCATCATTATCAGTACTTTGGGTGGGGTATTATTTTTAAAAGTCTTCGTCATAGCACCATATAAAATTCATTTTCATTTGAAGGAAATTCATTTCTGAGTATTGATTTTGTTGGCTGGCTTTTTAGCATTTTTTAGGTTTTATTTTAGAATTTGGGTTCAAAAACTCATTTTTATTGTTTAGTTATTGCTATTGGGTTTTCACCTTCTTACTCTGGATTCCCCACTCCCTAACAGTTTTATAGTTACTTCTATCCCACATTTCTAAATCATTTCTTATAGTTGACTCTGGCTTCCTTTGGAGAATTTATTTGCTGGATTCACATCCAATTATTGAGCCCCTCGGCCACACTGTTGTTCCCATTTTTAAGGTGTGTAGCTGCCCTTCAGCTTCAGTCAGCCTCTTGGTGTCAGGCAGCATTTTTCATCAGCCTGCCTTCTAATGTCTGTACACTTCCCTGAAGCTCCTGGCTTTAACCAAAGATCCTGGGCCCCTTTCTCTACTGGAATGAGCATTTTGGGTCTCCCTATCTTGTGCGTGCTGAAAGCCCTGTCCACTGCATCACAGTCTGGAACCAAGCAGGTCCAGCCATGCTCGTCTTTGGAGGTCTGTGAGGGTTTGTGTTTATGCAGATGTTTGCTTTGTCTGGGGTCCTGGAAATGGCTTTCTGGCATCTTTTTTTTATATAGTACTTATTCTTGCTGTGTTTTTGAAGCAAAGACAGACAGTCAAAGCCTGAACTTACTATGCAATTCTGATTGGAAGTTTATTAGTGTTGAGGTTTTTCTATTTTATTTCTCATCTTCTGTCTTTTGTGAAGTTAATTTTGTTCTTCATCATTTGTTACTTCCTATCCCTCTTACCCTGCTTTAGTTTTCTCCTGGGACTCATGGTTTATTGATTTTATGTGTTTATTTATTTATTTATTTTTTTGTCTCTCTTTTCCTACTTGAATATACAGTTCATGAGTACAGTACTTTGTTCGTTGCGATATCCCTAACACCTTAAAAAGAAAGTTTCTATTATTTACGCAATAGGGTCTCAACAGACATTTGTAGAATCAATGAATGAGTGATGGTGTTTTTCTCCTGAGTTGAGTCATCATTGTTGGACTTCTGTGTGATATGTGTTTCAGAATATGATATGATAATTCTTCAAGGAATAGTGGTTCTGACTAGGGAAGGGGCCCATGACCAGAGGCCTGTGAGTGTTGCTGATTTCCTGGGAATCAAGTTCTTTCCTACTTCTTAAATGACAGAAATTAGGAAGGCCTGTTTTATTTTGTTTCATGAAAAGTGTGTTTCCCTGGTGTTAGAACTCCAATTCGCACAAGGCAGCTTCAGGCTTTGTCCTGGCCCATAGGCTAGAGTAAGGCACTTCCCTCCCTTGGTTTCTTCTTCCAGTGTCAGCAGAATTTATATGTCTAATCTATGCTTGTCCTTCTTTAATCTTTTCATACTATTGTTTTATTTAAAATGATTCCTTAGGGGTTTATTCTGGGAGCACATAACATCCCTCTGCTGCTGATTTTAACTAAACTTGATTGAACCAGCTTAATAGAGTTGTAAAATTAACTACCCTGGTGGTTGTCCTCTCCTGATTTTTAAATAACTGTTTGACTTTGCAATTGGAAAAGCTCTGGAATTACGCATACCTCAAAGGTAATTTTCTCTTCTCTCTTTTGGATAATGTTTACTGCTCCCTTCTTTCTCTGTAATTCCAATTCCATCTGCTTTGAAGGTTGTAATCTTTCACACTTTGGTCATTCTGCGGCATGCTTTCTGGTTTCTAGTGCTGGTATAGCTGTATTTTGTTTTTATACTTTAAGTCCTAGGGTACATCTGCACAACATGCAGGTTTGTTACATATGTATACATGTGGTTTTTTTTTTTTTTTAACTTATTTCATTTCACAACTGTCGTTTTTTGAGTCTATACCTGAAGCAGAGAAATGTGCATTTTCTTAGTCAGCCATCTTAATTCAATTCTTCCACTTAATTAAACCAATTTCTTTTTCAGAAAAGGATCTTTCTATATCTGCCTGTCTATAAATTTCTCCCCAAGAGAGATTAGAAATAAAAAGCAGTTGTTTAGACAGTGATTCAGGTCATTTGGAAGACAATTTTATTACCACGTTTTCATCATGCTTAACCTTTGAATTATCCCCTTTTTCTTTTTATGGAGTTTGAAACTTTTACTTCTGCTGCTTGCCACATAAGGCTAAAAATGTGTGTGTGGTGGTGTGAGTTTGATTATACCCCTATCACAAGCCAAAGTGCCTGACAATAAAGAGGTTAGAGCTGAAGCCGGGATAGTCAATTAAATCCAGCAGTCCTCTTTTCCCTTTCAGTCTCTGCCTTATGCCTTTTCTCCCAAGTTAATTAACTTCCATGTCTCTTAGCCATCACCAATTAATTAGATTTTGTTTTGCTTTAGCCTAGGGAGTCTCATATTGGTAGTTTTGACTATTGGTGCTATCAGGAAATTCTTGTGTATCTGTTCTAATTTATGGCCAGGTTTCAGTACTGTACCACATACCCCACTAGCCCCCAGTCATGTAAAGCAGCACTGCTCCCAATCTACTTGCACTATGTAGATATATTCCATATGACACGTTAAAACGGGGGCAAATTTCTTCAAGCACTTGACACCTAAATAATTCTTGCAATCAGCATTCTGGATCAGAAATTCACGTTTTCTTTATTTCCACATAGAATGTTTAATAATTAAAGTTGAAAGGAGTCAGCTCAAGCATTTGTAAAGATCAGTAGGATATCCTTTTGTGGCAGGATATGATCTAAAGTGACCTAAAATCTACTTTGAGTTGACTTTTTGTGAAGTTTGCACTATTAGAGCAAATCCATTTTAGGATTGTAGATTTTCACTGTGTTCTCAGGTTTTAGAACTTTGCTCATTGGTTTCCAGTTGTTAAAGTAAACCTCCTTTGAGGTTTGGATGAGTCACTGATGATGTTAAGATACACTGAGATAGCCTGCAGTCACACTGTAGTCAAGTGATGGAGTATAGTCAGGCATTCATTCCTGAAGTCAGATAGACCTAGCTTTGACTGAATCCCTTCTCTACCACTTTGTGACTAGGACAATGAATTTATCCTCCCATGGCCACAGTTTCCTCATTTGCAAAATGGAGATAAATAATGTCCATCTCTTAGAGCTATTATAAGTAGTTGTTCAGCACAGGGTCCTCCGTGGTCAATAATTAATACAGTATTTTTTTTTTTTTGCCCTCATATTCTCTCTGCTTTGTGACCTCTTATTTAGTCAGAACATCAGCTTGCTGGCTATGTCCCTCTGATAGCTCTTTCTCAGCTTGCTCACTGTTAAAATAGCTAATTTGCTGAGCTTTCTGAGGCACTGGTTTCCTTAGAATCTGTGAGTTTGGTTATTTTCAAGCCCTGCAAAGGGTTGAGTTTGACGTGAACTCTGTCTATTGCTTCTGACACCTGCTGCCAGAAGGCCTTGAGGCCATCCCCTCACCATCTTTTTTAGGACATCTAGACCAGAGGGCATCTCCTATTTCTGATTTTTAGGTATTACCTAGATTATTGTCCATAATTAACGTCAACCCATATTCTAGGCTGAACTGCAATGTGAGGTATCAAATGAGCCCTAGAAGTGCACATTTTCCAAGAAAGGTGGTGAGAAAATTGATTTAGTATCTTCCTGCCAGGGGCAGATATGAGTGATATTTCTATTGGGAGCTGCTAAGAATTTTGGAAGTGTAGAGATGTAGGGGGTGGGCAGTTTAGGGTAAGGGTTAGTAGATAAATTTGACACTGGAGCTGCCTCTAAATACTGGTATAACAATTAATAAAGAGCAACTCTGATGCCAGGCATTGGGGTACCAGTGCTGTATTGTGGAACAAGGACAAGACTTGAGGCCAGTCCTGTGTGAACCATCTGTGATTGTAATTGGGCTCTGCAGTTTCCTAGCTCTCTGGCTGCAGGCCTGAGCCTTAGCTTCCTCCTTCATAAGGGGGGTAAGGGAAATGATGCCAACCTCATGGAGTTGTTGTGAGAATTCAGTGCAGTCATCTATGTGTAGCATCTTTGGTAGTGCCTCCCACAGAGAAGAGGCTCAGTGAGTGCTGGTGCTATTGCTCCTCTTCTTATTTCTGTTACTGCTGTTTTTATTGTGATTGATATCATTGTGGTTATTATTATTATTGGAAAGGTGCCTGGAAAATAGCCAATTATCAGCTCCAGGGTCATTTTATATCCTATCTGGCAAACAGTTTGAAGCAAAGCATCCTACAACCTAAGATGTGTTTATTGACTGGAATCAATTTTATTCTTATGGTAGATTGTACTATTTTGAAAACTTTTGCCACTTCTCCCTGGAGGAGGATCATATTGCCTGGTCCTGTTGGCAACAGTTTGGCCAAGTGACATTAGCCTCCATCCTACTGAAATTAAGAGAGGTCATGCTAGTTTTAGTCAGTAAAATACGTGTGGAGATGACATGAATTACCTTTAAACAGAAACTTTTAAAGCCAGTTGCAGCCTGCAGTTTCTCTTTTCTTCGCCTCTGTCATGAGGCTGACAATATCCTAGAGAGGCTGCTCTCTCAGCCTGGGGCCTATAGTGAAGACTGCAAGGAGCATGGTGAAAAATAATTTCTAATTACACATTGGGATTGTTTATTACTGTAACAAAACATAATATAGTGATAGAATCGTTCAAGAGTGTCATTGTCAAGGATGGTACAAAAAGAAGTTTAGAACTGCCTTTCCAGTATACAAGCAACTGGCACTCGTGACTATATTTGTTAAATAAAATGAAAATTTCGGTGTCTCAGTTGCATTGGCCACATTTCAGGTACTTGGTAGCTCAGATATAGGATATTTCTATCATTGCAGAAAGTTCTATTATAAAGTGCTGGTGCTAATATTAGTGTGGTCCCTAAGACCTACATGAGATTGCTTTTACCTCAAGGAGCACGTCTAATGTGTTATTTTTCCTCTCTCAGTTTTAAAAAATATATGTTATCCCATCATCTGCCATCTAATTATTATGTATGCAAAAATAGTCATTATATTCAAAGCTACAGAATATAGTTACATAGACCACTGTTTATTTTCCATTTCCCTTGATTTGCAGTGTTGCAAATCCTCTATTTAACTGCGCACTGTCGAATTAAAGGCTGGATACGTGGCTTATATTGTTGAGTGAACACGGTAGAGATTGGCTTTTACAGTCTGTCTTCACTCTTGCAAAGACTAAGGTTACAATGAGTAATAATTCTTCAAACATAGTTGATTTAAAAAAAATTGTAGTTAGCCAATAACTAAGAAGGATAGTAAATTGCTGTCTTTAGAGACTGCAATGTTATTTCTTAGGCATAAACTCAATTTTAGACTTTAAAGTTAAAAGTTTAAAAGTGTGCTTAATATTTTCTATTCTAAAGAGAAATAAGCAGATTTACCACTATAAAGCGTGTAAATCAGCCACTTTTCATGGCATAAACTAATTAGACTAACTTTCCTAAATATTTTAGTGCTCACAAATGTTGTACATACCCATTTTTCGTCAGTGTTTCAACAAATGTACTCTGATACAGGGTCATTTGAAATGTTCTCAGTGCTATGTTTCCCACGCATTCAGCTGAGATCACGTTGCTCGTAGCTGAAAATCGTGTAGTCCTCCCAGATCTGGAAAAAATGTTTCTCCAAGCAGCCAGGAAGCTTCTATCTCTGCTGATGGAAGATTTAATAGAAACTGAGTGATATTGTTTCAGCTCAATGTATTCTGTATAATTAAGCAATTGATGTTTTTTAGTCCATTAAGCAATTTTATTCACCCACCACAACACTACTTTGCATTCATATTTTGTCAGTTATTCTGATCATTTTTAAAATCTCATTAATTGAAGTTGAGAGGCAACATTAATGAAAATTTTGAATTATAAAGCATAAAGCACTCTAGGAAAAAGTACTTATATTGCTTAATACATATATTTATTTGAAGTTCAACGGCCTAGCAAAAACCTGCTTTAGTGAAAAGCTAAGAATTATAATTTCAGAATAGTTTTATAAAGGGCAGTGCTAACCTGTATTCACAGTTTATTTATATTGTATCTAGGTAAAATATGCATCTGAAGTTCTTACAAATAGTTTGGCATCTCAACTATACGCATATTCTCCTAGAAAACAATTTCGACTATTTTTGTTGTTTTTACTCTTAAGAGGGAGACTTCTGTTTAGTCTCTATCACAACCAGAACTATATCTCCAGTGAAAACGATTCATTACCTAAGAGCAGCTTCCTGCTTCCACCGTGGTTGCCAGGACCTCCTGTATCTTTGAAATACTCCTAAAGTATATTGATGATGACTTTAAGATCTAGGGGTGATCCAGCAATGACATTAATAGCACAACAAACCAGTAGATTTTTTTTAGTTTTAAACGTTCAAATAATGCCATGGCATTGTTGAAAATGGAGCAGAAGAAGAGGAAAGATGGATGCTGCTGCTTCTTCTGTGAGGGGAGCACGTTTTACTTTAAACTATTCCTTTCTGAAAACTGACGAGTTGCATTGCTTAATCCCATATTTCTATTTCATTGAGTAGCCACCTCCAACTTCAAGTAAATGAACTTTTATTCAGCAATGATGTCTTCACTAATGCTGGGTTACTATGTAGCACTGTACTGGCTTTTATGGGATTCCTCTGGTACAGGTGATGAAGGGTCTGTGGAAAGACCTGAGTAAGGCAGTAGATAAGAATATGAATTTTGTTTTTATGAGCAAAGCAGTGACTCAGCTAATGCTATTGAGTAGAATTTTTTTAGAGTAAAATTGATAGTGTAGATAAGATATCGCTGAATGTCTCAGGGTGTATGTATAAGAAGAATGTGCTGAAGAAGCCGGATAGCCAAATGGCTAAGATAGCCAAATCAGTGTAGCACTTGCTATGTGACTTTGAGAATGTTTCATATTAGTAACATTTCTAACCCTCAGTTTCCTCTCATGCATAAAACATGGAAAATAATAACATTCAATACCTTATAAGACTATTGTGAGAATTGGCTGTGTTTAGCATAGTACCTGAAAATAGTATTTAATCAACGTTGTCATTGAAGCACTTCAGTCAACATGGTAATGCTCTGGTAATTCTTTTGAGTTGCTGTTTAGCATGTGTATGTCTATACCTAAATATGAGGTAGGCTGTATTTATATTAGTTATAAACTCTTCCAGGTTTATCACTGCAGTTGTAAGATCTGATAAGAGATCTAACTTTATATTTTTTATCATTGGCAAGTGTCTCATGTAGAAAATGGCACATGACTTGCTCAAGATTAACAATTATTATATTGATATAAGCTATGGCATTTATATCTCAGAACTCATTGATTTAATACAATAAGTAAAGAATATTTTAACATATACACTGACATGTTAATTCAAGTAATATGTACAAGCCAAAGGCTTTAAATTTTACAAAGACAAAATACAGTGACATGTTTGAAGTGTGGTGAGCTCTGTCCTGTTATTTAAGTCCTTTCGTATCTCAAAATCAGATTCTGTTCTGTCTTTGAGAGATTTAGAGTATATGGGTAAAGAAAGGAAGAGGGGATAAAATAAACTTATGGTGGTATAACCCAGCTAATTCATAGTGTTAATACTTTTGCGTACACAGAAGACCTACCTATCCATTTGTAAGCATTTGCCACATGCCATCAGGTCTGCAATCCCTGGTCAACATAGCCTTTACCACATACTGTCCAGTTCTGAGAACATTTCAGTTAAATGAACTTGGATTCCAAGAAAATCTAGGGTTGTACTTCAGTAAAAGGCCTCCCAAACCCCCTGATAAGGGAGCATGGGTAGTCAGAATCCATCACAATAATTGAGAAATTTAAGTATGGATGATATGTCATGTAATTGCACATCTGACTTGGAAATTGGGTGTCATCATTATTTAGAATAGTTTTACAGAAATTCTTAAAAAGCAAATGCAGCTAATGTTACACACCTGGGTCACTCGTTTCCAGAGTAACCAATTGGTACTGGCCTCTGCTATTGGCTAAAATATAAATGTCATTGTTATAGTTTTATAGTAATACCATAATTGTTTGGATTAGTAAGTGCTTTTCATTTTACTTGGTGTAATAACTTCAAACTTTTAAAGTGGGCGAACTCTCAACTGAGTAGACCACGGAGTTATAGAGGTCAGTAAGGCATGTAAGTGAAGGAAAGCCATAAATGATGGCATTAATGCTGTGATTTTCTACTTGCATACCAATGCATGCGTATTTATTCATTTAACAAATATATATGGTGCCCTTGTTATGTGCCAAGCTCCATGCACTCAGGAAACATACACTCTTTAAGCAGGTAATAAGGATAAATTTTAATGCATGTTAAGATAAATTATTTTGAGACAGAGAGGGCCACTTTAGAAACTGTTTTTTTCGACCCCTTTCCTGCTGTAGGGAAAAGTTATTACCAATTCTTGCCACTTTTCTCTCTAGAATGTTCTTTTCCAACTGAACTATGACCTATTTGTACCTTACAGTTTTATCTTAATTAGCAAATTTTATTTTCAGGTAAAAGGTTTGCCACTTCCTTGATGGGAAGTTAGATTTTTCAATAACTTTGTCCTTTGAAAACATTTTACCACTTGTCACAATGCTCTTTCTACTGTCTTTCTAAACATGTCTCTAAATGTGTTTCCCCTAGTATTCACAGGCCATGTTTATTATACTTTCTGCTCATGTGGGTCACTTAACATTGAAACAAAAGTTGCATTGTGCAGTCTGGTTGCTCCCTGTGCCCTGTCAGCAGTCTCATTATGTAACTTTAAGCATTGCTGTGAGAGCTAAATGCTCATCTAGGATGGTAGAAAAGCTTTGTAGCTAATATGATTTTGCCGATGGTGTTCCCTTCTCAAAATAGCACTGATGGACCTCATGAGACAGGTTCTGCTAGTTGCTTGTGCCTGTTTCAAATTCTTGATTAACCAGACTTCTTCTCATAAGGGTACCATATTAATTGTACCTGTCATAAACTTTTAGGAAGGAATCTGCATCATTCTTGTTTTAAGATGTTAACTAATTGCATCACTTGTTTCTTTGAGCCTTGGCATCTCAACATTGATTACCCTACTTTTGTAGTATTGTTGTTGGAATATAGTAATAGTTAACTTAAAAATAAGTAAGTATGTAAGCTGCTGAGGTCCAAGTGATACACTGAGTCTCTTAAAAGAAGGAAGCTGGCAACTCTTCTAGAAATCAGATCATGTCCCCAGGCCAAGAACTGACTTTGATACATTTATTCACTGAGGAGTGTGGATGAACAGCTGCCTTTTGAATGTAGCCAAGGGAAATTTGCTGACAAGCATAAATATGAATAGGGCAGTAAAGCCTGCAAACAACAACAACAAAAGAATGTTGATGTAAAATCTAAGAAGACTCAAAACCAATTTCCTCTCCCTATCGTTTTCTATATCCCGTACCATAATTCTTCTGTAGTTGCCATGCCCATAAGCGATGTCAGATCAGAAATGACAAATTACCTTTTTAAAACTTGTACTAGGTGAATTAAAAACCAATTAACTCTTAATTTTTTCCATGTTTCTGTAAGATCTAAATTATCAATCTAAAGTACTTTACTCTGGTGATAGCTTTAAAAAAAAACTATAAACAGTAACACAGGCCTCGTGTTACTATTTATACTCTTTTTTAACACTATCACCAAAGTAGAGTAGATATTCAATGGAGCTTTGAGTTTATACTTGGTTTCCGTAAGAGTTCTTGCCTTCAAAAAAGGTTTTTAAAGGTACATTTTAGTGTCCTGCCAACATCAGTACATGTTACCTTGTTAGTCTTTTTGGTTACAAATGATTTCTTTTTCTTGTTGAAAATTGATCTTTGGTTGCCTTAGTAAAAAGTTTCAAAAATTTTCTCCTCTCTTCCTTCTATAAAGCTTTCACATGTTTGTTCTCTAGTATTAATGGGAATTACATGTAGAAATCACACACTAAATGGAGCTACTTCTTTATGTTATCCCCCGAGAGGTGGTTTTTATTTTCGTTTTTGAGACAGAGTCTCACTCTGTCACCCAGGCTGGAGTGCAGTGGTGTGATCTCAGCTTACCACAACCTCTGCCTCCTGGGTTCAAGCGATTTTCTTGACTCAGCCTCCCAAGTAACTGGGATTACAGGCACGCACCACTTACGCCCAGCCAATTTTTGTATTTTTAGTTGAGATGGAGTTTTGCCATATTGACCAGGCTGTCTCAAACTCCTGACCTCAGGTGATCCACCCACCTTAGCCTCCCAAAGTGCTGGGATTACAGGCGTGAGCCACCATGCCCAGCCCCCTGAGAAGTTTTAATCTCCATTTATTAGTGACCATTAAATATGAGGCCAAAATAGATTTCTTCCTTTTGGGAAAAATGACATGCTACCTTTTTTTTTTTTTGAGATGGAGTCTGGCTCTATCGCCCAGGCTGGAGTTTGGTGGTGTGATCTTGGCTCACTGCAACCTTCGCCTCCCCGGTTCAAGCAATTCCCTGCCTCAGCCTCCCAAGTAGCTGAGATTACAGGCACCCACCACCATGGCTGGCTAATTTTTGTATTTTTAGTAGAGATAGTGTTTCACCATGTTGGCCAGGCTGGTCTTGAACTCCTGACTTTGCGATCCACCTGCCGTGGCCTCCCAAAGTGCTGAAATTATAGGCATGAGCTACCATGCCTGGCCACTATACCACCATTTTTTAAAGTGCAATTTATTCTAAGAAAATGAATGGAATTCCAACTAGTCAAACCTGACTAGATGTTCTGTTAGTATATCTGGTTCAGTTCTGTATATGTCATATTAGGGTTAGGCCAGGATAAGAAAGGTCTGAACAGGGAACTTAGTTGGACCCATGACCAGCAAAAACTGCGATCCTGAATTTCAGATGGTGACCAGAGGAGAGAAATTTAGTAACTAATAAAAAATATTAATTCTGGTCTGTTTCTTGATCATAAAATGATAAATTTATATTTGGTCTTCTGTTGATTTTGTTTTAAGAATGCTTATTTACAAATTTCTCATTAGATTTAGGTAGACTAGAGCTAAATTTGATATTCTGCAATGGCAACTTAGAACTTTCTACATTTAGTTTCCGAGCGACACCACAGTTAAGAGGGATATGAACTTTTCAGGTGAAGAAAACAAAAAGGAGTTCAATCTTTTCAGTGCTCTTTGCTTTTACTTACGGCTCTCATATTCTATCCTGGTGGCATGCCCTTGCTTTCAGTGAAGCTGACCTAAAGCATCCTGTACCTCAAGCTATAGGAAGAATGTTGAAAGCAGGGGGGCTGTTGGCTTGAATTAGTTGTATGTGTGTGTATATGTCTATATATATATATATATATATATATATATATATATATATATATAGAGAGAGAGAGAGAGAGAGAGAGAGAGAGAGAGAGAGAGAGAGAAATACTTGAGGATCATTCGCTTTTAATTGACCTTTTTTTCTTCTGTGTAACTCATTAAATTTGATGGAGAACTTCCTTATAGAAAATTAACTTGGGACTTTGCCAAAGATGTACAGTTTCTCCTCTGTTGTTTAATAGGCTTTTGATAGGACAGTTTTCATCTATCTCTGTGACCAGATCCAGAATACTGGGAATGGAGGAGCAACAATGTTCAGCACGGAAGGAGATTTAGTAAAGCTGACCAGAAGGTCAGCAAAGCCTTCCTAGAGTAGGTCTTATTAGTGGGTCACTTTTAGTTGCAATAAAAAGAAGATAAACTCAAAGTAGCCTAAGTGAAATAAAAAAAAAAAACAAAACACAACAGAAAAAGGACTTCCTTTGGCTCTTGCAACTCAAAAGGCCAGCAGAGGTTTTTGAAGAAGGCATCTGGTTTTATCTCTTTTCCATTTTCTTTTGTGTTTCCTCAGACAGATTCCTCCCAAGTAGTGGCAAAGATCACCACCACCAGCACCCATCTATCTTTCTACCAGCCAAACAACCCCAAAGGGAAGGTGCTTCTTTCCTGAAGGTTGTAACAGAAGTCACCCAGATACTTCTTAACTCAGCTTCAATCAGCTAGATAGCTGGGAACCAGTCACTCTGGCCAGAGGTGGTTGTTCTCTGAATGACAAGGCAAGGCCTGCATCATATACTCACCCACTGGATCCCCTAAAGAGGATGCTAGGCAGACAAAGAAAGGGGACAGAGAGGAAGCGAGTAGGAGAATTATACAGGAATATATATGCTTATAGAGAACGGCGCGTGGTGAGTGGCTAGGCTGTTAGTGGAGAAAAGTAACCAGATTATGAATTTATGTCAGCTAAGGATTCTGCACATTATCATAAAATACATAATTAATGGATGTACGTGGGGTGTGACAATACTAAATATGTATTTTAGTAAGGTCACTCTGGTAGCAACAGGAAGAGGATGATGGATAGATATAAATAGATAGGGATGGATATAAAAATAAGGAAGTTTTAATATTTTATTCCTGAATTCCACTGTATAATCTCTTGTATTCTCCATTCCACTGCCTGGGTTTGACAGTCAGAGTCTAGATATGAAATATGAAACAATAAGAGCTTAAACAGGGGTAGAAACATTACATTAGCTAAGGGATCAGATGTGAGCCAATGTGAACGAAGAATTAAAAGGAATTGCCATCTAACTAAAAAGGGTGAGAGAAAAAAAGGGACATACAAACTGTGACTGAGAGTTACAATATTTGGAGAAAATATATGATTTTGGTGTCAGTTACATGATTGTTTACACCAGTTCCATTCTCAGAACAATTAGAACAGTAGCTGCACTGTGACAGTGAAGTCTGGAAGAGCAGTTGTAGCCTATAAAGGATGTGTTAAAGCCCTTGAAGATTTAGATGATGATTAGAGATTTGAGTTCATTTCACATAGTAGGAATGAATGAAAGCAGGGGGAAAAAAAGCCAACAAGTGGAGGAGGGGAGTAGAAAGAAAAAAAGGCCAAAAGGTGTTTGAAAAAGAAAAGAGAAAATGTTTTGGTAAAATACTTCAAGAACATTAAGATGAAGATTAAGAAAAAAGAAAGGACATTGCACTTGGCAATTAGGTCACTAATGATATTGGAGAGACCATTTCAAGCCAAACTACCGGAATTAAATAGGTGAATGAAGTAGGAACATCAAGCGCTACTTACTCTTTCAAGAATGATGAGAAAATTTATTTTCCCTGCCAGAAATCTATTTTGGCTTCGTATCCTTGGTTTAGAAAACTAAATCCATTTTGTCCTATATTATCTATGTAGCTAGTTCTTTACTTCCCATATGCCCCTCTCTGTTTAAATGTCCTGACTTTCAGCTAAAAGACAAAATAAAAACTATGTCTCCCGAGCCCTTCATCTTCCTATCTTGGTCTTCAGAGTCACTATAGATGTATTCCGTTTTTTCCTGACTGTATTCTTCATGGCCACATGAATCAGAAATAATAAATACCAGTCAGTGGATTTTAGAAGCTATCAAGTCACATATAATATGACACTTTCTGGTTTGTCATGGCAAGCCTATATAACACTCAGCAGGGATTCACCAGTCACAAATGCCTACCTCTTCTTCCTGAGGTCAAAACTGAATTCCTCAAGCCTCCTACTGCCCGTGAATGTTCATGCATGTTCTATAAGGCAGGGGTTTTCACATTTTTTTGACCATGACCTTCTGTAAGAAATGTACGTCATTATCTAGTACATGTGAGTAGCAATGGACACACACACACACACACACACACACACTGCACACATATTTATGACTGACACAAAAGTTTCATGAAACAATAGTTTCCTTAATGCTAGGATATAATCTTTTAATACTATATTCTGCCATTCTGTTTCATTACAAAATGAAGAAACTTACTGAACACACTAAATTGATATAATGATCCTAATGGGTCACATCCCACAATTTGAAACACTCTTTAGATGAGATTTGGAAAATGGCTTTTTTTGTTTGTTTTTTGTTTTTTAATGTATAGACATGGGCAGAGGAGATTTAGCATAATTCTTAAGGGTCCTAGAATTTTTGTAAGGGAAAATAAGCACTGGCTTCATCTTAAAGTCACCAGCTGCATTAGCCCCGCTCAAGATAGCCTGTCCTTTGAAACTTTGAAGACAAGCACAAATTCTCCTTTCTAGCTATGAAAGTCCTAGGTGGCATCTTCTTTGAACATAAGGCTATATGCCTATATAGAAGATCTGTTTAGTGTAGCCACCTTCATCACTTATCTTAGCTAGATCTTCTGGATAACTTGCTGCAGATTCTCAATTGGTACTAGATCTTCACCTTACATTTTTGTATTATAGAGACCACTTCTTTTCTTAAACCTGTTCACTCTGATGATAGTTTCTTTTGCTATGCAGAAGCTCTTTAGTTTAATTAGATCACATTTGTCAATTTTGGCTTTTATTGCCATTCCTTTTGGTATTTTAGTCATGAACTCATCAACTGACCTCATCAACTGACCTCTGCTAGCTTCCAACTTTTTTTATTATTATACTTTAAGTTCTGGGGTACATGTGCAGAATGTGCAGGTTTGTTACATAGGTATACGCGTGCCATGGTGGTTTGCTGCTCTCATCAACCCATCATCTACATTAGGCATTTCTCCTAATGCTATCCCTCCCATATCCCCCTACCTGCCAACAGGCCCTAGAGTGTGATATTCCCCTCCCTGTGTCCGTGTGTTCTCATTGTTCAGCTTCCACTTATGAGTGAGAACATGCGGTGTTTGGTTTTTTGTCCTTGCGATAGTTTGCTGAGAATGATGGTTTCCAGCTTCATCCATGTCTCTGCAAAAGACATGAACTCATCTTTTATTATGGCTGCATAGTATTCCATGGTGTATATGTGCCACATTTTCTTAATCCAGTCTATCATTTATGGACATTTGGGTTGGTTCCTAGTTTTTGCTGTTATGAACAGTGCTGCAATAAACCTACGTATGCATGTGTCTTTATAGCAGAATGATTTATAATCCTTTGGGTTTATACCCAGTAATGGGATTGCTGGGTCAAATGGTATTTCTAGTTCTAAATCCTTGAGGAATTGCCACACTGCCTTCCACAATGGTTGAACACTCCCACCAACAGTGTAAAAGCATTTCTATTTCTCCACATCCTCTCCAGCATCTGTTGTTTCCTGACTCTTTAATGATCTCCATTCTACCTGATGTGAGATGGTATATCATTGTGGTATTGATTTACATTTCTCTAATGATCTGTGATGGTTAGCTTTTTTTTTCATGTTTTTTTGGCTGCATAAATGTCTTCTTTTGAGAAGTGTCTGTTCATATCCTTTGCCCACTTTTTGATGGGATTGTTTGCTTTTTTCTTGTAAATTTGTCTAAGTTCTTTGTAGATTCTGGGTATTAGCCCTTTGTCAGGACATAGATTGCAAAAAGTTTTCTTATTCTGTGGGTTGCCTGTTCACACTGATGATAGTTTGTTTTGCTGTGCAGAAGCTCTTTAGTTTAATTAGATCCCATTTGTCCATTTTGACTTTTGTTGCCATTCCTTTTGGTATTTCAGTCATGAAATCTTTACCTATGTCTGTGTCCTGAATGGTATTGCCTAAGTTTTCTTATAGGGTTTTTATGGATTTAGATCTTACATTTAAATCTTTAATCCAGCCTGAGTTAATTTTTGTATAAAGTGTAAGGAAGGATTCCAGTTTCAGTTTTCTGCTTATGGCTAGCCAGTTCTCCCAACACCATATATTTAACAGGTAATCCTTTCCCCATTGCTTGTTTTTGTCAGGTTTGTCAAAGATCAGATGGTCAGGCTCCCACAAAATAATAGTGGAAGACTTTAACACCCCACTGTCAATATTAGATCAATGAGACAGAAAATTGACAAAGATATTCAGGACTTGAACTCAGCTCTGTACCAAGCAGACCTAATAGACATGCAGAGAACTCTCCACCCCAAATCAACAGAATACACATTCTTCTCAGCACATCACACTTATTCTAAAATTGACCGTATAATTGGAAGTAAAATACTCCTCAGCCAATGCAACAGAATGGAAATCATAACAAACAGTGTCTCCAGACCACAGTGCAATCAAATTAGAACTCGGGATTAAGAAACTCACTCAAAACAGCACAACTACACGGAAACTGAACAACCTCCTCCTGAATGACTACTGGTAAATAACTAAATTAAGGCAGAAATAATTAAGTTATTTGAAACCAATGAGAACAAAGACACAACGTACCAGAATCTCTGGGACACAACTAAAGCAGTGTTTACAGGGAAATTTATAGCACTAAATGCCGATATCAGAAAGTGGGAAAGACCTAAAATCGACACCCTAATATCACAATTAAAATAACTAGATAAGCGAGAGCAAAAAAATTCAAAAGCTAGCAGAAGACAAGAAATTACTAAGATCAGAGCAGAAATGAAGGAGATAGAGACACGAAAAACCCTTCAAAAAATCAATGAATCCAGGAGCTGGTTTTTTGAAAAGATCGACAAAATAGATAGACTGCCAGCCAGATTAATAAAGAAGAAAAAAGAGAAGAATCATGTAGATGCAATACAAAAAATAATAAAGGGGATATCACCAAAGATCCCACAGAAATACAAACTACCATCGGAGAATACTGTAAACACCCCTACACAAATAAACTAGAAAATCTAGAAGAAATGGAAAAATTCCTGGATACATACACCCTCTCAATTCTAAACCAGGAAAAATTGAAACCCTAAAGAGACCAATAACAAGTTCTAAAATTGAGGCAGAAATTGAGGCAGTAATTAATAGCCTACCAACAAAAAAAAGCCCAAGACCACACAGATTCACAGCCGAATTCTACCAGAGGCACAAAGGGGAACTGGTACCATTCCTTGTTAAACTATTCCAAACAACAGAAAAAGAGAGACTCCTCCCTAACTCATTTGATGAGGCCAGCATCATCCTGATACCAAAACCTGGCAGAGACACAATAAAAAAAGAAAACTTCAGGCCAATATCCCTGATGAACATCAATGCGAAAATCCTCAATAAAATACTGGCAAACCGAATCCAGCAGCACCACAAAAAGCTTATCTACCATGATCAAGTTGGCTTCATCTCTGGGATTCAAGGCTGGTTCAGCATAAGCAAATCAATAAACGTAATCCATCACATAACCAGAGCCAATGACAAAAACCACATGATTATCTCAATAGATGCAGAAAAGGCCTTTGATAAAATTCAACAGCCCTTCATGCTAAAAACACTCAATAAACTAGATATTGATGGAACGTATCTCAAAATGATAAGAACTATTTATGACAAACCCACAGCCAATGTCACACTGAATGGGCAAAAACTGGAAGCATTTCCTTTGAAAACCGGCACAAGACAAGGATGCCCTCTCTCTCCACTCCTATTCAACATAGTTTTGGAGGTTCTGGCCAGGGCAATCAGGCAAGAGAAAGAAATAAAGGGTATACAAATAGTAAGAAAGCAAGTCAAATTGTTGCAGATGACATGATTGTATATTTAGAAAACCCCATCATCTCAGTCCGAACTCTCCTTAAGCTGATAAGCAACTTCAGCAAATTCTCAGGTTACGAAACAGTGTGCAAAAATCACAAGCATTCCTATAAACCAATAGTAGATAGCCAGATCATGAGTGAACTCCCATTCACAATTGCTACAAAGAGAATAAAATACCTAGGAATACAACTTACAAGGGATGTGAAGGACCTCTTCAAGGAGAACTACAAACCACAGCTCAAGGAAATAAGAGAGGACACAAACAAATGGAAAAACATTCCATGCTCATGGATAGGAAGAATCAGTATCATGAAAATGGCCATACTGCCCAAAGTAATTTATAGATTCAATGCTATTCCCATCCAGCTACCATTGACTTTCCTCACAGAATTAGAACAAACGACTTCAAATTTCATACGGAATCAAAAAAGAGCCCACATAGCCAAGACAATCCTAAGTAAAAAGAACAAAGCTGGAGGCATCACAGCTACCTGACTTCAAACTATACTGCAAGGGTACAGTAACCAAAACAGCATGGTACTGGTACCAAAACAGATATATAGACCAATGGAACAGAACGGATGCCTCAGAAAATTGCTTTTCCATTAGGACTAGATTCATCCTCAATTCCAGTGGTTTCCAAATATTAATAAAATATTTGGGGGACTCCTTAAGATGCAGACTTTTTTTTTACCCCATCCCTAAGAGATTCTGAGTTTGTTATTCCAAGGTGGGGCAATAAAATCAATCAGCTGTTTAACAAGTACCGCAATTAATCCCCACGTAAGTGACCTGGAGATCATGCTCTGGCATTATCTTTCTTTATGCTGTTCCAGGGACTCCTGCTTCTTGTCCGTTTTTATCTCTTTTTCTCTTTTATTCACTCAGCATTCTTTTCACCAAGCAGTTTTCTCCATTGCACTAGTATCTCTAATTTTTTCAGGTTTCATTTTTCAGCTGACTGTAATTTTTTCATGCTCTCTAGGTATGGCATTCTTTAACAAGTGAGATTGTGAGTGACCTCAGAAGACAAATGTAGCATATGCACTTCTTTATGTACCCACAAGTTAAGGGGGAGTGGGGAGGAGGATGAAGGTATAAAATTGAAGGGTGCAATTTGAAGCACTGTCCTTTATGCTTGCCTTTTGAGCTCACCTCATTTTCTTCTCCCCACTCCTGTTCATGTTCAGGAAACAACTGCAGCATCTTGGCTGCTTGCCAGGCCTCTTCTTCTACAAGTTTATATAAACCTTAACCTTTCCTACTCGTTATTTGTTGCGGTTGCTATAATTAAGGTCAGTATTTTTTACTTTCTTACATCAGTTAGATTACCTAGGCACCTTTGATCCCAAATTCTTTTAATTCTTTTTTAGAAGTTCTAATCTATGAGGGAAACCCATTTGATACTATCTATACTTTACTGGAAACTTGCTTATATTTTACTTTAACATTGTTCCCTAGTTGCTGAAATTAGGTGTTACCTTTTCTCCCCACAAAAATTATAAGGTCACAGAGGCAAGAAGTATGGTGTCCATTTTATGTTGATTTATTAGTGTTTGCTACACTTTGCTTTTTAAACTAGTGTTTAATTAAAGTTGGATAAATGAATTAATTAATTAGTGAAAAAAATGAATAAACAGGTGAACTTCTACTACTCTTATGTCCTTCACAGTTTCAAAAGTTTACAAATATGTAGATATTCTTCTATAGACTTCCTTTATTAATTAAAATTAATGCTATTTTTATTAGTATACTTTTATTTTTATCTACCCATCTTATGTTCTACTTTAGGGAAAGGTTGGAGTAGAAGTTAATTTAATAAAGAAGTGAAGTATACCAAAGGAGGGCTAGTAATATTAGTTTAGTTAAGTGCATCCATTATTATTGATAACTGAAAACCATAGTTTACACTATGATTTGTAATTGTAGATTAGCTGCAGCCACTACTGAAGCCTTTCTCAATATTCTACCAAAATATCTATCAAGCCACTTGATAGATATTCCATAAGGCAGGTGAAACAGAATTGAGGAAAATCAAATCAGGATTTACTTCATTAATCAGAGATCCCCAGAAAAGAGGTAGAAAGACACTTTTGCTTAAACTTCAACTGCTCTCCTGACTCAAGAGATCCAAGTTCTGAAAAAACCATTAAACTGGTAAGCTTTCATTTCACAAAGTTGCCACTAATTTTTGAGATAGCCATATTTCTCTGTCAATTTATAAGCAACAATTTCTAGAAAATAATTCATCAGGACCAAAGGGGCGAACTGGTTGCGACAATGTGCTTATTTGAAGCTATATTCTCTACAGTAGAGCCTAGAAGAACCTTGAAGTCAAGTTTGGAAAATAGGACGTTGTGAAATATAATTTTCCATATACTCTGCTTATTTACAGGGTCTAAGAAACAAGCAGTGTGATCAGGCATATTATCTCCCCCAGTAGAACTGCATTATGTTAATGCAAGCAAAATGTTGTGAATTAGCTGTGAAGCAGTGAATATCAACTCACCTAATCCTTTAACGCAGTTTCTCAGTCTCAGCACCATTGATATTTTGAACTGTATAATTCCTTGTTTTTGTGGGGCTACACTGCACATTGTAGGCTATTTAACCACATGCCTGGTCACTATTCACCAGACAACCTCCCTTCCCCAGTTTTGACAATCAGAAATGTCTTCATACCTTGTCAAATCTCCCCTGTTGGAAACCACTGCAACAGTAGGTCTCAAAAGTTAGATGACTGAGTCTTGACAGCCATTGCCTTATTTAAACATCAGTAAAGAAGAAAAACAAAATCAAAATAGAGTCTATTTTAAAAATATTGTAGTTCAGGGAAAGAAGTTGTTACCTGAAAACTCAGAGGAAAAGCACAGCTTTCAAAGTTATGTATGTATGTAGGGTTCTGAGAAAAAAAATTTATTAGACTATTTGAAGTACTCAACAGAATGCAAGGCCTCAGATGAGAGGGATTAGAGAATGGTATTAGAAAGTATCATAGAGAAAACAGGCTGAGGGAACAAAACAGCAAAATGGAGTGAAAAGGTAGAAAAAAGAAGATTCCAAGAAACTTGGGCACGGAAAGGTTTTAAGGTGATAATATATTGTGTTTGTAAGAGGTGGTGACATATGCATTCTTAAGCATTCCACACAGTGTTTCTAGAATGCAGTGTGTATGTGTGTGTGTGTGTGTGTGTGTGTGCGCGCGCGTGTATTTATAAGGGTGTATATATATACACACACACACACACACATATATATTATAAATAAAAGCACCTTTTGGCCTAGGATTCTACCTCTAAAAAATTGCTCTTTGAAAAGCACATTTTTTAAGTGTGAAAGATTTATATATGTGAATGTTCACTTCAGTTTTATGATAATAATCAAGTAAAATTAACATAATTGGCCATAGTATAGAATGAGAGTGCTGAATAATTTATGGTGCATCTAAACCATCCCTGGACACAGTAGATACTCAGTAAGTTTGTTGGCTATATCCATGAATGTATTTAATCGAAATTTTTATATATCCATTTTTAATGATAACATTGAGGATTAGTTAATGCTAACAGTAGATATTCACATTTTTTTAAAGTTATGTATTGTATGTAATATTGAATATATAGTATGATCTCATTTTATAAGTATGTATAATGTTTGTGTACATATACATGTTGTATATACAGATTTAGGCAAATCATTTATCATACTGTTCATTAAAGATAGATTCTATTATTGATTCAGAACTACATGTTTTGCCCAATCTGACCTTCACTTGAATCCTTAATAGTTACTATCCTTTTCTAACTCCATGCTTTTGTTTATAGCTTCATGTTTTCCTGGAATACATTTTCTCCCAAGTTCTTCCACTAAACTTTGCTTTAAAAAAAAAAAAAAGGACTTCATTTGTCAGAGCATTCATAATAAAATTAAGTGGAAGGCACAGAAAGTTCCCTTCACAAAAGCACAGCCTCTTTCATTATCAGTATCCCTCACCAAAGTGGTACATTAGTTACAATCGATTAACCTATATTGACACAACACCCAAAGTTCATAGTTTACATTAGAGTTCATTCTTGGCATTTTACGTTCTGCAGGTTTTGACAGATAAGTAATGAAGCGTTTACCATTGTAATATTCTACAGAATAGTTTCACTGCCCTAAAAATCCTGTGAGCTCTACCTATTTATCCCTCCTTCCCCGCTAACTCCTGGCAACCACTGATCTTTTTACTGTCTCCATACTTTTGCCTTTTCCAGAATATCATGCAATGTACCTTTTTCACATTTAGTTGCTTTCACTTAGTAATATGCAGTTAAGTTTTCTCTGTGTCCATGGCTTTATAGTTCATTCTGTTAGTACTGAATCATATTCCATTGTCTGGATTTACCACAGTGTATTTATCCACTCAACTACTGAAAGACACCTTGGTTGCTTCCAAGTTTGGGCAATTATTAATAAAGCTGCTATAAACCTTCATGTGCAGGATTTTGTGCAAACATAAATATTCAGTTCATTTGGGTAAATATCAAGGAGTGTGATTGCTGGATTGTGTGGTAAGAATATGTTTAATTTTGTAAGAAACTGCCAAACTATCTTTCAAAATGGCTGTATCACCTTGTATTTTTACCAGTAATAAATGAGAGTTCCTTTTGCTCCACATCCTCACCAGCTTTTGGTGGGGTGATTATTGCTTATTTTAATTCCTTTCCATTTTACATATCCTATTCAGACACTGCATCTTATATAATATTGTCATAACACATTAAGTATTAATACCTTCCTACTCCATACAATGATTATCTTTATTTTTGCCATTCATTTAGACTTAATGTATGCTGCTAACTTTGAGTCTTATTTCTCCTATTATAACATTAATCTTTTGATGATAGGAGCCATTCTTCGACGCAAGGTATAATACCCTAATACATTTCCACAGATATAAACAGTAACATTTATTGGATGAAAACATGGGATTATGTTTTGAAATGAAAACCACTTTAAAAAGTAAAAACCGTTGGTTATGTACCCTTAGTATATTTCCATTTCTTCACTTTTACTGTATAGTGGGTAAAATAGTATTATATTTAGTTAGTTCATGTGGTTATGACTTGTCAGAGTCAAAAGGAACCTACTTGATCTTTCAACTTATTGATGAAAAATCTGGGATGCAGAATGTTTTGATAATCTGGCCCAGGTCACATAGAATTAAGTATGTCTCATTTATCAACATTTGTGGTCTTTCCTCAAAACTGCTATTGTTCTCTCATTTGTATTGAATAAGCTATGATTCATTTGTTCCATGAGAGTGGATTCTTTTCCTAGAAAATGCAAATTAGTAATTTCAGAACATATTGTTGAATATGTTCTTTTTCATTAACATAACATGAGTAATGCATGGTATTGTGCTTTTTTTTGTATCTTTATTATCTAACTAATCCACATTAAACATTAAGGCCAGTTGTCATGACTCAAATTCTTTTCCTTTCCAATGAGCTTAATTTTATAGAAATAAAGAGTAATTAAATTGTTACCTTAAAAGAAAGGTGTTATATTACTATGCATTTTGTTGTTGCATTGAATTGAATATTAACGGAAAAGCCTAATGTTAATGATGGTTATTACTAACCATTTTTTTTGATATTTGAGTTTTGATTTCTCATTATTCTGTATCAGTGGGATTTCTGAGAAAATCAACACTATCTTCTTTTTAAAATAACATAAACAAGTATTAGAAGAAAACTGCAGACAAATCTCAGTGGAATATACTTACCTTGATAATATAACACCCATGTCTTACTGGCTTGTGTCCTTCCTTGCTTTTGCAGGCCCCACTTATTCAGCAGTCTTTTCTCCTGCCACTGCAAGTATTTTAGGGGAGTACTAAATGTTTATCTCCAATGTGCATATAACAGGTGCCTAATTAGCAAAAAACATGGTATATTAGTTTCCAAGGGCTACCATAACAAAGCGCCACAAACGGAGTGGTTTAAAACAACAGAAATTTATTCTCTCGCAGTTTTGGAGCCTAGAACTCAGAAACCAAGGTGTTGGCAGGGCGATGCTTGCTCTGCAGGCTGTAGGGACGAGTGCTTCTTTGTCTCTCGCAGCTTTTGGTGGTGGCTGGCAATCTTTAGCATTACTTGGCTTGCAGCTACAGCACTCTGTTCTCTTCCTTTGTCTTCACATGGACTTCTCTGTATGTCTGTGTCTTTGCATCTAAAACTTTCTCTTTTCTCATATGAGGACACCAGTCCTGGTTTAGGACTCACCCAAAATCTAGGCTGATTTCATCTTCAAATCCTTGACTCATGCTATCTACAAATAAAGTCCCATTCTGAGATTCTAGATAGACATGAAATTTGGGAGTTCGCTAGTCACTGTTCTTTACTTAGTGTGAGCTGAACTATCTGATCCTTGCTTGGAGTATGTTGATTTCTGCCACCAGGCTTTGCTGCCTCTGTTGGAGACCAGTGCCTTTTAGGCTGTATATTGCTGTGTATTCCATGTCCCACCACAATTTTTTTTTTTTTTTTGAGATGGAGTCTTGCTCTGTTGCCCAGGTTAGAGTGCAGTGGCGCGATCTCAGCTCACTGCAACCTTCGCTTCCCAGGTTCAAGTGATTCTCCTGCCTGAGCCTCCCGCGTAGCTGGGATTACAGGAGCTAACCACCGCACCTGGCTAATTTTTGTACTTTTAGTAGAGATGGGTTTCACCATGTTGGCCAGACTGGTCTCAATCTCCTGACCTCATGATCCACCCACCTTGGCCTCCCAAAGTGTTGGAATTACAGGCGTGAACCACCGCACCGGAGCAGCCACCACTATTCTTAAGCCTCATTGCTTGGCTGTGCTGCACCCCACATTTGCAGAGGCCTCCTAGCTGTCCCTGATGACTGCTGTGGTGCCGCTGGCCTCCATTATTGATGGGCATGGCCCGTCTCCCACAGGGCTGTGTACTCCTCACTGGTGCCACTGCTGATGCATTAGAAACTTAAGGATGCCACATGGCATTCTTTGTGTTTATCCAGTGAAATTAGGTTTTAAGGCTCTGTTTTTGCCACCCGATTTCCTCATAATTTAAAAAGATTGAGGATTGATTTGAACTCATGCTCTTCAATCTTTGGGATAATAATAGGGGATGACAAGTTTAGATTTAGATGCTGTTTTTGAGGTACCCTTAATATATGTGGGTCGGCTGGGCACAGTGGCTCACGCCTGTAATCCCAGCACTTTGGGAGGCCAAGGCGGGAGGATCACGAAGTCAGGAGATCCAGACCGTCCTGGCTAACATGATGAAACCCCATCTCTACTAAAATACAAAAAACTAGCCGGGCATGGTGGCGCGTGCCTGTAGTCCCAGCTACTCGGGAGGCCGAGGCAGGAGAATTGCCTGAACTGGGAGGCTGAGGTTGTAGTGAGCCAAGATCATGCCACTACATTCCAGCCTGGGTGACAGAGCGAGACTTTGTCTCAAAAAAAAAAAAAAAAAAAAAAAAAAAAAAAAAAAAAAAAAGTCAAGTTTTCTAATAACTTTTTAATTGTTTTAATGAAACAACTTTTTAATTTTTAATGAAACATTTATTTCAAGTTTATTTCAAATCTCTCTCTGATTTTCTTTGTTTGTTTGTTTGTTTTAGAGATGGAGTCTCAGCTGTTGCCCAGGCTTACTGCAACCTTGACTATCTGGGCTCAAACAGTCCTCTTGCCTCAGCCTCCCGAACAGTTGGGACCACAAACATGCACCACTATGCCTGGCTAGTCTTTTTATTTTTTATACAAGCAGAGTCTCACTATATTTACCTAGGCTGGTCCTGAACTCCTGGCCTCAAGCAATCTTCCTGCATTGGCCTCTCAAAGTCTGGAGTTTCAGGTGAGAGCCATAGCACCAGCCTTGTCTCTCTCTTTCTTAAGTCACTGATATCTCTCCTTTGTTTCTGGACTGTCAATGAATCCTAGTTACACATCCCATGTTCTACCAAGGATTATTCATTTTCATTAATGCTCAAGCTTTATTACTGAACAAAACTTGATCCCCTCTTTTCTTAGAATGAGGTGTTTCTAGGAGTCTCCTCCATCTTTCAGGCAAACTGCTTCTTGTCAGTCCCCCCTGTAACTACTGCTCAAATGTCTGTAGGCTGATGGAATCACAGCAGTTTGTAGCTTAGGTTTAAGGTACGGCTGTCTCTCTCTCTTTGTGTAATATTTTGTCCATCCCTAACATATTACTTAATTGAATTGAATTGTAT
The DNA here is from genome assembly GCF_007565055.1 of Rhinopithecus roxellana. NCBI lineage: Eukaryota > Metazoa > Chordata > Mammalia > Primates > Cercopithecidae > Rhinopithecus > Rhinopithecus roxellana. The sequence continues at coordinate 138,837,226 of NC_044553.1, read as the reverse complement.
TACTAAGCTGTTCTGATATGGCTATTTTAATTACTTATAATAGAATTTTCTTTCACTGTTGGGATAATTAGTCTTGAGTAAGGAGAAAAAAATTCTTTTTTGACCTTTTAATATTACATTCACATTAGGTCTCAGAAAGCAATCTTTCAGCAGCCATAAATACTTTAAAAATCAGTATTAAGCTGTAGAGACTTTTAATTCAGCAAGCATTTGTTCTGTGCATACTTTCTACCAGGCATTGTATCAGACTCTAGGAGAAAGGTGCAAAGACAGGTTCTGTACCTGTGACAGGGCACAGGCCATACAACATCAAGAGTTGGTGACTGTAGCATATGGTACCAGGGAAACTGGTACTTGATAAAACTTGAAAAAGGCAGGTGGAGGCCAAATAGAAAGGGCACTTTGGCCCTATGTTAAGAACATAAAATATTAGCCCTTGGACATCAAGAAGTCACAGTATTTTTTATTTCAGAGGAGTAAAGATTCAGTTAGAAGAAGGGATATATACATGGGCAGTTACATTAGAGAATGAGGAGGAGTCCACCTAAAATAAGAGCAGTAGTTAAACAGAAGGGGTAAATGCTGGAGATATGAAGACGGATGGTTAATGGTTCAGATTTTGTTACTCTTGGTTATGGATGCAGAGAGAAGTAGAAATTTCTGGAATGACTCTAAGGTCCTTGGAGAGGGTGTACAAAAAAGGAAACTAAACTCAGGAACATGTTTGTGAAGGACCATTATATAACCAAATTTAAATTTTAGAATAATGTCCCTTCAAAGTAGCTAGGAAGCAATTCTTAAGGAATGTAAATGCATTAATTAAAGCTATATAACTAGGTGGTGATAGAGCTGGATATTTATCTGGCTTCAAAACTCATGCTCTTCAATCTCTGGGAAAATAGAAGGAAATAACAAGTTTAGATTTAAATGCTGTTTTTGAGGTACCCTTAAGATATAATGGGTCAAGTTTTCTAATAAACTATTGGAATTTTGGAGGTAAAATCAGCAAAAGGGTGATTTCTTTTGAGAGGGCCAATTTGGGAGTTGTTTTTATATGGGTACATGTCAGAGCCATTTTCATATTTGTCGTTGTTTAGAGGTTAAGTCTGGAATAAGAAGAGAGTTTTAGATAGAACCCTGGAGAGGATTCACATTTAAGGGGATGGTAAAAGAAGTAGAACCAGAAAAGCATATAGAGAAATGAGGTATTGGAGAAGTAAAAGAGAGGATGTTGCTGTGGAAAAAATAGAAAAATTGAGGATATGGTTCATAGTATTCTGTGTAGCAGACAGGTCAAGTCAGGTAAGTAATTTAAAATGTCCATTGGACTCAGCAGTTGGCAGGGAAATGGTGCTTTTAAGAATAAATGAGAGCCCTTTTATAGTAGCTTGAAGAATTAATAGAGAATGAGATAGTCAAAATAATATTTGAATGAAATAGTATTCACCTATTATTAATAGATCGTGAACTTTTAATTTTTTGTTTGTTTGTTTTAGCAATAATGATGATGGATTAAAAAAGTAACTTTCCCTTCATCTCTGGTTTGGTCCTACCTATCACTAATGACGTATTTCATGTGCTAGAAAAGAAAGAGGAGAGTGTGTCCTATAGACCTGAATCAGACTTACTTGCATTTTGATCTAGCCAGCTGAACTAACTAATCACAGAGAGATCTTTCGCATTTGGAATAAAGTTCCATTACCGAATATTCTTTCAAAGTAAAATAATAAGAATTTTTTCCATATTCCAAAGGATGAAAGTTTGAAACAATGCTTTGTTATTCTGGTTACTATAAATTTCATTCAGTGAGTGCTTTCTTTGGTCTCAGTTCATGGAAAAGTCACTTTCTATAAGAAAGAATTTGATTATGTGTTATTTGCCTTTGTTTTTGGAGAGACTGAGCTTAACTTGGTTGTTTGTTCTTCAAATTTGACAGCATGAAATAATTGCTAGTCAACCTTCTTACCTACTCCTTCTTCAAAACAAACTGTTTCTCCATTTAAGATTATAATTCACTCAAAGGAGTGGGGAAGTTTGAATTATCTCCTCAATTTCTCTTTTGTACCCCACAAGGTAAAGACTAGTCATCATAGAAAGAGGGTAATCAGCTGTTTCTAAGATGTACAAACTAAGAATATGGTTTTCAATAATGTGTTCATTTTAGACAAATTATATTAGAATAAAAGGATTTGGGTGGTCCACAGATTTCAATATAAGGGATCTAACAAGTGTCAACAATAAACGTATTTAAGAAGGGCATGGAATACTTTATTGTCTTTTAATTATAGTAAAGACAATGGTTTACTGCAGGCACACATTGCTGGGGAGAGTTCCAGCGGTCTTAAATTTTTATTTTACTCTTCTTCCACACCCCTCATTTGGATTGTTTGTAAATACCCTCCTTGTTCTCAGTGGAATGTATTGGTGTTTCTTGTTTCAGCAACTCTCTTTTGGTAACTTATCCCATATGTTTGTTAGCCTTTGCATAAAATTGTTTTGTCTGAACTCAGCTTCTGAGCCACATCTTGTATGTATCTGCCAGAATGAGGATTATCTGAATTATTTTTGTACAATAACTTCACAATCAAACATTTTCGTTATTTGAAAGTAAAATGAATTTGAATCTCATTTGTGGAAATAGAATGAAGAATATAATATTAATACAGATTATTTTTGGTTAAATACCATTTTTTAAGTTAGTTCACTCCACTGTTGATTTGTTATTGCTTAACATTGTGTTAAGCAATGTATGTTTGAAACATGATCATACATATATTAGAGAGTTAGGGACTGCATTCCATAATTTATTCTTCTCATCTCAACTTTCAATACTTCCTTGTAACGAAATGAAGGAAAAAGAAAGACTTCTTTTTTTAACCTTGATGGTTTCATAATGAATTATTGACTTCCAAAACCTAATAAAGGGACTACTGGAGTTGAAATTCTGAGTCTTGATCAAACTCAAAGATAGTATTTGAAATGTTAGGAGATACCATTTTAAGGACCTGTGTTCAGACTACTTAGTCAACTGATGCCAATAGAAAGATAAATATTAGGCATTTCCTTATATTCAGTGATTCACCCAATAAACATTAACTGAATTCCTACTATATGCTAGTCACTGCCCCTACCCTATTGGAATTCACCAACTCATTGTAGAAGGGTAAAAGACATCGTATATAAAAAATAAATCAAGTGGTATGACTAGAGTAGAATACAGTAGGGTAAGAAAGTAGAGGGATGAGGGGTCAGCAAAGTCCTCTCCAATAAGTTGATAATGGAGCAAGCATCCGAAGGAAGTGAACTACAGAGCCCTACGGACATCCGGGAGAAGAGCGTTCCAGGTCCTCTGTGCCCATGGATTGGGCCCCATGCACAGTTTGAGGGACACCAGGAAAAATTAAACACAGCATTGCTTCTTTGGGATAATAAGAAAAATATACCAGTGAGTTTACAAGTCCCAGATTGCAAAATTATATAACAATTATCTTTACACACAGATGGGGGAGTTTTACATGGCCTGAAGTATTCAGAGAATGCTTTATGAAAGAAATGGCACTTGGAGGAACTATAAGATTTGGCCATTTGTTGTCCTTTATTTAGTAAACATTTACTGAAATATGAAGAGAAGGAAGAAGGGCATTCCAGAAAGGAAAGAAATGATTAGAAATCCAAAGGAGAGTGTATTTGTTTAGTTCCTGTGGCTGTTGTAACAAATTATCACAAGCATGTTCCTCTTAAAAGAACAGAAATGTATCCTGTCGTAGATTTTGGAGGCCAGAAGTCTGAAGTCAGTTTTGCTGAGACAAAATCAAAGTGTCAGCAGGACCTCACTCCCTCTGAAGACCTTAAGGGAGAAACCTTTTCTTGCCTCTCCAGCATCTGGTGACTGCTGGCATTCCTTGACTTGTGGCCATGTCCACATACCCGCCTCTCTTGTTACACTGTGTTCTCTTCTGTGTCTCGTCTCTTTGTTTTTCTTTTATATGGACATTGGGATGACTTTTAGTGCCCAACTGGATAATCCAGGATAACCTCATTTCAAGGACCTTAGTTTAATCACATATGCAAAGATGTTTACCTATAGGATAACATTCACAGGTTTCAGGGTTTAAGACTTGGTCTCTTTTTAGGGCCACCATTCGGTTTACTATAAGAAAGATAGCATATTTAAATACTACAGAAATTTATCTGATAAAAATGTAAGAGTTCTTATCAGGAATAGTTTATGCATTTAGAAACTGTTTACTGAGTGTCTGCAGTGGATACATTGGTAGGCAAAAAAGCAAATGCAGCCCTTAACTTTATAGAATTTATAAATGAGGTGAAAGTTGAGAAAATGAGATGGATTGAATTCTCCTTTCAAGGACTCATCTTTTCTCTGTCCTCACATCTCCTTCTCTGGCTCTTCTGCTTCTCTTTTCTACTTTTAAGGATTTTCCTGATTACATTAGGTCATCCTGGGTAATCCAGGACAGTTACCATATGTGGAGGTCAACTGATTCACAACCTTAATATCCCCTTGCATATAACATATGATGGCTCCAGGGACGTGGATATCTTTGGGGGCCAAAATTCTGTCTACCATGGGTAGAATGGACCATGTTAAAGATTTTCATTTTATTCTAAGAGCTCTGATTACAGGATTTTAAACAGGCTGGGAATATGTGGATAGATTTGTATTTTCTTTTCTTTTCTTTTTTTTTTAAGATGGAGTTTCGCTCTTGATGCCCAGACTGGAGTACAATGGCCCGACCTTGGCTCACCACAACCTCCGCCTCCTGGGTTCAAGCGATTCTTCTGCCTTAGCCTTCCTAGTAGCTGGGATTACAGTCATGTGCCACCATGCCTAGCTAATTTTGTATTTTTAGTAGAGACAGGGTTTCTCTCTGTTGGTCAGGCTAGGTCTCGAACTCCCGACCTCAGGTGATCCACCCACCTCGGCCTCCCAAAGTGCTTGGATTACAGGCGTGAGCCACCATGCCTGGCCAAATTTGTATTTTCTATGGAAAATTCAGTAATGTGGAGAAGAGTTGGGGGGGGAAAGTGGAAATGGGGAGGCCATTTAGGAGACTAATTCTAGTCCTAGGAAGAATATAATATTAGCTGGGGACGATGGTAAGGGAAATGGTGAGAAACATCTTGATTTGAGAGTTTAAATCACAGGAAACTTGTGATAGATTAGAGATGAGGAATTCATCTCTAATCCTCTGGTGCAAAACTAAAAGACTGTTTGGTGCTATTGCTGGCAGAGAGAAAACTAGAACATGAACAGATTTTAGGGGGAGAATAACATGTGTTTCTGCAAAGCCTGGAGGCAACAATAGTAGAAGAAAAAAAGCAGGAAAATGACAGACATTTTGGAGTAAGAGCTGCATAACTGACTGTATTTGAGAAACAGAGGAGAATCTTCAGACTATCTAAATAGGTTGTATCTTCATGCTATAGAACAACTTGTCTTCCTAAAGAACTGTGACGTTGAGTGGGCGCAGGGAATGAATTTTAGGCTAGGAGGTAGCAGTCTCACTTATTTAAGTTTTACTAAGTCATTAGCTTTCTAACATTCCATGCAACTGTTTAGCGAATAGTCACTGACTACCATATATCCAAACAGCTCCCATTCTGTGGAGTAATATCAAAAAAGCATAAGATGCAGCCATAGCTATAGAATATTTCAGAAAACAAGTGAACAAATAAGTAGCAATAAGTACAATTGAGTATCCCTGAACCAAAATGCTTGGAACCAGAAGCGTTTCAGATTTGGGATTTTTTAAATTGGATTTTGGAATATTTGCATATACATAATGAGAAATCTCAGGGATGGGACCCAAGTCTAAACATAAAATTCTTTTGTGTTTCATATACACCTTATACACATAGCCTGAAGATAGCTGTATTTTTCCCTTGAGGACACTGAATAAACTGTGTGTTGTGCACCTGCATTTTGACTGCAGCCTATCACTGAAGTCAGGTGTGGAATTTTCCACTGTGGCATCATGTCAGTGCTCAAAAAGGTTCAGATTTTAGGGCATTTTGGATTTCAAATGTTCACAGTAGGGAAGCTCAACCTTTAGGAGGAACCTGGTAAGTCATGAGAATTAAGTTCCTTTGTCCGCTGATAAATCTGCTTTACATAAGACAATACCTGAAACATAATGTATACTCCTTAACTGGATGGATTAATTTATTGAAAACCTACTAACGTCAGTCATTGTATTGTGTGGCACTGTATCCTCCGCACAAGAAGAAACTGTTCTTGCAGCATAAATTTTAGCCTTAAAAACTATATAACAAGTTAACAAATGCAATAACAGAGTCATATTTCAGTTCTGGGATGACACTAGTAGGACCTAGTTTTTTGTTTATTTGGGGTTTTTTTTGTTCTTTTTTTTTTTACCCCCAGTGGAGTTGGCATTTGGATGCAGTGGGGCTGCATGATAGTGATGATGTCAATTCATCCTATAATGTACTGTGCATTGAATTCTGTGTAGGGGGTCAAAATCAAAGGGAAATTCACCTAGCAAGTGTCTCATCTATAACTGAGTATGGGCTCCAAGGAGAACATTGTAATGAATTTTCATGGACAGTTTGAGGAAGTGATCAGAGGTGTATGAGATAAAGCCAGAATCATTTCTATAAGGCTTTTTAGGAGCAGGCATTATAGGTAGCTAGAACAAGCAAGCCAAATAAAGGGATTGATCAGAGAGAACTGGCTTCTATGAAAAGAGGAGATATTTTAGAAGACACTGTACTAAGTTATAAATTTGGAGGCCTGGTAGTCTGGGAGCAAGGTCATATATTAGTGGCCTACCACAGACATTCTGGTGAGTGCACACTGTTAAACCAGGCAGTGGGAAGCAACTGGTGGTTCTTATCTGAGAGAGAAAATGTGATGAAAATTATGTAAGGGAAATTATCATGACAGCTGTTTTGGGATATACCACAGAGGAGAGAAAATGTAGAGAAGGAAACTGTTGGAAGGCTTTGTTATAATTCAGGCATTGGGAGGTAAGCTAAAGTGGTATCTGTGGAAATGGAAAAAAAGACACGTGAGTGACAATTGTAGGAGAATAGGGAAAACTGGGGGCAAAAGACAGAGATAAAATTAACTAAACTTATGAGGTTGGCTTCTCCAAACTGGAAGTTGGGAAAAAATGATTACCAGGATAAAGGGAGAATAATATTTTAGTTACGTTTTCTTATTTATACAACTGGAAAAAAATGCCTACTAAGTTTAATTCACAAATTGTGAAATACAAAATATTGAAAAAATATATTCAAAATATTACTTTGCTTTTCTTGTTTTCTACCTGTGTCTCCAATAAACATCTATATTGATATTAGTACCACTTTCAAAACTTTTAAAAATAGTCTTATGTCCTTGGAGAGTATTTTTATTGCTTTAAAACTTTCCATCCAGAAATGCCCTTCGAGAATCTGGCATCAATCCAAAAAATGTTGTCGGGGGAAAACATTAAAGACTCTCTCATCTATTAGAATGTAGTGTGTGTAAAGTGAAAGTTGGCATTATGGCTTTCCAGCAAGAATCTTTGTTTCTCAACAGTTTTTCCTCTGAAAGCAGTCTAACAAGTACATCTTAAACACCAATTAATCATGACTTGCCTAAACTTAAATCTTACAGTAATTCTCATTTTCTGTAAGACGTCATATATAGCTTTCCAGTCATGGGGAATTGTTGATATTTCAAATATTAAGGAAGATATGCATGGCTTAGGTACTTCCTACCTTAGGCGTGAATACCCAGGAAAGACTCCGTGGTCCATGAGGGCTGTGTACGTAGCCCTTGATGAATTCATTGTGGTCCAGGGTTTGATACTCAGACATAGGGATTCACATTTTTTTAATACCAAGAATGAATGGGACACCTCCCATGGGCACACATTTATTTTAACTAGAAACAGGTAGCCATTTGTTTAATTATTTATTGAGGACCTGGTTTGAACCAGACAATGAGCTATGCAAAGAAGATACAGTGGTGAATGAGGTAAGTCTGATCCTCACTTTTTAAAATCCATAGTCCAAACAGTGGATGGGAATACATAGTGGGAAGTCTTGCTTGTCCTAGGTGTGGGAATAGGAATGCAAGAGGCAGATGGACTGATTGCTAAGATTGGAAATCTTGTTGGAGAAATGAAGGAACTTCAGTTTGGCCCTGGCATATATGAGAGAGACGGAGGAAAGCAATAGAGAGAGACAGAGAGAGGTGGCAGAAGACACTGCAGAAGAAGGCAGGCTGTAACAGAAACAGGAGAACTTGTGAGCCCTACAAGGGGTATTAACTTGATCATGTGGCCACTGTGAGTGACACCTTTTATGCTTTAAGCAGGACAGAGATATGAAATATTTACAATGAAAAGTATTACTATTGACATATAAGACCCCTGTGCCAATGTATATTATCCCTCTTGAGGAAAGTATCAAAAGAAGCTAGCTTGTTTTGTTTTGTTTTTGTTTGTTACTTTGTTTGTTTCTAGGCAGGGTCTAACTCTGGCACCCAGGCTGGAATGCAGTAGTGGCAATCATAGCTCAAGGCAACCTTGACCGTCTTAGGCTCAAGCGATCCTCCTGCCTCTGCCTCCAAAGTAGCTGGGACTACAGACACACACCGCCATACTCAGCTAATTTTTAATTTTTTTTTTGTAGAAACGGAGTCCCACGGTGTTGCCCAGGCTGCTCTTGCACTCCTGGGCTCAAGCGATCCTCCCACCTCAGCCTCCCAAAGTACTGGGATTACAGGTGTGAACCCCAACCCCCATCCTATTTTTAATTTTTAAATGCAAGTGTAGTGAGCAGTAAAACAATAGCCCTTTCTCTCATTCTTAGTGCATATTTATAAACTGGTGCAAGAATATTGGAAAATAACTCATATCATTTTTAAAAATTGAATGTATGCGCTTGCGACTTGACTCAGCAATTCCACTCCCAGGCATACACCCATAAGAAACTTACACACCCGAACTAGGAGATAACGCACATAAGTAGTTACCATTTGTAATTACAGAGTAATTGGAAATGACTCACATGCCCATTTATAGAATAATAGAAAAACTAGGATATATTCACAGAACAGAATATTAAAAAACTGTTATAGTGAATGCACTATAATATATATAGCATATGTTATATAGATAATAGATTTTATATATTATATATAATGGACTCGAAGGCGAACATTGCAATTTTCATTATATATGTAATCTGTATAATATACATACTATATATCATATGTATAATATACAATAATATACTGATATGTGTACTATATTATATAACATATATACTATATACAGTATATACAGAGTTTATTATATAATGTATATACTTAGTATATATAAACTCACTAACATGGTAAAGTCTCAACAGTATTATTTTGAATGTAAATAGCAAGACAACGAAGAACACATATAGTAGTATAATTCTATGTATATAATACTAAAAGACAGGAAAATGAAACAATGTATTATTTGGTGATACGTGCATACATAGAAAACCAAGAAGAAAAATACTGAGTGATAGTTTTCATAGTATTTAGTTATTTTGTGACTCTTCTATGTTAATTATTATGGAATATACTTGCTATAGATTTTCGGGTATATAATTTTATACGTTATAGAAGCAGCAACTTTTTAATCAGGAGACTGGCAAGAATTCAGAGTACAGAAGAACTGAATAGCACATCGGCTAACAATATGGACTTTAGAGTCAGATCAACCTTAGTTCAAATTCTTCCTCTCTCTTAGTGATTGTGTAATTGTTCTAGGTACTTTGGATATATCACTGAGGGGAAAAAAAGGTGTTCTCATGTAGTATACATTCTAACTATTGAAAATAAATTCTTAAGAATTATCCTTAATATGGTGAGGTCCCTGGAATACAGTATCTGTGTTTTATTCATCTTTTTAATATCTGACACCTGAGTCTGACACAAAGTAGGTGTGTTTATAGAATTGAATTGATGAGAATGTTTATGAAATTGAATTATATTACATGAATAAATGACTGGTACTTTGTACTTTGATAGAACAAGAGAAAAGACAAGTTGCTTCAGGCTTTGTCGATCAGTTACAACATCAAATCAAAGATTAGACTTCTAGCACTTCTTCACTCATTGATCTTTGCAGATACTGAATCACATATAGAAACAAACAGTAGTAGTGTTATCTTTGAATATAAAGAATGGAAATGAATAAGCATTATTAATGATATGTAAGACTCTTTGTAGCCTGTAATGTTTGAATTTTATCTGCTATGTTGCTAAGTTCTTTAGACCAGTCATTTTAATTTCAATAGTAAGTGTACAGCATTTTTTTACTTCTCTGAAAACTGCATTCTCTTCCTTCCATCATTCTAAAAGTCATTCCTATATATCATGCAATTGTTGACTCTCGTAATAGTTTTCAAAGTTAGATGGCAATGTAATTTTTATATCATGTTTATATTGTGCGTATATGTGTGTTATAGAAGTAAAGCATAGGTGGATATTTCTGGGCTAAAGACTTTACTTAGTGTTCATCAGATTCTCAATAGAGATGATAACTAATTTGTTGATGAGCATTAAATTCTTTAAAAAATCGTGTTATGAATAACAATAGAATGACAGTCTTTATACATATATGATTTTATACATTTCTGATTATATTCATCCAGGTGGAATTATTGACTCGAAAAAGCATGAGTATTTTTTAGTTTCTTAATACAAATATAAAAAAGTACCTTTCAGAAAGTAAGCACTGCATATTTTCTTTGACAGTTGCCCATGAGTAAAAAATAGAAGCCCAAATAAAACATGTTATGGACAATTATTTTGACAGTGTTTGTAAGTTTGCCTTCTGTTCATATTACACAAAGTAACATATTACAATGTGCGCTGATAGTGACTTTTTGTGATTCTATATTAGATATGGCTTTGTCTTTTTGCATCTACATTGGATAACTAATTTTCGTTATATTGTTCAGTCCTTACACTATAAAAACTTGCAGAGGTTCTGCCCTGAAAGCAAATCATGTGAACTTAACAGAAATATTTGGTTGTTGGCTTAGGGAGCTGGAGTTTTTTTGGTTATACAATTCAGAAGGAATATGTATATTACTGTATCAAGTGAACTTTTATTGTAACTTGTGGTTTTTTCCATATGACTTAATTTCCTGCCAAGGCAGACTTTGGGGTATTTTTTCAGAGCTTCTTTTTCTGCTAAAGAGCTTTCATAATGTAAACCATTAAACTACCCATAAATAGTATTTTAATGAATTTACCTCACATCTAAGTATAAACTCTAATGCCTATAAAATTTTAAATATTAAATATTATGCCACATCACCATACTACTTAATCTTGACAACAAGTATTCAATTCTATTTACTTACAGAATTTTATGATTTCTTCAAAATAGTGGGTTAATTTGCAATGAATTGCTTTGAGTTTATAGATTCTAATTTTCATTCATTACTTTTCTAATGCCATGTAAGAAAAGGGTCCACCTTAGTTTGTAAAAGTATGTGAATATTTCAGTGATAGTTGATTTTTATCAACTTTTAAACTACTAATGTAACCGATATGTCTACATTGACCACTACTAGAACAAAATTGAACAAAGCAGAAGGGTAAATAACAGTTATAATGTGATCTAGATCGGGTTTAAAGGGAAAAAGAAAAATCAAAATATCTTAAAATTTTATGTTAGATGGCATGATTTTAGGAACTTACAAGCTAGATGAATTCATCATGGAGTTTGTTGGGTCAGTGGATAGCAAACCACATGACTTATACACATTCAATTCTCTCTTAAATAGGTTTTTCTACTTAAAACCGACTCAAAATGTTTTGTTACCAGGGCACCTAATTCTCGTGTTATTTCTAGGACTATAGTATCCCAGAAATATGTGACTCAAAAGTTACAGAAAGTCAGATTGAGTAAGTCACTGATGGAAAAGAAAAGATGAAAACAAGGGCCAAAAACCTCAAGCCCATTAAAATCAACAAACAATAAAAACCACAGAGAACAACTTCAGCGCAAACCCTAGGCCTATAGAGACTATACCTTATATTAATGTACATTTAAAAGGCTTTGCTTTGTGAAAGAATTTTGCTTAGATCCTTTATTAATGACCTATTTCTAAAATTTTGTCAGTTTCCCAACAGAGGGTACTCCTACCTTAAAAAGAAAAAAAAAAAATCTTACTGGAGTGTTAAGGATTACTTTTGACTTTTGAATTTGAGAACTTTCTCAGAGGAACTTTTTGTCATTTTCATACCCGTGAAATATAAATAAATACATAAAAGCCCTCTTCTTCTCCACAAAGGAAAAGAAAATGCAATTTATCGAGTGTTTACCTGCTAGATGTTTAGCACACTGTTAATCTTCACTGCACCTCTGCAAGATACAAATTCTTATGTATATTTTACAGACAAAGAAACCAGTCTCAGAAGACTTAGTTTGTCAAAGACCACGTAACTCACATTGCTGAACTCTAGTGTCAGAATCAAGCCCTCACTGAGAAGACACAGCTCAATTTTTTCAGTTGTTGCTAAATGATAAAATGGCAAAGTCATTTGCAAAGAAAGTAGTGAATTGTAGAAGCTATTGTATTGGCCTGAAATCTTGATTTAAGTGAGTTAGACCTGTTTTGTTTGTTTGTTTTAAAAACTGGCTTGAGCTTAAAAAGGGAGAGTAAGGGAGGTATTTATTCACTTAGGAACTAAAAATACAAATGTAGTCTAACTGTGGCACAAGAAAATTCATTTGTAGCATCTAAAATGCTTACTCCCTCCATCCGTTAGCCCTTTTGTATTTAAAGCTTCCCTTGACTTAAACTTCGTTTTCTCCCATGCTGCCTGTAGGAAGTGACTACATGGCCCCATACATATATATGTGAGCTATAGGCTCACATCCTATCTTAGCTAGCAAGAGCTTACTTACCAGTAGCTCCAGTGAAAGTCCAGGGTTGATGCTGTTTGACTTACCTAACATGTATGTTACCCTTAAATCATTCCCAGTTGCCAAGAGGTTGTGTTACTCTCATTGACCAGGTTTCAGTCATTTGTCCAAAGCTAAAATAGACAGTGTATTTAGCCCTATAATAACTTCATAATGAGAGAGAGGGAGAAGGGTAGTTGTGAGGATGCTTTTTAGGAGAAAGGGGGAAATGGACAGGCAAAAACAGCAGATGTCCATTCTAGCTATATATTATGTTGGTAATTTAGCTTGTTAAAGTCATGTCAGTTCATAGTTTGAAATTAGTTTAAATATGATAAAAGACACTCTCATTTCTTTAGCTTTTACTGCATGTAACCAATTTTGCAAAGTCCATTTTCTAATTTGATACTTGACACTCTAAAGATATACCAGTCAAGCTAATAAAATGTACAGTAGTATTTTAAAAAGTGAGGAAACTGATAAACAAATTGCTATATGGGATGTTTCTAAGTACAGGGAAGGAAAGACTTTTTGTCACATTTCACTATTTAGGATAACAGATGCATTAGTCTGTGTTTCTAAATAAAACTTCAAGCCCATGTCTGAAATCATCTACTTATTATTCAAATGGAAATTTCCTTTTGGAGGTTAGTTTGATCTGTCAAACCACCATATGGGTCTGTAATAGTATAAAGTTCTCTGTATTTTCTGTTCTTGCAATTTAAGCTTTTTCACTAGTATGCTTATTCCCGAAGCTAGACTGCCTTCAAGAGAGCTGTGCTGAGGATATTTCAAACTGTTTTAAACACACACACGCAGCCTGAGTGAGATAAATGTGTTAGGTCACTTGAAAAACTTTTAAGGGAAATAGAATACAATCTCTGGTATGGGACGTTCGTTTTATAGCCCAGTGAGGTTATTGCTCTAGCTCCATTACATCTAACATCAAAAACCTCAGTGAGCAGACCTGGTTTTTACTTCATTAAGTAGGCTTTTTAAAAATGGACGTTCTACCTTCTGAGCCAAAAAATAATAATAATAATTAATTAATTAAAAATGAACTTTCTAAATTGCTTTACTGAATATTTTAATATCTCATTTTATTCTTCTTCCAAACCTGCCTGTGAATAGATAATTTCTAAATATTTCTCTTGTGTACAATCTAAATAAACATACATCTTACTGACCTTATTAGCAGTATATCTACAGCAGATTATATTCATTTAATGTATTATTCATTCATGAAGTTAGCCACCAAATGTTAATTGAACATCTATAATGGGCCTTACAATGTCATGCCAACAGCATTAGTAATGAAGTGCTGTACACAGGTGGACACTTTGTATGATGCATGCTTACATCTTTGAGCATGGATATTTATTTTAATCACGTCTAAGAGTCTTTCAACAGGTTCTTACATTTCTTTACTTTCACTTACATTCTTAAGGAGAATATGATGAGCATTTATTTAATGACTTGGGACAATTGTGCTCAATCTTGATGATTGTACTGTAATGCAGTAATTGTCCTCAGCATTAACTAGAAATACAGCACTATTTGCTCTTGCACAATTGATTCTAAGCTACCATGCTCTAACATTTTCTGTGTCTCTTCCCTTCCTTTTACTGTGATGTTGCTTCTTGTAGAAATCAGGGTATTTTCTGTTACCAGTTTCCTGGAATCTCCATGTACCCACGTGTAACTTATTTTCCTAAATATACTACAGGTCTAACAAGTATCTTGTTGGGACCGTATGGAATATAAAAGAAAAGTCTTTAATATCTGAGAAAATCCTGAGGGTTTCAACTGTGGATAAAATGTGTGCTTTATTTTGGGGGTGGTGATGGGAGGACGAAGTCCTGCTCTGTTGCCCAGGCTGGAGTGCAATGGCGTGCCATCTTGGCTCACTGCAACCTCTGCCTGCTGGGTTCAAGTGATTCTCCTGCCTCAGCCTCCTGAGTAGCTGGGATTATAGGTGCCCGCCACCATGCCCAGCTAATTTTCGTATTTTTAGTAGAGACGGGGTTTCTCCATCTTGACCTAGATTTATTTTTTTGAAGTCAGGAATCTGAAATCGGCTTCACTGGCCTAAAGTTAAGGTGTTGGCAGGACTGGTTGCTTCTGAAAGTTCTGAGGGGAGAATTCTTTCCCCTGCCCTTTTCAGCTTCTAGTGGTTATCTGTGTTCCTTGGATTGTGGCCCCTTCCTCCATTCTCACTCCAATCTCTGCTTCTGTCACTACATTGCTTTTGCCTGTATGTGGTCAAGTCTTCCCCGGCTCACTCTTAATAAAGACAGTTGTGATTACATTTAGGGATGTCCTGAATAACCCATGATAATTTTTTCATCTCAAGATCCTTAAAATCTGCAAAGTCTCTTTTGTCTTGTAAAGTTGCATATTCACATGTTCCAGAAATTAGAATCTGACTATCTTTGGGGCTGATTATTCAATATACCGGTGTTACTATTTAGTATTTTATGACTTTTTAAAGAGTAATACAGGCTCACTTGATATTGGCATGAATGAGAGAACTAATCTGATATGGTAAAAATTTCTTCTGTACAAGAGCAACAAAAAAAAGAAGAAAGAAAGAGAAAGAAAGGAAAGAGAAAGAGAAAAAAGAAGAAAAGAAGGAAGGAAAAGAGAGGAGAGGAGAGGGAAAGAGAGGAAGGAAGGAAGGAAGGGAGGGAGGAAGGGGAAGGGAAGGAAGGAAGAAAGAAAGATTATAGGAATAAATTTAACCAAGGAGATGAAAGAGCTCGATAACAAAACTACAGAACACTGATGAAAGAAATTGAAGAGGACACAAAAAATGGAATGACATCCCAAGCTCATGGATTGCAAGAATTAATATTTTTAAATGACCATACCACCCAAAGCAATCTACAGATTCAGTGCAACACCTATTAAAATACCAATGATATTCTTCATAAAAATAGAAAAAAAAATCCTGAAATTCGTATAGAAGCATGAACAAAAACCTCAAATAGCGAAAGCATTACTGAGCAAGAAGAACAAAGCTAGAGGCATAACACTACCTGTCTTCAAAATATACCACAAAACTACATTAACCAAAATAATGTGATAGTGGTATGAAAACCGACACCCAGACCAATGGAACAGAATAGGGAACAGGAAATGAATTCACACATTTGCAACTAACTGATTTTCAACAAAGTTGCCAAGAACATACATTGGGGAAAAGCATCTCATTAATAAATAGTTCGGGAAACTGGATATCCATATGTGAAAGAATAAAACCAGACCTCTGTCTCTAACCACATACAAAACATATTGACTCAAAATGGATTCAAGACTTTAACATAAGAGCTGAAACTATAAAATTACTACAGGGAAAGAAAACCTAGGGAATATACTTCAGGACATTGGTCTAGGCAAAGATTTCATGGGTAAGACTTCAAAACCATAGACAACAAAAACACAAATAGACAAAAGGACTATATCAAACTGAAAATTTTCTGCATAGCAAAGGAAATAATCAACAGAGTGACGACATAATCTGTGGAATGGCAGAAAATATTTGCAAACCATTTATCTGACAACGACTAGTAATCCAGAATATGTAAGGAACTCAAACAACTCAACAGAAAACAGTCATTAAAAAATGGGCAAAGGGTCTGAGTAGACATTTCTCTAAGGAAGACACACAGGAAGCCAATAAGTAGGTGAGAAAAATGCTCAACATCACTAATCGTCAGAGAAATGCAAATCAAAACCACAGTGAAATATCTCATCCCAGTTGGAATGTCTATCATCAAAAGACAGAAAATAACATATGCTGGCAAGCATGTGGAGAAAAGGCAACTATTATACACTCCTAGTGGGAATGTAAATTAATACCGCCATTATGGAAAACAGTACGGAAGTTCCACAAAATAACTAAAAATTGAACTACCTTACAATCAGGCAATCCCACTATTGTGTATTTATCCAGAGGAGAAAAAATTAGTATGTCAAAGAGATACCTGCACCCCAATGTTTATTTCAGCTCTATTCATAATAGCTAAGACATGGAATCAACCTAAATGTCCATCAACAGATGAATGGATAAAGAAAATGTGTTATATATACACAATGGCATAAAAAAGAAGCGGTGAAAACGAATGAAATCCTGCCAGTCCTGGCAACATGGATGAGCCTAGAGGACGTTATGTTAAATGAAATAAGTCAAGCACAGAAAGATAAAGACTGCACATTCTCACTCATATGTGAGAACTAAAAAATTTGAGTTTGTAGAAGTAGAGTGTAGAATAGTGGTTATTAGGGGCTGAGAAGGATTGAGGGAGGGAATGATGGGGAGAGGTTGGTTAACAGATGAAGCTACAACTAGATGGGAAGAGTAAATTGTAAAGTACTGTAGCAGTGTCAGGTGAATATGTTTAACAATAACTTACTGTATATTTTCAAAAAAAACTAGAAGAGAGGATTTTGAATGCTCACCACAAAAAGAAAGGATAAATGTTAAAGATGATGGATATGCTAATTACCCTGATTTGCTCATTACATATTGTATACATGTGTCAGAATATCACTCTGTATCCCATAAATATGTACAATTATTACATGTCAACTGAAAATAAAAGGAAAAATTTACTTCTGGAAGGAAATTACTTTTTTTACATTAAAAAATCCACTTTGTGCTAATTAGAGTATCAAGCTTTTAAGTTACTTGCTTTTTTTAATGATACTGCTTTTATATATTGATGATTCAAAGGAATAGTAATTGGACCTATTTCCTTTTTTTTGCTTTATGACATTGGCAATTATATATTTTTATATAAAATATGAATATGTTATAACATTTTATATTTCTGACCAGAGCTGATGAAACCTGAAATCATGCTTTAAATTTTGAATAAATGAGGCTGGCAGGGGAGAGGACAGCTTAGAGGTTCATCTCAATGAAAAATTAAACTTTTGAAGATGCCATTTTTGTCTAAAAGTAGAAAACATAGAAAACAAAAACATTCCAGTACGTATACCTATTTTTAGCCACATAAAGAATGCTAAACACAGCTCCCCAAAGCCTATTCCACATCTGTGCATTCATGTTTTTCTTTCATTATACCTGTCTGCTTCAATGCTAACAGTTAGGGAGACAATTCCATTTCTCTGACTTCTGCCCTTATGCTGCTGCTTTATAAGAAATGAGCAGATGTGAAGGGGATAGGTCACAGCCTGCGTATACCTGCTCATAAACAAACCAAAAGCCAAAAGGTCTAATTTTAGCCTTCATTCTCTTGGGGCTCTCATAACAGTCAACAACAGGAATTGTTTTGCAATTAATAAACAACATACTGTAAGATATGAGTCACTAAAAACAAGCATGATTTTCATCTGATGAGTGGAAAATGAAACAAGAAACCCCTTACAAACACGAGTGGACTTGAGTTATCGGTAAAAAATGGTGAAGTTAGATCCTTTGAAGCCAAAGCCAAAAATATAGCTGATTTGGAGCTTGACATTTGAGAAAAAGAAAGCTAATGATTTTCAAAGACTAATCTAGACTGTACCCCCGTTTTAGTCTTTCTAATTTTCTAATGTGTATATTTTAAGCTGGTTAGTATATTACTGTAGCTCTTCAAATGATTTTACAACGTTTTGCCCTATCTGTAGGATTTCCTTTAAATCTCACTTAATATCATCTCTTATTCATTAGCCTCCATTTTTGAACCATTGACAAAACTATCATTAGAATAAGAACACAGTGTTTTGTTATAGATAGCTTTTATCTTAAGTTCTTACACAATCAAAATATCTTAGACAAACCAAACAGATTCAAGAGGAAAGACAATACATATTAGACTTTTTTTAAACCTGGCTTTTATTGGGCCTGCTACCTGACTAATTTAGTCTGCTCTTGACTTCTTTTGGAAAATGAATTCATGGTAATTTTCCAACTAACTAAACTTTTCTTACGTTGGCTTAGCTAAACTTATTTGCCTTCTTGACATGAAAAAATGAGATATTTTAAACATATACAGAAATCAAATGATGGAAGGTCATATATGCGCCACTCAGATTTAGCAGATGGTAACATTTTGCCTTATTTGCATGAAAATATGGGTGTTGTGTATTGCTAGGATCCTAAGCACATTCCTTTCCTTTCCCTCAGACTTTAGATGTGACAGTTATCCTGAATTTGGTATATATCATGCTGTGTGTGTTTATACTTTTACTATTTGTGTATGTACCCCTAACTTGTTTGAATTTTCTGCACACTTTTCATCTCTACGTGTTTGGAAGTACATATTATTTGTATGTACATTGCTACATGTTTGAAAGTACATACTATTTGTATGATTTTAGTAGGCACTCTTAAAACTATAGCATATCTACCTGACTTAAAGTATACAATGCCTCAATATTTCTACCCTCAAATATTAAGAGGATCTTAGAATCAGTTTCCTTTGGACTGAAAATCATCATTTCCTGGTTCTTTCAATGAGTGGTCAACTCTGTGTCTTGGAAATATCTTTATTTTCTCTTCATTATTGCATAATTGTTTACCTAGGTAGAGAATCCTAAGACTACAGTTGTGTTTTATTAAAACTTGAAAGATATTTTATTATCTTAGAGTCTCTGTTGTTGCTGCTATCTTCGGTCAGCCAAATTCTAATTCCTTTACAAATAAATTGTCTTATCTTTTTTTTTTTTTTTTTTAATTCTCCTAAGATCTTTTTGCCATGGTATTCTGCAGTCTTACTAGTTTATGTATTTGGTATAGACTTATTTACTTATTCTGCTTGGTTCTCTTTGTGATTCTTTATTCCTAGGATTCCAGTTCTAGATTTTTTAGTCATTATGTAGCATCTCAAATTGCTTCTCTCTATTCTCTCCTTAGTCAACCACAAAAACTATGGCTAACCTGTTGGAATTTCTCATCCCGTCCTTAATGTAATTTCATAGCTTTTTAGTACCTTTTATCTTTTCATCCTCTGCACTGCATTCTCTGTGATTTCCCTAGTCTGCCCTCCCAGTTTCCTTTTTTTTTTTTTTTAAGATGGAGTTTTGCTCTTGTCACCCAGGCTGGAGTGCAATGGTGTGATCTTGGCTCACTGCAACTTCCGCCTCCTGAGTTCAAGTGATTCTCCTTCCTCAGCCTCCCAAGTAGCTGAGGTTACAGGCACCTGCCACCATCCCTAGCTAATTTTTGTATTTTTACTAGAGATGGGGTTTTACCACGTTGGCTAGTCTGGTCATGAACTCCTGACCTCAGGTAATCCACACACCTCGACCTCCCAAAGTGCTGAGATTACAGGCGTGAGCCACCACACCTGGCCTACTCATCCTATCTGCGCCTCACTTAAAACCTGTCTATTAAAATTTTATAGCAAAGGCTATTATATTTTAATACTATTATTTTTATTTCCAGAAGTAATTTTTTGTTTTCCATTTTCTTTTATTCTTTTTTCTTTTCTTTTCTTTTTTTTTTTTTGAGATACAGTTTTGCTCTTGTTGCCCAGGCTGGAGTGCAATGGCGCGATCTCAGCTCACTTCAACCTCTGCCTCCCAGATTCAAGTGATTCTCCTGCCTCAGCCTCCTGAGTAGCTGGGACTCTAGGCACCCACCACCACACCTGGCTAATTTTTTTGTATTTTTAGTAGAGATGAGGTTTTACCATGCTGGGCAGACTGGTCTCGAACTCCTGACATCAAGTGATTCACCCACCTCAGTCTCCCAAAATGCTGGGATTACATACATGAGCCACCATGCCGGGCCTGTTTTCTATTTTCGTGTATGTGTGTGTGTGTTTAAATAATTTAAAACATTTTATAAGTGCTTTCAATTGTTCTCTTAAGTTTTGGTTGTACCAGTCTTTCTGTCTATTATTTTTGTAGACTCTTGCTCATAAACATTTCCTTGAGTGTTTTTTAATTATTGGTTTTGAGTTATCTAAATGGGGATTGCACATAATTTGGGTTGTGAAAGTTTTCCTGCAGAACAGTCTTTTGTTTACATTTTCCATATGCCTCAGAGGAATCTTCAACCCAGGGCCAATTTTTCAGTTTTAATTCCTTAGGCTAGCACTCATATGTTATGCGGGCAGTGTTCCTTTTTACCCCTAACCAGTACACAATGGAGGAGTCCTTGTCAAAAGTATGTTTCTTATCGTCTCCCTAGATCAGGGAAGATAATTTTTAGGACCCTTTTCACTAATGATGCAGCCTTTAGCTAGCGCAACACTGTTCACAGTTTGGTTTATGGACCAGTAGCATCAGCAGTACCTGGGAATGTACTAGAGATACAAATACCCAGATCTGCTAGGTCAGAATCTCTGGGGCTAGATTGAGGAACCTGGGTTTTAACAGGCCCTCCAAGAGATTCTTATGGTTGCTAAAGTTTGGGTACTATGGCTTTAGAGAGGGTCCCGGCTTCATATAGGAATCTTGGTTCCAGTGTCCTGTCTCATTCAAAAGGAATGCAAGCCCTTATTTTCTGTCACTAAGTGGATATTACAATCTAAAAGTCTAGCAGTTATGGCCTGTCTTTACATTTCATAGTTCTCTTTCCCAGTCCTGTTTCCATTCACAGTCTGCTGCAACAATAACTTGTTTGTGCATTTTCATTTGACTGTTTGAGCATCCAGGAACCTCCCTTTTTCTTGTGAATTCAACTATGTATTTGTTTTATCCCACATTTCAAGACATATACTGTAAGAAGCCTTCTGGCATAGAACCATGTCATTGCCAGAAGGCCTTAGCTAAATTGTTCATGTTGTGTGTTGATATTATCTTGAATAGTGAATGTACATTGAGATTTGTTTTAATTTGAAAATAAGATCGAGAACGATGTGTAGCTTTCTGTTTTCTTTATATTATAATAGATTGTTTGTTGTAACATCTACCATGATTGCTTGATGATCACAGGTTCTTTAAATCTTCAAAAAATGATATGGAATAAAATTGATGGAAAGGTAATTGAACTAAAAATATTGAAGCAAAGGTATTGACATAGTATCTTATACAGATATAAAATAAATGGGAATGTTGCATACTTATGTTTCTTGCATGTTACAGAATGGAATCAAGATAATTCTCCTCAAGAATGTTCACCATGTCTTCGAATGTAAGCTAAGTGTTTTACATGCGTTACCTAATTAAATCCTTTAAAATAGTCCATCCCCATTTTATAGATGAAAAAGCTATAGTGCAGAGAAGTTAAGTAATTCCCTAACTTACAAGGTTATTAAGTGAAGTGGGATTTGAACCCATGCAGCCTAGTAGAACTAATACTTTAATCAGTACACTACATGTTTCCTTTTAGAAAAGGAAAACAAGCTTTTTTTTTGTTTATTTTTTATTTTTGTGGAGACAGGGTCTCGCCATGTTGCCCAGGCTGGTCTCGAACTCCTGGGCTCAAGAGATCCATCTGCCTCCGTCTCCCCAGGTGCTGGGTTAACAGGCATGAGCCAATGCTCCCAGCCAAAAACAAGCATTTTGTGTCACACTAGGCACTTTCACCTATTTTCTACTTAATGCTTACAACAATCTTGTGAGTAGTTATTACCAGTCCACCCCCAGCGTTATATTCTTTAAAAGATGATATTCACGGCTGGGCACCGTGGCTCACGCCTGTAATCCCTGCACTTTGGGAGGCCGAGGCAGGTGGATCATGAGGTCAGGAGATCGAGACCATCCTGGCTAACATGGTGAAACCCCATCTCTACTAAAAAAAAAAAAAAAAAAAAAAAAAAAAAAAAATTAGCCAGGGGTGGCGGCATGTGCCTGTAGTCACAACTGCTGGGGAGGCTGAAGCAGGAGAATGGTGTGAACCTGGGGGGCGGAGCTTGCAATGAGCCAAGATCTTGCCACTGCATTCCAGCCTGGGTGACAGAGCAAGACTCCGTCTCGAAAAAAAGAGAATGATATTCACATATGTTAAGTGATTTGCCCCAATGGATCAGAGAGTAGAACTTAAACCCAAGTCTGCAATTTGCCAAATCATCCTTTGTATGGCAACTGGGCTGGTTTACTTAGTTCCAAATGTTTGCCTCTGTGGTTATAATACAGTTTATTGCTTGCAGAATTGCCAGCCCAACTATCAGAAGTTTTTTTCTTTAGAGAACTGAGTAATTTCCACTGGGACCATGTGATATAAGAGAAAGAATCATTGGCTTATGGTCTACTTAGTATCAGTAGTTTTTGTTCCGTGATTGACTAGACAGTGGGGACTTCTGTTATATCATTTCTGTTCCCTGCATTTCAGCTTTCTCTTTTTTGTTTTTAAACTACATGATCTCTAAATGTCCTTATAGCTCTGCTATTCTAATTCAATACCAGTAGTCATAATGGTTTATTTTTTAAAACTAAAGTTTAAAAATTTTTTACTTTTCCCAGATTGAGACTCCATGTACTACTTTCTGAAGTATGGCAAGGCAAATTTGAAACATCACTACTGATGTTGGGAGAACTAAAGTAAATTTGGAGATATTTCATGACCCTCCTGCTATTTGCTTCTTAAGAATCTTATTAACATCCTTCATCATGACTAGAAATGGGAACACTTGATTTAAAAAATTCACATATCAAAAAAATAGTTGAATTTGGGTAATTTAGCATAACCAAGAAAAGTACAGGTTCTGAAGTCAGACCTGGATTAGATGTCCAACTTTGCTATTTCCCAGTGGTAAAAACAGTCTCTCTCAGCTTGCCTCCTCCCCTGTAAAATGGGAAAAATAATCATCTCTATATAATTACATGAAGATTAAATGAGAAAACGCATGAACACCTTTCGCACAGTGACTGGAGGTACGCTAAGCACTCATACATTTTAGCTGTTATTATTGTCATTGTCACTATGATGATTCCTCTTAAGGATCTTTCCTCTGTATTATAGCTCTCCCTGAATCAACTATCGAGCAAGTAAAAATGTAATATTGAAATGGAATGCAAATTTTTAAGTTTTGTTAAATAATTATATGAGAGACGCAGCTCCCTATCAGTAAGAGTGAGATCGAACAGTCCACTGGAGACCTTTAGCCTTTTCTAAGTAAAGTGCAGATGTGGTTTTAGTTTCACTGGTTAGCAGCTGCTGCTATTGCTTAGATAGTCTTTCTGTATTTGACCTTCTGCTGTTTAGCCTCCCAGGCCACAGACTGTGCTGTATAAATCGAGATAATCTATTTCTCAATCTTGTACACTGGTGGACTTTTGTGCTGCTGTCTTTTTTTTTTTTTTTTTTTTGAGATGGAGTTTTACTCTTGTTGCCCAGGCTGGAGTTCAATGGTACGATCTTGGCTCAGTGCAACGCCACCTCCCGGATTCAAGTGGTTCTCCTGTCTCAGCCTCCTGAATAGCTCAGATTACAGGTGCATGCCACCACGCCAAGCTACTTTTTGTATTTTTGGTAGAGATGGGGTTTCGCCACGTTGGCTAGGCTGGTCTTGAACTCCTGACTTCAGGTGATCCACCCACCTCGGCCTCCCAATACCATCACTTCTTAGCAATTTATTCTTGGAGTTGTGTTGTCTGTGGCCTTGTAGCCTTTTCCCTGCCCCCTACCCACCCCTGGATTACAGTCTTCCACAACCATTCACCATGAGGCAGATTTGTAGCTGTTCCATTTGCATCAGTCCTTTTCACATGTTCACTGCTAAGAAACTGAGTTGCTTAGCTGCTGATAGACTGACTGTCTATGGGTTTTACTTTTGGAGATACTCTACCGCCATCTCATGTTAACTGGGTAGCCAAGAGGATCATCTGCTGGCAAAATTAATACCATGTAGTGGACCCTTATCATTCTCTGGGTTTTAACGCCAAGCTCTCTCTATTTTTGGTTTCCTAGCAAGATTGTTATTTAATGTCATATTTTTTATTGCAAATTTCATTTCTACACTGTCACTAGTTTGTATGACTATAGAGTTTCCCCATTATAAGTGATATTTGATCTTGGTGTCTAAAATCTGGTTTTTGGATCATAGCACTGAGCTGATTTGTTGCAATGATTAACATATTCCAAACCCAATTAATACCATTTGTTACTATTTGTCATATATTTATTAAGTGTTTATTATATGTGAGTCACTGATGACACAAAGTCAAATAAGATACAGTCTTTCTGGGACTAGTTACACAGGTATATATTTGGTGATAATTCATTGAGCTGTACATTTGATAACCTTTGCTATATGTGTTTTATAATTCTTAGGGAAAGAAAAGATGTGGTCTGACCTGGAGTTATAGTCTAGTATGAAAGCAGACATGTAAATTAGTGATTTCAAAGCAAGACGATGAATGCTTTTTTTTTTTTTTTTTTTTTTGGAGATGGAGTCTCGCTCTATCTCCTGGGCTGGAGTGCGGTGGCCGGATCTCAGCTCACTGCAAGCTCCGCCTCCCGGGTTCCTGCCATTCTCCTGCCTCAGCCTCCTGAGTAGCTGGGACTACAGGCGCCCGCCACCTCGCCCGGCTAGATTTTTGTATTTTTTTAGTAGAGACGGGGTTTCACCGTGTTAGCCAGGATGGTCTCGATCTCCTGACCTCGTGATCCGCCCATCTCGGCCTCCCAAAGTGCTGGGATACATGAGCAGATTTCTGGAGAAGCACAGAGAAAAGTCATCGTACACTCGGAATTTATGAAAAAATATTTTAGAGGAGATGACCCTATATTTGAATTTCAAAGGTTTAGTAGAAGGTATCCGGGCAAAGAAAGACATTCAGAAAAGAAAGAGCAGCACTATGAAAATAGAGTCTCATAAAGCAGGCTACCTAGGTGGGACAGGGTTTTGTATGGTTAGAGGTAGGACATGAGAGCAGAAATTAGGCAATTTATATTCTGGAACCAAATCTACAGAGACGCTAGATGTTAAACTGAAAAGTTAAAGGACAGAACCCAAGATATATTCATAGAAATATTTGAGATTTAGCCATAGAAGGGGAATTCTCAAAAGACACTGAGAAGGAATGATAAAAAGAATAGGAGGGACTTCTAGAGAGTGTTGTCACATGAGCCAAATGAAGGGGGTAAGCCTCGAGTATAGGAATGTAGTCAGCAGTGTCAAATGCTTCTGAGATCCCAAATAAGACACAAATAGAAGAGTGCCCACTGGCTTCAGCAATATGGAAGTTATGTAATGATAATGATAATTCTGTGAAACAAAATGAGCTATAATACTTCTAAGTCATTTTATCATTTAGAAGTCGGTGCCCTTTTTTTCATTCTTTTTTAACCACCTCAATTTTTTTCTTCCAATTGTATGTATATTTTGTGTATCTTGCTTGTTTAATTTTTATATCTCATTCTCTTTGTCCCTGACTCCCCTCTGTTATTTAAAAATCTAGTCTTGTCAAATATGAAAAAGATAATTTTATTATGCAAAATGATGCATAAAATATTTTTGTAATCACCTATTCTTTATTAAATGGTATTATCTTTTTACATAAATCATTAAATGTCTTTCTTTACAATTTCCTTATTATGATGAGTAAATAGACATATTTATATTTCCATATAACCTGGCCGTCATAAAGAACTCTATTTCCTGAAAGCCCTATTTGCTGTCTTCTACCCCTTGTTTCACTGTAGTCTTTTCTCTTGGTAGCTTGCTATCTTAATTCATAATGACTCTTCATCAAAATTAGAGTCAAAGTTAGAATTTACATTTAGAAATACAAATAGCATATGTACATATAGGGAGATGGGGAAAAGGCCATCTCTTACAAAGCGTCATTTGGATGATAATTTTGGAAATATAATTTTGCATTTAAAAAATGCTTTCCATTGTTTGAGTTTTGAGCAGATGGCAGTTGTTGTATATTTGTCCTACACATAACTATGAGATCAAAACCATCATTACCTAGCAAGTACTTTTATTTCTAAACTTTTGGAATAACAATGGGGGCCAGGCGCAGTGGCTCACGCCTGTAATCCTAGCACTTTGGGAGGCTGTGGTGGGCAGACTGCCTGAGCTCAGGAGTTCGAGAACAGCCTGGGCAACATGGTGAAACGCCGTCTCTACTAAAATAAAAAAAAAAAAAAAAAAAAAAAAAATTAACCGGGCATGGCGTCATGCACCTGTCGTCCCTGCTACTCAGGAGGCTGAGGCAGGAGAATTGCTTCAACCCGGGAGGTGGAGATTGCAGTGAGCCAAGATGGTGCCACTGCATTCCAGCCTGGCGACAGAGCGAGATGAAAACAAAAACAAAAAAACTAAAACAAAAAACAAAACAAAACACTGTTTCTGGTTTCTGAGATCTTTAAGGATTTTAGAAATTACTTTAAAATGTAATTGGACCTATTGGAGATTTAGCCTGGAGGATTCGGTTTAATTGAATATTGTCAACTATAACTCAGAATGTGTTGTTATTTTAAATTTCACTAATATTATTGCTAAGTCTATTTTCCCTCTTCAGATTAGTTTTGATTACTAGCATTTTGATATGCCTGTTTTCTTTCAGTTACCAAGATGTAGTATTATTAAGTAATTCATTTACTCACAAATAATGTGATTATCCTTTGATATTCTTGAATTGAAATTCTGGTTAACTTTGAATTGAAAATTCATAGTATTTTCAAGTGAATAAGAATTATAATGTTCTGATCTGATAAGATCTAATGGAATAAACAAGAATCTCTATATAAGAATATGTTGGTCAGATTAACACGATCATTGTATTTGTTCATACTATTCCTAATATTAGAATATAATTAGAATCCTTCATTTTCATCCTTTCATTGTATATCTATCTACATTCTTTTCTCTTTCACCCCTTTTACCAAATCATTTTGAGATTTCTGAGATGATTTTAACATAATTTCATCAGAGACAATGAAAGAACTCTGAATCTATCAAGAATATTTGACAAAAAACACTATGTTTCAGAATAATTAAAAAGTAAACTATATTTTTGTTTCTCGTACCACATACATGCTTTACTATTACAGCATTGCTATCCTATTAGCAGGTACTCGTATATCTAAGGTTTTGTTTTGAGACAGAGTCTTGCTCTGCCACCCAGGCTGGAGTGCAGTGGCGGGATCTTGGCTCACTGAACCTTCAGCCTCCCGCATTCAAACAATTCTCCTGCCTCAGCCTCCTGAGTAGCTGGGATTACAGGCACAGGCCACCATGGCTGGCTTATTTTTTAATTTTTAATAGTGACAGGGTTTCACCATGTTGGCCAGGCTGGTCTCGAACTCCTGACCTTGTGGTCTGCCCACCTCAGCCTCCCAAAGTGCTGGGATTACAGGTGTAAGTCACCACACCTGGCCTATCTAAGTTTTTAAGAACAATATTTACTGGTTTATCTTATGTTTAACATGTTTAATATTCTTTATCATTTAACTTTGGGAAGTACTTAGAGTGAAGCTATAATTTTTAATCCTCACTGATTTAAATTTAAGAAGATCTCTGTAGCCTTTGACACTGCTATCCACATTCCTATACTGGAGGCTTAACTTTTTCTTTGGCTTGTGTGATGATACTCTGTAGAGTTCCCTCCTATCCTTTTCATCTCTTTTACTTTCGAAGAGCCATAATCTAAGATTTGTGGTATTTGCGATATCGTAACACATTTGTGTTAAATTGAATTATCTGTGTAGTTCATTGAGGTATCTTTTGCTAGATTTTACTGCTGATTTCAAGTTGGCCATCATCTATAGTACATGAATTGTTTTTTCTCATTCCAAACTCAAAATGACCTTAGATTTTTTTTAATCACTTTTTTTGTTATTTGATGCTGGTATCTAGTTTGCTTTTTTTTGCTTCAATAATTCATGGCAATGTGAGGTTCTTAATATTTTCTCTTTAGTCTTTGAATGTTTAATAAAGCTTAATTGAATAATTTAAAACAAAAGTGAAATCTCCTTCTCTTATAGTTTTTCAAACATAATAGGTTCTCAATAAATATGTTTTACCATTAATCCCGATTTAAAACTAAAATGATGCATTAAAAGATTTACTGAAAAATAAATAGAACTTTCAGTTCTATTCCTTTGCTGTACTGTTGCATGCTCTTATTTTTATATGTATCCTTCCAGGAGTAACTTGTACATATATGAGTAAATAAGAATACATTTTTTTCCTGTTCATTTTTACCTAGATGATGGCATACCACCCACTGTTCGATATCTTGCTTTTTACTTACCATTTCTTAGAGATTTCTCTATATTAATGTATAATGAACTTCCTCGTTCTTTTTTAATAACTATGTAGAAACTCCATTGTATGAATATACTATAATTTATTTAACAAGTTCTCCTACTGATTTAAATTTAAGATGCCTTCAGTTTTTGCTGTAACACTGCAGTGAATAATAACATACATAAGTCATTTTGCACTAGTGAAAGTATGGCTATGGAATAAATTCCTAGAAGTAGAATTGGTAAGTCAGAGAGTACACAGATTGTTAATTTTGGTAGGGTTTGTGTAATGTTCTCCCATGAGATACTGATTTATGCTCCTACTAAGAGTGAATGAAAATAATGTTTTCCCATATAATACCAATATTGTCGTCATGCTTTTTACTTGATTGTTAAGCCAAAGGTTTGATCCTCACATTAAGTGCTAATATTTAAGGTTCAATATTGATGAAAATAACCTGTGAATTATAGTTTTTAGTATTTATAAAACAGTACCACACTTAGCAATCTATGTCACTTACTACAGGATATGTTACTGTTTATACCTCTTCTAAATTATCAAAACATAAAACAATGTTAAATTAGTGATAGTATTAAATGACCAGAAAAACAGATTATAAAAACAGTAGCATTCCTGGATATATATTCAAACATATACAGAGCTTAGTTCCCAGTAAGATTTTATTTCAAATAAGTTGGAGAAAGATTGATAATTCTATACATGGTTTTGACCAATAGACATTTATTTGGAAAAAAAAAAAAAAGATAAAGTATTATTCATACTGTGCTGCTTTCAGCAGAATAAATTTCAGATGAAAGTTTTATACATTATTTTTAAAAATAGGTATATAACTTGCTACCATTTGTTAAAAGAAAGGGAGATGACTGCATGCATGCACACACACATAGCATAATCATAAACAAATACACTGAGATGGAAACAAAATTTTGATAGTGGTAATAGAGATTGACTCTTGAAGGTACCTGAAACATGGGCAGCCAGTGTTGAGTACTGGAGAGTGAAGAATGTTTTTCACTGTGAACATTTTTTTCCAATGGTTTGATATTTTTCTGACTCACATACATATATAATTTTTTAAAAAAGAAACTAATACTTGTATCTCCTTTCAGTCCAAAATAAATGAGTTCAGGTGTTTCCTTCTTATTGCATTCTTTCCAAATGGACTGATTTCTCCAAAAGATGGAGTGTCTTGCTATTTTTGCCTGCTATTTACGTTGAGGTTAACTCTGTTGGTTAGGGTGTACTGGTAATGACACCAATGACATGGGTTTTATTTCCATGTGGTTCAGTTAACTTTGGTTTTCCACTGCCACAGACTGCTCCAATAATTATGGCTAAAATGTGTTCTTGGCCCAAGGGAGACCTGATGAAGCAAAGTGCAAATCCATTACCATGTGGGAAAATGGACACCCAAATGCCCAGTGGATGGGGGTGGGGGCCAGAGGGAACTATAATAATGGGATCCCTAAATTCACATCTTAATCATATAAAATTCCTTATATATGTGCAGAAAGTTCAAGATATCTAATTTAATGTTTTGGTTTTAAAAGGTTCAAAGTCAGTTACAGACAAGGAGGCTCAGTTTATAGGCAAATCTTGAAATATTAACCAAGGTTACTTTTTGGAAAAAAAAAATGAGTCATGCCTAGCCCTTCCCAATTACATAATATTTACTTATCCAAATGCTTTTACTGAGTTTAAAATATCTCAGCTTTATATTTGAAATTACATATAACAAATATTTGATCATGTGGTTTATTGAAAATGAAAGCTCTACTGTAGAAATGTATAATCTTAGTCTTTGCAATATCATTAGTATGTCTCTAATAGTCCCAAGTCATGGTTCAGAAATCTCTCAAATCTCAAAAAATGTCATATACTTCAATCTTTAATATACATTTTTAATATGCATTCCTATAGTCAATGTTTATTAAGTGTTTACTAGTTCCAGGTACTGTGTTGAATATGTGCAAAGAGATGCCTGGTGGTTCCCAAAGAGCTCTCAATTAATAGGGGAGGGAGATCAGGTACATAAGGAAACCATTATTATTTTTAGAAATAGTGTGACAGTGCTGCGTTAAAGCAAGGCACAGGGTACTGACTGTGAGAGCAGTTACTAACAATATTTAACCCCACGTGGGAAAGCTTTGCTGGATCCTGAAGGACAAGTAAGAGTTAGCCAGGGTAAATAGAGTAGGCAGGGCATTCCAGGCAGAAGAAACAGATGTAGATTTAGAGGTTCAAGAGAGCATGATATGTTTAAGAGCTGCAAATAGTTTAGTATGATCAGAATTTAGAATATGGGAAAGGGATGGTGAAAGGTGAGACTGGAAAATTAAACAGAGTTGAATCCATGAAA
This sequence comes from Rhinopithecus roxellana, assembly GCF_007565055.1. NCBI lineage: Eukaryota > Metazoa > Chordata > Mammalia > Primates > Cercopithecidae > Rhinopithecus > Rhinopithecus roxellana. The sequence continues at coordinate 138,805,808 of NC_044553.1, read as the reverse complement.
AGCTTTTTGGGTCCTGCTGGGAATGTAGATTATAGTCTAAAAGCAGTGGGAAATGATTGATTTTAAGCAAGACTAGCTTGGTGTTAGAGGACAGTGAGGATATAAAATGAGATGTGGTCTGTGTTGTATAAAGTTCAATTTTACATTAGCAGGAATAATAGAATTTGAGTCATTTATTCAACATGTATTACTGAGCACTTCCTATGTGCCTAGCACTTTTCTAGGTGCCTGAGATATTTAGTTCCTGAACAAGTATCTCAATAACATTATGGTGCTTACATCCTAGTGGAGGTGAAAAGACAAAACAATTAAACAAATATATAGATCATGTTCTTCACGTCAAAAAGTACTATGAAGAAAATCAAAGCAGAGTAAGGTAGAAGGGACCCATGTGGGTGCTGGTGCTGACTTCAGATCATTTTAGATCAAGGAAGTCCTTTCTGATAGATGGCCTTTGAGCAGATACATAAATGAAGTGAAGGATTAAATGAAAAGTGTGTTCTAAGCAGAAGAACTAGTCACAGCAAAGGCCCTGAGGCAATGTTAATGACAGGCTCTTGGAAGAGCAGAAAGCCAGCAGGACTGGAGCTGAGACTGCACGGAGGAGAGTTGTAATAGGTGACAGCAGAGAGAGTACTACTGGTGGTATGGAAAGATTGGTTGGATATCTGAGGGTAGGACTTAAAACTGAAATCAACTTTAGGAGAAGGTGGGGGAAGCTATTGTATAATCTATAAAAAGTAATGGTGTTGAAAGTCTATTAGTTAAAAAGTTAGTTGATGCTCCATAGCCTTTTCTACCAGTAAATTTGAGAAGAAGCTAGGCCTGTGAAAGAGTCTTCCTCTCTTTTCAAACTTGCTTGCTCCTGTCATACTAGACCTAAGTTGTTCTTACACTGAAGTTCCTGAAAGCTTTTTGGAACTATGCCCAACATGGTTAAGTTGCAGAATGCTTCTCTGAAAGATTAACAGTATCTTGATCCATGTAGAATTTGGTGAAGGAACTTGCAAGACTTTACATTTATTGTAACACACCTAGGGTAGTTGGTCAGACCAGCTTTGTGCATGTGAACACTTTGAACTCTTCCCTTGAAAGATGAAAGGTTATAAATTGTGTCCAAAAAGTGTCTTTCTCTTGGAATTCAGCCTATATTTTCTTTTGAATTCTTCTTATTAATTTTACATTTGCTTTTGTTTCTCAGCCTATCTCGTTCCTCTCTCTTTTTTGTGTACTTTGGTTACCCACTAATTGGTCATATTTATTATGTAACTTCAGTCTTTGTTAATTTATACCTATTTAGAGTACATACTTATTTTGAAAATGAGTTACATGTATTTGTCTTTAGACATGTCTATATAGATATTGATTTATGTAAATATGTACCTAACACATATATCAACAATATCAAAGCCTTTCTCTAAAGATAAACACGTTTAGCTCATTTTCATACATATATTTATATAACACATACATTTGATGCACACATATATGTACATATATGTATATATGTGTGTCATATATGTGTTATATAAATATATGTATGAAGATATATGTACATATATGTGTATATATGTATATATGTGTGTATCAAAACGAGGTAATAGTTTAGAGAGTAATAATGAAAGGGAAGAGTATGTGTCTTAGATCATTTTAGATCAGGGAAGTCCTTTTGGGTAGAGTGATATTTGAGCTTATATTGTATATATTACCTATATATGATATAACATGTTGTTCAGGATCCAGGCTTTTCTGCTGTCTACACACACGCACACATTTGAAAGTGCTGGGAAAAGAGGTCATTGTTTGAGAGAACCTTTGAGGTCTGTTCTAAACTTGTAGACCTTCCTAAACCTTAGGGATTAGACAGCAAGTACAGTACATTCTGTTTCCCAAAGATAACATTTTCTACTTTAGGGAATCTAAACAATGAGCATTTTCCTGTGCTTTCTCTGTTTCATAAGCCTAAACTCCCTTTAGCCTGTCAGTTATGATTATATATACTGTTCCCAGCTAATACAAATAAGAGACGCTGCTGATGGAAATTTTAGAGACTTCCAGAAGTATTGTGGCAACGTGAAATTGATTCAATCAATGTGCTGGTAGTGTTTATGGAGGCTGGTTTCTTTGATTGTATCATCTGCAAGTCTCACCACCATCTAATTTGGTATCTATATTTTTTGCATTTTCTGAATCTCTTTTTCAGTCAAAATGCTGCATATCCAGAAGCAAAAAAGGCAAAATGCCTTTGTTGCTGCTTAATGGTCAACTCTAATAGGAAAGGAAAAGTTAATTAAAATCTATGAAAATGAAACAAGTAGACTTTAAAGATAGGCTGTACAATGTGGCCAGTGTTAATATGACAATTTGTTAATGGACTAGGCAGTTGTAATCAGTGTTAAAAATTACTTGAGAATTTTTTTATGTTTAGCAAAAGCTACTAATTAAAAGAAGCAATGACCTATGAGATTATCCATGAAAACCATTTGCCATTGGAACATAACACCAAAGAAAACACTCATTTAAAATTTTCATAGTTTATAAAGATAAAATTATAATAAAAAATAATTTTTTAAATTTTATACTATAATCTTTTATTGGAAACTGTTTTATTTTTCTATTACCAGTTGGTTTCTTTTTGAATCCCTTCTGTTTAAATGAGACACACATTTTTAATTCTCATTAATAGTAAGGGATTAAAACCACTAAAATCCCAAACCTTCATATTCATGAACTGGATTTAATATGCTTGACTGCCCTTTGGAAGGTCTGTCTGATGTCTGGTTTGGGGAAAAGCTGTCTTTTGGAAGACATTCTTGGCCTTTTTTTGCCTTGACACTGACAGGAAAAGAAAGTGATCTGACAAATGAAAATATTCATGTTATATAATCCATTTGTGAAAAAATCCACTTTGTTCTGTTTTCTACTTCCAGATGATAGAGTAATTTAATTTGTTCTTGGAATTTAAAAAGAGTCTGAATAAGAAGATATAGAAGAATTACTGTAATTGTAAGGATTTGAAGAACAAAAAGGGAAGATTTGCAATTATCTAAAGTGTATTCATCCTGGATGTAAAAGAAAACAGATAGATTTTCGAGGTGAACGAGAATAAATTTGTTACGTCTTCATTATCTATAAACAGTCCTAAAAATGAGAATAATTACTTAAGAATCTGTTTGGATTCCTAAAAAATTTTAGGGAGATAATTGTTATACATATTAATTCTGAATAATTATTACTTATACACATTGAGCCATTCAACTAAGAGACAACAAGTAACACTTAGAGACCTTGCAGCAACCTACAAAAATACAGTGCCTAAAATTTCAGAGCTAGGGAGATCTTTGCAATAATTTAGCAGATAATAGAACCTCACTTTTTATTGATATGATCGTTATGGCCAAGAAAGATTAAGCTTCCATCTTTGAAAATCTACTTAGCTAACTAAAAGCAGAGAAAGAACGAGAACCCAGGTCTCCCAACTTCCATTCTGGTATTTTTTCACCATATTGTATACTTTGGATGGGCATGGTAGAAACTTGTCCAGAAACTTGAGTATTACTGACTGGTTTGTGTAGCCATGAGTTTTGTCTTTTTTGTCCTAATTGTCAACTTAATCTGAATTTCAGTTCTGTCTAGAGTCTTCTGACTTTTGCCAGAAAATAACTACTTTTGAAACAGAAGTCCTAACCTTTCAGAAAAAGTATATACAATATTCTGAACTAGAATCTCCTGAACATGGTACTTACCAAATAGTTTGAATATAGTGGTAGATCCAAATGCATAACAATGAAGTATAATAGAATAAATACTGTAATAAAAGTAGAAACAAAGTGATCTGGAAACACAGAAGAAGCAGCAATATCTCCAGGAATATGAGTGGTGTTTGGGCGTGGGATGGTTTGTAAAAGCTAACTGAGGATACATTTTAAGCTGAGATTTGAATAATGTTAGATATTGTCTAGGTAGTGAAGGTCAGGAAGGACATTGCAGATAATGCTAGGAGATGTTGCAATGATAACAGAAAATAACACTCTTGGAAGTAAATTTGTTGACAAATCCTTTTTAAAGCATGTGCTAAGGAGTTTGACCTTTATCTCAGCATGGGAAACACTAGCTACATTTCAGTCTTCTCCTCTATTCCCATATCCATCGAGGATATTAAAACTGAATTCAAGAACGTCTTTTCATTCAGCTCAGGCATATCCCTAGAATACTTGACCATATACACTTCAGCAAACCGTGACCAATCAATCACTTGTATCAACACAGATGGAATCCATTTCTATAAGCAGTTCAAAGTCACAGAATGTCTTTGAACAAAGAGGGACATGAGCAGATCTATTTTAGATTCATGACTCTGGGCACTGTAAGGGAAACATTGGTAGGAAGCACCAACAGGATGCTGTTATAATAATTTGGTGGAGAATTTCAAGAGATGTTTTAGAAGTAGAAGGTATAGAACTAGAAAATACTGCTTTTTTGAAAGTTTTAGTAGTAACTTTCTGTTTTTACCTGTAACATTCATTTTGAGATATAACAAAAGCATCATTTCACAACATTTCACTGAATTGATTCCTAAATATTCAAATTAGCAAGAGAGGACTTAATTTCCACTTTATAAGGTATAGGGAGGGAGAAGCAATATTACTATAGAATCTCATTTTTTGGAACAGAAGACAATGCCTGAGAGAATATTGATGTTCTTTATCCTAGCAGTATGGGATTCTACTCAATTATTATCTCTCTTGGCAAGCAGGGCTCTCTAATCATCAACATATAATTTGTATTCATAATTGATAATAATTACAGTATCTTTTTACAGGCATGATGAAATAATAATGATGAAAATTGCTATTAATTGAGAGATTGCTGTTAATTGTGTCTATTTTAGAGTGGAGGAAGGAGGAGTACATGGACAAGATTGTGACCCATGTGACTGATCCCAGAGTCCATGCTCTGTATTCCATTTATAAGAGGAATAGTGGTCTTCCCATGTTTTCTAAATAAACTGAGATAGGATTTACATAAAATAAAATTCAGCCTTTTAAAGTGTACGTTTTAGTGTATTCATTCGCAAGGTCATGCAGCTATCACTGTCTAATTCCAGAACATTTTTATCAGCCCTGAAAGAAACCTCATAACTATTAACAGTTAACTTCCATATCCCTCCCTCCAGCCTCTGGCAACCACAAATCCGCTTTTGTCTCTATGGGTTTGCCTGTTCTGACCATTTCATATAATAAAATGATATAATATAGTATAGAAATACCACATTTTATTTATCTATTCATCATTTGATGGACAGTTGGGTTGTTTCCATCTTTTAGCTATCATGAATAATGCTGCTGGCCAGAAAGGCCATTGTCTCATTTGCTGAGGCCACACTCCAGAGCCAGGACAAATGAAAGGCCTCATTCAGAAATGGCAGAATTGCTTCCTCCCATTAAGTTTAAAAGACCTTTGGAAAGTGAAGTTTCTGGTCCTCCTTAATAAGCACACTGTATCCCATACATTTTAGTATGTCGTGTTTTTGTTTTCATTTTTCTCATAGTTCTAATTTCACTTTTGATTTCTTCTTTGACCATGGGATTTTTAGGAGTGTGTTTTTTAATTTCTATGCATTTGTGAATTCCCCATATTTCCTTCTGTTACTACTTTCTAAAATCATTTTGTTGTGTTGAGGATATATTTTGTATACTTTCATTCTTTTTAATTTATTTTATTTTATTTATTTTTTTTGAGACGGAGTCTTGCTCTGTCACCCAGGCTGGAATGCAGTGGCACGATCTCGGCTCACTGCAACCTCTGCCTCTCAGTTCAAGCAATTCTCCTGTCTCAGCCTCCCAAGTAGCTGGGACTGCAGGTGCATGTCACCATGTCTGGCTAATTTTTTTTTGTATTTTTAGTAGAGATGGAGTTTCACTGTGTTAAACAGGATGGTCTCAATCTCCTGACCGTGTGATCCACCTGCCTCGGCCTCCCAAAGTGCTAGGATTACAAGCATAAGCCACCGCGGCCAGCCTCCTTTTTGTTTATTTAGACATTATTTATGGCCATCATATGGCCTGTCTTGGAGAATGCATGCCTTTGGGGAGAATGTGTGTTCTGCTGTTGTTGAATCAAGTGTTCTATAGATGACTATTAGGTCTAGTTGGTTTAGACTGTTCTTCAGGCTTCTCATTCCTTCGTGATCTTTCTTCAAATGTTTATTTGTTCTATCCTATATTGAAAATTGGGTATTATTGAAGGTGGGGTGTTGTTACAGTCTCCAGCTATTATTTTTGTGTTCTTTACCCTCAATTCTGTTCATTTTTCTGTCATGTATTTTGAGACTCTATTGTTATTTGCATATATACTTATAATTGTTATATAGTCCTGATTGATTGATCCTTTTATATTTTATATCCTTTGTCTCAGAACAAGTTTTCTCTAAAAGTCTCTGTTGTTTGATATTAGTATAACTGTTCTAGCTCTCTTTGTTTACTGTTTTCATCCTTTTTTTAACTTACTTTTGTATTTGAATCTATACGGTTTCTCTTATAGATAGCATAAAGTTGAATTATATGGATGTATAAATCTTTCAATCTCCTCTTTTTAATTGGAGAGTTTATTTATATTTAATGTAATTATAGTCATGTGCCACTTAACAATGTTTTGGTTAGTGACAGACTGCATATGTGTCAGTGTTCCCATAAGCTAATGATAGAGTTGAAAAATTTCTATTGCCTAGTGATGTCATAACCATCATAATGTCATAGCACAATGCACTATCTTGTCTATGTTTAGATATTTGTAAATATACAAATACTTGCCATTGTGTTACATTTGCTTATCGTATTCAATATAGTAACATGCTGTACAGTAACATGCTGTACAAACATGTTCGTTGCCTAGGAACAATAGGCTATACTATACAGTCTAGGAGTACAGTAGGCTATACAATCTAGGTTTGTGTAAATATACTCCATTGCAAGCTTGTCCAACCTGTGGCCCCGGACGTCTTTGGATGTGGTCCCCCCAAAATTTGTAAACTTTCTTAAAACATTATGAAATTTTTTTGTGTGATTTTTGTTTTGTTTTGTTTCAGCTGTCATTAGTGTTAATTTTACGTGTAACCCACGAAAATTCTTCCACTGGGGCCCAGGGAAGCCAAAAGATTGGACACCCCTGCTCTACGATGTTTGTAAAATGATGAAATTGCCTAAAAATGCATTTCTCAGAATACCACATTTCTCAGAACACATCCCTATCATTAAGCAATGCACGACTTATACACTTACAAGGAAACACATCTGCCATTTTGCTAGTTGTTTGTATTTGTTTTATGTCTTTTTTCCCTCGATTTCTTTATAATTGCCTTCTCTTTTGTTAAATACATATTTAGATATTAAGTATGTAGATATTTAATAGAGATTTCCCGGTATGCTGTTGTCTTTTTTTTTATTTTTGAGTTTGTTCTCAATGATTGCCCTAGGATTGCCTTAATGATTTTCCTTCATGTATCTTCTTCATGTATATTCTGCAGTTTTCTTCTTCATGTATAAAATGCTAGTTTGGATTAATATCAACTTAATTTCAATAGCATACAGTTTTTTTTGCTCTTCCATGACTCTATTACCTTACATTTCCTTTGTATTGTTATTGTGATACAGATTATATCATACACGGTATATTTATCAACTCAGACTTATAATTATTGCTTTAAATAGTTGGCTTGTACATCAGGTAGGGAAATAAAAGGAGTTACAAAGAAAAAAATAAATTTTTGTCTATGTTTAGGTATTTGTAAATATCTAAAATAAACAAAGAAAAAAATACATTTACACTGTTTTTAAAATATTTATCTATATAGTTACCTTCACTGTTACTATTTATTTCTTTCTATGGACTTAACTTATTATCTGGTGTACTTTCATTTCACTGTGAAGGACCCTGGGAATGTCTTAATATCTCTGTTATTTTGAATGACAGTTTTGCTGCATGTAAAGTTCTTCACTGACAGTTTCTTTTCTCTCTCTTTTTTCTGTTTATCCCTTCGAATATGTAAACCACTGCCTTCTAGCCTTGATTTCTGATACAAAACGCTTCTATGTGATAAGTCACTTCTCTCTCACTGCTTTCAAAATTTTCTCTTTTTCTCTCGCTTTTGAGAATTTGATTACGATGTATCTCGGTGTGAATGTCTTTGAATTTATCCTGTTTGAAATTCATTGAACTTATCAGTTATGCAAATTAATGTTTTTAATCAAATTTGGGGATTTTTACCTTTCAAATAGTTCCTTTAAATATTTTTCTTCCCCACTTTCTTTTTCCTCTCCTTATGGGAGTCTCATTATGCATATGTTGGTATACTTGAAGGTGTCCCACTGCTGTCTAAGTCTGTTCATTTTTCTTCAGTCTCCTGTCTTCTGAGGATGACATGATAACAAAAAAGAATGCATCTGGGGTGCTAATGACATCATGGAGTCTCTGCTCCACCCCTGTAGCTCCTACCTCTGTATTTCATGCTGTGTGAAAGAAGACACACATATCTTCAGGCTTTTTCTTCTGCCTGCTCAAATCTGCTACCTAGCCCCTTTAATTATTTTTAAATTTCAATTTCTCTACTTTTTGATCCAGTATTTTTTTTTTTTTTTTGTATTTTTTTTTTTTTTTAGTAGAGACGGGGTTTCACCGTGTTAGCCAGGATGGTCTCGATCTCCTGACCTCGTGATCCACCTGTCTCAGCCTCCCAAAGTGCTGGGATTACAGGCTTGAGCCACCGCACCCGGCCTTGATCCAGTATTTCTACTTGGTTACTTTTTAGATCTCTTTATTAAAAATCTCTATTTTGCAAGACATCATTCTCATACTTTTCCTCAGTTTTTAAGGTCTGATTTCCTTTAGGTTTTTTTGTAGATATTTAAAATAAACTATTTAAGGTGTTTGAGTATTAATTCTAACATCGGGGCTTTCTAGTGTGACCAAGTTTTTTTCTTTCTTTCTTTTTTAAAGTAGTATAGTGTCTAACTATGTATTTTGCTTTAGAAATATGGATAACTGCAGCAGTCTAGAAAAAAGAATATGACTCGGCCGGGCGCGGTGGCTTATGCCTGTAATCCCAGGACTTTGAGAGGCCGAGGCGGGCGGATCATGAGGTCAGGAGATCGAGACCATCCTGGCTAACAAGGTGAAACCCCGTCTCTACTAAAAATACAGAAAAAATTAGCCGGGCATGGTGGCGGGCGCCTGTCATCCCAGCTACTCAGGAGGCTGAGGCAGGAGAATGGCTTGAACCCAGGAGGCTGAGCTTGCAGTGAGCTGAGATTGGGCCACTGCGCTCCAGCCTGGGTGACAGCGCGAGACTCCGTCTCAAAAAAAAAAAAAAAAAAGACTCTATACTAGGGTAGTTGCAGTGAACTGCACAAGGAAGGGCAAGTGCTGAGGTGTTAACCTCAAAGGGTAATTAATTAAAATTAATTAACCAATTAAAATTTAAGATTCATTATCTGTCGTTGTGCCTAAAATACTTATGAAGTTTTAAATTAAACTTGTGAAGTTGTTGTTAGATTCACATGAAGTAAGAAATAATAGGAAAGATCGTATAATACATAAAGATCCTTTTACCTATTCTCCTTCAGTGGAAATATCTTATAAAATCCTTGTACATTATCACAACCAGGGTATTGGCATTGATATTGTCAAGATATAGAACATTTCCATCAACGTGAATATCTACCATGTTTTTATGTTTTTTTATAGCTACATCCACTTCTCTTCTACCTTCATTACATTCTTAAACCTTGGCAGTCACTCATCTGTTCTCCATTTCTATAATTTGGATTTTCTGTTCCATTCAATTACTTTTCTATTCTGTTCTATTGACCTATGAGCATATCCCTCCACCAAAACCACAGTCGTGATACTCTAACTTCATAATAAGTCTAGAAATTGGGTATACTTATTTCTTCCAATTTATTCTTAATTTTTAAAAATTGTTTTACTTATTCGAGTTCCTTTTCCTTTCCATAGAGATTTAAGAGTAATCTTGTTGTTAGCTACAAAAAATTAGTGCTGGTATTTTGATAGAAGTTGTTTGGAACTTGCATATTAATTTGGACAGAACTGATGTCTTTACTATGTGAGTCTTCCAATCCATGAATCCAGTATGTCTTAGGATTTGTTTATGTCTCCTTTAATTTCTTTCATGACAGTGTTTTGTTTTCTGCAAACAAATTCTTTACATGTTTTGTTAAATTTATACTTATATATTTCATTTTTGAGTCATTTCAAATGGAGTGATTTTAAATGGTATAATAATTTTAAATTTTGATGTCTACATGTCCACTCCTAATATATAGAAATGTCATAGATTTTTGTATGTTTAGCTTGTATTTTGTGACCTTGCTGAACTCACTTATTGGTTGTTAGAGGTGGTGTTTTATTGTCGTTTTGTTTTGTAGGTTCTTTGGGATTTTTTTTTAATGGTGACAACCATGCTATCTGCAAATAGGGACACTTTTTTTCTTTGCTTTTCATTGTATTATAGAACTTCCTGTACTATGATGAATAAGAATTGTGAGAGTAGGTATTCTTGTCTTATTTCTCATTTTAAGTGGAAAACATTTCAGTCTTTCACCATTTAGTATAATGGTAGTATATAGGATTTTTGGTAGTATATAGGGTTTTTTTTCTTTTTCTTTTTCTTTTTTTTTTTTTTTTTTTTGTAGCTGAGGAATTCCCTTCTGTTTCCTTTTCCTGAGTTTATTTTTATCATAAATGGTCAATGAATTTTGTCAAATACTTGTTATTCATTAATTGATATGATCCTGTGATTTTTTTTTTTTTTTTTAATCTTCAGCCTGTTAAGATGATGGATTACATTGATTTTCAAATACTGAACAAACTTTGTGTCCCTAGAATAAATGCAGCATGGTCATGTTACGTAATTCTTGTTTTAAGTTGCTAAATTCTATTTGTTAATCATTAAAAAAAGATGTTTTTTCTAAGCTCAGGAGAAAGCTGCAGTTTTTTTCTTTTCTTTTCTTTATTTGTTTTTTTGTGGGACAATTGTCTATATGTTTTTGGTATCAGTGAAATAGGCTAAATAAAATAAATGGAAAATAGTTCATTTTCTTCTGTTTTCTGAAAGAAATTGTATAAACTGCTACCAATTCTTCTTTAAACATTTGGCAAAAGTTACTAGTGAAACCATCAGACCTGGAGATTTTTGTTCTGCAAGTTGTAAAATTATACATCTATTGTTCTAAATAGTTACAAGGCTATGTAAATTAGGTATTTTACATTGGGTAAGTTATGTTACTTTGTGTTCCATATCTTCTAAATTATCAAATTTATGTTTGTAAAGTTGTTTGCAGTCTTCCCTTAAAATCCTTCTCCTATCAGCAGGACCTGTAGGAATGTCTTCATTCCTAACTTTGGCAATTGTGTTCTCTCTTCACTCTCCATTGTTCCCTGCCCCCTCTCTCTTTCTCTGTCAATCTTGATAAAGGTTTGTCAATTTTATTGAACTATGTAAGGGGCCAGCTCATTGTTTCATTGACTTTTTTCCTCTTGTTCTCTATTATTTCCTGTTTTCAATTTCATTGATTTTTGTTCTTATCTTTATTACTTTTGTTTGCTGGTTTTTTGTTTTGTTTTGTTTTGATTTGTTTTTTAAGGTTCTTGAGATAGGAGCATAGAGTATTCATTTAAGACTTTTCCTCTTTTCAAATGCATGCATTTAGTTTCATAAATTTTCCTCTCAGAACTGCATCAACTTTGTCCTACATATTTTGATATGTGCTATTTTTGTGATATTTTCTTTTCCTTTTTTTTTTTTTTTTTTTGTGACAATGTCCCACTGTTACTCAGACTAGAGTGCAATGGCCCAACCAGCTCACTGAGGATCATAGCTACCAACTCCTGGGCTCAAGTGATCCTTCTGCCTCAGCCTCCCAAGTAGCTAGGACTAGACTCTAAGTGCAAGCCACTACACCCAGCTAATCATTTTTACAATTTTGTATAGAGAAGGGATCTCACGGTGTTGCCCAGGCTGGTCTCAACCTTCTGGGCTCAAGTGATCCTCTTGCCTCAGCCTCCCAAAGCTCTGAGATCACAGGCATGAGCCACTGTGCCTAGCTGTTTTCATTTTTATCCAATTTGTGATATTTTTAAACCTCCCTTGAGACCTTTTCTTTGACTCATGGATTATTTAGAAGGGTTTATTTAGTTTCTGACTATTTATAGGTTTTTTGGTTATATTTATGCTTCTACATATTCTTGATGGTTTTCTGTCGAGTTTTTCTGTCAATTTTTGAGAGAGTAATATTGAAATTTCCAACTCTAATTTTGAATTTGATCTAATATTTACACGATTTATTTTTACTTTCATGATATAATAACCATATCATTACACTCTAGGTGAGTTTTCTGTAGATAGCATAAAATTGGGGCATGTTCTTTTTTTTTTTTTTTTCTTTTGAGGCGGAGTCTCGCTCTGTCGCCCCGACTGGAGTGCAGTGGCCGGATCTCAGCTCACTGCAAGCTCCGCCTCCCGGGTTTACGCCATTCTCCTGCCTCAGCCTCCCGAGGAGCTGGGACTACAGGCGCCCGCCACCTCGCCCGGCTAGTTTTTGTATTTTTTTTTTAGTAGGACGGGGTTTCACCGTGTTAGCCAGGATGGTCTTGATCTCCTGACCTCGTGATCCGCCCGTCTCGGCCTCCCAAAGTGCTGGGATTACAGGCTTGAGCCACCGCGCCCGGCCTGGGGCATGTTCTTTAATTCACTCTAGCAATCTCCGTCTTTTAATTGGTATATGTAAACCATTTTTATATAATATAATTATTGATGCGTTAGGATTTAAGTCTGCCTTTTTTCTCTCTATGTTCTGCATTTTCTCTCCCCTGCCTCTTCCCCCCCCCCCCACCCCCGCCCCCGCTGATATGGTTTGGCTCTGTCCCCAACCAAATCTCACCTTGTATTGTAGCTTCCATAATTTCCATTTGTCATGGGAGGGACACAGTGAGAGATAATTAAATCATGGGGACAGGTCTTTCCCATGCTGTTCTGGTGATAGTAAGTCTCATGAGATCTGATGATTTTATAAGGGGAGTTCCCCTACACAAGCTCTCTTGCCTGCTGCCATGTAAGATGTGACTTTGCTCCTCCTTGCCTTCTGTTATGATTGTGAGGCCTCCTCAGCCATGTTGAACTGTGAGTTCATTAAACCTCTTTCTGTATAAAGTACACAGTCTCAGGTATGTCTTTATTAGCAGTGTGAGAACAGACAAATATACCTTCCTTCCTTTGGGTTATTTGAATAGTCTTTAGAATTACATTTTGATTTATCATTTGTTTTTGAGTAAAACTCTTTGTATAAGCTTTCAGTAGTTCCTCTGGGTATTATATACACCTAGCTTATCGCAGTCTGTGTGATATCACAGTATCATCAAATTGAAATGTAGAAACTTTCTGTTCATATTTTTTCCCTTCCTGTTTATTAATTTTTAAAATTATACTTTAAATTCTGGGATACATGTGAAGAACATACAGGGTTGTTATATAGGTATACAGGTGCCATCGTGGTTTGCTGCACCCATCAACCCATCATCTACTTTACTTATTTCTCCTAATGCTGTCCTATTTCTGGTTCTAGATCCTTGAGAAATTGCCACACTGTCTTCTACAATGGTTGAACTAGTTTACAGTCCCACCAACAGTGTAAAAGTGTTCCTATTTCTCCACATCCTCTCCAGCTTCTGTTGTTTCCTGACTTTTTAATGACTGCCATTCTAACTGGTGTGAGATGGCATCTCATTGTGGCTTTGATTTGCATTTCTCTAATGACCAGTGATGATGAGCTTTTTTTCATATGTTTGTTGGCTGCGTAAATGTCTTCCTTGGAGAAGTGTTTATTCATATCCTTCGCCCACTTTTTGATGGAGTTGTTTGGTTTTTTTCTTACAAATTTGTTTAAGTTCCTTGTAGATTCTGGATTTTAGCCCTTTGTCAGATGGAGAGATTGCAAAAATATTCTCCCATTCTATAGGTTGCCTGTTCACTCTGATGACTTGCTGTGCAGAAGCTCTTTAGTTTAATTAGATCCCATTTGTGAATTTTGGCTTTTGCTGCCATTGCTTTCAGTGTTTCAGTCATGAAGTCTTTGTCCATGCCTATGTCCTGAATGGTATTGCCTAGGTTTTCTTCTAGGGTTTTTATGGTTTTAGGTCTTATGTTTAAGTATTTAATTCATCTGGAGTTAATTTTTGTATAAGGTGTAAGGAAGGGTTCCACTTTCAGTTTTCTGCATATGGCTAGCCAGTTACCCCAACACCATTTATTAAATAGGGAATCCTTTCCCCATTGCTTGTTTTTGTCTGGTTTGTCAAAGATCAGATGGTTGTAGATGTGTAGAGTTATTTCTGAGGCCTCTGTTCTGTTCCATTGGTCTATATATCTGTGTTGGTACCAGTACCATGCTGTTTTGGTTACTGTAGCCTTGTAGTATAGTTTGAAGTCAGGTAGCATGATGCCTCCCACTTTGTTCTTTTTGTTTAGGATTGTCTTGGGTATATGGGCTATATTTTGGTTCCACATGAAATTTAAAATAGTTTTTTTCTAATTCTGTGAAGAAAGTCAATAGTAGCATGATGGGTGTAGCATTGAATTTATAAATTACTTTGGGCAGTATGGCTGTTTTCACGATATTGATTCTTCCTATTCATGAGCATGGAATGTTTTTCCATTTGTTTGTGTGCTCTCTTATTTCCTTGAGCAGTGGTTTGTAGCTCTCCTTGAAGAGGTCCTTCACATCCCTTATAAGTTTTATTCCTGGGTATTTTATTCTCTTTGTAGCAATTGAGAATGAGAATTCTCTCATGATTTGGCTCTCTGTTTGTCTATTATTGGTGTATAGGAATGTTTGTGATTTCTGCACATTGATTTTGTATCCTGAGACTTTGCTGAAGCTGCTTATTGGCTTAAGGAGATTTGGGGTTGAGATGTCGGGGTTTTCTTTTTTTTCTTTTTCTTTTTTTTTTTCTTTTTTTTTTGAGATGGAATCTTGCTCTGTCACTTAGGCTGAAGTGCAAGTGCAGTGGTGCGATCTTGGCTCACTGCAAGCTCTGCCTCCTGGGTTCATGCCAGTCTCCTGCCTCAGCCTCCCAAGTAGCTGAGACTACAGGTGCCCGCCACCATGCCTGGCTAGTTTGTTTGTATTTTCTTTAGTAGAGATGGGGTTTCACTGTGTTAGCCAAGATGGTCTCGATCTCCTGACCTCGTGATCCACCCATCTTGGCCTCCCAAAGTGCTGGGATTACAGGTGTGAGCCACCTCGCCTGGCTGACGATGGGGTTTTCTAAATAAACAATCATGTCATCTGCAAACAGAGACAATTTGACTTCCTCTCTTCCTGTTTGAATACTATTTATTTCTGGAATTCTCTTGCCTGATTTCCCTAGCCAGAACTTCCAATACTATGTTGAACAGGAGTGGTGAGGGAGGGCTTCCTTGTCTTGTGCTGGTTTTCAAGGGGAATGCTTCCAGTTTTTGCCCATTCAGTATGATATTGGTTGTGGGTTTGTCATAAATAGTTCTTATCATTTTGAGATGTGTTACCTCAATACCTAGTTTATTGAGAGTTTTTAGCATGAAGGGCTGTTGAATTTTGTCGAAGACCTTTTCTGCATCTATTGAGATAATTATGTGGCTTTTGTCATTGATTCTGTTTACATGATGATTACGTTTATTGATCTATGTATGCTGAACCAGTCTTGCATCCCAGGGGTGAAGCTGACTTGATCATTATGGATAAACTTATTGATGTGCTGCTGGATTCGGTTTGCCAGTATTTTATTTAGGATTTTTGCAGTGTTCATCAGAGATATTGGCCTGAAATTTTCTTTCTTTGTTGTGTCTCCACCTGATTTTGGTATCAGGATGGTGCTGGCCTCATAAAATGACTTAGGGAGGATTCCCTATTTTTCTATTGTTTGGAATAGTTTCAGAAGGAGTGGTACCAGTCCCTCCTTGTACCTCTGGTAGAATTTGGCTGTGAATCCATGTGGTCCTGAACTTTTTTTGGTTGGTAGGCTATTAATTACTACCTCAATTTCAGAACTTGTTATTGGTCTCTTCAGGGATTCGGCTTCTTCCTAGTTTATTCTTGGGAGGGTGTATGTGTCCAGGGATTTATCCATTGCTTCTAGATTTTCTAGTTTATTTGTGTAGAGGTGTTTATAGTATTCTCTGATGGTAGTTTGCATTTCTGTGGGCTAAGTGATGGTATCCCCTTCACCATTTTTTATTGTGTCTATTTGATTCTTCTCTCTTTTCTTCTTTATTAGTCTGGATAGTGGTCTATTTTGTTAATATTTTCAAAAAGCAGCTCCTGGATTCATTGATGTTTTTGAAGGGTTTTTCGTGTCTCTGTCTCCTTCAGTTTTGCTCTGATCTTAGTTGTTTCTTGTCTTCTGCTAGCTTTTGATTTTGTTTGCTCTGGTTTCTCTATTTCTTTTAATTGTGATGTTAGGGTGTCGATTTTAGATCTTTCCCACTTTGTCCTGTGGGCATTTAGCACTATAAATTTCCCTTTAAACACTGCTTATCTGTGTCCCAGAGATTCTGTTGTGTTGTGTCTTTGTTCTCATTGATTTCAAATAACTTATTTATTTCAGCCTTAATTTCATTATTTACCCAGTAGTCATTCAGGAGCCAGTTGTTCAGTTTCCATGTAGTTGTACGGTTTTGAGTGAGTTTCTTAATCCTGAGTTCTAATTTGATTGCACTGTGGTTTGAGAAACTGTTTGTTATGATTGCCATGATTTTGCATTTGCTGAGGAGTGTTTTACTTCCAATTATGTGGTCAGTTTTAGAATAAGTGCGATGTGGTGCTGAGAAGAATGTACGTTTTGTTGATTTGGGGTGGAGAGTTCTGTAGAGGTCTGTAAGTTCTGCTTGGTCCAGAGCTGAGTTCAAGTCCTGAATATCCTTGTTAATTTTCTGTCTCATTGATCTGTATAACATTGCCAGTGGGGTGTTAAAATCTCCCACTGTAGTTGTGTGGGAGTCTATGTCTCTCTGTAGGTCTCAAAGAATTTGCTTTATGAATCTGGGTGCTCCTGTATTGGGTACATATATAATTAGGATAGTTAGCTCTTGTTGCATTGATTCCGTTACCATTATGTAGTGCCCTTCTTTGTCTTTTTGGAGCTTTGTTGGTGTAAAGTCTGTTTTATCAGAGACTAGGATTGCAATCCCTGATTTTTTTTTTTTTTTTTTTTTTTTTTTTTTTTTTTTTTTTGCTTTCCATTTGATTGGTAAATATTCCTCCGTCCCTTTATTTTGAGCCTATGTGTGTCTTTGTACGTGAGATGGGTCTCCTGAATATAGCACACCAATGGGTCTTGACTCTTTATCCAATTTTCCAGTCTGTGTCTTTTAATTGGGACATTTGGCCCATTTACATTTAAGGTTAATATTGTTATGTGTGAATTTGATCCTGTCATTATGATGCTAGCTGTATTTTGCCTGTTAGTTGATACAGTTTCTTCCTAGTGTCTTTACAATTTGGTATGTTTTTGCAGTGGCTGGTACTAGTTTTTCCTTTCCATGTTTAGTGTGTCCTTCAGGAGCTCTTGCAAGGCTGGCCTGGTGGTGACAAAATCTCTCAGCATTTGCTTGCCTGTAAAGGATTTTATTTCTCCTTCGCTTATGAAGCTTAGTTTGGCTGAATATGAAATTCTGGGTTGAAAATTCTTTTCTTTAAGAATGTTGAATATTGGCCCCACTTTCTTCTGGCTTGTAGGGTTTCTGCCAAGAGATCCGCTGTTAGTCTTAAATGTTCCCTCTAAATACTTTTAGAACCACATAAGATATTGTTACAATTTTTGCTTCAACCATCGAACATAATCTAGAATCTTCAAAAGATTTCTATTGTATGTACCTATATTTTTGTTTGTGTTCCTTCTTTTTTTTCTCCTTTTCTAAAATTCCTTCTCTTATCATGTCTTTTCTTTTTAGAGAATTTCTTTTAGTCATTCTTTAGGATAGGTCTGCTGGCCATAAATTATCTTAATTTTTCTTCCTAGGAATATCTTGCCTTCACCTTTGTTCCTAAATGGTGTTTTCACTAGATAGAGAATTCTGGGTTGTCAGTTTTGTTTTTTAGCATTTTTTAAAAATGTGACTTTTTTAATGGCCTCTGTGATTTCTAATGAGAATTTCATTATTATTCTAATTGTTTCCCCCTATAACTAAGATGTTGTTTCTGTCTTACTGCTTTCAAGACTTGTTCTTTGCCTTTGGATTTTAGAACTCTATGAAGTATCTTCATGTGGATTTCCTTATGTTTATCTTCTTTCAGGTTCACATAGGTTCTTCAATCCAAGAGTTATGTCTCTTATCAAAATTTGGAAATTATCAGGTGTGTAAACACATGCTTGCCATTTCAAGATGAATACCCAGTTCTGTGAGGATTCATGTCGTTGCTTCAGTACAACACAGATTTACTCTAAGTCATGCTGCAGCTGATCATTCTTGTGTCTCATTACTGCCTACTCACTGGGTATCATCCTGGACTTGCTCTTTATATGTGAAGCAGATTCCTGAATTCTCATTCTTTTCCACTGTGTGAAGGAAAATTGTAAAATGCTTGTTACCTGAATTTTCAAATTCAGTCCAGAAAAAAAAATTTAGTAAGGGTTAATATTAAACTAATTTATTGGCATCTACAATCTGGTAGATGACATCATATTGCATGTCAGACAGTTATTAACTAGTTTCTTATAGATATTGTCATTATTTTAAAAATACTTAGAGAAATAGTATTTGCCAGGCACTGAGGATATAGTGGTAAACAGTTCTTATCCTTGGGTATTGCATACCAAACTGTACCTTGAATGTTAATATCAGCACATGCCTTTTATAGGGATGACTAAACTTCACAGCTTGGTCTACATAATTACACTCCAACCTAGGTGCAGAAGTCGGGATAATTTTAAGCAACTCAGTAAGAAATTCTTGAGGAGCTAAATACAGGTGTGCATGACTCTTTCACTGAGGAAACTAACAATTTTGGAGTCACAGCTTATAACATGTTACATTCAAGTTTTGCCATGAAAGACCTCCTCTTCACTGTTCCTACCTAATCACAGGCTTCTTCACAAGGCTTTCACTGAATGTGGCATGCCATATACCATGTATAGTACATTTTGATTACCAGATACCAGAATTGAGGGTAGATGTTGTGAACCCTTAAATTTGCTTAGAGTTGAATTTATCAGTTAATGAAAGTTCTGAGGTGTGTTAGTTTTCTATAATGAATTACTACAAATTTAGTGGCTTAAAATAACATACCTCTGGAGGTCAGAAGTCAAAATGGATCTCACTGTGCTAAAATCAAGATGTCAGCAGGCTGCCTTATTCTCTGAAGGCTCTTGAAGAGTCTGTTTTCTTGCCTTTTCCAGCTTCTGGAGGTTTCCTTCATCCCTTGGCTCATGCCCCCTTCCTCCATATTCAAAATCAGTAAGGACCAGTTGAGTCTTTTTCACAGTATCTTTTTATTACATTGGACCCACATGTGTAATTAAGGATAATCTTTATATTACAGATATCTGATTAACTACCTTAATTCCCACTTTCTTTCTTATCCCGTTTTCTTCCTCATGGCTACTTCATGAAGTGAGATAAGACTTAATGTGTTTTGAAGCTTTATGGATGAGGAGACTGAGACAAAGAGGATTTAAGTCATTTGCCCACCTGGAGGTATAGCAAAAATACTTCTAAAATTTAGTAAAAGTCCCATGCTTTTTTTTTTGAAAGCTCACTGAATGAAAACATAATATTTTTATGTAAAAATATTAACATTAAGTTTTTAAGGAAAGGATTTTGTAAGATACAAACACTTTGAATAGAACTGAGCTGTAATAATTGATCTTTTAAATGGCCTCAAAGCAGGGAGGGGATGGGGCAACTATTAAACACCATATATCTGAACTTGGACTTCTTTTAGTAGTTTAAGATTTGTTGACCAATCAGGTTTAAAACTGAAGATGTAAATTTCAGAATTTTTCAAAATTTTCAGTTGTATCTCCTTTACTGTCAAATGTTTTGTATATATGTCATATACACCTTAAAACTCTTTAATCATTTACTTCCCTGAGGGAACATATCAATATACTAGGCCAAATTTGGTAGGAAATACTGATATTTATGAGGAATAAGCTAAAATAAATTGTCTCTATTTAAGCCCAGGATATGTTTACATTGTGATGTACCAGATATAAATACATGGGTACATACTGTCTGTGTGTGAATTGCCAGAGGAAACAGTTGGTGTTTGACATTGAGCTGTACTCTGTAACTAAGTGCACATCACTGATATATATCATGCCATTATTCCACTTCTGAGGTCTGCTTTTTTTAAAAAAGGTCTGCTAGAATGTAAGAATTACAGAAACTAGAAAAAAGAAATCACTAAAAATTTCAAATTTCGTTTTGATCTAGAGTAGACCCAGGAATCTATAAGGCCTGAGAAGCCTAGATCTGGTTCAGTAGGTACCTCAAAAAACCAGCACAAACTTTTGTAGCTTCTGTAAAGAAGAGGTGATCAAAGAGTAAGTCAAATACCCAGCACTTCTGTGAACCCCAAAATGTATACCCGGTTGACCTTATGAATCTAGAACAAGAACAGAGCATAGGATAAACTTTCTCCCAGCCCAAGTAATTTAAATGAAAACAAACTTCCCATTATGTGAACATAATGCAGAGTACATGTGGGAAGAAAAATGATTTTATGCCTGGATTTCAGCATATGAAACTTATTCTTGAAATAATGTTTATAATAGATCATAAACTTCTCTTGCTCATTTTGGCCAAGACAGCCCATAGGCCGATTTAGAACAGTGATGTGTTTCTTGATGAATATATTCTTACTTTCTCTGCTCATGTTACTGATAGAAATGACAAAAATCTTAGTAGTTGACTGAGTCAGAATTTTCATTCTATATCTGGGTGTTTCTCAGTGCCAGACTCAAGAATGAGGTGGAATGGGGTAGATTATTGTGCTATTTTCTGTACTGTAGCAGTTTTGTGGCAAGAGGTTTTAAATCTCTAAGGTTGTCGAAGTGGAAAGTTTCACCAGAAATGAATTAACATCAAAGAAAAACATGAGTACCTGTATTTGGATGTTTTACCACATACCCAAGACAGACAGTGGACTATAAACCTTTCATTTATTGGACCAATTGGGCTCCATCTGTAGACCAGCATGTTGTTTCAGTGTCTGAGACAAACCGCAAGGGATAGCCATACTTTTTGAATGTTGTTTTTCATTTTAACCTGTGTGTTTTCTGTGGTAAGGTTGGATGAGAAAACTCTTAACTCATTGTGGTATATCCAGATATGTACCAGTGGGTGGCAGTAGATATGGCAGAGTTCTAAATAATGTAGCTACTTATAATGGATGACGTCTAAAAGAAGTTTACTAATAGGCCTTTTTTGCTTGTTTGTTTTAAATTACAACTGTTTCGCACATTTTCCCAATTTTAGCTGAGATATTTAAAGGTGATTTAAAAAAAATAATGAGAGCAAATACATATATAATGCTTCTTATATACTAAGCACTATTTTAAGTGTTTTACTTATATTAACTGAAAGCCCAACACATTTGATTGTTGTTTAGGTATTTGAGCTAATATAGTCATATTGTTATGCCTTTATTCTATTTTTCTTTACTAGTACAATAAAATAGGAAAAACGTTTGCTGGCAAATGTTGTATTAAGCTGAGAAACTGTCATTCATTGAAACAGATTTTGTGCTGCTGTTTGATTTTGTGAAATCTTCTGTATGCTGTATATTGAATATATCTTGCTGAAACAACTGTCTTCTTAAGTGTCTAGGTGTTTGCTTTCCATCATAGCCATATTTTTAGATGCTGTCTTCGAAAACTGAGGAATTTTAACATGGACAGTTGGTAACTGTAGATCTTCCCACAGATTGTCGATGTTACACAAGTGCTTTAATGAAGTTTTCTTTTGTTTCTGTTTGGAGAGGCATTAGAAAATACATAGGCATTGGAATACTGTGTCATTTCAATACAAATCTTGAGAGTCAAAGCACAGCAGTCACTTTTGTGTAAAGAAAAAAAAAAGTACTGGACCCTGGTCCAATTCAAAAGCTCTGGGCTCAGATTGATGCACCATTAACTAGCTATGTGACATTGACAGAGACATTTGATCTCCGAACTCAGTCCTCCACTGTGTAACCCCGGGACACTAGATTAGATCAGTAGCTTTCAGTCAGGATAATTTGGAGCTTTGCGGCTTCACCATGCCACCACAGGGGTCTACCTAAGGATAGGAAGGAGCTTGGCAGGCTGGCCCCCAGGCCCTCCACTTCGGTTTCCTTGAAAGCAGCTCCTTCTCGACTTTTTAAATTACCTATTTATAATTTACATTAGAAAGTATATATGATTTCACTTATAAGATAGAATTGTACTTCTTTAGGGGAAAAAGAAGGAACCCTACGATTAGATTATTTCTGTGTTCTCTTGTTTCTAAAATGCCAATAATTCCAATAACTGGGTAGCTAAGGAAGAAAAAGAGAAACTGACCATTATCTTTGACATGTAGCTAATGTCTTGAGTATCTGGAATGGAATGGTAGAAGGCTAAGTCTGTCATTTATAGGCTCGTAAGGGTTGTATGTGCTGCTTTGTTTGATGAATTTCATTATATGAAATTATATGACTGCCACTCACAAGTAGAAATAGCATAAATTTACTTTTTAATAAAATATTGAATTATTTTGAGAATTTGCATTATCTACTGTGTTTGGTAAATTCCGGGACACATAGAATAACGCTGGACAGGAGCACTGAATTACAGTAAGTTACAAGAGCCATGCTTTTCTCTAAACTGCAATCAGTAACTCAACATATTCTGCTGCCAATGTTACTCTGTCCAGTGTTGTTGTTATAAATGTTGCTGTGTCAGAAGCCCCTGTTTCTATAACTTTCTCTCCATTATCAACTGGGCTGAGTTATAATATGGATGAGACATTTTATAGGAATGGTTAAAGAAAAAAATAGTCATTTCCCAGTTTGATCTTCATTCTTCCTAGGAAGGTTCAAGTTACTAGATGGGTGAGTTGCTCATACACACCTGGACATGACTCACCTTTTAAAAATAAACAAACAATCTATCTGCTTCTTGGTTACCAGAAACCAAAATCAACACTACAAAGTGTCAAACCTCCTTTAACAGCCAGATCACTGGTTGCAAAGACTGCAGAGGAAGAGATATAAAAGTATCTTAGCCAAAAACATGGTTGTGATATATTAACCCTAAGTGTGCCAGAGAAATGTAAAGCAGAAACAAGAGAAAACAGGACAGCTGGATTATCCAATTCTCATTCATGATGTTCTGCTTTTTTATATGGCTTTTTCTTCCTCTAATGACTTTATGTCATAATAAGTGAGTATCAGCTCATTTAAAAAATTGGGGCCAGGTGCGGTGGCTCATGCCTGTAATCCCAGCACTTTGGGAGGCCGAGGCGGGCAGATCACAAGGTCAGGAGATCGAGACCATCATGGCTAACACGGTGAAACCCTGTCTCTACTAAAAATACAAAAAATTAGCCGGGCATGGTGGTGGGCGCCTGTAGTCCCAGCTACTCAGGAGGCTGAGGTCAGAGAATGATGTGAACCTGGGAGGTGGAGATTGCAGTGAGCCGAGATTGCACCACTGCACTCCAGCCTGGGCGACAGAGCAAGACTCTGTCTCAAAAAAAAAAAAAAAAAAAAAAAAAGGAAAAAGGAACCAATCCGAGGAAAATACACAGGACTGCTGTCCTTTTTACCAAAGATCTTTCATTAACTAGTGTGGATGGAAGCAAATTTCACCACAGCAACTTGCATGGTAGTTGAGTTGCTATTTGTATGGAACAGCAAACCAGAGAATAATAAAAGAAAACACGAACATGTCAGTGGTGAGCAAGGGAGCAGAGCAGCCATTCAGCTCTTTCCATGCTGATAAGAAAAAACAACAAGATTGTTCATTATAATGAGGGATACTAATCACACTCAGTTATCACAGTATTAACTCTCTAGAGGTCTCACCTATATTCTCTCGTGTTTTGTCTGTTTGCAGTAGAGTGGTGCTTCTCAGCAATGCCCAGTAGCCATATTTCATCAGCACAGGTTAATAACCCTGTTCATCATTCCAAATGCATGTGCTTGAACAATGCACCTAACAAGTGAGCAGTGGCATACAACAGTGGTGTAGGTGGAGTGAGCAATTTTGGGGATATAAGTTAAATATCAAACATAGAAAGACAGTAATTAAGGAGAACATGGATGTAAAATATGGATGGGCCAGAGGCAGTGGCTCACACCTGTAATCTCGGCACTTTGGGAGGCCGAGGCGGGCGGATCACTTGAGATCAGGAGTTCAAGACCAGCCCATCCAACATGGTGAAACCCCGTCTCTACTAAAAATATAAAAAGTAGCAAAGCGTGCTGGCTGTGGTGCCTGTAATCCCAGCTACTCAGGAGGCTGAGGCAGGAGAATCACTTGAACCCAGGAGGTGGAGGTTGAAGTAAGCAGAGATTACGCCACTGTACTCCAGCCTGGGCATCAGAGGAGACACTATCTGAAGAAAGAAAAAAAAAAAAAAAGTCATGGACGCCCTGATTGTTGACTTGACATCAGAGAACTTTTAAAGCAGGTCAGAAGAATACAGACAAGTGTGTATTTTATTTTTAAGTCAGTATGAAGAAGGGTGCAATTAAGTATTGAGAGGTACAAATGAGAGCATGATTAAACAGAGCAGGATGATAGAAGAGCAAAGCTCTGAAAGTGGCTTTGTACTAACTAGGTGATCTCAGCCAAACCACCTGCATTTCTTTGAGTCTCATGTCTTCATTTATTTGTTGTAGGATGAAACATTTTAAGGTGGACTGGAAAGTTCTTCTCAACTCTTAAGTTCTCTAGGCTTCTGAATAGAGATAAGAAGGTTCAATACAACCACATCCCTAGAGACTTTAAAAAATGGCAGTAATCCAACAAAAGCTAATTTAAGAAAACGAATAGAAGAAGAATTATGTATTGGAAGTCCAGGAGGTTTGGGGTCTTCAGTTGACGGTGGATGTAGTCCTCAAGCAATTCTGTTTCTTGGTTCTCATTTCTTCTTTGCCGGCCTCATTGCCTAATAAGTTTCTTCAACATAGTAGAAAATACAGACTTCGAAACGCCAGGCTAATATAAGCTGTGGCTTCAGAAGGAAAAAATTTCTCTCCGGGCATCCATATTAATCCTCTAAAAGGACACCTCTGGTATTGCTTAGCTCATATGTTCAGGGAGATAAGATGCTCTGACTTGCTAACCTGGGCCATGACCTACTTTTGCAGCAGGAAAGGTTAGTTAGACCTCTTGACCAAAAGTTTCATGGAAATCACATGGAAGAGAAAAACAGGAGTTCTCAAAGGGAAGATATGTGGCACAAACTACAAAAAAAAAAAAAAAAAAACCCAAAACAGGTGTCTGCTTATACCCTTTATACAAGATGGTCAGTCAGGGAGAATATTTATATAAAATTTAAAATGCCAATTCTAGGAATTCTTTGGTTGTTTTTATTCAGCTATCCCAAATCAAGCATTGTCATTGGCATCAGATTTGTTGGAAGAGTAGTATGACCCGTATGTATTTGGAGAAAACTGAGAACATAATTTTTAAGTTCCTATAATTTTATGAAGTTCTGTGAGTAGACTGGACTTCTTTCCATCTATATTTTATCAGATGAGTGAGTTGTGTTTGGCTGCATAAAAGATCTGATACTCATTATTGATCCAGTAAGTTTTATCTAAGGTGTTTGGAGTTGCCATACTAAGTTGACTCTGGAGAAACAAGATTAGTTTTTTTTTTTGTGATTGATGAACCCCACTATATATTACTCCCGTTACACTGCACCATTAACCAATGTAATTCATTACAAAGGGCTCAGCTCTGAGAACCTCCTAATATCCAGAAATAATGGAACTAAGTAGCCACATCCTCATAGG
The DNA here is from genome assembly GCF_007565055.1 of Rhinopithecus roxellana. Lineage (NCBI taxonomy): Eukaryota > Metazoa > Chordata > Mammalia > Primates > Cercopithecidae > Rhinopithecus > Rhinopithecus roxellana. The sequence goes on along the minus strand of NC_044553.1, from coordinate 138,779,769 downwards.
AACACAGCAGTGATCTTATATCTCACAAATATTGAAGAGAGTTGGGGTAAGGACACAGTTTACTGAAACCAGGTGGTGTAGAAATCTGTTGTGTTGGCCTGCCTGATGTCCGTTGTTCCTTCTCCTGTTACAGAACCCTAATTTTGCATTTGGAAACTATTCTTTCTATTCTTAGTCCACTCCTTTTGGGATTATCAGTGAAAGTACTCCATACTTTCCCCTAGCCAAGCAGTAGGCAAGAGATCTAAGCTAGGCTCAGTAGCTGTTCTCTTTATGCACTTTCATCTTGAGTAGAATGACATAAAGTTTAGAGGAACCCAGAATAAAGTGCTCATTAGCTCATCAGCTCATCCTACCCACATCTCGACCCAGCCAGACCTGCTGTAGTTGTTACTCCCTTCAGATTTGGGATCCTCTTTTCCAGTGTATCTATTTGTTACCTTCTAATAACTTCTTTTTTTTTTTTTTTTTTTTTTGAGACGGAGTCTCGCTCTGTCGCCCAGGCTGGAGTGCAGTGGCCGGATCTCAGCTCACTGCAAGCTCCGCCTCCCGGGTTTACGCCATTCTCTCGCCTCAGCCTCCCAAGTAGCTGGGACTACAGGCGCCCGCCATCTCGCCCGGCTAATTTTTTGTATTTTTTTTTTAGTAGAGACGGGGTTTCACCGGGTTAGCCAGGATGGTCTCGATCTCCTGACCTCGTGATCCGCCCGTCTCGGCCTCCCAAAGTGCTGGGATTACAGGCTTGAGCCACCGCGCCTGGCCCCCTTCTAATAACTTCTAAGTACATGTTATTCAGTTAGCAACTCATTGCTATCAGATGGCAAGTACCAGGTGCCAAACCACTCCAGAATTCCATTTATTTAGCTCCTGGTTCTGTGAGTTAGAGTTGACACTGGGCTCAGCTGTTTCCATCTCAGTCATCTGTAGTCATCCTGAGATTGACTGGGCAACTCTGCTTCTGGGCATTTGCTGGCTGGCAGCTGGGGCAACCTGCAGGGTGACAGAGGTGGGAAGAGTCCTAGACCATGTGTCTTTTGTCATCTAGCAGATTGGCCTGGGCCTATTCAGATGTCAGTGACAGGGTTCCAAGTGAAAAAGTGAAAATGTGTGAGGTCTCTTAAAGCCTCAGTCCAGACTGAAACAGAGTTACCTCAGCTATATTGTACTCACCAAATCAAGTCGGGAGGCCAGCCCAGATGCAAGAAGTGAAGCAGATGTGCATGGCCTCTTGATGGAAGTAGCTACAAAACCACAATGCAAATGAGTGAGGGTGCAGGAAGAGGAATGATTGAGGGCACTTAAACATTCTTCCATACCCCAAGTTGGTTTCTGCATCTTATAGCCAAAGAACCTGATATGCCAATCAAAACCCCTTTAAAAATACACCCTAAAACACTGGCCTGCTCTTTTTACTTTTTGATGTACCTGATTATGGGAGGTTTTGGGAGCAAAGTCAGTTCCTCTACAGCATACAAAATAGAAACAATCTCTTATCCTTAATCCTAGCATGTTGTGTGTTCAGGAGATTGCTTACCTCTCGTCTGTAACCCTCTTAGCTGTGCAGCCTCAAAGGATCATTACTGTCAGTTCTGTCATCTGCCAGGTCTCCTGAAATTTTGGTGTATTGCCTGCCCAGTTACAACACACCAGCATGACTTTGTCACTTTACTATATGACTGTTTCCTGCTATATCTAGTATAGCACTTGCTAAAACATTTGAGTTTGCCTTTCTGGGATACATATTAGGCTTCTCTAACTTATATTTTCCTTTTATGTAACAGCCTCTTGGTAAGCTATATCAAAGAGAGAGTAAGGCAAATATTCATATTAATATACACTGCTGTAGGTGTTTCTTGCCAGTTTTCATCCAAGTTCTGACTCAACCTAGTCCTCTTTAGGTTTGTGAGATATAATAAGATCATAGCACAGGGTGGTATAGCTGCAGGCAGAAAATATGTTGTCTTAATAGCAAGTTCATAAATTAATGTAGGGCACTGAGACACCGTGGCTGTATACATGCATTAAGACAGAGCTCTCTTCAGTTGACGACCTTCCCTTCCAACCACTAATTTCTCTGGGATGGTGCCAAACTCTTAGTCAAATGTAGCTTCAATGCATCCCACCCTCTCAATGGGAAACAATAATTAATAAGACTTTATGGATGAGGTGGTGTTCCACTTCCATTAATAACACTTATTATTCCAGGGTGTTTTAATTTGGTTATAAAAAATTGACTCTAGGGGTGGAACTTGGCTTGGGAGCTTATTTTAAGGGCAAATGGTTTGTTTCTAATTTTTCTTTCAAAAGAAAAAGGCTTTTCTTTTTTTCTAAAGGAAATTTTATGTAGCATTTAGTTATATAAGCATGAGACCAAAATTCCTAAAATATTGGTATGATTACAGATTTTTAATTGATTTAATATTGTCCTTGGGTATGTCAGGTAAAGCTGAGACATGTCCCAGGGCTTCTCAGCTAGCTTAGAGTTGGCAGGCTCCAGCGCTCTGCATGTCATCAGTTGGGATCAGAGGGTGTTTCTTTTACATTGCTTCTCACACTTAAACATCAAATTCTCTTCTCAGGCAACAGTTTATACAAGCTAATGGCTGAACTGCATTTAATGATAAGAGGCAACTCATTTTTACACTGTATTTTGATGGGTATTTTGCTTTCTCATTACAGATCTACTGGAAGAGACCCAAAGAAAAGATGAAGAAATGGGATCTCTGCAGGTAAATTCTTAAATAGGGCAAGAATCCTTGGTATGAAAACATTTGTGTTTTGCTCTTTTATCCTTTATTGTTGTCACATTCATGCTGGTATAGCAAATGGGGTGACAAGGACAATGTCAGAACTATAAAGTTGGGATTTGCTTCCTTTAGAAGTCTCTGAGAGCAGTGATCTAAAGCAGGAAGCCAAATCAGCATCTATGCTACTTTTGATAGGAAATTTTATTCCTTGGTATAGCATAACAGGAACTGCAGCATTGGGAAATGAAGACAGTATGCCTTCATAGTCATTTCCCTCAAAACAGGACTGATGAATGAGGATGAATTCATGGAATCTACATTTTCAAGTGAAAGTCAAAAGTATTCTGACCCCATGGGTGTCATCTACCAATGACCAACCAATTAACACATAAATAGAGCTTAAGATTGCCTTATACAGCCTCTCAATTTTTCAGTAGAGGTTTATTCACATTTCTTGGGCTGGAAAATTGTGTCAGAAAGATTCCACTCGAATTTTAATTGACACTTCCGTGAGCAATGGATGTTAAGTTGACATCTGACAGAAGTTCTCTCTTCCTTTCACATTGGGCTAACTTACAAATGGCTAACTCAAGTGTCTGTCTTTATTAGGGGGAACATGATCAGTTATATTCCCATGACAGAACCAATTCAGTTAATGTCACGTTGGGGATTAAGAACAGTAGATACTTTGGACATTTAGAGTTCTTCATTGGCCTGGAGCTACAAGGCAAGACTGGAGAGTGATGTAATGAGCTGGTTTGAGTGCTTTAAGGGTAAAGATTTTTGCTTTTGGCAAATGAAAGATAGGCCACATAAAGTCCAAAGAGCAAGGGAAATGTTCTGTGAGTGGGGATTCTTCTACTTGATGGTATATCCATTAAGAGAAAATTATATAATTGATCTGAAAATGCAGAGGAAGCATAGTTTATACATCTAATAAAAATGGTACATGTTAGCTGCGGTTTTGTACAGATTAGATTATTTTAACATCTTATACTATATTCAGGTATATATATATTAAAAAAAAAAAAGAGCATTGGTTAGTCCAGTCTGGGGCTAGGAAGAATCTCAAGTGTGTACTTGACCTGCCTATCTCTGTGAAACTAATATCACCAATGCTTGTTGTTACAAAAAACATAGCTCTTTGTACACTAAATGTGTATACTGAGAAAGTCTTTTTAGGCATTGTGGTTATGTGTTGTGTTTACCCAGAATAACATATATAAACATACTTATTGAGTGTATATCTGGCCTTTTGAAATGGCAGCACAAGTAATTTTTTCTTTCACAGTACAAATGTTGGAACTAGTATTCTCATTAAATTTAATAACCTATGTTTCTTCTCAAATGTTTATTAAATACTGGCAGCATTTTCTACTGAAATGTCCATCCAGTGCAATAGAATGCACCAGCCAACTAGCTATGGACATTTATAGTTGGAGAATGTGTAATATGATGTCCGAGAGCAGAAGAGTTAAATGTTGACACTTTGTAGTGGTAACTGGTGCCTGATACTAACACTCTATTACGAATAAAGAAGGAACTCTCGGAATGTACAAGAGTACAGAAGCATATCACAGAAAGCCTTTAATGTTAAAGGTTAGAGGAAAATCCTTGGAAAAGTGCCTATATTCCTGATTTCTATATTCACATATGAATATCAGAGATGATAGTTTGGAGAATACTATTCAAGTATATAGGCTGAAATCCTACAATGACACAATAGTACCTGGCTCTGTTTCTGATTCACTGGGTAACCTTGGATAACTCAATTAACTTTCCTGTGCCTATTTTCTCATCTGTAATAGAAAATCATAAAATTGTCTTCCGGAAGTGTTTAGTGTGGATTAGATGATCCCAGAAGGGAGAGCTAAATATTTAATTCCAATTTACAATGTTAACACATCCTCATGTATCCAAATTGGAGTCAATTTTATTTACTCATTATCATCTTATAATTATGTATAACAGACATTCTGCATTTTATGCTATTCTCATTAGGGGTAGGGGGTATTTTATTTAGCTCTAAACCCTTTCCAATTTCCTATAAATGAGGTACTCCATTTACTCATTGAACAAACACTTACTAAGCACCAATTCTGTGCACACCACCGTGCTAGGTGCTAGGGATACAAAGGCAAGCTGTGTATACTGGATGGCTTCTTGCCCTCTATATTACGATTAGTGAAGACTATAAAAATCAGTTTTTATAATAAAATGCTCAAAAATCATATTAAAGGAAAAGTATAAGTGACTGTGGGAACATATCATAAGAACATCTGTCCTTGTTTGTCATAGGTAAGTGTACGTTGACAGAACTGAAAGGGAATTAAGTACAGTTGAGGTAGGTTAAACTGGAGTGGGGTGGCAATCCAAGTAGGCTTCCCAAAGAAAGCCAATGTTGGAATGATAACTAGGAGTTAGCTAGGCACGTTTACAGTGAAGATAAAAGTTTTCAGCGGTAGTAAAGAATAGGGGAAGGCCTAGGGTAAAAGAGCGCAGTTTCATGTCTAAGGAACTGAAAGTTCGGTATATTGGAATGTAGCATCTGAGAGAGGGGCAGCAAAACGAGAACTTTTTAAGTAAACGGAGGTCTAAAAGACCTTGTGGAGGAGTTTGGACTTTACCTTCAGTATATGAGAAATTGGAAAAGGGTTTGAAATAAGAGAACAATATGGTAAGTCTGCATTTTAAAGAGATACCTGGCTGTAACGTGAAAAATAATTAGAGGCAGGCAAGATTGAAACCAGGGAGACCAATTAAGCAGATGTTTGTGAGACTCTCGGCAAGAGATGATGGTGACCTGGATTGGGTGGCATCAGAGAGCATGAAGAGGAGTGGGTGACTTCTTACTATGTTTTAGAATATAAAGCCCATGGAACTTTGAGATTGGGTGTTAGGAAGTAAAAGGGAAGGAGTTAAGAATGATTCTTGGGTTTCTCAATTCAGCAGCATTACAGATAGTTGTGCTCGTCAGTGATATAGGAGGAAGCTGATCCGTTCAGTTTTTGATATTTTGAAATGTCCGGGAGGTGATGTTAAGGTTGGTTCATATGAGTCTGGAGCTCAGAAGGTGTTTGATCTGAACATGCAGAATTTGATGCCATCATATCTGTTGTCCATATCATAGGAATGATACTAAAAGTCACACAGTGAATGTGAACTCCCAGGGGAAGTATTTAGAATGAGGAGAAATGAAATCCTAGGCCAGAACCCTAGGAAACACCAACATTTAAACAACAGGCTAAGGATGAAAATCTTGCAAAGGAATCTAAGACATAAAGGAAATAATTTCAGGAACACATAGTGCTATGAAGTTTAGCAAAAGAATATTTCAAGGGGAAGATCATCAACAGAACTGAATAAATATTTGTTAAATTCTTGGATCCATTTAGCTATGGGGTTTAGGTTTCAAAACAAAAATTTACCTTTCAATGAACTGTAATTTCCTATCATACCTGTCAATCAGCTCTCACATCTTTCACTTTTCCGTATGTCCACTGCTTAGCACAGTGCCTCATCTTAGTAGGTACTCAGTAATTTTCTGTTTACTAAATAAACAAATGAATGCCACCCTACTGGTCTCTTATTTATATAGCTCCTATTCCTGGGTCTCCTCAATATCCACCCATTAAAAAACAACACCAATCCCTGTCTTGTCCTAGAGTTCATTTTTTGTTTAAATTTTTGAGGGAGAGACATCCAAATTCTGCCATTCCTGTACAGACACAGACACACACAAACACACACACACATACATGCAGGAGTAATTTCACATGAGTGGTAGTAAGCAGTGGAAAAGTATAAAACGACAGAGGGAGCGGAGCCGCAGGGAAGAGAGCATTTTCAATCTTAAGGGGAATCACAAACAATGAAGACAAACATGTTTGACAGTGATTTTTACAATACAGCTTGTAATTACCAAAATTCTTCATTGGAGCTTAACATTGTCTGGCTCCTTTTTGTGTGTGTGACATTCATTTGCAGTTACATTGTGTACTGCTCCTCTTAAAAACAAAGTATTGTCTTTGACTATAAATGTGTAGTGCAGTATCAGAGTTTTATTTGCATATTTTGAGCTACATTGAAACAAGCAAATCCCTTTTTCATTCCTCTCAAGATCAGCCGAAACTTTAAAATAGACACACAAGGTAATCCATTTTTCCTGATTTAGTTGAATTGTATTCAGTGACTTGACACCTTGCTGGTGATGGCTAATAGTGGTAGGTATTGCTGCTGTTTTGTGTTTTTATTTTTTTAAATACCAGTCTACCTGGTTCACCTTTCCCTAAAATGCAACACACATGGAGAGTTAGTATCATGCTTAGTTATGAAAGCTTCACAGTGGGTCTTATGACAGTCACTAAACAGACTCTCTGCAAAACTCATGTGCCTTTACTCATATGATAACTTACTGGTTATCTCTCTTTTCATTTTATTTGAAATGAGTCATTCAATAACTTCCAGTCATCTCTCTTCATTTTATTTGAAATGAGTTAAAACTAGATGACTATGAACATAATTTTTACTATTCATTTTCCTTTCATACTAAGCCATTGGTAGGTTGTTTTGTGTCAGCACAATATATAGATATTGTAAATTAAGGATAATAATAATACTGATTTCATAGGACTCTTGAGAGGATTAGCTACCATAAGAAATGTGAAAACTTTGGTGCCTAACAGGTCGTAATAAATATTAATTCTACACAGTGACTGTTTATACCTACTGTGTGTCAGACATGATGCTACATGCTTAGGGATAAAGCAATAAACGAGTCAAAGAAGGTCTCTGCCCCCATGGGGCTCCTCTTTCCCTCTTCGCCACCTTCTACCCTTGCCCTTTTCTTACCTTCCCCCTGCCATGGTCAACTCTGAAATTCAAATTCATATTTTTGTCAGATTATGCTGAAGGAAGTAGTATTATATCTTTGGCCAGCTGTTAAATATAATGAAAAATTGAAAAAAAAGTCATGATATGGCAATAATTAAATGGATTATTGGGCTACATGTGAATATCAATCTCATTATTTTAGGAGGAGAAAGGAAACATTTTAGTTGTAGAACCTGTAATCTAAATGTTGTCACAAGTATTTTTGGACACATTATTTGGTATCATTATTAGAAATTTTATTAGAAATGAACTAATCCTTAATTTTTAACAATGGGTTTACAGATTTTGTATATATATACATGTATATGAATATTTCATATAATATATAATAGATTTTGATTACAGATTTATATATGAGATTGTATTATGTAAATCTATAATAAAATATATAAAAATATATACAATCTTGAATATATATATTTAAGTGACTGATTTTTCTGAGACATTCCAGAAGCTCTGCCTGAAAGATATTAAATGTCATTAGTGCCATGCTGTTTTTCAGATAACCCATAATCATATTTAATTTCTCTATCAGTTGACTTTGAAAAATAGTCTGGAATCTCCCACTTGAAGGGTTTGATTTTCTTTTCAGTACTGTTTCTTTTTAGTACTGTGGAGGGACAGGTGTTAGATTTTGTTTTTGTGACCTCAGTAGTGCTTAGGCAAAAACATTTGAAATGAGCAGTAAGGAGAAGAGAATCTTTTCCCCAGCCATTATTTATTTCAGCTACTTATGGAGTAGCCTGTGGCAACACAGTGTTTCAAGGAAAAAAATAGAATATGCCTTCTTGGTTCTTTTGGAACAAACTTAATAAATATTAATATTAGGGTATTATAATATAAAGAATGCCAGTGTAGAGTTGTCAGGCACAACAGTTGGAGATAAACTGGGCAGGAAAAGCCACCAAATAATGTGACTGTCATTAGCAAATAAATTACCCTCCCAGAAGCTGGCAAGATAGTGCATGAACCTCTCAGTACCCAGTAGATGGCTAATCCCCCTGGTAAGGAAACCATGTGAGAAACTGGGCTATTGATCGACCCGCTGGATAATTTCTGTGCTTTTGCTGTCAGTCTTTTCTGCTAGACTACAGAATGCCCATAACCAGTACTTTTAGAGATTGCAGGTGGAAATGCAGGGTGGGGCAGCTGCAAGTCCCTTTTAGAGTTCCCTCAGAGTTGCTTTAGAAGCATGAGGGTGGCGGGGAACACTCTGCTCTCCCACTGGATCTCAGAAAGAACTGAAGTAATTCATTTCCCCAGAAATTCCCATTTTCTTGGGAGATACTAAAGTACATTTTTGGAAGTCTTGATTTGAATAAATTGATAAATTGGGATTAACTGTTTAAGGTTTCATTAAACTAGAAAGTAATACAGTCCCTACCCACTCCTAAGATGACTCGTAAGAGTTATGATAGAATTTTTATCTTTCGGGAAACCAAAATGTAATGCATACCCAGGTATTCTTCTGAAGGTGCATTCCTCAAAGCCTAGGCAAATAACTACATTTCTCTATGTCTTCTTCTGAAATGTGATTTAAAAATAATTGTTCTAAGCAATGGCATAAACAAAACAAGATTCAGTGTTGTGAGAATGGAAGGTTGGGCCACCCTTTGCCACTTTCAGGCAGAGGCGACTTAACAGCTCATTTAAATCTCTATTTTCTCCAAAGGTGAACAGACTTACCAAACCTTAAATTTGGTACAAAGTTCCACCGGAAAGAACACATTAGCAGTCTGCCTTGGAGTCAAACAGGGTCTCAGCCAATTAGATTTACACCCTTCAATTTACTGGGTCAAGAAGCCTCATGAGAGCAGGGACCCACTCTCAGGAAAATGGATTCCACTGAAATTTTAGTGATCATTAAACTCTGTCACTCTGTTTTATCTGAAATTTGCAACTTAATATTAACCCCAAATTTATGACAGTATAAAACTTAAAAACAGAATACCCTGTGAAAGAAGTATTCTTGTGCCTGAATATATCGAAGTTGATTGACTAGGTCATTTTCCTTTGAGAATAAAAGAAATATAAAAACGTGCCTGGTTCTGTTTATCCAGTGGGATGAAAAGCACAAGTCGCCAGGACTCAGCAGTCTCCTTGAATTAAGCTTCTAAAAAAGCTTCTTAAAAAACACACATCATTTGGAAACATTGTTAAAATGCAAAATCAAAGCATAGTCTTTGAGCTCAAAAGCCCAAATATTTCTCTGTGACAGAAAGTTTATTTTAAAAGTTCGCAGTAAAAAAGGCTGGGCGAGGTGGCTCATGCCTGTAATCCCAGCACTTTGAGAGGCCTAGGTGGGTAGATCACCTGAGGTCAGGAGTTCGAGACCAGCCTGACCAACATGATGAAACCCCATCTCTACTAAAAAAAAAAAAAAATACAAAAAATTAGTCAGGCGTGGTAGCCCATACCTATAATCCGAGCTACTCGGGAGGCTGAGCCAGGAGAATCGCTTGAACCTGAGAGGCGGAGGTTACAGTGAGCCGAGATCGCACCGTTGCATTCCAGCCTGGCCAACAGAGCAAAACAAACAAATAAACAAACAAACAAAGTGACCTGGGTGTGTTTTACAGAATTGGTAAATTCCTCCCACCGGGGGAAGATGATTGACGCATCTTCATACACTATCCCCTTTACAGTTGACTTTGGGAAAAGCAATGCTTCCAGAAAACATACCTTGGTTCAACTGTCAAGAGTCTGAGCTCTGGGCTTCATGGGCAGTGGGGCTTATGTAGATAGCAGCGTATGTTTTCTTTTTTTTTTTTTTTCCAAATCTCAACACAGTATGATGTTTCAGTCTTAAGTTTATCTGGGAGTTTTTGCCAGTCCCGAATCAGTGGGCACCCTGTAATTTGCGGCAATCTCATTTGTGTTGCAGAACATAAGCGATCACTTCAAGATCATTCCGCATAATATTTTACAGTACATTGCTTATACCTCTCACAGCACATCCCGAGACAGACCTCAAACTTTGGGCAAATAGCCATGTTAATCCATTTTATCGTCTATCTCTGGATAACAATGACATTGTGAAAAGCAGTATTCTAAGTAATGACTACAGCGTGCAACAGATTTGGAAAGAAATGCTCAGCGATAATACCTTTCTGGTTGAAACACATTTCCATTGACTCATGAAACAAATCTCTGAGATCCTAAGTACTAATAATACATGATTAAAAGACACTGTAGTTCTCACTTCTAAGGCTACCTCCCTGCCTAATCTCTAGCTGATTTTCCAGAATATACAGAAACACTGCAGAGGATTTCCCCAGTCTGGGATCTTGAAAACTCACTTATTTTATGCTTCAGTCTACTAACAAATACTTATTTAGCATTTGCTAACTCCCGTCAGGATTGTGCTAAATCAGCCCAAAGGGTGATGGTCTGTGTGTCAAAGGAGAGGGAAAAAGTCACACATGAAACCAAGCAATTCTTTGTGTCACACACTGTGGTAAAACTGCTAAATTTATGTAAATTATTACTCACAACAATCTTCCAAGGCCCATAACTACTATTCTAATTTTATGGATAATGTCGCCGAGACTCATAGCTTCCTCAGCCAGTAAGTGAGAGAACTAGTACTTGTTTTTGAACTTGCTTGACTTCTATTCTACTATACTTAACTCAAGAGCAATGAGAAACAGAATCTCTTCACCTTTTTTTGTTGTTGTTGCTGTTCTGATTGTTTAAGATCCTGGCCTCTTTTTCTTTCAATTTCTTCCATTTTTTTTTTCCTTCTTCAATTTCAGTTTTCAACCAAGTTCAAAATATTCTGGCAAAAATTAAAGGCAACATTAGAATGTTTCCATAAATTTTAAATTGTGCAAAAAGTGATAAAACTAAAATGAGCTGGAAAAATGACTAATAAGCATCTCCTCTTATAGTTTTTACTTTTATTAAAATCAGTTGATTATTTTACTTTTTAAAAATCGATTTTAAAGTGCATTCCTTTTCCAGAGTCTCTGCATTACACGTACTCTTCTAGATTTAATTTGTTAGAAGTTTAATATTTACTTTTAAATGTGTGAAGTCTTATTAGCATGTTAATAAATAACATGTAATGCCTGTTAGCAATATTTCTGTATTTGCCCATAAAGTAAAATAGAAAATAGTACCTACAAGAGATTCCATGCCTTTACTACATTCTGGTTGTAATGGAAATCCCTAGTTCTCATTTCACTGTGAGAAAAGAACTAATAAATTGGTCACGAATGAAACAGGGATTGAAGCACAGAGGCCATATATGGTCTCAGTGGCGAATCTCAACCCCTGCAGTCCAGATCCAAAAAAACGGGGACCAGCACAATATAGGTGTCATTTAGCTGCAGAATATTAGAGCTAATTAAGTTTAGGTCTTTGCTTTCCTCAATCCTTTCTTGTGCTGTTTCCCCAGTGGTATTGACTGCATGTGCTTCAGCTGCCCTGATGTCAGACCCAGAGTAAGTAAGGAGTTGCAACTTACTTAGAAAAGGCATATGGCAACAATATAATATCCCCTTTATTATATAGTAAAATAAATATAAAAATGTATACAAATAATTTTTTTATTTGGACATTAAATTTTATTGATACAGTATGTTTTATTACACTGTTACCTAATGTCTGTTAAAAATGAGGTTCTGGAAGTCTGTTTTGACATACTTGAAGGAAGAGGCTCCAGAGCAGTTACCCAGTGCATCCCCTAACCTCTACCATGCAAAACCACAAAATCACCCTGATGCTAATAAAAAAAAGAATTTATTGTCTCTTTGCTCTTAAAACCTCACTGTATGCATATGGTATTTCCATTAGTTCCATTTTGCTGAGCTGTTAAGTAGAAAAAATACACACACACACTCATGATTTTTAATTTGTTTTTGAGGTTAATATAGACTGTTTTGAGTCAGATGTAGATGGATTACAGACCAGCACCCCCTCCCCACCCTCCACGTTTAATCACAACGTGAACTTCAACACACTGAATATGTTTGAAGTCTATGTTCCTGACTTTAAATGAGTGAAATTAATGATATCCTCCTACTGGAAGTTTTTGTGAACATTAGAAGTAAGAACATATGGGTCAGGCACAGTGACTCACACCTGTAATCCCAGCACTTTGGGAGGCTAGGTGGGTGGATCTCCAGGTCAGGAGATCAAGACCATCCTGGCTAACATGGTAAAACCTCGTCTCTACTAAAATACCAAAAATTAGCCGGGCATGGTGACGCACATCTGTAGTCCCAGCTACTCTGGAGGCCGAGGCAGGGGAATCGCTTGAACCCAGGAAGCGGAGGTTGCAGTGAGCCAAGATGGTGCCACTGCACTCCAGCCTGGGTGACAGAGCAAGACTCCGTCTCAAAAAAACAAATAAATAAAAAATAAAAACATATGTTAAAAGTACCCAATGCAATTTTGGCAATTAAACTTGCAATAAATAGTTTTGATTTTTATGGTACTGGTAATATAAAGGGATGCTTTCATTAATAGGCATAACACATACCAGTGTCCCTTTTGTTCTTGAAATTAAGGAAACCCATTCCTGTCCCAGGATATTTGCATCTGCCTCTCTCGGTAATACTTTTCCTTTAGTTCTTTCAGTGGCTGGCTCGTTTCCATCCTTTAGGTTTCAGCTCAAATGTTACCTCTTCATAGGGATGTAAGCTGACCAACCTGTCTAGGTAATTTTATGTTATGCAATATTATTATTGCTTTAATTGTTTTCAACCAAATAAACATGTAAAGACCACTTTCAGATAATGGGCCTACCTGGACTTTGCTTACCTGCTTTAGAATGAACTGGCATAGGGAGAGTCTAATAAGAATAATTTTTTGAGTTTTTCCTCAAATAATAAATTTCTGTTGGTAGAATTTGAAATAATTTGGTAAATGGAAAGGAATTGTAGTTGTGAGTAATCAGACTTTTCTGATCTCCTACAACCACACTGTATCAGCTTCCCGTTATCCACAGGTAAGGTTGTGAGTGCTGAGAGTAGCTGTCGTTACCAGTGAAAACTGTCCAGGCAGAGCTATTAACAAACTCTCATCCAGTTTACTCCTTCATTTTATAGACTTTGGAATTTAGGATCACTTACTTCCAGGGATGATTTTGAAACCTATATAGTTGAAGATGCTTTGAGCTAAATCACTACTCTTTATTTACAGTCCTGAAAAGTAAAATGTTTTAAATTTAAAGTAATAATTTCCCTAAAATTTGTGACTTTAATTTGGGTAAGAATTATTTGGGGGACCATTTTAAAAGTACTACATCGTATCATTTTCTCTAAAGGCAGAAATTTAGAAATTTGTTTGAAATTATTATAGTCAAATTAGTGCTGTTTTTATAGCTATTATTGTTTATAACATTTTCAATTACTTTAAGATGACAGAGCTTTCCAAGTCTTTTTCATAACTCACATCTCTCTCAAACAGCCGAAGCTACTCTTTAAACTTCCACCTTGGGAAGATGCTAGTCAGACTGCAGTGAGAAATCAGAGTGAAGCTCAATTGGAAGAAAAAGCAGTTAAGTATTTCATAGGAATATTTAGGATATTTGGAACTGAATAGTTAACACACATCTGCTTTATTTTAGTGCATATAGGATAAGTCAGCCTTCATGTATGCTTCCCAGAAGTGCAGCTAAAAACTTAGTTGTTGGGTTTTTTTTCCCTCGTTGTTCTTAGAAAGAAGAGTGCACCATTGATTATCAGAGGGCAGATAATCTGAAGTTGCTTTAAATTATTTACTACATTTCCCTTCTTACCTGTGCGTGTGTGTTGGGAAATGGAGATTAATAATAGTTTTAATCTCAGTGAAACTGAATTAAATTAAGAAGCAAGAAAAAGCTACCCCATCTCAGCCATTGTGTTAGTTTAAGACTTTCTGCTTCGACGTTGATCATCCTCATCAGCGGTCCCTCTAGTGTAGAATGCTGAGAGGTAACTGAACACAGAATCACACAGAAGGAATATGGGAGTGACGGGAAAGAAAGAGTCTCCATTACAATGTTCCTTGTGCATTGGTTCCTGTAAATGACTCTGCATGTAAATTATGTTGTGGATTACTGGAATTGCCCAAAGGTAAGTCATTTAATTCCCAAGGTGGACTATTTACTTGTAGCATTTAATGACTCAGCTGTGTGACATGCATCATAGTCAACAACCCAGTGCTGTAATTCAAAGACTCAGGAGAACACGGCGTGGGAGGAAGGATTCTGTGGTTATATGGGTTTCTCTGTAAACTTTTTCACCTAGAAGCCCAGGAGATATGTGCCCTTCGGGGAAACAAAGGAGATGTCAGCCTCAGGGAGTCTCATTAGACCAGCTATATTCAGTGGCAGTCAGATGCAGAACACTTTGTGTACCTGAAAATGAAGCATACCCCTTATTTCCCACAAGTTCTGCATGACACAAGCCTGCTCGTAAATTATGCCATAATCACTCTTGCAATATGATTTGCATAGTAGTTCAGAGCATATTCCGTTGATATATGACTAACCTCACAACTGGCATCATGTACTTCATTTTTGTTAATGTAAATCCTTGAAAAATATACAGTGTGCTGGTTTCTGAGTTGTTGGCCTTCTCCTGGTACTCCTCAATTCCTCTTTCTCCATCTCTTTGTGGGGACAGTTAGCATCTGAAATTGCACTGGTTGTCCTTTGCATTGCCCCTAGCCACCATTATAGTCTTTATTTTATCTGCAAATAATCTTTAGTTCTCCAGTCCAGATGTCACTCACCTTTGTTACCTGTTACGAGGAGTTTCACTGGAGTATTTGACAGTCCCCGGAGAAAGATAATTCTGTCCCTTGCCCTTCATTTTGTCTGTAGTGATATTCTGTAGCACACACCTATGTAGCACATTACATTGTACTCTAAAGGAAGAATCTTGAAATGATTATTTTAAAGGAAAATAAGAAAAAGAAAGCTCATTGCTTTGCTTTGTGATTTGAAATTTAAAGGGTAGTATCAGAATTTTTGGTGTCAGTTTCATACAGCTACCTAGAAGTACTTACAGGGATTTTAAATAAAACCGTACCTTGCCTCTCAGGCTGTATTTTCCAGTCTGAAATCTGTCCAAGCAAACCAATAGACCCCCATTTCTGTATCGTTCTCTTCATCTTCTTTCTTTACCCCACTTGCATTCTTCACCCCACAAACCCATACACATACCCCACTTCAATATAAATACAACCGCAGCCTTTCTGAACAATGTCAAAACTGAAGTATAGTGGTCAGTAATCTCCTCATAATAAAACCACGAACTAAAACACCAACCAGAGAACACAGCAGAAGAAAGCTACAGAAGAACAACTGGCTGCCCTCAGGTCTCTGACAAGGCAATGGTAGTAAATGAGAGAACATATTGGAAATGCGGATCACCCAATTTGAGTCTGTTTTTAAATCCTGTGATTGTTTCTGCTTCTAGTTCTATCGGAGATTTGCCACACCCAGGTTGGAAATCAGGCAACAAGAACCATTACTGGGCCTCCCTGTAGGCTAGAACATGACATATCACTTTAAATTGGCTTTTCTTCCTAAGTCAAAACGTTGGGTTTTTTGTTTTTTTTTTTTTTTTCTTGACAACTTTTCAGACAAAATCTTTAAGCCTTGCTGTTTTGTTTTGTTTTTTCTTCAATATATGTGTTGTGTTATTTTAGACGGTGAAGTAGGTTGTTTGAAAAGGCACATAAGCAGCCAGTGAAATGAATTAACAGAAATTGACTACAGGTATCTAATGATGGTTACAGTGAACACAGGATGTTTGGGAAACCAGTGCAAGCTGCTCCAATGCCACCCATCCTGGAGTATTTGATGTATAGACTAACTTCTTTCACTGACTTGTAATAGATAGCATACAATTTTATATATAAATCACAGATGCATTTGGTATATTCAAAGCCAACTTATGCTATATTTTAAAGCTTTTTTGATGTTGCTACATTGAGATAGTGATTTTTATCTCTATTTTGTTTTAATTTATTTTAAATCACTATATGAAATGCTGACCTTTTGTGTGTGATGATTAATCAAAGCCTTTTCCTTTTCTTTTCATTATCTTAAAGTTTGGCAAAGAATACTATTTTAAATGTATTCAAATAATTTCAAATAAAATGATTTCTAGCTCTTTTAATTATTTAAGAATGTCTGACAAACTTTTTAAATGTAGTGGATTGTCATGGGGGAATGCTGAGGAGAAAATATATACATATTTGTATTTCATTCTATAGGATTTATTTAGGAAGTAGCAGGTAAAGTGTGAATGTGGATTAAACAGAGTTGACATTGGAAGGAAGAACGCCATGCAGTGGTCTCTTTGGGTGAAGCTGAGTGGCTTTTTCTTCCAGAAGACAGGCTTTGTATTTTACAATAGTGATGGCAGGGAGTCCTCAATGTGGGTATGTCCATCATGGTCCCTAAGTCCCAGAGAAGTTGCCAGAATTATTCTATACTCTTCAAGCTTCTAAGACCTGGAAAAGGTAGAAGACTCTTGTTACGTTTTTATGCCAGTGTTATGCTTTTTCATATGCTAATGATATATTTAAAGCATTCTTGGAAAATGCTGATTATGATAAAATAAAGTCACTACACCTTTCAACTGTACTCACCAGAGGCAGAAGAATTCTTATTATTTAGACCTATGAGCTTCTAATTCATCTCTGAGATGTGATGGATGAATCGATGTGGCTGATTAGCTCAGCTGAATCAAATAAACTTTTAATGATTAGATATTCTGATAACAAATCATCCATTTAATGCTCATTTCCTAATAGCCTACAAATATTTGCTCATCTCTAGTGATATTAATGAATTTGCCTTGGTCCATTCCTAAATTCTAAAGTACACTTCACTGTGGTAGTAAATGAATATATACAGCTTAAGGCTAGTTACAAACTGTATCCACCCAATGGGTTCACCTTGCCAGCTGCTTAGATAGAGCCTATTTATCAAGACAGGGGAATTGCAATGGTGAAAGAGTAATTCACGCAGAGCCGGCTGTGCAAGAGACTGGAGTTTTATTACTCAAATCAGTCTCCCCAGGCATTCGGGGATCAGAGTTTTTAAAGATAATTTGGCGAGTAGGGGCTCACCAAATTACCCTTAAAAACTTGGGAAGTGGGGAGTGCTGATTGGTCAGACTGGAGATGGAATCATAGGGGGTTAAAGTTCGGTTATCTTAATGTCTTCGGTTTTTGGGTGGGAGGGCAGAACTGGTTGGGCCAGATTACTGGTGTGAGTGGTGTCAGCCGATCCATCCAGTGCAGGGTCTGTAAACTATCTCAAGCACTGATCTTAGGTTTATGCAATAATGATGTTATCCACAGGAGCAATTTGGGGAGGTTCAGACCCTGAAAGCCAGAGGCTGCATGACCCCCAAATTGTAATTTCTTTTTTCTTTTCTTTTTCTTTCCTTTTTTTTTTTTTTTTTTTTTTTTGAGGCATTGTTTTGCTCCTGTTGCCCAGGCTGGAGTGCAATGGTGTGATCTCAGCTTACTGCAACCTCCACCTCCTGGGTTCAAGCAATTCTCCTGCCTCAGCCTCCCGAGTAGCTGGGATTACAGGTGCTTGCCACTACGCCCGACAAATTTGCATATTTTTAGTAGGGACAGGGTTTAGCCATGTTAGCCAGGCTGGTCTCAAACTCCTGAACTCTGGTGATCCACCTACCTCAGCCTCCCAAAGTGCTGGAATTACAGATGTGAGCCACTGTGCCTGGCCTAAATTTCTAATCTTGTAGCTAATTTGTTAGTCCTGCAAAGGCAGACTGGACCCCAGACAAGAAGAAAGTCTTTTCGGTAAAGGGCAGTTATCAATTTTGTTTCAGAGTCAAACCATGAACTGAATTCCTTCCCAAAGTTAGTTCAGCCAACACCCAGGAATGAACAGTGACAGCTTAAGGATTAGAAAGAAGCAAGATAGAGTCAGTTAGGTTTAATTTCTGTCACTGCCATAATTTCCTCAGTTATAATTTTGCAAAGGCAGTTTCAAAACCTCATTAACCTCAAAAGTTAAAATACATCTTTTTATAGTATACATGCTATAGGCTTCCCCCAAAATAATTTGTATATTGAGGGAAGCCTATATCGTATGGCTTTTCCTCACCTGATCTGTCAAACCCAGAACAAATTAAAACATGATGTGTAGCCACATTATTTTTACTTAGAAAGTGTAATATTCACTTATTGGTAAGAACAGCTATTAGCACCCTTCCGTTGTCATTCAATGTCTATGCAGTGACTACATGTACAGTCATTAAGGGTAAACATTTTTAAAAATATTTGTGTCAATTTAGGTGTTTCGTGAACTTTCCATTTCTTAGAACTAGAGAATAATAGAAAAGGGACTATCCAATCACATGTAAACAATAGCAGCAAAACAGGCTTTTTCCCAGAAAGCTCTTTTCTTCCAAGTATTTGAAGAAAATTATTCCTTTGTTTTTTGTTTAACACTTCACTCCTACTTAGAATTTTACATTTTTACTTCTGCCCTATAAGAGCCCTTAGTTATAGTCATAATTGTTTATTTCTTTGTTACTGAGGTTATTTATCTAGGCATGTTTCATAAAGAAGAAATAAATGCGTTTAGTGTAATATAATAATTTATTTTTATAATATTCTTATGTCTTATTTTAGGTGTTTTTATTTGGAATAAAAAGACTTGGGCTGGGAGCAGTGACTCACGTCTGTAATCCCAGCACTATGGGAGGCCAAGGCGGGTGGATCACGAGGACAGGAGATCAAGACCACATTGGCTAACACAGTGAAACCCTGTCTCTACTAAAAATACAAAAAAATTAGCTGGGTGTGGTGGCACGCACCTGTAGTCCCAGCTACTTGGGAACTGAGGCAGGAGAATCACTTAAATCCAGGAGGGAGAGGTTGCAGTGAGCCGAGATTGTGCCACTGCACTCCAGCCTGGGCAACAGAGTGAGACTCCATCTCAAAAAAAAAAAAAAAAAAAAAAAAAAAAAGACTTGGAGGCCCATGGGTAGGCTTCAAAGAGTCTGCATTACCCCAAAAAGTATATATAAAATTATATATGTGTGTTGTATATAATGTACATTTTCCTAGAGAGAATGTCAAGTTTTATTAGACTCTCAAAGTCTATTACTACAAAAATAAGAGCCACTGATTTATTAAAACCATCTGAAATGGCATGGAAGTATCTTCATTATTTCCTGGAAGTGGTCTTCCCTCTCTACTTCTCCTACCTCCTAATGCCCTTTCATTGTTATAGCAATGCTTTTCTTTTCAGGATTAAGTCTTGGGAGCATGTTGAGAGTGGGGTTCAGGGATTGGTGGTTTGGAAGTGTGGGTGGAGTAATGAACCTGCAGGTTGAACTTCAATCTGTTTAAATGAAAATTGTAGATTAAAGAAAAAGGGGGAAAAAATTACAAAGGCAGCTCTGGGTAAAATGGGAGAGGTTATGGAGATATAATTTATTTTGTTGTAATTATATGTTCATTCTAGGACATATACTGGCTTTTTCTTTTTTAATCATGAAGCATATCAAAGCTACAATAATGGCCTGGGTATGGTGGTTCATGCCTGTAATCCCAGCATTTGGGGAGGCCGAGGCAGGAGGATTGCTTGAGCCCAGCAGTACAAGACCACCCTGGGTAACATAGTGAGATCCCATCTCTACAAAAAGTAAAAAATAAATTAGCTGGGTGTGGTGGTGCACACCTATACTCCCAGCTACTTGGTAGGCTGAGGTGGGAGGATCACTTGAGCTTGGAAGACAGAGGCTGCAGTGAGCTCTGACTGTGACACTGCACTCTAGCCTGAATGAAGAGGGAGACCCTATCTCCAAAAAAAAAAAAAGAAAGGAAAGAAAAGCTACACTGTTCTTGGCTTATTTTCCGCTGAGAGTAATGATACACAGTAGCATAATTTTTTATATAAAACAGTGTCAACCATAACCACTTGTTTTCAAAATGCATTTTTTAAATTTTAAAATCAAGTAAGAAGTTCATAAAGACTAGCAATAATTTCTCTTTATTTACAGCCTACAATTAAGACTGAAAACTATAATTTAGACAAAATCAGTAATTGACTACAATGGTTGGTATCTTATTAGCTGTAGTTGATTGGCATATTGAATTATTGAAAGTCAGGTTAATGAACTAAATTTTCTATTTCTCTAATTTTCTCATGTTTTTTGGCATACAATTTTTTTATTGAAAACTATCTCAGTACCATTTTGGAATAGAGTAGGTTATAGGAAACAAACATAACTAAAGTGGATTCAAATATATTTATTTATTGCACTTTGGGAGGACAAGGTGGGCGGATCACGAGGTTGGGAGATCGAGACCATCCTGGCTAACATGGTGAAACCCCGTCTCTACTAAAAATAAAAAAAAAAATTAGCCAGGCATTGTGGCAGGCACCTGTATTGCCAGCTACTTGGGAGGCTGAGGCAGGAGAATGGAGTGAACCCGGGAGGTGGAGCTTGCAGAGAGCCAAGATCACACCACTGCACCCCAGCCTGGGTGACAGAGTGAGACTCCATCTCAAAAAAAGAAAAAAAAAGTGTATGTATATATATGTGTGTGTGTGTATATATATATATTTGACCTTCATATTTCAACAAAATGGAGTTGTCTTGACCATTTGAGTCCATAGTCACAAAAACTAGGCACATATTTCCTTTAAAATAAAAAATTAAGTAAAATGAAGGGACTCATACACAACTTACAATGCTATCAGTTTGTCTTTGCTAAACACTAAGATACGAATTAGGACAGACAGTTTAATTCTGTTCTGTTTTGACATTATATGAAAATTTAAAATATTAAAAGCAGCTCTAGGTATGCTTTTAAAATACGTTAATCTTAACTAATAACAACCCACAAACCCATGGTATAAGGAAAACTTAAGGCCCAAATAGGGCTGTAAATATTTTCAGCCTTCCAAGATGGTTCATATAAATATGATACTGCCCAAAGGCTGTTTCTCTCTGTATAAGGCATCTAATGAGGTTCTGTTCAATCTGCAAAGGATGTTAAAGTATTGCTGAATGGTTTTTGTCCCAGATGCACAATGAATAAGATGCCTGGCAACAATAGATCAAAACCCCCTTGAGGCATCATACGCATTTATTATGAAGTGCTCAAATGTGACAATATACAAGTCACCAACAAAATAGCAGTTATTTTATGAAAATTATGAGGGTAAGGGTGAGGCCCTCTTAAGTATGCCAACAAAATGCAATTAAACAGATTATATTGCTAGAAACAGTCTGCTTTGGGCTAATTTTGCATAATGTATTCATTTAATTCATGCCCACATAGCCAAATGTTTATAGGGTGGAAATGTTCAACTGTTTCCCAGTCTGATTGCTGGAAGTTAGTTTGCAGAACTCTTTAGAAGTGAGCCCTCTATTTCATGTGATACTGAGAGAATGCCAGTAGGGGCCGAGTTCATTCTGCTTCTAAGTGTCATAGGTCTATGTGGGTCCCTACAGGACCACAAGAGACCTGGGCTGAGTCATTCTGTGCACCATTTTTCTCTCTTTACTTCTTTTATTAGTCAAAGTTCTCTTAGAGGGATAGAGTTAGTAGGAGATATATATATATATACACACACACACACATATACACATGTATGTACATATATATACACACACATGTATATACATATATATATAAATGGGAGTTATTAAGTATTAAGTTACATGATCACAAGGTCCCACAATAGGCTGTCTGCAAGCTGAGGAGCAAGGAGAGCCAGTCCAAGCCCCATAACTGAAGAACTTGGAGTCCAGTGTTCGATGGCAGGAAGCATCCAGCACAGGAGAAAGACGTAGGCTGGGAGGCTAGGCCAGTCTTCCCTTTCACATTTCTCTGCCTGCTTTATATTCACCAGCAGCTGATTAGATTGTGCCCACCAGATTAACAGTGGGTCTGCCTTCCTCAGCCCACTGACTCAAATGCTAATCTCCTTTGGTAACACCCCACAGACACACCCAGGATCAACACCCTGCATCCTTGTATCCAGTCAAGTTGACACTCAGTATTAACCATTATGCTTCTTTAGATGATTAGTTAATTTTGTTTTTACAAATCTAGATTCCACGTATTTCCTCTAGTTCTTTTATTTTATTTTTATTTTTTTGAGCTGTACTCTTGCTTTGTTGCCCAGGCTGGAGTGCAGTGGCATGATCTCAGTTCACTGCAACCTCTAACTCCTGGGTTCAAGCAATTCTCCTGTTGCAGCCTCCCAAGTAACTGGGATTACGGGCACGCAGCACCACACCTGGCTATTTTTTTAATTTTTAGTAGAGACGGTGTTTCACCAGGTTTTCCAGGCTGGTCTTGAACTCCTGGCCTCCTGTGATCTGTACACCTGAGCCTCCCAAAGTGCTGGAATTACAGCCATGAGTCATTGCACCCATCCTCCTCCAGTTCTTAAAATGAGAGAAAACAAAGACAAATGGCCTCAGTCCTCCTTAAAAAGGATGATTTTTCATTTTCTTAAATCTTCACACTCTGCTTTGTCTCAGATTCAGTCTTTATTTGGTAAAGACTTCCTGTTTATAGATGTCACCTCTGGAAAGACTTGAGAATACAACTATGGAGTTGAGAATACAGACATTTTCTTAATCATTTAACTTTTGATGCACTGTTATCAATGACCCCTTTTAAAGCCAATCCTATAAACATTCTAAGATGCTGTAGACAATGAAGGCCTATCTGGGCTCAGGATTGGCTCCATGTGCCATATCTTTCTGATTTATTTTCCTGCCTTGTTTTCAATAATGATTTACTCATTTATTTTAATTGATGAAGATATGTCTGAATTTCAGCTTGTTTTGGAGACCACCTTTTTCACTGTATACCTAATTAAGAGCTAATATATGTGCTTAATTCCTTGTCTATATCACTACTCTTGTCTAGTTGTGATTCATATAATCAAATCTAACATTTTATATCCTTATAAATAATCTTACCATTGCAAAAGTGGTAAGATCTATTCCTTTCATTGAATTGTAGTATTTACTCTTAAACCCTATGGCCCTAACACTAAATGAGATGGAAAAAAGTACAGTCATTCTTTGATGACTATTTTTCTGTTATAGAGATCATTCCAAGTAGTTCTCATTTTTTACATTTTAAAAAAATTTATTAATAATAGATGGTAAATAGAATACCTGTAAATGAAGTAAACTTGAAACAATTTTTAACAGCCTTCGTTTTATAATTATATATTATGCTTTCTTTGCAGGACCGTGTAATTGCATTAGAAACGGTAAGTTGGGGCATTTTCTTTCTCCTTGTATCAGAATTACTGCTGTCTCCTGATGTGGATTTCAGAGCACACCAAAGGAAGCAGTTTCAGAAATCATTTCTAGAACTACATCTAAGATGTCAAAGGGGAAAACAAGCTAAACTGTATCTAAAAGGTATGTGGATATAGACTTTAAAATGAAAAAAATTAAATAAAAATGTGGGCGTGCTTAAGTGGTCACATCTCTCAGTACTTCTCATGTCAAGATGTACTAATTTATGAAAAATATATTAAATGTAATCAATGCTTGGTATATTTTTTACTGTATTTCACAATCACTAAAAGGATTGGTTGATAAGAAACTGAGATCAGGTTGCTATTTATCTTTCATGTCTAAGATTTTAACATTCTTGGTTTTTATAAACATTTTCACCCACTAATGTCACAAAAAGAATAATGAAAGCATGCCAACTTTTTCTGAATAATCTTACTTGTAGGAATGTACTATTAAGAAATAATTTTTCAAGCTCATAGATGTAAAGACTACATGCATACAATATTCACTGAAAAATTATTTTTGGCTGGTCACAGTGGCTCACACCCATAATCCCAGCACTTTGGGAGACTGAGGCAGGCGGATCACTTGAGGTCAGGAGTTCGAGACCAGCCTGGCCTCGAAGATGGCCGGGAGTAGAGATGGGGTAGTGATGAAACCCCATCTCTACTAAAAATACAGAAATTAGCTGGGCATGGTGGTGAGCACCTGTAATCTCAGCTACTCAGGAGGCTGAAGCAGGAGAATTGCTTGAACCCGGGAGGCGGAGATTGCAGTGAGCCGCGATCACACCACTGTACTCCAGTGCAACAGTGCAAGAGTCTTTCCCAAAAAAAAAAAAAAAACTAAACTAAAGGAAAACCAACTTATTGTCAATAAAATTATGGTTCTGTACCCAACATGCCACAGTGGTTATGCAAAGGCTTATAATATTAATGGAAAAAATTTCAAGATATAAAATTGTATATACTTTAATGATGAAATACAGGCATATAAAAAAAGAATGGAAGAGAGTAAGCAAAACTCACAACAGTGATAAGTTACTCAAGAATTATAGATTCTAGTTTTATTCCTTTCTGTTTTTCAAGTATTTGATGAAATACTATGCAGCCATAAAAAGTCAGGTTTTCAAAAAAGTAAATATTACCATGCTAATATATGAAAAAGTGATAAATAATGATATGTAAAGAGTGATAAAAATATTAAGTGTGCATATTTTACATTTAAAAAGACTAAGAAAATACATAAAATATTAGAAGTATCTTAGTGGTGATTTTTTTTCTTTTTATATTTTTAACAAGCAGGAAAAAATTATTTAGATAATAAGGTTAATAAAAAATGAAATGTTTATTTGTGAGTATGAAGAGAGGAAAGATGATTATGGACCACATTTCAGTAATATGCAAGCAAGTGATTTTGATTGATGGTGTCCAGACCCTATGGATAAATAACTTCTTCCTGAGATTTAAATGGGCCATTTAGAAAGTACACTATTCTCAGTTTCAGTATGATGACATTGTTGGTGAATAAAATGTTTAGTGTTCTTCCACATATATTTTACTTACCCCTAGAAAGTGACTTGCCAATAGAATTTGGCCTGCAAATTAAATGCTTTTTTAAAAAATCTGAACAAAAACATAATTGTTGAGTTTGAAGACCTGGATTTGGTGTACAAAATGCCGCTTATGCAACACCTAGCAGATGACTTCTTTCTTGTTTTCTTCATCTGTAAAATGGTTGTGATTAAAATTATTTTATCAGGTTGCTTTAAGAATTAAGAGAGAAAATGCATGTGAAAATATTTAGGACCAACAAATGTTATCGTTACCATTATGTGATTGCTTGTTACTTCTTATTTCATCATTTGAATTCTACCTATATACTATGCAAAACTGAAAATGGTATCAGCAACAATGACTATTTGTATTTGTTAATATTTTTTATCTAACCTCTTCACTAACAAAGTACATAGGAATAGAATCATAAATGTCCTATCATAAAGGTTCCCATAAGAATAAAGGTAAAAATAAAAAGTCGTCATGGGAAAAATAAAATTGATTAAACGGACTAGGTTTTAAACAGCAGTAGTTTTTTGATAGTTTCAATTTGAAATAATTATAAATAAAACCATAAAAATTGAAATGCTCAGTAATAATGTTAATGATCAAATATTATGAAGTCCTTTGCTTTCATATGACATTTTAAGGGACAGATTTTAATGAACTTGGTAGACTATTCAACTGATAAAATACTTTATAGTACATAAAATCAAATATGCTGAAAGCTATCTCAAGATCGTTTATTATTCCCTCTCAAGTCAGGGCTTAAAACTCAGAAAAATGTTGTTGGTCCATATTTGGTTGAGTTGTTATTAACAGTACCGAAAGTGTTGCATGTAGGGCATGTATCATGGTGCTACCAATCTGCAAATGTTTGAAATTTCACCATTCCATTAGGAGTATTTACAGTAGATTGATTTTAGCAGTCCAGTAGTTACAATACCTGAAAAGAAGATCACCTTTTCATCATAATAAGAAACTTGATTTAGCTTGCCACCTAAGCATCTATCTGCTTAGGTCACAGTCACATGCCCATTTTTCCCTGTCTTCCTCAACTTTTCCCTCTCTTTCTTTAATAGCAGGTAAGCTCTTTGGATTAGAAACTACATTTTATTTGCAAATGCATTGCCAGGGTCTGTCAAAAATGTTTGATATATAGTAGACAATCAATAAACATTTGTAGAATGAAAGAATGACTGTCACACTGCAAGTATCTCAACCTCACATAAGACTGTACTTAGGAATAAACAGCATTGGTCCAATAGTTGTGAGAAATTCCCCAGAAACATGGCAATGTATTCTTTATTTCCTAGAATTCCTGGTCAATACTACATTCTATTTGGTGTTTCACAGAAACTCTAACCATCTTCACTAAATTTTAATGTAAATTTTACTGGGATGGAACCACCTTCAACCAAAACAGAATGGGTTGATTCCCTAAATAAAGCTAAGTGATTATATGGGGGAAAAAAAAACCTTGATTGAGAGCCCCAGCTCATGGGCCAAGGATGGGACTCAGCAGTGGAAATGTATTGGGCTCAATATGAGGCAGTGTGTTGATGCCAAGAAAGAAAAAAGGAAAGTAAATTGTGATCAGTGCTTTCAAGGAATTTGTACTCTAATTAGGTAAAGAAGACACATTCATTTAAATGAATTAATAATGAAAGATAACAACAAAAAAAATACAGTCCATGAATGAAAAAGATAATGCATTTGCAGAAGCTATTTTTGAAGAAAAGATAATTGTAAAGAAAACTGAGGCATCATTGTGATCTGGGTTTATTGTGAAAATGATAGATTTTGCAGTTTGAGGACATGATAAGGAGCTTAAATTTATTTCTGAAATATGAAGAATCAGTAGTCAGGTAGAAAGAGCCAGAGAAGACCTTTCATATTGGAGATGTAATCAAAGTCTAAGACAGTAATGAACAAAAGGGGTTGTTAAAAGGATTTTTTAAGGTAAAGTCATGACTTCCATACACATATAAAATAAACTTGTAACAAATGTGTTTATTTAACTCATTAATTAATGAGGGAATGAACAAGAAGTTACAAATGACTTAAAGGAGCATTTAAACAACCACACATATATAAGCACTACCGAGTGCTGAAATGTATTTTAAATAAAGGCAAAATTGACTTCTTCTACAATGAGGAAGGAAAATCAATGGAACCCTACCAGACAAAATTTATTGTCTGTGAACAAAAATTATTTGTATTGTTATCAGTTACCTGCAACTCATAAAGTTATAAATAACTCAAAGATGGTGAGAGCACAGAGATCCCACAGAATCAGAAAACCGAGATAGGTGTGCTAGGCAAAAACTAGGTCTTCACTGAAGATACCTAGTAAGTTTCTGTTCCATTTCAAAGTCTTTTCACATTTTTTCCCTGTAGGTTCATAGGAGATAATGTATAGAGAGATAGATAACAGTTTGAGAGAGTAAGAGGGGTCATTCTGGTGTTCTGAAATACAAACCAAGCAGTTTAGACTTGATTTTTTTTATATCAGAGTTTTATATCTTTTACATCAGGGATCTTTTATAACAGAATCTAAATAGGTCCTTCCCAAATGTTAGTTCATACTGGTCAGTACTAGTTACTGAAACATTCTGTTGGGAAGGATGTTTTTCTGGTTGCTCTTCCAGAAAGAGTGCTGTGATCACCTTACATTTTCTGCCATCTGCATTTCAAGGTTGGGAGGTAGAAAGTGGAAGAATAGGTATTACGCCAATAGGCTGCCATTGGTGGCTTTTAATGAGGGATCGTGCTGCGGTGGATGGGGTCTATAAATGTAGTGACAGTGTGCAGGATGGTGTGGAATAGTAAGAGACTGCAAGCAGGAAGAGGGAAAGTGCACATTGGAGGGAATCCAGCCTTAGAAATGTGCTTGGAAAATTAGGAGTAGGGGCAGTTTGGTGCCAGAGCAGAGTGCATGCAAAGGCAAAGTGCATACCCTTGTTTAGAGAAAGGAACTAGCAAACTTAGTAAGTGGGAGGTCATGGGGGAAAAGAAAATAAGATACTACAGTAAGGGTCCTTTCAGGAAGTGAAAGGGATTGTAAGGCAATTCACTTTGGTGATATAAATGCAGTTTTTCATATCACCCTTTAAATCTGTCTTTATTTTCATTTCCATTAATACCATGACAATGTTGATTCTCATACCTTTGTATTAGTTAAAGTTGGAGAAACACTCAAAATAATAGTGGGTTAAGTAACATAAAAATTAATTTATCTCATGTGCTAATCCAAACATAAGCTATCCATTGGCAGGTAGTGTCCCCATGGTGTTAGAACGCTACGTTCCTTCTGTCTTTTTGTTCCTTCTGTCTTTTGCACTATGATCCTCAATATGTTGTTGCTCTGTCCTCATTATCCAATGCCTATGCCACCTCTTGCCCTTATATTTGCATACTAACTAGAAAAATGAAGGAAAGGGAGGGCATGTAACTCCCCTGTAGTGGAAACTGAAAATAGTGGAAACTGGAAGTTGCACATACCATTTCTGTTCATATCCATGGACCAGAACTTAGTGACATAGTCATAGCTAGCTCTAAGATTCAAAAAAATAACCATATAGACCATAGGCTTTTAGAAATTACAAAGCAAACTTTTAAACAATTCACAGGTCAAAAAAGGTAGTGTAAATTTTGTATAGAACTGAATGATTAAAATATTAACGTGTTGAAATATATGGGATATAGTAGTAGTGTTATCTATGATGAAATGTAAAGGCTTTAGTGCTTATGTTAAAAAAAAGGGGGATGAAAATTAATGAGCTTATCACCCAACATAAGATATTAAAAGGAAATTAAAAGAGTAAAACCTAAAGAAAACACAAGAAGGGAAAAAATGAAGACTGAAAATTAATGAAATAGAAAAAAACATGCAATAGACAGGGCTAACAAAGTGAAGTCTGTTTTTTGACCAACGAATCATAGTAAAAAAGACCATTGTCCATTATGATTGGAAAAAAAGGATATAACTACAGGTCTTGGAGAATTTAACCACATAGCAAAGTATTCTGAATAATTTTCTAATTATAAATTAGAGAAATAAATTCCTAGAAAAATGTAATTTTCAAAAATGAAGAAGAAATAGCATAACTAAATTTTTTAAAAATAATTTTAATCAACTATTTTTAGTCAATTAAAATTTAATCAGAAAAGGGCTACCAAGCCCAAATAATTTTATACATAAGTTCTACCAAATGTTCTAGGGGCAGATAATTTCAGTTTTATAAAACTCTTCCAGAGACTAGAAAAAGAGGGAACATGCCCAGTTTATATCCTGAGTCAGCATAGTGTTTGTGCTACAACCAAGCATAAGAATAAGTAAGGGAATTTAGACCCTTAGTCATTAACACGAATGCAAAAATTTATACAAAAGATTAGCGAAATAGATTTAGGAATGTTTAAAAAGAATAGCTCATCATGAACAAGTTGAGTTTGTTCCAGCAGTTCAGTTGAGTTAAACAAGTTGGTTTAACATTAGAAAATTAATCAATGTAATTTATAGCATAGTGACAGATTAGGGAGAAATAAAATTTGAAAAGGCCATCCCCGTAAATGAATAAGAAGCATTGATTCCACCACTACCACCACCACCACCATCATCATCATCATCATGAACCTTCTATTAAACTAAGAATAGAGGGAAACTTTCTTAATCTCATACAGGTCATATGGAAAAAAAGTCTATGGGTAAATCACCTTAGCACTGAAATGCTGACATCCTCCTCTATGACCAGGAACAAAGGATGTGCTGTTGCACAGCTTCTGTTAGACACTGTGCAGATGGTCCTAGCCAGTGCAGTAAAATTGATATTTGCAAATACTGTTCTTGTTTATATAAAATGCCCAAGGAATTCATAGTTAAATTATGAAAAAATATAGAGTTTATCAATTTCTTTGATTAAAAAACAGTATGTTTTACTTCTAACTCCAAGCAACAATTACTAAGAAAATGTAATTAACACTATGCCAATGCAAAAGTAACAAAAAATTCAAAGTACATAAGAGAAAAAAAACTTTAAAAAGAATCACAAGTGTTTTATAGAGAAGACACTCTAGCCAAGAAATTTCTGAAGAACAAAGTAAGGGGGGTTTTCTTAAATATATATCAAAACGTATTAAAACTATGGAAATTCAGATAGTGTTGTCTTGGCAAAGGAATATATAAGTTGGTCAGTGTAATCAAATAGAGAACCCAGAAACGGAAATACATATGGAAACTTGATGTCTGACACAAATGGCATCACATATCAGTGGAGTAAGGATGAACTTTTCCATAGATGGTATTAAAAATATTAAACTGAACCTCTATCTCATATCAGATGCAAAAATGTGGTGTTCTCACTCATAAGTGGGAGTTGAACATGAGAACACATTTACACAGGGAGCAAACATCACACACCGGGGCATGTTGGTGGGTTGGGGGTAAGGGAGGGAGAGCATTAGGACAAATATCTAATGCATGCGGGACTTAAAACCAAATGACAGGTTGATGGGTGCAGCAAACCACCACAGCACATGTATACCTGTGTAACAAACCTGCACATTCTGCATATGTATCCCAGAACTTAAAGTATAATTTAAAAAGAAAGAAAGAAAGAAAACCAAAATGTGAATGGCAAACCATAAGATTTTTAGAACACACACAAAAAATTGTTGAATATTTTCATAACCCTGGAACTGAAGGAGATTTCTGAAGAAAAAAGAAAAGGCAAACAAGGCATTGAAATAATGGATCATATAAAAGAAGTGACTCAAGTTACCATGTTAAAATTAAGACCTTCTGTAAACCAAATAAAAATACGACATAAAAAGAGTGAAAAGCCACACATAGAATATGTTTGTAGCAGATATAACTGACTACCAATTTGTGTCCTAATCTTATTGCCTAAAAAACAATTAGAAAAAGATATCCAAGCTTTTAAAAGGGACAAAAGAAGGTCAAAGGGCATAAGCAAGCATCTCTATTGAAAAAGAAACATGTGAGAAGACATTTTTCATTAGCAATCAGGGAGACACTAATTAAAACCACCGATTGTCATTTTCTTTAAACTGTATGTATGTATTTTACTTATAATTTTGTATCAATGACATATTTCACCAAAAAAAAATTTAAAAACTGAAGGGAACTGAAACGTGTTAGTATAACTTTTTAAAAGCTTTTTACTGCAAAATGATTAATGCTGACCCCAACAGGAATGTTCAAAGAGAGCTGGTAAGTAACAGCATGTTCTAACTGGGGTAGCATGCCCCTGGGAGTATACAGAGATCTTCCAAGAGGTAGTCAGGCACAAATAGTTTTAAGAGAATTGGCTTATAGTTTTTTGTTTTTGTTTTTGTTTTTGTTTTTGAGATGGAGTTTCACTCTGTTACCCAGGCTGGGGGTGCAGTGGCGCCATCTCGGCTCACTGCAACCTCCATCTCCCGCATTCAAACAATTCTCCTGCCTCAGCCTCCCAAGTAGCTGGGATTACAGGTGCCTACCGCCACGCCCAGCTAACTGAGAATTGGTTTTTATAGCTTCAGTTTCTAGATGCACTTTCTCCTAAAATGACTCTGCTTTGAAAGGCCATCGTACCTTTCATAATTGACTTTCTCCCACTTTATTTAAAAAAAACAACAACAACAAAAAAAAAAAAAAAAAAAAAAAAAAAAACAGGCCTATTTCTCACCCATCCTGAGATCCATGAGGCAAATTCCTCCAGGCACTTTAAGGTGCCAAGCAAAAGGGTAGTTTAAGATTTTTGTGCCTGCTGGCCTTCTTTAATCAAGGCCCCGAGGTAAGACTTCTTATCCTTCTTAGTTGCACATATATTTTTGTTAAGAACAAAGAGCTGTATTTGATATATGGGATACTGGGGTTGAGGTGTTCTGAATTAGATATATTCTGTTTATTGGGGAGGGAGGTGAAGACATTTTTATTTAATAACCTCACCTCTTCCACTACTCTGCTATAATCAAAGGATGTATAGCTCCAGAAATCAAAGCTACGAGAGTGTTGATAAGAAATCATTAAAGGCAGCAGTGTCTTATTTCATCCACGTGACAAACTCTAGCGGAGCTCCATGCTTTACCTATTTATCTGTTTTAGAATTATGATTCAAAAGTGAGACAGTTTTCACAGGGACACACATTAACACCATTCCATTTAATTGAGAAATGAAGTCAGATTCTTTTTGTACCATAAAGCAAGAGTGATTTGGCTGATTGGTTTGACAGTGAGGACTGGCTTTGCCAATCTGTAAGTCTGGGATTTATATGGAACCATATTTAATGCTAAGATAAAATAAATATATCAAAAATATTACACTAATAGAATAGTGTTAAAGTTAGCAAGATTTTTATTTGTCTCAACCCTTCCTGTATATGTTGAGTTAAACAAAAGAAGAACAGTTACATGATAAATCTTGACAAATAAAGCCTTTTTGGCATACCTTCGAGAAATAGGAAGTAAATGGTCTAAATAACTGCATAATAGTCCTTTGGTAAGTCAGGTAGTTTCTCATTCTTTGCTTTCAACAAAGTCAAAAGAGAACTTCGTAGGGCTGATAGATTATTAAAATTAATTTTGATGACAGATCACTATGTAATATTTACCATAAGAGTAGGAAAACATTCAAGAATCGAGTAACATTGTTATAACAAAACTTTCATTCTCATGTGCTTTTTATGTGAACAAGATTTGTGATTAAATCTATAGAAATAATAGGAATAGAAATGAAATGAAACCCTGTCTTATTCAAACAAAAATTAACATTTAGCTAGGGTTATGTGAACTAACTCAGTGTGGGAGAAGAGGAAGCTATATTTATTCCATTAAGAGATACACTTTTTGGAAGCTTTGGATTTTTTTTTTACATTTCACATTTAATAATTTCATAATATACCTAATATTAATTATAATGCTAATCCAGTCTATAAAAATGTATAACATAGAGCTTTATGGTCTCAGAGAATTTTAAAAACCAATTTTTTTCTCTATATTTATATATATACATTGTTACAGAGAAGGTTGAAGTATGGCAAAATGATAAAAACACTTATGAACATAAATATATTTTATATTAGTATAAACTGAAGGGAAAAAAGGAACCAGAAAAAAATCTGTCTTTTAACAATGGTCATATTTATTTTGTAAGTGGATAAATGGTGGCAACAAATTACTGAGTTATTTAAAGTTTACTGGATACGTTTATATTATTTATATGAATGAGTTTTATTTGAAAACGTCATTCTTTACAATATTGCAAGAAAATGTCATCCTTTGCAACTACTTACGCTTATGATTAAAAACATTTGGATAACTTAAAAACGTGTGTGAGAGAGAGATACATAGCTTTAAAACTTAATTTTGAAAACCATTGACTTAGAGCAAATGTGTAATTAGTAGTTGCAATTAGTCAGCATTTAATCAGCTTCCCAAATACTTAAAAAAATCTTATCTCTCTTATTTTCGAAATATACTTACAGAGCTAACACAACTTGAAATGGGGTAAATCCTAACCTAAAGCTGTATAGAGAAAAATATATACTCATATGCCTATATTGAGAAATATTACAAAACACTGGAAAACTCTTAGAAATATGACTTTTCTTTTAAAAACACTGTAGAGTCTGAAGCATATCTCTGAAAGATTCATTGAACTGTACACATTAGCTGAGCTTCAAGATTAGATGTCCAAGTTTGTAAGAAGATGCCCATGTGTCTCTGGAAATTACAGACTAAGTGATGTCATAGACATTTACTTCACCTGTTTGTGTTGAAGTAGACAATTGCTGTTGGAGTTTTTATTTTTAATTTTTTTCCCTTTTTACCCTGGATCTAACACTGATTGTGCTTCATCCTACTGCATGTGCAAATCACTCTACAGGCACTGAAGTTGAAGAGCCATCACTCTTTGTTAGGACACTAAATTGTGCTCTAGGGCACTTAAGAATATATAGACCCAAATGAGTTAGAGTACTTACTAAAAAGTGCCACTGTTAAACTCAGGAAACAACTGACTTGATAATGTAGATCTGGCCAAATAACTGCTAATTATTTGCAGTGCCTCTCTTAAGTATTTGTAAGAATCTTGAAGCTAAGGAAAACTTGCCTTTATCTCTTTACAAAGCCAGAACTTGCTGCTTTAAAACCAAAGATCAAGCTAGGTTCATTTTTGGTTTTGCCAAGGCTATGAGCCTCTCATTGAAGTTGCCTGAAAGGTTCAGTCCAATTGGCTTTACACCAAATAAAACGCAGTGTGCTCTGTTACAGTTTTGACCCAGAATCAGGTGAATCCCAGCAGTTTTGGCTGAGCTACATTGTAAAATTTTGGATTTGTTCAGACTTGACACTTCCTGGGAACCCATTCAAACTGAAACCGGAAAAAGGTTTTGCACAAACCCTGTCCTAGCCCGTTCTGCCAAGTTTCCCACTGCTCTAATGTTGGTCTACCTTCTGTATATTCGCATCGAGGGCAAACGGAAATATCCTCATGAATCTCTCATGAGGGATCTTGGGTGAAACAATCTAGACATTCTCCTTTCTCCACCCTGTCCCAAAATACACAGCCCATATTCTGTGTTAGTCAGTATTAAGCTATGTGCGTTTTCCAGTAATAGGGATATCTTCAAAGGGTTAAGCTTCTGAACAACATGATTGTTTATGGTCAAATGTAGAAAATACTGCTAAAACAAGTGGGCTGTTTATGCAGAGTTACAACCTTGTGGCAGAAGGTGATGACCAACTTAAAAAATGTGAGGCTTCTTTCAGCCTGTAAAAATTGTTTTCTACAGTCCTGTCAAATGTTTCATAAACATGATAACATAGGAAAGGTATCACTGAGAAATTACATAATGAATGCAACTTCACCAGCAGATGAATTTAGTATTATTGAATTGCTCAGTGTTTGGAGGTCAGTCTGACCTCATCGTATTTGATGCTGATAAGTAGTCATACTGCCTTTCTAACTTCCTTGGTTGATAATGTGTTTTATAGGCCTTTTCTAAGCAATATTAAGAACAATGCATTCTCTTGGTAAAAGCTCTTGCTTTATATTGTAAAGATAATATGAATGTATATTGTAAAGCACAATGGCAGTGTCTTTCTGTAAAATACAACACATATAAGAAATGCTTTCTGCTCTCTTTAAGAGAGCCTATCTGGGTGAAATCTCAGAGTAATGAGAGTATATTTGATATTTTTTTAAGATACTAACTTAACTATAAAACAAGATATTTGTATTACACTCACAATATATAGTAGGTGAGAATAGTATATTTTATATACATTTTAAATAGTCTTTAATGAAAATCTGATATGGAGAATTTGTATTTTGCGCATCTAATTTTAACAAATTCCCTTCAGTCTTTAGCTGAAAATTATTATATGACTAGTTTTAAATGATGGAAAGTGATATGATAAAAAATAGTATCTGATTATTAGTCAGAAAATCTAGATACTGGTCATGTCTCCATCATAGCCAGGCACATGACCCTGGCCAAATTATTTAACCTTTCTGAATTTCAATTATTATTATTATTTTTCATGATTGGGCTGGACTAGATCATCTTTAAAAGTTTCTCTCCCAGCAGGGCGCAGTGGCTTACACCTGTAATCCCAGCACTCTGGAAGGCCGAGGAGGGTGAATCACCTGAGGTCAGGAGTTCGAGACTAGCCTGGCTAACATGGTGAAACCACGTTTCTACTAAAAATACAAAAAATTAGCTGGGTGTGGTGGTGTGCGCCTGTAATCCCAGCTACTCAGGAGACTGAGGTGGGAGAATCATTTGAACCTGAGAGGTGGAGGTTGCAGTGAGCTGAGATCACGCCATCGCACTCTAGCTTGGGCAACAAGAGAGAAGCTCCATCTCAAAAAAACAAAACAAACAAAAAAATTCCTCTCCCTAGTAGACTTTAGTCTAATATAGGAGGAATTAAAAATCTGGGGTCTTCACAAAATTTCTATGTTGCCAATAGTTACTATCAAACAACTTACCCTAGTTTAATCATATTATATTATGTATGAGTTATTAAATCCCTACCATGTCTCAACACTGTCGTAAAGCATACAGCAGACGAGGTTCCTGCTGCCACGGTTCTCACATTTTAGATAATGTTAGAACTCAATGCTAGAAATCCTTGTCAAAACCCCTCACCCTATTCAAGAGAAGTCTAGAGGCCAAAGGAGTTTATGATTTTCTAAATGTGACAAAACTAGGGCTAAAATTCAGATGTCCTGATTAGCAACACAGCATTCTTTCTATTCGATATCCTCCACTTGTGACTGGTGAGAGTAATGAAGATATATGTAAGGAACGCTTTGCAAGTATCTACTAAATGATACAAAGTGAAGAGGAAGAAAATTTGCAATCAAATCCCATATTTACCTTGAGCAGGGTAAGAAGAAATAGGGTATGGACATTTTTGGACCATATTTAAAATTGTCATAATATGCCCTAAGCTCATTGGTAAATGGAGTTTCATGAAACAACTTTGATCTAGTTTTCCTCCTTTTGAATGTTGAAGAGTTGGCCTGCCCCTAGATTGCATTCCTAGTTATGTCTTGAGCTTTGTCAGTGATATTAAACACCTCAGTTGACCTTTTTTTATGCATCTGCATAACAGCTGTAATACCACTTACACAAGATTGTATAAAGTTTGTTTAGAGCTTTTATTAAACTTTGATCTCAGATGGAAGGCTGGAGAGAGTATAAATTGTTCTATTAGCACTATTAATATAAATACCCAAAGTGTTCTCTTGTCAATTATTTAACACTAGTATATGATTTCATCCTATCATATGCCCCAATTATATTATATTTGAACATCAAACAGTAAAAGGCCAAACTGTCAAAACAGCCTGTCCCTCGTTGTTCTCTTTAGGCTCACTTCTTAATTATTTTGCTAGCTGGTCTTCCGTAAGTGATTTTCTGGAGCTTTTGCAATGTTTTTCTCTCCTCACATCTCACTGCTACCTATGTTTTCTATCCACAGCAAAGGACTTGACATGGTTGGTTGATTGCTGTCAGGCATTAACCATATAGTGGCTTTAGAAAGCCACTGAAACATGGATAGACTCACTGAGTTAAAATGTTTGGACTCTGTGAAGTACTTCCTTTACATCTTCTTTTCCAAGAACTTCTGATTTTTGTTTTAACACTTTCATTTCTAACTCAAACCTCATTTTTCTGTGAAATATTTCAAAGCTCCTACTTCTCTATTAGTTTTTGCTTGAAGAAGAGTACGTTGGTTCCAAAAGTGTAGGAATTAAGTGACAAGGTAAGGCAAAAACCTGGTGCTCTCCAACTCTGGTGGATGGGAGTTAGAAGACCTGGTTGTGAATTCTGGCTTTTTCACATGGGCGATTCACTTAACCTCTCCAAGCCTGCTTTCTATTATCTAGGAAATGGGCCTAATTTTTATCCTGCATGTGTCACAGGTTTGCTCAGAAGGTCAGATGAGATAATGGATGGGAAAGTCCTTTTCTAAATTTTAAAAACATTCCTCCCTGATGTATGCGTTACCTTTACCAGTCACAAGAGCAGTGTGTGGACTGGAAAGGTTTTGCTCATTAATCAGGACATTTACATTCTGTCCTAGTATTGCCACTCTGGTTATGTGCCTTGGCACTCTGTGTTATATTAATTTTACCTCCAAAATTCAGTTCAGGTATTTTACATGTAGGCTCTAAGAAATTTAGATTTAGAGTTCTTATTTAATAACTCCAGTAATTTTAGTTCGACACACCCTCACCCCCAGATTCAGTTGACCCAGGGTAGGACCAAGTATTTTTTAAAGCTTGCCAGATGATTGTAATGTACAGCTATGGTTGAGAATCACTGATTTATGCCATCTTCAACATGTCCTTCAAGAATGTGCCTTTAGTGTGTCTGTCCCCTAAAACCTGGTGTTACTCTGCTTTCCTGTCTATTGGATTTTGTCCTACTTAGTTTCACAGACTTAATTTCATGTCTTTTCTACTGATAGTATCATGTCTTCTCTCCCAGGATTTTTTCTTTTTAATCTATTGAAACAACAGTTGTAAGATTCTTTCTCACACATTATTTTCCATAACTGTCCATGGATCTAGGGAGCTTAATTTTAGCCTTTTGTTAACATTAAAATTTGTCAGAATTAACTTCAAGGACCAGTTTGCTCAGTCATGAACTCGCCAAATGACAAATTCTCTTAATTTTAACAAATTACAACAAATGGACTGATTTACAAAACCATTATATTTGGAAACTATATAAACAGTTAAAAACAAATTAGTAGTTGTTCTTTATTTTTATGGTAAATCAGTCTAATTGCTGATATATTAGGATTATGTAAACTGCCCCTCTCATCTTCCTTTTCTAATTTTTCCTCTTACTACTCTTGTGTTAATCCTTTGTTGCATCACACGCATTGCCTTTCATTCATTTCTCCATTTAACATGTGATAACCAACTTCTCCATGCAATGGACTGAGTAGGAAGCTTGGTTCCTTCTTATAGGCACTGCACTAGAGGGTGGCATGGGACAAGTACTTCTTGTTTGAAGTTCTGTCAGACTCCACAGAAGTGGTTTGGGCAGACTCACAGGGAGGAGAAACTTGAGACTAAGAGGATGAAGAGGACTCTGAGAATGATGGTAAAAGGTTGAGAGCTTTTCAAAGGTAGTTTACTTCTCAGTCTACCATCAGGGTCAATTGAACCCAATCTTGGTTTTTAAAGTTTTTTTTAAGTATTGATTTTTTTAAAAAACTTTTATCCTTTTTAAAAAGACACAAATAGAGATTTTCCTTATTTTTAAAATAGAGTAAGTCCCATTCTGTCTTGCAGATACATAATAGATCTTGGTGATCTCATATTCTTGAAGTATTTTGCTATTTTATCATTCTGGAAATTATTTTATCATTATTCATCAATTGTTTCTAACTGTGCTAGAAAGAACTAAAATAATATGAAAATAGAGGAATTATGGAATCACATTGAAGGATGTTAGAGTCAATGAACTAAATAATCCCTATTACATAATACTTCATATTTTTATTGTATTGCCCAAAGTATATCCGTAAGGGTCTGAGATTTTGCCCAACTTGCAAGCTGGAAAGTTAGGTAGACTCTTTGGGAGATTATTAGGTTTAGATGAGGTCATGAGGATGGAGCCTGCATGATGGAATTAGTGCCCATTTAAGAAGCAAAAGATACTAGAGAGACGGTCTCTCTCCTATGTGAGGACACCTCAAAAACGTGGCTGTTTACATAAGCTAGGAAGCAGGTGCTCACCAGACATAAGATCTGCTGGAGCCTTTGTCTTAGACTTCCCAGCCTCCAGAACTATGAGAACAAAATGTTTGTTGTTTAAGCCACCCACTCTGTGGTATTTTTATTACTTATTTTATTACTTAGCAGCCAAACTAAGACAGTCCCTATGTTTAAGAGTTTTCGATTTAATGGGGAAAAAAAAAAAGATGGCTAATGAAAAATTATGATACAATGTACATGTTTATCTCTATTGACCTGTTTTCATTCAGAAACCCAAAGAATGTTCTTGAGCTGAATCTGGTCAACTTTAGCAGAATGAAGTCTGGCACAGAGATGTTGTAGATTTGATTTGCACATAGTAGGTACTAGTAAATGCTTGCTGAGTACAGGAAAGACTGGATGCCGTATCCAGTTCTGTTAATAAGCTTTTGTGAAATCCTGCCTAATTTTCAGAGTATTGCATGTTTTCTAGAGTTTTCATAGCACACTTGAAATGTCCAAAGTTGTGTGGTTTTGGCTACTTTTAGTTACTAATGTGTCTAGTAAAGCTGCAGGACTTATTCATTTTAGTTGAATATGTACAATGAAGTAGGGAAGGGGGCTTGAGTTCAAAACTTGAAATTGTTTTGGCAAGACCAGCTCTTTTTCCTACTTACCACCAGCCACAAAGCTTCATTGTTGTCCAGTTGCATGAATGCATGGTTTTCATTTGGGCGGGGAGGGGAAGGACTTTCTAGCTGTTGGAGTTTCAGGAAAACAATTGGTTGTGGCGAATCTTAGATGAATGTGTTCACCAAATAACATTGTCAGCTGTATTGTATCCACTGGTTTTCATGATCCATTTTTCTCAGCCAGTGGTTGAAAATTCAGCACCAGGCCAACTTCAAAAATACATACATGTGCTCACAGGTACTCCATATGTACCCTTTTAATACCCTTTGTTCAGCCATTTAGGACATAGCCTAATAGAGCATCTCAATCATACTTAAAGTTAACCTTTAACATTAGCTGTTTAGATGAATTGTTTGTCAAAATATATTGCTCTAACTTCAGATTATTGGTACTTTTAACTAAGTATGGTTTGGTAGTGAGGATTCTTTGAGACAGCGCAGCTGGATTTTTGAAGGTTTTAAAATATACCTGATAGTCTCCGCTTCTGTCTGCTTTGGCAGCAGTCGCCCGGGAAACACTTTGCTACAAGAGCCAGAAGAGTGTTTCTGAGTGTTCAAAAAAGGATTAATTATGAAAGTAAACTTTAAAAATATAGGCATAGTTGATCTCACTTCTTTTGGAAATAAATCTCAATTCCACAATGATAAAAATAAAATACATTGCCGGATTTCTCTTTAGATCTGATCTGCCTGTCACAAGAAACTCATCTGTATAGGGGGATTAGCTGTTCACATGGTTTTTCAACATCCAAGCGCTGTGTGTGAAGTAATGGAAACTGATTCATTTATTTTGTCATTCTCTTTGAGAACACAGGACATCTCTAAAAAAGAAAATAGCCCTTTATTTTGAGAACACAGAAGATTAAGTATGTTTACCTCACCAAGGTGCTTTTAAATAAATCAACCTGGACCCTACCTCAGCCAGAACAATGATCATTCCTAATCAGAGCTCTTTATCAGGACCCTCTGCTCCAGGTTAAATATGGAAGAGACAAATGTGATTACCTATTTGAGAGTGTCTTGAGGACTTGGGGCCAGGGCTTTGCAGGATTCAGGGAAATGATTAGCATTTCTCAGTATCTGCCCTGTGTTGGGTGTCCCCATCATTGTCCCTCAGGGCTAAGCTCCTGTCGACTCATCCACAGGAAGCACATTGCTCTTCAGAGCACTCACACCTGTGCCACGTAATTAGGTCCACAGAAGACTTGGTTCTCATCTTCCTCTCTTTAACTCACGGGGAACTTTACTGTCCCCTCATTCTTCTTTCAGTTCTGTTTTTTGTTTTTATTATTTCTTTAATTTTGAGTCTGTTGAGAAATATTCTCTGTCCCTCAAAGATAGTCGATTTTTCAATTCTACATTTAAAATATAATCTTGCAATATTTTTCTTGCCACAACATTTCTAAGTTCTAAATGTATCTTTGTGTATGTTTATTAGAAGAAGGTTTTATTTAATAAAACTGAAATTTATTTGTGTGTGATACCAAGTACTCAGCACTGGCAATATAGGTAAAAATATCATCCTCCCTTTAAGGAATTTGCAGAGACAAGTAAACACACATTACAAAATAATTACACACGGGATGAGAGGTACATATACACACAGGAAATACTAAGGATGGGCGCCTAACCCAGAGTTTAGAGGAAAGGTTCACATAATAATAACTAGTATTATCACTGCAGTAATAGCTAACATTTATTGAGTGCTTACCACATGCCAAGCCCTGCTCTAAGCACTTTACATGTGTTAATGTATTTGATCCTTACAACAACTCTGCAAAATTAGGAAACTGAGTCCCACTGTAGAGGGATCAGGAACTTTTCTATAGACACATAGCCAGTAGGTGACTAACCCCAGGTTTAAACTCAGGTAGACTGCCTCAAGAGCCCAAGCTCTTAACTATCATGTTAGAGGAGGCAGTGACCAAGCCCAATCTTGCAGGATAATCATTGAGCTAATTTAAGCAATGTATAGAGAACATTACAGACAGATAGACCTTCATGTATAAAGTCACGATGGCATAGAAGCTTTCAGGAGAGAAACAAAAGTATGGAGTAACATTTGTGGCAATAAAACCAGAAGCTAATCAGCAGTATTTAGATAAGGGGAAAATTGTGAGATTTTTTTTTTTTTTTTAAGTTAGGCCAGTTATAAGGTGAAAAAAATGAAAAGCAAGTTCATTGCCTACTTTTGGAAGCATCTTTTCTAAAAATACACCATGACAAATATTTGGAGTTGGTAATTTCATGGGGTAAACACCCGAGGAAACAAAAATGTATTTTTTCCTGTTTGTTTGTTTGTTTGTTTTAACACAGTCATTAGCTTCACTTTCTGCCATAGAAGGGTGAAGCTTTTTCCACCCCATAGGTATTCTTGGGTAAATATTAACCCCAAGAACCCCATATCTACTTTTTTTCCTTAGTTTGCTTTCTCTTTATAAAATCTTTGTTTCTCCATACCCTTTCAGCCTTTTAAGCTTAAAAAGCAGATCTTAACCTGCTATAGGAAGAAGTTAATGCTACAGTGGACTACGGCTACTGCCAAAAAGGTTATTAGAGATGTTCAGATCCTATTTTCCCATTTCCTGACTTAGAAACTGAGAACCATGGGTTAAATTGTTTGCCCAAGTTCATACAACTGGTAACGTCAAAGCTGAGCTATAATCTTGTATCTCCTGATTTCTTCTTATCAATGATCTTTTTTACTACGTTTTGCTGCCTGTCCCTAATCAGAAGGATACCGCAAATGAAAACATTAGAGAAAACATTTTGTGGACATATATGACATTTTCAGAAGTTTACAGACAAAATGCACGCTCTTGGGGTGAGAGAGTGTTTTTGGTAAATCAAGAGCATTTGATATGGCACCATTGGCCTTCTGGGGATTCTGCCTATTCTCCCTGTAAATTTTTGACAGAGCTGTATGCAAAGGACACCCTGAGGTGGGTCTCAGAGTTTCTGCTACTGTTCAGCAAGTTCACAGCCTAAGAGTAAGATGCCCATCTTCCCCTCACACAGCACTCCCAAACTCCACAAGACCTTCTCCTAGTTAGGGGTGAGGGGCTAGCAGTCCGCTCTCCAAACAACATCCTCATATTTATTTAGAGAGTAAATGAGAGGATGTCACTCCTCTGCTCAAACCCTCAAAAGACCTTCCATCTCAATAAGAATTAAATACAGAATTTTAACTGTGGCCAAAAAGGCTCTAAAAGCTCTTGCCCCAGACATCTTTGGACTCACCTGACAGCGAGCTCCTACTTGGCCACACCAGACTCTTCACTATTCATTCCTGCAAAGTGCCAGACAGGTAGTTTATCCTTATTGGGAGAACCCATCCCCAATATTTCAATGGAGGTTCTTTCTATTTTCCATAAGTGTCGGCCAGCTGAGAAATAAAGAGAGACAGTACAAAGAGAGGAATTTTACATTTCTGAGCTGCCGGGAGTGACATCACAGTTTGATAGGACCATGATGCCCCCTGAGCCTCAGATCAGCAAGTTTTTATTAAGGGTTTCAAAAGGGGAGGGGGCGTTTAAGAACAGGGAGTAGGTACGAAGATCACATGCTTCAAAGGGCAAAAAGCAGAACTGCTAATAAGGGTCTAACAAAGATCACATGCCTTTGAGGGAACAGGACAAAGGGAAAAAGCAGAACCACTGATAAGGGTCTGTGTTCAGCGCTGTACACATTGTCTTGATAAACATCTTAAACAACAGAAAACAGGGTTCCAGAGCAGAGAAGTGCTCTGACCACAAATTTACCAGGGTGGAGTTTTTCTCCACCCTAGTAAGCCTGAGGGTACTGCAGGAGACCAGGGCATATCTCAGCCCTTATCTCAACTGCACAAGACAGGCATTCCCAGAGCAGTGTTTATAGACCTTCCCCCCAGGAATGCATTCCTTCCCCAGTGTATTAATATTAATATTCCTTGCTAGGAAAATAACTTAGCAATATCTCTCCTATTTGCACGTCTGTTTGTAGGCTCCCTTCAAGAAGAAAAATATAGCTCTTTTTGCCCAACCCCGCAGACACTCAGACCTTATGGTTGTCTTCCTATGTTCCCTAAAAATTGCTGTTATTCTGTTCTTTTTCAAGGTGCACTGATTTCACATTGTTCAAACACACGTTTTACAATCAATTTGTACAGTTAACACAGTTATCACAGTGTCCTGAGGTGACGTACATCCTCAGCTTACGAAGATAACAGGATTCAGAGATTATTAAGTAAAGACAGGCATAAGAAATTATAAAAGTATTATTTGGGAACTGATAAATGTCCATGAAATCTTCACAATTTATGTTCCTCTGCTGCGGCTCCAGCTGGTCCCTCCATTTGGGTCCCTGACCTCCCGCAACATATCCTGTCCCCATTGCTTTCCTCTAACAATGCTCATGACTCCGTCTGCTCCAAAACCATTGTATCAGAGAGGCTGTCACAGACCACTGTGTCTAAAATAGAAACCCTGTCACTCACTACCACTTTACCCTGCTTTACACTTCTTCAGAGTGTTTATGACATCACATTTTATGAACATGTTAGTTTCTCTCCCATTTCTGTTCTTGA
The DNA here is from genome assembly GCF_007565055.1 of Rhinopithecus roxellana. Classification (NCBI taxonomy): domain Eukaryota; kingdom Metazoa; phylum Chordata; class Mammalia; order Primates; family Cercopithecidae; genus Rhinopithecus; species Rhinopithecus roxellana. Next base: position 138,734,818 of record NC_044553.1, on the reverse strand, counting down.
GGACAGAGAGTTTTTACCTTTTCACTGCTAGAACAGTGTCTGAGGCATTCAGTAAATATTTGCAGACTGAATAAACGTGAAAACCTTTCCTTCATCAAATAATATTCATTCATTTGTTTATGTAGCATTTGCTGAATACCTCTCCTGGGTCAGCATTTGCTGAATACCTCTCCTGAATACTTTGGTGGAATGCTGGGGACGGACATTCCCTACCCTCATGATGTTTATTGCCCACTGCTTGTGCAAGCATTAATCGGTCACACAAATGAATATAATATTAGTACTCCAATAAGTGTTATCAAAGTGAGGCTCATGATGCAATGGAGAGATTGTTTCACAGTATCAGAGAAAGCCAGGTAGCCTTCCCTGAAGAAGTGATGACTAAGCTGACATATGAAAGAAAATAAAAGTTAACCAGTTCACTTAGGATTTGTGCTTTTCATTAGATGCAAATTCTACATTTAAAAACATAATGAAGTGGAGTTGAAGATATGCATGCTGAATTAGGTAAGGGAACGTGTATTAATGTATGTAATGTACTTCGAAATGCACCCCAAAAATAAGTTGGATCGAAGGATAGGCAGAGTGATGGATAGATAGATGGATTGATATATGATAAAGCAAATATAAAACATAATGTTAATAGTTGATTCTAGGTGGTGGGTATACGGGTGAGCTCTGTAAATTTCTTTCACATTTCCTGTATGCTCGAAGATGCTCATAGCATTGTGGGGAAAAATGTTAACCAGATAAGGAAATTGGAGGGAATATTCTCCATGGAAGGCACAGTATGTACAAAAGTAATTTATGTGCTATTACACTTCTATTACTTTAACATCTTAGATGATGTCTGTAAAATAGTAAATGCATTTCTAAATATTAGATATAGTTTTAATTAAGTTTGGCTTGCTTCTGCTTTGTGCTCTGTTGACTAGCTTTTATTAGCTCTAATTTTAGATTGTCACTGACCTCTTCACCTTTTAGAAGTTACTAGAGTTGATGGTACCTCAGAGATTCAGCTTTAAAAACAAAAATCTGCTTTGAAAAGTACTTGACACTTTTCAGTGCACATTTACATTCGCTCTCCTACTTGTGACTATCACAAGTAAGTACTTGATAGTCACAAGTAAGAGAGTGAATGTGAATGTATTATTCTGTGGGTGTAGAATAATAAAGACCATCATTATTTATCCCCATTTTCCAAATAAGATACTGAAGCTTAGAAGGGCAGGGCAAAGTCATATTCCAAAAATCACAAAACACAAGTAAATAACATTACTGGAACTATGAATATCCACAAATTAGGGATGCTGATTTCCAATGAAGCATATCTTCCACCTCTGTTCATCATGCAGCTGGTTACACGTGTTTGGGACCTGTGTATCTAGAAGCATAGTTTCTTTACCTGTCACCATAGCAAAAATTGCTAAACACAGTATCTTCCAGGAAACCTTGGCTTATACTCTTTGCTCATTTTTTAACATGCAATCACTTAAAAAAATGTTGTTTTGCAAATTCTCTGAAATTTATTTCCCTTGTGAGTACATTTTATATTCAGTTTTAAGAAATGAAGTGATTACAATTAAGTAGATTGTAGATCTCAAGACCCTCCTTCTTGTAAACAGTTGTAAGTGCCTAGTTTATTGTTCAGCACACAGAGAACATTAAACTAGTCCTCATTTGTCTTTGTCTGTTATTTTTTCTTTATATCAGGGAGTGGCAAGAATGATATTAAAGGAGACAGTCTCAAGAATCCTCGAGGGGAAGAGATGATTCTTTATTTCCACTGTCTTTCCTTCCCCATCAAATCATTCTTGGTGTTTTCTTATCGAAAGGAAAAAAAAAAAAAAAAAAAAAAACCAAGTCACTCATTTGGAGAAAACACTACATCTTTTTAAGCTAATAGTAAGATAATGGATTGGCTGTAACACAATTTGGTTATATCTAGAAATAAGAAAGCAGTAATCTGAAATGGCAGATTCTGTGTTTCATATAGTTCGTCTCTTAAAAAAAATACTGTGAATAAGAGTTGGAAAATAGCTAGAAAGTGTTCTGTATCTCAGTTTTCAGTGAAGATATGTTACCTGTTCTCAAATTTTATCATTGCTTTTTTTTAAAGATCTTCTACCACTTTTGACTACAATAGTGTTATATGAAGACAAATAGAATTTGTTGTTGACAGAAACTCTTCTAGATGTTAGCCCAAATGTAGACACTGATGTCGTAGTGCCATGTTAACTTCACAAGCATTTTTACTTAACAAGCCTTATGTACCCTCTTACCTCAATACACATGTAAACACTTCTAAGTTGGTATCTGATTTTTTAGACCACTTATAAAATACAGCCTAGAAATAGAGGACTCCTCTGATATCCCAAGAAATACACACAACTTTGAACACTGGAGCTCATAAAGGATGTGCATCAGCACCATGACTTTGCTGGCCTCTTCTCTGCTACTGTTTGGTTTGGTTCCAGTGAGTGTCTTATACAATTTGGAAAACAGGGCCCTCTGAAGCCAATACAGCTGTGCTGGATCGAGTTACCACAAGTGAAAAGGCATACAGTCTATCCTTTTTATGATCTCACCCTTCCTCTCCTAGAAACGTGTTTACTCAGGTCCTTTTACCACCTTTCAGCCATTTGTCAGGAAAGTTTTGCAGTGGATCTGTTTCCAAATGAAATAGAATTGCATTTTTGAACCCAAATAAACTGCTTCATAGCCTTATTTATTTAACATGTATGCAGTGCCAAAAACGCACACATTTATTTTTGAAATAAAAATGTAGATATCATCTCCTTTAATTTATTCATCATCTAAACCTCAAAACACATATGATTTCAATAACACTATAAGAAAATGGTAGTTGTTATTATGTTAATAAGAAAATAAATGTCCTTTTTTTTCAAAGAGCAGTATAAATACTAAAATATATTTATGGCTAAATCTGTTCCTTAAGTTTTCTCTATAGGAGACAGGAATCTAAGAATTGCAATGCATTTCCCCTTTTTAATTCCTAATTGCTGCTACTTATGTTGTCATACTATATTACTCAGTTTCCTTGCAGTCAGAAATAAAGGAACTACTAAGGAAAAATGTACTGTGGAACAGTACAGACAGCTCAACTACATAGGAGTTTGGTGTTTGTTGAAGATTTTGGAATGGCAAAACTGAGAGCTTACTCTTTGTCCTTGTCAACAGATAGCCAAACATCTGTAGGTGCAAAGGCCACAGGGACTATTAGACAAGATTTCTGAATTTCACTGTTGCTTCTACCAATTGATCTTGCCCTTAGTCTACAGGAAATAAATAAAACATCAAACTTGTGCTTCTGGGTTTTTAATAAAGAGGTCAAGATTCAGTGAGTTTATTAGAACATGGTGAGTCTACCTTTGTCTGCATTCAGCCAACATTTATTTGAAACACCTCTTAGCAGCCAGATAGTATGCTTCACTAATGTTAAATGTTATGAAAAAAAGAAAAGGCGGTGTTAGTATCATAAAACTCCTCTGACATTTAACATCCTCTAATCAACAGAAGGACTGTCCAGACCCTGTGTGTGTGTGTGTGTGTGTGTGTGTGTGTGTGCGCGCGCACGCGTGCGCGTTTGCTTACACAAGAGTCTGTTTAGACACGTGGTCTGTGTGTGTGTGTGTGTGTGTGTGTGTGCACGCGTGCGCGTTTGCTTACACAAGAGTCTGTTTAGACACGTGGTCCTGAGTACAGACTCTTTAACACCAGTGAGATGACATTCTTTATGGTTTCATCTTAAAACTTTTCTTTCAGAAATAAGCCTATCAAGGACACATCTTCAAAATCTAGCTGCTAAGAGTTGATAGCTAGAGAGAGGTTAGGAATTTACATAAAGCACTCACTATTTCAGCTTCTAGTTGCAATATAGTCTGTTTTAGCTGGCAATTTGCCATGAAAATATTTTCCTAATAAGAACCTTGCCGTTTCTGCATTTCGGCTGCTTGGATTTGCATCCCAGCTTTGCCACCATCTGACTGTAAGGAGGTTATTTACACTCTCCAGTCCTCCGTTGCCTCATCTGCATAATGATGATAACAATAATACGTACCTATCTCATATGGTGGTGTGAGGGATTATGAAGTGTATTCAAACTCAAATTATGTGTTCATTGTTCAGTCTTTCGTTTTGCTACTAAACAGGATTAAGATTAACAGATCATCTGTTTTGACCCTACTTCTAGGCCCCTGGAAATCCAGCCCTTCTAGCGTCTGAGATAAACCAAATATATACAATGTCCTGGCCCTTTATGAAGTGGAATCTTAATTGTGAACTTTTCTTTGCTTTCTAATTTTAAACCCCTTTGTAAGCATCTGATTTATTTATTCTTGAAAATAATTAAAGACAAATTAAGCACGTGTCATATGCTGGTGACATTATTGAAATAAACTTTGCTCCCTTAATTTTTTAACAATGGGGACTTGTCCATGCCCTTTAAGGCATTAGATAATGTAAGGTAGAAAAAAAATTAACCAACTTAAAAAACAAAATGTTTCCGTGACTCTGCACAAAGTATTTGCCTGGGAAGTAACATGACATAGGTCCTCATGACATCTCTGAAATACAGCAAGTTCCTTATTTTAAACTATTCATCTGCTAATGGATCTTGTCTCTCTGGCTATGAGCTTTGGGGTGAAAATAATTTTGAAATCTCAAGTAATGTGACAAGATTCTAATCACAGAATCCCAGCCAATCTTAAATTAAAAAAAAAAAAAAAGTTGCAATGTTATTCATGTTCTTGAGTCTGTATGCCAAAGTGGCAGTTTTAAGCACACTCACATAGATGCAGAGAAAGAGAGAGAACGCCAGAAAAATACATTTTTCTCCCAAAAAAAAATCACTTAATCATGAAATTATGAGACCTGAGATGCCTGTAGGATTGGACTCATCATCTTCCTTACTTCACATCTTGTTGTTGAAAATGCCCTAGTTAGTTCAGCATTTGTGCATGCAATTCCCTTAAAATGAGTACAAATAACTTTTTTCTTTGTATAAATATTACATCTTTTGCTCCCCTGGGTAAGCTAAATGCTCCTGAGGAACCGGAACCATGCCGTCTATGTTTGTGGATCTTTCTATGATCTCGAAGATAGACATTCGTTGTTAATTGACTAGAATATAAGGATGAAAAGAAAGGTATGTGTACCAGAAAGTGTTTCTGATATTGAGGAAGGTATTTATAAGCAATGCATAAATGGAATATAAAATAAGCCACAAGTGAAATAAATAGTGAGAAAGTATAAAGATTGGTTGATGGAGATATGGGGGTGGGGGGGATGGCAAGGAAGGGGAGAATAAAAATAACTGCACCGAGAACAGAAGGAGTTAAGGAGTTTTTCAAAATTCACTCACAAAAACATAGCCATTTGAATATACATCCAAAAACATAATAGTCAAAAAATAGTATGTAAGCACATGCAAGGAAAAGAATGGTTTCATGTAGTCACCTGGTTGATTGAAAATTTTAAGCAAAACTATTTACATAACATGCTGCATTTTACAGTAGGGCAAGAGATCATTTGCTTATTTTGAGCACAAAATGAGTTTTACATACTTACTTAACCTTGGTTCAGAAGATCACTTCTAAATGAGAAAAATATGGGACAAAAAAAGGAAATAAAGTTTTAATACTACAGATATTATTGGAGTGTGTTTATTAAGAGGATTTTATGCAATGCATAAAATTTTGCTTTAAAATCATCAGAGCATTGCTTTGTATGTTATTGTTCAAGGGTCAGTATAATTCCTGAGAAAACCTATAATTTTATTATTTAAGTAAATATAGCATATACGGTGGCTAAAACTGCAAGCTCCTAAGCCTACATGTCGTGGCCTATAGTAAGAAACACATCACTTTGGTGAATCTTTCCTACACATGAAAAAATTAAATGAAGTCATTTAAAACGCACGGCAGTGTAAGTGAGTACACGTGGCCTGAAGACTAACAATAATATAAATGTTAAAGCAGAAGGAACAAAATACTAAATCCTTTAAATGGAACTTGAAAAAGAGAACTTTATGAACCTGAAGAAACAGCATGCAGACTTCCTTTTCGGAATAGCAGAGTTAAGGTGTTTCTGCCCTTCTCAAAAATTTCATTACAAAAATAAGGATATGAAGCAATAGAAAAACTGATTTACACTTGTCAAAACTAGAAGACATCTGTAACTCCAAGTCACAGAACACTGAAAAGTAGTAAAATGACTCGGACCAGACAAGGTGAAACTCAAGGACCTGCCAAGGGGATAGCAATGGAAAGCAATCGAAGATCATTCACCCCACAAAATTCTGGAAAGGCTTTTGCATGGGAATAATCAGCACAGTTACTGTTGAAGGAAGGGGTGGATGGGTACATTGAAAGTGTCTGTAAGGAAGGGTTAGACCCTCAGCCCTCTGTCTCCATAACTGCCTCTACCCCCGAACCCTGTGAAAGACGTAAAGTATATGCTTTGGGGGAACCTGCATCATTGAGGCTCTGGATTGGATATGCCAGGTAGAGAACAGCATCTCTCTGTTCGGGGAAATAGGAGATTTCAAATAGGAAAGTTAACTGAGAAAATAATGAACTCCTCCCGAGAAAAAAATATACAAAAATTATCTGGGTGTGGTAGTGTGTGCTGGTAGTCCCAGGTCCTCAGAGGCTGATGTCGGAGGATCCCTTGAGCCCAGGAGGTTGAGACTGCAGTGAGCTGTGAATGTGCCTTTGCAGTCTAGCCTGGACAGCAGAGCGAGACCCTGTCTCCAGAAAAAAAAAAATACATATTCATAATTGAGAGACTCCCCATTCCACAAAATGAGCCAGTTGACTACTTATTTAGCTTACAATTTCATTATTTAATTCTCAGGGTAGGTATTATTTATGATAATTAATGCTATATGATGCATTGATAATTAACCCTGAAATCTTATGGCTTAACACAATAGAGGTTATTGTGTGACTCACATGAAATCCAATATGGTGGGCAGCTCTCATGTTAATCTTGTAGTTATGCCTTCTGGAGCATGTGGCCATCAGGGTCCTCATGGCAGGGGCTGGGATAGAAGGGGGAACGCTCAGGTTCAACTGTCTCATTCCAGAAGTGACACTCTCAGAATCCATTGTTCAGAACTTTCACAGGGGAGAAGTAGGGAAGCACATGGAATATTGAGGGTCCACTTACTTCCCTGCAACTTCGTGTAAATTCATGTCCAGGTTCTTGCAGGACACTTCACTTTCTTCCCATGTGTCAGCCATTGGGTTTATGGTTTATTTCATTGAACAATTAAAATTCATTTTAAATTTAAGAGCTAGCACCTGTTACCCGCCTAAGATGTGTGGCCTTGTGACAGAACTGAGAATACAGAGATGCTTATAATATATATGCAGTCTCTAGTCTTAAGGTTATTTGACCATTTAACTTTTTATTTTATGTTTGCTTTGAAATAATTTTCAGATCATTCTCTTTTAATGTTCACAGGTGGGTGTAAGTGATCAGCTAATTAAAGACTATGTAATAAGTTACTGACTTATGATCAACAGGATCTTGTGTCCCTGAAGCAAATATTTAATTTCAGATATTTCTTCCAAATCTTGAGAACCACTCCTCCTTCCCTTTTAACTGAAATAATTGCCGAGAACTCTTTTCTTCTTTATAATGGCAACATTTGAGAATCTCTAATATGCTCTATAGATAAGTAACTGCAGATTCATCTATTTCTCAGTATTACCTCATGGTTTATTTCTGATGTTCACTGAAGCAGGTTTGTAAATTAATATTAATATGAAATAGTCTATAGAAAGTTTCGTAGCATATCAGTTGAAAGCAATTATCCAGGAAGAATTTTTGTATCTGAATCAGTCTTGCAAATGCATCTCATATACTTTTTGAAAGGAAATAATTCTTCTGATTTCAAAAGATACATTTATCTTGGAAACACTATTATATATGTTCTTATTTGACTGTCTAAATCTACAGCTTGAACTGCTTCTTCCAGTGGTGCATCTGATTTTTAGTATGTGGATTCTGAGAGTATTAATCAATTTTTTATAATGTTTGGTTTCCTTATGTTTTCTATTTCAGAGTACCCGAGTGGCCTTGGACCATCTGGAGTCTGTGCCTGAGAAACTGAGCCTACTAGAAGATTTCAAAGACTTCAGAGTAAGAAAGAGTTGCTTGTCTCTTTCAGTATTTTATCTGAGTGATAACACTTGACATCTTCCTGATGTGCAAAGAAAAGTATAGTGAAGGAAGGAAGGACTAAAAAACATTGGGGACTTTTAGCATACCACCTTATCAGAGTTTCTTGACATTTGTGAAGTTAGAATTGAAAACAATGCAACTTATATATTAGCACAAGATAGGAAGATACTTTTACTGTACTACTAGACGCTCAGTTGGGCCCCTAAAGCTTTAACAATAATTTAGAAAAGCCTAAGAATTAAAGAGAGTTACACATTACACTGACAGTAGGTAACTTTTTTGATTAGCAATTTTAATCTGTGAATTATATGGGTACTGTTTGTTTTAGATATATGGTAGTTCCCAGGTTATCTTTATACTATAACATATGAACTCAAACCCACATAAATTTCACATTTCATATTTCATGGCCATTTATTGATAGACCTCTAACCACAAAGCATTTCATTATCAAGCCAATTTGTTACATGTGTTAATTTACCTTGTGTAATTTTTTAAATTCCTCATAGAGGAGATATTCAAAACAAATATCTCTGTTGCCAGTCCTGCTGGACAAGGTTTGGTCCCGAGAATGTCATATATAGCCTTAGGGCTGCAGATGTAATGTAAAATTTTAATGATTTATAATTTATTGACTGTGTATAGCTGAAGCTAACAATGGGAAGGATTTCTTTTTGGCAACCATGTAATCATATTTCACATTGACCTTAAAATATAACTTATGTTATATTTAGGTTCTGTTTAGATCTGACATATTATTTGAAGATACAGTGGATAGGAAAATAGCCAGATCATGCCATATTGATTTATTGGAAGCATTGATATAATGTGGTTCCCAAGGTCTACACTATCTTAAAATTACCTTGCATTAAGCATCTTTTGGTAGTTCAGTAACTAACATTTTTGAGTGAGATCCAGTTTAGCTGACACATCTACAAAGCTAGACTATCCCAAATTGAACAAAACCAAGTGTTTCAAATATATTTTACTAAGTTTTGATTCTTTCTCATGATTTGATTATATATTTGCAGTTTAAATATCTATCAAAGAATTATGAAACCGTATCCAAAACAATGCAATTTCTGTTTACTCTTAAACAACCCGATGTGACAGGAGGCAATATGTTATATCCATATTCTTTTTGTTTTTTCTCTGTAGCTAACAGAAATTATCCGAGTAAATGAAGGGCAGACAAGAGAAAGTATAGGAAACAGGTGGCACTCGTCACTGAGAAATAGACACCTGTCTAATACCAGCATTAAAATATAAAGTTTAACCCCCAGTGACAGATTACTTTTGCCCCAGTTGTCTACAATGAACAGAATGTTCATAAGTACAATTTAAAAGTTGTATTCTCTACTATTACCAAAAGGCTCATTATCATTATTTTTAATCCTATGAGCTGGTGATCATCTACAAGTCTAGCTCATATACATACAGACTCACATATGAAGATGCCTAAATAGTGAAATTTTGGGGGAAAGTCTTTTTCAGAGTTCAGCATTGTACTTTCCAATATATTAAAATTGAAACTTTTAGCTTGAAAAGGGAAAGAGTTAATTAGCAAGTGTTATGCACACACTGCATGATACTTAGCAGGTGCTAAGTACTTTATGGTACATGTTTCCTAATCTTCAGAGATACCCTATAGATAGGTATTATTTTTGCCCATTTTATAGATGAGGACACTGAAGCTTGGAGCCCATAAACTAGCTGAACATGGGATCTAATTTATGTGTAAAACAGCAGAGCCCATCTGCTTCGCTCTGCTGCTTTTAGCTTAAAATCTATTCTACATGTACTCTGAAGTTCTCTATGTGATTACAAAGAGCTGATTTTAATCAGCTTAACAAAAATGACTAGACATGGCCTTAAATGAAATACATAAAGCCTTGAGATTATTAGATGTAGATTATATTTATTCAAACCCTTTAAACTTTCTAAAAATCAGTGTGGTGTGAACAAGAATACAAAGACCTAAGTTCTGGTCCAAACTCATGCACCAGACAAAAATCACTTAATGCCTCAGGAGATATGTCCACATTCATGTGACGAGACACTTGAACAATATTATCTCTGGGTTCTTATATACGTATTTCTTGATATGTAGACCATAGCCTATGACTTTAAGTGTGAGTACAGACCTTATCCTATTTGGATAGGCCTGACTTTATTCTTGTTTAAATGTGGTCATATTTATTTTGAAAGAATTGTTGACCAGGCATGGTGGCTCACGCCTGTAGTCTCAGCACTTTGGGAAGCTGAGGTGGGTGGACCACCTGAGGTCAGGAGTTCAAGACCAGCCTGACCAGCATGGCGAAACCCCATTTCTACTAAAAATACAAAATTAGCCAGTTGTGGTGGCACATGCCTGTAATCCCAGATACTCAGGAGGCTGGGGCAGGAAAATTGCTTGAACCCAGGAGGCGAAGGTTGCAGTGAGCTGAGATCACACCATTGCACTCTAGCCTGGGTGACAGAGTGAGACTGTCTCCAAAAAAAAAAAAAAAGAAAGAAAAAACTGTTTCAGCTCTACAATGCCATATTTAAACATTACATTTTTGATTAGGTGGAAAGGGAGTAGCACTGGGTTCCAAGTCCAAACTGCCACAAATTGTCCAGCCCTGGGCAAATCATTTTAACTTCCCTGGGCTCTAGTTTTTAGAGGTTTTTGTTTTGTTTTGTTTTTGTACTAAGCATGAGAACTTTGGAATTATAATACCCCTTCTAGCTTGAACATTCAGTAAGTTTAAGTTTTCTTGTGACTTTGAGGTACACTAAATCCCTATATGTATTTTTTTTACATACCAAAATCAGTTGTCCTCATTGTTTTTCTAATTTCCCCCTAAATAATAATAGAAATGTCTAAATAATTATCTAGAGTAACTGTTTGCTGTGTTCCTTCTTCCCCCAAGAAATGAAGAGAAAAGAAAGAAAAAAGGCAGGCCCTGGAAATTTTTGTTTTCTTAATTTTTTTTTATTACCTGAATCTTTTTCTGTTTATAAAGGCAAAGGAGCTATCCTTAAATTTAAAAATCTATGTGACATAATAGGTAAAAGGTAGGATGTTGTTTATGGATAAGTGAGGTAAAAGGGTTCTCGTTTTATAGGTAGCAATGTTTTAAAACAAGAATATATTGACGCTAAGTACCAATCCAAGGGATAGTACACAGCATCCGAACGTGGCATGTGTCATTAATGACATCTTTGGACAGTACATTGCTACTTGCACCTTGTTCTAAAGGGTGTCAGTCACTGTAGATGGGCATACGGACTAGTTGTTAAAAGAATTCAGGTAACCACTGTAGGATGCATTGCATTTTTATGGTTTTATCCACAGTGACAATTTTCTTCTTTTTCTTTTTTTTTTTTTTCTTTTTTTTTTTTTTAAGACAGAGCCTTGGTCTCTCACGCAGGCTGGAGTGCAGTAGCGCAATCTCACTGCAACCTCTGCCTCCTGGGCTCAGGCGATCCTCATTCTCCCACCTCAGCCTCCTGAGTAGCTGGGACTACAGGCGTGCACCACCACATCTGACTAGTTTTGGTATTTTTTTTATAGAGGTGAGGTTTCATCATGTTGCCCAGGCTGGTCTCGAACTCCTGGAGTAGAGCAGTCCTCCCACCTTGGCCTCCTAAAATGCTGGGATTACAGGTTTGAGCCACTGCATGTAACCTTCTTCTTTCTCTATGGTGGCCTGTGATTCTCCTATATATCTCTAAATTTTTGTAATTATTTATTTTCATTTTTATCTACATATAGACTCTTTCTTACTCTAATTTCAAGCACCAATTTTCTTTCATCTACCAGTTCAGACCCTTTGCTTTTTTTCCCAGGATTCCTGCAGTTCATCTGAGAGAACTGATGGAAGATATTCTAAATACAGAGTTCACAGAAATTCTCTTCAGCATCACCAAGAGGACATCAAGTACAGAACCAAAAGTTTCAAAGTAATGTTCTTTATACACATTTTTAGTCTTTAAGTAGTATCCATGTTTAAGGCTACCACCTCTTAAGCAGCCTCTGTTTGTGTAAGGGCACTTGTGAAAGAAAATATTTTCCTTGATATATTAAATAGATTTTCAATTCTGTGGAAATAGAGAATAAAAATCTAGCATTTGTGCTTATCACATTTTGTCTGGGAAGTAAGCCTTAAGTCTATGCCATCACTGCTTGATATGTTACTTGTTCATGGGAACTGGTGCTGCGTAAGAGCCAAGAAACCCCTGGTCACTGTTTGGTCAAAGTCTTAGTGTGATGTTCACCTTCTTCTATGTATAAGTCTAGCTGCTCTCCACACTGAAGTCTGCAGTAGATCAGATAATATATTGTACTTTGGAATTCTAGTCATTTTCTTCTAGAGGGGATATGAACTCCATATTAATACTTCAGCTTTTGTTTCATCACCATGGAGCCAGCACAGGACACTGGGAAGACTTAACTATATTAACAAAAAGCATACATTCTCTAGAGCCTACCCAGTATCCATCTGGGATCTGGGTGATTTTAAATCCATTTGATCTTGGGCAGCTCTCAGTTTGGAGCAAGGTTTCTCAACCTTGGCATTCTTGATATTTGGGGCCAGTTAATTCATTGTGGTAGAGGCAGTTTTATGCATTGCAGTGTATTTAGTTGCATCCCTAAAACGTATGCACTAGATGCCAGTAACATCTCCCATCTCAGGTTGTAACATCCAAAAATGTCTCCTGACATTGTCAAATGTTCCCTGGAGGGCAAAGATGCCCTCTGTTGAGAATGCTGACCCAGAGAGAATCCATCTATATTCAAATGTGCACTCCAAGTCAATTAAAAACAAAAGCTAAGGGTTTTCTGGCTTTCTTGTGTTCTTACAAACTTGAATATGTATGAATATTCATTACACTGTATATATTCACTTATTACAGCGAAATATAATTATTTCTAAGAAGCGGCTTTCCTCCTCTGAATGTAATTGGATGGAATGCTCAGTGGATATAAAGACAGTGTTCATTTCCATAAGTCCTTCTTAGCATGCTTAAAATGAGCATTATACTTTCTCCCTTCCAAATAAAAATTAACACAATTAGGACAGGTTATTGATACCCTTACTGTGAAGAGAACATCCTGTGACTTTGTTCCCTTTTACTTTTGTTTTTAATAGATCCATATATTCACTATAGTAGTGACCTTGTCTCGTATGGCAATTTTTAAGTTCTCTAAATCATCTTCCAACATTCCCAGTCAGGTCCTGCAAACTCAAGCATTTCTCTACCATTTAAAGGAGTGCTGCTGATCTATAACAGAAATACAAAGTTTAGGCTATGAAAGCTAATGATTATTGAGCATATTTTAGAACAAACCACAAGACATTTATCTTCTTGTAGGTGTTACATGCCTTATATACATTATCATATGTAATATTCACGGCAGTCCTCTCAGATAAGCATGACTATTTTTCCTCTTATACCACTGAAGAAAGTAAGGCTGTAGAGTAATTAAATGGTTGAATCAGGATTAAAACCTAAGTCTGCCTAGCTTTAGTAATTTACGTCATTGACCACTGTGCCATGACAGTATAAGTTTAGACCTTATATACCTAATTTTTTCTGGAAGTCACCAAATACAGGAATATATTTTCAATATGTAAAAATCAGTGTTCTCCAAAAATGCATAAACATAGTACACGTCTCTTAGTTCAACAGAGGTCTAGATGCAAATGAAACATTTAAAACATTATTTTCCAGTACACTTAGAGTTGGTATCAGGTGAATCAGTGCTATCTAGTGGCACCCAAATTGCTATAAATCAATGCAATTTCCATAACAGCATATGGCAAAGCTATGAATGTTTAACATGTTCAGCAAGTAATCTCATTGGAGTTCTGTTTAAAATTACATTTGCAGCTGAAGAGGGCATCAGGCCTAGTTCATAAGAGGGGCCAGCACTTAGCAAAATGAAAAATAAGTTTGAAAATTTTGCAAGTAGATAGTGCAAATATAGGATAGAGCTGCAGAACCCATTTTATGATGGCATTGTTCCACATTAATACTACTTAAATATTTTAAAACAGATACATTTCAGCAATGGATATATCTACTATCACCCATATGTCACAGATTCCTGGCCTGAAATAATATAGTAATTTAATGTAAAACTCACAGGATATAACATTTTTGGTAGTCACTGGAGAGGAAAATATAGGAACACATTTTTGCCAATTGTAGATACCAGTGGTCATTTTCTCATACTCCTTTCATGAAAATAAGTTTTTTAAAAAGACTGAGAGAGCTTAAATGAGTAATGAGAAAGTTGTGTTAGTCATTTCTTGTCTTCATGGATAATCAGAAGAGCCAGCTATGATACCTCATTGACATCCTGAAGAAAATGCTTCAAATAAGAGAAACAGAAACTCCAGAGAGAATGTGCCCCTTACTCCATCAGTTTCAGGAGACATTATTTCAGTAGCTATTAACTTTCCCCACATTTGCTAAGACAGAATTCAAAGAAAAGGCAAATTATAGGGACTTGAGTTAACTGGTTTACTGAAAACTATAGTTCCAGGAAATCAGTGTAAGACTCAGTTTAATGCAACAAACATATACTGTACAGCTACCATGTTGCAAATCACAGTACCTGTGGGTGTGGGGTTGGGGAATAAATGTATAAAGATGCAGAAAGCATGGTATTAAAGGAGAGAATATTTACCTAGTTATCTTAATTCTAACAGACACAGGTGCTCTAGAGCAGAGGTTGGCAAACTGCTCATGGGTCCAATCTTGCCTGCCAACTATTTTTGTAAATAAAGTTTTATTGTAATACAACCACACTCATTTATTCACATATTGTCTTTGGCTGCTTTTGCACTGAACAGTAGAGTTGAATAGTTGCTACAGAAACCATATGGCCCACAAAGACTAAAGTATTTACTGTCTGGCCCTCTATAGAAAATGTTTTCTAACCTCTGGTCTAGAGGAAGAAGAAACTACTACTCTACTTCTTCCTTTACACATTATATGACATATTTCCTTTTCTGTATTTGCCAATCAAATAGATACTGTCCAAGCTCTTTGGAAAGTCATAATACTTATTCATTCAGCAAATATTTATTGAGTGTCGGTTGTATGCCAAGAACTTTCTAGGTGCATGGGACTCACGTCAGTGAACAAAATGAAGCAAAAACCTCTGACTTTTTTGTTGTAATTGGACAATATTCATATTTTTGTTGTTGTTTTTCTAAACACAGAATTCATCAAACATTTATTGGATTTTTAATGCAAACCAAGGCACTGTGCTAGGAGCTCAAGAGAATGGCACAATAAGAAAAAACATTACCAACCCTTAGGAATTTAAATCCTTCATACAAATTACAGTGGCACAAAAAAGAAAAGGGCTAAATGCTATAAAGGTAGCCCCATAAAAGTGGCCCCAGTAAACTGCATTAGGGGTTCAGAGGAAAGAAAGATGCTCAAGAGTCTTTTGAAAAGAGGTTTGTAGTGACAAGGCACAAGAAAACATTTATCCAAATCTCAGTTTGGGAGAGGATCACTATTAGAATTTCAGTTGTAGATTCTGACTATATTCCTGTTGACAGACAAATAACTGTTGGAATAGCAGACTGTGTTGGCAGCTGGCTTCTCTTATGTTGCTGTTGTAAAAAGGCAATGAAACATCCAATATGACCACGCTGCTGGTGTAGGGAAGGGTTAGCAGGAAGTGGGCAAGTCCGGTTCTCTTTCAATCACTCCAAGGCTAGAGCCATCTCCTCTGTTTATTCCTGTGGCAATCACCAGAACAAAAAGGATCAGCTTTCTAGAAGCCTGTCAAGATTTTGAGCAGGACCATCATCCCCAATTGTGAGAGCATCAAATGTAATATTGTCTTAAGTTGACCAAGCTAACTGGACAAAGCCTGATCTAAAAGCTTATATTTAGAATTCATTTCAAAGCTGAATCTAACACAACATTTACTCTGTCTTGGTAGACAAGAGAAGCATTTCATGGCCTCTCTTTCATCAAGCTTAATTGGGTTTCTGTAGGACATACAGGCTTCCTTCCTGGCTCAGCTGTTTCAAATAGAACAGAATGTTCAAAAGTCAGCCAGTAACACAGCATCACTAATTTGAATTCACAGAGGGGCATGGTTTTGTCCAAGACATCCCCATTTATTACCTTTACCCATACTAAATATATGGTTTTAATTAACATTGGAATTTTTTAGTAAAATTGCAGAAGGCATGTTTATTCCCCATTCTTCTTCCCCTTGAAAGAAAAGTCATGATTTTTAACTTGTAGTTGAAGAGTTAGTATACAGTTTCTTTTTAAACAAACAGATGTTTTATGGGATAAGATGAGGTAGGTGAGGAAGCATTAATAATGGCTTTCGGCAGAGTCCATGGGAGCAGAGTTTGCCAAAGCCCGGTCATATTTGTTCAGTGTAAGTACGTGTGTGATATAAGTACATGTTTTGTTCCTTGAACTCATTTCTCTCTCATTGAATCTTTGTGATTTGTTTATACCTTGCTCACAGCAATTAATGGCTGTTAGCACTTTCTCTCTCAAGTCAGCTATTTCTATACATATCTTAAATCTTCTACAACAGTAGCTTCTAAAGCATGCTATGTATAATTCCTAGTACAATTCAAGATTGTAGGTGATGCATAAACATTTTTATTTTAATGACTATAAAAATATATCACTAATGGATTATTACATTGATTTTTACAGATATTGCTTAGGAATAGTAGTGGCAACCATGGGAGAATTTGAGAGAGCGTTAACCCTACAATACTCCAATTATCTCATTTATAACTACTCCATGCTTTGATAAGAAGTCATATGTAAACTAATATGCAAACACAGCTCTGTGCTTCTCTCCATCTTTTAAGCCTCCCCTATACAGAGATTTAGAGTGCAAGGTTAACTTTTAAGTAAATGTAAGAGAAAACAGTAGTAAAACTATAGGTGAATATTGACGTTTGGGAAATGCTCTTCTACTAGATTGTATGGGCTTTTGAAGGCAAGCACTGCCTTGACTCCAGAACACACAGTGAGTGTACAACACATGTTAAATTGGTGATTTTAAAAACTTTTAAAAAATCATTTTCTAGTTTCAGCCTTTCTAAAATTCTAACAAAAATTTAATTGCTATTTTTGCAGTAAAGATTACATGACACATTTAAAACCTTACAGGCAATCAAATCATGCTGAAATATGAAGATATGTTTATTCTCTTGAAGTGGTCAAGACTAACCTGCTCGCCATATTTAACTAGTCAATTTCATCCTGCTCTTCAAAAATTAAACAAAAGGTTACCAGTTGAATTGGTATTTTTTTCTTTGTTAAAAATCTGAAATTTGTAATGGATCTAACGTGCTTATTCAGAAATCAACATGGGTACTTAGATGAGCATATTAATATTTTAACCTATTAGAGCCACACTTTATCAAACCCAATTCCCTTAGCAAGCCACATGCTTTTACCCTTCCAAATAATTTACTCCACAAAAATATTAAGAAAAGAAAGATTGTGAACAAATGTAACTATATAAGCCATTTTTAATAATCTCTAATTCAAAATTCTAGGTACTAAATACCTAAGAAAAAACAATTAAATTTATTAGTTTTTAACAAACATCATAATATATTCATCCAAACAATGATTGTTTCCTTTAAAATAGTCACTTTAAGGCCGTATGCGGTGGCTCATGCCTATAATCCCAGCACTTTGGGAGGCTGAGGTGAGCAGATCACGAGGTCAGGAGATCGAGACCATCCTGGCTAACATGGTGAAGCCCTGTCTCTACTAAAATTACAAAAAAAAAAAAAAAAATTAGCTGGGTATGGTGGTGGACGCCTGTAGTCCCAGCTACTCAGGAGGCTGAGGCAGGAGAATGGGGTGAACCCGGGAGGCAGAGCTTGCAGTGAGCCGAGATCATGCCACTGCACTCCAGCCTGGGTGACAGAGCGAGACTCCATCTCAAGGAAAAAAAAAAAAAAAAAACCAATAAAGTCACTTTAAGAGACTAAGCACTGATTCCTGTGAACCATCATTAAAAACATCTTCACACTCCTCCCTTTATTTCTTATGTCAATGGCACATCTTTTTGAGTATGCTTGTTTGTGGCAAATTTTTATCCACTATGAGTGGATTTGGTTTCTGAAAATGGATTAAAGTCATGTGAAGCCAAGTCTGAAGTAAGTAAAAAGAAAAAAATTTGAGTAAAATCTTTTCATTATTGACACACTGGGAATATATAATTTCATACAATAAAATATCAATTAGATATTAGTCCTATTATGAAAACTAGTCAAAGAGATTCAAATGGATTTATCTAGAAGAGTATTTTCATAAATCTGTTAATATGGTAGATGAGTGTTGCTTTAGTTTTTTTTTTTAGATGGAATCTCACTCTGTCATCCAGGCTGGAGTGCAGTGACGGTCTTGGCTCACTGCAACCTCTGCCTCCTGAGTTCAAGCAAGTCTTCTGCTTCAGCCTCCCAGGTAGCTGGGATCACAGGCATGTGCTACCATGCCTGGCTAATTTTTGTATTTTTAGTGGAGATGGGGTTTCACCATGTTGGCCAGGCTGGTCTCCAATGCCTGACCACAGATGATCTGCAATCTTCCACCTCTCAAAGTGCTGGGATTACAGGTGTGAGCCACTGTGTCTGGCTTGCTTTGGGTTTTTAATATTGTTGTATCAATTTGGATTCCCAATGGTAAATTTGCATAGTTTGCATAGTTAGAAGTACTGATTGTTCACTGTTTCTGTCTGGATAGATTAGAATCATACAGTGTTAATGCTGAGAGGACTCAGAGATGATCTGGCGCAGCCCCGTAATTTTTTTACATCAAGACACTGAGAATGTGAGAGCAGGAATCTCCTGTTTCCCAGCTCCACCACAGCAAACTTTAATTTCTGCACTTTGGTCAAGAAATGATCATCATATGACCATTTATTGAGTTATTTAGTGTAGATGGCACAGCGCTAAATTGTGGAGTATGTGGATGGGTAGATGGAAAAATGAGTAGATGGAAAGATGGGTAGATGGAGGCAATCATAGCCTCACCCTCTTGGAGGTTAAAATGTAAAATAGCAGCCACACAGATGGAGATATGGAGGGCAGACTTTAAGTAAAGCATCTGCCCAGATTAAACTTTCAGATAGGAATAAAGTAGTTTACTGAGGAAGAGATTAAATTTTCTTGAGCACTGATAGAGAACTGGGAATTCAGAGTAGGGCAGAAATGGAGGGACAGTGCATTATTAGGCTAGAGACAAATTCAGGAAAATATTTTTGCCAGGGAATGTGAAATACATACGTGTTTGTTCCTTCTCTCCAGGGGAAGGGCTGGACAAATTAAAATTTTAAAAAATTAAATGTATCATTTGTCTCATACACTTTGAACTTATAATATTCCAGAGAGAAAAATACTTGGTGGGTATCATTAAATATTCATCATTAGAGATCAGTTTAGCAAAGACATTTAGTCAGGTTGGAACAGCTTTTTAAAAACCAATTACAATGTGGGTTATGAAAGAGAAGTGGAAGAAACCCAGGAAAAATATTAGAAAATGCAAGTCCCTTCACCCAGTGGAACTTTTGCAGAGATTTCTGGCTAACTAGCTTGTTGAGACTTAGGACAGCAATGAAAATAGGTCCTTGTGCTAAGTATATAAGAATTGGTAAGAAGCAAAAGCTGAGATCATTAGAATTGCAAAGGATGTTCCTTTTTAACAAATATTTCCTTTTTAATACTTAAGCTTTTGGTGCAAAGATAGCTAGGAATTGGAAACATTCATTTTATGGTCACCTTATAAAATTTACTTTTATAGAAGTTCTACAAATTAATTATCAGTATAGAATTAGACGAGATGACAGTTCTGTTTTGTTTTTTTTCATGTTCTGTTATGTTGATTGTTCAAAGCATTTTGAAATATTTTTATTTTAGGGTAGTCTTTTAGGGTTAACTTGGCTAGTTTTGTTTCAAGGTAATATAAGAAATTCTGACAATATTTTGAAGACTTATATTAGAACTTAAAGATATAATAGAGTTAAACCTCCTCATTTTCCAAAAGTGAAAGAAATAAGTGTGAGTGATTGAATCATGAATAAGTCAACAATTGTAAAGGGAAGGAATAACAGTCATAAATGTGTGTTCACCTATTAACAGTGTCAAAATATATGAAGAAAAAACTGATAGAATTGCAAGGAAAAATAGTCAAATCCATAATTATAGTTGGAGATTTCAACATTCCTTTTTCAGCAATTCATAAAACAGTAGGCAGAAAGTCAGTAAAGATATAGAAGACTTGAACAATACTATTAACCAAGTAAATTTAATTGACATTTATAGAATACTTCCCCCAAAACAGCTAATTACACATATTTTCCATGTACACATTGAATATTTCCCAAGGCAGACTATATTCTGAGTCATAATGAGAGACAGGGCTATGTGGATTTCCTAGGGCGACTAAGAATCCCTAAGCCTAATTGGGAAGGTGACCACATCCACCTTTAAATATGGGGCTTGCAACTTAGCTCACATCTGACCAATCAGGTAGTAAAAAGAGCTCACTAAAATGCTAATTAGGCTAAAACAGGAGGTAAAGAAATAGCCAGTCATCTATCACCTGAGAGCGTGGGGGAGGGACAATGCTCAGGATATAAACCCAGGCATTGGAGCTGGCAATGGCAACCCCCTTTGGGTCCCCTCCCATTGTATGGGAGTTCTGTTTTCACTCTATTAAATCTTGCAACTGCATGTTCTTCTGGTCTGTGTTTGTTATGGCTGGAGCTGAGCTTTCGCTCGCCGTCCACCACTGCTATTTGCTGCAGACCCGCCACTGACTTCCACCCCTCTGGATCTGACAGGGTGTCCACTGCGCTCCTGATCCAGCGAGGTGCCCATTCCCACTCCCAATCAGGCTAAAGTCTTGCCATTGTTCCTGCATGGCTAAGTGTCCCGGTTCATCTTATTCAAGCTGAACGCTAGCTGCTGGGTTCCACGGTTCTCTTCTGTGACCCACGGCTTCTAATAGAGCTATAACACTCACCGCATGGCTCAAGATTCCATTCCTTGGAATCCATGAGGCCAAGAACCCCAGGTCAGAGAACAAAAGACTTGCCACCATCTTGGGAGCTCTAAGAACAAGGACCCCCCAGTAACAATAAAACAAATTTCAATAAATTTAAAATGATTGAAATTATGCAATATATGTTGTCTATTCCCAACAGAATGAAATTAGAAATTAATAACAGAAAGATACCTAAAAATTCCCCAAATATTTAGAAGTTAAACATGATACTTCAAATAATCCATGGATGTATCAAGAAAATCAAAAGAAAAATTAGAAAATATTTTACCTACATAAAAATTAATACACAATTTATCCAAATTTGTGAGATCATCTAAAAAGTGCTCAGAGGGAAATCTGTAACATGAAATGTGTATATTACAAAAGAAAAAATGTTTCAAATCAATAGTCTGTGCTTCCATTGTAAAAAACTAGAAGACCAAGAGCAAATTAAACCCAAAGTAAGTAAAAGCAAGGATACAGTACATTTAAGATCAATGAAATTAAAAAAATAAATAAATTACCTAAAAGCAGGTTCTTCAAAAAAATCGATAAGAATCAAAAATCTCTAGCCAGACTGATTAGGACAAAAAAGAGAAGATACAAATGGCCAATATTAGGAATGAAAGAAGAATATTACTACAGCTCCTAATGATATTAAAAGAATAATTAGGGGGAGGAGGCAGAGCAAGATGGTGAAATAGAACCCTCCAGCAATTGTCCCCCTATCTCTCTCTCTCAGGAAAACCAAATTGAACAACTAACTATCCAGACAAAAAAGCACTCCTATATGAATAAAAATTCAGGTGAGCAATCACAGTATCTGGTTCTAACATCATATCAAGGAAAAAGGCACTGAAGAGGGTAGGAAAGACTATCTTGAATTGCCTACATTTCCCCACTCCTCCCCCATCCTCTGGCAGCAGCCATGTGGTGGGAGAGAGAATCCGTGTGTTTTGGGGAAAGAGAGAACAGTGATTGTGGAACTTTGCATGGGAACTCAGTGCTACCCTGTCACAGTGGAAAGCAACACAAGTCAGAATTTAGTCATGCCCATGGAGGGAGCATTTAGACGAGCGCTAGCCAGAAGGGAATCATCCATCCTGATAGTTGGAATCTGAGTTCTAGCTAGACCCATCACAATGGACTAAAGTTCTCTGGGATCCTAAATAAACTTGAAAGGAAGTTTAGCCACAAGGACAAGCCTGGTACCGTGCTGGGCTTAGAGCCATTGGCGTGACCTAGTAAGACAATAGCCAGGGCTATCAAGGGAGTGCTAGCATCACCTATTCCCCAACTAAGGCAATACAGCTCGAAGCTCCAGGAGACACTCCTTCCTTCAGATTTAGTTGGGGAAAGGAGGAGAGTAAAGAGGACTTTGTTTTGCAACTTGGATATCAGCTTAGCCATAGTAGAATAGGGTACCAGGCAGAGTCCCGAAGCCCTCATTCCATGACCTAGCTCCCAGATAACATTTCTAGACACATCCTGGGTCAGAAGGGAACCTGCTTTGTTGAAGAAAGGACCCAGTCATTTATCACCTGCTGACTAAAGAGTCTGTAGGTCTTGCATACCTGTAATCCCAGCACTTTGGGAGGCTGAGGTGGGTGGATCACCTGAGGTCAGGAATTCAAGACCAACCTGGCTAACATGGTGAAACCCCGTTTCTACTAAAAATACAAAAAAATTAACCAGGTGTGGTGGTATGCACCTGTAATCCCAGCTGCTCAGGAGGCTGAGGCGGGAGAATTGCTTGAACCCGGGAGGTGGAGGTTGCAGTGAGCTGCCGTCGCACCATTGCCCTCCAGCTTGGGCAACAAAAGTGAAACTCCATCTCAAAAAAAAAAAAAAAAAAAAAAACCTAAGTGGTACCTAGGCAGTACTCGCCACAGGCCTTAGGTAAGACCCAGGCCTGTGCTAGCTTCAGGTGTGACCCAGCACATTCTCAGCTGTAGTTGTCACAGGGCAAGACTTCCTGCTTGAGAAAAGGAAAGAGAGGAGTGAAGGGGACTTTGTCTTGCAGCTTGGGCAACAGCTCAGGCACAGTGGGGATGCTGATTCCAGGTCTTGGCTTCTGGACAACATTTCTGAAACAGCCCTAGACCAGTTAGGAGCCTGTTACCCTGAAGGGAGAGACCCAGGCCTGGCAGCATTCACTACAAGCTGAATGAAGATTCCTCAGCATTATCTGGTTGACAGTTTGTTGAGTGAACATCGGTAGTAGTTAGGCAGTACTCATCATGGGCCTGGGGCTATGGTGGCCACAGAGAGACTCTTTCTTCATGAGGAAAGAAGAGTGAAAAGTAGGAAGGACTTTGTCTTCTGGCTTGTGTGTCAGCTCAGCCTCAGTAGAATAGAGCAGCAAGTAGATCCCTAAAGTTTCCAACTCTGGACCCTGGCTCCTGGATGGCATTTCTGGATCTGCCCTGGGCTGGGGCAGAGCTCACTGCTCTGAAGGAAAGGCCACAAGCATGGCTGGATTCACCACCTGCTAACTGGAGAAGCTACAGGCCTTGAGTGAACATGACCAGTAGCCAGGAGTTAGTCACATGGACCCAGCAGAGTCCTAGTGGTGATGGCCACAGGGATGTTTCTGTCACCTCTTCCCCATCTCCAGGCAGCTTATCATGGAGAGAGAGTGAGTTCATTGATTTGGCAAAAATTAGGGGAAGAAAACAAGAGACTCTGCCTGGTAACCCAGGGAATTCTCATGGATCTTATTCAAGACCACCAGGCAGTACCTCTATAAGTCTGCAAGAATCACAGTGATACTGGGCTTCAGGTGCCATTTAATGCAGACAAAGCTGCAGTGACCAAAGACTTAGATCACAACACTCAATTCCCTTTGAATACTTGGAAACCCTTCTCAGAAAGGATGGATCCAAACAAGCCCAGACTGCCAAGACTACAATAAATACCTAACTCTTCAGGGCTCAGACACTGACAAATATCCCCCAGCATCAGAACCATCCATGAAAACATGCCCTTACCAAACAAACTAAACACACCAGGGACCAATCCTGGAGTGACAGAAATATGTGACCTTTAAGAGAATTCAAAATAGCTGTTTAAATAGCACCACAAAATTCAAGATAACACAGAGACGGAATTTAGAATCCTATTAGATAAACTTAACAAAGAGATTGAAATAATATTTAAAAATCAAGCAGAAATTCTGGAGCTAAAAAATTTAATTGACATACTGAATAATGCATGAGTCACTCAAAAGCAGAATTGCTTAAGCAGAAGAAATAATTAGTGGGCTTAAAGACAGGCTATTTGAAAATATACAGTCAGAGGAGACAAAAAATAAAAAATAATGAAGCATACCAATAAGATCTAGAAAATAGCCTCTGTTGATGAAAAGAGTCAAACTTTGTAAAATATTTGAAGAGATTTATTCTGAACCAAATACGAGTGACCTTAGCCCATGACACAGCCCTTAGGAGGGTCCTGAGAATATGTGCCCAAGGTGGTTGGGGTACAGCTTGGTTTTATATATTTTAGGGAGGCATGAGACATCAATCAAATACATTTGAGAAATACATTGGTTTGGTTCAAAAAGATGGGACAACTCAAAGCAGGGGCTTCCAGGCTATAGGTAAATTTAAACATTTTCTGGTTGACAATTAGTTGAGGTTGTCTAAAGACCTGGGATCAATAGAAAGGAAATATTCAGGTTAAGATAAAAGATTGTGGAGACCAAGGTCTTTTTGAAGTCTTATAGTGGCTGCCCTTAGAGACAATAGATGACAAATATTTCCTATTCAGATTGTTAAAAGGTGCTAGACTTTTAGTTAATCTCTTCAAGATTGGGAGGGCCTGAAGAAAAAGATCTAGCTATGTTAATAGAGATTCTTTGCAAATGCAATTTTTCCCACACAAAGGATGGCTTTGCAGAGCCATTTCAAGATATGGCAGAAAAACATGTTTTGGGGTAAAATAGTTTTGATTTTCTTCCTGGTATTATAAGGCTATGCCAGAGTCAGATTGGAAAGTAAGTCACGATACATAGAATTAAATAAGACCCATCTGATGAGAATTTATAGTTTGTAGGGCACAACTCCCCAGACCCCTTAGACAGGAATTTGGGCAAGATTAAAAAATAGAGCTTAGTTTTCACCTCAAAAGGACAGATACAAGAGTTATTGGCCTTAAAGAGGAGCTAGAGAGAGAGATTGGAGTAGAAAGTCTTTCAATGAAATAATAACAGAGAACTTTCCAAAACTACAGAAAGATATAAATATTTAAGTACAAGAAGGTTATAGAACACCAAGTAAATTTAACCCAAATAAGACTACCTCAAAATGTATAACTCCCAAGGGTCAAGTATTAGGGAAAAAATTAAAAGCAACAAGATTAAAGAAACAAATAATATACAAAGGAGCTCCCATCCATCTGTCAGCAGACTTTTCAGTGGAAATCTTACAGGCCAGGAGAGACAGGCATGACATAAATTGCTGAAGAAATACAACTTTTATGCTAGAATAGTATATCCAGGAAAAATATCCTTCAAATGTGAAGGGGAAGTGAAGACTTTCCCAGACAAACAAAAACTGAGGGTATTTATCAACACTAGACCAGTCCTATAACAAAAGCTAATGGGAGTCCTTCAATCTGACCTTAAAGGATGTTGACAAGCAATACTATATCATTTGAAGGTACAAAACTCACTAGTAATGGTAAGTACACAGAAAAATCTGAATATTATAACACTGTAATTACAGTGTATAAGGTACTCATGTCTTCAGTAGAAAGACTAAAAGATAAGTCAGTCAAAACTAGTAATAAATACAACTTTTCAGGGCATAAATGGCATAAGATAAAAATAGAGACAAAGAAATTTAAAAGTAGGAGGGGTGAAGTTAAAGTGTTTTTATTAGTTTTCTCTTTGCTTGTTTGTTAGCTTGCTTGTTCTTGAAGTGTTATCATTAGTTAAAAAATAACATGTTATGTTATTTGCAAACCTCATGATAACCTTAAATCAAAAAACCTACAACAGATACACAAAAAATAAAAAGCAAGAAATTAAAACATACTACCAGAAGAAATTGCTTTCACAAAAAGGAAGACAGGAAGAAGACGACCAGAAAACAAACATAAAATGAATAACAAAATGACAGGAGTAAGTTCTTGCTTATCAATAGTAACAGTGATTGTAAATAGACTAAATTCTCCAATCAGAAGACATAGAATGACTGAATGGACTGAAAAAGGAAACAAGACCCAATGGTCTGTTGCCTACAAGAAACACACTTTACCTATAAAGACATATGTAGACTAAAAATAAATGGATGGAAAATGATCCTTCATGCAAACAGAAACCCAAAACAGCAGGAGTAGCTATACTTACATCAGAAAAAATAGATCTCAAAGCAAAAATCTATAAAAAGAGACAAGGTTATCGTGTAATGATAAAGAGGTGCATTCAGTAAGAGGATATAACAATTGTAAATATATATGCACCCAACACTGGAGTTCCCAGATATATAAAGTCAATATTATTGGAGCTAAAGAGAGAGATAGATACCAATACAATAATAGCTGAAGACTTCAACACCCACTTTCAGCATTGGACAGATTGTCCAGACAAAAAAATCAACAAAGAAGCGTAAGACTTAATCTGTAGTATAGACCAGATGAACCTAATAGATATGTACAGAACATTTCATCCAGTGGTTGCAGAAGACATTCTTCTCCTCAGCACATGCATCGTTGACAGGGATAGACCATATGTTTGGTCACAAAACAGTTCTTTAAAAATTCAAAAAAATTGAAAAACCAAGTATCGTATCTGACCACAAGGGAATAAAACTAGAAATCAATTTGGAAACTATACAAACACATGGAAATTAAACAGTATACTCTTGAATGACCAGTGGGTCAATAAAGAAACTAAGAGAAATTTAAAAATTACTTGAAACAAATGAAAATGGAAGCATAACATATCAAAACCTATGGGGTATAGCAAAAGCATTACTAAGAAGAAAGTTTAGAGCAATAAATGCCTACATCAAAAAAGCAGAAGAACTTCAAATAAAAAACTGAGTGATGCATCTTAAAGAACTAGAAAGCAAGAGAAAACTAAATTCAAAATTAGTAGAAGAAAAGAAATAATGAAGATCAGAGTAGATACAAATGAAAGGGAAATGAAAAAAAATACAAAATATCAACTAAACAGTTGTTTTTTTGAAAAGATAAAATTGACAAACCTTTAGCCACAATAAGAAAAAGAGAGAAAAGACCCAAATAAATAAAATCTGAGATGAAAATGGAGGCATTACACCTGATACTGCAGAGAGGATCATTAGAGACTTCAATGAGTAACTATATGCCAATAAATAGGAAAGCTTAGATAAAATGGATAAATTCTAGACACATACAACCTACTAAGATTGAACTTCCTGAAAACATCCAAAATCTGAATAGACCAATAACAAGTAATGAGATTGAAGCCATAGTAAAAAGGCTTCCAGCAAAGAAAAACCTGGGACCTGATGGCTTCACTGCTGAATTCTATCAAACACTTAAAGAACTAATACCAATCTTACTCAACCTATTTCAAAGAATAGAGGAGGAGGGAATACTTCCAAACTCATTCTATGAAGCCAGTATTACCCTGATACTAAAACCAGAAGAAGACACATTAAAAAAAAAGAAAGAAAGAAAAAAAAAACCACAGGCCAATATCTCTGATGAACATTGATGAAAAAAATCTCCAACAGAATTCCAGCAAACCAAATTCAACAATCTATTAAAAAGATTATTCATAATAGACCAGGGATGCAAAGATGGTTTAACATACACAAATCCACCAGTGTCATACATCATACCAACAGAATGAAGGACAAAATTCATATGATCATTTCAACTGATACTGAAAAAGCATTTGATAAAATGAAACATCCTTCATATTGAAAAGCCTCAAAAAACTCAGGTTTTAGAGGGATTTTAAAAGGAACATATCTCAACACAATAAAAGTCATATATGACAGGCCCACAGCTAGTATTATACTGAACAAGAAACAACTGAACACCCTTCCTCTAAGATCTGTAAGAAGACAAGGACGCCCACTTTCCCTAGCTGTTAAACATAGCCTTGGAAGTCCTAGTTAGGAGCAATCAGAGAAGAGAAAGAAATAAGGGGCATCCAAATTGGAAAGGAAGAAGTCAATTATTCTTGTTTGCCAATGATATGATCTTCTACTTGAAAAAAATCTAGACTGTACTGAGAAGCTATTAGAACTGTTAAACGAATTCAGTAAATTTGAAGGATACAAAATCTATATACAAAAATTAGTAGTGTTTTTATATACAAACAGTGGACAATGTGAAAAAGAAATCAAAACAGTAATCCTATTTACAATACCCACAAATAAGATACCTAGGAATAGATATAACCAAAGAAGTGAAGGATTCTCCACAATGAAAACTATAAAACACTGATATAAGAAATTGAAGAGGACACACACACAAAAAAATGGAAAGATATTTTATAGTCATGGATTGTAAAAATGCTGTTAAAATGTCCATACTACCCAAAGCAATCTACAAATTCAGTGCAATCCCTGTGAAAAGATCAATGACATTCTTCATGGAAATAGAAAAAACTATCCAAAAATTTATATAGAACCACAAGACCCAGAATAGCCAAAGCCATCCTGAGCAAAAAGAACTAAGCTGGAGGAATCACATTACTTGACTTCAAATTACACTACAGAGCTATAGTAACCAAAACAGCATGTTGCTGGCATAAAAACAGACACATAGACCAATGGAACAGAATAGAGAGCCCAGAAACAAATCCATACATTTACAGTGAAATTATTTTTGACAGAGTTTCCAAGAACATACATTGGGGGAAAAGACAGTCTCTGATAAATATTACTGTAAAAACTGGATATTCATATGCAGAAAAATGAAACTAGAATATATATCTCTTATCATATACAAAATTCATATCAAAATGGATTAAAGACATAGATGACCTCAAATTATGAAGCTACTATAAGAAAAAAGAAACTCACCAGGATATTGGATTGTGCAAAGACTTTGAGGAATACACCAGAAGTACAGATAACCAAAGCTGGAGACCTGGGATCACATAAAGTTAAAAAGATTCTGCACATTAAACAAAACAATCAGCCTCATGAAAAGACAACCCCAGAATAGGAGAACATTTTTGCAAACTATCCATCTAATAAGGGATTAATAACCATAATACATAAGGAACTCAACTCCATAGAGGAAAAAACCTAATAATTTGATTTAAAAACAGGCAAAAGATCTGGATAGTCATTTCTCAAAAGAAGATATAAAATGGCAAATAGGTGTAGGAAATGGACTCAAGATCATTGAGAAATGTAAATCACAATTCTAAGATATCATCTCACCTCAGTTAAAGTGGCTTTTACCCAAAAGACGGGCCATAACAAATGCTGGCAAGGATGTGGAGAAAGGAGAACCCCCATACACTGTTGGTTGGAATGTAAATTAGTACAGCCACTGTGGAGAACAGTATGGAGGAGTTTTGAAAAGCGAAAAGTAGAACTTTTAGATGATCCAGCTAGGTATCCCACTTCTAGGTATACAGGGACCAAATGGGAGATCACTGGATCGTAGGGGTGGTTTTCCCCATGCTGTTCTTGTGATAATGAGAGAGTTCTCACGAGATCTGATGGTTTTCAAAGTGGCAGTTTCCCATGCTCGCTCTCTCCTGGTGCCATGTGAAGTAGGTCTTTACTTCCCCTTCTCCTTCCGCCATGATGGTAAGTTTTCTGAGACCTCCCCAGCCATCTGGAACTGTGAATCAGTTAAACCTTTTTTCTTCATAAACTACCCAGTCTCCGGTAGTTCTTTATCACAGTGTGAAATCAGACTAATACAAGATTATTGCACTCTGTGCCTGTATCAAAATACCTCATGTACTCCATAAATATACGCACCTATTTTGTACCCATAAAAAGGTTTTAAATAATTTTTAACAACGTATGTTTAGTAAATGTTGTGAATAACTCTACCAATTTTTGAAAACTACCAATTTTTAGTTGAAAACTCTAAAATTTTTCAACTAAAATGAAATTGATATTTTTTAAAGCCTTAAAATGTATCATTCAGTAATTTCAATTCTAGGAATTTATAATAAATACATAAAAATATGGACAAAAGTTTTTATACCAAGATGTTTATCAAATGATTATTTATAACAGAGAATACTGAAATCAATTGTAAATTTTGAACAATATGAGATTAGTAAACTAAGATACTAAATAACCCTAATAATGATAACGATGATCATGATAGAGAAAATTCCTATGAAAAAATAGGAAACAAAATTGTCAACGAAGGTGATCTCCATATAAACAGATATTTATAAGTAAGACCTGGGAAAATGTATCCTTAAATTATGCTAATAAGTTTTTATTTTAAAATATTTGTTGAATAATTTTTCTCCAGAATTTTCCCCATATTTTTTAAATTTGCTAGAATGAAATATGTCAGTGCCATATTTTGACTGTTATATGCCAAGTAGCTGGCTTTATCATTAAAAATTTAAATTAGGCCAGGCACTGTGGCTCACGCCTGTAATCCCAGCATTTTGGGAGGCCAAGGCAGTTGGATCACCTGAGGTCAGGAGTTCGAGACCATCCTGACCAACTAAAAATACAAAATACAAAAATTAGCTAGGCATGGTGGTACATGCCTGTAATCCCAGCTACTGGGGGCGCTGAGGCAGGAAGATCACTTGAACCTGGGAGGCAGAGGTTGCAGTGAGCCAAGATTGTGCCACTGCACTCCAGCCTGGGCAACAGAGCAAGACTCTGTCTCAAAAAAACAAAAAACAGCAAAAAAGAATAATAAATTATTATTTTTCTCTA
Source organism: Rhinopithecus roxellana (assembly GCF_007565055.1). Lineage (NCBI taxonomy): Eukaryota > Metazoa > Chordata > Mammalia > Primates > Cercopithecidae > Rhinopithecus > Rhinopithecus roxellana. Next base: position 138,703,673 of record NC_044553.1, on the reverse strand, counting down.
AATAGAAAATATATAACCAATGCTTTGATGCCAGTTGACTTTGTTTTAGAAATTTAAAGCCATACCTTTTAGGAAGAATGAATAGTATTTAAATATCTTTGTTTAATTCATCCTTCCTCTGGTAGGCATATTTTGAGGCCACCATGACACTATCTGTTTCAACAAGATACTCAAACCTGTGTCTCTACTCTTTTCCTCTCACTGCCTTTCTCAATTGTGGCATCAGTGAGTAAAATGTGTGTTTGCTTTCCCTTATTGACCTCTAATCATCAAAGCATCTTTTAGTGGGAAACCATTTATTATGCTTTTCTCTTTCAAAACCATAATTTATATCAAAATCATGATTCAGTGGAGATTTCTAGCATTGGTTGAGATCATAACCCTCTTCTCCATTTATACATCTTCCAATTCCAGCCACACCTGTAGTATGTCACATCTGAACTACAGTAGCTAGTTTACCTGTCTCTAGTTGCCCAATGTCAGCTCATTCTAAAGTAGTTGTTGGAATACATTTGGGGCATAATGTATATCCTTTCCTTTCTAGAGATCCTGCAGTGAAAGACTTCGAGTTTCTTATGAAATTCCCATAATTAGTGAAAATTGAAAATCACTTGGTTAAAAACGTCAGGGTCTTCATCTTAAATCTAGCTAACCTCCTGTATTAGTCTGATCTTGTGTTGCTATAAAGAAATACCTGAGCCTGGGTAGTTTACAAAGAAATTGGCTCACGGTTCTGCAGGCTGTACAGGCATGGTATCGGCATCTGCTTGGCTTTGGGGGAGGCCTCAGGGAACTTTTACTCATGGCAGAAGGTGAAGCAGGCACAGGCACTTCACATGGCAAAAGCAGCAGCAAGAGGTGAGGGGAGGTGCCACACACTTAAAAAAACAGATCTCCCCAGTACTCACTATTGCAAGGACGGCACCAAGCCATGAGGGATCCACCCCCATGACCCAAACACCTCCCACCAGGCCCCATCTCCAACACTGGGGAGTACACTTCAACATGAGATTGGGACATGGGCAAATACCCTAACTATATCATCTCCCTTTGGTACATGAAGGCTAATGATCTTGAACCACCTGAGGATTATGTTCGTGCCTTTGGCTCAAAGTATATGGACCTTTTAAAAATACTTTTTAAATGTTTGCCCCTTTCTTTTGCACTTATGTACATTGTATGTGACACAGAAATAAAATATAAAGTTGGTACTTGGTATAGAGAAGGACAGCTAATTCATCAGATGGTCATGTTACATGAGGCCTTACTCCATGTGGGGACCATATTTTGAGAAATCTTTCTGGGCCACCTAACCCACAGATATGGAATTTTTGCCAACATTTCTTGATGCCTTCATCTCCCTAGAACCCCACTGTTACCCTCAGTTATGGTCTTAACTGGTATTCATATTTCAATCCTGTGCTGCTTCCATTCATTCTCCAAACAGAGGCCCAAGTAATCTTTGAAAAAAAAATAAATCAAAGTTTGTCATCCTTCTCCTTTAAAGTCCTGATTGCCTTCTGATTGTACTTTAAAAGAAAAAGAAGTTTCAAATCCTGAGCATGGCCCTGGATCTCACTGTAATCTCTTCCCCCAGGCTCAGTGTACCTAAGCTGTGGGGCCTTCCTCCAGTTCTTCAGACACACCAAGCTCTTTCTCACCTCTGCACTTACTTGAGTTTGGAACATCATTCCCTGACTGCCCTCCCTGATCCTTCTCCTCACCTTCCGCTTTCTCATGCCCCACCAATACATTTTCACCTGGCTGATTTCGTGGATTCACATTCCACATTCAAACATTGCCTTAACTATCACCTCCCAGAGGGGGTCTTATCTGAATCCTAAATCTAAACTTGGTTCTTCTTGTTATTACCTGTTTTTATAGCACTTATCATAGTTTTTAATTATGTCATTTGTTTAATGCCTTTCTCTTCTGCAAGCCTGAAGGCTTTCTGACTCTAGACCCCAATGTCTTGCTTTCTCTTAGCCTACCACATAGGTGCCCACTAAATTATTGTGAGTGAATGAATGAATGAGTGAAAGAAGGAAAAAAATCACAAGTATGGTAAATAAGTAGGAAACATTCATGAGAAGAAAGTGCAGTTTTACTGTTTATCAAAGGAAAGTATATTAAACACCTATTTTAAATCTATTTTATTAGTAAAATTATTTAGCGTTATAGCTGAGATATGTGGAGATGGACACATTCATATAATACATAAGGAGAAGGACCTTTTCTGGGTTCATTTTCATTTACTAAATATTTATTAAATGAGTGAGAGGATGAATATAATCTAGAAAGCAGTCTACCTAAATGTATTTTAAAACATCAAATTATTTTTATTGACCCAGTATTTTTTCATGAGAATTTGTCATAAGGAATAGTCCTAAATATGGAAAAGGTTATATGTTTAAAGATATTTCTCACAGTGTTATGTATATGAGTAAAACATTGGAAACCACCTAAATACCAATAAAATATGGCTGAGTAAAACATAGTATATCCACTAGATAGTATAAGAGTAACTCATAAGCTAAACGTTAGGATAAATAATGACTTCAAAAATGTTTATAGCATAAGTTTAAGTTAAACACAAAGTTTTATAAATTCTATTCATGGGGGAAAAGACTGGAAAGAAATATGTCATGCTGCTATAGCAATGGGTGATTTCTCCTTTTTTGCAGATTTTCCTTAACATGCCCATATTTTATTTTTACAGTGATTATAGTTATATTAACTTGTGCATGTACAACATAGCTTGTATATTAAGATTTAATTTCAGCTTCAGTACATTTAAATGAGTCTTGGTCCTTACCTTGTGTAATCATTGAAATGCTGTGCCTTTTTTTCCTTAGGGTGACAGAACCTTTCCAGAAGGTTCCCACACTCATGGGTTAGATCACTCATCCTCTTGGCAGGATCACAGTCGCTTCCTGTCTAGTCCAAGATTTTCATACATGAACTGTAAGTAATAAAGTCCTGTACCCGTTTTTAAATTAGATTTAAGAAAATGCAACACATGGAAAAATTAGTTTAAGGCCAGTACATGATAGAGATATTCTTAAGTCTGAGAAAATCCTCATGAATTATACAAAAAATGTTCAAGGATATTCATAATAGTACACAGTTTACTAAAAATATGTAGAATCCCTCCTTTTTAGACTTTATACTTCTCAGAATAACTTAAATAACCACCCAAGGTAAAAATCTTAATTAGGCAAATTTTTTGTTTGGAGATTGCTAGTAACTATGGATGAGTGAGTAAAGAATGTTATTTTATAATAAAATTCAAATTATCAAAAAATTGAAGGTCTTTGCAATATAAATGTTGAGAAATATGTAATCTTGTACAAAGAGTAAGAATACTATTACTGCTAGATTTCACTCTGTGAATATTCCGTAAATCTTGGTAAATGTCATCAATATCAACAAAGTATGAGTCCATTGGCCCAAAATGCCATCTGCCACCATCTATCCGTGCCATCTCCGTTCCCTCCTATACGTGGTCTTCAAGTTTCAGCTTATATGTAATTCCCTTAAAGAAGGTTCACAGTTTGAAGTGTAGTCTCTGTTATGAGCACCCATAGTGTGCTACAATTTTTCTTTATAGCTTGAGGATAGGAGTAATGCCTGTTTTGTTCACCACTGTTTCCTTGGCACTCTATATAGTAGTTGGCAAATAGTAAATACTCAACTAATATTCAATTAATATTAATATACATATAAGTTGTTTTTGTTAAGTCCACATTTATCTAAACTTTTGGGATCCAAATGTTATTTAATGGATTCTTATTTAGATAATAATTTCACTCTTCAGTTTACCATGGGCCTGTAGGGTTGTACATTAAATTTGATAATTCTGTCATTTAAAATAGCTATATTGCTCTAAAATAAAATAACCAAAATAAGCCACTAGGAAGTAGGTCAAATCCAAAAGTCTCATTTTTGCTGGTTTATATTCATGGATTCATTGAATAAATATTTATCAGTTTCTGATAAATGGTTTGGGTTTTCATTATTTCATGATTATTTTATTCTAAATGCAGAGCATTTTTTCTTCCTGTCCTAATCATTTTCCCAAGTGAGTTTGTATCTACATAATCTAAGAACCACCCTTCAATATGGACCTCAAGTTGGTTATGGCACCTCAGAATTTGATATACACATAGGCCAATTTTCTTTTTCTTTCATATTTAGCAATGGAAAACTTTCTCCAAGTCCTTCTAATATAAACAAGCATGGAGGAGGAAGTAGGGACTTAGCACCATGAAACATCACAGTGTCCCAATTAGTAAGACATTCAAGAGCCTGGAGATAAACAGCACCATGATGTGAACACAGAGGTCTTTGTTATACTGCTGTTACTTTTGCCATTAAGACCTTCATAAGCCTTCCTAGAAAGGCACCTAGAGGGAAGTGGTTAGAAGACATTAAATGGAAAACATCAAGATTTTTGGAATTGTATTTATTACTATGATAGGCAGTGAAAGAACCTGTATTTAGGTTTTGACACTAGCATTTCATGACCAACTGTGGTCATTTCTTTAATTAAGATATAGTTCTCACAAGCAACCATAGGTTTCTATAGAAATACACTGGCTGAAAAGGAAATAAAGTTAAACAGGAAAAAATATCAAGAGCATAACTGAAAAAGAAAACATTTATTATAGTTTATATTGTAAAATCTAACTGAAAAATTTAGCCTAAAAAGTAAAACTCTTTATTAGTTTAATTACTAAATAAATTAATTGATTAATAATCCATAGCCTATGTTTTACTATTCTTCTCGTGTACAAGTTTGTTTTATGATTTTCTTCCCAGACTTATCCCCATATTTTCAAAAATACTTTTAAAAATTTAATCATAACTACCTTGTCATTAATTACTTTCAAGTAATTGAATTATAATTATTTCTACAAAACATATTTATTCGTATGTGCTTTTCTGATAAGCCTTAAGTTTTCTGTTTTTAATAATAGGGCACATTAGCAGTGAGAAACATTAGGATTACCCTGAATACTTCTTTTTTGTAGCAAAATTTCAGCTCAGTTATAGAAATTGTCCTGTAATTTTTCTTTAATCTCACTTTAAATTGAAAAATGAAAAAGAAGAGATGCCAGGACCAACAAAGAGGAAAACAGAACTTACAGCAAATGAGTAATACAGGGAACAGAGGATGTTTTAAAGAATATCATTAATACCCTTTCAGAGATAAGAGAAAATATTATATCCACTAAATTTAACAAGAGCAAAATACTATGAAAAAGGAATACAGACTAAGCAGTGTCAGAATTTTAAAATATAATTTCCATAAAGAAAAAAGAAAACTAGAAAGGTGGAAAACAATGTGAAATAACCACAAAGAAAGGAGAAGAAAAAAAGAATAGGACAATAGAGAGAAAAGATAAAATTTTTAGAAAATCAATTCAGGAGGGACAATAGATGATTAATGTGAGTCTTGAGAGAACAGAGAAAACAGAACAAGAGACCAGGAGTGGCCAGGCCCACCCAACAAACACCCACTGACAGCGGCCATGCTGAGATTTTCCTTCACTCTTTTCCTATATAGATGCCCATGTGCCCGGATCCTGCACCTTCCTCTTTCTTGTTTCACTCCTTTCTTTTGTAAGAGTGATGCAGGACAAGCAAGCCCCAAAATTGAGGCTTAGTCCAGGCGGGTTCTTGGCTTCACCCAGGGAAGAATTCAAGTGTAAGCCGGTGGTGTTAGCAGCAGTTTTTATTGAAGCGTCAGTGTACAGCAGCAGCAGAGGTCCTGCTGCTTGCAGAACAGGTCTACCCCATAGACAGTGTGCTCAGAGCAGCAGCCCCGAAGCAGTTCTGTACTCATAGTTATACCCACTTTTAATTATATGCAAACTGAAGGGCATCTTATGCAAAAATTTCTAGGATGCAGGTGGTAACTTTCAGGTTGTTGGGTTGTTGCCAGGAAAATGGGCAGTAACTTCCGGGTGTTGCTGGAATAATATATGATAATATATTGACCATCATAATAATAATGATAAAAATAATATTATTATTATCAATCATAATAATAATGATAAACTTCCAGGTGTTGCCGTGGCAATGATAAAATGATAAACGTGGCAATGATAAAGGCGCACTTGTGGGCGTGTCTTATGGAGAGGTGCTTCTGCTTGAGACCCATTTTACCTAGTCCTCAATTTGGGCAGGTATCCAAGCCCTGCCTTTGGAGTCTAGTCCCACCTCCTACCTCTAGAGCACATAAAAGAAAAGGAGGTCGGAGGCCGAGGCGGGCGGATCATGAGGTCAGGAGATCGATACCATCCTGGCTAACATGGTGAAACCCCATCTCTACTGAAAATACAAAAAATAAGCCAGGCGTGGTGATGGGCACCTATAGACCCAGCTACCCAGGAGGCTGAGGCAAGAGAATAGCATGAACCTGGGTGGCAGAGGTTGCAGTGAGCCAAGATCATGCCACTGTACTCCCGCCTGCGTAACAGAGTGAGACTCCATCGGAAAAAAGAAAGAAAGAAAAGGAGGTAAATATTTCTAGTCTTTGTATTTCTAAAAATGGATTTCTTCCATTAACACTTGACTGAAATTTTAGCTGGCTATAAAATTCTAGTTGAAAATGATTTTCTTTCTGAAGTCATTGAACAATTATCCTCCAAAATTCAATGTTGTTGAAAAATCCTTCATTCATAGATAGAGACTGTCACTCCTTCGAAGTCATCTTCTACACCCCCTTCCTACCCTACCACATCCTTTCTACTCCTCTCTCCGGGAACTTTTAGGATCTTTTCTTTTGCCCCAGTGAATTTGTGATGATGTGCCTCAGGGTGGGTCTTGTTTTATTTATTCTTCTAGCTACTTTTAATCTGGACACTCATATTTTTCAGTTCTGCCATAGTGAAGGAAGAAAGGAAAGATTCTATCCAGAAAATTTGCAGGAAACTAAAAACTGATAGATTATCTGATACAATTGAACACTTAAGAAAAAAGACTACTAGTGGACATATGGCAGATCTAACTGAGCACTTAGAAGCACGATGGTCACAGAGAAAGAGCAAATAAAAAGAAATGAAACCAGAGTCAATTAATAAACCCAGGAGAAATAAATGAACAAGAAGAGAAATGTTTTCATAGTATACTTACTATGTTTTCATGAGCCATATTTAGTCATAATAATTAAACAGTCACATAACTAAAAGCTCATATGTAACTATATTGGGAGTATGGGGTGAGGAGAAGGGGTTAAGTGTGGATAATGTCTAAAAATATAAATCAGAAAATAGCAATATAGGCTTCTCCATGTTTTACAAAAATGAAATAAATACAGAAAATAAAACTAGAAGAGGTGATCATCATAGCTGACTCTCGGGAGTGGGATTGTGGAATGCAGAGAGGTGGAACAAGAAACTCCTGTTTTTCTATGTAACCCTTTGGTATTATTTGATATGTGTATATACACTTTGGCTAAAAATGATTCTTACAAAGACAAGTGTTACTAAGAAAACCCCAGCTTTTATGTCTGACTAGGAAATGTCTAATTTTTTTGTTAAGTTTCAGGTGGAACATGAAAGCTGGGGTTTGGATTTTGGAGCGGTTGAGATCTGTATAGAGACTTAGGGAGTGGACAGTCATAGGTCCTTAGGCAGACATGAGTTTCTAGGCTCACAGAACAGTCAGCTCCTTACTCTAGTCGGAATTTGTACCGAGTGAGGCCCTTTCGTTTAAGCTGTAGATGCTAAGGCATTCATTCTGCTGACTTAGATGCCCTGTCAAACTGTGACCAAACTAAAGCATAGAATCACTGACCATGGAAAAAACAAAGGAAATGGGAAAATACTGCATAATTTGTGGTCTCTGAAGCGATCCAGCATTAACGAAAGTTTGTTTTAAGAACTAATTTATGTCAGCTTTGTGTAGTTCAGGTCAATTCAAGAAAAGGTAGATTCCCTCTGCCAGGAAGAAGGGAAGAAATGTATAAATTGTAAGTTTATATTGCTATTGGAAATAGGAACACAGAAATCCATTCTTTAAAGCCATGATCACTACCAAATTTATCCTGGCTTGCTGGAAGTTATGGCCATGAGTCAGGACACTCTTTTAGAAGACTTGGATTCCATTACCTTCAGCCTGTAGACAGTGGGGACTTAGTAAGAGAGACACATAATGTCAGCTTTTGAAACTGTCATTTTTGCTTTTCAAAAGTGGCAACTGACCACTAGTCACTATGTATAGCTCCTTTTAGACTAAAGAAACACAACTCCAGGACAGAGCTATCACATCCCAGGACTGGGACCAGACCAGATTTCACTGAGGTCCGGAGTAATCTGAGGACTTCTAGAAATCTCTAGTTTTTTAAGACTGAAATGCTTAATCTTTGTGGAGTTGGTGTCTCCAAACCAGATTTTGAAAATAAATGCATATTGTAAATTTCCTGTAAATCTAAAACTATTCCAAAACATAATGTTTGTTAAAATAAATAAACCAAAAAGGAAAGAATTGTTATTCTTCATGGGGAAAATATGTTATCTAAGGATCAGTATAGGAGTTGGAAGTGAATCTTACATATTATTTAAATTTGATATTCTTAGAAAAGCAAATTAATGAAAGATGCTTAAAAATACTATTTCACTTTCTTACCTCAGTATACATTACTATAAAAAGAAAAGTTAGTGTTCTCACTTTGTGTTTTGGGGTGCTTAATGGTAGTTTAAGTCCCTGGGGTGAAAAATAATTTATCCACAGCAAGAATAGCACACTATTTTCGCTTCTGTGTTATACTTCAAGGTCCACCTGGTTAACTGTGAAGATACTTCATATGTAGCCTGTCCTCAGCCTTATAGAATAAAATGCCAAAGATTGATGGCAATGAAAACACTAGGACACTGATAAAGGCAATAAAATTGTTTCTTGTCCATTAAAGGATTTAATTATCTGGAAGTGCAGTCTCTCTGTCTCTCTCATTTTACAGGTTTATTTTATGTGACTGTGGTTCAGGTATTTTTTACTGATCAGTTAAATGCCGGATATTTTTAAATAATTGAATTCTGATTTTTGCAAGTTGACAAGGTACTCTCTAGAGGCACTCCAGAAACCAGCTAGAAAATCCCCAGTTGGCTGTCATTTTAAAATCCCTCAACTATATTCACTTGTTCAACCAGTATTTACTAGAAGGCTGTGCGCTATGTCCAGTGTTCAGTTCTGGAAGATACAGTAGTGAACAGGACAGGCAAGGTCATCTCATGGAGAAACAGGTAGCGAGCAAGTAAACAAATAATTTAAAATGGTGATTGGTGCTATCAAGGTGAAATGACAGAAGGTACCTGAAACAGGAGCACTCCCTTAGATTGATGATCAGGATCTGCCTTCCCGAGGAGGTTACAGCTGAAACCCGAATGGCAAGAAGCAGCAGCTGAGTTGAAATTGGATGGGAAGCGTCTTCCTGATAGTGGGGGCAAAAAGTACAAAAGCTCCGGAGAAGAAGGGGACATGGTCTCCTAGAGATACGGGCTACTGAGCGAGTGAGGGAGAGGGTGCAGCCACAGTCAGATGTGTGGATTTTATTCTGAGTTCACTGGGTGACCATTAAGGGCAGGCTGAGGGAGTCATGCAGAAGAATGACACAATTTGATTGACTTTTCAGAAAGGTGACTGTGGTTGTGGTGAGGAGAAAGGATCGTAAGGGAGCAAGAAGTAAACAGAAAGAGAGAAAATGGTGACTTGGGGTCTGTGATGAGAGTAATGGGGGTGGTGTGAATCAGGACTCAGGTGAAATTGGTAGGGAGAGGCATTAGAGCTCACTCTTAAACTGAATGGATGGGTCAGACAGGACAAAGGAAGAGAGGAACCACGGTTTGAGAAACTGGGCAGGTGGGCGTATCATTTTTCAAGCTGGAGAAGAGTAAGGAATGAGCAGGCATCAGAGAGTAGAGAACAGGAGAGATTTCACACAGACAGTTGGATATAGGCATCTATAGCTCAGATGAGGGGTAGGAGATAGTAAAAGAATAGTACACTCAAACTCCAGGTCTACTTTCAGTAGACTAGAAGTTGTAACAAAGAGGATTCCATAAAAAGGAACCCTTAAGATTTCTGCCTCTAAAATTCTGTGCGAGTGTGCATGTGTGTGTGTGTGTGCATGTATGTGTGGTTTATATCATTGTATCGTGATGAAGCACACACTTTTTACTCTCAGGTATTCTTCAAATAAAAGAAAAATTTTAATTCTCATGTGTTTTTTTTAAATGTCATAAATTGGATGTATTTATTCTTAGGTTGAAGATATCTTAGTCCCTGTGAAGTTCAATTATAGAAAACTAGATCTAATACCATGATACATTAACTACCTTCTGCAAAATTAATTTTTTAGGCCAGTTTTATATTCACCTAGGTTTATTTTTCTTTTTCTTCTTACCTTGCCAGCATTTACCAAAAGAACTGTTGCTCCAGATTCAGCTTCAAACAAGGAAGATGCCACAATGAATGGAACAAGTTCACAATCCAAAAAAGAGGAATATGAGAGCTAGAAAAGCAAATGTAATTTGTTATTTTACATGAGTGTTTTACAAATAATAACATCTCTATTCTTACAGCAATTTGGCCCAGATTATCTAACAGACATACCTGCAACTTTGGCTCTTTGGTGTTGCCAAACATTGACAAAAGTGACAATACTGTTGGTCCTTGTAAATGGTAAACCAGTCCAAATAATATCAGCTCATAAATGATGTGCAGCTAATTTATTTGCAACTTATACTAGCACAGAAAGAATGATATTTTTTTCACTTTGTATTTTCCTTTTTCAAGTGTGGTCAGTCACATTTTCCCAACCCAAATTTGGATTTCTAATTGAGGCCTTTCAAAAATTACTGGCTAAAAAGAAGAAAAATGAGTTACCCTTGAGGCAAAAGTTGCCAGCACTTTAGATTCAGGCAGCATTTATATACAACTGATTTTTTGAAAAATGCTTTCTCCCTAATAAATTATCATGTGTTATAACATGTCATGGAGATGTGCATATATAACATTAGACAGGCCACTTTATAAATGCTCAGGACTTTTATATCCATCATCTCAGCAGTCCACAACTACATACAGTAGCTGAAAATTATTTCCAATCATCCATTTTTAATAGCAATATAGAATTCATAAATGATATCTGAACTGTTGAGCACTATAAAGAATTCATAGCACAATTTATTTATTTGTCTTTTTGTGGCCAAATATGCTACTGTGATCACTTCAGTCATATCCTGGACCATCTTTGGTTTACTATGACTAAAATCATAGCACCAAACTCCTTTGTCCACGAGATATATATATAATCTTGTATAATTTGGTACTATCTGCTTCTACCATCCCAACTTTTTTCATCAAAGTGTTTAAGAACATATTCCCTTTACATGCTGATCTCCTAGTGGAGAAAGATTTATAGTAAATGCTAAGTAATAGTAAACTTTCAGGAACTGAATCCTACTGGGTCATGGATTCTGCACAGACAAGGACAATAAAGCAATACCTTTGTAATATGCATTACATTTTGTGTTTGTTAAAGTACACTTGCTCGTTAGAGTTCTCACATTTCATGAAGATGCTTCCGCTCAAGATACGTTGTCCTAACTTACCATATTTGATGGTACTGAAGAAAAAAATGGCAGCCTCTTTCCATGAAATTGAATGCAACTCTTCCCATAGAACATGAAGATATCTCATATCCAAAAATTGCGTAACACAAGCTATGTAACCTGAGAGTATAGCTATACATTTTTATCATTTATGCATTTTAAAAATCTTTTGAGTTCTTACTATATGCCAGTCATTGTGCTAGGAGAAAAAAATGAGATACAAAAACAGGTATGCACATCGCAAAGTTTGTTTGGCATTAGGAATTACATGAAAACAGGAGTGATTTGTTCAGGCTAGCTGGAGAAATTTGGGGTTAGACAACATTAAACAGATTTGGTTTTCTTTTATCTAACTTCAGGAATTCTCAGAGCAATGCAATGTACTAATGAGCATGATGAGGATTTATTAGGAGTATCCCATGTAGTGTGACTCACAGTCCTGGTGATCTATATAAACTATATCACTGTGCGGTAATATTTAAAGTATTGAGAATTTATTTCCATTGATGGTTTGACCAACATCAAAATATTTTATCTCCCTGGTCCTAAATAACTAGCAGAGAAGAAAATACGAGGGAAAATCAACAGGTTTTATTTAAATCCTATGGATAAATGTTAGTTAAATAACTTTTATGTATTAGTAGGGCCTTCATACAGTCCATTCTCTTCAATAAGAACTGATTTAAACCATTATTAGTGCATCTATGTTCACTTAAAAAAAATTGCACCAAACCAATTAGACCTGAAAATGTAAAGTAACTCAAATTATTTACTTGAGAAATCCTTGAAAACATAGTAGCCAGTGATTTTATAACAGAATGGAGAGGGATCTTATGAAATAACTTTTTCAATCTAAAAAAAAAAGGCCATTATATCATGTTATTGAATGCCCTGTGCTACTGTTGGATGAATGAAACTGTCTGACTTAAATATGGAACACACAAGAACTCCAAAGGCAAAGTCAACTTTTTGTGAACAATAATTTTGTCAAAATTCCTTGGCCTCCTGTTTATATAGAATTGAATCCAGGGACCTGTCTCCTCTGAGGATTTTTCCTATCTCTTGCAGTTACCCTACCCTTGAGTTGGAAATCAAAAAGAATGCTAAGGAAACATTAATAGCTTGATTTGTGCATCTTAAAGCCAACAACTTCTTTCCTTTACTCACCCTTTTGGCAGGATAGCCTCCATTACATGTGATATCGGCCCTGTTTGAATGGTAGCTGGTCCACCATATTGCTTGTAGCACAGGGACACTGGGAAGGGTAAACCTTATTCTGCAGTAAGCCTGGTCCAATACTTAATTTGAAGGTTGACCTTTTTGGTTTAATAATTTGATTCTTCTGGCCATCTTTCTCCCTAAACACACTAAACTTCCACTGAAGTTGCTGAAGCCTACAGGGGGAGAAACACAGCTGGGAGAAATCTGGCTTGATGTTTTTCCCATTGGCTAAGGTCATATTATTTCTTTGACTAGTGTCTGACTGGAAGGCTGAAAACCAGTTGGTTATATAATGTTTTATGCACCCAGTTTCTCAGAACCACTAACTTTTCTTATTGTTATAGTTTACCTACCTATTTTTACTAATAAAGAGCTAAAATCTATAACTTAATAAAGTAGTACGCACACAGCATTTAAAGTTTACATGTATAAAAAATGCCTACCTACTTAAGAAAATGAACCTTCTTTTCTTCATTTTTCTCCTTTCAAGTATGATAAGTGCATTTTTCATTTTGAGTCTCAGTTCAGTGATATGCAAAGTACATTTAGAGCCATTTAGTAGTTGTTACATTTTCTCTAATCTGTATTGCATTTTGTAGTTAGATAACACATCGTGTTTAAAATAGGACCAAAATCTAACATATAAGGAGATGGCACATTTACTTAGCAAACTCTTTTTTTTTTTTTAGGAAGGAATAAAATACCTCAAATTGTTTTACTCAGGATTTGTTCTTATTATAAATGCAACTACACATCCTATGGTAGCCAAGAATGTGAATGATCTTTGAGTAATTTTCCAAGAGTCTTACACCCCCTCCCCAGACAGACTGTTCCAGTGTTTTCTCTCAATTTAAAACAAAACAGAAAATTTGTGATTTTTCATGGCCTTCAAATGAGGAAGCTGTTCTCACGAAAGCATCTGGTTTTCTTGGATCAAAACTAAATTATGAACCTTAGCTGGAAAGGAAATTTGGGAAAGTTTGTATATAAAGGCATTTCATGCACCAAAGTATGATATGAAAATAGTTCCATCTTTCAACATTTAAGTTCTCAAATGTTTAGCAATAGAAACATATCAACTTATCCCTATTTGACAAAAGAAATTTAAACCACGAAAGATTCCATTTAGTTTCATTTCCTTACAAAACACGACACATCTAATTTAAGGCTGGAAGAAATGCTTACATGGAAAAGCAGAGCTTTAGATTCCAAGCCCCCAAATAAATTTCAGAAAATTCATCCTAGCTTTTGATTAGTAACAAAGTAAACCAATCTGCTCTTTGGCGAAACCAGCCGCACCTTGTAGTTCTAACCTCATCTGGCCCTCATCTGCCCCTATTGGCTTCTCCTGCTGTATCTATGCCTATGGCCATATCCTACCTAAATTCAAGCCCAGCACAAGTCACCCTTATTGTTCTACCAGGATAGCCCCTATTGTGGACCTCTGAAGTCTAGTAACTGTTCCACCCACACTATAAGGGCCAACTCTAGGGTTTGTAGCCCCTGCATTTCTTTCCAGAAGTAGCAAATTAGGAAATGATTTATATTGCATATGTCTTTGGCCATTCTTATGACTAAAACCCTAGGGATACTTCTGTGGTTGGCATCTTTTCTTCTCTAACATAGCTGGATTCTGACGTGGGTGCAAAGCCCTGTGATAATTGTGGATGTGAAGTTGCTCTCTACAGGAATATACTGGATTTCTAAACTGCATGTTAGCTACATGTTAGCTCCCTTTCAGGAAGATATTTGAAACAATAGATCATCTGATGGCCTCCATTTTTTATAATGTAGAACCTAATGTCTCTGAGCATATAAATGAGAATGTTGGGAGGTGGGAAATGCTACTATAGTCCAAACAGAGCCTTGCAATATTTATCACCTGTACTTACAATGATAACTTGCTATGTTTCAGGAAACTGAAGTTACACAGTTGCCAATTGCCATTCTCTGGACGAATGCTCTCTTTTTCTCAAACAGACAGATGCTAGGTTGTCCTACGCAGTCTATCTTCTGCTGCCCCATATGACCCCACAACTTGTCGCCCTCTCATTTTCAATTACTTTTAGTGAAGCAGTTTGACTGGTATTATTTAAATAAAATTAAAGTTACAATTTATCCTTACATATTGGAACTCTGTGTCATCTTAGCTGTATACTTCATTGGAAATAAAGATCAGAATACTGGCTTGAGGCTATATATATATATATATTTTTTTTTTTTTTTTTAACAAAACTAGTGGATACTGAACTACCAACAGTTCAGATGTTACAATTTAAAAGTAAAAAAACATTCTGAGGGAAAGTAGGATAATGTTATATGTTCCTTAATCACTAGCTCACAATCTTCTTTACATAATGATTTAATATTTTCTTAAAATCATGCTTGCTTAAAAAAATGCCAAGTTTAATTTTGATAGTATTAGGTTTTCCATTACATTATACAGTTTCCTTTTGTTTTTTTTCTTACAAATTTTTAAATTGAGAGTCAGGTGTACTTGTGAGTCATTTGAAGCCACCAAGCATTCAAATGACTTTCAGAAGTGCAAGACACTTTGCCAATAATGCAAAAATTTGTACTTCGAAACAGTGCATCTCTTTGTCCTTGAGATACTGTATTTCTATTGGAAATATTTTATCTCTCCCAGTCTGTCTCTCTTTGATATCCTTCTCCGGTATCCAGTCCTCTCCTCAATGATCTTTAGAAGCAACTTTCTGTCCTTTTTTAGGGCCTGCCTGTGGGCTAGAGTCATACTCACTTGCCCTGTGCATGTATTTTAAGATAACAGGATAATCGCAAGCATAAGGAGTTAGTGAGATTATTCATGAAACACTTTTGTTATTTTTTTTAAGATGTGAGCTGATCTATTAACCAGGTGTGAAAGATTTCTCTTGGTAAAATAAGATCATTATTCTTCATCCTTGTATGATAATACACAGCTATTTTTAATACAGTGTTTATAGGTACTTCATATATCAGAGAACCTATTCATATCACCTTCATCACCTAATAGCCAAAAGAGCAATTCCCAAAATGTGTGTCCAATTGCACATTTGATTTAAAATTTCGATTTCAAATATATCCCCTTTACAAGCTTTTTTCCTCCCTTTTCTTCTTAGCTCTTGAAGCCAGCTATTATCAGATCATACTGCATAACTCTTATTCAGTGTTATCCCTAGGGTAGTGGTTATGCTAGTTTAGATTTTGTTTGTCCATTGTTGCTCAGCACTTAGCTGGATAAGGGAATGAAGGATGGCAGGAGTTCTGTAAAATGATATGAACACAGAGGAAGCTGGGTTGCCTTTAATAACACACATTTTAAACTGTTTACTGGAAGGAAAAAACTGTGGTAGCACCTCATCCTTTATGTGATGCAGGGTCCTGGAAAGAAGCATTGTGAGAAGTCCTGTTGAACTTGATGTGCTCTATAAAGTCACATTTCTGATGAACATTGCACTAATCCTTCATGTTCTTTATAGACTGCTGGCTATCAGTTTGGATCTGGGTGCAAAGTGATCAGCTTTCTGATGTTTTTCATTCAGGGTGCCCTGTGCTTGTCTGTCATTTTGGATTTTCATTTTATTTATGCTGTCATTAATTCCACTGTGAGTGAAGATACAGGCTTGATTTATGACTTAGCATATTTGAAACTTCCCATCATAATGAACCCCAAGCTGTTAGTTACCAGAAATAAAACAGTGATGGGTAGCAAAGCCATCTAACATGGTGGCTTTAGGAAGGTGGGCCTTAAAAGAGGTTTGGAGAAACCTACAGATTTCTTTCTTTCTTTCTCCCCCCCCCCGCCCCCCGCCGGCTCCGGCCTTAGTAAAATAGATGCAACAGTTCTAAGGAGGCACTTCCTGCCCAGAGTCACTGGCAGAGCAGCCTCCGCCCAACAGCTGCAGCTTGAGAGACCTCATGCTGCTGGCCAAGGTTCATTCTGTGCTTTGACCAAGACCACAGCCAATAAAGCCAGTGTGTACCATGGAAAGAGTTTCCCATTTTTTTTTTCCATTGGAGAAGTCTTTTGTGAGGTTAGTTTGACTGTTCCAAATTAACAGTGGTGGTCATTGCTCATTTCTTAATTTTAACTGCGTGTAAACTCACGGATTGGATTCCACTGAGGGTAAATCATAGTTTTGTGAGGAAGATACATATCCTTTTGTTCAACGATTCCTGAAAACAATGGTTCACAAAGGGTGGTCTCAAAACCTGCAGCAGCAGTATCACCTGGGTCCTTGTTAGAATTACATATTCTCTAGCTATCCCCAGACCTATTGATTCAGAAGCTTTGGGGATGGTGCCAACGATCTATGCTGTAACAAATCCTCCAGGTGATTCTGATCAATGGTCAAGTTCAAGAACCGTGCCTTGACATTCATTTTATTATAGTCTTCTCTGAGTTTTAGTGCCTATCCCAAAACAAAAATATGAAAGTGGCTATTTTCCAGGTGAAGTACAAGAGTATTTTCTTTTTAACATGGTTTCCAGTATCATGTGTTCTCCCAGGTGTCTGAGCTGTGACTCAGTCCTGAGGCTCACCCAAGTGAAGGTCTTAAAGTCATTTCCCAAAATGCTTGATTAACTACTAGAGGTTACTTCCCACCTCCTCCTTCTGAAAGACTCTGCCAGGACTCTACCCATTCATCAGAATCATCATCAAGACATCCAATTAAATCAAGGCCTATAGTATAGTTCTTCTGTTTGGTTTGAAGGACAGAAGTAGTACTTGATTGTAAAGGTTGCAAATGTCTTTCGAGTCAAGTTGTAATTCTGTTTTCTCTCACTCCCAGGAACTTCAGAGCAACCTGATTTGGGGCAATGATTCCACATTAACATTTCACATGCAATTTCATTTTTTCTTCTCTATACCAGTGGCTCACAGTCAACCACTGTGTTTCAGGGTAACATTTCCAGACTTTGACATTGTCATGTGAAGGAAGATTTTAATTTGATGATTCCTTGATATTTAAATCTCATCCAGCTTTACTTCAATGTCGACATCAAGATCAGGGATTCTTTTCTGCCTTTCCATCTTGTTGTCCCTGAAAGACTGATAGCTGATAGCCATATATGATTTGTCTTGGCCTTTTATCTTACAGTGTGTACCCCCCTTAAATATAATTGATAATATGAAATATTTGTTTGTATTCAAGTTGATGCCCCTCCCCTTATTGTTTAGGAATGGACTAAAGGAAAACCTACCCAGAATTTTCCGATTCTAAAATGTGTAAATATTTTCAAGAATAGAAGCTTTGCTAAGGACTCACCACCCTTCCAGCCAATTGCAACAGTTAAAGTACTAGAATGTACAGGTCTTGCATAAATAACAAAACCAAGTGAATGGAGCAAACAGCATAGCTCCTCAAACTGTGTTTACAATGTCTTCAGTGATTTTATGGTTTGGAATTTGTACCAAGTGGTAGTGTAGATAATGTCTTTTAAAAACAGCCTACATGAATATACACATGCATTTTATTACACCTGCTGTTATCTACTTTGGAAAAACTTCCCATCATTGAACAGGCACATATGCCAACAATTATATACTTCAGTTCCTAAGTTTCCTCAGCACTAGTGGCCTTCCACTCAAGAAAGCATTATTTCCCTTAATTCAATCATCTGTCCATTTATTCATTCATCACTAAATTCTTGTGGACCTATCATGTGCCAAATCTTATTTAATTGGCTAAAAAAGTTTCTAGTATATGTTACCAGTCTTAACTTTGTGATTTTTAAGAATTTCTGTATAATTTATTTACTTGGTATGCTGATAAAGTTGGTTAACTAGACCTACAGGTTTCAGTATGCATAATTCATAATTCCTAACAGCAATTATAATAGTTATACACAATTTGAAGTTGGTACAACTAAACTTAATTATGCTAAACTTTCATTACTCATTCATGTTTCACTGTTTATTGCTCTTCTCAGAAAAAGGAATGAAATTGGACTTTTGGAAAGGAAGAGGGATCTAAAAGTTGTATATATTGAGATAATATCAAGTAAGAGAGCCAAGACCTTCGTGTTATCCTTGACCCATTTTGAGATAAATACTAAAGGCAAAGCCATACTACCCAATAATGATTCTTCTCGTTTTGTTTTTGGGCAGCCTTTACTTTCCACAAGCAAGGATCTTGTGTATATATATGTGAAAATGTATCATTTGTTGGGTATTAACTGAAGATGAGATTCAGATTCTCAGAACCATTACTGGATATAGACTGAACTTCTCATAGACAGATCTCACGTGAGAACAACGCAGTTCTGGAGCCACTGAGGGACAGCTGTCCACAATGGCTGCCGACTTCTGCCTGGGGCTACCTTGATTCCACTGCTTTTCAGCTGCAGACAATGTGTTATTTCTCACACTAATGACCACAATTCAGGTCAGATTTCTCTACCCTTTCTCTTTTGGGACTGTATTTCTTAGAGGAATGTGCAGTTGTAGACACTGATACCACAGAACAGATAAAGAAAAACTTTCCCGTGCAATATTCATTCCAACAGATGTTCAGGCTAAATGTTCAATACCTTTATTGCTCTTCTTAGAGAGTCATTACAAGTGAACTGGAAACAAAGAAAGAATCTAAAGGAGAATAAGTTAAAATCTTCCTGTGGGCTGCAACCCTCATGTTGAAAGCATGGATGTGAGAGGTATCTTCTTTCGTCTTTTCAAATATGTATGAAATTACCCGCTTTCCTAAGGTGATAACTGATGCCATCAAAGTGGCAATCAACAGAGTGAGATCCATGTTCATTCTGATACTGATATTAATACCATGACTTTACATAAATGTTTGATCAATTTAACAAAGCAAAACTGCCTTTTACCAACAGAATAATTACAGTCTGCTGATAGCATCATGGGAGCTAATTCCCAAGTTACCTATAATTTGTGTGAGGACGCATGTGGTAACATTGATAACCCAAGCAGGTCTTGGTAAGGTCTGATCAAGGTAAATCATCACCACTTTGGTATTTGCTGTACATTTTACAATTAGTAGCCAGAGGTCTAGCATATAGAAAAAATTATATAAATGAGAACAGAGATTGGCTGGGTGCAGTGGCTCATGCCTATAATTCCAGCATTTTGGGAGGCCAAGGCAGGCAGATTGCTTGAGCTCAGGAGTTTGAGACCAGCCTAGGCAACTTGGTAAAAACCCCATCTCTACAAAAAATACAAAAATTAGTTGGGCATGGTGGCACACACCTGTAGTCCCATCTGCTTGAGAAGCTGAGGTGAGAGGGTCGCTTGAGCCCTGGAGATCAAGGCTGCAGTGAGCTGTGATTGTGCCACTGTACTCTAGCCGAGGCAACAGAATGAGACCCTGTCTCAGAGAAAAAAGAAAAAGAAAAAAGAACGAAGATGAGGGGTTTGACCGTTTTGATACCATCACCTGTTGAACATCTTAACTCCTTCAATCAATATTTTATCCAGAATCAGAAGCTTTAAAAGTTGCATAGAAAATTGCCAGACATAACTAATGGTACCTAGAAAGCAGCTTATTTGTTAAATTACATATAGCTGCTACAAACATGTTACTGTATTTCTAAATTATAAAATGTTTCACTAGACAGTAACCTCTTTGAAGAAAGGCATTGTGTTTTGCCTAGTACTGTGGCTGACATACAGTAAGTGTTCAAAATACATTTACTAACTGAACTAACTCCATCTATACTCTCAACCATCTTTCCTGACCACAGTGAGCAAAGTGTGTTTATTAACTGGTTTTGGTAGCCAAATTTGCAGTCTTTCAGCACTTCACAGAACCACTAGCTTGATTGTATTCATTTAAATTCACATCACAGTGTTGTTCTTGGAACTTCTGCCTGATAGTTTAAATCATGCCTTCAGTGCCATGAATGGCATGAAAACCACACCAATCAGATAACATCCCTATGTCACCACTATTAATAACTAATTTACTGAGCATGAAATATGCTGATTTTGCCTTAAAAGATATTAGTAGAGTATCTGTACTGTCATTGCATGCATTATTTCTCTTTTGTGTTTGTGCAAGTCTACAGCTGAAGGCCTGAGTGTGTGTCGGCCATTATACTTGTGGATTTTTGTGTGTGTGTGTGTGTATATATATATATATATATCTTTCATCATCACATGCTTCCACAGGACTAGCCACTGGATGGTTAATGTGGAACAAAATCCTTGAAATTGTAATATTGCTCCCTTAAATTCTAAGTTGGCTTTGCAGTGTGCGTTTTTAGGGAAAGTGGAGAGACTCATAATGATAAATAACATCAATTGTTCCCTGATCTTTGACTTTTCAATATCATCCTCAGTAAGTTGAGCTTCACCCCCTATAGGATGTGGCAGGTTAATCTTTGCTGAGCCTTCTTGACCTGCCAATATTTGGCTAATGTACAAGCTGGTTGTGGTTTGGTTGCCTCTTCATCCCACCAGTGATCCTTTATTTTAAGATATTTGGCTTGAGAAACTTGCTTAGCTCACATGCCAATTTCTTGTCATTTAGCAATTTATTTGCTTACTTGGGCTAAGTGTCTGCTATAAAAATCACTTAGAATTGTGTACTTCTGTCCCTCTTTGTTTCTTTACCTTTACTATTTCCTCTCTCTCCACATTGCCATTGCAATTCACAACCCTTTCTACTAAAATGTTTGGCACATTTTGAAATTTAGGTCATAAAGTTTGAGCTTCCCAAGGTTCGGCTTTTTCAGCTGATATGTCGGGTGATGAACTGTTGTTGAAGCAGTGGATAATGTGCTTTTCATGTGTCTTGTCACTCATATTAACAAAGCGTCCTAGGCCCTATGCTATAGTTAGATAGTACAAGTTTTTTAGTATAGATACCATAATGCAACTTGATGCTTGTCAGCCTGGTAAGAGTGCTATTCATTCTAAGCTTCTGCTGCATGCACAATGAAAGAAACTGCCATTGTACTTCATGTTACTGATGACATTATAAGAAAGTGCATACTACACTGCATGTTTCTGGACAACACAAGCATTGGAATAGTCAAGAACCATATGCTTCTTTGTCTCTATAGCAGTAAATCAGTAGTAGCTGACATAACATCAATGACTTTTGTTTTGAAGTTATCCAACATACTAAACATAGGAAAAGACACCCCCAATCGGTGACTTCTAAAAGCCCAGCTCTGTAATAGATACTCGGAAAAATGTGCAAAGAATGTAGCATTTCTGCTATTATAGTTGTTTGGGTAAATATAAATATTTAGTGAATGAATGCAATCTGGAAAAAACAGGATTCTTTTAACTCCTCTCTTCGTAAAAAAAAGAGTGGCACTTTTTCTTTAAAAAAAGTATTCCATCACCCAAACTACATTTATCTCTCTTTGTCCCTTGACAAGATAACAGCTATACCAGAATTTTGGTCAGGTTTTAAAAATAAAAGCTCCTAAGTATTAAGTCTACCTACTTTTATTACTAGAGAATATTCATATTTATTTTGTCACCCCAGATAATATTAAGAATTACTCTAATAGCCTTTTTAGGTTTAGATACTAAAGTAGGAATTCGGCTATTTAAGGTGAACTAGCATCTACATACATCTAAATGGATGGATTTAAAACGACAATCTCTGGTTGGCTGTCCTGACTACTGTAAGGAGATTAGTGTTAGGTCCAGAGAAATCCTGTCTGTGTCTGTCACTAATTGCGATGTGACACTGAGCCTGCCATTTTACCTCTCATGGCTCTTTGCTGTTAACTGAGGAAGTTGAATAACTGAGTCACTTTCCATTTCTATAGTTTATGAATATACTGTTGAAGTATAAAATAACATTCAGCACTGGATTAAAGCGGACAATATATAGTCTGAATCTCGCAAAGCTAATGCTAAGAGAGACCAAACCATCTTTGAATTATAAGCCTCGTGATATGGTTTGGCTGTGTCCCCACCCAAATCTCAACTTGAATTATATCTCTGAGAACTCCCACATGTTGTAGGTGGGACCCAGGGGGAGGTAATTCAGTCATGGGGGCCGGTCTTTCCCATGCTGTTCTCCTGATAGTGAATAAGTCTTACAAGATCTAATGGGTTTATCAGGGGTTTCTGCTTTTGCTTCTTTCTCATTTTTCTCTTGCCACTGCCATGTAATAAGTGCCTTTTGCCTCCTGCCATGATTCCGAGGCCTCCCCAGCCATGTAGAACTGTAAGTCCAATTAAAGCTCTTTTTCTTCTCAGTCTCGGGTATGTCTTTAGCAGCAGCATGAAAATGGACTAATACAGTAAATTGTTACCAGTAGAGTGAGGCGTTGCTGAAAGCATACCTGAAAATGTGGAAGTGACTTTGGAACTGGGTAACAGGCAGAGGTTGGAACAGTTTGGAGGGCTCAGAAGGAAACAGGAAAATGTGGGAAAGTTTGGAACTTCCTAGAGACTTGTTGAATGGCTTTGCCCAAAATGATGACAGCAGTTTGAACAATAAAGGTCCAGGCTGAGGTGGTCTCAGGTGAAGATGAGGAACTTGTTGGGAGCTAGAGTAAAGGTGACGCTTGTTGTTTCGGCAAAGATACAGGCGGCATTTTGCCCCTGTCCTAGAGATTTGTGGAAATTTGAACTTGAGAAAGCTGATTTAGGATATCTGGCAGAAGAAATTACTAAGCAGCAAAGCATTAAAGAGGTGACTTAGGTACTGTTGAAGTCATGCAGTTTTATAAGGGAAGCAGAGCATAAAGTTTGGAAAATTTGCAGCCTTACTATGCAATAAAAAAGAAAAACTTATTTTATGGGGAAAATGTCTCCTGGCCATGTCAGAGATCTTCTCAGCAGCCCCTCCCATCACAGGCGTGAAGGCCCAGGAGGAAAATATGGTTTCCTGGGCCAGGCCCAGGGTCCCCTTGTTGTGTGTAGCCTAGGGACTTGATGCCCTGGGTCTCAGCCACTCCAGCCATGGCTGAAAGGGACCAGTGTACAGGTCGGGCTGTTGCTTCAGAGGGTGGAAGCCCCAAGCCTTGGCTGCTTCCACGTGGTGTTGAGCCTGCGGGTGCATAGAAGTCAGGAATTGAGGTTTGAGAACCTCTGCCTAGATTTCAGAAGATGGATGGAAATGCCTGGATGCCCAGGCAAAAGTTTGCTGTGGGGGCAAGGTTCTCATGGAGAACCACTGCTAGGGCAGTGCAGAAGGGAACTGTGGGGTCAGAACCCCCACATAGAGTCCTTACTGGGGCACTGTCCAGTGGAGCTCTGAGAAGAGGACCAGCCATCCTCCAGAACCCAGAATAATAGATTCATCAACAGCTTGCACCGTGTGCCTGGAAAAGCCACAGACACTCAACACCAGTCCATGAAAGCAGCTGGGAGGGAGGCTGTACCCTGCAAAGCCACAAGAGCAGAGCTGCCCAAGACCGTGACAGCCCACCTCTTACGTTGGCATGACCTGGATATGAGACCTGGAGTCAAAGGAGATCATTTTGAAGCTTTAACATTTGACTGCCACACTGGATTTATGACTTGCATGGACCCTGTAACCCCTTTGTTTTGGCCAGTTTCTCCCATTTGGAATGGCTGTATTTACCCAATACCTGAACCCTCATTGTATCTAGGACGTAACTAGCTTGTTTTTAATTTTACAGGCTCATTGTTGTAAGGGACTTGCCATGTGTCATGAGACTTGGGACTGTGGACTTTTGGGTTAAGGCTGAACTGAGTTAAGACTTTTGGGGACTGTTGGGAAGGCATGATTGGTTTTGAAATGTGAGGACATTAGGTTTGGAGGGGCCAGGGGCAGAATGATGTGGTTTGACTGTGTCTGCATCAAAATCTCAACTTGTATTGTACCTCCCAGAATTCCCACGTGTTGTGGGAGGGACCCAGGGGGAGGTAATTCAATCATGGGAGCCAGTCTTTCCTGTGATATTCTCGTGATGGTGAATAAGTCTCATGAGATCTGAATGGGTTTATCAGGGGCTTCTGCTTTTGCTTCTTCCTCATTTTTCTCTTGCTGCTACCATGTAAAAAGTGCCTTTCACCTCCCGCCATGATTCTGAGGCCTCCCCAGCCACGTGGAGCTGTGAGTCCAATTAAACCTCTTTTTGTTCCCAGTTACAGGTGTGTCTTTATCAGCAGTACGAAAATATACCTTGTTTTTCAATGTTTTATTCAATAATGACCTGTCTGTAAAATCATTTTACTTGCATAATCCACCCTCCACCTCCTTTTTACATGTTATACTTTGCTTAAAAATAGTGTAGGATTAGAATCCTTCCTCTTGCACAACTTACTAACTGTGTGATTTGGGGTAATTTACTTAACATTTCTGAGCTTCATTTTTCTTATTTCTATAAAGGAACTAATTGTATCTGCCTTAAAAGAGCTGTTAGGAGACTTATATGTAATGGCTCATGAAAAGTGTCAACCTTAGAACCTGGCACACAGAGGCTCATCATAAATGTTTCTTACCATCTAGGCCTTATGCACTTCATCCATAAACTCTGAGGTTCTGTCTCTATTTATTAATCAGCAACAAATCACAGAAGCTGTAGAACAATGAGTGGCAAAGCTAACTGGACTCTGGCATTGCATATTTATCCTGTTAGATTGCATTAATTCATCAAATATTTACTGAATGCCAGGTCAGATACATAGAAATAGATATGTTGTTATAAGCATGTCTTCAAATCTACCTATGTATCAAAAAAGGGGATATTGTTTACTCTATACCTAACAAGTATCATGTTCTATATGCAAACAGTATTCAGAAGAGCTTTAAATATTTTAACTCAATCCTCACAACAACCCTATGCGGTTAATATTATTATCATTTTCATTCAAGAATGTATCTTATATGAGGAAATTGAGGGACAGTGAGATTGAGTAACTTACCCAAGATCACATTTTGGTAAGCATGGAGCCCAAATTGGAATGCAACAGTATGTGTTGCTTTAGAATCCATATGTTTTGTCACTCAGCTACATATGCAAAGTGTCATTTAAAAATTATTTTAAAGAATCAATGACACCAATGAGTCTTTTCTCTCCCTCATAGAGGGTGTTTTAAATAGTATTTCCAGGAAACGAAGGATGGAAGGCAGCTGTCAACCACACTACACTGCTTAAATCTCATGGAGCCTTGATGGTGCCTCAGGTTTTGCTACGCCTATCTTCTCTGTGACCCAAGAGAGGGAACAAAGAGCAGCCAGGTGGGGTTAGATGCTGGGGGCTTAAGCAGTAACTGACTCCATTTTCTGTTTCTACACTCCAGCCAATGCCAAGCGATTTTTAAAAAAAAAATTAAATACTTTTCTGCCCTATCAAATACAGGGTACACTACTGAAAGAAGGCTCTGCTAGTAAAAATTGTTTTTTGATTCAAGCAGAAAAAAAGGGGGAACACCGTGGGTGTCAGATGAAGCTGAAGAGAAGTGTCCAGGAAGAGAGGGAGGAATGGGGAGCTTTTCTTTTGAGTGTCCTATTAAAATGTGTGAGTGGAAGTTGGGGGTGGATTTCATGAGTAAATATGGAATTTTGCCACCAAATTCTTTCCTCCAGAGCTAATATTCTCATGGGATATTAATATTAATACAAGGAAAAAGGCCCTGGGTGAAGAAAAATTATTTTCCCCTTCAGGGGCAGAGTTCTCTCAGGATGACTGTGAGGTTAAAGAGTTCCAGAAAGTACTAGTAGAACTTTAAGCACACTATCATTAACCGACAGAAAAACAGACTATGACCTATTGGATTCTTTTTGGAAAGTAGAAAAGAGGAACCTGGTAAAATCAGCCAAAGCAAGGACCTTTCCCTCCCTGCTTAGAACTTGCTAAGCTTTCCATAGTGTGTGGGCCTTTTAGTTCTACTCATTATTCAGGCCTAATTCAGGTGATCAAAATAGAAATGCATGGGACAGGTGACTGACATTACTGCATCATGGTTTAGATATATAGATTGTAACATGGGGAGGTGCTTTACATTTTACGAATTTGATCATATTTCTTTTATTTATGGTTTCTCTGAATCATTCTTTTGGAACATTCTAAAAGAGCCGGAGGAAAAAAATGGAAGTTTTTCTCAATCAACTTGACTTAGTGGATAGCTAAATGTCCAGTTTCAAAAGCTTATCCTTTTGAAATACTTTTTTATTAATAAAAGCCCAAAGAAACCTTAATATGGACCACATAACTATAATGTAATTTTTCCAAGGTGGGAAAGGCAATAATACTATACTATTAGAATATATGGATTTTCATAAGAGCAGCTGTTGTTTCACTAAGGTTTACATTATTTTAGGTTCTAGTTTTCTGTTTGGAGGTATGTTAATGAGTTCCTTGTTTAATTTATTCCCATTCTCTATATTTCTGATTCTTACTTGTATGATGTGGTTTATATTCATTGTTTTGATGTGATAGGAATGCCAACAATGTGCCTTTGGTTTTCTTATGCTTAAAAATAAAAAATGATAATAATAATAATAATAATAATAAACATTTAATGTAAAATCATGAAGGATTCTTACAAACAGTTGTGTGTCCTTGACTAAATTTTTTTTTTTTTTTTGAGACAGAGACTCACTCTGTCACCCAGGCTGGAGTGCAGTGGCACCATCTGGGCTCACGGCAACCTCCACCTCCTGAGTTCAAGCGATTCTCCCACCTCAGCCTCCCGAGTAGCTGGAATTACAGGCGCGTGCCACCACACCTGGCTAATTTTTGTATTTTTAGTAGAGATGGGTTTTCACCATGTTAACTAGGCTGGTCTTGAACTCCTGACCTCAAGTAATCCATGTGCCTCAGCCTCCCAAAGTGCTGGAATTCAGGCATGAGCCACTGTGCCCAGCCTCTTGACTAAATTTTTTAGCCCTGTGTGTACCTAATGTTTTGCATGTGGGCAGTTATCTGAGTACATACTGTGGGATAGTTTACAGAACTGAACTTCAATTTCAGTTACACTGGATGTAAATGAGCAATGAAAAAAATATAAACAAGCCCACGAATGCAGACTTTCCTCTGGGCAATTTGAAGCCAGTAACGTATAATCAACTAAAAAATAAGCTTGTTTTATACCACGTTTATGCTAAGACTTGCCACACAGTGGGAAATAAATACCAGAAAGTAGGTACCTTCGGGTATATTTATAGGCTAACCCTTTGAATCTTTGGTTAATAAAGCAATTCTTCTGATGCTTTGAATACTTGGGACTTGAGGGTTGCAGTTAATTGCATTAAATTAGGATGATGAGAAATACATTCTGGCTTCAATTCTTCCAGTTGGAAATCTTCCTAAAATATATGAGTAGTTTTTCTCAACTAGCAAGACAATGAATTTTATCAATCTATTTTTTTATGATTTAGACCTGGCATGCCTGAGGGATATAATTCTCAATACCAATCATCATTGTACAATATGATATGTAGGTAGAAGATACAAGATGAAATAGATGAGACCATCTGTATTATTGGCCTCAGAATAGTGGTTAGTCCATCAGTCACCAAAAGGACTCTATTATAGTCCTGCCCTATGCAGACTGCTGGAGGAGATATAAAACTATCATAAGTATTTGTTTGTACATTTTAAGATATTTAGCAGCATCCGTGGGCTTTTTGTTGTTATTATTGGAAGAGCAGAAATAACAGACATAGTTCCTGTGCGTGGAATGCAAATTCAGAAAATGGAAAAAGCAGAGGTCAAAGAAGATTTTATAGAGGAGGGAGGTTATGAACAGAATCTTGAAGGATGTGTAGCATTGCTTAAAACTGTTAAATGATTCATGAAGATTTTTAAAGACAAATTTTTCTTAGGACCTAGGCATACCCTCAATGTTCACCATGTAGGTAGATGTGGAATTTAGGGGCCAAATTTCACTTTTCCCCAGTATAATTTTTATATGACCTACCATTCAGTAAAGAGATTTCTCCTCCACTTTATCTTGCTTCATCTACTCTTCTTAGTCTCTTCTTTTTCTTGCCCTCTGTTTCTTCATTCTTCCTCCTCCTATATTATTTTCTTCACATCCTTCTTTACCTTTTCAGGTTAGGGTGATGTAGGCCTGTGAGAAGAGAATCCACAGTCATAAGCAGTGTACTGTGTTAGTCATCCTGTGGCCTCTGAAGCAAATTACAAACTAGATCAGTTAAAACAACAGAAATGTATTCTGTCACAGTTCTGGAGGCCAGAAGTCCAAAATCAGTTTCACCAAACAGAAATGAAGGTATCACCTCCACAGAAGAATCAATCTCTTGCCTCTTCCGAGTTCTGATGTCTTCCAGCTTCGGTTTGCGGCTGCATTACTCCAATCGCTGCCTCTGTGGTCACATGGCCTGCTACTCTTCTCTGTGTGTCAGATCCCCCTCTTACAAGGACATTAATGATGCTATTTAGGGTCCAGACAGATAATCCAAGATAATGCCCTAAATCTCAAGATCCTCAACTTAATCATACCTACAAAGATCCTTTTTTCAAATAAGGTAACATTTACAAATTCCGAGGATTAGAGAATTGATATGGTATGGCTCTGTGTCCCCACCTAAATTTCATCTCAAATTGTAATCCACACATGTCAAAGGGAGGACCTGTAATTTCCATGTTTCAAGGAAGGGAAAGGGAAGTGACTGGATTATAGAAGCAGTATCCTCCATGTTGTTCTCATGATAGTCTGTGAATTCTCACAAGATCTGATGGTTTTATAAATGGCAGGTTTTTTTGTGCTCACGCACACTTTGTCCTGCCACCTTGCGAAGAAGGTGTTTGCTTCTCCTTTTGCCATGATTGTAAGTTTCTTGAAGCCTCCCCAGCCATGCAGAACTGTGAATCAAATATTTTCTTTATAAATTACCCAGTCTTGGGTAGTATCTTGATAGAAGTGTAAGAGCGCACTAATACAGTAAGTTAGTACTAGGAATGGGGGACTGCTATAAAGGTACTTGAAAATGTGGAAGCGGCTTTGGAATTGGGTAGCAGGCAGAGGTTGGAACAGTTTGGAGGGCTCAGAAGAAGACAGGAAGATGTGGGAAGGTTTGGAACTTCCTAGAGACTTGTTGAATAGTTTTGACAAAAATGCTGATAGTAATATCGACAATGAAGTCCAGGCTGAGGTGGTCTCAGATGGAGATGAGGAACTTATTGGGAACCAGAGCAAAGGTCACTCTTGCCATGCTTTAACAAAGAGATTGGCAGCATTTCACCCCTGCCC
The DNA here is from genome assembly GCF_007565055.1 of Rhinopithecus roxellana. Lineage (NCBI taxonomy): Eukaryota > Metazoa > Chordata > Mammalia > Primates > Cercopithecidae > Rhinopithecus > Rhinopithecus roxellana. Next base: position 138,673,709 of record NC_044553.1, on the reverse strand, counting down.
TAGAGATCTGTGGAACTTTGAACTTGAGAGAGATGATCTGAAATTGGAACTTATGTTTAACAGGGAAGCAGAGCATAACAGTTTGGAAAATTTACAGCCTGACAATGAGATAGAAAAGAAAAACCCATTTTCTGGGGAGAAATTCAAGCCTGCTGTAGTAATTTGCATAAGTAACTAGGAGCCAGATGTTAATTGCCAAGATAATGGGGAAAATGTCTCCAGGGCATGTCAGAGACCTTCACAGCAGCCCCTCCCATCACAGGCCTGGAGTCCTAGTGGGAAAAATGGTTTCATGGGCTGGGCCCAGGACCTTGCTACTTTGTACAGTCTTGGGACTTGGTGCCCTGCATCCAGCCATGGCTAAAAAGGGACAATGTACAGCTCAGGCTATTGCTTCAGAGAGTGCCATCCCCAGCCTTGGCAGCTTCCACATGGTGTTGGGCCTGCAGGTGCACAGAAGTCAAGAATTGAAGTTTTGGAACTTCTGCCTAGATTTCAGAGGATGTATGGAAACACCTGCTACAGAAGTCCAGGCAGAAGTTTGCTGCAGGGTTTGAGCCCTCATGGTGAACCTCTGCTAGGGCAGTGTGGAAAGGGAAATGTGGGGTTGGAGCGCCCACACAGAGTCCCCACTGGGGCACTGCTTAGTGGAGCTGTGAGAAGAAGGCCACAGTCCCTCAGGCCCCAGAATGGTAGATCCACTGACAGTTTGCACTGTGTGCCTGGATAAGCCACAGACACTCAATGCCGGCCCATCAAAGTAACTGGGAGGGGGCCTGATTATTCCACAGGGGCAGAGCTGCCCAAGACTGTGGGAGCCTACCACTTGCATCAGCATACCCTGGATGTGAGACACTGAGTCAAAAGAGACATTTTAGGAGCTTTAAGATGTAATGGGCCGGGTGCAGTGGCTCAAGCCTGTAATCCCAGCACTTTGGGAGGCCAAGATGGGCGGATCACGAGGTCAGGAGATCGAGACCATCACGGCTAACATGGTGAAACCCCATCTCTACTAAAAAAAATACAAAAAACTAGTCGGGCGAGGTGGTGGGTGCCTGTAGTCCCAGCTACTCGGGAGGCTGAGGCAGGAGAATGGCGTAAACCCGGGAGGCGGAGCTTGCAGTGAGCTGAGATCCGGCCACTGCACTCCAGCCCGGGCGACAGAGCGAGACTCTGTCTCAAAAAAAAAAAAAAAAAAAAAAGATGTAATGACTGTCCCCTGCTGGATTTCAGACTTGCGTGGGGCCTGTAGCTCCTTTGTTTTTGGCTAATTTCTCCCATTTGGAATGGGAGCATTTTCCAATGCCTGTACCTCCACTGTATCTTGGAAGTCACGAACTCATATTTGATTTTACAGACTCATAGGTGAAAGGGATTTGCCTTGTCTCAGATGAGACTTTGGACTTGGACCTTTGAGTTAATACTGAATGAGTTAATGTGGGGGTCTGTCTCAGAGACCCTGACCCAACAATGGATGAATAACATACAGTGACACAGATATTTTGCCTGTCAGTCCAGCTGAGGGTCCGGGCCACCTACAGACACCAAGGAGGGTGCTGTAGAGTTGCAGCTGTGGACTCAATCAGCCAGCAAAGCTCACAATTATTCAGTATAGATTAAATGACAAAGATCTTGAGTACACACCACAGAGAGTAATTGACACTGCCCACCTCCTGAGTAGAGAGCAATTATGCACCCATGGTTGATCCAAGGTTGTTTTTAGGACCACATGAGTAGACAAGCTATTTAGATAAACTACTCTACATTCCTTTGTATCTGTGCCCTAAACTATTAACTCAATGTAAGGATTAGGCTGCCTTCAGCCTAATCTATTACTGGAGTTTATGCAAACCAGCCCCCAACCAGCCTTCCAAGAAGGTTTGCATCTTTTTCTTATAACTATCTTTAAAATTTTTCCCACTGAGAGGTGAAGCCAGCTGGACTTCCTGGGTCGGGTGGGCACTTGGAGAACTTTTCTGCCTATCCAATCAGCATTCTGTAAAAACGCACCAATCAGCACTCAGTGTCTAGCTAAAGGATTGTAAATGCACCAATCAGCACTCTGTAAAAATGCACCAATCGGCGCTGTGTGTCTAGCTAAAGGATTGTAAACGCACCAATCAGCACTCTGTAAAATGCACCAATAAGCAGGATGTGGGCAGGGACAAATAAGGGAATAAAAACCAGCCACCCCAGCCAGCAGTGGCAGCCCACTTGGGTCCCTGTCCACACCGTAGAAGCTTTGTTCTTTTGCTCTTCATGATAAATCTTACTGCTGCTCATTCTTTGGGTCCACACCACCTTTAAGAGCTGTAACACTCACCACCAAGGTCTGCGGCTTCATTCTTGAAGTCAGCAAGACCAAGAAACCACCAGAAGGATTAAATTCCAGACACACCACCAGTCTGTCTGAAATCCCACATCTCTCCCTTTTCTGTTCTTTGCATCGGGTTCTGTTGACTGAAGAGTACAGATGTGTGCAGCAACAAGTCTGTCTAGCGAGGTGGTCATTGCTCTTATTCCAGCTTTGCATCCTAGTATTAACAAATAACATAAGACAATCATGAGTATAATTAGCAACATTCTTTTCCAGTCAAAGAGTAACCCCTAGGAGCAGGGATCTAACCAGGAGAGATGATCTTGCATACCCTTCCATATGACTGGGGTGTGTAGATGTATTGAGTGAAGGAATTCTAAAATTTTAGTTTTAAGTTGCTTTACATCTGCTGTTAAATTGTCATGAAAGGTTCCCCAGAGGTATTGTTTCACCTCATCCCAACTATGTATTGATTGACTCCATGGTAGAGAAATGACACAGATATGTTTATGCTCCCAGTCGCAGTTTAATTGTTGAATGCCAGTGCATCTTGTCACTCCCCCACATATTCCAAGACAGCCTCGAGGGCTTTCAGATGTGCAAAAATCTTTTTTTTTCTTTTTTTTTTTTTTTTTGAGATGGAGTCTCACTCATCGCCAAGGCTGGAGTGCAGTGGCACAATCTCGGCTCACTCTCCCAGGTTCACACCATTCTCCTGCCTCGGCCTCCAGAGTAGCTGGGACTACAGGTGCCTGCCACCACACCCAACTCATTTTTTTGTATTATTTTTTTTAATAGAGACGGGGTTTCACTGTATTAGCCAGGATGGTCTCGATCTCCTGACCTTGTGATCCGCCCACCTTGATTTCCCAAAGTGCTGGGATTACAGGCATGAGCCACCACATCCAGCCAAGGATCTTTTGATCTGTACCCTGCTGTAAGAGAAGTTTATTAGACACATTTTTGGCCAAACTGTCTACAGAAACAACATTTTTACTGATTCAGTAATAGATGCTACAGCCACACTAGCAGTTGCTAGGATGACTATGGCCGAGACTATAAAGGCTATAAGTGTGCCTATGAATCTTTTGGGTCTGACCTGGGATAGGGTACGTTCTAAGGTGGCAAGGGCAGAGGAACCTTGCCAATCACATGTCAAATTGACTGATAGGAATGCCTCAGATTGTCTCCTTAATACCATGACACTAGTAATATTTGAATTAGATATATTGTAATTAGTGATACATGAGGCAAACCAAGCCTGTCCCTGCACCTGGGTCACAAACGCAGAGTTTTGGGGTGTAGTGGAAATATTAGTTCCCATAAGGAAAATATATGGATGGGTAGTGCAAATTAGGCACTGATCAGTGTGATTATGAATAAAGGTAATAGTATAGTTGTTACTGGAATTGTGATGTGTCCCATGCCAAGTGTCAAAGGAGGTACTAAGATGTCCCAGGCACCGTAAAGTGTCTTGGGGTGGCATGGACTTTACTTGGGGTCTGGAATATCCCATCCCCCCATTGGCCCAAATCATAGGGGAATGGGACAAGGCTATGAAACTGTGATTGATGCCATGATGGATGTGGACATCAGTAAGGCTGCCCTGCAAATGGCCATGAGGGCTCCAGTCTAAAATGTTACCATTGCCTAACTGGAAGCTATGGGCTTGTCCCCCGTGACAGACCTCCCAGCTAAAGTGGAATCCATTACTTTCCTGGCTTTGTTCTTGAGCACAGGAAGGAATGTTTGGGAAAGCAACACTGATTACATTACCCGGTTTAAGGCTACCTGCAGCTGAGACTGTTAAGGCATTTCTTTTGCCATGATGTAGCCATAATTGTGTTTGAGCAGGTACACAGGAAGGGTTAGAACCTTTATAACTTACACATAGTGGGAGGATATCAGAGTGATACATAGTGTCATCTGGCATCTTAGTCCAATGTGTGCCATTAATGAGGGACCCCACAGGGGGGTAAATCTATCCCTCCTAGCCAAGCAGTTGAGTTATTAAAGCCTAGGTGACAGGACTAAGAAAGGCAGATCTAAGATATGAGCCCAATAGAGTGTAGCAGGTACAGGTTACAGACACAGTGAGGGCCTAAAAAGGATCAATACTCTATGTGAATTGCAATGTACAACAGAGAGCATAGCAAGGAACAAATTATCTGAAGTGAATGGTGTCTGTGTCTGGAGCAGAATTTGTTCCTGAGTTGTCCTCTTCAGCATACCCTGGGTGATGTCCGGGGCTTGTGTCTTCCATGGAAGCCACATCGTCTGGGGCTATGGGTCCTGTAAGGTCAGTTCCTTCATTTCTGGTACCAGGTTGGGTCCTGGCCATGCCATGGTATGGTTTGATGCATAGTGCTGGAATCCAAAGAGGACCTGAGGGGGTGCGGACAGAAGCATACCCTCTTCCCGAAGTTAATAATTCATTTGGACCACACCATATGTTACAGTTTATATCTTTCCATAAAACTGCAGGTTTTATGTCTTGAGAGGTTTTAGCAAAGTGCTTTTCTATGGCTGATTGAAATTTGTCATCTAAATTTTAAAAATGAAGGATAAGTAAGGCTTGTGCTAGTAGGTGTTGCAGGGTCTTTACCCATACTCCCCCTTTTCTGTTTTGTGAGCATATTTTTAAGGGTGGAGTGGGCACGGTCTACTATGTCCTGTCCTTGTAGGTTATATGGGATGCCTGTGGAATATTGGATATTCCACATGTGAGAACATTGTTGAAATTATGAGCTGGCATAAACTGGACCATTATCAGTTTTAATTTTTGTGGGCTCTCCCATAAATGCAAAAGTAAGATACTTAATGACATGTTGGGTGGACTCTTCAGGCAAAGCATGGGCACTAATTAAGTGAGAACTGGGATCAGTGGATACACGTATGCATCTAAGTTTTCCAAATTCAGGGATGTGTGTAACATCTGTTTACCATAACTGATTGGGTTCTAGTCCTCTAAAATTAATACCTGTTGAAGGTGGGGATGTGCCTGTGAGCTGGCAATCTGGGCATTGCAGGATAATTTGTTTAGCTAGTCTCTGGGTAAGTTGAAATTGTTTAGATAAGTGTCTCCACTTTTGGTGGAAAAATTGATGCGATTGGGTGGCTTGGTCAAGCAGTGATGTCATAACCTGAAGGTCTGCTTGATCATTGCCATAAGCCAATAGGCCAGGCAGTGAACTGTGGGCTCAAATATGTGTGATAAAAATAGGATGTATACATTAATCTAGCAACTGCTGAAGTCGAAGAAAAAGAGCACATAGGGTGGGCTCCAGAGTGAAATTAATTAGGGCTGTTTCAAGGTTCTGCAATAAATAAACATAATAGGCAGAATTGCTAACAATATTGATGGACTGAGTGGAAAAAGTTTCCAAGGCCAATACCAGGGCTCCAATCTCAGCTCTTTGAGTGCTAGTAAATCCAGATCAAGTGAATGAATTATGTCGTCTCCACCAGACTGCCGCCTTTCCATACTTACCAGATCCGTCAGTAAACAGTGTTAAAGCATTACGTATGGGGGAGTGAACTATTTGTGTAGGTAAGATCACAGGAGTATGAGATAAGAAATGAAAGAGTTTATCAGCAGGAAGGACATGCTCTATTTTTCCTGTGTAATTGGAGAGTGCTATTTGCATCGATAAGGGCAATACTGCTTCTAACTGCTTTTTACTTAAAGGAATCCTGATGATATCAAGATCATAACCTAGCAACTGACTGCATTATTTGCAGCCTGAATAGAGATGACTTTACTAAGTAACTGGATATAGGGAAATAGTGTTTTAGTTCTGGTGTGTGAGCAAAAAAAAAAAAAAACAAAACAAAAAACCAAAAAAACATTCTAGAAAGCACAATCCTGGGGTCTGCAGTTAACCCTTTAGGGGAGTGTTTGGTGGGAAACATAAACAGTTGAATTGAGTAGTCTGGATCTATGCGATCTAGCTGCCTCTGAGAGATGGTTTGTTCTATTTCCTTTTTTGCTGCAGGGGTTAAATATCTGGGAAAATCTAGGGCTGTATTGCCCTTTAAGATAGAAAACAGGTTTTGCAGCTTATCCACAGATATACCCAGAGTGGGGCGGAGCTAGTTGATATCACCTAGTAATTTCTGATCATCATTTAAGGTGTGTAAGTTGCTAATATTTAATTTAACCGTTTCAGGTCTTACTGACTGGGAAGTTAGTATGTACCCACAGTATTTCCAAGTAGAAGACATCTATACTTTCTCAGGTGCAGTGGTTAAACCTTTTAGCTGTGTATTCTTTATGACAGAGGTAAATAAATTTAAAAGCATTGGATCCATTGGGGCTGCCAGTAGAATATCATCCATAAAATGAATAACCTTGCAATCAGGAAATTTTTTTCTACTGGGTAGCAAAGCTTGATTTACATGATACTGACACATGGTAGGTCTATTTAGCATTCCTTGAGGAAGCACTTTCCCAATGAAATTGACAAGCTGGCATTTCATTATTGATAGCTGGTATTGTAAATGCAATTTTTTCTCTGTCTTGTTCTGCTAGGGAAATCATATAAAAACAGTCCTTTAAGGACAGAAAACCAAACACTGTATGTTCTCACTCATAGGTGGGAATTGAACAATGAGATCACTTGGACACAGAGCAAGGAACATCACACACCAGGGCCTCTTGGGGGATGGGAGACTGGAGGAGAGATAGCATTAGAAGAAATACCTAATGTAAATGATGAGTTGATGGGTGCAGCAAACCAACATGGCACATGTATACCTATGTATCAAACCTGCATGTTGTACACATGTACCCTAGAACTTAAAGTATTTTATATATATATATACACACATATATATATACACACACACACACACACACACACACACATACACACATATATATATATATATATATTCCTTTAAGTCAATAACGTTTATAGGCCAATCTTGAGGAATCACCATGGAGGAAAGGAGCCCCAGTTGAAGGGGTCCCATGGGTTGCAAATTGACATTAATAGCACATAAGTCATGCAAAAGTCTCCATTTCCCAGACTTTTTGGGAATGAGGAAAATGGGCAAATTCCAAGGACTATTAAATGGTTCCACATGCCCAGCTTTTAATTGCTCTTCAACTAATTCATGGGCCCTCTGTAATTTCTCTCCCTTCAGAGGCCACTGTTCTACCCAAATAGGATCTTGAAAGAGCCACATCAGGGTAGGGGAGGAATAATAACAGTGGCCTTTGTTAGAAAGGGGTCTGCAGAATGACCCCCAGTTGGACTAATAGGTCCCATCCCCAAAGATTAACAGGGATGGGCATGATTAGAGGTTGTATAACTGCCTTTCTTCCTTCTGAATTGCAACATGTTAGGGGGCACATGCTCTGCTTGGCTGTGTGTACTTCCCCAATGCCAAGAATTTTTTGTTTCTGATTGACCCAGGGCCAAGTTTCTGGCCAGTTTTGATCACTAATAATTGAAATGTCTGCCCTTGTGTCCAATAAGCCAGTAAAATTTTAATTTCCAATTTTTAAGGTAATCATGGGTCTCTGGTCAGTGATTAATTGATTCCAATATGCTCCTGTGGCTCCTGTGCTTCCAAAACTTCCCTTTCCCCTTTCCTTTCTGTGGGCTTTGGGGACCTAGTATGGTAAAATCAGTACCTGAGCTCTTTGATCCAGGAGGAAGAATATGCAGACCTTTACATTCCATCATCACCAATATCTCACCTTGGTAATCAGTATCAGTTACCCCGATGAGCACATTAATTCCTTTATCAGATAGGCTAGACCATCCTTGGACTAATACCACTGTTCCCAGAAGCAGCAGGCCCCAGATCCCTATTGCAGCCCTTTTAGGGTCTTCTCCTTCTTTAAGCACTAATTCACTGGGGCAGAATAAGTCCAGTCCTGCGTTCCCAGTGGTGCCTGCTCTGAGAGAGAGGACTGTGGGCTTTCCATCTGACAGAGGAAAGCTGCTGGCATTGCCTGTTTGTAGCGGGGCCTCATGAAGTTTCCCATGTGGTTACTTACAGGGTTTCCGTTTTTATCAAATTTTGTCCTGCACTGATTTGCCTAATGTTTCCCCTTTTTACACTGGGGGCATATAGAAGGGGGTTCTTTCCCTGAGTTACTTTGGTCTCTACTATGGGGGCATTCCTTCTTCATATGACCTGGCTCTCCGCATAGAAAACAACTTTGGCTTCTCTCCCTTTTTACTTTAGGAGGCCGTAATGCCATAGCCAATATTTTGGCTTTGTGTGTCTCAGTTCCCACCAGCTGACATGCTCATATAAGTTCCCCGACTGTGGCTGCCTTTCCTCTGATTGCCTGCATTGCTTGCTGGCAATCCATGTTAGCATTTTCAAAAGCCAATTGCACCAATAAGATACTGGTGGCCTGGGCATGACTAATTTGTCTCTTAATTGCCTGGGTTAACTGATTGATAAACTCAACACATGGCTCCTGAGGCCCTTGAACTTTATAAAAGATCCCTGTTGAACTCTGCTTTTGGGAATTCGGTCCCAAGCCCTGAGAGCGCACAAAGACACTTGAGCATAGGTCTGGGGATTAAAGTCTAGTTGTTGTTGCACATGGGCACGGGGACCCCTCCCCTGGAGCGTAGCAGCTGTTATGTCTTACCCACCCACCTGATTCCCGTTGGCTTGTTGTTCGCACAACTCATTGTATTCTGCCTTCCGAAGGAGGTATTGGCTAGGCTCCACAGTTGTTTTAGCTAGCATTGACCAGTCCCATGGGGTCATATGGAAGTTGTCTGCCAAGTCCTCAGTCATTCCTGTTGTAAATGGGCTAGTGGCTCCATTTTCTTTAATGCTTTTTCTCAGCTCTTTATAAGCGTTACAAGAAATGGATTCATGTTCCTGATTGCCTTGTCGGTCTTGTACTACCAGGCAGGCTGAAAGCTCCCCTTCTAATGCTGCTTTCTTAACACAAGGTCCCACAGCTGGAGCATGTCTCTTGTCTTTTTTCCTATTTATTGGAGGAGGAGGCTCAGGCGAGACCTCCGTTTCCTCTTTGTTATTTCTCCCCAGTGATAGCGGGGCTGAGGAACTCAGGGGTGGTGAAGTATGTGACGGTTCCTCCTCCTTCCCCTTTTGAGGCTTTTCTGTGTATAATGGGACCAAAGCTGCCCTTGCTAAGGCCCGTACATTAAAGATGATACTGGGACCCATAGACCTTATGCCTGATGTTGTTTAAGATTTCTTCCCACTTGTTCCCAGAGTTCTACATCTAGCATTCCTTCTTTTGGGAACCATGGATTATGGGTTACAACAGTTTTCATTAGTTCCCTTAATTGAGCCTGCGAAACCCTGGCTCCACTAGCCTTAAGCAGCGATTTCAATACTTTTATATACTGTTTCTGTTGAGCTGATAACTGTTGTCCCATGAAGAAACCTCAGCCTGAACAATCCCCACCTCCCTGAACTTGGAAATGCCAAGCAGGCACCACTGACTTACTGACTCACTGACTGCATGGTCCTTTTCACCTTCATTTTTGGGGCACCCATTGTGATCCTTTGCAGCATTCCTCATATGGGGTGCCAGCTGTGGGGGTCTGTCCCACAGACCCAGACCCAATGACAGATGAATAACATACACAGACACATATTTTGCCTGTCAGTCCAGCTAAGGGTCCGGGCTACCTACAGACACCAAGGAGAGTGCTGTAAAGAGTTGCAGCCATGACCTGATCAGCCAGCAAAGAAGCTCTCTTTTGTTCAACATAAATGATAAAGGTCTTGAATAAACACCACTAGAGGGTAATTGACATTGCTCACCTCCCAAGTAGAGAGCAATTATGCACCCGCAGTTATCAAAGGATGGTTTTAGGACCACCGGAGTAAACAAACTATTTAGATAAACTACTCTACACCCTAAGTAATTAACTCAAGGTAAGGATTACACTGCCTTCAGCCTGATCTATTACTAGAGCTTATGCCAAACCCCCTTGCCTTCCAAGAAGGTTTGTGTCTTTTTCTTACAACTATCTTTAAAATTTTTCCCACCAGCCTGACTGAACTCCCACAAGCTAAGACACTGGGGGACTGTTGAGAAGGCGTGATTGGTTTTGAAATGTATAAGGGACATGAGATTTGGAGGGGCCAGGGGCAGAATGATATGGTTTGGCAGTGTCCACACCCAAATCTCAACTCAAATTGTAATCCCCTACATGTAAAGGGAGGTACCTATAATCCCCAAGTGTCAGGGAAGGGAAGTGATTGGATTATGGGGGTGGTTTCCCCCATATCCCCCACTCGCTATTGCTGTTCTCATAATAGTGAGTGAATTCTCATGAGATCTGATGGTTTTATAAATGGTAGTTTTTCCTGCGCTCACACACGCACACTCTTTCCTGCTGCCTTGAGAACAAAGTGTCTACTTCTCCTTCCACCATGATTGTAAGTTTCCTGAGGCCTTCCCAGCTGTATGGAACTGTAAGTCAATTAAACCTCTTTTCTTTATAAATTATCCCATCTCGGGTAGTATCTTTATAGAAGTGTGAGAATGGACTAATACAGAAATGATTTCTTTAGGCACCATTATTAAGTCCACTATAATTGGAGTATTATAGAGTCCTCCTTTAACATTATGGTAGACAACAGTGAGCACATTCTGCATATATATATATGTGTGTGTGTGTGTGTGTATATATGCCTCTGTTGTGAATCTCACCTGCAAGCATAAGAAAGGAGTCATACCTTTTCATGTGTCATCACCAGAACCCTGTTCTGTGTTTGACCAGTACCTCCATACCAAGATTGAAGAAGGAAAAGGATCTCACTGTTACTTAGCAGTTCCCTGAGCACCAACGATCAGTTCCCAAGTAATGAAGTTCAGGGCCAATGATGTGTTCCTTATGGAACTTCAGACTTCAGAGGCTCTTCAGACTTCAGAGGCTATTTTTTAATGAAGAAGAAAGTGTTTCTGTTGATCTTAGTAGGTTTTGGTTCAAGTGGAGAATATACTCTCTTCAACACAAGCTGGAGGAGATACAGAGAAGCTCATAGAAAGGATGGATAAGGAATCCTCTCAGCTAGAGCTCTGGCTAAATTTAAGAGATCAGGACTGCAAGGAAAAAGATACTTTGAGACCTTCTCATTTACCTTTCTTTAAATAATCCCACCACTCAAAAATTATCCAGGCTAGGTTGAGGAGGATGAAAATATAAAGAAGCATGAAAAGTCATGGCCACTTTCTCTCCTACCCAGTATCCATTATAAGCACACTGTTTTTTCTTGCTGGGTCCTGTGGGAGAAGAAATCTAGATGAATTTGCAAGCATTAATTTTGATAGGACCTGTAGTCTCTAAAGCTTTTTTGTATCCTTGCTCATCACTCTCAGAATTCTATTCAATAAATTTTAGAAAAGTGATTCTAATTAGAAATAAAGATTACTCTTGGCCCGGCACGGTGGCTCACGCCTGTAATCCCAGCACTTTGGGAGGCCGAGACGGGCGAATCACGAGTTCAGGAGATCGAGACCATCCTGGCTAACACGGTGAAACCCCGTCTCTACTAAAAATACAAAAAAACTTGCCGGGCGTAGTGACGGGCGCCTGTAGTCCCAGCTACTCTGGAGGCTGAGGCAGGAGAATGGCGTGAACCCAGGAGGCGGAGCTTGCAGTGAGCTGAGATCGCGCCACCGCACTCCAGCCTGGGCGACTGAGCAAGACTCCGTCTCAAAAAAATAATAATAATAAATAAATAAATAAATAAATAAATAAAGATTACTCTTTCAAAGGAGTATTTTTAAATAACTCTAAGACATACTAGAGTGTTATACTTCCATATATCCAATTATCATTTTGACTTTCTCCAGCATTAGCTTACTTGTTATTGGATGGGGTGCAGTTTCATAGGGTTATTTAGTTTGCCAGCAATATTTGGTTAGTGGTATCTACTGCTCTATGGAGAAAATATCTCAAGATTTTTGTTGACTAAGGGTGATTTTTCTAGCTCAGTATTTCTCTGCCTCAGCTTTATTGACATTTTGGACTGAATTATTCCTTGTGGAGTAGGCTGTCTTGTATATTTTAGGATGTTTAGCAGCATCCCTGACCTCTACAATCTAGATTGCAGGAGCAGCTTCCTACTGAGTTGTAACAACCAAAAATGTCTCTAGGTATTGCTCAATGTCCTCTGGGAGCAAAATCAACCCTATTGAGAATGATTCTTCTAAATCTATTATGTGCTTGGTTAGTAATAACAGCTAGCATTTATGGAGCACTTACTGAGTTCTGGCTACTGTACTAAGCACTTTACTTTTATTAATGAATTTGATTGAATCTCAGAAAATCTCACTAAGTAAGTGCCAGTATTTTCCCTAAGGATATTGACACACAGTGTTGAGCCAGTGGGCCACGATCACAAAATTCGTAAAGGGAAGAGCCAGGATCTGAACTGGCAGTTACGACTTAGAACTGATGCTCTTAACCAAGGTAGTACAGCTGTTGTCTAGCACTCATTTAGGTATATGTAGTTACAGACTTGAAAAGCCTCTTCCTTTGCAGCTATTTAAAGGTTGCAGCCTAGGAGCGGTGGCTAACACCTCAAATCCCAGTGCTTTGGGAGGCTGAAACAGGAGTATCTCTTGAGGCCGTGAGTTTGAGACTTGCCTGGGTGGCAAAATGAGACACCATGTCTACAAATGTGTCTTTGGTTTTTTTTTTTTTTTTTGAGACAGAGTCTTGCTCTGATGCTTAGGCTGGAGTGCAGCGGTGCAATTTTGGCTCGCTGCAACCTCCACCTCCCGGGTTCAAGAGATTCTCGTGCCTTAGCCTCCTGGGTAGCTGGGACTACAGGCACATGCCACCACGCCCAGATAATTTTTTGTAATTTTAGTAGAGACAGGGTTTCACCGTGTTAGCCAAGATGGTCTCAATCTCCTGACCTCGTGATCTGCCCGCCTCCACCTCCCAAAGTGCTGGGATTACAGGCATGAGCCACTGTGCCTGGCCTACAATTTTTTTTTTTTTTTTTAATTAGCAGAGCATGGTAGTGCATGCCTATAGTCCCAGCTGCTTGGGAGGCTAAGACTAAGGCTTGAGCCCAGGAGTTTGAGGCTACAGTGTGCCGTGATTATGCCACCGCACTCCAGCCTAAGTGATAGAGTGAGACCCTGTCTCAAAAAAGTAAAATAATATAAAATAAAATGTTGTAAATAAATTATAACAATGGATTAAAGGAGAAGTAGAGACCATTTATTGAGTTTACACTATAAACAGGACACTTATCTTGAGACTTTCATATAAATTACATCATTCAATCCTCATAGTAGCCCTATGGAGTTGACATTATATTCTTTTACTCAATGGGAGAACATGGATACAAAACAGTATGTATTTTTACTCAAGGTACAAGGAAGTATAATAAGAGGCAGTAGCAGACTTTGATGCAGTGCTTTCTGACTTTAATTCCCTGCTCCTTCTGTTGTACTCTTTCACTTTTTTCAGATTGTAAGAAAATGTTGAGAGGGGAATTTTTAGGTTCTCCGGATATATTTTCTGGTCCAAACTTCTTCTCCTGTAAAAATCCCAAATTACTTGTAGCTGATACTTGGATATTTTTAGCTCTCACCTATCCTTTCCTCAACACCTTCTGACAGGGTCTTTGTACAGGAACAGGTGGGTAGGCATGGGCATTGACAGATCTGGCTCGACCACTGCTCTGCCCTGTCACCCTGAACAAGTCACAGAATAACTGGGAGCTTCAGCTTCCTTATTTGTGAACAATACCCACCTTATAGGGTAAATATTAGAAAAAATATATGAAATATATTTTTCAATAGAATAATGATGAATATCAAGATCTTGTATTAAGTACTATTATTAATTGGAATAATTTCAGTCATTAAAATTGCAAGCTATTTTGCCCCTTTCACTGTGTCCCTTTCAAAGCGCTGGCAATATTTCTACCCCAATTTCCGCACCCCCATCAAGGGTATCTGGAAACCTGCCATTTAGAAATGTATTAAGTTTCATTCTTGATTAAAATGAAGGTATCTTGGGGTAGACAAAACATTTGAAGCCTTTGTTAGGTAAACCCGCTTCTGAATACTGGTTTGGGCATCTGGAGATGGTAGGACAAGACAATGAGACAATGACTTCTTAAGATTTTTTTCAGATAGCCCATGTGAAAAATATTCTTATGAAAGATACAGCTGGGCGTGGTGGCTCACTCCTGTAATGCCAGCATTTTGGGAGGCTGAGGTGGGCGTATCACCTGAGGTCAGAAGATCGAGACCATCCTGGCTAACACGATGAAACCCTGACTCTACTTAAAATATAAAAAATTTGCGGGAGATGGTGACACATGCCTGTAATCCCAGCTACTTGGGAGACCGAGGCAGGAGAATCACTTGAACCCAGGAGGCTGAGGCTGCCAAGATAGCGCCACTGCACTCCAGCCTGGACAACAAGAGTAAAACTCAAGAAAGAAAGAAAGAGAGAAAGAGAGAAAGAGAGAAAGAGAGAAAGAGAGAAAGAGAGAAAGAGAGAGAGAGAAAGAGAGAGAAAGAGAGAGAAAGAGAGAGAAAGAGGAGGGAAGGGAGGGAAGGGAGAGAGAGAGAGAGGGAGGGAGGGAGGGAGGGAGGGAGGGGAAAGAAAGAAAGCACACCAAGATCTGTATCCACAGAGAGTAATGATGAATATCAAGATCTTGTATTTAAGTGAAGCATTTCTTTTATCAAAGCCTGAATTGTGAGTTAGAGAGATAGACAATATATTTTTAACTATAAAATATAAACATATACATATATATAACTGGGGTGCAGAGTAAGAAGAAAAAAATACAAGAAACACTGATAAATGTAATTCTCTAGGACAATATTGTGAACTTGACAACTGAAATATATGGGGATATATTAATACAGTTCTCGGCACTTCTAAATTGAGCAAAGAAAATATCCATCCAATTTACAGACATATGTATCACATGTACTCAACTCAATGGATGGAGACCTTACAAAGTGACCAGATACTCAAGGGAGATGTCATTAAAAAAAAAAGAAACAAGTTGATGGAGAACAAGGTGTTCATATATAGTTGCCTTGCTGAGAATGTGGGTCACAGTCTAGAGAGATTTCAAAGGTAATGTGATAATACCGCATATCTACCCAAGGGCAACCAGTGGAAATGTTCTGACTCAAAAATAACTCAGTGTTTGAGAATTCTGAGAGGACGTTCACTACATCTCCATCCAGAGAAACTGGGAAGGAGGCATGAGTTAGTCTGTTGCAAGATTTCAACAGATTAAACTTAGGATGTTATGAATTTATTGTTGAAAATATTAAGTCTCATCACTAATTGAATTCCATGAAAATGAAGAACTTCAGGGAAAGCTGATATTTATCTGTTAGGCAGAAATCTGTTAAGCTCAATTAAACATGATTTTAAAAAGATGTTCTTGCCGTCTCTGTGTATAGACCAAGGCTATAAAACTCAATTACATGTTAAGTAATAATGCTGTCACTTTCTGGTGATCAGAAATGATCATGGTGACATTCAAAAGTGGCATATTGGATATCTGCCACTTCAACAATCCTATAACAGCAAACTCTGCATAGCTGAAGATTTCCTAACCTCCTGTCTTGCTTTTACCCAATAGTGGATAAATAAAGTTTCACACAAATAAAGGAACTTGGAAACTCCCTTCGCCTTTTATGACGGAATCTGACCTAGGCATTCATTTGTGAACTCAAGAAGTGAAGCAGAAATGACAAAATTATTCTAGTTATTACTCCTTGGAAATCATATAAGGTCATTCTGTAATATGAACCGATATGGTGTGGGAAATGAAGAATAAAAGAATTTTTTTTTTTCCAGAAAACAACCCGTAGTGTGAACTGTGTTAAAGGAAACTATACAAGACACAAAAGAAAAAAGGAAAAAAAAAAATCCGATTCAGAAAGGAAAACATTGCTGATCTGGGTAGGAAGGTGACAAAGAGAAAAGGCAATAATGTAAATCATATTTTTTTGGTAGTACTTCACTTAGAAGATGAGGTAGAGGTTCAAATGTGGAACCTGAGATTTCTTTCTGGCAGTTAATATGCCAATCATGCAGACCACCCCTCTAAAACAGAACCACATTATGATTTATAACTTGTGGGTAAAGAGAATAGATTACCTCCCTTAGCCTGTTACAAGAGCCAAGACAAGCCATGCAAAGGAGAAGCAAGTCTCCAGGAAAAGGAGTTGGAAGAAGCTATCTACCACAGACTGTCACTTTGGGCCACTGGAAATACACATACATGCCCAGGATGTGCGTAGAAGCTCTGGGGAAGTTGGAGAGATTAACCCTGAGAACTGCTGACCAGAGAATATTTCAAAGGCAAGGAGCAGTGAGAGAGAGCCACAAACCAATCAGAATGAAAAGAGATGTATGAACAGAGGAACAGGGGCATATAAAGACTAAGAGTTTGGGACTTCTGTCTCCACAGTCTGTTCTAGCACATTTCCATCAATCTGGGAAGGTATTTACAACTCCAAGAGGACAAGAGGGGTCAGGTGAGTCTGGTGTCAATGAGATGGTTTTTACTTGCATACAATTTGTCCCATTGCAGTTGCTTTACGAAACAGGTTAAATTCTTATCACAACCACCAGTATTCTCAGTGTATTCTATTTGTTTCTACGTGCTTAACAAGTCTGCTATTGATGTGTGAACTCACAAATGCACATTTAAGAAATTAGTGGAATGTGTGGCTTTGAGTGCAAGTCCACTGCTTCCTCTTGCTCTTTCTGCATGGGGAGAGGCTGGGACTTATGACACTTAGGCTTCCATTTGTAAAACAGGGCTGGCATTCTTTGCAGCCTATTTAGCGAGTAAACTATCTAATACTAAACAAGAGACTGCTTTTGGAGGTTTCCCTTGGAAGAAAGGCACATTATGGTTCTAAGGTGGCAAATATTAAATACAGTCTTCTCTAGAAACCATTTTCTTGTAAAGCTTAGAAAATAGAAATGTTGGTCTGGAGAAGAAGAAATTTCAGCTTCTGAAAGACCTATGTCTCACTTGTGAGCGTTTTCTAATGCCTGGAGATGCGTGGGCTCCTGGAGTGATGCTGTGGTTGAGTGATGAGGACAACCACAGCATTAGAACAATGTATCGAATGGTATTCAGTGATCAGCACTTGTTCTTTATTTCCAAGCTATCTGTGCAGAGATTGTTAACACATTTTACATTATCATTTTAGAAAGAGATAGGGGAGAGACAAATCTCTTAAATGCCATTCTTTGCTAGCGCAAATGTAAATCTAGTGATGGCAAGTTTTAATTTGAAATAGAGAGTTATCTTAGTATTAATATACTTTGTCAATACTAAACTGTCCAGTGAAAATATAGTCTAATATATTTGGTGTTCAAGTTGAGAACTAAGGCCATAAAATGCAATGCTTTCCATTTGTTTGTTTTAAAATGAAGATCAAAGGAAACTGAGAGATGTTTTCAGAATAGAATGCTATTGTCTGAGCTAATGAATCAAAGGTATATGTATTACTCTCCACCCCACCAAGAAGTTAATTCCTAATTTACTTACATGTATTTTAAAAACGTGACTTGCTTAAAATTATTTTAGGCGAGAAAATAATTGGGAGCTCAGTAAAGGAAAGACAGGTTATTCTCATTACTGTCATCTTGTTCCTTAATCTCTTGATTAATGATCACTGAGAAAAAAAGTCAATAAAATGTTGCTTGTAACAATCCTACTGACTTTAGGGTGCAAGCGTAATGTGTGCCTTTTATTCCACTACGGGAACTTACCACCCAGATCATACTTCCTGAATACTCTAGTGGAGCTGGACTATTAACTTTATTACCCAGGGAACAAGAGACAGAGGAATGGTATATGGGTGAAACCATAGGTCACTGTTATGATTCTAGCTTTTATTTGGGAAGGGGAAGGTGAAAATTCACAGAAGACAAATATGTTATTAGTTAACTGTTATTTTATCACTATAGAAGTCCCTTTATGCTTGGTTTTTAGCCATCAAAAAAGAGCAGGAGGGCTCCACTAAAAAGTACTTACTCCTTAAATGTCATCTACATAGACTCTGTTTTGTTTTAGAGCTTCTCATTGTGCTTTTGCATAGCATGTTAATCTATAAACTGCTGCCTCGAGTCATTTTAGAAGCAGCCAGGGCACAAATCCTAAGGAATAAAAGTTTTTAGTTTAGGTAATGTGTTTTTACACACACATGTGTGGTCATGTATATATATGTGTATATATGTATATTTGTGCTCATATGTATATACATCATATGTCTATATTTTCATATATAAGCAAATATAAATTTATAGTTGGCTTTGAATTTACAATGTGAGTTATTTTGTGCACACACACACACACACATATATTTGCATGAAGCTTTTTAGTTCCTAAATACTTCCTATAGATTATCTTATTATTTTCCAAAATACTTCCCATAGATTATCTTATTCTGAAGTTCATAATCACTCTACACAGAGGTTACATGACCTGTCCAAATTCATGCTTAGTAAGTGGTAAAGCCAGGACTAGCAATAAAGTTTCCTGAGTCATAGCCAGGAGTTCTTTCCACCAGAGCAGCTGTCAGTGGTTACTGGGAAAGCCAGGGGAAGAAACTGATTTGGCTTCTCTGAATTTGAGAATTGTAGTGACTGAAATATTAGCAGTGTAGTTATTTTCCAGGCCAGTTGATCCAGGACAGTCCTATCTGTGATTCAGATAAGTTGTGTAAGTGGCCATGTATGGTAACTTTGATATGTTATGTCTATATTATGTTATACTCCACCATCATCTGGTGTTCTCATTCTTTTGTGTTACATATCTTTTTATTGACTTTATTTTTGACATCTAAACAATCTCATAGCTCCTCTTACACTAGCAATAAAAATACTGATGCAGGGTACCCTATTACAAAAGGTATGTAGAACTAGAAACTTGAATCCTATTTTCTCCCAATTGCCAAGAGTGGCAAAACAATATAATAAAATTCTATTTCCAGTTCTGCCTGTTAGTCAATACAAATTTTCAGATGGAAATTGGTAAATATGGTACACAAAATTGATACTGTTATTTCAAAGTTAAAAATTGATGAACCATTTCTTATTTTTTAGACATTCTCTTCTGAGACCCTTCATTTTTAAAAATCTAATTTATGGTCAAGTCCAATAACAGAGATAAAGCAACTTGAACAGTCTTTGTATTATTCAACAAGCATTCACTGGCAAGGTTAGTAAAAGAAATTGAAAAACTGCTACTTCATTACAAAAAACAATCATAATGAAAATCAACCCAGTTGGCACATAAGAACTCCCCATTCAAAATCAAAATACCATTGTCAAATAAAAGATGATAGAAAGGCTCTTGGTAATAACTTTGGTGTGATAATGGGTATTTGGGAACTTCAGCCTGACACATCAGACTGTGTCATTTAAAAATCCATCTGTCCTAGAAGTCCTAAAGGCGAAGTTTACCATTGAAATGACTTTTTTTTCTTGAAAAATAAGACAAAACCTTGCATTCCATGAATAGAGGTTGAGATGCTATTACAAAGAAACCCCCAAATGTATTGGCTTACATGGACAGAAGTGTATTTCTCACATTAGTCTGGCTGGTCCAGGTGGCGAAGTAGATCTACTCCTCTAGGTCATTAAAGGGCACAGATTCCTTCCTTACTGCCGCATTGCCATTTGCTGAATGTCGCACTCCTCAGCGCTGCTGGAGAAAGAGTTCAGGGCAGGTGTCTTCAAGGAAGTGACATATAAATTCCACTCCTCCTTCATTGCCCAGAATCTCATCACATGAACATACTTAGCTTCAAGGGATGCTGGTAAATGTAGTCTGTAGCTGGGAGGCCATGTTCCTAAAAGTGGGGAGGTGGGGGGAATGATGGAGAGTGGATACAGATTGACTCAATTACTAAAAGAGAGTAGGGTAGACAGGAGTGTGGTGCAGCTAGCAGTATCTACAGTAGCCACAATATACAAAATAAAATGCATTTATTCAAGCAGGAATAGTATCAGCAACAAATTAAAGACACACAATTAGACAATCAATGCTGGTAGCACTTGGATTCTTTAAAAATCGTCGTTCTCAAGTTTTTTCAGTCTGTGTACCACTTCTTTGGGGTAAAAGTTATGCAGATCACCTATACTCTGCAGGAAGATTTCGTTGTGTACTTGACTTTGTTTTTCGTGCAATACAATTAGATTAGTGAAGCTTGCCATTTTTTTTTTTTTTTACACTATTGAAGAATACCCTTTTCTAAAATAACTTGACTTTACAAATAATGGAAACTTACCATTTAAAGATATGTAACATCCTCTTTTATGAGTGAGTGTATGCATGTGTATGTAATATTTACTAAAGGGGTGTATATTTTTCTGCTTCTTTAAAGAAGATTACTAAGCTCATTTGAATTAGTTCATACTTTTGTTCAATACACATTGATTGAGTGCCTATGATCTGTCAGTGTATATCAGGTTCTGCATATGGTTTCAGGTTTAATCTTCCCAAAAACCCAATGAGGCAGCTCAAATTTTCACTATTTCACAAATGAAGAAACAGAATGTCAAGGAGTTTAGGTAACACACTCAACATTATATAACCAACTAGATTTAAACCCCAGTTTCTGTTACTCATTCTATTTCTCTGTTTGCTTTATTCAAAATATATTTATCAAACAGCTTCTATGGGCCAGGCAGTAAGCTGGACATTTTTATCTTTTACTTCTATTTAATCTCAAAACAATCCCATGAGGTAGATATTATTTTTCCATTTTATAGATGGTATAACTGTGTTTCAGAAAAGTGAAGTATCTCACTCAGGATTGCAGAGCAATGGGTAGAACAGACAAGGCTCAAGTTCAGAGCCCGGTCCTTTGCAGATGGAACCTGCCTTTTCTCCTACTCTAGGTCACCGCTCCCACTGGGCTCCCAACTTAGACAAAGTGCAGACTTGCTTTATCTTCGTCCCCTCTACATTTTCCATCCACTGACTTAGCAGGTCCTGTGAACTCTTGCAAAAACGTCTTTCCAGTCCAGCCCTCATCATAGCCAGGCCCATCATAGCCAGGCCTTTATCATTTTAGACTTGAATCATTTCAACTGTTTCCTAAGTGGTCTTTCTATAATCAAATTATTTTTCCTTATTCTAATCTCCTCACTGTCATGAGATGGTCACCCTCAAATAAAATATCCAATTACAATTCACCCATGCTTAAAAACTCCCACTCATTTCTTGATCTCCTCAGAATAATATCTCAGTTCATCAGCTCCTCTAGGCCGCATACAAGGATCCTCAGCTGCAACTTCATCTCTCATCACCCAACTCCTAACCAGCCTAAATTCTATCCATACTTAATGCTTTGCTAATCTTCAAACCCATCTGCTTTTTCAAGACTCTGTACTTTTGTACATGATGTTCCTGTGACCTGGAATAGTCTTTCCCACTTTTTTTCTGCCTGGAAAATTTCTAGGTGTTTTAAAGTTGCAATTATAATTATGAAGTTGTAAAGTTGCTTCCCCAAATGGAGTTGGCCACCCTTCTTTTGTCCCATAGTGTACTCTCGTGAATCTTAATATAGTGCAATAAGTGCTATCATAATTATACACCTTTCTTACCCAGACTGTGCTCTCCTTGACAACCAGGAACACCTGGGCCTTGCACAATGCTTGGCACACTATGCAAATGTTTATTGGGAACAATAGACTAAATACTCAGTTGCTAGACATAGCACAAAGGCCATTGGGTTGTGATGTCATGTAACAACAAAACAAGTCAACTCTTTATTGAACACTTACTCTGAACAAGTCATTGTGCTTGGTACTATGAAATGATCAAAAAAGAATGGGAGCCTGGGAAGGGCAGTGGGGAGAAGTGTATGAAGAGAAGTTTATTAATGGGTACAAATACACAGTTTGATAGAAGAAATAAGACTTAAATGTTAGATAGATCAGTAGGGTGACCATAGTTTTCAATAATCTATTGTACATTTTCAAATAGCTAGAAGAGAAAAATTTGAATGTTTTTAGCATAAAGACAAATATTTACTGTGATAGGTATCACAAGTATGTTAATTTGATTTTTACAGATTATATGAATGTATTAAATTATCACATGTCCTCTGAAATTATGTACATCTATAATGCATAAATTAAAAAATAAATTTTTAAAAAAGAATAAAATAATTTTGCCTGTAACTCTTTACCCTAGCTTCAGATTTAATTAAGGAGCTAAGATTAATAATTTGAAAATTAGAGCGTTTATGTCCCTTCTTAATTGTTCCTTGTTTATACCTATCAAACTCTAGAATCCTTGAGGATGAATTCTCTTTTCGTTATTGTTTTTAAAGTTCCTGTTATTGTGTTCAAAAGTCTTTGTTGAAAGATGAGTGAATAGTAAGTTTTAAAAAAAAACATAGAGGATCAATGTTGAAAGCACAAAATGAGTGGCATTGCTTCTCTATATATTAATGAAGATGAGATGAAGAAACAGGCACTGAAAGAAGATTTGGATCAATCTGAGACATAGGAAGGATTTGAGAAAATTAAGGAAGTGATAAAGTCATGTCAAGGATATAGAAACAAATACGAGAAAATGCATTTTATTAGTTAGGTAATGTAACAAACTCAGTGTCTTATAACAACAAACACTTATTTCACACTTGTAGATCTGCTGATTTAGGCTAGCTTAGCCAAGTGACTATTTTGGGCTGCAGGTCACCTGAGTTAGGGTTGACTCTGGGTTATGTTTGGGTTTAGGTCTAATCCATGTCTCTCCATCCTTGTGGTTGATGTCTTGGGGAGGGGCTAATTGTATTTTTGATGTGGTAAATACAGGAACAATTATGATCAAGAGAATATGCTGTGGCATATTGATTCATTCATTGTTTACAATTATGTCCCCCTTTCATTCAAATTATATATTTGCAACTTTTGCCGTATGGTTTTGTAATACCTTTCTCTAAAATAAATAGAGTATGTTTCCTAGCCCTACTGATGTTGGAATTGGCCATGTGATTTGATTTGACCAGTGAAATATAGGTAGAAGTCATGGTGTTCCAGTTTCAGGCTAACACCTTGTATTAGTTTGTTCTCACATTGATATAAAGAACTTCCTGAGACTGGGTAATTTATGAAGAAAAGAGGTTTAATTGACTCCCAGTTCCACAGGCTTAACAGGAAGCATGACAGGGAGGCCTCAGGAAACTTAAAATCATGGCAGAAGGGGAGGCAAACACCTTCTTCCCATGGCAATAGGACAGAGAGAGAGAGAGCAAGTGGAGGAAGTACCACACACTTTTAAACCATTAGATTTCATGAGAACTCACTCACTATCATGAAAACAGCAAGGGGAAAATCTTCCCCCATGATGCAGTCACCTTCCACCAGGCCCCTCCTCCAACATTTGGAATTACAATTTGACATGAGATTTTGGGTGGGGACACAAATCCTAACCATGTCATTCTACACCTGGCCTCTTCCAAATCTTATGTCCTTCTCACATTGCAAAATAGTTATCCCTTATCCACAGTTCCCCAGTCTTAACTCATTTCAGCATTAATTCGAAAGTCCATAGTCCAAAGTCTCATCTGAAACAAGGCAAGTTCCTTCCACCTATGAGACTGTAAAATCAAAAACAAGTTAGTTACTTCCAAGATACAATGGGGGTGCAGGCATTTGGGTAGATGCTTAAATTCTAAATCTGAGAAATTGGCCAAACGAAGGGCCCACAGGCCCCATGCAAGTTCAAAACCCAGCAGGACAGTTATTAAATCTTAAAGCTCCAAAATATTCTCCTTTGACTCTATGTCTCACATCCAGGGCACGCTGATGCCAGAGGTGAGGTCCCAAGGCCTTGGGCAGCTCCAACCCTGTGGCTCTACAGTCCCTTTAGCTGCTTTCATGGGCTAGCATTGAGTGCCTGTGGCTTTTCCAGGTCCACGGTGCAAGCTGTCAGATCTACCATTCTAGGGTATGAAAAACTGTGGCCCTCTTCTCACAGCTCCACTAGGCAGTGCCCCTGTGGGAACTTTGTGTGGGGTCTCCAACCCCACATTTCCCCTCCACACTGCCCTAGTAGGGGTTCTCCATGATGACTCCACCACTGCAGCAAACTTCTGCCTTGACATCCAGGTATTTCCATACATCCTCCAAAGTCTAGGTAGAGATTCCTAAACTTCAACTCTTGTTTTCTGTCCACCTGCAGGTCCAGCACCATGTGGGAGCTTCCAAGGCTTGGGGCTTGAACCCTCTGAAGCTGTACCTTGGTCCCTTTTAGCCATGGCTGGGGCTGGAGAGGTTAGAACACAGGGCACCATATCCCGAAGCTGCACAGAGGAGCTGTGTCCTGGGCCTGGCCCTCAAAATCGTTTTTTCCTACTAAGCCCTGGGGCTGTGATGGAAAGGTCTGTTGTGAGGATCTCTGACATGCTTTGGAGACATTTTCCCCATTGTCTTGGGTATTAACATTCGGCTCCTCT
Source organism: Rhinopithecus roxellana (assembly GCF_007565055.1). NCBI lineage: Eukaryota > Metazoa > Chordata > Mammalia > Primates > Cercopithecidae > Rhinopithecus > Rhinopithecus roxellana. Next base: position 138,648,933 of record NC_044553.1, on the reverse strand, counting down.
TTGTTTATGCAAATTTCTGCAGCAGGCTTGAATTTCTTCCAAGGAAATGTATTATTCTTTTCTACCTCTTGGCTGGACTGCAAACTTTCCAAAATTTTATGCTCTGCTTCCCTTTGAATATAAGTTTCAGTCTCAGATTATCTCTTTGTTCAGGCTTATGGGCGTACAATTTTAGAAACAGCCAGGTTACTTCTTGAATGCTTCGCTGCTTAGAAATTTCTTCTGCTGGATATACTAAATCATCTCTCCCAAGTTCAAAGTTCCACAGATCTCTAGGGCAGGGGCAAAATGCGACCAGTCTCTTTGCTAAAATATAGCAAGGGTCACCTTTACTCCAGTTCCCAGTGAGTTTCTTATCTCCACTGTGAGACCACCACAGCCTGGACTTCATTGTCCATATCACTGTCAGTGTTTTGGTCAAAACCATACAATAGGTCTCTAGGAAGTTTCAAACTTTCCCACATTCTCCTGTCTTCTTCTGAGCCCTCAGAACTATTCCCTTCTGCTTGTTACCCAGTTCCAAAGTCACTTCCACATTTTCAGGTATATTTATCTCAATGCCCCACTCTTCTGGTACCAATTTTCTGTATCAGTTCGTTCTCACAGTGCTGTAAAGAACTACCTGAGACTGGGTAGTTTATGGAGAAAAGAGGTTTAACTGACTCACAGTTCTGCAGGCTTAACAGGAAACCTGACTGGGAGGCCTCATTAAACTTACAATCATGGCAAAAGGTGAGGGGGAAGCAAGTGCCTTCTTCAAATGGCAGCAGGAGAGACAGTAAAAGTGGAAATGCCACACACTGTTAAACCATCAGATCTCATGAGAACTCACTATCATGGGAACAGCAAGGGGCAATCTGCCCCAGGATTTAATTGCATCCCACCAGTCCCCTTCTCCAACAGTGGGAATTACAATTCAACATGATATTTGGGCAAGGATGCAAATCCGAGCCATATCAGACCCCAAGAGGCATTGTATTTTTCTGTCCACCCTCTTGTGCTCCTGTCTTTTGCTGGTACAGGGAGAATGAGAGACATATAATGTAAATTGCACTGTGATTCAAAGCCCGAAGCCCGGCCAACTACAAACTGAAGCAGATCCTTCCCTGGCTGACCCTCAAACTGGGGAGCAAGAAAATTATAGCTTTATTGTTGTAAAACTCTAGGTTTGCAGCAGTAGTTGACTAATACAGATGTGGAAGTGGGCAGAGATACGGAGCATTCAGAAATTATGTTGGAAAGAGGGCTAAGGGCTCATTGAATGGCGGCATGAACAGAATATAAGAACGATCACATAAAGAGGTAGCAAGGGAGAAGGGAGTCAAAGCTGACTAAGTGGTGAAGTACAGGTTGAATGCTGGCACTACTGGCTAAAATGACTATTTCAGTAACCATGGAATGGTAAAGCTAAATAGGATCTTGAAATTATTTTTGATATTGCAATCTCCAAGGTAGAATTAGCATGCAGAATTGTCTTGTTTGCCTAACATAGACTTTTTTTTTAATTTGAATTTGAATGCAGTGGACGGGTCATACATCCTCCTGTTCCTTACGTTATCTACTTCTCCTTTTTCACCCTCCATACCTTCAAATGCATTTGAGATTATGCTCCCTGGCATTCTCATTACCACATATCCCCAGGCACATTAAAGATGACTGAGAGATATGCAAATTATATGATGACAATAGCTATATGAACTGAACATTTATTATGTGTTCAGACATTGTTCTATGTGATTTATATGTTTCATCTCAGGAATCTTCATTTTGAAGATAGGGCCAAAGGAGTTTAAATGACTTGCCTAAGGTCAACAGTTGGAAGTGGAAGAGCCAAGATTCGAAAAGTCCATTTTATTGAGCAGTTTCAACTTGGTCAGCTTAAACATAAAAGAGATTATTGTTTGGTAAATGCTTTCTGCAGCTAACCTAATGCATCCTGCTTCCTTTCCTGAGAGCAAATCTCTTAACTGCAACGAGTGATTGCAGAGGATAGGTTTTTATTACACTCTCTTTGTTATACGGCCAAGGTAGAGAATCTACAGGTAAGCTACTTTAAATAATTTTTTTTTTATTCCTTAAAAAAATTAACTCTTCTGAGTTACTTTTTCTTACATAGCTGAACTGGACAATTACTGTTTTTGTAATATACTGTTAGCAAAACTGTGGGGAAACAGGTCTGATGATTCATGGGCATAGCATACAAACCTACATGAACCCTTTGCAGGCAGTTAGTTAATATCTATCAAAATTTCAAATTCATACATCTGCTTTGACTCAGCAAATACACTTCTGGAAATTTGTTCCACAGAAATATTGCTTAGCTATGAAATGATGTTATTTACAAGGGTATTGTTTGAACAGCAAAAGTCTGAAAATAACCTAAATATCCATCAACTGTGGAGGGCTTAAATAAATATATGTCCATATAGTGGGATATAATGCACCAGTAAAAGACTATTCTTCATGTAATGATGTGGATATTTATAAAAGTTCTTGTTAAAAAAGTAAGGTGCATAAAGGTATGTAGGGTATACTCCTTTTGGTGTAAGGAAGGAGGAAACAGGTCAGGCATGGTGGCTCAGGCCTGTAATCCCAGCACTTTAGACGGCCAAAGTGAGAGTAGCCAGGTGTAGTGGCACATACGTGTGGTCCCAGCTACTCAAGAGGCTGAGGCAGGAGGATTGCTTGAGCCTGGGAGGTTGAGGCTGCTGTGAGCCATGTTTGCACCCTGCATTCTAGCCCGGGCAACAGAATGAGACCCTGACTTGGAAGAAAAAAAAAAAAAAAAAGAAGGAAACATATATATTTTTACATGCATAATAAAACCCTGGAAGCATACACAAGAAATGAATAAATGTTGTTACCTTAGGATAGAAAGGGACAGGACAGGTGGGGCAGGTGTGGGAGAAAGATCTATACTGCATTTAAAAAATACATTTTTAAACTGCATGGATGTGTTAAAACATTGAAAAACAAAGTAACCGCTGTTATATAGAGATACATTTTTTAAATGTTAGAAATAGAGTCTGCATTCAATTATTAGATAATTACTCATTTTGTGAATTATCCATTAAAAATGTTGATAGTTGGAGAAAAGCACCAGACTTAAGCATGAGGTGTTTTGAATCTGGGTCTATCAATTACTAATTGTGTGATCTCCAATCAGTCTATTGTTGGAATTGTTTTCTCATTAGGAAAATTTGTTCAGCCAGATGGTTTCTGTTCTAGTTCTGAGTCACTCTTTTCTCCCCCTTAGCAAATGACTAGGGAATGCAACACAATCTTGACATTTCCTTTCAAGAAACTTGATTGGAAAGACCACTACTTTTGCATTTTGGCATCAGGATTCTTCGTCTGGAAGCAAGTGAAACTGACACTGTTTAGCTTAGGCAGAAAGTAGCTCATAGAGTCAAGGAAGAGCTGGAACACCAACGAGAAAGTTTGTGTATTTTCTTCCAGGGCACTCAGTTGGAGGACTTCTTTTAACTGCCTCGTGCAACTGCATGTTTCCAATAAAGATTCAAATTCCCAGAAGAAAAAAAAATAAATGGACTCTGAAGTTAAGGGAGCAGGGTTCTGCCATTGAAACCACTTCATGACCTCATGCCATTAGAGATAAATGATGCTGTAATGAAAGGATGTTGGGCAAATAGAAACAATACCTTTCCAGGGAAGCATTCTTCTTGTTGGAGTTGCTCTTCAGCCATCTAGTTGATTGGAGCTGATAGACCCTATCTCATGTGTCGTGTTAGTCCCATTGTGTTGCTTAATGGAATACCTGAGGCTAGGTGATTTATAAAGAAATAAAGTTTATTTGGTTCTGTGGACTGTACAAGAAGCACGGCACCAGCATCCACTTGTTGTGAGGGCTTCAGGCTGCATCCACTCATTGCAGAAGGAGAAGGGGAACCACACTATGCAGAGATCACATGGCAAGAGAGAGGGGGCGGTGCCAGGCTCTTTTCAACAACCAGCTCTCCGGAAAGGTAGGGGGAAACTGTTGCAGGAACTCATGGAGTGAGAGCTCACTCATTAAAATGAGGATGGCTCCACAGTATTCATGAAGGATTCACTCCCATGACCCAAATACTTCCCTTTAGGCCCCACCTCCAACAATGGGGATCAAATTTCAGCATGAGGTTTGGAGGGACAATTATCCAAACTATATAATGGCCAAAACAGTGGCATGTGTGAAAACAGTTAAAGCTTGGATAGATCTTGTTATTGCTGTGAGAAGAACCTGTGTCTCAAGCTGCTATATCATCATGGTAACCTAAGACTAAAGGAAGACTATCCTGGGGCTTGGGGGATAATTCTTAAAACTGGTAAACACGTAAAATTCACAGGTACTCAAAACTGTGACTGTGATATTCATCATCTCAGTGATGGTTAATATTGAGTGTCAACTTGATTGGACTGACGGATGCAAAGTATTGTTCCTGGGTGTGTCTGTGAGAGTGTTGCCAAAGGAGATTAACATTTGAGTCAGTGGACTGGGCAAGGCAGACCCAACCCCAATCTGGGTGGGTACCATCTCTTCAGCTGCCGGTGTAGCTAGAATAAAGCAGACAGGAGAAGTTGGAAAGAGAGACTTGCTGAGTCTTCCAGACTTCATCTTTCTCCCATGCTGGATGCTTCCTGCCCTCAAACATCAGACTACAAGTTCTTCAGCTTCAGCTTTTGGACTCTCGGGCTTATACCAGTGGTTTGCCAGGGGATCTTGGGCCTTTGGCCACGGACTGAAGGCTGCACTGTTGGCTTCCCTGCTTGTGAGGTTTTGGGACTCGGACTGGTTTCCTTGCTCCTCAGCTTGCAGATGGCCTATTGTGGGACTTCACCTTGTGATCATGTGAGTCAGTTCTCCTAATAAACTCCCCTTCATATGTATATATATCCTATTAGTTCTATCCCTTTAGAGAGCCCTGACTCATACAATCTCATAATAGTTTTTGAACTGAATGTCTGAAATTCAACAAGTCACTTTTGCAAAAGACTACCATGTGGCACAGACATTTTTGTCCTGAAATTGTCTATCTTTGTAGCAGTTGGACTTTTTCACTGAGATTTGCCCTATTGGTTATTTCCTGGTCTTTCCTGCAATGGTTACTCTTCCAGTTCTTGCTGGAAGTCAATTCAGAATTGTTTTCTGAATGGGAAGCAACATCTCTGATCAACCAGTGTAATTCCTGGCTTATATAGTGTTCTCATCTATATAAGCTGAAAACTGAATTCCAGAAGGTTATATAAATTGCCCCAGGTTACACAGCTAGTCATCCAGTCAGTCCAAGCTCACACAGACCATCAGCCAATGCTAATTTAAGTGCTCATTTTAGGTGGATCTAGCCTATGGATAGAGAGGTAGGGGCCACTCTGACAAATTTCTGAATATATCTCACAGTCCTTGTGCTGTTCTTTTTTTCTTTTTAAAAATTTTAACATTTTAAATTTTTATGGGTACATAATAGGTGTATATACTTATGGGGTACATGAGATATTTTAACACTGGCATATAATGTGTAATAATCACATCAGGGTAGATGGTGTTTCAGTCACCTACAGCATTCATCATTTCTTTCTGGTTATGAACAATCCAATTGTACTCTTGCAGTTATTCTGAAATGTACAAAAAAATTATAGCTGACTGTAGTCACCCTGTTGTGCTATCAAGTTCCAGGTCTTTCTCATTCTATCTAATTATAATTTTGTACCCATTAACCATCCCCATTTCACACCACTTCCTACTAGTCTTCCCAACCTCTGGTAATCATCTTTCTATTCTCTACCTCCCTGAGTTCAGTTGTTTTCATTTTTATTTCCCACAAATAAGTAAAAACATGCAAAGTTTGTCTTTTTGTACCTGACTTTTTTCAATTAACATAACATCCTCCAGGTTAACCCATGTTGTTGCAAATAACAAGATCTCATTTGTTTTTATGGCTGAGTGCTCTATTGTATATATGTACCACATGTTCTTTATCCTTTCATCTGTTGATGGTCACTTAAGTTGCTTTCAAACCATAGCTATTGTGAATAGTGCTGCAATAAATGTGGAAGCACAGATATCACTTTGATATACTGATTTCCCTTCTTTGGAGTATAGACCTAGCAGTGGGATTGCTGGATCATATAATAGCTCTGTTTTTATCTTTTTGAGAAACATCTATACTGTGCTTCACAGTGACTGTACTACTTTACATTCCCTCTAGCAGTATACGAGAGTTCCCCTTTCTCCACATCCTTATCAGCATTTGTTATTGCCTATCTTTTGGATAAAAGCCTTTTTAACTGGGGTGAGATGATATCTCATTGTAGTTTTGATTTGCATTTCTCTGATGATCAGTGATGTAGAGCACCTTTTCATATATGTGTTTGCCATTCTATGTCTTCTTTTGAGTAATGTCTATTCATATCTTTTGCCCATTTTTAAATCAGATTATTAGATTTTTTTTCCTATAGATTTGTGTGAGCACCTTATATATTCTGGTTATTAATTGCTTGTCAGATGGATAGTTTGCAAAAATTTTCTCTAATTCTATGAGTTGTCTCTTCACATTGTTGATTGTTTCTTTTGCTATGCAGAATCTTTTTGATTTGATATGATCCCATTTGTCCATTTTTGTTTTGTTTGCCTGTTACTAGTATTTCTCAAGAAGTCTTTGCCTAGATCCATGTCCTGGAGAGTTTCTTCACAGTTTTCATGTAATAGTTTCATAGTTTGAGGTCCTAGGTTTAAGTCTTTAATCCATTTTGATTTGATTTTTGTACATGGTACAGGGGTCTAGTTTCATTCTTCTGCATATGAATATTCAGTTTTCCCAGCACTGTTTATTGAAGAGATTGTCTTTACTCCAGTGTATGTTCTTAGTACCTTTGTTGAAAATAAGTTAAACGAAGCAGATGTATGGATTCATTTCTGGGTTCTCTATTCTGTCCCATTGATCTGTGTGTCTGTTTTTATGTCAGTACCATGCTGTTTTGGTTACTGTAGCACTGTAGAATAATTTGAAGTCAGGTAGTGTGATTTCTCCAGTTTAGTTCTTTTTGCTCTAGATGACTTTGGCTATACTGGGTCTTTTGTGGTTCTATATAAATTTTTGTATTTTTTTCTATTTATGTGAAAAATGTTATTGGCATTTTTATAGGGATTGCCTTGAATCCGTAGATTGCTTTGGGTAGTATGGACATTTTAGCAGTATTGGATTCTTACAATCCATGACTGTAAAATGCCTTTCCTTTTTTTTTTTTTTTTTTTTTGGTGTCCTCTTCAGTTTCTTGAATCAATGTTTTGTAGTTTTCATAGTAGAGCTCTTTCACTTCTTTGATGAAGTTTATTCCTATGTGTCTTATTTTATTTGCAGTTATTATAAATGGAATTACTTTTTTTATTTCTTTTTCACATTGTCCACTGTTGGCATATAGAAATGCTACTGATTTTTGTATGTTGAATTTGTATCCTGCAAATTTGCTGACTTTGTTTATCAGTCTAACAGCTTTTTGGTGAAGTCTTTAGGTTTTTCCAAATAGAAGATCATATTATCTACAAACAAGAATAACTTGCCTTCTTCCTTTCCGATTGGGGTGCTTTTTATTTCTTTTTTCAGATGGCTGTAGATAGGACGTCCACTACTTTATGTTGAATAACAGTGGTGAAAGTTGACATCCTTGTCATGTTCCAGATCTTAGAGGAAAGGTTTTCAGATTTTCCTCATTCAGTGTGATACTACCTGTGGGTCTTTTGTTTATGGCTTTTATGGTATTGAGGTATGTTCCTTCTAATCTTAGGTTTTTTTTTTTTTTTTTTTTATCATGAAGGGATGGTGAATTTTATCAAATGATTTTTAGCATCAGTTGAAATGATCATATGGTTTTATTCTCCATTCTGTTGATATGGTCTATCACATTGATTGATCTGTGTATGTTAAACCATCCTTCTGTCCTGTGATTAATCTTACTTGGTCATGATGAATGACTTAAAAAATGTGTTATTGAATTCAGTTTGCTAGTATTCTATGGAAAATTTTTGCATCAATATTGATCAGAGATGTTGGCCTATAGTTTTCTTTTGTTGTTTTGTGTTTATCTGGTTTTGGTATCAGGGTAACACTGGCCTCGTAGAATGAGTTTGGAAGTATTCCCTTCTCCTTTATTTTTAGGAGTAATTTGAGTATGATTGGTATTAGTTCTTTAAATGTTTCATAGAATTCAGAAGTGAAGCGATTGCATCATGGGCTTTTCTCTTCTCTTTTTTTTTTCTTTTCTTTCTTTCTTTCTTCCTTTTGCTTTTCTTTTTCTTTTTTTCTTTATTTTTAGATCATCTCATTACCATTGCCCAGACTGGAGTGCAGTGGCATGATCTCAGCTCACTGCAGCCTCAATTACCCAAGCTCAGACGATCCTTCCACCTCAGCCTCCTAAGTAGCTGGGACTACAGGTGCATGTCACCACACCTGGCTGTTTTTGTATTTTTAGGAGAGACAGAGTTTCGACCTGTTGCCCACACTGGTCATGATTGAGAATTCCTAGGTTCAAATGATCCATCCACCTTGGCCTCCCAAAGTACTAAGATTATAGGCATGATACAACATGCCCAGCCACATCTGGGGCTTTTCTGTACTGGATTTTTATTATGGCTTTGATTTATTTACTTGTTTTTGGTTTGATCAGGTTATGGAGTTCTTCATGGTTCAATATTGGTAGGTTTGTATGTGCCTAGGAGTGTATTCATTTCCTCTATATTTTCCGATTTATTGGCAGATAGTTTCTCATAGTAGCCACTAATGATTCTTTGAATTCCTGGGGCATCCATTGTAATGTCTCCTTTTTCATCTCTGATTTTACTTATTTGGGTCATCTCCCTTTTTTTCTTAGTTAGTCTGGCTAAAGGTTTATCAATTTTATTTATCTTTCAAATAAACCTTTACATTGATTTTTTATTGTTTTCTTCATTTCAATTTTATTTATTTGTGCTCTAATCTTAAATATTTCTTTTCATCTACTAGTTTGGGTTTGGTTTGCTCTTGCTTTTGTAGTTCTTTTAGACACATCATTAGGTTATTTATTTGAAGTTTTTCTTATTTTTAGATGTAGGCACTTATGCCTATAAATTTCTTGTTTAGTACCGCTTTTGCTGTACCCCATAAGTTTTGGTATGTTGCATTTAATATTTCATTTGTTTCAAGTAATTTTTGTATTTCCCTCTTAATTTCTTCCTTTACATACTGGTCATTCAGGAGCATATTGCTTAAATTCCATGTGTTTGTGTTGTATAGTTTTCAAAATTCCTCTTGTTATTGATTTGTAAATTTTATTGTGGTCAGAGAAGATGCTTGATATTATTTCAGCTGTTCTGAATGTTTTAAGACCTGTTTTGTGACCTAACATATGGTCTGTCCTTGAGAATGATCCATGTGCTGAGGGGAAGAATGTGTATTCTACACCATTGGATGAAATATTCTGTAAATATCTATTAGGTTTATTTGTTCTATAGTGCATATTAAGTCCAGTGTTTCTTTGTTGATTTCCTGTCTGAATAATCTGTCCAATGCTGAAAGCAAGGTATTGAAGCTTCCAGCTATTATTGTATTGATGGTCTATATGTATAATTGGCTCTAGTAATCCTCTTTTGAATTGACTTCTTTGTTACTACATGATAACCTACTTTGTCTCTTTTTACAGGTTTTGTCTCAAAGTCTATTTTGTTTGATATAAGTAGAGCTACTCCTGCTCTTTTATGGCTTCCATTGGAATGGAATATATTTTTTCATCCTTTTATTTTTAGTCTATATGTATTTGTGTATGTGAAGTGTGTTTCTTGTAGGCAACAGATCACTGGGTTTTGTTTCTTTATCCATTTAGCCACTCTATGTGTTTTGATGGGAGAATTTAGTCCATTTACATTCAGTGATATTATTGATAAGTAAAGACTGACTCCTGTCATTTTGTTATTTGTTTTCTTGTTGTTCTGTGGTCTTTTCTTCCTTCTTTCTTTCCTTCCTGTCTTCCTTTTTGTAAAAGCTATTTTCTCTGGTGGTATGTTTTAATTTCTTGTTTTTAATTGTTTTCTATTACAGGCTTTTTGATTTGAAGTTACCATGAAGCTTGCAAATAACATATTATAACCTATTATTTTAAACTGATGACAACTTAACACTGATTGCCTAAAGAAACAAACAAGGAACGAGAAAACCAACAACAATTTTCACCTTTTCTCCCTGCTTTAAAGCTTTTTGTTGTTTCATATTGTCTTTTTATGTTGCCTGTATCTTGAAAAGTTATAGTTATTATTTTTTATTGGTTGATTGTTTTGTCTTTCTATTTAATGTAAGAGTAATTTACACACTACTATTACAGTGGTATAATATTCTGTGCTTTTCTGTGTGCTTACTATTACCAGTGAGTTTTGTACCTTCAGATGATTTCTTATTGCTCATTAATATGCTTTTCTTACTGATTGAGGTATTCCCTCTTCAAGCAGCTCTGCTTGCCAGCTCAAGTGTCCATGGGGGGTGAGGGGTTTCCTGTAGCTAGGATTCTGGAGGACTATGACATAAGTGGGCCACTTCTTACCTGCTTAACTCACCCCTTCACACAGGAGCTGCTGGGAACCAGGAATAAGTCTCAGTGCTTGGCAGCTGGGTGCAGGGTTTCCAGCTTCGTCCCCGCTTCAGTCTAGGGTCTGTGTCCTCCCTCTGTCCACTCTCGATGCCTTCCCTCCAAAGATCTGTTTAGAATATCAATCTTCCCAATGTCCTGGTCTCTTAATGGGAGATATTCTTTCTGGCTATGTCTAGTCAGCCATCTTGGCTCTGAATCTTTACTTAAAGTTATTTGACATGCATTGTTAGGTTGTTTATTTGAATTTTAATTGCTTTTTTGCTGGAGGTACTTATTGCTACAAACTTTCCTCTTAGTACTACTTTTACTGTATTCCATGAGTTTTGGTATGTTGTTTTTCTATTTTTATTTGTTTCAAGTAATTTTTAAATTTCCCTCTTAATTTTTTCATTGACTCACTGGTCATTCTGGAGTATATTGTTTAATTTCCATGTGTTCATATTGTTTCCAAAGTTCCTTTTGTTACTGATTTCTACTTTTGTTTTATTGTGGTCAGAAAATATACTTGATTATATTAGGCCATTCTTGCATTGCTATAAAGAAATATCTAAGACTGGGTAATTTATAAGAAAAGAGGTTTAACTGGCTCATGATTCTGCAGGGTATACAGGAAGCATGGTGCCAGCATCTGCTCAGTTTCTGGTGGGGATCTTAGGATTCTTATAACCACGGCAGAAGGCAGAGGGGGAGCAGGTCCATCATATGGCAAAAACAGAAACAGAGAGAGAGTGGGTGGGAAAGTGCCACACATTTTAAAACAACCAGATCTCATGTGAACTTAGAATAGAGCTCACTTACCACCAAAGGGGTGGCCCAAGCCATTCATGAGGGATCTGTCCCCATGATCCAAACACCTCCCATTAGGTCCCACCTTCAACATTAGGAGTTGCAATTCAACATGAGATTTGGGCAGTGACAAATATCTAAACTATATTATTGATGTTTTCAATTTTTTAAAAATGTCATAAGACTTGTTTTGTGGCCTAACATAGGCTCTATCCTTCAGAATGATTCATGTGTTAAGTAAAAGAATCTGTGTTCTGCAGCCATTGGATGAAATGTTCTGTAAATATCTACTAGATCCATTTGGTCTGTACTGCAGATTAGGTCTGATGTTTCTTTGTTGATCTTTCTGTCTGGATAACCTGTCCAGTGCTGAAAGCAAGGTGTTGAGGTCTATTGTTGTATTGAGGTCTACCTCTTTCTTTAGCTCTAATAATATTTGCTTTATACATCTGGGTGTTCCAGTGTTGGGATTGTTAACATCCTCTTGCTGAATTCACCCCTTTACCATTATATAATGACCTTCTTTGTCTCTTCTTATAGTTTCTGTCTTGAAGTCTATTTTGTTTGATATAAGTATTGCGACTCCTGCTCTTTTTGGCTTCCATTTGAATGGAATATCTTTTTTCATCCTTTTAATTTTCAATCTGTATGTGTCTTTATATATGAAGCGTGTTTCTTGTAGGCAACAGTTCATTGGGTCTTGTTTCTTTATCCATTTAGCCACTCTGTGTTTTTGCTTGGAGAGTTTAGATCATTTATATTCAATGTTATTATTGATAAGTAAGGACTGACTCCCATCATTTTGTTATTTGTTTTCTTGTTGTTCTGTGGTCTTTTCTTCCTTCTTCCTGTCTTTTTTTTAATGAAAGCTGTTTCTTTTGGTGGTATGTTTTAATTTCTTGCTTTTTAAATTTTTTTGTTGCAGGCTTTTTGATTTGAGGTTACCATGAGGCTTGCAAATAACATCTTACAATCCATTATTTTAAATGGATGACAACTCTAATTGCAAAAACAAACAAGCAAGCAAAAAGAAAAACAATGAAAGCACTACAGTTTAACTTCATCCTCCCCAGTTTTTAACTTTTTGTTGTTTATGTTCATATCTTATTATACTGAATATGTCTTTATAATTTGTTGTAACTATTATTTTTTGATAGGTTTGTCTTTTAGACTTCCTATTTAAGATATGAGTAATTTATATACTACAATTAAAGTGTTATGATATTCTGTATTTGTCTGTGTACTTAGTATTACCACTGAATTTTGTACTTACAGATTATTTCTTAGTCGTCATTAATGTTATTTGCTTTCAGATTAAACAGTTCACTTTAGCATTTCTTGTAGGTCAGATCTGGTGTTGACAAAATTCCTCAGGTTTTGTCTGGGAAAGCCTTTATTTTCCCTTCATGTTTGAAGGATAACTTCAATGGATATGTTATTCTATGATAAAAGTTTTTTTCCTTCAGCACTTTAAATACATCATGCACTTCTCTCATGGTCTGTAAGGTTTCCATTGTGAAATCTGTTGCAAGACATATTGGAGGTCCTTTATATGTTATGTTTTTTTCTTTCTCCTGCTGCTTTTAGGATCCTTTTTTTATTCTTAACCTTTAGGAGTTTGATTATTAAGTGTCTTGAGGTGGTCTTATTTGTGTTAAATCTTCTTGGTGTTCCATAACCTTCTTATACTTCAATATTGATATTCTCTAGGTTTGAAAAGTTCTCTATTATTATCTCTTTGTATAAACTTTCTACCCTGATCTCTCTCTCTCTACCTCCTTTTTAATGCAAATAACTCATATTTGCCTCTATGAGGCTATTTTCTAGAGCCTGAAGGCAAGCTTCATTATATATTTTTTCTTTTTTCTGTTGACTCGTCTGACTGTATATTTTTCAAATAGCCTGTCTTCAGACTCACTAATTCTTCCTTTTGCTTGTTCATTCTGCTGTTGAGTGACTCTAATGTATTCTTTAGTTTGTCAGTTGAATTTTTCAGCTTCTAAATTTCTGCTTGATTCTTGTTAATTATTGCAATCTCTTTGTGAAGTTTATCTGATAGGACAATACCTTCCCTGTGTTATCTTGGATTTCATTGAGCATCCTCAAAACAGCCATTCTGAATTCTCTGAAAGGTCACATATCTCTGTCACTTTGGGACTGGTCGCTGTTGCCTTATTTAGTATGTTTGGTGATGTCATATTTTCCTAGATGATCTTGATGCTTTTGGATGTTCAGTGGTTTCTGGGCACTGAAGAATTAGGTGTTTATTGTAGTCTTGAAAGTCTGGGGTTGTTTGTACCCATCCTTCTTGAGAAGACTTTCCAACAATTCAAAGGGAATTGCCATAAGTGAATTAGGGGACACCCCAAGCCTAGTAACACTGTGACTCTTGGAGACTCATAGAGGTACTGCCTTGGTTGTCTTAGGTAAGATCCATGAGAATTCCCTGGATTATGCGGCAGAGTCTCTTATTCTCTTCCCTTACTTTTTCGCAAACGAATGGAGTCTCTCTCTCCATTCTGAGCTGCCTGCATTTGGGGGAGCTGTGAAGCAAGCACCCTTCTGGCCACCACCACCAGGACTGTGCTGGGTCACAACTGAATCCACCACAGTACTGAGTGTCACCCAAGGCCTGTGGTGACTATTTTCTGGCTACCACTGATGTTTATTCAAGGCCCAATGGCTCTTTAATCAACAAGGTGATTAATTCAGCCAAAAGTTAGTCTTTTCCTTCAGTGCAGCAGGTTTCCTTCTGGGCCAAAGTGAGTTTAGAAACGCCATTCAGGAGCTATGGCCGGTGACTGGGGACTTTAGGAATCTGCTTAGTACTTTACTTTGCTGGAGTGAAACTGGTACCCATGTTGCAAGAGTCCTCTTTACTTTTCCTTGTCCTTTTCTCAAGCAGGAGTCTTTCTCCATGGCCACCACCATCCCAGGCCTGTGGTGAGTATTGCCTGGTTACCACTGATGTTTATTCAAGGCACAAGGGGTCTTTAGTCAGAAGGTGGTGAGTCTTGCCCGACCTGGGTCTTTCCTACAAGGGTAACACATTCCCTTCTGGCCCAAGGTGGGTCTAGAAATGCCCTCCAGGAGCCAAGGCCTAGAACTGGAATCTTTGGGGATCTGCTCGGTGCTTTATTTTACTTTGGTTGAGCTGGTACTCAAACTGCAAGATAAAGTCTTTTTAATTCTTCCCTCTCCCTTCCCTAAACAAAAGGGGTTACGACCACCATAGCTGGAAAAATGCTGGGTCACATCTGAAGTCAGTGAGGTTTTAGGTCTTGCCCAAGGCCCATGGTAACTATTGCCTGGCTACCACTGATGTTTATTCAAGACCCAAAGGCTTTTTAGTCAGCAGGTGGTGAATTCTTAGTCAGCAGGTGATGAACTCTGCCAGGACTGAGTCCTTCCCTTCAGGGCAGTTGGTTCTCTTCTGGCCCAGGGTTGGTCTAGAAATGTCATGCTGAAGCTATGATTTAGAATGGGGTCTTCAGGACTCTACTTGCTGCTTTTATTTTATTATAGCTGAGCTGGTATCCAAGTTGCAAGACAAAGTCTTCTTTATTCTTCCATCTCCTCCTGGAACTGCAAGCTGAGTTACCTGGAGTAGGTGCAGGGGTTATGCAAGCACTCCTGTGGCTGCCCCAGCTGGTGTCTCACTGAGTCACCTGCACCCCAAGTTCACCGGCTCTAAGCTCAGCACAGCACCGGGACTTGGCCAGGAATTGCAGTCCTTTTTGCCTAGATTGGCTTTCCAGTTTATTTAGAACCCTAGAGCACTTTAGCCCGTGGTGGTAGGGCTAGTGGGAACTCAGGTTTGACCTCTGGGATGGTTAATTCCCCTCCAGCTAGGGTTTCTCTAAATGCTCTCCCTGTGGGAACTGGTGGAATTCTGCCGTATGTTGCTTTCCACTGCAACAGGGCAGTCCTGAGTTGCAATGTAAAGTCTCACAATTACTTCACTCCCGCAAGCACACGGATTCTCTCTCCATGTCATGCTGTGATGTCAGGGGATATGGGAGGAGTGGTGTAGGCAATTCAAGACCCTCTTCAGTGCCTTTTTTCTTGATGTAATGTTAAAACCAGGTACTGTAATTACTCACCTGAATTTTTATTCGTATGAGGGTGCTTTCTTGTGTGGATAGTTGTTAAATTTGGTGTTCATGCAGTAAGCAACAATCACTGGAGGGTTCTATTCAGCCATTTTGCTCCACCTCCTCCTCCCTTGTGTTCTTCTTAATACATATAATTTTTTTTTTATCACGGTCTTAACAACTGTCTTGTCAACATATTACCAAGTGTTCAGAGGTATGATCCTCTAATCTCTACCTGGTTACACTTCTGTACCCTTTTTTTTTTTTTTTTGAGATGGAGTCTCGCTCTGTCGCCCAGGCTGGAGTGCAGTGGCGTAACCTCGACTCACTGCAAGCTCCACCTCCCAGGTTCACGCCGTTCTACTGCCTCAACCTCCCGTGTAGCTGGGACTACAGGCGCCCACCACCTTGCCCGGCTAATTTTTTGTATTTTTAGTAGAGACGGGATTTCACCGTTTTAGCCAGGATGGTCTCGATCTCCTGACCTCATGATCCACCCGTCTCGGCCTCTTCTGTACCCTTTTTAGCACAGTTTGAAAGCCTGTGTCACCCTGTTTATTATTTTCCTGTATATCATTGGGAAGTAATGCTACATTTCAGTTTTGTCAGCTCTTGCAGTGAAGAGTTGCTTCACTAGACCAAAGTCCTGATTAGAATGATCCTTTATTCCAGAACAAGCATACACAAAATAGGTTACATTTCTTGTTAATGTTTATACAGATTTCCAAAGAAGAGAAAAAGCATGCTTTAGTATGCTTAGCTTTACCTTAATTTTTGATACTTCCTTCAGAGCAGAATCGTATACCATGGAATATCCAGTAGTCAATGTAAATACAACAGGGATCAACAACGTTTGTTAGTATTTCTTTTATTTTCCTTTCTTAAAAAATGTTATACTTACCTTGAAAAGACTATCATTTGTATCTCCAGTTATAGAATTCCCATCTTTTCTAGTAGGCTGAATTATTTCTCTTGTCTGTCTAAGCTATGCCTCAGGTATAAGCAACACATTCCCAAATGACTGTCCTTGTGTGTTTTTACATCTTGTCTGCCATGTTAGACATTACTACAGCCACTTGAGATTTCTGGTGCATTTTATGCAATTATTCCTGTTGTCATTTTGTTGTTTTTCTGAAGGATCCTATTGAGACTAACATAATGTCATTATAAGAGTTAGATAAAATGCTTTACGTAATATCCTTAAGACAGTGTCTGGTAGACAGTATGCTCTCAACAAATGTTAACCATTATTATTATTTTGGTCAGAATAACCTCAAGTGTCTTACTTGGAAGAAAAAGATTAGAATTTTCAATATTGCACTACTGTTGGCAATGCCTTCCTTATCTTTTGTTCACAATTCATTCTCCAATCTTGTGGCTAACCAGGATAACCAGGATCTCTGCACCAAGTGATTGAGTTAAGGAACCTTTAGTCAGCATAGATGGCTCTATTATTTTCTTCTCATCTTGAGTCTGCCAGGTAAATATCATTTTTCTAAGGTTTATCTGTTTGTTTTTGAAGACTACTGTTCTTAACACATGTCCCCCCTTGATCTGTTTATAATCATACTGCTGTCCTTGATTTAATGGTAAACTTTTGTGTAACTGTGGAGTCACAGATCGTGGGCTCTGGTTGGGAGCACCAACTCTTCAGAAAGATTATTGAAAACTTCCTTAACACCAACTTCAGTGTTTTGATACTGCTTGAAGTCCATGAGAATTCTGCTTTTGTCTTTTTTCTTGACAGCCATTCATTTGAATAGAATCTTGCAAGTTGTAAGTTTTTGAATTTACCTCTTCCTTGACACCTTTTTTGTACATATTTTTAATACATGTTTCTAAGTTCTGGCATCTTGTTACTCCCTTCAAGCAAGTTTTAGCTACTTCCTATTGTAGCTAACACTTTTTTTTTCACTGCCATACAACTAATTTCTAAGTTTTTTAAGACTCAATTTCAGCTATATTGTCATATGAACAGAAAAGATAGCTTTTTACATTTCATGTGGCTCCATATCTCTTTCCTTGTATATCCTATTATTTTTTTGGATTTGTTGATTTTTTTCTATGTGTATACCAAAGCACACAGGGCATCCTAATACTATGTAAAGAGGTACTTTTTAGAGGTTATGCTCCTGCTATGTTTTGAAGCTTCTCTAAGATTTCAGCAGTTTACTAGAGGTAAAGCTAATATCACTTTCATGTTTTTCTTCCAGAGAGAAGTGAGGGCATATGCAATTTCAAACATTTTAGTTTTTTATTATCTACAGTTAAATTCACATTTGTGATCTTTCAGGTCTTCTTGACTTCCTGGGCCAGTGGAGCTTACTTCTCCACTGGACCAAGATGAAGACTAGCTTACTACGTGTCACATGTTTTTCTTTGTATTCAGATTTGTTGTTGTACCAAAGCAACATCAATTAGTTTTTCTTTTCTCAGGCCTAGACCTCTGGTCACCAATATTAATAGCCATTTGTTTTGTATTGCATGTTTCTATTTGTACTTTTTCCATTTTTAATTACTTCATCAAGGCTTCTTTTGAGTATCTTATTTTTCTAATCACTTAATCAAGGCTTCTTTTAAATATCTTGTTTTTCTTTTTCTTTTTCTTTTTCTTTTTTTTTTTTTTTTGAGACAGAGTCTCGCTCTGTCACCCAGGCTGGATTGCAGTGGCACAATCTGCACTCACTGCAAGCTCTGCCTCCCGGGTTTATGCCATTCTCCTGCCTCAGCCTTCCAAGTAGCTGTGTCTACAGGCACCCACCACCACACCCGGCTAATTTTTTCTATTTTTTAGTAGAGACGGGGTTTCATCATGTTAGCCACGATGGTCTCGATTTCTTGACCTCATGATCCACCTCCCTCGGCCTCCCTGAATATCTTGTTTTTCTATTTATTTTGCTTCTTCTTACAGTCTTTTTCTATTTATCTCAGGCTTTGAGGTACTCCTATCCCTACAGTAGTTCTACCTTCCATTCATTAAACAAATACTGATTGAGTACGTATTACATGCCAGGTGTATTAGTCCATTTCACACTACTATAAAGAACTACCTGAGACTGGGTAATTTTTAAAGAAAAGAGATTTAGTTGACTCAAAGTTCCACAGGCTTAACAGGAAGCATGGCTGGGAGGCCTTAGGAAACTTACAATCATGGTGGAAGGCGAAGGGGAGGCAAGCACATATTTACCATGGCAGAGCGGGAGACAGAGAGCATGAAGAAGCCACACAGTTTTAAACCATCAGATTTTGTGAGAACTCACTCGCTACTATGAGAACAGCAAGAGGGAAATCCGTCTCCATGACCTAATTATCTCACACCAGGCTCTTTCCCTGACACATGGGAAATACAATTTGAGATGAGATTTGGGTGGAGACACAGAGCCAAACTACATCACCAGGCACTGTACAAAGCCCTTGAGACACAAGGGTGAACAAAGTAGGCAGGGTCTCTGCTCTCATGGAGTTTTCATTTTAGTGTGGACAACAGATAAAATCAAGTTAGCAAATACATATTAGTTAGGTGGAAGATTTTTTTTGCCATTACTTTCAATTCAATTGTAGAGAGTAATATATGCTATGAAGTAAATAATATAGCAAACGAAATAGAAAGCTGGGTTTAGGTGAGCATGCAAGCTATTTGGTTGATAGGATGATAAAGGCCTCTCTGAGAAGATAACTGAACTGAGAATAGAATGAAGTCAAACTAAGAGAAGCACATTTCAGGCAGAGAGAAGAATGAAGTCTTTGAGACAAGAAATGGCTGTTCAAGGAGAAAGAAGGCCTTTGTGGTCATTAGCTGAGCTAGAGAGGGTCAGACTGGAAAGAGATGATGCTGGGGTAGTGAAAACGTCAGATCATATTGGATGCTGTAAGCTTTGATAATAATTTTGGATTATATTCTAAGGTTTATTGGTGGCCACTAGATGGTTGTGAGTCAGGGGAAGATAAGAGTGTAAAGGATCTTTGGCTATTGTGCTATTATGGCTATTGTGTATTATGAGAAGCAAGAGTAGAAGCAAGGAGATAGTTTGGAAGCCACTATTTTTAGGTAGAATGGTGTTTTTGTTTCTGTCTCCTTGTTGCTGTTAAGTCCAAGTAATATAAAAATAACACCAGCTGACTTAAACAAGGACATTTATTATTTTATACCTAAGAAGGTCAGTAGTCGGGTATACTCCAGGATTGGTTGTTTCAGCAATTAAATGGTGTCATCAGGATGTGCCCTCTGCCATTCATGAGTTTTATTTCATGCTAGTAGCAAGATAGTTGCTGTATTGCTAACCTTTTTGCCCCCAAATGACCAAGTCAAGAGATATGAGGAAAATTATTGTATCATGTGGCAATCTCTCTCTCTTTTTTTTTTTTAATTATTATTATACTTTAAGTTCTAGGGTACATGTGCATAACGTGCAGGTTTGTTACATATGTATACTTGTGCCATGTTGGTGTGCTGCACCCATCAACTCGTCAGCACCCATCAACTCGTCATTTACATCAGGTATAACTCCCAATGCAATCCCTCCCCACTCCCCCCCTCCCCATGATAGGCCCCGGTGTGTGATGTTCCCCTTCCCAAGTCCAGGTAATCTCATTGTTCAGTTCCCACCTATGAGTGAGAACATGCGGTGTTTGGTTTTCTGTTCTTGTGATAGTTTGCTGAGAATGATGGTTTCCAGCTGCATCCATGTCCCTACAAAGGACACAAACTCATCCTTTTTTATGGCTGCATAGTATTCCATGGTGTATATGTGCTACATTTTCTTAATCCAGTCTGTCACAGATGGACATTTGGGTTGATTCCAAGTCTTTGCTATTGTGAATAGTGCCGCAATAAATATACGTGTGCATGTGTCTTTATAGCAGCGTGATTTATAATCCTTTGGGTATATACCCAGTAGTGGGATGGCTGAGTCATATGGTACTTCTAGTTCTAGATCCTTGAGGAATCGCCATACTGTTTTCCATAATGGTTGAACTAGTTTACAATCCCACCAACAGTGTAAAAGTGTTCCTGTTTCTCCACATCCTCTCCAGGACCTGTTGTTTCCTGACTTTTTAATGATTGCCATTCTAACTGGTGTGAGATGGTATCTCATTGTGGTTTTGATTTGCATGTCTCTGATGGCCAGTGATGATGAGCATTTTTTCATGTGTCTGTTGGCTGTATGCATGTCTTCTTTTGAGAAATGTCTGTTCATATCCTTTGCCCACTTTTTGATGGGGTTGTTTGTTTTTTTCTTGTATATTTGTTTGAGTTCTTTGTAGGTTCTGAATATTAGCCCTTTGTCAGATGAGTAGATTGCAAGAATTTTTTCCCATTCTGTAGGTTGCCTGTTCACTCTGATGGTAGTTTCTTTTGCCATGCAGAAGCTCTTTAGTTTAATTAGATCCCATTTGTCAATTTTGGCTTTTGTTGCCGTTGCTTTTGGTGTTTTAGACATGAAGTCCTTGCCCATGCCTATGTCCTGAATAGTATTACCTAGGTTTTCTTCTAGGGTTTTTATGGTATTAGGTCTAACATTTAAGTCTCTAATCCATCTTGAATTAATTTTCATATAAGGAATAAGGAAAGGATCCAGTTTCAGCTTTCTACTTATGGCTAGCCAATTTTCTCAGCACCATTTATTAAATATGGAATCCTTTCCCCATTTCTTGTTTTTGTCAGGTTTGTCAAAGATCAGATGGCTGTAGATGTATGGTATTATTTCTGAGGACTCTTCATGTGGCAATCTCTTAATAGCTGTCCTCTTGTCTAAATTTTCTCTATACCTCTTTACCCAGAATTAGTTATTCCTGAACCCATTACAGACAGGATGTATGGATTTATCATTAAGTGCTTGGGCCAATTATTTGTGGGTAGAATAGATAATTGGGAGTCAGCCCCTATTGCTGTAGTCTAGAGAGAATTAAATATGCAATACCTAGCCTAATGTGTGCTATATAGCAGAACCTCAAACCAAAACCAAAACCAAACAGTATTTTCTGGACACCTCAGAAAAACTTGAGATTTTTCCCTCAGAGGCACCTAACTTCACCTAACTTCAATGCTTATAGAGTGAATATTTGAGTGCCTCGTACATGAACTGCAATATTCTGGGAAGTGTATGTAGGAGAACTGCTTGAGATTTCACAACTATCCTATGGAGTGGGTATTTGTAAATCCATTTTATGGAAAAAGCTGTTCCTAATTAAACTGATAATGAAGATCACATAGCAATTTTTGTCATTCTCCAAAGGTCATATACATTATTTTATAATTTTAAGAATAAAATGAACATATATTTAGCCATAGTTGGACCTGTATATTTGAGCCTTTTTAAAGGATTCTGAAGGGCTCACAGGCAGTATGAAAAGCAATAGTCTTCAAATTGAACAAATAAAGAACAGAAATGGGCCGGGCGCGGTGGCTCAAGCCTGTAATCCCAGCACTTTGGGAGGCCGAGACGGGCGGATCACGAGGTCAGGAGATCGAGACCATCCTGGCTAACATGGTGAAACCCCGTCTCTACTAAAAATACAAAAAACTAGCCGGGCGAGGTGGCGGGCGCCTGTAGTCCCAGCTACTCGGGAGGCTGAGGCAGGAGAATGGCGTAAACCCGGGAGGCGGAGCTTGCAGTGAGCTGAGATCTGGCCACTGCACTCCAGTCCGGGCGACAGAGCGAGACTCCGCCTCAAAAAAAAAAAAAAAAAAAAAAAAAAAAGAACAGAAATGATAAATCACTTAGAAGCTGATTCCAGAGACATAGCTCTTCTATTTGACAAATCACATATAAAAAGACAGTGCCTACTTATTTAAAAAATAATTTGGTGGGAGGAGGGTGTTGTTTTGTGGATAGTAAAGTGACCATCTCTTTTGAGAAAGGTTTTATGAAAGACAAAGTCAACAAAATTATAGACTTTTTCCACTTGAAGGCAAGTTATTTATTGCATTCAGTTTGGAGTTTTGTCTTTGTGTTTTTAACCTCTGCCTCAGTGTGTACTCTTCACTGATATTGACCAAACCAAAGCTGCTGAGATGTGAAATTAGGTGATTTAAAGACTCACTTCTGATTCCCAAGATGTGCTCCAGGGCATACTGTGATGTGCTTTAGGGCATAAAATGATCTCAAGCTGGGGCTAAGGGGGAAAGAAAATCTCTACAGTAACAATAAATATTGCATAGTGGCAAGGTGGTTAGAAAATAATGTTCTTAAAAATTTTCAAACAACTATACTTTTTATAAAATCTAGTAAGGCAGGAAACTAAACTATATTAATTGTTGCCTTACACAATGAAAACTCTAAGTTGTTCAATATGTTGTAAATTGTTCTCATCAGTTCAAAAGTTAAATTTATTTTTTAAAACTAGTTTGGGATCAATATGTCTAGCTAAAAATA
Source organism: Rhinopithecus roxellana (assembly GCF_007565055.1). Classification (NCBI taxonomy): domain Eukaryota; kingdom Metazoa; phylum Chordata; class Mammalia; order Primates; family Cercopithecidae; genus Rhinopithecus; species Rhinopithecus roxellana. Next base: position 138,626,063 of record NC_044553.1, on the reverse strand, counting down.
AATATAAAACCTCTGAGAGAATTTTGTTACATCCACATTTTAATTTGCCCATGGTAATGAGGAAAAAAGGAGATGGTTAGTCCTTGAATGTCCACTTCTAAAGAGTCGTGTATTGGTATAGAAAACAAGATAATCTTACCAGAGCTTTGATTGATCTCTAATTTGCATTATCAAGAGTAAGGGATAGTCTTGGAATATGGTCTTCCAAATAACTTTTATCTGTGTTACCAGAAAACAATGAAACATTGACTAAATACTTCCTGAGTGTGTTCCTTTCTATCCTCTGGCAAAGCTTCTGTAAGTGACATGATCAGAAAATACTGGAGGAAAATAGGCAGAAAGAGAAACAAGGAATCTGGGTTTATTTCCAAACTGAATAATCAGCTTCCTACTAAAAAAGAGAATTGGCAAGGCTGTATGGAAGCTTCCATGATTCCTTCATTCCCATTGTGACAGCAGTATGTAAGCTGGCAAGAGAGACCTGCAAATACTATGGATAAACATAGTCATTTCTCAAAGGCTCCCATTTAACTCACTATAATTTAAGATTACACAGCCCTACTTGCCCTGCATACCTCTTCCTCTGTGTTGAGTCTACAAGTTTGCCTGAAAACCTAACAATCATTGCTCTGAATGGTGTTAACATGGAGTACTTTATAGTTGGTGATATACTTGGGAATTCACAAGCTTAGCCTGGGAAAGAAAATATCTGCCTTCCCTTTCTTGATCTTGGAAAATCTTGGCCCCAAGTCCAGTGGCCCATATCCCCTGATTCACTGGTCCTGCCTTCCTTCCTTTCATGATTAAAAAATAATAATAATAAGTAAACCTACTGATTTGTATTGCTCCACATTGGTACTCTGCAAAGACCTCATGCTCTAGGGGTCATGTCCCAAAGAGCTTACATACTTCCCAATGGAGCAAAGATTATTTGAATTCTTTTAAGAAACCTGTAGATCTGCTATTACTATACTGATTTTATATATAAGGAAGTGGAGCTCAGGGATTTTGTTTATTTATTTATTATTTATTTATTTATTTATTTATTTATTTATTGAGCCAGAGTTTCACTCTTGTTGCTCAGGCTGGAGTGCAATGGCATGATCTCAGCTCACTGCAACCTCCAACCTCCTGGGTTCAAGCAATTCTCCTGCCTCAGCCTCCCGAATAGCTGGGATTACAGGCATGTGCCACCAAGTCTGGCTAATTTTGTAATTGTAGTAGAGACAGGGTTTCACCACGTTGGCCAGGTTGGTCTTGAACTCCTGACCTCAGGTGATCTGCCCGCCTTGGCCTCCCAAAGTGTTGGGATTACAGGCATAAGCCAAACCACTGTGTTCAGGGTGTTTAAATTACTTACCCAAAGTTATACAGCAAGTAAGGGTCAGAGCCAGAATTTGAACCCAGGTTGATGTGATGCTGATGGGCATGGCTTTTCCACTGCTGTGTTCTACCTCTCTGATTTGTATACTGGGAAAAACATAAGTACCAAGAGGGTCAAAAGGAGAAAGTTGTCTTCAAGTAGAGTGATGCTTGGCATGTAGTAAGCATTCAACAAATATTACTTAGATGAAAAAATGAAGTAATAAACAATTGTTTCCTGGATATTTTTTCTTCTTTACACTTGTTAAATGTTTTCAAATTAGCATTTACTACTTTTACACTTACTAAGTAAAGAAAAAAAGCAAGGGAAAAAGAAAAGTTACTCTTTTCTACAGATTCAGAAAATAGTTTCAGGAAAAAAAAATCCTATAAAATGTTTAGATGAGGAATGTTCTTCAAAGTTCAAAGCATCATTATTAGCACTGGGTCAGTTATTGTTGGTTTGGTAAATCCAGTTCTTAGAATGGTCAGTGTCACAAAGTGTCCTTGTAATTGTTTTCCCCTTGGTCTCCCCATCTGTGAACAGATTTAATCCCTGTCACCCATCCAGAAGAATGAGATGTTCTAATAAGGAAGGACATGTAAAGTACTCTCAGCTTTGGATAAAAGGCCCTGTGAGTAGAGAATGGTCTTATAAGTAAAGTTGCAAGCCAGGACACATTCATCAGTTACTTGATTCATAGCCTAAAAGGCTTTAAACACATTACAGAGAAGTAGAGAAAGAAATGATTGCAGTGTACATCCACAGGCCTTCATATGTCAAATTACATAATAAGAACTATACTCTGTGAAAAATCAGCCCTTGTCTTTTTAATGTGAGGCATGGAGCTGCACCTAATCTTTGGATCTCAAACCTAAGCAAAAGAGGTACACACAGATTTTTGAAATTTAGAAAATAAAAGTTTGGAAGCCAAATCTCCTATCAATGATTTCTAAATTCAGGGATGTACTGTGATGTAAAATACTGGGTTAGGAAGTGAATTTGACGAATCACGCATATGACTTAAGACAAAAATGCTCAACTCCTGCACTATAACAGCAGTTGCGTGCAAGAGTTGTACCAATGTCTAGAGCAGCATTGCCCAATCGAACTTTCTATATCATGAAAATGTTGTATTCTATACCATCTAAAATAGAAGCCACCAGTTGCTTGTTCTACTGAACACCTGAAATATGTCTGTTCTGGCTGAAGATTAACATTTTAATTTTACATAATTTTAATTAATTTGAATAAATTTAAATAGCCACATGTGACTAGTGGCAACAGTCTAGACACAAGTTAATATACCAGAAGTTCCTATTTCATGGCCCTTGGCCTGAGCGTGGTTCATTCTAATGACCATACTGGCTTATCTAACACAGTAACATCAGGACAGCCTTCTCAGGAACCAGACAGCAATATTATTCCATGACTGTTATTCCATGACTCTAGAACTTCTTAAGCCAGGATATTCTCTCACAGTAAAGAACCCAAAGGCCCCTTCAAGTGATTGTTGGCTTCTTCTTTGAGTGGCTACTTCACCATAGATAATGGCAAGGGAGAGATGACACAGGACTTTTTAAGAACATTCCACATGAGTCCCTCTATATCCATTAGTAGTCACATATGCTTTCACTCACTCAAAAAATACTAAGTAAATGGGCTAGTTGCTGTTCTCTCAAAGATAATTTTCCTCTGTTAACATTTTTATGTGTTGCCTTTCACCTTCTTCCCATATACATATCAGGGGCAGCGTGGGATGGAGCAAGGAACTTTTCAGCAGACCAGCCTGAAATAACCCTATTTTCTAGGATAGGGGTCAGCAATTTTTTTATTTTTATTTTTTATTTTTGTAAAAAGCCACATAGTAAATGCAGTAGTCGCCACTTATCTGCAGTTAGGCTTTCAGCGGTTTCAGTGACCCACAGTCAACTAACGTCCAAAAATATTACATCACAATTCTTGCACTTTGGGGCCATTATTAAGTAAAATCAGGGTTACTTGAACACAAACACTGGGATGCTGTGATGGTCAATCATCTGATAACCTAGAGGGATACTACGTGACTAATGGCAATCCCAGCAGGACAGAGTGGGGTGGCACAAGATTACATCACCCTACCTAGAACAACAGGCAAATTAAATCTTATGAATTATTTCTGGAAGTTTCCACTTATATCAAATGCATGTGTCATTCACTCACTTCATCTCATCACATAGGCATTTTATCAACTCACATCATCACAAGAAGGGTAAGTATAGTACGATAAAATATTTTGAGGGAGACCACATTCACCTAACTTTCATTACAGTATATTGTTGTAACTGTTCTATTTTATTATTGTTGTTGTTAATCTTTTACTGTGCCTGATTTATAACTTAAACTTTATTATAAGTATGAATGTATGGAAAAAAATAGGGTATATAGGGACTGGTACTATCCATAGTTTCAGGTATCCATTGGGGGACTTGGAACATATCCACTATGGATAAAGATGGACAAGGAGAGAGTACTGTATTTTAGTCTCTGTGGGCCACAAAATTTCTGCCACAGTTATTTAACTGTACAGTCGCAGCACCAAAGCAACTGTAGAAAATACATAAATAAATAAGCTTGGCTATGTTCTAATAAAACTTAATTTATGGGCACTGGAATTTAAATTTCATATTTGAAATATGGAATATGAAATATGAAAAGACAGGATGGTTTGGAAAGTGTAAATAATTAAAGATTTTTGCTGTGTTATTGCCGGCTTGTTTTCCAAAAAGTCATACAATTTGTATTCCATGAGAGCACTGAGGAGCCTTTTTTTTTTTCTTTTGAGATGGAATCTTGCTCTGTTACCCAGGCTGGAGTGCAGTGGCGCAATCTCAACCTCCTTCTCCCGGATCCAAGCGATTCTCCTGCCTCAGCCTTTTGAGTAGCTGGGACTACAGGTGTGCGCCACCACACCTGGCTAATTTTTGTATTTTTAGTAGAGGTGGGGTTTCACCATATTGCTCAGGCTGGTCTTGAACTCCTGACCTCGTGATCTGCCCACCTCAGCCTCTCAAAGTGCAGGGTTTACAGGCATGAGCCACCACACGTGGCCGTTTTTTAAAAAATGTCTTGAAATTCAACTATTCTGTAGGTAGATTTACAGTTTTATTATGTAGGATCTTAATACATACTTTTAAAAGTCCTTCAAACCATTTTTTAAAGTTGGGCAGAATAAAATATCCTAGCTATAATTTTCCCAAACAACTGAAAAAGTGATTATTATTTATCAAATCAAAAGAAAATCATACTTTTCTACCGTCAAAATCAATGAACAGCCTGGGCGCCATGGCTCACACCTGTAATCCCAGCAGTTTGGGAGGCTGAGGTGGGCAGATCGCCTGAGGTCGGGAGTTCAAGACCAGCCTGACCAACATGGAGAAACCCAATCTTTACTAAAAATACAAAATTGGTCAGGCGTGGCGTGGTGGCACGTGGCTGTAATGCCAGCTACTTGGGAAGCTGAAGCAGGAGAATCGCTTGAACCTGGGAGGCGGAGATCGCGGTGAGCCGAGATTGCGCCATTGCACTGCAGCCTGGGCAACAAGAGCAAAACTCCCTCTGAAACAAACAAACAACAAACAAATAAACAAAAAAAAAAAAACCACACACACACACAAATGAGCATAACTTTACTTGAAAGGTTAAACCTATGGATTTGCATGTACCATGAGGCACAGGAGAGTCTTCTCTTGAGACCTTAAAGAGCCCAGGCAGGCCAGGCGCAGTGGCTCACGCCTGTAATCCCAGTACTTTGGGAGGATGAGGCGGGCGGATCATGAAGTCAGAAGTTCGAGACCATACTGGCCAACACGGTGAAACCCCGTCTCTACTAAAAATACAAAAATTAGCTGGGCATAGTGGTATGCACCTGTAGCTACTTGGGAGGCTTGAGGCAGGAGAATCGCTTGAACCTGGAGGCGTAGGTTGCATTGAGCCAAGATCGTGCCACTGCACTCCAGCCTGGGGACAGAGTGAGACTCAGTCCACCCCCCTCCCCCCAAAAAAAGAGCCCGGGAAAGAACTGGTCCTCAATGATTTAGTCACTCAATGTTCTGATATCAGGGCACAAGTTTAGATTCAAGTAATATTTATTAAATAGCTACTTTAATTGTGAGTCTCCAAGTGCAGCTCACAAACTCGTAATAGTCTGAGATCAGGTTTTCATCCTTCCATGGAGAAATGCTCCATAAAGCTCAATGTATTCAATTTAAATGTAAAGATCTACTTCTTTGTTGTTAACCTGTCTTTTCTTTTTCTAAAGTAATAGTGTTCTATGGATTTTCTCATAATATTTGACAAAATAAGCAACATCATATCCCTGTGTCTTACCTAAATCAATTATATTGTACTTGAATATACACTGAATACCTAAATCAATTACATGTGTACTTTGAATACATATTTGAATATATATATTACCTAAATCAATTATATGTGTGCTTGAATATAATTAAAATTATATGTTTAATGTAATATGCATTATGTATCACTTATAAAAATATTTCATGTAATTCACAAATCTAGAAATTACTGTGTTTAATATTCATCTGTGCTGGTTGCATCACAAATATAATTTACTCTTACTCTTCACAACCATTGAGTTATTATTATCACTTTAAAACAAATAAGGAGATAGAGGAGGAAAGAGGTTAAACAACTTACCTAAGGTCACACAGCTAGCAGGTGGCATAGTCAGGAGTCAAAGTTTTGTTTTGTTTTCGAGCCAGAATTTCACTCTTGTTGCCCAGGCTAGAGTGCAATGGCATGATCTCGGTTCACTGTAATCTCCGCCTCCCGGGTTCAAATGATTCTCCTGCCTCAGCCTCCCGAGTAGCTGGAATTACAGGCAGGCACCAGTATGTCGGCTAAGTTTTTGTATTATTAGTAGAGATGGGGTTTCACCATGTTAGCCATGCTGATCTCCAACTTCTGACCTCAGGTGATCCACCTGCCTGGCCTCCCAAAGTACTGGGATTACAGGCGTGAGCCACCACACCAGGCTAGGAGTCAAATTTAAAGATTCTTTCATTGTCTATGCTGCTTCTTTATAAATTATTTCCATATAAATTACTTCCATATAAATCACCTTTAAAAATTAGTAATATCTTGAGGTCCCTTTCAACTCGGTGATTCCAATCATTAAAAATAAATGGATGGTTTATTATTATATCACAAGATATATCATTAAAATGTTAACTTCTATGATATGGCTATTTTTAATGAGCTTATTTTGATCTGTTTTTATACGTATGTGCATAGTCCTATTTTGTCCATTAATTCCACCACCAGACAGGGGATACCAGATTATGTTACAACATGCAGTCATATGAACTGTGTCACTTTTCCCAGGGTGCGTTTCTCTTTTAGTTATCATAGAGTTGTTCTGGTAGGAATAAGGCTGCCTGGGACAGTGGAGTCTCAGTTACTTTCTCTCATGCAATGGTAATGCTGTGGTAATGCACCAGTTGGGATTGGAAGTGATGAATCATATTAATTAATACTAACATTAAATAAAATAGTGATGAGTACCTCAAAAGAAAAGGACAAGACACTAAAGAAAATGTACATAATGTTGACAGGTTTCTTGCTTTTAATTGGATCTCTGGGAAGTGAAGCTTAATTTGAGATTGTTGGGCTATGCTGGGATCATCCTAGTCAAGAGTGAGGGAAAAGGAGGACCAACTAGCAAAAAAAGCAGTGCTTGAGCAGTCTGGGATGCAATGAACAAGAGGAGCAATGTTTCAAATGGAGCATGACATGTGGCATTGTAGGCAGGACACTTAAAACTTTCATCCCAACAGTAACAGGAAACAAAGTGAAGTTTTAATCAGGGGAGTGACGTGATGTCACTTGGTGTTTTAATAAGGTCACTCTGGCTGCCTCTAAGAGAATGGATTAGAGGAAGAGAAGAGAAAATATGCAAAGTAGCCATTTTAATAATCTTATTGAGCCGTGATGCAGGCTTGGAGTAAGATAGTGACAGTAAAGATGGTTTTTACTATTGGTGTTCATGAGAGGTGTCCAGAATACAAAAGCAATGCTGTGAGCTTCTACAGGCAGTAATTTATCTTCTTTCTCTAACCTTTGAGTTTGGAATCAATTGAAAAAAGTGGACCTATGAACAATATCATTCCAGGGAAGCTTAAGTGTGTGGCCAATTGTTTCCTAATGCCTTTTGTCCAAGCCTAGGATTCAAAATGAACCTCTGAGGGAAGATTTCATTCTGTAGAGCCACTTTTTCAGGACTGTTGGAGAATGAACTGAGAAAGAGGGAGAAGGCATAATGGCCTGGCTCCTTCTAAATTCCCCAATAAGATAATACCTTCCCTTTCCCCATAAAAGAGGAGGATATGGAGAGGACTGGTGGAATGAAAACTAGAAGTGTTATTTCAATATTATTTTCTCCTAGGGCCAGAAGTGCCTTTTGGACAGCACAACCAGAGGGCAACAGGGATTCTTCCTATTAAGGAGAACCTAATGGCTGGTTGAATGTGGCAGTTAAAGCAGAAGAAAGTCTGAAGAATAATTCCCTAGTTTCTTGTATAAACAAACAGATAAGTACTAGTGCTTTTAGATGCAGAACACTTAGAAGAGCCACTTTTGGAAAATAGAGTGAGATTTCCCCATTGGTTTGGCAAGTAAGAGTTAAGACGCCTTTGGAATAAAGGCGAATAAAGATGAATGTGCAGTTGAAAGTATAGTTGTGGGCCTCATAGAAGGCTAGCAGAAAAGTTAATTTGCATTTATTAGCATATTTCTGATAAGTGAAGTTGTGTAGAACAGTTGAAATCATCTAGGGAGAGTTTGACATGAAAAGAGTACCTAGAACTAAGTTTTGGAAAACTCCATCATGTACTGGTCAGATAGAGCAGAAAGAATTGGGAAAGTTGAGAAGAGTTGGAAATGTCTGGGGTAGGAGGAAATCAGGAGACCAGTTTCCTGGAATCAAGATTACAGCATGTTTCAAGCAGGAAGGAATATGTTGAACACCATAGAGAAGCCAGGGAAGCAGAGCTAAACTAATTATATTCGATAACATACAAGTCATTAGTGACATTACAAGAGCTGTTTCATGGGATTTGTGGTGAGGCAAGGAGCTAATGAAACAGAGAGAAAGACAACAATAGAAGTAGCACCAGTGAATTAAAAATGCAGAAAGAGGTAGCTTATAGGAGAAAAAGAGTTGAAGGAGATTTTTTTCTTTTTAGAGGAAGGGAAACTTGAGGATGTTTAAATGTTGATGGCAAGGAGGCCACAGGAGAACAAAAAGGTTGAAGACAAAAAGACAAAATAAAGAGATGGGGAAATTCATAAGGTTAGGTTCTTTAAAAAGCTGGACTTTTAGAGGATTCATAGCACAGGTGGAGGGATTATCTGTTCAAATAAAGAGACCATCTATTTCTCTTTGTGGAAGGACACAATATACATCAATGCACGAACTGTGTAGGATATCCATTGGGAACGCTTCAATTTTCTGTGTGGAGTAGAAGGATAAGGTCATTAACTGAAAAGGATTCAGTGCAAGGGGAGGGGTAGGGGAATGGGGAAACTAGGGATTTAAGGGGAGTACAGAGTTGAGCACACTTCTTTTTGATGAATGGAAAACAAAAGGGTCCTCACAGTATTGCTAGATGGTATTGGGGTCTCGGTGTTTGTGTGTGCAGGAGAGGATATTACTGAAGGAGAGATAGGCAAATGATGCATTGGATCCTAAATGCAAATCACTGGGATGATGAACCTAATGCAAACTAGTGGTAAGTCTAGACTAAGGCCGCTTCCAACTCTTGCTTGTTTCCAAGAAGAGAACAAAATCAGTAAAATAATCTTCCATGTTGGTATTTCAGAAGGACTCGATGACTACAACTGTAACAGCTAAGTTCTTGTCTTTATTTTCCCTCAAGGCCAGACAGTATTTCCAGTTGTGTTCTGCTACAGAGAGCCAAGGACGGCTTTGTAGAGTGAGGATTGCTACCTTGGTTTTCTCCCCCAGCTGCCTGGTGATAACAGCCTGGAGTATTTTCTTACAGTCATATGACTGGTAACTACAATTCAGAATAAGACTCCCGATAGGAATTTGTGCCATCTAATTAGGAAAGGTCATTGCACTAATCCTGAGCTGGCATGGGGATGGAGAGAGATGCATTGGCAAGGTGAATTTTGTCATGTGGCATGCAAGGGCATGTGGCAAGTTGGTGGTCCCCAAATGCTCTAAGATAAGAGTCTCTAATTTTTGGTCATGATGAGATATATGGGGAGGGACACACACTAAAAATCACAATGAGGTTAACTGCATATTCAAGAATAAGCCCCCAAGCTTTCCCTAGCCATGAAGAATTCCAGAATGTCATAGGCAGCCTTGCTATATTACACTCCTTTTCATCTCTGCCTGGTGAGACTTTTTGTGTGTGTGCTTGGCAACCCCGCAGCTACCCTGTGAAGCACATTGCATTGGGAACATTTATCACATTATGTGCTGAGGAAAATAAAAGAAATGGGAGTTGGCTGAACTAAGCAAAGTAAAGCAGGGATTGTTGATCAAGGAGTTTAATTGCTAACTCTCAGATAATACCCATGTGGCAAACACATTTGTCACTGGATTAAAATATTAGGTGTGTTTCTCTTTGGATGTGTTTTAAAGAAAATTAGGAGTTGTCTTAATATGTTGTCAGGAAACACACTTAGCGATAGCATAAATCAACACTTCTGGTAGAAAATCAGAGTGCATTTGAATTAATATTAATTCCCATGCTTTCAAAATGTCCAATATTTAGAAGTGATGTAAGCTCATTTTTTATTATTAGGTTTAAAAACAATTTACTTTTGAGTAATTGACTCAGGGTAATAATGGTTGAAGGCATTACTGCTTGATCATTATAATAATAATTATTATTATTACTATAGCTACTGTTTATTACTGACTTTGTGCTAAGTACTTTGCAAGCATTATTATACCACTTAAGCCATACAACAACCATATGAGCTGGTACTGTTAGTTCATGAAATTTATTTTACAGATATCTACTTAGCTGGAACAGAAACCAGGCACTACTAAGTGGCAGGGCTGGAATTCACACCAAGATATATATGTCTTGGTCATTTTGTCTTTAGGCTTTGCTCTGTTATGACATTTATTCTCTGACCTTACTGACCATGCCTCAGTTTTCTCTGTATAAAATAAGAATAATTGATACCATCAATCTCATTAGGATTTAAAGATTAAATGAGATAATACCTGTAAAGCTCATAACAGTGCTGAGTACATAGACAACATTCAAGTGAATTTTAGTTACTATCATGACTACTCCTGAACACATTAAATTACATATATTTGAAATTTCTACTACTTTTGTTGTTTTCCTGAAAATCAGTCAGCTTGCTCTTGAACTACATTTCTTGTAGTAGCTTGACCAAGAGCTGACTTACCCACAACCTCTTAATTGTCTTCAACATCTCATATCAGCTAGCTGGTGCACAGGGGCACAATCTATAAAAATAGAATAAAGCAAAGCCTAAATGTCCCATAGGGAAAATACATTCATAGCTACAGTTTTGTAGCAATGTACTCTTTTCAGCTAAATAATCAAAATCTGTGAAGAGGAAAAAAGGTTTTCAGCAACAGGTTCTTTGAGAAGAATATGGTTCATTAAAACCACAACTTTCTGAAGTAGGACAGCAAAATCAGGACCAACGTAGGAAAATTCATGAAGGTCCATTGGTATGAGAATTTCCAAGATGGCAGGTCATCCTCCTGGTCTTTGCTTTCCCGTATTTTCAGGACGTTGCCATTTTAAATCTCATGTGGGAATACTACTCAACAACAAAAAGGAAAGAACTATTGATACCTGCTATGATGTGGATAGTTTCAAAATAATTATATCCACACTTGAAGCCAGGAATTCAAGATCAGCCTGGACAACATAGTGAGACCCTGTCTCTGCAAAAATCTGAAAAATTAGCTGGGTGTGGTGGTACAAATCTGTAGTCCTTGCTACTTAGGAAGCTGAGACAGGAGGATGGCTTAAGCCAGGGAGTTCAAGGCTGCAGTAACCTCTGATTATGCCATTGCACTCCAGCCTGAGCAACAGAGGAAGAGTATATATATATATATATATATATATATATATATATATCTCCAGTGAAAAAAAAATCCGGACAGAAGCACAACATTATGTACAATTCCAGTCATTTAAAATTCTAGAAAAATGAAAATAAATCTATAGTGACACAAAGTAGATTGAATGAGCACCTAGAAATGGGATGAGGAAGCATTACTAAGGGGGACAAAAAGATTTTTGGAAGGCAGTGGTTTCACAAGTATAAATTTACGTCAAAATTTAGCAAATTGTACACTTCAAATATGTATTATTTATTGTACTTCAATTATACCTCAATAAAGTTGTTTTAAAAAATCTCATAGACTACTTTAGAGGATTTTTTAAAGTTGTAACTTTTATTATCTTTTCCTTAATATCTATTGAATTGAATTTATAAATAAATAATTGAATTTCTTTTAAGACTATTTTGGGTATTATACCTTGCACTTCTACACTGATGTTCGAAATAGCTATCAGGTTTCAATTGTATATACATGGCCGCACATTCACCCCCACCCCACTCAAATATACATGCTAACCCTTTGAGATTTTGATCAGTTGCACTGAAATTGTACATGAATTTGGAAACAAAAGACATCTTTATGATATTGTGTCTCCTGAACCATGAATATAGTTTATCTTTATGTATTTAGGTTTCTACTGTCTTTCAAGTATGTTACAATTTTCTCCATAGAGGTCTTGTACATTTCTAAGTATTTATAATTTTATTACTATTAGAATAATGTTTTTAAAAAATTAATGATTTTAACTGCCGATTGTTTGTAAAAACTGAAATTGATTTTTGTGTATTCATTTATAAATCCAGTAACCTCTTATTATTTTATATTCTGTTGATTCTGTTTAGATTATCCATGTAGGCAATAATAGCTTCTCAGGGTATTGAAAGTATTTATGTGTACTGTCTTTCTGATTCTCATAACTTTTGTTTCTTTCTTTTGCCTTACTGCTTTGGCTAGGTTCACCAGTACAATGATAAATAGAAATGTGATAGTTTATTGTCTTACTCTCATTCCTTATCTGAAAGAAATTGATTTAATTACTTCATCATTAAGTGTGAGTGCATTTAGTAGGAAATATTTTAAAATGCAGATTCACTTTTTTTTTTTTTTGAGACGGAGTCTCGCTCTGTCGCCCGGGCTGGAGTGCAGTGGCCGGTTCTCAGCTCACTGCAAGCTCCGCCTCCCGGGTTCACGCCATTCTCCTGCCTCAGCCTCCCAAGTAGCTGGGACTACAGGCGCCGGCCCCCTCGCCCGGCTAGTTTTTTGTACTTTTTAGTAGAGACGCGGTTTCACCATGTTAGCCAGGATGGTCTCGATCTCCTGACCTCGTGATCCGCCCGTCTCGGCCTCCCAAAGTGCTGGGATTAACAGGCTTGAGCCACCGCGCCCGGCCCAGATTCACTTTTTAAAAAAAGTTATAGAACTATTAATGTTCTGTTTCTTTATTAGAAAATTTTGCTGTTACAGTTTTCTATAATTTATTTTAAAATTTATTGGCAGAAAGTTGGTTGTGATATTCTTTTATCATCTTGGAAATCTCTGCAGCCTTTTAAAGAAATTATGTCCCCTGTTTTATTCCTAATTTTGCTTGTTATATAATTATTTTTCTTCAGTTGGTAAACTTTGCCAGTGTTTTATTAGTAAGTGTTTTCAAGGAACCAACACTTTTGGAGGTGGGGATGGGAGGGGATGGGTTCTCTCTCTGTTGCCCAGGCTGATCTTAAATTCCTGGGCTCAAGTGATCTTTCTGCCTTGGCCTCTACAGTAGCTGGGATTACAAGCACATACCACTGTGTCCAGTGGAACAAAAAATTTTGTTTGTAGATTATTAAAATTTTATATATCCTAAATCTGTACTAGTATTTTCTATCATCTCTCCTATTTCTGTGGATAAACTCTGTGCTCCAAGCTAAGTATAACCCTTTTATTTGTGCATTAAATTTTATTCCTTTCTCCTACTCAAAACTATTGTCAAACAGTACTTCTCTCTGCATTATCATATTCCCCCCTTGTTTTTGGAATATTTCCTTTAGCATAGAAAAAACATTATTATGTCTACCGTATTACAACAATAACAACAAACAACCTTCTCTCCAACCCTACTTCTTCTCCTAGCTGTTGCCTCATTTCTTTTTTCCTCTGTAGCATAACTCTTTTAAAAAGTTGCCTGTACTCGCTGTTTTGAATGTATCCTCTCATTTCTTTGAACCTACTCTAGTCAGGCTTCTCCACTAGTCACTGTTCTGAAATGCCTTTACTCCTGGTCACCACTTTGCTAAAATCCAGTTGTCATTTCTTGGCCCTTTTTGGACTTGCCTCATCAGCAGCATGTGACACACAGCTGCTTATTCTCCCTGTAGAAACGTTTCTTTCTGTGGCTTCCCGGACATCGCCTTCACCTGTTATCCTTACTGTATTTCTGGCCACTGACTCTCAATCTCTTTTTTATAGTTCCTTCTCATATCATCAATACCTATAATTTGAAATGCCTCCTTGCTTCATGCTTGAACTTCTTTTCTGTATCTATGCCAATTTTTGGTGATGTCATCCAGTATCAGGGCTCTAAGTACCATCAGTATATGGATAGTATTTAGAGCCATTAGGATATATATCCAAATTTATATCTCCAACTTACATCTTTCTGCAGCATACCACTTTTAGCTCACCAATGACATGGCAGCCTTAAACCTCTAATATGACTGGTGGACCAACTGGTACTTAGGGTTCCTGGAAGTTAAGCCAGTGCTTAATAGTTCCTGAAAGATCTGGGCTTTTCTTTTTCCCATAGCACAATCAAACTAATAAGTGGCTACAAGTCCTTTTGAAGAAGGCTTGAAGGAAAGTTTATAGCATATATATGTGGCAATGTATCAGTCTCTATCCTCAAATGAAGCTAACCCCTCCCCTTCAATCAAGGGGTTCCAGGCTTACATATGAAAACTAGGTGAGAGGCTATGACAATACATTGTGTCAACTAACATTTGGTTTCTAGCAGACCTGAACTTTTTCTTATTGTAGATCAAGTAACATTTTTAGTGAACTGTCTATTTCATTCCTAGATACACTGTAATCAATTTACCACCTAAAGATATCTGCAGGTGATATATTATGGCAATAAAAATATACCAGTTACCAGTTGATTCTTTCTGCCTGTTATGGTCACAAAGACAATGTGAACACATTACCAGTTCATTCCTTCTACCATGATGGACAGAAGGAATAAGCTGGTGATATGTCCACACTGTCTTTGTCAGTTAAGTTCTGATATGTCACTTGGCCTCTGCAAATCTGCAACTGCAGGATCCAACTGAAATCAGGAAGTCCATCTTAATGACAGCATCTCCCACTTTCATAACTAGCTTACGCAGGACAGCAACCAGAGAGCTTTCTCAAGATTTTGGTTTTGTCCTTACCAATATAAAGGGAGTGTCCTTTGAGCTCTTCAGTGAATGTAGCTGGGTGAAGAGTGTTGAGAGGAGGGAATGAAGGCCACACATGATAGATCTACTCCATCATTCTTACCTTCCTAAGCCTTTAGATCTGCTCTTCCACATTTTACTAGGGATGTTACAGCATCTTAGTCTCATTAAACGTAGATTGTCAAAGAGTCCAAGTGTCGTTCAACCAAAGTAAACTGTTGGAACCATTTCCAGCTAACATATTAAATACAAAAACACTCATAAGTGCTTCATCAATACATTTGACCCTTTTCTGAATTATTTTGCAACCTGCTTGGTCTAACACCCTTAGAATCCATTCACAGTGTTCCTCATTTTCACTCTGTGAGTGTTCAGTGCACTTAGAGAATCCTCTCCACACTGCAGTCTTTGTTGTCATTTTTGTTCCCATAGTGCTGAAGGGCAGCAGCTGCTCGGTCTCCCCAGGATCTGCGTCAGTTGGCATTTCACCACAATCAATCCCAAGTGATACTTGATTAATCATAAGCCAGTGCATGATTAATCCATTTCTCATTGGCAAGTAGCTAGATATTCAGGCAAGCCGAAGAAATGACCAAATTAAGCCTCAATTACTGTGTATGATGGTCGTCTGTCTCCTAATATGAAAATATTTATCAGAGTCCATCAAAAATAAAAAGCACATCAGTTTTTTAAAGAGAAATGATTTACCTTATGGAATTATTAACTATGTCTAAATATATTACTTATATAAAATAAAAAGGCAAAAAAAAAAAAAAAAAAAAAGAGAACATGAAGGTGCGTGGAGGGAGCAACTGCAGGAAGCAGCCACCATTGTTATGACTGGGGGAACAAAGCATGGAAGCTGGAAATCGTAAAGCCTAGAAGCTGGAAGGAGGGACCCGTAGTATTGAAACTAAGAATTCTGATGAGGGGGTTTTGCTTAGCTGATGGTGATGGGTGATGAGGTTAGCTCTACAAGTATTGGAAAAATTGAAAACTGGATGCAACTTCTGTTACAGGAAGTAACTGCTGTTACCAAGATAAATGCATTGCTAGGGGAATGCTCATAGGAACAGGAACAGGTAGGAAACAAACAATTTGCAGTACTTTGGTGCTCATGCTTATTTTGCAATCAAACTACATTTAGAAAAGTTATATCACAGAAAATTATTATTAGGGCAAAATAAAGATTAAATACTGAAAAACAAGTGAAAATAGCATGTGCCCAACTTGTATAGACAAGAGTAGTAGAAGATGTTCCCTTTCCATCCCTCTCACTTTGTGTGCATATGCAAAAGCAAAACATTATTATGTATGTGTATCCAAGCAAAACATTTGGAGTTCATACAAATTAGGGACATAATTTAAATTTATTTCCATTTCTTGACTAGAAATTGTCATGTCAAAGAAATTTGTGAGTGTATAATGTCAAAATATCACTTTTTATTGTATATTTAGTTAATTTTGAGGGGAAAAATCTGATAAAAGCTTGTCTAAAATGTGATATAACTTCAAGAGTTGCTAAACGAAGTTATTATGTAAGTGTTCACATGAGTTTTAGGTGTGGCTGTGAGAAGAAAGAAGTAAAGTTGCCTATATTTTCAGACTACATGGTTGTTTATGTAGAAAACCTTAAGGAAAAATCCATAATATTAGCGACTAATATGAATTTGACAAAGTTACAGGATAGCTATCTGGTGTATACACAAAAATAAATTGTATTTCAATCTATGAGCAATAAGCAATTGGAAATTGAGACATATAAATAGTATGATTTATAATAGTCTAAAAATAATAAATACTTTGGGATGAATTTACAAAATATGCCAGTCCTATATGCTTTAAACTGAAAAATATTAAAGAACATCTAAGTCAAGGGAGAGATATCATATCTTATGAATGAATTATTAGTCATCAGAGAAAGGTAAAATAAAACTACAACTAGATACTATACAGGTACAGTATAATGACTGAAATAAAAGATACTGATAATACCAAGTGTTGGCAAGGATATGGAATACTGAAATTCTCATATATTGCTGGTGAGAATCAAAATGGCACAGCCACTTTGGTTAGCAGTTTGGCAGTTTCTTATAAAGTTAAACATGTACCCACCATATGATCCAGCAATCCCAGTCCTATGTGTCCAAAGGAATAGAAACATATGTCCACAGAAGAAATTGTACAGGAATATTCATAGAAACTTCACCCATGATAGCCAAAACCCGAAGACAAATCAAATGTCCTCAAAAGCATTATGCTAGTAAAAGCCAAACAAAGAAGACTGTATGATTCTATTTATATGAAATTCTAGAAAAGGCAATGACGCAGTGATAGACAACAGATCTAGGGTTTTGAGGTCTGGAGTTTGGGGGAGAGGTTTAACTGGGAAGGAGAAAGAAAGCTTTTTTTATGTAGTGGAAATATTCTTATCATGATTGTGTGTTTTTTTTCTTTTTCTTTTTTTTTTTTTTTTTTTTTTTTTTTTTTTTTTTTTTTTTTTTTTTTTTTGAGACAGGGTCTTACTCTTGCCCAGGCTAGAGTACAGTGACACAGTCTCAGCTCACTGCAACCTTGAACTTCTGGGCTCCCGTGATCCTCCTGCCTCAGGCTCCTAGGCAGCTGGGACTACAGGCACGCACCACCACACCCAGCTAATTTTAAAATTTTTCATAAAGATGGGATCTTGCTATGTTGACCAGGCTGGTCTCAAACTGCTGGCCTCAAGTGGTCCTCCTGCCTTAGCCTCCCAAAATGTGGGGATTATAGACATGAGCCACCGTGCCTGACCAGATTGTATGGTATTTATACTAACTGGGGAGATTTATCCAAACTCATCAAATTGCTTACTTAAAACTGGTGAATCCTATAGTATGAATCTTATAGTACATAAATTATACCTCAAAGAAGCTGATTGTTAAAAATTTACAAAAGAAAACTCAATTGTCTTTCATAAAAGTGAGAGTAATTTATACTTTGACTAAGAGCGCAGCCTCATATCTCTAGTCCCTTTCTGAGAAGGCAAAATCAGAAGGCAAAATGAACAAGAATACGACTCAAAATTGTCCTTAGCTTAGGGGAAATATAAACACAAGGTATAATTTCTTGGGATCATTCACCAAGGGAGCAAGACTATCTTAAAGCATGATTTTTTGTTTTGTTTTTGAAACATGTCTCAGACTCTTTATTAAAACTCTTTATTAAAAATATCACCTTAGGTTTTGTTTCACTTGATATTTTGTCATTGGATGTCAAGGTTAACATCATGTGTTAGTGAATATGAAGATATTCTGTGTGTTGTGTCACTGAGGAGAGTATACTCTCTAAAACAAAAAATGCCCTATGTTCTGTTGCTTCAATATGCACGTCAGAAATGACAAAAGCTACCTTGTTTTATTTTGTTATTATTGTAAAGTTTGGGGAAACCTTTCAGTCTACAATATAATCTTTTAGAGAAATGCCTATTTATTTTAAAAGATAACTGGCATGTGCTTAACTATATGTACCATGCTAGGATTTTATATCTCATTCTAATTTAATTAAAATTAATTATAGCCTTATCCAGAGTATAGATATTATCTCTTCCTTTATCTTTTTCTTTTCTTTTATTGGATGAGCCACTGAGGCTAAGGAAGGCTGGCTGACTTGTTCAAGCTCACAAAGCCAGCAAGTGGTAGAGCTCGCAAGGGATATAAGCAGGATGTGGGAGTCTGGTTTCAAAGTCCATATTCTTTTTATCCCAGCCATACTTCCTTCAAAATAAAAAAGTGAAGGATAAGGGGGAGAGATAAACAGTAATGTAGTGCTCTGGGGGACAGTAAAATCTGTGGGTTTCAGAACACAGACCTGCTCCTTACAATAAGAAAACCTAGGAGTTCTGAGACGTGGCCCCGAGCGTTCCAAGTGCCAAGAAAAGCCAGTGTTTGTGCAGTGCAAATTAAATCGGGATCTCTGAGGATAGACCCAGGATTGCTATATATGTATTTATATGTAGATAAATGTGTGTGTCTCTGTATATATGTACACACACACTTTGTTAGTCTGCTGAGACTGCTATAACAAAATGCCATACACTAGGTGGCTTAAACAACATACATTATTTCTCACAATTCTGGAGACCGAGAAGTCCAAGATCAAGGTGCCAGAAGATTCGGTTCCTGGTAAGGGGCCCTTTCCTGGCTTGTAGACAGCTCCCTTCATTCTGTGTCCTCATATGACACGCAAAGAGAGAGAGCTCTGGTCTCTCTTTCTCTTCTGATAAGGACACTAATCCCATTATGAGGTCTCTACCCTTGAGACCTCATCTAAACCTAATAACCTCTCAGAGGCCATCTCCAAATACCATTGCACTGGGGGTTAATGCTTGAACATATTTACTTTGGAGATACAGACGTTTCATTCACAACACACACATGCACAGATGTACACACCCCCCAGGTGATTCTCATGTGCAGCAGTTTTGAGAATCATGGCTTTAGAACAGTTTCTCTCAAGCTTTCGTGTGCCTCAGAGTCACCTGGAGATCTTAATAGACAGATTGATGGCCACCACACCTAGAGTTTCTGACTCTCTAGATGTGGGGTGGGGCTCTAGAATTTGAATTTCTAACAAATCACCAGGTGATGCTTAAGCTGCTGGCTCACTTGGAGAATTACCATTTTAGAACTTGCTAATAACTTCTGACATATACATCCTAGGGAAGATTCCCATGTGTAGTAGAAGTTATATAGGTTTAACATTAAAGAGACAGACTTAGCCTGGAGATAAAGATCTGAAAGTCAAGAGTACATTTATAGCTATGGTATCTACTGGGCATCCAACAGTTTTGTAAATTAAAAACAGAAAATAATTGGAGAAAATGCAAGCAAGCATAGCTTAAAAAAGCATAGTTTAAGAGGAAGAGGAGGAAGGAGGTCTCAGGAGGACACTGCAAAAAGCAATAGAAAATGCTGCCTTAGGAAGAATACATGGTATGCCAGAAATCTTAGGTAGAACAAATAATGTTCACTGTTTTTGTGAAACTATAAAAGTAGATTCAACTTGTCTGTATTTCCTAAACCACAGAGGGAATCGAGTGTATAAAAGGAGAAATTTTTACCTTTAAAGTCACGATGACATTCCAGTGCAAGGTGACGGAAACATCACACTTGAATTTCATGTTTCCTTTGATAAATTTTCTTTGAACACTGGGGCCCAGGCTAATGTAGTTCCACTGTATAACACTACTCTGTAAGAAAAACTGACTTATGCTAGATGTTTTTTTAAAAACGATAAGCGTATCATTATCATGGAAGACTATAGTGATCTAGAACTAACGGAACAAATAAGAACAAAAGGGAAGGGATAAGTATAATTGTTCTGGAATCAAGAGTTCCTGTTCTCTTGCTAGAATTAGGTTTAAAAAGCTTTTAAAACTATTATAAGGGGTTTCAATTGTGTTTTACAAAGCTAAGTTGGCAAGACACATTTTGCTTTATTTTCATTAAATAAAATTAAATTTGATTCCAAGTTCCAATACCACTGATATGGTGGCAAATTCCATCTGAGTTATTATTGGGACTCCTTCCCTATTACAAACGTCATGCAAGGAATCTTTAGCAAAGTGGGCTTTTCTGGGTTGTGGGCTTCATTCTGGTTACTGCTAAGAAGACCATGACCCCTAAAATTCCACAGATGCTGTTGCACTTTCCCACACAACTCTCAGGGCCTGGGAATCTTAATCAAGGCCTTCAAACCAAGTCTAGACTCAACTTGCCCATCATGAAGCCATCACCAGCCCTCCTTCCTCTCCACACCAAATTCAAACTTTTGTTTTAGGTTTTTCAATACAACCTGACCCAAGGCAATGGCCAAAGGAAGTGGATGGGCATGACCTCGTAATAATACACATGGGCCACCAGGTTCTTCCACGAGACAAGAACTTATAGTGCATCTTAATCAGGGGCTATGCCAACATCCTAAGAGATGATTATGATCAGACAAAAAGGTTTTGTACAACTATACAGAGGCTCATTTTAAAAATCACTATTGGCTGTGTGCAGTGGCCCACACCTGTAATCCCAGCACTTTGGGAGGCTGAGGCAGGTGGATTGTTCGAGTCCAGGAGTTCGAGACCATCCTGAGCAATATGGCTAAATCCTGTCTCTGCAAAAAATACAAAAATAAGCTGGGCATGGTGGTTTATGCCTATAGTCCCAGTTACTGGAGAGGCTGAGCTGGGAGGATTCCTTGAGCCCAGGAGATCGAGGCTACAGTGAGCCTTAATTGTGCCACTGCACTCCAGCCTAGGTAATCGAGCAAGATGCTGTCTCAAAAAATAATAAAATAAAATAAAATAAAATAGTGAAATAAATAAAAAGCACTATTTGCAGTGTGTGGTGCGGACACACTTTCTACTCCCCACCCAGAAACACATACTTTAAGAATCACTGTGGTAACAGCTTCTATTATCTATAGGAGTACAGTATTTTTCTAGTGTGACAGAAAACCACAGCTCTAAGACACACGGTGGAATATGCAAACCCCTATGAGATAATTTTAAGTGAGAAGAAACCTTCTACCCAAAAGTAGACACAAAAATGTGCAGTAGCAGCCAAAGGTGAGGAAGAATCTCTGGATTACAGTAGAGCCTTAGAAAAAATTTTAAAACCTCAGGTACTTTTTAAAGATGTCCCAGTAAAACTTATATATAGAACTTCCCCTTCTGGGAAGATGCAGGAGCTGTATTTTTCCCTATTCTTTCAACTCAGCGCAACTAAAACCAAAAAATGGAAATCTAAAACCTGGTAAAAAAAATCCATAGGAAGATAAGACAAATGAAACAGAGAGAACAACAGAAAACAACAACAACAACAAAAATCAGAGTAGATGTCTGATTTATTTTGTTATTGTTGCATGTGCTTTTGGTATCATATTTATCTATGGAATTATTGTCTGATCCAAAGTCATGAAGATTTATACCTATGATTTCCTCTAAGAGCTTTATCGTTTAGGCTCTTACATTTAAGTCTTTCTTGGATCCATTTTTAATTAATTTTTGTGTACGGTGTGAGGGAGGGGTCCAACCCTTGGCATATTTTTGGAAAATCAATTGGCCATAAATATAAGGACTTATTTCAGGATTTTGAATCCTATTCCACCTATGCTGGTAACACACTGTCTTAATTACCGTAGCTTTGTAAGTTTTGAAATTGGGAAGTGTGAGTCTTCCAATTTTGTTTGAGAGTTTTGACTATTCTGCAACCCTTGCCTTTCCATATGTGTTTTACAATTAGCTTTCAATTTCTGCAAAGAAGTCAACTGGTATTTTTATAGGAATTGCATTGAATCTGTAGATCACTTTTGGGATTATTGCCATTGTAACAATATTAAATGTTCTGAGCCACGAACATGAAATGTTTTTCCATTGAGTCATGTCTTTAACTTTTTTCAATAATTTTTGTGGTTTTTAGTACATGAGTTTTACACTTCCTTTGATAAGGTTATTTGTATTTTGTTCTTTCTGATGCAATTTTAAGTCCAATTATTTTCTTGGTTTTATTTTTGACCTGTTCATTACTACTATATAGAAATATAATTAATATTTGCATTTTTATGTGGTATCTTGGAAACTTGCTGAACTAATTGACTAGTTTTAATAGTTTTTAGTAGATTCCTAGAGGATTTTCTATATACAAGATCACGTCATCTGAAAATAGAGAGAGCTTTACTCCTTCCTTTTCAATGTGGATGCCTTTTATTTAATTTTGTTGCCTATTTTCCCTGGCTAGAATTGCTAATACAATGTTGAATAGAAATGACAAGAGCAGACATCCCTGTTTTGTTTCTGATATTCACTATTAAATGTGATGCTAACTGTGAGTTTAATATGCGACCTTTTGTATCTATTTTTTGACACCAAAGGGATCATACCAAGCTTACTAATTTTTAGCCTGATTTTCCCCCAGTATACCACAAACATTTCTCCATGCTATTAAACAGTATTTTCTACATCACTTTAATCACTGGCTACATGCCAGTCTATTGTATATGACCACCCTTTAAAATTAATTTTCATTGTTTTTCTATAGTAATTCCAAAAATTATTCCATAAACCCATGTAGTTATTGCCATAGTTTTTTACTTAGGTTCATATCTGAGAAGCAGCATATCTGAGTCAAAAGGCATGCACCATGTGATAGATTTTCATATTCAATTTAATTTTTATTCTGCTTATTTTGTTTCTCTAACTGAATTGTCAGCTTCTTTAGGGTAGAACCTGAATTTTACTTTTGGGTATCTTCCACAGGACCTACACAGGGCCATTCACCTGAAGGTGCTTAGGGAAAATATTTAAAGGACAGGATTTTTTTTTTTTTTTGGCAACAAATTATTTATTCTTAAACATCCCTTATTATATCTAAGATATTCCAACTGTTCTAATTTTAGATAAAATTAAACATTTTTGATATACTTTATCTAATTTTATTTTATAGTTATTATTTCTGTAAGTGTCTGATTGTCAAAGATATTTCAAGTCTTTCTCTTTCTTCTTTTTATTCAAGACAGAGAAGTATATATCAGGAACTTGGCCCTTAAGGATACATTCTTTAAAGATGAGGGGGTTTGGCGAATAAATAAAGTTAGTAAAAATTTTAGCTGCTTTTACATTAATAGCCAGACTGAGTTAATATCTTCATCTTGTCTAAACAATCATCACAGGTAGTAACAATAAAATTTTGCAGCTAAATACACACAAATTGAGAAATTGGGTATGTTTAGTAGGCAGTTTGCAGAGGCGGGAGACATCAGGAACAAGACCAGTTAAAGAATGACCAGGGAGGAGACATGTGAAATATGAGAGGACTCAAAAGAAAATTCATGGAGATCTGTGCCAGGTGGAACAAACAGGAAAAGATAATGCCTATTAAATGTGAAGAATCTAAGCTTTTGTCCTACGAGAGTTTACTGTATTATACATTGCTATTTGCGTATTACTGTGCTAAAGAACAAAAGACATTTTGCTTAAAAAAAGAGCGAAATCTTTCTCATACTGGACTCTGTTTGACTTTAAAGTTGCGTTTCAAGGAAATCTGTTAGAGCTGTTTCTAGATGTGCTATTTCAAAGCCAGGGACTTTATGTATATATACAATTTATCTCTTAACATATATTAAAGAGATAACCTCTTTTATGAAATTTCACTCAACTGTTAGCAAAGTCCATGCCTTTTAAAGTTCAGAGATGTCAGAGTTTATCATGACATCTACATCTGTATCTCCAGCTCCCTAGCAAGGACTATAAACATGCAAAAGATTAGCTCATTTGTTAATTTTTATTGAGATGCAAAATGGTAATACTGTGTTGGATGTAGTGCTTGGAGTCCTTGTCCTTGGATATTTTAGATTTCAAGTAGTGAGATAAAAATATAATAAAAAAAGGTTATAATGATATAGTACAAATATCTATTATGCAGCCTTATATATCCAAACTGCTTAAGACCAAGACAAAACCAAAACATTGAATATCTATATAATCTGTGGAGATGTTTTCGAGGAGCTACAGGCACAGTGACTAGAGGAGTCAGATAAAGTAAGAATATGTTATGTTGTGCAAGAAGCCAAAGATTCTGAATGAGATGGGGGCTTGAGAGGAAAGCATGAAGTGGTCAGACATGATTACAGATGCCCCCTTTTCCCCCATCGAATTATAAAGCAGGAGTTATATTAATTTCGTCAGTTCAAGAGAAAGAGAGGAAGATTTTAGGAGATGCTTGGTCTATATATAGACTGGGTAGGGGAACGGTTTTGTATTATTTTGTGATACGGTAAGTTAGGTGCAGCCACAGGGAGATAGAGGACAAGCTCGGGGGAAATTCTTTTTTATTATGCTCATAGGTCCTAGAGACAAGTAATATGATATGCCACATAAAGCCACATGGGAAAAGCACCAGGGTGGTAAGGAGGCAGAAAACAGGAGCAATGGGAGTCCTTAAGCCACAGCCTTAGGTTTCCAAGGGAAAGGGAGGGCAGGGCAGAGCCAACAGTTTAGGACTGACTCCTTTGAATAATTTCGGTGGGCTCTAAACTACAGGAGGGGTCCCTAGTTACCTAGCACTTGGCCCTGGCATGATTAAGACAGAAGAATGTTGCTTCCTAGAGAGTATGCGCCAGATAAAGAAGACGTGGCTCTGAAGTGCTTAGTTCGTATATCAAAGACATGCTCCCAGCTGGGTCCTTTGTTATATCCCTGAGTTGGGTAGCCCAGAAAAAAGCAGCCTTTTCTCAACCCAAAATTTTTTTAAGATGTCAAAACATCGTAATATACAGAAAATTAAAAATTCTTACAGTATAGGAACATAATGAAAAAAATGCTAAAAGCTATGGATCAGCAGGAGCAGTGGAACACTCAAAAGAGTTCATCCTCCTCCTCCAGGGGCATGGTGCTATCTTTGTTTGGATCCTGACACCACCTGCATATAAGGCTGGGAAGGGACATGCCAAAGCTCCATGAACTAGAAGGGTGTTACGGGCGGGTCTTTGTTCTTAGAGCTCCCAAATGGCGGCAAGCCTTTTGTTCTCTGACCTGGGGTTCTTGGTCTCACGGATTCCAAGGTATGGAACCTTGGGCCATGCAGTGAGTGTTATAGCTCTATTGGAAGCTGTGGGTCACAGAAGAGAACCGTGGAACCCAGTGACTAGCATTTAGCTCGATTAGCACAGAACCTGGGCGCTTAGCCGTGCAGGAACAATGGCGAGCCTCTCTCCCAATCGGGAGTGTCAGTGGGCGCCTGGCTGGGTCAGAAGCCCAGCGAACTGGCTGCTGGATCCAAAGGGATGGAAATCAGCGGTGGATCTGCGACCGCAGGGATCAGCAGTGGTGGACTGCTGATCAGCCAGTGAAAGCTCAGCTTGAGCCAGAACAAACACGGACCAGAAGAGCATGCAGTTGCAAGATTAAATAGAGTGAAAACAGAGCTCCCATACAGCTGGAGGGGACCCAAAGGGGGTTGCCACTCCCGGCTGGAATGCCTGGGTTTATATACCCTGATCATTGTCCCTCCCCCTGTGCTCTCAGGGATAGATGATTGACTATTTCTTTACCTCCTGCTTTCAGCCTAATTGGTATGATTGATCAGGTGTGAGCTGAGTTACAAGCCCCTTTTTTAAAGGTGAGTGCAGTCATCTTCCCCAGCTAGGCTTAGGAAATCTTAGTCGGCCTTGGAAATCCAGCTAGTCCTGTCTCTCAAGGGGATCCAGGATGCTGAGAAAGATGCTATTAATCAACTATATGTGTGTCATTTCCATTGTGACCTCAATTGTTCAATTCACAAAGTCTGCCTCTTTATTTCCGTGGCTACTATTCTAGTAGGATTATTTTCTACCCATGCTTGGGCCACTACACTAGACCCCTATGTGGTAACCCTTCCGGGGCCTGCCCTTTTACCACGGATGATTAATCTTTTTATATCAATCTTGGCAAACCTCACTTTCGGCTTTGGCTGACTCTGCCTCCTTGAAGTTCCACTTCAAGTTCATGCTTTACTAACATTGGGGTTCAGCAAATGATACCCAAAAGTATGACGCTTTGGCCTGCAGGACACTTTGAATTAAAAGAAATTGAGAGAAATTGAAAGACCTTAGAAGCTGCCTCAGAACCATGGGCTTCTAATCTCTTGTTCCTCTCCCTGACTAATAATGCAGGGAGGGGCTTTCTCCCAGGAATTTCCTTATCTGATGGGGGAAATTTTATCCAAAAGAAATGCAGTTGTCTTAAACACCCTCCTTAAGAATCTCATTAAAAATCCAGGAAAGATTAACTATTCATCACCACACCCAGACAGACTTTTCATCTATTCTTCTGAAGGCAGCTCTAAGAGATTAACCAAGAGACTTTATCTGTATGGTAGGACAACCTTTGTTTACAATGCAGTTCTGTCCTCCTCATTCTGTAATTTGTAGGTTCCATTAAGGTTTCTAAGGGAATCATTTACAAACTATTGTCTTCTTTTGGGGCCTATTCATTTCCCCTGAAAATCATTAAATACTCCTCACAATTGTCTACATCCCCTATTTCCCTCTCCACCATGAAGAGGGCATTTAAGACTCAACAATCTATCCCTTTTTTGAGTCTCATTTTGTGTGGCTTCTGTGCTTAGGCATATTAATAAATGTGTATGCCTTTTCTCCTGTTAATCTGTCTGTTGGTTCATTTCAGCAGTCTGGAACCTTCAGAGGGGGAGGAAAAATACTTTTCGCCCCTAGACAAATAATTCTTCAAACTCTTTCATGAATTGTTACGAACCTTATTTCGTACAGTTCTGTTATAGTAGGTAGCTAATGAGGCATGAACAGGGCAGGAGAGGGCTCCCCACACCCCACCAGGAATTCAGGCAGCCATTAGGTGATGGTCAGGCAGTTGTCACAGTGTCACGCTAAAATAATAACTGGTAACAGGGAAGGGCAGTCTCCCAAAAAAACACCTGAAACTGGTGATCAGTAGCTTCCTGATAAGATCTCAGGAGTTGAGTGAGTGGGCCCAAGCATGCACATTAAGAGGCAGCATGGTGGAGTTTAACTGGTAGATGAACTTGCAGGGACATTCGACAGGGAAGGGAAGAATACCTCAAGTGAGCCTGTGTACAACTCCAGTAAACACACTGCACATGCTCACCTCCCAAGTGCTGGCAGGCCACTGCACATGCAGACAGCCCACCCCAGGGGAAGAATCAGGGGAGAAGGGATGCCAGACCCCAGAAGTATGCCAACATATAAAACCTCAAGTTAAAAGGTCAAACAGTGCACTTGTTTGTGCACTGCACAGTCACCTGCTTGAGCCCTCTACCAAGTGTACTTCACTTCCTTGCATTCCTGCTCGAAAGCTTTTTAATAAATTTTCACTTCTGCTGTAAAAACTTGCCTCAGTCTCTCCTTCTGCCTTATGCCCCTCAGTCGCATTCTTTCTTCTGAAGAGGCAAGAATTGAGGTTGCCACAGACCCACACAGATTCATTGCTGGTAACATACGTTAGTGCCATGTCTCAGATACATTCTGCCGCTAACAGTTCTTTTATTTTATTTTTATTATTTATTTTATTTTATTTTATTTTATTTTATTTGAGACAGAGTCTCACTCTGTCACCCAGGCTGGAGTGCAGTGGCGCGATCTTGGCTCACTGCAACCTCCACCTCCCGTGTTCAAGTGATTCTCCTGTCTCAGCCTCCCAAATATCTGAGACTAAAAGCACACACCACCATGCCCAGCTAATTATTATATTTTTAGTAGAGACGGAGTTTCTCCACGTTGTCCAGAATGGTCTCAATCTCCTGACCTCATGATCTGCCTGTCTCAGCCTCCCAAAGCGCAGAGATTACAGGCGTGAGCCACCGCCACCAGTCTAACAGTTCTTTTATCAAATCTTTAGACCTTGCCTCACCTAGGTCAGAATTTTTAGTTTTGCTTCTGTGCTTTTGCTCAGCTGTTTTCTTAGCCCTACTTCCCTTGAATTAGATTCTACTTATTATTCAAGGCCCAGTCTAAATTCTATATTTAAAAAATCAATTTTAAAAAGCATTAAAAAATGATTCTGGGGACAGATTATACATTCTATTTTTAACTGAAAATCTTGGGCTACATACTTCAACTTGTGACTGCATATTTGTTTTTTTCTCTTTGTTAGTGTGGGGAAGACAAAAATAATTTTCTCTCTACCCTTCTGAGTTCTTAGCTGGAATGAGCTCCTGTAACAAAAGACAGATTAACAAGGAAAAAGCCCGTAGAAGATTGTTAGAGTGTATACCTCATTTATACATGGGTGATACCCAGGGAAAATAAGTCAATCTTAAAGAAGTGGCTTTGAGTTCTGGCTGAAATACCATCTTCAACTGAAACAAAGGAGGATATTGAGGAAGGTTGTAAGTAGGAGATGATCAGGAAAAGTTTGGTGCACAAGGGCAAGGTTTGTTACACAGATTTTTGTTGGTGCCTTCTTTGTTGACATTAGTTTCTAGTAATTTAAAGCCTTCCTTCTTTTCTCAGTACGGAGAGAGAGATACCCTTACACATGGAGATTTCCTTTATAGATATATATTTTCTTTACAAAAAAGAAACTTCTACTCTGTTTTCAGAACTTCTCAAAATAAGTTTCTCAAAATAATCAGCACAAAATATTTTGAGAGCACTGTTTTGGGATAGCATATTTAGGTCACCGATAGTCATCTTTTGGAGTGATATATTCTAGTCTCTCATTCCAGGAATAAGTCTATTAACTAGGATTCTGAGAAAGAATTGATCTCATTGAACATTCTGTTAAATCCATTATTTCATATATTTCCATTCTGCTTTCCTAATTGTATTGTAAACATTTTGACAATGGTAGCCATTGGGCACCAAGCAGTAACCCATAGTACATGCTTGTTGACAGAGGAAGCCATATCGAATAAGATAAAATAAGATAAAATGTCACAACCATGTAATGTATAGGGAAATGATCAGGAATTGAATGGCACTAGTCAGACAGTTTCTAAACAAGGTAATATAGTTCTGCAAAGGTTTTTGTTTGTTTGTTTTTCAAAGGCTTAGAATGCCAGCAACAGGAAAGAAAAATTCCAGATATTATGTGCCCACTGTGTTGTTTGGTGCAAACATCCTAGGGAAACTGGAACCTGGAATATTTGATGAGCCCTCCAACTACGGCATGTTAACCTGGAGTGTGGTGTATTTTCTTTTATTTCTCAGAATCCCTGTAATTATTAATAGTGGAAATCATCCAAGGGCAAAGAATGTGTGGTCCTTCTGACGAGGGACCAGGTTCCATAAATAAAAGAGCTTACTAATTATCATCTCTTCCATCTCGAGTCCATTTCTGCCACCCAAAGCAATGAAGCACTTCATTAAAAAACATTACTATTTTATTTAAAATGCTAAATTAATTTAGTATTCCTTTTAATTTCCCAGGAGACTTTGAAGAGATTATGGAACCATCTGTGTATGCCCAGAAGTGGTAATAATAATACTAGGAGAACCTGCCTCAGTCTTGGTGGCCTTTTCTCTTTCAAAAGTGGCCCAAACGGAACCATTGCTTTTACTGATTAGTTATAGTTGCTTTCTTTCAAACTGGTAGGAAAGGAGACTATACTTTCAATACTCTTTTACGACATAGGTGTGTCAAAAATGAGCTATACTGAAGAGAACAGTTCATGAAGAGTATTTAGTGGGGTTATTCAGTAATCAGAGTTCATGAAAAAGTTGAGCAGGTTCATTCTTAGCTTGTTTTTATTCACTGAGTATCCTTTGGTAGCTTAGTGAAGTGCCTGAACCACTTGTGTGCCAGTTATAAACGTGTTGTTTCTCAGCTCCAAGCCAACATTTCTAAACTCCATGTTGTGATGGTGGGGCTAGGACTTTGTAAACTACATTTCAGCATGGCCAGCTGGCCCCTGCTAGGTTCTACCAAGAGGAAGATGGCAAGGCTGGAAAAAGGCCTGTTTGTTTTGCATGGTCTTCCCACTGTGCAATACTTCACATTTGCAGCAGCAATACCTTCCCATAACAATAGCTGAAGTCATTTGTTGTTTTTGTTCTTTCAACCCTTGCAGAGTTGGGTTATCCTGAAACTGCCTTTGCAAAAATTATAACTGAGTTAAATATTACAGTGAAAGATACCTGACCTAAATGACTCCATCTTACTTCTAACCTCCATGCTGTCCTTGTTCATTGATGGTGGGCCAAACTTATTTTGGGAGAAACTTCGTTTATAGTTTACCTTTGAAGCAAAGATAATAACAGCTCCTTTCCCAAAACAAACCCCTTTTCTGCCTGGGAACTATATCATCTTTACAGGACTAACAAATTTGCCACAAGATTGGAAATTACAGTTTAGGAGTCAGGTAGCCAGTGGCTGCAAGATTCGGAACCTCCTCAGATTGCTTCTAGGGATAACGTCACTGTTGTAAAACTTAAGATCAGTGCTTGAGATATTTTTGCAGACCTTGTTCATTACTTGACATCACATGACTACAAAGCTGAAAATAGTTACTATCAGTAATATAGTAAAATATTTGCTAACAGTACTTTGTTTCAAAGTTTACTGAACAATAACTCAGTGTTCTAGTCTTCCCTTGTTAGTTAACAGGTTTATACTGAGCTAATTTTTTAAATATTAAATTCCTTCCATTCAAATAACTGACATAGTTTCTGTCTCCTGCTTGGACCCTGACTGATACAGAAATTGATTCCACAAGTGATCTCAGGTAACAGACACTCCAAAATGGGATTTGAAAATTGGTTTCTTCATGTTCTTGGGTTTGAACACAATGCTGAAATTATATACTAGTAATCTGTGGCATGTAGTAGCAACTCATTCAATCAAATTACCACTATTAGTGATTGTGATGGAGTGCCTGCTAAGGCAACTGCCTAAGAAGCTGCTGAACTTGACCATTATGGCAGTAACAACAATTATAAGAACTTTGATGTGGAATGGATTTTCTGATAGCACTGAATCTCTTATAAAAAGAAAATGACAAACTCATAGACTCAGAGAGCTTCTACTCCTCCCCTAAAAGAATATTTTATTTCCACAGGGCTAATGTATTAGTTCGTTTTCATGCTGCTAATAAAGACATACCCAAGACTGAGTAATGTATAAAGGAAAGAGGTTTAATGAACTCACAGTTCCACATGGATGGGGAGGCCTCACAATCATGGCAGAAGGCAAAGGAGACGCAAAGGCATGTCTTACATGGTGGCAGGCAAGAGAGCTTGTATAGGGGAACTCCCCTTTATAAATCCATCAGATTTCATGAGACTTATTCACTATCAAGAGAACACTATGGGGAAGACCTGCTCCCAGGATTCAATTACCTCCCACCAGGCCCCTCCCACAACATGTGGGAATTATGGGAGCTACAATTCAAGATGAGATTTGGGTGGGGACACCGCCAAACCATATCAGCTAACAATGCTAAAAATCAAACACAAAATTTAATTGGGCGGGTTAATTATAACAAAAGTAAATTTATACCTTTTCCAAATCCCTCATGTCTGATCTGAGGAAAAAATGCATCCCTATCAGTCTGCTGAGATGTATCAACCCCTTTTCTGACTATTGCTTTAGATGCATAAAATAAAATGAAATATATAGAAATAGAAAGCAAAATATGAGACAAATTATATTGGAATATAGTAACCAAATGTTTAAAAAATGTTATTTACATTAATGGTTTAAAGAACAATATCTAGTGGTAAGTCTTATAAGGGAGATACATTTGAATATTTTTGACATATCTGCACCAACTGTAATTTAATATGAAATATCTATGATTTCTATTGTTGACAAAGTCATGGGTAATGATAATACAAATGCTCCTCAACTTACGATGGGGTTATGTCCCAGTAAACCCATAATAATTTGAATATCTTAAGTTTAATATGCATTTAATATGCCAGACTACAGAACATCATAGCTTAGTGTAGCCTACCTTAAACATATTGTGAATACTTACATTAGCCTACAGTTGGACAAAATCATCTGGGAACATAGTACACTGTAGAGAATCAGTTGGTTACCCTTATGATCATGTGGCTGACTGGAATCTGAGGCTCGCTACCGCTGCTCAAAATCATGACAGAGTATCATACTATGGATTGTTAGCCTGGGGGAATAAATCAAAATTCAAAATTTGAAGTATAGTTAATACTGAATGCAAATTGCTTTTGCACCATTGTAAATTTGAAAAATCACAAGTCTGGTATAAGTAAAATCCTAAGTCTGGGACCCTATAGTACAGACTGATTATTTGCCAATATTTTTATTATTGAAAAAAAATCTTAAATTTCAGTTAAGTGTTAATAAAACAAGGATTTTTTTTATTCTTTAAGTTTACTAATCTTCTGAATTATATTCATGTACTCTAATTTAAGAATTCCTGTTTTAGCAGTGTAAGTATTCTTGAGAAGTTAACTAAATTAGTCAAAGTTAATTTGAGAAGCACCGAGGTTGGAGGGTTCCTTTAGTCTTCTTTTAAGTCTTTCTACTTAAAACTCACACTTACATCTTGGTTTCTCACCTCAGTGATCTCTTCATCTAGGAGACTGGATAAAGTACATCTATGTGCATCTATATTGTTCCCCAGGACTTTTGCTATCAAAGCACTTATGATACTTTACTATTAAAGTACTTTAGGGTACTGTACATACCCCATCAAAGGGAATATGACACTGCCCATTTGTCTTTATGTATTCTCTCCACTCGACTATAAGCTGACTCCTATTACAGATCGTGTGTTGCTTGTTCTTGTTATGTCTCGTACAGGGCCTGCTCAATCTATATTTGTGAATAAACAAGTGAATGAATAAAGGAACTTCAGGGTGGAAATAATTTTTTCTCTTATTCATGGCCAAAGGCCTTGACTAAGTATTTTATAAACATGTGGCCATGAGTGGAGATAGAAGAGAGACTGTGATCAATGTGCCAATACAAATCTGCCCATGCTTGGAACCTACTGACAGTGATGCAGTAGATTTACCACTTACTGGAGTGGGCACTCTTGGTGTCCTACCCAGTGTTTCTTCCATTTTTTTCTTACAAATACACTTATAATTTGTTTTTCAATATCAGTATGGCATGCATGTACATCAGGGGAGACTGAATCCCTCCTTAGCCGTGGGAGTGGAGATGAGTCTTGATTAGCTCTCTAGTCACAGTATTGCCATTGAAAGATCATGTTTGGTTTAGGCATGGGCACGTGATACAACTATGGAGAATGAAGGGTGGTGGCAAGTGTGCTGAAGGGTTTCTAGGAAAGGATAAAAGGACATGCTTGGGAGGCAACATTCCTGTTTTCCTCCCTTTCAAAATGGTTATGAGGAGACGATGCCTAGAACTGATGTAACCACAGTGTGATGATGAGAGGAGCAGCTGACTGTCTGAGAATGGCATTGTGGAAAAATCGAAAGAAAGTAGGTCATTTGATGTCATTGAGATATTGTATTCGCTGCTGTACTTGCTATATGACAGCCAGTGTCTTTGTTGTTTAAGCCAGTTTTTGATCGGCTTTTGTTGTTGTTGTTACTAACATCTCAAAGTGTCGTATCTGCCTGAGTTTTATAAGTGAGGGGCAGCTTCTCTAATACCCATGCACAGATGTGATATGGAATTCATTCTGCTGAGATTTTGATACTTCAGAGTAACAGAAGTCTGCCACAGTATGCAGGGATTCTTTTAGAGTTACAAAACTCTAGCAGACTAATTTAGAAAGTGGGTAGGGTGCCGGCAACTTCTGAAGCTCACCAAGTAAGAACATTTAAGTCTGGGTGATAAGCACATAAGCATTTGTAGGTGAACTAACCCCAAACACCCTTTTCAAACCAAAATATGCAATGGAAAGGCATTCTTCTGCAGCATGTTATGTGTTACCATGTTATGAAACAGGCTTTGACATTTGGATGTCTACCACTTGGTGAGTGGTTAGTTATAAAATGCTATTGGTTCAACAGATTATACTTCTGGAATAAAGCCTGGACTTCTGGGATCTCTTTAGTGGCTGGTTTATTTGTATTTCCAAGGCCATTTTTCCAATAAGCCAACACAATCAAATTACATGCAGCTTTGAAGACATTCTACCTTACAGTTTGACATTTTAATTAGGACTTTAAAGAGATAATAATCACAGCCCACAACTTCCCTAATGTTACCTAGAAATGGGCCAGTTAATTAGGATCCCAGAAAAACCACTGCATACATTTCTTTTTAATTGTTTTTCCAAACTTCCATCACCACATCTCTTGGCTTCAACTCAGACCAAATCAAACAAACAGCAGGGAAATGTTTGATCTCTCTGGCCTTCAAAAAATCTAAGGGTGCAAATAATTCAGTTTGTGTCTACCGTCTAAAAATGTATATTTACCCCAACATAAGACATTTTTCTTTCATTTCAGGATTGCTTTTGAAAGGAAAACCATGCTAGTTCATTTCATTAGATTATTCTCTATGAAAGTTATTAAGATTCTGTTCACCGGATCCCTTTGATTCTTATATCTAGATTTCGTTTTTCTTTATCTTTTCTAGGGTAGCATTATGAATGGGTGGACCCACTAAAGAATGTTTTAATGCTCTCTGACTGCATTTAAATTCCTTCTAGGGGAATTTTTATAAGGTGGAAGGAAAAATGAGTCCATCTATTATTGAGAAACAAAGAGGCCCAGAGTGTCATAGCAATTCAAGAAATGAATTCTGTACTTTTGGGCGGGTTATGTGTAACAGGATGCTCTCTGTCTCACCAAGTCTTGTCCCTCCCTATCCCTTGGGTCAATATACAAGAATGGAAATGTGGTAAATGTCTGAGTTGTTTGTCTAATGCTCTGATGTGTTTGGACACATTTAGGAGGAAGACGTGACTGTGGCTTCTCAGAAAGTGTATAAGGAGTGTTTTTGCCACTTTGTCATGCTGCCAGGCAAGTACTTTTAGAGTCACTTTTGAACCTGATTACATGTACCTCAGTCTCCGGTTGGATGATCGGTTATGGCATTTATCTCAGTTTCTGAGTCCATATATTACAAAGTTTCTTTAGTTAAGTAGTTGGGCTACTGGTGGTTAATGTGAAGGTTATCCTAAGCTTGCAATTTCACTGATGACTTCATTTTCCTCATCATGCTAAATGGATTAACTTCCGTGTTGTTTGTTGTTAGAGGCAGCTATAATGTGAAGTAAATGAAACTCAAGCTTTAAGACTCCTCACTTGCACGGGTCCCTTCCAAGTCTCAACAGAAGCTCTTGAGGTGAATTGATGTGATCATATGTTCTTGTAAAATTCAAAACATAAAATACTAGCAATCAGTTAGAAACACTGTGTATTTTCACAACCACTTTTGCATCCACAATTTTGAACTCTTTTTCTTAGAGAGGGGACTCCCAAACTGCGTAACTGTTAAGTCCAGCAAACCTGGATTAGTCTCTGCTTCTTATATAGGTAATATACTTTATTTAAAGTTGTAGGTTCTTGGTTAGAAGAGTGTGATGTGTCCAGATAGTTACAGGGTCGCTTTTCAAGGTATCTGTCTAGGCAAAGGAATGTCCCTGAAGTAGGAAGAGTTTGTTTGGTATGTTTTTATTTTCCTGTCTACTTGTTTCCCTGAGATTTCTCCAAATTTGGTATATTTCTCTGATTTTAAAGGCTTAAATGAGTTCAGATATGTGTAGCATTTAGAACAGTGGATGCACATGGTAAGTTTTCAGTGAATGCTAGCTGTTATTATTATATTTGTTTTCTCCAAATCTTGCAGTCTTGTGTGTCTTTTTCTAGCTAATAACTTTATTTAGAGAACCAAGCTCAGTTATTATCACCTTGAAAAATGCCCCATTTCCCAGATATATCACTTGGGTTTTTTTTTCTACTATTAAAAATATTTCTGGTATTATTTTCAAACATCTTGAAGAATAATCTAATAAAATTTTCTACAATGGACCACTGAAAGCTGATGGTGGCTGAATAGAGTGACCCAAGATGCCACAGTGAAAGAGCATAGGGTTTAAATGCTGGGTCTACCACATCCCATCTAGGTGACCATCCTCATTTCATTTCCTTTATCTTAGAAAAAAAAGAGATAATACTTTATAAGAATGTTTTAGATACATACAGGGAATCACAATATCTGAAACAGCCTAGACACTGAATAAGTAGCTATCATTATTGTAATCAGGCCGTTCTTGATGAGTGTGCATCTGAACCCCAAGAAAGGTATCTTTAAGAGAGAAATTCAGAAGATGATTTTCTGTCCGTTGGGGAGATATTCAGAGGCATGGTGATGTGTCTAGTGTTTCTTAAATCTGATGTGGTTAAAATGTCTATGCCTATGAACAACTTTGTGTTTTCTAAGATATAGGAAGGAAAGCAATGATAAAATAATAGTCTAGCATACTTAGAAATACTGGTAACTCATAGGTCACTTTATAGGGTCTTACAGGAATTGGATTAGGAATTCTAAATCTAGCTAATGGGCTTTGAAGCCAATTAGAATTTGATAAAAATATAATCAGAAACGAAATCTGAATTTATTTGCCTGATTGATCTAACTTTATACTAGATTTCTGTACAAATTTAAGTAATGATTGGTAGTGGTTAAAGATTTGTGACATAGCACTTCCAGGCAAATACAGTTAAGAATTAGTGAGAAAGAACTTGCAGGAAAATATGTTGCTCCAATCTCATTTGGATTTCGTTCCAACCATCTTCACTCACAGTCAGGCACTTAAATTACTGATTTCTACCTTACCTGAAAAATGTAATAAAAATAGCTATAGTATTCCCTTAATGTGCTTGGATAAATTATTTTTTTTATTATTGATTTATTTGTTTTGATATGAAACTGTCTCTTAATCTCTTTGTCTAATAGGTCTAAAATTGACAAAACATTCTTTTGAACTTGAAAATATCTGTAGTTTCAAGGGTGTTAGACCTAGTTGAGCATGTCTACACTAACACACATAAACGAAATGGAGAAATTGCTACATAAGAGTAGGTGGAGCTTTTAAAAACATAAATATATATCAGATATAAAATACGTAAAATTATAGATTATGAACTTCTTAAGGGCAGCATCTAGCAAAATGCCTGGAACATATAAATGCTCAATATGTATTTGTTAAATGAGTCAATAAATCAATTGGTTTAAATGGAATTAAATGGAGTAGTTTGGACCTTATAGAAAAAACTCATGAAATATGTTGGAAAATGTGAATATTTGATCCTCTCAGAGGAGTATCAGAGATTTTAGGGTATAGAAAGGAATTTAGTGAACAGAAAGGCCAACTGCCCCATTTTACACCAGGGAGTTAGTTGGCCAATTTGGTCTCATCCCCTTGACACTATAGATATCTTCAAGTTCAGAAGAATGTTTTATCAATTTGGGTCCCATTAGACAAAGAAATTAAGAGACAATCTATCCATTTCATGTAAATACAAAACAAAACAAGAATAACAAGTAGTTTATCCAAGTAAAATAACTTGTTTAAATAAGGGATGGAATCAGGAGACGGTAAGGAAATCAAATTGAGGTTCACATGGAAACATTCCCATATGTTGTATCTCCACGTAAATCAGTAACTGATAAGCAGAACTTCTGGGATAATACTGAGAAAATAAGTGCTATGTCAGTGACAAGACTTGGTTTCTTCTAAAATTATTTGTGCTTACTTATAGTTACCAATTTTTTTTTAGATTAACTCCCAAGGATTGTCCAGATAATTTTGTTAAAAGGAAAACCTATTGTATTGTGTATTGCCTAAATAAAAAAAAAAAACCATAATCACAGTTAAGAGGTATGAAAACGTCTATCTTTCAAAGGTTTTCATTGTAATAAGGTTTGACATACATCATGCCTATAGTGAAAAGTGCAAATTTAGAAGAAGGTGAACAATGGAAAGTCAGTTTTATACAATTGACAAAACCTGAAGGACAACCACCCACATGGCTCTCATCACTGTCAAAATCCATTTAGCTGAAAAGGAAAGAAAGAGAACAAGACAAAAGAGCACCATGCTTTTGAGGTGGAGACATGCTGTGCTACAGGAATGCGGGGTTTCTAGACTGTATATGTCTGTGTTTGTGTGTGACATAGTCTTGACTCACTAGGTACCTGGGTCCTCCTCTGTTTAAGGAATTTGACTTTCTTAACCCTATGCAAAGCTACTTGCTGCAGATCACAACAAAGCTGGCTATGTGCCAGCTCAAATAACAGGTCAACTTTTTAAGTCCCAAAGGAAATTTAGCTTCAGCCAGATTCTTGAATTCCTTTGAGCAGCCCTCTGGGCTGATGCTTCTTAGAGATCTTCCCATCAGTAGCAGTTATGAGGCTAGCAAGGTGTGAACTAGTTTCCATACCATATTATATAGCTTTGAAGAGCATGGGGAATGAACCACACTAGAGCTTGGGTGGATGATCTGTGGAAAGGACATGGCACCCCAGAGTAAAATTGCATTATCTTAAAACAAGTGATAAGCAATTTTGTCTGTTCTTGGTGGTGAGTGTAAGATGGTAGGGAAAGTTACACAATTTAGGCTCATCTAAAGCATTATCTGTGTTTTGCCAGCATAAGAACAATACTAAAGGGGGATTATAGCTACAGGTTGAAAATATTAGATTATTAATTTTGCATATTTCTTTTCAGTGCCCTCAAAAATTTTGGCAGATATATGACCATAGGCTGCCATCCTTGGAAGGAAGGAAGGAAAGAGGAAAGAAAGAAAGGAAGGAAGGAAGGAGAATGTACAGAGAAAATTGAATATGGACTCATAGATCCTTGGGCCTGGCTGAGCAAATGTTAGTTTTTCAGTGAAATAATTTCTATATTCTGGATCTAAATTGATCTGATGGCTCTGAAGCTAACATCTTTGGTTGTCTTTTTTTTTTTTTTTTTTTTTAAACAGAGTCTCTCTGTGTCGCCCAGGCTGGAGTGCAGTGCCGCAATCTCGGCTCACTGCAAACTCCGCCTCCCGGGTTCACGCCATTCTCCTGCCTCAGCCTCCTGAGTAGCTGGGACTACAGGCCCCCGCCACCATGCCCGCCTAATTTTTTGTATTTTTAGTAGAGACGGGGTTTCACTGTGTTAGCCAGGATGGTCTAGATCTCCTAACCTCGTGATCCACCCGCCTTGGCCTCCCAAAGTGCTAGGATTACAGGCGTGAGCCCCCGTGCCCAGCCTTGGTTGTCTTTTTTGAAAGATCTTTAGAAATGTCTATTTGTGGGAGAGATATGAGGTTCACAATAATATTTGAAAACCAGTTAGGCATATCAAAAAAGAAATTTTGTTAGAATATTCCCAGTGTTTTCAAAATGTAATCTTGTACCATTTTCCAAAATAGGAAACACTGACTAAATACAGTGTTTCTCAAGCATGACTGGTATACCAACTTTGAGGGTTGCTTACGACTTTTTGCCAAAACATCCATTGACTTTTCTAGCCTGGGGGAACTGGACTAGCAAATGGATGTCACTTTTATAAGCACCCAGTGCCATTTTAATCTACGCTAAATGAAAGAACTTAAAAGAAAAAGGAAACTTCCATTCATATAAAACTCTTTCTTGTTAATATCCCAGAGTTGCTTGTAATATTTGGGGTGGTAAAGAGGATGAAGAAATCTCTCTGGCACTTAGCTTTAGGTTGGACAAACCCAATTCACTCTATACTCAAGCTTATTTTATTTACTACGTTTTTCCCTTCTTGAATTTTTAATGTCTTCAACATGCTCTTTGACCAGTGACCTCTGCTAGGAGTTTCTCTAGATAGGTACAATAATTAGAAAGACAACACAATGTAGAAGCATTGTGTGTTTCTTATCTGCATCTCATTTGCTTGTACTGACTTAGCCAGTCCATGATCAGAGGATATTATAATTTCCAACCACAAAGAATGTATTTTAATAACTCCTTTTAAAATTCTTCTCACTCAGTGAACGATTCAGAGGGAAAATGCTCAGATTCAGGTGAAGAGAGTCACACCAAATACTTGCCAGACCACAAAAACTTCAGGCTGCCTGGGCTCAAGGCTGATTTCAGTCACTTAAGAATTTGGGGATGAAAACACTGCTTACAGTGAATTTGTAGAAATTCTGCAAATGTCACAAGGACAGGGATCATGTCTGTCACCCATTCAGTTGAAAAACAATTGAAGTTTACTTTAATGAGTTTCTATCTCTTTATCAGCATTGTTTAGATTGTTAGACTCTAATAATTTACAATGAGTTTCCATGTCTTTATCAGCATTGTTTAGATTGTTAGACTCTAATAATTTACAGACTCCAGGATTAGGGTTTCTGTCCTTGGAGACATTGAAGTTCTGCCCTCATAATCCTGCTTAGGGGAAGATTGTTCGCTCTGTCTTGCTTTTCTCTCTCTTGTACTTGGGTTTTCGTGTCCTAATTCAGATGCTTTCAAACATGAGTGTGCATCAGAATCGCTAGAAAGCTTGTTAAACTATGGGTTGTTGAGCTCCCTCAAGAGAGTTTCTGGTTCAGTAGGTCTGGGGTGAGACCTGAGAATTTGTTTTTCTAAATAGTTCCCAGGTATGGCTGATGCTGCTGATCCCAGGCCTAGGCTCTGAGAACCAGCCGCCAACCTCCACACCCAGGACATTCAACTTTTCTTACAGATAATTGTTTCTGTTCACATTTTACCCTTTGGAGATCATATTCCTTCTCCTCACTTTTACACATGATGCTAAATGTGCTAAACATGCTTCAGCCTTCCCATTTAACATAAAAGCATTAAAAATATCTAGCTTTCATCTCAGGTTATTCACCTGAGCATTGTAGTGATGCATCCACTTATCTAAGGATGGTTTGACATCCTTAGGTAAATCAACTACCACATCTACGTTTTGAATCATGCAAACTCAAGCAGACACAGCTGAATCAAGGGTCGTAGAATTCTGTTTTGGGATGCAAGCTTATTTTTGTTTCATGATGGAGTTCTCCACCCCACTGGTATAATTTTCTCATCCACATAGCCTCTAGCTATCAGTAAAGGTGTTCCCTGAATAGCTGTTTCAGAAAATAGAAGTGTTCATGTTCTCATACAGTGATGTATTTATTGTTTTAAAGATATTTTTGAATCAGTTATGCCTATGTTGTTTGAGTGACCTCAAAGTGGGTCATCCAAGTTGGTCATCACCAATAGGCAAAAAGTATAAATATAACCCATGCTAAGTGTAAAACTAAATGCCAAGGAAGCAGTTTATCTTGGTAAATTCTGCCAAGGGCAAGTGACACAGCAGCTGCAGACCAGTTTGTAGAGGCCTGGGGGGCCACGCTGGCACTGGGAACCCTGGCTTGATCCCACCTGTGGAAAAAGCTCGCATGTGATCCGAGAGACACTTATAATGTGACTTAACACAGTAGCTGAGAG
This sequence comes from Rhinopithecus roxellana, assembly GCF_007565055.1. Classification (NCBI taxonomy): domain Eukaryota; kingdom Metazoa; phylum Chordata; class Mammalia; order Primates; family Cercopithecidae; genus Rhinopithecus; species Rhinopithecus roxellana. The sequence continues at coordinate 138,584,250 of NC_044553.1, read as the reverse complement.
AGGCAGCTTCTTTTGCAACGTTCAGGACTAATTCAATGGATTTTCTTCTCCCTGCTCAGCGGCATTCGGCAGCTTCTCTGGTGACCAGCTACGTCATTTGGCAGCAGGCTAAACTGCTTGCAATTGCATAGAGCAAAGAGCATGCTGAACAGTGATGTTCCAGTTTAAAAGGACAGAGCTGCAAACAAAGGTAGGCTTTTATTTTGGGCAAGAGCCTTTTAACTGCACAGAGTCTCATGCCTGACCACGTGCCCTTCACCATTGCCATGTCCACAGCACTAGGCACATGTCCTCACTCCCTTGTTCTTGAATCCTGAGTGCAGAAACCTGATGTCAGCGTCTTCTCCTGAGTTTTCTATTTCTTTATGTCTTCATGTCCCACTTGCCTCTCTACTTCTCTTCTTTACCCCTTTCAGCTCCTTCTTTTTGGGCCCGTGTTTTATTCATATGATTATTTTTGACGGGTAGTTTGGTGCCTGAATCTAATATTCAGTGTTTTCTTTTGATGGGAGAAAACTCACAGTACTGCAACTTTACATGTAGAATACAGAGTATGCCCAGCTATGCCTGCCCACAGTTCCAAGGGGAAGTACCTGCCTGCAGAGTATGATGCTACTTCTTCAATGCACTTGTCACAGTTAATAGTTCTATGTATTTGAGTGATTAATCATTTTCTGTCTTCCTTGGTAAACATAAACCATTGTGAAAACAATGGCTACCTGCTTTGCCCACTATTGGATCCCTGGTGCCTGTCTGTGTATTCACAGTAACACTTGTTGGGGGAAGGAAGGAATATGCATCTCAGGTTTACCAGTTGAGTCATGGAAGTCCTGAGCTGGTCTTAAGTAAACTTTGGAAATCATACATTGCTTTGGAAATAATTGTGCAGAAAAGCCCAGGATTTTATCAATGAGTTTTTTTTTGTTTGTTTGTTTTGTTTTTTTAGTTTATCTTGAGAGATTCAATTGATGGCATTTGTTGGATATAGATAAACAATGTGTCACCCAATAAGGAGAAATAGTCACTATTATGAATTATACAAACCTTCTTCTATTCTAATAATGTGTTCGTGGAATATACAGATCACTAGAGCTTTATGTTAAGTATCTCAAAACTTTGGAAATATGGTCTGTATTTGTTTTCCAGGGTTCCCATAACAAAGTACCACAGACTGGGTGGGTTAAACAACATGAATTTATTGTCTCACAGTCTTGGAGACTGGAAGTGCAAGATCAAGGTGTCAGCAGGGCTGGTTCCTTTTGTGGGCTATAAAGGAGAAATCCCTTCCATGCCTCTTTCCTACCTTCTGGTGGTTCCTGGCACTCTTTGGCATTCCTTGGCCTGTAGAAACATCACTTTGACTGCTGCCTTCCCTTTTGCAATGGTGTTCTGCCTGTGTCTGTGTCTTCTTGTGAGAACACCAGTCATATTGTATTGGGGCTGATCCTACTCTAGTATGACCTCATCTGAACTAATTACAACAACCCCATCCAAATTAGGTCACTTTCTGAGGTGCTGGGGGTTAGGATTTCAACATATAAATATTGGGCAAACACAGTCCAATCCATAACATGGGCAAGTAAGCTATAACTGTTGAACAAAAGACTTGTCTGCTGCCAGAATCATTGCACCAGAACCACCTCCCTGTGTTTTCTGACACCTCTTTTCAGTGGCAGGATTTTGACCTTTTTCTGATGGAAGCATCAGGGTCATGACAATCTGGACTTGGCAATTAACTGATTTTACTAGTTGAACCTGTTTCAGAGAACTGCTGGCAGGTGCCATCCCAAGTGGCAGTTAGGGACATGATGTGGATGAAACAGTCACTGCCTGAGATAGTATGAAAAGACTTCCAATGGCTACAGAAGGCACAAACCCCCCACTCTTCCTCACTGGTACTTGCAAAGAAGTTCCTTCTGCCCCACCAGTATGTGAAGAAGGCAAAAGAAGTTTCTAGGGTAGTATCTGGTATTGGCTGCTCAAATCATGACATTGGTTGATGAACACCATTGATCTGTTCAGATGGAGGAGTTCCTATGTAAAGAAAGGACTAAAGTGAGGAAACGCCCTGGAGACATATGACACAAATATTTTACTTCGCCATAGTAAAGGGGGAAAGTAATGTTTGACTTTTGGCTGAATGTTCATGAGAAAGACCAATATTTAATCTTGTCTCTGGCTTGTTATCGAGAGAACATGTGACATCACTTGTCTGTGGTTTCTAGGTGCTTAAAAAAGTAACTGCCTGAGAGACAAGGGCTTCCCGAATTGTGAAATTCAGAGAGAGAGAGAGTCAGTTGTCCCTGTTGATGCAGCCTGTGCTCTAGGGTACATCCATCAGCAGTGCAGACATTGCCCTTGTTTGGGGATCGATGAGACAGAGAGGTAGCTGAGCAAAGTTATAGCAAGGGAGCACCAGGGCAGATGCTTTGCTCCACAGGGAGCTTGGGACAGAGGTGGAACTTGAATGTAGATCTTTTGCCGAATGAGCCAGCATGCTCTTTAATGAAAAACTGCATTTGGTGAAGAGAATGAGGAAACAGGGTCAGGGAGAAAACTAAATAGGAAACAAAAAATGCAAGAGGAGAAGAAGTAACAAGCATGAGAATGGATGACAAAATCGGGCCCCGATTACTAATGTTATCCTAAACAAGTTACTTCCACACTGTGGGCCTTATCTTTTTTCGTGTGGAAACAAGGGTAATGGGAAAACTCATTTCTAAGGAAATTTTAGGATAGTATTTCCATAGTATTTTCATTTGAAGTCAGTCTTGTATCTGGATTGTATACGTCTTTATTTAGCTAGATCTGTCTTAATTTTTATGGATAAATTTTCATCTAACGTACTCTTGTCTTTTTATATATAATATTTAAAAAGTTATTTTACTTCTATGGTTTTGGGTGTCAGTATCATAAAAATAACCTAAAACTTTTATGCACAAAGTGGCTAAAATTTAAAAAATAATAATTTTACCATGTTTCAGAAACTAAAGACCTTAACAAGATTAGCCTCAATGACATAAAACAAAATTGAACTCCCTCCTCCTAACAAAAACAACAAAATCAACGTGTTCTAAAGCAAGACCCCTTGTACTTTAAATAAGATCCTGCCTCCAGTTCTTCAGACTCTACTCCCGAGGATGATTAGCTGTAACTAAATAAGCATATGAGGAGAGAAGAGGTTCCTATGAAAGATGGGCTTCAAGACACATGCTATGGATTCAGATCCCTCAGATGGCATTTGGAGATGGCAGCGGACTGAATGTTTACATCCTCCCAGGATTCATATGTTGAAATCCTGGCCCCTAAGGTGATAGCATTGAGAGGTAGTACCTGTAGGAAGTAATTCCATTATGAGGACCGAGATCTCCTAAATGGAATTAGTGCCCTTATAAAAGAGACCACAGAGAGCTAGTTCACCCTTCCACCATGTGAGGACAGAGCAATAAGGCACCTTCTATGAGCCAGGAAACAGACCAAATATGTCAGTGCCTTGACCTTTGACTCCCCAGCCTCCAGATCTATAAGAAATAAATGTTTGTTGGCTGGGCGCAGTGGCTCACGCCTGTAATCTCAGCACTTTGGGAGGCTGAGGAGGGTGGATCACCCAGGTTAGGAGTTCAAGACTAGTCTGGCCAACATGGTGAAACCCCCATCTCTACTAAAAGTACAAAAAATTAGCCAGGCGTGGTGGTGGTCACCTGTAATCCCAGCTACTCAGAAGGCTGAGGCAGAAGAGTAACTTGAACCCGGGAGGCAGAGGTTGCTGTGAGCCTAGATCATGCCACTGCACTCCAGCCTGGGCAACAAGAGCAAAACTCTGTCTCAAAAAAAAAAAAAAAAAAAAAAGAGAGAAATGTTTTTTGTATATAAGGCACCCAGTTTATGATATCTTGTAATAGCAGCCCAAAAGGACTAAGACACCATGTTTTGCAATGCTGTGTTAATTGATCACATTGAGATGGTGGGAGGCCATGCTGGATAGTGGTTAAGAGGCTCACTAGAGTCCAGTGGTTGTTTCTAAGTACTGGTTTCACTACACACAACTATGTTACTCTCAATAAGTTATTTAACCCTGTTTCAATTTCCTCATCTGTAACCTGGTGATGGCTTTCAGTACATACTTGGATTTTCTTTTGTGTGTGAGGATTAAAGGAAAGAAATGTAAAGTGCTGAGTAGAGTGGCACATAGTAAATGCTTAATAAATATTAGGTAATAATTATCACTCTACTTGTTATGATGTCATCCCTCATAAAGAAACTGATTTCATTACAATAATGGATTTAGAATCTAATGACTTTTCATCAGTGTGGAATAGATTTCTTCTTAATTTATGACTGAACACAAGGTTCCAAGTATGCCAGAACCTCACATTACCCTATAGATCCAGATCTGAAGAGCAGGAAAACACCCCTATGTGATGCTTGGGTGTGGCAGTTCTGCTGTTATAGGAGCACCCAGTTCATTACAAGTTTGAACAACATGTTCCTCGCTCTGGGCAGAAAACACTAAGCCAGGAAATGTCTGTTTTGTAAGAAGACAATTCAGACTTGTTTTTCAGAGCCTTCCATAATCTCAGACTTCTCAGCTGTAGAAGCAATAGCAGCAGAAGGAATTATTGAACGTGGCATCTACATATGGTGAGAGAATAAAAAGGGAAAAAGAAAACCCAGCAGTTTGCAATCTCGGGGTGTGTAAATGGAAACCTGGTAGGAAAAGGGAACAGAAAAGATATGAAAACCAATGCAAATGAATATAAAGCATGTATTCCTAGCTATATGGAAACATAGAAATAACTTTAAAAGAGTATCTCATTTGAACAAATGCCTGGCGCCTCCTTGACCGTCTCCCATAGTAGGGCATTCCATGTCTTTTTAAGCATCTCACTCCATCTCTAGGGACTAGCTGGTAATAGGAGAAAAAAATAGTTTCTTTATTCTAACCCTAGTTGGGATCCTGGCTCCATCACTTAACAGTTTTGAACTTTGGAGGTAAAATAAAAACAATGTGTCAATGGACATCATAATAGTACCAACTTCATGGCGTTGTCGTAGGGATTAAATGAGATCATACATATAATTCTATAACACAATGCTTGGTTCATAACTAACAGAAATTGAACTAATTAAGTATTCAATTGGCTTTATTATGATTATTGAGCAGGACTGTCTGCATTCTAATCCTGGCTCCAACATCCTAATCTGGAACAAGTGACTTTATTTCTCAGTACTTTATTGCCTACTCTATCAAATGGGGATTCTAGTAGGGTCTGTCTCATGAGGTTGATGAGAGAATTAGACAAGCTGATAAAGGTAAAGCTCTTAGAATAGAGCCTTGCATTTAGTGGGGGTCCATTAAGTGTTAGTCATTGTTGATGAAAGGCTTCTTCCTGACCAATTGCTCCTTTTATCAGTCTTCTTGCTCAGTGAGTGCTCTTCCCAAGCAGTGCCCCGTGCCCTTTCTAGCTCTCTCTCTTTTGGAGGAATGTAATTGAAGCCAAGATAGTGGGTTTAATCTTCCAGGGGCCATGAAGGATCCCTTTGCTCATGTGAGAGTGGATGAGATTAAATCTATTTCCAGGGTCAGCTAGAGGAACAAGCCACAAAGGTGGCCCAAGGGAAAGGTAGGTCAGTAGATTCAGTGTGGAATAGAAAGAACATGAAGTACTCTGAGAAGTGGAAGCCCGGCATAGGGATGAGACAATGTGGTTTGTTTGGGAGCCTGACAACGTGGCAGATAATGCAAATGGCTCTGACATGGGGAGCTTACTGTGCCAGGGGCCGCTTGCCTTTCATAAGTGTGAAATCCACTTAGGTAACCTTTGGTACATACCCTTCTGAATCCACAGCTTGTTCTTTACAAGTTTTTGGCAAAAAGTAGTGTTCACTGGTCACACCCATTCTATTCTATATTTATTCTCAGTGTACAAGACTAATGAGATAATCATGCCCCGGGGCTTAACTGGTTGAAATCTGTAAATCTCCTAAAAGTGTAATTACCTATTCATAATCCTTCTTTCCCATATTGCGTAAATCTCATTAGTACATTTTTTTTTATTATTCATGTTATGGAAAAAATTGCTTTTTTGCCATTGAAAGAACAGTTGGCAGAGAGAGAGAACCAGGTGTTTTGTTTGAGCTGTTTGGTTTAATCTCTGTGATCAAATTAACCCATTTATGCTGGAATTTGCAAATTTTTTTGTGTGTGAAAAATCAGACCTTGGCGATGACCTTGAGCAGTAGGATATAAGTAACTCCCACAAGCTTAGCGTTGCAATAATGGAACACTAGACATAAATGGGTTAAGGAGTGCACCCCACCCCCCAAGTGTAGGAGACTCCTTTAGTAGCCAGTCTGTTCAGTGTTTTGTTTTTAGAGCAAGGACCCTCTCTCTAAAGGCCTGCAGGCACTGGTGTGAAATTATAATAACATTGCAAAACAAGGACTTTGCTGCTCTTAAAACTTATTTCGGAATGGTTCCTGGAAAGACATGGACTCATTCCCATCATAGCAATGGGAACCCCACAGGGAACAAAATTAACTCTGATGAAGCCTCTACAGAAAATCTCGTGGCCCTTTGCCTGACATGTTTGTCTTGAGTGGGCAAGTAATTGCATACATTTTATACATTTGTACACAAAGAATCACAGATGATTGGGGATTATAGAAAATATGTTTTATTTCTAGAATGTACTTGATTGATTTTTTTTCTAGGCAGAGATGACATGAGCGTTAATGAGACTTTCATGATATTCCCAGTTCATTTAATCAGTTGTTTGATTCATGACACATGGTACAGATTTATAACATATGAAATGATTCTGTAATTTTCTTTGATGTTTCCAAATTACTTGTGTGTGTGGTCGGGGGACGACAGGGGGTACTGTCTAATACCAAATAAAATTGCTTGAAACAGTGGCCCCAAACTACCATCTGGGATGAGGAAGGGCCATGTTTACCTATTCTGTGTGTGTGTGTGTTTGTGGCTACATTTGACCCCATGGTCCTTCCTACAAATCTTCCATTTAAGGTAGTATAGTCAAAGAGTTCTGCTGGCAAAGCAGAAGATCAGAACTCTCCTGTCACTGTCTCTGACCAGTATGGTAAGATATTTGGGCCATTTAACTTCTTTGGGTCTCAGAACAGAGGGGGATAGGCTATACAACCTCTGAATTATACCTTGTCTACCTGTGGACTGCAGCAAACTTTAGTGTCAGCCTGGAGAGGACTCCTGGGGCCATTACCTGTTTGGCCAAGCAGTCAGTGGGGTAGAGAAGCAAGACAGTGGGGAGGGGAATTTCCCAAAGGGTGAGAAGAAGAAGAGCTGGGATATGGAGCTAGGGTTAGGGCTTTGCTCTCTGAACATCCTCCCCTCTCCATTCTAAGGAAGAGAACTAAGACTAGAGAAGATGCCCTAATCGCTCCCTCCTCTATCTCATCTCAGCAACTCCAAGAAGGAGGACCAAAACTTCTTCTTCTTTTTTTTTCTTTTTGAGAAAAAATCCTGCTCTGTCACCCAGGCTAGAGTACAGTGTCACGATCTTGGCTCACTGCAACCACTGCCTCCTGGGTTCAAGCGATTCTTCTGCCTCAGCCTCCCAAGTAGCTGGGATTACAGCCGCACGCCACTGCCACACCTAGCTAATTTTTGTATTCTTAGTAGAGACGGGGTTTCGCCATGTTAGCCAGGCTGGTCTCAAACTCCTGACCTCAAATGATTCGCCCTCCTTTGCCTCCCAAAGTGCTGGGATTACAGGTGTGAGTTACCACGCCGGGCCGAGGACAAAAGACTTACATAATTCCCTGTAGGAATCACTCTTTAAGGGTGTCACTCTAAGGGTTTTTCATGGTGAAGAACCAAATCTGTTTAGATTAAGTCTGAGTCTGCATTTTTTTCTTCATGTCATCTCTTAATATTTCAGACATATAGATAAAAATTAGTTTCTCAAACTTCCAAAATCTCCAAGTTTCCGAAATCCTGGAGTCTTGAAATCTAAATATTTGGATGAAAACTTAAAATTGCACTTTTCATTTGACTTCTTAGGTTTATAGACAGGACCTCTTTAGACCCAGACTTCATTTAGCCATGCATTAGTAGTGTTTAAGAAGTCTTAGGTGATCTCCAAAGAAACCTTTCCCTCATAACACTGTATATTTATGTATCTGAATGAGATTTAGACTTTCTACCTTAATATACTATAACTACTGAATTAAATGTGCTGATCTCCTTAAAAGACAGGCAGAAGGCTTCTATATTTTCCATTCCTTTAATCCTTTTCCATTCCTTTTAAACCTTTAAACCTATTGTCTCTGTAGGTAGCCCTCTTGGGTAAATTATTTATTCAACAGCTCTAGGGCACGTATTTCCCATGTGCTATGGACCACAATAGAATTCAGGAAACACGTATGTGTCCTTGTTTTTTTTTTTTTTTTTTTTAATTTTATTTATTTATTTATTATCAGTGGAAGCACAGTTTGCTGTCTCTACAACTTTCAAATTGGACACTATGAGCAGCTTCATCCAGCTTCTTGCCTGGAGATTTTTTCAATTATAGGTCTTGCATCTGACCCATATCCACCACAGACTCTAAAGAGATACAGACGAGGCTCCCCAAGTGGTTCTCTTAAAGTGTCTCTCACTTGGCATGAAGTAAGGAGGGAGTAGCCCTCAACTTTTCCATTGCAAAGTAGGGGTAAGTGAAGAGTGAAATGCACAGAATTCTAGCAAATTCCTCCAAAGAAATTGTCTTTCCTTGCCTCTGTAACCTCTTTTACGCTCTTAAGGTTTGTGTTGGGCTAAGATTGCAAAACCAGCTTTTGCCCATCTCCTATGGAAGTGCTATATAGCTGGTGTGACACCTTGATTTGTGCATATACTTCATCAGCTTCCCTGAATGTCCATGATCTTCTTAAGAGTAGAGGCTTTGTTATGGACATCTGTACTTCTTATAATACCTAATGCAGTGTCCCATATAATAGGTGCTCAATGTATATTGGAGAATGAGTGAGTGAATGAAGGTAAGCTTCCTGCCTGTGTGAAGGAGAATGACTAGCTCCTGTTTAACTGTGTAACTGTGCACACTTTCAAGTTGCCCTCTTGCATTCTACTTCTCATGTAAGTACTGTTATTAAACTTCTAAATACTTAACAGAAAGCTTTTTTTTTTTTTTTTTTTTTTTTGGCAGTGAACGAACTCCTTTTGTCTTCTGTCCCGTGAATATCCTAACCACTTTGTCACTTTGATCTAGGGGGCATTTCATCCTCAGAAATGCAAAGGAGTTGGCGACTGCACAAAATGTGTTCTATTTCCTATTGCCGTAAAAATCCATTGCTCTTGAGCCTTTGCCCGCCCCCTTTCATGGTAATGTGTAAGCCACTAAATTGCAGTTACTGGCTGTGGCCAGGGCCATCGAAAAATCGTGAATGCCATGTAGATTTGAGGCTTGCTCCACTAAAGAGTCCACAATGGCTTTACTGTAACTGGGTTAACTAGAACTTGGCAAACACCTATCCAAGGAGGGTGATACCAAGTCCCCTCCCCACTTCCAGGATGCTGGCCTGATCTTCTTGTATTTGTGCAACTGGCCCATCCAGAGACCCACTGAAGCTGGGAGGAGGGCCCTGGTGAGGGCGACTCTCTCTGGGTCAAGTTGTCCTTTTGCAGCTCTCTTTTCACACAGCTTCTCTTCCTGAAATGTGAAGTAGGTTAGAGGATAGCTTGTTTTATTTTGCTATTTGAAATACAGCATTTGGGGTCATGCTCTGAATAATCTGTGCTTGTTAGAAATGACTGTCATCCTCTTGAAGCAATAACAGAGAACTACATTTAAATTAAATTCAGACAAGCAGGAGCCTCTCCACAAAATCAATGGAGCCAGGCATTTTTCAAAGAGATATTTTGATTTTTTTTTTTTAATCTCTAATATTCCAGGGCATAAATCAGAAAAGATATCCCAGAATCGAAAAGGAGCTGGGCCATTGTTCATAATGCCTTAAAAGTATTTGATAATATGTTTGGGGTGGGAGTGAAAAGGTAAGATAAAATATTGTATGCAATCATCTTTAATATCACTTATTTTTATATTTGGCAAACTTTATTCTTTCTCAATTTCCTTGTGTAAAATTTCAAGTATTGATTTTTTGAAAGATAGCTTCATTCATTTATTAAATTTATTAAATCTGTAAGACCTCAAGAGACTAAAGCCCTGTCAAATATAGTTTTCAAAATGTTAATTTGCATAAATGTATTCATACACACACACCAAATGTAGCATAAAACAGTAGTGACCAGCAATGTGGTGGCCTCATGTTCCAGGTAGAAGACTTGTTACATCAATGCAAAATAAACTATCTACTTTTAAAATATGTTTTCTTCATAGTGTCCAAATTAAACCCTACTTCCGTACTCAAATAATCCCACCTTTATTTTAATGCATCAAAGCAGTCATCCTCTCCAGTTCTTCAACACAAAAACACTCTCTTCTTTTCTCATACTAGACACATAAATATCTGGAGCTGCCAAAGTTCGTCTTTTAAAGTCAAGAAGGAAAGTTTCATCAGTTATTTCAATAATTTGCCTCGCAGTTGCTCTGCTTCAATGCAGGATTAGTTCTGTCTAATAAAGCTAATGAGCAGGTTAATTATGAATACACACTGAAAAATTAAAATCCTCACATTCATTCACTTCGTCTATATGATGGGCGTTATCACTGCTGTAGATACATGGGTTTCCTTGCTATAGTTTCTGCTTTCAAAACAAATAGATCCTTCATTTTAGTCAGTATGGTTATGCTGAGCAAAGTCATTCTACCTGGTTTTTACCTTCCCCATAGTGGAGAAAGTATCTTTTTTTGTGTGCTTGCTGATCATATGGCAGGAGTCTTTCTGTGTAGTTTTGTGCATTGCTGTCACGTAAGCCCATCCTGCACCCCTTAGCTATTCATTTTATGGCCACAGAAGAACACATCTCATTTTTATCAGATTACCCTTCTTTCTCTTCCTTCTTTCTGTGCTCCTCCAGTCACTCTAACCTTGGGAACAGAGAACCCTGAACTCAAAAAAACCCATCTCTGATTGATGAGGCCCCTGCTATTGAGAACCCTGACCTCAGAGAAACCCATGTATAATTGATGAGGCAACTGCTATTGATTTATGACTCTGATATTTGCTTTTAGGTTCCTAAATTTAGGGAAAATTTTCTTTTGAATATTGCATAATTTGTTCAATAAAATACTATTTTTGTGGCATGTACAAATTTAATTTAACTCCAGTCCTCAAGGTCAGAGTGACTCTAAGTCATGGCCCTAAGTCAAGGGCCATGTCTCTAGCAACTTATACATTGCTCCTTCAGGCTCTGAAGCATGTGTGAGTAAAGGACCTTTTCCACAACAGAAGATGATATATACTAGTATTTTCCTCTCAGTTCAAACACCAAATTCTTCTGGAATTCTTTTTTTTTTTTTTTTTTTTTTTGAGACGGAGTTTTGCTCTTGTTGCCCAGGCTAGAGTGCAATGGCGCAACCTTGGCTCACTACAACCTCTGCCTCCCGGGTTTAAGTGATTATCTGGCCTCAGCTTCCCGAGTAGGTGGGATTACAGGCATGTGCCACCACACCTGGCTAATTTTGTATTTTTAGTAGAGATGGGGTTTCTCCATGTTGGTCAGGCTGGTCTCAAATTCCTGACCTCAGGCGATCTGCCCTCCTTGGCCTCCCAAAGTGCTGGGATTACAGGCATGAGCCACCATGCCCAGCCACCTGATTCTTTTCCTATGCCAAGGTTCGCCATCTTCTACCAACATCAGCTTTACCTCTGGGGCTCCTTCTGTCTTTGCTAAAGTGTCCACTATTAATACTTCTCAAACTTTACTATTTAGAGTCTGTAAGGTTAACTTCCTGAACCCTATCCTCCCCCATATATAGCCTTCCTGGATCCATCTCCAGAAATTCTGATTGACTTAGTTGGTCTCATATGACACTTGGGCACCACTTCACAGATGGGATTCTAAAGGGGTTCGTCACACTTTGACGAACACTGGTCCTGCTAGCCTGCTAGTTTCTGTCCGCATTTCTGTAACCAATGCCGTATTAGTGGCCTTAGTATGGGTCAAAGACACTTGTCGCTTCAGCAAGAGTATGAATGGGGAAGAGAGGGTGGATGTGGGAGGGTAATTAAAAGATAGATGCTTATATTTTCTGACAAACATTTGGATTCTGCAGAAGTCTCCCATGTTACCATGTTTCAGAAGATGAGTAAGTTGTTCCTTTCTCCCAAAAAGACAAACTGTGATGAGGCTGATTAGCTCATTCTAGAATCATAATTACATATGTGTCCCATCCCCCACACTTTTAGTATTTTATCCAGGTTGGCTGTAGCACGGTCAAGGAGGTTGTGATCTGTGGACCCATCTGAATACCATTTGCTGCCAAAATATCTCAACCTTGACCTCAAAGAACCCCCCTTCTGATTGATGAGGCCACAGTTATTGAATTACTACTCTGATATTTGCTCTTAGGTTCCTAAATTTAGGGAACACTTCTCTTTTGAATACTGTAAAATTTATTGAATAAAATACTATTTTGTGGCATGTTCAAATTTAATCCGACAAAATAATTAAAATATAGTCATTACTTCTATGTCATAATAGTGGAAAGTTCTAATAACCATTTACTCAGATAACGCTAAATTTATACTGTTATAAACTTTGGAAAAGGCAAGTGGATCAGGAACTCAGTTTATATCAGGGATTCTTGAGTTTGGAATGGTAATCTGTCTGGGTTTTGCCTGTACCTGTAGGTGTGGGTTATGTTTGTGAGGAAAACTTTGAGCTCAGGGAGCAGTCTGACAGCCAGACCAGAAGGGTTAGGCACCAAGAAAATGGAGTCAGTTCAAAAGTCCAGGCTCTTTGACCTGCCCACTCAGGTGAATAGATAGAGGGGTGGGGAGGTGGGTATTTTGGCACTACTCTAAACAGGTGAGAAAGATGTCCAACCTCGCAGGGAAACATGGTAGTTATGCACCATCATGACAATTCCACTGCCAGTCAGTGTCAAATTGGTCAGCACGGCAGCATCTTGACAATAGGTATGGGACATGAGCTGAATGATAGGGATTTAGTTAGTATGACTCCAGCCTTTGAAAGGGTTAAAAAAATTAAGGAAGGATTCCATATTTTAAAATACTGTATGAAAGAAATGAAAGTGAGATTGTCCTTCATGCAATATTTTTGGAAATATTGGAAAATATTCTTCATGGGATCCTTCTTCTCTGACCATGCCTGACGAACTAGTTGTCAGGGTGCAAGATGTGAATTGGGTACAAGACAAAAGCTTGTGAACCAAATATAGGACATAAATGTCACAGTAGGGCTATTCAGAAGGCTAAATTAGTGTTGATTTTTATGTCACTGCATTAGAACTCTTTGTATTCCATTAAATATAGGTTGGTTCAGCCATGCATAAATGCTCATGCCTATAATCCCAGCACTCTGGGAAGCTGAGGTGGAGGATTGCTTGAGCCCAGGAGTTCAAGACCAGCCTGGGCAACACAGTAAGATGCTGTCTCTATTTTAAAAAAGATAAATTGGTTATCTTTTCTGACTTAAAACCTTTCATGACTTCCCATTGCAAACTTCTCTGCGATCTGGCCCTAACAACCATCTGACCTCAGCCGCTTCCACTTACTTCAGCTAAGGTGGCTTTTTCTCTTTTCATTAAACGTACTGAGCTCCTCCCAGTCCCATGGCCTTGCACTTGCAGATGCCTCTGCCTTTTCTAGACCTCCGATACACTCTCTCCTTCTTGACATTCAAGTACTGGCTCAAATACCTTTTTCTCCAAGAGGCTTTCTTTGACTACCCATTCTTAAGTGGTATTTATCTTCCAGTTAGTCTCCGCATTATCAGTCTCTTCTTATTTCCCATATATAGCATGTAACACTTCTCACACATTTCACAACATATACTTACATTCATTTTATGTCTTAATTTTCTCTCTTGGCCCCTTGACTGTAAACTCCATGAGTATAGATGAGTTTTTGTTTATTTATTGTTGTTATTGTTGTTCATTGCGGTGTTCTTACAGCACAAACAATGCCTTGAACTTAGTAGGTATCCAGTATTTATTTTCTGAATGACTGATTGGTTGAAAGTCTTCCAAACTCTAGTAGGGGAGAGCTGGCTGCAAAAGATGTGTGGGGATAGAAAAAAAGGAAGTAAGTTAAAAAGAAGAAGCTCATTAAAATATCAGTATTTCAGAATTCTAGGCTATAAAGTGTATGTGTTACAAAGGATCTACTTTGCAGGATTACGCTGCATGACGATTCAAAAATAAGTACTTTGTAAATTCAAATTTTGTGAGTTAAGATTATGAGAACCTGATATTCCAAAAAGGTGATGCAGGAGAGAAGAAGAAGAAGAAGAAAGTTCAGAGGACCACCCAGAAGATGTACAACAACTGATACTAAATGCTAATGATATAAAGAAATTTAGGATTAGCCCAAAGTTGTTCTGATTTAATGCTCATTTCATTATTGAGTACAAAATGCTATATAGCAGATGTTCAACTTCACTTTTATAGAATGTATTAATCTTTTCACCTTGCTTAGAAAAAAGTGCTCAAATTTATTGAGTCAGTGGAGACACTAACTTGCTTTTGGCTAGAGATCATTAGGAGGTCAAAGAAAAGAAAAAATCTAATTTCTTTTTAAATGTTTGATTTGACAATTTTAATTTTCCCTTTCCCTCAATACATTTGTAAGACCAACATTATCATACCATGGAGGTTTCTAACATGAACATTTCCAGCACATTGGATCTTATAAATGACCTCTACTGAGATCATTTATAGGCTTTATTTTCTGTCTATTATTAGGAAAAAATTAGTTATTAATCACTATTAATCATTAAAAAGTCATTAATGGGCTTTATTTTTTGTCTATTACTATAATTTTTATTAATTTTCAATTAAAAACATAGAATTAAAACTTACTACAATGCATCTAAGCCCGTGTGTAATTTCAAATTTAAAAAATTAACAAAAGCTCAAAAAAGGATATGACAGTTTTTTCTTCTGATTCTTCCCTTCTCTCTTAGTTACTTTGATTTACTCTATAATCATAGATGCTTCATGAAAATTTGCTGTTAACAAATTGTGAATAAAAGTGCAGCTTTACTTGGTGTCCTACAGCCCAACACCCTCTGGCTTATTGTAAGAAAGCTTGGCCTTAACAAGATTCCACTTAAGAACACCTAGTTCCTCCCACCCTTGCTATTGTTCTTTATGTTTATCAGTATGTAGACTGAATCATATGTCTGAGCCTGTGTGGTTCTAATGCCTCAGAGTTGTGATCTGATCTGATTCAGTGCTTCCCAAACATCAGGCTGGGGATCAGCACTGGTTCATGACCAAATGAAAATTATAAGAACAGGGAAATGGGTTTTGCATAAAGCTATTTTCCCCCAAATTAAGGAAATCTTCTTTATATAAAGATGATATTATTCCTATTATTTGGTATAGATCAAACTTTTATGAAATGATAATGATAATAGATGGTAGTTTTTTTTAAAAAAAATGTTTTTACTTGGCAACCCAAAATGCTGGCAATCATGAACAACAGTTTCTTCTATTGGAACTGTTTAGGGAACTTACTTTAAAAAACAGAGTAGGGTAATGAACCCATGTGTACTTGACCATTTATGGCCAATCCTATTTTATCTAATTATACCACTACTCTCTCTCTCCTGATTTTTTTTTTAATTTTTATTTTATTTTATTTTTTTTAGCAAATTCATTGTATCTTTTTATCTACAAAATTTTAGAATTTAACTTTAGGAAATAGGGATTCATTTGCTTAAATTTACCCTCAAATTTTAGAGGTTGTAAAATCTCAAATAGAACTGAAACAGGCTCCATCGAGAATATTCAGCTCCTTCACATTACTGGGGAGAAAATGGAAACCAAAGAAAGGGAAGCATCTTACCACTAGAACTGGTGGCACAGATATGTCAGCCCTGAAATTTTTATTCTAAGTTTGATCACTGTTCATGGTATCATATAAAGAAAACTAAACATATGACGTAGAGAACCCCCATGTAGAGAAGCCTCATTTACAAAATTCAATTCAAAATGGATCAGAGTCCTAAATGTAAGAGCTAGAACTATAAAAGTGTTAAGAAAAAAACATAGATGTAAATCTTTATGACTTTGGGTTAGGCAATAATTTCTTTAATATAATGCCAAAAGTACAAGCAATCAAAGAACAAATAGATAAATTCAACTTCATTGAAATTAAAAACTTACTGCCTCAAAGGATATGATCTAGAAAGTCAAAGGAGGACTTATGGAATATGAGAAGATATTCACAAAGTATATATTTCATAAAGATCTAGTATCCAGATTATATAAAGAAGTATTATAACTCAGCAATAAAAAGACAACCCAACTAAAAAATGGGCAAAGGATTTGAACAGACATTTCTTTAAAGAAGATGGAGAAATTGTCAATAAACATATGAAAAGATGTTCACTGTTATTGGCCATCAGGGAGGTGCAAATCAAAACCACAATGAGATATCACTTAACACCCACTAGGATAGTTATAATAAAAAAGACAGATAAGAGAGTGCTAGCAATGATATGGAAAAATTGGAAGCCTAAGGCATTGCTGGTGAGAACATAAATGGTACAGGCACTTTGAAAAACAGTTTGGCGGTTCCTCAAAAGCTTAAACATAAAGTTACCATATGATGTAGTTAATCCTACTCCTAGGGATAAATCCTAGAGAAGGGAAGCATATGTTCACACAAAAACTTGTAAAAGAATGTTCATTGCAACATTATTCATAACTGCCAAAAGGTAGAAAACACCCAAATGCCCATCAACTGATGAATGGATAAACAAAGTGTGGTATATCCATACAATAGAATATTACTAAGCCATAAAAGGAATGAAATACTGACTCATGCACAAGATGGATGACTCTTAAAAACCTTATGCTAAGTGAATGAAGCTGGACACAAAAGGCAGCATATTACATTACTTCATTTTTATGAAATGTTTAGAATAGGTAAATCCATAGATACAGAAAATAGATTAGTGATTGTCAGAGGCCATGGGAAAGGGAATGGGATTAACTGCTAATAGGCATGGGTTTTTTTTTTTTTTTGTGGGGCGTTGGAGTGATAAAGATATTCTGGAATTGTAGTGGTGATGGTTGCACAACTTTGTGAATATACTAAAAACCAATGAATTGTATACTTTAAAAATGTTGATTTTATGCTATTTTATGGTGTATCATCTTATGACACACAATAAAAGTATAACATTGGTTTTTATCAATAAATTTTATACTTTAAATGTATCAATGTTGTGGTATATGATCAGCTAGACCTACATCAATTTATAATAAGACATACAGAGATGAGCATACTTCTATCCCCCAAGGTTGTGTCTTCATTTTAGTAATGTTCTTCCTTTTTCTACCTTTTCACTACGCTTTTCATAAAGGGAGACTCTATAGTGCTAAACTAAAGTCTTAGGAGAACAAAATTTTAAGCAGCAAGAATAACATTTAAGTTCTTAAAAAACTGTCTTTTTCATTTATAGTAATCTTAGATTTACAGAAAGTTTGCAAAGGTAGTACAAAGAAATCCTATATTTCCTTCACCCATTTTCCTCTAATGTCAGCATCTTATATAACCATGGGACCAAAAATAAGAAATTAATATTGGTATGTTCTTATTAAATAAACTCCAACCTTTATTAAGAATGTATCAATTTTTCCATGAGTGTCCTTTTTCAGTACCCAGAGTCGATCCAGGATACCACGTTGCATTTAGTTGTCACATTTTTATAGTATCCCCTGGTCTGTGACAGTTTCTCATTCTTTTCTTGCTTTCTGTGACCTGTATAATTCTGAAGAGAGAAGTGCAGTTATTTTATAGAATATCTTTCAATATGGGTTTTTCTGATGCTTTTCTCGTGATTATATTGGGGTGATGAGTATGAGGGGCACATACCACAGAGGTAATATGCCTTTCTCAGCATGTCATATTAGTGTGTACATGGTATCAAGGTGAATGCTTATTGCTGATGTTAATCTTGTTCACTCGCTTTAGCTAGTGTTTTCTGGGTTTCTCCAATATAAGTTTATGTTTTTTCCCTTTTTGTACTCAGTAAGCTAGTCACCAAATCCAGCTCACCCTTAAAGCAGGGGGTGGTTAATTGTCCCTGCTGGAAAGGCATGTTGTAGTATCTACATATATTATTTAGAATTTTTCCTCATGTAAGATTTGTCTTTTGTCATCCATGTATTTATTCACTCATTTATTTATATCAGTATGGACTCATGTATATTTATTTTATACTTTGTGCTATAATCTAATTCTGTGTTTTATATTTTGTTGTCCAAAGCGTTCCAGCTTTGGCCATTGTGGCTCTTTCAGGTTCCTTTTATATAAACTATCCTTTTAAAAAATATTTTTATTTTTAAATATTTTTAGCACTTCCTTACTTTCTGACACTACAGAATGCTCCTAGGCTCATCTTGTATACCCACTATTCCAGACACAGAATCGGCCCCAGTTCCATTGTTAGAGAATGGTGTTAGAAACCAAGATCCAGGTGCTGGGTGTAAAAGCAGCAACGTTTGTATAATGGGAATATGTCAGCTTGAAGGAAAGGAAGGCATCAGCTGTGTAGTGGAAGAAAGAGGAAGGAACTAAGGGAGTAGGTTAGGTGGCAACTGAGGATTGAATGAGGCGCCAAAGCTGGAGCTGAAATATGGCACTACTGGGTTGCCCGTGTGGAACGCTGTACTTAAATGTTCATGGCAGCACAACACGGACAGTTTAAATTGAGGATGAGACACTGGGGTGAATATATCACAAGCCAGCTTTGAAATTGAATACAACATGCAATTTAACTAGAAAAAGTCAAACCTGACCTTTCAGACCCGCTTTTATTTGGATTCTCACAACTGAGTATTGTTTGATCCTGCTATCTTTTCACTGGGTTTTTTTTTCTTTGGATGAAGACATCTCAAGTAGGCACTTAAAATGTAAATAAAGGTAATAATGATAATGATAACCAGGGAGTGCTATTATTAGTGATTCTGAAGCTCCTGTTTGTGTTTATTACGAGTTTTAAGTTTTGTCCCAGGCAGAGAAAAATTGGATGCCAGGCATGAGAATAGCTGTGGTGGGGAGATTGGAAGGGGAGGACGGTGTTGAAGTCACGGTACAGCAGGCAGAGAAAGCAATGCAATTCTGTTTTCTCTAAACCTCAAGTGCAGAGGCTGCTTATGCGGGAGACTGTAAAAGGGAAGTCTGCTTAATAGGAGAGCAAGGAGGTGGACAATCTTTGCTATACTTATATTAACATATGTGTACCTCACAAAATACATTTTGAAAGTGCTGGCAGACATTTTTTTTTTTTAGAATAAAAGCTGGAGAGTGCAGTTTTTTTTTTTTTTTTAGCAGCTGAAGATTTTGAACTGTGCTGTAGATTAGCTAGACATTACAAAAAGCCCTTTCTGAGTCAGCTAAACAGTGAAATGAAGTTCCTCAAAGTTGGTTTAGCACTGGTGAGTAGCATACTAACTCAGGAGTGGTGGATTCAGTCAATTTAGAGGATAGGACAAATGTTTTGATTCCACCTTCGAAGTTACCTGGGGAACCTAAGAACTTGCTGTAATTAACAATACATTTTTGTACTTAGAGAATCTCAGAAACCTTTTTTTCTGGAGGAAAAAGTTGGCATAGTTTGACTTAAACAAAAGTAAGTGGGATATTCCATGTGATCCATTAAACTTTATTTTTCTGCTTACCTCTCTCAGGGACAGCAGGCTATGTCACCCTAGCCCAGGGCTGGGATGTATGCTGCCTCTACTATAAACTTGCTGTATGGATGTCTGCTTACTATGCTTCTTATGAGCTAAATTGTTTGCCCCCAGAATCCCCCCAAATGTATGTGTTGAAATCCTAACCCCTAGTACCTAAGAATTTAACTGTATTTTGAGACAGCATCATTAAAGAGGTAATTTAATTAAAATGAGGTCATTAGGTAGGCCCTAATCCCATCTGACTGTTGTGCTTATAAGAAAAATACATTGGGACACAGGTACATACAGAGGGAAGACGATGTGAAAAGACATGGGGAGAAGACAGCCATTTACAAACCAAGGAGGCAGGCCTGGAATGGATCTTTCCCTCATAGCCCTCAGAAAGAGGCAATCTTGCTGACCCCTTGACCTCAGACTTCAAGCCTTCAGAACTGTGATAAGATAAATATCTGTTGTTTTTTTTAAGTCACCCAGTCTCTTGTGCTTTGTTATGACATACCAAGTGCTATGTGAAAAAATCACAGGAATCCTTTGCGAGAAAGAGAAAACTAATATTTGTTGAGAGTCAACATATAGAGAAACATAAATTTCTTTTATAACGTTAATCCTCACACGTACCCATGAAACAGGCATTATCTTCATTATATTGATGAAAAACAGACAATTGGAGAGATTGGGTAATTTGTGTAAAACCAAAGAGCTGGTGGTGAGTAGATTTAAACTTGGGTCTCAACCTCTTCTAGCCCTTGCCATGTTTACTCTGTCACAGGAAAATAAAGTACAACAAGCAACCCGAGCTCAACTCTTGCACTCCTACAGTGACTTTAATAAGGATATTCTTGCTTATTTAGGAGTCAGATAAAGCCCAAAGAAACTTTGATCTGGAAATAGTTGAAACATCTCCATGAGAGGAACCCCCTGGGTGACAAACCCTCTTAATAATCCATGAGTTACTTTGGTCTCTCACTAGATGATGCTAGTGCCTGTTTCTATGTCATAAGACAGTATGGTGCTAGGATTTCAAACCAACATTTTTGGTGCTCTGTCCATTACCTAATTTGGCTTATAATTTATTTCTTATGGTTGTTCATGTTTCTCTACCTATAATTAAGAAGGGAGTCCTTAAAAGCACCAAAATGAAGGTGTCATCCACCATATTGACATGGCAGGAAATATACACAATGACTATAGTGTGAATGATATTTTATCCAATGAGCATTAGATCCTTTTTACTCATGGAGAGGTATTTAATATACTAATTTGTGGTTGAACTCAGAGAGAACAAAAGGAGTTAAAATTATTATATCTTTAGTTCTAGTGATTGATTCTCTCTGGGGAGAAGCATATAACTGCTCTCTGCCCTAGTTTTCTCATTTGTAAAACAGAAATAAAATGTGGGACACTTTGCTTCAAGGAGCACTCAGAAGATGAATGGGGTAGTGTCTCTTAAAATACTCCGTGGTTGTTGGAGAAATAGAGTTATATCCTTTTTGTAAATAGCACAAGAATGATGAGGCCCACAACTTGACTTTGACCCATCAATGCTTATTTGAATCTTCAAACCCCACGTGACCACAGATTGCCCTGAAGGCCTTTTACTGCTATTTTTTGCCCAGTGAAACAAAAGGTCATCCATATGATGGAAACTACCATTTGCAGGATCGATTAACGGGTGTGTTTCAGTTTTGCAGTGGAGAAATTTGTCCTGCCTTCCAGAAGTCATTTTATCTCTATTTTTCTCCAAGTTCAAGTGCTTTGGTAGGATACCATTTGTGGCAAGGTTTCTAGATAGTCTCTTTAGTCACAGTCAATAGAGAAGGTTTCCACTGTACTCTCTTTTCAACTTTTTTTCTAGATATATTTAGAAAAGCACACTAGAAGGTACATTGGGGATAAAAGGCCATGGATATTTCAGATTAAAATCAGAGTTTGGAGGTGTGACATGCACTATGGACTAAATTACGTTCTCCTCAAATCTTTACGTTAAAGTCCTAACCCCCAGTGTAACTGTATTTAGAGATAGGGCCGATAAGGGGGTAATTAAGGTTAAATGAGGTCATGATACAATAGAATTAGTGTCCTTATAAGAAGACACACCGAAGAGCTCTCTCTCTCCTCCCACATCATGAGAACATGGCAAGATGTTCCCCCACCCCTGCCTACAAGCCAGGAACAGGGGCCTCACTGGAAACTGACCATGCTGCCACCCTCATCTGAGACTTCTGAGAGCCTCGAGAGAAAATAAGTGTCTGCTGTCTAAGACAACTAGTCTATGGTATTTCATTATGGTAGCCAGAGCATAGTAATACAAAATACCTCATAACTGTATGAAAGAGGTTGGCACACTTTTGTTCTGAAGGGTCATATATTAAATATTTTAGGATTCGTGGGTTGTACAGCCTCTATTACATTTGCTCAGCTCTGAGATTCTGGCACAAAAGAAGCCATAAAAATGAATGTAGTATGTAGAAAATGAATGTAGAAAAATGAATGAGGCCAGGTTCCAAAAAACTTTGTTTATGAAAACAGACAGCGGGCCATATTTGGTCGCAAGCTATGTAGTTTGCTGGCTCTTATTCTAAGAAAACAGAAAAATAACTTAAAGTAGAAATATGCTGTTTTTTTTTTTTTTTCTCAAAGGAAGAGTTCCATTATTATTAATAACAAAAAAAGACAATCAGTTGTCTTTACCACTTTAAAAAATGTTGTAATGTGTGATTCCCATTAGTAATAATAATATAGCTGTTTTCAGGCTAGAGGCACATGAATGGTTATTTCTAAAGCTAAGCCACGTAAATTTTGAATCTCTTAATTTAAAATTTTTCCTAATCCAATGAAAATAATTTCTTTGGTGCTTTATTTTTTCCTGTATGAAATATTCAGACAGAAAATTACACACAAACACACAAGTAAGCTGTCTTTCTTTGTTATACATAGCAAGTTTGTTGCCAAGCGCTTTTGTGTCTTCTTATGTGCCAATTCCAACAGTCACCTTTCATCCCCCTTCTTCCCAGTGTGACCAAGTTCTTAGCTAGGTTTCTTCTTTTCCTATTCATGGACTGTGATTATTTGAAATGTTACCTCGTTGGCCTCCATCACTGTATGATGGCTGCCAAAGTATTCTACTTGATTGTTCATCAGTGACTACAACCATTGTTTACGGGGTGCTTATTATGTCCCAGGAATGAGGCCAACTATTTTCAAAATATAATCTCATTTAATTATTGTAACATTTCTATAAGATAGGTATTATTATGTCCATTTTGTAGATGAAGACATTGAAGTACAGGGTAGTTAAGTAAAGGGACCATAACTGAATAATCAGCAAGTAAGTAGCGGAACTTGGTTTGGAACCCAAAGTGTCTGTATTCAGAACCTGTGTTTTTATTCATTTTTCTTTGGACTCTCTGTAATGCATACTTTCAAAGTGCGCTTTTTCTTTTCTTATATCCTCATAATCCAAAAATTAGAAGACACATGGAACTCCCACTCCTCCAAAAAAGCTGCGAGCACTGGAGATAGGATGCATTAAGTATTATCTTAATAAAGAGAATCTAGGTAATTTAAAAATACATCGCAGAAACTATTTTCTTGTAAAACATGGCTTTTCTTTTTTTTTAGACCCTTGCATGTACCATCGTAGCACATTGTTCTCCACTGAGTTAAATATGGGTTACTCACTTCTGTGTCATTGTGTTTTTGTCTATGTCTTTCATTAAGACTTTCAGCCTCTAGACAATAGGGATGGTGTAGCTTTCTCTTAACTATAAGGGAACATGCTACCATCTAAGAAAATGGAAAGAGTGTGGGCCTCTGTGTTAGGCAGAATTTGTGTTAACGTTTGATGTGCTTCACTTGTTACTTAACCTCTTGGGACTTTGATGACTTTGTCTATTAAATGGGTCAATAATGTGTTCACATCAGGGTGACTGAGATGAGAACTAATGTTTATAAAATACATAGCCTTGTGCCTGGCCTATGATAGGTTCTTAATAAATGTTAAAGCTGCCAATGACATTGATCAGATGATGGGTATCTTCAGAATGAATATAAATCAGTTAAGTGAGAGTAGATTATTGTTCTATTTCATGAGAAGTGAGCTAGAGCCATATGTGTGCATTTTTGAGATTAACTGTTTTTGTGTGTTTAGGAAAAATATAGTGTTCTTATTTGGAATAAAAAATGACATTCTGGAAGTCCTTGATATGACAGTGAGTTCTTTCAGAGCATTTTGCTATTAGAGGGAAGAGCTGAGACACATGGCTTAGATTTATCTTTGAAATACACAACTTAACTTTTAAATGAAGGGGAAAAATACTTGGGGCAAAATGTGTTTTTCATTTTTTTTAAAGACTGAACACTATGAACTTCTCTCACTCTTCTGCATATGCACTTGGTAGGTACTTCAGTTAATGGAAAGAGGGTTTTGAGCTCTTTTGAGTATTGAATGGGACGTATTTATACTAAATAAAAACGTATTGTTTGTTGGAATCTCAAGTTTAACTTGTCATCCTACATTTTATCTGGTAACCCTACCCTGAGAGTATGACAAAGACAGATGTCAGGGCAGAGACAAGGCGCCAAGACACATTGTGGTGACAGCAGAAGTAGACACAATTGTGGTGAGAGGGTCTTGAAAATCAGAACTCTGCCTTAGTAAAGGAAAGCTGCTAGATCTCCTGGCTAGAAACCCTAGGATCCTCACATCTAAAACAGAGAGCTGTTGAACTGGAGCACTAGTGCTTAAACTTATGGCCCGAATATCTAACATTTGTCAATGAGACGTCCTTTTCTAACTACATCTTCCATGTTTCCTCCTCAACTTCTTTCTCATTAGAACTCCAACCACTTTTAGTATATTGAGTCACCTAAATAACTAACTGACTCTATGTGTCTTTAACTTCATATCTTCTCTTCTTCCCACTATTGACTTGTCTCTTTCCCTCTTCTCAGAGCAAGACATCTTGAAAGAATAGTCCCCGCTGGTTGTATCTCTTTGTTGTCTCCACCTCTCAGTCCACCGTGGTCTGGTTAAGATTACCAACAGTATCCATCAGTCTACACTGTATGTCCATATGTACCCACTATTTAGCTCTCATTTATAAGAGAGAACATGCAATATTTTTCTTTCTGTTTCTAAGTTGTTTCACTTAAGATAATGGCCTCCAGTTTCATCCATTTTTTTTATATTGCAAAAGACATGATCTCATTTTTATGGCTGAAAAGTATTCCATTGGTGTGACCATGACTCAATGCAAGTCTCAACCTCCAGGGTTCAGGTGATCCTTCCTTCTCAGCCTCCCAGGTAGCTGAGACTTCAGGCACATGGCACTATGCCTGGCTAATTTTTTTGTATTTTTTGTAGAGACAGGGTTTTGCCATGTTGCCCAGGATGGTCTTGAACTCCAGGACTCAAGTGATCCTTCCACCTCGGCTTCCCAAAGTGCTGGGATTACAGTCATCCACTGTGCCTGGCCAACACACACACACACACACACACACACACACACACACACACACACACAAATCATATATATGTGAAATCTCACACACACATATATAAAAATCTTATATATATATGAAATCTCACACACACATATATAAAAATCATATGTATATATGAAATCACACACACACACACTCACACACCATGTTTTCTTTATCCAGTAATTGGTTGCCGGACACTTAGGTTGATTCCATATTTTTGCTATTGTGAATAATGCTGCAATAAACATATGAGTGCAGGTATGTTTTTGGTGTAACATACAGACATAGAGTGTGAACTGATATACACAGGAGACTTGGGAAAGTGGGCGCTGGGATTGAGGTAGACAATGAGAAATTACTTAATGAATATAATGTCCATTATCCAAGTGATAGATACATTAAAAGCCCCAACTTCACCACCACACAATATATCCACATAACAAAATTGCACTTGTACCCCTTAAATGTAGACCAAAAATAAAAGAGTAATAATAACCTCTTGACTGTTAAATCAAACAGATGTTTTAGGATTTCCCATACCTTTTGACCTCTCTGTAGCATTTGGCACTGCTCATGCCCCACTCCCTCCTCCTCTAATCACGTTATACACTCATTTCCTTTGGCTTCTGTGACAGCCCATCAACCTTCACAGACTCCGCTTCCTCTGCAGTTTTTTTATAGGGCAAATTTAGGAGAGTTTTCTCCTAGCTTTCTACTCCATCTGCAAATTACCCTTTTACTGGTTTATACACTGTCATGACTTTATTTGGCATCTGTATGGGAATGAATTACCATTGTATATCTACAGCCAAATCTTTCTTCTGGGCTCCACACTGGTATTTCCAACTATATCATACTTATAGTTGATATTCCATGGGCACCTCATATTCAATATGCCCTAAACAACTGTTGTTCCTATATCAGCAGAGTATAAAAAGAATGCCATGCATTTATTTATTTGTTTATGTTTTTGAGATAAGGTCTTACTTTGCACTCAGGCTGGAGTGCAGTGGTGTGATCATGGCTCAATGTAAGTCTTAACCTCCAGGTCTCAGGTGATCCTTCCTCCTCTGCCTCCCGGGTAGCTGAGGCTTCAGGCACATGCCACTACACCCAGCTAATGTTTTTTGTATTTTTTGTAGAGACAGGGTTTCAGTGTTGTCCAGGCTGGTCTTGAACTCCTGGACTCAAGCAATCCTTCCACCTCGGCCTCCCAAAGTGCTAGGATTATAGGCATGAGCCACTGCATCTGGCGACCATTTATTTTCTTGTGACAACCAAGAAGGTGGTAATGGAAGCAAAATTTAATTCCTTTAAAAAGCCCTATTTCTCAGATAAATGTTTTTAAAATGTAGACAGACATTAATTAGAATCACTTTTTGGAAATATATCTGTCTGGGTTATGGCTGATGCTTTCTAGTATCCTTTCTGTCTGACCATATGACTTTACAAAAGGTATTCCCACAGTCTAAGGTTGTTTACTGATTGTCCCAGAGACAAATCCTGTTGATAATATTCTATGTGCTTTTTTTGGTTGTGCAGAATTTTTGATATACTTCTCTATTTTATCACACCAAGTGTTTATGATAAAGTCATTGTGTGGTTATAATGGTTAGCATAGTTTGTGCTCCTGAGTGTTCCAGAAACCATGTGGTCATGGTGTATTCCTTCCTCATGCACCTTCTGTCAATTACACAAGAAAGATTTATCAGGGACCTCAGTTAAGGCTGCATACACTGGAATACTTACATGCATTGTGGAAGTACCCCAGTTTACCAAGTGCTCTGCCCCTCAGGGATCATCCTGAACACATCTTTTAAAGATAACTACATTTCCCCAGTGATTTACATTGTAATTTCTGGGATGCTTGCCCTCATTAAAAACGTTAGCACTGAAGTATAAATTAAAATCATTCTTTAATGTGAAAAACTCTGCAGTAGTATGTTTATTACAAAAGAAGAGCCTCTGAAAAATTATTTATAAACTATCAAAATCAAGTGAAATACCTTGCTTGATCTTCCTTAATTTCATACACTTCCAAGATAAGAATTTACACTATAAACCAACAGCAAAATAGTATTTATTTTAATTTTCACAGTTTCATTTGTTTGGTTTTGAGAAAGAAAGAGTGGGGTGAAGATCATTAAAAGAGATTGTTTTAGTCAGTTTTGAGTGCTGTAACAAAATACCATAGACTGGGTGGCTTTACAAAGAGCAGACATTCATTTCTCACAGTTCTGGAGACTGAAAGTCTGGGATCAGGGTGCCAGTACTGCCAGGTGCTATCAGGTTAAGGCTGTCTTCCTGGCTTGCAGATGGCTGTCTTCTTGCTATATTCTCATCTGCTGGAGAGAGAGCAACAGCTCTCTGGTCTCTTCTTATAAGGGCACTAATCACATCATGAGGACTGTACCCTCCTGACCGCATCCAAGCCTGTTTTCCTCCTAAAGGCCCCATGTCCTAATACCATTGCAGTGGAGGTTAGAGCTTCATCATATAAATTTGGACGGTTCATAATATTCATGCCGTAACAGGGATAGTCTACCTGCTATGAAACTATTTCCATATCTATAAACTGATAGGAAAAGCCTTCAGTTTTGCGATTAAAATGTATAGAGTAAGCTCTTTTTAGGACAAACATTTAAACTGGGAATCAAGTCTGAATAGGGAATTTGTTGTTGTGTTTGTCTCAAGAAATCCACAGCATTGAATGAGTCAATGCCAGAGAAGTTTCTGTGTTCTTTGGACTACTGTAAACTGGAAAGAAAAAATATATAACCCTTGATAGAAGCTATCTTTTCTAGCATTTTGACTTGAACCTCTCTCATGTCTCTGTATACACTTAACCTGGACACAGAATAAAGTTGAAAAAATTCAGGTAAAGAATTCAGGAGATTGAAATAGGTCAGACTTTCTATTCTTTTAAAATTTTCCTGGTGTTGCTATTTTCTGTAGATTTTTTACCATTCTAGTAGAGTTTAGAATTGTGACATTTAGGAAAAGAACTAATATTCTGGGGTAAACTTTACTCTTATTTTTAGTGAAAAATAAAGCTTCATAAAGACAAGCCATATATATGAATGTCCATTGCAGCATTTTTCATCAGAGCTGAAAACTGGAAATGATCTAAATGACTATCAACTGGTAAATGGATAAATGTAAAATTAAATACTGCTCAACAATATAAAGGAATGAATTACTGACAAGCTGTAACACAGTTTTCTCAGTGAAAGAATCCTAATGCATAAGACTCTGTATGACAGAATTACATGTATATAACATATCCAGAAAAGACAAAGGTATAGAGGCAGAAAGCATGTCAGTGGATGCTGGGGGCCAGGGTGGGAACAAGGATTAACTGCAAATGAGGTGCACAAAGGGACTTTTGGGGGCAATGGAAATGTTCTAAAACTGTATTGTAGTGATGGGTATGTAACTCTATAAATTTTCTAAAAATCATTCAATTGTATACTTGCCATGGGTGAACTTATGCTATATAAATTATACCTCAATAAAGCTATAAAAATAAACTTCTAATAAAGCTTCTTGTTCTTCCTTAATGAAAGACAGATGAAAATGCATATCTTAAGAAACTGTCTTTGTTCTGATCCAGCCTAGTTTTCTCCTCTTTTAAAGAATTATGCTTATCTTAACACTGTGATCTTTTCACAAATCCTTTGGCGTCCATTCAAAAGCATTCCTGTTTTGGAACATATGTGCAGGATGTGCAGGTTCTTTACATAGACAAACGTGTACCGTGGTGATTTGCTGCACCTATCAACCCATCACCTAGGTATTAAGCCCAGCATGCATTAGCTCTTTTCCCTAATGCTCTCCCCACCACGCCCTCCCATGGATAGGCCCCTGTGAGTATTGTTCCCCTCCCTGTGTCCGTGTGTTCTCATTGTTCAACTCCCACTTATAAGTGAGAACCAGCGGTTTTTGGTTTTCTGTTCCTGTGTTAGTTTGCTGAGGGTAATGGCTTCCAGCTTCACCCATGTCCCTGCAAAGGACATGGTCTCATTCCTTTCAATAAAATAATAATAAAAAAAAAAAGATTAAAAATAACGGGCAAATCTGAAAACAAAGCAAAACAAAAACAAAAGCATTCCTGGCCAACTGAACACCTATTTTCCTCAGAAAGATGGAGGGTAGCGGGGAGATGAGGCTACTCAGACCACAAAATTATCGGTGACTTTCAGGCACAAGCTGCTTAACAGAATGACAGGAATTGTAAACATATTAATTGCAAGGCACAGGATGAGGACCTCTGCCTTTCCCGGCACTGTCAGTCAGACAAAACTGAAGTGCGGCCTTGCAAATCAGTCTAATAACCTCGCTTCATTCCCATTATGAACCACAGGGGTACAGTTCCTGACATATCAGAATTCTTGAATAATGTCCATCATCACGTTGCTATCGACATGCTGCAGATTGAGCGTGTTCTTGTTTGAACAACACTATGCTCATCCCTAAATCAGAATCTTCAGAGAAAATGCAAAGCACTGTTGAAAAGCAGATAATAAACAGTAATGGAGCAAGAATGGGCCATGTTAGTGCCGTTAGTCACAGTAACGGCATCTGATATTTTTTTCCTCAAGCTATAACTCTTGCCATCCCTCCTTTGTGCAGGAAGCAAGTGGTGTTTATAAACTTGTCTGAATAGCCAATCTTTCACAAGGCTTTCCACATACTAATTCAGTTAATAGAATCAAATGTCTAAGTGTAGTTCACAAAGAGAACATAAAATCAAAATGCAATTCTTGCCAATTTTCCTGTAACCTGAAAGACGGAAAATAACGCCTAATTTTCTACAACTGACATAAAAGCCCTACTGATTAGGTCATCATGAATGATACACACGGAGGCACTGAGTTATATTCTTTGATTTGATAGCTAACACAAACAGAAAGGATACTGCCAGGCAGGAGAGCCCATTAAAACACTGCTATCAGCAACACAAGTGTGCTCTTCATAAAAAGCTGAACATCTTATATAATACTTCACTTGTGTACAGCTTTTAGGAGATGTGATTAGGCTGTGGTACATCTTCACCTGTAAAAGCCCAAGCCATTCTGTAATGTAAACCTTTAGACAAATAAAATCACAACATTGGAAACTGTAAGAGAAAGTAAGTTAAATATATATGTATATGTGTATGTACATATACAGATATAGGTCCTTTATATATAGAGGTCATATATATATACACACATATAAAGGTCCTATATATCTATTTCTATATCTGTATATATATAAAGGTCCTAACCTTAAGGAAATTGAATTTAGTTTCAGAGATACCATATTCTTTTTTAAAAAGCTATATCATTAAAACATGATGAATGCCAAGATAAACAAAATAGTTCACGCTTTCTGAGAGAGTTGAATATTAGTTGGAAGAGTTAAGGAAAAAATCCAGGAAGAGGTGGAACTACAGGTACACCTTACATTGAGTGAAACTTGGGCAGCTATAAAAGATGGTGAGAGGCATTCTCGATAGGTGCTGAATATCAAGGTGGAAATATTAAAATGTTTTGAGAATAGTGGTCTGGCTATAGCACAAAGTACATGGCAATTCATGGAATATAAAATTGGAAGGTATCTCGAATGCTAAAATGCTGGTTTAGATTTTATGCCATAGATGGCGAACCATTGAAGGTTTTCTATGTTGAGTTTTGTACAGGGATGTGACATTATGCAGATGATATTCTAAAATTAATGTGCCAACCGTATACAGAGTAGATTAGGAGGCAAAGACCATGAATGCTGGAGGGTCAATTAGCAAATCATAAGAAAGAACAGATATGAAATAAAGAATAGATATGTGTGAAGTAGAGACTAAAATGTCCTCTCTTCTCATTTTCCCCAATATTTGAGTTAACTACACAGTTATACATCTGGATGAATAGGAGAATGATTGAAGTGTTGACAAAAACTTTAATGAATAAACAGAGCTAGTAGGAATGGAAAAACATAAGTTTTAAACAATGAATGTTGCAACGTGTTGAGAGGGATGGAAAGAGATCATCTGGCACATAGTTCTGAAGAGACACACACTGCTTTATGCTGTCTTGTGTCTCTGGCGCCTGTGGTGGGACTTGTGTACACCAAGTACCCTGAACATATTAGGTGAATGGCTTGAAGAAAGAAATATCTAATGATGAAGATTTAATTAAAGGTCAACAACATGTATTTGGAAGTCCTTTGCATGGAGATCATAGTTAAGATTGTGAGAAATGGTAAGTTTCCTAAGAGTGTCACAAAAAAGGAATAAAATGACCATGTATTGGAAAAACCTTTAATTAAGGAATTGTAACAAGACAAACAACTCACAAAAGAAATGATGCAGATCAGAAGGATGGTAGCTTTGATTCATAAAGTTTCTGAAGTTTTAAACGCAGGAACAGAAAACCAAACACCGCATGTTCTCACTTATAAGTGGGAACTGAACAACATGAACACATGGGCACAGGGAGAGGAACACGCACACTAAGGCCTGTCGGTGGGGGTTGGCGGAGGAGAGCATCAAGAAAAACAGCTAATGGATGCTGGGCTTAATACCTAGGTGATGGACTGATAGGTGCGGCAAACCACCATGGCACACGTTTACCTGTGTAACTAACCTGCATATCCTGCACATGGACCCCAGAACTTAAAAAGAAAAGTTTTTGAAGTTTTAAAATGGCAGATAAAACCAACATTTTCAGTGGTAGTTTTACAAGAAAAAAGATTTCTTAATAAAGAAATAATCATTTAAAATATTTGATTATGTGATAATTGAGTATACTTGATGACTATGAACTTTTCTATGTTAGTTTATGTGGAAAATGAAGACCATAACAGTGTGCTTAAGTATAAAATCTATTGTACAGATATTTTCCTTGTTTACTAAACGTGAAGAAAATGTGTGTCATATGTCCGTGTTGATGAACATTGAATAGTGATCAGAAAGTCTTTTTACTTCTCTGGAGTGACATTTTACTCAACCATGATTATATAAAAATTAATTTTGGAAACGTAATTGAACATAATTTTTAAAATAGCTATTCAGAGCTAGTTGTGTATAGTTCGATGTTGGGAAATATTTCTTGAGTTTCCAAAAGGAATTTTTACCCAGAGCATCAAGAAAATGCCATCTACATTTTTCTTACAGTAGGAGTAGGTGACGTTCAATCTTTCTTCTTTAAAATCATTTTCAAGGCATCCTTGAAGTCAAATTGAGACAATAATTAGAGTTTTTGGCATTAAGATGCTGTATCCATATCTGGGTCTTGGCTAGAAATGCTTAAAATCTATTATAATGAGAAATGAAGTTGGAAATTTCCTCTTGAAATTTCAGATTCAGTATGCTCAATGCTTAAAGTATATCTGCCAAACAGCCAAGATCCACTGACAGTTATAATTTTTCAGGTTTGACACAGTTGGTCTTTTCTCTGGTGTTCCAAAAATAGGCTACTTGGTCTTTCAGCTCATAAATTTAGCCAAGCATATTTCCTTTTAAGAATCAAAGAACCTCAACATGGAACACAAGCATTTTTTGATCCATACGTGTACCCTCACAAAACAAAGGAAAACTGGTGCTTCATGAACTGTTTTTCTTATACTAGATTACCTTGGTAGTGAGACTGAAATCTACTCTTCAAGAACTTGGCAGCATTTGGAAAATCATTTTTGGAGGGCAAATGGCATAGGGTCAATGTTTTGTTTTATTTTGTTTTGTTTTGTCAGCAATCCAGATTACCAACCCAATATTTCTAGAATAGCAAAAGCATATTGTAATCCTCCCTATTCCCAATTCTGCTCCTTTGGTTAGAGTGACTTTGACAGAACTATGAAGGTATTTCACCTTTGTGGTAATTGTCAAAGCCTGTGAAAAAGAGCATTTTTGTTTCATAGAGCATTTAGGTAAATAGTCAGCATAAACTAATAGTTGAGTAGTGTCCCCCATTAGTAGAATCATCACCAGTCATACCAAATAAAATAAAAGATAATGATTGATCTTTTGCCAAACTTGAATTATCATAGCCTCTACTGAGTTGTCTGTTTAAAGGTTGATACAGCAATTACATAAATGTTTATAACAGAAACACTATGGTGTTTCTTTAATAAAAGTTTTGGAAACATTCAGAATGCAGCCTTTAATGAGAGTCACCGAAGAAGTAAGGTTTTCACTTTTTACAGTTAAAGGGGATATTTCACGGAAAATTATCACAGCCCTTGAGGTTTCTGACTTTAGTAATTATCAACTACATGTGTGGGACAAAGAATAGTCCTTTTAAGAAAGATTTTTCTGGTTTTTACATTTTTACTAAAATGTTATTCCTGAGGGTTAGTTGGTGTCACTACTCTGGATTTTTAAACTTAGACCATACTGAGAGCTCTAGACCTCATCTTTTTACAATGTTGGCGACCCTTTCCTTTATATCCGCCTGATCACATTTTGGAGTTTTATTTTTGCCATCATTGACAGCTATTCCACTCTTTCCCCAAAACTAAAATACTCCATACCTCCAAAAACTTATAAAAACAGGAGGTACTAATCAGAGTCTGGCATTACTTTTCCAGAGATTTAGAATTTACACTGTTTGAAGAAAGGGACTTCCCTAGCCATTGCCCAGTCTCCTGACCTCGTATAGTCAGTAAGTCAGTGCTCAGTAAGTATATGTTGAATGCATTCCTTAAATGAATATTTGTTTATTGTCATCAGTGATGTCAAGGGGGGTAAACGAGTAGTGGAGATGGCTATTTCAGATGTGCATAAGTTCTAATACACAATATTTTAGATAATTTTTCATATATGGCTATGCATTTAGACCCACTTAAAGGTTTCTGGACCAGATCTATATGTTTTTGTTTTTAAAATTTGTGTTCTAGCTTGCACAGTCAGAAGGAACTATAGCTAATGAAACAGGAAAGGAAAGCTGCATCAGAAATCTGATAGCACCCTTTTGACATTATGATAGATTCAAATTTTGTTTATTTTTAAAAACATAACACATTTATTATATTTTGATGACCAGTAAGTTTATCAATATAATATGCGTCACACACATAAACTATATTTAACATAATTAAGAAAGAATTGTGAATATTTGTTGTATGTTGGGTTAAATGTTGTGCTTACTGTGAATGTGTTCTCATGCTGTTTCTTGCACACCCCCACAACTGGGGAGTATTGTTTTGATATTAATTTTCTGTGTTTCATATTATGAAAGCTAACTATATATTTTTTTTAACTTTCCAAGTTTGCAGCTTTATTATTAAATACATTTCTTTAAAGAGTAACTTTTCTGATCTATCTATGAGATTCACATCTGAACTTCTAAGGGAACGTTTTAAAAGCTCAATGGCAACTCTGCCCCAGAATACTGTGAAATGGTAGAAAAAGGAAAAAAAGTTTGGACTTGGTGGTTACCAGCATGCCAAATGCAATTGAGGTCAAGCAGAGTGATGGGTACAAGTGAAGCCTTTGTGATTTGGCAAGAAAGTGATTATTAGATGTCCACGGAAGGAACAGTTTTTATAGCTCAATGAGGATAGAAACCAGATTGGAAAGCAGAGATAAGACACACTTGAAACCCATCAGACAATAAAAAATGGAAAAGTCTGACAGTACCAATTACTATGAGGCTGTGGGAAAGCCTCATACACTAATAGTGGGAGTACATTGAGACAACTATTCTGTAGAGGCGATTGGCACTATATACAACATCTAGTGATGTTGAAAGTACACATAGCCTGAGGCTCAGATATTCCACTTTTACCCATGTCTGCAAAGAAACATATACTGAAATGCCTATTTAATATTATATTTGGTAGGGAAAATTAGAAGCAGTGGAAATCTCCATGAATAGAAGAAAGAGAAATAATTTGTGCTCTGTTCATATAATGAATAATACTCACCAGGTAAAAATGAATGAATGAAAATGATATGCATCAATATAGATAAATCTTGAATATATAACTAGTACATAAACCAAATTTAAACAACAAGTTTCAGAACAGAACATGTAGTGTGATGTCATTATTTAAAATCACTCAAGCAAGCACTATATTTTTTTGTTTTCTTTTGTGTTTTTTTGAGACAGAGTCTCACTCTGTCACCCAGGCTGGAGTGTAGCAATGTGATCTCACTGCAACCTCTGTCTCCCAGGTTCAAACAATTCTGTGCCTCAGCCTCCCGAGTAGCTTGGATTACAGGCCTGTACCATCCTTCCTGGCTAATTTTTTGTATTTTCAGTAGAGATAGGGTTTCTCTATGTTGGCCAGGCTGGTCTCGAACTCCTGGCCTCAAGTGATCTGCACACCTTGGCCTCCTGAAACACTGTATTTTTAAAGACATGCACATTTAGTAAAACCACATCGATTCATACATATGTAGTAAAAGTATGAAAAAACTGAATGCAAAGGATTCAAAATAATGGTTCCATGATGGGGGTAAGGGTTGGCAAAGATTTTAGATAAATATGGGGCCAAGGAGAACTACAAAAAATACTTTAATGGCACTTGGAATGTTTTATTTTATTTTTTAAAGTCTGAACGGAATAAAATAAATAACATTTGTTCACTTAGGTGATGAGTGATTTGTTATTTGACTCCATATTTATATTAGATATATTTTATTAAAGCATGAAAATGAAAGTAAAACCCATTTTTTAATTTGGAGAAGCATAACTACATTTGAAGTCAGAAGGTGCTAAGGAAAAGGGAGAATTTTAAGTTTCTTGAGAGATTGGGGATTGATATGGTTTGGCTGTGTCCCCACCCAAATCTCATCTTGAATTGTAGTTCCCTTAATTCCCACATGATGTAGGAGGCACCCAGTGGGAGGTAGTTGAATCATGGGGCCGGTTACCTCCATGCTATTCTCATGATAGTGAGTGAGTTCTCACAAGATCTGATGGTTTTATAAGGGATTTTTCCCTGCCTTTTGCTCTGCACTTCTCTCTCCTGCCATGATGTGAAGAAGGGTGTGTTGCTTTCCCTTCCATCATGATTGTAAGTTTCCTGAGGCCTCCCCAGTTGTGCTGAACTGTGGGTCAATTAAACCTCTTTTGTTTGTAAATTACCCGGTCTCAGGTATGTCTTTGTTGCCAGTGTGCAAACGGACTCATACAGGGATATATTATGGACCTCTGGAAAATGCAGCATCATGGGACCCCAGGCATAGGGAAGGGAGTAGACTTTGAGCTCAATGCCACATCTTATTATATCTTTGTGTATCTTATGTTACCATCTGTCTCATACAACTGTGTCTTATTCGTTCTTATCTTTCTGGTGGCAGTGAAAGGGCTTGGTACCTAATCATTGTTTGTAGGAAGAAAGATTGGGAAATATGAAAGAAAGAAAGTCATAGGAAGGCAGTAAATGACAATGAAGATGAGTTGGAGGGGAGAATAAATAAATCAGAGATGAATTAGAGAAAAGACAAAGATGATAGCATTAGTTCTGTGTAGCCGTGAAGAAGGTACATATCATTGTTGAGAATGGAAGGGCTTAAAGAGCTAGGATTTATCTTAAAAAAACAAAACAAAACAAAACACTTGAACCATGTTCTTTTGGCGTTGGAGACTAACTAGGTCCTGAAAGCTTACATCAATAATGTTGTAAGACAACAATGATAATTTGGGAAAAGCAATTGCCAGATCCCCTGACCAGTAAGTAAGAGAGAACTTGTAGTGATATGTTAAGAGAAAGCAGACATGAAGGGAATTTTGTAAAACTTTGGATAAATTATGGAGTTGGCAAATACTTGTTGATGAATGTATAGGATTGAACTGGGTTTGACAGCTCTGTAGTAATCACCTTAGTTTGCATTAGTATGATGAATATGCAGCCATACACATTGAACAGCTTACACACATACAGATATAGTGCTGTATCAAGAATGGCTAGTATTGTTTCGAACCATGAATCATAGCATGTGGATAATAGCAGAACTACATTAAAATTCCCACTGAACTATTCCCAGGGCCTGAAATTAGAATCAACTTTAACTAGATTATTTGGATTTATTTATTTAATACTATCACTGATATCAGAGGACCAAGGGCAGAGCAGTTATTGACTGTAGGTCACATGTAATTGTGTTATTGTACATGACTAGATTACTAAATAACTCTGAGATAATTTCTCAGCCAAATAAATAACACCAAATAACTCTGAGATAATTTCTGTCTGGTGGAAAATAAAGCCTCAGGATTTTATGAGGGTACACAGTATTTCAGTGTCAAGCAATTGCAATGGATGGGTAGTCAAATTATATGGGTCTTTCATGTTTTTTGCACTGTATTTCCTTCATGGACTAGAAGCTTTAAGAGCATCAGTAAATAAAATTACAGTATATTAGAAAAGGTGAGCTTCGATTGATATTTGACAAAATTCAATACTGTGCAGTTGATATTTATTGCATATAACTTTAACCAACTTTTATTATGTTTATATCAGAGATTAGATCTAGAAATATAGTCATGTGATATATTCTGGAAATATATAAAATAGTTTAAATCAGAGACGGGCAACTATGGCCTCCTGGCAATTTCAGCCCACTATCTGTTTTTGTATGAATGTGAGCTAAGAATGGCTCTTACATTTTTGTGTGGTTTAAAGAGACCTAAATCAGAGTAATATTTTTTGACAAAAGAAAATTATAAGAAATTTAAATTTTTGTTCATAAGTTTTCTTGAAACACAGCCATGCTCATTCATGTAGGTATTGTCTGCAGCTACTTCCACGCTACAAGCAGAGTTGAATAGTTGCAACGAAGACTGTCTGGTTCACAAAGCCTAAACTATTTACTCTATGGCCCTTTACAGAAAACGTTTGCTGACCCCTGATCTAAATATGTTATTTTGTAATTATGTAGTATGTTTCCTCCCAAAGATTGGCATAAACAACTCTTGGGGCCACTCTACAATCTTGGGGTTTGGCTGGTCATCAACTATCACTTTAGTAGTCTTCCCAAGGCCACAAGACAGAGAATAGACAATTATACAACAGTCATCTATGTAGGAAAATAATGGCAATAATCATTTAGAATTTCCTGAGCACAGAAAGAGGAGCTACTGAAAGCACACGTTGATTAGAGGTCTTTCAGCTCTGGCTTGAGAAGATCTCATTTGACCAACTTGTTGAGAATGCTTTACAAATAATATTACTGGTCATGGACAAAGAAAATAGAATCAGTATTTCTTCAGAACCCAGAACAGAAGTTACAAGATGAATAACTGCTTTCTTCTTATTTATTATTTGGATACCAACTTGTATAGTTAGTTGATCTTTGTCCTGTGTATTTATCTCTTGTTTCTTGGTGTTTAAGAGCTCAAATTTTTTAAAAGCTCTTACATGAAACTAGCTGCAGAAGTCTGTGCACAGAGGTTGTTCATATTTTTGTGCCTGCTGTTTAATTGCACTTTGGCTCTGCCATGCATGCTTTTTACCGTAAATTCTACACTAAGTTGGTCTTTGTGTTTTTGTTTCAATAAACTGATGTCGGTCTGTGTCACTGGATGCTGAACATAGGGTGAAAAGTCCCCACATCCTATAAAGGATCCATAAACCCATTAAGGACACAAGGGGGAAAAAAATCTTCTTGGGATTTGACCCTGTCAGAGTAATTTCTCTGCCTTATTGAGTGAAAGTCCAGAAGTGGTGTTTTCCTAATAAAACTTATTTTCAATTACTGAATTTTATTGGAAATGTCTAACATTGCTATTGGCTTACTCAGCTCTTTCAAACAGATGTGATTTTGTGTTTTCATAATTATTGGATTCAGAAATACCTACATGAGGTAAAGACTTTTTTTTTTTTTTTAATGTCATGGCAGTGGAGCTTCCTTTGATGGCATTAAAGGCTGTTTAGGCAGCCAGGGAACTAGTTAAGCTCAAAAAGGCTGAAAAAGCAGAACAGAAATGGCAATTTCTCTATTGCTTCTGGAGAACATCAAGAGAAGTTTGATACCACTGTGCTCGTCTCTGACACACAACCTTAGTCCAGTCTTCAATATGGAATTTACATTCATCTAAAAAAGTTTTTTTCCTTTGTAGTTTCCTTCTCTCTTCTCCTCTCCTTTTCCTTACTCCCCCGTCTTTCTTCTTCCTTTCTTTTCTCTTCCTTTCTTTTCCTTCATTTTTTTCTCTACTCTTTTCCTCACATGTGCAAAACATACACATTGTTTCATTCTTTTTTATTAGATCATCGTTGGTAACATAAATATAGATTTTAGTTTAATTGTACAATGTATCGTGAGGTTGATTGTCAAATCTAGTATCACCACTTGACCCAAACATAGGGACACTAAACAAACAAACAAACAAAAAATACAAGCACATTTTGGCTGTGGCCAAGTAGAAATCTTTAAAAGAAAACTTTTATCTCATTCTGTCTGTCTTTCCTCACCTGTTGTTTCCTTTGATCTTTCTCTATTCTACTCAGTTTTCACCTAGTCTGTTTTATTATTTTGTTCTCATTTTTATTTATTCCTGGTTTTTGTCATCACAGGGTAATAGTGTGTTAATTTTCTATCGCTGCATAACATATTACCATAAGCTTA
Source organism: Rhinopithecus roxellana (assembly GCF_007565055.1). Taxonomy (NCBI): domain Eukaryota; kingdom Metazoa; phylum Chordata; class Mammalia; order Primates; family Cercopithecidae; genus Rhinopithecus; species Rhinopithecus roxellana. The sequence continues at coordinate 138,544,374 of NC_044553.1, read as the reverse complement.
CTGGCTTAAAAAAACACCCTTTCTTTTCTCACAGTTCTGTAGGACAGAAATGCAGTTGGATGTGACTGGATTCTCTGCTTAGGTTTCTGAAGTCTGGGTGCTTACCTGGAGGCTCTGTAGAAGAATCCACCTCCAAACTCATTCAGGTTATTGGTAGAATTGAGTGCTTTGCAGTTGTAGGATTGAGGTCCCTGTTTTCTTGCTGGCTGTTGGCTGGGTACATTTCTCAGTTCTTAGAGGCCATTCTCAAGTGCTTGCTTGAGTGGCCCTATCCATTCTAGCAACGTCTCCCTGAAAATAATCCCTCTCACACTTTGAATGTCTTTGATTTTCTTTTTAGCTACCAATTGAAGAAAATTCTCAGCTTTAGAGGGCTTATGTGGTTACGTTAGGCCCACTGGGAAAAGGTGTCTACAATACAGTCAGCAGATTGATAACCTTAATTGCAACTGCCAAATTCCTCTTTGCCATGCAGCATAATATAATCATAGGACTAACCCCAGCCGTGGAGATCATGGGGCTAACTTTAGTATTCTGCCTGCCACAAATAATAACACTTTTTTCTTTTCTTCTAGGACAGATCAGGACATTAGTGATTATGAAAGTTGATCCTGTCTCTTTTATATAAAGAAACAGAAATTCACGGATATCCTTAGTAATAGCTGAATTAGACATTTAGATACATGAGACTAGGACAGAGCTCTACGAGTCTTACTAAAGTGTTTTCTTAGCTACACCATAGTGAAAGTTGTGAAATTTAGAATTCCACTTTTTTTTCCAACTTTCAACCCCAAATCTTATCAAAGATAAGTAGTAATTAAGAGCTGAAGAGCTGAAAGTTGGGAGGTGTTTGAAAAGAACTTTTTATGTATTCCCTTATTACGAGTTGTTATGAGTTTAATTTTGCCTTCCTCAAAAGTTCATATGTTGATGTCCTAACTCCAGTACCTCAGAATGTGACCTTCTTTGGAAACAGCGTTGTTGCGAATGTAGTTAGTTAAGATAAGGTCATACCAGTGTAGGATAAAACCCTAATCCAACGTGACTGGTGTCTTTATAAAAAGAGGAAAGGAAGACATAGACACACGCACAGGAAGAACTCCATTTGAAGATGAAGGCAGGAATCAGTGTGGTGCTTCTATAAGCTAAGGAAGGCCAAAGATTGCAGACAAACTACCAGAAGCTGGGAAGAGGCAAGGAACAGATTCTTTCTCATTGGGCTTAGAAGAAATCAACTTTGCTGCCACCTTGATCTTGAACTTCTAGCTCCCAAACTGAGACAATAAATTTGTGCCCAGTTTGTGGCACTTTGTTACCGCATCCCTAGAAAACTGAAGTAGTTTTCTATCTAAAGTACTTATCAAAGTGATGCAAACTTTAAAGCTGTAGCCTATTACCAACAAAAGTGACATACTGAATAGGTGGCATCTGAGTTCTAATAGATAGTTACTAAGTAGCCCAGTAAAACATATTCCAGAAATTATGACATTTGGATTTGATAAAATATATTCCTTTTTTGCATATTGGGCTCTCATTAAATGGTATGGTGTTAAATAAGACAAATATAAAAGTCTGTTAACACCTTGATGTAAGCAAGTAGGATTCATTCTTGCATCCCAGCCCTAGCACAATGCCAGGTTTATAGCAGATACTCAATAATTGGCTGTAGAAGGAAAGAATGAAGGAGGAAAGTTGATTAATATAGAGTATCATAATATCAATCCATAGAAAGCTCTATATAAGCAAACAAATTAAATAAAAACCAAAATGTTTTTCATTTAAAAGCAAATGCCCTAAATGATGGGCCCATCTTAGAAAATCCAAAATTCATCAAGTTACTCATTCAGGAAATATTTTTTATACATCCATGACCTGCTGGATACAGTACTAGGAACTGGAGGCAGAGAGCTGAATGAGAGGGACCCAGAACCTAGTCTTGTGGAGCTTACAGTTGAATAGATAAGATCTGAAACAAATCCACCATGACAGATATGTATAATACAAATTTGCTTGAATGCTAGGAAGATAACATGGTCTTCCATTCTTATTCCCTGTCTTAGTCAGTTCAAACTGCCATAACAAAATACCATAGACTGGGTGGTTTAAACAATAAAAGTGAATTTTCTTACAGTTCTGGTGGTTGGAAGCCCTAGATCAGGGTGTTAGCAATGGTTGTTCTGGTGAGGGCTCTTTTCCTGGTTTGCAGAGGGCTGCCTTCTGGCTGTGTCTGACCTCACATGACTTTTCCTCTGTGCATGTAGCTCAGGGAGAGAGAGAGCTCCAATGTTGCTTCCTTCTCTTATAGGACCACCAGTCCTTAAGATCAGGGTTTCACCATTTTGACCTCATTTAACCTTTATCACCTTCTTACAGGCCCTGTGAGATCACAGTGAGGGTTAAAGGTTCAATATATGAATTTACACAAACATTCAGTCTATGACTCTTTCCTTCAAATTGTTTTCCCAGAGAGCAACTGGAGTGATCCTTCTATAATGCAAGGCAGATCACATGACCCTTAACACAAAAGCTTCCAAGGGTTTCCCCTTTCACTTAGAGTAAATCTGTAAGGACCTACTATGGTGTCCAAAGCCCTACTCCATCTAACCCTAATCTCACTTTTCCCGCCTCATCTCTTACAATTGTCCTCCAACTCAGTCCACTTTAGTCACTGTAATTCCTTGCCTTCCTCAAACACTCCAGGCATTCTCTTGCCTCAGGACTTTGCACTGGATTCTCCCTCCACCTGGAATACTCTCTCCCTAGATAGTTATATGGCTGGCCCCTTTCTTCCTTGCCATCTTTTCTCATATGCCACCCTCTCAGTGAGACTTTCCATTGCCACTCTACACTAGAATTGTTTGAATGTTTTTGATACTCAATTTACTTATTTTGCTTATTGTCTACTTCTCTGACTAAAATATTCACTCTTGTTCACTGTTGTATCTACGGTGCTTAAAATAGCCCTTAGAACATACTTAGTGCACAAAATAAATTTGTTGAATGAACAAATAAATTTAACAGAGTGCTGTGATAGGGAAAAGTGGATGAGATTTAGATTTAAAAAGACCTGTTTCATGGGTGCACTAAAATAAAACCTCAGAATTCACCACTGTAGAACTCATCCATGTAATAAAAAACCACATGTACCCTAAAAACTATTCAAATAATAATAATAAAATAATAATAATAAAAAGACCTGTTCTAAGGAGAGGCAATAAAGAGAATCCTGAAAATCAAGGCACCTTCCATGAGAAAAGCTGGGGTAAGTTGCGGGAGGGATGTGCTTTAGGAAGAGGGAGAAGTATATATTCTGATCTGGGAAAGAGTTGGGCATAATTCAGAAGGTTAAAGGAAGTGAGTATGAAGGGAACATGTGAAGGAAGGGGAAAAAGACTGTAAACAAGGTGGAGAGGTAGATGAGGCTACTTCTTTAAAAAAAATTTTTTTTATTATACTTCAAGTTCTGGGATACATGTGCAGAACATGCAGGTTATTTTTTGCTTTTTGGTTTTTTTGTTTTTGTTTTTTTGTTTTGAGACAGAGTGTCGCTCTGTCGCCCAGGCTGGAGTGCAGTGGCCAGATCTCAGCTCACTGCAAGCTCTGCCTCCTGGGTTTATGCCATTCTCCTGCCTCAGCCTCCCTAGTAGCTGGGACTACAGGCGCCCGCCACCTCGCCCAGCTAGTTTTTTGTATTTTTTAGTAGACAGAGTTTCACCGTGTTAGCCAGGATGGTCTTGATCTCCTGACCTCATGATCCGCCCGTCTCGACCTCCCAAAGTGCTAGGATTATAGGCTTGAGCCACCGCGCCCGGCCTGCAGGTTTGTTACATAGGTATACACGTGCCATGGTGGTTTGCTGCACACATCAACCCGTCATCTACATTAGGTATTTCTCCTAATGCTATTCCTTCCCCAGCCCCCAGCCCCCAACAGGCCCCGGTGTGTGATGTTCCCCTCCCCATGTCCATGTGTTCTCATTGTTCGACTCCCACTTATGAGTGAGAACATGTGGTGTCTGGTTTTCTGTTCTTGTGTTAGTTTGCTGAGAATGATGGTTTCCAGCTTCATCCATGTCCCTGCAAAGGACATGAACTCATCCATTTTTATGGCTGCATAGTATTCCATGGTGTATATGTGCCACATTTTCTTTATCCACTCTATCATTGATGGGCATTTCGGTTGGTTCCAAGTCTTTGCTATTGTGAACAGTGCTGCAAATAAACTTGCATGTGCATGTGTCTTTATAGTAGAATGATCTAGAATCCTTTGGATGTATACCCAGTAATGGGATTGCTGGGTCAAATGGTATTTCTGATTCTAGATCCTTGAGGAATCACCACATTGTCTTCCACAATGGTTGAACTAATTTACACTCCCATCAACAGTGTAAAAGTGTTTCTACTTCTCCACATCCTCTCCAGCATCTGTTGTTTCCTGACTTTTTAATGATTGCCATTCTAACTGGCATGAGATGGTTTCTCGCTATAGTTTTGATTGCATTTCTTTAATGATCAGTGATGATGAGCTTTTTCATATGTTTGTTGGCTGCATAAATATCTTCTTTTGAGAAATGTCTGTTCACATCCTTCTGATAAAGCTACATCTAAAGCATCTTGTGTGCCATGTGAAAGAATTTGCGTTTTCTTCCCTTATGTAATGGGGAGTCCATTGAAAATCTTTAAGCAGGGGAGAGACATGATCTGATGGAGTATTCATAAAAACACCAATGGTCTATGAGAAGAGAAAGAATTGGGCGTGGGCAAGAATGGCAGCTGAGAAACTACTACTAACATCCAGATAAGAGATGACAGTAACTGGGATGAATGCTATCCTCTCTTGGGGTGACTTTGTCTTTATTTACCCGGTCCAGTTTTCTAACTGGTTTTTGTCAAGGGTATACAGCTGTAGGAGGGGCAACAGTCTATGGATATCCCTTTTGATCAGCCACCATTCCTTGGGTACAGCATGAGAGTAAGAATAGTTGAAACTTAATGACAATTCCAGAGTTTTATGGTATGTATTTTACTGGAAGTTCTGTTCCCAGTATATTTGATAACCCTAATGAGATCTACTTTAATAGGTAGCCCAATGAGGGTGAGGAATATTTTTGAACTGGAAATTTTCAATGATCAGATGAGTCTTACCAGTGCTGCATGTTTCTCTGGAATAGGATGATATAACTAAAGAAGAACCAGTAAGATGCCAATTTTCTTCATCTGCATGGGTCCTACTGGTGCTGCATGTTTCTCTGGAATATGATGATGTAACTAAAGAAGAACCGGTAAGATTCCGATTTTCTTCATCTGCAAGTGGAGATGATCCTCACTTTTAAGGGCCATGGTCTCATCTGATTTAGAAATGGAGGAGAGGATAAATGAGTCAGCAGGGACAGCCTAGAGATGAAAGGCACAATGCAAAATTACAAATATTCTGAGGACTACTAAATATCTTTTCACCTGTGAATCTCGAAGCATGTGCAACTTCATAACTGGGCATGACTGTTCCAGCTCAGGAGAGAGGTGGCTTACAACAGTAAAGATTCTGGAGATAACAAAGTTGAGTCCTTGGCCTGTTTGCCAAATGTTAATACGTATGTAATTGAATCTGTCTATTCCAGGAGAGAACTAACATTTCATTTCGATGCAATACAGTGTAAGATTGCGACTGTTTTTATAATTTCAGTTAGATAGGAGTTACCGAATCTTGCTATTGTACAGAGTCAGAAAATGGGTAATAGATATTGCTGCTGAATCTTAACATCTAGAAATAATCAATCCAATAGCAATGAACCAAATTTGGGAGTGCTATAAACCAGCTCATGCACAGATATAAAATTGTGTTTGAGTAAAATTCCTGAGGACAATAGGTGTTTGACAGCACTGAATAGACCTGCAGGTACACAGGTGCACACGCCTGGGTCTAGAACAAAAACTGGAAGGGAGATCTTATATTCCTCATGTTGCTTGCTATCCTCAATAATTACTGCCTTTTCTTTCATTGACTGTTAAACTCAATTTCATTTTTAAGGAAAGTCTGTCATGAGAAAGGAATTGCCAAAGATTTGCAAGTTTAGCTGGTGGCTTTAGGGAGCTCTGGCAGTGCCTCACAATTGCCCAGCAGCTATTTGTAGGCCTTCCCCACTGGCAGAAAATTCAGAAAATGCGTTGAAGAGGCTGCCCACAGCATCTTACTAGAAACAGAGATCGTTGCTGAGATCTGAAGAGATCACATTTCATTTGGGACTTTAAGCTTGACAACATGATCAATTTTTGCCCCACATCCTCAACTTGGTTTGTTGGCATATTTGTGAATTAAGCAGAATTTGCTTGTAGGACACTGTCTCTGCCAGCAGACCTCACACTGTGTGTGTAGATCCTCCCAAGGTATATAGCCATATTTTCACCAATGTGTAAAGTGTATTTAGCTACAATGTAATATACAGATACTGCTATGATAATGTCTATAATAGGTGGGTGGAGCTGGTATATCTTGTGGTGCACATGACATAGTGGTTAAGAACTCTGGAGTCTCCCTGTCTGGGTTCAAATATCTGATTCAGCTCTTACTATCTCTGTGACTTTAACCAAGTTGTTTGAATCCATGTGCCTCTGTTTCCTCATCTTCAGTTTCCTCATTATGATGGTAATGATAGGTAGTACATACATCATAGGGTTGTAAGGATGAAATAAATTGATTCATGTAAAAGTGCTTAGAAATATGCTGAATACATAGGAAGCTGTCAACAAATATTAGCTTTTATGATGTAGCATAGGGTGTGACATGATCAGAATGAGGTCAGAGGCGCAGTATAACTTTATGTCAGCATGTAGGAAATGTTTGCTGGAATGCAGGGCAACTCTGTTCTGTAGGAATTTAAGAGCGCAGAGACACAGTTTTGCTTCATCAGCAACAAGGGGCTGAAAGGTGACCAGTGCATGATGTTGGCATTGTGGAACACAGCTCTTCTTGAGCAGTGATTGCTTTAGAAATTACTGCTACTTTAGCGCTGTTTTGAGATTTCTACTGTATTCAAATATCCCACCAAATGTGATGAGTTTTGAAATTGTGCTAAAAACAAAAGTTGTGGTCAATTGTTTAATGCCTTCTTTAAGGCATAATCCCTCCCTGATTCTTCATATGACCAACACTCAGACCCTCCTGATGAACCCTTGCTAATTTCTAGTTGATTGACTGATTCATTCGTTCCACAAAATTTTTGAGTGTGTAATAATAATAATAATGAGTTTTTATAAAGTGCGTACTGTGTGCCAAATACTGTGAAAGACACTTTAAAGCATATCTTAATCCTCAGAAGGAAATTTGCAGGAAGGAATTATTATACCCATTTTACAGATTAGGCTTAATGAGATACAATATCTCACCCAAAGGCACATAGCTTGTGAAGGGCAGAATCTGAACTCAAGCCAAGGACTTAAGCCAAAGCACTGTGTTACATTGCCTTCCATGTTAGCAGGCTCTGTGCTAGGTGTGGTGAGAGAAAAATAAATGAGGCAAAGAGCCCAATTTTAAGGAGATCAGTTTAGGTCAGGGACTAGCTATGTATACACAGAATGAGAACACAGTGGGGTAAGTGTCCATATATGTACAGATTGATAAAGGTATGGCAAAGCCATAGTGACTAACTGCTTTTATTCCTCTAGAGCTTTGATTCACATCTTTCCTTCCTCCTTTTTCCTCTGTCTTTATCAAAATTTGCCTGTTTCATGTTCCATTTGGTCAGGGCTCTGATTTTAGATAGGGAATTGATAAATAATTGGGTGTAGGTTACAGTGTCCTAAAGTCCTATATCCCGATAATCTTCAGAGTGCCTCAAGAGGTGGCATCTTATCTGAAAACTGACTTAAGTAGTTATCTCAGGTACAATAGAAGAGCTGTGAGGTTTATGATGGGATAGTCTTGGAGCATTCATTACATCAAACCACGTGGTCTGTTCCTTATGTGGCAACAATGCAAATGCCCCTTTATTTGTTCAAAAGATGAACTGTCCTCAACTCCATCCCACATCCCCAAGCAAAACTTTCCTACCTCTACTTCTCTGCTACCTGAATTCACCTTAGAAAGAAAGGAGGACAAAAAGCCTCAATATTTCACAAAAATGGACAATTTGCTTTTGGAGTCAAATCTGGCAATGTGACCAGGAAATCTTTTGAAAAAAAAAAAAAAGTTCTTGGTATTTCCTGCTTCTTTGCAGATAATGAATTCAGAAAAGGATGACCTCCCCCTACCAAGTTTTAAAAAAATGTTTACCTACCCTTCTGTTTTCCAATCCAAACTGGTATGAAAACATTCAGGAGGTCAACATTTGAAAATGGTTTTTGAAAAAGAAAACCACCCACACTCAAAAAACTGTTTTCCTTCCTAGTAAATGTAATTTTAAATTTCAAAGGCAGGATTTAGGTCAGTGGTTTGGGTCATTTTTTATTTTACCCAAACTGGGCCACCCTTCCCTTATTGTGCAATCCAGAAGAATCAGAAAGATGTCAGGTAATAAAAATCCAGCAAGGAAAAAAAGTTGAAACACACTCTGTCCAAAGTTGCATGCCCTTAAGTTCTGCTGACTTCAGTAGGATTTGTACATTAGTAGTGAAGGGCAGAATCTGGTCCACCGATTTTATTATCACTGAAGAAGAGGAGATTTTTTCTGACTGTAAAATGGAAAAATATAATTTATGATTCAGACTTAGTCTGATGGGTTGAACAAGAGATGGAAACTTACCAGTTTGTGGCTTTAAATATAATGATATGCAAGTGAGGAGAGGCCAGGAGCACCCACACATGACTGAGAGGGATTCTGGTCCAGAATGACCTTTCAGCTCCTGGAGCATCCAAGGCATATGGATGTATTATCCGACAGGATCCGCAAGTGAACTTTATTACAACATGGAAGAAAGATGAGGTTTGGTGGGCTGATGAGTGACCTTTTCAGTCTGTCCATCTGTTATCTTCATAAATCATTTCAATGCAAGGCAAGAAGACTCCTTTTCACCTCATACCTGAAGATTTAGCTTTTCAGTGCTGACACTTGACCTGGACTAATCACCTTTTTTTTTTTTTTTTCCTTTTTGAGATGGAGTTGACCTGGACTAATCACTTTTTTTTTTTTTTCCTGGGATGGAGTTTTGCTCTGTCACTCGGGCTGGAGTACAATGATGTGATCTCGGCTCACTGCAACCTCTGCCTCCTGGGTTCAAGTGATTCTCCTGCCTCAGCCTCCTGAGTAGCTGGAATTATAGGTTCCCACCACCACACTCGGCTAATATTTGTATATTTAGTGGAGACGGGGTTTCACTCTGTTGGCCAGGCTGCTCTCAAACTCCTGACCTCAGGCGATCCGCCTGCCACGGCCTCCCCAAGTGCTCGGATTGCAGGCGTGAGTCACCGCACCTGGTCGACTAATCACCTTTAATGGATGATGAAAATATGGTTGCGGTGTGAAAATGATGTTCCTCTGAAAACCCTTTGTCATTTTCTTTCTTTACTACCCCCAACCTGCTGTACTCATAAGTGAATTTAAACTCATAAACAGCCCAAGAATAGACTTAAGTTTAAGGAGGAAAATAATGAATTTAAGAGACTTATGAGACATGAACTTGAGGCACTTCCCACTGCCTACATTTACTTGACCTTTTGATTTCATATGAATCTATGCTCTGGTCTTTGGCTGACACATGAGTACACTTTAGAGATGACCAAAGTAATTTCAATCAATTGATCAATGTATTTTTAGTGTTTGTGTTGCTAGTAACATACAGACTCCCTAACAAGTTGAACTTTCAGGAATCTGTTTCTCTGAATCATGCCAACTTTATGTAACTCCTTTTCTGTGGAGGAGCTCTGATATGGTTTGGCTGTGTCCCCACCCAAATCTCAACTTGAATTGTTTATTCCAGAATTCCCACATGTTGTGGGAGGGATCCAGGGGGAGGTAATTGAATCATGGGGCTGGTCTTTCCCGTGCTATTCTCCTGATAATGAATAAGTCTCACAAGATCTGATGGGTTTGTCAGAAATCTCAGGGGTTTCTGCTTTTGCTTCTTTCTCATTTTCTTTTGCCACCACCATGTGAGAAGTCCCTTTCTCCTCCCACCATGATTCTGAGTCCTCCCCAGGGATGTGGAACTGTAAGTTCAATTAAACACCTTTTTGTTCCCAGTCTTGGGTATATCTTTATCAGCAGCATGAAAACAGACTAATACAGTAAATTGATACCAGTAGAATGGGGAGTTGCTGAAGAGATATCTGCAAGTGTGGAAGCAACTTTGGAACTGGGTAACAGGCAGAGGTTGAAACAGTTTGGAGCGCTCAGAAGAAGACAGGAAGATGTGAGAAAGTTTGGAACTTCCTAGAGACTTGCTGAATGGCTTTGACAAAAATGCTGATAGTGTTATGAACAATAAGGTCCAGGCTGAGATGGTCTCAGATGGAGATGAGGAACTTGTCGGGAACTGGAGCAAAGATGACTCTTGTTATGTTTTAGCAAAGAGATGGTTGACATTTTGCCCTTGCCCTAGAGATTTGTGGAACTTTGAACTTGAGAGAGATTATTTGGAGTATCTGGCAGAAGAAATTTGTAAGCAGGAAAGCATTCAAAAGGTGACTTGGGTGCTGTTAGAAGCATTCTGTTTTAAAACCGAAACAGAAAATTAAATATTTTCTGAAATAAAAGTTCAGAAAATTTGCAACCTAACGGTGCAGTAGAAAAGAAAAACCAATTCTTTTGAGGAGAAATTCAAGCAGATGCAGAAATTTGCATAAGTAGCAAGGAGCCTAATGTTAATCCCCAAGACCATGGGGAAAATGTCTCCAGGCCATATTAGAGACCTTCATGGCAGCTCCTATCATCACACGCCCAGAAGCCCAGGGGGAAAAAGTGGTTTCGTGGGTCAGGTCCAGGTCCCCATGCTGTGTGCAGCCTAGGAACTTAGTGCCCTGTGTCCCAGCCACTCCAGCCATGGCTGAAAGGGGCCAACATGCAGCTCAGGCTGTGGCTTCAGAGGGTGGAAGCCCCAAGCCTTGGCAGCTTCCATGTGGTGTTGAGCCTGCGGGTGCACAGAAGTCAAGAATTGAGGTTTGGGGACCTCTGCCTAGATTTCAGAAGATCTATTGAAATGCCTAGATGCCCAGGCAAAAGTTTGCTGCAGAGGCAGAGCCCTCATGGAGAACCTCTGCTAGGGCAGCGTAGAAGGGAAATGTGGGGTCAGAGCCCCCACACAGAATCCCTGCTGGAGCACTGCCTGGTGGATCTGTAAGAAGAGGGCCACTGTCCTCCAGATCCCAGAATGGTACATCCATCAACAGCTTGCACTGTGCACCTGGAGAAGCTGCAGACACTCAATGCCAGCCCATAAAAGCAGCCAGGAAGGAGGCTGTACCCTGCAAAGCCACAGGGGTGGAGCTGCCCAAGACCATGGGAACCCATCTCTTGCATCAGCATGAGCCAGATGCGAGACATGACATCAAGGGAGATCATTTTGGAGATTTGAGGTTTGACTGCCCTGATGGATTTCAGACTTGCATGGGGCTGGTAGCCCCTTTGTTTTGCCCAATTTTCCCCCATGTGTAATGGCCATATTTACCCAATTCCCATACCCCCATTATATCTAGGAAGTAACTAACTTGATTTTGATTTTATAGGCTCATAGGTGGAAAGGATTTGCCTTGTCTCAGATAAGACTTTGGACTGTGGACTTTTGAGTTAATGCTGAGATGAGTTAAGACTTTGGGAGACATTTGGGAAGGCATGATTGGTTTTGAAATGTGAGTATGTAAGATTTGGAGGGGCAAGAGGTAGAATGATATGGTTTGGCTGTGTTCTCACCCAAATCTCAACTCAAATTGTATCTCCCAGGATTCCCACGTGTTGTGGGAGGGACCCAGGGGAAGGTGATTAAATCATAGGGGCTGGTCTTTCCTGAGCTATTCTCATGATAGTGAATAAGTCTCACAAGATCTGATGGGTTTATCAGGGATTTCTGCTTTTGCTTCGTTCTCATTTTCTTTTGCTGTGCCATGTAAGAAGTGCCTTTTGCCTCCCGCCATGATTCTGAGGCCTCACCAGCCAGGTGGAACTGTAAGTTCAATTAAACCTCTTTTTCTTTCCAGTCTCAGGTATGTCTTTATCAGCAGCATGAAAATGGACTAATACAAGCTCATATGTTTATTCAACAAACATAAACCATAATAGAGATTCAATTAATGTTTTCTGAATAGATGAATGGCTTCTTATTTATAGAAGATGTTATTATATTTGAGCTGGATTTTAAAGAATGAGTGAGATAAAATAAATGTTTGAGGGGAGGGGAGAAAGAGCAAAGATAGAGAGATAGGAAAGTACAAGGTATGTGTGTAGTGTGGGTCCCGTGCCTGGTACTGGGAAGAGAATCAACAAATACATGCTTAATGAATGAATAATAGTGTTAAGTACTGAACAAAAAGCAAAATGGATAAGTTTTAGCCCCTTCATGGAACTTAAAGTCTAAAAAGAGAATTGGAGCTGTATACAACTCATGATAAATCAAATTTACTCATATTCAAGTATTTCCTGAGTGTCTAGTGTACTAGTCATGGTTGTCCAGAGAAAGACAACAAATGAGATTGTGGTCTCTCTATTTGTATAGATCCTCCTTCTCTCTCTCTCTCTCTCTCTCTCTCTTTTTTTTTTTTTTTTTTTTTTTGAGATGGTGTCTTGCTCTGTTGCCCAGGAGTGCAGTGGTGCGATCTTGGCTTACTGCAAACTCTGCCTCGTGGGTTCACGCCATTCTCCTGTCTCAGCCTCCTGAATAGCTGGGACTACAGGTGCCCGCCACCATGCCGAGCTAATTTTTGTATATTTATTAGAGTCGGGGTTTCACTGTATTAGCCAGGATGGTCTCGATCTTCTGACCTCGTGATCTGCTCACCTCAGCCTCCCAAAGTGCTGGGATTACAGGCTTAAGCCACCGTGCCCAGCCCTTCCCTTTATGTATATGTGGAGCGTGAGATTGTGGGGCTGGCAAGTTTGAAACCCACAGGGCAGGCTGAAGACCCAAGGAAGATTTGCTGATGCAGCTAGGATCTAAAAGCAGTCTGAAGGCAGAATTCCCTCTTCTTTAGGGGACCTCAGTCTTTTTCTCTTACAGCAGTCACCAGATTGAATGAGGCCCACTCACATTATGGAGGGTCATCTGCTTTACTAAAAATACATTGATGTAATAAATGTTAATCTCATCTAATACCTTCATAACAACGTATACACTGATGTTTGACCAAGTATCTGGTTACTATGGCCTAGCCTAGGTGACACATAAAATCAACCATCACATCTACTAAGTAGTGGGCCCTGCTCTGGATACTAGAGATAGAGCAATGAACAAGATAGATTAAAATCCCTGTGATGAAGTTTATGAAAACTATATACAACTTACATCATGTCATATGGTCAATATTGTGGAGAAAAATAAGATTAAAAAGGGAGTAAGGAAACCATAATTTTTAAAAATGGTCAGGGAAGTCCTCATTGAGAAGTTTCCATTTGAGTCAGGACCTGAAAGCAATAAGGAAGTGAACATATAGATATCTGTGGAAGGAGTAATCCATGAGAAGGTAAAGCAAATATAAGCTTTAGGCAAGAGGGTGACTGCTGTATTTGAGAATCAGCTTTTGATAAGTGCTTTAAAATACATAAAACATAATGTAAACAAAAATGTAACATAGGTGAAGCTCACTATTGGATTATTGTGAAGGAAGAGATTACTTCCAACTGGGACCTTTTTGGAATAGACCTCAATGCCAATTACATAGTAGATATTTAATTGATATTTACTGAATAAATTAATGGCACACTATATTTGGGCTAGATTTGGACGGGTAGGTGGAATTAAGTGAATATAGAGGAAAAAGCAAGAAAAGAAGTAGAGAGTACTTGGTATTTTTGTGTCATGGACACTGATCCAGAATGGCTGAGTCGTGCAGGCTTTGGTGGAATAGAGATGAGGAGTATATGGAAGATAAGGCTTAAGAAGGAAGTTGAAGCCAGACTGTAAAAGTCTTTGCATCTAGACCATAGAGACTGAATGTCATTTCATAACCATTTTTGAACCATCAAAGTTTCAAAGGAGGGGAAAAGTGAAGTCATGTTAACAATTTAGGAAAATATTCACCAAAGGAAATTCCTTTAAACACTTATTTGGAGGGTATTGGTAAATATTTTACGGAAAAAACCAACTTAATTTCAAATAAATTTGGGACGTGCTAGGTTAAACCGAGTTAAACAGGATTTTTACTGCACTAATCTAAATAGACTTTAATATGTCAATACATATTGTCAGGTTAAAAAAGATGGCTCTAATCTGCTATGTTTCCCAAATATTTTTGGCCACAGAAAAGAATTTTGGATAGTATATCTTCATTATACACAATTCATTGGAAACCCTGATTTGGGAGGATAATAATTGTTGAGAGAGTATATTGGATTGAAGGAGTGAATGAAAGATGAAGACTATTTGGAAAGCTGATAGAATAACCACTGTGGGAGATACGAAGGGCCTAAACTGGAAATGTAGCAGGATTGTGGAATAAAGACTTTCAGAGGTAGAATCACATGAATTAGTCAGTGTTTAGTGAATAGGATTGGGAGGTTATGAAACTAAAAGAGTAGAAAAGCTTAATGCATTGGAAATGGGAAGATGGTGATGTCTTCTGAGATAACAACTCAAAACAGACTTAACTTTGAGGAGGAAAAGAAAGAATGTGAGAGACTTATAAGAACCCAATTTTGTTTAATTTTTAAATATTTGGAGATTTTACAAATATCTTTCTGTTATTGATACAGTTCAATTTCAGATGGTTAAAAACTATATTTTGTATGATTTCAATTCTTTTAAATTTTTTGAGATTTGTTTAAAGACCCAAAGTATATTTTATCAAGGCGATTGTTCCATGTAACTAGAAAATAATGTCTATTCTGTTGTTGAGTGGAGGATCCTACAAATGTCAATTTGATCAAGTTGGTTTATAGTATCATTCAAGTCTTCTTATTTTTGCTGATTTCTGTTTACTTGTTCTATCAGCAACTATGAGAAGAGCATAAACATATCCAAGTAAAGTTGTGTGTTTTCCTTGTTCTTTTAGTACTTTCAGTTCTGTTTTATGTATTTTGAAGCTCTGCAGTTGGGTACAATCACATTGATAGTTGTTATGTCATTATAAAATGTCCTTATATTGGCCTTGATATGCCTTGTGCTAAAGTATATTTTATCTGATATTATTTGTAGCCACTCCAACTTTCTTTTGATTAATGTCTTTATGGTATAACCTTTCCCAACCTTTTATTATTTATCTATCTGTCTTTCCAGGTAAAGTGGAGTCTTATAGATAAAATATAATTAAATATTGCTTTTTAAAAAATCTAACAATTTTTGCCTTTAATTTGGGTTTAGATCATTTATATTTAATGTAATTACTGACATGTTTGCATTTAAGTCTACTATACTTCTAGTTATCTTCCAGTTGCCCCTCTAGTCTTAGTTTCCCCTTTCTTCTTTTTCTACCTCGTTTTTATTCAATATTATCTCCCCTTTGGCCTTATTACTTATACTTCTTGCAAATTCTTTCAAGATTGCTCTAGAGTTTAAAATATAAACCTGATAAGAATAAACTTTAATTTACAATAGTCCACATAGAAACACTATTACAGTATTTCACACATAGTATAAAAATCTTTAAAGAATATACCTCATTTTCTCTCCCATAATTTATGATATTGTTTTCATACATTTTATTTCTTCATGTTATGAACACTGTAAGGCATTATTCTTGCTTTAAACAGTTGATATCTTTTTATTTTTATTTTTTATTATACTTTAAGTTCTGGGATACATGTTTGCTGCACCCATCAACCCATGATCTACATTAGGTATTTCTCCTAATGCTATCCCTCCCCCAGCCCCCACCCTCCAACAGGCCCCAGTGTGTGATGTTCCCCTCCCTGTGTCCATGTTTTCTCATTGTTCGACTCCCACCTATGAGTGAGAACACGCAGTGTTTGCTTTTCTATTCTTGTGTTAGTTTGCTGAGAATGATGGTTTCCAGCTTCATCCATGTCCCTGCAAAGGACATGAACTCATCCTTTATTATGCCTGCATAGTATTCCATGGTGTACATGTGCCACATTTTCTTTATCCAGTCTATCACTGATACTCATTTCGGTTGGTTCCAGGTCTTTGCTATTGTGAACAGTGCTGGAAATAAACATATGTGTGCATGTGTCTTTATAGTAGAATGATTTATAATCCTTTGGGTATATATCCAGTAATGGGATTGCTGGGTCAAATGGTGTTTCTGGTTCTCGATCCCTGAGGAATCGCCACACTGTCTTCCACAATGGTTGAACTAATTTACACTCCCACCAACAGTGTAAAAGTGTTCCTGTTTTTCCATATCCTCTCCAGCATCTGTTGTTTCCTGACTTTTTAAAGATTGCCATTCTAACTGGCGTGAGGTGGTATCTCATTGTGGTTTTGATTTGCATTTCTCTAATGGCCAGTGATGATGAGCTTTTTTTCATGTTTGTTGGCTGCATAAATGTCTTCTTTTGAGAAGTGTCTGTTCATATCCTTCACCCAAAACAGTTGATTATTTTTAAGGACATTTAAAAATATTAGCACTTTAAACTTTTCTACTGCTTTTAATTGTTTGGCGTAGATTTACATTTCAAACTGGTATTGTACTCCTTTTGATAGAAATATTTTCCTTAAATATTTTTTAGCACACATCTGTTTACAATTATTTCAGCTTTGGTTTGTCTAAAAAAGACTTTATTATTAAAAGCTATTTTCTCTGAGCATAAAACTCTGGGTCAAGAATTTTTGCTGTTGTTGTTATTACTTTTGTATTTTTTAGTCTCTTAAAGCTATAACTGTAATAATTTTGAGCTTGCATAATTTCTAACAAAATATTTGCTATATTACCTTTGTTCCTTCATATGTCTATATATTTTTGTCAGTGGCTGTATCAGGATTTTTTTTTTTTTTTGGTTTTCATAACTTTGACTATGATGTGTCTAAGTGTGTCTTTTCATATTATTGTAGATTATGTTTAGATTATGTTTCATATATATCCTGTGTAGAATTCTCTGAGCTGTTGTTTTTCCAGAAGATCTGAGAAGCTGAGAGAATTCTACACAGGATGAATATAAAACATAATCTAAAGATAGATTTATTAGATCTATCTTTCATTGATTTTGGAATATTGTTAGCTATATGCATGGTTTTGAAGATTTTTAATACTTTATTATCCATCTGTTTCCTTCTTTGACTTTAATAACACTTATGTTAGACTATCTGATATGGTCCTACAGATTTCCAATGCTCTGTTTTTACCTCCTACTCTTTTTTGTCTTTGTGTTGTGGTTTTAATGAAAATGATGGTGTTCTTTTCATATGATGACATGGTCTGAATCCATTTACTTAACTTATTCCTTGTTCACATTCCCATCTGACAAAGGGCCATAATGAGAAGGAAAAACCCTTGTCACAACTGAAAATTGGGTCCTTATATGCCATGAACCTCAAATAATTATTTTTCCTTTATTTTGGTTTAAAAAAGAAGTTGATTAAGCTAGTTAGTATTAGGAGATTTTTCAAGCAGACTTTTCATTGCTTATGGTGACTTACAGGGTGGTTGACCCTTCACTCAGAGTGCTATGGTCTCAGGACACTTGAGCTATGGGGTAATCAGGAAGTATGAGGAGTGCTACGTAGATCTCAGTTCCAGTAAAATCTCTGAGATGTGTACCTTGAGCTACTGCTATGGCGCTTATACCTTGTGCTTGCTTCTGAAAGCCTACAGGATAAAGTAGGGCCCATCTGAAACTGGAACATTGTAGCAACAGTCACTTCAGTTAAAGAAACAAGATCACATTCCTAGTTCACTTCCAGTTGTCATAACAAACATGGAAAACAAATGTGAAAACACACAAACGAAACTCACTATTATGACTATCTTCAGCTATGTTTAATAAATCAGACAAAACTCATTGAAAAATTTAAATAGTCATTATAAGAGAAAATATTTAAAAAACTGGAGAATAGTCCCAAGCAATTCAACCTAGGAGTATCATAGAAACAGTACAGATAAATAATTATAAAATATAAAGAGAAGAAAATTTTCTTCAGATGAGCGCTAGTATTTTTAGCATACAAATATTTATCAAATAAAATTAGGCAAAGTAAACAATAAGACACTATCCCAGACTTAACCTACAACATACTTTAATCTTTAGAAAAAAGGAAAAGTACCTGCAATCATTCAGGGAGATGAAACAAGTTATTTAAGAATTATGTCTGGTTCACAATATTAAATGCTAGGAGGCAGTCTTCAGATTTTGAAGAATAAGACGTGATTTAAGAATTCTACACTCAGTTAACCTATTGTTCACATAGATGGCAACAAAAACAAATTCTCAGAAATACCAAGCCCAAAGTATTTTAAGTGCAATTAAAAAAAAAATCTCCAAATAAATAAATAAATAAATGCTCTGGAACAAAACTTAGAATAAGATGAGTATCTTTCCAATTTGCTTTATTAACCTGATAAGAAACCTTGCAGACATAGAGGATATTTGCATATACACATGCGAAACTGAATTAATCTCATTTATAAATATAAATGAAATTCTAATTAAAATATTAACAAATAGAAACTATAACTATACTAAAAAATTAATCAACAAGTAAATGCTTCTCTTTTGGAAAAACAGCAGTAGCTTAATATTATGAACTGGATTAATATTTAAAATCAAGAAGAAAAAAATCCTTTTCTTAGTAGATGCAAAAAATTATTTGATAAGATGTAACACTTCATCTTGATTTTAAAACTATTCATAGCCTTCATAGTAGAAAACTTCCGGCCGGGCGCGGTGGCGCAAGCCTGTAATCCCAGCACTTTGGGAGGCCAAGATGGGCGGATCACTAGGTCAGGAGATCAAGACCATCCTGGCTAACCCGGTGAAACCCCGTCTCTACTAAAAAATACAAAAAACTAGCCGGGCGAGGTGGCGGGCGCCTGTAGTCCCAGCTACTCAGGAGGCTGAGGCAGGAGAATGGCGTAAACCCGGGAGGCGGAGCTTGCAGTGAGCTGAGATCCGGCCACTGCACTCCAGCCTGGGCAACAGAGCAAGACTCCATCTCAAAAAAAAAAAGAAAACTTCCTTAACATAGTGAAACGATCAGTCTGATATTAGTAGAAAAGATGATACTTAATGGTAAAAGACTGGAATGATGTCCTTAAAGTCAGAAATAATGTAAGGCCATTAATTATTATTAATTATTTAGTGTTTGCTTCAAAGTTGTAGCAGATGCAATAAGATAGGAAAAAATCAATGAGTCATAAATATTAGAATGAAGGCAAAAAAATTGTCATTATTTGCAGATCATATAGCAAACTAAAGAGAATGGACTTAAAAGCTGTTAGAACTACCAAGAGAATGAAACAAGGTAGCCTGTTAAAACTTGTGTATACAAATTAGTGGGTTTAATACATAGTTGTATTTTTAAAATGTGAAAACATAATAGAAACAATCATTATTAATAATAACAAATTTTGAAATTATGTAGGAATAAAATTATCAAGAAATGTATGTCATCTACATAAAGAAAATTTATAAATTTTACTAAGGAACCTAAAAGAAGACTAATTAAAAGCTATATCATTTTTAAAGAAGAATGCAGTTCTACAGGAAATTGTTTATATTTTCTTGAAATTGGCAAGACCCAGGCCTTTACAGTATGACTTCAAATCCGGAAAAATAAACTGGAAAAAAAAATGAACAAAAGTTAACAGAGGTTATCTCTAAGTATCTCTCGAATGCTTGGTGATTTATTAGTTGCATAATTTTTTCTCCTCATAAATAAAAATTTCAAAAATTCAGAATAAAACAAAATTTTTTTTTAAGTAATAATATTCTTAGTTGTATGCATATGAACACTTCAGCACATAAATCAGTTTTTGTCAAGGTGCAATCTGCAGCCATTTCAGTAGATTTCACCTAAAGTGTTTGTATAACAATTCTGACTCCTGGATCTCACATAACACTCAAGGAATCAGACTATCTTGATGACAGTCCAGGGACTTGTATTTTAAACAAACACTCCAGGTTATTCTAGTACACACTAAAATTCGAGAATAACTAGGCAAAAGGCCTTTCTGAGCTTGCACACAAAGAAGGCATGTTGCAGGGCAGAGAATAGAAAAAAGTTGTGGGACCTCTGTTATTCTAGCCCATTAGGAACAGGGTCAGAGACAAAGCTGTAAGTCGCTAGGAGGGTGAAGTGAGTTGCTTTTTGTTTGTATGTTTTTTTTTTTTGTTTTTTTTTTTTTTTTTTTAAATTGAGACAAGGTCTCCCTCTGTCTCCCAGACTGGAGTACAGTGGCACCATGTCAACTCACTGCAGCCTCCATCTCCTGGGCTCAAGCAATCCTGCTACCTCAGCCTTCTGGGTAGCTGGGACTATGGGCACATGTCACCATGCTCCAGCTAATTTTTAAATTTTTTGTAGAGACGAGATCTTGCCATGTTGCCCAGGCTGGTCTCAAACTCTTGGGCTCAAGAGATCCACCTGCCTCAGCCTCCCAAAGTGTTGGCATTATAGGCGTAAGCCACTGCACTCAGCCCTGAGGTGAGTTTAAACAGTTGCTAAGTCACTGCTCTTCATTCTCAGCAGAGCAAGAGTCCCTACCAGGTGCTCATTAGTTGGAAAGTTCTCATGGTTCTGTAAACTCTCATTGCTCTGTTGGAACTCCGTAAATTCCAGCTCTTGCAATGGAAGCACTGTCTGTTCTGTTCACCACTGTGTTCCCAGCACAGTGTTCAGAATATTATAGACACAAAATCAATATTTGTATAAGAAAATAATAAATGATAAAGTGATCTGCCAGGTGTGAGTGAAACTCCAGGATCTAAGGAAATAATCTGGGAGCTGGGCTTAGGGTCACTCACCTCTCTTTCCACACTGCACCTCCTTTCCTTATAACTTGGTGGAACCCAAGGTTTCAGAGAAATCAGAAATGACTCATTGTTAGAAAATTCTGAGAATCTTTTATCTTAAGGAAATATGGGAAATTACTGAAGCTTGAGGACTGATGTTCAGTGGTTTTGGTTTCCATACCTTAGAATACTCCTTGAGTTTACTTCCTGGAAAATAGAATATGGATGAACTCTTTATGTTCTAATAGCATACATGCTTTTTTATAAAGAGAAGACAGTGCATTTCCTTAGGTAGAAATAAATGCTAAAAAAAATACCTTTTGCAAAGGTGGAGTCATATGCCCTGTGAAGTTGAATGAGTTGCCTATTAACTGCAAAATACCCTGTATTAGTTTCCTATTGCTGCTAGAATAAATTACCACAAATTCAATGGCCTAAAACACCACCAATTTATAATCTTAAACCGTTGTAGGTTGAAGTCTGACACAGGTGTCACTGGGCTAAAATCAAGGTATTCACAAGGTTGCAGGTCTTTCCAGGGTCTCTAAGGAATTTGTGTCCTTTGTCTAGTTTCTAGAAAGTGATTTCACAGTTTTCTAGTTTCTAGAAAGAAACTAGACAAAGGACACAAATTCCTTAGAGACTCCGGAAACTACCCCTTCCTCCCATTTTAAAGCCAGCAACATTGCGTATTTCAGATCAATCTTCTGTGTTAGCATATCCCTCTGACGAATCTCACTGGGTGAAATTTTCCTATCTTAAATACCTATGTGACTAATTGGGCCCACCTGAGTAAGCTACGATAATCTCACCATCTGAAGGCCCTTAACCCTAATCACATCTGCAAAATTCCCTTTGCCATGTAATGTAACATGGCCATAGGTTCCAGGAGTGAGGATGTGCACATTTTTGGGGAGTCATTATTCCACTTACCACAAATCCCATAGGACACCTACGTTTTAGGAATGTTTTGGGATATGGATGACTGCAGCATTGCTTCTTGTTCCATAACAGAGTGTCTCTGTCTTGCAACTAAATCAGACAAATGTTCATACTGCAAATGCCAGAGGTTGCAAAGAATTTACAACTTAGAGAGAAAAGGGAATGAAAGCTTTATTTATAAATACGATGCTTCATTTGACCTAAAAAAGTTGAGCTGAGATTCTGTTCTTATTATGAGGATTTGACAGAGAAATAACTGTTTTCTTGTAAACGAGTGCACTCCTTACTTCAGTTAAAAAATCTGCCACTTTGTTCACTACTAGGATTGTGGTATTTGAGTTGATGTTGTTTGGAGTTTATGGTCGTTTGGACGGTGGAGGATTGAAATGCTGAGATTTTGGAGTTGGGTATTGTCTCTCATGAGAAGCAAATTACTTCTGACTGCATTGGTTTTAGAAAAAAAGAAGGCAAAAAAAGATCTCTGACTGCAGTATTATTGATATATATAAATGATGATCATAAGATAAACCAAATACACAGGACTCAGAGCAAGATTGCTAGAATTTAATTAAGACACAGGAAGGTGTTCAGTGGGTATATTTACACACTCTGGATGTCAGTTATTTGCAGAGGAACATTAATAATCTGAAGAGTGTGTGACCTGTATTTGTCTGAGTATGTAAATAATAAGGTCCTTTTGCCAAAAGTTAAAACTGTTTATAGCCTGTGGAGAATTTCATAGTAACTATTTTTATCCTGTTATTTCTCTGTATCTTATGTAAACATCACTCAAAGAGGATTATCTGCAACAAGAATTAGTTAGCATTATAAATAAGATGTACTCATCAAGCTTTCAACAAGATACCACTTTCCAAATTGACATGCTGTCAGAGGCCTTCGGGACTGCAAAGAGATCACAATGTGTTAAAGGGGCCCATGCCTAAACAATCCAAGTGTCCTTTCTTTTTACATAAATCTCTCTTGACAAGTGGAATGAATTTCCATGCACGTTCGAAGACTGTATGTGTGTGTGTGTTGGGTGTCTCTTTCTGCCAATGAACAGCCGATTTCACTATAAATCCCTGAATGAAGTCGCTTTATGTTCCCAAATATTTTGGCAGTGGAACCAGCTGTTAACGTGGTTACCTGCTCATGATACTGGTCAAGAGAGAAACAGCAATTCAGTGCCAGGAATGTAAACAATAGGAGTTGAGGGGTCCCAGAAGTTTTTGCTTCTGACTAAAGTCATGTGGTCCTAGGTCTCTGTTTCCTTAGTTTGTGGGTGAAAGACCTTGCAGTGTAGTGGTCAGCAGTAAGGCATCAAATCAAAAAGCCTAGTGTTACATCCTGACTCTGTCACTTTTTAGATGTGTGATTTGTGGAAACTCACATAACCTCTAAGGACGTTTGTTTCTTCATCTGTGAAGTGGGGATAAAAATGCTACTTATTTCGTAGGACGGTTGAGAGAATTAAATCATTTAACATATGTAGAGTGCTTAGAACAATACCTGATGCAAACGGGGTACAACATGAGTTCCCATATTGTTATTGTTTGCGGTCATTTTGTAGGTGAGACAGTTTTAAAGAGTTGCGCAAATAATTTCTTAGTAAACTATTTCTAGAAATGCTCTTAGGAAAGCTAAGTATTTGAAAGAAGGCATAAGAAATGACTTGAATAGGCTGGGCATGGTGGCTCACGCCTGTAATCGTAGCACTTTGGGAGGCTGAGGTGGGCAGATCATGAGGTCAGGAGATCGAGACCATCCTGGCTAACACGGTGAAACACCATCTCCACTAAAAAATACAAAACAATTAGCCGAGCATGGTGGCGGGCACCTGTAGTCCCAGCTACTCGGGAGGCTGAGGCAGGAGAATGGTGTAAACCCAGGAGGTGGAACTTGCAGTGAGCCGAGATTATGCCACTGCACTCCAACCTGAGTGACAGAGCAAGACTCTGTCTCAAAAAAAAAAAAAAAAGAAAAAAAAAAAGAAAAAAAAAACCAGAAAAATAAAACAAAACAAAAAAAGAAATGACTTGAATAGTGAAAAAGTATCCTTACTGTCAGGATATCAATATCTCCCATTCTTTCAGCAGGTGGGACCACACCTGTTTCTCTCAATTTAATTAGTGAATTATGTAATCATAGAGATATGCCTGCCCCCCACCTATTTTTTAATTACACAAGTGATACAGGGCCAGAATAGGGTGAGGCAAGTGAGGCACTAGAGTAAAGCCTCTAAAAAATTCCCCCAAATAAATAATATCTAAAAAATCAAATTAATAAAAAAGTCCATGATGAAAAAAATAAAGACAAGATCAACATTACTGTTGTTTTCCTTTTGTCTCAACCTCCAACATGGCTTGGCAATAACACTGAATAATACGAAAATACCATCCATATAAAAATCCAAATTATTCAGAAATATGAGAATAACAATAATGGTTAACATGAATATGACTGTATGCTACACATTACACTAAGAGTTTTAAGTAAAGTAACTTAATGAATACAAATACTACTATTTACTCATCATTAAACTGAAATTGAGTGACTTGCGACAAGCAAGTGATGGTGGAACTGAGTCAAACCAAGGCAGCCTGATCATAGACCTGTGGTCCTATTCTCCAAACTGCCCCACCAGTGTCCCCCATGTGATTCAACCTAATTACCTGTAGGTGTGTGCTAAAGATGCAGACTTCTAGGTACAATCCCAGATCTGCTGACTCAATCATTCATGCCGAGGTTTGGAAACCTGCATTTAACAAGCACTCACTTTTTTTCCCTTTTCTTCTCTCCCCACAATCTCATTCTGCCTGAATTTCACCATGGTTAAGAGTTTGCTTATCCTCTAACCTTCACCTCTGTATGGCTATGTTTCTACTTGCACATCGTCCTAACTTCAGGAGAGAAGGTCTATAAATATAATGCCTCATGGTTATCTTTGCTTCAAAGGGAAATCGGTGTTAACAGCATGCCTTAATGCCCTTTCATTTTATAATCATGTGATCATGTAGCCTTTATTATGGAAGCACTGATTGTTGGTCAATGATATGCTTCTTTCTTTCCCAAGGGCAGAACTATGATCACTTATGATGAATATAATTACTGATACAATTGGATTTAAATCTACCACCTTTCAATTTGATTTCTGTTGGAAACTGTAGAAAACAGTTTATATCTTTTCTATCTATTCTTTCTTCTTTTTCTCTTTTCCTGCATTTTGGGGATTAAGTAAATATGTTTTATAATTCCATAATAACTTGACTATTGACTTATTAGCTATGCTTTAAAAAACTGTTTCTTAGGGCTTATAATGTACATCTTTAGTTTATCATAGTTGTCTTCAAATAATGTAATACCACTAAGACCCTACTGTACTATACTCCCTTTCCTCTGCCTTTTACATTATTCTTGTCATGCATTTTACTTCTATATACATTATAAAACCTATACTATATTGTTATTACTTTTATTCTAAACAGTCAATTATCATTCAAAAATATTTTTAAATGCAAAAAATGTTGTTTATATTTACTAGCATCTTTGCCATTTCTGGTGCTCTTTCTGGTTTTGGGGATTCAAATTTATATGCATCATTTTCCTTCTGCATAAAGAACTTCTGAGGATACATCATTTCAACTTTTGGTTGTCTGAAAAAGGTCTTTAATTCACCTTCATTTTTGCTGGATATAGAATTATTGGTTGACAATGCTTTTTTTGTTTTGTTTTGTTTTGTTTTTTCTTTTTTGAGACAGAGTCTCACTCTATTGCCCAGGCTGGAGTGCAGTGGCACAATCTCAACTCACTGCAAGCTCTGCCCCCCGGGTTCACGCCATTCTTCTGCCTCAGCCTCCCGAGTAGCTGGGACTACAGGCACCTGCCACCATGCCCAGGTGAATTTTTTGTGTTTTTGGTAGAGATGGGGTTTCACCATGTTAGCCAGGATGGTCTCGATCTCCTGACCTCGTGATCCACCCGCCTCGGCCTCCCAAAGTGCTGAGATTACAGGCATGAGCCACCGCGCCTGGCCAATGCTTTTGTTTTCATATGTGAAGGGTACCATTTCATTGTCTTCTCACCTTCCATAGTTTCCTGCAGGGAGTGTGCTGCCATTCTTCCCTTCAGTCGTCTATACGTAATTTTTTTTTTCTCACTGGAATTTTATATGATTATTTTTATTACCAGTTTTCAGTAATTTGAATATGATGTGACTTGGACTGACTTTATAATTATTTTGCTTGGAGTGTGTTGTGCTTCATGAATCTGGGGGTTTGTAGTTTTTGTTAAATGTGTGATATAGTTTGGCTGTCTCCCCACTGAAATCTCATATTGAATTGTAGTTCCCATAATTCTGACATGTCATGGGAGGAACCCAGTAGGGAGTAATTGAATCATGAGGGTTGGTCTTTCCAATGCTGTTCTTGTGATAGTGAATAACTCTCAGAGACTGATGGTTTTATAAAGGGGAACTCCCTTACACACGCTCTTTTGCCTGCTGCCATCTAAGAAGTGACGTGCTCCTCATTCTCCTTCCACCATGTTTGTGAGGCTTCCCCAACCATGTGGAATTGTGAGTCAATTAAACCTCTTTCTTTTATAAATTAACCAGTCTTGGGTGTGTCTTTATTAGCAGTGTGAGAACAGATTAGTGCAATGTGGAATTTTTTTATCATTATTAAAAAAATTTTTCCTCCTCTTTCTTGCATGTTAGACCACTTAATTTTGTCCCACAAGTCACTTATGCTCTATTATTGTTTTAGTCTTTTATCTCTGTGTGTTTTATTTTAAATATCTTCTGTTACTATGTCTTCAAATTCACTGATCTTTTCTTCTGCAGTGTCAAATCTGTTGTTAATCTCATCCAGTTCATGTTTTTGTCAAGAATTGTTTGATTCAAGTCATTTTTGTATATTACCTTTTTCTCCTCATTGTGTTCATTTTTTCCCTCTACCTTCTTAAACATAGAGGATATTTATAGTAGCTGTTACAATATTCTTGTCTACTAATTCTATAATCTTTCCATTTCCAGGTCTATTTTTGTTGATAGATTTTTTTTTGGCTTAAAAATGGGTCATCGTTTCTCACTTACTGGCATGTCTGGTAATTTTTGACTGGATGCCAACATTATGAATCTTATATACTTGGGTGCTAAATTTTGTTTTATCCTTTAAATCGTGTTTAGCTTTGTTCTAGGTTGCAATAAATTGCTTGTCATTTGTTTGATGCTTTTGAGGATGGCTTTTAAGTTTTTTAGAGCAGATCTAAAGGGAACCTGTAGTCTAAACTAATTTAGCCCCACTTCTAAGTCCAATACAATACTGAGTACTCTACCCAATTCTCCATGTATTAGAAAGTCTTTCCACTCAGTTCAATTGGAACCGAACTTTCTTCAGCCCCATGTGAGCTTCTGAAATTGTTTGCCTTCTTTATTCCCTGGCCTTAGACAGTTTTCTTTTACATATATGCACATCAGTACTCAGCCAAAACTCACAGAAACTCCCTCTTCAGATCTCTGGAGGGTTTTCTTTGTGCAACTTTCCCCTCTCCTATATTCTTCTCCCACTAATTCTAGCTACTTTAGCCTCCCTGAATTCCCAACTCTGTTTCCTCCATTCAGAAAATCTTCCAGCTCTATTTTGGTTCTCTGCTTCTGCACTACATCCTGGAAACTCTCCAGGCAGTAAGCTGGGGGCAATAAGAGGGCCTACTTTATTTGTTTCACTGCTTTCAGAGATCACCTGGCCTGTACTAACAGTTCCAAACATTTGAATAACATAGTTTCACGAGTTTCCTCTTTGTTTTCTACTTGCTTAAGGTAGGAAGATAAATCTAGTCTACATTGTTTCATCATGACTAGAATTAGAAGTCCTCTTAAGAGTAGCATTATATAAACAATTAAGATGTGTGTGTGTGTGTGTGTGTGTATATATATAATTTAATCTTTATCCAATCATTCCATTTCCATATATGAGAAAAATTGAGACTTAACAATTTGCAGTTGCAAAAATATGGAACCAGCACATATGCCCATCAATCAATGAGTGGATAAAGAAATTGTGTTATACCATGGACTACTACTCAGCCATAAAAAGGAACTAAATAATGGCATTTGCAGCAAACTGGATGAAACTGGAGACCATTATTCTTAGTGAAGTAACTCAAGAATAATTTTTTTTTTTTTTTTTTTTTTTTGAGACAGTCTCACCCTTTTGCCCAGGCTGGAGTGCAATGGTGTGATCTCGGCTCACTGCAGCATCTGCCTCCTGTATACAAATGATTCCCCTGCCTCAGCTTCCTGAGTAGCTGGGATTACAGGCACCTGCCATGCCCAGCTAATTTTTGTATTTTTAGTAGAGAGTGGGTTTCACCATATTAGCCAGGCTGGTCTCGAACTCCTGACCTTGTGATCCACCCACCTCAGCTTCCCAAAGTGCTGAGATTACAGGCGTGAGACGCCGTGCCCGGCCTAAAATACGTTTCTCACTCATAAGTGGGAGCTAAGGTCTGAGGATGCAAAGGCATGAGTGATACAATAGACTTTCAGGGGACTGTCAGGGAAGGGTGGGGGTGAGGGATAAAAGACTACACATTGGGTACAGTGTACACTCCTTGGGTGGTGGGTGCACCAAAATCTCAGAAATCACCACTAAAAAGCTTATTCATGTAACCAAACACCACCTGTTCCCCAAAAAACTATTGAAATAAAAAAGAAAGAAAGATAAGACAAGAAAAGGAAAAATAAGTCTTAGGTAGAGAAATTAAATAATGGTGAGGAATGGTGTAGCATAGTGGCTGAGTGCATGAGTCGAAAAACAAGCTATTATTCTGGATTCAAAGATTGGCTTTTTCACTAATTAGCCATATGACCTCTGTGTATTTTCGTTTTAACACCTATGATAATAATAATATTTAATTCCTAGAGCTATTATGTAGGTTACATGTTTTAATACACATCAGGTGCTTTGAACAGTGTCTGACAAATAGTAAATTTTCAGTAAATATCAGTTTTTAAAATTTCCAAAATCACATGGCTTGTGGTAGAGTAGGGTCTCTCTAACTTTAACGTTCACGCGCTTCCCCGTGTTTTATGCCGTCTCGGAATAGTAAGGCTCACGAACATGCTGTTATTAAGACCTAGTTGGAATCTTTTCCTATATGGGCACTGAAAAAGAAAGAAAGAAAAAGTAACTTGTGGCATCACGTTTTAAAAATGTTAATAATCTTTATTTAGCTTATGTATGTTGAATATGTTGTTTTAGGTTCTGAAGTATTAACAAACAACAGAACTAGCTATTTATGAGAGAAAGTACCCCCTCCCCCTCCAGTAACACATGTTAATTTAGAAATTGACTTGGGTCTGGGAATACAAAAGCTGAAGCTGAAGGGCCCCAGATGTCTCTGCTTCTGCCTACAGAAGGCCAATGCTTTGGTAACTTTGGCAAGAAAATAAGTGCAAATATCTTGGATACCTCATTTTTTTTTCTCCGTTTCCACTTCAGGCCACTCTTTTGCCTTACGCCCACGTTATACCAATTCAACTCAAATTCAACTCACAGCCCACACAAATGTTTTAGATGGCATCCTTGCCTGAATCATGATGCCTGTGGGGGCTGGACTGTTTTCTGTAATTTCCTTTCAGGGTCAAATATCTATGAAGAACTACTTCAATGAACGATTAATCTCTTTCAGGAGATCATATTTCTATTTAGATGTCTTAAGAACATAGTAAAAAAGACATTGGACCTCTCTCTATTAAAAAAAAAAAAAAGAGCAAGACAGAGACACAGAGAGAAACAAAGAGAACAAAAGAGAGATTTCACCTTGTCCTTTTATTTAACACTATCTGTCAAAGAAAACCTGTATAAAAGCCCTCAGTATATTAAAGAAGGTAAAACATTAGAGAATTGCAGAGCCATCCTTCTTACTTCTTCTTTTTTCTTTTTTTTTTAAATGCTTCTCTACATTGTTAAGCTCTTAAAATGACTATCTGTTGTTTTCTTAGCAATGTGACCTTCTTTTCTCAGAGTTCTTCCTAGTTGATGTGACTTTTCTATCAGAAGGAGTTTTTTTTTTTTTGAAGACCAATCTGTTTTCTTACAATCTGGGGTTACTTCAGGGCTTCAAGGTTTTAGTGGGTTTAATTTTTTAAAATGTCTTCATTTCTTTTGTGTCTCTGTCATTTCCCTTTATGATTACATCTGAATGGAATTTCTTCACTTTAATTATAATTAACCAGTGTTCTTCACAACTTGCTCCCCAAGCAATGAGGAGCAGCTGGTTGTTCCAGGAAGACAGGGAGGTGCTGAGATGAGCTCTCTCCCTTATGCGGAGACGTCCTGTTAGGAATCTGCCATGTTTAAATGTAAGTTCCTTTGTTTGTTTATCTGCAATTGCATGCCTGACCTTAGCTAAGTAAAACCTGATGAAAGAGAAGGGAGACTCATATCACCATCCACTCTTTTGTTTTCTTGGCCCACTAAGTACATTTCTCCAACTTTCTGGCATTTCATTTTAAAATTTATTTGGAGCAATTTTCTGTTGCATATCTAAAAGCAAATGCATTATAAACTCTTTTGCTTTTTCAAGTGCAGCTTTTCAAAAATGTTTAACTTTGTGATACAAGAACAAAAGATTTGTGTTTTGTAACTGTTTTCTGGAATGATGGAAATGATGGGTATTTTAAATAATCAGAGCTGTAATCTTTAATGAAAATTGCATTCTAGAAGCATTCATGGACAACAAAGTGTCTTCTTTTGGGGTTTGGTACATTATTAATCATTTAGCCTTGATTCACAAAGAAATTCTCATTCAATAGTTTTAATTCCCTAATGAACCATCTGAAGTGAAGTAACTCATTCTTCTTATACCAACCAATGCTTGCACAGATGGAGGCAGTCAAATAAATTGAAGCAAAATGTTAAATTACATGTTACCCTCGTCACTCCTGAGGCTATCACATGCTGTGGTCACTGCCCCATTCTTAGGGGTGTGCTTCTCCATACATTTGAAATGAAAGTCATTCAATTATAAATATTATATAGAGCCACGAAGATTTGGTTAGAAACTGGAACACATTCTAGAGGAAGGGTTTATTGTGTCTCCGTGGTCTTTCTTATGAGACACATCTTGGTCTTATAGGTTGATATAACCACAGAAGAAGTTTGAGGAAATAGATGCAGAAAATGGAAGATCTTATAACTACAGGTTTCAATATGATTTAGAAAGTTGCTATATTCATCCAAGTGGAGAAATGCATGTTTCTTTCCTTAGCGATGTTTTATATTCCACCTTATGTAGTGTCTATAGCAGCAGTTCTCTCTCGTTGGGGCGTCAGAATATATGTTGAACTCTTAATATAACACAAGTGTCTGATTCCTATCTCAGACTTGCTGAAAACTAATTTGTACAGGTGAGGCCTGGAAATTGAACTTTTTTAAAGGTTCACAAGGGATTTTGATAAGCATCCAGGATTGAGAGTCATACTGCACTCAAACAAAATTTAATTTTTATTTTTTGCAGCTTCACCTGTCTGCTTACACTTTATAGAATTATCAGGATTAATAGTTAATTTAATAGTCAATCCATAGTCAATTTAAAAGATTCTGGAATATCAATGTAGATTTCCTTTAAATGGAGATTTAAAAATCTGTTTTTGAATATGAGGTGTTATCAGTGAGCATGTCTCTTCTTTCCATCTCACTCTTTCTTCAGTCTTTTTACTCTTAAGTAAATCATCACCACTACCGTCTCTTTATTGAAGGTCCATTCTGTCACATACCATGCTGGCACCTTTCTTTCAGGCAGCTTGGTTACTCTTCACACTTACCCTCAAGGTAAATATAACCATATTCACTATACAGGTGAGACCATTTGGCCTTGGGCAATTAGATCAATTATCCAAAAGCCAGGATTTACATGTATGCCCATCTGACTTCGAAACTTGCTGGTTTTTATACCACTCACTCTCTCTGCTCATTCCTTTTCACCCTTCCTAAACTTTCGCTCTCAGCCCCTGTTCCACTTCATTCTTTTTTTGTTTTCTTTACCTTTCCTTGCCACAATATGCCAGTCTGAAAATTGAGAGAAAAGGGGGCACATGGCTCACAAAAGCTCTTGGTAACAATGATTGCCTCAGAGTCTTCTGGTAAATATTTCCACTTGGAGAAGTTCTCACAGTCACTAAGTTGACAAACCTTGGTTTGGTATCCTTTGACTAATGGAAATATTTATATTTTTGACTGCTTCATTTTAAAGAATGTCCTGGGGTTTGCTCAAGAGAATATAAAAACCTGCTGTCTCTGTTTCCATTTCCAGACCCAGACATGACCCCAGTACATTGAAGCATCTGCTTTTCATTTCACATCTTTTTTATCTTAAGGACCATCCTTCTGAACTAGGGTTTAAAGTAGCTCAGTAAGAGCAACTGTGAGATGGAGGTCATAAGGAGAGTGTCTTTGGCTAAGAAGTGGCAGAAATTATAAAATTATTTCCCTGGGATATTGAGGAGCTGTGTAACCTAGGCTTTAGTAAAGCCATCTATATTCATGGCCTGTCATCTATACTTGCCACTGAACCCAAGGGGATCCAGCTGATTATCCACCTGTGCTTCTCAAATACTGCCAGAGAATTACTCCTTTACTTACCCCTTTCTCCTCTGATTCATTTCTCTAGGTGGGGCATGGGAGAAAGGGAATATAGCTTATAATTACTAAGCAAAGTAAGAAATGCATTGAAAAGTTGATACAGTATGGAGGAAAGATGTGACCCGTTCTGCAGAAGTGAGGTGAGCATATACTTGAGAAGTAAGACTCCACATGGTATTTGATAGTGTTTGGCTAGAAATTATAGAGAAGACTGTTTCTAGATTCAGGGAACACAAAAATGAACAACTTTGCTTGAACGTTGGCAAGGATTGAATATTCTTGTCTAGCAAAACATTTTGCACATAATTGAGGCTCGATAAATATTTGTTAAACGAGTGATGGATCGCAGGACTACAAGGAGATCCTGGAGTTGATTACTAGAAGTTTAGTGCTGTGACATGGAGGCAGAAATGTCCATTTCTGGCCTTACGACCTTGGGTAACTTTGGGCAAGTAATATAGCATCCTTGAGGTTCTGCTGCTATAAAATGAGGTTTATGACATCTTCCCCACAGGTGGTTGTGAGGATTAAATGAAATGCTCTAAGTGAAAGTACTTTGTAAATTACAGACTATGAATAAACGATCAAGGGAACAGCAGGAACCCCACATGGCCAATATGTAACATTATTTACAGGTTTGGTTGAGAGTCACAAAAGAGAAATTAATAGGGGTAAGTTACATAGACTACACATTTTTGTAGTCTGAAAGCTATTGCTGATGTTGAAGACAAATAATTCTAGTTTACAGTAGATAATTTGCTTCAGGACAAGGATCATGTTTTATTAATACAGGTTGGGCCTACTTAATCTTGAAATCTGAAACCCAAAATGCTCCAGGCCGGGTACAGTGGCTCATGTCTGTAATCTCAGCATTTTGGGAGGCCGAAGTGGGCACATCACCTGAGGTCAGGAGTTTGAGACCAGCCTGGCCAACATAGTGAAACCCCCTCTCTACTAAAAAATACAAAGAAATTAGCTGGGTGTGGTGGCACGCACCTGTAGTCCCAGCTACTTGGGAGGCTGAGGCAGGAGAATCGCTTGAACCCAGGAGGCGGAGGTTGCAGTGAGCCAAGATCGCACTGCTGCACTCCAGCCTGGGCAACAGAGGGAGTCTCCATCTCAAAAAAACAAAAAACAAAAAAAACTTCTGAGCACTGAAATGATGCCACAAATGGAAAATTCCACACCTAACCTCATGTAATAGGTTGCAGTCAAAACACAGGCACACAGCAAGCACACAGTGTATTTAACGTCCATAAGGGTTAAAAAGACCCTCCCAGTTCCTTCAGCTGCACTACATCTTTTCTGCGCCTGTCCAGATTCCCCAGGCAAGCATGCCTACAAAGGTTAATAAAATAGCACTTGTGCAGGCTGGATCGCCAATCAACAGCAGGTTTTCCACGACATCCTATATGCATTACTCACGTGGGTTTTGTTTTCTTTTTTTTTTTTTTTTTTTTTGCTTTTACTTATTCTCTGCTCTGTAATATATTGTTGAAAATGCAAATATTTTAAAATCAGAAAAACTCCGAAATCCGAAACACTTCTGGTCCCAAGCATTTTGGATAAAGGATATTCAACTGGTACTTATTTTTCCAGTTCCAGCAGGATCTGCCCTGGAGTAGATGTTCAGAGCATGTTTTAGAGGAGAGATAACAGACAGATGGGTGTGTGGCTACATGGCTCTGGAGACATTTTTAGGTTCAGAAATGGAAAAGCAGTTTTTGATATCCTACTTAGCATAGCCAGTTTTAAAAGAAAATTCAAATCACAACTTTTGCTAAACATTTTGGAAAGACATGCAGCAGTTTATCTCATTTTCCAGAAAGACAGATGATGGCATGAAACACTTGCAGAGAGAACAGGGCTTGTCTTGTGTGATTGGAAGCTACACTTTCTGAATTAGTATTATAGTCAGCCGATGAGATGGCACCAACTGTTAAATGATTGTTAAAGTAGAAAAGAGGTATAAAGACTATGCCATCAGCCTGTCTTCTCACATGCTATAGGGTAGGCACTGTGGTGCTTTCTGGCAATGGCAGCCAATGTCCTTATCAGGCAATGAGGTGAGAAGGAGGGAGGGATCTTTGTTGGAGGGACAGCTTCATACAGAATTAGGGGCAATTATGAATGAGACCTTAAGTTCCAGGATTTATTTGAACCCATTAGAATTTCAAAAGCACCCATTTAGCACATCTCACAATTTTCTATGTTCATTTTGGTAGGCTTGAGCTTTTATCCATGTACATTTTACATGCAGAATTATGTGTGTTTGTAGATAGGCATACAAACTATTCACGTATTGAACCGAGTATGCACTAACTTGTTTTGATAGTTTGAAATCCCCTGTAAGGAAGCAGCATACAAAAATTTGACCCCTGGAGGCTAACAAGATAGACACGAAACCCTATGAAAACAATCCAGTTCCTGTTATTGCTCCCATGGGGAAACTTTCTTGGGCTATGTGAAGACATGACTCAAAAGAAATAGAAGGAGCAGATGTCGAGACAAAGAGATACAGTTCCTGGGCCTGTATTCATGGGACAGCACACATCAACAAAGGGTGCGTCCTGGTGACTGGACAGCCAGTCTCCAGGGATAACATCATAATTGTAATGCCTAATGTGTAAAAGACCTGGGATTATGGGCAGAAGATGACTGTGGACACATAAAAGTAACCGCATGTAATAGGTTGCAGTCAAAATACAGTTTCCTAGGATGATCTTTGGAACCATAGCTCTCATCAGTGTGCCTGAGTTTGGTAGGTATGCCCCAT
Organism: Rhinopithecus roxellana; assembly: GCF_007565055.1. NCBI lineage: Eukaryota > Metazoa > Chordata > Mammalia > Primates > Cercopithecidae > Rhinopithecus > Rhinopithecus roxellana. Next base: position 138,509,027 of record NC_044553.1, on the reverse strand, counting down.
CCCCTTAGCTTTTCTGATCTTTAAGACCTGAAAAAATCCCTGGTATTGGGAGCAAATAGGAGTTCCTATGGTATTATTGGATAAACTGTGGGTATAGAAAGCCTATCCACTATTTGTCAACAAATATTTATTGACCAGACACTGGGCGCCAAGTATTTTTCTCGGTGCTTGTGTTACAGTGATGAACACAGCAAAATACCAGCCTGCACAAAGCTTACATTCTGGTGAAGACCAATGACCATCAATTAACCAGACTAACATGTATGATAATATCAGATAGGGAAAATATGATGAAGAAATATAAAGTAGGCTAAGAAGATTAAAGAAGAGTTGTCAGAGATTGGGAGACTGTTTTAGAGGAAGTGCCAAGGAAGGCATCTCTGTGCAGATGATAGTAGAAGAGAGAGCTGGGTGAAACGAGGGAGGTGTCATGTGAAGGTATGGGGGAATGTTGCAAGAAGATGGAACAGGAGGTGAGGAAGACTTGAGTTGCGTCTTAATGAAGCAGAAAGGAAATCAGTATGCAATAAGTGGAAGGATCACAGGGAAGAGAGAGATAGATGAGATTGGAGAGGCAGGCAGCAAGAGAACCAGAGACCCCTGTGCAGGCCGTGGTCAGAATTTAGAAATCCTTCTAAGTGTGATGAGCAGCTCTCAAAGAATTTTGAGCAGGAGACCAATGTCATATGATCTGTATTTAAAAATCCATCTTTTTGCTACCACATAGAGAAGAAACTTCTTGTGGGCAGTCTCAGTATAGCAGCAAGGAGACCTATTATCCCCTCTCATGATTTCTAGCCTACAAAGAAGTGAGCTCCTCAACACCTCTGCATACAAATGTTCCCAGTGCTTTGCCTTGATAGATTTTGAATTTATTCTGGAAGGGTGGGTGAAAGAAATGCCTACTTTAGATCAGGGCAGAAATATCTCAGCCTCTCAGGACTTAGGACTCTTCTTATAGATGAGTCTGTTCCCATGAAGGGTCCATTTGGTTCCTTCTGTTTTTTCAGAGTTCCCTAAATGATTATCTGGGATCATGGGAAAATACTCATAATAATGACCATATATTTTTTGGTGGGATATAATGGAGGAGCTGTGGCAGCACCACATGAGATGGAGATGAGGAGAAATTTGAGTCATACAGCAAGTTTGGCTTAAGACTGGAGACCAAGACTGAATGGGAGAGCCATCAATTTGTTGCCACAACTTGAAAGGCGTTTTGCAGATTTAAACCATGGAAGCGTTACAATTTTCCTTCCCCCTTGTCAGTGTAAAATATATTTGATAAGGTCAGTGAGTGTTGGATAAGAAATAGGTCTTCTTCTTTGATAGGCTCCTCCAGAGACTTGTCTTGACCTGTATCGATAAAATCACCCCTTCCTAGCTAAATAAAAGAAACAATCGGTGCACACTTCCTTATAATTTTGATTTGCGGGTGTCAGGTGAGTCTGTGAGCTCCCGCCCTTATTATAAACACTATCTGTAGAGGAGACAAATGTTCTCAACTTTTACAGTCATGATGCAGTCATGCTTTGAGATCATCTGAGAAGTGCTGCAGAAGCACAAAGCATTATTACTATCATTATGGCAGTAATGACTATGATTATAATGCAGTTAGGGGGAGCTGAGGAGGAATGGCAGCTAAAGGTGAGTAAGCTTTACCCCCCATATGTCTGAGTAAGGTTTGTAGTATCAAAAACATGCATGTGTGTGTGTGTGTGGTGGGTATAGAGAGGCAAGTGTGGGTGTTGAGATAGCATTACTGGAAGATACGTACTCAAATCCATTTTAGTAAAACTGTGTTCAGAAAGCAATATTCCATTTTACTTAAAACCTGGAGCATGATTTCTCTTTGTTTCAATAATAATGTGTTGGTCTGAAACATGATTTCTCTGCATATCACTTTGGATGTGATGGTGACCTCCAAAGCTTTGGAGGCAGCAGGATGCTGTGATGTAAACTATTTCAGATATTTCTCCAGCTGCTCTGGGGAACAAGAAAAGGGTATAACAGAAAGTCTATAGCTTGGCACCTTTGTCATTTACTATGTTTACCCTGATTTCTTCCTTGATTACCATTTTTGGGAATCTGTGACTCTGAAAAACTAATAGTCACTCATTCAACAAGCATCGAAGCATCATGCCTCCTGTTAGATTGCAGGATTAATGGAATGAGTGTGATTTATTCTCTGCCTTAAACATTTTACAGGTTGTGAGGGAGTCAGACAAGAACATCAATGGGTTTGAGGTGTTAAATTCTTGAAGCTCTCCCATTGCCTGATCTCCCATAATCACGTTTATACCTTGGAAGTCTCCCTTTGGGATCAGCATGTAGGATGGATTTAAGCGAATTGGACTGGAGAGACTGCAGCCATTGTAGAAGTACAGGTGAGAGATGTATACTTAACTGTTAATTCCTTTGAAGAATCTTTTATCCCTGAAACCCAAGTACTTGGCATTATTTATCATGTGATGATGTGGAGGGAAAGAATGATTTGTGAGATCTGGATAATTTCTGTGGCAGAATATTCAGTTATTTGATGATATGGCTTGGCTGTGAGTAAAAGAGAACAGTAGTATCTTGCTGTGGTGGAAAGTGCCTGGACTTTCCCTCTGGGTTTGAGGAATTCTGTGCCATTAAAGAGTAGACTTACTCAGAAATATTTTGTGAAAAGTTCTTATAGAGGAATATTACAGTTACAAGTAATGTTTTAGGCATGGTCCTAGATGTTGCCCAAGACAGTGGGCACAGTACTTCTTTTCTACCAGAGTGAATTGCCAAGGAAAATTTTGGAGACCTTCTTTTGGAATTTGAGAATTATTCTAGAAGAGAGAGAGAAAGAGATAACGTGTGCCTTGACTGGAGTAGGTACAGTGTATTTTGGTAGAAGATTCCTGGTGGTTCATTTCAGGCCCAGGGTTGAACAAGTAAACCATCTCATTGAGCTGTACAAGATGTACTCTGTAAATCCTTCCCTAGCCTGGGAAGGCAATAAAGTCCATGGCTTTTAAGATGACACAGTAACACAGCTTATTGCTTTGAAAGTATAATTTTGAAAGGCTGAAATTTGTTTTTGCATCACTGGGAAGACAGCAATCACTATGAATCAATGATGTAGAGCATGTTTATGGAGAGTCATGTTTTATCCACATGGAGATCAAACAGCTTTTGGGTACTTCTGGAACTGCTTGAATGCCATCACTTTTAAATGGCAAAAACCATAATTACTTTAGCACCAACCTAATATTTGATGGTAATTTCAAAAGAGGCTAAATTGAGGTGGCCTAAGTTCATGCCAGACCTGAGTTACACAGTCTGAGGACTAGCTGCTTTCTTATGCTCTCTGTGAGTATGGCAAAGAGAAATGACTTTAAACTCGGAAAGAAAAAGCCAGTAAACCTCTTTCTTAGTACAAGTGACATAACAAACAAATAAATAGCAGAAGGCTAATACTAAATCATCAAGAAAAAAATCTTGATTGTCTCTATAGTGAAAATCTGAAAAAGCCTACCTTGACAATCCAGACTTTTCTTTTCCTAAGAAAGTCTGGTACCTTTTAGGGATCCTTTCAGGTGTGGCAAAAGAACTGAGTAAGTCGTTTAAGTCCTATATTAATACATTTTATCCATGTTATATTTAATTGGGAATTACCTTGGTAGAACTGGGAAAAGTATGGACCATTGTAGAATGTAAAGGTGATATTTATGGATTGCTTCCAGGGTTTTCAACTTCCGTGTCAGGAAATATCTCTAACAGAAGCAAAAGTAATCTGAAGCTACATGGGGACACAGTTCAGGATGTGAACTGAAAGGAAATTATTATGTCTTGCAATTCAGGATGCAAAATCATTCCCTTCTATACCTAACAGACAATATTCTTATACAACTTCAGAAGAAGCAGAAAATGATCCCCTATTGACATATAAGCTTGATTAGATTGATATTTATCAATACCTTCTTACAATAGGTCCCATGCTAAATGTACTTACATGCATGATCTCATTACATCATATTTCATTTAAATGAGGAAACAGGCATAAGAGATTAGTTATATTCCCCCGCCCCCCACCCCCCCCAGAGACATACAGCTGAAATGTGACAGAACTTGGCTTAAAGGCTTAAAGCTTTGGACATTGAAGCTGAAGGTTCTTTCCTGTGCCATCTGTGGACTTCTGCTCTCACTCACATACTGCTGGTAACTCCCTGGCTGTCAGACAAACAGCCTGAGTCCTGGGCACCATCTCTACTTCCCTCACTAGCACCTTGATCCTCTCCCCACCTAGACACCATGTGAGTTCTGGCCCACTCATGGAATTAAAGACAAAGGTCTTTAATTCTTTCACTGTTATCTCCATCTATACCCAATGTTGAGATAAGAACTTCCAGGATTCCCTTTTGTTTTCAGAAATTTTGGTTTTAGAAGTCTTTTGGAGTCTCGCTCTGTCACCCAGGCTGGAGTGCAGTGGCAGCGATTTTGGCTCACTGCCACCTCTGTCCTGCAGGTTAAAGCGATTCTCCTGCCTCAGCCTCCTGAGTAGCTGGGATTACAGACACATGCCACCTTGCCTGGGTAATTTTTGTATTTTTAGTAGAGACAGGGTTTCACCATGCTGGTCAGGCTGGGCTTGAACTCCTGACCTTGTGATCTGCCTGCCTTGGCCTCCCAAAGTGCTGGGACTACAGGCATGAACCACCATACCTGGCCGGTTTTAGAGGTCTTCTTAATATACTATTATAATTAATAACTATACTATTATAGTAGTATATTATACTATTATAATGTGAAGAGGTGAACTAGATTGAATCTGCCACTTCTAATCTGAAATATATTTCAAATATATGTGTCAAATTGCTTTCCTACCATGCTAGCCCAAGCTACTGCCTTGCAGGAGAACAGTCTGGACTCTTTTAGATGGATCCCCATGCTGTGCTATTCAGTGGGGTCAATGGACCAGAAGCATCTGCATCACCTGAGAGCCTGTTAGAAATGTGGAATCTCATGCTCCACCTTGGACCTAGAGAATCACATGCATTTTAATAAGATTTCCCCAGATGCTCAAGTGCACTTTAGAGAATTGCTCTTTTTTTTTTTTGTCTTTAAAGGGTTTATTTATTTATTTATTTATTTATTTATTTATTTATATTATACTTTAAGTTCTAGGGTACATGTGCACAACGTGCAGGTTTGTTACATATGAATACTTGTGCCATGTTGGTGTGCTGCACCCATTAACTCGTCATTTACATTAGGTATATCTCCTAATGCTATCCCTCCTCCCTCCCCGCTCCCCACAATAGGACCTAGTGTGTGGTATTCCCCTTCCTGTGTCCAAGTGATCTCATTGTTCAATTCCCACCTGTGAGTGAGAACATGCAGTATTTGGTTTTCTGTTCTTGTGATAGTTTGCTGAGAATGATGGTTTCCAGCTGCATCCATGTCCCTACAAGGGGCATGAACTCATCCTTTTTTATGACTGCATAGTATTCCATGGTGTATATGTGCCACATTTTCTTAATCCAGTCTGTCACAGATGGACATTTGGGTTGATTCTAAGTCTTTGCCATTGTGAATAGTGCCACAGTAAACATACATGTGCATGTGTCTTTATAGCAGCATGACTTATAATCCTTTGGCTATATCCCCAGTAATGGGATGGCTGGGTCAAGTGGTATTTCTAGTTCTAGATCCTTGAGGAATCACTGCACTGTTTCCACAATGGTTGAACTAGTTTACAATCCCACCAACAGTGTAAAAGTGTTCCTATTTCTCCACATCCTCTCCAGCACCTGTTTCCTGACTTTTTAATGATTGCCATTCTAACTGGTGTGAGATGGTATCTCATTGTGATTTTGATTTGCATTTCTCTGATGGCAAGTGATGATGAGCATTTTTTCATGTGTCTGTTGGCTGTATGAATGTCTTCTTTTGAGAAGTGTCTGTTCATATCCTTTGCCCACTTTTTGATGGGGTTGTTTTTTTTCTTGTAAATTTGATTGAGTTTTTTGTAGGTTCTGGATATTAGCCCTTTGTCAGATGAGTAGATTGCAAAAAGTTTCTCCCATTCTGTAGGTTGCCTTTTCACTCTGATGGTAGTTTCTTTTACTGTGCAGAAGCCCTTTAGTTTAATTAGATCCCATTTGTCAATTTTGGCTTTTGTTGCCATTGCTTTTGGTGTTTTAGACATAAAGTCCTTGCCCATGCCTATATCCTGAATGGTATTACCTAGGTTTTCTTCTAGGGTTTTTATGGTTTTAGATCTAACATTTAAGTCTCTAATCCATCTTGAATTAATTTTCGTACAAGGAGTAAGGAAAGGATCCAGTTTCAGCTTTCTACTTATGGCTAGCCAATTTTCCCAGCACCATTTATTAAATATGGAATCCTTTCCCCATTTCTTGTTTTTGTCAGGTTTGTCAAAGATCAGATGGCTGTAGATGAGTGGTATTATTTCTGAGGACTCTGTTCTGTTCCATTGATCTATATCTCTGGTTTGGTACCAGTACCATGCTGTTTTGGTTACTGTAGCCTTGTTGTATAGTTTGAAGTCAGGTAGCGTGATGCCTCCAGCCTTGTTCTTTTGTCTTAGGATTGTCTTGGCAATGTGGGGTCTTTTTTGGTTCCATATGAACTTTAAAGCAGTTTTTTCCAATTCTGTGAAGAAAGTCATTGGTAGCTTAATGGGGATGGCATTGAATCTATAAATAACCTTGGGCAGTATGGCCATTTTCACAATATTGATTCTTCCTATCCATGAGCATGGTATGTTCTTCCATTTGTTTGTGTCCTCTTTTATTTCACTGAGCAGTGGTTTGTAGTTCTCCTTGAAGAGGTCCTTTACATCCCTTGTAAGCTGGATTCCTCGGTATTTTATTCTCTTTGAAGCAATTGTGAATGGGAGTTCATTCATGATTTGACTCTCTGTTTGTTACTGGTGTATAAGAATGCTTGTGATTGTTGCACATTGATTTTGTATCCTGAGACTTTGCTGAAGTTTCTTATCAGCTTAAGGAGATTTTGGGCTGAGACAATGGGGTTTTCTAAGTATACAATCATGTCATCTGTAAATAGGGACAATTTGACTTCTTCTTTTCCTAAGTGAATACCCTTTATTTCTTTCTCTTGCCTGATTGCCCTAGCCAGAACTTCTAACACTATGTTGAATAGGAGTGGTGAGAAAGGGCATCCCTGTCTTTTGCCAGTTTTCAAAGGAAATGCTTCTAGTTTTTGCCCATTCAGTATGATACTGGCTGTGGGTTTGTCATAAATAACTCTTATTGTTTTGAGATACGTTCCATCAATACTGAGTTTATTGAGAGCTGTTGAATTTTGTCAAAGGCCTTTTCTGCATCTATTGAGATAATCATGTGGTATTTGTCTTTGGTTCTGTTTATATGCTGGATTACGTTTATTGATTTGCATATGTTGAACCAGCCTTGCATCCCAGGGACAAAATTGGTAGACCACTAGTAAGACTAATAAAGAAGGAAAGAGAGAAGAATCAAATAGACGCAATAAAAAATGATAAAGGGGATATCACCACCGACCCCGCAGAAATACAAACTACCATCAGAGAATACTATAAACACCTCTATGCAAATAAACTAGAAAACCTAGAAGAAATGGATAATTTCCTGGACACTTAAACTCTCCCAAGACTAAACCAGGAAGAAGTTTAATCCCTGAATAGACCAATAGCAGGCTCTGAAATTGAGGCAATAATTAATAGCCTACCAACCAGAAAAAGTCCAGGACCAGACGGATTCACAGCCGAATTCTACCAGAGGTACAAGGAGGAGCTGGTACCATTCCTTCTGAAACTATTTAAATCAATAGAAAAAGAGGGAATCCTCCCTAACTCATTTTATGAGGCCAACATCATCCTGATACCAAAGCCTGACAGAGATACAACAAAAAAAGACAATTTTAGACCAATATCCCTGATGAACATAGATGCAGAAATCCTCAATAAAATACTGGCAAACCGAATCCAGCAGCATATCAAAAAGCTTATCCACCATGATCAAGTGGGCTTCATCCCTGAGAACTGCTCTTCTAACAGATCTCCCACCCACTCTTTTCCTCCTTCATTACATTCCCCCTCTTTGCAACCAGTATGATATTTTAAAAATGTATAAACAGTTGTATCATTTCTACACTTTACGCCCTTTAAGGGCTTCACTTCTCACTTGTATAAAGACCCAAGTTTTAATGATAACCTACAAAGTCCTCTAAGATCTGATTTTTGCCTACTTCCAGGCATACTGACTTCCTTTCAGTTCTTAAACATGCCAAACTTGGTGCTACCCATAAAACTTACCCTCATTATTTTCTCTACCCAGAACAGTCATTGACTCTTGGCATGATTTTAGTTTTCTTATCCTTTAGTCTGAATTTAAGAATCACTTCTTGGCCAGGTGGGGCTCATACCTGTAATCCCAGCACTTTGGGAGGCCATGGTGGGCGGATCAGAGGGTCAGGAGATCGAGACCATCCTGGCTAACGCAGTGAAACCCTGTCTCTGCTAAAAATACAAAAATTTAGCTGGGCGTATTGGTGGGCACCTATAGTCCCAGCTACTTGGGAGGCTGAGGCAGGAGACTGGCATGAACCTGGAAGGCAGAACTTGCAGTGAGCCGAGATTGCGCCACTGCACTCCAGCCTGGGTGACAGAGCGAGACTCCATCTCAATAAAAAAAAAAAAAAAAAAAAAAAAGAATCACTTCTTGGAGAAAATTCGCCTGACCACTCTACAGTAGGTACATGCAGTTTTTCTCTGTCATAACCATGCTGGTTTCCTTCATATCATTTATCTCAATTTGCCATTATATTATCTATTTCCCTATCAAATGGCCAAGACTGTATGAGAGGAAGACTCATGACTCTTTCCCCAGCACTTAACACAAGGAATGGCTCAGAAAAGGAATTTGATAAATATCTGTTGAACAAAAGAGCAAATGTACCATAGATATGCTTCTTGCTTATTGAACTTTTTCAGGAGTATGTAATTCAAGAGAACTTGTTCATGTTTGTAATTCTTGCAAGTGTTACCAGTTCCTTTTAGTTTTACCTGGAATATTTTCAGCTAACTATCCAGAATTCAGGGGTCTTTCTAATACCTACTTTCATAATCAGTAGTATAGTAAGTTTTATTTCCAAGTATTTGCAAATACGAGCTAGTTCTCATTTTCCTACTGCCACCAACAAACATTGCCTGTATAGCAAATGTCCAGCCATCTCCTTAATGGAAACTGGAAAAGGTTGTTGACAAGTATAATTGCTTTGGTCCAGAGTTCTTGATAAGGGAGCATATTGGAAAAATACTTGTGTTTGTGTGTGTGTGTGTGTGTGTGTGTGTGTGTGTGTGTGTGTGTGTGTGCTATGAAAGAGTTTAGTAAAGGATGCTGGGGTAATGAGTTCAAGGGCTGGTATCTTGAAATATTAGGCTGCAATTGATGGCTAACCCAGGGTCAGAGAGAGAAAACTCCCTTGTGATATATCATTGCACAATTGCATAAAGCAGATGTGTAATAGAGGCTTGTGTCTTTCCTTAAAACATCTGGCATTAGTCATTATGAGAAGCAAGTGCCTAGGCTGGACAGACAACATGTCCATTCCAGGATGACACATTTCTGTTGTTTCTGGGTTGCATTGGAATTTTATTTGGCTCCTGTCAGCCTAAGCACATTAATGATAAAAATGATAATGCAGAGAAAGATTATCTAAGAAAGAGGGTAAACAATGTAGCTACATCTTCTGGCATGATGTTTGAGTTTCAGAAAAATTAGTAAACCACCTCATGACCGACAGCCTGTGATGCTCCAGATGTAATTTTGTGCACTTGTTGTGACAGGTTGAATCACAACCTCCATGGATGAGGCTTTTCTAAGAATTGAGGATTTGCCTGCTAGTTAGTCAGTCTTTGTTGGGTCTCAGCCAACGATGGTTCAGGGTGTTATAAAAGTTTGCTGAATTGTACCTTCTGTCTTCGTAGAAGCCATTGTATCTCACAAACCAAGCTTTGTGAAAGCCCTGCAATAAATTTCACAAACATTTACAACTTCAGCCACGGTATGTCATGTAAAAACTCACTAAAGAACATGGTGAAATCACCTGTCCCTGTTATGCCTTTTTCCCTTGCTTTACTCTGGCTTGGAGTTAAATCATTGATTGTTAGAGTTCCAGGATGAAAACCATATGATTGTTCAGGTCCAAGCACATTGTGTGGATTGTGATTTTTTTGAAGCCACGCAAGGTTTGTCTGCAGCTTGTTATGTTTGAGGTTCTAATAGTGGTGGTGTTTCTCAAGATGTGATCTGTTGATCATCTGTTTCAGAATTACCCGGCATGTTCGTAAAAAGCATAGATTCCTGGGGCCATCCCTCTCGGTCTATTGGATCAGATTCTCCAATGTAAAGTTCAAAAGTCTATGTTTTCAACAAACATTCAAGATGATCTTTATGAATTCTACAGTTTGAGAACTACTAGCTTCTGTTAGAGTGAAGTGTACCATTTTTCATTATTTTCTGATAGGCATTAAATAGAATTAGGCGTTAAAATAGTCAACTTTAAAAATAATTATTTCATGGGTCAGCAATAACTTTACAAACCATTTTTGGCTTGTTGGCTATGATGCTAATGAAAATTGTCTTACAGTTAACCTTTAGAAATGTCAGTGCATGAGTCTTGTTCAAAAGTGATTCTTTGTGGGACAAATAATTGTGTTCAGGAATGGTCGATATGGCTCGAAATGCAGGTGTCTGGATGTGCATGTGTAGGCGAAAGGAGAGTTAACTAGGGGGCTGTTGTATATGAGAACTTTAGATCACTCTTTTTCCCAGGTCAAATCCTTGTGGAATACCAGAACTAAGAGAAATTTCTCTTTTCTTCTTTGTAAAATGATTTAAAGAGCTTTCATTCTGCAAAACAATATATATCCATTATACCTGTGCTCTTATTATGTCTCTCTTTTTTTTTAATCTGTGCAGCAAATATGCAAAAAGCCTCCATTTAAAAACCATTCAGGATGTTTTTAGTCCTCACTGTTATAAGTCATTTCTTAGAAATGTTTAGAAATTTAGAAAACATTTCTTAGAAATATTAGGAAATACACACATTCAACATACCACTTAACTAGTACCAACACGAAGAAACAGAATCTCTTTGGCATCCCAGAACTGTCTCTTGTTCCTAATTCTAATCACTAAACCTTTCTAAGAAAAACCATTTTCCTGATGGATAAAAGTCATTTTTATTTCTAATAAATATCTGATCACTTGACCTATATTTTCTGTAAATAGATTTTTTTTTTTTTTTGCAGATATGGGACTCTTCAACATCTTGAAGTTCAATATTCTTCATCATGAACTTTTCCTGACTAAATGCTGACTTGCAAAAACCCCTTTCCTCTTGCTAATTTGTAATTCTACAATTCTTCCATTGAGTGCAACTCTCTATGTTCAACCTGATTCATTTCCATTTTTTTCCATGGTTTTCTTTTAACCTGGGATATAAAAACTCTAATTTCTGTGTTGTGTTAGATGTGTAGTCAATACAAATTAGGGAATACAGGGCAATTATTTGAACTATATTAGTTTAAAACAAGTGGTTGAGAATTTTTTTTCCTCTTCATCCAGTGGAAAAAAATGAAAAAACTTGGTCAACAAACAAACCAATTGATTGGATATGATGAAGTTAGTGCAATAGTTTACTGGGACTAGAGATAATGTAATAGGAATTGATACTTGCTATATTAGAGAACCACAAAAGTGTGGAGCTGTTAGGGACTTCACATGATTTTCTATTTTAGTGATCAATCAGACTGGTATTCTCAGCAAGGAGAAAGTGTATTGTCTGCAGGATTAAAAAGGAAATTATCATGGTAATGTGAAAAGAACACTGTACGTGGGGTCTGAAACTTTGCTGCAGGACCAAAGGCAAAATCATACAACTTCAATAAGAGTTTGTTTCTCAATCTATAAAATGAAGATAATAATATTTTCTTCCCAAAATTATGCTGAGAAGTAAATAAGATTATGTTTTAAAACATCTACCAAATGCCTGGCACATGATAACTAATCAGTATGAGCTCCCCCTCTCTTTCAACATGGCAGCATAGCATCTAACATGGGAGACCTGTTCTAAAGCAAATAATACAACATTATACTATAACCTTTTTTCATACATTTTGCTTTATTTATTTCTTATTCCAAAATGGGTACATGTTAATTACATAAAAATTTGGAAATAAGTATGTTCCTCCCAAATTCCCTTAGTCCCACTCTCTCAGAGATATTGATAGTGAATATTGTTTGTTTTAAGCATCCCGCTTACCACTGTATTTTCTTAGTACCCCCTCAGAATGTCCTACACCTGGGAGGTGTACTCAACATTTGTGGAATTACACAGTTTCCAAGAAGATGTGAAAGTAGTCATAAGTCTTTTAGGAATTTTAATTTTTGGCTTAGAATGGAATCCAGAAGACTTTCTGCTCTATCTAGTGTTTTTTCAGGCCCCAGAGACAGATCTTTGTCCTCTTAACTTCTCAAATAGCTCTAGGATCAGAGATTGTAATTTCTTTTTTTATAATAGGGTAGGTCTACAATCAGATGTTAATGAACTGAATCATTTTAAAACCTTGTTTTATTAGACTTTCATTGGATTTTAAAATTAAACTTAGATTTATTTTTTGTCTTCTCTCTCTCTCTCTTTTTCTTTCTTTCTTTCTTTTTTTTTTTTTAAAGGCATGCTACATGGTGAGAAAAACCAAATTAGGAATGCATGAAACTGAGTTGTCTCTGCTCATTCACTCATTCATTTCTCTGGTTTAGGATCTAAGTAAGGAGTGTAATTTCTGTCACTCCTGTAAAAACAGGGGAAATAATGCTTGCTGTGCTTTCCTCTTATGTGATGATTGTGGAACTCACTGGGACAATGTGTGTGGTTAAGTTTTTTATGCTATAAAGTGTTATAAGCTTTTTGTACTGATATGGCAATAGTAGGAAAATTAGTGCATGTAACAATAAGATAAATATTTCTGTTGGACTGTATTTGAAAGCAACAGAATTGGCTTTATCTTTTGGTTATTTTATTTTACAAAGCATTTTGTATCTTGGTCCTATTCTGTTGAGTATATGTAAACCGGGAGCTATAACTAGAAATAAAAAATTCCCCAACTGCCTAGAACTATTGTGGATGTTCATGATCACCTCTTTATCAAATTCTAGTTTAGAAAATTCAGGAAACAAAATTAGAAAAAACAGAGGATAATACATTTTCTAGCCCTCACCTTGCCCAGGAGTTGAAGGCCATTCATATTGCCATCTTCCTCGAATGTCTACACTTAGATACAACTTGATGATGATAATTATAACTGTTATCCAAGGCATTAAATGGGCTACTTAGCATTTGGAAAAAAATAACATTAACCACTAAATATAATCACGTTTCCCTTAGACATGTGGCAAGTCTTCTGTGTCTCTGTGCAGAAAGAACATGATTTTTGAAATCAGAACAAACTCGTTTTGAATCCTTGTTCTACTTTATTAGCTACGTGACTTTGGGGGTAAGTTATCACCCTCACTGAATGTTGGTTTCCTAAGGATTAAGTGAAATGGCATGTACAATGTACGCAGAACAGTGCTTGGCACATTGTAGGCATTCTGTAAGTATTAGTTTGCTTTTCCTTCTCATCATAATACCAAAATGGTTACTTGTCTTAGCAGATATAAACAACGTGATAATTTATAATAACATGAAAATGTATTATTAATATTTATTTTACCCAGGTATAGTATGAAAATCCACACTTCTATCTACATGGATTACAAAATATAAGAATTATATTAAAATATTTTATTGGAAATTTATTTACTTTGCATAATGTCCAAATATATATGACAATTGGAATAATGACTTAAATATGAGAATAAAGCCCACAGAGGGGATAGACAAAAGTATAGACAGATACTTTAACGATCTTGGGCTGGAAACAGGTTTTCTTCATATGATAGCAACCCAAGGGTCATAAAATAAAAGTTTGTTACATTTGGTTATACTAAAATTGAAGACCTCTATGTAGTTAAAAACAAGTATACAATAAAGGGTAAACTCTGGAAATTTACTTACAATTTATAAGCAAAGGCTAATATTCTTATTATTTAAGAGCTCTTCCAAATTAGTAAGAAAGTATAAAACAAGTTCATAGAGTAAATAGTGGTCTAGACATTTAGGTAGCTCCCTCTACCTAAAAAACTGACCTTAGTAGTCTTGAGTCCAGATACTGAAGAGAGGGTATTCAGCCATCTTTATATGTGAATGGGTAGGGAGTGGTCCTATATGGACCCAGTGACATTATAATTAGTTCTGTTATGGATGACTGAGTTTTTGTCTTGTTTCGTTTTTTGTTTTGTTTTACTGGCTGAGTGTTTATACCTATAAGTTTCCTTTACAAATATTGTTTAAAATTGTTAGTTTTTTGGATGAGATTCTTTCTAAACATTCCCGTTTACTTTGAGCATCAGGGAATGTATATGTAAACTTTCTTGATGACTCAGTTCATCTTTGAAAACGCTGATTTTTGAACTCTGCTATAATGCAGTGCAATAAGGTTAGGAAGGGCTGTTCATATCTTTGCTGATTAGGTTCATATTGCTATGCATTTTAGTTCTTTGGGAGATATTAATGCTAGCAATAAAAGATAATCTCATAAATTGGACTTACCCTTGAAAATTCCCTAGAAAGATTCCACAGTGGAGATCAATGTACAATCTCTTAATAATTCCAGCACAGCCAGTTTTTCTTTGGCATTGAAAAACATTGCTGTTTCTCTGGTTGAAGATAAGGTAGTGGGCTTGCAATGTGATACCAGTTTTCTATCAAAAATATCCATATTTAAATTCTAGGGTACTTGTTTTATGTTTATACTTTACATAGATGTGCTGATTACATCCTCATACCTACCCTATGAAAATAAACCTATTTTATACCCATTTTACAGTTGATAAAATAGATACTTTGAAATATTAAATGTCTTGCCAATTAATATGTGGGAGCTAACATATGGAAAAACCGGTGATTTTGATTTAAATTAATCTTAGGCTGTACCAAATTTTGTAGAATTCTATGTAAAATAACAGCAAAAAAGTTCTGAGTAAGGGTCCAATAAACTTTTCACAGAATAAAATACAAAAGTTTTAGACATGAGCTTTGGGAATGACTGTGCACTAGTTTTCAGAGTCATGATTATCCTTCTGCCTAGGTGAGGTATTATCCTTTGCATATCTGTAGAGGTGATAACTAAAGTATGAAGTGCCGCAGCCCGTAAAGATGTGTTTGGGATCATGTGTAGCTTGCCACACTATATTCTATAAGACACACTGTGATTCAGCAAGGAATTAAAATCATTTTATCTTATCTCTGGTATTTTGCATTTCACACCTCTGTGCTGTCACGATCCTTATGAATTTTTCATTGAGCCTTAGAGTTGGGTAATAAAGTTGAGCCTATGGGGGATGGAAGCTTTCCTGAGAGGGATGCCTGTAATCAACTGATGAAATGAATACAATTGGCTAGGCATGTGTAACTCCTACCACATACACCCCACAGAAAACCCTGAGTAAAGGAAAACAAACACACCACAGCATGTTTACCATTTATTCATGATTGCACAGTTCTTGGCTTCAATACTCTGGAATCAAAAACAGTGATGTCCATAACAAGAGTTTTAGGTGAGGCTCTGAGAAACAGCAAACGTGATAGAAGCGTGTCTGTAAGTCTCTTGTAATGATTGTGATCAAATTGCTTAATGTTCTTCTATTCTTTCTTTTTTTTTTTTTTAATGACTGTCATTACTTCTTCTTTTTCTTTTCTTTTTTTAATTATACTTTAATTTCTAGGGTACATGTGCAAAACGTGCAGGTTTGTTACATAGGTATATATGTGCCATGTTGGTTTACTGCACCCATTAACTCGTCGTTTACAGTAGGTATTTCTCCTAATGTTATCCCTCCCCCGGTTCCCCATCCCCCGACAGGCCCTGGTGTGTGATGTTGCCTGCCCTGTGTCCACATGCTCTCGTTGTTCAACTCCCACCTATGAGTGAGAACATGTGCTGTTTGGTTTTCTGTCCTTGTGATAATTTGCTTAGAATGATGGTTTTCAGCTTCATCCATGTCCCTGCAAAGGACATGCACTCATTTTTTTTATGGCTGCATAGTATTCCATGGTGTATATGTGCCACATTTTCTTAATCCAGTCTGTCACTGATGGACATTTGTGTTGATTCCAAGTCTTTGCTATTGTGAATAGTGCTGCAATAAACATACGTGTGCATGTGTCTTTATAGTAGAATAATTTATAATCCTTTGGGTATATACCCAGTAATGGGATTGCTGAGCAAATGGTATTTCTAGTTCTAAATCCTTGAAGAATCTCCACACTGTCTTCCACAATGGTTGAACTAATTTACACTCCCACCAACAGTGTAAAAGCATTCCTAGTTCTCCACATCCTCTCCAGCATCTGTTGTTTCCTGACTTTTTAATGATCGCCATTCTAACTGGCATGAGATGGTATCTCACTGTGGTTTTGATTTGCATTTCTCTGATGACCAGTGATGATGAGCATTTTTTTATATGTCTGTTGGCTGCATAAATGTCTTCTTTAGAGAAGTGTCTGTTCATATCCTTTGCCCACTTTTTGACAAAAAAGAGCCTGCATAGCCAAGACAATCTAAGCAAAAAGAACAAACCTGGGGGCATCATGCTACCTGACTTCAAACTATACTACAAGGCAATGGTAACCAAAACAGCCTGGTACTGGTACCAAAACAGATATATAGACCAATGAAACAGAACAGAGGCCTCAGAAATAACACCACACAACTACAACCTTCCAATCTTTAACAAACCTGACAAAAACAAGCAATGGGGAAAGGATTCCCTATTTAATAAATGGTGCTGGGAAAACTGGCTAGCCATACATAGAAAGCTGAAACTGGATGCCTTCCTTATGCCATATACAAAAATTAACTCAAGATGGATTAAAGACTTAAATGTAAGACCTAATACCATAAAAACCCTAGAAGAAAACCTAGGCAATACCACTCAGGACACAGGCATAGACAAAGATTTCATGACTGAAACACCAAAAGCAATGGCAACAAAAGCCAAAATAGACAAATGGGATCTAATTAAACTAGTAATAAAGAGCTTCTGCACAGCAAATGAAACTATCATCAGAGTGAACAGGCAACCTACAGAATGGGAGAAAATCTTTGCAATCTACCCATCTGACAAAGGGCTAATATCCAGAATCTACAAAAAACTTAAACAAATTTACAAGGAAAAAAAAAAAAAACCATCAAAAAGTTCCTCTGTTTGTTCTAAAAAGAGATTAGCTAGCCAATTATTTTCCAAAACTTACCTCAATAAATTGACTCAAATACTGTCCCAAATGTTCAAGATTTTTACGACGTCTAAACTTTTTCCTGTTTTTTTCCTCATTGCTTGCCGTGACAATTCAATACCCCTTCCTTAAGATGAGCCTCTTTTTCTTTCAGTTTTTTTCTCCCCTGCCCGCACCTCCCCTCCTCTCTCCTTCTCTTTCCATCCTCATCACATAGTTTGCTCCACAAGAACCACTTGTTAAATTTGTTAAATTATACATTTTATCTGCTTCATAGAGTCAATAATTTTATTCTTTGTACTGAGCTGCTTCTGTTGCTACAGAACTGTCTTAATTTTTAATGTATGAAGTGCTATAAGTTACTCTTTTTAAAACTTTTATTTATTTATTTTTTATTATATTTTAAGTTCTAGGGTACATGTGCACAACATGCAGGTTTGTTACATATGTATACATGTGCCATGTTGGTGTGCTGCACCCATTAACTCGTCATTTACATTAGGTATATCTCCTAATTCTATCCCTCCACCATCCCCCTCCCCACAATAGGACCCAGTGTGTGATGCTCCCCTTCCTGTGTCTAAGTGATCTCATTGTTCAGTTCCCACCTATGAGTAAGAACATGCGGTATTTGGTTTTCCGTTCTTGTGATAGTTTGCTGAGAATGATGGTTTCCAGCTGCATCCATGTCGCTACAAAGGACATGAACTCAACCTTTTTTATGACTGCATAGTATTCCATGGTGTATATGTGCCACATTTTCTAATCCAGTCTGTCACTGATGGACATTTGGGTTGATTCCAAGTCTTTGCTATTGTGAATAGTGCTGCAATAAATATACGTGTGCATGTGTCTTTACAGCAGCATGACCTATAATCCTTTGGCTATATCCCCAGATGGCTGGGTCAAATGGTATTTCTAGTTCTAGATCCTTGAGGAATCGCCACACTGTTTTCCACAATGGTTGAACTAGTTTACAATCCCACCAACAGTGTAAAAGTGTTCCTATTTCTCCACATCCTCTCCAACACCTGTTGTTTCCTGATTTTTTAATGATTGCCGTTCTAACTGGTGTGAGATGGTATCTCATTGTGGTTTTGATTTGCATTTCTCTGATGGCTAGTGATGATGAGCATTTTTTCATGTGTCTGTTGGCTGTATGAATGTCTTCTTTTGAGAAGTGTCTGTTCATATTCTTTGCCCACTTTTTGATGGTTTTTTTTTTTTCTTTTTTTTTTTTGAGACGGAGTTTTGCTCTTGTTGCCCAGGCTGGGGTGCAATGGCGTGATCTCGGCTCACTGAACCTCTACCTCCCAGCTTCAAGAGATTCTCACGCCTCAGCCTCCCAAGTAGCTGGGATTACGGCATGCAACACCATGCCTGGCTAATTTTGTATTTTTAGTAGAAATGGGATTTCTCAATGTTGGTCAGGCTGGTCTCGAACACCTGACCTTGGGTCATCCCCCGCCTCGGCCTCTGAAAGTGGTGGGATTACAGGCGTGAGCCACTGCGCCTGGCCTTTAAAGCTTTTTAGCTTGAAATTACACTAATGTATTTGCTTTGTAAAGTCATCTCAATTGGCAGCTTCATGTTTTATCTTTCTTCCACCCTCAACTTTCCCTTCTGTCTGAGAGAATGCTGTTACTGGTGGCCATACTTTGGAAAATCTGGCCAAAACCACTTAGAAGCTAGGTGACTTTGGGCTATTCTTATAACCTCTCTAAGTCTTAGTTTCTCATCTCCAAAACACAGATGATAATAATAATAACTTATGGAGAAATGTAAGGATTAAATGAGATGAGGCATATATAGTTCTTTGCATATTGTATATGTTTGTAAAAAGTTAGCTGTTGTTATACTTGTCATCACTCACGTATTAAAAGTTCTTTTGTATCTTAAACCTGATCTGTGCTTTGTAGTTCATATTTACTTGGTTCTATATCTATATCTGTAACTATATAATATATGCTGTCATCTCGGCATAAGTTTTCCAAACCATTCTGATTGTTGTTTACTTACATTTTTTTCCCTAACTACGTACAACCCTATTTTTGTTTTCTCTCTCTCTTTTTTTTTTTTTATTATTATACTTTAAGTTTTAGGGTACATGTGCATAATGTGCAGGTTTGTTACATATGTATACTTGTGCCATGTAGGTGTGCTGCACCCATCAACTCGTCAGCACCCATCAACTCGTCATTTACATCAGGTATAACTCCCAATGCAATCCCTCCCCACTCCCCCCCTCCCCATGATAGGCCCTGGTGTGTGATGTTCCCCTTCCCGACTCCAAGTGATCTCATTGCTCAGTTCCCACCTATGAGTGAGAACATGCGGTGTTTGGTTTTCTCTTCTTGTGATAGTTTGCTAAGAATGATGGTTTCCAGCTGCATCCATGTCCCTACAAAGGACGCAAACTCATCCTTTTTTATGGCTGCATAATATTCCAGGGTGTATATGTGCCACATTTTCTTAATCCAGTCTGTCACAGATGGACATTTGGGTTGATTCCAAGTCTTTGCTATTGTGAATAGTGCCGCAATAAACATACGTGTGCATGTGTCTTTATAGCAGCATGATTTATAATCCTTTGGGTATATACCCAGCAATGGGATGGCTGGGTCATATGGTACATCTAGTTCTAGATCCTTGAGGAATCACCATACTGTTTTCCATAATGGTTGAACTAGTTGACAGTCCCACCAACAGTGTAAAAGTGTTCCTGTTTCTACACATCCTCTCCAGCACCTGTTGTTTCCTGACTTTTTAATGATTGCCATTCTAACTGGTGTGAGATGGTATCTCATTGTGGTTTTTTTTTTTTTTTTTTTTATTATACTTTAAGTTCTAGGGTACATGTGCATAACGTGCAGGTTTGTTACATATGTATAATTGTGCCATGTTGGTGTGCTGCACCCATCAACTCGTCAGCACCCATCAATTCATCATTTATATCATGTATAACTCCCCAATGCAATCCCTCCCCCCTCCCCCCTCCCCATGATAGGCCCCAGTGTGTGATGTTCCCCTTCCCGAGTCCAAGTGATCTCATTGTTCAGTTCCCACCTATGAGTGAGAACATGCAGTGTTTGGTTTTCTCTTCTTGTGATAGTTTGCTAAGAATGATGGTTTCCAGCTGCATCCATGTCCCTACAAAGGACGCAAACTCATCCTTTTTTATGGCTGCATAATATTCCAGGGTGTATATGTGCCACATTTTCTTAATCCAGTCTGTCACAGATGGACATTTGGGTTGATTCCAAGTCTTTGCTATTGTGAATAGTGCTGCAATAAACATACGTGTGCATGTCTTTGTAGTAGAATAATTTATAATCCTTTGGGTATATACCCAGTAGTGGGATGGCTGGGTCATATGGTACATCTAGTTCTAGATCCTTGAGGAATTGCCATACTGTTTTCCATAATGGTTGAACTAGTTTACAATCCCACCAACAGTGTAAAAGTGTTCCTATTTCTCTACATCTTCTCCAACAACTGTTGTTTCCTGATTTTTTAATGATTGCCATTCTAACTGGTGTGAGATGGTATCTCATTGTGGTTTTGATTTGCATTTCTCTGATGGCAAGTGATGATGAGCATTTTTTCATGTGTCTGTTGGCTGTATGAATGTCTTCTTTTGAGAAATGTCTGTTCATATCCTTTGCCCACTTTTTGATGGGGTTGTTTGTTTTTTTCTTGTAAATTTGTTTGAGTTCTTTGTAGATTCTGGATATTAGCCCTTTGTCAGATGAGTAGATTGCAAAAATTTTCTCCCATTCTGTAGGTTAGCTGTTCACTCTGATGGTAGTTTCTTTTGCTGTGCAGAAGCTCTGTAGTTTAATGATATCCCATTTGTCAATTTTGGCTTTTGCTGCCGTTGCTTTTGGTGTTTTAGACATGAAGTCCTTGCCCATGCCTATGTCCTGAATGGTACTACCTAGGTTTTCTTCTAGGGTTTTCATGGTATTAGGTCTAACATTTAAGTCTCTAATCCATCTTGAATTAATTTTCGTATAAGGAGTAAGGAAAGGATCCAGTTTCAGCTTTCTACTTATGGCTAGCCAATTTTCCCAGCACCATTTATTAAATAGGGAGTCCTTTCCCCATTTCTTGTTTCTCTCAGGTTTGTCAAAGATCAGATGGCTGTAGATGAGTGGTATTATTTCTGAGGACTCTGTTCTGTTCCATTGGTGTATATCTCTGTTTTGGTACCCGTACCATGCTGTTTTGGTTACTGTGGTCTTGTAGTATAGTTTGAAGTCAGGTAGTGTGATGCCTCCAGCTTTGTTCTTTTGACTTAGGATTGTCTTGGCAATGCGGGCTCTTTTTTGGTTCCATATGAACTTTAAAGCCATTTTTTCCCGTTCTGTGAAGAAACTCATTGGTAGCTTGATGGGGATGGCATTGAATCTATAAATAACCTTGGGGAGTATGGCCATTTTCACGATATTGATTCTTCCTATCCATGAGCATGGTATGTTCTTCCATTTGTTAGTGTCCTCTTTTATTTCACTGAGCAGTGGTTTGTAGTTCTCCTTGAAGAGTTCCTTTACATCCCTTGTAAGTTGGATTCCTAGGTATTTTATTCTCTTTGAAGCAATTGTGAATGGAAGTTCATTCATGATTTGGCTCTCTGTTTGTCTGTTACTGGTGTATAAGAATGCTTGTGAATTTTGCACATTGATTTTGTATCCTGAGACTTTGCTGAAGTTTCTTATCAGCTTAAGGAGATTTTGGGCTGAGACAATGGGGTTTTCTAAGTATACAATCATGTCATCTGCAAATAGGGACAATTTGACTTCTTCTATTCCTAACTGGATACCCTTTATTTCTTTCTCTTGCCTGATTGCCCTAGCCACAACTTCCAAGACTATGTTGAATAGGAGTGGTGAGAGAGGGCATCCCTGTCTTATGCCAGTTTTCAAAGGGAATTTTTCCAGTTTTTGCCCATTCAGTATGATATTGGCTGTGGGTTTGTCATAAATAGCTCTTATTATTTTGAGGTACGTTCCATCAATACCGAATTTATTGAGCGTTTTTAGCATGAAGAGCTGTTGAATTTTGTCAAAAGCCTTTTCTGCATCTATTGAGATAATCATGTGGTTCTTGTCTTTGGTTCTGTTTATATGCTGGATTACATTTATTGATTTGCGAATGTTGAACCAGCCTTGCATCCCAGGGATGAAGCCCACTTAATCATGGTGGATAAGCTTTTTGATGTGCTGCTGAATCCAGTTTGCCAGTATTTTATTGAGGATTTTTGCATCAATGTTCATCAGGGATATTGGTCTAAAATTTTCTTTTTTTGTTGTGTCTCTGCCAGACTTTGGTATCAGGATGATGTTGGCCTCATAAAATGAGTTAGGGAGGATTCCCTCTTTTTCAATTGATTGGAATAGCTTCAGAAGAAATGATACCAGCTCCTCTTTGTACCTCTGGTAGAATTCAGCTGTCAATCCATCTGGTCCTGGACTTTTTTTGGTGGGTAGGCTATTAACTGTTGCCTCAATTTCAGAGCCTGCTATTGGTCTATACAGGGATTCAACTTCTTCCTGGTTTAGTCTTGGAAGAGTGTAAGTGTCCAGGAAATTATCCATTTCTTCTAGATTTTCTAGTTCATTTGCGTAGAGGTGTTTATAGTATTCTCTGATGGTAGTTTGTATTTCTGTGGGGTCCATGGTGATATCCGCTTTATCATTTTTTATTGCGTCTATTTGATTCTTCTCTCTTTTCTTTTTTATTAGTCTTGCTAGCAGTCTGTCAATTTTGTTGATTTTTTCAAAAAACCAACTCCTGGATTCATTGATTTTTTGGAGGGTTTTTTGTGTCTCTATCTCCTTCAGTTCTGCTCTGATCTTAGTTATTTCTTGCCTTCTGCTAGCTTTTGAATGTGTTTGCTCTTGCTTCTCCAGTTCTTTTCATTGTGATGTTAGAATGTCAATTTTAGATCTTTCCAGCTTTCTCTTGTGGGCATTTAGTGCTATAAATTTCCCTCTACACACTGCTTTAAATGTGTCCCGGAGATTCTGGTATGTTGTATCTTTGTTCTCATTGGTTTCAAAGAACATCTTTATTTCTGCCTTCATTTCGTTATGTACCCAGTAGTCATTCAGGAGCAGGTTGTTCAGTTTCCATGTAGTTGAGCGGTTTTGATTGAGTTTCTTAGTCCTGAGTTCTAGTTTGATTGCCCTGTGGTCTGAGAGACAGTTTATTATAATTTCTGTTCTTTTACATTTGCTAAGGAGTGCTTTACTTCCAATTATGTGGTCAGTTTTGGAATAAGTGCGATGTGGTGCTGAGAAGAATGTATATTCTGTTGATTTGGGGTGGAGAGTTCTATAGATGTCTATTAGGTCCCCTTGGTGCAGAGATGAGTTCAATTCCTGGATATCCTTGTTAACTTTCTGTCTCGTTGATCTGTCTAATGTTGATAGTGGAGTGTTGAAGTCTCCCATTATTATTGTATGGGAGTCTAAGTCTCTTTGTAAGTCTCTAAGGACTTGCTTTATGAATTTGGGTGCTCCTGTATTGGGTGCATATATATTTAGGAGAGTTAGCTCTTCCTGTTGAATTGATCCCTTTACCATTATGTAATGGCCTTCTTTGTCTCTTTTGATCTTTGATGGTTTAAAGTCTATTTTATCAGAGAGTAGGATTGCAACCCCTGCTTTTTTTTGTTCTCCATTTGCTTGGTAGATCTTCCTCCATCCCTTTATTTTGAGCCTATGTATGTCTCTGCATGTGAGATGGGTCTCCTGAATACAGCAGACTGATGGTCTTGACTCTTTATCCAGTTTGCCAGTCTGTGTCTTTTAATTGGAGCATTTAGTCCATTTACATTTAAGGTTAATATTGTTATGTGTGAACTTGATCCTGTCATTATGATATTAACTGGTTATTTTGCTCGTTAGTTGATGCAGTTTCTTCCTAGCCTCGATGGTCTTTACATTTTGGCATGTTTTTGCAATGGCTGGTACCGGTTGTTCCTTTCCATGTTTAGGGCTTCCTTCAGGGTCTCTTGTAAGGCAGGCCTGGTGGTAACAAAATCTCTAAGCATTTGCTTATCTGTAAAGGATTTTATTTCTCCTTCACTGATGAAACTTAGTTTGGCTGGATATGAAATTATGGGTTGAAAATTCTTTTCTTAAGAATGTTGAATATTGGCCCCCACTCTCTTCTGGCTTGTAGAGTTTCTGCCGAGAGGTCTGCTGTTAGTCTGATGGGCTTCCCTTTGTGGGTAACCCGACCTTTCTCTCTGGCTGCCCTTAAGATTTTTTCCTTCATTTCAACTTTGGTGAATCTGGCAATTATGTGTCTTGGAGTTGCTCTTCTCGAAGAGTATCTTTGTGGTGTTCTCTGTATTTCCTGAATTTGAATGTTGGCCTGCCCTACTAGGTTGGGGAAGTTCTCCTGGATGATATCCTGAAGAGTGTTTTCCAACTTGGTTCCATTTTCCCCCTCACTTTCAGGCACCCCAATCAGACATAGATTTGGTCTTTTTACATAATCCCATACTTCTTGCAGGCTTTGTTCATTTCTTTTTCTTCTTTTTTCTTTTGGTTTCTCTTCTTGCTTCATTTCATTCATTTGGTCCTCAATCGCTGATACTCTTTCTTCCAGTTGATCAAGTCGGTTACTGAAGCTTGTGGATTTGTCCCGTATTTCTCGTGTCATGGGTTTCATCTCTGTTATTTCATTTATGACCTTCTCTGCATTAATTATTCTAGCTATCAATTCTTCCACTCTTTTTTCAAGATTTTTAGTTTCTTTGCGCTGGGTATGTAATTCCTCCTTTAGCTCTGAGAAGTTTGATGGACTGAAGCCTTCTTCTCTCATCTCGTCTAAGTCATTCTCTGACCAGCTTTGATCAGTTGCTGGCGATGAGCTGCGCTCCTTTGCAGGGGGAGATGTGCTCTTATTTTTTGAATTTCCAGCTTTTCTGCCCTGCTTCTTCCCCATCTTTGTGGTTTTATCTGCCTCTGGTCTTTGATGATGGTGACGTACTGATGGGGTTTTGGTATAGGTGTTCTTCCTGTTTGATAGTTTTCCTTCTAATAGTCAGGACCCTCAGCTGTAGGTCTGTTGGAGATTGCTTGAGGTCCACTCCAGACGCTGTTTGCCTGGGTATCAGCAACAGAGGTTGCAGAAGATAGAATATTGCTGAACAGCGAGTGTACCTGTCTGATTCTTCCTTTGGAAGCTTCCTCTCAGGGGTGTACTCCACCCTGTGAGGTGTGGGGTGTCAGACTGCCCCTAGTGGGGGATGTCTCCCACTTAGGCTACTCAGGGGTCAGGGACCCACTTGAGCAGGCAGTCTGTCTGTTCTCAGATCTCAACCTCCGTGTTGGGAGATCCACTGCTCTCTTCAAAGCTGTCAGACAGAGTCGTTCCCGTCTGCACAGGCCTCTGCTGTTTCCCCTGTTGTTTTTTTAGCTGTGCCCTGTCCCCAGAGGTGGAGTCTTCAGAGACAGGCAGGTTTCCTTGAGCTGCTGTGAGCTCCACCCAGTTCGAGCTTCCCAGCGGCTTTGTTTACCTACTTAAGCCTCAGCAATGGCGGGCGCCCCACCCCAACCTTGCTGCTGCCTTGCGGTTAAATCGCAGACTGCTGTGCTAGCAATGAGGGAGGCTCCGTGGCCGTGGGACCCTCCCGGCCAGGTGTGGGTATAATCTCCTGGTGTGCCCGTTTGCTTAAAGCGCAGTATTGGGGTGGGAATTACCCGATTTTCCAGGTGTTGTGTGTCTCAGTTCGCCTGGCTAGGAAAAGGGATTCCCTTTCCCCTTGCACTTCCCAGGTGAGGCGATGCCTCGCCCTGCTTCAGCTCTCGCTGGTCGGGCTGCAGCAGCTGACCAGCACCAATTGTCCGGCACTCCCCATTGAGATGACCCCAGTACCTCAGTTGAAAATGCAGAAATCACCGGTCTTCTGTGTCACTCGTGCCGGGAGTTGGAGACTGGAGCTGTTCCTATTCGGCCATCTTGCTCCGCCCCCACTTATTTTTCTTTTCTCATTGCCATATACCTTGAAGGTGTAGTCAATATTAATAGGTCTCTGTTAAAAATGTTAGAGTTCCTCATCTCTGAAAAGATTGTGGTATTCACACTCTCAATAGTCACCCATATACAAATCAAAATCAGATTGTACTTTTTGAAATAACACAAAATCCAATAATAAATGCTGCTCGTTTATATCTAAAAATATGAGTTTTAATGATGAAGTTAAGTAGATTTTTCATTGTGTGATTATAAATTTCTGACTCAATTCACTGTACCAGATTTTTTAACTTTTTGAAGGGGCAACTGTTAGGCTACGATTAGTCTCTGTATCAAGCATATCAGCCTCAGACACCAGTTGCCTTCATTTCTTTGGGACACATGCAATTACACATGTATACACCTGTGGTACTGTTTGCATATGCAGCAAATATATTGTCATGGTATTGCTCAAAGTGTGTAAAGTATGCATGGAGGAATATAATAAAGAGTCTGCTCTTGCATCTGGCATCTGCTGGGAGGTTTTTTGGTTAGTTTTTTCACATCTCCTTTCCTTGTCTGTAAAAACGGGATCATAACAATATTTGCTTCTCAGACAGAGTTGCTATGAAGATTAGGAATAATTATGCAGGTAACACCATCGCAGAAGTTACTAGGCACTGCATAAACCTCAGTGAATTAAATTTCAATATGGCACACTCATACTTTCTTTGTCTCATTAAACTATTTAGATACGAGATCAAGGTCAGCCTGGAGTAATTGTTGTCTACATCTCCTCTGTTGTTCAGCAACATATTCCTGGCTGCTTAGTGAGCACACTATCTCTTTCCCACCAAAAGGTATGAGTGCCAATATGAGTCTTAATTCAAGACAAGGAAAAAGCCAATTGACAGATGTAAAAAATAATATTCATTTCACAGACTTGTTTGGAGGTTTAAATGTGATTATTTCTAAACTATTCACTGTACTGCTCAGTACATAAGACATGGTAAATAAATAGCGCTCTACTGATTGTTATTGAAAAACATTTTTGGAAGCAAAGTCTATTCTAAGTTTTGGTCAAGTTAGACTTGAGGTTTAGAATTTAAAAAGTGAGGGGGAGAGACAGACTGAGGTGAAAGCAGCCAAAGTTAACATGGAGACAGGCATAGCATGTATGGAGAATAATATCAGTTCACATCATGTTCGTGCACAGTAATTAGGAATAGCTAAGGTTATTCGCAGTGGCTCATGCCTGTAATCCCAGCACTTTGGGAGGCTGAGGTGGGAGGATCACAAGGTCAGGAGACCAAGACCATCCTGGCTAACACAGTGAAACGCCGTCTCTACTAGAAATACAAAACATTAGCCGGGCATGGTGGCACATGCCCGTAGTCCCAGTTACTTGGGAGGCTGAGTAGGAGAATGACTTGAACCTGGGAAGTGGAGGTTGCAGTGAGCCGAGATTGTACCACTGCACTCCAGCCTGGGTGACAGAGTGAGACTACGTCTAAAAAAAAAAAAAAAAAAAAAAAAACTATAACCTCTCATTGCCTCTTATGGTGGTTGGATAACATAAATTAAACGATTTTTTATTCTTGTGAGTATGATGATGTTTGAGGTACAATTTAGGGGTGGCCCTTGAAGCAGAGCTGCAAGTTTCAGCAATTTAAAGGGGACAGGTATATAAAGATTCTGGGGAAATGAGGGAGAGAAAATAAAAGAACTGACAAGGTTGAGTAGCCTGTGGTAAAAGAGGATAAGAAGAAAAATCCTGATAGTGATTTCGAAAGGAAGGTAAATAGTTAATGGGAGCATTTAAAGGTTTTGGTGCAATATACAATTTAAGTCTCTTCCTCCATCTTCCCTACCAAACCTTCAGTAAAATCTGAAGTGCTCATAAATGTGTATTGAGTGTTTGGTGCTATAGACTGTATTTTTGTGTCTCCCCCAAATTCATATGTTGAAGGCTAACTCTCAATATGATGATGTTAGGAGGTGGGGGTTTTGGGAGGTGATTAGGTTATGTGGGCAGAACCTTCATGAATGGAATTAGTGGCCCTATAAAAGAGACCCTACAGAGTTCCTGTGTTCCTTTTGCCATGTGAGAACTCAGTGAGAAGGCACCATCTATGAACCAAGAGGCAAGCCCTCACCAGACACCAAGTCTGCCAGTGCCTTGATCTTGCACTTTTCAGCCTCCAGAACTGTGAGAAGTAAATTTCTGTTTTTATACACCACCAAGACTAGGACATTTTGTTAGAGCAGACTGAATGAACTAAGACATAAGAAAAAAATTAAGAGAAAAAAGTTACGAGACGCAGAGGTATCTTTGACACAAAGGGACCACAAAGCTGGTACATTTGAGAACATTTGGGTCACACCGTCTTTACCTGTTCATTTTACTTGGACTTATTCCTGTTTCTCAGAGGCTTTTATTACACAGAGCAGAAATTCTCATCCATTGCTTTTTTATATACAGATCTGAAGTCACTTTCAAGTTAGGCTCTGACCCCCAGGACCCCCAATTCTACCTTAAATTACCCTAGGAAATGCGCCCTACATTGATGGGAGGCTTTAGAAGTATAGCTCAAGAAATGAGGAGGCAAGATTGTGGTGATGTTGGCAGTGATAGTAGCAATAATTGCTACTGGCTGTACAGAAAATTGTAGTACAATGGTATAATAAAAAAAATTCATGTAATTTTTAAGTTAGATCTATTTGAATTTGAATCAAGGATTTGTCATTGCTTGCAGTGTGACCTCAATTAACTTACATAACTTCTCTAAAACATAGGTGTTCTTCTCTCATCCCTTTACTCATAAGGTTGTGAAAGACTCATAAAAACAGGTGACAGTAGTGGGAGGGCAACAGGTTGAAAGATGACTATAGAAATCATCACTGACTATCTAAGCTAAAGATATATTTTGTTGAATTTAATAAAGTAATACTCCTCTAAGCTAAATATTTTGTAAAACACCATTCGTTCTACGATATACCAAAAGAATGGCACATACTGATAAATGTTTATTTACTCTCTTTCATAAGAAAGTCATTTTTAATAGTCAATGAAGTCTTCTGGTATTTTTATCTTAGTTGTGAATAATCTGATAAGTTTACATATGATTTGGATATTCATACTAACATTATCGACTGCCTTGTATATAAAGCTCAATTTTAATTATCATTACTGAGCTACTGAGAGGATAAACAACTTGCCAGTTTCTTTAGGCACAATATTTTAGATACTGATAAGTTAACCATTTCTGAAACCAGTCATACATTTTACAAAACAGCAGTAGGGGTATGCTATATTTGCAAATGTATTCTTATCTTAGAATTTTTGTTGTTCAATTAGCCCATCAACTTAAGATATAGTTCAAGTAGTAAGATGTTCAGCAACCACTGAACAATTTTCTGGATGAAGAACATGAAATTACAAATTCCCTCCACTCAGCTTCAAATTTCCAGTGCTTCTGGAGCTAGGATAATGCAACCAATTTGAAAATAAAGTAATCAAAGGCTAAAGATAATGAAAGATCCCCTGAGCAATCAATATGTAATCATTTAGTAAGTAAATGAGAAATTAAAAGTCTTATACAATAAAGCATCTTCTTTCCAACTAAAATTTAAAAATTGCTTTAACATGGACTAAAGGATAATTAATAGAACCCATTACTAAGAGTCGATGGCCTGACCTAGTACTTTAGCAAGCATATTTATTCATCTTCAAAGCCAAGAGAAAGTGCTTCTGAAACGCTGAAACTAGGTCAAAGAAAGAAGTGGTTTTTCTTAGACTATTGTATAATCTAATATTACTTGACTTCTATATTGTTGAATAACAGACCACAACAAAGGTATCATGTGACTTGTTTACATTTCAGTGAAACACATACAAGGCTTTATTTCATTCTATAGAGTTGAGAATTTATGTGATTCCTTTACAGTTGATTCCAGACCTATTTTAAGACCTTTAATGGCAATAGGTTTTTTGATTTTCAAAGGTCTTATCTCAAGCAATTTTTAATATATTAAAGTTAAAATGATCACAAACACTAAATGTAACCTTGTTGTAATGTTTTTGAAATTAGCTGTGTTATTGCTGCCAACTACTACTTGTAAAGTACAACCATATCTGTTTAACTTTTTATCAAATTCAAAATAATTAGTCATGTATCATAACCATTATAGTGTATATCTAATAAAAGATATCAAAGAGTTAACCTCTTACAGATTCAATGTAATCCCTATCAAAATCCCATCTAGGTTTTTTTTTGAGAAATTGACAACCTGATCCTAAAATTCATATGGAAATTCAAGGGGATTAGACTAACCAAGACAATCATGAAAAAGGTGTATGAACTTGGAGGACTTATACTCCGGTTTCAAAACCTGCTATAGTAACACGCAATAATCAAACCAGTGTGGTACTGACATGGGATAAACAGATAGATCAGTGGAATAAAATTAATAATCTAGAAATTAATCTAATATTTTTGGTTAACTGATTTTTGGCGAAGAGACGAGTCAATTCAATGGGGAAAGAATACTCTTTTCAAGAAATGGTGCTCGTATAACTGGTTATCCATTTGCAAAAAGATGAATGTTAGGTCCTACATAATATCATACACAAAAATGAACTCATAGTAGTAATTGCAGACCTAAATGTAAGTCCTACAAGTAAAATAAATGTAAATCTCTGTGTTAGGAAAGGATTTCTTAGGAATGAAATCAAAGCATGGGTGATAAAATAGAAAATTGGTAAACTGAACATCAAAATTAAGACTTTTATGCTTCAAAGAGCACCATCAAGAAAGTGAAAAGACAACCCACACTTTAAGAGAAAATATTTACCCATCATGTATCTGATAAGGGACTTGAATCTAGAATATATGAACTCTTACAATAATAGAACAAACAAACCAATTTAAAAATGGGCAAAGCATTTGAATAGGCAGTTCTCCAAAGAAATATAAAAATGATAAACACACAAAGTAGTGCTCAAAATCATTAATCATTACTGAAATGCAAGTCAGAACCCCAATGAGATACCACTTCACACCAACTGAATGGCTATAAAAAAAACAGACACAATTATTAGTGAAAATGTGAGAAACTGGAACTCCTATACATTGTGATGGGATTATAAAAGTAGAAGCCATTTTAGAGGGGCCGGGCGCGGTGGCTCAAGCCTGTAATCCCAGCACTTTGGGAGGCCGAGATGGGCGGATCACGAGGTCAGGAGATCGAGACCATCCTGGCTAAGACGGTGAAACCCCATCTCTACTAAAAAAATACAAAAAACTAGCCGGGCGAGGTGGCGGGCGCCTGTAGTCCCAGCTACTCGGGAGGCTGAGGCAGGAGAATGGCGTGAACCCGGGAGGCGGAGCTTGCAGTGAGCTGAGATCCGGCCACTGCACTCCAGTTCGGGCGACAGAGCAAGACTCCGTCTCAAAAAAAAAAAAAAAGAAGCCATTTTAGAAAATGGTTTAGCAGTTTCTCAAAAGGTTAAGCATAGAGTTACCATATGACCCAGCAATTCCACTCCTAGATATCTACCCAAGAAAAATGGGAGCTTATGTTCACACAAAAGACTGTATACAAACATAAATAGCAGCATTATTTGTTAATAGCCAAAAAAGTGGTAACAACCAAAATGCTTATTACTTGATGAGTAGAAAAATAAAATGTGGTGTAGCCATATAAGAGAGTATTATTCTACAATAAAAAAGAATGATAGCCAGGCGCAGTGGCTCATGCCTGTAATCCCAGCACTTTGGGAGGCCGAGGTGGGCGGATCACGAGGTCAGAAGATCAAGACCATTTTAGCCAACACGGTGAAACCCCGTCTCTACTAAAAATACAAAAAATTAGCTGGGTGTGGTGGCAGGCGCCTGTAGTCCCAGCTACTCTGGAGGCTGAGGCAGGACAATGGCGTGAACCCGGGAGGCCGAGCGTGCTGTGAGCCAAGATGGCGCCACTGCACTCCAGCCTGGGCGACAGAGCAAGACTCCGTCTCAAAAAGAAAATAATAATAATAATAATAATACACTGTTATTTGCCACAATATAAATGAACCTCAAAAACAGTGCACTAGGTAAAAAGTCAGTCACAAAAGACCAGCTATTGCATGATTTTGTTTATAAGAAATGTTCAGGATAAGCTAATCTACAGAGACAGAAAGCAGATCAGTGTTGCTTAGGGATGAATGCAGGAGTAAGGGAGGAAACAGAGTGATTGCTGAAGGGGATACAATTTCTTTATGGAGTGATGAAAATGTTCTAAAATTAGCTAATGGTGATGATTGCACAACTCTATAAATATACTAAAATGCATTAAATTATATACTTTAAACAGATGAACTATATGGTATGCAAATTATATATCAGTAAAGCTGTTAAAAATGAGGTAACCTCCAAAACACAATAAAATAAGTGACATGTGAATATTTTATGTGATAGCTACTTATAATACTTTTAACAGCTGTTTCATATTTTCTTCAGAAATAGCCTGAATTTATGATCTACACCTTACTATTTTTCCTGTAGCTCTCCATCTTTATCTTTATCTGTATCTCTCTTTCTTTAAGTGAGTCCAGAAAATTAAAATACTATGATAAGATATGTTTTAAAATCTGAGTAACATAGCTACATCTTCTCCTATTTTAATAAATATCAGTTTGGGTTATTTTAGCTTAATTTGCACTAAGCTCATAAAACCAATTTTATGTTTATGTTTGATGTTGGCAAATCTATTTGACAATTATGAATCTGAGAGGATACTAAATAGTTTCAGATGAATTGTTGCTTTCTTACATTTCCTACTAAATGCTGAGAAAATTCTGGTTATTTTAGGAGATAGGATGAAAGAATTATTTCACCTGGGGAAAGAAAGCTCAATGAGAATCTTCTAGTATTTGAAGGATAGTGGCCACTTAGTCTTCACCTACTCTAAAAATCATACCTAGTGACCAGCAAGATGAATTTTTTTAATACCTGCGCAAGAAATTACTAACAGCAAGAATTTGAAACACTGAAATGACTTAGGAAACATAAGCAAACGTTATCCATTTGCAAAAAGATGAATGTTAGGTCCTACATAATATCATACACAAAAATGAACTCATAGTAGTGATTGCAGACCTAAATGTAAGTCCTACAACTAAAATGAAAGAAAATCTCTGTTAGGAAAGAATTTCCTAAATGCTTCTTGTTCATAGGAAAGAGGCCAGTCCATAGGAGGTGCTGCGGGCATAATGGCTAGAGGCAGAGGATTTCTTCAGATGGATCAATTAGGCACTTTTCCCATAATAGTTATACAGTTACAAAGGGATTCAGTTGCTTTTTTTTTTTTTTTTTTTTTTTTTTTTTTTCTGTAAGTATATATGTTTTTTGGTAGGGACAGTTCAATATAGATTAAATATCTACATTAGTTTTGATATGTTTTACATCAGCCATTTCACACCCCAGAACAATTTCAGTGAAAGAGATCAGTTACACTGATAGCCTAGGCTAGTTTTGGAAAAAATTGGGAAGTTAATAGAGTTAGTTGTTCTTTTGTATTCCCTTTCTTTTCCTTCTTTCATGAATTATGTCTTCCTGGTAGGCAGCATGGTATAGTAGGAAAGCATTATTCCTGAAAACAAAACCCAGTTTCCCACATACAAGTTGTTCATCTGGTCTCAGTTGCTTAACCTGTCTCTGTTTCCTCATATTCAAGAGGAAAATAACCAGTCCTACTTTATTAACCTGGTTTGAGCATTAAATGACACAAAGTAGTAGAAACAGAAGAAACGTTTTATTTCCCTTCCTCTTAACGTCTCTCTTGTCGTAAAGGAAAGCAGTAAATGTAAACCACCTCAAGATGCTTTTTTTAAATAAGTTACTCTTTTTCAGGAATATTTGAGTTTAAAAATCATCTGTGTAGAATAAATTACATGTTGGAAGTAAGGAAGGGAGACCTTTGAGGGCAAGGAACGTTCTAAGTTAAATAATAGTATGAAGGTATACATTATTTACACAGGATTTTGGCCAATTTGGTTGTGTTTTCTAATTTTTTTGTTTTGTTTTGTTTTGTTTTGTTTGAGATGGAGTCTTGCTCTGTTGCCAAGGCTGGAGTGCAGTGGCGCCATCTCGGCTCACTGCAACCTCTGACTCCCTGGTTCAAGGGATTTTCCTGCCTCAGCCTCTTGAGTAGCTGGGATTACAGGCGCGCCACCACGCCCAGCTAAGTTTTGTATTTTTAGTAAAGACAGAGTTTCACCATGTTGGCCAGGGTGTTCTTGAACACCTGACCTCGTGATCTGCCCGCCTCAGCCTTCCAAAGTGCTGGGATTACAGGCGTGAGCCACCGCACCTGGCCTTTTAAAATCAGTTTGTGGGTACATAATTAATGATTATGTAAATACTATAGATGTATATATTTATGGCATACATGAGATGTTTTGATTATGGACATGCAATGAGATATAAGCACATAATGGAGAATGGGGTATCCACCCTTTCAAGTACTTATCCTCTGAGTTACAAACAATCCAATTACACTCTTTAAGTTATTTAAAATGTACAATTAAGTTATTGACTGTAGTCACTCTGCTGTTCTATCAAATAGTGGGTCTTATCAGTCTTTCTATTTTTTTTTTTTGTTGTTGTTCCCATTAACCATCCTGATCTCTCCCCTGACGCCCCACTATCCTTCTCAGACTCAGGTAACCATCCTTCTCCTCTCTGTCCATGAATTCAATTATGTTGATTTTTAGATTCCACAAGTAAATGAGAACATGTGATGTTTGTCTTTCTGTGCCTGGCTTATTTCACTTAACATAATGATCTCCAGTTTCATCCACATTGTTGCAAATAATGGATTTCATTCTTTTTATGACTGAATAGTACTCCATTGTGTGTATGTATATGTACCACATTTTCTTCATTTGTACATTTGTTGGTGAATGTTGGGTCGCTTATGGTATTTTGCAAGTTATCTGTTAGTCAAGTATGTCTGACCTGATGGATTTGATGTAATGGCAATTTATGTGACATTTTAAACTGATGGCATACAATGAAACATTATTCAGCCTAAAAGAGGAATGAAATTCTGACACATACTACAACATGGATAAACCTTGAAGACATTATGCTAAATAAAAAAAGTCAGACACAAAGAACAAATATGGTATGACTCTACTTATATGAGGTGGGTAGAATAGTCAAATGCATAGACACACAAGGTAGAATAGTGGTTCCAAGGGCCCGGGGCAGAAGGGTTAATGGGAAGTTATTGTTTAATGGGTATAGTGGTTCAGTTTTGGATGATGAAAACATTCTGGAGCTGGTTAGTGGTGATGACTGCGTAACAATTGGAAAGTACTTAATGTCACCAAACAATGCATTTAAAAATCATTAAAATCACACCAGTTAGAATGGCGATCATTAAAAAGTCAGGAAACAACAGATGCTGGAGATGATGTGGAGAAATAGGAATGCTTTTACATGTTCGTGGGAGTGTAAAATAGTTCACCCATTGTGGAAGACAGTGTGGCGATTCCTCAAGGATCTAGAACTAGAAATACCATTTGATCCAGTGATCCCATTACTGGGTATATACCCAAGGGATTATAAATCATGCTATTATAAAGACATATGCAGACATATGTTTATTGCAGCACTGTTCACAATAGCAAAGACTTGGAACCAACCCAAATGCCCATCAATGACAGACTGGATTAAGAAAATGTGGCACATATACACTATGGAATACTATGCAACCATAAAAATGGATGAGTTCATGTCCTTTGCAGGGACATGGAAGAAGCTGGAAACCATCATTCTCAGCAAACTAACACAAGAACAGAAA
Source organism: Rhinopithecus roxellana (assembly GCF_007565055.1). Taxonomy (NCBI): domain Eukaryota; kingdom Metazoa; phylum Chordata; class Mammalia; order Primates; family Cercopithecidae; genus Rhinopithecus; species Rhinopithecus roxellana. The sequence continues at coordinate 138,472,802 of NC_044553.1, read as the reverse complement.
ACCAAACACTGCATGTTTTCACTCATAAGTGGGAGTTGAACAATGACAGCACATGGACACAAGGCAGGGAACATCACATACCGGGGCCTGTCAGTGAGTGGGGGGTTAGGAGAGGGATAGCATTAGTAGAAAAACCTAATGAATATGTCTGGTTGACGGGTGCAGCAAACCACCATGGCACATGTATACCTATGTAACAAACTTGCACCTTCTGCACATGTATCACAGAACTTAAAGTATAATTTAACATTTTTTTAAAATCTTTAAAATGGCAAATTTTATATTATGGATACTTACCACAATAAAAAAAAGATAAATAGCTAAATACGAAGTAAATGATGTAATGCAAACACTGAAAAGTACATAGATTCAAGGGAATGAGGAAACAAGCTACAGACTGAGAGAAAATATTTGTGAAAGACATAACCATAAGAGACAGTTATCCACAATGTACAAAGAACTCTTAAAACTCAACAATGAAATAACAAACAACCCAATTTAAAAAACGGGCCACAGACCTTAATGAATACTTCACCAATGAAGATCTGAAGATGGAAAACAAGCATATGAAAAGATACTCCTAATTTCCTATAAAAATAGACATATTCTTACCATATGACCCACTGACTACACTCATTGGTATTTACCAAAAGGAGATGAAAACTTACGACCACACAAAAACCTGCAAATGGGTATTTATTCACATTCTCACTAGTCTACCCTTTTGGTATTTTTCTGTCTTTTCATGTTAGCTGTTTTGGTCGGTGGGTAGCTATCTTAGTCTTTTCAGGCTGCTACAACAGAATACCAGAGACTAGGTACTTAATAATCAACGGAATTTATTGCTCATGGTTCTGGAGTCTGGATAGTCCAAGATCAAGGTACCAGCCGACTTGTTGTCTGGTGAGGGCCGGTTCCTCATAGATGGCACCTCCATGTTGGAGCCTTGCTAGGCAAAAGGGGAAGGGCCCACTCCGATGCCTCTTCTATAAGGGCATTAATCCCATTCACATGGGTGGAGCCCTCACGACCTAAGCACATCCTAAAGGCCCCACCTTGTAATACCATCACCTTGGTAACTGGCTTTTTAACATGTGAATTGTGGGGGTACAAAAACATTCAGACCATAGCCTTAGCCAGATTAATTGGTATCACTTTTGAAATGACTTCTCACTTGTCTCTATCACAAATATCTCGCTGTCTCTGCTTTTGATTAGGTTGATGTTCAGATATATTTTTTTAAACCCTGTCTTCTTCTTTTAACTTACACAGAAACTCTTCTTTCATATTATTTATTCATAAATAAAATAGTGGATTTTCATTCTGGGTTTGACTTTTGTTTTTCTGGCAAATACTTCAAAAGGTAAATGGTAACATTGAGATTTCAATATCCTAGTATGAATAAATTAACAGCTGTCTCTGCAGAGTCAAAAATCTAGCTTAATGCTTTTGAAATATTTTGACAACTACTTTTCTGATGTAAGTAATTTGGATAGTCTGTTTTTATAGAGAAGAAAAATCAAAATAATTTGGTATCTCAAATGGGTAAAATTATTGAAGCTGACTAGTAAAAGTTAATTATTCATCCAATAGTATCCAGTATGTGTGGAAAAATTAAACCCTGCCAACTAGCAGCTAAATAGAAATGACATCAAATCTTACTAATTCAGATTAATTAAGAATAGTCATGTAAGTGTTAAGTGTGAATACTATTAAAATTAGTTTTATATCTTCCAAGTATTTACTACAAAATTGGTAGGTAAAGTGAAGTAAAGGTTATTTGGAATTTGCTATAGTAAATGTATAAGAATAATTCATAATGCATTAATTATTTAAAGATTTATAAAAATAAGGCAATCAAGAAAATTTATTGTTTCTAGTCAATTAAACATAAACTTTGCAGTACCACGTATATTAGCATCTGCCTAATATATCATTTCTCCTTTTGTTTAGCCTTTCTCTGATCTATTGAAAGTTCATGATGAACAGATTATGAATTAACTAACAAAGTGTTTTATGATGCTTTGATCTTCTTAGATTCCCAGGATTAAAATTAAATGCATTCAAACAAAATTGTGTATCAAATAATATATATACACACATACATATATATGTGTGTGTGGATATATACACACACAATAACATGTGTCTATAAATTTCTACAAATCGGTTACCATCATTATGCATTGCAATAACTGCCAAATAGCATTATATTATTAATAATGTATTGCTAGGTACTCAACCATGTTACAAAATTCATTAACAGTTCTGTCAGTCTTGTATCTATCCTCAGCTGTCACTCAGTTTAAAGGTTGAAGATGCATTTTCATGTTTCACACTATAATTCAACCCCAGGGCCATACCACTCTAGGATGACTGAATCTCTCTGATTCTGAAATAAGAAGCTTTATGAATCTTCTTATTTAGCCATCCTTGAGGGGCATATAGGGACGCCCTTGAGGTAATTAATTAGATGGATTCATCTCTATTCTAGGATTATTAGGGTTTGCTAAAGGGATATAATACATAGTTGATATTTTAAAAGGCTTATATGCCAGTTGAAAATTTGTATAATTTTCAAATGTGCAAGTAGAATCCCACCTTCCCTACATCCATCCACCACAAACTTCCAGAAGTGTTCCTTACATGTTACTTTCATTTGTTTTAGTAAGTTCATTCTCACCATTCTTTACTGTGATTTTTGGAGACTCTGTTCTTATCTCTACCATGGATTTGGGAGACCCCCTCGTTATTTTATATTTCATTCTGGTAATTGTCTAACTTTCATGTATCATATACTCACTTACATTTATTTGGATAATGCCATTTCCCTTTCTTGGCAGACATGGCATGCTAGAATGTAATCTCTATGGGGATAGCAATTACGGTCTGTATGTTTCATTGCTGTATCTCCAGTGTCTAGAATAATGTCTTACACATGATATGTGCCCAGCAAAATTTGTTGAATGAAAGAATAACAAACAACAATTTAAGCTTTATTTGTAGCAATTAAATTTCTTTTTTTAGAATTTAAATAGTACTTTAAATCCAGTTTTCTAGATGGCATTGATAAAGAAATGCATTCATTTTACCTAAAACTTCCAGGTAACCACAGAAGACGAACCTCACAAACTCCTCTCCTCAGCTTGGAATGTACATATTTGGCAACTCAAAATTTTCACTACTCTGTGCATGTCTGCAAATGACTGCAGAAGTCACCATGAGTGTTCATTTTGGGGGTTACAAATAAATTTTACTGAGTAAGCAAACTTACAAATATGGACCTTGCAAGTAACGAGAATCAGCTGTACTTCTGGGTCCTGCCCCTTCATTTGCATTGTTTACTTCAGTTGCTCATCATCGTCTCCTAGATTATTATAATTGTTGCCTGTTATCAATGCCTCAAGTCTCTTTCATTCCTCCTTCTACTGGTTTTTAGGACTCTTAATTGGTTTTATCACACCGCAGTGTAAAAACTTTTAGTGTTAACCCCATTGCTGAATAAATGTATTTAAATGTATCAACACAGCATATAAATTAGTCCCAGCCTACTTTTCCAGCCCACACTATTTTCTTTTTGAACATTACTATTTAAAACTATAGTTTTAAAACAAAAAGTATATTGTTATTTTATAACTCTATACCTTAATTTTTTCTCATACTCTCAGTAATAGCCTCATCTTTCTTCACTACTGGATAAAGATAAGCTTCAAATCTTTGAGTAGGCATCTGAATCTTCATCAGGCTGATAGTTGTCTTATCACCTTACTTCCATAGATTATTATATGTGAACTGTATTATTTACTTAGCCCTCCCCACACACTGTACTCTATTTTAAGGTAGGAGCCATAGTTTATTCATATAATTTCTCCTTCTCTACTCACATCCAATTAGTCAGTATGTTTCGTGAGTTCAGCTTTTAAAATATCTGCTTTAATAGTACCAAATTCAGCATCTGACCCTTGTTAGCCTACCAATAGATGTTTGTTAAATAATTAGATGAGTGCATAAATAAGCAGTTGACCTATGGTCAATTTATAAGAGATAATTTTGCCTGGTAACATATTTTTATTAACATCTCCTAAGATAATAAAATGATAGTTTGGAACTCTCTGTGTATTAAAATTAAAGCATATAAAATTATATAAGCGTTTACTGACATTTATCTCTACTATGATTTATCTCATGATTGCGTTGCATTTCCAGTGGAATGGAAACAAGATGGCAGCCATTTTGAAATTCACTCTGATCTGGTGCCACTTGTGTTCAATTGGTGTAGATCGATTACTAAAGATATTTTGTTTCTAACAGAATTGTTTAGGGAAACAATGAGAGAAGAAATGTGATTCTGAGGAATATTGAGTGATGTAGATTATTTTATATTTAGTTTCTCTGGGGGAATATTATAAAACAGAATATGATAATATCAAGAACAGTTCAGTGAAATAGTCCATAATGATAGTAGGAAAAACTTAACTTTATTTTCCTTGGTAAGTAATAACATTTGAAACTGTGAACGTCTTTTGCTGTAATCCATCTTCACATCCTAGAAAAGTCATTTATATGCTGATGAATTTAATACCTTTTGCCCTCATTTTTAGATGAACATCATTGGGTTACTTGGATTTTAGCAAGAAAAATTAAACTTCTGAAATGGTTCATTCAAGAAATTGGATGTTTTATTATGTTTCTCTCTAATGGATGAAAAACTGGAAAGGATGCATTTTTATCTATAGGAATCTTGTCTTTTATGTCTCAAATGTGTTTTACTATTGCTTGGAAGCTATAATAAAGCTTTTATCTCTCCCTATGTTCAGAAACGCTTATGTGTATGTAATTGTAACAACATAAACACCCCACAAGGCTTATGTATGTATGTGTATCTATTAATTTCTTTTTCCTTCTGGGACTGGGATTTAAAATCAAATACTTAGAAGGAGATGTGGAACTGTGCAGTATAATAGAAGGAACATTTGTTCTTGACCTTGGCTGTAGTCTTACCTCTACTTTTACCAATAAAAGTATGTTGCTTAGAGCCTTATTCTTCTCATTTGTATAAATGATGCAGTAGGAAAGTATAATTTCTAACATTAAAGTTTTTTTGACGAAGGATGAAAATTTAATTTCTTCAGGGATGTTGAAAGAAAGATTTATTTAAAGCATAGAGTAGTGATTCAACACATTGAGTGCATATTTGTTAAATGAAAGAACCCTCTGTGAATGTCAGTTTCATGGGTCAGCCTGACTGGGCCATGGGGGCCCAGACATTTGTCAAACATTATTCTGGGTGTGTCTATGATGGTGCATCTGCATAAGATTAACATTTGAATTGACACTAAATAAAACAGATTGCCCTCTATAATGTAGATGACCCTCATCTAATCATTTGAAGACCTGAATATAATAAAAAGACCAAGTAAGAGGAAATGTCTTCTGTCTGACTGCTTCAGCTGGGACATTGCTCTTCTCCTGCCTTTGGACTTACACTGAAACATTGGCTCTTCTTGGGTCTTGAGCCTGCTGGTTTTCAAACTGAAACGTGCACCGTCTGCTCCCCTGGTTCTCAGGCCTTTGGACTTGGACCAGAACTACACATCAGCTCTCCTGGGTCTCTAGCTTGCCAACCACAGACATTGTGACTTTTCAGCCATCACAATTATATAAGCCAATGTCTTATAATCTCTCTCTCTCTCTTAGTTCTTTTGTTTCTCTGGAAAACCATAACTAATACATCCTGTATACATTTTTAATTCCCCCTTCCCCATCTATATCTAATTAATCATTAAACTTTGTGAATTCAACTTCCAAAATATCAGGCATCTTTTCAAACCAGATTTTACTGAATTAAAGATATCATTAATTTGTAAAAGCAATCCACAAATTATCTTATTTTGTTCAATTGCTCACAAACCTGTGTAACAAGTAGGCTAACAATTGACTAAAAATCTATTTTATTAAAAACATCTAGCTTTTTGTCAAGATGAAGTTTTAAGATTCTTTTTCTGGCATGCACTCCATGAAGTTAAGACATAGGACTACACTATATATTATTTAATTTATGCTTACAAGGTATTATACAAGGGATTCATTTTATATTTAAAATGAAAGGACATTGGGGAGGAAAAAGTGAATTATCCAAACTATTGTTATCAGGGTATGTAAAATATAGGTCATGAAGGTGTGCTAATAATATAAATGTGCTCTAGGGAACTATTCTTTCCAACAACATAATTCATCAAGCATACAATGTTCTATGTGTTGGGAAAAGAAAGCTAAAAACCACATAGTCCTTATCCTTAAGGAGTTCTGGGTAGTGGGAGAGAAACAGATATCCATCTTATTATTGGGAAGAAAGTCTAAGTCCTGTAACTAGGATTGGTTTCCTCCACTGTTAAATGGGATAATAATAATAAATGCTTCATATAGTTATGAGATTTATATTATATGACATTGTATTAGTTTATGCCCATTATCTCAGTGGCTTACTAAAGCCAGTTTGTGTTTCTTGCTCTTATCACACAAAGGTTGAAGATTATCTGCAGTTTTGTTCAACTTGATTAGGCTCTGCTGGGTTCCATGTGTCTGCTCATTCTGGAGGCCATGTTAAAGGAGCATGTTGGGGCATCTTATTCCCATGGTGAAGAGAGAATTAAGAGAGACAGAGCCAGACTATATAAAGGTGTTTAAAGTTTCTGTCAGACAGAAGGTGCATCTGGTCTACTCAGATTTCATTGGGCAAATCAAGGCACACCGCCAAGCCCAAAAATCAATGGACAGGGAAGAATACACATCTTCCTAGGAGCTTGGCACAGGTGAGAAAAGAATCAATATTTATGAACAAATAATACAATCTACCAGAAGACATCATTCATGTAAAGCACGTAAAGCATTTAGCACAATGTCTGGCACAGAATGCATGTGCAATGTTTACTTAATTGTGATAAGAGCAATAATAATGATAGTGGCTGAATTATACAGGAACACATATAATGCAGCAACTCATTCTACCAGGGAAGTATAGAACAGCATTACAGAAGAAAAAATACTCAGCCAATAATTTCAGTGGAGAAAGAGAGAAAGGGTGTTCCAGATGGAAAGATCATAAGGAACAAAGGCACAGTGACAAAGGGATTAAGTTAAAGCATAAGTAGGTGTGAAGTCTCTGTCCCTTCCTGGAAATGAATATGATATCTAACCAGTTGTAATATTTATGATTACCTCAGCTAAAAGTAACAATATTTAATTAAAAGTAGCTTAAACAACAGAATCAAACAAACAAACAAAGCATTATATCACTAAAGAAATCTGAAGGTGGGAAATTCCAAGATTCATTCAATATTATGAGGATGTCTTCATCACCCTACGGTTTTGCTTTCTCATCCTATCATACTTGGCTTGATGACTTTTGTCCTCACGTCTCTCTTGTGATTACAAGTTGGCTTTTGCAATTTGTTCTCCCTTGGCAGCATGCAAATGCAGAATGGGAGTTTCTCTTTTTATACCTTTTTCTTATTTTATTAAATGAGGCCAGGAAACATTTTTCAGAAGCATGCTCTCAGAGCTTAATTCTTATGTCTCATTGGCTAGAACTAGCTCAGATGACCACTCCCAAATAATCACTGGCTAAAAGAAGTGGAATAATCATGATTAATTTAGAACAATGATCAGTCTAGAGAAGTTCTTGCCCTCTCTGAAAACATTTCTTCTCCCAGATAAGAATAAAAACAAGGTTCTCTTAGCACAGAAGATGATGATGGCGATTAGGCCACCAATAGTGTCTGCTGTACACAGATAGAAGATTGTGTTTTCTATTCAAGTTTAAATGTTTGGGATGATGACCTTCTTAGTGAATATTATATTGACTTTCATAATTTGTATAAATTGTTGTCTTTCAATAACTTCTAGCACTAAATTATGGTTGATATTTGAAAAACAAACAATAGAGATTCAAATATGAGACCAACAGATTTTATTGCAGGTTATCTCTGTGTGTTGGTGTCACAAAGTCACAATATTGGGCCCAGGGATATGGTGTGTCTTTTACCTTTACCTTTAAAATTCCCTTGAGGTTTGGCAAGTGTATGATCTGACTTATATTATAGACTGAAAATGGACTTTATTGGGAAAAATGATATGTTAGCGGCACCTATTTTCTAATAATTATGCAGAACAAATCTCTTACCCTATTTTTTTCTCTGTTGTTTTATTATGGTAAGCTTCATCAATATTGACAGCCTAATACATTTCTTTTACAACAATCATTTAACTTTATGTAAACCTGAAGGACAAAGAACTCAGTATTAGCCCTTGAAATGCACTCATGTTTGTGCCATTTCAGTGGCCAAGTTGAACATTTGATCAGTTTGTAGCTTTCTTGAATGGGATGCTGATTCCCAAGGGTAACTTTGCATGAACGTTACATGCTGATAAGATGGCATGAGTCAACATATACACTCATGCTTTGTATTAAGATTTAAAAAATGTTAAAGCTTAATTTATCCACAATGAAAAAAATGAAGTTTCTGGAGCAAAAAGTAGAAATGCAGCTATTTTCTTCTCTCCATCATATTCTAATATTCAGACAGTGTGGTGCTATGACTCATTAGGTTGATCCCCTCTGTTTATGACATATTTCATTGCCCACACATTTTTAGTTCTCATGACTTTCTTTTGTTCGTATGTTTGAGTCAATTATGTTAGCTATTCATCAGCATATTAGAAAAGTCTCTACCACTTTATCTTTCAGTATATCTCATTATAAGCTTTTTGGCCCCCCACCCCTACGGCCTGATGGAATTTAGGTCACAAAATGGAGCAGAAGGCAAGAAATTAGGATGCATGGGCTTTATGGGAAAGATTAATCATCAGAGAAGATCTGAGAAAATATATGAAAACAATGATGACAAAGAAACTAAAAATTACTGTTTTAGAGGATGGATCCTTTGAGAAGAATGTAATCTTGGTAATCACAGAGATTTAATGGAGGAAGAGGAACAAGGGTTTGGCCAACACAGTTGGTATTTGCTGAGCAGATCTTGCCTTTTCCTAGTTTGAACTGGTGATGTCAATCTTTAAAACACTGGCCAAATGAAGCTTTTTCCTAAATATTTTTGTCAGCATTTATGGCTCATCTCTTACTCTTTCCTGTTGAAAGAAAACTAACAAAAGAAGAATAGACACGACGGGTTTTGAATTCATTTCAACAATTTGCTAGCATATTCCCAATTTTTCAGCATATTTTGAAAAATTGTATTTTTCAAAAGAACATAAATAGAACACATTTAAGGTAGATGGAAGATTGCGAGGAGTACAGACCTGCAAAGAATCAAGCACGGTGCTATGCAGCATTCATCCATCAGCTCAGGTAGGTTTTCCCCAAATTTTGAGAAGTGTGCTTTTATGAATGAGTTTAATGTCACAGGGTTTAAGTAATTCACCCACAGTTTCAAATTGGAGAACCAGGACTTGAACCCACTTCTGTCTCACTCCATGGCCCACTCTAGTTATCTATACCACTTTTTAAAAAAAATTTTGGTTTTGTCTGCTTTTTTTTTTTTTTTTTTTAGACAGAATCTCACTCTGTCACCCAGGCAGTGCAGTGGCGTGATCTCGGCTCACTGCAACCCTCACCTCCTGGATTCAAGCGATTCTCCTGCCTCAGCCTCCTGAGTAGCTGGGATTACAGGCAGGGGCCACCATGCCTGGCTGATTTTTGTATTTTTAATAGAGATGGGGTTTTACCATGTTGGCCAGGCTGATCTCAAACTCCTGACCTCAAGTGATCCGCCTGCCTCAGCCTCCGAAAGTGCTGGGATTGCAGGCATGAGTCACCAAGCCTGGCCATTCTATACCACTTTTTAAAAGGGTTACAGTAAAAAAAAAAAAAAAAAAAAGAAAAAGAAAAGTTTAACAAGTATTAGAATGAAACCTATTGAATATACCAATTTAGCATGCTCACTAATTTAAGAAAATCTATGCTTTCTTCATTTATTTATTACTACTTTATTCTTTTTGCTCTCTCCTTTTTGGTTGTAGTCAGAGCAGAAATTGTTATGTAGCATTACCTAAGGGTTTACATTCTGTTTCCTAGTCAGCATAGGGTTATTGTGTACTGTTAGCAGGAAGGCAAATTGGCTCAACCTTAATGGGCAAAGGTTAGCAATATATATTACATATCTTAAAAATGTTTATAGCCTTCAATCTGATAATTCTGCTATGTGCTCAGTCTAAAAAAAAATCTGATACATTCTCAAAATTATGTCAAGGATGCTTATTGTAACATCACTATAAGTGCAAACAATTTAAATGACCAACAATGAATTATCGATTGAATTATTTAGAGTATAGTTATGACGAGGTTCTATGCAGCCATTAAAGTTCATCTTTTAGAAGAGTAATCATTTGGACAAGTGTTTAAGACAATAAAATGGAAGGTAAATTTACATAACAATGTGCATAGTATAATTCCAGTTTTACTTAAGTTTACATAAATATATTTATGAAAAATATAATGAGCACACATGTCAAAAGGTTAACTATGATTATCTAGGTAGAAATATTGTTGAAGATTTTAATTTTTTCCTTAATTATTTTCCGAAGTATATAGTAAACAAACATTGTTTTGTGGTCTAAATAAGTAATACAAATATTAAGATTTTGGTAGGTGAATTTAAAACATGCTTTCTGTCTTAAAATAAACAAATGAATCAAAAAGGGAATTGAATTTTTGGGCATTTTTCAGCTCATCTTCTCCAACTTGTTTCTAGTTTGGACTAGATATTACAATGTGCATATTCCTATGTTTTTTTAGCTCAGTTGTTTTTTCCATAACTTGTATCAGATTTTCAAATAAACCGTGAAGGAAACACATTCATCCCTTTGAAATGTTTGAAGGAAGTTGCCTAACATAAAGACAACAGGGGAAAATGAGCCAAACACATGGGTCTCTAACAAAACCCAAATGCTAATTTATAAAAACAAATTTTAAGAAAACATACTAATCCTAGGTGTGTCTCTGGTCATTGTTATGCTGTTTGAGGCATTCCACAAACACGGAGCTTTTTGTTTGTATATCAGACTTTTTTTCCCCTGCATTGCTATTCTTGGAATTGTGAAATGTAACTGATGAGTGCATTTTATGTAATAGTGTTTCAGTCCCAGCAAAACAGTGTTCGTTTAATTAGAAAATATTTTAAATATGTAAAAATATGTACCTATCAATAGACTACTTACATAACACCAACTAGAATTTATGTATCTATACAGTCTCAAGATAGCTGTAACTCTGTCTTCCGTGCCCACCTTCTAAATGGGAAGTTGGAGTTGGAGAGCTGTAGGTCAGATTTCCAAGGTACCAGCTGAATGTCGTACCTTGACTTCATATTGTTAGTCTCTAATCTCCCTCTTGCCTCACATAGACAATGGGGGGCAGGTGGGAAAGGGAATTGACTCTTCCTTCTCAGCATCTTTCCCTCTCTGTTGCTCTGTAAGTCATTTTTCAACTGTAATCAATTGTGTGTTTCTATTTAGCTCCTCGTAATATTTTGCCCTGCCTTCCTGGTCACACCTCCTCCAACTGAGATTAGCTTGATTTTATCCACTTTTCTCCTATTCTATACATTTTCTCCTAGTTTTGTAAACATCTTCAAGGTCTCCTCTGCTTAGGTCAACTTGGACCCCTCGGCTGGACCTCAACATGTGGCAAAACATGGCAGCAATAAACCAGGGGAGCTCACTCCGTTTAAATAACTCATGGATTTGGAGCCTTTCATTTCTTCAATATAGAAGTAGAATCAGAGACACCCTTTATCAATACAGCATGCACTCTTGCAGGATTCAGATGTGGAAGTTAATTGTAATCATATTCAGCTCAAGTGTCTGAATCTTATTCTCTGTGAAGTTGTCACGGTAAGGAAGTATTCAATCTGACTTTGTCTCCAGGGCTTGTTTCTCTTCCTTATTCACAGCTATGATTGGATAAGCCCTAGAAATAGTCCTAGAAGGATGTAAGCGGCTTTCAGATCCTGCCAGCCACTGTGTTTTCAGAGGTAGCACTTTGAGGAGGACGTACCTTCCACCAGAATACCAGATTTTGGATGGAAACATAGTCCACTTGCCTGGGTTTTCCTACCTTTCATGTGGGGATAGAAGCACAGAAATGATAATGAAACATTTGGAAAGCATGAGCATTGCTTATTTCAGTAGGCATATGAAAGAGCATGTCTGTTGGTCTCTTTGCCTAAAAGGTCAGACTATTTATAAACAATGGTTACAGATGGATAGATGCATTTTTTTTTCTAAGAAACTCCCCAAATTATAAATGCCTTCGTAACTATTAACAATAACTGATATCACTTACACAGCATTTATTCTGTGTTAGTTACTGTTGCAAGTGCTTTATGTATATTAGCTCATTTCATCCTTATACAACCCTATGAGTTTTAAATGTGTTAGCTCATTTCATCCTTGCACAACCCTATCAGTTAAATATTATTCTTCCTATCATCCCCATCTTGCAGATGAGGAAATAGGCTTAGAATGCCTAGCCCAGAGTTATACAGCTAATAAGGAGTGGAGCCAGAATTGAAATCTAGATAATCAGGCTCCCCACCTTCTACTGTCTTTGTTTGCTAATGTATTTCTTGTAAGTTACAATAGTAAGCGGCCTGATTGTAGCACCAGTTCCATCCCAAACATCTTGTTGAACCACAATTATTCTACGGGATGATATTGAGTTGAAAGGCAGACAAGTTTAATTTTGCTAAAGGCTGATGTACAAGGCCCCCCATACTTGAAAGACAGCCTAGTATTCCAGAATTGCATATGGCAAAAAAGTTTATATTCTTCAAGAGATTTTCAAGTAAGTTTTTGAATTTGAAGAAGGAGCACCAGAATCTGAGTTGAGACCACCCAAGCCTGCCAGGGGTGGCCTGTGTCTTTTAGATTATGCTAATAGTTCTGGATTGAGACAAGATGACAAACTTTGTGCAAAGTTAGGGATCAGACCCAATGTTTAGTCTTTTGTTCTACATTATATGAAGTGGGTAATTTTATTATTTTTTCTAATTTTTAAAAATGTTTTATGTAACTCTGCTGCATAATATCCTTCAATGTCTTCTAATTATTTAATGAGTAAAATGTACGCTCTTGAACATGGCCTACAAAGACGTGCAAAATCTTGTCTGCCTCCTTTTTCAGCTTCACAGAGCCCCTCTTTTCTGTTTGCTCACTCCTCTCTAGCATCACTGGCCTTTCATTTTGTTTTCATACTTCATACAGGCTCCTTCCATGGCCTAACACGTTATTCACCTGGCCACTTCTTGAGATCTCCCGTGAATATCCCTGCCTAAGAACAGAGGCTCCCTTCCCTGATTTAGCTTCCCATCACTTCACATCATGGCTGCTACTTCAACCTGCCATTATACATTTATTTACATAATTATATTTTTAATATTTGTCTCTCGCTGTTAATAGCTCTTTGTAGGTGCAAACTGGGGACTCTGGTTTACCATTGTTTAGCACCTAGCACAGTGACTGGTAAATAATAGGCATTTGATAAACATTTATTATGTAAATGAATAAGCTTCAGTATCTTCCTCTATAAAAATGATCTTCTAAGGCTGCTGCAAGATTAAAAAAAAATGAGATGTATTCACAAACACAGACACACCCATGGCCAAGCATAATTCTAGAACATTAGTAGAACCTGGATAAATAGTGATATTTCTCCTCCTTTTCCCTTTGATGTTAGCGACTCCAGTTTGGGCTATTTTTAGCTTCTCATAAGCCAGGGGTCATGATAATAAATGATGGCTGGGTGTGAGGGATGAGGGAATACTAGGATGAGGGAACAGCGTGAATAAAGGCAGAGATGTGGAATAGTAAATGCAAAATTGGAAGAAAGCCATTTTGACAGGCTAAAGCTCAGAGGCTGTGTAAGAGAGTTCCAGTAGAAAAGTCTGGACAAAAGAGATTTGAGCCAGAGTTTAGAGGATCTTATTAAAGAGTTTAGAAGAAAGGCTGAATGAATGATACAGATTTTGGAGTTATTTGTAAATTTGCTTGAGAGGGCAGAAGATTCTAGGGGGACACTTCTTTAGTTGTAGCAAGAAGGAAAACAGGAACTTTGACCGCCATTGCAGGTGGGTTTAAGAACTGGTAATCATTTCTTTTCATTTGCTGACTTTTCTTCTTCTTCTCACCATTTAAGTGCTGATAGTTCCTGGACTCTGGCTTAATGTTATTTACTTCTTATTCTGTTCATTCTCCTGGAGTGACTCACCTCTTTTCCTTACACAATCATATGATTAGACTGCCTCTTTTATACTTATGAGTGTTAAATCTATATTTCCCGTTCAGAACATAAGCTTTTGATCCTCTTAGCCAACATGTCCTAGAATTTCCTGAGAGATCCCAGTTTCAACATGTTTAAAATCCAACCCACTGTCTCTCTCTTTCTACAAATACCTCTTTCTACATTGCTTATCTGTAGCAAATGTCATCAGCATGATTCATTTAGAAGCCCAAGTGCAAATCCTAGGAGTCATCTTGAATGCCATCCCCTCTGTCTCCTTTCCTCGCCTACATAATCAGCATTAAGTCCTATAGATTTTTATCTCTTTAATCCTCACTCTTGTCTACCTCCTTCATTCACCTCCTCTTTTCCATTCTCACGGATGCTGCATTATTTCAGGGCCACTCAGCTCTCCTCAACATCAACAACAAGCATGTCCCAATAAGTCTCCTGTCCTCTAGATGATATCGTTTTCTTCCATTTCTTTCACTGCTTTCAATAATTGTTTTCTAAAATGCAATCTGTTTCATTTCTTCATGTAAAATTTCTCAGCTTCCCTTTGTCCGTGGAATAAAGTCTAAAATGTTTATACTCTTTATTATGACCTGCAAGACTCACCTCTTCCCAGGTGTGGTTATTCCAGACATCTCTTCAAGGAGAATCTGCTACTTTCTCCTTTGTACACTGCTCTGTTTTCAGTTTGTACTGTTATCCTGGCATCTATAACACTTGATTGTTCTATTTTACCCCATTTAAACTATTTGAAATTTTTTCATTAGTCTGCATACTTCTGCACAGCATAGTCATCTTTGTATGCCCAGTGCCCAGCATTGTGCCAAATATGTAGCAAGTTCTTAATACATGCTGAAGTCAAGTGACATGAAGATTGGAAACAGGCTTGAAAATGGCTTTCACATGGGGAGTAGGAAAAGAAAGCAGATCCAGGAAAAGAATGAGAACAGGCGATAAAAACAAAAAGTAGTCATTGGAATTAGAGAAGGACAAAAGGGCAGAGTAATAAAATCAGTTTGCCTTTGGTTTCTAAAGAAAGAGGAAGTAGCTAAAATGTCAAATATAGCAGAAGGATCAAAGGAGAGAAAGAGTGAGGGAGAATTATTTTAATTGGGTATTCAGGAAGTCATGGTGACTTTTTGGAGAAGAGTTTTAAAAATTGATGTGTGGGAAGTAGAAGCCACATGAGAAAGACTGACAAATGTGTGGTGAGGTGGCTGAGGCAAGAAGCACTCTTGAAAATTTTAATTATGAAAGGAAGAGCAATATTATGGGGTTCAGATTGGAAGGGTCAAAGGTGAGTGGTGTCCCTTTTTCTCCCCAAAGGATGCATATTAAAACTACTCCCACCACTGAATTTGGCAAACTGAAGGGATGTGATATTGTTACATTTTACACATTCCTTTTCACACCAGCTGCTTTTGACTCTTAGTGTATTAGAGTAAGTTTTGAGTGTGGGAGAAAATGGGTTTGGTTTGGGGAAAGTGATACACACAAACACACACACCATACACGCATATACACATAGGAGGGAGAGAGAGACAGAAACTGAGAGAGACCTTTGTATTTAAGTTATGTACTTTTTCAATTCTTTCAAGGCATTTTGCACACTTAAAAGTAATGCATAGTTATTATCATTATAATGCAGTTGTATTAGTCCATTTTCATTCTGCTACGAAGAAATACCTGAGACTAGTAATTTATAAAGAAAAAGAGGTTTAATGGACTCAGAGTTCCACATGGCTGGGAAGACCTCACAATCATGGTAGAAGGTGAAGGGGGAGCAAAGGCATGTGTTACGTGGTGTCAGGCAAGACAGCATGTGTGCAGGGGAACTGCCCTTTATAAAACCATCAGATCTCGTGAGACTTATTTACTATCACTGTTTATGGGAAGAAGTTTAAAAAGTTTATACTCTTTATTAGGACCTGCAAGACTCACTTCTCTTATTCACTCTCATGAGAACAGCATGGGAAAAATCCACCCCATGATTTAATTCCCTTCTACTGGGTTCCTCCCACAACACATGGGGATTATGGGAGCTACAATTCAAGAAGAGATTTGGGTGGGGACACAGTCAAACCATATCAATAGTCATATGAAAAAGAAAACAAAATCATGTGAATTACTCAGAGAAACTGTTAGCCTATCTTCAATATGTGTGTGTTTCTAAATATAGCTATTATGTTATTTAATTTTAGCATCGTAACTCAAAGTTTTAAATGACGGATAGTAGTGTAGTGGGTTCATTTGTGATAGAGTTTGTTTGCTGTTAAATTGGTTGAAAATTTTTGTAACTCATTTTTTTCTCAGTGGAAGTTTCCAGTATATTTTTACGTTTAATGATTATGGTGTTTGAATGTAGTCTACAGCTCTGAAGAATTTATGGCAAAGGTTTGTGAATAGCACACTGAGGGCAGAGTTCCTGGGCTTAATGATCCAAAGAGAGATATCAATCGATACGTTGTAAAAATTCTATAGAATAAATAATTCAGGCTTTTCTCTTCCACCAAAATAAATTCAGCATCTCAGCGGTTCTCGTTGGAACTTTCCTTCCCAGAAAGCTACCTTCTATGAATGAGGTCATAGCTTCTTTGTACCTGGGCCAGTGACTTTTGGAGCCCTTTAGTCAGCAGGGATTATAACCAGGAGTGTCCCCAAACCTCCAGGGAGAGGTTGTTCTTCTGGTTTTCTGAGCTGGCACAAGAAGTGGAGCTGCTACTGTAACAAAAGCTCTTGCTGAATTTTGGGGACCTAAGGTTTGATTCTCTGTTAAGACTTTTAGGGAAACTTGAACTCTGACCTTAAAGAGTCTCACCAAGTTTGAAGAAGAGAGAAAGCAATGTTGTTACATCATGCTGGTCCCTTGAGGAAATTATAGTTTCAGAATACCACTTTTTAGTGTTGGTTCGAAGCCTGCCACATCATCTACGGGGAGGTAAAACTAGTGTGACTTTTAATGCGAGCCACACTCTGATATGGCTCATGTTCTCTGTCTTTTACAATGTTCTTTACATGTCATGTCAGAAAAATAATAATTCTGTGAACCTTTTTACCCCTGATAAGTGCTCACACAATGAATTTAATTAAATTCCCCTTTATCTATTATGCTGAAAACAAGGAATTAACAATATCCATTAAAATGACTATTACATTCACATCAAATGAATTTCAACACCAGACGAAAATGATATGAAGCCATAATCATGTGAGGCCCAATATGGTGTATAAATTTTAAACCTTTCAAAACCCTAAATTATTTTAATCTCCAAATGTAATTATCATAAATGTCAGTCAAACTTTCTCAAGGCTGCTTTTTGTTGAACACAAAGAAACAAATGGGACTGTGAAGCCTTTAAGCTTTACAAACTCTTGATTAACTCCTCCATTACCAGTGAGCTTTCAGGCCCAGTAGAAAGAAGACATTTTTAATTGTGTCAGAAGGCCTGAAGTATAGTTCACAGAAAAGATAGCCAGAGGATTATGGTTAATGGGTTATAGCATTCTTTGAATTAGTGTCGGTTGGGTGATAATGCCAATAATTTTTTTAACAATAGCCATAAATTCAGCTTTCTACAATTTTATAAAATAACTATGTAATAATCACTATATGACAATACAGGCTGAACCTACTTGATCCATAAATCTGAAGCCTGAAATGCTCCAAAATCTGAAACTTGAGCACCGACATGGTGTCACAGGTGGAAAATTCTGCATCTGACCTTATGTAATTGGGTTGCTGCCAAAACTCATTCAAAACTTTGTTTCAGGCATAAAATTATTAAATATATTGCATTCTTGCCACTAAGCTTAAGAAATTTTTTAAAATATTGCATAAAATTACCTTCAGGATATGCATATAATGTGTATATAAAACATAAATAAATTTTATATTTAGATTTAGGTCCCATTCCCAAGATATCTCATTATGTATATGCAAATATTCAAAAATTTTTTTAAAATCCCAAATTTGAAACAGTTCTGGTGCCAGCCTGTGTTCAATTTTACATAATGGTTGAAATTATTTCTCCTGTTGGTACCTTCAGGAAGTAGCATTCCAGAACCTATTTCATGGTGAGACAAGAAGTAACTAAAGATGGTGATCTTCTATTTTATGAAGTCAAAGATTAAATTTATCAAAACAAAATGCTATTGCTCAGGTAAAATTTGTGTGAGAAAGGGAAAATAGTGTATCATTTCTTGATAAGAAAATATTCTTGAGAAGAGAGAACCAAGTTTTGATTGAGGTGCTGTATTAAAAGATGATGTCAACAGAGGAAACACAAACTTACTTTAATCCATTATTTACTGCCATTTCCAATGATATATTTTACCTGAATTATAATTTATAACAAACTACTAGGATGAAATAGCTTAGGTTACTTTGTCTTTCACTGGGGCACAGAGACGTCTCCTTCTAGAGGACAAATGGCCAACTTTTTGCATATTCCATCTCCCTCCTAACACCAATCATTACATAGTTCAAATTCCAAATTTCGATTAGAAGCAAAGCAAATACTTCACAAACATCAGTCTAATTATGCATGGGTTGTAAAGTTGTCTGAAAATTGTGCATTAACCTGTTAGATATTTAGAATTAACCTTCTAGGCTCAAAAAGCAGCCTCCTTAAAACCCTCCTCACATCAATCCCACTTCTCGACATCAACCCGGGGCTCAATCTTTACTCTTTTTCCCTGATTATTTTATTGCCTTATTGGGTGCTTGTCCTTTCTCTATTGTTGGTAAGGTCTGAAAGCCTGTCATATTGAGCCTGATGCTACTCCATTATTTGCTTTGAACAAACACTATTATGTTGTCCTGATAACCACAGCTGTGTAAGCATCTATCAGTCTCTTTTGTTGGGGTATAATTCCTGTATATGAAAGTAATTTGCCCTCAGTGTCTGTTGATGATTTCCATTGTGTGTATTGACACATTGCTCAGCTCTCAACCCTTCGCTCTTGTCTGCCCTCTCTTTCTCTCCCTCCCATTGGAGCAATTTTAGCCTTTATCCTAAAACACTACTTAAAAGTAAATGAAATTTAAGTGGACTTAGTCCCTCAGTGGTTAAAGGAGCTTTGTAAAAAGACTGACTCTCCAAATCTTGAAAAAATGTCTTGGATTGATGCCTTCTTTCTGAGACATCATTATCATCTGTTTGTGGATTGCCCTGTTGACAGTATTATTATCCTCAAGAATGCCAAAGGTTTTAATGAAAATTCAAGACTGGAAGCCATCTTGGGACCCTGTTTCAGGGACAGCAAGTGGTCCCAGTGATGCCACTGCTGGTAGGAATTGATCCAAATTAGAAGTCTTTAGAGCAGAGGCAGATTCTGACCTTAGCATGGCTGTGAGTGTTGAATATGTATAGACATCCCGGTTGGTGGCTTTACTAGTGTTACTTTGATGCCATATTTTTTTGGACGAGACTGTGAATGACATCCTGAGGCACAGAGGCAGAATGAGAAAGATTATCTCTTGCATCTCTTCATTTTTTTTTTTTTAACATTTCTGCATTTCACAAATGAGGAAACTAAGGTTCAGAGAGGTCAGTGACATTACTCAACCAGGAAGCAGCAAAATCAGGATTCAAACTCCAAGCCTCTCATCTTTGCATTATATCTCTGGAGTGGAGCTTGGGGCAGCCCAGCCTCTCTGAGTGGACAAAAAACCAGGGTTTCGTGATGGCAGAGGGGTAAAAGTAACTGCCCATGGCCACAGTTATATTCAGGCTAAGACAGGGCAGTGCATTTGTGAAGGAAATGTTGGCAAACTGTAGTTGTAGACTTGTGCACTAGGTAGAGGCAGCCAGAGGTGGCTCATATAGAGCAGTTATGAGGTGAATCCTAAGTCACAGATTGCCACAGCATTTGCAATAGTGCCTACCGCCCCAGATCAGATTAAACCAAGGGGTTCATGTATGTTGTATCATTAGCTATATCTGGATGTGGTAGGTGTGTGTGTGTGTGTGTGTTCATGCATGTGTGTGGTATGTGTGTGTTTATGCATATGTGTGTGTGTGTTGTCAGTATTATGGTTAGTCATGGGATTCACCTGATTCTAATTTACTTTGTAACAAACTTAAAACATAACTTCACAAAAATAAACGCCAAATCCTATTAACTCTGCTTTCTAAATTTATCTGAAATCGAACTTCTTCCCACCACCTCAATTATTACATCTCAGCTAAAGTCACTACCTTGCCTGGATTAGTACTTGAGTTCCCTAACAATTTTCCATGTCCCCCTGCATTCAGTTTCTAACTAGCATCCAGAGTCTTCCTGCTGAAACATTCCTCAGGCCACATTGTGTCCCTGATCAAAGCCTCAAATGGGCCATCTTCATACTTGCAAGCCATGCATTCCATGCAAAGTCCCTAGGAGCCTCCGAGCCTCTGGGTGGTCATAACTCTGCCCACCTTTAGACCCATCCCGTGCCTCTCTGTCCTTACTCTCTCCAGTCTAGTCCCACTAGCTCCTTGCTGTTCTCCACACTGTTCTCCACACACAATGGATGTGCTGACATGTAGTCTTTGCACTTGCTATTCCCCTCCCTGAATGCTCTTCCCTTCATGGCTTGTTCTCATTCCCTCACCTCATTCTGGCCAGAAAGAGCCTGTCCCTCACCACCACCCAACTGCACTTTATACATTTTTTTTCTGTCCCTGACTGATTTTTTTACACAGCACTTAATACTGTTTGACATCATATTATAGACTTACTTTTTGTTTGCTTGCTTTATGTTATGTCTCCCCCACTCTTATATAAGCTGTAAGAGGAAAGGGCTTGTTCATTGCTCTATCTTCTGTGCCTACAGTGCCAGGCATGCAGCAGGTTCTCACTTTTTTCTTTTTCTATTTTTGTTTTTCAAGACGGAGTATCCCGCTTGTCCCCAGGCTGGAGTGCAGTCGTGCAATCTCGGCTCACCACAACCTCCACATCCCAGGTTCAAGCAATTCTCCTGCCTCAGCCTCCAGAGTAGCTAGGAGTACAGGCATGCGCCACCACACCCGACTAATTTTGTATTTTTAGTAGAGACAAGGTTTCTCTATGTTGGTCAGGCTGGTCTCCAACTCCAGAACTCAGGTGATCTACCCTCCTCAGCCTCCCAAAGTGTAGGATTACAGGCATGAGCCACCGTGCCCGGCCTGCATATCTTGAATGGAATAATGAATGAATGCGATTTATCAAAAACTTTAAAAGAAAGGATCACATTTGTTTGGTACCTCTGAGAAGTGAGTGAGAAAGCAGTTTGTCAGAGCTCTATTATGCACTTAAAAGACATTTATTAAGCTTAAACTAGGTGTTAGGATGCAAGTAAGACAGTGTAGATTTGAGGTGCTCTTGCTGGAGAGGATACAGGTAAGTGTTATGACAGAAAAAGGTCAAAGTGACTGTGGAAGTCAGGAGCAGGTACCCAGTTTGGTCAAAAGAGAAGAGACTAAAGTAGGAGAGAGACATTTAGGCTTTCTACAGTTTTCTAGAAGTGACAATTCAGCTAAGTGCTAAAGAATCTTTAGGATTTTGGCTAGGCATGGTAGCTCACACTTATAATTCCAGCACTTTGGGAGGCCAAGGCAGGAGGATTGCTTGAACCAGGAGTTCATGACGAGCCTGGGCAACATAGTGAAACCTCATCTCTACTAAAATTAAATTAAATTAAATTAAATTAAATTAAATTAAATTAAATTAAATAAGCCAGGAGTAGTGGCATGTGTGCCTATAGTTCCAGCTACTCCAGAGGTTGAGGCAGGAGGATCTCTGGAGTCCAGGAGTTTGAGGCTGCAATGAGCCATAATCACATCATTGCACTCTAGCCTAGGTGACAGAGTAAGACCCTGTGTCTAAAACAACAACAAAAAAAAAAAAAAAAAAAAAAAAGAAAGAAAAAAAAAGAAAAGAAAGAAAAAGAATTTTTAGGATTTATTTTAAGAAGAGTGTAGGAAAGGATAAACTAAGCAAAGGGAGCAACACATAAAAACACATAGAAATTAAGAGAGATTTTAGAGAATCACAATCAGTTCCATTTATGTCTCTTTTGTTCTCTAATGAAAAAAGTTAAGATTGCTAAGAGGTGATGTTTCCAGATGAACATAGACAAGTAACAGGTTACTTGGGGAAAATAAACAAAAGAAAAACTCATCTTCCTAAAAGCTTTAGAGAACTTTACGTTTACTGAAGCTTTTGGAAATGTCTCATGACTGTATATGAAGTTTGAAGGCAAAACCTTGGCCAGTGTAGGTTCATCTTCTTCTATTGTTAGGAGACATTTCGAAGCATTTTATTTACTCTAGATATTCAATACATTTTGAGATTTTAAATAAAGACATATGTCTTTTATTATTTATCTGAAATTACATATATATAACCACTTTCTCAATGGCTCCAAAATTTCAGCCAAGTTCCAGAGACATTGGCTGAGAACACAAAGACAACTTCTATTGCTACCAAAATTGATGTGGGATCTTTAAAACTGAAGTTCTGTGTGTTCTGTATTAAAATAAAAGTCTCATAACAGACAGCATTATACTCCATGAATGTACCTTGAAGCAAGGGCTTAGTAGGCCTTCTGGGGATTTGAATTTGTGATTTTAGAGCATCTACATAGACTTACCGTTGATGTTCAGACATCTCAATGATTCCCCTGGGGCTTCACTGTTCTACCAGTGGAAGGGCTCACACATA
This sequence comes from Rhinopithecus roxellana, assembly GCF_007565055.1. Lineage (NCBI taxonomy): Eukaryota > Metazoa > Chordata > Mammalia > Primates > Cercopithecidae > Rhinopithecus > Rhinopithecus roxellana. The sequence continues at coordinate 138,449,812 of NC_044553.1, read as the reverse complement.
AATAATCTGTGGGCGAACACTGGCTTTTTTAGGTAGTTTTTTAGGATCCTGTTGGAACTTACACATTTCCAGAGTTGAACTCAAGCCTGCTGAACTGGCCTAAAACATTAGGATTGACCCTTCCAAAGAGATCATATTATGTAGCAAAATCTCAGACATTTATATTATATCCAGTTGGAAAAACAAAAACCAAAACCAAACTCACTGAAAAAAATATTCACTGGGATGAGTACAGTTTTTTAAACTTTGGAAAGAGAGTTCCTAGAGCCTTTCCAGCTGCTTATTCCCTCAGAGTTCATCGTGACCGAATTCACAAAGCTCTTTTCTGGCATTACTGGTAATTACACAAGCAGATGTACCATGTAATGCTTTGATCTTAATGGTTGTGGATTAAATAGGGTTGAGCCTTGTCAATACTTTAAGGGGAGGTCCACAAGGAATTTCAAACCTCTGAAGCAATAAATCTTACTTATTTAATACAAGGATGTTCAAGCATGACCTAGAATACAGTGATTGTCCAAGAAGTCCCTCTGGGTTGTCCAGAAGTTTGTTCATAAAGCCATTATCTCTGATATCAATTTTTAAAATATAGCAGTAATAAATCATAGCAATTTTTAACTTAAAATGTTTGGCAAACAATGATTCTTTGTGTTTGTTAAGAAACACAGAACCTGAAACAAATATTCCATTATGATTTCTGTGCAAATGGTCCCCTTTCTCATAGGGCAAAATGACACAAAGCCAACCAACAAACAAAAAGATCCCTACATATTTCAATCTGTGCTTAGTTGTGTATTTCCTCTGCATACTAGAAATACCAGACTCACTGCATGGAGAGGAAACCCATTATTTTCTCTTCTTCCCCAGGCCATCTACTGGTTCCCCACTCTGTGGTTTCTAACCTAAAAAATAATAAAGCTGTTGGGTTACTACAAACATAAATGAGGTAGTATCTTTGACTCTACTATTTCTTTCACCTCCAAAATCCATTAAGTCATTTTGGTGTGTCATTTCCTACATAAAATGACTCTTGAATTTGCCTTTTTCTTTTCATTCCCATGGCTTTGAGTCAAACTCTCATTACATTATACTGGGTTTGGAGGGAAAGGACCCTTTTAAATGGTCTCATTTTCTCCTCTCTCTCTTGAATACGGCTGAAATTATAGGCTTCCTAAAATCTTACTTGGTCTTGACTCGCTGATCATAAAATTCAAACTCTGTGCCTGGGTTTAACTGCCCTGCACTGTTCCTCTGTAGCTAGGCCTGCTGTCTTCATTGCTCCTTAACATATGTCATTCATGTCTCTCTGACTCTCTTCTGTATCACATCACACTTGTTCTGTAGGATGCAAGCAAGAGCACTGGACCGGATGTCAGAAATTCTGGCTCCTAGTTCAACTTCTGGGAATTATCTTTGTGAACTTGGGCCTGTCATTCAACCTCCCTCGAATTCAAGTCAACTACTAACCAAGACAAAGTTGCCATAGCAGTACTAATACTATGCAGAGGAAACTCAAAGGCAAAAAAAGAATTGCTTGTAATTTTGAGAATCACTGAAAAGGATGAAAAGCTAGATTCATCAAGAAATTAAAACTTCTCAATTGCTGTGTACATACTTGCATCGCCTCAAAATTTTAAATAAAAAATTGACAGAATTGCAAAGAGAAAGATACATTAGACACCGTCAAGGTTGACAATGTATCTCTTTGTCGTTGATAGCACAAGCCAATTAAGATACTTTTATATCTACATGTATAGAAGATGTTAATAGCAAAATCAGTAAACTTGTTCTAATTTATCTATATGGAAAATTATTATACATCTAATAATTGGATAACAAACATTATTTTCAAGCATATAAAAAATTTGTGAAAATGACCATGTGCTATACTTAGACTTAGCCACAACAAATTTCAAAGGATTGATAGAATAAATACTGCATTATCTGAGGTGACAATGTCATTAAATTAGAGATCAATAACCTCCAAAAAATAGTAAAAAGTGATTAAAATTAAAATATATGTTATTAAATATACTTATGGGTCAAAGAGTAAACCATAATAGAATTTCAAAAATACTTAGAATGTAATGATAATGAAAATGGTATTGTTAAAATTGTTATACAGCTAAAATTATATTACAGGAAATTGTCAACCTTAAAGAAGAAACACTCAAAATTAATCACACATCTTAAACATTCAACTTGAAAAGTTAGAACAGCAAAATAATTCTTGAAAAGTAGAAGGAAGAAAATAATAACAGAAATTAATGACATAGAAAATGAAGGATAATAAAATCACCGAAACCAGAGATTGGTTCTTTGAAAATAATAATCAATTAGATGAACCTCTGACAAGAGTAATCAAGAAAACTATGGTTCAAATTGCAAATAAACAATATTATAAATGAAAAAGGAGACAAAAGTTATGAAAATTTAGAAGATATTATAAATAGCTTATGCCAAAATATTTTAAAATCTAGGGGGAGTAAATAAATTCTTAGAAAAATACAACTTCTAAAAGTGACCCGAGAGGAATGCAAGGGATGAAAAATAGTCATTAGGAAACTTGAATTAGAGATTAAAAATCTTTCCACAAAGGAAGCACTAATCTCAGATGGCTTTAATGGAAAGTTTTACTAAATTTTCAGTGAAAAGATAATTCTAGTCATACGCTAACTCTTCAAGAGGACAAACAATATCATTCTGTAGCTCATCGTGAGACTGTTACCTTGATTCTCAATACTAGACAAGTTTCGTTAGTAAACATGAATACAGATGAAATTAGTATTAGTAAACATAATATCAAATGAAATTAAGTGATATATAAAAGAGATAATCATGACCACAGTGGGTTTATTTCCATGGTAATCTAATACCAATTAAATAAATTAATTTCTAATTTGAAATTAATTACAGAGAAAATCAAATTAATATCTAATTAATAAATAGGTTAAAAGCATTTAGTGAAACTCTTGCCCATTTAAAACAAAAACTCATAGCTAATGGGGAATAAATTACACTGTCCTTAATCTAACGTAGGGATCTATAAAAATCCTACAGTAAGCATTATATTTAAATGTGAAATGTTGGATGTATTTCCTTTTATGTAGGATGAAGTCAAGGATTGCTTACATAGAAAATTCTAAAGATTCTATACACATTTTATTATAATTAATATGAATTATCAATATTGCCATACGCAGAAGTCAGTGTATTAAACTTTATTATTATATATACTCATGTAACTACATCATAAAGTCTATGAGGATTAAAATTGATAATATATAAAGCACTTATTCCTTGGAACTCAAATAGTGGAGTTGTTGTTGATACGAAAGAGTCAACTGCACTCTCTACATCAGCAACAACCAGAAGATATAATTTAAAAATACTGTCTTGGCTTGGGTTCCCTCAGAGGCGGACCCTGAAACAAAGGCTTTTGTGCAGTTTGGTAATTCAAGAATGTGATTATAGGTAATAATTGTGAGGAATGGGAGGATAAGCAGGAAAGAAAAGACAGCCAAGATAAATCTATATTATTGATCTGGCCACAAAGCCTCCTAAAAGCTATGGAAGGCCTCTCAGAAATATCCTCCTGTGGTAGAAAAGGAGGATGCATCTATTCATATGCTCTTGTTGCTCAGTGCTCAGGGATGGGACCCCAATGCTAACTCCCTTGCACTTCTAGGTTGCATAAAGAGAAGTGTGGATGAGCTTCCATGGGTGTCTCTCACTGGGTGCCAGAGAGGCTTGGGGCAGGCACCAAATGACATATTAGTTTGGTGCAATTTAATTTTAGAGCCAATTTTTTTTTTTTTTGGTCATTTAAAAGCAGTACAATTAATAGTATAGGAACACAGGTACCATACTGTAAGGTTGCATGGAATAAAGCTGGACAAATTTGTTAGACAGGATCACAACAGCAAAGCTGTAATAAGGGCTGAAGCCAAGAGTTTGTGAAATGATACATAAGAGGTATTTGATATAAATGTCCTATTTAAAACAGCAACAGCAAAATAAATGAGAGTGAAGAAATCAAGGGGTATTTTAAATTTTTATGATAAAACATGCCAAGGTTATTGAAAAGCAGTATATCAAATAAACAAAAACACCTCAATAATGTTCTTGGATAGAAAGAAGAGTCCATGGTGTAAAGTTGTCAGTTTTCCTCAAGCTGATCTATGCATTACAAGGAATCCTCTACAAAATCTCCATAAGATGTTTCTTGCATTGCATTCTTTTGCTTTTATGGAACCTGATAAATTGGTTCTAAAATGGATATGCCAGAGCATATGCCCTAGGAACTAAATCCCACACTCCTAAAGAAAAAAGCTGGTGTGTGTGTGTGTGTGTGTGTGTGTGTGTGTGAGAGAGAGAGAGAGAGAGAGAGAAAGAGAGAGAAAGAGAGAGTACATCTTACTCTGCCACATGTCAAGACCAAAAAATACTGTAACAAGAAAATATAATATATACAGCATACCTCAGAAATATTGTGGATTCAGTTCCAGACCATCACAATAAAGCAAATATTGGAATAATGCAAGTCACTCAATTTTTTTAGATTCCCAGTGCATACAAAAGTTATATTTACATTGTACTTTAGTCTATTAAGTGTGCAATAGCATTGCATTACATCTAAAAAAGCAATGTACATACCTTAATTAAAAATACTTTGCTGCTAAAAAAATGATAATGATCATTTTTGAGCCTTCAGCAAGTCCTAATCTTTTTGCTGGTGAAGGGCCTTGCCTCAGTATTGATGGCTGCTGACGGATCAGGGTGGTGATTGCTGAAGACTGAGGTAGTTGTGGCAATTTCTTAAAATAAGACATTAATGAAGTTTGCCACATTGACTGGCTCTTTCTTTCATGAAAGATTTCTCTATAGCATGCAATGCTACTTGATAGCATTTTACCCACAGCAGAGCTTCTTTCAAAATAGAAGTCAATCCCCTCAAACCCTGCTGCTGTTTTAGCAACCAAGTTAATGTAATATCCCAAATCTTTTGTTGACATTTCAACAGTGTTTGTAGCATCTTCATCAGGAGTAGATTGCATCTCATGAAGCTGCTTTCTTTTGTTATCCATAGGAAACAACTTCTCATCCATTCAAGTTTTATTATGAGATTGTAGCAATCCAGTCACATCTTCAGGCTCCACTTCTAACTCTGGTTCTCTTACTATTTCTACCACATCCACAGTGACTTCCTTCACTGAAGTCTTGAACCCCTCAAAGTCTTCCAAGAGGATTAGAATCAACTTCTTCCAAACTCCTGTAAATGTTGATATTTTGACCTTCTCCCATGAATCACAAATGCTCTTAATCTATCTAGAATGGTGAATCCTTTCTAGAAGATTTTCAATGTACTTTGTCCAGATCCATCTGAGAAATCAATACCTATGACAGTTACAGTCTTATGAAATGTGTTTCTTAAATAACAAGACTTGAAAGTCAAAGTTACTCCTTGATTTCTGGACTTATAGAATGGATGCTGTGTTAACAGGCATGAAAACAATATTAATCTTTTTGGACATCTCCATCAGAGCTTTTGGCTGACCAGGTGTATTGTGAATGAGCAGTACTTTTTTGAAAGAAATCTTTTTCTCTGAATAGGAGGTCTCCACAGTGGGCTTACAATATTTCAGTAAGTCATACTAGAAACAGATACACTGCCATTCAGGTTTTGTTTTTCCATTTAGAGAGTACAGGCAGAGTACATTTAGTGTCATTCTTAAGGGCCCTAAGATTTTGGAATGGTAAATTGGTAAATGAGCAATTGACTTCAGTTTTAAGTCATCAACTACATTAGCCCCTAAAAGGAGAGTCAGCCTGTCCTTTGAAGTTTTAAAGCTAGATATTTGACTTCTTCTCTCTAGTTATGAAAATTTGAGATAGCATCTTCTACGATAAGGCTTTTCATCTACATTGCAAATCTGTTGTTTAGCATACACCTCCATCAATGATCTTAACTAGATCTTCTGGAAACCTGCTGCAGCTTCTACATCAACACTTGTTTTACCTTTGCACTTTTATGTTATGGAAATGGATTTTTTCCTTAAACCTCATGAGCCAACCTCTACTACCTTCCCACTTTTCTTCTGGAGCTTCCTTACCTCTCTTAGCCCACATAGAATTAAAGAGAATTATGACTTTGCTCTGGATTAGGCTTTGGCTTAAGGGAAGTTTGTGACTGGTTTGATCATCAATCCAAACCCTAAAACTTTCTCCATATCAGTAATCAAGCTGTTTCACTTTCTTATCATTTGTGTGTTCACTGGAGCAGCACTTGTAATTTTCTTTAAGAACTTTTCCTTTGCCTTCACAACCAGCTATTTGGTGCAAGAGGCCCAGCTTTTGGCCTATCTCATCTTTCAACATGCCTTTCTCACTAAGCTTAATCCTTTCCAGCTTTTGATATAAAATGAGAGATATGTGACTCTTCCTTTCACCTGAACACTTAGAGGCCATTTTAGGGTTATTAATTGGCCTAATTTTAATATTCTTGTGTCTAAGGGAACAGAGAGGCCAGAGAAGAGGGAGAAAGAAGGAGAGTGGGAAAGATGGTTGCTGTGTGGAGCAGTCAGAACACACAGAACATTTATTAATTAAGTTTCCCATCTTATGGGGGTGTAGTTTATGGTGCCTCAAAACAAAACAATTATAATAGAAACAGCAAAGATCACTGATCACAAATGATCATAATAAAAAAATAATAATTTGAAAAGCTTAAAGTATTGTGAGAATTGCCAAAATGTGACATGGAGACTTGAAGTGAGCACATGATGTTGAAAAAATGGTGCTGATAGACTTGCTGGAAGCATGATTGCCACAAATCTTCAATTTGTAAAATGCACAGTGTCTCTGAGCACAGTAAGTGAAGCTCAATAAAACAAGGTGTAACTGTATACAGGGATAGATTCACTGACATACAGAAAAGAGGGTCCCCACATAAACTCGTGCATGGATGGAAACAATTCATTCAGTGATGAACCTTTATGTCAGTGATTATTATATGAAAGTGATACAGTGAATTGAATCCCTATATTACACCTTGTACCATAAATGTCAATTCTAGATGAAATAAAGGCAGATGTCAATGCAAAACTAGAGAAAACTTTAGGAGACAATAAAGAAGAATATATTAGTAACTCGGAATAGAAAAAGAATTATTTAAAAAGTTACATAAAGTTAAACCATAAAGGAAAAAATTTGATAAATGCTACTAAATTACCATTTAAGGAGGTTAAATTAATATTTAAAAATTTAATAAGGAATAAAAAAGACAAGACACATTCTAGAAGAAAATAATAACAAAACAAGCAGCCAAAAAAGGATTAGTATCTAGGTATCAATAAGAAAAAGATAATAACTCATTAGAGAAATTGACAAAAAAAGAATAAAGAGATCTACACAGAAAATGAAAGACAGATGGTTTTTAAACATATGAAGGCATTGTATAAAGGGTTTAACAGATTAAAATCACAGTTAGGTACATTTCACACATACCAGATAAGCAACTTTAAAAGTCTGAAAACACCAAGGGATGTCAATAACTTCAAGTACCAGAAGCTGTCATCCAAAACTGATGGGAAGGTAAATTGGCACAACCACTTTGGAAGTGTTTGGTGTTACCTAGTGAAGTTGAACTTGCTCTACAACCCCAAGAAACCCTTCCCTGTGCACTGGTAAGCACACATAAGCATGTTTCTTTGGGGGGTTGTGCTTAACAGCAACTGCAAACAACTCAAATATGCATCAATGGATTGATACATTCTGATATGCCCATACAAATAGAGTACTGTATAGTAGCGAAAATAAATGAGCCTATATTAGTCCATTCTCAGGCTGCTATGAAGAAATACCCGAGACTGGGTAATTTATAAAGGAAAGAGGTTTAATTGACTCACAGTTCCACATGGTTGGTGAGGCATCAGGAAACTTACAATCATGGTGGAAGGGGAAGCAAACACGTCCTGCTTCCCATGGTGGCAGGAGAGAAAAGTGCTGAGCAAAGTGGAGACATCTTAAAAAAAACATCAGATCTCATGAGAACTTACTCACTACCATGAAAGCAGCATGGGAGGTAACCACCCACATGATTCAGTTACCTCCAACCAAGTCCCACCCACAACACGTGGGAATTACAGGAACTACAGTTCAGGATGAGATTTGGATGGAGACACAGCCAAACCATATCAGACCCATTCCACCATGCATCATCATGGATAAACACAAAACTTCACATTGAGAAAATAAACATAAGCCAGAATAACATACACAGCATGATTAACTCATACAGTTTAATACTAAACAATATATTATTTAGGGAAACCCACATGGGGGTAAAACTGTAAGAAAAACAAAGATATGACTAATATGAATTCAAGATATTTCTATCCCATAGGAGCTTCTAAAATACTGCTAATCCTTCTTAACTTTAGTGCTAAGTGCATGAGACTTTATTAATGTTGTTTAAACTATTGAGTTATGTTTAATCTACCAATTTATTAAATTTCAACATAACAGTGAAAGAGTTTCAGCAACAGGAAGTTCTCATGCATCACCCATTGTAACTTTGGATGTATCTACCTTATAATCTGTTTCTTCATGTTACGGTGAAATATTCAGTACTTCTTTATTGGTACTACAAAGTTTCATAGAAAATCTAATCCCTTTTACACATGAGAGCCTTTTAAGTACTCAAAGACAGTTGTCTTGTCTCCCTTTAGGTTTCTTCATTTCCAAGAATCAACCATCCTTAAATCATGGTTTCCAGACACCTCACCATTTTGGCAGCCTTCCTCTGGACCTGCAGCCAGAACCAAGCTCAACATTCCAGTTTGTTCTGGCCAGTGAAAAGTCTGATGGGACTATTAACTTTCCTGTTCAAGACATTGCATTATTGATATAGCCTAAAATTGACCTAAGTTTTTGTAGCCTTGTACACCGCGTTAATTTATATTGGGCTCCTCATAATTTCAATCCTTTAAGTCTTTTTCACACAAAGGTATATCTCATCATAGACTTGTGAGGCTAATTTTTCTGAACTGTGTTTGGGACATTACATTTACTCCTAATGTTTTATCTTGGAATTTGGTTATAAGGTTCTAGCCTGTTGAGATATTTTCAGTCCTGATTCTGACATCTGATATACTGAGTTTTCTTCCTAGATTTGTATCAGCAGCAAATTTGCATTTATTTGACTAAACAAAAATTTCAAAACTACCATGTATAAAGGGGTATATTAGGTAATGTGTGTTCACCTCAGTAGTTAGTAAAAATATTAAAATGGAGAGATCCAAAAGTTAAGATTTTTTTCCAAATAGTCAATGTATTCGTAATAGAAGAAATATGAAGTTTGATATAAATTGGCACATACGTTTACATTCCATATTTCCTCAACGTTTTCCTTTAACTTTTTCCCCACTTGGAGTAAACTGTTACATCTTTGGTAAGTTTGCAATAGCTAAGTATATACCTTCAACCTTGACTGACTTTTCATTTCTGATTGACTCCTATATTTTGCAACCTTGATCTCCACAAAGCTAAGCTATATGCAGGATTTTATTTTTGTCAAAATGTACCCTTTGCCCTTTATTGTTATCCACACTGATTCATGGCTTTAACATCGTCTCAGATTTCCAGTCTTTACAAATTTGAAGTAGCTCTTCTTTAATTTAAAAAGTCATATTGCTTCTTAGTACAGAGGAATGCAGACAACTGTTATTTTTTAACAGAGAAAAAGTAAAAGTATAAAGATGAAAGTTAAAACAAAAATAAATAACCCCAACCTCAACAACTGGAAGTGATTATTTTTAAGTTATTTATTCTTCCAGTCACTCTTCTGTGCCCTAGAGAAAGAAACCCAGTTACTGTCTGCTTATCTGAATGAGCAAAAGTTTTTAACATTAATGTGGATGTGTAGAGCTAAAAGAATAATCATGAAACCAAACATCTATGTAATCATCACCCTTGTCAAGAAATTGATTATTGCAAACACCCAGGTAACCCTGGTATACTCTCTCTATAGCTGTCTTCTCTTGCCTCTCGAGACACTTCTATCGTGACTTAGGATGTTCGAGTTTTGTTTTGCTTATTTAAAAAATTAAATGAAATAGTATAATACATGTTTTCCATATCTGGCAAATTCTTTTACTCTGCATTATGTTTCTGAGGTATAACTATATTATATGTGGGAGAGTAGTTTATTTTCATTATTGTGTAATAGTATATTGAATTAATATTCTACAAATGATTTATCCATTCTACTGATGGCAAGAATTTGTGTTGTTTCCCAGTTTTATGGGAAAACTTTCCCATAAAACATTTCCCTTTTATGGGAAAGTTTCCCTTTTATGGGAAAAGTTTTCCCATAAAACTGGGAAACAACACAAATTCATTGGATTATGATGAATAGTGCCGCTGTGAACATTGTTGTGTATATGTGCATGTATTTATTTTTGAACTATACCTAAAAATGGAATTGGTTAATAGGAAATGTGTATATTTAACTTTAGCATACAATGTAGTTCTTAAAATGTGTACATTCAGCTTTAGCATATAATGTAGTTCTTCCAACTTATGGCCCACCAGCAGTGTATGAGAATTTTAGGCATCCCACATTTTCACCAACATTCAATATTATCAGTCTTGCGATTTTAGCCACTCCAGCTCTTGTCAATATCTTTTTGTGATTTTGATTTACATCTTTCCTGATGTATTATAATCTTTGGCATCTTTTCGCCTGGAGATCTTCTTTTATGTAATATCTATCTAAGTCCTTGAAAACATCTTCTCTCAGCCCATGGCTTCCCTTTTCACTCAAAATGTCTTTGATAATTAGATGTGTTGCTTTTTAATGTCTTCTCTTTTGCTACTAGTCTTTTATATATATTGGTTAAGAAATTTTTGCCTACCTCAACGTTCTGAAAATATTCCTCTATGGTTTCTTTTGGAAGCCTCGTTGTTTTATTTTCACATTTAGATCTATCATCTACATATAATTAATTTCGTGTATTATATGAGGAATATGTTCTTTTATATTATTCCTATCTAGATGGGTAATTGGAATGACCATCCCTTCTCCACTGCCTTGCAGTGATATCTTTGTCATGAATCCAAATGTTTGTACATGCAAAGATGTTACTGGATTGCCTCCTAGGTCCTGTTTGTCTAGGTATATATTCTGTTGGCAATACCATTCTTTGTTAATTACTGGAGTGTTAAAATAAGTCTTGACATCTGTAAAGTTTTTAAATTCTGTTTTTCTTCAGTGTTATATTGTCAAATTTTTGCCCATTTAATTTTTATTGCATTTTGGAATTAGATTGTCAATGTTTACCAAAACAAAAAACAAGCAAAAATAAAGAACCCCACAAACATATGAATTTGACTGTGAAGGATTTGAATTAAAAAATCAATTTGGGGAGAATGGATATAGTTATTGTATATTTATGACATATTAATATGTCATAAATAAAATTTGTGACATTTTATTTCTGTGATTATTTAGATCAATGGCCAACAAACTACAGTCTATAGGATAAATATGTATCCTCTGCCTTTTTTTTGAAAAAAGAAGTTTTATGGGAACACAGTCGCACCTATTGGTTTACACATTGTCTATTTCTGTGTTGGCATTATAGTGCAGAATTGGGCAGTTATGATACAGACCAGCTAGCTGCAAAGGCTAAAATATTTATTACTTGATCCTTACAGAAAAAGTTGGTTGGACCCTGATTTGGATGATTATTTCTTTCCATAGTGTTTTATGTTATTCTGAATAGAGATGCTTTACATCTTTTCTTAGTTTCTAGAAATGTAATATATTTGGGTATTATTGTAGATGATATCATTTAAAATTTCACTTTTTGTTTGTCAATGTGTAAAAAAAAACTATTGATTTTTGCATATTGACCCTGCATCCAATCTGTAACTTCTTTTTGATTTTCTGTGTGTGAATTCTATCAGTCTTTATTTCTTCCTTGCTACTTCTCATACCTTTTATTAAATTGTGACTGAGTCAAACTAAAGTAGCAATCAAACTATCACCCAGCTCAATTAATAATTAGTTCAAAAACAGCCTGCCATTCATCCTGCCTGCTTAATAAAGGACAAGGAATGCTCTTTATGAAGGAACATAACATTTACTCCAGTCTCTATTGTTCTTTCTGGCATAAATAAAACAATGATAAGACATATGAAAAAGGTGAAAAATGTGACCCATAATTAAAGATAAATATATAGGCCAATCCCCAGATGATTCAAATGCTTGAATTAGCAGCAAAGACTATAAAATGGCTATAAAATTTGTTATTATGGAAAGCAGAAAAAGGACAATATTGATAAAAAGATGGCAATTTCAACAGATAAATACAACCTATAAAACATTTTCCAAGTGAATATTATGGATCTGAAAAGAAAAGCTATAACCAAATTAAGAACTCATTGGAATGGTTTAACATTAGAGTGTACATACGAGATAACATTGAGGAACTCAAAGGCAATTGAATATAAATTACTGAAACATAGAAAAATATGAATGAATGAAGAATTCAATAGACTAGATATATGATGGCAGTCTGAGAAGATTATAATATAGCATTATCACTATATCTTTTCTATGTTTAGATACAAAAATACCATTGTATTACAATGGCCTGCAGTACTCAGCACAGTAAAATGCTATACAGGTTTGTAGCCTAGGAGCAATAGGCTATACCATATAGTGTAAGTGTGCAATAGGCTATTGTACACTTTCCATTTAGGTTTGCACAAATATACTCTAAGATGTTTACACAATGATGAAATTACCTAATAATGAAATTTTCAAAACATATATTCCATTTGTTTAGTGATGCCTGACAGTATATATAAGTAAAGTCCCAGAAAGAAAGGAGAAAGAGAATGAGACTTAAGCAATAATTGAATAGATACTGGGCAAGAGATGTGAGAGGTTCAGCAAACTCCAAGCAAGATAAATATAAAGAAAATTTACAAAAATCAGACATTGAGAAAATCCTAAATGAAACGTAAGGGAAAAAATTTAAAAAAAATTTTAAATCACTTTCTGTTCCCTTCACTTAGTGAGACCATTAGGCTTTATTTTCGTTCCCCTTTCTGTATTATAGCTTTAAAATTGCCTCTAAACACAAACTGGTTAAAGCATAAGGTTTACCTTGTATATTTGTTTTCTTTTTATCTAGGATGATAGCCCTACATTGCCTGTTACTCAGGGTCTGGAAATCAATTTTCATATATACATTTTTGCTTTCCATTTGTTTATGGTACAATGGTAAATCTGGTTCCTATTTCTGTATCTTGGGTAGAAACAGAAGTTGTTATTGTTTCCTCTTCATATATACTTCTTAAGCTCATAAGCTATGACATTTTCATCAGGTTTAGAGTGTTCTTAGATTATTATTTGTCCCCTTATTCTAAGAGTCCAGCTGTGTCAGACCTTCTTAATGTGTCTTTTAAGTGTTTTGTTATTTTACCTTTTTGTATTTTTCATGCTTTTAATATACACTTATCCTGAACACTCTCCCCATCTACTTGTCTTCCAAATCACTAATTCTCTCTTCAGCTGCTCTGAGATATAGGGGAAAAAATCATTGAGAAATAAAGAAAAAAAGTATTTAGAAAACTTTTGTGGCCTCTGGTCACCAGAATGTGTGGAGATTTCTCCCTACCAGCAACCAAATGATTCTGTAGTAGACTCTTCAGCAGACAATAGCTGGTATCCTCTTACTCAACTCAACTGTTACACTATCTACCTGTAGATAGCATCAGATCCCATAGGTTGAGGACTCAGTCCCACAAGACCTCCCCCACTGCAGGTGCTAGTTGCAAGTAGTAGGTTGTAACCTGGGCATCTGACGACCAGCTATAATTTGGGGGTTCCCATGACCTCCTTGTCTGGGAAACACTTTATTTACATTTACCAGTTTATTATAAAGGATATTACAAAGATGAACATCCAGATAGAAGAGATGCATAGGGCAAGTCATGTGAGAAGGGGTGTGGAGTTTCTATACCCTCTCTGAATACCCATATCCCAGGAACTTCCCTGTGTTCCATTGTTTCAAAGCTCATCTGAAGCAAGTGACTTTAGGTTGTGATGAAGGCTTCATTACATATGGATGGTTGATTTCATCACTGGGCATTAGTGATAAACTCAACCTTTAGCCCCGTTTTCCTCTCCAGAGGTTAGGGGGTGGATCTGAATGTTCCAATCTTTTAATCACATAGTGAGTTGCCCCTGGCAACCAACCCTTATCCTGAGGCTACCCAGAAGACCACCAAGAATTGCTTCATGAGAAGAAAATATTATCCTATCACCCAGGATATTCCAAGGGATTGGAAGGAGCTCTATGCTGGGAACCAGGGGGCAAAGGCCAAATGTTAGAACAGAAGATTCTCCCAGCACCCTGGTCTACAAGGGTATCAGGAGTTATGTCTCAGGAACCAGAACAGAGACCACACATTAGAAGAAATAATTCTAGCACCACTATTGCTTAGGACATTATAAGAGTTTTAAGAACTCTGTGCCAAGTACTTCGGACAGAGACCATTATGTATTTTTTTTTTATTATTTCACTGTTGTAACTTAATCTGAATATAGTATTTAGATTAATATAAATTTATTCTTAAATGTATCCATTGGATTCTTAATTTTGATTATTGTATTTTTGATTTTGGAATTTTGATCTGATTCACTTCTTTTGTGATTTCTGAGAGTTTTTTAGGAAAATATTTTCAATCTTGATTTATTTCCTTGCACATATTTGGCATAGTTTTCAATAAGTCCACTATCTAGTTAGCTGATTCAACATTTAGTTTTGATAACTTCATTATCTTAATATTTGATTGCTTTGCTTCTATTAACTAATTTCTCTCTTTCTTTCTCTCTCTTTCTCTCCTCCTCCCTTTCCCTCTCTCTCTGCTCTCTCTCTCTTTCTCTCTCTCTCTCTCTCTCTCTCGCTGTCTGTCTTGTCGCAATTTTTGTCTCTGTTTTGTGTCTACTTATTTTTGGTTGAGCATAAGATATTGTATATAAACAATTCTGGAAATAATAAACTAAGATAATGTTCTTTTTCTTCAGTGAAGCTTTACTTTTGCATCTGACAAGTGGCTGGGAATACAAACAATTGGAATAACCTTAATCTAATTTCAGGGCTTGAGATTATTGAACTTTCTTCATTTTCTTGAGGGTTGGTATATTACTGAGTTATCCTTGTTCTTAAGCTACAGCTTTTGGGGTTCCTAAGATAAAGCACTGGAATCTTGGATTTCAAGTTTTGTCTTTCTACCCTGCGTTGTTTAAAAACTATTCTTAGGTTCTGAACCGCTTAGCTACTCTTCCAGAATCTATGCACCCTCTTACATTTGAAGTTGCCCCAAATGCTGGATTTGTCTCTCTCTGCCTTTTTCTCCTACATTTTTGGTTTATAATTTTTTAACAGCCTCCTTATTTCTCATAGCTTCAAGTTATCTTGTAAAAATTATTTTGTCTAACTTTTCTATTTGTTTTTAGTGGGAGGATTTGCTTGAATTACCTATTTTGCAAATATTGCTAAGCAGATTTTAAAAATAACTATTGTGTTAAATTGAAATTTGGATGCTTGTAACAGAAAACTCAAATCAGATACTAAAGTAAGAGAGACTTGTATTTCTTTCACATTAAAGAAGTCTAGAAATAACCCATTCAATGCATGCTTAGCATTTCTATGGTCATTATGGACCCAGGACATTTTTATACTTCTGTTCTACCAGGCTTAGCATGTGGTTTCCATTCTCAGGTTGTCATAGAGTCTGAAATGCCTGTCAGAACTCTATCCACATTTGAAGCACAAGTGAAGGAATGAGAAAAAGAAAATTTACCAATTTTCTGTCTTTTAGAGGGGTGTTCTCTGAAGTTCCACTCAATAAATTGTACTTTTTTTCTATTAACCAGAATGTCTCATAATCATCTAGCTATTAAAGGAAGCAGGGAAATGTACTGTTATCTGGGAAGTAGCTTCAAATAGAATTGGGGTTATGTTGTTAAGGGTAAGGTAGAATAGATATTAGACAAGTAACTGGTAATCCCTGGTATAGCTTCCTAGTATGCAGTCAAATGATGTTATAGAATTTATTTATTTTTGCACATTCATGTTTTTTTCTCACATTTTCATTAACATAAGCACACTTGATTGTGTAAGGAACTTGATTGTGTAAGATTGTCCATATGTCAATCTTACTGTGAGGAACTTGATTGTGTAAGATTGTCCATATGTCAATGTTCTTATGTCCTAGTTTAAAATATCTTTATATTATACCTTAGGCATGGTTTTATGATGTTGAACATTATTTAAAAAACTATGACTGCAAATTATTTATTTATATGTGTAGACTATAGTTTACTATATTATCTTTTATTGTTGGACATGTAGTTTGCATCCACTATTTTGCCACTACAAGTAAGGTAATATAAACAACATTTCCCCTACACTTTTTTACATCTCTAATAGTTTCTTAGGATAATTTTAAAAGTAGAAGTATTTGTTCATAGATATTAACACTTTTGACCTGGACATCTTTGGGGGCTGTTATTCAACATACTGCAATATTTATACCAATTGAAACTCCCACTAACAATATGGTGGAATTGCTCTTAACATGATTTCACCAGGACTAAACTCTGCCTTTAAAACAATTTTTGTAATTTTGTAAGTGAAAAATAATCTCACTGATTGAATTTATATTTAAAAATGTGTGTTCATATGTTTTGGTAATGTCTTTCTTTGGTGAATTATCTATTCCTGTCTCTTGTCTACTTTTCTATTGGATTACTCGATCTTTTCTTTGCTAATTCAAATAACTCTTTATATAGAAATTGTATTTATCCTCCATCTGCAGTAAATGTGTTGGAAATTTGCCCCTGCTCACTTTTTGCTTTTCTTTTTCTTCTTTTTTTTTTTTTTTATTATACTTTAAGTTCTAGGGTACATGTGCATAACGTGCAGGTTTGTTACATATGTATACTTGTGCCATGTTGGTGTGCTGCACCCATCAACTCTTTCAATTTAATTGATAATTAGTTTGTGTGTAGGGTTGAGCTTAATTGTAATATACTTAAATCTATAGATTTTCCTTTGTGGTTTCTTCTGTTATATGCTATAATCATCTTTCCTCCAAAACAGATCAGTTAAATATTTCCCTATCTTTTCTTGTAGGCTTTTTTTCCCATGATTTCATGCATTTTTAAGTAAGAACATATTTCTTTCTCATGTGTGAATTTGAGTTCACAGATTATCCTTAAGATGAGGACTCCACAGAGGGCAAAGTCCAGAGTGTATATCTCTAACACCAAGTACAATGTGATATGGTTTGGCTGTGTCCCCACCCAAATCATATCTTGAATTGTAGCTCTCGTAATCCCATGTGTTGTGGTAGGGACCCAGTTGGAGATAATTGAATCATTGGGGGGTGGTTTCCCTCATACTGTTTTAGTGGTAGTAAATAAGTCTCACAAGATCTGATAGTTTTATAAGGGGTTTCTCCTTTCACTTGGCTCTCATTCTGTCTTGGCTGCCACCATGTAAGACATGCGTTTCACCTTCTGACATGATTGTGAGGCCTCCCCAACTACATGGAGCTGTGAATCCATTAAACTTTTTTTAAAAAAATAAATTACCCAGTCTTGAGTATGCCTTTATCAACAGCATGAAAACAAACTGATACAATAAACTGGTACTGAGAGAGTGGGGCACTGCTGTAAAGACACCTGAAAATGTGGTAGCGACATTGGAACTGGGTAACAGACAGAGGTTGGAACAGTTTAGAGGGCTTAAAGAAGACAGGAAAATGTGGGAAATTTTGGAACTTCCTAGAGACTTGTTGATGGGTTTTGATTAAAATGCTGATAATAATATGGACAATGAAATCCAGGCTGAGGTGGTCTCAGATGGAGATAAGGAACTTGTTGGAAACTGGAGTAAAAGTGGCTCTTGCTATGTTTGAACAAAGAGACTGACTGCATTTTGCTCCTTTCCTAGAAATTTGTGTAATTTTGAACGTGAGGAAGATGATTTAGGGTATCTGGCAGAAGAGATTTCTAAGCAGCAAAGCATTCAAGAGGTGACTTGGTTGCTAATAAAAGCATTCAGTTTTAAAAGGGAAACAGAGCATAAAAGTTTGGAAAATTTGCAGCCTGATGATATGATAGAAAAGAAAAACCCATATTCTGAGGAGAAATTCAAGCCAGCTACAGAAAGTTGCATAAGTAACAAGGAACCAAGTGTTAATTGCCAAGAAAATGGGGGAAATGTCTCTGGGACATGTCAGAGGTCTTGCCGGTAGCCCCTCCCATCACAGGCCCAGAGGCCTAGGAGGGCAAAATGGTTTCATGTACTGGGCCCAGGATTTCCATGCTGTGTGCAGCATAGGGATTTGGTGCCCTGCATCCCAGCCACTCTAGTCATGGCTCAAAGGGACTAAGATATATCTCGTGCTGTGGCTTCAGAGGATGCAAGCCCCAAGCCTTGGCAGCTTTCATGTGGTGTTGAACCTGTGGTTACACAGAAGTCAAGAATTGAGGTTTGGGAAGGCCAGGCATGGTGGCTCACACCTGTAATCCCAGCACTTTGGGAGACTGAGGTGGGTGGATCACCTGAGGTCGGGAGCTTGAGACCAGCCTGACCAACATGGAGAAACCCTGTCTCTACTAAAAATACAAAAAATTAGCCAGGCATGGTGGTGCACACCTGTACTCCCAGCTACTTGGGAGGCTGAGGTAGGAGAATTGCTTGAACCTGGGAGATGGAGCTTGCAGTAAGCTGAGATTGCGTCATTGCACTCCAGCCTGGACAACAAGAATGAAACTCCATCTCAAAAAAAAAAAAAAAAAAAAAAGGAAAGAAAAGGAATTGAGGTTTGAGAACCCCTGCCTATATTTCAGAGGATGTATGTCCAGGCAGAAGTCTACTGCAGGGGCAGAGTCCTCAGGGAGAACCTGAGGGAAATGTGGGGTTGGAGCTCCCACACAGTGTCCCCACTGGGAAACTGACTAGTGGAGCTGTGAGAAGAGGGCCATTATCCTCCAGACCCCAGAATGGTAGATCCACTGACAGCTTGCATGGTGCACCTGGAAAAACTGCAGATATTCAATGCCAACCCATGAAAACAGCCAGGAGAAAGGCTATACCTTCAAAGCCACAGAGCGGAGCTGCTCAAGATCATGGGAACCCACTTCTGGCATCAGTGTGACCCAGATGTGAGACATGGAGTCAAAGGAGAACATTCTGGAGCTTTAATATTTGACTGCCTTGCTGGATTTCAGACTTGCATGGGGCCTTTAATCCCTTCATTTTGGCCAATTTCTCCCATTTGGAATGGGTGTTTTTATCCAGTGCCTATACCCCCATTGTATCTAGGAAGTAACTAACTTGCTTTTGATTTTACAGACTGATAGGCAGAAGGGACTTGCCTTGTCTCAGATGAGATTTTGGAATGTGGCCTTTTTAGGTCATGCTGAAATGAGTTAAGATTTTGGGAGACATTTGGGAGGGCATGATTGGTTTTGAAAAGTGAGGACATGAGATTTGTGAGGGGCCAGGGGTGGAATGGTGTGGTTTGGATTTGTCCCCACCCAAATCTCATCTTAAATTGTAGCTCCCATAATCCCCATGTGTCATGGGAGGGACCTGGTGGGAGATAATTGAATCATGGGGGCAGTTTCCCCCATCCTGTTCTTATGGTAGTGAATAAGTCTCATGAGATCTGATGGTTTTGTAAGAGTGTATTCATCTGTTCTCACACTCCTGATAAAGACATACCGAAGACTAGGCAATTTACAAAAGAAAGAGGTTTATTGGACTTACAGTTCACCATGCCTAGGAAGACCTCATGATTATGGTGAAAGTCAAGGAGGAGCAAGTCACATCTTACATGAATGGCAGTAGGCAAAAAGAGAGAACTTGTGCAGGGGAACTCCTCTTTTTAAAATCATCAGATGTCATGAGACTTATTCACTGTCATGAGAACAGCATGGGAAAGACTTGTCCCATCATGCAATTACCCCCCACTGGTTCCCTCCCACAACACATGGGAATTCAAGATGAGATTTGGGTGGGAACAGGGCCAAACCTATCAAAAGCGTTTACTGTTTCACTTGGCTGTCATTCTCTCTTGCCTCCCTCCATGTAAGATGTGCCTTTCAGCTTCCACCATGATTATAAGGCCTCCCCAGCCATGTGGAACTGTGAGTCCATGAAACCTCTTTTTCTTTATAAATTACCCAGTCTGGGTATGTCTTTATCCGCAGCATGAAAAGGGACTAATACACAATGCTTGGTCTAACAAATATGTAATACATACATTGACATGAATGTGTACAGAATTAAGCTGTCTTCGTGTATTTATTTCTCCAAATGTTCTATATCTGTGTCATGATTTTCCCAAGATCCTATGTATTTGTTGAGTGTGTGCCTAAATCCTCATGGTGTCTTCCTTTGACAATTAATATAGTCATTCTCATGTTAAAAATTTTCCTGGCAGAGTCTACATAACTAACTTTCTTGCCAGTCACTTTGTGGTAAAACAAGTTGGGAAGTTTGGGGAAAATTAGAGAGAGATGAGAGTGTTGAACAGGGTGCGCAACCTTTTCTGTTTTCCCTATAGCAGATTTGTGCTGATGCTAATGAAGCCAATCTTCAAGCCCTTCATTTTCAATGTATTTATGTAGTCATATATTTTTGCAAAATTTAGAAAAGTGAGGCATTTTAACCATAATTGAGTGAAATAACTGTCTTTTTACATGCTGACTTTTGCTCCTTCATACTTTTTGTGTTTGGTGGAGTTGAAGAGCAGCAATTTTAGTGGAAATACATTTAGTTTAGATTTAATGGTATATGTGTGATTTGCAGTCATAGCTAATATGTTGCTATCTGTTTGAGCATGGGGATCCTTCTCAGCATACTGTCTTCTGTGAGAAATTGCCTGGTATTGTGACAGCAAGGTACAGAGCAAGAGGACTAAGAAATGTGATTGTGGAGGAAAAGTAAGGCTAAAAATGTATTAAAGCTGAAGCTCATTACTTGAAAATCCAGACTTATAGTTTTCATATGAAAGAAAATGTAACATCCATAATAAAATTTTACATTGCCTTTAATGGGTTGCAAAGTTGAAATAAAATATTCTAAACAGCCAATAAGAAGGAACATTATTCCTATTTGCAGATTTACAGAAAAGACTATTATCCTTTTGCTCTTTCTGTAGATTACATGACAATTGTATCATGTATCATGTATTGTATTATGAAGAGGTGACTGAAGAAAATGCAGTCACAAAATGTAAGAAATGTATAGGTAATTAATTTTAAAATACTGTGCAAATTTTTCTGGGCTTTGTGATGTTTGTGGTACTTCTCCGGATTTTAAAGTTTCTAATTTGTTGCAAGTTTTTTTTTTTTTTACATTCTGAGTAACTATAGACTTTGTACCTAATTTTTGTATTTATAAATGTGTAATACCTTTTTCCTTAAAGAGGGCCCCCAAATTATAGAAGCTTCAGGCCTCAGAAAACCTGGATTTTCCCCCATGTTCTTCCATATCCTACCGTATTCGCTAAGAATCACTGTTAGAGGAATCCTAATTTGTCAACCAAAGTCCTCAGATCTGCAAAGTCAACAAAACTCAGAGTACCTGAGATTTCTATGCTCAGTAAGAGCAGTGCTTCTCACTTACTTTTGAGCAAGACGGGAAGAGGAGGAGCGATACTAGCATTGCGGCAGGTGAAACTGCTTGCCAGAGCCTTGCAATGACAAAGATCGCCTGCCTCTAAGGCTGGGACAGTCTCATCAATCAACCTGTGCTTGAACTATTAGCACTGTCAGCTTCCACTTAAGAGATGATAATTCAAGGGTAGCCTTCCTCATCCACCGAAACTCCC
Organism: Rhinopithecus roxellana; assembly: GCF_007565055.1. Lineage (NCBI taxonomy): Eukaryota > Metazoa > Chordata > Mammalia > Primates > Cercopithecidae > Rhinopithecus > Rhinopithecus roxellana. The sequence continues at coordinate 138,427,882 of NC_044553.1, read as the reverse complement.
TCCATCAACAGAACAAAACCCTTAATCAGAAGGAGGGGCAGGAGTGCCTATCTCTGGCAAAAACAACTGGCCCCGTCTACTTTCAGTCTACACTTCTTGAACTCATTTTTGCATGACTCTGAAAAAGATCCTCAGTAGAAGCCCTTGACTTGCGGGTACAGGAGTTGAGGCAGGGTTCATGTCCTTTGCCTTGGAAGGGAGTAGTTGTGATGCTAGGAACAGGAAGGTTACAATATTGCCTGTATGATGATGTCTGATTAAAAAGAATAATCATGAACACATGCCAATTTTTTTTTTTTTTTGCACATGCATTATCTTTGTGGGATGGACAGAAATGAATTGCTGGCTGAGTGTATGAGAAATGAAAGGCAGCCAATAAGCTTTGCCCTCACTTGGTAACAGGAGGAAAGACTATAATGGGCTGTTTCTGGGAGTTATGAGAATTATTTAGATCTGAAAGCAGGGTTGTAATTTTTTGACCCTAAAATAAATGGAATACGCACCTAGAGAGTATCATGTAACCCCTGATATTATTAAAAATGTCAAGCATTTACATGATTTGAAGAGAAATCACAGTGCAAGTAGACACTTCATAGAGTCCCAGCCACTAGGATGGTTGTCATTTCTACAAAGATTCACAGAAATTTATGCTACTGATGGATACTTTTTTAAAAAATTGGGGTACTTATATAGTTTTAAAAATTATTTTGAAAATAAAGGCCTGAAAATCTGCTTCCCAAGTTTCTATTTCTCATAAAGGTTATGATACCTTATTGCAATGGGGAGCCCCATGACCAATATCACTGAGTTTCATCACTGTAGAAAAAACAGAGATTTCTCTTTTGGGGTGAAAACAGGGGAAAAGGATCTCAGTTGGCCTCTTTCTAAGTCCTTTTCTCTTTACCTCCACTCCTAGATCACCCAGGGAATTAAAACTCTGCCTGTTGGCCACTTAAATTAATGAAATTGCTCGTGTCTAATACAGAAACATTGCCTCTGTGTGCTCTAGATACATATATGAATAGCACTTCTGTGGATGCCTCCCTGTCCTGGGCACCACGGTAATCCATGTAAATCACAGATTGGCTTTAAAATTCTCATCACCAGAAACCCACAGTGAGAACGGCTGAAGAGATGTAAAACATGAACAGGCTATCCTTTGGCCACAAAATTGGCTGATTGAAAATAAACTCCCAATTATTCTTTTAAAAAAGCCTGTCTTTCATGTGAAGGGGGGTCCTTGTTGGCATGCTTTACAACTTTCTTATTTTTTTAAAGCAAGACCAGTGAAAAAGAGAGTTTAGTCCTCTTCTTTTTTTTCTTAACTTATCCCTTTTCAGCCAATTTGTTGTGCTGATTAGTATTAATATGTGTTCTAAATGATGGGGATAATTTTGTTCGTCAGGGGACATCTGACAATATTGAAGACGTTTTTGATTGTCCTGGAATGGGGTGGTGCTACTGGCATCTAGTGAAGAGAGACCAGGGATGCTGCTAGACATTCCACAATATACAAGACAGCCTGGAATTATCCAGCCCAATATGTCCATAGTGCTTAGAGAAACCTGGCCAAAAATACCATATATAAAGTAGAAAGAGTGAAATCTTTTTGATGATGATATGTTGAAAACGTTTTATAGGCAATTGAAAATGCATCCTTTCTACCATGAGTTCCCAGGTCTTTTGTGTCATTGTTAGTTATGGCTACATCAATTAGCTTGAGTAAAACAGGTTCTGATTTTGGAATCCTATTTTTATTTTTACTTAAGAAAGAGAAATGGGTTTGGATGGACAGCCTCACCTCTATTGGCTATCCTAGGATGGAGTAATGCAGTTGCTGTTTTAGAGTAATCAGTCAGTTGGTATAAAATCTGCCAGAGCTTAGGGCATGTGAAAGTATCTGTAATTTTTATAACTTTTGTAAATAGGCTAGAGATCATGGTGTCCCCTGCATTTGTTGTTATGCAAAAGTCTTATTTACTCTCACTTAGGAAACATTTGTTGTTTCAATTTGTTATATAACCTTATAGATTAAATTCTAAATATAGAAGTCACAGATGATATTATTTAATAATTTCTTGAGAGTCTGGATGACTAAAAGCAACTTCATGGGCTTGCTAGGAATGCATCTGTAATATATAACCACTTGTAATAGAAGGATGTTGATGAAATTAACCCAATTTTTTTTTTAAGTTAAAGATCCAATACCCACTTGTAATAGAAGGATTTTGATGAAATTAACCTAATTGTTTTTTTTTAAGTTAAAGATCCAATATTAATCTTAAATCATACAACACGTCCACCTCATTCAATATATATCTTAGTCTCTCTGTTATACTCATGTCTTGAAAAAATCAGTTAATTCAAATCTTGGGACCATTCCTCAGTTTCACAACTACATTGGGATATTAGAGGAATACTAGAAACATGATTACAATGCCAGAAATTAGTCTTGTAAGAAAGAGACCAAATGAAGGAGCATAATTCAGCCTATGGAATGTAACAGTGATATGTAATCACTTAGAATATGGAGGCCTATTGGAAAGGGCAAAAACAAAGCTAATATCTACTTCTGAAGAAGGCAGGCAAAAGGACATGGATGATGTATTAATTACAAAGAATATTTTTCAAGAGTGAGGTGTCAAATGTAGTGGTGATGCTTAATACTGAGTGTCAACCTGATTGGATTGAAGGATGCAAAATATTGTTCCTGGGTGTGTCTGTGAAGGTGTTAACCAAAGGAGATTAACATTCGAGTCAGTGGTCTGGGTAAGGTAGACCCTTAATCCGGTGGGCACAATCTAATCAGCTGCCAGCAAATATAAAGCAGGCAGAAAAACGTGAAGAGGTGAGACTGGCCTAGCCTCCTAGCCTACATCTTTCTCCTGTGCTGGATGCTTCCTGCCCTCGAACATCAGACTCCAAGTTCTTCAGTTTTGAGACTCAGACTGGCTCTCCTTGTTCCTCAAGCTTGCAGACAACCTATTGTGGGACCTTGTGATCATGTAAGATAATACCTATTAAACCTCCCCTTTATATATATCCCATTAGTTCTGTCCCTCTAGGGAACCCTGACTAATACAGATTTTGGTATCAGGAGTGATTCTAGAGGAACAGAATATTAAAGATGAAGTTCTTTCATTGGTTTTGGGATTTCTAGAGTTGGCTGTTTAATATGATTAGAACCAAAAACGCTAAGGACTCTACTTCTCATAGTGTGGAGAACACTGATAGTCCTTGACATTAACTGTTTAGAGAGTTATGCAAAATTAATGCATTTACCACTCCTAATTCACAGCTCATGAGAGGCAAGGAGTTTAGTGACTCTATACATCATACCTTTGACCATATGTGGAGAGTCAAGGAACATAATGAAGCTGATTGGTTCCTCCTAAGTTCAGTGGGCGTGTGTGTGTAATATCTCTCTACCTCTGTTTTATAAAGACACATGAGATGGCATTTAAGGACCTTCAGATAATCTAGGATAACTTTCCTATCTCGAGATCCTCAACATAATCACATCGGCAAAGAGTCTTTTTCCAAATAAGACCACGTTTACAGGTTCCGGAGATTAGGATTTAGTGTTGGTTGTAGGCGATGGAATTTTTTAGCTTATCATACAAATTGAGAAACAAACTAGTTGATTGCTTCATGGCACTTCCAGCATAAGAATTCTGTGATTCAAAGATTGTGACCTTTGGCAATTTACTTCACCCTTCCGTGAGTATTGGTTTTCTCATTTACAAAATGAGTCTAATAGTCGCAGTTAGGCCATAAGACTGTTAACGAAGATTACATGACTTAATGCTACTAAAATATTTAGAAGAGAGGCAGGTATATAATAAGTTCTCAGTGAGAGTCAGCAATCCTTACTTGTTGGTGCAGTTTGTGTTGATTATTATCATTATTATAAAAGGAGGATTATGTGAGAAGATAATTGGGTACTTGCTTGGTGGCCTGTGATATAATCCGTATTTCTTTACTGTTACTTTGTTTTGATATATTTAATCAAGGTGGATCACGAAAGTGATTACAGTATTGACTTGGTGTCTAAAGAATGTGTTTAACCTGCTTTGTGGATTTTGTTTAACTTTGTCTACAACATGGGCAGACTAAGCCAACTCCCAAATTGAGTAGGCAACTCAGAAACCAAGTCTTACGAAAGATTCCCTTAAGAATGATAGCCTTAGGAGGAGCAGAGATATGCTGTTCCCTCAGAGAAGAAATTACATTCTACTCTAAAAATATATAATTCACTTTTTCAACTTTTTATGAATATACATAAAAGCTCAAACTTTTAGATTGTAACAGAAGTCCTTTCCTGCTGACTTAAATGCCATACCTAACATAACTTCAATTGAGTGTGTCCTTGGTTAAGATTGACTTTCTACCTCTAAAACTTTAAATTGTCCCTTTCCTCCCATTACTATTATAGTATAATTCCTTCACTTGTTAATAGCAACACAACATATTGCCTACAAAACCTTTTCAAGCCCAAAGTTTTACTGAGTTTTAACATGCTATGTTCTAACATATATTTTAAGTGTACTCATTTTAAAGAAGGCACTATTGTGCTTGACATGCTAGTTGGCAAGGTAAGTAACTTCATCCAGGGGCTATATGTTAAGCTGATAACACAGTCATTGATGGGTGAGACTGAAAATATTATTAATGGGTGTTTCACCATTAGTATGATACAATTAAATAAAATTTCAAATAACAATGTCAAGCATGTACTAATAGAAACAATATTTCCAGGCTGGGCATGAAGGATTATGCCTATAATCCTGCCACTTTGGGAGGCAGAGGTGGGAGGATCTCGTGAGCCCAGGAGTTTGAGACCAGCAAGACCCCATCTCTACAAAAAATAAAATAATTAGCTAGGCATGGTGGTGTACTTCAGTAATCCCAGCTACTCAGGAGGCTGAGGCAGGAGGATTGCTTGAGTCCAGGAGTTTGAGGCTGCAATGAGTTATGATTGTACCACCACACTGCACTGAAGCCTGGGCAATGAAGCAAGACCCTGTCTCAAAAAAAAAAAAAAAAAAAGAAAGAAAGAAAGAAAGAAAGAAAAAATACTTCCATTTTTCCTCTGTGCATTTCACCAATAAATAACCATATATAGTTCAAGTAGAAAGGCAATCTATAAACCTTTTGCCATTTAAAATTAGCAAAGAGTTAAACCATATGAAATTGCTTTTTTGTAGATTAAGAAAAGGTTGAATGTGGTAGTTTCATATGGCACAAGGTAAACAAACAGTATCTCTGTGAAGAGGTTCAATTTTTCAGAGCTATTAAATGAAAGTTGCTAAATGAAACATTCAAGAACATAGGACATTTTTGCATTTTCCAGTTACTGATATTTCTCCCAATGAATATAAACTGAGTCTTGCTTCCTGTCCTCTACTTTAATGTCAATGATTATGGGAGCAAACATTATTAAAAGAAGGAAAATAAGCAAAAGAAATTCATAGAGGGGAAGGCTAGGTAGATAAAAATACAATGAAAAATGCAGATTGTTACAAACTTTGTAATCATTTCTGTTTGACAGTGTTTAGCTCTTTAAATGTTTATTTTCTTACTCATTTTTATTTCATTTTTATGTGTCTCATAAAGTTGGATATCACTCAATGTTTAGTTCTTTGGTGTCTGATCATAGAAAGCAGATTGCCCTGGCATTTTTATGTATTATAGGAAACGAAAGTCATTTTCATGTATTGAGATTTATTATTTGAATATGTTTTTCAATATAGCAAAGCACACCTACAAAATTTAATGTACATGCATATGCAAGTGTGCTATACTTGTAGAGCATCAGGTAAAATTTTATACCTCTGTTAGAGAGAATGCAGAGAATCAATTAGTTGCACACACTTCTCCCCTCCCACCTTCCACCTCTCTCTTAGTAATCGGTGATATGGGGAAGGGTATTACATTTTCCATAAAAACCTCCAAAACATCCATTCATCACTTTCTGGGCTTGGGGTTGTTCTGGAATGGTAAGTAGTTGAGAAGATGACAGATCACTGACGAAAGAGATTATTACTTGTAGGACAAGGTCAATGACTCAGGAAGGGGAATGACTTTGGAGAGTAAGGTGCACAGACCTATTATGAGCTGCACTAAGAAGTTTGTAGTCATACAGTATTTGTTTTATGGTAAATTGCTTGTTTTTTGTATCAATGAAGTTTCATTATGAGAAGCTTCTCATTAAGAAACACATTAGTTTGGTATTGATTACTTCCATGAATTCTTATCGTCTGCTTCTGTTTTATCACAGTTGTCAGATTCTTATGACCTGGATGGCAATATCTTGTCATACCTTGTGGGACATTGCATTTTGGGATAGATGTAAATGAATAAACTGAAACCACCTCACAATTTTAAAAGCAATCTTACTCTGAGTCAGCATGTGTACTGCATACCATTAAAAATGAATGGGGAAAAAAAGGAAATGACTGTGATTCAATAATTTATGAAAATGTTACGGTTTTATTATTATCTGTCTCTGCCTTTTTTAAAACACCTATCACTGTAGCATATAGGTACTCAGACAAAACATTGGTTTCTAGCTCAGAAATGATGGAGAAAAATCTCTATTTCCCATATATTTCTTAGTAGCTTGACAGATGATTGTCAAAGAGTGAGCAAAAAGGTAGATATAAAAGAAAAAAATCAAGTAGCTAGCTAATTTATATAATGCTTTCTATAGACAATAATGCTGTTGTAGATATTCTGGGAAAACCAAAAACTTCACTGGAACTTCCTTCAAATTACATAGGAAGCAAGAAGTCACTAGGGGTTATAAAGGTGGACACAAGATTGGTTAGGAACTTATGCTGAGTAGCTCCTTATACACATCATTCTACTTTTGCGTGTTTGAAATTTTTCCACGATAAAAAGTTTTTTTAAAAAATCTCAGGATTTAGCTGTTTCCCAGCAGCAATTTATACTCTGAATATGGAAATAAGAATGTTCATTGTACACATATACGAGAGACTCTGTATTTCATAAATACTTCCTATTTTCATGAAATCTTGATCTCTACCCCTTTCTTGAGATGGCCTATACAATTCCACTACCAGTAAACATCCTCAAAGTCTCTAGCCGTGCCTCCTGTGCACTGTTCAGGTAACTTGCCATGAGAAGACAGAGGTAAGAAGCACCACAAATAAAGAAGCAAGAGAAATTTCCTGAGGTTTAGCCTGAGGAGAATTGGAAGAATGGAAATGTAGATTAAAATCATTTTTAGTTATAAGCCCATTCCCCCCACAAGCAGCATTAATATTAGTTATTATATTAGCACTAATATTCATACTAAGATTAATTCCAAAGGCTCTAATATTATCTAGTCACTAATTTGGAATGTCAACATGTTTTATAAAAATGTCTTGGTGAGGTACCTGGCCAACCCCAAAATGAAAGGAATGGCTCCAAATTATACAAGTGTGACTGTGGAGAACTAAAACTTAATTGGTTGCTGCTATCTTCACCACTAATGTATTCTTTAACTATAAATGAACAGCATTGGCAAGAACTGCTTCCTAGTTTCCATGCTCTGTAACATCTAGATGCTGAGACTCATTAAGCTTGTATGTACTAACTTTCTGTTAATTGAAAAGGAGACAAAGGATGTACCCAGGTCCCTGTTCCTTGCTGATACTGATAGGGTCTGTCAAAAACAAAGATTGCGTGGTGGTGGGTGCCTGTAGTCCCAGCTACTCGGGAGGCTGAGGCAGGAGAATGGCGTGAACACGGGAGGCTGAGTTTGCAGCGAGCTGAGATCGTGCCACTGCACTCCAGCCTGGGCGACAGAGCGAGACTCTGTCTCAAAAAACAAAAACAAAAACAAAAATGAAACAACAACAATAAACACACACACACACACACACACACACAAAACAAAGATTGCAACGAACTTCTTTCCTTTTGTTGATCTCTGTCAACTTTATGCTTATTGAGAGAAGGTTATCCATTCCTAATTATGTTCTAAGGTCAAATACCATGTAAGTTCCTCTCATAGTGATTTATAATAAAATGTTACAAACACGATGTATACAAAACAATCATTTTAAACTTGCTCCATTATCAGATACCACGTGAATGAATTTCATTTTGCAATATTCCATTTAGCTGGGCCTGTGCATTTTCTTCATTAACCCTTTCTTGACTCTGGCTTCACACAGATTTGGGTAATTCTTTCTCTATACTCTACGGTACGATTCAGTTCTATTGTAGCACATATTACAGCACGTAAAGAAGCATTGTGTTGCCTTCTTTAGTTTATATGTCTGTCTCCTCCTACTGGTCTCTAAATTTTTTTGAGACCCAGGATTATTTTCAATGCCCAGCACAATGACGAACTTTGTAGCTTTCGACAAATGTTTGTTGTGAATGGCTAACTCAACCACAAAAATAATAATAATAAAAATGACTTATAGTTGTCAACCCTTTGAGTGATTTTGAGTAGAATTTCTAATGTAAGTCGACGTCTCTTGGCTTTTTCCTTTTCCTTTTCTCACATATCCCATGTCTTTACACTGGGGCTACAGATAGAAAAGGGAAATATTTTGCCTATTGGCTTTCAATTTCATAGCCTGCCATTGAACTAACCTCTCCATTCTTTATATTTCTCTACTTTTCTACTATTTAGCATCTATTGTGATCAAGGCAATCAAATACTATTTATTATTACACTGCCCTCAAATTCCTTATGACATCCATTCATCTAAATCCAGCCCTACCTTCCATCTTTCTGCTTTGCCATTTGCCTTTTCCAACCACTGGTACCCTCTACCTCCTTCTAGAAGAGTGAGTCTGTTGTTTAAAAAGACAATCTTTTGAGATCCATAGTTTTCAGGTCCCAGGACAGTAGGGAAACATTTCTGTGTAGGATGATTTAAGTGATCTCTTAAAGAGCATGCAAAGTAGTACCCAAAGCATTGGCAGACATTGCATTTTTTTTCTTTTTTCTTTCTGAGATGGAGTCTCCCTCTGTGGCCCAGGTTGGAGTGCAGTGGCCCAATCTCGGCTCACTGCAACCTCTGCCTCCTGGATTCAAGCGATTCTCATGTCTCAGCCTCCCGAGTAGCTGAGGTTACAGGCATGCACCACCACACCATGCTAATTTTTGTATTTTAAGTACAGATGGGGTTTCATCATGTTGACCAGGCTGGGCTCCAACTCCTGGCCTCAAGCGATCCACCCATCTTGGCCTCCCAAACTGCTGGGATTAGAGGCATGAGCCACTGCCCCGGGTCCAAACATTGCATTTTCTTGAGGCTTTACTTTGTTAAGCACCTTGCCCATTAAAATGTCAGTGATTTTTTTCCTATGTTTTTAAAAGTTTTTCTACTCCTTTCTGGTCCAGGAAACTTAGAGAGCATTTGTTTTCCGGGGTCAGGAATATTTGGCCATTTTATTTATACTCTCCCTTGAATCTTGGAAAATAAAGGGAATGCTATGTGGTAATTTAGAGGTAAGGAACATACCTCTCTCGGGGGCTCTGCATCAGGTTCAGTTTAGGGTTGAGTTTAAGATTCAGGTTGATTATTATTATTCTTTAGGCAAAGAACCCACCCATAGGGTTCCTAGTTACAGATAATTTTTTCTATTTTCTACTACATCCAAAATCTCCATCAAGTTAGGTAGCACAGGTTGGTGATTCAAACTAAAAATAATATGTGGCCTGCCTGCCAGGATCTGTTTTTTTGTTGTTTGTGTGCTTGTGTGTGTGTGTGTGTGTGTGTGTGTTTCTTTTTCTCTCGTTCATTTTTTTGTCGTTGTTGTTTGTTTTTACAAAGAAGGTTTTATTAGAAGGAATCTATTGACTTAGGCAGGTCCGAAAAAACTTGTCAAGACTTTTTTTTGTGTGTTGCATATTTTTAGAATAAAGCTAAGTTTCTTATAAACTTGAATATATTACCCATCAACATGGTATAAATATGAGAAAACATCTTAACCTCCATTTTGCTGGTAGAAAAATAAAATCAGAGATTTGTTTCTGGTCATATGGGCCTCTATGGCTCCAGAAATAGATTCTGTGACTTATGAAGTTCACCAGAATGTGACATCTCTTGATAAAAGGTAAATGCCAAATTGCTGAGTGAGTTGGTTTTATTTAACATTTATCAGAGAGCAATAGAGATATTTGCTTTGAGGAGTTGGAGGTCTTAGATTGGTGTATCATTTAGCTCATTACTGACATAAAACGTCTTGGTTTTATTTTGGGAAGGTATAGAATCTTTAAAACATAACAGAAAATTTCCCTGACATAGTAAAGCATGACTATTTGGAAATTTGTTTTTACATCTGTTTTGAAAATAATCATTTAGCTAAGTGGTCACATCTTGATAAAAGACTCCCAGTGTCCATCTAATAAATGAGACTGGATGTAAAAATAGATTCGAATTTCATGCCTTATATTTTGTCCTTGGAAGACACACTAACGCTTTCCTGTCTACCATCTCTTAGAAAAGCATAAGGATTCACTTAATCTGACAAAAAAATTAGTCTTTAAAATTGAAATGGAAACAGAACAATAATTTATAAATTATTGTGTTCTGCCAGTTGCTCAGTTGTATTGTTTATGTAATGTTATGTAGTAACTTATTCTGAACCATTATTTTAAGAGTACCACAAGCTTAAAAAGGTTTTGAGAGAGAATTTTATTAGCCTACCTTGAGAGTGAATCCGCTGATAACATTTTCATAACCTCCCTTGGTAACACACTCATTATACAATCATCCTCATTGCAGGTATTTTATCCTCTTACCAAACAGGAATTTTTCATGCTACAGTTAATTCTATTAGCTTCCTCATTTCCACTAAAGTTAGAATAGAATATCTAGTTTATTTCCTTTGAGCCTTACTTAGTGTACTGATTCTTGAGAGAGGAGGTGTGGCATCCTTTGCTCTCAGTGGGAACAAACTACACCATTACCTCTGAAATGGCATGAGCCAGCATATTTCTTAATATATTTTGCCATGCTTGGTGTTCACATATTCAGCATATGAGGGAGGTGATGGATAAGTGACTTTTTAAAAAAACTGCTGTAAAGCCTTTTATAAAGAATGACCTATTTTATTTTAAAACTTAATATCGTCTGGTGGTTTCCTATGAGCTGAGGAATGAAACAAAGTAAAGGAAATGTTGTTCCAGAGATGATGGCTATTTTTGACCATTTTCCTTTGTTTCTTTTGGTCTAGTGCATTGGGTCAAGGATTTAGGGAGAAAGAAGAGATTGAGTCATAGTTTCAGAAAAGAAAGGGTGAGTTCAATTTCCTCATTTTGAGTTTTTCTTTCCTTTTTTTTTGGTCATGAATGAATTCACCATGTTTAACTTTACAGAGCCTTCTTGATTCCCCTACCACACCTCTTCCCACACCATCCCCAACTCTGGGTGTCTCTAGAGGTTGATAAACTGTTCTCAAAACCAAGTAACAGTCAAGGCACCTGGAGAGGTTTGGGCAGCAAGGGGAGGGCATTGGCTATCGACATGGATCTAGACAGGCCAATCGCAAGTGAAGGCTACTGTTGTCTCCTAACAGCTGTTTTGTGGCCTCTGTGAAATGCGGTGGTGGCTTTCATCCAGATACTGGGCAGCTGTTGCCTCACAAAAAGCATTGCCACAATTGGCATTAATTGGCTCTCTGTTGGCGGCCTCCACTGGCAATTCATGGAAACTTTTCTTTCCCTGCCTTTCTCCTACTGTCTTTATCTGCCTTTTTCTCTTCATTTTTGCTTTCCCTCTCCTTTTTATTTCCTTTGTCTTCTTTTCCCCCCTCTGTCTTACCAGTAGGTAGCCTGGAAAATAAAAGAGAAGCCACAGTTCCTGAGGGAAGAATGCATTAACACCTCAGATGGGTGCTGTCTGCCAGCACTGCAGAGGAACCTACGGAGAGGGCTGCTGGGAGACAATGCTCAGACCTCCCAAGGCATCAGCCTGCCCTCCCGCCCCCAAGTTGCTTTGCTCAAGGTGTGTCAGAGTTTACTGTGGGATTGCATATTTTATCCATTGAGCTTCTCCTTTCATCACAAGGCAGAGAACACGGCTGTGTTTATAGAATGGATGGGCCCACAGGGAATTTTTAGTGATTCAGTAGTTGTGGTGTAAGCCCTTCATCATAACTCCCTGTCAGGCACAGTCACTAGAGGCAGAAGGTTCTACAGTTTGTGATTCCTTGCCCTGATAAGAGCAGCGCTGTTTTAGGGGTTGTGTGTGGCAACCATATTCTCAAATCCAAAATCAGCATACCTGCTGTTTCCAGACTTTTTTGGATTTATAATGTATTTATTTGACAGGTTTTTAATAAAGTAAAAATGAAAATGCCATTTTTTTTATTATGCACTTGACAAATCACTTGATTTAGAAAGAATAAAATTCCACAAAACAAAGACAGCTTGAAAGTCCATGGTATGAACTGTTAAAATCACAGAACTGTCTGGATGCTCTTCTGCTCCTTCAAATATAATAAGGAAATGGTAGTGGCAACTGTTGTGCTTAAAATTTCCAAGTCTGCTTTCAGATTATCCAACTTTATTTTCTCAATCTCAATTTTAGAGTCAAGAAGAGGACTAAAGAAGGCTAGTGACTCATATACTTGTTATTTTCCAACCAGAAAGAGGCAACAGTAGGACATAATGCTCTTTTACTATGGAATATAAAAAAGTTAAAACAATTTTGCAAAGGTTTTTTCATAAAAAGCCCAAAGCATTTTGCCCGAGGCTGCTTCTCTTTGGAATTTAAACCCCATGTACAACATCATATGGGGAAATGCAACCGACATGCCGCTCATTTGTTTGCATTTAACTCATTACATGTTGATTGCTAAGAACACATACATGACCAAGAAGATAGCCAAGCTGCTAAGAACACATACATGACCAAGAAGCTATCCAAGCCCTTTGAAAGGATACATGAAATCTAAACAAGGATCCTCAGTCGGGACAGTCTTAAACAGATGTGAAGTCCTAATAGCCTTTGCCATTTTCAAGATTAAATTACTAGCAAACCACTTTTGACAAGGGTTTTAGTTCTCAGAGTAATGACCAGGACCCATAACAGACATTAAAGAAAAAAAGAGAAGCTTATTTAGAGTTAGGGAAAATATCCCAACACCAGCTGGGACTCCCTAATTTTGGTAATCTGCTTTCTCTCATCTATATGATGGGAAAAATCATACTCTGTCACCTTAGGATTATTTTGTTACTTAATGAGTATAAAATTACTTGAAAATCAATATGATAAATACTCTTAATAACTGGAACAAGCAATTGTGGACCATGCATAATAAAAGAAATAGCTTTGGAGAAATGTAATTTCTTGGATGGACAGATTGTCTATCTGCTAGAGGAATGGCCCACAGTTTTGTGATTTGTTTATTCATTCATTTAGAAAAATGATAGAAGAAATCTGAGAAATGACATAATCAGATTGGCTGTGTGTCTTTTTGTTCTCGTATTTTTAAAAACATTCCCTTTAAACACTTCTAATCTCAATAAATAAATAAAGAGAAACAAAAGCCCCCAACAGAGTCCTAATTCTAATTTATAACGATTTAAAGTCTGGATATGCTTTGAACTTTGCATTTAAAAGTAAGGTTTTTCTGATTTTCTATCAATCCCTCTCCTTAGCTTGCAATTCACAAACGTACTTTTCTCCTTCAGAGCTAAAGCAAGTGAGAGAGAATTGGTTTAAAGCTGCTGAAGTCTCCACTGCAGGGGAGCACTGGTTTAATTCAATCAAGGTAGAATGAAGGTCTGAGAAGGGGAGAGATTTTAAGGCTTGGGCAGTGAGTGGAAGCAGCATTTCCTGAGTCTACAACGCATTCTGCCATTGTTGGTGGGAACTATGGCAATATAGCTTTCGTATCTCCACCAGTTAAAATACCGTGTTGTCAACTCCCTGCCTTTGTTCTTTCTTTTTTCCCATAAGGACATTGAGTAGTTTGAGAAGGTACATGCAGTAAATGTACATTGTATATATTAGTAATATTCTTTTGCTAACATTGTATGCTAGTCATAGGGAAAATATAATTTTTCTATATGGTTTATATTATTTTTCTAAGCTTTGAAGTATTTAACGATTTTATCCATGAGATACAAATTCAAAACTCATCAGGAGCCAAACTAAGGAAAAAAATGAAATAATTTGTAGGGAATGCTGAGAATTGTGTCACAAGAGAGGGCATTGCACAAGGCCACCACGTTTTACAATTCCAGGGCACCCCCCATTCACGTCCTATTGTATGTGAATGGTGCCCCCTAGTGTAGAGCAATGCAGAGGCCCTCTACATGCCCTGTTCATTCATTCATTCAGAACATCCATCCACATTGAGCTGTGTGCCAAGCATGGTTCTAGGTGTTGGAGAGGTAGCAGTGAACAAGGTGGGCAAGAATCCCTGATCTCACAGAACCTAAAGGCATTCTCTTTTGATTATTATTTTTTAAAGGCAAAAAGCAACCTGCCAACCAAACAAAATGCATCAATATGCAGAATTCAGTTCACAGGATCACAAATTAATGACTCCTGTCTAGACTTCTGAATTATTTCTGTGATCATGAAGGTTTTAGCCACATGGAAAAAATACACAATACACTAACCACAAGCTTGCACCTACTGCTTAGCTTATGCCTAATGAGAGCTCTGGCTACATAGAAAACTCAGCTAATTAATTTTCAATTACAATTTTACACCCCGTCCCGAAGTCTGTACTTGCCTTACCTTCTTCCAAGAAAACATAATTCCTAGAGGTGATCTATTGGGTAACATAGGATGAAAAAGTAGAATAAAATGGGGGTCATGCCATTCTGCCAAAACATTGTCTGCCTAAATATCTATCCTAAAGACTCATGGGAGAGGCAAGCCATTGAACAATGGTCAGTGTGGCACCTTGAGCCAATTCAGTCTGCTCTTAACTTCCTATACATTTAATTAAATTTCTTTTCAAACAAAAAGGAAGATTCCTTAAAGTATCAGGTCTCTTAGGGGTTATGCTAACAGAAGCAGGTGAAACACCAAATTTAAAGAGCTTTCATAAATAATTAATTTCTCAGCCTTTTGGCTTCTTAATGCTAGTCAATGGACAAAGTTTTAATTTTATCTGCAAAATGAAGCTAAAAGAATGTCACCTAGTTCCTTCCCTGTCTGGAGGAATTTGGATTTTTTTTTTTTTTCATTAGAAGCTTGGGTAAAACTAAAAAGAAACCTGTATTCAAGTTTCTGCAAGCAGGTTTAAAGAAATGCTGTAATGATACTCAAATAGTTTACAAGTTTTCCACCTACAACTCACTTTGCATTTTCTTAAATAAGATAATGACTCAAAAAAATTTAAAGGACCTAGGTCACAGATCTTACGAAGAATTGGAGTCATGGTATAAAGGTGTAAAGATTGTATATAAACATTCATATTTTCCAAGAAACAGAGCAAAGACCACCTGTGATAACTCTTCCTCTTTTCTACCTGCCTTCCAGGATCCTTTCTTTCCAAAATCCCTCATAAATTAATGATAATGATAATCGGAAGAGAGAGTGTCTGCCAAATCAATCTGCACATTATATTAAATTACTTTTCCCAAAGTTTGGGAGCATTTCCTGAAAGCTGTCAAGGGTATTAGTTTTCTTCTCTCTCTTTAAATCACAAAGCAAAATTCCACTGTCTCTCCCCCACCCCTTCTAAAAAAAAAAAAAAAAAAAAAAAAAGTTGTCGAGTTTTGCTTTTCTATTCACTGCAGTCCTGGCCAAAGTAAAGCCCTCTTTCTCAATGACGTCAAGATCTTTACCAAGATTAGGCTTTCATTTCTCTATTGCAGCAATTAGCCAGGGAATGTATAAAAGGCGTCAGGGAGACTCACTGGGCTGCAGAGAGAGGCATTTTGCACCACAGACAGCTAGCAAGAAGGGAAAGACAGAGAGTGAGAAAAAAGAGTCAGCCGCTCCTGGGGAAGAGAGTGAGACTGGGAGAAAGAGAAGCACAGAAAGTGTGTGTAAAACGGAGTAAAGAAAAAAAAAAACAAAAAACTACCCTTAAAGCACATTAAAAAAAAAAAAAAAAAAAAAACTCTGGCAATTCAAGAAAGAAACAGTCTACGTTTAAAGAGCATAGAGACAATGAAAGGCTAAAGAAAATTTTAAAATCTCTGCCACAGTCTCATAGGTGCTTGGAAATGAAAGTAGAACTGCCTGTCTTTAACGGACTCTGACAGGGGTAACTGGATTAGGGACGAGTACGCCAGTTTTTTTTTGTTTTTTTTTTAACATCTTAAATCCTGAAAAAAAAAAAAAAAAAAAAGCAGCAGCTCCGAATTGAATGAATTGATGGGCACACTCCAACTGCTGGGCTGGAGAGACTGGACTTAGTCTTGCCATTTCTGCTTCTTTGAAAGAGGAGACAACTTGGGCTTCCTTTTAATTTAGTTTTTTTTCCCCCTTCTCCCCCAACCCCCAACCTTCCCCCTTACCTCCCCCACCCCCTTTATCACCACCCCCCTTTTAAATAAGAGGGTGAAGGGGAACCAGAGCGCACAAGGGAACTGACTCAGGAGGCAGAGAAGATGGGCATCCTCAGCGTAGACTTGCTGATCACACTGCAAATTCTGCCAGTTTTTTTCTCCAACTGCCTCTTCCTGGCGCTCTATGACTCGGTCATTCTGCTCAAGCACGTGGTGCTGCTGTTGAGCCGCTCCAAGTCCACTCGCGGAGAGTGGCGGCGCATGCTGACCTCAGAGGGACTGCGCTGCGTCTGGAAGAGCTTCCTCCTCGATGCCTACAAACAGGTGAGCTGAGCTGAGAAGGGCTTCTCCTTAGGTCTACAGGGGCAGGGGCTCACATGCTGGGACCAGAGGCCATTGGGAGCACTGGGGTGAGAGCTGTGAAGCCCTATTTGTGGGGCTGCCAAGTGAGCCTCTGAGTTTACTTTCCACACCTGTTGCACAGGTTAGTTTGGGAGGGTGACAGCTATTAAGCCATAATAACTCTGTGTGACCTAATGAGGAGTCTTTCTACTAAGGGTTATTAATATCTTGCTGTGATTTGGGAGTAGAAGGCATTTGTGCTGGTACAATCACTTGGGAAAAGTCAGAAAATGATCGGGAAGAGGAGACTGCTGCATTTATTCTGCTCTTGCCATAAACTGGAATTTTGATTTTTTGCTTGATGCGAGGCTATGTGAGGTACACTGAGGAAGTATGCTCAAGGGGTGGGTACTGAAAAGCAAGAAATGAGAAATGCTACTCAAAACTCTCAGACAGTTGACAAAATAAGAAAATGGTCACAGAAAGTGTGATTGGGCATCATAGCTGCTTGGTTTCTGGTCGAGGTAAGAGTTAATGAAAGCAAGCAGCTGTGTACCACCTCCTCTACATTGATTCAAATTGGAACCCTTTGGAAGCGATTTTCAGGCAGTGAGTCCTGAGTTACTAGATACCAACTTGCAAAAGAAAAATCTGAACACTAGCTGTCAGAAATCCGGAATTTGCAAGGGGAGCCTCCTTTACTTTGTTTCTCAAAAATAAAAGATGTTGCCCTAGAAAGAGATGATGGGTCTATGCTTCATTAAATCTCAGAGCTGTTAGGAGCATCAGAGCAGTGGTCTCCCTTACCTGGTCAGGTAGTGTCCAGGGGCTGCTCTCTCAAAATCAGAGGTGGTGATCTTAGTTTCTAAATGCAAAATACTGTGTTCCAGGCTTTTTGCTGGTTAGAGATGTTGGTAGAGCATTTTCAACTAAGATCTTCAGGGGCACAGAGGAAGATTTTGGCTCTGGTCTTTTGTCAGTTTTCTGCTACCTGCTATGCCCATATGACTTCTAAAGTTCCCCTCCACCCCCTCAACCTGGCTTGAGAAGAATGAACTATTTTGGCAAAAGTAGTTATCAAAATAGACAATCTTGGTTTCCCTAAAAGTGTAGTGGGACCTTGCCCAAGATGCCAGAAAAAGGAACTGTACATCTGTATTTTAGAGGAATATAGAAGCCAGGTGTTCAGTGAAGTGGTGTGCTTTAGGCAGGCAGCACCTTAGAACCAGAGACGGGGAACTTGAAATAGTAGAGGCACAAGGGAACGCGTCCTCCATAAATAAACACTAGAAAAATAAAACCATGCAGCAGGAAAAGAGAAGAAGTAACTTGTAAAATTACAAAGAATTCAGGACAGGATTGTTCTTCTGAAAATCAGATGTTCAAGAAGAAAATATCTGTTGTGAACTAGGAAAATGTTACCACAATACATGTCTGTATTACTGATAGTAACCTAAAGAGAGTTTGTGTTTATTGTTGTTAAAAATGTGAATAGCAAGAGCTCTTTTTAGTAGACAGAAATTCTTTTATGAGAATATGAATTGGTGCTCAAAGTTCTAACAGTAAAAACTCATTTATATTGTGCATGTCAGAGAGGATGGGAGACCTAGAGAAGTAGATATTGAATTCATCATTTCATTTTCACAAAAGTATACATTGAATGGGAAGTTTTCATGGTTTGTTTTAGGGGAAGGCAATTTGGAGGCAGGTGGAGGAGTGCACAAGTATATCAGCCATTAACTAGGAAGTTCCCTGTTCAACATCCTATTTTATATGTGTTAGCAGACACCATGGAAATATCAGTGGTTGATCTCAGTATATTAAACTCTTACTTTTTGGGAGGACAATTGCCTTTTGTCTATAAAGTAAAAACAAAAATAAAAACAAAACACTTATTGGAAGAATTTTACTTATATACATAGATTTCTTATATAAATGTCATGTTTCATTAAGAAAAACATGAAAAAAGTCATCTCTTACATAAACAATGGGGGCTGTAATGTTACCCACAAATATTAAGTGAGGTTGTTTCTCCCATTAAGCAGCTTATTGAACATAAAATGGAAAAGCAAACAAATACCTCTTTAATAAAGTTTATTGTATTTTTCACTAATGTATAGTGTTCCATTGTGTTGCAATATGTGGTTATTCCTATTCCAGGAAATTGGGAAGGATGAGTGATTTGTTTTTTCTTTTTGCATATGGTTTGTATATTCCTCTTCTGTATTTCTTTGTCTCTGCCTACTGATTTGATTAGTGACCAAGTTCACGACTGATGTTATTATGTTTGCTTTTGATGATTTATGTAATAACTACCATGTGTAGAAGCAACCTCAGGACCCACATGTCCAAAGACAAGAGTGGAGTGGGTGTGTGGTAAATGGAAACATTATGAACACAGCTGGAACTGAATGATGGTCTCTTTCTGTCTTCAAGTATGGCAAGGGTAGTGGTTTCTCTGGTAGCATTTGAGGGTCACTCAGAACCTCTCAACCAGGTTGAATCACTTCTCTGAATGCTGTTGTCATCTGTGCCACTGTCTTTGGGTGTAGTCATTTCTAGAGACATTGTAGGAGGTTCTGTTTGAGATGGCATCACACTATTTCATAATCCTGACTTGCATTATTTCAAGGCTGCCCATCCCTAGAAGTGAAGTTTTCCAGGATGAGAGGGGTGTGTGCCCATGTGATACAACTAGACATGTGATTTGCCGTTAATTCTCCTTGTTGCTGCATGTCAGATGCCTGAAAAGATATGTAGAGAAAGTGGAGTAAAAGTATTATCCCTGTGCTTTGCCTCCACAAGGGGCAACACAGAAATAAAGAAAGAACAAAATAAATTTTTCTTTTCTTTTCTTTTTTTAAATAAACGCTTTCTTAAAAGGTTGAAAAGGATTTGAATTAACTGTATGGAGAAGCCTTTAAAGATAATGTGAGTTTAGTAAGAGATGGATTCTGTGTACAATTTTGATTGAAAGGAAAGTCTATAGACACTGGTGAGAGACCCTGAGGTGAATAAAAGGTGTTTGTTATTTAAGTTTCTTCTGTCAGTGTCATTGCATCTGAACAGTATATCCTTGTGTTGGTGCACAGAGACTAAAATCATGCAACCAATAAGCAAACTGCTCTGTCTGGGAGCCTGGCTCTTACCTAAATGAAGTGTAAAAGTAAACACACAGTATAGATGCTGACAGGCAGTTTAGCTTCTGCACGGTTAATATCGCAGAGGTACAGAAAACATATTCATTTGAACATATAATTTTGGTTTTGAAAGGGTCTCTTTAACATTCTCCTCCTCCTCTTCATTCACCTCAAGCCTTTGACACTAGTTTCCACAATGGAAAATGGCCCTTTTAAGAGAGAAACAGTCCCCAAAGAACACAAAGCAGGCCACAGCCAGAGCTTGTCCATCACTTGGATAAAACATTGGGGAATGATAGAGCTTAGAGCTACATTTTCAAGGTACAAATTAAAAAGAGAATAGCTAAAAGGGAATTGAGCTCAGAGGAAGGAGTACGTAGCCTATTCTTCAACTCTGATTTATTTGGCCAATCTGAATATAAATGGTTAAATCTCTGCTTAATGATAGTTTGGCCATGTTTCTAAGGACATTGATGTAGCCTGGTCATTATGTCAAAGAATTTGAAACTTCCTGATAGTTAATAAAGCCATTTTCAGGGCTTTGGATAGCAAGAAGTATGTGTGAAAATTCTGCTACCACACACCCACCCTTCATTTTTATAATTTGCTTTACTTTCTATTATGAGATTATGTGATATATTGTCCACAAGCCTTTCTCAGGCTGTGGAAAAGAAAAAGAAATAAAACTCCAAAACAAAAAACAAGGTTAGTAGTATATGCTGTATTTTCTGCTTCTACTTGATGAATGGTTCTTTTCTCTCCCTTGCCCTGCATTTCACAGTCCTCATGCTAAAGCAGCATTTCCTTTTTCCCCATGCACTGAACACCGAACATCATCAAGGGAATCGAATTTTTATATATGCTCTATGTTTATGTTCATGTTCATACTTATAAAGATGTCCACGGCAACATTCAAACTTGGTCCAGAGATGTCTTCTGTTGTAAAAAGGCAAATCCTTTATTTACCTCCTTTGTTGGTGTTGTGTTGATGTTGCTGGCAAAATCGTAAGAAAGGACCACTGTAATAGTGCAGATGAGAGAGATAAAAGTCAGCGATGACAATATCACATTTTACGTATGTCCTTTCTGATCCTTGAAAAATAAAGGGACCCTTTGGGAACATCGGAACTTCAAGACCAATTAGTGGAAATGATGCTTCTTGTGTTTGGGCATTAAATACTGGGCAGGGTTCTCTTTAGAGCAGCTAATGCTGGCAGGGAAAGAGGTACCGACCTAATTACTCTTCCGCAAGAGTAAAAAATGCCTTTTGAATGCCTCTTTGGCAAATATGTCTCATTAAGGACAAAAACCAAACACAAACCCTCTAAGAAGGAGAAATTAAGATGATAGGTAACTTGTGGCCAGACTTTCTGTGCCACTGTGGGAAATTAAAACAAAGTTTGGGAGTACCAAGGGATAACTTGTTTTTGTTGAGCTTCTTTCCTGCAGCCTAAATTTTATTATGGGACCGACTTTATTTTCTTCATCATTTTGGCTCTGTGTCAAGGAATGCTTTGCTCCTGGGGAGAGCAAAGAATCTTCCATCATCGAAGACAATGGTGATTCTCCCAGCCTGTCTCAGCAGGGCGCATAACCCAGCAAACCAAGAAGTTCTCCATTTGAAACTCTGGTCTGTTAGGAATTTAATTTTTATGGTGACCAAATGGGGAGATGAGAAGGAACAGTAATATCCTTTTAGAATATTTTCTTTTAGTTTAAAGGAAACTTCCATATCTAAAAAAAGTGTTTTTTTCTTTATTTTAGCTAAATTGTCCTCCATCAGCTTTTAGCAAAGATGGACACATTTTATGACTAGTATATGAAGCTTATAAAAGCAGACTACTGGTCTACTCACATTTGGATTTATGGATGGTGGGTGTGTGTTTTTCCTTCTTAGTTTTATTAATAATATTAATTTTATCTATGCATTTTCTCTTGTCTAGGCACCTTCATGAATAAGAATATCCATTTATGACATTGTAATATTCAGTAAGGGACCCTGGCTGCTCAAAAAAATAAAAAGAATAGGCCACATTTGTTTTGTGCACTGACCAGATGCGACAATCAAGGATGGATCAATGACACTGAGTGGTGATTGTGGTAGTACTCTACGAGACAGCTCCAGGATTCATATTTCTAAATTTATCTGCCTCAGTGAGCTTATCCATCACCCAAATATGATTATGTTCATTGCAGATCAGGGTGATGATTATGTGTAAAATTCTTCACTGACCTAGGATTATAACAACTAGCATTCATTCAATAAAATAAATACTTCCCAGTCTAACGCTAATCCTAACAAAATGCTAAATCCCCCACATAAGAGCATTATGAATTTGGTAACTTTCCTAATTTTTTATTTTAGAGTGACAGTGTTGTACTTACTCTAAATTTCCCAAGGCAAATTAGTCTGTGTTTTGGAAAGAATTCTGCAGCTGAACTATATACATTGTCTCTAAGAAGGAGAGGGTGCATTAACTTCCCAAGAAAATTTACTGCAGGTAACAAGAGAGCCTCCTGTGACAAAAGCATCAGATTAGATTATTCAGTTGAATAATCAGGCATAATGAAAGGATCAACAGGTCTGCTTGGATGAGTCAGGGGGTTAGAGGCCCATTTATCAAGGCCACAAAATTGTTCATAGGTTTCAAAAATGATTCCAAAATGCAGATGCATGTTTTTACCTATCAAGAACCTACAAGTGTACAGGTTGCTTACTTAACAGGAAGTCACTATAACAGACTAATCTGAATGCATTTAGGTCTTCTTATCACAGTATGTTGAGGTACACAGTACACGTGATATTGTTAAAACATCCCTTCTAGAATCATTACTATTATTTCAAACGGGAAAGATCTAAAGAGAAGAGGCTGCTACCCACTACCTAGATCTATAAAAAAGGAAGTACAAAAAGAACCCAAGGATGAAAAGGTTTATAAAACCTTGAACATGTATATCTTTAAATTTGATGTATATTTTCACGCCTTAAAGACTAGTGTAGTTCATATGAAAGAATCCAGCAAAATGTGCTTATTAGATTTCTCCATCTAGTGTCACTTGCAAATTAACCAAGGAAGTTAGTATAAGTAAAATAATTTTCTCTGTGGCGGTGACTAAAAAGCAAAATGGACTTACTTAAATCACACCAGCAGCTTCCTTTCTAAGAAGGAAGATTATTACCGTAAGATTTCTCTTAGAACACTAATAATGCTTATTTCAAACCTGCCCTGCTAGGATTTTTTAGAAGGGAGAGAAAGAACTTTAATTCTTTCTCTACAGTTAAAAAGAGTTATGCATTCACCTTAGATAGAAGCTTCTGACTAAAAGCCCTTGAGTGTGTTATATCAGTTTGGATTGTTACATCTTTAACAATTCACTTCTAAGTGACTTCAATGAACAGTAGCATTATGTGTGGCAAGATGTATATGAGGGAAATAAGTCGATCCAGTTGGAAGTATATTGTAATATTAAGGATAGTATATAAAAATCAATTGTCCTGTCGTAAATTGTCCCTAATGTTATTGGCTTTGATTAAACCATTCCAAGGAAGATCCAACTGTATTAATTCAAACTGAAGTAATTGGCTCTTTTACTGTTGCCTGCTTTGTATTATCACTTTACAGATTCAAAGGCTGCAAACTTTCCTTCACTCTGTTTTCAACTATTTAAACCATGTGCAAAGGGAGCACATGAAACAATTTTTATCTCTACCTCTTCTGCCCCAATATTTTATAATTCAGAGGAGCTTGTTAACAAATTATAGGGTAGAAAAGTACTGTTTAGTGTGACTGCCTATATAAAGAGAGGGAAACAAGCACACATGGAAAATGAGAAATTAATATAGAACTGTGGAGTAACCATTTTTGTTTCTTTTTGTCTTTTTTTTTTTTTTTAATGGAAATTATAAGTTTGGAGTGGTAAGAACTACCTTGTAAGCAGTGGCAGTAGAAGCCTCCAGGAGGGATGCCATGTTGAGGAGAGTTCAAAGCTTTGCTCGGGATATATATATATTTTAAACACAAAATTGCCCAAGAATGATGATGTTTTATTTCACATGGTGGAGTAGCATCTGATAAGGGCAACACACACCCATATAATTACAGTGCACAAAGAGCTCTTTTTCTCTTGTTGCCTTCCAGTTGCCATACGTGGAAGACAGGCATTATTATTTCCATGTTACGGGTGGGAAGACTGAATCACTAAAGAGGTTCAGTGGAAGTAACCCTTCTTATAAATCGTAGACCTCAGGTTTTCTAGGTCTGGCCAAGAATAGAGCCCACTGGTATCATTGGCCATTGGTTGAGATTAAATGACTTGGTATCATGCAAGAAAATAGAGGTCCTGCCTGGTGTTTCAGAATTCAGAAGGAGGCACCATGTCCCAGGACCCTGATAATTTGTCTTAAAGTAGACCATTTGCTTCTAACTTTTAAAATGAAGTCAATTCATCATTTGTTATAGAATGCATGTTAAGAATTGACAGCAAAATAAAGATAGTAAAGGATATCAGCCTTGGCTTAATTATAAAAAGAGTTAACTCCAGTGCCCTCAGTGATGAAAATAATTACCTTCAGTGACTATACAGAATAAAAAAGACTTTTATTCTCTTTTGGGCCATTCTTTACATTACCTGCCATGAAGCCTCTTTACTCAAATCGATACATGTTTACCACATGCTCTGAAGGAAATACCACACTCTGTTAGAGCCAATTGTAACTATTTAATGTGAATTGAAGTGGCAATGTGTTTAATGTGATGTTCTCACCTTCTTTTTTTTTTTTTTTTTTTTTTTTTTTACCCTCAGGTGAAATTGGGTGAGGATGCCCCCAATTCCAGTGTGGTGCATGTCTCCAGTGCAGAAGGAGGTGACAACAGTGGCCACGGTACCCAGGAGAAGATAGCTGAGGGAGCCGCATGCCACCTCCTTGACTTTGCTAGCCCTGAGCGCCCACTAGTGGTCAACTTTGGTTCAGCCACTTGACCTCCTTTCACGAGCCAGCTGCCAGCCTTCCGCAAACTGGTGGAAGAGTTCTCCTCAGTGGCCGACTTCCTGCTGGTCTACATTGATGAGGCTCATCCATCAGACGGCTGGGCGATACCTGGGGACTCCTCTTTGTCTTTTGAGGTGAAGAAGCACCAGAACCAGGAAGATCGATGTGCAGCGGCCCAGCAGCTTCTGGAGCGTTTCTCCTTGCCGCCCCAGTGCCGAGTTGTGGCTGACTGCATGGACAACAACGCCAACATAGCTTACGGGGTCGCCTTTGAACGTGTGTGCATTGTGCAGAGACAGAAAATCGCTTATCTGGGAGGAAAAGGCCCCTTCTCCTACAACCTTCAAGAAGTCCGGCATTGGCTGGAGAAGAATTTCAGCAAGAGATGAAAGAAAACTAGATTAGCTGGTTAAAGGTATGATTATAAGAGAGCTTATTGTTTTAAAAAGTTATATAAAGGCAAGGACATTAAGAACTGAATCCCTATTTCAACAGAGCCCTATTGGCTTACTGAAAGACAGGAGTTTATCGGAAGAACATGAATCTCTAACAGCTCCATACTTCTTTCTGTACTCAAATGGCATTTGGCTAAGAAGTAGCCGTATCACCTCTCTTGGTCAAAAGCCCTATGTGAAAAGATCCCAAGACGGAGAGGAAGAAACCCTGATTCAGCGTGTGTTCATTCTGCATTGAGAAGGAACTGATACAGCTGATGCATGCTTTGAGACCAGAAGAAAAGACTTACCTGAATAATTACTACATTAGGGAAGCTACTGTCTACGTTAAGATAAAGGGTATTGCCTTGGCTCTATTTGGCATGGATGGAGCCCAGTTGGAAAATTCCCAAATATTACAAGTCCTTGAAACCAGGCCATGTGGTTAGACATTGGTGTTGTGATTAGACGTTGGTGTTAAGGTTAGACCTTATGTTAAAGTCATTTCTGATGTTCCAGTTTCTAGCCATGTAGTGCTCTCAGTCTTCATATCCCAGAATTTATTGGTATATTTTAGATACCAAGAATGATCCCTCAATCTAGGAGGTTAGAATGATCATCTGTAATCTGAGGGTTAATTTCTAGGCAGGTGGAGAGAGTGCTAAAAAAAGAAATGAAATTGACAAGCTAGGGAGGAGGAGGCAGAAAGATTTGGAAAATTCACAGTTTCTAACCTTAAGCTGTAGAGAATGGGACTCATCTGTCAACCACAGAAACATAGAAACGTACACAAGGCCAGAAAAAGAAGAAGGAGCTCAACTAAAAGTGGCATAGAGAATACACATATAAAAACAATATATTTGTCATATGCTCCTAGAGAGGAGAAAGGGGAGATGGAAAGAAAAGAAATACTTAAATATTTGTAATTGTGAGGGGTTTCTTTTGGAAATAATTACTTTTGAACCATGTATGTGGTATGTATATTTTCAGTGGGTTAATTATACCCCCATGATACCTATTAAAGGAAAACCAGTGGGTCTGGTGGTGCTGGTGTTTTCCTCTCCATTCTTACAATTACTATGTGGCCCAAGTCATTCCTAATCTCAGTCTCTATAGCAGTGTTCTCTCTGAATGCTGCGCTAAAAAAAGTATACATACGTACATACATACAAATATATATATATTCTCAGCTGCTATGGGAGGTAGGTACCATGGCCATTCAGCACAGCCTTGATTTCCTCCCACAGTAGGTGAGCTATAATGAAGAATAGGTGCAAACAAACAAGCTTACTTCCATTGCAAAATAGAAGAAGAGGAAGTTAGAGAGAATTCCGATCAACCATTTTGGAGGCTTTGTTATAAGGCAACCCCCGGTATCATGGAATTTCCATTGACATTTGAATTTGGACTTGGATCTTCATTTGGTCCCATTAGCTGAGGTTTACTCCCTCAGTATCTAAAGTCCCTATAGCATATGATTATAATGCTATTTTAATATATATATTTTTTTCTTTTTAAAACAGACACTATAGTTTTACCCATAAGTAATATTTAAGATTATAGCCCCCAAAAGAATAGACCAACCAATTTCGTATCATAATTTCTTTTGTAAATGTGAGACTATTATGAAATCATAGTGTATGATTGTATTTGATGGTACAGTCAAAGGATCTCTTGTCCATTCCATTAATAACTGAATAAAAAAATAAAATGGATAGACAAAAACTAAAGTAGAAAATACATTCTTAAACTAGTTGTCTGAAATGAGAAAAGCATGAGAACTACGTGTGCAAGAACCAAAAGTATTTTATTTTATATTTTAAATGGGAGCAACATATCAGTCACGTCACTAGCTGGTATATTGTGTAAATATTAAAGCTCCATTGTGACTGATTTTTCATGGCAACATCAGCTTTCTAATGTTTTAAATTCTATAAAAACCACCCACCAAGAAACAAAACAAATTTCAAAAATGTGATGTTATCTAATGAGCTGCTGGAAAATCATACTGAGAATAATCATTTCCGATTCCTCAGTTGTTAACCTCTACATTCAAGGCTTATCTCGGCCCCCATTGATTTTTAACCTCAAAATGGTGTTGAGATTTACATGGGACGCTAAAGCAGGAACATAAAGAACCCGGTTGCAGCACATTCACACTGTTGTCCTTAAGCTTCCCCTTTGTTCTATATGTACGATAATGTAACAGTATGTCAGATAAGCCGGTGGGGGGATGAGATTTGGCTGAGGCAGTGCTAGTCAACTGGGGAAAAGGATGATGGAAAAATCACCCAGTTGTGCTATATTTTTAAAGAAGGAGGTCATTTATGTGTGTGCAGACAATTCTCCCTGAGGATAGCCCAATGGAGAAATGAAGCAGAGGAAGGAAACATGGAAAGACATAGGCTACCAGGGAGGAAGATGTTCAATAGAACATGTAAGAATTTTCTGGAAGAAAGGCTGTGGAAGGGCCAATGGAGAAAATGAATGGACAAAGCTCAGGAATCCTGCACTATGTAGAATGCCTTGGTGTTATCAGGGTTAAGTCTGTAATTATGTAACCTATTTATCACAACATGAATTTTTATGATTTCTTGTGATGTATTCTTTTATGAAATTAACAAGAACTCATTATTTTGAGGTAGAAGAAAATCAATGCTTTAGCTGATATGCTGAGAAATTATTAGTTTGCCAATACTCACCTACCTATCATGTGTTTTATAAGGTATGTTCCTTTGAAGAATTGTAGTTCTTAGTCTCACAGGGAAAAGTATATCTATTTATATATCATAGTATAAATCTATGATATATTTATATCATATATAAAAGTCTGAGTTCTCTCTCTTATTCCCTAATCATGTTTCTCCCATAGACTGTGTTTACATGGAGATATCAGTTAGGCCTTTTAAGCTGCATTAGCTTGTCTATTATTGAAATAGTTTCCAAGAAATTTTAGATATTATCATAGCATCTGGGTTTACTCAAACACTTATTGTTTGAAAGACTTATGTCTTGGAACTATCAAAAACTGACTTTATTTATTGCTTAGTGAAAATACTAGTGGGATCAACAATGATTTTCTTGAACGGGCATGAATGGAGATGCCTGCATAGTAATGTAGAAGTGTTTCATACAGCTATTAAAATGTAACTGACCTCCTTAGAGGCAGATTAGTAACTGTTCCTGCTTTGTATAGCTAAGTGACAGCCACTTAACTTACATGACTTTCTTTTTTCACATTGGGTCTCTGGTCCTGTGTCTTCACCTCATTTGTAGAATGTCTCCTTGATTTTTGGTAATATCAACTTCCCAGGGGTCTGTTTAGTTCATTTTTTCTCCCATTAACCAGGAAGTGCTTATTCTCTCATCAAGGTGGGAAGAATAGCCTATTGTCTTTCATTTTGCCTGAGTGTATTTTACTATTTGGGCTCTGAAATAAAAATTATGAAATATGGTGAGGTCACATGTTGGTGCTGCCTTGCTGCATAAAATTCTAGAGGGCAGGTTAGAGACAATATGTATGCCTTTGGGAAAAGTCAAAGGTGGATTATAAGGTGTTCTCAGCATGCCCTGTGGGCTATGTGCAAAGCAAGAGGGATTGACTAATTTACAGGATGTCCCTTTATGTCAATCATAAGGGGATGGATGAATCTGGACATTTGTTCCACCCGACCTCTGACTGATGGTTTGGAAAATAAGTTTAATTAGAGTCATATGACCATTGAAAAAGGAAAAATGTAGACACTGACTTCTGTCCCACTGAAGGATTAATGAAAACCTTTACTAGCATTTAGAGCTTTTCAGAACATCCCCAATGTCATGTGTCTCAGCAGTGGAGACTGACAGTAAGGCTTTTAATTTTAGGAGCCTTTTTTTCCCCCCTTAATGGTATTGCCAAAAATCAGAGTTAAAGTATATATAGTTAGATTCCAACTTCCTCCTTCACTCTAAAAATAGAATCCAAACCCACTCTTCATATATACTTCCAGAATGGGGCTTGAGTACCAATGTCTGCTTTGCAATTGGCACAATCTTGGTCATGTCCTGAGGCTCTCTAAGAAAAGAGAGGATCTAGGGTGGGAGAGCTAGAAAGTTGCTCACTGGGAAGAACAAGGCCCTGAGGGCTTGGTCTACAAATCTGGGAAGATTTGAAAACAAACTTCTCACAACTGAAGGAAGGCTGAAGGCTGCTGCAAGTCATTGAGTGACTTTAGGATGAGCAAAACATCAGGCCACTTCCTAATGCCCTATGTGTATAGCACCAGAAGCAAGGTCTCAGATTTAACAGACCTAGCTCTGTTCCAAGGTGAGTCTGAACCAATAGAAGGCAAACATGTGCAGATATCCAAACAAGACTGCTCATGCAAGTCAGGGCTGACTGCCCATCTTAGGCAGCAACAGCAGAGCTCCAGGGAGTTTATTCAATATTTACTGAGACTTCGAAGACCCAGCAGATGTTTAATGAAGTCACTATTTTGGCTCAAACCCTCCCTTTCTCCCCCTCCCCTGAAAAAGCAAACAGGTAAACACATGAATGAAAGAAACCCACAGAAGGGGATGGGAAATAAAGAAAATTCTCTCAAGACTTCTCCAGGCCCATGTCACTGGTCAGTGTGGTTTTTATGTGTGTTAGGATTGGGGGATGTAAAGAAATAAGTATCCAGTACTTTATAACCAAAGCAATGAAATGATATTGGGTAGGGAATGTTGGCCAGTTTTGTTTAGTTTTGCATCACGTTGTCACCAGACTCACTAGCCCAAGTAATCGGGCACCCGAAGAGGGAGACAGAGATGTGCAGAGTTGACCAGTGTGCGGATGATAACTACTGACGAAAGAGTCATCGACTCAGTTAGTGGTTGGATGTAGTCACATTAGTTTGCCTCTCCCCATCTTTGTCTCCCTAGCAAGGAGAATATTCGGGACATGATGCTAAGAGTCCTGGGTAAATGTGGTGAGAATGCATGCGTGCATATGCTACTCATATGTGCTTCTCAGTTGCAGAAAATGAACTGCTTTGGAGATTATCAGTAGAAAGAGTGTTATCATATGGGTGCTGAGTGGTATGTGTGCTTATACAATTTGTTCTTGTATTTTAATAAACTTTGAATAAAAGAATAAAGCTACTCTTTGGTTCTATTTGTTTATTTTAACATTTCTCCCTAGAACTTGCCCCAGGCTGGAACATATTCATGGTTGACAAGGGAAAGAGAATCCATCATTCTAATATTTATTCCTTGGTATTTGTGGGCAAAGGAGCCAGCAATGCCAGATTATTTTAATCTCATGCTGTGTGCCAGAGTCTTCAAGGAAATCAAGACACATAAAAAGAAAATCTGCAGATATTTTCCATATTTATGAACAAGTTACACACAGAATTCATAGAAAGGGGCCTGTTTAAGAGACTGTGGAGCCAACTTTTACTTTGTTAGATTTACATCTCAGGTTTTCTAAGTGCAATTAATATACCTTCCAAGAAGTTGGTTAAACTGACATACACACACACACATGCACACATGTACTATAAACACACACATCTACATTATTTGTTATATGATTGGCAGTGCATTAATATGTGATAAATTTGAATACATTTATATCAAGCACTTTTCACTATGACGAGGTATAAAGGATATGTTATATGGAGGCAATGGACTGTTAATGAAAAGGAATATGTTCGTAACATGTTTAAATATGTGCATTTTTTGGAAAACAGGCAACTTAAGTGGGAGTATCTCTTGAGACTCTGAACTTGCTCATGATTTCCTACACGTAATAATTTTATTAATATTAGCATCTTACATACTATTCTAGAATTTCAAAAGGAAATTTAAAAAGTCATTACTTTGACAACTATTTGGTGAGTTTCTATTCTTTGCAGGGCCCTGTGAGAGGGACAATGTAGTGTGTAAAAACAATATAACCAAACTCATAAAAACATCACTTCATGCCATGGTTTGAATGATGCCCTCTAAAACTCATGCTGAAGTTTAATCACCGATATAACAGTACAGGGAAGTGGGGCCTTTAAGAGGTGATCAGGTTATGAGGGTTCTCCCTTCTTGAATAGATTATTCCATTGTGGAGGGAGTGGGTTAGTTAATGCGAGAGTGGGCTTCTAATAAAAGGATGAGGTTCAGCCTCCGTTTCTCTGTTTTGTGCACTCTCGCCCTCTCTCTCACCATGTGATGCCTTCTGCTACGTTATGACACAGCAAGAGGCTCTCACCAGATGTGGCCCTGAGATCTTAGACTTCCCAGCTTCCAGAAATGTGAGCCAAACAAATTTCTATTGTTTAAAAATTACCCAGTCTGTGGTATTCTGTTATAGCAACAGAAAATAAACTAAGACACTCCCTTAAGGAGCCTGTTGTGGATTCATTAAGACCCTGCAAGTGACCAAGTCAATCTAAAAAATAAAAATAAAAAAGTGGAACTTATTGGCTGAAATAACCAAACTCTGCAAATGATTGGGATAAAACCTGCCTTAGTAACAACTGGATTCAGGAACATAGAAGCCTTCGGTGCTTGCCAGATCTTTTGTCTTCACTCTTTTTTTGGTGCCAGCTTTTTCACCCAGACCAGCTTCTCTGTATGTTGGGTGATCTGGCTAGGGGAAGCCTCTGACTTACAATTTCATTATAAAGTGGTTCAGAAGGAGTTTGACCTTATTCCCAGGGAAAAAATTGGATTGGACCAATTTGCGTAACATGCCCACTCTGTTGAATGGGGGTAGGATCTGTCACTAGAAAAAGGGAGAGCAAGAAGAGCTCTGGATATATAGAGATGTCAGACGTGAACTCAGTGGCTTTTTGTTGTTGTTGTTAGAAAGAGACTTTTTATTTTTTAAGAGCAGTTTTATGTTCCCAGCAACTTTCAGAAGAAGGTATGGAGATTTTCCATATACCTCCTGCTCCACACAGGAATAACCCTCCCCTATTATCAACATCTCTCACCAGAGTGATATATTTATTACAGTTGATGAACCTATATTGACACATCATTATCACCCAAAGTCCATAGCTTACATTAGGACTGTTTATACATTCTACGGGTTTGGACAAATGTATAATGACATGTTATCCATCATTATAAAACGGAACAAGATATTTTTATTTTCATTACCCTAAAAACCCTCTGTGCTCTGCCTATTCATCTCATGCCACTCCCAACCCCTGGCAACCACTGATCTTTCTATTGTCTCTACAGTTTTATCTTTCCAGAATGTCATGTGGGAATTGTACAGTACCTAGCCTTTCAGATTGACTTCTTTCACTTAGTAATATGCATTGAAGAATTCTCCGTGCCTTTTCATGGCTTGATAGCTCATTTCCTTTTAGTGCTGAATAATATTCCATTATCTGGCTATACCAGATTTTATTTATCCATTTACCTACTGAAAGACATCTTGGTTGCTTCCAAGTTTTGGCCATTATGAATAAAACTGCTATTAACATCTGTGTTCAGGTTTCTGTATAGAATAGGTTTTCAACTCCTTTAGGTAAATATTGAAGAGCATGGTTGCTTAATTGTACGGTAAGAGGATTTTAAAGTTTTGTAAGACATTGCCAAACTGTCTTCCAAAGTGGCTGTACCATTTTGTATTCCCACCGGCAATGGATCAGAATTCCTGATGTTCCGCATCCTCACTAACCCTTGGTGTTGTCAATGTTCTGGATTTTGGACACTCCCATAGGTATGAGGTGGTATCTTATTTTTTAAAAATGATTTCACAGTCCATTCCTTGTCTGTGTTTCTTCTTATATTCTGTTAGGTTTAGTCTTCACGTCTGAAATGATTTTTACTTTTTTAAAAAAGATAAAATTTTTGTTTTAGAACAATTTGAGACTTACAGAGAAATTAAGAAGATAGTACAGAGAGTTCTTATAAGCTCCATGCCAGCTTTCCCCTACTATTAACCTATTGTGTTAATTTGTACACTTATTATAGCTAATGGGCCAATAATGATATGGTATTATTATGAACTAAAGTCCATACTCTACGTTCTAATGTGCTTTTTCTGTTCCAGAATGCACTCCAGGATACCATATTACAATTAATTTGCATTTCCTTGATAACATATGATATGGAGCATCTTTTCATGTTATTTTCCACTTGTATGTCTTCTCTGGTGAGGTGTCTGTGAAGGTCTTTGGCTCATTTTTGAAACTGGTTGTTTGTTATTTCATCTTCTGTTGAGTTTTAAAGAGTTTGCTGTATATTTTGGATAACAGTCCCTTATTATATGTGTCTTTTGAAAATATTTTCTCCCAATCTGTGGCTTATCTTCTCATTTTTTTGACATTGTCTTTCACAGAGGAGAAGTTTTTCATTTTAATGAAATCTAGCTTTTCAATTATTTCCTTCATGGATGAAGACTTTGGTAACATATCTGAAAAGTTATCACCATACCCAAGATCATCTAGGTTTTCTCTTATGTTATCTTCTAAAAGCTTTATGGTTTTGTATTTTACATTTAGATCTATGATCTACTTTGAGTTAATTTTTATAAAGGCTGTAAGATCTGTATTACAGAGTGATTTGTTGAAGAGATCGTATTGCCTTTGCTCCATTGTCAAAGGCTACTAGACTATATTTTTTGGATCTATTTTTAGGCTCTCTATTCTGTTCCATTATCTTTTTGTCTATTCATTCATCAATATCACATTGTCTTGACTACTGTAGCTTTATGGTTAAGTCTTGAGGTTAGGTAGTGTCAGTTCTCTCAGTCTGTACTTCTCCCTTAGTATTGTTTTGGCTGTTGTGTGTCTTTTGCCTTCTTATAACTTTAGAATGAGTTTGTCGATATCCACAAAATAACTTGTTTGCATTTTTATTTGCATTGCATTGAATCTATAGAGCACATTGGGAAGAACTGATACCTTGACAAAATTGAGTGTTCCTATCCATAAACATGGAATATCTCCATTTATTTAGTTATTCTTTGATATATTTTGTCAAAGTTTTATCGTTTTCTACATATAGAACAAATATATATATATATATATATTTTTTTTGTTACATTTATATGTAAGTATTTCATTTTTGAGGGACCTAATTTGATGCATTTTGTTTTCAATTTCAA
Organism: Rhinopithecus roxellana; assembly: GCF_007565055.1. NCBI lineage: Eukaryota > Metazoa > Chordata > Mammalia > Primates > Cercopithecidae > Rhinopithecus > Rhinopithecus roxellana. The sequence continues at coordinate 138,393,441 of NC_044553.1, read as the reverse complement.
ATTCCCCTTGTTTATTTATGGTATATAGGGAAATGATTGACTTTTTATATTAACCTTCTTTCCTGCAACCTTTCTATTAATATAGTTGCTTGTTAGTCCCAGAAGGTTTTTTCAAAAAAAAAAAGTATTATTTCGTATTTTCTACAAAGACAAGGCATGTAATATGCATCCAAAGACAGCTTTATTTTTTCCTTCCAAATCTGTATATCTTTTATATTCTTTTTTGTCTTATTGTATTAGTTAGGACTTCTAGTACACTGTTAAAAAGAAGTGGTGAGAGGGGACATTTTTGCATTGTTTCTGATCATAGTAGGAAAGCTTTGAGTTTCTCATCAAGTACGCCATTACCTGTAGTATTTTTGTAGATGCTCTTTAACAGATTGACAAAGTTACTTTCACTCCTAGCATACTGAGTGTTTTTATCATGATGTGTTATTGGATTTTGTCAGATGCCTTTTCTGTATTTATTGATTTGATCATGTGATTTTTTTAGCTCCTTGATGTGATGAATTACATGAATTAATTTTTGAATTTTGGACCAGATTTTAGCATTGCATACATGGGATAAACTCCACTCAGAATGGTGTATAATTCTGCTTATACACATGGAATTCAATTTGCTAATATTTTGTAGAAGATTTTTGCATCTGAGTTTATGAGAGATATGGGTGTGTAGTTTCTTTTTCTTCTGATGCCTTTAGTTTGGTAGGGTAATGTTGGCATCATAAAATGAGTTACAAAGTATTCCCTGTACTTCTATCTTCTACAAGAGATTATAGAGAATTGGTATACTTTCTTCTTTAAATATTTGGTATAATTCACCAGCAAACCCATCTGTAACTGGTGCTGTCTTTTTCTGAAGATTATTTAATTGTTGATTCAATTTCTTTGATAGATGTAGGACCATTCACACAGTCTATTTTTCCTTGAGTTTTGGCAGATGGTGTCTTTCAGGAAATTGGCCCATGCCATCTAGGTTGTCAAATTTGTGGGCATATAGTTATTTATACTATTCCTTTATTATCCTGTTAATATTCATGGGATCTGCAGTGATGCCCCATCTCATTTCTGATTATGTGTAATTTGTGTCCTCTCTCTTTTTTTCTTGGTTAGCCTGGCTAGAGGTTTATCAATTTTATTGATCTTTTTTAAAAACCAGCTTTTCATTTTATTGATTTTCTCTTGATTTCCTATTTTCAGTTTTATTGATTTCTTCTTACTTCTTTTTCTCTCCTTACGCTAGATTTAATTTACTCTTCTTTTTCTAGTTTTGTGAGGTGAAAATATATTGATTTAAGATCTTTGTTCTTTTCTAATATATGTATTCAATGCTATAAATTTCTCTCTGAGCACTAGTTTCACATCCCACAAATTTTGATAAGATGTGTTTTCACTGTCATTTAGTTCAAAATATTTTAAAATTTCTACTGGGGTTTTTTATTTGACTCGTGTTGTTTAGAAGTGAGTTTAATCACCACATATTTTGGCACTTTCCAGTCATCTTTCTGTTATTTATTTCGACTTTGATTCCCTTGTGGTCTGAGAGCAGACATTATATGATTTCTATTTTTTTTTTTAATGTTAAGGTGTATTTTCTGACCCCAAATGTGGTCTATTTGGTAAATATTTCTTGGAGCTTGAGAAGAATCTATATTTTGCTGTTGTTTGATGAAGGAATCTGTAGATGTCAATTATACCAGTTGAATGATGGTGTTCCTGAATTCACTTATGCCCAACTGATTTTCTGTCTGCTGAATCTGTCCACTTACGATAAAGGGGGGTTTGAAGTGTTCAGCTATGATAGGAGATTCAACTATTTCTCCTTGCAGTTGTTTTGTTTTTTGTTTCTTTGAGACAGAGTTTCACTCTTGTCACCCAGGCTGGAGTGCAATGGCACTATATCAGCTCACTGTAACCTCTGCCTCCCGGGTTCAAGCGATTCTCCTGCCTCAGCCTCCCAAGTATGTGGGATTACAGGTGCCTGCCACCATACCCACCTAATTTTTGTATTTTTAGTAGAGACGGGGTTTCACCATGTTGGCCAGGCTGGTCTGGAACTCCTGACCTCAGATGATCCACCCAACTCGGCCTCCCAAAGTGCTGGGATTACAGGTGTGAGCCGCCGTGCCTGGCCTCTCCTTGCAGTTCTATCAGTTTTTGCCTCATGCATTTTGACACTATTGTTAGCCACATACACATTAAAGATTGTTGTCTTCTTGGAGAACTGGCCCCTTTATCGTTAACATAATATCCTTCTTTGTCTCTGATAACTTTCCTTCCTTTGAAGTCTGCTCTGTTTGAAATTAACTTAGCTAGTTCTGCTTTCTTTAGATTAACATTAGCATTACATATATATTGTTCTTCATTTGTTTACTTTTTTCTGACAGTGTCTTAATATCTAAAGTAAATTTTTTTTTTTTTTTTTTTTTTTTTTTTTTGAGGCGGAGTCTCGCTCTGTCGCCCGGACTGGAGTGCAGTGGCCGGATCTCAGCTCACTGCAAGCTCCGCCTCCCGGGTTCACACCATTCTCCTGCCTCAGCCTCCCGAGTAGCTGGGACTACAGGCGCCCGCCACCTCGCCCGGCTAGTTTTTTTGTATTTTTAGTAGAGACGGGGTTTCACCGTGTTAGCCAGGATGGTCTCGATCTCCTGACCTCGTGGTCCACCCGTCTCGGCCTCCCAAAGTGCTGGGATTACAGGCTTGAGCCACCGCGCCCGGCCTAAATTTCTTGTATAATACATCCAGTTGGGTCTTGTCTTTGATCTACTCCAACAATGTCTGTCTTTCAGCTGGTATATTTAGACTACTGATTTTCAAAATGATTAAAGATATAGTTGGATTAATATCGACCATAATTATTACTGTTTTATATTTGTTGACCTTGCTGTTTGTTCCTATTTTTGTCTTTTACTCTCTTTTTTCATTTTGTGGTTTTCTTTCTTTTTTCTTTTTTTTGAGTCGGAGTCTTGCTCTGTCGCCCAGGCTGGAGTGCAGTGGCGCAATCTCTGCTCACTGCAAGCTCCGCCTCCTGGGTTCACGCCATTCTCCTGTCTCAGTCTCCTGAGTAGTTGGGACTACAGGCGCCCGCCACCACACCCGGCTAATTTTTTTGTATATTTTTAGTAGAGACGGGGTTTCGCCGTGTTAGCCAGGATGATCTTGATCTTCTGATCGCGTGATCCGCTCGCCTCGGCCTCCCAAAGTGCTGAGATTACAGGCGTGAGCCACCACACCCGGCCCCTTTTGTGGTTTTAAACTGTACATTTTATATTATTCCACTTTCTCCCCTTTCTTAGCATAACAGTAATACTTTTTTTGTACTTTTTGAAGTGGTTGCTGTAGTGTTTGCAATATATAATCACAACTAATCTAAGTTTACTGTCAAATAACGCTCTACTACTTCACAGATAGTGTGGGTACCTTATAATAACAAAATAATTCTTATTTCTCCCTCCTATCCCTCCTAAGACTATATATAAAAAGGTGTCTACATAAGCATACATAGTTAAATACATGGTTGCTATTATTATTTTGGACAAATTGTTATCTGTTAGATCAGTTAAGTACAGGAAAAATGAAAGTTTTTACTTTATCTCCACTTATTCTTTCTTCGTTGTTCTTCCTTTATGCAGATCTCGGTTTCTGACCTATATTATGTTACTTCTTTCTAAATAGCTTCTTTTAACATTTCTTGCAAGGCAGGTCTACTGACAACAAATTTCCTCAGTTTTTGTGTTTCTGAGAAAGTATTTATTCTTCACTTCTGAGGGATAATTTCACAGGCTACAGAATTCAGATTAGTGGCTCCTTTCTCTCAACACTTTAAGTATTTCACTTTATTCCCTTTTTGCTTTCCAGGTTTCTGAGAAGAAGGATGTTACTCTATTGGTACTCTATAGTTTGTTTTTATTTCCTCCCTCTAATTTCTTTCAGGACTTTTTCTTTCTTTTTGATTTTTTATAATTTGGCAATAATATGTCCAGGTGTAATTGATTTTTGTTTGTTGGTTGGCTAATTGGGTTTCCTTTTTTTATTTTTTATTTTGACATTTATCCTGCTTGGTATTCTCTGAGCTACCTGAATTTTTGACTTGGTTTCTGAATTAGTTTGGAGAAATTCTCAGTTATTAGTTTGAAATACTTTTTCTTTCCTTTATCTTTTTCTGTTCCTTTTGGTATTTCTATTACATATACGTTAGATATTTTTGCAGTTGTCCCACAGTCCTTGGATATTTGGTTTTGGTTTGGTTTTTTTCAGTCTTTATTATTATTATTATTTTTTGCTTTTCTGTTTTGGAGGTTTCTATTGGTATATCCTCAAGCTCAGCGATTCTTTTCTCAGCTGTATTCAGTCTACTAATAAGCCTGTTAAGGACATTCTTTATTTGTGCTATAGTGTTTTTGATCTCTGGAATTTATTTTTAGTTCTTTCTTAGGATTTCTGTCTGTGTGCTTACATTGTCCATGTGTTTTTGCATGCTGTTTACTGTATCCATTAAGGCCTTTAAACTATTAACCACACTTGTTTTAAATCCTGGTCTGATAATTCCAAGATCCATGGCATATTTGCTTCTGATGCTTGTTCTGTCTTTTCAAGTTGTGTTTTTTGCCTTTTAGTATGCTTGGTAATTTTTTTTTTTTTTTTTTTTGATAGCTGGACATAACTTACCAGATATATGGAATTGTTGTAACTAGACCTTTAGTAATGTGATGGTAAGGTGTAAGGGGAGGAAAAGTGTTCTATAGTCTTAAGATTAGGTCTTTTAGTGACCCCAGGCCTCTGGGTTATAAATTTCTCAAGTGTTTCTCAATATTTTTCTTCTTTCTTAGACAGGACAAGATGGCTACAATTGGATAGAGTTGAATATTTCCCTTCTCCCATGTGGAACGCTAGAGCTGGCTGGAGTTGGGTATTTCTCTTCTCTCAGGTCATTTAGGCTTTGATCATATCCCAGCAGGTTGCATTCTGGTTAACTAGTTTCTCCTGAGGACAGGCCTTGTTAAAAGAACAGCGTGCTCTAGTATATTTCAACTTGTTTTTTCTCCTCTCCCTGCAGGAAGCTGGATGGAATTTTTCTCAAGTACTTACTCTAAGAAGAATCTGGTCAAGCTCCTGGAGGCAAAACTCACAAAAATAGGAGAGCCTCTCATGACTAGGTCCTTCTGGAATTTTTTACCTCTCAGACTTGCTCACACAGAGCCTCTAGCAATTTGTTAATTACAGTTCAGATTTTTTTTTTCAACTCAGGCTTGGTTCCTGCAGTGATTTCCACTTGTAAGTTTCCTGGTAAGCTTGACTTCCTGTATTTGCCTATCTCTCTAATCTTAGGAACGGTGTTTTGTCCTATGTCTCAACCTTTCTTATCAATCTAAGAGGAGTTACTGAAATCCAGAAGTCTTAGTGGCCAGTATTTTTAACTTCCTTAATAAGAATCATTAAATAAGAATATAAGAATACCTTGATTAGTATTAGTATATAGAGTTGATAAGGACAGGCCCAGAGGAAGGAAGGGCCATATGGATAGAGCTCTCATAGGTGACGTTGTGGAGTTTAAAGGGACTTGGATTGACCTAGAAGGATGGGCAAGCTTTAGATAGAAAAGATGGGTGGTTTTTCATTTAGAAAGTCAATTATTTACTAAATATCCGTTTTTTTGTGACTAAAGAGGACAAATCAGTCAAAATGCAAAGGCACTAAACTATGTCAATCATCCTTACAAGGGAGAATTCAATTCAGTAAAAGAACCGAGGAAATGAGCTATGTTTTATTTTTTTTTTATTTCTCCCTCTTGAATGAACAGACATTGAAATAACTAAAATACAACAATGATGAATGTTTTGAGCACCCATTAGTTCACAGATAAGCCACTAGTTATTGTAAGGCACTACAATATAGTGTGTATACACAAATAATATAAAATATGGTTTCTTACAATATAAGAGTTTCCTGTAGTTGATAAATAAGAAATCCAAACATAAAGATGTCTAATGTTCCTGACATAACCTTCAAATGTACTGAGCCTTAAAATCTTGAAGGTTTACTCTTTAACTCTATCTCCAAGGACTGTGAGAAAATAATTGGAGGAGAAACAGAAAAAAAGGCATTTATAAAATAAGGGAGTCTTCTAGTTAGCATTCAGCCCTTAAAATAAATATTTCAAGAAGTTATATATTAAAATTGCTTAGAGTAAGGCATTCTATCGGGACTTTCTCTAAAGGTATTCACCATTCTTTTCTGGCTTTACATGGGTGAGGATTCACTGTGGCTTAATCATCTTAGTCAACTGTAATGGCCTTGATTTGTGCAAGATCCAAAAGGAAAATAAGCTAGAGTCAGAGGCATAGAATAAATTCCCACCACACACTAGTCCAAAAAGTTGAAAACTTTCAACTGGGAAAATGCAGGCAAGGATTGTAAGGTTAATGAGATGTCCTGGGTGAGCCTGCACATCTAGACATTGGGTCAAGAGGTCTACCTGTAGGAGACAAATTCGATTCCTGCATACTGATATTTGCATTTTGTAGTTCAAATATTCAGGAGGAACAATTCTGGGTCGTGAAGCTGCCTAGGTCTTCCAGAGTAGTGGCAGAGATTCCAGGTACCTCTTGATAAATTATGGTTACATTAACTGATCCAAACCAGGGAGATTTGGCCGAGAGGATTCTGTGACAGCATGATCCCATCCTCTTCCATTCCTGCTGCAGAAAAGGGAATTTGACTTCTGTTTTCTCTCCTGGCTTCGACCTCCCGTACTACATATTTTTCCTTTCCCTTCAAAAAAAGGCAAATTTTTTTTCAAGGAGCATAGAGATAGGATGGCATGGAGTGCACTGTATAGTTAATATAATTTATGTAATCAGGTAAAAATTGTGATTTATCCACTTTAGAAATGTGTGAGGTGGCTGGGCATGGTGGCTCACACCTGTAATCTCAGCACTTTGGGAGGCCGAGGTGGGCGGATCACCTGAGGTTGGGGGTTTGAGAGCAGCCTGACCAACATGGAGGAACCCCGTCTCTACTAAAAAAGCAAAATTAGCCTGGCGTGGTGGCGTATGTCTGTAATCCCAGCTGCTCGGGAGGCTGAGGCAGGAGAATCGCTTGAACCCAGGAGGTGGAGGTTGTGATGAGCCAAGATCAGCGCTATTGCACTCCAGCCTGGGGGACAAGAGCAAAACTCCATCTGAAAGGAAAGGAAAGGAAAGGAAAGGAAGGAAGGAAAGGAAGGAAAGGAAGGGAGGAGGAAAGGGAAGGGAAGGAAGGAAGGAAAGGAAAGGAAAGGAAAGGAAAGGAAAGGAAAGGAAAGGAAAGGAGAAACGTGTGAGGCAGTTTAGGCGATTTGTTCACACCTGTGCAGACCCTGTATCTACGTGTCCTCATAGGTGTCCACCTCATAGGTCTTCACTGCCATAGGAGGCAGCATCCTCACCTCATGTGGCAGGAAAGTTACTCATCAGGCATTTCTGCTTCAGCTACCAGGCAGGTGTTAGTGTATTTTGTGTTTCTGTTTCTGTTTTAATACCTCATAGGTTACCCTTGTTACCTTTACTGTTTGAGGTTTAAGTGCTGTACTCATTCTACGGAAAGAAGGAATGCATTGTAAACGTTTGACGTAGTAAAGTTTCTGTAAAGTGAAGTAAATTCTAAGGGGAATTTTAAAAATTCCTGCCATCTGATGGCAATAGGGGAAGCTAGTCCTCTATTTCGAATCAGATCATCTTATGGAGGCAAACCTCCCTCGCTTTTGTAATAGCCACACTCTTCATCAAACCCAACACTAATTTTTTTGGTCAACGTTACTACTAAATCACTAAATCTACCAAATTAAGTATGCTTCTTTTTAAAATGTATTTTAAATTAATATTTTTTTCTTTTCTTTTTTTTGAGACCAAGTTTCACTCTTGTCACCCAGGCTGCAGTGCAGCGGTGCAATCTTGGCTTACCGCAACCTCCTCCTCCTGGGTTCAAGTGATTCTCCTGCCTCAGCCTCTGGAGTAGCTGGGATTACAGGTGCCTGCCACCACTCCTGACTAATTTTCGTATTTTTAGTAGAGACAAGGTTTCACCATGTTGGCCAAGCTGGTCTCACTCTCTCGACCTCAGGTGATCCACCTGCCTTGGCCTCCCAAAGTGCTGGGATTAAGGGCATGAGCCACTACGCCCAGATAAGTATCCTTCTAATTATACTTTAAGGATATTTGAATATAGGCTATTATATGTTGCAATGACTGAAATCCCCTAAATTTATTCTTTATCAGTACTTCTTAAGAAAAGTTTTCTTCTGGTATATGTGTTTTTAGTTCATGCACACATTTTCAAAAGCAACTCCCTTGGGTATGTCAAAAAATATGTACTCATAATTTGCAAAGTTCAGCACTGTGGCCTGCATTCACTTCTGTTTCCCTTGTTCTGGTGCTCAGGGCCTCTGTACAGAGATTGGTGAATGAGACATGGCTCATATTCTTGTTATACCTTTAGGATATTTGTCACTTTCCATTACACATAAACACTTATATATACATAGATAAATATATTGCCAATAATACTCTTTACAGTTCATTCCATGGTATGCAATGGTTGCCTTCTAAAGCCTAGAGAAAAAAAAAAAAAAGGATTCCTTCATATAGTTAAGCAGAGAGAGATAGACAGAATTCCAATTGAATTGGCAGTTGCCATTCTAGTGACCAGATAGAGTAGACCAGGCATGCTCCTATTAGGTGTGTATCATGATGATGGAAGACATCAAAAATTTATCAAGGGTAAAGCTATTTCTGTGTTTTGATGATTCCAGTATACTTAGTTACACCTGTAGTTCAGAAACACTAAACATGTATGTCTCCTCGTTTTGTGTTGAGCTGGATGGCCTCCAAATAATGTGCACGTGCCAGTAATCCCATGAGTGCTGTGTTGCTTCATTGGCTTCCTGGTCACTATTTGGAAACAGCTCTCTAAAGTCACCAGTGACATCTTTGCAATCCAGACAAATGCAGGAGTTATTATTTCTTTTTTTAGTCCTCACTCTTCACGTTTCAGTAGCATTTGGCATTTCTCTTACAGCTTTTTCTCTCTCTTTTATTGTTCTCTTTTCTCATCTAGTGTATTAAAAATGAATGTTTCTATCAAATTATTTCTATGTATTCTGCTTTTCTCTCTTGCAGTTATTTTGAAGTAAGGAGATTAGAAATTGGAACTCCAGGTTTTAAAAAAGAAAATGAAATAAGGAGAGAAGAAATGTCATTGCAGATTGCAGTTAGCATTCGGTTTGACCGTGAGGAATACAGACCTAAAATAATAGTGACTTAAACAAGAAAAAAGCTTATTTTTTTCTCTCATGTGAAAGTCTCAAGCCAGGCAATCTGGAGTGGTATGGGAGTTCTGCTCCATACAGTCCTCAGAGATCTAGGCTCTCTCAAGCTCTCTGCTCTCATCTTATGATACCTTATTGCCCCTTATGTACTCATAGTCTAGGCAGAAAGGTAGACAAAGGAACAGAAAAAAAAAAAGGGCAAAGTGTGTGTGTACCATCTGTCTTTTAAGGAGGTCCTTGGGAGCTGCTTTATGGATATGTCCACTTATATCTCATTGGCAGTACTTTGTCATCCGGTGATCCTGCTTACCTGCAAAAAAGGTCAGGAAATGTAGTCTTTGTTCTGGATAGCCATATGCCCATATGAAAATTTTATTACTGTAGGAGAGGAAAATAGATATTTCTAAAGACTTTCTCCTATATTTTCTTTTACCAGTTTTAATATTTGCTCTTTATAAATATGTGTTTTACACGTGTGCAGCTAGTTTTGTTTATTGTATTAGGTAATAAACCTAATTTGACTTCACTTTCCTATCAGGTAATTAATTATTGGAGTACCCTTTATTAATTTTCTCCCAATGACCTATAATGGCCTTTCTGACAGTGTTCCCAAATATGCACAGATCTGTCCCTATACGGTGTATTCTGGATTTTCCTCATCTATTGTCTTTCCTATACCAGTACCATACGACATCTTTATTGTGAGCTTAAATCATGAGAAATGGCCAATATTTGTTTTGGACCTGTAAAACCTCAGTTTCATGTGATTCAAAATTAATGCGACAGTTTTATAATAAGCTTTGTTATAGCCAATTACTTCCCTAACTTTTCTCATGGACACTTTCTTCCTAAGGAGTATATTGATTATTATTGGCACCATACCTTTTTAGATATACTTTAGAACTGGCTTTCCCTGTTCCAAAAAAAGAACACTTTTAGCATTTTAACTTGAATTTTGTTGAATTTATACATAATTTTGTGAGATAATGGACATCTGTTTGGTATTCCATCTTCCTATCTGTGAACATGGTATACATTTACATTTATTTAGGTCTTTGATGTTTTTCAATTAAATTTTGTAATTTGCTCAATAAATGTCTCCCACATCTTCTAACATATCTTGGTGCAATATTTTAGTCCTATCTTACTCACATTACTATAATTATTTTACCTCCTGTCATTATTTGTATTCACCTACATATTACTCAATTTATTTGCTTACCATTTCTTCTCAAATACCAATCCTACTTCGTGAACTGACCTTTTTCTTCTTGAAGAACATTCTTCAAGTCTTCCTTTGGTGAGAAAGTGTTGCTACTAAAGTTTTCCTATTTGATTTTTTTTGTCTACAAATATCGTTACTTTACTCTTGTTCTTGAATAAAAGTTTAGGCAAAGATATAATTATAGGTTGTATCTATATGTAACTGTATAATATCTATATATATGATATCAATCTATGTTAGATTGCCCATTATCTTCCCTGAACCCTTTGGAAATGTTACTCTGCTGGTGTTTCCAATATTGCTGTTGAGAATCTGCTGACAGTCTGTTACTCATTTGTGTGTGTGTCTATATGTATATATGTATAGACACACACATATATTTCTCACCAGCTGCATTTTAGGTTTCCACATTGTCACTGGCATTTTGAAATTTCACTCCCTACCATGTATGAAAGTGTGGGGCCGAGTGTGGTGGCTCACACCTTTATTCCCAGCACTTTGGGAGGCCCAGTTGGGTGGATCACCTGAGGTCAGAAGTTCCAGACCAGCCTGGTCAACATGGTAAAACACCATCTCTACTAATTTTTGGGCAAAACACACCCCAAAATTAGCTGAGTGTGGTGGCACGCGCCTGTGAATCTCAGTTACTCAGGAGGCTGAGGCAGGAGAATCACTTGAGCCTGGGAGGTGGAGGTTGCAGTGAGCTGAGATTGCCCCACTGCACTCCAGCCTGGGTGACAAGACAAGAGTCTGTCTCAAAAAAATAAAAATATATAAATAAATAAAGGATGGATTTTCTTTTACTTACTTTTATTGGTGTTTGTTGTGTTTTCTGAATTGAAGATACATGTCACAGAGACTGAAAAATTCAAAGCTATTATTTCTTTCTTTCTTTTTTTTAAGATAGGATGTGCTCTTTCTTTTCTTTTTTTCTTTCTTTCTTTTCTTTTCTTTTTTTTTTTTTTTTTTTTTTTGAGATGGAGTCTTGCTCTGTCACCCAGGCTGGAGTGCAGTGGCGTAATCTCAGCTCACTGCAACCTCTGCCTCCTGACTTCCAGCGATTCTCCTGCCTCAGCCTCCTATGTAGCTGGGACTACAGGCGTAGGCCACCATGCCTGGCTAATTTTGTATTTTTAGTAGAGACGGGATTTTATCATGTTGGCCAGACTGGTCTTGAACTCCTGACCTCAGGTGATCTGCCCATCTCAGCCTCCCAAAGTACTGGGATTACAGGTGTGAGCCACTGTAATCAGGTGTGAAGCACAGCCTGGCCATGGTTCTTTCCCCCAGGCTGGAGTGCAGTGGTGCCATCTCAGCTCACTGGAACCTCTGCCTTCCAGGCTCACATGACCTCCTGCCTCAGCCTACCAAGTAGCTGGGACTACAGGCATGTGCCATTGTGCCTGCTTAATTTTTGTTTGTTTGTTTTTTATAGAGACAGAGTCTTACCATGTTGCCCAGACTAGTGTCAGATGCCTAGGCCCAAGTGATTTGCATGCTTCAGTTTAACAAAGTGCTGGGATTATAGGCATGAGCTACCACACCCAGCATCAAAGCTATTATTTCTTTGAACGTCAACTCTCTTCCATTTCTCTGTTTTATTTTTCTTTGTAAATTCCAAATAGATGTGTGTGTGTCCTGATCATTCTGTTCTCAAAGTCTCTTACACTTTTTTAAATTTCAAAGATGTTGCATTGTTTTTAGTTTCTTCAGATTTTTCTTACAAGTTCTTCAATTCTCCCTTCAGCTGTGTCTAATCCATTGTTTAACCAAACTGCTGAGTTTTGAAGTTCAAAATTTACATTGTTCATTTACACAAGTTATTTTGAGTTCTTTTTCAGATGTGCCTGGTTAACTCTTGAAAGCACATTGTTCTGTTGTTCTTATTTTTAATTATCTTTCCCCCCCAAAAAAATTTAAAGCATACTTTAAAATAATTTGTACCTGATTCTTCAATATCTGAAGACCATGCATTATTTTTCTACTGACTCCTATTTTTAGTATATTATTTAATTGAGTTTTTGGTAATTTTCTATTGTATGCTTTCCTTTGGCTGATATTAATTTATAGGGATCCTGAGGAACCTAGGTTAAGCAAATATGTCTCCACACAGGATCTGTGTTTCCTTCTGCCAGGTGTCCTGGGCCACTATCAGCCTGGAAACCGTTAAACATTAATTTTGCTTGTGGTCTACTAAAATGCAAAGATAATAAATGTTCAGATCTCCAACTCATGTGAGGGCGGGCTTATCATTATGTTTTTTTGTTTGTTTGTTTGCATTGCTTTTTTTGAGATGGAGTTTTGTTCTTTTTGCCCATCCTGGAGTGTAATGGCACGATCTCAGCTCACTGCAACCTCCGCCTCTGGGATTCAAGTGATTCTCCTGCCTCAGCCTACTGAGCAGCTGGGATTACAGGTGTGTGCCACCATGGCCAATCTCATTATGAATTTTTAAGGGAGGCTTATGGTTTTTTTCTACCACGACCTAAGGCAAACTGATTCCTCTGTTCCTCTCTTTCCCAGCAGATGAAATCTTTTCTGGCTTACCTTTTTTTTTTGTTTTGAGGGAATATCACTTCAAGTAACCCAACTTTCTCCAGAAGGCTCAGATTTGACTTATTACCTTGAGCCAGACTGAAGGCTTTCTCACTTTCCCTGGTTGTAAACATTAAAAAACCCAAGCATCTAGATTCCTGTTCTCAGGAGATGCTCTTGCACAGTCTGTGAGTTTAGCATTTGCTCACATTAAGTTTCAGGCTCTTTTTAGCCTTTTTGAACCTGTGAATTTCTTCCACTTTCTTTGCTGCTCATTAATGCATTTTAAAGTCTATTTATTTTATTCTATCCAGAATTTCTTAGGGGTTATGGTAGGTTTTTCCCAGAGTATGTAGCCAATCATATTGTCAAACGCTGGTTTTCGTTCCTTTGGAATGGTATCCATTCCTAATGATGAGCATCATCAATTCCTAATGGTGAGCATCACCATTTCCTAATGGTGAGCATCATCAATTCTATGCTCATGACAGTGAATCCTACTCCATACCTTCAGACTTCAACTCTCATCTACTTTCTACTTCCCAAGGCATTTGGAAATATGAACTGGCAACTTCAATATTTTATTAGCTGTTAAAGCTCACAAGGTGTCCAAAATAAAATTTATCTTCTTCTACAAATTGATTCTCCCATCAAACATTGCTATTTTGTTATTATAACATGTCAACATTATTCCTAGTTTTTTCAAATGTAAACCTTGAAAATACTAGAAATGATTACTGAACTTTAATATATTTCATGCAATCTGTCACTGACTCTTCTTTGTCCCAATGCCTGTATTATAAATAATCATTTCTAATTCCCACCCAGAATACAAGGTCCTAACTACCTCAATTGAGATTAATTCCATATAATTTTAATGCAACTAGTAGATATTGATCATCTGCTTTGTGAAAGGTAATATGCAAGCTGCTACAGATTATACAAAAGACATACATTATTTGGTCATTTCCATAAGGTTCTTAGTTTCACAGGAATAAAAAAAATATGATATTGCTGGGCACAGTGGCTCACGCCTGTAGTCTCAGCACTTTGGGAGGCCAAAGCGTGTGGATCACTTGAGGTCAGGAGTTGAGATCAGCCTGGCCAACATGGTAAAACCCTGTCTCTGCTAAAAATACAAAAATTGGCCTGGCATGGTAGTGGACACCTATAACCCCAGCTGCTTGGGAGGCTGAGGCAGAAGAATTGCTTGAACCTGAGAGACAGAGGTTGCAGTGAGCCGAGATAGTGTCATTGCACTCCAGCCTGGGCAACAGAGCAAGACTCCATCTCAAAATAAAAGATATCTATTAAATCTATTATTATTAATTAAGTATTAACTAAATATAATCAATTGCCTAAATATATGGGTCAGGTAACAAATGTATGAATGGGGGAAAGTAAGATTCCATTGTTGACTGAATTTAGGGAATGAAATGAAAGACAACACATAGAAAAGCAGAGCTGGGAGCTGAGTGAGAGGATTTTCTGATGACATTATCTCAGTACCTAAATCTAGCTAACCAAGCCACTGAATTCCCCTCTTCCTTTTCTTTATTTTTCTTTAGTTTCTTCTGGCTAACTTCATATTTACATTTTTAAAACAAATTGGCTATTTTATTCTAGCCATCTTTCTTTCCCCTTTGGGGGTATAATTGGGATTTAATTTCAATAATAAAAAAACTTACTTCTCTATGTCTGGTGAGGTTTTAATCTTGCAGTGCTCTGAGATGTTCGCCTCTTCCTCTGTAGTTAACTGTTGGTTCCTGAAGGCTCATTGTCCCCTTGAAGCCCACCTTGACTTCTATCACTGTTTTCTTCCATTTTAAGGCACCTATTACATTTATTTTCTGGGGATTTTCTGTTTAGAACAAAAATACAACATGTAGCTAAGCATGAACTGTTTTCTATCTGTCTTAATTCCTGTCCTTAATGAACATTTTTGTATAGGAAAGTAAATGTTTTGTAGTCGTCTTTCTATTCTTCCAGTGATAAACACAGTGACTGATTAACAGTGCTTAATACATGTTTATTAGAGTAAATTTTGTGGAGAAAGGACTGTTCCCTGGGAAATAAAAACTAAAACAAAAACAAAAACCACTTCATTCCTCCTACAGCTGCCACCAACTACAGTGAAGTCTGATTCATCATGCATATTTAGAAAACAATTTATTTGAGACTTTATGGGTGGCCAAGAATTTTTTTCAAATATTAATATTCTTACATCAGAGATATACTTTAAAATTAACCTTCAAACAGAGAAACTAATTATTGGCTACAAATGTAGATTATTAAAAGCATTTTAACTCAGTTCCAGAGAATTTGTTCTATCATTGGATTCATTAATTTACAGACTTCAAGTCCTTGATTCTAATTTGCCACTAGTAATATTGACTTTTAAAAAAATCATGAATTATGTGTGTTATATTTGCTGTCCTCTATAAACTATAAAGAAATTCTGCTTTAGATCTGGAGAAACACATGTTTAGGTTACTCACTGTTGGCAATTCTATGACAATGGTACCGCTAATGTATGACTATGGAGGCAGAGATCTTATTTGTCTTGTTCATTCTTTTTATCTTTAGTGAGTTTCCAATATAGTTCCCTGAACATGATAGGTTCTCAACAAATATTTGTTGAATAAGTGAACAAATTAATGCGTATATATGTTAAGGAACAACACTTATGTTTATACAAGCTGAATCTTGTACAATATACCATTTTCAGAATGATATTGATATATAGTCACACAAGTAAATTGGCATCGCTATTGCAAAGGATTTCTTTCTTGTTCGATAAGGTAATGCACTAATGCAAATAGAGAAAAATGAGAGGCCAAGGAAACATGAGAACAGCAGGCAGATATTTTATAACACACTTCACATTTTTAAATTACTAAAGAATGTAATTTCATGAGAGATCCTTGTTTCATTACGAAGTTTGTCAATAAACAGAATGATGGCCTGAGTGGTTAGAATATCTAGATTTTGTTGTAGTTCTGCTGTTTACCACCTATGTGACCCTGGGTTATATCGTATCACCTTTCTGGCCCAATTTCCTTATTTATAATAAAAAGGCTGAGTTAATTTTGCTAAGATCTCTTCCAGCTTTAATTCTCTGTATTTGGTATTTACTTCACATATGTTGTATGCCCCAAACTCACTGGCCCACAGTTGGAGGGACTATCCCTGCTGCTACTCAACTTAAATTGGGGAAATAAAATATAACCAGTAGATAGTTTTCATGCAGGAATGCAAGTCCAGTGAGATCAGATCTTCATATTATTTTTAAAAAAGAAGCCAGAAATCTGATTTTTATGTGAATTTTAAACTTTTAAATATTGGCTATGAAGTCAAATAGCTTTAAAATACCGTTCAATCCAAACAAAACATGACAGCAAGTTGGGCTTGGCCCATGGGCTATCAGTTTATGCTTTAAAATGATTTTTCTGCCCTAATCATCTTCAATTTCTACTTTTCTGGTCAGCAAACAATAGTTGCTGTACAATATTTTTCTGCTGCCTTTGTAAAAGATAGATCAAGCCTAACAGAGCTGGGTCACAATATGTGCAGGTTTAGTGTTCTAGGATGACATTGTAGTCGTGACATGAGGAAAATGATATTCTTGAGCAAATTTGACTTCAGATTCTCAAGGCATAATATGGCTAAGTTATTTTATATGCTTATAATCAGAGAATTGTCAAATTATTTAGGAGAAAAAAAGAGATATCTAGGAAGGGTGTCAGAAGTAGTACACCAAAGCAATTCAATAGAAACCTTGGGGTCTATTTCCCATTTTGAATCAATGAGAGAACCTATAAAGGGGACTCTGAGGGAGGAATGTTGTTTCATATCTAACCCAATTCTATTTCTTCTACAAGTTTTCTGCCTGGTGAGGTCATCCCGACTTAATTAACATTTAATTGAATCAGAATGGTGTGGCAGAAAATCACATGGACCTTGGAATCAGACTTGGGTGTGAGTCCCATTTCAGTCACTAACTGGATGACTTGAAAGTTATTAATCTTGTCTGTGCCTCAGATACCTCTTTTACAAAAAGAAATAATACTTCACTCTGAGATTTGTTGAATGGACTAGAAATACCATATATACTGATATGGAGTGTATGATAGATGATAGCCAAACTTACCCTAAACTTACACTTCTTTTTGGAGCCCTTGCTATGTAAAAGTTTCTGTTGTGCCTTATAGAGGAAATAAACATGAACAAAGCATTATTCTTATTCTCAATGACTAAATTCTGTAATTGGGGAAATAAAATATAACCATATATGGCTATCAGTCATGGTAGACTTTAATATACATGAACCAACAGCATGAGAGCACACATGGAGAGAGTTCTGTATTACCGCATTCATGAACACTTTTGTTAACCATCTAGTTGAAAATTGTTTGAGGTTTGGTTATTTCCATAGGAAGAGCCAGGTTGAGAAGAAATACTAGGAATGATTTTCCTGGAGCAAAACACAGCCTGAGGAAATGCATATTTCCCAGAAAGTGTAGGGCATATAGTAAAGATATTGATAGAAAATTATAGAAGAGATAAAAGATTGGAAAGCAAGGTTTTAAAATGGTGGTGGCATTCACAGAGGTATACAATTTCCCCATCCATGGATTTCAATAGGTCAAGGTCATGTAAAAATGTGGTAAAAGCATAAATTGTGAGATCTACCTTCTTTTTTTTTTTTTTTTTTTGAGACGGAGTCTTGCTCTGTCACCCGGGCTGGAGTGCTGTGGCCGGATCTCAGCTCACTGCAAGCTCCGCCTCCCGGGTTCACGCCATTCTCCTGCCTCAGCCTCCCGGGTAGCTGGGACTCCAGGCGCCGCTACCTTGCCCGGCTAGTTTTTTGTAGTTTTTAGTAGAGACGGGATTTCACCGTGTTAGCCAGGATGGTCTCGATCTCCTGACCTCGTGATCCGCCCGCCTCGGCCTCCCAAAGTGCTGGGATTACAGGCTTGAGCCACTGGGCCCGGCCGTGAGATCTACCTTCTAAAAACATCATGAAATTTCAGATAAAGTTCAACAAAGGGCAAATGAAATAAAGGATAGAAGAATGACCTAAAATTTCGCCTCCTGTGAAGAACAGGTACTCTGTCCTTGAAGAGGTAGAGACTGAAGGAGGACTTGGTAGAACATATTGATGGGACTGTAATTTAGAGGAAGGGCCAACTTAGGTGAGAAGTTACAGGAAGGGAAAATAATTAGAAGATCAAAAGTTTTTATCTTAGGGATATGGAGGAAGTCCTATCTCCTTTGGCTTCTACTCTTCTAGCAGAGGTCTAGTATGATTGACTTTCTTTCTTCAGCTCTGAGGACATTTAAATAGGAACATATCATCACACACATAAAAAATAATGCTGCAATTCAAAAGGGTGGTGCTATCTTTTCTTGGGTGGAAGAAAATTAGAAGTATTCTAGTTTCGATTATTGACATGATTCAAGAAGTTGTCACAGGTATAAAAATTGAGCATCAGTTGTGAAAAATGAATATTCTGAAATCAAGAAAGATTTTATAAGAATTTTCAAAAATGAATACTTAAAAGGAGGCAGTGGAAAGTTGATTGAATACTCTAAAAACTGTTTCAGATGTTTGAAACCGAACATTTCTCCAAGAACCAAGGACATTAAAAAATTGGAATTCTTGAGAGACAAAAAAGTAAAAATTAAATACAAATTTAGAAAAAAAATCCACTTGTGAGTGCAAATTTAGAACAAATAATGCACACATAAAATGCAGAGTAGCAGAACAGAAAGAATAAGAAAGAAAGAAAAGAAAATTTTTCTGAACTGACAACTCAAGTCTTTGAGAGGATTCACCAATTATTCAGATAATTTTAACAGAAATATACCAACACCTATTTATAGCTTATTGAGTTTGTATAAATCAAAGATGAAGTAAACTTAAAAGCACAGAAGCTAATTAGGTTAAAAAATACGTAAGATGAGACTGGCATTACAGTTCTCCAAAATACTAAATATAAGAGGAGGGAGAATGAGCAAAAGTGTTTTGAATTTTAAAGAATTGTTATACAACACTATATATATATATCTTATAAGTGTATACTTCCTGAAAAATATTCCTTGCATATACATTCTGAGAAGGCAAGTGAAAATTAAGACAAAATCATGAACTCAAAAGTAAGAGTGCTGGAAGGGAGGCCAAGGCAGGCAGATCACTTGAGCCCAGGAGTTTGAGACCAGCCTGGGCAACATAATGAGACCCTCTCTCTACAAAAATACAAAAATTAGCCACGTATGGTGTTGTGCACCTATAGGCCCACCTACTTGGGAGACTGAGGTGGGAGAATCACCTGACCCCAAGAAGTCATGGTTGCAGTGAGCTGTGATCACACCTCTGCACTTCAGCCTGGGTATCTGATTGAGACCTTGTCTCAAAAAAAAAAAAAAAAAAAAAGTATTGAGCTATAAAACTAGCAATAATTTGGGGATGATAAAACATTTTGCATATAAAAATATTCTTTAAAATAGAAGTTACAGTCTAAAAGTGATAGTAATTGGCTTTAAAAACTCAACTGAGATTATGTCATAAAAACTGGGAAATTGATGAAGAAATGAAAGAGTGATAAAACAAAATCATGTCATGTAATACAGTGAGGACATAAGTGGATACTTTTCATTCTCGATTCTAATAACTAGAGAAACTCGTTTCTAATATCTTTTTTAAGATAGAAGTTAATTAGTTCATCATTGCTAGAAAGAAAACATTATGTAAGCCTGCCAAATCACTAGAGAAAAAAGAGAGAAATGATAACCTCAGATAAATCCTATGATATAGTATTAAAATTAGGAGTAATTTTATATACTAAAATGTCAACAATGGTGAATTATATGTTATCTTTTTTTTTCCATGTTAAAATGTTTATTTTCATTTTTATACAGTTTTAAATTAAGCTATGCCTTCAATCTTCCAATGATGAATATATTTCAAAAAAGAAATTGTTAGTGTCATCTTTATATTATATATTAGTGAACGAGAATTTTCAAGTCTAATAGCTCTTTTAGAAAAGATATATAATTGTCCCATGAATAGTTACATTTTGGGAAAGAAGAGAGGAAAGAAAGAAAGAGAGAGACAGAGAGAAAGAAAGAAAAAGAAAGAAAGAAGGAAAGAAAGAAAGAGAAAATGAAAGTGAGAAGGAAATAGAGAAGCAGAGAGCTCTATGTTATCTAAGTGTGAAATACATTGACTTGTTTACCTATGTAGTCTTGTTTGTACCTTACGTTTTACAATAAATACAGATTATTAGATAATAAAAACAGAAAATTTATTTTTGAGTCAGTGTGGCAAATGATACAGAACAAGCAAAACTTATTTTTAAATGCAGAAAAATGCTACTGTGATATACTATCAAATGAAAGAAACCAGGACATTTCCACTTTTGTAAATAAGGACACATGTACATAGAACAAAATATCTCTGAATGGAGAAAATAGGGAAGAGATTTTTATCATTTGTCATAATTTTCTGCAGAAATTTCCTATAATTACCTGGGGTTATTTAAAAAATAACAATAACAATAAAAAAAACAGTCAAACAAAAAATGTCGTAGAGAGGGTTTGGCTGGGGCTGCAGTGGTGAAGGACTTGAATACCAGGGTAAGGGTTTTGGGTGCATTCTTTAGTCAATGGGGAGCCACTGAAGCCTTTAAGATTAAGACAGAAGTATTGTTATTGTTTAGGTTGGGCTCAAGTGGAAAATTGACTGGAATTTATTGTAATTGTCTAGACAGGAAGTAATAAGGGCCAGGACTACATTCTGCAGAAGGGATAGGAAAGAGAAGAGATATTTGATCAGAGAATGGAACAATCAAAGGGATTGGTGGCAGTATTCAATGACAAAGAGTACAGGAAAGAGAGAAGCCAAAGTATACGCAATCGAAGTTATTGAAGTAAATTGGTACTAATAGCAAGGGTGGATAGTGAAGGGAAGCAAGAAGAGGGGAAAGTTTAGAAAAAAGGATGATGAATTTGATTTTAAATATATTTCTGATGCTGAAGAGATATCACACTTTTGGGATTTTTATGAGATAATGGGTGCAAATCATATCTTACGTTTTAATAAACTGCAACTAGAAAGTCTGCTTGAGGACCTGTAATGGTCTCATTGAATCATCCTTCCCTTCGTTGACAGCACATGGGCAAACAAAACAGAGAGTGCCCAGTCCTCTATGGCCAGTGACCCACACCATGCTTGCTTCCTTCCCTGCCAAGAGATTGGAAACATAGCTCTAATTCCAATGCCAAAGATCCCACCCAGGTCCAAGAGTCCCTAGGTGATTTTTGACGTTTCCAGCCAGAACTGCTTTTAGACCTTAGCAACTAAGTTCCCTTCTCTGGGCTTGGAACTTTAGAGGGTTAGCCTTTCCCATAGGGTGTAAGGAGTTTGTAGAGCTCCCATCTCCTAGAACTGCCCCACTTCTACAGGGCTCTAGGAAGCTGAGATGCTGAAGCCAGTTCTCAAGGCTTGCTCAGCCCTCTTCCCCAGTTGATCTTCCCAGGAATGGGCTGTGCTGTTGCTGTGTTTTTCTTGACCCAAGTGATGGTTAAGAGGTGACTGTTTGGGAGGAGAAATATGGGTTTAGATAGGGTTCAGTGTCCACTTCATTGACCTAAGGCTCTTTGTGGTGAAAGATGACAGTGTGGGAAAAGAAGGTGGGTGGACCACAATATGAAGTTTTCTTTATACTCTGGCCATGAATCATGCAGTCCACAGGGGCCATTCAACCCTGTGTAGAGAGCAAGCTGAGGCAACAAGCAGAGCAATTAAAGGTGAATTAAAGTCGAGGAATATCTTAATATTTTGGTTACTGGTCCTAGTATGCTGAACATACTGACGGGTAAGGGAAAAATTAGGCACAGATTTTTAACAAGGCTTTCTCCCAAACCACAATTTGAGGCCCATTTGAGGAATCTTCCTATCCCTTTGTGACTCACAGTAGACTCTAATCACCATTTCCTTTAGTAGCCTGTGATGGGAAACACCAAGAAAAGGGAGGAGATACATCACACTTTGGCATTCCCTGGTTTTCTGCTTTATTGGTGTGGTTCTTAAATGAAGAAGACCACTATCCACAAGCTCCTCTTAAACCATGCTTTTTTCCACATCCTTGGCACCACTCATAGGCCCAGAATGGCTCTCAAAGGATAGATTTAACCAGTTAGGTGACTTTTGTACCTCTGCCTCTGCACAGAGCCCTTCTGCCTTCTTTTATCATGTGACCCTACATATAATGGCTATAGCTGATTGGATCAAAGGGGAGGTACATGCACCAATATTTCCAGGCACTAGAGCAGGGGTGTCCAATCTTTTGGCTTCTGTGGGCCATGTTGGAATAAGAAGAATTGTCTTGGGCCACACATAAAATATATTAACACTAACAATCGCAATGAGCCAAAAAAAATTGCCAAAAAACAAAACTTTTAAAAAAGTTTACGAATTTGTGTCTGGCTTCATTCAAAGTCATCCTGGGCTGCATGTGGCTCACAGGCCATGGATTAGATCAGCTTGCACTAGAGTAGTGATGGTGCATTGTCTAAAATGCCATATGGGACCATATGTGGCCAAAGGAGGTCAATCAAGATACCAAGGTGATGGGAGAGGCAAAGATGCACATGGCCATGGTGCCCAAGAGAAACAAAAAGATTGCCCTACTCCTGGACTTTCCAGTTCCCATTCTTGTCCTTGTGTGGCTCTTCTCTTCTTTGTCTTCTCTCAACTGTCAGTGAAATTTTCTTTGTTTTCTTACAGTATAAATATTTTGCATAAGCTTGTTAGGTCTCTATTCCTTGTAACAATCACAAAGACACTCGGGTCAGGTTACACTTGGGAGAACTTAATCTTTTATCTTTAAGATTCAATGATTGACTACTAGATTTGCATCATGTTGACCTTTTATCTCTCATGAGAGTTTATACATATTGCCAAGGCCACTCAGACAACATATGGCAGATTTGGGTGAGGAACGTTGGCTTGGTTTTCTTTCAGCAGCTATCCTCATACTAAGCTCTGTTCAGCAAGTCAGTGCCTACCTCCTAAATACTGATGAATAAGATCAACAATAACTTATCAAACATATCCACAAATCCCTCGATACAAGGTTCAAATTCAAATTTTCCCAGTTAACTAATTTTTTCTCTCCTTTCTTTTACAGTCAGTCCTTCTAGCTCATTGTAGATCCTATGCTGAATTCAGAGGACAGTGAACAAGATTCTGTATGCATCCTTTCAACTCTTCTGATTACATATCACTCGAATAGCTTCATGGGAAGGTGAGATAATAAAATTTACATTATACTCAACCCAGTAATTTGGAAAAAACTATTAAAACATTTAAACAGTGCATCACAGCTGTCCCACTGACCTAGGGTCTCAAAATTTAAGTTGTTCTTCTCTGTGGAAATAGTCACAGGAGATGAGAGGCATGAAGCTCTCTCTTTTATCCAGTACTTGCACCTCTGTGGCTCTGATATCTAGGGACTTCTAAGCTGGACTACCTGAATTGCCCAGGAGAAATTCTCTGCATATCAGCCGTAGATTCCATGTAGTTCACTGTGGAATTGTACTTAGCACAGTACATGGTTGGCAGGCTGACTCCAATCTGCTTCCCATATAATTTTGGCTCATGTGCCCAGATGTTGCATTATATTAAATATTTAAGCCCTCATAGCATCTATGTAGGTGAAAGAGAAAGGAACTCAATCTGTTGCTTTAAGTTTTATGCCACAGTTCAGTTGGCAAAATACTTTCCCACCCATAACCTTACTTGCCCTCAGAAAGCTCTATGAAGTAGACATAGTTATCTTCATTTTATAGTTGAGCACAGAAGACTCAGACAGGTCAATGGCTTTGATAAATGGCAGAGCTAGAACCTGATCTCCAAGTCTAGTATTTTTGCTACCATTCATTCCTTCATTCATTCACTCAACAAACATTTCTTGACTACCTATGTGGATCGGATATTATGCTGAAAACCAGGCACACTGAAGTGAACTTCTTTATCCATCTTGAGAGATCAGAGAATGCTTCCCAATAGGAGTGGTGTCCAAGCTGAGAAGCGAAGAAGTGATAAATGTTATTCAAGCAAAGTGGGAGGTCTGGGAGTATTCCATGCAGACTACATTTTTATCTTTAAACTATTCCAATGGATCTGAAAAATAGGAATGAGACAAGGAAGCTAAGGATTAAAGTTCCACAGTTGTGCAATCTCATATTTAAAAGATGAGGATTGCAATAACTAGACTTCCATTTTTTCTTTAGAAATTATATTGAATGTCTTGTCATTACCTTCTCAAGACCAAAGAAAGTCTGATACTTTTCAAAATGGCTTTTTGTTTGTTTTCACTAACTTAGTGATGATTGTTTGGCAACCTGGTTTGTTTTTATAATCTCAATGATAATTGAAGATGGAGTCTTAACTGTGTCCCTTTCACAAGAACCCTGAGGCTGTCTCCTCTTTTGAGGTCACTGCTTACAAAAGCTGGAACCTACTTTATAAAAAGCCAAATGGTATGGGTTGTTCACACAGCACCCCTTAGAAAGGGGGATGCCGAATGCTGGAGCAAGGGCTGTTCCTGATATCTCACGGGGTGTTGACACAGAAGGCAAATGCCTCCAGCTATCTAAACAAGTCCTGACTTTTTCTACACACAGAACATCTCTAGACATGACAGAGAACAACAAAACTGCAGGCAGGATCCAAAGGACACCCTGGTTTGGATGTGTTAGAAGGTTCACTTGACTTGTTAGTTTTTAGGTTGGCAGTTATCAGGAAATAGGAAAGGGCATATAATCCTTGTGAAATAATTAAGTCTTAGGAGCACAGTTTCATCAACTTCCTAATGAATCCCATATTCTGTTGGCTTTGAGGAGAGTCAACACCCAAACAATGTAATAAACATTGCATTTCAAAGCAGGAAAGTATTCGCAGGCGGGGGATGAGGAGATACTTTACAACAGAATCCTGGGAACATCACTAGAAAGAAAGAAAGTTGGGGAACAATGCCAGAATGGGAGACAAGGCTGACCCAGATAGAAGGACAGGTAACACGCACAAGGAGAGGTAAACCCAGAGCACTTAGGCAGGAGAATGAAGGACAGAGTTAAAACGTTGTCTTCGATTGTCATTGATATAGTTATTTCTAGATGAATACATTGGCAATAGATGGATTGGCAGTTAATCAGGTGAAATCACACTCCAAGCTTCATCATTATGGACTATCTGAAGAATAAGAATGAGGGGTGTGGAGAGATTCCTGTGCTGATTAAGTGGCTTAGAAAGCTTTATGTAAGGATGAATGTAGAAACTTATAAAGGAATAAATAAAGGCATGAGAAGACATTTTCATATGATAATTACAGCATTATTATTATTAAAATTCATAAGACTCAGTTCTTACTTTGGAGGAGTTCACAGCTTAGAAGGGGAGACATGTAAATTAAAGGAACCTGATGGTTTAATTTAGAGTGCTCTGGTAGAAATTTGTAGTAGCAAAACAATACAAAAGGCAGTAACTATCTCCACCTGAGGGAGTTAGGGAACGCTTCCTGGTAGAGGAGACATATGATCTGGGTCTTGATGGATGAATAAGAGTTTGCCAGAATGAACAAGAAGGAAGCATATTCTGATAGTAAGGGAATTACCTCTTCTCTCGCATACCTTTTTCCACTAACTCCTGTTAAAAACAAATATGTCATTTGAGAACGTTCACCCTTGTCATTGTCAAGGGTAAATTGATACATCAGAAATAAGAGTCCTGAGAACAGAGAACAGTGTAGTCCAATAGAAATATAATGTGAGCCCCAAATGCAAGCCACAAATATAATTTTAAAATTTATAGTAACCACATTTTAAAAAAAAGGAAAGAAAAACAGTTGAAATTAATTTTAATAATATATTTTATTTAACCTAATATATCAAAAATATTTTCATTTCAACATGTAATCAGTATAAAAACATTTTGGTGTGATATTTTACATTCTTATACCAAATCTTTGAAATCTGTTACATATTTTACATTTACAGCACATTCCACTTCAGGCTAGCAACATTCCAGGTGCTCAACAGGCACATGTGGCTAGTGGCTACCGGATTGGAAAGCTTCGAAAACCAGCTTGTTATTTTAGGGTAGTGGGAATGGGGACAGGCTAGGATACCCTGTGGGAGGGAAAACCTAGAATTGGTATACAGGGGAGGCCAGGGACAGGCCAGGGGCAGGACAGGGACTGAGGGTGCTTACTAAGGGCCTAGATGATGAGTTTTGCTTATCCAAAGTTGGCCAGCAAGGTCAGTGCTGGTGTCTGCTGTTCCACCCACAGAAAGTATGTCCAAGTCAAGTTTTCCTGGGAAAATTCTTATTTTGCTTTTTAAAAATTATTTTATTTAAAAAGCCCACAGGCTACTCTTCTCAGCACCTAATAATGTCTTTCCCAGCTCTCTTAGGAAACAAGGCCCTGAAATTTCCCTCACGTATTAGCCCCAGTGGACACTGTCTCTATTCCATAGAAACGTTGCCCAGAAATGAGCTCATAGACCTTCTCATCATGGCCAGAGGCAAGCAGTACTGTCTGGGACACCAGGAGCAGAGGTCAGAGGCGAGCTCAACTTTCCTGAAATAATGCGCTGATATTTCCACTGCAAAAGATCTGTCATAGATGGTGCCTAAAACTGACTCAGCTCTGCCCGGGGCATAAGAGAGAATGGGGTTTTTGAAATTCCTTAATCTCATGGTCCAGAATGTCCAAGGAAGTCAGTCGTTGTGGACTACCCCTCCTGTGTCTCGGCCTCCTGCTCCTCACTGACTCCCTGGGTTCTACCCAGACTTCTGGCCCTCATGCTCCACCAATACTTAAAATAAAGCAGTAGGCAGAATGTCACTGCACTTGACCTGGTCATTTTCTTTTAAGGAAAACTCCCTTTCCACAAGTTCAGAGAGATCTACCCAACACTTGGCTGTAGCTGCTGGATAGGTGACTGAGACAATAGAGATCAAGAGAAATCACTCAGTAAAGGAAATGCTATTCGGTCTGAGTCCTGTGCTAGCCCTTACTGCTTTTGAATATTGCCTGTGTTGTGCATGGATACCAAAGGGTTATTTGAAGGAATAAGCCATTTATCTTCATCGTTTTTGGCAGTGCATAACTCAAGATCTCTGTGAAACTTACTGGAAATGATTAAAACACAGATATACTCTCCAGGAAGATGGCATGTGCTTTTTGATGGAAAGCCAAGGCAGGTCAGAATGGATGTGCCAAATAATTTCTGTTTTGATTTTATCATCATCATCATCATCATCATCATCATCATCATCATCATCATCATCATCATTATCACTATCATCATCATCATCACTATTATCATTATAATCTCCACTTTTTCTTCTTTCTTGAGTTTTATATATTTTATTTAAGCAAGGAGAATGTTTTTACGCTTAAAGGCTTTTAGGCAACCTAGTCCACCAGAAGACAATGTCTCTCTCTCTTTGTGTGTGTGTGTGCATGCAGCTATGCAAGTTTAGTCTTTGAGTGCAGGTAAATAAATAAGACATGCCATTACTAAAATCATTATTGCCTGGGTCATTACCCATAATACCATCTGCTAGTATTTTATCAAGCCTCCTTCTATTAAAGGGCCATTAAATTACTTCTTGTAGAAGGCTTATAAATCAGCCCATATGACAGATAAATAGCTCACCAAGTAACTTTGTTTTAATTGTCTCTGCCACCCTCCAGTGTCACTCAATTTATTAATTGGTAGCACCTTAATGAAAGATTTCCAAAACCTGATCTGGTCAATAGATTTAGGGAAAGAAGTAGGACTGCAACACTGGAATAAGGGCTAATTCCATATGGTTCTATTTCTACGGAGCAATTCATAGCATGATTTAAAATGTGTATCTCCCTCTGGTGGAAAATGATTTGTCTATAAATTTGAAAAAGTAAACAGAAGTGGAGAGAATTTTGAATTTACATTTGTTTATGAGATTTTGCTTACAGACTCTCACTTGAAATCCATGTAAACACATTTTTTTTTTTTCCTCGAGGGTAAGGGACTTGTGTTGTTTTGGGCATGTATCAATGTATATTATATATTTGTGTTTTGGTCCTTTTTTTGCTTTTTTGAGAAGGAGTCTCACTCTGTCGCACAGGCTGGAGTACAGTGGTGCAATCTCAGCTCACTGCAACCCCTGTCTTCTGGGTTCAAGTGATTCTCTGCCTCAGCTGCCCAAATAGCTGAGATTACAGGAGCCCCCCACTACACCTAGTTAATTCTTGTATTTTTAGTTGAGACAATCTTGGTCAGGATGGTCTTGAACTCCTGACCCCACAATCCACCCACCTCGGCCTCCCAAAGTGCCAGGATTACAGGCATGACCTACCATGCCCGGCTGGTCCTCTTTTTTTTTTTTTTTTTCCCCCGGTCTTCCCCTGTGCCCTCCATTTGGTATGAGTCCTGTGCTAGTTTTTACCGCTTGTGAGAGTTGCCTGTGCTGTGTGTGGATGCCTTGCCAGTAGTTTGGGCTGCTCTAGCTACGGGACCAGCCTAGGGGTTGAGTTCTGTATTGCTGGAGCTAGATAGTTGTACAGGTGTTGCGATTCAAGACAAGAAGATGCTGAGGCCAGGGGAGCTGGCACAAAAATAGTAATAGAGCCAAGGACCAAATTTCAAGTGAGAATGAAAATAAAAACTAAATCTGAAGGGCCAAAGGTGGAAACCAATATTGAGAGTGTAGAGTTTACAATTTGGAACTAGGCAGATGATATCAAGCCACCCTACCAGTAAATGCAGGATTTGGAAAATAAACTTTTGTTTAATATGGCTCCAAAGCTCTTTGTATAACACCATGCTCCCTCCTCGTCTATTAATAACTGCATCTTAGACTTTTTTCAAGTCATTGAACCTCGTGTTTCACAGGTGAAAACACAATCTCACAGGATGGTTATACTTGTGAAGAAGTGCTGAAAGCATGGAGCAGATGTTAATCATTATCATCAGATAATTAGTCACTCCTCAGGAATACTCAGACCTGAACTAAAAAAAAAAAAAAAAAGAAAAAAATAGGAAAAGAAAAAAAAAGGCTGTTTCTCTGCATGGTCTACATAGCCATATGAACAGATAAAAATTTGGGATATTAGTGAGTTACTTCATTGTCATATTACTAAATTTGGATGGAATGTTTTTCATGGAATCAAATTGTTAATTGATTGAATCGACTGGTTGGTAATTAAATCAAAGCAGCTGAACCAACTCTGTATAGACACATCAGAAACATTCCTTTCTGATGATCCTGGTTCCTCCAGGGTTTTAGGACTAGCAGTCGGGAAAATATTGAAAATCGAGTTTGCTTTGGCTCTCTATGGGTGGGCAATTGATATGTCATGAAGTACACAGAACAGGCTGCAATGGGTCTACTGATTGGGCAGCTTCTGTGATTTGCTTATCTTCTGTGGTTGCAATAAAGAAAACATAAAAATCCACTGGTGATGACAGGGTTCAATATGTAAACGCAGTTGATACATTTATTCTACTAGTAGGTGCAGACTAAATTTTTCTTCCCATGAAAAATTAGTATAATTTCTTCTTAGAGATATTGAGAATTGTGTAACTTGTTTTTGCTTGAATTTCCAGGACACTCTGAGAAAAATTATGGCTAACATAAACTAATTATGTTATATATCCATGCTGACATACTTATATATTTATATTCCTGTTTCCTTAATGCTTATTTTTATTTGTATTTTTTCTTAATTTAGTTTTTAAAAATATTATATTAAAAATTATTCACTAAAAGCTTACTCGAGCACTATGTGATAGACATTTAAACAAATTATATAATAAAATTATAAAATTTTACAATAGTCAAACTGTGCACATAAGACCTTAGTACATCTACACAAAAAATAGAATATTTCAGCCAGGTAGTGTTTTATTTTGTCAGCTGGATTTTAGAAACATCAAAATAAAAATAATTTTTTCCCCTTTCCTCTCTGGTTAACAGAATCCCACTTGTCCTTCATGACCCAGCTCAAGTTCTGCTTTCTTCATGAAGTCTTCTTGGCTGTTCTAACCAAATGACTCTCTTTTTGGAATTTCCATAGCACTTTGAGCTCACAGTGCACAGTTTAGAATTTTGTTATGCTGCCCTGGATTTTTCCTTCATTGTTTCTGCTCTAGCTATGCTGGCCTGCTTCTTATCCCTTGTCTCTGCCTGCTGCTTTCCCAACTGTGACTGTTTTTGCTGCTTCCGCCTGTCTGAAGTGGTCTCTCCTATGCTCTTATCAGATTCTATCCACTTACCAGGGCATGGTCAAATAATATTGCCCTATGAAGCCTGCACAGCTCAGTTCAGCCAGCAACATCCCTACATTCATAGTGCCTACCATCCATGTTATGGAAACAATTCTCATAGATATTTTTGGGTGTCTTCCATTGGGTTCTTATAAAGCAATGTTTTAATTATTTAAATTATAAGTTTAGCTTGAGAAACTATGGGAAATATATGGTTATTGCTAAAAGAATATTCACATTTATTCTTACATCCTATGACAGTGGTTCTCCAAATTAGTGCATGTCAAAATCACCTCTGGCATTAAATAAATACAGAGACACAGCCCTAACCTCAACTGATGACTGATTATCTTTAGGGTTTTTGCCTTGGCATTCATGTTTTAAATAAGCTCCTTATTTTGATGCATGGACTAATATAATAACCACTGGTGTATAAAGAGAGTTGTGGAGAATAACTTGGAAGAGTTTATAAAACCTCTGAGTACATAAGTTTAGATTTTGATAGAAAGTAATAAAGAAATCCCATCACCCCATAAGACAGAATTGCATGTCAGTGGTTAGAGAAAAAGTTTAATCCTTAAAAAAAATGACAGCCTGTCTCTACTTAAAATACAAAAAATTAGCCGGATGTGGTCGTGGGCACCTGTAGTCTCAGCAACACGGGAGGCTGAGGCAGCAGAATGGCATGAACCCAGGAGACGGAGCTTGCAGTGAGCAGAGATCGTGCCACTGCACTCCAGTCTGGGTGACAGAGCGAGACTCCATCTCAAAAAAAAAAAATAATAATAATAATCCTTAATATTATGCTGGATATTATGACACTTTTCATTGTATGTTTAGCATCTCTTATGTCTCTCACCTTATGTTTTGAGTCTCTGTTCTTATTTTTTACAACAAAAAAGAACAATGAAATCTATACTGCAATTACTTAAGTGTTTACCTGAGGAATTTAGTACTTGACCTTGGTCAAATCTATATTATTATACCTAAGACATGTACTAGTCTGTACCCTTGGTTGCAAGTGACGATATACCAAATCAAATGAGTTTAAGCAAACAATAAGAATCTTTGAAATGCGAGTTCATGAGCTATGGTAAAGACAGGTTGGCTGTTCATCAGACCATTGCTCCTCTCTTCTGGGTACTCATCTGTGCTCTTTTCCCAGCCTCCCTGCAATTGGGCATGGCAATATGGCCAAATTCCACCAGTGGAATGTGGGCAGAAGTGATATATATGTACCACTAGCTGGCTCATGAATCCCTCCTATGTGCAATAACCCATTTTATTTTACCATTTGGCCCCTGAATAGAGAAGGCTCCAAACACCAAAATGAAATGGAGCCACGGGCTGGAAGAAACCTGAGTCACTGAGTGACTGCTCAAAGAAAAGCCACCTAAAAAAGTATGGACTGCATGAGTAGAATATACTATGTGATATACTTTAGTGTATACAAATAAATATACTATGTGACGCCACAAATATTTTGGGACAATATTAACCACTGAATGCACTGGGGTATCTCACATAACATAGAGAAAAAAACAACATCCAAACTATGAGAAGGGTTGTTAACGCAACTAGGCTTCTTCAGAAACAACTGGAACCACATTAAAATGTCTTTACAAATCTGTCCTTGTTTCTAGAGCTCTATTAAACCATTTTCTCCTAATCAGTAGAGAAAATGAGAGGTCATTGGCATAATTTTCACTCAGGAGAGAGATATACTGGGATTTAGATACAAGTAGGAAAGAACAGAGACAATTGTGACCCGAGAGGCTTTGGATAAGACCTAAGGGGTTCATGCTGAGATTTGAGATTGGGTGCATTATCTGCTGGTGCTTGAGTTAAGGAAGGTCTTCCTACCTTTTTTGAGGGGAAAAGATGATAAGTCCCTGTTAATACTTTAACAGAGCTTAGGATCCTCTGCCTTGAGTCCACTAAAAACACAGACTTTTACGGTGACTTTTAGCCATCCCAAACAAAAGGATGTGTATTTTGCACTTATAAATTATTCATTTTTTATTATGCTTACCTGATCTACCATACAGAATATTAGGTGCCTGTGATCGTTCTATGATACTTATTTTTGACTCTACTGTCTAATTTCAATAAATGCCTAATATGTTTTATCATCGATGGATTATTTTGTCACTTCTCCCTCTAACCCAGTTTTGTTTGAATGTATAAATTCAGCCTAAAATTTTTATCAAATTACTAAAAGAAAGCACATCATTGTTTTAGAGCGTGTCTAAATTAGAAACGCCTCTCTCTTCCAGACTAGGCTGTACTTTGCTTATTTGGATTGTATTAAGATAAGAATTTTAGAATATTGATAATCATATACTGATCAAAGAGACCAAAATATTTCTCACTCTTTGTGGAATACTTTACAATGCCAAGGAATACTGGAATATTACCGGCTCTGCTTTTAGCTCTTCCTTGAAGGTAGGACCCTTTGATAAGACAAACGATTTCTCTTCACTAGAACCTCAAAATGGAATAAAAACAATAGCAAATGAATTGTGCTGTATTACAAATGAACCACATCGCCACAATACAGGGTGGGGAAGAAAAGATCTAACCTACATGTCATCTTGGAAAACATTATTTCAACCGTATCCTGAAAGATTAAAGATTAAAAAAATAAAAATTATGCACAAGTACTGTGCTCTAGTTAGTAAATTTGTTTTTCAGAGAGGTATGGATTAGCAATTCTCAAACTTTGTTGTTTATATTCCGATACTGAATAGATAAGTAAATTTACTATAAATAATGAAAGCTTAGTTTCTCATTGTTAGAGAAAGAGCTTACAAATAAGTAATAGGGACTATTACTAAAGGGAACCGCATGCTGTTAGGTGGAATCAGAAGTATCGGTATGAACTCATGGTTTTGAATGATGTGGAAATAGATATAGGTGTGTATGTGTGCGTGCGTTGGTATACATACATGTATTTTTTAACTCTGCTGCTAAGAGAGCCTGGAAATAATGATATCCCAGTTACAAAAGAACACCCATCCCTGAGATATTGGTTTCTAAACACCATTCACCAGTTAAAGGACCTAGACTCCTCAGAGAAATGTCTGACTCCAAGAAGGGGTCAGGAAAGTATGAGATGAGCCTAGAAACATTTAATGATGCCAGAAAGTAAGGAAGCGCTCAAAAAAATGATGGAAGCATGTCAAGAAGCTGACTGGAGGAAGTTCCCAAATAACACATCTGAGTCCATCCGTGTAATAAAACAGATAATGATGGTAATGGCTTAAAACACAGAGAATAAATAAATATCCACGAGTCCACATAGATGTAAATAATTAAAGAAGTGATGGAAAAGAGATAGCTCTTTAAGTTGAATTTCAATTTGTAAATGAGGAAGGAGTGGTGAAAACAGATGCCAGAAAACTTTTACAGCTAAGAGGAGCCTATGGAGACATGACAACCAAATGTAATGTAGTATCCTGGGTGAGATTCTGGAATAGAAAAGGACCTTAAGTAGAACTAAAGAAACTGTGAACTGTAGTTAATAATAATGTGTCAATATTGGTTCATTAATTGTAACAAATATATCCTTAATATAAGACTTTAACAACAGAAAGAACTAGTTGTGGGGTATATATGTATTTTAAAACTATTCTCAAAAATAGTCAATTAAAAATTTTAAAAGTCACTGTTCGGCAAATACCATAGTAATAATTGTTGCAGTCAATTATCATCAATGGATATTAAAATTAGGGGCAAAAATACTTGTGTAGTTTAAAGTATCTCAGCATAAAATGCTTATTAATTACAAAGAGGAAGTGAGTAACTACAGTGGAGAAACCTGGCAAACATCACCTTAATCAAATGATCACCTTAACCATTTCCACAGCAATGAAACATAGCAGCATCCTGTGCCTCCCACTGCGATGCAACGTCCCCATAGGCAATGATTCTCCGGTTTTAATATTTATATGAAGCACCTAGGGATCTTGTTAAAAATGGAGATTCTGACTAAGGAGCGTTGGGGTCTGAGATTCTGAATTTCTAATAAGATCCCTGTGGATTAGATGCTGCTGTCAAGTGGACCACAATTTGTGAATCAAGGCCTATAGGAAAACCTTGCAACTTTTCAGCAAAGAGGGAGGAGGCATGGCAGAAGATATTTACATCCCTTTTATGACCTTCCTCCAGTTTTTTCTTTACTTTACTTGGGATACTAAGGGATGCCTTTTTTTTTTTTTTCCTCTAGTGCATTTTTAGCATCATAAATACCCAAAGCTCAAGGTAGATATATAGCCCATCTGTTTTGGAAGAGGCAAGAGATCTTCGCACACTTTACTTAGCAGCAATAGGTGATGGTCTACGACTGTTGATAGCATCTGATGCCTTTGATTAGGAAACATTGTTGGACTGTGGTGTGGTATGGGTAGGGCATATTGAGTGCCATTTAAGGAATTATCCTGAAGCTCTATTACAATTATCATGAAAGATCAAGCACACATTAGCACCAAAGCCAAAGAGACACTTTCCAGCAGTATGGAACAGCACATCAAGGAAGAGACAGGTATCACTGCACATGGATTCAGATGGAATTCTATATCTTCATGGAATTCTGTGCTCGATGGTTGTCTGGAGTTCTCAGTAACCAGATAGGTTGTTTCTGTCCTGGCCAGTGTTCCCAACCTTTCAACTTCAGGGATAGCAGCTGCCTAATGTTGTAGAACTAAAGGATCCTCTTCAGCAGGACAATTTGAAAACAACACTTGAGCCATTTTGTTCTTGGCCTTAGTTGCTGGACTGAAAAGGTCCTCGGTTGCAAGAAGACACAAATGGCCTTGTTGCCTGGTGTGATTACATTTTATATTTTAAAGTCATATAGGAATTAATGAGAGCTGAGCTAACTTCATCTAAGAAAATGAAATTGGGGTGGGAGAATGCCAGGCGTCAAGACTTTGGTCAGCCCTTGAAGAGGTTCTCTCTAAGCCAACTGCTGGCACCAAGTCGAAAGTAACCAGAGGTAGTTTATTTTATTTATTATTTATTATTTTGTCCCAGGACATTTTTTCTGGCTTCACATAAAAGTCTCTACTTCCATTCCTTTTGCTCTCCGCAGGCTTTCCCAGTTTCTACCCTGTTCTGTCATGGTTGAATCAACGATGATTTGGAAAATCTGCCTCATTTTTCAAATTCATCTCCATCTTCTGAATTCCCTCCAATGTTGCCTCTCCAGTTGGCTTACCTGGGTTTGTGTCTTGCGTCCCTCAGACAAGCAATTATTCACCTTTTCACATAATCTAAGAGATTCTTTACATGCACTTCACTGGAACCTCTTCAGGCAGGTGATGCCTTCCAGATTCCATGTGATAGTCATCTCTAACCTAGAATTCTATTTTAAGTCGAACTTCCCATTATGTGTGAAAGCGGAATAAAAATTTTTTTAAAGCATGCAAGTTTTCAAAAATGTCAGTTCTCAAAAAGTGAATTTTTTTTTTTTTTTATAAAGGATGTACTGAAAAGGTGCTGAAGATGTGATGCAACACAGGAAGAAATAAACACAAAAATACAAATATCTAGGATCTAGGAAACATGGAAATCAACACAGGAGAGGACTGAAAAAAAAAAGGCAAAGATGATGCTGAGGGGGGAATCTCAGGATGGCAGCTATGAAGCAGACCCCAAGAGCAATGGTCCAGATGAAAATGAGAGGGTAGAGGGCCTGATGAGTAATTGAGTTGAACTCTATTGGAGTTTGGAAGGAGGTAAAATACGTGTGGGGGAAGGGAAAGCATGTAAAAAGCTCAACCCTTATCTTCCACTTAATACCATGGGAAAGGTTAAGAAAAAATTACTGTGTAGCGTTTACACATGCAGAAGCTAGTAGTGGCAAGGAATACAGGAGTTGAAGTGTTTGCCTCTGAGGATGAGGTTAGGGGTGGAAAGGAACACAGAGATGGCTGCCTTTTTTGAAAACCTTGGAAAACTATCTGACATTTATCTAAATTTATACATATATAAATATATACATGAAATATATTACATGTATAAAAATATATTTTCATATATATAAATGTCAGTTTTCCATTATATATGTGTTTATAAATACACACATATATAAACACACACACATATATAAATACGTATATGTGTGTATATATATACACACATATATATGTGTATATATATTTAAAATGTTCATTGTTTTTATTTTCAAAAAGGTTGATGGGACTGGGTGCAGTGGCTCATGCCTGTAAATCCAGCAGTTTGGGAGGTTGAGGAGGGCAAATCACCAGGTCAAGAGTTCGAGACCAGTCTGGCCACCATGGTGAAACCCTGCCTCTACTAGAAATACAAAAAATTAGCCAGGTGTGGTGGCACATGCCTGTAGTCCCAGCTACTGAGAGTTGTTTGAACCTGTGAGGCAGAGGTTGTAATGAGCTGAGATTGCGCCACTGCACTCCAGCCTGGGTGACAGTGTGAGACTCCATCTCAAAAAAAAAAAAGGTTGATGGAGCAATTTACTTTAAGGGATAAGTAACCCTGATAATGGTCTTAGAAGTCAGGTGACTAAAGTAACTCAATTCAAAAACCACTTATTAAGTATGTGCTGTGTGTCAGATGCTATGGAGACAAAGGTAAATAACATTCAAAGGTAAAGAGCATAACATTTCTGCCCTCAGGGGCTTCACAATTTAGGCCAAATTAGACATACATGCAAATACTACGATATAGAATATGATAGCAAATACTGGAAATAATACTCTGGGGAGAATGGAGGAAGGAGCAATGGTGTTAGAGTAACTGGATTAGGGAAGGATGCAGGGAGAGTTAATGTCATTGCCCAATACCCAGTATGAGCTGGTTTGTTTTCTAGCTCTTATTCCTCACTCTTTTGTTGTTGTTTGAGCATAATGTAAATGACAAGGAACCTCTTTCTGACCTCTACAATATTCTTTGGGTTAGGAGAGATTTGGAATTCTGGAAATAGAAAATGAGAATAACCTTGCAGATGAAGAAGGGACTATAAGAGAGTTGCAGAGACAGGGTGGAAAGGGTGTCTGAGGAGAGTGGCAAGTCTCACATATGAAGACAGAGTTTATGAAGCAGATTTGACCTGTGGTAAATGGAGAGCAGTAAACGTTTAGAGAAACTTGATGTGTTCAACCAAAACAAATGAACAACATCCTGAAAGTAAACTGGTTCATAGAAGTTCCAGAGTAAGAGTTATGATGGTGTTTGTGCTTCCAGTGTCTGGCTAGGGTCTGGAATGGGGTGAGAGATCAATTTAACAGCATGGAACCAGTCATCTGTCCTTTGAAGCAAATGCTTAAGGGCTCATTCCCTGAAGGATCCTCACTAATGATACTGGCTACAAGTAACAATAATGCGGGTGACTCATATTTATTGAAATATGAACAACTTTTGAAATGGAAAGAAACACATCACAAGGAGGTAAAAGCCAAGTGTTTCTATAGGAATTTCATTAAAAAAATACATTTCTCGACTGGGGAGCTGTCTTCTACCTTCTTTTTAGCTCTACTTCCCTTCCTTTCACCCCACAAATCTTCCAACTGAAAACATTTGTTGAACACCCAGCAAGTACTAGTTTCCATGTAGGACACTATATTTCAATGGCAGAGAGAGACACAGCTACAAATAACAATAATGGAATTTAGTATGTACTGAGGAGCACAGAAAAGGGCTTGATCAACAGAATAAATAGATCTAGGAAATTTAGTGATAATATTGTGGAAGACATTCAGGCTGAATCTTGAAGAAAAATCACAATTTTGTGAATTATTGAAAATAAAGGAGAAGGAGATTCATAGTCTAAAAAATTACTTAGCATGAGTTAAAGATATATAGTAAGCCATGTGGTTTAGTGAAGGGAAATGCTGTGTTGTCTGGTGTGAAGGCCTACAAATGCAGACTAGAATCTGCTTGTGAAGGGATTTTAATATCTCTCCAAAAAGTTTGTATTATATCTAAGTGAGTTGATGGTCTGTGTCCTGGTGGGGGAGCATAGAAAAGGCAGGAGATTTATTACAATTTCAATGATGGGGAGTGGAGGGTGATCACATTTTTACGTACCTCAAGGAAACTTGAGTTTTTAAAAGCTTGAAGAATATTATAGTAGACAATGAAATGGCACCAGTGGTTTAAAATCAGAAAATCACACAAACGTGAGTTACTGTGAAACTGATAAAGTTTAAGCGTCTGAAACCTCCATTTTCAGGACCCTAAAGAGGCCCTGGCTGGGGCCTCCTTAGACCAGAAAAGTTTAATTCTGACTCTGCTGTCCATACCCAGTCTCACTAGGATGTCTTGGATATCATGGACTCAAATAATGGTGCTTTGCTATTAAGAATATTATTTCTGTAAGCTACCTTTCTCTACTTTCTCCTAAACACTTCCCATCTCTGTCTTCTCAGACAGCAGGATAATCAGGAGCAAGCAGAATGTTCTAGATCCACGGTGCGCACCAATATTGACTTTCTGGGGTTGAAGTTTTCTCCCTTATTCTTTATAAGAGAGTGGAGCTAGAATGAATTGGCCCGGACAACACTTGGGCCACTGTCCCTTTCTTTCAGATTTTATTCAAGCAGGAATTTCATTAGTTCGTTAAATATTCTGTGCTGCTTACCTTCTCAGGTCCTTTGTGGCAGCTATTTATGTGTAAAATGATCTTTCTACTTTGCCTGCGTCCAGCTCTTTCTTGTCTGTAGCCTCAGCTTCAATGTCACTATACTTCCTCAGAAAGGTGTATCTTGATCTCACCATCTGCAGCCACGACTGAGAACTCCAAAATCTCAATGGCTTGAAACAGCCAAGGTTTATTCCCCATCACACTTCAAGTCCATCTCAGCTCAGCAGTTCTATTTATTGTAGTCATGCAGGGACCTGGGCTATAGACACTCCATGCTTACAGGATGCCCCATTTCACTGTATCTAGCTATGATTTTCATGGCAGAAAAGAACAGTGAAGGTAGAGAATTACTCTGGTGCACTAGCTCTTAAATGCTTCCATGTGGAAGTCACACAGGTCATTTTGCTCATTGATATTAAGGGGCAGAGACATGCAATTGACTTGCGTATTTGGAAGAAGAGAAGAACCAGGAACATCAGCAAGTAGCCCTCATGTCTGCCACCTGCCTTATCTAGAATCACTCTCCTCTCTCTTGTGTAGCTCAGTGCTAGGTTTGAGGAAACCCAGTGAAGAGTAACTCTATCACGTGGTTATGAACCACTTCAGAGAAAAAACAAAGAATTGAAAGATAATCCTAGAGATGAAAAATGTAGCTTTATTACTCAGCACTGAACTGGAAGAAATGGCTTAGATGTGTGGCAGCAGAGAACTTCCTAATATTTAATGATGTTTTCAGACTGGTACAGTATTAGTCAATGTTCTCCAGAAAGACAAAACCAATAGGAGATATATATCTCTTATTTTGCCAGGTATCACAATGAAGCAAAAAATGACATGAAAGGCATTGTTTCTGAAATTAATCATATTAGTAAATCATAACATAATATTATTTTATAATATTAATACTATAAGACTATTACACTATTTTTCATAGCAATTATTTTAATTATCTCATATAAATCAATATTGATAGGTATGACATCTTTATATTATTGCATCTGTTACATATTTTTAGATTCTAGTATATTACATATGCCAATATTTGTGTATTTACATTAAATTTTGTTTTCTAATATTGTATCGGTATAAATTCATCATTATTGCTATTATTATTATTTAACATAAGGACTATATGCCAGCCTGAAATAGCTTAAGTGTATTTACAGATTCCTGAGCAGAAATTAGAATTTCCCTAAAGCAGACCTTAGGCTGCATTAAGTCCTTTTTTTGCTTTCTCATGAGTTAAAGGAGTTAATATCTTCCTGACCTTTGTCTTAATTCCACTCTGATAAAGAAATTCTGCCTTAAGTGAAAGTTCAGGAATAAGCAGAGAGAAAAGGAAAAATAGACAGTAAGTTTTTTAAAAAGTAGGCAAGAAAATGACGCACAATCCACTTCATAGAAACCCCAGAAATGTTATGCCATGGCAAAAATATTTAGCATATTTATAAATAATGAGGGAATAGGGAAGAAGAAACCAGGAGATTTAAACATGAAAGAATTTTAGATTCAGTAACAGCTAATATGCACATACACATGCACACACCTACAAAATGTGAAAAATACCAGTCAGAGACAAAATAGAACCCTAAAGACTCAAAGAATATCTTGTTTTGGTTACTACACTCAGTAATAGAGAGACGGTCAATAATGTAACTTCACTAGCTAGCCAAGATTTTTTCTTGAGTTTATAAGGATATTGAAATTATACTAGGGCTAATTTAATTAAACAGTAACCCGATTAATATCAATTAAGTGTAGGTCAGTTAGCTCCATGAATGAGTGTAAGCATTTAATGAAGTCAGAGTTATGAGCTCAATATGGGCCAGTTATGTTTTATCTATTGGAGAATACATATTATACTCTCAACCCTACTTACCCCAGCCATAAATACATTCGATCAAGAAAGGAATGAAGTGGAAGAAGCAGGGGATGGGGAGCAGATAGGGCAAAATTTATTTAAGAATATGCATGTTTATATAATACGTTATTCTATTGGAAAAACAGTTTGAAACTGCTGTGTTGTGAAGATAAGTTAGTAACATCATCTTTATTGCAAAGTGCAAGACATTATTTGGTAACCACCCATAGGTTCCTCAAACTTATAGTCCCCATACATTCAAACACCAACATTTACCAATATGGAAGGAATTGGATTCTTTCCTATTCTTGGGTAATTTTCATACTTTTTAGCAAGATAGGTTTTGGTACCATCCAGGTAAACAATGCAGGGCTTGGAAGTGATCCTGTAACATAAATTAATGTATGTGAAAACTGATGGGTTAGAGATGGTTATAGGAAGGAAGGACAGCTCTTTCTAATGTTTTAATAGATGGTCTAGATTTAAATATAACATGTTAAGATTTTCAAACAGATAATGAATGAAGAATTCTCATTGCTAGGCATTATAAAATCTGCAGGAAAACAGAACATGTTTTCTAACGGAAAAAAATGGAAAGTTTGAGTTTCAGTGAGAATATGCTGAGCCAATTCTAAGTCCAGAAAATAAATGGTTAATATATCCTTAAATTTGTTCAAAGGAAGTTACAGACCAACAGTATTCATATTGTACATATAAATGCATATATGAATGTACATATAACTATGTAAATATATATGTGTGTATGTTTGTGAACTTGGATCTGAGTGAATATCAATGTACAAGGTCAAAGTAAATATCTGTACTTGAGAACAGTATATATGTTATATTTTTATTTAATTTTTAATTAAATGAATACTTGCTGAAGCTAATAATCAAAGGTTATACTAATGACCTCTGAAATTCTGCCCACCTCAGCAGTTTTTGTGGAATTACAAACCTCAAGAATTTACCACGAACAACATTTATTTTAAGTTACTTAATTTTCCACAATAACTCTATAAACTCTTAACTATTTTTGTCCCTATCTTAGAAATGAGAAAACTGAAGTTGAAAGAGGATAACAAATGTGCTGAAGGCCTAATGATTAATAGAAGGGGCAAGTTGCCTCTGAGTCCAAAACCCATCTTTTAATTCTATGTTATACTGCCTCCTTTATACGTTTTATCAGAACTGGTAGCATGTAAAAATATATCTATTGATTTAGGTTGTAAAATTTCTGAAATTCAAAAGAACTTGTGAAATTTGAAACAAAAAGATAAAAATCTTAATTTTTATAGGTGATAATCAGAGCAGATAAACTTACTTAAGTAAGTAATTAGACTTGACAATAAAAGGCTAAATAGAAATACAAGTGAGATTTTACTACTTAAATTAATATAAGTAAGACTAATAGCTGACTTTTTGTCTTAGCCAAAATATGAACTCAGTATTATGAATTATGCATTACTTGGGCTAAATCTGATTATGAAATCCTCTAAAGAATTTACTTGAGTCCTGTTTTTCCAGTTAGAGCTTTTATTTGCCTTAGGGAGAATTTGGTAGTGAGGAGAGGTTCATAGAAAAGCAAGCTTTTCTCTGAAAAGAAGTTTTCTCCAACCCACCTCACTAGGGATTATTTTTGGGAATTTATGAGCATACTACCATAAAGAAAAAAGACATGAGCAACCACAGCTGATGTTTCTTGAATGCTTACAACTGTTAGACTCTTTTGAAAAGCTTTACATATATTAACTTGCCTAGTCTTTACAAAACAAAGGCGAGAATAAACCTGAGAAGAAACCCCTGGCATTATGGCACTTTTTTTTTTTTTCTGTTAGGGATGGACTCTGATTAATTACAAAAGTGAATATATCAATCACTTACATGAACTGCCAATCATTTGCTATGTGGAAAGAATCATTCTAGAGTTACTTGAAATACCAAACTTTTCTAACACATTTGAAGTGATTGAATTTATAGAACAGTGATTTAGAGAGAACCTTTGAAAATGTCATTTTTAAGTTTAAAAAACATAGGTTGTGTCCTTCTCACATTTATTTGTCTGTAGCCCTAAAATGCCTGACTGAACCTTGGAAAGATAAGGTCGACTAAGTATAAAAATTCTTTTGTTCTTTGGAGGTGTTATTAAAGTCATTTACTAGATCAGTACTAGAT
Organism: Rhinopithecus roxellana; assembly: GCF_007565055.1. Lineage (NCBI taxonomy): Eukaryota > Metazoa > Chordata > Mammalia > Primates > Cercopithecidae > Rhinopithecus > Rhinopithecus roxellana. Next base: position 138,350,393 of record NC_044553.1, on the reverse strand, counting down.
GGGTGACTCAGGGCTGTCCTCCTGCAAGACTCATTTTTACTTTCCTTGGTCCGACTTTATTTCTGTATGGCCATGGATCATGTCAGCACAAGGAGTTGAAAAGTATAATATATAGTCTGCTTCTGGTTGCCTGGTCAAGGTTAGGATCATAGAATACTTAAGTTGGAAGAAAAACTCTATATATCATACAGAGGTCTACCACTCATCCATCCCTATACACATGGAAAAAACAAACAAACAAACAAACAAAAAAAAAAAAAAAAAACAAAAAGGAGGTAAAAAGATGTAACTTTTGCTGAAAAACACTTTTTACTCATTCATTTTTTCTGTATTGACTGAACTGTGCCTCATGTTTTAATAGTATTTAATTTTGGCTATTGTATGAGAATTATGCAGGTAACTGGTTAAGGTAGAGAGTGTTTTGGTAAACTGGCTTCTTGGCTAGATATCAGTGAAATTCATAATTTGATTCCTTTTCATCCCATTTCTTAATGTTAATGTGGCTATTATTTTTCAGAAATAGTAATTTGACCATTATATAGTGAATTCTCCATATCCTCAGGTTCCATATCTGTGGATCCAACCAACTGTGGATCAAAAATATCCCCCAAAATGAAAATATAACAATAAAACATAATGTGAATAAAAAACAATACAGTATAACAATTATTTACATAGCATCTACATTGTATTAGGTATTATAAGTAATCTAGAAATGATTTAAAGGATATGGAAGGATGTATGTAGGTTATATGAAATACTAAACCAGTTTATATAAGGGACTTGAGCATCCAGGAATATATCCACAGTGGTCCTGAAACCAATCCCCGTGGGTGCTGAGGGAATTATTATAGTTCATACTCTGAATGAACTGATTAGCTGGCATCTATCTTTACATGTGTTTTTGACCTTTTTCCTTTTGCCCAATAATTCACCGAATAGTAAGTAATGAAGATATTGCAGATCATACCCTATAAGATTTAATGGCTTCATTATAGTCATGCTGCTTATATCTGTTTAATTAATCTCCAGAGTGACATTGGGGTCATCTCATCAAGACACCTGAGAGAGAAGGGTGCCTGGAGGACAATTTCTTGTCTAGGGATAAACAGGACAACTTGTTCTCAAAATAATTACTTTTTACCCACCCTATGCTGAATACAATGCTAGGTTATGTTGGAAACCCAAGAATGTAAAGGATGTGGCCTCTACCTTTAAGAAGTTTCTGTGGTACTATGAGTCAGAGTGAGGTGTTGGCATGGGGGAATCAGAAGAGGAATCTAAAGTAGATGACAAGTGAAAGCTGCCCATGTGAGGTGAGGAAAAGTCAACTACATCCAGGTGAAAAATAACAACACTTTTGTGTTAGACACTACTCTAAGCACTTCATTTATATTAATTATAATAGTATGTATTAATACATAATATTTAATAATGCATAAATCCAATTTGGAATAATCCAAGGAGGTAGACACTAGTATTATCCTCATGTTGCAGATGAGGAAAGATAGACACAGATGTTAGTTTATTTATTGTAGGGCACTTACCTGTAGAGTGAAGGAAATATTTAAAATCTAGGCAATATGGCACTAGAAGCCACGTGCTCAATTGCAGGCTCCATAACATTGGTCTTTGCAGAAATCTCTTGAGTGTGACCCCAAAGGCACAGGCAACAAAAGCAAAAATAGACAAATGGGATTGCATTAAACCAAAAAGCTTCTCTATAGCAAAGGAAGGAAACAATTAACAGAGTGAAAAAACAATATAAATTGAGAGAAAATATTTGCAAATCATACATCTAATAAGGAGCTAATATCTAAAATATAAAGAGCTTAACTAAATAGCAAGAAACAAATAACCCAATAAAAAAATGGGCAAAAGGCCTAAATAGACACTTCTCAAAAGAAGACATACAAATGGCCAACAAGTATGTAAAAATATGCTCACCATTTCTGATCATTTGGGAAACACAAATTAAAACCACAATGACATATCACCTCACATGTGTTAGAATAGCTATTATCAAAAAGATGAAGATAAGTATTGGCAATGGTGTAGAGAAAAGGGAACACTTACACAGTGTTGGTGGGTATGTAAATTAATATAGCAATTATGGAAACAATATAGAGTTTCCTCAGTAAACTAAAAATAGAATTACTATATGATCTAGTGATTCCACTTCTGGGTATATATCCAAGTAAATTGAAATTGCTATGCCAAAGTGATATCTGCACTTCCATGTTCATTGCAAGGTTATTCACAGAAGCTGAGATGTGGTGGCAATCTAAGTGTTCATCATCAGATAAATGGATATATACACAATGGAATACTATTCCACCTTATAAAAGGGGACAATCCCATCATTTGTGACTGAATGGACCTGGAAGATATTGTGCTAAATGAAATAAGCCAGGCACAGAAAGACATACACCACGTGATCTCACCTTTATGTGTAATCTAAAAAAGCTGAACTCACAGAAGTAGAGAACAGAACGATGGTTATGAGAGGGTCAGAAAGGGAGGGGATTGGGGAAAGGAAAGATGTTGATCAAAGGGTACAAAGTTTTAGTTAGATGAGAGAAATAAGCTTTAGTGACTTATTGCACAGAATAGTGACTATAATAAATAAAAACTCATTGCAAATCTCCAAACAGATTTCATAGGTTTTCAACACAAAAAATAATAAGTATATGAGGAAATGGATTTGTGAATTAGACCAATTTAATCACTCTACATTGTAAAGATCTATTAAAACATCATATTGTACCCCATAAATACATACAATTATTATTTATAAATTAAAAATAGCATATAAGTATACAAATCACTATACCACAGTTGTATGAAGACTGTGACTTGAATAGCTGATCTACAACAAGCTGGTTATTTCATTGACCTCTGGACACTAATATCTTAAAGGAACCTCAGGAGGCCATCTTGTTTCCTTAAATGTCAGTATGAATCACAATTATATTGCCATCTTATTTAGTTATTTAGATGCTTTTAAGAGCTGTATTTACCTTAATGCAGGAAAATTTGGGAAATCATGTATTTTTAAAGAAGGGAATTTAATCCTGTTTATTAAAAATATTTAAAATACCATTTTAAAGTAGTTTTAATATTATGTTTTAATAAACTTTAAACATATTTTAGTAAAAATATTTAACTAAAATATAACAAATTAAAATAAATTTAAATATTTTTCAAATATACTTTTTAGAAAGTCATTATATAAAGAAATCAAAATGACTTTGCTCCCTCTTATCCTCTAGTCAAGGAGGTTACTTAGAGCATCACACTTCTACTTAGACTTTATGGAAAAGGTAAAATTTCCAGGAATCTAATGGCAAAGGTTGAGTATATATGGTAGATTTGGAGGAAAATAGTATATTAGATGAAGGGGAGAATGTAAAGTAGGGATAAGTAGCCATGCTGGTCTTGTATTTGCTACTCATTAAAGTAATAGTAAGATTGGCATTCAATGTGCTCATTCATCCTCTTTTCTAATAACGTTATGCTTGTGACAATTAAGAGAGGCATAAACTGATCTTTTAGATAGGTAAGCAGTCTTCGTGTACTTCATTCTTTGAAGTACTTTTCAAATTTCAGGAAATTTGAAAGGATCCACTGTAATAAAATCTGTTCATCTCTTCCAAAGCTCATAGTCACCTCAGTTGGACTTTAGGTCCAATGGTATCAAAGGCTGCTGATTGTTGAGATAATTATCCAAGATAAACAATTCCGGTTCAACTTATTCATAAGTTATCATTAATAATGTTACCATGCTTGTGTTACAAAACCACAAAACCACAAGTTAGTGAAAAGTTACAGGGATGTTAAGGAGACTCTCCGTGGAGTTTCAAATGTTGTTTCTTCCAACTCTATCAGGATTCTTGGTCTGTAAGTGTATATTACTTCATGCTTTGAGAGAGCTAAACAATTAGATCATAACTGGTGGTTCCAATACAATATGCAGGACTATGCTCTTGATCATATCAATATTTCCAAATCATGTAAATCAGGTATACTTTAATGACAATGCAACACTCAGCCCAAAATCAAAGGTAGGAATTGCTTAATAGTTACTAATAAATATTTCCTAATGTCTTTAGGCTGTTATTGTTAAAATGATTACCTTAATCTCACATTGTCATGGCAACACTGCCCTCTGTCATCGCAGAACTCCAGATGGGGTAATAAGTGGCTCAATTTGCCTTATAATTCTTCATCACCGTGCTGCCAAAGCACTGACACCATCATCATTTAGTCACTAGAATCTTTCCAAACGGGCTGATTGTGAGTTCACACTATTCCTTGACAGACAAGTTTGCACATTGACATCGTTCATCATACCACAGGAAGATAAGTCTTGGAAGCTGAATTTACCTAAAGCTGTAATAGGATTGACCATTTAGCCTGAATTAGCCAGTCATTGAAACAACAGGTCAACCCATTAAAATCATAAGTGTATAAATAAACTAAGCCATGGTTTTAATTAATGGATTATGGTTCAGAAAAAGGTTGAGAAATAGTTTGGCATCACAGGCCAACTGGTATAGGAGAAACCACACTGGATGCAACAAAGAGGAGCTTGATTCTGACAAGCCATGACAAATGGGCAAGTCACTTCATTGTGCTGAGTCCCAGTTTACTTGTCTATTAAATATTGTAATTGTTATTGGATGATTTGTCTGGTTAGAAAAGTCCATTGGAGGAATTTGCCATGGTGGTTAAAAGTTGCTATTTAAAGCTGGTTTAAATCCTTTTTAATATTAGCTGTGGTGGTCAAGAAGACCCAGTATTCACTCAGACTTCTACCCTACACCCATCCTCACACAAAGAAAATCTATAAGGATTTTTGGTGTGCAAGTGTATGTCACGCCATATTTTGAGAGGGCTGAACTTATAGAGATTGTGAATGGTGGTTCTAAAACAATATGCAGTACCTATTAGCTGTATAGCAAGCTATGTGAAAGAAATGACCACCCTTTGGTTATCAGTCTAGCTCCCACTGCTTTGTATAGTAAGTCATTATTCAATACAGTTTAGGTGACTAGAACAATTCTTCATCCAAATTTGGAGATCAAAGAGCAAATATATTTGGGAGTCTTAGAACTGTCAATTAATTCAATTCCAAATCAAATCTCTTTAGATCTTATTAAAGTTATCCATCAATTCTGCTTAGTTTATATAATTTTTCTATGGAAAGAACCTCTTCCTTACTACTGTTATGGGGATCCTTTTTTTTCCTCTAAGACTGTCTAATATCTCACCCACTAGAGCAGTTGTCAGAGTTCAGCTCAAGTTTAACAACTCTTCTCTGTCTCCAGCAGATGGGAGAACTGCCTGATCACTAGGACATTTCATTGCCAAGGTTACTGTTATTTAGTGTTGTTGGAAAAATCTAGTTTTTCCTGTGTAATCCTCCAAACTGGGATATTGCTAAGGGCTTTTATTTCTCCTTGCAGGAGTTCATTGGACTTTTGTCACAATTTAATGAGGTTTTGTATCTAAATTTTCCCACACCATGCCTGACACCAGGTAGGTGTTAAATAAACAGTAGGTGTTTTTTTACTACCATAAAATATGTATGAAACTAACTTTTCTTTTTTTTTTTTTTTTTGAGACGGAGTCTCGCTCTGTCGCCCAGGCTGGAGTGCAGTGGCCGGATCTCAGCTCACTGCAAGCTCCGCCTCCCGGGTCCACGCCATTCTCCTGCCTCAGCCTCCCGAGTAGCTGGGACTACAGGCGCCCGCCATCTCGCCCGGCTAATTTTTTGTATTTTTTAAGTGGAGACGGGGTTTCACTGTGTTAGCCAGGATGGTCTCGACCTCCTGAACTTGTGATCCGCCCGCCTCGGCCTCCCAAAGTGCTGGGATTACAGGCTTGAGCCACCGCGCCCGGCCGAAACTAACTTTTATTAAAATCTTTTTTTGTCAGAAGTTATCCCCAAATTTTTCATTTGCTGGCTCTTTATATGTTGAGGAAACAGATCCAGTTTCCTGAAGGGATAAATCTATAATTTTGAATTTCTGTAGCTAATCAGTCTCCTTGACCCCTTTTGATTAATATTGGAAATGATGAATTCCAACACTTTAGCCAGATTACAACCTGAATGTTATTTTGGACTGCTTTCTTCCTTCTTCATCAGCCTAACAGTTGAAATTCAATAGGTTATTTGTCATTGACTGGTTTCATCACCAGGCCAGAATATTAGCCAGCTGTGAGATAGCTGCCACATTCCACCCTGGAAATGGCTTCACGTCAGCTATGAGTGAAGAACCTCAATACCAGGACCATTCAGCTACTTGTTGAGAATCCCAGTGTGTTGGGTTTGTGTTACTACCCAGGCTTTGCCTACATACACATACCAGCTTGGGAATGAAACAGAGATTGAATTCAGTTTATTCCTTTTAAGCAACTGAGTGAAACCTCTTTATTAGTTTTCCTTTCCCAATATGACCAATTTTATTTCCTCCTCAAATTATTGTGTCTAAATAGACAGGGTCTTGGAATGAGATCACCATGTCAACATTCCAGTATGAATCTCTTTTGACTGCAAGGGGTAGAAGTGGAGGAGAAAGGGTGGGGTAGGCAGGAAGGAGGTAGGGAATTAAGTGTGAAAACATCCCAGACAAGAGCAAACACTGGTGCCCAGTGTCAGAACACATTTCCACCTGCAGCTGCCTGGAACCAAGCACTCTCATATTTGATTTGGGGATATTTAGTAAGATCCTTTTGACTTTTCCAGAATGGTTTGTCTTGTGTCCATTTCCACACCCAGACTGTCCCTGACTTCTTAAAAAGGCTTTCCAGATACATAGACTGAAAAACAGTTTTTACAGGTTTCTTTAGAGGGATTTGCATACTGGACTCATCTTTTACTGGTATTAATTTACTGAAGATGGATGGAAATTTCCCTTCTTCTTCTTTGGTTTTTTATTTCCTGGTCTATCTTCAACTTAAATTTAACGTTATTATGCAAAGAGAGAAAAAAAATTACTCAAAGAAGAACCAAACCAAAGATTCAGTTTAAGCCTGTACTTAAAGGAAACTGTTCATTATTACTTATATTTCCAATTTTCTTTATGTTTTTACCAGTATTCAGCTGTATATAGACCTATAGTAAATTACAGAGTGATTATACATTTCAATTAATTGACAGAAGACATGTAATAAACATTCAATTAAATAGGCCTTTACCTCACAGTATAAACAGTACATTTTTATAGAATATGGAAGAACCAGTAGAGAAGATGCATTAGAATTTGCAATAGGCACAATTAGAAAAAGTATTATAGCCAATGGACATACCACTGAACAGTATCACAAGTTTTTTGAGTTAAAAATGCAACCCAGAACTCAGATACAATATACCAGCTGTTTAAAGAGAATTTAAGACAAAATGTTTTATACATTTGTCATGGGAAATAATCACCTGCTCCACTATTTTTCCCTGCAAGCAAGCTCTCTCCAAGTTAAATAGGGCAATGCCAGAGGAGTGTTCTATAGATTCTACAACTAGGTATTCTTTGTATCACAACTTCCATTGGTTGGTTCAAAAATAGTGTTTTATTTCTCACCTGATTCTTTCTAACAACCAGTTAATTGGCAAAGAAGCTTAACTCGCTCAAAGGCTGCTTTTTCAAGCATTCAGAACAATAGTTTATCCAAAATATTAAGAAGGTTTTAGTTATCCTTCTGCAGGATTAAAGAGATGTGGTAGAGAAAGTTTCCTGTTCCCAGAAGGGATCTAGTGTTCTGTCAGAGGAACTCTGTGAAGCATCTGGATTACTGGGGCATTTTCCAAAGGACTCCTTTAAAGGTGCATCCTTATAAACCTTTAAAGAGCTCTCATTAGATACGTTTTGGTGGAGAACATTGCAATTACCTTTTTTTTTTTTTTTTTTTTTTTTTTCCAACCTCAGTGCTACATTGGGATAATTATAGCAAAGAGGGGAGGAAAACTATACAGACTACTCTTCTCTTCCCATTTTTTTCCATTTATAGGAAAGAACAATAGAGAAATCATCTCCCCTTGAAGGACTAGTTGGTTTTCTTGGTCTAAAACTAATTTTATAGTGTAATCACTCCTAGCATAAATGAAAAAAAAAGCTACATATATTCATAAGAATGAATATCATAAAGGAAGTTACAGAGAAGATAGATAGTAGGATAACATTTATATAACATGCTAACAATGACGCGTATTATTTAGGAGTACATACATATGCAGTAAAAATATAAACACAGCTATGGAAATGATCAAATAATTTCTGGTAAGTAGTTAGCTGTACCACTGACAGAAGGGAATATAAGAAACTTAGGAGATGTGGCTTTTATCTGTAATGTTTTATTTCTTAGGTTTAGTGGTAAGTCAATGGATTTTTAAAATATTGTTTTCATACTTTTTGTATATGTATCTCCATATTAAAAGCTCCAAGGTGAGTGGTTAAAAATTGTGACCTATTGAAAAACAGAGGCCTAACTTGAAGTCTTAGTCCTCCTTTGTAATAACTGTGTTTTTTCTGAGATAGTTACTTAATCAAAAATCAACTTCTTCATTCTTAAGATGGGAATATAATGGTATCTACCTTGGAGGGTTGTTTTATGAATTGAGTGAAGTAATGCATTTGTAATGTTTACACTACTCGATATGCTACATTTAATACATATTATGAATATGATTATATATAATGTGCAGGTCATCTCATATGCTTGTATATGATAAAATTATGCCTTTTAAAACTTACCAGCCATAAGATCATGGCTAAGTCATTTAAACCTTCTGAGAGTTCTACTCTTCGTAGTTTAAAATGGAAAGAATTAGATGATCTATCCTGTCTTGATCACAGGACCTCTAGGAGTATTAAATGTGGTAGTATATAAAAAGCACTTTAAAATGTTTGAAGTCATTATAAATAAATTCAAGTGTCTTAAAAAATTAAAATATTTTCTACTGAGATCACCATTTATTAACTAACAATTTTAAACTCTCAATTTTATTGACAATATGCTACTGTAGTAGCTAAATTCTGTGATTACAGTAATGATTTTTAAAATGTGATTTCTACCGTCATGCCCTCATGCCCTCTTAGGTTACCTGATGTAGTGAAGGAGAACAACAAATGAAAAATAAAATGAAGTGAGAGAGGAAAATATGTTCCAAAGCTTTGTAGTGAGAGTAGTAAGATGAATAATGAGGACTTAAAACCACCCTGCTGTGGAGAACTGGGAAGGGGATGCCATGGTGATAGGATGGGGAAGTAGGAATGGACAGATGATGAAAGACTCTGTAGTTCATGTTAAGGATTTTGGTCCAAGAAGTTACTGAAGGACTTTAAGCATAAGGTTGTATGACCAAATCTGTTTTACAACATTATTCTAATGGCTGTGCAATTATTATATTAGAAATGGGCAAGAAGAGAAGCACATAAACCAGTCAGAAAGGGTTTTTGCTAGTACCAGAAGAGATTCTAGTAGTTTGTAATAGGGTGGAGGTAGAGTGGCATTGGAGAAGAATTCACAGATTGGGGACTGAAGAAGGTGTGACAGCTTTGATTTGGGCCGGGGGGAGATGAGGTAGGAAGAAAATGTGCCTGCTTCATTGAATGTTACTAAAGATTTCAGCCTTTAGACACAGAGCGAATTAAAGGCCTTTAATGCATTTGTAATGTTTAGCACACTGCTTCACATGCTACATTTAATACATATTGTGAATATGCTTATGCATAATATACAGGCTATCTTGTCTAGTCTTTTAAAGAGCAGCACATTATTGAAAAAGAGAAGTTAATCCATTCATTCAAAATATTTATTGAACTCTTACAAACAGCAGAGTACCGGCCATATAATGGTGAGCACTAGTGACAGATGTAGTCCCTGCTCTTAAATTGTTTGCAAACCAATAAGGGAAACCATAAGTAAACAAATAAATAGATAAAATAATCATCAATTATGAGAAGGCTGGATCCGTTTCTTGTGACTGCCATGATAAATGACCACAAACTTGGTGGCTTAAACAACAGAAATGTTCTCTCTCACATTTCTGAAGGCCATACATTTAAGATCAATGTCACTGGGATGGAATCAAGATGTCAGCAAGGCTGCACACACAGGAGGCTTGAGGAGAGAGCTTGCCTATTTCAGCCTCTGATGATGGCTGGCATTCCTTGGTTTGTGGCTGCATCACTCCAATTCCTGTCTCTCTGGTCACATTGCCCCCTCTTCTTCTTTGGTGAAATTTCCTTCAATCTATCTGTTATAGGGACACATGTGATTGTATTTAGGGCCCATCTGCATAATCCAGACTCATTTCCCCATCTCAAGATCCTTAATCATATTTGCAAATTCCTTTTTTACTATAGAAGGCAACATTCACAGGTTTCAGGGATTAGGACCTGGATATATTTTCGGGTGCAATTTGCATGCCTTATGTAGGAAATGAACGGAGAACGATGATGGAGAATGTTGATGAGCATTTACTTGATGGATAGAAAGTATGGACAAGAAAGAGAATTAGCTAAACAGAAGAGAAAGATCTTCTCATTTAGAGCCTTGCAGGTGTCCAGATTATATTCTAAATGCGTTGGGAACTCATCCAAGATACTGAATCAGAAAGGCGATAGAATTTGATTTACAGGCTTAAAAAGATTATTTTGGCTAATATAAAGAAAATTGGTAGGAGATGAATGGCAATGAAAGCAGGGCAATATGCCAAGCATCTACTGTGGTCATGAGGGCAGCATGGTCGGGGGAACAGGGAGGTGGCAATGGAGATGCTGCGTCATGGATAGAGCTGAGACTTGTTAGAGATAAAATAATCAAGATGCAAACGGATTGGATGTGGAGGATGAGGGGGACAAAAGCAAATAAAGGATGGCACTCAGATTTTTAGCCTTAGCAATTAAATAGTTGAGATGTTACTGACACGGGAAAGGGAGACAGAGGAAGAAATGAAATCTGCCTCGGGGATACAAAGCCTGAGAAGGCCACAAAGTTTCCAAGTGGAGCTGTCAAGTGGGTTGGATGAAGACTTATGGAGCTCAGAGAAGATGTATGTACCAAAAAATATAAATAAGGGAGTATATCATAGAGATAGTAATTAAGGGAATGAAAATAATAATCACTTAGTGTTGTATGAAGGAGGGTGAAGGGAGTACAAGGCAAACTCCCAAGGATCACTAATATTTAAGTTTAGGTACTGAAGGAAAAACAAGCCAAAGAAAGTTAGAAGAAGTGACCCATAACCGAGGGGGAAAATACCCAGAAGAGGATATAGTCACAGAAGTCAAGAGAGGAGACTGTTTCGTACAAGAGTGAAGACATAAATTATTCTTTGTATTTGGCAACATGGAGGTCACTGCTGATTTTGACATGAGCAGTTTCAATGGAATAACGGGACTAATGCCAGGTTGGACTGAAGATTTAATGGGAAAAACAAAAGGGTGACTATAACAGAAAATGGAGATAACACACAGGGAATTTTCTGGAATTTTTCCTGTGGTGGGGAGCAGAAAACAGAGATATAACTAGACAGAGATTTTCATTTTAAAGGAAGATACCATTAGAGTGTGTTTGTGTATTTTCTGAAAAGAGAGAATACAATAGAGAGGAAGAGATTTGTTGATACAGGTAGGGGAGTACCTTAGTCATGGTAATTCTGCATCCTTGATAAAAGGTGTACCCTAATTTTTGGCCACTCCATCAGCTTTCCTCTGCTCTAATTTTCACTTTTGTTCTAACTCTCTCTTGGGAAGGAGACTGGAATCTTTTAACATTAACCAGGATGTCCGTGTCTGTTTGAGAAGCCATGCCCTACCTTGTGGCTTTCTCAGTAAAACCTTATTACTCTGCTCTTTCCTCTTGAAAAATTCTGGAGTTTCTTTTATAGAGTAAGAGGAATATTCTTAACATCAGTGTTGGTTTTATTCCCATGCATTATATGTATTTCTAGCAAAGATTTGGCACAATCCTTTTCCTGGGGCAGTGTGTTTGGGAGGGTAGTATTAGTTATCAGATAGTCTTAAATGCTTTTAGAATAGGAGTGGTCCAAGACACCACACCTTTCCTCCCCACACTCCCAATGATACAACACTCCATGCCTTACTCTATTTATAATTGGGCTATTATCCGTAAATATACAGACAGAGGTTTGGCTGGAGAAAAGGCTTCAGAGCACTGAAAAGTTCATCCTCCAGCTCCTAGTTTCACCACTTTGCTCTCCTGCCTCAGAACAGAAACATCAGAGTTTGAATATCAGCCTAGCCACTTACTGCTCTCAGACACCCTGGTCTCTAGCTTCCTTGCCTTCTTTGTACAGATGAAATTAAATATGTGCATAGAGTATTTTATATAGCTATTATGAGTAGAAAGCATTGAGAAAAAAAATGGACATTGTGGCTTTCCTTCTTGAAAAATGGGATACATGCTTTCAAAGAGGGACAGTGCTGTTGAGAAGTGAGAATTTGCTGAAGGGGGAAGGTTAGCAGAGGAGGGAGTTCCCTCTTTCTCTGTCCCTCCCTTCCTAGGATTTGAATTTGCATAGCACTGTGATCAGAGGACAGGAGAGAATCTCTAAGTATCAACTCCTGTGCTTCTGGTGTTTATCTTGAATATTAATGTCAGAAAATCTGGTAGTCACCTCCCCATGAGTAGGAGGCCATGTTTTCTAAGGGGTCAGGAAGGGTGACGGTCAGGGTAATATTTTACGGACATGATTGGGAAAAAAACCCTGAGGTTTATGCCATGTTTCCAAATATCTCACCAAAAAAAAAAAAAAAGAAAAAGAAAGAAAGAAAAAGAAAAGAAAAATACAACAACAACAACAAAACCCTTACTTGATTCTGAAAGTTGAAATATGTAGTAGGGCAAAAGTTCATTGTTGCAGTCAAGGGCAAAAATCAGGCTTGATAACGATGTTCATGAGGCTGTGACGTGACAGTGCCCCAGAGGAGCCTGATTAAGAGTAGCAGTTTGGAGCTGACTGCCCCATAGGGAAAAATTTTGACCCATGTGCATGCTGAGGTCGTTTGGAAACACTTCTGATCTTGGGTGAGCCATCCCTAGTGATAAAAAAACAATAACCCCAAGGAAAGTACTAACGCCAAACTCAACTCAAACCTGGTCATAAGTGAATCATCATTTATATTTTGGATATTTATATTTCAAAGTATAATTTTATCTTAGGATGTTTCTTTATAACTTGTTCCTGCAATGAATGGCATACTCTTTTATCTCAAGAGTAAACATTAATATTGGTCTAGAATATTCTGAGTTCTCCAAAGATGCTCTTAATTAGTTGTTGTCTTAGCTTCTGGGTGGCAAGAAAGGGTGAGCAATATTTAGAATCATAATAAATATGGGAGGCTGGGCTGAAGGGAAAGAATGACTTTCCTTGGTTGAAGAGTGCCCTGAAATGCAATGCTGACATTCTGTAGAAAGGGCTACAAACTCTGCTGGTAAGCAGAGACATAATGTAACTTTACATCTACTAATTGGTAAAGCTGAAAGCCCATAGTCTTTCCAGAACACCTCAAAGGAGAATTTGAGTCATCCAAGACAATACCAATTTTTAAACATAGCTCTGAAACCACCTTCCATGTACTAAGAGCCCAGTAAACTGGGTTGCCTATTCTTCAAGTTCTCTAGTGTGACCTTCCTCGTGCTGCTCTTTGTTGATCAGCAACTTCTTGGGAGGAAGACAAGATGAGCAGAACAAAAGAGATGACATGGCAGGGAGAAGACATAACCAGGAACATTGCCCCTAATTGCTCTACTTCAAGAGCTTATTTGTTTGTTGTTGGTCTCTCTTTCATTCCCAGAGAGAGTTCTTCAGAGCCTCATCAGATTCCAGTTTCCAACTGTGGTTTCATGTAGAAAGTAACCTGTCAAAAGTCAGTGAAGTAAACATAAGTGAGATGGAGCAGATACTGGAAACTTTCAGGAAAGCTGAGGCTGCACTTCATTACATGACCAGATTCTGACAAGGAGAAGCCAGGAGGCCGGGAATCTGAGCTGCCATGGTGACTTCGCAACTGGATTTTAGGCCATGCAACAGGACACCAGAGGTCAGGGCAGGCTGCATTTCACTGGGGCCCCAGGCCAATTGAATCATATTGAAATTTGTGTAGAAAAGGCAAAATCAGATCAGCTGCTCCATTCACCAGCTGCTCCGTTGATCAGAGAAAGACTGCAGTATTCCCTCAGACTTCTTCTCCTGTGTTGCTCGAGGCCAGGGAGCATCTAGAGGCCCTAAACAATTCCACAATTCATGGAGGGCATACGCAGCCCACAAGATTGAAAGCATTTCTTGACATTCAGGAGCCAGTTCCCTGACTCAGTTCACTTCCTGACCTCTATGTCCTTAAGTTGTGACTAATGGCTTGCTCTCCTTCTTTGGTATTTACACCTTTCAAATATTCACTCTTACTTCTTTATTTTCAGGCACTCTCATGTCCCAGGTAAAGCCATTGATGAGTGAACAAATGTTTCCTAAATTGTTTAAGTCTCTGTTTTAAATACTGAGCAGGAAACACAGAAGTTAAAGGACATAGGCTTTCCCCACAAGGGCATTTACAGTGTGCTCTGGTCCATGTAGGTCACTGTGTAGACACCAGATGTTACAATATAAGATAGTTGAGAAAAAAAAATATCAAAGAAGAGAATAGTGTGGCCATAGTTACAGAAGCTCAGATTATTGAACTGACAGAGTAAATCAATGTTTACTCAGTGAATTGCAATAGGGTTTTCTTTTAACCACTGAGTTGACCATATTTCAGTTGAATATGCAAGATACAATGACTTTAATTCTTCCTTTTTCTTATATTGGAGTAAGAACTGGAAGAGAAAAATCACCTGTTAAATGGTGGTTTAGCTAACATAAATTCTAACAATCAACTAGTTTCTTGGGGGTGGGAGTTATGGGGGAGAGTGGACTAGGAGGCTGAATTAACTAAACAAACTTAAGAGGTCTTTGGCATGTAAATTATACTTTGCTTTATAACTGTTATCAAAGCCATCTTATTTGTGAGGTTTTAAGTTCCTTGTATCCTGGAGCAGTATATTCTCATCTTAATGCATAGCAATACATCTAGTACATTGCTTACCTTGAAGAGGTCAATCTATAAATAGTGGGAAAAAAAGATCTCTGAGTCTTTGAGCATACTGTTACTGTTGCTTTTCTTGAAAACTTCTCCCTGCCCTCCTGCTTCCTTATTTCTGACACTTTTTCTGGGGTAGCTTATAACTGTCTGTCAGGTTCTAGCCCAAACTGAGGTCCAAGGGGAATCAGTGGGCAGGTAGCAGGTAGCTGGAAAAGCACTCAAAGAATTGTAGACAGTTTCAACATGGCTTTATGCTCTGTCTGGGCACAAGCCTGTGTGCCAGCCATATGTATAGCATTAGCAGGGTAATTATACCTTTTATAGACAATAGTGGCTCCAAGCCAAGCACAAGCTCATGTGAGTGGTTACCCAATGTGCCTCACATGGTGTGATTACATAATGTGTGGGGTTTTGCACCTGCACTCCAAACCTGCTGAGTCATGGTGTGCTGAAAGGCTGCCTCAGCCTACTCCTGACGAAAGTGCAGCCATTTCCCTTACACTGTCCTTCAGTTCCAGGTAGATAGCACCTCCTCTTAAAGCCTCACTTTCCTCTCAATGATTTGGTTTTGGGGATCTCATAGCATCCTCTTATTTTCCTTTTAAGACACTTACATCACTGAATTGTCTGTTTTGCCCTACTACATCATAAACTTGAGGGCAATAACTAGGTTTTTAGTTCACTTGCTTAACACAATGCCTGGCCCAGAGTGAAAATCCAACAAATGAATGCCTAAAGAAGGGAATGAATCAAGATGGGTGTCATGGAGTCACAGATGAAACTGTTTTGGCTATGCTGAGCTTTTTTCCATCCCTCAAATTGGTTCCCTTCTTGTGGCTGTGCGGCTTCTCTCATCTACATCCACCTGGGAGGTCTCATTTGATTGATTTGCAAGAATGAGGTGTCATCCATCAGGGTGTTTATTGGACTATCTTCTCCCACTGTTCTGGCTATTACTTCACTGAAGTGGAAGACTGGGCAGGTTACAACTCACCACAGTCTTCCCACTGTGACTCTCTTTCATTTCATGCCAATTGAAAAATGTGTATTGACTTTTCTCAGTGCACATTCACTGCTGCACTTGGCTTAACAAAAATCTTTACAACCACCCTCTGGTTGGATGTCTACTATTTCCCCAACTTACATGTGAGGAACTGAGTTATATAACTTACAGGAGGTCGGGCCAGGCTAGTGACACAGATCATTTTTGAACTAGATGGTTACAGGCTCTGGCAGGCTTTTGTTCCTCCGGCTGCCTTCGAGGTCTCAGTTCATTATCTCCTGTCAGTAAGGAATGAATGAGGGAAAATGTCTCCTAAGTTTGGGTTTCTATCACTGTCTTGGAAAATAAATACCAGCTCTTCATAATTCCTCACTTATTAGCCAAGTCAGCTTGCTGAGTGACTTAGAACACTTTTGGAAACAGCTGTGACGTTAATAGTGGTCACGATCAGGAGAAAATAGGATTATTCACAATGTCAACTTTCATTTCCTTTTACCTTCTGTCAGCCACCACTCCTATGCCCATCTCCCAAAAGGCATGGCAATCTCTTGAGGACTTTTAGGAAATTACAATGCTCTTTTTTCTGAAATATCTTGAATTCAATTTTTCCTTCTGCTAGGCTTTACACTTCACCCAAATAGATACTTTGCCTAATAGAACTCCTTCTCCATCTTCTCTCCAAGATTCCTGAAATTCCTCCAACCAGGGAAAAAGTCTTTCTTAGGCAATTAGTAATAAGTTTTGAACCACCAATTACCAGAGACAAGAAGCCAATGGGATCAACTGGACTTTGCTATAGTCTAAATGTTTGTGTGCTCCCAGAATTCCTATGTTGAAAGCTAATACCCATTGTGAGGGTATCTGGAGGTGGGATCTTTATGGATGACTAGATCATGAGGGCTCCACCCCCAGTAATGGGATTAGTGCCCTTCCTTTAGTGAGAAGATGACTTTCTATGAGGAAGCAGACCATCATCAGACATCAAGTCTCCTGGTACCTTGAATTTGGATTTCCCAGCCTCCAGAAATGTGAGAAATAAATTTCTGTTGTTAATAAGTCTCCCTATTCATGGTCGCTTGTTATAGCAAGTCAAATGGACTAAGAAATCTTTCCCTGAGGCTAGGATTTTATAGTGGTCAGGGAACCTAGAAGCAGGCCCTGGTTATTCTTTAGGGTAGGTATATAGAAAAAAGCAAAACTGTCTTTTCTCTTACTGTTCTCTCACAATACTTCTGGTCACCAAGATGTATATGGAGTTTTTCACACACTGACCAATTCTCCAATACAAGCTGGATAACCTAAAATTAAATTCAATTCTGACCCTTTCTACCTGGAGTTAACATCAGATCCCTCAGGTTAAAGACTCAGTCCTGTAAGATGGCCACCCACTTCAGATGCCAATCACAAGTGCAGGCCTCCAGTACTTCTAACCAACCAACTGTAAATTAGAAGTTCCCATGACCCCTTCTTGAGGTTGATTATGGTTCACAGAACTTGGGGAATGCTTTACTTATGTTTACCTGTTTGTTTTGTTTTGATAAAATAATATAACTCAGAAACAGCTAGATGGAAGAAATGGACAGGAGTTCAGATCTTACATGTCCTTTCCTGGATACTCCCTCCCAGCACCTCCATGAATTCAGCAAACTGGAAGCTTTCCAAACTCCATACTTTCGGGATTTTGATGGAGGCCTTATCACATAGGCATGCTTGCTTATTAACTCAATTTCCAGTCCCTGTCTCGTCCTTGAGGATGGGAGTAGGACTAGAAGTTCCAAGCTAATATGATGGCTTGATCTTTCCAGTGAGCAGCCCCCATCAGGAGCCCACCAAAGTGTTGTCTCATTAGAGCAAAAGATGCTTCTATTACCTATGAAATTCCAAGAGATTTAGGAGCTTTGTGTTCAAGGCTCCTATCACTTAGGAAATTAAAGAGGTCATAGAAACTCTATGTTAGAAACTGGGGTCAAAGACAAAATAATAGAACGAAACATTGCCCTGACATTCCTGTGTATAAGGGTTTTAGGAACTCTGTCTCAGAAAACTGGGGCAGAGACCAAATACATATTTTTTTATTATGTTATACCAGGCAGGAAGGGAATAAAAACCAGAGGCTGGGCTATCCATAGAGGCTGTCATCTTTAAGGTTTGCACACAGATAACTTTATCAAAATAGTATTTACCCCTGCATATCCTTTGTCTTTCGAACATACCCATGAAGATGGAGGTTATGGGAATTTTCGTATTTGTTTTGCAGGACCACATTGATACAGTGGGAACAGTAGCACAGGTGACTTGTCAACAGTGCATCGGCAACTATAGCCAAAGTCTTCTCACTTTGAGATTATATAACAACAGAGGAAGCAAAAGGCAGAAAACACAATGGACTAATGCACCAGAGAAGTGTTTACTTATTTGTTTGTAATACATAGTGAGTCTATTTTAGCTGCAGGAAGTATTCTTTAGCCAGCTGAAGAGGGCTTCTCCTGGGCAATAGTCTTTTCCTATTGATCTTTGTCTCCCAGAACCTAATACTGTGCCTGGTGTTTATTATATGCTTACTAAATATTTGCCCATTTGAGGTTCACTTTCATTTAATTTAAATTAAATAAAAAATAGGTTTTTATTTAATTTAAATTTAACCTTTAAAATGTTCACATTGAATTTAGAAAATGCAATGGTATTTTTTTATGTCTCTTAGAATGATCTTGCCTTTTTATTTGGAACAGCTCTCTTATTTGTGAGAAGTTCTCTTTTTCTCAAGAAAATCAATTAAATAATGTATGTGAAATGACTGGAATGCCTTCAAAGACACATGCCACAGTTAAGTTATTGCCACTACTTTAGTCCATTTTGTGCTCCTATAACAGAATATATAAAGCTGGGCAAATTGTAAATAAAAGAGGTTTATTTGGCTCATGATTTTGTGGCTGGAGGGCTCAAGATTGGGAAGCTGCACCTGATCAGGATCTCAGGCTGCTTCCACTCATGGTGGAAAGTGGAATGGGAGCTGGAATGACAACAGGATCACATGACCAGAGAAGCAAGAGACAAAAACTGAGAAGGCGAGACTCTTTTCAACAACCCTATCTCATGAGAAGTAATTCATTCCTGAAAGACCAAGAACTCACTCACCCTCAGGGAAGGCATTAGCCTATACAGGAAGCATCTGCCCCCATGACCCAAACACCTCCCAGTAGGCCCCACCTTCCAACACTGCCACATCGGGAGTCAAATTTCAGCATAAGTTTTGGTGGGGACAAACCACATCCAACCATAGCAATCACTATCATTATTCTTATTCTTTTATAAAGAATGATAACAGAGTATTCTTCTTCATTGAATTGCAATTACATGTCTTGGTCTATCCAAGATGGTCCCATTCATGCCTGCTGTTCTGCAATAATTATTAATCACATTCATCTTTTACTCTCAGAAGTGCCCCAGGTTGGACAATAAATTATACAGTAACTAAATTTTACAGTGAAGAGATTAGTTGTAGTCCAGCCTGCCTGCCTGTGACCTCAGTCTAGCAATTTACCAATCCTGTGGTCTCAAAGAGGTGAGAAACACCATCTTAGCTGAAGCAGACTCACATTCTTTTACCCAAGCACATGTTATCATATTATCCCATTTCATCTTCCTTCCCTCAGTCACTTGCAATCATATCCCCGTTTTATCATTTTCACAGCTCTATCAGTACATGAAATTTTATTTTCCTGTGTATTTACTGTTTTTTCCTCATTTTTTTTGCCCCTCGTCACACATAAATATAAGTCATCAAGCAAATAATTTCTCCTATTCACACTTATAGTCCCAACATTTAGAATGGCACCTAGCACATACTAGATATGCAATAAAAAACGTGTTGATTGGCTAACTAAAGTCAAAAATACATATTTTTAATGCTAAAGATGGTAGATAATAATAGATTATATACAAATATGTTTGGTATACACTTATATTGAAGTAGTCTTATACTTCATTGTGGTCCAACTGCATTAGAACAAATCAAGTGGTTGACATTTAGCTTGGCCAAGTTGTGGAAGAGAATTTTCTGGAAGTAAAGAATAAGAAACCAAAAGTAGAATAATAATTACTTTATGTTCTATGAAATAGTTAATCTTCCTTTCTCTCATGTGGATATGGGCCTGTTCTTCTTGATATTTCCCCATAATGGGAAGTACTCTGTTTCAAGTAGACTATTTTTTCCTGAGGAGTGTCTTTGAATGTGGTAATACCATCAAATGAAGGTCAGTTTACTGTTCCATCTGAGCTGTGAATTAAATAAGTTTGCTTTCTTTTCAGGGAGATCTGCCATTGTCACCAGTAACTGGCGGGAAAGATCAGTATTAAATTTTCTTTCATTGGGGAGAGTAGTTAAGGACAAAGAATAGATGATATACTTCCAAATCAAAGTCATTTTGAAGTATTTCCTCTTCGAAAGGTAGACTTTGTAGCATTGACCAATATTGAACTAATGAAAAAAAAGTTAGAAGATATTTACTTTGAATCCCTGTGGTGAACATTGTTAACTATGACTTTTTTTTTTTTTTTTTTTTTTAAATCACAGGTTAAATGTTTGTTTCCTCATGGTGGCGCACATACACAATTTGAATAGTTTAAAATACTATGGGAGGCCGGGCGCGGTGGCTCAAGCCTGTAATCCCAGCACTTTGGGAGGCCGAGACGGGCGGATCACGAGGTCAGGAGATCGAGACCATCCTGGTCTACACGGTGAAACCCCGTCTCTACTAAAAAATACAAAAAAACTAGCCGGGCGAGGTGGCGGGCGCCTGTAGTCCCAGCTACTCGGGAGGCTGAGGCAGGAGAATGGCGTAAACCCGGGAGGCGGAGCTTGCAGTGAGCTGAGATCCGGCCACTGCACTCCAGCCCGGGCAACAGAGTGAGACTCCGTCTCAAAAAAAAAAAAAAAAAAAAAAAATACTATGGGAACCACTAGTGGTGTGTTACTGAAGTGTTATGTAAATAAATTGCGTAAAACCTAAGGAAATAGTCTGGGCTTTCAAATACCACTTATTCATTATTGTTGTCTTCTCGATCATTTCTAAGTCCATATCTTGCCAGGCTTTAATTAGAGAACGAAGTCACATTTCCATTTATCGCCAAATTATGCTACCATGCTCAAGTAGGAAATTAGCACTCCTTTGGATATTCTCTAGTTATTTCTCAGAGTACTCAAGAGAATACTTCTCTTATATTCATAAAACAATCTTTTAACTGTAGCAGTGTTTTGGTGGCTACTATGTTTTTCCTCTCCTGATCCAGTAATTACTGCTTACCTGCAGTCTCTAAAAAGCACCTGGAACAAAACACATTATTTTTGGGAGAAATTCAATATGTAAGCCTATGGTAGACTTGATTTGTTAGTGCCCCTCCCTCACAATTGAATCTCACTTCCTTGTGTATGTTCTTGCTTTATCCCCTTCCATGTTGATGCTGAGCTAGACCACGTGACTTGCTTTGAGCAAAGGGATATCAGCAAACATGATTCAGGCAGAGGCTCAATAAGTGCTTGTAGGATGGGTCGTATTCTATCAGAGTATTACTTTTTGGAAACCAGTTGTCATGTAAGAACACTTACAACTTTGTAACTACCATGCTATAAAGAACACTGGGAAGCAGAGATGAGCCAGAATTTCTCACTGACAGAACTGTGAAGAGATAAAATGGTTGCTTTTTTAAGCCACTAACTTTTGGGAAGTAGTTTGTTAGGCAGCTATAGTAGGTAACCTCAGGGTTCCAGAATGGGGCTCGGCCTGTATAGAGGTAGGTAAAATGGCTTCTTTCTAAAAGTTACCCAAGCAGAGCTGCTGCCCCTTTTGTGTGATTCACTCAATCTTTTTTTTTTTTTTTTTTTTTTTTTTGAGGCGGACTCTCACTCTGTCACCCAGGCTGGAGTGCAGTGGCACGATCTCGGCTCACTGCAAGCTCCGCCTCCTGGATTCACGTCATTCTCCTGCCTCAGCCTCGCGAGTAGCTGGGACTACAGGCGCCAGCCACCGCGCCCTGCTAATTCTGTATTTTTAGTGGAGACGGGGTTTCACCGTGTTAGCCAGGATGGTCTCGATCTCCTGACCTCGTGATCCACCCGCCTCGGCCTCCCAAAGTGCAGGGATTACAGGCGTGAGCCACCACGCCCGGCCGATTCACTCAATCTTATAACACAATTTTGTCAGTTTCATTACTTTCCCAACCACATAGGGTTTTAAAAGAGAGTGTGGGAATGGGGAAACAGACAGTGTTACCCCTTCTTTACCCAAATCACTTTAATATAGACCCTGACCTGCAATTACACTTTATCTTCTCCAATTTCCTGGCCAAAAAATTAGACCATCCTCCTGCCACTTTTTTGCATATTAAAGGCAACAAAGAAATAATGGGGGTGGCAGGTAGGTCTGTGGATACCATTTGACTAAACTGACAGAATTAAAGCCTCAGCTCCCTGATAAAATGTTCTATTAAAATTACAATCACATTTTTAGTTTTTAAAAAACCTCCATACTATTCTCCATAGTGGTTATACTAATTTACATTCCCACCAACAGTTTATGAGGATTGCCCTGTCTCCACATCCTTGCCAGCATTCATTATCGCCTATTTTTAAAATAAAAACCATTTTAACTAGGATGAGATTATATATCATTGTATTTTTGATTTGCATTTCTCAAATCAAATTTGAGCATTTTTAGTGATGTTGAACATTTTTTTTATATGCGTTTTGGCCATTTGTATGTCTTCTTTTGAGAAATGTCTATTCAGACCCTTTGCCATTTTTTTAATCAGATTTTTTTTCTCTATTGAATTGTTTGAAGTCCTTATATATTCTGGTTATTAATCTCTTGTCAAATGAGTAGTTTGCAGATATTTTCTCCCATTCTGTGGATTGTCTCTTTAATTCGAATTATTTCTTTGTGCAGAAGCTTTTTAGCTCAATGTGATCCAAATTGTCCATTTTTGCTTTAGTTGCCTGTGCTTTTGAGAACTTACTCAAGAAATCTTTGTCCAGATCAATGTCCTGGATGTCCTCAATGTTTTCTTGTAATGGTTTCATAGTTTCAGACCCCCAATTTAAGTATTTAATAAATTTTAATTTTATTTCCGTATATGGTAAGAGGCAGAGTCTAGTTTCATTCTTCCGCATGTGGGTATCTAGTTTCCCTGGCACTATTTATTGAAGAAACTATCCTTTTCCCAGTGTGTATGTGCTTGGTACTTTTGTTGAAAATTAGTTAACTTTAAATGTGTAGAGTTATGTCTGGAGTTATTCTGTTCCATTGGTCTGAGTATCTGTTTTTGTGTCAGTACCACAATGTTTCAGTTACCATAGCTTTGTAGTATAACTTGAAGTCAGGAAATGTGATTCCTCTAATTTTGTTCCTTTTGCTCAGGATAGCTTTGGCTACTCTGTTCTTTTGTGGTTTTGTATATATTTTAGGATTACAATTTCACTGCTGGTTACATATTCAAAAGAAAGAAAATCAGTATATTGAATAGATATCTGTACTCCTATGTTAATTGCAGCACTATTTACAGTAGCCAAGATATAGAATCAACCTGAGTGTCCATCAATGGATGAATGAATAATGAAAATGTGGTGTATATACACAGTGGAATATTATTCAGCCATAAAAAGAACAAAACCCTGTTGTTTGTAACAACATAGATGGAACTGGGAGACATTATGTTAAGTGAAATAAACCAGGCACAGGAAGACAGATATCACATATTCTCGCTCATATGTGAGAGTTAAAAAATATATATATATTTTATCTCAAGAGATAGAGAGTAGAGTGACGGTTACTAGAGACTAGAAAAGATAGCAGGGAGAGAGGGCTGAAGTGGTAATAGTTAGTGGGTACAAAAGTACAGTTAGATAAAATGAATATGATCTAGTATTTGGTAGCACAATTGGGTGATTATAGTTAACAATAATTTATTGATTATTTTAAAATAATGGAAAGAGTGAAATTGGAATGTTTCTAACACAAAGAAGTGATAAATGCTTGAGGTGATGCATACTCCAATTACCCTGATTTGATCATTACACATTGTATGCCTGTATGAAAACATCACATGTACCCCATAAATATATACAACTATTATGTACCCATAATAATTAAAAATACAAATAAAAAAGTCAATCACAATTACTGGTCGTTTCATAATGGTCCTGTTGCTCATTTTAGAATTGTCCTATTGTGAAGATAAAAGAGAATTTTATCTTAACAAATACATCCTGCATGTCTTACTAGGGCATAAACTTTCCCTCTATAATTCCCCAGATTAAGCTAGATCTGGGTGGAAGCAGAGGCTCACTTGTCCTGTTTGTTAATATTTCCACATGGAAAGGATTCTACTTAGTACCATGCTCTGGATACCTCAAATCTGAGTGTGGAGGCAGCTTGAGGACTTAGAAACAGTATTAGACAGAAAACTTTCAGTTGCAGGGGCAACTGCAATTTAACCGAAGCAAAAATGAAGAGATTCTTATTTCACATAATGGTAAAGCTCAGGAAAAGATCTGACTTTAAGCAGAAGGCGATCTTGAAGCTCAAAAAAGGTCATCTGCATCAGGAATTTATTGCTTTTTCTCTCTCTCTGTCCACATGGTATCCCCCATACTTCCTCATCAGCTTTGAGCTTACATCTGCCGTATTAATATCCCGAGAATAAAGGGCATTCAGTTCCAATAATTTAAGCAAAAGTCCCAGGTATGACTTTCATTGACCTTAATTAGGTCACATGCCCATCGTTGAACCAGTCACTGTGGCCAAAGTGTTTGCACAGGTCAGGGCCTCATATCCACTCCTGGAATCTCACCTGGATCACTGAGATGGGAATACTTTTACAATAAAGGGAAACAGACCTTAATCAGCTAGAAGAGATAGATGCCTGCTATGGAAAATAAAAATAAAAAAGATCCCTGATGTCAAGTTCTAGTTCATTGTTCAAAATTCCAATTATAGGACATTCTGAAGAAAAGTCATATTTTTCATTGTAACTTCATGATTCTTTGGCTGATGAAGAGCAGACAGAGAAAGGCACTTTGGAATGTGATGCAATGCTGTTCAGTGGTGTTAGCCACCAAGAGTTCCACTGTATTCACTGCTGCACTTGGATTTCCAGGTGGCTTCTGCATCAGAAGGACCCCCTTCCATCTTTGCTGGCCAGGGTTCTGACCCCTTGCTTCTTAGACATTGATTTGGCCAAGATAACTGGTTTATCTCTCACAGATTCTTTCAGGTGTTGACTTGCATTTTATGGATATGAGATTTGTATCCATGTAGAGTAAGATTTGACTCTTACTCTGCATGGAATACAGGAGTTCCCCAATGAGAAAGGCAAGGCCCTGGGCTTTGTGTTATTCCATTATTCTCTTGGTCTCAATCCCTGATTCCAAGCTGGCTTCACTCAAGGCTGTGACAATTTTCTTTGAGACCTAAATTAGAATGGGACATGGAATAATCAGCTGGCAGTCTTCTCTGCCCCAGAATGGAGTCCACCTCGCTGCTGCACAGAAAATAATGCCACAGTCTGGTTAACTGAGAGGCTGAATTTACCCAGAAAGAAGCCCAAGCCTTCACAATGGTTCTCTCACAAGGTCTAGGAGGATTCTTGTACACAACCTGAGATTATTAATGAAAATAATATAGATTGATTATGTAAATCTGTGTTTGACAGATTAGCAGAATGAGGTTGTGTGGTGGAAACCTTTTGCTTTTGTTAGTCCAGAATCCAGTACCTTTACTTTTGAGATTTATAGAATAATGACACTTAGGATTTTCTTTTAACCATTGCCTGTCTCTCACTTTAGTCTATTTCATATAAGATGTACCTATGTCCCACTTCAGAGATGAGCACCTTAACCAGAACTAACCTTAGAAATATATTCTATTTTCGGGGGCGGAGCAAGATGGCCGAATAGGAACAGCTCCAGTCTCCAACTCCCAGCACGAGCGACACAGAAGACCGGTGATTTCTGCATTTTCAACTGAGGTACTGGGGTCATCTCACTGGGGAGTGCCGGACAATCGGTGCTGGTCAGCTGCTGCAGCCTGATCAGCGAGAGCTGAGGCAGGGTGAGGCATCACCTCACCTGGGAAGCACAAGGGGGAAGGGAATCCCTTTTCCTAGCCAGGGGAACTGAGACACACAACACCTGGAAAATCAGGTAACTCCCACCCCAATACTGCGCTTTAAGCAAACGGGCACACCAGGAGATTATACCCACACCTGGCCAGGAAGGTCCCACGGCCACGGAGCCTCCCTCATTGCTAGCACAGCAGTCTGCGATCTAACCGCAAGGCAGCAGTGAGGCTGGGGGAGGGGCGCCTGCCATTGCTGAGGCTTAAGAAGGTAAACAAAGCCTCTGGGAAGCTCGAACTGGGTGGAGCTCACAGCAGCTCAAGGAAACCTGCCTGTCTCTGTAGACTCCACCTCTGGGGACAGGGCACAGCTAAACAACAACAAAAAAAGCAGCAGAAACCTCTGCAGATGCAAACGACTCTGTCTGACAGCTTTGAAGAGAGCAGTGGATCTCCCCACATGGAGGTTGAGATCTAAGAACAGACAGACTGCCTGCTCAAGTGGGTCCCTGACCCCTGAGTAGCCTAAGTGGGAGACATCCCCCACTTAGGGGCAGTCTGACACTCCACACCTCACAGGGTGGAGTACACCCCTGAGAGGAAGCTTCCAAAGTAAGAATCAGACAGGTACACTTGCTGTTCAGCAATATTCTATCTTCTGCAACCTCTGCTGCTGATACCCAGGCAAACAGGGTCTGGAGTGGACCTCAAGTAATCTCCAACAGACCTGCAGCTGAGGGTCCTGACTGTTAGAAGGAAAACTTTCAAACAGGAAGGACACTTATACCAAAACCCCATCAGTACGTCACCATCATCAAAGACCAGAGGCAGATAAAACCACAAAGATTTCCCCAGATTTCCTGCTTATATGAAATAGACTAAAGCAGGGCAGAAAAGCTATAAATTCGAAAAATAAGAGCACATCTGCCCCTGCAAAGGAGCACAGCTCATCGCCAGCAACAGACTGAAGCTGGTCAGAGAATGACTTTGACGAGATGAGAGAAGAAGGCTTCAGTCCATCAAACTTCTCAGAGCTAAAGAAGGAATTACGTACCCAGTGCAAAGAAACTAAAAATCTTGAAAAAAGAGTGGAAGAATTGACAGCTAGAATAATTAATGCAGAGAAGGTCATAAATGAAATGACAGAGATGAAAACCATGACATGAGAAATATGTGACAAATGCGCAAGCTTCAGTAACCGACTCAATCAACTGGAAGAAAGAGTATCAGCGATTGAGGATCAAATGAATGAAACGAAGCGAGAAGAGAAACCAAAAGAAAAAAGAAGAAAAAGAAATGAACAAAGCCTGCAAGAAGTATGGGATTATGTAAAAAGACCAAATCTACGTCTGATTGGGGTGCCTGAAAGTGAGGGGAAAAATGGAACCAAGTTGGAAAACACTCTTCAGGATATCATCCAGGAGAACTTCCCCAACCTAGTAGGGCAGGCCAACATTCAAATTCAGGAAATACAGAGAACACCACAAAGATACTCCTCGAGAAGAGCAACTCCAAGATACATAATTGCCAGATTCACCAAAGTTGAAATGAAGGAAAAAATCTTAAGGGCAGCCAGAGAGAAAGGTCGGGTTACCCACAAAGGGAAGCCCATCAGACTAACAGCAGATCTCTCGGCAGAAACTCTACAAGCCAGAAGAGAGTGGGGGCCAATATTACATAATGGTAAAGGGATCAATTCAACAGGAAGAGCTAACTATCCTAAATATATATGCACCCAGTACAGGAGCACCCAGATTCATAAAGCAAGTCCTTAGAGACTTACAAAGAGACTTAGACTCCCATACAATAATAATGGGAGACGTCAACACTCCACTGTCAGCATTAGACAGATCAATGACACGGAAAGTTAACAAGGATATCCAGGAATTGAACTCATCTCTGCACCAAGCGGACCTAATAGACATCTATAGAACTCTCCACCCCAAATCAACAGAATATACATTCTTCTCAGCACCACATCGCACTTATTCCAAAATTGACCACATAATTGGAAGTAAAGCACTCCTCAGCAAATGTAAAAGAACAGAAATTATAACAAACTGTCTCTCAGACCACAGTGCAATCAAACTAGAACTCAGGACTAAGAAACTCAATCAAAACCGCTCAACTACAGGGAAACTGAACAACCTGCTCCTGAATGACTACTAGGTACATAATGAAATGAAGGCAGAAATAAAGATGTTCTTTGAAACCAATGAGAACAAAGATACAACATACCAGAATCTCTGGGACACATTTAAAGCAGTGTGTAGAGGGAAATTTATAGCACTAAATGCCCACAAGAGAAAGCTGGAAAGATCTAAAATTGACACTCTAACATCACAATTAAAAGAACTGGAGAAGCAAAAGCAAGCACATTCAAAAGCTAGCAGAAGGCAAGAAATAACTAAGATCAGAGCAGAACTGAAGGAGATAGAGACACAAAAAACCCTCCAAAAAATCAATGAATCCAGGAGTTGGTTTTTTGAAAACATCAACAAAATTGACAGACCGCTAGCAAGACTAATAAAGAAGAAAATAGAGAAGAATCAAATAGACGCAATAAAAAATGATACAGGGGATATCACCACTGACCCCACAGAAATACAAACTACCATCAGAGAATACTATAAACACCTCTATGCAAATCAACTAGAAAATCTAGAAGAAATGGATAATTTCCTGGACACTTACACTCTTCCAAGACTAAACCAGGAAGAAGTTGAATCCCTAAATAGACCAATAGCAGGCTCTGAAATTGAGGCAATAATTAATAGCCTACCAACCAAAAAAAGTCCAGGACCAGATGGATTGACAGCTGAATTCTACCAGAGGTACAAGGAGGAGCTGGTACCATTCCTTCTGAAACTATTCCAATCAATAGAAAAAGAGGGAATCCTCCCGAACTCATTTTATGAGGCCAACATCATCCTGATACCAAAGCCTGGCAGAGACACAACAAAAAGAGAGAATTTTAGACCAATATCCCTGATGAACATCGATGCAAAAATCCTCAATAAAATACTGGCAAACCGGATTCAGCAGCACATCAAAAAGCTTGTCCACCATGATCAAGTGGGCTTCATCCCTGGGATGCAAGGCTGGTTCAACATTCGCAAATCAATAAACGTAATCCAGCATATAAAGAGAACCAAAGTCAAGAACCACATGATTATCTCAATAGATGCAGAAAAGGCTTTTGACAAAATTCAACAGCCCTTCATGCTAAAAACGCTCAATAAATTCGGTATTGATGGAACGTACCTCAAAATAATAAGAGCCATTTATGGCAAACCCACAGCCAATATCATACTGAATGGGCAAAAACTGGAAAAATTCCCTTTGAAAACTGGCACAAGACAGGGATGCCCTCTCTCACCGCTCCTATTCAACATAGTGTTGGAAGTTCTGGCTAGGGCAATCAGGCAAGAGAAAGAAATCAAGGGTATTCAGTTAGGAAAAGAAGAAGTCAAATTGTCCCTGTTTGCAGATGACATGATTGTATATTTAGAGAACCCCATTGTCTCAGCCCAGAATCTCCTTAAGCTGATAAGCAACTTCAGCAAAGTCTCAGGATACAAAATTAATGTGCAAAAATCACAAGCATTCTTATACACCAGTAACAGACAAGCAGAGAGCCAAATCATGAATGAACTTCCATTCACAATTGCTTCAAAGAGAATAAAATACCTAGGAATCCAGCTTACAAGGGATGTAAAGGACCTCTTCAAGGAGAACTACAAACCACTGCTCAGTGAAATCAAAGAGGACACAAACAAATGGAAGAACATACCATGCTCATGGAGAGGAAGAATCAATATCGTGAAAATGGCCATACTGCCCAAGGTTATTTATAGATTCAATGCCATCCCCATCAAGCTACCAATGAGTTTCTTCACAGAATTGGAAAAAACTGCCTTAAAGTTCATATGGAACCAAAAAAGAGCCCGCGTTGCCAAGACAATCCTAAGTCAAAAGAACAAAGCTGGAGGCATCGTTCTACCTGACTTCAAACTATACTACAAGGCTACAGTAACCAAAACAGCATGGTACTGGTACCAAAACAGAGATATAGACCAATGGAACAGAACAGAGTCCTCAGAAATAATACCACACATCTACAGCCATCTGATCTTTGACAAACCTGAGAGAAACAAGAAATGGGGAAAGGATTCCCTATTTAATAAATGGTGCTGGGAAAATTGGCTAGCCATAAGTAGAAAGCTGAAACTGGATCCTTTCCTTACTCCTATACGAAAATTAATTCAAGATGGATTAGAGACTTAAATGTTAGACCTAATACCATAAAAGCCCTAGAAGAAAACCTAGGTAATACTATTCAGGACATAGGCATGGGCAAGGACTTCATGTCTAAAACACCAAAAGCAATGGCAGCAAAAGCCAAAATTGACAAATGGGATCTAATTAAACTAAAGAGCTTCTGCACAGCAAAAGAAACTACCATCAGAGTGAACAGCTAACCTACAGAATGGGAGAAAATTTTTGCAATCTACTCATCTGACAAAGGGCTGATATCCAGAACCTACAGAGAACTCAAACACATTTACAAGAAAAAAAAAAAAAAACCCATCAAAAAGTGCGTAAAGGATATGAACAGACATTTCTCAAAAGAAGACATTCATACAGCCAACAGACACATGAAAAAATGCTCATCATCACTGGCCATCAGAGAAATGCAAATCAAAACCACAATGAGATACCATCTCACACCAGTTAGAATGGCAATCATTAAAAAGTCAGGAAACAACAGGTGCTGGAGAGGATGTGGAGAAATAGGAACACTTTTACACTGTTGGTGGGATTGTAAACTAGTTCAACCATTATGGAAAACAGTATGGCAATTCCTTAAGGATCTAGAACTAGATGTACCATATGACCCAGCCATCCCACTACTGGGTATATACCCAAAGGATTATAAATCATGCAGCTATAAAGACACATGCACATGTATGTTTATTGCGGCACTATTCACAATAGCAAAGACTTGGAATCAACCCAAACTGTCCATCTGTGACAGACTGGATTAAGAAAATGTGACGCATATACACCATGGAATACTATGCAGCCATAAAAAAGGATGAGTTTGCGTCCTTTGTAGGGACATGGATGCAGCTGGAAACCATCATTCTTAGCAAACTATCACAAGAACAGAAAACCAAACACCGCATGTTCTCACTCATAGGTGGAAACTGAACAACGAGATCACTTGGACTCGGGAAGGGGACAATCACACATCGGGGTCTATCATGGGGAGGGGGGAGGGGGGAGGGATTGCATTGGGCGTTATACCTGATATAAATGACGAATTGTTGGGTGCTGACGAGTTGATGGGTGCAGCACACCAACATGGCACAAGTATACTTATGTAACAAACCTGCACATTATGCACATGTACCCTGTAACTTAAAGTATAATAAAAAGTAAATAAACAAATAAATAAATAAATAAGAAATATATTCTATTTTCTTAACATGCTAGTTGGTTCAGAGTTGGACATATGATCCAATTTGTATTAATGGGAGGACTTTTTCATAATTGTTAGAAGAGTCAATGCACTCTTACTGCTGCTTATGAACCTAGGAAGATACAACCCATGAGTTAATTTAAAACAGCCACAATTTTGGAGAAGATATGACCAATTATGATGTCAATATGAAGGAGGGCAGAATTTAAAACATGGAAAGAGAGGGACTTCATTCTGTTTTTTGTTTTTGTTTTTGTTTTGTTTTGTTTTGTTTTGTTTTGTTTTGAGACAGAGTGTCACTCTGTTGGCCAGGATGGAGTGCAGTGGCATGATCTTGGCTCACTGCAGCCTCTGCCTACTGAGTTTAAATGATTCTCAATGCCTCAGCCTCCTGAATATTACAGGTGTGCGCCACCACTCCTGACTAATTTTTGTATTTTTGATAGAGGCGGGATTTCACCATTGTGGCCAGGTAGAGAGACCTTGTTCTTATGGCATCGTTTGAATCCCCAGATCCAGATATGCCTGAAGTCAGTTTCTACATACAAAGACTGATACTTTCTTCTTTTGACTTAAGCCAATCTGAAGGCTGAAGATGAATCACTGTGAAATTTAAGCAACAATTCTTAACTTCCTTCCACACTAGACTGGCCACTGTGACCCATAGACTGTGGAATCAGAGGCGGGGATAACTGAATAGGAGGTCCAGAGTGGATTTGGATTTATTTTGACGTAGAACATACAAATAAACACCTGTATTTTATCACAAGAGATTCTTAATTGGCTATTGCACCTCTGCTTTTTGTTAATCAATTCTTCACGTTGTAGTTAGAAGTGAGCATTTCAACATGCAAATCTGATAATGCCACTAGCTCTTCAGAGAGTCCTCAAAGCTTGTAGGACAAGTCCAAAAACCTTAACGTGTACAAGGTCCTTTGTGTTCTAATTTCTGTTTATTTCACCAGTTGCGCCAGTTCCAGGTTCTCTCTCTGTGCTATCTGCCTGTCTTGTTTTCCTTTACCAACACACTGCTTTCCCTTTGAGTCTAAGTCCTTTTTTTGTTTTGTTTTGTTTTTTGGTTTTTTCTTTTTTTTTTTGAGACGGAGTCTTGCTCTGTTGCCCAGGCTGGAGTGCAGTGGCCAGATCTCGGCTCACTGCAAGCTCCACCTCCTGGGTTCCCGCCATTCTCCTGCCTCAGCCTCCCGAGTAGCTGGGACTACAGGTGCCCGCCACCGTGCCCGGCTAATTTTTTTTGTATTTTTAGTAGAGACGGGGTTTCACCATGTTAGCCAGGACGGTCTCGATCTCCTGACCTTGTGATCCGCCCATCTCGGCCTCCCAAAGTGCTGGGATTACAGGCGTGAGCCACCGCGCCCGGCCTGTTTTTTTTTGAGACAGAGTCTCGCTATGTCACCCAGGCTAGAGTGTAGTGGTGTGATCTTGGTTCACTGCAACCTCCGCCTTCCGAGTTCAAGTGATTCTCCTGGCTCAGCCTCCCAAGTAGCTGGGACTACAAGTGTATGCCATCATGCCCAGCTAATTTTTTGTATTTCTTTTAGTATAGATGGGGTTTCACCGTGTTAGCCAGGATGGTCTTGATCTCCTGACCTCGTGATCCACCTGCCTCGGTCTCCCAAAGTGCTGGGATTGCAGGAGTGAGCCACTGCACCCGGTTGGGTCTAAGTCTTAGTGCCACTTCCTGAAAAGCTAGGTTACAAGATCCTTGGTCTTTGCTTCTATATCACAATACTTAGACAATGGAAGGTGGTCATTATAATATAATATGTTGTCCTACGAACTACCCTATACATTCTATTTGGGCAGGGACCATGACTACCTCATTACCCCTGTATTTACAGAATGTAGGTGGTGCTTAGCCCACATTACTAAATAAATGACTAATGAATGAATACATCTTTGTATCAACTTGGAGCCAACTTTTCAAACATTATAGACTAACTTAAACTATTAGCTCATATTAGCTCATATCTTTTTGAAGACCAGAATGAGGTGTTAGTGAGGAAACCCATTCTCCTTTCAGGAATTTCTGTGGAGGAGAGGACTGCTTCTTTTCTCCCCATAAGCTAAGGAGTGGTTTAGAATAAACATCTTGGCTCACCTTCTGTATCTTCCTTACTGTTCCCCAAGGATGAGGAGTCATGAATTTGAATAGTGAGAACTCCTCTTCCAGTGGGCCAGTTATCTAGGGAGAGCACTACTCACAATAGAAATGCCTTTCTATCTTGACCTCTTGGACTGAATGTGCTCAGATGTAGCAGGCATGCCTGCCCTCTACTCCTCTCCTTTGCTTCTGATCCTCAAGCATTAAGTCCACTTGGGTGGAGGTAGTGGCTGCCAATCTCTGGCTTCTTAAATGTGCCTAGATAGATAAGTCAAACAGAGCCAGCTATCTTTAATATAGGTCATAGTGGCTTGAGTAGTCATCCTCAAAATGTATGTTGAGGTCCTAACCTCCAGAATCTGTGAAAGTGATCTTATTTGGAAAAGGGGTTGCGTTAGGCTATTCTTGCATTGCTGTGAAGGAACACCTGAAACTGGATAACATAAACAAAAGAAGTTTAATTGGCTCACCATCCTGCAGACTGCACAGCACACATGGCACTGGCATCTCCTTTTCTTCTGGTGAGGCTTTAGGAAGCTTGCAGACATGGCAGAACGCAAAGGGGGAGCAGGCACAGCACATAGTGAGAGCCGGAGCAAGAGAGTGAGGAAGAAGGTGCCACACACTTTCAAACAACTAAATCTCCTGTGAACTGAGAGAGAGCTCACTTATCACCAAAGGGATGGCACTAAACCTTTCATGAAAGATCCACCCCTATAATCTCATCACTTTCTTCCAGGCTACACCACCACCAACACTGAGAATCACATTTCAACATGAGATTTGGAGGGGACAAAATTCCAAACCACATCATTCTGCCTCTGGCCCCACAAATCTCATGTCCTTCTCATATTCCAAAATACAATCATGTCTTTTTAAAGTTCCTCAAAGTCTTAACTCGTCCCAGCATTAACTCAAAAGTCCCAAGTCTCAAGTCTCCTCTGAAGATGAGTTTCTTCCACCTGTGAGCCTCTGAGATAACAAATAAGTTATTTATTCCCAAGATACAATGGTGATAGAGACATTGGGTATACATTACCATTCAAAAAGGGAGAATTGACCAAAAGAAAAAGGCTACAGGCCCCACATAACTCTGAAACCCAGCAGAGCAGTCATTACAACTTAAACCCCCAAAGAATCTCCTTTAATTCCACATTCTGGCCCTAAGGCACACTGGTGGAAGGGGTGGGCTCCCAAGGCCACACATGGCTCTGCCCATGTGGCTTTGCAGGGTGCAGCCCCCATGGCTGCTCTCCTGCATTACAGTTAGGTGCCTGCAGCTTTTCCAGGCTCAAGATGCAGGCTGCCATGAAACAACTGTTCTCAGATTTGGAGAGCAGTAGCCCTCTTCCCACAGCTCCACTAGGCAGTGCCCTGATGGAGACTTTGTGTGGGCTCCAAATCCACATTTGTCTTCAGCACTGCCCTAGTAGAGGTTCTCTGTGGAGGCTCCACTCCTGTAGCAGATTTCTGCCTGGGCATCTGGACTTTTCCATGAATCTTCTAAAATCTAGGGGTAGCTGCCAAGCCTCCTTTGTGACTGCATTCTGTATGCTCACAGGCTAAACACCACATGGAAACTGCCAAGGTTCATGGTGGCTTGCACTCCCCAAAGCAGCAGCCTGAGCTATACTTGGGGCACTTTGAGCTGAGGCTGGAGCCGGAGCACCCTGGATGTGAGGAGCAGTGTCCTGAGGCTGTGTATGACAATGAAGCCCTAGGCCTGACCTTCTAAACCATTTTTTCCTTTTAGGCCTCTGGGTCTGTAATGGGAGGGGTGGTGTATTAGTCTGTTTTCTGCTATAACAAACTGCCTGAGACTGGGTAGTTTATGAAGAAAAGAGGTTTAATTGACTCATGATTCCACAGGCTTAACAGGAAACATGACTAAGAGTCCTCAGGAAACTTACAAGCACAGCAGAAGGTGGAGGGGAAGCAAAGCATGGCTTAAATGGCAGCAGGAAAAAGAGAGAGAGAGAGAGAAGGGAAATGCTACATACTTTTTAAACTATCAGATCTCGAGAACTCATTATCACAAGAAGAGCAAAGGGGATATCCTCCCCCATGATTCAATCACCTCCTACCAGGCCCCTTTTCCAATTTGACATGAGATTTGGGTGGTGACACAAAACCAAACCATATCAGGTGACCTGAAAGATCTCTGAAATGGCCTTTGAAGCCTCTTTCCCATTGTCTTGAATATTGGCAGTTGTCTCTCAGTCATGCTAATCTGTCTAGCAAGTGGTTATACCACAGCTCTCTTGAATTCTTTCCCTGAAAACAGGCTTTCCTTCTCTACCACATGCATAGGCTATGAATTTTCCAAATTTTTATGCTCTGCTTCCCTTTTACATATAAGTTCCAACTTTAAGTCATGCCTTTTCTTCCACATCTGATTGTCGGCTGTTAGAAGCAGCTATGTGACTTCTTGAATGCTTTGTTGCCTACAAATTTCTTCCACCCAATACCCTAAGTCATCAGTCTTAAGTTCAAAATTCCACAAAACTGTAGTACATGGACACAATGCAGCCAAGTCCTTTGCTTGGGAGTCCTTCGTAAGTTTCTCATGTCCCTCTAAGACCTCCTCAGCCCGACTGTCACTGCCCATCTTTCTATCATCATTTTGGTCACAACCATTTGACAGTTTCTGAGAAGTTCCAAACTTTCCCTCATCTTCCTATCTTTTTTTGAATCCTCCAAACTCTTCTAACCTCTGCCATCAGCCAGTTCCAAAGCTCCTTTTCAAGTACTAAGTAAAGATAGTATATGGATTTTCAATATCTTTATCACAATGCTCCTCTCCTGGGTACCAATTTTCTATTAGGCCATTCTTGTGCTGTTATAAAGAAATACCCAAGACTGAGTAATGTATAAAGAAAGTTATAAATAGGTTTAAATTTATAAAGATATTTAATTGGCTTACAGCACTGCAGGATGTTCGGCAATCATGGAGCTGGCATCTTCTCAGCTTCTGGTGAGGCCTCAGGAAGCTTTCAATTGTAGCAGAAAGCAAAGGGGGAGTGTCACATCACATGACGAAAGAGGGAGCAAGAGAGCAAAGAGAGAGGTGTCACATAATTTAAAACCACCAGATCTCACATGAACTAACTGAACAAGAACTCGCTTGTCACCAAGGGGATGATGATAAACCATTCCTGAGGGATTCGCCCTCATGGTCCAGTCACCTCCCACCAGGCCCCCCTCCAACACTGAGAATCACATTTCAACAAGAGATTTGCAGGGGACAAACATCCAAACCATATCAGAAGTCTGTGCAGATGTAATTAAACTAAGGATTCTGAGACGAAATCACTCTAGATTTAGCATGGCGCTCAAGTCCAATGATAGGGATCTTTAGAAGGGCAGAAGGAGATTTAAGACAGAGACACAGGAGAAAAAGTCATGTAAAGATCGAAGCAGAGATTAAAGTTATGCATCCACACACAAAAGAGAGCCTGGAGCCACCGGAAGCTGAAAGAGGCAAGGATAGATTCTCATTTTGAAACTTCAGAGGAAGCGTGGCTCTCTCAACATCTTAATTTTGGACTTTTGGTCTTCAGAACTGAGACAGAATACCGTCATTTTGTTTTAAGCCACTAAGTTTGTGGTGATTTGTTATGTGAGTCCTAGGAAACCAATACATAGGTGAGGGTAAGAAAACCCTCTATCCTGCTTCAATATAGCAGTTAGGAAAGAGCCCTATCCTGGCCCATTATGAAGCTGATACTTGAATCCTTATTTGGCAATTTGTCCTTTCTGTACATGTCCTACTAGCCAGGGCCCTGAAGCTAGAGGGGTGAGTGGTCAGAATCGGGGCTCAATGCCCACTCTGAACTTCTAGAAGGAGACACTGGCAAGGGCCTGGACCTCCTGATTCCTTTGTGGATCTCAGACCTAGCTGGTATATTGCAACAGTATGGAGAAGTTGGCTCCAGAAGGATCAGTGGCTCTCCACTTATCTAGGTTCTGCTAGTCATTTGAGGTCAGCCAGGAAGTTAATTCCTATGTCTTCCATTAAAATGTCCCGGATTATTATAGCCTAAAATAATGCTGACCCTCTTAAAAAAAAAAACTCGATGGTGTTAATCAGCTGTATATCTCTTTGGTAATTACAAAACTGTCATATATAATCCTTTTAATGTTTATGGTCTGGCTCTTAAAGTATATTGTGAGGCCATCGAGGGAAAAAAGTAACTAATTAATATATGTGTATAAAGTAATGTTTTAGGAATTATAGATTTTATCTGTGTTGACAGTCCTTAGTCGAATGCCTAGGATGAAGGGGATACTCAGCAAATGATGAAAGTAAAGAAATTGATTCTTAGCCTTTGAAATGGAACGAAATTGCATTTGTCCCTGCCCAATTAGATTTCCCCTCTTGCTAATGGACTTTGTGCACCTTAATTGTAATAGTTGGCATTTAATTGAAGCAGGAGAAGCCAGACTCTTTCCATGGATTGATACAAAGTCACTGGGAGAAGGGAAAGACTTTTCCTGTGCTAAGTTGAAGCTGATAGGAGCTATATTCACTGCCACATGAAGAAGGCTGTTCTGTAGTAGGAAATAATTTAACTGATATACAAAGAGAAGCAGAGTCAGGTGGAAATGAGATGGATGGACAGTAAGAAAGACCTGACAGTATTGTAATCCCAGGTTCCAGTTCCAGATTCTGAAGCACTCATTTATGGAGCATTTTCTCTCATTCCTTGAAGTATCTTGATTTACTCCCTGGCTATTGGTACAAATTCATTTCAAGTTCATTGAAGTATGAACTTGAGCTAGTTTTTAACTTGGGTTTGTGTCACTTGTAACTAAAAGAACCTTAGTACAACTTGTGAGCCTCAAAAGTAAGAACACTTTCATGGCCTCTCTGAGCTGTTTTAAGGATCCATGAGAATAATCTATATCTCTATGTGACACACACACATACACATATAGATATAATTTAGTTACTTTCTTGTGGCTCCTGTCTCAATCCTGATGCTTAACAACTTAAGGTTGAATCTGAACAAAACAGCATTGAATTAAAAGATGAAAAGCTCAGACAAACATAAAAATTCTATAACAATTGCTTTTCTAATTTTTTAAGAAATCAGATTATTCAGTAGTTTAATTACATGGTAACAGGAAACCAAAATATTATTTATCATGCAGCCACTATCTATGCATTCATGACATCCCTTTAAAATGAAGTGACGGGGGGGCGGAGCAAGATGGCCGAATAGGAACAACTCCAGTCTCCAACTCCCAGCGCGAGCGACACAGAAGACCGGTGATTTCTGCATTTTCAACTGAGGTACTGGGGTCATCTCACTAGGGAGTGCCGGACAATCGGTGCTGGTCAGCTGCTGCAGCCTGACCAGCGAGAGCTGAAGCAGGGCGAGGCATCGCCTCACCTGGAAGCGCAAGGGGGAAGGGGATCCGTTTTCCTAGCCAGGGGAACTGAGACACACAACACCTGGAAAATCGGGTAACTCCCACCCCAATACTGCGCTGTAAGCATACAGGCATTCCAGGAGAATATATCCCACACCTGGCCGGGAGGGTCCCACGCCCACGAAGCCTCCCTCACTGCTAACACAGCAGTCTGCCGCGATCTATCCGCAAGGCAGCAGCGAGGCTGGGGGAGGGGCGCCCGCCATTGCTGAGGCTTAAGTAGGTAAACAAAGCCGCTGGGAAGCTCGAACTGGGTGGAGCTCACAGCAGCTCAAGGAAGCCTGCCTGTCTCTGTAGTCTCCACCTCTGGGGACAGCGCACAGCTGAAGACCAACAGGGGAAGTAGCGGGAGCCGGTGCAGACGCGAACGACTCTGTCTGACAGCTTTGGGGAGAGCCGCGGATCTCCCAACGCGGAGGTTGAGATCTGAGAACGGACAGACTGCCTGCTCAGGTGTGTCCCTGACCCTGAGTAGCCTAGCTGGGAGAAATCCCCCACTAGGGGCAGTCTGACACCCCACACCTCACAGGGTGGAGTACACCCCTGAGAGGACACTTCCAAAGGAAGAATCAGACAGGTACACTCGCTGTTCAGCAATATTCTATCTTCGGCAACCTCTGCTGCTGATACCCAGGCAAACAGGGTCTGGAGTGGACCTCAAGCAATCTCCAACAGACCAACAGAGAGTCCTTCTGACTGTCAGAAGGAAAACTATCAAACAGGAAGGACACCTATACCAAAACCCCATCAGTTCATCACCACCATCAAAGACCAGAGACAGATAAAACCACAAAGATGGGGAAGAAGCAGGGCAGAAAAGCTGGAAATTCAAAAAATAAGAGCGCATCTCCCCCTGCAAAGGAGCGCAGCCCATCACCAGCAACGGATCAAAGCTGGTCAGAGAATGACTTGGACGAGAGGAGAGAAGAAGGCTTCAGTCCATCAAACTTATCAGAGCTAAAGGAGGAATTACGTACCCAGCGCAAAGAAACTAAAAATCTTGAAAAAAGAGTGGAAGAATTGACAGCTAGACTCATTAATGCAGAGAAGATCATAAACGAAATGACAGAGATGAAAACCATGACACGAGAAATACGTGACAAATGCACAAGCTTCAGTAACCGACTCGATCAACTGGAAGAAAGAGTATCAGCGATTGAAGATCAAATGAATGAAATGAAGCGAGAAGAGAAACCAAAAGAAAAAAGAAGAAAAAGAAATGAGCAAAGCCTGCAAGAAGTATGGGATTACGTAAAAAGACCAAATCTACGTCTGATTGGGGTGCCTGAAAGTGAGGGGGAAAATGGAACCAAGTTGGAAAACACTCTTCAGGATATCATCCAGGAGAACTTCCCCAACCTAGTAGGGCAGGCCAACATTCAAATTCAGGAAATACAGAGAACGCCACAAAGATACTCCTCCAGAAGAGCAACTCCAAGACACATAATTGCCAGATTCACCAAAGTTGAAATGAAGGAAAAAATCTTAAGGGCAGCCAGAGAGAAAGGTCGGGTCACCCACAAAGGGAAGCCCATCAGACTAACAGCAGATCTCTCGGCAGAAACTCTACAAGCCAGAAGAGAGTGGGGGCCAATATTCAACGTTCTTAAAGAAAAGAATTTTCAACCCAGAATTTCATATCCAGCCAAACTAAGTTTCATAAGTGAAGGAGAAATAAAATCCTTTACAGATAAGCAAATGCTTAGAGATTTTGTCACCACCAGGCCTGCCTTACAAGAGACCCTGAAGGAAGCCCTAAACATGGAAAGGAACAACCTGGTACCAGCCATCGCAAAAACTTGGCAAAATGTAAAGACCATCGAGGCTAGGAAGAAACTGCATCAACTAACGAGCAAAATAACCAGTTAATATCATAATGGCAGGATCAAGTTCACACATAACAATATTAACCTTAAATGTTAATGGACTAAATGCGCCAATTAAAAGACACAGACTGGCAAACTGGATAAAGAGTCAAGACCCATCAGTCTGCTGTATTCAGGAGACCCATCTCACATGCAGAGACATACATAGGCTCAAAATAAAGGGATGGAGGAAGATCTACCAAGCAAATGGAGAACAAAAAAAAGCAGGGGTTGCAATCCTAGTCTCTGATAAAACAGACTTTAAACCATCAAAGATCAAAAGAGACAAAGAAGGCCATTACATAATGGTAAAGGGATCAATTCAACAGGAAGAGCTAACTCTCCTAAATATATATGCACCCAATACAGGAGCACCCAGATTCATAAAGCAAGTCCTTAGAGACTTACAAAGAGACTTAGACTCCCATACAATAATAATGGGGGACTTCAACACTCCGCTGTCAACATTAGACAGATCAACGAGACAGAAAGTTAACAAGGATATCCAGGAATTGAACTCATCTCTGCACCAAGCGGACCTAATAGACATCTATAGAACTCTCCACCCCAAATCAACAGAATATACATTCTTCTCAGCACCACATCGCACTTATTCCAAAATTGACCACATAATTGGAAGTAAAGCACTCCTCAGCAAATGTAAAAGAACAGAAATTATAACAAACTGTCTCTCAGACCACAGTGCAATCAAACTAGAACTCAGGACTAAGAAACTCAATCAAAACCGCTCAACTACATGGAAACTGAACAACCTGCTCCTGAATGACTACTGGGTACATAACGAAATGAAAGCGGAAATAAAGATGTTCTTTGAAACCAATGAGAACAAAGATACAACATACCAGAATCTCTGGGACACATTTAAAGCAGTGTGTAGAGGGAAATTTATAGCACTAAATGCCCACAAGAGAAAGCAGGAAAGATCTAAAATTGACACTCTAACATCACAATTAAAAGAACTAGAGAGGCAAGAGCAATCACATTCAAAAGCTAGCAGAAGGCAAGAAATAACTAAGATCAGAGCAGAACTGAAGGAGATAGAGACACAAAAAACCCTCCAAAAAATCAATGAATCCAGGAGTTGGTTTTTTGAAAAGATCAACAAAATTGACAGACCGCTAGCAAGGCTAATAAAGAAAAAAAGAGAGAGGAATCAAATAGATGCAATAAAAAATGATAAAGGGGATATCACCACTGACCCCACAGAAATACAAACTACCATCAGAGAATACTATAAATGCCTCTACGCA
Source organism: Rhinopithecus roxellana (assembly GCF_007565055.1). NCBI lineage: Eukaryota > Metazoa > Chordata > Mammalia > Primates > Cercopithecidae > Rhinopithecus > Rhinopithecus roxellana. Next base: position 138,307,998 of record NC_044553.1, on the reverse strand, counting down.
AATCAACTAGAAAATCTAGAAGAAATGGATAATTTCCTGGACACTTACACTCTCCCAAGGCTAAACCAGGAAGAAGTTGAATCCCTGAATAGACCAATAGCAGGCTCTGAAATTGAGGCAACAATTAATAGCCTACCCACCAAAAAAAGTCCAGGACCAGATGGATTCACAGCTGAATTCTACCAGAGGTACAAGGAGGAGCTGGTACCATTCCTTCTGAAACTATTCCAATCAATAGAAAAAGAGGGAATCCTCCCTAACTCATTTTATGAGGCCAACATCATCCTGATACCAAAGCCTGGCAGAGACACAACAAAAAAAGAGAATTTTAGACCAATATCCCTGATGAACATTGATGCAAAAATCCTCAATAAAATACTGGCAAACCGGATTCAGCAGCACATCAAAAAGCTTATCCACCATGATCAAGTGGGCTTCATCCCTGGGATGCAAGGCTGGTTCAACATTCGCAAATCAATAAACGTAATCCAGCATATAAACAGAACCAAAGACAAGAACCACATGATTGTCTCAATAGATGCAGAAAAGGCTTTTGACAAAATTCAACAGCCCTTCATGCTAAAAACGCTCAATAAATTCGGTATTGATGGAACGTACCTCAAAATAATAAGAGCTATTTATGACAAACCCACAGCTAATATCATACTGAATGGGCAAAAACTGGAAAAATTCCCTTTGAAAACTGGCACAAGACAGGGATGCCCTCTCTCACCACTCCTATTCAACATAGTGTTGGAAGTTCTGGCTAGGGCAATCAGGCAAGAGAAAGAAATCAAGGGTATCCAGTTAGGAAAAGAAGAAGTCAAATTGTCCCTGTTTGCAGATGACATGATTGTATATTTAGAAAACCCCATCGTCTCAGCCCAAAATCTCCTTAAGCTGATAAGCAACTTCAGCAAAGTCTCAGGATACAAAATTAATGTGCAAAAATCACAAGCATTCTTATACACCAGCAACAGACAAGCAGAGAGCCAAATCAGGAATGAACTTCCATTCACAATTGCTTCAAAGAGAATAAAATACCTAGGAATCCAGCTTACAAGGGATGTAAAGGACCTCTTCAAGGAGAACTACAAACCACTGCTCAGTGAAATCAAAGAGGACACAAACAAATGGAAGAACATACCATGCTCATGGATAGGAAGAATCAATATCGTGAAAATGGCCATACTCCCCAAGGTTATTTATAGATTCAATGCCATCCCCATCAAGCTACCAATGACTTTCTTCACAGAATTGGAAAAAACTGCTTTAAAGTTCATATGGAACCAAAAAAGAGCCCGCATTGCCAAGACAATCCTAAGTCAAAAGGACAAAGCTGGAGGCGTCACGCTACCTGACTTCAAACTATACTACAAGGCTACAGTAACCAAAACAGCATGGTACTGGTACCAAAACAGAGATATAGACCAATGGAACAGAACAGAGTCCTCAGAAATAATACCGCACATCTACAGCCATCTGATCTTTGACAAACCTGAGAGAAACAAGAAATGGGGAAAGGATTCCCTATTTAATAAATGGTGCTGGGAAAATTGGCTAGCCATAAGTAGAAAGCTGAAACTGGATCCTTTCCTTACCCCTTATACGAAGATTAATTCAAGATGGATTAGAGACTTAAATGTTAGACCTAATACCATAAAAACCCTAGAAGAAAATCTAGGTAGTACCATTCAGGACATAGGCATTGGCAAGGACTTCATGTCTAAAACACCAAAAGCAACGGCAGCAAAAGCCATAATTGACAAATGGGATCTAATTAAACTAAAGAGCTTTTGCACAGCAAAAGAAACTACCATCAGAGTGAACAGGCAACCTACAGAATGGGAGAAAATTTTTGCAACCTACTCATCTGACAAAGGGCTAATATCCAGAATATACAAAGAACTCAAACAAATATACGAGAAAAAAACAAACAACCCCATCAAAAAGTGGGGAAAGGATATGAACAGACATTTCTCAAAAGAAGATATTCATACAGCCAACAGACACATGAAAAAATGCTCATCATCACTGGCCATCAGAGAAATGCAAATCAAAACCACAATGAGATACCATCTCACACCAGTTAGAATGGCAATCATTAAGAAGTCAGGAAACAACAGGTGTTGGAGAGGATGTGGAGAAATAGGAACACTTTTACACTGTTGGTGGGATTGTAAACTAGTTCAACCATTATGGAAAAGAGTATGGCAATTCCTCAAGGATCTAGAACTAGATGTACCATATGACCCAGCCATCCCACTACTGGGTATATACCCAAAGGATTATAAATTAGTCTACTACAAAGACACATGTACACGTATGTTTATTGCGGCACTATTCACAATAGCAAAGACTTGGAATCAACCCAAATGTCCATCTGTGACAGACTGGATTAAGAAAATGTGGCACATATACACCATGGAATACTATGCAGCCATAAAAAAGGATGAGTTTGCGTCCTTTGTAGGGACATGGATGCAGCTGGAAACCATCATTCTTAGCAAACTATCACAAGAAGAGAAAACCAAACACCGCATGTTCTCACTCATAGGTGGGAACTGAACAATGAGATCACTTGGACTCGGGAAGGGGAACATCACACACTGGGGTCTATCATGGGGAGGGGGGAGGGGGGAGGAGGGAGGGATTGCATTGGGGAGTTATACATGATATAAATGATGAATTGATGGGTGCTGACGAGTTGATGGGTGCAGCACACCAACATGGCATAAGTATACATATGTAACAAACCTGCACGTTATGCACATGTACCCTAGAACTTAAAGTATAATAAAAAAAAAAAATAATAAAAAAAATAAATAAAATGAAGTGACACAGAATGCTTAGAATAAAGCAAAAATAGTAAAGTTGGTCAATTATTGATTCAGATATGTATACAACTTTATGTTCTGCATTGGTTGAATTCACTGCTTACCATTTACAGAAACTTAGGTATAGCTCAAAATTTAATAGGCAGTGTCTCTTCTGTTTAGGCTCCTTTATTTCTTACCTGATGGCTAATAGTGCGGAATGATCAAATGATATAGAAAGCATACTGGGGAAATTCTGTGCAAAGAGCTATTATATATTTTTTGTCTGCCCAGAATTCTTTCCTTTGTGATACTTGCTGTGTAGTACTGTGCATAGATTGATGGAGAGCACCTGGTAATTAATCTTAAGCATACTAGACTATTCCACCAAATGGAATCAAGGCAAATGCCAGATGTAGAAAGGTTCTCTTGCTACCTAGATCCATATTGTTATACTTATGTATGCTATATATTTTTATATATTACAATTATGTATATTTTTAATTGCCATTGAAAGTGTTTGGGTTGCTATGCTTCAATAAATTCATCAGAGTGCCTGCCATATTCCAGCAGTCACTCTTCTAGGAGATGGGGCTACCACCGTGAATATGACAATCGTTGTCCCTGCCTAATGTAGTTACAGCCTATTGAGAAAGGCAGGCAGTGCACATGAAAAAGAACACAAACAAAAACAAAACAAGCTCAAGAATGACTAGTGTTAGTGTGCCTCTTTAAAATAATCAGAAAAGATCTCACTTAGGAGACCATGTTTGGGCTAAGAACCAGATAGTAAGAACGAGCCAGTCTGGTCCAGGAGGTTAGGAAAAGGAAAAGGAAGTATCCAAAGCAGAGGGAAGAGACAGTGGAATGGACGTGGAGCAGAATGAACATAGCATGTAAAAAGTTTACATTTTAAAGTACAAAGTGAAGCCACTGAGGATTTTAAGCAGATGAACAATAAAATCTCAGTTATATTTTTTAAAGATTATGTAGATGAATGGTCAAAGTCTTTTGGAACCCGAGGGTCTGACTCATTTTTTGACATAAACATGTTTTTCTGGTTTAGTATTTGCCATTAAAATTTGAAAAAATGAATCCTCTTTTGGAACATTATTTTGAACAATTGACATTATTGGTATAAAAGTCCTCTGCAAATAAAACAAAATCTAGGACTCATTTTCACTACTCTTCATAGACAAACAATCAGTATTGTGAATTGTGCCTGAAAGCAATCTAAAGTGTTTCCCTCTGTTCCATCCAAGCTTCTGTGAGCCCAGATAGGTTGGACACACACTGATGAAGCTGGGAGGGAGTCCTGTGAATGGAGTACCCTGCTGTGATTTGAGTGGTCAGGGAAGCACCAGCTTGCTCTCAGCCTCTTCAGTTTGGAGAGCCAAATCACTCAGGGGCCAAGCAATTGTACTCCATGCATGGTTTACTACTAATTGTGCAGCCAAAGAGACTGGAACACCTGGTGCCTGTTTGCAATGCATGCTAGAGAACAGAAGATAAAAAAGCATTCCTAATAACATTGGTGATGGCATATTTGGGACAGTATCCGTTCTTTAACCTCTGTGGATCCTACCAGCCAGATGTTCTCATTTAAAATTCTCTTCTTATAATTTTGTCAGGATTGATCCTGCACAAAAAACCTCCTGTACCAGAAGAATGCATTTTAGCCCACCAGCCTCAGACAAGAACCCTGGATACTTCATTTCTTTTTCTCAGTTTTCACTCAATTAATAGATAGAGGCAAAAATGGAGATACAAATACTGCTGAGATAAAATTAGGGGAAGAGTATTTGGTGTGTTGGATTTTAATGGCCCTCAAATTGCACCTCTCTTTCCATTTAGGTTTTTAACAATTTGAAATGAAACAAAGGAGTAGCAATTGGAGGAAAGCATATTATCTCATAAGATGGGAAGCCTAATATATGGTTTGGCTGTGTCCCCACCCAAAACTCATCTTGAATCATAGCTCCCATAATTCCCAAGTGTTCTGGGAGGGACACAGTGGTAGGTAATTGAATCATGGGGTGTAGATCTTCCCCATGCTGTTCTCATGCTAGTGAATAAGTCTCACAAGATCTGATGGTTTTATAAAGGGGAGTTCCCCTACACAAGCTTCTGGCCTGCCACCATGTAAGACATGACTTTTCTCCTCATTCATCTTCTGCCATGATTGTGAGGCATACCCAGCCATGTGGAACTGTGAGTCAGTTAAACCTCTTTCCTTTATAAATTGCCCAGTCTTGGGTAAGTCTTTATTAACAGCATGAGAACAAACTAATATACCCAGCCTGAGAGCTCAGATTCCCAGAATATAGCAGGCTTAAGCTCTAGGTCTCTTACAACACTAGACATGACAAGAGGGTAAGATCCTACCGTAGAGGAGCAACTGAGGGGGACAGGGCAGTAGCACACTCTATGGAAGTGTGGAGCTGGGTTATCATGGCCAGGTTTATTTTTCAGGTAAGGCCATGCTTCTGGGGCCAGTGAGTCAAGAAGCAGAGGTTAGGTGTTACACTAATTTGGATTATTGCACAGAAAGGAATAATCAGGAATTAGAAATAAGGGTTCCCATTTAATATTTGATATTTACTGCTTTTAACTTTCAGATCATGAAGTTAATGAACAGGAAGGACAGTGGAGATTAAGAGAGATGGACAATAAAATGGGAAAATAAAGTAAAATATTCATAAAAGAAAACAGCACACATAATATGAACATGGAGAGCAGTTAAGTGGTAGGATCAGGGAATTATGGAAGTTTCTGCAGAGCATCATCTGATGGTTAAGTAATTTGTTCCTCTTGGGCAATGCATTGAGCATATGGATGTAACATGTAGTTACTGCATTCTAGTAATTCACTAGAATCTAAATGCATTAGAAGAAATAAGATGAGGAGAGCTAACTAATAGTTTTGTTGCCCTGACTTTTGATCTTTAACTTTTGGGATAAGTTTATTTGAGGAATCAGATGTTGTTCCATTTTGGATAGTGACCAATTATTATAATCAGTGAACAGACAGAGAGCTTGACTGAAATTTTAATTCCTAAGTGATTTTTTAAATGTAGACTGGCAGGATCTACATTTTGCTGACTCTGTGAGTTTGTGAGGAATTTACCCTATCTGCATTTAATACTTATTCCTGGACCTATTGGAGGATTCTAAATGTTCTTCCCTTAGCTTTTCTGCCATTTTCAGACTTATTTCAGACTTATTTGCTTTAGGATAAACAGAGCTAGAATTATACTGACTGCTTAGTCACTTGCAGTTTATTTTGATCAGGTTTTTTGATGCCCAGCATTCATCCTATTAATTTTTTAAGGGAATTCCTTCTCTAAAGTAGAAATAGTCTGAGGTGAATTGTAATTCCTGTTACCTACCTGCTGAGATCTTTTCCCACTAAGGCTCCATCTTCTAGTCATGCCTGGCACATGACCTAAATTCAGTCAAACAGAATTTTGACTGTTTAGTTGGTTACATGGTAATATAGTCGAATTTGAAGACCAATTCATTTTGACACAGAAATAGGGGCTGTAGGGAGAGGGGCAGGAGAGATAGCAGTGTGAGATAGGCAGGGGAGATAGCAGTGTGAGATAGGCAGGGGAGATAGCAGTGTGAGCAGCAGCAGAAGAGGAACTGAGGCCACTTTTGCCCAGGAAATGGTTGTGCTTCTCCTTTTCTAGTTTCAAACATTTGGAATTCTCTTACTTTCCTACTATTTTCAAATCTGATCCAGGGCATCCCATAGAGTTGCTGGTGAATGCCTATTGCCATCTACCCCAAAAGCTCTTTGAGTACATCTATTCTGATTTCAAATAGCCAGAAAGAGGGTCAAGTTTTGCTTACAGAAGAACTCCCACGGACGATTCTTGATCCCCTTCAGAAGGCAATTCAAAAGTAATTGCCTTCATGAATCTTTCTGATAAAAAAATGAATTTTTTTCACAGATGAGACTGTCAATCATGTAATATCTGTTGAGTGTCTGTCGTTGTCTAGGCCCTTTGGCATGAAGATAAAAAGTACAATGTATGATAGTCTATACTCTCTTGGAGCTTTGAGTGGGATTGGGAAGAAAGTCATTAAAAATTGTGTGAATAAATATGAAACTACAACTATGATAAATGATGTGAAGAAAAAAACCCCATGATGCTCTAAGAAATTATGTTGGAAGGAATTAATCTAATCAGGGAGATCAGAAAAGAGTTCTTCCTTAGTGATGGGGGTAGAATAAGTATTAACTAGATAAAGGAAGGGAAGAGGCAAGGAAGGGGCCTTCCTGTAGATAAGGAACCCTAGATAGAACAGATAGCTTCTGAGGTAAGGCATTACAAACACATATTAAAATGCAAATTTTAAACATGGGTTGGGAAAAGGTATTAAGCCATTATTTTTCATTATTAATGTAGTGCAAACTAGTTAATCAGTTTGGCTGTATCTGGTAAGAATGCAGCTCCAATCAGTCATGATTGAAAGTGTGTATTAGAGAACAGGAGAGCAGTGGGGGTACTACCTTCATGAGCAATAAAGGAGGAAGCCCCGCAGTTACTATGTTAAGGTTTTCTTCCATCACCGGAGTTGATGAAGCATTAGATTTCCTAGGAAAAAAAAAGGTGGGGGTGGGGGGGGGGCGGTGCTGAGAAGACAGAGATGGTGTTGTCAGAAGAAAAATGGGGATACTAAAAATACTCTTGCGTAATTTTGTCCAGAGTTGGTCTAACAGAAAAAAAATAAAAACACACAAAGAAAACTCAGAGCAAAAATCATTCTCAAAGGTATTTATTTTAAGCAATTTCACAAATGTCCAGTGCACTGAATCATTTGTGCAGCTTTTGGATTGTGTCAGGTAGTAGCCAAGCGATAAAGAAACATATAGCCCAGACAAAGAAAAGCATGAGCCACAGTTCACTTGGCAATAGCTGGAATAAGTGTAATAATTTATCATATTTAAATAGTATCATGGAATTTATAAAGTAATGGAACAACATTTTTTTCAATATTCCTCTGAGGGTAAAGAAGACACTATGTAAGGATATATTTACCCTACTATATATAAGAGGAAATCGAGGCTCAAGGAGCTTTTATAACTTGCCCATACTTCCAGAATTAGTAACTGGCAGTACAAGATAGAAACTCAGTTCATTTGACTCATAGTCCAGGGCTTATTTCAAAAATTAGTCTACGGGTCCAATTCCACTTATCTTTTCCCAGGGTGCTTCATGCTTGAGAATTTAGCAAAAGAGATTTTATCAAACTAGCTGGTATACATGAACCAGTGCGGTCTAACCCCCCAACTAGTAAGGAATTTAAGATGTTTAACCTAAGCGTGGGAATACTGAGCTTATTTACCAAGGAAAGAGGAAAAAGGAAAATTACAATTGTGATTTACTAGCTCTCTTTGCATCATTTTTCAGAAGAGTATGCCAAATTTTACAAGTTAGCTTAATTACCAGCTGTGATGAAAGGAGAGATAAAGATCATGAGTTTCTTGATGTCCACACTCAACATCAACAGGTTGTGGGATGCTGAAAAGTGCCTAAGTAGAATATAAACATTAAGTTTATGAGGAAGTAGCTTGGCACATACCTTGTTTCTGTAATCAAACCAACAATCTACACTAAAATGAAGAACTTTTTAGAATTGCTCTCTAGTAGACATTCTGATTGACATTGAAAGCAACTGAACACACAAACTTAAACTGGTGGTAGAAAGGAGATCAAGAACATTATGGATTTATTCAAGGAAATACCTGCATCCATTATCAAAGTGGGTTAATGAAATTGATGTCTTCATATTGCCCTTATTTTCCATTGTTAAAGTATGATGAGTTCAATAGAATTACTGCTATTGGATGGAGATTAAGCTACATTTTCAGAAGAAATTCACAAACTTTGATGAGTTTGAATTGGGCTTTAAGTTTTTGCACTTCCTTTGATAAGGGCAAACCTCTAGATGTGCGTCAATCATTGAGTAGTGTGTCATATTTGTGTAGCTAAGTTTGAACAGGAAATGCTTTTAAAACTGCAATATTCTGAAATTTTACAGGACCAAATATGAAGCCCAGGACACTTGAAGTTTCAGGTTCAAATTGAGGTGTTTGCCCATTTAAAACAACCCCTAGAACTTTTGAGAATACACTGTGTCAAATACTAATATTCCTACTGACTAATAAAATTTTATTCGTAGCTACAATGAGGCCATAACTTTATCAGTTGTTTGGATAAAATTGATAAAATCTGTTTTGAACTCTCTTAAGTAAAGAGACATAATTCATAGAAGATTAAGGGATCCCATAAATATGAGTTTCTAATCATGTGATTTACAACAACCGCTTCAAATGAGGACACCCATATCTCACTATTAACAGTTTGTAAAATGATTGATGAGATCATTTTAGCTGTCTTTTTATCTTTTTTAAGAATCAGAAATCAACGAGGGCCATGATGCCGTATCTTATTGATTACTTATTAATTCAGCAAATATTTAAGTATCTACCTTCTCTATGCCAAGAAATGCTCAAGGTGCAGAGGACTACAGCAAAACAGATGCAACACCTGGCCTCCTGAAGCTTATGATAAACAATGGACCTTAGTAAAATTTCTAGTATATTAGATAGTTGATATGTGCTAAAGGAAGAAAATAAAACTATAAAATGATTTTTCAATTTTAAATACATCTCCAGGAAAGACTTCACAAAAAGGCAAAGAATGATTCTTCTGGATATCTGAGGGGGAAGAGCATTCTAGCCAGAGGGAATAGCAGGTACAAAGGTCCTGCCATGGGAGCATGCCTAGCACATTATAGGAACAACAAAGAGATAAATGTGTTTGGAAAGAAATGGACCAGGGTGGGGAGAGGAGGCCAGTAGAAAATGAAGATACATGTTACCCGGTGTGGTGGGAGGAGAGGAAAGAATCACAGGGCCTTGGGTCACTGTATGGAATTCGACTTTTACTCTCTGTGAAATTAGATCTTTAGTAAAATATTTACAACAAAATGCAGACATGCATTGGTAATTTCAGAACTTGACCCTGATACAAAGCATTTTAAACTCTAGATTTCTGAGTATATTTTATTGTGTGCATTTAGTTTCATACAAAAATTTTCTATTGGAATTCGGTTTTAATTTACAAACTTCAATTTTAAAATGTCTTAAATGTTCCAGGGAAGGGCAATTTTTACAGAAAAGACTGCTAAGGTAAATTCCTTTATAAAGCCGTTAACTTTTAGCTCACTGGCTTTAAAAGTTTGGAGTTTCCACATCAATTTTTGCTAAAGCTAGACACATAATTTTTATTTTTATTAAGTTTTTAAGGTATGAGTAAAGAAACTTTCAAGATAATTTAAATATACATTTTGGTAAATTTTCTTATTAGATTAATTTACATTTATTGAAATGTTCTAGGCACAGGATTAAGTAATAAAAATCTTACGATCTCAAAATTCTATGTTCCTTTTATTGTCCTTATTGGGTTCTGGAAATAGGAGTTGGACTGAGCAATTTCAAAGGCTCTTCCAATTTTCGAACTTCTAGAATTCATATTACAAATTCATAGAGGTTAAATCTTATTACATCAAAAGCCACAGAGATGGAATAGGACCATCTTTATGGCAAGGAATTAAAGACTAGAGAATTTAAATGAATTTCTAAAGTTAGTTGCCAGCTTTACCAGGATGAGAACCTAGATGCCTCAAGCATGTAGTTCGCTGTATTTCCAATGCGACCTCTGCTTTTCCTTAATTTCCTCACTGCCATAATTAGCATGGATGGGTAACCAAGGAGACTACTGCGATGTAACCAGGCTCTTCCTTGAGAAATGGTTCTCTTTTTGACTTACTCCTCCTGTTCTCACTTGGGTGCCTGTCATCATTCCAGTGCTTTCTCTTCTGTGTCCACCACAACTCTAATTCATTCTAGATAATTTTGGTTTCTATCCCATCATGCTGGAAGCCTTTTCCTACATTTTTCTCAGCTCTGCATATATTACTTCTGATGAAACCTGATTTTCTTCCCTTGCACATAAGAAAAGGCTCAACTGCCCCATTAACACTTCTTTCCAATTTTATCTCTGTGATTTTACAAGTCCCTAGATACTGTTTCCAAGTGTCCTGCTCTCCAGCTGTCCAGTTTTTGAATGATAGAGACGCTGGGCTTCATGAGTTGAGTCTAATGGGGGTAACAAGATTACCCAGGTCAGAAGATCAGGAGGTCAGAGTTCATACCAGCACTGATTTTTTTTCTTTAGTCTTCAGAGTTCTGGCTTCATGCAGCAGACAGAAGGTGACTCTGGTCTGATTCCAGCTGTTGAAAGCCAGCAGATTTATTAGACGTGTGCAATCATTTTTATGCTATTAAAATTGGCAGGAAGGACTTTGCTATTACAAGCATTTTGAATACTAGATCTCATCTTTTATATATTGTCACTTGCTAACATGTGGAATAAATCCTAGGTGGCCTGAGAGATTCTTGGAACTAGCGAGCTCCATTAATTTAAAAAGAGATAAGTGCTCCCTAAAATGACTTTCTATAAAGCTTTCCCATTGCACATTGTCTTGCAAAATGGCGTCTTTTGAGACTCAGTTTCCCTTCTTGCTTCTCCTCCTGCTTTATTTTGTTTCTGAAAATGAAAGTTAAGTACTGAAAATGCTTGAAAGTTTCCTTAAGAGATTAGGGGCTGAACTTCAACTGATAATGAACCAGAACCCCGGTCACCTAACTGGGTAGACTCTTTTGTGTCAAAGCAACCCTTTCCCACATATCCTAAGTTGGGACCAACAGACACGTGGGACCAAGCTAACATTTTGAGTATCTGGACCGTGACTTCAGGTCAACTCTGAAGTGACCCTGATGTCCAAGTCATCACTTTTCCAATAAAATAGGCCCTAATTTAGACTCTACTTAAAATTATGGACTTTGCAGTTACAAATAAACTCATCTCATTGACAGATCAAACACAAGGTCAGTGTACCCTTGTAAAGCATCTGCCATAGAAGTACTCACTTTAGCCAGCTGCGACCCATCTTATTTCAGTTTGGTTTCCTCCACAGCTAGACATTTGCCATATCTAATAAACTTTGTAGTCTCTTGTCTCTGCTCCATCCTTTCCATTCTGTTGCTGCTGATCTAGACCAGACCTTTATTTCCTTCAGCTAGGCTATTAAAATAACCTTAACTGTCTTCCTTACTATCTCTCCCCTGTTTCTAGTCCATTTTACTAATTAATGTCAAATTGATCTTTCAAAACCCAAATCTATTCTTCTCTTCTCTTGCTCAATAACTTTCAACAGCTCCTGATTACTTAGGATTTTATAAAAATTTCTTATGCAGGGAGAGAGTGAAATGTACTGGAAATTCCCTCAGTATTGGCATCAAAGAGACTTGAGTTCAAATTCCATCTAAACTTATTTCTAGCTGGGTAATTGGGGAAAAGTTATTTCACATCTCTGAAATCCAGTTTCTTCATCTATTCGATGGAGTTGATGATAAATACTTTATAGGACTGTTGGGAGAATTAAAGATATGAGATAGTGATTTATAGGTACTCAAAACACAGAAGATATCTGTATTCCTGAGCCTTCTATAGTATGGCTCTTTAGACTTATTCCCCATTACTATTTTAATAGGAATCCTGCATTCCAGCAAAACCTTGATTCTAGTCTATGATGTGTGTTCATATTCACCATATTTGGTTACAGCCTTCTTAAAAATAGGGATGACATCTTTGTAGAACTCATAGTGCTTTGTATATATCAAGTGTTCAATAAATTTGGAATTCTCAAATTGGTTTCCCTATCAGAAAGGGCTAATTCTCTTTGACAAAATTTTAAATTGCTTTTCTGAGTTGAATTTATTGCATCAGGTCTGGGCAGAGTGAGTCTGTTCTCTGTGCATCAGATCCTCCATGGTTAATCTGGTTTCAAGGTCTTAGACAGATACAGAGTTTCAAGGTCTTAGATAGATATGTAGTCCAATCCCTGCCAGGTACTTTGCCCCAGCCTTTTACAGCCTGTGTTGAATATAAAGATTGGGTTCCTTTTGATGTTGCTTACAGTTTTCCTTTAATGGTCAGCAAGATAGAAAGAAGTGGAAAGGTTTTCTTTAGATTAATTTGATACTTGAGCAAAGGCCAACAATTCCTTGGGTATGTGAGCAGTGGTAGGAAGGAAAACTGAGCATGTACTAGGAGGGAAGTCACTGGTAGATGTGTCTGTCAGGTTTCACTTGGTCAAATGTTTGTTGTGTTTTGCAAAGAGAAAGAACAACTTTATGAAAAGTGCGTGCAATGTAGAGTAGAAGGCATATTCCAAATTCCACGTAATAGTCCCTGGCATTTCCACTGCCCCTTGAATTAATATGACAATTTCACCTGCATGATCACATTTCATCTTCCATAGAACTCTGTGAGGTAGGCAGAGCATATGTTATATATACCTTCTACAACCCTTATACCTCTCTTTCATTTGCCACTTCCTGCCAAAACAAAAACAAAAACAAAACAAAGCAACCTCTGGAGAAATATAAGAGGGTTCTCCTAGGGTTTGGTTGTAAGGAAGTGAGAAAAGAGGGCCAGACCCAGCATTTCTGGACCTGCAATACTTTCTAGTGCAGTGGAGGATGGAAGGAACTTGAATTCTGACCATAATGACATTCTGACCATAGGTACAAAGCTCACCCTACCAATATGACTGGTCATATATATCCATTTGATTCAGTTGTTTTCAAGGACTTTTCAAATGGAAGTTGCCAACATGGAAATATCTACGTAAAGCTAAGCTTATTCTTTCAGGTGGATGACAAAATAGGAAGGCATTCCAATGCTGTCCCCATGATAACTTCCTCTAGAGTGATGCAGAATAGAGCACATATTTGAGACACTGGGAGGCATTAGGTCTAAAGGCTAGAAGAGCCAAGTATAAGAGCCTGGGAGTAAGAGATGGTAGACCTGACCCGTTATGTGTGACTTGAATTTCAGTCCCTTTATCTGTAAAGTGAGATAAAATAATTCCACGCACTCATCTTGAAGGGGCATAAGAATTATCCTGGAAGCCAATTTAAGCAAACAACTTTCTAAACTGTAAGGCTTTTTGTAAAAATAGGGAGTTTTTGACCTCTCCGAGACTCCATGGTTGGCATGGTGGATCTCACAGGCAGTGTGAAATTGAGAGAACATATGTGAGAATTCACTTCTATGTTCAGTGAAATCTAAAGTTATTTTGGTTGTTTGTGTAAGCCTCCTCTACATCTTCAGGAACATAAAAGGGCGGTTTCTTTGAAACCGCTGTAAGGATGTGATCCATTCCTCAGCCCTCCTAATGGCCTGTGGGAGCCTGAGCTATGCCCTCACATAATTCAGTTGTCACTCACTCTGGGAGGCAAGAGGATATTAAGTACCGAGAAGATACTTCCCTGATGCTACTTTTAAATGGATTTTTTTAAAAATCGGAGAAAAGATGATGGAGCCTAGGAGGCGTCCTGCCACGTACATCTCAGATCTATTCTTGTTTCTGTAAACCATGCTGTGCTTCTCATTTATTTCACACATCCATGCAGTGACAACAATGTGTCCAGCATTATTCTAAGAAGTTCAAAAATATTCATGCATATCTCCTCACCTGTGGTGATAATATGATGCTTGTTTTACAGATAAAGAAATTGAGATACAGGGGTTAATGTTTAAGTTAATAAGTAGGGGAGCCAGGATTCCAAGTCACACTCCATGGTTTACACACAAAAACTTATTGAGTTGATTTTAAATAGAAAAGAGGAACAGGGCCTCCTTGCTTCCTGTGTCAGTCCTAAACACCCCTGTCTGGGTTTCTGGTCCTGTGTTTTTAGAACCCATTCTACTTTATTTCCCACTTACTGTTGGATTTTTACTCTCATGTTCCCTTCTTCCTAATTCTAGTCTCTTTGTGTTCTGATGACTATTCCATACCTAGTCTCACGTCCTTGCTTTTTATTAGATTATTTTTCCTAACTGGTAATGCTCTTCTAACTTCCCTTTTTCTAGTCAAAATTTACTCTGCTTAAGTTGCATTTCAAGCTTTATCCATGAAAATTTTACTCATAACTCCAGACCTTGCTGATTTCAGTCTGTTTTACATTTCTTTAGTGATTCTTCCTACCTATGCAATGACTAACACTTTTTTAAACATTTTGCATGTTAATGTTGCCTCCCTATCTAGATTGACTTACATTATGACATACACTTTATTTTTAATCTGCTTTTCCTAGCAAAGTGCTAAGAATATTCTAAATGTTCAGTAAATAACTAACTGA
Source organism: Rhinopithecus roxellana (assembly GCF_007565055.1). Lineage (NCBI taxonomy): Eukaryota > Metazoa > Chordata > Mammalia > Primates > Cercopithecidae > Rhinopithecus > Rhinopithecus roxellana. The sequence continues at coordinate 138,292,897 of NC_044553.1, read as the reverse complement.
ACTTTATAATTATCTAAGTGTTCCTGGCAGAAGCGTTTGCTCACCTCATTCATTAAGCTCATTATCTCAATTTGGTTTGTTATTTATTTGATGGCAAAAGAATTTCATCTGCGTGGCTACTCCAATGGATTGGTCATGGCTGCCTGGAGGGTTATGTTGAGAATGGTTCCAAAGCATTGTATCTTGCACATCTCTAATCAATTAAATAATTCTTTCCTGCTGTCAGGGGTGTGGTATGGGAAAGTGAGGGTGAGCCAACCATGAATTTGCTGACCCTAATTTGGTAAGAGGTAGAGAAAATAATCTGCTTCTGCTGGAAGGGGGTTGGATTTCAGCCTGAGGACACTAAAATATACATTACTCTAATAGATATATTTTGAGAATTTCTAGAATTTCCTCTCATATCATTCCAGAGTCATACTAAACACACATATATGTCATACAAACAAAAAAAAAATTGTGAACCTGCAGTTACCTTTTGTGTTGCCCTAAGTTTGAGGCCTATAAAAGTCAGAGACATCCAGTTGCCAAAGAACACAAAAACTTAAAGGCACTTCCTCTCTCAGTTGTGTGTTTAGGCAAATGCTGTCCAAATTGTGTGTAACTAAGCTTTATTCCTGGAAAGGACGTGAGTCCACAATTTAGAGCAGAATTTGGACTATTGTGCAACAATGGGAATATTTCATTTGAGAAAATTGTGGATAGGTTAATATGTTGAAAATTATTTTATTATAAAAATCTGGTGTTTCTATCAGCCAAAATTTGTATTTTTGACATTCCTTGCTTGCGTGTTTGCGTTTTCTGATTTGAGTTTAAAATTCAATAAAAACAAGACAAAACAAGGACATTTAGGAGTGGGCTGGGAATGTCCAATACACATTCCTCCTTTTCTTCTTCTGGCTTCCTGATTTTTATTGTGAGGTCACAAAAAAATGTGTCCAGCCAGAGCAAAAGGAACTAATCAGCCTAATTATTTCTTGGGTGTTGGGTAATTCTCTGTTCATACGGGCTAGGAAATCTGTTCATACCTCCAATGGATTTCTCTCCTCAGACTGTGATATAAGAAGAAAATCACTATATCCTGACTTGAAGTCTGTGTTGAACACCTCGCTTAACACGTGGGGATGGGTTTCTAGGATAGTAGCAACTCATGGAGAGCAAAGAGGATTGCAAGATAAAAGCAAGTGCAACCTGCCTTGGCATAACTATAGCGACGAATGTTTCTATTTGGATCTCAGATAAGAGCACACTTTACCTGCCTTGTTTACTGTCATAGCTCTTGAGTCTAAAACAGTGTCTTGAACATGGTAACTGTCTCTATAATGCTTATGGAATGAATAAATAAGTAAATAAATATATCACTCATTATGTAAAACTAAATTAAGGTAGGCCTTGTCTGAGCATCAAAATCATGACCCATTGGTTAGTTAGATTCACCTAAATTCAAGAGTTTCAGTTTTTATAATTCTTAAATATTAGGACTTTGGAAATAAATAATTTAGACAAGTTAAGAAAATCTTACACATACTGGATTTTAAAAATATGGCATTTGATGAAAAATTCTATGTACCTAATTACAATTAGAATAGCAGAAGCATGGTGTTAATCACCAACACTTCTTTATACTAAGGAACTATTGAACTTCCTAGAAATAGACTTTCAGTACTAATCTGGCTACCTTTGTTTCATGCTGACTATCTCCACATAGTTTCAGTCTTCTATTAGGACCATATCTCTAGATATTGGTATAGAATACATTAGAGAAGACTAACTTGTGTTAAGTTTTATATACACAACTTTCTGTCTTGCTCAAGATCACTTCTCTGGTGCCTCACATTGGTTTCTGTCTCAGTGTACATACACATGCCAGGTATCACATTAATTGGCCAAAAGGGTATCACTTCTCTTTTTCTAGTAGGGAAAACCTGTGATATTTCTGTATATTTCTTGCTATCCTTTATTTCAGGGTGTTGAGCTCATCTATATTTCCCTAGCTCCTGGAACAGGCGAACCTAAGCTCTCTTTAGCATTGCTTCTCAATGCTTCCCTTTCTCATTGGCTTTCTGCCCTTAAGGACAGGACTGAGGAGCCCAGTCCTCTAAAACAGTGGTTCTCAGTGTACTGCTGTTATTTATGAGGTATTAGCAAGCTGTAATTGCTAATGGATAAAGTACCAAAATTGTAAATAATCTACTTTTTAAAATATAAATGAGAAATATCTACAGGAGAATATAGAATTAGTTACAAAGAGAATTGCGTTTCCTATCAGAGATGAAGAAAACTTTGTGACTCATCAATACAATCCTTATTGGAATAATTTTAAAGTAGTGAAGAAAAATCTGAATTTTAGAGTTATACAAGGTAAACTGGAGACAATGGTACATGTGATGTTTTGGAGGTTTGTGAAGAAGACAACGCTAACAGTGTTTCCATGCTTTTCTCTCTTCCTTTGATTTCAGCAGTTACTAGCTCTTAGTGTTTAAAAACATTCTTTTCAGAAGTGATAAAGATAATATTCTTGACATTTTAATAGATATAAATTCTTAAAATGTTTTTTCCAAGTAAATTTTTACAGAACTGAATTTTAGTACATAAAGGTAATTTTTGAAATATAATTGAATATTTATTTTAAATTGTAGAAAAATTTAGCAACTCTATCTTATTTTATATATTATGAACATAATTGTTCAAATAAACTTATGTGTAGTAATGTAGCTTGCTTTGTCTCTAAAAACTAATTTTGATTAAAAATTTAATTAAATAAAAATATTAAATTAGAAGAGATTCAAGGATATTTATGTAATAAAATCATTCTCACTCATTTTCTAGAATATTCTTTTCAGTGAGAGAAGTGGAGTTATAGCTGAAATTTACATACCGTGAATATACCATGGAAGTATATTTATATTAGTGTGTGTCTTGTGAAAAACAAATAAAAGAAAAATCTATTGAGGACCTCTATTCTAAGGAGTCTGACATTTGGTTTCAAAGCTCCAGGGCCAAGGACCCCCCAGTAGCGTTTCCTTACTAAGCAGCTCTGCTACAAAGTCTTCGTTAAGCAATGTGTCTCCAGGGCCCCTCCCTGGTGCTCATCACAGCCAATCTTTTCTCACCCTTGGCCTCCTGCAATTCCTCTTGCTTCTGTCTGGTGTCTCCTCTTGGCATTCTGGAAATGCCTCTATCTCTTGCTTTGCAAAGGAAGGGAGGCTTTTTCTGCAGACTGTTCCAGAAAGATCTTAGGTACTATAGACTCCCTTCTGCCTCCACAGTGCTACCAGTTTTGCTGATCAGAGATTCTTCCATCTCATAGAGCTGGGATAGATCACAGACCATCTCCTCCAGAGCCCATGGTACCAAATTTTTTATATCTATATATCTTTTTAATCTATATATCTTTTATATCTATATATCTAGATAATTTTTATATCTATGTATCTACATATATACAGATATATATGTAACTGTATATATGGAGATATATAGATACAAAAATATGTAGATATATAAGTATAAAACATGCACACATATATATATAGACTTGTGTATATATATGTGTATATATACACACACACAAAAGAGAGACTTGTAGAATATATATATGCTTTTATATATGTTATATATATATAATATATATACACACACATATATACACACACATAGAGAGAGAGAGAAACTTGTTGAATTCCATGAAAATCTAAATCACTGGAAAATTTGTGATTTATTTAAAAACTGCAGTTGTTCCAGAGGGAAAATAAAGACTGTTTTTGCACTTCCAAATCCCACCATTCTTTTTGTGTGCCATCACTCATGGTTAGGCAGGCCTCCTAAATAGTTGCTCCGGAACTGCGTAGGAGGAGTTTCAATCCCCTGCCAGTAGCGCTAACTCGCTTAAGATTTCTCTCCAGGTATTTATGCAGAGCCTGGTCTCCAACAGTGTGTCAGAGAATAGTGCACAGAGAGATTAAAATTTTAACTTTGCAATTAAAAAATTAAACCTTGGAAATGCAAAAGTAAGGTGCAAAGTGAAGCATGAGGCTTCTAAATGAAATGAGCAAGCCGCTAAACCTCTCCTTTCTCACTGGCAGAAGACTTTGTGATGAATCCCATCCAGCCATGCTGGCTCCTCTGTTATGTATTCTGGATATATTTTGTAAAATCAGTTTGAAGTATGCTAATTTCCCATGTGTTTTTATAAGTGCCCCCAAGTCAATTCCCATGTGTAGATTTTGTGTTTAGAAGAAAATTCTTTGAGAATATGGACTTTGCAGTGTCCTTCTCTTTCATTTCTCAGTGCACTTGGTCCATTGCATACTGAGTAGATGGCCAGAAACTGCTTGTTAACCAGCTTACTATAGGCCCCTGTTGTGCATGGGGCAGGTACTTGATAAATATTACTGACTACTTGCCTGATTTTTAAGGCTCATTATTTTTCTACATCTCATGTTAAAACTTTACCCCATCCTGTGATGCTACAACCGTGATGTAAAGATGTATAACCTTAGGCAGTCCACCACATAAAGAAATAACTAACATGGAAAATCTTAAAAATATGAATGTATTTATGTGTGAAAATATGAAATAATTTACTTGAGGATAAGAGCCTCAAGTATATAGATGGAATAATGCAATTGTTGGTTTTCAACAATCTGATAGACTTTTGTTTGCTGAATCTAAAATTTTACTGTGCCTTCTCTCATATTTATATTTGTGTGAGTGTTTACAAATATCCAAGAAAGAACCTTTTTTTTTTACCACATTCTTGGGAGGTAGGACTGAGAACAAACAATTCAACTGTGATCAGCTTAAATCAAAACTTTAAAAATTGTTTTGTATATAATGGTAATTGGGCTAGATTAGTGACATTGTATGTAATAATTTGCCTCTGTTTTCTATTTTGTATTACTTTCATAATAAAAATAATCATGTGAATTATATGATTTCACCTAATAGTTTATGTCTTTTTGTTAATTTGATAGATCGATGATGTTATTATTGTGACATGTAATCTGGGTCTGTTTAGTAGGAATCCAACAGCCTTCAATCTAGTTAACACATACGATTAAAAACCTACATTTAAAAACCTTTTTAAAATATCTTCTAAAAAATCCTCTCTGCATAACTTAATTGTTAAAATCAGCAGTTAATTTTAATGTGGGTGCTGAGTTATGGTAGTTGGATTGCTTTTGTAAGACACTTTCTCCCATCCCCATAGACTGGAATCTCTGAGACTTGGGACACTCTGCTGACTTGGCTGGGAGAAAGTTCTTGCCTATTCAGTTTTTGCCACTGCCGTTGGCACCTACAAGCCTCCTTCCTCTTCCCCTCCTGGGTTTCTGTATAATAAGCGTGTCTGGGTTTCTGTTGCACGGAACGTCCCAGAGCGAGGGAGACTCTGGGGCAGTTAAACAAAGGCAGGATTTCATTCACCTGGCACGCTGACCCATTGGATCCTGGCTGGAAACTGGGCCCCAGGGCCCCAGGGCTGAGAGCAGTGCCTTACATAAGCCCTAGTCCTAGCTAGCAACTGCTGCCTGCCGGATCTGTGACAAGGGAGCTGTTCTCTCACAGTACCATACGGATTTCTCCTTGTTGGTCAACACGTTTCTCTATAATTAAAAAAAAAAATCCACTTTCTTCTGCAGATGCCATCCTCAATGCCCATGTACTGGTATCTTAGCTGAAATTGGAGAGGAGCATTTACATGGTAATAGATTACTATAATTAACTATTGGTGAAGCTCCCTTAATAACTTTCATATACCTTTTCTCTTTCTGTATGGAACAGCTGTGGCATGGTTATAAGAGCAAAAGAACAGGCTTCTTATGAGTTCCCTAGGTCCCAAATCCTGTCCTGTGCACCCATGCACAAAACTAATAGGTGACCCTGACTCCAGAACTGGAGTCATGTGAGCCTGGGTGGGATTTACCACTGAGCCTCTCTCCCTGTAGTGGAGAAAAAGAAAAAAGGAGTATGAAATAATTTTTCTGATTTCTTAGTCATTTGGATTGTGGAATCCCATGGGGGATACAGAATCTTTTCATCCATCACAGTGTCTGAGCCATTGTCTATGTAAGGTGCGTTGTCCCAAGGCCTTCTAGAAGGATGGTGCTTGTCTCCACTCTTAGGAACAACTTTATGTCCCAAGGCACAAGCAAAGTGGAGGCAAAAGGACTCTTCCTACTACTTGCACAGGGAACAGGACCACAATCCATCAAGTCCTCCCAGGAGCTTTTCACATGCTGAAGTCTGGTGCTCTTTTCTTCTTGGAACCTTTAAGACTATTTTCTTTAAAACTAACTTAGTGTTATGAGGGTTTACCAGGGATAGTGATAAACCAACCTTTGTAGAGAGTTAGTACTTAAAAGCTGTAACACCAAAATAATAATAATGAAGCAGTATGAAATGTTTTAAAATTCACAACAAAATTGTTTATATTCATCAACTAATAGCTGCTCTTTATTTGGGCTGTGGCTTGTAGGCTATTGCTGTTTGTGTACGTAATTTTAACATGTTGAATCCTACTCTTCAGGTGAACAACTTGGTCATTTGGTTTTTCCCTCCTGCTGTGGAATGAACATTTCAGTCTGGTTAACCATGAAGCATACTTCTTCAGGCAGGTCAATAGGTTTAGACCGGTCAGTAGGCTGCTGAATGAACTTGACCCTTGCCTTTAGCTTTAGTTTGGCTTAAACTTCACATTGTATGTTTCTAATGTGGGAATAGATATTGAAATCAAGGGTGGATGACGTGGTGACTTATTTCCTAAACAGCAGTTTGCTCTTCCTTGGTGGGGAATTAAGGTTGAAAAACAAAGCAAAGCAAAAGGAAACCCTCCAAATGGGAAATCCAGAGATCACATGAGCTAAGCCTGCCATGCTGGTCGAGGGTGAAACAGGACTCTGTTGGAGATGCTCATTCACAGTTCACAGGCTTTCCGTATACTAGTGAATTGCTAGGAGAGATAGCAGTACCCTGTGTAGAAAACATGCATTGCTAATTTTCCCTATTTTCACAAATGCAAAGATGGTTTTCAAAGAAAGTGGCTCAGTGACTATCATCACTACTGGGGTGTGCAGATGTGGTAGGGGAGAACTAAAACTCTAAGTCAGAGGATGGCATCTTCTTGTATCATGTAGACCTTGAAAAATAAAATCCACTCCCCCTTCTCTGGATAAGAAACAAGGTAGAGTTTTTCAGGCCACTGGAATGAGGAGGAGTCCAAGGTAAGAAGACTATAAAGGAAAATGCTCCAATTGGGCCAAGAATCATGAGCTCAAAGATTGACTTTTGCAATCACCAAATGCTCTCTGGGGACCCTCACATTACCCATTTTAAGAGTGACCCCCTGCTTTCACAGCTCCAGCCCTGGTAATTATTTTCACTGCCTGCATTGTGGCCATTGAAGTTCCTGACTGTTCTCCCCAGGTTCCTGCTTTTTGCCTCCCTTATAGCAGTGGGTGTTAGCTAATATAAAAAATAATTATTACCCTTTGGGATGTGGGGAATGTGGGCAAAGGAGTCACTTCCTCAGGCAAACAGAGAAATATGGGAGGGAAAGAACTATGGAATTTGGTAGAGAAAAAAGAAAGAAAATAAGTTTATTCTAGTCCCCAGGGAGTTAAATTTGACAAACTTCTGACTTAATAAGGAAACCCAAGCCTCCAAATACTCAGTATTATGTACATAAAAGAGAATAGTGTATCAGAAAAGAGCCACCAAGGCCTTCATGAAAACTTTGAATAGTCTTCTGCTTAAAACAATTTGGCTGTTCCATGATTTAATGTTTTTCGTATTTCCTTTTCCAAGTGGATTCCTCATAAAGGGAAGAATTTTAAAAACTGAAAGAGCTTCTCTTTTTTTCCCTATTCATGTGAAGGCCATATAATTGTGACTTAAGACTTTAGAGATGACAGACACTGCTGAAATATGTGAACACTTTCATAAGAAATCCAAAAGCATCCGAAAAATATATAGAAAAGATAATTTAACCTGTTGCTTCCTCAAATAGCTTCTGGGTAATGAGATCAATCTTGTGCAAAGTGGAATTGCAAGACTCATCAGCCTAGGATATGTGAACAGATCTGTGACCTGCACAGAACAGACTCACAGGGTGGGAGGGAAAGTTGCTAAGGGAAGATCCCGTGCACCAGGAGCTGGGAACGGTTTCCTAGTTCTCTTCTGCAATTTGCTCCCAAAATTTCGGATTAAAAAAAAAAAAAAAAAAAAAAAGGCTTGGTCAGAATTCATGGGAAATGTGAAACTTTTTTTTTTGGCTGTGACCTCAAGGAAGGTATTCACAAGTAAATCATTAATTTAGTTTAGGTATAAATGTATACATTGTCACAGTCTGACCACTAATGTCCCTTAACCAGTAGAAGATCTTCATGCATCTCAGTGCTTGCTACAACGGCAATGATAATGACTTGAATTAACATGATCTTACGATTTGTTATGTGCTTTCTCATACAACACCCTAGTTAGAGCTGTACAGCCTTTTGAAATAGACACTGAATACTTTTATCAGCCTTATTTTGTTTGTTTGTTTTTTGAAATGGAGATTCACTCTTGTTGCCCAGCCTGGAGTGCAATGGCACAATCTCAGCTCAGCACAACTTCTGCCTCCCAGGCTCAAGTAATTCTCCTGCCTCAGCCTCCCAAGTAGCTGGGATTACAGGCACGCAGCACCACGCCTGAGTAATTTTGTATTTTTAGTAGAGACAGGGTTCCTCCATGTTGTTCAGCCTGGTCTCGAACTCCTGACCTCAGGTGATCTGCCTGCCTCGGCCTCCCAAAGTGCTGGGATTACAGATGTGAGCCACTGAACCCAGCCCAGCCTTATTTTTCAAGATGGGGAAATGAAAGTGTCTAGAAGTTAATGACTTGTCAAATGTCTTAAAGATGGGAAGTAGGAGTCACGACCAGAATCCAGGTTTCTTGGTCACTAGTCCAGTGGCTCCCAACAGGAGCTTGGGAAGTTTAGTTTTAGTTTTTGTTTTTTAAATTTCCTTTAAGTCCTGGGATACATGTGCAGAACGTACAGGTTTGTTACATAGGTATGCATGTGCCATGGTGGTTTGCTACACCTATCAACCTGTCATCTAGGTTTGAAGCCCTGCATGGATTACATATTTGTCCTGATGCTCTCCCTCCCCTTGCCTCCAACCCGACAGGCCCCTGTGTGTGATGTTCCTCTCCCTGTATCCATGTGTTTTCAGTGTTCAACTCCAACTTATGAGTGAGAACATGCAGTGTTTGGTTTTCTGTTCCTGTGTTAGTTTGCTGAGAATTATGGTTTCCAGATTCATCCACGTCCCTGCAAAGGACATGAACTCATTCTTTTTTAAGGCTGCATTGTATTGCATGGTGTATACGTGTCACATTTTCTTTATCCAGTCCATCACTGAGGGGCATTTGGGTTGGTTCCAAGTCTTTGCTATTGTAAATAGTGCTGCAATGAACATACGTGTGCATGTGTCTTTAGAGTAGCATGATTTATAATCCTTTGGGTATAGATGCAGTAATGGGATTGGTAGGTCAAATGGTATTTCTGGTTCTAGATCCTTGAGGAATCACCACACTGTCTTCCACAATGGTTGAACTAATTTGCACTCCCACCAACAGTGTAAAAGTGTTCCTGTTTCTCCAAAGCCTTGCCAGCATCTGTTGTTTCAGAAACAAGTTTAAGCAAGGCTGAGGGGAGTATCTAACTCCCCCAGGGCCTTCACCATACAGAACCCAAGGTACCCTGATCTCAGACTTCCAGCTTTCAGAACTGTGAGAAAATAAATATCTGTTGTTTAAGCCATGCAGTCTATGGTACTTTCTTATGGCTTCAGAGATGACCAATACATGTACTATGGTTAGAACCTCCATTCCGCAGTCATCTCATCCAGTTCTTCGCTAACCTTGATGGATAGAAAATCTTACAAGAATTTAATTTTACTGAAACTACCAATGCCAGATTATCACTGTGGACGCTACTACAGGCAACTAAACAATTGTGGTTTAAGCAGTTTCTGCTCAGCATTTCTGATGCTACTGATGTTCTCCAGGACTTAACGAGAAATCTGATTCCTAGGTTTCCATATGTAACACCATACTTCTATCATGTTCCAAGATCAACATCATAGATTTGCAGAAAAAATTCAAGAAACTACACTGCTTCAATGCTCAAGTATCCAAGTAAAGCAAGGCGGGGAAAGATAACTGAGAAATTTCCACTGCTGTTTTCTTAGGTTATTGCGTGAATGCTGCTGGTATTTATCATATTCAGGATAAAATATGTGCATTCCGTGAGGCATCCCTTCCAAAAACAAAGCCATTGCTTCAAGCCTTTCCCGAGGCTACTCAATGTCTGCCATGCTATACTTCCACAAAAGCCACCAATGCTGAACCTCTTTATCACCTAATGGAAAAAGGCATTTGGTAGTGTTGACTCATGACTTTAAAGCATTTGAACTGTCTCAGGAGTGAAAAGCAGTGACTGAATTCTGAGTCTGGTCTAGTACTTAAAATGAACATAGACCATTATTTCTAACCACTGACTCATCCCTTGGAACATTTGAGATGTGTGTTGGTACAAATGCCACACAACATCAAAGTCCTGGTGACTTAGTTCTCAATGACAATGCATAGTGCAAAAAATAATGCATTAGCACAAATTCAGAATCCATATTTTCCCGCATTAGTTTTTTTCTTTTTTTTAACTTTTTAGTAACAGGATCTCACTGTCACCCAGGCTGGAGTGCAGAGGCACACTCATAGCTCACTGTACCTTGAACTCCTGGGCTCAAGCAATCTTCCCATCCCAAACTCCCAAGTAGCTTGGACTACAGGTGTGCGCCATCATACCTGGATTATTTATTTATTTATTTATTTATTTTCCTGTAGAGATGTAGTCTCGCTATATTGCCTGGACTGGTCTTAAACTCCTGGCCTCAAGTAATCCTCCTGCCTTGGCCTCCTAAATTCCTGGGAATGCAGGAGTGAGTCACCACACCTGGGTGTGCTCATTCCTATGTTTCTGAAATATAATGTAGCGTAGTCCCTCTTATCTGTGCAGAATGCATCCCAAGACCCCCCAGTGAATGCCTGAAAACATGAATAGTACTAAACTGTATATATACTGTATTTTTTTCCTATACATACATATCTATGATAAAGTTTATAAATTTGGCACAGTAGGAGATTAACAATAATAATTAACAATAAAATAGAACAATTGAAGCAATATGCTGTAGTAAATTTATGCGGATGTCTTTTTCTCTCTCAAAATATCTTATTGTACCATACTTACCTACTTTCTGACCATGGTTGGCCTTGGGTAACTGAAACAGTGGAAAGCAATACCATGGATAAGGTGAATCACTGTACTTTGAAATCTTTATTAATAAAATAGGAAAGCTGCCTACCCCATCCCTCTTAAAAAAAACTTTCAATTTTGATGTGCTGTACAATTAGTGGCAAATTAGGGTGAACAGAGGGCTGACATTCAGATAAAGAACCCTAATAGTTTGCACATAATGCATTTAAATTCGCAGCCACTCCCTAGCCTCTGCATTCTCTCTTGGTAGTGGGATGACTGAGAAGAGCCATAGATTTGCATAATGTAATTCATTGGCTGAAATGGTATGTTTCAAATTATTTAATTTCTAAAATTAATTTAATGTTTTCCAAAATTAATAAATTGATATCTAAAATTATTTATTATATTAAAAAATCTATAAATATATGTGGGAGAGGTCAGGGTGATAAGGACCTATGCTTCTATTTAGAAGGGTCAATACAGAAATGCACACATACACACGTACATACACAAACACATAACATGGTTAAGAACTCTGTTGATTTGGTGGAATCATTTCAGGGGAAGAACATCTTTATTATACTCGACTTCTTCCCAAAATGGCTCAGAGTGTCCAAAAGGTCACCTCAGAGTTCAGCTACAAGAATGATAGACCTTTGGTGGGACAGCAACATGCTGGTTGCCCTTTCTTACTGTTCCTGAGAGTGATTTCATACTCAACTCTAACAAGGATAAAAGATTTATGCATAAGCTTCTTAAATGCCACCATGCTTTCATTATCCATCATATCACTGTCAAATAAGTGTTTACTCTGAAAGAAGGAACAGCAAACCAGGGATGACTTGAAGCAAGTTGTAGGAAAAAATGAACCAAACCACCAGCCAAAGTTCTCTTTAAACATGTTACACAGCAGTATTCAAATAGCATTTATTCAATTATTATGGGTCCACCATGTTTGTTTATAAATATCATAAAATATTCAGAAAGAATGCTGATGAGAGATTCATCATTAAGACAGTTTGGTGGAAATTTAGAGAATGAGCTGTGTAGGTACAGAATCCATCTCAGCTGCTCTGTTGCAATGCTGTGCTTATCTTATGGCCTGGAGCCATAGTTCTGACTCTTGACCAAACCTGAATAAAAGGTACTAACTGGTGATTTATATAGCCTTGTGCTAACATCTGAGACAGGTGAGGGGCAACGTGTTTATAAGAAGTGTTCAGTCTGATGGTTGGTACCTGGTTTCTATTATATTCTTTTAGTTTCTGCTGTTGAATCTGGTCATGTCAACTGTTTTGGCTGTGTGACAAGAGGGATAGAAAAGACCCCTCCTGGGGTAAGACTATGGCTTACCTAATCCTCACAACAGAGTTGTGATATAGGTAAAATTGTCCTTATTTTATGGGCACTGGCCTAAAGTAATACAACACAGGCAGGATTTGCACCCAGGTCTTTTTCTAAGATGAAGATCTTTTATACTTTTATAATCTGCTGAGTTAACTTGTCTTCTCAGATTTAACTAAGAATTGAAAGCAAAACAAGAATACATTTCAGAAGTAATTCAGTTTCCATCCATTAATCTTTGCTGAGATCAAAGATTGCCCCCAAAAAGGTTCACTAATGAAGGCCACCTTCTTCCTTCTTGTTTGTGACCTCCTACAGATCACAGCCCTGCCACTCAGACATCGTCTTTAATAAACAAAACCATGCATCAAGAGAGAAATATTCCCTCGTTCCATATGATACAACCAATGATTTTATCCACATTTTAAAGGAATGTTGCGTGAAAGCCCAAGACACCAAACTTTATAGAATTTCAATACTGAGTAGACAGAAGGAATTCTAGATAACATCAATGATCTGTGGACACAAACCTTTATCAGTATACAATCAGAAACAGTCATTTAGTTGATGAGTCTGCAGGATTCTGCTGATGTGGGGTAAGCTGATCATCTCAGTTGGCCTGGTTTATGCCTCTACAGTCAGCGGAAAGTCTTCCAGGTGGCTCTGCTGGTCTTAGCTGAGCTCATTTATATGTCTGAATATCTGCTGGCAGATGGCTGATCTAAGCAGGCCTCCTGTGGGACAACTGGTTTACCAGGCTCTGATCCATAAGGGTTCCATCTTTTAATGTGTTAATTGGGCATGTTCTTGTGGCAGTGACAGAGGTCAAGAGGGAAGAAAGCCCAGGTATGCAAGTGTTTTTAAGTCTTGCTTCACATTAGGTTTGTGAACATCTCATTGGCCAAGGAAAATCTCATGGCCAGATCCAGAGGCAGAACTGGAGTACACTGCAACGTGGCATAGCAAAAGGTGAGCATCCAGGAAGGGATGAGGAATTGCGGCTACTGATGCAATCAATCAATCCCAGAGGTTTTTCTTTTACAGCTCTCTGGTTCTTTACATCATAAATGAAGTGACATTTTTAGTGGGCCTTGATGGGTGATTAGATTATCATGAGGCTGGGGAGTGAGACAGTGTGTGCAAAGCTTAGAAGCATGAAAGTGCCTAATAGGCACAGAAAATGGGGAATAAGCAAGTATACTTTAAAAAATTATATAAATGGTTCATACATTATGTGATTTTTTTGGTCTGACTTGTTTTACTCAACATTATGGAAGATTCAGTATTGTGAATATGTTAATTTTCCCTAAATTGATCAGTAAGTTAATGTAATTCTGTGATATAACAAAAAATAAATAAATGTTTGATCATTTTCCCTGATTGCTAGCACACAATTCTAAAGACTCTTGGATACTTTGGAGTAACAGGAGTGTATTGTTATGCTAATAAGATGACTGGTGGCTGGCCATTTCTAGAGAGCTTCAGGATGCCAGCCGGTCACCAAAAAGATCAAGCCATGATTAGAGGGTTGGAACTTTCAGCCTCACTCACAAGGGCCAATTATTTAGTCAATCATGCTTACCGGACCAAACCTCCTTAAAAACTCCTAGATGATGGGGGTTAGAGAGCTTCTGTATTGGTGAACATATTGAAGTGGTGGGAGGTTGGGGAAATGGAGAGGTCAGGGAAGCTTTTGCCTCTCCTCTCCCATACCTTACTCTAGGTACTCTTCCGTTTGACTGTTCTTGAGTTGTATTCTTTATAAGAAACCAGCAATAGTAAATAAAAGTCTCCTGAGTTCTGTGACTTGTTTTAGCAAATTATCAAACCCTGGGAGGTGGTTGTGAGAGCCCTTAAATGTATAATTGTTCACCCAGAAGTATGGGTGACAAACTGAGACTTGTGACTGGGACTGAAGTGAGGGCAGTCTTATAGGAATGACTCCTGGGACCCAGTGCTAACTTCAGGTAGATAGTGTCAGATCGGAACTGAATTTGTAGGACACTCAGTTGGTCTGTAGAGAGTTGTGACATTTGTTGGTGTGATGAAAAAAACCCACATATCTGATATACGAAATGGTGTTGGAAAGCGCTGTGGAAATTTCAATCAAACTATCAGCAGGATTTTTTTAGAGATTAATTATCTAATTGTAATATTTATATAAAAGTCAAACAGCCAAGAATAGGAAAACAATCTTGAAGGACATGGTTGAATAAAGTACACTACTGGAAATCATCTCATTGAAGAACATGATATATCCTTCCACTTATTTAAGTCTTCTTTCATTTCTCTCAAGGATACACTTTTTTTTTTAGTTTTCAATGTAGAGGTCTTAAAGATGATAGCTATGTTTTACTTCTATCTCCTCATTGTGCACACAGCTAATGGATTCATAAGAAGATGAAATCAGACAAGGGATTATTTTCTCCACTTTACTCATGTTCTTGTCCAACTGGATGAAAGGATTCTGATCTGAAGAGGAGAGAGAGAATTTGGAGACAACGAAACTATGGAGGAGCCTGGTACTTCATACCATTTCCTAGAATACATTGCCTACAAGACTGAGACCCAAGATTTGGGTGTATTTGGAACCAGCTTTCTTTCTGTAAGTTTTTGAGTGTAGCAACTCCACTGATGGACCCAATGCATGAAGAGGAGATGACATGGTAACATGGATATCTATCTGGAAGATCTTTCTCTCAACTTCCTGTGGGTCCCCAAATGACTTTGAGAAGATATTGTTGTCTTCTGAGACCACGAGTAAAACCCATATATTAGGTGGGAGGGAAAGCCAATATGACAATAAGAAGACCACAATGCAGAGTAGGGATTTGATCACCCATACAGAGTGGAAAAGGATGTAACTGTATCCTTGTTAAAATTTAGAGGCCAGAAATACATATAAGAGTCAATGGAAGAGTGGCAGATGGACCAGTTGCCACCTCTCAACAAGCACTGGGAATCATCTCAGCTGAGAATCAGACAGGATGAGGACTTTAGCTACAGGTGCCAAGCATGGCACCTGAAGCCAAAAGAATGTGCTGCTTACTCTACAGTCACATGCAGGGAATTGCTGAACCACCCAGAGGTTTGGAATCAAAACCAAGAGGCGGGAAAACAGAGAACACTCTAAAGGGCCTGAATGAGGGGTAAAAAAAATCCCAAATTATATTAAACTTTGAACTGGGAGTGACTAAGAAATTACTGAACTAGGACAGGGAAAAAATCCAGAAGTGATCGAATTAACTTTAAAATTTCAAGATTTAGTACAGAGTGAAAATTGTGACTCAAATCTAAGTTTGCTTCAAATCTAGAAAAATAAACCTAGCATTTTATATACCTGAGTTTTGTGTGAAATTGTGAAAATAAAGAGTATGCCCGTTAGAGATAGAAAAGTAGATAGTGTCAGATCTTAAAGAGTCTTGGCTCACAAGGACTTTGCATTTTGGTGTGACTTTTAGAGTAAATATTTTCAAGCAGAGGAGTAACATGATTAGCTGTATTTTGTAAATACTCTTTAGTAGCAATATAGGATATGGATTCAAGGAGTGTGACTTTGACAGCACATTACACAGGAGGCTTTTTAGAAAATCAAGTGAGAGATGATGAAGGCTTAAATCAGGGCCTTGCAACAAGGATGGAACAGTGAGGTGTAAGATAATTTTGAGGAGTAGAGATGGTAAACATCAGTTTGGGTATAAGAAGAGTTGGAGACTCTTGTGTGGCATGGTCAGAGGAGGAAGAACAAGGAGAAAACCAAGTTTAAGAGCACAAACATTCTGTTCAGTTTTGTGCATGGATTTGAGGTATCTATATAATACTAAGTTGAAGACCAGTAGTGGAAAGTTATACATATAAGTTGGAAGCTCAGAGGAGTTTGAAGTCCGGAGATGAAGATATAGTGGCTAATTATATGAGTTATATTATGAAGATATAGTGGCTAATTATACGAATGATATTATGAAGATATAGTGGCTAATACTTTCTTTGCCCCAAGAACTCTCTTAAGGACAGTTTTTAGAGAAAAAGAATATAGAAAATCTAGTAATCTCGGTCCTACTGCACTGTCTGAGTAGGTAGCAATTTATAGGGCCCTGGGCAAGTCCTTGCCCCCAGCATGCCAATATGATGCCTAAAGTCGCACTGCTTTAGAGATGTATTTCTTTGTTCCAAAACTGCTTTATCACATGGCCCATTTTTTAATGCAAATATTCTATAAGTGATGCACCACTGATATTCCTTATGTCTCAGTGAAAATAATTTGGGGATAAGGAAATTACTAGAGACAGATAAAGGAAGCAAGGATGTGTGGATATGATTACACCTCTACTTCCTATTTGGTAGAGCTTACTCTGTGAATAGAACTTGGGAACCTGGCCAAGTGCAGTGGCTCGTGCCTGTAATCTTAGCACTCTGGGAGACTGAGGCAGGTGGATCACGAGGTCACGAGTTCGAGACCAGCCTGGCCAACATGGTGAAACCCTGTCTCTACTAAAAGTATAAAAATTAGCTGGGCATGGTGGTGCATGCCTGTAATCCCAGCTACTAGGGAGGGTGAAGCAGGAGAATAACTTGAACCTGGAAGATGGAGGTTGCAGTGAGCCAAGACTGCGCCACTGCACTCCAGCCTGGGCAACAGAGCAAGACTCCATCTCAGGAAAAAAAATAAATAAAGAAAGAAAGAAACAAAACTTAGGAACCCTACCTCAGAGTTAAAGTTACCCTCATGACAATCTAAAATATCTGAGATTTCAGTCATTATTTTAAACGTGTGCATTTTCATCCTCCACGGTGGATCTTTTTCAGTGTAATCTCAGCCACACCTCCAGCTTCTCTGCTTCTGAAGCACTGTCTCGGAGGCATGTTCTTAGTACACAATACATGTGCCACATTTTTGGTGGTAGGGTTAGATTAGGGTCATGTTCCTGAAGAGGGTTTTTGTTATACTGTTCCATAAAACTAAAAGGCATTTGGTTATAAAACTAGGTGCAGCACAAGCCTTGCTCAGTTGATCTGAGGAGAATTGTACTTTGGGGCAGGTTGGGGAGAGGCGGCAAAGAGCTATAATCTCTAAATTATTTCAGGATTTTGTAACTAAGACAGAGACATTAGGTAATTTTCCCAGAGACCCAATAAATTCTACTTAAAATTTCCAGCTTATCCTATTTATCCCAGCTATGAGAACTTGTGTCTTTCTGTGCCTCAGTTTCTAAAGCTGTAAACAGGATAATAAAGTAAATTTTACAAAATTGTTTCATGTATTAAATAGCATAAAACATCAGATTAGCAATGTACTTATCATTTTAAATGCAAGAGCTCATTGAGTGTTTGTATAATGCTCATAGTGACTAGTCTAGAATAATGAGTCTCTCAGACCTTCATTCTCGGGCTAAGTTCCCTGAAATTACCTCTTTTCAAATATCTTTGTACAAAACAGTGGGACTCAAGAGAAACTACATATAAAAAAGCAGAGGCAGTCAACTGAATTTAAAAGATTGGATAGAAATTAAGATTGAACTGTGCACTAAAACCATTACTGTACCCAGATTGAACAATTATGTATCTTTGTATCATTTCTTCTTACTGCTCAGCCAGTTGTACGTATGAGAAAACCCCACACCGAGAGGGAAAAATGACTCACCATGGATAGGTTTGCTTTGAAAATGGCCAGATTGCACACCATGTTCAGAGGGGTGACAAACTCAGGCAGTGGCTGCAATTTCATGTGAAAAATGACTTACTCTATTCTGTCAGAGAGTTTTCTGATTTTCTGAGTTTCTTAGGCAGCATCTTCAGGAGAGTGTCATATGTGAAGCATCCCATTGCATCCCGTCAGTGAAATAACTTTCTCTGGTGGTGTTCTGAGAGGGACATTGTTAACCAAAATCTCAAAAAAAGGATGTTGTCACTTTTTCTTGGCATGAAAGAAAAACATGGATATTTTGATGTGCCCAGTTCAGCATAGCTAAGGAAAAGATAAGTTTTCAAAGTACTACTGCATTGAGTAAATGAAGTATGATTACAAAGAAAGGAAATTGCATTTTCCAGTGTGGCTTGTTAAAGCCACAGGTTACATCCGGGATGTGTGTGTAAGTCTCTGCATGGGCATGTATGTGTGTATACCCTTTTCAAGCATTTTTCCTACCACTTATCATAAAAAGGTTCAATGCATTATAAAACAACCCCCGCACATTAATACTGTGTTTTCAAACATTGTTCTGCTTGATTTCAAGTTGTTTATAAATGATCATCTAGAAAACAGAATATCTGATAACAGCAAATGAGTACATTCGCGTGTTTTATAAAACTATTTGCTATAGACATCAGAAGCTACACCTTTGCACTCTAATTTCTGGAATCTTACACCATCAACATTCCCTTTGAAGAATGACTTACCAAAGCTGTGTTCTTCATGAAAGTTTCATATTCCTAAAGTGACGGCTCTCTCTTGGCAGGCCCTACCCCCACTCAGCTAAACTGGAAGTCATTTTTTTTTAAGAGAGCCCCACTATTGGAACGAGCTGAACAAGAACTCACATCACACATAAAAAGCTTTTGGAAGAGATCTGAAATTGGCTCTGGGGTGGATATAATTCAAATGCAAATGTATTTCATCAGTGGTTTGTCTTGGATGCCAAATTTTGGGGCAAAAGGAGAACCAACTACTGATTATTTGCTCCTTTCTATCAATGAACAGCATACCAACAATGGAACCAACATTTTTTTCAAAACAATATCATAAGAGGGTTGAGGAAAACATTGCAATGCTCCATCCAACATTACAGAGAGACATTACCAATGATTCCACCTTTAGTATTTTAAACTGACTCAGACTTTCAAAAGTAAGAAAAAATATGTTGACTATATATACACTTTAAGGAAATTAAAATATACAGTATACAAAGGGGTAAAATATCCATATTTTGTCCTGAATCTGAAAATAATACTATTGAAATTTTTGCTGTTTTTCCTTTTAGTTTGTTTGTTTACCTAGTATTATTTATGTAATTGTGATTTAGCAACTTACTTTTTTTCACTTAACGTTAAAAAAAAGAACCTCTTATTAAACATATTATTGTTTGCCTAATATTTCATGATGTAGCTATCCTATAATTAATTTTTCCTCAGGGAAATGTTAGACATTGAAGTGCTTAAGTGTTTTTTTTGTTTGTTTGTTTTTTGTTTTTGCTTTTTACAATTATTTCCTTATAACAGATTGCCTAGAAGTGGAATTAACAGCTCAAGGGTTAGGAGCATTTGTTAAACCTTTGGATTAACAGTGCAAAATGGCTTTACTCCTCATAGTAGTATATACAAGGGCCTGTATCTATAAAGTGTTACTACATTCCTCAGTTCCCTTTAATTAATTACAATTCCTTTTAATTCCCTATACCAGTGGTCCAATTGACTGTGCTTCCTCTCATCCCCTTGGTCACCACCACCTCAGTCCACCTCCCCACCCAGAGGATGCTTGTCAATGTCTGGAGACATTTTGATTTTCATGACTAGGGAGGTGCTACTGGCATTAGTGGGGAGGGCATAGGGATGCTTGCTAAGTATCTTAGATTTTACAAGACAGCTCTCCACAACAAAGAATTATTTGACCTAAAATTTCATGATTCCTTTCTTTATACTCCCAGTTGAAAATTACTTGTGTCAAAAAAAAAAAAAAAAAGAAAGAAAATTACTTGTGTCTTGGTTATTTTTCAATAGGAAAAGGATAGTTGAAAAAAGATGATAGGACATATCTTCCAAGAAAAGAGACATACATGAGAAATGCCTATTTTCCAGAAAACACAAGACATAAAAGTGGACAACCAAGAATATTGGCAGACATTGTCAAATGCTCCCTAACTATTTGACAATGCTAGTTAGGGAGAATTTGGGACAAGCTAGCCACAGTTGAGAACCACTGGTTTACACTGATCAAAATTCCTTTGTCATATTTAGTGCTCAATAAACAATTGTTGATAAATATATGAATGAGATCAATTGTGGTTAATTATCAATTCATTGAGTCATTAATTTCTCTTTTCTTTCTCAAAATAGTAGTAAAAATTAAAATTTGCAATTTCAATTGCAAATTGAATGGAATTCATGCATTTAACTGAAAACTAAGCAATGAAAGTACTTAAAAGAAAACAAATTATTATGTTTTCTAAGTAGTAAAACTACCTGGTATTCCTGATAAAAGGAAAAGTAGCAATAGTAGTAGTAGTAGTTGTAGTTGTAGTAGTAATAGTAGTAGTTGTAGTAGTAGTAGTAGTAGCAGTAGTAGTAGTAGTAGTTGTAGTAGTAGTAGTAGCAGTAGTAGTAGTAGTAGTTGTAGTAGTAGTAGTAGTAGCAGTAGTAGTAGTAGTAGTTGTAGTAGTAGTAGTAGTAGTTGTAGTAGTAGTAGCAGTAGTAGTAGTAGTAGTTGTAGTAGTAGTAGTAGCAGTAGTAGTAGTAGTAGTTGTAGTAGTAGTAGTAGTAGTTGTAGTAGTAGTAGTAGTTGTAGTAGTAGTAGTAGTAGCAGTAGTAGTAGTAGTAGTTGTTGTTGTTGTTGTTGTTGTTGTTGTTTTTCCATAGAGAAAATGAAATTAAGGAAAATGGGCTTATTCAACTGATGTCATATGTCAGTTTTCATCTGGAGCTAAATAATACCTTCTTCTCATTGAAGACAGAGTCATTTTTACATTTGTCATTCCACTAGTATCTTTTTCCTCCAGCTCCATCCTCTGCTGTAAATAATTTCCACTGAGAGCAAGGACTGGGTCTAAGAACTATTTGTATTTTCCATGGTACCAAGCACAGTGCTTTCTACAAACTAAGTATTAGGACAGATGCAATTTAAATGAATAATGTTTCCATTTACCCAGGATCTAATTTTCTTTCTATATCTAATCAGAATCCTTATCTTTCTGCTGCTTTAGATCTCAGTCATCATTAACCAAAGTGGAGACTAGCCAAGGCTCTAGATTTATGGTTCTGGGAGTCAACAAGGTGCAAGTCTGTCTGCGCTCCAGCTGGTGTTTTGGATGGATGCTCCATGGAGTTGTTATTTAGAAGCCTGGCAGCATCCTTTGCAAAGTGGGGAGTCACAGTTGGCATTCCTCTTAGAATTTTGTTGCTTAATAGATGATCTCAAAGTGATCATGTGCCACTGTCTGGGCAGCAGTACTGAAGACCAATCTTGCCTCAACAGGCTTTGGTGAGAGTACTTGGCTGACTGACTGTTTTCTTGGATATTCAAGTCAACAAATATTTATTGAGGGTTTACTCTATGCAAGCCACTTGGCTAGGCACAGTAAGAGATAAAGCTATGATGTATAAGGTATCACTGAAGATTTAAAGGAGTTAAAACATGTGCAAGGACAAGAAGTATATAAATTAACATAAATCAAGACCAAACTCTAATTAGAGCCATGATACCTGTACTGACGTGGACTTGTGGAGACAGAGAGGAGCAGGATCAAGACCAATGAAGGAATCAGAAAAGACAGCTGGCATTTGGTCTGAGCACTGAAGGATAGATGAATTTTTGACACATAAAGAAGGGAGAAGTTCAAGAAGCAACATGAGCAAATTCACAGAGGTTAGGAAGCACAGGACATGTCCATTATTATTATTATTGTTATTATTATTATTATTATGTGATAGCTAAGATGCATTAAGGTTTTACCACTTTCGAATGTATTCTACTAATAGTTGTATTTTTTCGTTGTTAAAAATAAAACCAGAGTCAGCTTATCCATTAGGCACAGTTCTTAGGACCCACAAATATTTTATGAGCTATTAAAAATGTTTTAATTTCTTTTAAAACAAAAAATAATAATATAATCCAGAGTGGATTATATTGATCTTTATTCCAGTGCACTTATGAAATACAGTTTTTAATATGGTTTTCATGGTGGAAGAATCCATAAAAGCAAAAGTCCATAGGGCCCGTGAAAGATATCAAATGGCCCTGAATTAAACCATCTTGACTCTTATTCCTTTGTTTCTACCTACAAGCTATATTCCAAATATTTTGCATTCACTCCGTTTCCATTTTGTCAGGCAAAAGCTAACCACCATAATTTCTTATATCTATTAAAGTGTGAACTCTTAACCAGTTCCCTACTTTTGCTTTTGTCCCTCACAATCCATTTTCTATACAATGGTCCAGTGAACTGTGATTATTCCTCTGCTTAAATAGTTCCAGTTGCTTCCTATTGGACTCTAAATAAAATATCTTCTTAGGGAGCCTTGGCTCCTAATCTGAATTCCACTTGTATTATTTTCACCACTACAATGACAGCATGACATAGCTATGCTAGTCTTTTTTCTGTTCAATGAACCCATTTGCCATGAGGCATGCTAACTTTAGGTTCCTTCTAGGAATACTTAGTAATGTTCCCACTTCCTCTAGTTTTGCATGATTTTTATTTCCCAATATTTGGATTTGAGTTCATGTGTGACTTCCTCAGAGTTCTTCCATGACTACAAAATCAAATACCCCCATATGTTACCCCATTGTAATTTTTTAATATAACACTTTTCAATATATAATGTTCAAATGTGTATTTATTTGTGGATTTATTATCTATCTTCCTTTACCAAAAGGTGAGTTTCGTGAGAATTCATGAGACAGATCGTGGTATTCTCAGAGTTTAGAAAACAACCAGGCAGATAGTAGACACTGAATATATATATGTGTGTGTGTGTATATATATATTATATATGCATAGAATTATATATACACACAAGTTCTGAAGAAAAGCTACCTGGGTTTAAATCCCAGCTGAGCATAAAAATTAACCCATTTAGCTTTAGTATCAGGTTTTGGAAAAATGAGATAGTAACAGTTCCTACCTTATGCCCTGTGAGGATTTATTGAGATAACAAATGTAAATTCTGCTACATTGTAAGCTCCATGAAGGCAGGAACCAAATTTATGTTATTCCACACTGAATTTCAATGTCATGTACATAGTAGACACTGAATATATATATAAATATAAATAAAATTATAATTATATATTCATTTATATATATATTTTTTCAAACATACATAAAAGTGAATGGAATAGTATAATAACTTGCTATTATTCCTGGCTCAGCTTTAGCAATTACCAGTATATTGCTAATCTTGTTTCATCTACACTGTCTCACTATTTACCCCTTGCTGTTTATTAGGCTTTATCGCTTTATTGAGGTAAAATTAATGTAACAATAATGCAAAAATTTTAAGTATTAAAAGTACTTAAATTATACAATTCAATGAGTTTTTGTACATTTATAAAATTGTACAGTCATAACCATGATATAGTTTTAGAACATCTCCTTACTCAAGTAAGTTCTTTCTTGTCTGTGTGCAGTCAATTCCTGCTGCCTCCTAGCTCCTGTATCATATTTAGAAAGTTTATTTGTGTTACTTATTTATTGGGAGACTTTACCATAAATAGTGGTCGAATATTGTCAAATGTATTTTTCTGCATCTATTGAGATGATTGTGTTTTTCTTCATTCTATTAGCATGAATTGATTTTTGATAGCTAAAGCAATCTTTCATTACATAAATAAATCCTACTTGGTCATGGTGGAATGCCCTTTGAATATGTTGCTAGATTTAGTTCACTCATTTTTTGAGGGATTTTTTCATTTCTGCTCATGAGGGTTACTGGTCTTTGCTTCTTGTGGGGCTTGTATCAAGGTAACACAGACCTCATAGAATTAGTTGGAAATTGTGCCTTCCTCTTCTACTTTTGAAAAAAAAAAATGTTAGTGGTTGGTATTATTTCTTCTTAAAATATTTGCTAGAAATTACCAGTGAAGTCAACTGGGTGTGGGCTTTTCTTTGTGGAAAGATTTTTAATTTCTAGTTCAATTTCTTTTTGTGTTATATGTATGCCTGTTCCGATTTTCTATCTTGTGTTGTCAGTTGCAGTTATCTGTATATTTTTAGGAATTTGTCCATCTCATCTAAGTTAACTATTTGTACAAACTTTTTCATAGTATTCCCTTTTAATCTTTTTAATGTCTGTATTGTTGGTAGCGATGTCTCCTCTTTTCTTCTGTTTTCATTAATGTCTTTTTCTTTCTCAGTCTACATAAAGGATTGCCAATTTGTTGGTCTTTTCAAACAACTAATGTATTAGAGTTCTCCAAAGAAACAAAACCCATGTGAGATTATATATATATATAATATGTATATAATGTGTATATACACACACAAACACAAAAGGAAAAAAAGAGAGAGAGAGACACATTATTGAAATTGGCATACACAATTATGAAGGCTGAGAAATCCCATGATGTGCTATCTGCAAGCTGGAGAGGAGAACCAGGAAAACCAGTGGTACAATTTAGTCCAATTTTAAAGGCCTGAGGACCAGGAGAGCTTGTGGTACAATTCCCAGTCTGAAGCCAAAGTCCTCAGAACTGGTGTGGGGGCTGCTGGTGTAAGTCCCCAAATCTAAAGACCTGAAACCAGGACCTCTGATGTCTGAGAGCAGGAGAAGATGAATATCTCAGCTCCAGAAGAGACAATTTGCCCTTCCTCTGCTTTTTTGTATTATTTGGGCCTTTAATGAATTGGATGATGTTCTCCCATGTTAGTGAGGGTGATCTTTACTCATTCTAATGTTTCAAATGCTAATTTCTTCCAAAACACCTTCATAGACACACTTAGAAATAGTATTTTACTGCCTATTTAGGCATCCCTTAGCCCAGTCAAATTGATACATAAAACTAACCATCAGAACTAACCTTTGCTCGTTGTTATACATGGCTTAACATAGAATTCTTAGTTGGCTTTTTTTTGGTAATTTGAATATGTCATGTCATTGCCTTCTTGATCATTTCTGATGAAAATTCATTTAATTGTATTTTTGTCTCATGTATGTGATGAGATGTTTTTCATACTACTCAGGGAATGGATACAGTAGATTTTCTAGACTTTCGTCAAGTGATACTGATACTGCCAGGTCCAATTTTCTCAGACCTGAGGAGCCAAGAAAGCCAGAAAGACTGGTTCTGGGTAAAAATGAATTGTGTTGCCAGCCCATGAAGGCAGCTGGGCCCACTCTGTGGGGGAAGAGGGTGACGGCTAGATGTCTAAGATTTAATTGATCTACCCCTGAAACTTGGAGAAAAACAAGTATTCTCCACTCCTTAACCTTGCTTTGCCTTTCCTTGTGTCTTATCACGAACAGATTCATTTCAAGACTCATCACTAATCTGAAGATTTCAAATAAAGAAGCACAGATCTGTGTTGATAGATTGAAAAAAAAGGTAGATATCTTTAAGATGCATTTGTCTTTTTTTTTTTTTTTTTGCTTTCTTATGATGTGTTTAGGTGTAAAATTTCAGAGTTTATCTAATTTGGGGTTTGTTGAAAATTTTACATCTTTAAATATTTGTATCAAATTTGGAAATATTTTAACATTATTTATATAAATATGTATTTCTGCTTTCTTATTTCCTCTTTTAGGACTTCTAGGAGACATATGTGCCTCATGTTTTCTTACAAGTTTCTTAGGTTCTGTTCATATTTCTTTATTTTATTTTTCTCTCTGTTCTTCATATTTGATAAATTCTAATAACATGTCTTCAAATTTACTCATTTTTCTGTCATCTCACATTTACTCTTTAGCACCTCTAGTAAGTTTTAAATTTCTGTTCTTTTACTTATCACCCCTAAATTTCCATATTTTAAATAATTTCTATGAATTTATCACAATAACCTATTTGTTGAATTATTGTCATTATACTTTCTTGTAATTCTTTATACAGAATTTCTTTACATATTTTAACATATATATGTAACAACTCCTTTGAAGTATTTATCTACTAAGTCCAAAATGTGGGCCCCCCTCAGAAACAATTTCTATCTGTTACTATTTTTTTTAATGAGACACACTTTGTTTCCTTCCATATCTCATTTATTTGTGTGTTAAAAATGAGATATTTTAGATAACATATTGCAGCAAGTCTGTATCATAATTTATCCCTAAAGTTGTTGCTTCTGCATGTTTAGTGACTTGCCTGGACTGTATCTCTGGAATTTGATTATGCTTAGTGGATACTGGTGTTTCTGCTTGGTATACAGACATACACACAACACACATACACATTCACACACACACACACATTTAATTCTTGGATTTTTTATTATTATTATTTTAAGCCTGGTTACCTAAGAGTCCCCTCTCTCTGCATAGCTTAGTAGTCAGTCAATGACTGGTCAGAGATTGTGTTCAAAGACCTCAAGCCAGTAAAGCTTCCACCCTATACTAGTGGATATGTTTTTATATTGGAGAATACATTCAAATTTCAGGCAGTTTTTAAATCAGCCCAGCTTTTAGGATTTTTGGCCTCTCTTCTATTAAGTTATGCATATCAAGATAAACCAGGGGTGTATGGACAGATAGCTTAGGCTCTCTCCCATCTCTTTTGTGCAGGTGTGTGAAGAACTTGTTAAATAACCCTATGAATACCTTATTTGGAGTATCTCTTTGTAAATTTCTGGTGAGGTTCCTGGTCCATTGTTTGCCCCAGGCAGAAGTGCAACCTCAGGCTAACTTAGCACTGGTCTTCACAATGTGTTTGCCACTGAGATCACAACCGTTCAGACAATGCCACTTGTGAGTCCTTTCTGTGCTCTGACCCCAATCAAGGCATCCCTCTCCACATTGTGCTGTACTGGTAGAATAAGTGTGCAAATTGAGCTGAGGTGAGGGTTGGGAGTAGCCCATGGGAGAAATGTTGCACTCTCCCTGTTCTAATCCATAGCTTAGTTTTCTTTTCCTTTTCTTGAAAAACACTCACCTCTCAACTTGGTGTATTCTTTTAGTCAATTTCCATAATTCTGTATTGTTTCCAGTTTTACAGTTATTTTGTAGGGAGACAATTTGCTGTGCTTTTTATTCTTTTATTTCCAGTTTCTCTCTAGATGCTTATATGCTTCCCCTCCCCTGTTTTGAATCGTTGCCTGTATGAGCCCCTTCGACTGACTAAAGTGTGTCATAGCCTTGAAATTTGTGCTTGAATGAACAAAATGTGTAATCATATATATGGAGTTAAAACTTCAGGAGAAATGTTTTTAAGAGGTAGATAGTTGCGTGGAACTCATTAGCAAAGCACAACATATCCGTGTACTTTTCTATATGCACTCATGACCACCTAGGTTTCACTAATTTCCACCTAATTTTATTTTAATTTATATAGAATGATAAAAAATTGAGTGAACAAAAAGATTAAATAACATTTGCCTACTTGTCAATTTTTGTTGTTGTTGTTAGAGGAAGTCTCACTCTGTCACCCAGGCTGGAGTGCAGTGGCATGATCTCAGCTCACTGTAATCTCTGCCTCCCAGGTTCAAGCATTCTCCTACCTCAGCCTCCCAAGTAGCTGGGACTACAGGTATGGGCTACAAGCCTGGCTTTTTTTTTTTTTTAAGTAGAGACGGGGTTTTGGCATGTTGGTCAGGCTGGTCTCTAACTCCTGAACTCAGGTGATCCATCTACCTCGGTCTCCCAAAGTGCTGGGATTACAGTTGTGAGCCACTGCTCCTGCCCCTACTTGTCTATTATAATATTTTTTCAGTTTTGTGTGGCAACTATGCTGGATTACCTGGAAGTATTCCAGTGCTAGTATTAAGAATTCTACCTTCTGGGAAAGCTCTCAGTTCCAGGAAGATTGGGAAAGGTTGATTGTTATCATTATTCCTCTGTGGCACCCTATATTCCAGCTGCAGCAAATCTCTAAAATTACCTCTCTTTCAAAGCCAGGCTGGCAAACATGCTGCGCTCTTCTAGTAACAGCCTTCAATTCCCCCACAAAACCCATTTTCAGAAAAAAGGTATAGATTATTTTAGAACTAATTCAGGTATCATTGTCTCCAGATAGTATACCAAAACCTCTGCTTTGTCTCTGTTTTTTAGCAACCAGAATGTCTTTTATAAAATTACTGACAACAATGTATTAGTGTTATTTGCTTACTTGTCACTTGTTTCAGTCAGTTATTTGCTGACAAGCTACTGCATAACAACCACAACATCTTAGTAGCATGCAAAAACAAGACTCATTTCTTGATAAACATTTGCTGGTTGACTGGGTTCAGTTGATTTAAGGTCAGGTCTGGGGCTTGGGAAACTGCCTTTGCATGTGATGGAAAAAACGGGACAGCTCAATCACATAAGCAATTTCAGTCCTTTGCTTGTATTATGTTTGCAAATATTTCATTGGCCAAAGCAAGTCACATGGCCATACCCAATACTTATAGAGTGGAGAAATATATCATGCCTTTAGCCTGAGGATCAGGAAAGTTACATGGCAGAGGGTTGTGTACAAAATTGCTGATGTGTTGGATAAAGTAGTGCAAACTTCCACTGCTGTTTTTCCCAAGTTAACCTCAGTACAGAGACTATGCTCTGTGCCTAGGTTATAGAGCTAGCTAAGGAATTTAGTAGAAATGTGACCTTGGGCAAGTTTCTTTACATCTTTGTATCTATATTTTCTCATCTGTAATGTGTTGATAAGATCAATATCTATTTCTTTGGATTGTTGAGAATATTAAATATGATTATTTAGGAGAAGTTCTTAACACTGGACCTGGCATAAAGCCTTACACCTCCTGGCATGCAATAGGAAGCAAATAAATGTTTGTTGAAAGAGTAAAGGAATGTATGAAATGGAAAAGGGGGATCTTGGAAACATAAACATGGATATTTTAAGTTTTTGGGAGAATATGAAAGATAGACTTGGAATTGGGAAGGTCAACTTGGAAAGTGAACTAAAGCTTAGTTGAGGTGAAAGAAAACACATCCAATGTGTCCTTGGATAGAATCAACATATAAAATGAAGAATGTGTTCTTTTAGAAAAGAAATCTCAGCAATACAACCAAGACAATGGTCATTGGAATGATCAATAAAAACAAGGATTCACTCTTCCTAAATGTTCAATTGACCGGGAGTTTGAAAAATTACAGTAATCTGAGGGTTAAAGCTATAATTGAGTAAATGTAGTTATTTAAGGAAGGAGATAAAAATAACTCGTGTCATTATCATAAGCTTTTATTGCTATTGTTAATATTAAAAGATATCACAGTATGTAATATAAAGCAGTCATTTACAAAAATGTAATTTGATAAATGTAACTGTATTTTAAAATAGTAAGCAGCAAATGGTAATACCAAAATGTAACTATGTTTAAAAAATTTCATTGCGTTTTTATTAATACACAAATAACTATTTTATTTTTACCACATTTCTCAAAAGGAATCTTGGTTCTTTCAAAAACCTTTTGGTTTAACAAATTAACAAGTACACTATTTCTCAATGTTTTATCATCACTTTTTGATTTCTACAATTTATGTTGTAATATAAAAACATAATAGAGATCCTGATGTTGTAATTGTCCAGTTTATTAATTATGCACATTGGTAAAGTAAAACAGATGGGTTAGAAATGATTTGTTTAGTGCAGTTTATCTTAAAGTAGATAACCTTCCTGAATGCATTTTAAAGTTTCCAAACTTTTTGTTTGTTTTAGTAAAATGCTATTTTCATTGTTAATTGAACTTAATCAAATTATGGTTAAAGAATATAGTCTGTAATTGTTGGAATGTATTAGACCTTAATTGTTAGTAAATATTTTATGAATACCTGAAAATAATGTATGGCTTATTTATTGGATGTAAGTTCTATTAAAATTTCTATTGGATCAATATCATTAATTGTATTATTTAAATTTACTGTACTTACCAATTTTTGTCATCTTCATAGACTGGTTTCTGAGAGAAGAGTGTTACAAGAGTGCAGTCCCCTACGAATTGCAGATTTGCTAATTCCTGTTTGCAATTATGTCAATGTTTGCATTATATATTTTAATTTTAAATCAATAAGTACATCTAAATTTGTAATAAACAAATCATCTTGGTGGATTTTTCCCCTATCACTATTACTGATTTTTACCAAGTAATAGAATTACCAAGAATTCTAATTTGTCTGCTATTAATACAGCTTTGCTTTGGTTAGTACCTTTTTGGTGTGACTTCATATCCACGTGATTTTAACTTGTCTGTGTGATTTTTTTTTTAAAAAATTGTTGAGATATATTTTGTAAATTCCATTTGGATGCTCTGTTTTCTACACTGCAAGTTAACATATATCATGATCACTAATACATTTGCAAATATTTCTACCATCTTAACTCAATCATACTACCTATAATTTTCTTTCCTTTTGTTTTTCTCTTTGCTTGTTTTCTCTTTGAATAATTTTAAAAATATTTCCAAAATTTTTATCTGCTGAATTGGGAGCTATAGTGTTATATTAGTGTATATATTATATATCACTGTTGTATTATATTTACCTTAATTTTTCATATGCATACTATGTTATTTTCCAAGACATGAAAAGAAACTTTTCTCTCTTCAATGTTACGTGGACATTCCTTTACCATCTTGTTATTAATGTCTACAGTTTTTGTTTTTTACTATTACTCATTTCTGAAGTGAATCTAAGGAATGATATTTTATTCAATTCTGGAAAATTCTCTGGCAAAAGCTCTGATCCCTTTAAATACAGCTTCTCACTCATTTCTTTGGAGATTCTTGAGCAAGCTCTTTCATCTCTTTTTTGTGACTTTATAAATATATGTTTATATATTTATCTGTGACTTTTTGACCTAAATTCTGAGTGAATTCTTTTAAGCTATATTCTAACTCAGTAATTTTCAGAGACTGAAAATCAGCAATTCTGCTAACCAACTGTAAATAATATTTCTATTACGACATGGCAAGGAAAGTAAGCACCTTTTCTATACAAGGTCAGAGTACAACAGTAATAATGGGTGAAAATGTGTTTTTTTTTTTTTTTTCTAAGTTAATGTTAGCCTGGTGCCGTTGATAGCCTAGTACTGCTTGGTTCCTCCCACCTTGTGAATAAACAAATTCTGACATATCCAAATACTGAATCCCTAGCTCCTGCTTCTTATTAACAGTCCCTAATTCACAAGTTTCCCCACTCTCCTAATCCCTTTTTAGAATAATCCAGCCTACACCCAAACATATCCTCAAATCCCTTTCCTGAAGTTCTCCTAAGGTTCTTCCAGGATCTATTCTCCCTTGTTGTATCAAACCGAATAAACCTGAGTTTATTTGTGTGTTTCTTTAAAAATTTGTTTATTTGTTTTATTTAAGTTTACATTACAATTATATGTATCCTATATAACAAGCTTATATACCTTGTACAGTGGTTAAATACAGTTAATTAACAAATAAATACATTACTTTACATAGTTATAATTTTGTGGTGAGAATACATAATATATCCATGCTCAGCATTTTTAAAGAATACAATTTATCAGCATTAACTATAGTCACCATGCTGTGTAATAGATCTCACCATGCTGTGTAATAGATCTCTTGATCTTATTCCTCCTATCTAACTATAAATATATATACTTTGACCAGTATCTTCCTATCCACCCCAGCCTCCGGTAACCACCATTCTACTTTCTGCTTTTATGAGATCAACATTTTTAGATTCACGTGGTTTGTATCTAATTGTGTCTGGCTTGTTTTACTTAACACAGTGTCCTCTAGGTTCATCCATATTGTCACAAATGACAGGATTTCCTTCTTTTTTATGGCTAAATACTGTCACATTTTGCATACATGCCACATTTTCTTTATCCATTCATCTATTGATGGACACTTAGGTTGATTCCATTTCTTGGCTTTTGTAAATGGTGTTACAATAAACATAAATATATATATATATACACACACATAATCTTCAAAGACTAATTTCATTTTCTTTGGATATATACCCAGTAGTGGGATTGATGGATCATATGGTAGTTCTTCTTTAAATTTTTATAATGACTATACTAATCTGCATTTCCAGCAACAGTGTGTGAGGGTTTCCTTTTTCTCTACATTCTTGCTACCACTTGTCCTCTTTTGTTGTTTTAATAGTAACCATTTTTTAACAGGAGTAAGGTGATATCTCTTGTGGTTTTGATTTGCATTTCACTGATCATTACTGATGTTGAACATTTTTTTCACATAACTTTTGGCCATTTGTATGTCTTCTTTTGAGAAATGTCTATTTAGGTCTTTTGCCCATTTTAAAAATTGGATTATTTCTTGCTTGAGCTTTTTAAGTTCTTTATATATTTTTTCAATGTAATCCCTTATCATATTTATGGTTTGCAAATATTTTCTCACATTCTGTAGGTTGTCTTTTCATTCTGTTGATTATTTCCTTTGCCATGCAGAAGCTTTTTAGTTTAGTTATCTATTTTTGCTGTTCTAGCCTGTGCTTTTGAGGTCATATACAAAAAAATTGTGTCTAGATCAATGTCATGGAGTTTTCCCCTACGTTTTGTTCTAGAACTTCGTAGTTTTGGTCTTACATTTAAGTCTTTAATATATTTAATATATTGTGAGTTGGTTTTTGCATATGGTGACAAGGGTCTAAGTTTACTCTTCTGTATGTGGCTATCCAGTTTGTTGAAGAGACTGCTCATTTCCTATTGTGTGTTCCTGGAATCTTTGTTAAGAATCAATTAGATGTAAGGGCATGGATTTATTTCTGGGTTCTCTTTTCTGTTTCATGGTCTGTATGTCTGTTTTTATGCTGTACCATGCTGTTTTGGTTACTATAGCTTCATGGTATATTTTGAAGTTATAGTATGATGCCTCCAACTTTATTCTTTTTGATCAAATTGCTTTGGCTATTCGGGTTTTCTGGTTCCATATAAATTTTGGGTTTGTTTTTTCTGTTTCTGTGAAAAATGTTATGGTGTTTTGATAAGAGATTTCATTGAATCTGTTGATCACTTTGATATCAGAGACATTTTAGCAATATGAATTCTTCCAATCTGTAAACATGGAATGTTTTTCCATTTATATGTGTTTTCAACTTTTTCATTAATGTTTTATAGTTTTCAGTATACAGATCTTTCACCTCTTTGGTTAAATTTATTCCTAGGTATTTTATTTATTTATTTATTTATTTATTTATTTATTTATTTATTTGTTGTGGCTTGATATGACTTGACTGTGTCCCCATCCAAATCTCATCTTGAATTGTAGTTCCCATACTCTTCACATGTCATGGGAGGGACCTGGTAAGAGGTAACTTAATCATGGGGCAGTTATCTTCATGCTGTCCTCATGATAGTTCTCACAAGATCTGATGGTTTTATTAGGGTCTTTTCCCCCAGTTTGCTCAGCACTTCTCCTTGTTGCCACCATGTGAAGAAGGACATGTTTGCTTCTCCTTCTGCCATGATTGTAAGCTTCCTGAGGCCTCCCCAGCTATGCTGAATTGTGAGTCAACTAAACCTTTTTCCTTTATAAATTACCCAGCCTCAGGCAGTTCTTTATAGCAGTTTGAAAATGGACTAATAAATACACAGCAAAAATAAATGAATGCACACAAATCTCAAACCTTCACCATAACTAGAAGACAAAGAAACATCGACTTCAAATTACAGAAGAAAAACTATAAATAAAAAAGAAGAAAACAATAATTTGGGGGATAACTAATTCTTCGTCTTCTACTACAAAGCTTTGTGGAGATCAAAAGGAAAGAGTACAAGTACACAGAGGAGAGAAGTTTAAAGAAAAATTATATTAGAAAGACAAAGTTTTCATAAGTACAAAAATACTGAGAAACAATCCTCATAAACCTGATGTAAAAGTTTGTAGTGTCCTGGAACACAGTTTGCTTCTTGCAGAGAAGAGAATAAAGAGGAAGGGGCAACTTTTTACTTCTGGCAATGATGACATGACAGGGAATAATAAACTTTCTCTGTAAACAACCAGAAAAATGAACAAAAGTATATGAACCAATTGTTTTCAGATAGTGAATCACTCACAGCGCAGGACAGGGACCCCTGAGAGTAGGAAAATAAAAATGGACCTTAAGATTAGTCTGACTCCCTAACTGGAGGCACATTTTAGACCATGGTGTGAAGAGGAGAATCCTAAGCAGAATAGTAGCCTCATTGAGTTAAGGTAAATCAGACCCAGGTCATGGAGGTGGAGGTTTTAGGGCAGATGTCCAGAGAAGAGGGAGCTATTATTATTACTACTACTGCTACTGCTACTACTACATACATGCACACACACACACACACACACACACACACACATACACACACACACACACACACACATACACACACACACAGCTTCCAAAATCTACATAAATCTTGGGTATTTAGTGATGCTTAATCTCTACATGTGTAAAATACAATTCCATGGGGCTGAAGAGAGAATCACTTTTATGGAGCAATAAATTGAAATATTCCTAGAGCGTACAGAGAGTGGGGGGAATGTTTAGGCTCTAATCATCTAGAAATGAGGGTTTTCACTGGTTAACTAAACAATGGATAGAGACCCTAGAAGGGGCAAATTTAGTAGTAGGGCTAAACAACTCTGAGAGGAAAGGCTACTCTAGACTTTCTGTAACAAATCTTAAAACCAAGCCACAAAAAGTTCCAGTTTATTCACAAGTAAAGTCCAGCAAACTTTAAAGGAAAACAATAAAATCAGGCACTGAAAAACATACAAATCACAAGCTCCAGCATCTAATAAAAACATTTCTAGAATGTTTTTACTAGAACATGTCAAGAATTAGGAAAATATGACTCATATTAAGAAGAAAATAAATTAGTAGAAATGGACATAAAAATGAGATGATGGAATTAGCAGAAAAGGGACTTAGATAGATATAACATTTTCAATGATTTAATTAAAAATATGAACATAATGAGGAGAGAATTAAGAGATATAAAAACAACAAAAGAATCATTTATTTATGAAATACAGTATCTGAAATTTTAAAAATTCACTGGACAGTATTTACAGCAGAACCAACACTGCAGAAGTAAAGATTATTCGACTTAGCTATACAACCATAGAAACTATCCTAACTAAATGGAGCATAGAGAAAATATTTAAAAACATGAATAGAGACTCAGTATCCTGAGAAAATATAAAGTGACCTAGCATATCTATAATTGGAAAATAAGAACTACAGCAAGGAACATGGTAATTAAATTAGTGAAAACCATTAATAAAGTGATGAATCTTAAAAACAGCAAGAACCACCCCCCAACATTATTTGGTGAGACAAAAGGTAAGAATTACTGCAGACTTTGTATTAAAAGCCATGGAAGCCAAAAACAGTGGAATATCACTTCTGTAGTATTCCTGACAAGAGGGCATAATCCAAATCTAACTTTGAGGAAACATCAGACATCCATAAATTGAGGGACATCTGCAAAATTTTTATGTCATTAGAGATGAAAAAGACTGATTTAAGATATGAAGGTTACGTGACAACTAAATGAAATATGTGGTCCTAAAGCATATTTATTCTTTATTTGCTGTAAAGAATAATATTGGGACAATGAACAAAATTTGAGTAAGTTTTATAGATTATAGAATAGTGTTGTATCTTTATTATTTTCCTGATTTTTATTATTTGATTGTGGTTATACAAATGTAAGTATTTAGGGGTAAATAGATAAAATTTCTGTAGCTTTCTCTTACATGATTCACAAAAAATATTAAGATATACTTACATATCTAGAGGAAGTTGTGTATCAAATATATACTTCCTCTAGATATGTAAATATATCTTATATATCTATATATATATAGCCTCCTCTAGATAGTTGTATAACAACTTCCTCTGGATATGTAAATATATACCCTCTAGATATGTGTGGGAGTTTATTAAGGAGTGTTAACTCACGCAATCATAAGGTCCCACAATAGGCCATCTGCTAGCTGAGGAGCAAGGAAGCCAATCCCAGTCCCAAAGCTGAAGAACTTGGAGTCCCATGTTCGAGGTCAGGAAGCATCTAGTATGGCAGAAAGTTGTAGGCTGGGAGCCTAAGCCATTCTAGCCTTCTCACGTTTTTCTGCCTGTTTTATAGTCTAGCCACACTGGCAGCTGATTGTATGGTGCCCACCCAGATTAAAGGTGGGTCTGCCTTTCCCAGCCCACTGACTCAAATGTTAATCTCCTTTGGCAACACCCTCACAGCTACACTCAGGAGTAATACTTTCCATCCTTCAGTCCACTTAGGTGGACACTCAGTATTAACTATCACAGCAGCCACCCACCCACCCAACTGAAACTACACTTTGGCACGTGAAGAGATCTACCTTTCCCTGGTCTTAAACAGTGAGTCTGCTCCCTCCCATCTCCCAACTGTTGTTGAACCCTTATAGTCAATAGGTCTCTGCAAGAGCCAGCTCTCTGAGTGACCTAGTCTGCTTTTGAGTTCAGATCTCTGTAGCTTTGAGCTTCAGCATCACTTGTGGGCTTGGATTTTGGTACACATGGTTATTTGCATTGTTCTCACCATAACTATGTCTCATTGCTTTTCTATTTGTAGGTTTTAAATGTCACTGCTAGAAGTGTATTGAAGCCTGAAATTATGGAACCCTTTTGACCAAAAGTTTTATTTGGTAGGTTTAACAAAAGTTATAATCACTTTGGGCTATTATTGATAATATTTTTCATATAAATAATTCTATGCAGAATTTTGATCTTTTAATATCATTTCTATTTTTTTTTTTATTTCAATAGCTTCTGGGGTACAAGTGGTTTCTTGTTACATGGATGGATTCTATACTGGTGAATTCTGAGATTTTCTGTCACCTCAGCAGTATACACCATACCCAATAGGTAGTCTTTTATCCATCAACCTCTCTCCCAATCTCCACCCACACAGGGAGTCTCCAAAATCCATTATATCACTCTGTAATGCCTTTGTGACCTCATAGCTTTAGCTCCCACTTATTAGTGAGAACATATGGTATTTTGTTTTACATTCATGAGTTACTTCACTTAGAATAATGGTCTCTAACACCATCCAAGTTGCTGTGAAAGACCATTATTTCATTCCTTTTTATGGCTGAGTAGTATTCCATGGTGTATATATACCACATTTTCATTATCTACTTTTTGATTGATGAGCACTTGGGTTTGTTCTGTATCTTTGCAATTGTTAATTGCGCTGCTATAAACATGCATGTGTATGTGTCTTTTTCACAGAATGACTTATTTTCCTTTGAATAGATATCCAGTAGTGGGATTGCTTGGTTGAATGGTAGATTTACTTTTCATTCTTTAAGGAATCTCCATACTGTTTTCCATAGAGGTTGTACTGATTTACATTTCCAGCAGAAGTGTAAAAGTATTCTCTTTTCACCACAACCATGTCAATATCTATTGTTTTTTGACTTTTAAATTATGGTCATTCTTGTAGAAGAAAGGTAGAGTATCCCATTGTGGTTTTAATTTGCATTTTCTTGATAATTAGTGATGTTGAGCATTTTTTTCATACATTGGTTGGCTGCTTGTTCATCTTGTTTTGAGAACTATCTATTCATATCCTTACCCACTTATTGATGGGATTATTTGACTTTTTCTTGACGATTTGTTTGAGTTCCTTGTAGATTCCGGATATTAGTCCTTCGTCAGATGCATAGTTTGCAAATATTTTCTCCTACTCTGTGGGTTGTCTGTTTACTCTGCTGATTATTTCTTTTGCTGTGCGGAAGCTTTTTAGTTTAATTAGCTTCTATTTACTTATTTTTGTTCTTGTTGCACTTGCTTTTGGTGTCTTAGTCATGAATTATTTGCCTAGGCCAATAGCCAGAAGAGTTTTTCCAATGTTATCTTCTAGAATTTTTAGGGTTTCAGGTCTTAAATTAGGTCTTTGATTCATCTTGAGTTTATTTTTGTTTAAAGTGAGAGATGGGGATCCAGCTTTATTTGGAAATCCAGATTCAGTAAGTTTACTTGTTCAGCAGGGTGGTCCATTCACTTAGGATATTATAGAACCTATGATTATTGCAGTGACCATGAGATGACTAATGGAAAAAAAAGAATAGGAGAAAATAATTTATGTATACATAATGCTTGATTTGAAAAACTGGTACTAACCCATCTGAAACACATGCAATATTCACCCAATAAATATTTTGAGTGCTCACTATATGTAAAGCAGAGTCTGGACATACAATAATAAATCACACTTACCATAGTTTCCAGGACCTTACCATCGAAAAGGAAAGATAAGCCATCAATAAATAAAAGATATAGATACAAACAAAAATGGCTGTAAGAGTTCAAAGGAATGAGAAATAAAATCTAGCTGTAAGGGATTAAATAAGCCTTTTAGAAACAAGTGTTTTTTAGCTAGATCTTGAAAAATGAGATCTTTGTAACTACTTAAGGTAGGGGCTAGAGTTTAGACTTGGATCCGCTCTAATTAATGAAAGAACAGCAATAATAAAGAAATGTCTCCATTTCAAACAGAGAGGTTATCGTTTCCTAAAAAACGACACATTTGACTACTTGATATATTCATAGTGGTTAGTTCTTTTCCCATCTACAGCATCCTTTCTACTTAACATCCGTTACTTTCTAACTCACTCATAACTCTTTTATCTGTTTAACCTCAGACTTGCTCTCATTTTTTTCAAAACGCTGGTTGGTCTCTTGATTAACCTTGGTTATGAAAAAATTAGTGATCATCTATGAGCAAGTCCTCAGCTACAGGAGGAAAACTGTAGCAATCTATAGTTATCATTTTTAATGTTTAGCAAGTACTTTTTAATAAAAAAGAAGACTCTGTTAAAATGTTTCTTGTCTATCAAAGAGACAATGCAATTGTTTTGCTTTTATTTCGGCATTACCTCCTCTGTAATGCTACTTCTTTATGCCTTTGGCAATGTGGCATAGTGGACATGTATTTTGGAATTCTGTTCATCTGAATACAAATCCTGGTTTTGCTGCTTACTGGCTGTATGGCTTCATTGCACATCCTCCATCTCATGTTCCCTTGATTGGCAAGAATGGAGCTAATCCTATAAACCTTTCAGGTTTGTAGAGACAGTGAAACAAGTTAAGTGAGTCAAGGTGTCCAACTAGTTTCATAGGGGTTAATCAATAAATGCTATTTTCCCTTCTTTCTTGCTGTCTTTAATCATGTTCTTCCTTCATCCTTGTTTACTCTCCTTTTCTTCCTCATTGTCTTTCTTTATTAAAGTCCAACTCATCATGCAAGTTCAATTCCATCTTCTGTGGATCCTTCCCTAAATGCCCTGCAGTGATAATTACTTGAACTTTGTTTTGTGCTCCAACAACATGTGGACTGAATTTCCACGTAGCACATAGTGTGGAGTTAAATTGCTCAGGGCATCAGCTGAAAGAATCCAACTCAAGGTGTTTGGCAATGATGCTATTGCATCATTTATATTAAACAGGCAATGAATGCAACCAAGCCTGAAAGAATCTTGGAAAATATGTGTGAATTGATTTAAAAGTTCCTGTTCATGACTGAGATGTGGTTCTTATTATTTAAGAGGTCAAGCAAGAAGCTGGTGATACTAATAATAGGAGTGACTTTGGAGCATTCATTTCAGTCATAAATTCATTACCCTTTAATGCTGGGTAATAAAGAGTTAAAAAAAAAAAAACACCCAAACTCATATATATAGAACTGGACTTTATGAGAAGCCCAGTTCTGGGACTCTTGAGAGTAGTTTTGACAATATACACCTTCTGTGTTATGTGTTATCTTTAGAATCTAATGTTATAAGACATGTCTTCTTTGTATTTCATTCCTTCATATTTATCACTTTTAAAAACTACATTGTAACCTCTTGAGGATCAAAATCATATTATACATGAAACATAAAGCATGTATAATTAATATTTAGAAAATTAAAATTGAAATTGGATCTGTAGAAATAAAGCAATAGAGGAAGAAGGCAGAAATAAGTCACAAAGTTCTCTTGCTGAACAATAATAGCAAATCTTTATTAATTGCTTTATATACACTATTCTTTTAATTTTTAAAACTATGCTATTTGATGAAAACAGTTATAACCTCCAATTTACAAAGGAAGAAACTAAGATTTAGAGAGAACTCAAGTCACTTGCCTGAGGTTACACTTAAGCAAGTGGCAAAGACACGATTCAAATGTAAATCTAAGGTTGAATCCAGAGTGAATGTGAATCCAACTACCTTTCCTTCCAGAAGTTCTTTTTCCCTTTCTTCACTTTCCAATCTAGTAGACTAGTGGATTCTTCCTGCACACTAACAGGTCAATCTGCAAGAATTATTTTTCTTTTATTGTTCATTAAAGTAAGTTAAATAATGTAGACATGGACCTACTGAAATTTGAAAGACAGCCTATATGAGGCACAATTGTTCTCTTCATTAAGGTTGGAAAAAGCATGTTGTCTGGAGGAATAAACCATATCTAAAGATGTGCACAGGACCCTGCTTAGGTTTTTCTGCTGTTAGTCTCACTAAAGAGAGTTAGGGAAGAATCAACCAAGATCTGATTTTGTTTCCTTTATGGATTTATGAAGATAACTCTTTTTTAACTGCAAGATTGCCTCTACTTTCAACATTTTATGATTCACGTAGCTTGATGCTGTGTTTGTGCTAATGGGATAAAAGCATGAAGATTTCAAGAACAAACATTTTTGATAATGGCTTCTCTGGCAGAATAAGCACAGTGTTCACTGTGCCTATAACATCTAAATAGATATGTAGAATATGCCTTTGTGAAGAAGATCGACACGGTGCTCCACCCTGAGAAAGATGAGAGAGGGAAAGAGAAGACCAAGATAACCTGGCTCCTTTGGAAACAACTTCTTAAAGTTTTTGCCCAGGAAAATGTTGGCTTTGACTGCTCTCTAGTGG
Source organism: Rhinopithecus roxellana (assembly GCF_007565055.1). Classification (NCBI taxonomy): domain Eukaryota; kingdom Metazoa; phylum Chordata; class Mammalia; order Primates; family Cercopithecidae; genus Rhinopithecus; species Rhinopithecus roxellana. The sequence goes on along the minus strand of NC_044553.1, from coordinate 138,251,528 downwards.
TGGGCAGTGTTCACTGTCAGCAATTCCTTCCACAGGAATCCCAAGCTGAAGGAAGAGGTGGCAAAATTCAAGCTTTTGCTTGGACACATAGAGCTGAGTCGCAAAGGAACACACACGCGGGTGTACACACACACACACACACACACACACACACACACACACACACAGACCCCAGGCCTGGGGGTGGAGGTAGAACAACTTTCACTGAGCAGGAAAATGATAATAGAGATAAGAAGATGAAGTCTTCTATGGAAGCTGGAGAAAAATTTGAGAGGATGAAGAATTCCATATTCGGAGCCATAGACCTCTCACAGCTGTGCTCACTTTCTTCTTTCCACAATGGTAGTTTCCAAAATTGGAGTTGTGCTGGCTCCAGAATTTTAGCTGGTGCCTGAGAGGTGACTTCTTGAACAACTCTACAGAGGATGAAGAAGAGGAAGGAGACATACCTCTTGCTTTCAGGTGCCGTCCCCTTTTCTGGAGGAAATATGTAGGTCTGTTTTATTTTTTTCTCTACCCTACATTACTCAACAAAAGAGGGGAGTGTACCGCCTTGGGAGAGATGAAGAGAGCCTCTGTTGTCACGCATCCCAGTTTTCCCTAAATCGTGTTTTATAGATGACTCAACTGACTGTGAGCTTTATATGCATTTAGGGAAAAGATAAGCAAAATCAGTTTTGGAGTTTTCATTTTGTTTTTGGTCCACAGTTAACATACATCTTGTGTTTGGTCCTGCTTCTGCACCAATTTTCTATGAAAGCGTATGTAATTTACATTACCCCTTTAGGTCTCATGGACTACATCCATATAATGGTGGTGTCAGTGGTCAGAGGTTGAGAGGTTGGTTGATGTTCTGGACTTTTTTTATCTCTGATATGCCCTGAATATTATGATTCACTGACTCATAGAAGAGAACCTAAGAAAATATCCTCGGTTACGTAAGAAACCATTTGAGTCCTGGCCAGCTAAGCAGCAGTTCACACAGAGAGAAATACTCAAAATAGAAAGATACCAGGCAAGTGACATATTGGTGACCAGAAGGCACTTCCTTTCAGAGGAGAAGGCAATAAGATCATAGCCTTGCACAGAACAAGGATTCCACACACAAAAAAAATTCCCGTGGTTCCTCCATTTTCTTGATCCACTTTCTTTGTGTTTATATCTCTATATGTAAGGCAAAGTGGAGAATTAAAGCAATTATTTGGATAATTCAAGCAGAAAAAAACCCACAACACCCACATATGCTGCAATTATCTAGACATTTCAGGCAGAAGTGAAGCTTGGAACCAAATTATCAGGATAGTGCTTCAATCCTTCTGAAAAACAGCAATGCTAATTGCATGACACATTCAATGTACTCTCACAGAGGACTGATGACAGAGCAAAATTCTCACTTGACATGCCTAAAAAGAAGAGCATGGAGTAAAAATATTCCACATCAGTTAAAACTTGGTAGAAAAAAGACAGAAGTAGTGAAATGATTAGTACTAAAATGGGTTTCAAAGTACAAAAGAAGGCTTTAATAAATACGCCCAGGGACATTGAACAACCAGGGGAAATCAAGGCTGCCAATCAGCAGGCGTAGATATGAAATTGAGGATGATTCTAAAATGGCTGAGAGACTGAACTCATTCTTCGAATCTGCTTTTAACAGGAAAAATGAAGCAAACAAATTTGGACTATTAGGATATAAATGTTGCCAAATAGCTATTGGCAAAAATCAGGTGAGGGAATAGAGAACTTGGAAAATTTGCATAATTATAAATCAGCTAGACAGGCACCTGAGATTATTAAGGAAATTGAATGCTATGAAATACTTACTAGAGATATCACACTTACTTTTGGAAAAAAAAATCATATAGCTGAAAAGGTAGTAGATATCCTTAAAAAAATAAAGATCCCACAAAGTGCTCTTCCTAAAAGATATATTATTATTTTTTAAAAAATAGCAGTCTTACAAATTTGAGGTTCAAGTAGTAAACAAAAGATGGATAAAATGTTATTTAAATTTAAGTCATGGCTACCTTTATAACAATCATGGAAAAATATAAATGCGTAATAACTATGATGATGATGATGGTGATGATGATGATGATAAGGAGAAGAACAATAATAAGCAAAGCAAATAAAACAGAACATGAGTGACCAGAATGTATTATAATTAAACATTAAAATCCAAGAGACCAATGACTTGCCAAACAATGACGGAAGAAATGTACAATGTGATGTGATGGAGAGAACATATCGTTATTAGCTGTGTGACGCTGACCAATTCATTTAATCTCTCTATATCAAGTTTGTCCAGCCTGCAGCCCACAGGCTACATGTGGCCCAGGATGGCTTTGAATGAGGTGTAACACAAATTTATAAACTTTCTTAAAATATTACGAGAATTTTTAGTAATTTTTTTTTTTTTTTAGGTCGTCAGTTACCTTTAGTGTTAGTGTTTTTTTTTTTTTTTATGTGTGGCCCAAGACAATTATTCTTCTTCCAATGTGGCAATGTGGCCCAGGGAAGCCAAAGGATTGGACACCCGTGAGCCATTCTGAAGCACATAAGACAGAGAAGAGATGGGAAAGGTTATTTGAAGTTCTGGAAATCCCAGGAGTCACTTTTAGTTTTAAGATTGTTGGTACACAGATAAAATCTATTTAGAATCATAAAATATGGAGGCTGAGAAGAACCTTAGATATTATTTAACACAATGCCAGAAGTCCTTCCTCAATATTCTCTGCCAGGGGTCATCAAACCCTGGCAACTCCACTTAACACAAAGCTCTTCTTTTTGACTAGCAAAATCTTTCTGCTTAGCTAAATGCTTTAATATAACATTTCATCTTTAAATATTTCAGCAGGTTGGTCCAGTAAGTGATTAGTATTCTGTTTTTCTGTTTGTTTGTTTTTGTTTTGTTTTGTTTTGTTTTTTTTGAGACGGAGTCTCACTCTGTCACCCAGGCTGGAGTACAGTGGCGCGATCTCGGCTCACTGCAAGCTCCGCCTTCCGGATTCACGCCATTCTCCTGTCTCAGCCTCCAGAGTAGCTGGGACTACAGGCGCCTGCCACCACGCCCGGCTGACTTTTTGTATTTTTAGTAGAGCCGGGGTTTCACTGTGTTAGCCAGAATGGTCTGGATCTCCTGACCTCGTGATCCGCCCGCCTCCGCCTCCCAAAGTGCTGGGATTACAGGCGTGAGCCACGGCGCCTGGCCCATAGTATTCTGTTTTTATTCACAGCGAGTTGCTACTTCACAAAATAAAAATCAGTCATTTCTCAATATCATCAAATATCCAATCAGTGTGTACATTTCCCCAAATATCTTAGAATCTTTTGGTTCAATTCGTTGTTAAAATTAGAATCGCTAAAAAGCCTGGGCCGTACGTTTCGATTAATAGAATCGCTTTGTGTGTGTGTGTGTGTGTGTGTGTGTGTGTGTGTGTATACATATGTGTGTGTGTGTATATACATATAGTTGCTGCTCTTTTTTGTAATTGAATGAATGAACGGATGAACTACTTAATTTTTGTTGTGGTGTAGAATAAACCCAGCTGCTTCTTATAGTCTGAATTTTGCTGATTCTATCACTATGGTGCCTGTCCCCTCTATTTCCTATTGATTGGTAATAGATCTGGAGGCTTAAGCATTTTTCCTTTTCTTTAGTGCATAGTTATGATTTCGTAGCCTACAATTCCTTTTGATAGGACCCTAGAAGTCCTTGGTAGCTTCTTAGTCTCTTCAGGCTACTATATCAAATACTATAAACTGAATAGTTTAAATACAAACATTGTTTCCTCACAATTCTGGAGACTGGGAAGTCCAAGTTCAAGGCAACTGCAAATTCCGTCTTTGTTGAGGGACTTCTCTGTGGTTCATAGATGGCAACTTCTTGCTGAGTCCTTACATGGTGGAAGTGGGGAGGCAACTTCTCTTGGGACATATAAAGGCACTAATCTCATTCACAAGGATTGCATCATTATGACCTCATCTAATCCTAATTATCTCCCAAAGACCCAACATTTAATGCCATTACCTTTGGGGTTATAATTTCAACATGTATTTTGAGCAAACACAAACATTCAGACTATAGCAGCTTTCTTGCTCTGTGGTATGATAGCATGTTCCACGCTCAACATTCTGTTTCCAGACCTGAAACCTACTATTGTTCCCAAGGAGCCATGATTTCCTCTAGTGATTGTTAGGGTTCCTCATTGCAACTGAGTTTGTCATTGTTTTAGGCTGCTTCCATAAGACAATAAATAGTTTTTCTGAATTTGCAGAGCTTTATTGATATATAATGAAAGAATAATATAGACACCCAACTATTTTAAATGTAAGTTTAATCAGTTTTGATATATGAAAACACCTGCAAAATCATAATGAAGAAAACAAATATTTATATCACTGCCAAAAGTTTCTTCATACTTCTTTGTAATCTGTCTTCCATCTACTCTTATCCCCAAGCAACCATTGACCAGCTTACCATCACTGTAAGTTTATATTTTAGAATTTTGTATAAAATATCTCACATGCTCTTTTTTTCATGCTTTCACTTAGCATCATGATTTCAAGATTTATCAACGCTGTGTATATCAATGGTTTCTTTTTATTGCTAAGTAGCATTCTTTCATATGGATATAGCATAAATTCTTTATTTGTTAACCTGTTGATGAACATGTGGATATTTCCAAATTGAGACTATTAAAAATAAAGTTACTATAATCATTTGTGCACCAGTCTTGGGGTAGATTATAAGTTTTGTTTTTGTTATGTAAATACTTAGTAGTGGAATGCCTACATCATACGGTACTGGATCAAATTAAAATTATGTTTAATGTTCTAAGAAACTGAAAAACTGTTTTCTAAAGTGGTTTTACCATTTGGCATTTTCTACAGAAGTGTTTAGGAGTTCTAGTTGCTCCACTACCTTGTCAACACTTGTTATATTCAGTCACTTCAATTTTAAGCAATCTAATGGGCAAATAATTATATCCCATTGTGTTTTGTTTGTGTTCCTCTGACTACTAATGATATTAAGTATCTTTCACAGGAATTTCTTTGCCATTTGATTATCTTATTTTGTAAAGTATCTGTTCAAGTCTTTTGCCTATATTTTTATCAGATTGTATAATTAATTTTTGAATTGTAAGAATTCTTTATATGTTATTGATATGAGTCTTTTGTTTGATATTTGTGTTGCAAGTATTTGCTCCATTCTATGGCATACTATCTTAACTGTGCTTTTAGAAGAGCAAATGTTTTAAATGTTGATGAAGTAAGCTTAATCTATTCTTTTATTTTTGTGGTTTATGCTCTTGGTTTCTATGTCTAAGGAAACTTTACATACTGTAAATTTGCAAAGATCTTTTTCAATGTTTTCTTCTAGAAGTTTTATAGTTATAGATGTTAAAGTTAGAGCTATAAATGATTCTGTTACAGCAAACTCAATGTGGCCTGAGAAGGACTCTGTATTTCTATGTTTGAATTCTTATGGAGGAACTGTAACCTAGCTAAATAGTCAGACAAAATTGAAAACCTAACTTAATATTATGTACCTGTAACAATGGCTGAGTGTTGGCCAATCCCAGTGGCCATACTTCTACCACTCATAGACTGTTGAATGTTCAAACTGTGTTCAAATAAGGCAGACATCGAGCTGTAACCAATCTCACCATTTCTGTACCTCACTTCTGATTCCTGTACGTCATTTTACCATTTTGTCTATAAATTTGTTCTGACCACAAGGCACCCCTGGAGTCTCTGTGAATCTGCTGTGATTCTGGGGGCTACCTGATTCATGAATTGTTCATTGCTTAATTAAACTTCTTTCTGATATTTATGACTTTTATTTTTAATTTTTTATCTTATTGTAATAGCTAGGCCCTCCAGCATAATGTTGAAGAGGAATAATGAAAGTGGGCATCCTTGCCTTGTTCCTGACATCAAGAGGAAAAGAAAAATCAGTCTTATTCAGTTGGCTGTATTAGTCAGGGTTTTCCAGAGAAATAGAACCAATAGGATAGATACAGTCAGCCCTTCATATTTGTAGGTTCCACATCCACAGATTAAACCAGCTGTGGATCAAAAATATTAAAAAATAGCAATCTAATAATAAAAAGAATGTGAATTTAAAATGACATGAGTAATCTGGAGATAATTTAAAATATATGAGAGGCTGTGTGTAGATCATAGGCAAATACTATCCCATTTTTATATAAGTAACTTGATCATTCATAAATTTTGGTATCTGTTGGGGGGGGATTCTAGAACCAATCTCTCATGTATACTGAGGGAGAACTGTTTATGTAAGAGGAAATTTATTCTAGGAATTGGCTCATGTGATTATGGAGGTCAAGAAGTCCTAGAATTTGCCATTTGCAAGCTGGAAAACTAGGAAAGCTGGTAGTGTAGTTCAGTTTGAGTTCAAAGGCTTGAGAATCAGGAGGTTGATGGTGTATGTTTCAGTCTGAGTTCAAAACCTCAAGAACCAGGAGTGCCAGTGTCTGAGAACAGAAGACAACGAATGTGTCAGCTCAGGCAAAGAGAACAAATTCACCCCTTTCTCCAACTTCTTCTTGTATTTGGGCCTCAACAAATTGAATGAAACCTAGCCACACTGGTGACAGTCTACCAATTCAGTCTACCAATTCAAATGCTAATCTCTTACAGAAACACCCTCAGACACACCCAGAATAAGGTTTAACAGCAATATATGGGAATCCCTTAGCCCAGTCAAGTTGACACATAAATTTAGCCATCACATTGGCTCTAGGTTTTTGGTTTTTACACCTTGAGAAACTGCCCTAATATTTTTAGAGTACAGAAGTTCATTGCTATGGTTTCAGATTCTACATTAAAACTGACTTTTAAGACACCACTATTTGTGTAAGTGGCTTGTTCATCTGGTAACTCAAAAAATTATAAAAGTGCTTTTCCTTGCAGTCATCACCATCCTTCAGTAAGCAGTAGAAATGCTTTTTATGTATCCCCTATTTTGTCACCTAGAATTAGAAAAATATATGTAAACAAGAGTTAAGATTTAAAAAATGAATCACTTTTACAGCTTCAAGAATATTCATAATTGAAGTTTATTTTTTTAAACCACAAGTATATTGGGATGAAGAATACAATGACCAACTAATATATTATTATGCTACTTCCTTGATCCATACTAAATCATCAGTAGTGTTACCCACAATTGCTTTTGCACCTTTAGTATATATATATCAATATAGTGAAAAAGGCAACTAATACCTTCTTATTATGAAAAGAGTTCTGACACTATGGACCCTTTGAAATGATCTCAGGGGGGTCCTAGGGTTCTACAGACCACACTTTGAGAACCCATGTCTAGTTTAAATCTACAAATAAAGCATAGTTATCATGGGATCTATACTAAATATCCTGCAACTTCGTGAAGGTTTCTCTGTTTTAGCAGGTCAGACCTTGACTACCATGGAGTTCTATATGAGCTTTGAGAATTGTTTCACTTACGGTGATTCTTTACCAGGATTCATGAAGTTTTATCCTATAAATACTCAACTTCATATCCAGCCAGACTTAAGCAGACTTCTTTGCATCTTACAGGAGCTAGTCTTCATTTCTGGCCATTTGCCCCCAAATTCCATCTGCTTCCACTTTCGATCTCTGCTCTTCACCTCAGCTTGGTTATACTCTTCCTGCCATAGTTTGAAAAACGCCTTAAGGTAGAAATCTTGGCAAGTCATAGGGCTTATCTCATTTATTTCCCTTCTCCCACATGTCCTGGTTCTTTATGGTTTGTTTTTAAATATTTAAATATAATAAAATTTTGTGTGTGTATGTGTGTGTGTGTGTCTGTGTGTGTAACATATATTCCAATTTTCTAATTTTTCACCATCATAGGTCAAATTTGGCTCCATTTACTCCATTATGCCCAGATAGAGAAGTTAAACTATCATAGTTTTTGAGCTTAATATTCTCAGTGGTTTTTTTTTAAAGAATTTTTTCTTCTTGTTTCATAATGATTATGTTTTTTCTTATCTCCTGAACTACTTTAAAATCTCGGTCCATCTTTTCTCTAATACTTTTACCTGAGACAGTATATGCAAAATTCAAGTCCTCGTGTGCCTTCTGAGGTAGTTGTGCTACTGTAATATCTGGTTATTATAGTCTCTGAGTTTACATTACTTGAGGGCATGAGCTCCTCTGAATGGTAATGTGATTTGCAGAAGAACCTAGAAAAAAAAGAAGCTTTCATCTGTGTTAGAGCCTAGTGATTTTAATGGGAAGAGGTGAATCTGTGGACTGAGAAATTGCAGGTGCCAGAGATCCCTTGTTTACCAGTCCCGTTTGCTGCCGCTCTACCATGCAATTCTTCTGGTTATAGTTTCACCTTCTAAACCTTGAAAAAGCCGTCAGAGAGAGTTTCTTCATAGTATAACACTTACATTGAAGGTTCTGATCTGAAGGCGTGGGCAGTAAAGGCCCGAGGAGAGCAGGTTAACCATGTCTATTCTCATCAACTTCTTACCCTAGTGGAGTTTTGCAACTACCCTGCTATTAACCCCTCGGAAACCTGCACCGGGGTTCTGGTTCACTGCTGTAGGCCCCTCCCATTAAAGCAGCAGCCAATAATTGTCTTAAGACACCACAGGCAAACAGTATGAAATATCTACGTCTTCATTTTCTTACTTGTTCTTATCTGAAAACATCGGGGCTTCCTTTTCTTACTTTGGCTGAATTTGCCAGCCAAAAATAGCCCAGGGTTTTCTATAGATTTTTGATATTGCTTTTGTTGCTGTCAGTTGCTGTGATCCACATTTTCTTTTTATTTCTAAGCTTTCTCTAGGATTGAATAAAATAGCAATGGGAGTGAGCCATCACTGCTATTTTGCTAGTCAGTTGGCATTGGAAATCTCTAACTCTCAGCTTCCTCTTATGTAAAATGAAGGTAATATTAGTATCTACCTTACGGAATTTTGAGAAGATCAAATGAGAAAGTAAACACACCCTGGAATCTGGTACAGTGTAAAAACTGTAATAGTAACTGTTAACTAATTGTATTCATGTAATAATTAGTTATAAAACGTTTAACAAAACAAAAAATGAGACCTCCTTCTATATATCAACTTATTATCTCTCAAAGAGTATACTTATTCAACAGATAACTAAGGCACCTGATTGCTGTTGTCCAAGTATATCTTTCCATCTAGTTCACAACCATTTTATGAAAGACACCTTGTCAAATGCAGTGATAAAATTCAGAAACATTATTTTCATACAGGGCTATCTTCTAGGATAAAAATTATCCAAAAATAGGCCAGGTGCAGTGGCTCACGCCTCTAAACCCAGCACTTTGGGAGGCTGAGGCAGGTTGATCACAAGATCAGACATTCGAGACCAGCATGGCCAACTTAGTGAAACCCTGTCTCTACTAAAAATACAAAAAATTAGCCCAGTGTGGGGGCAGGCGCCTATAATCCCAGATGCTCGGGAGACTGAGGCAGGAGAATCGCTTGAACCTGTGAGGCGGAGGTTGCAGTGAGCCAAGATCATGCCACTGCCTGGTGAAAGTGCCAGACTGTGTCTCAAAAAAAAAAAAAAAAAAAGAAAAGAAAAGAAAAGAAATTATCCAAAAATAAAATGAAATAGATCTAGAAAGATTTCTGCATTGTAAACTCAAGCTTAAAAATGAAGTAATCATCATTGTTTTCAAAGTGCTCATAAGCCCCTTTTAAGTGAAAGATTGCACCAAATTGCCAGGAATCTAAACAGGTGATCATTCACAGGACCACATGGTCATATCCTATCCTCTTGCACCTTCCTTTTAATAAAGGGTTTAGTACTTTTGTAAATAAGGACTCTTCGTGGTCAGGAAAATCACTTATTTTGGTTAGAAGATTTAAATTCAGTCAGTGAAACTAGTTCTTTCTTATGTCTCTTATCCTAACAAGCCTTTTCACAGTAAGTATAAGGTAAAGTATTATTTTAGGAAGTTCCGTTTATTATCCCTGACTTTTATCAGACCATCATCTCTGGGACTATTCCTTCCTTGGTCTTCCTCCAACATAATTTGCAAATATCTTTGGGCTTTTTAAAAATTAAGTAAAAATTATATATATATATTTATGGTATACAACATAATGTTTGATGTATGTATACATTGTGAAATGGCCAAATCAAGTATTTGACATATGTATTACCTCAGATCATTACTTATCATTTTTTTGTGGTGAGAACACACAAACCCCATTCTCTTAGCAATGTTCAAGTACATGATTCATTGTTATTAATTATAGTCACTATAATGTAGAATAGATCTCTTAAAGTTATTCCTCCTAACCAAAATTTTATGGCCTTTGACCAACATTTCCCCAAGCTTTCTGCTCCCCAGCCTCTAGTAAGCACTATTTCATACCAATGTAAAATTTGATATAAAATTTTCATAAAATTTGGTTTGAAAATCAAACTTTCTGTAAGTTTGACTTTTAAAATACTTTTCATATGAGATCATGTAGTATTTGTCTTTCTGTGCCCAGCTTATTTCACTTAACCATGTCCTCCAGATTCATCCATTTTGTTGCAAATGACAAGATTTTCTCCCTTTTCTTTTTCACTGGAGGAATTTTTTAAAATTATTATACTTTAAGTTCTAGGGTATATGTGCACAACGTGTAGTTTTGTTGCATAGGTATACACATGCCATGTTGGTTTGCTGCACCCATCAACTCATCATTTACATTAAGTATTTCTCCCAATGCTATGCCTCCCTTAGCCTCCCACCCCCTGACAGGCCCCGGTGTGTGATGTTCCCCGCCCTGTGTCCAAGTGTTCTCATTGTTCAATTCCCACCTGTGAGTGAAAGCATGCAGTGTTTGGTTTTCTGTCCTTGTGACAGTTTGCTGGGAATGATGGTTTCCAGCATCATCCATGTCTCTGCAAAGGACATGAACTCATCATTTTTATGGCTCCATAGTATTCCATAACATATATGTGCCACATTTTCTTAATCCAGTCTATCATTGATGGACATTTGGGTTGGTTCCAAGTCTTTGCTATTGGGAATAGTGCCACAATAAACATATGTGTGCATGTGTCTTTATAGAAGCATGATTTATAATCCTTTGGGTATATACCCAGTAGTGGGATCACTGGGTCAAATGGTATTTCTAGTTCTAGATCCTTGAGGAATCACCACACTGTCTTCCACAATGGTTGAATTAATTTACCCTCCCACCAACAGTGTAAAAAAATAAAATAAAAAAAACAGTAAAAAAATTTACCCTCCCACCAACAGTATAAAAACCTATTTCTCCACATCCTCTCCAGCATCTGTTGTTTCCTGACTTTTTAATGATCACCATTCTAACTGGTGTGAGATGGTATCACATTGTGGTTTTGATTTGTATTTCTCTGATGACCATTGATGATGAACATTTTTTCTTGTGTCTGTTGGCTGCATAAATGTCTTTTTTTGAGTAGTGTCTGTTCATATATTTTGCCCAATTTTTGATGGGGTTGTTTGTTTTTTTCTTGTAAATTTGTTTAAGTTCTTTGTAGATTCTGGATATTAGCACTTTGTCAGATGGGTAGACTGCAAAAATTTTCTCCCATTTCTCTGATGGTAGTTTCTTTTGCCATGCAGAAGCTCTTTAGTTTCATTAGATCCCATTTGTCTATTTTGGCTTTTGTTGCCATTACTTTTGGTGTTTTAGTCCTGAAGTCCTTACCCATGCCTATGTCCTGAATGGTATTGCCTAGGTTTTCTTCTAGGGTTTTTATGGTTTTAGGGCTAACACTTAAATCTTTAATCCATCTTGAATTAATTTTTGTATAAGGTGTAAGGAAGAGATCCAGTTTCAGCTTTCTACTTATGGCTAGCCAGTTTTCTCAGCATCATTTATTAAATAGGGAATCCTTTCCTTATTTTGTGTTTTTGTCAGGTTTACCAAAGATCAGATGATTGTAGATGTGTGGTGTTACTTCTGAGGCCTCTATTTTGTTCCATTGATCTATATATCTGCTTTGGTACCAGTACCATGCTGTTTTGGTTACTGTAGTCTTGTAGTATAGTTTGAAGTCAGGTAGCATCATGCCTCCAGCTTTGTTCTTTTGGCTTAGGATTGTCTTGGCAATGTGAGCTCTTTTTTGGTTCCATATAAACTTTAAAGCAGTTTTTTTCCAATTCTGTGAAGAAAGTCATTGGTAGCTTGATGGGGATGGCATTGAATCTATATATTACCTTGGGCAGTATGGCCATTTTTATGATATTGATTCTTCCTATCCATGAGCATGGAATATTCTTCCATTTGTTTGTGTCATCTTTTATTTCGTTGAGCAGTGGTTTGTAGTTCTCTTTGAAGAAGTCCTTCACATCCCTTGTAAGTTGGATTCCTAGGTATTTTATTCTTTTTGTAGCAATTGTGAATGGGAGTTCACTCACGATTTGACTCTGTCTGTTAATTGATGTATAGGAATGCTTGTGATTTTTGCACATTGATTTTGTATCCTGAGACTTTGCTGAAGTTGCTTATCAGCTTAAGGAGAATTTGGGCTGAGATGATGGGATTTTCTAAATATACAATCATGTCATCTGCAAACAGGAACAATTTGACTTCCTCTTTTCCTAACTGAATATGCTTTATTTCTGCCTTCATTTCATTGTGTACCCAGTAGTCATTCAGGAGCAGGTTGTTCAGTTTCCATGTGGTTGTGCGATTTTGAGTGAGTTTCTTAATCCTGAGTTCTAATTTGATTGCACTGTGGTCTGAGAGGCAGTTTGTTGTGATTTCTGTTCTTTTACATTTTTTGGGGAGTGCTTTACTTCCAATTATGTGGTCAATTTTAGAATAAGTGTGATGTGTTGCTGAGAAGAACATATTTTCTGTTGATTTGGGATGTAGAGTTCTGTAGATGTCTATTATGTCTGCTTAGTGCAGAGCTGAGTTCGCGTCCTAGATATCCTTGTTAACCTTCTGTCTCGTTGATCTGTCTAATATTGGCAGTGGAGTGTCAATATTAGACATTGTTAGTGTCTCCCATTATTATTGTGTGGGAGTCTAAGTCTCTTTGTAGGTCTCTAAGGACTTGCTTTATGAATCTGGGTGCTCCTGTATTGAGTACATATATGTTTAGGATAGTTAGCTCTTCTTATTGAATTGCTCCCTTTACCATTATGTAATGGCCTTCTTTGTCCCTTTTGACCTTTGTTGGTTTAAAGTTTGTTTTGTCAGATACTAGGATCACAACCCCTGCTTTTTTTCGCTTTCCATTTGCTTGGTATATCTTCCTCCATCCCTTTATTTTGAGCCTATGTGTGTCTTTGCACATGAGATGGTTCTCCTGAATACAGCACATTGATGGGTCTCCTGAATACAGCACCCTAATGGGTCTTGACTCTTTATCAAATTTGCCAGTCTGTGTCTTTTAATTGGGGCATTTAGGCATTTACATTTAAGGTTAATATTGTTATGTGTGAACTTGATACTGCCTTTATGATGTTAGCTGGTTATTTTGCCCATTAATCAATGCAGTTTCTTCATAGCATCAAAGGTCTTTACAATTTGGCATGTTTTTTGTTTTGTTTTGTTTTGAGATGGAGTCTTGCTCTGTCACCCAGGCTGGAGTACAGTGGCGCAATCTTGGCTCACTGCAAGCTGCACCACCTGGGTTCACGCCATTCTCCTGCCTCAGCCTCCCAAGTAGCTGGGACTACAGGTGCCTGCTACCACTCCCAGCTATTTTCTTTGTGTTTTTAGTAGAGACGGGGTTTCAGCACGTTAGCCAGGATGGTCTTGATCTCCTGACCACGTGATCCACCTGCCTTGGCCTCCCAAAGTGCTGGGATTACAGGTGTGAGCCACCACACCTGGCCTCAATTTGGCATGTTTTTGCAGTGGCTGGTAGCAGTCGTTCCTTTCCATGTTTAGTGCTTCCTTCAGGAGCTCTTGTAAGGCAGGCCTGGTGGTGACAAAATCTCTCAGCATTTGCTTGTCTCTAAAGGATTTTATTTCTCCTTCACTTATGAAGCTTATTTTGGCTGGATATGAAATTCTGGGTTGAAAATTCTTTCTTTAAAAATGTTAAATATTGGCCCCCACTCTCTTCTGGCTTCTAAGGTTTCTGCTGAGAGATTCACTGTTAGTCTGATGGGCTTCCCTTTGTGGGTAACCTACTCTTTCTCTCTGGCTGCTGTTAACATGTTTTCCTTCATTTCATCCTTGATGAATCTGACAATTATGTGTTTTGGGGTTGCTCTTTTCAGGGAGTATCCTTGTGGTGTTCTCTGTATTTCCTGAATTTGAATGTTGGCCTGCCTTGCTAGGTTGGGGAAGTTCTCCTGGACAATATTCTGCAGTGTTTGCTAACTTGGTTCCATTCTCCCTGTCACATTCAGTTACACCAATCAAATGTAGATTTGCTCTTTTCACATAGTCCCATATTTCTTGGAGGCTTTGTTTGTTTCTTTTTACTCTTTTCTCTCTAAACTTCTCCTCTTGCTCTATTTCATTAATTTGATCTTCAGTCACTGATATCCTTTCTTCCACTTAATCAAATCAGCTATTGAAGCTTGTGCATGCGTCACGAAGTTCTCATTGCCACGGTTTTCAGCTCCATCAGGTCATTTAAGGTCTTCTTTACACCTTTTATTCTAGTTAGCCACTCATCTAACTGTTTTTCAAGGTTTTTAGCTTCCTTGTGATGGGTTAGAACATGTTCCTTTAGCTCAGATAAGTTTGTTATTACTGACCTTCTGAAGCCTACTTCCGTCAGTTCATCAAAGTCATTCTCCGTCCAGCTTTGTTCTGTAGCTGTCAAGGAGCTGCCATCCTTTGGAGGAGAAGAGGTGCTCTGGATTTTAGAATTTTCAGGTTTTCTGCTGTGGTTTCTCCCAATCTTTGTGGTTTTATCTACCTTTGGTCTTTGATGTTGGTGACCTACAGGCGGGGTTTTTGTGTGAATGTCCTTTTGGTTGATGTTGATGTTATTCCTTTCTGTTTGTTAATTTTCCTTCTAACAGCCTGGTACCTCAGCTGCAGGTCTGATGGAGTTTGCTGGAGGTCCACCCCAGACCCTGTTTGCCTGGGTATCACCAATGGAGGCTGCAGAATAGCAAATATTGCAGAGCAGCAAATATTACTGCTTGATCCTTCCTCTGGAAGCTTCATCCCAGAGGGACACCTGCCTGTATGAGGCGTCCAGCGGCCCCTACTGCGAGGTGTCTCCCAGTTAGGCTACGTGTGAGTCAGGCATCCACTTGAAGAGGCAGTCTGTCTGTTCTCAGAGCTCAAACGGCATGCTGGAGAACCATTGCTCTCTTCAGAGCTGTCAGACAGGGATGTTTAAGTCTGCAAAAGTTTCTGCTGGCTTTTGTTCAGTTATGCCCTACCTACAGAGGTAGAGTCTATAGAGGCACTAGGCCTTGCTGAGCTGTGGTGGGCTCCACCCACTTGTAGCTTTTCAGCATCTTTGTTTACCTACTCAAGCCTCAGCAATGGTGGACACCCCTTCCCCCTGCCAGGCTGCTGCCTCACAGGTCAATCTCAGACTACTGCACTAGCAGTGAGCAAGACTCCATGGGCATGGGACCTGCTGAGCTAGGCAGGGGAGAGAATCTCCTGGTCTGCTGGTTTCTAAGATAATGGGAAAAGGGCAGTATTTGGGTGGGAGTGTCCCATTTTTCCAGGTACAGTCTGTCACGGCTTCCCTTGGCTAGAAAAGGGAAATCCCCTGACCCGTTGAACTTTCTGGGTGAGGCAACAACCCACCCTGCTTCAACTTCTCCTCCATGGGCTGCACCCACTGTCCAACAAGTCCTAATGAGATGAACCAGGTACCTCAGTTGGAAATGCAGAAATCACCCATCTTCTGAATTGATCATGCTGGGAGCTACTGACTGGAGCTGTCCCTATTCTGCCATCTTGGAACCAATCCGATTTTCTCCTTTTTTAAAAGGCAGGATAGTATTCCATTGTGTGTGTGTGTGTGTGTGTGTGTGTGTGTGTGTGTGTGTATCTCCCTCACAGTATTTTTAGTGCTTTGATCTGTTTCCAGACACTTAAGTTGATTTCATATCTTGGCTACTATGGTGCAATGAACATGGGAGTGTAGATATCTCTTTGACATACTAATTTCATATTTTTAAGATACATACCCAGTAGTGAGATTGCTGAATCATACATTTTACTTTTAATTTTTTGAGAAACCTCCATACTATTTTCCATAATGGCTGTTGCAATTCACATTTCCACTAACAGTATACAGGGATTCTTTTTTCTCCATATCTTCATTAACACTTGTTATCTTTTGTTTTTTTAACAATACCCCTTCTAACAGATATAAAGCAATATTGTGGTTTTAATTTGTATTTTGCTGATCATTAGTGATGTTCAAAATTTTTCTTTCTTTCTTTCTTTCATTCTTTCATTCTTTCGTTCTTTCTATTTTTATTTTTTATTTTTATTTTTTTGACAGAATGTTGCTCTATCGCCCAAGCTGGAGTGTAGTGGTGCAATCTTGACTCACTGCAACCTCCGCCTCCTGGGTTCAACCAATTCTCTTTTCTCAGCTTCCTGAGTAGCTGGGACTACATGAGCCTGCCACCACACCCAGCTAATTTTTGTATTTTTAGTAGAGACGGAGTTTCACCTTTTTGGTCAGGCTGGTCTTGAACCCCTGACCTCAGATTATCCATTCACCTTGACCTCTCAAAGTGCTGGGATTACAAGTATGAGCCACCATGCCCGGCTGAACATTTTTCTTTATTACCTGTTGTTTATTTATATGTATTCTTTTGAGAAACGTCTATTCAAGTCTTTTACCCAGATTTTAATCAGATTGGTTTCTTACTACTGAGTTTGAGTTTCTTACCTATTTTGAATATTAGCCCCTCATCAGATGTATTATTTTCAAATATAGTCTCTCAGTCCATAGGTCAGCAGTCCTCAACCTTTCAGCACCAGGGACAACTTTCATGAAGACAATTTTTCCATGGTCTGGGGGAGGGAGAATTGTTTCAGGATGAAACTGTTCTACTTCAGGTCATCAGGCATTACAGTCTCATGAGGAGCAACCAAGACTTTTCACATGTGCAGTTCACAACAGGGTTTGTGCTCTTATGAGGATCTAATGCTGTCACTGATCTGACAGGAGGGGGAGCTCAGGTGGCAATGCTTGCTGGCCTGCCACTGGCCTCCTGCTGTGTGGCCTCCTTCATAACAGGCCATGGACCAATAGCAGCCCACAGCCCAGAAGACCCGTGCTATAGGTTGTCTCTTCACTCTGTTCATTGTTTCCTTTGCTGGATCAAAGCATTTTAGTTTGATATAATTACATATGTCTATGTTTGCTTTTGTTGCCTGTGCTTTTGAGGTTATTTTAAAAACATTTTTGCTCAGATCGATGTCATGGAGCTTTTCCTGTTTTCTTTTACTACTTTTAGAGTTTCAGTTCTTACATTTACGTCTTTAATTCATTCTGAGTTGATTTTTGCATATGGTAAAAAATAAAGATCTAATTTCATTTTTATATATTTGGATATCTAGTTGTCCCAGTACCATTTCTTAAAGAAACTCTCCTTTCCAACTGTGTGTTCTTGGCACTTTCGTTGCAAATCATATGACTGTAAATGAAAGATTTATTTATGGACTCTCTATTCTGCTCTGTTGGTTTGTCTGTTTTTACGTCAGTACTATACTGTTTTAATTACTATAGTTTTGTATGAGACTTTCTCATGATTATAATGCCTCTGGCCTTGTTTTCTTTTCTCTGGATTACTTTTTGTACTCAGGGTCTTTTGTAGTTCCTTCAAAATTTTAAGATTTTTTAAAAGAAATTTCTGTTATTGAAATGTCATTGAAACTCTGATAAAGATTGCATTTAATCTGTTGAATGCTTTGGTTTATATGGGCATTTAAAGATATTATTTTTTTCAATCTATGAGCATGGGATATCTTTCCATTTACTTGTGTCTTCTTCAATTTCTTTCATCAATGTAGTTTTCAATATAGAAATTTTTTACCTCTTTGGTTAAATATATTTCTTAGCATTTTATTTATTTTTATATCTATTGTAAGTGTAATTTTTTCTTGACTTTTTTTCAGGGAGTTTGTTGTTAGTGTGTAGGAAGACAACTCATATTTGTGTGTTGACTTTGTATCCTGAAATTTTACTGAATTTTTGTATTAGTTCTAACAGCTTTTGGGTAAAATAATTTGGGATTCTTATGTGTATGCTAATATCATCTGCAGAGACTATTTAACTATTTCCTTTCTGATTTAGATACCTTTTATTTCTTTCTCTTGCCTAATACCTCTGGCTAGGATTTCTAGTAGTGTGTTGTAAGTGTGAGAGTGGGCATCCTTGACTTGCTTCTAATACTAGAGGAAATGTTTAATTTTGCACTAGTGATTATAATGGTCTTTATTTTATTGAGGTACATTCCTTCCATAGCTAATTTGTTGAGAGTTTTTAAAAATAAAATTTTGTTGAATTTTGTAATACACCTTATCTGAACTTACTGAGATAATCATATGTGTTTGATGCTTCATTCTGTTAATGTGGTGTATCACATTTATTAATTTCCATATGTGGAATCATTTTTGCATCCTTAGGATGCATCCCACTTGATCATGGTTAATGATCCTTTTAATGTGCTGTTGAATTTAATTTGCTAGTATTTTGTTCAGGATTTTTGCATCTATTTTTATCAGGAATATTGACCTGCAATTTTATTTCTTTGTAGTGTCCTTGTTTGGCTTTGGCATCAGGGTAATGCTGGCCTTCTAAAATAAATTTGTAAGTATTCCCTTTTCTTTATTTTTTTGAAAGAGTTTGAAGATTAAAACTATTGATAAAATTCAGTGATGAAGTTATCAGGTCCTCAGCTTTTCTTTGATGGGAAACTTTTTATTACTAATTCAATTTCCCTATTAGTTATTGATCTGCTCAAATTTTCTATTTGTTCATAGTCTAAACATATCTAAACATAGATATGTGTGTCTAAACATATCTAAACATAGAAAAGGTACAGCAAAAATATCACATAAAAGATAAAAATGGTACACCTGTATAGGTCACTTACCACAAATGAAGCTTGCAGGACTGGAAATTTCTCTGCATGTGTCAATGAGTGAGTGCTGAGTGAATTTGAAGACCAAGGACATTACTGTATATTACTATAGAGTTTATAACACTGTACAATTAGGCTACACTAAATTTATTAAAAGCATTTTTCCTTTTTTCAATAATAAATTAACTTTAACTTACTATAACCTTTTTACTTTATATAAAGTGTTAATTTTTAGCTCTTTGATTCTTTTATAATAACATAGCTTAAAACGCAAACTCATTGTAGAGCTGTACAAAATGTTTCCTTCTTTATACCCTTATTCTGTAAGTTTTTACTCTTTTTACTCTTTAGACTTTTTTGGTAAAACTAAGACACAAAAACACACATTAACTAAGGCTTACAGAGTCAGGATAATCAATATCACCATCTTCAACCTCCAAATCTTGTCCCACTGGAAAGTCTTCAGGGGCTTTAACATGCGTGGAGCTGCCATCTCCCATTACAATAATGCTTTCTTTTGGAATGCCTCCTAGAGAACATGCCTGAGTTAAAAAGTTAACTGTAAAACTAGAACTGTATAACTGTTTTACAGTTAGCTTTTTTATTTAGTCAAAGAATTTCATGTAAAATAATAGTAAAGTAGTATATCAAGTACATAAACCAGTAATATAGTTGTTTACTATTGTTATCAAGTATTATGTACTACACATAATTGTATATGATATACTTTTATACAAATGGCAGCACAGTCAGTTTTTTTATACCAATGTCACCACAAACATGTGAGTAATATATTACACTATGGTGTTACAATGACCATGACATCACTAGACAATTTCAGCTCTATTATAATTTTACAGGATCACCATCATTCTTGTGATTCGTCATTAACAGAAATGTTGTCATGCGCTGCCTGACTGTATTTTCAATTTACTTGTGTTCAGGTTCACAATTGTTTTCTTTTGGTTGGTCAATTCTACTGTCAATGCTCTCTATTGCAGTTTTAAATTTCATTCATTGTATTTTTCAGCTCCAAAATTTCTGTTTGATTTTTTGTTTCTATAATTTCAATCTTTCTGTTAAATTCTCATTTTGTCGTTTATAGTTTTTCTAATTTTACAGAATTGTTTCTTTATGTTTTCTTGAAGTTTGTTGCACTATCTTAAAACAATTATTTTGAATTCTTTATCAGGTAGTTTGTATACCTGCCTTTCTTTTGGGTCAGCTACTAGAAGATTATTGTGTTCTTTTGGTGGTGTTATATTTCCTTGGTTTTGTGTTTTTTGTTGCCTTGTTTTGATGTCTGCCATTTGGTGGAGCAGTTACCTCTTGCAGGTTTTGCCAGCTAGTTTCACTCTGGAAAACCTGGAAAACATCTGGCACCAGTGGGATCTTTGGTTAGATAGTTGCCAGGGTCTTCCCAATGTTTTTTCTTCCACTCCTGAGAAGTTGTGACTGAGGGGATCCCTCTTGGCATAGGATCTGACTTGTGAGCTCACTTTCAATGGCTGTGGCACTGGTGTCTGATGAGTGAAACCCCAAAATGGCCATGGAGCTGAGGCCTGAAAAACAGACATGAGTGGAAACACTGCAGTTCTGGGATCCAGAGTGGCAGTGGCACTGGGGTTCATTGGGCAGCCACCTCTGATGTTCAATTGATATCTTTGTGTGAGATGAGGATGCTTGTGAAACAGTAGGGGGATCCTGGAATGAAAACACACATGGGTGCAGCATTAAAGCAGCTCCAGGGTCAGGGAGGGGCCTAGCTCTCTAGCTAAGCCAGTGTCTATAGTATGGGCGTTTGCAGTGAGGGCTTGTTGCCGGGGCCCAGAGCGCAAACTAGCTCTCTATGGTGATGACTCCAGAGTCTGAGATGTGGGCAGGCCCAATGTAGCTAAAGGGCCTGGATCTGGAATGTAGGCACTTACAGAGTAGCCATGGCTCCAGCAATGGGACTTGCACAGGGTTGGGAGAGAGTGTGACTCCTTTCTCAAAATGACTCCATAGCAGCTGCTTCTTGGGTTAGGGTAGGGTATGCAGCCAGTTCTCCCTCTCTGGGGTTCCTCAATAAAAATAGCTGTTGGTTACCTCATTGGCAAGAGATGCTGGTGCCCTCTGCAGAGAAGGCTGTTGGGAACTCTGGTGGTTTCTGCTGTGTGGCTGATACCAATAACTTTCACCTTTATTCTTTGCTCCTAGACATCTCCTGGTATCTCATGTATGCCAGTCTCACCAGTGGTCTTTTCTATGTATACTCTGTGTTTTTGCTCCACTCTGTTGCTTCAGATTTTTAATAGGCCATGGAGCCCTCTCTGGGCTATTTTGGTTTGTGAATAGCTGTCTGTGTTGCTTTTCTGTGGGGTAATGAAGGCTGGTATCTCCTATTCCATCATCTCGGGTGACATCACTCTAATAGCTCTTTGGTTATCTTTAATGCATTTCTGAAGGTTCACTCATTCTGGAGGTTAGCCAAGGGCTCTTTCATTTTATCCTCAGCCAAGATTCTCCAAGTCACATTACCATCCTGTGGCAATTGTGAACAGAGGGGCTTTGTACTGGAAGCAGTCTTTCTCATGATCCTGCAGACCATTGTTTAGCTCAGCTCTTCAGTTGAGAATCACCCTCCCTTGATGAGTTTACCTAGTATTCTATCCTGCCTATAGACATTCTTCAGAATCATGCTAATTTACAATCTTCTTCTCCTACATACATTTGTGACCCACCTTTTTTCCCAGAAGGCCTTGGTCTATTTGTGCATATTTTCCCACTCTGCTCCAGAACCTTGCCTAGTGGAGGAGGACAAGGTGGGCCATTTTTATCAAACCACTGCACTGTTTCCTTCAGTGCAGTGGGTACTTTGTGACATTTTGGTTATTTATATAACCTTGTGTGGGCCTCTCCAGTGCCTTTTTCCATCATCAATATGCTCTTAAGTGAGATGTTGTGTTCACCTGTGCAATTATAAGCACATGGACACTTCATGGGGGCATCCTATTGGATGCCTTAATTCTTGGTTATGTGATACTCTTTCAATCCTTCAATTCTGAGCCCACCAGAAGGCTTGCTTCCCAGACACCTTGATCTCTTTGAATTCCTACTTTTTTTCTTTCTCTTTAAGACCTCTGAAAAATTTAAATGGTGGCTTTTATTTTTTTTTTTATTGCTCTCTACCCTCTTTTTGCCATATTTCCTTTTAGAGCGTTTCTGTCTTCCTTCTAGACTTTAGAAAGTTATTTTGAAATTTATGCCACACATTTGACTATGACTATATCCCTATAAATGTTTTTAACAGTCTCTCTTGGGGCATCTATCATATCCTCTGCATTCAGTTTCTACTCTTTTGTTCAGAGTTAGACCCAGAAGAGTCATTTTTGCTTTTGTGTTTCTCTTTCTCTCTCAGTCTGTCTCTCTTTCTCTTTCTAAGACACACTCATAGATAATGCTAGAATCCAATTTTCTCTTTCTAAACGAGCATCCTTTTCCTCAGTCACTACTTAATTATTCATTTTCTCTCTCTCTTTATCAGGCCATTATTTACAATCCCTCTTTCTATCCCTAAATATATCCCAGGGCATAATGGGATTATTTATGCATTTTCTGAAAGGATAAAATTGTTTCCACATTGTTACTTAATTTTGTTTTATTAACTTATTTTTGGGAGAGCAAGAATAATGTCTATATCAAAGGATTAGCTCAAAAGTCCTTTCTTCATAATGATTCTTTGACATGACGCATGACCATTAGTATAACCTCTACTAAAACAAAGTATGACTCTCTCTCTATATATATTCATTTTACTTTTCTCTCTGAGAGTGATTAACAGTTCAGAAATAATGAACAGCATTTCTAAGACATAGTCTACACAGACATTTAAGCCCAGGATAATACATTGAGCAAGCTAAGGTGAAATAAAGTTATCTCTCATTTATTTTGTTTATCAACCTATCATGTGTGCATGTGTGTATATACACATATATGTCTGCACATGCACAGAGTACGTTTTCTAAAGAAGTTGATTTAGGAAACATGCAATTTCCCTTCTGTAGAGTGGAGAAGTAAATACTAGCTACTTTCTGTGGCCAATGTACAATAAGATAACATCCCATTTCTTCAGAGATTAAACTTTGAGCAAACTCAGCCACCAGAAAATATAGTATTTTATTAAAGTGGGATTGTGCGAGAATTTAATTAATCAAATATAAATTGAGTTTCAATTTCAAGTCTGCAGGAAACAACAATGCTAATCCATGGTGTTTGTTCTCAAGGGTTTCTTTGGTGGAAGAACAGCTGTGTACTTAATTCTAAAACAAGACCCACCATGGCTAATACTTCACTGGAGATATAACAGTAGCAGGGTAGAGGGTTGTGATAGTCTGTATATTGTCATCTTGGCTTGGCTCTAGTCCCTGGTATTCAATCAAACTATAATTCAGGTGTTTGTATGAAGGTATTTTGTATATGTGATTAATGTTTATGATCAATTAATTTTAAATAAAGGAGATTATTCTAGAGAGTCCGGGTGAGCCTGATTCAACCAGTTGAAAACCCTTAAGAGAAAAGCTGAGATTTCCTAGAAGGAGAAATCCTACCTGTGGACAGCACCCTCAGTTCATGATGGAGAGTTGTGGCTTGACTTTCCTGATGGCCTATCCTACAAAATTTCTAACTTGTCATATGAGCCCCAACTATCACCTAAGCCAATTCCCTGCAATAAATCTCTTGACAAATATTTCCTACTGGCTGAACCCTGACAGATACAGGGGTTCATTCTGAATTCTTGGTGGTGGAGATTTTGAGTTAAACCATGAAGGATCAGTAGGATTTAACAGGTAGGGTAAAGATTACTGGAAAGTGGGAAGATTATGAAAGTTTACATATTTCTGAGTCTAATGTTATCTTTCCACCTCCTCAACTATTCCTCCTGTCCCCACCTCCTCTTATACCCCCTGTCATTTCTGCTTGCTGATTATAATAATGTTAATATTTACTATTCATTGAGCATTTTCAATGTGCAGGATGATATTTCTTAATTCCCACAACCATAATAATCTTTACTTTATGAATGACAAAATTGGGTTTCAGAGAGATTAAATGCAGTTGCTATCTTTGTTTCATGTCTTTGTAGTTTTGCCAGCTCTATTTTCACTGCAGGTAGGCATCCTAATGGTACTAAGAGATGATGTCTTCAAGCCTGAAGGAAGAGGCAGAAAACCTCAAGAATGGTTACAGAACATTCCGGTGAAAATGAATGTTCAATATACTGCCTCTCAGTAGTAAAGAAAATGTTAAGACCAGCATTTTTATGTTAAAGAAAGAAATTAAGAAATATCACATTTTAAAAGTATTTATACCAAAAGTAAACTTCAGTTATTTAAAAATTTACAAAATGATAATCTTTGTAATCTGATAATATCAGATGAATTAGACATTAAAATGAAAAATGTTACAATAGATGAAGAAAGACAGTATATATCAATGTAAAGTTCAACACAGGAAGAATCACATTTATTGGTTTCTGTTTATGCAAATCAATAAATATGATTCATCATATAAACAGAACTAAAAAACGACACGATCATCCCAATAAATGCAGAAAAGTCTTTTGATAAAATTCAACATCTTTTCATGTTAAAAAGTCTCAACAAACTAGGCATTCAAGGTAAATACCTCAAAATAATAAGAGCCATGTATGACAAACCCATAGCCAACATCATACTGAACAGGCAAAAGCTGGAAGCATTCCCCTTGAAAGCCAGAACAAGGCAAGAATGCCCACTTTCACCACTCCAATTCAACATAGTGCTGGAAGGGTTCCAAGATGGCCAAATAGGAACAGCTCCAGTCTACAGCTCCCAGGGTGAGTGACACAGAAGATGGATGATTTCTGCATTTCCAACTGAGGTACCGGGTTCATCTCACTGGGGCTTGTCGGACAGTGGGTGCAGGACAGTGGGTGCAGGACAGTGAGTGCAGCTCACTGAGCGTGAGCCAAAGCAGGGCAAGGCATCACCTCATGCGGGAAGCACAAGGGGTCAGGGAATTCCCTTTCCTAGCCAAGGGAAGCTGTGACAGACGGCACCTGGAAAATCGGGTCACTCCCACCTTAATACTGTGCTTTTCCAATGGTCTTAGCTGACGGCACGCCAAGAGATTATATCCCGTGCCTGGTTTGGAGGGTCCCACGCCCACAGAGCCTCGCTTATTGCTAGCACAGCAGTCTGACATGGAACTGCAAGGTGGCAGTGAGGCTGGGAGAGGGGCGCCCGCCATTGCTGAAGCTTGAGTAGGTAAAGAAAGCGGCCTGGAAACTCTAACTGGGTGGAGCCCACCACAGCTCAAGGAGGCCTGCCTGCCTGCCTCTCTGTAGACTCCACCTCTAGGGGCAGGGCACAGCCTAACAAAAGGCAGCAGAAACCTCTGCAACACAGTCCTGGAAGTCCTACCCAGAGCAACCAGGCAAAAGAAGAAAATAAAAGGCATCCAAATAGGAAGAGAGGAAGTCAAACTCTCTCTCTTCACAGATAATATAATTCTATACCTAGAAAACCCCATAATCTTTGCTCAGAGGCTCCTGGATCTTATAAGATGTCAGGGAAGTTTCAAGATACAAAATCATTGTACACAAATCAGTACCATTTCTATATACCAGTAATATCCAGGCCAAATCAGAAATTTTGAGAGCCGAATCAAGAATGCAATCCCATTCCCAAGAGCCACAAAAAGAATAAAATATCTAGGAATACAACTAACCAGGAGGGTGAAAGATCTCAACAATGAGAATTACAAAAGACTGCTGAAAGAAATCAGAGATAAA
This sequence comes from Rhinopithecus roxellana, assembly GCF_007565055.1. Lineage (NCBI taxonomy): Eukaryota > Metazoa > Chordata > Mammalia > Primates > Cercopithecidae > Rhinopithecus > Rhinopithecus roxellana. The sequence continues at coordinate 138,225,669 of NC_044553.1, read as the reverse complement.
ACAAACAAATGGAAAAATATTTCGCATTCATGGACATGAAGAATCAATATTGTTAAAATGGCCATACTGCCCAAAGCAATTTACAGACTCGATGTTATTCCTATAAAACTACTAATGAGATTTTTCACAGAATTAAAAAGAAAAAAGTTCTAAAATTCATTTGGAACCAAACCGGAGTTTAAATAGCCAAAGCAATCCTGAGCAAAAAGAACAAAGCTAGAGGCATCACACTCCCTGACTTCAAACTGAACCTCAAGGCTACAGTAACTAAAACAGCATGCTACTAGTACAAAAACAGACACACAGACCAATGGAACAGAATAGAGAACCCAGAAATAAAGTTGTACACCTATGACTATCTGATCTTTGACAAAGCCAATAATAACAAGCAATGGGGAAAGAACTCTCTATTAAATAAATGGTGCTGAAATAACTAGCTAACCATATGCGGAAGATTGAAACTGGATCCCTACCTTTCACCATATACCAAAATCAACTCGAGATAAAGACTTAAATGTAAAATCTAAAAACTATAAAAACCCTAGAGAAAAACTTAGGAAATACCATTCTGGACATTGGTCCTGGCAAAACTTCATTAATGAAGACTCTAAAAGCAATTGCAATAAAAGCAAAACTCAACAAGTGGTGCCTAATTAAACTGAAGAGCTTCTGCACAGCGAAAGAAACTATCAACAGAGTAAACAAACAACCTACAGAATTGGAGAGAATATTTGCAAACTGTGCATCCAACAAAGATATAATATCCAGAATCCATAAGGAGCTTAAATTAACAAGCAAAAAAACAAATAACTCCATGAAAAATATGTGAAGGACATAAACAGATACTTTTCAAAAGAAGACATACATGTGACAAGCATATGCAAAAATGCTCAACATCATTAATCATTAGGAAAATGCAAAACAAAACCACAATGAGATACCATCTCACATTAGTCAGAATGGCTATTAATGAAAGCAAAAAGATAACAGGTGCTGTGAGGTTGCAAAGAAAAGGGAATTCTTATATGCTGCTGGTGGGAATGTAAATTAGTCCAGTTACTGTAGGAAGCAGTCAGAAGATTTCCCAGTCTGGAGATGTCTGGTTGCTGAATAGGACAATCAGACAGAAGATAAGAAAGAAAATAGATGACTTGAGGGGCAAAGCAAGATGGCCGAATAGGAACAGCTCCAGTCTCCAACTCCCAGCGCGAGCGACACAGAAGACCGGTGATTTCTGCATTTTCAACTGAGGTACTGGGGTCATCTCACTGGGGAGTGCCGGACAATCGGTGCTGGTCAGCTGCTGCAGCCCGACCAGCAAGAGCTGAAGCAGGGCGAGGCATTGCCTCACCTGGGAAGCACAAGGGGGAACGGAATCCCTTTTCCTAGCCAGGGGAACTGAGACACACAACACCTGGAAAATCGGGTAACTCCCACCCCAATACTGCGCTTTAAGCAAATGGGCACACCAGGAGATTATACCCACACCTGGCCGGGAGGGTCCCATGGCCATGGAGCCCCCCTCATTGCTAGCACAGCAGTCTGCGATCTAACTGCAAGGCAGCAGCGAGGCTGGGGGAGGGGCGCCCGCCATTGCAGAGGCTTAAGTAGGTAAACAAAGCCTCTGGGAAGCTCGAACTGGGTGGAGCTCACAGCAGCTCAAGGAAACCTGCCTGTCTCTGTAGACTCCACCTCTGGGGACAGGGCACAGCTAAACAACAACAGGGGAAGCAGCAGAGGCCTGTGCAGACGTGAATGACTCTGTCTGACAACTTTGAAGAGAGCAGTGGATCTCCCAACACGGAGGCTGAAATCTTAGAACGGACAGACTGCCTGCTCAAGTGGGTCCCTGACCCCTGAGTAGCCTAACTGGGAGACATCCCCCACTAGGGGCAGTCTGACACCCCACACCTCACAGGGTGGAGTACACCCCTGAGAGGAAGCTTCCAAAGTAAGAATCAGACAGGTACACTCGCTGTTCAGCAATATTCTACCTTCCGCAACCTCTGCTGCTGATACCCAGGCAAACAGAGTCTGGAGTGGACCTCAAGCAATCTCCAACAGACCTACAGCTGAGGGTCCTGACTATTAGAAGGAAAACTATCAAACAGGAAGAACACCTATAACAAAACCCCATAAGTACGTCACCATCATCAAAGACCAGAGGCAGATAAAACCACAAAGGTGGGGAAGAAGCAGGGCAGAAAAGCTGGAAATTCAAAAAATAAGAGCGCATCTCCCCCTGCAAAGGAGCGCAGCTCATAGCCAGCAACGGATCAAAGCTGGTCAGAGACTGACTTTGACAAGATGAGAGAAGAAGGCTTCAGTCCATCAAAATTCTCAGAGCTAAAGGAGGAATTACGTACCCAGAGCAAAGATACTAAAAATCTTGAAAAAAGAGTGGAAGAATTGATAGCTAGAATAATTAATGCAGAGAAGGTCATAAATGAAATCACAGAGATGAAAACCATGACACGAGAAATACGTGACAAATCCACAAGCTTCAGTAACTGACTCGATCAACTGGAAGAAAGACTATCAACGATTGAGGATCAAATGAATGAAATGAAGTGAGAAGAGAAACCAAAAGAAAAAAGAAGAAAAAGAAATGAACAAAGCCTGCAAGAAGTATGGGATTATGTAAAAAGACCAAATCTACGTCTGATTAGGCTGCATGAAAGTGAGGGGGAAAACAGAATCAAGTTGGAAAACATTCTTCAGGGTATCATCCAGGAGAACTTCCCCAACCTAGTAGAGCAGGCCAACATTCAAATTCAGGAAATACAGAGAACACCACAAAGATACTCCTCGAGAAGAGCAACTCCAAGACACATAATTGCCAGATTCACCAAAGTTGAAATGAAGGAAAAAATCTTAAGGGCAGCCAGAGAGAAAGGTCGGGTTACCCACAAAGGGAAGCCCATCAGACTAACAGCAGACCTCTTGGCAGAAACTCTCCAAGCCAGAAGAGAGTGGAGGCCAATATTCAACATTCTTAAAGAAAAGAATTTTCAACCCAGAATTTCATATCCAGCCAAACTAAGTTTCATAAGTGAAGGAGAAATAAACTCCTTTACAGATAAGCAAATGCTTAGAGATTTTGTCACCACCAGGCCTGCCTTACAAGAGACCCTGAAGGAAGCCCTAAACATGGAAAGGAACAACCAGTACCAGCCATTGCAAAAACATGCCAAAATGTAAAGACCATCGAAGCTAGGAAGAAACTGCGTCAACTAACGAGCAAAATAACCAGTTAATATCATAATGGCAGGATCAAGTTCACACATAACAATGTTAACCTTAAATGTCAATGGAATAATGCTCCAATTAAAAGACACAGACTGGCAAACTGGATAAAGAGTCAAGACCCATCAGTCTGCTGTATTCAGGAGACCTATCTCACATGCAGAGACATACATAGGCTCAAAATAAAGGGATGGAGGAAGATCTACCAAGCAAATGGAGAACAAAAAAAAGCAGGGGTTGCAATCCTAGTCTCTGATAAAATAGACTTTAAACCATCAAAGATCAAAAGAGACAAAGAAGGCCATTACATAATGGTAAAGGGATCAATTCAACAGGAAGAGCTAACTCTCCTAAATATATATGCACCCAATACAGGAGCACCCAAATTCATAAAGCAAGTCCTTAGAGACTTACAAAGAGACTTAGACTCCCATACAATAATGATGGGAGACTTCAACACTCCACTGTCAGCATTAGACAGATCAATGACACGGAAAGTTAACAAGGATATCCAGGAACTTGAACTCATCTCTGCACCAAGCGGACCTAATAGACATCTATAGAACTCTCCACCCCAAATCAACAGAATATACATTCTTCTGAGCACCACATCACACTTATTCCAAAATTGACCACATAATTGGAAGTAAAGCACTCCTCAGCAAATGTAAAAGAACAGAAATTATAACAAAGTGTCTCTCAGACCACAGTGCAATCAAACTAGAACTCAGGACTAAGAAACTCAATCAAAACTGCTCAACTACATGGAAACTGAACAACCTGCTCCTGAATGACTACTGGGTACATAACAAAATGAAGGCAGAAATAAAGATGTTCTTTGAAACCAATGCGAACAAAGATACAACATACCAGAATCTCTGGGACACATTTAAAGCAGTGGGTAGAGGGAAATTTATAGCACCAAATGCCCACAAGAGAAAGCTGGAAAGATCTAAAATTGACACTCAACATCACAATGAAAAGAACTGGAGAAGCAAGAGCAAACACATTCAAAAGCTAGCAGAAGGCAAGAAATAACTAAGATCAGAGCAGAACTGAAGGAGATAGAGACACAAAAAACCCTCCAAAAAATCAATGAATCCAGGAGTTGGTTTTTTGGAAAAATCAACAAAATTGACACAAACTGCTAGCAAGACTAATAAAGAAGAAAAGAGAGAAGAATCAAATAGACATAATAACAAATGATAAAGGGGATATCACCACGGACCCCACAGAAATGCAAACTACCATCAGAGAATACTATAAACACCTCTATGCAAACAAACTAGAAAACCTAGAAGAATGGATAATTTCCTGGACACTTACACTCTTCCAAGACTAAACCAGGAAGAAGTTGAATCCCTGAATAGACCAATAGCAGGCTCTGAAATTGAGGCAGTAATTAATAGCCTACCCACCAAAAAAAGTCTAGGACCAGATGGATTCACAGCTGAATTCTACCAGAGGTACAAGGAGGAGCTGGTACCATTCCTTCTGAAACTATTCCAATCAATAGAAAAAGAGGGAATCCTCCCTAACTCATTTTATGAGGCCAACATAATCCTGATACCAAAGTCTGGCAGAGACACAACAAAAAAAGAAAATTTTAGACCAATATCCCTGATGAACATCAATGCAAAAATCCTCAATAAAATACTGGCAAACCGGATTCAGCAGCACATCAAAAAGCTTATCCACCATGATCAAGTGGGCTTCATCCCTGGGATGCAAGGCTGGTTTAACATTCACAAATCAATAAATGTAATTCAGCATATAAACAGAACCAAAGACAAGAACCACATGATTATCTCAATAGATGCAGAAAAGGCTTTTGACAAAATTCAACAGCCCTTCAGCCTAAAAACGCTCAATAAATTCGGTGTTGATGGAACATACCTCAAAAGAATAAGAGCTATTTATGACAGACTCACAACCAATATCATACTGAATGGGCAAAAACTGGAAAAATTCCCTTTGAAAACTGGCACAAGACAGGGATGCCCTCTCTCACCACTCCTATTCAACATAGTGTTGGAAGTTCTGGCGAGGGCAATCAGGCAAGAGAAAGAAATCAAGGGTATCCAGTTAGGAAAAGAAGAAGTCAAATTGTCCCTGTTTGCAGATGACATGATTGTATATTTAGAAAACCCCATTGTCTCAGCCCAAAATCTCCTTAAGCTGATAAGCAACTTCAGCAAAGTCTCAGGATACAAAATTAATGTGCAAAAATCACAAGCATTCTTATACACCAGTAACAGACAAAGAGAGAGCCAAATCATGAATGAACTTCCATTCACAATTGCTTCAAAGAGAATCAAATACCTAGGAATCCAACTTACAAGGGATGTAAAGGACCTCTTCAAGGAGAACTACAAACCACTGCTCAGTGAAATCAAAGAGGACACAAACAAATGGAAGAACATACCATGCTCATGGATAGGAAGAATCAATATCGTGAAAATGGCCATACTCCCCAAGGTTATTTATAGATTCAATGCCATCCCCATCAAGCTACCAATGAGTTTCTTCACAGAATTGGAAAAAACTGCCTTAAAGTTCATATGGAACCAAAAAAGAGCCCGCATTGCCAAGGCAATCCTAAGTCAAAAGAATAAAGCTGGAGGCATCGTGCTACCTGACTTCAAACTATACTACAAGACTACAGTAACCAAAACAGCATGGTACTGGTACCAAAACAGAGATATAGACCAAATGGAACAGAACAGAGTCCTCAGAAATAATACCACACATCTACAGCCATCTGATCTTTGACAAACCTGAGAGAAACAAGAAATGGGGAAAGGATTACCTATTTAATAAATGGTGCTGGGAAAATTGGCTAGCCATAAGTAGAAAGCTGAAACTGGATCCTTTTCTCACTCCTTATATGAAAATTAATTCAAGATGGATTAGAGACTTAAATGTTAGACCTAATACCATAAAAACCCTAGAAGAAAACCTAGGTAGTACCATTCAGGACATAGGCATGTGCAAGGACTTCATGTCTAAAACACCAAAAGCAACGGCAGCAAAAGCCAAAATTGACAAATGGGATCTAATTAAACTAAAGAGCTTCTGCACAGCAAAAGAAACTACCGTCAGAGTGAACAGGCAACCTACAGAATGGGAGAAAATTTTTGCAATCTACTCATCTGACAAAGGGCTAATATCCAGAATCTACAAAGAACTCAAACAAATTTAGACGAAAAAAAACAAACAACCCCATCAAAAAGTGGGCAAAGGATATGAACAGGCATTTCTCAAAAGAAGACATTCATACAGCCAACAGACACATGAAAAAATGCTCATCATCACTGGCCATCAGAGAAATGCAAATCAAAACCACAATGAGATACCATCTCACACCAGTTAGAATGGCAATCATTAAAAAGTCAGGAAACAACAGGTGCTGGAGAGGATGTGGAGAAATAGGAACACTTTTACACTGTTGGTGGGATTGTAAACTAGTTCAACCATTATGGAAAACAGTATGGCGATTCCTCAAAGATCTAGAACTAGATGTACCATATGACCTAGACATCCCACTCCTGGGTATATACCCAAAGGATTATAAATCATGCTGCTATAAAGACACACACACACACGTATGTTTATTGTGGCACTATTCACAATAGCAAAGACTTGGAATCAACCCAAATGTCCATCTGTGACAGACTGGATTAAGAAAATGTGGCACATATACACCATGGAATACTATGCAGCCATAAAAAAGGATGAGTTTGTGTCCTTTGTAGGGACATGGATGCAGCTGGAAACCATCGTTCTTAGCAAACTATCACACGAACAGAAAACCAAACACCACATGTTCTCACTCATAGGTGGGAACTGAACAATGAGATCAACGAGATCACTTGGACTCGGGAAGGCGAATATCACACACTGGGGCCTATCATGGGGAGGGGGGAGGGGGAAGGGATTGCATTGGGAGTTATACCTGATATAAATGACGAATTGATGGGTGCTGACCAGTTGATGGGTGCAGCACACCAACATGGCACAAGTATACATATGTAACAAACCTGCACTTTATGCACATGTACCCTAGAACTTAAAGTATAACAATAAAAAAAAAAGAAAATAGATGACTTGAACTATATAAAAAACTAAATAAATCTAATAGACATATACAGAGCACTTTACCCAACAACAGCACACACATTCTTCTTAAGTGCATAGGGAAATTTTTCAAGATAGACAAATTTTTATCTTCCCAAAGAAGTTAAAATAGAACTACCGTTTGACCCAGCCATTCCATCACTGGGTGTATACCCGAAGAAATATAAATGATCATACCAAAAGACACATAACACATACATTCATCACAGCAGTATTCACACTTATAAAGACATGGAATCAACCTAGATGCCCATCAACATTGGAGTGGATAAAGAAAAAGTGGCACATATACACCGTGAAATACTACATAACCATAAAAAAGAAACAAAATCATGTCCTTTTTAGCAATATGGAGTCACCTGGAGGCCATTACCCTAAGCGAATTAATGCAGGAAAGGCAGGTCAAATGCCACATGTTCTCCCAAGTGGGTGCTAAATTTTGAGTACACATGGACACAAAGAAGGGAAGGGAACAGTAGACACTGGGGCCTACTTGAGAGTGAAGGTTGGGAGGAGATTGAGAATTGAAAAACTACCTATCAGTTGTTGTGCTGATTACCTGGGTAACAAAATTATCTGTACACAAAACCCTTGTGGCATGCAATTTACCCATGTAACAAACGTGCACATTTACCTCTTAAATGTAAAATAAAAGCTGGAAAGAAAAAAAATACAGCAAGAAGATATAATAATTATAGACATTTACACACTAGCAGACTATCAAAATATATAAAGCAAAAATCAACAGAATTTTGCCTCTGAATGGAGGAATAGATAGATCTACAATAAGAGTTGGAAACTTCAATACCCCATTCTCAACAGTGGCTAGAACAACCAGAGAGAAGATAAATAAGAAAATAAAGGACTTGAACAATATAGTAAACCAACTAAATCCAACAGACATGTACCAAACACTCTTCCAACAACAGCACCCACATTCTTCTCAAGTGCATAAGGGACATTTTTCAAGATACACAAACATTAGGCTAAAATGAGGTCTCAATACGTTTAATAAGATAGCTATCACACATAATATCCTCTCCCACCACCACAGGGCAAAGTTAGAAATCAATAATAGAACTAAAGCTAACAATTCATAAGATTATGGAAAGTAAACAATGCTTATACTACTAATGGATCAAAGAGGAAATCATAAGGGAAATTACAGAATACTTAGAGACAAATGAAAATGAAAACACAATATATTAAAATGTAAGGGACGGAGCAAAAGCAGTGCTTAGGGAGAAATTTGTAGATATAAACGCTTACATTAAAAAACAAGAGGTCGGGCGCGGTGGCTCAAGCCTGTAATCCCAGCACTTTGGGAGGCCAAGATGGGCGGATCACGAGGTCAGGAGATTGAGACCATCCTGGCTAACATGGTGAAACCCCGTCTTTACTAAAAAAAATACAAAAAACTAGCCGGGCGGTGGTGGGCGCCTGTAGTCCCAGCTACTCGGGAGGCTGAGGCAGGAGAATGGCATAAACCCAGGGAGGCGGAGCTGGCAGTGAGCTGAGATCTGGCCACTGCACTCCAGCCTGGGCGACAGAGCGAGACTCCGTCTCAAAAAGAAAAAACAAAACAAGAAAGATCTCAAATCAACCATTTAACTTTACAACTTACAGAACTAGACAAAGAACAAACTGAACTCAAAACTAGAAGAAGAAAACATACAACAAAGATTATGGTATAGATAAATGAATCTGAGAATGGAAAAATTATTGAGTAAATCAACAAAACCAAAAGTTGGCTCTACAAAAAGATCAACAGAGTTAACTAATCTTTAGCTAGATGGACTCTCAGTCCATCTCAGAAAAATTATCCTTTGCATAAGCGTTTTCTCTAGTCCCTTCACTTTGATCTACCTTCTCTGAAAGAGAGTGACTATGAGCTTTCAGATTCGTATTTGCATTGCATAGTGGCCTGTGTGTGTTGCTAAAGGACAAGATTGTTAAAGGGAATATAGTTGGAGAGGTGTTCCTTTAATTTTGCCGTGAAATTTTTATGCACTCAAACATTAGCTTAAATGTTTGAAAATAAAAAAAGTAATTTGGGGGCATGCATATATATAACTACCATTTGTTCACTTGCACTTTCAGCCAATAAATATTGGACAGAAACACAATGTTGTGGTTAAGTTTTGCACTCTGGAGTCACAAGACTTGGGTAAAAATCCTTCTGTTGCTACTGGGCCATAGTGGAAGAGTGAACCTTTTGCTCTTTTGATTTCCTTTTTTAAAATTTTATTTTATGTTCGATTCAGAGGGTACATGTGCATGTTTGTTACATGGGCATATTGCACACAGGTGGGGATTGGGCTTACAGTGTACCCATTCTTTATCATTAAAATGGGATTGATAACAATACCTTTCTCAAAGGACAGTTGTAAAGACGAAAGTGCCTGGCATTAGTAACATCTGCAAAATGTTAGCTATCCTTATCAATCACCTAACAGATATTGGGCTCAGGGTTAGGGATTGGGATTAGAAAGATAAGGATCTATCCTCACCCTTTATCCTCCTTTCCCCACCTCATAGGGAGTCAAGAGACTGGGGGGAGAGGCAGAATCTGACCATTAAGGGCCAGGACCAAAGAATGTACAATGTTGTTGCCTCTCTTTTTAGATGTGAGATCCATGACATTGAACTAATTCTTAGTAAAAATGTGTGGCTACCATGGCTGAGGATAGACCAGCTGTCCTCTTCACTTCAACCACTACAAAATGTATCCTTGGATTAGCAACACCGTTGATGTTGAGATGCCTGGGAAAAAGAAATCTCTTATATTTACTCCATAATTTTTTCCTGTTTGATTTCTGTTACCTAAAATTCTTGGAACAAAAGACATCTAAGTTACTTCCAATTCTAAAATTTTTATTCTATGATAGAGCATTTTCCTTGTGCTTATAGAACTATGCGGCTTAAAATATAAATTCCTGTAAATCAGGGGAAATGATCAGTTAACATTCACATGAAGGTTTGCAGGATGGAAAACAGATTCTTCTCATGAGCAGTCTGAGAGAAGGGCCTTTCAAGGAAGGTGAATAAAATTTCTTGAGGATATAGGATTCCAAAATGGAAAAGGAAGATAGGCCAGTAAAATGAGAGTGTGGACTGAATATGATGATTGCCTATTTTGTGATTTTGCATAGAGCATCACAGTTATGTAGAAAGATGAGCAGAGTGGAGCAAGGAACAGGGAGCTTGAGGTTTTTAGACTCAATTGACTTCCTAACTCAGTTATTTTCAGCCAACTGGACTAAAATTAAGCAGAATTGACCCTTGAACAACATAAGTTTCAACTGCGTAGATCCACTTATACATGAATTTTTTTCAATAAAAGTTACATCTAATGTGCTTGTCTCCCCTGCCTTCCCCTCTACCTCTGCCACTCCTGAGACACAAAAACCAACCTCTCCTCTTCCTCAGCCTACTCTACAGGAAGATAATGAAGATGAAGACCTTTATGATGATCCACTTCCACATAATGAATAGTACATATATTTTCTCTTCTATATGAGTTTCTTAATAACCTTTTTTCTCTATCTTACGTTATTTTAAGAATACAGTATTTAATACTTAACCAAATTTACAAGAGAGAAAAAACAACCCCATTAAAAAGTGGGCAAAGGATATGAACAGACATTTTTCAAAAGAAGACACTTACGTAGCCAAAAAACATATGATGAAAAGCTCATCATCACTTGTCATTAGAGAAATGCAAATCAAAACCACAGTGAGATACCATTTCATGCCAGTTACAATGGTGATCATTAAAAAGTCAGGAAACAACAGGTGCTGGAGAGGATGTGGAGAAATAGGAACACTTTTACACTATTGGTTGGAGTGTAAATTAGTTCAACCATTGTGGAAGAAAGTGTGGCAATTCCTCAAGGATCTAGAACTAGAAATACCATTTGACCCAGCAATCCCGTTACTGGGTATATACCCAAAGGATTGTAAATAATTCTGCTATAAAGACACATGCACATGTGTGTTTATTGCACCACTATTCACAACAGTAAAGACTCAGAACCAACCCAAATGTCCATCAATGATAGACTGGATAAAGAAAACGTGGCACATATACACCATAGAATACTGTGCAGCCATAAAAAAGGATGAGTTCGTGTCCTTTGCAGGGACATGGATGAAGCTGGAAATCATCATTCTCAGTAAACTAACACAAGAACAAAAAACTAAACACCGCATGTTCTCACTCATAAGTGGGAGCTGAACAATGAGAACACATGGACACGGGGTGGGGAACATTATGCACTGGAGCCTGTCTGAGGGTAGGGGGATAGGGGAGGGATAGCATTAGGAGAAATACCTAATGTAAATGAAGGGTTGATGGGTGCAGCAAACCACCATGGCACATGTATACCTATGTAATAAACCTGCACATTCTGTACTAACCCTGCACATTCTGTTCTAAGTACTCCAGAACTTAAAGTATAATAATAAAAAAGAATATAGTATTTAATACATATATAAAATATGCATTAACTGTTTATGTTATTGGTAAGACTTCCTTTTAACACTAGGCTATTAGTAGTTAAGTTTTTGGGGAGCCTAAAAATATATACATGGATTTTTGACTGTGTGTGTGTGTGGAGGTGGGAGAGGAGTTGCATTCCTAACGCCTGCCCTAACCCCTGCATTATTCCAGGTCATCTATAAATATTCATTATCTTTTGGGCCTAGCTCTGCTAATACACATAATACATATTACTGTTCCCTGCACTGCTTTGTGTAGTTACAATTGGCCTGGATTCTTTGCTCAAAGACAGCAAGTTCACTTCTCCTAGCCACATACCAGACTGGCTTGTCAAACTGTCAGCTGTAGTAGTTTCCCAGATGCCTCTGGCACCATGTCAGCACTGGAGGCAGTGTCTGTGAATCCTGAGGCATAGCTCTGTCTTCCCTGCCTGCCATTGCCCTGTCTTGACTCACAGTGCAGCTGCCCTGCAATGCACTTCCATCTAGCCTGCCACAAGGAATACACTGCCTTTCTGCTTGTCACTTCCTATTGTTCATTCCATCTAACTCCTCTGACTACACACAGAAACCCATATCAACTCATAAAGAATCATTCGGGAACTCCAGAGAAGAAAAGGCATGGGCTTGAATGTGCCTCCTCTCCTCTCTCTCTCTCTCTCTCTCATGCTAGATTCAGGATACTCCTTTTTATTTGCCAATTCAGAACACAGGAAGACCAAGCTCTGAGGTTTGTAGGTAAGGCCTATGCATAAAATAAAAATATATATATTTTGTAATTACCATATATTCAAATACTTTGGGAGGCCCATGAAGTTTGATAGATAGAGATTTCAGGTGGAATAGAGTTAACCTGTTTCTCTTCCTGCCAAAGGGAACAGAAAATATTCTACCCTTTGCTAGAGGCACAGGCAGGACACACAGGTAAGACCTTGTGGGTGCTCAAGTTAGTGAGAACATCTGGAGTCTTCTGGAAATGACTAGGTGAGTGATCTATAGCAAGTAATCTACACTGGCATTGGTTGGAATTAACGACTTCTTAGAAATAACTGGATAAAGGTCTGATATTAAAAAGCGACATCCCAGAGCAAGCTGTTATGGGACAAGTACAAAATGGCCTGAGCTTAAAAGAATCAGCAGGACTAAGATAGTGAAACATGAGGAATATGGACTGAATTAGAAAGCAGAGTGTTAGGAATATCTAGTCAAGATATTTCAAGGACATCTTCCGTAAGATAAATGAAAATTTTCTGTTGGAACCCCAGTAGATACTATTTATATTTTTCTTAAACATAATTAAGTATAAAATAATAGATAACAAATATATGCTTTATTTACTTACAGTATAAGTTGCTATCTTCATAAAGACTCAAGTTAAAGGACCTCACCAAGTTGTTGTTCTAGATAAGACTTCTGTACAGGGAAGATCATATCTGTTACTACACTCAGGACACATTAACTGAACAAATATTTACTGAACAGGTTTATGTACTTGACACTCTACTGGGTACTTGATATACAACGGTAAACAAAAGAGACCAAAAAAGTCTCTGCCCTTATGGCAAAGTCATGTCCCATACAGAAAAAGAATATTGAGAGGTCTATCTATCTATCTATCTATCTATCTATCTATCTATCTATCTATCTATCTCTCTATCTAGAAAGGTAATACATGAATGAAAAGGAAAGATGCCTTAGTCTTTATCCTAAAATTTTGCTTGCATTTACTAGTTCAGTTTTCTAAAACTACTCCAGTAATGCAATCAGGTATTAGATATTAAGTGTGGATAGAAAGATAGATACCTGGGAAATCTCTTGATTTCAATAATTATGGGGGGTTTAGTCAGGGAAATGTAAGACTCATTGGGCACAATTGTGTATTCTGTCCAACATGAGTGTATTCTTCCAGAGAGAAGTAGGAGAGTACAAAAAGAATTGGGCAGTAGAAGGGAGAAGGCAATGGGATAGTGGAGAGGAAGCATGTTTGCGTAAACATGAAAGAGATCAAGAGTTGAAAAGAAGCAAGCTGCAAAGTATTTATTAGCATCGCACTTTTCATATTTTAGACCAGAATATGGTAATGATGTTTTGTTTTATATTTTTCTCCACAATCCCCTTCAAGCCCTCAATTAGACTTTGAGAAAGAAGTCAGAGCACCTTTAAAACTTTCCGCTTAATCACCTATAACGAATGTTCATTTAATGATTGTCTTTTTGTACCACACAAGAAGTAACAGTGCTTTTAGCAAAAGAAATGGAATGAGAAAGAAATTGCCTAATCAGCCCTGCTCATGCAGTGCTTTGTAAGACAGATTATTGAATTTTCAGTCTCTGCAGAATTTTAATGAAGCTCCATCTTGCTGGAAAATCCAGCCCTTTGTCAATAGAGTTCAATAACTCGACCACCCATGTGATAAGATGTACCAGTTGAAATCTCCAAATCCAGAAGTATGCCAGAAGCACCCTGAAAATAGGGAAGCATGTTTTGTGTGTCTGCCACTGTCGATAAAAATTTGGAGGTCATGGATAAAATGCTGTGATATAAATAGTAGACTCATTATTTATATCATAGGCCTAGTTAAATAATATTTTAAAGATAAACAATACTAGCTATAATTATGTGCCAGACACTCTGCTAAGGACTATACATACAATCACTCATTTTATCCTCACAACTCTAGGAGAATAATTCTAGTTACTCTTATTATTTTTACTTTGGACATGAGAAAATGGAAGTTTAGTGTGGTAGATGGAATACTTACACCTTTGAGAGCCATTATTCCATCTACCACACTAAACTTCCATTTTCTCAGAAATTATCCAGATTATCCAGGTGGGTTAGATGTATCACAAGAGTCCTTACACAGGGGAAGCAAAACATGCTAGGAGTCAAAAACACAGTAGAATATGTGATGATGGAAGCAGAGGATAAAACAAAGCAGGAAGGAACCCTGATGCAGGTGACCTCTAGAAGCTGGAGGAAGTAATGAAACAAATTCTCCCCTACACCCTGCAGAGAGAACCAGCCCTACCAAAACCTTGATTTTAATCAAATGAACCTGATTTCAGATTTCCAGCCTCCATAAATGTAAAAGAAAAGATTTGCATTGTTTTAAGCCACCAAGTTTGGGATTATTTGTTATAGCAGCGAGAGAAAAATAATATACTTAGTAAGAGTAGTTAATTCCCACAAGGTTATTAATCTAGGGCAAGCGTTCTCAACCTTGACACTATTGACATTTTGAGCAGGACTTCACTGCTGTGTTTGCTGTCCTGTGCATTGCAAGATGTTTACCAGTCTTCCTTGCCTATACCTACTAGATGCCAGTAGCACCCTGCTTCATTTGTAATAGCTCAAAATGCTTGCAAACGTTGAAAAATGTCTACTGAGGGGCAAAATTGTCCCTGATTGAGAATCATTAAGGTTAGTGGAATTAGGATTCAAGCTCAGGTTCTCCAGATCAAGAAAGAACCTCCAGATCAAGTAGATCCAGGTCTGTCTACTGGGGAAACATATGTTCTAATATACTCTCAGAAATTCAGCTTCAAATCTTTGCAAATCTGTTGACAGTTATCTCAGGTTGGGGGTTAGATATAAGGTGTTTATTATGAATCAACATTTGTGAAAGGAAGAGAGAGAACCATTATTGGACGGAGAGAGAAACTGAACTGAAATGCTGACAAATTCTTACCCAACAAAATAGAGCACTCTAGAGAGAATCCATTAAAGTTGTTGCACATTGTGTCAAGATGGCCAAGATTTTATGCTGATGCCTCATTCAGTCACCAAATATGGGCTTCAAGGGAAGGTTGTAACTTTTGACAAGGAAGCTCTTTGCAGCTGAAGCTGTAAGGGAGTAAGTTACTGTTACTGAAGACAGTGAGAGAGGTGACTACACTGCTCACAGTCGAGTGGCAATTCATTCTTTGAAGGGGAATCTAGGTAACGTATCTCCATATCTGCTAATATTCATCCATTGCACTGCTTAGGTCCACTTCTTAATATGTTTTTGGAGTAACTCTTCCAGGATTCTGGTAGCCTTTCCTCTTGAGAGTAAACTTACAAGAGGTAGACTAGGAAGGCACGCCTCCATCACTGCAACAGGTCTTGAGTCTACAAATAATGCTTGTCATTCTCTTCCTCCACTATCCATTTTATATTCTCTCATCTTTAGCTGTTACTTCTGCTAAACTTGGTGGTATTCCTGGTGGCACTACCCAAATTCTTGACCCTGAGGATCCTAAAACCCTTGTCACCATATCCTTCTGAGGCCTGTACCTGACCAACTGAAGCAGTGATTGGGCAAGTAATTACCAAGATGCACTCAAGTGGACCACCTGGTTTCCACTGTATAATAGCAGGATTACTCTTCCTGATGATCTGGGTCAATTGTCCTTGCCAAGATGGCTACTCTACTTCTTATCTGCTGGTTTCTGGATTCAAGGATCCTAAAGAGCCCAGATGTTAGTAATACCTTTAATTCAATGGGACCCTAGGAAAGCAGGCTCCATTCAGTGACCAGAGACCTTAAGACAAAGGGACGAAAAAAGTAAAGGTTTTCAATGAATCATTTGAGGTAACTATAAAAGGGACCACCATACATGCTACCACACATTGGCTCTTGGACCCATTTAGTTTATCTACTGGGTATATAATACTATACAGAGATCTTGATATAATGCACAAATGTTTTTCTAGAAGATAACACTCCATTGTCTCTGAAAATTACCTCTGGTGGGTACCTTGAGTGCATGTTCAGCAGCTCACTTTATAAGTCTGGAATCTTCCAGATGCTGAAAACCCCAGGGTTGTGCCTTTCTTAGAGTAGCAGTGGAAACTGAGCAAGGTGGAGGAATAAACTTGGTGTTGGGATGCCTAACATAGTGCCAAGCTCTACAGATCAAGTTTTGAGATTACTACTTGTTAAAAATCTTCCAGAAGCTTTATTTATTTTTACAAATATTTATTTTCATAGTTAGGTTTTGTCACAATTAATTTCACATGATGTTTCCCTTTTACAATGTGATTTCTTAAATGAATATAAATAACATTTTTCAAGAAGCGGAAAAGCATGGAAAAATTAAGACTCTATGCTGGGCTAATTCATTAGATTAGCAGCTGTGGAGTTTTGCATTTACAAAAAAAGAAAATTGTCTTGGGAGTTTGGTTCCATTACCACCAGCTTATTGTTCACTATAGATCAATATGTACCACATGGTGCCATTTTCTCCTAGAAATTTGCAGAGTTGGGTAACAAAAGTACTATGGGAGAAGAATGAAATCCATGGTAGACACTAGAAAAACAACCAGGTTCTAACGTTAGAAATGACTTTTGATTAGAATTGTTGCAAAAATACAGTTTTAATTGAAATTACTATTGAAAATACTTTGAGAATGATCTTCATTTTTATGCATCATTTTTTTCAGTAGTTAGATAAGAGCCATTGGTGTTTTTCATTATGTTAATAGCATGATCAAATGATACTTTAGTAATATTAGCATTGTGAAAATGATCCTATGGATCAAATAGTAGACAAACAGGAGAATACTCCTAGGTAGGAGGCTATTAAAATGGTTCAGGCTGAAGTTAGTGTGACCAGAACCAGGATAGTAGCAGCAGAGGTGTTACTGTAAGATATTTATAAGACTAGGTGATTTGTTTTCCTTGAAGATGATGAATTAAGGGAAAGACTCCCAGGTTTCATGCATGGGTGATGGTGGCATTCTTGGAAATTGAAGCATGAGGAAGAAAGTTAGGAGGAGTTGCTGGTTGAAATGTAAAGTCACTGCTCTATGTTAATCTAGATGGGATGGACAGCTGCAGCTAAACATATCTGAATATTCTTCAAAAGGGACTATCTTCAAGATGGTCACACTGGCATGTTTTTATTCCTTTAACAAATACTTGGTGAATACTGACTCTGTACTTTGTTATCCTTGAGAAGACCTGTTATATCTGATTAAATGATGACCAGATCATTTAAATGGATCAGAATGCAATGCAACAAATCTCTTCACACAATGTTATTCCAAATGAGCACTAATTCAGTTTGGGCCAATTATTGATTTATAAATTCCAGCAATAGAAACTCCCTTGAGAATAAGGTTTTATGTTCATAAAAACCTTTTATTACAAAAACAAATACCACCAGGGGAGTAAAATATTATTAGCCATTTATATGTTAAGGTAATTTGCTAATGAAAATGGAGTCGATTAGTAAGAGTTCAGAAAATACATCAACATCTTCAGCTTCTATACAGTTTAGTATTGACCAGTCTAGATAAAGAGTTTTTCAGATGTGACAGATAAGTGTGGGGGAAAAAAGACTATATTTGTGAAGTCTGGTCTTCAATGTGGAAAAAAAAAAAGTACTGAAAATAATATGGGCACAGACCGATAATGTGCTAGGAGTGTATAGTTACAAAGATTTGCTAAGGTTTTTTTGGTGAAAGGATATATTTTTTCATATCTTATTTTCCTGAAATGAAGACCAACAGGTTTACTTAATAAGCTTCCATTTTGAAAGATCATGATTCCCGTTTGAAAAGGACAGAGAATCATTTCTTCAGTGGAATAGTGGGTTCAAAGTAGGTTAGCCAAATGTCTAGGTTTGCTCAGGACTGAGAAGATTCTGGGATGTGAGTCTTACCTTTTAAAAACCAGGATAGTCCTGGACAAACTGGGAACAATTGGTTACCACAAAGCCTCAAAGTGAAAAGCAAGCTGGGTTCCAGGAGCCATATATGTATGTGGTCTTGGCTGTTGCAGAACATGAATGTCTTCTTTCTGGAATAGTCTTTATGGTCCCTAGAGGTCTGGCTCTAGGGAGCCATAGAGACATGGGGTCTCAGTCTCTATATAGCAATGGTGACCTTGGACAATCCATACATGGGCGAGAGAGTTTGTTTCTCTTAAGTTCCATTATTAGGAATATGATTTCTGAGTCAAGTGATCTGGGACATGTTTCCATAAGCCAGTTTAATTATGCACTAAATCTTGGTGATTTACTACTTGATTTTACATGGTTTTAACTCATTAGGAGAACTGAATGGTGTATGCATTAAGTGCAGACAAAAAGACTGTTATATTTTCAGTAGTAATAAAAAAGGCAACTCTGGCTGGCTCAGAAAAAAAAAAAAAGTTTAGCAAGGTGCTTTGCTAGAGTGCTTCATTTAACTAAAAAATAGGAAGGGCAGGAATAGCCGTACATCAAGAACAGTTAGAACTCAATGCTTTAATATCCTTTGTCAGTCTCTCACCTCTACTTCTCACTGTACACTACTTAATCTTCCACTCTACAGACTAAACTTCATCATGTGAAGGAAATATAGATACCAATTTCTATATTGTATGTCCTACATTTTATACCTTGAGACTCTTGCACCAGAAAAAGAAAAGTTACACTTTTCTGTCCTCCGTTAGAAAAAAAAATCCCAGGGAAATCTCTTTATTAGCAGATATTTGGACAGGTGCATAGATTTGGGCAAGTCATCCATGATTGTGACCTATAAAATCTGAACAATACTGTGGGAGGTGTGTGGTTGGAGTTTCTGGAAGATATAACACAACAAGAGAAGATGTGGTAAGAAGAAGAAAAAAAACTATTACAGATTTCAAAGATGTCAGCATGGCAAAAGAATGCCTCCATATAACTCGGAAAAGTGTCTCACAAAATATGGCGACCAGACCAGCAGCATCAGTAACATGGGAACATGTTAGGCATATAAACCCTGGGCCTCACTCTAGAGGCCTGATCAGAAATTGTGGGGTGGGGCCTAACAATCTGTTTTAACAAGCACTTCAGGTGATTCTGATGTGTGTCAAACTTTATATAAGCCACTACCCTAAAAAGTAAGAGCTACTTTTGGCCAGGCGTGGTAGCTCACGCCTGTAATCCCAGCACTTTGGGAGGCCGAGGCAGGCGGATCACGAGGTCAGGAGATTGAGACCATCCTGGCTAACACAGTGAAACGCCGTCTCTACTAAAAATACAGAAAATTAGCTGGGCGTGGTGGCGGGCGCCTGTAGTCCCAGCTACTCGGGAGGCTGAGGCAGGAGAATGGCGTGAACCCGGGAGGTGGAAGTTGCAGTGAGCCGAGATTGCACCACTGCACTCCAGCCTGGGCGACAGAGTAACACTCCGTCTCACAAAAAAAAAAAAAAAAAAAAAAAAAAAAAAAGAGGAAGAGCTACATTTTAGTAATTATAACTATCTGTGAGAGATTTTGGCATACCTGACATGGAAGATTAAAGAAACATCATTGATTCAACAAAACTTCTTCCCTACCCAGGCCTCTTGCCAGAAGGAAGTGTGCTCTAAAATCCCTGTATGGGATCAGTATCCCATTCTCTTAGTGCCCCATTGTCTTCTACTGAGTAGCATGGCAAACCCTAAATTAAGTGAGATACACAAGAAGTAAATTATTCGATTTAATGGATTTTCTGGAGAAGAAAGGTATCAACAACAACAAAAAGTTGGAGGGAAAGCCAAAACAAAATACAAATTAGACTTTCAACAGGGGTCAAACAAAAGGGACTGTATTTGCTCAGTCATGTTAATGTCTCAGTAAAGAAAAGTGAACCTTAATGATTCTTTTTGGATGAGCAGGTGCGGTTGGGCTTCTCATTGCATTATTCCAAGCATTACTAATTGTTTTATGGTAATAAAGAAACATTCCCTAGAAGGATTGTGTTTTAGTAGATTCCAGTCTTATTTTCTTTTTTGTTTTGCTCAAATTCAAGCAAAAATAATAACACTTACCTGAATGGCCCCCTTAAAATAAGCTGTTCTATCAAGCCGTGTTCTAAAGCAAAGTTGCTCAAGTGCCTTTGAACTTTATTTTTATTATTGTTTTATTTAAGTAACTAGTTCTTTTGACCATTTAAAAATAGATTTAAAATTAACACCTTTTTTTTTTTTTACAAAGGACTTGAGAATTTTGCTTAGTTTGTGTCACAGTATTTCATTTTTAAAAAATTTGAAGATATTTTGACATTTAACATTTCCACAAGATCTATATTATAGACTGAGGAACAGGCTGCTTGACTTTTATATTCTGATTCTGCCGCTTTCTGACTGTGATACTAGGCAAGTTATTTACTTTTAAAAGCCTCGTTCTCCTCATGGTTAACCTAAGACTAAAACCACTTACTTTATAGGATTACTGTGACAATTATATGAGAACACGCAGTCATTTCTTTAACATAGAGCCTGACACACAGTGAGGTCACCAATAAATGTGAACGATAATTAGCTATTCCTTTTGAGAGATGTTGCTTCACTTTGCTCTTACATTGATAGCCCAGTCAAAGACCTGGCCATTTTTATTTGCAGCTCATAAAAAAGAAAATAAATATCTGCCTGCAAGAACAGGTGTTAAGAGTTTCTCCTATAGTAGTTTACCATGTTATCCAATAATGAATGACACTCAGTAAAAGTATATAAAACATTTCTAATTCTAGGATTAGGAATTAATAAATATATTCTGACCTGCAAAGAAGACAAAAAAAAAAAAAAAAAAACTATGATGTATTAAGAACTACTTGTAATAGGCATCATAATTTCTCATGAGTTTAGGATTATTAGTAAAACAAAATAAAAATAAAAGACCTGCTAAATCCTAACTGTATAAATTGTTGATACTGTTGTTATTGTCATTGAAGAAACTAGAGAGTCTTTGTAGGACTTGCCACTGACTATTCTTTTTGCTGAAAATAATAATGAAAAATGAATTCCTAGTGGTAATTGTAAACATGTCTATACCATGTAGCAACTTGGTTCTTTGTAATGCTGAGATTATATAGCCTCACAAATAAATTTTCTTAACATCAGAATTCCTGGGTCTTAGAGAAAGATGAAGTAATCTCTAGGTCTTATCTGTAAAAGTTCTTACTGAAAGAATTTTGTACAGAGCCATTTTAGTTGCCCAAACTGAGAGAAAGTAGAAGTCAGATAGAGCAGCTGTTTTATTGCTGTACAATGATGCTGCATAATAGTTCAACTAAGCAGGAGACAGACCTGATTCCAATTCTCACTGCAGTGGGAATTTCAGGTAGACTGAATGTAATTACTTTCTTTGGAGTTAGGCCAAGGTGTCTGGGTTATGAGCAACTTGTTGTGGACGATTTGTGCTGTGGGATCATTAATGGCTAAACGTGCTCAGTGCCCAAAATCTTCATGTTTCACAGCAGCCAAAAAGAAACTTGGTGAGATTATCTTATACATCACTCCATTTTCAAATGGAGCAGGGCATATCTCAGAGTGCTTTCTGTAGGTGTTGATATTATCTGTGGAACTTTTGAGACATTTGGATAATGCGCATTAGCAGATGTAGCCATTAATATTCACTATGTATCCTTCGCCTATGTCCAAAGAGACTTGTAGCAACTTACAGATAAAAACAGTGCAAAATATGACATGTGAGGATGAAAAATAATGGGAGGAATAGATGTTTTCAGATATTGGAGTTAAGTAGAACAAACCATTTTGGAAAGGCTGTTAAACTTAGGATGAATATACACCAAAATGTATGACTTTCTCTTATTTTTCTTTTGTTAATCCTAGCACATAGTGGGTGCTCACAGCATTGAGAAAAAAAATGAGTGAAGAGATACACCAGCAGGGATTTTTTTCTGGCTATGGAAGTCAAACAGAAACCTGTTGAGTGGTTCCTTGTATTAAGAACAGGACAGATAATTTGGACAGTAATCTTAGGCACATTTCTACACGAGGCTGAATTATTCAACTAACCAGCACGTCTTAGCTTTGGTTATATTCTTTCCAAAATTCCAAAATTCAGTTATATCTGGGAATGCCTTTAAAAGTCTAGGAAAGTCAACATTAATATTTAATTCAACAGAAATGTGAGAGAGATAATTGTTCTAAAGGTGAGTAAGACCTACTTCCTGTCTTGAAATAGAAACAATCCGGAAGGGAAAGTTAGGTAGTACCTCATTCTCTAAAAGTAAAAAATAATAACAAAAGAGACCCCCAAATTTTAGGCACAGTATTAAAAGTGTCATAAAAATTATTCAATATTAAGTGCTTTGAGATGGTGGTAGAGTGGATTAAAGGAGAAAAAAAGTTAAGCTGGTGATTGGGGCGATTAGGATACATGAATCTCGAGGGATGAGTTGAACATCTATTGTAGGCAGTAGGAGGAAAGTTGTTATTCCAACAATGACAAAGGCAAATGACCCAGCATGTTCGTGTATTGTAAAAATGTAAAATTTGTTTCAGTCAGTAGATATCTAACATGTAGGAAAAAGTAACATTATATGAGTAATTGGGACCAAGATTTGGAGGATCTTAAACATCAGAAAAAGGCTATAAGGAGTTATGGAAGGTTGTGGGGGTATTTAATATACTTTCTGAAAGTGACTATGGCAGCAAGGCGGAACAGAGTAGAGAAAACTTGCAACTAAATGGATTTGAGTTATTCAAATGATAAGAAATATGGGTGCACATTTGGGTACTTTTAGTGGAAGTATTTCAAAAGCTTTCTGGTCAAGCTTTGACTTTTCAGTTTTTTTTCTCATTCAGAGTATCTCAAGAGTATCTTTGTTTTCACCAGGTCCTTTAATGTATAAGTACATGATTGAATCTAGGGTTTGCAAACATCCTCAAAACAAATGAAACCATTCATCTGAAACCCCTTTCAAGGCCCTGGCAACTTTCCATTTTAATCAGGGTGATGGCTTATAAGAATAATATTATTCCAATGTCAGTTTCCCAGCCTTGGCTGTTACACTCTAGTTTCCATGAAAATTGCATGAATGCCACTGTGGAGGTTTTGCCTTGCTATTTATGTATCTGTGGCATAAACAAATCAATATTCTTATGGACAAATGAAGGCGATTCTGCGTTTGCCTCCATCTTCCTCAATGGAGAGTGAGTTCAGGGAATGTTTGAGTAGAAAGCAACTTCTTATGTTAACTGTTTTAACACTATCATATGTCAGATATAGAGAGCACATAGGCCAAGTGCCTTCTGAAACATGTACTGAGGTAGAATAACTTATGGAACAAAAATATCACTTCTAAGATCATGAAGAAGTAAACTGATGACTGGATATTCCTACTCACTTTTTAGAGCTTCTTTCTTCTTCCAGGCTACTCTTTTTGTTCCCACATTGAGTACTCAAGGCCTTCACAGTATTCTTCTAACTACATGAGAATCTACGAAAGACTATCTTCTCACCTCCTCTGGTCATCCGCTTGCTTTAAGACTATTTTCCCACACTCTGTCTTATAAGCTTATCAGAAATTGCTGATGTCATATTCCATGTCGACTTAAATCTCAGCTACCTCTGTAGATGCTACTTAGGTAAACACATTTATAGTAAGAACAGTAAAGCTAATCCCTGCCTGAAAGTCCCAGAAATTCTGTTAAAGTATTTGTGTTTTAGTAGAGGACCGCTAAAGATCCTTAGCACAAATAGAACACATTGTCTTTGGTGAGAATTTCAAGAATAAGGATAAAGACATAAAACTATAGCCATATGCATTTATACATAACTGATCGTTAGACTATATATAGGTTATTCTGGGGGTAGGCATTCAATCATTCTGGATAAGTGCTTTCTAAGTTGGAAAAGAAGGTAAAGGTAGCTAAGGGTACTTAAACTAGGTAGACAACTGTAATTTCAATTTCAGATTCTATACATAAAGAAGATCAGGTGAGGTAAGCAGCTCCTGAGAATACTGTGTCAACAAAGTCATTGCTGTCTGAGCAAGCTGGATGATACAGTGGGGACCCCAAAGTAAAAACAATACATCAAATAAAGTAAGGCCATGGCAGGTACCAGTGCATTTGAATGAATAGGGATATTGACCTCCATATGCATATTCTGAGGTCAGGTATAAGTGACGCTAACTCTAGACTCTGGCTATGTCTTTTAGAAAGAAATTGCCATTTAAACCTTACCTCTCACATGCTGCAAGTGATCCTTTTAGTTAAATATTTTGCTAGAGTTTTATTTCAGCGAGGATACTGCTTTGCAGTATAAAGATGTGAAAGTCATTCAAGATGTTTGTATCGCTTATGTTAAAACAATAACATTTGTATACATATTATGAAATCTGTCTCTTGGCTATTTACAACAGGGTGTTTGGTTTTCTTTTGGCCTTTAGAACTTAGCTTTCTTGTAAATACAAGTATCAGTGTCAGTTAGTAGAGAAGGAATGGTAGAGGAATGGTAGAGGAGTCAGCCCTGCTGCTTCTATGACAAGTTGATGAATCCTTTACAAAAATGAAAAGAAAATCCTATAGTGGCTTATGGTATTTTCTTTAGCTAAAAATATGATTCAGTTCTAATGCCAGTGTCTGAATGAGATCTTAAGCTTTAAGAAACGTCGCTAAAGAGAGCTCCACGTAGCACCTTTTAGGACTGTGTTATCTATGAATCAAGGGCTTTGTATGAAAGCCAAGTTTGTATTTGAACAGGCCTCATGAGCTATGGGGGGAATATACAAGTCAACAAAATTGCAAATGCCTGTACATATCTATTTCTTAAGAGAAAAATTGAAAGACTAAATTTCTCTAGGGAATAGATATTGCTAGATAACAATTTTTCTTAGTGCGACTGTTCAACTTGTTTCCCTTTTATATTAGAAAAAATACAGGCTTTTAGGAACGTATGAGAAATGAGTTCTTATGAGAAATGCAATCTTGAACTCATTTTACTATATTGGAAGAACAGACTGCATATTAAGTTGCCTGCCTTGTGAGAAACAGTCACTGAGATCCTAAAATGTTGCACAAGTTTATTGAGTGTTTACTCAATGATAGGTGCTTATATTAGGTACTTGATGTACATCATCTCATTCGGGTTGGTGTCTTCATTTTCACTTCTCAGAAGTGGGAATTGACTCAGATACCTGACACTATTGGTTTAATAAATGGTAGGGCTGGGATGTAAATTCAAAACTGACTCCACATCCCACATGTTTTTCATTAGATCACACCGCCTTCTTTGTGACCCTCCCATTGCTATGTAAATACAGAGCCTTCAATAAATATTTAGTGAGTGTACAGAAGACTGTTGAACTAGATTGTCCAAATATAAGTAAAGGATTTTCAGGTCGAGCAGTGCTTAGTAAAGATGAGCGTTATTCACATTTCTGGCATGTAGGAAAGATCGACTCTGGATAAGCCTGTGACAGGAACGATTTGACTGTCACTCTTCCACACTGCCGTAAATACCCATTTAAAGGTTCCTAATATATCCTCTCCAAATCCCCATCACCACCAAGCTGCACACTTCTCCCGGTTTTCCATCACACCTTTTTATTAGAGCTAGTAAGAGTCTAAGATTTTGCAAATTGAAGGAAACTTAGAGAACATCTACAATCCACAGGGCTGGATCTAATAGCAAATTAAGGCAGAGTCAAGACTATAAAAACAGTCTAATTCCCATACAGTAGCCAGAGAATAGTTCTAAATGCAAATCAGATCACATCTTCTTTTGCTGAAAACTTTCCTGTGACTTCCCCTCACTTCAAATAAACCCAAAGTCTGTAGGGTAGCTGGGAATGCCCTTTGTGCTGCGACCTCTGCCTACCCTTCAACTTCATCTTGTTTTTCCTCTGCTGTTTCTGGCATTTTTCCAGTCTTGCAGCCCCCAGTAGGTTCTGAAACTCCACAATCTTGTCACTTCCCTGGGTCTTCTCATGTGATTTCCTCTCTGTCTGGTTCATCCACATCACTGACTCCTGATCATGCTTTGGGTTTTGAATTAAAAATCATCTCCTCAGAGGCCCCTTTTTTGACCAATCAATCTAATAAAGAAGTCTCCCCTCTAAAGTCTGTTCCTATCTCCACACCCTGCTCATTTGTCCCTGTGGCAGGCATAGCCTTTTGTAATTATATATCTACTCTTTGGTCATCCTCAACAGTGTATAAGCTCCCTCGGGACCGAGGACATGTATGTCCTAGTCACCAGCATACACTCCCTGTCATACACATTATTCAGCACATATTAATTTGTGATTAAATTTTTATTGTGTGAATAAATGAACTGGAGTGTTCTGACTTCAAACTAGTCCTCTTTCAACTACACTTTATGACTTGTATTACCCCATCCATAACCCCTGTCACCTGCTTGTGGCCACTTCCCTGTTAATTTCCACTAATTTAGTGCTTTCATTGGCACTAAATTATGAGATAAGCAAATTTTTCTGATTCACAATTTAAAAAATGGTTATGCCTATTTAATTGAGATGCAAACACTTGTATTCTCAAGGAGGCCTTTAAAAAGGATATTAATGAAATTGTAGGTTCCGTAACTGTCCATCAAGGGTGATTTTTTATCTCTCTTTTACACAGGTGTTTATTCTGCCTACACTTAGGGCTGGGTTTCTTGCAGTACAAGCTTGTACAACCAGTTTTCCCCGTGTGAGCCCACAGTATAGCAGAAGGACTATTTAGTCCAAGTAGGCTTAAAATACCCCCACAGTAAAATTTAAGCTCCAAAATCTGAGGGGTACATGTGGTAATGTCATCAAGAAAGTGTCATAAATTCCTGGAAGGCTGGATAGTGTTGTAGGAACCAGTTCAGAAGCTGCTTTTTTCTACTACTTCTTTCTCCCCAAACTCAAAGACACAGAGTACAGAGAAATAGAAGCTATTTTTAAGTGACTGGCAGCCGCAGCAGGAATGAAGCTGAGTTTGTTGAAGAATAGATCTCCTTAGGTTTCATTATCATGGGGATCTGCAGTAGCTGGAAAGATCAGGGATGAAGACTTCATAAGCAGTTGAGGAAGAGCCTATATCTGGTCTGCATGGAACTGATACCCACCCTGCCACCCACGCCATGTATTAGAGGCTTTATATTAATATAAAAGAATTTAAGTCTTGTTGCTACAATGTCTCCAAATTCAGACTAACAGAGAGTGTGGAGCCCTTAGGTAGGTGAGGATCATGCTAAATAGAAAGTGAGAAAAGGAGAATCCAAACTCTTCCATGAGGATATTTTCCTCAGTGAACCTGGCTCAAGTTTCACAAAGGCCTGAGGAAGGTCTGGAAGCTAAAGTAAGAACCCAGTAGCTGTGGTTTACAGTCTTGTATCTATTTTATGCTTATTTAAGCCCATTAGATCAGAAAAAATGTACACTTATTCTATGATGAATCTTTTGTTGTCCTTATTAAATTTAGAGTTTAAAGAACTCCTTTATAGAGTCTGAGGATATGAGAATATTCATTTGGGTGGGTGGAGGTATTGTATTCCTGTCTAGCACTCTTAACAAATGTTCCCAGGTTAAATAATAATTTAATAGTAAATATAAAAGTGAAAATGAATTCTTAAAAATAATCTTGGGGTGGGGAAAGTCTTAACATGATGGGGAAGAAAGCAGAGCAGAAAGCATAAAAAAAAAAACACTTGACAGATTACCTAAGAAGTTTTGTAGAATAAAAGACTGAGTGCAAAAACTAGAAATGCAGATTATAAACTGGGAAAAATAGTTACAATACACAGAAAAGGTTAATATTCTTTATAATGGTACTAATTATAACAATAATAGCTAACAATTACGGTGATTACCATGTGCTAATGATTGTAATAAGTATATATCTTGTTTGTTCAATGACTTTAACGTATGTACTACTCTTAGACTCATTTTACAGATGAGGAAACTGAGGTAGTGAGAAATTTAAAAACTTATCTAAGGCATGCAGCTTGTGAGTGGTAAAAATGAGATATAAATGATTTTTTTACCAATGAAAATGAAAAGCAAACACCCCACTAAAAAAATAGGGCACATCTTCTCTAAAAAGACAACAACAGAAATGAAGGAAAGGGTACAGTATTTTTGTCTTTGTCACAGAAGAGAATGTATTTCCTGTTCAGGGAACACTTTGATGGACCTTTTAGTCTGAGAAGAAGTCCTCCAATTTTAGTTTAATTGAAAAATGTAGGTACATGATCAAGATTGCCTGACAGTTAAACTAACAGAAATTTAGAGTTTATGGAGAGATTATGGAGTGTAGAATTTGGAGAAAAGTAGACACAGGGAAAAGAAAGGGCCCAAGAAGTGTGGAGAAGCTTAAGTAAGAACTAAGCAGGTACAGGGTAGCTGAGAGCACCTCCCTTGGGTGGGCATGGCAAAAATCCTGGGAACACTGAATTCTAATGCTATTTATGATTTGAAGGCTATTCTATGTTGTAACCCCGTGTTGACTCCAAATTTGCTTAAACATTTACAACTTAAACGGGCTTCTATTAACACTGCGTTAGCCAAACAAAAAGCAGTGGTGTCCCTCATGGGGTGAGGGCAAGTTGTTGAATAAGAACGGCAGCCACAAGGGAAGAACCAATGGGCATAACCAATCCCACCATGTGCCAAATTCTCAGAAAAGATGAGAAAAGGGTCATGCTTCTCTAGGATGTGGGGAGAGGGCTTATCCAATGGAAAGTGTGTTCAGAAGCGTGGAACTTGGGAATATCCAGGTTGCACACATTGAGGTTACATGGACAAAGCACATGTAGAGTTAATTCTTAGAAAAACACAGACATCCATTGACATAAAAAAAAAAAAGAAACTGTTCAACATCACTAGTTGTCAAAGAAATATGAAATTTAAAAAGAAATTTTTGCTCATTAGACTGGAGATTTTTTTAAATGTTGGTAATAGACTTCAACACACTATTAGTTAGAATAATGCTTCCTAAATGGAGGGTCAGAAATGGTCTGTAGGAATGCTCATACTCTCAACCTGAGGTATAGCTGAAGCCCTCAGGCTGGTTTGCCTAGCTGAGAACAACTTCCTATCTTTATCCACATGCCATTTGCTATGGTTTAAATGTTTGTGTCCCCACAACTTTTTATGTTGAGACTGAATCCTTGGTAGAGTGGTATTAAGAGGTGGCGTGATTTGGAGGTGATTAGGTCATGAGGATTCTGCCCTCATGGATTGGATTAATATCCTTATTAGAGAGGCTGGAGGAAGCTTGTTCCCCCTTCTCCATTTGACGACACAGTTAAAAGGTGCCATCTATGAAGTGGAGTGTGGGCGTTCACTGAACACTGAATCTGTTGGTGTCTTGATCTTGAACTTTCCATCCTATAGAACTGTGAGCAATACATTTCTGTTGTTTATAAATCATGTAGTCTAAGGCTTTTTTTTTTTTTTTTTTTTTTTGGTGGAGTCTCACTCCGTAGCCCAGGCTGGAGTGCAGTGGCATGATCTTGGCTTACTGCAAACTCCATCTCCCAGGTTCACGCCATTCTCCTGCCTCAGTCTCCCGAGTAGCTGGGACTACAGGCACCCACCACCACGCCTGACTAATTTTTTGTATTTTTAGTAGAGACGGGGTTTCACCATCTCTAGCCAGGATGTTCTCAATCTCCTGACCTCGTGATCCACCTACCTCAGCCTCCCAAAGTGCTGGGATGACAGGCGTGAGCCACCGTGCCCGGCCCAGTCTAAGGCATTTTTATAGCAGCCCAAATGAACTAAGATATCATCCAAACACTTTCATTTCCTCTCTGCATCATGAGTTGAAAAAAAATGGGAAGTACCATGTTAATGTCCAAAGTAGTACAACCATTCTAGAGTAGGCTGGCAATGCAAATCAACAGTTTAAATGCACATATTGCTTAACCTGGCAATTCTGTTTATAGAAACCCAGAGAAATTTATTGAAAACTGCACAGAGATGTATGTTCAAGTTGTTTAATATAATATCGATTGCAAAGCACTAAAATAGTAAAAACCATCTTAATCCATCTTCCATTGATATATATTTATGTAGAGACTATAGAATGTAATAGCATACATTCTTTTAAAAAGATTAAGGCAGTCTATGTGTGCTGAGATGGTGCTTCATACACAGTGAACAAAAAAAGTAGAAAAACATCAGGTAATATTTATACCATGAGTTATTCAATATGAAAATATGAGCTATTTACCTGACACATTTGGAATTAAAACAAACCAATAAAGATTTCCATTTTGGAAATAAATCTTGCACTATTAAAAATATAAATAAATATAAATATTATTTTAACCAAGTGAAATAATTACAGTAAAGATTTGTTGCATATAGTAGGCAGACAAGGAAGAAAGCTTTTCATATTAGTGCCTAGTCCAGCTTTTTCCTGTCTCAGTGTAACACAAGTATCATTCACACACAAAAGGTAAAAGACCACTTAATGTCACCGTCTAAAGATATTACATGGGGATGGCATTGAATCTATAAATAACCTTGGGGAGTATGGCCATTTTCATGATATTGATTCTTCCTATCCATGAGCATGGTATGTTCTTCCATTTGTTTGTGTCCTCTTTGATTTCACTGAGCAGTGGTTTGTAGTTCTCCTTGAAGAGGTCCTTTACATCCCTTGTAAGTTGGATTCCTAGGTATTTTATTCTCTTTGAAGCAATTGTGAATGGAAGTTCATTCCTGATTTGGCTCTCTGCTTGTCTGTTACTGGTGTATAAGAATGCTTGTGATTTTTGCACATTAATTTTGTATCCTGAGACTTTGCTGAAGTTGCTTATCAGCTTAAGGAGATTTTGGGCTGAGACGATGGGGTTTTCTAAATATACAATCATGTCATCTGCAAACAGGGACAATTTGACTTCTTTTCCTAACTGAATACCCTTGATTTCTTTCTCTTGCCTGATTGTAAACTAGTTCAACCATTATGGAAAACAGTATGGCAATTCCTCAAGGATCTAGAACTAGATGTACCATATGACCCAGCAATCCCACTACTGGGTATATACCCAAAGGATTATAAATTATTCTACTACAAAGACACATGCACACGTATGTTTATTGCAGCACTATTCACAATAGCAAAGACTTGGAATCAACCCAAATGTCCATCTGTGGCAGACTAGATTAAGAAAATGTGGCACATATACACCATGGAAT
This sequence comes from Rhinopithecus roxellana, assembly GCF_007565055.1. NCBI lineage: Eukaryota > Metazoa > Chordata > Mammalia > Primates > Cercopithecidae > Rhinopithecus > Rhinopithecus roxellana. The sequence goes on along the minus strand of NC_044553.1, from coordinate 138,193,907 downwards.
ACTATGCAGCCATAAAAAAGGATGAGTTTGCGTCCTTTGTAGGGACATGGATGCAGCTGGAAACCATCATTCTTAGCAAACTATCACAAGAACAGAAAACCAAACACCGCATGTTCTCACTCATAGGTGGGAACTGAACAATGAGATCACTTGGACTCGGGAAGGGGAACATCACACACTGGGGCCTATCATGGGGAGGGGGGAGGGGGGAGGGATTGCATCGGGGAGTTATACATGATATAAATGATGAATTGATGGGTGCTGACGAGTTGGTGCAGCACGCCAACATGGCACAAATATACATATGTAACAAACCTGCACGTTATGCACATGTACCCTAGAACTTAAAGTATAATAAAAAAATAAATAAATAAATAAAAAATAATAATAAATAAATAAAGATATTACATAGTTCAGCCAGGGATGTGAGTGTAGTATTGCTGGGAGAAGTGGGTCTCACTACTTGCAATTTAATTAGAGAAATCTTCAGCTTCAAGAATTGTTAATCTAGCATCTTCTAAGCATTCTGTTCACCTCCCAATATTTTTCTTTTATCTTTCGTAGGATTAAAGAACTAATTTAGGAAGACTGTTGAACAGATTTTTATCAGGTTTAGCCTGTAGATATGCCAACATTTGAGTGTATATGTTGTGCAAATATAGCTAACAGGTTTTCCTTCTTTATTCTTTCGCCAAAACCCAAAACACTGACAACAAAGACATACAATGTGATAAAAACAACAACATAAGTTATTTGGAGTCTGAAAAGGCAGTCAGTCTTCAATGGAAGAGCTAAACATGCCTCATGATATCCTAAGCTATTAGCAAAACACTTCCTCTGCAAATATATTGAGCATCTACAAAATGCTATATTCAAAGCATTCTCAAGAGCTTCCAGGAATACAAAAATAAATACTGGGGGGAGAGACTTAAAATTATAGGGGAATAGACATGATATGTAAGTTTTTACACTTAATCATCAAAAATAGTAGAGTTCTTGGCTTTCTATAACTGTAATCATCTCCTGCATGAAATTCATTCAATACCTTTCAGAGGTTGGGTATATCTGTTGGGGTAGGATGTAAGGATACGAACTTGGCAATTTTAGTTCCAGCAAACTCTTTTACTTTTGCATTGTCTCTGTCGGGTTGATCAGGCTTATCTGGGTAAATACTCAGGTGTTTTAAACTCCAATTTCCTTCCAGGACTGGTTATCCTCTCAACATTTTCCTTCCAAAAGTAGAATCTTGGTTCAAAGGGAGCTGATATAACCTCAATGTTTTGGGGTGTAACCGGTTTTTCATGTTGTCATCTTATTCCACCTCTCTCAGAGAATCAGCCTCTCTCAGTCCTGATGTTGATCGTAATGGAGCCTGTTCCAATGAGTTTGTGAAGGCGTCAGAACCTGCCACTGTCCTTGAATCAGGGCCACCAATAGCCTATGTGGGACATTTGGACATTTGCCAGAATTGGAAAGAGGTTTCCCCTGCAGGTAGACACTGCTATCCACCAAAGCGAGTGATTCTGGAGGCAGAATGTTGTATCTGCAAACCCTTTCAGTGCGGTCTTTGGCACAGGGCCCAACCTGCACAGCCATTCATGGACTGTCTGTCTTGAGCCTTGCTTCTCATAAAGCTTCCTGCCTCTGCTCTGTCTGCAGCTCAATGTCAGGCAACTGCTGGCCCACTGAGTCCTCAGTGACATTCTCTTTGGCATGACACATTGCCCTTCTGAATCCCTTCCACATTAGAGGGTATGGGGAGCCAGTATTACAGTCTCTAAGCTCAGGGTCATCTGTACAGGTACTTGTGACAAGGTCATGGGATAGAAGCTGCTTCCTGATTGACACTGGCAACCATGAATTCACAGACTGCCTTGCTGCCAGAATGAGAGCTTAAGGTGTGATCAGGCACACCCCAATTTTACTATACGATGGTAGAACCAGCATCTTTGCATTTGTAGTTACCTGCAGTACAGTAAAAGTGCCCTTCAACTAAAGTGCTTAATTAATTTCATCAAAGCAAACAACAAGTAAATTAAAAAAAAAATTCATGCCAGTAAATCTTGATTGAGGCATGTACCTTGCGTGAAGCTAGCTCTGAGTAGACAGACAGAATGGGGACACTTACTCCATATCTTTCTGATTTATGTCTTAATATATAACTTTATTATATTATTTGGGAATGATAAAGAGTTGACTGCATTATGGCTACTGTAAAGTGATTAAGACATGAGAAATTACCAACTCTTTTATTAACTATCTTGTGTTAAGATACCCAAAGTGCCTTTCTTCTGCTATAAGTTTTTATTTTTTAATATACTCTGAACTCACGATTTTCAGGCAATCATATCAATGTGATTATTTTAACATTATTATCTTGAGAATATAATCTTGGGTGTTAACATCACTCAAGTGTGATGCTAGTGACTTCTTCATGCTGTGTCTGTAATTGGGTTTTAAGCGAGTCTGCATACCCCTGAACCTGCATTCTTATTGCAATGTGTTTTCTGGGAAAAGGTCTACAGCTTCCATTACATTTCCTAAAGTTCCTATGGAAAAAGGAGGTTAAAAAAACAAAACAAAACAAAACATACAAACAAAAAATTGCCATCTAAAACACAATGAGAGCCAGCACTAAAGAATCTTTCATCACACATCTGTGTGGGAAATACTTTTTCCCTATCTCCCCGTGTTTCTTTTGTTAGGTAAGAAATGTCTAATTACATTGAGTTAGAATATATCTTGTCTTTTCCTGATTTCCTTAAACCTAAGCTAGATTAACTATCTTTGCTCTTTAGAGGTCACCAGAACTTATAGGAAAAAAAGTCAGAAAAAAATGAACTTCATCTCACTCCTTGAGATCTGTGGTACAAATTTAATATCTGTTAGAACCCTCAGGGGCTTCAGTGGAGCAATATATAAGTACAAAAATATAATACAGAAAAACACTGCCTCATATGCTATTGCAGTCACATATATACAATCTTTTTTGTCTTCAAGAGGGGAAAACATACAACCATTTAAGTTGCACCTAATCTGCATAAAGAAATGAGAATTTTAAGATGTTTCCATGAAGAGCTGAAAATAGTTCAGGCTTCTTTCTCCACTATAGCTGGAGTCAAAATGACAAAGTAAATAAATTTTCTTTGTCAACATTATTCCTGCCTTGGCAGCTGAAAAAATATTTGCAGGAATATTTTTCAAAAAACAATATAATTTAGATTATATTTTATTAAGGAACCTACAAACTTCTGATGTTTGGAACGTCAGAACAATGGATTACAATTAATTCAAAATAACTATTTAATCGGAATTTTTTTTTCGTCACAACTAGCTTGTTTTCTTATACCCGCTGCAAAACCCCACCTTGCATCTTAGCAGTGCCAGGTATTTGACAAACCGACCACTGAGGCATCTCTTCTTTTCCTTGCCCTACTGTTATGAGAAAGGCTTCCATCTGTACTAACTCTCATCTAGCCCATTGCCATAGTCTCCCCATTGGCTTCCTTGACTCTATGCTCTCTTTTGGCAATCATTTCTCCAGACTATAATCTGATTAACATTTGCAAAGTCCAGAAGGACTCATAGTCCTACCTACCCCTAAACTATCTAATGGTTTCTTCATGAGAGAATATGAATTCATCCTTGGCTTGGCATTCAATGCTTTATTATGCACTCCTCCTCTCTGACTCAGATTTCAACCAGCCTTTTCAACTTTGTCTTTAGGGTAGGTCTGCAGTGCCCTTGGGATTGTAAATTTTTCTGCATATTTAAAACCTACCAAAGTTGAAAAAAGTGTCTTTGATATATCTTTGTTCTACCCCAGCAGAAATCAATCTCTTCCACACCTTAACTCTCCTAGCAGACCTTCCATTAAATATTATTGCTTTAGGAACTTTCTAATACAAAGGAGTCTTTGATCAGCCTTTCAGTTTGGACTTTATTAAGGTCTATGATGTGATAACAATTTTTATAGCCAGACTATGTGCATTGAGAACAGAGTTTTTCTAAACTCCAACAGCTCCTTTGGCATATGAAGAACCAAACAGAAAGCACAAGTTACAAACGATAAATAAGTAGACTGAACTTCATCAAAATTACAAAGCTTTTGTGCTTCAAAGAACACAACAAGAAAGTGAGAAACAACCCAGAAAATGGTAGAACACATTTGTAAACCATATATCTGATAAGGGAATTGTATCTAGAATTTAAAGAAAGCTTAAATCTCAACAATAAGAAAACAACCAAATTTAAAAATGATCAAAGTCTTTGAAAGGAATTTCTCCACAGAAGATACACATATGACAAATAATCACATCAAAAGATGCTCAGCATCATTAGCTAGCAGGGAAACGCAAATCAAAATCACAATGAGATAAAACTTTATACACAGAAGGATAGCTATAAGCAAAAGGACATTTAATAGTAACTGTTGGTAAGGATGTGGAGAATTGGAACTCTCATCTACTGCTGGTTGGAATGTAAAATGGCTCAGCCTACTTGGAAGAGAGCCTGACAGTTTCTCAAAAGGTTAAACATAGGCTTACCCTACAAACCAGGAACTGAAGCATATGCCCAAGAGAACTGAAAACCAAATCTACACTAAAATCTACACATGAATGTTCATAGAAGTGTTACTCATAATAGCCAAAAAGTAGGAATAACTCATATTTCCATTAATTGAATAATGGGCAAACAAAATATAGTCTATGTATACAATGGGATATTATTCAGCAATAAAAAGGAATGCAATGCTGATGCATGCTACAACATGGATAGACCTTGAAAACATTATGCCTGGTGAAATAACTGGTCACGTGAAATCACGTATCATGTATTTCCACTTATGTGAAATGTCCAGCACAGTTAAATTCATTAAAAAAGAAAGTAGATCCATGGTTATCAAAGGCTGGAGGAAAGAGGAAAATGAGGAATTATTGCTAATGTTTACAGATTTTCTCTTTGGGGTGCTGCTGGTGTTTTGAAATTAGACTGTGGCAATAGTTGCACAACTCCATGAATATATTTATAATCACTGATTTGTATTTTAAAGACTAAATTGTATTTAAAGAACTAAATTTTATGTTACATGAATTCTACTTTAATAAAGCTATTATTTAAAAAATTCTACTGGGAACAAAGTGTGATTAAAAAAAAAACCAATCATGGTGGGCTTTGGACCATTCGGTTTTACTAAAATAGCGCAAATTAAGGAAATGATATCAGAGCAACTTTCCTACAATTTGGACACAAAGTAAAGTTTTAAATAATAAGCAGGAAGCAGAGAAATAAAAAAGAGTAGGAGAAAGATGCAGTCTGGGTCTCTGAAGGACCCTGAAGCACTGTGCTCAGGTGAAATGATAGAAATTCTGATAGAGAATCCAGATGGCTTGAGGAAAAATCTGATCTCGTGCTCTGCTGCCAGTATCCTGTAAGGCAGTTACTCTAATTCCAATGCCTTGACCTTTTGTTCCTTGCGGTGACTGACGTTAGAAACCTACATCCTTAAGGTGTTTCCAACTTTTTGAATCTCTGTTATGAACCCCACTCTAACTTCAGGAATTCCTTTTTTTCTGAGCTGAGTCCTCAAACCATTTTCACCCTGCCACCGCAAAGAAGTCAGGCACACAGAACAGCACAAGAATGTGAAAAGGGAAGTTAAATACCCCAAAGGGCCTCTCGCCTGGGATGTCAGTAGTTTATAAACTACCATGTTTGCATATCAAGCCATTCTGTTATATCCTTTGATCCTCAGCAGGGGACTAAGGGAGAGTCTTTGAAAGGACACTAGACAAAGACCATTTAGGATCCTAGGGGGACAGTCAGCAGATCCAGATGCTCAGTGTCTCTCCCTGCTCTCTCAAACTACAGAGACAGATTAAACTACCACTTGGGTTTTGAGATGAGGACTGGAGCGTTGATTCCAAGGTCAGGAGGATTTCCATATTCACCACGAGGCCAGTGCAACCAATATCGGCAGCAAAACCTAAAAAACAAAAAAAATGGCGATGCTTAAGTGATTGACTCAGTAGTCAAAATTACCATAATGGTGGAATGAGCGTATACTGACCTCTCCTGATGCCCCAAATCCTTTGACATACATATGCATATGTACATATACACAAATATATACATATTTATAAATTATTTAGATAAAGATGAAGTCAAGAATATTATTAAAGCATAAAAGATACTGTCTTGATAAAAATTTGTGATGAATTCCTTAAAGATATAAAGCAGGTAGAAGCCAGTTGACAAAGAGAAAAGATCATGAGCATCCGTAACTCAAAGTACCAGAGGAGGGGACAGCTATGGTAGTGACAAGGATGGTAGGTGACTCAGTTAACAAAGGAAACAGGCTGAGACCCTGAGGCAATTAACACTGTGAATGAAAAGAGTAAGTGTATTCCAAGTCCCTGGGTCTGTTGGCTGAATGTTTGGGGTCTCCATGGCCTAGGTCTAAAGGACTGAGGATAGATGTTGGCACTAGAGACAAAGTGGGGAGTGCCTGTTGACAACTGGGAATATTTTAGGCAGAGAGGTTTTAGTCTCAGTGGCTGATTCTCTGCATAGGAGCCCTGTGTTCCACTGCTAAGTTACTTGCAGTTCCCTGAATGTGTGTCCTCCTCTCATAGGCCACTGTATTTTCATCTACATGCTGCACCTTACACCTAGAATGCCATCCCACCCTGAGCTACTGGAAAAATATTACTCATTAAACAAATGAATACATGGGAAGTGCTTATAACCATGCCTGAAACATAAAACAGTACTCAAGGAATCTTTTATTATTATTCCTATAACTCATCACTTAAGTCTTTTTCAGAAGTCACCTCAGACAGTCATTTCTTTACCTAACTCCTTCAAAGTGGAATTAAGACCTTTCAAAATACTTATCATTTTGGTTTTAGGGAAGGGAGGGAAGTGTATTGACCTGTATCTCTATTTTGATTGTGAGGAGAGAGATTTTTGACTTAATCGTCTCTTCAGCATCTAGCTCACATACTAGCACATAATAGACATTAAATGTTTTTGCTGAGTAGTGAACAAATAACCTATAAAAGTGACAGTTTTCTTCATATAATCTATAAGGTGTGAGCCCTGCCAGCAGATCATTAAACATTAATTATTTTATCCCAGGGACTGGAAATTAACAGCTGTATGAACTGTCTCACCTCTGACACAGGCTCCATATTTTATGTCTTTGAACTATGTGGTTCAGTAAACTCCCTGGAATAAGACAAAGGCCATCATGTTGCCAACTCCTTATCACATGTCATATTTCTGTAATCATAAGTTTTGAGAGAAATAATTAAAAACTTCATGACGAAAGCTCTTTTCTTATTGTTCAAGACAGAGTTGGAAGATTTGGTCCTAAAACCATTGGCGTGTTCTCCATCAGTGGCCATAGTGAATCAGATGGTTAATTTTATATGTCACCTTGGCTTGGCCACAGTGTGCTGCTATTAGACCCAGCATGAATCTAAATGTTTCTGTGAAGGTATTTTTGTATGAAATGAGCATTTAAATCAGTAGACTTTGAGTAAAGATTTCCTTTCAAAATATAGGTGAACCTCACTCAATAAGTTGATGGTGAAGAGAACTTGGTTAAGAGGTACAAAAATATGGTTAGGTAGAAGAAATAAATTCTAGTATGTAATAGTACAGTAGGGAAACTCTAGTTAACAGTAATTATTGCATATTTTAAAATAGCTAGAGAGAAGAGTTGTAATGTTCCCAACACAAAGAAAAGACAAATGTTCGAGGTGATAGATGGTCCAATTACCCTGATTTGATTCTACACACTGTATGCAGGTACCAAAGTATCTCAGGTACCTCCCAAATGTGTACAACTATTATATACGTATAAATAAATAAATGCAATAAATAAATAAAAATCTAATGAAAAGAAAAAAGACTGCTTCTCAAAGGAAGAAGGAATTCTGCTAGCACAATGCCTTCAGACTTGAACTCTTCTTACTTGTATCTCCGACCTATTCTCTCTCTCTTTACACACACACACACACACACACACACACACACACACACACACCTATTGGTTTTGCTCCTTTGGCGGACCTTGACAGATACATGAAGATGTACTCGAAGGCCATAACTGCCTAACTAATTTAATATAGTCTAAAACTTCAATTCCTACCTCCTAGCGAATGAGTAGGAGCTTTCCCTGGGCAAATTCAAGTACACAGTATTGTCCTCAAATCCATCTTTTTCTTTCTTCCAATGTCCTCCTCCAACCTATACCATCACCTTCCTTCTCCCACACAAAAGGACACATACTTTTATGTTCTCAGAGCTCCCCTCCCTGGGACCATGCAGAAATTGAAAATATGATAGAGCTGCCTCTCTCTTACAGAGCACACGGCAGCTGAGAAAGAAACTAGAAAACTCATTTTCTAGGCATTGATGCGCATTTAAGAGCCCATTCTGAGGTTACTTTCTTTCTATTGTTGTCCTTGGCATTATAACAAAGAACCTATCTGAAGGCATCACTCGTGCGAGACTTCAGCCTTTGTATGAAGGTGAGGATGCACTGTGGGGATGGAGTTGGCTTTAACACTCTGCAAGTCATGCCAAGGATGTGACCAAATATATGATTAATTATATGGAGACTGAGATGTAGTAGTTACATCATGAGAAAGTTGTTTAAAGTACAATGTGAACTAGGGATGGTGGCAGGTATCTGAAGTCCCAGCTACTTGGGAAACTGAGGCAGGAGGGTCACTTGAGCCCACGAGCTGAAGTCCAGCAACATAGCAAGACTGTCAGAAAGAAAGAAAGAGAGAAAGAGAGAAGAGAGAGAAGAGAGAGAGAGAGAGGAAGGGAGAGAGAGAGAGAGAGAGAGGAGGGAGGGAGGGTGGGAAGGAAAGAAAGAGAAAAGAGAAAAAGAAACAGTGTGAACTAACATGAATTGTAATGAATTGTACTAATTGTTAGATCTCCTTGGGAAGCTTCACCCTTCCGCTGGGGCTGCTGTTTACACAGGCCGTCCTTGCACGGAAGGGGCTTTGTGAGAAACTACAGCATGGGTGTGTCCCTTTGCACACTTCATCTTTTCTATGTGGGGTCCTTCACAACGATTTCTTCCCAGCTGCCATTCAGCTAAACAGACGCTTTGAGTAACGGTGTGAGGTGAGAGAGCTCCACAGCTTGGTTGTCAAGAACACCCTGCAGCAGAGACTTTTTGGGAGAGTAAAATACAGCCCAATCTCTGTAATGTTTATAAACTTGGGAAAATTGTAAGTTTGCGACGTGTTCCTATGAAATTGGGATAAGCATAAGAGAGCATATGCTGTACAAAAGGAATAATCACATATCTTCACATTTGTTATTTTCAAGAGGTTTGCAATGGGATTTGATACTATTCCTCCCCAGCGGTCACAGGAACACAAAACATTAGGCAGTGCCATCTATTCACTTATGCTATTTCAACTGCCACTGTGAAGGTCTCCCAGCAATGCATGGCTCCTTCTTCAGTACCCATGGAACCCAGGCTGCCTTTAACTTCACCCTACATTCTGGTATTCTGCACTTGTGTGGGATTCCTGGTCATGTGTATCCATGCTCAACTAATGCTAAGTCATTCATCAATGATTACCCAGAAGCACTGGGTGAGTTCATCCCAGTGCATGATACTGTAATTGGCACTATACAAAATAAATTTGAGAAATGTGATTTCTGTCCTATGGGAAATGTAATCTAAGATATACTGATGGGCCATTCAGGTGTATGTATCCATGGATAGTACAGTAAAACACTTGTTGTTTGCCATACTAGCATCAATTTCATCTTCTTCTAGAAATAGACTTTCTGTGAAGGGGTATATTCTCCCTCCACTCTCAATTTATGTGGTCTGAAACAGATCTTAGAGGTGAGGTAAACCATGTAACCCAGGGTTAAGCAAATCAGTATATCAAGATGATAGAATGTGGTAACCTAAGCTGGCATCATCTTACAACCCAACAGAAGAACTTCTCTGGAACAAATTAATGCTGAGAAAGCGGAGCTTGAAGATGGAGAAAGGGAACTCTAATCCTAACAACTTTACTCGAGTCCTCAGTAATATTTTTCTAACAGATTAAATATGGCAGAAGAAATGCTGTTCGACTTCCCAGGCCAAGTCATAGACAGGGTATCTTTCACTTAGCCTGCTCTCTTGGGCCACTAATTCTGGAGGGAACCAGCACCACTCATGAAGACACTCAAACCATCTTGTGGGAGGCCCACGTGGGCTGGAACTGAGGCCTCAACAGCACCACCATGCTAGACGAGCACCTTGGAAGCAGAGCCTCTGGTCCCAGCCAGACTTTCAGATAATTGCACTTCCAGCTCACATCTTGACTCAATCTCATGAAAGAACCAGAAGCAGAACCACTCAGAGAAGTCACTACAAAATTCATAATCCACAGAAACTCTGAGGATAATAAATGTTTATTCTTATGTTAAGTCAGTATGTGACTTAAAATATTAACACAAGAATATTAACACATTATTTAAATTTTAATATTAAAATATTAACACAAAATATTCTTTTGGTATACCACAAGTATACCAAAAGAATCTTAACTAATACAGTTAATAAAGCCAAGACAAAACAAGAAAATTCATGATTTTTTCCAAGCCAAATTAGTCCATGATTGTCCCTATTTTAATTGATATGGCCAATAACTACAGCACCAAAAGTGTTTTTTAGAAAAGTTTACTAGGTAGCTACATTTTACAACAGAATTCCAAATAAAATGTTTAAATGTAAAAAAAGACACTATAAAAACAAGAAAATGATTATGAAGTAGGGAAGTTTTTCTAAGTGTGTTAACTAACCCATAATTCCATATAGGAAAAGATTGACAGAGTTGTCTACGTAAAAATGTTAAATGGTGAGCAAAACAAAATTCACACAATAAGGTCAAAAGGCAATAGGATAGCAAGTGTAACCCTTAATAACCAAAATATTAGTATTCTTGACTTTAAAGCATTTTAATAAAATAAACAAACGAGCAACTGACAAAATTGAACAGCTGACAGGCATATAAAAAGACTGTAAGAACCACCAATAATCAAAGGAAGACAATTTTTCAGATTGGTGAAAAGTTGTCAGTTCTTAGCAACGATTTGAGGAATTGGATAGTTTCATCCTGCTAAGGGGCTCATGAGTACTGATTTTTTTTTTTTTTCTCTCAAACTAGTTTGAATTGACTTTCTGTCACCTGCCAAAGAATGAGTTCAAAACTCCCCAGAATGAGAGCTTTTTTCTCCTTTCTTACAACTTTAAAAAAAATCTTGTTTATGAAAATAAATATTTGATCACTATATAAAAATTTTTCAAACCAAATATTATAAATCTGGCTCAAAAAGGAAAGAGAAAAAGGCTTTAATTTCACTTACACACAGTCCTCAGTCAACTAGGTTCGACATCCGTCTGCTCTGGCACACTACTTTGAGTGGTCTAATACCTCAATGTCATTTGATTTCTGATGACTTTCAAAAAGGAGAACTCTAGACATACTTTGTTTAATGCATGTCCAAAATAAGAAAAACAAAATAAATACATGAACATCGAATCTAAGGACATTTTCTTTTACCAGATACCTCCTTTTTAAAAAAGATTTCTTATAAAATTTATTTAGATAACAATTTCCTCTAGAGAGTTTCTGATTTGATTTAATTTATAAATAACTTTTCAGAAACATTTTCATAAGTCCAGCGAAGCACTGGTCACCTGATTCAGGAGTTCAATCCCATTTTTAACTGTTGACATTAACATGCAGAGACAGAATCAGGCCCCAGAGAAAGGCAAAACAGGGTTGGGTAACTTTTAGTTATTTTTAAGTAAAATGAATCTTGTTAGCGATAGTTGGCAGTCTTACTGCCTTTAGATGATTTATTTTATCCTTGAGTTGGTATAGTTTCTGTCTTGCGGGGGGCGGGGGGGGGGCGGGAATTGTTTTATTGTTGTATGTCATTGCAGTTAAAAAAAAAAAAAAAACTAGAGAAAGCAAATGTTAAAAACAGCAGTCTGATTGTATTGCCTGTTGGACTGAATTATCTCTCTATAGAATCATAGATACAGGGGCCGGGAGCGGTGGCTCAAGCCTGTAATCCCAGCACTTTGGGAGGCCAAGACGGGCGGATCACGAGGTCAGGAGATCGAGACCATCCTGGCTAATACAGTGAAACCCTGTCTCTACTTAAAAATACAAAAAACTAGCCAGGCGACAAGGCAGGCGCCTGTAGTCCCAGCTACTCGGGAGGCTGAGGCAGGAGAATGGCGTAAACCCGGGAGGCGGAGCTTGCAGTGAGCTGAGATCCGGCCACTGCACTCCAGCCTGGGTGGCAGAGCAAGACTCCGTCTCAAAAAAAAAAAAAAAAAAAAAAAAAAAAAAAAAAAAAAAAAAAAAAAAAAAAAGAATCATAGATACAGAGATCTCAAGGCATTTCAACTTACTGCATGAAATTGAGGAGAATTTTGAATCTCTGCTTAGGCTGTATAAATGTTCTAACCACTATGCTAAGATATAAAGTTACCTGCTCTCCTGGACTGTTAGTTGATTGTCTTTTTAATATTCCAATGAGATATTTTGGTTTGGGGACACAACTATGAACACACATATTCTAGCTTAAAAGAAGAACCTCTTTCCTTAGTGAAGCAAAAACACTACAGCATATTATTTCTGTTTATGTAAGGAATAGTGTTGGCTGGTAGCCAAGTGGAGCATAGAGCTGTGTTAACCCTTGAAATGTCTGAAGATGATGACAGATGGAGAATATAATCTCAGCTATGGTATTTGCAAATGATTTCCACTTGGAGCCATATGGGTCCTGGTATATCATGAAGATAATAAAGATTCAATTAAAGAAGATAGCTGGAATGACTTTAAAATAAGAAAATACATCATTTACTAATTGAAAAGCCCAGGGTAGAGTTTTATGCAGGCCTGCCTAAATTTAAGAGCTCAAGACGTGGCCTAGGGAACTGGTCTCTCTCTATGACAGTTAATTTACCTGTCAACTTGACTTGGCCATGAGGTGCCCAGATATTTGGTCAAATATTATTTTCAGTGGGTCTGTCAGGCTGTTTTTGAATAAGGTAAATCTTTGAAATAATAGATGGAATAAAGCAGATTTGTCAGAGGCATTTGAACCAGAGTGACGCCATCTTGAATAGGGCTGGGTAAAATAAGGCTGAGACCTACTGGGCTGCATTCCCAGGAGATTAGGCATTCTTAGTCACAGGATGAGACAGGAGGTTGGCACAAGATACAGGTCACAAAGACCCTGCTGATAAAACAGAATGTGCTAAAAGAAGCTAGCCAAAACCCACCAAAGTCAAGATGGCAATGAAAGAGACCTCTGGTCATCCTCACTGCTTATTTTACATTAAATATAAAGCACACGCATGCTAAAAGAAACTCCCACTAGTGCGTGACAGTTTACAAATGCCATGGCAATGTCCAGAAGTTAACCTATATGGTCTAAAAAGGGGAAGGACCCTCAGTTCTGGGAAATATCTGCTCCTTTCCTAGAAAACTCATGAATAATCTACCCCTTGTTTAGCATATGATCAAGAAATAACTATAGATGTGTACTCAACTCAGCAGTCCATACTGCTACTCTGCCTATGGAGTAGCCATTCTTTTATTTCTTTACTTTCTTAATAAACTTGCTTTCACTTTACTCCATGGACCTGCTCTGAATTCTTTCGTGTTCAAGGTCTAAGAATCCCCTCTTGGGGTCTGGATCGGAACCACTTTCCCACAACAGATTGGCCTCCTAATGTGGGTGGCCCTCATCCAATCAATTGAAGGCTTGATTAGAACAATAGGGCTGACCCTACCACAGGTAAGAAGGAACTCCTCTTGCCTGATTGCTGGACCTGGAACATCAGTCTTTTTCTGCCTTAGAAGGAAGGAAACATAAAAGTAAATAATGTAGTACAGACTTTGCAATTATTTTTATTATTTTTAAAATAAAACTACTTTTCCCAACAAGTCTCTGTTAGGTGCCTAGTTTATCTCTAAATCCAAGACCTTTACACACAATTGGTTTTGCTATAACCAGGAAAGGCCTCTTTTTAGATACATCAGATATCTCCCTCTAACTCCCTCAAAAGCATGTTGAAATGCTAGAGGGAAGATTTTTCCTCTTTGATAATTTGTTGCTTGTCAACAGACTAACCAGTGTGATCGGTATAGACTAGAAAGCCAGTGTGTTTATGAAACCAGGGTACTTATTTCTAGAGACATGTGGAAACATTAACGAGGATCCCCAGGGACAGGCTACCTGACAGACTATTTTTGCTTCTTATTTGTGCAGATTAGAAATAAAATGAGATGTGCTTTGACTTTTTTATTCTCTTTTACATTTCAAAATATATTTTTAAATAAACAAAATAAAAACTTAAATAAATTTTTAAAATAAATACAACAGAAATTGTATATTTATCTGTGACAATGCTACCAGACTAACTAAAACTCAAATATTTTGCATTTAGATGGAATTATTTCAATCTAGTTGTTATTCTTCCCCAGGCAGGAACTCTGCTTGTCAATTATCTCTATTTTTCCTATTTAATAAGAAGGCAAATTGTTACCTGGAACCAAATATTTCCAAACATGGAGTCATGGGGTGTGTAGAAAACAGTAAAGGAATCTTTTGTATGAAAATATTTCAACCTTTAGTGTAATATACAGGCAAAATGAGAGTATCGTTGAAATCTAAGAATCAGAAGCAGCGGTATAAGTAACACATGATCAGGGCCTATTCAATGCTTTCCAATGATCATCCTTCCTGAGTATCCCTCCTAGACAGTATAAATGGAGTTAAGTACACTTAACATCGTTAGTGAAAACATATGCATTTAAGCAAACAATAGAGCAGATGACATAAAAATAGTATTGATATCATTGAATGGATGTGAAATCCATTTGTCAAATACTCAGTAAGGTGAGCATCTGGGATAGTTAACAATGTCCTTGGATGATGGTATGCATTTTCTAATTTATTGGATGCTTGCTTCTTTCATAAATGTAAATTATATATCATTAATCTTTCTAGGACACTGCTGTCCTAAAATTAATTTAGTGATAATTTTTTTTCAGATAATACACCTGCTAAGGAAGTAGTATGTAATCAATATAGGAAAGTAATCAAGTGAGTAGCAGAATACACTCCCCATTTTCTCTGCTACAGTGGAGATATACAATAGGTTTGGGATAAAGTATTAAAACAAAACAGTGATACAGCTTAAATCTGAATATCAAACAGTCATGACCCCAAATTTCTTCTCTATTGGAGGGTCTTTCTTTTTCACAGCTGTTCCACCCTTTAGTATCCTGTTTCCAGCTAAGGTTTCTTATTTACTGTCACCCTTCTTTCCTATTCTCTTCTTATGTCAGAACAACTCCCACTCCCTTCCGTAAGGAACTATATTTCTGTTATTTTATGATGCAGAACAATTTTTGCATTCCTTTTTTGTAATACTCTTTTATACCTTGTAGCCCTGAGTTTAACATTTACATAAAGCAAAAGGACCATTAAAGTGTTTTCCCAAGAGTTATTTCTTTAAAAGCAATGCTGCCCTCCTCTTATCAATAGGTTCTGATTACAAGCACCTTCTACGTTTTCTATTTGTCACTGCTTCTAGTAAGGCCAGGTAAGCTCCTACCTAATCTGTCTTTCCACAGATAACAACTCTAAACTCCGGACAAAACACAACAAAGTATCTGAAAGCCCTGGAGAATTAACATCAACAGATTCTAGAGGGAAGCTGACACTTGGGGGAAAAAAAAGACACTGAATGTGTTTCTCATCTTAATTCCTTCTCCTCCTGCTTCTCCCCTCTCCCCAACACCCTCCTTCTCCCTCTCTCCCTCCTCTGCGTATTCCTCTTCCTCGTTCTTCTCCTCGTTTTCTTCCTCTTCTTCTTCTAATTAATAATAGTTTTTATACTTAGGGCAAGTGGCAGGCAGAGCCAGGCAGGTCAGGTGAAAGTCTAACACAAAACCCACAGGTTTTCATGCTTAAAAACCAGAGGACAGAGTTGGGGAAAATACCATTTCTGGAAAGTCAGGTAGGGATTGGGGGGGATCCCAGAAAGAAGAGAGCTAGAGAAGAGGAGAGGCAAATTCTGTGTTTAAACATTTTTTCCTCAGATCTCTGACTGACACATGAACAATTAATCTTTAGGACAGACTTCAAGACTAGATAATAAAAGGACTGAACTGAGCTTTGAATTGGCATCTGAAAGAGAGCCTTTGTGGGTGGACTCTAACAAATGGCATAGCCTGCACAAACAAAACAAACTACTAACTTTCTTTTAGAGAAACATAAATCCAGAGCCTCTGCAATATAACTTGCATAATGTATGGGAAACAATCCAAAACCACTTGACAAAAGAAGATATGAGAAAATGTAAATGGGGGTTGATGCCGACATGATTGAGCCAGATACTGGAAGTAGCTGACAAGCATTTTAAAGCAGCTCCACAAACTACGTTTAAGAAAGTAAAAGGAAACATGCTCATATTGAATTAAAAGATAAATAAAAATTATAAGCAAAAAAGGAAGTTCTAGAATTAAAAAATATATAAGAAATTGTAAAAATAGCCAAATAATCTTAATTACAGAATAGAAACTCAATGTTGTTAAGATGTTTTTTCTCCCCAAATGTATCTATAGAATCAATACAATTTCAGTCAGAATTCTAGGAGGCTTCTTGTTTTTTTTTTTCTTTTACAGAAATTGGTAATCTCATTCTAAAATTTATACAGAAAGGCAGGAAATCCAAAAGAGTAGAAAAGTTATTTTAAAAAAGAACAAAGGTATAGGACTTACTATAAAACTACAATAATCAAGACCATGTAATGCTGGAAGAACAGACATATAATCAATGTAACAGAATAGAGAGCCCTAAAGAAACATATGTATATGTTCAATTAATTTTCAACAAGGTGCCAAGATAATTCAATAAGGAGGAGAGGGGAGAAATAAATTTTCAAGAATTAGTGTGAAAACTAGATATCCATTTGGAAAGAATGAATTATTATGCTTATTTTCACCATATACAAAATTAGCTTAAAAGACATCATAAACAAAAATATAGAGACACAAATGAATCAAGAAAAATAACATATGTTCACCAAAACATTTGTACAGAAATGTTCATAGCAGCCTTACTCATAATAGTTTAAACGTGAAGAGAGTTAAGGTGTTCGTCAACAGGAGAATGGATAAACAATTGTAGTATAGTCACATGTGGTCATAAAATGGAATAGTACTCAGCAAAGTGGAATACTAATACAGATGACATTGATAAACTCAAAACCGTCATGCTAAGTAAAAATAGGAAAGCCTCACTGACATGGATTGGCTCTGTGTCCCCACCCAAATCTCATCTCAAATTGTAATCTCCATAATCCCTGCATGTCGAGGGAAGGGTGATTAGATCATAAGGACGGTTTCCTTCATGCTGTTCTCAAGATATTGAGTGAGTTCTCATGAGATCAGATGGTTTTATAAGGTAGTTTTCTGTGCTCTTGCTAGCTCTCTCTTTTCTGCCACAATGTGAAGAATGTACCTGCTTTACCTTTGCCTTCCACCATGATTGAAAGTATCCTGCGGCCTCTCCAGCCATGCAGAACTCTGAGTCAATTAGACCTTTTTTCTTTTTAAATTACTCAGTCTTGGGCATTTCCTTACAGCAGTGTGAAAGTGAACTAATATACTTGCATAAAAAAGAACAAACCTGATTGCATGTATATGAAGTTCTAGAACAGAAAAATCTAATCTAGGGTAGAAAAATCATCACTGTGTTGTCTTTGAATTGATGGTAATATTTTATATCTTGATAGGGGTTTTGGTTACACAAATGCATGCATTTGTCAATTCTCAGTGAGAATACATTTAAGATTTTATTGTATGTAAATTTTACATCGAAATAAAACTATATACGAATGTTGAATAGTGATAAGCGTGTTGAAGTATTTAAGTGGAAGTTTACTGATATTTACTGTTTCCTTAGAAATACATCAAAAACTCTGATCAAGATCATGAAAATGTATTAAGTAATTATTGCATAGAGGGTTAGAGAAGGGTGGTACACATGCACAAGAAAAAATTTAATAGTAAATCTAGATTGTGGTTATATGTATGTTTACTGCAAAACTTGTTCTACTCTGTTTAGTGTTTGAAAAATTTTGTATTAAAATGTTAGCTAGGAAAAGGGTGTTCATCTCTTTAGATACCCTCTAAGTGAGACATTCCTGTTTTGTCTTACACTTTATTTTTGGCGGTGGTGGTGATAGTGGTGTGAATAAAATGTCAAAGCCAAAAAGATACGTATCTATATACAGATCAGAAAATTTGACTAGAGAGGCAAAATGAGCTGTCTGTAGTTAAAACAGAGGTTAACTTGTAAGCCAAAACTTGACTCAGGTGTCCTGACCTTGTAGGTATTTTGGAGTTTTACTACATCAGTGTGGGATGGGTAGGTATCATAGCAGTGATAAAATAAAAGCTACATGCTGAAGTACATTAAAGAGGGCAATTAGAAGTTATTATCTATGATATACAGCACATTGTCTATGAAGCACATCCCTTCAGTTCCTGAGACTGAAATGTTTTCTGTCCTTTGAATAAACATAATTGTGTAGGCATATTGTTATATTCTAGTTTTACCAACGATAGTCTATACCAGTGCTTCTCAAACAACTTGTGATGAAGGATCAAGTTTATATATTTTTAAATTCAGCTCAGACCAATATTTTAAAAAATAAAACTGAATTACTAGACATATAAAATTTTAAAAAGATTTTAAAAATAGAAGCCTCATTTTAATTATTAGCTTCCATTTACCACGTCAAATTGCTAATGGAGTTTTTAAAATGCTTACTCTTAATTTCTGTTGTTGTAGCCTCATGGACAAGCAAAAGTTTTTAGATCAGCACCAGTGTGCAGGTAGAGTCACAGGTTGGTGTTGAATTGTCCTACATCTTGCAATGGAGAAACCTAACCTTGGTGTCCTAATTTCATTCTTAAATTAGCAATAGCTGTTGCCTCCTAGTATTTATTATTATAGGCAGGGAACTGTCACTACAATGGCAGTAAACTTTTATCTAAATACAGGGCATTAACTGTAGTGGATTAAATGGTACCCCTCCACCAAAAATAAATCTGTCTATGTCTAGATACATAGAGATATCTATCTATCTGTCTGTCTGTATCTACATATATCTAGAGTTAGATAGTGTATTAGTCTGTTCTCACATTGTTATTGAGATACTACCCGAGACTGGGTAATTTATAAAAGAAAGAGGTTCAATTGACTCACAGTTCCACATGGCTAGGGAGGCCTCAGGAAATTTACGATCATGGTGGAAGGTGAAGGGGAAGCAAACTTGGACCTTTTCACATGCCAGCAGAAGAGAGAGTGCTAGCAACAGCAGGGAAAACTGCCTTATAAAATCATCAGATCTCATGAGAACTCACTCACTACCGTGAGAAGAGCATGGGGGAAAACCGCCCCCTTTATCCAATCACTTCCCACCAGATCTCTTCCTAAACACCTGGAAATTACAATTCCTAATGTGATTTGGGTGGGGTCACAAAGCTTAACCATGTCATTCAACCCTGGCCCCTCCAAAATCTCATGTCCTCACATTTTAAAACCAATCATGCCTTCCCAACAGTCCTCAAAAGTCTTAACTCTTTTCAGCATTAACTCAAAAGTCTAAGTCCAAAGTCTCATCTGAGACAAGTCCCTTCCTGTAAAATCAAAAGCAAGTTAGCTACTTCCAAGATACAATGGGGGTAAAGGCATTGGATAAATGCTTTCATTCCAAATGGGAGAAATTGGCCAAAACAAAGGAGCTACAGATCCCATGTAAGTCCAAAATCCAATAAGGGAGTCATTAAATCTTAAAGCTCCAAAATAATCTCCTTTGACTCCGTATCTCACATTCATATCTCTTGCATTCACTGATGCAAGAGATGGGCTCCCAGGGTCTTGGGCAGCTCCACTCCTGTGGTTTTGCAGGGTACAGCCCCCTGCCACTTTCACAGACTGGCATTGGGTATCTGCAGCTTTTCCAGGTGCATGGTGAAAGCTGTTGGTGGATCTAACATTCTGAGGTCTGGAGGATGGTGGCCCTCTTCTCACAGTTCCAGTAGGCAGTGCCCCAGTAGGGACTCTGTGTGGGGGCTGCAACCCCACATTTCCCTTCTCCACTGCCATAATAGAGGTTCTCCACGAGGGCTCTGCCCCTGCAGCAGACTTCTGCCTGAACATCCAAGTGTTTCCATACATTCTCTGAAATCTAGGCAAAGGTTCCCAAACTTCAATTCTTGATTTCTGTGCACCTGAAGGGCCAACACCACATGAAGCCTCCAAGGTTTGGGGCTTGAACCCTCTGAAGCAACAGCCTGAGCTGTACATTGGCCTCTTTTAGCCACGGCTAGGATATAGAGCACCAAGTCTCAGAGACTGCACAAAGCAGCAAGGCCCTGGGCCCAGCCTCGGGAGCCATTTTTCCTCCTAGGCCAGCAGGCTTGTGATTTGGAGCAGCTGCTGTGAAGACCTCTGACACGCCCTGGAGACATTTTTTCATTGTCTTGATGATTAACATTTGGCTCCTTGTTACTTATTCAAATATCTGCAGCAGGCTTGAATTTCTCCCCAGAAAATGGGTTTTTCTTTTCTATCACATTGTCAGGCTGCAAATTTTCCAAACTTTTGTGCTCTGCTCCCCTTTTAAACATAAGTTCCAATTTCAGATCTTCTCTCTCAAGTTCAAAATTCCACAGATCTCTAGGGTAGGGGCACAATGCTGCCAGTCTCTTTGCTAAAGCATAGCAAAGAGTGACATTTGCACCAGTTCCCAATGAGTTCCTCATCTCTGAGACCAAGTCAGCCTGGACTTCATTGTCCATATCACTATCAGCATTTTGGTCAAAACCATTCAAGAAGTCTCTAAGAAGTGCCAAACTTTCCCACATCTTCCTGTCCTCTTCTGAGCCCTCCAACCTATTTCAACCTCTGCCTGGTACCCAGTTCCAAAGTCACTTTCACATTTTTGGGTATCCTTACAGTAGCACCCCACTCTCCGTGGTACCAATTTACTGTATAACTTTGTTCTCACCTGCTCTCAAGAGCTGCCAAAGACTGGGCAATTTATAAAGGAAAGAGGTTTAAATGACTCCCAGTTCCACACGGTTGGGGAGGCCTCAGGAAACTTACAATCATGGCAGAAGGAGAACAGGCAAGAGAAATTGTGCAAGAGCAGGGAAAACTGCCTTAAAAAAACATCAGATCTCATGAAAACTCACTCACTATCATGAGTACAGCATGGGAGGAAAGGCCCCCATGATCCAGTCAGTTCCCACCAGTTCCCTCCTTCAAAACATGGAGATTACAATTTAAAATGAGATTTGGGTGGGGCCACAGAGCCAAACCTTATCAGATAGCTAGCTAGCTAGCTAGCTAGATAGATAGATATAGAGAATCTTCACTTGGAACCTGTGTATATGATTTATTTAGAAATAGGGTCTTTGCAGATAGTGTTTAGTTAATCATCTCTAAATGAGATTATCCTGGATTATCCAGGTGGGCCCAAAATTCAATAAAACATCTTATAAAAAGAAGAGAAGACACACATAGAGACACAAGGAAGAAAGTGATGTGAAGATGGAGGCAGAGATTGGTGTGACGAGTCCACAAGTCAAAGAACACTGAGGAAAGAACACTGGCAGTCACTGGAAGCTAGAAAGAGGCATGGGGTGGGTTCTCTCTCAGAACCTCCAGAGGGAATCCATCCTTCAGAGGGAATCCATCCTTCAGACTCCTTGATTTTGAACCCTAGCCTCCAGAACTATGAGAGAGTACATTTCTATTGCTTTAGGCTGCAATAGTAGTAAAAGTTCGTGGTAATTTGTGACTGCAGCTCTTGGGAATGAACGGGCTGTTCTATGAAGAGAGTTGGTCAATCTGGATCAGGTCCTGGAAACTACTTTCACTGAGACCTAGATGGAATAGATACCCCAGGAAGTTTAACACAAAGGGTGCAAGTCTCACCCTAAACTTTCATTCTCTAAAGGGGGAAAACATAATGAAATAAATAGTAAATCAATCATCTTGAACACTGTTTAAAATTGTACTCCCTAACACTGTCAATCCTCCTTACCTCATCATGTTTTTTCCTATAGCATTGATTTCTTGGACTACAAAATAATTTTATTTATTGATGTGTTTGTTACATATTGTCTATTACTACAGCTAAAGGGTAAACTTCATGAGAGTGGGAAATTTTGTCTGTTCTGTTCATTGCTGTATCCCTAACACACAGATCACTACTTGGCATGTAGTAGGCACACAATAAATACTTATTGAATAAATGACTAAAGGCAGTTTCACTATGTACCATTTCAAAGAAGTGTATAAACCCAATGAAATAATAGAGATCATCAGGAAAAAATGCAAATGCTTTAATTATAATAAAGTAAGAACTTTTTTTTTTTCTCATACTATCTATTAATGAGAAAGACATTTAATCTGGAGAAATACAGAAAAATATCATTAGGAGAAAAGTGAAATCTGGAATGGGTGAGAACTTGGTAAGAGAATTCCTCATGGTTTAAATTAAGTCTAATTTATGTGCCCATGAGAAGTACCCTTTACTCAGTTGGTTTACATTTCAGAATACAAAAATGGCTTGCAGATGTGATTATAGTACCACTAGCTTCCCTTATTTGGAGAGGTGATAAAAATGGCAGGTAAGAGACTTAGAAAATAACAAATATTTTAGTTTCCAAAACAAGGCAAAGTATATTTTAAGACGTTTTAGGTCAAGCACTGCAAATCTGATTGTCTTCGGAGCAAGGGAATGTGATGCAAATTAATGGAGCAGGCAGGTTTTTGTTTTAACAGTAGCAAATATTCAGGTGACAGTTCTCTAGTACTTGCTTAGTGTCAAGCTCTATTCTACGTATTCTGTGTGGATTAATTAATTGAATCCTCATAAGAACTCTTTTAGAAATGTGCTATTACCACCAATATCTCCTTTTATAAAAGATGAAACAGAAAAACTGAGTAATTTGTCTAGGATTACTCAGGTAAAATGGGACAAGCTCTTTAGGGTTCAAACCCAGACATTCTGAATTTAGAGTAGGTGCTCTTATGCATTATTTGGGTGCTTGTCAAACTGAACATGCATCATAATCACCTAGATGGCTTGTTAAAATAGAGCTTGATCTCCACTACCAGAATTTTGATTCAATTTGCATTTATAACAAGGTCTCAGGTGATGCTGATAATGTGGCCTTGGTGAGGTAGAAGGTGGGACTCAACTACAGAGGCAGGGCTTGAGCTCTGGACCAGATTGAAGACTATTTGAAATAGGGAAGAGGCAAAAGCACTTCTTCATAAGACAAGCCCACCAGTGCGAAGCCACTTTACCATTGCCATGGCAACACCCAGTGGTTATTGTTGCTTTCCATGGCAATGGCCCAGAAGTTACCACTCTTTTTCTAAAAATTTCTGAATAACCTGTCCCATAATTTCTGTATAATTAAGAGTGGGTATTAATATGACTGAAGAGCTGCCCCTGAACTGCCACTCTGAGCAGACTGCCTATGGCTTAGCCCTGCTCTGCAAAGAGCAGCACCTCTACTACTGCTATACCCTGCTGCTTCAATAAAAGTTGCTGTCTAACACCACTACTGGCTCACCCTTGAATTTTTTCCTGGGTGAAGCCAAGAACTCTCACAGCCTATGCCTCAATATTGGGGCTTGTTTTCCCTGTATCACTGGGACTATACTTTGAAAACCATTATACTATCCTGTACACACTAGTGGCAAACTAGAGAATGCATGATGAAATCATTTATTTAAAATCATTTAAATTCATCCAATTAAAATTATCCATATTCACATCTAATAAGTCAAAGGAGGAAGGAAAGGGGAAGATGGCATGTGTTCAGAATAAATATGTTCTGCTTGCTTCAACAAACCAGAATGAACCAAGTCAATAATGGAAGGATTTGTTGCAATATATTTGTGTTTCTTTGTGTCCAAGAGTGTTATTCACACACCAAGCTCAAGATGGTCCCTGAAGACATGTCACAGAGATTCCTAAGGTACTCTTTTTGTAAAGGTAAATATGAGTAGTGTTAAAAAGAAAACTTA
This sequence comes from Rhinopithecus roxellana, assembly GCF_007565055.1. NCBI lineage: Eukaryota > Metazoa > Chordata > Mammalia > Primates > Cercopithecidae > Rhinopithecus > Rhinopithecus roxellana. The sequence continues at coordinate 138,169,715 of NC_044553.1, read as the reverse complement.
AGCTGAATTAAATTTAAAGGAGTTATTGCTCAGTTATTTAAACTGAGCAATGAATGGTTTGTGAATCAGGCCGCCCCCGGAATCACAGCAGATTCAGAGACACTCCAGCACAGTCATGTGGTAGAAGAAGATTTATAGACCAACAACAAGGGAAGTGAGGTACAGAAATCGGAAGTGAGGTACAGAAACAGCTGGATTGGTTACAGCTCAGTGTTTGCCTTATTTAAACACAGTTTGAACACTCAGCAGTGTATGACTGGTTGAAGTATAGCTGCTTGGACTGGCCAGAACTCAGTGATTGTTACAGGCACATACTCGTAAGTTAGGTTTTCAAACTTGTCTACCTATTAAGTTAGGTTGCAGTTCATCTACAAGGACTCAAATATGGAAGTATGGAGTCCTTCTTAGGCCAAATTTAGCTTGCTTTAACAGTAGATAGTAAAGAGTAATAATAAAATATATGTAGTGTAGTGGGTCAAATACTAGCTCTCAAAATTCATGTCTGCAGAGAGCCTCAGATGCAACCATATTTGGAAATGGACCCATGAAGATGTAACTAGTTAAAATGAGGGCATACTGGATTAGGGTAGGCTACAAATTCAATAGCTAGTGTCTTTATAAGAAGAAGACTGGACCCAAAGATATATACTAGGTTGGTGCAAATGTAATTGCTGTTTCTGCCATTACTTTTAATTAAAGTAGTTCCTTAATGAACGTAATACAACCTTGTCTTTAATTAAAGACTGAATACACCAACCTAATATGAGGAAGACGGCTATGTAAAGACAAAGGCATACATTGGAAGTATGCTGCCAAGAGTCAAGAAATGCCAGGAACCAACCGAAGCTAGGAAGGGGCAAGGAAAGGTTTTTCCCTAAAGTCAGCTGACATCTTGATTTCCAGGGCTGTGGGATAATAAATATCTATGGTTTTCAGCCACCCAGTTTGTAGTACTTTGTTATGGCAGCCCAAGGAAACTAGATATGTAGAGTATAGAAATTAACCATGCAACACTGTGTACCTTAAAAAAAAAATAGAAAATTGCAAAAATATCTAAAGTTCCTGGGGAATTTTCCTTTAATATTACCCCCATCCTCTCAGGAGAGGTCATCGCCATCTGTACATTTCATTACCTTACCTTAAAATAACAAAATACATGGCACATGTATACATATGTAACAAACCTGCATGTTGTGCACATGTACCCTAGAACATAAAGTATAATTTAAAAAAAAAGAATTTCATCACATGTTTTACCAGTAAATCCTCTAAACTATATGTTATTTAGGTTTGTATGGTATACATAAGGGTTTTAGTATTGACCATGGTTTCATTTGCTTTACACACTGTCCAAATTTGTTAGAGTTTTTAACTTGTGCCAGTTGTTTGAAATGAAAATCACTGTGGTTTGAATTGTCACTCCCATGATAAACAATGAAGTTTACTTCTTTTTCTGTTTGTTGATCACATAAGCTTTTCTTTTATAAAGTGCCTTTTCAATTTTTTTTTTTTTTGCTCATATTTCTTTCTTTTTGATGTGTAGGGATTCTTTATATACCTTGAATTCTAATCCTTTGTCAGTCATATGCTTGCAAATTTCTCCTTCTAATTGCATCTGATGTCTTACTTCCTTATTTTTACTGTATGAAATTTATTATTTTTATTCTTCATGGTTTACACTTTTTGTTTCTTTAGAATGGGGGAAAATTCTGAGATTTGTCCTCATTCTAAAGCTGTGAAGTTATTCTCTATGTTACCTACCAAAATTTACAGTTTTAACAATCACTTTTAAATATTTAAATGAATCAGGAATTTATATTTTTCTTCTGTAATAAAGTATACATCCTATTTAATTTTTTTATATGTTAACCAGTTGTCCAAATATTTATTGAAAATACTATCATTTCTCACAAAGTTTCACTAATATTCAATCCTGACTCCATCATAAATCAAGTTTTCATATGTGTTAATTTGATTCTGGGTTTTGTACTCAGTTTAATTGTTCCATTTGTCTACCTCTGTCCCAATATTACATTGTCTTAACTTTATAAAAAATTATTGACTTCTAGAAAGGTAAATTCTCTATATTGTTCTTCTTTCAGAATGTGTTGTGCAGCCCTGATTTTTTATTTTTTCATATAAATTTTTACTCAGTTTGTCCAGTTTCTCCCTTCCTCTCTCTCTCTCTCTCTCTCTCTCTCTCTCTCTCTCACACACACACACACACACACACACACACACACACACACACATATACACACACAACATTACCATTGGGCACATATCCTTTTTTCAAATTTTTTTATTAACTTGGATAAAGGCATGTAATGCTGATCAAAACTGAAAGTGACACAAACTCAGTAAGAACTGTTGAATGCTAGATAAATAGAAATAATTTCAGAATATCTGGGGAAAGTTGTTTATATTAATTTCTTGGAAGTCTAGTGGGATGTATTCTGTTAGCAGTTCTAGGTTTGTGGGAAATTACGTTTTTAAAAAGTTTATAGTCACAGGAAAACAAGACAAGAACCTACTGACTAAGTAGTGAGCCTTCGAAAGTATACTGAGGAAATAACATGCTTAAAAAGAATAGGTACCAAAACTTAGTGCTGCCTTTATATTCCTCTCAATTCTCTAGACATAAAAAAATGACACATAGGTACACACTAATTGTCCTAAAATTTGGATTAGATATTCAATTTTTTTTTTAAAAAAGGAAGAAGTTACTACATAAATGTACTAGAAGAAACCACACAACAAATTTTTGTTGTTTTTTGTTTTTAAGTAATCTCAGAGTGTGGGAGAGCTTTCTATATAACGTAAAATACAAAAGTCAAACAAGAAAAGTGAAAAGTGAAAAATTCAACTACTAAAAAATTTAATTATTTAATAAACAATTAAACTTCTACAAAATAAAATGCATCATGAGCAAAGTCAAAAAATCAAATGATAAATTGAGAAACACTTGCAATCTGTGTTACAGAGAAAGCATGAATTCCCTCGCATACATAAAAGATAAAAATTTCCTACAGAAATCAATAAGAAAAGGACCCATAATCCAATATGAAAACAGAATGATATGAACGGGCATAAGGAGCAAAATAAATTATTTAAAAAACATATGAAAAGATGCTTAAATCAGATAATGACAAAAGAAATTTAAACTAAATCCAACAGTTTTCATTCTGTTTTGTTATTATTTTTTTCATTTGTAGAATGACTGGACAGAAAATACTTCCTTAGTTCTATAACAAGCAATGATTCCTGGAATGGGAAATGTTCTTGTGGGACCAGAGCTCAGTTGCAGCCTTAGTACACTAATGCTCAAGATATTAACCAGAGGTGTCGTGTTAACCCAGTTGCAGCCTTTGTACACTAATGCTCAAGATATTAACCAGAGGTCTCGTGTTAACCCAACTGTCAGGGGGGAAGATAAAAAACCAAGTGAGACAGAGCTGTGAGTGACACCCAGGAGTCAGAAGAATCCTCTCTCCTCAGCTAGACATAGTCTAACAGACCTCCATAGACACTGAAATAATTTACTCTCACACCAACAATGAGTGATAGTGCCTATTTCTCCATAACCTTGCCACGAAGACATTATTGTATTTTTAATCTTTGATAATACATGCATTTGTCATTTGGTACTGTCTATGCAAAGGTAACTGACACACATACACACTCATGTCACATGGTGTGGGAGAAAATTAGGTTTATTGGGAAAACTCATAGGCAGTAGGACTAGCAGTGTGCGAGTGTCCACAGTCTTGTTAATATCCTGAGGAGGGGCACCCGGTACCAAATGACAAATGCACGTATCCTTTTACTCATTAATTTTACTTCTGGGATTTGGTCTACAATTATACTAACATATCTAAGTGAAATGCTTTTCTGCAAAATCATTCATCACAGCATTATTTGAGGTAGCAAATGATTGGAAACAGTTTAAATATCTACAAATAGCAAACTAGTTAAATTATAGTGTGTGCATACAGCAGAAAACTATGCAGCTCTAAAAAGTTAGGAAGTGTGTATGTACAGATATGGAATAATTTCTAAAATACATTTTTAGGTTAAAAATTAAGGTACAAAACATATGAGTAATATACTGCAACTAGTGTAATAGAAAAGGGGAAATTTCTGTGTTTATACTTTCATTGTTCCAATTCTATTCTTTGAAAGGATTCGTATTAAACTGATAACATTAATTCCCTTTGAAAAGAGCTGCTGGTTGGCTATGAATAAGGGAGAGATAGAAACATTTTACTGTATACTCTTTTGTGCCTTTTAAATTTTGAACCATGCAATGTTTTATATCTCCAAAGAAAAACATTGAATAAAAGAAAATAAATATTCAGCAGCCAAGCCAAACAAATCATTACAGAAACTAGAGATCATCAGTTGGGAGCGTTACAGATGAATGCCAGGATAGCAAGGGACTAGGGCTGATGTAGATGAGCCCTAAGGTCTCTTTAGTTTATAAGCTCCTGTAGCACAATGATGGATGCCTCTATATGGCTAGACAGAAACAACAGCTGCTTGATATGCATACTACCTTCTGAGTGCCAATCTTTTTTTTTTTTTTTTTTTTTTTTTTGAGTAACCTTATCGTTTGCATTTTAGTTTTGATGGGCTCTTTTCTCGTAAGATCTAGCAAGAAAGAGAAAACACCTGAAATTGACCATCTCATGTTCTTTAAGATGGGTGGCTTTCAATGTTCTAGAAAGTTCAGCTTAAATTATGTTGACACTTTCCCTCTCTACCATAAGGAAGGAATCAGAAAACCATTTTTATAAAATAAATTGAAATATTTGAAAATATCAGAACGGCATGTGCCCCATGCAACTAGAGTGTCAGTGAAGTGATTCTCCCAAAAGCATTGAAAAATCACTAGGAGGAGCCCAGGAGTCTTACAAAATGCTAGGGCATTCCTACTAGGGGTTCAGAGGATTTTTTACTCTGCAGGGAGTTGGGGAGATGACAAAGTAATCACTTTCTGCTTGCTCAAGTTTGCCTGCAGTTTTCAATTGGATGTAGTGCCTTCCGTTTCCCACCCTACAGTTTTGCAAAGCTGCAACACTTTACTTCAGAGAAGAGCTACAAATCTACATCCAAATGGTGAGTTTAATGAGTAGCAATGAAATTAGTAGTAGTCTTTGGTATAGACAAATAGCAACCAGTAAGCTCTTTGGGACAAGAAAAAAGAGACTAATTGTGACCATTTGATAACTAGTTAATAATAGTAACTAAAACTTATTGAGCACTCCCTATGGTAGTTGCAATACTAAGGGATTTGCCTACATAATTTGATTTAGCCTTCACATCAATGCTATGACATAATCACAATTACTATTTCCACTTTCCAGAGCAGAAAGCTTGGAATGACCAGGTCATTTGCCCAAGCTGACACAAGCTGTGGGTGGTGAAGCTGGCATTTGAATCTAGGAACTCTCTCTTCACAAGTGGCACCTTTAATCATTATGTTATACTCGACTAAAAAGATAAGACAATCTAAATGTAAAGATTATAACAAATAAGCGAGATTCAGAATGTGAGAAGAAAACAAAATACATTGCTCCTTTAAAACAGCTGTGTAGACAATTTCTTCCCTGGGCGTTGAATAAAATCTTGAGCATGTTTCATAGCTTCTCCAATGGCTATATTATTATTTTTAACTAATAAAAATACCCTCATACTTTTCAGAATTTAAAATTGCTAGTCCATGATGGTAATCAGGACTCCAAGCTTCATTTGAGGTTAAAGCTCCTATTTCAACATACGATAAGAAGATGCCTTTGACTCCTCCAGTTTGGGAGTGGCTTGGCTGGGGGTAGGAGTGAAAGGAGGAAGAGACGTTCGGGGCAGTAGAGATTTAACATGCTAGTACTGTCATACCATCATGATCGCACTTTGTTGATTTCAGGACCTGGTGGTTGTCCAAAGCTGACTCATTATCTCACGAGGAGTTTTTATGGATTTCTCAAAGATTTTCCTGCTGGCAACCTCCAGCCACATTTCCTGAGGTTAAGGTAATGCTTCTCTGCTAGGTGTCTGCTTATAATTCCTCCCAGACCATGGGCGTCCAGTGGTCTGTCGACTCTGCTGGGGTCTTGTCTTCCCTCTAGACAGCTCTTTTTGTGTGTGATCCAAGCTGAATCCCAGTTTGAGCCCTACAATTAATTCCTGGGAAACATGGAATGAGTGCAGCTGTTGACCAATGAGGCCACTACAATATCTTACATTTGAACTTTTCTTTAAATAAATATGGCATCAGTCTATGTATTTCATAGACTGCCGATTTCTTTGAGTAGTTTTCTTCATCTCCACCTACTTGGCTTGAGGTAAGGGATAAGTTCCCTTTGCTCTCCTCTCTCAGGGCGGTGAGGTGTATATGTTAAGTCAGAATTGGTGGTGATTTCCATACCATTCCAATAGCTTTCTCCAGAGAAATTAGAAGTCTCAAAAAACAGTAGTTCTGTTTTTTTGGCTCTCTAACCTTTTAAATATCCTTGAGACAGTTCTTATGCTAGTGGTTGCCAAAGTAAGTTTCCAGAATACTTCTTTTGCAAGTCCTGCATATATGGCCTGGCTTCTCATTTTAGATTGTGGAGGTTATTTGGCACCAATCATTTTGTTCTCAGCCTTTGGGGGGTTTCAGCTGAAACAGAGAAAGGAAAGAACAATTTTAACATCCTATTATAAATGTTTTTCCGTATTGGTTGAATGGTTCTTATAGGAAATAGAAAGTTTAAAAATGAATCGTTGTCCTATACTTTCCAAATATCTAGCTATTTCTATTTTTATGATGAAATTTTCTTCAGGCAGAATAAGAAGTTGAAATGCAACAGCTCAGACACTAAATCCTCAGGCCCACTCAGTTCCTAACCTGAAATTGTCCTTCCATATTTGAAATGAGCTTATCCTTTACCATTTTCATTCCAAATCTAGGAGCTTCTGAACCGTCAATTAAGCCTAGCCAACTTAATTATCTTAGCTAAGTGTTTCTTTCTCATTCAGCTTATAGTTCATTTATCCTTTCCTGGGATATGAGTCATTATGATACAGCTATATAACCAATATACTTGCTTGTCTGGAAGTCATTTTAATGTCTCTGAAAGATTGAATTATCACAGTTTGTCTGACTTCCATATAAACAGAAAGAAAAACTGAATTCAAGTTCAATAAAACAATCTCTTTCTTGGTCTGCATCCTCTTTGACTACCTTATCTGTATTGCACATTAGTGCTCTACACACATCTTGTTCTGTTGGGCTGCCTCCCTCTGACTCTTCCAGGATTGCAGTGTGTTTTTGGAAATGTAATCTTCTTCTAACTTCTGTGGGTGGTCCTCTTCCTACATCTTGAACTTTCCTCCTATTCTCTTCTGTGGATCCTTATCCTAGTGACTGTCCTCGACCATTTTCTTCCTTCTTTTCACTTAGCAATTGCATCCACACCCTGGTGTAATGGCCACCCAAATACAATTAATTCCCCTAGTGTTATCTTTGCTTTCTTCTGTTCCCTTGCACCTACTTGTGTATTTACCTTTATTGTGGCCCCTATCATATCCAAGCATAATCACTTGCCTGTAAGACTGTCTTTGCCAATTAATAAATCATTGACACTGGAGATCTGGCTTCTTATTCACCTACTCAGTACTAGACATATGATAGGTGCTCATAAAAGTTAAAATAAATAAAAGAAAAGTTTTAATCTTTGCTTGCTGGGTAACATCTGTATATCTAGTTAGTCTTTTAAATTAAACATGGATAAAACAAATAGCATCATCATTTACTACGTTTCCTTCTGATTTCCCAATTTTGGTACCATAAGAGTCACCTTTGATTCTACTGTTGGTCTTGTCTATCAAATCTAGGCAATCATCAAGTCCTGTCTATTCCACTTGGGCAGTATGTTTGCATTTGATTCATTATTCATTTCCAGTTTCCAAATCTTAATTGCCATTGGTTTCGACACTTGTATTAACTTTCTAAATACTCAGTTGTGCCACAGGGAAAGTATAGGTTGTGAAATCAGGCAGATCAATGTTCAAATTTTGGGAAGGCTGTTAGATGAGAAACAATTTACTTAAACTTTTAAACCTTAGTTTCGCTACATAAGTTTGCGCTGTAATCATTGATTAAATCCTCCATGAGATATTAACTTTCAAGGTAAGGAATAATGTCTTATTTGACTCTTTATTCTTATAAATCAACCATAGTTCCTGGCATATAGCTGCTACTCACTGGTGCTATTTGTTGAATAAATGAATAAATGGGTGTGATAAGATCTACTTCACAATGCTAAAGTTAAAGAAATAAATTAAATGTAATGGGCTGGGCGTGATGGCTTATGCCTGTAATCCCAACTCTTTCAGAGGCTGAGGTGAGTGGATTGCTTGAGTTCAAGAGTTTGAGACCAGCCTGGGAAACACAGCAAAACTCTGTCTCTACTAAAAGCACAACAAATTAGCCAGGTGTGGTGGTGTGTGCCTGCAGTCCCAGCTACTTGGGAGGCTGAGGTGGGAGAATCACCTGAGCCCAGGAGGCAGAAGCTGCAGTGAGCTGAGATCACACTACTGTACTCCAGCCTGGGCAACTGGAGTGAGATCCTGTCTCAAAAAATAAACAAACTTAATAAAACATGTCCAGGAAGCATAAAAAGATGTGTGGAGGGGCCCATATACAGGATAACCAAGACCCCTAACTGACAGCACTGGATGAGTTATCAATTAGCACCCAGCACCAACTGCCAAGCATATGAGTGACACCATTTTTGGACTTCCCATTTATCCTGGCACTTAAACCAGCATCATTGGAAACAAAAGAACCATGTAGTCAATTCATGGAAACTTGAGACATGAAAAATTTTTATTGTTATAAGCAACTAAGTTTTGGGGCAACATAGAGATGTAGGAGAGCCATAGCTAAACCTAAAATGCATGGTACTGTCTTTGAGCTTGGACTGTGAGTGCAGACATAGAGAACAGCAGGAAGACTTAGCGGAGGCTGAAAATGTAATGCGGTAATTAGCCCTGGAGGCTGGAGGAAGGGCACCCAGTCTCATATAGTGATGGAAGATTTGACAACACTGTCATCTAAAGTAACATAGAAAACAGAAAATACAAATAATGAACTTAAGGATTTGGCAAAAGTGATTTCCAGGCAGGATGTTGAGAGTGTCAATTAGCTTCTTTTAACTGCTTGATAATAAAGTGATGAAAAAGAGAGAGGACCTAAAAAAACAATTTGGATTTCAAGCAGAGTTTAGAGAAGAATTTTCCAGACTAAAAGTTTCAAAGTTGGAAAACAAAACTGTTTCTTGGTCCAAGCCTCTCCAGATGGCAATAAGTTGGCAAAGTATAGGAAATGGCTTTGGGAAAAGATCAAGCCCAGGATGATGCTGATATAATGTGGTCTCAGATCAGGATCAAGTTAAGGACGTATTCGTAAGACTCTTTGTTAGGACCTCATAAATATTAAAGCCTTTGCTTCCTAGGCTTCTCAGCTAGATTAAAAAAGAAAAAAAAAAAAGGCTTTTAGGCCAGATGCAGTGGCTCATGTCTATAGTCTCAGCACTTTGGGAGGCAGAGGGGTGAGGGTCACTTGAGGTCAGAAGTTCAAGACCAGCCTGGGAAACATAGCAAGACCATGTCTCTACAAAAAAAAAAAAAAAAAAAAAAAAAAAAAAAAAAAAAAAAAAACTTAAAATTATCTGGATATGGTGGCACATGCCTGTGGTCTTAACTTTTTGGGAATCTGAGGCAGGAAGACTGCTTGAGCTCAGGAGTTGAAGGCTGCAGTGAGCAATGATTGCCTCACTTAATTTCAGGCTGGGTGACAAAGCAAGACTCTGTCTTAAAAAACAAAAACAAAAACAAAAAAAACTTTTAAACATCTTGAGGTCATGCTGTTTCAGGTGAAAAAAAGTAGAAAAAAAGTACTTGTAAAACTTTCAAGGGCAGCATCTCACAGCACCCCAGTCCTCACCTCAAGGTTGAAAGGTGCCTGTCTTTAAGAGTGTGACCTTAACCCCAGCGTGTGTGGATGCTAATTCCAATAAGTGTGTGTGGCTTATGTACAATGATGCTAATTCCAATAAGTGTAAGAGGAAACCTGCAAAGTTCCTAAGAAAAATGTCAGAGGAGGTACTACTAGCTTAGACTAAAAAGGACTGAGAGTTCAAAAGGAATCAAGATTTCTGGACTCCTAACATTCTATGCTCACGAAGCGGGATGAGAAACTTTCCCAACTACAAACATTGCCCACTTCATACGGAAAAGAAAGAATGACTCACTGGCCTAAAATCCTAAAAGCAGAACAAAAAACTAAGGAGAATTATTCATAGGGACCAGCAGTGGGCCCCAATCAATGTAAATTTTTTGAAACTGGCACACAGATTAGCGACATCTGTCTGGCTGGATATCAAAATTTGTATAAACAGTTGTCCTAAATATAATTGTTCCCCCCTTTTTGATTGGGAATGTCTATTATGGGGAGACATCTCCCCATTGTTTGTTGGGCATAGGGATGAAGTAGTAGATAGCTCATAGTTCTTTGTACCCAAGAGGATTCATTCTGAACCTGATCTAATTTAGATTAAAAAAAAAAAAAGTCCTGGACCTTCAGTCTGACTGAGCCTAATGTTAAAATGGGATGAGATTTTGGGGAGATAGAGTAAGAATATTTTTCATGTGGCAGGAATATGAATTCTTATGTCCAAAAGATAAATAGTGGTAGATTGTTTTTACAAAGATGATTCAAATAATATCTGCCATCTCATCTACTTATTTGTGATATGACCTTCCCACTCTCCTATCAAGACATGAAGTCTATTTTCTCTCCCCTTAAATTTGCAATGCTCCAATGACCTGCTTTGAACAAAAGAATGGGGGCAGATATTGTGCTGTGTAACTTCAGAGGCTTGTTGTTAAAAGATCTGTAACTTCCACCTTTGGCACTTGGAACAGTCTTTTTTAGATCCTCACTACCGTGCTCACTACCATGCTGCGAGGAAGCCCAAGCAGTTCAACAGGGAGACCCAAGTAGATAAAAACTGAGGCCCTTGGCTGAGCTCCCAGTCAGGGTACCAACTGCTAAAAATATAAGAGCATTTTGGAACATCCAGTCTTCCCAGCACCTCAGCTGATACCAAGTGAATCAGAAATACCCAAAAAACCTTCAGAAATACTAAGTTGCTATTGTCTTAAGCCACTATCTCTTGGGGATGGTTTGTTACACAGTAATAGATAACAGACAAAGGTAAGTCTATTTGGAGACAGACTCCAAATATCCTAGGTCACTACTCAGGAGCCAGTGAAAAGGTCAGAGCAGTGAGGTTATAGTTGTCTATGACTTCACATAGTTGGCCCTATGTAGTTGATTATGAATCAGCAGTAGTATTTATTTGTTGGTGGTGACTAGATCTTTCTTGGAATCACCAGCATTTGAAATAGTATTCAGTCTAGTCAAGGTTTAAGTGCAAGCAAGTGCAATTTGTGTACTCAGAGATTCTGAGGTCTATGTTCTTACTTTTATAAGTTCAGAAACAAGGAATATTATGCTCAACATATTATTTGATCTAGTCTCAATTATTTTTGTTAGGCTTTTTCTACTTTTCTCCTATATGAGTTTCCAGTTGGTCAAAACAAACTACTCATTTTCTCAAAGTATCCTTTCCTTTTTGGATTCCATTTCTTTGCTTCAGTCTTTCACTCAATCGTTTATGTGGAAGTACTCTGTAAATTAAAAGGAGCTATAAACTTTTATTACTTTGCATTGGATTTTAGTTGTGGACATATTTTCTCTATAAAATTATAAGCTACTTAAAAGTGAATGTCAATTTTATTTTTGTTTCATCTTCCATGCTAAAATAGCTTTAAGCATAGTAATCAAAAGCATTCTCTCTCTCTCTCTCTTTCTCTCTCTCTCTCTCTCTTTCTCATCCATTATATCTTTTGTCAGTTCCAGGGAAACCTAAATATTTCTCCCTATAAAATCCAAACTCTTTGGCATGATGAATGAGACCCTTCATCATTGGCCTCCTGCACTCTTTTCAGTCTCATTTCTGGCCTTTTAACCACTCTCACTAGGGATTTGCAATGATAAAAGAAACTGTAAAGTGAAGCTATGAAAAAAGAGCATGTTCAGGCCGAGTGCAGTGGCTGACGCCTGTAATCCCAGCACTTTGGGAGGCCAAGGTGGATGGATCACCTGAGGTCAGGAGTTCGAGACCAGCCAGACCAACAGGGTGAAACCTTTTCTCTACTAAAAATACAAAAATTAGCTGTGAGTGGTGGCGGGCACCTGTAATCCCAGCTACTCGGGAGGCTGAGACAGGAGAATTGCTTGAACCTGGGAGGCAGATGTTGCAGTGAGCCAGGATCACGCCACTGCACTCAAGCCTGGGTGATGGAGCAAGACTCTATCAAAAGAAAAAAAAAAGGCATATTCAAAAGATTTGGGGCAGCCATGAAAAATGCATCACTACTATATAGAACCTGTGACAGAGCCAGATATTGATTTCTCAAGATTCATTCTCCCCTCCTTTAATAGTCGAATCTCTGAATATTAACTGGGCATATGACCAATCAAAATATGGACTACATTTCCCACACTTCTTTGAAGCTCGATGTGACAATGTAACTAATTTCTATCCAATGACATATAAGTACATACAGCTTAAGAAATGCTTAAAAGTGGGACTGAGTACTTCTGCAGATTTTTAAGCAAGGAATGCTTAGAAGTGGGACTAAGTACGACTGACTTTTCTCTCTTCTGCTGCTTCATTGTGGACAACATGAAGCCCAAGAAGCCATCTTGGACCATAGGATGAAAGCTACAGGTCAAGGATGATAGAACAGTGAAATATAAGAAGCCTGGGTTTCTGATGATCATGGAGTGACTACATAAGCTCCGAAATGCCTATGTCTAGAATTAATTTTGATCTGAGAGCAGTACATTTAAACCAAGTAACAATGGTTCAAAATGCCATTGTTATTTGGGCATTTCTAGCACTCACAGCTAAAACTACTCTTTCCTAATACCGTGTCTCAATTGTGGATACAATGTTGAATGAGCGATCCTCCAAGTACTGGTACTCCTATGGGAACTCAGGTGGGAACAAGACTCTTATTTCAGTTGAAGTCTTTAGTTTTCCATGTCTGGATCAAACCAATTCATGCAAGGAGAGAAAAAATATCACTTTCAAAAATAAGATTTGCATTTACTTTCAGTTTTTATTTTGCTTTCCATTTTATCTAGCTGAACCTGCCTTTGTATGACTTTTTGACAAGGACCTGACACAGTTTCAGAGAAAAAGAGAGAAAGAGATGTGGTTCCTTCCATGAAAGGATAGCAAGGTGCTGATTCCAAGCACTGTCCTTACCCATTTTTCCCTTTCCCTAGATCTTTTCATCCACTTTGTTTCCTAGGTTCTTACACAGAGATGATGAATGGAAAATATTGAGGCAGTTTAATTGCTACCATGTGGTCAGTATTTCCAAGAATGCCTTATCTGGCACATTTAGCTCCACTCTGGTTCTAAGGCAGCCATGGCTGAGTTCCTTGATGCCAATAACATATACTGAGGGCTCCATAATAAGTAGCACATGAAGCATAGGAGATGAGAAAATCCTGTCATGCAAATACATGAACACCCATGCTCCAATTAGTGGGTGGGGATGGGGATGTCTCTTTATATAATTTCGGATTTTGGGGAGGAGGAGGGATATCAAGAGAAAGTTGTGAGTAGCAAAAACAACAGATGTACTTTGCCATTTCAAGAAAAATAATATCTATTCAGACAGTTGAAAGATTAAATAATTAATTGCCTTTATTAATTAGAATTGTACATTGGCATATTTTCAGGAGCCAAATTCTCTGTAAATTTTTTATTTTCATTATGACTGTGTTCAGCTGTGCTCACCATACTCTTCATGACTTAAATGTGCTCCTTGTTCTTCTCTATTAGAACATGTCCTTTGCTTCCCTTGAGATTTGATTAAAGACTTGCCTTTTACAATAAAAGAGGTTCAAAATCAACCAAGCATCCCAAAATTGGGGTAACTGGTGGTTATACTTGATGTGTTTAAGAGATTGAAGAGAAGATCAAGATGGTGGTTACCATGAGCGGAGAGAGAGCTGTTTTTGAAGCATGGAATTCTAGACTCACATCATTGCTGCTCAGAATGGCACCACACAGGCTCCGTACTTTGTAAATTCTTTGTTCAGATATGTGATTGACTTCGTTGTAAATATAAGTGACTGATCCATCAGAAATGACTTGGGGCTGCCTTGGATATTTTGAGAGAAAAGCCAAGCAACACTATTTTATGTCTGTTCTGTGGTGGAATAGCCACTGGGTGTGCAATCATAATTAAGACATGGCCTTTGCCTTGGAAGATTCATATTCTGGTGGGAAATATAGATATTATATTATTTAGGAAACTTGACTTGTAAAAAAGGAAACAATATCATAGTGAAAAATTAAAGGAAAGATGCATTTTAAAATTTCACGTATGCCAAACTACCTAGCAATAACACTTCTGGGTATTTATCCTAGTGAAACCAAAGTTATGTTTATACAAAATCATTCATGTGGACATTTATAGAAGCTTTATTTATAATGGCTAGAAAGCTATAAGCAATCCTAATGTTCTTCAGTGAGCAAATGAATCAACAGACTGTGGAGCAGTCATATGATGGAACACCATACAGCAATGAAAAGGAACAGGCTGTTGATACATGCGACTACTTGGATGGATATAAGGGGAATTAAGCTAAGTGAAAAGAGCTAATCTCAAAAGGCTACATGCTTCATGGTTCTGTTCATATAACAGTATTAAATGGCATAATTTTAGACATAAAGAACAAATCAGTGGTTACCAGTGTTAGGGTTGCAGGAAGGATCTGGCTATTAAGGGGTAATATGAGGGAGTTTTTTTGTGGTATTGAAACAGTTATGTGTCCTGATTGTGGTCATGGCTGCATGAATCTATACATCTGTATGTGATATAAAGTGTCATAGTACTAAAAGCAAACAAACAAAAGACAAGTGCATGTAAAAGTTGCATAAAGTCTCTGGTTAATAGTATTGTACCAACGCCAATTCCCTGATTTTGATGACATATCAGGAGAGAGTTTAGCTTGGTGAGTATACAGAGAAAGTGTTCTATTTCTGCAACTTCTTGTGAATTTTAAATCATTTCAAAACAAAGAGTTTTCAAATTTAAAAAATCGACATATACTTTTTAAGACTAGGAGGCAGAAATTTAGCCAACTCTCTCAGAATTTTGGAAGTCATTTAGAGGAATACTCTTTTTCTTATTGCTGTTTCTCGTGATCATGCCTACTTCATTTACATATCTTCAAAATGACTTATCAAAAATAAGTCATTCTAACAAAAATACACATGCACCTTTATGCTCATCACAGCACTATTCACAATAGCAAAGATATCGAATCAACCTAGAGGCTTATTAATGGTAGACTGGATAAAGAAACTGTGGACACACCATGAAATACTGTGCATCCACATAAAAAGAATAAAATCATGTCCTATGAAGCAACATGGTTGCAGTTGGGGGCCATTATACTAATCAATTTACTGCAGGAACTTAAAAACCAAATATCGCATGCTCTCACTATAAATTGAATACTCATGGACATAAAGATAGGAACAATAGAAACTAGGGACTACTAGAAGGGGGAGGGAGGAAGGAGGCCAAGGGTTGAAAAACTAACTGTTGGATACTATGCTCACTACCTGAGTGACAAGATCGATTGTATCCCAAACCTCAGCATCTCACAATACACCCAGGTAACAAACCTGCACATGTACCCCCCAAACATAAAATAAAGTTGAACAAAAAAGTTTTTCTTTTCACTTTTACCTTTCATATATCAGAAAAAGGGAATTTTTACAATTTCTTAGTTTTAAACCCCCTTCATGTATGAACCCAGACCAAGATAAAACTGGAATTTCATGGTCCCAGCTCAAAATTTTATGAGAAGTGACTGCCATAAATTGGCACAGCCTGGGCTTCCCACCCATTCCTGTTACAGGCAGTTATTGCCAGAGCAATTGAATCACATGGTACCAATGAGGCACATTTTCCAAGGAAGGGAGAATGGTTTGAAGCTAGGTAAACACACCAAAAAGTGATACTACAAATATGCAACCACATCAGTTGCATTAGATCTTGGAAAATACAACTTATATGAAGATGATGTTGTGAAGTAAAAACAACAGATCACCTGACTGTTTGACTAACTTCTGACATTGCATTTTTCTTGGTATTCTTTTGTTGGTATTCTGAATGTGACATATACCAACCCCTTCCAGTTAATCTGGGGATCATGTTGCTTTGTTTATGGCAGATGCTCTGTGGATGCTTATACAAGGATTCTGTAAATATCTGTCATTCAGGAGAGGATGGGTTATATTTTCACTGCAAGCAATCCTTCAATCTTGATGATTTGTAACAAAAACTGCTTATTTCTTGCCCAGATCATATTGATCTCAATCTCAGATTGGCGGTGCAGAGGTGGAGTTTGGACTCTGCTCCATGTCATTGTCATAGAAGACCCAGGCAAACTGAACCTCCACCTTTGGGAACTTTGCTGGTCCACATGGAAAGAGAAAGGAGAACATGAAATACTGTGTACTGGCTCTTTAAGGCTTCCTTCCAGAAATGACACACATCATTTCCATTCACAGTTTATTTGACCAAAGCAAATAACTTGCTTATACCATCCTGTCCCTTAAGGGACAGGAAGAGTGCTAGAAGGAAGAGAATGGGAAAAATTGTAGAAGAGCACTGACAGTCTATTTCACTGCAGAAGCATGGTTTGTTCATGAATCCCATGGAATGGTTGATTTCTACATCTCTGATTGATACACATAATTTCACAGTGCCTGGCCACTTTCCATGTCTTCCTCAGCAGTTTCACTTGGGAGTTTCTAAGCTCTCTAACAAAGGGCAGGAATCTTCACTGCCCTAACATGGCTCATTTTTTCTTCTGTTTTCTCTACATAAACTGATACGGATAGGGCTTGAGTTGCTTACATGAGATTTTATCATCAATAGTAAAAATAGACTTTTATCTTACATTTGCAAGTTACCTGGCAATAATCACTTTCTTTTTCTTTGATTCACAGACACTTTTTGCTTTCCAAGTTACAAAAGAGTAAAGTGATGGATTCAATAACCTCAAAAGGCTGTCTCCTCTCCCTGCTACATGGATGAAATCTCTTTTAAGTGCAGGCCTCTGCCCTGGGCAGGGAAGCAAGTGCAAATATGGACAATATACAGCTCAGTGAGTAAGACACAGATATGGAAACAGATTGTAACAATACAGGGTAGTGAGGAGCTGTAAGGAAAATAACAACACATGGACTTCAGATAACAAACACTTTTTAGGGGCTGTGCACGGTGGCTCGCACCTGTAGTCCCAGCACTTTGGGAGGCCAAGGCGGGCGGATCACCTGAGGTCAGGAGTTCAGGACCAGCCTGGCCAACATGGTGAAACCCCGTCTCTACTAAAAATGCAAAAATTAGCCAGGTACAGTGGTGTGCACCTGTAATCCCAGCTACTCGGAAGGTGGAGGCGGGAGAATTACTTGAACCCAGGAGGTTTTTGTTTCATGGGGGTTGCAGTGAGCAGAGATTGTGCCATTGCACTCCAGCCTGGGCAAAAGAGTGAGGCTCCATCTCAAAACAAAGAAAAAAACAAACAAAAAAAACAAAGATTTTTTAGGGAAGGATCTTTGTGACCAGTGAAAAACCTTACAGGAAAAACAAAAACAAAAAATAAACAAGCAGAAAAAAGCATTTGAAATTGAGCTTAAGGAATCAATACAATTTGTACATAGAGAGAAGAAAAAGAGCCTCCTAGTGGTAACCCTGTGTGGTAAACAAGGGAAACTCAAAAAATTTTGTTGAATGAAAGGTGGCCACTATATCAACCACAGCATAAAACACCCAGATTCTGGATGAAGGAGTTGAAAAGCCACAAGAAGAGGAGGTTGAGGAAGAGGGATGTAGGGCACAATGAACAAGTTAATTTCTTTTTCTTCAACTTTTTAAAGTTCAGGGGTACATATGCAGGATGTATAGGTTTGTGTATGTCATGGTGGTTTGCTGCATAGATCATCCCATCTCCTAGGTATTAAGCCCAGCATCCATTAACTATGCTTCCTGATGTTCCCGCTACCCACCTCCAACAGGCCTCATTGTGTGTTGTTCCCCACAATGTGTCCATGAGTTCTCATCATTCAGCTCCCACTTATATGTGAGAACATGTGGCATTTGGTTTTCTCTTCCTGCACTAGTTTGCTAAGAATAATGGCTTCCAACTCCATCCATGTCCCAACAAAGGACATGATCTCATTCCTTTTTATGGCAGCATAGTATTCCATGGTGTTTATGTACCATCTTTTCTTTATCCAATCTATCATTGATGGGCATTTTGGCTGATTCCACGTCTTTGTTATTGTGAATAGTGCTGCAATGAACATACATGTGCATGTATCTTTATAACAGAATGACTTATATTCCTTTGGGTATATATTCAGTAATGGGATTGCTAGGTGAAATGGTATTTCTACCTGTAGATCTTTGAGGATTCACCAAACTCTCTTCCACAATAGTTGAACTAATTTACACAGTGTAAAAAGTATTCCTTTTTCTCTGTAACCTTGCCAGCATCTGCTGTTTTTGACTTTTTAATAATCACCATTCTGACTGGTGTGAGATGGTATCTCACTGCAGTTTTGATTGGCACTTCTCTTGATCAATAACGTTGAGCTTTTTTTTTCATTTGTTTGTTGGCTACATGTATGTCTTCTTTTGAGAAGTGTCTGTTCATGTTCTTTGCCTAGTTTTTAATAGGGTTGTTTTCTTTTTTTTCGTGTAAATTTGTTTAACTTCCTTGTAGACTCTGGATATTAGACCTTGGTCAGATGAATGGGTTGCAAAAATTTTCTCCCATTCTGTAAGTTGTCTGTTTGCTCTGATAATAGTTTCTTTTGCTGTGCAGAAGCTCTTTAGTTTAATTAGATCCCATTTGTCAAGTTTTGCCTTTGTTGCAACTGCTTTTGAAGTTCATCATGAAATCTTTGCCCATGCCTATGTCCTGAATGGTATTGCCTAGATTTTCTTCTAGGGTTTTTCATAGTTGGGGGTTTTCAATTTAAGTCTTTAATCCATCTTGAGTTAATATTTTTTATATGGTATAAGGAAGCAGTCCAGTTTCAATTTTCCACATATAGCTAGCTAGTTCTCCCAGCACCATTTATTAAATAGGTAATCTTTTCCCCATTGCTTGTTTTTGTTGGGTTTGTCAAAGATCAGATGGTTGTAGTTGTGAAGTCTTATATCTGAGTTATGCTGTTGCATTGGTCTATGTGTCTTTTCTTGTACCAGTACCATGCTGCTTTGGTTACTGTAGCCTTGTAGTATAGTTTGAAGTCAGGTAGCATGGTGCCTCCAGCCTTGTTCTTTTTGCTTAGGATTGTCTTGGCTATTCAGGCTCTTTTTTGGTTTCATGTGAATTAATTTTTTTTTTTCTTATTCTGTGAATACTGTCAATGGTAGTTTAATGGGAAGAGCATTGAATCTATAAATTACTTTGGGAAGTTTGGTTATTTTTATAATATTGATTCTTCATATTCATGAGCATGAAATGTTTTTCTATTTGTGTCCTCTCTGATTTATTTGAACAGTGGTTTTTAGTTCTCCTTGAAGAGGTCCTTTACTTCACTTGTCAGCTGTATTCCTAGGTATTTTATTCTTTTTGTAGCAATTATGAATGGGAGTTCATTCATGATTTGGCTTTTTGCTCGCCTGATATGATATTGGTAGATAGGAATGCTAGTAATTTTTGCACATTGATTTTATATACTGAGATTTTGCTGAAGTTGCTTATCAGCTTAAGAAGCTTTTGGGCTGAGAGGATTGGGTTTTCTAGATACAGAATTATGTCATTTGCAAACAAAGATAATTTGATTTCCTCTCTTCCTATTTGAATAGACTTTACTTCTTTTTCTTGCCTGATTTCCCTGGCCAAAACTTCCAATACTATGTTGAATAGGAGTGGTGAAGGAGGCCATCCTTGTCTTGTGATGGTTTTCAAGGAGAATGCTTCCAGCGTTTGCCCATTCAGTATGATATTGACTGTGGGTTTGTCATAAATGGCTCGTATTAATTTGAAGTATGTTCCTTCAATATCTATAGTTTATTGATAGTTTTTAACATAAAGCGATGTTGAATTTTATCCTTTTCTCTATCTTTTGAAATAATTATGTCATTTTTGTCTTTAGTTCTGTTTATGTGATGAATCACATTTACTGATTTGCATATATCAAACCAACCTTGCATCCTGGGAATGAAGCCAACTTGATCATGGTGGATAAGCTTTTTGATATGCTGCTGGATTCGGTTTGCCAATATTTTACGGATAATTTTTGCATCAATGTTTATCAAAGATATTGGTGTGAAGTTTTTTGTTGTTGCTGTATCTCTGCCAGGTTGTGGTATCAAGATGATGCTGACCTCATAGAATGAATTAGGGAGGAGTCCCTCCTTTTCAATTTTTTGGAACAGTTTCAGTAGAAATGGTACCAGTTCTTCTTTGTACCTCTGGTAGAATTCTGATGTGAATAATCCGGTCCTGGACTTTTTTTTTTGGTTGGTAGGCTATTTATTATATTACTGCCTCAATTTCAGAACTCATTATTGGTCGATTCAAGGATTCCATTTCTTCCTGATTTAGTTTTGGGAGCATGTATGTGTCCAGGCATTTATCAATTTCTTCTAGAATTTCTAGTTTATGTGCATAGCGGTATTTATCATATTCTCTAATGGTTGTTTGTACTTCTGTGGGGTCAGTGGTTGTATCCCCCTTGTCATTTCTGATTGTGTTTATTTGATTCCTCTCTCTTTTCTTATTAGTCTAGCTAATGGTCTATTTTATTAATTTTTTCAAAAAACCAGATCTTGGATTCATTGACTTTTTGAGGGTTTTTCACATTTCTATCTCCTTCAGTTCAGCTCTGACCTTGGTCATTTCTTGTATTCTGCTAGCTTTGGGGTGTGTTTGCTGTTGGTTCTCTAGTTCTTGTAGTTGTGATGTTACATTGTTAACTTGAGACCTTTCTAGCTTTTTGATGTGGGCATTTAGTGCTATAGATTTCCCTCTTAATACTGCTTTAGCTGCATCCCAGAGATTCTAGTATGTTGTCTCTGTGTTCTCATTAGTTTCAAACACCATCTTGATTTTTGCCTTAATTTCATTATTTACCCAAGAGTCATTCAGGAGTAAGTTGTTCAATTTCCATGTAGTTGTGTGGTTTTGAGTGAATTTCTTAGTCTTCAGTTATAACTTCATTGTGCTGTGGTCTGAGAGGCTGTTATGATTTCACTTCTTTTGCATTTGCTGGGGAGTGTTGTACTTCTAATTATGTGATCAATTTTAGAGTAAGTGTCATGTGGCAATGAGAAGATGGTATATTCTGTTGTTTTTGGGTGGAGAGTTCTGTAGATATGTATCAGGTCCACTTCATCCAGAACTGAGTTCAGGTCCTGAATATCTTTATTCATTTTCTATCTCAATGATCTATCTAATATTGCCAGTGGGATGTTAAAGTCTCCCATTATTATTGTGTGGGAATCTAAGTTTCATTGTAGGTCTCTAAGAAGTTGCTTTATGAATCTGGGCACTCCTGTATTGGGTGCTTATATATTTAGGATGGTTAGCTTTTTTTAATTGAATTGAACCCTCTACCATTATGGAATGCCATTCTTTGTCATTTTTTTATCTTTGTTGATTTAAAGTCTGTTTTGTCAGAAACTAGGATTGCAACCCCTGCTTTATTCTGTTTTCCATTTTTTTGGTAAATTTTCGTTCGTTGCTTTATTTTGAGCCTATGTGTGTCTTTGCACATAAGATGAGTCTCTTGAAGGCAGCATAGCAATGGGTCTTGGCTCTTCATCTATCTGTGTCTTTTAATTGGGGCATGTAGGCCATTTACATTTAAGATTAGTATTGTTATATATGAATTTAATCCTGACATCATGATGCTAGCTGATTATATTGCAGACTTGTTTATGTGGTTGCTTCATAGTGTCACTGGTCTGTGAATTTCAGTGTGTTTTTACTGAACTGGAGGCTAGTGATGGTTTTTCCTTTCCATACTTAGTGGTTCCTTCAGGAGTTTTGCAAGGCAGTCCTGATGGTGGGGAATTCCCCCAACATTTGCTTGTCTGAAAAGGATCTTATTTCTCTTTCATTTATGAAGCTTAGTGTGGCTAGATACAAAATTCTGGGATGGAAATTCTTTTCTGTAAGAATGCTGAATATTGGCCCCCAGTCTCTTCTGGCTTGTAAGGTTTCTGCTGAGAAGTCTGCTGTTAGTCTGATGGGCTTCCCTTTCTAGGTGACCCGGCCTTTCTCTCTGGCTGTCCTTAACATTTTATCTTTCATTTCAACCTTGGAGAATCTGATGATTATTTGTCTAGGGTTAGATCTCTTTATAAAATATCTTACTGGAGTTCTCTGCATTTCATCAATTTGAATGTCTTGCTAGGTTGGGAAAATTATCCTGGATGATATCCTGAAGTATGTTTTCCAATTTGATTCCATTCTCCCTGTCTCTTTCAGGTAACTCAACAAATTGTAGGCTCAGTCTCTTTACAAAATCCCATATTTCTTAGAGGGTTTGTTTGTTTCTTTTCATTCTTTTTTTCTCTATTATTGTCTGCCTGTCTACTTCAGAAAGATCACCTTCAAGCTCTGAGATTTTTCCTCTGCTTGGTCTATTCTGTTGCTGATACTTGTGATTGCATTGGGAAATTCTCATATGGTGTTTTTCAGCTCTATCGGGTCACTTATTTTCCTCTTTAAACTGGCTATTCTGGCTATCAGCTCCTGTATTGTTTTATCATGATTCTTAGCTTCTTTACATTGGGTTACAGCATGCTCCTTTAGCTCAGTGAGGTTCATTATTACTCACCTTCTGAAGCCTACTTCTGCCAATTCAGCCATCTCAACCTCAGCCTAGTTCTGTATCCTTGCTGAAAAGGTGTTACAGTTATTTGGAGAAGAGGCATTCCGTCTTTTTTATGTTTTCAACATTTTTGCATTGATTTTTGACATCTTTGTGGGCTTATCTACTTTTGATCTTTGAGATTACTGACCTTTGAATGAGGGTTTTGTGGGGTCTTTTTGTAGATACTCTGTTGTTGTTTTCTGTTTGTTTTTCTTTTAGCAATCAGGTCACTCTTCTGTACGTGCTGCTGCTGTTTGCTGGGGGTACTCTTCAGACCCTAGAGTTGCCTCAGTTTTTCTTGTACCTGAAGGTATTACCAGTGAAGGCTGTGTAACAGCAAAGATGGCAGTCTGCTCCTTCCTCTGGAAGCTCTATCCTGTGGGGTTAATTACATGTTCCTGGCCTGAATGCACCTGTGAAAAGTGGCTGGAGACCTTGGATGGGAGTCAGAGGAACAGGATCAGACAGGAGGAACAGGATCAGAAACCTACTTAAAGAAGCAGTCTGGCTGCTTTTTGGCAGAGCAAGTGTGCTGCATTGTGAGGGACTCTTCCTCATCCAGACCATTGGACTCTCCAAAGCTGGCAGGCTGGAATGGCTGAGACAACTGAATCATAGAGATGATGGCTACCCCTGCCCCTGGGAGCTCCATCTGAGTAAGATATAAGAGTTCTTTCCATATAACCCTGGCTGGAGTGACTGAAGCCCCCACAGGGAGATCCCACCCAGTGAGGAGGAATAGATCAGGGTCCTGCTTAAAGAAGCAGTCTGCCCATGATCTGGCAAAGCAGCTCTGCTGCTTTGTGGGGGACCCTTCATTGTCCAGACCATTTGGAGTCTCAAAAGCCAACAGGCTGGAATGGCTGAGTCGACAAAACCACAGAGACAGTGTCCATCTCAGGCAGATTCCAGCCTATTGCTGTTGGATGGCTGGAATTCCAAGCCAATGAGTCATAACTTGTGAAGTGCTGTGGAGGTGGGGACTGCAAAATGGCACTGCTTGGCTCCCTGGATTCAACCCCCTTCCTAGGGATATGTATGAGCAGATCTCCTTCCTTGCCAGGGATCCCAGACTGGAGTAGGTTTCTGTGTGTGCCTGAATGTCCGGTCTTCAAAAACTTTACACAGCTCTGTGTATAGAACCAAAGGCCCTGGTGGTGTGGACTCACAAGTGGATCTCCTGATCCACAGGTTGCAACCATCTATGGGAGAAGGGTGGTTTTCCTAGTGGGGTCATAAAATCACTCACCGCTTCCCTTGGCTCATGAGTTGGGGTTCCTTTGGCTACCTGCCAATCCCAAGTGGGCCATCACCCCACCCTGCTTTTCTTCATCCTCTGTAGGTCAAGTTGTTTACCTAGTCAGTCTCGATGTGAGAACTTGGATATTTCCATTGAAGGTGCTGGATTCATTCACCACTTTCATTCCTCTCCATGAGTGCTGTGGACCACAGCCGCTTCTCTACAGCCATCTTGGCCTCTCTTCTAATTTTTTTTAGTAGAAGCTTGCCCATTAAAGGAATAATAAGGATGACAGATGTTACTTACTTCATAATATTACCTATGGCTGATCCTGATGGAAATTTTTATTTCCAAATGGTTTTAGTATTTAAAGCATCATGGGTTTTAAATCTAAAAGTCACAACCTGTCTCTTTTCTTTTCTCCTTTCCTTTCCTTTCCTTTCCTTTCTTTCTTTTTCCTTCCTTTCCTTTCCTTTCCTTCTTTCCTTTCCTTTCCTTTCCTTCTTCCTGTCCTTTCCTTCTGTCCTTTCCCTTTCCGTTCCTTTTCTGTCCCTTTCATTTCCGAGTCCGTGCCTTTTCCGTTCCGTTCACTTTTGCCCTTTCCTTTCCTTCCTTTCCTTTCCTTCCTTTCCTTTCCTTTCCTTTCCTTTCCTTTCCTTTCCTTTCCTTTCCTTCCTTTCCTTTCCTTTCCTTTCCTTTCCTTTCCTTTCCTTTCCTTTCCTTTCCTTTCCTTTCCTTTCCTTTCCTTTCCTTTCCTTTCCTTTCCTTTTTCCTTTCCTTCCTTTCCTTTCCTTTCCTTTCCGTTTCCTTTCCTTTCCTTCCCTTTCCTTTCCTTTCCTTTCCTTTCCTTTCCCTTTCCTTTCCTTTCCTTTCCTGTTCCTTTCCTTTCCTTTCCTTTTCCTTTTCCTTTCCTTTCCTTTCTTTCCTTTCCTTTCCTTTCCTTTCCTTTCCTTTCCTTTCCTTTTCCTTTCCTTTTTCTCCTTTCCTTTCCTTTCCCCTTTCCTTTCCTTTCCTTCCTTTCCCTTTCCTTTCCTTTCCTTTCCTTTCCTTTCCTTTCTTTCTTTTTGAGACAGTGTTTTGCTCCATCACCCAGGCTGGAATGCAGTGGCTTAGTCATGGCTCACTGCAACCTCTGCCTGCCAGGCTCAAGCAGTCCTCCCACTTCACCCTCCTGAGTAGCTGGGACTACAGGTATATACCACCATGCCTGGCTATTTTTTTTATTTTTAGTAGAGAAGAGGTCTTGCTGTGTTGCCCAGGCTAGTCTTGAATTCCTGAGTTTAAGCAATCCTCCTGCCTCAGCCTCCCCAAGTGCTGAGATTACAGATGTGAGCCACTGTACTCAGCCTGTATCACTTCTTATCAGGCTGGGCCTAAACCCACAGGGACTTTTATATTACTTAAACCAATGGCAGAAGAGAAGAGCTTGAACAATCTGAAGTATTGAATACCATAGAGAGAATGACTGAGAGTGTTTGTCCTTGTTGGTTTATTAAATACAACACCTTTTTTTTTTTCACTTGTTGCTAGTGTTGGTGATTACTCTAAGCTTTATAACGTGCATCCTTAACCAGAGTCTCTACTTTCAAATAATATACCACTTCACAGATAAGAACCTTATGAGTATATCTTCATCTCCTTCTTCCCATCCTTTGGCACTCTTTTAAAACATTTTAGTTCTACATGTTACAAACCCCACCCTTTATTGTTATTAAAAGAAAGACTTTAATATTTGCCATGTATTTCTCATGTCCAGTATTTTAATTCTTTTTTTGGAGCCAAGTTCCCATCTGGTATCATTTTTCTTCAGCGTGAAAACTTTCTATATTATTTCTTTAAATCCAAGTCTGCAGGAAACAAATTCTCCTGGCCTTTGTTTGTCTGGAAATTTCTTTATTATGCCTTCATGTTTAAAGATATTTTTGCAGATTTATAATGCGATTTGATTGTTTATTTTTTTCTTTTACTACTTTTAAAGTGGGTCTTTATTTTTCTTTCCTTCATTTGTCTCATTTCTTTTGAAATGTCCTCAGTAATTTTATTTTCCTTTCTCTCTATATATCATGTCTCCCTGCTCACCTCTGGTAGATTTAAATCTTCTTTATTGTGGTTCTCAGAAATGTGTTTATGATGTACGTTTGTCTCATACTTGGTTGTGTGTGTGTATATGTGTGTGTGTGTGTGTGTCTGTACTGTGTTTATGTATATGTATGCTACTTCTGGTTCACTGAGCTCCTTGAATCTTCAGATTAAGAGTTTCTATCAAATTGAGAAAATTTGAGGGCGTTATTTCTTTATACCTCCCAAACACTTTTTGTATCTTTCTGGGGTTCTGTATTCACATATGCTATAATACTTGATATTGTCGCACTGGCCTCTGACATTGTGTTGTTTAGTCCTTTATATCAGTGCTTCAGTTCAGATAGCTTTTATTGCAATGTCTTCAAATTTACTAATCTTTACTTCTGCAGTATCCAATCTGCTGTTAATCACATCCACTGAGTTTTTCACTTCAGATATCGTATATTTCATCTTTAGCATTTCCACCTGGAACTTTTTTATAGCTTTCCTTTCTCCTCACATTACATTTATCTTTTTGGTTTAACACTTGAACACATTGAATTTATTCATAATAGCAGTTTTAAAGCTTTTATTCTAATAATTTTATTATTTCTGTCATTTTTGGTCTGTTCCTATTGGCTAACTTTTCACCTGGCTCTTCATCTCATGTTTCTTCATTTTCATGGTTAGTAACTTTTTCTTTGGATGTTAGACACTATCATCTAATAGTATAAATATGTAGAATATCATATTTTGTGTTATTTAAGGTGTTTTTTCCCCAAAAAGTGTTGAAAAAATGTTTTAAGTAGCCTTGAATTTGTTTGCAGATTAGCTTCATCATTTTTAAGCCTTATTTTTCTTGGTGTATTGTAGTCTTTACCATAGGACCAGTTGTACCTGAATGCCCCATCCTGGCTGAATGGAATTTGCATGTCTTCCAGCTTTGTTTGAGCTCTGGGCATTGTTCAGTTTACAGCTCCCTGAGAGTTCTTTGTCGGATATTATGGATTTTTCACTCTATGCATATATAGCTCAGTATTCAATAACAGATTCAAAGGTGCCCTATGCACCTCTGAAGATTCGGAAGGTTTTCCTCTGTGTGTTTCTCTTCTCTCTAGTACTATGTCCACACATTCCATCTGTCTTAGCTTCCTGAAACTCTGATCTCTCCCTACTCAATGCATTAAAATCACCATGCTCTGTCTGTTTGAGTTCTTTCTCTCTCTTTCCAAATCTGGAAAGTTATCCCAAGCAGAATGCCTTGGCAATTGAAATTTGTTTCCTTTGTAATCACAGCAAGGGAATCTTAGCACTCTCAGCAATCATAGTCCTAGGCTGCCTGTGGTCCAGTGCCTAAAAATAGTTGTTTCATACATTTTGTTTAGTTTTCTACTTGTTTACATTACAGAGCTAATGTTGTTAACAGTTACTCCCACTGTAACTGTAATTTTTGGGGGAAAATTTGCTTCTTGCTCTTGTAACGAACTAAATAGATGGCAGTCCTCTCTCCTATTTTTTGAAAAACATGTGACTGTTATACCTTAAGCTTCTGAGAGACACACCAATATTTATCTTAAATTATCCTAGAGTATTAAATGACCACAGCTATTCCAAACGGGTCCTAGCAATTATAACAAAACCAAAGACTACTTCCCCTCTGCGGTTCCTGTTGAAAGCTGCCATCACTGGGTCACAGTGCAAAGCACGTTTATTTGATCTAGCTTTTGACTGGTTAGTATTTTTGTCTCATTTCTTGTAGTTTGCCAGATCAATCTATGCCCAGTGATGGCAGATGCATTGGTCAATGATAATCATTGTGAGTAACTTATGTAATTTATGGTTAATTTTAAAATTCAATGAATAGTTTCCAGAATAGGCACTTTCTAAATCACCCAAGTAAATAATAAATGTTCCTTCCAAAGAGAATTCTGGGCTTAGAGAATTTTAGTCCAAAAAGCAATGGAAAGAAAGATAAAGAGGAAAGAAATAAAGCAATAAGTAGTTTTTTTTTTTTTTTTTTCAGGTCTCTGTTTTATCAAAATAATGCCCAATATATATTCACGAATTTGTGTAGTTTTTTATGTTGGTGACTCAAGAGTTAAACTTTCAATCTTTATCTAAAAGTGAAAGGATTTCCCTAGCTTCCCTCCTGTCTTCAATCTTACAAGGTAATTTCAAAACAATTTCTAATCTTTAAATACATGAGCATATGGACCAAATATAAGTTGACAGATTTCTACATAATAACTATTGATAAATGGAAACCTATAACAGAGTGTGGTATGGCACACAGGGAGAGGGGACGGGAAGGGACTTGAAGAGGAAGGTGCAGCTGCTTTGTGGGAGGCTGCCAAGATCAATTCAATTTGACACTTTTTCATTGATCATTTGCAAGAAGATGTACAGGTGTTTGAAGTAAAATATTTTTAGGTTGCAGAATAAAAACATTAAAGAGGGAAAAAGATCTGATGCTAGAGCTATAAAAGGTAGGAAAACACTGAAAGCAGAAATCCTGTAGACACAGAGTAGGCAGCATCCAAGTATGAGTCTGTAAAGCATCAGCCAGTTGTTGTTTTTTTTAAGTTTTATTTCATGATGTCATCATGGTCGATCTGTCTCCAGTTTATAGGTGGAGCTTTTTAATTTTAGAAGATCTTGTTGTTAGTTTTTTTTTTTGTGATGACTGTATCAGCAAGAACTGAAATGTGTGTGTGTGTGTGTGTGTGTGTGTGTGTTTCAGTTCTTCAAATTTAAATTTAGAACTTGCAGGTATGATAAACTTTTTGGAAAAGCAAAAGTTTATTTAATTAGACCAAGGCTTTGCATGGCTACTTGTGCTACCCTTGACCTCTTCTCATTCTTCCAGATAAAACTGCTTTGTCTTCTTTCTTTCCTTTCTGTTGAATCTGCCCAAGGCCTTGAGACTTGCTGGCCTAATCCACCTCCCACTGGCTCTCCCCTGCTTGAACTCACAACTTGCATACAGTCTAATATGAAATTGATTTTGAATTACTTAGTCTTTAAGGTTCATAAATGGAGCATTCTTCATTGTAAAAATTGAATTGCAGTTCTTCCAAGGGCTCACACTGTTCTTTGGGCTGCCTTCTGGGCATAGAGGGGCAGTGATGATTCATCTGGTGGTTTGGGTTCCAAATCTCCCATGAACAAAGTTGAATAGAAGAATCTCTAATTTGAAGAATTAT
This sequence comes from Rhinopithecus roxellana, assembly GCF_007565055.1. Classification (NCBI taxonomy): domain Eukaryota; kingdom Metazoa; phylum Chordata; class Mammalia; order Primates; family Cercopithecidae; genus Rhinopithecus; species Rhinopithecus roxellana. The sequence goes on along the minus strand of NC_044553.1, from coordinate 138,140,163 downwards.
CTATTTAATGTAATTATTTAATCTTAGTATCTTCTATGATATAATGGTTATTTCCTAGACCTTGGTTTACAGTAGTCAATGAGGACTCTGAAAACACTTAAACTACAAAATCAAATACCTTCAGCGACCAGGCATGTTAGGAGGCCAGCATGTGATCCTATGACAAAAGGAATGCGAGACATGTGGAAAACTCAGAAAGTACAATTCCTGTACCAAAACTGTAAATAAAAATAGTTTATTAACTTCATTTTACAGATGGAGAAACTGAGGCAGAGAGAAATTGACTTACCTAAGGTCCCAAAGGTTACCAGCATTAGAGCCAGGTTCAATCCAGGACATTTATGTGGCAACAGAATGTATGCTCTGGGTAGTCAGAAGTGTAATTTAGAAACCCAAACACTGAACGTCTCAGGAAGAGAAAAGAACTGAAATCAATTAAACAATCTGGCCACAGTCAAGGAAATAAGAAGAGCTTTAATCCCAAAGTTCACTCCTTTTCTCAACTAGGAAACTTTCCTTCTTGTTAGATGAGGAGTCCATCCCCAAGTGAAGCCAAGTCAGGGCCTGCAGGAGCAAGCACAGTGGGGTTCCCTGGCAGGAGGGTAGTGCTGTGGGAGGAAGGGTTCTGAAGAGTGTAAGGGATACTCACAAAAGGCCAGGGACTCATGAACAGGAGGACGATCTACCTCTCAAACACCTCCAAAATTCATCAGAGAGTTCAGGAAATATTTCAACAGGAAATGCCATATGAGTCTATTGAGAACATTGAAATTGAGGCACAGGCAAGGAAGTAATACGTTTAGAAATCATTGTTAATCCAGGGGAAAGACTAACAATCAACCAATTTTGGCTTCCTGCAATCTGGCAGTTTTCCTAAATACCGATTAAAAATGAATCGCATTAGTTCATCTCTCCATTCAAAATGACTGAGAATACTATTTGTAGAGATCATCATTGCTAAAAAACCAATTGGTAAGAAAAGCCATGAACAATTTTCACTATACTGCTCCTCTCCAAATTTCATACTTCTTTTTTGCCATTTCATATCTTTGAAGACACCCTTTCTTTCCCCCCACTACTATAAGCTTTGCTATATGCTTCAAACTTTAGAGAGCAGAAGAAGGTACCTGAATATAAGCCTAACCTGACTTCTCTCTGGCTATAGAGACTGTGGAGAAAAAAGCATGGTGATAAGGAGATCCTATGTAGGAATGATAGGGTCAGCACTGGTTGGATAACAGCCCCTTTGTTATCTTCTACCAATCTGCTTTAATGCTACTTTACAGTCCTAATCCCAAAGGTCAGGAAGGAAACTTAGTTAAACATGTTTCAATCACCGTAAGCACCTTCGACAAAGGTAGTATATTGCGGTAATTCCGAAAAATGTTCTCAACCTCTGAAGATTTCCCTGGGGATGCTCTGTTGGCCAGACACATAAGATCTTTCTGCCTTTTGCTCTTTTATTCACACTCTCTGATGGGGCTGACTGCAGACCCAGTCAACTTGTTATACCTATCGACCAACTGGAAGAAGAAAAAGAAAGGAAAACCTTTCTAGTTATTTGCTGGGACTCAAAGCTAAATCATGTGGCTCTTGAGCTTTAACTGAAGGGTATGTGTGTATGTTACTGCTTGCTTGGGTCCACATAGCTGCAATTTGAGGCTGCCAACAATTGAGTGGGAAATGGCTTTTACAGCTGAGTAGCTTTTTAATTTTTCTCAACAAAACATGTACTGGTGTTAGGTCTCTGTTGGTAATAGTGGCTGGCTGCCTTATGTGGTACCTTGGCTGGTAATCTCTCTAAGTGGTTTTCCAAGTGCTTCTGTATCCTAAGAACACATAGGCATGAGGATAAAGGGGCTGGCCTGCAGTTGGTGCGATACAGACGCTCTGATATCTGGGTGCTTTGATAAAATGGAAACGCATACCAGAATTGTCAATGCATCTGGACTAGGTGTTGGTAAACTATTGGGCCCCTGATATGATTCTGTATTCAGCAGGAAGCAGGCCAGGATTGAAAGAAGCCAAATTGCTTGGAAATGAACACACCTATGTGGTAAAGAAAAAAAGAAAAAGGGATTTTCTGACCTTGTTTCTCCCTGATTCTCAGGCAGTTGTCCATGGATGGAATCGATCATGTCCTCATATTTTCCCCTTTGCTCTATGTCCAAGCAACTTGTCCTTTTTTTTTGGAAAACTGCTTGTTACAGTCCTTTGCTTTAGGCCATTTATGGAGTTGGGATAGCTAGACATTATTTTACTAATTCTCAGGTGAATAACAAACCTCTTTCATCAGTACCAGTTTTAACTCTTCTGCATTATAGGGTCATACACCCTATTTCTATGGCAACATCTTTCCATAGGACGTATTTTTTCATCCTGATAGTGGTGAGTGTTCTTTAGTTTATGGAAGGATTTTGTTGTTAGTTTCCTAAACGCTCCCTATTCCAGATTCAATGTTACATCTTAACTCCAGTTATCATCTCTTTTTGATTGTGTAGCTATTGAATCAATCCACAATACCTACACCCTCTGCCTGGCCATGGGTATCATAAGTCATCTTTCCATATTTGATTATTTACTTATTCAAAATATATTTGTTGTTGTGCCTGCTAGGCACAAGAAGTGGGGCCCCATCTCTTTTTTCAAAGAGTCTGTGGGCTAACAGAGAAGACAAATGTGAACAAATTATGGCTACAAAATAAAGCACATTTGAGTCAGCAGTCAACCTAAAAAAATAAGAGTTTAATGATAACCCATTACCTACACTGCTAGTGTGTGTGTTGAAAGTACTGGGGTAACTACATAGGATATGTAAATCTAAATTATGTTGCTTATTGAAAGCATTTATTACTGGACAGCACTAGTTACATTAATTCAAAAAATATGCTTATGTTAGTACACCTTTGTACTAGGCATTGTTCTTAAAGACCCACCAGATACTAAGATGATGCTATCTTTCCTCTACTTTCAGGACAGTCACTGTCTAGCAGCCAGGAGAGCTATATTAATCTAACATTATATTACAGCATGCCAAATGCTAAGAAGTAAGAGGGGGTCACAGGATACTCTGGGAGCCCATAGGAGTCACAGGAGGCTCTGGGGTAGTAACAAGTTTGCCAAGGAAGGTTTTTCTCCTGATGGGTTGGGCTTTCTCCAAGCGGAAAATGAGACAGGCATTCCAAACAGGAAAGAGCATGTGCAAATAGTCAAAAACAGAAAAGCAGCAAGATTCTTTCTGTATAGCAATAAACATAAATTAATAGTATTACTCAGTGGGTTTTTATAACCAGTTTGCACTTGGAAAGCTCTCTGCAGTGCATTATGAAATTTAGTCTACATTTTGATTGAAAAAAAATAAAAGGTATAATATCATATCAAGGGGAAGCAAGAGAAATCCACTGCCATCATGAGCTGTGTCCACCCTGGAGTTCTGCTGTCATATCCTCTCTGGGATGGGGCTGCTGGGATTTTGTGTCTTTTCTTTGAGATGAGAGCTTCACTTTGTGCTTTGTCAGGACTGCCGCTGGCCTGTGGGAGATGGGGTGGAGATAGTAACACTCATCTTTGTGCTTAACAAATGAATTCAGTTGTTATTTGGCATTTTGCCATTCAGTAGCATTTTTCTTAAAACAATTTTAATCAACTGTTAACTCAGTGGAATCTCAGCTAGAAGCCAAAATGCATGCATATGGCCCGAGGATAGTTACTCAAGAGATATCATTGGAATCAGCCTAGGTGAACCTACAAGATGTGAGTGCCTCTCAAGAGAGATTTAAAATCGAAATTGATTCTATCAAAGCTGTCTCAGTTACACTGACAAAATATCTCATCATCCAGAAAAGTAGAACTACCTGAGAATGAAGACAAATGTGAAAATATTCTCATCATCAAGGAAGACATGAGGAACACAAACTTAATGTAGGACATAACCAGCAATTAATAGCCTTGTCAGTCTCTAGACCCTTTCTTGGCCCTGCTCTAAGAACACTGTTAGTAAAACTTGTAAGTATTCTATAAACATTGTCCTATGTTGAACTAGGTTAAATTTCACTTGTTTATTTTTACAGTGGGGAAATCTGAAGGACAGGTAGGCAAGTAGAATTGCCTTTGACCACTCAGTTTTCAGACATTGGAATTAGAAGGGTATTTTAGGCACCTCCTCTCCATTTCTTATTCTAACTGTCAGTATATACTCCCTGCTGTAGTTGGATTAATTGAGTCAGTACTGGAAATTTTCTTAGATTTTTCTTCTGCTAATTGAAAAAGGATTCTAATTCCCAAGCTTCCCTGCAGGCTTCATGCAGACATTATTTTGGAAGTCAACATGAAAGAGAAAATTGCTTGTGTTTCTTGTGCTTTTTTCTTTAAAATCGAGAAAAATGTTGACCCACTGAACCATGAGAAGACATTTGAATTTTATATCAGATCAAGGTATATATATTTAGCTTACTTTTGGCTTATGCATTAGTGTATAATTATTCCAATGCCGACCTAAAGAAACCATGGAAAGGCCTGACTTTCTTCCCCTAAATGGAATTCCACTTATGATGCATTTTGTCAGCCAGATTTCAATATTTTTAAAGGGTAAACATTGAATTATATTTACTTAGTAATAAAAGGCCTGAGTTCATAATGTTTTCACTAGATCACATTTACCTGCATTTTATTTATTTTTATTTATTTATTTTTTTGAGATACAGTTTCACTCTGTTGCCCAGGCTGGAGTGCAGTGGCATAATCTTGCCTCATTGCAACCTCCACCTCCTGGGTTCAAGCGATTCTCCTGCCTCAGCCTCCTCGGTGACTGGGATTACAGGTGCCCGCCACCATGCCCAGCTAATTTTTGTATTCTTAGTAGAGACAGGGTTTCAACATGTTGGCCAGGTTGGTCTCGAACTCCTGACCTCAAGTGATCTGCCCACCTCAGCCTCCCAAAGTGCTAGGATTACAGGCATGAGCCACCACGCCCAGCCACCTGCATTTTAAAGATTCACTCCACTAGAAAATGTTTCTGTTCTCTTTCAAATTCTTCTAAAAGTGAAAATTATTAATAATCTTGCTCTTTCATTTGAAGATAATTATATTTGTGTTAGAAAGATTAATAAAATGAAAGTGTTTCCTTAAAAAATAAAATGAACATTTTTGTTCCACTTTTATTCATTGATATTTAAATCCTTTTGTTAGTAATTTAGATCAGTGTCAAAGTCTCTGTTTTCCTAATTCATATCGAAACTCAAGAAAAACTTATTCTTTGCATGTATTTTAAAAGTGCCAAATGCTCAGAACTATGAGTATTTAAGAATCTTTCAAAGCAACCATTTTATTTCATGCTGATTAGACTCAATGATTTGATGATTGTCTCGTGGATACCTGGACAAGCTTCCTGAAACACTGCCTGAGCAGTGAGTTGCTGAATATGTTCATCATGACAATCTTGTGAAGTCTGTTAAGCTGGCCCCATTGTTTCAGAGAACACAAGAACTGTTACGTTAGTCCATCAAATTGATTTTTTGCTCTTGTCATATGCTGCCCTTGTCTTCTTCACCTGTCTCTTAAAGTCTTCAAGTAGAATAAGCAGTTCCCTGAAATGAAAGACTGAATTAGATGCTAGGAATCTTTTATTTGCAAGTAACATAAAATCAAATTTCTGCTGACTCAAGCAAGGATTGAACCACAGGAGAAGTTCCAGAACAATTATCTCTAAGTTTGTGTTCCAGGTAGCAGTGGTACTGATCAGTCCTTTAATCACCAAGGTGATGGAAGAAGACTAACACAGGAAGCATACTATAAAATATTTCACTGAGGGAGGAAGTATTCTGTGACATCTATAAGCTTTTACAAAAAATTGTACATCTGTGATTTAGGCAGAAGGAGTCTACAGAGCAACCATCATGACATCGACATATCTCTAAGAGTTTGTGAACCAAGATTGTAAGAGACTATGGCTATACAAAAGGGAGCCTTGAACTAGTAACAAAGGCAAAATGTACCTCTTTCATAATTATTTGATTTTCTGCTTTCAGGACTGTGGAAATCTATGCCTACATGGTCAATGGTATGCTAAAGTATAAAGATCTGAATGGTTCAATGTAGTGTACAATTTGCATGGCTAGCCAAAGGGTAATACAAAATGAGGGTATGCTGAAGGTCTTGGCTTGGGGAGAAGTCAAGAGTGATAGCAGAAAGTCATTGTTGATCATCAGATCTAGGGCTGGAGTGTTCAAGAAAATGATAGTTCCAACGTGTTAGGAAGAATTAAAGTTCAATGAGGCCATTGAGTTTGGGATATAGTCCAAGAATGTACCAGTGTATCAGGTCTTCTCTGTTTGGAAGTTTGGCCACATGATGTGGGGCAGATTTTTTGTTTAAAGAAAGTGCAAGATTTTGGTCACTTAGTGTCTCTTTGTGAAGGACTTAACTGGGGTCACAGAGTTGTATGAGTATAATATGACAAAATCAAATACATTTAAAATCTTGATTCATGCTGTGGATGTGGAAAATAGCAGTTAGTAAGAAGGAAATTAAAGTGGCTAAATTCAAGAACTGTCCGTTCCTTGGTGATGTCTCATAAGAATGTACCAACGGCATGGTTGTGACTACATTTGAAGATTCAGGATTGGAAGGTATCATTGATGACATCAAGTACAAAGTCACTACTAATATGTTTTATTAGGCTGCTTATTTTTCTACACATGAGCATTCAGAATATATTTTAGTTCAAATTATATTCACCACTTCATCATTATGACCACCCCATTATTTAACTAAAGAGGACTATTTCATTTGTGAAATGCCAACTTGTCATTTGGGAAAGGAAGGAAGGCCTTTGATTCTAAGATATTGTCTGACTTTAACATATGTGATTGGGTTAAGACAAAAACATTTTAGGGTACATGCAAACTTACAAAGTTTACTATTCATTAAGAAATTCACATGCCATCTCTTAGCTGAATCACTTCAACCTTAAAAGCATTACATAAAGTTGAATGAACTGATAATTTTATTCTGATCCACAAAATTTTTAAAGCGTTTCTTAACTTCAGGCCTGTGAGAACACTATTGGGGGAGTTGAAATTCTGAGGTTTGAATTATGAAGAGAGAAACTCAGAAAGTAGCAACTAAACAACCTCCTTTGCCTGGTGCCTCTGATATAAGTAAAAATGACAAAGGACCCACTCAAACTCCTTCACTCCCTGTGCTTAAGACTCTATTGACAATAAAGACTCTCTATTACTTAGAAAGTAAAATCTAAAGGGCTCATGAATTGAGGTAAGAAAACCTGATATAGCATTTTAAAAATAAGTTATTATTCTGAGTAATGATCTTTAGTATTTATTTTATTATTTTCCCTGATAGAAAATTTTCTCCATTTTCCTGCTTGATTAATTAATATTAAATGTGATATGGCCTGATTAAAACATTGTTCTTCTATTTTTCAGATGTAGGATCAGGTTTTAATATGATAACCTTGTATTTCAATAATTATGTCCCATTACCAAATTGGCTTAAATTACTTTCCCAATGTGTCATTTTACTTCACAGTAATTGTAGGAATTTAATCAATCATTCAATAGATATGTATAGAATTCCTACCATAAATGTTTGAAACATGCAAGAAACTTGGTGTACCACAATAATCAAGGCAGACATGATTCCTGCTGTATTCATTTGCTAGGGCTGCTGTAATAAAGACCACGAATTGGGTGGCTTAAACAGAAATGTATTGCCTATCCTTAGTAGAAACTGTTTCACTAGAGCTTAACCTGCTGGGTTTTATCAGAATCTGATTGACCTTGGGGAAGGAAAATACTCAACAGCAGCCCCCTCTAGCTTCCATGTGGAGGAAAGGAAATATCCAATTGCAGCCCACTCTTACCAATTCCAGTCCAGTCTAGCCATCCTGTTCCAACTAAGGGACAAGGGACTGAGAGGCACTTGTGAAGTTCATAGTCCAGGGACACAGCATCACTAAATGACTAATGCCCAATCATGGGACTACAGAACATTTTCCCTCCTCACACAGTTTACTACCACATTACTAAAGACCTATATTTGTAAAAATTTCTTTTACTCAGTGCAACATGTCCAGTTATCAAGAAAACATTATGAGGCATACTGAAAAGCAAAAAACAGTTTGAGGAGATAAATCTAGCATCAGGACCAGAACTCAAATATAGCTAGGATGTTGCAATTATTCGATTGGGAATTTAAAACAACTATGGTTAAGATGCTAAGGGCTCTAATGAATAAAGTAGACAGCACGCAAAAACAGATGAGCAATGGAAACAGAGAGATAGAAGTTCTACGAAAGAACTGAAAAGAAATTCCAGAGATCAAAAGCAACTGTAACAGAAATGAACATTACTTTTGATGAGCTTATTAGTAGACGGGATACAGCTGAAGAAAGAGTCTCTGAACTTGAAATCTCAATAGAAGCCTCCAAAACTGAAAAGCAAGCAAGCAAACAAACAAACAAACAAGACTAAAAAATAAGAATGTAATATCCAAGAACGATGGGACAACTACGAAAGGTGGAATGTATGTGTAATGGGAATACCAGAAAGAGAAGAAAAAGAGAGAAGTATAGAAGAAATATTTGAAGTAATGACTGAGAACTTCCCCCAAGTTAATGTCAGATACCAAACCACAGATCCAAGAAGTTCTGACAACACCAATCAGTATAAATGCCAAAAAACAAAACTAAAAACTATGCATAGGCATTCTATATTCAAACTACAGAAAAATCAAAGATTAAAAAAAAATGTTCTGGAAGAAGCCAGAAGAAAAAAAAATTACCTTACCTATAGAGGAATGAAGGTAAGAATTAAATCTGATTTCTCTTCAGAAACCATAAAAGTAAAAAGAGAATGAATGTAATATTTAAAGTGCTGAGAGGGGAAAAAAAAAAAACACCTAGAATTACATGTCTTGCAAAATTATCCATCGAAAATAAAGAAGAAATAAAGACTTTCTCAGACAAACAAAAATTGACGGAATTTATTGCCAGGATACCTTGCAAGAATTATTTAAAAAGTTCTTTAGGGAGGAGGAAAGTTATTATATATAGGCCAGAATCTTGGATTAACACATAAAAAGGAAGAATGGAGAGGAAAATGAAAACGTGTTTTTTTCTTATTTTTAATTTAGTAAACAGAAAACAGTTTGTTCATAATAATAATAGCAACAATGATTACATATACACTTAGATATTCAAATATATAAGCAAAATGAATGACAACAATGGCAAAAGGGATGAAAGGGAGGACTTAGGATTTTTGTGTTATTATAAAGTACTAGCTTTGTGAAGTGGTATAGTGTTATTTAAAAGCAGAATTGGACTACTTGTAGAATTAGAATATAAGATACTATGAAATGCTCAATTAAAATCACAATAAGCAGATAAAAAGTATGGAAGAGAAAACTCATACCAGAAGAGAAAAACAATCTGAATTTGCCTATATCTATTTTTAAAAGCAAATCAATAGTTAATTACATTCCAAAACAGAAAGCACTAGGCCCAGATAGTTCACTGGTGAATTCTACCAAACATTAAGAAAGAAATTATACCAATTCTCTACAATCTCTTTCAGAGGATAGAAGCAGAGGGAATACTCCCTAATTCTATCCATTAGACCAGAATTACCCTGACACCAAAGCCAAACAAAGGCAGTATAAGAAAAGAACATTGCAGACAAATATCTCTCATGAGAATAGATGCAAAAATCCTCCACCAAATATTAGCAAATTGAATCTAACAGTTTACAGAAAGAATAATACAAGATGACCAAGGGGGATTTATCCTAGTTATACGACGCTGGAAAAGTCTACTAAATTACAAAAAAAAAAAAAAAAAAAAAAATTAAAATCCCACCTCTTTTTCTTCCTACTGTTCCATTTTCTGATACTATCTGCCATTAATAAAACAAACCATCATCCAAAATACGAGGGGTCTGATGATGCAGCTTTTAGAGATCACCGTCCCAGGGCCCAGAGCAAGGTGGAGAAGGGTGGGTAATAGACAGGCAGCAGCAAAAACAGGATAACAGTACTTGCAGCATAGGGGTGATTAGGAATTAGAATTTGGAGAGGGGCTTAGGTCATTCAGAAGTCAATGTAAACAGACAAAAAGAAGGCCTAAGAGCACAGTTTGTTAAACATCGAAATTTGAAGGTCTAGGAAAAGTAAAGGAATCACAAAAAAAGATTTAGAGGGTAGTTAGAAAAGCAGAGAAGTGTAACATCTCAGTTAAAAAAAAAAAAAAAAAAGAGTGTTCCAAGAAGTGAAGAGCAGTCAACCCTATTAAACACTGTGGTGAAGCAAAATGAAGTTAGAAAAGGGTAAATGAAGTTTAACTTACACTGTGGCTGTTTAGGAACTCAGTGGGTAGCTTCTACGAAGTGGGAGTGGGGTAGAAACCACATTGTACCAACCTGAAGAATAAAGAGGAGCTGAGGAAATAGAACAAATCTAACTAATTTATGCCTGCAGGAGAGTAGGAAGTATGAAAGCTTATTCCCCCAACTCCTCTCTTTTTTTAAGGATTACAGAGACTAGCTTGTGTTGTAGATGCTGTCAATGCACCTAAAGTGGTCTTGGTCTTCTTCTCTGGAGAGCGGTCAAGCCAGCTTCTAGAGGAAGATGATGTTGCCGTTGCTCCTTATGAAGCTATAGTGCCTCCAGGGCTGGATGCCTTCAACAGAGCCAAGAGTCAGCAGGCTTGAAGGGGGGCCGCCGATTAAAATGCCTGCTGACAACTGGTTCTCTTTACTGCTCTGTGAATGTACATAGTGTGTGGCTTTTCAGAGAGGGTCCAGTGGACTACTGGTTCTATTTGTCTAATTCCACTGAGATTATCACAGTATTCCCTGATGCCAATTTGATGACAGGAAAAAGCCTTTCCAGCCTTCTTTTCACTTTCCCTCACCAAGGCATTTGATTTTTACCACCTATCTTGGGATTTAAACATGAATCTCTAAAGTGCTAGACTTCCTCAGAAGACCAGATGTTGGAGGAGAAAACCACTGGGCTGTTCTACATTATCACATTCTTCTGTTACTGTGACATATGGTGTGAAGCAAATATTAGTGCATGGAAATATAAAACATCAGGATGCATCTGAATTATTCCTCCCCAGTTATATTTGATCTGTGAATGTCGGAAACACTCCATTTCATAGCCATATTTATCATTCAGAGTGAATCATGCATTTGGGGGGCATAAACTGAGATGCTTCAGAATGCAGACAATTACCAACTATTGCATATTTCTCCAAAGAAAGATTTGAATTATATGGTCAATTCAAAGGGTTGCTGCTTTAGAATGTGGCAAAGAGAAGCTGAGGTGAAGGATACATTATAATAGATTAATATTAAGGAAGTGCTATTTTTCTTTTTCTCTTCAGCCCCAGAAATCAGTTTCTATAGGGTAGTTTTGTGGGGTTTCTGTTTCTGTTTTTTGTTTGTTTATTAAATTTTATTATTTTGTTTTTATTATGTAGCCTTTCTTGAAATTTAAAATCTGTAGATCAAATGTTTACAGGCCACATGTTTTCCAACAGTTCTCCATTATATTTTCAGAGGCATGTTTGAATAGAAATGCACTTGGCTTTTAGATACATAAAAAATTTTGTTTAAAATGATCATTAATGTGAGATGGTATCAAGATAAATATTGAGTCAGTATTGGAGAAGCTGTGAGCAAATGTTAAACTTAGTGTTAGAAGGGAAAGTTTAGAAGAAAATTTAAGGTTAATTTAGTTCCAAGCATGGACAATGTCAAGAGTACTGAGAGCCCAAATTAAGAATCAGCAAATCTGCTGATGTTGCACCAGAGATGTCTTAAGGAGGAAATTCTAACCTGTCCATTGTTATTTTGCTGTGTTAGTGTTGCCTCCCTTGCCCTCTGCCTTATACTATGTAACATATCTAGTGCAGCTAGGGTAAAGATTTTGAAATGTATACAAAACATTGCACTGAATATTAAGTAAAGTGAATATTATCCTAAGTAGCTTATAGCCTGTCAATGTAAGGGATAGAATAGGGCATTCTTACAGTTCACTTTTTAGAAACCACTTCAAAAATTGTTGCCTTCAGTATTGTGAGTGGTTCTCTTTCCCTGGGAAACCTCCCTAATTTTATCTGTGTATGTACTTTCCCGTCATGTCCTCTCTCCCTTTCTGTATTCCTATCTCTCAAAAAACTCATACCCAGGATATGCCTTTGTGCCTTATTTTGACAGTTCTGATTATGTATATTCCATCTAGTAATCACCTCTTTGCTTTCTAAGTCAACTCCTCTTGTAATCAGACAATTTAGAACTTATGACTTTTTAAACACAGCAACCCCACATTTGCAAAGAAGTTTCAGATGAGATAAGAGAAAAAGGGAGTGCCTTAGCTTCCTTAGGGGCAATTAAGTCTTTTTCTTTTCTTTTATAGGTTGGGAGTAAGATCCACATTTTTCCTGCATCTAATAGGGAGGCCTATGGGCAGTCAATTCCCTTGCTTTTCCCTCTGCACTCTCCACCCGTTGTCCTCATGATGGTCTTCTAGGCATGTTTAAGTCTTGATTCAAGATCTACATCTTTGGCAATTAATCTGTCTCTGGTATCCCCTGGCAGACTTATTCTGTACTTCCTGTGTGTCCCCACAGCATGTTTTTATTACTGCCATGAAAATACATCTCACGTTGTATTATAATTTCTTTATATGCTCCCTAGACCACGATGTCCTTTAAGTGAAATTTCTATCTTATTCTCATTCTTATCCCTAGCACTTGGCATAGTACACAGCCGATAACAACAAAAACAATGTTAACAAGAAAATATAAAAATAGAAAAAAATTAAAACAGTTATAAGAATATAAAACAAACAATAATATTTATTGAAGGCTTTCTACAAGTCAATATTTGTCACGATCAATTTACATGTTAAAATTGCAAGAAGTAGACATGATTGCAAGGAACAGAAAACCCAAAAATAGCAGGTAGTTAAAATGATAGAAGTTTATTTTCCCTTATATTCAAGAAGTTTCAAAGTTGTAGATCTGGGCATGATATATCACTCCATACTAGCAAGGACCCAGGCTCTTTGTTCCTACTGATCCTTCTTGGTTGATTTCTACTATTAGGGTCATCTCATGTTTCATCTAGAGCTTCCAGTTATGATACCCAAATTCCAGTCAGCAGGGAAAGAGAAAAGGAAAAGCCTCCCCCACCCACCTCTTTTAAAGCTGTCTTCCCGGAAGTCGAATGTGGCACTTCTGCTTGCACTATATTAGCTGGAACTCAGTTGTAAGACCATTGCTAACTGAAAGGGCAAGAAACGAAGTCTGTATTCCAGGCAGCCATGTACCCACATACAAATTGGGGATTATATTAGTAAGGAAGGAAGTGAGAATTGACATTAGGAAGCAGTTAGAAAAAGTCTTTAACATTCGTGCATTATGACATTGAATCTTCTCAACAACCCTGTGAATACTCACTCTAAAGTACTATTATTCTTCCCATTCATTCACTTGACAAATACGATTGTGCATGACTGTGCCTTAGACCTAGTACCAGTGCCCTGGGGTTTGGTAGGAAATAAGTCCCTGTCCTTTTGGAAGCTTTATTCTAATTGAGAAGGCAGACATAAAACAAATGCATATATAATACAAGTCAGGACAGTAATAAATTCTATGAAAAAATTAATTAGTATAAAGGAATAGTATATAATACTGTTAGTTGAAATACAGTAATCCTGAAAGAACTTTAAATAAATGATTTCTGAGCAATGATCTGGGTGGAGCCGTAGAAACATCTAGGAGGTTTCTAGACAAAAGAGACCAAAACATCTTCAGATGGACATTAGCAAGTGAGTGAAAACACGGGTGCACGTTAAATGAAGTCAGAGAGAGGGAGGCAGAACCAGAATAAATAAGATTGTAGACAATAATACAAAGTTTTGGGTTTTGCTTTGAGTTTCATGGAGGTTTTTGAGCTGTTGAGTAGAATAGTTAGATTTAGGTCATTAAATAGATCATTTTGGTTGCTGCCTAAATAGTGGGTTCAGAGGGCAGGGGGCCAGCAGGATAGAAGGCAGAGTGAAAGCAAGGAGAACAAAAAGACTATTTAGGACACCAGGTAAAGATGAAGGTAGCTCATACTAGGATGCTGATAATGACACATCTGATAAGTGATCAGAGTCAAGATACATTTTGAAAGTAGAGCTGATGAATCAGATGTGTGGTAAGTGTGAAAGATACCAAGGATGGCTCCTAGATTTTTATGTTGGTTCATTTTATGTATCAACTTGGCTAGGCCATGGTACCTGGCTTTTGGTCAATCTCCAGTCAAGATGTTCATATGAAAATATTTTTAGATGTGTTTAATGTTTAAATTAGCAGATTTTTTAGTAAAGCAGATTATTTTCAATAATATGGGTGACCCTTATCCAAACAGATGAAAGACTTAAGAGAAAAGACTGGGGTTTGCCCAGGAAGAAATCCTGCTGCCAGACTCCTTGCAGATTGCCTTAGGACTGCAAAATCAACTCTTTCGTGGGGCTCCAGCCTGCTGGCATTCTTTGTAGATTTCAGGCTTGTCAGCCCTCATAAGTATGAGACAATTCCATAGAATAAATCTCTCTCTCAGATATATAGATCTATCTATATATCATATATATATGTGTGTGTGTGTGTGTGTGTGTGTGTGTAATACACATCTTATTGGTTCTGTTTATCTGAAGAACCATGACTAATACAGATTTGGATAAGAAGAGTTGTTCTAGAACAGAATCTTAAGGATGAGATTTCTGAATTGGTTATGGGGATTCTGGAACTGGTTCTCTAATCTAACTAGATTTAAAGGCACTAATCACTGTTTCTAGAAGTAAAAAGAGCATAGATAGCACATGGTGTGACCTATCAATTGAGGTACCCAAAATATTATTGTGGATATTCCTAATCAAATGCCTGTAAGAGACAAAGTTTTCAGTGACCATAATCAATACTTGTAAGAGACAAAAGTGACCACGTATTTGATACCCTAGAACACTTTTGTTAAATTGATGAGTACAAAGAGATTGGCTGGTTGCTCCTTATTGATGTAAACAAAGTGTGGAAATAAAAGGATGAATTCAGGGATTCAAATTCCCAGCTCATGCACTGTATAAATACCTAAAATTTTGTATAAATGCCCTGGAAGAAACTTTTGTCACCTGCAGCCAAAAGCTGAGATTGCTGAAAACTAAACACAGTATCATTTTACAAGTAGCTGAATTACAATGCAAATTGAATTCCTAAGCTCACAGGGTGTCTGCTGTTAAAGTGGAAGCATTAATTGGAAAGGAATGGGGTCCTGAAAATTGGAATGGGGACATATGGGAAGATCCTGATGAAGCTGGGGGGCATTAAACTCCTACGTTCTGATTATTCTTTCCAGTAGAAGAAGCCACTTCATTTCTATCTGAGAAGATTACCTCTGCTTTGCCAGATGAAAGAGTAATGGTCACCTCTGAGGTAACTGCCTTACAAAACACTGCTGATTCTCCTCAGGGCCCATGCTTACAACCCATTTTTTCCTAGACCTATAACTAAACTCAAGTCTCAGTAGGCCTCCAAAGATGAAATTCAAATTGTGCCCCATGAGGAGGTTGCTACACCACAAAATAACTATATGATTTTTCCAATATTTACAGACAGAAATCTAGAGAATGTGTGGGAGTGGATATTGTAACCACCCAATGGGTTCAACTTGCTTGCCGCCTAGACAGAGCTGATTTATTGAGATGGGGAACTGCAATAGAGAAAAAGTAATTTGTGCAGAGCTGGCTGTGCGGCAGACCAGAGTTTTATTATTATTCAAATCAGTCTCCCAGAGCACTCATGGATAAGAGTTTTTAAGGATAATTTAGTGGGTGGAGGAAGGCCAGAGAGTTGAGAGTGCTGATTGGTTGGGTCAGAGATAAAATCATGGGAAGTTGAAGCTATCCTTTTGTACTGAGTCAGTTCCTGGGTGGGGGCCACAAGATCACATGAGCCAGTTTATCAATCTGGGTGGTGCCAGCTGATCCATCAAGTGCAGGGTCTGCATAATATCTCAAGCACTGATCTTAGGAGCATTTTAGGGAGGATCAGAACCTTGTAGCTTCCAGCTGCCTGACTTCTAAACCGTAATTTCTAATCTTGTGGCTAATTCGTTAGTCCTATAAAGGCAGTCTAGTCCCTAGGGAAGAAAGAGGTTTGTTTTAGGAAAAGACTGTTAACTGTCTTCAGTGCAAATTATAACCTATAAACTAAGTTCCTGCCAAAGTTAGTTCAATCCACACCCGGGAGTGAACAAGGACAGCTTGGAGGTTAAAAGCAAGATGGAATCGGTTATGTTAGATCTTTTTCACTGTCTCTATCATAATTTTGCGAAGGCAGTTTCAGTATCAAGGGTGTGTTATATTGGTAGATTGAATCAGGCAGAATTTACTGATATGGGCCCACTAAGCAAAAAAATCTAGATTTAATGTTGCAGCTTGGGGTGTTAGAAAGAGCTCAAATTGTTTGTTTGGTTGGCTGAAACATGGACCAAAAGGTGACATACACTAAATGAACTGAAATATCATAACTGCCTTGGTATACTAAAGAAAAAGTATTTAAAGCCTTAGGAAAATTGGAGTATTCAAGTGGATTTATCACTGCAATCTTCTCATCCACTGGGAAGGGTCCCATAACAGTGAGAAAAATGAATTTGTGAGGGGAGCAATGCATCCTTGAAGAGCTTGTGATAGCTCTTCTCTGTAGGTCAGAAATTACGGTGGTAATTGCTGCCACTGGGTTGGTAAACCTAAATGCAATGAGGATAACTAGGTCCCAGAGTGGCAGGGACCAAGTGATGGCATTTAGTCACCAAAGGCAAAGTAAGCATGGTTACCATGATGGAGAACAGAATCAAAGCAGCAATCAGAATAAAGTGACTCACAGAGATCTATGATGTTAGCTAGTTAATCATTGTGTCCCTAGAAAGTGACATAGGTGGGAAGTCTGCTAAATTGTTCCTAATCTGTATAAGTGGAGAATTCTGGGTCAAGGGAACAAAAGTCACAAAAGCAGAGAGTCAGACTCCTTTAATCAACTCTTAGACTTTGAGCCAGTTTATGGGCTTAGAACCTCTCAAATGAAGGGGAGGCTGGGTCTGTATGAGAAAGGATCTCGCTGCACTGACGATTTATACTGTTAATCTTTCTCTCAGCCTTCTTCAAAGAAACATACGGATTTTCACACAGGTGATTGTGCATTGCAACAAAGGAAATAATCAGACTTTTGGGGGATTACTGGACTAACTTTGAACAGATACTACATCTAGGGGATCTCAAATGTCACTGTGGTCCAACTAGAAATACAACAATGATAACTTGAAGGAAAGATTGTCCCTCAGCCACTTTTGGCTTCTTATACCTTTGAATGAACAGGCAAAGAAAGGAACTGTTCTGCTAGCTAGGATGATTGATCCTGACCACCATGAGAAATTTAGACTGCTCTAAAATGTAGGGAAGGAAGTGTGTGTTTGAAATACGGAAGATTTCATAGATCATCTCTTAGTACTACTATGCTCTCTGACTAAATACAATAGATTCAGACAGGGCTATGAATGGTCCAGACCCTTCAGGAATAAGTTTTGGGTCACCTCCCAGGTAAACAATCATGACTAGCTGAGGTTCTCACTGAAAGCAAAGAAAATACAGAATTTTTAGTGGAAAAAAAGGTTATAAATACCTGCTATAAGCATGTGGCCAGTTATTGAAATGAAGACTGTACTTATTATATAAATATTCCTTCTTTTGTTATGAATGTTTGTGTATGTACATATATGTGCATATACACATATAGCAAATATCTTTGTTTTATATATAACGATATTACATTATTGGATACTATAGGATATTATAGGATACTAATTATAGGATATTGAGGAGAAGAGTGAACATTTGCTAAGAGCTTTGCATCTTCTTCTAGAAAAAGCATTGGGACATTTATTATGATTGAATGTTTTTGTTTTCCCCCCTCACAAATTCATATGTTAAAATCCTAACCCCCAATGTGATGGCATTGGGAGGTGGAATTAGTGTCCTTATGAGAGCTCTCTAGCTCTCTTCTCACCATATGAGGATACAAGGAGAAGCCGGCAGTGTGCAAGCTGCAAGTGTGCCCTCATAAGAACTTGATCGTGCTGATATTCTGATCCGGGACTTCCAACACCCAGAGCTGCTTAGAAATAATTTTTTGTCATTTATAAGCCACCCAGTCTATGGCACTTTGTTATAGCAGCCTGAACTGACTAACACAGCATTTTCGGTTGTACACAAGAGAGATGTATCATGTTAGGCAGAAGTATGACCTTGTTATTGTCTTTATTTTAAGATTAAGTCTGGAAATAGATGTGGGTGCTGAGGTGAAAAAAAGTAGGCTGTGATGGTTACTTTGATGTGTCAGCTTGGCTATGCCATGATACCTAGTTTTTCAAAGACTGATTTAGATGTTATGAAGGTATTTTTTAAGATGTGATTAACATTTAAATCAGTAGAGTTTGAGTGAAGCAGATTACCACATTACTCCATAATGTCAGTGGGCCTTGTCCAGTCAGTTTGAAGGCCTTAAGAAAAAAAATTGGGATGCCTTGATGAAGAAGGAATTCTGCCTCCAGATCTTGTTTGGATTCAAGCTAAAATATGAACTCTTCCCTAAATTTCTAACCTGTCAGCCTTCCCTGAAGATTTTAGACGTGCCAATTCTCATAATTATGAAAGTTAATGTCCTAAAATAAATCCCTCTTTTTATATGTATACACGTTATCGATTCTGCTTCTCTGGAAAATCCTGGCTAAAACAGTTTTCATCTGAGCAACGAGATGAGTGGTTGTATAACACTGCACAAGATGAGAAAGACAGGAAAATGAATGGGAATGCAGAGAGAGGAAGAGAAGAGGTAGAGAAAAGCATGAATTTTATTTTAGACATGTCAATTTTGAGAACTTTATTAGTCAACCAAGTGGAGGTGTTGAGGAAGCAATTGGTAAATAAATTTAATGCTCAGAGGAGAGGTTAGTGCTAGAAATGTAAAACTGGGAGTCATCAACATATAGAAGATGTTTAAAACATTGGTACTAATTTCAATTATAGAGAGAATGTAACTAGAAAATAGAAAAGGGCTCAAGACTGAGCCCTGAGGAAGTCCAATATTTAGAGCTCAGAAATAATAGGGATAATCAATAAAAGGAAACTGAAAATGAACTGTCATGGAGGGGGAAGAAAACGCAGGGAACTATAATCACCAGGAGATGAATAAAGAAGGTGTTTTTAGAACAGGGGTTCTATCAACTGTGTCAGATGCTGCTGATAATTGGGAATTGTTCATTAGATTTGGCATACTGGAGGTTCATGGTGACCTTGAGAAGTAGAATATCAGTAAACACTAAGGACAAGTCTGACAAGGATGGGTTTAAGAGAAAATAACCATTAAGGAAGAAGAGGTATACATTAGTCTGTTTTCATGCTGCTGATAAAGTCATACCTGAGACTCAGAAGAAAAAGAGGTTGAGTTGGACTTATAGTTCCACATGGCTGGAGAGGCCTCAGAATCATGGCGGGAGGTGAAAGGCACTTCTTACATGGCAGGGACAAAAGAAAATGAGAAGGATGCAAAATTGGAAACCCCTGATAAAACCTTCAGATTCATGAGACTTGTTCACTACCACAAGAACAGTATGGGGGAACCCGCCCCCATGATTCAAATTATCTCCCACCGGGTCCCTCCCACAACATGTGGGAATTATGGGAGTATAATTCAAGATGAGATTTGAGTGGGGACACAGAGCCAAACCATATCAAGGTAGAAAGTACAGACAATTTTCTAGGGAGTTTTGCTATAAAGATGAGCAGAGAAATGGGGCAGTGCTTCAGGATTTCATGGGACTTAAGGGCAGAGACAATCTGGTGGGAGTGCAGAAGATGAAATGTGTCCTAACTACCAGTTGATATAGAAACCCCAAAAAGCCAATTAGAAAACTTTTAATTTCAGCTTTTCACTAAGTTACTATTTTTAAAATATTGAACATTGAATGTTTGGACTCTTAAGATTGTTATGCATTGCCAGGCAAATTCTAGCACAGTCTAAGGTAAGAGGTAAGGCATCTAGCACAATGTAAGATAAAAGGGCCAAAATACATTACATTACATCTAAAAGCCATAGAACCTCTTACTAAAACAAAGTCCAGGAAAGATCCTTCCTTCCTTCCTTCCTTCCTTCCTTCCTTCCTTCCCTTCCCTTCCTTCCTACGAAGGACCGAAGGAAGAAACCTCCGCCAATGATGCAACTTTTATTTCTCTTTCTTTCTTTCTTTCTTTTTCTTTCTTTCTTTCTTTCTTTCTTTCTTTCTTCTTTCTTTCTTTCTTTCTTTCTTTTTTCTTTCTTTCTTCTTTTCTTTCTTTCTTTTCTTTCTTTCTTCTTTCTTTTTTCTTTCTTTCTTTTCTTTCTTTCTTTCTTTCTTTTTCTTTCTTTTTTCCTTCCTTCCTTCCTTTCTTTCTTTCTTTCTTTCTCTCTCTCTCTCTCTCTTTCTTTCTTTCTTTCTTTCTTTCTTTCTTTCTTTCTTTCTTTCTTTCTTTCTTCTTTCTTCTTTTCTTTCTTTCTTTCCTTCCTTCCTTCCTTTCTTTCTTTTCTTTCCTTTCTTTCTTTCTTCTCTCTCTCTCTCTCTCTCTCTCTCTCTTTCTTTCTTTTTTCTTCTTTCTTCTTTCTTTCTTTCTTCTTTCTTTTAGTGGGAAATATTTTGTATGGTTATAGTAGCAAAGTAGTAGAGAGAGAAAACGAATGCTGGGGAGAAAGAGTAATTGTAATAGAAAGATAATTGAACAGTCAAGAGAGAAAGAGATGGAGTACAATCTTGGGAGGTTGTCATTAAATAAGAGGATAACAGCAAGGAGAGTTAAATAGGAGCAGCAAGGCTGAATATATGCACAAAAATGCAGGCAGATTACTAGATTTGGTGATGAGGAAATATGGTAGTTTTCTTCTAATTGCTTCACATCTCCACTCCAGTGAAATAAGAGTTGAGGTCATCATCTGAACATGGAGTGTTAGGAAGATGGTTAGAGTTTTGAATAGAAGAAAAATGTACAAAATGTTGTCTGGGAGAGTAGAAACAGGAATTGTTTAGGGAAGTGTAAAATGATTTCTGGGCTGTGCTGAGGCCTCCTTGAGATTTCTCATCACAAATTTAGAATGAGCCTTGTTAGTATGTTGTATTTTTCTTCAGCTACACTGAGGTGCTATGGAGCAGTTGCAGAGGGGTGACGAGTAAGGTTTAAATCAAGGGAGAGTTTGTAAGTTAAAAATTACATGGGTAGTGGTAGGCAGAATTCTAAAGATGCCCTTCCAGGATTTTCATCCCCTACATTATTCAGACACAACTCCAGGTCCTGCTGTGAAGGGACTTTGCAGAATAATTAAGGTTATTAATCAGCTGAATTTAAGATGGGAGATTATCCTGCATTAGCCAGATGGATCCAATGTAATTACATGAGCCATTAAAAGCAGAGAGATGAGTCAAAAGGTGAGATCAAAGAAATTCAAACTGTGAGAAGGTTTTGATGTTCCTTTAATGTACCTCAGATGTACCTTGTTGCCTCTGAAATGCAGTGGTCCACATGAAAGGACTAAAGAAAGACATAAAGTGGTCATGGATGGCCTCCAGTCAGCAGCTAGCAAGGAAATAGAAACCTCAGTCCTACAACCTTGAGGAACTGGATTCACCAACAATTTGAAGGAGCTTGAAAGTCCCTAGAGCCTTCGGACAAGAGCCCTCCAGATTTCTGACCTATAGAACTGTGATATAACAAATAAGTGCTCTTTTAAAATACTAAGTTCATGGTAATTTGTCTCAGCAGCAATATAAAACTAATATACATGTAGTGAAGGTCAAGTTGTTTAGAAAGTATGCAAAGGATGATTATTAATAGTGGACATGTGATCCTACCTAGCTCTGTGTAAGTAAGTGACATAAGAGAGGTAATAAGAAAAAAGTGGATTAAAACACTTGATTAGCTGGAGAATAATTGGAATCCAGGTTTTAAAAGACATAAGCTGGAAAGATATGGCATCCAGGACATGGCATGGCTATAAGAGTAGGTGGTTGAGATGGGATAAAATATAAGATTGTTGAAAGGGGAATTGTGTAGGACTGAATGTTTGTTCCCTCCCCACCAAAAATATGCATGTTAAAATCCTAACCCCCAGTGTGAAGGTATTAGGAGGTAGGTCCTTGGGAAGTAATTAGGTCATTAGGATAGAGTCATCATGAATTTGACTGGTACTCTTATAAAAGAGACCCCAGAGAATTTCCTTACCCCTTCCATCATGTAAGGGCACAGTAAGAAGAAGGCCATCTAAGAACCAGGAAGTGGGCCCTCAACAGATACTGACACTGCTGATGCCTGGAACTTGGACTTCCCATGCTCCAGAACTGTAAGAAATAAATGTTTGCTGTTTAAGCCACACAGGATATGGGATTTTTGTTACAGCAGCCTGAAAAGATGAAGTCATGAATTATTGTTAAAGGCCAAGATAGTGGATGGATCATCTATATGTGTGATGAAGACACATAAAATGGTGACAGGAATACTGGTAGAGAGAAATCTAGTGAATGAGCCAGATGCTAAAGTCTAGGGTAAAGGGTGAGAAATGGTCAGGGGCATTGATGGATGACTTTGTGAAGAAAGGATGGTAGGCGGTATAGGCTGATGGCATTTGCTTCAAAGGACATTTGATTTGGGGATGTAGAAAGAAGAAATAATGTAGACCTGGTAACAAAGAACAAAAAGGGTATCCATCCCACCAAAAAGCCCTAGGCTACACAGCATCGTGGTGGTAAAGAAATAACTATCATAGAAGAGAAGTTTAGGAAACCATTCACTTTCTCTTACAGAAGGAAGGTGAGGGGACTACTTAGAGAGTAGATTTTTTTTTTTTTTTTTTTTTTTTTTTTTTTTCTGATGATAGACTATGAATTTCCAAGGGCAAAGTGGAGGGAATTAGTGGTTTAGGAAGAGTAAGAGCTTGAGTTAGTTTCGGGTGTATACAGAACCATAGGAAAATAGTAGTGTTTGTGAAGAAAGATATCATGTGTGTCTTGGTCCTTTTGTGGAAATATAAGGCATGAGATCATTTTTGCAGAAGAAGGGCCATCATTCTAATTTTAGCTCCTTCCTTGAGATTGATTTTTTTAGGCTATGGAGCTGAAGTGCTAGTGTTATAGGGGTAGCCTTATTAGGTGCATGAGAAGTTCTCTAGAATTTCCTTAAATCTTAATGTTTTGCATTTAATAAAACAGAGGCACAGAGTTTAGGTAAAAATTAGAAGTTTTTTCAGCAAGTGAGTGGCAGAATTGGAATGCAAATTTGAGCAATTGGACTTCACAGCAGGTATTTAAAACAATTGTGCTAGAATTATACTCAAAAATGTCTGTTGACTAAATGGATGAATACAGACAAAGCCTGTTATTTGGGAAAAATGTCCTTGTGAAGGGTTCCAGTGCTGTCAATTTGCTGAACATTCATCACTAGTGAGATTCAGAGCTGGGTTGGTGAGACTTCCAAGACTGCAAGTGTATCATAAATGCAATACTCTTTTGCCTTGTTCTCTTTCTTAGAACACTTGCCCTAGAATCCCAGTCACCATGCTGTGAGGAAGTCCAGTCAGCATGGAGAGAAACAGAGGCCAACAGGCCTTCAAGCCCAGCTGATCTATCAGCAAATAACCAGCACTAACTTGCAGGCCATGGGAGGGAGCTGTCTTGGGTATTGATCACCCAGTCCCAAGGTGTGCTCTCAGCTGGTACCACACGGAGCAGATGCAGCCTTTTCTATTATTGCCAATAATTCATGTTCATGAGAAAAACAAGCAATTGCTCTTATTTTAAGCCATAGAATTTAGAAGTTTGTAATGTAGCAACAACTATTCACAATAGTGTATGTGTATATATATATGAAGATATATATGTATGTATGTATAGGTATATATGGGCACACACACCATGGAATACTATTCAGCCATAAAAAAGAACAAATCATGTGTTTTGCAGCAACATGGGTGGAACTAGAGGCTGTTATCATAAGTGGAACACCTCAGAAACAGAAAGTCAAATACCACTTGTTCTCACTCACAAGCGGGAGCTAAATAATGTATACTACACAGACATAGAGCATGGAATAATAGACATTGGAGTCTCAGAATGATGGGGAGTTGAGGGATGAAAAATTACTTAAAAGTAGTCAATGTACATTCTTTGGGTGATAGTTACACTAAAAGTGTAAACTTCACCTCTACATGATATATCCATGTAACAAAACTGCACTTGAATCCCTTAAATTTATACAAATAAAATAAATAGGCCAGGTATGGTGGCTCAAGGCTGTAATCTCAGAACTTTGGGAAACTGAGGTGGGAGAATCCCTTGGAGCCAGGAGTTCGAGACCATCTAGACAACATAGTGAAACCATGTCTCTATATAAGCATGAAAAGAAGAAGTAAAGAAGAAGAAAAGGAGAAGAAGAAGAAGGAGAAGGAGAAGGAGAAGGAGAAGGAGAAGGAGAAGAAGAAGAGAAGAAGAAGAAGAAGAAGAAGAAGAAGAAGAAGAAGAAGAAGAAGAAGAAGAAGAAGAAGAAGAAGAAGACTTGAACATTCTACTATCAAACTACCTGATGTCCCTAAGCTTCTGCTTCCCCAGTTGTAAAATTAGACTCAGATCATCAGCCTCAGAGAGTTGTCACGTACATTTATGAAAAGCATAAATTATGCATATTCTGGTATGATAGGTAGGTACTCAATCAAAGTTGCCTTCCTCCTTCACCCACTCAGTATCCTCCCAGGTTAGACAAAATAACTAGACTTGCTTTGAAAAAAGACATGTTTTTTCTCCTTATACATACCAAGTGGGCAAAAAATATAGAAGAAAGATTATTCTATCTGTTGATTTTCTTTCCCAGTATAGGTTATTCTCTCACTTCATTCAGGTTTCTGCTGAAACATCATCTTCCCAGAGAAGTCTGTATGGGCTTCCCTCTATTTAAAAAATAGTATACAACTGTGCTCCCTTCTGCCCTTCCCTACCCATTAAGGTGCACTATTTTTCGTTATAGCATTGATTATCACTTGGATGTTGTGTACAGTATTTGTGTATGTTTTTGTATTGTCCCACTCTTCTAAAATAGAAACTTCATGAGAGTAGGGATTTTTCACTATCTTGCCCTCTACTGTCTTCTGTAGCACCTGAAACAGTGCCTGATATACAATGGGGATTCCATAAATAACTTCTTGAATGCCTAAATGAATGACTTCTTTGTGGCATAGTTCTTCCCCTTGTTCTAATTTACTTCTTTCAGATGGTATGCAGAAGAACATGTTGAATGGAACATTGACTTCAAGATTAGAAAGTCAGACAGACTTTAAGAAAGGCAAAGGCAGTCAAATATGCCAATTACTTCGGAAGGGTAATGGCATATTTTGAAATTTGGAAGCTGCTTCATTAAAATTCATTTTGCGCTACATAAAATAAGAAATCGGGAGCCTGACAGAAATGAAACTCAAATAGGCATTCATTTCCTTTATCTTTTTACAAGACAGATCAATTAGTAATTTTATGGTTGAAAAAATCCATTTTTAAATGTTATGTGAGACTTAGTGTAATATCAAATCTGGCCTAATGTCACCTTTATTAAGGAATTGAAAGCACTTTTACATCTGTTCATTCACTAAAAAAAATACTGAGAAGCACATTTTTCAACATCTAAAGTTTATAATGGAAGAGGAAAATGGGCATAGAAATGATCTTGTTGCATAATTAACTCCTCCAAAAGTAAATGCAAGAGATAGGCACCGGACAGGAATATTTCCAGAGTTGCATTTACATTTGTAAACCATGCCACAGAAACCCTCCCAAACAGGTGTAATGGAGAGTCCAGATGGCCTCAACCAGGGGCCAGAAAGCCCGACACCTTCTGCTGCATCTCTGGCCACTTTTATGGGCTCACTGGGTTTGGCTGCATGAGCACCTGGCTGGGGGGCAGCCAAGGGGACACACAGGTGGTGCCTGATGAGAAACAAGAGTTTCCAAGCGAGAGGCTCCTGTGCTGCTGGAGAATTGCCTCCCTCTCCACCAAGGGAGTTATAAAACCAAGATCCAGGTCATTTATGGATACTAAAGATCCTGGATATCTTTTAGATAAGACAGTGTAGTGGTTATTTAACGTCGGTAACTTATGTAATTACATTCTGCCACCTAAATTTCCCCTGCCATTCTATCAGATCCGGTACGTGCCTTTGCATTTCAGTTCTGTGTAGGGTTTCTGTGTAGCTATTAAGCAGCTTGCTAAGCTCTCTCTAGGCAACAGAAGAGTGTGTATTCTTTATGAGCTGGGTGTTGGGGTGAGGATGTGTGTTGCTGGTGATCCTCCATGTGGATCTGGTTCTAGCGGGTGTTTCCCTGGCATAATTATAAACAAGGAGATCGTTTGGCCCTTTTGATTGCAAACAGAGCTTTGGGAAAGTGATGCTGATTGATGAGTGTGGTTCCTGCCAATGAGAGTGAGGCAGCAATGGAATTTTCCAAGTCACAAAACTGATGATAGAATCTCTGCCTGATGGCAGGATTTCTAAGGGATGACTACTGTGCAAGCAGACCTACTGAGGAGAGCTTAAGGATGCATAATCAAAGTACCGTAAAGAAGGTCACATCTTTTTCTCCATTTAGCTTCTCCACCAGTGTAGACTCCATGTAGCATTCATATGCTAGAAAAGCTTAGCCATGGAGGTAGAGAAAATGTTGAAGAATACTGAAAAGCTGCAATTCCCCCAAATACACACCTTCTTCTTCCCCCACAGCACTTGGCTGCATCAAGATTTTGCATTTTAAAGATAGATTATAAAAATTGAAGTGTATCACTTCAGCGAACTAATACCAGCTGACTTTATTATTTCCAGCAGTTTAAAAGTATTTCCCTGTGCAAATATGCCCAAGGAAATTCTCAAACCAGATAGACTTCCAAGGTGTGTTCATGACTGTGCCCAATTCCAAGTTGTTACTTGGAGCTCCACCCTTCTATTGTAACTGGTAAACTTCCACGGGCAGGGGAGGGAGGGAGGAAGGCTTTATTATAGGAAATATTCTTCAGCGAGTGTTAATTGATATAGAGAGAAATAATTTCCTAATCTTAGTTCTTTGACAAAGAAAATAAATAGCCAAAATGTCTCTACATAAGCCTTCTTCTTTCTTCCTTTATTTTTATAAATCCATAGCTACAAAAGAAAAAGTTAACTTGTTTCATCCAGTACATGTTCCTGAAGAGAAATGTGAGCTGATCCTTCAGATTTAAAATCTGATTCCTTCAGCTTTAAAATCAGACCTTTTAAGCCCTTTTCTCACCAAAACAAACATATGTCATCAATAGCAGTGTGTGTCACTTGGAATTGTGATGGTGGCATGCAATAGAAACCCTGACAAGAGCTGAAGCAAATAGAGATTTTTCTTATATAACAAGAATTCCAGAGGTGGCCGTCCAAAATTGGTGCAGTGGCTCTAGGAAGTCGTCAAAGAACTAGATTCCTTCTACCTGCTGGTCCACCATCCTCAGCTTGTACCTTTTAACTTCATGATTATAAGATGGCTGCTAGACTCCAGACATTTTGTCTTTATTCTAGCAGAAAAAAGAAAAAGAGAAGAATAGGCAGCAAGATGTTCTTGCTGGCTGAATTTATTCCTTTTTGACAGGAAAACAATAGCATTCTCATTCCCTGCCTGAAAACCTGCCCTCCTTACTGACAACAAAGCCACATAATTTCTTAGTTGCAAGGAAGTCTGAGGGAGAAAATTATTTTAACTGGCCTAAACAGTTAAATACTGGGTTCCTGAATAAAACAAGACCTGATAAGGAATTAATAGTTACGAATAAGAAAAAGACAATAGATATTGCAGGTTATTAAGCAGTGGGTGCCACACAGGAAATTCATGCCCTTTACAAACTTTGTTGGTTATCATCATTCTCTTCCTTGACATTCACCTCTATGATGTGCAAATAGTCTTGAATCTGAACTGTAATTCATAGCTCTCAGAAGAATTTTCAGCAACAGTAACTTTGCTGTATGTTGGCTTTACAGTCTCATACTTCTCTCCTCCTATATTAACCTTAGACAAACAATGTTGAAATTTAATTTCTGGACATTGTCAAGAAGGAAAGATTTTCTTCTGCCTTCTTATGCTCAGTAACTGGGGACCTGTGAATTAAACTAATAAAATATATACTAACAGGAGAAAAGGCAAAGACATACCTTTTTTATTAACATTTATGTGTATACTAGAGTCACAGAAAATAAGTGAAACTCAAAGAAGCAGTTTAACTCGGGGGTTATATACCACTTTAACAAAGGAAAGGAGAGTTGGGCTTCAAAAGACAATAAATCATGGGGAAGTAACTAGGAAACATTTCGTGGAACTAATGAAAGATAAGGGTTATTTTAGTTCAGTTTGTTTATAGAAACTCATCTCTGCATAAATGCTCCATCTCCAATTATAAGAGTTGGTCTTCACTTTCTGGTAAGATGGGGGTACCTTCACAAAGGGAAATGTATGCCCTGTTTTTAGGTAGATAAGGGGAGGACAGAGAATTCTTCTGCATCTGTTGAT
Organism: Rhinopithecus roxellana; assembly: GCF_007565055.1. Lineage (NCBI taxonomy): Eukaryota > Metazoa > Chordata > Mammalia > Primates > Cercopithecidae > Rhinopithecus > Rhinopithecus roxellana. The sequence goes on along the minus strand of NC_044553.1, from coordinate 138,111,469 downwards.
TCTCAGTTGCCTTCAGTTCAGAATAATCCTTGTGACAAAGTGGCAAATGTTGGCATGGCAAATCCTAATCCATTTTAACACTTATCTGCAGGATCACTGATCCCATTTGTTGGAGACAGAAATGTTAATATACTTTTGCAGTGAAGCTTCATTTATATCTATGAAAGCTCTGAAGTTGAAAGTCCTTTACAAGAGGAATCTCTGTAAAGGTGTCAAGTTAATTGTGACAAACCTTACAGTTGCTTATGACCTAGCAGTATATTATGACACTGAAGGTAAGACCTGATGCACTGGACAGTAAGATTAGTCAGCTGATCCTCACCATGAGGTTAACATTTAACCCAGTTGACAGAAGGAGACCTGGGACACATAAATATTGATGGCTGGGTAAGAGAGGCCAGAGAGAAGAAGAGCAAATGAAATAATAGCATTGGGGATCCTGTGATGGTAAGTGATCACCATATGGGAGAATATAGTCAGCTGAAAAGTTGAAGATGACTTTGAAATCCAACTTAACCTTCTTACTGAACCCAGAGGCCAAAGCTGCATCCATGAGCTAGAGCCAGATGCCCTTAATTATCACCCAGCTTCCTTTAAACTGAATCCTTTTACATAAGTATATTAATATTTAACTGAGAAGTATTAGCATTTTTCAATTAGGTTCCAGTGGGATCTTCACCTGTAAAATAGTCTTTTACCCCCCTTGATTGCAAGAGTCAGTGGGTAAAATTATGGACCAAGATTAGGTCACTATTTTGAAATGCAAGATATGGGTGTGAATTGAATTGAGGTGAGGAATCAGGTGCACTTGGGAAAATTCAAAGGATCATTTTCACTTCCCTCTGGTCACTAATGGTCTTGCTGAAGAACTCTTCCAGATAATAACATGATTAGTATTATATAAAGAGCCTTAATTATTAGCTTTCGATGACTTCTTAGAGGTGTCCTCAGGCTTGACCCAAGCACAGATCTGAGTGAGAAAAAATTTTCTTCTCTACTTTTAGGTGTCTGCTTAAAAGCCAATTGTTGTTTCCACTCCTGCTGAGGAACACAAGATTTTCTGAAAAGTCTATTGAAAAGCAATTTAACTATTGTAGGACAAAACACAAGGTAACTGTTTCCAGTAAAACTGCAGGAAGAATTAAAGGAAACAGGGTGAATTTTCTGGCCTGGAATCTGGCCAAAACAAAGGGTAATTCACTTCCATTAGGTCTTTAGTGTCCACAGTTTTAGGGCCAACTGCCTCTTCTATTAAAATACTTCTGCTGTGGTTTTGAACTGTCCCTCCTCAATGTTGCTGAATCTTATGTTATTAAATTGGCTATTAATTTCCATGTTTCTTGGAACATTTTTGTATTGTTGTTTTCAAACCTTAAAGCCTCTGTTTAAAATGCTCATCACCCCAGCTAACAGAAGATACCCTTATCTCCATTTATTAGTTTCTATTTGCTATGATTTTCCTCCTTAGGCCAAAGCACACTTTAATTGAATGAAACCCTCATATTGTGTTCAAGTTGGCTAATGAGCTCAGAGCCCTGCCTAAGAGTGGTTTACCTTATTAAACGGCTTTGTATAAGACATGGTTGACCTTGTGTTGCAAACTCCAAGTTCAGAGACATGTAAATCTCTCTTGGGATCCTGAGAATAGGGTCAAAGGTGGGACAGTACCAAGAACCTTCCAATTTTAATAATAATAATAAAAAGATGCTACCTCAATTGGGCCACATTTAACCTGGAAATGGAATGGAATAGAAAGCCAGATTGTTTTATAATTGACAGCTTTGTCTCCCAGCAGATGGCTGTAATCTCCTGAATGTGCCAAACGCAGACTCTAGGATTTTTGAGTTTGTAGAGAAAACAGAAAGGACAAATATTTATTGTAATTACAACATTTATGCATTGTATATAGTTTCACAGCCTTTTAATCCTCCTTGATTAGAAAATACAGGGTGACTTTTTTTTTCCTTGCCAGTTGAAGTTTGTTTATCAACACTTTAAAAAACATTCCAAATTTTAATAAATATAAAACTCGGTCATATAGAAACAGGTCTCTTTTTAGTTTACTTCCTGGTAAATCTATGCATCAGCCCATTTAGAGAGTTTGAATCAACATGTTATAGCCCGCAATCAGAGCTGCAGCATTCAAATTCAAGTGGTGTTGTAATCAACTCTAGATTTGTCTGAGGAAATGATCCAGGTTTCAATTTTATTTTTCTTCCCACTGATCACTGCTGGTTAGTTCTTGTCAAGAAGGTCAGTTGGGGATCTCTTGAGTGATTTACATAATTAGGTTCTCTGTGTAGTCTTTGGAAATTACTTCTGGGGCAACCGGAGCCACATTTGATCAATCCCATCAGATTATGTCTACCTCCATTGTTAGCAAATCATTAGTTAGTATCTGCATTATGATCATCCTGAAAAGCACTGAGCTAGTTTCGGCTGTAAATTGTAATTCAAATATAAGTTCCTGGTACTGAAATCAAGGTTTTCCTGTAGCTTTTGGGTAATGCGTATAAATATCAGAAACAGCACAAGAAAATATGGGTTCAAGTCACACCTCTTCCACTTTAGCTTTTGCTATCTTTGGCGAGGCAATTAACATTTCTTGGATGAGTTCCTGACTTGTCAATTCTAAGCACTTAAGATTGTTATGAGGATTGAGTGAGATGATGTGTATGAAATGAGATCTAAACTGTAAAGCAACCTACACTTGTAAAATGGCTACCAGTAGGTAGTTCCAGGTAGCTACCTGGGAAAATTCTATTAATTTATCAGAGCTTAGTGAGCTCCAACATAATTTATAGGCACTAATAGTGATATTTGCATCCTGCTTTTCCATGATATGGGTCTTCAATTTCAAATTCTAGTTTTCATAACAATTTTATCAAAGCTTCCACCTCTTTATACATTTTTTTTTTTTTTGCCAAATCAGTCTAATGCTTATAACTATTTTACTCATTTAAAAAAACATTTATAAAATGCAAAGTATCCAACATTTTACTAGAAATTTCATACAAAGCTGAAATGCACCTCAAGTAGTTCTTTCTCCAGCTGACTTGAAATCTGGTACTTTTGATAATTTTCACATTTTGCAATCTGGAGCTACTGAAACTAGATTTGTCTTCATAAATGACAGCACTTCACATCCTTGAATGTGCCCAATGTTTCCATACCAAGTCTTCTCCTTCTCAGGCTCATTATTCAATAATTACACATTTCCCAAAGGACAAAAAGCCAAACTCCTTAATATTAACACTTAAGCCTTCTCTGTTTCTTAATTGGCCTCAATCTCTCTTTTCAGTCATACTTTCTACCCCCTCAGAACTCTTCCTATCCCATCACCACACCAACCTCAATTCTAGCTTATAGAACCGTTTGTATTTCTTGCAATATACTTAAGTTTTATGCCTCCATGTTCCTCATCCATCCTCCATTCTTCTATCTTCAAGTATATTGCTTGGAAAACATGTGTTCAAAATCCCAGAACTACCTTAAACATCTCCTTCTCAGAGATGCCTTCACTGATCTCCCATCAAAGTCATTTTCTCCTTGATGTTACCACTGAACTATGCCACTTTAGCATCAAGCTCATCACACTGACTTGCCCTCATTTTCTTTTTGTGGCCAACTCCCCTATTGAACAATGAGATCTATTATGTCCAGGAACTATTTTTCTTTGTGTTTTCAGTGTTTCATATAGTTTTTCATCCCTTTTAAGTACTCAGTGCTGTTTGTGGAATGAATGAAAGAAAAGATTTAATGAAGGAAGAAATTGGGTCCTAATTTCATAGTTGGTGGGGAATCACTAAAGGCATTAATTAAAAATACCTTCTTGAAAGAAGTAAAGAGTTGCACTTTAGGGTGGCTAACCTGTTGGTCATAGGGAGAAGGACTGAAGGCAAAGTGGGATAAAGAAAAAGAAGGCAGGAAGGCTAAGTGAGCTATTGCAATAGTCCAAGAATGAAGTGAAAAAGAGTTAAAATAGTTAAATGGGGTATGAACAGGACAAATTGTGACATATTAAGGAGCTGACTGTGCCTCTCAATAGAGACATTTTCAAATGTTTTTCTTTTCTTTATAGCACACGGTAAAATTGGATTTCTTTTGGCACCTTTGAAGTTAATGGCTACTTGATTACATTTGGCTAGTGACATATGACTAGGCATGTGTGTGCCACATCCAAATAGAAGCTCTAATAACTAGTACATAATCTGCTGCATTCTGATTTTAATGCCTCAATGATTATGAATTATGTGTCAAGATGGAACCTCTGTCAGTTCTGTTCCCTGATGGACTACGGAGTTTTTCTGCCAACTGTATCAGACATGTAGTATGAGTGAGAAGTTAACTTTTGTATATCAAAGTACTAAAATTGGGTACCTGTTATTGCAGCAAAACCTACCATATACTGACTTGTCAGGATTCCACAACTGACGGAGGAGGGCATGCAGAAAATATTAAAATTTATCGTGCAAGAGTATAAATATGTTAGCATGAGTGAGTGAAAGTCTGCTATGTAAGGTTGTTCTTGATGTGCACTTCACAACTGCAAGGTTTATATTTAAATCACAGTCTATCTGAATTGTGACCCCTAGATGTCTAGATATACACAGTAGTCCTGGGAATGATTCGTTAAGCAAAAATAAATTATTGTTTACTGCTTCCCAAATGATATTTTGAGTGCTGGAGATACAAAGACAAAATAGAGTTGATTGCTGTTTGTGATACAGTCAGAGGTCAGCACAATGTAGCAGGTCTGATATAGGCACTGTGTACAGATAGAGTAAAAGCAACAAGTTCTGTTAGTTGTAGCTGAGCTGAAGTTTAAGGATAATTTAGAATTGTTTATACAGAAGAGTGTCAGTCATTTTAAGTAGAAGGTACAGAGAAGTAAAAGTATATGACACGTTGGAGAAATAGCAGCAGATCCATGTGGCTGTGATTTAGGTATGAATTTTGGAGGTATGTGGAAATGGTAGAAAAAAAGTTTGGAAAGTTAAGTTGGGGGTCATTTAGGAAAATTAAACATTCTGCTGATGATTTAGGCTTTATTTCTTGGACGAGAGTCCTGGAAGCTTTTTGATCAGATAAGCATTATATTTAAGTTTTATTTTTGAAAAAAAAAAGTACTATGAGATTTTTATCATATCATGAATAGAAATAAGGATATTAGGTCAAAAGTGGAAGCTCATATATTTAGTTGTGATCTTTTGATTAGTTTTTGTTTTATTTGAAAGATTATTTGCAAAAAATAAAAATAAAAAAAAACTCAAGAGAGAGAGTTTATTTAGTTAGTACTGATTCCAAGAATGAATCCAACTCTATTATTGGTGCTACTTTGATATTTTATCACGTTGAGTTTATCTTTTGAAAAACATGGGCCATGATTTAAAAGCTGGAAAACTTTTTGTCATGCGAAGACTGCCTCTGTTGTAATGGGATGTGATATGTAATCATGCAGGGCCATAACACCACCACCCAGGGCCAGAGAAGTTTTTGAGAATTTGTAAAAAGCAGAAGTCACCCAATTATAATCTGAATTTACCATTCCTCTGGAAAGCAAAGTTCAGTTGGATGAGCTTTGTGTCTGGTCTTTTTTCATTTTTTTGGCTTTTAAGGTCTTCCCTATAGTGACATTTACGATGATAGATTGCCACCTGTATCATGGACAATGATTTCTGGTTAACGTTTGGCAGTTCAGGTAGTGCTCTAAAATGCTGGTGTCTAGATCTGCTGCATCATCAGAATGTGAAATAAGACCTTTAGGCAACCTTCCCATGATGAAATTATTGCTTTTAGTCCTGTGCAGCCTGTTACTCTATTTATAAGCTTTTCAGGTATATCATTCTGTGTTAACAGTTTTAACTATCCAATATTTCCTCTGCTTTGTCATTACACAGATAAAAATTGGACAAGAAGAAATGTCCTAGTGGTGGTGCAAATGACCATCACAGTAGCACAGCTGGTCCCTGAAAATTCTCATCTGACTATGCACATCCACTAAACTTTAAAGGCTTTACACACTGGTGAGGAACTTATGAAAATACAGCCATCAGAGAGGTGGGAAAATTAGAGAGTTATAAATGGCCTGCTGAGACATGGATGTCAAAGTAGCTGTCAGGTGTTGGCATACCCAAAGTCAAAGGAGAACTTGATTTGAATTTAATTGGTTTGAGGAGAAAGCATGATAATTATTGCCTACCCAAAGATCATTGTCCCAGGGACTCTAAGAAATGTCTTCTAAATAAAGAAATATCTGGGCTAGGGAATCGAGTGCCTAGCACAAGTAATCACTCAATTAATATTAGCTATTAACATTACTAGTCCACTGAACTCAGAAATAAATGTAAATTTTCAAGTTGAACTTAAAATCAAGTACTCCGTTGACTTTTGAACTAATTAACCTATAGCCTATGATTCAGGTTATATATTTTTTTCTTAATCCCGCAAAAGTTAAAGTGCAATTTGAACATTCCCCACCTCCTCGATAATGCTGGAGGTGATAAAATGGAACCACCGATGTCTGATAATATGTGCTCCCTACCATGTTCTGTAGGGATATTTATAAAAATGTGGCTTAACTAAAACTACCTCTGGAACTGTGATACCAAATTTCCTCATAATGAAAGTAACCATTTTGCAACCTTTAAGAATAACTACAGTTACAGTTTTAGGAAGATGCAGCATTTTCCAGATACCTCTCTAGGTTTCATCCTTATACCTATCATCTCATTTGAATTTCTCAGCAGACCTATGAGATGGGTATTCTTTCTTTTTTTTTTTTTTTTATATGAGATTCAGAAACTGGCTCCCACACACAGTCAGTAATCAGTGAGCTGTTATTTGAACCTAGACTGAATCTGAATCACTGCATTTTTAACCACTATAATCATGGACTTCTCACTAGTGTAAGTCCAGTGTGAGTTTTATTCCTCTCTTTGCATTATTCTATGCATCAAAAGCCTTCACAAATATGATTCCTTAGACTGTCTGAATGATTGAGTGAAGCTCAATGCAAGGATTGTTAGGTTTCTCTGAAATACCCTTTCTCTGATAAATCTCTCGAAGGGAGTAGTCCAAGGATAATAAATCATGGCATCTTGGGGAATCATGGGAATTTACCTCTGTGATTGATGGAATGATCTGGCTGTCACCTGCATACATAGTAAATAAAGCCATGGAAATGCATGAGATTGCCACCTGAAAATTGACATTGGTTTGTTCATTTTCTAAGGGGAAGAATACAATTGAAAAGAAAGGAGCTGAGGGGGACCATAAGAATGATTGATAGAAAGATACAGAGTTTAGATTAGGAAACTAGAAAAGAGAATGGAAGGTTTTATTATTATTATATTACTATTTCTCCAAAGTATGCCAGTACCCTTTTCTCAATGTGCTCACTATGCATATTGCACTCTGCTAGGCACCAAGGAAAAGAGACAGAGAAAGGGAGAGAGAGAGGAAGAAAGAGAGAGACAGATGTACTCTCGCCCTTAAGGAGCTAGTAATTTAATTAATGGATTGAAAATTAATTTGCACTGAGTTGAAGGGCATGAACATGAACAGCATAGGCACATGTTTATCACCCAAGACCATTTTTACTGATTATTTCATATCATTTTTCTCTAAGTAAATGGGCCTTCTAAGGAAGAAAAGCCAAGCTCTCTGGATCACAAAAGGCTAAGCAGGATATGAAATGCAATGTGTCAAAGGTATTCAGGCGAAGCATTCTTTAATATACAAATGAAAGAAAACCAAAAGGCGAAAGATTATCTTTCATTATATGGGAAAGGAAAGCAGATAATTAATGATCAAAGTGGCAGAGACCCTTTGTGCCTTCATTTACCTCAGATTTTAATAAGGGAATAATTATAAAAACTGACAACTAAAGAGAGATGTTCACCTGGGGTTATTTAAATGTGGCTTTCTCAGCTTTGTATTTTACCTCAAAAATGTACTTACTCTTAATTTATATGTAATATAAATTGCAGACATTCTAGTGAGTCTGAGATGATTATCAAGTTGTCTTCTGGGCAGGGAAAAGATTGGCCAACTCTTTAGAAATTGTCCATCCTGGGCAATATGGTGAAACCTCACCTCTACAAAAAATACAAAACTTGGCGGGGCATGGTGGCATGCGCCTGTAGTCCCAGCTACTCAGGATTGCAGTGGACCTCGATCACACCACAGCACTCCAGCTTGGGTGACAGTGAGATTCTGTCTTAAGCAACAAAATAAATTGTTCAGGTGTCAATGTCCAAACCACAGTTCCATGAAAATGATAATGGAATAGAGTAAGCATTATGTAATGAAGAAACACCAGGAGATAAACAGTTCAGAAAGAGAAAGAAAAATATTATCTCTAAAATTCAAGGAAACAGGAGGACAGCAATTTCTGACAACTATGGGTTTGAACGGCTATAAAAAATTGTGAACATTCCCCTTAAGACAGTTTACACTAGAGAGAATTGTGTTTTCAGTAAAGTCTTTTCTAATTAAGTGTTCTGTATCTGACTATAGGGTGTGGAATTAGCTATGTCTTTGACTCCCAAGTCTTTTCCAACTTTTAATTCCAGTTGGAAATTTTTAGTGTGAAACCACACTTCTAAAGTCTTAGCTGTTGAGAACTTGCAAATGACTGTGGACTTAGCATCTCCTCTGTAAATACTTTTTTTTCCAGAACAGTTGCAAGGGAATAACTGGACTCAGGGCCTACATTTCACATGGTAGGCGTTCAATAAATGTGTACTGAGTATTTTTAAATGAATAAACCCTAACCACAATTAGAGAATATCTCTCTTACTGAACCTCCTTAATGTAAAATCTGTCCCTACAGTCTATATGACAATGCATAGGTTCAGAATTCAGGTTTAGAATTCTGTTAGTTACAGCTGGGCGTGGTGGCTCACACCTGTAATCCCAGCACTTAGGGAGGCCGAGGCGGGCAGATCACAAGGTCAGGAGATCGAGACCATGCTGGCTAACACCATGAAACCCCGTCTCTACTAAAAATACAAAAAATTAGCCTGGTGTGGTGGTGGGCGCCCGTAGTCCCAGCTACTGGGGAGGCTGAGGCAGGAGAATGGCGTGAATCCAGGAGGCGGAGCTTGCAGTGAGCCGAGATAGAGCCACTGCACTCCAGCCTGGGCGACAGAGCAAGACTCTGTCTCAAAAAATAAAATAAAATAAATTTAAAAAAAGATTCTGTTAGTGACTCAGCCGTTAGCCATTTAGATAGTCACAATTCACATACTCACTTAAGTTTTGGGCAAATGACTGCCACTTGGGTTTAATGATAGTTTCACCTTGAAGTTTTCAGAAGAAAAAGGTCCCCTAAGCATGAAATAATGTTCTCCCTGGATTATGATGATCATCTGAGAACAGAAGATGAAAAGGTAAGATTCTTCAGTAGTATGAGCTATTGGTCACACATCAATACACAGCTCTTCCTTTGTGGACACAGGATATCAAAGAGACCGTTCAAATTAGGTTAGGATGCTCTAACCACAGAAAGTTACCTCTGTGGGCAAACAGAGGTGATATTTTACTATATACATTTCTGCCCAGAGAAGGCTTCAAAGATTCCTCATATACTGGGCCAATTGAAGGCTTTAAAATCTCGCTAAGAAGTATTTTACATCTGGACTAATGTTTTCCGTTAATCATTAAAGACTGGATATGTACATTGTCTTTTCATAGTTGAGGTTTAAAATTCCCCCTATACTCCATAGCATCCTTTAAAAAATTATTTCTAAATTAGTATCAGTAACATGTCTTGATTTAAAGGTATTGGAAAAAAGAAAAAAAAAAAAAAACCTAAAGAACTTTGTTTGAAAAGGAATAATGACCAGAGACACAATGACTTGAAATCGACCTCAACTAGTTAATTCTTAGGTTTTCTTCAATAAGACAATGATTTAAAGTGAAATGAGCAAAACTCTTGATTAATCTCAGATTCTATCATAATGTCCAGAAATCTTTAAAATGGGGGCAAAATTATATTTTTAGGAGCTTAAAATATAGATGCATATATAAAAACAGCCCTATTTTACATCTGAGCAAATCAGTTATGTGCATAGTGCATAGCGCACACATAAAATTCATTTTTGATTGGTTAAAAGCCTCAGCATATCAGTGAGAATGGCTGTTCCATTACAATTCAAGGAAAAAAAATCTGAAGTTGAAGTTCCTCTAGTTGAGTAACATTAATAACAATATTAGCAACCAGAGGAAGCAAAGACCTTAAAGTTTGGTTACCCGTTTTGGCTTTTTTTCTGTTCCTTAAGTTTAGTTTTTTACATTTTGCTTTTTTCATCATGATCACCTGAAATCAAACATGTTTATCTTATACACTATTGAGACTCGAAGAGATCCGAAGACTGGCACAATTGTAATACAGCTGCAAAGCAGAAGAGAGTGAGTCCAAATCTGTCTGACATCAATAATTTTCCTATTGCCACTATGGACATAACTATGATTCCCTCATATGTGAAACAGGGCTGATGTCTTCTTCAGAAAAGTTAAGGAGACCACATATGTTTAGCATCTAAAGCAGTGTCTGATATCTAGTAGGTATCTACATAAAAAGGTGATGATAGTAATACTTGATGGTGGTAACTGCTATTAAAAAAAGTGACCAAAAGACTTGCATCCTAAATGGTCTGAGAATAATACCTATAGTTTCTTCAAGGAAAGAATAGCTGAGACTGTGGAGTACAAACTAATTATCTCCCAAATCTGTATGCACTGATTTCTTACATGAATAGAACTTTACCAATAGATTCGGTCACACATCATAGATTACAGTTAAGTGTTGACTGGATGAAGGATATTTTGTAGTGGTGTATAAAGAAAAAAGAAAGAAAATTATAGCCACTACAAAAATTCTATCACAATAACTAGAAAGCATGAGATTAACTGCCTAATAAAACACACATTGGAAATTCCTCCTATGGACAAGAATGTGAAGCAAAATCTGAACAGCAAAACCTTGTTTAAAACCAAAACAAGCACAAAACACATTTTTATATGAGCACATGCATATGGTTCTAGCCACTTAAATTTTAGCTCATATTTGAATAAAGATGTTCTAGCAATACCTGCTATGTTCAGAGGTCTCTTCTGTACATGATTGTGTTATGACAGTAGAAATAAGTTTAGAAACTGTCAAAAAGGAAGATTGGTTGAGATGAGAAACTTATAGTGGTCTACTTTTACAGGTGCAGAGGAAGCAAGGGTAATATCCTGTTGTCTGCTGTGCACCTCCCTCTCAACACTACAACTGTTTGAGAAAAACAGTCTGAAAGTAGACTAGAAGAAGGGTTACCAATAACCCCAAGGACAAAAGCTTTTCCTGTTTTTATGCAATTTCTATCAGACAATAGACTTACCTGGTATTGGTTTCATTTTATAAATATGAACACACACACATACATACACACCCAGATCATAAACAAAGTAGCCACTTGTGCTTTTCAGACACAGTGAGTAGATTAACAGTGCTACATATTTCCCACTTTTAATCACTTTTGGCTGTTTTTATTTACATGGTGGTGACTTTAAAGTAATATAGGACTATTTAACTCAACAAATTGCAGGTTGGTATTTAATCCTAACAGCTTTCCAACACATTCGTGTCCAGAATGGGCAGCAGCATCTCATTGCCTATGTGTCACCTGGGGAAATGAAATACCAATGATCAGTAGAAAGTCTTCAGTCTGGAAAATCTGGAAAAGGAATATCACGGCTGCATTCGATTCAACATAAATAATAGAATAGAATCCAGTTTTTAAAGATTTTTTTCACCCTTCTTTCACACAGCCATATTGGGTAATTAAAGAAAAAAACAGATATGGAAAATTAATCTTCTGTGAAATTTCATTATTTTTGTCCAAAAATGGCATGGCAGGGGTTATAAACGTAGGCAGATAACAATTGTATTAGAATTAGCAGCAGTGTAATTTTGTGTATTAAATTTCACTGAAACAGATTTGAAGATACCATATATGAATGGAGGCTTTAATCTTTGATTGAATATATGCCACGCACATAACTGTGTGACTATTTTACACAATAATAAAGAGACAGAGAAAAAAATTCCCATTAGCTGTTGCATCAAGTTTTTAGTTCAAGGAGTCTTTCCCAGTAAAACTAAAAACAAAAACGAGTCATAACCAGTTTGGTTTCTCTTCACAGGGTTGGCCTAATAAATAACTTGGGTAAAGCCCTTACTGCTTTTTTCACAAGCTAAAGAAGAAGGAGGCATTGATAGACGAGGCTAAGGCGTTCTGAAATATATTTGCTAAATAAGAAACACCAATTTCTTCCAAATAAATAGTTAATTCTAATCAAATCTAACAAACCTGACAGGAAATATATAGGTGCTAAGGAAGAGAAATAAATCTCAGCCAAAAATGTGCAGTATGCAATGGAGGAGTCAAGGTTGACAAGTCATTAGATAGGAAGCTCAGAGAAGATGCCTTAACACATAGCAAGGGCAATGTTCAATTAAACATGAGGAGAATCTATTGCCACTTTAAACGTTTCCAACTATAGACCAGAGAAAATGCCCGAAGATGGGAAAAGGTGCCCTCCTGAATCTCTTCCGATCCATTGATACTGATTCTCATCTCTAGTGACAGCATTAATTCTACACTAGAAGCAGCATCAGTGGTGGAACGTGTACATGTCTAGCCCTGTTCACACCTACTGCTCTAAACATATATCCTCCAATATTTCTTTATTTTAATAGCATGAGAGAAGCTTTTTATTGTTTTTAGTGGTGGCGGTGATTTTTCCACTTACTATTACTACATAAAATATTGTGGCAAGACAGTGATTTAAAAAAAGGAGAGGATTCTGGGAAGATGGAGGAGTAGGGAGTACCAGGAATCTCTCTACCTACTTAGGCAGAAGCTGTCTGATGTAGTTATTTTGGGACTCTGGAGTCTACTGAAGGCTTGCAACTTGCAAAGAAAGACTTGGATGGTAAATTGTGGTTAATTTTAGTCAATTTCAGATGAGTACAGTAGTAATTGCCTATCTCTTGTCCCTCAGTCACATGACAGTGAGTGGTGCATGTGTTCCTGGAGCAACTTGCAAAGAGCTCGTGGGAGCCAAGGTGGGAAAAAAATGGCATGTAAAGCAGTATTAGAGATGAAATTTATAACTATAAATGCTTATGTTAAAAATAAATATCTTAAATCAACAACCTAACATTTACAACTTGAGACACTAGAAAAAGAACTAACTGAATACAAAGCTAGACAAAGTAGGAAATAATAAAGATTACAGCAGAGATAAACAGGATATAGAACAGAAAAATAATAGAGAAAATCAGTGAAACCAAAAGTCAGTTCTTTGAAAAGACCACCAAATCAACAAATTTTAGCTAGATGAAGTAATCAGAAAAGAGATGATACTCAAATCTCTAAAATCAAAGATGAAAGTGGACACATTACTAGCAATTCTATATAAATAAAAAGATTATAAGAGTACTATGAACAATTATGTGCCAACAAATTGTATAACCTAAATGAAATATAAAAATTCTTAGAAACAGAAAACCTATCAAGACAAATCATGGAGAAATACAAAATCTGAGTAGACCTGTAACTACTAAGGGGATTGAGTTAATAACCAAAAATCTCTCAACAAAGAAAAGTCCTAGATCTATGGCTTTACTAGTGGTACTGAATTTTACCAAATATTTAAAGAGAAACCAACACCAATCCTTCTTAAACTTTTCCAAAAAATAAAATGAGAGGGAACACTTTTTAACTTATTCTATGAGGCCAGCATTATCCTGATACTAAAATCAAAGACACTACAAGAAAATAAACTCAGACTAATATCCCTTATGAACTTTTAAGCAAAAGCCCTTAACAGATATTAGCAAAAAAAAGCTCAGCAACATTTTAAAAGGATTATACACCATGACTGAGTGAAATTTATTCCTGGAATGCAAGGATGGTTGAACATATGCACATCAATCAATGTAACAGAATGAAGGGATCATTAGCACAATGAAGGGGAAGGAATTCACATAATCATCTCAATTGATTCACAAAATGTATTTGACAAGATTTAATACCCTTTCATAATAAAAAATGTAACAAACTAAAAATAATAGGAAACTATCTTTACATAATAAAAACCATATATGTAAAACCCACAGCAAACATCATACTCAAATCATGAAAGACTGAAAGCTTTTCATCTGAGATTCAGAATGAAGTAAGGATGCATGCTTTTCTCACTTCTATTCGACATAGTATTGAAAGTTCTAACCTAAATGTTTCACTGAAAACTATGAAAATCCTAGCAGAAAGCACTGGGCACAACTTTATGGCATTGGATTTGGCAATGATTTTTTGGACGTGACACCAAAGGCACAGGCAACAAAGTCAAAATAGACAAATTGAATTTCGTGAATTAAAAGATTTTGCCTCAAAAGACAGTATCATTAGAGTAAAAACAAGCAGCTCATAGAATGGGAGAAAATATCTGCAAATCATATATCTGATAAGGGATTGATATTCGGTGTATATAGATAACTTTTAAAACTCAATAGCAAAAAGAGAAACAACCCAATTCAAAATGAACAAATGACTTGAGTAGACATTTCTCCAAAAAATATGCAAATTACCAATAAGCACACAAAAAGATGCTCAACATCGCTAATAGGAAAATGCGTATCAAAACTATGAGATACCACCTCACACCTATTATGATAACCCTCATCAAAAAAGAAAATAACAAGTATTGGCAAGGACATAGAGAAATTGGGACTCCTGTGCACTGTTGGTGGGACTGCAAAATTTTACAATAACTGTTGAAAACAGTATGACTGTTCCACAAAATTTAAAAATATAATTACTGTATGGGCCAACCGCAGTGGCTCATGCCTGTAATCTCAGCACTTCAGGATGCCAAGGCAGGCAGATGACTTGAAGCCAGGAGTTTGAGACCAGTCTGGCCAAAATAGTGAACCCTGTCTCTACTGAAAATATAAAAATCAGCCGGGCATGGTTGCACTCACCTGTAGTCCCATGTACTTGGGACACTGAGGTGGGAGGATCGCTTGAACCCAGGAGGTGGAGGTTGCAGTGAACCGAGATCATGCCACTGCACTCCAGCCTGGATGACAGAATGAGACTTTGTCTCACAAAAAAAAATACACACACACACACACACACACAGGTGTATCTATAATTATCATATGATTCAGCAACATTAATTTTTGCCATATGCCCAAAGTAATTAACAGGAGATCCTAGAGAAATATTTGTACACCCATGTTTATTGCAGCATTATTCACAAAAGTTAAAATGTGGAGGCAACCCAATGTCTATTGATAGGATAAGTAATATGTGATATATTCATACATTCATACTCAACTTTAAAAAGAAATGAAATTCTGACATATGCTACAACATGAAAGAACCTTAAAGACATTATTCTTATACCAATGGCAGTCACAGAAAGACAAGTATTGTATGAGTTCACTTACGTGAGGTGTTTAGAGTTACCGAAATCACAGAGACAGAAAGTAGTAGATGGTAGTTGCCAAGGGCTTGGGGAGTGGGGAGTTATTGTGTAATAAACATAGTTTCCAGTTGTACAAGATGAAAACTGTGGAGAGAGATGATGATAATGGTTGTATAACTTTATGAGTGTATTTAAAATCACTGAACTGTACACTGAGAAATGGTTATGATGGTAAACTTTATCTTGTATATTTACCACAATTTTTTAAATTGGAGCGGGGAACTTATGGTATAATCAGCCATTCATTGCAGATTCTTTGCGTGTCAGAAATTTGAACAGAGCTGTTATATTTTCCTCTAATTTGGTCTGGAGGTCTGTCTTAGGAGAGTGGCTATTAACTCTAGTCCTGATCTAATTGGGCTCTAGGGGGATAGGTCATGGACATTTATGGTGTACCTTTCGCTGGATACTTCTTTTTGTACATGAATGTCTATAACAGCATCATTCCCAATAGCCAAAAGGTGGAAATAACTCAACTGTCCATCAACTGATGAATGCACACACACACACACACACACACACAAATGTGATACATCCACACAATGGAACACCACTTAGCCAGGACAGTGAATGAAAGACTGATACATGCTACAGTGTGGATGAACCCTGAAAATATTACGTCAAGTGAAAGGATGCAGTACAAAAGGCCATGTATAATGTGATCACACAGGATACTTGTTTATTTTGGCCAACAGCCTAATGCTCAAGTGTCCAACCCATGATTAGTTATCCCTCTCACAGGAAACTTGATATACTGACAGGTTACTTTATGGCTCTTGTCTGACCTGTGTCTAGTTTACTTCTACCAAGATAGCCACTCTCTAGAGGAGCCCTGACATGGAAAGAAGTTAGGTTAGAGTGTGTTGGATGGATGAGACACAGAGTTGGTAACTCAACAACATACCTGAAATAAAAGAAGCAATGTATTACTCACAGATTGCAGAGAAAAGAGAGGGCAGCATACCTTGCAGGGCCAGCAGGAAGTGGGGAGCCATCGGGGACACACATATTAAATCAGCAAAGAGAGAGAGCAAGGGATTTGTAGACCAGAGCCTTTACTGGAATTGAGGGCATTAGCCAAGCAGGTTTTCCCTCAGGGAGTTAATTTGGGGGGGGGGGGGGGGGGGTTAGAGCATGCAAGCGTGAGTTCTGAAGAGTCACACTGTGATAGAGAAGTGGTCACAGTGGCATATCTGCAGTCTATGTGGGCTGTGGGGGTCAGTGGGGTGAGCCAAGTAGGTTGTAGGTAGTTGTCCCACTGGGAGGTTGTCGCCAGGAGGTGTTGTGTGAGGCAGTTATCTAGGTCCATCACACGGAGGAACTGGCAAGAGGTAGAGAACCAGAAATTGTGTTGAGGGCAAGTAAGCTCTGCTTCTGGTATAAGCAAGTTAAACCCATATTCAAAGTAGATGTGGAGGCAATGTAAAGCTACAAGAATTAACTGCAACAGCACAGAAAGGATAGCTTTTCTACAATCCATATTGTTGGAGGCCTCAGCTGGAAGGTTCTAAGGCTGGAGGCTAAAATCATCTGCAAGCTATTTATTCCCATGCTTGGTGGTTGACAATGGCCATTGGCTGGGACATAATCTGGGCCTATCAGCTAGATCACTTACAAGTGGCCTCTCCATGTGGACTGGGATTCCTCAAAATATGGTGGCTGTGATCCAAAAGTGAGTGTCCCTAGAGAGAATGAGCCAGATGGAACCTGTATCACCTTTTGTGTCGTAGTCTCAAAAGTCACAAATGTCTCTTCCTTTGCTTCTACTTCCTGAGCAGTCACAATTACCTACATTCAGGGAGCAGAAATTAGACTCCACGTTTTGGTGAGAGAAGCATCAAGGTTCTGAGATGTTGGAACTGGGAACATGGCTGTGCACATTTTTTGGAAAATACAATCTACTAGTGATTATTTCCTTTTTTTTTTTTCTTTTTCTCTTTCTTCTTCTTTTTGGTTATGTCTTGCTTTTGCTTTTCTTATAGTTTCTAAGAAAAACAGCAAGCACACATGAAAAGTGTATTTCTGGTAAATTCTAGTGATATTTTCATCATCTGCTATAAATCAGCTCATTACAGGTTAGGCTTTTGTCTGCAGTGAGCTGATTTACGGCAGATGGGTTATAATGTAGATATGCCCGATATTGGTTCCAATAGAGGTATTTTCAAATTTGTGCTTGAGGTTTAAAAAAGAACAGGATAAATAAAATGCTTAGAAGAGGAACAAGGTCAGATATTGGGATTTGACTCTACCGAGAGGAGGAATTTAGGGTATAAGGAAAGACCTTTTTGCTGAAAGGGATTAATTAAATGTTTCTTGGTATATGCGAAACTTCTGAAGATATTCTGATTTTAGGATATGTTATTGTTCTACATACAACCAAGTACACTTTTATTTTATTTTATTTTATTTTATTTTATTTTATTTTATTTTATTTTTTGAGATGGAGTTTCATTCTTGTTGCCCAGGCTGGAGTGCAATGGCACAATCTCCGCTCACCACAACCTCCACCTCCCAGGTTCAAGCTATTCTCCTGCCTCAGCCTCCTGAGTAGCTGGGATTACAGGCATGCACCACCATGCCTAGTTAATTTTGTATTTTTAGTAGAGATAGGGTTTCTCCATGTTGGCCAGGCTGGTCTCGAACTCCCAACCTCAGGTGATCCACCCGCCTCAGCCTCCCAAAGTGCTAGGATTACAGGTGTGAGCCACTACGCCTGGCCTAAACATTTATATGAAGAAAAAAATTCTTATTTTATTTATCAAGTGATATTATAGCTCCAATATTTAATGTTTTAAGAATATATGAGTGATACAGTTTAATGGCCTCCAACTTCTCCAGGTCTTTAAATAATTCCCTGCTCTGTCCTGGTGCTATTTCCTTGACCTGGTAAGGACACTGATAAGTGATGAGCCTGACCTCTGCAGGGCCATTTCCCTGGATGGAAGTGGCCGAATTATGGAATCTACCAGAAAGAGAAACTTTAGCTAATGCAGTTGGGTGCTACAAAAGCATAAAAAGGCCAGGCATGGTGGCTCATGCCTGTAATCCCAGCACTTTGGGAGGCCAAAGCAGGTGGATGGCTTGAGCTCAGGAGTTCAAGACCAGCCTGGAAAAATGGCAAAACCTCGTCTCAAAAAAAAAAAAAAAAAAAAAAAAAAAAAAAAAAAAAAAAATTAGCCAGGTGTGGTGGTACATGTCTGTAGTCCCAGCTACTCAGGAGGCTAAAGTGGGAGGATGGCTGGAACCCAGGAGGCAGAGGTTGTAGTAAACTGAGATCGCACCATTGCACTCCAGCCTAGGTGACAGATAGAGACTCTATCTCCCCACCCACACCACCCAAAAATAAAAAGAATAATTTATTTATTTATTTGAAAACCATGTCCTATGAATATGCCTTTTTATATTACAAATCCACATTGAAAAATCTATCCTATAGAAATAATTTAGAAGTGCGTGAGGATGCTCACCGCAGTATTACTTGTAATAGTAAAAATGGAAAACAAACTAAAATGGCCATCAATTAGAGAATGTCTGTGTGGCACATTTACATCTAGAATACTTTTGCAGCCATTAAAATAATACATATCTACATTCATGGAAACATGCCTGTATTTTATTGATACATTAAAAAAATAATTTGCAAAACATTATGAGGAGCAGAATCCCATTTTTTTAAGAGAAACACAATTTCTATTCTAGATTGCAGACATAGCTTTCTCATTTCATATAAAATCTCTAGAAATGATCATGTGTTTTCCTTTTAAAATTCACAACCACTATGCAAATCAAGAAGGAAAACCTTGATGGATCAAAACACATGAAAAATTCCTGAAAGATGAGAAATGAAAGGAAAGTGATTAGAAAAAGTAAGGTCCCCAAACACAGAGTGAATTTTTCCTTTAGAAAATCTGAGCACAGTACCGAGGGAGTGTTTATGTATGGATACTAGGATCGAGAAAAGTTCTAAGAGTAAACAACTGGATAATCAGAAGGGCCAAGCAGGTCAGCTTCTACATATCCTACCTGCATAGTCCAAAAAGCAGCTACACGGGTATCTGACTCGGGTGGGATGGGGAGAGTTATGCAGTGAGAACTTGGGGTCAGAGAAATGAGACAGTGCTGACTGCTATGGTACTGCACGCATGGTACATTATCCCAAGCCTCCCATCCTGAAAGAAAGCTGCACAGCGCGCAAGTCACAATAGGTCAGCTCAGCCTTTCTCATAAGCAGATGCAACAGACAATCCAGCAGGGTATCTCAGCTGCAAAGATGAGAGCACATCAAGAGCTGCCAATCATTTGAGGAAAGCCAATGCTTTACTGTTCCTCAACAAAAGAACTTAATCTTGGGAACAGAGACTTAGGAGAACAAGCAGAACAGGAAGTTGAGAGGAAGTACAATTTATAGCCTCAGAAGTGTAAGAAGATATCCCACCCATAATAAAATCAACGTGGTAGACAGTGGAAATCAAAACTGTCATCATGGACATAAAATTCAGCAGCTGGGCTGACAGAGAAGAAAGGCCGTAGTTCAAGAGAAATGAGTAAGCTGGAATTTCTAGCCAAGGACTTGAGATTTCAAATTCTTGGAGAGGAAGCATTGAGTAGTGGTTAAGAGAAAGGACTCTGGAAACAGACTGCCTGGATTCAAATACTACATCTGAATTACTAGCTGTGTAACACTGAAAAAAAATTTCACTGTTTTGTGTTTATTGTTAAACTATTTTCTCTGAGCTCCAAATATGCCTTCTATTATTCTTGTTTGTAAAGCAGGGCTAGTTTCTCCTTTTCCGTTGGTTTCCTGTAAACTCATGCTAAAATAGAGGGCACAAAAGCACAACTAAAGGGTTGTGCTCCTAAGGGGTAGGAAGCATGGGCCAAATCTTTAAATTTGCTGTTGTTTCTGTCACCATTGTCCTAACAGCAGGAAGCAATTCTGGCAGCAGCGGTTGGTTCTAGTTTCTATCTTCTTTTAGCGTCCCTGAACAGGCCTCTGCACATTTCCTCACTAATGTCAGCACGACGAGCACTGCCTCATTTCCAAGAGATCCCTCCTTTCACTGTGTTACCTAGAGTGGCATCCCTTATTCAGAGCTCTGCACTCCCACTCTGGAGTTTCTAGATTCGGATAATCTTCCTTTGCTTCCCCTAGACATGGGAGTAGTAGCTGCTTTATTACTTCTGTATGCTTCTAGATTACTTCAGTGTTCTCATTTTGTTTCTTCAGTGTTTCAATACCTAGCCAATTCCTTTACGTTAGCTCTCTTTGTTGAAATATCTAGTATGGTTTCTTTTTTTTCCTGAATCAATCATATCATATTCAGTCAGGAGTGGGTAGTAATGGACATTACATTGAGTTTCTATGTGTAGAGCACTGGGAATAGTGTGTGTGTATAAGGAGCTATATAAACACTAGCTACTATTATTAACTATTATCTCAAAAAGCTGAGAAAAATTTAAGAGAAAGCGAGAGGCATTGGAGAAAGAATTAGAAATTTCAACAACTATTTTAGAAGATGAAAACAGGAGTTACTCAGGGGAGCCAATAGCAGAAAGATGGATAAGAAGATTTAACCTGATTTAATAAATGGAAGCCACTGGCAGAACAAAACACAGACACACAGTATAGAAATAGCACCTTAATCTCAAAATATCATTTTCAAATCTTAGATTATTAAGGAGAAAGGAGTATATATTTATGTGTTATTAAAGCTAGATAAAGGTCGGGTGCAGTGGCTCACACCTGTAATCCCAGCACTTTGGGAGGCTGAAGTGGGTGGATTACTTGAGTTCAGGAGTTCAAGACCAGCCTGACCAACATGGTGAAACCCCATCTCTACAAAAATACAAAAGATTAGCCAGGGATGGTGTCACACGTCTGCAATCCCAGCTGCTTGGGAGGCTAAGGCAAGAGACTCACTTGAACCCAGGAGGTGAAGTTTGCAGCGAGCTGTGACTGCACCACTGCACTCCAGCCTGGGCAGTAGAGTGAGGCTCCATCTCAAAAAAAGAAAAGCAAACAAACAAAAGAACTAGCTATATAAAGAGAGAATGAGAAAAGAAAACAGTTAAACAGTTTTCATTAGTGAACAGGAGTGTGATATCTATAACAAAATACTATTAATAGAACATAAAAATGTGTTGAAAATAATACAACATGATTAAGTGTGGTTTAACTCAAGAATGCAAGAGTTGTTTAATATTAGAATTTATTAACATTGTAATTCAGTTTATAAATAAGGAAAAAACTGTTATGATTGTATCAGTAGATACTATAAAAGCGTTTGATGATATCCAAAAGCCATTCTTTATTAAAAAAAAAAAACTCTATGCAAATGAAAACTAAAAGGCAACTAATTTGATATGAGATTTCTTTTTTTTTTTTTTGAGACGGAGTCTCGCTCTGTCGCCCGGGCTGGAGTGCAGTGGCCGGATCTCAGCTCACTGCAAGCTCCGCCTCCCGGGTTTACGCCATTCTCCTGCCTCAGCCTCCCGAGTAGCTGGGACTACAGGCGCCCACCACCTCGCCCGGCTAGATTTTTGTATTTTTTTAGTAGAGACGGGGTTTCACCATGTTAGCCAGGATGGTCTCGATCTCCTGACCTCGTGATCCGCCCGTCTCGGCCTCCCAAAGTGCTGGGATTACAGGCTTGAGCCACCGCGCCCGGCCGATATGAGATTTCTACCAGTGACCTATAGCAAACACTACAGTAAACAGTGAATCACTAGCAACATTCCCATCAAAGTCAGGGACTAGATAAAGATGCCCGCTAATTTCTTTACTACTTAACATTGCACTGGAATTCCAAGCTAATAAGAAAACAAAAATATACAAAGGACACATACTAAAAGGAAGAGGCCAAACTGTTACCATTTACAAGTAATAAAATCATCCATATAGTTTGTCAGTTGATTGTCCTAATTTTTCAATTAGAATAAATAAGAGTTCAGCATTGTAGTCTAACAAGATAGATGGTGAAAACAATCTGAAGCTTTCTTGTATACCAGCAAAACGTTAATAAATGTAAGATCCTTTGTCTGATGGCAATGAAAAATATAAAGCAATGGGGAAGAAATTTAGAAATAAATGTCTAATAATGTGTAGAAAATTAGAGAAATTTGCCATAGATGGTGAAAAAAAAAACTTCAGTAAAATAAAAATATACTAGGTGCGGCGGCTCATGCCTGTAATCCCAGCACTTTGGGAGGCCAAGGTGGGAAGATCGTGAAGTTAGGAATTCAAGACCAGCCTGGCCAACATGGTGAAACCCCATCTCTACCAAAAATGCAAAAAGTAGCTGAGCATGGTGGCACACGCCTGTAATCCCAGCTACATGGGAGGTTGAGGCGGGAGAAATTGCTGGAACCCTGGAGGTGGAGGTGCAGTGAGCCAAGATCGTGCCACTACACTCCAGCCTGGGCGACAGAGCAAGACTCCATCTCAAAAAAAAAAAAAAAAGAAAAAGAAAAGAAAAGAAAAGAAAACTCTAACAAGTTTATGAATGGGAAGATGCTTGCAATATTTTATTAAAGTCATCAATTCTTTCAAACTTAGTAAATTCAATGGAATCCTCCAAAATTTCCCACAAAACAATTTTCATCTATCTTGACCAGCTGAGTCTAATATTCAAGTGAAGGAGTAAATATGAGAAAAGGCAGTTTTGAAAAAGAGTAAATTGAGAATAACTTGATCTAACAGAATTCAAATCATCTCATAAAGCTTCAGGAAGTAAAGCAGTCTTCTGTGTCTATAGGAATAGATTAATGCTCACTGGTATGGGGATTTCTCCAAGACACGCTGTTGTGTTTAAAGTAAAAGCAAATAAGTAAAAATTTCTGTTTTTCATTCACAAAGCTGGTATAAATCCAAAAGGATGCACATGCAGTCATGATGGCATCATGTGGGACCAGGATGGTGGGCTTCTGATTACAGGATTCTTTCACCTTGTGTGCAAGCCTGGAGTTTCAAAGAATATAATCATATACCATTCAGGTGATTATAAACAAAAGTGGTTTTTATATATTTATGTTCATATATTTATATCTTTGCATTGCAATATACCTGTCTCTATGAGTTAACTCTTACTGCACAACAAACTACTCCAAAACTTACTCAAAACAATATTCACTAGTTCTCATGATTCCGAGGTTTGATTGGATAAAACCTGAGAGATGGAAAAATGGAGGATGAGGGAGGTTTTAACTTCATTACATAGTAACATACTTTAAAAAAAAAATATATCACTTTAGCAAATTATATTGCTTTATAAAGTAAACAGAGAAAAAAATTCCTCTGCCATATCTGAGAGTTTTCCAACCTTGACTTCATTCCCTGCATCCACATACATACATCTACCCTCCCCAGCCACTGAATCTTCATGCCCTTGTCCTTGTTAAACAATTATCTTCCCACGGTGAGACACTGCAGAGTGTCCACCTCCCTCTAGAAACTTCATCTTTGCAGTCACTCTAGCATCTGCCGGCACATATGCACAGATACCATGGAAACAGGCATAACTATCCATCTAGGAATAAATCATCTCAGCCATCAGAGATCAGGTGAAACCTGAGACCAGAGACTCATTTTCATCTAAAATGCTCTCTCCAAAAGATTTTAACAAAGAAAAGGGGGGAAATGTGAAAGGAAAACAAATATTGGGGTTCCAAAATCACTAAGCTGAAGGGAAAATGCAATCTGGGAACCGCTCAGGGCAAACCTGCCTGACATTCTATTCCAAGTCATCCGTGCATATCTGATCGCCTCCTTTGGAGAGGCTAACCAGAAAGTCAAAAGAATGCATCTTTTTGGCTCTTATCTAGTCTTATCTACCTTTGGCCTGGAAGCCCCTTCCCTGCTTCCCAAAAAGTTGTCCCACCTTTGCTTTGAGTTGTCCTGCCTTTCCGGACCAGACCAATGTTCATCTTACATATGTTGATTGATATCTCATGACTCCTCAAAATGTATAAAATCAAACTGTGCCCTGACCACCTTGGGCATATGTCTTCAGGACCTCCTGAGGCTCCATCATGGGCACACATCCTCAACCTTGGCAAAATACACTTTCTAAATTAACTGAGACCTGCCTCAGATACTTGGGGTTCGCAGTGCATACTACGAACTGTATGAAGATGCCTAATAAACATTTTGGTTTGGTTAACCAGTTCTAAAGTTGATAAAATCAATTTTATTTAAGTAACTTGATAACACTTTTGTGATTCATTCACATTTGTTGCCAATTCCTTGTAACACTAAAGGATCTACAAACTCCATGCCTACAAATGGGGAGGAAGACCAAATATATATATATATGTTGTTACAGCTTATAATAGCACAGTTCATTCACAGTCTTTGAATATGAACCCTTTATATCAAAAGGATATACAACTCAAAAGATACTGCTGACATTACTAGAATCCCATTGTCAATTAGTCTAAGTCCATAATTACATATCTATATCGTATAAAAATATTTCCCAGGGTGAAGCCACTCAGGTTTGCAGACTTCCATTGTATCTTGTCAGGTTGCAAAAGCAAAAGTGGTCTCAGCAAACATACAACTTTACCCTTTAAAGGCCATCTGATAAAATTAATCTAAGGTACACTATTATCTCTTGCTCTGAGCCTCTTTTAAAATGTTGAAGTCCTGATTGGATTTTCCTCATTACATATTCACTTATTCACTTCTATTTTCTTACCCTCACCCTCAGTCCATTCCCATTCACATAGGATAGGGTTTCAGAGGTGCAAAACTGCTGGGCTGTTTTTACTATGAGGCAATATAGCTGCATTCAGTGTCAACCCCAATTTTGTCAGGTAGGGTGGAGGTACCACCTACCTCCATCCAGTCCTTAGTGATTCTGACATAAAGTTTAAAAATGTACTTACACTTTATGGTTCTGGCTTAGATATTGTGATGTGTTTTTTAAATGGAAATTACCCAGCCTTTATCTTTGAAGAGTTGAGAGTCTTTCTGGAAAAAGATTAACATGAGAGAAGTAGGGAGGTGATAAAGCCAATATAATGTAAGGTCTAGAATAAGCACTAAACTAAATGGTCTTGTACTATTTTTAACAAGGGAAGAAAATGCATATAATTTGCATATATTGGGAAACCTTTGCAGAGTAGATCAGAGTTAAATCTTCATTTTTCAGTAAAGAAAAAGCCAACATAAAAAAAGTTCAAAAAATTGTGATTGCAAAAATTACTCTGCTTTTTGTTTTAACTTCTACATATACACATTCAAATAGTCACAATCATAATATACAATTTATTTATGCTTACATTATCAAATGCTTTTAGGTTTTAATATTTTTATGCATTTTATTACCATTTTTTAATGACTGTATAACATTTCATTGTTTGGTTATGTCAAATTATACAACCTTCCATTTGGGCTCTTTTAAAACATTTTTTTGCAATTTTAGATTTATCCATGCAAATATCAGTTGGGTCACAATAATTCCACTCTCAATGGATTGTTTCTTTGGGATAACTTTTAGAGAAGGAGTGATGGCTATGGACACATTTATGCTCTTACTTTTGAAATATAGATTCACAAAAAGATTGCATCAGTTTGGCAGTAGTGATAGGAATAAACTGGTTTATCTTAGCCACATCAGCTTGTGTTATTTTTTTTAATCCTCTTCCAGGATGCTATAATTTGCATTTTTAACTACTAATGAGAAAAAGAATCTTTCCATCTGTTTTCTTTTTGTATTTGTTGATGAGGTTTATAAAATGTGCAGAGGAAAGGGGAAAAAATACCCTGAAAAAAGACAGATATGAACAAGGATGGGTGGTAAAAATAAAGATAGCTAGAATATAGAAGATAAATAGAAATGTTTTTCAGAATGTGTGTATGTATTTATATGTATGTTTATACATGTTCACATATAATATGTCCCCATATTTCTTTCCAATCAAGTATTTAAACCCAGCAAAGTATTACGCGAAGTTTTAAGTAAGTCTCATATTTTCACAACAACCTGATGTTTTTTTCCTCATTTTTCGGGTGAGAAATGGAAAACTTGTGGAGGTTAAGTCATGTGCCCAAGGCCTCCAAGCTTAGTAGCAGTGTGGGATTTTTACCAACGTCTCTCTTACTCTCACACATTTCTAATCACCACAGTTACTCTAATATTTTTTCCCTAAGTGGAGAATCTGTATGAGAAGTGAAGGCACACATGACAGGTTATCAGAAATTGGTAAAAATGAAATCTCGGACCATGGTAAGATTTACCAAAACAAGATCCATATTGATGATAAGGGTTCTATCTATTTTTCACTGCCAAATGGACTTGGCTTTAGTTTAATTTCTTTATAGAATTGATGTTTGTTCTTGGCTAACCATCTATGATACCATTATACTGCACACAATAAATTATGCACCCGAAGGTGCCTTGCAATTAGCCTCAGCAGAGTATTTGCTCCTTTCATCCAAACATTTTACTTTATCTATAAAGATTAAATTAATCATCTCTGCCAGCAATGAATAACTGAGAGAATTAGTTTTTAATATCTGGAGTAGAGAAGGGAAATTGCAGGCAGAGAAATACATTTTGCTTGACCAGTGTTCCATGTTTCCTTTTATAATGTGTATTCTCTATCAGATGCAGCGTCTTTGGCTGGGAAGAGGAGGAAATAGGACACATTGTTTCAGCAATGACTGCCCACCTTTTGGGGAGGAAGACAGCTGGACAAAGATGATTAATTAAAATGCACTTTAATTTTAGTCATATCATTTCAAATTCCCATTACTTAATTTTCACAACAATGCTTTAAGTTAGGTAATATTAGTTTCTTATTTTACAGGTAAGAAAGTAGGCACAGAGAAGTTAAGTGATTAAACCACAATATGCTTCTAGGCCATGCAGCATCAATATTCATGTTTTGACCACTGCACTGGTGACGGTGAACTGTTTTGGATCTCCTCTTCTTTCTGTTCCAGTCCTCTTTCTGTTCCAGTCCATTTAAGTGGAACAATTAAATTTCCCACAAAGAAAGCATCAGGAAAGAAAAGAAGAGGACTCTTTATGCCCCAAAGACATGTACTATTTGGTAGATTAGCAATAGCTGTTCACATCAACATGGGATAACCAATTTAGAAACAAACTGCCTTTTTTGAAACAGTATTTTTCTAATTGTTTCCTCTTCTGTATTATTGGACTGAAAAAAACAAATAGGAGAGTTAAATTATCTACCTTGTCTCCTATGTAAGTCAGAAGTTGTGAGTTTTTCAAAATGCCCTCATTTGACCAATTACATCAGGATCACCCAGGCCCCACATCACACATACTGAGTCAGAATTTTTGGACATGGAGACCCGATAATTTTCATTTAAAATCACTCATTGGTGTTTGAGAACTACTTATTGAGAAGTTTTCCCACAATGAGTTTGTTAATGATGATGATGATGACAAGTGAAGTAGTGTCTGGTATATACTTAGTGATACATTCATATTTGTTAAATGTTTTACAAATATTATCTTATTTAAACTCATAAAACCCCATGTGGCAGTTACTATTAGTATCCTCCCATTAGATGAAGAAACTACAGCATTACTAAAAAAAAAAAAAAAATTAGATCCAGGTGTTCTAGTTCCAGAATTCATTATATCTTTTTTTATAACATATCAATGTGTTTCAATTCTAGAAAATTTCAGCCAGTGATGCCCAAGGCACAGATAAGTGTTGCAATGTACAATGAAACAAAAAACAAAATAAAAATGAAAGTGAACCTCTTATTTTGAATAAGAATGTATTCTCTCATTTTCCTAAAATTTACTGAATGACAAGATGAAAAGTGATTTATTAAATTTATAAAGTACTATAGTTCATTAAAAAGCTTAACTAATGACTTGGTTAAAATTTCATGGTGTTTAATTATTGGCATGGGGAATCTGGACAAATGAAAGTGAATGAAAGTAAGAATTATTCTCCAAAGTGAGAAAAATCCAGACACAAATTACTCTGGGTGGCCCACAGAGAGTAGAAGTGGTCTTCAAGGGGTAGTAATTGCAGAGTGATCTCACTTGGAGCTGCTAGAACTTGCTTTACCTTGACTACATAAACTTGCAGGGATTATGTCTCCCAGGGATCTATACAAAGCTTCTTAATCAGAGAAAACACTGGGCAATTTCCAAGTGCACTTGCTACCATGTTTAGAAGCAGCAGCACATGACTTAATGCTTTTTTTCAATTCCTTCACTGAAAAAATGATGCTATTTGAGAATCACATTTTGAAAACGGAGACTCAAATATTGATGGCTTGTTCCATCATTCTTTCTTCACAATAACAATGGGGGCATCCTTATTTACCAATGGCAGGAATGTACATTTGTACAAACTTCCAGATGACAATTGGTACTGGATAAGAAGTCTTGAAAGTGTTCTTTAATTTAGCAAATCTATTTATAGAACTGAGTTGTAAGGCAATGATGAATATGAACAAAGGTTTTTCCACAAGGATGCTTATGATGGTGGCTGTAATTTCTATAAAAATTTTGGAAATATAGAAAAATACTGCTTGCTCTCCCAACACAGCAACATGGCAATAATGAAATGCTCATGTATTTACAATTGTGATAAACATATATTTTAATATCTGCAAAATGAAACAGTACTGTAAAGGCTAATAATTATTTTTATTTTAGTTGAATTTTAATGATGTAACATAATTTAAATAATTCCCTATTGAATATTTTTTCTACTTTCTTTAATATTATAAATAATGATACAAGCAATTGGATGTTCAATTTAATTATAGTAATTCATAACTATAGGTACTTTTTTCACATAAAGAACTTATTGCTAAAATTGTATATATTTTAAAATAAATTATATCCTACAGAGCACAAATTGGGGCCTTCATTTAAAGCAGACTAGCTAAAATATATTTATCTAAGTAACATTTCCTTTAAAAAACCTATTTGGGGACTTCATATTGTTTCTTTCTGTCTGTAAGTTTACTTAAGAGCAGCTTTTCTGAAATCCTCTTTCATAATTTGAACAAAGTC
Organism: Rhinopithecus roxellana; assembly: GCF_007565055.1. Classification (NCBI taxonomy): domain Eukaryota; kingdom Metazoa; phylum Chordata; class Mammalia; order Primates; family Cercopithecidae; genus Rhinopithecus; species Rhinopithecus roxellana. The sequence continues at coordinate 138,081,905 of NC_044553.1, read as the reverse complement.
AGGCCTTTACCAATGAGGATAATCTTTTAATTATATGTTCTCAAAACCGTGTTTATTGCCTAATGGTTGTCAGGAGTTTATGATATGATAGTTTTTCTTCTATTTATCTCTATTTCCTCTGTTTATATTTCTAGAATATTTCCAATATTTTCTAAATTGAAGAACTAATATTAAATTGCTATCATGTTTCAAAAACACACAAAAAAAGAAAGTTGCCTTCTTTAGAAGCACTAAGTTACAGTTTAAGACTGTGTTTCATGTTGTTAAAAGCTACAGTGGGGCCCACCAATGACACTTTGGATTGGGGGGAAAAATAACCCCGAAGCTGTATTATCAAAGAGTATTTATTTGTGGGTGAAATGTTTGGGTATCAGGCTTTTCTTTCACAGCTACTTTTCACAATGCATCATCTTGGGCTGAAAAAATGAAAAATTTCTTCTTTGCATTTCTATGAGGAAGTTAAGCAAATAGTATATAAACCACATGTTTCACGAATAATAAATGGAAACAACTGCTTTATCTCTTTTTTTAAAAAATATGTTCTCTTATTTATTTATTTATTTTATTTATTTATTTTTATTATACTTTAAGTTCTAGGGTACATGTGCATAACGTGCAGGTTTGTTACATATGTATACTTGTGCCATGTTGGTGTGCTGCACCCAACAACTCGTCAGCACCCATCAATTCATCATTTATATCATGTATAACTCCCCAATGCAATCCCTCCCCCCTCCGCCCTCCCCATGATAGGCCCCAGTGTGTGATGTTCCCCTTCCCGAGTCCAAGTGATCTCATTGTTCAGTTCCCACCTATGAGTGAGAACATGCGGTGTTTGGTTTTCTGTTCTTGTGATAGTTTGCTAAGAATGATGGTTTCCAGCTGCATCCATGTCCCTACAAAGGATGCAAACTCATCCTTTTTTATGGCTGCATAGTATTCCATGTTGTGTATGTGCCACATTTTCTTAATCCAGTCTGTCACTGATGGACATTTGGGTTGATTCCAAGTCTTTGCTATTGTGAATAGTGCTTCAATAAACATACGTGTGCATGTGTTTTTGTAGTAGAATAATTTATATTCCTTTGGGTATATACCCAGTAGTGGGATGGCTGGGTCATATGGTACATCTAGTTCTAGATCCTTGAGGAATTGCCATACTGTTTTCCATAATGGTTGAACTAGTTTACAATCCCACCAACAGTGTAAAAGTGTTCCTATTTCACCACATCCTCTCCAACACCTGTTGTTTCCTGATTTTTTAATGATTGCCATTCTAACTGGTGTGAGATGGTATCTCATTGTGGTTTTGATTTGCATTTCTCTGATGGCGAGTGATGATGAGCATTTTTTCATGTGTCTGTTGGCTGTATGAATGTCTTCTTTTGAGAAATGTCTGTTCATATCCTTTGCCCACTTTTTGATGGGGTTGTTTGTTTTTTTCTTGTATATTTGTTTGAGTTCTTTGTAGATTCTGGATATTAGCCCTTTGTCAGATGAGTAGATTGCATAATGTGCAAAAATCACAAGCATTCTTATACACCAGTAACAGACAAGCAGAGAGTCAAATCAGGAATGAACTTCCATTCACAATTGCTTCAAAGAGAATCAAATACCTAGGAATCCAACTTACAAGGGATGTAAAGGACCTCTTCAAGGAGAACTACAAACCACTGCTCAGTGAAATCAAAGAGGACACAAACAAATTGAAGAACATACCATGCTCATGGATAGGAAGAATCAATATCGTGAAAATGGCCATACTGCCCAAGGTTATTTATAGATTCAATGCCATCCCCATCAAGCTACCAATGACTTTCTTCACAGAATTGGAAAAAACTGCTTTAAAGTTCATATGGAACCAAAAAGGAGCCCGCATTGCCAAGACAATCCTAAGTCAAAAGGACAAAGCTGGAGGCGTCACGCTACCTGACTTCAAACTATACTACAAGGCTACAGTAATCAAAACAGCATGGTACTGGTACCAAAACAGAGATTAAGAACAATGGAACAGAACAGAGTCCTCAGAAATAATACCACACATCTACAGCCATCTGATCTTTGACAAACCTGAGAGAAACAAGAAATGGGGAAAGGATTCCCTATTTAATAAATGGTGCTGGGAAAATTGGCTAGCCATAAGTAGAAAGCTGAAACTGGATCCTTTCCTTACTCCTTATACGAAGATTAATTCAAGATGGATTAGAGACTTAAATGTTAGACCTAATACCATAAAAACCCTAGAAGAAAATCTAGGTAGTACCATTCAGGACATAGGCATGGGCAAGGACTTCATGTCTGAAACACCAAAAGCAACAGCAGCAAAAGCCAAAATTGACAAATGGGATCTAATTAAACTAAAGAGCTTCTGCACAGCAAAAGAAACTACCATCAGAGTGAACAGGCAACCTACAGAATGGGAGAAAATTTTTGCTTTATCTCAAGATAAATGACTAGAAAGTAGCTAATCACGCAAACTGACCTATCTCGGACTTTCTGAAAATGTAGGATATGTCAATTTCTTAATATTCTATATAATTCATGAAGACCCCATGATTCTGTTTAAACGAAAAGCCCTTAAATGTGTACATCTACACATCTTATTATTAATAATAAAATAATTTTTTCATATACCAGCCAAATGCTTGTTTTGCTGCCAGCAATGGTTTTTTTTCACCTCGTGGAATCCATTCAATGCCCTAGGAGAGGAAAGTTACCAAAGAGAAGCAAATAATAATAATGATAATAATTGTAATAATTAATGTAATTTAAAATCTTACTGGTTTCAGCAAAACAAAAGAGTTTATGACTTACAAAAGCTGAAGGATTTTTTTTTTTCTCCTATGGACCCTGCATGCTCGATATTTAATGAGTTGTGACCCTTGGCTCATGAAGCACACTTTCATTGGCTCCTACAAAGCCCTCATGTTTTTTGTTTCATTTTTAATAATGTAGAGAGCACCCACAAACTCAGCATACCATCCAAGAACAAGAGCTTTACCAATAACTTGCATCTACTTACATGCTCTTCTTCTATCTCACCCTTCTGCCTACCCTGCAAGGATAACTCTCAAATTTTGTTTATCCTTACCTTGTAAATTTCATTCTTGAGCACACGAGCATGAATTGTTCTCGGGTAAATAGAAGAATTGCTGGAACATAGCAACCTTATTAGATATCAAAACATAATAGATAATGCTAAATTGCTTCAAGAGTGATTGTATCAATTTATCCTTCAATGAGTCCCGTATTGGAACCCCTGTTGATCACTGTTCTGGTTTTCCTTGGCTTTCTTTTACCAGTTAAATGAGATCAAATTATATCTCATGTGTTCTTGATTAGCTTCTCTAAAGCCTTAGTAATATGGCCGAACCCGTTTATTAACCATGTGTTTACTTTCCTGTACATTGCTATTTCTGAATTTCCCCCATTTTTCTATTGGCATGTTTGTTTTTTCTATTGATTAGTAAGATATCTATCTAGCCAGCTATCTCTCTATCTCTGTATTAACCTACCTATATAGATATGTTTTATGTATATGAACATATGTATATCTATACAATTCTTTATGTTTATCTATTGCAAACATGTTCTCCCAGTATATTGCTAGTCTTTTTACTTTCTTTCAGATGTGTTTTGACTTCATAAAAACTAAAACACAAATTTTATGCCATAAAGAATAGATTTAGCAAAACGTGAAAATATCAGCAATTGAAGAGCCAGTTTTCCTTGCCACATAGTAGGCCAGAAAAAAGGGATTCACTGAGATAGTTTTTAAAAACTGGCCATATATTATCTCATTGGAATATTGTGTTATTTGTTTCTAAGACAGAGTCCTACTCTTGCCTCTATATTAGGTGAGTCTGATTAAAGAGGAGCGTAAAACTCAGGCAGGTTTGGGAGGGGGATCTTAGAATACAGGACACCTGTACCTAACAACCCAGGGAGAGTCTGAGGAGTTGGAAAACAAAGAGCTCTCCTACAGCAGGGAACAGTAGAGCAGAGACAACTGCATGAGAATTTGGGTTTTCCTGAAGGGAGCATGCAGATCTTGTGTGTAAAGAAAGATGCAAAAGTTGCTGGAGGCCCAATATGAAGAAACTTTTAAATTGACATAAGGAAGACAAAGTAGCAATCTTCATGGAAAAACAACCAAAGCCTGCCAAGAAAAGAAAAAAAAAAAAAAAAAAAAAAATCGTAAAGACCACACAGGTGAGTAAAATAACTGAGGGTCAGCTGGACCCAATCTTATGCCTTAGCACTGTACGTGGGTTGATTTGACTAAAGAAACACTGAATTAGTTGCAACTCTCCGAATTAATTACACTTTACTTTTATTACAGATGGAGTGGATTAAGGTAATGTGAAATAATGTAATAGAATGTTCCTAAATTTAACCAGTATCAGGATCACCTGGAGGGCTTGATACACCACAGACTGCTGGCCCCACCGCCGGAGTTTCTGATTCACTCGTTCTGGGCTGGGACTCATGAATTTGCATTTCTTACAAGGTGATGCTGATGTTGCTACTCCTGCAACCATATTTTAAGATTTGCTGGCATAATAGATAAAGATGAACATCTCAAATGCTTAGTACAATAGAAACATCATCCTTATAACACCTGCTCAGTGTGGTTGTGTGCATGTGTGCATGCAGTGACGGGGTAGCAATGCTCTTTTCCACGTGGTTTCCAAGGTCACCTTGGACATCAATATCCCACTGACTGATAGTCAAAGAGAGTGTCGGGGGGACCACATGGGAGATTTTTATGGGCCTGGTCTAGAAGATGCATATGTTATCTTTCATTCCCCTAGTCAGAACTCAGACACATGCCATAACTAATAGCAAGACAGATTGGCAAACTTTGTCTACTCACATGTCTAGGAGGAATGGGAAATGGATTTGGTAAACAGCTAATCTATCTTTATCATAATACTCATAATTAAAAATATGTTGAGTTAAGGTAAAATGGAGATAGATGCTTTCATGTCTGAATTTTAGAGCCTGGGATTTTGCACCACGAGCACCTAGCTCACAGGAATATTTATGCTCTGGTTCCTGCCTACATTTGTATTCTTATCACTCTCTGTTTTCTTCCTTTGCACCCTCTGCTTCAGCCTAACCGACCTCATTCCTGTTCCTTGCAGGATTCATGCTATCTGAGGCTTCCTCTCTACATCTATTATACTCTACCTGAAAGACTTCCATTGCCTACTTTCTCATCTCTCCCCCTTACTGTGCCATTTGGTTAATTCTTCATCCTTTAGGTCTCACTTTGAAAGTTACTTCCTTAGCCTTCCTCTGTCAATGATAGAAACCCTAGACTAAATTAATTACAATTGACAACTGCTGGGTGGATGCACCAATTTTTACCCTGTTAAGTTTGTTTTAGTTTTTTGAACTTTTTGATTTGTGCAACTTTCCTATTGGACTGTAAGCTTCAGGTCAAGGCCTGAGTCTGTCTCCCTCACTATTTTATCAGTTCCTCTTGGAGTATCTGGAATCATGTTTAAGAAGTTATTGTGAAGGAAGGGGGAAAAGAACCAAGAAAGAAAGTATATGGCGGATTCACCTGACAGCAATAAATTAAGTATACCTTGAGAAGCACGCTGTATGATGGACACACCTGACAGCAGTAACTTAAGCGTGCCCTTATGGCAGACACACCTGACTTAGCTTAAGAAATGAGGGTTGCAATGTGGAGATTGATAGCGGGAGGTTGCTAAGGGATACTGCTATATAAATGGCATGCTTTTTCGGAAGCGGTTGCTGTTCTCCTGTCCAGCCTACTGCCGTCGCACCTCCTTGTAAGTAAGTTCTCCCAATTGCACTCTGTTTCATTATCTGGCTCTGGGTCTCTTCTTCAACCTCTGGAATATGATGCTGTCCATATTTAAGTTAACAGCGGTCCAGCAAGACAAGCAGGAAGGGAAGGAGGAAAAAGAGAAAGAAGGCAGTATTTTTTGCCTGATTTCAGAATGTATCAATAATGGTATTGTTGTATTTGTTACATACTGATTGCCCAGGTTAATTTGGCAGATTATTTTAGTTGTTGGGCCTAAACCCCTTTCTCTGTCAATATTCTACAGATGCTCCTTCTACATGCTGCATCCTTGGCCAAAGGATAGGCCTCTGGGAGAGGAAAACCCCTCCTGGGTCAATTATCTATAAGTCACTGGGGTCTTTTGGCATTCTTAACTATGATTTCATTTATTCATGTTGGGAAATGTGTTTGCAACATCCTGATGAAAATTATTGTCACGAGTATGCATAAACATAGATTTTGATAGATGACTATGAGACAGAATGATAAAGCCTCCTAAGAGTTCTCTAGAGTCTTGTTGAAATGAGGGCATGAAGACCTGGCAGATATGTATCTAGGTTTTGTAAAATGAAGTTTTGAGGATAAAATATAGTTTAATCAAGAAACTTGGTGAATCAGAAGTTAGGTCGTCTGTAACAAATAAGAGCTTGGTCCAGACTGTGACTGATAAGGCAGTGGGTATGCCAGTGAAAAATAACAAAAAGGAGAAGGGAAAAGTTGAGAGTATTGCAATTTTCTCTTACTTGGGTGTAACAAAGAGTCTTGTATTGTATGCTGGTATTACTGAGGTTAATAGAAGGGAGGCAGAAAATAAGGGAAAAAGGATGTCGAAAACATAGTCCTTTTACATAGTTACCAAACTACAAATTATTCATGTTCTAGCTTGGGGATTGCCACCTGGATCAACACACAGCTTCTCCCTTGGGTTACTCACTTCTGTTTTACATGGAATGGTGCAAATCCTGTTTTCCACTATTCTAGAGGACACACTCACCACTGATAGTCTTGTGCATTTGGAAGTTTTGTGGCTTCTCCTTGAGGCTCTGTCCCTTTTCTCTTCTTTCCTGACTTGGCTATTTCACTGCTTTGCATCGCCTTCCCCAGAGAGTCCAGTGGGATCATCAAAGGAGAGGAGACATAAGCCAGACAGTTTTGTAATGATTTGTAGCTCTTATAAAACCATTTATCTAAGGAAGGGGATTTTAATGAATTGTTCCCATAACGGGTTGGGATTATCTGTGATTTTTAATTATTGCAACTTCTCAGATCATTTTTGCCATAGAGTTGAGACCTGTCTATGTGGTTTGGATTATTGAGATCAAGTTCCTGATGTGCTAAGTAATTAAAAGCACAATTGATTCTTGAATCCCTATTTGCATATGTACCAATCTTCTTTTATTAGATATCTTCTTGCTTATAATGCATAGTGCCAATTTTTAAATAGAAATCTTGTTACTTTTACTTTAGACACCAGTGACACTCTCAAAGTGATAGTATCCTTGGGTCAAAGCTTGTCTATATTAATCAGACTGAAGCCAGAAGTGGAATGCATATGTTTTGACTAGTTTTTAGTATCAACTGATTGCGTTTAAAGAAAAAAGAAACTTTATTTTTAAATGGCAATTATCCTTGCATTTATATGTCACCACTTTGTAAGAGATTCTGCAGTGATGGAATATTCTTTCATTCTTTCATTGTTATTCATGAGATACCATCACCAAGTCATAAAATCATAAAATGAATTGCCTTAAATTAGGATTAGGGTGTAGTGAACAAGTGAAAAAAATCACTCATTACCTCCTGAATGCAGAGAGCCTCCAGTGTGTAAAGCTTTAGTTTCTGACAACCCATTTATTTTATTTTTTTAAGGAAATTGAATTGGAGAGGGCAAATGGGAGGTAAAAGGAAAAAAGTTCAGCAAGGCAAAAACGTGTGCACTCATAGGCTATTTCAGAGGAGTAGGGCTGAAAACAGGACAAAAAAGGAATCACAAATGTACCCTTAGTCCTCAGGAAGATTTAAGGATCTGGAACCACTAACTTTCAATCCCAAAAGTAGGTCGAATTGAACTAAAATAAATAGAAAGCACTGGAATTCTTATTGGGGCATTTTGTAAATACTACCTTAAAATAGGCTATACTTCCATGGTGTGAGACAGTGGATGTTATCCTGTGCTTGGCATCCTGTCTCTTCAAAGGTATGGCATCTGAAGCACACATTGAAAGATGGGCAGATCTTGTGACTCTGCACTCTCAGGAAATTCAAGCTTCTTGTTGATACCTCTTATATTTTATTCCTCCTCCTTTGACATTATCTGCATGGTAGCCAGTTTTAGCTCCTGGAAGAGGGAATCTAAATCAGATGTAAAAATAGGTAAATGTAAAAAAAATTCTGGGAAAACAACATCCCACTTTTGCGAAGTAATATTGTGAGTAGTAAAAAAACGAAACAAAATAGGGTTATTTATTTTTTTCTTTATTTTTATAGCATATTTATAAACAATTTTAATTTTAAATACTTTTTTTTTTTTAATAAAACATGTCCAGTTCCTGGAAATGCCTAACGGTTAGATGGAAACTTCTCTGTATAAAGACAGGTATCCTTACTGTTTTGTATTTACTTTCAAAGTGTCTTTCAATGTATTCATTTTTGTTTTGATTTTTTCCTCAATATTCTACATAATTATTTGACCATTTCTCTGAAAGACTCTCGTCATAATCGGTCATTATGCCTTGTCAAACCACTGATAGAGAACTGACTTTGTTCTGAAAACAGTTATTTCCCAGAATTTGTATCTTTATTGGAGTAGCCATAATTGAATATTTCAGTCAGATAGGAAACATTACGGGTGATGATAGTAGCTCTCCCACCACCTTTTCTAGTAGTGTAGCCCATTGTAGATATAAATGCGTAAACCCTGAATTTGTACATTTCCACCCAGGTGGCACAAGATGGTGAGTGATCAGTATGAAGAGGTTCCTTGAGCTTTGATACATATTGCTATCAAAGTTGATTACCAACTAATAACTAACTCCAGTTGAGAATGTATTTTGTGTAATTGTGACTACATCTGTCTCACACTTTAATGATTCTTTATAGGTTTTTCAGCTGGTGTATTCTGGTCCTAGAGTGGAGTGTTAGCTGCTGTGGTAAATAAAATACAGCATAAGGAACAGTGTAGAAGACGTTTCTATCACTGGGCTGCATTCTCTATGGAAGCTCTTGTCATTTAAAGAAAGATCAGTCCCTTTCTCATGGTACTTATTTCATTGCATTCTCTCCTGAAAAGTGGTTATATGGCCATGGGAAGACAGGGTGCTGCCTTTTTTTCTTCCTTTTTTTCTGGAAGACAAGTTTAGGAAAAACTCAAGGTGAATGATAATGCCTCATGCCATGTGATGGCAAACATGCCTGGAATTATGCAGTCTTACACACAAAAAAAGGGAAAATTATACACTGTAACCCACAGTGTCAATCACTTTAACAGTCTACAAAGCAAATTACAAGATGCGTGCACTGTTTTCTACCCAGGTTAAGGAATCACGACAATCTGCTCTCACTTCCACGTAGCAATTACTGCACTTACTGATCACGTCTCTGGAATGGTCGTGCACGAGATGGCACTGTATTCCCCACTCTACTCAATAGTAAAAATAAGCAGAGAGGTGGCACTTTTTGGCAATCAGCTTTCTTTGGGAAAGGGAATGTGAGGTAGGAAAAAGTGATCTGCTTCTCCTTCTGGATACATTTGTGCATTTTATCATTAAAGATGGCTTGGAGTCAGTTCTGATAAATTTGCCCCAAAATGGTTGGCAAATGGTTGTAAGTGACATGCTGATAAACACACACCAACTAAACAAACACTTCAATACCCAGTAAGGCCTTTGATCATTAAAATAACCTCATAACGAAGATTGTACATATGTTGAATATTTTCTTTTCTATCTAATGTTCCATTTATTCACTCACTGTCATTTACCACCGACAGTTTGCATATCTCATGGGGGATGTCATGTGTAAAATGTGGCCAAGTGATACATTTTGCCCAGTTTCCATCTTTTGCTATGAAAGTTTTACTTCTCTCCCCTTGCTTATACTGTAGAATATGTAGAAATAACCAGCATATTATTCGTGTTATTCATGAGTGAATTCATTCAACATACATATTTTAAACATTGTACCTACTATGCACCAAATGCCAAGTTAAGAACTGTAGGAATGGCAATAATAAATAAAACCTGGTCCTTATCCTTAGCAAGATTTCAGACTGCCAAGCAAACTGACTACTTGTCTTTTATATTTTTGGGGGATAGAAGGCATATAGAGAATCTACTCGCATTGTAAAATCGTGGGACACTCTGATTTTTATTTTCAAATAATTGCCATCAAGAAAATTCATATCTTTTAAAAACTTAATCTTTCCAGAATAGTAGGTTGTCTGCCCATTTACTCTACTTTCTAATCTTTCACATGGTCCTTAGTTTTTGCTCTCTGGCTTCTGCTTCTATTACTACATGGGAGATCTTCTTATGTGGGCAACAATGACCTTCTAGCTGCCACACCCAAGTCAAAGAAAGAGGTGAGGGCGTGGATGGCATGTGCATTAATTCATTCCACAAACATACAGTGGGTACCCACCATAAACCTATTGTGGTGCTGGGCTTACTAGGGGAATTAAATATTTCCCTATGGTGAGTGTTATCTCTTAAGGCCTTGAGCCTCTTGAGGACAAAAAATTTGTCTTTGTTCTATTCCTGGAAGACAAAGAATACTTTCCAGGTTTTTTTTTTTTTTTTTTTTTTTGACAGAGTCTCGCTCTGTCACCCAGGATGGAGAGAGTACAGTGGCACGATCTTGGCTCACTGCAACCTCTGCCTCCCAGGTTCAAGGAATTCTCCTGCCTTGGCCTCCTGAGTAGCTGAGATTACGGGTGCCTGCCACCACGCCCGGCTAGTTTTTTGTATTTTTAGTAGAGATGTGGTTTTGCCAAGTTGTTCAGGCTGGTCTCAAACTTCTGACCTCACGTGATCCACCCACCTCGGCCTCCCAAAGTGCTGGGATTACAGGTGTGAGCCACTGTGCCCAGCCTACTTTTCAGTTCTTATTTGAACTGCTGTGCTTCAAACAAGCAGTTCTTCCTTTCCTGATGCTTTGGTGATAATGCTTTAAAGTAGTTTGTACCTTCTGTGGCCACTTTGTTCCAGTGTCAAAATGCCCCATTGTGAAGAAGATAGGGTTTTCCTGATTGTAGTGCTGTCAAGTGGCTAGATCATGGTTATGTTCCATGGGGAAGAAGCATTGGGTTTGATTTCTATTTGGTGAGGCACATAGGTCTAGGAGTCCAGGGCATGACCTAAGTTTGAGTTTGGATATAACTCTGATTCAATGACTAAAGAAAGGCAAAGTAGAAACACCAATTCTGGAGGCAGGAATCACGTTGGCTGGTGGAACCAAATGTTCAAGGGCTGAGGGAGAGAGAACATTGAGGTTTTTAGAAGGAGGCACTTATAAAATTCTCCAAAGATTAGTTGTTCAATTTTACCCATCAAAGTTTACAGGGGATACAAATTAACAAACCCTTCCACTGGCATGGTAGATGCCCCCTCTCCTGTAATGATAGTACTTTCTTTTGTGAAAAAATGTCTGAATTCCCACGTATTTCATTCATTGCCCTCTGTTCTTTTTACTGGAAATATGTGTATATGTATATATGTGTGTGTATGTACATATGTATGTATGTGTGTGTGTACAGTCGGCCCTCCTTATCCATGGGTTCTGCAATCAGGGATTTAACCAACTGCATATTGAAAATATTTGGGATGGCTGGGCACAGTGGCTCACGCCTGTAATCCCAGCACTTTGGGAGGCCGAGGCGGGTGGAGATCGAGACCATCCTGGCTAACTCGGTGAAACCCCGTCTCTACTAAAGAATACAAAAAATTAGCCGGGCGTAGTGGCGAGCACCTATAGTCCCAGCTACTCGGGAGGCTGAGGCAGGAGAATGGCATGAACCCAGGAGGCGGAGGTTGCAGTGAGCCGAGATTGTGCCACTGCACTCCAGCCTGGGTGACAGAGCAAGACTCAGTCTCAAAAAAAAAAAAAAAAAAAAGTATTTGGGAACAGAAAAGGATGGTTGCATCTGTACTGAACTTGTAGAGACTTTTTTTCATTGTCATTATTTCCTAATTGATACAAACAACTATTAACATAGCCTATATGTATTATAAGTAGTCTAGAGATGATGTAAAGTATACAGGGGTATGTTCATAGGCTATATGAAAATACTACATGATTTTATATAAGGAACTTGAGCATCTGAACTTTGGTATCTCTGGGGTGACACTGGAATAAATTCCCTATGGACACTGAGGAGGGAGGATGACTATAGATATAGTCAGCCCTCAGTGTGTATATATGTATCTGTATACATGTATATGCATGTGCATATGCAAACACATATGTATACACACACATAGCCTTTGAGCAATTTTATCTGTACTCCTTAATTAACATTAAATATTTCTAGTTTTTAAAACATCTCTTTCATGAACATGTTTTTAAACATCTCTTTCATGAACATGTTTGTGATTGTGTACTTATGTTTTCAATAGATGTCTGTTACTATGATTCCATATCTATTCACTTAACAAATATAAAGTACTGGCAAAACAACAAATAAGATAGATATAACTCCTGGCCTCACGAAGCTGACAGCCTAGGAGAGATACCATATTCTCTACTGAAAGATCTGTAGTTCCTTGAGCATGGCTAGTACTATAGCTAGTGCATAATAAGCACTCAACAAATATTTGTGGTTGGGAGCTGTGGCTTGTGTCTGTAATCCCAGCACTTTGGGAGGCCGAGGCCAGTGAATCACCTGAGGTCAGGAGTTGGAGACCAGCCTGGCCAACATGGTGAAATCCCATCTCTACTGAAAAAAATATATATATATGGAAAAAATTAGCCAGACATAGTGGTGTGTGCCTGTAATCCCAGCTACTCAGGAGGCTGTGGCAGGACAATCGCTTGAACCTGGGAGGTAGAGGTTGCAGTGAGCTGAGATCACACCACTGCACTCCAGCCTGGGTGACAGAGCGAGACTCTGTCTCAAAAATGACAAAAACAAAAATTGTAGGATGAATGAATAGATATAAGTGTATATACCAGTGTTCTTATCTCTGTGTCTTTGAATGTGTGATTTCCTTTGCCAAGAATACTCGACCCATACTTCTAATAAACTATACTGGTAGCATTTCTCTTCTTGGTGCCATTATCTCTTTTTGGCCATTTCTAAACAATCCAGGCAATCTGGCTCTTCCTTTTTCTGTGTTCCCAATGCAAATTATATATCTCATTCACATTTCATTTGTAGAACTTGTGTTGTACTTCTGTTTGTACATAACATAGTCTCACATGAGACAGACAACTAACTGCCTGAGAGCAGGAACCTTATTTCTTTCAGGTCTCTTTCCAGCACCCAGCCAGGGGCTGGTTCACAGTAATCTGTCAGCAAATTGTGAATTAGTAAATGAAAAAAAAATGAATTGAAATAAATTACCTCCCTACAATTGAGTTTGCATGCAAAGCTTGCTGTATTTTGGCCCCAAATTCCTCTTATGTATCTCCCATTTCTCCATGTGTCAACTAGAATCGAGCCACCTTGTTATTCCTGAAATGTCTTTCATTTTCCCATTTTATGCCTTCCACATAATGATGCCTATGACTGAATGCCTCTTCTACCTCTTCTACAGGTGCTAACCACCCAGACTTCAGACACCTTCCAATGCTAACTTCCCGCCTACCTTTACCACTCTTACAACATTCTTAACTCACCGAACATCACCTCACTCTTAGCATATTTCCCATCTCCCTATCTAAAATTACTTATCTTCCTTGAAGCAGTCATACTTTTCATATATGCTGCTTAAAATCATGTCTTCTCTTTTAGATTAGGTGCTTAACACACCTGCCTTACTAGACTTCAAGCATCCTGAAAGGAGGAACCATGCCCTTGCACAGTCTTGCAAAAAGGAAGCATGCAGTCTCTCTTGCAGTATATGCATATGGTTACAAAAAGGTGGGAGGAGGAAATATCTCGTTAAACTCTGCATATATTCCTTATTCTGCTGACAAGATTGTAAGGTTCATAGAGCTGCTAACCAAGCAGCAGCCACCAAAGCATGCCATCATGGCACTTGAAACACCAGGGAGAGAATATTCTGGGGAAAAAAAATAACAGGTCACACACAGAAGACAAAGAACCAAAATAGCATTGGTCTGTTCAACAGCAACATTAGAAGCTGGGAAACCATAGAGGAATACAATAAATAGGGGAAATAATTTTATCTCAAGAGTTCTATACTTGAAGAAAAGTATCAAATTTAAATGGTAATATTTCCAGGTATGCAGAATCTTGAAATACATATGATACATTCATTTCCGGGAAGCTACTAGAGAATGTGATTTACTAAACTAAGGGAATAATGTAAAGGAGCAATGTGAAACCAGAAAACAAGAAATCTGTCACAGGAGAAGATGTAAAAGCCAAGTCAATGATGAAGGGTCATAGCTGTAAAAGTGGTTGAAAGAGCAACCAGTTCAGGTTGGAGCAAGAAAATAGAGAACTCTGGGAGGGATGCCTCAAAGATTAACACAAGGAGATGAATACATCATTAGTAAGACTTGGCAATGCAAAAGCTTATCCTGAGTCATTCTTCAAAGCCATTAATGGGAGTGAGACAATTTAGCCAAAGGAATCCAAGTAGGTGACGGTGATGGTGACAGGGGTGGAGGGGGGGAGGGGGGTGGGGGGAGACGAGAATGAAAAGTGATTATCAATTCCAGAAAAAGCTAAGCATTTTACAAAAATTTAGGTAGAAAAGCAAAAGGAATTCTAACAATACTTTATTCAACAGAACAGTATTTATGTAGTCATAATCATAAAAGGACCTAATAGTATTTAAATAAAATGTATAATATAACTACATTGGAAGAATGAGGAAGAGAAAGGGAGGTGTCAGACGACATCCTAACGTTTAACATTAGGAAGTCAGTAATATCTGAAATCAGTGAGTCAAAAGATAGGTCCATATTTTCTTTGGAGAAATGTGGAGGTAATTGCCAGAGAAAATAATAGTAGAATGTGGTTTCCTGGGGCAAGCAGGAAATGGGAGGAGCGAAGGAAAACTGGAGCAGAGGGCTGCTGTTATTTACTATAAAGCTTTTATTTGTCCTATTAAACTATGTGCATATATTGCTTTGTTAAATTATAAAAATGTATTATTGGACCCAGTAAACCTATGGATAGGGACATAAAAGTTTGACACTATGTATCAGGTAGTTCATCACAGCATTCATCTGTCATTAATGGGCAAACAACAAAGAATCCTATAGGAACATTATAGGCAATCCACATTTTACATCAAAGGGTCTAGGAAGGGTCCTGCTTGATGTTAGGTCTTGGTGGTGTATAAACAATGCAGGCTTTAGAGTTTACATTCCTTAGTCCATATCTTGCTAGCTATGTAATCTCAGACAGATTACTTTTCTGAGTTTTCTCAAAGATAAAATGAAGATAATATCCATATCATAGGACTCTTTAGGAGTAATATTCAAATTGCTATAATTATTGGCACTGTTAATATTGCTGTCAATACTGGTTCTGCTACCATGGCCTATATTTGGAAATTGACTTACATGTCTTCATTTCTTAGGTATCAAGGAAGCATCAAGTTTGGATATCACAACTTACTGGAAGTGTGAACTTGGACAAGTCACTTAAACTCTCTAAGCCTGATTTTTCTCAATTGTGACAGGAGATAAGAGTTTAGCAGAGAGTTTAGCAGAGATCCTAATAGTGAGGCTCAGTTCACTGCATTCCTCTTTTATCACTTTCCTCTAGCAAATCAGCTTCCTTCTCTGCCATATCAGCAGTATCCAAATAATTTATCATAGATACAAAGAGCTTTCACGTTGGAAGACATCTGAGCCACTGGGCAGGAAAATACATCAAATCATGCTTTTTAAATTAGTGGAGTTGACTACTCTTTTGCCCTAAAGTATATAATTGCTCTATTGTGACTTTACAGGCTGCTGTGCTTCTCAAAATGTGGTCCATCGACCAGCAGCACAGAATAGCCTTTGGAGGTTAGAAATGTAAATGTTCAGATCTCATTCCAGATGAACTGTACTAGTAGGGCCAGTGATCTGTGTTCTAAAGAGCCCTCCAGGTGATTCTCACACGTGCTTGAGTTTGACAACAGGCTGGTCTCAAATTTTCAAAGCACAGTACTGGGGGGAAAAAAAGGAAAATTATAAAGATGTGTTTGCACATCCCAGGAGTATCAGTTCACCTATATTCAATTGTTCCTTCTGCTAAAGTTGATCGGTGACTTCTTCTGTGCCAGACACTGTAAGAGTTACTGAGGTTTCAAGATGAACTTTTTAGGTCACAGCAAACATTTGCCTGACCAACCAGAATTTTTATAAAATCATTCTACATAGTCTAATGGACTCAATGATTGGCTTTCTTATAAATATGGATGTATTATCAAGCTCTCCAGGATTTCTTCCTGGGCTCTAGTTTTCCCGTTTAAGCGATCATATTTTCTGATGTCTCGTGTCTATTTTCTTGCAAGCTGCTATACTGTGTGTAAACTCATCTGCCTTCTTGAATGTTTTACACAGAATTTACATAGAATTTGGCCATAAAGTACATAATTTTCCTCTTTATCCAAGTAAAGCATCTACCTGGAAAAAAATTGTCTTCTATGTGACTTTATATTATAGATGATGATAGCCAGGGTGTTTTTGATCTTTTAATATAAATTGTTCCAGTGTGTACCCATCTCTCCAGTCATTAGACACTCTCTGTGAAAATACTTCTTAGATCTAAATTGCTAACTAGGGATTCCATGTTCCTAAGACTTTAATGAGCTGCATATATGCCATTGCCACTTTCTTACAGCCATAAAGTCAGCTTCCAAGGATTCAATTTTTAATAAAGAATAAAAACCTAAGTAGATTCAACCTAAAGCGGGAAAATAAAATAATAGAATATGGGTTATGGAGGAGGGAAGAAAGGAGGCAGGAGAGAGAGGCAAAGAAATAAGCATTATCAGCATTTTAATGGGAATGAATAAACAGTCTGCACTATAATAAATCTCCTAGGCATTTGATCCCAATAAACCATCTTAACCCTCAGGGCTCTTCTGTCAGCATGAGATAACTACTCTGAAACCAAAATGTATTTAGCATAAAACTCACATTCCAATGTTTACTGTGTATCTGCTTTTAAAAAATAAATTGAAAATTTAAACTTCTTTGAGGCTGTGTAAGGGAGGGGAACAGCCTCTAAGGGCACCTTCTACGTGTCATCCAGCACCTGCCTGCCAAAGTCAATGCTGGGATGCCCACTGGTTGGGGAGCTGGGGTGCTTGTTAGCTGAGGTCTTTTAATCTGCTGTTTCGTCTGAGCATTATTTGACTGGCTTAGACTTTGAAAACTTTCTCCTTTTTGTGTGCATGTAGAGGGCTTTTTGATATGGGCATGATGGCAGTCCCACTTCAACTGATTTATGTCATACAAATATCAGTCACATGTCCATCTATGGTTGACCTGTAAAATCTTTGAATTAAAAAAAAAGTACTGTTTTCAGTGTTAATCATGACCAAGGAGTCTTCCAATTTTTTTTATCCTTTTTTCTTTTGTCAAAGCCCATTAACTTATCTATACCTAATGTTCCTAGTAACATACACTTGCCAGTTACTATTTCATAACCTCAATCTGTCTAGTTATAAAAGCTATTGTCTGCTGGGCATGGTGGCTCATGCCTGTAATCCCAACACTTTGGGAGGACAAGGTGGGCAGAGCACGAGGTCAGGAGTTCAAGACTAGCTTGGCCAACATAGTGGAACCCCATCTCTACTAAAAATACACAAAATTAGCCGGGCATGGTGGCAGATGCATGTAATCCCAGGTACTTGGGAGACTGAGGCAGGAGAATGGCTTGAACCCGGGAGGCAGAAGTTGCAGTGAATGGAGATCGTGCCACTCCAGCCTGGGCGACAGAGCGAGACTCCATCTTTAAAAAAAAAAAAAAGAAAAAAGAAAAAAAAGAAAAAAACTGCTATTGCCCTGGCGTACATATATGTACCTAATTGCAGCTTGTCATTTGCCAGATGAGGACGTCAAGCCTGTCCACCTAAGCACATATGGGACTTATGTTCTCACAATGTATTTTAGGGAAATGGTGTTTATAATATCAGTGTTTAAATATGTTTTGCATTTTTTAAAAGGAAAAGATACACAAGTTCTAGTACAAAAGAGCACAATACCTAAAGCAATTTACAATGTATTACCATATAAGAACAAGCAATTCATTTTTTTTTCCTTTTGCACAAAAGAAGTGGGGTGGTGGAGAGTGTGTGTGTGTGTGTGTGAATTCAGAGCTTATCTCTTAGCATCAGACACTACTGGCATGAAGAGAGAGACCTCTTTATTTTAGATGCTTTAATTCTGGACCTGTCTTCTGAGCAATTACAAGCCGCTTAGAAGCGGCTCTCCTGCCTCTCCTCTCTTTCCCCTAGTCTATGTTTTCTTCTTGCTTGCTTTGATTTTTAAGAAAGAACTATCCTAGACTTCCCACATCAAATCTGACATCAAACCAGATCTGGTTACTCATACCCATACATGCATATAAGCACATTTTCCTGTGTGCTATATGAACATTGAAAACTATACTGTAATGCCAAGGAAGTTTCAGCTTTTCCATTTTAAGGATGTCTCTATTTTTATCTACTTTCTGACCCCCACCATAAGCCTGTCTACTGTACTTTTTTGCAAATTTAAACAACCTGCCTTAAGAATGTTTATATGTGCTCTGCTAAATTTCCAAAATAAATAAAATGTCAAACCACCAAGTGCACAGTAGGAACAGAAAAATCAATAACTTGTTGAAACTAACTATTCTATGTTCTATTCGGCTCCATGAAATCAAGAAGGAAAAGTTTGTAGTGGTTCTGTCCATTCATCCTAATGCTTACTTTGACTTTATGGTAGAAAAGAATGTACTGTCAAATAGTCTATATATAACTCTGTGTCTCTGACTCTCATGATAATTTTTGTGATGAAGATTCTATGTCAAAAATGGCAAGTGAGTGAGAACAAAGAAGAAAATCATTGTCAACAGACAATGGAGCAGTAAAAAAAATCATAACTTGAAAATGTGCTTAAGGCATATCTCTTCTGTGTAGACTTATGTAAATTCAGTATAGTTACAGCTATTGAAAAATACATGAATATAACCCTCTTAAAATATGCTAGTAGATCTCTGATCATGTTTTTAGAGGTAAAGGTATTTTTAGCTTCCACAGGTACAAATTAGTAGTCTTCCCTTTTACTCATTCTCTTGAAAGAGTACAGATTCTCTTCCACAATGGCACATTTTACAAAAGATATAGCAGCAATATATAATCTATAGACCACTTTTTATTCATTTTAAAAGGTGATTGAGCACAGCTGAATTGAAATACATACAATCTGAAAAATCTTTTCAGTTTTTCAGGCAATCTCATTAAATGATGAAGAGTCTACTTAGCAGCTGATCTTTTATGTTGTCATTGAATAAAGAACTGGAATCATGCCATTAATTGTCCGTCAGAGGACAATTAACGTTGAGAGGCTCAACAGTAACTCTGAATGTTTTTGTTTTATAACATTGTGTAATATTAAAAGATATTCTTTCATAGGGAGGTGGGCACAGATAAAACAAGAATAACTATTAATAGATCTTGAAACTAAGTGATAGATAAATGGGGGTTTGTTATGCTACTCTCTTTGGGGTATATTTGTAAAACATTCAAAATAAAAAGTTAGAAACAAAATAATGCATATCAATAAAGGGGTGCAAGGTTGCCCAAGGTATTTGGCTGACCAAGGGCCACAAGAAAGCTGAAGGATGGAAACTCAGAAAAGGAGTGACAATCTCGAGATGCAAGGCTTCCCCGGGCCTAACTGAGTTGGTAGCTGGAAACAAATAACTAATGCCGATAAAGGAAAATCTTTGCTAATGAGCCAGCAACTAAATTTTATATTGTCTTGGCAAATGAAAGAATTAGAGAAATACTATGAGTGATTGCCAAACTTCCATATTTTTATTCACTTTTTGGTCCTGGTTAGTCATGCATATAGCGGCTAATTTTGGTCCTGCCTGAATCAAGTAACAAAGCCAATTGTAATAATGACCAACATTTATTTAAGGTTTATTATGTGTCACACATATGCTAAGCATCTCACATGAATTATTTTGTCTAATATTTCTCAAGAAAACTGCAAGATAAGTCTAACAAAATTATAGGTATGAAAACTGACCTTAGCTACGTAGTTTATCTTATGTTACAGGACCAGATGAGCCATGGCATTTTGATTCTAGAACCCATATAATCATTTTAAAAAAAATTCAGAGTTTTTGAAATTCACTGTACTCATTTAATACATCTCCAAGATCTGAGCATGCATTGCCTTCAGCTGTTGTTCTCTTATGCCTCACTCTCATACAACCCTAACACTGCTCTCCTATCCTGGGCCCTACTCACGTGATCCTACTCTGCTCTGTGGCTTGGTCTCTCATGGAATTATTTGCTCTTCTACTTGGGCCTTGTAACCACTTCGAAAAGGTTAGAGTTGCTTCCCAATTCTAATTTCCTTGATATTTTGGAACTTTAACCTTACCAATTCCCACTACTATACATTTGCTAGAAACAGAACCATATCCCCTCCAACATTCATATGTTGAAGTTCTAACCCCAAACACGACTGTATTGGGAGGTAGTGTCTTTAGGAGGTAATTAGGGTCAAACAAAGTCATAATGGCAGGGCTTTAACCAATAGCTTTGGTGGTCTTATAAGAAGAGCAACAAAAAGAAATCTCTCAGGGCATGAACAGAAGAAAGGCTCTGTGAGTACATAGTGAGAAGGTAGCTTATCTACAAGCCAAGAAGAGAGCCCTTCCCAGAAACTTTGATCTGCAACTTGGTTTCCGAAACTGAGAAATACATTTCAGTTGTCTACCCAGCCTGTGGTATTTTGTCATGGTAATCCCAGTGGACTAACACAACATCCTGTCATTTCCTGCCTTAGCTTCCACTTCAAATGCTTCTGGAAAAAGTAGAAAATGACTTGCTTCTCTAGAAACAGCATTTTGAAGGAGCTCTAAATTTGGAACCACAAGACTGGATTTTAAGTCATGACATTGTCACATATTAGCTGTGTGACCTTGGAGAAGTCATTTAAATTCTTTGGGTCTGTTTTCTTTGTAATAAACACAATTAGAAAAATATCTGCCCTCCCTATTTCAACAATAAAAGAAAAAATATAGTAAAGATATAAAGTGGTATTATCAATGACAGCTAACCCCTTACTGATACTTACAGATACTGTATCTGATACTGATACTTACCTTTCATTAGCAGCCTTCCTACCAGTGTTGTCAGTGGACCTCTGCCATTAATTACTCATGGTCCCACTTGGGTATCTGACCTTGTCCTTTAATATATTCCAGAACACTGAAGCCCTCTGACTACAGCTTGTAGCAATATGTCAGTTTCTGATTCTATTCTCTCCGAGAAGATTGACTTATGCCTCCTTTTTTTTTTTTCCAGAATAACATCTCTATCAGGAAATTCAGTTGCTTCATCATCTTTCAACTTCACTAAGAGTAGATCAGTTATTACCTTTCATTTCAAATATGCTCGAGTCCTTTGTACTCAATGACAAACAAGCCCTTGACCTTGAACTTCTCAAGTTATTCTCCCATTTCTCTCTTCCCGTTAATTGACATGATTTCAAAAACCTTCCTACTCATATCTTCCTCCAGTGTACTTTTTGCGGTCTGTCATCAATCCAAACTACGGTTTTTGATCCTGTTTGCTCCCACATTAAGGCTTTGCTTAGAATGACATACAGCCCTTATTTCTGCCTATCAGTTTTCCAAAGTTTGCCAAACATGTCAACCCTTCTATGAAGTCTTTCCTTACATAATTTCTTCTAAGCTCCCAAATAACTTAGTCTGTACTTTTTGATAGCTTATTTGCACTCACTGTAGTATCATTATTTGTGCATCTTTACTAGATTATAAGCTCCCAAGGCTCTCAACTTAATATCCCATAATCATTTAGTAAATGTTCAACAGACATTATCAAACTGATCTTAAACTATATAATCAAGGTATTAGTTCAATTGGGACGAACATAGGGTTTGGATATTTTCTGGAGAAAGATCAAACTTCAATTTGAATATGGGCAAAGAGAGAGTGGGCCTGTTTATACAAGAGACAAAAAGGATTAAAATCCTTCTAGCCATTTTCTGCCTTCGTTGAAACAAAGTAACAATAGCCAGTAGTAGACTAGCTTGCATGTAAGTGTTCAATAAATGTTTCTTGAATTATAGAGAAAGTGAATGCTTAAAGTAATCCTAGAATTATATATTAAATAGTGAGATTTAGAAAGATTTCGGGAGGTGTGACTCACACCTGTAATCCCAGGATTTTGGAAGGCCAAGGTGGGAAGTCAGGAGTTCGAGACCAGCCTTGCCAACATGGTGAAGTCCTTACTAAAAAAATAAAAAATAAATTAAAAAATTAGCTAGGGTGGTGGCCCATGCCTGTACTCGAAGCTACTCAGGAGGCTGAGGCAGGAGAATTGCTTGAGCTTGGGAGGCAGAGGTTGCAGTGAGCCAAGATCATGCCACTGCACTGCAGGCTGCAAGACTCCATCTCAAAAAATGATGGGAGAAAAATCTAATACAGAACTTTGAAGACAGGAACAACAACAACAAAAACTTTGCGTAATTTGATGTCACTGAACCTGACTTTCCCCACCCCCCAATTCCTAAGATAGTCGATAATATAACCATTCCACTAAAGTTATCTTGAAGGCTCAGATAACTTTTTAATATATATTTTTAAAATTCTAACTCTTTGAAAACTGGTAACCAACATATGGATAAAGGACAGCTATTCAGTTAAATCTATATTTCTAGATCATAGTGAAGAACATAGGGTAGATGGATTATCCAATTGGCCAAGTAAGTGTGTGCTTAGAGAACCAAAAATATGAGACATTTCTGCTACAATGAACGTATGACACAACTTGTAATCAGAAATTCTAGTAAGAAGCTGTTAAAATTGAAGCACTCATTTAAATTTTGGTTTTGGATTCTAATTTTAAATTTTAATATGGTGGGAGGCTTGGAAAGAAGACATCTAAGACTTTCTAGTGCTTATGGCACTATGTGAACATAGTTTTAAATACTGTTTTAAGCTTGATTTACAGAAAATACGTAAAAGGTACCAAATGCTTTTAAAAAACACAGTATCCAATAATCTTTTCCAGAATACAATGTTTCTATCATCTTTTCAGAAAAAATGCACTCCCTCCTGGTTATTCTATTGCAGCAATCTAAATAATAATGCCTCAAGTAACAGATGATAATTATCTCATAAATATGCCATTTTGATGACTGAATGTAATAATTAGTAACTGCTCAGAATATTTTCTATCACATGAAAGTGATCTAGCTCTTATTGGGCTTTTAATAAGATGTAACTTAGCTTCAGTGTGAGCTTTTATCAAATGTTAAGAAAATAAAAGTGCATCAGCACACAAGGTTTTGGGAAGAACATTTTATTGCTAAGCATATCCTTGAACGAAAATGCAAATATGAACTAAAAGAAAAGAAAAAAGAGCAGTAATGTCACAACATCATAAAATAAATTCCTTTAGGTTCTGCTAATAAAACAGGAATATGATAGAAGCTCACATAGAGAATGCGCATGTTCCCATAAAATTGTCCAAATAGAAACGTACACTCAAAGGAATATAACAAATGTATTATTACTCAAATTGAAAAAATGAAAGAAAGCAGGAAATCAGTTCACAAGACCTCAAGACTCCAAGAACAGCAATCTTTTACAGACATCGAGATATAATCAACTTCGTATAGGCTGGGCCATTTAGGTTATCTAAAATCGTGCTTTGATATCTCTTTATAATCCTGTCTTTTTAAAATGATAACAAAAAAATTAAACTCTTAACACATTGAAATATTAGATAATGAGGAACACCTCTTTCCATACACATTAGTAAAGGCTACCATTTAGATTGCGCTTTTTGCCCCATGTCGTTAAGATATTTTTTCAAAGTCAAATATTCATGCAACTTACAAAGACCAGCAAGAGTAGATTTCTAAATCTAAACAGCTGATTGATTTTCATCTGTACAAAAGAAATTGTATATCTCTGACCCTCCAGAGGACACACGTCATTTTTGTGTGAATATTTGTCTTGCTTTGTCTCTTGCTTTTTGGATAGCTATGGCCATACAACCAGTTTATTGTTTTTCTGTACATTGTTTCCTCTTTACAAAAAGAAAAAGACAACCAGAATATAAACCAAACAGAAATGAACAGGAAAAAAAAAAAAAAGACATTTCTTAAAGCAGTATGTACATAGGTGGCTAAGGAATTATACCAGCAAAGATGTAGTAAAATATGTAAACAAAATCTGAAGATTTTTTTAAATTCTCTTTGACACAGTTAACTGTGACAAAACTAAAATTCACACTTTCTTCACATTTTAAGGTTTGCTTTTTTGTTGTTTTGTTATTTTCTTTTAAAACAACATTCTCATTCCACTTCAAGACTTTAACAGATTTCCTGTGTCAGTCATCCCATCAAACATACCATGATAAATATATCTGTATATATATTTATTTATATATATATTATACTATTAAATTCCTTTTGTGTGTGTGTCACAGCAGCTTTATTCATTTATTTATTTGTTTTTAAAAAAGATGGGTGAAGGGAGAAGTGAGCAAATGGAAGGACAGAGTTATCCATAAATGTCAGGCTACAAAATTAAACCACTATGAAAACCATTGTCATGTTTGGGGCGGGGAAAGAACTATGTGTTTTGTACTCTGGCATGACATGTTTGGCTTGTGTGACCTTTTGTGGTTCCATCTCGAGTTGAACTCCCCTGTCTGGTTTGATAAATTAACAGACTTTAATATTGTCTTTTTTATTTGCATGCATTTCAATCAGTCACAGATCCAGCCCACCTCCCCTTCCTCTTCCCTAGGAAAGGCTATTTTAGTTTGTGGGGCTTTCTTCTTTAACACAATGTGGCTGGGTGAATGGACAGGAACGATATTGTTAAGTAAAGCCAATAGCTCTGATAACACCAGCCCTAAACCCATCTGTTCGGGGTTTGGGTGGTGAATTCTGAAATTAGATCCTGGGGGACCAGCTTTTCGAATCAATATTATCATCCGTCACATGAATTTTGCTATGTGTTCAGCAAAGCATCTTATAGGAAACAAACAACAGATTCTAGAGACACCATAACCTGATATGTAGAGTGAACACCATGGTAGCTTTTGAGTTCATATGGCAATAGTCTCTCTCGATTTTGTTTTGAGTTTTTTCCTCTTCTGATGTCCAGTCATTATCAAAAAAATAAACAAAAACCCGAAAGCCATTTTTCCCCTCAGACCTTAAAGTTACACGCACACTGGTCAGAACCAGATAAGGGTTGTGGGTTTTTTTTGTTTGTTTGTTTTTGTTTTTTGGTGGTTTTTTTTTTTTGTTTTTGTTTTTGTTTTTTTTACTTTTTTCTTTTTTTGTTGTTGTAGTTTTGTTTTTTTACATAATTAAACCGAAAAAACATGGTTACAGTCAAGCTTCACAAACATCATTACAGACTCACTTGGAGTTATGGAACAAGTAAGCCATGAAGTCTTCTACCTTTTAGTAAAAGGTCCTCCGGAGAAGGAAGCTTCCAGGCCTGCGGAAGTGGTGGAGCCACCGTCCGGCTCCAGAGCGCTAAGTGTGTGCTTTATGATACAGCAGGGCACAAAACCTTCTGTCTCCCAGTGACCGCTGGGACCTTGCCGCAGCCATGGCTGAGCTTCAGAGAGAGATGCATCGCTGTGTGTGTGTGTGTCCTTTAAAAAACGGTTTTCCCCACCAGAGTCGTGGTTATATACCCCATTTCATAGTTCCAGCAGTTCTGACATCTGTGAGATCTCACCGTCCAAAGATTCATAGGCGTGGATAGAAATAACTGTGAAACTCGCGTGTGAGCAGTGTTCGCATGTTTACACGTAGTACTCCCTGTCCTTGTTTTTCTGTTTCTTGTGGCCGCTCTTTGAGCTCTGCTGCTTCTCCTTCATGAGCGTGCCGTTGCTCTGGGCGGAGTTGCTGATGTAGTTCCGCGTCTCGTCCACTTGATAGGACCCCTCGTCCCTGTTCCTGTACTTGTACATGGCGTACAGGAGGATCAAGATGCAGAGGGCGGCAGCAGCCACAATGCCGACGACCATCCCTGTTGTGCTGCTCGACTCCCGGATCACCTCTGAGGCCCCCGGGACCCGTCTGATTCCCGGCTCCGTGGGGTTTGCTGTGGGCACATTACGGAACATGGGGGAAGTAATTAGTGGGCTCTTCAGTTTGGTGCTGTCTAGCTCATAGGCAGTGGGCAACGGAAGCAAGACTATATCAGGCTGGGGTTTGAGATCACGGTTATTCATTTTGCCAGCTGGCAATTTGGGTACCATCCCAGACGAGGAGGAAGCTGTGAAGCGGATCAGCTCAGGGGATAAAGATGTGGTAGTAGTCCTACTAGTTTCGGAGACTTTGTTAGGTCTAAAGTCCTTGGATTCCCACTTGGGCGCATGTGCTTTGTAGCCACCTTCGAAGATTGAAGTGGAAAGACTCTTATCTGTTACCAAGGAGAAGGTGGTGTAAAAATCTTCATCATCAGTAGGGGGCAGGTTAGAGTCAAAGGTTTCCCCTGAGCCATACCCAGATATCACCAAGCCATCATCATCACAACCATCGCTGCCTTGGTCCGACAAGCAAGGTAACCCCGCCTCAGAGGTCATGGACAGGGAATCTTTGGTGGTCTCAATAATGGTGAGGAGGGGGCGAAAGGTAGGGGGGAGTGTAATGGAAGGTGCACGAGTAGCAATAGGAGGGGTAGCTAAAGGGTCTTCTACAAGAAGAGGGATAACTAATTCACCTCCTGGGATGGAAAAGAAAAAGAAAAACAGAATTAGTATATTTGTAAACACAACTGTAGTTACTCTCAACCAGTGTAGTTCACAGATTATGCCTCAGCAATTATAATAAAATGATCTGGATCTTTTCTGAATGGAGTCTAATCATTCTAGGCAGATTTGGAGCCTTCTATATGCCTCTTGCCTCCCAAACCTGAAATCCCTAGATCAGGGGCTTAGATTTTTAAAGATACTCTCAAGTAATTATTTAGATAGAATTCAACTATATATGTTCTTTCCAGGATCTGCTTAAGGGCTGAGGACATTCAGTGACATTGTTATAAATATTGGCTGGCTATCAAAATTGGCGTGTGTGGGTACCTGTACACATTGTGTGCTTAAGTTATGAATTTATTAACATGTATTTAAGATTTCTTTATTGCCTTCTTGGGATTCTACTTATTTGTTCCCAGGAGGATGAGAATGACCTATTCACCATCTTATTGAGACCAAGATCAAGAAACATAAAATATTGTGTCCTTTGTGTTTTCTTAAGTTACTTACTTTTATTTCACACTTATTAATCACAGTCCTCATTTACTATAAGCTGAGTGATAGGTATTTATAATAATTCAAAAATGTTCATCTAACAAATCCATTTTGACTATTCTTTTCCAGAAATTCCCCTGATTATTAAATGACAACTTGCCTCGCATTAGTCTAATATTTGTATGCATTGCTTTCATGTTATATACAATATATTGTGAGCTGGAAGCTAGATTTTCAAAATACCCAGCCTAGATATCCATGACTTGAAACTTTTAGACTCACAAGTGTTGACTTAGCAAAGTGAGTTTTTTTAAATTGGTGATTCCTAACTAGTGTGGCAAAAATATATCGGTTTACCCATAGACCCTTGTTATTGCACTTAGAATCATGTAGACTACGTTGGGAAAGAAAGCTCAGAATAGTTCATTAAATCACAGGGCCTTGCAGATCATGGGTGCCACAAATATTCTGCAGTAGTGGTTGTTTACCTGGCTGTAAGGCCAAGATTGCTATGTATCTATGGCAGCAAGATAATTGATCTCTCTTCAATGTTTTTATAATGTTATTTTCCAAGCAGAGGAAGAATCTTAAGAAATCACAGTTCGTGTCTCTTAATTGAATGTATTCCAGAAGAATGTATTCCCACTATCACTTAAAAAAATCCACTCGCAGGAATGGTACGAATGTTTCCCTGCCCTAGTTAGTTAGAAAGTTGAGATACTAATGTGACGTTATTGTTGAAGGCCTCTTTCTGAGTGGACCCACTGAGCTGCCAACTGGTACTGCGTATTGTGTCTCTTACACTTGGTAATAACTTTGCTGTGATGGTATAGTCAGTGTTTGAGTAGCTTTTAACAGATAAGACTGTAGCTGAGGTGCCCACCTCATCAGTAACAAAGCCAGACAAGGAGGTGATTCAGTACCAGAGTTCTAGGGACACTCCAAGTGAATAAGCCTTGGAGTTTACACAGTCTTCCAGGGTTTTTCCTATGAAGATCGATTCACGAATTAAAACTCTCCCTTTGAATCACAGGAAACATTTCAAGATGCAAGCTTTCCACACCTTGCATCTTGAAACATTTCCCATGCATCCAAATTGTCCAGGTTTCAGGTGTGCTAAGAGAAGGGCTTCCTGAGGAGAAAGCTAATGCCTACCTTCAAGCACTGAGAAACTGCTGGTGCCCATGTCAGAAGCCTTTATTCTCTCCCTGTTTAGCTAATGACAATTGTGTTCTGCAGAAAGAAACTGGGTTTGGGAGGGAGCTGATAAAGTATATAATGTGTATCATTTAGAAGGAAAGGGACAACAGAATGTTGTAGTGTCATCTCTGGCCTATGTGATAATTTTACTATGAAATTAAAACAACACCTTTTTGAGATTCTCAAGATGATCTTATAGTATGTGCTCTAAACCTGAGCCTCTATTCTGGTGCTTAGAGTTTGAGACTATTGAGCAATATGATCTTTGCAGATTTGCCAAAGATTCACACTTGCTGGACTAGACCAGCAGACACCTATTTTTTTTTTTTAACATTGTGAACATATATAATTCATATGCCTTGCAACTTATTTAATGCATAATTTACACACTTTTGCTAGTTTTTATAAATGGGATTTGGAATGCAGTTCCCTAAAGGTAAGCCAGTCCTAAAACTAACTCTGAGCAAACATTTTTATTATTCTTCTGCTAGGGGGCCCCAAGTGGTAGATATATGAAAGGTGATATATGAAAGAGGGCAATGTTTGAGTAATAGGAGAGCAGTGATAAGAAAGAGG
This sequence comes from Rhinopithecus roxellana, assembly GCF_007565055.1. NCBI lineage: Eukaryota > Metazoa > Chordata > Mammalia > Primates > Cercopithecidae > Rhinopithecus > Rhinopithecus roxellana. The sequence goes on along the minus strand of NC_044553.1, from coordinate 138,052,700 downwards.
AAGTGAAGGCCCATGGAATCTGTCTAAAGCTTCCTTATGAATTTCTCAGGCACAATTTTACTTACCTTCAGAGGACAAGGCAGGATTTTTTTTTAACTTATCTATAACAAAGGTTTAACATGTGTGTTCTTTGTTGGCACAAACACCTAGTCATTTGTTCCTTATGGCAATGACAAATCTACCCCTTACCTAGCCTCTTACCCAAAAGTTTGCCTTTATATTTAAACTGTTTGCACCGGGCCTTTGCTTCCTAAGATACCAGTTATTCCTTGTCCTTTAACCTAGTTTCCTCTTTGCTTTTCTTCTCAATACCAGTTAAAGCTTCCAGTGTACTTGTTTCAAAATCTACAAACTGTTCACTCTGCAGTTGAATTACTTAACTTTCCTTTGCTATTTCCCTCTCATTTAACACACTAATGCAAGTATCTTAGATTTAAAAAAACTAACTTTCCTTTGTTATCTCCCTCTCATTTAACATTTAATGCAAGTATCTTAGATTTAAAAAAAAAAAAAAAGAGTAACCACATTTTTTATAACTGTATAGTAAGAGGGTTCTGAAGCTTGTTAATTTATAAAGAGCTTCTAAAAGCCTGGTGAGTCCCAAACTGAAATGATAAGAGCTTATTTTAAAACCAAAATGATGGGTATGCTATTTCAGAGTTTAGAAAACAAAATCTTTCAGAACTACTGATCTCTAGTTTTCTTTGCCATTTTGTTACTAATCACAGTAGCAGCAAAAAAATGATAAATGATACCCTCTGTTGGGAAAACCTGAGCCGAAATCATGCTGATTTTTAGACAAGGAAGTGGTAGAAGCTTTCTTAACCCCTCTTTCCTGGCTTCTCAAGAAGTGGGAAGATTGCCTTTAGTTTAAAATGAAGTCAACTGGGATACAGAGGGGTCCTTATGACAAATAGGAATTCTAATGAAAACAGGTAGAAAATTTTAGATAACTGTAAACATGAAAGATGCCTGGGACAAGTGTATATGTTAGTGTAATTAATTTTAAAACTAAATTCTGTGTTTAAGATTGCAGATGATAATAGGGTCCTGGGGGGGGATCAAAGGCACACCTCACTTGAGAAGGGAAAGTGATGTATTTCTCCTACTGTTAGGACCTTAATAGAAATAACTTAGTTTGGCTGGGTGCAGTGGCTCACGCCTGTAACCCCAGCACTTTGGGAGTCCGAAGCAGGCGGATGATGAGGTCACCAGATCGAGATCATCCTGGCTAACACAGTGAAACCCCATCTGTACTAAAAATACAAAAAAAAAATTAGCCGGGCGTGGTGGCAGGCACCTGTAGTCCCAGCTACTCAGGAGGCTGAGGCAGGAGAATGGGGTGAATCCGGGAGGCGAAGCTTGCAGTGAGCCGAGATCGTGCCACTGCACTCCAGCCTGGGCGACAGAGCGAGACTCAGCCTCAAAAAAAAGTTTGATGGGAAGCTATTCAAGCCTTCTTGTTTATTTTAATCAAAAGTGACTACTCTGAGAAATGTTCAAGTGGCTGATACTATTTTCTGTACTTCCCAGAGACCATGAAGTCAGTGATCAACTAGGTGTCTATGCCTAAAAAAGTTTTCATGGAAGTAAAGAACCCAAAGTCATAAAGAGTTATGGGCAGAGTAATACAAAACCTGTAATCCATCAAAATCCTAATTTCCTATGCCGTCGCCAGAATTTTTCTTTAGTTTGGGATAAAAACTATCTGTATTCCTTAAAGTTAGCATTTTAAAATCAGGCATACGTACCCCTTTTTAGCAGGATTGTGCTTTACTTTAAACTAGAGAGATCATTAGAGATATAAAAGGTCTATTTTAGCCCTGAAGGCTTCTCAGACTTTTTGCTTTTTGAGTGTATTTGTAGATATATAATTCATGCCTCTAGGGCTGATGTCCAGCAAAAGGGGCTCACTGCCATCAAAAAAGACAGTGTATAAAAAATTTAATAGAACTCTTCTGAACTGTGAGAATGTTGTGGGTGATAGTGAATGTATTGGGTGATCTTTGAAAAAAAAATAAAAAGAACAAAAAACAACAACAACAAAAAAACAAGAAGCACGAAGTTTCAACCCTTGCCTCTCTGGAGATATGTGGGTTTTGAGAGTTCACGAAAATACCTGAACAGTGAGACTCTGGGAGAGGACACCATGCTCGAATTCCTTGAATTCTTGTTCTATATATTTGGGTATTTCACCTCATCTCTTATTTGCATTATTCTAATTTTCTGCTTGAAAATTCACATAATGGGGGAAATCATTCTTTTCCCCCCCAAAATTAATTTTTCAAAAGTATTTAGCTCTTTGGTGACATGGAAATGTGTACTTGTAACACATAAATATCATAAAGCTTGTAACCATGAAATTGCCCTCCGTCAACCTTCGGAATAAAGAGTCATGGACAAACAGGGCAAGTACCTGGGGAGAAGACAGTAGAAAAACTCAGGTGTCTCAAAGGGGCTTAACTTATATTTTAACAGGATGAGAATTTCTAGGTAGGGCGTTCTCCCTGCCTTCCCCACCACCCTTCCACCCCAGCAAAGGGTTTTTCTGAAATAGGTTTGATTTTGAAAGACTACAGATTATATTTTCAACAATAAGATGGGCCACAGCCCTTTGATATTATTATATATTATAAAACATGAAATGTCAAGTGGAGTGTTTCATTTGCTTATTGATTAACAGCTTTGCCTCTGAAGTAACTCTGACTCTTAGCATTAGAACTCTGTAGGAGTTCCCACTGGCTCTAGGAATTTGGTCAAATTTCTTAAACTCTATGGAAAATGAGAATAATAAAATACTCTACCTCAAACCATCAATGCAAATATTAAAATAATGCATATCAAGTACTTTTTAAATATGTTAGGTGGTTAGCACAGTACCTACTGCTATTCAGGAATGCTAGGTACTAATGTTGTTATTTCTACTAATGTATTTGAGCTGTAAATACTTAAATAATCACTTTCTTCCAACCCTTTTTATTTAGTGGCTTCATGCTAAAGTAGAAGTATAATTATATAGGATCTAGATTATTGAGGCTATTTTAAAGAATAGAATATAAGGAATAATTCAAAGAGCTGGTATTTTTTTTTAAATAACCTTTTATTAAATTTACCTTTGGATATCTTTTTCATAGAAAGAAAATATTCTAACAAGCAACAAGATAAAACAACATCCCGTTTAGGAAGTTCTAAGTTTTAGACCTAAAATATTATCAGCATGTCAAACAACACAAAATCATATAAACTGAGGTAGAGAGAGCCCAAGCATTAAGCTGCTGGCTTGGAAACATCTCTTATCTACCATTCAGTTTGATATTTCTATAACAGTTTCAAATAACACAAATATCTATAAAGCAAAACAAGTGATTTCTTGACTAAAAAATTATGTAGTGCTTCTTACCAATCTTATGTATGTTGAAGCGCATAAGGCAGCATTGGTCCAAATAATCTTAAGGTCAAGGAATATTCTTAGCCTGTAGTTACACGATGATAGTACCTACCTGAAATATTTTCTATGTAAAACTTTAGGTTTGAAAATCATCATGTTTTCTTCTTGGTAGAATCTTAAGATCCCTGAAAGCTTACCTGATTAAATCCTTGAGAGAAATGAAACAGGGAAAAGGAGAAAAGACAAAGGAAAGAGGGAGAGAGAGAATGTGTGTGCACCTCCTGTGTGTGTGTCTGTGTTTTTGTCAGTTGTTAGTTCCGTACATTGGAAGGCGTCAGTATCACAGAACAGTACTCGAAACACCCGGGATTCTTGATGTCTTCATTTTCAGTATAATTGATTTTGTAGCCTGAAGCAAAGGTGAGAGTATAATCCTGGATAGCCAAACTCTACCATAGTCACTTGAGAGTACCTTATTTTCCCCTTTGCTGAAGGAAAATAACTAATTTCCTAAATGCTTTTTAAGGAATTTTAAAAGAATGCAATTACCGCTATTACTACCTGGAGCTAAGTCAACTCATTTTCCTCTGGGGTACAGGCCTCCCACTGGCTGTAAACAATTTTAGGATGCCAAATAGAGCCTACCACTACTTTCAAGACTTTAAAATGGTGGTGAAAAAGTTCAGGCAAAGAGGCCAGGCTTTCTTTGGGAGGTAAGGATAATGTTTTAACCCCCTTCTACTGAGAGTAGAATTCACATTGATTATTAGAAGCAATTCAGCACAAAACATAACAGTGAAAATTCAGCAAATAGACACAAACGAAATAAAAATAAAATATAGTCTTCAAAATTATATAGTAGAAAATAAAATCAACTTCATAGCTAAAGTAAGCTGGGAGAAGGAGAGCAAATAACATTGAGGCATTCACAATATAATAAGAACAGAAAGAAAAGTAAAAGCAAATTAAAAATAGAGGCTGTTCTGGGGGAAAAAAAAAAGAAATCATTTCCATATAGGCAAAATAATTTAAACTAAAAAAGCATACTGTATTAATTTATAGTCAACTTACATCAACAAATTGCCCGCATGTTTTTTGGCATGAAAGAAAAATTTACAAAAGAAAGTTGTGTAAGAATGCTCTTGGACAAATAGAATTGCCACATTCTTGTAACTTGCTTTTTTGTTGTCATTTCTTAAAAACTTTTGAGCAAAATGTCTAATTTTTCAAATATAATAATTTACAACAGAGGATGATACAGGGAGGCAACAACACATACATCCACACCACATAACATAAAAAGAAAAAAAAAAATCTGCACTTTAACAAATTTTTACTTTGGGGGGTTTGGGAGGGCATCAATTTTTGAATTTAAAATAATTCCGATTGCTATGATTGAAAAACCAAACAAAAAACCTGTTTACTTTTATAATTTACCTTTCAAAAAATTCTATGAATCTAACGGGTTTTGAATGAATTTCTGCATTTATAGGTTTTCAGATATATACTTAATTTTTTTTTTGTCTTTTTGACAAATTGTAGGCTTTCTTTAATTTAGGGAGATGGATGACAGCACATAAATTTTAACAATGCTAAAGAAAGGGGGAGTATGGGAAGGAAAGATGCAGGAAGGGGAGGGTCATATCTATGAGTGAACTACACAGGAGATGAAGATGATAGGAGTAAATGTGTAAGTGAGTCGCCATGTCCATGTAAGGGCGGCACGGAGTGATCTAGCTGCATTAGAGCTTCTGGCTGTAAGGAAGGGATGGGCAATATACAAAAACAAATGAGCCTACACATGCCCATCTATGGAAATAAAGAACAGAACTCTAACACTGACAATCTCACACACCCTAAGCTGCAACTTCTTCAACATGCAATTACTCCAAAAATTATTACAGTTTCATTAAAGATTTTCAAATAATAAAAACAGTTAAACTTTTTTCCTACTAAAAATAGCCAAAATACATAAAATACTAGTAGTCATGATCAAAAAGTTTAAAGCAAAAACAAGAAGACTAGATTTATGCATTCAAGTTGAACAACTTCATCGGCAGCCACACAGCCACATCTAGAGTTGGGGAGGTTTAGCAATCTACAGAGGTGATTGAGAGGCAATACTAAGCAGGGGGCCCATGCACTGGGTTGCTAATTACATCTCTATAGAGAAATGGTATTTTCCAAATGACATCATCTGTCTTCCTTACGCCACCCAGGTTGCACGCAATTGGCAAGGAGACCAGGCTAATTTGAAAGACGTGGATGTGAGGATTCTGCAGCTGAAGTTGTTCCACATTTAAAGAGGGAGTGGGGAAAAATTGCAGAAAACAATTCATAACTTTTTTCTCATAATTTTAGATAAAATCAAATATAAGATAAAGATCTAGCAATTAAAATAAACACATTGATATATATATATATAGATATATATAATATAAAAAGCACTTAATTCCCAAACAAGAAGGGAGAAAAAAACCAAAAAGTTTAAAGAAAAAAAATATTTCACACACTTTCAGAGATGAACAACCAGACGCACAGGCTTGAAAGGCACAGACAGAGCAGTCAGGGGACACGTTTTTTTTGCTTTGCTTTTTTGGCTTGTTAATTCCCCTTTTTGTGAGAGCCAAAATTAAAAACAGATTGTGCATTTTCTTTAAAACCTAATTTTACATTTTCTTTATTTTTGGCTTTGCTTTGAAAAAATAAAAAGGGCGTGCAGTCTGGATGTACGTCGTAAGTAGACATTTAAAAGAGAAGAAAGTAGCTAGACTGACAAATGGGTTATCATTTACTATCCTTCAATTGTAGGAATGTTAATCCAGTTAACACATGCTTAAAGTAAGTTGCATTTAGGGGAAAATAGAAAAACAGAACAGCAAGCTAGGATTAGGGGGTCAGCAAGACAAAACCAATTTAGGGGTAGGAGGAAAGTACTGCGTTTTGTTTCATGCCTTTCCAGTAGGGGTGAAGGACATCTGAAGGCTTCCTGCCAATTAGAAGGAAAGCATGTGAGAGGTGTGTGGGGCGGGGGGTTGGGGGCAGAGGAATTGAACTAGAACCTGTATTGACAGGAATTGGAATCAAAATACATATGGGTTCATGAGTTCTGCTTCAGGAAATTTATCCCAAATTTATTCATAGCCTTTAGAAGGCATATTTTATAAGGCATATAGGGGTTATAATTAACATTGCTCTGTGGGAGGGTTCCTGGGCTTAGTCAAAGTGACAGGGCACAATGATGACAGTAGAATGTTAATAAAGTGAGCCTGATAAATGAAGGAATAGCCAATTTTTTTTTTTTTTTTTTTTTTTTTTTTTTTTTTTTTTTTTTTTGTAAGAGTGGCAAAACCCCTCTCCACTCTGACGAATACAATGTCAGTGTCTGTAAACTACAGGACAATCATGGATAAAGTTTACTGGAAGTGCTTTGAGGAAAACTATGCCAATAAGGTTTATCTGAAGTACATTGAGGGAAAACTATGCCTCTCACATGCACGCACACAGAGAGGTAGATACTGTAGAAGGAACAAGGGAAGGAATTTTTAGAAATGGCCTCAGCCTCCACTGGAAGAGATCACTAGAGTTATATTCAGTATTATATCTCGTTGAGAACATTAATGTTCAACCAAGGACTGGGAAACCCAGGTAGGCGAACCACAAAGGCAAGACACTTGAGAGCACCTGGTTCTGACAGCCAATTCCAACCACTCCTAAGAACTCTTTCAGGTGACTTTGACAAATAGAGTAAATTTTGAGGATGAGTTAGACTTTTGCCCACTATGGGACGCCCCTTTTATTATTTTACTTTAAAGTAATTATAGCAATGTGTCCCCATGGGTCAGTCCGTACCAAGATTTTTAGTCTCTGGTTTAATAATGTTAATCATTATTCTGGGAACTTCACAAAGAGCAGCTGGAAAGTTATAGATGGAAGAAAAAAAATTAATAATATAGGAAAAGAAAAACCCTTGTTGCCATTTAGTTGATTTTTTCGGACTAATTATACTTTTAACATTGAATTAAGATTGTATAAATGCATATATGGTCGGTCTCAAAAGGCATCAAATGACATCTGTAGAACAAAGTTCTACAATTTTTCAAAGTAGGAAACATAAGCAGTCTAAGTGTGAGACTTAAAGAATAAGATACTTGCAAGACACACATTCTCCTAGATAATGAGAGGCATTTTGAAAAAGATACATCAGCAATTTGGGTTCTCTAAGCCTTCTACTGAGTAATTTACCTATTCCAAAATTGCCTGTTTTGAAACTCTTACAAGTAGGACACCACTTACATTCTAGAAATCACTGGTCTGAACAATTGAATATATGAAAATTTAGGGTTGTCACTTTGTAAATAATATGTGTATTTTTTAAACCCATGGAAGCTGTAGTTTCAAATGAAGCCAACAAAGCCTGAATATAATGCATGTATATCTTTACTGTATAAGTCAACCATTAGTTCACATACATAAACCTTGTTTGGTCTCTAAGATACAAAATGACATTGCTTGCTAATAGTAGTTCATAATCAGGTCACAACTTCATTTTCATCTTTCATTAACTATCTACACTAGGTTTGTATTAATAACTGCCTGATTTTGTGGCTATGCCTTTACTCTGGGTATTAAGAATGTGTTTGGGTTATGTTTGTCGCTGAGAACAAATAATACAATAATTTGATTTGAAACAGTATATTTTGATACAACCATTTTTATCCCACCATGTCCTAATAGCCCTGTCTAAATGTAAAATCAAAAATTTTTAAATGCCAAATGCCATATTACAGTTGTTAGAATTCATCTTGGGAAATTGTTTCAAAGAAATGTTTCTGAACTGCTTGGGGCTGAGCTCAAGAATCCCAAAGACATACTCAAGTTACTCCAGTTGCAAGCCCTCCTCTCCGGAAGCATGGGTCCTCCTTGCTAGAAGGCATTGTCTTCAGTGTATAGAGGTGAGGCCCAAGAGGAAGGCCCCAGTGAATTACTTTGCATGACATTATATATTTTAAACTTCTCAGGGAGAATACTAGAGAGATAAAGGCAGAGGGAGCCATCTCAACAGTCTTCGTGCAACACTGGGTAAAGATTTAAAAAATTACAAACCGGGACGGCTGAGAAAAAAGTTGGAGTAACAAATAACTTATGAAGATTTTGAAGACTTTTGGCATTGGATGCATGAGTTAAGCCTCTGCATCTGTTTCTCCTATGAAATATAGAAAAACATTTTCATAGATTGTGACTTTTGTTGTCTATGGGGTGAATGGAGGAATTCTTCTGGGAGGATGGATGGCTCATTTCTGAATCACAGTTTGACTTAGAATGAAAGTAGAGAACCTGTACATGTACATGGAATTCTGGATGTGAGGATTGCTGTTGTCAGCATTACAAAACGAGCCCTGCATATACCTTTATTCCTCATAACTTCCTCTGTAGACATGGAGGGTGCTCAGAAAAGAGGTGAAGGAATCCGTTTCATAATATGGTACAGTAATGCTGCAATGAACATGGAGTGTATATATCTCTACATGATGGTAATTTCCTTTCCCTTGGGTATATACTCAGAAAAGGTATTGCTGGGTTATATGGCAATTCCATTTTTAATTTAGGAACTTCCATACTGTTTTCTGTAATGGCTGGACCAATCCAAATTCCCACCCACAGTGTACAAGGGTTCCCTTTTCTCCACACCCTCATCAACACATGTTGTCTCTTGTCTTTTTTATAATACCTACCCTAATAGATATGAGGTGATATCTCATGGTGGTTTTAATTAGCATGTCTCTGGTGATTAGTTATGCTAAGTATCTTTTCACATATATGTTGGCCATTTTTATCTCCTTTAGACGAATGTCTATTCAGGTTCCTTTGTCTATTTTTAAAATCGGGTTATATGTTTTCTTGTGATTGAGCTGTGTGAGTGAGTTCTTTATAAATTTTGGAAGATAGCCCCTTACTAGATATATGGTTTGCAAATATGTTTTCCTCAACCTGTAGGTTACCTTTTCATTTTATTGATTGATTTCTTTGCTGTGAAGAAGTGTTTTGGTTAGATGTATAATTCTTAAAGATTACTTTGGCTTCAGTATGGAGAATGGATTTTAGGGAAGCAGAAGTAGAATGGGGAGATCAATTGGGCAGCTATTGCAGAGTTCAAGCAAGAAATGATGGTGACTTACACTACAGCATGAGTAGCTGGAGCAAAAGAAACGTGTGAGCAATTTGTTATCAAGGTAGAGTCAACAGGACTTCTTGACTGAGTGTAGGGAAGAGAGTTGGAACAGGGGCCCAAGAATGATGACAAATGTGGAGTTTGTACACCTGAATCAAATTTAAGAGATGAGAAACTCTGGAGGACATGCGAGTCTGGGGAATCCAAAGTTCTGTTTTAGCTCTTCTGAACCCAAAGTGTCTCTTAAATATCAAAGTGGAAATGTTGAATAACCAGATGATTTGAGAAACTGGAATTCTGAAGGGAGGCTTAAACTGAAAATTATCATCATATAGAAGCCATTTAAAGTCAAGAGTCTGAATCAGATCACCCAGAAGATTAAAACAACTGGGCCACACCTGGGGCCACCTAAGAGATGGTGAGGTGAGGGGCCAGAGCTGGAGAAATACTCAGGAGACTCTTGGGCTATTCATACTATAGAATGAAAATGTTTCATACAAAACCTTCATTTCTGACTGGTACACAGGTAATTTTTTTATGTTGAAAAATATATTATCTATAATAGTATTAAAAGGGTCTAATGCAGAGGTGTTCAATCTTTTGGCTTCCCTGGGCCACAGTGGAAGAAGAATTGTCTTGGGCCACACATAAAAAAAAACACCAACACTAACAATAGCTTATGAGCTCCCCCCAAAATTGCAAAAACTCAATGTTTTAAGAAAGTTTACAAATTTGTGTTGGGCCACACTCAAAGTTGTCCTGGGCTGCATGCACCCTGTGGGCTGTGGGTTGGACAAGCTTGGTCTAATGGTTTGCAAGTAACAAGCTATCTGCATATATAAATCCTAAATTCCACACAGTGGCAAGACTAAGAAGAGGGAAGCAGTTGCTAAGCTCAAGCTTTGAGTGCTATTTGCACTGTCCTTTCTCTTTGTTTTACTTTATGAGGATATTTCCTCTTGATTAAACAAACTAATGCCAGTAAAAAATAGTTTTTAGAATTCCCCACTACACACATATACTTTATAAAAATGAGCTTCAAGTGTTGCAAGATGTGCTATTTTTTTGTATTTCAATTCAGCAAAGGCACACTGAAGACCTATGTTGTGCCCTACTCTATGCCAGACAGATTAAAAAACACCACATAAGCATAAAGGTTTAGCCTGTGCATCAAGGAGCTTATAATATTCTTGATGAAGAAAAGCTTAGTTACAATAAGACATGATTATTAAATTAGCATGAAATCAAAATAAAAAAAAAAAAAAAGAATTGCTGGCAATTTCTTGGGTGGGTTTTCCCTTTTGTGTATCTTAACCAGTATCAACACTTTTGGGAGAAAGCAGCTAAGACACTACCTTGACCCTCTGTTCCCTTATGCTGTCATCTTACTATACAATTCTAAGGTCTGTGAGGTTGTTTCCAAGAGATTTAAGGAGAATTCTCTTTGGCCTCAGCCCCTTTGGTCTCTTCAGGACCATCAAGGAGTGCTGAGCTCAGAAAATATAGCTAATAACATCTTGGTGCATTTGAAATGAATATTTTATAGTTTCTAAGGTAATTTTACATGTAATGCTCACAAATTCATGAGTTAGGACAAAAGTCTTTGATCTTTTTGAATGAGAAAAGTGAGGCCCCAGGGGTTGGCATGGGGGACAAGTGACTTGTCTCAAATCTCATAGTTTGATAGAGGGCAGGAGCTCAACTCCAGATCTGTTCTCTTGCCAAAAAAGGAATACAATCTTATGGAAAGGCATCAAAATAAGACCTCTTCAGAGCTTAACTCTAACTCACAAGAATGAAATAAAATAACTGTAAAATTACATACAGAAATAACCCAAATTTATAATTAAAAGATGTATTCAAGCTTTAAGAATTTATCATTATTGGAGAAGGTGGAGACAGAGATTGGAAAGAAGTAGTAATAATGGCTATTTGGGTTAGGGTTTTGGGTTGAGGTAATTCTTGTTTGTTAGATGCTGAATCAGATACTCCAAGGATCACACTTGGAGTAGCACAGGCCTCAATTATCTGAGACTCGGACTCCTCTGTTGAATATGAAACCTTCATTTGGTAGCTAACAGTCTTTGAACACAATAGTAACAAACATTAGAGAAGCACTTTAGAATTTTTAAGCACTTTCCCATTCAAAATCTTACTAGTTGTGCAAATCTACACTGTGAGGTTAAATGACTAGACATTGTAGTCACTACAACTTTAAAGCTATAGGCTAATGTGGGGGGTAAAATATAAGCAACTAATTATACTAATTCATTTGATTATCCATTACTTCATTCAATAAACATTTGAATGATTATTAGTGTTCTAGTTGGTAGGAAAAATAAAAGTAAGCACGACGGCACTATCCTTTTCCTAAAGTTGTTTCAGGTCTAGCTGAGACTGAAAAACAAATTAAGTGCAAAGGAATATTGAGTCAATAAAAATCTGTGTAGGGTACAGTAGGGTCACAAAGAAGAGAGATTTTGGGATAGAATTTGCAGAAATACTATTTTAAGTGTCGTGTTTGAGGCTGTCCTGGGTTCTCCTTTCCATCTTGAAAGTTTGGTTTTTCTCTCCTTTTTAGTTACTGTAATTCGGTGTGGAAACTGAGTTTGGGAACAGATAATACAAGAAGTTTTTACATGGGACATTTTTGTTCAGCATTAAAAACATTATTTTTATATTTAGAAACAAATACAGGTATATCTTGTTTTATTGTGCTTTGCTTTACTGTGCTTCACAGATATTTTTTAATAAATTGAAGGTTTCTGGCAACCCTGCATCCAGGAACTCTATTTGGCACCATTTTTCTACCCGCCTGTGTTCACTTTGCAACTCTGTTACATTTTGGTAATTCTCACATTTCTACTTTTTTTCTTACTATATCTGTTATGGTGATCTGTGATCTTTGATGTTACTATTATAACTGTTTTGGGGTGCCATGAACCACACTCAAAGATGGTGAACTTAATATTGTCTGTGTTCTTCTTCACCCACCTGCCTTTCCTCCTCTCTCTCTCTCTCTCTCTCTGTCTCTCTCTCTGTCTCTCTCTCTGTCTCTCTCTCTGTCTCTCTCTCTGTCTCTCTCTCTGTCTCTCTGTCTCTGTCTCTCTCTGTCTCTCTCTCTCTCTGTTTCTCTCTCTTTCTGTCTGTCTGTCCTCTCTCTCTCTGTCTCTCCTTGTCTGTCTCCCTACCCCCGTCTCCCTATTTCCTGAGACACAGCGATATAGAAATTAGACAAATTAATAATACTACAGTGACTTCTAAGTGTTCAAGTGAAAGAAAGAGTCACCCACCTCTCACTTTAAAGCTAGAAATGATTGAGCTAAGTGAGGAAGGCATGTTGAAAGCTGAAATAGGCCAAAAACTAGGCCTCTTGGGCCAAACAGTTGACTGAGTTGTGAATGCAAAGGAAAAGTTCTTGAAAGAGATTGTTGTTCCAGTAAATACCTGAATGATAAGAAAGTAAAATAGCCTTATTGCTGATATGGAAAATATTTTAGTGGTCTGGATAGAAGATCAAACTAGCCACAACATTCCTGTAAACCAAACCCTAATTCAGAGAAAGGCCCTAACTCTCTTCAATTCTGTGAAGGCTGAGGCAGATGGGGAAGCTACAGAAGAAAAGTTGGAAGCTAGCAGAGGTTGGTTCATGAGGTTTAAGAAAAAAAAAAAATAGCCATCTTTATAACATAAAAGCACAAAGTGAAGCAGCAAGTTCTAATATAGAAGCTGCAGCAAGTTATCCAGAAAATCTAGCTAAGATAACTGATGAAAGTGTCTACACTAAACAACAGGTTTTTAGTGTAGACAAAATGGTCTTATATTGGAAAAAGATGCCATCTAGGACTTTCACAGCTAAAGAAGAGGAGTCAGTGCTTGGCTTCAAAGTTTCAAAGAACAGGCAGATTCTCTAGTTAGGGGCTAATGTAGCTGGTGACTTAAAGTCAATACTTATTGGCCACTACAAAAATCCTAGGGTTCTTAAGAATTATGCTAAATGTACTCTGCCTGTAGTCTTTAAGTGGACTAGCAAAGCCTAGATGACAGCTGTTTGCAGCATGGTTTACTAAATATTTTAATTCCATTGTTGAGACCTACTGCTCAGAATAAAAGATTCTTTTCAAAATAGTACTGTTCATTGACAGTGCACCTGGTCATCCAAGAGCTCTGATGGAGCTATACAAGGAGATTAACATTGTTTTCAGGCCTGCTAACACAACATCAATTCTGCTGTGCATGGATCAAAGAGCAATTTTGACTTGAAAGTCTTATTATTTAAGAAACACGTTTTGTAAGGCAATAGCTGCCATAGATAGTGATTCTTCTAATGGATCTGGGAAAAATAAATTGAAAAAATTCTTAGAAGGATCCACCATTCTAGATACCATTAAGAACATTTGTGATTTTTGAGAGAAGTCAAAATATCAACATTAGCAGGAGGTGGGAGGAAGTTGAATGCAAACCCTCAGGGAGAGTTTTGAGGGGTTTAAGACCAGTGGAGGATGTAACTGAAGATGTAGTGGAAATAGCAAGATAATTAGAAGTAGAGCCTGAAGATGTGACTGAATTGCTGTAATCTCATGATAAAACTTTAATAGTGGTGTATATATATCCACCATGGAATACTATTCAGCCATAAAATGGAACAAAATAATGTCTTTTGCAGCAACTTGGATGCAGTGTGAGGCTGTTTATACTAAGTGAAGTAACTCAGGAATGGAAAAGTAAATATTGTATGCTCTCTTTTACAGGTAGGAGGTAAGCTATGAGGACACAAAGGTACAAGAATGACATAATGGTCTTTGGGGACTTGAAGGTTGGGAGATGGGCAAGGGATAAAACACTACATATTGGGTACAATGTACACTGCTCAGGTGATGGGTGCACTGAAATCTCAGAATCACCACTACAGAACTTATCCATGTAACCAAAAACTATCTATAACCCCCAAACTGTTACAATTAATTTTTTAAGAAAACATTAATGGTTAAGGAGTTGCTTCTTATGGATGAGAAGAAGTAATCTACTCCTGGTGAAGATGCTGTGAACACTGTTGAAATGACAAAATATTTAAATATTAATATCACCTAAACTTAATTGATAAAGCTGAGGCAGAGTTTGAGAGGACTGACTCCAATTTTGAAAGAGGTTGTACTCTGATTAAAATGCTGTGAAACAGCATTGCATGCTACAAAGAAATCTTTTGTGATAAGAAAGATCAGTCAATGCAGCAAACATCATTTTTGTCTTAGGAAGTTACCACAGCCACCCCAACCCTCAGCAACCACATCCTGATCTGTCAGCAGCCATCAACATCAAGACAAGGCCCTCTACCAGCAAAAACATTCACTGAATACTGTTGATCATTAGCATTTTTGTTAGCAATAAAGTATTTTTAATCAAAGTATTTTTTTAAAGATATAGTGCTATTTCACATATAATAAGCCACAGTATGGTGTAAATATATTTTTATATGCACTGGAAAACCAAGAAATTCATGTGACTTGCTTTATTGTAATATTCACTTTGTTGAAATGGTTTGGAACCAAACCTGACCTATATTAACATTAGCCAAGATATGAAAGCAATCAAAGTATCTGTCAAGGGATGAACACATTATGAAATATTAAGTGGAATATTATTCAGCTTTAAATAAGGAGATCCTGCCATTTGCTACAATATACATAATCTGGAGGGTTTTATGCTAAGAGAAATAAGCCAGGCATAGAAAGAAAGATATTAGATGATCTCATTTACATGTGGAATCTAAAAAACAATGTCTAATACCCACATAGAGAATAAAACAGTGGTTACTAGAGGTGGGAGGAGGGAGAGGAAATGAGATGTAGGTGAGAGGATACCAAGTAACAGGTATTTAGGATGAACAAGTCTAAAGATCGAATGTGCAGAGCACTGTAGTTAATAATAGTGTATTGTATTCAGGATTTTTGCTAAATCAGATTATGGTTGTTCTTGACACAAGGGGTAAATGTATAATTATGTGGGATGATGGATATGTTAATTTGTTTCTCTATGGTGACTATTTTACTATATATATATATATATCTCATAGAATCATGTTGCATTCCTTAAGTATACCAAACAAAATTTATTTCTTAAAGTATCCAATAAAAATCAGATCAAATCAGCACTTTCCTCTTAAAAATCCTCAAAAGTTTCCCCAAACCAAAATCCCTGACTCACTGGGAAAGTCCACTGTGACCTGCCAGCTGCCTACTCCAGTACTCCAGTCTCATCCATGACACACCAGACCCAGGATATCTCGGGCTCTGGCCATACTCTCTGGCTTCCCTTGCAGGAACACCCCTTGCCTTGCTCAGTGCATGGCTAACTCTTTCTCATTTTAGGTCTCTGCTCCAATTTTACTTCTCGGAGGCCCTTCACATCTTCACTAGTAATGAACCAGCCTACTCACTAACTGGACAACAACTCTTCATGATTCTCTGCGTAGTATTTATTAGCTGACTTTTGCCCATGTATTTATATTTAGTCTTCTCCCACTTCACTGGAATATAAGCTCCAAGAAAGCAGAGACTTTGTCTCTTTGTCCGTAATCCACAGAACAGTGCCAGGCACACAGTAATAATTCAGGAGATCACTGCTGAAAGAAGAAAGGATGCCTGGAATAGCCATGAACATCTTGCAAAAGCAGGCCACTCTGTTGATTTTTTTTTTTTTTTTTTTTTTTTTTTTACTTGCAGTCCTCTATAGTTCCTAATACGGTGTTTTGCCCACCCAAGGGAGTGGATACATATTTTGCAAACTCATTATTGAAGCACTGCATTCACAATTCTGTTTTATTTTCGTTTACTCTTCTCTAAACCAGATGGGATTTCCTTGAGTTCTAGTTAGCAGTTCCAATGAAAATTGGACCTTGTCATCCACAGCTGGCTTAAGAAACTCTCTGAAAAAATACATCACTATCTGACTTGTTTTCCTTTCCATAAACAGGTGTTGGAATATGCATTGAAAAACTCAGGCTTTCGTTTTGCAGTTGTGTAGGCTAAAGATAAAATAAACAGTAATTCAACCTAGAGCTGCCAGACATTGATTTTCTTCAGTCAGTAGGAAGGAACGGGCCAAGCAAATTATTAATGGGGGAATGGTGATCAGGGCAGTGAAAACGTGCTTGGTTATCTCTGCCTGCTGTGGCCCTGCAGCCACTGACATAGAACACAGGAGCAGTGAGACCTTTCTCCCGAACTGATACCATGACACTTTATGATTGTGTTTATAGAATAATAAATTATTCAAAAAGGTTTATTTTGCTTCTGTTATCCCCCAAAGCTCATTTTCTCTGTCATGATGAAAGTAATTTTGACTGTTTTCTTTGTGCTGGGATCCCATTGGGTGGTAGCAGCTGGACATTCCAACCTGTTTTCTCCTCTCTATAGGGCCCGTAAGTTCTCTTACAATAAAACTCACTGTTTCTTGCAAACATCCTCTTTTACCCTAAAATCTACCTTCATTGCAAGGAATGTAGAGGGTTCATAAAATCAATACCACCAAGGTTTTTTCATACTTAATGGAAATCAGTTTTACATAAAAAGATGAAAAGCTTGCCCAAGACTGCGGCACTTGACATCAAGATTATGTACCCTAACTATACACGGCTTTGACTGTGTCTACCCTGAGCCTTAGGCAGCTGACTTACAATAGAGGAGCCCTGCAGATGTCCTTGGGTGGATGAGACACACATCGTAAGCTTATTTAACTTTTGTAAACTAAACTGTAGATTAGGCAGGAAGCGTTGAGAAATTGTCTAGTCATTCCAAAAGCTCAATGAATATGGGTCTCTAAATTACTTAAGATATATGCTTAGAAACAAATGAGTATGATCAAGTGGTTCACATAGTGTTTTCCTAGCAAATATGAGGAAAGAGAAAGGAAACATAAATTATAATTACATAATTAAAACACTAATTAACTAGAAGCCTACCTCCAGAAGGAGATGTTTTTAAGAGTATTAAAAACTTATTCTCTGCCAGACATTGTGTTAAATGCTTTAGATAGTTTATTTTACTCAATAATTATAATTACACCTTACATAGCAGTAAATCTGGGCTGAAATAAGCTAAGTAATTTGCCCAAAGTTATACAACTTAAAAAATTATATAGCCATGACTGTATCTAGTCCTGTATGTTTTATGTTAAAATACAGTGCCACCCTTCACCAGTTTTTAAAAATATTCAGTTCTTATTGAGTGTGGGAACTTACAAACAAGCTAATCTTTAGGCACAAAAACAACTTACACAGGAGATCCTAAGATCTCTACAGATTTATTTCATACTTTTAAGCCTTAGGAGTCATAATTGCATAATGAGAATTCATATTCAGAGGGACTCTGAAGATTTACTTTTTTGCACAATCCCAGGTTATCTAAGCCAGACATACTAAGTCTCTCTGCTAGGGGCAGTGGATAAAGGATAGCAGGAAGTGCCTGGTTATCTACATGTTTTAAAAGTTCCCCAAGGGACTCATGCAAAATTAGATTTAGAAACACTACTCTAAATAACTTCATTATGTTTGTTCTTTTTTACCTCAGAGTTATACAGTGGTCCTTAGTCATGAAAGTAAAAAGAAAATTGAATTTCTAGACCTGGCTGGACTAAAGTTCCAGCTGTGATCCAACTTCTGTGACCTGAAATAAGTCATAATCTCTCTTATTTGTAAAATGGAGATAAAATTCCTTGGGTTTTGAGTCAATTGAAAGAGATGCTAGATATACAAGCATTGGTTTAAATACATACGTACATACATACATACATACATGCTTTCCAGAAATGTTATAAGGGTAATTATCATCTTACTGATACATTGAAAGTTTTGTATCAGTTTCTAATATGTAGATTTTAGGATCACACAATGTTTTTGGATATTCTGCCCACTCAAGCAGTAACATTTTGAAAGCTTCAGTTGGTCTGAATGACTTGATTCCCTTGCTGAGTTGTTAAATTACAAGTGCTTTCTGCAACTACTAGAAGAAAATATTGGGGAAATGCTGTAAGATATTGGTATGGGCAAAGAGTTTTTGGGAGGGTAAGACCCTAAAAGCATAAGCAAAAAAAGCAAAAATAGACAAATGATTACATCAAGTTAAAAACCTTCTGCACACTAAAGGTAACAATCAACAAAGTGAAGAGACAACCAAAAAGTGGGAGAAAATATTTTGCTACTATTCCTCTAACAAGGGATTAATCACCAGAATACATAAGGAACTGAAACGACTCAACGGCAAAACTAATAATCTGATTTTAAAACTGAGCAAATGATCTCTGAATATCTGTCCTGTGTCATTTTCTTTCATACCGCATCCTAATTCATCATTGACTCTATATACAATTTTTAAAAAGCCCCATAAACCAATTGTTAAGGAGCATCCCATTTCTCTTTTCATTTCCTGTTATGTTATTCTATAATGTAACCCTATTCAAGTTTAGGGGAGGCCATTGTTTTAGACTAGACTCCTGCTCTTGGCCTCAGCAAACCAGACCAAACCATAATGGGTCAGGTTTTTTGTGTGTGGTGTTTTTGTTGTCTTTTTAAACAGGAGACTCACAGCAACCAAGCAGAAGGGGCCCTTTACCTGATCCAGCATAAGAAAGTCCCCTTTGCTTAAACCCTAGAAAGAAGGTAGTGTTGAAACAGCTGGTCTACTTTTCATTCTGTTTCTGCTTTCTTCAGTCCTTTTCTGTCCATAAAGTCAGACAACACCTTGCCCAGCTCATCAAAACATACTATTTTATAGAATAAGGTATTACCCAATTCTACCACTGCCAGTAAAACCAATGTATCTTTCAGCTAAATTTGTTGTAATTTTGTCTTTTGACCACCCCAAACTGGTAGGTTTCATTAATGGCTCAAAGGTGTTAAGAAAAATGGCTTCTTTTGTACACAGTGACACTGTATTGCTAGCACAGTCTCAGGCAGGCCAGAAGGCACAAGAATGAGCTTCCTCCTGTGCCCCTTCAGAAACACATCCCATCGTCTCTCAGTGTCATGATGTTCGAGGATGGAGAAGACACTAGCATGGCATGCAGCTTGGTGTCACAAAGTAAGAAAAGTGCTATAGGCAGCTTTGAAAACAGAAGTGCCAGAGGCCATCTGGTCACTTAATATCTCCTCAGCCAGACTACAGTCATCTTTTTCAATACGGTCTCTAACACTATTTCTCTGTGGTAATAGTGAAAAGATGCTGACATATTTTGCTTGTGCTGCTTTAGATGGATGTACTACTTAAGTTTTCACACTACATATGAGTACCACATGAGGTATCCATCTAAAAAAAATTGAGAAACACTAAGTTTTATTTGTAGCAATACTGCCACGTTTAATTTAAAAAGTCAGCATGGGGAAACCCTGGAACTCGCTTACAGTCTCCACCTTTATGCATAAGTTTGACGTGTTCACACACAGTCCTTCCCTGTGAGAATGTCTGCTCATTAATTTTATTCCTGTGTCATAGTATTAATCTATAGTGACGTTTGTTTCAATGCTATTAGCCAAAAAATAACATTTTAAGGGATAAAAAATTAAAACTTTTATGAGTCTTAAGTCTGAAAGTTGAGACTTAAAACTCATAAAGTACTAAGCATTGTCTTTGTAAAATCATGTGGATTAGGCTTGCTTGGGTTCCTCAAAAAGACTGAGTTTTTAACAGTGTATACTATTCAGTACAAAATGTGTTGGCTTTTATGTAAGCAACTCACTAGGAACATGCTGCTTATCTTGAATTACTAGGTAGGATTTTTTTGATAGAGGCAGGTTATTACCAGTTTGTCCTACTTGGAAGGACAAATATCTATAAGACAAATATAAACATTGAAAATTAAAAGGTATTTCCCAATATGCCCTGTGGAACTGGCTAATGGGTACAACTTAAGATAGGAAGATGCTGCATGAAGAGTTTAAATGTTGGAAAATGGGCAGCTTAGCTCATAAACTGCCTTCATATTTCAAGGCATTTGATTAACCTGCGGTCCCAAAGATTTATTTATTTGGTCTAGAAAGAATCCAAAAGCAAGAACTTAACTGTGTGGAAGCCTCTAGAGAAAAACTCTGACACTTCTACAAAAAATGACATCAAGGAACTATTAGTGGTGAAAAGAATAACTTTGTAAAGCAGTGGCATTCACTATTTGTGGCCCAAAGGAAAAACCCAGGAAGGAGAAAGAGATGGGGATATTTCTGTTCAATGTGTTTTCAGAGAAGGCAAGGAGACAAGTAAAACTGTACACTGCTGAGTCCTTTCCCACAGGTTATACATCCTACTAACAAGCAAAGCTTCCAGAAAGTAAGCTCTCTTGAACTTGTTAGAGAAGATACAACATTAGGAAGCAGAATATGAAGACTATGAAGACAATTTTACTTATTGGTTAACTCAACTAAGTGACTTAGTCTCTGTGCCCCATTTCAGTGCCTGTAAAACATATGAAATGAATAAGACAATTTTTTTTAAAGAACCAGTGACTTAAAGAAGGTAAGCGCTATGGCCAATGGAACTCAAAACTGTTCTAAAATCAATACTATTATTTTCAGAATATTTTGAATGGACTGTAGATACTGTTTTCCTAACACAATATCATTACATTAATGAAAGCTTATGTTTTATGTTGCCTTTCAACTTAAGAATCAAAAGTTGAAAGTCAGTTGCATACATACTTTGCAACACCCAAGCTTGGTGAGTCTTAGAAAGTGGTGATAATTTGTTTCTTGCAGTGACATGACAATATCCTGGAATAACGTAGGATACTAACAGTATTACTTTGGACACATGGGATGGAGCTGAGAAAGTGGGGAGTCTAGTATTCAAGGATGAGGATGTCACAGTTGACTCCTTACTGTGCAGACTAACCACTGTGAGAGTCCTGTATGAAAATTAGGCAGCAATAGAACCATGGACCAAAAAAGGACAACATAGAAGCTAGTGAATCAGGAATTTGTGTGTGTGGGTGTGGGTGCTATGTAAACAATGACAAATTTTCCATCTAGCAGCTCCAACTTTTAGAAGAAAGTACTGGGCACAGCTATCTGTTACTGCTCTGGAAAGTTCTGCCCCTCCATCTTTTGTACTGTGCTAATGTTCACATATATGAGGTTCTCTGGGGCCCTCAATCTAAGATGTTCAGAGACTGCACAGCAACAATTACCCATCTGTACTCTGAAGCTGTAAGCAGATCTTTCTCTGTTGGAGAGCTCCTATTATAAAGGTGGCCAAACAAAAGAAAGATTTTGAAAAGCATAGTTCGGAAGCACCACAGGTAGCTTTGTGTCCTGCAGGCTAGTTTTATCTTTTTTCCAGAATAGTGGATGGAACTTTCTTGTGAGCCAGGCTTGATACTATAAGTGTAACATTTCCTGCTCTTGGTTTTAACAACTTTAAAGTGCATTGAATGTCAATTGGCAAGCGTTTCAATGAGAATCATCAGACCTGATCCTCTGGTCTTACATATGGAACTGATAGTTGCAAGAAAGTTAACTAGAAAAGCAGAGTGGGCTATCAAAACGATAGCTGTGGCTCAGTTAGTGTCATCTTTGTCATTTGCCAATGTGTTCCTTCAATGCACAGAACCATTTCAGTCCATGTTCTTGAACTATTAGTAGAATTCAGCTGAACTTTGAGAGGAATAACTCATTTGTTCTGTTCTTCTCTCTATAATATTACAAAGAAACCTTACCAGAAAACATTGTACCCTAATGATGCAGAGTTGGGAATTTGGAAATCAACAGCAGAAAACTGAGTTCTGATTGAAATTTACTATGTAGATTACAACAACAATCCACAGATAAGTGAGGCTATTCTACACATGCCAGGATTTAAATTACATCCTCCTACCAGTGGCCAAGTATGACATTGTGCTGTTCCCCTGCTGTCACTGTCAAGTTTCCTGTGCAACTATCATGATTATCAACAACAAAGCCCATGTGCTGCGCGCAGGGATGTGGTTTAGTGTTAAAATCCTTAATCCTTATACTTGTACAGAATCCCAAACCACTTTGCTTATGAAGATAAATATGAAACCCAGGGCAATGGCCATATTCCAGTTTGAATAATTATGTTGCTTTCCACAAATATCTTTCATCCACTTCCTCAATTGTGTCACCTAAGATGTGGCTATTCAATTCTTTCTACATGCATTTTCACCCCCTGGAAACAAACACTGCCAAAAACAGATGTCTCCATGACAAAGGTTAGCTGTAAATCCCAGAACAGAACCCCCAAAAATGTATATGTGGAGAAACAGAAATCAAAATCTTGAGATGCTGAATTATTTCAAAGTTAAAGAAATAACTATTTAGAGAGAAATATTATTCCTATATATCATTAAAAGGAAAAGTGTTATGGTACAGAGGAAAATATTTAAAATGACACTGTCTGCAGGCTCACAAAGCCGAGTGAGTGACAACTCCATAGGACAGGTTCTGAAGAGGGACTTCTCTATGTTTTATAAATTGGCAAATAAAAATTGTATGTATTTATCATGTGCAACATAATGTTTTGAAATGTATATACATTGTGAAATGGCTGAATCAGGCTAAATTATACAGGCATTACCTCACTGTATTTTCTTTTCTGATAAGAACACTTAAAATCTACTCCCTTAGTGATTTTCACCATGTTGTGCAATAGATCTCTTGAACCTAGTCCTCCTATTATGCTAAGTGAAATGGACCATACACAGACAAATATCACATGACCTCACTTCTTTTTGGAGACTGCAAAAGTGGAACTCACAGAAGTAGAGTAGAATGGTGGTTACGAGAGGCTGTTAGGGTTGGGGTGAGGGGTCAGGAATGTGTTCAGCAAAGTTTCAGTTAGATCTGGTTTCTTACAGTCACTGGTGGCACGGAACGAAAAAGAACACTCTTGCTTTTGAAGTAAACTGTGCAAGATGGTCTCAGTGATATAAGAAAGTCACCGCGATTGCCATGTACTGTGAAAAGACAAATGTACCAGAGGAATATGAAGGTATCTGAATCTGTGGCAACTGCAAGTTCTGTTAAAGTATGATTGGGAATGAATGCAAACTTTCCTGGTTTTGGTTTTGACTTATTTTCAATTATTTACTGTTAACTTGGAGCACTGCTCTTGGCAAACGTTTCACTAGCCCCTTTTGTGTCATGTTTAGGGTTATGGTTTACCAGAACCAAACAAGAACAGATGCGGGGCTACATTTCGATAGATAGATAAATACTATTTTCAACATTGACATTTTCATGTAAAATGTTGTGTCTTCAGCTGTGACACCCAGGAACAAATAATACCTAGTTAAATGGTTGGTTTGAGAAACTGGAAAGATTAAAATAACCTGACCTTCCAGGAGAATCAGATCTTATCACACATTCTCTGAATACATTTAGCAATTCTAAGAGCAGTACTTGGAAATCCCTTATCGGAAGAAAGGAAGGTGGCAGAAACAGAAGTAAGAAAATGAAAAGAATAGGCTCCGGGTGGAATCCAGCCATTTGTAATTGAGTTTGCTTTTCCACTGTGGCACTTTAAACTCCCAGTATGAGAGATTTCTGTGTTTTGTTTCTTAAGGGCTAAGAATACCTTGTTAATATTATTGGTAGCTGTGGGACAATTCTGTTTATGTAACTACCAACTCTCTGGATTGCCAGTCTGTCTATATAGCTGTTTTCATACAGTGGGACTTTAATAACAAACAACTTAGAAATATGTATGTGCCGTAACACAAATGCTGTAACACAAACACTCTTTCATGTATATTTTCCTGGGAGGGCAGCCAGAGCTCTTTTCCTCTGCCTGTTTACATACAAGATGTTGTCACTTGGCAGATATATATTAGAATGGTCGCTCCAGATTGCAAAGAGTTGTGCACACCTGGGTTATTTTCATTCCAAAAGGTCCAATTAAATAATATTGTGCAGCATTTGCATAATTATTCAGTTTAGCTATATGGCTGAGCTACCAATCTGGATCTTTAAATTTTAAAAAATCTGAGTGTGTCAATTAAGAACTTTGAATTTTTGATAAGTTGGTACCTCTACAGATCTGCTAAGAGATTGATAGAGTCCATGCAATATCATTTTAGAAGGACTTCAGTGAAAATGAGTGTTTAAGAGCTGCCTATCTTTTAAAGGTAATTTCTCAACATTTTTTGTTAATAAACCCTATTAAGAATCTGACGAAAGCTGCATGCTCTTTCCCAGTAAAAATGCTCATGTAAATTGAAGAAATTCAGGAGGTTTTGTCCATCAGTCCCAGGCAAAAATTTTGAGAGGACAACATTACAAAATTAAGGTAAGAAGTTAAGATCTATAAACATGCCTCATAAACTCCAGAGTTAAATATACTTACGAGGCAAATGCACCATAAAATCAACACAGAATTAATTCTCATTACTGCTATTACCAATGTTGTAGTTTGGCTCACTGGAATTGAATTCATTCTTTTACTCTCTCTAGTTATCTGAGTTAATATAAAAGGCCATTATTAAGAGTCAAATATAAAATTTGCCTTCAATGTAAAACATGTTTTATTCTTAACATAATGTGAGTAGATATTGTGTAGTTTGATATTCATCAGCACCAGTAAAATGAACCCAAGCTCAGGTACAAATCTAATAGAGCTGAATGTTAATTAATATGATCCAACCAACTTATCATTTTCAGGCTTGCTTCTATTAGGAAAGATGTGCTGTGGCTCTACACTAATAGAAAAGTCTATTAGTTGCATGGATTCCAATTTCCTTTATCTATATTAGTCACTGAATAGTAGGTTTCTCCTAAGCTTAATATAATGTTTCTCTTTATATTTAGAGCATTCATTTAAAACCATAAAATTATGAACCAAGATTCAGTAGATACATTTAATATATTTTAATGTGATAGCTTTATGTATAACTTTCAATCTAAAAGAACAAATCCACGTCTCTTTTTAAGAGTCAAGTTTAGTGTCCATATGTGCTATGCCCCATAGTAGTAACATCAGACATAGAAGGGCAATTTACGTTTTTTTATTAAACAAAATGGGGGGTTGAGCCCCATAGGTATCCTGTGATCATGGGATAGACATTATTTACATTTTAAAGTGACATTTTTCAACCTCTACACTATTGCCATTTTGGGTTGGATAATTCTCTGTGGTGGGTGCTGTTTGAGCACTGCAGGATATTTAGCAACATCCCTGACCTCTACCCACGAGATGCCATTAGTATCTTCCCAGTTGTGGCAATCAAAAACATCTCCAGACATTGACAATATGTCCCCTGGGGGCAAAATTTCCCTCAATTTAGAATCACCGTTTACAGAAACTACATTGCAGAGAATTTAAGGCACTGGCTCAGGGTCATAAAGACACTGAGTAATAGAGCCAGGGCTCGATTCTTGTCTCTAGTATCTAGTTCTACAATGCAACCTAGGAGACACTCCATCCTGTAATTCCTTTAGTGTTTCTCTTGAACTATGAACATCACTAACATAGACAATATTGTAACATAAGTAAAAGGAAAGTAGTAACATACAGTCAGCTCTCCATATCTATGTGCCCTGGACTCATTCAACAACCACAGATAAGTGAAAATATTACAACAATTAAAAACACAAAAACAATATAGTATAACAACAATGTTGGATTGGGTATTATAAGTAATCTAGAGATGATTTAAATTATATAGAAGGATGTGTATAAGTTATATGTACACACTATACCATTTTATATAAGAGATTTGAGCGTCTGCAGATTTTGGTATCAGTTGGGGGGTGTCCTGAAATCAATCGATTTCTATAAAAGTGCCTGTTAAATACTAAAGTATTACGAAAATTTCACATAAGCATATGTGTGTTAGAATCTACCCTGAGATAAACGTGGGGGGCTCACAGAAGCCATGAAAAACTAGGAGCAAAGTAAAACTGCAAACTAAAAGGTAGATCTGCTGCTGACTTCAAGTTCTGAACTGCAAAACTGATCTTAAACGGTAAAGTGCTTAATGCAATCTGGCTGGTGTCGGCATCTTTCCAAAACATTGTATTAGCTGTTGCAGTGGAATGTTGCCAGCAGCCAGATGAACAGTTTTTAGTCTCTCATGAATAGTTGGTACAAACCGAGAGCGCTCATCCTCATCATTTCTTAGAGTGATGAAGCTGGGCCGAACCAAAATAGCTTTCTCCAGGCATACTAAGTGAAGCTAGAAAACCCTCGTTTGGCAAAATAAAAATAAAACCATACACAATGCCTAGAGGCTCATAGAAACCTGACATCTAAGAAATCTATGGATACAATGTGAGTTCTCATGATTACACCAGCTTCCTTTAAAGCAGGACCGGATGCACGGCAATCCTCAAGCCTTTGTCTAACCAGAGGAAGCGTGTTCTCATCTTGCATGTGTGAAATGCCATAACCTGACCTAGTTCCGCATTAACATTCTTGTACGTGACCAATTCTCATGTGAAATCTGCACACACTAGCTCTTAAGTGACTAAAGATTATGCAAAAGAGAAAACTGTGGCAATAGGTCTGCAGTTCTATTGAGCTTCAGAGAGAGTATTAAGTTTCTTGTCCCTTTGAACAAAATGACACAGCTGGTGATAAAGCAAGCATTTTTCTTAAAATTCTCTCATCACTCCCAATTTCCTACTGCATCTAGATATTTCCATCATT
This sequence comes from Rhinopithecus roxellana, assembly GCF_007565055.1. Taxonomy (NCBI): domain Eukaryota; kingdom Metazoa; phylum Chordata; class Mammalia; order Primates; family Cercopithecidae; genus Rhinopithecus; species Rhinopithecus roxellana. The sequence continues at coordinate 138,025,495 of NC_044553.1, read as the reverse complement.
TTTCTTTTCCTCATGATTTCCTCGTGGTCTCTATCTCTAATAGGACTGTCCATCTTTAAAGACCTCATGTCAACACATTCCTGAAATGAACTGGAACCCCCTAAAGGTTTATCTGTCAGCTTAGTACTTGTCATCTAAAAAAGTGAGCTTATTCAACCTCTTTCACATTTCATCAATCAGTGTGAAGAGAATGAGAGGGAGGACCAAAAACAGCTGACTTACAGCTATTAACAGTGCCTTGCACCAAATAAAACAAAAGTTCACAAAGTCACCTGAGTAGTTTACTGAGCAAGTCTCCCTTCATGGAGTCGGTGAGAGAGAAGGTAGACAATAGAACAAGGTAGTTTAGTCCATTGTGACCAAATGGAGAGATTACTTTGCCTGTGTCTATGGTTACTCAGACTCTATTTAAAAAATGAACAAGTTTTCCTTGGTTGCAATTTGGGTGAATCTGCGCCATTGCATAGTATGCCCGGGGTTTTTTCCCTATAATCCTGGCTGGTGGCATTAGGCAAGTGTCTAGGAGGGCTCTCAGGCCTATAGGCAGCCCCTAATTTTCATGCTTTGTAAAAAGCAAAAGCCTCCTTTACTAATTGGGTACTTGTGGAAGAAAACCAGGCACATACCAAGCTATTCTCTTATTTGGTTCCTCTATCACACAAGAGATACATATTTGGGGAGCTACTGAACACACTCCCAGAAAAAAAGGCGTCTCCATTTTAAAAATTGAAAGAGAAAAAGCATTTTGTTCACTATCCAGAGCCAAGTCCACTTCTGAAACCAAACTCTGTGGCCAGGTAAAGGATCCTACATACGTATAAAGCATTCCTTTTTTCCCAGAAATAGAACAAACTACTCTAGATTCCAAATGTATTCCTTGTAAGCTTATTAAAAACTCTCAAAGTTACAACTAAGGTACTATAGTTACAAATGTTCCCTAGAACTTCATTCGTTTTAAAATGATGCAACTTCTCTGGACAAGTCATGCCAGAGGCAAATAGACAGTCATTTGTATGATAACAATGGCCTTCTCTATCCTTCCGTGCCAGGCCATTGTAAAGGAAGCAGCCATGATGCTCAACACATTTTCACAGCATGAATGGATTTCATCACTAGTCTTTCAAATGTTCCAAGTGTATTGCAGACAGATAAACAAGCTCTGCTTGGAGGAAGTGCCTGAATTTGAAGCTGTAGAGCATATCTTCTCTATTCAGAGTGTGTTGAGTGAAGCAATACATTGTATTGAAATACAGTAAGCAGTGCTGTGGATAGGCAGACACCTTCATATTAATAAAAAAAGTTGTTGGATTCAGTGGATACGGTAGGCTGGATGTATAGATGATGTTGTTACCATAACTCAGTTCTATTCCACTGAAAAGATATTTACTTGCAATCTCCTTCAATGAAGAAGACTTCAGAGAAGTCTGTCATCCCTTAGAAATACACACAGATGCACACACACACAGAGGCACACACACACACATATTCAGGGGTTAGAACTAATCTTTTGTGTCAGTGTACACATTGATCATTATGTTGGTAATAAAACAATTCATTTATAACTGATTCAGGTTACTGCTATTGACCTTGATGGTTACTGGCTCCTGACTCCATAAAATGTGCTATGCCACTTAACAAATCTAAATGGTAATCAGTAGTAATCTTATACAATGCAATCAGCAGAAGTGATGAATTTTTATAAGCAGAGAGTGACCATGCATGGGCAATAACAGAAAACCTGCTGTTCCTCAGTTGATAGAAGGAATATATTTCCAACCCAGTACTGGAGTGCTGTTAGCAATCAAAACATGACTTAGAAAGCTCTTGTGGTAGAGACAGGTATTCTGAAACAGATTTCCTAAAATTTCCTTTCTGGAGAAACTTATTTCTTTATTATTATCATTATTATTAACATAGTCTTAGTACAAAGCTTTTTTCTTTTATTTTAACTGTAAGTGCACAAACCCAAACTTTTATTGCAGAATATTAATAATGTAAAAGCCATTTTCTTTTAACATCATGAATCACACTGGTAAATGGCAGCTTCAAAATTACATACTGAACAAGTTAATTGGTAATAGTTATAATGGTGAGGGTAATGGTGAGGAAGAAGGAATGTGTTTTCTCCGAAGTGTGGAACTGTGTAAATTATAAGTAGATCAATAGTTGATCTCCACTTCCTCACCACCATTGTATCTCCAGCACAACACTGAGGAAATATTTCTTTCTTTAAATAATTATTGTGTGACTAATTCACTATTAGGCTAGGCAAGATGTAAACATGCCTAGAATTTGTATGCTGTCTTGATTCTCTCTCTATCAGGCTGTATGTGCTTGAAAGAAGCACCATCAGACACTGAACTACAAAGTATCATTTAAGACTATGAGGGCCTGGAAATGGCTCTGAGGATTCTTCCAGTCGAATCTATTCCTATCTCTTTCTCTTTTGTTGATAGGATTTGGTATGCAAAAAGAGACAATTTCCCTTTCTTTTTTTTTTTTTTTTTTGAGACGGAGTCTTGCTGTGTTGCCCAGGCTGGAGTGCAGTGCGTGATCTCAGCTCACTGCAACCTCTGCCTCCCAGGTCCACACCATTCTCCTGGCTCAGCCTCCCGAGTAGCTGGGATTACAGGCACCTGCCAACATGCCCAGCTAATTTTTGTATTTTTAGCAGAGATGGGGCTTCACCATGTTTGCGAGGCTAGTCTTGAACTCCTGACCTCAGGTGATCTGCCCGCCTCAGCCTCCCAAAGTGCTGGGATTACAGGCGTGAACCACTGTGCCCGGCTATGTCACTTTTTTTTTAACCGCCTTTCCTCCAGTCAACTCATCACTTTACTCACTAAATCTCCATTTTTCACAAAGCCCACTGCCCTCCCTCCCAGGAGCAGCACAGGATCGGAGAATTCACTCTCATCTGGGTTGACCCAAAGATGCAAAAGGACAGGAAAGCCTACTTAATTCCTGATATAGTTTGGAATGTTTATCTCTGCCTGAATCTCATGTTGAATTGTAATCCTCAAAGCTGGAGGTGGGGCCTGGTGGGAGGTGTTTGAGTCATGAAGGTGGATCTCTCGTGGCTCGGTGCTATCCTCATTATAGTGAGATCCGGTCATTTAAAAGTTTGTGGTGGCCAGGCACTGTGGCTCACGTCTGTAATCCCAACACTTTTGGTGACCAAGGTGAGCGAATCACTTGAGGTCAGGAGTTTGAGACCAGCCTGTCCAACATGGTGAAACCTCGTCTCTACTAAAAATAGGAAAATGAGCCCAGGTGTGGTGGTACATGCCTGTAATCCCAGCTACTAGGGAGGCTGAGGCAGGAGAATTGCTGGAACCCAGGAGGCAGAAGTTGCAGTGAGCCAAGATTGTGCCTGGGAGACAAGAGTGAGACTCCATCTCAAAAAAAAAAAAAAAGTTTGTGGCACTTCCGCCCCTGCTTGTTCCTGCTCTGGTCATATGACATACCTGTTCTCCTTTCACCTTCTGCCATGATTATAGTTTCCCTGAGGCTCCCCAAATGCTAGCACCATGCTTCTTACATAGACTGCAGAACTATGAGCAAATTAAACATCTTTATAAATTACCCAGTCTCAGGATTTCTTCATAGCAATGCAAGAACAGCGTAACACATTTCCTTATTTTATACTTTGGACAAAATCTTGTGAGATAGTTGCTGCTCCCAAATAACTCCCTCCCAGAAATGGCTGACTTTTTCTAATGTTTAGAGTTTTTTGCAAGCTTGAATGCATTTTTTCTTCCTCTTTGCTGTCACTTATCTCACACTATTCTGCTCAAATATCATTTTTTCAGAGAAGGTTTTCCTGTTGTTCTCTACATTCCCAGCACCCACCCCTGCCTTGTTACCTGTACTACCATTGTATGCCCATTGCACCAAACGCCTTTACTTTATAGCCTTCATCAACGTTTGTTATCACATATTTATTTGGAGGTCACTTATTTACATGACAGTGTCCCCCACTAGACCCACCAAGGCCATCTCTGTTCTTGCTTACTCTTGCATCCTCAGTGCTTCTTCAGTGCTTAACATACAGTAAATGTTCAATCTGCAGCTAAGTGAAAACATTAATAAAAAACATTGTCAGACTATCATATCGGTGCTAAGGAATGAATACTAGATGAAACACAGGTCCTTCCTTGCCATAATTTTAATTCTAAAAAACGAAATCTTCCTCCTGTGTTTAAGCACAGGTTCTATCTTCCTGCGTCTACACCAACACACCTAGCAGGAATTTAAGAAGTCTACTTGCTCTTACCGGTCTGTGACCAGTACAAGTGGGGAAATAACATATCCTAAATGCAATGTGATCTTGGATTGGATCATAGACTGGGAAAAAATAATCCCAAAGCCCATTATGCAGATACTGGTGCAAAATGAATATGTACTCTAGGTGAGATTTTGTGTCAAGATTACATTTCCTGATTTTGATCACTGTACTCTGATTTTGTAAGAGAAAGTCCTTGTTAGGAAATACACACTGAATTATTTTAAAAATGAATGATGACTGTAACTGAGTTTCAAATGGTTCAGGGGAAAATACATATCTACATAAATATGTTTTGTATGCATACTCCCAAATGGCTCGTGTGTGCATGCACACTCACACATATAGAGAATGGTAAAGCAAATGTTAACAATTGCTGAACCTGAGTAAGGACATAAGGAATTCCATATACTATTTTTGCAAGTTTTCTCCAACTATAAAGTTATTTGAAAATCAAAGGTTTAAAAAAAATCTCAGGTTGGGTACGGTGGCTCATGCCTGTAATCCCAGCACTTTGGGAGGTCAAGGCGGGCAGATCACCTGAGGCCAGGAGTTTAGGACCAGCCTCGCCAATATGGTGAAACCCCTCTACTAAAAATACAAAAACTAGCTGGGCATGGTAGCGGGCATTTGTAATCTCAGCTACTCAGGAGCCTGAGACAGGAAAATCATTTGAACCCTGAAGGCAGAGGTTGCAGAGACCTGAGATGGTACCACTGCACTCTAGCCTGGGTGACAGAGCGAGACTGTCTCCAAAAAAAAAAAAAAAAAAAAAAAAACCCTCTGAGGAAAGTATATATATGTGTAATTTGGGGTACATATGACACATAATCATGCTAATATTTATATACATATTTTGCCTTTGTGGTTAGGTTTTCAGTGTAACATGTGCTAGAGGATCTATAACTAGAGTTACTTTTACATCAGAAGAACCAACCATGAAACTTATTGATGCTTTAATACAAGTATATAAAAGTGTAACAATATATATATTTTTAAGATCTGGGTTGTGAGTAGTTATGATCATGTCTTCCAGCACCAGCAGGATGGGAAGAAAAGTCTCAGACTATCCTATATAACATGAAAAACTATTCATAAAGTAGTCAGTTTAAGGTAAAATAGTAAAGTCACACACTTTGGGATGTGTTGGACTCTAGAAAAGACAGATTTATTTATTGAGAAAAGTTAGTGAAGCTCTTCTTAAATTTCTCACTTACATCTATCACATAAGCATTGTGCTCCATGCTGGGGTTGAGGAGAGGAAGATGTTGAAGCTTATTCTTTGTGCATCATTTTAAAACAGGGCTTTTCTCCAATGGGTAAGATCCTACTAGGGTCAATGTGGCTACTCATTAACTCTCCTAGCTTCACTACTTCTGAAATTTTCTTAAATGAAAATAGAACCAGAGTGAAGAGAGTAGAGGAAGAAGTCAGCATGAATGACAATTGATAGGGTAAACACACATTTATCGAGTTCAAGCATAACAAATCAGCATTTGTGCAATGCCTGACTCAGAGAAAATCCACATATAATTTGAAAATTGGACTGCCATAAAAAAAACAAAGAATTATTTCACCAATTGGTCTGACAAAGGAAGCTATGTAATGGCATTTAGCAGAGGATGCAGAACAAAACAGCTTGGTAAACAAATGAAGTCATTACAAGGGAAGGGCATAAGGTTGACTCCAAATGTAGCAAATACAAAATAAAATCAGGTTTTTAAATGCTACAAATACAAATGTTTGTTCTTTAGTAGCAGTACCTGACCTTTTCACAAATTGGGTTATAGGATTGGTAATAACTAAGTACATTATCAGTTTTCCATGTCAATCTTCTGGACTATGCACAGATGTTATCAAATAAGAATATTCTTAGAATAAGAAAGCAAATTTTTATGCATTCATTATATGTAAATTTATATATTTTACATATGATGATACAGTTTTAATAATTTGAGCAGCTTTTGATAAGTTCACATACTAACAAAACCAAGAGTTAAAGACGTCTCAGAAAACAAAATAGAAATCAAAAAGTCTTAGCAAGCTCTCCCATCTCTTAAATATACGTGTGGAAATCACTACTAAAGCTGATATTTAGAAGTGGGTGCTTTTATCTTTGAAGAACCCTGTTTGAATAGATATGCTCCAGGCATTGCGCTTGGACCATTTGTTTTACCAGCTGTTTCTAAAAATATGTTCATGATGGAAACCTTTTCTGCCTCCTCCAAAATTGCTTTTCTGAGGGCTTTTTCCCCCTTCCACAACGGAAAGGGTAAAGATATGGAAAACAACATCTGCTGAAAGATCTCACAGCTTCAGGGGTGGACTATAGTCATAAGATGCATGTGGAAAAAAAAGAACCATCAAAAAACCCTGATAAACTAAATGACTAAAGAGACTGCTGCATTCTCTTGGATTAAAGGTAATCAAATGTTTTAATTCATTAATATAATCTTTGTAGCTGCAGTGACAGATGTTCCCTGCATGGAAGAGAGTCTCAATTAATCTGCAGCTGGCTTAATTTTCTGGACATCCTATCGAGGGAGAGACGGAAGAGGAAGGGGGAGGTAGAGAGATACGAATGTAAAGTTTTAAATTACTTGTTTGCAACTGCATCTTTTCCTCTAACCAGCAGATGTACAGATGAGAACTGTTCAGGCATTAAGTATGTACACAACACCCGAAGCTGGGTTAAAGGATCAAGCATATTCCCAAGACTCTGGTGAAAGCCACTTCGTGTTCCATCTGTGTTCCTAGGTTCCAAGCACACATTTTAAACTTTCTGGTAATGGGTCATTTACAGAATAGCTTGTGCTCACTGCTGCTGCATTACCACCTGGTGTATCCATGGATAATTTGTCAGTTGATGAACAGAACTGACCTTATGGAACTAATGTGTTAAGCTATATAGAGCCCTGCATATCATCATCATCATCATCATCATCTTTGAATTCCTCCAGCAGCTTTCCTTGCAGGGCCATACATCATAATTCAACCCAGAAAAAGGATTCACTATTTTTTAAAATTTACTGGTTTGGCAAACTTCTGTATCTAAATATTTACATTTCCCTTGCTGGTCTCCTAGTATAGTCTTCTATATTTTAAGAAATAACAGGTATCCTTTCTCTCAGATTACAAATGTAATACATGCTCTGCATAGATTTTTGTTGTTGTGTTTCATTTTTTGAGACAGGATCTTGCTCTGTTGCCCAGGCTGGAGTGCAGTGGTGTGATCACGGCTCACTGCGCCCTTGACGTCCCAGGCTCAAGCAATCCTCCCACATCAGCATCCCGACTAGCTGGGACTACAGGCATGTGCCACCATGCCCAATTTCTACACAGAAGTTGTGGAGTATGATTACCAAAGTATCAGTCACCACCTAGAGATAATCACTAAGTCTGTTATTGATAATATAATTCTTACACCTGATTCAGGACATTAAGTCTCTGATTTTCAATAAATACTCAGTAAATTTGGCATGAACTTTTATTAGGCTAAATTTAGTATAATGTTTTCAATATTTAGATAATTAATTTCATGAGTCGGGAGGTTATTGGTATAGATTACCCAAGAGACAAAAAAGAGGAGAGGGGATGAGAACTGTAGATACACGTTCAGGAATTGTCTTTGATGTAGATCACATACCTTATTTTGGCTGGGGACTATAATATTTGACCTTCTCTTGACACAAAGGTGGATCATGTTAGCTCAAATGTAGGCTAATTCAGCTTTCCAAAATAGCTCTCTCTCCTTTGTTATAAAGCTTAAAGTGAAAAAATTCTAGATTTAGCACAGAGACATTTTTATAGGCATGAATTATCTTTCCACACAGTCCTTAGAAGTTTCCGTCTTTAAGTAGACTTCTAAACTGATCTTGGCCTTCTAATTATATTTCCCCTAGGGTGGTTTTTTGTTGTTGTTGTTTGTTTGTTTGTTTTGGAAATCTATTTTGTGCCTTTAATCTTTTTTTTTTTAAACTGAGATTAAAAATTATCTTAATGCTTGTTATCTAAGTGACAGATGCTTAAACTGGTAACTTCCTGGGACCTCAATAAAATAGATGGGTCTTAACATCATCATTATTAGTTCACAATAAAACTTTACATGTAAAAAGGCCTTCACTCTTCGAAATCTACTCAGTCTAGTGTGGCAATATAGAGAACTTTAAAACTCTTGTTTTGGGGGATGTTTATTTGTTTTCAAAGCCTGAGAACAAAAATTCAAAGAAAAACTGTAGGGAAGGACATTGCCAACCTTTATTTTGCTGATTAAGAATGCTATACATAGTAACAAAATGTTGCTTTTGTAAAAGACATTGATTTTAGCCATCCGAAAACACATGATACAGTATCCGAATATAGGGGCAGTTCTGTAAGTTTGACTTTGTGCAGACTCACTGTATTGTCCTTGCTTTTCTCATTTCACTATGGGTCACTGAAAGCTTTGGCATAGACTGGTACTAATTTTAAATTCGAGTTTGGGAACCGGTACTCTAGGTTGCTTAATCTGTCCTCTGTGTGGGCAGATAACATTACTGAGAACACATCACTAGAGCATATAGTTGAGTCTGTGCCACAAGAGACTTCTAGTCCCCACTAACTGCTTCACAACTTGTCTGTAATCTCTTAGTTCCCTTTGTGACTAAAATAATAGAGTTGTAGATTTGAGCCCTAAGTGGGTCAATGGTATTGTCTTGTGTGGCAACAATGTCCAGTAGAGGGAAGATAATACATTTCATACTACTACTGAATTCTCTGTTGGATGCTATCTCAGTTTAGAATAGAAATCTTTGGATATACAATCAAAAACAATCTTAACATACAATACCAGTAAAATGGCATGGATTAAAGTTAGGAAACCTGGGATTTAATTACAACTCCAATAAAGACTAGTTCAAATCAATTTACCTTTGCATGCATCAGTTTTGTCACCTAAACCAAAAGCATTACAATGAACTCTAAAATTCATCAAGCTTATAGTTTGAGGTTATATAACCTCTGAGATTATCTGAGAAAAAAAGACATGGAAAAAAAAAAAAAAAAGGTCTTAGCTTATGGGAATTTGGAAGGGATTGCTGTTTAATTTGATAATGTCACCAAGAGTTTATTCAACCAGAAATTGTACTGAGAGCACATCCTTCCAAATTTATGAAAGGGCAATATTTAAAGGAAATTAAGAAACAAAAAACACTGTGTGTCTCATTATGCCTTGTTTGACCTTCCTAGGGTCTTTTTTAGTGTTTTTAAAAGATTTAATTTGGATGCCTTTAAATGAGGGCATGTTCTCTTCAGTTCAGAGTTCCCATGACTGCAGACTGCATCAGGTCTGGTCTATTTCATCTATTCATGTTATGCAGCTGGTCCCTGGGGACAGAGTGTTTTCCCTTGCTTTATAGGGAAAGCTAGTAATGAGTAAGTGTAAACAAACAAGTAAACCGACTAGCCGCATGGTAAAATGCGAGGTTATTGTAAGCCGAAAGGGAGAAAAAGTCCTTGTCAGGCCGTCAATCGTGCCTAATTTACCCTTGTTTTCCTCTTGTTCTCCATAATCTCTTTGATCTCCAAAGCTTATTGAAACATTCACTGCAATAAGTTATTTTAGAAGATGACCCCGTGCCTCCTGCCTCCAAAGCCTTTCCTAATGGCTCCATATTTTTTGCCTCCTTGCATCATCTCTTCATTTTGTTTGCTTTCTTTGTAGTTCAGAACCTTACAACTCCAAACACAAAACCACACCAGGGGGCCCTGCTAATGTAGAAAGCTCATAATGTTATCACTAAGCATCCTGGCTCTCCAAAGTTAACCTCATGCTCCCTCTGGGGTTTGGAATACATTAAGATTTAGCTTCATGGTTTGCCCCATGTTTATATATGAGTCTTTCATATTTCTTCTCCATAGATTTCTAATGCGAAAGATGTTAAAGAGAGTAAGCATTAACTTATACTGCATGTTCTCAACAAGTTGGAGGTAAATGATGACTTAACACAAGGAAACAACAGACAATGGAGTCTACTTGAGCAGGGAGGGTGAGAGAATGGAGGGAGCAGAAAAGGTAACTATTTGATACTGGGCTTAATACCTAGATGATCAAATGATATGTACGACAAAACGCCATGACACATGTTTACATAGGTAACAAACCTTCATGTGTACCCCTAAACCCAAAATAGAAGCTAAAAACTTCTTAGGGAAAAGCCATTTTTGCAGTAGTACTAAATCTGTGAACCTGTATTTTCATAGCCTGCTCTGGTCTGATCTGCTGCCAGGTGGTAGAACACGTTATTCACTTCAGGAGATAGGATGCTCCTTCCTGTACTATACTGTATAATCTGCTACCTTCAACATTCAGAGGGTTAAGATATAAATAAATGTTTTTGCTCGCAACGCAGGCAGGAGTCCTAGATATGGTGCCCCTCCATTGTGTCCTCCTCATTCACTGCCTGTGTCACCAAGAATGTTTTTCCCACTTTCCTCACAAAACTTATAAAGCTACAAATCAAAGAGTACAGGGAAAGAAGAGGCTCTCAGCAGGTTGTGAAATCGTTTAGACATTTGTCAGCTCAAAAGCCCACAGCCAAGGTTTGGGGAAGAATTACTGGGATATGACACAGTTTGTGGACTGGAGATCAAGGAAGCTACTGCCAAAGAGGTCTGAAATCGGGGGCGAATGCAGCCCACACATAGCAGAGGTGGGGAGCTCAGAAGACAGATTGGCAAAGTGAAGGGCAAGATGTTAAGCACTTAACCAAAGATGTAGTGTACAAGCTGGGTGGAGATGACCCTGGTTTAGTTGTTGTTATTGTGTTTCAGTGTCTGAGATAGGGGCTTATCTAAAACAAAGCTGGGCAATGTCCTTAAAGATGAGCTTTTAGGGCTGGGTGCGGTGGCTCATGCCTGTAATCCCAGCAGTTTGGGAGGCCAAGGGGGGCAAATCTCGAGGTCAGGAGTTCGAGACCAGCCTGACCAACATGGTGAAACCCCCATCTCTACTAAAAATACAAAAATTAGCCAGTCATGGTGGCTCACGCCTTTAGTCCTAGCTACTCAGGAGGCTGAGGCAGGAGAATTGCTTGAACCTGGGAGACGGAGGTTGTAGTGAGCCAAGGTTGCACCACTGCACTCCAGCCGGGGTGACAGAAAAAGACTCTGTCTCAAAAAGAAAAAAAAAAAAAGCTTTTAATGTCCTATTGTATCCTATGTGGTCTCATATACTTATGGAGAACTCAGCAAATGTTGGGATTGACTATAAAATGGGCAGAAAGGTCTTATCTATTAAAAAAAGAAAAAAAAAAAAAGAAGACTATACATTTTTAACCTATCGACTTCTCTAGATTGGGGTAAACCATGACCTCTGAGCCAAATCCAGCTCCATCTCTGCTTTTGTAAATCAAGTTTCATGAAAACACAGCCCTGCTCATTTGTTTATTTCCATGGCTGCTATTGTGTCATAAGAGCAGATTGAGTAGTTAGGACAGGGACTCTAACACCCTCAAAGTGTGAAATACTTACACCCCAGCCCTTACAGAAAGAAAGTTTTCCAACTTTTGCTCTGGGTAATCAATCTGACAAATTTTAACACTGGGCAATACAGTATTGCCAATTTTCACGATCTTTTAGTCAGAAGAGGTCTCTGTGCTTCAAAGCTAAGATGGAAGCACTGCTCTAGAACAGAGGGTATGTAAACATTTTCAACTAGACACATTTGCCAGTTTATGATCTGGATTCAGGATGGGTTGAGAGTGATATTATTTGTAATGGAATCTTCAGATGCTTGCACAGGCCATACTTGCCTTGGAATAGGATTATAATAAAAGCAAACACAGTTTTAAAATAATGTTTCCTTTTTAATTGTGAATTTTAGTTCTTTCTAACTCATTTTAAGATTCTTTTCTTGCATAGGAAACTCCAAGACCCAAAAAAGAGTGTGTGTGTGTGTGTGTGTTTTGGTTTTTAAAATAGTTTTGGATGTATAATGCAAGGAAGTGAGGGAAAAGGGAGGATAAACAAATGGGTACAATTTTAAGAGATGTCAAGAGCATGTGGGTGTCAGAAAGGGTCTAAGATAAGAAATACAAGTTCCCCCCCCTTTTTTTTTTTTTGGCTTTCTTTTAGCTGTTACACCTAAATCACTGTGTTCCAAGGAACGTAATTGTTTCTGAAATAAAGAAAATACAGTATCTTAAACCAAGCTCTTGCTAAGAGCCTCTATTCTTAGAATCCTAACATCAGTTAAAGGTGGCTGTTGTCTGAGCCTATGTTGTGAGCAGAACTGATAATTAATAATGAGCTAGAAACCCCAAGTGCACATATTATTACACAGGTGATATCAAGGGAGACTCACTTCATGTAAGTGTTGGTATTTCTCTCCAATATTGGTGTCATTCCTCCTTACAGGGAATCAGGGTAACTTGCTTTAACCACAGTTATTTGAATAAATCATAATAGAGTAACTTTATGACCCCTATCAACCAAGATTCTTAAAGCCTTTTTGATACGTAATAACCCATTTATCAACTACTTCCCAGCCATGTAATACAATCAATACACAGACTTTCTTTTATTATCAAGGAGGCTGGCAGCTATTTCATATATTTAGGTTAATGGAAAATAAGCACTATGTAAGAGACAGGATAGCATAGTGATGGGTGTGGATGCTGGGGGCAGTTGACTTGGGTTCAGATCCCATTTCTTCTACTTCCTTGCGTGTGACCTTGATAACTTGCTTAGCTCCTCTGTGCCTCCATTTACTTATCTTTAAAATGGAGATAATAGACTGCTCACATGATTGCTGTGAGGATTAAAGTAGTTAACAATGTGAAGTACTTAAGACTAGATTTCACTAAAGGAAGTGCTCATATTCACTGAATGATGAAACAAAGCTGTAGCAGTGGCAAACCTATAGGAGAAAGTCTAGAAATCACTTCAAAGGATGTTATTCAATGTTGTATATGCTGCCACCGAAAGTTTACTACAGGGAGGCCTGGAATGGTGGCTCACACCTGTAATCCCAGAACTTCGAGAGGCCAAGGTGGGCAGATTCACTTGAGGCCAGGAGTTCAAGACCGGCCTGGCCAACATGGTAAAACCCCGTCCTTACTAAAAATACGAAAATCAGCTGGGTGTGGTGGCGCCTGCCTGTAATCCCAGATACTCAGGAGGCTGAGGCAGGAGAGTTGCTTGAATCCGGGAGGCAGAGGTTGTAGTGAGGTGAGATCACGCCACTAAATTCCAGCATGGGTGACAGAGCGACCAAAAAAAAAAAAAAAAAAAAAGAAAAAAAAAAAAATTATGGGGGCAACTACACATCAAATTAAAGCAAAATACTGCACTGTCAGAACCCCAATCAAATTATCTATCTTGTCAAATTAGAAGGACTAAAAAGCTGCAACACTTTCCTTTTTAATTCTCAGACCTCTCAAACTCTTTTACAGAGCAATGATTAAGTATCTTACCATAAAATGATCTTTTTAGAAGCTGCAGTTGCTTTCTGCAGTACTATGGTTCTCATGCTGTTTTAAATGTTAATATACTAACTTAATCTATTAGAATATGTGGAAGCAAAGGGCATTGACATATTTCACTGTGCAGTTGGTCAATTAACATGCATCACATACTGTAACTAAATAAAATTCATTATAGTTTAAAAGTTATAAAAGCAAAAAAAAAAAGTTATAAAAGCTAACTACATAATGGAAACATGTTATAGATTCTATGTGCTCAGAAATGTATCTGGGATAGTCTTTCCAAAGCTCAAGAGACAGAATTTGAAAACCTAAGAAATATCCTGTTCATTGTCAATGTTAGTAAAAGAGGAATATTTGGAGAAAACAAAATTAGTCAAAGTGGACACTCTCATGAAGACATGGTCATAACTTTTGTGGCATTTACAAACAGAGTAATCAGGAGTTCTAATTTTGTTTCACTGTCTTCATTTTGCCATTGACACAATTATAATACATTTAAACTCCATTTTACCTATGACAGCTAAAGCCAAGGACCTCCTTGAGGCAATAAGGCAACCCTAGTCATGCTAAGCTCCACAAAGGAACGTGTCAAAATTTGAAAACTTAGGGCTCTGAGAAATGTTGAAGAATGACTGGCACACTGTAATAGAAAGAAAATGTCTATTTTCAAATAGATTTGGGTTTAAATATTACCTCTACCATTTATACACAGGTATGTGACCCTGAACAAGCAAACTTAAAATCCCAATTTTCTCACTTGTAAGATGACCAAGGGAGTTTTTAATCTCACAATCACTTAAAATGAAATTTAAATAAAATACTCTGTTTTCATGTACCCAGTAGAGTACCTGGGCTAGTGGTGTGCTACAGCCAGTTTATGACAACTGATTGCGAAATTTCTAGCAAATTCGCAAGCTGGTTGTTAAAATATGGCCATTTTCAAAAGTTTATATATATATATGTACAGTTATAAGTATATTAAAAACAGAGATAATTAAAAACTTAAAACTCAGTACTTCCTAATTATTTAACTAAATTTTACTATTGTCTATTGAGGTTCTTGATGTCTATAGTGTACGTATGATGAAAAAGCCACATAATTGTGTGCGAGTGAGCACACTTCCCAATTCTGAGTTTAGGGCTATCATATTGGTAGCTAGAAATCAGCCATAGTGGGAATATTTTACACTATACAGAAACTGGAAAACTGCAAATTAGGGCTGTGTGTGTGCTGGTTTTAAAATATTTATCAGCAAGCAGTTGTACCTGGCTTATAATCAATATCTCTTCCTTTCCTCCTTCCTTTCTTTTACCTTTCCCTCCTCTTCTTTCTTCACCTTTTGTGTTTCCCTTCCTTCTTTTATCAGAAAGTTGTTCCTCATTCTTGGCCTTTCCCGCCTTACCCTTAAGAAAAACCAATAGCTACCCTGGCCTGACTGAAAGATCTCATCAGAAAACTACAGATCTTAATATGCTTTCTCTTTTTCAAATTAAAAATACAGATTTTTCAACTGGGCGCGGTGGCTCACGCCTGTAATCCCAGCACTTTGGGAGGCCGAGGCGGGCAGATCACGAGGTCAGGAGATCAAGACCATCGTGGCTAACACGGTGAAACCCCGTCTCTACTAAAAAACTACAAAAAAGTAGCCAGGCATGGTGGCGGGCGCCTGTAGTCCCAGCTACTCAGGAGGCTGAGGCAGGAGAATGGCATGAACCCCAGAGGCGGAGCTGGCAGTGAGCCAAGATAGCGCCACTGTGCTCCAGGCTGGGCAATAGAGTGAGACTCTGTCTCAAAAAAAAAAAAAAAAAAAAAAAAAAGATTTTTCATCTGAAATCTTTAGGCATATTTAATCATCTTTAATCTATTAACATAGTACCTATTACTTATCTTTATACCTATTTGATATTCTTGTGCTCAATCCTTAAAGAGGGAAAGTTGTTACAAAGTGTCATTTTCATACTATTCATATCCAACTAATCAAATCCTTCCAAGTAATGCATCAAATTGCCTGGATAATCACAGGTAGAGTCTAACATTTGGATAATTAACTGGGCACTTCCTTCTACTTTTGTCTCAAATTCAGATTCTGTTCTCAGAACTAAAGCTATTATGTACGTCGTGTTCTCTGGAATGGGAAAAGAATGAATTTAGGTCCAAGTTGAAGTGTTGGCTCTCTAATGCTTCCATGAATTAAAAAAATAAAAAAGTAAAATGTGTATCAGTTGACTCAGAAAGATCAAAAGATAATCTTACCTCGAAATATGCATGAGGTGGAACCAGTAAGTTAAAAAGTTTTTTTCTGTTGCCATCCTCAGATGCCTTGCTGAACACATTTATATTTTAATACATTAAACATAAATGAATTTTATAATAAAACATGTGCAGATTTCTATAAAATTTCTCACCAATTCAGGAACAGGCACTGTTCTACACAGCAGAAATGATGCTCCCTCACTAGCAATTCCTGAAAAATGTCTTCAGTTGATCTGCTCCTGAAGAAAAGTTTCTGACTAGAAGACTGGTAATTTATGAAAAAAACTCTTTGGAAATTAGCTGTTACATGAAGTCCCTTTAACAGTAAGCCCATTGAGAAATCATACCAAAAATAATCAACAAGGGTTTCTTATTGTCGTTGATCAGATTGCTGTTTGAGTATAATTATCAGTAGTTTCCCACTGTAAGTTTTTCCTCCTTAAGTCAGGTAAAAAGTACAACTTATGCCTTCCAGATGCAAACCAGTGATCAGTCTTACAATGTGACTGAAAGTTTGTTTTGCTTCTTTGTGAAGTTCCCTAGGGGTAAGGTTAAAAGTAGAGACAATAGGAGAGTGAGAAATAAAGGCAGAGGATTTCAAACCACATATTACAAACAGAGAACAGAATCACAGAACAACACCATGACAGTGGACTCCAAGACAAGATGGCAAGACAGATGTGCCAAACAAGAGACACATGCTTGACTGCTGTGCCGAGAAAAGAAAACACAAGAACGAAAGCATACAGAGATGCTGCAAGAGCAGCTCTTAGGGCTGCCATGATCCAATGGAAATAATAATAAAAACAAGGACCCATGAAATTATAACTACAAAAGAATGTAATCCCCACAACTCATACACTGGACTTGCTGGGTTAGCCTAGATGTGTCACTTGGATGAAACACAAGATGGTGTCATGCACTGGTGATGGAGGCCATGGTTAGTTGATTAGCTACAAAACCGTCACAGCATGCCACACAATGACCCTGGGCTTGTCCAGACAAATAAAAGATACAACAAAGATTCTATATCTGCAATAAAATTCTTTTTATGCCATCTGAAATTTGTGGAGAGGGGTGTGTTTCTCTGTCATTTCTATGTGTTTTTCTTTTCACTTTTTTCTGGCTCTTCTTTTATCTTTTCAATTAATTACATTGTCATAAAGGGGAAAGTAAAGGCAAGTGGTCCATGCAGATATGGGGGTAAATAAAAAGAAAAGGAAATTAAAAGGAAAAATATGCATAGAAGGAGGAAGAGGAAAACACAGTATTCATTCTTTTGTACACAACTTTCTTGGATTTTGTTGGGGTTTGTTTTGTTTTGAGATAAATACTGGAGGGATATGCTGAAAGGGGAGGAATTCAAGATTAGGATGGCAAGAAAAGATTTTTTTGCCTTGTTTGATTTGTAGATCTATATATCTCTCAGTATTTGAAAATAATGATTATAATTACTCATAAAAGTATAGCAATGAGTTAAAAATAGCCATAATGATCAAAATACTAAATATGAATCAAAATAAAATAAATTGAACCACCAAAATTCATGCGGCACAAGATGAGGTGAAACAACAAAATGTTCTTCAAATATATACAAGATATATATCTATTTATATATATACACAAGAATGTGCATATACGGATAGATATATCTGTATAATTTTTTTCTTTCCACCCCTCCCAAGGATAACTGAATTATGGAGTCACCATTATAATTATGATAAAGAAATCCTAAAGAAAAATCAACATGCTTTGTTTGCCAAGTTAAAACAGTATCATGCATGTCTATGTCGGCTGATGCTGGTTAAGAATGATGGCGTGAATTTCTGTGTAAACACATGACTGATGGTAGGGGCTGTTAATCTCTGATTACATTAGTCTAATATCACTTATACTGTGTCTACATATATGGAATGACAGGCACTATATTATTTACATATGTGCATATCATATATATACACACAGTACATATACTTGGGGCTCGTGGAAGAAAAATGTAGAATAAAAAGAATAAAATAAATCCCATAAAAACTTCTCTTTTAAAACCCAATCCCTCTTTATTTATTTTTGGGGGACTTGCTTAATGACGTCATTAAGCTCACTCCTTATCTACCACTTGCATTGGCATTTGGATTCAGGAAGTTCTCATGAGTTCAGATTGAAATTCTCTCTTCACCATGTCCATCCTTGACCCTATTACCTAAAAAAGTTGTGGCCCTTGACCATACTGTATATGTGAAGTCCCCAAAAGAGTGTTGCTTTTTCACTTTACTGAGCTGTACTCATTCTTCAATCACAATAAATGAGAAATTCTGTGTCACCAAACTAAAATACTGCTCCTTGGGGTTAGTTGAATCTGTCACTGCTTGGCATAACCTTGTGTGACATTTTTTTCCTTGCATATCCTTGATAAGGTATGCTGTTCACTGAATTGGAGTGCTCCAATATCCTTAGGGTGCTGACAATATCGTGGGCATTTCCATTCATTGTCCTCACTGTTTCTTCCCTCCCTTTTCTTTTCCTTTATTCGTCATATTATGTCTGTCTTTTCTAATAAACTGAACTTCTGGAAGCAATATTTCTGAAGCAAAATATTTTTGTTTTCCCAGCACCTATTCTAGTGCCTACATGTAATAGTTACTTAAAAGTGTTACATATAGAAGAGATTTATCAAACTTTCAGATAGAACTATATACACTCATACATTGATTTTATGGATTCCCCTGCCTCGCTCTCCAATTTACCAAAATATCTTGGGTAATGGAGTTGGATAGAATTTTTTTCATTTTATTTTTTTATTATTAAATGTATTTGTTATGAAATCCATAATAGTCAATCTATGGGCCACATATGCACACTATTTCTCAGCCTAAAATGCAAAGAGCTAATTAGTAGATCTTTCCTATTCTTATATTTCTATTCTTAACGTAATTTTTCAAAGCATTTCACCATTAAGGATTTTAAAAGCACACAATTACTGCAATGACTTAAAAAATAACTTGGGTTGGGATGGAGTTGTTATAAAAAAGTGACACAACTGGCCGGGTGCGTTGGCTCACGCCTGTAATCCCAGCACTTTGGGAGGTTGAAACGGGTGGATCACGAGGTCAGGTGATAGAGACCATCCTGGCTAACACAGTGAAACCCCATCTCTACTAAAAATACAAAAAAATTAGCCAGGCGCGGTGGCGGGCACCTGTAGTCCTGGCTACTCCAGAGGCTGAGGCAGGAGAATGGCGTGAACCCAGGAGGCGGAGCTTGCAGTGAACCGAGATAGCACCACTGCACTCCAGCCTTGGTGACAGAGCAAGACTCTGTCTCAAAAATAAACAGAGAAAGTGACATAACTGAGTGGGTTAATAAAGACAAAAACTATCATTAATCTGGAACATTATACTCCCATGAACATACTCTACTAACTTACAGAGCAATAAAGGCAGTTGAAAAATGGATACGATTTAGCCTAGACCTAAGTATATGAACAACTATTTGCTTTTGTGAGCATTAGACATGTATTATAACTCAAATTTTAAAATGACTGATGTCCACAGCCAATAATAATTAAATTAAGTAATTTTCTATTGATATACAGTTCTCTTTCCAAAGCTAAAATGCTTGTCTTAGATTATTTCTATTATCTCTTTGGTCAAAGTGTTTAAGTGGATCTGAGCCTTTTACCAGAATTTATAGCATTTACAGATCATTGAATTTATAGTTCTGTCATACTCCAACATTCCTATGGGATTTTACTTGGACATTTATTTTTGTACTATATTCTGAATAGCCATTGACTAATTAAATTTTAACATGATTCTATTTGCTAATGAGTTTTCATATAGAAAAATCTAAAATGGATAGTTAAATAAAATTGATTTATTTGTAATAAAAACATTCAGGTTGCTAACTTCAAACTTGACAAAGACACTAATGACAAAATGTATTTCTATAAATAAGATTTCAAACATCATATTTAAGGCCAATGATCAGCACATTTACTTGTTATCTATAAATTCTGGTATAAATTTCTCTTTATCTTTCACTAGAAAATTATTATTATCTATTAACATTTCAGCTGCATTTTCTACCATGTTCCAGCAAATAAAAACTAAAATGATTTGGTGAGCTTTTAGTAACTCAGTGCCCGATTTTCAGATGATACTTTCCTGAGGCATCTCAGACTGATAAAGATTAAGAATCCAGTTCCACCTGGAAAATACTAGCTATGTTCTTGGTGTTATGCCAAATTTAAATTTCATTCAGTTTGGGTTGTATATTATAGTACTAACAAAGAGGAGCTAAGTAGCAGTAACACCCAAATGCAAATGTGAATACTGTAGATTTGAGGAGTAAAAATACACCTGAGAACCACTCTGGGAATAGCAATTATTTTGTGATCTCATATTACTGCCATTAGTTTAAACATCTCCTTCAATCCAACCATTATGAAAGCTGTTTAGCACAGTCTTATTGATGGATGAATGTGTTTCATCTTCACTTCCTTTTACTGTCTGCCCTCTGGTGGAAGTGCTATCCCTTGAGATTCGATCAAAGGACATTTAAGAAAAGTGAAGGCAGAAAAACTAGCTAATTGACAAACTGAAAAAATGTACCCCTGGATAATGACTGGATGAATCAATTTGGTTAAGTATTGCCATGCCCACTTATCAGTATAAAAGTATTACTTTTTTTTTTTTTTTTTTTTGCTCTGCTCTGTGGCCTCCTGCCCCCAAGACTTTTAGAATCTTGAAATTATAAATATGTAAAATCCAGGAAGTTGATCATTTCTAATTATACAAAAGCTAATCTAAGAATATATTTATTTTCACTATTATTCTATTTCCAAAGATGAGAATTCTAGCGATAGCAGCAGGGGTGAGAAAAAGAGAAGAAATGGAAAGTGAATTGTGTTATTTTCTCTGAATTTCAGAATTCACTCCCACATTTTATATTACAAATGTGAATTTACTAATGATCTTAATTGCTATTTGGCTTCCATAATCTCATGAGGGTATCCCTTTCCTAGGGGTTGTTTGAATGCTCTCCAGATCATCTGTTTTTCTTGTTGGATTCAAAGAGATAAAAAGGACAATGAAATATGAGTTTACTGCACAATTTAAGATTAATAGAAGTACAGTTGGAAAGGAAACAGTTTATATGCAAATAACAAATCTTTGTTCTTTGTATTCAATATTAAATAAAAGTATTAAATAGATACTGATTTGTTTTGTGAAGAACACAATTAACATTCATAAATCAAGAATTATAATCCAGACCTTCACCCTTAGATAGCCATTCAGATACTACACTTCTCAATATTTTCATTTGATGCAGATGGTTTTACTATAACGTTATTGTTTAAAGGTTCAATTCTGGGTTCTTGAAACAAATATTCAGAAAATGTGATTGTATCTGTGACTTTTAAAATAATCTAGTTCCCAGAAAAAGGTAGGGATAGGAAAAAGCAGAGAATACCATTGTTAAAAAAATGTAGGTTTTGACCAAGCACGGTGACTTATGCCTGTAATCCCAGCACTTTGAGAGACTGAGGTGGGTGGATCGCTTGAGCCCAGGAGTTTGAGACCAGCCTGGCCAACATGGGAAAACCCCGTGTCTCCTAAAAATACAAAAATTAGCCAGTCTTGTTACCCAGTCTCAAACAAAAAATTTAAAATAAATTTGTTAAAAATGTAGGTTTTGTCAGGGCAGCCTTATTATGTGAAATCATAAATTTTAAATGATTCAACAGGTTTAATTTGAGCTGTTAAAGGGGAAATGAAGTTAGAGATATAAAGTTCTGTTTCAAAGTAATTTAGTCGACAAATCCTAATTGAGCTGTTACTTTATGCCTTGCTCTCATGAGTTGGAATTTTTTTTTAATCTACATATTTACCAGCAAAAATAAACCATGAAAATTTGACTTCCATTGGATTTGCAAGGTTTCTAGACTCCTATTGACCAAACTCCAAAAATATTTACGTTGTTCGTAAATATAATAAGATTAAGCTATACCAAACCTTGGTGACCCCTAAGCACAAAAGTAAGTTCTGAGAGTGAAAGGAGATTGCTTACACCTAACTCAAAACCAGCAGTTTAAAAATCCAATTTGATTTGAAGAAAAAATAAATTATTTCATTTAAAATGTGATGCTCATATGAAAATAAAAATTGAATTATAGCATACGCTAAACTACTCAAATTTATGAAAAGTGAGAGTTTCAAATGGATGTAAATAAATCAGGAAATAACCTGTAGAATTTAAATGCCTCATAAACAGAGACAGCTAGAAAATAGTAAACTTGATAGCAAAGTGAAAGAAGATAAAGTGATAAGTATGATAGAACAAGGCCAAGGAAGTTAGCCAAATTTAGTGTATTTCCATGAAGCAAAAGGCCTGGAAAAATGTTTTAGAAATGGAGGCAGTGAATTAGGTAATGTAGAATTGCAAGATTGGCAATTTATGTCAAAGATATGTAAATATCACCATTATCTGTTGCTGCATGGGAAGTAGGTCCCTTCTCTTTAGGCAGTGCAAATCTTGCCCAAGAAACTGGTTTCTGATTTTAATCTGTATTGTTTTTGGAAAATGTGAAGCCTGAGTTTTTTGTGTTTTTTTTTTGTTTGTTTGTTTGTTTTTTTTTTTGAGATGGAGTCTTGCTCTGTTGCCCAGGCTGGAGTACAGTGGCACAACCTTGGTTGCCTGCAACCTTTGCCTCCCGGGTTCAAACAATTCTCTACCTCAGCCTCCCGAGTAGCTGGGATTACAGGCTTCTGCCAGCAGGCCTGGCTAATTTTTTTGTGTTTTTAGTAGAGACGGGGTTTCACCATCTTGGCCAGGCTGGTCTTGAACTCCTGGGGAGATATTTCTTATGTAATGAAAAAGAGGGCTTGATAGCTCCAAGAAGGTGATCCCCATTAGTGGAAATCAGGTCCTCTGGGCAAACCTCTTCTCTCTCTGCATTACTAGAAATATCTATCTACTTCTTATATTAAATATACCTCTGATGTATTTCCCTGTATATCCCAATCACTCACCAGGAACACTTTATGGAGCAAATAAAATTAGAAAAATGGCAATGCTCATTCTTCAAATGTGATGAGTTGAATAATCACAGGGGGAGGAAATCAATATCAGTCTCCTAGAGCTACATGTTCGCTCTTTCAGGGTAGGGGTTCTGTCACTCACTTTATCTCCTCTCATGCTCCCTTACAGAACACAACAGATTGTTTTAAAAACTGGATCTCCCCACCCACCCCATGTTATTCAAGAAATGTTGGTGTTGAATTTCTGTCCTCTGCTTTTGAATCAGAGAAAATACTTGGTGGCCTCTAGAAAACCAATGGATTTAGTTTGGGGCCATTCAGGTTTAGGCTGTTCAAGTCTCATAACAAATAGCAATATATACCTATAAGTGGGGCAACTATAGGCTGGAGAATCTGAAGCTGAGATCTGGAAAAGCCCACTGCCTTATTATGAAGGTTGCTATGGAGATGACTTTCTGAGGCAGGGTGAGTAGTTGAGGAAAGATGGTGATAATATTTCAGAATGACCAAGTCTCAATTTTGACAAGCCTTAAAACCTACAGATGTGATAAACATTGCTGCATATAGAGATATCACTGCTAAGAAAGGAAGAAAATCACTTGGGAGGTCAAAGCGAGAGGGTTTCTTGAGGCGTGGAGCTCAAGACCAGCCTGAGCAACATGATGAGAATCCCATTTGTACAGAAAGTAAAACCAATTAGCTCGTATAGTGGTGCATGTAGTCCTAGCTACTTGGGAAGCTCAGGCAGGAGGACCGCTTGAGCCTGGGAGTTTGAGGCTGCAGCGAGCTATAAACACATCGCTGCACTCCAGCCTAGGTGACAGAGTGAGACCTTATCCAAAAGAAAAAAAAAAAAAAAAAAAGGATAAATAAAGCCTAGATTTCTTAAAGTGTTTGCCACAAAACAAGCTAATTTAATGTACGTCTTGGGGATTGTGACCTATTAAGATATGAACCCTTAATATCTAGCACATGCTTAACATATACAGTTGACTCTCAAAAATAGCTGTTGAATTGAATTACACTACGAGTTAGATAGCAAAACTGTTCTACTCTCTGACAGCTAATTTCTAAAAAAAAAAAAAAAAAATAGAGGAAGGACTCAAATCTAGGGATATATTGTATCCTGCCTGAGTGCTCATAAATATTTATTGAATGAATGAATAAATTAATGAAAACATGGCACCCAAGTTCTGGTATAGTTGGGATATATCTGCCCTTTTAGGGTACATGTTGCATGTATGGCTATGTGCTCACATAGCACATACAGATTATTATTACCTAAAAATCTGGAAAAAAACCGACCAGATCACATTTTACTTTCCCTCCACACAGCTGAGCTCCCAGTGGAACAGATTATACTCTGGAATGGAAGCCCCATCATATTAATGATATGTCCCTGTGTCATACTAAGGGTGTGAACCCACAGAACTTCCTGGATCCAATGCCACTTGCAAGAAACCAAAGCAGTCAGACTTCAACACATTTGAAATCTTGTAGATCATTTAGGGGTCAGAAATGGAAGGTTTTTATTTTTATTAGATTATTTTTTCATGAAGCTTAAATTTTCTAGAATTAGCAAAAGAGAATTTTTAATGGCTTTCCTTTTCTTAAAAGGAAAAAAATCTGAAAGCAATGCAAAAAATAACAAGAAAATTCTATTTATTCTAGTCTTTGCAGAAATAAGATCCTGGCCCAACTCCAGCTGTTAATGCTATTAAACATACACAGAAATTCGATGATATCTGTTCTCTATTATATACATATAAATGTTTAACTTATAGTAAGTCTCAAAACAGACAACTGGGAAAAGTTGATAGGAAATAATCAGGGACTGCAATTGCCTGCTGGACATTATCTCATATATAGCTCACTATAAAGAAAGACCATAAAATATCAAAATGTATCTGGGTCCAAATGGGGAACACATTGAAGCTTCTGATTGCTAAAGTCTTCTCAACTTCAGCACAGTAGATACATTTTGAAGCATCACAGCTATTGACATGGCATGGTACAGTACTAATTTTGTGTTTATTGTTGCACAAGTTTTCTAGACACACAGTTAACAAAATTAGTATAAAGATAATACCATGTTAACTGCTGTTGAAATCCCATGGAAAATACACATATATACATATCTTTTTGGTTCTCTTAGCTCAGAACAATTCGTGAGTTTTAAGTGATATTTACCAATTTTTATGGCTCCACTTACCAATCTTTAAGCTCCTCCATGGGTTCATCCTTTCTTGATGTCATTCCGACATACATTTCCTCATGTTCCCACCCTCTGTGAATTTCATAGCTGCCACTGGCTGATACACATTTGCTGCTGCAGTGGTAAATCTAGGCATCTGTTTGCCCAATGTTAAGTCATATACCGTGACTTTTTTGTTAGCGATCAAGAGACTGACTTAAAATTTTTGTAGGATCTTATTGCTCCTTCCATGGGATTTGATGCTTTCATTGATATAGTATATATGTATACTTATACATATATAGATATAAAAATATACACACATTAACACACTGTAATCTATATATTAAAAACATGTATAATCACATATATGTATGTATTGTTTTTTGCAAAAGAAAAAAGAAAGCAAGCAAAACAAGACTGACCTGACCTACCTGTACTCGGCTCACATTCAACGAAGTCTTCATCATCACTTGAACATTCAGCAGATGAAACAAGATCATCTGATGTTGGCTGTTTATGTCAAAGAGAAAATAATGGGGTAGGGGAAGAGAGAGATAGATAAGGAAACTAATGAACAAAGACATCAAAGATTTATCATTGTGTCCCATCTCCCATCATTATGGTTATTATTCTAAAGAAGGGCATACTGTAGGATGGAGAATTCTTAACTACTGTGTGGCTGAGAATGACTTTGGATCTAGACCATCTAGGGGGGTCTTCCATAGAGCTGGGTGACCCAAGGTGGTTCCAGGAGACTTAAGCCTAACCCATCCCCATAAATGACATTGCGCAGCCTTACTTCATTCTGATTTTGAGTTCTGAGAATCGGAACGACAGGAGAAGGGCCATTGTAAAGGATGGGCAATGTAAGAGTACAAAGCAACACAAAGTCACTGTGACTTTGAGAGAGTTTCAATCCTTATGGTGTGTAGTCTCAAGTGTATGCAGGGGTAGTTGTGCATCTACAGGCTGGGATAATTAATGAATGCTGTGGAATGCATTCTCTTCAGGAACAGCATAGTGGCTTTTATCATTCATGTAATTGCTGCAATAGTCAAATTGGTAATGTCGATCAGTAGCACGATACCACACAAAAGTCCCTGAACACAGGTAAGGCTGTTCCTGAAGAAAGCAAAAACAGTTTTGACTGCAATAATAGTAGTTCAACTTGAAGCACCTTTTAAATTCTGAGTCTTGCAGAAACTCCCCAATCCCAGGGAATCTATTACAAGAAATATAGGAGACCGAGTATCAGCTATGAGAAGAGCCCCCCATACAGTAGGTGAGATGACTGCTTTCTGTATTTGGTACATATTGCATGCACAATAAATATTGAATGAATGAATCTATGCAGATCTTATGCAAAAAACAAACTTTTGGCCTACGATGTGCTTAAGAGGACTCAATATATTATAGCTCAGTAATGCTCATTTATTTCCCCTTCTTGATGTTACTAATATTTACTGACTTGTCGATCTTCCAATTCCCAAATGTACTAAAGTCTGGATCCAAATTCAAGAGGAAGAGGTAATAAACCATTTCCCTTCTATTGAGCAATTACTACAAGCCAGATGCTGTCCTAGACATACATATACATACATACATATCTATCTATCTATATATATATACTTTTTAGTTATTAATTAGACACAATTCTCACAACCATCTTTTGGGACAGGGATGACTATCATATACTTAATTAGAATTGCAGTTAGACAGGTTAAGTGAGTTGCTGAAAGACATACAGCTAGTAAAAAACACAAAGTGGGAATTTGAATAAATATATCTTAGTCAAATTCTGTGTTTGTGGCTTGCAATAGGCTTCTTTATACCTGGTCTTACATTATGGACAGAATTATGTCCCCTCAAAATTCATATGTTGAAGTCCTACTCCCTCAGAATGTGACTGTATTTGGATACAAAGCCTTAAAGAGGTAATGAAGTTAAAATGAAGCATTAGGATGAGCCCTAATCCTATATGACTTTTGTCCCTCTAAAAAGAGGGGATTAGGGCACAGACATACACAGTGGGAGGAAGGCCATATAAAGATACTAGAAGATAGTCATCTACAAGCCAAGGAGAGAGTTCTGAGAAGACACTAATTCTGCTGACACCTTTATTTCAGGCTTCTAGGCTCCAGAATTTCGAAGAAATAAATTTCTATTGTTTAAGCCACCTGGTCTGGGATATTTTGTTATGGTAGTCCTAATAAATGAATACATATGGCAGCCTTTCTACTCAGGATTTCCAGGAAACATCCTTTTTTTAAATAAACATCCTAGGTACAGAATTACTGGACACAGCAAAGAATTGGAAAAACCACATTAGATAATTCATTGATTTAATGAACAATGGCAGAGAAGTGCCCTACACACAATATTGATGTTTATTCTATATCTGAAAGGGGGATAATTCAAACCTTGCTCCTCAAGGCTAGCAGAAAAACAGAATTTTTTTTTTTAATTTTATTTAAGTTCCAGGATACATGTGCAGAACGTGCGGGTTTGTTACATAGGTAAATGGGTACGATGGTGGTTTGCTGCATCTATCAACCCATCACCTAGGTATTAAGCCCCACGTGCATTAGCTGTTTATTCTGATGCTCTTCCTCCCCATACAGAAAAAAAAATTTTTTAAACATACTTAAAAAAAAAAAAAAAAAAAACACTACTGAATTGTTGATTTCAGTTCCAGCAACTGAAACTGGTAGTTACATCCTAGGGGACTGTTATTTGTGTTAGAGGCATGGTAAGCATATTCCCTTGGTGTTTCCTGCTGAAAGGCGGCCCTATAATAGCTCCACTTCTAGTTACTTAGGGAAAGGAGATGGTAAGTGGGAAAAGGGTTAGCTGTTCAAATAAATAAGGCAATTATAAGAGGAAAACACTATTTTGGAAGGACCAAAATCATGGTTTAGCAGTTTTTAAGTATGTGTTCTTTATAGGGGCAACAGGAAAGGTTGGTTTGGGCTGGGGGAGAATCTTAAATATTACAATGGTTTGTGACCCTCCAAAAGGCCACAGTTACATAAATGAATATATAGTATATCTTTGAAACTTTTTTGGAAAAGGGCAATTAGGGGGAAAACTTATCTGAAAAAAACTCCTTAGGGTGGTGGTAATAGAGAGGTTGAGAAGACACTGCTAAAGCGTGTTCAACTGGAAATTGTTAATGATTTAACTGTAAGGGCCTTGCAGAATGGCCCAGTAGGGCTTTGGTCCCTAGTATTGAGTGAAAGCTGGTGACTTAATGAAAATCTAATGAGCTCCTTTCAAGAACTGAAAGCCTGCCAATAAAGTTTAAAGGCCATTGAACAAATGTATAAAAACAATGCATAACTTCAGTAGAAACCAAAACATACATTAACATAATATTAGTTGAATCTTTAACTCAAAGGAGACATCTTCATTTGCATGGGCCAAAAGAAAAAATGTAATTTTTTTTTCTTCAGAAAAAGGAGTAGACTCTGAGGTTGAAAAGATTCTTACTGCCTTCCTTTCAGCATCCTTGGTTTCCTCTCATACTATTAAGTTTCTCTCCCCTGTGGTTTAGGTGACACCATACCCAGCCCCACTCTCCCACCCCTTCTCCACCTCCAATTCCATCCCAAGAATGGGCCTCTAATCCCCACTGCAGACCCCACACATCATCTTTCACTTTCTGACCCCCTTTTCCCACCTTTAACCCTCTCTGTGCTCCGCTTTGCCCAAAGATTTGTTTTCTGCTGATCTTTTATATGAGTACATATGAATACAGTGTTCTTCCCAGGCAACAGAACCACATTTTACCAGTAGCTCCTAGCAATGGTGCCCAGACTCAAAGGAGTTTAAAGGGGAAATGATCCAGCAGTGTGTCGTAAGAATGGGCCTAGTCCTAGACATAGCACAACTGTGAATCCCAACTCCTCCACTTAGATTCAGAAAGTGATCTGAGATGTGTGTGTGTGTGTGCGTGTGTGCGTGTGTGCGCGCGCGCGCACTTCACTTAGTTTCTTCACTAAGTAACTAAATCAATTAATCAACATCAGCTTCTTAAAGTAATTCCAAGCCTGATAGTCACTCCTAATTTAAATAAATTTGGTATCTGCCTATGTGCTCTATTTCTTATGATTTACCTCACATTAGAAGTGTTCTTTGTTGCTGACAACTCATTACTTCCATTTTATGGTACACATACTATTTCTAGTTGCACCTGCCATGAGGCGTGATAAGGAAAAATGTACTCATAAAGAGCTTAAACAATCATTCAAAGGTGATCTGTTTTCAGTGGCTGTGAATCTAGACAATCTGTGTGGGTCTTATATGAATTCAGTTCCTTCCTTTCTGTCCCTCAGACCTCACCATTACCACTTAGAGGTACAGCCAACTGAGACTCCCAAAGCAATTACAAACATCTCAGTCCCTCTTTGCCTGTTTTGGTAACCAATGTTTTCCTAGACAACCCGGCGTGCAACGTTGGCCACACCTGCCATAGAACACTGTGTAGTATGGAAAGACTTCCTCTGCCAGAGGCCTTAATTTGCAAAAAGGCTTAGAATCAGGAATGCTACACTCAGACTTTTTAAAAACTACTTCTGTCCCTAACATCTAGAAAATCCAAACATTACAAACCAAGGATTTTGGATGATATGAGCCGCTTAAGATCATATCCTAAATTAACGGCAATTGGATTCAAAGATACTTTCAGAAAACCCAGGGCTTTCTTTAAGCAGTTTTTTTTTTTTTGTTGTTGTTGTTGTTTTGGTTTTTTCAGTCTGTGTTCTATTTCAGATGTAAGCAAATGCAGGATCTGATGCTGAACCTTGAAAGAAAAGACACACTTTGATTGCTTTCCATGGCTTGTAAAACAGGTTTCATGTTGCAGATATACTCAGACTCAGAATAGAATTGCTACGAGTAGAACAAATCTGTGGACCTCTGCCTTTCAATAAAATGTCATAGCCTTAGGCTAAATGTATGTGTATTTTCCCATAATCACAACCATTGTCCGTAATTACTTTTAATTACTTAGAAGAAAGAGCAGTTAGTATGCCTGCAAAGAAACGGATATCTGGACTATCTAGAATCATGCCTACTAATAACATTTACCATTTAATAAACACTGGCTACATTTAGGCTTTGTGCTGAGCTGTTAATTCATATTAATTTAGCACTCACAGTAACCAAGGGTATAAACACTCATAGTGAATTATTTTTAACTGCCCACCATCCACGCTCCTTCAGGAAATAGTATTGCTTTAAGGAAACTCTGCTGTGCATAGTTACGTAGGGAATGTTTATCAAGATACCTTCAATGTCATCTTCACATTTTTTCCCCTCACCATGATTGTCTAAAGCTCTCATAACTTTCAATGGCTACACTTAAAGTGTTGACATATGATGGTTCCCCTATGTCAAATACCAATATTCTCTAAGTTATTCAAGGAAGAATTTTAAAAAAAATCTATGACCACCCACAAACCAAATAATTTTCACAGTGGTTGGGCTGCTAGATTTACTGTCAGTGGTATATGTCATCAAGGTGCTTTTTTCATTCATTCATTACTTTAATGGATCTTTTTCAAATACCTATGTGTCAAGCACTTTAACAGTTATAAGGGATAAAGCTATAGATAAGACACAGTTCCTCTGCTCTGGGAATTCACAATCTCTGATGAGACAGGTAAGTAAACAGGCGAACTTGATATAATAAACTGAATGCTCTGTCAAGAGGAAGCGTTAATGTGCGAACGGAGGAAACAGCAAGAAAGCAGAGAGCATGTGGGAAATGAGTCCTCAGGGACAGGCAGTGGTGAGACGGAAGAAGTGAGGACGGTGGGCTGGAGAAGAAGGGCATTTCAGGTGAAACAGTATTTGCAAAGGCTTAGAGATCTAAAACACAGTTTATTTGTATACCCACTAGTAGTACAGGATGACTGGAGGGAAGGGTTGGACTAGAATGAGAGTGTGACCACTACTTGAGCTATGTTGTTCTTGAAAACTTAGATAATGAGTATGAATTTAATGTCCTGCCCTATCAGACTTCTCTCCTTCCCCCATTCCCTGCATCTCACCAGTGTCATCTGTCCCATTCCGCTGGAAGCTACTACACATGGTTTATAGAACGTAGTGCATGAGTATGACTGCAGTGCAATTTCACAGTGCATATTAAGCACCTTACCTTGCTTTCTCACGGGGAGAAAAATATTCCTCTGCCCCTATATGTTAGCCAAGTCTTATATTAAAAACAATAATTCATATTACTACATGTTAAAATATGTATTTCATATTTTTAATCCATGTGTTGAAATTACTTTGTTCTGTGTTAGGACTCATAAAACTAAAGATAGGTATTATAATAACTTTCAATAAAATATCTCTCTGGCAGGAGCCCTATATATTCCTTTCCTGGAAGATTTTTTATTGCATTTATGTTCTTTTTTTTCCCCCTAACAATGTTTATTGAAATTACCTTAGAATAAAGCTGGGACAGAAGAAAGCTCAGAACTCCGTCCACCCAAGTAAATTTATGGGTGTATTTACCTTCCAGTTCCCTAAGTTTCACAAATCTGACGTATTTTCCTCCAGTGAGTTATTGCTTCTATAATCATTGGCTTATAATTATGTACTCAGAAGGGTTTCTCGGCAATGGTTCTACACTGTTCTTCACTATTAATCCATGATCTGGCATGAGAAAAATGTCTACTGCTGTGAGCTGTGATCAGAACTGCTCAAGACTGTTTCACTCTGTCCCCTCCTTACTGCCCAACTGCTTTTGTAACTTCAAATTCCACCCTTCAGCTCTTTATTTTACACTGGTAATAGGCTAATCATTTTGAGGGATAATCATTTTTCCCCACCCATCTCCTTGGGAGCACAGTTATTTGAGATTAAGTATGAGATAAAATAAGTCCTGCCACAGAACAGCTTTATGAAATTATAAATAACACACTCAAGAATGATGATCTCCTTTCTTCCAGTGAAAAAGGAAAAGGGAAGGGCCCATAAATATTCTGAAGCCCCACAGAAAACAGCCATACATCTCTGCAGCTGCTCCATGCTAAAAAGAATTAAATTCCTTTAAATCCTTGCTGTTTTAGTTCTTTCCCCTCTATCCCTTCATTCTGAGATGGAGTTGGAGCTCTGAATATCTCAGATGAGAGAGGACCCATCTAGCTTCATTATGAATGTTCATTCTCTATTTAAATACAAGTTGCCTGAGAGAGTTTTTCAATTACCTAATACCCATTGACTCTAAGCCTATAACCTTTAATGAGATTTGAAAAGTTTGACCATTTTTTCAAAGGTATCTATTAAGATTTTCTTTACTAAATTGTTGCCAACACACAGTCTCATCTTTGATCAGTGCTAACACCCAAACACACAACTGGGTGATTTTTTTTTTCTTTGAGACAGGGTGTCTCTCAGTCACCTAGGCTGGAGTGTAGGGGCATAATCATGGCTCACTTCAGACTCGACCTCTCTGGGCTTAAGTGATTGTCCTGCCTCAGTCTCCTGGAAATCTAGGACTACAGGTACATGCCACCACACCTGATTAATTTATTTATTTTTATTTTTTTGCAGAGACACGGTCTTGCCATGTTGCCAAGGCTGGTCTCTAACTCCTGGGCTAAAGTGAGTCACCCACCTTGGCCTCCCAAAGTGCTGGGACTACAGGCATGAGCCACCATGTGTGGCCAATGATTTTTATATTTAACCAAAAACAGAAAAAACACAGAGCTTGGGCAAGCTTGTTAGAAGCCATTATCTCCCTGTCTCTCTCATCCCTCTCACTGAATCCAAGCCCAATACAGAAACAACCTCAAAATGTGGTACGATTGTATGACTGTGATACCTATACTCTTATTTTCTTCTGATTAAACCCATTTATAGTTACCCTTGAAAGTCACTGACATTGTTATGATAACATGAAACATAAATGACTTTAACTTGTCATACTCAAGTGTGAAAGATGGGGGCATCTCATGAAGCAGATCCTGAATGTTGGAGGTGAAGGGGCAGAATTCTAGCCTTGTTAAGATACTATCTGAGGTGACCCTTGTATCCTATGTCGATGAGCTGAAGTATTTCGATTGGAACAACACCCTGTGAATTTTAAAACTGTCTTACCATGTTTGTGTCATGGGTTCTTTCAGCTATAACTTTCCCTTCTTCCCTCTACCTACTCCTGAAGATAATCACTTGCCAAGATATGACTACATGCATAACTTACTTGCTCATATTTCCATGAAATGAGAAAGCTTTAAAGAGAATCACCCTGAGCTAAAGATACTGCATTCCGTCTGACCAAAATTAGGTTATTGGAACAGAGCTCTCTAAAACTGAATTTAAAAAAAATATTCCGGGTATATGATTTTATTTACATTTGCACCAACATTTACATTGTCTTGTTCACTCACTAATTTCCTTGACAAGTGTTTATTAATTGCCTATAATGTGCCAATCACTGTGCTTGGGGCCAGGCTGACCTGGTCCTTGTCCTAATGGACTTTACAGACTACAGAGATTTAAGCCAAGTCAAACCAGAAAACACTGATTAGTTGCTAAATCATTAGCTATAAAATCTTAAAATTAGTGTTGGGCTCATAAGCATCACCCAACAGTAACAATGATTACTCATTGTCACTAAAGACAGTAGACTACATGGGAATTCAAGCAAATAGTATAACCCACTCCTTAAAACCTCTACCCATCCTCAGTAGTCAGCATATTATTTTTTTTTCTTTTCTACAATGCATATACTAGAGCAGGATGAAGAATGACATGACTTATAATAACTTTTGCTAATGAATTAGTCTCTAAGGAAATCCCTTTGCAGACTCAAGATTTAATTAACAGTAGAAAAACCAAGCTAAGCTTGGCCAAATTTTGTGCCGAGGATTGGGATCCTTTATTTCTATCCTTGAGGTCTTCTAGGATTATATAAATAAATGTGGTGCCGCAATTTAAATTTTTTTCCCCACTTTTAAGATTTTTCATCTTTTTGCTTAAAAAGGGAAAGGTAGATCAAGAGAGAGGGGAGGGAGGAAGGAGAAGAGAGTTGGTGGAAAAGGGATTAATCTGTTGTTCAAGGCAGGCTGACAGAGAGAAGAGGAGTATTGAACCACAGAAGATTAACCAAACTTCAATGTACCTTCCCAAAAGCAGGAGGAATGTAATGCTACGTGGTGTTCCACTGATAAGCAAATCCCTCTAAATCCTTTCAATTTATTTCTTGGCCTGAAGAAATTACATATTATTTAGGAGACAGAAAAATAAAATAAATAAAACCATCCACCCAAACCACATCATCTTTTAAGAATCTAGATTGGATGCTTGTTGATTACATACACATAAAGACCTGGCTTTGATGGCTGCTCTTCTTTCTTATTGGTACTGTCCTCTCTAGGATTGCTAATCAGAAAGTCTTGGCTGTGTTTTTCACTGTCAACTCTTTTGTTTTCACCACAAATACTCATTTTGAGTATTTAGGGTCTAACCATTATAAGGGAAATTTAACTGAAGCTCCAAAGACCATATCTACTTTTTTCCCTCCCTTCTTCCCTTCTTTTCTTCTTATTTTCCTCCCTCATGCCTTCCCTCTAAGAAAGAGATGCAAGCTCAAGAAGATGTAAACACAAGAAGAGAGTGCATGTTAGTGCATCCCAAAACTTAGTATGTGGCACAGAAAACTTATCCAGGACAATCAAATGCAACGAAGTGAACATAAAATACAACTTCTAGAAATACAAGGCTATCTTTTCCTTATTGCACTGAGAAAAAAAAAAAACAAAAAGTATATCCCAGTCAGCCATGTAATATAATGTTAGAAAAGTCAGAGACAGGTGTTAGAGCAATAGCAGAAGTTAAAGCAAGTTTTGGGTATTTGAAACTGGACTTAATAAAATAGGAAGTTACAAGTGATCTGCAGCCAGTAAGTCTGAGACAGAATTATGAAGGAAAAGAGAGTCAATTTAAGAACATGGTATGAAGTCCCAGTAGAGGAAAAATGCAAAGGTCAGCTTTGGATTGAGAATTTATCCCCACTCATGCCTGGAAGAAAATACCAACCTCCCACAGAGAGATGTGGGAGGATGGGTTCCCATAAAGCTATATGATTTATATAAAAAATCTCGGCCGGGCGTGGTGGCTCAAGCCTGTAATCCCAGCACTTTGGGAGGCCGAGACGGGTGGATCACGAGGTCAGGAGATCAAGACCATTCTGGCTAACCCGGTGAAACCCCGTCTCTACTTAAAAAACACAAAAAACTAGCCGGGCGAGGTGGCGGGCGCCTGTAGTCCCAGTTACTCGGGAGGCTGAGGCGGGAGAATGGCGTGAACCTGGGAGGCGGAGCTTGCAGTGAGCTGAGATCCGGCCACTGCACTCCAGCCTGGGGGACAGAGCGAGACTCCGTCTTAAAAAAAAAAAAAAAAAAAATAGTTAGGAAACGTCTTCAGGTGCTATTAAATTAAGAAGTTCAGAAACCCAGATGGGGCCACTCAGCCCCAGAAGTCACAGCCTGCAGTTAGTAAATAGATAAACCCGTCTTAGATATTGATTCAAAATAATTTACAAAAGCAAACACAACAGAACTTCTATGTGGAAAGAGACGAGGTGAATCTTTTCTCATTTCTGATGGACAGTGAGGCTAATAATTTTTCCCTGTTCTAGTTCATAAACAGCAACACTCATTTGCTGTCAAAATGGGTGTTGGAAATGTAGTAGGTGTAATCACAGGCATGAGATCCATGAGGTCATCCACAGGGCTTTTTGCTTACAAAGACCCTTTGCTAGGTTGTATGCTCTCATCTTACCATCTTGAAATTCCCAGTCATTCATCTTTGCACTTGTGCTTTGTAAGCGAAGTTCAGTGGAACAATGGGGCATGAAAGCAAGCAGAGGAGATACATGCAATGCGTGTGTCTACTTCCATTCCTTGCCACTCATCCTCATACACTGTTCCTGGTGTCCCAATGGCACAGGATCCTGTGGACTAGCCACATAGAGGAGTAATCTGAATCAAACAGCTTTATTTGAATTTATCCCCCAATATTTCTCCTTGGGAGGTTGGTATTGTCTTCTAGGCAAGAGTGACTAGGGTAAGTTCTCAGGCCAAAGCTGGTCTCCTTTGCTTT
Organism: Rhinopithecus roxellana; assembly: GCF_007565055.1. Lineage (NCBI taxonomy): Eukaryota > Metazoa > Chordata > Mammalia > Primates > Cercopithecidae > Rhinopithecus > Rhinopithecus roxellana. The sequence continues at coordinate 137,989,140 of NC_044553.1, read as the reverse complement.
TCCTCTCTCCGGGCTCTATATCACGTCCTCTGTATAATAGGTAAGGATGTTGTATCTAGCGGCTAAGTGGGAACACTGACAGCCCCAGGAGCTCATGCTCTCCCTTTGAACCAGAAGTTGCTTAGAAAACAGAAGGCCATGGCATTCTAAGAAACACAATCAGGAGAAACTATCACATCCTTTCTTAAGTCTCTATGTCAACTAACCATTTACACTAAAGATAAAAAGATAGGTAACCCAGAGACCTCTTTTTTTTTTTTTTTTTTTTTTTTTTTTTTGTGAGACAGAATCTTACTCTGTTGCCCAGGCTGGAGTGCAGTGGTGCGATCTTGGCTCATGGCAACCTCCGCCTCCCAGGTTCAAGTGATTCGCCTGCCTCAGCCCCCCGAGTAGCTGGGATTACAGGTGCCTGCCATCATGCCCTGCTAATTTTTTGTATTTTTAGTAGACACGGGGTTTCACCATGTTGGCCAGGCTGGTCTTGAACTCCTGACCTTGTAATTTGCCTGCCTCGGCCTCCCAAGGTGCTGGGATTACAGGCGTGAGCCCCGGCACCTGGCCAGAGATCTCTTCTTTTTGGTTCTACCAGATACATCAGTAGGCTGAAGTTAAAAAATGTTGGCATGTGTGTGCATCAAGAAGTGAAACAAAAAGCAGTAAGTTACTTTTGGATAGCATTTCCACTCTTCCAGTAAGAACAAAAGACATATGCATATATGGGCTATGACATACAAATCATTTCAGTGATTCTGCATTTGAGTTGAATACTCTTATATCTGGATTTAAAACTGACATTGCACATAATATAAACATGAATGGTAATATTCATGCTAATTTACATTTTTATTTACTTAAATGTCATTCAATAGTAAATAAAAAACATAAATATTGAAGAAAGGGAAAAGAAATTCTCTTCTAGCACTTTTAACACTTTTTTTTCTTGATTTTTGGGCAAGGGGCCCCTTAGTTTTATTTTGCTTTGGTTTCCACAAATTATATAGCTACGCCTGAGAACAGTTCTGAAAAATGATTTTGAATAGGCCAAAGGAGTGTGACACGGTTTCAGAAACTCAAATTATGACAAATAGATTATGTTCCTGAAACCGGGTCGCTCGTGCTTCCCACCCAGTCTCATGACTGTGGGTCTTAACTAGCTTTAGTCTCTCAAAGGTCCTAGGAGGAAACAGTACTACTATTCCTATACTGGTGTGGCTCTTTTAATGCACGTGCTCCCACCCTCACTCCCCTCACTCCCCTCTCTATCTGCCCAAACCCATTTAATAACATTCCAGACAATATTCTCTAATAAGGGTGCAGCTTTTGTTTATTTCCACTTCTTTCCATTTCTGAGAATTCTGGGTTTTAATGCAAGCACTTTGAAAAATAATGATGACCATATAATTTTCTGAAAAAAAAAAATACAACATCTTTTTACACACAGAAGTGATGTGGTAGATGACAAAACTGGAACTCAGACCTGATCATAGGGAATCCAGAACCTTTGCTCGCGTTGGGTTAAGGCTAACTTCCCTCAAAGAACTTGGAAAGCCAGCTGATCTCAGGAGAAGTGGGCTGCCTTTCCACCCTGGCCCTTTAGGAAGAGAAAGCCAATAAGCACAAACTCTGCTGAGTCAGTGGCGTCTTTAAAAACTGTGTCAGAAAAATATTTTTAATTTACACTCTGCCTCTTTGAAAGAAATCAATATGTCATTTGCTGGGACTTTTAAAAAAATCTAAGCATCTGTACTTAGTTTTTCTAGATTTTTTTTTCCTGTAGTCTTCTAGGGAGCAAAGGAAAAAGTGTTTCATTTGTATACATATCGATTCAAACGCTTTGAGCAAAAAATAAACAACTAAATACAGCAGAGTAGCTTTAATGACAAACTTTTAGGGATCAAGATCTCTAAGCAACACAGTCTCATTTGAGGTGATTGGAAGTAAACAAAAATCAATAAAACAGAATTACTGGGCAATAAACAAGAGAAGCCACATTTATAATTGAAGAGGCTTCTTTTCATGCATTCATTACTGAAGAATGCACTGAAGCCCTATTCTATTTTTACAGCAGCATAGATTTCCTCCCAGCTTGTAGTCTTTTTCTTGCTTTTTTTCCTGTTTTGAGAGGTGCTGTAAAAGAGTTTAATATATCTGGAGGCTTCTATACTCCTACAGCTGCTCAGAGAACCCAAAAGACACAAGAAGTGCTTAGCACAGTAGACAGGAAGTATCTCCTCAAACACTTCTCATCTCAGGTCTTTATATGTCCAGCAAAGTGCCAGGTGAGAAGTGTGGCATAACATGGACATAAGTAAGCCCTGATGGAGCTTGGTGCCTGCCTTTAAAGTGCTTTCAGTGTAGCAGGGAAGATGACTATTGTAGACATTGTCAATATGCATTCCCCTCCTCCTCCTTGCTAGGGCTGGCAATGTGACCAGCCTAACCAAGCCTCCTTTGCAACTAAAAGTGGCCATATGGTAGCTGTGGACAAAGAGCTAAACAAAGAAATCCTCTAGAGGCTCTAGAAATGCTTGTTCTATTCTTGATATAAAGAAAAAGACTCGGCTGGTCTCACTGCTTTCCCTTCTTCCTTGGGTTTGCACAGGATATGTGGAGCTGCTGCAATCACCTTATACCCATAAGGTGGCAAGTTGGGGGAAAAGCCAAGAAAAGAACTGGGAAGCTGACTCAGATATTGTCAAATATTAAATTTGACAATTATAAAATAAAAATTTATTATCAAATAATTTATTATATATAATTTATTATAATATAATTAATTATAATTTATAAGTATAATTTATAATATAATTATTAATTATAATTATAATTATTTATGATAAAATGAAAATTTGGCTCCTCCTATTATAGGAGCCAAATTGAGCAGTTTTGTGTTCTCTAAACTTCGAAATTCTTGTTAAATAAGAAAATGTATCCTGTCTTCAGTCACTGCAGGTAGAGTTTTCTCTTACTAGAAGTTGGAGCCAGTCATAACAGAGAGAGCAATAGAGAGAGGAACCACAAGCAGAGGATGCAAGGGCCCCACAGGATTGGTCTCCACCTTTGGGGCTCATTAGTCACCAGGTGACATTCTAGCAATACCCAGGAGTGGGACCTGGGTATCAGCCTGATGAGGAAAGCTCCGCTGTGATTACAATGCCCACCCCAGACTGGATGTGTGTCCCCTCCAAATCTCATGTTGAAATATAATCCCTAATGTTGGGGGTGGGGCTGGTGGGAGGTGTTTGGGTCAGAGGGGTGGATCCCCCATGAATGGCTTGGTGCCCTCCCCATGGTGATGAGTTCACATGAGATCTGGTTGTTTAAAAGAGTCTGAGCAGGACCAGGCACGGTGGCTCATGCCTGTAATCCTAGTACTTTGGGAGGCCAAAGCAGGTGGATCACGAGGTCAAGAGTTCAAGACCAACCTGGCCAAGATGGTGAAACCCCACCTCTACTAAAAATACAAAAATTTAGCCAGGTGTGGTGGCATGCATCTGTAATACCAGATACTCTAGAGGCTGAGGCAGGAGAACCGCTTGAACTTGGGAGGCGGAGGTTGCAGTGAGCCGAGCTCGCACTACTGCACTCTAGCCTGGGTGACAGAGCGAGGCTCTGTCTCAAAATAAATAAATAAATAAATAAATAAAAAGCCTGGGCCAGACACAGTGGTTCATGCCTGTTAATTCCAGAACTTTTAGAGGTGAAGGAGGGAGGATTACTTGAGCTCAGAAGTTTGAGACCAGCATGGGAAACATAATGAAATCCCATCTCAACAAAACAATTTTAAAAAATTAAAAATTCGGTGTGGTGGTGCAGGCCCATAGTCCCAGCTACTCAGGAGGCTAAGGCAGTAGGATTGCTTGAGCACAGGAGTTTGAAGCTGCAGTGAGCCATGATGGTGCCACTGTCTCAAAAAATTAAATAAAAAAAAAGGGTGGCACCTCTGCCTCCTGTCTCCCTTGCTCCCTCTCTCACCATGTGACATGCCTGCTCCCTGTTTGCCATTCACCATGAGTAAAAGCTTCTTGAGGCCTTGCCAGAAGCCAAGCAGATGCTGGGACTGCTTGTACAGCCTACAGACTCTGAGCCAAATAAACCTCTTTTCTTTATAAATTATTCAGTCTCAGATATTTCTTTCATAGTAACAGAACACAGACTAACACATAAGGGACAATATTTTCAATTAAATATCTTAGAAACATCAGCAGTCACCACATCCCATACTGAATTGATTATCTCCTCCCTCTGCTGCCTTCCTGGCCTCTGCTATGGTGTCCTTACTCTCTAGGAACAAGCCCAAATCTTCAAGGTCATCTTTAAATCTGTCAGAGGTGCTTAAACCAGAGCAACTCCATCTTGAATAGGAGCTGGGTAAAATGAGGCTGAGACCCACTGGGCTGCATTCCCAGATAGTTAAGGTATTCTAAGTCACAGGATGAGATAGGAGGTCAGCACAAGATCCAGGTCATAAAGACCTTGCTGATAAAATGGGTTGCAGTAAAGAAGCTAGCCAAAATTTACCAAAACCAAGATGGCGATGAGAGTGACCTCTTCTCGTCGTCACTGCTACACTCCCATTAGCAACATAATAGTTGAAAAATGCCGTGGCTTGTTTAGCATATCATCAAGGGACAACAGTAGTTACCCTATAAGGTCTAAAAAGGAGAGGTATGAATAATCCACCTCTTGTTGAGCATATCATCAAGAACCATAAAAATGAGCAACCAGCAGCCCTTGGGGATGCTCTATGGAGTAGCCAATCTTTTACTCCTTTACTTTCTTAATAAACTTGCTTTAACTGTACGCTATGAACTCACCCTGAATTCTTTCTTGCGTGTGATCCAAGAACCCTCTCTTGGGATCTAAATCGGGATTTCTTTCCTGTAACAAATCCTCCCTGCTTCCCGTCACACCTCCAGGCACCAAGTCATGCAAAGCCATCTCTAAAATGTTATTCCAGTTTTCATTCCTACTGCCTTGGTTGCTTATATGGATGAATCTTAAAATTCTCTACCCAGACCCCCCGTTTACCCTTACCTCTAGAAAGTACTTCCAGGATAAAAATATAGTTTTCATGTTTCACTCTGTTGGTCCAAATTTATCTCACTATCAAAGTCTAGGCTTAAAAAAAATAGAAATTCAAGATCCCCCACCACTGGACTCCAATGTAATTTTGTAGTATCATCTTCCATTACCATTTGTCCCTATAAATGCCTCCACATACTGACTATTAAATGTTTTCAATTCTCCGAACAAATGTATTAAGTTCGTAACTTTATGTTTTGGCTTATACTGCTCCTTACCCAACTCTATCTGCATTTCATTCCATTTATACCTGCTGAAATTGTATATATATTTTTTAAGGTCCAACCCAAACACTTCTTTATGTAATGTTTTTCTGATCCCAAGGCTGAAAAATAAAATACTCTCTTTAGCATAGCAACTCAATAGTTTCTTGGAATCACACTGAATGTAATTAATATATATTGACTTATACCATTTTCCCTTCTACTTGATTGCTATTTGAAGGAGACAAGGGACAGAATCTAGAGGCAACTATATCAAGGGAAAAGTTTTGTGCTTTGAGTCAGAAAACATGATCTCAGTCCATTATGGTGAGAGCCCAAGGCAATCGCAAACACTGCATCCTAAGTTTCCTCTTCTGTTAATTTGAGTCAGTGACGTTTACTTCATGCCATTTTTATGTGGTTTGAAATGGATATCAGGGAGTCAGAGATGTTACTCTTCTGTGATGTGTTCTTAATAGTGTCATTTATTATTGGTCTGAAATCACCCACAGGGTTACTGTACTCCTGGACCAGAGCCTAGGTGCATAGAAAAAACTTGAATGGATAGCAGATACTCAAGAAATGTCTGTTGATTTCAACAGAATTGGGTGAGACAGGTGATACAGTTTGGCTCTGTGTCCTGCCCATATCTCACCTTGAATTCTGACAATCCCCATGTGTCATGGGAGGGAAGCTGGTGGGAAGTAATTGAATCATGGGGGTAGGTTTTTCCCTTGCTGTTCTTGTGATAGTGAATAAGTTTCATGAGATCTGTTGGTTTTATAAAGGGGAGTTCCCCTAAACATGCTCTCTTGCCTGCCACCATGTAAGACGTGCCTTTGCTCTTCTTCCATCTTCCACCATGATTGTGAGGCCTCCCCAGCTACATGGAGCTGTGAAGTCTATTAAAACCTTTCCTTTATAAATTATCCAGTCTCAGGTATGTCTTTATTAGCAGCATGAGAACAGACTAACACACCAGGAGTCATGTTTAAAGGATGGACATGCATGAGGTGGAAGAGAGGAAGTATTTCCCATCCTTGTGAAATTATTACTCATTCTGATTTTTGGAGGTATCAGGGGCAGAAATAGCTTTATAAGCTATTGTTTCAAGAATGAAGGTTTTCCATCAATGGATGAATAAATTTTTTTAAATGTGATATATATATACACAATGGATAGAATAATATTCAGCCTTTAAAAAGCAGGAAATTCTGTTACTTGGAACAACGTGGATGGAGCTAAAGGACACTATGCTAAGTGAAATAAGTCAGGCACAGAGAGACAAATACCATATGATCTCACCTATATGTAGAAATCTAAAAAGTCTAACTCATAGAAGTAGAGAGTGGAGTGGTGGTTATCAGAGGCTGAGGAAGGAAAGGTCAATGGGGAATGAGATGTTGGTTAAAGAGTACGAAGTTTCAGACAGGAGAAATAGGTTCTGATCTATTACACAGCATGGTAACTAAAGTTAATAATGAATTGCCTATTTCAACATTATATATTTTAAAATTCATTCATGTAAAAGAATAAATTGTAAATGTCCTTGCTACAAAGAATTTGAGGTGATGAGTATGTTAATTATCCTGGGATGATCATTCCACAATGTATATAGGCATTGAAACATCATGTTGTACCTACATATACAATTATTATTTGTCAGTTAAAACTTTAAAAAAAGAATAGGAATAGGAGTTTCTCTGGAAGAGTACATTTGCTTTCAAGACAGAAAATGTCTCAATGGTCCATGAAAGTCCATAAGCAACTAATGTTTCAATTCTACAACCATGTACCAGAGAGATAAATTTCTTATTTGCAGGACTATAGGTTTAAAGTAAGTCAAATATCATGTAGATCTGAAAACTGGAGTGATTGAACATTTGGACCATTTTTTTTGCAAAGTGCCAAAATGGAGATTTGGGGTTTTGCTTCTCCTTCTTTCAAATAGCCTTAGCTGAGCAGCAGCTAGGAGGAACCTATGATTCTTTGGCCACACTAGCCTGTCTCACTTAAACCCTTAAGTGGAATTCTTTATATAAAGAAAAGTAAGAGTAGTGTAATCACTCTGAATAAATGCCTTGTAAAATGACTTCAGCAATTATGCTGTTTGTAAGTACCTCTGAGTCCATTAAGATAAACATCTATCTTAGAATATTCACATTAATGCACTAGACTGTTCTTTCTTACATAAATCTTAGTTGAATACTGTGCAGTTAACACAGTTTATCATCCCTTGCTCTTCTTCCCTTCGATGCACACATTAATGCATGCAGGGGAATAGGATTTAAATAGTGCTAGTCGCACAGCACACATTAACACACAAGGCAGTCTCTAAACACTTTTAAATGCAGAATAAATATACTTTAGGTTTTAAATACCTTCATAAGCTGTATACCCAAGAATACATTGGACTGGTCTCTTAATTTCCCACATAAGCAACATCTTACAGGCAAAAGCAATAAATGCTTACACATAAAACAGTTTTAATATGCTTCCAATTGCTCGGCACACATAGGTCCAAATGAAATCTAACTCCCTAGTTACCCCTCCATGAAACAAGTGTATCTCTGTCTATATTTATATCATGAAATATATCCATAACCATATCTGTATTTTAAGTGTTGACCCAATTTCATTAACTTTTGTAGCCAAACTGGGAAAATGAGCAAGGATCCCTAGTATTTATTCAGATCCCTGGCTTATTCCCTGCTGTGCTGAAGTGAAGACAGTCCATAAACAGTCTATAGCTTTAACTCTCTTTTGTGGCTGTCACATTGGTTATAACAATGACACTAGCAAGGGTAATATAAAATTTAACGGTGAGTATTTAATAATCAGTGCAGAAGAAGAACTGATTAATTCGACAGTGGCCATAGGGCTGGAGGTGGGTTCTAGAAGTCTCCTCTGTCCCAAGCCTCATTCTGCCTCACTGTGGGGACAGAGGTGTGTCTTGCTGCAGGAATACAGGTGACCTGGAGGTAAAGGACCCTTGGAGGTCTTGAGACAGTGGTTATTTACCATCTAGTAACAAAGTGTTTCTTAAGAGACAGTTCAGCAGATGATATTCAGGAGACTAACAGGGTGTAATCAATTTGTCTGGGAATAAATTTCATTTCATTGAGAAAAATTCTGCTTAGTGGTCTCAAAGGTAGTCCCAACTATGCCAAGGTTGATGACTCACCAATCATTCATTCAACCTTTCTTTTTGGAGCTAATGCTTTGGGGAAAACCGAAAGCCATATGAAGTGGCCCAAATCCTCAAGAAGCTTACAATTAAGTAGCTAAGTGTTTGGCCTAAGTGTCCTTAAATGATAGTAAAAAGAAAAAAAGCTGCTCTGAGGAAAGAGAGACAAATTCTGAGTGGGATGTCAGAGGAATTCATGGGGATGATGGCCTTTGGTTTTGATAGAATAATAAATAGGATATTAATAGTCAAAGGTGAGAGCAGATAGTCTAGGTAAATGGTACAAATTAATGCCTAGAGGCAGGAAAGTAAAAAGGAAGGAATGGGAATAAGAGACTCATTTGATTTAGTTAGAACATAGAGTAAGCATGAAGTCATCAGGTGGTGGAATGAACATGCATATACAGCCAGAGGCAAAGAGGACCGAGAGGAGGTGTAAGGGGCTCCAGGGAAACCCACCTTTGCTGCTTAACAAACAAATCAAATCAAATGTACACTAATGGTGCACCAGCAAAGTGATCTTTTTATACAAAGGGCAGCAAGTATTATTTATTTAATCCTAGAAAGAATGTATGTCCCAGGTATTTAGAGCAACTGTTATGCCAAGCACATTTTTAGTGCTGGGAAATCTCAGCCAAATGAGGCCATTACTGTATACACTTCAGAGATGAACAGAATGCCTGTTTTCACCTCTTCTTAACTAACACTTTTATGAGAAGGTGAAAGCCTTACAAAGAATTCTTATCTGTGGGTAACGATTCTGCTCTCTGTTTTGAAATTCATCCTGCAGAGTTTTTCTGTCTTGCAACTGAATGAAACGTTTAGCCTGTGCAACAGTTAATAAAGCCCCGCAGAGTGACTTTCAGCCCTGCTGGATGTGATTAAATGGTCAGGTTCACACCTATGTGTCTGTGTGTGCGTGTGCATGTAGGCATGTGTGTATGTGTGTGTGTGTGTGAGATTAACGAAAATGTAAAAATAATAAAGTTAACTTTAATAGCCCGATGAGTCCCAGCTAGAACATACTTGTCAAAGTAAAAGTTACATAAAGGAAACTTAAACACCATTTGGACCATGCTGTGCTTGTTTGAACTTTACCTGTTAAAAAAAAAAAAAAAAAAAAAAAAAAAAAAAAAAAAAAAAAGCAACACAACAAAAAGTACCTACAAATGCAACTAAAGAAGAGATTTTCTGATTCTTTGCAGATCTGATGCTCTTGCCTTCAAACTGCAGCCCATCTCCTTCAGTCCTGTATGACACAGGGATAAACTTTCTTTGTTTTTGTTTTTGTTTTTTTATTATACTTTAAGTTCTAGGGTACATGTGTACAATGTACAGGTTTGTTACATATGTAAACATGTGCCATGTTGGTTTGCTGCACCCGTTAACTCGTCATTTACATTAGGTATATCTCCTAATGCTATACCTCCCCGCTCACCCTACCCCACAACAGGCCCCAGTGTGTAATGTTCCCCACTCTGTGTCCAAGTGTTCTCATTGTTCAATTCCCACCTATGAGTAAGAACACGTGGTGTTTGGTTTTCTGTCCTTGTGATAGTTTGCTCAGAATGATGGTGTCTAGCTTCATCCATGTCCCTACAAAGGACATGAATTCATCCTTTTTTATGGCTGCATACTATTCCATGGTGTATATGTGCCACATTTTCTTAATCCAGTCTGCCATTGATGGACATTTGAGTTGGTTCCAAGTCTTTGCTATTGTGGATAGTGCCGCAATAAACATATGTGTGAATGTGTCTTTATAGCAGCATGATTTATAATCCTTTGGGTATATACCCAATAATGGGATGGCTGAGTCAAACAGTATTTTTTTTATATATACTTTAAGTTCTAGGGTACATGTGCACAACGTGCAGGTTTGTTACATATGTATACATGTGCCATGTTGGTGTGCTGCACCCATTAACTCATCATTTACATTAGGTATATCTCCTAATGCTATCCCTCCCCTCTACCCCTACCCCACAACAGGCCCCAGTGTGTGATGTTCCCTTTCCTGTGTCCAAGTGTTCTCATTGTTCAATTCCCACCTATGAGTGAGAACATGCGGTGTTTGGTTTTCTGTTCTTGCGAGTTTGCTGAGAATGATGGTTTCCAGCTGCATCCATGTCCCTACAAAAGACATGAACTGAACCTTTTTTATGGCTGCATAGTATTCCATGGTATATATGTGCCACATTTTCTTAATCCAGTGTGTCATTGATGGACATTTGGGTTGGTTTGAAGTCTTTGCTATTGTGAATAGTGCCACAGTAAACATAAGTGTGCATGTGTCTTTATAGCAGTATGATTTATAATCCTTTGGGTATATACCCAGTAAGGGCATGGCTGGGTCAAATAATATTTCCAGTTTTAGATCCTTGAGGAATCACCACACTGTCTTCCACAATGGTTCAACTAGTTTACAGTCCCACCAACAGTGTAAAAGTGTTCCTATTTCTCCACATCCTCTCCAGCACCTGTTGTTTCCTGAGTTTTCAATGATTGACATTCTAACTGGTGTGAGATGGTATCTCATTGTGGTTTTGATTTGCATTTCTCTGATGATGAGTGATGATGAGCATTTTTTCATGTTTCTGTTGGCTGCATAAATGTCTTTTTTTGAGAAGTGTCTGTTCATATCCTTTGCCCACTTTTTGATGGGGTTTTTTCTTGTAAATTTGTTTGAGTTCTTTGTAGGTTCTGGATATTAGCCCTTTGTCAGATCAGTACATTGCAAAAATTTTTCTCCCATTCTGTAGGTTGCCCGTTCACTCTGATGATAGTTTCTTTTGCTGTGCAGAAGCTCTTTTGTTTAATTAGATCCCATTTGTCAATTTTGGCTTTTGTTGCCATTGCTTTTGGTGTTTTAGACATGAAGTCCTTGCTCATGCCTATGTCCTGAATGGTATTGCCTAGGTTTTCTTTTAGGGTTTTTATGGTTTTAGGTCTAACATTTAAGTCTCTAATCCATCTTGAATTAATTTTTGTATAAGGTGTAAGGAAGGGATCCAGTTTCAGCTTTCTACATATGGCTAGCCAGTTTTCCCAGCACCATTTATTAAATAGGGAATCCTTTCCCCATTTCTTGTTTTTGTCAGGTTTATCAAAGATCAGATGGTTGTAGATGTGTGGTATTATTTCCAAGAGCTCTGTTCTGTTCCATTGGTCTATATCTCTGTTTTGGTGCCAGTACCATGCTGTTTTGGTTACTGTAGCCTTGTAGTATAGTTTGAAGTCAGGTAGCATGATGCCTCCAGCTTTGTTCTTTTGACTTAGGATTGTCTTGACAATGCAGGCTCTCTTCTGTTTCCATATGAACTTTAAAGTAGTTTTTTCCAATTCTGTGAAGAAAGTCATTGTTAGCTTAATGGAGATGGCATTGAATCTATAAATTACCTTGGGCAGCATGGCCATTTTCACGATATTGATTCTTCCTATCCATGAGCATGGAATGTTCTTCCATTTGTTTGTGTCCTCTTTTATTTCACTGAGCAGTGGTTTGTAGTTCTCCTTGAAGAGGTCCTTCACATCCCTTGTAAGTTGGATTCCTAGGTGTTGTATTCTCTTTGAAGCAATTGTGAATGGGAGTTCACTCATGATTTGTCTCTCTGTTTGTCTGTTATTGGTGTATAAGAATGCTTGTGATTTTTCACACTGATTTTGTATCCTGAGACTTTGCTGAAGTTGCTTATCAGCTTAAGGAGATTTTGGGCTGAGACAATGTGGTTTTCTAAATATACAATCATATCATCTGCAAACAGGGACAATTTGACTTCGTCTTTTCCTAATTGAATACCCTTTATTTCTTCTGCTGCCTGATTGCCCTGGCCAGAACTTCCAACACTATGTTGAATAGGAGAGAAAGAGGGTGTCCCTGTCTTGTGCCAGTTTTCAAAGGGAATGATTCCAGTTTTTGCCCATTCAGTATGATACTGGCTATGGGTTTGTCATAAATAGCTCTTATTATTTTGAGATACATTCCATCAATATCGAATTTATTGAGAGTTTTTAGCATGAAGGGCTGTTGAATTTCGTCAAAGGCCTTTTCTGCATCTATTGAGATAATCATGTGATTTTTGTCTTTGATTCTGTTAATATGCTGGATTACGTTTATTGATTTGCATATGTTGAATCAGCCTTGCATCCCAGGGATGAAGCCCACTTGATCATGATGGATAAGCTTTTTGATGTGGTGCTGGATTCGGTTTGTCAGTACTTTATTGAGGATTTTTGCATCGATGTTCATCAGGGATATTGGTTAAAAATTCTCTTTTTTTATTGTGTCTCTGTCAGGCTTTGGTATCAGGATGATGTTGGCCTCATAAAATGAGTTAGGGAGGATTCCCTCTTTTTCTATTGATTGGAATAGTTTCAGAAGGAATGGTACCAGCTCCTCCTTGTACCTCTGGTAGAATTTGGCTGTGATTCCATCTGGTCCTGGACTTTTTTTGGTTGGCAGGCTATTAATTATTGCCTCAATTTCAGAGCCTGTTATTGGTCTATTCAGGGATTCAACTTCTTCCTGGTTTAGTCTTGGGAGAGTGTATGTGTCCAGGAATTTATCCATTTCTGCTAGGTTTTCTGGTTTATTTGCGTAGAGGTGTTTATAGTATTCTCTGATGGTAGTTTGTATTTCTGTGGTCTCGGTGGTGATATCCCCTTTATCATTTTTTATTGCGTCTATTTGGTTCTTCTCCCTTTTCTTCTTTATTGGTCTTGCTAGCAACCTATCAATTTTGTTGATCTTTTCAAAAACCAGCTCCTGTATTCATTGATTTCTTGAAGGGTTTTTTTTGTCTCTATCTCCTTCACGTCTGTTCTGATCTTAGTTATTTCTTGCCTTCTGCTAGCTTTTGAATGCGTTTGCTCTTGCTTCTCTAGTTCTTTTAACTGTGATGTTAGGGTGTTAATTTTAGATCTTTCCTGCTTTCTCTTGTGGGCATTTAGTGCTATAAATTTCCCTCTACATACTGCTTTAAATGTGTCCCAGAGATACTGGTATGTTGTATCTTTGTTCTCATTGGTTTCAAAGAACATCTTTATTTCTGCCTTCATTTCATTATGTACCCAGTAGTCATTCAGGAGCAGGTTGTTCAGTTTACATGTAGTTGAGCGATTTTGAGTGAGTTTCTTAATCCTGAGTTCCAGTTTGATTGCACTGTGGTCTGAGAGACAGTTTGTTATAATTTCTATTCTTTTATATTTGCTGAGGAGTGCTTTACTTCCAACTATGTGGTCAATTTTGGAATAAGTGTGATGTGGTGCTGAAAAGAATGTATATTCTGTTGATTTGGGGTGGAGAGTTCTGTAGATGTCTGTTAGGTCCACTTGATGCAGAGCTGAGTTCAATTCCTGGATATCCATGTTAACTTTCTGTCTCATTGATCTGTCTAATGTTGACAGTGGGGCGTTAAAGTCTCTCATTATTATTGTGTGGGAATATAAGTCTCTATGTAAGTCTCTAAGGATTTGCTTTATGAATCTGGGTGCTCCTGTATTGGGTGCATGTATATTTAGGATAGTTAGCTCTTCTTGTTGAATTGATCCCTTTACCATTACGTAATGGCCTTCTTTGTCTCTTTTGATCTTTATTGGTTTAAAGTCTGTTTAATCAGAGACTAGGATTGCAACCCCTGCCTTTTTTTGTTTTCCATTTGCTTGGTAGATGTTCCTCCATCCCTTTATTTTGAGCATATGTGTGTCTCTGCACGTAACAAACAGAAAGGACATCCACCCCAAAACCCCATCTGTACGTCACCATCATCAAAGACCAAAGGTAGATAAAGCCACAAAGATGGGGAAAAAACAGAGCAGAAAAGCTGAAAATTCTAAAAATCAGAGTGCCTCTCCCCCTCTAAAGGAACGCAGTTCCTCACCAGCAATGGAACAAAGCTGGACAGAGAATGACTTTGTCGAGTTGAGAGAAGGCTTCAGACGATCAAACTTCTCCAAGCTCAAGAAGGAAGTTCGAACCCATCGCAAAGAAGCTAAAAAACCTTGAAAAAAGATTAGATGAATGGCTAACTAGAATAACCAATGTAGAGAAGTCCTTAAATGACCTAATAGAGCCGAAGACCATAGCATGAGAACTATGTGACAAATGCACAAGCTTCAGTAACCAATTTGATCAACTGGAAGAAAGGGTATAAGTGACTGAAGATCAAATGAATGAAATGAAGTAAGAAGAGAAGTTTAGAGAAAAAAAGAGTAAAAAGAAATGAACAAAGCCTTCAAGAAATATGGGACTATGTGAAAAGACCAAATCTACTTCTGATTGGTGTACCTGAAAGTGATGGGGAGAATGGAACCAAGTTGGAAAACACTCTGCAGGATATTATCCAGGAGAACTTCCCCAACCTAGCAAGGCAGGCCAACATTCAAATTCAGGAAATACAGAGAATGCCACAAAGATATTCCTCGAGAAGAGCAACTCCAAGAAACATAATTGTCAGATTCACCAAAGTTGAAATGAAGGAAAACACGTTAAGGGCAGCCAGAGAGAAAGGTCAGGTTACCCACAAAGGGAAGCTCATCAGACTAACAGCGGATATCTTGGCAGGAACTCTACAAGCCAGAAGACAGTGGTGACCAATATTCAACATTCTTTTTTTTTTTTTTTTTTAAGATTTTTTTTTTTATTATTATACTTTAAGTTCTAGGGTACATGTGCATAACGTGCAGGTTTGTTACATATGTATACTTATGCCATGTTGGTGTGCTGCACCCACCTACTCGTCAGCACCCATCAATTCATCATTTATATCATGTATAACTCCCCAATGCAATCCCTCCCTCCTCCCCCCTCCCCATGATAGGCCCCAGTGTGTGATGTTCCCCTTCCCGAGTCCAAGTGATCTCATTGTTCAGTTCCCACCTATGAGTGAGAACATGCGGTGTTTGGTTTTCTCTTCTTGTGATAGTTTGCTAAGAATGATGGTTTCCAGCTGCATCCATGTCCCTACAAAGGACGCAAACTCATCCTTTTTTATGGCTGCATAGTATTCCATGGTGTATATGTGCCACATTTTCTTAATCCAGTCTGTCACAGATGGACATTTGGGTTGATTCCAAGTCTTTGCTATTGTGAATAGTGCCGCAATAAACATACGTGTGCATGTGTCTTTGTAGTAGAATAATTTATAATCCTTTGGGTATATACCCAGTAGTGGGATGGCTGGGTCATATGGTACATCTAGTTCTAGATCCTTGAGGAATTGCCATACTGTTTTCCATAATGGTTGAACTAGTTTACAATCCCACCAACAGTGTAAAAGTGTTCCTATTTCTCCACATCCTCTCCAGCACCTGTTGTTTCCTGATTTTTTAATGATTGCCATTCTAACTGGTGTGAGATGGTATCTCATTGTGGTTTTGATTTGCATTTCTCTGATGGCGAGTGATGATGAGCATTTTTTCATGTGTCTGTTGGCTGTATGAATGTCTTCTTTTGAGAAATGTCTGTTCATATCCTTTCCCCTTTTTGATGGGGTTGTTTGTTTTTTTCTTGTATATTTGTTTGAGTTCTTTGTAGATTCTGGATATTAGCCCTTTGTCAGATGAGTAGGTTGCAAAAATTTTCTCCCATTCTGTAGGTTGCCCGTTCACTCTGATGGTAGTTTCTTTTGCTGTGCAAAAGCTCTTTAGTTTAATTAGATCCCATTTGTCAATTTTGGCTTTTGCTGCCATTGCTTTTGGTGTTTTAGACATGAAGTCCTTGCCCATGCCTATGTCCTGAATGGTACTACCTAGATTTTCTTCTAGGGTTTTTATGGTATTAGGTCTAACATTTAAGTCTCTAATCCATCTTGAGTTAATCTTCGTATAAGGGGTAAGGAAAGGATCCAGTTTCAGCTTTCTACTTATGGCTAGCCAATTTTCCCAGCACCATTTATTAAATAGGGAATCCTTTAAAGAAAAGAATTTTCAACCCAGAATTTCATATCCAGCCAAACTAAGTTTCATAAGTGAAGGAGAAATAAAATCCTTTACAGACAAGCAAATGCTGAGAGATTTTGTCACCACCAGACCTGCCCTACAAGAGTTCCTGAACGAAGCACTAAACATGGAAAGGAACAACCAGTACCAGCCACTGCAAAAACATGCTAAAATGTAAAGACCATCTATTCTAGGAATAAACTGCATCAACTAACGAGCAAAATAACCAGCTAACATCATCATGACAGAATCAAATTCACACATAACAATATTAACCTTAAATGTAAATAGGCTAAATGCTCCAATTAAAAGACACAGACTGGCAAATTGGATAAAGAATCGAGACCCACCAGTGTGCTGTATTCAGGAGACCCATCAGTGTGCTGTATTCAGGATAAAGCTTTCTTTTTAAAGGAGCCAAAAGAGCCTTCTAAAATCCAGTCTTAATCTTTGGAGGAAAAAATTTCAAAAACACATGCAAAAATAAACCCAGTACCTTTTAAATCTAATTTAAAGAGATTTCTGAACAACTCAGTTGCTTTCTTCAATCTTCAGAGGTAAAAGGTAAAACCCCTTGGGAAAGACATTGGCATTTCTAAACTTTGAAGCATCATCCAACCCAAAGAAGGAAAAAAGTCATCATGCTAAGGGCATAGAACTGAAGTCAGGATTTCAATAACACGTTAGTAACCGTGGAGCCCACCACAGCTTTACATTTTTTTTTTTTTTATTAGAACTAAGGCTGGGGTATTTAATATTCATAAACCAATTTATAGATAGAAATGTTTTTGGCTCTTCAGTTTTTCAGCTAAAGGGGATCCATTTCCATCTTTTACATAAGACAATATATTTGAAGGAGAGATGTTTCAGGGAGTATTTAATTGTATCCTTTTATTAAAAGGGAGAATAATATTTTCTCTCAGGAGACAAATTTCATGTGAAGTTTTAATTGCTGAGACTCACAGCACCCAATCAGACCGGTTTTATTTTTGTTTTTTGCATTACAAGGGCAGTGAGGAGATGACTTAAAGAAGCAAAATCAAAAAGGTCACAGAAAGAATGAAGAAGAGGAATTAGGATTCACTGTCCTCACAAAATGAGCACTAAGACTTAATCTGCAAAATCCTACAAACCCAGACAATGTATGACAAAGGAAATTCTAAAGACATCCATGATACTATTAGAATTTTACATAATACAACATTTGGTTATATTACTATCACATTTTCATTAAAAATAATTACTCAAAGCCTGTTAAAGTGAGTGGTATCCAGATGAAAGGATTTTATTTGGAAATTTTAAGATTTTGGAAATGCTTTTAATGGAGTTGAAGAAATGTCTGTTTTTTAGTCATTATCAACATTGTGAGGTTCTAGGCAATAAAGCAATGGGAATCTGGAAATATACCATTTAGTCTTCAAAGGGACAGGAAAAGAGCAGGACTGAAAACAGAGACTCCATTGTAAATCAGCTCTCTCTTTTCTAAAAATGCTCCCCTGATTCATAAAAAAGCAATCTGTAACATTTAAACGTATTTTCTCACTTAATAACAGTAATGACCTTCTGGGTCACACATTTCCTCCTAGTTAACGAACAGTTAGCTGAAAGGCTGGGTAACAAAGACCTGCAACCTCGTCACTAACTGCCAATTAACGTACACTTTATCAGTCAGTGCTATTTAAATAGAACAAGACATATGCCAAGCTATCCATAGAGGGCCGGACACCAAAATCATATCATTAAAAACACACTTCCATCAAAGCAAAGCTCTCGGGACATTTGTGCTATCACAGCAGTCATTTTTCTGAAAGATAGGCAGTGGCAATGTAACCCCTTTGTTCCAATGTTCAACAGAGGGACCTTACCTGAGAAGATAAATGTCCTTATCTCCTTGGTCTATGAGAAAGTGAACACTGGACTCCACACAGAGATTTAAGGGGGACACTTCAAGGAGTTTCTGCTGAATCCAGGTGCTATTCTACACAAGGCCAAAATCCATATCTCTGGGTCAAGGTAGACCACTTACTAGTGTGTCATAATGTAGGGGTGAACAAAACTCAGAAAAATTCAAATTCAGATAATTCTACCCTATCAGTTTCTCCTTCCAGGTTTAACTGAATTCAACTTATTTCTTTTCTTCATGTTGTCAACTCATATAAGTTAGATCTGACAGCTTCTTAGCACTCCTAGGTAACATTTCGGAGACTGTGGTTTTTGGACAATCACTGATTTAAGATTTTACATCTATCATGCAAGAGAGGATGAAAATCATATACCAAATTTGTGTCATTTATTTGTTTAATGCATCTGAAGATTTAAATGCATGCTAGATAAATATAACAAATACCATCCATCAACCATACACTAGTCCCATCCAATGGGTGAAATTGATCTAAAAATATTCAAGGGACTATAATAACCATACTTTTCATTTGCATGGATGTTTCATTCTCAGAATACTCTTTATATATAACACAGAGTCTCACCATGATTCATCCAAGGTCAGACTCTTAGTTGTGACAAAGACAGAACCAAGCTCAGGTCCCTTGACCTCTCTTGGTTTGCATCTACCATTTTACTCTATGACACTATAGGGGAAAAGTAATAGACTTCTGGTTAATGGACATAAATCTGGCTCATGCATACCACAGAGGACAGAGAAAGGTATTTCACTTCTTCTAAATATTAGTCAACCTATAATGAAAGCTTCCAGAAGCTTTTTAGGTGACTTGTGTAAAATGCATCCTTCAAGGAAATAAAAACACACTTAATACTTCGAGCATTAGTGCAGTGTGCTTTCAAGGAACAGAGGAATTTTCAAGCTGTGGAAAGAGTCCAAAGTTTGTCAGCTACTAGTTGTTACGAATGAGGCAGTCTTGCTCTTCAGCAGTGAATATATCCTGCAAAACTCTTCACCTACATTGAGACAGTTAAAAGAGAAATTGTACTGCTTCAAAGCATTTGAGGCAGCATAGAATGAATCTCCGTAGAACAGCCTTTTCTTTACCACCTCTCCATCCACAGAATAGACAAGTACATACATTTTGATAAGTAGCCCCAGTAAAACAATAAGAATAATCTTGGACCTTTGCTATCAGCAATACAAGCACTTGACTATTAGCTTTGGTGGTGGCAGGAGTTGGTGGGGATTAGATTTGTATGGAAAGCTGCTTCCACAACAGTAGGTTCGATTCGTATCCTGAGTCACACAAAATGCTAATGGTGTCAGACCTTACTGAACTTCACCGTGTCTCTGCTCCAGACTGAAAAAGAAAACCGGATCAAGTTCTTTCTCATATCCTCAGAATGTGTTAAGATAGTAGCTCAAAGAGCTACTTCTCTGGGCCTGAGGCACAGAGAAGAAATGAGAACATGATGCGAATCCTGTTTACCTATATGCTTTCATGAAGTCTGAGCAAGGGAGTGAATGCTGAAATTAGTTGCTATTTGTTGGTGAAAGCTGTCAGCTTGATATGTTTCTTTCTTGACTTATTGTAGTCCTCAGCATATCACATAAATTACCATGCATTTTGACATTACTCTTTTCCCATATCATACTACCACTAATTTCTCTACCTCATACCTATTCTTCACAAAATATATTCTTCTTTTCTTAGTTACAGATCAGCTATTTAAACTGGATCAACCAAACTGTAGTATATAGTTTGGCTAGTGATCAGGAATTAAATAGATAAGCAGAAAGACTGAATATTAAGAACCAGGAAAAATAACTCTTCAGCATCTCACAAGACAAAACTATATTAATTCCTAAAATAATGGGGTTAATTTATAAAACAAAGTAGACCTTTATGTAGTTTTAAGGGTTTAGTTAATTTAAAAAAATTTACCTTCTGAGCCAGAAGGTTCAATGCACTTGGATTTAAAGAAAGAGATACATCTTACATGTAAGTCAAGATAATGTCTGAGATTTGCTAAAATAAATATTTTTTCCACAGAGTTTTTTGAAATGGTAGATGACAAAAACACAGTTCAGTTTTCTATATTTCCTTATTTTTTTGGCAGTGAAATGACTCTTAGACATGCAAGATCCTGATTTGAAGTCTAGTAACTACAATGGTAGTTGAATGACAGTTTTCAAAGATAGAAAACTCACAGTGATATATGCTACAATTATCTGCATCAGCAACATCTTAACAAAATGTTTTCTGTTGATTAGAGAATTTATTTTCTGGAACTTTTCATCTTTTAAGTATTCTAAATTGATATTATATTGAACCCATCTCAATATTCAAGGTAAAATTTTTTTTTCTTTTTTTTTGAGACGGAGTCTCGCTCTGTTGCCCAGGCTGAAGTGCAGTGGCACCATCTTGGCTCACTGCAAGCTCTGACTCCTGGGTTCACGCCATTCTCCTGCCTCAGCATCCCAAGTAGCTGGGACTACAGGCGCCCGCCACCGCGCCTGGCTAATTCTTTTTTTATTTTTATTTTTAGTAGAGATGGAGTTTCACCATGCTAGCCATGATGGTCTTGATCTCCTGACCTTGTGATCTGCCCGCCTTGGACTCCCAAAGTGCTGGGATTACAGGCATGAGCCACCGCACCTGGCGGGTAAAGATTTTATAGTAAATAATAAAGACATATAAATTTGAAGCTGGTATATAAGCTAAGAGGCGTAGAGCTTGAGTATCTATCTCAAAATGAATAACAAGGACACAACAAACAAATAATTACCTCCCCAAAAAAGTGTCTGTGAATTTCCCCCCCACCCAAAGGTTAGAGGTACTTGTGGAACATTAGGGATGTATTTTTGTTCTTTAGAAGTGAATGGGGGAGTAGAATTGTGGATCCTCTTATGAAAATGTTAAAAGGGGCCGGGCGCGGTGGCTCAAGCCTGTAATCCCAGCACTTTGGGAGGCCGAGACGGGCGGATCACAAGGTCAGGAGATCGAGACCGTCCTGGCTAACCTGGTGAAACCCCGTCTCTACTAAAAAAAAAAAAAAAAGAAAAAAGAAAACTAGCCGGGCGAGGTGGCGGGCGCTTGTAGTCCCAGCTACTCGGGAGGCTGAGGCAGGAGAATGGCGTAAACCAGGGAGGTAGAGCTTGCAGTGAGCTGAGATCCGGCCACTGCACTCCAGCCTGGGCGACAGAGCGAGACTCCGTCTCAAAAAAAAAAAAAAAGAAAATGTTAAAAGGAAAGATAACATTTAAATTACAGGGCAGGCTGGGCATGGTTGCTCACACATGTAATCCCAGCACTTTGGGAGGCTGAGGCAGGAGAATTGCTTGAGCCCAGGAGGCAGAGGTTGCAGTAAGCTGAGATTGTGCCACTGCACTCCAGACTAGGCAACAGAGCAAGACTCCATCTCAAAAAATAAAATAAAATTACAGAGGAGCCTCAACTGACCCAATGAATGCACATTGAACATGGTGTTGCCTTATTAAGAAATGAGTTGATGGGATGGGGGGGTGGGTGGGTAGAGAAAGTCCCCAGGGAGCTAGTGACATAGGTCTAAGAAGTACTCAGTATCCTTAGAGAAAAGTTTTTTGATCATGTGCTACAGTGGTGGAGGATGTGGCTGCAGAGATTAGGCAGTTTTAAACAAAACCCCCAAAGTCCAGATAAAAGAACCTGAGACTTCCAAAGATCTGGAGACAAGGTAAAGACTACACAGAAATAAGGATGAATTTATTTAAAGCAACCTCAGTAACAAATCAATAGCAACTGATTGCCGTTAATTCAGCATTTACTATGTGCCAAGCACTGTGCTAAGTAATTTGTGCACTCTATTCCATTTAATCCTGCCAACAGACTTAGCAAATATGTCACCATTTCTATTTTGCAGAAGAGACTGAGGTTCAGAGAGCTTGGTTACACAAAGGCAATGAGTGGCAAAGCTACAATTTTGACCGAAATCTGTCAGATTCCAAAGTCTTCCTCTTAACCACTATGTTATATGAGAGGTAAAAGAAGCCCAAGAAGTGCCTAAAAGACGCTTTAAACCCTGAACAAATCTAAAAGTAACTTGAGCCTTTCGAGGCTCATTTCTAAAGTAATATCACTAAGTAAAAATGTGTAAGAAATTGAATCCGTTTTTTAAACTACACAACCTGAAAATCTGTGTAGACTGAGCAGTCCTGGGAGTCAAAAGTGCCATATTTTAAGCCTCCTCCCCTACCCTTATTTTAAAAAGGGGCTATATAGGAGGTTTAGAGGCTAAAAAAAAAACAAAACAAAAACAAAAAAACAAAAAAAAAGCAAAATGCCATTCCATTACTCAATGTGAATAAAATAAGCTGAAGTTAAAACATTTTCCAGGTTTACCTAGTTTATTCCCCGATAGTCTGCTGCCGGGTAGTCGGGCCTCAAGCCAACGTCATGTTCCGTGCTGCTCATCTTCTTCCTCTTTTTTTTTTTTTTTAGAGACAGAGTCTCACTCTATTGCCCAGGCTGGAGTGCAGTGGCACAATCTCAGCTCACTGCAACCTCCACCTCCTGGTTTCAAGTGATTCTCCTGCCTCAGCCTCCTGAGTAGCTGGGATTACTGGCGTGCACCACCATGCCTGGCTAATTTTTTGTATTTTTAGTAGAGACAGGGTTTCACCATGCTGGCCAGGCTGGTCTCGAACTCCAGACCTTGTGATCACCCACCTTGGCCTCCCAAAGTGCTGGGATTAACAGGCATGAGCCACCGTGCCCGACCCATGCTGCCAATCTTATATCAATTCAGCCAAACTCATTGGACACACTGACTACAGGCACGTGCTTACTGGTTAAGGGGCATATGTGCCAAAATGAAGTGGGGCAGTCAGTAGAAAGGAGGTTTATAGAGAAGTTACAGTGTATAGAAAAGCCTAGATCTGGGATACGGTAGTTTTTGAGAGAAGTTCTCTCTTTTTTTTTTTTTTTTTTTTTTCCGTAAAATCTTGAGGTAGCTATAGTAAATAGTTAAACCACAAGTTTCCTGGGAGGAGAGATGTGCTTCTGAATTCTATCGACCTTGGTGTGGAGCCTGTTAAAGTTTTGTATTTTATATTGTCAATAAAATAAATATATTAAAATAATTTATATATCTCAACATTTGCTATACTAACGGAGTAGACACTCCACCCAGAAAATTCTTATTTTACTGGCTTTGGACCAGACAAGCTATTTTGCTTGGTGAAAAACATTGAATTTTCCAGTGTTTGTAAGTAAATAAATAACCTTCAAAATAAGAAATAGATAAAAAAGTTCACATCCATCCATCCATCTCTTCATCACTCTAAAAAGTACTTTTTGCCTCGTGATATACTTCTCCACTTCATCTTCTATATTACTTTAGGTTTACATGCCAGGTATTACTTTCAGCAAAGAAATCTTTTTTTTTAGAAAAATTCCAATACTTTGTTCAATTTCTTGCACTACAGTTTGAAACATATTTTCAGTCTCCCGTGGAACCTGCTCCTCAACTCAGATGGATTTTAGCTTTGCCTAAATCTCTCCCTATCCCAGGCTCCTTTTGTATTATGATTTGGAGCAAACCTTTTTAGAAAGACACTGTATCTAGAGATGTTGTAAAGACAACTCAAATTCAAAGCAGAAACAGAAACTGCCTTACAGTACATGTGCTTTTTCTATTTTGTACTTTAAAGAAGGAGACAAAATAGTTTGTATCTTTTATCTGGTTAAAGCTCATAAGAGGCTAATAAAAATTAGGATAAAGAACTAGCCATACTATTACTTATTATAGCCCCTGCCACAAGAGTCCATATACCACGTCTCCAAAGATTACTCTCTAGTCTCCTGCTTACATTGCCTTCCTGACAAGAACAACTTGGTAGGTGGAGGTGTGGGAAGGGAAAGAGAGGGAGAAGGAGCCAGAAAGCAAGAGAACAAAAATGTAATTGCCTGCCTATCAGCCCGACTATCATAATTACTTTCAGACTCTGACATGGGTTGAATCAGATGAACAACAAACCAAATCAATTTTTGCAGTTGGCGATCAGTGCATTCTTGGCTTATAAATTAAAATGTCACTGCTGGAGAACAAAATGATGCCACTCCTGGGCTCTCCAGTACATTGGGGAAAAAAAGACAAGCTCCTTCTTTTGTGCCCTTCATGCTTTTCCTGCTCTGTCCCTTTTAGCCTCTAGCCACATTCTTTGTCTTCTCAGTTACCTAACAGTGTGGTCCCAGCGTCTATGTCAATGCAGAGGGTCCTTGGCACTGCATAGTTCTATAGAGAGCTCAGTCCTCTACATCAGAGAAGTGCATTAACTATGGGGTAATACAGAACAGCACACACTGACAACCTCCAATATATAATTTCCAGGAGGTAAAGGATGAGATAACCATGCCCACGGGGGAGGGAACCTGAAGGAATGGAAGAAGAAATCCTGATTTTGGAGAGTTTTGTTATTTGATCACAGAGCCTTGTGGCCTCATTTAGGTAAATGGAGCAAGGGTCACAAGTCATATTGGCCCACTGGAATCTTTACAACCTCAATTTGGTCAACATTTATTGAGAGCCCAGCCCTTGCCAGATACTATCTGCAGTAATGTAGGTACAAACCAACAATTCTACAGTCAAGGATTTCATAGTCTAGGAGGAAGAGAGAAACCAAATATAACTACAAAATGATGGACAAATGCTATTAGAGCAGAATAAATAAATCACCATAGTAACAGTGGAGAGAAGTAATTAACTCAGAGAAAGCTGTAATGGAAATGTGGCATTTTGATCTGGTCCTTGAAGGACGATGCCAACCTTTGTCTGCCATACTCCCACCCCATATTTCCAGCAATTTTGCTTATTTGTCCACTGACATTCATCTCATCACTCATTCATTCATTCATCCCTTGTCTATTTATGAAGCACCTGCTTTGTGTTAGGCTCCATGCTAGGACGTGGGGCTACAATGATGCCATAGCACAACCAGTTCTAGGACAAGTTATGTGAGGGTATTGTCTGATCCTTACCAACTATCAAGTAGAGTCTGGAAATAATTTAATCTGTGCCTATGATAGATCTAGAACCAAGATACCCAAAATCAGACAGAATCTTCAGACGTAGCCTTTCTACTTCAGCTCATAACGTGAGAAACTTCTACAGAGTTGGCCAGAATGTCTGCTTAGTCTCTCAGTACTTGCTCCTCATTTATAGCCTCCCGTCCCTCTGCTCCCCTATTCTGACCTAGGGTAGTAAAATGAGCATCTAGAACTCTATTTCTGAAGTCCAGCAGATTGTAACCTTGGCTTACTCAATGAATTCCTACTGGATTCTGCTTCTGTTTTTTTTGTTTTTTGTTTTTTGGTTTTTTTCAGTTAGAGCCCAGTCCTTTAGAGTCCAGGCACCTGATTTCAGTTTTATCCATCTTATGCTGAATATCTTTCCCTATGAATAATTTAAGCTTTCTCTGGCACTAAGAATCACCCCCCACCCCACCTACAATCCATATCCTACTACCCTAACTTGAAATTAGATGACTACAAATAATAATGCCTATCTGAATTGATTCTGGGTTTAGTGTATATGTAGAGGTTTTCCAGGATACCTAGAGTTATCCCCAGAGTCAGAACCTCATTCAACTCTAGCATGAGTACCAAAATATATAAACATTAATCTCACTGTTTTTATGTAACAAATATCTTCTGGTGATACTTAATACAAAACAGTACTATGCACATTTGTATATAAAAACCAGCTAAATGTAGCTGGTTGTGACATTAATAGATCATAGAATTATGGTATGGTATAAATATATATCATAGTACCACCCCAGATCAGTACTATCTTGCTCTTTTATCTATTTCTTCTTTACTAGTAAATCCAGGAGTAGAGAAGTAAAGGGTTTACGTCACCACTCCATTTAACAATTTCAGTGGTGGGAAAAGGAAACTAACTTGTTATACACACACACACACACACACACACAATATATATATATACATATATATATATGTATATATGTATCATACTTAATCCATTTCCTGTCCCTTTCAATAGTATGACACAATCTGTCCCTTCCAGAATTTCACTAATTGCTTATCTCACCTATCTGCCCCATGTGTCATATAAAAACAGAGAGAGCAAAGATTATCTAGTAAAAGTTCAGCATCAATCAGCTACTTAGCACTGCCTGAATGCAGTTGATAAACAGAAAATAATATCTAGAATATGCATGGCACTATTTTTTCCATAAAAAATAATCTTTTGGGCAGATATTTCTACCAGATAGCAAGGCATATGTGAAGGCCAGTCCATGGAGAGACTGAATAGGATTTTTCAGAGTCTGGTAATGAATGCGAAGGCAGTTTAATGGTCTGACAGTGGGTTTCTGAATATAATCCAATGTCCCAAGTCCTAGAACTAGTTTATTCATTGTTCTTCCCTCTTTTGTTCCTGGAGATCTTCTCAGACTCATAGGGAAATCTCAATGCATGAAAACACAAAGCTGTAAAGTACTTATTATATAGAAATGAGAGGGAAGTAAATTGCTTTTGGGTAAGCAAGGTCACCATAAGCCTGGCAGAGTGCTGGATGACATTATCATTGACTTACTCTTTCTATTTCAGTTTTCAAGGGATGTTTCAGGTACAGGAAATGCTGAGCAAATATTGCATTGTCACTTCAGATCATAAACATCCACCTATGGGATTACAGACACTCAGCAAACCCCAGTCTATTGGGGAAAAGATCACAGTGATCAACACATAAACCAAACAATGAATCTTTTCGGTTAGCATTTTACAATTTTCCTCTACTTGAAAGACTTTCATCATAAATTACATAAAGTTATTCTGGGGTTTCTCTTTCCCTGATCCTCTAGAACACATTCCTGCCAGTAAAGAGTCTACTATGGTTCTTTTGTATCTACAGACCCAATTGTCCTCAGTTAAGAGTGGGACACATATGAAGTATTCATTAATTGGTTTATTCATTTATACTTTCAACAAATATTTATTGAGCAACTACTATATGTTAGGTCTGTAACCTACCAGTCAGCAAAGATAGAGGTTAAGAGAATAGATTCCAGATCCAGTCTGCCTGAGTTCTAATTCTAACTTCATCACCTATTAGCTGTGTAACCTTGGGTGACTTACTTTTTTATTTCTCAGTGTTATCTGTTTAATAGGGACTGTTATGGGAATTAAGTGAGTTAATACATATAATGTGTTTAGAACACTATAGGACATATGGTAAGTACCGCAACTGATGCTGGCTCATTTAATAATGATGGTATAGATGATGATGTCACTTATTAGGAAGAAAGGAACATTCATCAATTAATTACACAAATGTATCACTGACAATTTAAAGTGCTGTACAAGAGAAGCGCATGAGGTTATGAGAGCATATAAGTGAAAATTTTGACATGGTCAGGGAACTCAGGGAAGATTTCTCTGAGTAAAAAAAAAAAAAAAAACCTGAGAGCTGAGAAATAAGAATAGTAATAGGCAAGAGTGGCAGGAAGAAAAGAGGATTTCATATAAACAGCACATGCCAAAGCCCTTTGTTGGAAGGCAGCAACATTTCCCATTAGCGAAATTAAAGTAAGGTCTGTAATATCGAAGCCCAGAGAATGGGCCCAGTAGGGCTGGGAGGAAGAAGGCAGACCTAGTGACGAATAAGATTACAGAGGCAGGAGACAGATTGTACTGAACCTTGTAGGCCATATTAAGGATTTTGTCTTCTCTAAGAGCGATGGGAAGCCATTGTAGTAATTTTTACACATGAGAACAAGAATTTGCATTAAAGTTCTGGCTCAAAGCTCATCAGAAAATAAACCAAAAAACAAGTCAGCAAGTAGTGTGATAAGCGCCATGGTGATCCAGGGTTCTCTGCAATCTACCACTTCCTGGTATGCTATTCAGTCTTATTTCTTGTTACTCCTCAGCTTGCAAACTCACTTCCAGCAAAGCCAGACTACTTGCAATTCCAAATGCACCATGTAGGTTCACCACTGTATTCTATACATGTAGCAACCTCTGCCAGCAATGCCCTTCTTCTTCCTGCCTTCCTGTTAACCCCTACTGGTCCCTTGTAGCTTGATTTTAAGATGAGCCAATAACATGGTAAAATACTCAAGAAATGTTTGACGCCAGCACAAATGAATTCATGTATATTCTAACACAAAGGTTTTAGACAGGCTCAGCTTTGCCAGGGCTAAGAAGATCTTTGTGAGATTACACATTCAAAACTATCAGTAAGGAAGCCAGCAAGCAGCTTCAACTTTTTAAATTGAACCCAATTCCCCAGAATGCAGTGATGACAAGGCTCCCTGGCCAGTGGTCATATGTAGCAGATTCAATGTGATTTCTCTTTATGTGAGAAGACTTGGCCCTTGCCACCATCTGATCATGGAAATTCAGCTCAGGAGCAAGCTTTTCGGAAAAAAAAATAAGTATTTTTAGGGGTGTCAGATAACTCACTGATACATAAGATGCGGACAACCTTCGCCATGAATAATTAGCCACATGACATGAAGTCATATTCAGCCACTAGACAGTGGCAGCCACTACCCTCAGAGCAAAACCCATTCCTAGAGGCTGAGAGGCAAATCATATCAAATAATGGCATGAAGTGGACACCACATGAAACATTTTATCTAAACAAAATAATTAGATAAGCACACAGAGAAGTTATATTAAAATATTTGAATGAAACATTAGAAACAAGTCAAGTATTCAACAATAGGGGACTGGTTAAATGAGAATAATCAAAGAACATGTTCCTGGATACAGGTATGCATTTATATGTTAAAAAATTGATTAGTTTTATATATGATGTTTAAAACCCATTTTTTTCTACTTCATACTGGAAACATCTTTACATGTCAATGCACATGTGTGCAGTTATTGTTGAAAGCAAACTGTATGAACATATAAGAACTGTTTTTTTTTTAATACTTGAAGTTTACAAAACTTTTTGAAAGAAAAAAGAATGTAAAAAGTAGTATAAGATTCCTTCTACTTCCTTACTGGTCATGTTAAACATATGGTCTCACACTGCCAGAGAAGGTGAGTTCCCAGACAGAATAACCGTGCACAGGGCTCTCATGTTTCATAAGCAGAGATTCATCCATATGGTCAATATTGAATGAGTACCATTTATTTATGTGGCACTATGTGATTTGCTAAAGATATTATAGTGAATGAGAGATAGGGTGATGGGGAAAGTAGCAAATAAGTGAGCAATCTATTATAATAGAGCACAGTGAAGGCATTACTGGGCACATATCCACTGTATCTGTCCCCTACCAGTGTCACAGAAGTTCCCATAAATGAGATATTACCACACAGCAAAGGGTTATTGCAAGAGCCCATGAGCCAAACACATGTAAAAGGTGCACTGTTGCACGTGGAATACAGTAAATGTTCAGTGAAGAGTAGAAAACAAAAAGAAAAATTGTTTTGTTGAAAGAGAATTGGAAGAATGTCTGAAGGTACTGTGAATCTAATTTTTGCATAAAGGCAGAGTTTGTAATATTTGGATAGGCTAAAAGTCAATTGCTTCAGGGCATTTCTACTTATTATACTCACCCATTGGTCTTTTTTCCTTCCTCCTACTGTATAAATCAGCAACACTATCTGATAGCTGAACTTCTTATTCAGCTAGAACTAATCTTGTATTTTATGCAAGTCTGCCTAAATGTCAGCAGGGCAAATCGTGGAAGTTCCATTCAATTTGACAAATAATAAAATGGAAACACTAAGAAGAATTAGATAAGACCATTTGTCTGAAATGACTTGTAGTTGTGTGGTGTATATGAACGTGCATGCATGTCTATGTAAGTGTTGAAAGAAGATGTAGAAGAGGGTGAGACAAATTTAGAGCAGATTTAATCGTTTAAAAATCAGAATATTAGTACCACAAAGGAGAACAAAATAGTATAAGGGTTCAGATCACAGCATTCCAAAAATGTCAAAGAAAACAGTTTTCCAGACTTGAAAGGAATTAGCAGATACACTAGGGTAAACACTGCCTTGAGAACAGGTCTATATAGGTGAACGGTTTTGCATGTTTTCTATCTCATTTTTTTTGACCTAGATAAAGTCACATAGCTAATTAGTACCCCCCAGAGCAGCCTGGCCATCAGCTTGCCATTCAGATTTCTCTGCATAACAGGAACATGGAAGTGTATAAGGAAATGCTCTATGACTGGCAGTTTCCTTGCTTAAAGTTCAGAAAAAAAATGAAAGAATAGAGTCTAGAAGAAAAGAAAGAAAACAGCATGGTTTATTAGGTGACCTTAAATGTAGCTGCAGTGAATTCCCTCCCTAGACATGGCCCCCATGCTAGAGCACTGACTAAAGGCATCCAACAAGATAAAACAGCGTAACAGCTCCCTCATTCTCTTGGTTCTCCACTCCTTATCAGCTGAGCTAATATTTACAATGCAATTATTGCTCTGAATGATTAAACATTCTTCCCCTTTCATATAGCTGATTTTCTTTTCAAAGGCTGAGTCACTCTTTGGGGAAAATCTTTTTCTCGGTGGATTCCCCTTCCCCTCCCTCAGCTTTGCTTGGATGAAAACAAAGATTATAAACACGGCTGCAATTGGTACTAAAGAAATAAAGTTGAAATGAGGGCAGATGTTCCCTGTTCAACAGTGTTTTGAGGACTGAGGACAAGATCATAACACCCCCCCTCCACCAAAAGAAAAAAAAAAAAAAACAGTAACCTAATAATTTACTTCCATAAGTAAAAAAGCAGGGTGAACTATTATTAAACAATGCCACATTTACAAAAGAGTTAGTTTTTACTTTAGAAATAACATAACCTCCCTATGTGTAGCTAAATGTTATTTCTTCATTTTCAGAGAAAGCACGATAAAAGTTAAATAAATTGTTTAAAGCAAATGAAGCCTTTACATGGAAATGAGGATTCAAAATTTACTTCCTCCTAGCTGCCACTGCTATGGTCTGAATGTTTGTGCCCCACCCCACCACCCAAATTTATATATTGAGAGCTAATCACCAATGTAATGGTGTCAGGAGGTGGAGTTTTTGGGAAGTGATTAGGTCATGATGGCACAACCCCTCATAAGTGGGATTAATTCTCTTGAAAATGTGGTTCCAGAGAGACCCCTTGTCCTTTCCATCATGTAAGGACATAACTGGAAGGCGCCATCTATGAACCAGGAAGCAAGCTCTCACCAGACATCAAATCTGCCAGGGTCTTGATCTCAGACTTCCCAGCCTACAGATCCGTGACAAATATATTTCTGTTGTTTATAATGTACCTAACTTCGTGGCATTTTGTTATAGCACTCTAAATAGACTAAGATAGCTATCTGCCTTTGAAACTCACTGTCATCGTGAATGGCATTAGTCAGTTTTATGCAACCTGTCTTTAAAAACAATTGACCCAGCAATCCCATTACTGGGTATATACCCAAAGGATTATAAATCATTCTGCTATAAAGACACATGCACACATATGTATAAATCATTCTACTATAAAGACACATGCACACGTACGTCTATTGCAGCTCTATTCACAACAGCAAAGACTTGGAACCAACCCAAATGCACATCAATTATAGACTGGATAAAGAAAATGTGGCACGTATACACCAAGGAATACTATGCAGCCATAATAAAAGGATGAGTTAATGTCCTTTGCAGGGACATAGATGAAGCAGGAAACCATCATTCTCAGTAAACTAACACAGGAACAGAAAACCGAACACCGCACGTTCTCACTCATAAGTGGGAGTTGAACAATGTGAACACAAGGACACAGGGAAGGGGGAATATCACACACCAGGGCCTGTCAGAGGGTGGCAGGCTAGGGGAGGGATAGCATTAGGAGAAATACCTAATGTAGATGACAAGTTGATGGGTGCAGCAAACCACCATGGCACATGTATACCTATATAACAAACTTGCATGTTCTCTACATGTACCCCAGGACTTAAAGTACAATTTTTAAAAAGAAGAAAAGGAAAAACAGATGTTCAGCTAACTCTCCATGAAAATGTTTGCATGATACTATCACTTTGCATCTCTCTCAAGTAATGGTGATAATGAGAAGATGAAAAATAGCCACTAGAACTTAGAGTTTTTCTTTGTGACAGGCTTTGCACTAAACCAATAACCATGGGTTGCCACATTTAATCCTCACAACAATTCTACAAGGCCAGTTCTATTATTAGATCTTCCTTTTACAAACAAGAAAATAAGACTTAGAGAAGCCAAACAAATTGATAAGAAAATAGATTTAATAAGTGATGGACATAGGAACTCAGTCTTGCTAACATCAAAGCATCAACATTTAACTCATTGGCAATTTTGCCTTTAAGAAAAGAAAAATCATTAAATTGAAAAAAAAAAAAAAAAAAGTGAAGCCAGGAAATTTCTGAAAGCTTTGGGTCATACCCACAGATTAGCCATTTTATAATACCTTTACATTTCAAGCAACCTTCTTTCTTCAGTTCAACATCTGCTTCGACACACTTTCTAACTACTTGAACATGCGAGTGCAGCATTTCATGAATTAGATTATGTGCAAAACTAATTCAATCACTTATTGGAAAGAGTTAATGCACTAATTTTCTTACAAGGAATATACTGCCACAACCTGGTTGATTTTGTAGTGCTAGTAATTTTTCTAATATTGTCTTATGAAGTCACCCAGACTGATTCCTCCGGAGTATGGTAGAAGTAAGAATTATAATATGCTGAGATACAGAACTCCTTAAAGGCAGTTTTGAAGCTTCCCCCTAACCTTGTTTCCAATTATAAAATCAGCATTCCCCTAGACATCTTACACAAATTAATTCAGGATGCCAATTCTTGACTTCGTGAATTTATAGTCACCCAAGAGTGACTGCTACAAGCAAATGCTTATTGAGTGCAGGGTCAGGAATAAGCTAAAGTTTCTCTCAAGTTTATGGCCTCAAAGGTACAAAAAAGTTTGATAGATAAGCGGTCCTCTTCCTTTTAGTTCTGGCCTTTACCCAGAACACATGAAAAGTTAAAGATTTTCCTTTTGTATATGAGCAGATTTAGCTTCTTAATACACATAATCAAAATATAAAATATTTGATTTAAAACTGGACACTATTGCTGAATTGAGAATACTTCTAGTGAGATCTATTACTGTTTTTTTTTTCTCTTCTTTTCTTTTTTTTTGGGCGGGGGGGACGGAGTCTCACTGAGTTGCCAGGCTGGAGTGTAGTGGCGCCATCTTGACTTACTGCATGCTCCGCCTCCTGGGTTCATGCCATTCTCCTGCCTCAGCCTCCCTAGTAGCTGAGACTACAGGCGCCTGCCACCACGCCTGGCTAATTTTTGTATTTTTAGTAGAGACTGAGTTCACTATGTTGGCCAGGATGAGATCCAGTTCTATAGAAGATAAGATTTAAAAGAAATCCACTCACTGTTGGTCAGACAGCCATGGTCTAAGGAGAAAGTTTTCAGAGTACAACAGATGTTTGGAAAAGATAGAATGCAGTTCTCTTCTCTATTGACCAAACAATTTGTGTCATATTTGAGGGAACAACATTCTTCACACCCAGCTATGATGAAGGATCATTGTGTTGAACTGAGCTTTAAGTTCACTGTTTCCTTATCAGATAATATAATACAGAAAACCAGAGGAAGAGGAGCCGTCCGATGACAAAATGCTTCCTAGTTACTCTTGACTCAAAAGCTAAAGTCAGCAACAGAAGACACATATTAAATATATAAAAATATATTAAATCTCTTTTTGCATTATCTGTCACTGTTCTATTACGTCTCCAGAGGGCAGGTTCTCTCTCAGCCATCTCAACTCCTCTGTCCCCTTCCTCATTATCACTTCACAAAGTATTAAAATGTGTTCTTTTTTCTGTATTGGATAGAGCTCATTTGTTATTCACATAATTATGGGGAAGGGTTATGAAGTGAATCCATCCTGAGGCCACCCTCAGTGACCATGGGCAGTGGGGTCAGGCACATATAAATCCAAGGCTATTGAGCTGAGGTGCTGCCTGGCAGCCGGTCAGAGTTTTGCAGGCATACCCACAGAAATCTTTGTGCCCTTCTAATTTGTGGTAGGTGCACTTTGTCAGGCTCGCGATAACCCAGAAAAGAACATGTGTAGATGGCCTCTATGAAGCTCTTTTGCTTGTTAGCAGCTGGTCAAAGTTAGCAGAAATGGGAGGACGCGAACTCAACCAGCAAAAGAGAACTGGGCGATTCCAGGTAAGGCTCACTCTTTGCATTTTAAAACAAATCTACTTTGTTTCAAGATTCCCCTTGCTGTTTGTGAAATATTTTTTTAGTCATGCACTGTTTGAATATTTTTTCTCCTTATTTTTCTCTTCCACTTTTTTCTTCTTGTCTTTGTAACTTCTTTCCTTTAAAGAGAATACCTCAGGCCAAACAGCTGTATTATTTCTCAGAGAGGCTTAAAAGAAAAATAAAAGGTTAAGTTATCCGAACTTATACTCTAGGCCATTGAATTAGAAATATGAATTATTATATTTTTAAATCTCTGGGAATATAACTGATATTTGTATTAGGAGGTTCTGGGTCCTTGTTTTGGTTTGTTACCACTCCATTTCTAGAGATAAATGTTCTCAGACTTTCTAACTATCACTGGGTCTTAATTAGCTCACGATGCTTCTTTCTAATGAGAAGTATTATGCCATGGTTGGGTATAACCCCACTTTATTTTTGCCCTATTAATAACTGTTTGTCTTTTTTACCTTGGACAAGTGTATTTTATGTGCTGATGTACTTAGTTGGAAATTTACACACATATATATACACACACACACATATATGCACACACATACATACATACATATATATTTATTTGAAAGCTGTAGGCAGAGGGTAATTTCCCAGTAGACCAACTACAGGAATCATCTTGCCTGAGTTCTAATATGCATCGTAGTCATGTAACACAGAATTCATTTTCCTGATCCTATTCTTATGTCAAATTCAGAAGCTAAAAATATTCATACAGACAGATCTTGTCTTCCCACATGACCCCATTAAAATGTCATATAAATATATTTTGATCTGACTTCTCATTGCCAGATAAACAGCACAGATTTCTTCCATGAAATGAATTTTTTATATGTGTTTCTTCCTAATCAAGACATTCTATTCCATCCTGAGAATAATCCATATTATTCTTATGATAACTTTATTACCAAGCTTGGGTTAAAACTTTATGTCAGGAATAGCAGATATTTGCTTTGAAGTAACAGTCTAAATTATTTCTGAAATTAAATACTAGAAATATGACTTCAAGTTTTTTCTTTGAATGTCACATAATAAAGCAATTGTCATTAGAAGTAGAAATAAGACTTCTAGGAGGAATTTGCTCTCCTTAATAAGACTGAAAGAAGATAGCTTTTTAAAATTGCTCTAAATAAAAGATTTTATAGAGGTGTATGTAAGGTATTTATTTATTTATTTATTCTGAATACTCCTAGGACAAATAATTGAAGAAAACAAGGTTTACATTTCATTGGGCTTTTTTTCCTTGTAAAAACAGCAGAGAGAGAATACTGTCAATAGTAAAAGACAGGTCTATCAAAGTGTGCACTGTCAGTAATAAAGAAGTATTCTTTGGCTATTTCTGGGTATCAGCAGTTGGTCTTCTTAAGCCTTAGCCACTTCTTATTAAAAAGTATATTTACTACCCGGTTGTAACAAGAAGTTCTGACTTGAAAAGAAAATTGCCCTCCTTAACTTCTTACTGTCGGGGAGAAGTGAAACTACTAGATGGTTTTACCACACCTCAAAACATTTGATCTTGCCACTATCTAAAAAACTCTTATTACACTGTATCACCAACTTTGTCTCCCACCCCCTGCAATGTCTTTTCCTCCGAGAGCAGATTTCTGTAATACTGAAAATGTTTAGTAGAGTAAGAGGATATTAAGGCAAAAAAAAAAAAATTAAAGATAATTTTGTCCAATTTCTCTCTTCCAAGGATGAGAAAGCTGAGTCTCTTGCAGTTTAAATGACTTCTCTGGGCAGTTTTAACTTGGCATCTCGTGGTAGAAAGCCAAACCTTGGGAGGTAAAAAGTGTTTGAATAATGCCTGGTCTGGTTGGACGAGAGTCCTGTTAAGGTTTCTTGCAATGCTGAGTGTGTATAATCCGTTTACTTTCTACTGAGTCACACTATCTCTGGTTCTCTTTGGATTTCTGACACCGTTGAACACGTCCTGCACCTAACTGGGCATTTGTTTGGAGATATAGTATCCGTGTGTATTTCACCCTTTTTTGTCCTTTAGGAATTTAATAGTTTAAATATTTGTCCCCTCCAGATCTCATGTTGAAATGTGATCCCCAATGTTGGAGGTAGGACCTAGTGGGAGGTGTTTGGTCATGGGGCAGATCCCTCATGAATGGCTTGGTGCCTTCCTCGAGGTAATGAGTGAATTCTTTTATTTTCATGAGATCTGATTGTTAAAAACAGCCTGAACCTCCTATCCTCTCTCTTGCTCTCTCTTTCTCTCCATGAGATCTCTACACACAGCTCTCCTTCCCCTTCTGCCATGAGTGAAAGCTTCCTAGGGCTTCACCAGAAGGAGATGCTGGTGCTATGCTTCTTGCACAGCCTGCAAAACTATGAGCCCCCATAAACCCTTTTTTTTTATACATTAGTCTCACATGTTTCTTTATAGCAACACAAAACAAAGGGAGCCGAAAATACATATAAAGGGAGTAAGAGGGAATTAGAAATCAACCTGTTGACCAAAAATGAAGACAATTTGTTAAACTTGCTCCATGAAGGTAATTCTATTTTGTTCCATAGTACTTAGTTTCCTGTAAAAAACAAAAGTAAACAAAAAAACTAGCAAATTCCCTTAAGGTCAGTTCACTACACGCTCTACTTTAATGGATAATGTATATTCAATGGAGGGAAATGAAAGTATATTTCTTATTGTCCAAAGGCTTAAAATAGCTTTGTAAGCTGACAACAGAAAAAAATTAATGTGGTTTGTTTTGCTTCCACCTGATATTCACCTTTTGATGATAGGATGGTCTTGCGCATGATAGGCCTCTCCGTGGGATACTAAAATTAGGAGTATCTTAAAAGTTGGGAGTGATTTAACAAACTGTTGAATTTTAATCCTTCATCTCACATAAGAAGAAACCAAGGCCCTGAAAGGTCAGGTCACAGGTCATACTACAGCTTAGTGGCAGATCTAGGCAGGAACTCAGGAGTCCTAACTTCAAGGGTAGCATTCTTCCCACTGCATCATGCTGTACCTACCTATTTTGAAACTAGATGGATGATACCAAACGCTTCACAGAATTTTAAAATTGCTGATACAAACATACACATATGCTCTGGATTAAAACAGGAGGAGAAAAAGAGCAGGGCTAATTAAAACTGTAGAGAGAATTTATAATCATTTCACCAGATATAATATCACCATTAATTTTGCTTGTTGTTCTCAATAATATCACAAAACCCATCAATGATTAGACAATGCCCCTGCTTCTGTTTGGACTTTTCTGCAAGACGGGACCATCATCAGGAAGATGATAACAGTATCAAAGTGGTCTTATTTCCCCCTAGTTGCTCTGACATCAATGCACCCATCAAGAGCAAACATGTGCATCTCTTTTGTGTCCTCATTTTACAACTACCATTATTTGCTTTCCATCTGAATACATTGTTGTCGCTAATCTGAGAGCAGCAGAGAGCTCCTGAAGAAAACTAATTTGCACACAGCTGCAATTAATCAGATGGCTTGGAGAGGTGTAGTGAACCCAAATGCCCTCTTGAAATGGGAGGCTTAAGTACCAATAGGACTTTGTGGGGACCAAGCTCACCTAGTTCTGAAGGTGAAGCTAGACCTCAGAGCATGAGGAATAATGACTAATTTGGCATTCCAATAAGGCCACAGCCTTCAGAGGGTATATTTCATGTGAACCCTTAGCCAAGGAATACAG
The DNA here is from genome assembly GCF_007565055.1 of Rhinopithecus roxellana. Classification (NCBI taxonomy): domain Eukaryota; kingdom Metazoa; phylum Chordata; class Mammalia; order Primates; family Cercopithecidae; genus Rhinopithecus; species Rhinopithecus roxellana. Next base: position 137,950,865 of record NC_044553.1, on the reverse strand, counting down.
CAGAGGCACAAAACATCTGCTCACCACTCACAAAAGCAAGGATTGTTGGAAAATATTCTGTTCTTTGTTTTCCTTCCCCTACTAGCTGAACTTTCAGGTTCCCAGCAGTAAAGCCAATTTTTATATTTAATTTCATTCTCAGATCACCTGGGTGAGTGCGCTTGCAGATTTCGGTTAGAGAGATGGATAACTCAAGCCCAAAATTCTCTAGGCAAAATATTCACTTATTGGGACCACTTTGACTGGATGCATTTTGAAATGGATAAGTTCACTGGTATTAGAAAGTTAGATTGGAAACTCTTTGTTATTGGCATTTTCTGCTTTGGCAGAGGCTGGAAAACAGCACTTTGGGGCAGAATATTAATATTTCGTTCTCTGGTTAAAATCGGTACATGCTGATGTGACAAAGAAAATCTATAAAAGGAGCACATTTTTCAAATATACATTTAATGGTAAAAAGACAAGTTAAGTTTCATATCCACATTCAATTGTTATTTATTTTATTCAGATGTTTCAACTGGCCACAGAAAGAAAGATCCTCTCTAAAAGCAAAATAATCACTCTTCAGAACTAGAAAAGAAAAGCTTCTCATAAATGACTCAAAGGCAAGATGACCCATTTCTCATTTATATGATGATATAAACCCAGAGTAGGAGAGGAAGAAGGAAAGTATATCTGAGTATGTTGGAGAATTAAATGCCAAAAATCAGATGCTTCTATATTTTGTGAGGAAATCATGGTTTACTATGATTTTCAGAAAAGTCATCAACGGTTCATTTAACTTGGCTCTGGGTACTTTGTTCCCTAGTATATGTTCTGGGCTCATGCCTGCCAGTTATGTTTTCAGATTGATGCAGAGGTATGATGATTTTCCAGGGGATATTAAAGTCCCTACAAGAGAATTACGAAAATAAAGATAGAGATAAGAGATTTTCCAGAGGTAGAAGCCAGAAAGTAAATGAAAATTACTTACTTTCCAATTATAAGTTTGGGGACTGACCATTATTTAAAGATAACTATACAAATTGGCACTGTGTTAAGTAAAGCTTAAATGTGAAAATCAGGATTTGCATAGGAGATAAGATAAAGTAAGGGGTGATTATTTGCTTAGAAAAAAGGTTTATAATAAAGTTCATTAAAATGGAAAGTTCTTCCTAATCCTTGAACAATGGCTTGATTTCCAAGAATTCAATTCCTATCTAACTATTCAGTAACCTGCCTAGCATAAAAAGCAAGATACACAGAGCCATATAGGTAAATGTAAATGATCCTGGCTAAGTGTGGCTGCAGTTTATCTATCTATGATCATAGAGACATTGCTGGAAGACAATAAGAATGGTAGAAAGTCTAAAAGAAAAAAATTAGAATGAGCTATAGAGAAAGATAGTAAACTACTTCTAGCAAAAAAAAAAATTCTTCAGTATTTTTTCTTCATAAAAAATGGAAGGGGGTATTTCCAGAGCAAGATAGAAATAAGAACCTTTTATTAGCCAGAAAACCAGAAAGCAAAGGACTTACACTGTAGAGGAATCTAGGTTATGTTCTAAGAAAAAAACTAATATACATATGTAGATACAGACAGACGTAGAGCAAGAATGATATTAATATAAACCATAGATTCAAAAAACAAAAATATAAATAATACAACAAAATATACAAATTTTAAAACATATTTTTACATGTATTTATAAACTGATATTTTATTCAAATGTTTCAACTGGCTCCAGGAAGAAAGATCCATTCTGATGTGTTCTGGCTCTGTGTCACCACCCATATCTCATCTTGAATTATAATCTGAATTGTAATCCCTGTGTATTGTGGGAGGGACCTCTCAGGAGGTGACTGGATCATGGAATGATTCCCTCATGCTGTTCTTGTGGTACTGAGTGAGTTCTCACAAGATCTGATGGTTTTATAAGGGGCTCTTCCCCCTTCACTCTGCTCTTCCCTTCTTGAAGCTGCCACGTGAAGAAGGTCTTTGCCCTACCTTCATCTTCTGCCATAATTCTAAGTTGCCTGAGGCCTCCCTAACCATGCAGAACTGTGAGTCAATTATGCCTTTTTCCTTTATAAACTACCCAGTCTCAGGCACATCTTTATAGAAGTGTGAGAATGGTTTAAAACACTCTCTAAAAGCAAAATAATCACTCTTCAGAGGTAGAAAAAAACTTTTTGTAAGTGACTCAAAGTCAAGATGACCAATTTCTCATTTATATGATATAAACCTACACACATCCTCTCATGTACTTTAAATCATCTCTAGATTAGTTATAATATGTGAAACAATGTAAATTCTGTGTAAATGCCTATTATACTGTGTTTTAAAATTTGTATTATTGTTGTTGTTATTTTGTTTGTTTGCTTTGCTTTTTGAATCCATGGTGGGTTGAATCTGTGGATGGGGAACCTGTGAATATATATACAGAGGACTGTATGTATAAAATCTCACATTGTGTTAGGCATATGAGAATGACACGTGGGCAGGCTTAGGCAACTCAATTAGACATTTCATGGTAAAAGGTAAGGTTCAATTCAGAGAGCATACCATCAGACCCATAGTAAGCACAGTCTATTTTCATACCTTTCTCTAGAAGCAAGAGATTTGCTGTCCTATCTAAGGTTCTCTCTGGTCACCCTGACATTTTACTTTTTGAGGGGTTTTAATTATCAGAAACAGAAGTAGAAAATAATATCAATGACAAAGTCAAAGATGGCTAATGAAGAAGAGTCCTTGCAACTCCACACAAGTACTTTCGGACCCTGACTTTGCAGAATGAGAGATGTATGACTCGATCAATAAGACGAGATGGCATGAAATACTATAACCTGCCATGATGGGGTAGGGAGGCTGTTTCTTAATGGGTAGGAAAATCAGGACCACCAAGTTCTACTCTCAGGTCTCATGTTCACTTAGCTTTTGTGACCTTCATTAAACAGATTTGATTACAGACAAATTTGCAAAGTATGCCATAGAATACAGAATCATAAAGACAACTTGCTGAAAGTCTAAACTCACAAATGGGACAAGGGCAAAAAGAGATTCAGATCTAAAGGCACCAGCGGCACAGGCTACTTCCATAACAGAGTCTACATTGGTAAGAATGCAAGTACAAGGACGTAGCCAAGTATATAATTACTTAAAAAAATGCTAACCAGTAAAAACTTAATGTGCCCTTGTTTACATTTCAGGTGTAGGATAAAAAAAAAAAAAGGAAATAAATTGTCTTATTACTTCTCCCTGGTTTGTCACTCAGACTTACCACAATGCAGGCTTTCCTCCAACTAGGCCAAGTCCCTACTCTTACTCTCCAACCAACCCTAAGTACTAATCAGAAATAGAAGAATAGAAGCATCTGAGCTGGTTCTAATCCAGCCCTTCTCTGCTGCCCTTCCCCTACCAGATGTTGGTCAATTATAAGGGCTAGGACTTCTGCAGTCTATTAAGGACAAATCATGAGACATGCAAACTGAAAAGCGTAAAATTGGAGTCATCAAAATTAACTGAAAGTAAGTGATTCTTGACAGTCCACAAGTCATGAGTTAGAATTCTGGTTGCTCAGACAGTGCCTTTCTCCCCAAACCATAGTTATTCATTTGTTTTCATAGCTAATTTATTGTCATTCTGCAATACACAGGAGATTGCTTTAAATTGTGTTATTAACACGATGCAACCTCAAAGAATGTTGAACTACTAGGGAATGTATTCAGACATGCAATACAAAGTATGTTTGGTGCATGAAGTGCTTTGAATGGAAAATCAAGGAACAAGGAGAGAATAGGAGGTACCCCTCACCTCAATGTGGTAAGGGGTGAGAGAGGCTTCCCAGACTGGTGACATCTAATGTGAGGCAGCAGGCGAAGGGGTTGGAAGATGAAGCCAGTGTTGATGGTAAATGGCAAGGTTGTTTCAGACAAGGGAATAACCTGTTAAAAAAACAGGCACTGCACGGTGGCTCACTCCTATAGTCCCAGATTTTGGGGAGGCAAAACCAGAAAGATCATTTGAGACAAGCCTGGGCAACATAGTAATACCCTGTCACTACAAAAAAACAACACTGAAGCTTGGAAGCAGAAGACAGAAAGGTAGATATTTAGTTGCTTTTTGGATTATCTGCCTGTTTGACATGAATTACCTAGCACTGACACTATGAGCAGGCACCATCTGGATGGAGGTGTGGGTGTGCTCTCATGCATAGTCAAGCAGCCCCACACCCCAAAGACAAATGTGAGCCACACATTTTCCATATCCGTACATCCTTGTTCAGAATGGAAAGCCATCAGATACCCGACAATCTCCGCCTAACAATGCCCAAGATGATTAACTTCTCACGGCTTGTAGCAGGCAGGTGGCTGACACAGGCTGGGTGAGAACTTTGAAGCACACTTCAAACAGCTCAATTAGATCAAGAGAAAAGCCTCCTAAAGTAGATCCGTAGACTTACTGTAAAAAATTTTCCTTCTCTTCACAATATTAAAAAATACCATCAGCTTCTTCTGGACCAGGAGCTGAAAGGTTGCGCCAGCTTTTCTGGTGCCTCCCTTTCAATTTAGCCTGGTTGATTTTTTTTTTTTTTTTTCAATCTGCCACAATCACAATGTTTGCAAACCCTTCAGTCGACAGCATTTATGGGGAGAACAGGTTCCTTTTCTCTGTCAGTCAGTCCTTCTCTTTGTCAGAAACCATTGCAATTCACTGTGTATTTGTACATTTGACAGTAGCTCTATGGCAAAAGAAGGGGAGAGAGGGTAAGAGCACCAGTGCTAGCCATTACAATCACAGAACAGAACAAGGAAACATTTTTAAAAAATGAGTAATTTCACCACTGGCCTCTTCTTTATTGAGCTCTGCCATAGTTACTAGGCACATGCAGGGAAAACAGAGTGATATATATAGCTTCTAATGCATCACCTGTAACTCAGCACTGTGCAGGAGGCAAGCAACTCTTCAGGGGGTTGTCAGAAGGGGATCATAAATACACTGTGAATTAGGGGAAATGACCAAAAGGATGGAGGTGTATCTGGATGGCTTGGCAAAGGAACCCCATGGAACATCTTTACCTCTTTACTCTTCCATTGTCAACTGTTAATAATCTATACTTTGCTCTTTTCTAGTCCAATATTTCTGCTTAATAACTTGGATAAAAATATGTTTATTAAGAAAAAAAGCAACCACAACACTAAGTGCTTACTGTGTGCCTTCCCTTATAACTTTAACAGGCACTTTTTTTTTTTTAGATTTTTTAGTTTTTAAATTTTTATTTTATTTTACTTTTGCATAAAACTTGCTTTTAGCTTTTTTTTTTTTTTTTTTTTTTTTTTTTTTTTTTAATTTAAGTTCCAGGATACATGTGCAGGACATGCAGGCTTGTTACATAGGTAAACATGTGCCATGGTGATTTGTTGCACCTATCAACCCATCACCTAGGTATTAAGCTCCACTGTTTATCTTGATATTCTCCCTCCTCATCCCCCTGACAGACCCCGATGTGTGTTATTCCCTTCCCTGTGTCCACGTGTTCTCACCGTTCAGCTCCCACTTATGAGTGAGAACATGTGGTGTTGGGTTTCCATTTGTTGTCTTATTTAGAGTTCACAACAACCCTATGAAGTCGATATTAGTATTCTATTTTATAGATGAGGAAACTAAGACAGAGTTTCAAAAGCCCACCAAAAGACACACATCAAGGGCATGACAGAGCCACCTAAGTTTGACTCCAGGGTCCAAGTTCTTATCTACCATTTACTATTAAGTATATAATCAGTGACTTATGACATTAAATGTATGATTACTACCTCTAGAGTGCTTTGGTTTTGTTTTTGTTTTTTAGAAAACTGGTTCTTACAACCTGAAATCACTAACAATCTATGTTAGATTATTAGACAAGTTGGTTAGATTTTGACACGTCAGTTGGCTGAGTTAAGCGAATTCCTCACATTTACTACATGACTTTAGTAGATCAGTCCTTGTCCTTTGTAGGTCAGAAGGGGCTCTTGAGCTGTAGAATTCCACAATAGAATATTTTGAATTGGGAAACACAGTGCAGGCAATGGAGCATATTTCCTGAGTTCAGGGTTCTCCCACTGCACTGTTTTCCTAGAGAAGCTGTGAAGTAACGTAGCGTTTTCTTGTTTCTTCCAATTCACTTTTTCCAACAGCCACCATAATTTTCAAAAATGAAATTCTATCATGTCACCGTCTGGTTTAAAAGTCTTCAATGGTCCCTCCTTGCACTGAAAGTAAAATCCTAGTGGCAAAGTGCTCCAGAAAACAATGTCCCAGTTCCTCCACATTGCAGTACCTGCCCTTTGAGCATTTATGTATGTAGCTTTTCTGACTCCATTTCAACTTGTAGGGAGTTCTGAAGTCTCATTTCTTCCCTAGTAGACCTTGGCATCAACTGTTGAGAGCCAAATGCCCTATTGTGTACTTGAGGGATAAGAGAAGGAAAATGCAGGTGTAGGTAGCTTTTGTTTCAGCCTTGCTCTAGGTAAAGTGTCAGGGGAAGTTTGCTTCAACAAATCTTTATCCTTTCTAGAGGAACATATGGTAGTTTCAGGGGTTCTTTAAGAAGTAACTGTCTAAATAGCTGTAAAGCAAATGACCACAAAGTAAAGGAGTAAGAGAGCAGTAGAAGATGATGTCTTTTAAATAAATGCAAAACCAAACAGGGGACAGCTACCAGCTGTCTTTTGTTCCCTCCAAGGGCAAGAACAAATAAAAACAAAACTCCTGGGAATAAGGCAAGAAAAGGAAACTACAGTGGATCATACGATTCAAGATTCTTTAACTTACTACTAACATGATGAGTTAGTATGATTGAAAAAGTGTGTATTTTGAGATTGGACCTAGCTCCATTTCCAGCCCCACTCTTACCTAACCTGCATTTCTGCAGGTCTGTGATGAGGATGACAAGAGCAGCTTCCAAGACTGTTGTTCTGGGATTGAGAAGGAGATGTGGATTCTCCTCAGGCTCTGCTGCTGGTTTGGATTTATTTTTGACTCTCCAAAATCAATTCCATTTCAGTATAATATAGGCACGATACTTCTTTTTCTCTTATTGGTTTAGAAAATAACATATGATTTAATCCTGATTAATGAGGTGTTGTGGACATGAGGGGAGTTTGCTGGAAGTGGTTTCTTCACATCTAAGGAAATGACATAGCAGAAGAGCTATTGTTGTCTACTGGATGTTGTCATTTCAGGATCTGGCATCTAGAACAGCTACAGAAGGTCTTGCATACAGAATAGCCTATCTAAGAGCATCCCTAGAGCCTGTTTCTGAGGATGACAGAGAGAAGAATCTGGTCTATGGAAGCATCACTGAGCAATGAAATTAACCAAGTGTACAACACATTCTATTTTTGGAATGTTTGCTCCTTAATTTCTCCCCTGGTTCTGCATCATTGTTTGTCTTTTAGCTCTGTACTTTTTGTAGAGTTAGCTAAAAATAATGTGCCTTTCTACCTGCTTTTTTTTTTTTTTTTTTTTAAAGATATGACTTATATTCAACTTTTGACTTAAACTGGTCCTGGCTAATACATTTATCTTCTGACCTTGCCCTAGCAAGTTTTTCTATTGGCTCCTGATAGGCCTGATTTGGGTCCACTTGAGGATGTCCGGACTATTCCAGATACTTCAGGACTGTGGTTCCTATTGGCCACATACCAGGGACACTTCATACCTACTTCTGTCCTGACTTTCTCCAACATCCATTATTCTTAACAATATAATGTGCTCTACCACTAGTTGGAACTCAGGATTTAGGATTGTTCAACTTATCTACAGTAAATGCAGAAATGAAATCTGGAAAGCTATCACAAGAGCTGTGTTTATGGGGAAAGGGACTCCTTAAAGCATACTGTGAACTTTGCAATTCCGTTGTTACGAATTTACCATCCTGTCTTCCTAGAAGCAAGTGTTGATGTTGGTAGCAAGTACAGAAACACTACTGAATCAGAAATTCCTTCAAATATAATAACTAGGTTTTGAGGCTTTTACCTGTGCCTCTATCTGTGTGGCTCACATTGGTTTGTACATCAGTGGGAGTCACAAGTATGATGTGACATAAGTTCATTTTTTTTTGCGGGGGGTGGGTAGGAAACATCTAAGTGGATAGAAAGGTAAAGAAGAGAGGATGACACATTAAAGCACTGACTGCTTTTCAGCTTTATTTATATTGTCTCCTTCCAAAAAATGTATTTGGGGCTACTAGTAGAATTTTTGTTACCCATATTTGTAGTTCCTTGTTGGAGGCAGAAATTCATCATAACATTTTTTCTGACATTCACATCTAACCCTTGTTCACGATGTAATGAAGCTCTGTGGCCAGCAACGGTAGTCACCTCATTTCCTGCTCATGCAGCATGTAGGCATTTGGTTAAAACAGGTGGTAGTAAAGGAAGAATCTCATTAATCTCAATTTACCAATCTATGCATTAGGATTAGCATAAAGAATGAAACAGTACACAATGTAAGTATTAGGAAGCTAGAGGAAACAATATACTAAAATAATGTATTCATTTTAGTCAGTATAAAATTGATAACTTAAATTTAATTTGGAAATTCTCTGTTCCCAAAAAGAATGCTGGTGAGATATGTGTATTATGAATATGCTTACATATATATTGAATATTTTTCCTAGTAAGGGCCCAGAGGCCTCAAACATGAATTCCAATTAAGCCAGAGTCTGCTTCTACCTTGCTTCCTCACTCAATGCAAGAAACTTAGCATCATTTTCTTGACTCCTATACACCTGTATACACCTGTAACTAAATCTCCAGTTGCTCATGGAATAGTACATAATAGAAGCAGAGAACCAAGAGTGCTCATGTAATATCATGAGGTGTCAGAATTGGAAGGGTCCCTGAGATGAGCTAAAAAAAAAAAAAAAAAAAAAAAAAAAAAAAAAAAAAGTGTTTCTCAAAGTATGGCATGTGGACCACCTATTAGAATCACTTGAGGAACGTTTTAAAAATCTTTTTTCTCAGAACCCATTCTAAAACCTATTAAAGTGTTGTGGGGTGGGGGTATAAGTCATTCTCATCGTTAGCCCAAGTTTATGTGTAAGGAATGGTCACAGTACAGTTACTTGTGAAGTTATTTTGAAATACACATTCCCCTCCAGCTTCTAAATCCAAATAGATTTCTGAGTTGTCAGTGAAATTTTAGACAGTTCCCTAAGCAATTCCACCTTCTTGGGAACCACTGATCTCTTCTAATGCTTTGATTTTAATGAGGGGAAAATGAAGTCTAGGAAGTTGTGACCCACCTAAAGTCACGTAGCCTATGTTACTGGCAAAGCCAGTCCTCTAGCACGTGTTCCTTGACAGGTGTCACACACTGTGGAAACCTAAATATATTCCTTTAAAATACCTTTATTATAGAAAATATGAAACATACAAAAAGTAAACCAAATCACGTGATGAACCTCCATGGACTCATCACCCAGGTGCCACAAAAACAGCCACAATTCATGGCTAACATTGTCTCATACCTCCAACTGCATGCCTACCCTGACCCTGAAAATTTTGAGGCAACCCAGAATCATACCCATAAATATTTTACCCATAAATATTTGCCTGATAACTATAGGGCAGAACAAAATACTGTTTATCTTCTTCGTGCTTTAGTTTTTTCATCTAAAAAATGGAACCATCAACTATCAAATGTGTGAAGGCATTTACATATTAGGAATTACAGTATACTTCCTTCTCCCTTATCCTAGAATTAAGAAGTATTTATAAAGCATACATTCGTTTAATGATCTACTAACATCATAATTGTCTAATTTCAGTGTAGAAGAAATTGTGGTAATATAGGCTCTGCTACATTGTGAACTATGGGCAATTTAGGGAGAGGTGAGAATAGATAAATCGAATGTCATACAGTGGGCCAGGCAATAGCCCTTTTTTCAAAAACCAGAACATAATTAGATCACAACAATAAGCCAAGTAGCAGGCAATTAGCTAGAAATTTTAAAAACATGGCCCAACTTCTACGTTTCTTTAGAAATACTTGGATTGACATGATAATACAGGTGGAGAGATTCTGTAACAAGTCTCAAATTGTGTGTAAAATGCTTAAACACTAAAATAGGAGGGAGGGAAAGAAGGAAAGGCAATGAAGGGAGGGAGAGAGTGTCTAACACACATCTTATCTCATTCAGTACAAGGAGTTAATTATCATTATGGTAAATTATGCAGCAAATGAATCCAGGTAATCATAGGGCAATCATCTCTCAATTCAATTAACAAGAGGTACATCATCATGCAAAACTCCGAAAGATTTAGAATGCTTTCTGTTATTGCTATTTAATAAAGTGCTCAGAATATTTGAGTTTAGAGGGTAGTGTATCATGTAATCCCTTGTTCTAACAATGACAGTAATGTCATTCTAAACCCCAAGAATTAATTTCATATATTTTTCTGTCTGCCACACGATATTGCAAAGGGATAAACAAAATAGAACAAAGCACAGTGACCATAATTATATATTAGGTTCCCCTCTGTTTCATTTTAAGGTAAATAGTGGCTGACAAATATGTATAATGATATTGTTAGAAGAGAGAAGCCTGTGAACTGGTGTTTTATAGAAACATTAGTGCAATACTGTTATAATGTCTAGACAACAAGTCTATATGTATATGTTGTGTATGTATATGTCTGTGTGTATACATATATGCACACTTACCTATATACAGATATATACGTATACATACTCTGTGTGTGTGTGTGTATAATATATACATATTTTGGCCAGGTATGGTGGCTCACACTTGTAATACCAATACGGTGGGAGACTGAGGTGGGCAGATCACTTGAGGCCAGGAGTTTGAGACCAGCCTGGCCAACATAACAAAACCCCATCTCTACTAAAAATACAAAAACTTAGTTGAGTGTGGTGGTGAACACCTGTAATCCCAGCTACTTGGGAAGCTGAGGCATGAGAATCACTTGAACCTGGTGGGTGGAGGTTGCAGTAAGCCAAGATCATGCCACTGCACTCCAGCCTAGGTGACAGAGCAAGACTGTCTCAAAAAAAAAAAAAAAAAAAAAATTGTACACACACACACACACACACACACACACACACACACACGTATTTTAACTTACAATGACAGGGCAAATGTCAGATGTATTTCTTGAAACTTTAAGAGGAAATTAGAATAATGCTTAATCCTATTAAATAACACCTTTCAAATTGCTTCCAGAAAGCATGCTGTTGATTCTGAATTGTTTGTGCTCTGTTTTTGGTCTTAGATTTAGCATGAAACCAAATTCTGTGATTCAAAGCAACATGTCACTGGATCTATATATTTAAGGAATGAAGGTATCATTTATTTCATCATGTAGTAAACTAAATGTCCTGGAGGATAAATGATTTGCCTCAGGTCACAAAGCTAATTATTGGAAGAGCCGGATATTCTTATTTTTTAAGAAGATATGTCAATTAAATCACCCAACAAAGTGCCATCTATTGAGGCATATATAAGAATTGAATATAGTGGATGTTCTGTAACCTTGAGAGGGTTCCAGTCTAATTTAAGAGATAAGATACTGGAACAAGAACTAATTTTCAAAATGGTGTTAAATTATATGATGTACATTAATAATGTTTTAGAACTGAGATAAAAAGAAAAAGCATTAGTCAGTATGGATGAGGTGACATTTAAGCTTGGTCTTAAGGGATGGAAACATGAGTTTCAGCCTCTAGAAATGTGCAATCTAGTGTTGGAGAAAGAGGAAGATAGACATGGAAATAATGATCTATGTTTAAAAGCAGAAGTAAGGTTGTGTGTGTGTGTGTGTGTGTGTGTGTGTGTGTGTGTGTATGCAAAGTCCAGTGGAAAGGCAGTAGTTGATAAGTGTCATTAGCAGAGGACAGAAATCAAGAGAGATGAAAAAGTTGTAAATTGGGCTGATGGACAATAGATATATCTATTGTCAGGGTGCAGAAGACAACTACATATTTAAAACACAATATGAGTAAAGGCAAGGAGATACAAAAGTGGCGGGCACATTCATGGAGACAAAGGGCAAGTGTTGGTATGTATCCAGAGAGGCGGTTGAAAAGATGGGCTCAGGCTGCATTGTGAAGAGCCAGGAAGGCAGACTCAGAAATGTGAGACTCTCTCCTGCAGGCCCCAGGAGTCACGGAAAGTTTTGCAGTAGACTGACAAGTTGTGACAGTGTTTGGGAAAGATAACACATGTGACAAGGGAGATTGGACCGTGGAGCAGCTAAAGCAGAGTGGCCAGTTGGGAGACTATTGTTATACTTCAGAAGAGAGATTAGCGCCCAAAGTAGGACAGTGGCAAAAGAAATAAAAGGAGGAGAGAAGAAATATTAGTACTGTCAGTTGACTGAACATAAAGGGGGAGGGAGGAGTGAAAGATGATCCCAAGGTTTCAGCTCAAGGGCTAGAGGACAGTGATTCACTAACTCAAACAAGGAAAAGGAACAATAGCAGTTTTAGTAAAGAAAATAGGAGACCGTTTCATCCAGTGAGCCTGAGGCAGCAGCCAGCAACCTCTCGATGTATTCAGGGGCAACTGGAAATTGGAACTCAAGACAGAAGACAGGTTAAAAAAGGGATGAACAGACCTTCACTCCAAGTGATAGCATGGAAAAGGATGCAGAGTGGAGGAGAGGTACCTGTGAAGGAAATTAAAGATGGTATTCTTTGAAACAGGTTTATTTGGGAAATAGTGATAAATAACATAAGATACATAGAGTTGGGGTTGTCCCTATGAGAATGCCCTTACCCGTAGCTGGTGGTGCCCTCAACAGCATATGGTCAGCACAGTAGGCAAGAGTACCTGGCACTTGATCGCACCATTGGAGGCCTGGGTTCTTTTTTTTTTTTTTTTTTTTGAGACAGAGTCTCGTTCTGTCACCCAGACTGGAGTGCAGTGGCGTGATCTCAGCTCACTGCAACCTCTGCCTCCCAGGTTCCGGTGATTCTCCTACTTCAGCCTCCTGAGTAGCTGGGGTTACAGGTGCCCACCACCATGCCTGGCTAATTTTTTTACTTTTAGTAGAGACAGGTTTCACCATGTTGGCCAGGCTGGTCTCAAACTCCTGACCTCAGGTGATTCGCCTGCCTCAGCCTCCCAAAATGCTGGGATTATAGGCATGAGCCACCATGCCTGGTGAGGGCTGGGTTCTAAAGGGGTCTCCCAAATTGTATTTCTCCAATCATTTTCTTGACTTTCTCAGGTCCTCAACTTCACTTTTATATTCTTGTCCTTCCTGTTTTATGTATTCATATATAAAACATAGCTCCAGGCTATGACTGTGAATTTTTCTATTCTGTCTCTTTGTCACAGAACATACCCTTGAAACACCCATGTGCCTTCATTTCAACCCAACCCACAGGCAATGATAGTTTCAGAATTTCTAAATAAAATAGCCTAAGATTTCCAGTGTCCTTGAAATGGGATGGCAGGAGACTTATATTGAAACTTCAATTTGCATATTCAGATCTGTTTTTATTTACACTGTACGTTATACTAATAAGACTTTCTAAAAATATCTTTATTTCCACTTTATGTACTTTTGCTGGTGCTGTTACTTAAGTTGGCACAAGTATTGTATTAGTTTCCTATGGCTGCTATAACAAATTAGCACAAAGTGAGTGACTTAAAATGAACACACTGGCTGGGCACGGTGGCTCATGTCCATGATCCCAGCATTTTGGGAGGCCAAGGCGGATGGATCACTCGGGGTCACAAGTTCTAGATCAGCCTGGAAAACATAGTGAAACCCTGTCTCTATTAAAAACACAAAAATCAGCTGGGTATGGTGGTGAGCACCTGTAATCCCAGCTACGTGGGAGGCTGAGGCAGGAGAAACACTTGAAGACTGGAGGCGGAGGTTGCAGTGAGACAAGATCACGCCACTGTACTCCAGCCTGGGTGACAAGAGTGAAACTCTGTCTCAACAACAACAACAACAACAACAACAACAACAAACACATTTATTGTCTCATAGTTCTGGAGGCCAGAAATTTGCAATTAGTATCATTGAGCTGAAACCAAGACATTGGCATTCTCTCTGAAGGCCGTAAGACAGAATCTGTTTCTTGACTGTTCCAGCAGCTGTCAGCATTCTTTGGCTTGTGGCTGCTTCACTCCAGTATCTGCCTTCACCTTCTCCTCTGTGTGTGTGTGTGTGTGTGTGTGTGTGTGTGTGTGTGTGTGTGTGTGGCAGGGAAAATGCTCCCTCTGCCTCACTCTTATAAGGACACTTTTGAGGATATTTAGGGCCCACTCAGATTATCCAGGATTATTTCCTCATCTCAAGGTCCTTAACTTAATCACACTTACAAAGACCCTTTTTCCAAATAAGATAAAATATACAGCTTAAGAAATTATCCTTGGAAGATATTTTTCAACCTACTGCAGGTGAGCTAATGCACTCTCTCAAGACATGCATGGTGACATTCCCAGCTACATCCCCCTGGTGGGATCTTGAATGTCAAGATGCTAGTTTACATATGATTTTGATTTAAAGGGAAACTGGACTTTGATATCGATGTTGGTGTAAACCTACTCATCCCAGTCTCATTGCAACAGAATGTTGGTTTCTATATGAAGCCTGCCACTTTCAGAAGTAGTCTTGATTTTGGATTGTTAGAATACTTTTGTAAGAACACTGCACAATAGGCTGGGCATGGTGGCTCACACCTGTGATCCCAGCACTTTGAGAGGCCAACCAGGGAGGACTGCTTGATCTCAGGAGTTTGAGACCAGCCTGGCAACATAGGGAGACCATAACTTAAAAAAAAAAATGAGAAAAGAAAAGAATACCACACTGTGATGTGACATATGGATTTAATTAATATTATGCCAAGCCTCAGATAATTAATTCCCACTGGTGACATTAAGATGAAATCTATGTTGTAGATCAAAATATGCAATCTGACCAAAAAATGGCAGCAATTAGAAAACTTAAAATTATATAAACTCCATGCTGAGACATAGTATCTATGGCAGGAATAACAATATATATTGGCATAATAGTTGTTAATAGTAATTATATACCACTATAGTCAATGTGTTTAATCATCTTACTAAACAGAGGACTCGGTGGCACAGAAGATTTAACAGTGGATAATTCAATAATTAGGTTTGTCAAATTTTCCATTATTTAGCTGAGACAACTCCAAATAAAATTAAGATTAGGCTGCACTTGTTAGACATATTCCAAGTTATTGTTGGTTAACTGCTGAGTGGTTAAGGAAGCCATCAGCCAACATTTCCTCACACCAAAATCATAAAGTGGACAACCCATGTGCCAATAGTTGGGCTCACCACAAGCTCTGGAAAGGCAAGTTATCACACTTTTAAGGAGCGAATTTAAAAAGTCCAGTTTAGGTTCTGTACTTTGTCTTTGAGGAAAGGAATAATATATGCAAGTGTAAAACTTCTAAATAACACACAAAAAATTGCAGCTTGGATGTTATGAGAACATCTGGATGCTTGATGTGCATCACATAGCTAAGAGGAGTAGCTGAAACTTGTTTTTAATCTGTTTATTTTCAAGTTAAAATAATGACTCATTTTAGAGGGCTATGTTGGTGATTTCCAGTATATTAAGTTACATTTTCCTTCTCACCTGTAGAGCCAGGCTTTATTATTGATAAGCCTTATTCATACACATCTGTTGGGAGAAAAGCTGAGTGTTGGGAGAGAAGCTGAGGCAGGTTTGCATGTCTGCTAGACTTGTCGACTCCTTGCTTCTAGCACTCCCATTATCTCAAGCAGCCATATGTTTCTCATTCACTTGATGCACTGTTTCCTTTCAAGCCCCACATCCTCACCACCAGTTTGTTTGTTTGAACACCAATAAATAGTGTGGGCTCCCAGAGCTCGGAGCCTTGGCAGCCTCCACACTCGCGATGGCCCCCTGGTCCCACTTTCTCTCTCAAACTGTCTTTTTCTCATTCCTTTGACTCCACTGGATTTCATCGCCCCCACGACCTGGTGTTGGGTCTGATCACCCCAACACACATCTACACATAACATCTCTATATGCTCAGTGATACACCTGTGTATTCAGCAGATTCAGAAGAGGAAGCTCTCAATTATTTTGCTGAAGGCTTAAACCATCTTCAAGGAGGTAGAGCTCCTTCTGCATTTCTACAAGCCTAATACCAGTTTCCAAAAAATACTTGATGGGGTCAGAAAAATCAAGAAATGTTTAAAGCTAATATTTCAAACTATATATTCTGGTAACTCATCTAGGTTGGGTTGGAAACTCACCCTTATAAGTACTCATAGAAATTTTGTTAATATCTTTATTCAGAAGAGAGAGTAAAATGTATCTGATTATTGTATTCTATGTAGTAGAAAATAGAAGACAGTGCTGAGTTAATTTAAGACTGTCCACTAGGGTATTAATGAGGGTCTCAGATCAGTGGAACAAGGTAGGACACCAGTAACTGAAATCCTGGTCTGATGGGAGGAAAAGATGTTGAGAAATGTAAGTGGTGAAGCTATCAGTAAAGCAAAATTTCTCGACACCCTGGAACAAGATGAATCCATTGGTACAAGCCACAGGCCCTCCAAAAAGAAGTAAGGGTGGTAATTTTGTACATTAATTTATAATACAATATGTGAATTACTAATTATGTGTGACTAATTTTTTTTCCTATACCAACAGGAATAGCTAATTATTTTAAAAACATTTTGGAAGGAAGTTTGAACTGGGGCAGGGAACTGAGCAGGACATTCAAAGGAAAACTAGCAACAACTCAAGAGCAGTAGAAAGACTTCCTCCAAACAGCCCTATTAGATCAGGAAAAGAATCCAGTCACAGGGCTGCAAAAGTTCTTCAAGGTCCTCACATGGGAAATGTCTGGAGGCTTTATAACCCTGTTCTCTTCTAGTCATTTTTCTTCTGCTTACACACTACCACCCTTTACAGGACAGTGGCTATGTGTGAAGTTTGAAGTTTAATTGCTTTTGAGTTATATGTACACAAATTACCTCCAGGCAATATGTAAAACTCATTTCTTCCTGGTTTCGTAACTCACAAGACAGCTGAACAAATCCTCCTAAAATTTCTCCTTTTTCATAAGTTCAATCTAATGTCAACCCCGGGAAGTTTGAGGCTAATTTTTCAAGGGATGCTTCTCTTCAACCATGACTTGCTTACAAAATACTTTAAAATAGCTTTTTTTTTTTTTTTCCTGTGGAAAAAATTAGTCTTGTGTAACGATTGACAATTGACATAATGCATTGTAAAATGCTGTATAACAGGGCAGGGTGGAAGAGAGGTTTGATAAACCTAACATTCTATAATGAGAAGCTGCTGTGTTAGAAATAGGGTGTTAAATAGGTAGAATTCAAGAAAGGCTAGGGAGTGAATTCGTTACATTCCCCCCTACCAAGTATTCTTTAAATTGAATAAAATTCTAGCTTCACCAACTAGAATTTTTCCAAACTTCAGGCTATTGCTTTGGTACCTAGTAGGCTTAATAAGAATTCTTCAATTGAGGCTTTAAAGCTTTAAAGATTTGTAGCCAGCTTTCTCAAGAAGCCACTGGGGATTTGGTGCAAGCATTTATTCAGAAAGGAAGCCAAGAGTGGGCTGCCTTGTACTTATAATTGAATTCCAGAATAAGGTATTCTGGAAAGCAGGAGACTATGGGATCTCAGTTCTGCCACTAATTAGCTGGGTGATTTTAGAAATCATTTAACTTCCTCAAGCTTTCTTTTTTTTATTAATAGAGTGTGAGAATCTAAATTTTCAAAAAATAAAAATAATCATCATCAGTGTATTTGCCTGCATAGAGATACACCAAAAAGAGGGGGTATGAGTAATTTTTGTTTCTTGTATTTGCTGCTTCCAAATAAATGAGAAAAAAAGCAAAACAAAATAATATACAATTATTAGACCTATGTTTTATTGTATGGGGAAGATGAGGTATCACGTATCTTTCAGGGCTAAAGTCCCAAATCTTGAATATACAAAAAAGTAACGTGCATCACGTGAGACTGCATGGACATCTGCCATCTAATTATCAACCAAGCTGTCTTGTCTCCCAGCTTGCCATGACATCTGGATTGTGAATGTCATGACATTTCAGTCATTCAGCATTCCCAAATTGACACACCCTACATCCTGCCTTGGTCCCTACATTTCAAATTTGCAATTTTAAATAGAATTCCAGAGTTTACACAGAATTGGATCCTTTATTATCAGCAGATGAAAGACCTACTTTTCAACCTATAAAGAAATATTGGGCTGGATTGGCAAAGCAATGAAGAGGAAAAACAAGTCTGTTTAGAAATGCACTGGTTTGGGGGAGGTGCCGACCATGAACTTGTCAAAACAATGTTTTTCTGTCTTTAATGGAAGATATTTCATAAAATAGGTACCTTCAGTGACTCCAAGTCAGTGAATCTTGAATAAATGATCCAGAAAATGCTGTGGTACTCTTACTGTGCTGAAGCTAGCTAGAGTCATGTTTATCGTTTTAATTAATTGCATCAACATTGGGACCAGCTACTGGCACATTATCAGTGCAAGCAGGCAAGCGAATATCGCTGGTCCTTGTAGTGGCAGGAATATGTCTGTGCTGAAAATCCCACAGGAAAATAGGGAAGATAAACTTAGATACTCTCATTTTTTCTACCCTCTTGCATATTGCAATAAAAAGATGATACAATGGTGTCTTCTCTTACAGGCTTTTCTTTTTTCTGTGATTATTCCATCAAAAAATCACAGTTATTAAAACAACAACAACAACAACAACAACAACAACAACAACAACAACAAGCCAAAGTGGGCTTCATATAATATATGGTCCCTTCATTTTGTCAAGATAGCAATCGGTGAATTCAGCATTTTCCTGAGGTTTGAGAAACTGTCTGCTCTCACACCTCTGATGGTGTTAAGTGATAAAGAATTGTTGCAATCCTGCATAGAAATGGACCAACTTCATTACCACACATAGTAAAGGTTTTAGCTGCACATGTTCTCTTCTTTGCCTTAAGGGAAAAAAAAAAGATACCCCTAATAACCAAAGAACATTATTAAAACTGTTTCCCAAAGAGTTTAATGACAACTAAATTACTCCTCCTTAAGAAACAAATTGGAAAGCCAGTTATGCATATTACCTTTGACACAGTAAGGTTTCTGTATTGCGGGCTGTGAAACGGTAGGCAGATTTTATTTTTTATTGTGCAATTCTTAGGATTCATGGAAGACTGGTATTTAAAACACATTTTTATTTTAAAATTTATCATCAGAACTTTTATGAATACAGAGTCTGTCACTTCTATCTTCCCTTCACCCCCATCTCCAGTTTTTGCTGCTGCTGTTGCCGGAAGAGACATCTGGATTTAATGATTCATTCACTGCGTATTTTGCAGTTTGTCACAGTAGTAGATTTATGACAAAGATTTAATTTTATCCAAGGTCAGGTCTCTTACATGTAACGCTTATTTAACAGCCTATCTTGCTGATATTAATATCAAAATATAAATCCGAACATTTTCTTTTGAGCCTTAAAGAGTCATTGCTCTTCATGCCACTTTCATCAAATCACATTAATACTGTATGAGTAATGTTTAAGAGTATATGGGTTCACACTGATCTCCAAAGTTTATCAGCTATAGAAAGTGAAAGAAATTTCTTAAGTTTTTTTGTTCCTAATTTTTCTCATACATAAGATGGAGGCAAGAGATCCGTATTTGTACAGTTATTGTGGGAATTAAGTGAATTAATAAATGTAAAAGTATTTTAAACAGACCCAAGCTCAAAAGTGCGTAACACATGTACCTATTACTATGGCGCCATTATGAATAAAACCTCACAAAAGACCCAGTTTTTAATCTAGGCAAGTTTCATGTTCTATTACCTCAGATGATTTAAATTCCCACAAGGTCCCTTAATTTATCCTTTCATAAAATAGGTTGCAAATTAAATTTCCTCTTGCCTAACAGGACTGGCCTTACAGCTAAGCAGATGAGATACAAGCCTGAGTAGCACAACTGAGGCCAACCAGATAGGACCACTTCTGTGAAACGTCCCTTTCCCTATTTTCATTCTCCTTCTTACTCACATACACAAGAACTTATCATTTCCTCTTAAAATAACTAAGTTACCGTATCAAACATTGAGTTTATTGATTATTTATTGATAATAATGTCCTTAGCTTGACTTAGTTTATCAGACATACAGTGGGATCCTGAGAACATGGTATATAGAATAGATTCATTATGGTAAAAACAGAGAGGCTGAGAAAGAATGAACATTGCACTGTGTTCTGCGTGTCTCTCAAAAAAAATCCAGTTTACCAGGATACTATGTGCTAGAGGCAAAAATAGAGACAAAGAGGAAGAACACACACAAAAATAGAAGTTGCATGACACATTTGTTCACTTTATATTTTTATATCTATAGGTGGAGCTGATTGGGAGGGGTGAGAGAGGGAGGAACAAAAGGATTCTATTCAACCAATGCAAAATATTGGGGGAAAAAACTATGGAAAAGCCACAAAAGCAGACACTTCAGAAATCTCGCTACAGTAAGTGAAATTGGATGGTCTAGGTAACTGAGGTGGCTAAAAGCAACCAAAAAAAAAATTTTTTTTAAATAAAAAATAAAAGAAAATTCTCATTTAAAGAAGGAAGGAGGGTGGGCTCGGTGGCTCATGCCTGTAATCCCAGCACTTTGAGAGGCTGAGGTGGGCAGATCACGAGGTCAGGAGTTCAAGACCAGCCTGGCTAACATGGTGAAACCCTGTTTCTACTAAAAATACAAAAAAAAAAAAAAAAAAAGAAAAGAAAAAAGAAAAAAGGAATGGAAAAAAATAGTTCATTTGGAGAACCAAGGAGTTCTCTAGTTAGAAATATTTAATGAGTTCAGATTTTTTTAGCTTTCTTAATTAAGAGTTTTATTTGTGCTTAAATGGTAGCTTTCAATTTACGATAGTTTTAAAGAATGAGTAAGAACATATCTGGAAGGAATGAATGTTAAATTGGAAAATATAATGATCAGTCCTTGATGGGGTGTGTGGCTTACAGAATGTTTTATTATTTACCATTTTGCATGATGCTTCAGTGAAATCTTTTAAATAAAACATCTGAGGGAATGTCTGAAACACAAGTAAAATCACAGCTCAAAATAAAGGCAGTTCTTTAAATGTGAGCTCTGCCTGTTTAACAATTTATGAGGTTATCTCCATCATAGCTAACAGGCACTTCGGCATTGTTGTAATTTGGGAAATTTCTGAGGGAGCACATCAGGCAGATGCAGAACAGTGGCTGTGGCTTGTACTCTGTTCATTCAATCTACCCTGCACAGTTGAGTTGAGATCTCGGAAAACACCACTGTTTTTCTCTACTCTAACCACAGAAACCATACTCCTCAGCAACCCGCAGTGTCCTCCTGTAGTACGGAGATTTTCATTCAATATATTTCTGAGTCGTAGGTTTTTCCAAAGGAAACTTCACATTAGAACAATAGGGTAGGCACAGGGATTACTTTGCTAATGCCCCCTTTCCTACCAAGACTCATTTTACAGTGGAGAAAACTGGCTTTCCTTTACAGGGAGATGAAATATCTGCCTATGGCCAAATAATTTACTGAGCAGGTCAAGGCTAGCATTTTGTTCACTGGGGGATGATTGTTCACTTTCCTGAAAAACTTAGAGTTTTCTTTCAATATTTTCCTAATCAGGTGCATTCAAAAAGTTTCCATTTATTAAATTCTAACTATTTAAATAACTCATTTGGGAGCACAGTTTTTGGAATTACATAGTTAATATCTACAACTCATTTTTTTGGTCACAAAATACCAGGATTATAACAGGCTAAGAGATAAAAACGTACTCACTGCATAAATCTTCCTTAATTATTATAATGAACTTCTTTCCACAATTCATCTTACAGAGAAAATCGAAATGCCAGACTTGATTCACCAACGTGTCTGGATAACACAATTTAGTTAAATCACCATAGTGACCAGCTGAGTTCATTCCCAAGTGTCTCGTGTGAACCAGTTCTAATTGGTAGCCTCTATCAAGTGCTTGTCAATTTTTTCCAAATCACAACACACAGAGAAATTGAGGGAGATGGAGGAGGCCTATGTGGTGGAAGAGGGCTTGCCCAGGGACTATGGTGGCTTCAGGCCCCACTCAGCCAGCCCAAAGTCTAAAGCAATTAATTTTCTGCAACCTGGTGTGGCTCACCAACGTCCCAAAGGCACAAAGTGGGAAGCTGTGGCCTAGATTTTTGGCACCTTATCAAAAACACTATTCCTTCAGTAGGAAAAACAGGAGAAGCCCTTCCCTATCAAACTCCACATACACTAATCTGGCTTCTTCCTCGGTCCATTAAAAACATGTATATTTCTCCCTTGATTCTAAGCTTTTCTACCCAGATAGCAGCCCCTTTTCTTTCTCAGAAACATGATGCTGTTTTTCTGTCTACAACAGAAGTGCTTCTCTGACTACCCACCACTGTTTAAGCCTAGTAACTTGCTTCTGGTTCCCATGGATCATACCATTGTTTTGCTTGGCCCAGTCAGTCCAATGACTGCCTCAAAGGGAGAGGATTAAAAGCTTGACTCTCCACAAAATGCTTCTGAGAGCCATGCCCTACACTCATTCGAATCCAGGATAGGATTCGTTTCCTGTTGTTTCCAAATAAAAGAAACAGGCTCAAAACAAAATTCCCAGAGCAGAGCCCATCACTGTGCCTACTGCCTGGCAGAAGCTGAGGAAGAAGGAGGAGCCTAGAGCTGTTTGACTTTGAAAGTGAGAAGGACTACACAGCAAACCTCCTTCAATTCTCTCCTTTAAGAAGTGAGTTACTGGAAATTCAGAGAAGCAAAAAGGATTTCACCCAGAATCTCTGTGGGGAGATTGCTAATCATCCCCAAATATCTAGTTTCCCTTCTTTCTTTCAGTAATAAAAGATCCCAAGTGGCTTTAAGCAAGGTATGTGGCCATCCAACGAGTCACTACATTTTCTTGCATCCTTAATAACTTGCTTCTGGTTCACATGGATCCCACCTGTTTTGCAGACAGGTATGGCCTTACAGGATATAAGCAGGCATGCTTTTCTTTTTTTTCCTTCTTTCACTGAAGGGAAAATAGGAAAAACTTGAATCCAAATATGGGAACCATGTATTGGGAGTAACACAATATCCCCATTAGCCCTAGATCACTAACTTCTTGATTTTCCCCTAAGGAAAACACACACACACACACAATAAATAAATGCTAACTTTGTTACTCTACTTTGCACTGGTGGTGTGGGAGGGAAGGCTTCTTTCTTATAAAAGTTGAGCCTTTACAATAACTATTAATGATACAAACACTTGGTAAAACTCTTTACATAATAATAATGATGGTGGCACACATGTCACCATGGTGGTCTTGAGCATTTTGTCAAGGTGACAAGGATTTTGAAATAAGCTGTGTCCCTCAAGGGATTATGATCTACTCTAGCACAGGAATCTGTATCTCTAGCACCTGGCACATAGTAGGTGTTCAATCAAAACTTCACGGAACTGAATCAATGTTACAATTTGGCACCTGGAGTTACAAAGATCACCTCCCTTTCCCTTTCCCATGATGTCATCTACTTTTGCTGTCAATGCAGTGCTAATTTCTCAGGAGACAAATGAACAACTTACTTCCCCAGTGCGAGATTAATTATTCCATGCCACTGCTAACTCCCGACAATATCAGTCTTTGACAGTGTGCAAAGATAAATAGTGAGGCAGCCATTTGAAAGGAAATCATTATGGCACCTCTCCGTTCCGCGTTATCACATCCATATCAGCAAGGGAGATAACTTTGAAACTGCTTGTACTGCACTGAGAACCAGTGTTCTGGCGGGGGCCTGCAAAGATGAAAAAGTCTCTTCTTGCCTTCAAAGTCTTCCTGCCGCGGTTTGCCTTTCAAAGGCACCCACTGCTTGTGTAAAGGGTTGCCCTGGAAGTGGTGAGTGCCAACAACCTTCTCCTCGCGAGAGAAAGCAATCAGGGAGAAAAGGGAGCTATCTCCTGGGAGGAAAGAGATTTTGGCAGGTGAGAGCAGGAAGGACTGTCCCTGTCAACCCAGACTTCCAACCTAGTCCCATGCTGACAATGTTGGAGCTACCTCCTACCTGCTCACTGCAGGCTCTCCCTGGGCTGGAAGAAGGAGTTGGGGGCTCTATAGGCTATCAAGTAGCTGAACTAAATTTTAAACATACAAAGACCCTGCTTTGCTTTAAACATCAGACTATTCCATGTAGTTACTTTTTCTTTTAATTTTCTAGGAAACAGCTACTCAGTTAACATACCTCAGGAATATTCTCGCTCTAAAGTGTTCTACCCTAGCAACAGAAGTCGGGTTGTGTAAGGCTTCAAAGGGACACTCCCACCTGGCTTCAGGGAGAAGCTGCCTCTCAGTAGAGGCCAGCAATTGGAGAGGTAATAGTCCAGTTTACTGCCAAGAGGTGCCTTGCAGAATTTCAGTGTCTGATTTGCACACATGTGAAATGAATTGCTTTCTGCATCCAGGGCACTGGGGAAGTGACAGAAGAATCTTAGCCTCAATCTGGAGACTGAGAAGGGCTGCTCGTAACCTGGTATTTCCTTCTAAAAAGGGGGAAAAAGTCCAGGATTTCTCTTGTAGCAATTTCCCTCCAGGCCAATGAGAAGAGTATAATATTTGCACAATGGGGGTTGGTTTATTTATTGCCGTAAAATAACAACAGGAAAATAAGAGTCATTCACAGTAGATGAAGTAAAGTAAAAGGAAAGAGAAACGAGACATTGAGAAATGAAATATCTTAGCCTCAAAGTTTAGACTGGCCAATTTTTTTTTTTAACCCAAATCTTCTGCAGGCATTTGTGGAGCTGTACCTGAAACATACGCGTCATTTGGGCTATATTCCTCCACATTTGTATCATTCTGGGCCAGGCATGCAAACTCTCCTTCTACCCTGAAGTTGCAGTTACTGTCCCTTGCTCTTTGCTGAAAAGTGGAAGTGACCCCAAGGGGCAACGAACCACTGGGTAGATCTTGAGAGGAGAAAGGATTTATTTCAGGAATCATCATCGGTATCCTTGACTTGATTAGGCAGCAAGATTTCTATACATATTGAATGCTCCTGGCTACTCATACATGAGTTGGCTAGTCAGTCAAACTGCAATTTACCGGAAGCCAACCACTCAAAGTTTAAATAAGTAGACTAAATTGTTATTGTAGTTTCACTCAACTCTTAGTAGAAAGCAGCAAATGCTAAGAAAAGTTTATCAGAAATATATTTTCATCAATAAATACCTAGGCATGCTGTAATGTCAATACATATTTTGCTTAACCTTAGTGCTATATGTTTATATGGCTGAATAATATTATTGTTAGCAAAAATAATACCAGCAACATTTACTGAACACCTACTCTGCCAGACACTATGCTAGGTACTTCATATAAATTACTTTTCGTTTTCCCAACAGTGTAAATACACAAACTTTGCCAAAGCACATGGCTTCTCCTTGATGTTAGAATTGGACATAAGTCTGCTTGACCTAAAAGCGATCTCGTTCCCCCATCATTTATCTCATATACGATTGAGAGTCACAAAAATGAAACTGTCATACTATATGAACCTGAATCTTCAGAGAACAACAAAAATTGACTTTATCATGTTTCAAAAGCCCAGGGAATTTTTCAGCAAGAATTAAAGGCTTTTATGCCAGTGAACTTTCAGCATATTTTGTAAATAACAACTTGCTTTCCTAACCTGTAAACTGGGGAAATAATAGTACCAGGCATGGAAAACTCTCAGCTTACTGTATGGTGCCCAGTAAGCACTCTACTGGGGGAAGTAGGTAATTCAATTAAGTAATCATGAAACTCTCCACTAGTACTGAGCAACTAACCTTTGCAAATCAATTAAAAGAGCACCTTTATGTGCTTTGTATTCAACCTAGTAGTTCTTTTCTGGATTTAATATATTGTGATCAGAGTATAAAAAGCTGCAAATGGAGCACTGAAAAAAAAATTCTGCTAGCCAAATTGTTAGTATAATGGAATGAAGTTAGGTGGAAGCAGTTCTACAATCAAATATTCTTATCCACGACAAGCATGTCAATTTTATGATAGAAAAACAACACTAATACTTCCAAGGTAGTTATTACCCAGGTGCAGAAACTAAATCAGAGAGAAACAGTTTAAAGCAAATCCTCGCTAGAGCCCTACATTTAATTCTCTAAGTCACATGACTGACTTTTCATTAAAACTTGCTTTTTAAACAAACCTATTAGAGAATAATAGAAACCAAAAGAAAAAAAAAATTAGCCTAAGTCTCTGGTTTTTGAGCTAGGAATGCAGTAAAAGAGATTGGCAAAAATATTGTGGGAGTTTTTCCTTTGAAAAGATAGTAGGAATTTCTTCCCAAAATGTGTCTGATTTCACTCCATAATCTCCTTGGGACTCAAATTTGTCACTGTGGGAATCATCTGACAGCTTCTTTAAGTGCTTCCAGGTAGAGATATGAATCAGATTAGCTCCCTGCCTTGGAACAGTTCTCCTTGGGGCTATACCTACGTGCAAAAAGTACACCCAGATGTTAGCAAACAACTGCACTGTCATTTTTCCCCTTCCAGAAGCTCTGTCAAAAACACTGTAGAGTTACAATTTTATAAATCTGCTGGAAGTGAGATCCAGTCACATAAAGCTAGTGTTGTTTATTCATAAAGTATACCAGACCATGAGCGAGAACATAAGGCTGCTGACATTGCTTATTTCAATATTTCACTGAAATATCACAAAACTTACCTGGGATATACCACTTTTTTTTTCCTCCTAATCTCTTTGAATGGAACAAGAAAGTCAATTGGGAAATCAGTGTTTAAGGTTAGAGCTGAACATAACCTAGCCCAGCCCAACTTCCACATTGGCAGGTTTGCCTAATGTCACTCAGGTAGTTAGTGGAGAGTAAGAAATGGAATGCAGGTGTCCACTTCCAATCCTATAGTCCTTTTACAAGGACACACACCCATCCAACAGCCAATGCAGCTAAAGCAGAATGAGACACAGGCATGTGCTTGACTGAGAGAAAGGGGGAAACCACGCTGATGTAAGTTTTCTGAAACTCTGGTAATGGCTCACTGTGTCTAAATTCTCACTTCTGCTCAGCTGAAGCAAAGACAACATCAAAGATTGAATGCCTTCCAAGCCCACTTTTGCCTTCTTTTGTTTTGCAAAATGGAAATTGTCAGACATGTGTCAATCTAAAGTTCTTCAGGAATTGTAAATTTCTTGGCCCGCAGCCAATGTTTGCCCCTGTTTCAAAACCAAAAACAGTTTTTCTAAGAAAGCACCCTGAAAAGACTTGAAAGCCAGGTTGATATTTTCTCTGTGATCTCCCAAACAGTTTTGCAACTTCTGCACCTGGCGCTTGGCAGGCGATTCTTGAAGGTTTGGCAATGATTAGTACAGGTAATCAGGCTTCACTCTCCTGTGCACACATTACAATCAATCCTACCTTTCTGTTTCCTCATTTGATCACCTGGAGACTGGTTAAATTCCTCTTTTTTCATTATTAGATCTTTCTAGCCTCCATTATGTCATCAATTTCACCACTAAATGAAAGCCTGTTTGATGCCACTCAATGGTGGTACATATGTGTTAGTCTATTACTAGATTCTAAGTGTCCCCAATACACTTATGAGGCTCTGAAGGGCCCAGCCATGTGTTGGTGTCTTGCAGCTACCGTATAGCTTTGTTAAAGTACCATATACTATGTAGCCGAACTCTATCATATAGTCAGAAATCAAAAATAAAATTGGTTGTTTTTCTAAAAAATGCTTGGAAAATAGAAGTCATGGCTTATAATTTTAAGTATCTCCTAGAGTATATGGTAGAATACTGAGATTTACTTGATTTATATATTCCAGAGTTCATGTGCATTATAAAATGTACAGCAGCATCTGTGGCCTCTACTCACTGGATAACAGCAACACCTCCATATGTTCCTTTTCAATTGCGACAACCAAAAATGTTTCCAGACATAGGCAAAGTCTCCTTTGTGTGTGGGGCAGGGAGAGAAGGGGGGTGAAAAATCATCCTCACTGAAAATCACTGTATATATTACACTCGTGGACATAATAAAGGGACTAGTTCCAAAGAGTATGTTGTGACTTTTTCTGATGTCTGTGGAATAGAGAGTTAGGATACCACTAAAAATGTAGCACAGTCAGGACTCCAGCTCATTCTCATTGCATCAGGGACATCTTTTTGGCAGACTGTGGGGACAACTTATCTTTGAGCATGGAGTAAGGACAAGGTCACACTTGTGTGCCGGCGTACCCTGTGTAAAGCTGAGCAGGTTTGTAAGGTTTGTAAAGAGTACATGTGAAGTATCACACTTTTTTTCAGCTCTTGAGTACAGCAGAAATCTAACAAAGGGAGAAAACTGTTTTGCTGAATGTATGCTCCTTCTTCCATAAACCTGGAAGACCTAGCTTGGAGTAAAATTTTATAGACATTTTAATGTGGAGCCAAAAGTAAAGAGAAATGGGTTAGTCTATTAAAGGCTAACCCATTTAAAGGCAGTTGAGATGAAAGGCATAGCTTGGATGTTGGTTGAATTCATGGGCTAGAGAACAACACGGAGGTACCATTGCTCGCCCGTCAGCTCCACTGATTGCCGTTCTAGCTGCTTATCAAGGGCCGGAGAAGAGAAAGGAAAGTTTGGCTGTCTAGCTCAGAGGTTCGCTGATGCCAGTGAGGAGATGAAAATGAGTAAACACTTCCTGAAAAGGTAACAATTAATTTTAGAGATGGCAATTTATCATCACAGCTGCAAAGGAACACAGAAGACCCTGGGGTGTATCCTTTTAGGTGGCAATTCATTGCTGTGTCTGAAATTTCATTCGTCTCCATAACACACACATCCACAAAGGAGCGAGAATGGAGACTTGGCAAAGGAGAAAACAAAGGGGAAGGAGGCATGAAAACCCTGCTCAGGTTATTAATAGCACAGACTCGAATTTCATGAATCTTAACACTCTGCTCTCGGCATGAGCAATTGATCATCTAAGATGCTACAATGTGCCCAACAATTAGGGCAAACTCTAGACAAGGGGGTTGGCCATGTGTCCTAAGGTTAAATAGCTGGGCTATCGGCAAGCACCAGAGAGGGAAATGGAGTGTGTAAAAGGAAAAGTTTGTTTTGTGTCTGTGCATCCCCTTTTCCTACTTCCAATCCCGTTTCAGTCCCCTTTGTCTTCATTTCCATTTTTCTTCAGTCAGGTTCTCAGAAGTCACAAAGCTTCTAGTTGTAAAACATGAAGTTCTATATCTAGCTATAAAGGCAAGATATTTCCAAGTATTTCCTCCAAACTACTAGATTGACATATTTGTCTCTGGTATGCGCTCACTTATATCCTAGGTTTCCTAGAATCCTATTTCTTCTACATTGCATTATTTCTCATTGTGATAGACTGGAGTGGGTAGTATTGATATAAATGTACACAAATGACTCTGACTAAAGCCCACTCAAGACTATGGCTTCTTTGGGACAATCAAGTGCATTTTTTAATCTCAAAACTCCAAGGAAAGAAAACTGAAGTTAATTGATAATTTCTTATGTTGTAGGTACTTGGTTACACTCCATATATCCTTTTCCCTACCCAACCATCCATCCATCTACCATTTATCATTTTTTGATTCTAAAAATACACTGAATGCCTACTAAATGGTAGACACTAATCTAAGTATCTGCCCAAATGAATTCTAACATCTATTAGGAGAGGCAGAGTGAGAAGACACTTATAACACAGTGAATTAATAGCAGGATAATGATAAGCTCCATTTACTGTGGAAACACATGGGAGAGGCACCTGGACCCCAGATATCTCAAGAGAAGTAAAATCTGAGTTTGGAAATTTAGAAAGAGTGTGAAGCAAGGCAGAAGACAAAGAGTGGCAATGAAGTGGCAAATTGGAGTGGCAAGTGGGTTCTTAGCAGAGGAACCAGCATATTTCTATATTTGTACAAGGCACAAAAGGAAAATTCAAACAAGTGAATGTAGCTAGAACATTATGTGAGAGGGATAGGGTAATATGAGTTGGAACTAGGAAGACAGGCATGATGGCATGAAGTATGTCATCCTAAGGATATTCGATTTTATCCTGAAGGCAATGGGATCCATTGGAGTTTTTAAGCTAGGGCTTGCTTACTCATATATGCACTGCAAAAAGTTATTCCTGACTACATTGTGGAAACTTGAAGACAGGCAAAATTGGAATCCAGGAAACCATTGAAGACATTACTAAAGTCAGAAGGAACACGATGGCAGTGATGATGGAGAGGAAGGATGTATTTAACAGCTGTTAAATAGGTAAAAGAAGAGATCAAGACAACTCATGTAAACTTCACATCAATCCTATAAAGTTGATATGAATATGCACCTTATGGATAAGGCTTAGGTTAAGTAACTTGTTGACTGTTATAGAACAGTAAAACAGTAGAGATATAAAATCTGTCATGTCTAACTCCACAGACCATTTTCATCTTACTGAACTGAACATGACTTAGCTCTCTATGGAGTTCTTTTAATGTGCTAAATCCTAGGGATTAAGAGTGAGTAAGATCTGCTTCCTGGCAACAAGTTGCTCAGAATTGGGTAAACTATTAGAGACTTCATGCTACCACACCGTGCCTCTTGCTTTAATCTAAGCAGTAGGTGTTGGGATAGTTCTAAAATCTAATAATTCTTATCGTCAATAAAAGAAATCCAGATACTGAGTTTAAAATGTTGACCCCCTTGATTTAATCCCATTACCTAAGTAACCCCTTGCTCTGCTTATAGCCAGCCACTTTCAAATATCTATAGCCCACAAGGTCATTTTCTCTGAGTTGTCACTTAGCCAACCTATACATATTTAGCTCTTTTAATCTTTTTTCCGAAATCATTCCTTCAGTTCCACTAATCATTCCCGTTGCTTCTGTCTGGCCTACCTCCAATTTGTCTACATCTTGAAAGAGCCTATGGAAGCAAACGATACAGTGCTCTTGTTAGTAATTCTACTTATTCACCATGTGTTTTCAACATTTTCAAGCCCCTTTGTAATACTTGGGATTTTTTTGCATGAAAATAACATTGTACCTCTTGAAAAGCCTGTGTACTCCAACATTTCGTTTCTCCAAGGAGGCTCACATACCACCCACCTTTTCTATCCCAAAGCATAATGATATCGAAGGAGAAGGAATGGCAAGCATGATTAACATACTACTGGCAGTAATGATCTGTTTCTGGAATTAGGTAGTAAGAATTTATTTTTTGTTATTCTTTTAAGGCTACAGGAAGAATAAAAATACAATTTATCTGCAAGATGCTTCTAAATGGAATGCATTTATGACATTCTTATAGGGCTTATTTGCAGCTCTTTAAAAATAGTTGACTATCTAATTAGAGAGATAGATCACATTGGTACAGAACACATATACAGATAAATACTGCTTTTTATAGCCTCCACTATCATAGACACAGAAGCATGCAGAGCAAAACTCACGCAGTATTTTAACTCTTAGGTTTCCTCTGTCTACACATATGTTTCAAAATGGGGTTTCAAACATGTTCCCTACTTTAATCATTTATTTCAACAATATTAAAAATATTTCCACTTTTACTATTTATTCATTTTAATATTATTCCCTTATTCTCTAAAGACAAGAATCTCTTATGGCACACACACACAAAGCAAACACCATTCTGAAGAATTATTTGCCTATAGCATGTTAAAATAGTCTAATAATATTGAGAGTGCAATTAATTTAACTGTCTTTATTTTTAGGAGATTTATTCATGATCCGCTCATATTTCCTTGAAGTATCTCAGTGGTAGGGAAGACTTGGAAATGAATAGAAACCTTGTTGAGGTGTCACTATAGACTTGCATAGCAGCACAGAATGGCTCTCTAGAGGTCCCGAACCTCTAGAGAGGTTTAACAGGAAGCCAGCTGCTGACTGGTTCAAACCACAACTGCTGATTGGTGGGGAACATGACTAAGGTCCTTACACTCTCTGCTGCGCATAGTGTTCATCACAATAAGCAAACCACTTGTGGAGGCACTGAGAAAAGGAGCCTGGCAGAGTGAAACAAGATGGCAGAGGAGAAGGATAACTCCCTGATATGGTTTGGTTGCGTCCCCACCCAAATCTCACCTTGAATTGTAATAATTCCCATGTGTCAAGGGGATTATTACAGGTGGAGATAACTGAATTGTGGGGGCAGATTCCCCCATATTGTTCTCACGGGAGTGAATAAGTCTCATGAGATCTGATGGTTTCATAAGTGGGAGCTCCCCTGCACACACACTCTTGCCTACTGCCATGTAAAACCTGTCTTGCTTTCCCTTTGCCTGCCACCATGATTGTGAGGCCTCCCTAGCCATGTGAAACTCTGAGTCTATTAAACCTCTTTCCTTTATAAATTACCCAGTCTCGGGCATGTCTTTATTAGCAGTGAGAACAGACTAATACACTCCCCGGGGAGGTTATATTTCAACTTAGTCTTGAGGGATTATTACTTTTTCAGGTAGCTAAAGTGGACAAAAGAGCAACAATAATAATAATTTTTATTGAAAGGTCACTATGAAACAGACACTATTCTAAGCATTTGAAATACATAAATTTAGTTTTGACTCAAAACTCCTACAGAAATGATCATATTATCTTCATTTCATAGATAAACAATCATGCTCAAGTTGTATGTTGTATGTGCTCAAGTAGAAAGAACATGTCTGAAAGTATAACAAGGTATGACTAGAATGTTGCGTGCATGTGAAAAAATATTGGTAGATACGGAAGGAAAGGAAGACAGGTGAGAATCTGCGGGGCCTTTTATGCATGACTTTCCCTGGAGGGTTGGTTCATGGGTGGAATTTACTTCACAGTGATTTTTTTCTACAATATGTATATATTCCTTGTTTAGAAAGTAAAATCAGTAAGAATATAAAATTCAGGATATGTGAGCATACAGGAAAGTGAAACAGTGTCCTCATCTGGGAACAGTAAGTGCTAATGGAAGGCACAGAAACCAGGTTCATAGATGATTGCCTTTTTTGTTTTGATTTTGTTTTTGAAATGGGAAAGCCATATATATACTCACACATATATGTATATATATACACATGCATAGATATGTACATACACATGTATATATACACATGCATAGATATGTACATACACATGTATATATACACATGCCTATATATGTACATACACATGTATATATACACATGCATATATATGTACATACACATGTATATATACACATGCATACATGTACATACACATGTATATATACACACGCATACATGTACATACACATGTATATATACACACGCATATATATGTACATACACATGTATATATACACACGCATATATATGTACATACACATGTATATATACACACGCATATATATGTACATACACATGTATATATACACACGCATATATATGTACATACACATGTATATATACACACGCATATATATGTACATACACATGTATATATACACACGCATACATATGTACATACACATGTATATATACACACGCATACATATGTACATACACATGTATATATACACACGCATACATATGTACATACACATGTATATATACACACGCATACATATGTACATACACATGTATATATACACACGCATACATATGTACATACACATGTATATATACACACGCATACATATGTACATACACATGTATATATACACACGCATACATATGTACATACACATGTATATATACACACGCATATATATGTACATACACATGTATATATACACACGCATATATATGTACATATATGTATATATACACACATATATACGTACATATATACACACACATATATACATGTACACACACGCATATATATGTATGCTGAAGGGATGATATTAATGGCACCAGTGGAAAATGAGAATACTAAATGATGTCCAAACCTTGGGAAGAGACCAGAGTGAAGAGATAATTAGCATAAGATTTCAAACAAAGGGATGAAGGGATTCCCCTAAAGTAAGGACTGATGTGGATAAGCATGGAGGAATTCAAAGAAACTTGTGACTGGTCAGCATTGTTTTCTGAAAAAACGTAGCATTTAAAACCCAAGGATGTAGAAGTGAAAAAGGAGATCAAGTTGGGAGGTTGAAATAGGTGCTGATCAAGAGTTGGAGGTGGAATGGGGGAGAGATAAAAAACAGAGAAGTCTTCTAAGACCAGGTTGAAGGCAGCACTGCAGTGGCGTAAGGAACAGAAACCATTTGGAATGATCTGGGATGAACACAACAGAGGGAAAAAGGAATTTGGAGTGATGATGAGAGGTAATTTATAGATATAGACAAATGAAAACCTTGCTGAAGCCAAAAAAAAACAAAAACAAAAACAAAAACAAAAACCGCCTGGACTTAAGTATAAAATTTGGAAATTATGGCTAATCAGCAAGATATTAGGGCTTTAACGTTTTGAGATTTAGCAGTTCAGAGACAGGACAGGATGCATGGTGAGGCCATCAAGCTGGGTGGGTCTGTAGTGGGGGCCTGGCTGCTATACTAGTTCAAACCACAATCAAACTTCATCAGAATTAAAGCAGTAGCCACGTATTAGGTCTCTCTGCCTCCTCTCTTGGTCCTTTACAATCTTTTCTCAACATGGCAGAGTAATCTTTAAAAAACATGAATCACATCATGTCACTCCACTACTTAGTACATTCTAATAGTCTGCCATTACACTTTTATAAAACCTAAAGTGCTTTCCACAGTCTAACAGGCCCTGTGTGCTTCAGTCCCTGCCACCTCTCAGATCTTACCTCATGCCAGATTTCTTTTGCTACAGCCATATTCATCATCTTTCAAACACCGCCCAACATGTTCCAGCCTAAAGGCCTTTACACTAATCGTTCCCTGTGTTGTAAATGTTCTTCCCCCAGATTTCACAGACCTGACATCTTTTATCATTCCAATCTCAGTTTAAATGTTTCTTCCTTAGAGTTACTTCCCCTAAACTAGCTACCCACCCATCAGGTACTCTGTGTGACATTGCCCAGGTTTATTTTCTTGATAGCACTTGTCCCTGCATACTATATTCTCTTGCTAATTTATGTATCAGTAGTCTCTGTCCCCACTCCCAGAATGTATGTTCCAGAAAGAACTAGAATTACTGATTTCATTGTATTTTCATTGCAGCCTCAGAGTCTACAAGGGTGATGGGTCCATAACAGGAATCACTCTGCTCTCCCAAGCAATGTTTGTGGAGAGAATGAGCTGAGAGACTGGGGTGCTTAAGGGATGGTCCACTCCTTTAGATTCAAAGTCAAACCCCTTCATTTTATAGGCAAAGGTTTAATAGTTTTGAGACATTCGAGATAAGAAGGATTAGGAAATTGTATCAGTGAGTCATAGTGGAAAAACATAAAGCCAAGATAAGAAATGGCACTATAGTAGCTTGGGCACTTCAAACCTGATGATGAAC
This sequence comes from Rhinopithecus roxellana, assembly GCF_007565055.1. NCBI lineage: Eukaryota > Metazoa > Chordata > Mammalia > Primates > Cercopithecidae > Rhinopithecus > Rhinopithecus roxellana. The sequence continues at coordinate 137,915,351 of NC_044553.1, read as the reverse complement.
TATCCTAAATATTCTTCTGGAGAGCCCATGGAGCTTTATTTTCAGAAGGTGTTATCGTTGAGAGACCTTTATAATTGAAAGTGCAAACATTTCATATATTCTCGATTACAGTGCATTGCTTTCTTCTGATTTGGAGAAAGTTCAGAAGGGAAAAAAAAAAGTGCAAAGTAATTAACTAAAAGCCGTGACCCAGTCTCTCACTGATTGCTTTTCCTGAAGATCTTACTACAAATGCAGTTTAAGAACAGAAGACACATTGAGATTTGAGTCTGAGAAGGAAGTTGGAAAGAATTAGCATGTTGCTGAGGAGCCAGTTCCATTTTTAAGTGGTTGGGCCACACTGCTGTTTTGTTGGGGGTAGGGACTGCTCCATCAAAAAGGCAGAGAAAAGGTTCTTTTGGAGTCAGCATGGAAGTCAAAGCCATGTGTGCTTTTTAGGACCTGGAGCTGGCACCCTTCTAAGGAAAAGATTGCAGCAAAGAGGTGTCCCTTGCCAATTCAAATGCATCTTCAAAGCAGCAGTCGCATCACGAAGAAAAGACCTCATTGGCATTCTCTAAGGGGTGACTCCTACCCAGGGCAAAGAAGCCATCTCTCCACACCCAGGATAATCTGCCAGAATAGGAAAAAGAGGCTTGTCTTCTGAATGATCTCAAAATAACATTTAAATACAACAGAAAATAGAATGCTCCCTGCCATTAAGGAGTGAAGAACTTGTCTGGGCAAAGAACTAAAATAAGCTAAGTTTGGAGGCAAAGACTGTGAAAACTGCTCTTCATCAGGTTTCGGTGGAGATGCCCATTATTACTAGTAATAATTATAACAATGATAATAAATGAATTTAATCCTAAAGCAGGAGGCATAATCTCCAGCGTAGGCACAAAAGTCTTGTAATCACCCAAGCCTCAGCTGTGCCGGGGCAGTGAGAGTGGGAAGAACTCAAGAAAAGGATTACAATTAAAAAGAAATTGACATCTATGAATTGAATTGAGCACATTATCTCCAGCTTCTGGTTCAGAGTTTTTATTACAAAATTAAATAGGCTAATTAGACTGCAGGAAAACTTCCACTGAACTCTACAGTTTCCACCAAGCAGAAAGGAAGACCAAGTAAGGCATGAGAAAAATAGGAAGAAGAATCAAATTTTCAAATTGCTGATTTCTGGTTACTAGTGTTCACTGAAAGACACAAGCAAGTGAAATACCAGAAGGCTGTAAAGTCCAAAAACCTAGACAAATGTACAGGCTGAATGGTTTCTTGATATTACAACATATAATAGGTACCATGACATTATTGACATGACATCCATAACCATTATATGATCTGTTCGATGTGTGTGGTCCCTCATTAGCAAACATAATTTAAGGTACCATGCAAAATTAAGATGAGTGTGATATATTAACACAATCCATGGAACCTTGCACATGGGTCTGTGAGGCATTGCCTTAAATGATTTGTGTCTCCAATTTTCACTAAAGGGATCTGCACCTTTGGCATAGCATGAAGGCAGGGTTCAGATTGGGACAGCAGGCAGCCCATTCCACATGACCATGCGACCCAGTCCAGCTTTGGAAACTCTTTTCCAACCAGTCCCACACCCCTGTGTCATGAGTCATAATAATGGGAGGATCACTATTTGAATGACCTTTCTTTAGCTCATAAATGGGGACCTTAACTGATCACTTTACTTGGTCGAATCTGATATGCTTCCAGACTTCAGCATCAATGTGTAGTCCAAAGCCAGAGGAACACGATACAGTATGATCTCTACAGCAGGGCCTCGGCATAGGCTATTTCCTTTGCCAGGAACACTGGCCCTTGTCCTCTTTTGCTGATCTAATCTCATCCTGCACAGGACGGCTTCTACACTGCTTCTGCAAGAAAGCTTCCCCAGATGACAACACTACTCCAGGTCCCTTTCTACTTTCTTAGAAGCCTGTCCTTCTTTGTCACACTGTGTCATGATTGTGATGAAATCATTAAGTGTCAAATTGGTTTGTTCATGCCTTCTTCCCATGATATAAGCACCATGAAGACAAGCATCCTACCCTTGCTTTATTATCTTTTTAACTCTCTCCAGGTATGTCCACACAGTAGGCAGTAGCCATTAAGTATTTATTGACTAAATAATCTTCCCTTTTCAATTCCCTGCCACCACCTTGAATTCACATTAGGTAGTGAATAAAATAGCTACAAAGACCCCTGGCTTTTCAAATGCCACCTCTGCCTTGCAAGCAACCCCAAAATATAGGTTTGCCAGAATCTCCATAGTCTTTTAAAGGAAAAATACTTCCATCACCACCTGGGTCTCTCTCTCTCCTCGGGGAGTTTTGGGGCAGTCTGGGAGAGCTGGCTGAGGCCTTGTTCAATTGTCAAACCATACCCTCGGCCTCATTTACTGGGCTCTTTAGGACACAACAGGATTTAAGAGCACCAGACATGACAAAGCCATCTCGGATATTCTCTAACACAATCGCCTTTCATAGTGCATTGCAAAGGAAAGTGTCTCTTGAATTTAAAAAGGATGCTGAGATAAGGAAAATGTTTGCAACAGAGGACAGAGGCAAACTCCCTTACAAAAATGCCTAATCAGGTGAGGAAGAGAACAAGAGAATATGGCTTACTGAAAATGAGGGAGAGAAAGAGAAACACAATCACACTTTAATTTCCTTTTTATCAACGACATGACTGGCATTGTTTTATGTGATTCGTTTCCCTCTAATTATTAGCAGGCATATTGCTGAATGCCACATAAAAATAGGTAGTCTACAGAGTCACCTCAAATCTCCTAATTAAAAAAACAAGAATCGCCCTATAGTTATTTGAGTCAAAAAAAATTACACGTTTTCTATATGGCTGCATGGTGCTCTTAGTATGATGTTGGAAGTGAGTTTTGCTATTTATCCTCTTTCTTCTTCAAATATTTTGATTTACTTCAAAGCCTCCAGCTTCATTTTCTGGTTAGAAATAGCCCTGGGAACATCCTCATCAAATTCCTTCCGCACTTTTCTATTCATGGTTGTCTCACACTAGTTTCTGCTTAGCTCTCCTCCAATGGAAGTAAAATGTAGCTCGTACTTAGTGTAATTATTTAATCAAATTCTATTTTCAGTGTGTGTATATATAATTCTTATTGGAATTGTGTACTGGTAGCAAGTTCTTATATATGTATATCCATCCAACATTAATTCAGCATTTTTTTTTTTTTTTTTTTTGTGGAGCCCCATCTGTGTTCTTACAATATATTATTTCTCTTTAGGGGAAAGAAATATGTGGGAGTAATTCTTTTTCTACAGTTTCTACCAACTAGCACATGTAAGGTAAAGTAAATAAACACATTATGGTGATAAAGCTGGGAGCCAAATGAAAAGACTTTATCTCCAAACACTGTAGGATGGAACCTAGTGACATGCAAACATATTGATTGACATTTTGTAGCATAAAAATTCCAGAGTGACAATTCTAATCCTCACTCCTCTCAAAAATATAAGCATCTGGTGTGAAGCAGAGAAATGAGCTTATGCTCATTTCTGGATGTAAAAAATTCAAGGCGTTTATACATATTATTATTTAATTATCATTCTGAGGTGGCTAAGAAATGAGCATTATTGGTGAAACTGAAAAAAAAATAAGGGCTTTTAAGGGAATACAAAAAAGTTGAACATTTTGCCTTGGGTTAGAGAGGGAATTGGTAGTACAGGAATTCTTACTGGAATTGTGTAGTGATAGCTAGTTTATGTATACATATACACACATATATATGTGTGTGCATATATATATATATATATATGTATATATGTGTGTATATATATATCTCAGATCTCTACTACACCATGTTGGTTACCCTCAAAACTTTATGCTAATTAATTATGACTATTCATTTGTGTGTGTGTTCACGTGTGTGTGTGTGTGTGTGTGTGTGTGTTATAGTTCAGTAATAGCTTAGCTGATCAAATCATACCAAAGTCAGGATGCCAACACAGGGCAGCTAATTGGCAAATAACCACAACTACACAAAAGCAAGAACTATAAAGGGCAGCAGCATGTGGTTCCAGAGACGTGAGCTGTAAGTGCTACTTTGAGGTTCATTGATAAGGAGATTTCAGAGAGAGGGGAAAAAAAAGGAAAAATCGGTGCATTCAAGGAATTAGACACCAAACTGTGATGTCAACAGCTGTAACAATGGATAACCAAAGACATTGTATAGATGCTTTTAAATTTATTAGTGAAGATAATTTCCAACATACAAGTCCTTCCCAGGCAAACTGTCATCAAGGGTGAGAATGGAATAAAACATTCTTCAGATGAGCAATGTCTCAATGATTTTACTTTTCAGCTATCCTTTCTCAGGAGGCTACAGGACAATGTGCACCTTGACAATGAGGAAATAAAGAGAGCTGAAACTAGGGATTTAATACAGGAGCAGGGCCCAGGGATTTTCCAGCATGAGGAGCAAGGAAGACGCAGGATGACAGCTGTGAGGCAGGCTCAGTGAGCGCCCAGCCCAGACTAGAGCAGGAGGTCAGATGACTCCAGAAGGGAGTCCTCCAAGACAGAAAAAGAAATAATGGACTCCTGTCTGTATATCTTGTGATGACTTTTGTAGCTGTTTTCTATAGCACTGATGGGTGGCTAGAAAAATAAGCTAATGAGATAACGAGGGTATTCATTAACAAAGAGTTACAGGAAAACAGAAATAGTCGTAACAGTAGAATGTTTTGTCAGGGGTAGAAATATAGTCTGTTGTTTTTCACTGCTGTATCTTCAGTCTCTAGAACGGTGTCTGGCACATTCTATGCAGCTGGTGAATAGTTGTGGAACAAGTTAGTTCATGTATGATCTTACATTGTTTTCAATAGGTGATATTACAAAGCCAAAATAACAAACTGTGAACATTTAACCGAAATGTGATAGAATTTTACTGGGAAACTGGAAGGTAAAAAAAGTGTGTGTGTGTTGTAGGGCAGGGAGAGCATGTGAAAGCTCAACCTTTACTTCTAGAAGCAGAAGTCATTAGTTATTATGTAAAACTGAAAAAGTCAAGAAATAGAAATGCAAGCATATTGCTAGAACTATGAAGAGAAATGTCTGAAAGGATGTAAAAGGGTTACCAGTATAGAGCAGAACTTTAGGGCAAGGTGAGAAAGATACTACTGTTTTTCTTTTATTATTATGGTTTTCTTATTTTAAGTCTCACGATGCTATCTTCAGCTGGGTTTTCCGAAAACAAAGTCTGAGGCCCAGTATCGTGTTTGGGAAGTTTGGGGAGAGTGACATCAGAGTCTGGGCAGAAGCGGGAGGTGAACATTCATGCAATAGAGACCTCAGTTGGCCTTAGGAAACTCTGTAGCTAAAAGGACCTTCCCAGTTATCCAGTCTTGAGACAAAGGGCTGAGTCTTGATAGATTTCCCCAGCTCCATCATCCATCATTAATTGGATATGGGCCACCCCTCAGGAAGGGGCTTGACCTCGGGCAAGGTGGCTTCAATAGTCAAAGGCAGTTCTTGATGAAGGATTTAGCCAACAGCCATCAGCCAGCATTCTAGCAGCTAAAGTGGAGCCTTTGCCCTGAAGGGGGTATCTAGCCACAGTTCACGTTTTTAAATTATGTGGCTGTATTACTTAGGCCAACCACAGTGGCTCACACCTGTAATCCCAGCACTCCAATGCAGGAGGATCACTTGAGTCCAGGAGTTTGAGACCAGCCTGGGCAATAAAGTGAGACTTCATCTCTATAAATAAATAAATAAATAAATAAGACATATATATATATATATATATATATATATATATATATATATGTCTTATTTATATATATCTTATTTATATATATTATATATAAACACTATACATGTGTGTAGTTTACATTTTTCATAAAATGGTTGAGCCATTTGCCCCTGGACATACAGCTTTGAGCAAGGAAACTAGTACTTGAAACCAGAATGGCCCATCTCTAAAGCTCATCTGGTTGTGTGGGGCTCAATCTCTGAGATTCTTCCAATATAAATATTCTGTAAAACTCATCTCAGACCAACACAAGAAGATATTTGCCATAAACATTGCAAATTTAGTCTCCAGGACCAAAATATGTTTCAATCACTTTACTGTAACTTGCTTTACAGTTTCTATTTTTTTAGTCAAAACATATATTGTTTACATTTGAAATTTGGTCTTTTTTTGAATAGAAATTAAAGACCCTATTCTTGGAATAGACCTCTAAATGTAGATGGTTGCTACCTTTGCAACTGTACTAGCCAATCAGCATGCTAAAGTGTTTGTAAAAAACTGGGCTACAAGTGAGTCTGCTTATAGTCTGAAAATATTTAAGAACAGTACCAGACTGTGTATTCCTTTAAAGCAGAAACATTTCTATTTCATTCTTTATTTCTCCAAAGTCTTGCACTTATGAGACACCCAATGTTAGTGGAATAGAATATGTTCTCCACAAGAAAAGAGGGCTTTTTTCTGTTTGTTTACTGATGTTGTTCAAGTGCCCAGGACAGTACCTAGCCCATATTAGGCACTCAAATAGCTCAAATATTTGTTAATCAAATTCAACATCAAACTAAAATTGAAGTAACATGGGGGCACCTCAGTTATACATCTCATGTCCTCATAAACCAGACTGTGGAAGTACAGCATTTTTTAAATCAGATCATAGTACTCCTTGCGTAGGCTAATGAATTTGCCGTTTTGTCAGTAGACACATGTGTTACAATAACACTCTTATTGTGGCCCTGTCTTCCCAACTAGGACCACTGCTGTGCAGTCCTCTTAAATGACAGAGCCAGAAATCATTTAGCAGTCACCCTTTCTTTGAATGAGAAACAGGAGAGAATCAGACACTGATTTATACAATATATAAATAGATTTTTATTATTTTTTTTAAGTAGCCCTTTCAAAAGCTTGAAATCAACCAGGATAGGGAGGTAATTATATTAAGGGAGTTACAGAGCAACGAAATTATTCTGTTTTTTGCATAAATGGTCAGGGATGCAATTTGCATAAGTTGTATCATACTGATTCTAGCAGACAGAGACTCAATAAAGACAAAAGAACACATGCAAAAATAAATGCCTAGGGAAAAAAATCAGAAGCCACAGATGGAGGCATTTATTATTTTTGACTTTAAATGGAAAACAACAGCAATAATAAAACAAACAAACCTCCAAATAAAGGACAGCAATCATAACAAAAACCCCATCCAGGTCAATTCTCTTTCATAAAAATTGTCTATTTCTCTCTGTCCTTGCTCATTTCTCCCTCGTAAAATCTGCTTTCAAATGTCATCCCCTCCCCCTTGCCAATAGATCAAGCATTCTGTAACAGGATAGATAGGGTAGTAAGGAACTAATAATGATAATAATAATAATGAGAAATGGCCTCAGAGATATATTTCATGCATCTTCCTCTCTCCTTGCCTGTCTTCAGTAGAATAGCTTCCCAGCCAGTGGGGCATTAATCATGAGAACAGCAGCCCCGAGATAAAGGCTGGGTGAAATTTCATCGTGCATTCCAGTGTGAGTTGTGGGTGCATGAATATGTGTCTCTCTCAGTATCTGAGAGGAGAAAGTGGAGGGGCAGAACAGAAAAATCTGTCATTTTATACATTTATACTGCTTCAAATGGTCAAGACTGGTTCCCCATTGTTACTGTGGATTAAAATCATTCACATCCTTCTGCTTCCATTGGAGGTCACCTCTCAGAAAGGGGCATAAATATTATGACAAGTTAAATTCTACCTACTTTTATTTTTCCATCTGCCTTGGGGGTATGCAGTAAAGTAAGGAGCATCTGAAACCCAGAGCATCACTGTCTGATGGGATACAGTTTTCTCTGCTAATCCTTAGTGAGGTATCCACCCTTTCACTTACATAATACTTTACTTTGGGTTAACAAAATTTCCTGTCTTGAAGAGAACTGAGCTAAGTTTGGGAAGACCATTTGGAAGAGATAGGTAAACAGATGCCACAATTACTCAGCAAGGAACTGTAAATATTTCCTAGAGCCTTGCTCTATACTCTATAGTGAGATACACATATGTGCAGCATGAGATCATCTGGGAACTTGTTAGAAGTGCATGATCTGAGATGCCACCCCAGACGTAAATTAAAATCTGTGCTTAATAAGATTACCCAGGTGATCTGTATACACACATTAAAGTTTAAGAAGCACTGTTCTCCATAGTACAAGCAAACACATGAGCATCCTCCCTCTCTCCCTATCTCTCTCTCTCTCTCTCTCTCTCTCTCTCACACACACACACACACACACATAATAAGATGGGGCCAGAGATATAAGAGGTTGCATTATACACACAAGTCAATCAAATTCCCATCAAGTAATCCAGTGACTGCTAGCCACCATACATGTGGTGTGCATTTATTTCCCCAATCATTTTATTTCCCCAATGATTTCATCCATGAATGATGAGAAAATCAAGGAGAACCTTACATTCACCATTTAGCTAACAGAACAAGCTCTCTAGACAACCCAAGGCATTAATTAGAAGGTTTCAAAAGTCGAGGCTGTCATAACAGCCTCAGTGTGTTTCTAATTTTTACAATCATTCAAACATGCACCAGAAAGGTATGAAACCACATCCCACCCCTCCCACTGCCTTGTCATAGACAGAATGGAAATACCTGCCCTGATGCCTGGCAAGTGACAATTGCTGCTTGAAGTCATTTTCCTATTATATATAAATAGAACATCGTATGTTTTCAGAAAAAGAAAAAAAAAAAAAAAAAAAAAAAAAAAAAAAAAAAAACAATTCTTGAACCTCAGTTTAAATTGGAACCATTGGTTTTTTTTTTTTTTTTTTTTTTTTTTTTTTTTTTTTTATGATTCAAGAGACATTTATCAAGTACAGTTATTCCTGAGCATCTGTGGGGGATTGATTAGTTCCAGGGCCTCCCATGGATGCCAAAATCCTCAACTCCTCAATATGAAATGGCATAGTATTTGCATGTAACCTATACACATCTTCCTGTGCATTTTAAATCATCTCTAGGTTACTTATAATGCCTAGTACGATGTAAATGCTAGGTAAATAATTGTTATACTGTATTGTTTAGAGAATAATAACAAGAAAAAAGTCTGTACATGTTCAGTACAGATACGATTTTCTGAAAATATTTTTGATCCACAGTTGGTTGAACCCAGATGCAATCCCACATACACAGAGGGCCATCTATAATTTACCTTTCACATAGAAGCAGTCATTGTGATGCCCCACCCGACAGCTTTCAGCAAAGAGGGGAGATATCGAAAAATATTGTTTATATTATGATTTTAATTATATCAAAGATATTTTATTCATCCCTCTCAACCTAAGCCATACAAATCCATGAAATGGGCACATAATTCTTATCGCAATAATTACAGAGCATCTCTGCTGTCTTCCTCTCCTTCTCAATTTTTCCTTCTTCTAATTCATTTATCCCTACATTTAACTGTCCCTGTGGGTGTGCAAAACACTATGTTAGATAATGTTGAAACAAAACTTTTTATTTTATGAGGAAAGAGCATAGGCCCAAGGAAGCTAATTGCCATATCAGAGACCACAAACTAACAACAGAATAAAAAAGAAAATTTAGTTGCAATACTGGTTGATCAGCTGAGACCTAGATTGTAATCCCATTTAAGACAACAGCAATAATAATCTTTGATTGAGTCCCACCCATTTAAGCCCTTGACTTATATTATCTTAACCTATCCTTGAAGTTGGAAATCATCACTCTATTTCAGATAATAAAAAAATGCAGCTCCACAAAGGACCCTGGCCAAAATTCTACAGCTGGAAATTAAGTTCTGCCTAGAGTCATGGTTTTAAGCACCTCTCCAGTCACGAGCTAAATCTCCTGATGCCTGTTTCAATGCACTTTCCTCCATACCAGGCTGCTTCCTCCTAACTGCCTTTGCCTACTTTGTAAATAAATAATATTGGCCCCCACTGCCTCTTCACTCTGATGATAAGCCTTTGCTTAATTTACGTTCATTCATTTAACACATTTATTTTTCTTCAACTGATGTTTTTGAGCCCTGCTTTGTGGCAGGCACCATTCTAGGCTCTAAATGTCCAATGATGAGCAACATAGATATTGTTCCTTCTCCCAATCATCAATATTCTTACAAATTATCACTAAAAATGGGTAAACACAAGGCCAAAGTATAGGGTTGCAGACATGAATAAATGGTGCTCATACAATATACTCAGCCATTAGACCAATGTTGGGGACCAGCGTCAGCACCACCCATAGGGTACTCGAAGTTTCGTGGCAACCAAGGAATGAGAAGAGACAGGTTAAGAGTGTATAAAGAGTGGGGTGCCAGGGGGCCAATTGTAAAATGGAGGCTGCAAAGGCACCAAGCTCTGGTCTCCACACTATTTATTGAGTACAGTCACTTAGATCTAAGAAGCAGATGTTCAGGGGTGAAACAGTGAAGGGAGGTGGTGGTGTGTCATACACCTAATCTATAGCAATGGCGGTTGCGGTGAATTTTCTTTGTGCTGAAGCAGCATGAACTTAACTACTGATTTATTCTTTAACTTATGGGAGAGCAGCTGTGGGGAGTGGGCCTAACTAGGAGCTGGCATATCTGGCCACATTTCAGTAATTCAAAGCAGTGTCTTTCTCCTTTGAACACAGTGTTTACAGATAGGAGAGCAGGTCTCACTCTGAGCATGGGAACATGATGGCAATTAGGAGGCTTTCCTCCTCAGAGGCCTCTTGTGGCTTTCCACAACTTATTGTCCCATATTTTTATGGCCAGTTTATGCAGGCACCCTATAAGCCCTTTTCCCAACAGACCAAAAGAAAAAAAAAAAAAGTAGTAACTGGAAGCAGGTAGGAGGCTCCTAAAATCTACCCAAACACATAGAAAAAAAGTAAAAGAACCTCAAGTTAATTTTCCACCCTTACCAAGTAATTTTTATGTGCATATATTTGAAAGTGGGTTTTAGGAGAATTAAAGATTCGGTTATTTGGAAAGGAAGAAGAAGAAACTGGAAAGGGAAAGGTAGGTGATATTACATTTCCAAGAGTGATTTGAAAACTATATGTGCTAGAATTAGCCCTTGCTTCTGGCTAGGCAACAAGACCAGAAGACAACAAAAATAATCTTACATACCAGAGACAAGGTGATATCTCTGGGACTCCTTATTCCTACAGCAAAGATCCAAGAGCAGCAAAACCAGTGATGCCCACCCCTCACTGGTGAGCCTCATGAGGGAGTGGCCCCTGTGAAGCAGGGGCTTGGATTCAGCCTGTAAATATCATGTGGCCTGTGGACTCCCTGAGAAGGTACTGGTGGATGGTTGACTATTTCTACCTTTCAACCAACATTGACTGAATGTTACTCTGTGCTCACTACTGTTCTAGGCACTGTGCTATTATGGTGCCTAAAACAAAGATCTTGCCAGCCTAGAACTCACAATCTACTAAATAGGGACAATAAACAAATAAATATGAGCTAAAATGTCAGGCAATGATAAGTGGTGTGAGAAGTAACAAAACAGGAAAAGGCGATAGAGTGTTGTATTTTACAGATGGTCAAGGAGGTCCTTTCTGGAAGGTGCAATATAAGCGGAAACCTGGGTGAAGTGAGGGAGTGAGTACTGTGAAGAGCAGGGAAGAGCTGTTGCAGGCAGAGGAAATGGCAGGTGACAAGGCACAGGCAGGCTTGGCACATTCAGGCAGGGCTGGGAAGATTGAATGAGTGTAAAATTTAAGGAGGGTTTGCTAAAACTTTGTTTTCAAGATCAATCAATCATTTTACTGAAATATTTTAAAATCAATATTAATGCAGGAAAAAATATGCAAAAGCAAAATGTCACATATCAATTTTAAGATGAAAATCTAAGCTTGCAATTGCATAATCCCGCCTCACCAGTTTCACCCTTCTTCTGGCTCTGTGTTCAAGAAGGATCAGGATAGACCTGTGTGATTGGAGCAACGTGGTGGAAAATATGGTCAGAGCAATAGGAAGGAGGAGAACCATATGCCACACAGCAAGGATTTTGGCTTTAGATTTTGGCTAAAGAGTCTGTTAGGTAATTAGGAAAACCACCCTGAGGTTTAAAAACACTCAGAGACCTCCACCTGTGGGTAGCCAAGAGCTGACCCCACTTCCCTCCCAGATGTTCAGATGCCTAGAAATAATAGCCAGCACTTTATTAGTAGTTATGGTGGAAATTCCATCCTATAAATATTATCCCCTAATTGGAAGGGCATCTCTGTGACTTCCCCTGGGAGCTTCCAGACTTCCAGCCTGTCTGCCATCAGGACCCTTTCATTCACTAGACCTGGTTTTGGGAAGCACCTCTTCCATCCACCAAAATTATGTATTAAAAGAAGGATGAAAAGAAACTACACTGTACTCTTTTCACTGGTCTATTTGTACTGCCAACATCTAAGTCTTTAAGAGACAGGTAAACCCATCAAGCTCCTTTTTCTGTTGTTGTTAGAACTATGCAATTCCAGAGAGTAAATGTCACCAGAGAATCTTACCAGGCAACAAGTAAATTAGAGTGCCATTTCTTTTCCCCCAAATTATTTACTAACAGGGAAAAAGAAAGTACCTGTGTAAGGGTAAGGAGAAGACAGAAGATATTTCTTGGCTGGCAGCTAAAGTCTAATTAGACTGACAAATCTTCAGCGCCTTCTCCAGTTATGAGGCTTGGCAGGAAAAGAACAAACCCTGGAGCCTCACTCACATTATGTAAGGCTGTTAATCAATATTAGTCGAACTCTGCTCCTAAAAATAAACTTCCCCTGGAGGCTCTGTTGTCTAGTGGTAAAAGTGAGGAGATGAAAACTGTGTAGATTCCTTATGTCATTTCTCTCAAGCTGTAGCAGGGAAAAGGTGGAAGAACCCAGAGGGGATCATTCTTTGGGCAAGTATAACCACTTTTGATACAGTGTGATCTACATGCTGCTGTAGCACAGTATTTGGGGATAAAGTAGATCTATCTTGTCTCCCAAATGCAAGGCAGTTTGATTATTCGAAGACCTGGAGAAAATCTGAGGTTCTAGTCTGGGCCTCGAAATCTGTGTGTCATCATAGAACCATGTGATATTGCTAACATTTAACCATTTTGATCCACAAAAATAGTGGTTACATACACTTCGACCTAATAGAATAGTCTATGTGTTATAACTGTTCAGGAAAGCCAGTTCCCACTCCAGAATATGAAAGAGCTTGCAGTTGCCGTCTCTCCTGATTGATGAGCTTGGGGCTCTGATTCAATCTAGGGCCCTTAGAAGAGATCCAGGCCCTTGCGAGTCTGTATGAGTATGAACAGAATTGTTCCTGGGCTTATCCAGCCCTATAAGAAGGCTAAGCTCTAGGGAGATCTGTGAGTTCTGGGAGGGTCTCTTAGGCTGAAGGGGTTTCCTTATGTGAAAATTTTTGGTGTAAAGTTATGGGGTGCTTTTCACACATGATTGCACTTACTATTTACAAGGAGCCTACGGGAAAGGTACTGTAAGGCCACTTTTACAGATAATAAACCTGAGGCTTAGAGAGGCTAATCACCTGCCCAGAGATATACAGTAATATGGTTTGGCTCTGTGTCCCTACCCAAATCTCATCTCGAATTGTAATCCGCACATGTAGAGGGAGGGACCTGATGGGAGGGGATTGGATCATGGGGGCAGCTTCCCCACCCCGACACCCCGGCCACCATGATTGTGAGTTTCCTGAGGCCTCGCCAGCCATACGGAACTGTGATTCAATCAAACTTCTTTTCTTTATAAATTACTCAGTCTCAGGTAGTTTTCTATAGCAGTGTGAGAACAGACTTATACATACAGCTAAGTAACTGGAAAAACCTGGAGTCCAGCTCAGAAATTCTGACGCAAAAGCCCATGCTCTTCAACACACTGAGACTCTACCCAGAACAGACATTGCGCAGGATCAACATTTTAATCCTAAGTTTTTTCTTTGTTTTGTAATCATCAGTATCAAGGCTGAAGCATGCTTCTTACTGTCCCCAGTCTGACATTGAAAAGCTAAAAGTACTTTGCCTATAAGAATTTTTGCAAAGCATGAGAAATTGTGGCTTCCTTCTGGAATTTTCAAAAGTGGTTCACATTCAACCACCAAGTTTGTGAAGCTCGAGATGAGAATGAAATCTCACAGACCTCTTAAGTCTTTCATTTTGACTATTTATAAGGATAGTTCCAATCCAGGCTGAGCATTGTGATTTTCTGGCAATTTTCAGACAGCAGTGGCCAATGTCAAGGTGACTTTACCAATGCCCGGCACAGAAAAAGTATGTCCTGATCAGTATCCTGCTAATAGTTTATAAATGATTCCAAATGGTGATTTGCACAGAACACACTGAGCTTTTTTTTTTTTTTTTTTTTTTTTTTTTTTTTTTTTTTCTGCTGATAACTCAGGATGGAGGCTTAAAGTAAAAGAATACATGTTAGTGGTAAAAGACTCTTGTTTCTCACTTTTTCCTTCTATCCTGAAGGAAGACCAAGGAATTTGAGTGTAGACTGAGTTGAACTTTTCTATTTTAGAAGGTGACCTATCAGCACCATGATAATTACCCACCAATATTGGGGTCAGTTGTAGAGGAAGTGTTTGTGCAGTTATTGGGGCATTCTTGGTAGTAAGATACACAGGGAGCCCATTTCAGTTTACCCCTCTGGGTTCTCTCCCAATTGGCAAAGATTCATGCCAATACTTTGATTCTGGACCCCTTGTTACTCACAAACTCCCTCTTATGCATTCTCTGTTCTACTTGGACTTGGCTATCTCTCCCAGACATTATCATCTCTGCTTTTAACAACTTAGCTTCTGACTGACATTTGATCAACCAGGAACATGTTCCTCTCACCACCTGTCCAATTGCTCTCTTTTTACAACAAGGCCTAGTAGAATGAGTGCATGAGATCCAGTCAAGCCACCCCAAGGACCACTTGCCATCCCCAACACAAAGAGCCATTCATGAGTCAGTACTTCATATTGATAGCTCATGTCAAACCCTCTTGCCCTATTTTAGATTGTAAATTCCACGAAAGTAAGGAACCTGGATTTCTTTTCTTTGCAACCTTAAAAGACATGTGGATAGACAGAACATATTTTCAAAGACTCACAGAACTCTAAGTTGGTTTAAAATAAAACAGAAATTTAAAGATGGGTAGTGAGGTGTCAGAGAACCCTGTTCCTGAGATCATAGAAATTTTGATTTGCCAGGACTAATTTCAGCCCCTAAATTCTACTTGGATCTACCTTCGAATCTCTATTTCCCCCAAACTTCCTAGCCCCTACTCTAAACTACAGCCACTACTCTACCCCATTTTCTGAGGCAGATATTTCCCTGAGAGGATCTTGATTTAATACACCAATTGCGGGAAACAGACTATAATAATAATAGTTACAATGCATGCAATCTTACTCTGAATGGTACACTTATTTTAAGCATTTTACTTATATCAACTCAGTTATCCTTATGACAATCATATAACATAGCCACTAGAAGTATACCACGCTCCCTACTTTATAATGTGGTAGCCTTAGTAATGTGGTAGACTTAGGTTGGTTGCAAATTATTGCTACTCCTCCTCCTATTGAGAAGTGCTATTTGTGTCTCCTCTGAAACTGGGAAAGCTCTGTGACTGTTTAGACTAATAGCATGTTGTACAAGGGACACTGCCAGTTACCTAGCCCAGGCTAGATAAAACTGGCACCCTCTACTTCCTGCCCCTGGAAGTACTCTCTCTGGAAGCCCTGAGCCTCTGTAAATAGAGCCCATCTACTTTGCTGGAGAAACCACAAGGAGAATCTCAGAGAATACATAGAGAGGGAAAAGGGCCCTGCTGAGTCCCATCTTCCCAGTTAACTCACCAAAGCACAAGGTATGTGAATAAAGCCAGACCCTCCAGGCAAAGTCAGCCGCTGAGTGAACACAATTATCTTTCTAGATGGGGCAGAAGAATTGCCTTGCTGAACCATGCCCAAATTTCTGTCTCACAGAATTTTGAGATCTAATGACATAATTGTTTTAAACCACCAAGTTATGGGAAAGTTTGTTTCATAGAGATAGTTAACTAGAACTTACATGACTTGTCTGGGGTCATGTAAGCTAATATGAGGATGAACAAAGTTTTAAGCCCAGCTAATCTAGCTCCAAGTACATGCACTGAATCACTATGCTATAGCCTTATCCCTGAAAAAACACAACAAATTTGGCCAAAGCACCCTGACCACCATGGAGGAAAAGCTTTCCTCAAGCTATGCTACCTTCTATTGTTAAATGACTCTAAAGTAGGTAATAAAGCCTGTCTTGTTTTCAGATGTATTCAGTAAATATTTACTGAGCACCTATGAAGTACCAGGCCTTTACTTGAGAATTATCACTCACACACTTGCTTTCTCAATGCACGTCTTAATTTTTTAAAATTCAATAGAGTACCTAGAGATATCCTTCTCAATGTAGGATCAAGACCTGATGCTTGGGCATGATTGCTATGAGTAAATTAACATCATTCAGGTTATTCACAGATAGTTCTACACTCTTACCTGTAACAAAATGGAATCAGAAAGATCAAAGCACCAATTACTTCTAAGAGGCTATAACGCTAGAGAGACATACCATCTCAAAAACTACTTGTTCACATTCACACACAGTTAAGAGCAGCACTGAAAGCACTTTACAGTTTTCCTTTGATCTGAAATCAACACTAACCCAGGTCGACCAGAAAAGAACTCCTAAAAGGATGTTTTCTTCGCTTTTGCTTTAAGAAAGAACTAGAGGATTTTCAAACAGACAGGTGTTTATACTGGTGGACCCATGTGTTTAATTTCTTTCTCCTAGAGGAGTCTCATTTTAGGAAAACTTTGCTTTAATAATGTTATTAAAGCAAAAGAGGACAGACAGTGGTATCATCTGGAAAATGTTCTATGTATGATTTCGCATATAGATAAAAAAGTGAATATGAAATCCAGTCTTCCCTATGTTTTCCCCACTCACTTCTGAAGTATCTCCCGGAGATCAGACCTTTATGAATCCTCCTCATCTAAGAAAAGTAGTGGGGTCACACAGGCATATTAATGCATCCGGGAAGGACCTTCCTTACCTGCAGTCTCTAGAGTCTGGGAATTGTCCTAAACCTTGAATAGAATTCAGTAGTTGTTGGGTTCCCAGTCCTAACATAGGTTTGGCGTGATCAACAGAATGTGTTTAAGACCAGACTAGGCTTGAAGATGAGGCTATTAAGTTTTTATGGAGCACAGGGCAGAGTTCTGATGACTAGTGGTCAAGAACAAAAAAGATTTCCAAAACCCTTGACACAAAGTTATTTCCTCTAGTTAGTCTTTCAAAAAATCCAGGGCTTTTTAAACCCCTCATCCCAGTCTAATCAATTCTTGTAGGCTATTAGCTTTCCTCCAAGAAGATGTACTTACCCTAAAACCAAAGAGTCTCAACAGGTTTATAACTCATTTTTGCAGACTTGGTAGAAGTAAAAGGAAAAGCATACAAATGTAGTTCAATTATGACTGGACTTAAAGAAACACAAGCCAGAGAGAGGCTGTTGGAGAAGGCATTCCCAGTTGTTCACCTCCTCTAAAATGGCCATACGTTCTATAATGTTTAGAGTTATAATCACTAGCAGGATTTTGTATCTTGTACCCTACTTTTCTTCCAAAGCTCTGACTTTCTTAGTTTGTGGAAAGACTTTAGGAACTCACCCAGTTTATTCCCATTTATGTATGTGCTACAGGAGGGAAAGCCAAAAACCAATAATTACTACGGCTTGGTTCCCAAATCCCCATGTAACATTAAATCATCTCAAGGTCAGTGAAAATTTGGACTTACAAAGAACTACAGGACCAGCCATTCCTATGAAGAAAAAGCCATTTTCTTCTCTGCTTCCCACAGAGTTAGCAGAATACGTTCTGACAGAAACAAAACAAGTCTGCCAAGGCCTGTGCAGACAGAACTATCCTTTCACCAACAATAAACAGATCTGCTCTTGAGCTAGAGAGAGTCATAATAGAAATATACATTGCCTTTTATCTTCTTTTCAGTGAGTAGAGCAAGGCATCAGGAGTTATTGGTTTAATATCAGTAGAGAAGAGCTATTTTTTTTTTCTCTTGAGCATGTGCATAGGTATGCATGTAATAGCATGTGTGACTGTAACAGTGCTATGCTAACCAGGTTTTTAGAAGCCTTTTGAAAACCGTAAAATTGCCCTTATGACATTGTCAGCATATACAATTTCAAATTGTTACTATGGAGACATGTAAAGAACTGTCTTTGCTCAAGGAAAAGGAAAAAGGAAGGCAACAGATAATACACTTACCATTACCTAGCTCACATATATTTAATTCTGAAAAATGGGAACACATAGGTGGTATAATTGATTATTGACTTTAAGTTAACAATGTCCATTGGAGTCAATGTAAGGGTGATGTTAAAGACACAACTGAGCTCCTGGATAATGTCTTAAAACTGAGAAGCAAATGGGACAAGTGCTAATCTACTGAATGTTCTATAAACACTAACTAGGCTAGGGGTAAGTAATTGTCCCACAAGCGACTGGAATATCTTACGGTATGCCAGAGCATTTAAGGTTAATAACTCAGTTAACCTCCTGCTCCCTACTAACTAGATTTAGCAAATGCCAAGGGAGTCAGTGAAGTATTAAGCTTAGTTTGGATATAATTACTTTCAAATGGAAAAAAAAAATGCCACAAAAACAAGGACTTCCGGTATAGCCAAACTCAAACCTTCAATTTTCTACTATAATTAGTATCTGGATCAAATATGAAGAAAACAAAATGGGCACAAACCTGACACATGATTAATGAGGACTTGATAACAAACACAAAGACTGCATTTTACAAGGATTAGTTGCATTCTAACTTTAACTTCCCCTGATTTAATGGTACCCATTGACCTCAATAATGAATGATTCATGTTATAGCAAAGCCATCTGGAGAATGTGAATGAAATTGAAGTAGGATATAGGCTTTCATATGATAACAAATTTTCCTTCCCCTCCTTTCCCTTTCTGCTATTTGAAAAGAAAAGGTAATAAAATCAAAGGAGAGAGTATTTCATACTCAAAGTGTAGTCCATTGCTCATTTTGAATAACAACTTTACCATTTCAGGGATAAATACAATAAGAATAACAACCCATGAGTGCCACAGACTTTTATGACTTCTTTAGCAATGACTTCACCCTTCTCTTCTCCTGGGTCTCATTACTGTGAGTATCGGCAGGCATCCTTCTTACATAGTAATTCAAACTCTTTAGCTACATGAAACAATGACCATGATAACAATGTTTCAAAGATAAAAATGCAGATGCAATTAATACTTGGAAAAAGGCCTACCTGAATGCTGGCGGTAGAGCGATTCTTACGGGTTGTGGTAGTCGCCATTGTAGTAGTGGTTTCCATGACAGTAGTAGACATTTCTGGTGGCATGGAGGTCGTCTGTGTTGTTCCCAAAATTGATGGGACTTCTCCAACCAGCCGAACACTTCCATTGATTTTAATATTGGGGTTGTTCTCAGCTGCCATGTTCAGTACTTTCAAACCATCATAATAGAGCCCAGAGAGTTGGCCTTGGAAGAGGCGTCCTTTGTCCTTTCCACCAATGGCTATTTGCGCCTGAGTGTTGAAGATGGTTAACTGCCGGCCTAGTGGGTTGGGTGGAGGAAACATTATTATTCTCATACATTTTCCCTGTTTGCCTTACCTGGTCTAAATGGACCAGGCATCATAACAGGCTTCCTTGAGCAATTGAAGGGGAGGAAAAAATAGACACAAAACCTCAGTACTGACGTTAGCAAGTAACATTTCATTATGGTTATCTCTTCCACTGTCTAGCTGAAAATCTTTGATAACTTGAACAATCAAGTCTCTATTTCTTTACAGTGAGGAAGAAGAAAACTTGGTGCAATGATAAGAGGTATTACAGTCCTCTTGGGTATATAATTGTGGATGACAGAAAGAAACACTCAAATCAGGTGATGACCAGAATAAATTACAGATACCTACTGCATTAATTTTTAAAGCTATGAAGTAAAATAATGAGAATGAAAAGAATTATATATGGACAAAAAAAACTCAGTGAGGTGACTCAGAAAACTAAGCTTAAAAACTAGGCCTGATAATTAAATTAGCTGAAATTAAATTTTAGTTAAGAGACTTGGATTCATTGCATACTTGTAAAAATGAACTACTAGTCACCAAACATATCATTTCTCATCACCAAACATTTCCTATAAATCTTCATAGGGCATAATATTCTATTTTCTGTTTAACAAAATCATGAGAGATAAATTCCTATCTCTATTAATCGGTTTTTAGGAGGATGGATTATGGACCCACAACTAAATTATTCCCTCAGTATGAAATATAAGCATATTGGTAATGCTCCAGTCCTGGGGAAGTTGTCCTTCAGATTTAATAAATTTTTTTAAAGTGGATGGGTATTAATGAAGAAAGCAACACACAAACTCCTTAAAATGACATAGAGGTGTGTTAGTGAGTTGAAGAGTATCAGTAGCTCACTTTATTTCAAGTTTCCACATTGACACCGTTTATACCACTCTGAAAAGTATCAAAATAAAAAATCATACCAGTATAGAGTTTAGAAGAATGAAACCCAACTAAACTTACTCCCAACTCTTTCTACTTATAAAACTCTCTCTCAAGTACAAGATTTTTTTTTCCCAAGAAAACTCAAAGGGCTTTTTAAAACTTATTGCAATTTATCAGAACAGCAACATGCTAAGGCCTTCTTTACTGTTATTTCTCTAGATAAATTCATCTTGCTTTTCCATATGAAGAAAAAAAGAAAGACGTAATAATGGAATTAAATATATGCCTTCTGAATTTTTCTCCACTTAATGATCAAACAAGGCTCCACTCATTCTTAATCTAATCACCCGAATTACCTTAGCCAGAAATAACTAGAAACGATTTTGTTATTTCTGGCTACTTAATAAAAAGGAGAGTGTTTTTAACAACTGAGTTTTTTGCTTTATAATATTCAGTATCAACAGAGGGATAATGTCATGTTTGGGCTTTAAAAATCTACCACTATTATATGGTCTTCAAGGCTACACAATGCTGACCTATCCTTGAATTCCTGGTGTATAATGTGAAATACCTTCTCAATGTATAACGATGAAAGAAATGGAAGTGGCAGAGAAGAGAATGCTCTTCTGTCAGAGGATACTCCTTAGATAAGAGTTAATTCTGCTCACTGGGTGACTCATAGTGCCCATTAATCAAGAATGATTTCTAAATAATACCCCCTCTGGAAGCTTTCAACACTGCAGTATAGTGAATTGGCCAGAGAACTTTGTTATAGTGGAAACGATCTATACTTTATAAAAATCTCCAGAATCTGAAAATGGGATCTGCTGGCCTTAATGATTACAGAATTACCCAGATCCCAAGGGTGCAATCAAAACAGATCTCATAGATTTTCATCATTTTCTCAGCAATTCATTTAGTGTGTTGTGCGTATGCATCATTGTCTGTATTTTGTCCTCTGTCCTCTTCACACAAGATGCAGCAGAAAGTTCAATGCATAATAACACTAAATAATCTGCTGGAGTTCATACTTCTTTACTGTTTATTGTTAATGGTTGTTTTTGTTTTTGTTTTTTGTTTTTCTGGAAGCCCTGAGCTTACTACAAAAGAAATGAAATGATGGAAGGGGAAAATAAATTCTCCCTCAACCCCACAGAGGCATTTGAAGCAGCTTAACATAATAAATTAGAAGCAGCTGCCTAGTAGAAGATTTCTAGGATAAAATTTCAGTGTCTTACATTAGACAGCCTTAATGCCAAGAGATACCTTCCGTGCACACAACTGCTGGCCAATCATAATATTTATCCATCTCTTTATTTTGTTTATAGTTCACTGGTGATAAGTTAACAGTTATACTTGATTACCGGTAGAAAATCTCACATTCTAATATTCTTGAAAATAATTCACAATGATAACCTCTATAATAGTTTCTCATCTTATTTCTCCAGTGGTGTTATTATGCCAATGCTTACAAATAAAAAGAGGGTCAGAGAAAACTGAAATGCAAAGCCGAATTACACTGGCTAGAGATGATGAGTCTCCTTCATTCCATTTGCCATCATTCACTCCACAAAGTGCTCTTTGCCTATTCAAGACTTATCCAAGCATCAGGAAAGGCAAGGCAGGTTTCCTGGGCTGCAAGATTAAACTGCCCCTCTACTCCCGACTACAGCTACTTTCCCAGAGAGATCTGACTCATCACTTCTTGAGAATAAGACCCTGGTGGAGTGCGACAGTAAAGGGGGTTCTCTGTGTTTCAGTTTTTCATCTTGCCATAGGAAGTGTTGGTTTTTCTGTTTGCTTGTTTGTTTCATGGTCTGTTTCTGGCTAGATATGCTTTTCTGCTGTAGTAAAACCCTCTCCTAGCCCCCTGTACCTTGGATTAGGGGGTTAATGGCAAAGCAACCAATCAGTAAAGGAATAGTAGAGCACTCTCAGTGTCCTGCCATCCCTTCCTCTGATCAATTTATCTCTCAGATAAACAGGGGTTAGTGAATAACAGAAATAACCATCACTATTCATTCCCTATGAAGAATGGGAAGAACTGACCAGTTTCTTTTTATCATTTGCCCAAGATTTCACAAAATCAATGCCAGATCTCATCATTCTCATTATTTTCACTCATGGCTTATGATCAGATTTTTATAATAACTGACCATTATATGTACATAAAGACATATATATACATACACATATGTATATTTATGTATATATATCCTAATCTGAGAACTATTTTATCTTTCTTAATACAAAATTTTGTTATAACACCAGTACAGGAATTGTAGCAGGTTACTTTTTGTTTTAGATGCCCATCCTCTTGGAAGTCATTAATTATTACCTCATTTGGACATCAAGTTCACATACTGCTTAAATTAAATCTTTGCATGTCTCCAGTCAGTGTTGCACAAAGACTAATTAATTAAACCTCAGAACACCCTTGGGGAATAGGCAGTATTATTTTTCCTGTCCTCAGATGGGAAATCTGAGATATAGAGAGGTTAAGTGGATTGTCTAAGGTCAGAAAGTTAGTCAATAGTAGACAGAGCCAGAAAAGAGACTTGGGAAAGGTATGACCCAGCTCTCCTCCCCAATGACAGAAATGACTCCAAACAGGCATTCCAAATACTTCCAAATGCATCTGTCTAATCATCCATCTATCTTTACCCTTTATATCATCGTCTTTACAGGTCTTTGGTATATTTTATTTCTTTTGAAGGGAAGGTTAGCTAGGCAGAGGAAGAGGTAAGATAATAGAATGAATAGATGTTACTCACCCAAATTACAACAAACTTTTTTTTTTCAGTGAACAAAATGCAGAAGAGAAACTCACGGGTTGAAAATAATTCTTTTCAATATTATATGCATATATAATCATACATATATTTAATTAAGAAACTAGGATATCTTCCCCCGTCCCACTCAACCACCCCTCCCCCGCATCCCAACCCCTCAACTTGAATAATTGAAAGCATCCTTTTATGTGAAAGCCAACGGATAACAATTCTATTGTAAGAAAAACTAAAAGCCTACTAATAACTTTATAATGGTTTATACAAATGAAAATGCCTGGCATGCTATTAAACTTAGACTTAAAAGGCAATGGAGTAAAATAAAATATTATTAACATAAAATTGAAAGAAACAAAAAAGTTTCTCAGGCACATGAGACTCAGACATGCATCTAGTTTGCTTTTCCTGTTTAAAGTGAGGCAATCATTGTCTTCAATGTTAAAGGGACTTTATGAGCTGATGATTACTAAACAAAATTATTTGCTTTTTAGAGTTATTCTTATTTTTAATTAGACCACATACATTAAAAACAGGGCAAACAGTTAAGACTTCGTGAGGATTTTCCACGTTTAAAGGTCTGAATGTCTTCCTCCAACTTAAAACTGTAGTAGTCCTTTGCTCTTTAGGTTGTATACTAAGTAATATACCTGGTTACTTCTTCTATATAACTCAATGAAATCTCTACAAATGTTAAGAGCTCCCTTAAGGTGTTGAGACAAGAGTAGCTTATATTGGCTCAACAATAACAAAAAAGAGTAAATATCTTCTTAGAGACTTTTTTCTTCATTGAAAGACAATGGTTTATTTCCTAACAGCTAGAAGCTACACAGGAAAATTCTAACATCAGTTATAACCGCTGCCCTCTTTTATTAACAGTGGTTGTTGTCTCCAGCAAATCAGAGACTGCTGTTTTGCCTTTCATGAACCTTTTCTTTTCCAACTCATTATGTTAACTACTTACACTTTTGTTGCATAAAACATCAAATACACAAGGGTATCCACACAACCAAAGTGTAAAATAAGTTTGTGTTTGTTTTTAGTTTCAGTCAGCAACTAGGACACAATTAATCTCTTAGAAAATAATTTTGCCTCTGTAGGTTTTAAAGGCAAAATTCATCTTTTTCATCTTTTAAGAACAAATGTTAAAAAAAAATGCTCCCCTTATAATATTTGTTTTAAGTAGTTTAAGTTACAAGAGTCAATCTATGGTTTTTTGTTTGTTTGTTTGTTTGTTTGTTTTGTTAACCATGCTTCAAGCCAAAACAGCTTCAAGGTGTAAGTTTAAAAAGCACTTTTGAAACTTCTTTAGAAAGCTTTGGTGTAAAAGGTAATTTAAAACAAATTAATAAATAATGTCATGCAGTGGTTAAATTGCCATAATACATTTCTGTTTTAGAAGTTCCTGGAATTTCTTGTTTGTGTTTGTCATGCTGATAGCAGACTAGAAGTTAGTCCCTTTAACTGTATTTTAATGGCAATGTATTATAGCATGATTTATCAACATATGGCAGGTGGAAGCTGACACAAATTATAATGAAAATTAAAACAGTCATTTATGCAGCAGGCGATTATCATTTAAGGAACATTTATTTGCAGGCTTTAAAAATGAGGGTTTAGGATCAAATGATTTTAAAATGAAAGTTTTAATGACGGTTACCTTTCTCCTGCAGCCACTCCTCTACAGGCCGATTATATTTGAAGGGGATTTTCTGTTTTACCATTTGGAAGCGTTCATTATCAGTGTTGCCTTTAAAGTTTAAAAAACAGCTTAAAGAACAATCTGAAAAGTCAATAAGTCATTCAAAAACATCCTAGGTTTTTTGGTTTGTTTTATGAAGTTTTTAGAGATAGATATCAATTTATCTTTAGTAGAGGTGGAGTTGAAGTCACTCTGCCCTTGGCTGATAGGTTTAAAGGTCAGGTTAGTCTTAGCCGTGCAGTACTCCATCATGTTTTGGAAAAGTGGCATGGAATGGGAATCCTTAAGTGGTTTGGCCGTTTTATCTTCACTCTCTCTCCATCTCATCTCAACCACACCTTAATTGGGCCAGTTGAGGCACAAGGATCTCCTTGACCCATCAGTAATTCAGCTGTGAGATCAGTTTCATGTGTGAGAGGGAATCCTCACTCCACAGTCAGGCAAGCTCCACTATTAATCTACTACTGTATTCCCATCAGAAACACAGGGCCATGTCTTTCTTTTCTTCTCCTCTCAAGTGTTTGCAACTGCTTTATGTTCTGACAGAGGGAAGGCAGAGAGGACAATTTAAGCCTTGATGGCCAAGGGAGACTTCTTATTCCATAAAGGATGTCCTTGCATCTCATTACCTATGTCAAAGAGGTAGATCAGTACAGATAACCTTTTATATCACTGTCTTTCCAGATTTGTTCCACATTTTTAAAAATAAGGAAACTCAAAAATCTGGAAATAGAGATAATTATAAATATAGGGATATAACATTTGTAGCCTTTTGAGCACCTATATTTTATAATAGACACTGATTTTGTATATTTAACCTCCCTCCACTTCCCTCCCTTCCTCTCTCCCTCCTTCTTTCTCTTTCTCTTACCTTACTATGAGAGGACCTTCCTGCATAAGCATCCATTCATAAAGCCTGTTAGGAATACTTCTTCCAAGCATGAAATATCTAATTAGTTTCAAGGCTCAAACATAATGGTTTTAACTGCTAGTATGCCCCCCTCTTCCTTCATAACTGTTATTACCACTGCTGAATGGTTTCCATAATTAGGACAGACTTGGAGAGTGGTACTGTGGAGATACACCCTTAATGAATATGCTTCAAATAACAAAATGATGAAGCCATGCCTTGGGAACTGTTCTATCTCATCAACCAACCTCACATTGATCTGGCAGAAATTAGTGAATTGTAATTCATTACTTTGATTCACAGGCCTATATTGCAACTTGGGGAACTCCATTCCAAATTACCAATATTAAAAATGAAAGAAAAATCTCAAACCAGGTGGCCTGGCAACAATTTACAAAGAAGTCTAAAAGCCATAAAGAATATTAGAATTGCATATAGCATCAGACCAAATGAATAGGGGCATGCTAAAGCATTTCAACTGCAGGGCCATCTCCATATAGGAGTCATTATTGGCTGAGAAGATTCCACCTGGAATAAACTGGTACCTACCTTCTGTGTTGGGAAGGTAGGGGTGTAGGATGGGAAAAGGGTAGCAATACTGGAGGATGTTCACAAGGTTCCCCATTCACTTCTCATATAGACAAATTATTCTAAGAAGCTGACTCATATCTTTACTACCAGGAATTTTAAAAATAAGAACTTATAAAACAGGCAACTATGAATCTGCTTCTAGCCTATGTTTTGGGACCGTATCTGGTTGGTACAGGGTATAACATATTAATGTATCAAAAAATAAAATGCAATAAAAACAATTAACAGTTTTGAATTACAGTGGATAATTTAAAATTTTCCTCAAGGAAACATTTCTCATAGAAAACAATGGAGAGGGCAGGCAAGGAGGAAAAAGAGAAAGGCAACTTAATTTCTTGGTGCTTCAATAGCCCATGGTGAAAGACGATAGCTATGGATTAGAGATCATTATAATGGTCTACCTTGGTAGGTCTTGGGACAACGTTCTATTCATTAAAAATAAAGTTGGGTAAACTTTTTAGATGTTTTCATAGAAAAAGAACGTGTACCTTTTTGAAACAAACCTACATCTATAACTCATAATCCTACCCTACAGGTGACAGATACCATAAAGGATTTCATTCATCCTCCAGGGTTTTAGACACAACAGAATACCATACTGAGAAAAGGTAATTGGCTTGGGCCAGATCTGCCTTGAATGTATCCTATTACTTTGGGTTTTCTGTATCCGCCATTGTTGGCTACACATTAAATATATTAATGACCTTCATTCTACTTACTATGGAATAGATTAGTGAAGTCAATAGCAAGTATAAAGCTACGTATTCTTAGCAAAATGCAGGGCAAAATCAGAAGTAACTAAAATTCCAAATGTCTAGAATTTAATTGCACCAAATTAATTAAGAAGCTGTATTAATTTACTTCCTCCAAATACTTAGGGCTCTTGGCCCTCCTAAGCATCCCCACCCTCATCATAAGCATCCCCACCCTCATCATCTACTCTCTTTCAAATGTAAAGCACCACAGAAAATAATCTGGGGGCATGGTACAAGCTAGAAAAAGAAATAACTAAGTTAGATAAACAGTAGGTGACATGGGGAAGGACAGCATGGCCATGATTCAACCTTAGACCCTTCTGAAAGTGACAGAGAGTCATTCTTCTCCACCTCAGCTTTAAAGACATTTAGAAAAAAGTTTTAAGTTTTCCACACCAGATTGATAGTATCTGGCACTAAGGATAGCAATCTTGCATGCTGTTAAAAGTTGTGAAAGATGGAAGGTCATTTGGAAAACCAAATTTGTTTAAATTGCCGCATTAACATTGTTCTTAGTCTCTTTTCATGTTCTTGTTGGTTTTTATTTTAATTTATCTCAAACATTAGTAAGAACTATTTTAGAAACATGTGCATGAGAATGAATTATTTGCCCCATGCCCCATTTGCTAGGTGGATTGAAGAGCAAACAACCTTCTAAACATAAGTATTCTTATACAGGGCTACTCTAAAAGCTGAAAAAACCTCACCAAATTCACATACATTCTTATTAAATCTTTAATGATATTCAGTCATACATTTCATATAGCAACAAGTATGTACATTTAAACAAAGTGTGAAATCAATTCTTCAACAGAAAGTGATGGCTATACTCAAGAAAGAATGGCCTTATGAGTAGAAAACGTCATAATAGCATTAAAAGTAGGCATATGTGCATTACTAATTAGAGAGAAAATGTAATAACTTCATTTCTTAAGCACACTGAGAAATCTATAAATTGCACAAAGAGATCTTCAAATAAACCGTTCTTAAATTACTTCTGTGGATCCAACACCTATATGGGACTGGATTTTAGAAAAAACATATTATTCACATTTTATTATACTTAAATATATGTGTGTTTATTCCCATCTATTTTTGATAAGGCATTGAGAATGTTATACATTTGGCCTCTTCTGGTCATTTTCATTTGGACCACTGGCTCTAAAGTATTTCAATTCTTGGAGACGTGTGCAACAAGCACATGCACTGTGGAATTATAATATTGTGAAGAACAGAATACTTTGAGGTGAAAGTATTGAAGCCCAACTGGTTCATAGTTCCAACCTTTACACTCCAACCTCACATTTCCCACTTTGGGTGAATCCACTTGGGTGAATCCACTTAGGATAAAAGGAAAAGGGAAAGACACGGAAAGCAAACTGACCCTTGAGTAGGCCTGAATATACATCAATCCCTCTTTAAGGTGAGACTCAAAATTTGTTAACAGTCTCCAAGGAATACAATTATCTCAAGTGAAAAACTGAAAAATAGAACTCTTGTGTAGCATGGAAAATAAATTTTACAACACTGTGCTTACACTTTATTGGTCCAAACCTAGGTCCTATTTAATTAGAAGGTATACTAATACTCTTAAAGCCATAATCAAAACAGCATAGGAGTTAAGACCATGGGCTCTGGAGACAAATCTGGTTTTGAGTTCTAACTTTATCACTTATTAGCTGTGTGACCTTGGGGAAGTCACTTGGCCTCAGTTTCCCCATTTCTCAATTTACCATAGGACTTAGTATAGAATAACAGGGAGTACAGCATATTTAAACTATTATTATTAATATTACTCAACTCTTTTCTAATGATCAGAAGGAAGCTCATTAGTTCCATGGTGTCCTTCCCTCGTCACACTACCTTATCAGTCCTTCATTCAAACATGACCGTATTCTATTTGGTCTCACAAAAATCATCTTCCAAAGAGCAACTGACCATAGAAAATGTAACATCCTTAATATTCCCTTAAATCTCTTATCTATCACTTTATATGTTTCTGTATCTTCTAAAACATACTCAGCTAAACCCATTTCCAAAACAAAGTGGATTTCTAAAACCACTGAAAGTAAAAGAGCAATTCAGGCATTGACAAATGTGATTTCTTGGTCCAGCCAAGGTAATGATGATATACTGCTGCTAAGTTGAGAAAGAGTGGCTTAAAGGTTCTGCCAATTTGCACCAGGCTGGCAGAAAGCACTTTCTTGCAAGTAGACTATTAATACCACCTGAGATGTTGTCAAGCACATGGACACGCTAATAGGAATATCCTAACAACATTCATCTGTGCAAAATGAATGCCAAAGGTATTTTTGAATTTTGTCTTGAGCCCTGAAATAAAGGAGGAAAAATATTTTCTTTATTGCTTTGTTGACACTAAAAAAATCAGACTGTGGGTCTAATGAACACTCAAAGAACAAATGCTATGTATTAAAACCAGAGGCAAAAGAAAATCAATGTAGTGGTACTGCTGCCCTCAAGTACTAGGGCAGTTTAGAGGCCCTTGCCATGTGTCTTTCCCCAAAGAACACTTTCTAAGTTTCAGAGAAAGTATATGACACTAAAGGAAGGGAACTCCAGGAACTCTGAGCTTGGCTCGAGTCACATTTCTGGCATTATCCCAGGTCAACTCAGAGTCAGAGAGGGAGGTGTTGCGCACCCAAAGGCCATCTAGAATATTTGGCCACTTGTAAGTGATAGATGGATCTCAGCAAAGAACTAATATCTTGTATTTATAAAGTGCCTTTCGACCAAGGAGCTCAAAATGCAATTATAAGCATCATCTCATTAATCCTCACTACACACCTTTGGGGCAGAAGAAAAAAGAACTATTTATATGTTGCGAGCCTTGATCCTTCAATGTGCCAAAGTAAAGAAATTAATGTCTTGGAACAGAAAACTGATCGGCTTGGGGGAAGTAAATTAATAGATCCAGAGAACAAGGGAATTATTAAGTAAGGGAGCTTTTAAAGTGGTTCCTTGAGCCAGGGAGACCCTGGAAAGAAGTGCAAATCACCCTGGCCTACACCAAGTTGGCTGATAAAGCTCACCTGTACATGTCTTGTGGATATGTTCTGATAATGGCAAATATATATGGGTAGACAGTATCATTTTCTTCCTAAATTAAAGTTGTAGTATGGATTTACCAACTCTAGGCTGTGCCAGTTGAACTGTTGAAGCAAAGATGGCCCCAAACATGAGTGAAAGGAACATTGGAGTCAGACGAACTTTGAATCAAGTCCAATCAGACATTTATCAGTTTTGTGAACTTGGGCAATTTATTTAATCTAGGTGAGTCTTGGTGTCTTCATCTGTTTGTTTTATCCAAATTAAATGCAAAATCTCAGGCAAGGGCTTAGCTTTTGGGGAGCCAAAAGAGGTTGGGTGTTGAGAGAGCCTTTGATTTATTTTAATTCTTAGGATCTTTCCCTAACACTTGTCTAAGGCTTAGAAAAGAAAGTTCTTTCTCCCAGTAAGGAGGCTTAAACACCATGGGGATGGGAGTGAGCGTAAATCCTCACCTTGAGAACCTTCCAAACCCTTTTTCAGTCTTGATAATTTCATTGAGCTCTAGCCTCTGCCTATGTTGTCTCACTGATGAGCCTGTAGATATTTAGTTATCATGTCCAAATATCTTTTTTTTTTTTTTCTTTGAGATGGGCAGGCTGGAGTGCAGTGGTGTGATCTTGGCTCACTGCAGTCTCAGCCTCCCGAGTAGCTGGGACTATGGGCATGCGCCATCATGCCCCACTAATTTTTAGTAGAAATGGGGTTTCACTATGTTGGCCAGGCTGCTCTCGAACTCCTGACCTTGTGATCCGCTCACCTCGACCTCCCAAAGTTCTGGGATTACAGGCATGAGCCACCACACCTAGTCTATCATGTCCAAATATCTTACAGACTATGGAATAGGAATGAAACCATGCTAGAGATGTAACCCTGGTATATTATGTCCAGCTGTCCAAATGTTCATGCCCTATTCCTCGACCTTTGTTGCTGGTTGAATATACATGTTTTGTGCATACATGTTAATATTAGACTTCTCTTTCATACCCTAAACAAATCAAAGATCCATTTTTGCTGAGGTATTATGATACTAAAATGATTTACTTTGATGCAATAATTACAACATATATTACCAATTATTATCCTTTCTCTGTACTTTGAGGCCATTTGTAACTCACTTCCTGAAGCTCATTTCTCCTAGGGTTTCTCCTCATCAAGGATACTTTCAATCCCAGTTAGGTTAATAAAACTGGGCCCAGGAGATTGCAACCTCTTTATTCATTCCTATAATTTAAGAGAATATTTTCAAGCAACTTCAAATGAAACTTTCTTCAGTATGCCAGGTCAACCTGGCACCAATTCTTTATTTAAGACCCCCTCTTAAAAATGCCATGTTATAAATTAACAAAACATAAACTGACTATAAAATTTGCTTTCCTTCCTCAAATGTTGTCACTTTCTTTCCTTCTATAATTATTCTGAAATATACACTGAAGCTACAGTAGTTGATTTCAATGTCTGAATTTTGTCTAGTTCCTTTCTGGTAACCATGCTTAGTTTTAGCCATGTCTTAGTGCATTTTAAGTTTTAGTTTCTTCATATTTAAAAGGGGATCATAATAATAATTGCAACATGGGATTGTTGTGAGAATAAAAAGGAAATGTGTGTAAAGCATGTTGCAAATCTGTGGCACATAATAATCCCTCAATATATGATTTGTTATAACAAGTGCCTGATTCAGGAGAGTTAAACTAAAAAGAAGGCAAACTCCACAAAAATTACTTCCCTACAGAATTTTTGGTATCAAATATTTTCAAAAATCCTTTTCAAAATAAAGCTTTAATGTTTGCTCTTCAGCCATTTGACATGTGATCCCTTCAAGATTTCCCCAGGTGCCTTTCCTCTTATCACTTATTTCCTCCTTGCTGCAAAAGGCACACAGTGTTATTTTGGGGCTCACTCTTCCCCGTGATCCATGCCTTCCCACGTGTCCACCCTCTGTGTGATCTCCGCTTCTCTGTAATGTTGTTCTTCCTTTTATTTCTATCTACCCTCGTCCTCCCACTCCCCATCCCCATCTCCTCTCATTCCTCTCATGTTTGGTTTTTTATTTCTAAGTAGAGAACATCAAACTAATGTTTTTGAAGCCAGAATGCCAGAATATTTTATTTAAATTCTGTTCATTTAAACATACATATGTGGTGTCCCCACACAGCTCAGAGGACAGGGAGGAGGTTTGTGAGGACAATTTCACTGCACAAACACAGGAACACAAGAATATTGTCATCCTGTGAACAGGAAAGTCATGCCATTATTAATATCTCTGATGCTCAAGAAACTTATGACATAGTAATCCTTCCCTTTAGAGCTGATAGAATTGCCAGTGTTTATAAATTGAAGACGTTTTAGACCAACCTTGAACCCCCATGCCTAAGAATGAATTTATTATTTCCAAAAGATCTAAAAGTAACAATCACTGTTCTAGTCACCACACACAGGAGGCCTGACTATTATAGTGATTTGCAACTGTTGCTTAAACAACTACATCATAACAGGACCACATATTAAGCTTGTTTCCAACTAAAACTCAAGACAGTTTCTAGTTGAATGGTTTCCCAAAGAAATTATTCCATGTTGCATTCATACAACATACTTTATGAACTTCAAACAGGTATTTATATCTCATTAAATGTATTCTTTTTGTTTCATAACAGCATTCAAACATGATAAGAAAAAGCTTGTCTCTAGGATTTTTGTTTCTGGTAGGAGATACCTCTCTTAGCTTTGTGTTATCCGCAAACTTAATAAGCATATCTTTTGTGCATTCATTCTAGTCCCTGAATAGAAAGATTATGATGGAGCTATAAAATATCTAAAAATACTTTGAAACTCCTCTGTGTCAGAGGTGAGGTTTGATTCTCCAACCTTGATTGTGGGCTGGACTTAGTGACTTGATTCTACACAGTAAAATACGGTAGAAGCAACAGTGTGTGGACTTAGAGACTAAGTCATAAAAGGTGCTCTCTCTCGGACCACTCATTTCGTGCAAGCTAGAGTCTTGTCATGAAGACACTTAAAAGGTTCTGTGGAAACATACATAAGGCAAGGAACTGAGCCAGAGAGTAACTGATGCTTCCAGTCAACATCCATGTGAGTGAAAGATTTCCAGGTAATCAGATCTTCCAGGCCTAGATAACACTGAGATGACTACAGCCCTAGTTCATACCAACTGCAACTCATCAGACATCTTAAGCCAGAATCACTCAACTAAGCTGCTATCAAATTCTGACCTATAGAAACTGAGATTATAAATGCTACTTTTATTATTTAAGTTTACCTCGAACTTTACAGCGTAACCAGAAAGCTTCAAATGATGGAACACAGGCAGGTCTCTTTAAGATCCCTTCATAGTTCTCTGTACATTGCAGTATACTTCTTTGGGGAAATTAAGATATACTCTGCACAGTATTTATAGTATCCTCCTTACCTACCAATTTGCTATTGCTATCCAAGAGAAAGTTACCCTAGCATGCGTGAGTTTTTGTTTGTTTGTTTATTTGTTTTTTAATAAGTCCAGGTTAGTTCTCAGTCATCACCATATTCTTTTTTAAATCTAGCTAAATGTGTACCAATTTTTGGTCAAATGAAACACTGGAGAAGTTTTATATATCAGTCCCGAGTTTAAGAGATTCATCCTATTATACAATGTAAAATTTAGGACACTTTTCCCAAACTAGTTTTCTATTCTGACTGACTCCTGTTAATTATTTCTGAGCGAACATTAAAGGGGCTTAGAATTCAAGTTCCTTAAGCACTTCTAACGTTATTCATCTAAGACCCAGAAATTAGAGTTTCTTTGAAGAACTCTATTACCATTTTCTCACCATGTGAGGGGTGGAAGGGGACTGGATTTTCTTATTTATTTTGTTTGTATTCGTCCTTATAGTCTGAAGGAAATTCTTTTTGCTAAAGAATATATTAGCGACAGATGTAGATGTCCATTTAGGGAGTGAAGGAATTTCAGGTAATCACAAAGGTCCCTCTTTAGAGTAAATACTTTCCCATTTTATAATTAAACAAAAACAGTTTCCGGGAGTAGAGTTTGCTGGGATTTATAGCTTATAATTTGAAAGAAGGAGCCCATAATTTTTAGGTTGTGGAGACCTCAAAGACCATCTAAGAAATATATTTTCTCTATTTCGATGTTTCTCAAACTTCTGCTTAGAACATCATTAGAAAAAGAACTCCTAGCAACAAGCAAACATCAGAGAGTATTGATCTTGAAGACAACTTTCTCCCCATAAAGTTAATAATTAAAGAATTGTCTACACTCCTATTTGTTCGGCTGCATAGAATTTTTAAGGCTTCTTAAAAATTAAACCAGCTGGCAGCCATGTATCATTTAGTGCAAGATTCAAAGGTCAGATATACACTATTAAAATGTGGTACAAGAATCAAAATTTTCCCAGAGAAGAAATAACCTCAGGGGATGCAGTAGTTGTAGTATATCTTGAATTCATACAATGCCTCGTTAATTCTACTTGGCAAATTAATTCAAATTGATTTGTTTGTGAGAACTGCAACATGGCCTCAAATCTGGCTACAAACAAAGGATAATGATAAACAAAGTACTGATCTCAGAGAAATGTCTAGGGAAAAGTATGGATCAGCATCGGGGCTGTTTTATAACATAACTATCTTACTTTAAAAAGAAAAGAAGAAAAGAGGAAAGGGAGAACATACCCTATATAAATATAAGACATTTTACCAATAACACTGATAGATCGTAAATGCCAAAAACAAAGGAAAATAAAATATGTGAAAGCATCCAAGGGAACATGAATGTGGATAATTTTTTAAATGGGCATTTCATTAAAAAAATCAATTTGACTTAAAGCAAAATGATCAGACATAGAGAAAAAGAGGAAAAAAATAAAGTAAGGCTTGGGATATGGCAGAAAGAATCAAGATTAATTTCAAAAAGCCATGGACTAAAGAAAAGAAAGGATTTTTATCCCTTAGTGAAAAGTACTGATTTCCAACCTCAGCCTGAGACTTGAATCAGGGTTGGAAGGAGAAAATTTACGAGGGAAATATGATTATTAGAACCAGAGCCTTTCTTCTTTTCCAGTGTGTTAAATTGAAAAAATAATAGCTACAATCCCATTTCAAAATCTGTCTCTTGGTAGTGAGACTGTTACTCCTCTCACGACAGTTTGAATCTGTCTTTTCACCCTTGGGGTTCTGGGTGGGCTGTGGGACTTGCTTGGGCATATGGGCCACTAGCAAATGTGATACAAGCTGAGGCTTGAAGAGCCATCTGTGTATGAATGCTTGCCCTTGCCTGCTGCCTACACCTGAGATTGCCATGTGAACATCCATGAGAAAAGAAACCCAGCCATGTGAACCTACTCAGCCATCTGAGCTGAGGCCCCTGAGGGGTACATGAGGCCATCAAGATCATCTAGCTCCATCCAAGCCAACCCAGAAGAGAAGAAAACACCCACACGAGCCATGGAAATGTGAGCCCATAAATAACAAAGTTTTGGAGTGGTTTGCAATGCAGCGAACCTAAATGATATAGCCAGGAATTCAGGAGATCCAGGAAGAACAGGGGTCTGAGAGTGGGTGAAGGAAGCACCATCTCCTATGAGGGTTTCCATCAAGGCTCAGCAGGAGGAGGGAAGCAGCTCTGTTGCAGTCTCCGGAGTCAAAGGAGTTTGTGTGGCATAAGTCTTAGGGGTGCAAGGATGGAGACATGGACGGCTGGGCCCCTGTTGCCTATTCTTAGCCCTGTTCCACTATCTAAGGAAAGAATTACCAAATCCAAAAGAAGAGATGCAATAATGCAGTTCCTGAGAGAATAGGGTAAGGCTGAGGGAGTTGGGAAAGGGAAGGAAAATCGGAGAAAGGTGGATGCATGTGTTGATGCTCCTCTGATCCTTGATTCTAGACATAGACTAGGGGAAGTACAGGGAATGAGGTGAGGATTGACTCCAAGATAATAATGAGTAGAGTTAAGTAGCTCCCTAAAGGGATAAGGTGCTACTTACCTGACCTCCTTCTATCACTCTTTGGATGAGAATTGGAGAGAAGATCTCTAAGAACAGCAGGCTGAATTCTGAATTTACTAGTAAGACTTTCTGGCACCCAGACCTCTCACCCCATCAATGAATTTTTCATTCCGTACATGATTTCATGGAGAGCACTGAAGGATTACTTTTTTTTTTTTTTTCTGAGCAAACAGGGCCTTCACTTTAATCCTTAACCATAACATTCCAAAACAAAACCATTTATGTTCCTGCAGGGTGTAAATACCCTTTGAATACTAGTCATGAATACCTTACCTATACTTAGACTAGAAAGGCATTCCTCCACCACATTCCCTAACAAAGAACAGTAAAAACAAACCAGAACTCTGATTAAAGATCAAAATTAGACACACACACACACAAACAGTCCTACTTTGTAACCTTAGTTTTATCTTTTTTTCTGTTGTTCTGTTTTGTTTTGAGACAGGGTTTCACTCTCATGGCCCAGGCTGGAGTACAGTGGCAGGATCTTAGCTCCCTGCAACCTTCACCTCCTGGGCTCAAGCAATTCTCCCACCTTCTCCTGCCTCAGCCTCCCAAATAGGTGCAACTATAGGCGTGCATCTGTAGGTGTGAGCCACTGTGCCCAACCTGCAACCTTGGCTTTTAAAAAGCAGTCACACTGCCTCTTCAGCCCCTTTTAAAGTTTATGGATTAGCAAAAAGCAGCTTTTTTAAACTCACTGAGAAGAGTTTAGAAATCATTTCCCTAGGATGTTATAGCTGATATTTAAGGGGCATTTCTTTAGCACGTGAATGGCAGCTAGACTCTAGAGCAAAGAGCCCAAAATGATCAAGTTGCAGGGACTAAGGGGTTAACAAAAGTAAGGACAATCAGCATTGCTAAATGCTGTGATTTACAATTCAAGTGACAATCATTAGAAGTAACTTATAGTTATGTCATGACTCAAATATTATTCACATTGTAAATGTGATGGCCAGAATAGCATTTTTTTTTTTTTTTAATTAGGGCTTTAAAAAAACACTTCTAAGAAAGTGGCCAATGATTATGTAAAATCCACAAATGTTAAATATTTATCTGGCACCCAGATTCCACTATTCTGCATTGAATATTAGTCCTTAAAGTATTTTTTTCCTATGAAATTAAAATCACTTTAGAAGCAGTGCTTTTTCTTTTTTAAGCTTTTTACTCCATTCTACTTCTGTAATTCCCTCCTTAACACACAATGAAACCAAACATTGACATATCCTAAGTGCTCAAGAATACTCAAAAAGTTGACAACTGTTGGCCACCTCAAAAGATGGCAGGTATACAACAAACCTTTAAACTATTAGCTTTGAAGGTTTAGATGTTCAGAAAGGTTCTTATAACCTTTATAACATTTGAGATATATACATAAAAATAGCAATACCTCTTCCTTCTTTTAGCTATTTAATATAACTTTATATATAATATTAAATCTTGGCTATCTGAGGAATATATCTAAAGATTATAGGTGATTTTACATTTAAAGATATTCACTGAATATTAACTACATGCTGAGGCAAAGGCAATACTTTTTATATTTGCCCATTGATGGGTGTGTGTGTATAGAGAGATTTTACAAATATCTCAAATGAAAGCATGCTTTTGTATGTGCCATAGAACCTTGCACCTTGCAACAAGAAATAGCTCCTAGATATGAGATATAAGAAAAAAAATCCATGATTTAAAGAAATTATTCAAAATAATTTCAACTGACATCCCTAATAATAAAAGATGTGAATGAAAAAAAAAAAATTTAAAGCCAAAGAAGAGAAATCAGACAGATCTATTATCTTGGTGGAAGAAAGATAAAGTGTCTCATTTTAAATTAGATGAATAAAATTAAACTAGTACATATTCTATAGAAATGTCTGAACCAAGCAGGGAAATGGACCAGGTGACCTAGTATTTTCACCATTCT
The DNA here is from genome assembly GCF_007565055.1 of Rhinopithecus roxellana. Lineage (NCBI taxonomy): Eukaryota > Metazoa > Chordata > Mammalia > Primates > Cercopithecidae > Rhinopithecus > Rhinopithecus roxellana. Next base: position 137,877,029 of record NC_044553.1, on the reverse strand, counting down.
AATTACTAGGTTCCTTTGAATTTCACTCTTTCAGAAACCTGCTTTTATCTTTGCAATAATGATCCAAGAGATTAAAAGAAGGCCTCTGAGTGACTTGATTTGCCTACTCAAGTTCATGCAGTAGCTATTGATGTTCCATTGCTGTCTTGTCAAAAAGCACTTACAATATTAGTAAGTATAAGGTGTAATTAGGACAAGAGATGGACAGGTGAGAAGAAAGCCTGCAGCCTTCTTGGTTTCATGTTTTTAATTCTGACTATCAGGGATGGTGACTTTAAAAAATCACATTGGAATCCTCCCAAGTGCTTAGACTGCTGAACACGGATTGGAATTTTTCATCTAACCCAAATCCAAGAATGCTGTCCAAAGATTTACTTTTGATTGTGAATTATAGAGGATATGTACTAAACATGGTGAATAGCAAAGACATATGTAGATTTCCTCTTTCCTTAACCTGGAGTTAAACTTGGTCTGATTGAATAATGGTTCAAGTCCTATTATTCAGTTTCTACCACAGAGATTTATAGCAATACTTTTAGAGGAGAATTTGAGCAGTTGCTATAAACAAAGGAAAGCAGGTATTAGAGTTGCTTCTGTCCTTACAGTTTGGCTATGTCAATTGGGACTTCACTTCCAAATGGCAGTGAGGTTTTAAAGTATACAGTAATTGCTCAAACTCTTGGTCTCTTTAATCAACAGCTTTCTTATTCTAAGTAGCTGCAGGGGCCAGTGGAGTAGGGGGAGGTTGGAAGAATGAGAGTGGTGAGTGGCACAAATCAAAGAATGGAAGCCAGAAGAGGGAGGAACAAAGTGCAATTATACTGATTGTTTTATTTGATCAGAAAATTAAAGCCACTGTAACCTGACAGAAAGCTACAGTTATATAATTATGCATAAGAATAAGAATAAGAATAAGCTAGATTTACTTTCTGAATAGTTCAATAATGTTTTGGCCTATGTGTTCATCAACGGTATCTGCAACCACAATCTCATTTCAACAAGACCACTAGGAAGGTTGGCTTGGAACAAGTCTCTTAGAAGAGAAGAATTACATACAACCACTGGAAATGGAAATAAAACAAGAGAATTGTCCGTGAAGGTCTGGGATCAGGGTTGGTCAGGACTCTCAGTTAATGTGTTGGCAAAGCACCTCGCTCAGTTTAGCTGACTTATTTCAAGAACAGATCTATTAAGAGTATTCCAAAATTCCCTTTATAGACCTACTTGTAGCTCAAAATTCTGAGGTCATCGTGGGAGAAAGTCACAAAATGAAGCAAAACTGTTAGATTTCACTTGGTTTGCCTCCTCTAGGAGAGCTCAATTGCTCCCTGAGAACAATATATTTTCTTTCTGTGGATTGCCTTTATTTTTTACTGATTCTAGAGATACGGTGCCACCCATACCACAGAAAAAATTCAGTAAAATAATCCAGCTATTCATTTTGTAAACCTAAAGGCATTTTAGTTCTATTTTAGTTTGTATTTTACTTACATAAATTTTTATATTATTTGAAACAGCACCTCACAACAGTTTTATACAGGTATAAAAATGAAGTAATAAGATTTCTAAACCTTGGCTAAGATTTTAGATTTATTTTTACAGTTATATCTATATTAGATTTATATGTATTTTTCTGTCAAGTATACTGAAATCTTCTTCCTCCCATTTATCATTTTGTTTAATTGTACTTGGAAATCCACCCTTTGAGACCAGTAGTCACCTTACTAATATAAAAAATATTTCAATAAAATCTTACTTGTTTCAATAAAGAAACATTTCTAAAGTAAAAGCTTAAAAGTTTTGTAGCAAATGATATTTTTCTTTTGTTATAAAAGTAAATTATTAATAGTCAATGCTTGTCAAGGATGCTGTATAACAACTTACTTATATTTTTGTTGTGTATATGCAGTCATTGAAGTCAGAAAGCTCCCAAAACCTAAGTTGTACAGTTTAATATTTACTGATTACCTACTATGTTTCTTTCCTTTTTAAAAGAGGATTAAGAAAACTGTGACCACTTTTCTTGTACTATAGGGCCACATCTGGCAGTATATGCTTTCTATTCTGGTAGTTAGAACTTTGATAACTTAATTGGAGTCAAAATTGAGGTCAGCAAACTGTGAAGGGGCTCCCTATTTTGTAAATAAAAACACAGTGTGCCTCAGTTTGGCTTTAAAAAAATGTATATATTTAAGGTATATATGCTGTTTTTGTATACTTAATCTTGATATACATATAAACAGTGAAATGACCCTAGTCAAGCAAAGTTACATACACATCATCTCATATAGTGAGCATTTCTCTCTCTTGCCTTTCTTTCTTCTTTGTGGTATGAATATCTCAAATCTACTCTCTTGGCAAATTATCAATAGATAATATGAATACGATATTATTAAATATAGTCCTTGTGCTGTACATTAGATCTCTAGACTTATTCATCCTTTATAGCTTTGTACAGAAGAAAAAATACTGCACGATCTCACTTACATGTGGAATCCAAAAAACAAAAAACAAAACAAAACAAAATGAAGGAAATACAAAGACAGAGAAAGTAAAATGGTGCTTACCAGGGGTGGTGGGGAATAGGAGACGGTAGGTCAAAATTTATTTTAAACACTACATGCTTTTAGGCATATGCACAACTATAAAAACTGATAGCCTGGTCTTGCTGCTTTAATAAATAGAGGATCTAATTCTAAAATCTCTAAAACTCAATAGCATGAAGTGGGCTGAGCCACCTCTCAAGTGGGCTAGTCCATCCTCAGAACATCAGATCAATGGCTTGAAAATGGAATTGAAGCTCAAGCAGGAAGCTCTCAGCAGCAAGATAGGGACAACCAATGCTGAGATAATGAAGGGAATGCTCTCTCAGACTTAGAAGACAGACATATCAGGGAGTGGGTAGGAGAAAAGATCAATGCTAGGCATCAACTGGCATCTTTATGCATAAGGGCTATGAGAACTACACTAGGGCGGCTAATCATAATTCTCAACTTTAAAAGAAAAGTATGCACTATTTTTTTTAGGAGAGAGGGGTATATTTAAATCACCACAGCTACTAAATAGAAGTAACAGAAGTAAAGAAACAATGCTTTCTGTTTGTCATCTTCAAATCTTGCTCTAGGCAAGGTATGGCAAAATATAAATGAAGCTAGAATGGAATCTGTGTATTTGGTGTTGAATTAGAAAAATGGTATTTAGCTGTTTTGTTGTCATTTTTAACTACAGGTAAATGGAGTGCCTGTCCCTCTTATGTATTACATCTCTTTCTTTCTTTATCCTGAATTAACCTCACCAGTAGGTCTATGTCACCCTACATGGTAGTACTATTCTCTGTCTCTCTAGGGATTTAACTCATCCACTTAGAGATTCTCTTGCCCTCTTTATTCCAAACAGATAAGACAATTCAAAAAATAAAGCTGATGGATTAGTAAAAACTGTAGGCTTCCAAATACTTTTGAAGCTGTAGGCTTCCAACTATCCGTGATTTCAATCGGGGTCCCCCAACTACACCTAATGGGCAAATGTGGCTCATCACAGCTTGTTTTTGTAAAGCCAGTTTCATTAGAATACAGCTGTGCCTATTCCTTTACGTATTGTCTATAGTAGGTTTTGCATTATAACAGCAGAGTGGAATAACTGCAACAAAGATCATGCAAATCATATCATATTTATATTAATAAAATATTGAAGTTTATTAAATATCTAAATATATTTATAACATAGGTTTCCAAAGCCTACGCTACTTGCTATTTGGCCTTTAGGGGAAACGGTTTCAGGGTTTCCCTGTCTACATTCAAATGTTGGTTCTGCCACCTACTAGTTGTGCAACACTGGAGTGTGTTACTTAACCACTCAGACTTAGTTTCCTCATCTCTAAAATGGTAATAATAATAGAACCCTTTTCCAGGACGCTATGATGATTCAAAAACAAATAGTGTACCCCAGTCTTACCTGTTATCCATTAATATTGTTACCCTAAAATATTTTATGTAAGGATAGGTTGTAATACCCTCATCCCTTCCTCTGGGATATACAGTTTTCAGTTACTTGGAGGCATTTAGAATGAAGATTTCACCACTGAACTCTGAGAAAAACACATTTCTCTAATATGATTAAAATGAAAACAAATCTAGTTTAATTAAACATTGAGGCTGGCAATTGTGCATCAGGCAGAAGCACATTTCTAGTAAACGTTTAATAATGGGATTACAGAATGTTCTGCATGCACTGGGATGTAGGAAATCATAGTACATTTGCATGTGAATTTATATCTGTCAACCAAGAGAATTTGAGCTCTGTAGATGATGCAAACTGGAGTGCTCCTGGAAGACACTGGAAAAGTGGAGTGGGTAACATGGCGATTAGGGTGTGAGGTCAAACAAATCTGTGTGGAATCTCAGAGTTGATCCTTGGTGGACAGTGACCACAGCAAATGTGCTCAACCTCTCTGAACCTTGGTTTCCTCATCCATAAATGAGGGAGATTAATACTTCTGCCTTGGGGCCACTGGGGAGATGACACTAAGTAAAATAAGGTACGATGAATGTCTTTATTTTACTGACTGTGTTGAAGGTATCACAGGTGTACACATATGTCTAAACTCATCAAATTGTGTATATTAAGTATGTGTAGGATTTTTTGCCTATCAATCATCCCTCAATAAAACTGTAAAAAAAATTTTTAAGTAAAAGAAAGAATTCCATGACCATCAATTTCCTCAGTGTGAAAGCCATACGTTGTCATGTTATCTTTCACACTAGATAGGGGAGCATAGCTTATTGGCATTGTTCCATATAATTCAAGGTCACATCCCAAATTATATTCCACACTAGCCCCTGTCTGGTCTTCAGGCTCCATCAGGTACGGTACTTATGTGTGCCCGCTACTGAACTTGGATCTCACCTCAATAGTAGCACCTTCTTTCACTTTGTGGAATTGTAGGTTCAAGATAGTTCAGTGTATGGGAGCTTTGGGTTTGCCTTCCAAGACATACAGGCTTCAGTTCCAGGTATTCATGTGCTAGCTTGACCCTGGGAGAAACTCCAGATTCTCATTTGTGAAATGATGATAACAGTAATATCTATCCCTTAGGGCTACTGCAAAGACTTAATGCAAGAACCCAGTACCCTACCTGGCAATTAATAACTGCTAAATAAAATTTAGGTATTAAAATGTCTTCCTTGGGTACTTGTATTTCTCTTCAACTACACTTGAGGATCCTTGAGGTCAGGAGCTGTGTTTTATTTTTCACCATATACCCATAACCTAGAATGAATTCACATATAAAGTAGATGTGGAACAAATATTTGTTGAATAGTGAATGAAGGTGAATGAATAAACGCGTAAAGAAGTGGCTCCACTCAGAGCTGCCCCGGTGATGAGGATAGGGGAATACTTCTACTACGTTAAAGGCAACAGCAGTCAGTAAAAAGGCTTTTACAGTGTTTCTGCCATTTGAAAGTGCAATATAATTTTTTTGCTAGCCCATAAACAACTCACTTCTATTGTTTGATATACATTTCACTTCAGCATTTAACTTCTGTTGAATTGACATTTGCTACTTATAAACTTAGTCCCTAAGTCTTCTTATGCAGTACTATATATCTACCTTTGGCACTTAGTAAACTATGCCATCAAGACCAACACAGAGCATCAGGGACTTACTGAAAGGCTGTAAAAGTACCACGTGGAAAAGAAATGCATCTTATGGAGAAAACTGTAAATTTCACTGGGAATCCAATCAAATTCATGTTAACTCCATGAACTGAAGACTAAAAGTGCCTCTTTGTCCTTGACTCATTCCCTCCTTCCTCTTCTGACCTCCTTTCCTCTCTCTTCAGCCTGCTGGGATATTGACAGGGATTTTAGAGGAGTGGAAGGTCTTTATCTCTTTGAGATGAGCTGCAATATGATTACAATCGATTGAGTGATTTACAGTATAGAGAACCTTTCATTACCTTCTCTGCTTTACAGAAGTATAAATGACATACTGTATGTGAATATATATTATTATTATTGGATATTTAATAATGTCTGTCTTTCTCAAAGAAGCTCAGTGTTCTTTTTAGACTTTAAGTAACTAGAGAGGCTCTGCAACCTTGTGAAAAATTTAAATTGAAGAGACTGGAACTTGGAAACTTTTCCTATAAATAAAACTAAACTATGCTCTTGCACGGATGGTAGGACACTTGGTGTTCAGCCAGCTCTGGGGCAGAGGAAAAGCATTACAGGGTAATTGTCTTTTATGGCTGGGATAATAATTCTAAGTTTTCACAATTAAAGACAACTTCTGCAGGCCAGAATTTGTATTAACTACTTAAACTAGAGCTGCCATGTGACAATAGGGAAAACAAAACTTGTAATTCACTAACCAGCTTTGAAATTATGCAATATTTGATAATTGTTTTAATTCAGAAGAATATATGTTGTCACTGATGCTTCACATGGAGGGAGATGTTATTAATGTTTTTATTTATGTCATACTATTTCAAATAAGTATAATTTAAACATCCTATGAAGTGTGATGACACTGCATTTCTAATCTTGAAAGTATTATTTCAAGGATATTATTCAATAAAAATAGATTCATTATGGATGAAAATCAAGAAATTCTTCATCTTACATTCCTAGTTAAATCATACCTAGAAGTGACCCTCAAATTTGTAATTATGCATTTTACTGAGTCCCTAGATTATAATATTTAACATACGGCAAAATATGATGTGCTTTCTAATTTTTAAAATTCTAACTTCTTCTTTAAATCCCAAGATAGTCTACTAAACATGGGGAAAATGTAAACCAGGACCCAGACTCAAATGTGCATCCTATAAAGTCCTACAGAAGGTTTCAGCAAAATTATTCTTTTGCTCAACAGACCTGTAGACCAAAAGCATTGCCCTGTTTACAAGTGAATTATAGATAAATAATACATTTAGTTTGTTATTATCTGATGTAAATCCTCACAATTATAAAAAGCTCCTTTGTGTATGTTAATTCCTTTATAAATAACTTTGAGCTATGTATTAACTTAATGTTTTGGGGGCAAGTTTCTATGTGCCCTGTGTCCATGTGTTCCCACCACCTCAAATGTTTTGTATATTTCTATCTGGTCTCTTTGTCTGCTGGGTGGTTATGTTTGATTTTAGCATTAGTCCAAGCTTCAGTTTGCCTTGAAATGCTTATCAGCTTCTTAGAGACATTTATGGAAGAGAGAAAAAGTATCTAGGTTTGATAGCAGTAATTGTACTTAACTTATAAGATACAAGACTATTTATCTTGTGGCTGAGAATTCACAGAGAAGAAAGGAGGTTTCCTTGATAAAACAAAAATTAAATTAAAAAAAATACTAAGCACCTTCTTGCCACTCTCTCACTGCCCAAGCAAGACTATTAAATGGCAAGACAAACCTTCATTTAAAAGTTCTTTCTTTTTTGCATAGATATGGCACTAGAAGGTAAAACAAGATCACAAAAAGAAAGAGGCTGACAAGGCTTCCAGAGGCAACATCCATGATATAGTTAAAGCCAAATGTGTATAGGTGCCCAAGGAAATGCTGACTTCTAGACTGGGCAGAAATTAGAGATTTCACTTGAGGGGAGAATTCTATAATTTAACTTTAGAGAAAAATTCTAAATTGTCAAGATTTGCGTTAAACCCAGAATTTCTAGGATATGCAACTGTTTCAGGATGTTTACGAGAATCTAAGGAAGGAGCAGAGTGTGATTAAACGTTAAGACTCTTAAGTCAGATGGTCCTGGGTTGAATACCAGCATTTCCCAAACTAAGCTACACCCCCATAGACTGTTGCTAATCTTAAAAAATGGGAATAAGATCAACACTGTCCTAATGGGTGGTTTCAAGACTAAGTAGGATACTGCCCATGAAGTGGGGAGTATGTCATAAATGTTCGGCAAATGGCAGCCATCACCACCTGGGTGAGTTTGGCTGAGAGACGGTGAACGGCATGATCTGCCACTTTCTACACCTCTGGGACAGAGTGTTTATTCAGTGCACATGTCTCTCACTTTGGAACCATTTCTACTATTGTGGAATTCTCCATGAAGGATACGAAAGCAAGATGCAAAATCTCTTAGTCTCCTATTCTCACCTTTCATAAGTAAACTTCAGTGTAGAAAGTCGTCTCAAGATAAAAAAAAAAAAAAGGTCCTAAAATGTATACAGGTGGTAGATAATCCAGACAAAACACCTGCAGCTACGATTATTACTCATGCAATGCGTTAAGGTATTCAAAGAACTTTCCACTTTCTAAGACAGAGCAATGAACACAATCCCCATTTTATAGGTTATATAACAGGCTTCTTAGGATCAAGCTTGTTGACAGATTTGCACCATAGCTATACTGTCAGAGCATACAAATATAGCTTAAGAAAGGGTAGTTTGTCATGTGTGTTTAGGAAACATACATACCTCTAGCCAGTACTTTCTTTTTTTTGTGAAGTGTCCTATAGTAATGTCAATCTGAGCATTCACTTGGTTTTAATGGGAGAAAATGCATATATGTGATCATGGAGATCAAAGCATATAGAAACTGGACAATGGGAACCTTCTCAAGGTCATGGGCAAGTTGGCAAGTGATAGGGCCGGGGCCCTTGGTTACACCCAGAAAGTCTGACTCCAAAACTCTTATGCTTCATCATCATCCTCTAATGCCTCTCCAACAGCTGCTTGGATAGGGTGGAGTTGTTATCGCTGTGATTGTATAATATCAAAACTCATTAGATGAGTTCAGAAGGTACATGAAGGTAAATGCCCATCATTTGCATGATAGAAAACTCATAAAAGGAAATAAAAGGTGATGGTATGTTGTAGCCCTGCACTGGCTAATACTAGCCTCTAACCTACAGCCTCATAGTGTTGGAGTGAGGATTGAATGAGAAATGTATTTAAAGCCTTCAGTGCCTAGGACATAATAATTACATAATAAAGCAAAAATTTCAGAATCTCCATCATACCCCACACAGCTCAATAGCAACCTATGGTTAGTGGCTACCATATTGAATAGTACCGGTAGTCAGTCTGAAAGAAGAAAAAAAGGCATATTTTTTAGCTTCTACATATCAGTGAATGATAAACTTAGCTACAAAGAGAATCACCTTAGGAGATTTTGTTAGAAAAACAACAACAACAAAAAAAACAAACAAAAAACAATGCCCGGACCAATATTTCTCAATTTACAATGTACCCGTAGCACTTGGGGATCTTGTTAAAATGCAGATTCTGATTTTGCAGGTATGGGGTGGCGCCTGAGAGTGGGCATTTTTAACAAGCTCCCAGGGGAAGCTGATGCTGCTGATCCATGGACCACACTCCAGAGCAGTTAAATTAGATGACCTGAGACCAGTGCCCAAGCACTGACAATTTCTTAAACTTCCCAGGGGATTCTCCATTTCAGCCAGGTTGCAGACCATTACTTTACATAAATATGTATATATAAGTGCCTATTGAAAACATTCTTTTAAAACATTTTTGTTCACCAAAGACAAACTGCATAATGTGGAAATTCCCTTGGAAATAGAAACTCACAAACATGTGAATCCTAATTCATTTCTGACAAATTGGAAAGGATGACTATTTAGCAGTGCGAATATTCAGGATACACTAGTTTGAGTGATTAATTGATACATTTTGTGACTGAATGTTGGAGCAACTTATTTATAAGATGGTTTTAAAATGTTCCTCACGGTGTTCAAACACATTCATTAAGTGAGGCTTTCTCTAGTTTCCCTTATACCTCTGTAGTCCTGAAACCTTGTTCAAATATGGCTTTCCCTCTTGATTGTATTTATACTTCTTATTCCCTCTGCAGGACTCTGCTCTCTCTGTTTTTCCCCCCGTTGAACTGAAAGCAACGCTAGTCCTGAACGGATGAATGAGCAGGTAGATGGGGCTTGTTTTAATGCATGCTTCAAATCTGGCAAGGCCTCAAATGTTTGCAGGCAAAGACATAAAGAAAAGGAAAGAAAACCTCCTGGCTAGGAGTTAATGAAAACCCAAGGCCTGAGAAATTTCAGCATCATGTCAAGTACATAGACTTGTTTTAATCCTTTAAAGTCTCAATAATTTAGGATGAGATGTGGACCAAAAAAAAAAAAATCTTTCTTATACCCATGTATACTGTCTAAATTACAAAAACATGATAAGCATTTACAATAAAATATATTGCAAACTTTCTCTAAGTCAGCAGCTCTGAAATGGGGGTGATTTTGGTGCCCAGAGGGTATTTGGCACTTGTGGAAACATGATAGTGGCATCCAGGGGGTAAAAGTCATGGATGCTGCTAAACATCCTACAATGTGCAAAACAGTACCCCTCCCCATCCCTTACACACCAACAGCAAAGATGTGTCCAGTCCCAAATGTCAATAGGTTGAAAGACCTTACTAACTAGACTACTCCAGGCAGAGATTTCCATTTGGGAATATGTTTTTACAAGAAGAAATACTGTCATTATTAGTAAAATCATGGCTCTGAGCAATAGGAAAGTGAGCAGAAAGTTAGAAGTTGTGCAGTCTGAGGATCAGGATAGAAAAGTGTTGGCTCTGCTCCTTAAGCTGTGTGACACTGGGAAATTTATTTAGCCTTTCAGAGCCTTAATAATGTAACCTTAAAATGGGTATGGCAGGAGTAATAATACCAAACCCTGTCCTTCACAGGATGGAGTGAGGCTCAAATGTAATAATGTGTATGAAGGTATTTTGATCATCAGCAAGTAGTATAGCAATGTTTTCTCTTTCAATCCCTATAAAAACAAGGTTCTGTGAAATTTGACAAACTCAAATATAAAGGGAGTTTTCTAATGTAGCATCCTTGAAAGGGAGCAACTTTTACCTCTTTTTCATGTTCTAAGTTGGATGGTCACATAGGATTTAAACATAGGTCATTCGTGTGCATTTTAAAGACTGAAGAAGAGGAATTCTGTGAAGAGCACTTCAACTGAGTTGGTATGCAATATCAAGAAAAAAGCTACTTGAGACCCTGCTCTCCTCAGCACCCCCTGGCATGCAAGGATTGAAGCTGCATGTCATCTGCATTTCCCAGGAAGCCTAGATAGGACCGGAAAAGCCTTTACTGAACCATGCTCAGGGGTCTTACAGCAGTGACAGTACCACCGGCCACCCACTCACAGCAGAGAGAAGATATTGAACAATCCCAGTCAGCTAAGCCTTCCAGGAGGCCTAGAGCTGTGGCTAAAATTAATTCCTCATACTCAAGTCACCTTTCACCTCCCCTCCCTTGTTCCTACCACCGCATTGTATAGGGACAACAATCAGAGACTTTATAAGGGACATTTGTCAGTGCCTGGATGATAGCTCCGGGCTGATCCTTCTTTTATTTCACTCTCCTGTTTCTTAGCTTTTCTATTTTCAGGTTCAAAGAAAGAAGTTGCTTTTGAGTTCTATCTCCCAGAATTTAGTGATATAAGATTCGGATTGCTATAGAACTATTTTTATTCTGTATCCTCCCTGATTCACAGAGAGCCAATGCTACATGCCCTGTGCCTAGCTGGGTTCTAAATATTTCACGGTGGGATGTTTCAGTAGAGCCCCATAAATGCCCATGAGAAGATTGTGGACATGACCCATTCATCCTGGTGCATCCTGACTCATTCAGACCTGGTAGGCAGGAACAATTCCCCGAGAGCATGGTCTCCGAGTAAGATAACTTACGTAAATCTTCCATAGGAGCTACTCTGTATGTCTTTAATGTTTAAACATTAGTAATAAGTGAGTAGTGAGACTAAACCCTTGATGATTTCTAAACCTACTGTTATCGATTAGAATGGCTTTAGAAAACAAGAGGACACATTTTTGTAGAAACTGTGTCAAGACTGCCTCGCCAGGTTGATGACTTGGTTGTTTGATGGCCAGACACCAGGCATTTTGATCTTATGATTTAAAATAAACATTGCCAGATTGTTCTCATGATATTTTAAATTATTAATAGTTAAATTGATCCTTTTAATAGCACAGGGAAGCAGACAGGAGAGAAAATAATGTATCCAAGACTCAAAAAGTGAGCTGCTCCTAGGAAGTCTTGGCAGAGTGGAACATAAAACTCAATCCAGTATATCACACAACTTTTTAATCGAGGCAGCAAGGTAAGGGGATAGCTCCTTTAAATACTCAGTATTCTTTCAACTGCTTCATGGGAGCACATTGCCATTGCTGTAAGGAGGACAGCTTGGGGTCACTGGTGCCAATAAAACTTTTAAATGAGAATTTTGAACTCCACACCTCACAATAACCACCTTTGTGTGATCATTGGAAGTGACCTTTGAGATATGACACTTCTTTAAAGAAAGAAAGAAATCTAAGATGACACAAGAAGGAAAAATGCTCATTTCTAGCTATGCATTTTTCAGAACATCCCTCAATTCTCTCGGGGAGCAATAGTGAAAATTGTGCCCAATTGGAGACAGAAAAATCTGGTCCTAGTTCTTCCTTCACTTGCTATGTGACCTTAGGAAGGGCATAGCACCTCCTTGGGTCTCTGTTTTTATTTCAAGTGGAGAGTAAAAAGCATCTACCCTATCCAATTTATAGGGTATTTTACCGTCAAAATGAAGAAATCTGTATTCAAAAATATGTCCTAATTTAAAATGCTAGCCAAATGTTTGGTAAATCTCACAGCTAACATTTATTGAGGATTGATTTAATTGGCCCAGCATTATACATGTAGCTAACTCACTTAATCTTCACATTTACCAGGTAAATGGCTCAAGGAGAAGAATGAACATCTTCTTAAAGAACAACAAAACAGAGAAAGTACAAAATGAGAATTTGGGAAGAAAGAATCTAATATATTTTGAAAGCATTACAGAAGTCATCAGAGGAGAAAAATAAAACCTCTTAGAAATTCTTATACTTATTTTATGGTTCAATGTTACTGTATTTTGAATTACATGTGGGGAGAGGCACCAAATATTTCAATGCTTAGGACATTTCAAGGTCTTAATCCAACTGCCTTAGACTCACAGGTGATGAAACCAAGATCCCAACTCTAGCCAGTTGACTCCAAGGCCCATACTTTTAGAAATGCTATACTGTACCCTGTCCTGTAATAACAACACATATTGTTACTAAATAACGGTTTCCAACTATAATAATAGTTTTCAGGAGGAAGCAATGCTATTAAAGAAAGGTTTATTCTGTTTTGAAAACATATAGGAAGCAACCCATAATTTGGAACTAAAGACACAAAAAGATAGGCGCACAGCAAGAGTCTCCGGTTTTCTTAACATAGCTGTGGCTTTAAAATGACCATTAAAGAGCCTTCTCATTGCTGGCAGCAAACTTGTAGATTCTATATTGGCTCAAGGCAAGTGGTTAACATCGATTTAGAAATCTTTGAAATTCCTAATAGAAACACAACAAACCCTTCAGCAGCGCTAGCGAGGCCAAGGATAACACATATGGAGAGAGAGACTGATTTTTTTCTATGAGCCTATGAACAGCTTTTAAGATTTGGGCTGTTTTCATTCCCTTCACCCTCTCCCCCATCCATCAGGGATTAAGGAAGAAGCATTTAAAAATTAAGTCTATTAGTGTGTAGTGAATTTGAATGATAAAAATTCATAGAAGCTGTTAATAACTTTGGCTTTCTTCAAATACTCAAAGATAACCTCATAAGGGCATTTTTGTGCCTTAATCTAAGAAATTCTGAGACCCCCCAGCAATGGCTGATCTAAGAAGTTCTGTGACCACCGCCCCCCGCCCCCGGCAATGGCTGAGCTGACTGTTTTATGGAAATTGAGATGGCAAATTAATAGTGGGTGGAGCTTTTTGCCTCAGTACCTTGGGGGGTCTTGCGTGCTGTTTCTAGATGCTCTTACAATTCTTAAACAGATAGAGCAGGACTCTAGCTATTAGGGAACAACCCAACAGCGCAGATACTTCTGATAGGCTTTTAAAGAAGAAAATTAATGCTGAGTTAGGTGTGGAGATACAATCACAGCCTTCAAGCCATTCAAAAGTCTTGGGCTACAAATAGGCAAATTTACTTTGTATATTTCTCACAAGCATAACCATGATTAGCTAATGGCTTTTAGATGTGTGAAAATGTGCTTCAGGCTTCCTTGTTATTGTGCCCATCTCACTGTAACGGAAGTTAGAGAAAAGTGGTGAGAACATTGTGGGGCGTTTGGTGTGTAGGATAGAGAGTTGCACATCACTTCATACCCACATTAGTGAGAAGTGCAATATGATGACTATTCTCTTGCATCCGTCGGGTGACCGTGCAATTGTAGAGCAACGGCCCTTTGCTGAAGGGTTGTCCCTTCCATTCCTGGCGCCTTTATGATCAGCACTCAGGACTTTTCCTGGGAGAAGTGAGAGGCAAGAGGGAAAGCTGAGGGATTATTTGAATGATCTCTTGTAAGGAAGGCAACCTCTTCTCCCATTGTCCTTGATCCAGCCATCTGGCTCTGGGAATTTGTTGCTGAATTTAACCCCTTTTCCTGCCACACCAGCATGCTTGCTATTAAAATGACTACTAGGACCACCCTTTGAATATCAAGGCAGGCTTAGGGTAAGTGAGAAAATAAAAACTAGCAAAGTCCACCAAATGAATACAATTCCACCCGTAAGTTTTTCTCTCACTGTTACCATGACTTGATCTGTGTCTTCAAGTTCGGTACAAGTCTTTTTAGAGTCTCTCTCTGGCATCTGCACCTTCAACCGCACCAAACTAAATGGCACCACAAAGTCTGAGTCTCAAATAGAGCATCTTATGATTATCGACACTAGCTCATGATAGAGATGATCCTTCCCTTCACTGCTCCTCATCTACAAGCCCTGCAAAATCTACAGTAACTGTCTTTGGTATGAGCCAGTCAGGCTGTATCAGTCAAAGGTTGACAAAAAGTGTCCAGTGCATAGTTGGAAAAGTCTCCAGAAGCTCCCTATACTGGATCAAGTCCTAAAGAGATAACTTATCTTCTCATACAAAAAAATCATGAATGTGTACTTCACTCAGTGTTTTAGAATTTGGTGATAGTCATGAGAAAAATCACTACTGAAAAGTGAGAATGGGAGCGTCGAAAAGAGTAGGACCATTGAGCGAACAACATGTACCTGTAGGATAATGTTCATTCACTGGCCAGTTGTCCACTTGCAGCGTGGCGTTGCCGCCGTTCCTGGTGAAGCGTACCACGTGGTATTTGCCATCATTTACAGGGGTTCTCTCCTCTTTGATGGAGATGTCAACTGTGCCAATATTGAAGACAACTCCAATTTTCCCCTGTTCCTATAATAAAGAAACACAAAAGGCATAGTTATCAGCAACCACGAAGTTATCTCCCTTTAAACTTGATCCTCCAACCAGCAATAAACCTGTAGGTGCCCAGAGGGCGCTGTCAGCATGAAGATAATAATAGTATTCCATATTTCTCCATGAGTTTTCATCCTGAACATAAAAACCAATGGCATAAACCACCCAAATTGCTCTCACAGATTGTACTGCACAGGTTACGTCATTCAATTCACCTCAATGCATATCAGGCCTGGAACTACCTAGTAGCTATGCCATGACAATGCAAAGTTTATTTCTGTGAGATGAATTAGGCCTGTTTACTAAGAGAGGACACTAAGACATGGGACCTTAAATCATTTATCAATTCAGATTTACAATTAAAGTGGAAATATGTATGAACTTGTCAGCATATTTTCATGCAATCAAGGCAAAGGGAAAGGGTACAGAATGGTTAGGAGCCAATGTCAGAGGAGCTGGATATATGTATACACACACACACATACACACACGCACATACACACGCACATAATGGTTCTGCAGTTCCAAACCACATAAAAAAGGTAACCCCAATAGAGGCCAGTGAAACTAACCTAGAATTTTCAGAATTAGATGACTGCCATTCTTCCCATACTTGTAGCCCTACTCCTCAGATTAATCCTAAGAGACATATATTCAAGAGCTTATGCAACACAGCAGAAGAGAACCTCTGTGGCCACTAAAGACTTGTCAGAAGGGAAATTGCAATGAACTTGATACGAGTAACACTATGACAATGAAGAAACCACATGGTTTGGATGTGTCCCCACCCAAATCTCATGTTCAGTTGTAATCCCCAGTGTTGGAGATGGGGCCTGGTGGGAGGTGACTAGATCATGGGGACAATTTCTCATGAATGTTTTAATACCATTCCCTTGGTCCTGTTCTTGTGATAGTGAGTACTTACGAGATCTGGTTGTTTAAAGTGTGTGGCATCTTCCCTGTGTCTCTCTTGTTCCTGCTCCTGTCATTTGAGGCTCCTCCTCCCCTATTTGCCATAATTGGAAGCTTCCTGAGGCCTCCCCTGAAGCAGATGCTGCTATGCTTCCTATACATCCTGCAGAACTGTGAGTCAATTAAAAACTCTTTTCTTTATAAATTAATCATTCTCAGGTATTTCTTTATAGCAATGTGAGAATGGACTAATACAGATAATAATGATGCAAATGGTGATGGTAGTGGTGATATCACCAACCTCCTGGGAAGGGTACTAAAACATGAAGCATACATAATAATGGTATTAAAACTCTGACTCTTCTCTAATAATTGATTATAACTAAAAGTTTGAACTAGTATTCGTAATGAGACATGAAATAAATGTAACCTTACTGTTCAAATATAATCAGCCTCTTTTAAGCTCTTGGAAAGCCATTATAGCATTGCAGGGTGTTGGAGGCACGTGTAAGGAGAGAAGGGAGACATCTTGCTCAATTTCTCTAGTTTTCCAAATTATTGGCAATATGTTGGGCATTCAAGGATAATAAAATTTAGTAGTTTAGCATGGCTCTGGAGGCCTGGAAAGCAAACACATCCTTCTTCACATGGCAGCAGGAAGGAGAAGTGCTGAGCAAAAGAGGAAAACCCCCTCAAAAAACCATCAGATGTCATGAGAACTCACTCACTATCATGAGAACAACATGGAGGTAACTGCCCCTATGAGTCAATTACCTCCCACCGGGTCCCTCCCACAACACATTGGAGTTATGGAAACTACAATTCAAGATGAGATTTGGGTGGGGACACAGCCAAACCGTATCAGTAGTAATTCTGACATTCTATAAGACTGATTCACAGTATTAGTTCATGATCCTTTGTTATCATCTAATTTTTTTATTCAAGAAGAAGAAGAAGGAGAAAGAAGGAGAAAGAAGAGAAGGAGAAAAACCAGGAGGAGGAGGAAGAGAAAAAGAAGAATGTGAGAAAAGAAGTCCAGAATCCATATAAATCAAGATATAGAAAAGAGTTTTGCTGAATCTCAGCTTTAGTCATTTATTTTACTCATTCATTCATGTATTCATTAAATACACAAATACAAAACTTATTAAGCACCTACTACACTTAAAGTCAAAAAAATTAAGCATTCTGGAGGGAGGGACACTGGTTTCTATATATAGTTTGGTACACTTCACTTATTTTCCCAAAATGCAGGCTTTCCTCAAGTTTCTATTTATCTCTTAGTATGTCAATTAATCTTGTATCCAATAAAAGAATGGACAAGTCACCAACGAGTCTTGACCTTAGAAGTGAGGAATATAGAATGATCAACCAAAGCAGGCTGTGAGCATTCAAGGATGCAGAGATACAGGGTGGACCTCAGTATTTCCTTCGTGCCCTGATTACATAGTATGCAATATAAAATGATGTCTGCAATTCCCATGTTCTGTTCTCTGGGAAAAGAGTTCCAGGTACCTCCCAAAATTGTGATTGAACACTCATGATTTCTTAAATCTGTTTGTTGAAACCACTATCTACATCTCTGCACTAGGAAAAGCACCTAGCTTTAAAATATGATGCATGGATAAATGAACCTGCTTATGGGTTCTTTTTGTACTTTCCATGCCCATAATTAATACTATTACCCATTTTATTCTCTCTTCTTATTTCTCAAGGAATTCAGAAATACCAATGTGACTTTTCTGCTTTCTCTTGGAGAATTGGTATTCTATGTCTAAGGGCATGTGTGTGTCACTGACCACTACCCTCATGCCTAAATAAGCAAGGCTGTAATAATGTGAGCCATAACCTGCTTAGCAGAATGGAAGTACTAGAGGAGTTAAGAAACCATGACTGCAGACACCATTACTCCTCTGCCCACCCCACAGATGTGGGCTGTTTATTGCACCACTGTTCTTCAGTGAGAAACCAGTACATAAATCCTGGATGTATGGAAAGGACTGCTGGTGATTCAATTTACCCCTAGGTCACTAATTAATCATGGATGGAAAACAGTTTTAGAGGAAGCATGGAGACCTTTAAACTAGCATTCTGTAGCTTTTCAGCGATAGCAGTGGCAAAGTATGGTTCTGGCTCAGTGAATTGGCTGATCAGCAAGATACATTCTTGGGCAGATTTTCTGCAAGATCCATATTAGATTCAGGAAAAGCAAAGATTTAATCTCTGCCAGAATAAATATTTGGTCCTTATCTTAGGTGCCACACATTTGCCATTGTAATCACTGTTTCCGGGAGATCTTCTTAATCCTGTTAGCTCACTGCCAAAGTCAGTGGAGACCCTTCCCCAGGTTGTTTCATTTTGTTTCCCACAGTGGTAAATGTGGCTGTGCTAGACCTCAGATGTGGTCTCTCTATTTGCAGTGATAAAATTTCATTACTGCAACCTCCTTGTCATTTGTCATGGGACCACAGTGGCATTATAATCTGTGGCTAACTGCTTTATTTCAGTTCATTAGAAGTCACGGAAGCCTTATGGCAAATACCCACAAAGTTGCCCAGGCTTGAATCTATCATGCTCAGCTGCCATGCAAATCAACTCTGCTGGCTCGTGTGTCTAGAAAAGAGAAGATGTGAGGGAACAAAAGCATTGGCTTTGGTGTCAGACCTGACTGACCTTGGGCAAATTACTTGACTTTTCTGAAGCCATTTCTTGATAATACACTATAGGGACAGGATACCAGCATTACATACTTCATAGGGCTGTTGTAAGGATGATATAATACGATGAACATGACCGTACTTTATAAGTAATAAAACATTACATAAATATATGAGATAAAACAGAGCGGGAGAAGGAACCACCCAATCATTTGATCAGATGTAACACTCTGAGTTTTGGAGAAATTAATTGGTTCAATAGAATAAATGTTCAAATAACAGCAATGGCTCTTAAAGCTGAATGACCCTGGTCTGTTTTTTTTACTTCTGATTTCTCTTTCATGAAGGGATGTGTGGAGGGAAAGAGGGGCCAGTTGTTACCTCTGAAGCTTGCTGTGAGGGTTATAGGAGATCACAGATATGTGAAGCCCCTGGCATGTCGCTGTGGATAATTTTGGATGCACAAAAATGTCAGTCTTCTTTCAGCTCATTAGTGTAATTGAAAGTCGTGTCATGAGCTAAGGCCTGGTTGGCTTGGTGGGCACTGTCATCCAGACATATTGTGAAAATAAATGTAAATTTTAGCAAACAGAACATATATTCAAAAACTTTATGCAGGGTTGATTTCCTATCACAATTTGGTAGTTGCTATCTCTCTACATTCTTTGTAACCAAATATTATAAGCCTCTCTAAGAAATGCAAAGTGTAGCTGCAAAAACAGCATGACTATAAATTTTAATAACTCCACAGTCATCACCACTAAAGTTGCTACCAAGACAATTGCTTCAATCTATATTCTTCCTTGATATTAAAAACAAAGACAAGTGGTAAATCAGAAGACATTACCAAAGAATCCTCAACTGCATTCAGGAAAAAAGCTGAACAGTATGGAAACCAGGTGTCTTTAAATAGCCAGTAAGTCACTCTTCATCAATAATAACTGTTTATGAGCTCACCTGGCTCCCCAAATTAGCCCAGCTTCAGCTTCCCTATCCTCAGTCAGTCACATTGCAGTTATTGTTGCTGAGGTGACCCAAGAGATGCTACCAACACCAGGGTCAGACTCCAGGAGCAGAAATGCTCAGGGGCAAGAAGAATTCTCAGGAATAAAGATGTCCCTGAAGGCTATTTTCATTCATTCCACATTACCCCTGGGGAAGACGGAATGCACCATCCGCTATTTTAGAAAATTGCAGCTGACAGAAACAGAACTGGGATTCTCAAATGTATGCCAGGGATATGGGAAATGGAAGCAGGTCTCAGTATCTTAACTGCTAGGCTTCCCACCGAATTTGTTAGTTCAGTGCTAGGCAAGAACACAAGGAAGACAGTATGTAAATATGTAATGCCTCCTGTGAGCCAGGCACAGCAAGGTCTTCCATATCTATTTCAAAGTCTGGTTCCTAGTAAAGAAATTAATGAGTGGCACTGTTTACCACATTTTCCCTGTTCTCCTCCATTATAGGGTTGTAGTAAGAGAGGCCTTTTGGGTCTCCTTGTGATGGGTTGGGCCAAGAGAACAGTGTTAACTAATAAATTGAGTATCATTCCTGAGCCATGCATTGAATTGCTGGTGGGAGACCCACCAGAGTTCTCCGATTTGTTGTCAACCAATGCACCCAGCAAACTCCTGGTCGTGGCTTCTTTGTCATTCTGGGTCATTGAGTGAGGATGGCAATAAGCCAGCTTGCTATGGACATGGGAGATGGCTGAGAAACAAAGCTTGGTTGCTTTCTAGCACCAAGTGTCTGAGGTTTTTCTCACTGCAACATAAACCAGACTAAATGGACAGAATAGGTGCTCAGGAAATACTTTTATAATAGAATTATGTTCAAATTCTAACGATTAACAGAGAATTCACACAATAAGAGGCTTACTGAAAAATAGAATCCAGGTCTGACTCTAAAATCCATGCATTTTCCACAGTCACAGCTTTCACATATTACAATTGAGTTAGTTATTTCTATAACAGAAATATATGTGTTACATATGACATATTTTATGTATGCCTAACTTACCTGTCTGCTTAGCCTAATTGTGAGTATTTTAAATGTAAGTATCCTAACATGAGCTCAGTAAATGTTTGTTAAATTAATGGATATGTGAATCAATGAATAATGAATTAGAATGTGTGGTTGTGATTTTAAAAAATAAGAATCTTTTTTGTACCATGAGAGACCAAATATGATTTCAGTATTATAGGATAAAATAAATAATTGCTACCATATTCATATTTTATACAATAACTCTTAGGTAAAACATCTCACTATGCTTTATAAATGTTTCTGTAAAGTACAAAAAGATGAGGTACAGCTTACTTGATTCATCAGACAATTTTGACTTTGACTAACAGGCTTTTATTGAAGTTCTGTAGAATAAAACATTGAATTCAGTAGAACATAATTTGAGCCCTTTTTGTGGCTATTAACTGTCTTTCAGTGAAGATCATTAGTCTCTACTCTTTCAATATTATGGTCTTCTTGTTCTACACTCTGGACAATTGTTGGTTTATAAGCACAGAGTAAGCACTTCATTATTAAGGTATTTCAAGAGAGGTAAGAGACCAGGTCTCTCCACTGAAAAATCTAAACCAGAGAAGATGCCTTTCAGGAATCACTCGAACTGACAAGACCACAGCTGTAGAGCTTGAAGATATTTCAAACTCCATGATCACCTCATGACAATGACCTGGTCCCCTACCCTTGAGAAGCTGAAGTGTGGCTGTGGCAGGAAAAGCAGGGGAGAGGAAAACGTCTACTTCGTGTTCTAGAAGAATATGACATTTCGAATCAAAAGGATTGGGACCGATTGAGGCTCCACATTATTTTTTCTGTGTGATCTTAAGCAGGTCCCTCAACTATCCACGGATCAAGCTTTGTCTAGAAAAATGACATGAAGACAACAGAAACAATAATACTTGTGTTAAATAATACTTAAGAGAAATAAAATCTTGGCAAATTCTGAAGGCATCTACAAACAATTACATAAAATATGTTAATGATTGGTTTGGAGATGGCGATAGATAATAGTGACGCTAGATGAGAACTAGTACTAATATGGATGACAGGTGAGTCAGAGGCATTTGCATACTCCCTACAGGATACTGCTCTACTTACAATGACTGTGTCCCAGTCAAGGTCATCGACTCTGGGATCTGTATACATTGTCCCTAGAAAATTCATATTAAATGGCTTGAAAATTATTTCTCCTTTTCTAAATCTTTACAGGCCTCAGTGACCTTTGCACCCAACCAGGAAAGTTACACCCACCTCTCCCCTGGCTGCAGTTGTGCTTCACCTGGTGTTTTACTGATGTCTGGTTGCACAAGGTCAATCAATTAAAGCGGATTAGATCCACAGTCTGAAATGCTAACAGAGGGCCAAGAGAGATAAGACTGATAAATAGCTCAAGACAGTTCCATTTCTGACTCCAAAAAAAAACAGAGAGAGAGTAGGGATGACAGCTTAGGACATCAGGAACCATGACCTGAAAAGGGGAGAGGCAAGGAAGGACAAGACAGCTGATGCAAGTAAATAAGATGCAAGTCAAAGCTATCACAGCTCTAAGTCACCAGTCACAATTGGCATCCTGAGTCATCACGTCCTTCAAATCCACTTGGAACATCCACTTCTCATTCACAGACCCCAATATCATGCTGGCTTATTTGGTAGTTAAGCTTGACTGCAAGGCAAAACTCAAGTTCATTTCCATAGGTGCCCCAGCCCTGTGCCAAGACCTGGAGCAGTCTCCTGGCAGGACTCAGGTGACAGCTGGCAGGGCAGTGCTGACTAAAATCCAGTGCAGACTGAACGTCTCCCATAAATGTCGAGATTCCCCACTAAATCTCAACCACAGCTGAGAGGAACCACCCAGTGTCTTCGTAAAGAAACCTTAAGCCCTGTGCTCACACCAACAACATTACAGTCCTTGAAATTAAGAAACACATTTTAACTCATCTGGAATTCTTCCAGAACATCTTATGCCTTACCTATGTGCTTACAAAGTGAGGTTCTAAGACCGCCACCAACAGCATCACCAGGGGACTCATTAGATATGTAAATTGTTGGGTCTAGTGCAAGACCCTCTGAATCAGAAACTCTAGTGTGAGGCCCAATAACATGTATTTTCACAATAACTTAAGGTGATTAGGATGCTGAAGTTTGGGAACCACTTTCTTACATTAACGTCTTGGTTTACTAAGGCAGTGATTTCAACAGGGATGCCTATCTCCAGCGACATTTGGCAATGTCTGGAGACATTTTTGGCTGTCACAACTGAAGTGGGGTGCTACTAGAATCTAGTGGGTCAAAGCCACACATCCTGCTAAATATACAATGATACACGACAAAGAAATACCTGGCTCTGATGTCAATAGTGCCACTATTGAGAAACTCTGCCCAGGGAGTGCAAACCTTCAGTCACTCAACAAATACCCATACAGCATGTATTGTATGAAAAAAAAAAAAAGTTCTACACACATTTACATGCACAGTCTAATGTATTCTCCACACAATACTTTTCTGTTTGGTACATATGCATGCAAGCAACAGGCACGCATGCACCTCAGTGCACAACCATGTGCACGCATGTGTGAATTTTTAAATATTTGATGTAAAATTGTGTTCTAGCAAACAGAACACAAGGTGAGCAATAAGTATGTATCGATAATCTCTCTGACTCTCCTCTACTCTATGTGTCAGTCAAATGCCCACTTGACAGGTATAAACTTTGAAATGCATGCTCACAGAGCCAGAGAGTGGCAGGTCTAATATACATGTCCTATGTCATTTTCTCCATCTGGTCTTGGTAACCCTCTTCCCTACTGACTGATTGCTGCTAGTCCCTAAGGAAGTCTTTTTGTTCATCTCCTCTGGCAAAATAACATTAGTTGATAGTCCCAACTCTAAATTAGTTACTTTACTATAGACTAGGTCATTTTAGTCAGTTTCCAAGAATATGCATGATTAGCTCTGAACAGGATGCAAAGGAGAAATTTCTTCTCTTAGAAGTAGATATTCTAGGCCAAAAATGAGCAGCTGCTCCTCTATAAATGAGAGATCAGCAAACAGTGAGTAACCCTTCAAGACCTATTCTGTGGTTATGAGGAAACTTTTAGTGATTCTTTAAAGTGCTTTACTATTTACCTAACTTCCAAATGACAGGCTATATTACCATTATGGCTTCAAGGTAAATGGACCTACATGAATAATAAACGCCAACCAAGAACTCTGTTTTCATAAGTAAGGCATTTCAGTCAATCCCTCAGATGATAAATTCCCAGTCTAAATTCTATACTATTCTCTACCTGAAAAATAATTAATATACACATTTCAGAATGGAGAGATTCAGTACTTAGGGTCATCAGATAATACGGTTTAGATTGTGGCAGTTTCTTATGATATGTTTGAGGTATGAATATGCCAAAGTTGGAGGAGATAGACTGGCCTGGAGCAGAGATCAGCAAACTGTGTGCCAAATATAATTGTTCCCTGTTTTTATAAATAAAGTTTTATTGGGATACAGCTGGACTCATTCATTGATGTATTATCTTTGACTGCTTCCATACTACAACAGCAGACATGAGTAGTTGCAACAGAGATCATGTGGCCTACAAGCCCAAAATATTTACTTTCTGGCCCTTTACAGAAAAAGTTGCTGACCTCTGTTGTGGAACTTTACACAATTTAAGGTCACCCATGATTTTCTTTTTTCAGATTTTAATCAATAGTTGATGTGCAAGTGGTCAGAATAACTCAAATAGGAGTGGGAGGAGCAAATGAGGAGCCTGTATCATACCTGCTCATTCACCTATTGCAAGAAAGTTCTATAGGTGGCCTTGGACCAACCTGGTTTGCGTTCTTTTCTCACTTGTAGTTCTCAAAAATACTTGTAGAATATGCCAGAAATGTAACATTCTCAGATAAGAAGGACTGGCTGGAAGAACCAAATCTCTGTTCCAGTTTCTACCAGCACAGGATATCCTTTAACACTTCAGCTTATTGAATCATATTGCCCCTGGGGTATAAAACCCAGAGTGGAGTACTTTCCAAGGTTCCTTAGGTGCAGTACATGCACAGGTGGATTCCATTCACCATAGACAGCTTTCCTGAGCCTTGGAGAATGAGCTCAAAATGAATCTCCAGCTTCTGCTGTCCTTTGCTGCCTATATGTAAGTAAGAAACCCACTTTATGTGACTTGTGTGTGGAGGTGTTCTCTCTCACGGGGCTCAGGCACATTGGTGACCAGTGTACAATGAACCTGATTCACAATTACTATTTGGCAAATAGAAAAACGTATCTTAGATATTTCCTAATAAGTTATATAAAATAAGATATATAAAAACTCACTCAATTAGGCATAAAGTAATCTATCTTAGATCCCACTGAGGGTGGTTTATATACTAAAATCAACTCAAAATAACACTGTTTGAAGGAGGTCAGCTGCAGATGCAGAGAAATAAATTAGAGGCTTCTGGCAAAAGATGGTAGTAGCTAGGAATAGTCTGGTAATGGAGGAGATGGAGCAAAGTTATAAGTCATTAAAATTATAATGATATCACATTTCTTTCGGAAAATCTATCTAGTTCTATGGGAGTGAATCAAATACATTTTAAAGGCTTGGGACTCTAAAAGATAGCACACATCACTCTGATGTTAGGATTTGAGTTTATTATATTAGATGGAATGAGAAAAGAGAATAGCATTGAAGCCCAATGAATATATCAGTCTCCAGAGCGCCAATGCATCTGCAAAAGACTTGAGTCACTTGAGTGATCAATGGTGATTAACTGAGCTCTCTCGGTTTACCTGCAAGGGGAATCTACTGTGTCATCATCTTGGGATGAACACACTGAAATAGCGGCTCATTTTTCCTTTCCTAGTTATCGTAAACAAAATGGCCAATAGACTGTAATATATCAGCAGTGCCTGTCTGCATGTAGGGACTCTGGTGTGTGTGTGTCCTGGAGATAGTGTTGCAGTTAGGTATTTCATCCAGGTGATGTTTTATGGTTCTTTGTCAACTATCACCACTACAACATTCTCTCTTGGATAAGATCAGTAATTCCAATTCAAAAGGTGGGTTCTTACTTACCCCCAACCACCATAATAAAAGCAACAGAAATTTTTTAAAAAATGAAATTTTAAAAACTCCAGTACTTCGAAAAAAGACTGGCCTTATGACCTCCATGATAGCATCAAAGCCTCTGTAGGGGAGAATAATCCAGACACCCAAGCAGGAACATGAAAAGGAAAGTGCTTTCCCTCAGCCCTGATGAAATTAGTAAAGGTGACCCCAAGCAGACACCGGAAAACATGTCACAGGGAGCTGACTCATACCTTTTCAAAAGAGTCCACCATACCAGCATTGACAATTATTTCAAAGCTATGTGCTCTTTCGATAGAATAATTAGAGAACACATCTCCTAATTTTAATTTACTTGAAGTCAGTATCCCTACCAAATTATAAAGTAAGTTTCAGCCAAATGGAGAAATAGAAATGTCCCTGGAACAGCATGAGGTCATTATTCCCCTAAGATATAGCAGGCACTGTAAGCCCTCTGGAAGTCGGTCAGAGCTTCAGATACACAAATTATCCATGGAGTTTATAGTGGACTCACACACAATATGAAGAAGCATTTATTTTATGACATTTAAAAGGCACAAACATTCTTCTCTCTCTTTTCTATGGGTGAGCTACAATTTTGTTCATTAACATGCTGAAGGAAAATGATTTCATTCAAGAGGCTGAGGAACATAATGCTAGAAAAATAAAGAGTTATGTGTATATGTGTTGCCATGTAAATGTGTGTGTGATTGTGTGTGTTTGTGTTTGAATAAAACCTTAAAACTTACACAAAAGTTATTTCCTTTGACTCTTTTATTTTCTTTTAGGCAAAGTAATGGTGGCTCAGTAGAATCTAAGCCCCTCTGTGTCCATTGAAGGGCATCCATAATCCAACTGTAATATCGCCCTTTAACAGTGGCAGAACAGTCAGTGGATTCCTGAGTCTTCATTTTCAATAGAAATCCTCTCAGGAATGTGAATCTACTATAGACCTGACTCAGAACAAACTATGGATTCCAGCAAGAATGAAACATCAGAATGATCTAGAGTCAACATTAGCTTTCGGGAATGGAACTGGTCATTAGGGATCACTGATCCAGGAACGACCCAGACACAGGAAAGATACTCTAGTTCTGGCCCAGTCCAAAGCTGAATGAGATACCCTTTCCTATCTGGAGAAGAGTTTTCTCTGCAGAAGGTCCAGCTTTCCTGGCCAGTGTGCATAGGTGTACAGTGCTGAAAACAATTTTACACACGTGCCTTCCAGAGACATCTTTGATAACCAGATATATTCTCTAATTGTCCCACAATCTCTCCACTATCTATTCAATAATAACATCAGTTTGTGTTGATTCATTTCAATGTTTTTTAATGGAACAATTCTTTTTTTTTCTTCCTGTCATACCATGAGCATTGTGAGGGAAGAAAATTCCTCTTTATATTCTATGTCTTCCTCCATATCAAAAGTTCAATAAATGTTCAGCCAAGCATCTGACACAATGGTGAAAGCACCTTTGCATTCTTCTGCTAGCAAGACTAATGCATAGTGCAATATCTCCATCCACGGTTCATTTACTGCTTTTCAAGTTTTGCTATGGTTTTGCTTTGGGAGAGAACTTTTAAAAATGTAGAGTACCACTACCTCTCAGGTTGACCATAGCTGTTCACTAGTTTCACATAGTCTACTGAACAGTCTTCAGGAAAATTGCCAGCAAGCCTATGTGGCCTGAGGAGAACTTTCTCTGCAGACCGGGAGGTGAAAGGCTTAGTGTTCATTACCAAGTGCTTCAACCTACCCCGCTTCTTTGTTTGGATTAGATTCAAATTGAAGTCCTAGAGGTGGACACTGATCCATCCTATTACCAGTTAACTGAATCATTTGGTTCCCATTAAAAACAGCTTTAATCTTTGAAATATCCAAGATGCCAAGCTTTCAGAGAAACTCAGTTTCATCGTCTTGCCTTCTCCATTATTCTGCAGTGCAGTGATTTCTGGTCAGTGTAGGGCTCAGTCCCTGCCTTTTGGGAGGCCATCCCCTCACCACAGTCTTTTGGGCCACCATGAGTTGGCCCAACCACCATCCATTTCAATTTGCCCTACACTTGTCAAATTGAGAATTTTTACACATAATCATGTTTTCCCCCAAGAAGTACATTTATTTCTCCAAATCAATAAGATGCATAAGTAGAATCAAGTCATAGAAATTTTGAAATCAAGTATGTAATGATCCTATCCTCTGTCTAGGGCATTTTGGGAGACACATCAGAAGTTAGAGAAATACATCTGGCATTCTTTAGCCCTCAAGAGTGTACATGATACTTTGGTGTAATGGATAGGGCAACCGCATTTGAATCAGAAGGCTTGGATATGATTCTAGTTTTTCACTTACTGCAGGTTTTGGGGCAAGCCGCAAATACTCTGCACCCAGTATCCTCATCTGTAAGACAAAGTCACATTGCTGAGCTTGTAGGGTGATGATGGGGATTCAATAAGAGATGTTTCTAATAACAATTTAAAAAATATAGATCACTGATGGGGACAAAAGAGAAACGAGAAAGAAGCACATGGTTTCCTAAATTGAGATATAAAAAAAGAAGGAATGTTCCCATATAATATTTCCAAATATTCACAGTCAGTCATTGATAAATTGCCCAAGTAGCCAGAGAAAGAGGATTCATTACTTGGCCTTCAGGATAGAAAATTCTCCTGTGTAGAAAAAACAAACTCAGTTTCTCCTATACTCTCACAACACGCTTCTGACACCAGATGTGTGGAGGTCTTCCCCCACACATCAAGCAAGCAAGCAAGCAAGCAAGCAAGCAATCTGCAGCAGACACCAGCTGGCTGTCCTCCAACCAAGTTCAATTCCTGCACTACCAGCCTGGAGATAGTGTCAGGTTCCACAGACTGAGGGCTCAGACTCACAAGACTGCCTCCCATTTCCAAGGCCAATCACAAGCTCCGGATTCTTTTACCTGTGCTTCTGACTGACCAGCTATAAGTTGGGATTCCCATGACCTCATCCTTGGGCTCCATGATTTTGCTACAGCTCAAAAACTCACATTTACCAGTTTATTAAAAAGATATTACAAGGGCCGGGCGCGGTGGCTCAAGCCTGTAATCCCAGCACTTTGGGAGGCCGAGACGGGCGGATCACAAGGTCAGGAGATCGAGACCATCCTGGCTAACACGGTGAAACCCCGTCTCTACTAAAAAAAATACAAAAAACTAGCCGGGCGAGGTGGCGGGCGCCTGTAGTCCCAGCTACTCGGGAGGCTGAGGCTAGAGAATGGCGTGGACCCGGGAGGCGGAGCTTGTAGTGAGCTGAGATCCGGCCACTGCACTCCAGCCTGGGCCACAGAGCGAGACTCTGTCTCAAAAAAAAAAAAAAAAAAAAAAAAAAAAAAAAAAAAGATATTACAAAAGATACAGATGAAGAGATATTTGGTCCAGGTATGTGGGAAGAGGCTCCCAGCTCCCAGGCCCTTTCCAGGTACACCACCCTCCAGAAACCTCCAGGTGTTCAGCTCTTTGGAAGCTCTCCAAACCCTGTCCTTTTGGATTTTTATGAAGGCTTCATTACATAGGCATGATTGTTGAAATCATTGGCCACTGGTGATCAGATTAACCATCAGCCCTTCTCTCCTCCCTGGAGGTTGGGTGGGGGCTACTGCTGAAAGTCTCAACCCTGTAATCATGCCTTGGTCTTTCTCATGACCAGCCTTCATCCTGAAGCCACCTAGGGGTTGACAGCCACAAGTCATTAGCATATAAAAAGACATATCACTTTGAAAATTCCAAGGATTTTAGGAACTTTATGCCTGCAAACAAGATGAAGACCAACTATGTATTTCACAATATCACACTACCTTATTTGGCAGGGGCCAAAACAAAGGGAAACAGGTGTCTGGTTATGTAAGTGCTATGGGCTGAATGTTTGCATCCTTCCCCTCCCCCAAAGTCTTATGTTGAAGCCCTAATCCCAAATATGGTGATAGTATTTGGAGGTGAAATCTTTGAGAAGTAATTAGGTCAGGAAAGTAGAGTCCTCTTGAATGGAATTAGTGCCCTTAATAGAAAAGACATTAGGCATGATTTCTCTCTCCTCCATGTAAAGATACAGCAAGAAGGTAGCCATCTGTCTGTCAG
This sequence comes from Rhinopithecus roxellana, assembly GCF_007565055.1. Taxonomy (NCBI): domain Eukaryota; kingdom Metazoa; phylum Chordata; class Mammalia; order Primates; family Cercopithecidae; genus Rhinopithecus; species Rhinopithecus roxellana. The sequence goes on along the minus strand of NC_044553.1, from coordinate 137,846,954 downwards.
GGAATGGACCCTCAGTAGAAACCAAACTGATCGGCACGTTGACCTTGGACTTCCCAGTCTCCAGAACTGGGAGCAATAAATATTTGCTGTTTAAGTTACCCAATCTATGCCATTCTGTTATAGCAGCCAAAGCTGACTGAAACAATGAGATATATTTAGGTGGATGCAGTTGAGAAGGTAAAGAGGAATGGGAGAAGTTGAGAAGATTGAAACTGTTGGTATAAAAATAAAATTCAGTGTATAGAAGGGAAGAATAGAAAATTGGCCTAAAAATTCCTTACACTATCAACCAGCTTTTCTACTTTTAAAACTTCACTAATTTTTGCCAAGACAGAGACATTTGAATGTTAAGGAAGGCTCTCAGAGTTGAACATATACAAACACAGACAAGTAATTTTTAAGGTTCATGAACATGCTACAGCTTGGAGAATATTTTCTCTCTTGCCCAAAGGGCCTTCCTTATACCCCCTAGCAAATAGTTCCTTGATAATGGCAAAATTTCATTTATGGAATTTAGAAACTATAGAGTCAAAATAAATATAAATAAAATATTTTATTTTCCAAATGTGCCTGGCAAACTCCCTTGCCTTTTGCTGTAGGCATCCTTCTTCCATCAGGAGAAGAGCTTTAGCTGTTTAGATGAAAAGGGATTTGTGAGGCACTTATCCCAGATCCTGGCCAGAGGCTCAGAGGCAGTCAGGGAAGACATCATCCAAGCAATGCTAGAACTTCCATGTTTCAGAAGTTAGCGGTTATCTTACTGTTGCTAACTGGTGATGCCCATGTTCAGTGATACTTATGGGTTCATTGAGTGAGTAATTAAGGTCAGAAGAAAGTGCAAACTTAAAGAAGAGGAGGGGAGGTAATAAGGATACGGACAAGGAATTAGATTGAGTGTGGCTAAACCTATCGACCAAGCCTTATCTGAAAGAATACAGAAAAATGCTTCCCAAATCTTCAAACATGGATGCATCGCTTGCCACTCTACTTTGTATTGACTTCAAAAAACTTTCTGCAGGCAAATACCTAGAGGCAAACTCTTAGAAAACTAGCTACAAGCATAGACACATTCTTTAATAGACAGCATGATGCTTTTCTGGTTCAATTGCCAAAGGGTGACTGCTGATGAGCCATGCCACTCTGCTCACCAAACTACCAGATCTATCCAGAGAATGCACAAAAACAAGTGCTCAGAACATCTAATACTCAAGGAGTCATTGCATACTGGACTCATCTCCACTCTGTGAAGGGCAGATGGAGGACCAGAAGTCATGCCTCTACCACAGAGAGGCACAATACACAAACAGTACTAAATATGGAAGGCACAATTATTGGAAGAGTAATGAAAATTATTTTGATTTGATTTTTGTTTGTTAATTATTTTGCCCAGTAGACACTTATTAGCTGCCTTCTGTAATACAGAACTTACAAATTCAGAGACTTTATACTGGATCGAGTCCTCACATAAGTTTTATTTTTGAGGGGTGAGTACTACATAGTATTTTTCTATGTGAATTAGTTTTGACATTTAAAAATCAGATATCTTGTGAACAGCTACACTGTTCTTTTAAAAAGTAGTAAGATTCAGTAACACAGAGCCAATATTTTCTGCAGGACAATCAGCCAGAGCTGACTAGAAGAGAAAGGCACAGGTTTTCCAATTCACCACGGTCCCCACTAATTTCTGTTGCTCATCAGATGCAAAGGCTGAGTGTTGATTGACATTTATCATCAAGTTTTCTCTGTTTTTTTTTTTTTTTTTTTTTTTGTATAGTAGGGTAAGGAGGGAAGGGAAATACTTGTTACCATGTAAGTAGCAACCTCTCTGAACCTCAATAAAGGATAGACTGAGAAGGCCATGGGATTCAAGAAAAATTAAGGAAAGCACAGGTTTTCTTACACTTCATCCCATTTAAATAACTTATCTGTTTCTTGCAAACTTTTTTTTTTTAACTCCTAATATATTATAACAATCACAGGTTTTTGAGTAGACAGGCCTGATCTTAAAGCTTAACTTCATCACTTCCTATATGTTTTTGACAATATTATTTAAACTCTCTGAACCTCAATTTTCTCACCTTCAATGCTGAAAAAATACTATCTACCATGAGAGATTGTCATGAGGATAAAACAACATATGCAGGCATCCAGCACATAATAGAAGATGCTCAAGGAATTTTAGTTCCCTTCCTCTTTGAAGAGTTGGAATGAATTAAGCAGACCTGATCATAAAATCATATGCACATCTAAAGTGCCTGCCAAAATGTAATGATCCAACTGCTGCTTCAGCGAGATGGGTCAGCTCGAGGTTTTAATGCACTTTTCAGGAACTGTGGCTCAACAACAAAATCTATCACTATTAGGCAGACTCATAAGAAAGACCAGATTTAAATAAACTTCCTTCTCAACTCTTAAGTATTAACTGCTTTCACCTTGACTCAGAAACGCACCAATAGGAAGTGTACACTTAGTCAATAAACAGTGGGATTAATCAATGCCGGAAAAGATAATGATAATAAAATGCGTTATTAGAAAGTTGCATGACAGCAGACCATTCCATACAGAAAGGTATATTTAAATTATATGGAAACACATTTTTAGTCCTCTGAGTTCATATATCTATCTGCATGGCTATAACCATAAAGAAAAATTTAATGTAGGCCACTATTCTAGAGCTACCATTTAATTTTGAGTAGAAACTGATAGTGAAAAAAAATTATTTTAGTTATATAACAGACTGTCAAATAAAAAATATTCATTGCAATATAAGAGCTAGAAAAAACAAAATTGCCACTCTAGTTGAGGTTTAAGTGGGCCAATAAATCATAGCCCTCTTCATTGTGCATTCCAAGCCAATTGAGAAATAGACCTAGACGAAAGGACCAGCAAACTTTATTGCTTGTGGAGCTGGATGGGAGAATGGATTGGGGCAACACTTAGACTTGGCCACAGATCAGTCTTCCTACACCAATTTCTAGTTCTCTTCTCTTTCCTGTTGCCTCCTACAAAGATGAAATAGGCCTGGATACACTCAGCCCAGGGAGAAAAGCCCTTTGGACAGGAAGAAGAGAAGAAAGGAGTCTCACTAGATATGTGAAAATCCTTCATCCAATCTCACCAACTAAATAAGGGATTAGAGAGAAGTTACAAGAAGTGCCATTCCAATAGTTTCTTTCCAGAGAAGAGCAATTGTCTTATAGCGTAGTGTAGATGGAGAAACCATGCCTTCTGTAACATACCAGAAGCCCAAGTCTACCCTCTTCAGACAATCCTGCCACCACAGATTGGCTTTTAAGAGGATCTGAAAAGCCAATCCACAGGCATCTAAAGAGGATTTGTGAATTGGAGGTTGGTACATTTTGGGGAATGTTGAAATGTTCACTTTATGGTTATATGAAGCACAGCAACTGCCTCTGAATAACCAGCTCGCAACTACCACTGCTTCTGATGATTGCTGAAAGACTTAGCACCATGCAGCTGATGGTTTAGCTTTTGGGACATTGACATTTGAGAAAAAACATTAGAGAGAAGAATGTTAAATATGACTTGTCAATAAATGAAATTATAATTTTGATTGGTAATATTTCAGTAGGCCCATGGAACTTTCTTTGCATCATGAACTTCAGCCTCCTTGCTGAGGGGCCCAGAGATCTACTTTGCTGTCATTTATGTCAGAGTAAGACTCTTTAGTGCAGTCCAACTATGCTGTCAACTCCAAATCCCAAGGGATACATATAATCACCATATTTATTGCGATGGCCCAGGCAATCATGATACCACTGCCTCTAATGAAACTAAAGTGCACCTGTCATTTTGGAGATGCTACTTGTTCAGGCAGAGTTGCCTGTCAGCTGTATCTGGCCAAGAAGTACAACCTGCAATTTAGTTAACAAACTGAGACATCATGGAAATCAGTGCTCTTAACAGGCTTCCTTGATTCACTTGGGTTTTACTGCCTGTCGTACATATCACAAGTCTCCAGTAAAGTGGCACTGGTGGGAGGAGGTCCCAGTAGAATTGAAAAGACAAGGAAAAGAAAAGCAAGGAATTTGATGAGTTCAAAAGTGGAATCCAGGAAAACTATTCCTTGATGCCAATAAATCTGTTGTTGCCAAAAGAGCAAGTTTCAAACTCTTCAACCTGGTATCCCAGGTCCACCACTATCAGGTACCAACATTTTTTCCCAGTATTGTCACCAAACTTTCTGAACCTTCCCTCCCATCCATAATTGTTGATTAGTCTAGCCACTTATTTAGCAAGCATATATTGAGCCCCTTTGTGTGCAAGGTATTATACCAGGCATTAATACCAACATGAAGAAAATCATTTTTCTTTCTTTTTTTTTTTTTTTTGAGACAGAGTCTCATTCTGTCGCCCAAGCTGGAGTGCAGTGGCGCATCTCAGTTCACTGCAGCCCCTGCCTCCTGAATTATAGTGATTCTCCTGCCTCAGCCTCCTGAGTAGCTGGGATTACAAGTGCGTGCCACCACACCCGGCTGCTGATTTTTGTATTTTTAGTAGAGACGGGGTTTCACCATGTTGGTCAGGCTGGTCTCAAACTCCTGACCTTAGGTGATCTACCCACCTCAGCCTCCCAAAATGCTGGGATTATGAATAAAGCTATTTTTAAGTTTTAAATAATCCTTGTGCTAAGGCTCAGTCCCAGGAATGAAATGGATGGTGGCAGCTCTCAAGAAGTGTGGAAATTGGGCTGAATTCCAAAGGCTTATTTTAAGGAAGAATGGAATACAGGAAATTCAACTCACTAGAAAGACCTCCAGGAAACAATATATTTAAGGACAAAATAAATATGGAATAAGAAAGTCTGCCTTTCAGTTAAAGTGATAAGGGAAGTCTTAAAAGCAGAAATGGGATTTAAACTCAATCCTGAACATGGATAGAATGTAAGTGAACACAGAGGAGACGGTCCACTTTGCATGCTATGATGTTAACAAGTGGACAGAAATGCAAGATACCTGAATTGGGATTTGGAATCCAGGAAACTTGAGTTTAACCCCGAACTGTTTCACCTGAGTCAAGTAGCAGTGACCAAGTCATTTGGCCTGAGTATAGTTTTCTCATTTCAAAAATGGTAGTAAAATTACCGAGCCTACATACTTCACAGGATAGTTATGTGGATCAAATGAGATAATATATGTAAAAGTGCTTGGTAAATTTTAATGCACAAAACACGTATCAGAGAATCATTAGGTGCACTACAATAATTATTGACTTGATTTGAAATGTACGTGGCTGTTTCTTCCTTTAGCTTTTACTTTGATAATTTTTAAAGGCTGCCATCTTAAAAACCTTCAATAGAAGTAGTAAATGCTTCATTTCATACTTATCTGTTTCTTTCATCAGAGAAAATCAAAGTGCTTCTTGAATATCATCTCATTAATCTCTTAGAGGGAGGTAAGTAAAGGGACACATATTTTGCACAGTTGTATATGAATCTCATTTACAAACGGGAAAGCCTCAAATAAACTTCCCTCAGTCACAAGTAAATCAAAACAACAGCCAAAAATAGACCCAGACGTCGTTTTATCCAGTTCTCTGCTCTCATTACATGCATCCCCAAACCTTCTTCTCTCAGGAGACTTCCATGGACAGATCTGGCTTTCAAGCTCTGAAACAGGTAATTTTTTATTTAACTATTTTTAGCCTCTGTTTCTTCGTCTAGACAAACAAATTAGAATACTTAGAGACAAAAAAAAGTACATATGTAATATTTATGAAAGAAACTTAGCCAATTAGCCATTATACATCAGATAAAAATTAAGATTACTTTCGTTTGTTTTACACGGGGTGAATTTGGTTTCTAAAAATCTCAAGGGTAATTGTCCCAAAATACAGGGCATTGGGTTGATTTGGATAAATACTTAGATTGATCATTATTAATAAATATCAGAATTACACCATCAATCAATAGAAAGTTTTTGGCACACACTATGTGTGAAGAATTGTGTTGCCATCTAAAGATATAAAGATAAATAGGACACACTGTGGGTATTCATTAAGTTTACAATTGGGTAGATAAGACATGGTCAAAATAGCTGTTAAAACATAGAAGGTGCTAAAGGCAATAATGGAGAAAAATTCAACAGGGTTTCAGTAGAAATTGTTCTGCTAGGGGAAGCAAGGAAGGCTTCCTTCAAGAGGTGACTCAGAGGCTGGGTTCTGAAGGACATCTAGGAGTTCAACAAATGGAGGAAATAGAAATAAGGTTGAGGAAATAACATTCTAAGCAGTGTGACTAACATAGCAAAAAGCAGTAATTAAAAGGAAAATGAAGTCTAATCAGTGGATTAGTTTGGCCAGAATATAGTATACATTAGAGAGAAATGAATTTTACTGGATAAAAAGGTAGGTTGAGGCCAAATCATGTTAGGCTTTCAATGTTGTATTAAGAAATATAAACTCTCTTCAGTTGGTATTAGGAAGTCATTGAGCAAAATGACCCCAAAAAACCCCCAAAATCTTACATATATTTCAGCATGTTCTGAGCAGCTGAGGCAGAAGCAGAGATGAATTATAACAGATAAAATAGAGATGAGGTAACAGATGGCATGAGATCCCAGAAAAGATAAGAGGGCAGGAGGCCAAGGACCTAGGTAGACTCAACTGTGGAAGGGGATAAGCAAATTTTTCCTCTGAGATAGGAAGACAGGAGGAATAGTGGCAGTTATTCTGTGATGTGGTGAGACAGCATAATTTGATATATGAAAAAAAAAACACTATTGGATAATTTTTAGAGACATTGTAGAGGAGATTTAGTGAGTTGGGACTAAACTGGTGTCCTCGTGGTCTCTACTAAACCTATGATGAGAGGTGTACCAATATGGTCTTGACTTTCCAAATGAGAAAGGATATGAGTTCACATGAATAACAGAGCAGTAAGCTGCTTTAGAAGATAAATCATATGATAGCTACTGAAATTAGCTAACAGAAGAATTTTGTTCTGCTGGCAGTCTTCTACTCAGAGGATACATATTTCTGTTTACAAAATGATTAATAATTCCCAGCTTCTGATCTAAACATTTGTTACTTGCCTGGCTACACAGCATTTGACTTTGGGACCTCTGGGTTCTAGAAATTTAAGAGGAAATGCAATGAACTAGTACAGCTTCACAAAGAATAGTCGCATCAAACTAATCTCTTCTTCTTGAGAATATAGTTAATATACAGGAAGATCAGGAGAATGGTGTGAACAGGGGATAAAAATCACAGCAAAGCATCAGACAGGTCTTCAGTGATATCTCTGAGGCCACCATGAAGAAAATTGAGGAATGCTTACACATTATATACATGGTGTACTAAACAGATAAGGAGATCTTGCAGGGCTGGCCACAGAACCATGCCCTTTACGACCTACCTGGTCAATATTTCTATCAGTCGCTTGAATTGAAAAAAAAGAAAAAAAGAGATATTGTTACAAGTTCATTCACATCGAGTGTGAATGTGATATGATGTATTGGAGGGGATGTATTCAATGACAGATTACTAATGCTACGAAGAGACTTGGAAACAGAGAAAAAATCTCAACGAATGTCAATTAAGATGAATGTAAATTCATTTATGGAAAAGAAACAATTACATTAAGTATATAATTTGGGAGGCTTGGTTAAAATGGAATTCCAGAAGAAGAGCTGGGGATACTATATGACCAGGCGTTAAATAGGATCTCTAAGGGGAACAGAATCTCTATAAAAACGTTTATGTCAGCTCTTGATTGATTAATAGAAGAGTGTTGCTATTGGAGACAAGAATGGTCTCTGTGCACTGCAGGAGTCAGGCAAAATGCAGAGAATCCTAATTTGTAGTAAATGCCCTGCTTTAATAAGGTCATCAATAGGCTTTAATTTGTCCACAATATTGTGTGATGAAAATGGCACACAATTCTGAAAATACTTTTACGTCACCTGAGGAATGATTACAGAAACTAGAAAAGCAAGGACTTGAAGGGAGAAATGTGAACACTGTGATCACGCAGTATTGTCCCATAAAGAAAAATCACATAGTAACCTTTCTGAATATAGACTTCCAAGCGGTGGGAAGTATGTATAAGGAGGGATTTTTTTTTCATTTTATTTATTTTATTATACTATAAGTTCTAGGATACATGTGCACAACATGCAGGTTTGTTACATATGTATACATGTGCCATGTTGGTGTGTTGCACCCATTAACTCGTCATTTACATTAGGTATATCTCCTAATGCTATCCCTTCCCCCTTCCCCCTTCCCCCTACCCCATGACAGGCCCCAGTGTGTGATGCTCCCCTTCTGGTGTCCAAGTGTTCTCATTGTTCAATTCCCACCTATGAGTGAGAACATGCAGTGTTTGGTTTTCTGTTCTTGGGATAGTTTGCTGAGAATGATGGTTTCCAGCTGCATCCATGTCCCTACAAAGGACATGAACTCATCCTTTTTTATGGCTGCATAGTATTCCATGGTGTATATGTGCCACATTTTCTTAATCCAGTCTATCATTGATGGATATTTGGGTTGATTCCAAGTCTTTGCTATTGTGGAATAGTGCCGCAATAAACATATGTGTACATGTGTCTTTATAGCAGCATGCTTTATAATCATTTGGGTATACACCCAGTAATGGGATAGCTGGGTCAAGTGGCATTTCTAGTTCTAGATCCTTGAGGAATTGCCACACTGTCTTCCACAATGGTTGAACTAGTTTATAGTCCCACCAACAGTGTAAAAGTGTTCCTATTTCTCCACATCCTCTTCAGCACCTGTTGTTTCCTGACTTTTTAATGATTACCATTCTAACTGGTGTGAGATGGCATCTCATTGTGGTTTTGATTTGCATTTCTCTGATGGCTAGTGATGAGCATTTTTTCATGTCTGTTGCCTGCATAAATGTCTTCTTTTGAGAAGTGTCTGTTCATATCCTTTGCCCACTTTTTGATGTTTTTTTTTTTCTTTCTTGTAAATTTGTTTGAGTTCTTTGTAGATTCTGGATATTAGCCCTTTGTCAGATGAGTACATAGTGAAAATTTTCTCCCATTCTGTGGGTTGCCTGTTCATTCTGATGGTAGTTTCTTTTGCTGTGCAGAAGCTCTTTAGTTTAATTAGATCCCATTTGTCAATTTTGGCTTTTGTTGTCATTGCTTTTGGTGTTTTACACATGAAGTCCTTGCCCATGCCTATGTCCTGAATGGTATTGCCTAGGTTTTCTTCTAGGGTTTTTATGGTTTTAAGTCTAACACTTAAGTCTTTAATCCATCTTGAATTAATTTTTGTATAAGGTGTAAGGAAGGGATCCTGTTTCAGCTTTCTACATATGGCTAGCCAGTTTTCCCAGCATTATTTATTAAATAGGAAATCCTTTCCCCATTTTGTGTTTTTGTCAGGTTTGCGTGGGTCTACAAATTATTGCTCTTTGCTCTCTACTCCAAAGAATTACACTATAGGAACAACAAGATGAACAGCCTCAACAATATTCCTATATGGGTAACTGTGCCACTCTTAATGTCCACTTGCTGCATATACTGAAACCACTTCTTGGGAAGTCTCTGAAGCACCTGATTCATTCATCTTTCCTTGGGGCTGGACTATGGGGGCAGGGAGGAGGGAGATTTATTACCTGAAACAGAAGCCAAAAGGTAGCAGCCTCTATTCAAGGTCAAACCCGAAAGAACAACACCCGATTCCCTGACTGCAAATGCTCTTTCCTTAGCCACCCGTAAAAATAATTATGACCTTAGCTACTTCGGGTTACTCAAACTGTTTCCGGCAGAAAGCTACTTTGCAATTTGATTCAAGAGGTTGGCCCTCAATTTGTTTCATCTTCTACAGCAGAAAAAAAGTTCATCCAGCGGTCAAGACTGACATTCTCATGTGTGTGTTTTCCTTTCCTGCACTTCTCCCCTTCAACCCTTCACTGAATTCACTGATGGTGACAAAGTCTTAGTAGAAGTTAAAAAAATTAATCAGGACACATATTTACACGACTCCACGAAAAAATAAATAAACAACAACAAAAAAACAAAACAAAAAAGAAACGATGCCACATTAGTACTCAACCACAACTAATCACAAACATTTCTAGAGAACTCAACACAAAGAAGGGAACAACAGACACGGAGTTCTACTTGAGAGTAGAGGGTAGGAGGAGGGAGAGGAGAAGAAAAAAATAACTATTGGATACTAGGCTTACATACTCAGGTGATAAAATATCTGTACAACAAAGCCCGGTGACATGAGTTTACCTATATATGAAACCTTCACATGAACCTAAAATAAAAGTTTTTAAAAAGTCGTAATTACTAATCTGGCCAATATCTCTTTAAATTTTGTCTTGAAATATCTGTAAGCATTTCAAATGCATTTCTTTTTTCTGTTATATCTTTCGATGTGTGCAGTGCACACATATCTCTAGGTGTGGGTAAGACGGAGAGGGTGGGAGTAATGGGCAACTGGGGGAATGTGTATGTGAAGGAGGCCCATGACATAGAACCATATTACAGAGAGATGAAAGGGCAGGGAAGGATGAGTTACCTCCTTGCTTGTTCCTCCCCTGGCAATTCAGTTCTGTCCAAATAACTCTCGATTAATGCACCAAGCAGAGACATTTCACATTTCCTCCTTAAGATCATTCTGACAGCTCACCAGCTGTTTCCGTGCTATTTTTTGCCATGATGGCATGGGTAAGCCTCAGCGCCTTCTCCGTTACTCTGCCAACAGCAATACTGCCTGCTGTTCAGTGCTCAAAGTCTGTTCCCCAGTCTGAACTCTACCATCCTGTTCCTTTCCCACTCACCTTGCACAACAGTGATTTTAAGAGTCATTGATATGTGATCCCTAGAGGAAACCTAGATGGTGATACTGACTGAAATGACTGCAGGAAAAATAGTTAGATGAACAAATACGTTTTTATACCAAGATTCATTATTGAAAACATTATACATACCTAATCATTACAAATGCCTATATCTTTCTTTAGTCATTCTCAACATTTGATAACTGTGTTGTCAAACAGAAAGAACCTGGGTATTACAGTTTGACAGACCTGGATTTTCAATTTCTTTTCTCCTCTGTTCTACCCACACATCACTCTGAGTGTCAGTTTTCTCATCTTTAAAATGGTGTTTTGGGCTTTATCCAAAGAAGTCAGGAGACTCGAATAAGATCACATAAGTAGAAAAAGAACTCAAACTTAAACCTAAATTTCATAAATCCTAGTTCAAATTTTACTCTTTTAAAAAAGACCACATTATCAAGGAAAACAACAACAACAACAAAAAAAAAAAAAAAAAAAAAAGAAAAGAAAAGAAAGGAAAGTAGCATTGGGTTCGATTTACACACAAGTCTAACATGATTATTTGGTTTCCGGACTTACAGCATGTTATAAACCACACGCTAGAAAGGAGGGGCGTGGGGGACAAGTGGCAGGTGACAAATACATGGATAATACAAGAGATGGCAATGCAGCTATAAGAGAGAAAAGCTAGTGGAGAGGTATGAGCATGTATAATATAGAAGTAACTCTTCAGGGCCAGGCACAGTGGCTCATGCCGGTAATCTCAGCACTTTGGGAGGCTGAGGGAGGCAGATCACTTGAGGTCAGGATTTTGACACCAGCCTGGCTAACATGTTGAAAACCCATCTCTACTAAAAAAATAAAAATAAAAAAAATTAGCCAGGCATGGTGGCGCACACCTGTAATCCCAGGTACTTAAGAGGCTGAGGCAGGAGAATCACTTCAACCCAGGAGGTGGAGGTTGCAGTGAGCCGAGATGGCACCACTGCATTCCAGCCTGGGTGCCAGAGCAAGACTCCATCTCAAAAAAATTAAAAAATAATAATAAATAAATAAATAAAATAAAAAACTTTTCTATATCTTCCATCAGTTTCTTAGAGCATCAAAATTACAACAAAATAACCTTTATAATTTAGCTATTAGATCCAGAAGAACTAATAAGTCAGCTGATTTTCTTGATGGGCTACAGGTTTGCTGTCATTTCCACAATAGTCTTCTCTGCAGTGATTGAGAACCTCCACCATGTCTAGGAGTGTCTGCAGTAGGATTCCCCCTTCTCCTACACTGCCGGGTGACTGTATGCTTTGTCTGTGCCCATCCTTGCTGCTCTCCCTCCACTCTTGCTACCACCACCTGAAATATGCCAAGGCTTAGGGGAAGTGAATGTATCTTCACAATGTGGTGGGGCTTCCATTCCTGGGTGTAGTATATTAAGGACACCCTGATTATGAACTCAAGGATAACAAGAATAATAACAATAACAACAATAATCACATCAATTCTTCTTTAACACTTGATCTGTGTAAGGCAATGTTCCAAGTACTTTTAGCATATTATGAATTAGACCTTTACATCAACTCTGTGAAGTAAACGGTGTTATTAAAATATCCATTTTGCAGACAATGAAACAGAAGTAAGAAGGGGTTACCTGATTTGCCCCAAATCACACAGCTTGTAAGTGAAGGAGCCAGGATTTACACTCAGGCTTTCTGGCTCCACTCTCAATCCTTGAACAATTTTGACACAAAACAACTCAATGCTTTATCATTTAAAGTGATGTCAGCTGGTTATACAGTCTTACCCCCATGCTACATCCTAATCACCCACCTTCCAATAAGTAGCTTAGTCATTTATCCTTTCTGAGCTTTAGCTTTCTCACTAGTGAAGTGAAGAGGACAGAGCAGAGGTTCTCAAGTATTCTTTCCAAATTGGTCATCCATGCTCCTTTGGCAGAGGAGCCTAGACCTTGGGGTCTTGCTGCATCCCCCTATGGCCTTCTCCTTTCTCCCTTTGCAGTGATGGGCAGAGGATAGGGTGGATGCAACTGCCCTCTAGTATTTTACACTTAGTGATATCTGAACAGTGATAATGCTTCCCTGGGGAAATACGTTGATTTCTAGAACAAGTCTCACATCCGTAATGTTTCTGCTCACTGGAAATATAATAAAAAAATAATCTGAGAGAAGGCACTTAGGTCTCTGTGTTTTTGCCCTGGGTTAGGTTCCTGGAAGAGCCAATACTTGGGCTTCATTTCATCAGATGCCAACCCAAACACTCTATGTGACACAAACATTATCACAGTTTATGGGGAACTGATAATGACAGCCAGAGTGTGATGTGCTGAAAAAACAAAACAAAACGAAACAAAAACAAATGAACTCATAGGCTGTGTGTCAGAAAAATTAAATCCCTGAATGTTCTCCCAGCCTGCAGCATATTGGTGACAATACATTTGTTGATTAGGGGCACCGTCATACTGATATTCTGAAGAAGTACAGTTATAACTTGGAGTTACGGGTTAAACTGTGTCTCCAAAAAGATATGTTGAAGTCTTAATCCCTAGTGCTTGCAAATGTGGCCTTAGTTGGAAATAGGATCTTTATAGATGTAATTGAATTAAGATAATGTCATTAGAATGCACCCTAACTCAAAATGATTAGTGTTCCTATAAGAAGAAAGAAACACCATGTGAAGACAGACACTGATGTGGTTTGACTGTGTCCCCACCCAAATCTCATCTTGAATAGTAATTCCCATAATCCCTACATGTCATAGGAGGGACCCAGTAGGAAGGCATTGGGTCATGAGGGCAGTTTCCCCCATGCTGTTCTCATGATAGTGAGTGAGTTCTCATGAGATCTGATGGTTCTATAAGGGCCATTTCCCCTCTTTGGTCTGCACTTCTATCTCCTGCTTCCATGTGAAGGATGTGTTTGCTTCCCCTTCCACCATGATTTTGAGTTTCCCAAGGCCTTCCCAGCCATGTGGAACTGTGAGTCAATTAAACTTCTTTCCTTTATAAATTACCTAGTCTCCAGTATTTCTTCAAAGCAGCATGAGAATGGACAAATACAGACACACAGGGAAAACACCATTTGATGACACAGGCAGAGATTAGAGTGATGCAGTTGCAAGCCAAAGAACACCAAAGGTGGATGGCACATACCAGAAGCTATGAAGCGGCAAGGAAGGATTCTACAGAGTCTTCAGCAGGAACATGGCCCTGGCTTTATCACAGACTTCTAGCATTTAGAATAGGAAAAAAATAAGTCTTGTTTTAAGCCACCCAGTTTGTGACACTTTGTTACAAGAGCCCTAGAAAACTAGTACATTTGGTGAACCCCATTCCCTCTTTCCATTCCTGGATGATTGCTTAAGCTTAAATCATTTCTCTTGCCTTCCATGTCCGTGGATTCAGGTAAGAGTTGTAGCCTGATGTTCCCACCATCAAAGTCCGATCAAGAGGCATAAAATGATCTGACTCAGCTAGTGCATTTGCTTACTGGTTTTCTTTTTAGCTCATGTTTCTCTCCTGTTTATGTTTTATTTTGTTTTTAATTGACACATAATCATTGTGCATATTTATGGGGTAAAATGTGATGTTTCCATACCTGTGGATATTGTATAATGATCAAATCTGGGCAATTACCATATCTATCACTTCCAACACTTATCATTTATTTGTGGTGAGAATATTCAAAATTCTCTCTTCTCACTATTTTGAATGATACAATATATTATTGTTAACTATAGTTACCCTATTGTGCAACAGAACACCAGGACATCATTTGCAACAAAGGTAAACCTAAAAAGCACTATGTTAAATGAAATAAACCAAGCACAGAAGGACAAATACCTCAAGATTTCACTCATATATGGAATCTGAAAAGGTTGATCTTAGAATTACAGAGTAGTGTAATGATTACCAGAGTCCGGGGAGGGTAGGGGTGGTGGGGATGGGGAAGGTTGGTCAGCAGGTTCCTCTTCTTTTGTTTAATGTGAAATCGGTGCTGTTAAGTTTGGCTTTGATATGCCCAGAAACAGTAAAGGAAAGAGGAAAGAACATACTTGTTGGGAGCAAATAGATGAGGAGAAACCCAGAGGGCATATAGCTCATGGGTAAAATGACTGCAGATGTGCTCCTTAACCACTTTGAGTCTCCGTTCCTTTATTTATAAAATGGGCATGATCAAGTCAACTTCACATTTCTATGAGTTTTACAGTTCTTGCTTTAGAGAAACTTGCCTACTTTCAGTCATGTTTTCTCAAAAGCAACACGGTATCAAAAAACAAAAAGGACTTCCTTCATCAAAAGAGATAATTTATTTTAAGGACATTATTTTCACTTGAACCTAAGTAAACCTGATGTCAATATGAGGCTTTTTCCATATGTAACCTGTCAAAAGCAATTGGAGAGGTTGCAGGAGCCATCTCTCTGTCTCCTCTCTCTCTCTGTCCCTCATTTGCTGTCATGATTCCTGGACTAGCCCCTGTCTCTCGACATTATATAGCCTTAGACAACACAGGATAGACAGTAGTATGAAGTGTGCAACAGTGAGTCCACCAGTAGGATTGCTAGTAGGACTAGCCACCCTGTTTTCTCCTTGAACTGGACTACAACATGTTTTATCTTGTATCTTGCTCCAAACACAGCTGTTTCCGTAGAAAAATCATTTCTTGTGATGGACTTTTGTCTCAGTGGAGTAACACTTTTTCATGAGGATAGCAGAAGTGGTAGGGACAGCCTAAGTTTTTTTTTTTTTTTTTTGATTGTTTTGGTATTGTGTTTATGGAATGTTTGTTAGTACAGCAGGAGTGAGACTGGATAGAGTTGAAGGTGCTGAAAGGGTCAGATGGCAGAGCTTCATGGGGTATATCTCATCCTATGTTTGCTCAATTTGGCCCAAGTGAATGCCTAGATTTTGGTAGCCAAAACTCAAGTAATATAGGTTAAAATAGGCCAGTTGGCTCATCCTAAGAAGTGATGGAAGACTTCTGGCTCTATCTTTCCATGAGGCAAGAGGAACATCAGCTGGCAGAAAACAGTACAGTTCTGCTACCACCGATCTTTTGCTGTTGTTGGTTTCTCTCATCTCAAAAGAGAGTCTTATTATGTGTCTCACTTAAAATATTCTTTGTGGATTTCCAACAAAATCCTCTTAAGTTATTGAATCCAAGAGTAGAACAGAAGAGGTGGTTTGCTTCCTATACTTCCTGAAACATCAGCTACTTTGATAAATATTTATTGAGCACTTATACTGAGTGACACATTAAACAGCTAGATGTTACAGAGGATGCATCAATGAGGGAGACACAACTCTATTTCTCAGGGAAAGGGAACATTTCTGGGAAGTGAGTAGAAATAATAAATGAAGCATACACAAAAATAACTAGAACCAAGGCAGAGTGAGACAGGTGCCATGGAGGTCCACCCAGTGGTGACATCATATTGGGTTGGAACTTATCAAGCAACAGCTCATAGGGAAGTCTGCATTTGATAGGAAATAAAGATAAATGGTTAACGTTTCACCTGACTGGGAACATAAAATTATGCAGATAAGACAAAGCATGGCTTAAATTTTGGCTCCATAGCCCATCCCATATCAAGCTAGTTCTCCTGCGACCTACACCTAGGTTTCAGAACTGGGGCAGTGATACCACGGGAAAGCAGGTACGTGGAGTGTTTAACAAAATGGACTACAGATCACACAGAACTCAGTCTAAATACTAACACTGCCAATTACTATGATTTGGCTGTGAACAAATCCTTTGAATGTTCTATTTCTCAGTTTTCTTATTTGCAGTATCATGGTAATAACATCTGCTGCATATAATTGTTTTATATATTAAGATAATGTGCGTAAAATACCCAATTTAGTGACTGGCACATTGTGAGAACACAATGTTAGTGCTATAAAAACTGTATATATTAAAGTAAACCCACGGCTTTGGAAACAGGCCAATGGAGGATTGATCCAGGTCGTGCAAATTACTAGCTGTGCTTAATCTTGGGAAATTGGCTAATATTTTAAAATCTTGGTTTCATCACTGCTTCTTAGCACTAATGTGAGGATTAAATAATATATATAAAATACTTAACATTGTGACTAGAACATAGAATGGACTTAATATGTTTGTTATTTGTATTGATGTTATTTAATACATGTCTTAGGCAAAGACAGAGATATAATTTGTTTTGATCATGAAGTGAAATTTTGTAGAACGTGGGTGAGACTGTCAATGATTGCTGTCAGTGAAGAACCACATATGCTTCCTTCCTGATTTTCCGCTTCTCATTCTGCTCTGGGTACTCTGGCTTTCTTGTTTCCACATTGGAGCCTTCTGCTCCCTCTGTCCTGAATTCCCTTCTTCCAGGTCTGTTATCACTGGCTCCTTCTCATCTCTCTGATTTCAGGTGTGATGTTGTCTTCTCCCAGGGACCTTCTCCAACCACACTACTCAAAGTGTGTCCGGAATTGGTGGGTCCTTGGTCTCGCTGACTTCAAGAATGAAGCTGCTGACCCTCGCAGTGAGTGTTACAGTTCTTAAAGATGGTGTGTCCGGAGTTTGTTCCTTCTGATGTTCAGACATGTTTGGAGTTTCTTTCTTCAGGTGGGTTCGTGGTTTTGCTGGCCTCAGGAATGAAGCTGCAGACCTTCCCAGTGAGTGTTACAGCTCATAAAGACTAAAGACCGCTGGGACCCACAGAGTGAGCAGCAGCAAGATTTATTGTAAAGAGTGAAAAAACAAAGCTTCCACAGTGTGGAAGGATATCAGACCGAGTGGGTTGCCACTGCTGGCTCAGGTGGCCTGCTTTTATTCCCTTATCTGGCCCCACCCACATCCTGCTGATTGGTCCATTTTACAGAGAGCTGATTGGTCCGTTTTGACAGTGAGCTGATTGGTGCATTTACAAACCTTTAGCTAGACACAGAGTGCTGATTGGTGCATTTACAATCCTTTAGCTAGACACAAAAGTTCTCCAAGTCCCCTACCCCATTAGCTAGACACAGAGCGGGCTGATCAGTGCCTTTAAAAACCTTTAGCTAGACGCAGAATGCTGATTGGTGCGTTTACAAACTTAGCTAGACAGAGAGTACTGATTGGTGTATTTACAAACCTTTGGCTAGACCGAAAAGTTGTCCAGGTCCTCACCCAACCCAGAAGCCCAGCCGGCTTCACCTCTCAATGGCACTGGCTGCGGGACTTTGTGGCACCTAGCCCGGGCACTCCAGCAGCCCAGAGGGAGCTCGTCCCCTTATCAAGCCCAGCAGGCGCCGGCTGGTCCCTCCAAGTGTGGGCCGCGGAGCCCGTGCCTACCCGGAACACACGCTGACCCACTCCGCACACAGCCCTGGCTCTCGCCCGCGCCTCTCTCTCCATACCTCCCTGCCAGCAGAGGCAGCTGGCTCTGGCCTCGGCCAGCCCCAGAGAGGGGCCCCCACAGCACAGCGGTGGGCTGAAGGGCTCCTCCGGAGCAGATGCCGAGGCCGAGGAGGCGCAGAGAGCGAGCGAGGGCTGCTAGCATGTTGTCACCTTTCAAAAGTACCTCCTGCCCTTATTCTGGTTGTTTCCTCTCTAGCACTTATTGCTATTGGCAATTGACTATAATTTACCAATTCAAGTAAATGCCTCCTCTCATTAGAATATGACATGCATGAGGACAAGGACCTTGTCTTAGCTGTTCTCTTTACAACCCTTTTTGAAACATAGGCACTTGGTAAATAAATAATAAATGAGTGAATGGATGACTTTGACACGATAAAGGAGACTATTTTAGCTAGTGCATTACATGAAGGTTGTTAGTTCCTTGGCTAAAATCAGAGTGCTGTAGGAAAACCTTCTACCACTGCATTCTAAACCAGGGAGACAGCACAGAGGTATTATGCAGAGCTTGTACCAAACAAGAGCTTACTCTCTTTAAGTTCAAGCATCCTCAGATCTAAATGTATCTAAGTGTATATTAGGGATTGCAACAGAAAGAGGTAAATCTTGAGAACTTTGAACATTGAGCAATAATTATAAGCAGAGAGATAGAGGCTCCTTTGCCTCTGGTCTAAATTTTTTATTTATAGAAGGACTATTTTCATGCAAAATGGCCTGGGGTTTAGATGAGAATCAGTGGATGATGCATAAAATAAGACAGCAAAGAAACAGGAATCCTCATACAGTCAGAACTGTGAAAATTCCCTTAGCCCTATCTGGCTAAAGTGCTTACCAGTTCCTCTGTAAGGAGGAACTAACTGCAACACATATGTTATGTATTTTGGTATGTAAATAAATGTTCGTCAGTCTTCACCTAATTCAAGTCCCAAGTAGAAGAAACTCATTTAACTTGAACCAGGACCAAAGTGACAAGAAGAGTCAAGATTCTAAAATCCACTGTGGCCAAAGCAGATAAGCAGCACCCTCTTGGAAAAATGTTTCCTCAACTAGGCTTGAAATTCTGCTCCGTGTGAGTCACATGTGGGTTACCAAACCTTAGAGCTTTCTTTCCACGGCTGGAACTCTCAAAAATGAACAGGCTCAAAGTTGTCCTTATGCTGAGTGGGGGAAGTATGCAAGAATGTTTTTCTTCATGGGTTTGCAGCACCTGCCCTTTTAGCAGAAACCAGCAGCATTCACTTGGGCCATAAAGGCACCATTTGTCAAATTACTGTTCCAGTGAGCTAAATAATACCCCTATGGACAGAAAAGTTAATCTTTTTCCAAAGAGCCCCATTTCTACCCAGGAAGTGGCTTATTTGCATTTCAGGAGCTGAGTCTGTGTTACTACGTTTCCACAGCAGCTAGGTTCATAGGTTAACCACATGGTGTGTTAACAACAATTTCTTTTCATCCTTTTAAAGTTATTTTCATTTCATTAGCTACCCTCTTGCTCTTTAATTATTCTCTGTTTAGGTTTTGTTGCTGCCATCATCAAATTTCTATCAGGGGAAAGGACTGCTACCTTCAAGCCACTGTGCATAGCGCGCGCACACACACACCCCGCCCCCCCCACACACACCCCATATCTGTTCTTTATCACCATGCCTTTGAAAAGGCTCAGCTGTAACATGCTGATCTCTTTGTTTTTCTTCTCCCACACCCCATATCTGTTCTTTATCACCATGCCTTTGAAAAGGCTCAGCTGTAACATGCTGATCTCTTTGTTTTTCTTCTCCCTTGTTTAGACCTTTGAATGTCATCTTCCTTCAGTTCTTGCACACGTTGTCACCCTGCTTACTCCCTATCAGCAGTCTCCCTAGGATGGCTGTCTCCCTTCTGGAATCTGTGAATTCACAATCCCCATGTAGCTTGTGCCTTTAATTAAATTCTAGTTCCCAACCCCGCCCCCCGCCATGATTCACAGATACCCTGAAAAGTTCAATATTAATTAACAAGGGCTGTGCAGAGTCTCCAAGCTGGAATACTGGAAGAAGAAAGGCAGTAACATTGTAATATGTTAGAATTTTTAACAGTCCTGTTATGATGCTCTTGAGGAAGGTGTTTCAGATCCAGGAGGAAGTCATTCAAGTATAAGGAAGATGAGCATTGTAAATGCTGTAACAAACCAGCATAGCATTATGTTTACTCTAAGAAAATTCAGCGTATTGTTGCTTTTTTTTTTTTTTCATTTGGGAATTATATATGGTCTCCATTTCTCCCTGTTTTACCCCAACCACAGCAACAAAGTAGAAGAAATCAAAATGATGCTAAAATAAATAATACCTTTGATACAAATTTGATCATTTGAAAAATTATCTGGGGACATTTATCTAAGATTAATATATTCATTAATCATCACCTTTAAATACTCTGGATTTCTATTGCTTCTCAAAAATTCCAAAGGAAAAACTTTTTGGTGAACCAGAGAACCACTGTCCCACTGGAAATAAAGGTAGAGAAACGGATCTAATTTGAACGATCACTGAATCTCTAAGATGGGAGAATTTAGTCGTTATTAAAATCAAAACATATCTGATGGGTGAATTCCTTCAATAACTCTGAAAAGTGGTGCCCCTTCCTTTGGCTTTAGTACATCCAGTGTTGGGGGACTCATTCTACTAGGAAGAGATCACTCAAAATATAATTGTTAGAAGTGCTTCTACTTTCACATGGTACTGTTTTCTGAAGTCTCACAGAACATGTCAACTGGCTCTTTTCCTGGGACTGTAAGATAAACTGTGCTGCCAGATCTTCCTTTTTCAGGTTAGTATTCAAGACTTTTAACCTAACTCTTGACGATGAAGCTGATCTCAGACACCATGTTCTGTTACTGCTAGCCATTCCCTAAGCAGAAGGCTTGGCTCTGCCAAGGTATTCTCGAGCTTTTGAAAGTGCCATAGAACATAATTCTTCTCCTCCTTTCCAATATCTGTCCTCACATGGACAAGCTATGCCTGACTGGCAAAGGACCTGGGCCTAGTCAAAGCCCTGCACTCTACAAATTCCCTGCTAAATCCAATCAGAAGAGTCTTCAAAATAGGTTGAATACAGATGTCACCTAGAGACACAGGTACTTGGAAGATCAACAGAATGGACAGACTAGAATAAAGTAAATACTTTAAAAAATGTCATAGGAACTGTTAAGAGAAAACAATACAGGTCTTAACTTGTGCCTAGCAAAAATCCTCAGGGTTAGAATTTGAAAGGTAAAAATCTCCCTATTCCTAAATGTAGACTATCAGAAAGAGAGAGGGAGGAGGAGGAGGATGAAAATTCAGTCCATTTGAATTGATCATATAAAACATGAGACCTTTGATTGCTTTTTAAATCCTCTAAACTGTCCTCTTATGAGGAAAAAAAAAGTGTCTTTCTAGTCCAAGAATTTGCCTATTAACTTTCAATTATTTTTTATTTCAATGGAATCTCAGTACTTATCTTTTTTTATTAATAGATTGATTAAAAGGAAACCTTTTTTCATTTTAACTTTCTTTTATTTTCTAATATAGTAAGAAAGAGGCTGAAATTCAATTTGTTAAGTCTGCAATGAAATTTTGAAATGCCACGTTAAGACTGCACATATACAGACACTATTTGTATTGAAAATGGTCACGCTATATACTATAAAAAAGTAAGACACATTATTTCTGACTACCATCTCTTATCTGCTGTATCTCAGCACCCACCCCAGAAGCTTTAAATAGCTCGTTTAATCCTCTAGCAACCTGATGAGTTAGTTACCATCACTTGAACTTTAAAGATGAGGTTCCATGGGACTAATAACCATACCCAGTGTCACACAGCCAGTAGCAAGTGGTAAAATCTGGATGTGACTCAGTTCTTTCTGATATTCATTGAATGAGTTATTAAACGGATACAGAGATGAATGAATGAAGGCTTTGGTAGCTATGTAATGACAGATAACACAAATTCAGAAATGTATCAAGCAATAATAATGAATAAAGTTATCATTTTCCAACCTGCTCTACATTCAGAGATGGATGGCTTATTCGTTCTTGTTCTTCTTTTGGGGTGGGGCTGGAATGTACCAAGATAGAACTCAATAGCTGAGGATCTCAATGAAACCAAAGGGAAGAAAGGATAAGCAGAGGTACACTAGGAAGCAAACAGTCCAGAATAGCAAAGATGTCTATGGTAAAGTTTCAGTCCATGCCCCAATTCCCCTGGTTCTTAGTAGGCAACTTGTTATCGATAATATTGCTGACTTGGCATTATCCCGTGATCTAGAGGATATTTGCCAGAACTGCCATAAACATTTTGTAATTTTTAGCAAGTCCTGTATTTCTATCACTATCCAACTGGTCACAAATTCATCTCAAGGAAAAGCTATGGAAAGTCATAAATTGCCGTGTGAAAAACTAAAACACTTAGAGTTACCAAAGGAGAGATGCTTCTAACTAACTCATATGCCTTTTTCTAACCTGTCATATTGATAGAGAATTTAACTAAGGCCGTCATTCTTCCTATTTCTCACCTGATATTTCTGATCCGAAAGCTACCTGTAAAATCTAGAGGGTCCGATAATGGGCCAGTCCAACATATTAATCATAGCTGTCTTTCTACCACTTTGTATTGGCTCCCCTTTCTTTATTTCTATGTAAAATAATAATCCTTAAACATGATTGGGATAGAAATAATACTGTATTTGGATAATCTGGAAACCTTGGAAGGAAAGGGTACTATTAGGGCTAATCGCACTGAGAAATCTTGAATTTGTAAACCCTCAAGGCAAGTGGCTAGTTCACAAAGAGGTGGTAAGATGTAAAGAGATGAAACTGAATGAAGGATAACTTCTGCCAAAAATAAGCAATGAATCAATAAAAGCAAATGTCATATTTCATTCTCTTCAACACTGAAAATTTTACAACCTGTTTATCTGCAGAATAAGAGTTTTTGATCTAAAGATGTGAGAAAATGTGGGTTCATGGAGGTGTTTGCCATATTTTCGTTTCTCTTCTTGAGCCTGGGGAGAAAATTTAAAACTATGTTGAGTATTAGAAATGATGAGAAATAATGAGGGTTATTTCAGTGGTTAAAAAAAGAATGACTATGAAGACATGAACCAGTGAATGAAGAGGTATGACTGAGACCCACCATGGTCCCAGGAGATACCTCCAGGCATCTGGAGGGGAGGATCCAGGTCCCAGACTGCGTTGAAGATCTAGCTCTGACTCTTCCTTCTTTTTAAGACTAAATAATATGCCGTTTAGTATATATATCTACCACGATGTCTTTATTCCTTTAGCATGAGAAGAAAATTGAAAATTACTTTGAGAACTAGAAAAAATGAACATGTGGGTTATTTTAGTGGTAAAAAAAAAATAGGAAAATGACTATAAAGACGTGAACCAACTATCAAGGGATGTTTGGGTTGTTTCCATATCTTAGCTATTGTAAAAAATACAACAAAGAACAGACAGCTCTATGGGGTGCTAATTTCATTTCCTCTGGGTGTATACCCAGAACAACAATTGCTGGATAATATGGTAGTTCTCATTTTAATTGTTTGAAGAGAAGCTATTCTGATGTTATAATGACTGCACCAATTTATATTCCCACTAACAGTGTACAGGCATTCCCTGAACTTCACTCTAGATTTTATTTCCCAAATGAGATGGAAGTACATGGAATAAAGTAGTAGTCAAGCCAGTTTAGTCTTCACATCCTAAATCACCCATCTCTGAAACCTGTCCAGATTACCTTTCCCCGCCATGTGGATCTGAATAAGCTCCTTTATTCCCAGTTGTCCTATATGTATCCAGTTTTATAGACACAGCTTCTGTAAAGGACACTGTTGTCTTACACCAAAGTATAGCAATTAAGAACTCAGGGTTTGCACCTTTCCAGCTCTGTAGACTTGGGCTGGTAACCGAGCCTCTTTTACCCGTAGTTTCTTTATCTAGAAAACAGGAGTGATGCATAGGATTGGTGTAATTGGTCTCATAGGATTGGTGTAAGGATTAAATGAATTGTAACTAGAAAATTGTTGGGAAATACCAAATATAATTATATAATTACTAGCCTCTGTAGGTATAAACAGTTTAATTACTTATAAGTTTACATGTCTGCATATATTAAAGAGGGCAAGACTTAGATTGTAGTTCATTTTCATGTCTCTGTAACACAACACTCTGTTTAGTAGTTACATAAGTAGTGATTGAATGAATGTACAAGTGAATGAATAATCATCTCAAGTCTATCATTTGTCAAGGAAAATTTCCCTATAGAGTTCTTTCTTCTTTAGGGGGTTTTTAAAATGGTCCCGGTGCAAATGCAACAACATGATTGGACCCAGAAGAAATTCTGCTAAGTGAAATAAGCCAGACACAGCAAGAAAAGTATTGTAGAGACCGGGAGCAGTGGCTCGCACCTATAATTCCAGCATTTTGGGAGGCTGAGGTGGGAGAATCACTTGAGCTCAGGAGTTCGAGACCAACTGGAAAACATAGTGGGACCTCATCTCTACAACAAACAAACAACAACAACAAAAACAAACAATTAGCGGGGTGTGGTGGTGCATGCCTGTAGTCTTAGCTATTAAGGACAGTGGTGTGACGGAATCCCTGGAGCCTGGGAAGTTGAGGTTGCAGTGAGCTGGAATCATGCGACTGCACTCCAGCCTGGGCAACAGTGTGAGATCTTGTTTCAAAAAAAGAAGGGAAGGGAAGGGGAGGGGAGGGGAGGGAAAGAAAGACTGAGTTTGATCTCACTGATACGTGGACACTAATAAAAAGTCAAATATATAGTAACACAGAGTAGAAAGTTGGTTACCAGATGCAGTGGAAGAGGAGATGGGGAGATGTAGGTTAAAGGGTACAAAGTTACAATTATATAGAATGAATATCTAGAGACTTAAGGTACAGCATGACAACTACAGTTAATACTACTATATTGTATAATGGAAATTTGCTAAGAGAGTAGATTTTTCTGTGCCATTATGACAACAAAGGTAACTGAGATGACAGATATGTTAATTTTCTTAGCTCTACTAGTAATTTCACTATGTATACATATATAGAGACACCTTAAATGTATATCTTAAATATATACAATAAAAAAGCTGACCTATACCATGAGTCCATAGAGAAACTACAAATAGAAACATTTTTCTCTTGCCACTCTTTGGTCTTCCTGTGAACCAATGGAAAGATATCATGTTGATACCTTGAAAATGGAACTGATAATAGGCTTAGAAGAAACAATTTAGGTCATGTATTTCTAGAGCTCCCTGTGAGGGGACAATAACGTGGCTCTTTGGTGTCTTTTGAATTTTTACTGTTGATCAGTGGCTTAGCCATGTGGGAAGTGTAACATCTGCAGTATCACCTGCTCCCCACCCAGGAGGAATGCAATTATTTCTTGTGGGTTATGGTGTCAACCAAAGGCAGTCTTTATCTTTAATAAATGAACAGTGGTCATGAAGGGAGGCTAAGCTTCTAGGTGAAATCATCTGTAGGTGAGACATAGAGTCTTCTCTTACACCTTTCCAAGAGGAAGGGAAAAGACAATGGTAGTGGAAGAAGAATCATTAACAAATACAATCAGTAAAACTGAAACACTCTAATATTCTACAATTTAACAACAACAACAACAACAACAAAACAGGAGCTAAGGGCTCAATCATTTCTTTCATGGTTTCTAGAATATGAAAAAAATATAAATTCTAAGTGAAACAAATTATGAGTTTCTTTCAATCTCTTTGAGGGAGTCAAAAGATATTAGAAATGGCAGTTAATGGGTAATAGGCTAGTAGTTCAGAATTAAATATCCTGAATGAAATCTGCAGGCAAACGAGTTGTCATTCCTTTAAAAGCAATCGTTTGCATTTTCCTGGAAAATATGTAAAGTTACTGTTGAGTATATTGTTTCAACTATGATAGCTTAGAAGCAGAATTTAACATTAGGTCCAGAACACCATCCCATGCTCATATTCAGTTGCATGTAGTTGAATAGGAATTGCATTCACAAGATGGGAAACCCCTGTACCAACTTCCCTTTTTTCTCTCCAAGTAGATAAACGAAGTCTCTACAGCTGCTATGCCTTAAACTGAGTTGATGTGCTGAATTTAATTAGGTTGTAAGAATGGAAACTAAACCAGATAATTGACTAAATATAAATGGAATAAAGGCATTTCCATCCCAAAATGTGTTCCTAGAAAACACAGAGTAAGATAAATTGTGGCCAAAGAGGGTAAACATGTGTTCATATGCTGCTGTATTCATCTGCTCAAACCTGCTCTGCAGCTGTAAAAGGCATTTGCATGGTATGGGGATGGTGAACTGATGGCATTTCCTTAGGAAAGAGTGGATGCATTCCAGATCTTTGTCTCAAATATAGCAGGGACAGAAGGAATAAACAGTTTTCCTGGTCACAGAATAGAGACTAAGAAAATAGATTCCTAAGTACCACCTAGATTTCTAATATCATAGTATTTGCCAACATCACTTAAAATTATTGAATTTCCTGGCAAATACTCAGAAGTCTATTATTTCACTATTCTTACATAAAAGATCAGATAATAAATAATAATAATGAAATAATAATAAACTAAGTAATAGGCCAGGTGTGGTGGCTCACACCTGTAATCCCAGCACTTTGGAAGGCCAAGGAGGGTGGATCATGAGGTCAGGAGATTGAGACCATCCTGCCTAACACAGTGAAACCCCATCTCTACTAAAAACACAAAAAGTTAGCTGGACATGGTGGCGCACACCTGTAGTCCCAGCTCCTCAGGAGGCTGAGGCAGGAGAATCCCTTGAACCTGGGAGGCGGAGGTTGCGGTGAGCCGAGATCGCTCCAGCCTGGGTTACAGGGTGAGACTATCTCAAACAAAATAAATAAATAATAAAATAAATAATAATAGACAAGTAGTATCTGGGCCCTCACTAAATCCCAGATCCTGTGCTAACTACTTTACATATCTTCACTCATTTAACCTTTCATTGACCCTGTCATATAGGTACAATAATTATCTACATTCCATGAATGAAAAGATTGAAGTTTAGAAAGGTTAAGGAATGCCTAAAGCCATGGAGTTAGCAAGTGATAATAAATTTTATATAAACCACCTATGAAGTTGTTGACCAACAGTTCTAAAAGATTCTTCAGGTTTTACTTGCTTCTGAATCTGGCAGCTTTTTCCACTGACAAAACGATCGCTTCTACTACTAACATTAATAGGTCAGAAATATTCATCTGTGCAAATCCATGTCACATGTTTCAGATGAGAAGTGCCATGGTACCCTGTGCTAATTATGGCCTCTTCTGCATGTACTATGAGCTAAACCATAACCCAAAATCCCTTCGTGTTGTTCTGACATCACCCAGTAGTATACTGGGACAGTGTGGAGAATGTGATGATGTTCCTCAGCCCTAATGCAGTATTCCAGCCCAGTGCCTCTCAATCGGCATACAGTCCCTCTAACGTTCTTGCCAGAACACAGTTTCTTATCCAGTTAAGTTTGGAGCGGGGCTTGAGATTCTGCTTTTGAAACAAATATTCATGGGATCTCCATGCTGCTGGTCAGAGAACCATACTTTAAATAGAAAGGTTCAGAAAGACCTGGATTTAGCCAACTGTGAATTGATCCATTACTTGAGCAGCAAGCACTGTAACTGAGAAAGCTGTGGGATTAAGCCAAATCCTATTTTTGTCATGCTATAAATAATTTATTTGTTTTTTCCTAATTTGTAAATTGGGTGTAAAGAGCAACTGCTGCTCAGGCTACAGAAAATGCTCATTGTTCAAAGTCATTCTGATTTACCCATGGTGGAGAAAGTAAGCAACAGGTCTGTGCACAGAGGAAAGATACAAGGCTGATCCTGGCTATTCCCTCCCAAGAGTCTGTCCCTTCAGGTTTGAGTCAAGAACATAACAATTATACAGATGCAAGAGTCTATAAACTGGCTTAGCAAATTGCACAAGTCTAAGAATTACATGTAATATGTAAAGAACACCCCATCACTTACGTCTGGCAAGGGACTCATAAAGTTCTCACTTTTCTCTACTGGCACCTTTTCCACTGTATATACATCCTTCTTATAGAAACAATACCCCAAAATGGTATGTAGCTGTTCACATCTTTATCTTTGTATTGACACTTACCTCTTTGAAATTGAGGGTTGCATCTTATTCAAATGTGTAACTAGAAAACTGCCAGCATAGTTGGCTGCTGATTAGTAATTATGTTATTTACAATAACAGATGCTTTTGGCTATTCTTTTCTTGTACCTAGTCTTGGGCTAAATGCTTAATTGTCATCATTTCAGTTTGCTCACAAAAATAACTATTATTGTAATGTAGACAAGGAAACTAATCCTGACATTACTTGTTTTACTGGATTATCTATAGTATTTTGACAGTGTTGATCACTCCTTAGCCCCAGAAATGCTCTTTTCTCTGTGGGTTACACTTTTCTGGCCTTTTCTCTTCTTTAGTTGAACCTTTCTTTTTCTTACTGTGCCTTTACTTTTCTCCTCCTACTTCCTAAATGTAGATCTCCCCCAAAGTATGAGTGTTACCCTTCAACTTTTGTCTCTGTCTACATATCTTATTCCCTTCAAGTCTCACCATTCTCCAGACTTCGAGTATTTGCTCCATGAGAAGTTCTCCAAAATCTCTTTCTCTACCTCTTACTTGGCCTTTGACTCCAATGCTACATATCCAACTGCCTCCAAAGTATCTCTGCTTGCCTGTTTATCATCCCAAACATTAGAAAATCCCTCATTTTCTCTTTCCTCTAAAGTCAGTTCCCTCTACATGAATTATCCACTTTGAGATACAAAATCATCAATTTTCCATTCATTCAGGCATAAATTCTCTTTCTTCCAAGGTTTATTCAGCCATGCTGCCAGGGAGGTTCTTCCTTTAAAATGTCATCATCTTTTTACTGCACTCCAATGCCACTACCTTATGGTGTGTATAACCTCAGAGAACTAGCATCCTAATAAAGTTTCCCTCCACACTCACCCTGTTCTCATCCATCTTTGCTCATGTTCTTACATACTTTCCCATGGAGTCACATTTCTACTTAAAACACATGCATGGTTTCACATCACCAAGAAGACAAGTACTTGACATCAAAATACCCCAACAATCTAAATCTTTTTATTATATCATCAGTGTTTACATTCAATTTTTTCAATATGCTTGTTATATTAAAGCTTTATTACTAACTACCATTCTATAACCCTTCTATTTCAGCCATATACATCATTCTCTGGACACTCCTTATACTGTCTGATTTCTTTCTGGAAATTATTCAATTGTGCCCCATATATATCCACATTTCTTCTTGGTTTATCCCCTTCTATTTATTCTTTGAAACCCAGATAATGCCAAGCTAACTTTGTAAAGACTTCTGGAGCCAACTCCAGATGCAAGTAGGCCTTGCCTCCCAAGAATATTTAAGACAATAACTTCCTTTCAGAGGTGTACATCCAAATCACTTCGTAGAGCTTTTTGAAAATAAAAACACATGGTCCCCATGTCAGAACTAAGGAGCGTAGTTTCTGTGAATAACTTAAAAACCCACAGACCACTCAAATGGGCACTCATGATTAAGAAACTTTATAAAGACATTTATCTTTTCATGCATATGGTACTTGCTTTATCAGTAGACTGGGAGAGTTTCGAGGGCAAGAATTATGAACCTGTATTTGGTATCTCTTAGGCACCTACAAGACTGCCTGACATAGAAGAATAAATATTTTATGGTTGATTCACTTTTATGAATACTGTATTCTGTGTAATTCTGAGGAAAAATCATATGAGAAGACACAAATTCTGATTGTTATGACTTTGAGATGGTCCCTAAATAAGGAAAATGCTAAAAGAAGGTGTTTAATATAGGTACAATTAACTAGCAGTAGTTAATTCCTTTGGATAGTTTTGGGTTTTGACATCACATAAAATCTCATGGTCAGAAGCTTGACAAAAACAAGCAAGGGGTAAAGGACTCCCTACTATTCAACAAATATTGCTGGCATAACTAGCAGATAACCTATAGAATGGGAGAAAGTATTTGTAAACATTGCATTTAACAAAGGTCTAATATCTAGAATCCATAAGAAACTTAAACAATTCAACAAAAAATCAAATAACTCCATTAAAAATAGGCAAAGAATATGAACAGACACTTCTCAAAAGAAGACATACATGCAGCCAGCAATTATATGAAAAAGTGGTCAATATCACTAATTAGAGAAATGCAAATCAAAACTACAATGAGATATCATCTCATACCAGTCAGAACGGCTATTACGAAAAAGTGAAAAACAAACAAACAAACAAAAACAGATGTTGGAAAGGTTGCAGAGGAAAGAGAATGCTACACTGTTGGTGAGAATCTACATTAGTTCAGACACTGTTGAAAGCAGTTTGAAGATTTCCAAAAGAACTGAAAATGGTATTACCATTCGACTCAGCAATTCCATTACTCGGTTTATACCCAAAGGAATACAAGTTATTTTACCAAAAAAGATTCATGCACTTGTATGTTCGTTGCAGCACTATTCACGATAGCAAAGACATACAATGAACCTAGGTGTCCATCAATGGTGGATTGGATAAAAAAATGTGGTACATGTACACCATGGAATACTACACAGCCACAGAAAAGAAAAATGAATGAAATTATGTTCTTTTCAGTAACATGGATGCACCTGGCGGCAATTACCCTAAGTGAATTGATGTAGGAACAGAAAACCAAATACCACATATTCTCACTTGTAATTGCAAGCTAAACAATGAGTACTCACTAACATAAATATGTCAACAATAGACACTGGGGACTACGAGAGGGTGAAGGAAGGGTTGAGGTTTGAAAATCTAACTATTGACTACTGTGCTTACTACCTGGGTGAGGGGATCATTCTTACACCAAATTTCAGTGGCATACAATCTGTCCATGTAACAAACCTCCCGAGTCTAAAATAAGCATTAAAAAATATAAAATGACCATCCATAATAAATAAATGAGTCTTATGGTCAGAAATATTACTGGTAAACATGAATATTATCTTACTTCTGTAAAATTAATCTTCAAAACTCATTAGAGACTACAAAGAAGTCTTCAATATTAAAAACCCAAATAAACAGCAGAAAGTAAAAACTTCAATCAGTAGAAGAAAGCAATAAGGCTTTCATTTTCTTTCTCTTCCTAAGCCAAAGGAGTGTCATTTTCACTAGGCAGATCTTCATAAGCATGTTTTTTTGCTGCTATTCAGCTGCTATCTCTGAATCCAAAATTAAAAATGACAATAATATTAATAATGGAGTCAGTGTTTTTATAATACTCAGTTCTCAAATTCCACAAAATCTAGTTGATGTTATTTCCTAACCTGCAGTCAGTGAACAGGAGATTGACCAACATCACTTTGACAGTCTCATTTTTTGCCTTTACTTCATTGTCTCAACTGGTTTTAGTCACATTCAAGTTAGGGAAAGACTCATCAGTGAGTGAAGTAGGAATTATTGCTTTTAACCAAAGTAGAAAGATGTAAGATTAGAATGTGGGTCTCTGTTTCTGCTAGTGGTCAGTTTTGTGCATCTTCTCTATTCTTGATATTTGCCATTGACTACAGAAGACATAATATCTTAAATATATACATTTAATGCTTCAAAGTTTTATATTATTCCTTAACTGCTCTCTTGAAATTTAGTGGAATTTAGGAATGCAAAATGAATTCACTTCTAAAAAGATGGTGAGATAATTGGTTAATCCTACTGCATATTTCTATGTGTGTATTGATGCATCCTTTTGAAAAGCCATTGGGGAATAAGTGTCAAACAAGGGAAAATTTATTAATACCATTGAACCAGTGATTCTACCTCTGAATGTATTCTACAGGCATACAACCCAGGCAACAAACGCTCTTTATACAAAATTTTTTATTGTTTCATTTTGGTATATCCTTGAGACAGAAAACTTCCTTTAGCAGAGAGCAATTCCTGGAGTGGATCTAGTTGAGACCAGTCAGTTACTAGCACTCCCAGCAGGTTGGGGAGTGAGTATGTGGGTCCCTGGTTTAATTGGGATGGATCCAGGCAATGCACCACAGTGTCCCTTACAAGGATTGACTATCAGACCTATGAGATCGGGACTTGGTGTTTAAGGATTCTCTCCCAAGAAGGAAGATGTCAGCTACTACTTGAGGGCACATGAAAATGGGTGGTATGAATTTAGCTCTGTAACAAACTAAGTGATATGACACAAGTCTCTCCAATTTCTCTAGATGTTACTTTCCTCATCTATAAAAGAAGGAGTTAGACTATCCAACAGTAAATTCTCTAATCTTCTACTCTTCACTGATATTCAGGTCTATGAATTTCAATGGCAGATCCCCATTGAACCCATGGAACACATGGACATTTCACAGACATTTCTCAAGATTACCAAATCCCTTAACTCATTCTATTTTTTTAAACTTTTATTTCAGGTTCAGGGGTACATGTGCAGGTTTGGTATATAGGTAAATTGCATGTCATGGGGTTTTGGTGTACAGATTATTTTGTTACCCAGGTAATAAGCATAGTACTCCATAGGTAGTTTCTTTATCCTCTCCTGCTTTATTCCAAGTTTTAAATTCTTCCTTCTTGAGCTTGTTCTCCATTAACCCTGCTCTCTCTTTTTCTTTACTGACCTTTTTTCCTTGCTTCCTAATTCAAGACACTTGGTGAGACTGGAGATAGGGAAAAGCAGTCAGAAGAGTAGATGCACCAATTCTACTCCCCACCCATCATTTCTGTCTATCACCTAGTTGTGCCAAATGTACCCCTTAAAGATTTTCCACACATATCCTCTCTTCTTCACTCCAGCTGTTGCTCCCATGCTCCAACCTCTCTTCCATCACCCCCTTCCTGGAATACTGTAAAAGCCATGTAGCTAATTTTCCAGGCTCCAGTTCTGGCTTCCTTCCAATCAATCCTCCTGTTTCCACAGCAATATTTCTAAAATGCAAATCTGACCTTGTCAGTTCTTTTCAAGAGCTCCCCATTGTCAATTGATTAACTCTAACTTCCTTGGTGTGACTAGCATGACTCTCAATGATCAAGTTCTGTATTCCCTACTCATCCTTCACTTCTTCATACTGTGGGGTATGAATTCTTGCTCTCTTACTTACTAGCTATGAGTTAGTTATCCTCTCCATGCCTCATTCTTAAGATGGGAATAATACCTCATAGAATCACTATAAAGATTAACTGTTTAATACATTGATATGGTTTGGATGTGTCCCCACCCAAATCTCATCTTGAATTGTAGTTCCCATAATCCCCACGTATTGTGGGAGGGACCCAGTGGGACATGATTGGATCATAGGGAGCCCAATGCTGTTCTTGTGATAGTGAGTGAGTTCTCATGAGATCTGATGGTTCTATAAGGGGCTTTCCCCCCCTTCACTCCGCAGTTCCCTCTCCTGCCGCCATGTGAAGGATGTGTTTGTTTCCCCTTCCACCATGATTGTAAGTTTCCTGAGGCCCCCCAGCCATGTAGAACTGTGAGTCAATTAAACTTCTTTTCTTTATAAATTACCCAGTCTTAGAGTTTTTTATAGCAGTGTGAAAATGGACTAATACATACATACAGTACGCTTCCAAAAAGGACAAGCAAAATTGAGCTCTCAATCAAAGTTGGCTATTATTATCATGTTTTCTAAAATGACTTTCTCTGCTATGTCTAATGAACTCCTAGTCAACCTTCATCAGCCATCTCAAGTGTTAAATTTTCTGGTAGGAATTTGGTGAATATCTCAGTACTCTTCTCCCACTGCAATATCTTCTAAATTACCTAGGTACGTTGAAGATGCATTTATCATTATGCATTATACAGTGCATTACATTTATTTCTTTACATTTTTGTCTTCCCATGTACATATTCTCTAAGCTCCTTCAGGCAGACAGTAGAAACTCCCAAACTCTCAATCAGTGTCCACAGAATATATTAGTCATCTGTCACTAAGGGCTAATCTCTTGTTATCTTTAGGTAAAACACTGTGATGGCCCTGGAGATCCATTGTCACTGCACTCCTAATTGCTTTGAATGGAGTGAGGCACTGTGGGACTCAGTCTGTCATCTTCCAAAAGAGAACACCCAGTCTAGTTTTAATACCTCCACTTCACTCTCATGGACCACTTGCTGTTGTTATTTTTTCCTTTTTGGCCTGCAAGTGGCTACAATATTTCAATACCTCACTAGGCAGCTGCAGCTTTGGAAACGAACTTACTTTATCCAAGAACAGCCTGATAGGGCAGTTAGGAAAGAGTCATGTGAGTAGATGTCAGGGATTCTGGTAATGAAATCCCGCCAGTTTGTTATGGAAATAGAATACAATCTGCTTGCTGTGAGTATTTAATGTAACATTTTGCTGGGCACAGGAGAAGCAATTAGGCTGCTGAAAACTCAGTTCACGTTCCCTATAATTCAATAGTGACCACTGTTAGCAGTGCAAGATGTGACAGGATTGATAATTAATTTTGCATGAAATCAGTGTAATAAGAGAGAGAGAAAGCAAGGAGGGAGTAGAAGAGGGAAGGGAGGGGATCTATATTCAGCGGTAGATCAAATGTTACTTCCAAAGATCTGATCATAACTTCTGCAGAGCCAGCTTCTGGGTAGAAGAACAATCCAGTCAAAATCCAATACTGAAAATGAGTTTCTATACTTCACACAGAAAAAAAAAAAAGTTCATGAAGGCCATCTTTGGCCATGTCCTCTCTTCCTTCAGCTACAAACTAATTGGGCTTTGTTTACATTGATAAATAGGTGAACAGTAAGCTTATCTAAGGCCAGTAACAAATGCTGGGCCTTCTATTCCCTTTGTGCTTCTCCTCGAAGGAAATTCTTATTTCAAACACTTTGCATATGTGTGTTCTATCTCAACAGAACCATCACAGAGCTGAACTGCCTTGAAGCATCTCTTATCTGTTCATTCTGTTTTCTCTCAGATTTCAAAACTGACAATTTTGGAGGATTTACTGCTTTCCAAAGTTTCTAACAACCATAGCAGATAACTGTGCTAGTAGTCAGATAATTGGACATGAATTGCTATTGGAAAACAAAGCATGGACCTTTTGATACTGATATTCATCTATACATCCATCTATCTGTAAAAATGCCAGTATTGGAAGAAAAAAGTGATTCCAACTAAGTCTAATGCTGGA
The DNA here is from genome assembly GCF_007565055.1 of Rhinopithecus roxellana. NCBI lineage: Eukaryota > Metazoa > Chordata > Mammalia > Primates > Cercopithecidae > Rhinopithecus > Rhinopithecus roxellana. The sequence goes on along the minus strand of NC_044553.1, from coordinate 137,811,563 downwards.
TTAACTGCACTGTGGTGTGGCAGAGGCATCACCAGCTACCAACTTCTAGCATATTTCAGCCACGGTTTAGTGTGTTTCCTGCTAAGCTAAAATGAAAGGCTGACTTAGAATGGTTTCTGATTTATCTTTGTCCCTAGGAGCTAGGCAATGTGAACCTGACTAGCTCTTGGTGGGCAAAAGGTAGTCAACACATACTGGGTGAAATAAGTAAGTATGTGTGTGCATTGGTTAATAAGCCAGTTAAGTCTTTTAGGATTTGGTAGTATTTGGAATCATATGGAATTTTAAAAGATCTTTGGGCAACACCTAATCACTGGTACAATTCTTGTCAATTACTTGTTATAAGAGAACCTAATGCTAATGTGAGTAATCTATTTGCTACTTGAAGTTAAGAAGTGGTTTGGCTAAACAATGCAAAACAAGGACAGGGTCTGAGGAGCTGGACGTGTACTTTGTGATGCTTGGGATATTCATAGATAGGAGAGAGGCAGCTTGGAATTAAGCTTTTTCCTCTTAGAGGCAGAACCATTGATTGAGATCTGAGCAAATCTTACATATATACCAATTAAAACTTGTACTCACTGTAACAATGATAACATAAAATGTGGCATAAATGCCCCTATTTTTATCCTTTCATATTTAAACAGTTTAAGCATTATAGTTGAAGGCTGATTCAGAAATTTCATCTGAGACTTTTAGATTTTTTAACTTTGTGTTCTGGCACTCTTAATCATAACTTCCATCTTTAAGGTTACCTTATGATTAAATAGGCTTCTGAAGATCCAACCACTACATTCACAGTACGGGCAGCAAGAAGGACAAAGGATGTCCTCTGCACCGTAGTCAGATGCCTTTAAGCAGTCTTTCTGTATGTGCCACTCAACACTTTTGCATACCTGATACTTGTCAAACTTAAAGCAACATACCAGCTTGACTGTTAGAAAAGGTAAGAAATGTTTTATTTTCTTTCTTAAAAAACTAAGGCAGTGATATTGCCAATAAAATTGTAGATTTGGTTCGTTTTAGCATTTTATTTTTATTTAAAAATTATGATTATTTTAGAGACAGGATTTTGCTCTGTCATTTAGGCTGCAGTGCAGTGGCTTGATCCTAGTTCACCGCAGCCTTTAACTCCTGGCTCAAGCGATCCACCTCAGCCTCCTGTGTAGCTGGGACTACAGGCATGTGCCACCACACCGGGCTAATTTTAAAATTGTTATGTAGAGATGCAGGCCTCACTATGTTGTCCAAGCTGGTCTCAAACTCCTGGCCCCAAGCAATTCTCTTGCTTCAGCCTCCTAAAATGCTTTGATTACAGGCTTGAGCCATGGTGGCTTGTTGGGGATTTGTTAATAAGAAAAAGAGACAATGGATTTTCATGGAAATTGGCAGTTTCTTTTACACGATTACAGAAAGTTTGCCCCCCACCTTTCCATCAGTTTGCCACCCTTTGGCTGACTGTCCTTTCCCCTGGACTTTCTAGTCACCAGTAAAAAGATCACTGTACTGCAGAGAAAGGATACGTCCCTGGAGCAGCTCCTTATCCACTAGAAGTGGGTTAGCCAGAGACACCTGACCAGCTCTTCAGAGTCTGAGAGTCCTCATGTACTATTCACTGCCCTGGTTCAACTGCTGAACCAATGGATTTCCCCCGAGCACTCACAAATGATTGAAAAACCATAAATATAGGTGATAATAGTAATAGAGTGAAATACAAACAAAGACTGCAAAGAAGGGGAAAACATCTAGAATCTTTATGTTTCTGAGACTATAATTTACTAGGCATCGATGCTGCCATTGATTTATGTGAATTTCTGATGCTTCTGTGGATTCAGACAAATCCAAATAATAGCATCACAGTTCAGTGTCTTATTACCATAGCACATTATATATTTTTCACAGCTTACTTTGATTTGCTATATGTTAACTAGACAGAAAATTTCCTAATTGCCTCAATAATTAATGTCAAAGAAATGACAACAGTACTGTTTATTCATGACTTAGTATATTCCATGTATTGTGCTATGCATGATCCAGCTATATTTTAATTTAATCCTCAGATATTTTCCATTTTACAGATTAAACAAGTACAACTTTCACAATCTCACACAACTACTTGTGGAGCCAGGATTCCATATAGGCAATGTGAGTGCACATCCAAAACTTAAAACCACTGAACAATAATGCTTTCTGAAAGATAGGGAATTTCTTCATGATCATTGGTGCTACTGAGAGGTGATAATGTGCTAGTAGCCCTCACTCTCAGCGCCTCCTCGGCCTCCGCGTCCACTCTGACAGCACTTGAGAAGCCCTTCAGCCCACCACTGCACTGTGGGAGCCCCTCCCTGAGCTGGCCGAGGCTGGAGTCACTGCCCTCTGCTTGCCGGGACATGTGGAAGGAGAGGTGCGGGCAGGAACCAGGGGCGCTCACAGTCCAGCCTGAGTTCCGGTGGGCGCTGGTGCAGACTCGGGGCCCCCACACTCAGAGCAACCAGCGGGTGCCACCAGCCCAGGGCAGTGAGGGGCTTAGTACCCGGGCCAGCGGCTGTGGAGGTTGCCCCCGGTCCCCTAGCAGGGCCGGCCCACATGCACAGCGCTGGAATTCTCTCCTGGACTCAGCCACCTCCCCGCAAGGCAGGGCTCATGACCTGCAGCCCGCCATGTGCAAGCCCCCGCTCCGCGGTGGGCTCCTGCGTGGCCCGAGCCTCCCTGACGGGCGCCGCCCCCTGCTCCGTGGTGCCGGTCCCATCAACTGCCCGAAAGGCTGAGGAGTGCAGGTGCAGCTAGGGACTGGCGGGCAGCTCTGCCTGCAGCCCCAGTGCAGCATCCACTAGATGAAGCCAGCTGGGCTCCTGAGTCTAGTGGGAACTTGGAGAACTTTTATGTCTAGCTAAGGGATGGTAAATACACCAATCAGCACTCTTTGTGTCTAGCTCAGGGTTTGTAAATACACCAATCAGTACTCTGTATCTAGCTAACCTTTTGGGGACTTGGAGAACTTTTCTGCCTAGCACTCTGTGTCTAGCTCAGGGATTGTAAACGTACCAATCAGCTCTCTGTAAAATGGACCAATCAGCAGGATGTGGGTGGGGCCAGATAAGGGACTAAAAGCAGGCTGCCCAAGCCAGCCAGCAGCAACCTGCTTGATTCCCCTTCCACACTGTGGAAGGTTTGTTCTTTCGCTCTTTACAATAAATCTTGCTGCTGCTCAGTCTTTGGGTCCATGCCGCCTTTATTAGCTGTAACAGTCACCGCGAAGGTCTGCAGCTTCACTCCTGAAGCCAGCGAAACCACGAACCCACCAGGAAGAATGAACAACTCCAGACCTGCCACCTTTAAGAGCTGTAGTGCTCACCACGGAGGTCTGCAGCTTCACTCCTGACATCGAGACCACGAACCCACCAGAAGGAAGAAGCTCCAGACACATCTGAACGTCTGAAGGAACAAACTCCAGACACACCATCTTTAAGAACTATAACACTCACCGCGAGGGTCCGCGGCTTCATTCTTGAAGTCAACAAGACCAAGAACTCACCAATTCCGGACACACTATCTGGCTTGCTAGTCCTCCTCAACTTCCAGTACTTCTGAATCGTTGTGTATAATTTGACCAACATTAAATCTTTTTAAATGATGTGTGTCTCTTTGGTTAGTTTTAACACAGTTATAGGTCATAAACCATTTTTACCTTATCTTTCTCACTTAACATGTACTGTAAGCAATTTCTATAATATTTTACTTCTATCTTTTTAGCAACTGAGCCCTAAAGTCTGTCCATGTGTATGGACTGGTCTGTTCCTCCTTCACTTTTTAAAAGATAGAAAAATATAGTTACTACTAGTTGAAACTACATCCTGAATTTGACTTTCCAGAAGATGATGCATTACATCATGAAATGGCCGGGTCTTTCCCCAGCAGCAGCAGTCCAACAAACTAACAGCTGACGATGCCCAAGTAGAAAACCTCATACTCTAGAAGGGTCTACATCATGTCCCACTGGCAAGTTGCTCTCTTCACGCAGTGAATTAATTTACACTATTGTCAGGCATTGGCAGCTATCTGTCCAGAACTTGCAGCATAAAGGGTACCTGGGCAATGTATTTGTCTTTAACTCTACAGAGGCTTTCATAAATGGGTGAACAATTAAACAAATGATTTCAGTATAAAAACTATCATCTCTTTGCCCTGCTTCTTAAGGAAGGTGACATGGAAAGGGCTAGTGTGCCTCCTAAAAAACGGCATGAGTCTTTTGGGAAAAACTCACTTAACTCTATTTAGAAGTAGTTTAAATTGCTAAATCAACCAACACAAATATTGATAAAGCACCTGTAAGTATGAAATATTACACTAGGCAGTGCAGGAGATACCAGGAACATGAGAAATACTTTCTGATCTTCCTATTTAAATAAAATGACATAGGTTTAGTAGCTAGTGCTGTGGCTTTCACGTAGTAGCCAGTCAACAAATGCTAGTTTCTCTCCTGTCTTTCTTTCTTCATCCTTTCCCTTAAGGATTTTACAACTCAGTTGCAGGAAAAGGCCATAAACATGCAAACTGTTAAATACCACAACAAAATTTAAATAACCATATGAGGAATTTCACATGTTAATTATCTAATACCACCACTTGACATTTATTAAGTGCTTCATAGTACTTCCTAACATGTAATGAACCCAGGTAACAATGTTTCTTTAAAAGGAAACTGTTAAAGGCTACTGTCTGCTTTGTTTTTTCTTTATTTTGTTTTGATTTTTCCTTTCTCTTAGTATCAGAATGCTGACTCAATCAGTTAGACCATATCCATATCATTATTATACTATACGTGACTCTATTTGCACATCTTTTTCTTCATTATTATACTTTAAGTTCTGGGATACATGTACAGAACGTGCAGGTTGGTTACATAGGTATGCACGTGCCATGGTAGTTTGCTGCACCCATCAACCTGTCATCTATATTAGGTATTTCTCCTAATGTTATCCCTCCCCTAACCTCCTACCCCTAGACAGGCCCTCGTGTGTGATGTTCCCCTCCCTGTGTCCATGTTTTCTCATTGTTCAACTCCCACTGATGAGTGAGAACACGTGGTGTTTGGTTTTCTGTTTTTGTGTTAGTCTGCTGAGAAAATCAGTTCAAAAATCTCTCTACAAACTCCAGGAAGTTAGATACTATATCTGGCATATTTGTTTTGGTATTCTTAAAGCTAATAAAGTGTCTGGTATACAGTATATGTACAATCAATATGTGATGACTGTATAAATTAATGAAATCCACACAGTAAAGGGAAAAATTGCACATTTTACTCTACGTAGTGATAAATAGGGATCAATAAGGGATGCCTAGTAAATAATCAGTCTCTATTACTTCCTCATTGAAGATATAATGATAATCCCTAATGAGTGTTGTCACAGTTAATTTGCTTTTTTCTTCCTAGTTGCATGTGGTAGAATTCCTCTTCTTGATTCAAAATCTTATTATTCCTCTTACTCTGACGGTGACTCAAATACCAATCTATCAATTTGTTTATTCTCCAGACTTCAACAGGCTCTAGAAGTTGTTGACATGCCATTGTAGGGCTCTAATCTCATGCCCTGCATCTAGGTTTTCTCCGAAAGAATATATATTCTGGTTTTGTGACTGTGGTAAGGAGCCCTTAACCTCTTTTGGTGGAATAAGCCACTTCTGGTTTAGAGTGTAGACTGATAATGGTTTTCCCATTTGGACATCCTTGGGACAGCAATCATTACCGGTCACTCTTTTGAATTTAGTGTCCTATGGTGGACACTTTCTTACGCGAACTCACCATAATGAGTCACAGTGAAGGAGACCTAGGGGTTAAACTGTGTGATTAAATACACTATGAAAAATGATCAGGAACCTAGAATTCAAGTCTTCGGATTTGCAGTTCAATTTTTATTTCAACATGATGCATTACTGCTCTTTGAGGGATGGAGTCAATAAACATTACAGATCGAGAGGAGAGGAAGATCATTTTGAGCTGAAGTATACAGAACGTTTTGAAGCATATGGGTCTTAGAATTGGGTCTTGAAGTTTAAGGCCTAAATTGGAAATGGCTCATCAATAAACACTTTTTTTTCAGTGCACCCCATGACAGACTTACATAAAGGTTTTTTTGTTTTTTTTTTTTTTTTTTTTTTTTTTTTAAGTATATGTAGAAAAAAAAAAATCAACAAATAGGAACAGGTGTTTTTCAGTTTACATGTCTTTGGAATTGTGTCTCATTTCTATTTGGCATTTTAATTCGTTAACATATTGCCCCATGACAGAGAATACTAGAAGCGCCCCAGGCTGACTGGACCACAGCCATTGCCAGGCCGGCTGGCAGCTAACCTAGCACCAGCAAAAATTCATCAGCATCACCTTCCTTCCTATCCTTACTAACAACAAGTCTCTGCTTATCTCTACTAAAAATGGTGACACAGTGAAACTGAGGGGCAGCAGAAGCCTTCCTGTACTTCAGTTTAAGTGAAGAAGGAAGATGACATTTCACAACACCAGAGAAATCAATTCCCCATCTCCAAGAACCTTGCCAAGTTCTGTAACTTTCCTAATCCTTTCTCCCTCCACTAATTCCATTCCTCGTTTGTCCCCAGTCCAAATCTAATCCCAAAATTTCACAGCATTAGGTAGATATGAGGAAAGATAAAACAAATCATAAGCTTACCCTAAGGCCACCAAATTCTCAAACTCTCCCCTTTCCCATTATTTGCTTCAGAATCATTATATCAGTTGTACAAAATCGTGAACCATGCTCTTTCCAGAATCCTCATTACTTTTAGCAATGATTTTAAAGCAAATGTCAAGATAAAAAACAGGCACTATGTTGAAAAGAAAAAGCTCAAAAACTCCAGGGATCTTTATCAAGAAAATCAGATGTTGACAGCTTTATAATATATAGTCAGAGTGGTTCCATGAGGAAAAAAAAAATTATAGGATCATAAAGCCCTAGTCTACTATGAAAAACATTTGGTGGCCAGGCACGGTGATGGCTCACATCCATAATCTCAGCACTTTTGGGAGACTGAGGCCGGTGGATCACTTCAGTCTAGTTCTAGAGCAGCCTGGGCAACATAGTGAGACCCCGTCTTGACAAAATTTAGCCAGCATGGTGGCATATGCCTGTAGTTCCAGCTACTCAGGAGGCTAAGGTGGGAGGATGGCTTGAGCCCAAGACGGGAGAAGGGAAGTTGCAGTGAGCCAAGACTGCACCACTGCACTCCAGCCTGGGCAACAGAGTGAAATCCTGTCTCAAAAAAAAAAAAAAAAAAAAAAATTATAGATTAGCATTTAAATATGTGACTCAAATAGCTATTTTCTCTTTGGTCCTGAAAATGTTTATTCCCTCTGCTTTAATTATCTAAATTCCCTTTTCCCACCAGAAAAGATGTGTTCTTAGGGGGGAAAGAAAGAAAGAAATATCTAAGTTACAAGCAAATACTGAATTTCTCTGCTTTCCCTGTGAGAGTTGGTGGCTTCTTATGTTATGTTTTTGCCAAAATAACTAGCATGTTGCATCTGGAACTATACAGTGTCTTCCTGTCTCTCTGGGGTTTAAATTCTACACATCACTGAATATTTCTTTAATTGTTTCCAAGCGTTAGAAGAGTGATTCATAGGCCAAGAGAAAGGTTCTATTTAACACCTGTGTTTTCACTGAAAAGATTATTTCTTTACAATTGGCTGGTACACTCAACTTTTTATATCAATGATATTAGAAAATACAATTACAAATCTGCAATGTTTGTAAAAGTTGCTTTCTAAATTCTATTGTGTCCATTACCTACATAGACAGTTTTCCAATATTTTTGACTCCAAAGTCCAAAAATAGATACATTTTATTGTGACACAGGACAAATACAAATACCCACAAGTGTATACAAATGCAAATATGCATGCACACATACACATAGGAACACATTCATGTGTAACTTACACAGAAGTTTCATTAACAATATTTACCCAATTTATAAAGCAAAACTTGCCTGTCAAAATGGATTACTTACAGCAGTGTAAGCTGTCATATACATCTGTTAATATACTGCCTCTGCTAAGATCCCCTTCCTCACTGTTTTCTCCTAGTTAAATCCTCTGAATGCATCCACACTATTCTTCCTTTTTTTTTTTTTTTTTTTTTTTTTTTTGAGACTGAGTCTTGCTCTGTCTCCCAGCCTGGAGTGCAGTGGCACAAACTCGACTCACTGCAAGCTCTGCCTCCCGGGTTCACACTATTTTCCTGCCTCAGTCTCCCGAGTAGCTGGGACTACAGGTATCTGCCACCACGCCCGGCTAATTTTTCTGTATTTTTAGTAGAGATGGGGTTTCACCGTGTTAGCCAGGATGGTCTCGATCTCCTAACCTCATGATCCGCCCATCTTGGCCTCCCAAAGTTCTGGAATTACAGGCATGAGCCACCGAGCCCCACCTGTCCACGCTATTCTTTTCTGCCACACTGCCTAGAACAGTGGACACCCATGTATTAGACTGTAATTATCTACAGAGTTCCTTGAAAACCGTGACTCTGGATTACACACCTTGACATCCTTAATAATCAGAATATTCTACGGCATGTAATAGATGCTTAACAAGTACCTGTGCACAAACCATTTATTAAAATTTCTAATATTAACAAAAATCAGTAAAACTGATGATCAATAAAAAGTTAAAAGCTATGAAAGAATCATAATACCTTATAAAATCTAGTTCATGCAGAGATTTACTAGTAACTGTGACTCTGAGATGGCCCACACTGATTGAAATGTGTCAGGTTACTGCTGCTGTTCCCACTTTTGCATGCTCAGATAATGCCAGCAGCTACTGGTAATTATATATACAGATAATGGTTTAAATAATCAGAAATATTTGCATGAATATAGTATATTTCAAATATCACCAGAAGACGGTGAATCTCACAGCCACTTCTAACTAGAAATTACTCTAAACCTTTTCTTTGTTGCAACTTTTTTTAAAGCAAAGAACCAGGGTTTATCTGCTTTATTTATTTATTTGGTTGGTTTGTTGTTTGTTCATTTATTTATTTATTTATTTTGGCCTTCATGGTAATTGAGCTTCCAGTGGGGAAGAAGAAGAGAGAAGACTGAAGAGGTGGACCAGTGGCACATTTCATCATGAAGATTTATCTGGAGGTAACAAAAAAGACATTTGTTAATTTCCCTCTTGAGTGGGTTTTTGGAGGCTTTCCAATCCTCAAACAAAGAGAGCCTCATTAGCTAATTCCAGAGAAAACAACTGCTTCAAAGCCACAGCCTGGCGTTCAAGCTCCTTCTACTTTGGAACTCGTGGAGCCCCTCCATCAGCCTGGCGTGATTAACCCACAAGAACTTGACAGTGTGCATCCTTGCACATACATACTGATCCATCATTTCAGGTAACAAAAGGCCATTTGTCTCCTGCTTTTTATTATAGCTGACAAGGCATGACAGTCTTGGCATGTGCAGGGTGTTGTACCAGTGATGGCCATCAAAACTATACAGTATCGGCCAGGCGCAGTGGCTCATGCCTATAATCCCAGCACTTTGGGAGGCTGAGGCGGGCAGCTCACCTGAAGTCAGGAGTTCAACAGCAACCTGGCCAACATGGCAAAACCCCGTCTCTACTAAAAATACAAAAATAAATTAGCTGGGCGTGGTGGCACACACCTGTAGTCCCAGCTACTTAGGAGGCTGAGGCAAGAGAATTGCTTGAACCTGGGAGGCGGAGGTTGCAGTGAGCCGACATCATGCCACTGTATTCCAGCCTGGGTGAAAGAGCAAGACTCTGTCTCAAAAAAAAAACAAAAAACAAAAAAAAGCAGTATCTTGACAGCATCTGCAAGGCCTCCAGGGCCCAGTAGAGCAAAATACGCCCAAGGCAGAATCCCATCCAAACCCTAGGACTCCTTCTCCCAGATTACTTAGTAGTACGTGGTAAGTCATCTGAGAAAAAAATAGTTTTATTAGAGTTTCTGATGAAAATTGTGTGTGATCACAGAACTCAACCTGACACAAGCCCAGGTACTGCTATGAAGTCAAAGGCCCTGGACAATTATCAAGGCTGACGTCAAGGTGACACAAAGAGAGCAGTGGCCTCAAGTCCTCCTGACATGCATATGTGTAGGTCATTCCTGCTAACATGGCTTATTAATGACACTTCAAAAAACTGCTGAGCCATTATCAGTGAATACAAGGAAAGACAGACGGTGTAGTTTCATACTAACTATAAATTGAACAATATTTTTATTTTTTACTTATTTTAATTTTGTTTGAGATGGAGTCTCACTCTGTCACCCAGGCTGGAGTGCAGTGGCTTGATCTCAGCTCTCTGCAGCCTCTGCCTCCTGGGTTCAAGCGATTCTCCTGCCTCAGTCTCTTGAGTACCTGGGATTACAGGCACCCACCACCACGTCCAGCTAATTTTTATATTTTTAGTGGAGACAGATATTCACTATGTTGGCCAGGCTAGTCTCAAATCCTAACCTGAAATGATCTGCCCGCCTTAGCCTCCCAAAGTGCTGAGATTATATGCATGAGCCACCACACCCAACCCTGAATGATGTTTTTAAAGAATAAAATGAAGAAAGAGCTTCTGCTCTGAGATACAACAACAATGGTAGCTTTTTATTTTCTTAGACAAAATGGCATTTGGTCAACTGGCTAAATTATGGTCTGAATTTAAACCTCACTTCCATTTTACTGGGGAGGTTTTGTGTGAATTAACTTTGGAGAGTAAGAGTAAAGTAGAAGGAAAAAAAGAAAAAAGTCCAGGAGCAGTGGCTCACGCCTGTAATCCTACCACTTTGGGAGGCCAAGGTGGGTGGATCATCTGAGGTCAGGAGTTCAAGACCAGCCTGGCCAACATGGTGAAACCCCATCTCTACTAAAAATAAAAAAATTAGCTGGGTGTGGTGGCAGGCACCTGTAGTCCCAGCCACTCAGGAGGCTGAGGCAGGAGAATTGCTTGAACCTAGGAGGTGGAGGTTGTAGTGAGCTGAGATCACGCCACTGCAATGCAGTCTGGGTGACAGTCTTTGTTGTCTGTCAATAAACAAACAAACAAACAAAAAACAACAAAGAAAAAACCCAAATAGAAAATTGGATTGTTCTGCAGTGGCTCACACTTGTAATCCCAGCACTTTGGGAACCAAGGCGGGCGGACCATGAGGTCAGGAGTTCCAGACCAACCTGGCCAACACAGTGAAACCCTGTCTCTACTAAAAATACAAAAAGAAGTATCTGGGTGTGGTGGCGGGAGCCTGTAATTCCAGCTACTTGGGAGGCTGAGGCAGGAGAATCGCTTGAACCTGGGAAGGGGAGTTTGCAATAAGCCAAGAGCATACCACTGCACTCCAGCCTGGGTGACAGAGCTAGACTCTGTCTCAAAATAATAATAATAATAATAATAATAATAATAATAATACAACATTGTTCTAAGAATTTTTCATATTTATTTATATTCCCACTCTTCCCTTCCTCTACAGCACACCTGTATGAAAAGAGATATCTCATGGGGCATAGTAAACTCTGGCAATTCATTTTCCTTTGGTTGTACCAAGTTTTCATTAACTGAAGAAATTTTCAACTAATTATCAAACTGAGATTTTTTTTTCAAACATTTATTGACTACCTTTTCTGTGTAAGGTACTAGTTAAACCAAAAGAGGACGAAGACTTGGGTCCTAAGCTCCCCCCAAAAAGGAAAAGAATGACAAGAACAAGGTCCGATTAGAATAAGTGCCATCAGATATGCATAAACTAGGTATTAAAGAATACAGGAAAAGGAATAAATATTTTGCTTCCTAGGATAAGAACATATGCACAAGTCATTAGACAATCCACGGTAGGACAGATAACCTGTTGAAGTAGAAGGAAAGACATAAATAAAGGCACAGAGGTCTATAAGGCCAGAAAATATGCAGGGACAGGGCAATAAGACATGTGTAATTCCAACTTGGGGCACAGGAGGCAATGAAGTAGATGAGGCTTGAAAGATGTATTAGCTAACAAATACCCCAGTAAAGAGATTGTGTGGGCATGTGCTTTCTTTCTTCCTTTCCCTCTGGCCAATGGAGTAAACTGACTGTCTTTTAATGAAACAAAGCTATCATTTTGTTTTAAAGAAAATAACTCCAGGGAACTTGTGGATAATAAATTGGAAAGGAGGCAGTTCAAAGGCAAGAGTAACAGTTCAGAAGTTACTGTAAAAGTTCCTGTAAGAAATGGAAGAGCTGAAAGAGAACTGGATTCCAGATTGCATTTAAGTCAGGTGTGGCTACTGGTTGATCTGTTGGGAGGTGAGAAATGAGTCAAGATTTGTCTCCAGAGGCTCCCAGGCTCCACACAGAGGAGGTGAGCAGCCCACTGGAATAAAGCTGAGTGAGCAGACTTGAGCCACGATCAAATGCAATTAGGGAATTGTAGCACAGACACTTGGCAGGTAGTTGGAAATATGGTTACAAGTTAAATTTGGAAATTGTTCAAGAATTATAAATAATGATTGATGCCAAAAAGATAAGATTATCTATGAAAAAGTATGTTTTAAAGAAAGTGATAGGAAAAAAAAGCACCTCTGTAATTTTCAAATATCTTCTAGTTCTAGGAGGAACTGGTTAGATCTTTTGGTAAGTATGTGTTTAAACAATGTCAGTTTTGTCTTTTGCTAATTTCAGCTTGTTAAGTTCCCATGTAACAGAAACTGTAGACAGGTAACTGTGAAAATCCCCCAAGAACTGGTCAAACCCCTCCAGCACATTCCATCTCACTACTGGGGCGCTATCAGGAGGGAGGATGGAACAGGTAGAAATAACTGAAGAGATGGGAAAGGATTCTTCAAAGAACGTAAGATGAAGAAACACTGTGCACTACATTAAAACTTTTTTTTTTTTTTTTTTTTTTTTTTGAGACGGAGTCTCGCTCTGTCCCCCAGGCTGGAGTGCAGTGGCCAGATCTCAGCTCACTACAAGCTCCGCCTCCCGGGTTTACGCCATTCTCCTGCCTCAGCCTCCCAAGTAGCTGGGACTACAGGCGCCCGCCACCTCGCCCGGCTAGTTTTTTGTATTTTTTAGTAGAGACGGGGCTTTCACCGTGTTAGCCCGGATGGTCTCGATCTCCTGACCTCGTGATCCACCCGTCTCGGCCTCCCAAAGTGCTGGGATTACAGGCTTGAGCCACCGCGCCCGGCCCACATTAAAACTTGTAACTGAGAAGAAAGAGTAGGGTGAGTATTTTTTAATTCAAAAGTAAGTGAGATGCAAAGAAACAATAACCACTGTCAATGAACTCAGGAGCAACTCTCTTGGAGCTATAAAACAGCTTTACAGCCTGCACAATCTTGTTAGGAGACAGCTCATTATGGCATAATTTCATATATACAACACATAATAACCACATGGTTGCTATGAAATTGTTAGCCTAGAACTGGGCTATTAATCCTGTTTGCATGACACCGGGCTTGTGAAAACAATCGACTGTGCTTATCTTTCTCGTTTTATGCAGAGGCAGGGTTCTTGCAGTAGCTGTGTAATATCTTACAGGCATGTTGTATTAAACTGATCAGTGTTTTAAATCAAAGAAAATTTAATACAGGTAATGAATTCAGACTTTTTATAAAAGTCTTGACTTCTGAATTGTCTTTCAAAAGAAGATAAATTCACAGTATTGGTCCATTGCTCCTGTGCTGTGATGACTGGCAGCAGCTGAGCAGTGGCTGCCCTCTTCGGTCTGGGTTCTCCTGGGTGCCACAGTCTCTAGCACTCTCTTCTGTCTCTTAGACAGAGAGGCCAAGAATTAGTGTCAGTCTTGCCTGAGCTATCATTTTCCTGATCTTAGGCCCACTGACTCGTTTATTTTATATGGCCCATGTAGTCAGTCATATGAGTTGTAACCTCTGCTTTAATGTTATGAACTGAAAGTGACTTCTAAGGTTACTTCAGAATGAAGACCGTGGTGATATGATGTCTAGATCTGCTCCCAGCAAGGGCACTGGCCATGTAGTCTGTTGCAGCAAACAGCATATACTCTGGAGAATGAGGGGTCAGCATGAAGCTTACAGCAAGGGGGGCTCGTTCAGGCACAAAGATGAAGGAACATAGTACCTTGGCAGTGAAGAGGGAGGAAGTTCAAATGAAAGTTAGGTAAGCTCGGGCTATGTGCTCAAAATGACAAGGAGCATGAAGGATATGTTTGTCAGGTAGAATTATAGTACAGGATAGAAAGAGTAGTTTTGTCTTTGTCATATAGATAGCTTGGAGAGTCTTGGACTCCCATCAGAAACAAGGCAACAGGCTGGGTGCGGTGGCTCATACCTGTAATCCCAGCACTTTGGGAAGCCTAGGCGGGCAGATCACGAGGCCAGGAGATGGAGACCACCCTGGCCAACTTGATGAAACCCCGTCTCTACTAAAAATATAAAAATTAACTGGGCATGGTGGCGTGTGCCTGTAATCTCAGCTACTCGGAAGGCAGAGGCAGGAGAATCGCTTGACCCACAGAGTCGGAGGTTGCAGTGAGCCAAGACTGCACCACTGCTCTCCAGCCTGGCAACAGAGTGAGACTCCATCTCAAAAAACAAAACATCCAATCCCTGATGAAGAGGATTGTTAAGAACACAGATATAAATAGACCCCAATCCCATTCATTGGACTTCCTTCCTTCCCTTTCTTCTTTCCTTTCATTCCTTCCTTCCATACCACCCCTTCCCTTCCCTTCCCTTCTCTTCCTTCCTTTTTCTTTCTTTCTGCACTTTCTTCTTTTCTGTCACTACCAAATGCTCTGGGCTCATCCTGTCTATTCCCTGCTCTGTGCTAGAATTAGCCATTTTTCCAAGAATGCCTCGTCCCTTTTATTAGAGAATGGCATTAGAAGCGAAAACCTGGGTGCTAGTACCCCTGGTATTTAGAGTTGCCAGGAGACTTGGAAATCTCTAGCTCACTCTCTCCCCACTCTTTTGGCATTCTCCTCCATAACTGAATTTGGAGAGTCTCTCTTACAGCTCCACTGATCTAACGCCGTTGGTCTCACATCTCTCCCCTGCTGAATCACCTTATGCTACCTCCTTTCTATTGCCTCTTAACCAGGACAGCATCCCTGTAGATTCTAGTATTTGACCTTAATATCTTATTTTGAGGTTTCATCTTCCTTTGAATTTTAACATTGTTATTTGTGCTGTGATACTTTCTCCTTCAGGCCCTGACCTTGAACCTTGAAGTATTCCTGTGGGTTTCAGGGATGAAAAACACTTTCTTCCATTCAGAGCCTATTCAGAGGACCTAAATAAATTTGACTGGCCATTGGAAACTCTCTAAGGAGCTCAGAGTTTAAAAATATATAAAAGATAGAATAAGGCTCACAAAAACAGGAAAGAACATAAAAGGGTGCATACTCTTATAAGTAGACATAGCAGCATGGTGTCATGCTAAAAGACCATGAACCCTGGAGCTAGATGCCTGCACTGAAACTTCAAACCTCAGCTCCTCCACCCTTCTAGTCCAATGTATATGCTCAAGCCCCTTAACTTCTAAGTTCAGTTTCTACATCACCAAAATAGAGATATTAATAATAGCCACCTCAGTAATTATTTATTTTTATTTAGTTTATTTATTTATTTTCAGATTGAATCTCACTCTGTTGCCTAGACTGGAGTGCAGTGACACAATCTTGGCTCACTACAACCTCTGCCTCCTAGGTTCAAGTGATTCCCCTCCCTCAGCCTCCCAGGTAGCTGGGATTACAGGCATGTAGCACCATGCCCTGGCTAATTTTTGTATTTTTGGTAAAGACAGAGTTTTGCCATGTTGGCCAGGCTGGTCTTGAACTCCTGACCGCAGGTGATCCACCCGTCTCAGCCTCCCAAAGTGCTGGGATTACGGGCGTGAGCCACTGAGCCTGGCCCACCTCAGTAACTATTGTTAGAGTTGACTGAGTAAATATATGTAAAGTGGTCAGAACAGTGCTTGGAACAGAGAAATCTCTAAATAAATATTCATTATTGTTGTTATTATTATTGTTAAAATAGATGGTATTAGGTAAATTGAGACTGGGATCAACTCAGTCTTGCATATAAGGCCAATAATAATTCATGAAGTAAGGTCTTGTTTTGCTTTGTTTTAGGTTAGGGAGTAACATTTATGATCTTCCTGAAGAACAGAGAAGGTTTAGGACTACTACTTAAAAGAGAAGATGTGATGCAACAGAGAAAGTAGAACTAGGTATGTTTAATTTCTTTCCTCACAAGAGAAATAGTCTCCACTCTAGAAGAATCACAACGCAGATGCTCATCAGGGAGATAAGCTCCAGATGGAAAAGAAGAGAATACAAGAGCAATTAGAATCTTCAAATGAGTTCAAGGATTAGAATCACATGAATGTCAACCTGAGATATAAAGGGGACCTATAGTTATGATTATGGCACCATTATTAGGAGTCTTTAAATAATTATGGAAAAAGAGTCAGAACTTGGAGGTTGGGAAATAATGGCCCAATTTTCAAAAGGGAGCTTGATACTGAATAGATATGTCAAAAAACATTTGAAAAGTTATCATAGGAGAGAAAGTTATAATTTATATGTTGATTTTAAAAGTGTAGAGTTAGGCTTGAGTGCAATGTAGAAGACAAACAGTG
Source organism: Rhinopithecus roxellana (assembly GCF_007565055.1). Taxonomy (NCBI): domain Eukaryota; kingdom Metazoa; phylum Chordata; class Mammalia; order Primates; family Cercopithecidae; genus Rhinopithecus; species Rhinopithecus roxellana. Next base: position 137,794,933 of record NC_044553.1, on the reverse strand, counting down.
GTTAACTAAAAGAATTTTCTGAGAATTGGAGCTGTTCAAACATGAGAGTCTGCATTGTTTCCCATCCCAGGTCCACCTCTTCTAACCCATGTCTGAGCTATTTATCAGGGAAGCAGCATTTGATAATCTGGTCAAATTCGAAGTCATTCATTTGAACACCTTTTACTACTGGATGGAGTCATTGTACCTTCAAATGCACCAAGAGATGTGTTCTGTCTCTTCCAGCTTCCACATGATGTCAATCTTTCCTCTGCTTCTCCCCAAACCCACAACCCACTGGACAGAACCAGTCTTGATGGTGCTAAGAAATAGATTTTGAGGGAAGTAGAATAGATTGTGCTTAGGCTTCAAGCCTAAGTATAGACTGTTTCATAAGCTCTGCTTTGTGGATAATGGAGCTTCCACAACTTTAGTAACATGGCCCTTTGACATCCTTTCTGCATATTACTAGCTCCCTCAGGATCCCTGATGAGCAGAGTAAGATGCTGGAATTCCCAGTTTCTTGTATAAAATACGAGAAAATGGAGCCAAAATGTCACTTCAACCTCTGGTAGAAGACTGGGTGATTAGAGCACAAAATAGGTTATCTTCTCTCAGGAATGTTCAAGGGAAAGTTCCTGCCTTGGACAGGAAATGAGACTAAGATGTTCTTTGTAACAAACTGATAACCATGACCTGACTTTTTGAAGATGATATTGCACATAATGATCATATCTTGGCCCCCACACTGGATTTCTATCCCAAATCTTCTGCACCAATGATATTATACTGCAAAGAAGATAGTGAGTTTATCTGTCCTTGCAATATCTCTGTATCTATTCAAAGCACTTATTTATAAAATCTCACATTACCCTTTATTTCTCCTCCTCTAATCACTACACAATGATTTAAAAATTATCTCCCATGCTGTACTTTCTTGTTTGAGTATTCAAGTTTTAAAAGAAATTATTTGATGTTCATGCTGGGGTTGGAATGTGTAGAGAAGTGTTGGATAAAGAACCTTCCAATGGGCATCCTGGAATGCTTAACCCTTCACGTTAGAGTGCATTTTAGCATTCGTCTTTGGGTCTTGAGGTTAATCTGCCTGGTTTAATCTTTTCCTCTGCCTATATATTTTATATTCAAAGAAGACTGACTGCAAACACCATGTCTGGTTCATTTTTCCATTTTTTTCACAGATGCAAAAGACTGACTCAGGCTATGAATCAGTTACCTAAGTTCCAGGAAAGGGATATGTCTTCTAAGAAAAAGGATCACACTGACCTTCACTTTCAGCAAGTTGCCTCTAAGCATGAAGTGACCCTAAGATATAGGAAGATAAGAAGGTAATGGGTCAGGCTGAGACCAAGCATCCAAATGAGAAGTGAAGCCGGATGGGCTTCTGGGTGGGGTGGGGACTTGGACAACTTTTCTATCTAGCTAAAGGATTGTAAATGCACCAATCAGCACTCTGTGTCTAGCTAAATGTTTGTAAATGCACCAATCATCACTCTGTCAAAATGTGCCAATCAGCACTCTGTAAAACGGACCAATCAGCACTCTATAAAATGGACGAATCAGCAAGATGTGGGTGGGGCTAAATAAGGGAATAAAAGCAGGCCACCCTAGGCAGCAGTGGCCACGCCTCGGTTGGTCCTTTTTCACACTGTGGAAGGTTTGTTCTTTCCTTTGCAATAAATCTTGCTGCTGCTCACGCTTTGGGTCCACACTACCTTTATGACCTGTCACACTCACTACGAAGGTCTGCAGCTTCACTCGTGAAGTCAGTGAGACCACGAACCCACCAGAAGGAAGAAACTCTGGACACATCCGAACATCAGAACAAACTTGGGACACACCATCTTTAAGAACTGTAACACTCACCGTGAGGGTCTGTGGCTTCATTCTTGAAGTCAGCGAGACCAAGAACCCTCCAATTCTGGACACCCAAACTAAGAAATAAAGTTTGCATTTGGTAACAACAATAATAATATTACAAATGGGACATAAGACATATCTATAAAGGGAACTAAGGTTTCACTAATAACACTGCATCTAATATTTCTGTGAATCCCAAGTGATTACCCACATACTAAAAAGTAACCACCTAACCCTCTTGGTCTGTTGTGTAGTATAAGAAGGGATAAAGAGATAAATTTGTCCCTGGAGTGACATTTTCTTATGCAAACTAATGTAAATCACACATCTCAATGTTGAAAGCTTGTCTGACGAGCATTTCCAAAGCACAAAACAAATCTCATAACAGGTTAACTTGCACTGGGCTGACGCTGGCAAAGGACTTTTAGTACTTCAGAGAAGGCTGAATAATAGTTTTTCTGCTAGGAAAAAAATGTACCCAAATATAGTGGTGTATTAAGGGATTAGTGCTAGCTTAAAGTATTCTGTCTTCTCACAACCAGGGACAATCTTTTGATCTAATCTAAAAGGTAATCTAATTTTAATGCAAGTGGAAGAACTGAAAACCTGCACAGAGTGTAAAAAGAAGGACTAAGGTAGTAAAGAAAGAGAATCTTCCCTTTGCCAGGTAGGGGATCCATCTGATAAGCTGGTACATGCCTTAGACTTACTGCTGTATGTGTCCTAATAGTTATGACTCCATAAGTCACTAAGTAAAGATACACATTTAAAACTTGGGGATTGACACAGTGGGAGCATTGCTATCTTGGACAAGCACCGCCATTCTAAAGTTCCCCTTGATCAAAAACTGCCTAAATCGAAAGGGCATCAGCCTAATGGCTAAGGTCAGCGTGCCTAACGTCCCCGGCCAGAAACATTCCAAACATGAGATAAACCCCTCCCTGACCAGAGACAGGCCAGCCCCAAGATAACCTCCCTTCCAAACAGAAACATTCCAACCCTGCCTTAAATTTCTCCCCCACACAGAAACATTACAAGCCTGTGATAAAGTTCTCTTGCCCTAAAACCAATAAATACTCTTAGTCTATAAGACAGAGTGCTCCTGTCCAAAATTGACCAGAAGACCCTCTAAGGTTTATTCCCCCAAATAAACCTGTCTTTAACTGTTGAGCCGCTTTTTGTGTTTCTTTCCTGTTCCTTTAACACTTGCAGGGATCGCTTGGTTCAGAACACATTTTAGGGCCTGGTATATACTAGGCATTGTCATATTTCTTGATTCTTTTAGATTTCATTGATTTTAATATCTAAAACTTCCCTATTAGGTACCTTTTTCAGACAAAGCAAACTAAAATTTAGAAAAGTTGAGCAATTTCCCCAAGGTCATATTAGTATATATCTGGGAGAAAAACAATTTGAATTCACATCTTTCCAACTAAGCCAGGCTGCATCCTTAATGACCTTATTCACCTATCAGCTCACCTCTCCCCATAATGCATATTTTACAGATCAAAAAGGAGAGGAAGGAAAAAACTTTAAACCCATTGCTAGAAAGGCAATGTTACATACAAGGCAGAATGGCAAGCACAGGAGAAAGTATTAAAGAATATCATAAAAGGCCAAAAAAAAAAAAAATCCATCCCAAGATTAGTCCTCTTATATATTGGGAAAGAGGCCTTTCCCCCATGGCATGAACTATCAAGAAAACCGGCTGTCTTTAGATTTTCATAAATAAATCCTCAGCCTTGGATTGACATTTTCTTCATGAAGCCACAGAGAAATAATTGCTACATTTTTCAGAATGGTCTAGCTCAGCCCTGTCCAAGAGAAACATAATGTGAACTACATATCCAATTATGAATTTCCAAGGATTCACATTTAAAACAGTACAAAGAAATGTTAAATTAATTGTAATAATGTATTTTGTGTAGCCCAGTCTAATCAAAATAATTTCAACATCTAATATATATACAAATTGTGAGAGATAATTTATATCTTGATGTGAAGTCTTTACGAGCTAGTATATTTTTATACTTAACAGCACACTGAAACTCAATGCTAAATTTTCAGTGCTTTAGGTGAAACATAGTTTTATTAGAACAAAAATTGTGTGATGAAAAATATTTTACACTGCTTGAGTTTTTAAATTTAAATGAAAATTATACTGAAATATGAATTAAAATTTATCTGCTTATTCATACTAGCCATATTTTAATTAGGTAATAGCTAGTGACTACTATATTGAACAGCAGAGTTTTAGACAAAAAGAAAATATAAGATTTTCTCCTGCTACATCTAAGACATTCACAGTAAACAACTATGAAAACAAAAGCTAACTTTAGTGTACTCAAGGCAGAGAAAACGGAAGACATTTGCCAAAATCTTCCATATGCCCTTTTATCTTTTGATGATTGTCCACAATATGAACAAGACAGGGCAGATGCTGCAGGTAGGTTGTCTGTTCTTCCAATACCATTCTCGTAGAACTGATTGTCTAGAAAAAGGGTGACACTGGCTAATGTGTCCCAACTCATGGAAGACCTGCTGACCATTGGTACCTTCTGCAACTGAAACATTTTTGGAAGGTAATTTTAATACTGGTCTAGAAAATCAAGCACTAATACATAACTGCTAATTTTCAGCTGAGGTATGCATGAAATGGTGCCCTTTATGTAGAACCAAAAATTGATTCAAGTGTCAAACAAGTTTATACACTATTAATCTTGGAATTGCCTAACATATGAAAAAACTAAGGAAGTAAAATTATCATGATGTCTTGGAAGAATGTATCTAGAAGTCACCATGCCTGTCTAATAAACAGGGACTTGTACCCAAAGGAGGCACCAAGGTACTTAGATGAGCTATAAGACTATACTTCGTTATTTGTTATGCAAACCCCCGAGGATTGAAATCTGAATTTTTCTCCTTTTCAGTCACTGTTTCTAAGCTTATCTCCCACAGAACTTCAATATTTTTTTTGAAGACCTGGAAGAAAGGTGATTCATCTCTATGATGGGAGAATTTATTGAAGCCACAAGTGATGAGAAATTGATGTTCATAATATTAGTTGCCAAGAAAAGACAGTTCACCATTCTCTAAATGCTGGACTTTCTTCTTAGGCTGTAAGCCCTTGCATTAGTTTGGATCATAACTTACCTCATGGACCATCTTCATTTAAAAGTATGTTGAACCAAATGTATATAATACTTATTTTAAAGGCTATAGTATCTCTAGTATTGTAATTAATCATCTTTTTTTCTCTGCCCCCAAATATCTGAAAGATATTACATGCTCTGATTAGTATCAGTGGCTCTCTATGGCATGATATTTTTTATCGGATCTGGAGAAAGATGTGTAATTCTAACACACTCAGTCCCAATTATTATGATTAGCCCTCTTCTCACCTCCTCTAGACTGAGATACACTAAAATATCAATGTATTTATGTCCTATAACAGCTATCTCAGATATACTTAGACATTATTTTCTAAAACTTTTATGCTTAGATGAATGTGTCACTTTTGAACAAAACTGGTACGAATACAACCTAATTTACAAAACAGATGAGGCAGTAGGAGTTTTTGCATTATAAAAGAAAACTTCAAAGGATTTCTCTAAGCAATGAGTTGCCCTAAAACATTTACATGATGATTCAAGTTATTTTAAAAAAAGGATTTATACACAACACCTTATGAGGGCATCTATTATAATGCTAAGTGTATCTGAACTAGTAAAACAATTATTTGTTCTAACTGAGGTTATTACCATTTTATTATTCAGGCCAGCAGCGCTATCCCAATAACCTGTGGAGCTAAAGTGACTGAGGTAGTCATATTATATTGAATGTTAACATTTTATTTTCCAAAAAGTATAATGAGTCTTCTTAAATAAGAATCCATCAAATTGAAAGTTATTATTTTTGCTATCATAAATAATTCTGGAGTGGCAGTGGATCAATTAACACTACATCTGCTGTTGCCTTTTTAGGTTCACGTGTTTGCTTGTTTTGTTCAAGGTAATTTTTTTTTTTTTTTTTTTTTTTTTTTTTTTTTTTTTTTTGAGACAGAGTCTTGCTCTGTCGTCCAGGCTAGAGTGCAGGGGCGTGATCTCAGCTCACTGCAAGCTCCGCCTCCCGGGTTCATGCCATTCTCCTGCCTCAGCCTCCCGAGTAGCTGGGACTACAGGTGTGAGACACCAGGCCCGGCTAATTTTTCTGTATTTTTAGTAGAGATGGGGCTTCACTGTGTTAGCCAGGATGGTCTCGATCTTCTGACCTTGTGATCTGCATGCCCTGGCCTCCCAAAGTGCTGGGATTACTGGCGTGAGCCACAACACCCGGACTTCTTAAGGGAAATTTTTAATATGCTGTTGTTTTAACATATACAAACACTTTATAAAATACCTTTATACTCCTATTGTATAAGTTAGAGTTTTATTTTCTTAAGGATGTGAATAATTGTAATAATCGTGTCTTCTCATATACTGAATTGGTACTATAAGCAAATCAGTAGTGAGGGGAGATAATTTTCTCACAGTGAACAGTTTTTTTTTCCAATGATTCTGCATGAAAAGGGGCTAAGATGTGAACTATCAGTCTAATAAATCTCATTGCATAAACATGAGTTTGTACTAAGGCAGATGTGTAGTGTCAAATAAGTGAAATAAAAACAAGTGATTAGTATATATTTTTACTTTTGAAATACAAGAAAGTTCAAGTACATGATGGCTTATTTTTCAAATAAGATCCTAAGTTACATCAGATGTCTCATTATTGTTCATCAAACCCACAGCTGGAAACTTGTAGGCTTCATATGCTAGCTGGCTAGGCGTTCTTCAACTTCTTGCCTCATCTCACTTTTTCCACTTAGAGAAAAACAATAATTCTTATTGTCTATGGACAGACTGATAAGATCTCTGCTTGACTTATACTTTAAATAGCTCTTTAAGATTTTAGCTAAATGGCCAAGTATCAGTGAAATTGTTTTTCTTTTTTTAAGAAAGTAAAAGTCTTAGAAAATCATTTTAGTAAACAATCTACAAAGAATATACAGGAAAAACGAAAATTAGTTAATTGGTTAATTGATCTTAACTTTCAGTAAAAACTGATGGGATTCATCAGTATCTAGGAGGCTGACCATGAACATATAACATTACAAAGAAAAAGCCTTTTTATTGAATGTGTAACTTATTTGTTGTGCTGAGGTTACAATTAGGCTACGTTCATTATTTTAAAAAACATTACAATTTCAAGGTAATAATTAAAGAATGCAAAAACAGAAAAGACTGGAAATATTTTATTACAGTAGACAAAAACTATCTCAGGGCACTTAAGTACATCATTCATCTTTATCATTCAGCAGGTAGCAAACCACAATGTCCAATTTTATAAGAAATTCTGACTTTTTCAAATCTTTGAGACTCAGTTGTAATTATATTATTAAAAGGCAATCCACTGAGTCTCAAAAACAGTATACCGAGTGAAAAAAGCCAGACAAGAAAAGAATACAATATATCATTTCATTTTTATATAATTCTAGAACATGAAAAAGTAAACTATGGTGATAGAAATCAGATCAGTGGTTGCTTAGAAGAAGGGGAGAATTGAGCATGAGGTAACTTTTACAGGGTACTGAAAAGGAGAAAAAGTTCCCTGCTTTGTTATAGGGATGTGGATGGAGTCCACAGTGGTATGCATTTGTCAAAACTCATTGAACAGTAGATGTAAGATTTGAGATTTTCATTGTATGTAAGTTACACCTCAGTAAATAAAAGTTAAGACCGAAGCAAACCATTGCTCAATCCAAACATTAAAATTAATTTCAATGTAAGAAATTGGGTCTATCATGAAAATGACTGTGAACCAAAAATAGTTAATTTCTACAGAAAGAAGAGGAAAAGTAAACTAGAGAATGCCTACCATGTAGAAATGGAAACCCTATTATTACTGAATCCTTAAAATATTGAGTTAGAATTTCAACACCTAGAAAGCCATATCAATAAGTGAAAATCTCTTTTGTATTCACTATATAAATTGTATTGAACTGAAAGAAACATGAAAATTACAGTTTTCTTAAACATAGAATATAGGCTAGTTTCAGTGCTCAAATCTGGACGAATAAATCATCTATCTGAAAATCTATTGAAGAGTTTTCTTTTTGACTTTTTCTTTGCAGATTTGTTTTAACTTAAGCTTCACTGTGATGCTGTGGAAAATATTGACAAATTTGTGGACCAAGATAGAAAATAATTCTTTGTATGGATATTTAAACAATTTTTAAAATCCTAACACAGGATTGCTTATTGACAAGGATAAACTATAGAGCCATGGCTCAGAGTGAGTTAGTGATAATCATAATTTCTAAGCATTGATTTCCTTGATGACATGGTGACTGAAGGATGAACTTTCACAAAAAAAGAAAAAGTGAGTTCCTTTAAATCGTATTTTGTTACATGAATAACAGTATGTTTTCTATCCAGAAACATAAATAGTATATTTTTCATAAATATTTTGCATCTAAATGTTGCCCAAAGCCATTGCCATTGTGGATAAATTTATAACAAGGCTCTTCTGGGTTGACAGTACAAGAGCCCATGTTGTTTTTTTTTTTTTTTTTTTTTGAGACGGAGTCTTGCTCTGCCGCCCAGGCTGGAGTGCAGTGGCCGGATCTCAGCTCACTGCAAGCTCCGCCTCCCGGGTTCACGCCATTCTCCTGTCTCAGCCTCCCGAGTAGCTGGGACTACAGGCGCCCGCCTCGTCGCCCGGCTAGTTTTTTGTATTTTTTTTAGTAGAGACGGGGTTTCACCGTATTAGCCAGGATGGTCTCGATTTCCTGACCTCGTGATCCGCCCGTCTCGGCCTCCCAAAGTGCTGGGATTACAGGCTTGAGCCACCGCGCCCGGCCGAGCCCATGTTGTTAATGAAAATATTAGCTCAGTGTCCTTTGTCTTTCACCAGCTCCCACTGTATCTGTTTGCTTCATTGATATTCACAGGCAATTTGTATTTTAATGGGCGAAAAGGAAGGAGGTTTTGTTGGGGCTAAGGTTCTGAGAGACCATAGAAAGATGGAGGGCATGGTAGGTCTTGAGAGACAGCATAGTGGCAAAGCTGCCAAAACAATTCAAATCCAATAAAAAAAAAAATGAAATTTGATGCAAAAGCAGAACTTCTTAGCCCAGGTGATACTCCATAGCAAAGAGTTGAGAAAGAGTCCATTAACCCCACCTCTGTGGGAAACTCAGCATTGGTGTGGCACACAGAAGATTGTAGGCTTGGGGAGAAATGCACTCCTGTACCAGGGGCATAGGTGCTGTTCATGATGGATGGTTTCCACGGTGGGCATAGGCAAGTTGATCTGAGGCCAATATTTCATGGACAGCCAGGGGATGGAGAAGGAGAAAAAGAGTAATTTAGATATCACGTGATGCCTAAAGATGATAGACTAATTTGTGGGTACATGTGACATACTCTTCAAGAGTGTCCCAGAAATAACTGGCTAACATAAAGGGTGCTTATTTTTGACAATAAACCCAGTATTGACTAGTGCTATCATAACCTTGATGACAGAGTCTGCCAGGACCTAAGTCACAAGACTTACATGTTGAAATTCTTTGTAATTGATTCTAGAACTCTTTCGTTGTACAAAGTAATGTGAAAAAATAAATAAATAAATAAATAAATAAATAAATAAAAAACATGACTTCATGTTTCACAGACTCCACTACAGCAAAAGAAAAGTGGGTTTATCATGGTTTGGTGAATAAAAGCTACTACTCATATTTCTGCCAGCCACATGTCTGTGCTACATTTTCTGTTTTGTGTTACAAATCTGTTTTCCACTCCACAGTCATTCAATAGCCTTTAGTTAATTTTTATTACATTTTTATGCAATGATGCTGTTGTTATTTTACAGTAAAATTTAAGTCAGCTCGATTTTAGCATCAGAGACTCATTAAGAGTGAGCAATTTGGTGTTTAATGAGTTGTTAACCCTGAGTAAATATATTAAAATAATAGAGTGATAAATTTAAATTGAATTGCATTGGGCTTTTTTGTTGTTGTTGTTCAATAATGTCTTCTGCAGCAAGAGAAAGTACCACTTAAAAAGCAATTGTTGATAAAATATATTCTAAATTGCTTATATCCACTTCTCTTTTACTATCTGTCTCTTCCTTATTATTATTTTTTTTTTCTTTCAGGTATTCTACTCCTTATTCTCTCTTAAGTGTTCATTATTCTGAATATTCCTAACTTTATTTCTAAAACAAACAATATTGTGGGGCCCACACAACTGGGAAAAAATGGAATAAGTCTTGGATAAAAATAACAATTTCCTGGGATAACATGACAATTTTGAAAGCTATTACTAAATACAGAAATTAAAATCTGGGTACAAAAAATATAGAGTAAATGAATAAGGGCTAGTATCTAATAGCACAATGGGTGGCTGTAGTCAATAATGATTTAAAAAATTTTTATTTGCTTGTTTTGAGACAGAGTTTTGCTTTGTCACCCAGGCTGGAGTGCAGGGGCGTGATCACAGCTCACTGTAGCCTCAACCTCCCAGGCTCAAGCAATCTTCCTATGTCAGCCTCCCGAATAGCTAGGACTACAGGAACATGTCAACATGCCTGGCTAATTTTTATATTTTTTGTAGAGATGGGTTTTTGCCATGTTGCCCAGTGTCTCGAACTCCTAGGCTCAAGGGATCCTCCTGCCTTGCCCTTCCAAAGTGCTGAGATTACAAGCATGAGGCACTGTGCCCAGCCTCAATAGTAATTTTACTGTGAATTTTTAAATAACTAAAAGGATATAACTGGATTGTTTGTTAACACAAAGAATAAATGCTTGAGGGGATGGATACCCTATCTTCCATGATGTGATTACTATTCATTGCTTGCCTATACCAAAACATCTCATGTACCCCACAAATATTTACACCTACTATGTATCCACAAAAATTAAAAATTAAAAAATAGAAATGAAAACTCAAAGCATAATTGCTTTGGACGAGTTCATGGACAGGCAAAAGGAGATCCAGAGTCTTCCCTCTCAGTTCATTCGTTACCCACTTAAGCCATGGTCAATATGATGCTTCTTAATCAACATCTCAGCTCCCTGTGGTCTTCTGAATCAGGGCTGTCAACTTTACTGACACATAAAATTCTATTACTGTAAGTCTCACAGAGCCTCAGGAACAATTGAAGAGTAAGACAGAGTTTAATCTGTCTCACAGCTCATCAACAAAAGCTGTCAGTTGAGTTAGAATGGTGGCCTTTTTTTCCCTCCTGATTAAAAACTAACAGGATATAGCTGGGTGTTAAGTTCACAAGTGGAGTGTGAGGTACTACTGACATGAAAAACTATCCTTTGACTAAAAAATGATGAAGCAGATTTGAGTTGGGACCAGTTACACACAAACAAAAGTGCAATTCTAAAACACCCACATTATAGTCATTTATATGACCATAACAATATTTTGAAGTTATGGTAGTCAGGTAGACCACAGGTTATATATATATGTAACATTTCAGCATTAGAGAGATATTGTGCCCACATAAAGTGAAAATGAGATTGGAACATTACAAACTGACTCCTTCAAGCTACTTATGAGTGAGAGCCACTTCTATAATAGAATTGGCAACATGTAAAAATTGCTCAGAATTGACACCTTGACACATGACATTTTCCTGAAATGAATCTGAAATAGCCTATAATCATATTTGCGAATGACTAAGAGGGGACTATAAGTCACCTAGCTACATATATAATCTAAGAACTTACTCAAAGAAAAACTGGAATTCAAGGGGACAACAATATGTGTAAGAAGTCAAATGCAAATATAATTCAGGGAATTTGAACTCAGATCACCTCTTAAAGTGACTGTCATATCTACAAATGAAAACAGATGAATATTTAAAATTAAAAAACAGATGATATTGAAAATTGAAGACCGTTTCCATTCAAATTCTAGATCCCACTATGGACAGTCTACTGATTTCAGCTCACCAAGATGAGCTGGTGTTTGGAAAGGCAGTACACTTGAATGTACGTAAGTATTGATCATATGTATTTGTGATACATCTTAATCCAGAAATTGGATATTTACACACACAGCATTTCTACCTGGGCTTTTCTATTTATACATATAGATTTCTCTCTCCTCCCTCTTTCTTGCTCTCTCTCTCTGGCTTTCATTCTGAAATCTATACGCCCTGGTTGAATGCATATTTGAAAGAGTAAAAATTTACATATTTGTCTTAAGTATATTTGCCATCTAACTTTAACACATTGCTCGCCTGATGTTTAAGCCAGACAATTAAGAGAGGTGTTGACAACCCTTGACGGAAGCGTCTAGCAGAGGCAAATCATGGCAGTGATCCAAGGCCTTCCTTGACAGAAGCGTGTGGTGAAAACGACAAAGATCTCACAGTGCAAGCTGAAATAAAAGCTTTCCAAGAAGCAGCCAAAGGAAAATATATTTATAGTGGCAAAATTATCTTACAAAACAGTTTATTCTGCTTTGGTTTTTAAAAAGAGCAATGACTTAAGTTTGTGCAACACATTTTATTCAGAAGAAACTAAAGCATTCTATATAGTTTAACTGATTTTACTGCCAACGAAATGCTGCCATATTCTGCAGTGAGGATAGCTTTAAAAATGGCTCCCAGTGAAAGTCTGGCACAACCATTCTGAAAGGAATATGTAGAAAAGGCTCAACCATGGTGAGAAGGGAATAGCACTAAAATGGTCATCAGTGGGATCAAAGCCATTGACAAGAGTAGGAGCTCTCAGTTACTAGTACATTCACTTGAGTTAGGAGATGACAATGAATTAATAGCCTATTGTAGCCTGTAACTACTATTATTAGGCGAATAATGTGAAGAACTGGTGTATGCCAGTTAATCATGCAAAGAAAATAGAAGAATGCATATGAATAACTATTACTGGTGTAAAGAAAGTAGGAATGAATGAAATTGTCACAAAAATCTTGGATAAAAAATAATTTCAATTATACTGTCTCTCAAAGAACACAAAATGGCTGTGTCAGACTAGATCTTAAATGTTCACAGAATTTCAAGAGCCATGAAAGTAGAATTTGTTGGCATTGCATCCTCAACCTACAATGGAGATGTGCTTTAGGGCCTGGCGTGGTGGCTCACGCCTGTGATCCCAGCACTTTGGGTGGCGGAGGCGGGTGGATCACTTGAGGTCAGGAGTTCAAGACCAGCCTGGCCATGATGGTGAAACCCTATCTCTACTAAAAATACAAAAAATTAGCTGGGTATGGTGGTGCATACTTGTAATCCCAGCTACTCAGGAAGCTGAGGCAGGAGAATTGCTTGAACCTGGGAGGTGGAGATTGCAGTGACCCAAGATCGCACCATTACACTCCAGTCTGGGTGACAAGAGCAAAATTCCATCTCAAAAAACAAATAGATGAGCTTTAGATGTGCCTTCCCACCATGTCTACAGGCTGAGAAAGCATGAGCATAAACATGGGAAAAGGAGGTTAGAACCTTGGATGAAGCTTCATGACTGACAAAGAGTTCCAAGTTGTTGCATAATTTGTGTTAAATACCCTTTCCTATTCCACACTCCCCCACAGCCCCTAACCAATGTTGTGTACTATAAAGTTGATCAGTTTGGTTTTTTTGTGTTGTTTTGTTTGTTTTAAATAAGTGAATTGAGTTCTAGTCCAGGCTCTATCCTTAGGTACTAGAATTGTCAATGAATTATTTAACTTCATGGAGATTATTCAAATATGTCTTTTCTCATTAAAAATAAGGAAATGGAGTCCTAGGGAATTCTTTCAGCCTAAGCTCTAACATTTGAATGGATAATGGCTCTTACTCATTAAAGATTGTGGAGGCAATAGGGTACCATATCCTAAATAAAGGCTTGGTTTATTTATTGGGGACTTTTAAAAAAATCTCATAGTGGCTGGGTGCGGTGACTCAAGCCTGTAATCCCAGCACTTTGGGAGGCCGAGATGGGCGGATCACGAGGTCAGGAGATCGAGACCATCCTGGCTAACACGGTGAAATCCCGTCTCTACTAAAAAATACGAAAAACTAGCTGGGCGAGGTGGCAGGCGCCTGTAGTCCCAGCTACTCCAGAGGCTGAGGCAGGAGAATGGCGTAAACCTGGGAGGCGGAGCTTGCAGTGAGCTGAGATCCGGCCACTGCACTCCAGGCTGGGCGACAGAGCGAGACTCTGTCTCCAAAAAAATATATATATATATATTCTCATAGTATATCAATAGATTTTGAATGAATTCAAACATGAACTATATTTATATTCACCTGTGAAACATTAACTACCACTGAAAACCAGGCCAAATCAGACTCCAATGGAAAAGGTAACTGAATGACTATACCATAGTTTTTCTGGGTTAATTTCTAATAAACTTCACACTCAACATCTGACCATATTCAACATTCTACAATGAGCATTTCAAAAACCAAACAAAATGAAAAGAAGAAAACAAAAACAAAAAAAGCAAGCCTATTAATTAAAAGAATAAAGTTTCAGATACATTTTTCTATTTTACATTCTTTGCTTTCTCATTTCATCTAACATTCTGATAAAATAAAACTCCGCGAGGTGATTACATATAAAAAGTATGAGCTTTACTTATTTCTTTTACTTTGCCATTTTCAAGTTATAATACATTTGTTCAAACAAATAATATAAAACACCACATGCCCTAGCTGGCAGTGTACTTTAATTTGGAATCCTAATTATGATTGACTCTGTTACAAAGAATGCCAAGTATTTGGCACATACATCTCCCAGGGCCTGGGGAAAAGGAAAATGAAAAGTCAATTTTTCTGTTGCTATGATTAGATAAGCAGAGAGGCAGACAGTTGTGCTTATTTGAGGGAGCACCATATGCCAAGCCACAAATTTGGCCTTTGTATGCTGTAAAGCCAATGTGTGTGCACAGGTAAGACATAGGGAAATCAGTGGTGTGGGCATGCTAATGAATAAGTCAGCAGTAATTTGCTGTTCACCCATACCTCGTCGTTAAGAAACTACTACTGAAAAGTAATGTGAATGCTCTCCACCATATCCAGGTTGTGTTATCAAGTGTCTTCCAAAAACTTAAACATTATACCCCCATTTGGTCCCTATCTAGAGTTAGAGTTGTATTTATCAAAGTTGGTTTTTTTTCTTTTTGTTTTTTTTAAGATGGAGTCTTGCTCTGTCGCCAGGCTGGAGTGCAGTGGCACGATCTTGGCTCATTGCACCTCCGCCTTCCGGGTTCAGGTGATTCTCCTGTCTCAGCCTCCTGGGAGTAGCTGGGACTACAGGCATACGTCACCACACCCAGCTGATTTTTGTATTTTTAGTAGAGACGGGGCTTCACCATGTTGGCCAGGATGGTCTCGATCTCTTGACCTCATGATCTGCCTGCCTTGGCCTCCCAAAGTGCTGGGATTACAGGCGTGAGCCATCATGCCCAGCCTCTTTATCAAAGTTGTCAGAGATTTCACCTTGACCTTCTCAGGCTAAGCCTTTATCCTTCCAAACAAGTGGCATGTCCTTCCAGTTAATATATTGGGCATGACTACTCCCTCAGAGGTCTGGCAGGTCAGGTGAGGACAAAGATCTTTCTGGTTATGGGTCTACTAAACTTCTTTCCTTTGATCAAACTCATCTAGATGTTGTGGGCATAAAATCCCTTTGACTAAAATTAACCCAACATCTTTGGACAGCTCCTAACATAAAACAGATCATTTGTCATGCCATACTTAGACGATAAATGCAACACATTTAGTAAAGCTTGAACAGCCCATCTCCTTAGAGGGCTATGCCTGCCCTCTAGTCTCTAGCACTCAAAAGTTTCTCCTAATTAGAACAGAAAGGACATTGGTTGCTTTGCTTGTTTTTATTCTCAAATGTTTATAGAACATCCCAGCTACATGACTTCAGCTATTACTTAAAATCTTTCTCTCCTTTGTTTGGGAGGCCACACATTCATTCATAGAATAGAGGCTTCATATTCTCTCTCTCCTGCTGATTCATCCTTTTGCTGAATTCCTTAGCTCATGCAGGGAGTTCATGGCTCCCTCTGCTGTGCACAATCTCAGCGAGGTCCCTACTCTTACAAGTGCTATAGGCTCTTCTATTGTCACTCGAAACCAGCCAGTCATCTTCAGGTGGTCAGCTGAGCCTGCAGGGCACTAAAGCTGTACCAGTAGCAGTAGCTGGGTTGTGGGAGAAATAATCTCTTCTCCAAATCTGTATAAAACACTGTTATCTAGGTCTCAAGGTTACAGTGCGTGTGTCCAAAGTCCCATAAGGTTCTAAGTCAAATTGCTGCCATCAGCTTCTGCCTGCATTCTCTAACCTTTCTCCATATTCATCCCAGCTCTCCCCTATCCCTAATCACCTATGTAATTTCTTCCCTCTAATCCTCCAGCTAAGGAACAAAAGCTCACATGCCTATAGACTCATGCAAATAAACACCTATCTGTGAAGAGTAGGGTATTCTCTTTGTTTCACTAGATTCATAGACCCAATCTCTGGGATACTCTTAGAACATCTCATCTGAGTTTGGGATTGACATAATATCCTTTCCTCAAATGTACTTCTCTCTGGTTACCCCTTGGACATGATTTTATCCGATATACATTTCTGCTTGGCTGAATTCACTAAAAGATTATGGGGCCTGGGGGTTAGGGGTAGTAGTTAAGCTCTGTATACAACATACCATTTGTCACCCTGACCAAAGTAGATAAATAAATACATAAAATGTCCAGGGAAAAAAAATTATCCTAGTAGTGGCCAGAAACTCAGCTTTAAAATCTATTTTCCCAAGCAATTGATTGCAAGTCTATGATGATTTCATGGAATTGGCACAGACATTGCCTAGAGTATGTTTGTTTTTATTCTCAAATGTAAATGGAACTTCCCAGCTACATGACTTCAGATATTACTTAAAATCTTTCTCACTTTTTTCTGGAAGACTATGTGTTCATTTACCAAATAGAGGCTTCATATTCTCTCTCTCCTGTTGATTCATCCTTTTGCCGAACTCCTTAGTTTATGTGGGGAGTTCATCGCTCCCTCTGCTGTGTACGATCTCAGTATTCCAAAGATGTAATCAGCTGAATCCTCTCATCTAGCAGTCATTATTACTGCAAGAGGGGCTGCCTTTCTCCAAACATAAACAGTTTTTACTAATTTTGGATGAATTGTTTACAGTGACTGCATGGTCATTTTCTGGAGTGGCTTGAGTATAATCTTAAGTTCATAGAAAAGAAGGGAACAGTGATTCATTCCCATGGACATTGCTATGCATGTAGGGGCTTCCTTCTTCCTCCACCAACAAAAGCACACCTTTCTTACCTTAATAATAAAAATAATTGACAAAATACGAATTTATTTAAAAAAGAAGATCATGCTCACAACAAATTCAAAAAAAAGTATAGAAGAAAATCAGATGAAAATCACGATAGGAGCTTACTTCTGCAAAAAGGGGGCAAGTGTGTTTCTTTTTTTTAGCAATATTAAGATACCAGAAGCTACATAGCTGTTTTATACTCAGGCACTGTCTTAAGGGCTCTACTTAGATCCTCCCAACCAATCGCCACAACCTTGGGAGGTAGGTACTATAATTCTCTCCAATTTAAGATGAGAAACCCGAGGCTCAGAGAAGTATCTGTCTCACCCTTTCAACATCTATCCACAAAGCCCTCTTTTTAGCCACCTGGGAATTCAGAGGAAAAATTATTCCCCCTAGATGTATTGTACTGAAATCAGTGTCACACTTTAAATTAGACTGTTTGTTTTGTGTTTTACTGTTTTGTGTGTTTTAGATTTGTATGCAGTAAAATACAATGAGGAGGCAAAAACATTCTATAAATGCTGTGTATTTGCTTTTAAACAACATTTGCTATTGAACTGAGGGAAAGATACCTAAGACTAACTTGTCGGGACTTTTACTATCAGTTTTTGAGACAGGTGAGCACCAGTAACAAAACAGTTTTATTTCTCAGGTTCCCAGGAGGTGCCCAGAAGAGATTATAATGAAGTTTTGCTGAATCATTAAAGTCATCTGTGTTATACATAATGTTGTTAAGTATTCATTCCTTCATTCTTTCACTTATTTCTTCATTCCTTTAGTTAACAAGTGCTAATATTAATTTGTAAAGATCAAATTCAGTGGTGGATCATGCCTGTAATCCCAGCACTTTGGGAGGCTGAGGCGGGCAGATCACGAAATCAAGAGATTAAGACCATTCTGGCCAACACGGTGAAACCCCATCTCTATTAAAAAAAAAAAAAAAAAAAAAAAGATAGCTGGGCGTGGTAGCACGTGCCTGTAGTCCCAGCTATTCGGGAGGTTGAGGCAGGAGAATCGCTTCAACCTGGGAGGCGGAGGTTGCAGTGAGCTGCGATCACGCCACTGCATTCCAGCCTAGCGACTGAGTGAGACTCCGTCTCAAAATAATAACAATTATTATTATAAAAGCAACTGTGAGCTATAAATAAAACCAAAGAAAAAACATAGGATATAGTCAGAAGTTGAGAATTTTAAAATCTGGATCTAAAAGTTACCAGCTGAGTGATTTGATGCAAATTATTTAATCCTGTTTGAGCTCCTATTACCTTACATGTGAAACTATGGATAACATTTTACCTCCTCAGCTGGGCATGGTGGCTCATGCCTGTAATCCCAGCACTTTGGGAGACCAAGACAAGGGAGGACTGCTTGAGCTCAGGAATTTGAGACTAGTCTGTGTAACATAGCAAGACTTTGTCTCTACTTAAAAAAAGAAAAAAAAAAAATCAGTTGGGCATCATGGTGGCAGGTGCCTACAGTCCCAGTTACTGGGGAGGCTGAGGCAGGTGGATCACTTGAGCCTGAGAGGCTGAGGCTGACTGAGCCATGATTGTGTCACTACATTGTAGCCTGTGCAACAGAGTAAAACCCTGTTGTTGTTTTTTTTTTTTAAAAAAAAAAAAAAACCTTCCTCAGAGGGGTGCTTTGGAGATCAAATGAGACCACTTGAGGGAAATCTTTCAGATGCTCCAAAAATATAATACAGGTTTATGTTAGTTATATTTTCATTACATAACATTTCTAAAAGAGTTTACAATGTGTTGGTGAGAAACAAAATGACCACATAAATGACCACATACACAGATAAAGAAAACTAACCATCCAGTTAGTACTGAATGAAAAGTTCAGTCATTAGCATTTTCAGAATTTAAAGTAAGGGGAAAATAATTATCAACTGAGAGAAATATAATTTGACTTGAGCTTTGAGATCAATTAAGTAGGAGAACAAGGATGATATATCAAAGAAACAAAGACATGAACAAATCCAATGGGGCATTGATGAAAACACTCCATGAGCTTAAGCAATGCCTGCAAACCCCTTTGACTAGAACCCTATTGAAACAAGGAGTACTGGAGTACTGGAGGGAGCTGGAGTTGATCTGTTGGTTGGAAGAAGTTCATGAGTTGTTATAAACACAGGTTGAGAACTTGGGAAGTTTAAAACAGGTAGCTAAGAAATGCTGAAGGCTGTTGAAGAGCGGGGATGGACCAGAGTTGTAAGGTAGACGAGTGGCAGCTTGTAGAGCAGAGGCTGGAGGTGAAGAGAGCGGAGTGTGAGTGAAGCAGTAGGGAAGCTTATCCCAAGAGCCAAGATTAAGGGCTCTGGGTCTAAAGATATGTCCTAACTTGGAAAATCAGGAATTTGCAAAGTCTCGGTGATTTGATCCAGGTCACGTTCAGTTCGGATCCCAGCACTGGCTCTACAGCTGAGCTAATTCCTGCACCATCCAGTGTGCTGAAAGAGAAGCCAACCAGTCCCCACACCCTGGAATAGGTGCCCTAACAGGACCATGGAGAGGGAGGGCTCCCATGCCCACTCCTCTGCTCCCTGGACAGACTGATCACATTACAGTTGGATGAAGAAAACCAATATTCTACAGACCTAGAAATAAGATTTATTAATAGTTGTTTTCAGGAGAAAAAGTTGTCAGAAAGAATTCAGCCCACATATATATTTTTTGTACCGTGCACACCCCTCCCCAACTCTATTTCCTTCTGCTTTCCTTCTGTCCATATGCTAAAATGACTGACAGTGATTCCTCTTTGTTTTTGTTTTCTTTTCCCCACTTTGAACACATCAGATTTTTTTAAAAGCCAAAGCAGAATAACAAAAGTGGAATACATTTTGAGTTAACTGAACTTCAAGGGAGAATCTTAGCAATGCTCTTCCTACACACCAAAGAAACAGATAAAATGGACCACGCTATTTATAGCTGCCTTCCCATTTCTAATAATCCTCCATTTAATTAGGACTGTAAATAGCACCCGTGAATGCTCTGCAGGAATGCATGAGCAGTCCCAGTCCTTCCTCAGAATATATCCCACACTAGGCGAGAAAAGTCTATCAGGGCAAGTTTCATAGCTCACAAAGATGCTGAGTTATAAAAAAAGCCATAATCTTTTGTGCTATAGAGAAAAGATGACTGAGTTTAAAGAGACAGAAAATTTAATTCTGCCTTCCCTTCACAATTCTAAACAATGTCAGTGACAAAATACTCCATCCAGCAGCAATCCCACTACTGAATTTTTATCCAAAGGAAAAGAAATCAATGCATCAAAGGGACATTTGCACTCCCATGTTTACTGCAGCACTATTCACAACAGCAAAGTTATAGAACCAACCTAAATGTCCATCAATAGATGCAAGGATAAAGAAAATATGTGATATATATATGAATACTATTTGGCCATAAAAAAGGATAAAATCTGTGTTTGCAGCAACATGGATGAAACTACAAGTCATTACATTAAGTGAAATAAGCCAGACGCAGACGACACATTTTACATGTTCTCACTCATATATGATAGCTAAAAAAGTTTATCTCACGAAGAAGTTAGAGAGTAGAATGACAGATACCAGAGGCTGGAATAGGTGTGTGGGTGGGATGAGGGGATAAAGAGGTATTGGTCAGTGGTTACAAACATATAGTTAGATAGAAGGTTTAAGTTCTAATGTTTGATAGCAGAGTAGGGTGACTATAGTTAGCAACGAAGTATATTTCAAAGTAGCTAGAAGAGAGAACTTGAAATGTTACCTACACATAGAAGTGATAAATACTCAAGGTGATAGATATCCCAAAAACCCATCATTACACATTATGCACGCAACAAAATATCACATGGACACCACCGATACGTAAAATATTGTATATCAATCTTTTAAAAAGAAACTCCATCCACAAACAAATCTTGTCAAAATTCTAAACATTTCTACAGACATTGTTGCATTTAAGATTTCATATGTAAGCTTCAAAGTAATAATTTTTCTTGCCGATTATTTAAAAACCATTCTATTCTACATGAAGGATAATTTGGAGAGCTCCTAATTATATTATCAGTACCATCACACATAGATTGGCTACATGCATTCACTGAAGGGGTAAGTTTGTAACGTTTCAGTCTCATTATCACTTTATGTGGGTACAATGTCTCTTTAATGCTGAAATGTTTTATATATATATATATAAACTCACACATACGTACACACACATTTGTTTAAACCATGCATTTAAAATAAAAGGTGATAGCACAGTGATTATAATGACAAAAGAAAGAAGACTTGAGTTATTCAATTTGGTCATTCCTTAGGACCACTTAGAATTTCTAACTTATAATTTTTCATCTGTGTCCACTCACTCAGCAAAGCAGAAAAAAGAATCTGTGTCGTATAATATTTTTGCTCTGTAAATTCAAATTTCAGGTCATATGAGAAATATTTCTACTGAGTTTGAATAGTACCTGTAAAACTGAAATGTGTGCTTCTGCCTTGTAAATTGATTTAAAACTGAAGAGCAATTTTAAAATATGGTGAGAATTACTATATTATTAAATAATTACTACTGAAAATAATTTCGTCATTGAGAGGAAGAAAGTAGAGGGAGAGAGTTAAAACATGATTCACTGACAGCCACATACCCTGGGTATGCCACTGTACATATAGATACTTGATTTAAATTGACTTGAGGGGATTGTATTCCTTGTAAACACACCCATCCTGACTACAAAGTTCAAAACAGTCTTTCCTTTTGCCTTGTCTCAAGCTGTGAAAGCAAGATGAGGTTTCCTGTTCTCTCACTTGGAAGTTACAGGTTTGGTGAGACCTGTGTGGAAGAACTAAAATGTGGCTCAGTAAGGAATTTAATCTTCCCCAAGGAATGGTCTGGCTTTTGCCCTTGGCTTCTAGGAAGAAATCTTTCAGCCCTAAGAATAACGTACCTAGTAGGAACCACATCTTTATTTAGTGTGGCTGCTGCCATTCCAAAATATCTAACAATGTGACTTATGGTGGGGGTTGGGCGTCACACCAACAATGCAGCTTAGGTTGTGGGACTCGGGGCGCATGGTCTTGGGTCTATTCCTGAGGGGCTGGAGACCGAGATTAACTATATATGTGGGCAGTCAATCATATTTACGTGCTAGAGCACCCCTGCCACCTCCAAAAACCCCAGACACCAAAGCTTAGGAGAACCTCTGTGGTCAGCAACATTCTGTGCCTCTTGTCGCACATTGTTGCCTTGAGGAGCTATTTAACCCCATGGGAGAGGGCAGCTGGAAGCTACACACGTGGAGCCCTCTCACACTTTGCCCCATGTGTCCCTTTCCTTGGATGAGTTTAATCTGTGTCCTGTCCTTACAATAAATCACAATGGGTCCAGCAGCTTTCAGTTAGTTCTGTAAGTCCTACCAGCAAATTATCAAATCTGAAGGTGATTTGGGGAAACCCCTGAACTTGCAATTCAAATCAGAAGTGAGGGCAGTTTTGCAGACTTCAAGCTCTCAAACTTTGTACCTTTAGCTCATGCATCCTTCACCTAGAGTTGGTTTAATAACAGTGCAGGCTGTGAATGCACCTGGATTTCTGAAGGTAAAAGACCCCAAGTAAGGAAACACACTTCAGGCAAGATGGACATTAGTTTGCGACATCTGGTCAGTGCAGTACAGTTCTGCTGTGCAAAGAGATGTAAGAGAAGTACTATCCTGATCCTGTATTGATCATGATCTCAAAGTAAACACCATGAATTTACCTGCCACCAGCATCATATTTATTCATTAATTTATTACCCAATACACGTGTATGGAACTCTACTATGTGCCACATTTAGTATCTGAAGACACACAGATAAATAACACAAGATCTCTGCACTTGAGCTTATTGTCCAAAGCGGCAGAAAGTTATGCAAACACACACATATACATAGTCACTGTAAAAGTATGTACAAAGTGTGATAATGTTTACCAGTTTCAAAGTACCTACATTTCTAAAGGGGTAAGTCACAGACTTCACAGAAAGAGTGTTTGATCTGGTTTTGAATAATGAATAGGCAAAAGAGGGGAGAAAGGTAAATTCAAAAAATGATGCAGCAAAACTAAACGAAAAATATTCCAAATTTAGCAGTAACAATATATTCAAAAGACTGAAAAATAGAAGGCTCTGCAAAAGAATCCAAATAGACTATCTTAATTATACTAAAGAACGTTAACAGCTGACAGTAAGCAATTGTTTTATTGCTATCAAGATTATGATAAACAGTGTATTTATCTGTTCTCATGGTGCTAATAAAGACATAACTGAGACTAGGTAATTGATAAAGAAAAACAGATTTAATGGACTCACAGTTCCACAAGGCTTGGGAGGCCTCACCATCATGGTGGAAAGTGAATGAGGAGCAAAGTCATGTCTTACATGGCAGCAGGCAACAGAGCTCATGCAAGGGAACTCCCATTTATAAAACCATCAGATCTCATGAGACTTATTCAATACAATGAGAACAGTATGGGGGAAACTGCCCTCACGATCCTATTACCTCCACCTGGCCCCACCTTGATGTGGGACGCATTATAATTCAAGGCAAGATTTGGGTGGTGATACAGCCAAACCATATAAAAGAGCATTGACTTTTATTATAACAGAAGGAATTTAGGAAAGATATTTCAAAGACCTTCCTTACTGCTAGATTTAAGAAACATTGATAACTACTGAAAATGTTAAAATATTGGTGTCACATTTCTGAGAAAGCTTAGGATAATATGAGAGATGATGCTGAGTTTCCTCTGGATTCTAGGAGTCCACAGAAAAAGAAAAGAAAAAAGCCTCAGATAAATAAATAGGATCAGAAAAGGGAGTCTCTGATATGAGTCAGAATCCGACCCATCTTCCCATTTGTCTTTCCTGGGCTGAGAGAGCTCTCCCATTCCATTGCTTTGTAATACAACTCTTCAAATAAGCAAATCACTTAATATTTAGCCGTTTTTCCTTTTTTTCTTTTGCTTAGAAACTTGAATTTTGACATTTCTGACACAAGTACATGAGCCTCTTCAAATCACCACATGGGAAAGAAAGTGTTATGTTGTTGTGTCTGTTAATTTCTCTGCTATTCTGATTTCTCTCTTCCTATGTGTGAATAAGAAGGTAAGTAACTGAAAGGGAAAGAATATCGGATAGAGCTTTTGACCTTAGCCACTTCCCCCTAAATATATATTTACACACCACTGGCAGAGATTGGTAGAAGGGAGAATGTGTGAATAACATCCTTGGGACCTCTGAGAAAATGCATTTTTAATTTATTTCTGCTTCTATCCTTAGCTAGATCAAATAAGTGGATAATGCCAGAGAGACAGACACCATCCCAACAGCTAGAGAGAGAGGCAATTACACACTCTTTTGCACTTCCCTTGAAATCAGCACAGATAAGAAGAATACCAGTTTTGGCAGCACCTGCTGCTGCTGGTTTCTGGACTTTTTTGTCTTTCTTCTTCCCAGAAAGAAAGCAAAGTAACTTTAAAAAAATAGCATAACTTGGCCAACTGATCAATTTATAATGGACTCTTGCAGCAGACAGGCTATTGTTTCTGAATCATATCTTCCCACTTGGATTATAAATGCTTGATTGATTGAAAATACCTACAAATGCATATGAAACACAGAAGCACCCTCCCCAATTTCTACGTGAAAATAATTGACCTAAGTCTCAGACATATGTATATATACTCAAACACGGAAGCAATCATTTCACGGAGGGGTAGTGATGAAAACTGGGATTAAAAGCCATCATTGACATGGAAAGGAGTCTAAAGTGATGGGAAATTCTGCTTTAGAGAGAAAAAAATTAAGGCACAAACTATGCAAAAGTTGAGTCCCAATAATAAACAAGCACTTTGATTTTTGTTGTTGTTGTTATTGTTAAATATAATATAGAGCCTTTCTTCAGTTATTTTTACGTTTTGTAAAAAAACAAAATCCAGGTCATTTAAATTCAGCCACTTTACCTTTTATCCTTTCTTGAACCCCAATATCTTATTTCATTTTATTTTTCTTTCCCCTGAATCCACCTTCCCTCCTCCATTGCAACCATATTTCAAACAAATTTGCTCATGTCTTGGGTTCTTGTTCTCCTTACCATGCTTCCATCTTCTACTGATTTCTTGGATTCCAAGCCCCAGGAGGGTAGGCAGCAAGCCTAAGAAGTTTTCTGTTTCAGTAGCAAACTCAGAGCCATGCACAATTAGGTACTTAATTGCTTTATGATGACTATGATGGATGGTGTTTGCTGCATATACTAATTCCACTGAGAAATATACTTCCCTTATCAGATGGATTGCATACAAATGTACTCCAAAACAAGACTTCAACAAAATGATTCTAGAAAAGTAGAAGGTCTTCAAATTTTTATTAAAAGGCACATTTCACAGACACACATGAACAACATAAGAAAGAGAATGCAATGGTGGCATGTGTTTTATAATCCATTTTTTTTTTTTTTAAGCAAGAATGTCACATAGATTAGGGGCTTGGGGAGGAGCTCCAGTAAATAAGTTATGCAATTTACTGTGTTTTCTTGGGTATGTTATCTAATAGCATTGAGTCTCAATTACTTCTGCAAATTAAGAATAATAACCCTTTGCCTTGTTGTGGCTTTAAAATGCATCTGCAAAATCTTTAGCAAATATTTCCATTCTTCTTTATTGTGGGCCAAACATAATGACTCACTTCTAAAGAACAGACGTGGCAGAGGTGAGTTCTTCTACCTAGTTTGTTCCCCAAACCCCTCAGTTCACTCACCCTGGGAAAAGCCAGCCACCATGTCTGAGGATACTCAAGCAGCTCTGTGGAGAGGCCCATAGGTAGAAAAACTGAGGCCTCCTGCCAACAGCCAGAGAGTTAAAACTCCGGTAATAATAATGATACAATAACAATATGCATTAATAATGACTATAAAATATATCTGGCAGTATGCTAGATGATTTACATGAAATATCTCATTCAATCATACCTAATAGTACAAAGGTAAATACTACTATTAATCCTTGTTTATAGATGAGAAATCTGCAGCTCAGGATGCTAAATATTTTTGGCAGGCTATGTAGGAAGTGGTGAAACTCTGGTAGTATGAACCCCAAATTTACACTCTTAACCTTTATACTATACCACCACTGTTAGACAATTGCAGATATATGTGTGTGTGTTTGGAGGAAGAAATGTAAGAGATTTCCAAGCAAATATAACACTGTTGGTAGAATAGTCATATTCTGGCCAACTTATTCTACTTTGTGTTTATTTTGTTATACTCCTTTAGGTCTTTCCTAATTCCACTTTACATCAAAATTGCTTTTATGTTTTCCTTTAATATAATGTGAAATGTGTGGCTGTGATTAGAAAAGATTTTAGCAATGGCTGACTCTTTTTGGGTTTGCCATACACTTCATGGTAAGCTCACATTATAATAATACATTTTTATTGTTGTCTTTTATTGTTATTAATAGATATCTTATCACAATAAAAATTGTAACAGAAATTGGACTTGATTTGAAACCACTTAGTATTCTGTACCATACCCTCAGCCTGGCCTTCAAGCTGTAGAGGGATTTGATAAAAGATTACAAAATTGGATAAGCAACTACATCATGGACATGGCAGTCCTCCAAGACAACTTCATTATCATATATAAGTCTTACCAATGACCAACTAACCACAACAGCAGCTGAGAACAGTAGAGTTTCCTTATGTTCCTCTTACGAAAGCAATGCACAAAAGCCACAAGGCAAAGGGTTGACATTCTTTCTAGAGCCCTTGAGGCAACCACTGACAGTGCATGGTCTATAAAGTAGAACAAGTTGGGCTGGATATGGTCTTCCCGGTGCTGGCCGATGAGTGGTTTCTAACTTCCACAAATTGACAGTTTCGTATAAAATTTCACATTTCAAATTTTTTCAAAGAACTGAAAACTGACAAAACTGGGGTTGTGTGACAACTGGCTGAAGCTATAAGGAAGCTGCCCACCTTAGAAGAGCTGCATACTCCCCCATCCCCCCACTTCCCACCTCTCCACCATTCCCTGTCTTGTTGCACCTGTTCTGATACCTTCTTTTACATCACCCACTGCATTCCTGTAGGCATTTCGATTTGGTTTAGGTACTTGAATAATAATTGTTAAATGACAGAATCTCTCTCTCTCCCTTTCCTCACATCTTCTGTTCCTAGGCATTTGAGTTAAAGACACATGGACTGTTAGTGTGGTAAAGTGATGAAACTAATATATATTTTAAAGCATCTGAAAGGATCAATCAAATCTGCAGAAATTTCTCACTGGGGAGAAGATACCTGAAAAACATCTATCTGGAAAAACACAATAAAGCAACTCTCAAAGCCAAAACTCACTCTCGCTCATACAACATGCTGACAAAACTTTAGTCTCCTCTTACTTCGCATTCTGGCCATCTTGAATTATGTGTCCAAAACATGATGTTGGTCCATACTTCTGGAGTACATATTGCTCCTTCTGAAATGGTTTTCTGATCTGAGTAACTTCTATTCATTCTTGAGGTTGAAAAGGCAATACCTCATTAATGTCATCCCTTAACAGAAACCACACTCCAATCAACAGAACAATTCATCTGCCTTCTATGCTACACCTTGTCTTTGTACATACTTATATTATGACATCCATTATATATTATCATTAATGTATATGTCTTCTTTCTAGAAAGGTAATTTATTAAAGATACATTCTCATTTATCATTTTCTCCAATTTCTAGCATAGAGCCTAGTACAAAGGAAATATTCAATGAACTGAATCTCTTCTCTGAAAACTCAAAAGATGAGTAAAGGAAAGTCTGCTATTTTCAGAGTCTACTTGTCCTAAGCTGGTTCTCTCCTCAACCACATCACAAAAGAGCAAGATGCTGTGAACCTCTCCTTTGGACTCAAGTGAACTAATGGGGAGGAATGGCAAGTTACCTGCATTATTTCTGGATTCGATAAAAATGAAAGTGATGAGAATTAAAAATAAATATAAGTTCATTAATATTGTAATTTATAGTTCTGAAGAGCTTTAGCAAATAAACTAAACATCCCAAATATTTCTAGTTTATGTATTCTTTGGGGATATTACTGTGCTAGCTTAGATTTTATTGAGAGACCAGCTGTCCTGTTCATTGTCAGTGTTAAATGGGATTGTCTCAAAGCATTTATATGAAGTATAGAAAGTATGTGTGTGTGTTGTTCATGTGCATGTGATTTGTGTGGGTAATGAAACAAAACACAATCTATAGAACACTATACTAAAAGAGATATGTAATAACTCAGTTATTTGAGAATTTTATTTAATTAAAAACAATAAGCAAGATTTGTGATGATGATATAACCATCCTCAGGACTCAACAATCAATACTCAAAATCTGACTTTGGTAGTAAAATTTCAGGCCTTATGCAAAAAAAAAAAAAAAAAAAAAAAAAAAAAAAAAAAAAAAAAAAAAGATTTCTCATTCATTCTGTAGAGGAAAATCTATAGGGAAATAGTTTGTTGAGTTGCTCCTGGTGGTAACATCTGAATAATAGACTATATATCTGATAAATTAAACTGAAGGGTCATAAGACATTTTCCAAATCTTGGGTAAGGATTAACTACCTCCTATGAGTATCCTTAGTTCTCTAGACTCAATCATTAGAAATTTTCTCCTGCAGACTTGAACATGGTCGTCTATCTACACCCCTCACATACACACACACGTGCACTTACAATAACTTTTTGTTACTAAACTAGCTTCAGAACTAACAGTGCAAACTAACAATGACAATTGCTTCTCCAGAGGTCTGGCCCATGGGAGAAATGATCCTATGGACTCCACTGGATCAAAAGACTTGAAACAAAGTCAAAGACCCCGGCACTCATTGTGGAAGCTCCCTTATCTGAGGTGCAGAATGCTTCCCGGCAGCCAGTGTGTAGCTGACTGCCTTCGTTTCTCTCATCACCCCCAGCTGCCAGTTCCTATTTTAGCCATATGTTAGCAAGGTTCTTATTTTCTTTACCTTGTCTTGCTATACTTTCTAGTGTCCTTTGCATTTAAATGGGATATTTTAAGTGACCCTATCTTTAAGTGAGGATATATCTTGCAATATCAATTCATTTTTATCTTGAGTAAGTAAAATGGAATTTTGTTCATTTTCTTGGATTGTAAAATAGTCCATTTGCTAAACAAAAGCTAGTCCAAGCTAATATATCAGTCTTCTCATAGTCACTAAGCCATGCCACAGCATACCTAAAGTCTCTGACATATATTGCAGGCATCCATTGGATGGCAAATTTCCACACCAGCATAGGGAAGAATGAATAGCATTTTATCAATGGTCCCTGATGAGTTTAAATGAGGATTGTCATAGACTGAATACTTGCTCCAAAAGTCATCTGTTGAAGCCCTAAACCCTAATATGGCTGAATTTGGAGATGGGGTCTGTAAGGAAGTAATTGAGGATAAATGAGGTCACAAAGGTGAAGGCCCTGATCCAAGAGGATTAGTCTTCTTATAAGAAAAGACTCCAGTGAGCTTGCTCAGCTCACTTGCCCTCTCTGCATACATCTGCCTAGGAAAGGTGATATGAGAACACAGCAAGAAGGCAGCTGGCTGCCAGCCAGGAAGAGAGCCCTCATAGAAAGCCAATTGGCTGACACCTTGATCCTGATCTTGTACTTCTGGCCTTCAAAACTGTGTGGAATACATTGGTTAAGCCTCCCAGTCTATGATATTTTATAGCAGCCTCAGCAGATTAATTATCACTAGAATTATCACGAATGGCAATTTATTAAAGACAGGTTCTCATTTATCATATCTCATCCCATATCACAAGGATTCAGGGCCTGACCTGACTGGGTTTGAACAGCCTGACACAGTCAGCATCTTAGGGTCTGTTCTGCACATATTTTCTGGCCCAAGGGGAAACGAGGCCTGTGAGGATAATATTCTTCAAGAGTCCTGGTGAAAGGGGATAGAAGTGAAAAGGGGAAGGAGAAAAGCCTATCTTTTCCTCAGCCAAACCTATGTACCAGGCCAGAGTCCTATGGAGAAGAATCTCTGCCCCAATTCTGTGGACAGCTGTGCTTGGCTTTGGGCAGTTGAGTTTTACTTTGGTCCCTGAAGGTCTTTGAGTTTGGGGAGCATAGAAGGCAGCATTCTGGATGAAGGAACATTCTCATGGCAGGAATTGCTTCAGGGATGTTACAAACCCAGGTGGATTGACAGACAGCAGACATTAACAAAGAGGCTAAAATGAAAACACATGCGAGAGTACCAACTGTGATCCAGCATGGAAAACTCTGAGGCCTCCTAAAACTGACATGGTGAGAGTGGAGAGAAGCTTGGAAGAAAGCTTGAATTGGAGGCCAAGAACTGAAGAGTTTTGGTGGAGGAGTACAAACAGCAAATGATAAGAATTAATGCTTTATACCCATAGCAAGCCAGTAAGGCCTGGGACACTGAAGGGTGTATCGCCTCTGGTGATGTTTAAAGTAGATTCTTCTCTTATTTTCCAGACATTCAAATATGTTCTATTGGCCAGGCACAGTGGCTCATGCCTGTCAGCCCAACACTTTGGGATGCTGAAGTGGGCAGATCACTTGAGCTCAAGACTTCGAGACCGGCCTGGTCAACATGGCAAAACCCTATCTCTACAAAAAATACAAAAATTAGCCAGATGTGGCTGTGGACACCTGTAATCCCAGCTACTTGGGAGGCTGAGGCATGAGAATTGCTTGAACCTGGGAGACGGAGGTTGCAGTGAGCCAAGATCATGTCTCTCTCTCTCTCTCTCTCTCTCTCTCTCTCTCTCTCTCTCTCTCTCTCTCACACACACACACACACACACACACACAGACACGTTGCTCATTCAAAAGCCCATTCGTTTTTTTCTTTGTTGATCCTCTTTTCATACGTTTAGAAATGAAGGGCATTGTGGGAACTACTAAATTTCTAAACTTAAGTCAAAACTTAAGCTCAGAGCCTGCATAGTAATTGTTTAATGCAAGATCAGAAATATCTATCCTGATTAGGATGGGTGCAGTAAATCAGGGGAGGCAGAGCCTGCTCATTCTTTCACTCAGGAGAAAGGAAGATGTTTTCAAATAGTTTTCTCCATTTGTGCAAGTGAACAAGGCAATGAATAGATAGATGTGTTTGTTCTCTCCTAAACCACAAAGACACCCAGCTTTCTGCTTGTGGAAGACAAAAACAAATTTTCAGTAGAGTGGCAACAGGGATTGTTTGGTAGGAGGTTAGTATTAATCCAGTGTATCACCAAGATAGGGCGAGACTTAAGAAAAAAATGCAGTTAGACAAGTAGCTACACGATAATACATCTTAGATCTGTGTGTGTGTGTTGTTATTCTGACTTCAAAATCTCGCCTGATATCTCAAAGTCAGATCATTCTGAAAATAGCCATTTTTTAAAAAATCTAAGAGCCACAATCACATGTTTAAAAATGCATCCCATCAACATAGCAATTATAGTCTCAGGGAATGCTCAGAAGATGTATTACTCTAGGACACAATTACCTTTACCCTGCCTACATGGCCAAATGGCTATTTGGAGCACAATTATTAGCCAATGTTCTTCTGTTACTGTTACTCCTCATTTCCATTTCAAATGGTGCTTAGGACTAAATGGCATTCTTATGCACAATAGAAACCATTTGTTTCCTCTGATGGAATTGGAATATAGAGAACAGCAGTGGAAGACAGCACAACTGATAAAATGGGTTACTCCCCTCACTAGCTGAGTCATGGACTAGGTATTTGAGTCACACATTGCAGTCCTCATAGAAACCAAACTTTGGTCCATTAATAAAAGCCGCGGGAGGAGTCTCCCAGCTCTAGCTCAAACACAATCATTAAGAAAACATAGGGGAAAATATTTGGGCCTTTTAGACTGGTAAGCCCTGGTGGGTAGATTTAGTGAGAACATGTCTCTGAGGTGGTAGTTTGTTGGGTTTCTGTAGAACGGGAAAAATTGAGGTCGAAATCTACACATCTGGAATATGTAGTCCATAATCTTAGAGAGGTAAAGTTCTAAGCACTTTGTTCACTCAGGACATATTGATCATTGAAAACGATGCTTCAATTCATCTGACATTGCTAGGGAATGAAAGAAGTTCCAACTAAGTGATTTCCACTAAGTAACTTTTAGAGATATGGAGGGTAGTTTACAGATAAAACCTGGATGTCGTCTCCACCTGAACTCCAAGCAATATATCCCAAATCAAGGTGCTCATAGCTGAACGGGCTCAAGAATAATCTTGCTTCGTTCAGAGGGGTGGAAACTGTGTGGAATACCTGGATTTTATCTGGCCCTGTATTTGTGGTGAATAAGAATTTTTAACTCATCACTTTTTAATTCTGTTCTTCAGTTCCGATTGAAATAAAGTATGCTCTAGCACCCAAAACAGAGGTACCCCTGTTTTGGAATGGCTCCAGAATAGGATGGATCCTTAGATGGATCTAGTTATGAACCCCTAAGTGCTCTGATTTCAGCCCTAGTTTTGAAGACACTGAAAACCCTGTTCTATTTGTGATTCATCTCTGAGTTGACGCCATCTTATAGTGAGTATTTCATAGGCCACTGGTATGCCCACTGTTCCCACATTCTCAAACATAACTCCAGAAAGTCTGTAGGCTGGATTGACAAAGCAGAGTCCAGCCCAAGCAGTTAAAAAATAGCTAAAACTTTTACAGGGCTTCTGTTTTCTTTTCTGTCTATAGACATATTTAGAAAAAAATAATATGAAAATAATAATTATCAAACAACCAAATGAAAAGCAAATCATGCCAAATGTAGAAAGAGGAATCAGCAGATGTCCCAACGGTCACACACCAAGAGCCAATAATAGTTAAATATTGCTAAGTGAAGAAAATAACATTCAGAGGCAAGGGCTGTGGGAATTAAGTAGACAGATTGTAATTAGCAATTACCTAAACTGGATCATGTCCAGGACATAAGGGCTAACATCACCTCTACCATTCTAAGAGGTATCCTGGGATTCTTAATAAACTAAAGTAATTAGGAGCCCCTTCCCCATTTTGTTTCCCAGTAACATATGGAAGTCCAGTCTGGTCTTGTGTCCAGAGGTCAGTTTTGATCGGTACAGATAATTTATTGTATAAATACAAAATACGTTATCTTTCGTTTCTGTCATATGCTAGATACCAACATTACCAATTTAAAAACTCATGTCAATTTGAACACAAGCAAGCCTAAACTGTATTTAACACAATTATGTCATTCAAGGCTCAAAAAATAACTGTTAAATCATTAGTATAAACAAATTGCCAGAGAACAACTTACTGTAATACTTGGATGCAACAAAGAATGAACTGCAAAGAGTGCAGGTATGAGCAAGGTTTAGGATGGTATTCTGTCAAGCTAATGACATGCAAATCATTATGAGATCCTTAAAGCAGGACCTCTATAAGCAACATTTGATTATGGGTTTAAGCTATTTGAACAAGATAACCCTTTAGTTCTTTAAAGATAATATATAAGTTTTACCAAGGTAAATATATATTTCCTGTCAATTAAATGAAATTACTGTATTTTTACTGCCTGAGTACAATATGAGGAATATCATGATTCATGATGTAATGACATCTAACTTATCAGACATTGCTAGAGAATGAACAAAGGGTTCCAACTAAGTGATTTTTTACAGATCATTGAAGGTGATTTACATTTTTTGTGTGTTGGAGGAGGTAAAAATAAATAAGTTAAAATATTAGGTATGTGTTGAATACTTACCATATGAAGGGCACTGGGTTTGAGGCTGTATTCAAAGTGGATTACATCATTTCATACTGAAAATGATTTAACCCTGGTGATGTATGGCTGGGCATTTATGGTTGTATGACTCTGTAATGCAGTGAAACCCCAGGGCCTCCTAAGTTATAAAGGGTTAGTTGTTCCTGTAATACATGCTTCCCCATGGGGGCAAAAATCACAGCAAGATTTGGCTTTGTCAATAGAAATTCTAGAGTAAACTGCAGAGCTTGGAAAAGAAGAAAATTCAATATCAACTGAGTAGTGGTACTACTCAGTGGTCAAGGAGAGAGGTGAGGAGGGAGTTGGGAGGTAGGTTCCTCAAAGGAAAACTAAAAGCAAGGAAAGATTCTATAGTCCTTGAGTTTCCTCTCTGTTTGGCTTTATGCCAGACGTAGAAAAAGTACAGTAAGGAGAGCTTTCGACTCACATCTTACATGAAATACGGAAATTTGCTCCACAGAGTTAATTACTGGAGTTAAGGTGGCAACAAAATAGCTTTGTTCTGATAAGGGTAAGAGCCTGCTAAAGATTTCTTCCCTGGGTCTTGTTAGAGCACAGGGGTGTCAGGCTCAGAAGCCACACAGCTGGGATATACAGATACACTCCTCTCCAACTGTCTCCTGCCCCCCAGAAAAAGATTAGAATAAACTTGAAGCTGAATTGGGGGAAAATAATCCATGCTAAGCTTTGGTTAAAGTGATTATATTGTGTGCCTGTTCTTGGGTGCCTGTACTTCTTTCATTCTTGCTCTAAATTGAATTATTTTTCTTAACAAACATTAACGATTATAATTTGTATTTAGCAAGTAATTCACGCTGATATTTTTATAAGACTCTAATTATGGAGGAAACATAATTGGCTGGCTCCAAAACTAGCCTCATTCTTTTCCATTAACCTCTCCAAGAACAGTCAATGTGCTTAGCTTTATTCCCTGTACATAGACACATCTCTTTCCCTCAAAGAATCTACCAGATTACCTTTGAGGTATTATTCAGCCTTCCATTTTGTAAAATTCAACCAAATAGGTGTCAACAAAGCTGTCTTTTTCTACCTATTGGTAATTTCCACCACCCTATTGAAATTAGAGCAAATGACTATAACCTAGCAGGCGCCGAACATGGCAAGGGAAAACCTCCCCATTCATATTAATGCCAAATTTTGGCTCAATGGCCCTGAATAACTCCTCTACCAGTGGCAAGACTCCTCACATAAAGCACAGGCCAGTTTTAAAAGAAAAAGCTCATTCTTGGGGACCCTTGGCAATCATTCAAATTATTTTATGTTAGCATTACATATATATATACACAAACATAAAACTAGCTACAATCCATTTATACTTTTGGCCCTTACACAACCAACACCCATTTAGATATTAAATACAAATAAATACAAATGCTGTAAAATTTCAATAATATTAATTTAATGTGACAGCTGATGCTGCTTGGTTTCAATGAAATTACCAGTCCCATAGTAAACATTAATACTCCTGACCTCTCTGGCCCAGGTTCTCCTGAGGTCATGATGCTCATACCTAATTAAGCTTGCTGTGATTTTAGTCTCTACCCGCCCGCCCCCGCACCCCTCTCCCCCTGCCAGTTTTCTCCATTTGAAATCGTGAGAAAGCTTTGTTTTTAAAATCGGACTCTGGCATCATTTTATTTTTTGCTTGACACAAACGCATTTCTTATGTTCTCAACCTGGCTCTGCTCTTTTCTCAATAGTCCTTACCAAATAAAGTATGACAGGATTGTTTCCCATAAACACAACTCAATACAGGTGTTAATTCTATAAAAGTACCTGGTTATTAGGTGGTCAACAAGATCATTTAGAATATGCTTGCATTATAATTTTTTGAGATTGTCATTGAGATGAAATATACACATTCACCACCACT
Organism: Rhinopithecus roxellana; assembly: GCF_007565055.1. NCBI lineage: Eukaryota > Metazoa > Chordata > Mammalia > Primates > Cercopithecidae > Rhinopithecus > Rhinopithecus roxellana. The sequence goes on along the minus strand of NC_044553.1, from coordinate 137,759,033 downwards.
CACAGAAAACTCTCAGACCTCCAAGAATATATTCCAAGAATGCACCATTTGTCTTTGTGAGCACAGGCAGCTTAACCATCCAGAAACCACAGGTCCAGATAAAGTGTGTGGGAAAATGAGGCTTGTCTAGAATGGTGGTCATGACTACCTTTTATTATATTTAGCACTTAGCTAACATTATCATCTTGGCCTTTTCACAAATAGATTCTCAACATTGTTGAAACCCTACCTTGGGTATTAGATGAAGCACATTCTACTAAAGATACCTGGCAAATTGAGATAATGCCAATTATTATTGCAGACCTTCATTGTCAGTTATTTGAGGGATAGTGTCTGAGACCCAAACCACTTTCTCTCAATGCCCTTTTATTCCCAACTCTCTTAAAGGTCAGCATGCCTATAAAGTATACTCACCCCAAAACCACTATGCAAAGAAAAATAGTTAGAATCTAGGAATATCTTGTTTTTTTATTTTTTTTCTTTTTGAGATTCTGGGCATGCTCTATTATAAAACATACCAATACACTTATACGTGTAACTTTGCATATTATTAAAAACCGTAACTCTGAGGTCGTATTACACTAAGCAGCATTGCCTGGCTCACCTGACCATACTTCTCTTCCTTCTCTAAGATGGACCCTGTTAACACTTATTTCACAAAGACAGAGACCCCGTAAGTAGCTGGGTCTCTTCTGGCTGCTGCTTGGACTCATCTGGGCAGCAATTTTGGCTCCCTACCAAGAGAAGTCAATAAGACCCCGCTATTTACAAGATAGGTGGCTGCTGGGTCCCAGTCAGAATCATTTGAGGCCATTTTCTTTCTCTGGTAGAGGAGAGAGATCCACTTACAGTAGAAATGTATTCAGATTGCAGAACTGAATTCATTTACCAAGCCCTGCAACTGGCCATAGTGCACCCTGTGGTTAGAAGAAGAGAAATGGGAAAAAAGGTTTATCGTGCTTTCTCCTTTTTTTTTTTTTTTTTAACATTATTTGTGGGAAGCTCATCCCTGATAGAATAGGAATTTATTTAACGAGACCACATTTTGACAGCCTGCATTGTAACGGAAAAAAATCCTACCATTAACTAGTCAAATAGTAAAGTTAATCCCTGTCAATTTCATGGTCACATCCTCAAAGCTTAGACTAGAATTTTTAGGACGTTAAATATCTTCATTACTTCCATAGCATATTGATTATTCCCATAAGCCCCTTAAAACTGATACCCATGAAAGATCTTGCTCTTTACAGAAATAATAGGTGTCCCTCCTGAAATAAGCTGCCAGACCTTAGGGCACAAGTGAAGGGTGAGAACCCACTGGAATAGGCTTGAGTTAAGTATATTAGCTTCGACACACGGCACTTGGGTCACTTTTACGGTCCCTAAAATTCTCTAGTTCTCCGTTTCCTATTCACGAAATGGGAATAATATACTAGATCCTCACTCTAATATTATTCTCTATGGATAAGAATTTAGCATTAAAGAAAGTCTTTCATCTACTTTCAAAGAATTAATATTCATGTAAAAACTAAAAGGGTTTTACAATGAGTTGGCTTTTTCAGAGAGACTCTGCTGAAGTCCCTGATTACTCCACAAGAGTTTACAGTAAGTTGAGCTTATTGGGGTAGGTTGTATGTTTTCCTTATGTTGTGTTCAGGGCCTCATGTATTGTGCATTACCATAGATCTTATTCAGTCTCCAAAGTTTTTTCCATGTTTCATAAAGAATTAAAATGGAAGGAGAATAGATGAACTCAGAACAGATTTTGATTGTCTGTCAAAATAATTAGTAGAAAACATTAAACCCATCAAGAAATGTCTTTGTATTCATTATTTTTTATTTGTAAAGTCCTAGAAATATAGGATGGGAGTCTATCTGAAAACTAAGCAAGGTACGTTTTAAAGTGACTTAAACTAACGAACTACAGCTTTTCTAAATTTGAACTTCTAAGCTGATGGAATTATAATGTTAAAGAAAATCCAAATTTGTGTGATATTTACATGGAAATCAGTAGGACTTCAAAGTACCTTTATCATTGGTAATCGGACAGGAACTAATAGGGATGTAGGTGTAAAGCTGGCAGAGAGATAGCAATTTGGACATTCGATCTGATGCCAACATTTTTGTCGATACACTGGCGGATCTGTATACCAGGCAGTATCATTTTATATGATACAACAGACTGGTAGTTCTTATGGTGCCAAATGCCATTGAGATCAATGGTCTAAGTATCCTTTTCATTTCAATAATAAAGGCAATGCTGCTTGACATGACAGGCTGGAAGCAGTAGAGCGACCACAAGGGAAGACATTATTCATCCTTTTAAGTGACAAATGACATTCACATGCATCCTACTCGAAAAATGGGGCCTATAATTTGCAGTATTATAGCATTGGATCTGGTTATTAGAATAGTAGAATGAGAATAAGGACACCTGCGTTTTATGTCCAACTCTGATTTGGTATTTTACCCCAAGCAAGAAATTTAAACTGGTATTCTGAAATGGGGGTATATATTCCACCTGCTTAGTAGAGGAGAATCCTGTGTAAAATCTGAAATTTACATGATACTTACATATGTCTCAGACAAATTTAACTTGAAAGTTCAATTTACAATGACTCAGACTACTTTTGGAAAATAAGTAAACACCATGAATTGTCATTAAACCCTTTCTGAAAGATTGACAAGAAAGAAACCAATTTATGCAGATGAATGTTATAGGGGATAACAAATGGGATAAAATCATTAAATGAAGTATTATCTGGGTTGTGAGTAATTACTATGAACAAAAGTTACATCAGTATTTGGTCTTTCAAAGCTCCCTAATCTGGAGATTTTTTTCTTTTCTTTTCTTAAAAGCAGATTCCAATTGGAATGAGGATGTTCTTCACTAAATCTAATTATGCAAGTTTCTCATTCTCCAATGAATGGCCCTGCCAACTGCTACCTTTTGATGAAACCATGAGGAAATGCAACTAGATCAATCAATAACTCATGTAAACAGTTCATAAGAGTGGACTGATTGTGGATACAAAGGCACCTACTCGCAAAATAACAGCAATATGTATAACTAAGAAGGAATTCTATCATATTTGAATCAAATTACACAGCCTACAAAACTAAACGAAAAAAATAAAATAAAGCAAAACATAGACCCTTTTTCTCAGCTCCAGGTATGAGGAAACATCAGTATACCTACAAAAGTGGCAGATTTGTGCAATTGCCCACAGATATATTTACATAGCTCTGTCTTTTACTTCTTGCTACATTTCTTCACCATTATTGCATGATATAGTCAGCATCACAGTATGGCTTTGCTGTCTATTCCAAGAGAAGGCAGACTCATATGTTCTCTTGCTCTTTCTTTCTGACATCTCTTCTTTCCCTTGAATAGCATTATGGGTTGTATTCAACAGCTGGAGAAAGACAATTTGACAACATCCATCTCTTGCAGAGCCCAGGCCAACCTGCTTCTCTCTCTCTTCTCTCCCCAACGAGCAGTAGTAATAAAAGCTCAACAACTCTAAAAGCAATTGATTCAGAAGCGGTGTGGAGCAATTACCAGCCGGATGGCAGCAAAGACTTCCAGTAAAATAAAGAGAAGACCAATACAGTTTCTGCAGTGGGATCAGCCTCTGTTGCACAAGCAGCGTCTGGTTCATAAAGAGGCACCACACAGTGCACAGTGTGATGGAGGAGAGAAGAAGCTAGGACAGCACAGGGCCAGGGCGCTGAGATGGAACACATTAAGTTCTCTGGTGGGGTATCTTTAAGTAGCTCACAATCTGGCCAGGTGCAGTGGCTCATGTCTGTAATCCCAACACTTTGGGAGGTCGAGGCAGGCGGATCACTTGAGGTCAGGAGTTCGAGACCAGCCTGGCCAACATGGTGAAACCCTGGCTCTACTAAAACTACAAAAACATTAGCCAGGCCTGGTGGAGCATGCTTGTAATCCCAGGCGTGGAGGTGCATGCCTGTAGTCCTAGCTATTTGGGAGTCTGAGGGAGGAGAATGGCTTCAACCCAGGAGGCGGAGGTTGCAATGAGCCAAGATTTTGCCACTGCACTCCAGCCTGGGCAACAGAGAGACTCCATCTTAAAAAATAAATAAAATAAAGTAAAATAAAAAGCTCACAATCTTGTCCTTGTAGAATTAAGTTATTGCTACTGTCCAGGTGTTGAAATGGCTTCCAGAAATGCTCCTGCCCCCATCAGTGCTGTCTTACCTAGGGGTCCTCTCTGGTCACCGAAGACCAGAATTTGTACCTTGATAGAGGTTTGCCAGAAGTTACAACATATTTTAAAAATTCACTTAAATTTACCAACGTAAACTCTAAAACTATCCATAATTTTTTAGAAAGTTTGATCAACAAGGCCAGAGGAAAGACTGAATTACCTTTCTATCCTATCTGTAGAAAGGAATATTACAGAATTTTCACATGAAAAGGCATTCATAGCGAACATTATTAATTTTATAGAAAAAAAGTGTTATAGAAGCATGTCAAGCAGTTAGTTGCAAAAAGCATGTTAATTCATGCATTTCAGTGATATTTACCACCTTCTTAAAATGTATTTTTTCATTATCTTTTTTCATTCTAAATAAAGTCATTTTTATATTTTGAATTCTTTTGACTCAAGAAGTTACACACACACATACACACACATGAACACATACACAAATTGTACAAGCTTTAGGTGCCACAAAGCAGGGGACTGTGTTCTTTTTTGCCCCATCCTCAGGGATGCAAGCTGCCCTGGAAGTCCCTAGCATGTACACTTTTTCCAAGTACATGCAATAGCCCTCTGACTACAAAAGAGGCTTAGAGTAACAATTTATCCAACTATTGTTTTCATACAAAGCTTTAAAACTATAAGCAAACATCATTTTATTGAACTTTTCTTTATTGCACTTTGTAGACATTATGCTTTTTACAAATTGAAAGTTTGTAGCAACCTTAAGTCAGGCAAATCTATCCACACTACTTTTTTCAACAGCATGGGCTCACTTCACATCTCTGTGTCACGTCTTGGTAATTCTCACAATATTTCAAATGTTTTCATTATTATTATATCTGTTATGGTGATCTGTGATCAGTCATCTTTGAGGTTACTATAACTGTTTTGGGGTGCCACACACCATGCCCACATAAGATGGCAAACTGGATTGATAGATGTGTGTTTTCTGACTGCTCCACTGACCAGTCACCCCCTAATCTTTTTCCCTTTCCTTGGGTCTCCCTATTCCCTGGGACACAACAATATTGCATACAGGTCAATAATAACCCTACAATGGCCTGTAAGTATTCAGGGAAAGGAAGAGTCTCATGTCTCTCACTTTAAACCAAAAGCTAGAAATGAGTAAGCTTAGTGAGGAAGACACATCAAAAGCCAGGATAGACTAAAAGCCAAGCCAAGCCAAGCACTGAGCCAAGTTGTGAATGCAAAGGAAAAGTTCTTAAAGAAAAGTAAAAGTCCTACTCTAGCGAACACTCAAATGATAAGAAAGCACAACAGCCTGATTGCTGACATGAGAAAGTTTCAGTGGTCTGGACAGAAGATACAACCAGCCTCAATCTTTCCTTAAGCCAAAGCCTAACCCAGAACAAGGCCCTAGCTCTCTTCAAGTGTATGAAGGCTGAGAAGAGTGAGGAAGCTGTAGAAAAAAAAAGTAGGAAGCTAGCAGAAGTTAGTTCATGAGGTTTAAGGAAAGAAGTCACCTCTCTACATAAAAGTGTAAGGTGAAGTAGCACATGCTGATGGAGAAGCTGCAGCAAGCTATTCAGAAGTTCTAGCTAAGACCATTGATAAAGATGGCTGCACTGGATTTTCAATGCAGACAAAACAGTCTTCTACTGGAAGAAGGTGTAATTTTGGGCTGACTCTCTTGTTTTGGGCTACTGTAGCTGGTGATTAAGTTGAAGTCAATGCTTATTTGCCATTCCCAAAATACTAGGGCTCCCTTAGAGAGTCTTGCTTGTCGCCACTGGAGGCAACGTCTCAGCTACTGCAGCTCGCCCCGTCCCGCCATTCCTGTCCTCACCCCCAATAGGAACAAGCTCTCACCGGAAGTTTTTCTAGAGACGGTTTCACTTTGTCGCCAAGACTTCATCCTGACCTTTTACGGCTCAATGGGATTACAGGCTGACAACCGCGCCCGGCTACTAAGGATTGTGATAAACTACTGCTCTATCAAAGGAACATAAAGCTGAGAAAATCTGTTTACCTCAGTTTATTAAGCTACGTAGAGATCAAAAAAAAAAAAAAAAAAAAAAAAAAGAGAGAGAGAGAGAGACAGAGAGAGGTTTACTGATCATTGACAATGTACCTAGTTACCCAAGAGCTCTGAAAGAGATATACAGGAATATAATGATTGCTTTCATGTCTGATAACACAGCATCCACTCTGCAGTTCTTGGATCAAGGAATTATTTTGACTTTCATGTCTTATTATTCAAGAAATCAAGAAATATTTTCATAAGGCTATAGGTGCCATAGACACTGATTCCTGTAATGGATCTGGACAAAGTACATTGAAATATTCTTCTAGAAAGGATTCACCATTCTAGATCCATGAAGAACATCAGTGATGCACAGGAGGTCAAAATATCAACATTACTAAGACTTTGAAAGAAGTCGATTCCAACCCTCATGGATGAGTTTCAAGGCTTCAGTGGGGGAAGGAATTGCAGATGTGGTGGAAAGAACAAGGTAACTAGAAGTAGAGCCTGAAGATATGATGTAATTGCTGCAATCTCATGAGAAAACTTGAATGGATGAGGAGTTTCTGCTTATGGACGAGGAAAGGTGGTTTCTTAAAATGGAATCTACTTTTGGTAAACGTTGTAAACACTGTTGAAATGACAACAAAGGATCTAGAATATTTCATAAACTTAGTTGATAAGGGAGCAGCCATGTTTGAGAGGATGGACTCCAATTTTCAAAGAAATTTACTTTGGAGAAAATGCTATCAAACAGCATTACATGCTACAGAGAAAACTTTCATGAAAGGAAGAGTCAGTTGATGCAGCAAACTTTATGATTGTCTTATTTTATGACATTTCCACAGCCACCCCAACCCCCAGCAACTGCCACCCTGTCAGTAGCTATCAACATCAGACAAGACCCTCCATCAGCCAAAAGGTTATGACTCTGAAAGCTCTGATAATTTTTAGCATTATTTTAGCAATAAATATTTATCATTAAGGTTTGTACATTACTTTTAGATATAATGCTATTGCACATTTAATAGACTGCCGTAGAGTGTCAACATAACTTGTATATGCACTGGGAAATGAAAAAATTTGTGTGACTCACTTTATGGCAATAATCACATTATTGTGGTGGTATGAAGCAGAACCCACAATGTCTCCAAAGTCTGCCTAATATGAATACTGACATGAAAGGCAGCATTTTCAAGTGTGTTAAGTTTGCTAATTACATGAATGTTGATGGGTTTTCATATATAATGAGTTCTATGAAGCAATAAGTTTGAGAACTACTAGGTTTTTGCAGGGGGCAGGAGGGAGGAGGTGGTCTTTAACCTCCTTTGCTCATGCTAAGGTATTTTGCTACAGCAGCCTGAATGGATTAATACAGGGACAGACAGAAAGATGACCTCAATCTATCACAGTCAAGCAAAGAAGGCAATAAGTCGAACAGAATGTGGGATAGAATTCTTTGAAAAGCAATATAATAAAATAATCATTGCATTTACAGAGAGAGCTAAGGGAGAGTCAAGCCAAGCCCAGCCAACTAGCCTTGTTTATATCTTAAGGTCCAACTCAATGCCAACCCTGCAGAGGGTTAAGTTTACTAATTGTGTGGATGTTGATGGGTTTTCAAATATAATGAGTTCTATGAACTAATGTATTTGAGAACTATTAGGTTTTTGCAGGGGGCAGGAGGGAAGAAGTGGTCTTTAACTGCCTTTGTTATGCAAAGGTGCAACATTGGGTTGGACCAAAAGACAAGGCTAGTTGACTAGGTGCAGGGGCTAGTGCCTATAATCCCAGAACTTTAGGAGGCCAAGCCAGGAGGATTGCTTGAGCCCAGGAGTTTGAGACCAGCCTGGGCAACATAATGAGATCTCATCTTTACACAAAAATGTATTTTTTTAATTATACAGGTGTGATGGTGCATGCCTGCAGTCCCAGCTACTTGGGAGGCTGAGGCAGGAGGATCACTTGAGCCCAGGAGGTTGAGGATGCATTGGGCTGTGATTGCACCACTACACACTAGCCTGGGTGACAGAGTGAGACCCTGTCCTCCAAAAAATAAATAGAACAAACAGGCAAACAAAAAGCAGGGCTAGTTGAGTTAGTCAAGGGCAGTGGGGGAAAAAGGAATCTCAGGGGCAGACTATGTGAACAGAGGCATGGAATTTTATGTTTTTATTTATATCCATATGCCATGTTTCTACCATAATGACTAAAATATAATAGATACTCAAAATGCTTATGAGCTGAAATCATTTCATTTTTCTATCGACCTATTCTTTAAGCATTTTCTTTACTCAGCTTTCCCTTACATAACAGTGGAATTACACTTGTCTGTGCTTACCTCTCAGAGAATAATATACATAAAATCCCACTCTGAGAATGAATATGCTAAAGAATGGAAGAGTCTGGACATGTTTATAGGTATTGACATTAACAATAGATACTGCACAAGGGCCTCCTGATGATGTTCTGTGAAGGCCAAGAATTTTCCTCTCCTCCTTGGCACTGCAGATTAAAATGGTGTCTGTGGTAGATAATGTGATAATGGTCCCCATCCACTCACACCCTGTTGCCGAAGAGGGGCCTGTGTTCTCTTTCTGGGGCAATTTGTATTTCTCTTTCCAGTCTCCATTGAGGTTGGCTGAAAAGTAAGGACACAAACAGCCAGTGACAGCAGCAGAAAACAGAGGTGATAGATTTCTAGGGTTATTTTAGTAGGGCAATTTGGCTGAAAACCTGCTGTAGAGATAAACTCAGAAATGATGGTTTGCAAACAAAGCAAGCTAGCAAGGTGAAAATACATAACAGAATCCAAGTGTGTGATATCTCTAGCAACAATGAAACAACACTAGCTGAAATGAAGACAAACATAATTTAGGACTATACCAAGTCTCTGAACTTGCTATTCCCTTTCCCCGGAATGCCTCTTTCATCTCCTTTTCTGACAAACTCCTACACATCCTTCACCACCCAGCTGAGAACTCACCATCTCTGAGAAACCATTTTGAAATCTAGCAGGCAAAGTAAATGGTTCTGCTCTCTATGCTTCCTTGATAAAGTGTATATATTGCTATTATACTAGAGTAAACTTATTTTGTTACTATATCCACGACTTGCATTCTGAGGTCTCGAGGGCAAACACTGAATCATCCTTCTCTGTATTCCCGGCATCTCATACATTGCCTGCTACTCACATACACACTCTGAGCAAATGCTATTTGTTATTAGGGTTACTTTGCAGGATGAAACACAAAGTATTGTATATAAAGTAGCCAGTTGGGTACCTGACATTGTGCCTGTTCAATAAATCCAACCATACTATAGTCTTGCCCTTCCCCAAATGCTGTCTCATCCATGTTATCTCTTTTTCCTTGCTATTTTTTGAGCACATCTTGCTTTTGACTGGAATGACCTCTCTTCTCTTTTCCACCCATTCAGATCTCAGCAATGCTCAAGGCCCAGCTCAGACCTCACCTCTTGGTGAAGGCTTCCCTGGCTACTCCAGACTTACTGAAGATTTACTTCACTGAACACATGAAACAATGAGATGAGAATCACCTATTAGAACTGCCAATAGGACCTGAATGTTTCACTCTTGACACCCCAGTATTTGTTAGCACATAGTGTACACTTAATTTGATGATGTCATAGCTATTCCACATGCATGGGAATCAAGCAGATCACCCAAACTACATCAAATGAACTCCCTGAAGGAGAAAGAAGGGCTGGACATACCACTGTGTTGCTCATAAAAATTAACAGTTTAAAAGTACCTCTTACTACTAAGACTGGGAGGCTAGGAATATATTTTACTTTCTCAGTTACCAATAAAGTATAAATGGGGTGCTGTAAACCTGTTCTCTACAATGCCTCAAGCCTAGCCTAACTTCTAGAATTCTCCTAAGAGGCAATCTCATGTTGGGGGCTGAGTATCAAGGGACCCTGTGTGACTGCCACAGGAGAGACGCTGCTTCTGGCTTTCTTCACTTTCTCGTTAGGATGACTGCTGTTTGACCCAAGTAGTACACTAATAAGCATTGGCTACTGGCTATTTCCTCAGATGGCTTTTAACCTGACTCTATAGTCTGGACCAAAATAAGCAAGTAAGTGTGGAGATTATACTTATCTTCAGTCTCACCTTGAACTGTGGGAGGAAATGCCTAGCTATTCCCACAAGAAGGAAACAGGTCTGAGTATTTGAAGTATGTCATGCTCAATAAAGAACTAAAAGCACCACGAAATGTTTGGCAGAAAATTAATAGAGTAGACAGTGTGTTTCAGCAACCGTAGTTTCCATTTTACAAGCCTTCCTTGTGAATTCTAGTACCTTCCCCCCACCCCGTGTCCTGCCTTTTCCCTATCAAGTTTGTGTTCACCACATGCAGACCTTCAGGAATCCTCCAGTGTCCTTTGGCTAACTGACCAGCCATCTCTGTTGTTTATTTGGAGTTTCCTTCTTGAATTATTCTCCCAACTTCCAACCTTTTGGATCAAACCTCTTTCCCGACCACCCTTTTCCCAACAAAATTGGTATTTTACATTAAAATATAGATAATGCGCATTACAACTGACCTTTCCTGGGTTTCACTTCCCCAAAGCCTTGCTTTCAGCTATGATACAGATGACCCCATCATCATAAATTAACCCTGCAGCAGAATTCCCAGTGTAACATGTTTACATCTCAGTGGAGACATTCCTTGCCCAACAAGTATCTCCTGTTATTGTGTTGTGCTTGTAAACACGAAGATAAAGAGAACACGAGGAGACTTAGAACATTTTTCACAGCTCAATCTAGGTGGCTAACCAATGAATAAGATGGGGACTCAGTGAGGTGAGTCTTAAAGATACATCCAAATGTTCTGCCACTGCCCTGTGGCTTTAGTGACCAGCTATGTTCTAAACCCAAGTGTAAGATCCAGAGGTGTCAGCACCACCTTCCTCCTTCTGTGCAGATACCATCTGTGCCACCTGTATGTGCTAATTCTCAAATGCCAGTGCAATAGGCACACTAGGATCCCACTTACCAAATGCGTATGTGCATGTAGTTATCTCACAATAGAGGTGGGAGTTAGGTGGGATTGGGTGGGATGAGATGGGGTGCACTAAGGAAATAACTATAAGTAAACAGTGGTTTTAGTGTCTTTGAAATCAGACCTGGGTATAATTGTTGACTGAACGTCCTAGCAGCTGTGAGCCTTTGGGCAAATTAAATTATTCAACCTTCCTGAACCTCAATTCTTTATTTTCTTTCTTTTTGTCACTTCCCTTTCCTTTCTTCCCCTTCCCCTTCCCTCCCTCTCTGGTCCATTTCTTGTAAGAGGAGCTCTCAATACTGATCAGCTCACGTAGGTCAAGTAAAAATGTTAGCCCTTCATATTACAACCAGACTCAATTTTCATGACCATTGTTGAGGCTCAGAAAATGATACCCTAAAATGTGGTCCTTTGGCATACTGATTGCTTTGAACAAAGGTTGAAAGGCCTCAGAACCAAGGTCTTTCTCTTTCTCCTGCACAGCTTTCCCCACCCCCCACATTCCTTTCCTAAGTGTAGGGAGGGGCTCTCTCTGAAGTTCCCTCACCAGAAGAAAGTTTATCCAGAAGGAATGCAATGGTCTTCAACCACTCCCTGAAATCTACCCTAACCCGAGAAGATTAACTCTGATGCAGGAGAGATAACAATAAGTCTCTATGTCCAGGGCACCTACACCACACCCAGACAGACTTTTCACCTTTTCTTCCCATTATTCTTCTAAGGGCCGTTAACTGAGAGACTTTATCTGTATAATAAAACAACCTTTGTTTGAAGAGCGGTTCTGTCCCTCACTTTCCTATAGCTTGTCATCACCTGCCCCATAGTGCAGAGGAACTTTGTCCCAGGGCATCATCTGTTCTTCCAGGCCACTCATCTCCTCTAAACATGATTTACTCTTTCTCTAAAATCGGCAATGTCCCCCATTTCCCTCTCCCCTATGAAAAGGGTATTTAACCTTCAACTATCTGGCCTTTCTTTGAGTCTTGCATTTTGTGTGGATCCTGTGCACATTTGCATGTTAATAAATTTGTATGCCTTTTCTCCTGCTAATCTATTTCCAGTTTATTTCAGCGAACTTAAAAGTCCCTTCATCCCTACACACTCTATTAGCTGCTATTGTTAACTTCGTTTACAGAAATAAAATAAAGCTCAGAGTGTTTAAGTTAAACTACTCAAATTCACACAGATAGTGAGGAACCTATACTCTTTCAAAAATGCTGGGCCACTTCCCACTGTAACATGCAGTAGTCATACCAGAACACCATATGTAGCTACAACGAGGAAGACATTAAACATCTGTCAGGTAGCTCTGTCATTGCCTGGAACATAGCAAGTACCCAATAGATGTTACTTCCTTATTCTTCTCCTGTCTCATAGTTAATGTGTTTTGCTATTTTGATTCACTGAATAAACAAATTGAAAACAACAATGTGCATTTGTAAATACATGCACTGAAGCACTCTTATCAACAAATTGAAGAATACTGCCAGTTCGGCTTTGCCATTTCTAATGAACCACGGGAAGGAAGACTCCATATACACGTGTCTACAAGGCTCTCTGTCCAAGTAACTGGGAACATCTGGGCTACTGACGAAAAGTAGTGGAAACCTGGTGTGCCACCTGGATGTCGCAGGAAACCAGACAGTCCATGTTTCTTGGTACTGTAGCTCCTTCTGAAATCAAATGCCAACAATGATCTGGTGCATTTTTTATGAGCTGTGCACTCAGCCATGCCCAGAAACACTAGAAACTTCCCCAGGGATATATTAGCAGAACAACTTACCCCCCTCCCTGTGCTTCCCAGGGTGTACTATTCCCCTCCCCTCTGCACATTTCAGTTTCACTGAGAACAGCTTCTGTTCAAAAGCCAGTCCCTGGGGCTTGAGCTAAACACTGGAGTCCACGCCTGTCAGAACGCAGACAGACAGCTCAGCAGCTCAAGCTGCACCCTAGGTTCCTCACACTCTTGACAAAGAAAACATAATCCTGGTGTGTTGAGAAATAACCATTCAGATTTTCTTAAAAGAGAGATGGAAAGAGGAATAAGAAATTCAGAGAAATGACAACAGAGTAATCATAGCCAATGTTTCATTAAAGCTATATTTTCCACCGAATCTATTAACATAAAATACTGCTGCTTTTTCTGGTCCTAGTGGGAGACAAAATTATTTCAGAGACTATTAGATTTGTTGTTTTTACTATTTCCATGTTTTGTTTTGTAAACAAGCCCCTGACTCTCATGCTCCTTCTCCCTCCTTCCAAGATGTTTCCAGTTGTGAGTAGAAAGTTATGGGCCAGGAAAAGAGAGAAAGTGAGAGGGAAAGAAAGGAAGGGATAGCAGTAGATGAGTTAATATTTATCAGGCACATAAGAAATGCCATTCACTATTCTGAACCTTTAAAGGAAACTTCTCTTAACAATCCTGGGAGATAACAGTGATTGAACCCATTTCATAGCTATGGAAAGCAAGACTCAGAATGCAAGCGGCTTCTTCAAGGCCGCCCAGTTGGTAAGTGCCTTAGCTGGGACTCGAATTCATGTCTGACTAATTCTGATGCCCAGGCAAAGTATTTGGGTTTGAATTAAACCCCACTTTGGGAACTTTTGTTTATGTCTCCCTCATCCCAATTATTTGTGCTCATTTCATACCATGCATAATTTTAAGTGCTTTATAAATATTAACTCATTTAATCCTCAGAACAGCCCTATAAAGTAGATACAATGATTACTCCTCGTTTTAGTGTTGAGCAAACTGTGGACAAAGAAGTTGAGCAACTTAACCAAGTCACGTAGCCAGCAGATGCCTTTGCTTGGGTCCCCCTGTCCAGGTGATTCAATCTCATACACTCCTGTACTTTCCGAGTCTTGCCAGCATCTTCCTTCCTTGGCTGGCCTTTCTGACTTTCCTGAGCTTTAGTCACACTCACAGTGCAGGGGACCTCTGGACTACTCTGAATGCTCAGGTGGTGATCAAACTCATTTCAATGTGCTTGAAAAATATTTGTCAAGTGTCACTTTTGCATTCAGTGTTGAAGACACATCTCTGAAAAAATAAATACAGCACCTGCATATGCAGAGCTTATAGTTTAATGGAAGATGCAAACAAGAAGGCAGCGAGAAGGTGCTGTAATAGGTCCTACAGAGCTCAGAGGAAAGGGAACAGGAACAAAAGATGGACCCTTCCCAGGGAATGAAATGGAACTCCTGGAAGAACAGTTTTCTTTAGTGGATTTCTTAGGAATAAGGGTATCTTCCAACTGAACTTTAAAACACAACATTGAGGCCGGGCATGGCACTTTGGGAGGCCGAGGCAGGCAGATCACGAGGTCAAGAGATCGAGACCTTCCCCGCCAACCTGGTGAAACCTCGTCTCTACTAAAAAACACAAAAATTAGCTGGGCGTGGTAGGGTCCACCTGTAGTCCCAGCTACTCAAGAGGCTGAGGCAGAAGAATCACTTGAACCTGGGAGGAGGAGGTTGCAGTGAGCTGAAACTGCGCCACTGCACTCCAGCCTGGCGACAAAGTAAGACTCTGTCTCAAAAAACAAAAACAAAAACAAAAAAAAACAAAAACAAAAAATCCCACAACATTGAGAAGCAACCTGTAGGAAGTCAGGATGTCACAGAGCAACTAAGTGGGGCTCTTGAACTTTCCTAAACCAACCTCTTTGCAAGAAGATCCATCTCAGACAATCAACTGCAGAGCTCATCAGTAAACAGATGTGGCCCAACAGGAATTTGAGGATTTGCTGGGCCACTAAATAGGTCATAATATTGGACATACCACTTTTGTTAGTCATAATTCTGCATTTTTTAAGGCAACAGTAAATGCTGGCCCCAGGGACCCAGTGACTAATACTGGGTCTAATGGTGAATGTGGCTGTGGATGGGAAGCACATCAATACCAAGGCTAGGCTGCCCCTGCTCACACATTTTGGTGTTTGCAGAGCAGAAGATGTTGACCCAGGATTGCTCATTTCAGCACCCTAAACTCAAGCATGCTTGTGTAGAGCAGGAGAGTTGAAAGATGGAATATGTGTGTTTTGGTGAAAGGAAGGAACAAGCTCAGGGAAGGAATATTTGTGGAATATTTTTCATTTCCTTACATGTATGCTATCTCATAATGCCCATACCAACTTCATGCAGTAGGTGCTGTTAACCCCTTTTCTATAGACAGGCAAACAGTACCTGGGGAACTAGAAACTGCCAAAGATCTAACAGTTGGTAGACTTTATTAGACCCTAAATCAGTTCCCTTTCTATTACATCAAAGCTGACTCTCTTTGGAATCTCCCAGAGGGAGTCTTAGTTTTAGGTTAAGAGGTTTTGTCCTCTGTTTTTTGAAATAAAACCTATCCTTGGTTGGAGAGCAGGCAGTGGAAACAATGCACTAGCTCACAGATAAATGACCCACGATTAGCAAAAATTAAAGAGGGAAAGCACTGAATTCAGAGAGCACTCCTCATCACTCCCCTGACAAAAGTCACTTCACACATGCTAGTTATTCTGTGTGCTGATCACAGTGGAGTTCAATCTCCAATGAACCTAACCTGCCACTATCACCTAATCCTCCACAGGACATGGTTAGGTGATTAAAGTCAGCATAGGAGAGTACTGAGTCAAAACTCTCTTTGAAAGTCTCCAAAATGGTCCATTCCATGCAGGGCAATGTCTGTGCCCAGGAAGCATGACACTGGTATTTTGCCTTCAGTAGCCATCTCTTTGTTTCTTTGCTTGGGCACCAGATGAAGTTATTTGTGTTTAGGGATCCTGTTTTTTTGTTTTTGTTTTCTTGGGTTTTTGTTGTTGTTGTTGTTTTTAAATCTTCAAATGTACTATATCTTTAAGGATAGACTTATTTTCTATTCAAGATGCTGATGCCCTGAGAGGCCTCAGGAACACAGAAATTTGCAGCTTGGTAGATTTAAGGCTCCCATTCACTGTGACTCCCAGGCATAAGCTCATGGAAGGAAAGGGTGGTTAGAAATGCCACACCACCCAGTAATGGGATTGCTGGGTATATACCCAAAGGATTATAAATCATTCTACTATAAAGACACATGCACATGTATATTTATTGCAGCACTGTTCACAATAGCAAAGACTTGAAATCAACCCAAATGCCCACCAATGATAGACTGGATAAAAAAAAAATGTGGCACATATACACCATGGAATACTATGCAGCCATAATAAAGAATGAGTTCATGTCCTGTGCAGGGACACTGACGAAGCTAGAAACCATCATTCTCAGCACACTAACACAGGAACAGAAAACCAAACACTGCATGTTCTCATTTATAAGTGGGAGTTGAACAATGAGAACACATGGACATAGGGAGGGGAACATCACACACTGCGACCTGTCAGGGGGATGGAGGGCTGGGGTAGGGATAGCATTAGGAGAAATACCTAATGTAGATGATGGGTTGATGAGTGCAGCAAACCACCATGGCGTACGTATACCTATGTAACAAACCTGCATGTTCTGCACATGTATCCCAGAACTTAAAGTATAATAATAAAAATAATTAACAGTTAAAAAAAAGAAATAACACACTACTTCAATTATTCTTGGCTTCTCCCACTGACACTTCCTCTCCCAGCCTCTTCTCACCCCTCCTCCTCTGCATTGTTAAAGTTGCCTAAGTCAAAGGACAACTGCATCAAGTCCACTGTGTTTGCATGGATAGGGGAGCCCTGGTCATGCAAATTCAAAACAATAGGCCATCAAAGTCTCTTTCCAATTAGTTCTGGAAGGTAGTGTGTTGAATATATCTCTTTTTAAAAACAGGTGCTTCTGTGCATAGGGAATTTAGAAGCCTCCCAATGAATCAATGAATCCATGCTATAAATGCTCTCTAGCTCCTCAACCTTCTTACTGGTTCTCTCCTCACTGTTTTCTACTCTATGAACCCTATCCCCTCTGAGCACCAGGATGCAGTAAAACTGGCCTCTGCTGTGCTTGCTCCTTCCCAAATTCCTTGGAGAGAAGAGACCTGGAATGAGGAAACATGAGCTTAAGATCTTCTCTTTTGGCTTAAGAGGCAACTCATTTAATCAACAAAGGAATAGATAATGCCAATATAATTTGAAGCAAGATTTGGCTTGCTAATTAATTGAATTTAGATTCTTCAATATTTATTCAGTTTTCAGCATATCTTGTGTGTGTGGAGTTAGCAGCTTGGTTTCTATTTGAAGGTAAATTTCTAGGGGACATGCACAATGTATTCTCTTCATTTTGTTTAGTGTTAAAAGAAGATAGATGGAGTAATACAGTACAATTCATGGCCATGTCTTCGGAAAAAGATTATTGCACAGTTTTCCACTGCAGGATACAATTATAAGTACTGATGTTTTATAAGAGCACCCAATCTTCAGAAATAAAAGGTTATTTAATCTCTCATGGCTCCAGATTGAGTGTATTTTATAGCCATGCACAGGGCCTGGTCTATAGGAGGGTCTCAACTGATGAATGAACACATGGGAATCAGATCATTAAGAGGGAAGTTGGTAAGTCAAGGAACTATCTGATCAATATTTGATTTCTGGCAATAATCAGAGCTTTTCCTAGTTGTTTTACACCTCTGTATTATTTAGGCTTGACTGCAGTGAATGGCCATTCCGTTGAATGACCTTATTCCTCTATCTGTCTGAGTCTGCTCCTTTCCCCGCAGCAGGAGCAAATGAGCTCCAGTTTTTAAGAGTGCATAATAAACACACAGCCTGTCAGGCTTCAGCTGGGGTTATAGATGGAAAATGACTTGATGAACAGTCCTTGCTTGAGTGATAAACATGTATATCAGGAAGTAAATCTAGTGGAAAAGAAAATCTATCCACCACTTGTGCTAGCAGTTGGAAGACTCATATTGACAGTAAGGATTCATTTTCTTAATTCTGAGTAACTCTGAGTCTTTTTCTAAAAACCCATCTTCTTTTCTCTATTACTGCCCAAAAGGGTGGTGTTACCTATTTATTAAAAATAGCCATACTACTTTACACGTACAAGTCACTTGTTCATCTTTGAAACCCAAACATCTTACATTTGCTTAATGCAGATACCCTAAGGAAATGTTATTTGGCATTAATTACAACACCAAAACACAGAGGTTGGTTTCTTTAACTGTGTTTACTCAGCAATCTGAAATGAAACTTAGGATTTTAGGAAGTAATAACATCATTTATTTTATTTCTACTATGTATCTGGCACGTTATTTTATGTAAGCACAACAACTGTATGAGGAAAGTATTTTCTCCACTTCAGAATAAAGGAATCTATGGCTCAAAATTGCATAACTTGCAAAGAGTTATTACATCTATATATTAGTCCATTTTCATGGTGCTGATAAAGACATACCCAAGACTGGGCAATTTACAAAAGAAAGAGGTTTAATTGGATTTACAGTTCCACATGGCTTGGGAGGCCTCACAATCATGGCAGAATGCAAGGAGGAACAAGTCACACCTTACGTGGAATGGCAGCAGGCAAAGAGAGCCCGTGCAGAGAAACTCCCCCTTATAATAACCATCAGACCTCATGAGACTTACTCACTATCAGGAGAACACCCTGGGAAAGACCTGCCCCCATGATTCAATTACCTCCCACCAGGTCCCTCCCACAACACTTGGGAATTCAAGATGAGATTTGGGTGGGGACACAGCCAAACCATATCAATCTAGTAAGTGCCAGAGTAGGAACTTCAACTCAAGTTTGTAACTACAAAGCTTATGTCTTCACCAATGAATATTACACAGTATCTCCAGGACATAGAAAGGTAGTTTAGTAGTATGGAGAAAGAGGCTATATATTACATTTTTCATCAGGCTCCATTTCCTAGTGAAGAAAAAAAAAGAAAAAAGAAAAACCAAGCTCTGTAAATACAATCTTTATGGTAGGCAGAATAATACACCTCCCCCCATTAAAGATAAAACATATTCTAATTCTTGAAGCATGTGAATAGGGTACCTTCTATAGCAGAGGGGAATTAAATTTGCTAATCAGTTGATCTTAAAATAGGGAGCCTGCCTATCATCTAGGTGCACCCAATGTAATCACAGGATCGTTAAAGGTGAAAGGGGAGGCAGAAGAGTGAGAATAAGAGAGACAGCCCCTAGAGGAAGACAGCCTAACGTTCATGTTTAAAAACAACATCTGCATTTATAAGAAAAGGGCCCACAAGCCAAGGAAAGCAGGTGGCCTTTAGAAGCTGGAAAAAGCAAGGAAGTAGATTGTTCCCGAGAGGCCCCAGGAAGGGATTTGCTCTAATTCTGACACCTTGATTTTATCCAGAGATACCTGTAATGGACTTTTAACCTTCAGAACTCTCATAAATTTGTGTTGCTTTAAGCCATGAAATGTGTGGTAATTTATTATAGCAGCCATAGATAGCTAACACAGAAATCAATGGGGTTGAAAACAAGTGGAGAACAGACACATAAGTGAGAAAAAAAAATGACTAAAAAATCCAGTCAAATAAGCGACAGTTCCTCCAGCTACATGCTATCTTGGTTGTCTCTACTACAGCTCACTGGTAAGACTTCCTTGTCGAAGAGACTATGAACATCTCTAGACCTCAATTGTGGGTTATCTGAGCTTTCCCCCTCTCCCAAGGATAACAGTGTTTCCAAGGCTTTGGCATGCATTAAAGCACTTGGAGGGCTTGTTTAAAACACAGATTGCTAGGACTCAGCCCCAGAATTTCTGATTCAATAGCTCTGGAATGAGAATCAACAATATGGATTTGTAACAAGTTGCCAGATGATGCTGATGGCCAGAGACTACACTTTGAGAACCACTCATCTAAGCAATGATTTTTGGGAGAGTGATCTAGGCTCTTCACTCCTTAATACTGTTGATTTCAATTCATAGAACTATCGAAACCCACTGCTATATTTAGAACCAGTGTCTTAGGAGAGCTATTTTTCCAAAAATGTCATAGATTCTAGAATTCCAGAATCTGAAAAGGCGCACGACCTCTTCTTGGTTCTACCTATTGATGTCTAATCTCATCCAACAGAAACATCCATCTAGCAAGTCACATGGCCATCATGCTGCTTTTCTATTCTCTCTACCACTGACCATTATTAAGAAGAGATGCTTTAAAGAAGGAAACAGAATCATCATACTTCTCAGGGCCCACTGCACACTTGTTTAGATGTTATCGTGGCATTTTTCCCCTAATGCTCCAGTGTATGGAAACATAATACTCTCAATGAATTTATAAACTTTTCAAAGGTAGGGAGCCTGTGCTCTGCCTACTTTGTATACCTAGTATTGTGCTATTCTGTAGTGCTTGTTCAATGACTCAGACCCCCTGAGGCACTGTTACTGTTTAGTTACTGACAGAATTGAAAGCTCAGCTGTGTCCCTTAATTCGTCACCCCAGCCAGCCCCATGGGGGTGCTGTGACATTTAAGAAGTATTTTTATTTTTATTTATTTATTTTTTGCCTAACTTTTGTATTTGTTTTCACTGTTGGGGATGAGATTGATAATGTTTCAACACTTGCATTCACAAAGCCAATCCGTAGATGTTAGGAAACAAAGAAACTGGATGTTAACACCATTAGCTCAAGGTTGCAAAAATGGCAGCTCACACATTGTTTGGTTTGGACCCTTTAAGGGCATTAATTAGATGCCAGAATCAGAATTTAACATACACACCAGACTGTTGGCTTCTCTTGAAAAGCTGAGAACTCTAAACTCACATCTCTGCACAATTATAATCCAGTGGCAGCTGACTGGCCACTGTGTACTTTGATTGGGGCCTGCACTGTCCAATTTGCCACCTGGCCTGCTTCACTCAGGCATATTACCTGTCTGGTCCCTGTAGAAATTTGAGGTTGCAGCCTCTGTTTTCAATGTGTTTATTCACCTCTGCATCAGTTCCAAATTTTTCAAGGTCTGAGCTGGCCTGTGCCAATCTTGTCATGCCAAACACAGCCGACTCTCCAGTTCACTCTGTGGCCATAACCAACCCAAGCCCAATCACCCTGATATCCAAGGAGCACACATGGTCCACTGGCATTTCCACAAGGGAAACCACAGTCCCTAGAACCTGCTAACACATCCATCTCTCTGTCAGGGGACTCTAAGCATAAACAACTGACCTGGAACTTGCAAGACACTGGGAAGCCTCGCTGACCATCTCCACCCTTGGCTTTGTTTCCGATCTCAATGATAGAAGACACTGTGTGCAATTGGTCTTCTGATCAATTTAACAGGATGCTGGCCTATATCATGAAAGGTGCTAACCCTCCCCTCTGTTGCAACAGATAAGTAACATTACAGATGAAGGAAGAGGAATGATTTCTTCCTGACCTGAGTTGGCAATCAGTTGATGCCTTGGAAGATGACAACTGGCTTGTGTTTGTGATAGATATCCCAGTGCTTGCATGTATGACTGATAACTGCCTGAGTCACTGTGCTGAGCAATTTGCCTTCATAAGAGTCTACAGAAGTCAGTATCACAGGCTAATTATAAGTTAGAGGAGAAAAATATGTCCTTTCAACTGAATATCTGTGTCTTTAATTTTACAGAGTCCTTTTCTCCTTGGGACTATGGGGAGGGAAGAGACCTCTCTTGTCACTTGTCATTCCGAGGACCACTAGCTATATCATACTTTGCTTTTTTTTTTTTCTTGCCACACCAAAAAAGTCACTCACTTTTTTTCAGAGAAGCCTGCTGCATAGTTTAGTTGGCTATCCCTGCTCTCCTACGGCCCTCTCCTAGCTCTGACTTCTTTTAAAAGCATAAATCTCTAACATTGAAGATTGTTTGTTCTGAAGGCATCTTTGTCAAAAGAGCATTCAGGGTTCTATCACTTGTTTATTTTTCATTAAAGAGAATTACATTTGATTCACCTCTAATATTTAAATAGATAAGGCACCCCAGGAAAGGAAGTGAGAAAGCTTGCAAAGAGGACTGTGGGGTCTTTCTTCACAAGGATGCTTGTTGGGTAAGGCTCTGCAGGGAGATGGGAGAAAATGCTATTACAACTATCAGATGAAACAGCATACCAGACAAGGAACTTTGCAGTTAGTTCCTCTTGTCTTTAAAACAGATACGGCCCAACATGTGGGTCAGAAGTAATTTAAGTCTAGACAAGGATGCTCACATAGGCTAAGAAAGAATGTTCTTTTAAGAACACATTAAGACTCTTATTATGGGTCTTACAGGACAGTCTGAACCTTTTGGTTGATATATATTATTACAAATGCTGGAATTTTAGGCATGCTCATTCTTATCACTTGGTATTGAAAGCTCATTCTTATCACTTGGTATTGAAAAAGAAAAACAAAGCCAAAGAGCAGCCTGTGACATCTGGAACATAATCTGGAACCCTTGTTATTCTGGCTAGATCTTGTTATTCTTCTATTGCACACGAGCAATGTCACAGAATACCAGTCTCAGAAGAAGTCACTCTGAGACCATGATAAACTGAGTCAAAACAAAGCTACATCTGCATTTCATCAATGCACAGAAAAACAAAGTCACTGCTTCACCCACAAAATAGCAAACAGTCCCCTCTCTTGGCTAGTGATGGCTACTTCTTTACCGTTTACAACTTTATCCTCACTCCAGTGTTCCATACAGAGAAGATTTAATCAAGATACACATTTTTAGAATTGTCTCTGCTTTCTGACATTCTCTGATCTAAAGCGAACTAGGCTTTCTTGGACCCTTCCTCAAATTACCCAACCAAAGTCAAATTCCTGCAATAGGTTTTCTCCAACACCCTCTAGCTGAGACATGATGGTTCCTCATGATGTGTGTCCTCATCGAAACAGAGTAACAAATGCAACTCCATCAGCTACAGGTGGGTTTCTGATAGTCTTTGGCTAGAGGCATTAGGAGTAATAATCATTTTCCAGACATAGATGTCAATTTCACAATTAAAGTTCCAAGGTTTTCCTGTGTCTCTCAAGACACGCCTTGTCAGGTACATGAGTGTCTGGGAGACCTTGCCCTGCCTCTTTCCTACCTCATCAGGTCTATAGCTCATCTTTATATCTTGTGGTGGGTTACATAATGTCTCCCCAAATGATATGGAATGTATGAATGTGTCATTATTTGAAAAAAGGGTCTTTGCAAGATGGAATTAGTAAAGGCTGTCTAGATGAGATCATCCTGGATTATCTAGGTGGGCTCTGAATCCAATGGCAAATTTTTTTTTTTCTTTTTGAGACGAGTTTCTCTCTTGTCGCCCAGGCTGGAATGCAATGGCGCAATCTCGGCTCACTGCAACCTCCGCCTCCTGGGTTTCAGGTGATTCTCCTGCCTCAGCCTCCTGAATAGTTGGGATTATAGGCATGCACCACCACACCCGGCTAATTTTTGTATTTTTAGTAGAGATGGGGTTCACTGCATTGGCCAGGCTGCTCTCGAACGCAGGTGGTCTGCCCGCCTCGGCCTCCCAAAGTGCTGGGATTACAGGTTTGAGCCACCGTGCCCGACCTGGCAAGTGTCTTTAGAAGAAGAGAAGATACAGGCAGAAAAGGAGAAACACAGAGAAGGTAATGTGAAGACAGCCAGAGATCAGAATGATTCGTCCACCAGCACCAGAAGTTGGGAGAGAGGCATGGAAGGGATTCATTTTCAGAACCTCCAGAAGGAACCAGCCTTGCTGACACCTTGGTTTTGGACTTCTGACCTCCAGAACTGTGACAAAAGAAAACAAAAAATCTTTGATTCCCCTAAGTTTGTGGTCCTTTTCACGTTGGAAAACTCAGACATCCTCCAGCTATACAGAGTCACTTGCTCATCCACACTAACCTCTTAGCTAGAAATGTTTTTTTTCTCCTATTATCTACCCAGTGGTCTTTAAAACTCAGTTCAAAAGTCCTCTCTCCTGAAAAGCCTTCTTGACCTCCCTCAGTCTCATTTACCTGTCCTCTCTTGTGTTTCCATAACAACCTGTGCTTTCCTTGATCCAGGCTATTTTACTTTTGTATTGTAATCCTGATTTACCTGTTTGTCAACCTACCTAGGCTGTGACACTTTTAGAATAGGGACCATGATTGGTCCACAGCTGCAGTTACAGTTAAATGGAGGGAGTAAGCTCCAGTGTTCTACCACACAGCAGGGTGACTATGGATAACAATACTGTATTGTTGTATTTCAAAATAGCTAGAAGAGAAGATTTTGAATGCTCTCACCAGAAGAAAATGGTAAATATATGAGGTGATGAATATGCTAAACATTCTGGTTTTTTACATAATGTATACATGTATCAAACATCTCACTGTGCCCCATAAATATGTACAATTATTATGTGTTAATTAAAAACAAAAGTTAAGAAAATATTTATATGCACAATACCCAGCACATAATAAATGCAAGCTGAATAAATGAATGACTAAACAAGTTCTTTTGTTCAGAGAGTTGTTTCAAGTCTCTCATCCTTCAAAGCAATCTTTCTAAGGCATCTTTTACCCATCCAACGGAATACAGACTATACTAGGTGAGCATAAAATATTGCCAGAAGCCTGAATAGATTACTTCTATTCATTAGAATTGTAATTGCTTAATATGAGCTTTGGGAATTTTTTTGCTCTCCTTCTCACTCCCCTCTACTCACCCACATGACCCATTTCTAGGTGTTTTTCCTGTTTCAATGGAACTTTAGGAGAAGAAAAGTCACCAGAAAAACAGCAAGACACTGAGAGGTAAAGAGGAATACCTGGATCTCAGGTAGGCACCAGACAGGAACATGAGGAACCAAGGAACAGGCAAGAGAAAGGGCAGAAGAGTCTTTGTTCATGCAGAGCCACAGAGAAAAAAAAAAACAGAATGTGCATTATCTCCTGTAAGTGGCTTTAAAATAGAAAGTTATTTATTTATTTGTTTGTTTATTTACTTTTGCCAGAAGACACACAATTATAATGAGGAATTTGAGGCAACTAATAGACTCAGCATTATGTTATCCATCTTTTCTCTAGTCTTTACGGGTAGCAATACAAGAGAAGGAGGGGAGGGGAGCTATGTCACAATGCTTTTAAGTGATACTCAAATACCAAGGCTCAACCAGTATGAATTACACATGAATCTGAGAGAAAAATAAATAGGGCCTAGATTATACTTTTTATAACATCTATTTATATAGACATTGCCCTATCCTGGAAGGATTTGAGGCAGCTTATAAAACAGCACAGGAAGTCTGTTCGATACCTTCTTGCTTTGACCAAGAGAGGTTCTGAGAGTCAACAGAGAGGCAGAATAGCAGTGATTAAGGACATGAATTCTGGAGCGAGGCTGCTGGGTTTAAAACCTGTCTTGAGCTGGGCGTCTGTTGTCCCAGCACTTTGGGAGGCCCAGGTGGGTGGATGACTTGAGGTCAGGAGTTCAAGGCCAACTTGGCCAACATGGTGAAACCCGGTCTCTGCTACAAATACAAAAACTTAGCCAGGCGTGGTGGTGCGTGCCTGTAATTGCACCATTACTGGGAGGTGGAGGTTGCAGCGAGCCAAGATCGTGCCGCTGCACTCCAGTCTGGGTGACAGAGCAAGACTCCATCTCAAAACAAACAAACAAATAAAACCTGTCTCAATCACTTTCTAGCTGGATGATCTTAGGTAAGTTATTTAATCTCTCAGTGTCTCAGATTCATCAACTGTAAAATAGGGATAAGTTCACAGGGTCACTTGATAGACAAAATGACTAATTGCATATTAAATGCTTTAAAAATGCTTGACTTAGAAACAATGAATGGAAAGCATATAAGTATTGACAGATGAATCAGACATCGTAAATAATGTGGTTTCGTCCTAACACTGTCCTTCAGGAATTCCCCTCATTTTACAGATGGAGGGATTGACTATCAGACCAAATAACCTATCCAGAGTAACAGTGTTAAAAATGGCTGTGATTGGCAAAATAAACTATCATCATAGTGAACAGGCAACCTAGAGAATGGGAGAAAAATGTTGCAAATTATCCATTTGACAAAGGTCTAATATCCAGAATCTACAAGGAACTTAAATAAATTTACAAGAAAAAAACAACCCCATTAAAAAGTGGGCAAAGCACATGAACAGACACTTTCAAAAGAAAATGTTTATGTGGCTGACAAACATTTTTTTCAAAAATGGAAAAAAAGCTTAACATCACTGATCATTAAAGAAATGAAAATCAAAACCACAATGAGACTCCATCTCATGACAGTCAGAATGGAGATTATTAAAAAGTCAATAAACAACAGATGCCAGTGAGGCTGTGGAGAAGCAGGAATGCTTTTACACGATTGGTGGGAATGGAATTTAGTTCAACCATTGTGGAAAACAGCATGGTGATTCCTCAAAGATCTAGAACCAGGAATCTATTAGACCCAGCAATCCCATTACTGGATATATACCCAAAGGAACATAAATCATTCTATTATAAAGATACATGCATGCATATGTTTATCGCAGTACCATTCACAATAGCAAAGACATGGAATCAACCCAAATGCCCATCAATGATAGACTGAACAAAGAAAATGTGGTATATATACACCATGGAACATTATGCAGCCATTAAAAGCAACAAGATCATGTCTTTTCAGAGACATGGAGGGAGCTGGAAGCCATTATCCTCAGCAAACTAATGCAGGAATAGAAAAGCAAACCCTGCAAGTTCTCACTCATAAGTGGGAGCTGAACAATGAGAACACATGGACACAGGGAGGGGAACAACACTCACTGTGGCCTGTTGAGCGGGGTAGATGGAGGGAGAGCATCAGGATAAATAGGTAATGCACGAGGGGCTTAATACTTGGGTGATGGGTTGATAGGTACAGCAAACCACCATGGCACACGTTTACCTATGTAACAAACCTGCACATCCTGCACATGTATCTTGGAATTTAAAATAAATTTTAAAAAAGTAATAATTTTTAAAAAAGAAATATTTCAAAAAACGACTGTGACCGGATGTAAATCCAAGTTCCACTGGCTTCAAAATCAAGGTTTTTTCATGATTCTGCTCTGACTCCATGATTTTCACTCATCCTCCCCTAGAGCTAAAATCACCAAGGTTTTGCAAGGTGCAATGACATTGTCATGGATCACACATACTTATGATTTTCCATGCTCTGTGTACCCCTCTTTCTTCATTTTATTCCTCCTTCCTTTCTATATAGAGTCCAACATATGTCTTGATTCTAGGAGAAACCGTAAATGGGTCCTATATTTCCTTGTTTTTGTTCTCTAAAGTTCAACTCTTTAGGCAACCCCCTCTGGGGAAAGACATCACAAAAGTAAAATGCACCATCCTCTCATCAAACACATTTCAGCAAAGCTGGTCGAGCTTCTGCTCAGTTTGGAGAGTACGAGGGTCACCATATGCAGCAGATGTCTGTGTTCGAGGTATCTTATTCCACCTAAATCCCACTGGGCTATTGATAGCACTCCAACATGCAACTGAATACAGAACGCTCATCCTAAATGCACACATATACGTTCTGTAGTCTTGTTATAGGGCCAACCCCAACTCAACACAGTAGACCTGCCTTAGAAGGCTCCGTGGTGTCCTGGATAGACCAGAAGCTCCTAGTCAGACAACCTGGGGTGTGTTAAATCCTTGTCATCATCACTTAGTAACTGTTCAATTTTACCTCCATGAGCTTCAGTTTCCTCAAGTGATACTGATGGATGCCTTTCACCACATGATTGCTCTGAGGGTTAAAGATGATAAAGTAAATAGAATGCCTGGGATATAGCATGTGCCCAATGTGTGACAGGTATTAATGTAATTTATTACAGAAAGGTATAATGCCAGCTACTGGAAATCCAAAATAAATGTTCCTATACCAATTGGAGGGAGGAGAGAAAAAAAATAAACAAAACTTAAAAATAGGAAAAGAAAAGCTTCCTCCCATCCTCAAAGCAGAAAGCACAAACCTTTTACTCTGGAGGTTTCAATAATGAATTTCTATTTTAATTGATGCTGCAGCCGATCCATGCTTTGCACTCACAACACACTCATTCTCCCGGTGATGCTACACGGGAAGAAGCTTTTAAATCAGTCAGTGAGCGTAATGAACTCCAATTTTTCTTTGACAGGGGCAAAATTACAAACATGCTTTCACTTCCAGACAATTAATTAATTTGTTTACACAATTTCTTTGCTTTGTTTTATTTCATAATTCTTTCCACTTGCCTAATCTCAAGGGTTTATTATTAACTTCTTCAGGTGTTCCTCCAGGTTACAGCAGAATATAATGTAAGGGGCACTCTTAGCTTTTATGAATTTCAGGTCAGGAACGAAGGAATAAAAGAGACTTCAAAAATAGTTCTAGAAGACACTTTTGACAGTTTCCACAGGTATATATTAAATTCTTTCTTTAAATGTAAGATGGCCTGTCGTGGTACACTTCTCCTACCAATGTTTAGAAAGGGACCAGTGCTTTTTACCAGGATGTCGGACCGCAGGAAAATTCACGGCGTGATGCATGTACAGCAACTTGAATGTACCTTATAAAATCCCAGGTTTTTCATCTTCTGGTGTTCCAGGACATTTCCTGATTCATCGTCATACAAATTGTGTTTTTGCACAGATGATCATTGCCACGTTTCTATTATATACTCATATCTCCAGGTTTTCAATTGCTAACAAGTCACTCTTGGCAGGCAGGGTCTTTTCATAATTTCCTTTTCTGGTGTGTTTTTGTCTTTTTTGGTTTTTAAACCTTGCCATGTTTTTGATTGGTTTGGGGCTCTCCCATAAGTCTGTTTTTAAACTCGGAATAGAATTCACAGAGGTTCCCCCAGGAGAGTTTTGTTTTAAAGGGCTAACACAAACAGCTATGCAAATTTCTGATCTTTGCATCACTCCAATCATTCAAATAGAATTTAGAGAGGCTATGTTTGAACGTTCGCTTATTTGTTCTATAGATATAGTGCCTCCTCTAGGCCACACGCTGTGCTGGATGCTTTAGATATAAAACCTCTTTTAATGTATTAAGTTGATGGGATTATCAGTCTTAGAACTCTTGTGCCCTCGGTCCCCTTACAATGAAGGAACAACACGTAGTTCTTTATACAAAAACATCATATTTTGTATCATATCATGTCCCAGGCGTGGCCATAAATTGGGCAGCTAACCCAAGTATACCAATAGACATTGATGCTGATGGCTAGTAAGTGGAATAAACTAGTGGTCTTCTCTAAGATTCAAAGTTTTCATCTGTAGTTTGACACAACCATACTAGAATAATCTCTAAGCTCTTTTCCAGCTCCAACAGACCACATTCCGAGATTCTTTCTAATTTTTTCCATGAAAGATGGAAAAGAATGGGAAGAAGAATCCAAGAGTCTCCAATCCCAGACTTTTGCCTTGGAGAAAAAAGTGTATTCAAAGTTAAGGAGTACATTTGCAAATTAAGTGCATTAGATCTTAATTGCTACAAGTTGTTATCAATTACTATTAATTACTATAGAGCATTAAGTAAAGCTGAGGGTTTTTACTGGAGTTGTTTCCTTAGCTCTGGCTACTGAGAATGGATTCTGATTATCTATCCATTCTTTTGCCTCTTTTTTACATGTGCAGTCCTTATTATTCATAGAATGGCCACATTATTTCACTACCAATAATTGTGATGATTATTGTCAAATGCAACAAAGTGATTTGTGGGGCAAGGAGGTTTATGCAATTTTGAACCTTATCCCAGACAACCAATATGCCAAAATTTTTTGGATAGAACATGGATTTACTGGGAGCATTTTTATTGTTTTTCAGACACCAAAAAGCTCTTACATGGATGTGGAATCACCTGTCAAATTAAAGAGGTGGGAACACAGCAGATGATGT
Source organism: Rhinopithecus roxellana (assembly GCF_007565055.1). Lineage (NCBI taxonomy): Eukaryota > Metazoa > Chordata > Mammalia > Primates > Cercopithecidae > Rhinopithecus > Rhinopithecus roxellana. Next base: position 137,728,995 of record NC_044553.1, on the reverse strand, counting down.
GTTTTAGGAGATAACAGCATAATTTTCACTACCAAAAAGAGATCTGGGCTGTGTCAAAGTAAGCTCTTAAAACTCCAAATCACACCTCTTGTACATAACTGTCAGTAGTCAAAAAGCTGTTTTCTTTGAAGTAATTTTTGGCACTGAGGTAGAAGATGACACTTTGCACTGAATGAAACAAAAATATCAAGCTAAGAACTTCGCCTTCATACTGTTAAAAGGAGAGAGCAGAGTCCACTGTTCAAGAGCCCAGGCAGCGTTGGCCTGCTCGCTTGAACATGAGTTCTACCACTAACTAGCCATGCATCATGAGAAAGCTCTCTTACAGTCTCTCTCAGTTTTCTCATCTGTAAAATGGGTATAAAAACAGTATTATTTCATAAGAGTTTTGAAAAACTAATGAGTAAATACATGTTAAATATGTTAAATACATGGCATAAATGCTTGATAGGTATAAGAAATTATTAAAATCTAGTTTTTTTGTGATGTGGACAAATATTGGACTTACTCAATTGAAATACCCTATACTTCAGTAGAGTTTAGTTATAAATTTTCAAGTTTTCTCTTTATATCACATCCTTTGGGAACAGAATTTAGGCTCCTAATGGGAAAGATTTTGAGAGTTGCTAGGAAATCTTCTCCTGTGCCAAATAAATAGTCCTCCAAAAGAAGACATATTGAGAAGTACAGAAGTGCCTCAAGTGACATTTATTTATTAATTCGACAACTATTTTATTTGCTTAGAGTGTCAGTCATTTCAACAGTTTCTTCTCAGTTTTATGTGAAAATAATAACTCATTTGTGGCAGGACTTGGAGGAGAGTGGAGAAATGAGTATAGGGAAAGAAGATCTGGAGTGTAGGGATGGTCACATTGGTATCCTCTGATACCCAGACCTACAGTACTTCTTCAACTTGTTTCACATCATGGAATACATTGAAAATGATATTATTTGCACAGTCCACAGAGTAAGCTGTCCTAACGACTGATGATAACTCATCCAGAGGCTCTGGCCTCCTACCTCAGCAAACCACCCCTAGGCTGAGGGGCCTGATATCTCAGCCCCCTGTGTCTCTTGCTGACATTTACTGGTTAGGACACTAGCTTTTGAAGCCTTCATTAAGGTACAAGGATGGAGCTCTAAGAAAGAAAACTTCAATATTTCTCAATTTCCTCTTAGAGTAGCATAGTGGTTTTGTAACTTACACTTTCTAAATATCAAAATTAATGATCTGTTTACATGATCAAATTTAATTATTCGTGGAATGCTTAACATGTTGCAATAGTCAAGATAGGTATTATAGATAAGTATCTGTAACTTACACACACACAGGCATACACACGTGTTCATTTCTTGCTCCATATATGCTATAAATGCTAATGTGAGTTGGCACTCTATCTCCATCTTATGCAAGTCCCTTTAGAACACAAGATTTTCACAGCACTGAGAAGAGAAGGCAGGGAAAGAGAGTGGTGGAGGAAAGGTGCAAACGACTATAAACTGCCTCAGCCCAGAAGTGACACTTTTCACCCCGATCATGGAACATTGCTCAGAATTTGCTCCAATTCTAACAGCAATAAAGGTGAACAATATGGAGTGACACATGGCTGATTTATGAGAATAATTTCTGCTCTGCTTCATCAATGTGCTCTCAATTTTTAGATCATATGTTGTGTCTATTACCCTACAGTTGTTTTTCTCTTAGCAAATTAAATCTCAAGCCAACAGAGACTCAACAGGTGTCCATTAAGTGTAAAGTATCATAGGATAAATATATGTAACTACTTAAGCTCCAAAATAGTATTAAACTAGATATCATGGTCCAAACCCATCTCACAGCTAGAGTGAGGCATCCTTAGTGGTTTTATTGATCATACTAAAGATCATGCCCTAGACATATACGATCTTATAATTTTCTTAATACTGATTCATATTGCTTTTTCTCTGACCTTATTGGTGTTTGCCAAGCCTGAACATAACATTTTCTGCGAAATGTCATCAATGTTTGTCTTTTCCCATAAGCATACTTTATAAAATTAACGTACTCTAAAAATCTCATAACATTATTCCTATTCACCTTTTCCACACCTGGATACTGTGACAGGTCATATTGTTCTATTAGTAACAGGTCTATATCTTAATGTTCTACCCTTCATTAAGTTGATTTAGATTAATTTTGCAAGATGAAAAATAAGCAAATGCTTTAACTGAAGCTCAAATCCAAAGTAACAAACTCCATGTCCTCCATGGAACAAAATGCTTCTGTGGATCAAATATCTAGACTTCTTAGTGATCACACAGGCAGTCGTATCTGTGCTTTCTACAAAGCTCAAAAACTAGCGTATAAGTGTAGTAGCATTAGCTAAACAGAAGCAATGGGACTTTACTACTTCAAAGAGGATTGGGAAGGAGGATGAGTACAGCTAATTAAGTCGGTATTGAAATACAATTGCAGCAAACGGGACTAGAGGGCTGAATTCTTATCTATCTAAATTCTCAATCCAAATGTGAGACACTGAAACACTTCTACTGGGAGATAAAAGGGAATGGAGCTCTGAGATCAAAAACATTAATGAAGATATTTCTTCATGTTTCCATGAGATAAACAATAAATTCTAAGGACAAGTCATTTCAAGAGTGTCGACTTTGGTTTGTGTTGTTTCTATATTTTCCATCAATTCAAGAAAAAGGGAGCACAGCAAATGGTTGGATAATGCTGTGCCTATTCATCCCATTTTCCATTCTAAAAAGAGTCCCAGCGAAGAATTTTTTTGTTCACAGGTATTAAATCTGCTGACTCTGCACACAAGAAGCAATCCCATTTCCCCCTCCTTGGTTTCACACTTATTTTATTTGTCTTATTTCTTTTCTTCAATCACAGCTAAAATTTTGACAGTCTATTCAAAAAATAAAATAGAAAAAGAAAAACAAAAAAAGCAAAAAACTCTCTTTTTCTCCAAATCCAAACAGAGAGCGCAGAGAAAACAAGCACAGAGAGAAAGCTGAACTGCCCATGTAGGATGGTATAGAAAACATTTCCTTCTCCATCTTTGTCCAGGGGGCATCTGAAGCATCCTTTCAGAGGCTCCTGTGTTCCTTCATCCCTGTTTACTCGCCCCCAGAGCCATCCCTCCACCCATACCCTGGGACACACGTATAATTACAATTTTTAAAATTGTGATTTAAAGAAAAACAATCCCAAATTATATAGAGTGTCATTTTGCTTTGCTTTTTGTTGTCATTTAAATCCTCACTTTAAATGTGACTATGTATACACTGCTGTTTGTCCTACACTGGCCTTCTGATAATTATACGAAAGCTCTCTGAGCACACAATTATAGGGGAGTGCTCTGGGCAAATGCCTCTGAGTTTGGAGATTTGCAATCATTTCTATTAACACCTAGAGATGCTAACAAAACTGAGAGACCTCCTAAACATGTTACTTTTAAGGTATATTCAAGGTGTTTTTAGGTATTTCCAGGTATTTCCTCCTCCTACCTCCATTCTGGACTACAGAAAATAAACACGAAAGTACAATTTCAAAGCAAAATGGGATCAATGGAGTGAATATAAGTAATTATAAACCAAACAATGAATTACTCGGAGTTCTGTTTGTTCAAACCATGAAGACTGAACATAGGCTGGCAGTTTTCGACTTTGCTTGGCGTGATTCCACAAGCTGACAAATTACCTTCATTTTTATTTGATTTGACTAAAGATTCAGTGGGATGAAAACTGACTTAAATACACACATCCATCAAACACTATACCTCATTCCACTTTATATCCTTTTCAACAAATATTTAACAACAAAAATTCAGAGGGATAACTTTATTTTTCTAGTAAAGTCTAAATGAATTTACATATTTTAGAGATTTTTGGAGTCTCAAAGTTTATTTTTAATGTGTTTTCACACTTGAAGAATTGCTATTTCTGGTAAGACATGTGTTTTAATACTCAGTTAAGTACGTGACTTAGCCATATTTTCTCTTTTCTCACATACGTGGGAGAATGGTCCTCTGGTAAGTGCTGTGCTAGTCACTTAACACACATGTCCCCATTCTCAGCTTTCTAAAGAGAAGAACGAGACATACATATTAAATAACTTGTTCGGGATGTGATCATTAATGAGAGATGAAGCTGGGATTTAAACCAAGATCTGTATGAAACCAAATCACACTTTCTCAGTATACTGCTCTTCACTCTTTGATGACTGAACTTATCATATCACATATTAAGCTGAAGAAGAAAACAAAATCATCCATTTTTTTTTCCATGACACAAAGGCACATGATGTTTAGGAAAAGCTATCTGTAATATCTTTGGTCCACTTGTTTGCTAAATCATTTTCTAGTCTCAGAAATTTAAAAAAAAAAAAAAAAAAAAAAAAAACTACTCTTTTTTTTAACCATACACATTTTAGAAATAATGTTAAACAAACAAACAAAAAAAACAGAATCAAAATTATCTGTAATATCACTACTCACTGTTCACATTTGAATATATTATGTATATATACACATACATACATATATCATTCCAGTATTTATTTGATTTAAACATACTCCTATAGAGATGTGACTAAATTGATCTTGAATAACTTACTCTACTTTTTGCTCTTTATTTTACAAACATCTGTTGATGTAATTCAATAGTAACCTAAAATAGTATTAAATTAAATATTCTTCTAAAATATTAGATTGAAGTATGTGACGGTCTTTATAATATCAAAAAATTTCATCTTATCTCTCTTTACTTCTCATACAAGAATATGACAATAGTAACAACTGTTATCAAGTACAGCTATGACGAATATCTGTGCTAACCATTTGAGTGTACTTTAATCAATCTGATATTGTTGAGCATTTATCTTCCTCTCAAATTAGAATGTTCACAAGAAACTATAATAAACATCTCCTGGAAGTAAATCTTTACAGACTTTCATGACTATTTCTATAGGATAAATACCCCAAAATGGAACCTTTCGGTTACATTTGCAAATAGTCTAACAGTTTTTTATCTGTCTCCTAAACCCCCTACTAGGGAGACCATAGCAATTGCTAACACCCTCAACCCCATCAGCAAGATATGGAAATAAATGCTTGCCCGGGTTGCTGCCAATGATAGGTTTTATCTGTTACTACTACTACTCCTGTTACTACTGCCGTTACATTTTTCTTTCTTTTTTTGCGAAGGAGTCTCACTCTGTCACACAGGCTGGAGTGCAGTGGCGCGATCTCGGCTCACTGCAACCTCTGCTTCCCGGGTTCAAGTGATTCTCCTGCCTCAACCTCCTAAATAGCTGGGACTACAGGTGTGTGCCACCACACTCAGCTCATTTATTATTTTTATTAGAGATGGGGTTTTACCATGTTGGCCAGGCTGGTCTTGAACTCCTGAACTCAGGTGATCCTCCCACCTTGGCCTCCCAAAGTGCTGGGATTACAGGCATGAGCCACCGTACCCGGCCACAATTTTTAATTCTTTCTAACATGATAAGCAAAAAAGGAAAATTTTAAACTGCCTTTTTAACATTATTTACTTTCTCTATAAAATTGATTGTTCATAACAGCTTAATATTTTTTTTTATCTTCCCTGATCCTAGTATTTTTTCCAAGCTGCTTCTTCTGCTTAAAAGACCACTTTCCATCCACAATCCCATCATTTTGGGATCCTCTAGAAAGCCTTCTCTAACCACCATACCACCATCCCTAACCAGCCGCACTTCTCTTCCTTAAATCCTAAAGCTGTTATTGTATTGTATTTTATTTTATTTTTTGAGACAGAGTCTCACACTGTCGCCCAGGCTGGAGTGCAGTGGCTCCATCTCAGCTCACTGCAACCTCTGCTACCCTGGTTCAAGTGATTCTCCTGTCTCAGCCTCCTGAGTAGCTGGGATTACAGGCTCCTGCCACCATGCCCAGCTAATTTTCGTATTTTTAGTAGAGGCAGGCATTTCACCATCTTTGCCAGGCTGGTCTTGAACTCCTGACCTCGTGATCCACCCGCCTCGGCCTCCCAAAGTGCTGGGATTACAGGTGTGAGCCACTGCTCCTGGCCAGCAGTTATTCTTATTACTACTACTTCGATAACTAACTTTGTATTGCCTTGTGGCATCTCTAGGTTCTGTTATGTTTTGCTGTCCTAAACTGTGGCTTAATTTTGAGTAATTTAACTCCCACTACCCTCCCACGAGGCTTTTTTTTTTTTGTATTTTGTAACACACACACCTAGCAGATATAGTGGAGTGGCTTGCATTTAAATTCCAATGAGTATCTCTCACATGTTTCTTTCCCAGCATTTTTAGCTGTACATTGTTACATACATTTCCTTGTTTATTATCTCTCTCCCTCATTAGAGTCTAAACTCTAGGACAGCAGGTATACTGTGTCTGCAAAATTAAGTGCCTCGCTCTATATCTGGTACAAGGTAGGCAGCTAATAAATATTTGATATCGGTTGAATTGGCAGAACATATAAATTCACCATGGAAAATATGCTCCTCCTCAATTCTAATGAATACATGATTAGGAGCAAACTTCTTAGAACTAGATGAGGCCAGTGCTAACATTGTATAGGATTAAAAAATGTTAGCCAAATGCTTTGGGAAACCTAGACAGGAGAATCACTTGAGGCCAGGAGCTTGAGACCAGGCTGGGCAATAGCAAGATCATATCTCTGCAAACAATTTTTTAAAATTAGGTGGGCATGGGGCCAGGCGGTGGTTCACGCTTGTAATCACAGCACTTTGGGAGGCCAAGGCAGGTGGATCACCTGAGGTTGGGAGTTTGAGAACAGCCTGACCAACATGAAGAAACCCCATCTCTATTAAAAATACAAGGCGTGGTGGTGCGTGCCTGTAATCCCAGCTACTCAGGAGGCTGAGGCAGGAGAATTGCTTGAACCCGGGAGGTGGAGGTTGCAGTGAGCCAAGATTGCGCCATTGTACTCCAGCCAGAGCAACAAGAGCAAAACTCCGTCTCAAAAAAAGAAAAACAAAATCAGGTGGGTATGGTGGCATGTGCATGTGGTCCTAACTACTCTGGACGCTGAGTTGGGAGGATCCCTTAAGCCCAGGGTTCAGAAGTTGCAGTTAGCTATGATTGTGTCACTGCACTCCAGCCTGGGCAATAGAGTGAGACTCTGTCTCTAAATAAATAAATACATAGAAAGCTCCTAATAATCCTGCACAATTCCCTGCCTCAAATGAGAATCATATGCCAACTTTAGTCTGTTAACCCAACACCTCTTCCTAGCAATATGTTGACTTAAAACATTTATAGTGAACATAAGACAGAGATTTAAGGCAATAAAACTTAATGTTAATGATGAGATTCTAGCAGCCAACACTACTTCACAAATCGAGTGCAATGCTAAAAGGAAAATGAATACCATGCAATGAAAACATAACACTTAAAAGCTGACCAGAAAGAGCCCTTCGGTGATATGCAAAGGGTATATTTTAGTCTGAGCTGACTGATTCATTTGTGGGGAATAGTTGTGGCTGCATTTATTTTATGGCTGCCAGCATTAATAGGTTTGCAGCTAAAAGGAAAAATAAGTTTCTAGAGTGTTCGATTTCCAGAAGAACAGAGTGGAATTCATTAAATGACCTGTGGATCCCAGGAAATTCTGATCATGAGTCGGAGATGTGTGCCCTTCATGCAGGCGGGGAACTAGAAGTGGAATTTTTTAAGTCTTGCATTGGAACTAGCACCAATAATTAAATGGACATATAAATAAAGGAAACATTTATTAGAAGGTCTTTAAAAAACTTACCTGGAATCCCTCAAGGTGGTGTTGGGGCTCAGTAAACAACACCCCAAAATGAAGACCTCAGAAGCAAAAGTTTTTCTGACCTTCCCCTGCCCTACTGTTTCTCAGTCCCATTCTTCCCCAGTGCTAGCCATAGAAACTAGGATCCCGGCCGGGCGCGGTGGCTCAAGCCTGTAATCCCAGCACTTTGGGAGGCCGAGACGGGCGGATCACGAGGTCAGGAGATCGAGACCATCCTGGCTAACACTGTGAAACCCCGTCTCTACTAAAAAAAAAAAAAAATACGGCCGGGCGCGGTGGCTCATGCCTGTAATCCCAGCACTTTGGGAGGCCGAGACGGGCGGATCACGAGGTCAGGAGATCGAGACCATCCTGGCTAATACGGTGAAACCCCGTCTCTACTAAAAAATACAAAAAATTAGCCGGGCGACGAGGCGGGCGCCTGTAGTCCCAGCTACTCGGGAGGCTGAGACAGGAGAATGGCGTGAACCCGGGAGGCGGAGCTTGCAGTGAGCTGAGAGCCGGCCACTGCACTCCAGCCTGGGCGGCAGAGCAAGACTCCGTCTCAAAAAAAAAAAAAAAAAAAAAAAAAAAAAAAAAAAAAAAATACAAAAAACTAGCCGGGCGAGGTGGCGGGCGCCTGTAGTCCCAGCTACTCGGGAGGCTGAGGCAGGAGAATGGCGTAAACCCGGGAGGCGGAGCTTGCAGTGAGCTGAGATCTGGCCACTGCACTCCAGCCCGGGCGACAGAGCAAGACTCCGTCTCAAAAAAAAAAAAAAAAAAAAAAAAAGAAACCAGGATCCCTCTTCCTCAAAGCTAGTCATAAGACCTAAAAATATTACTCCAATTTCCCTCTGCCTCTCTGCGTAAAAACTGACCATGCAGAAACTATCTGACTACTTGTTTGACTGAAGGTCATAAGACCCCCATTTCAGAAAAAGTCTTGACCTCTACTCAGAAAAAAAGGAATGTGGGCTCAGAGAGGCCAAGAAGAGTCTACACAGCCAGGCCTCGCTGGGTTTTCTGCCTCAGTCCATTACCATTAGATCATACCCTTTTTGTCCAATCATATTTCTATACAGCTGTCCACACTTGGTTGAACCTAAGCATAAAAATGAACATTTTCTCCTGTATCTTTGGGTCTTCATTTTGAAGGCTCCTGTGTATACACATTAAATAATGTGCATGTTTTTTCTCCAATCAATTTGCATTTTGCAAGTTGATTTTTCAGAGAATCTTTGGAAGGCCAAGGGGAACATTCTCCTTTGGTACCTACAGTGATATCCAGAATAATTCTGGGGAGAATATTGTCAAAGTAAATCCCATTGCCTGTTTGCAGTGGCATCCATTTTGACAGTATCCTCTCCAGAATTATTTTTTGTTGGTTATAATTATGAACATGACCTTTGATTTCTTTATTGTCAATCAACATATCCTTTGTCCAGAACTGTTTCAGGTACCTGTGAAGTATACAACAAGTGTGTAAAATGGAGCTCTTCATGCCTCAAGGGATCTGTTTTCCTGCTTCATACCACTCTGCAGCTTTAGATTGTTGTCCTGGAAGCAATACCGACTCCTTGGTATGTCAAGTTCTTCTTGCTCTCTCTGCTCATACCTCTCCAGTGTCAGCTTGGATCTACCTTTTTCCCCCGGCACTACAGTCAACTACCTGTTCCACAGAAGTGCCATGATTTTTTTCAATTCCATTGTTTCTGCCTGGAACCATTTCCTCTGTCTATGTTTCCCTGATGATCATCTATCAGAGATTAAACATAGATAATGCCACTTCAAGAAAGGCTTCTCTGACTCACCAGGACTGTATTAATAAGTTTATAGACACATCCTCACAGCAAAAAGAAGGTCCACTTAGAAAAAGTTTACCACACTGACAAATTGGTTATTAGTAAAAACAGAGCTTGCTGGAGGGAAAGATTGCATAGTTCTGGAGAAAAGGCCTCGAGCTTTACCGGTTTTCTTAGAAATTTAGAAGAAAAGACAACCATGAGGTTATCCCTCCTCTAGTTCCCTCTTCCATTGCAAACACAAAGCGAGTCCACTGCCAAGGTCCACTGGAAACATCACACCCTGTTTTCTCCTTAGATCTCAGCCTCTGTTTGCTGAAGGCCACAGCCATGCAGGTAAGATCTGACCTCTCCTCCACAAGATAGTTTTGTCAAGGATGTTCTCATTACCGATTAGTTAGATGTGCAGCTACACAGGGTATGCTTCCTGTCCAGTCTCAGTATCAGTAATATCAGAACAGAATAAGGTCCTACAGCAACTGGCCCCTTTGAAGCTTCAGGGCACAAGGATGTGAACGTGACACTTGAGTTCAAAGGGCACTGCCATTGCAGAACGGTCTTTCACTTTAAAGAAATATGAAATAAGAGGATAGTGAGATTCCTAAGCCCAGGAAATGCCATGGTAATCTGGATATTAATCTGCTCTGGGTCTAAAACAGATTCTTGAGAAGTTACATACTTACACAACTGCGTTAGTCCCTAAATCTCAACTCCGCCTCGCCCCTTCATTACCCTAATCACGTTGCAAATGATTTGAATTCTGATGTCTCTACAATGTCCCTCTCCATTTTTTTCCCTTACATTTTGACAAGAATAAAGCAGTTCCTGAAATGACAAATGGCAGCAGGGCTTTGCATGTGCAGAATCAGTTGTCGATCTCAGATCCTGAGCAGTGAGTGCCATTTTTTCTTTAGTGGAGGTGGAAGGGAAGCATTTTACTCATACAGTGATTAGAACAGATGTTTTTCCCATCACTACATTTTCAGGGAATTGGCTGTTAAACAGCATGGTGGACAGAATCAATTAACATCTTCAAAACAAAGCTTGCCTCATCTATTTTGTATACAAACATAGCAAAAGTCAAGCTGAGACCCCATTAAAGCTTTGTTCCTTTAGGTAACAGCTCTCATCATGAGAATGATGAAATTCTTATCTGTTAGAATGCAACATATTTTTATTTTGTACTTACTGAAGATAGCTGTATTTGGGGTATTAAGAACTGTGTGGTTCCCTGAAATTGCATTAAGGAGATGGCAAAAGATCAGGAAAAAAAAATCTCCTAATTTCATAGTTTAATCAATGTTAGTCCACTAAGTTCGCAAACAGTGTACATGAGTATGTTTTTCATCTCCAGCCTTCAATGTAAATTCCACAACCCAGTTTCTTTTAGAAGTGGTCTGCAATGTTATTCAGCTGGGAAAGAGAGAAAGCAACCAAGCAAGTAAGCGAGAAAAAGTAAAAATGGATTGAGAAAGGAGTTGGTTGTCTGATAGTGACTGTTTCTGTGATAGATTGTAAATTTGCCTGTAAAGACATATTTTGCATATAGCTGACTGAAGATGAAAGAGCAACAAGTGGTATTTAACACGGAAGTTTTTACATATATAATGTTAGATAAAGAATTGTGCTCTGAAACCAGTTAACTATGGCAGCTCCCGCCTGAGTGAAGTATGGAAGGTCTCCAAAAAGTAACTTGAAACTGTGAGATCACAGAAAACTCCCCATGGAGCAGCTGAGGAAGGAAATGTTTTAGAACTGTAGTGAATATCGGCTAGATTTGTAAAGGTTTCCATGGGATCCTCGGAAGAAAGACAGTTCACAGATTACAGAGGTGCAAGAATATACGCCCAAGAATTGTAATTACTTATTTTTTCTTTTTTAAAAGTGTCATGTCTTCTTTATCTTTTAAAATGATGACTAAGATATCCTTAAGTCTTGCTATCTCCGGCTACATTGGAAGGTAGTTAGAAATATGGCTCTAGTGGCTGGGCTTGGTGGCTCTTGCCTGTAATCCCAGCACTTTGGGAGGCTGAGGCACGCGGTTCACGAGGTCAAGAGATTGAGACCATCCTGGTTAACCCCATCTCTACTAAAAAAAAAAAAAAAATTAGCAGGGCGTGGTGGCGGGCACCTGTAGTCCCAGCTACTTGGGAGGCTGAGGCAGGAGAATGACATGAACCTGGGAGGTGGAGCTTGCAGTGAGCCAAGATCACGCCACTGCACTCCAGCCTGGGCAACAGAGCGAGATTCCATCTCAGAAAAAAAAAAAAAGAAATGTGGCCCTAGCATAAAAATGAATTCCATTATTATTTTATAATTGTACTCACTTTCCTATATAAGAAATTCTGTGTCTGTATTGTAACAACAGAGATGAGACTCAAAGACTCCTTGGAAGAGAAAACTCATATACCCCTGTTCACCCCTCTTAATATGAACAATTACAACTGGATATCCCTTTCCTGCTTCATACCACTCTGCAGCTTTAGATTGTTGTCCTGGAAGCAATACTGACTCCTTGGTATGTCAAGTTCTTCTTGCTCTCTCTGCTCATACCTCTCCAGTGTCAGCTTGGATCTACCTTTTTCCCCCGGCACTACAGTCAACTACCTGTTCCACAGAAGTGCCATGATTTTTTTCAATTCCATTGTTTCTGCCTGGAACCATTTCCTCTGTCTATGTTTCCCTGATGATCATCTATCAGAGATTAAACATAGATAATGCCACTTCAAGAAAGGCTTCTCTGACTCACCAGGACTGTATTAATAAGTTTATAGACACATCCTCACAGCAAAAAGGAGAAAATGACCCAACATTTTATATCCAGCCAACCTATACACAATGATAAAGTCTACAAATGGTATTTACCTTCAGGAACACTGAGGATATTGAGGAAACTACTAGGAAATGACTTTGGTCCACCAAAACATTATTAGAATAACTATGACAATGAAATTGAAGGTAAGCACAGAGTATAGTTTTTAAAGAAGAACTGTGACTAACCTAATGGGAACAATATGCTGCAGACCAGAATGAAAATGGAATAAACCCTGACAATACAGAAGTAATACAACTAAAAATAGTAAGGAGAGGAGAGAAGGTAGGAAGTAAATTTTCTGATTGCTAGGAGTCAAAGGATAATATATAAAGTCTCAACTCAATTAATTTTAATACGTGCATGTTTTTTCTTTATTAAATATTAAGAAAGATGATTCACTGCTTATAGTAAAGAGCTAATGCATATTCATTAACGTGACATTTCCCAGTATTTTTCAAATGATAGCTCAAAAAGCAAATGATATATTTGTCGAGACTGAGAGAAGCAGACAAGATTGTTCATGGCCAGAGGGTCTATCCAAAAGCCCTAAGAGCATGCTATATTGGATGAGAAGCTCTGGTTTAAATATATTGAGCACTAAAAATATAATACATTATATCTGTAAAAATGACCACAAGGGAGAAAATGCAAACTCTTAAGTAGCAAAACATACATATAGACAAGCATAGAACAGATTACAAATAAGCAAACAAACAAAATAAGAAAAAGAGAAAATATATGATAAAGTAACAGGAGAGGACCAGGAACAAATATATCTATCACATAGTTACATATAAATTGGCTTAATATACCTATTAAAAGACAAAGACATTCAACTTTTGCAATAGATCACAAAGCAGAACCAACTTTGTTCTATGAACAAGAGACTTACTTTAAAAACCAACTCATTATCCAGTCTGTCATTGATGGGCATTTGCTATTGTAAACAGTGCTGCAATAAACATACATGTGCATGTGTCTTTATAGTAGAATAATTTGTAATCCTTTAGGTATATACCCAGTAATGGCATTGCTGGGTCAAATGGTATTTCTTATTCTAGATCCTTGAGGAATCACCACACTGTCTTCCACAATGGTTGAACTAATTTACACTCCCACCAACAGTGTAAAAGTGTTATTTCTCCACATCCTCTCCAGCATCTGTTGTTTCCTGACTTTTCAATGACTGTCATTCTAACTGGCATGAGGTGGTATCTCATTGTGGTTTTGGTTTGCATTTCTCTAATGATCAGTGATAAAGAAAATGTGGCACATATACACCATGGAATACCATGCAGCCATAAAAAATAATGAGTTCATGTCCTTTGAAGGGACAGGGATCTTAAAATCAGAGAAAGTGGTATTCAGGTTTTAAATAATTGAGAAAAGATCATTTTGTTTAAAATGCTAAAAGACGAAATTCACAACGAAGATGTCAGAATTATAACCAGCTATGAACTAAATGAAATAAAAATAACATTCAAAAAACAGAAAACTAAAGAGTTATCAGAAGAAACATTCAGCCAAAAACCAGAAATAAGACACTTTAAATCATCTTGCTTATTTAGTGATACATGAAATAGCCAAAAGACTATAATTGATTCAAATAGCATAATTAATAAGGTATATCAAAAAATTTATGCATTGAAAATTAAAAACAAGCTTTTTAAGAATCCACATGATAATCACAAATGTAACTGTATGCAGTCCAGAAAGAAAACTGCAACTTTTCTTTCAAAAAAAAAAGAAATACTATTATATACATTTTCTGATCACAGTGTAATAACTAGATGTTAACAACAAGATCAGAAACAGAATCCCATTCCAATTAGAAATTTTTTTTAAATTTTACCTTTTTTTAAATTTATTTTTTATTATACTTTAAGTTCTAGGGTACATGTGCATAATGTGCAGGTTTGTTACATATGTATACTTGTGCCATGTTGGTGTGCTGTACCCATCAACTCGTCAGCACCCATCAATTCATCATTTATATCAGGTATAACTCCCAATGCAATCCCTCCCACCTCCCCCCTCCCCATGATAGGCCCCGATGTGTGATGTTCCCCTTCCCGAGTCCAAGTGATCTCATTGTTCAGTTCCCACCTATGACTGAGAACATGCGGTGTTTGGTTTTCTGTTCTTGTGATAGTTTGCTAAGAATGATGGTTTCCAGCTGCATCCATGTCCCTACAAAGGACGCAAACTCATCCTTTTTTATGGCTGCATAATATTCCATGGTGTATATGTGCCACATTTTCTTAATCCAGTCTGTCACAGATGGACATTTGGGTTGATTCCAAGTCTTTGCTATTGTGAATAGTGCCACAATAAACATACGTGTGCATGTGTCTTTATAGCAGCATGATTTATAATCCTTTGGGTATATACCCAGTAGTGGGATGGCTGGGTCATATGGTACATCTAGTTCTAGATCCTTGAGGAATCGCCATACTGTTTTCCATAATGGTTGAACTAGTTTACAATCCCACCAACAGTGTAAAAGTGTTCCTATTTCTCCACATCCTCTCCAACACCTGTTGTTTCCTGACTTTTTAATTATTGCCATTCTAACTGGTGTGAGATGGTATCTCATTGTGGTTTTGATTTGCATTTCTCTGATGGCGAGTGGTGATGAGCATTTTTTCATGTGTCTGTTGGCTGTATGTTTTAAACTCTCTCTTAATTCTTGGGTCAAATGAAATACAGGCCATTTTGCAGATTTCCTAGAACAATAAAAATATAAAAGCACTCATATTCTATAATCTATGGGAAACAGGAAAAGCCATGCTTAAAGGAAATCTTTGGCCTTACATATTTATATTGACAAGAGAAAAAGAACAAAATCAATTCAAATTTTTAACAAAAAATTTTAAACAAACATAAAATATGTTTAAGAAACACATAAAGGGCCAATTCATATAGGTAAAAGCAGAATTTAATATTCTAGGAAATGCAAAAGCGGTAAAATTACTATATTTAAAGTTTCTGTTATGAAAAAATTAAAACGGGTAAACATAAGATTATCTCATCATGAAAAAGAGGAAGAAAATTGTAGACACATAAAATTTAAAAATAGTAAGTGGAAAATAAGCACAGAAAAATGACAAAAATAGTCTTGGCTAACTCTATGCAAATATATATGAAAACTTGGGGAGATAGAGAATATTCTAGAAAAATGTAATTGACTAAAAATAATTCTAAAGGGGATACATATTCAAAACCTATTCATTTCCATTGATGAAATGGAGGAAGTTGTCTGCCACCTGAGCCACTCCCAGAAAAAGAAAACACTAGGCACAGAAAAGGTCAGAGAGAAATCATTCCAAGCTTTTAAAGAGCAGAGCATTTTAATGCCAAGTTAATTGTTCTAAGGCATAGGAAAAGAAAATAAATAATTAAATTGTTTACAAATCTAGTTCTATATTATAAAGACTACTCAATGCTAACGGGATTTAACTTGAGAATGTAAGGACCAGACCATTCAGTGTTAAGAAACCATAGGGATGTATAAGTGTGCAAAAGCCAGCTTCATAATGATTGTGGAAACATCAGAATCACTCTTACTAAAGTCAGGAACAAGGCTAAGGTATCCACAATATCATTATTATAGTATTAGATAGGATTATTAGCTAACACAATTAAACAGGAGAAATTGGAGATAGAAAACCAGAAAGAGAGTGATAACATTATTTCTAGATGAGATGACTGAGCACATGGAGTTCTCAGAAGAAACAACTGAAAATCACTACTATTGACAAGAAGATTCTGTAAGGAAGCAGGGTGCAGAATTAGCATGCCTAATTCATGATCTTCATGTATATATAAACACACAGCTCACTAGTAGAAGTAATAACAGAAAAGAACCATTCATAATTAGGTACAGAGAAGAAAAAACTGTTAGAGATAAACCTAACAAAATGTGAGACAGATGATATTATATAAAATAAAATTTAAACAAAAGGAAAGACATACGTCACTGAATAGAAAGACACATACAGGTCGTAGAAGTTATAGCTCTCCTTAATTTATAAATTAACATTATCTAATTTAGATATACATATGCTAACATATACAAATTATTAAAAGAAACTGCTTATATACTCTAATGCTTCTATAAAAAAATATAAAAGAAAAGTGGTCCAGTGGCTCACGCCTGTAATCCCAGCACTTTGGGAGGCCGAAGTGGGTGGATCACTTGAGGTCAGGAGTTTGAGATCTGCCTGGCCAACATGATGAAACCCTGTCTCTGCTAAAAATGCAAAAATTAGCCAGGCATGGTGCCGCTCGCCTGTAATCCCAGCTACTCAGGAGGCTGAGGCAGGAAAATTGCTTGAACCCAGGAGGCGGAGGTTGCAGTGAGCCAAGATCGCACCACTGCACTCCAGCCTAGACGACAAAGTGAGACTCTGTCTCAAAAAAAAAAAAAAAAAAAAAAAAAAGGAAAGTCAGGAAAACTCTGAAAGAAAAAGTAATAAGGGAGAATGAGTCCTTTTAGATTCTGAAATATATTGTACAGGTTTAAGAACTGAAAAGTGAGCACGGACAGACCAATACAGCAGAATAAAAGTGCAGAAATGAACTTAAAATGTCATAACAGAGGCTTAAATGGGAAATGATGGCCTATAGAAACATAGCTATTGAAATAATTGGGTAGCCACCTGAAAAAAATAATAAATTTGTATCAATACTTCACATCCTCTACAAGAATACATTAAAAATAATAAAAATGAATAATACAAAGCAAAACAATGGTAGTGCTAAGAGAAAACTATGAAGAATTACTTTACCACTCTAGAATATAAAGTCCTCCTTTCTAATTAAGTGTCAAAATATGGATGCCATAAAAGAAAAGTCTGATAAATTCAACATTATAAAATCTAAAAGCTCAGGGGCAAAAGCTGTAAGGAAAATCAAAAGGCAAACAAAAAACTAGGGGAAGAAAAGGATATTTGCAACCCATTATCATGGAGATTAGTCACTCTGGTAGAAATCAATTAAAAACAAAAGCAGCAAACTACTACAAAAGTGGTCGAAATATATCAATAGAAAGTTCATACAAATGATTTCTTTTTTTTTTCTTTTCTTGAGATGGAGTCTCACTCTGTCCTCTGTCGCCCACGCTGGAGTGCAGTGGCACCATCTCAGCTCACTGCAAGCTCCACCTCCCGGGTTCACGCCATTCTCCTGCCTCTGCCTCCCAAGTAGCTGGGACCACAGGCGCCCGCCACCATGCCCAGCTAATTTTTTGTATTTTTAGTAGAGACGGGATTTCACCATGTTAGCCAGGATGGTCTCAATCTCCTGACCTCGTGATCCGCCCACCTTGGCCTCCCAAAGTGCTGGGATTACAGGCGTGAGCCACCGCACCCAGCCACAAATGATTTCTAAAACATTCCTAAATATATAAACAGATGTACAATGTTACTCATCATAAGGAAAAGAAAATAAAACTACACTGAAATTCCATTTTCACATACCAGATTGACAAATTACCAAAAGTGTGACCACAGTCTCTATTGGTGAGGTGTGGGGAAGCACTCCCATTCATTGAGGGTGGGCTGTACATTTGTGTAATACTTCTCAAGGACAATTTGGCAATCCTTCTACCTATTAAATTATAAGTGCATACACCTCCTAACCTAGTCATTATACTTCTGAGATTGTATTCAACACATACATTCAAACATGTGTAAAAAATGAAACATATATGAAGTTACCTGCAGTATTATTTGTAACCACAAACAGTAAAGGAATAGTTAACAAAATAAGGCATATTCATTCAATGAAATATGACATAACTGTAAAAAAAAAAAAAAGAAGTTCTCTTTGTTCTGATATGGTAAGGTAGCTGTGACATATTAAAAGAGAAGAAAAGCAAGATGCAGAATCATATACACAGTATGTTGTTATTTGTTTAGAAGGCAGGACTATGAGAATATGAGATTATACACTTTGCTTGTACATATATCAGAAAGCTCAGGAAGCACACAAAAAGAATAACTGGTTTCTTGAGTAGATTAACAACAGAAATGAGAGGCAGCATTAATTATTTTTTTGCAATCATCTTATCTATTCAAAAATTTTAAAAGCACACTGAATTTAAAAACTAGAAATCTCCCATCACAATAGCCAGGAGATAAAATTGTAAAAATGCAACATTCCCCAGATGAAAACACATCTGTCCATCCAGTGTCTCATACCTTGCAGCTTTCTGAACACTCCTGCTAGTTGAGCAGCCAGTGACAATTTTTAAATCATATTTATAAACTCTCTTGTGACGAGAGAGAGCACCTGAGTCCAGTGTCTGCCCCAGGCAGTGATTGAGGTCACCTGGAAAACAGGCAGCATTAACTCTGCTGCAAGCTGGGGGCCTTCTAATTCAAGTGGCTTATTGCCATTTGCTCTAACTCTGGTACCCTGCTTGCCTTTGTGCTGGTTGGGGCAGGCCAGCTGGCTCAGCCTCCTCATGGAAATCAACATTCATTAGATGGAGCGCTAATGACTTTAATTGATCTGCAAAGACCTAAGCTTTGTAGTGCCCCAGAGGAAAAAAGCCAGAGCCCTGGCTCACTGGAGTCCTAAGGCATCTGTAAATTCAAATACGTCTCTCTTTCTCTAGAGGCAGTTTAGCTTGAAAGGTCACAGCCTACAAGGCCCTTTCCGTGTTGACCCTCCTTCTACTCTTAGCCAAGCTTTCTTTAGCCCAAATGTGTGGTTTGAGTTTGTGGGCCCTGATTTAAGCACATAAATCCCCCAGAAGGGAAAGAAGCCGCCTCTTTAGATAGCATATACATTTTATGCCAGGCTAAACACTGCTACCCACTTCCTGCCATAGTTTTCCCCAGTGAATCAATGCAGAATTGCTCACTCATCTGTCAAAGTGTCATTATCTATTAATAGGGGAAAAAAGCCTCCTTTTTGCCCCTCATACTTGGCACACTACAGAATAATGGAGGTTTAATTCTATAAAGTAAAACAAATTCACAATAAGAAGACAAAGAAGAAAAGGAAGGGAGAGGAGGAGGAAGACGGGAAGGTGGGAGGAGGAGAAACAAAACCAAGGCTAAGGAGTATGCATATGTAAGAAACTAGCCTTTGTGACTGGGGACTGTGATGGTCACTGTGATGTGCCATTTTCCTTCGCTAAATTTCTAGTTGCCCTGCCTCCTAGGAATACTGTTAACAGATGCCCTGAGCTGCCAGCCTCTTCAGGGTTAGACTTAGCTGCACTGACCTTTCTTGCTCAAGGTTGATGCCCTGTTCTCTTCCTGAAATGACCCCATCCACTGAGTGATCATCATGGGAACACAGATAAAATTCTGGCCTCCTCAGCCCAACTCTGGACAATTCTGAAGAGCCATTTTAGCTCCAGAGCTGCTGGTGAGGTTGGCTGGGCTGCCTGTGGCAGTCCACCTTTTCCCTATGCCTCATCTGCTTTCTTTCCCTACTTTTCACAGGTATTGATCTCAAGGGCACACCTTAATAAACATCCTGCATGCTAAACCCAGTCCATGGGTCTGCT
Organism: Rhinopithecus roxellana; assembly: GCF_007565055.1. Lineage (NCBI taxonomy): Eukaryota > Metazoa > Chordata > Mammalia > Primates > Cercopithecidae > Rhinopithecus > Rhinopithecus roxellana. The sequence continues at coordinate 137,709,078 of NC_044553.1, read as the reverse complement.
TCTCAGGGAGCCCTCCCTGTAACAGGCACCAGTGTGTCATTTTTACATTTAACTCCCTCAATTCTCTGAGGCTCAGCCATAGATAGTATCTCTCTTTTTTGAATGAGGAAAGGAAGACTGAGGGAGTTAAATAATTCTCCCCAGAGTGTGCAGTGAGTCAGCTGTGGAACTAAGATATAACCCTGCAAATATGTGACTTATTGCACTTAACTTATTGCACCCTAGCACTCTGCCCCCTAGACAGAATTGGTGAGAGAAAATGCATCATTCCAACACTTCTTGAAGAGAAGCAGTCATTTGACTTCCACCTACCACACAGTGACCTCAGCTCTGATCCCTGGTAGGGAGCAGCAGGATTCACATTGCCTGAAGCTTCTATTGTGTTGACTCTCCTACAGCTACCTGACCAGGTGAGCTTAGCACCCACGATAAAAGTATTTAACCTGAAAGTTGTGATGCACGTAATCACTCCTGAGTCTTTAAAATTAAAATTGATTAAATTCATATATTAACAGAATGGCCAACGAATCCCCAACATGACGCACCCATCTCTACATAAGAAAAGTTTAGGGTTAAGGGTTATTACCGCAAAGAAGTTAATGGAGATGTTCTAGGTCTCTCTTTCTCTGAGGAAGCATCTGCTATAGATCAGGATCAGGTAATAATGGGAGGAAAGAAGCAGAGACCAATGATGTTACTTTTGCAGGCCTAAGCTGAGGAAAATGGCAAGCAGAAATTATTCTGCTTGCTGCTGAGAGGACAGTGAAATTCTGTAATCTTTTAGAGAGAGGCTTGAATTTTAGGCCAGTACTGAACTCTAAAATGCTGCTTTGTGTTTCTACTGCCCCAAGAATGGGAATGAATAAAATTGTTGGAGAAAGAGATGAAGTGTTTAAAGCAGGAATGCTATGGTGGGGAGGTAAGGGGTTGGATAAAAATAAAGAAAAAGAAAACATTGCCTATATCTCTATCTCTATATATTTATATATGTTTCTACTTGACTCATTTAATCTTTCCTGATTCAGTCCTATGAGAGAAACACTTGTTTAGAAGTAGGTTGCATGATGTAGTATATTAATTTCCTATATTTCCCTGTATTATATGTATTAATTTGCTCTATATATTGCTTTATGATTGTCTGTAGTCCCTTAGAATGTAAATATTAATTTATTGGTATAGTGACATTTTAGATTTTTGAACATTAAACTTAGAAATATCCCTATGGGCTGCCAGCAGGCTAGGTTTCTTGCAAATGACTAAACAGGAGGTCAAATTATTTTGTAGAATTTGCACTCACAGTCCTGTGATGTGGTGGCAAGAATGTTATCAGCGGAGTCATTAGTGCCATAGTAACCTCTGTCTTTGCACATTTGCAAATTACAGATTCACATCCTTGCTCTGATTAGCTCCTGAAGTGCTGAACAAGAACTTGTAATTATGCACTGCAGTCCACTCTCCTGACAGACTGACATTACAATTTGTATCCAAGCCCATATAGCTACAGAATGTAAAAGTACTATTGAATGAAATTAGTTCATTTGGATCCACTTGTATTAATGGAATGTGTCATTTACATTGTAGAACTGATTTTGTCTTCTTTTATTCACTGCTATGTTCCGCCTCCTGTGCTAGGGACAGATTCTTCCCTCACTGTACCAGACTGAACAATTGCTTTCACTGGGAGCTCATGGCAAAGGGTGGTTTAGTGGGTGATGAAATGTCCTTGGAGTCAGAAAATCTAAATTCCTGTCCTGAATGCACCACCAACTCTTGATAATTCTAGACAGGAATTCTCCTACCTGGATACATGAAACCAACAATAAAATGTCTGAACACCTACTCCATCAGCCATTACTGCACAAGTCAAGAAACCCTGCATATTCCAGGGAAAGCATTAGATTGCAAAAGATAACTTTCCAATGTTTGAACACCTCAGAAAAAACACAGTTTATGAATTACCAATGATTCATTGACTTTTCTTCTACATACACCATCCTTTGGGGGTTATACCCCAGGTTACCCAGCAAATCCAGGCCTATTTAATTCATTTTAGTTTTTCTACTATGCTATTTTGGCATCATTCCATGTTAATAATTCATCTGCAAATTCTTACATATTAGCAAGTTGTTCCATGACATTTCATTAGATCATCACAGACATACCTAAGTCAATAAATATTCTCTCCACCTCTTTTTGGAAAAGTATATAGGTGCTGTGCCGTACAGAATAGGTTACACAGATGCAACTGCTGATCTGTGGGAGCTTTCATTCTGTAAGAGATGTACTGTGGAGTAAATGGAGGAATAATGGTGGTGATAAGGAATTAAAAGACTGAGGACGACACATATAAATATATTAATTATACCTTTCAAAGTGGTATACATATTCTAGGGTCTACTTCAGTCCCACTATTGTGGACTAGCCTTGTTTGTCCAATCTGTCAATCTTAAAATCAATACATTTCACCATGAATAGCATTGTTACTATTTGAAATAAAGGTACATTGTAAGAACCATCAAGAGCAATTTTATTATGTTTTGAATTGAGGCTTCAACATTGATCTGTCACTTAAACTATTATTTTCTATTTCTGTATTTTCATCATAATAATATTAAATAACATTTTTTATAGAGTACTTATTTTATGCCTGACACAGTGCTGTGAGTTTTATATGTATCATCTCTGCCTAATAGTCATCAGGAGGAGGTCCTACAATTATCTCCATTTTATGGATAAGGAAACAGGAGATCAGACACATTAGGAAAATTTCCTCAAGATGAGGCATAATTTCCCTAAACAGTCAAATTCTAGAGTCCACTCTCTTACTATTGTTTTTGGTGCTGGTAAGCTACAATTGACAAATCTATTTATTATAAGGCCATGCACAGTGGCTCATGCCTGTAATTTCAGCCCTTTGGGAGGCCGAGTCAGGCAGATCACCTGAGGTCAGGAGTTTGAGACCAGCCTGACCAACATGGTGAAACCCCATCTCTACTAAAAATACAAAATTAGCCAGGCATGGTGGCACACACCTATAACCCCAGCTATTTGGGAGGCTGAGACAGGAGAATCACTTGAACCTGGGAGGCGGAAGCCGCAGTGAGCTGAGATCACACCATTGCACTCCAGCCTAGGCAACAAGAGCAAAACTGTCTCAAAAAAAAAAAAAAAAAAAAAAAAAACCAAAAAACAAAACAAAACAAAACAAAAAACTGTTGATTACAAGTTTTTTCCTCTAGGTATTGTTTTCTAAACTTGTAAAAAAGGTGAATATGTTGGTTTAATAATGTGTTTTAGCACTTATTTGTTCTGAACTTGAAAAGTTCATCCAGTTGAGGCAAGGGGTCTGAAATCAGATAAAACATAGGATATGGAGCAGGCACAAACCATGGTCCTCAAATGTAGGTTGATTCATTACTGGGTTGATGGAGTAGATTTAACAACTAAACGGGGACAAGTTTGCAAAGATTGACTAAGAGCGCTCAATGGTCAGACTGAGAGAGATGGGAGGTACTGTTTGGTATTAATTTATTAAACAGTTACCTAATACAAAGAAAATCTAAGCTAAACAGCTTCAAATGAGGATTACTGTTAACAGCAAATAGTTGGTCTTCTGACAGCATGAGATAGCTGGTGGTAAGGGAATTGCTTAGAAACGCAATGCTTCTGCACCTAGAGCATGGGGATCACAGAATAACAGCTCAGAGACTCAAGCATGTCTGGGAGCTAATTCCCCTCTTGTCCTTCCCTTGGCTCTCTCAGATCCTGACATGAATGGCAGGGATGTTCCTGAGCCTTTGCTTATATCTCCAGCAGCTGTTCCTATAGTGCTTTCCTTAGAGACGTGCTGGGGAGCTAAAGCTTGGGTTTAATTTTCACATCACATGTCTGCACACTTTTACCGCTTGCTATCTTTCCAATGAAACTGATCAGACTGCCAAAGTGATCAGATGACCATTTCTGCCGTAGAGCTGGGTTCATTTTTCCTGTTTGTCCCTGTCTTTTTCGTCTTTTTCTTATTTCTTCCTCTTTTAGCAGAATCACTAAGAATTCTTCCAAAACCTAGAACCCCATGCCCTTAACGTTGTTAACATTCTTTTGTTGTCAACTCAAGACTGAGTGCATCAGACATTACAGTCTCTTGCTTAGCAGCTGGGGTCTCGCTGGGGAGCCTGTGATGGGAATACAGACGAGCCAGGGACAGCCCTCTCCCTGCTTGAGCTGGGAGTTATTTTTAATTACTCTTAGTCTCTACCTCCCATGCCATGCTGCCTGGAGACATGACCAAGCTGGAACAGCTCTTATTTCTTAAAAGGCTTCAGCGATATATATTGGCAGGAAACTGTTATGAAGAGGTTCCTCAGAAATTAATGGTAGACTGCTTTAGGCAGAGTCAAGGCATTGGAGAAACAGACTTTTGGGTATTTCAAAGATGGAAGTGTCTCTAAATCTACCCTCCTGGGTAGTTCTAGATAGTTAATGCTGGCCCCAAAATCACTGTGTTTATTTCTCTCATTCCTAATGTCAACTTCTTCTGACCACATCTGTCTTTCTATCTGGCCTCAGTTTCTCAGTTAATGTAAAGAACACACATGTCCTGTCATGCAGGAGTGTGGCAAGGTATTCTGAATGGGTGGGATAGGTGTTTGCTTCTTGTAACCTGCTGGTAAGTCTTCCCCAATTGTGCTTAATTTTCTGTGACATCCTCTACACATGCTCTTTTCATGAGCCTATCAATTCCCCTGCTGCTAGCTGTATCCAATTCCTAAATGTGAGTGCTGATCTTTCACACGAGTGCCTGACTCCAATGGCATACAGTGTATCTCCACTTAATTTTTCAGCCGTGGCATCAAATTCAATGAATCCCAAGAATCCCTAGATCCTCTTCCTTAAGAAAACTTTTTGACACTTAACTTTAATTCTCTTAGACCAAAGCCTCTGAAATTATCTTAGGTAAATGGAAAAGAAGCTCTTGGTTTACAATTACACACTTTCTAATGGCAGGTGTTTTGGTTTAGTCAATGCAACTGGTTTTACAGTTCCCTAACTGTGATGTACACAGGTATTCCCCACATCTGTGAGCACTGCATGCTCAGTGACAGGCTGGTTGAGATCTACTGTGGATCCCTGAGCTGACTGCAAGGCAAGGCATTAACTGTGACCTTCTCCTTTTATTTATTTTTTGGAGAATGTTGTTTTGTGGTCTCGTTTTCCAAAACCTTCAGTTCATTGAGTAACAGAAACTCAAAATGTGTCCTAACTTTGATTTTTTAAAATACAAAATAATAAAATTGATTATGTCTCCCTTTTTAAGATTTTATTTTTAGTTGACTTACAATTGTATATATTATAGAGTACGATGTGATGTTTTGATATATGTTGACACTGGGAAATGATTAAATCAAGCTAATTATTATAACTGTCACCTCACATACTTATCTTTTCCAGTGGTAAAACATTTAAATTCTGCTCTTTTCATATATGTATATGACAGAGTCTTCCTCTGTCACCCAGGCTGTAGTGCAGTGGTGTGATCTTGGTTCACTGCAGCCTCCGCCTCTCTGGTTCGAGCGATTCCCCTGCCTCAGCCTCCCAAGTAGCTGGGACTACAGGCACATGCCACTACGCCGGCTAATTTTTTTTTTTTTTTTTTTTTTGGTAGTTTTAATAGAGATGTGGTTTCACCATGTTGGCAAGCTGGTCTCAAACTCCTGATCTCAAGTGATCTGCCCACTTTGGCCTCCCAAAGTCCTGGGATTACACTCTATTAGTAATTTTGAAATATACAATGCATTGTCATTTATTTAATTAATTTATTTTATTTCTGAGACAGAGTCACGCTCTGTCACCCAGGCTTGAGTGCAGTGGCGCCATCTCAGCTCACTCCAAACTCTGCCTCCTGGGTTCAAGCAAGTCTTGTGCCTCAGCCATCTGACTAGCTGAGATTACAGGCCCGCACCACCACAACTGGCTAATTTTTGTATTTTTAGTAGAGACGGTGTTTCACCATTTTGGCTAGGCTGGTCTTGAACTCCTGTGATCCTCAAATGATCTGCCTACCACAGCTTCCCAAAGTGCTGGGATTATAGGCATGAGCCAGCATGCCTAGCCAGCGTTGTTATTTATTATAGTAACCATTCTGCGCTTAATTTTTGACCATTTATTTGGAGAAGGAATTCAGCTTCCTAAAATGTAATCAAGCCAGCACTGGATACCATGGTCAAAACACTGAGCTGAAAATAAAATTGAACCCTGCTATTTTCGATCCTTTTTGACTAAAAGGACAAATATTAATGAGTATGTTTCCTTAAAAAATCAGTTATTGGCCAGGCACGGTAGCTTATGCCTGCAATCCCAGCCTTTGGGAGGCTGAAGCGGGTAGATCACAAGGTCAGGAGTTCCAGAGCAGCCTGGCCAACATAGTGAAACCTCATCTCTACTAAAAACACAAAAATAAGCCATACATGATGGTGCATTCCTGTAATCCCAGTAACTCAGCAGGCCAAGGCAAGAGAATTGCTTAAACCTGGGAGGTGGAGGTTGCAGTGAGCCAAGATTGCGCCACTGCACTCCAGCCTGGGTGACAGAGCAAGACACCATCTCACCAAAAAAAAAAAAAAAAATTAATTTACTGTTTTACAAAGAAAATTCAGTTCTAAAAATGATATCCACTAATGGTCATAGAGCTGTAGTCACTGGAAATCACTGAAAGCCGAAAAGTATAAAATCAACAATGACTATGACAATAGTTATCATTTATTGAAGGTACATTAGGCACCAAGTTTAGTGTTAAATATTTCATGCACATTACTTCACTACCTCCTGTTGGCAGCCATATGTGTGAGGTATTATTAGCCCCATTTAATAGATTAAGAATCAGGACTGTAGAAAGTTTCAGTGATTTGCTGGAGGTCATGCAGTTCATAAAGTGACACAGCCCAAAATAAAGTCCAAATAGATATGAGTTCAAATCAAAGGCTGTCAATTACAACATAAGACATGCTGATGACAAATTATTTGCTCACCCCAATAACCCAACACTATGAGAAAGAAGACACAGAAGTCTCTGAATTAGAATCAAGGTGAATGTGCCTGGGCCCAGGCATCCCAATAGGACATCACAAATCTTGCAAAGAGTCAAAGAGGTGGTTCATTTTCCACACTATATACTTCTGTCTGCAAGCCTGCCTGCCCATGTTCTTTAGGGAACGAAGGCCAAGGTATAATAGTCAAGTTGGGATAGCTCTTTATCCAAAAAGAAAGATTCAGTCTATAAATTCAATGATGCAGAGTGCCCTTGGGGGCATGGTTTAGGCTTTGACTGAGGCAGGGCCAGCAAAGATAATTGAAAAGTGACAGGCAATATGTACCTAGATACCATGTGCTAAGGTCCTGCCTACTCAAGATTTAAAGCAACTGGAAATCCCCGTTTCTCTACTTCTTTCCCTCTTTCTTCAGCTCCTTCTTTTCCTCTTTCTGGTATTTTATTAATCAGAATTTGTATTCAAAGAAACATTTTTTTCAAAGCATTTGTATTCAAAGAAACAATTTTATCCCAGTTGCTAGACTTTTGCAAGGGGAACACTTCCCAGCTCAATAATGTGTTTTGTTTGTATATTTGCTACCTTTTATTTTAAAATAATTTCAGACACATACAAGTTGCAAAATAGTACAGAGAGTTCCTATGTACCTTTCACCAATTTGGTAGTTTTAAGTCATGCCAAATAGTAAAAATCATACAAAACTTCAAGATAGATGAGCTCATCTAGGAATAAGTACCTTGAAAAGAAAAGCGGCCGATTTCACTGAAGTCTGTTCTATTCTTCTCTTCCTATAGCTCAGTGTCATTTTTCCTTCCAAGTTAGCTTCGGTGTTAAAAGTCCAGGACTATAGGAACGATTATCCTTATATTTTTAGCTGTTCACAGAGCCAGAAAATATCTTCAGAATTTGGTTTTCCTTTTTAGAAATGTGACTCTATTAGAGCTGTTATATCTTTCAGTTTGATGCCCTGAACCTTTAATATCTGTGGGACTGCATCATAGATGTCCTGGAAGAATTAACCACAAAAAGTCACTTCTGGAGTTTCAAAGAAGGGGTCAGATTAGGCAGGAAAGATCTTTCCATAGTTCATATATAAATAAGCAGCTCTGATTCTCTCATATTTTCACCTCTCAGGAGATCTCACCGTGGAAGAACAGGTATGGGTGATGCTCCTCCAAAGCAAATTGAATGTGTCAACTAAAATCTCATTCTAGAGCTTTCTTTTAGATTTCTTTCCACGAGATGAAAGGTTATGGGGTTGTCTTAAAGGACAAATGAAGCTAGAAGGGAAAATGTCAAACAGAAAGACTAAGGAGAAAAAAAATGAAATTCAATGCTGCCTAAGTTAGATAGAAGAGTAGAGGAATAGGGAGCTAGGAAAGACAAAAATTTTAAATGACAAAGGGGTTTCAAAAATACCATATAATGATGGCCTTAAGGTCTTATGAGAATGAACCTTGTTAGTACCAGGTTCAAGATGGTCCCATCTTGTTCTGGATCCAATTCTAAAGATGATTATGTGGTTAAGGTTGGTATCTGTGAAACTTAGCAAATATTGTTCCTGAGCATTGCTGATTTTGCTAGCGTAATTATTAGCTCTTGGCAATAAGGAACACTTTTCTTTTGAGATCTTTCATAATCCTCTGTAGTTTTGTGTAAAGAGCTATGTTCAGGTAAAGTGGTAGTTCTCTGGAATACTCTGATTTTTTCAATCATTTACTGTGGTGGACAGGTTCCAGTGATTCTGCTTCTGGGTAGTCATTCTCTTGTATAATGCCCTCCCCTTCAATATATATGAGACCTGTAATTTGCTTAACCAATATTACAAAGGTGTTGGGATGTCACTCTTGGAGTTATCTTACATTATCATATAAGACCATCTGGCTAGATTTGATTTAGTCTCTGTTGCGGCTCTGAAGAAGCAAAGCACCATGAATTCTTGATTCTTCAAAGAATCATGCTGCCGCAAGAAAGTAAAATCTGACAACAAACTGAGCTAGCTTGGAAGCACACCCTTCCCCTGTTGAGTCTTTAGATGAGAAATACAGTCTTGACCAATGACTTGATTACAGTTTTGCAGGGAACCTAGTCACATGGTGCCTAGACTCCTGACCCACAGAAACTGTGAGACAATAAACATATGTTGTTTTATGCCACTAACATTGTGGTCATTTGTTACACGGCAATAAAAAACTAATACACATACCAAGAGCCTAATCCATCCAGACTTTTATATTTTATGCTGTTGGGGATAGTAAAGTAATATAAAACATAAAACATCTGCATAAAGAGCATTTGCAACTCATTAGTAAAGACCATGCCCAAACCAAAAATGACTTTGATAACTATGTAAGGTAATATATATAAGACATCTAGTTCTTCAGTATAACCATTTCCTCTTATCCCTGGGCATAGTCTAGACTACATTTCCTAGTCACCAGTGAAGTTAGGGGTGTCCATGTGGTTAGTGGAATGTGAACTGAATTAATATGGACTACTTTCAGTCTTAGTCCATAAAATCCTTCCATATGAACCTATTCATGTTGTCTCTGCTTTCAACAGTTGGATTTTGATACCAGGAAGCTTTTGGGAGACATGCTGAAGATGGTAGCATCTCTACTGGGCAACTCTCAGAATGACAACCCTCACCCTCACCAACTGGAACCATATTGGACTGTGTATGTTAGTGAGATAAACTTCTTTTATGTTTGGGGTCTATTGTTACATAGCACACGTGGTCTACCCTATTTTTCACACTTTTTGTTTTGAGATGGAGTTTCACTCTTACTGCCCAGGCTGGAGAACAACGGCATGATCTTGGCTCACTGCAACCTCCACCTCCCGGGTTCAAGTGATTCTCCTGCCTCGGCCTCCCCAGTAGCTGGGATTACAGGCATGCACCACCACACCTGGCTAAGTTTTGTATTTTTAGTAGAGATGGGCTTTCACCATGTTGTTCAGGCTGGTCTCAAACTCCTGACCTCAGGTGATCCGCCCACCTGGGCCTCCCAAAGTGCTGGGATTACAAGTGTGAGCCACTGCACCCGGCCATTTTCACACCTTTCTTTTTATGTTATTTGATATTTCTAAGTGAATTAAATATTATGACTACAAACAAATCAAAATGATAATAATTTTACTTTATGCTTTTCAAATTTCAAAACTACAGAAAAACCCTAGAGTTGATAAGGGAGAAGTGGGTTTCACACCGTCTTGAGAATTCTTGATTTATAAACCCAAATAAACTATCATTTTCTATTTGAAACTCTTTTATTTCATCATGAAATGTCCTAAATATATAATGTTATATATATATTTTAAACTTCATTTTATAATGGAAGTTTATACAAGGAAATTAAAATATCGATGGGCATTACAAAAAGGGCAAAATCAGGGCAAAAATATTACAGTGTCCCAAATCTAACCTGTAGTAATATGAAGTAATGAAATGATGCTTCAGTGGTTGGTTTAATCCTGGTAGTCTTTTTGGAAGATGTGAGTTTATAACTTGGAATACATAAAATTTGGAATAGATAAATTTGGAAAATTTGGAATAGATAACAGAATATAATTATAATTATATAAGGGAACACTGAAATAGATAAAATTGTGCATTCCAGTCTAAGCAAAGTGAGGACACCTTTTGGATGATGAAGGATTGACCATTCAGAGAATAACAATCTGTCTCAAAAAAATGTAATGGATAATACTGAGGAGTAAGGAGCATTGAGACGAATGGAACCATTTGTCTTAAGTGCTTAGAGTAGAGGTTTGGTCTTCATCTAATAGGGAAGCCAGTTGAGAATCACTTCAGAGAGGTCATTTAGTAGAAATGTGGTTTCAAACAACTGATTGGTACCTGGTAAGAGTGGACACTATGGTAGGAATATATAGAAGATAGATCCACTAGGACACTGCTGCAGAACTCTAAAACTGAGATGAAAAGATTCCAGATTAGACTGGTAGCTATGGAAATTGTACCTTCATGTTCACAAAGGAAATAAAAATGGAGAAATTACATGCCAGGTGAGAAGACTGCACAGGAAAACAGAAATCATCTTTTAAAAACATTTTCAGATTGGTTGAAAAAAGAGGAACAAAGGAGGACACAAGCCCCTTGACAAGTTTCAGGCGCTGGAGAGAGTAAGTGGATTGATTCATCACCTCATTCAGCTAGATTGAATGCGCCATATGTCCCAGAAGGTCTATGAGACACTGGGAATCCAAAAAGGAATAAAACTTTGTTCACCTCTTGAAGTTCCCCATCTGAGTGGGCTGGAGTGGCAGGAAGCTGTCACAGGGATATCAGGAAAGTATCATGGGGGAACAGAAGGCAGAACATCTGACTTTGCTCTTGGGCATCTGGGAAGGCATATCAGAGCACATGACATTTCTATTAGGTCTTAAAAGACTAGTCTAAACGTGTCAGGTGAAGCAGAAAAAAAAAGGCATTTCTGGCCAAGGAACAGCATGTGCAGAGGCAGAGAGGTGTGAAAGAGTCTAGCTGGCTCCCCTGGTAATACGATCCCTGTATGTGAAGGTTAGGATGAGTGGAGGAGAATGGAGAAATTAGAGTCCAGAGATTCGGATTTGCTTCAAGAAGATCTGTAAATTCTATTTATGCTGTGTCAGTGAGGTTTTAAGATTTGTTTCCAAATCGTGTTATCAATTTACAGGCAAACTGGAATCTATATTATCTTTGGAAACTCGTCTCCCTTCCATGTATATCCCGAAACAAGATATACAAAACAGAAATCAACAAAGGGGAAAATTAAACTAGATATAATAAAACATAGAGGGAAAAATCAGAGATAGATAAGTAACTATCAAATTTTATAGAAGAGATGTGTGTACTGTCAAGTGATAACCAAATCACTGAAATACTAAAGAACTGTGACTGCAAATAAGCAAACTTAAACAAATGACCAAGCCACCATAACCTCCGAATGCCATGTCACTTGGCTGGGCAGGCTATTTTATCATTTGTGGATGGGTAAAGAGAAAGGAAGCGGCCTCATTCAGTTTACTTAGCTGCTCCCATCTGATTCATTCTTTGATGCCATAAGCCAGTTACTCTAAATCTGATGGCAAATGAGAAATGAGCATGGGAGAGCTTGTAGTGAAAAAAAAAAAGCCAAGCAAAGAAAGGTGAGAAGGATGTTAGCAGTATGCAGAAAAGGTTTGAGAACCAGCATGGCTATGATAAAGGGGTAGGGAAACAAAGGTCTAGTCCCTTCTGGGGTAAAACAGTAAAAACCAAAATTAGGAGAAAGGAGGCAGACACAGGCTCAGGTCTTTTCCACTTGAATCTTGACCACAACAGAAGAGAACTCAGGCCAACTGCACAGAACATAAAGAAAGCCTACGCTTCTATTAGATACTGATGAGAGGGAGAGAGAGGGATAGGGAGAGGCAGGGAGGTGGGCGGGAGGAGAGAGAGAGAGAGAATATGAATGAGAACTGCTTCCAGCTTGTCTTGTTTTTTTCTTATGAACAAAGATCTCTTTCTTAGAGCTGTTAACTATTCTCAGAACCCTAAAGAGGTGTGTCAAACTCTCGCTCAATGCAGAGCAGGCTCAAATAAGATAAAAAGGTACTTCACTCAGAGGGTCTGCCCTCTCTCTCCACTTCTTAGGAGAGCAGAGGACAGCATGCATGAAACTGCTGCTTAAGGAGCAATGTCACCTTTCTGTTTTAGGGGAAAGTTGTGAACATTGTGGCCTTTTAAAGAGGATTAGAGAAGATAGCTTGCTTCCTAAGAATTTCTCTTCCCACTGTTCTCTCACTTTCAAAGTGCCAATTCCTTGTGATGATCATGCCAGACCTGCAGTTGGTCAATGAGTGTCATTCACTGAATACACAAGAATCAGGTTTTATGACAAAGAAGGACAAGTGCTTGCCTTCACAGACCTCTTCTCTGAGGATCTCCAAATGTAAGAATCAGATACGCACTCAAGGATCAACATCTAGCCTTGTGCCTCTACATCTTTTTTTAACAAGTAACAGAATTGGTTTTTCCAAACAAATCCTTAATACAATTTCAATATCCCAATCAGATAAAAGTATAACTAGGAAAAGCCTCACCTCTGTCCTTCCTCTCTGACATCCACCCCTATCACAGTAGCCTTCCCAGCATTTCAACTGAACCCAGGGTCTCAGTTTTAGAGTCCCTGACCTCACCTAACATGCTTTTTTTTTTTTTTTTTTTTTTCCTAGAGGGAAAACTAAAGCTCAAAGAGGAGGCTAATTTGGTTGTAGGAATCAGGGAATGGTGTCACAGGAAGGATGTAATAATTGGAATCGGGAGATTTCATCCAAACTCTCTCTGTAATTGACTATTTGATTTTGGAAAGTCCCTCAAGGGCCTTTGTCCCCTCATTTCTGTAGCTATCAGGCTGTGATGGAAGACTTCCAGTGGCCCTTCCATGTACAATATTTTAGAAATCTGTTGATTTTCCTAACCCTTAGCTTATGTCAGAATAAGCTTCATCAAGTGAAACATTCCAATGCTTCAGAAGTCAGGTTGGTGACAGCTTAACTGACGATGCATAGTGGTAATATCAGAAAGGGGGAAGATGTACGCTTAATAATAAAAACAGGATGAGATCTTCATCACAGAATACCTCACATGGATCTCGGTCTCTCATAGTAGAAGCGGGGGAGGGAGAGGGCAATGGAAATGTTCAATGTGGGATTTGCTGGGAGCATTTTAATCAAAGCTTAATCAAAGAAAGAGACCCAGGCATTAACCCAGTCTGGAAAGCATCAGACAGACATACAAACAATTCATTGAATATTATTCATACCAAGTTCCCCAAACTTTGCCTGATGATCAAATCCCCTAGATTGTTTATTAAATATATAGATTCTTAGGCCTGTTGGGACTTGATTTCGTAGGTCTGTCGCTTATTTTTCTCAGGCGCCACAGTTGATCTAATGATCAGGCAAGTATGGGAAATGTTGTGTTAGTAGAAACCCTATCTCTTATTGTTTATGAAAAAAAGAGACCAATATAACTTACGCATTAGTCATGTTGTTAATCAAAGCTATTGGTGATTGCTGACAGATACAATAAAACTGCCAATGGCTTTACCTAAGGTCATATTAAGAGAAGTTTCCCTTTGTAACTGAAGTTCACAGATGGTGTATATTTAGTTCTAGGATATATGTATTTTTAATATCTTCTCTGCCATTTGACTGCATCTGATTGACCTCACTGCAACCCACAGAGGAGGCAGATTTAGAAGCAAACCAGTATGACAGGGAAATAGCCCAATTATGCCGAGCCTTGATGTTCTCCTAGCAAAGCAGATACATGCAGCATATTAAGACACAAAGGAAAGTGGGAGGTACTGGGTGAGTATTGTTAGATGGGAAAGATGAAAGGACAGCAATTATTCTAATCATCTATGGAGAGGGTGCTGTAATGCTTCCTATAGTTGACAAGTGATGCATAATAGCTAATAATTTTAACTAGTCTTTACAAAATATTTCTGGAATAGAAACTAACTTTTCTTGGGCTAATGAAAAGTATTAATCGTTCCCTGATTAAACAGTAGGCAGCCCAGTCTTTTTCAGTATCCCTCACTCAGGATGAAGGAGAAGAACAGGGATTACCAGAGGCCCAATGTCTGACTTTGAATGGTATCTGTTTTATTTGGGTAAATGATCATTAGTCTCTGTATCATTTCCTATGAGTTTTTTTGCCTTCTTTTTCTCCAGATCTTACTATGTTAAAACTCAGATTTAGGAAAACTGCCCATACAAGAAATTCATCTATCATGACTTAAAGATAAATGTCTGTAAAGTGACTTCCAGTAAACAGAAACAGGAGCACCTTTCTTTGTAGTCTCAAAACAATATGCACATAAGTCTAGATTTATAACCTTTACTAAAAAACCACAACACTTCTTACATTACATTAGTTTATTTACCTTATTCCTCCTTCAACACACACACACACACACACACACGCACACACTCACCCCTAAGATAACTGACAGAAAACCAAACATGGGGGGCCTAATATAAAGAAAGTCCTCACTACATGTCTGATGAGTGAAGAATGATGAAAGAATGAATGAACAAATGAACAAATAAATGAGTCAATCCATAGCATGACATTACCTTGTTCCTAGAAGCAAATTTTCTTTTGGTATTCTAGTCCCCTAGATTAGGGTGGCTGGTATGAAGGGAGATAGATGATCAAAATTGCACTGGTTATCATCTCTAATTTTCATCTAATGTCACAAAAACATTCATTGCTCCAATCATTTATTCTGTCATTCAGTGACTATTTATGAAGGGTTCACTATGAGCCAGGCAGTGTTTTGGATGCTGAAGTTACAGCAGTGATTTAAACAGTAACATTCCCTTTCCCTTTGATACTTTCATTCAAAAGTGAGGCAGATATTAAACAAGTAAGCATATGATAATTACAGACTAATACTGGACAGAATGAAGAGATGTGGGACAGTGGGACTGGTGGAGGGAGAGAGCTTACTAAGTTATGATGATCAAAAAGGTCATTTTAAGGAGGTAACATCTGAGCTGACATCTCACTATGTATAAAACAAGGAAAAGCCAGCTCTGGTGCTGAGGGAAGAAGTTTTCCAGACAAGAGAAAAGCCCAAAGCTAGAACAAACCAGGCATGTTTGACAAACTGCCCAGGGTGTGGTAGATGTGGAGGAAAGTGGTAGATGAGGAGGATGTTCTGGAGGGTATTGAGAGGTAGGATCAAACAGGGTCTTCAAGGCCTTGGTAATGCACTGAGAGTGGATTGGTAATACAATATAAAGCTACGTGAGAATTTTAATTGGGGGTGGTGTGGTAATAAAGCCTGATGACATTTTTAAAAAATACCATTCTGGCTTCTTTGAGGAGAAAAGATTGGCGGGGAGTGGGAGTGTTAGAAAAAACTAGAAAGAGGAATTCAAGTCCACCCTGGGCAACATAGTGAGACCCCCATTTCTACAGAAAGAAAAAAAGTTAACTGGGCATAGTGCTGTGTGCCTGTAGTCTCAACTACTCAAGAGGCTGAGACAGGAGCATCACTGACCCCAGGAGTTTGAGGCTATAGTGAGCTATGATTGTGCCACTGTACTCCAGCATGGGACACAGAGCAAGACTCTGTCTCTTAAAAAAAATAAAATAAAAGATCGGAAACAAACGTACCAGGTGGAAAGTGTCTGCAACAATTCAGGTAAGAGATGACTTGAGTGGCTTCGAGTAGTAGAGATGGAAGTGAGGAGCATGGTACTGAGTTGCAGTGAGAAGTGGTTGCATTTGTAATGTATTTGGGAGGCAGATTCTATAGAACTTCATATGAACAAACTGTGGGCACGAGGAAAGGGAGGTATGAGTTCTAAGTCTTTGGATCACGCAACTGATGGATGTTGGAATTACTGAGACAAGGATCACCCTGTAAGGAGCAGGTTGGGGAATCAAGAATTCCATTTTGGACCTGATGCTTTTCAGATGCCTAGTGGGTATCACAGTCGAAGCTGTTCACACATGTAGTCTCACATGTGAGTCTCCCGCTCAGGTGAGCCAAGGCTGGCAATCTCAATCTGGAGTAAGCAGGAAAGAAATGATCATTTCATAGACAAACCTTCCCCAAGGGATCCTCGATAACAGCATCTCACCACGTATAAAAACCCAATGTGCAATAATAACACAGAAGTTAATAGTTCCCAGGAATAAGTAGGTTTATGAGATGAATTAGTGACTAATGTTTAACTTGAGTCTATTTTTAGCCCTTTTCTCATAGAATGCACGTTCATTATAGAAAACTTGGTAAATGTGTATTTAAAAATATTATAATTCTAGCACTCAGATATAACTATTTTAAACACTTTGTTTTAAACACTTTGGCACATGTTCTTCCTGTTTTTTCTTTTTTTGAGACAGAATCTCGCTCTGTTGCTTAGGCTGGAATGCAGTGGCATGATCTTGGCTGACCACAACCTCTGTATCCAGGGTTCAAGTGATTCTCTTGCCTCAGTCTCCCAAGTAGCTGGGACTACAGGGGTGCACCACTATACCCAGCTAATTTTTGTATTTTTAGAAGAGACAGGGTTTCATTATGTTGGCCAGGCTGGTCTTGAACTCTTCACCTCATGATCCTCCCACTTCGGCCTCCCAAAGTGCTGGGATTACAGGCATGAGCCACCGTGCCCCGTCTCATTCTGGCTTTTTAATTCACTAAATCTAAAAGTATATATTAAACTTAGATGTGGTCACATCCTATTTTAGGCACTGGAAATTCAGTGACAAACAATATTTAAAAAGTCACTGACGCCTGGGGAGCCTATGTTCTAGCGTGGGGAGGCAGAAAAACAAACCAACCAAAGCCCAAGTCAAAAGATATTAATAGTATGGCTGATGATAAAATCTGTGGAAAAAAGTAAGGCAGAGTAAGGGAGGAGAAATTGCAGGGAGATGGGATAAGGAAGAAAGGCTAATGAAACTGAATGAGCTAGAGAAGTCTTCATTAATCAGGTAACGTTTGGAGGGAAGTGGGAAAGGATTGAGTGGAAGGGCCGTACAAAAGTATCTGGGATGGGATGCTCAGGTCAACAAGAGCAAAGGCTCTGAGGTAGGAACAAGATCAACCTGTCTGGAGAATAGTAAAGAGGTCAGAATGGTTGGGGGATCATGGTTCCTTGGTTCACAAACAAAGGAGTCAGGATAAATAATTCTGTTTACGCTCTGGCTTCATCACCTCCAACAGCATAAGCAACAGATTAATTGTACTTCTTCTTGGTCCCAAGACAGTGAACTATTGTATGTTGAAATCTTCTCTGGAATACTAAGGTTAGAGTTAAGAACCCAAGGTCCGGACCAGGTTTAAGCTCTGCTCTGCCACTTATCACACATATAAGCTTGGAAAAGTTACTGCAGTCTTTCAGGCCTGTTGGCTCCCCTCTCACCTAGTCCCAACTTTGTGGGGTTATGGTGGAGGAAGTAAATGGATTAATACCCATAGAGTGTTTAGAACAGTGTTTATCACCTGGCAAAGGCTCAATTCATATCCACTGCTATTATTATTGCCATTGAAATGCCCTCTCCCATGCTGGGCTGTAACTCCTTGAGGACTTCATCTGCTTTTGGATCTCCAGGACCTAGTCCAAGGCCTGACAAGGGTCTGGTGCTGAGGACGTGTTAGTTGAACCAATCTGAATTCTACGTGGAGCCACATAGTCAATCTAGTCAACTAACTTACTATCACAGTTTTACCTCTAATTTTAACTCACTCCAAAATCAACACTTAGATTAAGGAACACTGCTCATTAGGCCCATCAATCTAAACACACTATAATTATAGCAAAGGCTATTTCACCCAGTGTTCTGTAATTGGGACTCCTATTCACTAGCACTTTTTCACATTCTTATAATGATCACTGATGTTCATAATGACAGCCCTGGGACAAAATCCTTCCGATTCACCAAGAATGACTACGCTGTGTTCTATCTTGCTGAGGGCACTTCACTGTGTGAAGTGGATGGTAATTCGGGGAGAATCTATTTTCACCAAAGATCAGATTTTTTGGAGTATGCCACTCTTTGATCAGATCAGACAACTGCTCTTACTGTGCTAGTAACTAGATGACCAAGGATTTACAGCTCACAGTTGTCGTGTGTGTGTGTGTGTGTGTGTGTGTGTGTGAGAGAGAGAGAGAGACAGAAACAGAGAGAGAGAATTAAGTTCCAATTGGGCCTGTAAAGGGAATTGTTATCTGATTTCTTTTTCTTTCCTTTTGTCAGTATAAAACTTTGTAAATTAATCTACCAAAAACACTCCTCCTTCCAGAACAGTGGATTACAAACATCGTTTCCTCCACCTCTTAAACCCAAAATTAGTGCAAGGTAACAAAACCCCAGCATTGCTCAATGTTTGCCCTCAAGCATTTAAATTTCAGTTGACTATTTTTTTTTAATTATTATTTTAGTACTTGACTACTTGATAGAGATGACACCTTTTAAAGATAAAATAAATACCATCAACTTTGATCACTGGGTGTATGGCTTTTTCTCAAGATGTTAATTTAATCTGGGGTGGAAATAGAATAACACCATCATTGTAAAGGTCTTCATGAATTATGTAAATTATTTATCAAAAATACTATTACCTAAATAAAAAACCTTTTGGAAGATTATTCAATTACTAGCTGTGCAACTTTGAGCAATTTTCCTATCTATTATGTGTTTCAGTTTTCTTATCTGTAAAATAGTATTAATAATCAGTCCTACATCACAGGGTTGTTGCAAGGATTAAATGTAAAATGCTTAGAAGAACAGTATCTGACATGTAGTAAGCACTCAATAAATGTTAGGCATTATTCATATAATTTGCCCCAGAATGTACATACTTTAACAGGAGTAATGGGTCTTTTGAGGGCCCTTTATATCATATGTAATAAGGATTCTGGATTGCTAGAAGATGTGGAGTTTCAAAAAGAAAAAAAAAGTAGAAAGAAAGAAAAGAGTTCCCAACTGCAGCTGCTGCATTTGCCTGTTCTTGATTTGAGAATCTGAATTCAGAACTCTGACTAGGCATGCCATCCTTGTTCCTAAGGGATAAAGGAAGCTGTGTTAGTTCTGTTCTTTTTTCAACACATTTATCTTTGAAGCAGAAGTGGTGCTTCTTTTTCTTCAGTGGGAGTGATCTCAGTTGCTTGGAGACAAAGCAGAATCAATGACAAGGCAGGCCTTGGTGGCCCAAGCACATGCTATACCCTGGCCCTCCAGCCTCAGGAACAGTTCTAGGCTACTGTGTCTGTTTGCAGACTTTTAAAATAATGAGCCCAAAGTAGTAAAATATCCAATGCATAAATCAGAGTTAATAGCCAAGAAAATGACTGATGTCCAAGTTCAGTGGAGAAAGGAAAGTTAGAAAAGATAGTATTGATCTGACAAATATAAGTTTAGATAATTCTTTCAATTAAAAAGTATTTGTGGATTATCACAGATTAGAAGAAACTAAGGAGACAGGACAACTACATAAAATGTGGTGTACTGGATTGGATTCTGACACATACAAAGGACAGTAGTCGAAAAATTGGAATTATCTGAGCAAATTGCATGGTACAGATGTCAACTTCTTAGTTTCAAACCATGTATCATGGTTACATAATATTTTAACGGTAGTGGAAGCTGAGTGAAGGGTTTAAAGAAACTATATAATCTTTACAACTTTTCTGCAAATCTAAAATTATTTCATGATAAAAAGTTTAAAAAACTATATTTCTGGGTGAAATATACTTCAGACTACATATATAAACTGACCTTCAATAAAAGGGCAACTGCAACCCCTGTTTTTGCTCTATTTTTAAAATAGTACCCATTTTGGTCCCTTGCATAAAAGATGCATCTTAATGACGTTTCATGCAAGGCTAGTAAGAAAGATGGTGTTGGAGGATGACCATGTTTAATGAAACTGCAACTCACTTTTCACCTCTCTTGCTCTCTGTATATAACCAGTTTTCAAGTTTCTGGGAGATTCTTTGAAATTTTCATGTAATAGGAATAGTCTTCCCAGAGTTACTGACTCCCTTTAGGAGTCAGAGTTTCTGAAAATGTAGCCATTTCTCAGATGAAACAGGAGGCTAATGAAGACAGTCCAATCTATTAGGGTAGACAGTGATTATTCATTTTTATGTTAGGTGGCAAATCTCTTGATGTCATAAAGAAATGGTTTTGTTTGGTTTTAATGATCTATATCTGTAGGTTTACTGTTTCAGGTTCAAACATAGTCAAATCTCAATAAACTGGTGAGAGAATTAGTATCAACACCAACTATACATTTAATGCATACTTGTTAAGATTTCAATTAAAATACACTTTTTATACATTCATTCAAGAAACATTGATGGAACACCTACCATGTGTACAAGGATGGGCAAGAAGACTAGGACCCCCATATTCAAGGAGCTTAAAGTCTGACAGAGAGATCTGGAGAAGTAAGAAATTGGAACAAATTGGTCACTGCTATGACCAGCCTTTGTCATTCAGTATACAGCAGAACCTTTGTAAAGTTAATATAGACCTTGTGAAAACCTTTGTTCAAACACAATGGTAATACTTGCCTTATAATATTAACCTGAGTAATGATATTCAAATGATACCAAATTTCATGGGAATTTTCAAGGAACGAAGAGGCTTTGAGTTGACATTCCAAAACTGCCTTCCTATATATTATTAATGGATGGAGTAGTCACTTTTTACAGTCCCAGAAAGCACAGTATATCATAGTTAGACTAAAATCCATACCCATTCATCCCATGGTAGAGTGTATTTCAGACTTCATTTGTAAACTAGCTTTAGGACAACTTCAGGCACTATGCTTTTTTTCTATATGTTTGACTCTTTTCTAACTACCCAGCTATGCTGGAAGGCATACCGCATTTGTTCAAATATTTTTGGATGCTTGTCCAATAGAAGATTCCAGGAGGCATCTATCAAGGAGACATTGTCACCAGTGTAGCTCCTGTAGGTACTGTCCTGGGCTAAAGCCCTTCTGTAAATCTCTAAATACATTCTGAATGTATGGCTTTCAAGCTTTCAGATTCTATTCTCTTGCTTTGAACTGTCTGTTGTACTCATTAATTATCTTTCAGTGGAGGGGAAAAAAAAATCTCTATCAATTTCCCTAAAGCCCCAGCCCTTTCTTAGGATTCACCAAGAAAAGCAATTATCTTTCTATGTGGTATTGATCTGTCTGGATATTGCCTCCCAGTGGATCATCCATTTAGTCCTAGAATTTAAAAATCTTCACAATACCAACTTCTGTGTCACCACTTGAATTAATGTCATTCCTCATCTGCTGGCACCCCACCATTGATCCAGTTCAATATCGCACTGAGCTATCTCACACCGGCATCTTACACATGAAGGTAAATACTTTGCTGTTCATGTCGGGCATATTTTTGGCATTTCTTCATTTGACACCAGTTAAGACCCTAAACATTTTCTAGCCAATGAATCTCCAACATTAAAACGTGCTTTCTGGAAGGAAACAGGTGAGATGCTTGAGTAAAGCATGGCACAATTGACGATGTCAGAGTATTTCCAATGCATGATTGATAGAAGTGAGTGAGGAGTATCTGGCCATGGAAAGTGAAAAATAATCTTCTGAGACTTTACATAATTCACCATACCAATAAGGTTCTTTGAAAATTTCATTGATAAATATATTCTAGAAAATGATACATTAGCCAGGCGCAGTGGCTCATGCCTCTAATCCCAGCACTTTGGGAGGACAAGGCAGGTGCATCACTTGAGGTCGGGAGTTTGAGATCAGCCTGGGCAATGTGGCAAAAACCCATCTTTACTAAAAACACAAAAGTTAGCTGGGCATGGTAGTGCGTGCCTGTAATCCCAGCTACTCAAGAGGCTGAGGCAGGAGAATCACTTGAATCAGGTGACAGGGGTTGCAGTGAGTCGAGATCAGGCCACTGCACTCCAGCCTGGACAACAGAGTGAGACCCTGCTCCCCGACCCAGCAAAAAAAGAGAGAATGATACATTAGCATTAAAACTGAATATGTTGCAAAGTCACTTTGAAAAGACAGCCCTGGAGAATAGGGACCTACTGACAAATTTAAGTTTTCCTTGACTTACTGATACATATAATTATGTTTAGGGTGATTTTTCTAGCTAATCAACTATTTTTCTCAGTATTAAAATTTAAACTAAAATTTTAGTTAATTTTTTTTTGGAGTTTGGATACCCACTAACTCAAGAGTTGAGAATTCTGGATATTCATTCTGATTTGGCCAAGCAAATTTAACAATAACATAAAAAGAGTGGTACCTTCCTGACGTGGGCTTTCTAGTTCAGTATGTGCTAGCTAACAACTTACAGGCATTCATCTATCAGAAAGCAGAAAGGTGCTCACTTAGTATTGGTCTGAGTCACAATTATAATTTGTAATTGCCAGTTGGTTATGTTTGTCAGAGAATTGTCTTCTAGAGACATTTGTAACTTTAAAATGATTTTTTAAATAGCAAAACAAATTGGAAGAAGTAATATTTAAACAGAATAAGATTCTTCTTAACGCTTACATATACTGTAACTGAATTTAGTATTTACTTCATACAAAGGAGATTGCCCTGCCTAAACCAAATTATATATTCTGTGGAAAGTCTTGCCACTAATTGGCAACACTTTGCTCATTGGTATTTGCTCATTGGTATTTGGAGATAGATTCATTCTTTCTCTCTCTCTTTCTCTCATACACACATACACACACACGCACTTTTTTATTTTAGGGTGAAAAAGAGCCATTTCTTTCTTTTTTTTTTTTTTGAGACAAAAATGTCATTTCTTTACAAGGCACATTAGTGCCTCTTTGGAAAAATGTTGAGGTTCTGCTAGTAAGATATAAGTCTCAAGATTTTACCAACTAAGCACCAATGGTTTCCCCAGAACGTACCTGGATTTCTCTCTTGTTAGTAAAGGTAGAAATCATTTAAGACATGTGAATGGAGAAGCTGTAAGACAATCTCTTGATTTCATCTTATCACTTTCCACTCTAGTGGCTAGTGTGATACAAGGGTGCCACAGAATAGAAAAACATGGAGGCTGAGTGATTCACTGAGCAGATTGTGTAGGCATCAGGAAATCCCAGTTAGGAAAAAGAACCTGGGCTTTGGCTGTAGGCAAACTGGATTCAAATTTTGCCTCAGCTACTTGTGAGCAGCAAGCATGGTGGCAAGTCACTTAAACTCACTACATTTTGGATTCTAACTTGAAAAATCAGGACAATAGTTCCTATCTTTGCAATCTTTCAGGGAGTTATAGGAGAAAAAACAAAACAAAACACATACAGACATACCCACATACATATCACCCTGGCACTCAGCCAATGCTTGTTAAGTAATAGTTATTTTTAGTAACAAAATAGCACATCATTTGAAGGATGTTTTCATTCTTTTTTTTTAATTTGTGAGTACATAGTAGGTGTATATATTTATGAAGTATGTGAGATGCTTTGATACAGGCATGCAATGTGCAATAATCACATCATGAAGAATGCAGTATCCATCTCCCTCAAACACTTATCCATTGAGTTGCAAACCATCCAATTACACTCTTTATTTTAAAATGTACAGATGAGTTATTATTGACTATAGTCATCCTTTTGTGCTATCAAAAAGTTCTTATTCATTCTTTCTATTTTTTTTTTTTTTTGTACTCATTAACCACCCCCACCTCCCCCAACCCCCACTTCCCTTCCCAGCCTCTGGTAACCATCCTTCTCTTCTCTATGCCCATGAGTTCAATTGTTTTGATTTTCAGATCCCACAAATATATAAGAACATATGATATTTGTCTGTCTGTGCTTGGCTTATTTCACTTAACATAATGTTCTCTAGTTCCAGCCAATCATTGCAAATGACTGGATCTTATTATTTTTTTATTACTGAATAGTACTCCATTGTGTATATGTACCACACTTTCTTTATCCATTCATCTGTTAATGGACACTTCTGTTGTTTCCATTCATTAGCTATTGTGAACAGTGCTGCAACAAACATAGGACTGAAGATACCTCTTTGATATACTGATTTTCTTTCTTTGGGTATTTACCCAGCAGTGGGATTGATAGATCATATGGTAGCTCAATTTTTTAGTTTTTGAGGAACCTCCAAACTGTTCTCTATAGTGACTGTACTAATTTACATTCCAACCAACAGTGTTCAGGGGTTCCCTTTTCTCCACATCACCACCAGCATTTGTTATTGCCTATCTTTTGGGTATAAGCCTGTTTTTATTCTCACTGAATATTTGAATTGAGTTTGTACCTCACTTGGAGCTTTCTAATGAAAGAGAAATTACCAGATATTTGAAGGGGTATCTATTTGCTTCTGGTAAAGGGTTTTCCTCCCTTCAAGGTTAATTATCGCCTACACTCCAACTCATTTCCATAGATGTTTACATTTGTGATCAATTATGTAAAATATAATAAAGAGGAAATCCAAGAGGGGCTTTACAAAAACAAGACTCTGAAAGGAGGTCCTTCATGCTTATTCTAGGCTATCCTTTGAGTGAAATGAGCCCGGTGTCTGTAGTAGGTGGTTCCATACTAATACAAATGCTCAATTATTTGGTATACCTGTGTAAACTCCACAAAGATTTTTTCCTTCTCAGCCAGAAGCAAGGCGTGCCTTGAGGGCCACCCAATTGGACTAGTGTGCTATTGGCACCAATTCAGGAGCAGAGGAAACACATTATACATCCTTGGAGAATCACCTCCTCTATGCAGTTCATTATATAAGCAGGTAGGAAAGCATGAGAGGAGAAAATATAAGCCATGAGAGCACTGGGGCTGAAGATATACCTTGGAAGGAAAAGGGTGTGGAAACTTGTAAAGAATATTATTTAATCTTGGTACAAGCAGATAGGCCAACACAACCCAGCTTCTAAATTGGACACTGTTATTTAACAATCGTATATGTTTTATGCATTCTCTTTCACTATGTTCACTTTTCCAAAATAATGACAGTCTACTATGTGCCAAACATGGTGTTATGCACACTGCATATGTGATCATATTTAATTTTCATAACATGCCTACAACATATAGATTATAACCTTAAAGTACTGATGAGTAAGGGATGGGCATCTATCTGCTTAAGGGTACTCTAGAAGGAAAAAAGAGAGAGCTAGGTTGAAACCCAAGTTGTTCTGATTCCGAGATCAAGATAACATTGAAAAGATGCCTTGTTGACTTATTTTGGGATCCTCCAAAGAAATCATTCTAAAAATCTTATACTTCCTTCAAGTCCCTAAATCTACTTTGCCCCTGTTGATTAATGATCTTAAAATTTTTTTACTGAGAAGTTTAAGACACTTAGATATGAATTTTCTTTAATTTCCTCCTCAGAGTTTCTGGTCAATGACCCAATTCTTGCATTCTTTCTTGCTCCATAGGAAGAGCTCCAAATCATCACCAGCATTTGTTCTGGTGGTGATGACATTAAACCATCTACTGTTGTTTTTCTCTCACCCTTCCCTGCCTTCTTTTGCCCCAGCTTGGTTAATTTTATCCACTTCTGCTCCCATGCATTGTCAATTTCTGCCTTTGTACTGGCTCCTTCTTTTGCTTCAAAATATTCTTGTATTTCCTTTATCATCAGAAAACACACACACACCCTTGTTGCCACCCTACTACCTTGGAAGAAGAGGTATTTGAGCTGCAATCTCTTGTGATAAGTAAGACATATGTAGTTCCCATTTTTCTCATATAAAAAAAAACTGTCACAAGTTAAGTAGCTCTTCATCAAGACCCTATAGCTCTGTGATGGCAGAGCTAGAAATGAAACTCAGGTCTTCTGATACTCAGCTCAGAACACTCTTTCTCTGTTCAAATCAATTGCCAATCAGTGTCCATGGGTGACCAGTTTTAAGATGACCTCTTTCAGGTAAGGTGACTGCAGCAAATTCTACTTCACTTTTGTCTCTGGAGCATGGAGCTTGCCTCATATGTGTAACACAGCTGCCATGATCAGTGATGTATCTCTATCACATCTCCCAGGCATGGTAATCTGTCCTCCCAGGTATGAAGGCCCATTAATAACCCTCTGGGGGAGGGAGGCAGTATCCCAGATGCAGTCCTGTTGCATGATGTGCTCTGTATACGAAGTTCCCAAAATCATAGCTAACATGCCATCTAATGTGTTGTAACACTCATTGTTTCTCAGCCTCTCATAATATACAACCAGCCAGCAAGTCCCTTATCATTTAATAACACTCCTTGCTTGATACTGAAAGCTGGAGAAAATGGAAACACTCCAAGGGAGTGGGAAAAGCTAGTTAGGTGCAGAAGCTACTAAGGTTGTAACACAGGCTCTCACACAATTGAGAGTTCAGACAAATGAACAGATACTCCTGTAACTCTACAGCTGCCATTATCCTCAGACTGGGTAGACTTCTGGAGGGACAGATGCCCCATGCACAGAGAGGAGATGCTTTGCTTTGGGAACAGGAAGAAAAAGGAAACCATGGAATCCGTGTTCCTGCTCAGCTACATAGGGTTTTTAGTAGTAATTTTCATCTTGAAAGGAAATGCAGTTTGATCTGGGACACTGAACTGGGAGTCTGTCCTGGGATTCAGGACTGATTTTGACCCTAAACACAGACCTCAGTGTATGTTTTTGTAAAGTGGGTGGGAAAATGCCTTTCACTGTGTAGCACAGGAACACTTTACAGAATGAAATGCAATGCAATGATATGACAGACTGTGCTTAAGCTTTCAGGAGGAATTAGAATAAAATAATAATAACAGCTAACATAAAAAGGACCATTAGCGTGGGATCAGGCAGTGAGCCGAGGGCTTTACAGGTGTCATTTAATGCTCACATCAACTCATATGGAACTTTTTTTATCCCCAATTTCAACTGATGAGGAAACTGGAGTCATAGAGAAGTAATTTGCCTAAAGTCTGCTATTCAGTGATAGGGTCAGGATTTGAACCCAGGCAATCTGGCTCCAGAACCTTTGCTCTTCTTGCTGAAGATGTTTGCTATTGAATCAGAAGCTTTGGATTTTATCTTGGGGTGTGTGCAGGAGAGAGAGAGAGAAAGAGAACCCGTAAAGAGAATTTAATAGAAGGGGGCACAAAAGAGTAGAGATTACTTAGGCAAACAACATTTCACGCTGGTCATTGATTCACCCTCTCCTTCTTTATCATTCATTCAGGAGCTCAGTCCCCATTTTCCTGATGTTCCAGCTAAAACAGAACACTAGGTATTTTCTGCATGCGTTGAAATCTGATAAATTAGAAGGCTGGTATTTTACACCCAGCTTTCTCATTATCCAACTCTGTAACCTTAGGTAGGTAAGTCACTGCACCTCCATATCTTCATATCTAAAATGAGTGTTTGAACTAAATATTATCTTACTGGGCTCTGCAGTACATAACCATTCATACTGGGCTTCCTCCTGGGAACTGCTGAGGTTGACGGCTCTGTTTGTCACCACGGTTTTCCCACCAGAGCAGGACTCCAAGGTGGTCTCCAAGGTGGGGTGGGCATCCACAGGGGTGCCAAGGTTGGTTCACAGGAATTCAGGGAATAATACTGGGACATCTGTGTATCTAATTTTATGTTTTAAAATGCCTGATGTTTCTCTGTGTGACAATATAAGCAATGTGTGTATACTACATACATATATACATATTTTTAATTGGTGCAGAGTTAATTTTTTTCTAGTATGTGTAGACAACCAAAAACATTTGGAGACCCTGGCACTAGGGAGTTAAATTGGGCCTTGGCTCTTTGCAGGGCCCTCAGAGGCTGTTACTCAATTTACTGTATTGATGAAATGCAGAAGGACCTGGACTCGAACTTGAAGCTAGCAGCAAGACAGTTTACATGGCAATTGGTTTTCTTCATTGTAAAATTAAATGTTTAATGATGTTTCTTAATTCCAAGCCACAAAGACAGGTCTAATAATATTAATATTAATAACAATAACAATAATACAGGTTTAAGAGCTCGTGTACTATGGAAAAAAAACCCATCTTATTACATAGACGTATTTGAAGCCTGGATTTGTAAAGAAAATCTTACTCTAAAGGACAGGTTCAAGCATCAAATGGAAGCCAAAATTCTCTCTGAGAAAAATCATCATTTCCCCCTTAAGCTTCCAGGATTGTTCTAACAGTATGTTAAAATGTTGACAGTGCCCCGTTAGCTTTTTCTACCATTTTGTCTATTTTTCTGAGTCACAAAAATAGATTAAGTTCAATTTCAAGGTAATCCTCTCCCTTGATTTCCCTCTCTAAAATCTGATACTCACAGTAATACCTGGGATATGATGTGCTATTCTGACCTCCCTAGTTTAGGAAGGATATTAAAATATCAGAGAAGCTACACAGATAGGCACACACTCACACAAAAGGAGTGCTACAAAGGCTGGAAGATAAAGCATGTGAGGAGAGGTGGTGAGAGCTAAATGTATAAAGTCTGGCAAAGCAATGACTCCAGGGGACTTGATCACAGCCTATAAATACCTTCAAGGTAACAATATAATTGAAGGGAAAGAATTATTCATAGTCTCAGAAGATGATATAACTTGAAGCAATGGCCTAAAGCAATGGAAGAAAAAAATTTAGTTGAAATTTTCAGGAGTTGGGGGGTGGTGGGGAGAAGAAATTCTTTACTCTCTGAAGGATGAAACAGGCAAAGCAATCCCTAGAGGAAGCATTTGAAGTGTTTTGACACAGACAGTCCAAACCCCTGGAATAAAAAGCAAGGATTAAAAATGGTGTTCCTTAATATTCTTACCAGAATTCAGAGCTCTTAAATGCACCTCTGAAAGATTGCCCCCTTCAGAGAACTGCTAAGTAATCAGAGATTCATATAAAGACCCCTAATTAGAGAACAACCAAATAAATAAATAAATAAATAAATAAAAATAGCACACCAATATTGTAAAATTATACATTAAAATATAGGAAACATGAATATTATACGTAATGTCATATTTTAAGAAGAATAACCAACTTTTCTCAGAAAAGACAATAAAATATTCATCAATAAATTACAATTCCACGCTCAATATGAAAGATCTTAAAAGAACACAAAAAATAAGTTGAGCTACTGAGTCAAAATCATTCAATGTGTTATGCTACACAGCAAATTCTATGTACAAAAGATCTGAATATGTGGGCCCCAAATGTTTCTGAGTAGGCAAATATATTCCTTTAAGATAGTAATGTAAAAGTCAACTTCTAACCTCTTCAAAACTAAATACCAAAAATAGCTGTGACTTCGAAAACGTTCTGGAGTGCTGTTTACATATAATAGGTGAAGGTGTGACCCCAAATTGTGAACACAAGTTCTGTGTGAGAGAAAGCACAAAACCAAATGTCTCCAGGGGTCAGGCAGATGGATGAAGCTGAGTGAAGTGACAGGGAGTGGGTGGAGATTGCAGGGCTTAAAAGAATGTCCATAAAAATGGCAATGGCTCCTGAACTCCAGTTGACCAATGCTATGAATAACACTGGCCCAGGAGAGTTAAACCTTCCGATTTGCAAAAAGAAACTAGACATGTCAACTTGTATATGAAATATCTGCATTTAAAAATATATTTGTGCATTGGAGGAGGTTTAAAGAATACCAGCTGGGCATGTTTTCTAAAGCCCTTACATTGACAAGGGGAAGGCAAGAAGCACCCTGTACTCTAAGATCAGGAACCAGGAATGGGATGATTGGAATCCAGCGGATGAAGTGAGTTAACTTCTGTATGCAAATCACCAAACACCCAAAAGAGAGGAGAAAGAAAAGCCTTTGTTTCTGCTCTTTTCTCCCAGGAATGCAGGAAGGAAGGATGTGCTGGGGCAATGGGAATGACTCTATTTTAGATGCTCTCATGCAGCTGCCCTGCATATGCTCAGGAATCTCCAGGTACTGATCTGGTTCATGACCAGTGGGGACAGCACAGCTGGATCAATGGGAACAACAGAAAATCTCCCTAGGAGGGAATCGAACCTTGAACTACCCTGAAGATAAAAGGAAGCACATCAGTGACTTCCATATGGACTCCCACAGTGACTTAGGGTTTATTTCCAGATGGTAGAGTATGAATAGGAGTGGCTGTGTTTTCAAATTTTAGCAATTCAATGTCTACATTTATAAGATGGCCCTTGGTGGTTAACTGTAGAGTTTGAGTCCACAGAACAGTGTTGTTCTGTTTAGGTTTTTTAAAAGATACACACACACACACACATACACACACACACACACACACACACACACACACACACACACTTCCCACTGTGTGAAATGAACTGCTCTGTGTGGATCCTGTGATCTTGGCATCTGCAGCATAAAGATGTCATAGTGCACACAAAGCCTTCTGACCAACCTACATCCACACAAATACATCCTTGGGAGTCACTATGACTCACAATGTGACAATATCAGCTGTTCTCTTGCAGAGAGTCACTGGAGCTCAGACTGCATACCTCAAAGAGAAATTTGATCTTCCTGCTAGAGTTAGGGCTTATACCATAGGAGAATTCTTTGTTAATATACTGTTTATACCAAACACCTCACCTCAAGTAATCCTCCTGCCTTGGCCTCCCTAAGTGCTGGGACACCACTGGCCTTATTTATACCAAACACTTTTTAACAAATAAGCAATTCATGGAAACACAGGGAGAATATTCCTATCATGACATCTATGTTCTCTTATATCCATTATGTAATGTGTATTTTATTCTTTTTATTAAAAATTAATAGTCATTTCTAAGAAGAGAGCTAATGCTAAGTTCCCAGTTCCAGAACAGTATCTGTTATGATAAGGTGAATACACAAATTTGGATGAGACACAGCTAACTGCTCTTTGGAGAACCATTACAAAATATCATTCTTTGAATCTCTGCAAAGACCTAGCTTAAATAAAAGATTGAGATTTAGAGAAACAAAATAAAAAGACTTCTATAGTTTTCCCCTAGAGCTGAGTTACTGTGTCTGTATTTCGGTCCAATGTTTGCATGTGTTTAATGTGCACACACAGATTGAAAAAGGAAGCGAATTCTCTGTGTTTTGCAGTGTTTGGGTGTGAATCAAAGGGAACATGTGGTTCCATTCTGTTTCTTCTAGCATTCAGTTAAGTAAAGGGAAAAGCCTCATTTGTACTAATACTGTTACCATAAGGGGTGATCTTGTAAATGTCTGGGGGTAGGAAGGGAAGTGCTAGGTCAATAGACAGTCATCCAGTCTGGGCAGGCTTGCAAAGTCTTTACCAAAAACAGTGCAGTCTGTCCACCAGAGAGGGTGGGTTTTCATTTGGTTGATTTGTTTTTTTTTTTTGTTTTGTTTTTTTTACCCTAGGTTAGTGATGTTTAGGTGCTTTTGGCAATTTGTTGTCTGTGAAATGTAGATGGATGTTCAGAAGGAATTCTGCACAATTTCAAAATGAAATAATAGAAATGGCCATAGTCACTTCAAGAAAAAAGAAACTAGAATTGAGGGTGAAGATGCCATTTTTTTGTTATTTCCTTTTGGTGTTGAAAACAAACTAGAGTGGTTGTCAGGGTGGTAGCAATAGAACCAGATAGTGAGAGAGCTCTTTGTGCTTTTTTGATTACAGTCATGAGCAACATAGTGACATTTTGGTCAATGACGGACTGAGTATAAGAAGGTGGTCCTGAAACTGCTGTTGGAAAACACTTAACAGTGAGAAATTATGACAGTGAAAGAGACTTGATCTAACCAACTCCATCTTGCCTTTAACCTCCAAACTTCTTTGACCTTGGTCATTCCTGGGCATGGGCCAAGCTAACTTTGGGAGAAATTTAGAGTTTAAATGATAATAACCATTTACAAAAGCTAAACTGCTTTGTAAAACTAATGAAAGCCACCAGGTTAAGAGGATGAGAGACACCTGAATTATGCTAAGATGCAGGCAGAGTTAAATAATTACCAGCCATTATTCCAGAGGCCACAAGATTTGCAACTTTCCCACTTACTCCTATAATGAACATCCCTAATTGTAGC
Source organism: Rhinopithecus roxellana (assembly GCF_007565055.1). Classification (NCBI taxonomy): domain Eukaryota; kingdom Metazoa; phylum Chordata; class Mammalia; order Primates; family Cercopithecidae; genus Rhinopithecus; species Rhinopithecus roxellana. The sequence continues at coordinate 137,676,524 of NC_044553.1, read as the reverse complement.
AGCTACGATTGGCCTTTTTGAGATGTCATTTTGGGCTTTTGCATTTCTGACAACCAGGTGTCCCCCACCTGGGCCCACAACTCTACTCAACCAGTTCTGTGGCCCCACCCAGAAGCAGACTCAGTGCATGAGGACCATTTTCCACATCCCATAATTGCATCCCTAACCAATCAGCAGCACCCATCCCCCAGACCCCTACCTGCCAAACTGTCTTGGAAAAACCCTCGCCTCCAAATTTTCAAGGAGACTGATTTGAGTAATAATGAAACTTTGGTCTCCTGTTTAGCCAGCTCTACGTGTATTAAACTCTTTCTCTACTGCAATTCACCTGTCTTGATAAATTGGCTCCATCTGGGCAGTGGACAAACAGAACCCACTGGGTTGTTACAGTCCAATAAGATTATAATACTATATTTTTACTCTGCTTTGTTGTTTAGACATGTTTAGCTACACACATACCATTGCATTACAATTGCCTACAGTATTCACCACAGGAACATGCTGTGCAGGTTTATAGCCTAGATGCAATAGGCTATACCATATAACTAGGAGTGTAGTAGGGTATAACATCTAGGTTTGTGTAAGTACACTCTATGATGTTCACACAACAATAAGATTGCCTGGCAGTGCATTTCTCAGAACATATCCTCCTCATTAAGTGACTCATGAGTATATTACAATGAAAGAGATTAAAGCGGAAATTTGGGAAACAAAGAAAAATACAAAGATGAAAACAAAAGTTTGAAGGAGAGATCCTCCTAGCCTGTTAACTAGTTAATTAACAAAATATATATGATAGCACATTTTCACAAAATTCTGCAAATTCAAGTTCTGATTGCTTGTACCTATTAAGGACTCCCTGACTAGAAAGTAAGTACCAAGAGGACAGGGAGTTTGTCTCTCTTTTTCACTCTTGGATCTCAAGTACTTAGAACTACACTTGACAGAATAGTGGGAGGTGGTTAAGTGAAAAATTGTTTTCACAAAAGTAAGTGTATTAGTCCTTTCTGGCATTGATATAAAGAAATACCTGAGAATGAGTAATTTAATTGGCTCATGGTTCCATAGGGTATATAGGAAGCATGGCTGGGGAGGCCTCAGGAAACTTACAATCATGGCAGGAGGCAAAGGGGAAGCTGGCACATCTTACATGGCTGGAGCAAAAGGAAGAGAGAGAGGCGGAAGGTGCTACACACTTTTACACAACCATATCTTATGAGAACTCTATCATAAGAACAGCACAAGGGGGACGGTGCTAAACCATTAAAAACCACTCCCATGATGCAACAACCTCCCTCCAAGGCCCACCTCCAATACTGGGGATTACAATTGAACATGACATTTGGATGGGGACACAGATCCAAACCATAACAGTAAGTTACTCATTTCTGCTGGCCTGGCTAATTTTAACTTGGAAATTCTATTCTTCCCACCTGCATCTTACCTAAAACTAAGTGTATCATGTTATAGTTTTTGCTATACACTCCAGTATCTTTTCTCGACTAAACCTGAGGGAGATTTTTGTCTTCTTTTAAGAGGTGTCTGTGCTTTGTGGATCATTCATTGTGCATTCATGGTATTTTGGAAAACCACGTCATTCACACATCACACCAAAACTCATTTTCCTCTTTCACACTCTAGTATTGAATTTAAGCTTTGCTGTTTAGCCATGCAACAAAACCAGCTCCAGTACTGCTGATCTAAGTAGCAAACATGAAAGCCTGTTAACCTCAGGAATTAGGCATCAAGTAAGGGGCAAATTAAATGGAATCTGCTCCCACTTCAATACATGTGATTTTCAGTGTGAAGGTCTACCTTTCAAGTATTTACTGTACTCTGCTGCTAGACATTAGAAGCTAACAGACCAAGGAATGACAGGCTGTGGTCGCTGTGAAGACTAATCTGGATTTAAATTACAAATATAGAAAATTAAATACTGACTCCACCAGGAATAAATGGTTTTTTGTGTTATTTGAGATCATTTATGTTTTTAAGCAAGAGTATTTGAGGACTTCTGATATGGCATTTATCATACACTGAAAGACGAGAATGCATTTATCCAATAATCTTTTCTTCCATACACTAAATTTGGAAGTGTTTTTATTGAGATTTTGGGAACTAAAGTTACCTCTAAAACACTTATTCTACTGCACTACATTCAAAACCTCAGATTAGTTTCCAGGCCAAGCCTTTCATTTTGCATAGGAGTATTTAAGAAAGTGGCTTGGGGTAATTTGGTGCCTTAATGTCATTGAGAAAAACAAACAAATACTGGGAAGCAAACAAATGTAATGTAAAATAAGTTTCTTTGAATCCAAAAAGAAAGTGACTTATTTTAAATTATGTATGCTGCTTTAGCGAAAATTCTGTGTTCTATTCTCTATTCCTGTTTGTCATTCTTAACTATGGATTTAAATAAACATTACAGGTTCTGCTAAATTCAACACACCCAACATATGTTACGTATATATTATATTATATTGAATAGAAAACTATGAAAAGCAGTATATATCTATATCTGTGGCACTGGAATCAAACATATCAATGATTAAGTCCTCTTTCCTTTCCTTAACATCTTTAACAAATGGTTACTTAATCCTCTTAGTCTTTATTTTTTACTTCATAAATAGAGGTAATGCCACTAGTTTAACAGTGTTGTCAGTACTAAATGGGCTGATATACACAAAATGGCTAATATACTGCCTGGACAATTAAAAAAAAAAAAAACAGCAAATGCAGAAGTGATTACAAAAATATACACTCCATCAGATAAGAATATGGGTTTTTAGCCATGAAAAGTCAACCAGCAGAGTTATTTTCAAAAGGGTTTAGTAACCTAAGTACTGTGTTCTGCATTTAATAAAGGGCTAGATAATTTCATAACCATTAGTAACGTTTGTAGCTATCCAAATTAAAATAATGATAAGGGATAATCAGATTGATGCCTCAATGCACATGATCACTAGGATCAGGGGATTTGTTCTCTTTAGGAAACTGCGGTATGATTTAAATCCAAATTTCCCTTTCCAAACTGAAGCTCCAAAAGGTGAGGTGCCGAGAACTGAGAGATGAACCAGATAAGGACATCATTTGAGAACCACAGCAGCTTACAGGGTTCAGCAGTTGAGCCATTCACATTTGGGCTCTGATCTGCCAATTGCCTGGTTGCTAACCTTCCTATTGGAAACTACAACCATCTCATCCTCTCTTTGGTCTTCATTTCCAGGTCTCCAATCACCATCTCCTTAGGTACCAAGAGCTCTGCTGAGTGGTAGGTATACCAATATTGATATAAAAACAACCTTATTTGTTTTGTAGGACTTTTCAATGATGACAGGGCATGGTCACTTCCATTCTGTCATCGGATTTTACCCACAATACTATGAGGGCGGCAGCATAGGAGCTACATTTCTACCATTTACACAGAGTAACTGTTAATTGGTGGTAGCTCTCTAGGAGCAGATGCTGGGTCCTCTGGCTCAAAGTTAATAATGCCCATGAGAGAGAATAAATGCAGAATACTGGTAAGAGGACTGAAATGGCAAAGATTATACGTCATAATAAATACCAATAAAGATGAAGAAGACATCTCTATAAACTGATTTCAGATGAAAGAGGCCTAACAGGTATGGAAAAAACAGCTCTGGAACAACTTGTGTTTGGAAGTCTCTCAATTGTTTAGATTTCTGTAATACTTCACCATATAGGGCCCCTACCCTTTAGCCTTTCCTTTTTCATTTTCTTCCCTTTCCTCTTTTATTGTAAATATGTACATAGTTCTCAAGTTCCTATTCATTTCCCTTGAGACATTAGCACTCCTTAAACCTTCCACTGTCACTGCCAAGCCGTGAATTCTCTAGGTCCCCACCTCTAGCCCTTACCTCTCTTATGAGTTCATCATGCATTTCTAATTGGAAATCTCAACAGCCTGGCTCTTGGATGCCTTATGTTTTGCGTCACTAAGTCAAACTCTTATCTGTTTTACTTATCTGTCCCCTGTTTGGTTTTTGGTAATGAAATCACAACCTTCCCAATCTAGACATTCCTCACTTCTCTCCTTTTTAATCCAAACAGCTGACAACACCTGCTGATTCAATCTCTGAACTGTTCTTTGCTTTTATACTCATTACCTTCCTATATTCATCATCATAGAATAAGTCTTTAAAAACGTTTCTCTAGAAACACTTACTCAAGACCCTGCTGTTTTCCTTGAACCCACTGAAAAACATTCTTTTAACAGAGCCAAAATAATCTCCCTAAAAATTAAGTGCTGGGCATTTCATCTTTTTTCTAAAAAATCTTTAAATGTCTTCCCCTTGCTTTCAGGAACAATCTATCGTTGGTATAAAATTCAAATCTTCTACACTATGTCCCTAAAGTGCCTGGGAAGAAAACCAAAGGAAACTCAAGAACATGGCTATCATTAATGGAATGTTCACTATGAACCAGATAATTCACTGGGCATTTTTCCGTAGGTTATAAATATTCACAGAGCTACAAATTGGCATTATCGCCATCTGCATTTTATGGAGCAGTCAAATAATTCATCCGAGGCTACATAACTAGTTGGAGGCAGAACCAGACCTTGAATCAGACACCAATTGACCCTAAATCATATGTTCATTGTGCTAATCCATATGACCTGCCTTTTTTCTAATGCCATTCATTCTGATCCAATCGAATTCATGAATTTGAGAATGCATCCCCTATTTCCTTCGATACGACACTCATGCTGGTATCATCATCGGATGTGCTCTTTCTTCAGGTTCCACTCGTCAAAACCTGTCCCATCCCATCTATGTACATTAAATCTCAGCAACCAGCAATATTTTTACCTTCTTGGTATATAACTAATTCTGTTTTTAAAAAGATTCATACATATGATTTTCATTTCCCTGCCCCCCACTAGATGTTAACTTTCTTCACATCTCTAACAATCCCAAGTAAATTGCTATTTCATAAGTACGAATTGAATTAAAATTATTACCACTATGCTTTCTCCTCTAAAACTTTCATTAGGGGTATAATGTTAATTAAGGGTCAGAATTGCATTTGAAAGTCCATTCAGCTGTTTATTAGTAGAAGCTTTAGCTTCTTTAAACTTTAGTTGCCTCAATTATAAAATGAGGATATTAAAAGTGACTACTACCTCACTGAGTGGTTGTGAGCTCATTATAAGACAGTGTAAACATAGTTCTTGCACAGTGTCTGGTACCTGGTATTTTGTCAATCAATATTAGCAGAAAGTGATAGTAATGGTACCAATATAAGGTGATCTCTGAAACACATGCTCCCAAGTAAATGTAGGAAGTCATAATCTATGCCATTAAATTACCTGCCATTTTACAGAAATGGAGGAGGAAAAATAAACTGAATTATAAGAGGTTAACTAAGGACTCAAAAACAGAATATGAGCCTTAAAGACAACTCATTTCCTGTCATCCTGAGTATGAATTGATTTCAGGATGAAGGTTAGCTTGGTCGGATCAACAGGGCCTATCTAAATGTCTGTAAGTGATTCTAGGCTCCAGAGGTGTCATCGCAGGCCAGGAAATGACAGGTCTGGCTGTCAGTACTATCTGTGAGGCTAATGCAGTTATACAGTTCCCTCTGACATCTGTCCCTGAAACACTAACAAGTTGCAACAGCAGCAATGACAGCACCAGGATCTAAGAAACTGATTCTGTGGAGTGGGTGGCTAATGAATTTCCCCATCAATACACTGAGCTCCTATGCCTTCTGAATACAGCTAGGGATCTAAAATCCATCATCTATAGCTTCAGGAGTCAATGAGTTATTTCTTGCCCTGTTGCACTGAACAATACCCCAGGAGTAATGACGAGTAGCAGTGTAAGCGGTGGGTCAATGAGATAATCCATCCAACTGATGGTGTTAAGGGAGGCTTGCCATTAAGTCCTGTGAGCCCCAGCACTCATGTGATGGCACTTAGAGTTTGCCTTGCTTGTTGCATTTTAGATTCATATATCTAAAAAGCTTCTGCTATTCAGAACTTATTCAGCTAGCTTGATAACTGCAATCACCCAGTATATATGCCACCCAGCTGTCTTTAAATCAGTAACATACATCCCAGCGCCTTAGAATTTTATATTGCTTCATTTCAAATTTCAGAGGCCTGATTAAAGTTTATTCATTGCTTAGGAAAACAAAATATAACAATCTTTTGAGTTAAAATGAGTTAGTTGAAGAAAAATCTTTGAGTACCAATAATATCAAAATCTATCTATGATTGAAAGCTCACTATATACCAGGAGTTTTGCAAGAGTTGTATATACATCACCTCATAATGAGTAGAAAACCTAATTTCTTGTTTTTGTAATTGTCATGGCCTTTCAAGCCTGTTCATGTTATGCAAGCCAAGGTTGGTCACAGTACCCTCAACACACAGAACTTTTCCTAACACATAATAAAAACTCAATTCATATATATAAAATGAATGATGCTCAGGATCTAAATTCTCTTCACCTTAGTTTTTCAAAATTCATATTTGTATGCATTGAGGATTCTGAAACATAACTGTCATTAACTAACAGTCTAAGGGCTCTTGTATGAACCATAAATGAGAAAGACATAGCCATTTGGCTTTTCCTTCTCATAATTTCCTATCAGCCATAAACTATTTTCCACACACTTTGTCAACTTGATTTTTATGATTGCATTATTGTACATTTCACTTGCACAGTAAATTTATAATTCACTTTTCCTTCATGTTTTGGGGAATCCAAATCTATGAAGTATTTCTGTTTGTATTTCTGATTTTAGGTTTCCAGTTTACTTGGTGGCGAGACCTACTTAGCTCCCCGCAGTCTGGCTGTACCTCCATTAGGGCTTTGGTTCTAGCAACGTTTTGTGGGGGCTCTATCCTCGAGTATATGACCAAGCCCATTGTGACTTTATCTGGTACCCAAGGAGAGTCTAAAACCATTTTGATACTAGGCCTATCTAGAAAGGTTTTGCTTTCCTGCTGCTACCACTTCTATTGTTGGTAGTGATGATCATGGTTATTGTCATCTTCTTCTAGTTCTTTTATTTTCCTTATTCTCCTCCTTCTTCCTCCTCTTCTCCTCTTTCCCTCTATTCCTTCTCCTCTTCTTTCCCTGTTTTCATGTGAAGTGGCATATTTCCATTTCCCATGGTCAATACAATTAAAGAATAAACTTCAGGGCAAGGCAGGTGACAATTTCACTGCTGAGTCTAGAGCCCTTTGGAAGCTTATACTAAAGAGAACAGAAACACAATGCATTATCATCTTGTAACAGGGATAGAGACACAGTGCAACGTAATGAGACACCAAGGAGGCTATAGGGTCACTTATCCTATTGACCTAACCAAGGTCATGACCTAAATTCCCTCAGAGGTAACCTGCTTCTTCACTGTACGCTAAAGAGATGCTCCAAAAATCTTCACTGTGAATCTGGTTAATTCATACATTTGACATTTGATCAGATGAAACAGAAATTTAAAAATTTTGCCTCAAAAGTCCCTGCAGACTTACATAAATAATTAAACGTTCCTTCTATATATGTTTCTCTAATGCAGTCATCACCTCTACAGCACCCATTTTATTAGGAAAACTACCATCCTACATTAGTGCAGTGTTTTGCTGATAATGAACTGCTTCTAAATACTTTATTTCATTTGCTCTTTGAGAAAACCCTGCAACATAATATTTTATGCCAATTTATAAGAACAGGAGGCTGAAGCTCCAAGTAGTAAAATGACTTGCTGAAAGTGTTAGAGCTCATTGGCCGAAATGGAACTCAAATCCAATTTTTTTGTTTGTTTGTTTCAAATTAAGCACATCTTTCTACTATGGCTTGCTGTCTCTCAAAACCATGTGTGGAATCAAGGTAAACAGATTTAGATGGAAATAGCATGGGAATAATAGAGATCTGAGAAAACACACACCAGCTGCCCTGCAGATAGCTGCCTCTGGTCCAGGTTACATAAGCAGTCACTTCATCCAATCGTGACTTCCACTCCCTTCTGCCACCTTCTTCTCTGACTCTGCTGGGATAGCACGGCTAAGCTGAAAGCTGGAGAGACAATGCCCAGCAGGTCCTCTCCATATAAGTGGCTAATGATCTGGAAAAACTCCTAAGCCCAGAAAACCCAAAGAGGCCTTTTTCACTAAGAGCAAATAGCGATGGAAGGAAATACGGAGTCAACCTGCAGTGCACAGCACTCTATGGGAAACGAAATTGCATCTGTTGGATACCTCTGTTGTTTTCTTGTTTTTTCCTTTTTTATTTGCGTTACCAGTCTCAAAAACACCACATTCTTCGAGAGTTCCCCAAATATAGTTCCTGACTCAAATCCAATTCTGTCACTGGCCAAACCCAGAGATGAATCTAAGCTAACAGCCACCTAACCTTACTAAGGACTATCCCAGCAGATGCTGATGGTTTACTGTAAATATCCCACATAGAGACAGCCCAGATGAAGCATGCAGGCTGGCAATTTGTAAATGCAACAGATGGGAGGAACAGACCATTCATCATCATTCAGCTCTACTTCCATTTATTCTACGGGGCTCTCATTGGGTGCTATAAATTATGTAAAAACAATACTATACAAATGAAAACTAATAAATATCCAATTTCCCCAAATATGACACTGATAGAATATTATGAATCTGTTTTCAAAGTTCCAGTTTTTGGAAGGAGAACACTTTGCCACCATGAAATGGGGGCCAGTCTGGACAGCAGTTCTTTGTCTGCCCCTCATCCTTGTATATGTAAGAATCTACATTTTACGTCAGGAAGGAAATAGTTGGGGAAGGTTATAGATTCTTGTCAAACAAAACAGATGCTTTAACACATAAATTTTCACTGTTCCTGAAAGGTCATAATTAAAAAATGAATCCAAGAGGATTTACTGTAAATTACATACAGGGAGAAAGAAATTAATAGGATGTCTTTTTTACACTCAGCATTAACTACATAAGGGGAAGCTAATTATTGCCCAGTTCTCCCCGACCTTCTATTTTGTAGATGGTGAAGGGAGGTTGTCAAGAGTTTCATGATAGTAATAACAAGCACTTCATGCTAACCTCTTCTCTAGTCCTATTCAGTTTTTTCCCTGTTGTATAAATGAAGGTGAGTGTAACATGACACCAGTCCATAAAGCTTAGATGTGGAGTCAATAGGCAGATGTGACTCACAAGTGACAGCAGCTTTTCTCCAAAATTGAGCTTTAATTCCTCAACAATTCATTTCAATGGAGGGAAACTAATATTTGAAATGGATTTTAAAAAATTCCTCTACCCTAAGACACCTACCCTTTACAGAATCTCATTTCATGCACATATACTTCAACAAAGATCTCTTTGCCTTTTTCAAACATGCCTAATTCACAATTTTATTAATATAACAGTCTATAATTCATTCAGAAAACATTGCATCATGGAATGTGAATCAAAAACAAAGAAATATTAGCTAATTTGAAGCAAGCAATTTCTAAATAATTATTATCTCCTGGCCCTCTCTGATTTTTTTAAATGACCAAATGCCTGTGTTGGTCAACACTTTCTCTCAAAACCTATTCAACTTTCATAAGGTCCAGTTAAGTGGGAAGACTTTAGGTTTAAAAGAAAGTAACAAGAGAAATAAAAGCCTCTGCTCCCTTGGCCAGAATGAAAGACAATCTAAGCAAATCATGAAAAAGAAAAAATATGCTCTTCAGCCATAAAAAAGAATGAGATCATGTTCTTTGCAGGGGCATGGATGGAGCTGGAGGCCATAATCTTTAGCAAAGTAACACAGGAACAGAAAACCAAATACTGCATGTTCTCCCTTATAAGTGGAAGTTAAATGATGAGAACACATGGACACATAGAGGAGAACAACACACACTGGGGCCTTTGGGAGGGGGGGAAGAGGGAGAGGATCAGGAAAAATAACTACTGGGTACTAAGCTTAATACCTGGCTGATTAAATAATCTGTACAACAAACCCCCATGACATGAGTTTACCTATGTAATAAACCTGCAACCCTGCACTCGTACCCCTGAATTTAAAATACATATATTATTTAAAAAAATGCTCATAGCACTCCACCATCTTGGTGACCCTTTCTTCCTTTGCCCCAATTCAATCTAGGACACAAATGCCTTCATTTTGCCCAAGTTTTCCCATTCATTTCTACCATCTCACACAACATTGCACATCCCCAAACTAGCCATGGCCACTTTTCCTCCTTTCTTTCCAACTGTCCTATCAAAACTTAAATTCTGTCACAGGAGCTGACTTTAGCCTGGTATAAGAAGTATGACAATAAGATTGACTACTTTAAATGAATTAATAAATCATTCCACGACTTGCAGTGCAACATGAGCGGAAGATACCACTTTTCCAAAGAAATTTTAATACGTAGGGATTTCAGGATAACAAAGGAGAAGAAATGGGAAAATTGGAGCATGTGCAGAGGGATAGTGTGGAGCTTAGAGCAGATGTGATGAATGTGCAGCACACGTTCACAGAACCTCACTTCTGCACATGTGGCAGACATGACTAATGGAAGCTAGATCTCCCACCTGTGGATTTGCCCGCTGTTCTCACAAACCTTCCTGGTGTAAAGCTTGAAGAGAGAGAGTGAGGCACTGAGAACTTGCAGGCAAGATGAAGCCTATTTGCCACTCGTGCCCTGGGGCTATTCTAGAGTGGATGCTTACCCCAGGGTCAGGCTCTCTAGTGTTCTTGGAAGAGCATTTTCTCTTCCTTCAAATAAGTCCACTTGGGAGTAAAAAGGAAATATTCCAATGACAATGTTCATGTTGCTCAAAACGCTTCAGGAATTTCTAGGAATTGTCTTCTTTGAAAGTTAAAAAAAATACAAGCCTTCTTTGTCTTCTCCTTCTCCCCAACACACACACACACACAGAGTCTCTCTCTCTCTCTCTCACACACACACACACACTCTCTCTCTCACACACACACACACACACACATTCTGTCTCTCACTCTCTCTCTCTCTCTCTCACACACACACACACACATTCCACTGCCTAATTTTAGAGTTTGTACTTTGTTTTTGACCAACTTTACTAGCTTGACCACCACTCAGAAGGAGCATCAAAGTACTTTAGGTTTTTGTTGTTGTTATTTTATAATGAACACTCATATCCAAAGAATGAAGCTTTGCCCCCATGTAATCCCTTGTTGAAGCACATCGGTAGGCAGAGCCCTGTCCTCTTCCCTTATCCCTGGAATTTTTTCTGCTGCTATGTTCTGAATGTGCCTCCCAAAATTCCATGTGCTGGAAACTTGATCACCAATGCAGCAGTGTTGGGAGGTATGGCCTTTGGGAGATGTTTAGGTCGTGAGGGCTCTGCCTTCGTGAATAGGTTAATGCTATACTAAAAAGGGCTTGCAAGAGTGGGTTCACCCTTTCTTCTCTTCTGTCATGTGACAACATGGGGTTCCTCCCCTTCTGAGAATGTAGTGCTCACCTTAGAGGTGGAGACTGGGCCCTCACAAGACACTAAACCTGCCAGCACCTTGATCTTAGACTTCCCAGCCTCTAGAACTGTGAGAAACTAATTTACATTACTTATAAAATACCAAATCTCAAGTATTCTGTTATAGCAGTAAAAAAAAAAAAAAAAAAAAAAAGAGTGAGTCACCTGCTAACCTGCTTTCGTCTCCCCTTTGTGTCCTCTATCACTTTTTCTTTTTTCCCAGGAGGTTTCTCTTCTAGGCAAACTGCAAGGTGAAATAGTATCTTCTGCCTTATGCTCAATCCCTTCCACTTTCATTAGTGGCCCCAAAGCTCTTTCTCTCTTGAATAATTTTCTTTAGTACAAGAAAACAAACCATTCAACAAACAGAACCACCTTTTACAGATTGTAAAAGTTATAAAAGTATCTTAATAAGTATTTATGGCTTTGTTTCCCTGATGCATCTACTTAAATGTCCAAAACAAAAAGCTGGTTTCATAATTAAGCCATTTAGTCTTCTACTTGGATTTCTTTACTTTCACGTATGATAAGAAACCTGCCTTCTTCAGAACAGGCAAAGAGATAATCTGTAAGGACACAAAATATGGTTTCAAATGGCTAGACCCATGAAGGGGCCCCATGCTTGAGAGGGCCATGAACATGTCAGGATCACTCTAGAATCACACAGATTCTCCACAGCATAGGATACTTTTTAATTTTTTTCTGGAAAGGTCAGGTGACATCATTTCCTAATCTAAGATTTGAAGGAAAATCTGTTGGACTTTCACAGAATGTTGAAGCAATCGGCTGTATCACCCAAGTGTCTACGGTAACCCAGGGGGCTCTTTATATTTTGATATAAAATGTCTCGTAATTTTGCTCATATAAAGAAAATAATATTAGACCATGTCAAATCTAATGGGTATGCTTATACAGAACACACTAATAAATACACACAAATGGATGTTACATGAATCTCAAAGTATGTTTAGAGCATTCACTTTTCAAAGACCCTAAAGAAATGACAGAACTTTATAATGGCATATTATAATATACTGGAATGTTCTGGTTCCTCCTAGCAGTTACCGTAATCTGCATGACAATTTTATTAAAACACTGCTGATTTCAAGTAGACCATCAGAAAACAGGAAAATCTCTCTCTTAAAAGTGGAGATGTTCTACAAAACAAGAATGAGCAGGAATGGATAAAACAGTAGCACATCATTTGACTCAAAAAGATGCTCATGTCTGTGCCAAATCATATTTTTCTTAGGAAGTCACAATGAACAAAAAAAGAAGATAAATCATTGTGGAAATGCAAGTGAGCTGGTAATAATAGCCTAGTTATAGCTGCCATGAAATAGTCATTAAGTTATATGTAGCATAAATCTCACAGAGTTTTGTAAATTATGGTGGTTCTTAGAGGCCAAATAAAGACAAAGTGTAGTAAGTATCACTGCCTTTCTTTTTGTTCCTTGGCATAGCTTTTTAAAATGTGTTATCTCAGGCTCATAGCACCATATGGCTCCTGAAGCATCTGAGAAAGAATTGAAAAGTTCACAACTGTATTCAAGACTCCTCCACCACATTTTGAAGGTGATCATGTCTAACCACTTCTTCCCTAAGCTCCTAAGCAGAGTCTGGCCCTGATTGGGCTTATACTGGGGTCAGACCGACTTCCAGCTCAAGCCTAGGACTTCAAGCTGCTCTCATTTCCAAGGTATGCTGGAAGAGCAAGTGCCAGACATGTGTACTGCTGTGGGATCTGGGCTTGCCATGCATGATTCTGGCCAGCCATCTCCAGCTCCAGAGACCAGCAATGAAACTGTATCCTCTGCTTCTCTCTATACACCTGCACATTAGCAAAACTCTGATTCAGAGATTCCTAACCAATGTTCCTTTTCCTCCTTTTTGGAGGTTGGTAGTAATCCCCAGTTGATCTTTTTCCTTAACTGCTTTTACCCCTGCTATTTAAACTAAATTCTTATTGCTCCAAATTAAATCCATTCTTTCTAGCCTTGTCATTGCTAACTAATGAGAACAATTCCTCTCTTTGCTCTTGGTGACTGCACTTTGGGTACTTATGGATGAGAATCATATCTCTCTTTAGCCTACTTTCTTAACTGCAGACTGCACAGGTGATAAAATGTGTTAATTGTTGCTATAAAAATATTTTCCATCCTTATAACAAGAGAATTTTTTCTTCCAAATCATTTTTAATTTCTTAGCCTTTGCTGTGTTCTTATGATCTACAGGGATTGAGGGTGCAGTGCTATTAAGCGCATATGTACAAGACCAAAAGCAAAATGTTGACTATGCAATACACATGAATTGCTCAACTCTCGATCACTGTCCTGTTTCCCTTTTGCCCCGCCCACTCTGGCACTCTGGTCGCAGTTGTTATCACACATTTATGACATCTCTACAGTGATGTTTGAAGCCTAGACAGGGGTCACTAAATTATGGCCTGCAGCTTGTTTTTATAGATACATTTTTATTGGAATACAGTCACATGCATTTAAAAAAAATGTATTGTCTGTGGCTGCTTTCACATTACAAAGGCAGAACCAAGTAGCTCTGAGAGAGACTATCTGACCTGCAGAGTCCAAAATATTTACTTTATGTCTCTTTACAGAAGGTTTGCCAAATCCCAGCCTAGGAGATTGTTAAGTTCCACTTGGCTTTGCTGCTTGCGCCAGGTAAGATCCATACCAGGTAAATCTCTTAAATATACCCTAGAAATCTGATAAATGTTCTGCCACAGGCCAAGTCACACAGTTGGGAAGGGAGCCTACAAAGAATGAATTTCTTTTTCCTCTCTATACACATGGTGAAGAAGAAAGAGTTTTTAAATTTTTTCCCCCAGGAACCCTATAAGCATGATGGTTCACATCTGAAAACAATTTTTATAAGCATGTGCATCTTTGCCATATTGATCTAGATTGTTCTGCAGCATTTCCCTGAATCACCAACTCAGACCACCAGTGAGACAAGAAAATCCAGGCCAAGGCCCGCTACTCACTATGTGAAGCTGGAGGAAGTCACCAAGTCCTGGAGCACTGTCGATGCGGACCAAGATGCCATCCTTCACAGTGGTGCTGAAGCCCACGGCAAGGCGGTCAGAGCGTGTGCTGGGCCTGTCATTGGCTGGCCAGGTGTAGAGGATGAGCCCACCGCTTTTCCCAAAGATATACGTAGCGCCAGCTGCAAAAGCGAGGAGAGAGGGAGACATCAAGGCACTGTATTGCATACAGCCATTTGTAGCATACTGTTGAGACCTTACACAGAACAGCTGTAGAGAGGAAATGTCCCCCATGGGACAGTATTTGGTTACTTAGAGGAATGGCACCCAAAGGTTCTGAAGGCAGCTATCACCCCAAATTAAAGAGGCAGGCAGAATGAATGAGTAACAAAGAGATGTTGGCGAGAGTCGCTCTTAACATCTTCAGTTCCTGCTGCCTAACGGTGGAGGGTAAATAACATCCTAAAGTCTGGAAGTCTGGGTATATTGCAATAAACAACTTTCTGGTCTTCTTCAACAGCAGGCTTAATTTTCCATCTTGGCCAGGACAGGCACAAAATAGAAAATTAGTCCCCTATCTCTTAGCTATCAGCATAATCTGGTCAGTGGAGCCAGGAGCCTTACAAAACTGAAGGTAACAGAGCAGTCCAAAGGCATCATGTCTCTCCTGCTTGTACCTTCTCCCACTCCCACAGGAAAGAAAGCAGTGGCCCAAGAAAACCAAGTTATGTGACTAAATGCATTTGCCTATTTCACTATTATGTTGCTATAAACATGGTAACAAAAATGATTTCCTGGAGTCTTTTTTTTTAAGACGGAGTCTCGCTCTGTTGTCCAGGCTGGAGTGCAGCGGCGCAACCTCGGCTCACTGCACCCTCTGCCTCCTGGGTTCAAGCAATTCTCCCTTTCCAAGTATCTGGGACTACAGGCACGTGCCACCATGCCTGGCTAATTTTTTGTATTTTTAGTAGAGAAGGAGTTTCACCATGTTAGCCAGAATGGTCTCAATCTCCTGACTTTGTGATCCGACTGCCTTGACCTTCCAAAGCACTGAGATTACAGGCGTGAGCCACCATGCCTGGCCTCCAGGAGTCTTTTAAAAATGAATCTTCTTTTTGTTCCCTGGTGGTGGGATTTATCTGGCATTAAATACATTTTCATTTCCTTTTTCAAATTAAATCTTAGGAAGAAGATGCAAGAAACATAGAAAAAACATCCCAGGATGATGAGATTTGAACGTGACAAGTGGTAATTGTCAGTTATGAATAGTGAGCTTATCAGTGTGTTTACTATTTACTTATGTTTCTGTTATTATCCACATGAACTCAGGAGTTACTAAGAATATATTAATTTAGAACTACTTACAAAGCAAATGGGAATAAAAATAAAGAAAATATTTGTATTTCAGAAATTATAAAAAGTATATTTCAAGAAACATGTTTTTAATCTCAGTTAGATAAAATCATTTAGATTTGGTGACCAGAAAAGGCTACGCCATTTGTTGCCTCTCTGGTTTTAGGCATGTGGTGTTAACCCATAGCGAATACTTCCATGGGTTACTCATCTCAAAATTCAGAGCACATTTAGTATCAGATTTTCTTGTGTATTTCCCAGTGACCATGTTCCAACTCTTAAAACCATTTTAAAGCAGCATTAGACAACTACTCAGATACCTTCAACATTTACTAAAACTCTCAAGCACTGGTCAGCATGCATTCCCAGAGTTAGTTTACAGAGAATATTAGGTGGAATTATGTCGACCAAAGAAGAAGTGAGTTATTCATCTTGTTTAGAAATAATAAAGTTAACTCTTGTGAGACTAGAATTAGGAATATGTGTCATATGTCATCCTCCGTAAAGCACTAAGACTCATTAAATTCTGAGGCATATAGAATCTAATTTATCTTCTTTGAAAGGTCACTATTCTAGTTGCTCCAATTTGTTCAGTTTGTATATTACATGTAGCATAACATTGTTTTCCTTTTATGAATTTCTCAGTCCTTAGGGGATGGTGTCTGAAAGCCCTCTACACTCATCTGGAGGATTTGGAATTGTGGTATGCAAAGTTTATGATTAATTCTATACGCAAAGCAAGGTTTACTTCCTACCATACACAAACCCCCTCAAAGCTTCTTAAAATTAGAAAAGTGGGTGTGATTTACCCTTGATATCTCTCCATCTGTGAAGAATTTAAATAATTCCTCTGTAGATGATTACAAATGTCATCACCACTCTCTTTATTCTTTATTTGGAAAACTGAAGGTTACTCAGTGATTAATGTATAGAATCACCCAAAAATGCAAATCAGCCTGTGACATTTCATGGCAATTTATAAAAATCTTTTACTTTTCTATCCTGCATATATAGTGGATTTTGCTACAGAGATAAATTCATACTCTATCAGGAAATAATTTTGTCACTATAAAAATAACAAGTCAAAAAATTGATAGCAACATAGGCATGGTGCTTTACACTTTGCAAAATATTTTCAAATTCATTCACCGAAACTTTGCAACAATTGTATGGGATATTTTATATCTTAATACTGTTTTATAGATTTGGAAACAGAGGCTCAATTATCTGATTTAAATGGTACCACTTTTAAGTCTCCAGCCTGTCTTCTACCTCTGAAAGCCTTTTATCACCACATACCAATGTAATTACACAATAAACTGTATCAATAAACTATACCAATGCGGCAAACAGTTGTCTGTACTTAGTTCTTTTCACATCTTTCTATAAGACTAAAGCAGAATGAAAACAAAGTCACAGCCCCCAAATCTGGCATATTTTCAAAAACTTGTCTGGCCATCTCACCATATCAATAACTTTAAGCATTTTACTTGTAGTTCTCATCCACAATCCTGCCAGTAATTCTCAGTGCTCCAATAAAAAAGAGAAGAATATTTTAATACATAAATATACAATTTCTTATATATGGTTAGAAGGTCACAGTGCCTTTAATCTTTAAATAAACAAAAAACAAAACTTCTTTTGTTTTGAGAGGATACATCTCATCTTCAAATAGTCAACAAGGATGACTCTTTTTTTTTTTAAACTTCACTATGACAATATTTGATAGAGAGACTAAAAATTTGATTTAAAATTATTTGTATTGCTTTTGTTATTCTGAATTTACAATGTCACTATGTTAGATAATTGTAACTTTATAGGTGAAGAAAGCAAAAAAGATACAAAGGACCTGGCATATGAATACTTTGCTATGAAGAAAAAAATATGAAAATATCTCTTCTTGGTAAAGTATTTGCTGGTAAGAGTGAATAAAGACCCCGAATGCTCGCATAGTCCAATGCTATGGGACATTAGAGGAAGTTAATTAACAATTATACCTTTCTACACTGATATTGTTATTGTTTTTTCTCTTTACATTTCATGCTTTGCCATCTTGCATGGTTTTTAAAGGTAAATACATACTTCATGTTAATTTTAATATAAAATGCCTAGAGTCCTACAGGAAACAGAATTATTTTGCTTTACATATTCAAATAAAAAAGTTAATTGTGTTATTTTAAAATGTGGATTACAAATCAACTTCTTGGGAAAACCCTGGGAACTATAAGAATCTCCACTTAATCCATTAAAGATTTTCATTTCTGAATCATGCTATATACCACATTACATGCTTTCTTCCCTGAACCTCATACTTCTGATTGCTGGTTTCTCACCATGTTCAGTATGCTGATGCAAGATCATACTACTTATATTTATATTCAGAATCATGTAAATTTCATTCTTGTTGGCAAAAACTGATCAATTCAACTGAAGAAAAAATTGCTACAGTAGCATTTTGGCCATTTAACGCTGCAGGATTTGCAAGTTTGCAAGCAGCTGAGGTTGCTTTGCTGAGTTTTAACCAACACAGTATTCCAGGAATGAAATTTCTACACAGTCACCACTAACAAAGAGTAAGAGGATACATCTCATCTTCAAATAGTCAACAAGGATGACTCTTTTTTTTTTTAAACTCACAACCTGCAAATAATGGGTCTGGCTTATTGTTTTCATAATTGGCTAACTACTTACTGTGATGGAGCTGATGGTGATATTGACAGAGTGTTTTGGTATGTGTTCTGTGCGTGTGTGGTTGGGATAGCGGTCCAGCAGACGAAAAGGATCAAACAGTCTTCCATGCAATCATAAAGGAGTCCTGGGTGATAGTTACAGAACAAGCTAAGTAAGTGGGTGATCTATAGTTTCTTCAAGAGAATGAGGAATATAATTTTTTCTCATTCACATATTTCTCCAAGGTTCTTAAATTTTGAGTTTATTAGAATATAATTGTTGATGGCAATTTACTTTTTCTTTATTTAGGATCACTTAGGTAATTATTTTATCGTTGTTGTTTTGACTTAGAAACCCCATGGTCCTGCCTTTATGGCATTGGTTCTATTTCTAGTCTCATAGCCAAATAGCATATTACTTTTTCTGGGAGACTATTAACAGAAATTGAATTCTTGTCTTAACACTCACTTTAGATATAAAAATAACATATACATACATATGTGTATGTACATATACGTATACATAAGCATATATATATATTTGTCTATGTGTGTGTGCATGCATGTGTGTGATAAACATAAAAGGTTTAGTTAAAAAATACAATAGACTAGAATTCATTTATTATTTACCCCATCAAATAATTACAGATAAAATGGCTTAATAAAAGTACTAAAATACAATAATAAAATATATTGGCTGTATATGTGTGTGTGTATATATATGTGTATCTATATGTATAAAGCAAACAAGCCTTCCCTGAAATAATTCTATTGATGTTAAAATGGAACAAGTTTTGGAAGCGCCTCTCCAGGGGAGAGTTAAATTTAAGGAGAACTGGGTAATTTACTTGTAGACAAATATAACAAGTAGAACAATAAATTAAGTAATAAAATAAATATAACAATGATGTGCAAAGTACATGATAGATAAACTAGGATAAGAAACAAGATGTCAGTCTCCTACTCTAATTCTCTTTGGTCATTGCCTGAGGACCTAGTATAAAATCTTGTAAGAGTAAGGTATGCCTGTCTTCCTCTATCATTTCAGGTTTCTTAATCCTTATTTCTTTTTTATTACTCTTTACTTTTTTTTTCTTTACTTTTTATCTGTGTTCTTTACTATAAAGTGGTAAATCTTTTTGGAAAATAAATGGACTATCAATGACATAAAATATATTCTGCCAGTAGATGTAGTTATTGCTATTAAATTAAAACTATCTTTTAAATTCATATCAATTACCATGTAGCTAATAAAACCAAAAGGGAAAGGCCTGTGACTTTGGAACTGGCAAATATCTCTTCTAGCAAATAGAGACATAAATTTAACTGAAGGATCTTGTAATATCTTATAGCCCAAAGAATACATTTTCTCAATTTCTTTTACTTAGTTTGTTCCGTGGTTTTCCTCTGCCCCTCATCTCCCTGGCTGTTTTGGGAGTGAATTATGTTCACTATTTTATAACAGCTGGACCTTATATTTCCATAGAATTAAATGGTTTTCAAATTGCTTTCTTTTGGAGTATCTCATCTTATGCCTCCTCCCTCGACACTCACTGAAATATTAATGACAAATATTTTGGTTACTATTTTAATAAAAAAGAAAATTGATGCTCAAGGAGATTAAACAACTTGATCTGTTGCTGAGTAGTGGAGCTGAGAATAGAATCAGATCCTCCCTTTCTTAACTCTGCCCTCTTCTCCAAAGCTGTCCTAATGACTAATGGGATAAAGACTCCCTGAATCATCCCTAGAGATCAGGAGCTCCACAAGGAGGGGAGAAAGGTGAATAACAAATGGAAAAACTGCAAACAAGGCCTCTGCATTACAGAGGGAGCCACTCGGGAATTTAGGACAGGGTAAGAGATACACATTTTAAAAACAGCTCTGCAATTTATTTATTGAATAGATAGCTTGTTAT
This sequence comes from Rhinopithecus roxellana, assembly GCF_007565055.1. NCBI lineage: Eukaryota > Metazoa > Chordata > Mammalia > Primates > Cercopithecidae > Rhinopithecus > Rhinopithecus roxellana. Next base: position 137,656,107 of record NC_044553.1, on the reverse strand, counting down.
GATCTATTTTGTCCACTTTGAATTTTTTGAAATAAACAGCAGAACTGATGATAAAGTAGCTTTAAATAAAGCAACATTGAATGGACTGAACATTAAGAGAGAAAGTTCATCTACTTTTAAGAACATTCTTTTTCCTTGGCAAAGAAATGAGCAGATTTGCTGCTCAGTAAGCTGAGAAACTGACAACATTGCCTAATAGGTAAGTATATCATGAGAAAAAGTCATTTATTAGACAATACTCAGGCAAGGTGAGGTTTCCCTGCCTCTGGGGCAATCTCTTTCTCTCTGTTGAAGGAAGAATAATTAAAACTAAATAGTATTAAAGCAGAAAACATCATTACTTTCTAGGATCTACAGAGGCAACATTTCAGAGCATGTCCCAATATTCCAGAAACAAGGCTTCAACTCAAAGACTCATAAGCAGAACAAACACCAGTTCAGTTTAGCATTAAATCTGTATGTTAACATGGGAACTCAAATTGGTGTGCAGAGTGAGACCCTTATATATTGTACCCGATGCCAAAGTCTCCAAAGGAGCTGATGAGAGAACAATATAAAACAAATAATATTCTACACATTCACTAAATGTTTTCCATTAATAAAAAAAGTCTACCATTACTTAATCCTGGTGGTAAATACCATGGAAGAGAGCCATTCTTCATGATGTAATAGGTTATGTACAAACGCTGTTCTTACAAATATGCTTGGTTGGAACTTTTGATGGGAACGTTATGAATTTTTCAAGGACCAATGAAGAGGAAACAAATAATTGTGCCATTTGCAAATCTGATGCAAACTACTGAGATGTTCTATTGCTGTGTTACCTTATATATACTCTAACTCCCAGAAAGTTTGAGTAAAATACAATCACACATAGTTTGTATTTAGCTTCTGGACACACTAATGAGTCTTGACAAACACATCATGACCCTTTGTAAGTCTTAGGGGTAATGATATTTTCAGAAACACATTACTTTAGAAGCTGTTACATCACAAAAATATAAAAGAAAGTTATTTTTACTTATCGAATTTCAGGATATTTCCACTAAGGAAAAAGAAGATGATTAGTGGTAGAATATGCAATGCTGTAGACACTAAGATTAACCTAAAAATAAAGCTTCCATGGACACACTCAAATTCCCTCTTGCTTAAAGGAATTTTCATAAGCTCATTGTTTTTCCTCTGGGACAATTGTTTCTTTCACAAACTCTTTGGTACTGTTTGGCAATACTAACTCTAGACTAATGTTAATATCAATATTGATACTAACACCAGCTATAAGTATACATTATTTATTATATATCATAGTATACAATATAATATTTCAAAACTATATTTTTCACTTGAAATATTTTTGCTGTATTAGTTTGCTAGGGCTGTGTAAGATGTACCACAGGGTGGGTAATTTTAACAACAGAAGTTCATTGTCTTGCAATTCTGGAGGCTAGAATTTCAAGATCAAGGTATCAGCAGTGCCAATTTTTTTCTACAGCTTCTCTACTGACTTGTAGACAATCATCTTCTCCCTGTATCTTCACATGGTTTTCTCTTTGTACCAATCTATGCCCTAATTTCCTTTTCTTATAAGAGCATCAGTCTTATTACATGAGGGCCCACCAAAATAATCTTTGAAGCTGAAACATAAGGCAAGGTCAGAAATAGCCCACTCCCGATGAATTACACCACATTCACAAAACCCTATCTTCAAATGCAGTCACATTCTGAGATACTGAGGGTTATGACTTTAATATCTGAATTTGTAGAGGGGACATAATTCAACTCATAACAGCTACTATCTTGGTTTTAAAGATGAGGGAAGCTATAGAATAAGGTAAAACTACTTGCCAAGATCTTTTACCAAATACCGAATGGAATTAGGATTTTAATCCAGGTCTAACTCAACAATCTACATTCTTTTCATTATGTCAAACTGTATCGCTAATATTCTCACCATTTGCCTTTACCTGTGTATCTGGGTAGGGATGGGATGATGACGGAAAGAAGGACAATGGCTTTCTAATACACGGCCAAAATTAAAAACAAAACAAAAACAGCAAACAAGATGAAAACCCAATCCCTTCACAGTGCAACTGGAAGTACAGAGGTACTCATTTTATCTTACTTAAATGACAGTGATTTTACATGAGGTTGTCCTCTTACGAAGTGAAAAAACTGAGGTCAGACAATAGTCCACTCCTGATTAATTATACCACACTCAGAAAACTCTAAATTCTGAAGCGTAAACTTTATAATGAAGTCTATGTTAGAAATTAACTCACAGCCAACTTTTTAACTTTCATAACCATGCTATTTCTTATATAGCTAAACAAAGTAAGTTCTAGGAAATTGCACAGTATTCAGGCTTAAGAAAATAAATGTTAAGTTTTATTGTCAAACAAAATGGAAATCCAGAATGCTTCTCTACCATGAGCTCATGGAAGCCAGGGCTGTTTAATTTATTTATCTCTCAACACTGTGAATGCACAGGAAATAAATGCTGTTGAATTAATCAATGAAACCTGGCTCACCTATGCTTACATATCTTCACGTTGCCATTCAGGCATGGAGTAGAATGGGAATAAAGGAATAAGAAAATACAATGTTCATTAATTCATCTTGCCTTTTTGTCATTTCATCTCAACATGGAAATATTTTATAAATGCTCATCAATTAAATCTCACAGCCTCTCTCATGATGAAATAGAACACAACTTGCAATTTATAAAAGAAACCTAACCACAAAGACATTTGAATGATTTTACTTTGGTGAATTTTTGGCAGTCTCAGATAAGAAAATCACACCCATTTTTAGTCAAATTGTTTTATGTTACTCCTCCATTTCTAAATCACATTGCAAATTGTTTTTGTAAAAATAGATAAGCACATCTCAGATTTAACCTAATAGGGATATACAATAGAAAAGCAATGTGACATCTTTAAGAATAGCCATGTTGTTCTATTTTACAGAACATTAACTAAAACCAAAGACCATATATACATTTGTCCTTAGGCAAAATATAAATGAATAAAGGAAAAACAAAAGTAATCATTTCATAATTACTCAGCAGCCTTTTCTGTAGCATTTTATTTTTCATAAGTACATTCCTTCTGATGACATCTCATGAAACATGGTTAGAAGAAAGAAGAAGTTTAGAACTCATATTCATTTGTCTTCTTTTCCTCCTTTTATTTCACAGCCTTGAAATACCTTCTTTAATAAGAACAATCAAGGGGTAGCTAAGTGTTGAATATTCTCTGGAAAAACAATACAGATAAAAAGTAGCTGCTTATTTCCAGTGCTTCGATTTGAATGCTTGATTTATATGATCCTCATACTTACAAGAGGCCAGGGGCTGTAAACAGATGACTTTGGTGTATTTGTGGCTTTAATTCATACAACATGATTTTTCTGGAAAACCTGGCTAATATTTTTGAATGGTGATGATTTGATTCTATGAGACATACCTCTTAATCATAGAACCCAGGTCAGAATTGGATGAAAAGAACAAATTCTAACTATTAAGGTTCATGCTTCTGTTCTAAAACAAACATTTATCTTCACTGAGCCTCAGTTTCTCCATGATTAAGAAGGCAACAACACTTCTACCTAATCATCTTAAAGAGTTGTAACAGGATCAAAATAATTAGCATGCACTCTATATAGAGTTCTAGAAATAGTTTAGTATTGTCATTTTATGGTGAGCACCTCGAAGTGAAGAATCTGCCTCAAGTGTGTTTGTTTGTTTGTTTCTTAACTATGGGAGACTTTCATTATTCTATCAGCCCAGCAGATACTCTGTCTTTATCTTGAAACATTAAGCCTCTTCACAAAGAAATTATTATTTTCCTCCATACTTATCATATGATTTGAACTGAAATTGTCATGTGCTTAAAGATTCTACTCTTACATACATCAGATAGACTAAAGTGTAATCAATTAACCCAAGCTAGACCAGAGAATTTCAATGAACTTTTTTTTTTTTTTAAACCTGGAACCAGACAAACACTCCATCAGTACCTCTCTGATGATAAAACTGTGACATAAAGAGACATACAGCTGCCACGGCCACATTTCTGCTCATGGGGAGAAAGTCATGAGAAAATCAATCCTGACTGAAAGAATAAAGACAAACTGTTGAACTTAGAGTTGGCCACAGAGAGAAAAGTCTTATCATTTTTAAAGTACGTAGTTTTTACAATCTATATTGCGAAGTTATGCCTTTGTCCCTCCCCTCCCCTCTTTTCTTGTCTTTTCTTTTCTTTTCTTCTTTTCTTTCGACAGAGTCTTGCTCTGTCACCAAGGCTGGAGTGCAGTGAGATGATCACAGCTCATGGCAACCTCTGCCTCCAGGTTCAAGGTTTTCTCCTGTCTCAGTCTCCAGAGTAGCTGGGATTACGGGCACCCACCACTATGCTCGGATAATTTTTCTATCTTTAATAGAGACAGGGTTTCACTATGTTGACCAGGCTGGTCTCAAACTCCTGGGTTCAAGTGATCCACCTGTCTAGGCCTCCCAAAATGCTGGGATTATAAGCATGACTCACTGTGCCTGGCCATGTCTTTCGTATACACAACTTTTAATAGCTAATTCATGTAGTCTAAGCTAGTTCAAATTTGGGTTATTTCACAACTAGAAGAGTTTGGATATGAAAGAATTCCTGGTAACTATCACAGCGCCTGGAACACATAGGGGCACAGTAAGTGCTTAAATAAATTGGCAAAGAATGACCATGATGATTGGGTGATAAGTAACTCAGGAATTTAACCTAAGAAGCATATTCAGTAATTCGTATATATTTCAAATTGGAACATTTGTTAAACTGATAACATTCTTGTTAACAAAGAAATCCTCAATGATTTCTATAATTAAGTTACTGAACAAACAGCATTCTTTATATATATATATATATATATATATATATATATATATATATATTCCTAAAATACATAATAAAAAAGATAAAAACCTAATAATTAGAGTATTAATGAAGAGACAGTTTTATATATATAAACTTCAAATAAAACTTTACTCAGAAACTTAGAAGAAAATGTCTTAAATAATAATAAGGAAAATAAACAAAAATAAACTGAACTTTCACCTTAACGCACTATTACAAAAATAAGATAAATAAGATGGGTTTTGATGATTAAAAATAATAGCTGAAATTTACCCAAGATAATATTTGAAATAATATAAAAGTTAAAAAAATCCCAAAGTTTGCTCTTTAAAATGTCAAAGAAAATATATAAACCTCTAAAAAAACACAGAAATAAGAAAAACCAAAGGAGAAAAAAAGAACATTAGACATTACATAACCATCATGATAGAAAAGATTACAAATATAAAATCATACTTCGTACAAGTTTAAAGCAATATATTTGAAAGTCAGAAAGAATGAATCATTTTAGGAAAAAGTATATCCTGTCAAAGATTGTTAAGAAAAAGTAGAAAAACTCAATAGACTAGGGACCACAGACACCATTGGAAAGGAGATTCAAGTATCAGTTGTTAAAAAATACAGATCAAGGTTATGTTACAGGTAAGTTTCATCTATCTTTCAATATAATTTTTAAGATAAGAGATAATTTTTAAATTACTCCATTTTATACCATACTACAGGCAAGGTTAGAAATCTTCATGAAATGGATTGCAATGCCTATGTTCTCCTTCAAGTGCATATGTTGAAATCCTAACTTCCAATGTGTTGGTATTATAGGGTAAGGTCTTTGGGAGATGGTGGGGGTAAACGATCTTATAAAAGAGACATCAGGTGGCTACCTAGCTCCTTTCACCATGTGAGGTTATAGGGGAAGATGTTGCCTATGAAGAGAAAAGAGATTCTCACCAGAGACCAATACAATCTACCTAGATCTGGAACTTCTCAGTCACCAGAACTATGAAATATAGAATTCTGTTGTTTACAAAACTGCTCAGTTTATAGTATTTTCTTATAGTGGCCCAAACAGACTAAGAAATTTTCCAATTCATTTATAAATCCAACATAATCTTAATACCAACACCTAATAAATATGCTACACCAAAACAAAACACTTGAATTTCACTTACGAAAATTGATAAACATTTTTAAAATAGCATTTCAATGGTATATTAGAAGAATAATATGATTTCAGAAATATGAAAAGTAGTGTATTTCAGTTTAAAGGTATCTGTTAACAAAATTCATTACTTCACCTAATTAAAGTAGAATTTGAATATAATTTTACTCTGGATTTTTTTAAGTATTGGAAAAAATTCAGCAGCCATTTCCTTAAAAGTTTAATTAAGATAGAATTAAAATGTTCTAAATATGATAGCAATTATCAAAAGCAAAGAATTTTCATACTAAATGGCCAAATTATATAGCCTTTGCCATTAAAATCAGGAAAATAGAGATGTTCATTATCACAGTATTTTTCAACATCATTTTAGAATTTGTTACTAAGAAAATAAAGCATTAAAACAAAATAAGCTGTAAACTGCTGGGAAATAATACAACAATGTTAAAGAATATATGATTGGGCCAGGTACGGTGGCTGATGCCTGTAATCCCAGCACTTTGGGAGGCTGAGGTGGGCAGATCACCTGAGGTAGGGAGTTCAAGACCAGCCTCACCAACATGGAGAAACCCTATCTCTACTAAAAATATAAAATTAGCCAGGTGTGGTGGCGTATGCCTGTAATCTCAGCTACTCGGGAGCCTGAGGCAGGAGAATTGCTTGAATCTGGGAGGCGGAGGTTGAGGTGAGCTGAGATCGCACCATTGCACTCCACCATGGGCAACAAGAGTGAAACTCTGTCTCAAAAAAAAAAAAAAAAAAAAAAAAAAAAAAAAAAAAAAAGAATATATGAATTGACTACCTACGTATCTCAAATAAACTCATCTAAAAACTTTAAAATTAATGAGAACAATTGGTAAGTTGGTTTAATACAACATAAATACAAAACAAAATCAATAGCTTGTCACCCTATCGTAGATGATCACATGATTTTGACAAGGATGCTAAGGCTATTCAGTGGGAAAAGAACAGTCTTTCCAACAAACGGTGCTTGGAAAACTAAATATACAGATGCAAAAGCATGAAGTTGGACACCTTACATGATATACAAAAATTAAATAAAAATGGGTCAAAGACTTAAATGTTAAGAGCTAAAGCCATAAAAGTCTTATAAGATAAGAAGAAGAGAAGCTTCATGACACTAAATTTGGCAATGATTTCTTGGATATGACATCAAAAGCATAAGTAACAAAAGAAAAAATAGACTAAATGAATTTCAAAAGTAAAAGCTTTTGTACATCAAAGGACATTATCAACAGAGTAAAAAGGTAGTCTACAGAATGAAAGAAAATATTTACAAATAATCTATTTGATAAATGATTAACATCCAGAATATAAATAAAGAATTCTTACAACACAACAACAACCACAAAAAAAAAAAAAAAACTCAGTTAAAAAAATGGGTTAAGGACTGGGCACGGTGGCTTAATCCTGTAATCCCAGCACTTTGAGAGGTCAAGGTGGGCAGATCACTCGAGGCCAGGAGTTTGAGACCAGCCTGGCCAACATGGCAAAACCCCATCTCTACTAAAAATACAAAACTAGCCTGGCGTGGTGGTGCATGCCTACAATCTTAGCTACTCGGGAGGTTGAGACATGAGAATCGCTTGAACATGGAAGCAGAGGTTGTAGTGAGCCAAGATTGTGCCACTGCACTGCAGCCTGGGCAATAGAGAGAGACTCTGTCTTGAAGAAAAAAAAAAAAAAAAAAAAAAAAAAAAACCAACCAAACAAACAATGAGTTATAGACTTGAATAGCTATTTCTCCAGGAAGATATAAAGATGACCAATGAACACCTGAAAAGACACTCAACATCACCAATCACTATGGAAATGCAAATCTAAACCACTCTGAGATATCACTTCATCACCTTCAGGATGGCTATTATCAAAACAACAGAAAAGGATATGGAGATTGGAGATCAGAAGGGACCCTTTTGCACTGCTGGTGGGAATGTGAAATGCTGCAGCCATTGTGGAAATAGTATGGAAATTCCTCAAACAATTAAATGTAGAATTATCATATGGTCTAGTAATTCTACTTCTAGGTATATAACCAAAAGAAATGAAAGCAGGGACTCAAATAGATATTTGCATGACAATCTTTATTACCCACAACAACTAAAAAGCAGAAAAAAATCTAAATGTCTATTGAGTAAATGGATAAACACAATGTGGTATATACAGATGCTTCTGGTCCTAACCTAGCAAACATCAAAGCTGAGCCTCACCTACCTTAAATGTGCTCAGAACACTTAAATTTGCCCGCAGTTGGACAACATCATCTAAAACAAAGCCTGTTTTATAACAAAGTGTTGAATATCTCATGCAATTCATGTTGGCTATCTCATGCACTGAATATTGTACTAAAAGTGAAAAACAGAATGGCTGCATGGGTACTCAAAGTATGGTTTCTACTGAATGCATATTGCTTTTGCAAGACTCTACAGTTTAAAAACCGTGAGTCGAATTGTCTTAAGTCAGGGACTGTCGGTACACACATGGAATATTATTCAGTTAAAAAAGTGAAATTTTGATACATGCTACAACACAGATGAACCTTGAAGACATTACGCTATGTAAAATAAGCCAGGTACAAAGGACAAATATTATATGATTCTACTTATATGAGGCATCTAGAACAGTCAAATTCATACAGACAGAAAGTAGAATAGTAGTTACTAGGAACAGAAGGGAAGTGGGACGATGGGGAGTTGTTTAATGGGCATTGAGACTCAGGGATGGTTAAAAAGGTCTGAGGGTAGATAGTGATGATGGTCACATAACATAAATGTACTTTATGGCCACTGAACTGTTAACGATCATTAAAATGGTAATTTTTATTATGGATATTTTACCACAATAAAAATAAATCAACATTTGGCTTTCATAATAGTAATCACCAGGTTGAGATGAAAGGGAAAGCCTCAACCACAATAAGAAAAATCTATAAAATATCTTGAAATCAATTCCCTGAGAAAGCTATATAAAGGAAAGCTATATAAAGAAAACTATAGTTTTTGAAAGACATAAAACATATCTATATATATGAAGATACATGTGATGTTACTGGAGAGGGAATGCATGTATAAATCAATGATAATGATATTCATCTTTAAAGCATCTCTATACAGAATCTCAGTTTTTTTAAGTCCGTAAAGAAAAATGTGCGTAAGATTTCCCAAAGGAATTTAAAAGGAAGAATAAGGAAAGAAGACTTGCTCTAGAAGACATTAACAGTTACTAACACAGTGACTATAGTCAAAATAATCTATTCTTGGGGGAAAAAAAAAAACAACAAACAGAACATTCAATCAGTAAAAATTAAATGCAATCGTATGTAAATGTAGAAAAAGAAACACTTCTTGAGTATCTTCTATGTACCAAGAAGTATATTGTATAAATAATATGATGTGATAAGGACCTAGCAGAGATATGTTCAAAACAAAATGGGAATCTATAGGTAGGAATCATAAGATTCAGAAAAGACTTGTAGTGAGTCTTTAGGGTAAAGGAGTGTTTGCCTGATTTTAAAGCAGGAAAGGGCATTCTACTTAGAAGCCATAAGCAAAGATGTGAAAGAGAACAGTGTGTTTGGGGAACACAGCATCATCTCTTATGCATAGTGTGGAGGCTAAGTTGCTGAGGATAGCAAGACAGTTATGGAAAATAGCATAGTGAGAGCTGCGAGACTACTGAACATCATATTAAGATACTTGGACATTATTAGACAAGCTAGTACCTTAGTAGACAAGCCAGTGCTTTCCTTACAGTGTTTTGGTTTTAGTTAAATAAATTCTTGAAGGATTAAACCACAGTTTCCATAAATTTTTTTTAAGTTACTGAAACACATAACTTCTAATTTAGTAAATATATTAAAAATCCCAGGTAGCGGTGGTGACTCACACCTGTAATCCCATCACTTCGGGAGGCTGAGACAGGTGGATCACAAGGTCAGGAGATCGAGACCATCCTGACCAACATGGTGAAACACCATCTTCTACCAAAAATACAAAAATTAGCTGGGCGTGGTGGCGCGACTGTAGTGCCAGCTTCTTGGAAGGCTGAGGCAAGAGAATTGCTTGAACCTGGGAGGCGGAGGTTGCAGTGAACCGAGATTGCGCCACTGCACTCCAGCCTGGTGACAGAGCGAGACTTTATCTTAAAAAAAAAAAAAAAAAAAAAAAAGGCCATATCAATTTTTCAAAGAATGATTTTAGTATTTAAAAGTTGGAGAATGACTACATTGATCAGTGGGAAAATGTACTGTTTGAGAAAAATAACTTTGTCTGCAGTAGAGAAAATGGAGGGAGGATAATGTGCGACCATGTGGATTTAGAGGAAGACCACTGCAATACCCCAGACATGAGAGATGAAAATAGGAATTGGATCAGTGAGCGTGAGGCATGAGGGGAAGCAGATATCAAAGACATGAAGAATAAAAGGGCTTTGTGATCTATCTGATATTCTGGGAGAAGAAAAAGAAGGATCTGAGGTTGGTTCAGAGTTTTCAAATTTGGACAAATAAAATAGTAGATAGAAAAGGAAACACAGATTAGAATGTGAAAGTGTTAAGTTTCATTTTGAGCTCACTGAATTTTGTGTTCAAGCATTTGGTTAGAACTCCATGACCATAAACAACCATGATTTTAAGCCCCAAGTAAGACTGTGCTACTCTATCATCATAGAATGCACTCAGATTCTGTTCAGCTGTTTTCCAAGTACTTAATAGTTAGTATTTGGAAGACCTGAAAGACTATGTAAATCAATTTGACCAAATAACACCCACTGAATATACAGCTACTTGTCTTTCTCTCTGGACTTCAGCCAGAAGAAAAACATAGTCTGCATGTGGTTGTAATCATAATGCTTACCTGATCTTGACTTCTTTTTCTCTTAGTGTATTTGAACCTCTGTATATATTATATATATGACATTTTTATTTTTATTTTTATCTATTTTTTTTTTTTTGAGACAGAGTCTTGCTCTGTTGTCCAGGCTGGAGTGCAGTGGCACCATCTCTGTTTCACCATGTTGGCCAAACTGGTCTCAAACTCCTGACCTCAGGTGATCTGTCCACCTCGGCCTCCCAAAGTGCTAGGATTATAGGTGTGAGTCACCACACCCGGCCGATATTTTTATTCTTTTGAATAAAATAAATCTCCAGGAATATTAGGACAAATGGGTTTGCTCTTCTTAAAACAAAGGTAGTCTACAACCAAGAGCCACATAAGAGATCAAAATGATTCAAAATCAACTCCAACTGTCAAAGCTATTTTTCATTATTCATTAAACAAATTTTTATTCCTCACCTTTTATCATAGACAAGAACATCACTGCAATATTATGTAATATATTAGAAATTAGTTTATACTTTTAAAAACTGTTTTCCTGTAAATAGAGAAGTGAATTTTCTTAATATTTTATCCCCATCAAAGTCTTAACTTACACCTTCTGCTTTCTTCCTTTGTTATTTTTGGCAAGACAATGACTTTTGCTAGTGTTTTGTGATTCTCATTTCTCCTAATTACATATATTTCAAATACACTTTCCATCTCAATTTCTCGGCCTCATGTCAATACCTCTTCCTGCTTTGAAAGTGTACCTATTCTCCTGTTCCCCAGAAAATAGAAAGTTTCTTACTTGTTCTTCACCCTGGACCTTGTGAGAGGTGACTGCATAATCCCTACATTTAAAAATTGCCTTCCAGGTCATCAGGCCCTGGAATAAGGCACTTTCTACACCTGGTCCTGGCCTTATGCTTTTATTCACAAAGTCACGCTGTGAGTCTATAAAAACTCATTTTCCAGGTCCTCGTCTTAGTTCTAATATGATAACTTTAGCATTGATTCAACAGTACAGATATGACATGCTGCAAATAAACAGCAGTCACTTCCATCCAAGCTTGAAGATTTATTATGATGGATGTATTCAGACACACCAGTCTCTTTCTAGAAAATGCAATTTTATGGAAAAATACAAGATAATTGGTCTTTAACTCTTGCAATAAACTTAGATAGCACCTGCCATATTTAAATTAATACAGTGCTTCTCTCTGTTAGATTAGATCTTCTGATTAAGTCAATCGTGAAAAGATTTTGGCATAGCCCATGTGCACTTAGATTGGAAGTTGCTTTTTGATGTGGCTATTTTTTTTTTAATGATGTGATACTTGTCCATCTACTAAGAAAAGGAAATTGAAAGTTCTCTATTCAGCCACATATCCTGTCTGTCCTTATCTCTCAGGCTCAGCTTTTGCTGCACATTGGGCCACATAGGTAGCAAGTTTTATTGGGCGTGAGAAGACTCTCCAAAGCAATGGCCCAGTATTTGAAGCCTGCATGTGAATGCCAAGTCTGCTTCCCAGACATCACAAACACATCACTCTCGAGGACTTAGTCCCTTTCCCATTGTCTCCATTTCCTCTGACTCTGGCTGCCATGGTGCAGATCAAGAAACTTAGAGAATAGCTTTGCTCCTTTTAATCTCTCTTAAACCAGCAGCAGGAACAAATCAGACCCACATGGCTGGAGCAGCAGAATGCAAAGTGCCAAGGCTGGCATTTTGATCAGCCCTCCCACTTCTAGGGAAAGTCTGGATAATGAGAAGTGAAGAGGTTCCTTCTAGGAACAAATTCAAGTTCAAAGGGTCTCCCTGCCTTGAAGCCACTGGTAACTTACAGGCACGGCTAATAAGACTTCTTCCGTAACAGGTGAACACATTTTCTCTAAGGGATCCTCTTACTGGTAACAACCAGTGACAACCCAATTTCCGTGATCCACCTATTTAACTGGATCTCTTAACATGTGTCCAAAGTTCTACTTTAAAAAGAACATTCTGGCCGGGCGCGGTGGCTCAAGCCTGTAATCCCAGCACTTTGGGAGGCCGAGACGGGCGGATCACGGTCAGGAGATGGAGACCATCCTGGCTAACACGGTGAAACCCCGTCTCTACTAAAAACTACAAAAAACTAGCCGGGCGAGGTGGCGGCGCCTGTAGTCCCAGCTACCGGAGAGGCTGAGGCAGGAGAATGGCGTGAACCCGGGAGGCGGAGCTTGCAGTGAGCTGAGATCTGGCCACTGCACTCCAGCCCGGGCGACAGAGCGAGACTCCGTCTCAAAAAAAAAAAAAAAAAAAAAAAAAAGAACATTCTTCCTAAAGTCATAAACTTTTAGGAGAAGCCCATAATTAACAGTGGCACAAAAATCATATTATGCTTACTATGAGGAAATCACAGCCAAAGGTCATACCACTATTTTCAAAATTACCTATCCTTCACAGTCAACGATGCCACTACACACCCAGAACCCGTATTATGCTGGATCTCGTTTCCCAGCAGAGCTTAGAGATTGCAGACATAATTAGATTATGTGTTCCTCACAAGTAGTGGTGATATCATGAGCTTTTTATTTTTCTGTTCCCCCATGATGGCTGAGTCCCCTCTGACACATAAAGCCATGTGTCATAAGAGCGGAAGACCTGGAGCCACCATTTGTGTCCTCATTTACAGATGCAAATCCTGAGGCCCTGGGAAGTTACAGAATTTGTCTGAGGTGACAGTGGTGACTAGTAGAAACAAATCAGAGTTCCTCTCTCCTAATTATAGTCTGCTGTTCTCTCTATATACTTTCTGTTGCCTCTAACATAAGTGCTTATGAAAATTTGTTTATTGACCAATTTTATTATATTTTATTTTTAATTTAATTAATTAATTAATTAATTTTTTTTTTTTTTTTTGAGACAGAATCTCACTCTGTTGCCCAGGCTAGAGTGCAGTGCAGTGGCATGATCCCGGCCCACTGCAACCTCTGTCTCCCAAGTTCAAGTGATTCTCATGCCTCAGCCTCTCAAGTAGCTGGGATTACAGGCATGTGTCCTCATGCTCAGCTAACTTTTATATTTTTAGTAGGGATAACTTTTACATTTTTGCCATGTTGGCCAGGCTGGTCTCAAACTCCTGACCTCAAGAGATCCTCCCACGTCGGCCTACCAAAGTGCTGGGATTATAGACATGAGACACCGCTCCTGGCCTTATTTTTAATTTTAATTGACAAATCATAATTATATATATAATTATGGGGTACAATGTGATGTTATGATATATGTAGACTATGTGGAATGATGTAAATCAAGCTAATTAACACATCCATCACTTCAAATATTTATTATTTTTTGTGGTGAGAACTTTTGAAATTTATTCTTAGCAATTTTGAAATTTAAAATCCATTATTATTAGCTGTAGTCACCATGCTATGCAATAGATCTCAAAAATGTATTTCTCCTAACTGAAATTTTGTACCCTTTAACCAACACCTCCTCCTTCCAGCCCCCAACCTGAAGCTTCTGGTAACCACTATTCTACTGTATACTTCTAGAAGTTCAACTGTTTTAGAATCTACACACACTTGAATTGATAAATGTTAATTCAATCATTTGCACTCTGTCACTTAAGGATGCTGTTTGGGTAGTAAGAATTACTCTAGAGCACTTAGAGAGAGAGAGATAGAGTGAGTATGTGTGGAGACAGGGAGATAGAGAAAGAGAATATGTATACATGACAAGAAATGCATGCAGGGGAAAGGACAGAAATAAGATTCTATATCTTTTTTTTTTTTGAGATGGAGTTTCCCTCTGTTGCCCAGGCTGGGGTGCAATGATGCAATCTCAGCTCACTGCAACCTCCACCTCCCAGGTTCAAGAGATTCTCCTGCCTCAGCCTCCCAAGCAGCTGGGATTACAGGTATCTGCCACCACACCCGGCTAATTTTTATAGTTTTTAGTAGAGACGAGGTTTCACCATGTTGGCCAGGCTGGTCTCAAACTTCTGACCTCAGGTGATCCACCTGCCTCGGCTTCCTAAAGAGCTGGGATTGCAGGTGTGAGCCACCGCGTCCAGCCAATTCTATATCTTATACTCTGTTACATCAGTATTTACGCTGCATATATATGCTTAATTGGCTACAAATGACTTGAGGCCTTATATTTGAATATATAAAATAGCAAATCATATATAAAAGTGTCTTGTTCTGATTCATTATTCTTAGTCCACAAGGAAGTGATAAAAGAAGTGAAAATATCTGAAAAAAAAATACAGCTCAATCACTGCAGAATCTAAGCTAAAATAGCAATTTCTATACTCCCTAAAAAATGATTTGCTTTGAGCTTTATGGCATTTTTTTCCAGATCCTATTGTCTCCATCAAAGGAAAATAAGCAAACCAAAGTGCTAGCCCACCAGCTCTGTCCAGTCCCAACAAGTAAGGGCCTTTCTCTGATGCTGGAGGCCTCAGGTTGCAAGAAATGCAAAGGGATTGGAAGGGATATGCTACAACCTGAATGGAATTCCTTTAAAAGCACTGTGCAGCAGAAAAGACAAGTATAGTGGCTACTTAATCATCTTCACTATGAAGTGCCAATTCTTTAGACTCATGACATTCATGAATGATGCAGGAGGCGGGCATGATGAATGCAGAGCAATTCCCTGCGACAGATACTTTCAGGGAATTTATGCCCCCTCCCCCCAGAACAAAAGGGCTCCTGGGCTCAGTTATCATTTGTTCTGCGAGAGAATTTACAGTCTTGCCAGGAACTCCTTTTACCCTACTCAATAAAGCGCTTATTTTGATATACTGACTGTGATTGTTCAAGAACAACTGTATCCTTGGAAATTCATGTGCAGTGAGCAGTCCTGCTGACTCACTTTCCTTCACTTCATGTACTTTTGTCATTTCCAGCTTCTACAATCTAGAGGGCTTGGACACAGGCCTCCAAACCACATGTTCACCCATTTAATCAGAGATATACACATAATACATACATAAATGTACACGCATGTATACGAATATATGTGTATGTGTATGTATATATATACGTGTGTACATGTACACACATATCTATGCACACACAGACATAGGTTGCTCTGTAGTATCTAAAACCTCAAATGCTGTTTGGGGTCACTGTGAGTTGCAGAATTCTTTGCTGTATGGATGGCTACACACACTGTTAAATAGGTACTAAAAAGTCTTATTCTCTATCCTCTGCCTAAAGATAATCTGCATGGATAGTAAATTAATCAATACATTCACAAATATTTATTACGCTCCTTCTATATGCTAGGCCCTTTTCTGGGTACTGAAAAGACATTCATGAACTAGCAAAGTCCTTGACTTAATAGAGATCATACTCTAATAATGATAGCAGACCATAAACAAATAAATAGACTGATAATATAATGTCTGGGAATTTCAAGGGCTAATAAAAGCATGACAAGGGGTAGTCATGATGAGGGAGGGCTGTTTAGAATGAGCTGGGCAGGGTAGGCCCCTCTGAGGTGACAGCAATAGTAACCTGCATGCAGAGAGGGAGAATGCCCCCTGTCTTCTGAAGGAGGAGAGTTCAAGGCAGAGGAAACAAGGGTAAAGGGCTTTAAAAGGAAGTCAAAGGGTGCTTGGCTTGTGTGAGGAACAGCAAGGAAACCAGTGTTGCTGGAGTGGATGATGCAAAGGAGAGGGGGAAGAAACAAATGATAGCAGAAGACAGAGCAGATTATGTAGGTCCTCACAGGAAGCACTTCATGTGAAGGAGGTCCTTATCTGATTCAACTCTGAGATGACTGCACAGCTTTCTAAGTAGCTGTGTTCATAACATTTTAAATAGGACATTAAAACTCAGACTTGGGAGGAAGGTAACCAGCATGGAGAGAGGCCTCAAAGCGCTGCTGTATGAAGAACACATGTATGGGCTCAGGATATTTAGCCATGAGCCCTTGGAAGCCCATGGTGACCATCTCAAAACACATAAAGGACGTCAAGTCGAAGGAGGATTGTGCAGTTCTGGAAGGCAGAACAAGGACTGATGGGTAAAAATTACTGGACTCAAGACCAGAGCTCAAAAGGTATAAAAGCACTTCCTAGGGCTATCCAATGACAGAACGAGATCTCCAAAAATATAGTCAAAATTTCATCATCAGATGGGTTCTAGTATAGTAGAGACTGAATGGTCACTGTTCAAGGATGTCAGCAGGTTCTTCCTAGATAGTTCCAAAGGGAGCTTTTATAAGAAAAGGAGAATATATGAAAGCAAAAATTTCAGACCCTGGTAGGATAAACACATTCAATCTAAATTAGTTATCTTATTTCTCTTAATTAATAAAAGGTCATTTTTGTTTTTCAGCAAATTGCTGCTACCTTTTTCTTAAGAAAATCAGTAGCCATTTGGGAAACAAGAACATTCTACAAAGCCATTTATTTTATTTTTTTACAAATACTTTAACACATTGGCATAAATATCCTGAGGGGTATATACTCTGTCTTTTCAGAAAACATCCTACTAATGAAACAAGCAATTTAAAAATATGTATTTGATGACTGAAATAGCAGCAAGCCACAGCTTCTTTTTTCTTATCCTGAAAACCCCAGGAGAAATGGTGCGGAGGCTAAAACTGGTCCCTCAATATTTTGGTGGACCAGAACAAACATTTCCTTGCTATTATTTCTCCACAATGTCTAACAATGTCTTTCTTAATGGAACTTAATCCCAAGATGGTCAATAACACCAACGGTTACAGTCCATAAGCAGGGGAAGCCATGGCTTAAGAAGCATTTCTTGAAAAGGATCTTTAGTTTTAATCAACAGGTATAAAATGTCAGTAACGCAAGATGAATAAGTTATGGAGATCTTCTGCACAACGTAATGTCTACAGTTACTAATACTGTATTGCATAATTAGAAATCTATTAAGAAGATAGATCTCACAGGTGTTCTTACCACAATAATTTTTTTAAATCTTCTAAAATGTCTTTAAAACAAAAAAGTTGTCCACTGCTTCTTAACAGAAAAATAAATGCTTACACACACACGAGTTCACTATGAAGAAGTTATCTTTAAAGTATTTTAAAGGAGAGGAACTATTTAACTAGTATTTTGGAATAGGAAAAAAAGGAAGGAAGGAAAGGAGAAAAGAGAAGACAGGGAGGAGGCAGAGAGGAGGGAGGATTAGTAGGTACCTTATAACAACTGTAATATAATTCTTCTGCTATATTCTGGCTAAATAATGTCTAAATTAGTACTTCTTTACAGGATAAGTGTGTATATTTTTATATGAAGAGCAACAAAAATAATGAAAGGAATGAATACATAGAACAAATATGAAAAACTTTAGGAAATCAGAGTCTCTAGGAAACAAAACAAATGACTAAGTTACTGTCTGAAGAGATGAAGTGTTTTCTTCATCAGAGAGAAGACTGTCAGAAAAAGAGCTGTGTACTACATAAGAGGATAACAGAATAAAAAGCAATAGACAGAAATGGAAACAAGCAAAACAGGAAAGAATTTCTTGACCATCAGGGCTGCGAAACAACAACATGAAGACCTCAAAACTAATTATTGAAGTAGCCCTAGTGGTCTCCAACTCAGTGAAATTTCCAGCACTTCATCCCATTAATTTTTATCGTATAAACTCTTTATATTTTCTTCACAGTTCTTACTCGTTTTTGTCTGCCTCTCCTCAATAGGATGTAAGCTCAATAAAGCTGGAGACCTGTCATAGTCATTGCTGAAACCCTAGAATACTACAGCATGGCATATAGTGAACTTTCATTTAATATTGTTAAATCAATAAATGGATCTTTAAGGAGGCCTGCCCCTAAAAATAGGAGCATAGATCAGATTATCTGTCATCACATACTGGCCATTGGTCCCTACCACTCTCCTGCTCACAATTCTCAAGTCGACTCCAATTGCCTTAGAATGAAATGAAACTCTTCGCAACAGCCCCAAAGGTCCTCCATGATCTGACCCTTGCCAACCTTTCTTACTTTACCTGGCCTCATATTTCCTTTTGTTCACTGAACTACAAGCACTGGGATTTCTTCTGTTCTCCCAACACATAAACATCTCTGTAGCTTTGGGACCTTTGCACTTGCTCTTTCCTCTTCCCCTGATGTTTGCATGGCTGGCTCCTTCTTATCAATAGCCTCAAGCCAAGAGTGATCTCCTGAAAAGCTTTCCTTGACCGCAATCAAAAGTAACAACTTTCCCTCATCCCAGTGGTAATTTTCTATCCCATGAGCAGTAAGGTGTTCTCTACAACTGTTGCCTCATCTCTTCAATCTCCTAGAATGCAAGTCCATAAGAATTAATGTCTGTCTGCCTGGCTTACACCTACACTCTCAATGATCTAATTAATATCTACCCCAGAGTAGGTACTTAATCATATTGAGTGAATACATTTTCTTCTTCTTCTTTTTTTTTTTTTTTTTTTTTTTTTTTTTTTGAGATGGAGTCTTGCTCTGTCACCAGGCTGGAGTGCAGTGGTGTGATCTCGGCTCACTGCAACCTCCGACTCCTGGGTTCAAGTGACTCTCCTGCCTCAGCCTCCCGAGTAGCTGGGACTACAGGTGTGTGCCACCAGACCCAGGTAATTTTTGTATTTTTAGTAGAGATGGGGTTTCACCGTGTTGGCCAGGATGGTCTTGATCTCTTGACCTCGTGATCTGCCTGCCTCGGCCTCTCAAATTGCTGGAATTACAGGCGTGAGCCACCACTACTAGCCAAGTGAATACGTTTTTATGAAAATTCATTTTTAAAAATCAGATCTGTTGATTTTTCAAAGTCCTTTATGCTATTGCTTATTGCGATCACTGCCATATAGTCATCAGGGCTACTTGGAATTCAGGTAAACCTGAGACACATAAAACAATGCTTATTTTCACAATATCCACAATATGTATGTCTTAATTGGATCCATTTTAATTAATTAACTGATGTTATTTTTAAATATATTTTTAGAGACAAGGTCTGACTCTGTCACCCAGGTTGACTGCAGTGGTCATCATAACTCACTGCAGTCTAGAACCCCTGGGCTCAAGCAACCCTCCTGACTCAGTCACCCCAGTAGCTGGGACTACAGGCATGGGTCACCATGCCCAGCTAATTAAAAGAAAGGAATCTGTAGTGATGAGTTCTCACTATATTGCTGAGGTTGGTTTTGAACTCTTGGCCTCAAGTGATCTACTGGCCTCGGCCTCCCAAAGTAATGGGATTGCAAGTGTGGGCCACCATGCCAAGCCCTTTGATTCATTTTGATCCGTCTCATACACTGGAAAGGACGGTAGTGGCTTCTCTCTATTTTGACTGTTATTAGGGGAATTAATTAATGTGTACAAAATCATATTAAACTTATCCAAGGGGAGTGCGACAAATCTAAAGCAGTCGTATAACTATTATTAGTTCATATATCCTGTAAGAAAAGCTTTTTTCCACCCAGTGGAATACCAAAAGTAAGTCGCTCGTAAGAGAAGGGAGGGATATCACATTTGGATATGACTCTTTGGGACGGCATTCTCTCCAAAGGCATGGCAGTCAAAGAGTCATATTCAATGGAATCAACACTCTCAGCCCAATAGTTCACGTAGGCATTTTTCAGAGAAGCAGGATAAATAAACTCTGAAAATCATATTCTTTCTTTTTCTCTGCTGTAAATGCAATGTATTGATTCAGGTCCCACTACTTCGTGGCATTCACATGCTTCAGTAATATAGAGGATTCATTTTCATCCCTTCATCTCAAGGAGCTGGGGTGGCTCTGAACCCTCAGTGCCAACAACTACTTTCCTCTTCCTCCCTTCCTTCTCTACTCAGCACCCTGCAGCTGGATAATGGGGTTAATAACATGACTATTACATAAAACACTCCACTGCCATATATGCAAATCCTTTTCACTTCTCCAAAGCCAATGGAGAAGTATTCTAAGGAAGGAATTTGCTGTCAGTGGATAAGATGAACTAGGGTGAGCACAAGGTAGGTAATCTGGCTTTTACTTAGTAATGAGAAGTAGTTGATGTTGAGAACTAAAAATAGCTAGGAATTTCTTAAGGATAATAAATAGGACAGGACCTTTTATGCCCTGAAGATTCCTCATTCAGGACACCAGAGGAAATTATTCCTTATTAAATAATCTTAAATGCTTCAGAAGATTTTATTTTGGAAAGTGAGCCTATTGGTTCACTTCTAGACCAGACCAGAATTTTAGTTCCATCTTTGCTGTTGGTTGGACTATAATATTGGTTAATTTCTCTGTCTTTTATGCTACTCATTTTCCAATTCTCCCTCATCCTGCAAGATATAGTACAGGTTTCACTTTCTTTATGAAGCTTTTTTATCCATTCAGTCAGCTATTTGGCCAACATTTTTAAAGCACGTATTATTTCTTCAATAAATACTTATTAGACCTACTATGGACCAGATCTAAATAGAGGTGGCAAAGACACAGGAAAGAAAAAAAAAGTTAGCTTTTTCCAGTTCCCCAACTTCATACAAATTTGTATTTTTTTATCCTTCTTCTTCATAAAAAAAGCTCAATAAATACTGCAGAATGAAGAAGCTAAAGATATGCATTTCATAATTTTCTCAGCTGTGCAATGAGGAAGTCAAATGCATGAACCCTGAGGGTCTCTGCTGTTCTAACACCTATATTGTAAATGATTTTTCATTGCTTACTGTAGCTGTACAAAACGTAACTTTGACTAATTGACAAGACCAGGCTGCAATAAATGGGCTATCACCAAGTTGTCTGTACCTTTGAAGTGGAAATCATGCACACAGAGCCAGCTGATCCTAGCAAGTCACAGATGCTGCTTTTGGCCTCACCTGCTCATTTCTCTCCCCATTGGGAGGATGGCCATAAACACTAAACTTCACTGGGAAATGCAGTACAGGAATTCAGATCTTTCAGGGCAGACACTGATCACATGGAACGGTTGAACGTCTAGGGTATCCCTGCTCAAGGTTCTACCAGAAGATAAAATAAAGAAGCAAAAAAGGTATGTCCATGTTTACAGGATAATAAAATAACTAAATGAAGAAAAAAAAAGTCAGCAAATCAGGCTTTGTGTCTAGACCCAACAATAGTGTTTTTTTCTTTAGTTGAAGTTGGGCACAACATTTCAGATGCCTGCTTTTTATGAACAAAATGAAAAAGAATCAGAGTTTCTCCAGGTTCCTTCTGGTATCTATAATATTTGCTGAGTGTCTTTCCCAGTTGCCAACCATGTCCTGTCCCTGCTGTGTAGCAGAAACCTTATTTTCTCTGAATAATCAAGGTTATAGCAAAAGTTCTTTTTATTTTGTTTTGTTTTCTATAGGCCTACTGGAAAGAGAAGCCCAAAATAACCAGCTGATAAATTTAGCATCCAGTTCAGGGGAACCGTTATTATGAGCCCTGGTAGAAGCAGCTCTTTCTGATAAATCACATTCACAAACTCCCCGTGAACATTACTTAAAGAATCTCAGCTTAGTTTTGTGTCTCCAAATTATAGCAAACTTCATTCTATTTTCCTGAGACTCTACTTTTATTGCCCAGCATACAGGCTGCTAAGAACACCAGACAGAATAATCTAAGCAAACTAAACAATGCTTATATCATCAAAAGTACTCTGTGAGTATCAGATATTTTATTAGCATTAGTATTATTTTGCTGTCTTCTCCTTGTTGTTAGTCATTACACAAGGAATCCTTAATTGGTAGGAAAAATAATTAATGAAGTATCTAAAATTGTCTGTCTTATTGCAAAGTCCTTGGCCACAGGCTTTTTATGGCCCCAGACCTGATGCTTCCTATACTCACCTAGAATGAGGAGAAGAAATGAGAAAAGCATGAGAGAGAAAATGAAATAGAATAATCATGAATAGATTAATAGCACATGGGCTGATAAAGCATGCATCCTGAATTTGGCAGAGAAGGAGGACAATTTTTTTTTGGTTGGTTGGTTGTTTCTTAAACATTGCTTCCATCTTATTGAACAGGTCATTTTAGTCTTTGCTTTGGCTGAAGATTACTGTGTGCCTTTCTTCATATTCACAGTCTCCATCCATACAATTTGCTTTGATGCCCCTCTAAGATTTTCTGTTTGTCCAGGGATATTCGTTCAGCATTTTGTTTGGATAGCTGTTTATTTCCCTCAAAATTTTTGGAACTGAAAATAGAAGACCAGGCCAAGAATGTATTACAGAGATCCAGGTCTCTGTGCTACTCTTTGCTAGCTTCTCAAGTACAGGTTTCTGTTTTTAAAAAAGAAACGCTGTGCTGTTTGTTCAAAACCCTATGAGATTATTTAAAAGGTGATTTTGCTAACAAGGGAAAATTTGAAACCTATAATCCGTAACAACATTAATTCAGTACTGATCACATTGTTAATTAGTTTTGGAACAGAGTGGCCCTTGCCACACTGGTCAATTATCAGAGTTGTTGGGTTAACCTAAGCATTTCTTCCACTTCAATTCATTTTCTTATGCGACTTGATCCTGTAGCAAGGTTACCGTATACTAAATTTGTCTCCTGAATAGCATATGGATCTAGCAACCTATTACCCCAGAGTCTCATATATCTATTAATAAAGAACTAGATCCATCTAAGCTAGCACACCAGATGGTGCCTAATTTACCCAATAAATACATTACTGTAAATAAGCACACCGAGTACTCCTACTCTCAATGCTGGTCTCTAGAATTAAAAAAAAGTTTCTTGAAAGTGGTCGTTTCAAAAATCAGTATCTTTGCTTTGAAGCATATTCTTCCCCCATTACAATGACAATAACAAATATTTATTTGGAACCTTTTATGTGTTGGCCATTCGGTGAAGTTCTAGAGTTACAGAGATTTATACAAATCCAGACACCACTGCTTTAAATATTCTATGGGGATCAATTCATCAGAAAAGATATTGTAAACATACAAATTAAAATGTGTTATGATAAGTGTGCTGGGTTAGGAAGAGATGGATCATTTCATCTGTGTCCATGATATTAATAAATAAACACTTAGGAGGAGCATCCAGTATTTTCCTGGAGTGCTGTTCATACACCTTGTCATCAATCTTTAAGAAACAATAGTAACAACACTATTAGGTAGTTATCAGCATTTCTATTTTACAGATAAGAAAACTGAGGCATAGAGGGTAAAGGGCTTTTACAAAGTTGTACAGCTAAAAAGGGGCTCATTGGAATTCAAATCACTTTCTGCCTCGGTTGAATCCGAGGGCTCTTAACCATTACACCAAACTGCCTTCTCATGTTAATTTGATCTTGCCATCCAGGCTATAAGCTCCCAAAAGGGTAAATGCTAAAACCATCCACTTCTTTTCCTTACTCCTTCACTAGGCTGGTGCCCAAAGAAATATTTTATGAAAGGTTTGTTTTTAGCAGTAAATGCATAGCTCATTTCTCTAAGGAACAGTGAACTTTGCAGTGCTCAATACTTGCTTTGTACAATTTATACTGCTCCACTTCTTCACCTTATAAAAATGGCATATATTACCTTTGAACTAGCATAAAAGCTCACAAGAAACAGGATGGACTTGGAAAGCTACCCATGTGATATTTATGTAAAAATTAATGATTATTATTGATGACATATTGATTGCTGAGTTAAATCTATTTTCACATACATTGTTAAGTAGCTTCTAACATTAAAACCATTTTAAGAGATGCAAGACAAACAGGAAAGAAAATGTAGAAATGACCACAATTTCAGCTGAAAATTTTGACATGGGTTGACAGAATGAGAAAATAATTCTTTGAGATATACAGTTGAGTTAGAAAGAGACTTTTAACTTGTCCACTGAATATGTATTTTATTTTCTTCAAATAAAATGAGCAAATGATACCCAGCAGATCAGGTCTCCAGAAACTCTGAGCTAGGAGGCAAAACATACCTTTTGGTTTTGATTTTCTGAAAATAATACTTAGCTCCATGCAAACAAAAAATGGTCTTGTCTCTGGTCTTGGAGTAATGTCACTGGGATGCAGGCCACCAAATCTGTAACTGCATGGCACCGTGGTGGCCATTAGCAAGTAAATGATCCTGTTTTCCACTTTTAATTCCCAAGGCAAATGTGTTTATAAATATTAATTTTATTAAATGTATATTAAATTATAAATGTTTAATTTCTACTTAAACCTCATAATTTAATGCTTTCTGACTAGAGAAGTCACATAATTTGGTGATACATGGAGTTTATCTTGTAAGTACAATGTCAATTGAACCATTTCATCACACATACGTATACTCACACCCACTTGCTTTCTATGTACAACAGACTGTGTAAAAACTCTCTTTGATGGGTGGCATACAGGTGCTGCGTTTCTCAGCAGCTCGTACAATCAAATCTGAGATTTCACAAAAGGAGTCAGAATGCATCTTGTAGAGAAAATAACAGCATGAAAGAAAGTGGAAAATGTGGTTCTATTTACTTCAAAATCTTGTTTCAATGTATTGTGCATGGCCCATGCCAAACATCAGGGTAGAAACTGTGTGCAACAGGCTTAATCTACAACAGATATCAAATCATGAAAAACTGTACTCTTGGGTGATCAGCCAGGCATGAGTGAAGGCATCAGGCTTCTACTCTGAGGCTCAATGGCACCTTTCTTTATTATTTTATATATTTTGTTTCCATCTACATATGAACAAATGGCATAAACAAAGTCTTTTCCAAAAATGCTCTTTCAGGTACTCTGAATTCAAATTCCAGTTTTTATTTCACGTTCCCTTGAGATTTAATTAGACATCTATTTGTTTAAAATAGCTTTTGTGGAGGTTAAAAACTAGAAGACACTGGCAGAAAACTCGCAGCTCTGTTATTGCTACTCTACCCAGTTAGTTGTTTATAAAACACCTAGAAAGAGTTACAGATATTATAAAGTGCTTACTTGAAAAATCTAGTCTAAACTATTCATAGGCAGACAAACATCAGTGACAGAAAATCCATACATTAATAAAGAGGCCTTTTTAGTACTTCTTTACCTGGAACCACTTTGGAAGCCGCCTTTATTAAGCACTTCATCAAATACAACTCAGGAGACAGAGCATCTTCCTCCTCTATTTACCCTACCCAAGTTTGGTTTGCCTCGTCCAAATCCAAACCGAACTTTTACTAACAAACTCAACCAGGATAGCTAGATAGAGAATATCTTGAGTTGAGTCCAACCCACAAACAGACCCTAAGACAGGGATTCGAGTGCACATGATTGATAAGGAAGCACTCCCACGCGAAGGCAACGGACAGGGAAGGAGGAGTCCAGACAAGGCTATAGTCCCAAGCAAAGTGCCAGAGCTGGCAGCAGCCCGGTCCCAGGATAAAACGCTGGCAGACCCCTTGCACCTACCCCAGAGTTTTTCCAGCCAGAGGCAATAGAGCAGTAGACTGAGGACAACTTTCTTAAAAACAAGCCAGGCTGGCTATTGCAAGAGAAGCCACAATGAGGCTCGGGGGTACAAAAATAGTCAAAAAGGGAACTAAAAAAATTGAATGAGATCACCAACATTATCTGATACAGATGGATAAATATTTAATTAAAACATTATAAAGGAACGTATTTAGAACATTTAAACATTAAACTCATTTTACATTTGAGGACAGCATGACTCAAAGAGGTCCAGTGACTTTCCCGGGATCACAGAGATTGTATGTGGCAGATTTAGGTTGTTGAGGACGTAGTGCTCCAAACTTTCAGCTCAGGGGACTTCCTATTTCTCTCAGCAGCCAGCAGAAGCTACACATGCTCAAATCACCCCAGAAGTCTGCAGAGATTGCCTGCTCCAGGATTATCTGTGAGGTTCGGCAGCCATGCCACGTTCAGGAGCACAGTTCTGTTCCCTTTCATAGCTGCATCTTTTCTATTATCCTAGAGACAGCTGGGGTCTTAACAACATGATGTATCAACCTGACATGACCGCACTGGTTACCTGAGAAGACACTGCAGCAAAGACAATGCAAATTCAATTTTTGAGAATGTCTGGGTATTTAAACTAGAGGTTTAATGGGTTTTCAGATAAAGGTTTTTTTTGTTTTGTTTTTTTTTTTTTTTGTTTTTTTTTTTTTTTTTTTTTTTTTAGAAGGCACATTTCAGGATTAACACGTGAAACCTCAATACTTATAAAATAGCCTGGGGAAAAAACTGTGGGAGCTATTCATCAGAACGAAAATTAGGTTTCTGAAGTTGGGACAAAGATATTTCTTGAAGTGTCACTATTCATCCAAAAGATCGTTCCAGACACTGAGAACTACATGCACAAAGGCACTGAGGTATAACACGCCATGAATGGAAAGAACATATAAGCAGCTCCGAGTTTGGGGAAAAGAAAAGCAAAAGGCAGGGGGTAGAGTTGTGGGTGGGGGCAGGTGGGAAATCCAAGAGATAAGGTTCACAGAGGTAGGCTAGAGATAGATTCGGAAGGGCCTTTCAGATACTTCTAAGCACCATGGATTACTGTTTTATGGAGATGAGAAACACTAAAATGTTTTTACACTGGGAGAGCCACAATGAGGTTTGCAACATAGAAAGTTGAATTTGGCAACTGTGTGCAGCATGGACAAGGTGGTCCAGGAGAGAGGCAGTGGAAGGTGTTGCAATAAAGCCTGGAGGCAGATAACAGAGCACAGGCTGAGGCAGTTTCTGAATGAGAAGCAGAGAAGAAATTTTCAAAGCAGGGTTGGTGGAACAGAGAAGACTTGATCCAATTAGTAATTAACAGCAATGATTTTAGTTGTAACTGCAGTCCTCACTGTTGCAAAAAAGGATGCTTTCTAACCAAATTAGACTTGCAATTCTCCTTTTCCCTAGGATGCTGCCTGCCCAATAAAAACAAACAGTATGTCTTTTCTTAGCAGATCAAGATCACTTACATATACACTGTACTTGAAAATAACTTGGTCGCTAGTAATGTGGGGATTTGGGAATGGGAGGGGAAGGAGGAGGAGGAGGAAGAGATAATTCCTGAAATAGAAACAAGCCAGTGGCATACAGCTGGGTGAGCAGTCTGAAATAGCTACCAACAGCTCAGGAATGATTATAATTAGAAAACATATCCATGGACCTCTATACAGAAAAGCTGTAGCTCTATTACAACTTTCAGTATGTCATTGTGGACTGCTGAAATGGGACTGGGTGGATTCAAACACCAGAGAGGAAAAGAAAAGTGTTTTTTACAAATCAAACAAGAAAAAAGAAAAAGAAGAACAACTACTACTACTCTTTTTACAACTATCAAGGAAGACACCAAAGACAGAAAGAAATGCTTTTCATAAGTTTCAGAACACAGTCACAGAAATGCTCTTTATTATAAAGGCCCTTTATTCCTTACAACCTCAATGGTTTAACCTGGTTCCAGGCACCTTTTGGAGCAGTGCCCCCCAATGAAAAAGCAGCACCTCTATGGATGATGTCATAGGTTACATTAGACACATGGAGGCAGTGGTCAGAGGCCATTCTGAGCAGAGCACACTGCATTCCAGAACCTATTACCTCCATCAAGGAAAGCCTCTCTCCCTTTTTAACAAACAATTAAATATATTTAATATTTAATTAAATATTTGCCAGGTGTGGTGTTTCATGCCTGTAATCCTAGCACTTTGGGAGGCCGAGGTGTGAGGATCCCTTCAGTCCAAGAGTTTGAGACCAGCCTGGGCAACACAGTGAGACCTCATCTCCACAAAAAATTAAAAATCAGCCAAGTGTGGTGGTCCATGCCTATAGTCCCAGCTACTCAGGCGGCTGTGGCAGGAGGATAGCTGAAACTCAGGAGACTGGGAATGCAGTGAGCTATAATCATGCCACTCCACTTAGCATGGGTGACAAAGTGAGATCCTGTCTCAAAACAAACAAACAAAAAATATGTGTGTGTGTGTGTGTGTGTGTGTGTGTATCTTAGTGTTCTACATCCTTGCCAACCAATAAGGAAAAGGGAGAGTTATTCATTGCCAGGTTCAATATAGAGACAGGGGATCCTTCATTAGAAGATTAAGAGTTTTTTTTGAAACCAGCTCTGATTCTTGACTTATCCAGTGAGATTCTGTCCCACAACATCTTTCACGTCCCAATCCCACCAGCCACATATGCACAAAAGATTTCTTTCCTATTTAGCAATCTCTGGCAGTTGCAAACTTTCTCTACTTACCTCATCACAGGCCTCAATTAAAGCAATTGCTTTTTTTTTTTTTTTTTTGAGCAAATTTCCTCCTCCCTTTCTTTTGCCCTGACTTTGATTCACCTGTCGATTGACATTCTTGCTTCATTACTTGCTGACAACTCCAAATGCAACCCTGATCCCTCAGCAAATTACTTCTAATCATTTCCTTCCTTAACATTATCACTTCAGTGGACTGCCAGGGGCATTCAGCAGACTGGAAGATCAGAAGCCTGTTGCGGCTCTGAGCTCCACAATTTTTGGCCTTGAATCAGATATTCAACTGCAGTGGATGTGCTACTGAATTCAGCCTTCAAGATTAGGGTGCTCATCCTCCAGACGCTGGGAATCCTGGCTGCGGACAATTTGCACCAAACCTTGGTCCCTCTCCAGAACTGGATTCAGTCAAAGGGTGTGGCCTCATATGGTGACTGGATGTTTGGATGGGCACGGGAGGTACAAGGACTCAGATCCTTGTATGCAATTTGGGTCATCTCGGAAGGGACAACCTAACTTCAGAGCTCAGCGTGGGACTGGTTGAGGCTTTAGCCGCACTTGCATCTGAGACCAAATTATTCCTCTATCCCATGCCTGCTTCCCTCACTTTCATTCAGAAACTGTTTCACAGGGGACCCTCCATACCCCAAACCTTCTGCACTCAATCTTCACCTCAGTGTTTCCAACTTGACAGAAGGCAGCAGTGCAATATGCAAATGAATCGCAAAACAGTTTTGCTCTCTCACATTTTATGATTCATTTGCATATTGTTTCTTATGAAGAGAATACGCCATCGTACCTGCACCACTGACATGGGTTTTTGTTACCTGGATTGTTCATTTTTGAATGCCTGACAGTGTTTCCGGCCATGGACCTCTGCTTTCCTGACCCACTCTCAGAGGCGTTGACATTATTCACCAGGTGGCAGGTGTTCATGAAGAGACAAAAAACATGGGGCCAGTTGTAAGGGGATTTACATTTTTATTAAACTCCTTTGACTTCAGATTGATTTTTTTTTTTTAAGAATTGGTCTCATTTTTCCAAATTGTGCACCTGTGCTCATGGCTGCCTCTGGTCTGAATCTCATTCTTTATTTTCTAATCTAAAGCT
The DNA here is from genome assembly GCF_007565055.1 of Rhinopithecus roxellana. Lineage (NCBI taxonomy): Eukaryota > Metazoa > Chordata > Mammalia > Primates > Cercopithecidae > Rhinopithecus > Rhinopithecus roxellana. The sequence goes on along the minus strand of NC_044553.1, from coordinate 137,625,985 downwards.
AAGTCGGGTATGTGTGTATATTGGGTAACCAGTGCCAGAGATTTCACAGTATCATATGCCACTTGTTTTGTTTCAGAAAAATGTTTTTGCTTCTTGTGATTACTGTCTACAAGTCTGGCCAGATATTGAGTCTCGTCTGATTAGTGCTACATCCTACAGGAGAGCCCACAGTGTTACTTAACCTCTAGCAAGCCTATGTATTAAATGGAGGGGTTGTAAAATGTAGATTCCTGGGCGCCATTCCTTAGTGACCCTATTCAGTGGGTCTAAGGTGAGGACAAAGCATCTGAAATTTCCTCAAGCATGCCAGGTGATAGAGGTTCAACTTCTGCATTGTGAAAGACTGGAGCCTATGTTCTATGTTTTCTCTGCAAAAGAACCTCTCTGGGTGATAATTAAACACACAGTTAAAGGCTTCTAAATAGGCAAGAACTGTGTTGCATTGAATAAAGTTTTAATTAGACCCATCTAGACCAGATATAATGAATAAAAAATGGTAAGTGTTCAAGTGGACCAGTGTTATCATCTATGAAATGTTGCCAGGTATTAAAATCTTATTTCACTAGTTCCTTCATATCACTCTCTCACTTCCTGGTACCAAAATTTAACATCCATTAGATATCATGAACATATGAAATGAGCACTTAAAATTGGTGAGTTTTTTTCCTTTTCATATGGAACATAAGAAAACAAGAATTGGGGTCCCACTGCCATTTACCTAAGCATTTTTTAAACTAGTGTGAGACTGGAGACATAACAAAGACCTACCCACACACTAAGGTAGAGAGAATGCTAGTGGTCAGGAGAGTTAAGAACGGCAAAACCTTTCACATTGAATTCTCTGGATACCCACTTAGGCTTCTGACTTCAAGTGCTGTGATCTGAGAGAACTGTAGCTGTTCTTTCGGTGGTCAAGAACAACCAGGATGTCCCAACAGTCCTCCTTTTTTCTTTTAGGATTTCCCAAGTCTGTAACAATTATCTTTTTTTCAGAAAGAACAAAAACCTGAATGCCTCTTAAGAGGTAATTGGAAATTCCTCAAAATGTTTCAATTATTGAATTCATGGCATTCCAAAGAATACCCACGTTTCTTTCTGCAGACATTCTTCCCTCTGAATTATGAAGCACAATATATCCAACCTCTTTCATTTACTGCACTATAAATTTAGAATGTAGCACTGCATTGTGAAGATTACATTGTTACATGCCAGGGGAAAACCAAAAGGTAACAAGAAATATATGACTCTAAATTAAGATGAAAGTGAATAGCAAAAGAAGCATTATTCAGGCACCCAAGAAACACATCTTCTGACAGTCCCCTCACCCTCAGTCCATACATTTACCGCAGTGTGAAATAAACTGTAGCTCGAGAACTCAGTCACCAGAACTGCATGTGCCTGCATCTCAGTAAAATGTGCCAATCACAAAAGATTCAGAAGCCCACTGGCCAAAGTAGATTAACATTCAAAACCATGACAGAAGATCTCATGATTTTTAAAATTTCTATCCCTGAGACAAAAGCTCACAGTTTGGAATTTTCAGTCTTATCACTAAAACCTTATTTCTGAAAATAGAAGAAACAACTGTTTCAAGATACTTTAGAATATTAAGGATGTTAACCAAAATTATTCAGTAATATGTGTGATTGAAAAGAGGGAAGGGAGAAGTGAAATATTCTCCTTTCAGACTGGGGGTCTTCTCAAGGTTAGTACTTTAATGCAATTTATGAGATCTTTTTATTAAAAATAATACCAACAGAAGATGGGAACAATCGTAGAAGCGCCTTGTCAACTGAAGAGAAAATAATACTACTTTACATTCCGTTTAGAGGTAGGAGAATAGCACAGAGGCCAGGAACTGGTTTCTTCTGAAACTGATGTGGCAGGTTATCAGGAAGTCTTTCCAAATTAAAAGACATTTGAACCTCACAGATCACTGGCAGTGGTCGGTCAAAGGTGAAGTGGGAAAGATGATTTTAACCAAAGAAGACCCTGAGCAAAAGTATGGAAGGATGTTATAATCCAAAGTGGTTAAGATGAATTAAAGACACATCTTTAGAAATGGCAGGTGCTATCTGTAAAACTAAAGAAAAAAATGATTGAGATGACATATTACACTGAGGGGCCCCATTTCTCAGGGAACAATTAATTCTGTAATTACTGAGGGTCATTGGTGGCTTATTTACTTGGGAATGATATGACCAGATCTAATTCATCAAGTATAACACTGGCTACATGCAGAGGACAGATTGTAGTAGGGAGAAAAGCAAGGATACCATTATTAAGCTACTGTCATGTAAAGGATAATAAGGTCTGTGACTAGATCATTGAAGAGAAATTAATGGAGTAAAAAGAAAGACACATTTCAGATGAAGAGTCAACATAATTTAGTAACAAATTAGAAGTCTATTAATAGAACATAATACTGCATAGAGTTTTTTTTTTTTTCCTTGATTTTTTTAAAGAAAAAGTAAGGCAGGTTCATTTTAAACTTATGTAAAACTAAAACTTTTACATCTTGTTTAGTGTAAAGTTCTGTCCGTCCAAAACTTCTATACCTGGTACTTGCAAACTTGATTTATTTAATCAAAATATAGGATTTTACATTCATTTCTTTTAAAGTTTCTTTTGTTAGATTTTATTTCTTTGCTTAGGCTGTCAATACAGTTTTAATCTTGATCCATCATCTGTTATTACTTAAAAATTCTAAGTATAAAATGTTTAATTTTCATTAATTGTTATATGACAACTGGTTAAATATAGACAGTGTAGTGCTCTAATCTCTTAAAAGACTTCATTTGGGGTCAGCATAGGGCCAACACTTAACTCTATAGTATATTCTACAGTTTTGATTTTAGCAAACACTAATTGTAGAATCATAACAAATTTTAAAGTCATATAGGTCAAGTCTCTGCTGAAGTGTATTTCTTTTTTTTTTTTTTTTTTTTTTTTTTTTTGAGACTGAGTCTCGCTCTGCCGCCCAGGCTGGAGTGCTGTGGCCAGATCTCAGCTCACTGCAAGCTCCGCCTCCCGGATTCACGCCATTCTCCTGCCTCAGCCTCCCGAGTAGCTGGGACTACAGGCGCCCGCCACCTCGCCCGGCTAATTTTTTTTTTTTTTTTTTTTTTTTTTTTTTTTTTTTTTTTTTTGTATTTTTTAGTAGAGACGGGGTTTCGCCGTGTTAGCCAGGATGGTCTGGATCTCCTGACCTTGTGATCCGCCCGTCTCGGCCTCCCAAAGTGCTGGGATTACAGGCTTGAGCCACCGCGCCCGGCCTGCTGAAGTGTATTTCTATACCTAACCAGTTCTCAGACAAAAGGCTACACAAATTTGCACATTTACGGCAGAGGGCTAGCGCCAGGTATTTGCGTCTCAGACTTGCCCTTCTTAGATAGGTATCTCAATTCTTTTGTTTGCAAGATAGGAAGAATTTTTTTTAATGATTCTTCTTTAGCTTACAGGTTGTGAATAAAGACTAAAGTCATCTTTTCAGCTATGCATTCAGTCCTGGATCTGAGAAAGGAGGTAAGAGCCAGAGGCCCTGTTGTGTAGTACTCAGTGAGAGGATAGTAATTTCTGTGTGCTCAAAACATATCAGGGAGGAGTCATAGAGCTATGTGGTCACTTTTTGGAAAAGGTAATATGTGTTTGTAAATTAAAATGATTCTCAAAAATAAAAGCAGCAGAATCCAATGGACTCCTAAAAAGATCAAGAACTTGTATTTACAAGTAAAGAGTTATAAATGTAAGAACAGCAGAAGAGAGGTAAGCTAATTAGTAATAAGCAAAAATTATCTCCTTATATGGCCTTTTCTCAAACAATAACTTTTAAAAACTCACAACATATTGCAAACATCAGAGACTCTTCATGGAGACAGTTATGTGATACCTGGATCACCTTCATATTGTAGTGAGCAGAAAATTCTCCAGACAACAGAACCAAATGTTGGTAATGAGTTCTTTATACTCAGAATATACAAGCAATAGAGATTTTTTTTTTTAAGTAATCAGAACAGTGAAGAAAGGGAAGAAAATTCAGGAAGATGTGACCTTTATGATTCATTAGCTTCTCCTTTGTTTGCCACAGCTGCAGGCCAAACTGTCACCTTGGGTCTTGGCTAGTCACATGGGAAACCCAGAAGCAGTAACTGGGTGTGCAACTATCATTTGCACAAATAAACCTGTTAATTTTTCAGTCAAATGAATCTCTAAGGAGTGAGATTTAACAAACTGTGATACAACAAAGCATGACCTCTACCACTCATCACATTTGAGGTACCTGACATAGACTCCAGAACAGCAAAATTCTCACCAGCAAGACAGATACACCCTGTCTTCAAGATATAAGGAGGCTTCACAAACGCAGTCTTAAGTGTCAACCCAGATATAAGAATATGGAATTTTTCTTTTCAGACACCTGTGCTATTTATTCTGCTGAGGACAATTTCACAGAAAAGCAGATTAGGGCTTACTTTTTGCTATTAGGTGAAGAATTTTGAAAATAATTTCCTGTGCATACAGATGGACCTATTAAATCCAGTTGAATGATGAAAGTTATACAATGAGATCTGAGATCCTAGATGGAAAGAACTTAATTTTGAAGTGTACTGTTTTTTCTGACAACAAGATACAGAAATGAATAGCTTATAGGCAACCTGAATGCATTGTAGCCTTAATTTCTAATATCAAGATGCTTAAAGCTCTCTCTCTCTCGAAGGATATTGTATACAAGACCATTTTTCTCATGTGGCATTGAAGTCCTTTGGTTCAAGAACTAACTGTCCTTCTGAAGAAGGATACTTACTTATTTCACTGTAAGTAGGGTAAGTGTTTTCCAGTTATTTCTTCAAGAGGTGATGATAGATCTGGGTAAGTCAATGACTAGAAGCCCTTGCAAAGAAGTACATGCATCTGCAAAGGGCTTGGCATGGCAGTTCGCAGCTGCTATCATTTGGCCATAATAGTGGCAGCCTCATGCACTAGCATTTCTGGAACAATATCTATTGAGCTACCCAGTCTAATAACGAGAGTTATATTTTATGAAATTATAGTATGTTCCAGACACTATGCTAGATGGTTTCTTTTTACCTTTACATAGTTCCTATGAGAAACTCTTGTTACTCACATTTTAGAAATAAGGAAACTAACGCTCAAACAGGTTAAGAAATTTGGCCAGGATCACCCAGCAAAGGATTCAAACGCAAATAAATTTCACTCCAGAAGCCACATTCTTACTGATGACTCCACAATGTCACTTTGCTAAATAATGTGTGCCAGACAACGGAGCCCTATGGTTGAATAGGAAAAGTGGGTCACCTTATCCATAGAAGGATTGGACCCATTTGTCTGGACTGGTACTATACACGAATTGATTTCTCAATAACACCATCTGGCATCTTGCATATAAAGAAGAGCTCATCTATATTTGCTTAACTTCGAAAAAAAATTATCAAATTCTGTGATTTCATGTCACCTCTAACTAGGTTGCGTCTGGTATTAAACTCGCCAGAGGGAGTAGAACTGGTGGGGGCTCTGCAATGCACAGTCCTAATTTATTATCAGGAACATCTTCCTAGAGAACACTTGAAAACCCACTTTTCTCGTAAGAATTTGTTAAATAGTCTAACATCTATAAAAAGTAATAATTAATTGACAAAGAATAATGTTCTGCATTTAGAGTGTTCTCTTCAAGAACATACCTGCCCACTCCCATTCCCCCATCCTTGCTAATTCCTACTGTATTTCTTTTAATACAGGATTTTATAGAATCTGCTTCAAACTCAGAACCAAGAAGATTTTTCAGGTAATGAATTCATACCCAGCTTGTGATTCTAATTCTCCACTTTGCTTACTTCTCATTTCTCACATTTTCCATAACTTAGGAAAAAAGGAAGGAGTTACACATTTCCAACTGTTGTACCCCCAGCTGATTTTGCTATATATTTAGATGGTTAATAAAACTTTTAAAAGTGTTATGTTTATATATGTATACATAATATACGTAAGAAAAAACTTACACACACGCAATATGAATATACCTTTGTTTTGATTTCTGTTTAGAATTTAAATAATATTTCCACTGAATTTCACGTTTTATCCTTAAACCGAGTTCATCCTCTATACACCAATCTATATAATTTGTAGTGTTTCTACCAAAAGAGGTATTTGACCAAGTGAAGGTACTAGGCTGACAAGGTTCTGTCTCTTAAAAACAAATAAAAAAATAACATTATTTTTTAAATTAAAAAATAAAATAAAACAAAGACAAAACTGAGACACTTAAATAAGTTTCAGAAGTAGTATTTCCCGGCCGGGCGCGGCGGCTCAAGCCTGTAATCCCAGCACCTTTGGAAGCCGAGACGGGCGGATCACGAGGTCAGGAGATCGAGACCATCCTGGCTAACACAGTGAAACCCCGTCTCTACTAAAAAAATACAGAAAACTAGCCGGGCGAGCTGAGATCCGGCCACTGCACTCCAGCCTGGGTGACAGAGCCAGACTCCGTCTCAACAACAACAACAAAAAAGGGAGTAGTATTTCCCAAAACAAAACATATGATGACTTCATTTTCTGTCAGGCTCCTGAAAAACGTTGATCCAATGTTCAATAAATGCACTGATTATTTGAAATCAGACTTTAATCAATGTTAGATGGTAGCATGAAGGAGCGAATGAAGACAGATATATCCCCCATTGCCAGATATTAAAGCAGTGCCCCCTAATCAGAGTCAGGTATTCCCAGTATCATAATACTTCTTAAATTGTTACGTATTTGCATAGTCATTCACCCACCAACACACACAGATTGAAACACACACACACACGTGCAGAAATTGGGAATGGGATCCTTGATCTTATTGCTCTCTCTTGATGTAGCACCCAGGCCAGTGACTGGCCCCTTAGAAAAGTTCAGCAATTCCTTGAATAAATGAATGGCTGCTTTGAGACAACAACTTTTTAATTTTTTTTTTTTTTTTTTTGAGATGTTGCCAGGCTGGAGTGCAGTGGTGCGATCTCAACTCTCTTCAACCTCCAACTCCAGGTTTCAAGCAATTCTCCTGCCTTGGCCTCCTGAGTAGCTGGAATTACAGGCATGTGCCACCATGCCCGGCTAATTTTTGTATTTTTAGTAGAGATGGGGTTTCACCATGTTGGCCAGGCTGGTCTCGAACTCCTGGCCTCAAGTGATCCACCCGCCTTGGCCTCCCAAAGTGCTGGGATTAAGGGCGTGAGCCACTGCGCCCAGACTTTAATTTTTACTCACCATTCATTTACACGTGTCTTTCAAGAATAGCAATTTTGTGTGTGTGTGTGTGTGTGTGTGTGTGTGTGCGTGTGTGTGTATGTGTTTCTGCTAAGGAGACTGAAGTACAATGGGAAGAGTAAAACTTAAAAATGGAACTCACCAACAATTACCACATAAAAAGGCAAACCTCCCGAGGAAAGTTGAAAAAGGAAATCTAGTGAGTTATTCTGATATTCCCATTTGACACATTCAGATGGCTACCTAAAGTTTCTGCTTTTCATCTAGTACGCTAGAGAACCCGACAGACTTTTACAGTTCCCTGAGGCTGTTTACAGGTCTTCTGATCGCTTTGGCAAAAGCTGTTTGCATCTTTCCTCCTGTTAGTTGAAACATGCCTCTTAAAAAGCAGGTCAATAGGATTGCCAATATCTTCCTCTATCTAATATGGCTCCTAATTTTAGCCATTTCTATCAAATCTCTTACAGAAGGAAAAAAGTGACCAAATAATAGTGAAAAATATTCAACCCCAAAACTCACAATTATACTAAAATGCTTGGTGCCCCTTTAAAATATTTTTTTTGGAAACCCAAAAGAACAAACAAAAACAGACGCAGGCTAAAGAATAAAACACCCAGGGGAGAATTCTTACTGACAAGTTTAAAAAACAACACTAATATAGAGTAAGGATTTTTTATAGCACTTCTATATAGGGAAATTATTCCAATGTCCTATCTATGTGTTTGTCTTTTATCTCTTGCTTCCAGCAACTTCAAATTCCAACAACCGTCCCTCCCCATAACAGTCCCTCTCCCATCCTCAACACCTACACACTAGTCACACAGATTCCCTTGAAAATTTATTAACAATGACATTTGGAAAACACAAGGCCATTTCCATTCAATTAAATAAGCACAGCACGTTAACCTTCAGTAAAAGAAGTGGCCTTTGGTTTTTATCGTTGGCTGTAAACAGACTTCGAGCTTCACAAAGCCAAGATCAATAGAGCGTTGGCAAACAGTAATAATCTCATGCACATTCTATTGATAGGTATTCAGAAAATATAGTTTGATCTTGATGGGCCCGATGATTGGGCCCTTGGCCTGCCGTTTGCCTTTCTCTGATTGAATGTCAAAATGTCAAGAAAATGCTTCAATGGGAGTGAATTTCTCTACAGAATCTTCTGAGGAACCAAATTGGCCAAGCTCTGATATTGGAGTGATGGAGGGAAAGCCTTCCATCAGTGGAGAAAAAGCTGAACCTCCAGGGAGGAAGCTGCTATAGCTGGTGATGGTAGAGCTGCAGCTGGCCAGGAGGTGAAAGGGGGTTGTGTCATCTGCTACTGTCAACTACGTCTACTGTAATCGCTATTGTCATTTTGGAGCATGGACAAATAATATCACAGACGTAGACACTGGTCTGGTTAATTATGCCTCTCCTGCCAGGTTAAGACTGGTTCCCAGTACTCTACCTAGACCACCCTTGGATGCTTGCCCTTGACCTAACCTTCATATGTGAATCTATGTGTGTCTGTCTCTCTCTCTCTCTCTCTCTCTCTTTCTCTATCTCTCCAGACGCTCATCCCCTCATCTCTGCTCTCTCTCTCTCCCTCTCCATTTCTCTTTTCATTCTTCCTCTACAGAACATACAAATTACTGCAAACAAACAAGTAGCCTGGAAATGATGAAAAGATCTAGACCAGAAATAGAGGACTAGGGTCTAGTGCCCGTTCTGTCGCAAACTTGCTGTGTGACCCTGGACAGTCCATGTTTCTATCTTACAGTCCCAATCTTCTGATCTGAAAAATAGATTGTGGCTTAGGTCACATGGTCTCAAAGCCTTTTGTTTTAATATTACAACTGGCTTGTGAGAGACAGAAGACCTGGGTTCGTGTTGCAGCTCATCTGTTCTTTAGCTGGGAGGCTGTTTACTTTTCTGATCTCTAGTTTCGTCATTGGTAAAAATGAGGATAATAACTGCTAATTCATAGGATTATTGAAAATTAAAGAAAGTAATATAAAGGCATGATAGTCTTTTAGAAAGAACAGTTGATTCTTATTATAAATCTGACTGATGGAAAAATAAAAAGGAAGAAATTATCAACATAAACATATCCCAAGTAATCTTTGCAAGGCTGTGACAGAGGCACCGAAGGTTTCCCAAGAATGCAACCTGATTCTCCTCATAGTAAAAAGGGTACATAAATAAGAATTTTTATTACTTTTATAAAATAAAATATTACAAACCACATTTATCAAATATTTATCACATGCCAGTCATCAAGCTAGTCCTACATATAACAGCTCTCTGGATGCTCTTGACAACCCTAAGAAGTAGGTACTATCATTGGTTCCAATATATAACTACTTACATTATATTCTATTAACTGAGTTTTAATTTACAACAATTGATCATAGGGGAGTTAAAAGTCCCAAAGGGCCAGTAACTTGGACTTGAACTCAAGAATGTGTGACTTAAATGTCTGTGAGTTTAACCCCTAAGTTATGGCATTTATAAAATCTCAAGAGAGACTCCTGATGTTTTACAAAGTACCCTACATTTTCCCATGAAAGCTATACCCTTATAAATAAACAACAGTTAGTCAGCTTGCTGCCAATCAGTCATTTAGCTCTTGAAGCTTAATTATTCACATGATTATGCTCATCATCAAGGAAAAAAATAAAAAAAGAAAGTCAGGACCCTGCCTCTGTCAATTTCCTATATTTCTTTCTTCCCAAAAGCAAAGTATCACCTGCATAATCCCAAAAATATTGGGGGGAGGGAGGAGAAATTAGAAGGACTAGTATTTTTACATACCCCTTTGTGAAGAAAGATGCTGCTAGAATAAATGTAAACCCTGAATTCAGTGATATTGCTTCAGAGGCTCTGAGAATGTAGCAATAACTTAACAATTAAGATCTTGGCTCAGGAACTACAGAAACTTGAGTTCAACTCCCAGCTTTCCTGTTAACAGTTTTAGACCTTATACAACTTATACAAATCTCCCTGAAGAGTAAAATAATTGAATGTAATTCAGGTAGTTAATGTGAATTTTAAATAATATATGTGAAATGCTAAGCTTGGTTAGCAAAGTACCTAACACATAGTAGATGCTTAGTAAATGTTATTTATAATTATTATTGTCTATGTACATTCTTTTACTTCCTTTACTTCTTTCTCCAACCCTTACAACCAATTACTATAAAGATTAGGAGGTAAATCTGAATGCTGTTTTCTAACTACATAGAGCCTTTTAGCTATGACTTTGAAGAATTAATATTTGTTTTAATGAATATTTGTCTTAATCTGTATGTGTTAATCTATGTTGATTAGCAATCTCCCACAATCCCATATGATAGTCTCTGTATCTGTGCCTGTGTTTCAAATAACTATGTTTTATAAGTGATTCCACTGTCTGAAAAGAAAATAGACATGCATTTCAACACCTGGATAATTTGAGTTTCTTATACAATCACTTTGATTCTAATGAATTAATTTTCTGTGCATGCAGATCTTATGTCAACTTCGAGAGGAGTGCAACTGTGATTCAGTATTAATGAAATCAATCATTAAAACAAATTGCTACCTACAGCATTCCCATCAGAAGCCAAGCAATGAAGAGGTTGTTTGGATCCAGGTGTAGTTAGCATCATTTCAACTTTATATTTAACTACACTGAAAAAGAATATTTCAGAGCCAGCAGAAAGGCAATTTGTTTGTGTCTCCTGTGAGCCAGTGTTCTATCTATCTCTAGTACTGGCCTGTCTACGCCATGTTTACCGCACACTAGCCACCTTCCATGAATGCAATTTATTATGAGATGAATTCTACCAGAAAGCAGTTGTGCTCAGTTGGCCTGATTGTGAGGTGATGAGAGCAACAGACGCCTTCACCCTGCTATTCAGTAGACAAACACTGGGGAAGGAAAAGTGGAGGGGAGCTTTCTGATGCAATTCACATTAAAGCAGTTCTCCTCCTGCAGAAACAAGCACGTTGAAGTTTCCAATCAGTAATTTAACCGTTCTAGTACTGGTCTGAGGCATCAACTAGTCTTCTTGTAGTCATTCAAAATTTTCCTATCTGGGAATGCAATGTCACTAACGTATTGTTAATTAGTCTCAAGTATTATCATGTCAGCAAAGCAGTGATCAGACGTATACCTAATAGGTTAGGATAAAGATGGAGCTTGGAAAGGAAAACCAAAAGAGATATATAATCAGAGAAGAATCACAGTCCAAAATGGAAAGTGAAAGACTATTCTTATTTCTATGGCAACTTATTTACACAGTTTCACTAAAACCTTCATATGCCAACTCAGGGTAGTTGCTATGTTTACTACACATGGGAGAGCATTAAATTGGATGAAGGGTGTTTTACCCCGGCCATGAGCAATAATCTGTAGCCTGAGTCTTTAGGAAAGCCAAGACATCTTAGGTGTTCATTCAGAGTTGAAGCTAACTGACTGAAGTACCTCAAGCAAAAGCCCTTCTCCATACCATTCTGTTTAAAAACCAAAAGCTAAAACATCTTTAAGAACGTGTGACTGGGCCGGGCACGATGGCTCACGCCTGTAATCCCAGCACTTTGAGAGGCCGAGGAGGGTGGATCACAAGATCAGGAGTTCAAGACCAGCCTGGTCAATATGGTGAAACCCTGTCTCTACTAAAAATACAAAAATTAACCAGGTGTGGTGGCGGGCACCTGTAGTCCCAGCTACTCGGGAGGCTGAGGCAGGAGAATCGCTTGAACCTGGGAGGTAGAGGTTGCAGTGAGCCGAGATTGTGCCACTGCACTCCAGCCTGGGTGACAGAGCAAGATTCCATCTCAAAAATAAAATAAAATAAAATTTAATTTAATTAAAAAAAAAAAGAATGTGGAACTAAAGGATTAGAATTGCATGCTCAATCCAGACATTCATCCCTCTTACCTTATCACTCGAGTCTGGACTTTTTTATTTTTCAAATTTAATCTTTCCAAATCTATTTCTACCATAGACTAGCTTCTTGTGTGACTCTACAGCACTAATGTGAGAGGAAAATATCCCTCAATCCCATTTAAATTATCTTTGGCCTTCTAACTGCTGAGGGAAGATTCTTAAAGAATGCAGTTGAATATACTAGCAAATTAAGGTATTGAACATCAAAATGTGGTTCACTATCAACTTAAAACAGCAAATGAATGGAGTGACTTTGTCAGAAAATACGACGGGCTGGGCCCGGTGGCTCATGCCTATAATCCTAATACTTTGGGAGGCTGAGGAGGGAGGAATGCTTGAGCCCAGGAGTTTGAGCTCAACCTAGGCAACATGGTGAGGCCTCCATCTCTACAAAAAGACAAAAAAATATTGCTAGGTGTGGTGGCATGCATCTATGGTCTCAGCTACTTGGGAGGCTGAGGCAGGAGGATCACTTGAGCCCAGAATGTTAAGGATACAGTAAGCCATGATCACACTACTGTACTCCAGCCTGGGTGACAAAGCAAGACCCTGTCTCAAACAAAAACAAAAACCCTGTGAAACCTGCATCCTCACTCTACATGTAACTTTGAAATGATAACAGCAAGATCAGAAAAGAGGGGGATGTGAGATCTACATGGTGAAGTCTGATAACAAAGCAGTACTGCCTAGGACGCTTGTTACTAGTGTAAGGACTGCTCTAGAAATTTTACTGAATACAGTGAATGTCCTCTTATCTATGCAAAACACCTAAGCACAGAGAATAAATTATATTTATAAACAATAGACAAAGAGAGAACTTTGTTTTCCTTTGATGCTTTGAAAGATTGAGAGAAATTAAAGGTGGCATTGGGGCAAGTAAGCCTTTTATGCCATGTTGCACCTGTCTGACCCTCATAACATTAAATTACTCTAAGCAAGAAGCAACCTCAATGGGTTTTGTTAGGCAACTCTGAAAGCTAATATTAAAAGCCAGGAAATGTCTCCTAATATTAAACTGGGCCTACATTCTGTAGCTGACAGAACTAGAAATAGAATCTAGAGGCTTCTGCTCACTTCAGCCCCTTATACCTTAGGATTCACTTGTGCCCCTTTTTCCCAGAATCAATTTGAGTCCTGCACACACTACCAGTACATTTTGCCATCTGGTATCTACATAATGAAAATAAGTATAATTATAGAAATAAAAGAAATTGGAAATATCTGAGCCTAAAAGAAATAAAGATAGTTTAGTTAAATCACCATACTTAATAGATGTGAAAACTGAGGCCCACAGAAGAAAGTTTCTCATAAATTTTATCAATAGCAGAACTGCAAATTTCTGGATCAGAGCCTTTCCCACTGAAGTATATTAAAATATCTTAGTGCAGTAAGACCCACATTTGTCATTTACTGGGGAGCAAGCGGGCCTGAGAGAAATTGAAGTATACGCTTTTTATACCCAAACTTAAAGTCAAATTATTCAGTTTATATAAAGTCTTTTAAAAATATAATGTATACCTCTTTTATGAAACTGGCTATAATTTATCATTTCCCCTAAAATACTTTTTAAAATGACATTGCACACTAAAGTTCAGAAAAAGCCCAAACATCATTGGAGTCTCTAAATATCTGGGGCCTGCAATGCTTGTTGAGTTCTTATTTAGTTACACAATGATTTTCTTATCGCAGCACAGAAGAAGCACTCAGTTAATATTTGTTCAGTGAGTTACTACCTCCTTTTTCTCCTAAAGATTCATGAGTCTCTTCTTGCTGCTATTAGTTCTACTACCACTCCCAGATTCAAACGTATTTCTTTTGCTCTGCCTTGAACAAGACAATAAGATGGCCATCCTTTTATAACTGAGTATAAGGTTGATGTAAATAGATTCCAGGTAAATATTTTAGGGTTCTTTTGCATTGAGAAAATCTCATGAATGTTTGACTCTAGGTTTTGTATTAGTTTTTGCCACCATGTGTTTTTTGCTTGCTTTTTGGTTTTATAAAATGACAGACATGTCATGGGAGGGACCGTAGAGATTATCCAGGCCAATCCCTAACTTAGTGCGGGAATCCCCTTGCCAGCAACCATGGTGTGCAGTCACTCAGCCTTTCCCTGTGTATTTGAGCTACTTCCTGGGGCAGTGGAGATAACGTGTGTAGCCACTTATGCCTACTGTTCCATTATTGGAACACTACGCATGTGGGAGTTATTTATCGCCTGCCGCTCAAGGTCTTTGCCAAGGTCTGATTTTTCTCTCATGCAATAATTTAAAAAATCGCCATCTCTGGCATAAATGGGTTAAGAGGCAGAATGCCTGGGCTCGAATTCCAGCTCTGCCATTCATTTCTACATTCCATGTTCTTAAAAATTTACTTCACTCTGTACCTCAGTTTCTTCATCTGTAAAATGGAAATAATAATTATTAGGCCTACCTCACATGGATGTTGTGTGGAATGCAGAATCCTTAGAACAGGAACTAGAACACTCCAAGAGCTATTTGTATTCTCAATTCCTACTACTACACCATAACGACATTCATTACTTCTGTTATAGAGCCAAAATAACTCTTCCCATAACTTCTAACCACTGGTCCTGGTTCTTTCTTTAGAGGTAGGCTGATTAATGAGAATTGCTTCTCCACATAACAGGTATGTAAATAATTCATGACAGTTGTCGTATCCTGCCTTAAGCTTCTCTTATATTGGCAGAACACCCAGAGCTTCTGCAGCTCCTTATCTCATAGCTGTCTCTCACCACGCTTTCCTGTGAATAATCAGAACCCCCAGTTATGAGTCAGGCACTGTGCTGAGTTGTTTACTTGCATTATGTAATCCAATCCTTAGGTCAAGCCAGGGAGGGAGCTTCCATCCTCATTTTGTCAATGAGGTAACTAACTTGTCCAAGGACTCATAGTGGTTGAGCTGGAATTTGATTACAGCTTATTTCACCGTTCTGGAAGTGCCTCACTTTCTGTCTTTCTTTCTCCCTTTCGCCTTCCTCTCCCCTCCCTTTCTCTCTCTCTCTCCCCCCTCTTTAAATGTGGCATCAGGAGGTACACAAGACTCTTCATGACACCTAATAAGGGCACAAACGCAGCCATATCACACTTTTTGCATCTATTCAATTTATAATTTTAAAAGTTATAAATTGGCATTTGCATTTTTAGCACAGAAACATTATTTCAATGGAATCTCTTCTACCTAGAAATGGAGTAATGACTTTTCTAAACCTAAGGACATGGTTTATGTAGCCCTATTGCAATTCATCCATTTTGTCTTAGGATCATTTTTCCTATTGAGCTTCTTTTGAATCTTATGTCTGTCATTTACCATTTGAGCTATTGCCCCAGCTCTTTACCCTGACCATCTGTTTTCAGAAGAATTACAGAGAGAGATACAAAGACCCAAGACACTCAATGAAAGAACTTCTTTCAAGATGTTGATGAGCATTTCTAAATGTCTGGTATTTTGCTGATACTTTGTATTCATCTAAGTTTCACAAATTAACCCTGTCTATTCTTGTAACTATTTTACAGATCCCAGGACAGACAGAAGGTAAATAATTTACCACAGACTAAAAGTAGAGTTCAATTTTCCTCTATGCCTGCCCTACTGCAGACCATCTTTTCAATGACTTTATACTTCTCATTTCCTTTTTGCCCACAGTTAACACCTAAGAACCTAGACAGTCCCACATTCCCAGAGGGCAGTGTGAAATAGGCCTGGGATGAGTCTCCAGTAACTGATCTCACTGTGGCAGATGCAGGGCTTGCCCGGCCAAGTGCGCCAGTTTATTGTCACCTGCTGTCTACCCTCTTAGTTTGGACTTTCTCCGTTTATGACTTGCAGCCCCATTTCCAGCATTCTTGGCCATTTAGCTTCTACTGCCACAAGGGCCTTTTGTGATGACTACGGACTTCTTAAGAGTATAGGCTCTGGGCCGGGTGCGGTGGCTCAAGCCTGTAATCCCAGCACTTTGGGAGGCCGAGACGGGCGGATCACGAGGTCAGGAGATCGAGACCATCCTGGCTAACACGGTGAAACCCCGTCTCTACTAAAAAAAAAATACAAAAAACTAGCCGGGCGTGGTGATGGGCGCCTGTGTAGTCCCAGCTACTCGGGAGGCTGAGGCAGGAGAATAGCGGGAACCCGGGAGGCGGAGCTTGCAGTGAGCTGAGATCCGGCCACTGCACTCCAGCCTGGGCGACAGAGCGAGACTCTGTCTCAAAAAAAAAAAAAAAAAAAAAAAAAAAAAAAAGAGTATAGGCTCTGATGTTGTTTTTGAGAGAGCTACTTTGTGTTCTCTTACTTTTATTGACTTCTATGCTCAAGGGCAGGTGTTGATGCACAGGCTTCATTGCTACCAAAATCGTTTGGAGGTAAATCTTCTCTGATGTGACTTTTTATCAGACAAATGTCCCTAGCAGCTCTAGCTTCATTCTCTTGTCTAAGAAGCAACTTCCTTCCATGACTGTGGATGGTTATTTATTGCCCACGGTTTTAACCCCCTAAGATTACTTAACCCTTCACTAAAATGAAACCAAATCTGACAGCTATTTAAAGCTGCCTCATAAAAGAGCCAAAATGTCAGATCAAACACAGTTTCCACTCTTGTATATCTAACCTGAAATTATAAAAATACACTTAAAGAATATAAAAGGTAAATATAGACTTGTAATTACTGAAAACAGTAAGGTCAGCAACCCTCTAACTGAAAAACATCACTAGGCTATCTAATGGCTAGGAATAGTCAGGATGTTGGCAGCATACCTCAATGTATTACTGTATTTCCCTCATGTTTCATGCATATGTCAGAAATGTACAAATACAAAGCAAATGAAGGTTTTGATTGTTCTTTCTTTCTTTATCTTTAGTCTTGGTTTAACTCATGAGCAGACTTTTCCCTCTTATTAGTAAGTAAAACAGTTGTAAACTTGTTTTGTTTGGTTTCCTTTTGTCTTTTTTCTTTTTTTCTTTTGCATATATTCTCTATGTTTCTGTTGAGTGCCCCAAACCTACGTTTGTTAATAAAGTCTCCACTCAGACAGAAGCTAGAACTGAGCAAAAAATAAGGCTTCTAATCAAAAGCCCTGTCTGGCATATCATCTCAGAGAGCTGGAAGTATGTGATTTTAAGCATGGGGATTCAACTTTTTAAATCCCTATTGCACAAACATAAAAATATGCTGATGGTAAAATGAAATACTGTATTTCTCTAAATTTTGAGCTATTTTCTTCAGTTTCAATTTATTGTAGTATTTATCAGCAAAAATTAAAATTACATAGGGTGATTAATAAAAGCATCATTATTGTGGTAGTGACCAGCCCCAGGATATTACCGCTGTGAAGGGCTCCCTCACAGATGGGTTCCACTGGAAAATAAATAAATTGTCTAAGAAGTATCTAGAAGCCATGGTAGCAGCAGTAGCAGTTCAGGAGGCAGCTACAGCAATAAGAGCAGCAATAGGAGAAATATAAGCAATAATTGTGCCAAATTCTCTAGCATTTTGATGGGATTTTTCACCTCTGCCATAATCAGGTTCTTAAAGCAAGAAGTGAGAAAAACGAGTAAACATCTTAAGAGTACTGTGAAGCAAATAAAATGGAAGAAATATGTGGCAGATTTAATTAATAAAAATTTAATGTTCACATCTGTAATAAAGATAGCAATAATGATAACATCATTATAATAGTTAAAATAGCTCCAGATAACTTAGTCCTTAAGATGTGCTAAGATAGGGCTACAGGTGCTTCTTGCATATCATACCTATTCCTGGCCTATGAAATAGATAATAATCATCCCCATCATACACACAAGGAAACCAAGGTACAGAGAAGCTAAGAATCTTGGTCCGAGAGATGCATCTAGTAAGTGGAACTATCATAAATAGATTCCAGATCTTTCTCACTCCAAGGCTATGTTTGTAAGTTCTATTCTCTACCGCCTTCCCTTCAGACTAAGCAGGAAATATTATAGAAATATTCTTCGGTGTTCAAAGTTGTTCTCTACACTTTTTTCACTTTTTTCTAATTTGTTTTCTTCTACAAAATGGCGAACCATATTTCTGGTTGATGACCTTCCAAATGAATACTGCCATTCAATTGCCAACCAAGGACTGTCATGTAATGTTGTCTTTGAGTTTGTGCTTGCAATCATACTGACAAGAATTACTACTTTCATTAATGAAATCTGCATGGAAGAAAAGTGGGCTGACTATAGACATATATTGGATTGATTCGTAGAAAGAGAGGGCTGAATGACAATCTATGCTGTGTGGATGAAGGTTTTGCATGGGTTCAGACTGAGAAAAATAATAAGAAAACTGAGAAATCATAAGGCACACAGCAGTAAAATGTGCCAAACTCTAAAGAACCTAAAACATAGCAATTGTGTTGTATTTATGTTGCAAGTAGAGTTTTATTCTTAGGAAAATGTCATCTGCCATGTTAAATTGACATTCTTCATTTACATTGTATTGTTTGCATTTGATTTGTAAAATTTCAATAACTTTCTGGACATACAAGAACTATGAGATAGCTTTCTATTTGTACATATTTAGAAAATGTTACAATATTTTAAATCAATTCTGAGAATGAATGAGAACATTTATTTACCCTTAAAAAGAGTTCTCAGATTATGCATAGTTAAGACAAATTGTCATAAGAATGAACAGGATAGTGAAAAGCTGATCAACCACGTTAGATAATCTTTGTTGACAAGGCAGCAAGAGAAGGTTGCCAGGAGGTTTAAAAGAAAAGTATAAAAATATTCTGTGACTCCTTGCAATATATAGCCTTGTCCTGCGTTAGATACATCAGGATTGCCTTTAGAATCATTTAAAAATACAGATACTTGATTTCTCTTCAGATTTAATATTGGGGTCTAAAACCCAGGCACACTTTAAGTTTTATAATGATTCTGATTTGCTGCCTCCTCTACCCAATTAATCATTGCAAGTCAAAGGAATAAGAAGTGGAGACATTTCTTAAAACAGTGTTCACAACCTTTAACATGTATATGAGTCACCAAGAAATCTGTAAAATGATGATTCCAATTCAGTATATCAGGCATGAGTCCTCTGTTCCTGCATTTGTAATAAGTTCCTAGATGGTCCAGGGACCATACTTTGAGTAGCAATATCTTTGGGGATAGGGTGATTGGCCACTTCAAAATAGATTGAAATAGGATACACCAGTTAAGACACAGGCTCAATGTTACATTTCTTAAACATGGTGATTGTTACATGAATGTATAGAAGTGACAACAGGTCATAGAGTGACATTCATGGGTGTACAGAGGCATACACACACTAGTGCATACATGAATGCATTAAGAAAATAACTTTATATGATCCAGCAATCCCTCTTTTGCATAACAGTTATCCTTCAGTATCCACAGGGGATTGGTTTCAGGACCTCCCACAGATACCAAAATCTTCAGATGCTAAAGTCCCTAATATGAAATGACATCAGATTTGCATAAAACCTAAGCATATCTTTCCATATACTTTAAATCATCTTTAAGTTACTTAAGTTCCTAATACAATGTAAATGCTAAGTAAATAGTTGTCACACTGTATTGTTTCAGGAATAATGACAAGAAAAAAACTAAATGTTTAGTACAGACACATTTTTTTTCAAATATTTTTGATCCACAGTTGGTTGAATTAATAAATGTAAAATCCATGGATACGGAGGACCAATTATATATCCAAAAAATACGAAATCAGTACCTTGAATAGATATCGGCACTCTTACATTCATTGCAGCATTATTCACAAAAGCCAAGATATAATATCAACCTGAGTGTCCATGCAGATGAATGGACAAAGAAATGTGTGAGAGAGATATATATATATGTATGTACAAACACACATATATACAGAAATATTATTCACCCTGACAAAGAAGGGTATTCTGATATTTGCAAAAAAAAAAAAAAATGGATAAAGCCGGAGGATATTATGCTGAGTAAAATAATCTAGAAACAGAAATACAAATACTGCATGATCTCACTTATATATTGAATCTAAAAAAATTGAATGTATAGAAACAGAGTAGAAGTGTGGTTACCAGGGGTCAGGAGACAGGGGAAATGGGGAGGTGTGGGTCAAATAATACAAACTTAGGTTATAAGATGAATACATTCTGGAGGCCTAATATATAATATGATGACTATAATTAACGATAATATATTGTACACTTAAAATGTGCTAAGAGTGAACCTGAAATATTCTCACCACACACACACAAACACACACACACACACACAGTAACTATGTGAGGTGATGGGTATGTTAATTAGCTTGATCGTGGTAATCATTTTACAATGTATGTATACATCAGAACATTATGTTGTACTCCCTGAATACATATGACATTATCTGTCAATTACACCTCAGAAAAGTTGAGGATGGAGAATGAAATACTGTCTACATTTTTCTTTGCTACGATTGCTTTAATTTCTTTACTGTGGGAGAAAGAACAGTTGAGGGTTTAGATCAGAATTCAAAATCTGAAATTATAAAATGTATCTCAAATGTGGGACTAAAATAATCCCTAAAAGGAAGAGAAAACAAAATTCTAAGGAAACAAAAAGAGACACCCTATTTGACCTGAGTCAAACTTTTCATAAGAAAAGGGAGAGCTGAACAGTATCAGCACCCAGATGGCATAATGTTAGGATGATTGAGTCATCAAATTATAGGCTGCTGACCTGCTCTACTGTCTATAACCCTGCCTAACATATGGTCCTATTCTGCATTTCTTACTCAAACATCAATCCTCTGATCTCCAAGGACAGCACACAAGAGAGAAACAAACAGGATCAATGACCCCCTGCCACCCCTATTCCCCTGCAGAATGGTGAGTATAAAATCTGGATTTTCTCATCCAGGTTATTTCAAAAAAATACATAAAAGCTCTTGATTGAAATATATTTGGGACACATTCCAGCTATGTTAATATCAGAGCAGAGAATAATATCATAGGTTTTGCAGGCCATGCAGTGCCTGTAGCAATGATTCAATTCTGCCATTGTAGCACAAAAAGAGCCATAAGCAATTTTTTTTTTTTTTTTTTTTTTTTTTTTTTTTTTTGAGAACCACATGGTTGCTGGGTCAGTTTGCACTCACATCTCGTGATAGGTTTAACTCTCATGATTTAAATTCAAGATTAGAAAGTCCCAGTTCTGGCATGATCACTCCTACAAAACCTAAAAGAGTCACATGTTTCATTCCTATGACTTATTAATATTTGTTTACTGATAAGATAGACATAAGAGGAGGGGAAGTTATGAGTCAATTTTTGAACACCTGCAGGTCAAGATCTGCTGTACCCTCTATGTAAAAGTGCCTGTATCCTTGGGGAAGGAGGAGCAGTCTACCATAGCAGGCCAACCTCAGTAGCAGTGCATAATCTTGTCTTGGATCTAGTTTCAGGGGGCTCTGGGTCCAGAAGTCTTGTGGTCTATCTGTGGAACTCTTATCGTGTACATTTACAGTACCAACGTTGGTATGAGGCAACAGTGAACCCAAAACTGCCTAATGGCAGCAACAACCCCAGGGAAAGAAGTCATATCATCCCAGATCCAATAAAGAATACAACCAAACAGCACAAATGGAAGGAGGAGACGCTTCTAAAACCACATAATTTACTTGTGAAGCCTCCAACACTGGCTTAAGCATCATCATCCAACAACAATGAAAATAACTTCTCAGGTTTACAGAGAGGTGACTTCCATATCTTCCTAAGGAGGTGCAAAGATTTGATAGAGAGAAGCACACTAGAAAGCAAGTCAAACAAAGACGAGTGGAAAGTAATGATGGCAGAGGTGATGTGATAAATAAATAATCCCAAAAGCAGTAACACCAATGATCATGGTTACTCTGCCAAATTCAAGGAAGTAGAGTCAGATTAAGTGTCTACTGGGACATTATATGAAGGACAAGGACAGTCAAATCAATTTGATGACTCACAAAGTGACCAGACTATTTTTAGTATCTTTCAATATTTGAGTTGCTGGGCCCTACTAGTGCTTAAATTAAAACACAACTGCAACGGAAGCCCTTCTGGTTTGAATAGTCAACTTGCTATGCATTTTATTTTTATTAGCCGCTTCTTATTTTAACTAATGACAATGCCCTTTGCAGTAGAAACTTGATCCCAGCCTTTTTTTTTCTTTCTTTCTTTTTTTTTTTTGAGACAGAGTCTTGCTCTGTAACCTAGGCTGAAGCGCAGTGGTAAGATCTCGGCTCATGACAACCTCCGCCACCTGGGTCAAGCGATTCTACTGCTTCAGTCTCCTTAGTCGCTGGGATTGGGATTATAGGCACCCGCCACCACACCTGGCTAATTTTTTGTATTTCTTTTAGTAGATGGGGTTTCACCATGTTGGCCAGGCTGGTCTCAAACTCCTGAACTCAAGTGATCCACTCACCTCAGCTTCCCAAAGTGCTGGGATTACAGGCTCGAGCCACTGTGCCCAACTGATCCTAGCTTTTTAATTCACTTACACTCTGAAAATCCCTTTTGCCCCTAGATCTCAGAATCTTTCTACCCCTTCCTCTAGTACCT
Source organism: Rhinopithecus roxellana (assembly GCF_007565055.1). Lineage (NCBI taxonomy): Eukaryota > Metazoa > Chordata > Mammalia > Primates > Cercopithecidae > Rhinopithecus > Rhinopithecus roxellana. Next base: position 137,603,233 of record NC_044553.1, on the reverse strand, counting down.
ATGACAAACATAGGCTTCTTTAACCATAGCATTCTTTAAAACTAAGCATAGATAGGGCCTCAAATTCTTTGTGGCCTAGTGAAGAGCCCCCACTAATCTATAAGTATTTGTAAATAAAATCTACTTATTTTGTAAGATCTGGTATCTCCCCTCTTATGCCTCTTTATTTTTTGATGAAGGTATTTAGGCACACATAAATTCAATGACTTGGAGCAAGATGGCCGAATAGGAACAACTCCAGTCTCCAACTCCCAGCGCGAGCGACACAGAAGACCGGTGATTTCTGCATTTTCAACTGAGGTACTGGGGTCATCTCACTAGGGAGTGCCGGACAATCGGTGCTGGTCAGCTGCTGCAGCCTGACCAGCGAGAGCTGAAGCAGGGCGAGGCATCGCCTCACCTGGAAGCGCAAGGGGGAAGGGGATCCGTTTTCCTAGCCAGGGGAACTGAGACACACAACACCTGGAAAATCGGGTAACTCCCACCCCAATACTGCGCTGTAAGCATACAGGCATTCCAGGAGAATATATCCCACACCTGGCCGGGAGGGTCCCACGCCCACGAAGCCTCCCTCACTGCTAACACAGCAGTCTGCCGCGATCTATCCGCAAGGCAGCAGCGAGGCTGGGGGAGGGGCGCCCGCCATTGCTGAGGCTTAAGTAGGTAAACAAAGCCGCTGGGAAGCTCGAACTGGGTGGAGCTCACAGCAGCTCAAGGAAGCCTGCCTGTCTCTGTAGTCTCCACCTCTGGGGACAGCGCACAGCTGAAGACCAACAGGGGAAGTAGCGGGAGCCGGTGCAGACGCGAACGACTCTGTCTGACAGCTTTGGGGAGAGCCGCGGATCTCCCAACGCGGAGGTTGAGATCTGAGAACGGACAGACTGCCTGCTCAGGTGTGTCCCTGACCCCTGAGTAGCCTAGCTGGGAGAAATCCCCCACTAGGGGCAGTCTGACACCCCACACCTCACAGGGTGGAGTACACCCCTGAGAGGACACTTCCAAAGGAAGAATCAGACAGGTACACTCGCTGTTCAGCAATATTCTATCTTCGGCAACCTCTGCTGCTGATACCCAGGCAAACAGGGTCTGGAGTGGACCTCAAGCAATCTCCAACAGACCAACAGAGAGTCCTTCTGACTGTCAGAAGGAAAACTATCAAACAGGAAGGACACCTATACCAAAACCCCATCAGTTCGTCACCACCATCAAAGACCAGAGACAGATAAAACCACAAAGATGGGGAAGAAGCAGGGCAGAAAAGCTGGAAATTCAAAAAATAAGAGCGCATCTCCCCCTGCAAAGGAGCGCAGCCCATCACCAGCAATGGATCAAAGCTGGTCAGAGAATGACTTGGACGAGAGGAGAGAAGAAGGCTTCAGTCCATCAAACTTATCAGAGCTAAAGGAGGAATTACGTACCCAGCGCAAAGAAACTAAAAATCTTGAAAAAAGAGTGGAAGAATTGACAGCTAGACTCATTAATGCAGAGAAGATCATAAACGAAATGACAGAGATGAAAACCATGACACGAGAAATACGTGACAAATGCACAAGCTTCAGTAACCGACTCGATCAACTGGAAGAAAGAGTATCAGCGATTGAAGATCAAATGAATGAAATGAAGCGAGAAGAGAAACCAAAAGAAAAAAGAAGAAAAAGAAATGAGCAAAGCCTGCAAGAAGTATGGGATTACGTAAAAAGACCAAATCTACGTCTGATTGGGGTGCCTGAAAGTGAGGGGGAAAATGGAACCAAGTTGGAAAACACTCTTCAGGATATCATCCAGGAGAACTTCCCCAACCTAGTAGGGCAGGCCAACATTCAAATTCAGGAAATACAGAGAACGCCACAAAGATACTCCTCCAGAAGAGCAACTCCAAGACACATAATTGCCAGATTCACCAAAGTTGAAATGAAGGAAAAAATCTTAAGGGCAGCCAGAGAGAAAGGTCGGGTCACCCACAAAGGGAAGCCCATCAGACTAACAGCAGATCTCTCGGCAGAAACTCTACAAGCCAGAAGAGAGTGGGGGCCAATATTCAACGTTCTTAAAGAAAAGAATTTTCAACCCAGAATTTCATATCCAGCCAAACTAAGTTTCATAAGTGAAGGAGAAATAAAATCCTTTACAGATAAGCAAATGCTTAGAGATTTTGTCACCACCAGGCCTGCCTTACAAGAGACCCTGAAGGAAGCCCTAAACATGGAAAGGAACAACCGGTACCAGCCATCGCAAAAACTTGGCAAAATGTAAAGACCATCGAGGCTAGGAAGAAACTGCATCAACTAACGAGCAAAATAACCAGTTAATATCATAATGGCAGGATCAAGTTCACACATAACCATATTAACCTTAAATGTTAATGGACTAAATGCTCCAATTAAAAGACACAGACTGGCAAACTGGATAAAGAGTCAAGACCCATCAGTCTGCTGTATTCAGGAGACCCATCTCACATGCAGAGACATACATAGGCTCAAAATAAAGGGATGGAGGAAGATCTACCAAGCAAATGGAGAACAAAAAAAAGCAGGGGTTGCAATCCTAGTCTCTGATAAAACAGACTTTAAACCATCAAAGATCAAAAGAGACAAAGAAGGCCATTACATAATGGTAAAGGGATCAATTCAACAGGAAGAGCTAACTCTCCTAAATATATATGCACCCAATACAGGAGCACCCAGATTCATAAAGCAAGTCCTTAGAGACTTACAAAGAGACTTAGACTCCCATACAATAATAATGGGGGACTTCAACACTCCGCTGTCAACATTAGACAGATCAACGAGACAGAAAGTTAACAAGGATATCCAGGAATTGAACTCATCTCTGCACCAAGCGGACCTAATAGACATCTATAGAACTCTCCACCCCAAATCAACAGAATATACATTCTTCTCAGCACCACATCGCACTTATTCCAAAATTGACCACATAATTGGAAGTAAAGTACTCCTCAGCAAATGTAAAAGAACAGAAATTATAACAAACTGTCTCTCAGACCACAGTGCAATCAAACTAGAACTCAGGACTAAGAAACTCAATCAAAACCGCTCAACTACATGGAAACTGAACAACCTGCTCCTGAATGACTACTGGGTACATAACGAAATGAAAGCGGAAATAAAGATGTTCTTTGAAACCAATGAGAACAAAGATACAACATACCAGAATCTCTGGGACACATTTAAAGCAGTGTGTAGAGGGAAATTTATAGCACTAAATGCCCACAAGAGAAAGCAGGAAAGATCTAAAATTGACACTCTAACATCACAATTAAAAGAACTAGAGAGGCAAGAGCAATCACATTCAAAAGCTAGCAGAAGGCAAGAAATAACTAAGATCAGAGCAGAACTGAGGGAGATAGAGACACAAAAAACCCTCCAAAAAATCAATGAATCCAGGAGTTGGTTTTTTGAAAAGATCAACAAAATTGACAGACCGCTAGCAAGGCTAATAAAGAAAAAAGAGAGAGGAATCAAATAGATGCAATAAAAAATGATAAAGGGGATATCACCACTGACCCCACAGAAATACAAACTACCATCAGAGAATACTATAAACGCCTCTACGCAAATCAACTAGAAAATCTAGAAGAAATGGATAATTTCCTGGACACTTACACTCTCCCAAGGCTAAACCAGGAAGAAGTTGAATCCCTGAATAGACCAATAGCAGGCTCTGAAATTGAGGCAACAATTAATAGCCTACCCACCAAAAAAAGTCCAGGACCAGATGGATTCACAGCTGAATTCTACCAGAGGTACAAGGAGGAGCTGGTACCATTCCTTCTGAAACTATTCCAATCAATAGAAAAAGAGGGAATCCTCCCTAACTCATTTTATGAGGCCAACATCATCCTGATACCAAAGCCTGGCAGAGACACAACAAAAAAAGAGAATTTTAGACCAATATCCCTGATGAACATTGATGCAAAAATCCTCAATAAAATACTGGCAAACCGGATTCAGCAGCACATCAAAAAGCTTATCCACCATGATCAAGTGGGCTTCATCCCTGGGATGCAAGGCTGGTTCAACATTCGCAAATCAATAAACGTAATCCAGCATATAAACAGAACCAAAGACAAGAACCACATGATTGTCTCAATAGATGCAGAAAAGGCTTTTGACAAAATTCAACAGCCCTTCATGCTAAAAACGCTCAATAAATTCGGTATTGATGGAACGTACCTCAAAATAATAAGAGCTATTTATGACAAACCCACAGCTAATATCATACTGAATGGGCAAAAACTGGAAAAATTCCCTTTGAAAACTGGCACAAGACAGGGATGCCCTCTCTCACCACTCCTATTCAACATAGTGTTGGAAGTTCTGGCTAGGGCAATCAGGCAAGAGAAAGAAATCAAGGGTATCCAGTTAGGAAAAGAAGAAGTCAAATTGTCCCTGTTTGCAGATGACATGATTGTATATTTAGAAAACCCCATCGTCTCAGCCCAAAATCTCCTTAAGCTGATAAGCAACTTCAGCAAAGTCTCAGGATACAAAATTAATGTGCAAAAATCACAAGCATTCTTATACACCAGCAACAGACAAGCAGAGAGCCAAATCAGGAATGAACTTCCATTCACAATTGCTTCAAAGAGAATAAAATACCTAGGAATCCAGCTTACAAGGGATGTAAAGGACCTCTTCAAGGAGAACTACAAACCACTGCTCAGTGAAATCAAAGAGGACACAAACAAATGGAAGAACATACCATGCTCATGGATAGGAAGAATCAATATCGTGAAAATGGCCATACTCCCCAAGGTTATTTATAGATTCAATGCCATCCCCATCAAGCTACCAATGACTTTCTTCACAGAATTGGAAAAAACTGCTTTAAAGTTCATATGGAACCAAAAAAGAGCCCGCATTGCCAAGACAATCCTAAGTCAAAAGGACAAAGCTGGAGGCGTCACGCTACCTGACTTCAAACTATACTACAAGGCTACAGTAACCAAAACAGCATGGTACTGGTACCAAAACAGACCTATAGACCAATGGAACAGAACAGAGTCCTCAGAAATAATACCGCACATCTACAGCCATCTGATCTTTGACAAACCTGAGAGAAACAAGAAATGGGGAAAGGATTCCCTATTTAATAAATGGTGCTGGGAAAATTGGCTAGCCATAAGTAGAAAGCTGAAACTGGATCCTTTCCTTACCCCTTATACGAAGATTAATTCAAGATGGATTAGAGACTTAAATGTTAGACCTAATACCATAAAAACCCTAGAAGAAAATCTAGGTAGTACCATTCAGGACATAGGCATGGGCAAGGACTTCATGTCTAAAACACCAAAAGCAACGGCAGCAAAAGCCATAATTGACAAATGGGATCTAATTAAACTAAAGAGCTTTTGCACAGCAAAAGAAACTACCATCAGAGTGAACAGGCAACCTACAGAATGGGAGAAAATTTTTGCAACCTACTCATCTGACAAAGGGCTAATATCCAGAATCTACAAAGAACTCAAACAAATATACGAGAAAAAAACAAACAACCCCATCAAAAAGTGGGGAAAGGATATGAACAGACATTTCTCAAAAGAAGATATTCATACAGCCAACAGACACATGAAAAAATGCTCATCATCACTGGCCATCAGAGAAATGCAAATCAAAACCACAATGAGATACCATCTCACACCAGTTAGAATGGCAATCATTAAGAAGTCAGGAAACAACAGGTGTTGGAGAGGATGTGGAGAAATAGGAACACTTTTACACTGTTGGTGGGATTGTAAACTAGTTCAACCATTATGGAAAACAGTATGGCAATTCCTCAAGGATCTAGAACTAGATGTACCATATGACCCAGCCATCCCACTACTGGGTATATACCCAAAGGATTATAAATTAGTCTACTACAAAGACACATGTACACGTATGTTTATTGCGGCACTATTCACAATAGCAAAGACTTGGAATCAACCCAAATGTCCATCTGTGACAGACTGGATTAAGAAAATGTGGCACATATACACCATGGAATACTATGCAGCCATAAAAAAGGATGAGTTTGCGTCCTTTGTAGGGACATGGATGCAGCTGGAAACCATCATTCTTAGCAAACTATCACAAGAAGAGAAAACCAAACACCGCATGTTCTCACTCATAGGTGGGAACTGAACAATGAGATCACTTGGACTCGGGAAGGGGAACATCACACACTGGGGTCTATCATGGGGAGGGGGGAGGGGGGAGGAGGGAGGGATTGCATTGGGGAGTTATACATGATATAAATGATGAATTGATGGGTGCTGACGAGTTGATGGGTGCAGCACACCAACATGGCATAAGTATACATATGTAACAAACCTGCACGTTATGCACATGTACCCTAGAACTTAAAGTATAATAAAAAATAAAAAAATAAAAAAATAAAAAAAAAAAAAAATAAATAAATTCAATGACTTTTCTAATGTCAAGGAGCAAATAAATGTCAGAGCCAGGACTGTATACAGTTGGTGCCCTGATTTCCAATCCAGCACTTTTACATTTCACTCTCCTGCTTCTGTAAAGACCATGATACTCAGGGACATGTAGATTAACCACCATCACCACAAGGAGACTGGCCAGGGTCCCATGTCAATTATACTACTCTCTACAGTGGCAGAGGCATGTCTGAGTTACAGATAAAAATCAATTACATGCCTTTTGATGTTAACATGGCACCTTGTACATACCCTGTGTACTTCTCAGTTCACATCACAATGCACTCAGAAAAATCTGCTTATCTGTCATTCCTAAACAGACTATGAGCTTCTTAAAGCCTGGGACTGTATCTTAGTCACATCTATATCTTTAGCATCCACTACAGGGTCTAGAAAACATTTACTTACAAATTGTTTACTTGCTGAATAAATATGTGAATAAATGAATGAATGACAGTTAAATAATTGAGAAAAGCGCTAGACTTAAACCAATTGTTCTGGATTCTAATTATGACTCTATTACATACTATCTGACTGATGTGGAGCAAACTACTGTAAAATCAAAATAGCAATATAACCTGGTTGTTTAAAAAGTTCTTTGTGTACTAAAAAGGGCATGTAGTGTCATAATTATTTCTCATTTCCTTATTCAAGTCATGTTCAGTGACAGGCATATCTCTAGCTTAAAACAGGAGTCAAAAATTCAAATGCTAGACAGGCTATACAATGTGACAAGATGTAAGAGATATAAAAGCAAAAATACAATGATAAATAGAAACACTACATGTAGGATGATTGCAGGGTTGGGGGTGGCAAGGACTGTGAGGAGTTAGCACATGATTCAACAAAATAGGGCAGCTTTGGCTAGTTGTCCCTGGTATTACTGCAAACTTAGTGTTGCCAGATCTTCTAATTTTTCAAGAAAGGCTAGAAAACTAGATTTTGGTAATACTCCTTCATTAAATATTGAACAACATTGCACCAGTCATCTTGAGATTTTAAGCCACATGCTTGCAAACTCTGACATAGAAGTTGGAATACAATCATGATCAAGATTGTGAACAGGACCCACACAGTAACCACTTGGAAAAAATTACCTTATGCAAAACCTACTAGTGGTGCAGGGAAAAAAAGAGAATGAACTATGAGGTTACGGAACCATGCCACTTAATAGACAGGTAGCCCTGAGTAAATGCACTTAATTGAGTTTGACAAGTCATATTTCCCTACATCTTCCTCCCAAAAACTGTAAATTGTACCCTGAACACTCAAAATAGCTATTAAATAACATGTTGAATCTTGGATCTAGTGGCTATCAAATTTTGTGGCAAGCTTCAAAACATAACATTGTATCAGCATTACCTAGGACAGTGACTGAGACTCAACAAAGAGTTGATAAATGAGTGATTACATAAAATGAGTGAATGAATGAATGAGCATCTTAAACAGCATGCCCCTTTTAATGGGCAATGAATAAACTTTGCATTGTTACTGGGATATAAAGGCTATTTAGTTTCCACTTCACAAATGACAAAGTTGAGGCACAGAGAACATAAGTAATTTGCTCAAGGTCACATAACTAGTGGAGCAAGAATTCAAACCAAGAGCTTACAACTTTAATTATTACTTGATATTGTCCTTCTGGATATTTTGGCCATTCCTGGAAAAGACAAAGCTTTAAGTTCTCTAGTAGATCTTTAGAAAAAAAAAAAAAAAAAAAAAAAAAAAAAAAAAAACCTTCTGGGAATAGTTATTGACAATATAAATTAATTACACAACTACATTTTAAACAAACACATGAAAGAAGTCCCTATAAATAATACATTGATGACTCAGTTCTTCATGCAGTTTGGGGTAGTTTGGTGCCAGAAAGAACTCAACAAATTAGTGTTGAAACAACATTAAGAGGCTTGAGGGTCTAATTAATGAGAAGGTAAAATAAATGAATCTGTGTGGTTGATCTAGGCCAAGAGTATGCACGTGTGTGTGTCTCAAATAAGCATTATATTTTACAGTAATGAGGAAGACATGAAAATTCTAGACAGATTATATTGAATATATTCTTTCTTCAGCCACTTGGAGTATAATAATCAAATAAGGGGCAAATGGAAGCCAAAAAATCCTTAACTAGAACTGAGAGAAATCTGAAGGAAGTATCAAAATGGCCATTTTGTAGAGTTAAAATTTATGATAAATATATAAGTAAAGAAAATGTCCATGCTTCATATGAGACCCTTGTAATTTCAAAATGTCAAAAACTAAGGATGCAGCAAGTGGACCATTGTAGTAAGAAAGCAGAGATAGGAACCGTGAACAACAAAGGGCTACAGAATGGGAAATGGAGGAGAAGGTATGGAGAGTTGGCATGAATATGTCTCAGCTCACAGAATTAATGTTGTCCATGGGTCTTTATGTAATGTAGGCATTTCATTTTTTTACTCTAGGCAAAATTTTGAGGAGATATATACACACACACACACACACACACACACACACACACACACACTCTTGCTAAGACAGGGTAACACATTTTTCAATTAACAAACAACAGGAGCTCAGGATAACAGACTATATATATACATGTACATATATGTGAATGTATAGCAGACTACATATATACATATATGTATACATATACATAGATATATATGTACATAGATACATATGTACAGGTATGCCTGTATACATATGTAGTCGGCTACACATATATATACACACACATATATATACATGTATATCTGTAGTCTGCTATCCTGAGCTCCTGTTTTGTTAACTGAAAAATATACTTGCATATATATGTAGCAGAATATATATACATCGTGTGCTACCCTGAGCTCCTGTTACTTTGTTAATTGAAAAATGTGTTATCCTGCCTTAGCAAGCATTCATATATTCACTTTGCAAAGATTGCAGTTTACTCAGTTGAAGGTTTTAACAGTCTATACTCCTACTTGGAGTCAGTTGAGAAAAAGGCACCAGTTTAGCCATAATATAATCTAATTACTTGGTTGAAAAGTTGTGCAGAATTTCATATCCATAGACCAAAGGAGATTTCTGGTAACTATTCTAAAGACCAGTAGGGGTGCTTTTTAATAAAAGGGCAAAAAAAAAGCACATGGATTTACTTGAATGTAATGATGTTCTGAGTACACCCACAAAGGAACAAAGAAAGTTTTACTTATAAATGTAGTTAATGGAAATGACCAGAAATTCCAGGAAGAGGACAAAAGATGGAACAAAGGAGTAAGAAGAGGGACAGAGTTTAGGGATGGAGAATGAGCCTGGAAATATGTGCCCTTAGTAGGAAAGAAAGAGAAAAGAAAGTTGAAGGTAGAGATGGAGGAAGAAGCATAAAGTTTTTATGTCTGTATTTGGAGTGTCTTTAATGCAAACGTTTTCATCTGCCCTAGATGAACCCACTAGTAAAAATTCCTTTAAAAAAAAAAAAAAGTCATTGGGTGGCTGCAAATGCTTGAGGTTAGGTCTGTGGAAGGGATACAGAATAATAATCAGAAATAGTAAACATTACCTCCCTTTTCAGTGTTTTCATCAGACTACAAATTCACAGAGCACTGAGAATATTAAATAAATTGCAAGCAGTTCAGAATCCTTCAAACCATGTTATTATCAAAATTAATTGTAGTGATGTTATCCTTCAAGTGACATAAAGAATTCAGTTAGTTGGGCCACATCCTAGAAAGTTTAGGTTGGACCCTACAGCATAAAATATGACTGAATAAAAGTTATTCTAAAACTAGCTGTGTTTGATTTTGAGGAGCAAAGGGGACAAGGCTTAACTCTTTTGAATATGTTAAACTGCATCATATCAAAAGAGAAATAGTGTTCAGCGTAGTTCTGCAAACACTTGTGGACACTTCTTACATGCCGGACACATGCCAGGAGCTCCCCTAACTGGGCCTCTGGAAAGATACTGATAAAAAGACATAATTTCAATACTGTATATGTACTTGATTAACCAAAAGGTCTGACTTCTTCTTAATTTCAACTTACTAGCTGCAAATCCTGAATTCTATTCCTAGTTCAGGCAGCAACTAAACTAGAACCTAAAACAAGATATGAACCAGTATTCAACTTCCCTCCAACCCATGATAGGAGTGTGTGAATAAAAGTCTTTACACCTGCAATATTAACAATAACGAACACCCAATGTTCCATTCACTAAGGACTAGGCACTGTTCTGAGTGACTTACACGTGTCCTACCCTTGATTCCCCCACCACTCTCTGGGGCACAAAGCAGTTAAATCACTTGCCTAAGGCACAACTAGAAAGTGACAGTACTCACCAAGAATGAGTTTGAGAAGGATTCGACTGCCCAAGAGTCTTGCTTCCATCCCTCTCCAGACTATTTTACTCTTGCTCTCACTCTCCCAATGCACACATAGTTAATCTTAAGGACACTAAACTTGATATCAAAGCGCTGATAGTACATCCCCATTTAAGCTAACAGCCTTACTATGTGCTCTATCCCTAAGCATGCTGTTTTAATTAGGAAGATGAATTTGAGAGTTCGGTCATTTAAACTCAGTTAGTTATGTGCTTTTGTTATTATGTTTTAATCATTATTCTTGACTTTCTCCATCATTACTATGCCTGTTCTGCCAACCAGTAAGAAGTATATGATGGCACAGGAAGCACAATGAAGGGAGGAGTCCCTTTTTTTATAAGGGAGGATCCCCCCTTTTTTAAAATAAGGGAGGAGTAGAAAGAATAACACAAAATAATAATGGATTATATCTATTAATCTCAAATACTGAGCATTTATTATGTGTTTGGCACAGTAAGAAGAAAACGCACACATGAAAGTAAAGGCAATGAGAATGGGAGATAGAAAGTCAAATATGCAGACACACAAAAAATTTAAAAACCCTTTTTTGTGTCTGGATTGAAGAATCTCCCTATAAATTCACTCCATGCCTCCTGAGAGGAAACCAATGGATTTCAGGCAGAAATTATGAAACCCCAAGGAGAGTCATTATCAGCAGGGAGACAGCTGTGATATAACATCGCTGATCGCCCACATTCAAGGCTCAAACTCAGGGGGACCATAGAGGCCCCTTTGTTAAAATAAAGCAATCATTTCCACCTTCATTAAAGAAAATATCATGGCATTATTAATCTACAGCAAAAGTCCCATACGCTGTAGTAATACTGGTGAATCTTACTTTTGGGAGCTGTTATTGATAGCAAATACTTATAAATAAAACATAAATAATCCTTTAATCATACATAGCTTAACCATATTCAGGATGTATGCTGACTTTGCTACAGAAAAACCTTGCATAACCTCATCACAACTACTAAGAATAATCGATGATTTTTTTTTTCTTAATTGCAAATTTAGGACACGGAAGTGAATAACCAAAAATACACAGATATGAATATATTTTCAAAATAGACAAAATGCTCTTTAGGTCTTATCTTTAGAAAAGAAAAACACAGGCCAGAAGCAGTGGCTGATGTCTGTAATCCCAGCACTTTGGGAGGCTGAGGAGGGTAAATTGCTTGAGTCCAGGAGATCTAGACCAGCTAGGCAACATGGTGAAACCCCTTCTATACAATAGAGACAAAAAAATTAGCCAGGCGCTGTGGCATGCAACTGTGATCCCTGCTACTCACGACGCTGAGGTGGGAGGATCTCAGCCCAGGAGGCAGAAGTTGGAGTGAGCCAGGATTGAACCACTGTACTCCAGCCTGGGTGACAGAGCAAGACCCTGTCGCAAGAAAGAGAAGAGAAACAGAGCAGAGGAGAGGAGGGGAGGGGAGGGGAGGGGAGGGGAGGGGAATGTCTAACTGATGATGTTGAGTATGCTGCTGACATAGCTGTGGGAACGTAGGGCTCCATCATCTCACAAACCTAAAAGAATATCAAGTGGGGGCACTTTGGCAACTATGGTGACAGGGAAATAAAGATAGTGTTATGGGAAGAATTTTTATAATTTTCAAAACATTCTGTACTTTCTTTTGTATATTTAACATGTTTATTAAGTAATTATTTGTGTCTTTGTTTAATGTTCATGGACGTGTTCCCAGCATTTACCAGAATGTAGAAGGTATTCATTAAATACTTGTTGAATGGCTGGCTGAATACAGGATGAACAATTAACCCTTGTCAAATAATGGTTTTCTCATTTTCCCTGACCCATCTCCAGACTGAGTACTAAGGTCCTGGATTAGAGTTCGAGAAATTGGGAGTTTCTAATAAGAATCACAAAAAGACAAAGGTTTCCTCATAAAGTATGAATTACATGGAAGACTTCCTCCAGGCATTGCAAATTCAAACACTTAGGGGCAGGCTGTTGACTAAGACATAAAGGAAAGTTTGCGTCTGTGACAACCAGGGAGTGATTTTCCCCTTTAGGGAGTCAAGATCCAAGATCCTTTTTCCTCAACAGTAAACCTCATTGATTAGTTGCTCTTCTCTTCGTGGTGGGTTCCAGAGGGACTGACTGTGGTATCACTCTCTCAGCCTTCAGGCCTGAGAAGTGATGATTTATTTAAAAATAGAAGGATCAAGGCATCTTCTAGAATCTCCTGTGGGATCAGAGACTAGTATCTGAAGAAACCTTATGTCACCAAGAATGAGTTTGAGAAGAATTCAAGTGCCCAAGAGTCTTGCTTCCATCTCTCCAGACTATCTTACGCTTGCTCTCACTCTCCCAGTGCACACACAGTTAGTCTTAAGGACATTAAACTTGATGACAAAGTGATGATAGCACATCCCCATTTAAGCTAACAGCCTTACTATGTGCTCTACCCCTGAGCATGCTGTTTTAATTAGGAAGATGGATTTGGGAGTTTATATGTTCTGTTGTGCTATAATTCCTGCCTTTACAGTAATTTTCTCCTGCTTTTTACACTGTAATGTGCCATAAATCCTAGCTAGGCTGTTTCACTGGCCTGTTGCTAGTCAGAGTTAATATTTCAGGCCTTTTGTTGCCACGGCAACCTCCTGCCATACTCCCCTTCACTGGAATATGATACAGTCTCCTGGGGAAATTGCTATGAACTTGATCATTGCATGGATTTAGGCCCCCTGATGCATCGATTCTGCCCCCATCTCTCTCCACCACCCGCTAGTTTCTCTCTGTTCCCACTTTATCTGTGCGTGTATGTGTACACGAACACACGTGCCTGTACATGGATGCATATCTGCCAGGGCAGACACATGAGAGATGAAAGCAAACAAACCAAGAGAAGCACCATCCTTTCTTTCATCCCTCTTGAAAGAGAAAACGGTAAACTTTGACAAGTTTTAAAACCTAAACAAACCAAGCACACATCTCACAGCCTTGTTCTGTCTCTAATCTTTGTTCTTGCCTCCTATTTTCTTTCTAGTTCTTTGTTCCCATAAGCCCTTTATACATTTTTAAATCTCAGTGTGTTTCTTTCAAAATTTAATCACAGTATAGGCCCCTAGTTTAAATCCATTGCCCCCTACCTTTCCTTAGAGAAACTCAAAACCTAGCTGTCTTTCATATCCAGAACACTTCTAGATTTCTTTTGACCATTAACCACCCCCTATTCTTCAGGGTTTTCTCGAGTGCGGAGTAGTAGAGAAAAACACACAACTAATAACCAGTAGCTCTGGGCAAGCCTTTTTGTGACTCACTTTCCTAGTCTGTCAAGTAGAAATAATTTACCCATTCCAGAGAGTCTTTGGCATAGCTGGAATTAAAGGAAAGCAATGGTTTCGAAGGACAGTTGTAAATCTGAAACATTTGAAGTATTATTCTAAATAAACCAATGTGATCCTACTCTTGTAAATTTGTTGAAGTTCCTTATAGATGCTGGGTGTTAGACATTTGTTGGATGCACAGTTTGCAAACATTTTCTCCCATTGTGTAGGTTGTCTGTTTATTCTGTTGATAGTTTCTTTTGCTGTGCAAAAGCTCTTTAGTTTAATTAGATCCCATTTGTCAGTGTTTGCTGTTGTTGTAATCGCTTTTGGTATCTGCATCATGAAATCTTTGTCCATGCCTGTGTCCTGAATGGTGTTGCCTAGATTTTCTTTCTATTCTTTAGCAGCACTTTTCCAACAAAAGTTTTAAGAGCCCAGTCATGCAATCTAGTTGTTTGGGTTAAGATTTGAATAAAATCGAGGAGGTGACAGCAAAGAAAGATTTTTCATTCTATTTTCTACCTGTTCACCGTTTGCTCCATCGTGTCAGGTTTACCTCTAGTCTTGCTTCTGGGCCATGTCAAGATCTGTCTAGCACGCGGTACCTACGTTGAAATCCACACACGTTGTACCGGAAACAATTCTCAGAGATGTCCCTCACCATCACTCACACGCAGGGGTCAAAGTTATACCAGCACAGGGAATGCCTTATAAAGCACCAAGTTCTCTCTTACAGCCTTAGTGCATATGCAGGGACAGCAAGACGACTGCTTAAGTAGGAGATCCTTAGTCACTCCCTTCATGTAAAAATGAGAACATAGATCATGATGTGCTTTCACTGCACTGCATCTCAGTTTTAGCAGCTTATTCTGAAATAGAAGCAGAAAAAGCAAATCACCTGAGTGATTAAGAGGGAATAACAGGGTGACAGGGTCCACAGACTCTTGTTCCACGGGAGGTTCTGCTCTTTCTCTCTTCCTTTTTCCTTCCATCTACTGAGCTGATTTACTTCACTGTTCCCAAGCCTTGCACCCTACCCAACTCCCAATATTTAAAGATGTTCTTTATCATATGGTAATTTCACCTATTTTGGGGAAAGACATGTCCCCATTCCTGGCATAGGATTAAGGAGACCTATGCATATGTCCATTCACACATCTTCCATCCGCTAACTGTGGCTCTGGGGTAATTCATTTTATCTTTTCTGGGTCCCAGTCTCCAGCTTTCCTAACTAGGGAAAAGTGGGACAGGTATTAGAGCCTCTAATGTCTCTTCTGACTTCCATAGCCTATGGTTTCCCAATTAATTCCCACATGATGGCACAAGGCATTCACCCCCCCCGAAAGAAACAAATATCCAACAAATTATTTATCTCTTTTCAGATAACCCTAACATCCTGCAGTCCTCAAATTATAGGTGCTAAATACACACTTTATTTTTCCTTTGCAGGTATAATTACTTATGCTTTATTTATTAAATATTAATATTAAACTTAATCAACTCATTGAAATAATTGCTTGGTTATCTCTTGTACAGTATAAGATTGTGAGTCTGTCTTGCTCATAACTGTATCAGCAGCACCTAGCATAGCACATAGCACATAGCAGTCATTCAACATATAATTGTTTTGTGAGAGACTGAATGGATGAATTAATGAACGAATCAAAAGGCTGTTTAAGCCCATCCTGACAATCCCTTTAGTTTGAGATCTAATTCTTCAATGGTGACAAGTAGCCAATATGTTTTTAAAAAAACTGAATGAGGTATTTCTTCCAAATGTTTTCATCTGACCAGTTAAGGTAGGTGAGGGGAATTTCTTCTGGGCCTGGTGTAAAATTGCATTTACATTTAAAACCTACAATATCATTAATTTTGCTTAGCTAATTCAAACCATTAACTATAACCACTCTCAAAGTCAATACAGTCTCACAGGCAATGTATGACATGCAATTTTTTGTCCCAAATTATGTCATTCTTACAGCAGTAAAATAAGTTTTTGCTTACCTCTCAGGAGTTAGAAAGATAGATTTTTATAATGAATAGGCATGTGCATTGCACATTTTTAAGTTAAAAATCATCTAACATAGTACATGTTGTATAGTTAGTATTTTTTAAACTGTTAAATGAATGATAAAGTAACTGAATTTTAGAAACAGAAAAAAGACTGGGTGAAGTGTCTCATGCCTGTAATCCCAGCACTTTGAGAGGCTAAGGTGGGAGGACCACTTGAGCCCAGAGAGTTCTAGGCCAGCCTAGGCAACACAGGGAGACCCTGTCTCTACAAAAATAATAATAATAAAATTATAATAGCCAGGAGCTGTAGCACGTGCCTGTAGTCCTAGCTCCTTAGTAAGCTGAGGTGGGAGGACTGCTTAAACCCAGGAATCTGAAGCTTCAGTGGGCTGTGATCTTGCCACTGCACTCCAGCCTAGGTGACAGAGCAAGATCCTCTCTAAAAATCAAATGAGAAAAAGAAAGAAAGATGAAAAACGATGTGCTTATTACAAGAGTAGCAATACTCATTGTTTCTTTTTTCATCACAGGAAAACTAAAATCAGTTTACACATACTTATTCATCAGTCCACAAAATAATCGGGAGAGTCAAAGTAGTGAATTGTGGAGGAAAAAGAATCTGAGTTTGAGGTCCCTTGTCCTGTCATCTAACACCTGGAACAGGCTACCGCACATCTCCGGATAAAGCTGAAAGAGCAACACCTCCTTCGCATTGTTACTGTTTTCTCACATGACCCTGGAAGCTAAATGAGACATCTTGGTAGACCTTGAGGCATTACAGAAAAGTTCATTGTTAGAAAGGAGAAGATGCTATTCTTCAAGAAAGGAAGAGTTTCTTAACTTATGTCTAAGTCAGTGGTTCTCCCAGGACAATGCACATCAGAATCACCCAGAAGGCTTGTTAAACCACAGATTACTGGCCCCACATCAGAGTTTCTGAGTTAGTAAGTCTGGCATGGGACTAAAGGATTTGCACTTCTAAAAAGTTCCCTGGTGATCTGGTGCTGCCTGTCCAGGAACCATACATTAATTCCCACTCTTCTAAGTATAGGGTGACAAACAGAACTGCTTCCAGGGACTAGAGGGCTCACATAAATATGTAATTCAAGCCAGGGGTAAATAATGACTGAGGTTTGTGAAAGCCTAGATCATGCCTGCCTTCCTTAAGTCATTCAAATCCAAAATTTATTTTTGAAAATATTTTATTAAACAAAACAGGTCCATGGGTAAAATTTGGCCTGTAAGAATTCTTCTTGAATCACCCATGAAGTTTGTGAAGAGATTAGACTGGGCACTAGCTCCCTGGGCAACTACTGACTCTGCCTGTGTGTTCCTGCACCTAACTGATGCTTGAGAATTGTAAGCAGGACACTGTAAATGTTTCAACCAGTACAAATCCAATGGGTGACTCAGAGTCCTACATTTACCCTGCAATGTGTTCAGTGATGATCTCTGCCCTGCTCATAAGTTAGGAACACAAAAGACAACAGGGAGACTTATTATGGGGGGCTATAGGCAACATATATAGGCTTATGCTATAATTCATGCCCAATTCTCAGTAGCCACCTCAAATCTTTAATGGTTTAATGAAGTTTTAATGAAGATAATAAACTCTTATATTTTTGCAGTTCTCTGCTCTTTGACAGGCATCAAAAGATCATTAATTGATTTTTGGCTGAGATACAGTATATAGATCTGGAACAATGGGTCCATCCTGGCTTCAAATATGATAATGACGAATGTTTGGGCTAAGGTCTAAATCACCAACTAATGGTTATGTAGGCTGTGCTTTCTCCACCAGAAATGCATAAGTTCAACCTGAATAGTAGACTTCGGAACTAATTTGTTTAGCATCCCAGTGCCTAGCTTATAAGTCTCATGTAAGTAAATAAACATTCTGAACTAGTTTCCTATCTATACAATGGAAAAAAAAAAAAAAAACAACATACTGCAAAGGCTGTTGTGAGGATAAGATTGAATTAAGTAACTAAGAGCCTAGGACAACAGTTGGCACACAGTAGAGTGTAGTTTAAAATGTTAACTTAGGATTTCATAGATATAAGAAAATATAGCAATGGTCGGACCTGTGCCTACGTAGTCTTCCCAGAGACTATCAGCGGACACTGAGCCTCCTCTGAAAAGCCATGGAACACCAAAAATGAATCCCATAAAATAACCTCCTATGAGACGGTAGGATATTTAAGGGTTGTGCTGGGTTGAACAATGTCCCCTGAAACCTCAGAATGTGATATTACTTGCAAATAGAATCTTTGTAGATACAATTAGTTTAAATGAGGTCATATTAGATTAGGGTGGGTTCCAAATAAAAGACCAATGTTCTTATCAGGTCACGTAAAGACAGGAGCACACACACGTGTACATGCGCACATACACTCATGCACACATATGCACAGGGAAGAAGGCCTTGCAACCACAGG
The DNA here is from genome assembly GCF_007565055.1 of Rhinopithecus roxellana. Lineage (NCBI taxonomy): Eukaryota > Metazoa > Chordata > Mammalia > Primates > Cercopithecidae > Rhinopithecus > Rhinopithecus roxellana. The sequence goes on along the minus strand of NC_044553.1, from coordinate 137,584,694 downwards.
AACAGACTGCAATGACGCTGCTGAAAGCCAAGGAAAGTCAAGAATTGATGGCAGCCACTAGAAGCTAGGAAGAGGCAAGGAAGAATTCTCCCCTAGAGCCTTCAGAGGTAGCATAGCACTGTCAACACCTTGATTTGGGGCTTCTATTCTCCAGAACTGGGAGAAACTGATTTTCCAATGTTTTAAGTCACAGTTTTTCACAATTTGTCAGAGCAAATCTAGCAAATTAATGTAAGTGGTCATATTATAAACTTACATCTGCCATAGCCTTGAGCACACTGCTTTTTAAAAAATAAACTCTCAATATTTGTTTCATTAATCAATGGGTAACTATAGTTCTGGAGTTTATACTCACTTACATTATTGTTTTTTTCTCCTCATCTAATAAGCTTCTTGCTCCCCACCATGCCCTTTGTAGACCCCTGGAGTCAGGGACCACATCTAATCGTTCTCCAATATTCTCAATATCTGGTCCCACAGTGAACAGTCAATACTCAATAAATGATTATTGACTTCATGATATACACTCTGTAAAAAGTGCTACAATACTTTGAACATTTTTTTTTTTTCTTGCTTCCAGCTAGGAAATGAAGCAGACCTTGGAAAAAGATTTACATATAACGTGAATATCTCTGGGGTAAGTATGGAGAAACCAGTGTCAGCAATAAAAGTGTATTGAAGTATTTTTCAGCAGTAAAATCAGTTGGCTTTGGGAGCTATGTAAGAGTGTGGGAACTCCAAATTCCATGAGAATGAATATTATGAGGATGGCATATTGGCATCTAAACGGAGAGTCAAGGATTTTGCTTGGGTTTAAGATACATTTTGGAAGCCTGAGAAGGTTGGGCTCTTTAGGGGCATGCCCTGTGGAACCTGGTCTGAGTTGCCTTCTTTGAGAGATAATGAAACTCCACCTTTTGCTTTTTCTTTTTTCTTTTTTTTTTTTTTTTTTTTTTTTTTGAGATGGAGTCTCATTCAGTAGCCCAGGCTGGAGTACAGTGGCGCAATCTTGGCTCACTGCAACTCCACCTCCCAGGTTCAAGCGATTCTCCTGCCTCAGTCTCCTGAGTAGCTGGAACTACAGGCATGTACCACCATGCTTGGCTAATTTTTGTATTTTTAGTAGAGACGGGGTTTCACCGTGTTGGCCAGGCTGGTCTCGAACTCCTGACCTCAGGTGATCTGCCTGACTTGGCCTTCCAAAGTGCTGGGATTACAGGCATGAACAACCATGCCCGGCCAATTCCTAGCTTTGATGCCTGAAGGCTCAACCACCTTGAACCCCTCCAACAGATGCTGCTCTTTTACTTTAATAGCACAATTTCCTTATTTAAATGGCAAAGGTTGAGAACAGGCAGAAAGCCAAGAGTTTTGCTAGAAATGTGATTGCCAAGCCTCTAGGGATCTTGAAGAATTTTTACACTTTCTCTTTGTTACTGGTGTCTCACTGGTAAAAATAAACCAATGTATATTTTCCATCTGCTTACTGCACTGAGACGTGTGGAGTACATATGAGTTAGTTTGTCTGGGTCTTGGTGAAAGACATGATTTGGGTTCAAATGGTTTCATTTTTGAAACATTTTATTCAAGTCCTCTTCTATGAATTCATTGCTCAGTTAAAACAGAGCATTCTAAGAGGAGCCTAGGTCTGCAAGGGACTGGCTAGTTTGTAACTGGGCAATGGAAACTTTACCAGATACCAAGCCAGTTGTATAGAAAGTACATATACGGCACTGCTTGAGCCATGGCCCCTTCTCAAAAAACTACACTTGCATTCATTCATGTAGGACTGGAGTTAGGGGGTGGATGGCAAGAATATATAGTTCACAGAGTGCTCTGAAGATTGAGCTTCTTGTCAATTAATTTCATTGCCGTGAATCCTGATGGAAGCTGATGAATGCAGCTGGAGCAAAGGAAGACAGGGAAGTGTTATAGATGAGCTCAGGGTCCTTTTTTAAGACTACATCTGTAAACTGAAATCAGACAGCTGACCTGCTAGCCAGGCACAGAACCTCATTAAGCAAGAGATGTTTGAAATGTCTGAACATTTCATTTGAATTCCATGTAAATTCACAATTTAACTGACCAAGCTTTCAGCCAGTGAGTTGTAGCTAAGGATTTTCTGCCTATTGTCAATGTGTCTTTCTAAAAGACATGAAAGTCCAGGTCCTGAGTACTCACAGGTTGCAAAACTTACGTATATTCTTCCAACACTCTTTCCTTGCCCACCTCTGGAAATAAATACCAATATTTAAGGTAAACTTATAGATTCTTGGGTTTGATCACTTACCTCCTCCTCAAATTAAACAAGCCCATTGTTTTATGATTATGCTTAGGTACAAAAAGCATCTTAAGATTTTTACTTTTTAACTTGAGTGTTGTTATTCAACCTTACACTAGATTACCTGTGATGCAGATGCAGAACCATGAAGCTCAAGAGAAACAGGGAGGCAAAATGCCAGTAACAAAGAAATGTGTAGGTCTCATGGAGTTACTAACAATTATAGTCTATTTATTCATCCAAGTGTTTGTTCATTCATTCAATAAACATGTACTGAGCACCAACAAAGATGACGAAGACATGGGTCTTGTTACCAATTATCTTGCAATTTAACATCAGACGGTCTGACAAACATTTTCATGAACGATGCACGTAATTAGAAGTCAGCACAGGGATATCAAGGAGGAAATGGTCCATTCACATGCAGGGATGAGCTTTGAAAGGAGTTTCATAAATGTTATATTTAATCTCAGGCTACCACTTAACTGAAGAACTGTATATGTTCAAGAAAAGAAAAAAAAATGTAAGAGAAGGAAAAATCCCTATTTTCCAATCTCACTTACTTTCAATTATGCTCTGTCCCAATAGCACCTTTCTGTATGTTTCCAAGACAGCTGCCTCTGGCCTTCCTAACAGCTCCCTTCCCAAAGAGATCGTGTGCTTGTCCTTTGACATCATACTAGGAGGTCAGAAAATGAATTTCTATTTTATTCCCTGAAGGTAGGATTTTCTTTCTTCAATGGGAAAATAAAGTTTAATAAGTAGTGCACTGACCAAGGGATAGTCGTATGAAAGTAGCTATTTTCTCTCCAAGATTTCCTCTGCAAGGTCAGATATGTAGTAGTTGAAAAAGACGTAGGGTTAAAAACAATAAGCCGGGCGCGGTGGCTCAAGCCTGTAATCCCAGCACTTTGGGAGGTTGAGACGGGCGGATCACGAGGTCAGGAGATTGAGACCATCCTGGCTAACACGGTGAAACCCCGTCTCTACTAAAAATACAAAAAACTAGCCGGGCGAGGTGGCGGACGCCTGTAGTCCCAGCTACTCGGGAGGCTGAGGCAGGAGAATGGCGTAAACCTGGGAGGCGGAGCCTGCAGTGAGCTGAGATCCGGCCACTGCACTCCAGCCCGGGCGACAGAGCAAGACTCCGTCTCAACAACAACAACAAAATAATAATAATAGTAATACCCTTTCTTCTGACATTAATCATTGCTATTGACATTTGGTTTGTGTAAATTAAATGAATCAAGTAAAAAGATGCAGCACGGACTCAACTATTTTAACATAAGCAAATCAATAAACTGCCACCCTCCTGGGAGAAATTTTCCTGGCCTCTTTCCCTTGACTGTCTTACATATTTATTGTCCTGGTATTCTTCCTTCCTCATTCCTACCTGTACACAAACTACAGGGCTGCTTCTCAAGCAAAGCAATACAACCATTCAAGGAATGTTCTAAAATCACAGCGCCAGGACCCACTCTGGATGTACTGAATTCGAATCGAGGGTCAAAGGGACTCAGGTTTTTAAAAAGCTCTGCAAGTGGTTCTGATAATCAAAAAAGGGTGAGAACATTTGTTCCACCCCAAGTTTAGGCTCTATAAAGCATATATTTATATATATGTGAATATATCTCTTATTAGTAAAATATATGCAGATATCTTTCACATATATTAGCCATTTCATATATAAATATATGAGGACATACATATATGGACCTATGATTACATAACCCCCATTCATTCAATTCAATGAATTCAACCCCCAAAATTCATTCAATCAATATTCCACATATGAATATTCACATTACAGGCCTCTTTATTCATTTCAGTTCATGTTGATATTAAAATTATTAATACATTTTAAAATAATGGATTATATAGGAAAAATAGCTATGGAATTTAAAAAATCAATTTGCATAAAACATGCCAGCATGTAGAGGTACATGCATATAATACATATATGCGTATATATAGTATATATGGGCATAGCGTGTATACATATGTGCAAACTTATTTGTACATATATGTGTGTAAATGAATGCAAATCTTTAAGATATTTACCTCATGATATCACATTTCTTCATAATGTTTTATTGCCAGAAACAAGAAAATCTTTTTTCCCAGATCTAGTTTCTGAGCCACTAATGAAATTTATTTCATTGTTTTATATTCACAGCCTGCATTTTTTTAAACACACACACACTCCACATACGCAACAGCTTTTCCTAGACTTAGCTGTAAACAGTTTTTGACAGTATATCAAACTCAAAATCCCTCAAAAAGGCATTGTTTTGCCTTCATGAAGAAAATTCAAGATAATATGCCACTGCTTCTGGAATCAAATGCCTTACATACCAAGCAAGGCAGAAGTTCGTAAATATTTTGGCTCGTGGCTCTCTGTTACAATCTGGTGAAAACTATGAATACTTCCCAAACAATTCATAGGACTTATTTTGCAACCCAGATGTCAGGTCACAGACCCATCTGGGTCTGTAGAATATTTCATATCTACCCCTGTTCTTTCCCACAGCAATTAGTACAATGCTCCACACAGGATGGTTGTTCAAAAGATGTTGTTAACTGGCTCCCTTTGTGAGTATTTAATAGTGAAGACAATAAAATGAAATGGAGACTAAAGCTAAATTCTACAATAAACACTAAATAACAGGAACAAGTGAATTTATTGCTCTGGGTAAAATGGCTAGACACTGAGGCATCGGGAAGAATGTGGGCTCTTTAGCCAGACAGAACTGCATTTACGTCCCAGCTCAGCAATTTACCAGGTAAGTGACCTTGATCGAGCAAGTCAGTTATCATCATTGAATCTCAGAGTCCTCATAAATAAAATAGGAATAATACAATTGTATAGATTCTGCTTTGAATATTAAATGGACAGTAATTCAAAAGGCTGACTGCATGTTATAATCCCCTGGGATGCTTTTAAAAATACTGATATTTATATAATATTTACATATACTATGTTTATATCTAAGAAATACTGATGCCAAGTCCTGCCCCTGTCTCAAAAGGTTCTGATTTAATTCACCTGGTATGGGTCCTGAGCATCAGGGTTTTAAAATGCTTCCTTGGTAAGTTTAATATGCACCCCAGGTTAAGAACCCACTGAGATAACTAATACATGTAAACACCATCTCAATGCCTGGTTATTAATAGACTCTCAACAAATGTTATCTTGAGACTGCCTGAGTAAAAATGCTACTCTACTGTTCCTAGTTGTGTAATTTGGAGTAAGTTCTTTCAATTCTAAGAACTTTAATATCTCAATCCGAAAATTCAATGTAAGAAGTGTACCTGTCTAATCACGAGAAATAAGATATTCCATGCAAACTGTTTCCCATGGTGGTACATGCTCTCTATCTGATAAATATTAGCTATTGCTATTAGTATTATCATCTGTTATTTGCACTTCCTTCCAGCCCCAGAACCAAGCTCAGTGACATGTGTGTTCTTCCTACATCCTGGTTGAATAATACATTAACACAAATGATTATGCCTTTCAACACAATTTTTAAAAACATTTCACTATTTTTTATTTTTATATTTTTCTACATGTCACCAAGCATAAATTGTGACTAATACTACGATTTGTTTTTTATAAAATATTCTTATCCAAACTAGACATTTGAAGTAACTAATTCAATTAACTGATATTTTAAGTCCAAATTTCTGATTTCCACCCTACTGGACCTAGTGATAATTAAACAAAAATAACAGAATTCTGTCAATGTATACACTAACAAATTCCAGTAATACTCTTGTACCTAGGTCAACTTTGTTTGCTGAGTTATATACAATAAATATTCTGAACTATAACTTTTGTTTTGTTTTTGTTTTTTTGAGATGGAGTCTTGCCCTGTCGTCCAGGCTGGAGTGCAGTGGCGCGATCTCGGCTCACAGCAAGCTCCGCCTCCCGGGTCACACCATTCTCCTGCCTCAGTCTCCCGAGTAGCTGGGACTACAGGCGCCCGCCACCACGCCCAGCTAATTTTTTTGTATTTTTAGTAGAGACAGGGTTTCACCGTGTTAGCCAGGATGGTCTCGATCTCCTGACCTCATGATCCGCCCACCTCGGTCTCCCAAAGTGTATAACTTTTGTTTTAATCAATATGTGCTTTTAAAAGTTCCTCTTTACCTCCTAATAGTCTATTACATTTGTTCTTCTTTGTAACAGGCTTTTTAAAAATAGTCAATCTCATTTAATCCACTGTACATATAGTGAACTTCATTCAGAGAAAGTATATTTCATCTCCCCCATCTCTTTATCCTGCAGTTATATAAGTGACTTTCCATTTTGCTGTCCTTGTCTATGCCTGTAAATGGCAAGTGGAATATTCTGCTTTGACTTCTTGCCCTTCTCCTTATTTCTGGGACAGTCTTCTTTAACTGTATTTCTTGCTTTCTGTGTTCTTCTCTTTCAGAGTATGGTAATTTGCTCTGCTGTAATTACAATGTCTGTCTGGATACACCAACTTCTGTGAGCGAAGCCTTCACCCTTAACGCCATCTAGAATGACAATTATTAGCCAGGTTCCTCATTACTCAGACTGTAAAAAGATGACCTGCTGACTTCCACAGTGGTTTCACTAATTTACACTCCCACCAACAGGATAAAAGCGTTCCTATTTCTCCACATCCTCTCCACACCTGTTGTTTCCTGAATTTTTTTTTTTTTTTTTTTTTTTGAGAAGGAGCCTCACTCTGTCACCCAGGCTAGAGTACAGTGGCAGGATCTTGGCTCACTGCAACCTCCATCTCCCAGGTTCAAGTAATTCTCCTGCCTCAGACCCCCAAGTAGCTGGGACTACAGGTGCACGTCACTACACCCAGCTAATTTTTGTATTTTTAGTAGAGACAGGGTTTCATCATGTTAGCTATACTGGTCTCGATCTCCTGACCTCATGATCTGCCTGCCTCAGCCTCCCAAAATGCTGGGATTACAGGTGTGAGCCACTGCACTTGGCCATTTTCTGACTTTTTAATTATTGCCATCCTAACTGGCGTGAGATAGTATCTCACTGTGGTTTTGATTTGCATTTCTCTAATGACCAGTGGTGATCAGCTTTTTTCATATGTTTGTTGGCAGTGTGGCAATTCCTCAAGGATCTAGAACTAGAAATACCTACCATTTGACCCAGCAATCCCATTACTAGGTATATACCCAAAGGATTTTAAATCATCCTACTATAAAGACACAAGCACATGTATGTTTATTGCAGCACTGTTCACAATAGCAAAGACTTGGAACCAACCCAAATGCCCATCAGTGATAGACTGGATAAAGAAAATGTGACATATATACCATGGAATATTATGCAGCCATAAAAAAAGGATGAGTTCATGTCCTTTGCAGGGACATGGATGAAGCTGGAAATCATCATTCTCAGAAAACTAACACAGGAACAGAAAACCACATACCACAGAGTTGAACAATGAGAACACATGGACACAGGGAGGGGAACATCATACACCAGGGCCTGTTGGGGAGTGGAGGAGGTTAGGGAAGGGAGACCATTAGGAGAAATTCCTAATGTAGATGATGGGCTCATGGGTGCAGCAAACCACCATGACACATGTATGCCTATGTAACAAACCTGCACATTCTGCACATGTGTCTGAGAACTTAAAGTATAGTAAAAAAAAAAAAACGAAAAAGAAGAAGAAAAAAAAAGATTAGCTGCTGAGTACTGAAGAAATCCCGCCTCTAGAGAACATAGATTTTTAAACGCTCTCCTCTGAGAAAAAGTTAGCATCTCTCTTTTCCTAAAAGTAAAATACTGATCTGGACAGATGAATTTATGACATGTGCAGTTGAAAAGCGGCAACAGCATATGCAATCACTTTGTAGAAATCAATGCAATTTCATGGCAAGGTATTAGATGTGACCAATGGAATAATGGAGAAGATTTGAATCTGTGTAATTCTCATTAATTCTTTCTGGGGCCAAGTCCCAATGTATTTGGCCATTCTATTTTAGATAGTTTGATTTTCATCCCAATCTCTTCTGAATTTTGATATAGCTCACCCTTTAGTTTTATGATATTTATGACACTTCTTGAAGACACTAATTATGCATTCCTATATTTTGTTAGATAATATTTGTAGAATGTTCTACAGTTTTCAGGGTACTTTCCAAAATATTCTTTTGAGTCTCACATCTATGCCATGAGTGAAGCAGAATGAAAATTATTACTTTATTTTAAAGATAAGAAAAATGGAAGCCAAAAAGGCCTAACAGGCTGTCCAAGAGTTTCTCCCCATCCCAGTTAATGGCAGAACTGGGGCTTGAACCCAATTATTGTCCCTGGAGTTGAGAACTATTTCCACTTCAGAAAGCTGCCTCTCAAAATGAATCCTATTGAATCCACAGGATACATCTGATAGAAAATCTCCAGTGTCTAAAATATTCTAGAGTTCACTACAGAATAAGATATTAAAATCCTCTAATCACATTTTTAAAAAAATGTAGGCCACTCTTGTCCATTACATTTAGTTGGTGACTAAGTCCATTAGTGCTGCTATAACAGAATATCTGAGTCTGGGTAATCTACAAAGAACAGAGACTTACTCCTTCCAAGTTCTGGAGCCTGGGAAGTACAAGGTCATGGGGCCTACAACTGTCAAGGGACTCTTTCCTGCCTCATCCCATGACCAAAGGCAAAGGGCAAGAGAGCAAGAGGGGGCTGAACTTGCCTTTAGAACAAGCCACTCTCATGCTAACTAACCCACTCCTGTGATAATGACATTAATCCAATCACGAAGGCAGAGCCCTCATGACCTAATCTCCTCTTATTAGGCCCCATCCCCCAACACTGTTGCCTTGACGATTAAGTCTCCAACATATGAACTGTAGGGGACACATTCAAACCATAGCACTCAGGTAAATGCAGGTTGATTAAAAATAAATGTATGTGCACATATTGATTTAATAAATGTTATATCACATCCCAAGAAGCTGTCATTGTCTCAGAATAACCATCCTGATTTGAAGCTTCACACAGTGGCATTCCAGTATTTAGATAGAAGGACAGTTTCTTACAAGGCTGGGAAAGAGGCACAAGTTTGCTAGAATTTAGGAAAATCTCCCAGTCTTGAGTGAGATTGAAATCAAAGTCACTGAAACACTATGAGTTGCCTTACGTCTGAATTTCATTTACATATTTTGGAAAGTATGATTCAACTTACACTGTAGCAGCAGAAAGAGGTAGGTGGAGGATGGCCTGAAGGATGAAGATAGGAATGGTAAAGGAGAGATGAAGAATGACAAACATGTCACACGCAGAATAATTCATGTAGTGTTTGTTTGTTTGTTTGTTTTTTGAGACGGAGTCTCGCTCTTTCGCCCAGGCTGGAGCGCAGTGGTACAATCTCAGCTCACTGCAAGCTCCACCTCCCGGGTTCAGGCCATTCTCCTGCCTCAGCCTCCCAAGTAGCTGGGACTACAGGGGCCCGCCACCACACCCGCCTAATTTTTTGTATTTTTAGTAGAGACAGAGTTTCACCGTGTTAGCCAGGATGGTCTCCATCTCTTGACCTCATGATCCGCCTGCCTCGGCCTCCCAAAGTGCTGGGATTACAAGCATGAGCCACCACGCCCGGACCTAATTCATGCAGATTTTTTAAATTACCTATATCTGCAATGATATTTCCAAACTGCTTTCAACATTATGGACTGATTATACCCTAATCTTTTTCCAGTTAGCAAATGTAAATCAAATTCAACTCAGAAACAACTTTTTAAAATTCTTGCCTCATATTTTCTTTCCAAATCCATTCTTCACAGAATTGTTCAAACCTGACTTTCACTAATACTAGTCAGAGTTTTTGATTAATCAGAGGGAGATAGAGGCCTCTCATTAATTCAGCATCCTACAGAGATCCAAGGATAAAGCCCTAGTCCTTGAACCTTCTCATCTTCTACTCTTAGACAAAAGCCATAGGTTTTCATAACTAAAAGGAGCATGTATGATAATTTAACAACTTACAATTATTAAGTCCTTATTGCATGAAGCATGGAATTCTTACAACATAGCCACAAGATCGTTGCTATTATTTTCCCAATTATCAGATGAGGACAGAAGGGCTTGGGTTATTTGTCCAATGCTATGGTTTGAATGTGTTCCATAAAGGTGTGCATTGGAAACATAATCCCCAATGCAACAGTGGGGAGAGGTGGGAGCTCTGCCATCATGAATGGATTAATGTTATTATCTTGGGAGTGGGTTAGTTATCAAGGAATGGATCTGCTATAAAACCAAATTTAGACACCTTTTGTTCTCTCTCTCTTGTTTTCCACCTTTCATCATAGAATAAAACAGCAAGAAAGCCTTTGCCAGATGCCACCCACTTGATCTGGACTTCTCAGCCTCTAGAACTATAAGAAATAAGTCTCTGTTCTTTATAAATTACCCAGTCTCAGGTATTATGTTATAGAAGCACAGAAAAAACTAAGACACCAATGAAGACACAACTTACAACAATGTCTGACATGAAATAATCCCCCTGCATTAGTCAGTTCTCGTGCTGCCAATAAAGACATACCTGAGACTAGGTAATTTATAAAGAAAAAGAGGTTTAATGGACTCACAGTGCCACATAGCTGGGGAGGTCTCACAGTCATGATGGAAGGCTAAGGAGAAGAAAGGCATATCTTACGTGGTTGTAGGCATGAGAGCATGTGCAGGGGAACTCTCATTTATAAAACCACCAGATCTCGTGAGACTTACTATCATGACAACAGCACAGGAATTCTCATCTCCATGATTCAATTACCTCCCACTGGGTCCCTCCCACGACACATGGGCATTATGGGAGCTGCAATTCAAGATAAGATTTGAGTGGGGACACAGCCAAACCATTTCACCCCCAAAAAGGAATGAATTGCCTCTCCCTCTAGAGTGTCTGTGAGCCACACAGACATAGCTAGGAGAGAGACCTGGGTAATGGGTATGGTGAACTGGAGGCCCTGGATAGAGAATGAACTGAGATCCAGCACTGAGTTGAGGGCTGTGAGCCTGCCTGTCATGCGTTGTCATTATGCCACAAAGCACCATGGGGTGACAGACCAATGACATCCTCTGAAACAAATGTCTTGGGTTTCTGAAGTGTCTTGGTCCCCACACTCAGGAGGAGTCCCATAAGAGCCTGGACTGCTGAGGCTGAACAGGGCAAGACATGCTCATAAATCATCTGCTAATAGTAGCAACAAAATATAAAATATACTTAAAAGAAAAAAAAAGCCACTGTGTTAGGCTATTCTTGCATTGCTATAAAGGAATACCTGAGAATGGGTAATTTATTTTTTAAAGAAGAGGTGTCACTTGTTCTGCAGGCTGCATAAACAAGATGCTGTCATCTGCTCAGTTTTTGGAGAGGCCTCAGGGATCTTTTACTGGTGGCAGAAGGTGAAGGGGGAGCTGGTGCATTACATGGCAAGAGGAGGAGCAAGAGAAAATAAAGGGGAAGATGCCACACACTTTTTAAAAAGTGTCCAACTTTTATTTTAAGTTCAGGGGTACATGTGCAGTATGTGCAGGCTTGTTACATAGGTAAATGGCTACACACTTTCAAACAGCCAAACCTTGTGAGAACTCACTGTCACAAGGACGGCGCCAAGTCTGAGTGGTCAGCGCATGACTCTAACACCTCCCACCAGGCCCCACTTCCAACACTGAGGATTACATTTAACTTGAGATTTAGGGGGACAAATATGCAAACTGTATTGGCCACTTACCAAAATACACTCAAAGCATAGACTGCTGATCCAGACACTATCTAAATTATCATCTAGTTATCATAACCAAAGTCTTAAACTATAAATCTGAGTTGAGAAACAGAGGTAGAGCAATTTCTAGGAAAAGGTAAGAACCACTAACCAATTAATAGTAGCAAGAATGATAGCAAAAGCTAAGAATTATTGATGGTTTATTATATACCAGCAATTGTCCCAATAGCTGGGTTATTTTACTTACATGTATTATTTTATTTAATCATCCTAACAATACTAAAACATGGAACTACAATTACCCTCATTTTATTGATGAGGACATGGGCTCGGTGAGATTAAGTAGTTTGTCCACAATCAGATTGTGTGTAGGTGAACATTTAAGTCCAAGAGTGTCAGGCATTGAAACCTGATATTAATAATCTCTCAGGTCCTAAATACCTTCACAATTTCAAAACTGGGGGAAAATCCCTGTGGTTTAAAAGATGTAGCCCCTTCCTTGAGAAATGAGGCTAAAACTTTGGGTTGACATAGTTTGTGAATGTCTGTTGATCTCTGCGAGGGTAAGATGGTTGGCTTTTATGAGTACTTCCTACATCATTCAACCAAATTTAACTGTTTTTCTGTATTTCATAACTCAAAAGAACAGTGCCGAACGCACATTTAGAAAAGAGTGGATTTAGAAAGAGTAGATTTCAATTTATAGATTATTAAGAAAAAAAACTACTTCTCAAGTATTAGTAAACGTCAAGAGGCTCCTTTTCCCACGTTTCCATTATATCCTAGATATGAACTGACTGTACCAAAACCATGGCATAGTGTGATTTTTGTTTACATGTCTGCCTCCCCTGCTCTCTTCCCCACCTCCCTCTCCAACACCCACACAGTGGACAGAAACCCCTTTAAGGGCAGATCATTAATCTTTTCCTATTTTATACTCTATTTAACTACCACTTTATAAAAATATGTTAAATGGTTATATGAACCAAAACACATAGAAATAAGAAGTGGGAGTGGGGGAGGTGCCTGACAATTTCTGGCTTGCAAAAAACCTCTAAGAAACATTTGTCAGAAGCATTGCTTCAGGTAAAAGACATTCAAGCTTGATTTTGCAGCTAAGAGGACTTCCAGCATAATGAAATAAAAACACTGACCTAATTTGAACAGCAACGATGATAAATTCACCAAATGTCAATTTAAAGCTGTTACATTATAAAGGGAAGGGAGAGGAATACTCCTATTCAAGTATCATAATATTAATGAAAAGTCTGGAGAAGATATGAATACTAAGAGGAAGCAAATCTATAAGAAGTTAAATTTATCTAGATGGGTTACAATTGGATAATAAAATGAAGCATGCATTTGAGACAGCTTCCTTGTGAGATGATAAAGCATGGAGCTCATTCAGGCAGTAGCTAATGGGTGAACAGTTAAAACAGTCCTCCTCTGTGATTTATTACTCAGATGGTCCCTGCATAAACTTTTCAAAATCATGTTGTAGCCAGGACTGAGGAGCAGTGAGTACTGTGAATTTGCACTGCTGAACAATATGTTTTTGGCTGCAGATCAAGTCAAAAGAAAAGATACAAAGTTTCTTGGAATTTACAAGCTATGAAAAAATAGTTGCCAATTTTATTTCTTACATGAAAAGAAATGAATGAAAGGCTTTTTGCAGACAAATTTTGAGTTTGCCTCCTTGGGACACATGATGGATTCATAGTACAATTACTCCCTTTGTCCAAGAGAAAGAAGAGGCTGCCGTAGGTTTGGAAAATTTGCATGTCCATTTTGTCAAAAAGAAGACAGATAAAAATGGGATGCTTAATATTCAAAGCAAATGAAAAGCATAGGAGGGTTGGGTGCCAAGCAAACATATGCTGACTTTCACAGTGCCAATCTATTTATATTTCCCTACACCCCATGCAGGTTTGCCCTTGTACATCCACTCAGCCTAGTCCACTGAAATTCAAGTTAGAACTGGAGGACTGGGAATGGTTGTTTACTCACAGTAGAAATAGAAGAAACAAGAGACCACTGTCAAAATCTACAGAACTCAGGGAAAGAATTCAATATCATCAACAGTTTTTCAGTAATATACAGTACCACCCCTCCACCCTCACCCACTTACCCACATGCCTCTCATCTCTCCCCTCTATTATATCTCTCTATATAAGGTGGTAGAGTAGAAAAAACACTGTTTCTGTAGTTCAAATCCCTGGCTCAAATCTAACTTAACTATTAGGAGAGTCAAATAGTCAATCGGATTAGGAAAGTCAATCGTAAAGTTGGAAACTCAATTCTTCATTTGTAAATATTGATGCGATGCTTGTTTTATTTTATTTTTTTGATTAGGTAAAACACAGGTGATTTTAAACTATTCAATACAATACACTCATATGTAGGGAAAAGTAAGTCTACTCCTCTATCTTTGCTTTCCAGCTCTCTAGTCCCTTTGTATCTTTTTGCAGAGGCTATGGCTGGTATCTATATCTTATATATCCTTTCAGAGATAGTCTGTGTATGATAATAACAACAATAGTTAATATGGAGTCCTAGTAAGATAAGTAAGAACGAAGAAGGGGTCCCAGATTGAGGAGAACAATTATTCCAAGAGAGGAGATGGCTTATCACACACAACCAGCTGACAGAACTTCATGTTCCCAAATACCTCGTTTCCGGACATAGTCCTAGGAGCAGGACCTTATCTGCACAACTTATCTGGACAACTGGCTGCAGCCAGTTGCACCCGCTGCAGCTAATATTTTACAAGGGATTGATTGCTATGTACCAGGAATGTGATACATGCTTCACCTGTATTCACTCATTTAATTCTCAGAATAACTCAGTGAAAAGGATCCTATCGTTCTATTTTGCAGAGGAGAAAACTGAGGCACAGAGAAAGCAGTTTAAAATGTGGTGAAGCCAAAATTATAATTCACTAAAATTGTTCAAATCCTGTTGAATAAATATCAGAATACCAGGGGCTACTTCAGAGTACAAGGAGTGTTCATATTCATTCAGAGGATAATGCGACGGGCTTCTAGAGGATGAAATATGGGCACATAAGTTGTATCATACATGGAAGTGAAATGTGAATCTGAAATCATCATGGAGAAACCATTTGCTAGTTGCTGGCTTTCTACCTGATGCCTTTCTAATTTTCCTAGTGTTTCATGGAATGATGCCTCATGATTTGATTGTGATAAATGTTAAAGAACACTCTGGAAGGTTATGTTTTGTGATTATTTGTTTACCTGGATGTTGTGGGATTACCTTACAAAAACTACAGGACAAAAACTTTTGGGCACTTAAGTAAGGAAGTTTCTTTTGACTGAGAATTATGCATTATACATAGACTCCTGGGTACAAAGAAGAAAAAAATACAATTTCCCATTTTTCAGGGTTGCTGAGAGAGTAGTCGGTGTTCATCTTCCTCAGAGAAAAAGAAGCATAAATGACAATGTCTGGAAGGCAGCTAAAGTCAATACTCCACAGACGAAGGGCAAGGGCTTGGAAGTGCCAGGTATTCTGATGATAATGGAGAATTCAAGAACTTTCAGGATCATATAGTTCAACGTTTCACACAGTCTTTCAAGGAACACCAGCCTTTAGAGATATTATGTCCCACAGGCATTTTATGTTCAAATAAATTTGAGAAACACTGTATACCTCTCCTCTTGAAAATACACGGAACACCATATCATATTAAGAATTCTGAGGGAATTCTATTATTTTTCAAAGAAAAATTCAACACAATAAAATGAATAAACTAATCAACGTGTTTACCCAGAACTCTTACAAACTGATCTCATTAAGAAACATTTGTTTCTTGAGACACCTGTTAACACCTAACAGAACCTTGGAGCACACTGTTGACGTATTAATGTAGACAAGAGTGCAGTAGCAGCACCATCCAGGCACATGTGTACCCTTTACCAGCCTGTCTCTACGTCCAAGGTGGGCCCAGTAATGGATTCTCAACTACATTATCCCCTTCTCCCCATGCTCTCAGTCTCAAGGAGAAAATGGCAGTCTGATATACTTGGTATGACCTGCACAGTCACAGATTATGTTAGAAGTATATCTAGGTCTCCTGATCCCTGCCCAGTGCACTGGTGTTTCCCTTCAGGATGCTTCACAGGTGAGCTCATCCTTTTTTTTTGTTGGAAAAACACTGTTGAACAAATACTGCAGCTTAGAAGGTGTCACTTCAGAGCACATCCAGAAATCCTAGTTTGTTTTTCTTTTTAGCTCTATGGGATTCCCACCTATACACTGGCCTTATACCTAAGAGAATGTATATTGTGTTACTACTGGTTCAGAAGGAATAATAATAGGGTATGCAAAAAAAAATGAAAGACTAGTATTTTTTAAAAAAGGCTTTTATTGGCAGAAATTGGAAAGCATGTTTTATGGAAAGGAGAACTAGAGTAGGGGAAAGTGGCCAAAACAGCCAATTAAACTGCCCCCGTTTGCCTCATCATGCCAGTCTCTCACTTCCGTGAGTCCTGAATCTCTCCCATTTGACAAAAGAAAATGGTGATGGTGAGAGCTGACATCAGTGGCATTTACAACGACAGAATCTCCCACCATAAAGCTACAGTCCTGCCATCACAGCTCTGAAAATGCTGTCAGAGGCATTCTGGCACCACGGGAGAGGCCTTTTAGACACAAGCAAGAGTGTCCACTTGCAGAAAGTGGGCAGATCCTGAGCCATGCACCTGCCATGTTATTGTGGAAGCAGCTGTCATATGAACATGGGCAGAATCCCAGGAAAACAGGCCTCACAGAAGCATTCAACCTCAACACTCACCTGGCACCAACACTTTACGGAATGTACTTTGAGACTAATGCTCACACTTCTGCACATCCTAGCAGGAGACTCATCCCACCATTTGTCTTCACTAAACAGAAAACACCATCACACACAATGACCATCTTATGTTTAAAGATTTATCAAAATCATTATAGGGACTATACAGTATACTCAGCTCAGAGAAAACTTTAAGAAAAGAAATTACTCTCCAGTAAGTTAAAATTTTTTTCCTGGGGGAAAAAAAAAAAAAAAAAAAAAAAAAAAAAAAAAACTTCTAGCTTTTAGGAACATTTTGAAAGAAGGAGGTACATGTTTAAAGAAAGACTGTAGTTGAATACCAGTGGCTGAACATTGAGAAAGTGGAGATAGGCTACCTATCACCCACAGTGAGCCAAGCAGAAAGATAACACAATGTAGGAAGTACTTCTTTGGTCTCTACAATCAATCCAAAACAAAAGACCACATGGATCAACTTCAAAGCCTAAATAGTGACTTAAGCTTAGCTCTTCAGGTTTTGTTTTTTTTTAAATCTGTTCATTTATTCTCTCATTCAGCAAATATTTCAGGATCTCAATGGGCTCACAATGAGTTAAGTTCCATAATCAAGATAAAAACCAAAATTTGAATCATTATCCATTCATTCAAAAAATAAATGAATAAAAATGGTTAAATGCTATTAAGCTCAATGCTAGAATTACCGTTTCGAGGTACTTGGAATAAAGATGAATCAGACATGATCTCTGCTTTGCTAAATTTCACAGTCTAAAGGGGAAAGTGACATGTAAACTAACTTAACATACCATGGTATACACCATAACAGAGCTCCATATAAAGCCCTCTAGACTACTCCTCTGTACTTCCAACTCTTCTATCTGCACTATTTATTTTCACAATTCACATTTCCTTCTCCCAGTGATGATGCTCTTACATCTAAACAAGAAAGTCAATGACAAATCCACCAGTCTCTTCTCTGACACTCAGTTTTAATCAGGCACCCAGTAGGAGGGATCACATGGTGGTCATCCCTGATGACTGGTTTTGGATGCAGTCAGGGCTCAGAGTTTCTCTCTGGGCACCTTAGCCAACATCAGTGTGAATGTGAGGAAGCAGCAAATTGTATGCGTTCTGTGTGCCAGAGTCATCAACATTTTCTCAGGAGAACACTTGCCCAGCCACTTCTTCTCTGGGATGAGCCAAGAAAAAAGATCTCTGCATGTCAAATGAAAGAAACTGGTAATGAAGGCACTGAGGATGAACACATTAGCAAAAGAACAGTGGGCACATCATGGGGCATCTGGTTTACTCTCTGAATGAGAAAACCAGAATTGCATATTAGAAGTGGTTATTAGCCCGAGGCCATGACAAGTGTTTAACCTTTTCTGGTCTGCAAGCCAACTTCTATCAAGCACCCAGTCAAGGACAACTTATAAGAGTATAACTGATATGTCATTGTACCAATGCCACATTTCAACCTGTATAACTGATATCCCAGCTGTTCTTTACAATGCCCCACTTCTTTGCTATGAATTTTTGCTTCATATAAACTATTCTCTTGTTCATTCATTAATTTACCAGATACTTGCTGAACACTAATACAAACCTACAGAAGGATAACTGCACTACTGAGACATATTTCTTTTTTTTGAGACGGAGTCTAGCTCTGTCACCCAGGCTGGAGTGTGGTGGCGCGATCTTGGCTCACTGCAACCTCTGCCCCTGGGTTCAAGTGATTCTCCTGCCTCAGCCTCCTGAGTAGCTGGGATTACAGGCACACGCCACCATGTCCAGCTAATTTTTTTTGTATTTTTAGTAGTGATGCGTTTCGCCATGTTGGTCAGCTGGTCTTGAACTCCTAACCTCAGGTGATCTGCCTGCCTCGGCCTCCCAAAGTGCCAAGATTACAGGCATGAGCCACTACACACAGCCGACATATTTCTTTTAATACAGGATCCTAAACGGCAGATAACTCAAAAACAACACTACTCCACAACTCCTACCACATCAGTACCTCAAACTGGAAATAAAAAATTGTCATGCAATGAATATTGACATTCCAAAAGTTTCAGAGGCTCCAATCATTACCAGGGGTTGTACTTTCTCAAATTTCTTCTTCATGCAATTGCTTCTATAATGAAAAGTTGAGCTCAATATCTTCTGTGAAAAATTTGTTGATAAGAAACTCCACCACCAGAATACTAAACTCAGGATCTCAAGATATTACATGAAGCTTAACTTTTTCACACGTTCCTATCTCTTAAGTAAACATCATATTTCTGGAAGCCAGGAATCCTGTGTTAAACTTTCATGCTATTGCTGAGAATGTTTGTCATTGTGTTGGGCACAGAGTAAGTGCCTAATAAACACTTATCAGTCAGTCAATGGAATATTCAAGTATCTTCTACTTAGCAGCTTTGTATCATAAAAGAAAATGTGATAGCTCAGTATTAAAGATTTAAAATAACTAGAACTAAAAGGTAGAGTCTGAGTACTTGTAATCCACAAAAGCAATATGTTAGATTAATAGGATGGCATTAACATCTTTGCTACTTGGGTGTAAATCTGACTGGCAATAGTGCACTTAGGAGGAAACACTTCAGAAACATCTATCCATATGCATCACAATCATATACACAGCAAATAGGAAACACACCACACCTTGGAGAGTTCCCAGCCTTTAAAGAGACATTTTATCTAATACATGGGTCATGTTAACTGAAATTTCAATTCTAAAAATTTTAGCTTGATAGTTTCGAAAACAAAATTAAAAAGGATCTCATCTTTATACAATGCCTACCTTTGCAATCTCATCAGTGACATCATCTATGCCAGGAACAAGTCTCCCTTCAAAGGGAACTGTTTGAATTCATGTAATGAGCTGCTAGCTTGTTTCCCATTTCTTTCTCTTCTGTGCTTCTTAGAAAATCAGAGATGCAGTCAGTTTTTCAGCTAATTAATTGGAGGATGAGGATTTGAAGGAAGAAATAGATTCCACATTTCTGTGTGAATGAATCCAATTGTACCAACAAAATATTCATTTGTTTGATATTCACATGATATATACATGGGGGAGGTAATGGGTCAAGGAAGTAACAATTTATAGAGGAATTGTGTATATATATATATACACACACGTATATATACTCATATATATCATGTATATATACACATATATACCAGGTATATATACATATACACACATGTATATGATGATGACTAAAACAATATTTGTCGGAGAGATATATCTCTCTCTCACAAATACTACATTACTTTCTAAAGATTTCTTCTTTCAACCATGCTCATACATTATTTTTTAAAGATTTCTTCTTTCAACTATGCTCCAACATTTTGAAATAGAATGCCTTGATTAGGAATTAGAAACATTTCTAAGAATAATCTCTTCTCATCAGGTCAAATTTCATCTCTTAACCAAGATGTATGGATTTTTAAAATTCCTTTTAGTTTTTACATATTGATGAGAAATAATGGCATACAAACCATTTATTAAACTGAATATTATGCCTAGGGAAGGTTGGGAAGTAGATTGCTGAGGGATTTAAATTTAGTGGTTAAAATGGGGCTGTGTGAAAACTAATCTCATCTTAATATTTAAGCAGTATTTTTCTCCAGGGCAAGCCATTCATCGGAAGAACAACACAGCCGCCCTAAAGAGAAAGATGAGCTGCGAGGCACTGATGGCATGCCCACTGATGTGTAGCAAGTGCATGTCCCGCTGCGGAAAGAGACACGTGTTCCTCCAGAAGGCACTCTGCTTTTTAACTCTTAGGTCTCATACAACAAACCAAAGACACTCCTGAGACTTCAGGAGGAGTGCCCCAGACAGTGCCTGAGCATGTACAATCCGTTCCTTATTTTCTCTATGTCATTTCCCTGCAGAGTGAAAACAATGCATTCATTTAAAGGCCATTTATTCCAAATTTTGTTCTATGAAAAAAAGGTGTATGTGTGTGGGGGGGTGGGGGTTGGAGGCGGGGGTGTAGTTCTGTGTTTAAGGAAAAAAGAAAAAAGAAAAAACACACAAAAACTCAAAAGTACAGGTAAGTCCAAGAACATTAAATGAGTATATAACTGGAAGAATCAGGTTTTAACCCCTCTTCTCCTGCCTCGCTGAGTGACTAGGCAAGTAATTTAAATCTCTGGACCTCCATAAAGGTAAAATAAGCACACATCCATTTTTGAATTGGGAGCACTATGTGGATGTCTGATAACACTGTTTTTTGTATATAACCCAATGCCTGGCATATCGTAGGCGCTTAATAAAGACCTGATACATGTACCCTGTGGATGTTTTGGATGCTGCTGTTCATGGAAAAATCAGCCTCTGTAAAATGTTTTAAAGAGGTTTATTCTGAGCCAGTATGAATGGTGCAGCCCAAGAAAACACAAACCCAAGAAGCCTTCATAAGTGGGACCAAAGTAATCAGGTTACAGTTTGGTTTTATGCATTTCAGGGAGATAGAAATTGTAGGTAAAATTATAAATCAGTACATGAAAAGTATACATTGGTTTGGCCTGTAAAGGTGGGACATCTTGAAGCACGGGCTTACAAGTCATGGGTGAGTTTTAGAGATTCTTTAGTTGGCAATTGATTTAAAGAGTTAAGCTTTGTCTAAAGACTTGAAGTCAACACAAAGGGATGCTTAAGTCAACATAAGGGGTCTGCTATCTGTCATGTGAGGGTATACCAGAGTCAGTTTGGAAAGTAAGCCACATTATGCAGGATTAATCTAAAAACAAAAGATTTTATGGTTTGCAGAGCATGCCTTAACCCTTGCTTTGCATGGCCTTAGGTCTTATTTGGAAGGTGGTACCTTAATGTCACAATGAGTCCCTTTCATTAATCTTATGATCTCTATTTTAATGTTAATGCTGGCCAGTTGTGCCTAAACTCTAACGGAGAGGGCATATAATGAGGTATTTCTGACCTCCCTTCCCTCACTGGCCAGGAACTCAGTTTTCAGGCTTTTCTGGGGTCCCTTTGGCCAACAGGGAGTTCTCTGTTAAGTTAATTAGGGGAGGTGAGGATTTAATTTTTAGTTGATAATGCTAAGATTTTTATAAAATGTTTTGAGTGCCATAAATATGGTACTATAAGACTATTTCCAGTATAACACAAACAAAAAAATTCACTTTACTTTCATGACATAGCATTGCTTTAGAATGAAATCAAACTTATTTGACACCTTATTTAGTAAGTTGGTCCACACATCTGTACGTTACTGAGTTAGTCTGCTACAAATAGATAGAACAGATCAAATGATGAGTACCTCATGAGGCAAATTTTCCTGTTATCAGAGTTCTGAAACATGATGCTTTTCTTCCGTAGACTCTAAGCACCCCCTGCCCCCAGCAGGCTCAGAGAGATGAATGGGTTAGAATTAATATGAAAAAACCATAGATAGTAAGCTCATGGGACCAGTTCATTTATGTATTTATTATTTTTATTTTGCTAAAACCACTACCACCAAAAATAAATGTTACAGAATAAATACTGCTTTTCAAGTGTATCCTGGCAAGAGCAATATAAAAATAATTTAAGACCAACCATGTAATTATGTGCATTTATTCCAACCTTGCATTACTAGAGATAACAAGACGAATAGTAAAATGTGAACTTTAACAATCCTGTAATTATAGCCACTGAACCGTATATTATTGAAAGAAATTGTGCAAAATCCAGATGCAAAAGAATCAACTTGGTATGTAAATAGAAATGAAACAGTAAAATAATCAAGTAATGAAGAAGTAATGTAGAAAGCTAAATCGCTTTCCGGAATCTTTTATTGCCATGTTTTCATTTCTTTAACAAATACTGAGTTTATTTTTATCATTTTGCCACACTTCTTACGATTACATATTGTTCAGCAGCTATAACCAACCAGCCCAGTCAAATATTCTGAGATTGCTTTTTATTCAGTTTTCTTTTTTTTCCCCCCAGAACATAATTGGAATTGATAGAGTGTTTTCCATGGGCATTTTGTGTAATGCGGGCAATAATATACACTTCACTGGTATTTCTTGAATGGTAAGAATTTTTGCATTTGTTTAGTAGGTGCAAGTCACAGCAATAACAACTATATTTAAAAGAGTGTAGGTATTTCTGTATATGACAATGAACATGCCATATCAGAATTCAGCCTAAACACCTCATTCATCAGTAGATGGTTTTGGATTTGTTGACAGTAATTTTGCTTGTTGATAAGAAGCATCAGATTCACAGAATTAGGAAATGAAGACAGTTTATTTATTTCAAATGAAGGAAACTCAAGGTCTCTTTTTATATTTGTCAGGGATGATATCTTAATGGGTATCCCCCAAATTTTTTTTTTCTAGAATTAAGCCATAGTTAATGCTCAATGGTATCTACTAATGAAGGGGCTGTGATATGCATGATAAAAATAAAAATATATAGTTAAAAAGCAGTATACACTTTGTTTGAAATGAGTATGTCAAGTTTCTTTGGGGGTAGGGGAAGTGGAAGAGGAAAACGGGAATTTCAAAAATTTATCTTCCCAATAATGTTTTATTTAAGCTAATATTAAAATCATTCACATATCCAATTCACGCATTCGCACATTCACACATGCACCTTGACTAACAAAAGCATCAAAGCCAGCACAGAACTTAAAATATCACATTGCATGATCAAGAAAATGGACAATCAAGAGAGGGATATCTCTGCTCTTTTTATAAAGAGCCAGTGGTAGACAATTGTCTAAAGCACAGTCAGACATTATCTCCATGTGGTTTTAATTTGCCTTTAGTTTTCCTATGAGGGATTATTATATGATGTAATAAATTAAGAAGATGCATGCACCTCCTTGGGGAAAAGTTCTTGCAAGATAGAATCTAACCTTGGAAATTATTTTTATTTTATCAGGGAAGAAACAAAGTATCATGACGAAATGTATTGTACAGAAGACTAAGCTACCAAGGCGAAAGTTACAAGAACAGAGGCCCCGTGTGCCGAAATTTATCTTTCTAATCAATCTTTGAGAATGCTTTAGAAGACTTTCTGAATCTTGCTTTCAAAATAAAAATTCTCAGTTTAATATGGTGTGTTTTAATCTTAAGGAATCCATTTTCTTCACCTTTACAATTATGATGAGTTGATTCTCTCTCACACTCTCTCTCTGTCTTAAGTATGCGCACGCAGACAAGCAGGTTTGATTAAATGTACATGTGTGGATATAAATGCTTTGTATACACTGCTAAAATGGCCATCTATATCAGCATATAAATTGTTCAACAAATGAAGTAAAGTGAGAAAAGATATTTGGCAGACTGATTTTAAATGTTCTGTCATTTTGGTTGACTTTTACTTATTTATTGTTCTGTATTATTTTAAAGAGTTTCCTTTGTGGAACATACCAGTTAAAGTTCCATGAATTTAGTGTCTTGTCTATCTCTAGAGGAATTAACATATATCTACAATAAAAACAGCATCGTGGGTATTTTGTGTTTTAATTATCCTCCAAATAAATGAGCACTATCATTACTATGAAGGTGCATAAGAATTTTCCCCACAAACGTATACTTTCACTGCCATCCAATGATCCATACTGATCACTGATAGATCTTATGCCATTCATAGAGAATTCACCATGCCTGTGAAGTGAGGACCCTGTTTTACTACTTTGATCTATTAAATATCAAACCTGATAAAAGCAAGTGAGTGGGTTTCCTTCCACACTAGACACAGCTAAAATCCGGGAAGGATTCAGATGCCATTTTTTAAACAGTTTTTCAAAAAAAAAAGACATTTATTTTATTTGGATTAAACTTATCAGATATAAAACTAGTTTGATGGTCATTTAAATAAGCGATAACCAAGCATGTTAGGAGGACCAGTCCTGGAATATATATATATATATATATATAATATGCAAGTATCTATCCCTAGATACCCACCTAAAATAGCCTACTGTCTGCCAGATGGCAGAAGGCTGAATCATATGGTCTGTCACCCTAACTCTCTGTGAGCTTTTATTCTGTATTTTAAAAGGTATTGTGTATTTTGATAATTTATTCCTTATAAACACATGACTAAAGGGTAGAAAAAAATGTGGACATCTCGAGCTCCAGGAGAAGATGGATTATGTAGCCACCAGCTGAGTGTCTTCAGAGCTGACAGCAAAATCCACCTGATCTGCCATATTCTTTTTCTACTGCCTGATACCTGGAACAGTTAGAACAACATTTATTGAGCATTGCCATTTTTCTCACACAATATGAGAGAAATGGCACTAAGTATCATTAGCAGATACAATTTCTGCTTCCCTGTACAACTCTGAGGATGATATTTAGGTTTTCAGAGTCTTGGGTTTTGGGTCTATAAAATAGAGTAAACATTGTTGCAAAATTGTTAAAGGTTTAAGATAATGCTTGTAAAGTATCTGGCATAAGGCTTAGCACATATTAGACTCTTAATACAAGTTAACTGTTCTTATCAGTAATTTATACCTAATTGTGAATGAATTTAAGTCACCTTGTGGGAAATATTTTTTATTGAAAAGAGGATGAAAGTTTATTAGAAAAAGATTCACTTGTGTTTCTAATGAAAGTCAGAGGTAGTCCCAAGCTCACAGTCAGTTGAGGTAGTAAAAGTAAACATTTTGGAGTCAAAAGTCCCACCATAGCTTCTGGTCGAGTTATTTAACATAAGCTTGGCCAGGCACGGTGGCTCACACCTGTAATCCCAGCACTTCAGGAGGTTGAGGCGCGCAGATCCCCTGAGGTCGGGAGTTTGAGACCAGCCTGACCAACATGGAGAAACCCTGTCTCTACTAAAAATACAAAATTAGCCGGGTGTGGTAGTGCATGCCTGTAATTCCAGCTACTTGGGAGGTTCAGGCAGGAGAATCGCTTAAACCTGGGAGGCGGAGGTTGCAGTGAGCCAAGATGGTGCCACTGCACTCCAACCTGGGCAACAAGAGCAAACCTCCATCTCAAAACAAAAAACAAAAAACAAAAAACAAAAAAAAGCCCATAAACTTTAGCTGGTTCTTCTATAAAACAGAGATTATAATAGTTATCTCATTCTTTTGAGAATTAAATGCAATAATGTGTAGAAAGTGCTTACACAGTGTCTGGCTTACAGTAACTCAGTAAATTGGGGCTGATCTTTGTTACTAAATGATGGGGATAGAAATGAAGACAAGTTCAAGAGAGAACAGCAAAGGCCGACTTTCCTTACTTCATGTTTGTCTTTTCTGTCTGATTAATACCAAGATAAGTAAATTAGCCAAACAATATGTGAAGGTCAATGCGCCCAAGAAACTTTCTGGATGTATACCAATACACAAACTCCATATACAGAAAGTATACTGAAATCTCAACAGAATGGGGGCAGCATAGTGACTCATGAGCTGACTGTGAGTCAGCAATGCAGTATCATTATTTCTCAACTGACAGTCCCTGGCGTACATTATCAGCCCTGCTCTATGTCTTCAAGATTAGTCATGTTCCTACTGAAGTGCTTTTGTCTGGCTCAAGCGTCTACATTTTTCAAAAGGCAGGAGAAATTACACTAGTGCAGAGACTATCGAGTAAACTGATTAAAGTGAGAAGGACCAGAAATAATTGAAAAAGAGAAAATTGAGGGGTAACATCTGTCTGTGATTTTACCATGAGACAGGGAAACTGAACATAAAAAAGAATAAATGGGCCCACACCGCTACAGGATTTAAGTGGGATATTAGGAAAAACTTGTACAATCAAAATTTCTCAGTGTCTCAGTCTCATTCAGCCCATCAGGTCGTCAAACCTTTGCCTTTCTGTGAATGTGTTTCAATCGACTTTTCTAAGTACCTAATTCCATGGATCACTCACCATAAAAGATTTGTTATACACCATGGACATTTTATGAACTTGGCCAAGTTCTTCATAACATTGAAGTCACTATCAATCGCCTTTCCTATAAAACTACACAATGAATGTCTGTCATCCTCCTTGACATAGAAGCCAAAATAGAATGGACTGAAGAATTCATCAAATACTCTATTTCTAAAGCCTCCACTTGCTTTACCTACAAGCCCACCTCTTCCTGATTGGCCTGTCCTTCCCTCCAGGCTTGTATCCACCTTTGATTATACCCTCTACCTAGTTTTGGAACTTCCTACATCATCACACTAGTTCATCATCACTATAACTTTTATTGAAATACCATTTTCAAAACAACTTTTCTTTCCTCTGCTTGCACGTATTTTTTGCTTATTTACCACATGATTGATTTTCCAACTCCATTGTTGTATTTTCCAGTGCTGAAAGGTATTTTTCATACCTCATAGTTTGAATGTGACTGAATAGAATAAGTTTCCTGCCAGAGAATTTGGCTGAATTCAGTGGCCTTTTGATGTAATTATTTTCTTTCATTCTTGGAAATGGAATCCACAAAAAATTAATCTAAGCAAACTCACTAATGGGGATTAAATGGAACAAATGGTTGAAATATTCACAGAGTACCAATTTTGTTTTAAATAAGCTTTTCTGTTTCCAGACCAAACTCTGATGGTGACTGATGTCTACAAGGGAAGTTATAAGGTTTTTGCTACTTTTATTTTCCTTGTACATATTCTGGCAGACATGCAAATGTACAGGGAATGGTCAAGAACACAGCTCAAAAGGTGGCAGAGGTAGAGTACACAAATTAACTCATTACCCTTTGATGAGTAAGGAATTCAAAGATGCTATGCAGAGTACTGACTGAGGATGAGCCAAGAAACACTGAACTCAGAACAGCATGCTTTGAACAATTATGGCACTTAAACAATGAGATAAAGTCATTTAAAGTAAAAATTAGGAAGGCAAGTTTTCTTTCTGTGCTTATTAAAATATAATTCATGTACATTTCTAGCCTCAACACTTAGCATCACCCATGGCAAAGAGTAGGCACTTAATAAGTGGTTGTAGAATCAATATTAGTTCATTTCAGAGACTAAGAAGGAAGGGATCCATAAAATAGTCTGCCCCAATCCTCTTGTTTTTACGACCAACTTTTCATATATTGTCATTCCATAGCCACATGAAATTTGGCCAAGTTTAGTATGCAGTCACTTCAATTCCTAAACTGGGGAATTTTAAAACTAGGATATGTCCCCTTGTTCTGGCCCCCAGAGAAATCCTGCTCCTAATATGTCCTTTTATTGACAAAGTCAGTATCATGTAAAGCCCTATAGAGGTAATAATCCTACAGGTGATGAAATGATCACTTGTAATCACTGTAATCAATGTAAAGATGAAAACGTTCAGGAACCCTGATCCTTTTTTTTTTTTTTAATTTATTTTTTGGTTATAGTATATCCAACAGATATTTCAGAAGCTCAAAGAGTCAACTCAAATATTTACTCCAGAACATGGATTTGCAAACAGAAGAAGAAGAAGAAACATGGGATTATCCTTCTTGGATTCCTTTCCCACAGTGCAGTTTAAACCATCAAATCTAACATCACTACAAGCTTTCTTCTCAAATCCCAGGCCTGCCACTCCCTAGCTCAATGATCTTGGTGTGGTTATAAAGTTTAACTGCTTCCCAGTTCCCTCATCTACACAATGAGAAGTGTGTAGGCTAGGCTACATGCTAGGCTATTCATTAAAAATAGAATAAAATTAAAATAATGCAAATAAAGATCTTTGGCACTGTGCCTGACATGAATTAACATTAATTTTTATTCTTTCCTCCTTTTTCCTCATTTTCCTTTCCTTGACGTGATATTACAGAACAGGATGCTAAAGCCGGAATTGGAAAATCTGAATACTTGATCTGAGTCCTAGGCAAGCTTTCTGTCATCTCTATCTTCCTATCTTTCTATCATCCCTTCCACATGTAAACAAACAAACAAAACTTTAAACAATTAAGACTTAATAAAATGTGACAGCCAAATATGTGCTATATAAGCTTCAGTCTGCCATGCATCCAAAACCTGCACTATCCACATGGTTGTCATTCCATAACCACATGAAATTTGGCCAGTAAGACTAAGGGGGCCGGGTGTGGTGGCTCACGCCTGTAATCCCAGCACTTTGGGAGGCCAAGGCGGGTGGATCACGAGGTCAGGAGATCGAGACCATCCTGGCTAACACAGTGAAACCCCATCTCTACTAAAAATACAAAAAATTAGCCAGGTGTGGTGCAGGTGCCTGTAGTCCCAGCTACTTAGGAGACTGAGGCAGGAGAACAGCATGAACCTGGGAGTCAGAGCTTGCAGTGAGCCAAGATCACGCCACTGCACTCCAGCCTGGGCGACAGAGTGAGACTCCATCTCAAAAAAAAAAAAAAAAAAAAAAAAAAAGGACTAAGGGACTGTGTGTGTGTGTGTGTGTGTGTGTGTGTTTTTTTTTTTGTCCATCATCTTGAGTGTTTATCATTTTTATGTTGGTATCATTTCTTTTTATTTATTTATTTATTTATTTATTTATTTTATTATACTTTAAGTTCTAGGGTACATGTGCATAACGTGCAGGTTTGTTACATATGTATACTTGTGCCATGTTGGTGTGCTGCACCCATCAACTCAGCACCCATCAACTCGTCATTTACATCAGGTATAACTCCCAAAGCAATCCCTTCCCCCTCCCCCCTCCCCATGATAGGCCCCAGTGTGTGATGTTCCCCTTCCCGAGTCCAAGTGATCTCATTGTTCAGTTCCCACCTATGAGTGAGAACATGCGGTGCTTGGTTTTCTGTTCTTGTGATAGTTTGCTAAGAATGATGGTTTCCAGCTGCATCCATGTCCCTACAAAGGACACAAACTCATCCTTTTTTATGGCTGCATAGTATTCCATGGTGTATATGTGCCACATTTTCTTATTTAATTTTAATGAATTGAAATATATTTTAAAAATGGATTAT
The DNA here is from genome assembly GCF_007565055.1 of Rhinopithecus roxellana. NCBI lineage: Eukaryota > Metazoa > Chordata > Mammalia > Primates > Cercopithecidae > Rhinopithecus > Rhinopithecus roxellana. The sequence continues at coordinate 137,554,988 of NC_044553.1, read as the reverse complement.
TGATTCAGTTATTGAGAAGCTGTTTCTTTCTGTGTTTTTAATATTGCTACTAGAAAAGGTAAAATTACCCATGTGACTCTCATCGAATCTATGTTGGAGAGTGCTGTCCAGAAAATGCATACATTCATTCAAACGCCTTCCTTGTGCCAAGTACATGCTTTCTTTCTGATCTGAGAATAGTGACACAGAAACACTATAGTTCTTTGGGCTTCTTGGTAGAATTATATATTGTAATAATCAATGAATGAAGAGCACCAAGCTACTGTAAATGAAAAGAGATGCCCAAAATTAGTGAGCTATGGAAACACAGAAGACAGAGAAAGAGGAGAAGAGTCTAAATTGGAAGTGCATGGAATGTTCTCACTTTTATATGGGAGCTAAGAATTAAAACAATTGAACTCATGAAGATAGAGAGTAGAATGATAATTACTAGAGGCTGGGAAGGGTACTGGGGAGGGAAGGGAAAGGTAGAGACAGTTAGTGGGTGCAAAACCATAGACAGAATGAATAAGATCTAGTATTTGATAGCACAACAGGGTGACTACAGTCAGCAATTATGTTTTGCATATTTAAAAGAAATGAAAAATGTGGAATTGGAGTGTTCCTAACACGAAGAAACAATAAATCCTTGAGGTATTGAATACTCCAATTATCTTGATGTGATATTTCACATTATTTGCCTGTATCAAAATATCACATGTATACCATACATATGTACTTATTATGTACCCATAATTAAAAATTTTAAATTAAAAAAATGAGTACATGACAAGTTATGTATCAGTGCTCCGATTTTTATCCCAAGTACCCCGGACTGAACCCTTTCAGTGTTAACCATAGCATTCTATTTATGTTTTACACACAGAGGTGCTGAAGAGAAGGGTCCTTGCATGGCTCATCTCGAATCATTTTCATCAAACCCTAGCATAGTGCTAGTCATATAACAGATGTTTAATAAATACTTGTTAACTATCAACTTTATCTCGGCAATCAGAAAGTGGTCTGACCTTAACATCTTTCATGGAAATATCAATTTTAACATACATTATACGTATGAGATTTTGAAGGCACCTTTAAAATAACAAAACTATATATTCAAGTTATTAGTGCAATTTGTGCCAAAACAATATCGATTCAAGATGGTTTCATAAAACTCTTCTATGGTGAGATGTCAGATACAAAGAAAGAAATAACACTTGTCCTATTTAATGACTCAGCAGATAAATACATTTGGGGTAAGAAATAAAAGACGAAACATCACAGCATCCTTCAAAGGCAGTTGGACCACGTAGAAATGTTGCACTTTTCCCTACTGTCCATTTTCTGCTCTCCGTCTTCAGTGCTGTCACTGCCAGATGCCAAGAAATGCAAATCAAGAAAGCAATCATTCTGTTCTACAGAATTCAGAATTCTCTACCACCCAGTTCAACCCTGGTCACATGAAGGAACCCACAAACTAAACACCACCACCCGAAATGTGATATTCTAATCACTTCCTTGTTATGTAATAACTATTAAGCTAATGTTTTAGGAGAAGAAACCAAAAGAGAATCTGACAAATAAAGCCTGTTTGAGACTTTATAATAAAATATATAATATTGAAGGTCACTGAAAAATGCAATCTCTTCTAGGCACCATGATATATAAGAGTACTGGGTTTGGGGATTTTTGAATAGTAAGTAGGGGCACTCATATTCAGCTGTGAAGGGAAAGGGTCTCTACTAATTAACCTAAGCAAGTTGCATTGCTGCATTATGAATAGCTAAAGAACCCCTACGTACCACGTGCAGATTTATGAACTCTAGGAAGCAAAAATAAATGTAAAATAAAACACATTATCCTAATGAGATGTTCAACTTGTATTACAAACATATGTAAAAGTGATATATTTTTGAGGGCTCTCTTTGCATTTATTTTCTGTTTCATTTTTACCTAATTGATTCATTGAAAAATAGAGTATTATTACTATGTATTTGCAAAGAGACTGCCTAATTATTAATTTTTCTTTCATTTGGTTTAATGTAAGCTTATTGCCTTTTATTTCCTACATTTGTGACTGATTTCATAGTCCTTTGCATCCTTGCATGATAGACTCCTCTCTTACAAAGAGGAAAACATGAAATTACTTGCCTTTGAGTTAGCAATGAGCTAATTCTCCAGCACATGGGAAGCATCCCATACTTGGAAGTGAATGAATAAAAAACAAACTTACAGAAAGAGGTGTAAGTAATGTAATAACATTTTTGTATCACCCTCATGAAGGGTGAACACAAGGTTTCCATTACTGCTGCCCCTCAGGGCCTAATCACCAGACTTCCAATGGAATCATTAGAACCATTGAAAGCAATCAAGAACAAAAAAGGAGAATATTTTAAGGCATGTCATAATTTTATCTAGAATTATAAAAGACAGAAAAAAGAAGAACTGGGGAGAAATGGAGTGAATTGAAGCAAAAAATGAAAGACTGCTGAAGGAAAATGAAAAGAAATGAGAAGAGGAAGAAAGAATGATAGCCATACAGATACAGCCACAGCACAAACACAGAGACATCCACCATCAGGTTCATACATACTGACTGCTGACACTCTTCTCCAGCACTTTACCCCAAGCACCCATTATTCTCTATATCTACTAAAGAGTAGGTGTCAAAATGATAGATGCTAGCTCACCATATCAACATGTCCCTATAGCCATGAAGCCCATTATCAACAGAGATAAACCTGGGCCAGGTATAAATTTCTTATCACACTATGGGCAAGGAAGAGTTCAAAATGGTGTTAGATTTAACAGGATTCTATTGTTGCAAGCTCCCTAAAGCAATTGAAAAGCACAGAGATATTCTATGCAGGAGTTGGAACGAAAATATCATTCTTCCAATCTGTTTGGATTGGTGCTATACCAAATACTGCTTTGAAATCAAATACAATGATAATTTTTAAAGGACTAATTTGTCTTCAGAGTTCTCTTTTCCATTTGGATTTTTTTTTTAAGAAAGTAGGAGGAGGAACTGTAGATACCAGATACCATTTGAGATCGTGGCAAGTGAGGAAGAAGCTCTTTTAGCTGTCTGGAACTGTTCCTAGGTACATGGCTGCTTGTTCAGCTGGTCTTCTGCCCCACCATGGAGCATAACACTAATTAGAACTATGAGCTGGAAGAAGGATGAGGAAGAATATGTGGAGATGTTTTAATGTTGAGATCAGTGGAACTGGTATATAGCTTCTGACAGATATTTCAATCTAAATGAGCCATACTGCTCTGGGAAATACCAAAAAAAGACAATTCTTGTCGGGTGCGGTGGCTCACGCCTATAATCCCAGCACTTTGGGAGGCTGAGGCAGGTGGATCACCTGAGGTCAGGAGTTTAGACCAGCTTGGCCAATGTGGCAAAACCTCATCTCTACTAAAATTACAAAATTAGCCAGGTGTGGTTGCAGGTGCCTATAATCCCAGCTACTTGGGAGGCTGAGGGAGGAGAATTGCTTGAACACAGAAGGGAGAGGTTGCAGTGAGCCGAGATCACACCGTTGCACTCCAGCCTGGGTGACAGAATGAGACTCTGCCTCAAAAAAAAAAAAAAAAAAAAAAAAGGAAAAGAAAAAAAGAAAAGAAAAGACAAGACAAGACAATTCTAAATGGTCACTCATCATTTCTATCTACCATATACATCTGAAAATACTCTTATGTGTTTTTAATCTATTGCCCAAATCCAACCTTTGTTCTGCCAGGACTCTAAATACAAATGTTATTCTGCATCTTTCTAAAATAATGGCATATGCCATTCAACCCAGTAATCTGGTCAAAGTTATCGTGCCTGATGGAACTGCATTAATTTGCTGGGGATAAAGCCCAATTTAGCAGCAGCTGTGGGACTGATGAACTCAGCATTGCTTGTATCCTTGTACATGGTGCCTGGATCTGATTTACTGGCATCTGTGTCACATAATCTTCCCTTTGTTTTATAATTATGTAAAGATCATTTCTAAGAATCATGTTCCTATGAAACATAGGTTCCAATTTCTAGTTGGGTCCTATTGGAAGGCAAGTTATTTAGCAAACCGATGTTGATATTGTCTATGTCTAATCATTTTTTTTTTCTGCTGAATTTAACATTTAGGTTAATATATATTTATTTCCCTGCAACAATTGAACAATTAAACTGACAATTTTATTTGTTTATTGAGATCAACCAGTACTGTTCCAAATAGGCTAAACTGGAGGAGAGATGAATGACTCTCAACATAATTACGTAGCCAAAATAAAAGCTATTTTGTTTATTGTATTTTTTTTAAAGTAGAATTAATAGTGTAAAAGATACACTGCCGGCCTCAAGAGTCTTACATGTGTAAAAGCACTTAAAGTAAATTATAACAAGAGTGGAAAGTTGTAGATTGCAGCCATGTTGTCTAGTGTTATTAGTCCTCCCATTCCATTCTCCTGGATTCTTGATATCTACAACCCAAGTAAAAACACAGTGTTCCCTTATATCTGGTCATTGCTCTCAATGTCATCAATCAATATCAACCATTTTATTATGTTAAACATTTCAGTTATCGGTCATTCCTTTTTCATTCTATTTAGCCTATCACCCAGGCTGGAGTGCCGTGGCACGATTTCAGCTCGCTGCAACCTCTGCCTCCTGGGTTCAAGTGATTCTCCTGCCTCAACCTCTCAAGTAGCTGGGATTACAGGCATGCACCACCACACTGGGCTAATTTTTGTATTTTTTGTAGAGACGGGGTGTCACCATGTTGACCAGGCTGGTCTCAAATTCCTGACCTCAAATGATCCGCCCACGTTGGCCTCCCAAATTGCTGGAATTACAAGCATGAGCCACCATGCCCAACAGACAAACTTTTTAATCAATTGTTTGGTCAGGGACAGAGGAGGTAAGAAAGCATTCTATTTATAACAAGCAATGAAGTCAGCTGGACTCAGCATTAACTAATTCTGATAAAACTTAGGGGGTTGGAAGTGAAAAGCTGGAAGAAAAGAAAAGTGGGTTGAGGATAGCTTAATGATGCCCCAGTAAAACAGCTCTAGCTACCACAGTTTATTAAATACATGTGTGCATTATGGTTTGTCTTAGAGGTGAAGAGAGTAAATGGCTCCTTTCCCAGAATGTTGTTAACACTTTCAGCCCCAATGATTTCATTTAACATATTATTTATTCAAAGTAATATCTCTGTACTTGAATTACCCTTCAGAGAAAAACTACCCTGCCTTCATCATAGCTATCAACTTTAATCACATATACACAGGTGATTCCTCTTCCTCATTCATATTTAAAGGACTAGGGTTTGCATGATATTCTTTTCTATATTCTACAATAGTCCAAATACATGTGAAAATCACTACCATTCATTGAGCAACAACTATTGCACAGATTTTTCACACATTATCTTAATCCTCATAACAAGTTATGCCTCCATTTTATAAACGAGGACACTGAGGTTCAAAAAGATTAGGTAAATTTGCTAAGGTCACACCAGTTGATAAGAGCATAGCCTAATTAATGTTTCTCCTACCCTTTTAATCTCTTGCCTCCTATGTTTACCTCAGAAAAATAATTTAGCCATACTCAGATTGTTTATCTGAAATCTATGTGACCATTTTTAAAGAATAAATAAACAAAAGCTCCATAAGGTCTTTTACCTCCAAAGTTTGCTCGGCCACATCTTAAGGCACGAGTTATTATTGAGCATCCATCTTTCAGCATAAAGTCTGTCTGAGGGCCAAGGTTACACTTTCACCTCTTTAACACTGGCACACAGTAGATGCTTAATAAATGTGTATAGAATGAATAGATATTGGAATAACTTTCCATGATAAGAAAAAGAGCAGTGCTCTATAAATGTTACAGATGGTTGGGCATGGTGGCTCAGGCCTGTTATCCCAGCACTTTGGGAGGCTGAGGCAGGTGAACCACCTGAGGTCAGGAGTTCAAGACCAGCCTGCTCAACATGGTGAAACCCCGTCTCTACTAAAAATACAAAAATTAGCCAGGTGTGGTGGCACACATCTATAATCTCAGCTACTTGGGAGGCTGAGGCAGGAGAATTGCTTGAACCTTGGAGGCAGAGGTTACAATGAGCTAAGATCACACCACTGTACTCCAGCATGGGTGACAGAGCAAAAAAAAAAAAAAATTAAAGAATAAATGTTACAGATGTTTGCTCTAATAAAGAGTAACTCCTATGAAATTAATATAGTAGGACAAAATAGAAAAACCTATATTATATGTAGAAATCTAGACCTCAACAGGAAGCCAGCCCATACACTGCACTATGATGCTAATTATTAGAGCAAATGACTACTCTAAAATGCATTGCATCTGCTTTCCCACATTCTGTACCCAGAAGGAAACTACGCAGAAAATAACTCTGTAGGGAATCACCTTTGCAAGCCAGTTACTTAAAATTTGACAAGAACAGTCACCCCTACCCTTACTCTGAAGGTGACTTCCACAGAGCAGAAAAATGGGAAAATACTTTATTTCTTTATAAAACAATCAGAACTTAGTGAGAACAGATATGCATTGAAAGAATTGTCTTTGCTACCTAAAACCAAAATACTTGGAAGGTGGAAACAGGCATTTGACATTTTCGATTATGGAAACTAATACAAATGTTATCCCATTGAGGCTACACGATTATGAAAAGAATTATGCTACAAACATATGTAGTTATTTAACTTGAGGCCACAAATCAATGTGGCATATTAAATGTACATTAATGTATTACGGGAATTGTAACCGGAGCTTCCTCCCATCTCCCATTAACTTCCTGCATCAAAATGAACATTTTTCCCTTTGTCCTAGTTGATGAAATTAACAACCTAATTTTTTCTCTTTTAAGTCACTTCTTTAAGGATATGAGGATAAGGCAGAGGGTCAGGAGAGTTAGTAGTGGTTTAGCCTTTCCAAGGATGTGATAGTCAAAAACAATTCAGCAAGGAGAACAGGGGGAGGGCTTTGAGACGAGGCTAAGTAAAATAACCTTAGCAGAAACAATCTGACACCAAACACGCCCCACAGGTACCACCACTTCTTTTAGGACACTTTTGTTTTGTTTTGCTTTGTTTTTGAGACGGAGTCTGGCTCTGTCGCCCAGGCTGGAGTGCAGTGGCGCCATCTCGGCTCACTGCAAGCTCCGCCTCCCAGGTTCACGCCATTCTCCTGCCTCAGCTACAAGCGCCCGCCACTGCGCCCGGCTAATTTTGTTTCTGTATTTTTAGTAGAGACGGGGTTTCACCGTGTTAGCCAGGATAGTCTCGATCTCCTGACCTCGTGATCGCCCGCCTTTGCCTCCCAAAGTCCCAAAGTGCTGGGATTACAGGCGTGAGCCACCATACCTGGCCAGGACATTTTCTTTTGATAGCCTTGAGCTCTGTGTTCTCAGCCTAATTTGAACATTCAGGGACAATATTGCCCATTGTTTTGGTTTTGGTGTAATCTGAAGGAAATACCAAGGCTTAGCCTGCAGGAGATAAAAGGACTAGGACTCACCTCGCAGGAGCCTGTGTTCATTTTAAGAATAACTCATGTGCTGTGTGTAGTAGATGCCTCAAGAATGATTACACAGTCTCCTGTGTATCTGAGACCTGAGCAAACACTTCAAAACCAAGGTGCAAACTAACTTGAAAGCCCACTGCTTGATATTACTAACCTCCAGCCCTTGCTAGCGTGGCAGCTATGTTCCTACGCTAACAGAGCAAAAGAAGGAGCAAGGAACAGAGAGGAAAGGGGAAGAAATTCCACCAAAATCACATGCCCATAAACAACTCAAACCGGAAAATCCTAAAGCACACAAGTGAAAAGCATCACGTGTCAATTCTATGACTGGCATTTATATCTACAGTCACATATTGGGCTGAAATGGTCATTTCTTCTTTTCTGAATCCTTCTAAAGATATATATATATGTGTGTGTATATATATGTATATATACACGTATATATGTGTATATATGTATATATAAATATATGTGTGTATATATACATATATATATGTATCTATATAACCAGTTTATTTTCTTTTCCTTCAATCCTGGAAATAAAGGAAGAGCAGTTGTCAGAAATATCAAGCTGAGAAAATTGGACCTGATCTAATGGCTTTGGGGGAGAGTGCTTTGAAGCTCTGAAGAGTCTTGATAGTCTTTTTGCCTGCCCTTCTTGAAGAAGCCCTTAAGTGGGTCACCTGGAAGTCAATAGTAAATACTGAAAGGAGTGTGTGCTTTCCAGGACGTGAAACTTTCAGTGCTTAAATTGGGACAGTCCCAGGAAAACTTAAATGATTGGCCACCCTGAGACTGACCAAATCAAACCCAAATCAAATGGCATTAGTTGATAACAGTGTTGATTTGATTTGCTTTGATAAATGAACAGAAGTTAACATTTTCCTTACTTTTTTTTTTTTTTTTTTTTTTTTTTTTTTTTTTGAGACGGAGTCCCGCTCTGTCGCCCAGGTTGGAGTGCAGTGGCCAGATCTCAGCTCGCTGCAAGCTCCGCCTCCCGGGTTCACGCCATTCTCTTGCCTCAGCCTCCTGAGTAGCTGGGACTACAGGCGCCCGCCACCTCGCCCGGCTAGTTTTTTTTGTATTTTTTAGTAGAGACGGGGTTTCACCATGTTAGCCAGGATGGTCTCGATCTCCTAATCTCGTGATCCGCCCGCCTCGGCCTCCCAAAGTGCTGGGATTACAGGCTTGAACCACCACGCCTGGCCTTTCCTTACTTTTTAAAAAAAGAAGTTTATAATAAATTATGAATACTGTGAAAATAGACTTACTCATATTTTAATTCACTACTTTTACTTGGTCATTTGGTACACAGAAGAGAAAATAATGATGGAGAGTATAGATCACATGGTTTTCTGTTGAAATGTCTCATATTATTTAATACAAATATTTATAATATCCCATTTATAGTGTTCCCCATAAGTCACAAACTCTATTAGAATCAGCCATATTAAACATCACAGCCACATGCACTTAGGGATGAACACATTTTATATCTTTCAACACATTCATTTATTAAATTGAACATATCAGGCTGGGCTCAGTGGCTCACATCTCTAATCCCAGCACTTTGGGAGGATGAGGTGGGCAGATCACTTGAGGTGAGGAGTTCGAGACCACCCTGGCCAACAAAGTGAAACTCTGCCTCTACTAAAATACAAAAATTAGCTAGGCCTGGTGGCATGTACCTGTAGTCCCAGCTACTCCAGAAGCTGAGGCAGGAGAATCACTTGAACCGTGGGAGGTGGAGGTTACAGTGAGCCAAGATCTCATCACTGCACTTCAGCCTGGGCAACAGAGCCAGACTCCATTTCAAAAAAAAAAAAAAAAGAGAAAAAAAGTATAGTGAATATATCAGCAGGAGCTTTAGTTAAATGGGGAGGCAGTGGAGCGGGAGGTGAAGGTAGAATAGACTACCACAATAGGCACAGCAACCAGAAACTGCTTTATGCATAAGACACATAGATGCTAGTAAATTTGTTCCTATTAATAGTGTTTTACCTTCTGCAATTATCTTTAAATGTGGTGAGACTGTGGATGAATTTTAAACATAAACACTCCTTTGAACACGATTTCAGAGGCACAAGGATGCAGCATGAAGACATGACACCAATGGCTAAACCAGGAGCTGGGGGGAAGTTGCGCATTCCAGGAAAAGCAAGAGTTTAAGGACAACACAGCAGGCTGCATTAAAAAACAGTCACAATCAAGCTCTCCGAGTTCCCATAACGAGGAGCTACGCCTGCATAAATAACACACCCCCACACATACTCCGAACAAAAGTACAGCAAGAGAAACTAAGTGTTAAGGCGACCTTTTTCTTGAAACAGTAGGAGGTAGCAAAGAAGGCTAGTTTTAATCAGGCCACCTGGTTTTAGGTTAGGATAATTTAACAAAAAGAATAGATTTCATCTAATTTAGTATTTTAAAAAACACTCTTCTCTATTGTTAGACTACTTTGCTATGAAAAAAAATACAAAACTAATTTTGACTAATAGGAAGAAAAATATTAGCAGAACACTTCACAAATAATATTCTAATAATTATTGAATTTCATTTTCCCTATTCTAATGGAGACTTCATATTATATAACACATATAAATTATATCATATGTAAAGGAAAATACTTTTATTTTTGCTACAATCTCTGACCTCAAGGGTTTCTTTACTCAGATTTGTGTGGGAGATTTTAGCTGCTGTGTAAGTTTCTAACTAGTTAAGAGATGAAATAGAAAAGATATGTTTGAGGTTGAGATAGGATCAGCTAAGTCTTGACTGAACAGAACAGAAAGGAACATTTAATAAAAAAGGATGAAAGGGCAGAAGATACCAGAGAATGTAAAAGTAAAATAACAGTGTCATAAATAGAAGCCAAGAAAATCATTAATATTTATTGTTTATTTCGTCTTTGGCACTGTGGAAAAAAAAAAAAATTTCAATAAAAGCCATAAGAATAAAAAGAAACATAGTGGATAATTATTGACTGCTAGAGTGACCAACTGTCATCCCACTTTGACCAGACTGAGGGGTCTCACAAAATGGAGATCACTCAGCACTAAAACTTGGAGACTTGCTTGGAGTTGCTGCAAGGGTGAAATAGGTTAATAAGCACAAAATGTGGAGTCGAGGAACAATTTTTGAGCTTTATAATCCCTGCTCCTGAGTTTACTTCGTGTCTACTCTAACTAGGGTTATAATTAGGATCATAACTAGGCATAGGGTAACATGGCATGCAGTGGAAAAGAAGTCAATTGGGGGAGTTGGGAGATGTGAAGGAAGGGTTGGAGGCATAGAGAAAGGAAGGAAGGGAGGAAGGAGGGAGGGGGAGTGGGAGGGAGGGAGGGAGGGAAGGAAGGAAGGAAGGTCAAAACAAGCCCAGGAATAGGAGTAACAGCAGCATTTTATCTACCAATATGGCACAGCAGACTGATTCCTTATCATTAGCTATTGATGACTTATTCATAATCAGTACTAAGACCAAACAAATCTAGATTAATATTTTCATTTTTGCCAATAACCAAATCTTGTCACCCTCCTTGGCAAATAATCTGATTTAAAATTTTAAGCAACATCCTTAAAAAACATCCAAAAAATATGCATCTATGCTGACTGACCTATCTCTGCAAGTCGAATTACCATAAACCAACAACAATTATCCATACCTTGGACAGGATCTACACTTGGGAAGCAAAAGCCAAATATCACCATTCATCTCTCACAATCCTCATGTGTCAGCATTTACTCCAATGTTATATACAGCTCTGGCACTTAGCAAAATGTTCTTTGGAGACACAACACAATTTGTTCTGTTACATTATTTCTAAACCAATAAGTGAGGGCATTTAGGAGTGATTCAAAAACTAAAATGAACTGGTATTAAATTATAGATATCCTTCTGGTATTTTAACAACCCAGGTTTACGCTTTTCCCTTTTCCACATACATTTTTAAACAGTAATAGGAATGATATCATGAGAAGGGCTACCATTTCTTGAATACCTTCTGTGTAACAAGCACTGGGAGACAAAGACAGGCACTTCTGAGTGTACATGCATACTGGTGTGTGCAATGTGAGTGGAACAGGAGGCACTATTGCACAAAATGCTGGTTAAAGGATTAGAAAGAATCTTTGCTGTGGTCAAGTAACTCCTCAGGTTTCATGGACTAAAAATTCATGAAAATAGTCACCTAATATTTTTTAAAATATTTTTTGGTGATACATTTATAGTGCTTTGGAAAATTAACATTTTTACAGACACCAGTTGTCTAACTCTTTTTATTTACTGAATGTTTAGTATCATTGATACTACATTTTTAAAACACAGTGTTTACTAGTATATTTTAGGTTTCTGAAATGCTCCATTTTATAGTTTGTTTCTTTGAAGAAACCTCATCACAAGTCATTTTATGCAAAGGGACTTCTATTATTTATGTTAAATCTCATTAAGGTTTTACTTCCATCTTCTAAACTTCCTCCTGAGATTAAACATTTGACTTTTATGAAGCCACTAAAAGAATAAGAGTGTGTCACTTTCACTTATGGTTGGAAAACATTATAATCTTGCAATTTAATCAGTCTGAGTGTTGACAAAAGATGTCGTAGCTGTTGTAGAAGCCAGCCCTACTGATAGTGAACACCCTGAAAAGTCTTTGAAAACATGTCAGATTTGGCCATTGCCTTATCCAAGCTGATGACCAAATTTATTCCCTAATTATAAATGCGTGGTCCTCATACATAAGTAATGGAGATTCTTAAAGGTAAATTAATCAAATAAAGGTCACTCTGAACAACAGTAATACAAGTGACTAAAGACCCCACACCATAGGATAAAATCGTGAGCAAAGTTGTCCATGATACCCAAGTGTCAATCACAAGAACTTCTAAGCATTAAATGAGAAAATGTATGCAAAGCACCCAGCAATATGTCAGGCATATAGTAGTTGCCTAATAATCAGTGGCTTTCATCATTATACTTATTAGTAATAGCAATATTTCACGGCCTCTTGGATAGAACAATAAGCCTCACGTTCTAAAACGGGTTAAAACATTACACCTCATTTTTTTCCCTTTTATTTATGAGACATGATGCAACTTATTTAAAAACTTTGATTCCTAAAGTTCAAATGCAAAAGCAAACAAAGTTTACTGTACAGGACCATTGTGAAGATAGGAAAGGCAGGGCGACAGAAATGAAGGGGGAGAAAACGAAGGCGAGAGGAAGCTCAGCATGTATCTTCCCCTTAATAGATACTCACTAAATGTTCATTAAAAAGAAAAAGGAATATAATTTCCATATTCAGAACATTTTTTTATTGGAATGAAGCAGAAACATATAATTTGTGGACTTCCAATTATTTTAAGAACAGCCTATACCAAGAGTAGATCAAGTGCTTAACCGGCCGGGCGCGGTGACTCAAGCTTGTAATCCCAGCACTTTGGGAGGCCGAGACGGGTGAGACGGGCGGATCACGAGGTCAGGAGATGGAGACCATCCTGGCTAACATGGTGAAACCCCGTCTCTACTAAAAAAAATACAAAAAACTAGCCGGGGGAGGTGGCGGGTGCCGGTAGTCTCAGCTACTCCGGAGGCTGAGGCAGGAGAATGGCATAAACCCGGGAGGCGGAGCTTGCAGTGAACTGAGATCTGGCCACTGCACTCCAGCCTGGGCGACAGAGCTAGACTCCGTCTCAAAAAAAAAAAAAAAAAAAAAAAAAAAAAAAAAAAAAAAAGTGCTTAACCTGCTAAGAATACTCTTCCAAGAAAAAAAAAAAAAATCTATTGAATGAATTTTCAGAAAGTGTGATTATTATAATATATTATTTGTCAGCCCTCTGAGCCCAAGCCAAGCCATCGCATCCCCTGTGACTTACACATATAAGCCCAGATGGCCTGAAGTAACTGAAGAATCACAAAAGAAGTGACAATGCCCTGCCCCTGCCTTAACTGATGACATTCCACCACAAAAGAAGTGAAAATGGCCGGTCCTTGCCTTAAGTGATGACATTACCTTGTGAAATTCCTTTTCCTGGCTCATCCTGGCTCAAAAATCTCCCCCACTGGGCACCTTGTGACCCCACTCCTGCCCGCCAGGCAACAACCCCCCTTTGGCTGTAACTTTCCTTTCCCTACCCAAATCCTATAAAACAGCCCTACCCTTATCTCCCTTCCCTGACTCTCTTTTGGCACTCAGTCCACCTGTACCCAGGTGATTAAAAAGCTTTATTGCTCACACAAAGCCTGTTTGGTGGTCTCTTCACAGGGACGTGCATGACATTATTTAAAATAAATTAGTATTGAAATATTTGATTCCAAATATTGCATAACATAGAGAAAAAATAGCTACTTTTACTTAATACTTGCCAAGAAACAACATTCAATTATCCTTTCAATTATCCTTCACAACAATCCTTTTAAGGTATGTCATGCTATTCCCACTTTACAGGTGACAAAATCAAGTTTAATAAGTGATGGTGTTGGAAGCTGAATAAACATTTTGATCTTAGAGGAAGTTTACAAGTTAAATACACAGACTCTGGAATTGAATTGTCTGAAGCCAAAGTTTGAGCTTCTGAACTGGGGTAAATTGTTAACTACACTCTCATCCTTAGTTACTTCATTTGTAAAATGGAAAAAAAGAGTAGGGTCCACTTCAAAGGATTGTTTTTAAATCTATGCAGAGCACTTAGAAGAGTTCATGGATCAGAGTCAGCATCAGACGTATCTCAGCTGTTATTACGATTTGACTAGCTCTGAAATCTTGGCTTCTAACGTCAATTAATTTTTATTCTGTTTTAAACCTTCTTTCCAGAAGACAAACATTCTTTGGCCACTATATAACCAAGTAAAGGGCGTAGAATTCTTTTAACATGAGCTTCTCAAATCCATATAATGCCTCCACATACTATATAATGCTTCCACATACATTATCTTAATTGATCTGGATTCTGCCGACAGCTGTGCAACTATGAGAACCAGTAAGACCTTGGTTCTGGAATCTCAGGTTCAAGATTCTATAAGCTTTCTCCTAATAGAAGATCCTAGGGTTTATTCTTCAGTTCTGTCTAACATAACACAAAATAACTGGATGGAAGAACGTAACATTTAGCTACACATCCAGATGTTTCGGTCAGTGTGAGGCCAAACATCTGGATGATTAGCCGGATGCTGTATTGGTTTTTTTCACCCTGACATTGGGCAATGTGTCAAATATGATTGATGTGAAACAGAAGAAAGGAAAGCATACAGAAGGAGCTGTTAACAAGAGAAATACTTTGCTAAATAAAAGATGGCATGGACTTTACTATCATCACCTACTCCAGCAATTTATTTGCAACCAACATCAATAGCCCTACTGGGGAATACAATCTTGCTTAACTTGTTCTACCACTTTGACACTTCTAACTCAGAAATGTAATTTAAAATAAAGATTCATGGAGCTAATATCCTTCTTGCTTCAGACTTTTAAAGCGCCTATTGTTCTCACAGCTTGGAGGGGGGTGAAAGTCTGCATGCATAAATGAACACATAGATGATATACTGCTTGATATAAATACTGCCCAGCATTGAGATACCAATGCCTGTAGAATACAAAGTTAAAATATGCACTCTGCATGAAATGCCTTATGATTAAAAGAAGTCATGATGGGTGCTTTTACTATAAACTTAGATAAACTGTGATTTCTGCAGGGAGATGATAATAGAACTGATCACACCAACAGTTATCACGTTATTAAAGCTATAGCTAGTGAGCCCTTGCTCTGTTCCAGGCATTTTGCTACTTGTGTATATAATATTAACACTGTGAGGTAGGTGCTCTTAATATCCTCCTTTTGTAGATTAGGAAACTGAGGTTGATAGCTATTAAGTGACTTGCTTATTGTCATATCTACCATGACTGTGTATTTCCAATTGGCAGCTTATAAAAAGGTTCAATAAAGGACCAAGTATACACATAGGTTGAAAAGGAGTTGCATTTAATGTGAAAGAATCATAGAATTTTGAATCTGGAAGAGATCTTTAGAGAGCAGTTAATCCAATCCTGGCGTTTATAGATGATAAAACGAAGACACATGGGGTCATGATTTGTCCAAGATTATACATTCTACCAGAAAAAGAATGAGAAACTCCCACCATGAGTATTATTTCTTTCTGCACAATTTCATAAACATCCAGTTAAATGCAAATGTCCTTTCTAGAAGGGAAGAGATTTATTATAACCTTTGTTACATTATCAGAGATTAGTTGGTCAGACAGACCAGGCAAGAAGGATTTGATGGAGAAATCTGATACTTTGGAGGCTGCAGAGAACATTAGTTGAAAGTATCAGCTTTTCTGCCAGTTCTAGGTTGGAGTCCTGCTTCTAGCATATACTGCTCTGTGTCTCTGGGGAAGTCATTTAACCACTTTAAGCCTCAGTTTCTTCTTCTGTAAACTGAGAATTATAATGGCATTAATTTCAAAGAGTTGATATGAGCATAACATTTATAAATAATTTTGTGTAACACGTGGTGTCTTATAAGCACTTAACACTCAACCTCATAACTGCTCCTGGAGATGAAGGCCTAGAAGGAGTTCCGAGTTGCTGTAAGACTGCATAAAAGGCCTGGAATGGAGCTCAGAGCTGGCCCTGATTGTAAACTCTAATACCTTACTCCTTATCAATACTTCATCGACTTCATATCCATAGGAGTCAAGAAAAGGGGTTTTTGATTGTCATCACTAAAAAACCTATGAAAACAAAACAGGCACCCTTTCCTCCAATGTGTGCTAAAGGCTGATTTGTTCTATGCCACACATGCTCCCAAACAGAGGGATGCAGAAGAGAGAGTTTATGGACTTCAATATAAAATGATAAACCTGATTAATCACCTTTTGTCCAAGTGTAAGCTAGTCCAGGATAAATCTCTATGATGCATTCACATTTTCATTTGATAATTCCAACACCAGAGTCCCACAGTAGAGTAGACACTACATGATTCAATTCTCTACAAATTTTAGTTCCTCACCCTTGGCTTACTTAACATTCAGAAACAGGCTTAACAAGGTCTGTGCCTTCTTCTTCTCAATACAATGAAAGTATGAAAGTTGGTTTCCTTTATTAAAAATATATATGGAAATCAATTCTCTCAATCAGAGTGTACTTGAATGTTTGATTATAAAACGCTTTGATAGTACCCTGCTTAGGCCCTGAATTTCTTTAGATTCCACATTCTGACATTCCATGAAAATAGTTAATACAACTCTTAGAGATTATAGTATTCTGACGTTTGGGGAAGCTTTCATATAATATGTTTAATTTTAATATGAAATGCTAGTCATAAGTTATGGGCTGTATTAGTTTGCTAATGATGCTGTAATAAGCTACCACAAATGCTATGGCTTAAACAATAGAAACTCATTGCCACCCAGTTCCAGAGGCCAGAAGTCCAAAATCAAGGTGTTGGCAAAAGTGGTTCCTTCTAAGAGCTGTTCTAGGCCTCTCTCCTTGGTTTGCCAATGGCATCTTCTCCCTGTGTCTCTTTGCTAATCTTCTTTCTATGTATGTCTGTATCAAAATTTCCTCTTCTAAGGACACTAGTCCTATCGGATTACGGCCCACACTGATGACCTGATGTTAACTTGATTACCTCTGTTAAGACCCTGTCTCCAAACAGGTACTAGAGGTTAGGACTTCAACATATATATAATTTTTGAGGTACTAGAGGTTTTTTTGAGTATTAGAGGTTAAGACTTCAACATATTATATATAATACTGTCTTTGTGTGTGTGTGTGTGTGTGTGTGTGTGTGTGTGTGTGTGTATTTTTTTTTTCCCCAGGGAGGACGGAGGTGAAATACACAATTCAACCCATAACATGGGCTTTCAGAATAAAAAACTTAGAGGTATTTGCACTCCTTTCTTTTTACTTTTCTTTCTCTTCTTTTTTTCTCCTTAATGTCTAGTTGGTTTTCTGGAAACGGATTCATTTCCTCCTGCTTCCTGCTTCCACAGATACTCCCCTATATGGTGGTCACTAAAATTCTATCAATAATTACATAGATTTTCTCTTAGGATTCTGGAGACCTTACTTTTTGTAAGGTCTCTGTAAAATTTGAACTTTTTAGCATGTCCAGTTGGACACAGATACCTCTAGTTTGCTGGAGAACTTGTAGCACAGGAATTGGAATCTGGCTCAAACTAACCGCTGAAAAGGACGTGTATTCAGAAAAGTTCTATGTGTACTATGCACTAGGAAATCCATAAAGCAATTTACTTCTTTCACTTTTCATGGCAATCCATGCTAATTTAGGTAATGATAATTAATGATTTGCCACATCAAACAGTGGAAATAAATCCATAAAAAGTGACTTTATTGATCAACCATTTTCAATTAAATTAAAGGCAGCATTAAGCAACTCCATCAAGGGAGTTATAAAAGAACATTCTCTCCTAATGTTCTATGATAAAGGGGTGGATAAATCGCCCTGTGAAATGTGAGGAAATACATAGTGGAGCTAGGCGCAAAAATCTGCAGTAATTGATCATGCAGAAGTTTAAGCAATTCTATATACTTCTTGGTACAAACCCAGAAGTTACAATCACTTCCCAGTGATAACACTAAGGCCCGCTCATTTCCACATTGTGGCAATTGCCCTACTCTAATGAAAATTAAGAAGATTAGGCCAGGTGCGGTGGCTCACGCCTGTAATCCCAGCACTTTGGGAGGCCGAGGGGGGCGGATCATGGGGTCAGGAGATCAAGACCATCCTCGCTAACACAGTGAAACCCCGTCTCTACTAAAAATACAAAACATTAGCCAGGCGTGGTGGCGGGCACCTGTAGTTCCAGCTACTTGGGAGGCTGAGGCAGGAGAATGGCATGAACCCAGGAGGCAGAGCTTGCAGTGAGATGAGATCATGCCACTGCACTCCAGCCTGGGCAACAGAGCGAGACTCCATCTCAAAAAAAAAAAAAAAAAAAAAAGAAGATTAACTATAGAACTAACTACCAAAAATGTACCTAATATGTACCTAATTTAAAAAATTTCAGCTCTCTGTTATCTACTCTATATCTAAATTAAAGTAAAATACCTGCCTGTGCTTTAACTGGTAATAAAACATTAGGGAGAAGAGAAAAGGCCTACTTACGTCATATAGTTGAATAAGAGTCAACTAAATAATTACAAATCCAAGACTGCATTTTCTCATGGATGGGTAATTTCAATATACTGGAAAAAAACTTGTGGCTCTGTTAACAATGATGGAAATACTGCAGTAAATACCCTCTTGGCAGGATGCTGGCATTTGAAGGATTAATAGAAAAAGGAAGCACAAAGGTTATGTAAAGCTTAAAAAGCCATGAAAGAAGAAAATCTAATTAGAAAATTAAATATAAGGGTTTAATTCAAACTATATGCCTAGAAATGGGTTAGGTCTTGAGTGATAAAAATGTCATCGTCACTTCACTCTCAAAAGTGACTTATGAATAGTCTTAGGAGAAAAGGGCCAAGAATGCTTTCCACGTATTTCTAAAACTTTTGGAGGTAGATGTCATATTTTTAGTGTGCATGAGTTCATCACCTTTTCCTATGAGCATTTCCGTGTCAATACCAAGATGTTTTCACCTGCTACTGAAAAGGGAAATGTTGGCTGGGCCTGGTGGCTCACGCCTGTAATCCCAGCACTTTGGGAGGCCGAGGCGGAAGGATCACCAGGTCAGGAAATCCAGACTATCCTGGATAACATCATGAAACCCCATCTCTACTAAAAATACAAAAAATTAGCCAGGTGTGGTGGCATGTGCCTGTACTCCTAGCTACTCGGGAGGTTGAGGCAGGAGAATCACTTGAACCCGGGAGGCGGAGGTTGCAGTGAGCTGAGATCACGCCACTGCACTCCAGCCCGGGTGACAGAGTGAGACTCTGTCTCACACACACACACACACACACAAGAAAAAAAAAAAGTCGGGGTGGGAATGTTGTCTCATTCTAAAAATCATTTCACATAATTACTGAAAACTCTATGAAAGTGTCACTGAATAATCACTTTATCAGGCAGTTTAATGAGATCTTTCTGAAACTAGATCAAGTTAATACTTTGTCAAGACGTTCAGTATTATTTCTAGTTTTAATTTAATTTTTAAAAATTTCTCCAAATTAAAAAAAAGCTTATCTCAGATAATTAAAAAAATAATAATTACAGATAGTTTGAGTTATTTTTTAATTTCAAAGAAATTTAGTCTGTCTTTTCTTATCAGAGTATGGATAAGGGTCGGGGGAAAAGCATGACCACGCTCCCCCTGCCTCTCAGAGTCCATTCAAATATTATTTAACCTCAAGAATTTTGCTCCAATTCATGTAATGCCTCAAAATGTTCACCAAATAATTAAAACCTGAATGTTTTTACATACATGTCTAAAATCCTGTGGTATTTTCAGTGTATTAATTCGGTGCCATCTTCTGTTATTGAGAGCCTACGAGGTGCTATTTTAAGACATTGAGCCTGGGATGATAAACAAGACAGAAACACAGGCCTCATGAACTTGAAGTTGGAGAAGACATACTATCCATGTAAATAAGTTAACAAATAAGATCTTTTTGGATGGGGCAATCAAGCTAAAGCTCTTCACCAAGGCAAGCTGTAAGTGAACCCAGGATAATGAGAAGAAGCGATACACCTAAGCATACAGAAAAACCACGTTTCACACAGAAACAATGGCAAGTTCCAAGACATCTTCAAAGAACAGGAAAGTTAATGTGATCAGAGGGTAGTGACCCTAGGGGCAGAGGGGTAGCACACCAGATCTGAGATTTAGCAGTGATTACGTAAAGATTTCCAGACAATAAGAAAGAGTTTGGATTTTTAAGTGCACTGGGACATCAATGAACTGTTTTTTGTTTTGTTTTGTTTTGTTTTGAGACGGATCTCGCTCTGTCGCCCAGGCTGGAGTGCAGCGCCCGATCTCAGCTCACTGCAAGCTCCGCCCCCCGGGTTCATGCCATTCTCCTGCCTCAGCCTCCCGAGTAGCTGGGACTACAGGGGCCCGCCACCTTGCCTGGCTAGTTTTTTGTATTTTTTAGTAGAGACGGGGTTTCACCGTGTTAGCTGGGGTAGTCTCGATCTCCTGACCTTGTGATCCACTCCTCTTGGCCTCCCAAAGTGCTGGGATTACAGGCTTGAGCCACCGTGCCCGGCAACGTTTTTTTTTTTTTTTTTTTTTTTTTTTTTTTTGGCAAGATCATTTTATGATGCGCTCATATCTTATCTCACCTTATCTCACCTTATCTTATCTTACATTGCCTTATCTCATTTTTTAAGACAGAGTTTCACTCTTTTGGCCCAGGCTGGAGTGCAATAGTGTGATCTCTGCTCACTGCAACCTCCACCTCCTGGGTTCAGGTGATTCTCCTGCCTCAGCCTCCTGAGTAGCTGGGATTACAGGTGCCCGCTACCACATCCGGCTAATTTTTTGTATTTTTAGTAGATATGGGGTTTCACTATGTTGGCCAGGTTGATCTGGAACTCCTGCCCTCAGGTAATCCACCCTCCTCAGCCTCTCAAAGTGCTGGGATTATAGGTGTGAGCCACTGTGCCCGGCCGCTGTGTTTTACATTTTAAATAATAACTCTGGTTGCCATAGGTAGGATAAACCAGTACAAGGAAGGAAATTGAAGCAGGAAGATCATTCAGGGGAATATAGTTGTGGTTTAGGTGAGAAATGATGGTGGCCTAAAGTAGGTTGATAGAGGCAGAATCAGAGATTTGAGATCAAATTTGAGGTTTGTTTTGGAGGTCAAACAGACATATCTTGTGTGTTAGGCCGTTTTTGTGGTGTCATAAAGAAACACCTGAGGTTGGGTAATTTATAAAGAAAAGAGGTTTAACTGATTCATGGATCTGCAGGATGTACAGGAAGCGTGTGCTGACATTTGCTCAGCTTCTGGTGAGGCCTTAGGAAACTTTCAATCGTGGCAGGAGGCAAAGGAGGGTATCATAAGGTGAGAGCAGGAGCAAAGACAGCAAAGGAGGGAGGTGCCACACACTTTTAAACAATCAAGTCTCATGTGAACTCAGAGGGAGAATTTACTTATTACCAAAGGGATGGTGCTAAACCATTCATGAGGGACCCACTGCTATGACCCAATCACCTCCCGCCAGGCTGCATCACCAACAATGGGGATTCTATTTCAACATGAGATTTGGAGGGGGCAAGCACCCAAACTATATCATCCTGCTAAGACATGGCATTGAGAATCTAATTCTTATTAGTCTGGCTTTTCTCAAAGCCTCATCATAAACACCCCGAGGACAGGAGCTGTATCAGAGGTTTCTGGTGACCCCACGTTACACAGTCTGGTGCTGAGGACAGAATCAGTATAGAAGAAATATCAATTTCCTTTACCCACCTAAAGTAAGTAATTTAACCCATGGTTGCTGACTTAATGTCAAAGTGATGAAAAATCTTATACGGCTTTTGTATCTGAATTTCTTCTCTAAAAATATTTGAAACACGAAAGGGCGTTCAATCCATACCACGCCAAAACTACACTAGTTTGCTTTTAAAGCTCAGTGCCACAGAGACCAAAAGACAAGTGTTTTAAATAATTTTCTGGGTAGTTGGAACCTGCAAATACTCACCCAGTAAAAGAATTTAATGAAACAGAAAAAACAAATGCAGTTAAACTGGAGATGTTTTCTTGTTCTTAGTGAATAGAGAACATATGTTAGGAAGAATTATGAGAGCAAATTGGATGAAGCCCATGAGAATCTACTTCTTACAGTTGATATTCACAATAAGATATAATCACATAGTTTACTCCTTTTCTAACATAAAGCCTCCATGATATTTCCCTCTGAGCCATAAAAATCTTAGCACAAGTTGAATTCTGGAACTTAGGTGACTTACATATTCTATAAGAGTTTCTTTCATCATTTTGCCAAAGATTCTCCCTGATATACTTTTCTGTTACAAAGAGTTATATTGTCAACTTTTTAGTAAGAGGAATATTTGTTTCAAAAGAGAAATTTTCCAGATGCATTTCACATTAATTTTTTTGAGTCATAGTTTATTTTTCGAATCTGAATCTGTTTCTTATTTTTACACATCTAAAAACATGACACATTTAGCAATAAAAAAGTCAATGTATAATTGTTTTAATTACTTTCAGATCTATAACCATGGCATAAAGTTTAATGTAATGAATAAATGTAAAAGAAAAATACATTTTAATCTATTATGTTAGTTCTTTCATGTAAACCATTTTGGCAGTATTTTTAATCGATTAAGGGAATTTAACAGTGTTTGAAAAGTTCTACATTTCCTATGTAACAACAGACTCAAAGGGTTTGGTAACACATTGAGCACTTTAAATATATGGATTTTATTAAACCAACAGAGAGGCAGAGACTCCCTGGAGAGAGAAAGAGTCTGCTTCACCTGCCTCTTCTTCCTCTCACTCATCTCCTAGCACCAGCTGGGTATCTTCTCCATAAACTAGACTCCTACATGGTCAGATGAGCCCTGGAAGGACATGGAGTTGGCAGACCAGTGTCACAACCCTACCTATTTTACTTAAAACTTTTGACTTCAGAGCTTGCATCAGTAGAATATAGATAATAATACCTTCTTCTTGGAGTCTTCAAAGTCCTGTGAGTGAAGTGTCGAACAGAGCTGGCAGTAGGAGAAAATTGATAAACTTTTTTTTTTAACCTCCCTTTCCAGAATTTTATTCCACTGACTTCCATTTGGAAACTGCCCTGGCTCCAGGGATAGAGCACATGCACTAACTAAATCAGCTGTCTCTCTGGCAAAAGTGATTTTTTTCAGGCAGGGCATGGTGGCTCACACTTGTAATCCCAGCACTTTGGGAGGCCAAGGCAGGATGATTTCTTGAACCTAGGAGTTAGAGATCAGCCTGGGCAAGATAGCAAGACACTGTCTCCTCATAAAAGGGAAAAAGGATTCTTTCCTCCAGACTGTGCAGGTAAACTATATCAACCCAACTTCAGTGAATTTGAAGGAAATATCTGAAATATTTTCCTGAGATTGATGGGACAAAAATTATTTCTCTCCAACTCAAATTGAAAGGGAAAGCAGTTGGCCCCAGATTTGTTGGCCAACATTTGAGAAGTACACAAGGATCTAGCCTTGGTAGGTCATCTTCTGGCAGATGCAGAAAAGGCACACGAAATGAAGAGGAAAAAAATGCTGTAGGTGACGCCTTTGTACCCTGTATCAAGTCTCATGAACAGTGAGCCAGGCTGTTCTTTTCAGTTATGAAACCGCCTTTGCAAAATTATGACTGAGACAGTGAAAGAGATTAACTGAACTGACTCCATATTGCCTCTAACCTCCAAGCTGTCTTGTTCATTCCTGGGGGTAGACTGAACTAACTTTGGGAGAAACTTAGTTTATACTTTATAGCTTATAATTTAAAACAAAGATGATAAAAGCCCTTTCCCAAAGCAGACCTCCTTCTTGCCTGGAGACTAGATCGCCTCTGTAGAACAAACATTAGCCACAAGATGAGCAATGATGGTTTAGGAGTCATGCAGCTGGAGGCTAAAAGATTCTGATGCTCCCTAAACTGCTCCTAAGATCAGTACTTGAGATATTTTGGAGACCTTGCACACAATGGATCAGCTGACACCACCCAAACTGGTAATCTGGTCCAACAAGTTCTGCCACCACACCCAGGAACAGAAGACATTAAGAAAATCTAACTTCAACCCCCTATGATTCCATTGCTAACCTGACCAATCCCCACTTCCCAAGCACCTACCTGCCAAATTATCTTCAAAAACTCTGATCCCCAAATGCTCAGGGAAACTGATTTGAGTAATAGTAAAACTCCGGTCTCCTGCATAGCCGGCTCTGCATGAATTTCCCTTTCTCCATTGCAATTTCCCTGTCTTGATAAATTGGTTCTGTCCAGGCAGCAGGCAAGGTGAACCCATTGGGCGGTTACAGTTACATGTCAGTGACTTGGTTTTATTGGTTGGAGCAATTTGAGTCAGATTTGCTGTTTCTAGCACTCCAAAGGATCCTAACTAATACAGTTACAGAAATCTAGGGGATAACATAGCTGAGTAGGACAGAACTCCAAAGGGTTCCCTTGGGAAAATAAGTAGAAATTCTCCAATTCAGCAGTCCTTAAAATTTTATATCCCAGGTGCCTTGAAAAATCTGATACAAACAATAAGTAGGTCCTCTTCTTGGGAAGCCAAAAAATAAAAATAAAATAAAATAAAAGTAGTAGTACTTGGGCACACACATAAAAATTTTGCTATGATGTCAGTGTCCCTAAAGTCCTTAAATGTAATAGCACTTGTCATAAAGTAAAATAATGTATTTGGTTCAGAAGAATAGCCAGACTCTAATATTAGGAGAGCAAGTCTGGGGACAGCCCTATGTTGCTGGTTGTTAGCAGGATATCTATACTTTTCTGCATCTTAGTTACTATTTCAACCCAGCATCAACAGTCTGCCCTTTGCCCTCAAATTGCTTCATCTAATTTCTCTGCACCATAGAATAAACAGGAGTCTCATCAACTAATTCCTTAAAAACTGCTACCAAGTGTGCTGGGGGATGAAACTGCTCCCCACCCACAACCCTCACCAGTACCCCCACTCCCAACTCTGCCACAGATTTGGTTACTGGAACAGAGGCAAACATTTCCACTTAGCTTAAGTGAGAGTATGCATTAGGTCTAGATAAAATTCTTTTGGTTCTAGCTTTTAAACCAGGGTTCCAAACAATGGGGAGCCTCGTAGGTTGGCATCAAATTTCCATTACCATTATATTTAAAAACCTTATATTTTAATTTTGATCTTAATTCTGCCTTGCAATTTGTCACAGCGTTGCCCTGTTTGGTTTGTTTTCTTTTTAACCTTTGGGGGTCTTACTTGAATCTGCCACATTGATGGAGGACTTCCTTTTTTTTTTTGAGGCTAACTATAGAGCATATCTTTCACAATACAGAGTGGATAACTGACCTCACATGTTTCTTTAAACCTACAACTATTAGAATGGTTTATAACCAATTATTAAACCCTCTGTTCTGGTGACCACTGACCTCATTCTCTGAATTTGGAGTTCAAATGGTTTTAGATCTTGGATCAGTTCAAGTTCCCTCTCTGAAAGGAATGTTTCTCTCTTTTTTTTTTTTTTTTTTTTTTGAGACGAAGTCTTGCTCTGTCGCCCAGGCTGGAGTGCAGTGGCTGGATCTCAGCTCACTGCAAGCTCCGCCTCCCGGGTTCACGCCATTCTCCTGCCTCAGCCTCCCGAGTAGCTGGGACTACAGGCGCCTGCCACCACGCCCGGCTAGTTTTTTTTGTATTTTTTAGTAGAGACGGGGTTTCACCGTGTTAGCCAGGATGGTCTCGATCTCCTGACCTCGTGATCCACCCGCCTCAGCCTCCCAAAGTGCTGGGATTGCAGGCTTGAGCCACCGCGCCCGGCGAAAGGAATGTTTCTTAAAGCAGCACTCCTGAAACTTTAAGCTGTCTATGAGTCTCCCCCACACCCCCCGGAGAGCTTGTTAAACTGCTGATTCTCATTCAGTGGGTCTGAATGGGGCCTGAGATTCTGCATTTCTAACAAGCTTGTAGGTGCTGCTGCTGCTCCTGGTTTTGTGGATTGCATTTTGAGTGGCAAGTACTTGTAGGATTTGCAGCCTAAGGTCTTACAGTTCCCCTCTCCCACACACCTACCCTCACTACCAGGGACCAGCAGGAGATACTCGTTAAGAACTTGGTGACTTGCTATTACCGTTGAGGGAGATTACTCTGGGTAGCAACTAAGCAGTGAAGAGCTCCACTGCCCTACCTGTAAATGTGAAAAATGTAGTTACAGTGCAAGGTGTGCATCACAATGAGTGGTCCTAAGAGGCCTATTTGTATGGGAGCCAACAATTTCAGAAAAGAGCCCCTCCAAGCTGAGTAACACTCAGGATCCAAAAACCCCTCAATCATCTGTACAGAGATCTACATTGAGACCCAGAAGATAATGCTCCCATTAACCCTCTTAATTTGTATTAGCACAATTCTCATTTTAATCGATTTTCTCTGCAGCCATTATACTTCATTTTTACATAACATGACTTTGAAATTTCTGAGCTTTGAGAATATAAAATACTAAAAGAAACAGGCTTATTTCTCAATTGATGAGGGCATTGAGAGGACTAAGATATCTTCCAACTGCCAAAATACTAGAATCCTCTCTGGTTACAGAAAAAGAAAAATTATCACTAAGCACTGTACTTTAAAAAATTAAACAACATCAGGCCAGGCACAGTGGCTCATGCCTGTAATCCCAGCACTTTGGGAGGCCGAGGCAGGCAGATCACCTGAGGTCGAGAATTCGAGACCAGCCTGACAAACACAGAGAAACCCCGTCTCTACTAAAAATACAAAATTAGCTGAGCGTGGTGGCGCATTCCTGTAATCCCAGCTACTCGGGAGGCTGAGGCAGGAGAATCCCTTCAACCTGGGAGGCGGAGGTTGCAGTGAGCCAAGATGGCGCCATTGCACTCCAGCCTGGGCAACAAGAGCAAAACTCTGTCTCAAAACATACATACATACATAGAAACATACATAAATAAAAAGTCAAACATCCAATTTTATATAGCACCTTTCAATGTTCTCAAAACACTTATTAACTGGCATAACTTTCATCTTCATGATGTATCAGTGAGGTTAGGGCCAACTAACCAATGTTGTCAAATATTACAAATCTAATTTTATCTTTGAAAGCCTATGTCATATTTTATTATTAGAGAAGAAAGAAGACACCCTCACACTCCTCCTCCAACAAAATGTCTATCTGTATCTCTTTCTCTCTCTCTCTAACACACACGTACACACATACATACACACACCCCCTTAAATTCAGAGGTCAAACCAGGGGGTTTTCCCTCACACTCCTCCTCCAACAAAATGTCTATCTGTATCTCTTTCTCTCTCTCTCTAACACACACGTACACACATACATACACACACCCCCTTAAATTCAGAGGTCAAACCAGGGGGTTTTCCCTCACACTCCTCCTCCAACAAAATGTCTATCTGTATCTCTTTCTCTCTCTCTCTAACACACACGTACACACATACATACAC
Organism: Rhinopithecus roxellana; assembly: GCF_007565055.1. Lineage (NCBI taxonomy): Eukaryota > Metazoa > Chordata > Mammalia > Primates > Cercopithecidae > Rhinopithecus > Rhinopithecus roxellana. The sequence continues at coordinate 137,527,381 of NC_044553.1, read as the reverse complement.
ACACCCCCTTAAATTCAGAGGTCAAACCAGGGGGCTGTGACTTGGCAAACTCAAACCATTATATATCTCTACAGTTGTCACTCATACACAAAATAATATAGTGAGGACAATCTAATGCCATACTGTGAAAATAGCTTCTCTCAAAACAGGACATATGAAAACACTTCAGAGAGAATTTCAAATACCTTCTTCAAACAGCTGTTTCTAATGGTTTCACAGGACAGGTTTCACATACAAAGAAGTGAAGACATAATTTAACAACATTACTAGTTGTATGCACTTTACCTATATTATCACATTTAATCTTCACAACTTTTCAACTATGATCATCCCAATTTCTCAGATGAAATTGGGAATTAAAAAGAAAAGAAAAATGACAACATCCCCAAAATCACAGGGCTAGAAAATGGCAGGAGTGAGACTTGAATCCAGGGCTGACTGTCTCAGACTCTCAACTCTCCAAAGTCCTTGGCTATAATCACTACATCTGTGTTCCTCAAACTTTAATATGCAACAAGTCACTTCAGGGAGTTGATAAAAATGCAATTCTAATTCAGTAGATCTGGAGTGTGACCTGATAATTTGCATTTCCAACAGGGTCTTAGGTGATGCTAATGCAGGTGGTCCAGGGAGCATGCTTTGAAGAGCAAGACACGAAAATATGCACTTTGAAGGTGTTTCCCAAAGTGTGGCTCCTTGGCTAGCAGCATCAGCAACAGCTAGAAGGTTGTTAGAAATGAAAATTCTCGGGCTCCACCTGACACCTACTTTGGAGTAAGGTTTTAGGAATCTGTTTCTTAACAAGCCCTCCTGGGGATTCTGATGTACATTCAAGTTGAGAGTCAATGGTTAATGTCCAGCATTTCTACAGCTATGAACAATCCAACTCTATACAGCTTAGAATGATTTTCTCTCGTTTTCTTAGGTCACACTTTACAATATGTTTAAATGAAATGTTTAGGTGAAAATAACCACATCTTTGGCTAGAAAGTAACCTGGCCAGAGCAAAGCTATTACTGTGAAGGTAATGTTGCTCCATTGCACTGCAGCAACACTGCATCACAGGCTGTTGGTGTGTGATCTCAGGGAGAGGTCCCTGGGTGGGGAGGGAGGGACTGACACCTTATTAATTTCTCCCCTTCAAAATGGGTAGGATTTATTTTTCCAAATGGGTTGCCCTACAGAATGCCCAATTTTTCTTCTCTATTCTGTTGTGCTTTGCAAAACAAATACTTAGTCTCACATTTTCATTCTGAACAGTGACTCCAAAATAAGCATTTTCCCTTAATTTGAGAAGAAACATGTCGAATAATTAACAAACACACAAAAAGTAGTTATCTTAGATCTCCAGCTGGAATGAGTGGTAAAATTCAGAGAGAAGTTTTAGTGCTTGGAAGACTTAGACACTTGAAAATGAAAGATTTTAATTTGATTCATCTAAATAACAAAACAATCTTCAACCACATTTCTAATAATATGTGATAAATTAATTCTGCACTCAGCTATGTGCTTTACCTGAATTATCTCATTTAATCCATACAGCAATTCTGCAAAGCAAGCACTACTTCATTCCCATTTTAAAGGTTATCTAATGGGCTAATAGTGGATACATAAATTGTCCAAAGTCACATGGGTAGTAAAAGTTGGAGCTGAGATTTCAATCCAGACCTATGGGATTCTAAAGACTGAGCTCTTGATACACATGATCCTATTTCTACTAAGTACACTGGAGGTACACAGTGCTAAAATCGAAGTTCAAAAATATAAATTATATATATTATATTATTCTTGAAACCCCTGAAAGCCACCATAACTACCCAAAGTAACCTTCTCCACGATGTTACCATCCTAGGTGGACCTAGGATTTCCCATTCCCATGATGGCTGCTGTTCTGTCCTAACACTTATTCTTCCTTCACACACACACACACACACATACACACCAGCTGCCTGGGCTCATGGGAGAACTTGGTAAATTCACCCTACTGATTCCTCACAGTCTCCCATCTCCCATATGTGAAGATTAGTTGTAGAGTGATCTCACGGCCAATCATTGTTACAATCTTCACAGCTGGGTAAAAGGACTTCCTTGGGGAATCAAGGAAATAGTCTTCTGTACTCAAAAGAATGAAGCTACATTCCCCAACATAGACAGGACAGAGTCTTAGGAGTCCTGTAAATTAAAACAAAGCCACATGCGTTTGGTGAAGCAATCAGAAGGGAGGAAAATTTAAGAGGAATTTGAGTGTCAGGGAGTTTGCAAAATTTATTTAAAGACACAGAACAAACCAGTAATATAGTATGAAAAACCTGACCTCAAGAGCCCACATTTCTCTAAAACAGTATTACAGGAGATCCATTCTTCAGGACTGTGCTTTGTCCTCTAGTGATTCTTGGGCATCCTAAGATGCAGAGTTAATGCATTTATCATGTGGGGAATTAGCAGCACAGAAATGTCAATATTGCACCAGATTCCAAAGAGACTGACTATGTAAAACTTTAAGGAAAAAACAAAATCATTTCCTCTTTTATATGTCCAGGCACAAACATCATTCCATTATAACAGATGAAATTTCTGGAAATAAGGCATATTCTTTTCTCTTTACTATCACAATGGAACACCAACTGAAACAGATTCTATTGCACAGAACAAAGCAATAGATCACCATCATTTTCCTGAAGTCATCATTAGAGACATGAGCTCCTGCATGGGTGAGAGATTTCCATTTGGAGCTGGTTAACTGTGAGTCTACATTCACTTCAAGCATCTGACTGGTTCAAACAACTTTAATGATTCTAACAAAGATGAAGATATTAAACATTGAGCTCATTATTAGTCAGAAGTCTGCCATGTTCCCTGCTGTATAATTAACTCCTTTCATTCAACACATTTAAAATAGCATCAATAAGAAATATTTAATTATCTCCCTCCAGAAGAAGGTCCCGACTCAGATTCAGTAGCCAGTTTCACAATGAAGTTCAATTTAAATTGTTCTTAAAATAATGTTTCTGCTAACCATAGGGAACAGTTAAGTCCAGGAAATTTAAATCTAGGGAACAGAAATATATGACAGAATTGGAAGAAAAACATCTTTAGTCTGTCATTTTTCAAGAAATGGGTGAAGCGTTTTTAATGGCAGCATATTTTCCCAAGGAGTTTAAAGTATGTGGCCAAGGTCACAAGAAAGAAACATAACTATAGTGATGACAGAAAGTCTGATGTGGACACTTATACTCAGGGTGTATTTTCCTATCAACAGTAAAATATGTAAGATGGTGGGTTCTACACAAGCCTGACCTAGGAGTTGTTCATAATCCACCTACCACAAGGTGAGAATGTGTGGATGGAAACCACAAAGATGCCAAATGAGATAGTGCTTCAATTATGTGTTAGGGGTTGAAAGAGTCATAGCAAATCAGGTGATTCAGTTAGGCAGCCTTGCTTCCAGTGTATGCAGCACCTGCTTTTTATAACATAATACATGTTTATTACTGTGGCCTTTGGGAAAGCATTACTGAAACCTAAATATCCAAAAAGAAAGGACAGCCAGCCCAAATTAACTTCAGATATTGACAGGCCATGCCATTTGTTTGCCATTCTGACTGCAAGGACATTTGGTGGTCACTTCCTCAAAAGAGCAAAGTCATTTACAACTCTTCCTCCTCCTTGTCATCACCATCACTGACACCAAACCTGTAAAGAGCTCCAACTGTGGACACCAAAGTATGTTTTATATTACAGAGGACAATTGTTTTGGGCCACTCAGTGCCTGGTTTTCTTTTAGGAAATTACATCTCCTTCCCATTGTTCACAGATGTGTACGACTGTGAAAAGATGCTTTTTTTTTCCTACTTCTCTAAGGGGTAAGCACATGACCCAACACCTTGGAAGCTTCAGTAGATTGTTGTAAGAATGGGGGGAAGTAATTGGAGTTTATGCATTCTAGCAGCTGCAGCCTAAAATAGCTATTAATTAGTCCCTGCTACCTAGACCTCCCAAGATTCTCTGACTGTTTTTGGAAACCTCTTCCTTTAGTCTTTGCTTTGACTCTGTAAGCTACCCCAAAGACTTTTAACACATTCCTGACCTACTTGAGGTAGTCTAAGCCTATAGTATCTGTTGCTTGCAACCAAAATGTTTGAACTGATGCAGATATGGAGCATACAAGTAGGCATATATTATGATCTTTGCCCTAAAAAAGCAAATGACCCACTTGAGTAGAAATAATGCATGCACAAAAGGGATAAATGGCATTGTAATGTAGTTAATGCTAAGTGACAGATAAATGGGACCAGAGTTTAGGGATGAAAGTCGTGATTGCAGGCAGAATAGAAGGGGGTTCTAGACATGGTAGGACTGAACTTAACCAAATGCAGAAGTGCAGCTGGGGTTATATAAAAGAAACTTTAAAATAATAAAAGTGGAGCCAAAAAGTGATATGTATATTTGTGCAATATATGTACATAAATACATACAATGATATATACATATATATACCAAAAATTGATATGTATATATGTGCAATATATGTACATACATACATACAGTGATATATATACTACATATATCTCATGTATAGATGTGCAATATATGCTACATATATAATGTATAGATGTGCAATATATGTGCAATATATGTATGTAGTATATATGTCATTGTATGTATGTACATATATTGCACATATATACATATCACTTTTTGGTATATATATGTAGTATATATCATTGTATAAGCCCTGAACACTCTATTCCCATTAATTGCAATGCCTTTAAGCTTCAGATATGGAAAAAAATATATGTATATTCTGTATAATTCTAGGACAGCTTTCTCACTTTCTCTTAATAAAAGGAGTACAGAATATAGCAAAAACTTTCTCTGTTAATAGAGGGGTGTGAACACACAGAAATATAATTAGGGAGAAAAAAGTAGAACAAGCATAAATTCAGGATTTTCTGTTGTAACCACTCTGAAGAAGAAAAAAATAAAATAGTATCAGGATTGTCATACTATTTTCCTCCAAAAATTACCTCCTATAATGGGAGAGGAAAAAAAGCAGAGTAAAATAGTCTCCCAGTGCAAGCATAGCTACTTGCACACACATACACACAAATACACACATCTCACCGTGCCAAGAAATCTCTTTTCTTTACAATAAAAGCTCTTTTTACTGTAACGTAAGAGCACATCCCTGTAGCTGCCTGCAATCAACATTTTGAAGAAGAAATAGCAACAGTTCTTTACAGCAATTAGGAGAGCAGCACCTCTGTGGCACTGCTGAGCTTTTTGCCTCCTACCTAGTGAAGGACAGGAAAGGGAGTCACTGGGGCAACATTGAGGCTGGGTAACCTCCACACACAATCACTGTCTGCCAGGCAAGGCTGGGAATATTTATTTGACTCTAGGGTCTCACAATCTTATCTCCAGTCTAATGTTTAATAAACAGCTGCAAAATAAGACCAATCCTCCTTCAATATTTTATATCAGCTTATAAAAAATTAAGAATATTATTGTATGTGTCAATTTTCAAATAAGTAGTGATTCATTATCAGGTCCAAGTCACAGCTCACAATGCTACTGATTTATGAAGCAAACACTTAGGAAAACCGAGGACATCATAACAATGTAACACGTTTGCCTCCACCACACTAACATATCTTTTGCCTGGATTCCTGCGGCAGCCTCCTAGGTGGCTCCAGTCTTCTACTTTGCCTCTTTATGGTATAATTGGCACCCAGCTGCCAAGATGGTTTTAAAATATAAATAAAATTATATTAAATTCAAAGCCCATTTGTTCACCTACAAGGGCATACACAATATCTCCTTCACCTCACTTTACCCCCTGTCCTGGGGGCTCACTGTCTTCTAGCCATCAGCCTCCCACTGTTCCTCCAATAAGCCAAGTGCATTCCTGTTTCAGGGTGATTATACCTGCTATTTCCTCAGCATGGAATGCTTTTCTTGGATATCCTTACATTTTGTTGCTTTGCCTCATTCAGGCACTTGCTTCAGTGTCACTGCCACAAAGAAGGCTTCTCCACCCAAAATAGCATGCCCTAGCATACTTTCCAGTCCCTTATTCTACTTTATTTTTTTCATAGCACTATTGAAGAGTATGTATTTATTTCCAGATTGGTTTAATATCAGTATACCTGACTAGAATGCCATTCCATAAAGGCAAGAAGTTTATACTGTTTTTAGCCACATCCCCTGGGCCTCACACAGTGCCTACGACATAGTAGGCATTCAATAAGTAACTGTAAATGAACGAATGATTGCACTACTTTACAACAGCATGCTGCTTTCAATTTCATAGTGAGGACCTAGAACTATCCTGGAAGTGCAGCTTCTCAGGGCTCAAGATGGGCACACAGCAGTATTCATATTTGGCTTTAAAAAGAGAGAGAGAGAGATGGCAAAACAAAGAGACTGATTCAAATTCTCACAGTTCTTAAATTTTCTGATCATCATTTGAACTCCAACGCAAGGATCTTTCACCGCACAAGGATATCTGAAGATGCCTAAAAGCCTCAGAATATCAGGTCCAAATAAGATTAGGACTGCTCTCTGAGAGCCATCATGGATGTTTCTCTACCAATTTCAACATCTACACTGGACAGAGGACAAGCAAAAGTTGAACAAAATCAGAGGGTTTTTTTTTTTAAGAAGGAAATGAATGAGCATAACTCTCCATCTCCTTCTTGCTCCCATTCTTAACTCTAATTAGGCCATAAACTATTGCCTAAGGACTCATTATCCCAGCCTTTGGCGGCCCATCTCCAATGGTGGGAAGAAGGACTCCACCCACTACATCATCTTAATCAGCAACTTAGAAAACAGTGCCACATAAAACAGCAGCAAACCTGAAAAAGTGCAGTAATTGCAATAACATTGCTAACTAACCATTCAGCTGCACTTCTGCATAATTAAGAAGGTGGTTTATGACAGGCATTTGTGGCATTTAAAACATTAAAAGGAAAAGTAGCCGAACGAGCCACACCAGGAGCCCTGCAGTCACTGAATGGAGAGGAGGTGGAGAGGAATAAGGCTGAACCTAAAGAAAACACAAACTCTTTTCTTTTTAGAGTCTCTTTTTCTCCCCAGTTTTTTTTTTCTTTTTCCCTTCTGCAAAATGAGTAGTTGAGGGGATAATTTAGCAACCAGGCTTTTGCAAAGGTAGCTGCTGTGTGCTTAAATTACCAAAGAAATGCTTTCAATTGCTCCCCTTTAGAATGAAAGTGCTGCATGATATTTTCCTGGGATTGGAGCTTTGCACACAGCAGGAGGTTGCAGGCGAGTGCTGGGAAAGTAGGATGGAGATGAGAGAAAGACAGTTGGTAAGGATAAAACTCTAGTTTATCTACTTTGGGATATAATGTTAGAGAACAAAGAAAAGGGTGGTCATCACAATGTATCAGAAAGGCACCCCACTTAGTATTTCCTAAGACAGTCTCTGATAAAACGAATCATTTTTCTAGTCAACAAATCTGTAGTGCATGTAATGGAACCCTACTATGTTCCAGACACTAGAATGAATGCTGTGAATATGGAACTAAACACAAAAGCAACTGTATTCTCACAAAGACCTCAGAGTCTATTGAGGGATGCAGTCTAGAAAACAAGAACCCAGTGCGGATTAGTAATGACTCTGAGTACCCAGCGCTGAGAAAACCTAGAAGAAATGTTTGAGTCCATTTAGAGAAAGTTTCCCAGAGCATAGTATGCATTCAAGTAAGGCTTCTGAACTAGAGAATCAATAAAATGATAGATTAGTCAACTCATTTGTAAGGAAGATGCCATTTAAGTCTGGTCTTAAAGGGTGAGTAGAAGTTCACCAGACATTCTCAGCAGAGGAAACAGCATACACAAAGGTGCGTAAGCTCAACAGCACAGGACATATTGCGGGCTGGAACTACCGGTGCATACCGGTGAGTTGTAGGAGATGAGACTGGGAAATTAAAGGCCATGCCAATTTTTCAGCAGTAACTTGATATGACCAAGGCTACACAAAAAGCTAAAATCAAAGGCAGGCAAACCAGTCAGAAGCCTTTCATTACAGAAGAGGCAAAAGCAATAAGCACTATGAGGTTGGTGCAAAAATCATTGTGGTTTTTGCCATTACGAGTAATGGCATTTTAATTTGCACCAACCTAATAGAATTAAGGTCTCCTTCAGGAATGCAATTCAGAGGTCTGATGATTTTTGTATCTTTAACACATGCTCACCCATGTGGAGTTAACATAGTTGAAGGCAACCATGCTGACAGCTAACAAAACAAAAACTGTGCCAAATTGCTAACACTATAAGATACACACACGCTTTTCCATCTAATCAGCACATTTCCACATTTGGGAATGTGATAAAGTACAAGTATCTGCCTGAATGAAATGAGCCTAATGTCTCAGCAATGACACCTAAACAACTAAAGTGTGTAGGACTTTCACACACACACACACACACACACACACACACACACACACACACACACACACAGCAAAAGCCTTAATTAAAACTTTAAAAAGCAAACTTTTTTTTAACACTTTGAGCAGAGGGGTGCATGTTTGATATGCCTTGATAGAGAATCAGGATGAGAGATAAAGACCAATGATTTAATAGTGTGAAATTTCTTGCAAAATACACTTACATGGGAGTTTTAGCATTTACTTCCTAATCTTAACTGTGGTGGGTAGTTAAGGGTGACTGTCCTAAAAACTGCCTTGGATTTTTCCAGATTCAGGGTTGCCCATAATGAAAATTTCAATATGATTTCGAAGTTGAAATCTAAGAGCATAAATTAAAGAGTAATAGTGACCATAGAAAGTTTGAGGCAAATCTTTTAAATGTGATTGTTCCATTGTGCTATCGGTTTTCTCTGTCTAATAGCAGTCAGGGCCTCTGAACTCCAGCAGTTTTTCTCTGGGTTTATAGGTGAATTACAGTCAAGCAGTGGAACTGAATTGCAGAACATTTGACCAAATAGTCCTGTGTGTTTAGACAACTCTGTGGAGAGGTTAGGAATATAAGCAACTTTTATACCTTGTGCATAAGCATGGAACCAAAGTTCAGTGTCTTTTCAATGCACATTTGTAGAGAAGAATGATGAAAAGAAAAAAAAATCTCATTTACATTTCTCCACATAGACAAAATGTTTACCAATATACAGCTTAATATACAACATACTAAGTTACTGGAAAAAATACGTTATAAGGCTTTCATTATCGCAGAGGATATTGCCCTTAAGATCCCTAGACTGCATCTGTAAAAGGAAACAGTCAATCAGCCAGCTAGGGTGAAATTGAAGGCATGTTTTTGGGAAAGCACCAGGATACCATACTCGTTTAGCCAAAAGAAAAGTTTCATGTTCTAAGTGAAACGTTACTGAGCAGACTAATGGCTTTGGCATTTGACTCAAAGATGAAGATGAAGGGGATCTACACTATAAACATGATTTATTTCACACATTTATTTCACTCTAACATGTGACACTGTGACTAGACATGGACCTCTCAATCTTTCCAGGCAAGGTTAAACAGGAAAGTGAAATATCCACTTAGTTTGAAAAGCAGAAAGGACTACACTAAGGTATGTAAGTGATTAGGGTATTAGAGCCTCTTTCTTTTTCTTTCTCCTCTCTATGCTTTCTCCACTGGGAGATGGTATCTGCTGTCGCTGGTCTAATTCATCTTTCTGTGAAGACGGGTTACCTACGTTTACTTCTATCCCTTACTCCATTCCTCTATGCCGGTGACACATCTTGAATGTCCTGAAACTATCATATATATTAGGCAACACAACATCAACTCAAATAGCCCAAAATTCTGCAGCCGCCTAAAATCAGCAGCCCACCAGCCATTTCTGTTCATGGTTATTTTAGCAAACAGAAGATACACATAATACAGGCTCAGGGAATGAATGGCCACCCATTTTGCAGCCTTCCAGGCACAAGACCTTAAAGTTTCCCATCACAATATTCAAACAGTCTAATCCATGCTTTCATAATTGAGTTTCTTCTGAAATTCCCTGACTTACCTCACACTAGCTAAGCAGTTCTCAAACACGGCTCACATATTCTCATCTCCATGTTTTTGCCTAACTAGGGATCAACAATGGCCCACAGACCAGATTCTGGCTGTACCTGTTTTTGTAAATAAAGTTTTACTGGAACACAGTCACGTTGATTTGTTTACATATCATTTATAGCTGCCCTTTATGGTACAACAGCTAAATACTTGAGACAGGGACCATATGGCTTGCAAAACCCAGGTGAAGCTTCATGGGTATGCAGCCAGTAGAGTCACACAGGACCCTGTACCACTGATCTTGGTTTAATATTCTTCTGTCTCCGTCTTGAAACACTTAATAATTTTATCTTTGAATTTGTGTTTTTGAATGAAGTCTAATGAAACAATTAAGCATGTGCAATAGCAAAAGAGAGATGCATAAACATATAGATATACTATACACAGGCCCATTGTTTCTTGCCACTTCACCCCCTATAGCTCTCACAATACACCAGGAGTAGAAGATTCTGGTAGACTTAGGAGGCACACTCAATGAGACTTAAAGCAATCGCAAAGTCTCTCACATCTACTCTGAGTAAGCTGGGATGCTGACAGTCCTTAAAGAACATGTTTTACATTGGAACCAAAACTTGCTTTGACCACAGAAAGAAAACGAAGGCATTCTAAGAAACACAAATGACTAAGGAACCTAATTATAGCCTTTCTTACTCATGTTACTTCTATGAATTGGCCAACCACCTCAGCTGAAAATTATGTCAAAGAAGGAAAAGAAAAGAAAAAGCAACTCATAGTTTCTTTTCTTTTCAGTCTTTTCTTACTCATTAGGAAGCCAAAGGAAGAGAGTGTTTGTTGAATATGTGTATATCAAGAAGTGAAATAAATAAAAACAGGTGAGTTAATCTGAGCAGTGTTTCCAGTTTTCTGGAAAGAACAAAACATATATGCACTGCATGAGCTAAGAAATAAGAAATGTTTCCTATGTCAGTAATTCTGCAAATGAATTAGAAGTTATTATTCAGAACTTATTTAAGACTTGCACAGCATAATATAAAGGTGAATGGCAAAATTCATGCTAATAATTTAAAATTTTCTTTGCTTAGAATGACATTGAAGAGGAAATATAAAACAACATGACAGGTTGAGAGAGAGATACCATGGAAAAAGGAAAAAGAGCTTTATGTTTTAAGTACTTTTAATAGCACTTCATTATTGCTTTTTGAAAAAGGGGCCCATTGGCCAGGCACGGTGGCTCAAGCCTGTAATCCCAGCACTTTGGGAAGCCGAGACAGGCGGATCACGAGGTCAGGAGATCGAGACCATCCTGGCTAATACGGTGAAACCCCGTCTCTACTAAAAAATACAAAAAACTAGCCGGGCATCGAGGCGGGCGCCTGTAGTCCCAGCTACTCGGGAGGCTGAGGCAGGAGAATGGCGTAAAACCCAGGAGGCGGAGCTTGCAGTGAGTTGAGGTCCAGCCACTGCACTCCAGCCTGGGTGGCAGAGCAAGACTCCGTCTCAGAAAAAAACAAAAAACAACAACAAAAAAGGAGGCCCACTATTTCATTGTGCAAATTAGGTAATCAGCCTCAAAAAAGCCTAAAATATTTACTCTCTGCCCCTGACTGAAAATATTTTGTTAATCTCTGACACTGATTCTAACGTGATCATCTGCATGGCAAGTTTTCTGCCTAAACAACACACCTTTTCTTCAAGTTCCAACCAAAACTTTAGCTCTTCCTCCTCAACAGCCTTTTATATTCACCACTGGTGCTGAAGTCACTTTTATAAGTTTTATTTGTGTATTTTATTTGAGAATAAAACATGGTTATCTTTGTGACATCTATTGTCCCTTCTAAATAATATACTTTTAATTACTTTACATTTATAATAATTTCTTTTTCCCTTTCTGTTAAAGTTTATTTTAAGTTTCAGGATACATGTGCAGGACGTGCAGGTTTGTTACATAGGTAAATGGGTAAATGTGCACCATGGTGGTTTGCTGCACCTATCAACCCATCACCTAACTATTAAGCCCTACATGTGCCATTTGAGAAAAACAACCATGAATAAGGAAAAGATATCAAGAAAAAACAAACCGTGCCACTGTTCTTGAACAAAATGAAAGCCAAACTAAATAAAGGCTTTTCTTATCTGTACATCCATGAACGGATAAGACAAATCATTTTAGGCAACCGAATGCTATGCTGTGAGCCTGTGGTAGCCACACCAATGGACCAAAGAAAGATATTTGTTGTGGGAAGTCAGGGACCCTGAACAGAGGGACCGACTGGAGCTGTGGCAGGGGAACCTAAATTGTGAAGATTTCATGGATATTTATCAGTTTCAAATAATACTTTTATAATTTCTTATGCCTGTCTTTACTTTAATCTCTTAATCCTGTTATCTTCATAAACTGAGGTTGTATGTCACCTCAGGACCACTGTAATAATTGTGTTAACTGTACAAATTGATTGTAAAACATATGTGTTTGAACAATATGAAATCAGTGCACTTTGAAAAAGAACAGAATAACAGTGATTTTTGGGGAATAGGGGAAGAAAACCGTAAGGTCTGACTGCCTGTGGGGTCGGGCAAAAAAAGCCATATTTTTCCTCTTGCAGAGAGCCTACAAACGGACGTGCAAGTAGGAGAGACATCACTAAATTCTTTTCCTAGCAAGGAATATTAATATTAATACCCTGGGAAAGGAATGCATTCCTGGGGCAAAGTCTATAAACGACCACTCTGGGAATGTCTGTCTTACGCAGTTGAGATAAGGACTGAGATACGCCCTGGTCTCCTGCAATACCCTCAGGCTTACTAGGGTGGGGAAAAACTATGCCCTGGTAAATTTGTCGTCAGACCAGTTCTCTACTCTTGAACACTGTTTTCTGTTGTTTAAGATGTTTATCAAGACAATATGTGCACCGCTGAACACAGACCCACCCTAATCAGTGGTTCTGCTTTTGCCCTTTGTCCTGTTCCCTCAGAAGCACATGATCTTTGTTAGACCCTTATTAGTAGTTCTGCTTTTTGCCCTTTGAAGTATATGATCTTTGTAACTACTCCCTGTTCTTACACCCCCTCCCCTTTTGACACCCTTAATAAAAACTTGCTAGTCTGAGACTCATGGGCATCACGGTCCTACGGATATGTGATGTCACCCCCGGCAACCCAGCTGTAAAATTCCTCTCTTTGTGCTGTCTCTCTTTATTTCTCAGCCGGCCAACACTTACGGAAAATAGAAAGAACCTATGTTGAAATATTGGGGGCAGGTTCCCCCAATAGATTCTGTCCTCCAAGCATATATAATCTAATAAGGACCAAAATAAATTTGCAAAATACAAGGTAAATGGGATTAATCATAAAAATAAGCACAGAATAATATGCAATGGAAATTCAAAGGTTTCTCCTGGGAGAGAGTAGACTTCATGGGACAGAGATGGTATCTGAACTGGGCTGAGGAGAAGAGTGGGAAGAACAGCACAAGAGGAGGAAACTGGACAAGCAGAGGCCTTGCAGTATGGATGTGTGTGCTTGCATGGGAATGTGCTAATTCAAACGGGCCCTCCCCTTATTGCCACCAGCCATTGTTGTAGGGTATTTCTGAGTTGAGAAGACCCAGATGGCCATGTAGATGGTGTTAGTAAGGAGGACAAGCTCTTAAAAGGGAGTTACAGTGTCAGTAAGTTCCAAGAAGATTTGAACTCTCATCTCTCCATTTTTGACCCTTGAATCAAGAATCTATCGGGGGTTACAAAGAAGATGAGAATCTATTTATAGGTCTACACCAAAGAGCTTCAAGCAAAGTTATAGGCTCTTCCAAGCTACAGCACTTCTAGGGGAGCTGCAAATGCAGTGGTGTATCCTGTGAACATAAGGAGCCCTTTGATGGACATCAAGGAAAACGCTACACAGCTTATGATGCCTACTTTCCCTGAGCTGTCATTCTGGAGCACATGGTATGAAAGAAAGAAGAAGGAAGAGAGTCGGGGGAGGGAAAGAAGGTGGCAAGAAGGAAGATTTAGGAAGAAAACCAAGGGCCAATTTGCTTCTAATTCTCCATCTCAAGATGAGAGACTGAGTACTTTTTTTAAATTGGTTTTTGAAAAAGAGGTTTCACATTTTTATGTTGATGGAGGACATTGGGGATGGGGCATCAGGAGCAGGTCCAGTCAGAGAGAGGATCAGTTTGTAAATAAGGCAAAAGGTTTTATACAGGACATTAAACACAATTTTGTTCTGTCTTTATCTTTTTAAAACTTCTGTCCATATATAAAACTAAAACATATATTTGGTAAATAAGTGCCATCTGGCAGAGTCCAATAATCTGGCTTGTGACAATGTATGTAGCTTTCTCTCAAAGCAAACACAGATCTTTTATATTTATTTCAAAGAAGAGTTTCTGGGCACCTAGAGTAAAGATGAGAATGAAAGACACAGCAATGGACCAAAGTCAGAGTCCCACAATATTCTTTCTTGTTATTTCAAGTGTCATGTCCTGAGAAAATATAGGTTTTCTGTTTGTTAAATCTGAAGAAACAAGTAGGCTACAAGATGGGAGATGGAATGACATAGCATAAGGAGAAAAGTCCTTGTGGTGAGGTGTCTCTGAATTCAGACCCATGCAAGTCACCAATTTTTCTAGTCCTACTTCTTTACTGTATAATGGAGATAATGGTACCTACCCTCATACTGTTGTAATGGGGGCTAAACAATATATACAGACATATTGTTGGTACCCAGTAAGCAGTACTGTTAATATGATTTAGGGATATGGACTAGGGACTCATTTATGCACTGAGGTCCTTAAGAAGAAAGGGGATGAAATTCAGCACCCTGTGGCCTCTACTGCCCATCTGAAATACATTATCATCACTTCCAAGTCTTAAATTATGTAAAACATATCCCTGTGGTGCAAATACTAAGCAAATGGTAATGATGTCACTTTGGCAAAGAATGTAAATATCAATGCAAATAAACAGTGGGGGAAAGGCAGCTGCTTTTATCTCATCACTGCAGCAATCCTCTCCAGAAGATTTAGATATTAAAACCACAATGGTAGAGGGCACCCGCAGACCCTTCTCTCTACCTTTCCAGCAAGAGTAGCTTTTATTTTTCCCTTTTGGAGGAAGAAGAGCTACTATATATCTCAAAAAGAAACTGTATCTCACGATGGCCCTGTCTTCTAACAGACAAGATGGCATTGTGCACACAGGCAAGTCAGAGAGTGAACTATAGCACATATGCAAGGTGCCTCATCTAAGTGACAGGTTGCCTACAGCACTGCATGCTGATTCTAAGCAACACCTTTGGGGAATAGTTGACAGCTGCAGTCTTGACAAGAAAAGAGGAAGACCTTCTTGAAAAAGCATGTGCATGCAAGCAGCACACACACACAGACAGACATGCTTTCACCTGCCTCATGCTTTCAGAGTGCCTCTGAAAACAAGACAAATTAAAAATAGCCACTAGGGAACTAAATGACCACGGGGATTAACAAGTTGCTTAAATATGTAATTCTTTACTTTTCTGTTTATACACAATTATAGACCCTTGACTTGTCTACCACTGTTTGCTAGGATTTTTAGAATCCACCAAGATTATGCCCAGACCTCAAAATAGCAAGCATCAATGTCAATCCTCCAGCAAGAGTAAAGTGGGATGTAGCATCAGGAGTGGCCAACACGTGAGGCAAGTGTGGGCTCTCTGTCACCTTGTCAATACTAGCATGGCACAATGTTTGTTCTTAGCTTGCTGGCCTGGATGTGCTAGATAAACACTTCTCATTATCTTTCCCATCAGAACTCCAGGGTCAGAAAACCACAACTCTCCAAGAGGTTAAGCAAATGCCATATGTTAAAGGAAAGAAGTAAGCAATAAAATAGCTTATTCTAATGTTTATTTTTCAAAGTACCAGAAAAAAAAAAAAAAAAAAGAAAAGTAGGAAAAGAGAAAGACAAAGCATGGCCAGGGATTGAGGCAGAGATTATAGAAATAAATAGCCAAGAGATAAATGTATACAAATACAGACCTTATGTGTTCATGAATAATTCAGGATTCACACTGCACTGATGCGTTTAGACAAGAAGGGCAACCGGAGCTTTTAAAGGACAAGGACCTCTGACAATTTCTTGGGGATTCTTCAGGGCTCTTTTCTTTTTTCATTACACACATGCATATGTACATATGCATATAATACACACACATGAATATATATATACATATATATGTATATACACACACACACATACTTTACATTGATACAAGAAAGCTTAGGTTCTAATGATTGAACAAAGCTGTTACATGAAATATTAGGCAATTCTACTTTTAACTCCACAGATGTTCTCTTTTATCAGGGAAGATGACCCAGTGGTTTTCTGACTTTATTCCCTCCACGCAGTCCCGAATCCAATGGCTCATTATTATAAATATGCCTGACCAAATCTGCCTGACCAAATCTACCTGCCCATGCATTCCTGCTTCTTTCGGACATACTCTCCTAACTAATCTCTAAACATAGTGCATATTTTCTCTGCTCCTGCTGCTGTGAAGCCAGGTAATACTGATACAAGTCACAAGCCTCTCTATTTCATCCAGAATGCAGGGTATATGACTAGACATACCTGGCATCTCTATGTCAATATCATTTGTCTAAAGGAACTGATTTTCTCTTCCTGCAAGCCTATTTTTCCTTCTTTTTTTTTTTTTTTTTTTTTTTTTTTTTTTTTTTTTTTTAGGCGGAGTCTCGCTCTGTCCCCCGGACTGGAGTGCAGTGGCCGGATCTCAGCTCACTGCAAGCTCCGCCTCCCGGGTTTACGCCATTCTCCTGCCTCAGCCTCCCGAGTAGCTGGGACTACAGGCGCCCGCCACCTCGCCCGGCTAGTTTTTGTATTTTTTTAGTAGAGACGGGTTTCACCGTGTTAGCCAGGATGGTCTCGATCTCCTGACCTTGTGATCCGCCCGTCTCGGCCTCCCAAAGTGCTGGGATTACAGGCTTGAGCCACCGCGCCCGGCCTATTTTTCCTTCTAATTGATATTTGGTGATTATTATGATAGAGTTCTTGCTTCCCTGAAAATGAGTGTAAAAGTCTGTGTGTATATTTAATTCCGTTTTTTAAATCTGCTTTTCAAAAGAAGGTAAACACTCCCATGTCAGTTATCAAATATGAAATTTTCACAGAATCATTTCGTTTACTAGACAGCTCTTCTTATAGGCCTGATTCTGTCTGGTTTAATTCAACAACAGTGACACGATCCCTGGCCAAATTATTTCTGGGCAAAAGTGAAGAGTCAAATTAGGCAAGGGCCTCCACACCTGAACTTAGACTTCTCTTTTTGTTTCTTTGAGAAATCCTTAGTTCTGTAGTCATCAAACACATCCACACTCTTCAAGCTTAACAAATATTTTCTGCATTGACCAGCAATAGAAATAATATAGATATTTACTATTTATCTCTCCTCATACTGGGGAAAAAACACCTCCATATGCAAGTACTTGCGAGTGAAGTGGAGCATCCCATTATTAAAATTATGCTATAGAAATTTTTTTTTTTGAGATGAAGTCTCACTCTGTTGCCCAGGCTGTAGTGCAGTGGCTTGATCTCGGCTTACTGCAACCTCTGCCTCCCGAGTTCAAGTGATTCTCCTGCCTCAGCCTCCCGAATAGCTGGGAGTACAGGCATGCACCACCATACCCAGCTAATTTTTGTACTTTTTAGTAGAGACAGGGTTTCACCATGTTGGCCAGGATGGTCTCGATCTCTTGACCTTGTGATCTGCCCGCCTCAGCCTCCCAAAGTGCTGGGATTACAGGTGTGAGCCACCATGCCCCTCCTACTATATAAAATATTAAAAACAATGTAACCTTCTAAAAGTAGTGCTGCAAAGATCTAAACCAAATATGGGAACCCTAATGTCTCATGCCTCATTAACTCTTTCAGGTTCAAAGTGTTCTAAAGAGTTTCCTTTTATTGAATAATAATGGGCCTTTTGGCTTCTAAGCACAGATTCCATTTCTTGCCTTAAATCTGCACTGACCACAACTAATTCCCCCTTTAAAAACACCATCAGGGCAGGCATGGTGACTCACACCTGTAATTCCAGCACTTTGGAAGGCTAAGGCGAGAGGATGACTTGAGCCCAAAAGTTCAAGACCATCCTGAGCAACATGGGGAGAGCTTGTCGCTACTAAAAATAAATATATAAAAAAAATTAGTTGGGCATGGTGGCATACACCTGCAGTCCCAGCTACTTGGGAGTCTGAGGCAGGAGGGTCACTTGAGCCCAGGAGTTCAAGGCTGCAGTGAGCTATAATTGTGCCACTGACCTCTGGCATGGGCAACAGAGCTAGACCCTGTGTCAATTAAGAAAAGAGAAAGTCACCATTCAGTGTCTGTATTGCAACAGATGTTGTAGCCCTCATCCATCCCCTGCCATCACTACAGTCATTTCTTACCTGAGCATTCTTAGCTGTCATCCACATGATAAAGGTTCAAGATCTTTGTCTTCATGTTTTCTTACTCAGAACGCCTTCTTGTTTGCAAATGCAATGAGGTACCAAAGTATCATACCCTTTATTAAGCCTGACTAGCACTAAGTACAACGAAATTATTTGTACTGTAAATTTCTCTCAGCAGCTGATGTTCTCCATTGAATTTGTGGTCAACTGAAATTCCCTGACCTGCTTTGCATGGATTTCTATCAAAACAAATCTTTCCTAAACTAATTGTGCTTATTTGTTTAATATGCTTATTTTAATGTAAGAAAATAGACTCTAGAATCAGGGAGACTTAAATTTTTTTTTTCAGTCACAGTATTTTCAAGCCCATTACCTTGAGAAATTAATTGAATACACTTTATTTTCAGTTTTGCCATCTAGAAAAAAATTAATAACTTCATGCCATTGGTTCTTTCAAAGAATTGAGAGACATAAAATGCCTGGGATAGAGGAGGCCTTCAAGAGATCTGGGTTCCTTGTTTATTTCACTTCATAGTTCCAGATCATGAAAACCTTTTTGGATCTGGTATCTGTGCCGTCTGTAAATGTGGTCAAGCCTGTGTTTTCGGTGTCCTCCTGTAACCATGTAAATCACTAGACAATGGGCCAGCACTCAGGACAGAATTCAAGGGCTTCTAATCAAAATGCTATCAAAGCCACATGGAGGGTGTAGAAAACTCCATGCATAAAACGTTGATTGGTTTACTTCCTCGTGAGTTTGTTTCATTACTGCACCAAAAGGTAAACAGCAACTTAGAATGTAAGAAAGGTGATGTCACATCATATCACTTAAAGTCATGTATCATATATATCAAATATTAGTTACCATGAGGTCTCTTTTATTTTAAGATGGGATCTTGCTGTGTTGCCCAGGCTGATCTTGAACTACTAGGCTCAAATGAACCTCTTGTCTCCCAGAATGCTGGGATTATAGGCATGATGAACCACTACACCTGGCCTTTCATGAAGTCTTAATTCAGTAAAAAAAAAACCCTTTCTACAACCATATATATAATATATGTATGTGTGTATGTGTGTGTATATATATATAGTTATATTTATATATAATTTATATATAAATAATAATATCGGTACATTGATCATTTATTAATATATAGTAACTTATATAAGCATATTAATAATATCATTATTTATACACATAGATATGTATGATTATACATACGCATATATTTGTGTATGTATATCATGATGCTGAAACCATTAGCAAGGAATTTTTTTTTTTTTTTTTTTGCAGCATTCCTTATACTAGTTGCCCAATGCCAGGAACTATACATATATATGTGTATGTATAATTTATATATAATAACTTTCAAGATAGTCCAGATCATCTTACAAATACTCAATAAAATAATTCAACTGAACTCAAGTATGTAAGTAGAAAAAATATTTGTTCCAGTGTTCTTAATCCTATAATGAAAAATAGAATGCCCTTATTTTAAGAAATCTGCTCACTGAAATCCAAGTTGTTCAGAAAAATAAATGCTTCATTAAGTCATAAATTGTAACAATGTGAGTTACAACATCTGGTAGGGGAAATGGTTTTTAGTTAGGACTGATTATGAAATCTAACAAATTCATTTTTCACCTTTCACTGGACTAAAGGTCCTATATAAACAATAAACAAAGAAAGATGCCATCCTATGTACCTGGACCTTTAGTCCTATATAAACAATAAAAAAAGAAAGATACCATCCTATGTACCTGGACCTTCAGTCCTATATAAACAATAGACAAAGAAAGATACCATCCTATGCACCTGGACCTTCAGTACTATATAAACAATACTAAGCATTTCAGGGAACTACAAAGTTCAAAGAAAGGAAACCTGATATGATGAGAAATGAAACACACATGAGCATATGGAAAACTGCACTGGTATCAAGAACATCATCAGCTGAATAAAATTACAAAATCACTCAGATGTGATAGTTTGATAAAAAATGTAAAAGATAGATTAGTTCAACAAACATTTATTGAGTACCAAGTAAGCACGAAGGACTGTGATAGGTATTGGAGTTCAAGAATAAAGAAAGAAACCATTCTTTGGCATTGGGAAACTGGCACAAGAAATGCTGCTTTAAAAACAAAAAGTCCTTGCTAATGGTTTCAGCACCATGATCTACCCACATATGACATATTTTGTTGTTTTCCCAGATACAGCCTTAATACTGTACCAAGGGATGGTGGTTTCCCTTTCTTTGCCACCAAACCACATTTCAGTCAAAGCTCCTTTAATCTTTTAAATAGTTTCCCACAGATACCCTTTATCTTTTCTCTGATAGAATGGGGCATTGGTCTTGCAGTTAGAACAATATATAGTGCACTTTAAATACTTCAAGCCTTGAAAATAATTATTCCCAAATGCCTATCACAGTTTACCTGAGGAAAAATATACAAAACAGGCACTATTCACATATCCATTATGCTTTTGGTTAGACAGGAAGAATGCAGAAGTTTTCCCACAGCGGTATCATCTTGTGGACATCATCCTGAGCTTCATATACCCATTAACAATGCGGAGATTGCACCAGCAACTCATGAGGCCCTGGCCAGCTGTAATATTTTAAGATCAAACTGTAGGAAAGTAAATACTTACTGTAGAAAAATGTTCACTGCTTATTTAGTCTACTGATAGCATTTCCTGCAAGAGAGAATTGTGTATTTATTCATGGATATTTGCATGTTTAATGACCAGTGAGTTCTGCTTTTATGAATAGCATTTCACAGACATATTTTTATTGAACATGGGGAATTGAAAAATTGTAGTAATTAATTAGACACCTTGGGCAAAACCACAATCCTGCGTGTACCTGCCAAAGACCTGAATGTTATATTTTAATCTGAATTGTTTGTTAACGTCTTCTTTAATTTTGTCAGTATGGCTATAATTTTATATTATTATCCAAGTCTAGAAGAATATATTTATTATCCTAGGTACAACAGAAATTTAAAAGTAAATACATAAATCAAACCTCTCTGGCTAGCCTTGCTTTTAAGCAAAATACACCCTTGGGCATTTCAGGGAATATCCTAACCAGACAGAATCCTGCCATATTAGTAAGAAAATCAGTTTCATACATAAGGACACCCATTAACAGAGTTGGTCAAGAGAGAATGAAATTCATGCAAGAGCAGTGGTACTGCTAGTACTCAACTGCAATGAGATCTTTACTCGAATCATGACTAAAATTCTGAGCTTACCTAAAAGCAACATGCATGTAATTATAACGTGGATAATAATTACTCAAAAAAGATAAAAATGTGTCCAGGAAAGGCTCTATATCACCAGTGGAATGAACTAGAAGACCACATCTCACACCTTTTCACTCAGTCCTCCTAATTGGAACACAGTTTTTCCTATTCATCTCATCACTCCGAATATCTCAAATCCCCTAAAAGATCAGGTCTGCTTCCACTCAGCAGTTTTTACTGCTGTTAAATGCTAATTGTTAATTTATTTCTCTCTCCAAAAGCTCTCCAAGAGCCTGAGCTTTTCTTCATTGAATCAGCTTGTCCTGAGGATACAGCTAAACCTGCCTTTGATCAGTGTTTAATCCTTCTAGATGCTCAGGGGGGGTGTGGTTTAGTATTTATGAGAAAGTAATTACAAAGGATGGAGAACAGGAATATTATAGCTTCTTCTAGCTCAAGAAATGACCAATCAGAACTTTCTGTCCCTTCTTCTGTCTTTATAGAGAAGAGATCATGCTAAGGAATGTAAAATTTGAAAGTGTGGGAATACTTCTAATTTAAAAGGGAATGTAGATTCCAAGTCCAGTAGATTTGATTCTACTTACAATGAAGGATCTTTCAGAAACAGACTGTAACATAGACGGAGAACAAGCAAACACATCCCCTTTTATGTTTAAGCAGTTATGGGCAGTAGTTTCTAGCATACATTCTTGGGTAACTGTAAGAAAGTATTACCTGAAAACCAAATAACTATATAACTTGGTCAAAAACAAAGTGAGTGCAGAGAAATAAATAGAACATCAATATTCAATGATTAGGATATGAACCACAAGGGAGGGAAAATAATACTCAGAGAGGCTGAAGCCAACACAAATGGGAGTAATGAGGCAAGAAATTTAGAAATAAAAATTTAATATGAGTCTTATAAAATGTTCTCTGGTGAACAATCACAAGAACATGCAAAAAATAGTGACAGAAATCCAATAATGCCTAATGATTATTCAAAACTGACCCCAAAGAATGTTCCATAAAAATAAAAGAAGCAGAGGCACCCAAGCTCATTTCTAGTTCTTATTTCCTGGACTCACGTAAAGGAACACTCCCAATAAATCCCATAGTATGCACCAACACTGCCTGTCTGACTGAAACATGACAACAGCTGGAGAATGGCTCAAGGTCAACAACAGTTACTGCTTCATTCTAGAAACTTGGTGATGATGCTAAATGGGAAAGAAGTATTTTGGTAGCATTCCAACAATGGCTTTTCACAACATTCCTCACCACAGATAAAGTAATCATTCTAGCATTGGACATAAGAAAAAGCAAATCCGAGATTACTCCATGTTGTTTCTGGGTCAGGACCCAGCTCCAAACTGTCCCTTCCTTCCTTCCCTAATTGCTTCTTCACATCTGCTCATCTGCAGAGCCTATGTTTGCCTTTGCATGCATCAAGGGCTTCTGTGCTGACGATCTGACATGAAACAAGATACTTTCTTTTTGAGATATGAATTTGTGTGCTTTCATTTTGTCATGCTCTTGAAAATGTTTGACCATTTAGCATATACAATGCAAGTTGATTCTCTGTTGCATAAAACACTATAATTTTTTGGAAATGTTACTGTCCAAAAGCCTCTTGAAAGAAGGTACTTTTAAAATTGTGGGTGAATTTAGTGTTCCCCCCTTTTTTGCCTAAATAATCTCATTCCTTGCCCAGTCTAACTTGAATTGGGGCTATGAAAAACCTACACAGAGATTTTCCCTGGAACATGTCATTAATGTTTCACACTCTTACATTGGTTTGAAATCCTTTTGCGTACATTCCCTGAACTAGCATCGGTAAAACTTTCTGTGGACTCAGCCCACTCCCATTGTAGGTATTTTCACTCATTTTTAACACATAGACATTTATTATTATATTTATACACTAAGTGTGTTATGAAACAGACTATAACAAAAATGTAAGAGAATAGGATTAAAATAAATATAAATAGATGTTCTAAAACTTTTATTCTATGCTGCCCTCCAATGTATGTATCCCACTTTGGAGCAACCTGTCTACATTATGAATTGTCATCATCTAGCAGAATAATACAATTCTGCTGCCGGGGCTTTTCCTTCCTGTCGTGGGCTGAATTGTGTCTCTCCCACTCCCAAAAGATATGATGAAATCCTAACCCCCTAGTACCTCAGAGTGTGACCTTCTTTGGAAATAGGGTCATTACAGATGTAATCAGCTAAGATAAGGTCATATTGGAGTAGGATAGACATAGTAGGATAAGTCATCCAATGTGACTTGCATCCTTATGTGAAGAGGGGAAGACACACAGGCACTAAAGGTTAGAATGTCATGTGACAACAGGCAGTGATCAAAGTGCTGCAGCTGCAAACCAAAGAACGCCAAAGATTGCCAGCAAATCACAAGATGTTACAAAGAGGCATTGAAGGATCCTCCCCTAGAGCCTCCAGAGGGAGCTTGGTCCCGCCAACACTTTTTCTTTTTTTTGAGAAGTAGCCTTGCTCTTGGCCCCCCGGGCTGGAGTGCAGTGGTGCAATCTCGGTTCACTGCAACCTCCACCTCCTAGGTTCAAGCAATTCTCCTGCGTCAGTCTCCTGAGTAGCTGGGATTACAGGCACCTGCCACCACACCCGGCTAAATTTTTGTACTTATAGTAAGGACAGGGTTTCACCATGGTTGGTCTCGAACTCCTGACCTCAGGTGATCTGCCTGCCTCAGCCTCCCAAAGTGCTGGGATTACAGGTGTACCACCATGTCCGACCCTACCAATACTTTTATTTCAGACTTTTCACCTCCAGAGCCATGATATGATAAGTTTGTGTTGTTTTAAGCCTTCCAGTTTGTAATTCTTTGTTATGGCATTCCTAGGAAATGAATACACTTCCTAATATGAGAAAACTTCTAAATTCCCTCTAAACAATGGACTACTATCCCTAGAATTCAATAGAGAGACAGAGAGAGAGAGAGAGAGAGAGAGAGAGAGAGAGAGAGAGAGAGAGAGAGAGAGAGAGAGAGAGAGAGAGAGAGAGAGAGAGAGAGGACAGGTTACATGATGATAAAGTCCAGTGTAACAGAACAAGAGTTATCTGAGGAGCGGAGTCTGCATCGTAAAATTATCAATATGTAGGGCCAGTATCAACCGGCGTGCACCCAGATAACTGTATCAATTATTAAAATGTTAAAATACTTGCATAAATAGATGATGAATGTCACTGCTTCAAACATACCCTTACCACCGATCATCCGGTCCCTTTCCCCTCCTTCCATAATTCAACAACTAACAGGTCAATGCCAGTCTCAGCAGAGAACCTAAGTCATTTCCATTGGTCCCATTTCCTACTGGTCATTGAATATTTTTAATATCATCTCAGACAAGATAGCTAACAGAGATTGTGTTTCTTGTTGGCTAAACAATCTTCACAGCTGAGACCTATGAGAGAAGTAATGAAATCCCTGTTCTATCTATGTACATTCTTTTTTCTCAGTATCTGCACCAAATGTTCATTTTGAGTCAACAACAAGATACAGTTACAAGGTGTTGGAAACAAGCAAATGTTTGCATGGTGCTCTTACAATGTAGATTAACGTAATGTTTTTTCCAGCATTCTCAGTCATGTTCCTGTCTTGAGAATACTCAGGTTGGGCGATCAGAAGAAACAAGAATCACACCTTCCTTGCGATTCGGGAGTCCCAGCACCGAGGTAAGGTTAAGTAAGGCTAGAGATTTACACCTTACAAAGCAATGGATTCAGCCTGATTAATTTTGATGCCTAGTGATTTCGGAGTGCTATTTACAAGTGACATCATCTGGAAATGTATTTCTTATTTAACTATCTCCCCAAAGGGCCATATCTTGCTCTGTTTTCTTTCCAGTAGCAAATAATAGTCCATATTAAGAAATAAAGCTTTGTGTAGCATTGAATTATATTAAATAAATTGTTTTCTAAGGTGTAACTTCTTTCTATTGTAGCTTGTTCTGGCTAGGCTAACACAAGAAATAGAGCAACCAAGAATATACTAAGGTTTGCTTTCTTATATCCCTTTTTTAAATTAAAGGAAAAGAAGATAAGGAAAATAATTAACCTGGTTAGCAAAAACTACGTAACTTTTGCCTGGCTTGAATAAAGAATCTGATGTTATTTATTGTAATATTTTTCTGCACTTTGGTACTTGTTTTGTCTGGTGATCAGATATCTTTGTGTGTAGTCAATTTTCATTTTGACATTTTATTTCTCACTTTTCTCCTGGTGAGCTTTGGAAGGGGTGGTGGTTTCCCTTTCTTTGCCACCAAACAACATTTCTGTAAAGGCTCTTTTAACTTTTTAAATAGTTTCTCTACAGAGACCCTTTCTCTTTTTCTGAATAGGATGGAACATTCATCCTTCATTTATTTAGAACAATTTATAGTACAAATTGAATACTTTCAGTCTAAGAAAGAATTATTCCCAAACACCTGTCAACATTTACTTGAGGAAAAGAGTAATAACTAACTAATAACTAAGTTACTAGTCTTTGAGGTTGCTGTGAAGACTCGCAAGCTTTCACTATTTTTACCAGGCATGTTTTAAGTCTTAATGGACTGAATAATGCCATTACAACAATAATGGTTATTCTCCACCACAGCTCAGCCACGGGAATCAACAGCACATTACAGGAAAAGAGAAGTACAATGAGAGAAATTAGATACATTATCACCTGGGAATTCCATCATAACTCATGGGCTGCCAAGTTTCCAAGGGAAATCAGGCTGTAGTGGCAGCCGGAAAATTTGGACAGACCATAGCATATAATAAGCAGGCGTCCTGGCAAAAGCTTAGAATGCTTTCCTGTGCCGATGAGGAACAAACACTGGCTGTTGTATGCAGTCAGTGCATATTCTTAATAATTTGCTCTCAACTGCCTTCTTAGTGATAATAGCTTTTATCATGCAAGACAAGAGACACATTTTGATTTTGTTCTTCATCTAGCTTCCATCTGGTTCTCAGACCATTCCATAAGGCATCAAATCTTACAGGGCATCCAGGAAAAGGGTTAAGAAAGATGCATAGACCCTGCCCTCAAAATAATTAAATACTCTTTTTCTTGGCACACATACATGATTAAAGAGTAGTTTATACAAATATGTCTGACTTTAGCCACAGCTTCTTCAGGAGAATACCATATGCAAGTTAAATAGTTTCTAGAAAACTCATAAGCTTGTAGTACCAGTCTAACTCTCTAAGACCTTAAGGTATAGCATCCTAAGTTCTTCAAGTGTAATGGGCAATCAGAAAAGCAGGCAGTTAACTCTTAAAGTTGGCTACACCATAGCTTTGAGAACTTGAGGCAAAGAGAGGTTAAGAATGGAGAAATGACATCTAAGTAATAGGTAAGACAGTGTAAAAGGAAATTCTCAAGACATACAAAGGACAAAAATGGTATTATGGGCTGAATTACTTCATTCCAACATTCATATGTTGAATTCCTAACCCCCTGAAGTCCTAACACCCCTTGGAATGTGACTGTATTGGAAGACAGGGCCTTCAAAGAGGTGCTTAAGTGAAAATGAGCTCAGATGGATGAGCCTCAATCCAATATGACTAGTATCCTTATACGAAGAGGCGATTAGGACACAGAGACAGAAGAAAGTGCATGCGAAGACAGAGAGACAAGATCACCACCTATAAACCAAAGAGAGAGGCCTCAGAGAAAACAATGCTCCATTACACCTTGATCTTGGACTTTTAGTTTCCACAACTGTAATAAATTTCCGTTGTTTAAGCCACTGGTACTTTCATATGGCAACCCTAGCAAACTAATACAAATGGCTTGACCAAAAGAAGACTACTGGGGGGAGAGAGAGAGAGAGAGAGAAGAGAGAGAGAGAGAGACAGAGAAAGAGAGGTGAGATGAAACCTCATGTGAAGACTGCACTAATCTATGGTAAAATAAAATTAGGATCAGACATTGCTGGAGAACGAAAGCCTCCTACCATTAATGAGTAGTAACTTGACAGGAACATGGGTGAACCTTGGAAACATATCTTCCAGCCCAGTCAAGCCTTCAGATGACTGACTGCAGCCCTGGCCAATTTCTTGACTACAATTTCATGAGAGACCCTAGGCCACCCAGCTAAGCTGCTCCGAATTTTTGGCCCATAAAGCCTAAATAAGATAATAGGTGTTTATTGCTTTAAGCTGCCAAGTTTTGGGGTAAGTTTTCATGAAGCCATAGATTACCAATACGCCTGACAAACTCAGAATGAACTGATGGATTTTGAAGACCAATAACGGGGCAAACCTAAAATATAATAAAATAACTAAAGGTAGTATGAAGGTGGTAGAATATGGTGGTAAAAATCTTAAGCTCTGAAGTCACACTTAATTTGATTCCAATTCCAGCTCTGTCCATTTATTGATATGAGACCTGGAGTAACTTATTTAATGTTTTTGAGGCTCAGTTTCCATATGAGGAAATTACGATAGTAGTAATAAAGCCCATGAATGAGGAGGAAGAAATAAGATCATTCCTAGGGTTTGGTGCATTGTTAACATTTGATAAATTGTGGCTGTCCTAATTAGGGAGGTGAAAGAACTCTAAAAACTGAGTCAAAGTTGTTTACCAAAATCAGCTATTTTCTGGAAGTAGAAGGAGTGGCCTCCACTATCCTTTCTCGAATGACCCTTCTTAAGGAGACCGCTCTTAATAAGGGTCAGTGAAAAAAGGTTCACCCTATCTGGAGACTAAAAAGGCTGTCAAGTTTAATGAAGCCAATAATGGCGAAAACTGGAATCTGTTCATCAACCACAGTCACCCATGTGGTGAGGCCTGGCTCTTCCCAAAGACCTAGTCCCAAAGTGTTAATGGAAGGTGTAGAAAAGAGTCAAACAAGATGCTATCTTGCAGACCTGATGAGATTGCAATTTGCCGACAACTGGGGCTTATCTCAAATGATGAACTAGGTATCAGGACTGAGGGGAAAAGTAGAAAGCTAGCATCTTAGAGACCTCAGAAAGCTGGCAGCAGGGGCTGAGAACAGCACCTCTCAAGCTCTGTGCAGAGGAAATGAGGATAAGATCACGGTATTAATGAGTGGTCATTAAAAACAGCCAAGCAAACAAATAACCTTGTATTAAAATAACTATATATATGCCTGAATTTCTGCCAAAGCAACTAGCATTACCTTTAAAGGCTTTTTATAGGTGAGTATATTACAAAGAGAAAAACCATATTTAAATGGCATTTCCCTTAATTTAAAAAGCAGAGAGTGCTGGATGTGGAACAAAGTGCATGATGTTGAGGGGAAGGGACATGAAACTGGCATTATAATGAAGCATAAAAAGGAATAGTTGTCAAAATGAGGAGACCAACAAGGATGTGTGCATTATCTTCAGAGGGAATATACAGTCTAGTGTGGCTGTGATGTCTTGTTTTTTTATCCCCCACCTATGGGCCGAATAAAATAGAATCAATGTATATTTATCACTCTGGAAAAGATTTAAGCTGACAAAGCATCTCAACTCACAGAGAAGCTCTGCAGCACTGCAAATGTCCCCAGAGAGAAAGAGAACTTAGGGTGAACACATGCTCATTTCAATGAAGGAATCACATCACACATTTTCATGCAGCCTGGTGGCTATTTCACACTGGAACACAACTGTCTTTTCAGGTTAAAACAAATATATTGTTCTTGAAGTTTCCATAGATTTAGAGTAATATCCCAGTCCCATTGACACCAGGATTTCAATAACATCCCACTCAGACCTCATTTATTTGTTAGGATTGTATCTTATCTGAACCTTAGGGATCTTTCAATATAAGTTTGCCTCACTGGACAGATGAGGAAACTGAGGGCAGGTGAGGTGAAGCCATCGGGATGGAATTATAAGGTTAGTTCATTACTTCTATGGTAGCTAGTGGAATCTTTGAAACAGTCACAAAAATATGCAGAAGGTATTAGGTGAAATCGGTAAGTTAAAAATGGCAGAAGGAGGAGTTTTGAGGCCAGAGGAAAAAAACTAATCCCTGAGGTTCTAGCCCTCATTCTGTCCTGAGAGTATTACTTTGGCAAAGTCATTTACTTTCTATGAACCTCAGTTCCTTATCTTGAAAATGTGTTTCCGGCTGAGATGACCTCTATGATTCCTTCCATCTGTAAAATGTCAGGGTACAAATGCTGCTTACTTCATCTAGCTCTGTGTTTGTCAATAAGTTTCCAAAGACATGTTGGCTGTGGAATCTCTTAAGTGCTAGAAAAATGTCCTGAGAACCAAGTAGCCAGGATTCTGAAAACGTATGAAGTCCATAGTGAAAAGATTAAGGGTTGCACAGGACTTTGTATGTTAATTTCACCAGTAATTATGATAATAATAATGACTGGCATTTATCTGAGTATTTATGAATGCTATGCATTAAGCTAATATACACATGTTAGCTCATAAATAACCACTATACATACCATATTAGCTCTTAAATCATCACATACTACATAAATGGGTAATTTAAAAAATATCCATTTTACAGATGAAGAATATGACAAAGAGACTAGAAAAAGAAACTTGCCCAAGGTTACATGGCTAACAAGTAGCAGAGCCAGAAGTCAATCATAGACAGCAGTCTAGAGATGCCAACAACACTGCTGTGTTTCTGGCAGGCTGCAAGATTCAGAATCTTCAGGATGTTCCTAAGGGTATGTGTTTGGAGAGTTACAGATGCTTTAGGGACAGAGTCTCATATAAATATTTGCCTTTAGCACCAAGCAAAGGCCTGTGTTAAATAAATGTCACTGAAGGCATGGTGTTAACAGGTGTTAGAGTAAATTAAAATGGGGACCTTGAAGAATGCTTCAATGGTGGAAGAATTCCTGAGCAGACAGAGCCAGTTAGGCCTCATAAGTGGCCTTAGCCTTGCTTGAATTGCAATCATCAGCAGAACTATAACTTGAGCTATTTCTTGTAAATGCCTATAATAATGACAAACAGAACTTAAGCTCAACCAATCACACATATAATTACATAACTAGGAATTTCCCAGGAAAGACAGCTTTATAACTGTAATCAACCAAATATTTTATTTGTATTATTCTGCGTTCTCTTTATAAAACCTTAGTTCTCATACTTCTTCATTGGAATCCCCATACCACTTCTGGTTTGGAGCTGCCCAATTCATGAATCTCTGGTTGCTCAAACGAACTCTTTAAAATTTTACCGTGTTTCAATTTACCTTTTAAACACAGGTCACTTTTTACTGTTGCTCACTAACATACAGGGATCCCAAAAGGTGATGGGTGGAAATGTAGAGATTTCCTTACACCACAACCTCTTAGACCAAGCCTCTCTTTTCTGGACAGTTTTAAATGCAAAATGCCTACAGAGTGAGGGAACTGATTAGCAGCCATATATCTGGGAACTCTGATACTCACCTTGCTGCTGAATGAACTGTCCCTTAATGGGGCCAGGAGACACACACCTACTATCTCTAGGCATTTTCATTCCACACCACCAATCTCTATGACTAAATGCAGTGTATCCCATTCTCCTTTCATTGTACCACACTGCTCAGCTAGCATGTTTCCCTTGCTTGTGTAATTCTTGAGTAGGAATTTAAAAGGGTTATGGGAGATGATAATTGTAAGAATACTCTGTAAACCTTAACGTACAAAGCAAATGTTAAAAGGTGCCATTGTTGTTGCTGCTGATGTCACTACTGCTATTATTACCACCACCATTACTATTCTTTTACTATGTTATTACTACTGGAGCATACATCTCAAAGTATAGAGATTTCCTCAGGGCAACCAAACCTTTAAAGGCCTAAGGCAGAGATTGGGAAGCTCAATCCAGTCCTCTGTGCCTTTTGTAAATAATGTTATCCTGGATACAGTGCTGCCCACTTCTTTACTTATTGTCTGTGGTTGCTTCTCAGTCATAAATGCAGAAATTGACTAGTGGCAAAGGAGATCTTTCTGGTGTGAAAAGCCAAAAATATTTATTATCTGGCCCTTTACCCCCCCACACACAAAAAAATTTGACAACTTCTGGCCTCAGTTGATCACAAGTAGGTGGCTTTTACCTCAGTCTTTGACATGAAGTCTAAAAAATAGTAAATTATTTCACAAGGGATGTGCAGTGTTGCAGAGGAGAAATGTCAAGAAACAAAAAAGGCATCCCATTCCCATTAACTCCAATACTCTAGTCATGCCCTTTGACCTATCCAGACCTCATTTCCTGCACAAGGCAGAAAGAGTGGCCAGATAAGATGTTAGATTAGAATCACAATATGACCTAGTAAGTCCTTTCTGATTCGAAAAGTCTGTATTGCTTCACGATTTTTAGTTTCTTGATAATAACACTATTAGATCAAGTAGCTGGTATTTTGACCTGTCAGTAACGAAGAAGACTTTCTAAAGAACATCTAGACAAGAGCTGATTGAAAAATTCCTAAATGCATCTTTATACTGCTCATGAAGGGTATTCCCTAAAGCCCCAAGCCTGGAAGAGGCAGGGTAGTGCAGTAGGAGGGCATGAGCTTTGGGGGTTTGGATTCCTACATTGCAACATATATGTTGGGTAAGTTACTTAACCTCCCTGAGCTATAGTTTCCTATTGATACAGTTTGGATGTTTGTCCCCTCCAAATTTCATGTTGAAATGTGATCCCCAACATTGGAGGTGGGGCCTGGAGGGAAGTGTTTGGATCATGAGGGAAGGTTCCTCATGAACGGCTTGGTGGTCTGTGTGGTCTGTTTTCACACTGCTATAAAGAACCACCTGAGACTGGGTAATTTATACAGAAAGGAGGTATAATTGACTCGCAGTTCCATATGGCTGGGGAAGCCTGAGGAAACTTACAATCATGGCAGAAGGTGAGGGAGAACCAAGGCATATCTTACATGGCAGCAGGAGAGTGAGAGAGAGGGGAAGAGTCACACTTTTAAACAATCAAACCTCCTGAGAACTCACCATCATGAGAACAGGATAGGGGAAACCGCCCTCAAGATCCAATCACCTCCCACTAGGTCCCTCCCTCTGCACATGGGGATAGAAAATTCAAGATGAGATTTGGGTGGAGCCAAACCATATCATGCCCTCCTTGAAATAATGAATTCTCACTCTGTAGTTACCATGAGATCTGATCGTTAAAAAGAGCTGACAACTCCTCTCTTATCTCTCTCGCTTCCTCTCTTGCCATGTGGCATACCTCCCCTTTCTTTACCTTCCACCATGAGTAAAAGCTTCCTGGGGCCTCACTAGAAGCCAAGCAGATGCTGGTGCCATGCTTGTACAGTCTGCAAAACCATGAGCCCAATAAACCTCTTTTTCTAATAAATTACCCAGCCTCCGGTATTCCTTTATAGTGACACAAATGGACTAACACACCTGGGCATAGTGATATCTACCTTGTAAGAATTCTTGTAGGGATTACAGACACCGTAATATATGTAAAGCACCTGGCATATGACAAAGGTTCAATAAATGGTAACTGCTACCATTATTATTACAACCCACAGGATGTGAGGTGTTAGACTGAAACACAAAGGAGCCTCAAGAATAGAGAGAAACACCCATGCAGGCTGACATTTGAAATGCTTGATTGTCAGAAGAAAAGGAATGTTTTCTTGCCTCCATTCAGCAAATATTTCTGGAAGAAAAGAGCTCATAGCCAGAAACCTGGGAGACTGAATATTATTTGCCTACTTATTTCGATATTTCCCTAATCAAGACTGGATTCCCTCTTCTCCTTCCCTCTTCAGAATACATCTCAGTTCCCCTATTTCAACTTCAAGTCCACAAATACATCCCTTAAGCATACACATATATATTAATAGCTAATTCCAAAACTTCAAATGAGGAGCCATGTAGTTTTTTGTCATGTATGCACACACACACACACACACATATATACCCCACAAATACATACACACACACACACACACTTGGATATTAATCTCATATGATCTTCTGCAAGTCCAAATGATTTGTTTGAACCCTGCCTTAGAGAATCAGGCACTGTCACCTCCAAGGAATGATGTGCAAGGGTTTGATTTGCAGCTAATAGAAAAATCTATTTCTTTCAGTTTCACTTCTGTCACACAAGGACCATTGTGTTCCCTACAGTAGATTCCTTCTACTTTCGCAATAACTACTGAGATGACAGGTCTCAGGCAATAATACGAGCAGCTCAGGTTGAGTGGCAACTATTAGTTTTATGACCACTGGTTCAGAATGGCCTTGAAGTGTCCACAACCCATCTTAATGAAGATGGGTAAGACAGCTGCCGATGAAATCAAATTTCTCCTCTTCCTTCCTTTCCATCTTAAAGTCCATCAAACTTTCATCTTCAGCAACAAAACAGCTGCCAGGGCAAACACTCAGCCACAGTCAATCACAGCATAGAATCCACATGATTGTCTTTTGGAAAGTGAGCTGGGAACCTGGGCTTTGTTGCAATGATGACGCCAACTTGCAGAGAGGAAAGGAATGAGCAGATTTGCCATCTTTCTCTGAATAAAACAATGCAACAAAACTATGTAGCATATTTAATGTTATATAGGAGAAATAAAAATCCTCTGAAAAGTATTATATATATGAAATCGGTAATTATGTCCCTGCAACTAGTAATAGCAATGCTCTTGTGGAGCAAAGGCAAAAGAAAATTTCCTCAATAATGCAGTATAGGCACGTGGCCTCATTCTCAGCTGATCTGAAGTAATGCTCTTCTTTACAATCTTTGCTCTGGCAAAGTCCATTTCTCAAATCTTTATTTTCTGTGAAGGTCCAACTCAGTTATCACTTTATGGTAGATTGTTTGCAAACACAGCAAGAAACCCTCCCATCCTTGCATGCTCACCCTTTTGTAATATGTTACTGTTCCTCCCACTAATGAAATAAGACATGTCATCTATTTCCCTGTCCATTGAATCTGGCCTGATTCTGAGACTTGCTTTGACCAATAGAATGCAGCGAAAGTGTTCTTGCATCGTTTCCAAGCTCTCAAGGGTTGCTGCTCCTGTTATATCCCTCTCTGGGAGGCAGCCCTGAGACCACCATGTGAAGGAGTCAACATTAGCCAAGATGAGAGGTCATGTGGCACAGAGATATCACCTGAGGCTCCTCAGCCTAATAACCAGAACCAACTGTCAGATATGTGTGTGAGACCATATTAGACCATCATCATCCCCCGTCTATCTGCCAGATAAATGGAGCTATGTGAGGGACCTCATGTGAGATCATCTCACCTACCCGGCTCAGTCAAGTTTAAACTGCTGACCCACAGAATCACAAGCAAATAACAAGGCCATTTTAAACACAACTTTTTAGTGTAGTCTGTTTTGTAGCAATGGCTAACTAAACTACACTTAATCTATGAGGATTTCCCCAGTGTCTGGTAGAAAGCACACTGTGCAATTAGATAAATGAGTTTAAATCTTTGTTCTATCACTTAGTAACTTTTGACCTAGGGCAGATTACTTAACATTTGAATGTCATTGAGGATGAAATGCTAAAAATTCACCTGCTGGGGAGATCATATGAGACAACACATGTAAGCACTTCAACATAGTGCTTGGCACGTAGGGGGCACTCATTCTTTTGATACTTGTCGCTTTCCACTATTTTTTAGTTACTTGAGTGACTTAAGCTGTTAGATTTTCCAGCACAGGAACTTTATTGATCTTTGTGTCACTTGTAATACATTGTGCAATGTCTTATACATGGCTGACATTCAATGCATACATGCTGAATGGATGCTCAAATATCCCCCAATATATAGCTTGGCTTCATACTGTCGTATTTCTTGGGATTTCTGGAAGTGGTATACAAGTAGGATTGTGGGAAAATAGATCCTGTAACCTTGGTTAAGTACCTATACTTCTTGAATCCTCCATCTAGGTGTCTTTTAAAAGCAGAAAATTGTCTGTCACACCCAAGATTCCTTGCAGCCCTAAAACTTATAATCATGATACTGGTTATCATTTACTGAACACTCATTAATATGCCTGATTCTTTACTAAGGTTTTTGGGTATATAAACATGTTTAATCACAACAGATGTGCCATATAGGTTTTATTATGGCCATTTTCATACCAGCAAGCTTAAATCTGAGGGCAGGGATCCGCAAATTAGGTGGTCTTGTTTTTACAAATAAAGTTTCACTGTGATATAGTCACACTCATTTGTTTGCATGTTGTCTGTGGTTGCATTCACATTACAGTGGTAGTGTTGAGTAGCTGTTGAGGCAGAGACTATATTGCTTGCAGAGCTGAAAATGTTTACTCTCTGGTCCTTTACAGGAAAGGTTTGCTAACCTCTGGGTGACCTACTGAGAAAGTGATCAGTGACACTCAGATATGTGGAGTTAAAAGCTCACATTTGGTCCTCTATACTACGTTGCTTCTTATTGTCTCACTTGCTTAATCATTTACTCATTACATCTTATCTTTCAAATAGCAGCTCACTGGCAAGTATGTGGTGAGAAAAAAATGTTAAGACCTCTGAAAGAGCAGCTGAAGAAATGTCAACTGCAGAACCTGGTCTCCCTATTCATGTATCTGGTTAAGAACGCTCGATCATCTGGCCTTCTGTAGCTAGAAGCCATGGAGCCACACTTGGCACTAATTGAAAAATAAGCAGTGAAAAGATTTGCTTTCAACACAAATTTAAATGACTGGAATTATATCTTTATTATCTGAAGTGGGTGCTTGTGATTTGTCTACCTATTCTGGCATCAGGAAGAAATACCACAGAAATTAGCCTCTGGCTGGTCATGTCATTATAAGTCAGTTATAGCCCATTTTTAGAAAATCTGATGGATATAAAATCAACCTGCTCATACAAATGAATTTCAGATTTGTTATGCATAATACAAAATTACCTGGTGCTTCAGAAAGAAAGGATTCAGCACTGAGAGATGAGGAACTTAAATAAAAGAAACCTGTTAAAAAATAGACAGAAATGAAGACAAACATCTCTGAACTGATAAACTACATTGACTGGGAAATGTAATTGAATTTACAAAGAAAAGTGATAATTAAATGGCCATCTTTTTAGAAACAATACTCTCCTACAAAGGGGCACAATAGGGAACATAAAACAGCACTTTAAAAGTTGTGAAGCACTATATAAATGAGAGGCATTATATTTATTTTTCTCTCCATTACTGGTTTTAATCCTGATCACTAGTAATTTGAAAAGGCCCTTTGGCCTCTTCCTCGCAGTGCTGGTTTGCTATCCACTCACACCTGTGCAAATTCTGAGTCCCACTTGGAAATGTTCCTTCTACACATCTCCATTTATCCAGCCTCAATGCCACCACTCTGTCCTTAACTTTCCCTTTGATGATTTTCAAAGTTTGCTAATGAGTCCTTCCAAATTCAGTCTCTTGTCATTCCAATTCAGCCTACATGGTGCTGCCAGAATATTTTTTAAACTCATTTTGTTTATTCATCCAACATTAGATGATTACCTGTTTGTTACAACCCCAGTGATTATGCTAGAAGAAAAAAACAGATGCAGTCTCTGATGAGATAAAATACAGGTTGCCAGATAAAATATAGGATGCCCAGTTAAACTTGAATTTCAAATAAACAACAAAATTTTAAAATTATAAGTATATTCCAAATATTGCACGGGACATACTTGTGCTCTTAAAAAGTCAGTTATTTATCTGAATACAAATTTAACTGGGTGTCTTGCATTTTTATTTTCTAAATCTAACAATCCTGTCTAACCCCAGTGGAATCTACTTAGGAAATGGATATTAATCAAATAATCTCACAACCAAATGTATAAAAAGGAATTGCGAAATGAGCAACAGGGGAGAGTTCTAGAAGGTTATGAGAACCTATGTTCTGGGAATTTGAATTTCTCAAAGAAATAGCAGGGGGATTTCTTTGAGGAGGTGCTACACTAAAGAAGAGTTCTTAGTTCTGAGTAGGCGACCATCAGAGGAAGAAGTGAGGATGCTGCTTAAATAGGATGAGCAAAGGCAAGTCTGTAGTGGTGAATATGAGTGGCTGGGAGAAGGCCAGGGGGCTGGAATAAAGAAGGCAGAAGGACCTTTGAGTGATGAGGCTAAACGTGCTATGCTAGTGATGCCAGATCACGCAGGAACTGCTAGGGCACATTAAACATTTTCATCTTGATTTGGAGAGCACTGGAAACAGTGAAGAAAGAGGCTTATTAATTTATTTATTTGCTTTTGTTTTATCTTTTTAGGCCAGGGATTTACAAAACCAGTTTTATATTTTGAAAAGATACAGCACCGACCTATAAGATTTAAGCATCAACTTCTCAGCCTTGACCCTTCTTTTCTCTTGTAAACAGTGATAATGATAAAAGAATTACAGGGCAATTGAAAGGGACAAGTCATATAGTATTTACATTACTGATCTGAAAACTGTAAATGCCAAAGATGTCCATTATAATTATAGTTATTACTCAATGTCCTCCATAAAAGAGCCCCAACCTCCTTCACCAACCCTTCTCACAACAAAGCATTACAAGCCCATAACTCAGCAAAGGGAGTCACTGATTGCGGAACATCTAATTTTTTTCCCAAGTGTATTTCACCCCATCTCCTGCATGCCTGTGGAAATAATTCTTCAAAACATGATATAAAGTTTCTTTCTCCTATGAAACACTTTTTAATGACCTAATTGGTTGTGACATCTTCCCCTCTAAATCCCCACGATACTCTCTACTTATCTCATGATATTTGTCACATTACAACATGCATTAAAACACTGTATATTCTTACCTTTTCAACCCACTCACTCTTTTTTTTCATTAATGAGTGTCATTAAGCACCTTTTGTAAAAGAAGAACTATGTCAGCCAATCAAAATATAGAAATGAATGACTCATTCCTTACCCTTAAGAAAGGCAGAGCCTAATGAGGAAAACAATCACCATCAATAAACAACAGCAACACAATGTTACGTGTTTAATAAAATGAGAGCTGTTCCACCGAGGCATGAACCTCTTGTAGGCAAGGCTTAAATCTTTTTTGTGTTTAAGAGTCTGACACCCAGGACAGTGCCTGGAAAACAGTAGAAGACTTAATATATGTTTAATATTTTTTGTTATTCAATGAGAAAACTGCTATAGAGAAAAAGAAAACACAGAAGGCTGAGGAACTCACTGTGCAGTGGGAGATAGGGAAAACTTTGCAGACCAGATATTAAGGCGTGAGCTGTAATGTGAAAAATTATTAGCAGTCTACCAAATAGGAGAGATTCTCAATCAAGAGAAAAGAGAAAAGTACAAACTAAAACGAACTAAAACTGTAATGTTTTTTAAGGGTCTACTGAGTATTGAGGTTAAAATGCTACGTAGGAGTCCATATTTGTGAAGCACTTATGCCATTTATTCATCCATCCCTTTATTCAGCAATGTTTATGAAACCTCAGTCTTTGCTAGTCACTTCCATAGGTACTGGGAGTACAACCATGAACAAGCAAGGTCTCTGCTCTCAGAGCTTTCATTCCAGTGGGTTAATGGAAGCAATACACACATAAGGAACCATAAGTGAGATATTCAAGCTACAGTGAAAACAAAACAAGGTGGTATGCTGGAGAGACACATGAAAGAGAGCTTTTTGTTTTTAATTTTTTCATATAATCTTGCTCCTTCTAAAAAAGAGTGCTTTTTAGGCTGGGTCATTAAGGAAGGGCTCTTGAGGGGATAACATTGAAGTTGAAGCCTGATGTATAAGAAGGAGTGGCCGGCCACGTGGCAATCTGGATGAAAACATCCCAGAGAAAAGGAACTGATCATATAAAGGTCCTATGGTGGCAGCAAGATTGATATATTCAAGGGGGAAAAAAAGGAAAAAGAAAAAGATGAAGGTCAAGGTGGTCAAAGATCATGTTAGGAGGTGAAGTTGGAGATACGCAGGGGCCAGATCATAAAGATAAGGAGCCAGCCTTTGTTCTGAGTACAGAGGAAATGACATGAAGAGCCCATGGAAGAGCGGCACGATCAGACTGGTGTTTCAAATGGATGGCTCCAGTGTGAGGGAAACATGGCCAGGAAGGAAAAACAGAAGCTGAGAAAGGTCTATTAAGGGACGTTGTCGCAACTGTTTAGGTGATATGGTTGAAAATGCAATAGAGATGGAAAAGATAGATCTAAGCATCATTTTAATGAATTGTAATCACGCTGTAAGCTTTTGAGGGCAAAGCTCATCTTTCACATTGCAGTTCAGAGCATGAACCAGTGCCTTGAATTGCTCATCATAAGTACTCAATAATAAAGTACGAATTCCAATGCATTTCTTTTGCAAACACTCCTCTCTGCTGTTTACCTATCCCTCTTATACCGAAGAACCCAGAAATTCTATACAGGATTCTAGGTCATACAGGGTGATATAATAGAAGCTGGGTAGCAGTTTTTGCTCTGCCACTTAATACTTGAATGACTCTGGTCAAGTCGTTTATGCTTCTTTGGTTTTGATTACATAAGCTAAAAAAAATAATGGAACAAATAACAATCATACCACTTGTCTTCCTACCACACAAGGCTGTGCTGTGGATCAAATAAATACTATGAATTTTCTCTGTAACACTGTAAAGCATTCTATAAATAGCAATAATATTAGGGGGATATACCCAAACTACATCAACCACAAAGAGAAAGTGGCCAAAATTTTGAATACTAATTTCACGTGTTGTATCTAATATCGAATGACTTGATAACATACCCTTTCTTATGTAATAATTACCCAAGTTACACACTACGTTATTTACCAAGTCATTGATTTAAAATACAGAACACCTAATGTGTGCAAGAAAATACGCTAGGTATCTAGGGG
The DNA here is from genome assembly GCF_007565055.1 of Rhinopithecus roxellana. NCBI lineage: Eukaryota > Metazoa > Chordata > Mammalia > Primates > Cercopithecidae > Rhinopithecus > Rhinopithecus roxellana. The sequence continues at coordinate 137,486,846 of NC_044553.1, read as the reverse complement.
AAATAAAGATAAAACAATCACAGAAAAATCAACCATCCTCTCTTTTAGTGTCATGCTCCTAAACTGCAGCATGACCCTCAGATACTTCCTTTTTATGGACAGATTGTACACTTTTCTTTTTATGACAAGCCATCTTCAGTCAAGAGCTCCTTGGGTAGTTAATGGTGTCTTGTGATGATCCTTAAAACTCTCCTCTCATTTTACTCTTGATTAAAAAGAAAGAATGCGCGGGATCTAAGCCCTTGACTGATTTACACTTCAATTTAATTTCTCCCTTTCTCTTTCCTCTTTCTTTTCACTGGATAAAACCTTCCATGTAATTAGGCTCAAAAGCTCTCATCAAACAGTTTGATTGAACTGCAGCATGCTGAATTTCCCCTTTAGGCTGCTGGGGCAGAGAGAAAGCAGGAGACCCTGTGAGGGGGTGGCATGCCTGAGATGGAGTGGGAGCTGCACTGTGGATGGCAATTACAGGAAACAGTGCGAGTGTCTGGAGTATCTTGGTTGTCATGCTGCTCTCAGGTCCTTCTGTGCTCATTTGTTACTCAAGTTGTGCTGGAGACAATCCCAGTCTCCCAGTCCACAGCAAAACAGATGACACCTGGAAAGCTTGAGTGCTAACATTGTGATGCAGTAGAAAGAGACTGAACAGAGAAGTTGAAAGCTTGCATGTTACCCTCACCTTGCCTCTAATTTGAAAAGTGTGATTTGGGAAAACTATTCACAAACTTCTGGTCTATTAGTTTTTTCACATGAAAAATAACTTGATTGAAAAGAGTCTCTAAAGACCTCTTGCAGGTTTAGCATTTGATGATTCCACAAATGCAAAGCAGATTTTGAATCCAAAGAAAGTTCTTCATCAGAACATTGTTTTAGGGGCATCATCATTCCTCAGGGCCTGGGGAACTTGGTGATGAGGTTGTGGATCTATTTCTCAGGGACCAATATCAAGTTACTTTGTGAAAGGAAATAAAAGGAACTATCTCAGGATTTTCTGAAACAGAGTTCTTAATAATAATTAGTTTAACCAGTCTTTAATAGCTAACAGATGATGAGGTTACCAATACATACACATAAAATGGCTCCCTGGCATGGAAAAAACAAGAAGCATGAAAACATGAGTCATCCCAAAGAAGGCGGTTGTCTATATAAGGCCAAGACTCTAGATTTACCTTCCTATTTCACATAAAAGCTGTCCTCTCCTGAAATTATTATTGACATGTTGACATGGACCTGTGACAACACTGCACTGATAAATGATGCCAGAGCAGTAAGAAGCAAGTACTGAAACCTCCCCAGGTCTGTAATGCACGGCAGACTTAGTTCTCATGTCTGATCTTCACATTCTAGGCTAGGAACTAATTGGCCTGCTATGAAGGTTTTCTGTTACATCGTTTAATCTGGCAAACACACACATATTTACTCAAGTTAGAAACCCACTGCCCCTCTTGACATTCACCCTCCTATTTAAAGAACTATTACCATATGTACGAAGGGCCAAGAGTAAAAGTAGATTCAAAGTGACCTAATAAGATCTGATAAGGGTGAGGAAGTATTTTAGAAATCATTGGAATTTTGCCTTTTGGCATTAATGAAAGATGAATGCCACACTTGTGAAGGTAAAGCTGGCAGGCCACCACACAACCATTACCCACAATTCCTTTTCTTTCAGGTGAGAGAATGAAAATCAGGAAAATTTGGTTGCTTGCCTAAAATCATAAGCTGGGGAGAAAGCCTATCATAATTACTGGAAAAGAAACTTCCTGAGAAAACAGATTCTTAGAGTAAATTAAATATGAGGGGAATGAGGCATCAATGGGCTTCCATGTCAAAGGAGAGGGGGTCCCTCACTTTTGGGTCCTTGATTGAAGATGTAACCATTCATTGCCAGCAGATTCTGGAACTGGTGTGTTTCCAAAGGCTGTTTTGAAAAGCCTCTCCTATAACGTAATAGAATTTGTGAAGCTAGGGAAGCGTTCTGATTAGTTGCTTTCAGTATCCGGGAACAGTTCTACATTTGCACAGATTACCTGACCTAAAAGTTCAACAGATGCTATGGGCTAACTGCTTAGTAAGTGGAAGAACTTGAGTGAGTTGCTTAACCCTCTGGGGCTCAGTTTCTGTTCCTATAAATTCACGATAACAATATTGCCTACCTTGAAGGATGGTCAGTAAAGATTAAAAGCAGTAAGCTAAAGTATTTGTTAGAATACACGACACGAGGTAGGTGTTTACTGTTAGCTGTTAGTTTAGAAAACATTCAGAGTCTTCATAATTTATCCTGTATCTAGGTAGACCCTAAGAGGTCCCTTTAAAAATGGCCCAGTACTCCATTTAAGAATACCACTTTGAAATTTTTTCCCACCATTCAGGTAATATTTCCTAAATACTGAAATCTTAACAGCACAGGACAGGTTCAAACTGCTTAAATACCCAACCTGGTTGTGCCTTATATTACCTGTAAGACCTTAGGCAACTGACTCAAACTTTCCATGCCTCCGAGTCTGCGTCTTTAAAATGGGAAAACAGGCCGGGAGCGATGGCTCAAGCCTGTAATCCCAGGACTTTGGGAGGCTGAGACGCGCGGATCACGAGGTCAGGAGATCGAGACCATCCTGGCTAACATGGTGAAACCCCGTCTCTACTAAAAAATACAAAAAACTAGCCGGGCGAGGTGGCGGGCGCCTGTAGTCCCAGCTACTGGGGAGGCTGAGGCAGGAGAATGGTGTAAACCCGGGAGGCGGAGCTTGCAGTGAGCTGAGATCCGGCCACTGCACTCCAGCCTGGGTGACAGAGTGAGACTCCGTCTCAGAAAAAAAAAAAAAAAAAAAAAAAAAAAAAAAGGAAAACAGGCTGGGCATGGTGGCCATGCTGGTAATCCCAGCACTTTGAGAGGCCAAGGTGGGAGGATCACTTGAGCCCAAGAGTTTGAGATTAGTCTGGACAATACCACAAGACCCTATCTCTGCTAAAATAAATAAGTAAAACCTTAAACATAGGAAAACAACTCTACCTACTTCATGGGCAAATTAAATTAACTATAATGTTTAGAGAAATGTCAGGCATATTAAAAGGCAAAAATGTCAGGCATAATAAGAAGTGATAAATTGCTACAAGAAAAACCAAAGAAGATGTTATTGTCATTCTTATGAAAATAGAGGTTTTCTATCTTGTGTTGAATTTATCTAAGAAGTTTGTTTTAACAAAAGAGAACATTCAAAGGTGCCCATTCCGTTATGCAGAGATATTGATTCATGAAAAAGGATATATAATAATTGGCTCCTGGAAAATATAAACAATAAAACTTTGGCTATCCAAATCACGGGCTCCTCTCTCTGCCCAAATTATTCATGAGACCAAATTCTCCCGACAGCTGAGCTTTAACCCTTTAATCATCTTTTCACATTTTAAATGTACCAGAACATGGCTAGAATGGACCCGAAGAGTCTGAAGAAGTTTTGCTTTATCTGTGATCCAGTTGTTTTCTCATAAGAGACTTTCAGCTTTTATGAAAACCAGGTTTTCAAAGAAATTTGAGTTCCTCTATTAGTCATCAATTGTAAAGAAGCCACAATGCTTTTGCTGCCTGTCACCACTTGCTGATGATAAATCTGGGATTTTAGGCCAGGAAATTAAATGACCCATAGACGCATGTTTAAAATTTTCAATGAGCATGATGGCTATCTTTTTTTTTTTTTTTCTGGAACCACCAAAGCAAAACCCATCCTGGGGAATCTCTTTAGTTCCTCTTTCTACCACATCCCTGAATATGTCTGCTATGCTTATGCATTTCTTCAGGTTTTGCATGTTCTTCGTTAAATGAGTTGACTGTGCTGTGACCTCAAATTTTTGAAAACGCTCATGTCACTTTGGTGTTTGGGGTGATTATTTCTCCTACTTGTTTGAGTCTCTGCAGATAACCAGACTCTACCTGTCTCCTCCTCCTTTCCCTTCTATGACACCACAAATGAAAAAGGTGCAAAGCAAATAGATGTTAAGTAAAACACCAACGTGGGTTCAGTTTAATACCGTGCTCTATCAACCCACTCTACTGCCTAGCAACCATGGTGGCTCACCCCGAGTTCATTTTCATTTAAATGTGCCACACAGAAAAGCAGCCTAAATATATATCGTCAGTTCCGAAGCATATAATCTGTAAACTACAGGAACAGGTAGATTATTTCCATTAGTTTCTTACGTAGCAAAAACCACAATTTTCACCCAAAGAGTGTAATTATATTCAAATTCTGAACGACTGCCTCGGAAATAGTTGAAATTCATAGTTTGGGGGAAAGTCACTCAGGAGTGAATATACATGGTTATGTTTTAACGTGGGGGGTGAGAGGAATATTTCAAAACACTAAAAAAGGGAGGGCAGGATAGTATCTCGGAAAATGTGGCTTGCTGGTTTCCAGGGGCTTTATGTTTTCATAGCCACTCAATAGCTGGTAAGCAAGAGGTCAGGACTGGGGCTGTGGACAGGTCTTCAAACAAGATCCTGGTCACAACTTCCAGATGAGGAGCAGCAACAGGTGAGCAGACAGGTCATTTCTTTCCTGCTTTCTGGCAAGTGACATTCAACCAGGACAGGAAGTGTCTCTTTTCACAGAACCCTGAATCTGAGTACTCTTTCACACTGAGGTCTCCTATACAAAGGAAGTCTTCAGAACACCCCAAGAAACGCTACCTTGGCACACAAAGCCAGGCACCTATTAGAAGGATTCTTACTTTTTTTCTTTCAGATGGAGTTTCTCTCTCATCACCCAGGCTGGAGTGCAAATGGCGCGATCTCGGCTCACTGCAACCTCCGCCTCCCAGGTTCAAGCAATTCTCCTGCCTCAGCATCCTGAGTAGCTGGGATTACAGGTGTGTGCCACCATGCCCAGCTAATTTTTTTTTTATTTTTAGTAGAGATGAGGTTTTACCACATTGGCCAGGCTGGTCTCAAACTCCTGACCTCAGGCGATCCAGCCGCCTCGGCCTCCCAAAGTGCTGGGATTACAGGCATCAGCCACTGCGCCCAGCCAATAATGAATGTTAATGGAAGGCCTGAAAAGTCCAACACTGGCAGAATACGTGCCTGCAGACATAATCTGGATAAGGAGAGACTGCTCTGAAGAAAGAGAGACGGGGAATAAGTTTGTAATTTAAGAAAGTGTCTTGAAGGACTGAGAAGTAGAAGAAAGAAAGGGCAATGGACTCAGAGTCATGAGGTCTGTGCTGCTGACCAGTCCTGACACTAACTGGATGCTCTTCGTTGAGTCCTCACCCTGCCTACCTGGAACATTGAGCTCTCTTGTATCTCTAAGTTCTATGAGCCCGTTGATGTGCTTTTGAAGGGTGCGTAACTTCCCATGCCTTTGCTTCTATTATAAACTAGCATCCCTCCTTTCCTAATGCATGAGATTTGATCATGTGGAACCTCACTCACTCATTCATTCATTCATTCATTCATTCAAGAAAACACACATATCAGTTATGAATGTTTCGTCAGTCTGCTCCTTTTAATTACTATCTCCTTGGGTTGAAATGGGTTCAGACAGATTGGAAAACATTCAAATACTTATTAGGCATTGGACAGTCTTGTAGATGCTTTGGAAAGGTGTGTTAGCCACATTAATCAAAGTGCTTCATTAATCTGTGCACTTTACTTCTGACAAAAGAGCTTGATGTGTTTGTGTAGTCTGTTTCTTGAGTTGACAGACCGTGTGGTACAGCAGAAAGACCAAGAGTTTTGTGGTCACAACCAGGTTTGAATCCTGGCTTTAACACCATATTAATCAAGCCACTAAACCTCTCTGAGTCTCAGTGTTTTTAATTATAAAATAGTCACTTTATTAGGTTCAAAGGCTAGCGAGGACTAAATGAAGTCATATATGTAAAGCATCTGGAAGACTACCTGTACACAGTAGGTGTATAATTCATGTGTTGGTGTATAATTAAAGCAAGTCTCTCTCAAAATCCTAACTGTAAGTAGAAATAAACCATTTCCTCTTTATAAACCCAGTTGCTAGTCTGCCCCCTGCTCTGATATGGCTAAACACAGCAGAACATTTTAAACATAACATATAGCTCCTTTCTAGTATTATTAAGGTGTGTTTAAATGAAAGCTGCATTCTTCCCGTCTCAGCATGACTGCACTGAAGTTGGATTGTGGGCTTTATAACATCACAGTGTGCCACTCTGGTACATTATGCTGCTTCTGTCTGAGGGAAAAAGAGAAAATCTGGCTCATGGCTTTGGCATAAGTTATTATGATAATCAAGAAAATAGACCTATAAAATACTGGCAGACTTGTAGAACTCAGATAGGTTTGAGATGCACAGTGGTGTCTTTAAAGACATACAAATCAGAGACTCATGCAGTTCTAGTGCTGGAAAACATTTGGAGAGATCATCTCACTCAACTCTCTCATTATACAAATGAGGAAGAAATGAAAAGGAAAGTTTTCCCTAGCTATGGTATTAAGGTGCTTTCATACTACATGCCATGCAGAAAACTACAGGTAAAGCAAAGAATATAGGTTAGGAAATCAAGATATCACACAGAATGTTTAAAAGTTAAAAGATTAATATAATTAAAAAATAAAATGTTATAATCCAAAGTTACGGAGCTGGCCAGGGAGAAAGCTGGGGGAAAAATCTATGTATCAGCACCATGTCCTCTCAGTAAGAATTCTGTTTTAAATTCAGGTTTCACAAAGTCAATTCTAAGAGTTCTGCCACAATAATGTGCTCCTATCTGCTCTACAAACTTTGAAACCTAGTAAGCCTAAGACATTGCATTAAAAGATGTTCTCCACTTCCAGATCTGAAGATAGTTGTCCCTAAAAACTCCTGCTTCTTCCTAGTACAAACCAGATTAAAAACCTTAGTTTACGATAGACACTGAGAATCATGTAGGCATGTTTGAATTCTGCACAGGTTTACTACAAATGGGATCCAATTCTGACTTTCCAAAATGTTGTCAGAGCATTTCTTGGAGTCCTCTCTTTTCACTTTACTAAATCACTGAGCTTCTAAATGATTTGCTGTAATATGTTGGTCCACGCTAAAATTTGCTTGGCATGACTTTCTACCTAACCAGACCATTACCAAAAGTTACAGGCTGACTTTTGTCCCATGCTGTGTTCTAGTGCCATAAATATGAAAATACAGTAAAGGGTTTCTCATTTACATTTACTCACAGTACTATGTAAGTGAAATAATTTCTTGTAGGCAAAAAAGTGTGTATATAGATAGGAAAATGAGGAGAAACAGCAGATGCATACTCTTTTTTTTTTTTTTTTTTTTTTTTTTTTATGAGGCGGAGTCTCGCTCTGTCGCCCAGCCTGGAGTGCAGTGGCCGGATCTCAGCTCATTGCAAGCTCCACCTCCTGGGTTCACGCCCTTCTCCTGCCTCAGCCTCCCGAGTAGCTGGGACTACAGGCACCCGCCACCTCGCCCGGCTAGGTTTTTGTATTTTTTAGTAGAGACGAGTTTCAACGTGTTAGCCAGGATGGTCTCGATCTCCTGACCTCGTGATCCACCTGTCTCGGCCTCCCAAAGTGCTGGGATTACAGGCTTGAGCCACCGCGCCCGGCCAGATGCATATTCTTTAAACACAATCTACCAGCCAGCAAATGATCAATATTGAAGCTTCTCTTTGTGCAAGGAATTCAAAGAGGGCAGCCTTATGAAAATATGTCTCATAAAATATTTAACCTGGACACATTGGTTTACAATGTACAGAGCACAACTTGTCTAATCTCTCATACAATTTCTGTGATATAAGTATAGTTAACTATTATTATTGCTCACTTTAAAGGTGAAGAAATTGAGTCTCAGTGAAACCAGGTGACTTATTCAGGTTCACAAAGTTTTTTTTTTTTTTGAGACGGAGTCTCGCTCTGTCACACAGGTTGGAGTGCAGTGGCCTGATCTCAGCTCACTGCCAGCTCCACCTCCCAGGTTCACGCCCTTCTCCTGCCTCAGCCTCCCGAGTAGCAGAAACTACAGGCGCCCGCCACCACACCCAGCTAGTTTTTTGTATTTTTTAGTAGAGACGGGGTTTCAACGTGTTAGCCAGGATGGCAGGTTCAGAAAGTTTCTTAGTGACTTAGTGTCTTAGAGACAAAGTTTCTTAGAAGCAAAGGTTGAAGGCTATTTCCTCCAACCATAGTTGTTCCCACCTCACCTAACATGACCCTGTCCACTAGAGCACCATTATTATTTACCTATTATCATCATGAGCATACATTTTGAGCACAGAAACAAACAGACAAAGAAAGGTATTCACTTTCCCCAAAGACTAAATGCTTTGCTTAGGATTTAGAACAACCAGAGCTTTATACATTACATGGTCTCTCAATCATCTCACCAAGGTTCATAACCATGTCATAAAATAACAATTTACCTCATATTTGTATTTTCAGATGAATTTTCAAAAAATAAAATTGAAGAAAAAAATAATGAATTTGATGCTTAAGTAACGTATTTTTCAATTGAGAAATTTGAAAATTGAAAAATGTGAAATTTATACTTAGTTAACCTATATTTTTTCTTTTATTCACCAAAGGCTGAGAAGTGAAAGTAGTTGGTAATTTGTGTCTCAGGAAAGGCAAAGAGTGAGCAACTGTAGTTCATAAAGGAGTCAATGGCAGGGGTGGAGGGTCTGGCTCAGAAGGGCAGCAGGTCTAGGTAAAGAAAGCATTAATATGTGGACATTAGAGCATGTGTCTGCAGTCAGACAGAATCAGTCTACGTGCAAATAAAGATCTGGACTCATTCACAGAAGATAAACTGAGAAGAATGCAAACACGTCTTCACTGAACCAATAGCTGTTGTTTTCCCCATATATGTAAACACAGCATTACCACTTAGGTCACTATCTTATGAATTTTGTAAATTGCAACCATCGTCACTGAAGTTTTATTTTTCTGCTGTGAAAGTTTGAGTCCAATGGGGATTCACTAAACAGTACAGCTTTACTTCTTTCCCAATAACTTGGTGGGTGGGTGGGAGTAGGGGGCGGTGAGGAGAAAGAGCATCAGCGGCTGAACTGTGTCTCTTCAAAATTCATATGTCAAAGCTTTATTCCTGGTACCTCAGAATGTGAGTGTATTTAAGGACAGGGCATTTAAAGAGATGATTAAGTTAAAATGAGGCTTTTAGGGTGGATTCTGATCCAACCGATGGATGTCCTTAAAAGAAGGGAGAATTTGGACACACAAAGAGACACCAGGGATGCAGGCATGTAGATCAAGGCGAGACCCTGTAAGGACACAGTGAGAAAATGGCCATCTACAAGTCAAGGAGAGAGATGTCAGAAAGAACTAAACCTGCTGACACCTTGATCTCAGACCTTTACTCTCCAGAGCCTTGAGCAAACAAATTTCTGTTGTTTAAACCACCCAGTCTATAGTACTTTAGTACTTTAGGCAGCCCTAGCAAACTGATGTAAGGAGGAAAGTATGAATAAGTTCAAGATTAATCTTAAGAGATTTGCCTCCCTCCCTGATCACCCAGAGTTCTAGTGAAGCCAACTTCTTCAGGGTTGATAAATTCATTTACTAAAATGTAAAATGAAATACACTCCTCTTTTAGATTCAAAATCTGAGGCAAAAGGAATCAAGTTCTTACTGTAAAATTTCATCCCGCAGCCAGTATGGGCAAGTTTTTTGTGTGTGTGTCTTGTTTTTTGTTCTGATATCTTATCTCTCCTCTCTATGATATAGCTGCCCCTACTCCACACCACCCAGTGATCCATGTTGAAAGTCCTGAATACATTAACACTAGGATATTATAATCATCCCATGGTGGTCTCTCAAGAACAAATTAATCTCCAGACCCACCACTTGCCAGTGAATTTTAGAGAAGAAAAACAATGCATCTAGAGGAGCCAAAGAAGGAGAAACCAATTTAATTAATTCATCACCAAGGCCAAAGATATATAAATCTTATCATTTGATCTGTCAACCAACAGTATGAATTATTCAACTCCCTGAATCTCAAGAAGGAAGGCATAAAGTGGTTAGAAAGCAGCTGGCTGAGCAGAAGAAGGCACTCAATAGAGCAAAGCAAAACAAGCCCCCAAGGCTGAAAAAACTTTGAGGGTGGATCCCTGGGACAAGGAATGAGCCCAAGAAAGACTCCAGGATCATGTGTCACAAGTGGGCCCACCACCACCACTTCTGCTAAGATGGTTTGAATAGGACATTTATACCCACTCCTTTTCACACACCCTGGTTTCTGAGCAAGACTTCTTCCTGCAAATATATTGTGGTGTGTTCCCTTTTAAAACTGAGCTTTCCAAGAGTTCCGTGTCCTCAACTAGTCCCCACAAGTGTCTACAGAGGCAGGAAACTCTGCTGTTTTGTAGAGGATAACATTTAAGCTACATACAAAACCTTGAATCCTTAGATAAATCTGCCTTTAAACTACAAATACTGAAGCATTTTTTAGGCAGATGTACATTGGAGGTTTTTTTTGTTTGTTTTCTGTTTTTTAGTAGAGACAGGGTTTCCCCACGTTGGCCAGGCAGGTCTCGAATTCTTGACCTCAGGTGATCCCCCCACCTCGGTCTCCCAAAGTGCTGGGATTACAGGTGTGAGCCACCGTGCCCAGCCACATTGGATTTCTTAAAGGTGAGAGAGAGCGAAAAAAAGAATGAAAAAAAATATACAAAAGTCACTTATGTAATTAAAGTTTGGTAAACAAATATATTTTACTATTTATATATCTGTAATCACTAAACTACCTTGCACTTTGATTAAAAAAATGATATTTACATACGGAAATAAAGCCAAAGATGAAAAGGAACCTGGAGGGATATTTTAAATAACAGGATAATGTAAACCTTCATTTTATAAAGGATATTTTGATTTTATATTAATTTGGCATGGTATTTGGATCTCCACCCACTCCTTGCACTTTTTAAAATATGGAAGCATATATATATATATATATATATATATATATGCTTTTGCAATTATTCCCAGCTGAACACCACAATGTCTTATTTGGTTCTGTGTCTTCAGCAGTAGCACACAGCCTGGCACAGAGTACGTGCTCAATGAGTATTGACTGAATGACTGGTGAACAGAAGACAGCATGAACGTGGGGTGAGGACTCTAAGAAAATGGGGAAGGGCCTACTAGATTCCCATTAAGAAGAGAGTTAATCCCATTCTGAAACACAATCCTAATGTGAGACACTTTGCATCACCCCAGATAAGTGTGGCCTTAGTCTCCCTAATTCACAAAGAATCCCAGCATCCTCTAGGCTGTCCTGGGATAAAGGCTTTAAGCAAATCTATAATATAAACAATTTTCTAAAGCTTGGAACCAAGCACAGGCAAAAGCATAGGTAAAATATCAGCTATTTGGAGGATTTCTGTTTCTTCCATCTGTCTTAGCACGAATCCCTCTATAGGGCTGGATAGTGGGGAAAGGGGGTTGGAGCACCAACTGACGAACAGCAGCTTTGAGGACTTTGGGTTCTCAGGAAATGGGCAAGAGGAGAGCAAGTGTAGTTAAAAAAACAACAATCTCTTAAGTCCAAAGAAGATTCTTGGACTCAAGGCTCTAGCTGTGTTTCATACCAAAATCAAGGGCATTTACTTCTTCACAGACAATAGAAAGTGCTGCCTTTAACTCTGGAATAAGATTGGCAGTAAATCATCAGTAACAACCATCAGTCTCTTGGTGCCATGCCTCCTACCACCTCCACCCAAATTATTTTTTAAAAGAACTGCTGTTCGCTAGGTCTTTGTCTTGTACTAGGAAAAAGCAAGTGTACACCAAGTAAGAATAAGAAGTGCATTAGCAAAGCTCTGTGAGGTCTTCTGGTCCTTTTAGTTAGAGCTGCAAAGGGTCACAGCTTGGGTGCAGAATGGGAGCCAGAAGTAGGGATATTTTGTGGATTGCTGCTTCTCTTGATTTTGTGCTCAAAAACACCAATTTAATATGCAAGGAGTCTATTTAATACAGATGCATTCACTCTCCAAGCCCCAAATCAATGAGTTGGGACTTCAGGAAGGAAAGAGGATTCTGAAGAGTTGAATTCATTAGCTTTCTTATCTCAGCCATGCCAGACCCTGGAGTTCACTGTACTCTACAGCTCTGGTGGGTCTGAGGGCCTTTTCTGGGGTCTCTAGCCATTTACTTACTTTCTTCTTATTTTCCATCACACTGAATCTTATCAGATGTAGGTTAATGAGAAACCAGACTGGGGACCAGTCAAAAAGATTTAAAGGAGACTGAGCCACTGAGCGACCGATCCTGAAGAAATAAACTAAATAAAGGATCATGTTTAACCTGTGCAAGTCTCAACCCCTTTATGAGAGAGAGAGAGAGAGAGAGAGAGAGAGAGAGAGACTGACTCTGACTCAGGGACCCTAGGGAAGTACTGCTCTGCAAATTCCATCACTTACTAGTATCTGCTGTAACTGTTTACATCCCGAACAAAAGACGTCAAGACCCTGCCATCCATAACCTCTAATGCATAATCTTCCTCTCCCTGCTGATCATTTACAATAATTAGCAAAATTTAGCTAATTATCTCTGAGCATTTCCATGTTTAATTATGGCTATTAGTAATAGTCTGTCTGGCTTCCCCTATCTCCACTCCCTTTTTTTTTCTGCCTTACCCACTCCCCCCAGTCCCTCTCCCCCTTAGGAGCTAAGTTTCCATGTCAATGAAATTGCTTTTTTGGTGGTTGTGGCTCTTTTCTCTCCTAGGTTTGTTTGCTTATTTCTTTTTTAAGGGAGCCAACACCAGACCCAGCAGGAGTCACAGAGAAAAGAGCCACCAGACCAAGATCAAGTAATCCCTTTTTTTACCATCCCCTTCCACCAACCTTACAAGCTGCAAGCTGCTTGACAACTCCATCAAATAAAATTTGAAGACAGAGTCAAAAAGAGCCAGAGTATGTGCTGGCATTTTCTCAATGTGCTTCCACTTCCACTACAGACAGCACAGAGCGGAAGCCCAGGGCTAGGAGGCAGCAGGAAGAATCAACTTTCCGAATAGGGTCGGGATGTTATCAGTCTTCAAAATACAAGGGCAGGAACCCCCCTAGTATGGTTCACGCTCATGTTCCCTGGAGGGCTGCTCCTGCAGCCAGTCTCCATTTCTGTGTGCCCTACTCTCCTTACCATCAGAGTGGAGTGCATAGTAAACAAATAAAGAAGCTCCTTTCTTTAGAACGGTTTACTACAGCAAGCTCTTACCTTAGCTTCAGACATCGCCCTTTTAGAGGCAGCCGGCTAAGAGCTGAATATCATTTTCAGAGCCATAGATCTCTTCCTTCAATAGCTATGTAAGGAGGGTTGTTTGGAGTAAAACACATCATACCTGTATTGTGTGAACAAGCCCAACTCTGCTACCTAAAAATGAAATAACATTTGCATACATGGGGAATCGAAGTTACTATCATTTACACTTGGGTAAATTATAAATGAACTTAGCCTTATCTTACCTATTGCTTCCTCACTGATAGTAATATTAGATGTGTAGTTTTAGAGATAGTTGTTTTTTCCACTAGACATGTGGACAAACATAAAGCTGCCAAAATCAACACAAATGGCCACGGGTTGTAAATTATATTTTCTGCCTTCTTATATTCAGCTACTTTTCCCTGACCATTATCACACAGGCTACTTTATAACAGTTCAATCAACTTCAGGCTGAAAACCTGATTCCTATTGTCAGCTATTCCCACTCCACCCCCACTAGTTCCCAAGCAAGCCCACAGCAAAGAAGGGTGAAAGCAAGGTGAACGAATATTTCTCCAAGTACAGCATTGGGACTCACCTGGTAAGTTGCCTGTCGCTGTAGGGGTGGAGAGAGTAGTAGAAGGTTGCAAAGAGAGTGTGGTGTCTGTGCATCTATGAATGAGGGAGCGAAGGAGAAAAGCCTTTAGAGAAAAGTGGAGGTGGGGGTCGGGGGCTAGGGGCAGAAAACACTAACCTTTATGAGAAAGTAGAAATTTGCTTCCCTCATGGACATACGATGCTTTTCATCATTTTAATTTATTTTTTAAGTCTCTTCCCACCTTTGACACTACCTGCAAGGCTAGTGGGTTAAGGAATTGCTATGCCCCATTAGAAGGATAAAGAGCAGAGAGACCTACCGTGCCCTCCTCGAAGGGAAACAGGGGAGCGATAGATAGAAATAGGCACTGAGTGATGCTTGCTGCCATGGAAATGGTGCTCGTGCTGAGAGTGAGACCCCGGCGAGGATGAGGTGGAGGAGGAGGAAGCTACATTAGAAGAACTCCATACAGAGCTGACGATACATCCCCAGAACAGGGACCAGATCCCAAGCGTCCAGGCCGGCCGGCGAGGAGGGCTCCGTCTCGCGTGGATTCTCAGGTGCATGGTCAACGCACGGGACCACTACAGATGGGCAGTTTGAATTCCAGCCAGTGAAGAGTATTGAAGTTCATGATGCCCAAGGGCCCATCATAGCAGGAGGAAGAGTTGCCAGAATTTGGGGAAGAGGGAAGCAATATGCGCTTTCAAGACAATGATGAATCAGTTAGAGACAAAAAAATACTACTTAAAGAAAGAAAGAAAAAAAAAAAAAAAGATAAAAGGCAAAGCCCCTTCTCTTTCCCGGGGCTGAAATTTAGGATGCCAGAATCCTCCCAGGTATAGCAAACCTCCTAGGGAGCCCCGGCATGCCACGCATGTCAGGGGAAGACCGGCGCGGCTTCCTCCGGATCTCTAGGCACCGCGAGTCTGATGCCTTAACTGCACACTCCTGGGAGCCACACAGGAAAGGTGGTAATGAAGGAAGAGGAGGCAGCCCGAACCCCAAGTGGGTTCAGGTGAGTTTATCCCAACATCCAAGGAGTTTGAACATTTTTATTTTCCTGTTTCCACTTCCATGAGATGCAATGCAGAACTGCCAGGCAAAAGGGGGCTGCAGGTGGAAGAGTTCTTCGGGTGTTCCTGGGAGTCTCCGGGGAAGGGCGCGAGGCTTTTAACCCTGCACGTGCTGAACTAGCGCCACGGAGCAGCCGCCGGCTTCCTGGGTTTCCCAACTGGATGAAAGGCAGCAGCAGCAGCAGCAGCAGCCACGGCAGCCAGAGGAAGAGAACAAGAAGGACTGGAGGGAAAGAGGAGAGGAGGAGGAACCCGGTGAGGAGCAGCCACCCAAACCAACGTGGCACGGGGTGGAGGGAGGTGGGTGGGCTAAATCAGCGAGAGCGCAAGAGGAGGTCCCCGGCAGGCGGCAGAGGTGGCAGAGAGGCTGGCGGGCGCCTGAGAAGTGCGCGGACCAGGGAGGCACAGGTGAAGTGAAGCGACGAGTTAGGGAGCCAAATTCACAAATGGGCAAGTCATATGCAAATAGCTCACTCCCGAGAGCAAATCAGTGCAGCCCCAGCGCTCTGCCGAGGGACTGGCTGGCTCCGGAGGAAGGAGGGGCCAGAGCGACCCGGAATCCCGGCCCTCCCCATTCAAGCACAGGCTCGTATACAACCGCGCGAGCCTCCAGCACTCGCCGCCCGCCCTCCTCTCGCTCCCTCGGCTCCCGCCCCGCCGTGTGTGCGCGCGTGTGTGACACCGACAGACCGACACTGCACCTTCTTTATCACCCGTCCCCTGCTCCTCTCCCAGGCGCGTGTAACCAAACTCGGGCCATGAAAGCACCTTTTCGCAATTTGGAAGGAAAACTAAGGGCGGCGGCTAAGGCCGAAGTAGCTCTAAATAGAAATAAAAATAAACCCCTTGAGTCAGCGCGAGCGCTGGAGCTGCTGCACGCGGTGGTGCCGCAGGCGCGCTCCTCCCCGCCTGGCGGTGGCTCGGGCGGCCACTCTCCAGGCGCGTGTGTCTTCCGGGGTTAAGATGCCCAGAGCCCTACCCGCAGGGCGAATGATGGGAATCTGAGTCCGGACTCCCAAAAGTGAAGGTGGAGTGGTGGCCCGGGTACTCCAAAGGGTGAAGGGCTCCGTGGTTGGCAGCCCTTCCGGAAGGTGGCTGCCACCCCCGGTGATGGAGAGGACACTATTGGGATTCAAAATCCAGAGGTTATCGTCCGCGCCTGTAGTCCTGATCAAAAAACTTCAGAAACGGAGAGGGCGTCGTTGGCTGGCTCAAAGAGAAGTGACTGGCCTGTCCGGAACCGGCTGCAGAAGGGCTGCCCCAGGTGGGTGAAGTCCCCTGAGCGCTGGGCATCAAAGACAGCAAGGTGTTTACCTCAAAACTGAACACGCAGGGGAAAGCCAGAGTGGCAGCACCTGTCCTCTGTCGTGGCCATCTGTGACTCCAGGAGGGGACTGAGTCAAGGCTCTGCCAGGACACGGTAACACTGTGGACCAGGCGGCATCCACCCCTCCACTATGTCTGATGCGCAGGAAGGACAAACCCAACAAGGCTGCCCTCTCAGTCCAGGTCGTTGTCCACACAGGTCTTGCTAGCTTTGACTCCCTCCTACAATTCACCTTGGGTAAAAAGCCCATTACATTTGCAGGGAGGAAGGGGAGGTGAGTGAACAATACCTACTGGTTAAAACATATATATGTTGTATTTAGGAGGCTTTTTAAAAAGGAGCTTGTAGCACCTATTATGTACTCCACTCTCATTTCAAACCCCCTGAGGATAAAGAACAAGGATTAAGACAGCCCTGTTCATCCTTGAGACACCCCAAGGAGATATTGAGGAAATAGCATTGTGTCTCTCTAACAGACAAAGATACCAAACCTACAGAAAATTTGCCTTCAAGGTCATACATCAAGTCCATTTCAGAATTTATGGTAGTGAATTGGTATTCTGGTTCTGAAATTGGTATCCTCCAAAAGCTCCAAGGTGCTCATAGTAAATGATGCACAGTCACCCTAACTACCCTGGCTCTCAGTTGTAAGAGTGATCCAGGATCCACAGCCTCCCAGGAAATGGCCCTCTGACAAGGTCTTCCATACCTTTCGGTGTGCCCCCACCCACAGTGTCTTAAACCAGGAGCATGTGCTCAGTGACACCACAGCAAGGGGAAGGGGTGGTTTATGGACATTCCATTGAAACCTCAGCTTCCTCCTCTGTAAAATGAGGGAAATGCCTCCCTCTCGAGGTTGTTGGGGGTTTAAAATTAGAAAATACACAGTATCTGGCACAGCACCTGACAAACCGTGGCAATATTCTTTGTCCACTAGAAAAATAAGCTGAAGCTCTAAAATGGTGACGTACAGGTTAAGTACATGGTTGGGGTCTTATGCTATTAATGCTAGAAAAGCCAGAAAAAAAAATCTTAATATCCTAAATATCCATGATAATTTCCCCTCAATTCAACCACTCCTCCATTTAGTCCCCAGATGGATTTCCACTGTACTTTTGGCCTTAAGCGGCCTAGAGGACTCTGCTTACCCCTAATGCTTCAGCTCCATCTCCTGCCACATGCCCCATTCCTTGCTACTCTTTAGTTCCCCAGGTCTTTCTGCTTTGATCGTGGAAAGTTCTTTCTCATCCCAAGGCCTTTATAGCATTGTTGGCCCCTTCTGTCTGGAAGGCTTTTCCCCAAGATTTTCATGTGATGGGTGCATTTCAAATGTCACCTCCTCAGAGACCCTCTCTGGTCCTCATCTAAAGTTGACCACCACCCTTGAAAGGCATCCCCTCCCATTACCTTGTTTTATTTCCTTGACAGCACTCTCCATGTCTGAAGTTATTTTATCTGTATATTTGTTCATAGTTATCTCCTTAAAATGGTCATAAGCTTTCTGAGGGCTGTATTCTGTGTGTGTGGAACAACAGGTAGAACATAATAGGAGCTCAGTAAATACTTGCTGAAGGAATGAACTCAGTGAATCAATTGCCAATCTCATACTCACGTTTTCCTTATGCCATTAATTTTGCTGATGCATTTGTCTGGCTTTAGCAATGTGAATCCCCAGAGACAAGCTTTTCCAGGCTTGATAAACCGACCACCTACCCACTTACTGTTTTCCTTATTTATTTATTTATTTATTTATTTATTTATTTATTTTAAATTGGCACTGAGCATTGGAGACTGCTTTGACTTCATTCTGAGGATGTGTGGGAAGCTTAGATGGACCTTCCAATTAATTCTCTGCTGGGCAATAAAGGGAAAATAAATCCCTAATGCGGTACAAAATCTGGAAATGCTGCTGGTGCATCACAGCTGGAACTATTCATTTCACTTGTCATACTTATAATTTATTTATTTAGTTTTTGCCAAATGTCAAAAGAAATCACCATGAATTTCGGTAAGGGTGATTCCATTTGGGGACACAGTTAACTACTGAGAAGAGTCTTCAGAGGACAAATGGAAGACAGGTCTATTTTACTTCTTCCACTACAAAAAGACAACCCTGAATTATCCTAATAAACTGAATGTCCCTCCAATTTACCCCACTGTTCATTTTTTCATGTATTTCTTATCCCTCCTGCCCCTCCCTCTAGTTAACACATTCCTATTTGGATTTCTTTTCTGAATCCTATTCTTTTTAGGTCTTTTAGAGCTTACATTAGTCTAACACATTAAATACATTTTTAAAGATGTTCAGCTGCAGTGATACTTTCTAAATACTGCCTGTAGCTAGAGTTCCAGCTGAAGGATTTGTCATCCCTTTCCTACCATCAAAAGCTCTCCTCTTCCTCTTGAGTTGTCTTTTCTAGTGAGTCCCTTGAGTGACAACACTTGGGAATCAAGTGTATAGCTACAGGATGAAAACGAGAGTCCACTTTTAAGATAGAAAAGAAGAGAAACAGATTTAGAAACACTATGCTCACCCAGATTTCAAGTTGAAAAATATAAATAATTTCACAGGAACAACCACGCTTAGCTCCCCTTGAATAACCCCCTCCACGGAATCCTAACCATACTCTTTGGATCCTGAAATGTCTAAATGGAATACAATTTTTAAAAACCCCTTGATTACTTCAGGGTTAGAATTGGTATTATAAACCTTCTCCTCTTGCTGTTTAAATGTCCCCCACCCCGTCGTCACCCTGCTAGAGAATGTCCCAGGGTAAGGTGTGAGCATCTTTACCCATCAGACCCTTTGTCTTGTGTTGGTCTGTGCCTCGGCTGTGCGACAGTCTGGAGATTCTTTGGCTTCTAAAATAAGCCTTGTGATTGTATTTAAATGTGTCAGGCATCAGGAATCTAATGCAAAGTTGCTCTGTCCATCTGCTTGTTTTCTACAGTACTGTACATTTTATCTCTGCACAGGCCTCTCCTCACTTGTATAGACTCTGACTTGCCACTTTGCTGCCAGCAGGAGCTACCTGTCAAGTTGTTCTTCACAAGCACATCTCATATGAACTGCACAGAAACAGGCAGACCAGAAAGCATCAGAGCTGCCTGTTTCTGTGTGAGCCCTAGGCTTTTAGGCGAAGACCCTTTTATTCCGAATATGAAGAGTAGAGATCCTTACTTTCTATCTCTACAAAGGGCTCCAGAAGGCAATTTAGGGAGAGAAAAACAAACAACTAAACTCTCATAATGTGAAATGAAATAAAAGTCCTGAAAAAATACTGGGGACTGTTAACATGGCTATAAATATATCTAAGGGTTTCAGTGACACCATAAAACAGTTCAACTTTACTTTATTACATGTCAGTAGATTTATTTATAGCCACATAATTCATCCTTCGTTTATTTATTTAAAAAAGTCATCCTACACAAAAGCAGATTTTGATTATATTTTCTATTTGGAGGTATAAAAGAGAAGCTTTTTTTTTTTAGACATCACTTCTACAAGTATTTGATTAAAAAAAGACAATGGCATCCTTGTATAAATTTATAGTTTAGAGAATGTATATACTGCTTCTGCCTCTTTAACTTATCCTTCTAATAAACACCCATAGTTATCCCCTTGTCCTCCTTGTGGCTGAAATAGGGATATCAGGTGTTTGGATGCTGGAAAAAATTTGTTTTTAATCTCTTGAGTTTGAATAGTGTAGCTGGGACATTTGCTGCATTGAATTGTATACATATTTCTTTAAGGATTAGAAAATATGAAATCTTCCTGTGAAAACCTTATTCAGCTTCCTTTGAACTCCAAATGAAGTTATTTTAATATAGCAACATTTTTTTTTCCTCTTTTACTCAAAGGCAGGGCTTAATGAGTTTCTCATAGAGAGATTTGGGCATTTACAACCTGTTTTTCTTCACTAAGCTTACATTGGATATCAGATCTCTGCTAAGCTTAGATCAGCTATCAAAGGTCTAAACTTTGTATCCTCAGCACTATGGAAATCTCTATCTGGTTTTAGGGAATCAAATAAAATGAGTTATCATAATATGTTATCACAATAAAAGAGGGAATAATCTCATTTGTTTGTTTATAGGATAAAATATTAAAGATTTAGAGAATACTTTTTTTTTTTTTTTTTTGGTACAGGAGACTTTATTCAGAATCATTGCAATAGGTATAGGGACCACTACAAAGGGTCTTGAAGTCTGGGAGAGAGAGACTGGGCTCACCCGCCTGGAGGACACTTTGAGAGTGCATACAGATTTAGATCAGATTCTGGTACTCCACAGCCTAGGTTCAAATCCTGATTCTGCTTGTTAGCTACTGTGAAAACGTGGCCAAGATCTTAGCCTCTTTTTGTTTGTTTTGTTTGGTTTTGTTTTGAGATGGAGTCTCGCTCTGTCGCCAAGGCTGGAGTGCAGTGCGTGATCTCATCTCACTGCAACCTCAGCTTCCCAGGTCCCAGTTCAAGCAATTCTCCTGCTTCTGCCTCCCGAGCAACTGGGATTACAGGAATGCCCGGCTAATTTTTTTTGTATTTTTAATAGAGACAGGGTTTCACCATGTTAGCCAGGCTGGTCTTGAGCTCCTGACCTCGTGATCCACCCACCTCGGCCTCTCAAAGTGCTGGGATTACAGGTGTGAGCCACCATGCCCAGCTCGATCTTAGCCTCTTTGTAGTTTAGTTTCTTCATCTGTGAAATGGGAGTAATTATACCATCTATCTAATCTATCTAATAGGATTGTTGTCAGGTTTAAAGTTAATACATGTAAATTGTCTAGAAATATACCTGACAATCAAAACTGATCAATAATAATAATAATAATAATTATTATTATTATTATCTCCTGATGAGATAAAAGTCTTTAGAAGACTAAACAAGAAAGTAGTCTTCTTTTCTTGTTTATATAAATCTCCAGGGCAGGGAGTAAACAGCCTCCCTCCCACCCATAATTTTTTTTTTCCCGACAGAGTCTTGCATTGTCACCCCGGCTGGAGTGCAATGGTGCGATCTCCGCTCACTGCAACCTCTGCCTCCCAGGTTCAAGTGATTCTCCTTTCTCATCCTCCTGAGTAGCTGGGATTACAGGCACCTGCCACCACGCCCAGCTAACTTTTGGTATTTTTAGTACAGATGGGGTTTCACTATGTTGGCCAGGCTGGTCTCAAATTCCTGACCTCATGGTCCGCCCACCTTGGCCTCCCAAAGTGCTGGGATTACAGGTGTGAGCCACCGCACCTGGCCCCCACTCATAATTTCAAAACACGAAATGCAAAATCTGTCTCACGTGTTACCCAACTCATGGGATTCTCTTTGCCCATCTTCTGCAGAAAAAGAGGCAACTTCATCACATGCTTCTTATAAACGTCCTCCAAATCAACTCCAAAACAACAAAGCTCATGATTGGTCCCAGAACCAGGTAATGCAGGCTATGAAACCCCAGATTGTTTTATAAGTAATTATTTGTCAGGGTAGGGTAGAACTTTCAAGATCCTAATCTGCTCTGGGATGTGAAAGGGCTCTCTAGTGACTTCTCCTTCCTATTTCTTTGATCCTTTATTTTCTCTTTCTTCTCTAGAATAAAAAATAAATTCTAATAATTAGCCTTCTTCCTAGAAAACATGCCTTCTAAATATTTGAAGAATTTCCATTGGATTTATGCAGTATTTCATTATTGTTCAACATTTTTTTAAGTTATTGTGACTGTACCTCCAAATTAGGTTCCACTCAGGATAGAAAGAAACCGCAGCCCCTGTCTTTCACTTTGGTGCATTGATTCATTTACTCCATGAACACTAAATTTATATATACTACGAACAAAGCACTGAGTGAAGTCCAGCAGGCCAAATAATGAAGAAGAGATTTCAGGCCTTAGGAAGTACATGATCTAACAGGAGGAAAAAAAAAAAAAAAAAAAAAAAAAAAAACTTAAACCAAATTAGACCAGCCATAAATCCATTTAAATATACTGCTTCCCAAATACAACGTGATAAGTGCTAGAACGAAGGTATAAACAAAGCACACAGAGGAATAGACAACGGAATTGATCTACAGCAGGGAGAGCAGGGACTATCAAGGATTCATAGACAAGGTAACATGTGAACTGAGTGTTAAAAGACTAGAGTTCAAATCCTGGGTCCATTGGCTATGTGACCTTGAATAAGTTCCCTTCATCTTTCTGAGCCTGCTTCCTCAACTGTTTAACTATGAATCATCTCTACCTCATGGAATAGTTTTGAGGGTTTGAAAAGAAGTTATCTTGGAAGACAGCATTGCAAATTGAAGTTCACTATTATGATGAACTTGATCTTGAATGATTTTAAATTGGCAGAGAAAGGGGAGTGTAAAGTAAGGAGATTATCAATGAGGGGTGGAATCATCCACAGGGGGTTTCCTAAAGGAGGCGAACAAGCCCAGCGTTCACTTGGCACTTAAACCTTTAAAGCCTGAAGAGCTCCAAAATCGGTCAACTTTTTCTTCCATTGCCAAAGATAGATATTCCATGGGATAAAGAAAGGCAAGGCTAGGCAGGAGAAGGGAAGGGAAGAGCAAAGGAGGGAAGGGAGAAAGGGAAGGGAAGGGCAGGGCAGGGAAAGGGAAGGGGAAGAAAGAGGAGGGGAGGAAAGGCGAAAAAAGGAGACAGGAAAGGGGAAGGTAAGGGGAGGGTAAGTGGAGGGGAGGGGAGGGGAGGGGAAGGGAGGGAAGGGAAGGGAAAGAAAGAGGAGGGGAGAGAAGGGGAAAAATGGAGACAGGAAGGGGGAAGGAAAGGAAGGGGGAGGGGAGGGAAGGGGAGGGGAGGAAAGGGGAGGAGAGGGAAGGGAAAGGAAAGAAAGGGGGAGGGAAAGAAAGGGAAGGGGAAGGAAGGAGGAGGAAGGTAAGGGAGGGGAGGGGAGAGGGAGGGGGAAACTCATGTGTTAGAAGCCCCATTCTTTATTTCCAAGGAAGGGGTTGCCATACTCAGAAATGTCAAATAAAGACCATATTTTCAGAAAAGTTTAATAATGGCATAGCCAGGAATTTTCCTCTGTTTAATTTATTCCAGTAGTTACTTTTCAGACACTAAAGTACTCATGAGATCCAATGTATGAGACTACCATTTAATTCTGGGAACATCCTAGTTCAAACATCACCTGACTCAAGTGTCTGTCTCACTCAACTATTCCATGAAAAGTACATCATCTAAGATAGACAGACAGAGATCTAAAATAAACGGTCACTTTCCTCTTGATACTATGTAGTATTAAATTTACTTAACAGAGAATTTGAGAGGAGAATGAGATGAATGTTCTCTGAACAGAAGGTACAAAGTGTTATTAAGCAGCCCCAGAAATGTTTGCAAGATGGGTAATAAGGGTATTTCTCAGTAGTATTGAGAATTTAGCACATTGCAAAACTGATGGCGAGGTGAGGTGGGAGATACTGAAATGTAAGTTTATGTCACAGGTAGAAGAAACAGATTTTTCTTAAAATAGATGAAACAACATTATAACAATACTTTGACATTGATGGTATCTATGTCGTTAAAACTTACTATTTCCAATCTGGACAGGCAGAATTAGTTGTTCTTTCCTAGCTTCCTAAAGTACAGTTCTGTTCGCACTTGTCACATTCTGTTATTATCGGTTGATTTATATCTGGGTTCCCTACATGGTTCATGAAATCATGAAATCTGAAATCATGTAGGGAATGAGGGCCTAGTCCTAGAGCCAGACAGCTTAAATTCCAGGGCCGGACAGCTTAAGTTCAAAATCTCTGCTCATTCGTTTCCTTGGACAAGTTACCTAGCCTCCGAAAACTCTTTTTCTTACAGGCAAAATGAAAATGACAATATTCCTTATCTCCAATTGAGCACAGTTTTAGGCCCATAGGAGACACTTAATGGATATTTGTGCAGTACTATCGAGATATATTGAATAACTACAGGTGAGAATATTTCTTCTGTGTATGTGTGTGTGTGGTAGGAGAATCTCCAAAATACGCAATTATCTCATAAGGAATCACTTTCCAACATTTGGAGCCACAGTAAAATCAAGGATGCACTGCAAGGCAGTGAGCTCCCCATCACGGTATGCTCAAGTGAGAGATGGCTGTTAGGGACCCTAAAGCAAGAAGACAGAGTATATAACCTCTAAGTTATTTTTCACATTTTAGATTATATGACACATCATTAAAATTGTTTTTCCTTTGCTTTTTACTTCTGAATTTACTTAAATGTCATCCCTGGCCTTATTTTGAGGCTCAAACCCAATGCCTGGATGCTGCAAATATTCTAACACACTTCTGTTTGTTAAAACCTCATACATTGAAGTGAGGAATCTTAAGCTTCTGCAAAATGAATCCAAGACCAAGCAGCATTGTTGTACTAGGACTTCATTTTTTATTTCTGCATGCAATACAAGTTGTCTGTAGACTTATTAACAATTTTATGTTTCTATTTTAAATACCAAACATTTTTTTCCCCACTAGCAACACCTACACAGCTACTGTTTCTGTGATCTGAGATGGCATTTTCCTTTGGTGAAAAGCTCATCGGTACGGGAAGAATATGCTGGCTTGCTTGCTTACCCAATTGTTTCTTACCTCTTCAGCATGGAACCATGGTGGGCTAAAGATAAATAAAAATGAATCACCTCAAATAAAGACGTGCAGCCTGAGAACCTTGGGACAGACAGCAGAACTACTTTGCTCCGTCTAACCAACACAACGCCATCTCTCCTCAGTAGCTGGTAAGGAAAAGAAGGATGTTAGCTATTTAGGAGATACCTAGGATAAACTCAGATACAGAAGACAGTGACTTGTTTAGTATCATATGCTATATGAATGTCAGAATAGCTGGGATTTTCTTCTAGAGTGAGGCAAGCATAGCTCCTACAGTATCATAAACTTCAGTAGAAAATAAGAAAAATAGGGCTGGGCACGGTGGCTCACGCCTGTAATCCCATCACTTGGGGAGGCCGAGGTGGGTGGATCACAAGGTCAGGAGATCGAGACAATCCTGGCTAACATGGTGAAACCCTGTCTCTACTAAAAATGCAAAAAATCAGCTGGGCGTGGTGGCGGGTGCCTGTAATCCCAGCTACTTGGGAGGCTGAAGCAGGAGAATGGCGTGAACCCAGGGGGCAGAGCTTGCAGTGAGCCCAGATCGCAACACTGCACTCCAGCCTGGGCGACAGAGCGAGACTCCGTCTCAAAAATAATAATAATAATAATAATAATAATAATAATAATAATAAAATAAAATAAGAAAAATAAAAATTTAGTGAGAAGATAGTCCACCATGAGAGTTAATAACCACAACAATGGTGGAATAGGGATCAAATAATGTGATGTAACAGAACAATCCAAAATACATTGCCAAAATAAATATGGTTGAAATGATTGAACAAAGGAATTCTAGAAACTGCAGAAGAAAAGTAAAGGTAATAATAATAACCAATACTTGATTAATGTTTATAAGCTATATATTATTATAAGTATCTCTATTTTACAATTGGAGAAAATGAGGCACAGATTGTGACTTGTCTATAGTCACACAGCCAGGAGGTGCCAGAGCCAGTATCTGAACCCAAACCACCGATCTACTGTGTCTACGGTCTAAATTGTTTTACTATTCTGTTGCTAAATCCTTTTGCAATTTATGTGTGTAAGTTCTAAGTCATACCTTAAGAGGCTTATGCTTTCTTTCTGCTTTCTCTTTGCCCCTTTTCTGGAATGTGGATGAGACGATGAGCCAACTTTGGCCATGTGGACATACCACATGTTTTCTTCTGGTTAACATTTGCTGAACTGATAGATCACCCAATGTGCTATGGCTGAGCAACAAGAAAAGGCAACCTGGATCTGGAGGTGACCTAGAGAAGCAGACTACCATACTGTCAAACAAATATTCTAACTAATATGCTTGAAACATGTTAACCAGAAGAAAACAAATATGGAAATGTTATTGCCAGACAAAATAGACTTTACATCTAAAAACATCATTATATCCTGAAGAAAAACAATTAGCTAGATCAGCTGTAACAGTCCTGATCTGCATGCACCTAATAACATAACCTCAAAATATATAAAGCACATACTGATAGACTAAAGAAAAGACAAATCTGTGATTTTAAAAACCCACTAAAATGTATGTTCCATGGGAGTAGATGTTTTTGTTTCTTCAATCACTGTTGACTCTTCAGAACCTAAAACAATGCTTAGAAAAAGTGTTTACCATTTGTTGAATAAATTTACCATATCCTTCTTAAAACTCAGAAGCTGGAAAAAGGTAGCAAGGCTATACCTAATTTAAATAGCATAACTAACAGTCCAGAAATAATGGACATATCTGAAATAAAACTATTCGAGAGCCCTATTCTTTTAAGAATATATGGAACATAATGCAGAAAGTCCATATACTGAAGAATCAGCAATAACATACCATATCTTCAGTCCACAATGTCATACCAGTCTAAGTCAATTACAATTTAAAAATACTCCCAATAGTTGTGATCAAAAATTAAATGATCTCAGCTGGGTGTGGTAGCTCACACAGCACTTTGGGAGGCCAAGTCAGGGGGATCACTTGAGGCTAGGAGTTCAAGACCAGCCTGGCCAACATGGTGAAACCCCGTCTCTACTAAACATACAAAACTTAGCGGGGTGTGGTGGTGCATGCCTGTAATCCCAGCTACTAGGGAAGCTGAGGCATGAGAATGCTTGAGCCTGGGAGACGGAGGTTGCAGTGAGCCAAGATTGCACCACCGCACTCCAGCCTGGGAAATAGAGACTCCGTCTCAAAAAAAACAAAAAATTAAATGATCTCTCATTTTATCATTGAAATGAGATGCTATCTTTCTCTTAACTATAAATTTATGTGTGTTTAGAAAATAATTCTATGTCCTTAATTATCACTACCTGTATATAAGAGAATATTAAAGCAATGCTTTTAGAAAGAGAACTGTGATCAAATTATTCTCTCTCATTCTCTCCTTTTGTTTTTCTATATGCTTATAACAGGTCACCCAACACAAATGTCAACATACCTACTTTGAAATAAAATAAAACAAATGACATACAAATGATAGTTGGTGTTGACTACTGAATAATAATTAGTTTACATATATTTTGTGTCCTCCTGTGCAATACTTATAGACAACTTTCAATTATATATATGATAATTAAGTGATGACCAAAACATTTGTATTAGATATTAATATTTATTACATAGTACTTGAGCAATTTACAATTTAGAGATTAAAAATATTTTGTGTCACCTATCTAAAAATGGGAACTGCAACCTAGGGTTACATTAAATTAGTTGATGATCCATAATTCATTCCATATTCAGATAACTTACAGTTGTTCATATAATTTGTTGGAGTCTTAGGAGATATGGACAAATAGGTTTGCTTTTTGTGTTCCCGTCACAAAACCAAAGGTCTCTTAATCTCAGAAGTTGCTCCCTTCCCTTTGGATGTCAGAGTGAGTCCCCAGAACATTTATGCCATTCTTGTTACTAGTTGATGGCTAGAGATGTACATTTCCTGATACTCCAGTCTTCACTCCCAAACCCAAGACCTTGACAAAATCAATTATACTTTGAAAATGTACTGCCAAACCTGGGAACTAAATGACAGAAAAATGCATCTGATGCTCTTTGGGTTTTGATCCTCTCAAAGTGAAAATCCTGGAAACATTATTCCAAAAGAGAACTTTGATATGATCAATAACATCAGTCCCAATAATGAGCATAAAGCTTACCTTTAAGAGAAACAAGAGAAAACATATATATATATATATACACCTTTATAGCCAGAGAAAATCAGAAGGCTTTTGAAAAGTCATGAAAAAAAATCATACTTTTGTTTTTTTAAACCAGGTTTTGAAGTAAAACAGAAAGGACTCTATTATGTATGATTTCCAATAGTTTAATATCTCATGGTTGAGACATATTTTAATCATACTTTAGGAATCAAAAATAACTGGATTTTAGTCCCTGGGTCAAACATTAATTGCCAGATATTAGGCAACTCGCTTAACCACTGACTCTCTCCTATAGATTCCCAGGTGCCTTTTAAAAATTTTAAATTTTGTAATAGAAACAGGGGCTAAAGAGCTACACAGCTTTGGAATAATAACACCTGCTGGTATGCTTGTGCCTACTATTTATTTTTCCTGTCCCACGTCTCTCCTGCCTTGCTTGGCCAACCACCTACCTGTTAATTTCAAGCAAATGAATATAGATGACAAAGTATTTACTGTAGATTCCCTAGGAATAAAGAAGATAATTCACAAGGGAGGGGTGGTGAAGAGAGATGGGAGGGCAGAAGTCCTCAGCAGGCATATATCTTAGCCCAATTCAGGTGGAGAGAAAGCCATTTCATCTAAGGGAGTGTCGTGTGGGAGTAAAACATCACAGAGGGAGTCATTGTGCCTGATAGATGTAATTTCCTAAAATGTATACTTTGTCGGTGTACAGAAGATGAATAGAGAGAAAGGTCAGTACACGCAAAGCAAAAAAGACGAAGGGACAATGTGCTATTGGGTGGTGCTATACATTCTCGGTGGGTCTATAACACTGCTAACTCACAGGCTTGACTCATTGCTGAATAGACTACACAGTCATTGAATCGTGGTGAGGCTTTTAAGAATAAGAACATCCGGCAATATGTAAATCTTCTTCTTGAACATTTCTCTTCTTTAGCTACCATTGGCACTAGGGGAACTGGGGGTGGGGTGTAGAATGGTTGTCACCTTGGGAATTACTCAGAAGGTGGTGGTTACTATATGTGGCACTGGGGGAGCAATAATAAATAAATAAATAAAAATTACAAGAAACTCTTGGTCTTTTCTTCTCAGCCCCTAATCCTCCATTATAGTTAAAGAAAAATCAGGAAAATACAAAAACAACAGCAATCCCTAATTCCCCCTACCCTCACTTACCAGACGTGAAAGACATTTTTGGTTGCTTGATTTACGTTACACGATGATTACTTGCAGGACCCAAAGAAAAACAAAAACTAAGAACACTTATAGGTTATTAAAATGTTTTCCTTCTTAACTCATTCTTTGTCCTAGTATATACAACATTTGGCCAATTAACTTAAAAGTTAACTTATTTTATACAACATCAAGTTAGACTTTTAAGTATATGTATATATACACACACACATACATATATATTAAATATATACGTGTGTGTGCGTGTATATATGTAATACTAAATAAACCTCTGTAACACTTTCCCCTTTAGTAAGAACAGTAGCAGATACATTCTGGTTATTTATCACAAATTCCCATTTAGAAAAGTAGCATATTTCATTCTAAGTTTTGATAGACTTATTTGCCTGTGGAAGGGATCTGAATGATGTTTTGATTTTTCTAGTTACTCTCTGCAATATGTTTATCAGTTTGGAATTTGTTACAGACTGAATTGTGTTCTCTTAAAATTCCTGTGCTGAATTTGGAGATACAGCCTTGAAAGAGGTAATTAAGGTTAAATGAGGTCATAAGGGTGAGGCAGTAATCTAATATACTGGTGTCCTTATAAGAAGGTAAGGAAACACTCGCAGTTTGGGGACACACACACACACACACTCACATCATGTAAACACACAGAGAAGGCAGCCATCTGCAAGCCAAGGAGAGAGGAGATCTCAGAAGAAGCCTAACTTCGTGACACCTTAAAGTTGGACTTCCAGCCTCTAAAGCTGTGAGAAAATGAATTTCTGTAGTTGGCCAGGCACGATGGCTCATGCTTATAATCCCAGCACTTTGGGAGGCCAAGGCAGGCAGATCACTTGAGGTCAGGAGTTTGAGACCAGCCTGGCCAATATGGCGAAACCTGTCTCTACTAAAAATACAAAAATTAACCAGGCATGGTGGTGGACTCCTGTAACCCCAGCTACCTGGGAGGTTCAGGTGGGAGAAGCACTTGAACCTGGGAGGCAGAAGTTGCAGTGAGCCAAGTGAGCCACCACTGTACTCTAGCCTGGGCAACAGAGCAAGACCTTGTCTCAAAAAAATAAAAATAAAAAATAAAAAATAAATACATTTCTATTGTTTAAGCCACACATTCTGTAGAATTTTGTAAAGATGGCCTAACCAGATTAGTATAGGGTTGTTGGTAATAATAATGACATTTCTGGAATTGAAGAAATTCATATCCAGAAAGAATCTTAAAGCTCATCTGGCACAAGAGTTCTTAGCTTGGAGTTCAAGGTACTGCTATAAAGAGAGTCACCTCTTTGCCCACCTCCAAGGAGGTGTCATTTACATCACAGTCTGTGAATTGTGCCCCCTGGAGTTGTGTAGTACATAATATCTATGGTAGGACAGGATAAAAACTCCTTTCCAAAACTATATTCAGTTTAGTCTGGGTATGCATTTTTTTGCTGAAAAAAAGTCCAAAGATTTCTTTATATTTTTAAAGAACTTCGTGACCCAGAAAAGTTAAAGAACCATTTATCACTTCATTTATTACCATTTATTATCTTTCATTAAGAACCATTTATTACCTCCCTCATTTTACAGAGGAGAAATTCAAATCCTAGAAAGGCATAGTGCTCAAAGATGGATAGAAACAAGTAAAAATAAGATCCAGATCTCCCACCTCCCGATTTGATGATTAACATGTTCCTGTTTGTCTCTGGTTACTAATGAATGAGATAAACACACACACTTTTACCAAAGTACCAAAACATGTTTTCCCTGGATTTTATCATTTCACCTGAGCTCAGCTAGGGCAAAGGGATGTCTTCCTATTTTTCAAAGTGTAAAGATATTAATATAATACTTAAAATTCAGCATATTCATTTAAATAGTAAGATTGATAATCTTTTAAAAGAAGTATGCCAATATTTGCCTAGTCTGTTATATAGATGTGGTATTCTGTGGCTGACAACACGATTTCTATACATGTGGTTAACAAAAGAATTCCATTAAAGGATGTTGTTCAAGACCCAAAATTATAGCTTTGAAGTTGCTATAAATCTTAATATAAAGTCTTCGTGTTCTTTCACTTGAGGAATGGTCAAGAGGTAGTGAGTGCCTCAAATTCCATTTTCCTAGTAGTTCATCATTAAGACTGAGGTCAAACAAACAGGCCACAGACAGCATACATGCACACACCCACACTTCAAGTGTGAAATCCCTTAACCTCCAGCTGTAGACATCCAGCAGATTCAATCCTAGCAGTAGTCAGATACACAGACCCTAAAAGATGATAAAGTAGAGGCTGAAAGCCACCCACCTCCTCCTTCGCTTTGTACCTATCACCCAGGAGCCATCCACTTTCTCCAGGTTTCTGTGAATGTCCATAGCCATTTGCCTTCCCTGAAATGCAGAACTCTCTCTTTGCTTTGAAGGCCCTGTATATGTGCAGCTCTTAGAAGAGTGGCTGCCTCCTTATACACATTTGTCTTCTCCCCAAATTCCTGAAACATAAATACACATTTCAATATTTTAATAGAAGCATTATGCTTTTGACAAGTATTTGGAAAAATGATTCTTCTTCTCCTTGTTATTATTCTTCTTCCTCCTCCTCCTCTCTCCTTCCTTTCTCCTTCCTCCTCCTCTTTCCTCCTCCTCCTTTATCCTTCTTCCTCCTCCTATTCCTTCTCTTCCTCCTTTCTCTTTCCTCCTCCTACTCCTTCTCCTCCTCCTTTCTCCTTCCTCCTCCTCCTACTCCTTCTCCTGCTTTCTCCTTCCTCCTTCCTCCTCCTCCTTCCTCTTTCTCTTCCTCTTCTCCTTTTCCTTCTTCCTTCTCCTCCTTTCTCCTTCCTCCTCCTCCTTCTTCTCCTTCTGCCTCTTTCTCTTCCTCTTCTCCTTCTTCTTCCTCCTCATGCTTCTCTTCCTCTTCCTCTCTGTCTTTTTTTCTAGTATCTCAGAATTTGGGGATCAGAGAGCAGTCCCAACCTCAGCATCCATTCTTCAGGGGTTAACTTGCATGGGAAGAAATGTGAGGATTGGGCACTTCATTTTTCCTTTTGAAAGAAGTTGTGGGCAGGAGGGGCCCAAGAGATTGTTTCATGAAATTCAGACTAACCCTGTCTTTCATACTGGTTTTAAACAATGTTGAGTGTGTAAACATTGTATAAATGTGGAGCATTCCAAGCCCCCACATTTCCTCTAAAAATTTCCTTCCCCTGTGTTTCCTTTCTCTGATGCCTTGGATACCCTGAAGTATATAATCTGAGCTCCAAGAACATGATTCCTTCTTTTTTCCCACCACGTTAGCATCTGAGAGTCATACGACAGGCCAGGTAGTATTTGAGCTAGAGGAGAAGCAAGAAGTGGAAAAAATCTCCTTGCCAACTAGCCCCAAACTGCCAAATTCTTAAAGTCCCAGAGCCCCTCCTCAGTACCCTCTCCCATCCTCACTCCTTCTGTCCCACAAGAGCCACAACTTACCAGCAGGATTGCAGTCTCATTAGAGGTCAAGATAATATGTGCATAGTGCTAAAGAAGAAAGTTTATTTGGGAAGGTAAATTGTTATTTCACATCCCCCTGTAATCTATGGGCATGTTGTCATCTCCTCGCCCCCACCCTATCACACACACGAAAATACACACACATACACACACACACACACACACACACACACACACACACACGGCACTTTTCTTATCTCTGGGCTTTCATCTCACCCACCATTTTCCCAGACTGGACTTAGTTTCCATTCCCTACTTATGTGAGGCAGTTAGCATCCTCAGGTCTAGCTTAACTGCTTCCTCTTCCATGAGACGTCCCCTCATCTTCAAGTAGGAAAATCTCTCCTTCTCTGTGCCCTTTCTGCATCTCT
Source organism: Rhinopithecus roxellana (assembly GCF_007565055.1). NCBI lineage: Eukaryota > Metazoa > Chordata > Mammalia > Primates > Cercopithecidae > Rhinopithecus > Rhinopithecus roxellana. The sequence goes on along the minus strand of NC_044553.1, from coordinate 137,453,860 downwards.
AGTCTGGAACTGAACAGATATGTTCCATGAATGCAAATCTGCATATGTCCCTTTCTCCTTCCCTTACAGGAGATCTTGCCTGTGGAGAACACATCTCATTCAACTTTGCTCACTTTTCTGGCACATACCGGATTGGGTGCTCAACAAAGTGTGTTGAATTGAAATGAATTACGTTTTGCTTCTATTCTTTGTTAACCCTCAAAGTCCACTCCTTCAGCTTTCATTTCTTCTCCCTGTGTCCCCCAATTCCCACTGCTCCCATTATTCCCCTCACATAAATCTCTCCCTCCTCCTCACCCCTTCCCAGCACATCAAGTCCAGCACCTCACCATGTCCTTTTCCAGCTGGAGCCCCTTTCTTATCTTTGAATCTCCTCTCAGTGTTTGCCATGACCCTGGATAAAGAACTAACTAGACTAGGATCTTTGCAGACAGCAAGTGGCTGCTTGGGTGGCCCAGATCTTGTTATCAAATCTGTAATGGTGAAAGATATGCTATTGGTATCCTAACCTAAAGTTCCAAATACATACCCTTTTAGAAAGCATTTCCTATGTGACCAGGTACTTGACTATAGTATCTCTTGACTAGGACATTGGGAACATTGTAGGTTAGTAGGTGTTTGAGTTCTGGAAAGAAAATATACCATTTCTCTGAAAAATATAATCCGAGCTCTGAGAATTTATAAAGTAACTTTGAGAATACAACCCTTTCGGAAACTGAGGGCTGCCTGCTCTTCTGTTACGTTGTGGGTGGCAAGTGGGGTGGTGGTGTGACTATGATATTGGGCTTTCTATTTCTGTAATGTGGCAAGGATGCTGAGGAATTCAGCCCCCAAACTGAGAAGTGCAGAACAGCACCAGATACGAAATCATACAGAAACAATATACACCTATGTTGTGGGTGGCTATGCGGGTGGGGGTGAGGGATCTGTCAAAAGTACTCCCCAACACAAGCCTCTCTGTTTTCTGGTTTAGCCCAGTTCTGTGGGCCTTAAATGGGAGAGAGTTTTTCTTTTTTCTTTTTGTAAGATTAATCATTTCATTTTCACTGTTTTATTAAGGATAGATCATACTTTCTACCTGCTAGCACCCTGAGACGTGTCTGCCTTTTTAAAAATTCTTAAAACACTACTCAGTTTTAGCTAGAGTCTTATCAAATAAAATTTATAGATATGGATATGTTTTAAATACATAAGATATATGTATTTGTGTATGAGAGAACATGACTCCCATCTCGCTAAGGTAATAATAAGGTAGATACATATTTTTACATATCATAAATATTACACAAGTATGAAATAGAAAATAAATTTGCAAGACTTGAGAAGATTTCAGGAAAGCATATGACCAGGATCATTCCATAGTTCAAATTCATCAGCTCTGCTTTGTCAGCAATTATGCCCTGGTACAACTGAGTGAATGGCATTCGAGTCTTGCACACGATGGACGGTGAAGGCAAAGGTGGAGGAGACAGAACAGGAGAAATGAGATTGATTTCCTAACTTTCTTACCAATATCTAACCTTCCCATGTAATGCACTGAAGATAGTTCATGGTCCATGTAGATGACCCCAGAATATCAATCTTGGACTCAGTTTTCATCCCACATTATGACTCAAAGTTGAAACAGAAAAGCTAAGTGTGTGTGCGTATGTGTGTGTGTGTATAAACAATATATAAAAACTATATATATATAGCTATATATAGATAACTATATATGTTATATATAACTATATATACATATAAGTATAGATAGATAACTATATATAAATATACATATAGCTATATATAGATAACTATATATATGTAGATACGTACATATATATACACACACATATATAACTAAAACCTTATTCTATTGATGCTAGAACCACATTGATGTTCCCTGCAGAGAAGGGTTTTAGAAAAACACTAGAGAAACTACAAATGGTGACAACAGAACAAGCTTTACATTTGAAAATCAGAAGTTTTTTGTATGAGATCATGTGAAACAGAAGGTAGGAAAAAACGGTTGGAAGGTAGAGCTTAGAAGAAAGACTAACACCTCCTCTTTCATAGCTGTAAACACCAGATAAGGAAATCTACTTCTTTTGACACACAATGTTCTTTATTTAACAGCATGAACAAAAGCTCACAGTTTTCCTTGCCCTACCAAGGGACAAACTAAGATGGGATGCTGAGACCGTTTTACAAGTGGTCACATGGTGGCTACACAGGTTGCAATTCTCCCCTGTATAGCTGCCTCTTATCTTTTTTTTGCAAGTGTCTCAACCTGGGATGCCTGCAGAAGAATCCAGAAAAGAAAAAGTGAGGAAAAAAATAAAACCCATGACCACAGTGTCTCTCAAAGTCTGTTTGAAGGACATCTGATCCCACTATGTTTGACACAACCAAACCTATCTCTACTTTGTTCTATTCCTCAAAAGGTCCATGGAAGATGAAGGAAAAGACAAAGTTTCATTTCCAGAAAAGCTACCTTCACTTAATCACATACTCTTCTTTTCTCTGCCTACCTGGTTCTCCCAGAGGTGTTTTATCTGAGTATCTGTTTTAGAAGAGACACTAGGAGGAACTGAGCATAATGTTATCTCCCACTAGAAAGGAAGTGTTTGTAACTTAAGTTTGTTACCAACAATGAGCCAAGAGCTGGGAGCTATCTTATTTCTCTTCCACATAAAACTAGAGGAACTGACCCTCAGAGAAATTATAAAACTACATCCTTTGGAGTCCCTCTGGTTATTAACACAACTGAAATTCAAATTAAGCAAAAGAATGAAGTCAGAATTTGTAGAAACTGAAGAAGAACAGGTTATTTTTAAAAATATATAAGGAATGGGCCAGGTGCAGTGGCTCATGCCTATAATCCCAACACCTTGGGAAGCCGAAGTGGGCAGACCACTTGAGGTCAGGAGTTCGAGACCAGTCTGGCAAACATGGTGAAACCCGGTCTCTACTAAAAACTCAAAAAATTAGTCAGGTGTTGGTGCACACTTGTAATCCCAGGTGCTCAGGAGGCTGAGGCACCAGAATCGAGAATCACTTGAACCTGGGAGGTGGAGGTTACAGTGAGCTGAGATCATGCCATTGCACCCCAGCCTAGGTGACAGAGCGAACTCTGTCTCCAAAAATTAAAGAAAGAAGAGAAGAGAATAAATGCAGTTTCACAATTTTTGTGACCCTTATGCAGAACTTTTAAGCATGAGCGTAAGAAAACATCATTTGAACTGGTGGGGAAATTCTGAAGACTCTAAGCAATCTTGACCCCACCATTTCCTTGCAGTGATTACTAACTTAGACCAATCGATTCATTATGTCTTGTAGGAAGAAGTCCTTTACCACTGGGATTCAAAGAGATAACAAAAGAGAAAAGTTACAACTTTTTTTTTTTCCCAGTCTGTTTATTTTAGGTAAAGCAGTAGAGAAAATTTTAAAATTGAATAAGAATCATTTTCCTCATTGTATAATTTCTTGGCCTATAAGTTAATTTCTTTCTTTTTTTTTATTTTTTATTTTTTTGAGATGGAGTCTCGCTCTGTCGCCCAGGCTGGAGTGCAGTGGCCGGATCTCAGCTCACTGCAAGCTCTGCCTCCCAGGTTCACGCCATTCTCCGGGCTCGGCCTCCCGAGTAGCTGGGACTACAGGCGCCGCCACCTCACCCGGCTAGTTTTTTGTATTTTTTCGTAGAGACGGGGTTTCACCGTGTTCACCAGGATGGTCTCGATCTCCTGACCTCGTGATCCACCCGTCTCAGCCTCCCAAAGTGCTGGGATTACAGGCTTGAGCCACCGCACCCGGCCTTATAAGTTAATTTCTTAAGGAAAATGCAATAATTTTACAGCAATTGAAAGTTCCTGGACATTCTTTTTGCTTTATACATTTAAAAATCAAATGTTACTTGTACAAAGGTTGATATGATGATCTTCCTAAGTTATTAGGTCATTTTATTTTCTCTGCTCTAATTTGTCTTACTTCTCAAATGCACAAACACATTCCCACACTTTCTTGCTGATAAAAGTTTCTGTGAGGCAGCATCCACCCCCCAATACCATCACCACCATCACCACCACCACCACCACCATCACCACCACCACCACCATCACCACTAGGAATAAGACAATTGCTGTCCACAGAACTTTAAGCATGTGACTCTTTAAATAGCTGACATCTGGAGGAACTATCTGATACTTGTTACTTACACTCCACTCAGCATGAACGGAGGTTGGCAGGGAATTTAGCAGCACAACTTATTTTTAAAATATCTCACACCTCCCCCTCGCCCTCCCTGCCTTCAAAGAGAGGTTTTAAGCAATACACTCCTATTTGATGCTGTAAGAGCCTACCACCTTATTCCCAGGCATACAAGTGCTTTAAAAAGAGGGCCCAAGGCTGTGACCTAATGCCCAGGTGATCACCCAAATTATTTAAGTATAAATAAGACAGCAGCCAAATTTCTTGTTTTCAGGGATGAACTAGGAAGTGAACCTTATAAACCTATAATCAGTCAGGCAGCCTTTCTTTCTCTTTCTCTCACGCGCATGCATGCATGCACACACACACATGTATACACACATACACATGCTTTAAACATTGCTTAACAGAAGTCTGTCTACTCTTTTAATGTTCTTTTTCCAAAGGAAGATAATTATCAGGTTAAGAGAATTAAGTTGACTTGACAGAATTAATGGGATTTTTAAATTCAACTGTGACCCGAGAGAAAGCCACCTGCTCTGCTTCTGGCAGAACAGGCTGTCCAAAAGATCTCTGTCCCTGTTCCAGCTGCTGTGAAGTCAGATGAACAAATCTCAGGAGATTAATGCTGGGCACTTAAGTACTTGGAAAGCCCAAGTCCCTGAAGAGTGAAAGCTGCCTTTGATATTTAGTAGTCTCTCTTTGGGGGGCTCAAAAAGCAAATTAAACTGAGAGGAGCGTGGAGGTGCTAGGGGGCACTCTACTACAGGAAACGGAATTGATGATGTAGCATGGAGCTGGCAGAATTGGGAAGTTCTGTGTAATTGCTAACAATGTGGTTAAGTGTTACCACAGAAGGCAGTGGTACCCAACACTGACTAATGACAATAGTAATTATGATTAGGAGTAGTGCTGGTAAAAACAATGTCAACAGTTTGAGAATTTTACCTTTGCTTGGAACAATGCACGCTATTTTATACAGTCAAAATCTGTAATTCCTTTAAGTGGCCAAACTGCTCTTCTGGTGTGTGTGTGTGTGTGTGTGTGTGTGTGTGTGTGTGTGTGTGTGTGAGAGAGAGAGAGAGAGAGAGAGAGAGAGAGAGAGAGAGAGAGAGAGAGAGAGAGAGACAGAGAGGAAGAGAGACAGAGACAGGGAGAGAAACAGACAGAGAGAGGAGGGATGGACATAAAGAAATGCATTTAATATGGGTAGAAGGCACAGTATTCACCCTGAAGCAATCCTGAGATTAAGTGTTGTTTTTCCCTTTTCCAAGAGTTGGGTATAGGATTATCATGGACTGTTTACTTATGGGTCCCCAGCCTCCCATGGCAAATTTCCATTATTCTATATTCCCAATGATCAAAGCTGAAGAAATCTGGCAAAATCACCTTCTTTCCCCAAAACAGAAGATACCAGTCTAAGGCAGCACTACCAATCAGCTTCTTGAGCAGAGACTTAAAATCCATCTTCTTGGCCGGGCGCAGTGCCTCAAGCCTGTAATCCCAGCACTTTGGGAGGCCGAGACGGGCGGATCACGAGGTCAGGAGATCGAGACCATCCTGGCGAACACGGTGAAACCCCGTCTCTACTAAAAACTACAAAAAACTAGCCGGGCGAGGTGGCGGCGCCTGTAGTCCCAGCTACCCGGGAGGCTGAGGCAGGAGAATGGCGTGAAGCCGGGAGGCGGAGCTTGTAGTGAGCTGAGATCCGGCCATAGCACTCCAGCCTGGGTGACAGAGTGAGACTCCGTCTCACAAAAAAAAAAAAAAAAAAAAAAAAAAAAAAAAAAAAAAAAAAAAAAAAATCCACCTTCTAGAGAAGAAAATGTGCTGGATAATGATCACAATTACCATTTAGGTGGCCTTCAGCCACCAGTCTTGCTGTGTGACAATTTCAGAGGGCATAACCCTTGCTATGTAGCACCATGTTGAAAATTACACTTAAGCATTTGGAGATAAGCCATGGATGATAAGAATGATAATTAACATTAATTTTTAGAACATTCTGGGTATTACAATTAGCATTCTACTTTAGATTATCTCATTTAATGCAAAAACTTGCAGTAGCTAAAATTTTTCCCATTTTACAAAGAAGAAAACTGTGGTTTAGAAAGGTAAAACATCTTGCCCAAGGACACACAGGGATTAAATGGTAGGATTGGAATCCAATATCTCTGGCTCTGGTTGTCATACTCTTAACCCTATACTGCCATTTAAACACTGTCTGTAAAACACCAGGCAGGGTAAGCAATCAGTACCTATTAGCTATCATCAGCTAGTATTAGTCCCTGGTGTTAGGAAGATCTGGCTTACTATGGAGAAGGTTTACAGTGTCTCTAGAATGCTGTGGAAAATGCCTCTATGAGGGCACTATGGAGGCTGGCAAACAGTGGAACCAGATGGTCTGGGCCACTCCTGACAGTGTGAGTTTGTGATTGTTTCTGTGCAATGAGTTTAGGACGACTGAAGAAGAAGAGTTTAATTTCAAAATTGGCTCAGGGAATCAAAGAAGCCTTACAGAAAGAAGTCATTGTGTTGTCTTTTAATTGGTCTGTCATGAAAGGAGGAATCCTATTCTCCTTCCATGAAACAGGGCCTAAATCAACACCGTCCTTCCAAGCAGTTATGGGAGTTAAGGCAAACTTGCCAAGCAAAAGCACATAAATAAACTGAAAAAAGAGGTGGAATCAGAGACATCTACTAGAAAGGAGGGAAGAAAGGAAGGGAGGGAGGAAGAGTTGGAGGGAGGGAGAAACAAAGGAAAGAAAGGAAGAAGCAAGGGAGGAAAGGATGGAGGGAGGGAGGGAAGGAGAGAAGGAAGTGCCTCCCAAAGCACCAGCAGGTTTTTCACTAGTTTCCCCTCTAAAGCCTGTAATGCAAGACATTTTTTTAATGCAGTTCTTTCTTTTCCTCTCAACTGATGGCAGCTAAAGTGGTCTGAGGCCAGCACAATAATGAACTTTGCCCAGAGAAGAGTCCAACAGTAAGACAGCATCCTCCTTGGCCTGCCTACATGTTCATCACCTGTTCAGCACAATGTCAACAAAAGCAAGCAAAGCTTTGGATGAAAGAAACAAGAAATACAATGTCTCCCATTTTTTCTGCTTGAGCCCATGGAGCAGAGTGAAGAGGTGAAATATTTCTTTTCAATGTCTAAATTCATCACAGAAAAGTCACCAAGGAGCTTCACTAAGTGACAGTCTTGTAAATGAGCTGATCTTCCCCACTGCTTGAGACCAAATTGTTCTTTCTTTAACAGATAGCAGATTACTAAAAGTGAGTTTCTGCCATAGAATGCTTAGATTCAACTGAGATTATCAGAATATTCTTGGTTTGTCACTGCATGCCATGCATTCTTGTGGATTGTGGATGCTTGTGTTACAGAATCATGGATCATCCTAACAATCTCTTCTCTGAGAAGGACAGAGGGGACTTTTGGAGGATGGCCTTCAGGTTGCCCCAGAGTGTTATGGGGACACATATGTTTCTCAGACCTTTCTTTTTTTCTTCTTATAGGAAGAGGGATAGCCAAGAAAAAGATAATTTAGACATGGAAAAGAAATAATGAGAGATGGATCCATATATTTTATTATTTCTCTTTTAGATGCTCTCATGCTGATCAAATAAGAGCTGGTTCATAAGCTGAAACCATGAACTTACAAATGTATTCTACTTAGAGAAACTCCACAATTTGCCTCAATGTTTTGGGCACCCACTTGCTTGATGATATGGTTTGGCTCTGTGTTCCCACCCAAATCTCATCTCAAATTGTAATTTCTACATGTTGAGGGAGGGATCTGGTGGGAGGTGATTAGATTGTGGGGGTGGTTTCCCCCATGCTGTTCTCATCATAGTGAGTAAGTTCATCACAAGAGCTGATGGCTTTAGAAGTGTTTGGCAGCTCCTGCTTCGCTCTCTCTTTCCTGCTGCCTTGTGAAAAGGTGCTTGCTTATCCTCCCCTTTCCACCATGATTGTAAATTTCCTGAGGCCTCCCCAGATATGTGGAACTGTGAGTCAATTAAACCTCTTTCCTTCATAAATTACCCTGTTTCAGGTAGTATCTTTGTAACAGTATGAGAAGAAACTAATGCACTTGGTTAGCAAGAAGTCTAACATTGCCCTCTAGGATGTCCCTCCCTGGTTATTTTCTGTAAAAGTTTTTGGGTGAGAGAGGAGCTTCTCACATATGTCAGATTTCTAGCCTCATGCTCTGGAGGCCATGTATGTCACTGTCCTTGAAAGCTTTTACTGTGTTCCCCATGGAACTGGCAACCATACCTAGACTATAGCCTCACAAGGTCCCTTGTCTGTCTATGACTAGTGGTTTGACACCTTCCTCTTCTCAAAATGCAATCCTTTCAGAGCCCTTTCCCATGGAAGAACAGTAAAGACCTAAGTGACCGGATTCTTTCTTTTGCAAACAATCTCTTCCCCAAAACACACAGACAAGGCAGAAGAACAGATCTAGGAATGTTCAGAACCAGTTTCAAACTTGACCTGGAACCACCTCCTTCGCTCAACATCCAGGTCTACTTGACTACTTGGTCTAGTCAATGGGTCATGTTGTATCTTCATCCATGGCAAGTTTCCACGACGGACCCCATTTTCTCTTCTTCTGATGTAAGTTCCTTGGGGGCCTTTAAGTCTTCATACAGATGTGACTGAACCTTATAGGTGCCACATAGATTAATGGATGTGGCTGGGCAACTCTTGCAGTGTGTCTTGAATGTTATATTGAAAGTTATGAAGTTCTCCAAATGTTCTAAGAAAGGGAGGAAGCTCATCTTTACAAAACAGAGGGAATATGTTCTAGCTCCACAAGTGAGTGGAACAGTCGTGTTGCTGACTGCCCCAGCCCTCACTCCTCTGTTGTATTTGTCATTGCTTTGGAAGGTCTCATTCTCTGCTTTCAGTGTAATATTTAACATTATCCCACTTTTCTTGCACCCTCTGAAATCCCGTTAATTCCCTCTTAGATCTGAAAGAGTTTCTAAAGTACTATCCCTGGCCACCTCCCACCACCGCCCCTCCATTGCCCCCAACAAGCATCCTCTCTTTTAACATCTCATCTCCTCCAAATGGATCTTTGGAAAGCCACATATGCAAAATGGAGATTTTACTGTAGCTTTAATCATTGGCATGATGGAACGAAACAAGATGTCAACTACAAAATCTGACGGGAATAAGAAAAGGGAACTCTGTTTTCCATATAAATATCCCTGGTAATTAAAAAGGAAAATGACATAAATAGAATGGGTGAAAAACAAATGAAAAGTAAATAGATTCCAGTTGTAAGCCTGATATGTCTGAAAGGTTTTCTCTTGAGGAGGATCCTCTATTAAGATCTTGGAAGATAAACTCAGTTTCTGGTTATTATGCATTAGTGTTATGCCAGTCACCTTGACATTCAGATGCACCACATTTCAAAGAGGTGGAATTGGAGGCATCTGATTAACCCGTCGGAATGCACAAGAACGTTGTTAAATACAATAGGATATTTAACTGTCAACTAAAGAAACTATCTTTAATTTTGTAGAAGGGATTAGCTACTTAGTGTTCTAGATAAAGGTACTATCAGAAAGGGAAAAATGCAACCTGGGGAAGATAGGAAGACCTTGTCTCTACCAAAAATAAAAAATTGGCCAGGCATGGTGGTGTGCGCCTGCAGTCCCAGCTACTTGTGAAGCTCAGGTGAGAGAATCGCTTGAGCTCAGGAGGTCAAGGCTGCAGTGAGCCATGATCATACCACTGCATTCTAGCCTGGGTGACAGAGCAAGACCCTGAAAAAAAAAAAAAAAAAAAAAGAAAAGAAAAGAGAGAAAAATGGGGGTAATAGTGCAATGAACCTGACAATTTCTCATTTTCAAATATCCCATTAGTTTGTCTCCTATTACCCATCACTTGAAAATGTGTTCTCCCAGGGCTGGGCTCTATTCTCAATGGTATTGTTCACCACCTGTGAATCCTCCCATGGATTGAGCTACTTTGTCTAAGTGGAGGAACCCCAGATCAATATCTGTGATGTCATCCAATAATCTGAACTATAACCACCGACTGGACCTCTTTCTATAGATGATCCAAACTCATCATTTTCCTTATTACTTTTCACCCCTCATTTTACCCCTACTTATTGTGTGTTGCATATCGTAGTTAATGACATCATAATTTTTCCATTTATTCAGGCTCAAAATTCTGAAGCCATTCCTTGGAAGACCCCCGTCCCTCTCTCTATCTAAACTACAGAAATGACTATCTCCACGGCATCTTTCAGCTCGGCCCCTCTTTCCCATTCTCAGAGTGCTATTCATTTCCTAATACCTCTTTGAATGAATACAATAGCATACTAATGCAGTTCTTAGCTGCCAACACTGTTCTAGAATAGGGCCTGCTACATTTCCCCGGAGAAATCTTCCTAATGTGCAGCCCACATAATTTCACTGCTTTGCACAAAATCCTTCAGTGGCTACTTATTTCACACCTATAGAAAGTTCTAACTCTGCATAATAGTATTCAAAATCCTCTACAAACTAGCCCCGTCCTATCATATCAGCTGTAGCCTTCACTCTAACCTATCCCTCATACTCACTACCAGACCTTTAAAAAATTACCATTTCCCTGAACACACCTGATGTCATTTTTCCCATTTTCATTTTTGATTGGGTTACTGAAACTTGCTATTTGATGGACATTGTGTCAAGTACCAGGTGTTGAAAATAAATAAAATGATTTTTTCTTTTAAGTCATGTTGTCTATGGGGTATTCAAATTTTGAAAATCTCACAAAGACTTATTTAAATGCCACCACTGCCTGAAATTGGATCAGAATTCCTGATGAGAGTTTCTCCGTCCTATGTGTTACCAAGGCACTGTCTACTTCTGGGATAGCATTTTTACATTCTGTCTTGGATATATAATTATTGATAGGTATGTTAGCTCCTTCACTAGATTCTTGAATGTTGCATGGCATGTAGACACAGGATGGGCTTTTGAGGGATGAATCTGGGATTATTTCCTGGTTTTTACCATTAACCAGTGAGTTCTTTAACTGCTTTGTGTCTTGGCTTCCTTACTGTAAAAATGAGATAATAATACTCCTAGTGACTTGTGAGAATTAAACAAGCAAAGGTTTGTAACAGCTCTCAGCATATCATAGAGACTCAATAAATATTAGTTTTCCTCCTTCTTTCCTTCTCTGAGGACAAGAATCTTACAATTTAGGATGAAAATTTAACAATATCCATCCTTGTCACATTGTTCACATTTTCTCTACCTTTTCTTTCAGTTTAGGCAAACTCTACCTTTCATTTTCCCAAAGCCTACTTCATATTTCTCTCCTTCACATCGCCTAGTCTCTATAGTCCAATTATATTACCTCATTCACTCATTCATTATTCATTTACTTAGTGCTGACTTTTTGCTAAGATTTTCTTGAATACACACTATTTTTACTATGTATTTAGAATTCCTCTATCTGTTAAAATAAAACAAATTTATGTTTATGTTCGCATGAAGGAAATATTCACATGTCACAGTTCTGTTTATTAACCACAGTTGGTAGCACTTACAGATGAGCGACTTGACAGCTCTCTGTACATTGATTGGTTATTAGTGCATATGCACCATTTTTAATAACCAGAAATGTTAGCATAAGAACATTAATCATATAGGTATACACTTTATGAAAAGTTTATAGTCATTTATTACTTCAAAATTTAACAATGAAACATCTTTATAGTCAAAGATTCCCCTCTGCTGTTACGCATGTTCACTGGGTTAGATATTCTCACTTTCCTCCCAGATTCATTTCCTTTCCTTCTCTGCGCCACTGGAAAGACTGAGTGCTATAAGCTCTATAGATCACATCATAAGACTGTCTTTTACTCTGACTTCTTGTATATTTGGTCAGAGGAGAGCTCAATAAGAGAGACACTGGGCATTTATTCATTCTTCCTTCTAGAACCCTCCCTGATGTGTTATGAATGTGCCTGTAGCTGGGTTATTTTATTTAGGACCAAAGTGATAACTGAATTGCCTCTCTCACAAGGTTACAACACTAGCCATGTTCATAGAATCCAATTGTCTTCTGTGGCCATTCAAACCTAGGGACAATTGAGACTTTCATATTTTCTCATCCCTAAGTGTTTCACCAGCACCTGCTAATTCTCTTACCTGGGAAATAAATCCCTTCATTAGTTTTTTTCATCTAACCATTTTGTGTATGCCTTCTTTCCTTTGCGACCCTGATTGATATGCCTCTCCCACTTCCAAGTTTTTGATTTGTAACTCTCTTCGGTCAGTCAACATCACTGAACATTCCTGTGCCAGACACAGTTTTGTAATGCATACCCCCATTTTTCTAAGAGATAATGTATTTTTTCTCTTTTCTCTTTTCCCTACTTCCTACTTAACTCTTGAGAAATGCAATTATAACCTTTTACCTTCCTTTTTCCCGACACTCCATACAGGGCAAGTTCATCTAACTATGTGCTTAGAAGCTCCAGAGCAGAACTCTCTCTCACCAGGAGATCACCTCAAGAGGCAACAGTCAATCTACCACCCGAAGTATGCCTGCTACAAAACTGTCTCCCACCAGGAGAGTTTCGGCCACGTTTACAACCTAGTTCGGCCCATGAAGGCACCAGCTGTCACCAGCTCATCCACACAGCAGATTAGGCACTGCAGTGAGTTACATGACCCCCACCTGCATTTCCCTCCCCCGTGAGCCATTCATGCCAAGATGCCTTTTAAAAGTGCCTGTTTTCTGCTCCAGAAGTAAGCAGTACCCTTAAGGCAGGAAGCCTATACTTCTTCCCTTAAGCTAGCTTTGGAATAAAAAGTCACTTTCTTTATACTAGAACTTGCTCTTGTGAATTGGACTCTGTAGGTGGCAAGTGACTGAATCTGCATTTTGGTTACAGTATAAGGCACTGGCGATTCACTGACAAGCAAGTCGCACTTCCCGAAGACAAGGAGAGTGTGCAACTATGGTCCACTGAAAGAGACATCCAGAAAGCTATGCAATTATGGCTCAGCGTGACAGATGCTTCAAAAAGGATGAAGAAGTCCCATGGAAACACAGGAAAACTAGAAGGACTACAGGGGAGGGGGGAGCAGGAAATCTGAGGGGTCAGAGGTGTATTTCAGAGCAGTTAGAACATGAAAGACAAGTGTAGTCAGTCCACGGAAATGGCAGCAAGCAGAGAAGAGAGAACAGATAGAAGGCATTTCAGGAAGGGGACCCAGCACGGGCAAAATCCTAGAGTGGAGCCACAGTGCATTCTTTGTGGAAACTTGTAAGTCGTGGGGTATGGCTAGAATTTGTGTGGGGGGGCATGAAAATGGGATAATGCTGCAAAGGACGGGAGAGCAGACCAAGAAGGGCCTGGAAAGTCATAGCACATTTGTATTGTAAGCCAAGGTCACTGAAGGGTTGTCTGGAGGGTTTTAAGTGTAGGCAGAAACGTTATCATATGTGGACCTCAGCTGAACATGGTGGTTCACACCTGTAATCTGAGCCACTTGGAAGCTAAGGCAAAACGATCACTTGAGCCCAGGAGTTGAAGGCTGCAGTGAGCTATGATCGCACTGGTGCCCACTAGTCAAAGAAAGCTCACTCTGGGGACTGAATACTTCAGAAGCATTTGAAAACATCACAAGCTATGAGAGAGAGTGGTAGGTAACAAGTGGTGAAATGTGAATTTAGAGTGTTTTTATTTTTATTTTTAAGAAGGCCAGTAAACACACAAACAATGTAAGATCTTGTGATGCAGAAGGAGAGGTGGAAAAACTCCTGGGTTTTGAAAAGGTGAAGGACATTAGCACGAAAAGCAACATAAATGCATGTTAAAAAAATAAAAGAAGCTTTCTTATATAAACAAAACTTCATAAAATACATACATAATGTATATGTATACGGTCTAGGAAATGATTTCAATGAAAATAAAAGTGAATAAGACAACTACCTGGCTTTTGGCTGTTTCCATTTTAAAATAAGACTGGGAAAGGTATAAGGGAAAAATATTTATTTTTGAAATGGAGAAAAATAAGGTGATAATTTTCTGCCAGGGAAAATATGTGCAGGGAAACTTGTTGCTCTTCCTTTGCTGAAAAAGACCTGCTGTGGCAAGTTCCACAGATGGAAGAGTTTGATTAGTTTTGGGAAAGTGGACTTGTGAAGTGGGGACATGAACAGATTGTTCTATTACTGCCTGTAGTATGGCAATACATATTTTGCTAATTTTCACTTAACCTCCTCTTGATTTAGTGGCTGTCAATGACAGAAGTAAGAAATAAGACTGCAGGACTTACTTAGAAGCCCAATTTTGCTTCTAGTCCATAAACTGTAAGTCTTTGGTAATGCATCTTCCATTGAGAGTAAAGATATTTAGGTAGCAGGGGGTGGGGACTGGTGGTAAATGAAAAGTGTAGAAGGGAGAAAAAAGAGATATAATGAAATCATATTATGTAACACATCTAACTTGGTTTTCCATTTTTCTTTCCTTCATAGTATGGTTTCCAAAACCCAGAGTTCAAGCAGGTAATGCAAGTTCATGGCCTGGGTTTACAAATTCTGGTGCTCAAGCATTTTCATATTTGGTTGTTATTACTAGAACTGGCAGTTGGCTTTGGTGTTAGTGGGATTATAGGCAATGGTGGGGACTGTAACTACACAAAGAATGTCTAAAACAATCAGTAATGATCGCCAGCAAATTTTTTGCTACATGGAAATGCAGGTCTAGTATTGCAATGTCTTCTGATTTGCCTAGGGTAGCTAATAATTTTCATGGACAGCTAATAATTTTCATTTTTATCTATACTATTCCATTTAAAAATGTTGTCTCAAAAAGTTTTTAACCTTGTTGCAGAGAAAACAGAACCCATCATCTGTAAGCCAGATCCAGTTCTGCTTTATTCTAATTTTTGCCATTGAACTTTAAACAGAGTTAACTTGTATCTTGCACTTTCTAAAGACCTCTAACTTCTTTCAAAACACCTGACATTTAAAGAAGGCCATGATGTGAGAAGAGAGAGAAGTGTGTGTGTGTGTGTGTGTGTGTTAAAAAAAAGACTGTTCACATGTTTGGAGATCACAAGGGAAGGGTGAGGTTTGTGCTAGATAAAGACAAGGCTGGATTCCACTGGATGGAGAGGATCAGCTAGCATCCAGGCATACAGAATGTAAGCAGAACCTCGGACAGCATCAATGTCACCACCATTTGTACCAAACAATCCCTCTAAGGGTATTGTATTTAACTCCATGTAATCACTCCATGAGTGAGGGAAGAAAATATGTGGAAAATCTTGGAACTGGGAATAGGTCACTTAGGCTAGATTAGAAATCTGAGCTTTCCAGGCCAAAATTATCCCTGCCTAGGCCAAATCATTTTAGCCTAACAAGGAATGGAAGTAATTCAACTCCCTTTGCAAAGTTGGTTATTTTGTTCCAGCCATAGGAATATGCTGCTTTGTGAAAAGTGTCCCTTACAGTGTCAGTTCCACCTATGGAAAAATAAAAGGAATAGGAAAAGTACATTGAAGTGCACACACTAGAGTGTTGCAGCAATATTTCTTTTTGGTTTGTTTTCCTCTTCTGGTTTTTGTAAAATGTTTTCCGAGGCAGAGCCGTCACTTTCCAGTAGGAATGGCATCTTTATGAAGAAAAATCTGTCTAGAACCTAGGGACCTATGACCCCTGACACCTTGCCAAACACACGCCTGTACTCCTCCCTCTTTCCCTTTTTTCTTCCTTTAAAAACAATTTGTGTGTGTTTCTATGTGATAGACAGTATCACAGTGATTATTTTTTAAAAAGGACTCTGGCCTCCTTGCAGACTAGTAGAGGAGGATGAAATTGAAATGAACAATGGCACATCAGTGGATGGAATCTATAATGCAATGTGTGCCAGGAATGCTTGAAACAAAAATGGAACTTACCATCAGCAACAACATTATATTCTACTTATTAGGCATTTGTTATGTTCCAGGCACTGTGGGTTGCATGTAACAGAAATCACCTCATTTGGTCATCAAAATAGTTAAGATGTGATTATTTACTGTTTTACTGATAAGGAAACTGAGGCTTAGGAAAGATGGATATCTTGACTATGATTACATGAGAACTGACTCATTCTTTCTTCTCTCTCATCTCATTTTTTTCTTTCTCTTCTCTTTTTTTTCCTTTCCTCTGTTTTTTTCTCTCTCTCCCTTCTCCTCTCTTCTCTCTCTCCTTCTCTTCCCATGGTCTCTCCCTTTCTCTTCCCACAGTCTCTCCCTGTCTCTCTGGGTTCTGAGGAGTCAATGATATGAAGTATGCAAAGCATGGTGCATAGAGTGTGGCAACATCATAAAGTCACAATAAATGGTGGCTGTTATTACTTGGCCATATCAAGGAAGGTTGTTCAGGGGCAGCAGTGTTGGAACTAGAAATTGAAAGATGCTTAGGTCAAGTAGCTGTGACATTTTTCATTTTATTTAATATTTATTAGGAACCCTGCGAGATGGTTATCATTAACCTCACCTTTCAAAGGAGGAAACCAAAGTTCAGCCAAAGAACTCGCAGGCTGGAGACTTGAGACTGGGACTCAAGAATCCTAATTCAAAGGCTAACCTCCTTCCACTGTTATATCTCTGCCCTGATGGCTTTTAGACTCGACGGTTGAAATGTCTAATCCTTTAGTGAAAACAGAGTGAAACACTGAACAGATACCAGTTTCTTGTTAATCTTTATTCCCTAGAGTTTAAGTGTTCCCTTGGAGAGTTAAATGATACATACAAATGAGTAGAAATCATTGCCTATTCAGTAATGCCTCCAATATGCACTTACATCTTCTCCAGTAACTGAAATGATTATATAAAAGAAAGGAAGGAAAAAGAAACCTGGTGCAAAGAGTGGGTTTGCGGGAAGGTCTTCTTAATGAGCTCTCCTCAGCACATCTTGTTGTCTGCAAAGGAAAGGTGTGAACAGAGCCAGTACAGATCTAGCACTAAGAATTAGTCCACCTTGCTCCTATCAATTACACTGAATTTTCTGACAAACCTCTACCGCTCACGGGAAATTTCCTGACAGGGTGCTAATAAATCTACCTAACCTTGTCACCCCCCACCAATATGCCAAATTTGCAGCATTCAAGATAAATAACATTCATGTGTTATGAGGCTGAACTGGACTTCTCAGAATTTCCATAAGGCTGTGGCAGGTTAATGAGAGAAAAATGTTTTTGTGTGTGTGTCCAGAATATAAAAGAAGATGCTCATCTTCTGAAAAGCACAAATCGGCAGGCAAAGTGTTTTGCTTCTGGGCCCATTTTAGATGCCAGGGAGCATAGGATTGAGAAGCATCAGGTCATAGCCATGTGCTTATCTGCATAGTACAGTACCACACTGGAGGAGTATGCTGAGAACAATATAGAGGACTGGAGAGAGACTCTTAGAAATTTCAATGCCTAGATCTTGGGACTGACCAGTCAATATCAGAGATGATTATCGGCAGGTTTTCTTTCTACCCAAATCATTAACTTCTAGTTGCAGAAAGAAAATCATCAAACAATAGCCCCAGGCTAATTGTCCAAGGATAAGGATGATTACTGAGTCCCTGAAGAACAAGTAGCTTTGTTTGATGATGTTCCTAAGTGATACACCATAGCTAATGATAGTGTGGTATATCTGTTAAAAGCTGGGATCTGGAGCCTGAGAGCAGGGGTTCAGATTTTTTTTTGTCACTTGGAAATTTTATAACAAGATGATAATAATATAGCCATGTACTACATAATGACATTTCCATCAATGATAAACTGCATATATGACTATGGTCCCATAGGATTATAATACCATGTTTTTGCTATCCCTTTTCTATATTTAGATATATTTAGACACACAAAAAACTTACCATTGTGTTACAAATGCCTCCAGTATTCAGTACAGTAACACACTGTATGAGTTTATAGCCAGAGAGCCACAGGCTATACCATAGAGCAATAGGCTATACCATAGAGCAACAGGCTATACCATAGAGCAATAGGCTATACCATAGAGCAACAGGTATACCATAGAGCAATAGGCTATACCATAGAGCAACAGGCTATACCATAGAGCAATAGGCTATACCATAGAGCAACAGGCTATACCATATAGCAATAGGCTATACCATAGAGCAACAGGCTGTACCATATAGCAATAGGCTATACCATAGAGCAACAGGTTATACCATAGAGCAACAGGCTGTACCATAGAGCAACAGGCTATGCCACAGAGCAATAGGCTATACCACATAGCAACAGGCTATACCATCTAGATTTGTGTGAGTACACACTATGATTTTTGCATAACTACAAAATCACTTAAGGATACATTTCTTAGAATGTATCCCCATCATTATGAGATACGTGGCTACAGTACACATTTCATTGGATTGTTTTACACATAGGATTATGACAATGCACATAAAGCACTCAGCATGCAGTTCGACACACAGTAAATGCTCAGAAAAAGATTCCTTTTATGTAGGTTACACTCTTAGTTAATACCCTGCTCGGGTATTGAATCCCCCATGAAGCCTTGAACCCCACCAAATCTAGCTAAGCCAGTTGCTTATCTGCTCTATTTGAATGCTATCCAATGTATGATTCGATCACAACACAGAAAATTATATTATAGATGGTATCATTGTGTTTCCCAGTAGACTGTGGAATCCTTAAAGGTAAAGAATCTGAATTTTTACATTGTATTTCTTTGTTTTTATCTCCCATATCTATACAGTACCCACTACATGGGAAGTCATCATAAATGTTTGCTGAACTAGTATAAGAATGCATTATCTCATTTTGTTCATCTGAAATCAGGAAAGACTAATGTTTAAACTTCTAGGTTGAAAGGCCAATTGAATAAATTGTTAATTGTGTCGTATTAATGTCAATTAATATTCTTCTGGGAATATTTTTTGTTTGTTTTTCTCAGTGAAATTATGGGAAGGAAGAGCTCTTAAGGTCTTATATGTTAGTAGTAGAATTGCCAGCAGTGGATGTACTGGTGGCATGATTCACTGTAAAACAGCCTCCACTGTTATGCCTCAGCATAGAACATATGTAATGAATGAACTGCAAGTTCCTTCTTAAGAGTCTTCCAGGCAGATGCTGTAACAGGATCCTTGGGTTGTACAGTCCCAGCAGAATCTGACTGATGGAGCCAAATGAGACTTTGGCCCTCAGGTTGTCTGCCTCACACTTCCTAATGACCTTATCAGAAGACCCAGAGAGGAAAAACACAGAACTGAGAGCAGATGTCATTAGTACACTTGAGCAAAATTGCAGCTACCTCTGGAGAGGGCATGATAAATACTCTCCTCACTGGAGGTAACAATCCCCACTGCAGCTTTAGGTTCAGGGTAGAGTAAGTAAACCTACTAATGGAACCCAGAGGGTAGCCAATTAAAACACACCACAAAACTGCTGCAATTATTTATTTTAGAGGTCTCTAACATTTAGCAGGAGCAGGAGACAGTGAAGATTCCAGGCTCTGAAACATGCTTCTTTGAGCCAGCATGCATGCTGAGTGGCCCAGGACTCCTGTTTTCTGCCCTTAGCTTGACCTCAGATCTGGCTTGCCTACTTCATACACTAACTTCTGCAGCTGATCTTCTAGGATGTGAGTTTTACCTCTCCATGAGTATAGAATCCCAAAAAGCTAAGAGCCAAGTTTTGTGATCAGATAGACCCAGGCTTGAATTACTGGCTGTGTTACCTTAAACAAGTTACATGACTTTTATGAGTCTTATTTTTCTCATCTGATAAATAGGTGCTAATCACAGTGATTTACCTGATAGGGTTGTTACGAGCATTTAATTTTTTTTTTTTTTTTTTTTTTTTTTTTTTCTGAGATAGGATCTGGCTCTTTCACCCAGGCTAGAGTGCAGTGGTGTGATCTCTGCTCACTGCAATGTCTGCCTCCTGGGTTCAAGTGATTCTTCTGCCTTACTCTCCCAAATAGCTGGGATTACAGTCACCTGCCACCACGCCTGGCTGATTTTTGTATTTTTAGTAGAGATGAGGTTTCACCGTGTTGCCAAGGCTGGTCTTGAACTCCTGACCTCAAGTGATCTGTCTACCTCAGCCTCCCAAAGTGCTGGCATTACAGGCATGAGTCACTACACCTGACCAGCATTTAATTTTCAACATGAATGTAAAGCATATAAAAATTTCTGGTACAAGATAAATCCTCAAGTAATATTACCTTTTGTTGTTGCTATTGTTGGTTTCATTACTGTAGCCATTTGAATTTGCCACTGATCTGGTTTGGCTGTGTCCCCATCCAAATCTCAGCTTGAATTGCAATAATACCCACATGTCAAGGGTGGGGCCAGGTGGAGATAATTGAATCATGGGGGCAGTTTCCCTCATACTGTTCTCTTGGCAGTGAATAAGTCTCATGAGATCTGACGGTTATACAAATGGGAGTTCCCCTACACAAGCTCTCTTGCCTGCCTCCATGTAAGACGTGCCTTTGCTTCTCTTTTGCTTTACACCATGATTGTGAGGCCTCCCCAGCCATGTGGAACTGTGAGTCCACTAGACCTCTTTCCTTTATAAATTACCCAGTCTTGGATATGTCATTTTTAGCAGTGTGAGAATAGACTAACAGCCACCTGGGCCATGATTCTCTTTTTGATGAGACCAAGCTATATAGTAACTCACTCTGGAGGACTATTTGGCTTTCTGATGTTGGTATTTCTTGATCTTTCCTAGGCTATTTTTCATCTTGTCCTATCTCAAAGTGGCCCTCCAAACCTGCACACGTGACACTACCAACCATAAGAATACTGATCTGATAAACGTCAACTATTTTAACTACAGATTCTTTGGAATGTGTGTCATTCCTCCAAGTGAATTCAGATGTGATTTAAACAAGAGACTGTGGATTTTGCAAAGATAAAGATACAAAGGGGGAAGGACACACACGTGCCCACACAGATACACACTCAAACACACTTGTAAATTGTATTGCATAGACCCTGTTGGGGAAAACAAGATATCACTTCCAGATTCTGCACCTGCATGGCATGGGTGTAATTAAAATGCCTGTCAGGGAAAGTAATGTGTTTAATATTGTCCTAATCTTAAACATCACCAGAGATTTCTGTGCATTGCAAATAATTCCAACATCTGCCCATATTACACTGCTCTGTGTTTTATCTGTGGTGGGATGATATCAATATGTCAAGCATGAAAAAAAAGGATGTTTTATGAGATTGATGTAGGGGAGCACAAAGACAAGCACATAAAAAGGGCAGCCAAAGATGCCACAAAGTTGTCAGAAGAGAAGGGCATGATCTCTCAGTGGTGTGCACTGAGTTTATTCTTTTCTCACCAAGCGTCCAGAGACTGTCAAGGATGCTAGTGGCCATGATCAAGGATTTTAAAGAAGATAAAACAGCGCTGATTAGAAAAAGCCTTTCAGTAAGCTGTGAGTACCTGGGAGATGAGTAACAGATAAAGGCTGTTAGGGACCGTAAGGGAAACTAACATAAGAGTATTCCAGGGTGAATTACTGAGCCATTCCCAAGAGAGGCTACCTTTACAAGGTAACAGGGAGGAAAACTTCTCTGGGGCCTGAAGCATGATTGCTGGGGTGGGGGCAGGAGTGCATTTTTCTATAAGGAATACATTTACATATGGAGAGAAGAAAGAAGATGGTCTTCAATCAAATGGATACCATTCTTATGGAAGTAAAATTTAAAAAGAGGACTTAGAGATTATTTTTGGGCATATTATAATTGTATATATATATATATATTTGTATGGCATACAGTGATGTTATATCTATACAGTATAGAATGATTAACTGCAACTAATTAACATATCCATTATCTTAAATAATTATCAATTCCTTCTAACTACAATTTTGTACCGTTTGACCAACATCTCTCCATTCCCCTACCCACTGCTTCTTGTAACCACTATTCTATTCTCTGCTTCTATAAATTTGATTGTTTTGGATTCCACATAAGTGAAACTATGCTGTTTTAGTCTTTCTGTGTCTGGTTTATTTTTGAACTTAGCACAATGTCCTCCATGTTTATCCATGCTGTTGCAAATGGCAGAAATTCCTTCTTGTTTAAGGTTGAATAATATTCCATTGTATATATACCATAATACTACTTTCTCTTTATCCATGTATACTTTGATGAACACTTAGGTTGACTCTTTATCTTGGCTGTTGTGAATAGTGCTGCAATGAACATGAGAGTGAAGATATCATTTAGACATGCTGATTTCAAGCTCTGAGGATATATACCCAGTAATGGGATTGCTGAATCATATAGAGGCTCTATTTTTAGTTTTATGAGGAACCTCCATACATTTTCCATAATTAAAGATATTTTTTCTTAATCTTTACTCTTAGTGCTCACTTTTGACCTTTGTTACCTCTTCTCTACTTTTTTGTAATAGCCTCTAAGTGATCTCCTTACTTTTGGTTTCCTTCTCCTTTATTTAATTCTGTACGACCAGTGGTTCCCTATTGCCTTCTGAGAAGAGTCTCAGATCCAGAATTAAAGACCCTCCAGAATTAAAGGCCCCAAACTATCTTCTCATTGTTATTATCCACTATTTCTTTATGTGCAGTAGTTCCCCCTTTTCCACGATTTTGCTTTCTGCAGTTTCAGCTACCCTTGGTCAACCATGGTCCAAAAATAGGTGAGTAGAGTACAATAAGATATTTTGAGAGAGAGGGAGACTATAATACATTCACATTGTTTGTATTACAGCTGGCTGTCATAATTTTTCATTTTATTATTAGTTATTGTCATTAATCTCTTACTGTGCCTAATTTACAAATTAAACTTTATCGTAACTATGTAGATATATATTTATGTATGGAAAATCATAGTATATATAGGGTTTGGTGCTATCCACAGTTAAAGGCAACTACTGGGGGTCTTAGATCATTTCCCCCAAGGAAAAGTGGGGGCTTCTGTACACTAAGACATTTGGCATCCAATAGTGCCTGGAATGGATATGGGATATCTCTTGGTGAAGCAAACATCTTACTGTAACTTTGAAATTGGTCCGAAATAACACAGAGAAATGCTACCTATGACATTCTTTCTCTGGATCTGTTGCTAGAAGCTCCTGGAAAAAAGATCACCCAATTCTCCAAATTACACACAAATAATAGAAACACAACATGAATGAACTTTTCACTCAGTATTTGGAAAGTCTGTCTAGAAACCACCTGCCTTAGAAGCCATTGGAATGCTTTTTTAAAAATGCAGATTCTTGACCAAATTATAGAGCTACTGATATTACACGATCTTTGTAAAAAAGAAAATTAAGATACATTAGTAATATTTATGCATTTATTCCATGATATAAATAAATATTGTGTGTTGTGTGTGTGTGTGTGTGTGTGTGTTTGTGTGTGTGTGTGTGTGTGTGTGTGCGATATATCACATCACAGTGCTTGACCTTGGAACATAGAAGGCTTCCAACTAGTGATAACTATTAGACAGAACAATTGTTTTTCAGGTTCATCTTCTCTCTTGGGCCCTAGATCCATTCAAGCAAGTTTCACTCCTCAGGTGCCCCACATCCTACATGGGAGAATATGTCTGTATATAGGGATAGATAAATAGATGGGTAACTGTTAAATGTATACACAAATAACTTAATGATTAATATCGTGGGCATGTAACTAATCTAAGTATGTATACACGCAATATGTCTACAACCAGAACTAACTACATAATTTGTGAGGCCTAGTATAAAAAAAGTGAAGCATTTTGTTTTAAAAAAAATTAAAACTTTCAAGGTGGTGACAGGAGAGCATTAAACTAAGCACACCCACTTCTAAGTCCAGGACCCCCACGCACCTGAACTCATCTGTGATGTATATAATGTTCTTCCTATATTTATCACTCCTTCCATACTACTCTGTTTCTCTGATCCCTTTGTATATAATCTGACTCTCCTGTCAAGCTTGAATTTAATAATACCTCAGAATAAAAACAAAATCATTTTAGCGCTTTTGATTATTTTCAGAGCATTATCATAAACCTTCACACTTAATCATCATAGTGTTCCCATGAGGCAGACATGATGATTACTCCCATTTCACAGATATCTAATGCTCAGAGGTTAATGGACCTGTGTAAGATCACAAAATCATTAAGAAACAGAATAAGGATTTTAATCCGTGAATAAAATCTTATTGTCCTTAATTCAGATCTCATACTATTTCCTTCATACTGCATTTGACGGTATTTGCAACGAGCTCCTCCAGGATAGGGTGGATGAGTTGTATCTGTTTGCTTCCCCGTCTCTTAACATATGGCCCATAATAGGTATTCAACACAGATACATGAAAAAAAAGAGCATTTCTTCTTGGAGTAAAGGAGAAAAGGCCCAGTGTCTTTTCTGATTTCCAAGAGACAAGGGAAGTAGCCAAAGCATTCTTCTTACTAGGTGCCCACCCAGCCCCGCAGCCAAACTCCATGCCTTCCAGAGCATATCATCTAAGATAATACACCTGTCCCCCCCAACCAACCCTGCACCCCACCCTTGGTTGTATTCATTTGCATTTTTCTAGGTTGTGTTAAATTTTTATAGCTCTGTTTCTAATATCCCCAGCTAGCTGTCATCTCTCCTGTATCATCAATTCTGCACATTTTAACCTTAATAAATGTATCACTATAGCTAGCTATATTAGGTCCTTACAATACTTTAAACAGAAACTGGGCAAGCTCTGATCCTTTTTTAAAAACATGTGGCTGCGTCTCATCCAATGAATTCATTACTATTCTCTTTTCCCTTCTTCTAAATTGCTCTACTGCAACAAAATGTTGAGACATAAGTTGATTTTAATTAATTTTTTCAAGCTTTCTCTAAAGTTAGGCAAAACATTACAAGTAAAAAAATAACACCCTTGTGACACCACACAGTATAGTGTGCAGTGATATATATATATATATATATATATATATATATATATATATGTACATGTTTGCAAGCAGTGAAATTTTTTAACAAAAATAAATGAGGAAGAATGTTAATTCATGTCATTGTATAATATGCAGATCTAACACACTTTTAAATATATATATATAATATATATATTTTTAGAGATAGGGTCTTACTCTATCACCCAGGCTAAAGTGCACTGGCACAATCTGGTTCACTGCAGCCTTGACACCCAGGTTAGAGTGATCCTCCCACCTCAGCCTCCCTAGTTGCTGGAACTACATGCATGTGCCACCATGCCTGGCTAATTATAAAAATTTTTGTTTTAGAGACAGCATCTCACGATGTTGCCCAGGCTGGTCTCCAACTCTTGAGTTCAAGTAATCCTCCCACCTTGGCCTCCCAAAGTGCTGAGATTATAGGTGTGAGCCACCATGCCTGGCCAGATCTAACACACTTTAATAAGAAGCAACCTCCATACAAAAATATGTGTTTTTCTACCCTGGGATATAATTTCTGTATCCTGGGGAATGGTTAATATTCAGTTTTTGTTTTGTTTTGTTTTGTTTTGTTTTTGAGACAAAGTCTGGCTCTGTCGCCCAGTTTGGAGTAAAGTGGCGCAATTTCGGTTCACTGCAACCTCCGCCTCCTGGGTTCACACCCTTCTCCTGCCTCAGCCTCTCGAGTAGCTGGGACTACAGGCGCCTGCCACCATGCCCAGCTAATTTTTTTGTATTTTTAGTAGAAACAGGGTTTCACCGTGTTCACCAGGATGGTCTCGATCTCCTGACCTTGTGATCTGCCTGCCTCGGCCTCCCAAAGTGCTGGGATTACAGGCGTGAGCCACCGCGCCTGGCCAATATTCAGTTTAATGCTATCACCTATGCTGATGGAAAGAAGAGTTTTCATATACTTGAAAATTTTCTTCTAAGTTATTGAGAAATTTATGTATTAAGGGAAATTTATAATAACAGTGGTTAATGCTTATCAGCAAATTATGATTCATACATACATATATACATAAATGTATGTGAACATATGTACATACACACACACATAAATACACATACATATACCCATCTATATACACTATATAAATATTTAATGCCTAGAAATACATCATTGAGTACTTTCTTGTATAAGTTTGTGAGAATGTGAAGGTGAGTGGAAGTATATGTATTTAGTGTCTGGATTTGAAATTACTTTGGAAAGCTGACATCTCCGGTTTATAAATATAACTCATTTTTTCACAGTTTCAGCCAGATTTTCTCATGGCATTGTGAGAAAATATCAATAAAGTGTAATTATTCTCTTGCTGGGCCTTATGTGCAGTTACCAAATTTTAAACAAGTTGAAAATGTCAGAAGTAACATTATTTTGGAGGATCTGGTGTTTGGGGTCTTCAGGTAAAAATTAGATATGCTAATTCTCTACAGAATCAAAAGATCTTCCGAAAAGAATCTTATTACTGCATTTCAAATGATCTTAGGTAACTCTTTTTTTTTAACCCAATGCACTTATGAGAGAAATCTTGTGATGATGAGTATAATCTATACTCAGAGTCATTCATTACAGATTTACATATCTATACCTAATCATTTTGCTTCATGATTATTTTTCAATAAGGCTTGAGTAAATCAACTCTGGATTAAAGATTCAATGTATGTCTTTACTTGTCTCCTGACCTATGCTTTTCCTTACTACAATTATTTTTCTCTGAATGAACTTTTTTACTCAAACACAATCTGTGTTGACAATGTCCTAACTGTAGATAGAGAATGCAAGTGAATAGGTGACAGGAAGGCAAGTGCAAGAACACAAGAATGACAGAATCAATTCAGAACCAGTCAGTGAATGGGATCATAGACACAGATGTAAGGTATGGGTTAGAAATGAGGGCACCTTCTTTCAAGTCACTAGGAGGCATTTGCCCAAAGGTCAGACTTTAATCCACATTTCATTCATTCTCTGGTGGAGGAAAGTAATAGTCATTTCAATTATCCAGGCAGGATCAGAGAGGTTACTTGTTGGCCCAAATCTCACAGCAAGTCAAAAGGAGATAAGGTTGCTTGACCCTATCACCAATAATATTTGAAGACACTTTAGAAACTCACATGAAAAGGAGACTCACATAAAGTACAAAGTAACTTACTAATGTAAATAAACACTGTTGTTTAGTTAGATTTCCCCAACCTACATTTTTTTTCCTAGTGTAGTATTTCCCAAATTGTGTTCCCAGGAGCTGGATATTAACAAGTATTCTGTAAAGGAATATTACAAAGTGAATGGTCAAATGAATTTGGGAAGTCTTAAATATTAAAAGATGTATTTAATACAAGACTTCACAGAACATTTAATTTGCTAATATGCACTGTGAATATTTAAGAGAGAGGGAGCAGTATTAAAAAGCTACCCAGGCCGGGCACTGTGGCTCACGCCTGTAATCTCAGCACTTTGGGAGGTTGAAGGCAG
This sequence comes from Rhinopithecus roxellana, assembly GCF_007565055.1. NCBI lineage: Eukaryota > Metazoa > Chordata > Mammalia > Primates > Cercopithecidae > Rhinopithecus > Rhinopithecus roxellana. Next base: position 137,426,255 of record NC_044553.1, on the reverse strand, counting down.
ATCTGTCTCTACTAAACATACAAACCTTAGCCAGGTGTGATGGCAGGTGCTTGTAATCCCAAATACTCGGGACGTTAAGGCAGGAGAATGGCTTGAACCCCAGGAGGTGGAAGTTACAGTAAGCTGAGATCATGCTACTGCACTCCAGCCTGGGCAACAGAGCCAGACTCTGTCTCAAAAAAAAAAACAAATAAAAAAAATAAAGAGCTACCTAATATGTATATATATTATTAATTAAATATAACTAAATATATATGTTTGTATATACGTATAGAATTAAATATATAATATGTTTATATATAATATATAAATATATTTAAAATATATAGATAACATAATATATTAATATATATTTATAGACATAAATATATTTAATATATATTTATAGATAACATAAATATTTAATATATTTATAGATAACATATAAATATATTAAATATTTATAGATAACTATAAATATATTAATATAATATATAAATATTTAATATATAATATATAAATATTATTATAATATTAAATATATTTATATATATATAAAAGTATATAATATATAATATATTTATTATATATATAAAACATATAATATATAAATATATTTATATAATATATAAATATATTTTATATATATATTTATTTACTATTGAATATGTTCCCTGATTTTTATTCCCAAGGACCACTCCATAGGACAGATATTTAAGGGAATGTATACTGGGAAGCAGCAGTCTAAAGATATTTTTCTCTTAGTGATACCTCAAATACGTCAGCAATTAATGTACCCAATGCTGGCCTGAAGGTGCAGTCCCAGTAAGCACATTTTTGTTTGTTTGTTATGAGAGGAAATATCCTTTAGGTATCAAACTGAGAAGGCTCCATTCACTCTCAGAGGTGAAAGTTCTATTTCCTTTATAACAAAAACAACATTGCTCAAAACAAATGTTTTAACATTTCAAAAGTATTTTCTCTCAAAATTATTTACATCCTTCCTTCATGTCAGGGCTTTCATTAAGGCAAATAGCATCCAGTTTAGACTTGGTATGATCTAAAAGAATATTTAGAAAAAAATACAAAACCAAACAAATAAAACTTAAACATGGGTACTTCAAAAGGGTCTCTTAATTGTTACTCTTAATTAAACTTTCTAGGAACACCATGGGACTTTTCTCTAGAATTTATCTGGAAAAGCTTGCTAAATTTAAGTCTAATCCTCTTAGTATAAAGTTTCTGATCAACAGACACACACACACACATACACACACACACACGTGCGCACACATAGCAGTTATACTACAGTAAAAATTTCTGGACTACTGCAATTTTCAAAAGAACTGAAGTTATTCCAAGAGTTTTCTAAGGTAGAATATGATCAAGTTTCTCTACATGGCAACTGAATTAACTGGAGTTCATTATAGGCTCTTAGAACCAAATCACTGATTACTGTATGTTTATCTGTGTCAAAGCCCACGTGATATAAAGACCAGCACAAGAAGGCAACAGTAGATTAAAGAGGATTTTGCTAGGCTAGGCAGCACTGGGCATATCAAGTTGTACTGGACTGTATGTGAATGAACTTACCAGCACTTTCCCACTGAACCCTGAGCCCCATTTAACTTTTCATACTCAGTACGTTGCACACAGTTGACCCCACCGTATGTTTATTGAAGGGTAAATGTAGTAATGAACTAGGGATGAAAGAATTCCACCTAGATTAACAGTGTTAGAAACTAAATCTCTAATGAGATTTCAAGGCAATAAAGGTGGTTGGAGTGCTGTGAAGACTTGCTGCTAGAACTTACTAGTTAGCAAGATTGACTAACCTATGTTTTCAGAGAAATGTAACAGAATTTAGGTGGCAGAATATTCATGAGGATTAATTAGCTCATTTTGGGAAGGTAGTTTGAGATCCCTGGAGGAAACATGAAAAGATTTTAAGTAGTTTATATTTAATGAATCACTATCTCAGTTATCTAACTAGACTATCTCAACTGCTACAGTATTTATTTTGGTGCATAATAAATAGTTATGCATGTATGACAACCATTATACCTAGCACATTATGTCATAGGTTTAGATTTTATGCCTTGTGCTTGATGAGGTGCTACAAGAAAACTTTAAGGTAGAGGAAAGTTGGATTCTTGCACTTGGTTTGTGTATCTGCAGGATGCTAATGGTGAAAATTCCTTCCTGACCATTGCGGGTAATCAGTTTATTCCCTGAAGCATGAGATCTGATTGCCTTTATCTGTACTTCACACACATGCAGTATATTGGATCTGTCACCCTAACTGAAAGAAATTCTGATGTGGTACGTGAAATTTAAGGAATTTCTCAAACTAGAAAGCCAATGCCACTATAAGTGAGCAACCTGTAAGGGAATTGTAGGAAGATGTGGTACTCTAATATATTTAAGAAGCTCGATATCCAGGAAATATGAAGCACTTTTTTCTACAACATTCAAAAGAGAAGAAAACTATATTTGGGGCTGGGTAATTTATACGGATTTTTAAACTTTTAAGAATGAGATTCTGTTCTGAATACAATTTCAAGCTAATATACACCTACATATCAACTCACTCATCCTACATTTTGTGCCTTAAAAACTGACCTTAAAAAGTGTTTTAACAAGGCTAGATTAAAGAAATGGGGATGAACTTGGAGTACGCATGCGCTCGCGCGCGCGCGCACACACACACACACACACACACACACACACACACACACACACACACACACACACACAGAGAGAGAGAGAGAGAGAGAGAGAAGTGGCAAGAGGCAATGATTCCAGATGCCATGGGATCAAAACTGACAGGCTCAATTTTCACAGCCACAGCCAGACAAATGCAGAATCAAATCCAGATTCTAATATTCTGCTGCCATGTGACCTGGACCAAATTACTTATGTTTCTTAAGCCTCAGTTTTTACCTCACAGCATATCAAATATTTTTTATGTTCCTTCCCTTTCCAATTACTTCCCAGGTGTTCATGCCCTTATATGAGACCAATAAAGTAGTAGCTAGTTAAAAAATTTAATACTAAGTATTTTAAAATTTTCTTTTGCACTTAGCTGTTGAAATCTTAACTTCCCTCTCCTACCACCCCCTAGACCTACCCTACCATCACCAGTTTAACATTTTATTTCCAAAGAAATGGTCATTTTAATTGCCCCAAATAGAGGACTACTATTTCATAAAACAAAAGGCTGCTGACTTCCGCTTTAAAAGTAGTTCATCTATTCAAATCAAAACATGTTTCTACGACAAGCTAAGCAACTGCTAGTAGTGATAAAATTGAGAAGTTTTTCCTTTTGCTAAATTAGCAGAGAAGTCAGAATATATTGACTATTTAATCATTGAATGCCTCTGACTCTTACCTTTCAGCTCTGAGCTACATGGTAACCTTAGTCCTTAAGTCTGAGGGCAGTATGCCTGGAGAAACAAATTAGCATTGCCATCCTCCATCTATCTGACAGATGAGCACCAGATTATCCTACTGAAACAGGGAGACACTTTCACACCAAAGTTAACTAGGAAATGGGTGTGAGGTGGGGGATGGGAAGGATATTTGGTTTTCCTTAATTATCTGTTTGCTCATCTGTGCCACTCATCACTATGACACTAATAGGCACCCACATTGGCTTAGACTAAAACTTAGGAGAAATAAATGCTATCTCAGCCTCTGTCTATTAAGAAACCAATCATATTAAGGGAATAAATGGCAACTGGTCTATTCAGATCCCTAAAGTCATTTTAAAGAGCTCTCTTTAGCCTCAGGGTAAAATTTTACCAAGTTCTTCTACCCAATAAAATAAAAATACTGAAAGCAATCAGAGAGAGTCAAGACAGCCTGATGGCATGATCCCAGGAATCAAATTGTTTAGTCTTGCTTTTGAACATCTTGCTCTGAAATAAACACTACATTTTTTTACCTAAGGAGTGAGAAAGTCCTTAGGTTTCATTAATCAAGAGTTATAAGATACTCTAGAATATTTCAACATACAAAATAGGTGCCTTAAATAAATATAGCTGATACTACAGTGGTTCATAATAGCTTCTGAAGCATTCTCAGTAATTCTTGTGTGCTAAGAAAAGGGTAAAAGGCAGGACAGTTATTTTTCTCCCCATTTTACAGATGAGTAAAAGGAGGCTCAGAAATATTGAAGAGCAGGAGGCCACATTACGAGCAAGTATCGTGACCTCTTTGAGAACACAACCTTCTGATTTCCAGGTGAAAGACCTCTTTATACTTTAGAATCCTACCTGTACCTGCCGGAGAGAAAGTAGGCAGCAGAAGAGAGAACCACAAAGATGCTTGCTGCATGAAATGAATTAATTAGGATACTAATTCACTCAATAAGAAATGTTCCCTTGTGAATCACCATAGCCAGTGAACTTTTCAATGGAATGAGCTTCCGAGCTGCGGCTACTTCCATGGAGAATTTAAATTATAAACCAGACCAGGAAGGTTTGTTTCAACCTATGGCACTGCTTTATGTGACTAACTTGCAAGGTAGAAGGTAGATTGATGCCCCACTTACTCCTGTAGTAAACGTAATGACTATTGCTTTGACCTTCTTGAGAAATCTTCAGTTTATGTAGCTAAGATGCTGACGCTGTGCTAGAATCTTCAGGCTAGGCAACCCTCGTTCGTTTAAAGACACAGACAGGGACCACCAGGTCTCTCAGCACCTAACAATGATAGGAGAGTGTTGGTTTGGTTATGTGAGGTGGTGATGCCAACAGAACACGTTCCTCTCATACCAGCCTTCTTTCTTCAAAACCATTACCCCAAAAAAATCTACCCTAAATTCCCTTTGGAGAAAAAAAAAATGAAATATTTCAAGTCTATTGTGTGATTTTCCCCAGCGCCTTTTTCTTTTCCAGATGCTACTTTGAAATGCTCAGGCTCAAGTCCAGATACAAAGTGCAGCAGATTGCTTCATTTAGTTACTCTGAGCCTCATTATGGCTCACCTCTGGGTATGTAATCAGCCTTTTATTCACCTAACAGGATCATTCTCTACTAAGGTGTTCATTTAAAGATGTTTCCCCACAGGGTCCATCTCTCAGAGAGCTCCTGGGAGTGCTGATAGGAAGCGTGTGCATGCTGAATATTCACAAGTGCAAAAAAGTTACCCCTGAAGTTAGGCCTAGCGGCCCTTCAGCTAGTCCCAAGGTTCTATGGCTGCACTAGATCTACACAGCACAGGCTGGTTGCTGGCAGTGCAAAAGAGGAAAAAGACAGAGACACACTAGGACAAGACGGACAGCTGGCAAATTATATCCAAGTAGGCTGCTGTCCACTGGGAGAGCAGTCCTGGCTTCCCTGGGGTAATTCATCTTCCTGACACCTCCCCTTCCCAGGAGTTAGTTTTCGCCAACATACTTTCTGCTCCCGACAAACAGGACGGATCTGTCTTTACTCCTCCGTCCTGCTGACAGGTAGAAAGAGTCACCGCTAGTGTGCCTTCAGCTTTTTCCTTCTCTTATGACACTGCTATTTATCTACCACCCAACTTATTGATAATTATCAGAGACTTCAGGGAGTGTGGTGATCAGATAAAAGAATCTGGCTAGAGTTGGATGGTACTTTATATTGAAGTTTCCCAGGGCTGTGTGCCCCTTCAACCCTACTTTGAATCAAACAAATGGGAAATGACTAAGCTATGCCTAAAACCAGAATAGATGCTTCAACTTGGAGATGTGTGATCAATGAAGTATTAAATTTTACCCTAATTAAACTGATTTTAAAGGCACAGAAATCTTATAAACTATGTTTAATGGAGAATAGAGAACATACTATTTTAGATGACCTCTTAATGAAAAGAAGAAACATTCTATATTTAAGATATTTACGCAAGCAAGTATAATGTTGATGTAGGGAAGGAAAAAAAAAAGACTATGATGGAAATTTAATTAACTTGAGTCCAAGTCCTGGATGGCCAGGCTGCTAAATATTTGTGCGATTTTAAATCTCTTCCTTTACCTCTATGGGGTTTAGTGTGTTAGTCTATAAGAAGGGATTTGTAACCAGTGATCTCTTTGTTACGTTCCCAGACTGAAACTCCATCTGCAACCTCATTTCAAAAGTGATGTGCAAAAAAGTGTAATACTTACGCCAACACTGCTCCCTTCTAAAAAAACTAAAAGGTGAATTTCAGCAAATGTGTAATGCAGAAAGAAATATGGTATGCTTACATTTCTAAATGACTATCTAATTTTTGATAAGAAGAACTTTCAAAGTTTCCCAAACTTAACACCTAAATGTAAATCTCCTCTCTTTGGAGACCTCAGGCAGGCACCAGCTGCAAATCAGTCGGCTATAGCTAACGCATTTTACTAACGAATCCAAGGCACAAATATACCCTTTCTCTCTCTCCATATATATGGAGAAAGAACTCAAAACATGTTGGATGTCCCTTTAATTATCTTTACCTACCAATTGCCTCTTCTAATACTTTGACACAATTCAGCGTCCTCTAATGTCAGGTAGGAAGCTATTTCTGGTGAAGCAGTTCGGCATTAAACCTTTGTTTTAGTCAAGTATCTGACTGGCATTGCAACATTTGTTGTATTTGTTGCTTCATCACATCTAAACTTAACGCACTTTTTAAAAAATTGAACAGAGTTCCTCACATGATTATTTTTAATTTTTTTTTTTTAGATTTTTAAATAACCAATTGCTTAATATCCCAAAAAAGTATTCCAGTTGTTTATCCCTTCTCCTTGCTCCTAAGAATTCAAGCACAGGAAGCTTTATCAGTGAGACTTCTACAACAGAGCCCCTAAAGGGATAAGCTACATGGCTAGCACTTCAGGGAAAGCTTTTGCTATCTCTCAAGAACTGTCAGAGGTCTAGGAGATCACTAACATCAGTTCCATTAAAAAGGTCCTCAGCTAACAGGCAAATTAATTTGAAGAAATTTCAGGGCAGGCAAAGGCTGAATGCATAGGTCATTCTATAATATGCTGTTTCTTCTTCCTGTAATGTGAGTATCCTATTTGATTTGACCTATTTAAATCGTTAGTTGAAAAATATCCTTTGCATTGCTTTGGGGAAAGATGTCACTGGAATCTGTTTAACTGTCCCATGTGAGGTCAGGGCCTGTCTTACCATTTGAGACATTAGGTAAAGAGGCAAGAGAAGAAAGAAAAGAAAGAGAGGAAGGGAGGGAGGGAGGAAGGAAAGAAGGAAGGAAGGAAGGAGAGAGAAAAAGAAATAAAGAAAAGAAAAAGAGAAAAAGAAAAGAAATCAGAGAGGCACAACAAAGTGGCCCTATCAGAATACATACTGCCTTTGGTGATCTAATGAGGATGGGTGCAGTCCGCCAATAGAAAGTTATTCATTTGGGTTAAAATGAAACCCCTTGACAAATAACAAACATGCACAGAAATAACACATTTAACCATTTGGTGACATTTTCTTTAATCAGACTCTTTCCAAATCGAGTAAGCTAAAAAGTTGAGTCACGGCCAAACAAGACTTAGGATACAAAAATTTCATAATGCAAAGGGTAAAAAAAGTGTACACATGACAAGGTAAGAAAACAGCAATCCATGTAGGGAAGTATTAAACACCAATCCACATAGGGAAGTATTAACACGAAGGTATAAGAGATGAAAAGAAAACGATGCACCGAAGGCAATGCCACCAACAGGACCCTTGAGCATCAGAATCACTGGTCTGTTTCCAGTGTCTAGAACGATGCCAGGTATCTACCAAGTGCTCAGTGATAAGTGTTACATAAATGATAGACTTTCTTCAAATAAATGTGTGTGTGTGTGTGTGTGTGTATAAAATGATGTTACATAAATGAAGACTTTCTTCAAATAAATTATATATATATATGTGTTACATAAATGAATAGACTTTCTTCAAATAAATTTTAATATATATATAACAAGTGTTACAAAAATGAATAGACTTTCTTCAAATAAATTTTATATATATATATAGAGAGTTTGTTTTTTATTTTAAAATGGATGTAGGCCAGGCATGGTGGCTCATGCCTGTAATTCCAGGACTTTGGGAGGCCTGGGCTGGTGGATCATGAGGTCAGGAGTTCAAGAGCAGCCTGACCAACACGGTGAAACCCGTCTGTATTAAAAATACAAAAATTAGCTGGGCGTGGTGGTGCATGCCTGTAATCCCAGCTATTCAGGGGGCTTAGGCAGGAGAATCGCTTGAACCTGGAAGTTGGAGGGTGCAGTGAGCTGAGATTGTGCCACTGCACTCCAGCCTGAGCAACAGAGTGAGATTCCATCTCAAAAAAAAAAAAAAAAAAGAAAAGAAAAGAAAAGAAAAAAAGGATGAAAAAACAGAGGAAGAAAGCCAAAATATGGCTGAAATCTGCACTGGAAAACTAAAAATGAGTATGTGTCCACATTTGGTATAAAGTCATTAAACGAAGCTGAAATCAAAATGGCAGGCAATGCCTGCTTATCCTGAGGCTTTCCCAGTAATGTGCCTCTTAGGCTGTTTACAAGGGGCATGAAAATAGAAGGTGATATGTGAACAGTGTAATAAATACATGAGATGAAACAATTCTGTGGATAAGTGGATGGAATTAAGCAAGGAAAACTTAAGTTAAAATAACTTCTGATACATTGTGTTTGAGGGAACAAATAGAAGAGAAACAAGAGGAATTCACAATTAATGTGCTCAAAGTTAGGGCCAAAAAATAGCCCTGAAGATAAGATGCTAAACGATTCTATATGGTCCTCCATGGTATCTATAAAGTAATTTATTGCCTATCAAAGATATGTCAGATGTTCTTATATCAAATATTTTCCATTAAGTAGATTTAATTTTTAATTTCTGAATCAGCAAGTTTATAATAGGATAAATATATTGCACATATTATAGGCAGCTTGACTTTCTCTTTTTGCTTATAATTGACATTTGCTATGTTTTGATAAAGCTGTTTCCCCTCTCACAGTTCAGTTTCTCCTTCTACTCTGTCCTGATGGAGAGTCATGTTGCTTAGCTGCAGATAACCTGTGGAAGGAAGGATCATGGCTCCTGAAAGATGTCCACATCCTGATCCCCAAAGCTGCAAATATGTTAGGCTACATGGTAAAAGGGAATTAGATTGCAGGTGGAATTGAGGTTGTTCAGCAGCCAATCTGAAGAAAGGGAGATAATCCTGGATTATCTGGGTGGGCCCAATCTAATCACACAAGTCTTTAAAAAAGGACAAAGAGGCAGAAGAATGCAGGCTTTGAAGATGGAAGAAAGGGACCATGGGCTAGGAATAGAGCAAGCCTCTAGAAGCTGCCAATGGCCTTCAGTTTTCAGCCAGCAAAAATACCCCAGATCTCTATCCTTCAACCACAAGAAACTAAATTCTGCCAACAACTCAAATAAGTAGAAAACATGTGCCTCAGAGACACCAGAAAGGAGCCCAAAGTGGTTTATGGAACACTTTAATTTATTTTTATTTATAAAAATAATTTCAACTTTTATTTTAGATTCAGGGGGTAAATAGTGTTGATGCCTTAATTTTAGACTAGTACAACCCATAATAGACTTCTCACCTGCAAAAATCTAAGATAATAGGTTTTATGTTGTTTTAAATTACAAAAGTTGCCATGATTTGTTACAGCAGTGCTAGGAAACTAAAACATAAGCCAATTGTGCCATGGTAATTCCTGGGAATCCCTACCTTTTAGTATTATATCGAGAAAGACAGAGTAGAAAGAAACCCAGAGTAACACTGAGTTAAGTGCACATGAGACTATCTATGGCCGAGGAGGGAAGGTCTGTGATGAGGGACAGTAGCTTCCTTCTTCAATGTAAAGCAAGATACTTTGCATGTAAGGTTACTTTGCATGTAAGGGTCTTTTTTCAAACCAGAACCTGTCCAACCTGTCTCAGTCCATTACAGTGCCTTGGGTATTGAGCAGATAGAAACTGGCAGCAACACTGACATCTGGAACAGGCGGCTGCCAAGAGCTCTTTTTATGACTATTCCTCATTAGGCTCCCTGCTTCTTGGATTCCTGCCTCCATATCTGGCTTCCAAAATCTAGTTCTGGCCACTCCACTTTGGTGACCTCTATGGATGCCCCTCAGTGGCCAGCTGGGCTCAGCAGCCTCCTTGACTCCTGTATTAGTTTCCTAGGGTGGCTGTAACCAAACACCACAAACTGAGTGACTTAATAGATTAATTTTCTCAGCATTTCTCACTGTTTTGGGGGTCACAGTCTGAAATCAAGATATGAGCATGGCCATCGTCTTCTAACTTTTGGTAGTTGGCAGCAATCCTTGGTGGTCCTTGACTTCCTATGGAGTAACTCCAATCTCTGCCTTCATCATCACTGGCCTCATGTGTCTGTGTCTCCACACAATGTTCTCCTCTGTGTGTGCACCTGTCTCTGTGTCCCTCCTCTTTTTATTATAAGGATACAAGTCATATTGGAGTAAGAGCCCACCCATCTCCAGTGTGACCTCCAAATAAGGTCATATTCTGAAGTTCCAGGAAGGACATGAATTTTGGAGGAACACTACTCAACAAAGTATAATTCATAACTCTGAATAGGTCCTAGATTTTGGCATCTCTTTAAGCTAAGGTAAGTGATTCCCTCTGCCCACCATTACTTTGGCCAGTCAATGCTGCCCTGTGAAGTAATAACAATATGTAGAATATCATATGTAAGAAATTAAACTAAATTGATAACTATATTATTATGTTATAATTGTTAAAGTTACAAATGACTTTATATATCCTCAAGTGGTTCACACTTACCTCATCTGTGCCTCACATTGACAATGGTAATCCAATTCTCACTATCTCTATTTTGTAGTGGAATAAACAGAAACATACCAAAAAAGAATGCATTGTCCAAAAGAGCAGAGTTACCTGACAACCAAGTAAGACTAAAGGCATCCTGACTTCTAGTCCCAATTTCTGAGTGTTCTTTCTACAATCATAGTAGGAAAAAAATTACCCTTGCATCTACAACTGTTTAACGAAGACTGTTCCCAAGAATTGAAAAGGGCATAGTGATGATCTATCTCATCTCTTATCACTGCCATAGTACCTACAGGTCCTCTCTAAGTTGCCCTATTGCTAATGATTCCTTTTTCATTCTTTTTTTCTATCTGAGAATGAAATAAAATAGGAATTCAGAACCAACATATAGTAACATCATTCCTCCTTCCCTGTCATACATAGAACGTATTTGAACATCATCGTAAAGTCACATGCGATAACTAGTTATTAAAACACAGTCGCTGAAAAAAATACCAGTTATACAAAAAGTTCAAAAGTCTATGTTTGCCATAGCACTGAGAGGCAATCCCTTCTGTGTTTTAAAATAGTGCTTTGATTTATTATCATCATGTATAATGTTGATAACCTGTAACAGGTTGCAGCAAAGTGCTAAAAAATGTCTAAACCATAGATTTGATTCTTGAAGGGAGCAGGAAGCCAGCTGTCCTATATTTATTTCCACAATCTCAATTACTGCTCTTAGATCAGGATCACCATCAGACCACATTCACTTGAGTAAATATGATTTTTTTCTTATAAGAAATGTGATTTTAAAACATAACCTTCCCATTAAAAGTATATAATTGCTCATGGGGATAAATAATTGCATTCCTTCAGATTGTCAAAAGAATTTCTAAAAGAGAAGATGGCAGTAAATTTCTAAAAAGAAAAATGAGTGTAAATGAACAGGATAGGAGAATATTAAAACAAAAAGTTAGAAACGCCTAGCAGGAACCTGTACTTCAACAATCTAACCAAGATCATTGAAACATTAATGTAGAGGGGAAAATCCGTAAGATAAATTCAGCAGAGTAATGAACAATACCTATGACTCCAAGTTATACTTCTGATAAACTCTTTACATATTTGGCTTCTGCCTGTCCTTCTCTTTAGGTAGAGAATTGAGACGCAAGTCTTCTGGCTCTAACTTTTGGTGAATTTGCTAAGACTTCCTAATCACTTTCATTTCACTGGAATTATTGTTAAAGAGGAAATAAGTGCAGGTCAGTTTTCTAACCCAGATGAAACAAGAAAAATAGAAGATAATCTCTAAGTAAGATTACTAAGGCTTTGGTTATTTCACTGTCTAATTCTACAATTAAAAGCATGATGTAACTGTCAAGAGAATGAAAAGATAAGCCAGAATGGGAAAAATATTTGAAAAAGACATAATGATAAAGGACTGTTATCCAAAGTATCTTAAAAACTCTTAAAATTCAACAACAAGAAAATAGCAGATGAAAAATGGCCAAGGCTCTGAACAGACACCTCACCAAAAAAGAAACACAGATGACAATAATTATATATGACGATTCTCCGTATCATTTGTCATTAGGGAAATGCAAATTAAAACAACAATGAGATGCCATTATACATCAATTGGTATGATCAATATTTAAAACACTGACAATATTAAATGTTGAGTAACAGAAAGCCCCATCTATAGATTGTGGGAATGCAAAATGGTACAGCCACACTGAAAGACAGTTTGGCACCTTCTTACAAAACTAAACATACACTTATCATACAATCCAGCAGTTATGCCCCTTGGTATATACCCAAAGGAGCTGAAAACTTATATTCACACAAAAATCTACACAGGAGTGTTCATAGCAGCTTTATTCATAATTGCCCAAACTTAAAACCAACTAAGGTGTCCTTCAGCAGGTGAATGAATAAATAAATTGTGGTACATCCAGACAAGGGAATATCATTCAGCAATCAAGAGAAATGAGCTATTGAACCATAAAAAGTAAATTATAGATTCAATGCTATCCCCATCAAGCTACCATTGAATTTCTTCACAGAATTAGAAAAAAACTACTTCAAATTTTGTATGAAACCAAAAAAGAGCCCGTATAGCCAAGAAAATCCTAAGCAAAAAGAACAAAGCTGGGGACATCACATTACCTGACTTCAAACTATACTACAAGGCTACAGTAACCAAAACAGCATGGTACTGGTACCAAAACAGATATATAGACCAATGGAACAGAACACAGGCCTCAGAAATAATGCCACACATCTACAACCATCTGATCTTTGACAAACCTGACAAAAACAAGCAATGGGGAAAGGCTTCCCTAATTTAATAAGTGGTATTGGGAAAACTGGCTAGCCATATACAGAAAACTGAACATGGACGCCTTCCTTACACCTTACACAAAAATTAACTCAAGATGGATTAAAGACTTAAACGTAGGACCTAAAACCATAAAAACCCTAGAAGAAAACCTAGGGCAATACCATTCAGGACATAGGCATGGACAAAGACTTCATGACTAAAACATCAAAAGCAATGGCAACAAAAGCCAAAATTGACAAATGGGGTCTAATTAAACTAAAGAGCTTCTGCACAGCAAAATAAACTATCATCAGAGTGAACAGGCAACCTACAGAATGGGAGAAAATTTTTGCAATCTATCCATCTGATAAATATCCAGAATCTACAAAGGACATTAAAAATTTTACAAGAAAAAAACAAACAACCTCATCAAAAAGTAGGCAAAGGATATGAACAGACACTCCTCAAAAGAAGACATTTATGTGGCCAACAAACATGAAAAAATGCTCATCATCACTGGTCATTAGAGAAATGCAAATCAAAACCACAATGAGATACCATCTCACACCAGTTAGAATAGTGATAATTAAAAAGTCAGGAAACAACAGATGCTGGAGAGAATGTGAAGAAATAGGAACGCTTTTACACTGTTGGTGGGAGTGTAAATTTGTTCAACCATTGTGGAAAACAGTGTGGCAATTCCTCAAGGATCTAGAACCAGAAATACCATTTGACCCAGAAATCCCATTACAGGATATATACCCAAAGGATAATAAATCATTCTATTATAAAGACACATGCACATATATGTTTATTGCAGCACTGTTCACAATAGCAAAGACTTGGAGACAACCCAAATGCCCATTAATGATAGACCTGGATAAAGAAAATGTGGCACATATACACCATGAAATATGACGCAGCCATAAAAAAGGATGAGTTCATGTCCTTTGCAGGGACATGGATGAAACTGGAAACCATCATTCTCAGCAAACTAATACAGGAACAGGAAACCAAACACTGCATGTTCTCACTCATAAGTGGGAGGTGAACAATGAAAACACATGGACACAGGGAGGGGAATATCACACACTGGGGCCTGTTGGGGGATGGGGGCTAGGGGAGAGATAACGTTAGGAGAGATACCTAATATAGATGACAGGTTGATGCGTGCAGCAAACCACCATGGCACATGCATATAACTATGTAACAAGCCTGCACATTGTGCAGATGTATCCCAGAACTTAAAGTATAATAAAAAATATATATGTATATATATATAAAAATATGGAGGACACTTAAATGCATGTTACTAAGTAAAAGAAGCCAATCTGAAAAGATACATACTATATGATTCTAACTATAGAACTTTCTAGAAAAGGCAAAACTATGGGGACAGTAAAAAGATTACTTGACAGTTGTTAGGAGGGAATGAGGAAGCAGAGTACAGAAAACTTTTGGGGCAATGAAACTATTCTGTAGGATATTATGATGGTGACACATGAAAGTAATATACAACACCAAGAGTGAATCCTAGTGTAAACTATGGACTTTGGGTGATGACGTATCAATACAGTTTCATCAATTGCAAGAAATGTACCACTTAGGTATGGAATGCTGCTAAAGAGGGAAGCTATCATGTGTGGTGGCATAGGAATGAGGTTTATGAGAACTCTATACTTTCTGCTCAATTTTACTATGAACCTAAAACTTCTCTATAACATAAAGTCTATTCAAAAGGAATAAAAAAAACCATAGTAAACAAAATATTAGCTGCCTAGGAAGCCTCTGTTTTCAAAGTCTTTCAAGTGCTGAAAAATGATTTCTCTGATGTAGGCAATAGCCTTTAAACAGAAAATCAGATCTTAATCTCAGTTTACAGATGTGAAACTAAGAAATAAAGATAGCATGCAGTTTTCCAACACAACGTGAAAGGTAGAGATATTTGAGCTGGTAACTATAAACTACATTCCAATGTAGATCCATTGCCATAATTATAAACTCACTTCAGCTATATGACCTAGAAAATAACTTCTCATAAGTATACTAATAAAGCAAGGCAGTGGGAATTTGCTTAAGCTTAAAACCAATGCTGCTTGAATGTAACACTCTGAAAGATAGTGTTTATCTTGCTTTTGCATACTTGTTCCCATTCTGATGGGAAAACAACTCTGCCTCTACAACATCATTAAACTAATTTGGGTTGAAGTGGTACATAATGCAACACAATCATAGAGCCACACCATTCTGGCAAAACTGTGTTGGGATGCTAAAATATAATTATACGACCATCAGATATAGAAACAAAAATAACTGTCTATTAAAAGTTGTGAATCCTTGCATTTTCCCTTCGAAGTCCCAAACCGGTATGTGGAATCCCTTTGTAGAGATCTCAAGCTATTCCAGTCTTCTTAGTATTTCAGTGTACCTTCGGGGAAAGCCTTTAAAGATAATAAACACAACTTGGAAAAGTCTCTCTGCTTTACTTAGTAAATCTTTCCACCAAAGCAATGCTAATGACAGAGCCAGATCTTGCTTCCAGGTTGTACTAATGGTAATGATAACATTATGAATAAAATAGCATTCACTGGCCAGGCATGGTGGTTAACACCTGTAATCCCAGCACTTTGGGAGGCCAAGGAAGAACAGCTGCTTGAGGCCAGGAGTTGAGACCGGCCTGGGAAACATACCAAGACCTCGTCTCTAAAAAAAAGAAAAACCAAAGCAAAATTAGCTGGGCATGTGGTGCCAGTAGTCTTAGCTCCTCAGGAGGCTGAGGCAGGAGGATTGGTTGAGTGCAGGAGTTCAAGATTACAGTGAGCTATGATCATGCCACTGCATTCCAGCTATGAAGTAGCATTTACTGAGTGCCCACCATATAAATCTATGTGTTTTACTTACATTTATATACTTTTAAAAAGTAGACCTTATTTTTTAGAGCAGTTTTGGGTTCACAGCAAAATTAAATATCTATTTTTTCACTTCTACCAGCACCACCCTAAAATAAGGCACCATCATAGCTCACTGAAACTATTATAAGAGCTTGCTAACCAGGCTTCCCCCTTCCCTCTGGCTTGTTTATGTACAACATTAGATCATTTACCACCTTGCTAAAAGTTTTATAAATGCTGATCCTGAGACTTATAATGAATCCCAACTCCTCTTCCTGGCTTACATAATCAGTCTTCTCTCTACCCGTCCAATCTTACTTTTCTCACTCTCCATTGCATTACTGATTAGATCCAGGCTCTCTGGCCTTTTTTGTTGTTGTTCTCAAATAAACCAATCTTATTTTTGCCATAAGATTCTTTTGCATTAATAGTTCTCTGACTTAGATGTGCTTGTCTGGTCCTTGCGGCGCTACCTTCTATCGTTTGAGTCTTAGACTTGTCCTGTTCACACTTTTCTGCTACATCCTTTTTTATCCCAGCTTCTATCAGAAACTGACATTGTCTCTTCTTCTTTAACTTTCTTATTGCCTCTCTCTCTCATTCTGCTAAGTGTAGCTGTTTTGTTCATTCCTATATACTCCAAGTACAGAACACAGTCTTGGAATACTCATGTGCTCAAAGGTTTCCTGAATGAAAGAATGGATGATTTTAATTCCTATAATCATTTTCTGAAACAGGTACTCTATTTTCTCCCAGTTTTTAGAGGCATCATGAAATAAGATTATTAAAGTTATTAAAAGGTAGCAGAGCCAGGATTCAAACCTAAATCTGTCTGAAATCACAGACGATCTGTCCAGCAGATGGACCACGCAATCAAGAAAATGTGTTTATACACAGGAACGTTTCAAATGCTTTCGGGTGCAACTTATAGAATTATCCAACACCTGGTTGCAACAAAATAAAAACATTCTACATTCTTAGAAGTCAAAATTAGAGCAATTATGGGGTCAATATTTCAATGGTTCAATGATATCATCAAGGAAACAGGTCCCTTTCAGCTTTCTGCTTTGGATATTGTGTGTGGACTCTATTTTCACGTCAGCTATGAATCCAACAGTGTCCTCTGGGAACTAATCTGTTGAAGAATGAAGAGGCAAATGAATTTCTGTTTAGATCAGAATTTAGATCTTATTGATGAAAGTTCAATCATGTAACTAAACATTATAATTAAACATCTTTCCCTGTTTCGTACATTTTACAAACTGTTTAAAGCAATAGTTCTCGAGATTGACTGCACATTAGAATCACCTAGGGAACTTTTAAATGTTGATACCTGGTCTATACCTTAGACCAATTAAATCAGTGTTTCTGGGGGAGGAAGCAGGGTAACAGATTTTGTGTTTTGATTTTAATTCGTAGATGATTATACTGTGCAATAAAGATTGAGAACCATTAGAACATCACCTGTGTATGCTAACCTGCCTGGATATTGCTATTTCCACTTTTTGATAATTCACTAACTTATCTTCTCACTTATATGTTCCCATATGTTTCTTACTTTTTCTTCTATGATATTTGATATGGTTTGGATGTTTTGTTCCCTTCAAATCTCATACTGAAATGTAATCCATTATGTTGGAGACAGGGCCTGGTGGGAGGTGTCTGGGTCATGGGGATGGATCCCTCATGAATGGCTTGGTGCCCTCCTCTTAGTAATGAGTGAGTTCTCTCTGCAGATTCACATGAGATCTGGTTGTTTGAGAGTGTAGCACGCCACCACTCCTCTTGCTCCTATTCTCATTATGTGATGTGCTGTTCCTGCTTCACCTTCCACCATGCATAAAACCTCCCTGAGGCCTCACCAGAAGCTAAGCAGATGCCAACCCCATGCTTCCTATACAGCCTATAGAACAGTGGGCCAGTTAAACCTCTTTCTTTCTTCCTTTTTTTTTTTTTTTTTTTTTTTTTGAGACAGAGTCTTGCTCTGTTGCCCAGACTGGAGTGCAGTGGTGTGATCTCAGCTCACCTCAACCTCTGCCTCCTGGTTTCAAGTGATCCTTCAGCCTCAGCCTCCTGAGTAGCTGGGACCACAGGCAAGCATTACCACACCTGGCTAATTTTTTGTATTTTTAGTAGAGATGGTGTTTCACCATGTTAGCCAGGCTGGCCTTGATCTCCTGACCTTGTGATCCACCCGCCTCAGGCTCCCAAAGTGCTGGGATTACAGGCGTGAGCCACCATGCCTGGCCTAAACTTCTTTTTTTTTTTTTTTAATAAATTATTGGGCCTCAAGTGTTCCTTCATAGGGTCACAAAATGGACTAACACAATGTTCCTATAACATTTATTAAATAGCTATAGTTAAATAAGCTACACAAATGAAAAAAGTAATGTTGATTGATCCCCATATATTATCTTAGAGCATTTTTTAGAAAGGTGAAGAAAGACAGTGTTTTAAACATAGACCACTTTAAAGTGAACCATCTTACATTAGCAAGATAAAGTGCCTGATACAATTCTCAATGAAATATTATAAAGGTACACTATTTTTTACTCTTTTATAAGATGACCAAATAATGTTGTAGAGAAGTATATTTTTCAAAATCAGATGTAACATCTTCCATCCAACATGCTCTTTTGCAATGTGACCTTGCCTCTCCTGCGTAAAGAAGTGAGGCTCATTTTTTCTCCCCTAGAATCTGTTTGGTCTGAGTGATTCACATGGAACCAATGAAATGTGGTAGAAATGTAACTGTGTGCCTCCAGAGGCTAGGTCAGAAAAGGCAATGCAGCTTCTACCCTTCTACCTAGTTCTCTTGTAAGGCTCTCTTTCCAGATACTTCCTCTCAGGACTTCTCTCTCAGAAGCCCAGCCACCATGCATGAAAAGCCTGAGCCACATGGAAAGCCACACTGTCTCAGCTAAGTTCAGCCTTCAAATCATCCCATTCCAGGCTCAGACACAGACACGTGAATAAAGAAGCCTCCAGGTAATTCTGGGTCTCAGTCATGCCAGTCACTTCTAGCTCCTCAGTTCTTCCCAGTTGAGATCACAGACATCAGGGAACAGAGACAAACCATCCTCACCATCTTCACTATGCCCTGTCCAAATTTCTGGTCCACAGAATCCATGACATCATAAAATGCTTGTCATTTTTATCCACTAAATTTGGAGTGGTGACACAGCAATGGATAACCAGAATAATCTCTGGAAGAGTCACACCAGAAAAAAACATCAGTGAAAACCTTTATATTTTTGAGTTTTGTTCTTTTATTGTTTCTACTTTCCAACTTTACAGAATAGTTTTCTAACATTTACTTCTATAACTTTTACCAGTCTGACCTATGTATATATATGATATGGTTTGGCTGTGTCCCCACCCAAATCTCATCTCGAACTGTAGTTCCCATAATTCCCTCATGTTGTGGGAGGGACTCAGTGGGAGATAACTGAATAATGGGGGTGATTTCCCCCATACTGTTCTCATGGTAGTGAATAAGTCTCACGAGATCTGATGGTTTGATAAGAGTGGACCCCTTTTGCTTGGCTCTCATCTCTTCTCTTGACTGCTGCCATGTGAGACGTGCTTTTCACCTTCCACCATGATTGTGAGGCTTCCCCAGCAACATGAAATTGTGAGTCCATTAAACCTCTTTCTTTTGTAAATTACCCGCTCTCAGTTATGTCTTTATCAGCCATGTGAAAATGTACTAATTATATTATACATATATATATATACACTCACACACACAGACACCCCAACTCCACAACTTCATTTTCCCTCTCTATTGTTTCTAAGTGCAGTTGAATTTATTTAATCATTTAATAAAAAATATTATTTGGCCAAGGTACAAATATAAAAAATATGACAAAGCCCTGCCTTTAAATAGTGCTGGGATGAGCCATCAATTTTGTGGAGATCCACAGTTCCAGAAAAGCTCTATCTTTAGGAAAGCGACAATAACTACAAAACAGAGCTTTCTTTTGAAAAGAATCTTCTTAATACAGGAGAATACTTTAGGTCCATTCTGTTTAATATCCAGTAGCACCAGTGCCAGTCTCAGTATCCCTGAGGAGTGCTAGTCTCCAGAAGGAATTAAAACATATCTACAGTTCAAAATAAAGACTTTCCCTAATCTTTCTGGACCTTGAGCTCACAATGTGTCCCTAGAACTTTCAATTACCATTACCTGCCTCCTGAATTTGGAGAAAGTATGAAAGAGGAAAAATAGGAGGAAGGAAAATAGTTTTCATACAAGTAACAGATTGAATGTTAATGGAAAGTTCAAAGAAATGAGAAAACTTCTAAGAACAAATGAAGAATTTGTGACTGAAAATATCACCAAGCTAACAACCTCTGATAGAGCCCCTGTCTTCTTCCCACAAAAGCACTGACAAAGATAAGCAAAAATATAAGTCACACAACACCATGGAAACCAAGACTTATATCCTATTCACAGAACTGGGAAGAAATTATATGCAGCTGGATCCACATCCAGATTTAGTAAAAAGATAAGTAAGTTGTTTCTTAATTTGTTTTAATTGACAAATGATTATATATAATCTATCAGGCACATGGTGATGTTCTGATACATATAATGTATAGTGATGAGATCAGAGTAATTGGTGTATCTATCATCTCAAATATTTATCATTTCTTTGTGTTGGGAACATTCAATATCCTCCTTCTAGCTATTTGAAACTATATAATACATTACTGTTAACTATAGTCATCCTGACTTGCAGCATGTTTCTTCAGATTCTGCTTTCTGATACAAAGACCACTTTAGAATCAACAGAAAGGCAATCTGACTTCCCTCCATGTTTGGCCTCTAATGCACAGTCGGGGCACTTTATCAATTAGAGATGGGACAGCTGTTTTTCCTGTGCCAGTGGTA
The DNA here is from genome assembly GCF_007565055.1 of Rhinopithecus roxellana. Taxonomy (NCBI): domain Eukaryota; kingdom Metazoa; phylum Chordata; class Mammalia; order Primates; family Cercopithecidae; genus Rhinopithecus; species Rhinopithecus roxellana. The sequence continues at coordinate 137,405,414 of NC_044553.1, read as the reverse complement.
AACCTTCCAGGTGACCACAGAATTGTCCTCACTGCCACCTTCTCTCTCTATATTCTATGAGACAGTAATATGTAGTAATATGTAATATGCCACAGGGCAATGCATGCATTACTTTCATAATCAGAAAGACTTTTTAAGAAAATTTAACTGAGAGCCTCCTGAAAAATAGATATTATGACAGAGTTCAATTTACATATTATGACAGAACACAGCTATGTGTGGTTATGACTACACCAAGCTTAACTATAAAGCGTTTTCATTTCAGCATTTTTTCATGAAATTAATTGACTTTGAAGGGACTAAAAACACGTCTGTAGGACTGATCTCTTAGAACCAAGTAACGTAGCTTTCCAAGAATGGAAATGCTACCTGGTCGTGTGAACACTTTACATTATGGCCATCACAAGGGTCAGTCTCTCCTTCTGGAACTGGTGCTGACATTTTGAAAGAGTGAGAGAAGACAGGACTTGGGTCCATCAGGGAAGCTCTGTTACGTGAGTTCTAAAATGTGCTGCATACTATTTTAAGAATCTCCTAAGTTCTTCCTTGTTCTTTTAATTGTTTCTTTGAAGTAATTTGTGATACGGTGTATTAAAAATGCCATATGAAAAGGATCACATTGTCTTTTTACTGTATTATGTTCTGCCTCCATAAATTTATGTTGATTTCATGAGCATGACAAATTAAACTTGTTAACAGAAATGGAAAAACACTTTCAAAGTGTACACAAAGAAAAATCTGGGGTACGTTCATTTTTTATAGTTTATTAGGATCTCATCAATAAGGCCCACTTAGACATTACTTGGATACAACGTAAATAACATATCTGTCCATCTATAGAGGCATACACCTTTACCACTCACTTTGGTTTCCTCTTCTTAGGTATACTTTAATTTTTCTAAAGACGAGAAAAGTGGAGGTGGGGAAGAAAATAATCACAAGATAATATTCTTATAGTATCTTTTCAGAACTACAACTTCTGCTAGCTACTCTAAAAATACACTTGCAACCTGAAAAAAAAAATATTTTATCTGAACTAACTAGTCAATTTGCCCAAACTCCAAGGTAAGTTTATAAACCAAATTGCAAAAATGCAATGAAAGTAATCTAGTCCAATACTCTCTGAAGTGTGTTCTACAGAACTTTTGTCCCTCAACTGCTTCTAAAACAAAAAGCATTCCAAGGTCAAATAAATTTGGACAATGTTGTATACTATACGTCTCTCCTAGAGATTCAAAATGTGAGTGAGGATTTTTTTAAGGCTCTGAGAAGGCCTGCAATGAAAAGACCTATCTACCTTTGTTTTATCCAGCATTTCCAACACTCATTTGAGCACAAAACCATTTGTGTATAGTTTATGTGTTTGTCTCCTTTTGAGAGGCATATAGGAAGACAACTTAACTGTTTATTATATCCATATAGTGAGGAAGAACTGCCTCATTTAAAACAACAGGTATAAAGTATAGGTATTAACAGGACTGGCTTCCTCTAAAGGACTTCTCAGGAGCAGATGGGAACAGGGAAGAAGACGCAGTGGTTGGGATTTTTTAAGATCCTTCTCATCTCTGTTTTCATAACACCTTCATCCATCTTTCCTGTCCCTTTTCCCCCAGGCAAGTTAATGGATTAACCTAAGAACACAGAGTATCAGAGGCCAAAACTATGCACCGGAGAATATACTGTAGCTTCATATGTACAGAGGAATAAATCATTTCACAATCTTTCTTCAAAGAAGCCTAGAAAGAAAAATCACAGACAAAGGGATTTGTCCTTTCGATGGTTATTACCCATAGCAGGTGGTGGAAAGCCAACAGTAAAATCTACACTTTGGCAACTAAAGCCGCAGCCCAAACGCAATGATGCTCACAGGGGCTCTGTCTGTTTTCCTGGCTGCTGAGACAATACTAACATCCAAATGGTAGCAGACAAATTATCATACTTGTTCCTTTTGCCACAGATTCCTGAACATGCACAGGAAGTTGCCCTTGAAGCCAAGATTGGACAAAGAAAAAGTAGAATGAAGGAAAAAGAAAAATATCATAAAAAACAGCTATTACAACATAACAAAACAAAAATAGGTCTCTTGACAAGTCCAACCTCAAGTGTTTTAATTCCTTAATGTTCAGAGCAATATCAGGGAAAATTACACTGTTACTGTAACAGTGAGGGTAGGGGAGTATTATCTGCAAATACCTTTAAAAGGTGTTTATCTTGTTTTGGATTACACTGATAGACCACAAAAATTTTGTTTTCAGGACTTGGGTTGCTTTTGAAATTCATGAAGACAAGAGTTTTGAATTCCCTTGGAATAGCTACTGGATGTTAGTAATCAAAGAAGATTAAGTCTCAATTATTGAAGACTGTAGAGGTGACGTAACAATTAAGAGGACAGGATTTAAAATCAGATGCAACTGGATTTACTTCTGAACTCCATCACTTGCAAGATGTTTAACCCTAGAGAAAGAACTCAATCTTTGGGGTCTCCTGTTTCCTCATTGATAACATGAAATAATAATACTACTTCACTGTGTTGTGAGATTTCACTTACATATGGTGGACAAAGCATTGAGTTCAGTGCCTAGCACACAGTAGGCATGTAATAAATGGCAACTGCAATTCTCATCATCATCTTAGAGATGCGATGGGTTAGTGATTCTTTTCTCCAACATTAAACAAGGAAGTATTTTCATTTCTTCCCAATAAAAACAATTTAACATTGAGCACTTGTGATGTGCCAGTCATTCTTCTAAGTTCATTTTATGTATTGATTCATAATTCATAATTCACAATGACAATATAGAGAAGTACTCTTAATAGCCTCATTTTAAAGATGAGAAAACTGAGGCACAAAAAGGTTAACTAGTTTGCCCAAAGTCCGTAATAGCACGTAGTGGGGGCCGGACACAAATTTAGGCTATTTGGTTCCGAAACCTGTACCATTGACAACTGCATATGAAGAAATTAACATACTTGTCCAAAGAAATGAAAATATTATTTTGAAGGAGAGTAGAGACCACGTTTTCTATTTATTTTACTATAGGAATTTTAGATTTGGGTAAGAAGGCAATGAGAGCAGGTGGCAAAAATAACCAAGTGATTAAACTTAAAACAGAAAAGAAAAAAAGGATTGTTTAAAGAGCCCTGTGTTTCTCTAAGCTGTATAGGGATTACCAGTCCACCAAAGAATAACACAATCCCACCAGATACTACAAAGAGAATTTACAGCATCAAAGTGTCTCTATTGTTTTGTACTAGCTGAGCAATCTAAAATAAATGAATTAGCAAATGACAAAGTAACTTAGATCCAATAATCATTGTTGTATAAATAGGAAACATGCAGAAGTCAGGAATCTTTATTATAACCAAGGAACTCTATGTGAAATCTCAAATAAACTTTTTGAAGACATGAGCTTCCTAAAGAAGTTGGTAGACATTTTTCTTAATGACACTAATAAATAACATCTCATAAATTCAAGCCAGCTAAGTTTCTACTGAAATAATTTCTACTGCCCACACTCAGTAGTTCAAATTAGATATAAGCTAGAGTGTTCATTGCACAGATTCTCACTGATGCTCAGAGGAATTACCCAGAACGTGTAATAGATCCCAAATGGGTTCCTTGACAAGACAGAATTTGATTATCTTGTTCATTTATTCAACATTTTCTTAATGCTTCCTACGTGCCAGTTACTGTAAGTGCTGGGGATACCATAGAGAAACATATCTGTCCTAGTGAAACAAGCATATTCTCCCAGTTAAAGTGTGTATTGTAAATCTTTAGCACTTGATCTCAAAATATCTCTCAGAACACCCATTATTGGACAATATAATCTTAAGAGAAGTTGACATTAGGATCTTTAATAGCTCTGCTAAGACTTTATCCATGGAAGACAGGGACTGAAGAAATTGATTAAGATGGTTACCCAAGGGCAAAACCCTTAAGGAAACAAAGAGAAAAGTTCTAACAAACTTATCTGTAACTGTCCAACACCATTAAATAGCAACTCAAAATCAAGGGGCAATTCACTTATGCTTGTAACCAAAGGGCAAATGCCATTGATACTCTAACAATTGGTTTTTCCTCGCTTATCCTCATCTACAAAGTTGAGTACCTTAGAGTTACAAATATTTCTTTGCCCTGTATGCAGATTTTGTCCCTTAACAGTGTTGTACTACAGACTAACAGCTGTACATAAATAGCAAACAGAGGACTTTGGGATTTAAGAGGACTAGTATTTATTCATTCATCACTCATTCACAGATTCACCATATATAGACATCTTCCATGTTCCAAGCACTGTTTTAGGTCTTGGGGTAAAATGGCTGGTATAAGACAGAGCTCTTGACTCCCAGAAGCATATATTATAATGGGGAGACAAGCAATAAAGCAATAAACAAAGATAATTAGTAAGTGCTACGAAAACAAGACAGAGTAATGGAATAGACCTCAGGAAGACTATTTTAGATAAGATAGTAGGAAAACTTCTCTCTAAAGGTAACATGGGAACTGCGACTTTAATGATCTCAATGACAACACGGAATGAGATTCTCTCAAACACTAGAAACTTTACTTATGGCTCAGAGAATTTATAACACTTTACCCATTGTGACTTTTGGAGAAGTTTCCCTAGTAATTACATAGCAGTGCATTATAGACAGACTGAAATATACCCTTGATTCCCTCTTGTAAGGAAACAGGTGATTGGACCTCGGTTTTTTTGTTTGTTTGTTTCTTTGTTTTTTATAAAGACTGCTAGACAACACCTTAAAAAACTCAGAGGTTGCTAACTAGCAGACCATTACTTTAAAAACTTTTCACACCAGGCGCGGTGGCTGATGCCTGTAATCTCAGCACTTTGGGAGGCTGAGGCACGCGGATCACAAGGTCAGGAGATTGAGACCATTCTGGCTAACATGGTGAAACCCCATCTCTATTAAAAACAAAAAATTAACCAGGTGTGGTGGCACATGCCTGTAGTCCCAGCTACTCAGGAGGCTGAGGCAGAAGAATCGTTTGAACCCAAGAGGTGGAGGTTGCAGTGAGCCAAGATCGTGCCACTGCACTCCAGCCTGGGCGACAGAGCAAGACTCCATCTCAAAAACAAACAAACAAAAAAAAACAAAAAAACTTTTCACAAAAGTCTTGCTATATTGTTGGTGGGAATATAGGTTGGTATAACATTCTTGGCAGGAAAACTGGTAAAATGTGCTGAATTTTTTTCTTAAAGTATACTCTTATACTGGCAATTCTGCTTCTGAAAATTGATTATAAGGATATAATTACAAACATTTTTACATAGTTTAGCTATAGATATGATTGATAAAACTTTTTTTGTCATAATAGAAATTGAAAAATAACTGTTATATCCAATAAAATTGAGTTAATCAGAGTAAGTTGTGCTATTTCATATAATAGAATACAGGTAAAACACCTGAAACAACACAGAATAAGAACTCACTGAATGTCAGTTGCTATTAATATTACTGTTACTTAGTCATAGGAAATAAAAGTTTAGATGAATATTAAGTGATTCAGGAAGATATTCAGAGACATTGCAATGAAGAAATATTCTTGGCCAGAAGATCTTTGGTAAATATTTTAATGTTCTTAGTGTGAGATGTTATTTGTGCCCTTTTGGCCAAGAAAATAAAAAATTGAGGTACAGCTGTTCTTGGCTCAGCTTTAGAAAAAAATGAACCACGATGGCATACAGCCTAATGAATGAATTCCCATTCTTTAATCCTATCTCATATGCTCATTTCCATAAATGTAGGAACTGTCCTGGATTAAGTGACGCCAAAATTTATCATCAGAAGAAAGAAACCCCCAGAGAGTTAGCTTTGCCTCCAGAACAGTTTAAACTGTTTTGAGTTGTGGGTTCCAATTCTTTCAGAGATACACAGTCTAATTACTTCAAATAACACCCTTTGGGATAGACTCAAAATGTAGTCTTTCTTTCTACAAATACGATAATCTGGTTCCTATAAGGTATGGAACAATCACCTTGTCCCTTCCTCTTTATACCCTTTGGGCAAGTTACTTAACTTCTTAGTTTCCTCATCTGTAATACTGGAATAATAACATTACCTACTCCACAAAGAAGTTAAGAAGATTCAATGTGTTAGTATTTTTAAAACACATAGAACAGTGCTTTTTATATATTTGTTAAATAAAATTTAAAATATATATCCCATAAAAACTTTAGACCAGCTTCTCAGTACTATACCTTCACAATTGAATTATCATCAAGAAGCCATAGGGATCCCCTGTATCAACAAACTCAGAGGCTTCCAAGAACAACTCTTATGCATATGTAACAATCCCCTGGGACCTTGGTTCATTCTAAGCAGGATCTTTAGTGGTGGGTTGTAGCAGAAAGAATGGGTCAAAGAAGTAAAGAGAGGAGGTAGGGAAGTAGACAGGGTACATTCCAGTGGCAATTTCCCTTATGCCACTTGCTCATCTTCAGAGTGGTTTCCTTATTCTTGTTCTCAGATTCAACTCTGCTTTCTCACTGCCCCTATTCTGAACTCTGCTGCAAATTCCCTTTCCTTGCACCAGTTGTTAATATGAAATCCTTAGAAGGGGCAGCCTCATTTTCCTTTGAAATGTTTGCTATTCCTACTTTAGTCTTTTTGTCTTATTATATCCCAGATTTCCATTCACGTGCACTTTTGGTTTTCTCTACAATTGAAGCTAGTATTTTTTTAAGACAAGTTGGAGGACTGGCTATGTCATCTTCACTTGGGGTGGGGTGGGGGTTCTCAGATTCCTGAGCTCCATTGCAGACCTACTGAATCTGAATTTAGTACTCAGGAATCTGCATTTATTTAAACAATCCTAGGTGAAGCTAATGACACTTAGGTACTGAGAACCAAAACCCAAGGAACTGACAGAAATGAATATGGGGAGGGGACTTGCAGAGGATTGCTCATTGATGCTAGCAGGTGAAAACACTTTCAAAACTCAGAGGGTTTGTAAGCCTCCCTCAGAGGCAAGAGGGCCAGGAAGCAGCTGGGGAGGGATGGTGTGTTGGGAGACATCCCCGCTGGATGTGGGAAAGTTTATGAACAGGCTAACATCTATAACTTGATCTGGTAGGAAAAGGAGCTCAATGTTTTGTTTTTTGTTTTTGTTTCTTTCTTTTCTACTAAATATGTGAATGAATTTCATAGTAGTAATGAATACTAAGACCTTGTACATTAGTTTCCTGGTTATGTGCATTGTGTTCTGCCTTTCTAATGAGATAATAAGGTTATTAATTAGGCCTAATATTTGTATGTGTGCTTATTAAGATTAATTGAAAATTGAACGTTCTTCAACATTCAAAAAGAAAAGAAAATTTTTAAAAAAGAGACACCAAACACTCCTTACTAGCTAAAGATAGTCACAGTTCAGAAAGCAGCACTGGGATGTTATTGACAATAACTCATTAGAAAAGGTGTTGGAAAGGCAGGGCTGTCACAAGAGAAGGTGATAACAGTTAACATTTCTAGAGCATGCCTACTCTCCTGGCTAGGCTTTAAACACTTGCATACTTCAGCTCATGGAATTCTCACCACCCCTCTCTGGAGTTAATAGTAGTTGTATCCCCAGTTTTTCTTTACAGTCCAGAAGAGATGAAGGACGCTTGTCATTGACACACAGCCAGTAAGTGGCACAGGCAGACCTAGAGCCCATGCCATCTGATTCTACAGCCTGCTCTCTTCCTTTTGTGATTCAGTGACCAGTCTCCTTCAGCTGAGTTTTCTCCTCTAGAGAATGGGGATATGATATTACCTGCCTCAGAAGGCCCTTGTAAGGATTAATACGTGCAAATACTTTAAGAGTGTCTGGCATGGTAGGCACCATATATACATCTGCTATCATTCATCGTCATTATTATTAATTACTAATGATGAGTATAACTTGATACAAATTAACTCTAATAGTTTATATATTAGTAACTGAAATTATTATGTATTGATAGTCACATTCCATTTGGGCAGTGATGTAACAAAAACAGACAGAAAAATGAATGCCTTTTATGAGGGCAGAATGGCGTGTTCCTCCATGCATGTTCTTCCAGACAAGTTATTAGAAGCATCTGGCATGCTTGTCAAAAATAGGGATTCCAAGAGCCTTATCAGAGACCTACAACGATGAGGTACCAAAATTTGTATATTCAGGAAGAGCCTAAGTGATACTTTTAAACACTGTGTTTGAAGTTCCTTGAAACAGAGGCAGAATTAAGTCTAGCAACATGGAGAAAGAGAAGAAAAGTCAGTTGTCAGACAATCTACATATCCCTCTGCATGTATAAGTTATATATCTTAAAGGCATATATAGTTCATCCTACTGGGAGGTGGTATTACTGGATTTCTGTCATAGGACTAAATGATTTCTGACTCGATAGAGTTTGTACTTATAATGTAATTAAATAATTTCCATACCATTATGCTCTATTAGGACTGAATTAATCCAAGCAATAAAAATATAATAATAATGGTGATGGATGATGGTGGATAAAGATGGATGGTGATGATAATTATCAGGTACTTGATGTTTTACATCAAAATTATACTGCCCTATTTTCATTAACTTTTTGCTGAACTATGGTGATAAGATTGAATAACAAACTTTTTAGGCAGCAGTTCAGAAGGAAGTCCATCTAAATTGCTCTACTTATGATGCACTCTTGTAGACCTCTAGTCATTTTTGCTGGTGTATCTATTGTAAGGCTTCTTAGCTCCAAATTATAGTTTTAAGATATATATTAACATCACCAATGTTAATTAGAATTGAAAAATACAACTAACTGTTAAACGGATTGAATGGGGCCGGGCGCGGTGGCTCAAGCCTGTAATCCCAGCACTTTGGGAGGCCGAGATGGGCGGATCACAAGGTCAGGAGATCGAGACCACCCTGGCTAATACGGTGAAACCCCGTCTCTACTAAAGAATACAAAAAACTAGCCGGGCGAGGTGGCAGGTGCCTGTAGTCCCAGCTACTCGGGAGGCTGAGGCAGGAGAATGGTGTGAACCCGGGAGGCGGAGCTTGCAGTGAGCTGAGATCCGGCCACTGCACTCCAGCCTGGGCGACAGAGCCAGACTCTGTCTCAAAAAAAAAAAAAAAAAAAAAAAAAAAAAAACGGATTGAATGAAGCATCACAAAAGCAGAGCCACCATAAAATTCGGTTCCCAAGCTACAGGGCATTCCATTTTCAAGTACGAAGCAGCAGCTAAGGAAAAGTTACTATTTGTGGCAATTATAAATTTTAATTCCTTGTCCAATGTCCACTTGGCTCGCACGACTTCCCCAAATCAATGACAGTGAAGTGTCAAGGAAGAAAAATTTTCCAGCCTTTGAAACATAAAAGGAATCATTGCTGACACAATCTACAATCCCGAAATTTTAGTAAGCACAAAGGGAAATCTCAGTTGGTAATGCTCTTTAGAGAGAAGAATGTGATACCACCTGCCAAAGGGTTGCCAGAAGAAAACGACCAACAAAATCAAATATGATGCTGTGTGTGTATATATACCAAGTCTCAGCTGTGTCATGCTTTCAGGACTGTCCAAAAAGCAGTGATTTCTAAGGAGACCGCTAGAAAGGAACCTGGATGTATGCCCTTCATTTCCTTCCCTGTGCATAAGTACCTCTACCTGTGCCAGGAGAAGCAATTAGGAGTGCAACATTCAGGGTGTTTTTCTTCCATATCTACCCAACAGCTGCTTGGTTTCACGGACAGTCACTGGAGGCAGCCCACAAGAAATACTCCTACAAATGTTTAATTGATGATGACTTAAAATATGAAAATGAGCATATTCAGACAATCACCCTCACAAGGAATATGTAAACACCCAAACACTAAACAAGGCCATTTCTCTTATGCCAAGATTCTGATGCTGCTTTCTTTGGGCAGGCAAATGTTTCTTTTTATACCCAACCCTTAACTGAATGCTACCTATACTAATAAAATGGGTATTTTGGTGTTCATTTTTCTACTCAAATCTTGGAATTTTTCATAAAATCCCTTACTTTGCCTGGTAACTGTTGCCATACGAAGCCTTTGTTGGAAGAGGGAGGGTGAGGGAGAGAGTGGTAAGGAAAGACAAAACCAAGCACATTTGGAAAGAATAGCTGGCACTTCCACATACCAGAGCAAGCAAAAGAAGCTTCACAATTACAAATGTAATTAAAATAACCATCTCTTTTTCAAGCACCATCAGCACCTGATGGGAGCTCTTTGTAATGGAAATCTTTTTTCTTTGTTTCTTTCTACTCACATATTAAAGCTGCAATCTTACTTGTGAGTGAGAGTACGAGTGTAGCATGGGTCACACATAGGGGGATGTTGGCACTGGCTGGCACTGGCTCCCAAGAGCCATTTGATTGGATATATTGCTACCGAACTCTGCCTTCCATGATGCCATGGTGGTAGCTCAAAAGTTTTGGTGGGAGTGTTTAACCAGAGAAATCATCAAATGCTCCAAACTAGAGCTTTTTCTCTCAGAAAGCCAATTAATTATTAAGTAAACATTTGCCAGCACTCCACTGGTCAAATGAGTCATTCTTGACAAATATCTACAATTATAATTAAGCACCTACTATCTGCTAAGAATTTTACATGTATATCATATTTAGTCCTCACAACTAGCCTTAAGAAGGTGCATGGTACCTGTTGTTATCTCTGCTAGACAAGGAGACTGAAGCTCAGAAATTGAGTTGTCTATTATTACAAAGCTTTAGCACACATTTTGAATCAGAAATCTACCTCCATATCACTATATAAGGCTGGCATCCAAGGTTACTGGGTTATTAGATCCCAGAGAAAAATGCTATCATAGGAAATCTTGACATAAACATGCTAATTGACAATTAACATTGTGACTAGGACAGAAAGATGTGGCCTGTATATTTGAGAAATTCTAGATGGGGCATACGTAGGGGCATGCTGCAGGGATTTATACTCTGCACAGCCTTAATTCATTTATCTATTGCTCTAATGAAGACACAAAAGTTATGTTTATCAAATCTATTGATGCCACAAAACCTGGAGGTATATATATTATCTTGCTTGTCTGTTGTGTATGTCTACGCGAACTATCTAATACCGTTTTTTGAACGGCAAGTTTTGCAAAGCTAAATAAAATAAATGAAAAATGTCATACGTAGCAATTGAAGGAAAGAGTATTAATCCTGAAGAAACAATTTCTGGAGGAGTTTGAAGGCTGTCTTCAGATCCGGAGTCTGCTCTGTAGAAAATAATCTCCGTCTTCCTCCAGGCAATGAAATTAGACCAATAAAGGAAAGGTATGGGAAGAAAGATTTCCTTTCACCAGGAGTTTTCTAGTAAAAGATAATGGACACCAGAATTGCCATAATCAAAAAATCAAAAAAACAGTAGATGTTGGCATGGATGCGGTGAACACAGGACAGTTCTACACTGCTGGTGGTAGAGATTCCTTAAAGAATTAAAAGTAGAACAACATTTTGATCCAGCAGTGCCACTACTGGGTATCTACCCAGAGCAAAACAGTCATCATACGAAAAAGATTCTTGCACACGCATGTTTATAGCAGCACAGTTCACAATTGCAAAAATCATGGAATCAACCCAAATGCCCATTAATCAATGAGTGTATAAAGAAACTGTGATATATACATACATATGGAATGAATGAACTGCACTTGCAGTGACTTGGATGAGATTGGAGACAATTATTCTAAATGATGTAACTCAGGAATGGAAAAACAAACATTGTATGTTCTCACTGATATGTGAGAACTAAGCTATGAGGACGCTAAGGTATTAGAGTGATACAAGGGGCTTTGGGGACTTTGGGGGAAGAGTCGGAGGAGGGCGAGGGATAAAAGACTACAAATATGGTACAGTGTATACTGCTCGGGGAATTGGTGCACCAAAATCTCACAAAACACCACTAAAGAATTTAGTCATGTAACCAAATGCCACCTGTACCCCCAATAACTTATGGAAAAAAATAATCTTAATACCTTAAAAAAGATGTATATTCTCCCACAAAACAGGTACATGTCTATTAGACTTCACACTAAGAATCCTTATTTTCTCAGGTATGGAACAAAGACAGTCTGAGAGCAATCATTCTTCTGCCTACCCCCCAACTCTTCCTACACACCTTTTTCCCCCTAAGGAAATGTATAAAACTGAGCCTCCTGAAAACCTCTTCAGGGAGAACACAAGCCACAGAGAATTTTTGTGACTCATGTGTATCTTGGGCACACCCTCAAGCTCTAGCTCAATAAACCTCGATTGATTGAGGGGGAAAAAAAAAAATAATGCACACTTCATTCCTCAGATTATTCAAGGGAAGCCTGGAAGACCTCTCTCATGGAGTAATGGTTAAGCATACAGGATTTGGACCCAGGTTTAACCCTAACTCTATGGGCTTACTAACTGTATGACTGTAGCCAATTCTCATGTGCTTCCTCACCTGTAAAATAAGGTTAAGAATAGTACCTGTTTAATGAGTTGTTGTAAATATTAAAAGAAATATGTAGTGATGTAGAAAGTGCTTGAACAGTGTCTGGCAAAAGGTCAATGCTATGTAAACATTCACTCTTACGTTGTCAAGAGAATTACTATTTTGGCTTAAATTAGTAGCTTTATCAACTTTAATAGTTTGTTATTTTTTGCTTACTTAACTTCCCCTTGGAACACAGTGCCAAACTGTTAGTTGGCCTGCAACAAATACTGGTTGATGAATTAATTCCCAGAGTCTTTCAATCATCTTTATTAAGACTGTCATAAAAAATGATAGAATAAATTCTAGAGAAAGTGGAGGCAACATTCACTAAAAGGCCAAATCCTGCCAATCTCAGAGCTTTTAATTACCACTAGGTGTTTCTGAATATACTAAAATAAATAAAATATCATATCCTTAAGAAACAGCCCAACAGCGTGGCCCAAAAGGCCTTGAGTTTTAACAACATTTAAAAAATAATATTGCTAAGTTTATATCTTAGCACATACTTTTTCATCCTTGCTTTCATAAATTCATGCAAATATGAATTGAGTTGGTATGTGCCAGGCATTGGCAATAAGAGATAAATGCTACAGTTTCACCACTTTATCCATCAGTTTTCTTCTTTGGAAATATTTATTATTCACCTATTAGTTTTGATAAGTGCTCTCAGGATACAAATGATGCACATAGTTGTTTCCAAAAGGGTCATGATCATTCCATTCTTGAATTGTTTTCCTAAATAGGCAAACTTGGCATCAATACTGCTCACTGACTCAAAGCAGTGACTTCAATATGGAAACCATCATTCTTAGCAAACTATCACAAGAAGAGAAAACCAAACACCGCATGTTCTCACTCATAGGTGGGAACTGAACAATGAGATCACTTGGACTCGGGAAGGGGAACATCACGCACTGGGGCCTATCATGGGGAGGGGGGAGGGGGGAGGAGGGAGGGATTGGATTGGGGAGTTATACATGATATAAATGATGAATTGATGGGTGCTGACGAGTTGATGGGTGCAGCACACCAACATGGCATAAGTATACATATGTAACAAACCTGCACGTTATGCACATGTACCCTAGAACTTAAAGTATAATAAAATAAATAAATAAATAAATAAATAAATAAATAAATAAATAAAAAATAAAAAAATAAATAAATTTTAGCCAACTCCCAGGAGCTGAATTTGACTCAGTCTGCGTCATTGTCCTGGGAAGAAATGACCGTAAAGAAAGCCCAAACTTCTTAGTATTATTTAGCCTGAAGAATAAAAGGCTAGAGAGGAAAAATTTTGTATAATACGTATTTCCAAAATTGAAGGATTATTACTTGAGAGATAGTTGCCATATGTTCTTTCTGTCCCCTGAGGATACACAGAGGAAAGCCAAAACAAAACAAAACTAAACAAAACAAAAAAACAGCTCACAGGAGAGCAATGGGGATTTCAGATAATGATTTAAAAAGGAACTCCTGGGTAACAAGTGCCATTGAATATCAGAACAGGTTAGCAGGAGACAGTGTGAAATCTCTTTCTTCAAGAGTATTAGTTGTATGTACATTGTTTTCCAATTTGTTTCACCACCTGTTTTCCTATTTTTATTAATGAAGGAAGAATAAGAAAAATCTAACTCATTCCTTCCCAGCGATGTGTTTCTATGGACAAAATGATGACTCTAAGAGACTTTTAGTACTCCTTTTCTTCTTCATCCCCAGTGATCCCCATTTCCTTCCATCTTCATCTCCAGATGACCCAGCTGGCCTTCAAGGCCCAGGTCCTCTGTCTGTGCTGAGACCCTCGCTATTCCACATATTGCCCCACTTCTACAGTTCTTCTGACCACCCCTCCTCTCTTCAGTGTTTCCTTGCTTCCCTGTTATGCTCTCATTATGAATATGCCAAACCCTCTAAGCAAACTTCTTTTTTGTGGGGTATTGTCCATATTTATGAATTCAACCATCCTCTTCGGGAGACTAACTCGCAAATCCACAACTTTAGCTTAGCAGACTCTCTCAAACTCTAGTTCAGGATTTTCCCACTGATAAATGGGTATTCTCATGCAACTATTTCATAGTCATCCAAACCTCAAAACTCTCACCTTCAAAACTAAAGGTTTCCTCTCCTTCTCTTGGATTTTAAAATATGTCTCATTGATACCTTCATTCTCTTTATGTACCAGCCTTCAAAATGTCTCCCTTCTTACCCTTCTCTGGGTCTAGGAAACTCCCCCAGCCAATGACCTCTCAATTCTTGTTCTATTATATTGCACACATCTCCATAGTGACCGTCAGTGGTTCTCAAAATATGTACTGAATAGAACCCAAGGTTCTACCTCAGCATTCCGGGCCTTTTATAAATTTTCCCCAAATTATTTTTCCACAGTTATCTGCCATTTGACATCTTTCTACTTGAGCCAAATTTATATTCTCACATGTCTGGAATAGTGCTGCTTCTGATCTTTGCTCAAGCTGGGCCCCAGTCATGGTTTGCCTGTTTGAATCTTATTCAGTGTTGCCCAAAATCCAGTTCCAGGTCAACTTTCCTTTGACTACCCCAGTGAATAGTGGTTGTCTTCCTCATCCACATTTCTACCTCTATCAGTTGATTTTCTCTTAACACATCACCTTAAATGGTCACTTGCTTTTTTCTCACATGTTTTTCAACATATAACTTTTGTCGACTTTCAACTGATTGCAAACAATTTTAAAGTGTGAACTCTGGTAATCTTTATATCTTCTTCCTTAAAAATTACGTTAGTGAACATTGTAGTTTGTTTTTTCTCATCTTTGATCCTGAGTGTGACTTCTTTTGCTGTCATCAGGAAATCACAAACAAAAGCCAACACATTAAATTTTGTCCTTCTCATGGGACTAGTAGATTTTATTCATCATTTCACTCTAGAGGGTATTTAATTCCTGATATAAAAAATGGAAAGGCACGAGACAAAATGAATAGGGTAAAAATAGAGAGACAAGAAAGAAGAAACAGAAAGAGAAGGAAGACAAAGAAAGGTGAAAATAAGAAGGGAAAGAAAAAAGTCCCAAGTTTTTGCTTGGTTTTTTTTTTTGTTGTTTTTTTTTGTTTGTTTTTTTGTTTTTGTTTTTGTTTTTAGATGCAGTCTCACTGTCGCTCAGGTTGAAGTGCAGTGGTGCGATCTCGGCTCACTGCAACCTCTGCCTCCCGGGTTCAAGCGATTCTCCTGCCTCAGCCTCCAGAGTAGCTGGGACTACAGGTGCATGTCACCAAGCCCAGATAATTTTTTGTAATTTTAGTAGAGACAGGGTTTCACAGTGTTAGCCAGGATGGTCCCCATTTCCTGACCTCGTGATCCGCCTGCCTCGGCCTTACAAAGTGCTCGATTACAGGCGTGAGTCACCATGGTCGGTCAGTTTTGCTTTTTCTAAGTTTGATAACTCAGAAATTACTTGTACTCTTTCTCACAGTTCAATCCCCATTTTGGAATATCAGTCAAGAAACGTATAGCTCATATCAAGTGTTCTCTGGAGACTGATTGGTCAGATTCAAGGTTTCTAAGTAAAACAGCTAACAGCTTCACTTCTACAATGAAGCAAGTTCTTGCCCCCATTCCATTGACCTAGTTGAATGAAATTACTGACATTTAACTTCTGTGCATCATAGTTAAATTTTCATCTGCTTATTCTAGGAATATTGCCTCGTTGGTTCCCTCAACTTTTTCTATCATTACATTTATCTCCCTTTAGCATTAAGAGTAATGCACATCGTTCAGCTGTGGCATACCTGTCTAATGAAGCAAATTATATCACTCTCACTAAATCCATCAAATCCAAATACTAAAAAATGAAATCCTCCTAGTGGTATAAACAAACTGGTTTTAATACACGGAATATCATAACAGATTGTCCTTGGCTGTTCACTATACTGTATGCTCTGACACTTGTTGGTTTATTTACAATGTTTCTTCTAAAAAAAGAATTGATCAAGGGAAAACAGCCAACTTCAGAATGTTTTAAATCTACATTACATACTGTCAAAATAACTTTTAAATATATGCAAAACTGAATATTTGCAATTCAAAACAAGAGCACATAAGGGGGAAAGAGAACATGCTTCCATTTCATATAAATCACATTAGAAAGAAGTTATTTGGATTATCCATATTTTAACAGACTCACAGAGAAATGTGTGGCAGAGTGGAATCAGAAATGGAACCTGAAGATGGGACTGAATTACTGCAATCTCATGATAAAACTGAAACAGATGTGGAGCTGCTTCTTACAGATGAGGAAAGAGTAGTTTCTTGAGATGGAATCTACTCCTGGTGAAGATGTTGTGAACATTGCTGAAATCACAACAAATGATTTAGAATATTACATAAACTTAGTTGAAAAAGCAACGGCAGGGTTTGAAAGGATTGACTACAATTTTGAAAGCTGTCCTACAGTGGGTAAAATACTATCAAATAGCGTCGCATGCTATAAAGAAGTATTTCATGAAAGGAAGTCAAAATGCACGTGGCAAACTTCTTTGTTGTTTGCCACCCCAACCTTCAGCAACCACTGCCCTGATCAGTCAGCAGCCTTCAAACATGGTTAAGGACACCAAACCCAGCTGATGCCTGGCTTGGGTTTTTGACAGTAGAGTTAGTGACAACAAAGTGAATGGATAATCAGAGTTCATTCAAACATTCTTTGAGATTTCCAGTAAGTCATGGAATTTAAACAAGTAAAAAAATTACAGATACAGTAAGAAAAGAAAAACAGAAGAAAAACTATAGATAAGCCACCCAAAAGTCTTCCTACTAAGAATCTAGTTCAAATTTACTAAGAATCTTGTTCTGGGTAAGCAGCAACTGAGAACTACACTCTTATTACCTCTACTCCTAGCAAAATTAACTAATTCAAATAATCAGAATGTCATTAATGTGGTACAAGACTATTTTTGTCTGTTGTTCATTCTCTTATTTTCCAGCTGGTTACAGCAGGGCTATGAAGTCACGTTTGCCTAATTTGACCTCATCCCCTGACAAGCATGCACCTACCCAGGTTTTTAGACTGGGACTTGAGGATGTCAATATGGCATTTTTCTTAAGTGGATATAAGGCAAACCTGAGAAGAATTTCCATAGAGACATTTGGTCCAGTAAGCAGCCAAAATTAACCTGTAAAAACAGAAAATAATATGCCCAAGCTAGCAGGCTGGACCTAGAAATAGGATAAGGGATGTATAATACAGCTGACCTAACCCAGCTGAGCAAAGCCTATATAACCTGAACCTCAACTGACCCCCAGACCCTTGAGTGAGCCCAGCTGAGATTAGTGGAGCCATTTAGCCAATCTCAAGCTGCAATAGCTGACCCTCAAGCAACCCACAGCTCCATAAGAAATACGTGTTTATTGTCCTGTGTTGCTGGAGATATTGTGTTTTTTTGTTATGCAGCATACTGCACGGATAACTAATTAAATTAATAACATTCCTGATCTAATTTGAGCTTCACAATATACCTCTGTATCTTTGCAGCATATTTCTTTTTTTTTTTTTCATATAACAGTTTAAGTAAGCAAATGAGAGCCAACTAATATACTAAAATGCACTGAAAAGGAAAAATATATATACATACAGATACATCACAGCATATTAAGGGCAACATTCTATAGAGTGGATGTTTGGTATGGTTTAAATGTGTCCCCCTGAGTTCATGTGTTGGAAAGTTAATCCCCAATGCAACAGTGTTGAACAATGGGACCTTAAAGAGGTGATGAGGTCATGAGAGCTCTGTTCTCATGAATGGATCAGTGTCATTATCACAGGAGTGAGTTGGTTATAAAATTGAGTTTGGCTCTCTCCCATGCTCTCTTGCCATGTGATAATTTTCACCATTGGATCATGCAGCACAAAGGCCCATGCCAATGTCAGTGTCATGCGCTAAGACTTCCCAGCCTCCAGAACTGTAAGCCAAATAAATTCCTGTTCATTATGAATTGCCCAGTCTGGGGCATTATGTTATAGCAGCATAAAACAAACTAAGACATGATGGCTGTGAAAAACGCAGATAGATGTGATCCAGGCTATCAAGTCATTCACTTAACTCAGCCTGCATAAATCTGTCAATAGCCTCTATAGACAGTGAAGTGCGATGCAGTCACTTTTGCCTCATTTAATCTCACCCCTGACTAGTGTGCTCCCACCCTGGGATTTTAGATTGTAACTTGAGAATGTCAATCTGGCATTTTTCTTAAGTGGTTATGAAGCAAATCTGAGAATAAGAATTCCCATCTAGTCATTTGGTCCAGGAACCAGCAAAAACTAATCTGTAAAAATACATTAGTACTATTTTCAGTCAGTATTGTGTTCCTTTCTCAGGAATTATTTTCTCTTCCAACCTATCTCAAGTTAACTATTTTATTTCCCAATTCCTTAAGGCCATGCTGTCCACTAGGGATCTCCACAGTAAATAGATCTGCTAAAGGAATTTATAGGAGGGTGTCATTGATTAGCTTATATTGTATCTTCATTCTACCTAGAATCACTTCTGTTTTCATGGGTCTTCTTGGAGATGCAACATTTTCACCCAAATACATGAGTCTCTAACAGCAGAATTTCAGACTCTATGGTGGGTGAGGAAGTATTTCCCCTAATCTCCTCAGTTAAATAAGAGTAAAGACTGAGTCTTAAGTTGTTCAGAGGCATAAACCAATCATATAATGAAAGAAGAGATATGTCCAATTTTACAAAAGATGTTTGCTCTTATTTTTCTTCCAGACACTTGGAAAAGTTAAGCTGGAGAAAGTAGAGAGTAAAAGTATGCCTGCATGTATACTCATGGACTGGTGGGTATCAAAACCTTGGGAAAGACTCAAGACTCATCACTTTTTAGTGCTATTGCAAAGGTACCTCCAGGCTTCTCATGATGCTAAAATGCAGGGATGAGAACTTTTCCTTTCTCTTTTGTTTCTGCTTTTCCCAAAGTCCTCCTGACATGGAGAGACAGATGATGGCAAGTGGTAGAGATCAGGAAGTCCACCCCTTGATGCCCGGGTTCCCGGAGTCACATTTGTCATTCCCAGTGCTCTCCCCTCACTGGGAGCATCTTGTCATGGGGTCTGGCTTGAATGGTCCTAGGAGAAAAAGCCAGGGGTACAGGACAAGGACATCATTCTTCATCACTCAGGCAGGAAAAGGAAGGATAAGAAGGGGAGGGAAAAGGAACCATCCATGACCGACTCTTGATTAATTACCAGTTTTGACAGTGACAAGGAATGTGGAAAAAAGAGCAGAAATGTTGGAAAAGAAAAAAGAAAATAAGATAAAAATGTGATTTTATAGCCTCTTCCTTCACAGAAAAAAACTCCCTTAAATTAGAAAAATCAGTTAATCACATGAGATATCTTACAGGCAGAAGCTAAGAATTTGAAAACTATAAGCAAACAGAGCTCAAGACTTGTGTTTTCTGTAAGGCCCAGCTCATCTAGGAGATCTGAAGGTATAAGAAGACTGTCTCTGAAAAACCAAAGCCAGGTTTATACACAAACATTTCCTTTGTCTCTTGTGTGCCTTCTTTCAGTATTGACAATGAAAAGCAATTACATCCAACACAGAGAGAGACACTGAGATCTCTTGGGTCTCACTGCCTGTCCTACTTCAGGAATAAAACTTCATAGCTGCTGCTTTCTTTTGGGGGAGTCCTCTGAAGGATATCTTTGCCTTTTTCTTACTTTCCTTTATATCACCAGCCAGCCTCCAAACTACCCAGACAAACATACCCTCCAGCTATCTTCTCATGTGTTAGAAATTTCCAGAAGCAGAATTGTTCTTCCAGTCAGACAATTCTGTTCATGGGATGCATCAGTGCAACACCAAATATGTTCATATGGAAGTTCCCAAAACAAACAGTCAGCTGTACAATTTAGCTCAAGGCTAGGCCGTTCTTAGTTCTTTCTGGGAACAGAGGGAGGAAAAATAAGGTTCTGGCATTTTTGCATGCCAGAGAAGATATATGTATGCCATCATTCGAAATAACCTGAGCAATCACTGAAAATAGCATAAGTGAGAGGAATCCTGGGAAAATGTAATATCAGGGTCTGAGTCAAACGAAATTTTGGTTGTCTAAGAATCCTAGAAACCTCTCCTTAGAAGTTTCTATTTCTCCCACAGGAATATTCTTGATATAAGCATATCCTCTGAAATTTGCACTAATTACATTAGACTGAAAATTTTGTTATAGTCTAAGTGTTTGAAGAAAGTTAAAACACTTCTGATTTTCAAGTTTCAAATAGTTATTTCTATTATTACATGTATAGGATTGTCTCATCTGGATTGAATTGCTCATATCTGCATTCTGAACATTGCAGTCCTAGAATAAACTGACAATGTTTTGTAGGGCAAGTGCTAGTCAGAGGTAAACTATTCCATACTTGATAGGAATTCCAAGATGCCATCATTCAAGAAAAACGCATTAGAAAACACTGCTCATGTGAGGATCTCACTCCTCTAGTGTATCTTCTCCATCCACCTGATTTCTTTATCTTTCCTTTACTATTGTCTTCAAGATGTTTACATATAACTATGAACTGAGAGTTTAAGCAGATTTTTTTTTCCCTACCCATTGGTTACTTTGACCATTTGGAACCTAAATTTCACTTGAGAAGGTCCTTCTCAATGATTAAAAAAAGTTCACAGCTTATAATAATAAACATTAGTTAAGGTTTGCAAAGTGAAAAACTGACTGCAAGATAAGCTTAATGTGCTTAGAACTATAATTTATACAAAGATTAATGCAACAGCAATATAGTCTAAATTTAAATAAATCAGATTACAAGACACTATCTTGTTTGTTCATATTTCTCACCTTCTTTCTTTTAACCATATCCCTTGTTCTGTGACACTTCTAATACATTACTAAAGCTTGAAATAAATCTCTCTAACCAATCACTTGCCTATGCAATTTAAAACCAAAGTCAGATCCAGAGGGTAAAATCCATCTCTCTTTTCCCTTTAGTGTTCTCTTTAATTTATATTCCTTTAAATATCACTATTCTTATTTAGAGGCTACAGCATATTTATAATATTACCATTCTTCTCAGAAGTTCAATTTTTTTTATTGTCTTTAAAACTCTTCTATGACAAAGCCATAGGGTAAGTTTATCATTTTAGCTAATTTTAAGAATTGTATATAGCCAGGCGCGGTGGCTCACACCTGTAATCTAGCACTTTGGGAAGCCAAGGAGGGCAGATCACAAGGTCAGGAGATCGAGACCAGCCTGGTCAATATGGTGAAACCCCGTCTGTACCAAAAATACAAATATTAGCCAGGCATGGTGGAGGGCGCTTGTACTCCCAGCTGCTTGGGAGGCTGAGGCAGGAGAATCGCTTGAACCCAGGAGGTGGAGATTGCAGTGAGCCGAGATTGTGCCACCGCACTGCAGCCTGGGTGACAGAGTGAGACTCCATCTCAAAAAAAAAAAAAAAAAAAAAAAAAAAAAAAAAGAATTAGAAGAATTGTGCATGTCTTTTTACATATTGCTTCTCTGATTGCGTCAACCTTATTCGCCCCAGTGACAAACTTTGCACATAGTAGGGGTTTAACAAAATTAGCACAGACTTTCAGAGCTAGAAGAGACCTTTTGATATCTACATGGTAATTCTGAGAACTATGGAAGTGAAATGACTTCTTCTTTTACCTTTCAATGTTTTTTCATGGTGCTGAATTTGAGGTTAAATAGCATTGGTTTGGAAAATATTATCTAATATTGCATATGTATACTAGAAAATATGCCTAAAATATCCCCAAATACTTCCTGTGGGGTCCATTTTATCACATCTAATGTTTTATTTCAAGGTTGCATATGGCCAACACCTCCTGCTTGGTTCTTTGGTGAGACAAGAGTACCGAAGATGATTGACTATAGGTTGAATGTTTACCCTGTGTCAAGCACTGAGCCAAGCACTTTAATCTTGACAACTATTTCTAAAGTAAGCACTATTATTATCCCTATTATCCTATTTTACAGAACAAGAATCAAAGACTTAGAGATGATCACTAACCTAGAGAAGTCATACAGCAAGTAAGTGCTAAGATCCCAATCCAGTTCTGTTTGACTTTAGTACCCAAGTTTTACTCATTGAATCCACAGGGTAGAATGCAAGCAGCATCTAGTGAGTACTGTCTTTTCTGGGTTCTTGTTTTGGTCCTGTGGCTTCCCGACCACGTCTATTAGAGATTTTCTTAGAAGTCAGCTTTTCTATGTGTGAAGTGGTAAGGCATGCTTACTCATTTCCAGTAAAATATAAATATGTACTATTATAACAAAGTGGAAAGGTCAAGGATCTTAAATATGAACAAATTAGCAACTACCTGCTGTATACATTTAGGCAGACTTAACTTCAAGTCTCAGTAAGTCATTCTAACTGGGTTGTTGCAAGATTTCAGCATCATGTGTCACATGCCTGGCAAATAGAAAGCTATTAATAGTGTTTACTGTCATCAATGCTAAAAGGAAAGGTCTTTTATTTACCCATCTATGCTATAAGGCTGCAATATTTGGATATTTTCTATTTTCTCTTTGTCAGGAGACAAATTATGCCAAGACCCCAATGTAAGTGGGAACATAGTTATTCAAGAAGTCAGACACCAGACAGATACCCAATCCCACTGGTTTATGACACCTTTAAAACTGGGCAGGAACACGTAGGCCAACCTGAGCCATCACCTTCAAAAGGCTACCTCCCTGCAGAACTGTCCTTAGACCAACTGGTACGTAAACTGTCTTTACCTATCATCAATCTCTGAGGCACTCCTGCTCTGGCTACTGGCCATGCCTTTGTATTTCAGTTTGCTCTCCCTGCTTCCGTAGTTTGTTTGAGTTGGTGTCTGGCCTGTGTCCTTATATCAGTTTCACTTTCTGAAATACTGGTATGATGACTTGTCTATAGTTCATTAGTTCATGTGTCTCATGCAATGGGCATAGCAGTATCTTTAGAACTCCAGTCCTGCTGATACTCAGGCCTTCGTCCAAAGACCACAAAAGAGTATTTTCTCCTGGGGGGCTTTTTGTTGACCTCCATTGGCTTTTAGTTGCCATAACCCACAGTGACCATGACTTAGTGGAGATGGGAAACTCAATGGGACAATTATGTATGTGTAGGTCTGATTCATACTGAATTGTTTTGGCTATTATGCTTTAGATTATGTACAGTTTTTAAAAGGGCAAATCCTGAGACCTTGAAGAATTCTGCTACCAGCATAGTTTCTTTCATAATGCCTATATGTTCTCCTTCTCAACAGTTTTCAAGTGACTTAGTAGAAGGTTAAAATGAGAAGAAAGGGTTCAGAATAAACCAGATCAAGTTTCCCTTTTCCCTACCACACATCTCCACCAAGAGATTCAGAATTCCAGGGGATCTTAAGAATAATTTGCTTTTCTCAGGAATTCTCTGGATGGGTAACTGGAATGTGTATGGCTTCTTTCAATACATAACCTTGGAATATCGAGAGAAACCAAACATTATTGGAGTTTGGACACTCGCCTTCAGTAGCACACTGGGATGCCAGCAATGACCCTAATGAATCCTGCACTCCAGAAAATAGCAACCACTACGTGTCCATTAAAAATAACCAGTGGCTGATTCTGCATTTAGAAAAGCTTAAGGTCTTTGTCATAAGGAATGAGGTTTCACAAGTATGTATAAATTAGACTTAAATTCATTTTTTCAATACTTACTATATGCCATGAGCCCTGGAAAGAGAATAGATATAGATACAGAGAGGCAAGAAAGAAAGCAAAAAGAGGAAATCTGTCAGTTAAATGAGAACGAGCTGATATTTTACTGACTGTCAAAAATAGCCTGATGATGATAAAAAAAATTTCAGTAAGGATTATGGGCCTTTTCAACTTAATCTGAAAATGTCTCCATGGCAAGAACATTTTCCCCTTCTTTTTTGATGCAATATCTGATCCATGAAGGACTGCTGGCTAAAAATTGTAGGGAAATCTGAACAAATGACTAGATGAAATATTACTTCCCTTTAGAAGATTTTTTGAAGAATGTCCAGTATAGCCCAATTCCAAAATGCAATGTGCTTCTTTGTCAGAACATATATTCAAGTGTAATATACATTCCTGCCCTGCCATAAATATTGTCTTCAGGGAAATCTTTTTTAAGGAAGAGAAAAATCACAATGTAATACATTTGGATAGACACACAAATCTATCTTCTGATGAATCGATAAATATGTTTTTATTGTTACTGTGAAATAGATTATATAGGTATAGAGATGTATGACTTTCTAATGCATGAACTAATGTAGGATTGCACTCACCATAGATTGACTTATAGTTTTCACTGTTCTGTGTCACTGCAGAAAGTTATTCTCACAGGCCTATATTGCATGTACCCTGCTAGGAAGGGACTCAGGAAAAAGTCCCTACAAAAGCAAAAGCCATACTCGTCTCTAGATGACTTGAACTTTGTGTTGGGCAGAACAGTGAGAGGGACTGGAAGGAAGAGATAAAGAAGAAAGGAACTAAGTGGCAGTCCCAGCATTCTGAAAAATGGAGGATTTTCAAAGCAATCACATGATGCCCAGACACTTACAAAGCCATTTGGAAGATAATGACCAGTGATAGCTATTCAAAAGTATGGTGGATTTAAGAATGGCTGCTGTCCCTTCTGGGGAGCTTGAAGTTATTTGACTCAATTGCCTTGTTGGCTTTGTTTTAGGGAAGAAATGGCCTTTGTCTGGAGATCCATTAGCCACATGTGCATGGTTGCCCTGTGTAAAGAAAACCTTGCTATAAAGACTATTTTCCAGAAAGATACCTATTAGAGGTTTCATCTTTCCAGTATATTCTAAAAAAAAATAAATATGTATTGTACAAACCAAAGGGTTAACAGCAACACACATTTGCTTAAAAATGGCCTATTTTTTTCCACCTATCTCAAATTTAGAGATTTCAGGTTTCTCAAATAGGAGACTTGGAAATACTTCTTAATGCTAGGTCTTATATTTGGAAAGAGACTCTCCACTATCACCACCAAATTGCAATAAAGATTTCTTCTCAATCACCCAAAGTACTGAATTTAATAAATTCATGCTATTTTTTGATTGTATGAAATGTCTCTTAACAATGACTCAAAGCATGTTACAAATGTTTTCTTTGCAATGTCGAATGAAGGAATAAGGGATACCTGTGTAATGAACTTGCAACAAGATAGAAACTCGAGTTGACCTCTTTTATGGTAAAAATGTACAAAGGCAAACAAAACCTACCAATGTTACACCAAGGCACCACCTACTGGGTTACAGTGTTGGGTTGTCATCCGTGTTCTCAACGAACCCTTCCGAATCTCTGCTTTATGCAGGAACTAGTGATGAGGGATATAGTGAGTGGTACACACAGAGGGCATGACCCATGTCCTCAAGTCACAAACAGTTTAGTCACACCAGCTGAGAGCATCTTCCATCTCATCCAAGGAAAATCCATTGCTGAAAATCTCAAAAGGGTATTTTTGTAATCACCTGTAAAATCTAGTGTGATGCTAGAAAAGGACATTTGCTATTTTTTTCTTATGCTTACACATTTTTTTTAGAATGATTAATTTCTGAAATTGCATTATATTACCTTTTAGAAGGGTAAATCATTATGGTGAGCACTGAATTATTCTGGGGTGCAATATGACATTTACTCTGAACCTAAAGGAAAAGGTCATTTAATCTGTTTTAGCTCCAGATGCCTCTTCTATAAGTGCTGTCTCTAAAATGGAGATAACAATACTTTCTACCTCACAGGAATACTGTGAAGATTAAATGAGATAATGAATTTGAACCATTTAACCTAGTTCCTGGAAACAAATGTTAGCTCCAAACAATAATAAAAACAACAATACAATGCCTTGCCACCTATGAAAACTGCTAAGTGGTTCTGAAAATTTACCAACCTGCCTTCAAGAGGGGCTCTGACTCTGCTCATGGTACACTGGTTTGAAATTTTTCAAAAATAATTTATCTGTATGCTTAAATGCTACAAGCACCACACTTTGGTACTCTGGCCAGCATCCTTAATTTTAGGCTGGTTCTAGGTGAACGAAGCCCATGGCCTTGGTTAACTACCAAAGCAGAAAAATGGTGAGAAGGAAACTCGATCAGAGGGAATCTGTCCGGATGTTTATTTCCCTTCATTTAGGTCCGTATAACATATAGATCAAATGCTCAGATCTATTAGGAAGCAGAGAAAAATGCCAGAATCGATGCTGCAACACATTTTGCATTTACCCTGAATTAATGCCTCTATATAAGTGTTGTTGCTGATTTAACTTCTTGTTAACGGCCTTAAATGTTTGACCGGTATCATTTGCCTGCTGGAATCCAGGAACATCTACATCATGGATTCTCTGTAGAGTCATAAGACAGGAATCTGCAAAGCCAACAGAGACAGCTGGGAAGTGTAGTAGAAGTGAGTGACCCTGCCCTTCTTGAGAGGTCATCCTTGGAGAAAAAGCTGACACCCTCACATCACAAAATGTAACTACCATTCAAGTGAGATCTTTTACCCCTCACCAAAAATTAAGGTGGAGTTTCTTTTTAAAGGATAGAGAAATTTTGGAGACTTGATTTCTTTTTCTTTTCTCTGCCTTTGGGACAATTTCAGTGTAATTACTGAAAGCATGAAAAAAATCAACTTTGGGGTTTTCAGACATGTGTCTTATTGTGACTGCCCATGGTTTTCAAAATTTGATTCACTGGAGATGTTAGTGGGTGATTCTTAAAAAAGAGAGAGACATGGCATGTTAGCCATGTTGGATATACACAATACATATTTATATACAAAAAGGTCTAAAAGTCCCACAGTAAGACAAAATTTTAAAATTTGTACACAGCCCTATATTTACTTAATATATTTAAGTAAGAAACACCGTTTTTTTCAGGTAACACCCTTGATGTCATGATTTGTTTGCAGGCAATTCTATTTCAGGTTGAACCATTAATATGGAATGGAATAAAATAGAATGGCTATAAGTTACTGAGTGCTTAATATATGCCAGGCAAATACTATCCTAACTATTTTGCATGTATCAGAACATTTTATCCACCCAGAAACCCTATGAGATATGTACCATGAACATCCCCACATTGAGAGGTTAAATAACTTAAGGTCAGAGACACAGTAAGTGGTGCGGACAGCGTTGATTCAACCTAGAGAGTTTGACTCCAAGTCATCTCAAAACAACATACAGCTAGGAAACCTAGAGAAGTGCCAGAAATTATTTTATAAAATCTTGGGGGGAAATGAGTATTTTTTCATCTAGAAAATTTAATGTTGAAAAGAAGAAATAGTATCCTCACATATAAAATAGGATTCAAATAAAAAATTTAAATTAGCTATAGTAAAAATTCCCAAGTATGGGCCGGGTGCGGTGGTGGCTCACGCCTATAATCCTAGCATTTTGGGAGACCAAGGCGGGCAGATCACGAGGTCAGGAGATCGAGACCATCCTGGCTAACATGGTGAAACCCCGTCTCTACTAAAAACACAAAAAAGTAGCTGGGTGTGATGGCGGGCACCTGTAGTCCCAGCTACTCGGGAGACTGAGGCAGGAGAATGGTGTGAACCTGGGAGGTGGAGCTTGCAGTGAGTCGAGATTGTGCCACTGCACTCCAGCCTCCAGCCTGGGCAACAGTGCAAGACTCTGTCTAAAAAAAAAAAAAAAAAAAAAAAAAAAAAAAAAAAAAAAAAAAAAATTCCAAGTGTGAAATTGTTAAAATCATATGGAAATAGATATTTCAGAATTGTTTGCTCTATGAACCTTTTACAATTAGAATGTTTCACGATGTGTATCTTTCAGGACAGTCTTTATTAAAAGCAATTGGATTAATAATCTCTGAATTGTCACGAATCTGCAAGTCTCCAGGATTTCACATGAAGAAGATGAGAGAAGACACCTTAGAGTGTGGAGCGACTTCCCTTCATTATAAGCGAGCCAGTCCTCAGAAAATTTCCTGGGTATTAGTATTTCTGCTTAAGACATGAACTTATTAGAAATAAGAAATAACTTATTAGAATCATAATGATGTTTAAAAGGAATAATAATAATAACTTGTTAAGATGATGTAACTCTTAATAAACAACATGTCAACTGTGTTAGATGCATGTCTAAAATATTCTGAGATGTGAAGCTTGTTAATAAAATTACAGCACAACTCAATTTGACACAAATGCCACATGATATCAAAAAACCCTGAGAGCCTATAGGACCAAGCCAAAGGATTTGTGCAGCATCCTTAACTATTCATCTCATCTTTTCATATACAAACAACACAAATAAGAAGACTAGAGGAAAATTAGAGAGCAGTTTCCACTGGGGATTGCCAATAAAGACACCTCTCTGATAGGAAAACAAAACAAAACAAAACAAAACATATGCTGGTATTTACAGAGAAGTCCCAAGGATGACATTTTCCTTTGATATGTATCCTCAGTCACTCAGTGCTAAACTCTTTACCCCTGGCTCTCCTCATTAGTGAGACTTAGGTACTGCATTATTCAGGTCGCTTTTATCATCCTCCAGAAAGCTCAGGTTAGCATGGGGGTGGGGGAGGGAGATGTTCCTTAAATGAATGTCTGTGATGAGACCAGAATTTATGATTCTACTTTAGTTCGAGGACTATCCGTGCATCCTATAAAGACACTATTGACATAGCATCTACTTTGTAAGGGTAGAGATGATACAGTTTTTGTAAATGCTACTGTCTTGAAAAGGATAATGGAAATCTGAAGGTACTATCCACATCTGGCAAATGTTATCTTGGAATCTTTTTCTTTATATCTTGTTCTTTTTCACCGATAAGCATGAATCATCTTCTCTTGCTGTTTCCTTTCCTTCTTTGTCTCTTTTATTACAAAATTAAAAATTAATGAACAGGTGCCTAAAACACTGTAAATTTCATATCTTGTTTGGGCTAATTATATCATCTGGCCTGCCAAAATGGTGTCATTAATGAGCTGCTTACATTGCAGGAGCTTTCTAACCAATTCTTTGACACTAAATGAAGGACCCTACCCATATTTAAGGATCTGAAGCCTGAAGTTGAGAGCAGCTTCTATGTGAAAGATAGGTTGTTAGAGCTCTAGGCAATCTGATGCCCACATCTCTCCCCACCTCTGCTGTTGTGGCTGCTTTGGTATTACTTTGAATTGTGGAAAGACTCTCTGTGGTTCCCTAGGCTCAATTTTCTTCTTGGGTACTATGATCTCAGACCTGTTGCTGGTAGTGACTTCAAATCCATTTGAGGATTCCAGATCTATTCACAGACAGGTGTTCCAGGCTGCGCCATGGAAGTCGACCTTGTGGGACTGAAATGTTAAGCTGGAATCCTTTCGACTTTTATGAATGCAAGAGCTTGTCAGATAAGCAAAAGAAAAACAAGTGAAGAAACAGGATGCCATTGTAGGCCGTGAGCCGGGCTTTGGCGGTAATAGACGTAGCCATTATGTGAGCATAGTGCAGACAAGAAAACAGCAGAGTTGTGATTATAGACTAGAGTTAGTCCAAACAAGAACTGTGTTAGAATTTTGAAAGTTTTACCTTTTGAATGCCAGACTTACTACTTTAAATACTTAGATATATTTTTTAATGAGCATATAATCAAGATTTCCCACTACACATTTTACTGAGCATTCGTCAGATGTGAGGCATTTTACTTCTTGCTCTGGGGTTCTCAGAGGACTTGGTCCTTCTTTTCAACCATCTTACATTAAAATGAAGACGTATTAGAAAACAAATGCATTCATGACATAAAGATCCACTGAGTTAATTAACAGTCAAGGCAAGGATGAAACAGAAAGATGTGGTTGGGCTGAACTGGATAATTCTAGTACAAATCTTGCTATAACACATGAAAAACTGAAGTATGGGGAAGTAGAGTTACTGCTTCAAGCAGAACAATGAGGTTTTGATAATAATTTCAATCATTTAAACTTAAATGAATCAAATATATGTATTTTAAAGTTCAATACAATCCAAAGGTTTAGAATTAAGTGTATAAAAAATAAAAGTAGGTCAAGAGCTAAATAATAGTTACATCTTATCTAATCTATATGCTTAACAAACTTGACACATGGCGTAATTCAAATGTAGACTTAATCTGTTCTGATTTTATAGCAATACTTCTCTTTAATGTGTACCAGATTTTTCTTTATGTGTCTGTTTTTAGTAAGTCTGTTTTTCAAAGTCACTTCCCATTTCAAAATTGATTTAATCAATGATGCAATCTTTAAATGGTGAGTAAATTATCTGCTAACACTAAAGAATTTTATAGTAGATTTTATAATCTCTTGTAAAATCTAATATTTTTCTTCATTATAATTGAACTTAAGTAATTTATTGTGTAATTACTTGTTTAATGTCTGTCTTAATCCTACTAGAATATAGGTTCCATGAAGGCCCAAGTCTTGTCATAACACATAGAACAGGGGTCTCCAACCCGTGGCCAAAGGCCAGTACTGGTCTGTGGCCTGTTGGAAACCGGGGTCACACAGCAGAAGGTGAGCAGCAGGTGAGCAAGCAAAACTTCATCTGTATTTACAGCCGCTCCCCACTCCTTGCATTACTGCCTGAGCTCTGCCTCCTGTCAGATCAGTGGCAGCATTAGATTCTCATAGGAGTGTGAACCCTACTGTGAACCGTGCATGCTGGGGATCTAGGCTGCATGCTCCTCATGAGAACCTAATACCTGATGATCTGTCACTGTCTGTCATCACCACCATATGGGAGCGTCCAGTCGCAAGAAAACAAGCTCAGGGCTCTCACTCATTCTACATTATGATGAGTTGCATAATTATTTCATTATATGTTACAATATAGTAATAATAGAAATAAAGTACACAATAAATGTAATGTACCTGAATCATCCCAAAACCATCCCCCAACCCCAGTCCATGGAAAAATTATCTTTGGTGAAACTGGTCCCTGGTGCCAAAAAGGTTGGTGGCTGCTGACTTAGAATATTGTCTTCACACATGCTAGGTACTTGGTAGGTATTAATAAGGACATACAAATAAATTAAACTGATATTGATCATTTTATTATCATCATAATTATTTGGAGGACCATGATTATAACTAGGAGTAACAGTAAAGACTAAAATATAAGGGAAATCATACTTTCCTTTTTATTATAACCCATCCACCCAAAAAATACCACTGATAAGAATTTGTTTTCACAGATGGGAGCCATCTAATTCCCAAGCCATGTTTACTCCTTCTAAAAGCAGAGCTTAGGAATCAATGATTGAGATGCTTTTCATGTGAGATGTCCCACCCTGTGCACAGTTGCTGAGGTCACTTTATAAAAAAATAAGTTTTCATGTCATCATAACCTCTTTTTTTTAAAAAAAAAATTTTTTGAGACAGGGTCACACTCTGTTGCCCAGGACTGGAATGCAGTGACGCGATCTTGGCTCATTGCACCCTCCACCTCCCGGGTTCAAGAGATTCTCGTGTTTCAGCCTCCCCAGTAGCTGGGATTATGGGCACCCACATCCGCCTGGCTAATTTTTGTATTTTTAGTAGAGACGGGTTTTCACTATGTTGGCCAGGCTTATCATGAACTCCTGTCTTCAAGCGATCCACCTGCCTTGGCCTCCCAAAGTGCTGGGATTACAGGCGTGAGCCACCGTGCCCAGCCACATGTCATCATAAGTTCTTTAAGGGGCGATCCTTTATTTCATATTACCCTAGTTAAATCTTACTCCCCATCATAGGTTTCCCTCTGTCCTAAATATCTACTATACACTCCATATAGTCCAGGGAAACAAAATATTGTGCTAACTTACAGGCTTGTACCAGAAAAGGGAAATCATCTGATTTCTTTCAGATAAAGATCAAAAGGTCAAAGTGGAATCTCAGATTTGACCCAGTCTTCCACTGACCTATTTAGAATCTTTATAGACCAAGTTCATACTTTTAAAAATAGTTTGGCACTTCATGCCTACATGTATGTGTGTGTGTATATATATATATATATATATATACACACATATATATGCACACACACATACGTACACACACTTGTCTATATATATTTAGTTATTTTCTTATTCTTCATTTCCATAGTTGGTTGGTTTTCTGTACTAAATTCCTTTTTTGAACTGATGGACAAAGAATCTCTTCATTCCTGACTATATTTCACAGTGTCTCTCTCTCTCTTTGCTACATATAGCACTACAGATTGTATATGACTGTAGTATGTAGTCATGACATCACATAAAGGTTATTAGGTCTAAGGCATAGATGAGGCACTGGCATAGAAGTGAAACCATACATGGATAAATATTTATTATCAAGTTTTTCAATTATGTAAAAGCTTCCACAAGACCCTGTGATTCTAATTTTCAAGTACCTTATGATATCTGCTGTGAGTTTTTAGATATGAACTAAACTCAGCAAGTAAATCCATTAAAGTCTCTATTATATAAAGTACACCATGCAGGGTAAGCTGTTAAGATGAGGGACTTAGGGAAATAAAAAATAGCAGTTAATTAAGAATGCAAAAACATGAGAGCTAATTCAATTTTTATTCAGCAAAGAATCACTCTTCATCTGTTTCTAGTACCCATGAAACTACTGGAAAACATACTCTCAAAAACTTGATATTTACTTTCTAAAAATGCTCAAATATTTCCTATTACTACTTGTTTTTGTGTGGCCAAGGGGGAAAAATTGGGAGTGAGTCCGTTTATTCCTTGCTAGAGACTATGATTTCAAATTTCAATTAAAATGAAATGAGCAGCACATTTATCACTATAAAGCAGGTTGTAGGTAGCAGCAATAGGCCTTCTTTCATTGCTATGGCAACTGGACTACATTGTCACGGCTACCTTGGCGCTACATGTAATTGTCAGTGTGTGAGCTAAACTGATAATGTACAATCAATACCCTGTAAGCCACAAACCACATGTTGAGCCTGAAAGAAAACCCAGAGAAAGCGAGGTAATTTATTATTATTTTTATAATTGTGGTCTGGGGCAGACACAGGCTATTATAGCAACCTATAAATTTTACTAGAAGAGAAGGAAAGCAAAAGTGGATTGTACTATTTGGACTAAATACCTCACAACATTAGGGTGGAATGATCATCAAATGGCCAGGGGCACTGATTGAGCATTAAAGAGAATAGAACGCAGTGGCAGTTGTGGCTGGGTGTTTGGAAAAACCAACAGCCCTCCACCTGAGGGGAATTACCCATGCAGGATCTTGAAATAAAGGCTCTTGGTCTGTCCAGGTTGGAGAAACCAAGTATATATTCACAATGTTCTCTGGGTATCTTCTTCACCACTGGCAAGCTCCCAGTTATTTGTTACAAACAAATAAAAGTGTCTCCTGCAGACACCAATTTGTGTGATTACATGAGTAGCAAGCATAAAGACAATCAGACCTCCTCATTTTCTCCACCCAGTCCTGCCCTTATTTCTAAGACTTTCCAAATTCTTAAGCAACTGGTTATCAGACTTCAGCGTAAATCAGAATCATCTGGGAGGGCTTGTTGAAACGCAAATTGCCGGATTCCTCCCCTAGAGCTTCACACTCAGCAGGTTTGAGGTGGGAACTGGTAATTTGCTAATGCTGCTGGTCCTGGGACTACACTTTGAGAGCCATTGCCTGATACTCATCTCAGCAGATATTTATTTTTTAAAAATAATAATATCTCTCCAAGTAGATTAACAATACAGTGCAAACTGTGTGTTTTAAAAGAAAACTTCAAGCAGTGAAATGGTTCCACTAACACTGAGATAGTCTGTAATCTTGGTTCTTGGTCAAGTATTCTATTGTTAGTTCCAGGAAAGACCAGGGAGAATTTTTTTGTTGTTTTCTTACTCTTTGTATATGTCTAGTTAAGGAGCTTGAAATCTCATAAACATCTCTGAAAATAAGTAAAGAATGAGCAGCATCAGAATTATTGAAATAATAGAGAAGTATATCTTTTAGGTATAAAGAGGAGTTGAGAAGTGAGTGCTATCAGCAGGTGCAAGAAGAAGACAAACCTCAGAGATAAGTTTCTTCATCTATCAGTCTCATCATCAGCCTCATTTTAGAAATAGCTGCTAAGAGAAAGCCTTCCCTGTAGTAGAAAGAAAAGCCAGAAGACTTGTATTGGAAGGGTCCTTCACCAAGGAAAATGCTGAGTGGTAGGAAATCACTGAAGCAATTTGGACCTGGGCAGAGATTAATGATTTGGTAGAAAGCTGCTGACTCAATGACATTCACATCCCAGAGTAAAGTCATTTTATCACTTGGTTTCCAGTATCTGGTATGGTACTGAAGTCAAAATATGTATGTTTTGGAGATTATCAACAAAAGATGTGCAGTTGAACATATGCATACATGTGAGAGATCATGTTGTCTTGTGCTTTCTCTTGTATTTTTAATCTATCCCCCAAAAAACAGAACCTAACAGCATGTACCTAAATTAGGTTTCATCTATTCAGATTTACTTTCAGTCTGAAGCAGAAAAAAATCATGGGCATGTTGCAAAAAATAGCAATAAATTAGTAACAATAGCTATAACTCAATCAAAAGGCTAGACAACAATTTGATGAAAGTAAACGTTGTTTTTTCATTCCTTTAAAACAATTTCTGTTCCACAGTACCACAGAAAATGTGAGGCGGTTAACAATAACAAAGTGAATATAATAGAGTTTCAACTTCCACAATAGTAGGCTAATAAAATGGTATTTTAAATTATCAGACAATTAAAAAAGACAGAGACACTTGCCAAGATGCTTAAGGTTTATAAAATGAGCTCAGCATTTAACCACAGATGGTCATTACATAATTTTAAAAAAAATTGCATGTAAGTATTGGAACAGAGCAGTGTTTCTCAAAGTGCGCATCATCATCACCTGGGAGGGTATGAGAAATGCAACTCGGGCTGCCCAACCCCAGACATACTGCATCAGGAAACCTGGGTGGAGCTCAGCAAGCTGGGCTGTCTCCGGCCCACCCGCTGATGCCGATGTACTACATACAGGTTGAGGATATCAATGGAGCACCTTTCTCTTCGTCCCTGTTCTCTATTACTGGCCTTGATGAGAACAACTACATAGTCATTTTTTTGGTCACAAAGTTACTGGAAATGATGGACTATTCTTCAAACAAACTAGTAATAAAAAATAAAGATCTCAGATCACCATTCTTTATTTTACCTTTTTTCATGATCTTTTATATTCACACTCATTTTAATCTTGTTATGCTTAAGAAATCAAGAGTAACATTGATTAAAAAATCATTTTCCACAAAATTGAAAGCAGCTAACTATAGTATTTTCTCTCATTTTTGTTAACATTTAGCAATTTAAGATCCAAGTGTCCCCTTCCAGAAATTCACCCACTCCTCAAATGCTACAAGATCACCCTTCAAACGCAAAGGTATCAGAGAGAAAGACACCTGTAAAAGTTTCTTTTCCCCATTGAGACTATTTCTCCATAGATTAGGTTTAAATAATCCTCAGAAACCCTAGATTGCAGACTTGGGTACTCAGGCTGTTTTAGAAGTTTTATTGTTTCCACATTCATTAACATTAATTTGTACATTTTATGACACAAAAACTTATCAAAGCATCTTAGCTGTGAAACTAACTAAATAAATATCCCCAGCATTCCCCAAATTTAGAGATTATTTATTTTCTCCGAGGGCTCATAAAAGTTCTGATGGCACATTTTCTAATTTTAAAGCATTTTCATTTCACACTTCTGAAAAACTTGAAGTCAGGAGTGAGCGGGTGGGTCTGTTTGAAGTGTGATTCACACTTTATGCTCTCTTCCCCCAACAGCTCATGCATATTTATAATGCCAACCAGACTTTAGGTTTTAAACATGCCAAAGAAAGGGACAATTTTAGAGGATAATAAATAATTGTGCTGTAGTTATGTAGCACCTTCTCTCCAAAATATCCACCCCGTTTACAAATGTTAACTCAACAATTTCCGAAGATAAAATTATAGATAAGTCATCCTCACCCTCATCTTAGCCTATACAACTCTTAAAAAATATTTTTCTCTAGAGCTATTTCAACAGTAACTTTTCTTTTCCAAGTCTATACCACTCCTTATTTCACTTAATGGTTCATGATTCATTTATTACCTAGTCCATGCATCCATCTCTCCATCCAACAATGCTTCATCAAAAAGACCATGATAGGGATCCTGTGATGAAGCCAGTGATAGGTGCAAGGTGTACAAAGAGAGAACTCCATCTTTCTGATGGGTGAAGACTCAGATAAGTAAGTATCAATATAAAAAGTGCAACAATTGATAAATAGATGGAATATTGAAGATGTGAATATCTAACTTGTTTTTCTAGGTCAGTTAAAAATGATATTATGAGGGTAGTAATATTTTAATTGAACATGAATGGATAGGAGGGAGTACACTAGGTTAATGAGACAGAATAAGCAATTCAGGAGAAAGAAGTAGCATAAGTATATTTGCAGAAGACTGAATGAGCACAGCATACTCAGGAAACAGCAAACAATCCAGCATGGCTAGAGTGCTGGTTGCATATAGCAAAATGGTGGGACTCAAGACTGAAATAATAAGCAAGGGATAAAGTGGGAAGAATCTGTACATCACAGAGGCGTTGGAATTTTAGCCTGTAGCTGGGTGATCACCTATTCAACACTATAGGCTAGAGGTTTTCTGTGCAAAAACTAGAGAGCGTGCAGCTCATTAAAAGGCATTCTAATTCAATTATTTAAAATATCATGCGGCTCCACAAAGCACACTTTAAGGTTTAGAATCAGTGCCTTTTTCTGATTCCTAAAGCTGTCTGGAAACCATAGGGAAAAAATAAGAGGGTCATATTATCAGATTTGCATTCAACTGGATGGAGATAGATTCTAGCGGAGTGATGCAGAAGGCAAAACTACCGGTTAAGAATTGCTATAACAATACAGTTCCTGTTAATGTGGTTGGTTTGTTCACATATTCAATGGACATTACTGAGTATTAAAAGGCACAAAGCCCTGAGCTAAGCTCAGAATCAGACATTGTAATTGCTGTGATGAAAGTCCAATGCATTGCTTTGTGTTGGTTTGGTTTTGTTTTCATCTTCCTTTAGTTCATAAACTTCCTAAAGGAAGCAACAACACCTCTTTTAAATGCAATCATAAGCTTGCCTAAAGCGCTACTACAGAGTTGTGCATGCTTTGTGCATGCCACAAATGTGTGCTGATGATATTCAGTTTCACGACTACAACACTGTTTTGTAACTTAGCCAGGAAACAGAGAAGTGCTGTGATTTAAACAATGTGCTATCCCACTTCCTCACTGCCAGCAACAGAACCCTGAAGCTGAAGCTCTGGGCTTGGGTATCAGATGGCTGGGAAAATTCTGGAACTCAGTTATAAGCAGTGAAGACAGTTTCCCACTCTGAAGCAGCCCACGGTTTTCAAGGACGAAAACAGTGAACATGTAATTCAGCAGTGTGATACACTATGATGTACCCTTCTCATTATTCAGCTTGTGGATATAATTTGTTTAATGAAGTGAGAAAATGCACATTTACCTGCTTAAAAAATAAGATTTTCTATTCATTTATTAAAAATATCTCTACAAAGTTTACTAGTCATATGGATATAAATCAAATATAAAGCACATGCAATGGATCCTTGTAAGTTTATAAATTTTTCTCTGAAAAGGATCGGTGATAACCAAAATCTTCTAACATCTAATCAGGAACAACTCCAAAAACATTCTCGATCTCCTGACCTCGTGATCCGCCCGCCTCGGCCTCCCAAAGTGCTGGGATTACAGGCGTGAGCCCCAAAAACATTCTCAATCTTCTGTTCTTTATCCCACACTGATCTTGTTAAACTTAGTTTATGCTATGATTTATCTTCCTTATTTCAGGTCTTTTAAAAAAGAAATCTGAATTCTAAGTTATTTTACTTATGTATGTATCTAAAATTTGATTTCTTTTGCTTTCTCCGTTCCATATTTCCCTATTTCTTCCCTTCCTCTTCCCAATCCTTGGCAATCCAGATTAATAACCTGCATCATTCTTATCTTTCTCCATTACTATCTCATTTCCTCATTTAACAATACATTGTGGAAATATTTCTAAGTCATCTGCTTTAGATGAAGACAGATCAAGTCCATTCTGCAAAGTGACTGCATAATAGTCCCTGATAGAGATTTACTATAATTTACTTAACAATTCCATTTTTCTATTCATGAACATTTACTTAATCTTTCCACATTTTTTTAAACCACTGCAAAATACGATGCAATATTGGGTATGTATAGCTAGATACTGGTATTTTAATTTCTATGAGAGTCTCATAATTAGGATTGCTGATCAAAGCATATATATATATATATATATATATATATATATATATATATATATTACTTTCAATAGAAACTGCCATTCAAAAGTTAATCTTTTTTAAAAAAAAAAAAAAAGCTGTAACAATTTAACAATTTTCTACATCTCAAACAGCAATAGGAGTCACCACACTTTTAAATTTATGTCAATCGTATGAATACAAAACATCTCATTGTTACTTAAATTTGAAATTGCCTGACCATGAAGGAGATTGGGCATTTTTTCATTGGTTTAAGGATAATCTGAATTTTTTCTTCTGTGAATTGTTTATTCATATTTATCACCAATTTTTCTATTGGATTGTTCTCCTCAATTATCAATTTGCAAAAATTCTAGGTAGAGTCTAGACATTAATGCTACTTTCATTTGTGTGGCAGGCACTGCTAGCCACTCTTCTGGAATTAATATTGCCCTTCTCCCCATAGTAAAAGAACTCTAATGCTAAAGTTGCATATATGCCCAGATTAAAGAAACAAAAATAATCACTAACAAATCATATTAACCACCTGTCCTTGCAACTGGGATAGACACATTTATGGATAAGGATATATACCATAATTTACTAGAAGAAACTTCTAGTAAATTATACAATACATACTTAGCCCACATAGACATTTTTTGCTTTCACCTACCTGTTTTCTTTCCTTTTTTTTTTTTTTTTTTTTTCCCTGCCTGAAGGTGGAGAAGCCATTCAGTGAACATGAAGTGACAAATATGAGGATGAAAGCCTATATAGTCAGAACAGCTAAGTAGACAGGTAGAATGAGCTCAGTTTGTGATTACCACATGGAGTCACTGTACGAGATCTGGATTGCCTACCTTCCAACTTTTTATTACATGTCAAAAATTAAGACACCTGATTTGTCCAAGCCATAGTTACTTGGGTTTTTGGTTATAACTGCTTATAATTCTCATGGACACATTTTATTACAACATTTTCCAAATATATAATTTACATATTGAATTTGGCAATGATATCTTTTACAGTAAATTTTTCTTTTTTTCTTTCTTTTTTTGAGACAGGGTCTTGCTCTGTCACCTAGGCTAGAGTGCAGGGGCATGAACACAGCCCACTGCAGCCTTTACCTCCTGGCTCAAGCAGCCCTCTCACCTCAGCCTCCTGAGTAGCTGAGACTACAGGCACACACTACCATGCCCAGCTAATTTGTGTGTGTGCAGGCATGTAAAGATAGGGTCTCACCATGTTGCCCAGGCTGGTCTCCAACTCCTGGGCTCAAGTGATCCTCCCACATTGGCCTCCCAAAGTGCTGGGATTACAGGATTGAGCCACCGTGCCTGGCCTAAATTTCTCTTAAAATTTTTATATGTTGACCTTTCTTCTCTTAATATGATAGCATATAGGAGTCTTGTTTTGGTTAGCAATGTTTCGACCAATCAATAGATTTTACCTCTAGTCCAAATTTTCTTCCAATATGTTTCATAATTTTTTAACCTTTAAGTCTCCAATTCACTTGGAATTTATTTCTGTTTATGATGTGAGATAGTCACCAACATTATTTTCTTCTCTATGGATGGTTGGCTATCTTTCTACCATTTGCCAAAAAAACACTTTCCATCTCTCCACTAAATTGTGATAACAGCTTTGGAAGTGATTAAATTCCTATGTATGCTGGGGAAATTTTCTGAGCTACAATTCTTATCATTTAATCTATTTGCCCACTTTTCATGCCAGGTTCATACATTATTTTTTATTACAATGGTTTTATACTAGAATTATAAAGCATAGTTCTTCCTCAAAATCTTCTTTCTTGTATTTTCCTTGGCTATGCTCAGATATTTATTTTTCCATAGAAATTTTGAGTACACTCTGGAAATTAAGAAAAAGCCACCAGAGGGAGATTTTACTTAGAAATGTACAGGGGAATTATTTTGATATTAAATTGTTACCACCCAAAACCATAGTATTTGATTTAGATAGTATTTATTCATTTTTACAGTTTAAAAAATATAAATTCCTGTTAAATGTACTCTTAGGTTTTTAGATTTTTGTTGTCTATTGTGATTTACCAATATTTAGCTGTGCCAGGTAAGGAAAACAAAGACCTTTCCTTCCTTTCCACCTTCCTTCATACCTTCCATCCTTTCTTCCTTTCTTTCAGAGATATTCAAAATTGTTAAAGGTAAATGCCATAAGGCAAAATATAAAAAATAAACTGATCAGAATAAACATGAGGGATACATTCATCTTCTTTCACTGACACCTCAAGAGCAATTTTTTTTTTTTTTTTGCCTCCATTCTAGAAGTAAGGCAACGGAAGCACAAATTTGGGGGTCTAGTAAGTAGCATAACCATGATTAAAATTCAGGGATACATGTTTCACAGTTAATTGTTTTTTTCCTAGCAAGTTATTGTTTCTTTATAGCAATTTCCCTCGAATATTTCTTCATTTATTGTTTGCTCCCTATGCAGAGGGATTGAGACTAATCCAAAGACTAAAGGTGAGAAGATATTTTAAAATATGCTCCCATCAATAAAAGAGGTTTTTTCTTGTGCTCACTGTATTATATCTAAAATGTGTTTTGTTTTGCTTTTTAGTACTGTTGCAAGATAAAGCAAAACATTAATCCTGGTTTTAGGTGTACTGGCATATTACATTTACCTTCCTTTCACTGTTGAAAGTCAGAGTTGCACACAGTAGAGGCCACTAAACTTTACTAAACTTTACCTTAGTTGGAATTATTTTACTAATGGGAAAGAAAAAAAAAACTAAATAAAATAAACAAAAAAAATGTCTTTCTCTCAAAAAACAGGAACTTAAAATTCAGATGCAGGGCCTATTTCTTTTGCCATTTTTTTCCCCATATATTTTCAACAATAACCCAAAAGGAGGAAGGTAGAAGAGCAAGAAAGTTTTGACACACTTAAATAACATACCCACTCTTACAATCAGGCATATATTTTAAAGCACTGTCTACATTTAAGACAAATTGTCATCTGGAATTTTTTCCCCTGAATTCCAAAGAATAGTGTCATTATGCATGGTATTGAAATAGCTGGGTAAGGATCAGTTACAGAATTGACTGTTGTTCATGGAGGGATTGTGTCTTTCAATGATTTGGCTTTGTTAAGTGCAAGGTAATACAATGAAACTCCATGAGAGGTGGGGAAGAAACTAAGATTTCTGGGCACTCATTTCAACTACTGTATACACGTACTCCTAAAACACATCCCTTATGACTTTATGAC
Organism: Rhinopithecus roxellana; assembly: GCF_007565055.1. Taxonomy (NCBI): domain Eukaryota; kingdom Metazoa; phylum Chordata; class Mammalia; order Primates; family Cercopithecidae; genus Rhinopithecus; species Rhinopithecus roxellana. The sequence continues at coordinate 137,363,357 of NC_044553.1, read as the reverse complement.
AAAATCGAATCCTCCCTATTTCAAATTAAGACAGAGTTTTGGGTACATAACCCTCAAGGAAGAGAGAAGAGCAAATGCTCTTCACTTCCTTCCTTCTACTTGGCCTTCTTCAATGGACAGTCAAATAGTGAGCTTGTGTAAATATTTAATTAAGGTCAGAATTAAAACATGGATCCTGCTTCTATGCCGGGGGGAGTCAGTGCATGTTTTTTTGAAGTGTAATTTCAAGGGCAGAGTAAAACCTTGCAGAGTGGGTTGGTTGTTCCTACTAACTGGACCCTAAGTGAGAGTCTATATTTAAAGGGCTCCTAAAAAGGTTATTTGCATTTTCCACCTCCTTGGAAATGTACTTTAAAGGAGAAATATTTTTCCCCTTGAAAAAGTAGTATTTTGAAACATGACAGTCCTGTCTTTGATTGGTGACAGGATCAGATAATTGTTCCAGGGAGGCACTGATTAGTATCCTAAACCCATGAGTTGGGTCAGTTCAGGCACCAAGAAACTGTAATTTTCTGTTGAAATTCTGATTATCTCAAGTTCCTGTAGGGGTTGTATTACAATGAATACAGGTCCTTTTAAGAGATTCGATACACTAAAATAGCTAGATCCTGAAAATGTAGAAACAAATGTGCAGAGAGACAGGAGAAATCTAGAACAGGGAAATGTCGAGACAATTCCAAACACTCTTTTGGCTGAAGCCTGCCCCAACAAAAAATATTTAGATGGTGTGTTTTCCCCATAGTTTTGCCCATGCTATTCAGTGATGGAGGATAATTTTTCCTTTCAAGACTATTCCTTTAAGGCTCAGCTCAAATTCCAACATCCCCATGAATATATATCTACCCCACTTTCCAGATATCGTTATTTTCTGCATACCTGTAGCACCTGCTGTGGATAGCACCCATTTGACATAAGTATGGACACATGTATATCTAGTTTGCTTGGAGTTCTAGAACTTTAAGGAACCCAGAAGACCAACTTTAATCTCCCATTTTTCGTATTAAAAACTACTTTTCAAGGAAGTTAAATAATTTGTCTAAGTCTCATTAACACATTTGTACTGGGTATTGCTTCTCCTCAGCTATGTTACAGACTCCTAGAATGCAGAATAAAGGTCTTACCCTTCCTTGGAGTTCCTGTGTATCCTCACCAAATAACTTCTCCATAATAGTGCTCAATAGATACATGTTCCTCAATTAACATTGAGCATGGAGTAAATTTAACATAACCAGTGCAATCAAAATTATCTTTTAAAATATGTAATAGAAGTAATATGCTAAGTGAGGAATATTCTATTCTCAGAGAACTTGCAATTTTGCATAAGAGGTAAGACATGCCACCTTATGCCTACCCTAACTTACGTCATTGATGATATATATCATTATATATTATATATATTATTATATAATATATATAATATATAATATATATATTATATATTATATATATTATTATATATAATATATATAATATATAATATATATATTATATATATTATATATTATATATATTATATATAATATATTATATATAATATATATAATATATTATATATATATATATATAGTTGGTCTAGACTTGTTAAGCCAATTCTAATAGAAGAACAATGTAGTCTTTAGTCTCAATCTCACCTGTGGATTGGCCTGGAATTACTAAATTATTGCAATGGTTTGGTGTGCCCTAGGCAACTTTCCACTGGCCTATCTTCCTTATCTCTTCTTCCTTACCTGGGCCTCAGAATTCCTCATAGGACTTCAGCCTTCCATGGAACATATAATTGTTAGAAGAAGCCCTAAAAATATATATTTTTCTATCTTTACCACTTTGAGTTATATTTGAAAACAATGGGAACACTATTGAGTGGATTATGAGCATATAGGATAAAATCTACAGAACTCAATTCCAGGAAATGAGAAGAGGCCTGAAGGCTATAATGATAGGCTAAGTTGAAATGAAGCAGGGCCATGCTCATGCCTGGACCTAGGTGAGATGAAAGTGACAAAGGATTAGTATTATCAACTCTGAGGCAGAGGAAGAAAAGGTGAAAAAATATCAGATTGTCATTTGAGTAAAATAGGCACCTTCAAGTGATACAGATTGGCAAGATATAAATAGACATCAAAGCGACTGCAAAATCTTAGGTAGTAAGTTTACAAAAGGACCAATAAGAGAATTGTTGAAGTGTACTGAGACTGCAGGTAGAATCTTGTGTGACTTTTGTAATTGAGGAAAAGGTGTATTCCAGTTGTGGCCATCGCAGAGTGAAAATAGTTAAAGGGCTGGGAGCAAGTAGCATTCTGACAGCCTATAGTCTCAGTGAATAGGATCCAGGCTGTGAAAGGCAGAAAGTGAGGACAGACAAAAGTGATGAGAAGTGATGAAATGAGGACCAGGAAATGTCTAAAGGGAGGACCATGGGATGGGGGAGGCAGAGGAACCTTGATTTTATTTTTATTTATTTGTTTATTTATTCATTCATTCTTCAACCTTTAAGTCCAGGGGTATATGTGTAGGATGTGCAGGTTTGTTACACAGGTAAATGTGTATCACGGAACCTTGACTTTAGAAGAATTACTCACATGAATACTGACATGTCTGAGTAGTGTCATGGGGAAAAGAATGTCAAAGTTCATGAGTCAAAATTCTGATGCCACTGTGGAGAACAGACATTTATCTTCCAACAAGTAGTTTAGTCAGCACAAATATCAAAGGTGGGGAGGTGTGCTTTGTTGACAATGGCTATCCCAGGCATGGAAGAAGTGATGGGAAGCAGAGTCCACTTGGTATCATAACATGCAAGAGCTTCAAGGGGAGTGGAATGAATAGGAGAAGTCAAATTGAATTAAGGTGGAAATTACAGGGGAAAGAATATAGGGGATGTGTGTACAATAGAGGATGGATTCCAAGCAGCTCAGGGGAAGAGTCAGTGACTTTCAGTGCCTGAGGAAAGGCATAGAGATGAGCTGGAGAGGAATTAGCATAGGAAAGATAAGCAAGGTAGAGAATGACATAAAGCTTCTATAGTGATTCTTGGGGAGAAAAAAAGCCCCATGGTTATCTGTATCAGCTGGATTGATTCCAAATAGAGGTCACTTTTCTATTGAGATAGGTACTACTTCAATCTGAGTTAAAGTGCAGTGCAATTCATTAATAAGAGCAAAAATAATTCATAAGTCCCATGGACCAAGAGAGCTCAGACCTTACTTTATGTCTGCTGTAGCTAACACCTATTGTTTTATGTTTTATTTTTTGTGTAAATAAAGGAGACCAAGACAAGAGACATGTAGGACTAATGTAGAAGTTCAACTAAGGCTTCATTCTCAGTTCCAGTTAATTTAAAAGCAACTTTTGCTAGGCCTAGATGCCTACTGTCATTTTATGTTACACCCCAGCATAGAAATCAATCCAGTCAGGTTAAACTAACAAGCCCAAAGCAATTCCAAGTACTTTCTCTGAGGTGTCCCTCTGATTAAATTTCTACCCTTCACCATATTAATTGCTTTCATCCTCCTCCCTGTCACATGAACTTTGAGAGTATTTTTCTTCCTCTCTCATCATTGCCTTTGAGTTTAAGATTCAAGGATACATCTTCCCTCATTATATTACAGTAAACACAGCTCCAACAAATAGTAGGTGCTCAATAAATATTAGATAAATTGATAATTGATCCTAACAGATTATCTCTATTGCCACAGCAAAGAACTCTATCGTTGTTTTTGTTGTTAGCACTCTTATCAATTCTTTCATAGTAACAAACACTAATCTAAGGCAAAGTATAAGATATAATTCAACATATTTTCAAGGGTGACTGAGGATGAAAGGGAGTCCCTGTAACTCATAGTCTAGAAAACCATTATTAAGGAATGAATGAATGACTATCCAAAGCAAGCCAGCCACTAACCAACTGATAATCATATATTCATTCATGTGCTATGTTCAATATTGTGAGAACATCACATGAACCAGAGAAGTACCCATAGTCTCCATGTTCCCTTAACTTGAAGGAATTTGTACTCTAACAAAGGAGGCAAAGTAATACACTTAGTAGAACAGGAAACAATACCACACATTATAAATTTAGGTATTACATTTCATGAGAAATTTCACATAGAGAAACATAAGTGGTGATTTTTGTGTCCAGGAAAGACTTGGAATTGACCTTTGAGGGAAATGCTGTATTTGCAAAGGTAGAGAATGTAGTGAAAGTCATTTCAGGCTTCAAGAAGAATGCAAAGATGAACACGCATGATAGGACAGTCAACAGTGAGGAAATCAGCCTAGGTAGAGTGGAGGGAAGAAACAAGACATAACATTGGCCTTGTGGGGGAGAATATTATCAAGAATAATGAGGAAGAGAAACTTAGCTTTGTCATGGTAGAAAAAGATAAGCACCTAAAAAATTTAGAAATATTATGTGTTTATCGTAATTTTAACATGTTATTAAAATACAGAAGTAGAATGTAAGACACTTTCATAGAAGATAATAAATTATTAAGTTTAGTATGGAGTAAAAAAATATTCCCCTATACTATCCATTTTGTCTACTGAGATCTAATATGTGAATATCAACTATCTCCTGTAACAACCAACTTTAAGGTAAATATTCTCACACAACAGTTTTGCTGGGTCAAGTAGATGGCAAGAAAGCCATTTTGTAGTACTAGAAGAGCCTTTGTGCTAACTCCATCCTGTATTATCCCCTGCCAATAGATTTGCTCTCTTCCCCAATGTGGGATTGATGTAGAGTGACTCAGTACGTGGGTGTGGTATGCTGAGAATTGGGTAAGTCTCAGCACACAGGTGAGATAAGGAGGGTGACTTTACAGTCAGAGACACACAAGACTTAGCTAAAAATCATTGGGTACTTATGTCACTATTGTCACTGAGTCTGTTTCAGCTCGGATAGATAAGTTACGGGCTGGTTTCTCCATCTCTTTTCTCTGAGAATCGTAAGTCCTGAAGGCAAAAAAAAGAAAGGAAAAAAAAAGAAAGAAAAGAAAAGACAGATTTGGGGTGGATCTATATGAGAAAGGTAGGACCCAGATGGTACCTGATATATCTGCAGATATTGCTGGCTGAAGCAGGTAGGGGCAAGAGGGAGTTTTGGGCAGCTCCAGAGAGCTGGGACTGACTAGTAAGAATAAGTTGTACTTTTAGGTGAAGAAAATCCCATAAGAAGTGAACCAGAGGTGAGAAGACCGAATGTTGAGGCATAAAAAATAAAGTAGCAGATGAAATGGTAACCTACAATTACACATCATTGAAGAAAAAAAAAAAAAAAACAATTTAAAAAAGCCTGGTAGGAAAAACAAAAATAAAAGGAAGAAAAGTAAAAGCAATTTTTAAAAAGCAGAACAGGTAAGAAAGAATGTTTTGATCAGAAGCACTTACTGAGGATTGGCCTTCCTATCTGAAATTTGAACAGTGCCCCAAGGTGGGCTGGTCATCCATCATAAACTGTTAAATATGGGAGGCTCTTCAAAGTGAACAGAACTTTAGACAGCTAGGGAGGGGGAAGACACATAGAGTGCAAGGGGAGCACTGAAGGAAGTCACACCAGTTATCTCCTCCTTACCCCTAATCACAGTAACTGCCAATCAGAAAAGAAACCATTCATATCACATAAGTGGGTCAGTGGTCGCTGGTTTCCAATGACAAGTTTATTGGTTTTATTTCAGGGATGGTTCGATAAAAAGGATATTGTGGGAAGTTTGATGTAAATAAAATTCCTTCAATGCATATCATGTGGCCACCATCACTGTAGCATTCATATTATTTGAAAATAGCACAAAACTGGTCTACTGATACACAAAGGATGGGTTAATTTTCAAATTATCATAAAAATGTCATAATCTAGTGCTGAAAAAGTCATTTCAGCATCAAAGTGCTTAGTATCTCACTGCATTTGGCGGGATATACCAGGGACAACACCACTAACAGCGATAAACGTTTTATCATCTGTGCTCCTGAACGAGAGGATTAAAAGAAATCAGCATTTTCTGTGCACCTACTGTGTGCCAGGTACTTTATTTACATAGATAACATTATGCAATTCTCATAGAAAACCTGGATGTTAAGATTAGTGTATTCACTTTACAGATGAGAAAATGGAATCTCAGATAGATGTGGCATCTTGCTCAAAGTCCCACACTTTACTAAGTAACAGAGGCAAGAACAAAATACAGGGATATCTGGCTTCAAAGATGGTTCTTTTAAAAAAATCTATTCCACACATCCTTCCTAAGAAAAGTTATGGTAACCCCGCCAATGCCCATCTTACTACTCCTTGGGACTCAGCACTAAAAATAGAGAATCTTCTTAATATTTGAGCCAATATCAATTTTCATTCCTCTGGACAAGAAAAAGAAACTAAACAAAATTAAGCAAAACATAAGCATTGTCAACACATACTAGATAAGATTCTACTTGAATTTCTCAGTTATTACATTCAACATATCAAGGTAATCATTTCTGATAAATTTCCACTTTTTATAGATGAACGTTTATGTGACTCACAATAGAATCTTTGGGAGATTTGCCCATTTTAATCAATGCAACAATAAGAGGAAAGAGGAAATGATCAAGATGGATGTGTCAATGATTAAATTAGGTTTGACCCTCAAACTGAGAAGGAGCTGACATGATGAAAGACCGTTTGTACTACTTCTTAACTACTCCAGAATTCTATGTAGTGTTCACCCCACTAAAGGGAAGAAGATTTCAGACCAACCTAGCATCTGTAACACATCCCTTGAATTCTTTCCAGCTATGCATTATTTAGGAGGAACTATTTTAAAATGATACTCGAAAAAAAAAATAAATTCTAAAAAGGAAGTAAACCAGTACTGGAATCAAAGGCAGCTGCAGAAGGAACTATAGAAGGACATGCGTTTTTAATACTGGAGCAAATGGAACATTCTCTTCCTGATCCCCAGTTGCATTGTGATGGCCATTTGTAAATTATTTGTAATTGTCTTATTAAGCAGCTTAGAGTGCAGCAATCAAAAGTGCGTGGTGTTGTGAGACCTGGCATAGCCATCAGGCACGGATCAGCAGTCAGGGTAATAGAAGATGCAGAATTATATAACCAGTTATGGTCAGAAGGGAAGGTGGTTTGGGGAGAAAGTAGTACATGGCTGCTTCTGAAGAGATGCTGATCTCAGACAATATGAAACCTGACATTATAGTTCCAGGGAATGAAGCCCCCTCCCGGTACACGCACACACATCAGTCGTGTGCAGTCTAATAACTGCACTGGGAAAAGCTAACTGTCAAAAGCAGTCAGCTCTCTTCAAGGAGAAATTTCTCATGCAGTATTCTAAGTCATGACATAAAGACTGTTTGCAAAATAGGCCCCAGAGGTTGGATTGTGTGTGTCTGCATAGAGTCCCAGTAACCAGATCAGGAAGTTGGATTCTTGCTTTGATGAGAACACACAAAATCACATGAGAGTAGAACCTTTTCTTTAAGACAAAATGAAACTCTAACTTCATGAAGAAAATTTTCTGAGGTGAGTACATTGTGTCACAACTTTGTGATTCACAGTTATGACACCTCTAGACCCCAAATAAATCAAAGATTCCTTCTCATTCTTCTACAGACTTAATTGTTTTACAATGTCCTAAAGACTTCTAGGGAAAAGCAGCCAACTTTTGAATTAATTATTATGCTACTTCAGGCAGTAGCAAGGACCAACAGACCTGGTCATCAGAAGTGGACCTGGGCAAGCATATGCTACATTCCCAACCAAGGGATCCAGTGAAATAGATTATTCTTCATAGGCCATTTCTTACTAGGCAATAACCATTTGCAACTCAACCACCAACCACTGGCTAAAAATGAGGACTATTCAAAGAAAGAATTCATGAAATTAATGCCAATTTAGTTGCAAACACATTAAGAGAATTTTTTGTTAATACTACAATATTAGTGGGAAAAAAAGTCTGATATCCTGGATTTATAGCTCCCAAATTATGTGGTGTAATGTAAGTATTACATAGTTTCCCATTTATGATTTGATTTCCAACTATAGGTAAAAATATTTTAAGTCTGCTTTCATATACATGTGGCCTTGTCTAGAGAAAGAAACCATAAAATTCCAGTAAGGACACTGTTGGTCAAATGTTGTGACAGTCTTAGAAAACTCACAATGACTACGCTTTTTTCTGAGCAGTGACCCGTTAATTTCTCTTAGCTTTAGATTTTGAAATAAGTTTAATTATTTGTATAGTATAAAGAATCTAATTTTAGGAAATAGGCATGAGAAAAGCGAAAGAATAGAAAGAATTTCCCACATTTTCATAAGGTAGTTCCTTTTCCCAAATTAATCCTCTCTAGGTTTAACTGTGAATGTAGCATTTCAAAAATATTTGGTAAAATAGAAGTTTCTCCATGGAAATTATAATTCTGCCATGGCCATAGTCCATAGCTTTTACCAAAGAAATTAAAGTAAAATGATTATTAGACACAGAAACAAAATGGACTAGATGTTTACTTTCAGAATGAAAATGGAGAAAACAAGGAAGGATATATGTAAGCATAAATGTCACTTCATTTTGTTGTCAGGATTTAAGCATGTTTTGCTTGAGAGCTCAGGATAATCCCAGTTTGTTGGATGCAGGCAAGATACAGCATCTTCATGCTTGATCTTGCTTTATCAGATATGTTTATGTATACTAAATAATTCAAAGATATATAGCTAGATTAGACATAAAAATTATATTGGAGAGGAGTATCCTAAGAAGAAGAAGTGATAAGTGACAGGTACAAAGAGCAATACAAGGGACTATATAGAAAACTTATTCATAAGGTTATTAAGGAGAAAATGAGAAATTGGTAAGTGAAGAGCTAGGGAGGACAGAGTAAGATGTTCAAGAAAAGGCTGAGAACAAAATGTAGGTTCAAGAGGATTACTTTATGGAATCTTGAACAAGTTCAGCATGAATTAACAGTTTAAATGAATCACACAGAAACAAAAAGGAAGAAAATATTATTTTTGCTGTTGTTGGCATTATTTTTTATTATAACAATTATTTTTAGAAAAAAGTACTCTAAATAAGATGGGAAAGGGCATGATTTTTATCCTCATTGTACCAACTTCTGCAGTTCATTAAATGAAAGAAATTGATTTGGCAGAGCTAATTTTGTAATTAAAAACCTTATCATAGTTTTCTGTAATGAGTTAAGTAAACAGACAGTAATTATAATATTTACACAGCTTATACCAGGGGACATTTGCTTACTAAATTAAATAATATGGAGGAATGAGGAAGAGATAAATTAAAATGGGGGTAAGCAAAGTATATCAAGGACAAGAAGGAATTCAAAACTTGTCAGGCCATCACTGGATGTCTTATATTTGTACCAGAACAGGAATTTAGTGATTTGCATCTCCCTTGGGATAGAAGACACTGTGGCCAATGACTTCATTAGAATATGGTTTCGTTAAGAATTATAGTTCATCTCTCTTGAGAGAGATGGTAAATAATCTACTTAAGACCAAAAGGCACCACTTTTTCCTTTCTCATAGAAGGAATTATTTTCTTATAATCCCAAATAATTTCCTAGAAAAGCCTTATTCACCTGGGCTTGAAGAAGAGTACAGTACTTGCTTCACAGAGCAGAGAACCAATGATGGAAGAGAGAGGTTGGATTGTGGTAAGCCTACCAAGCCTCTGTGGGCATAGACTATAATTGCTCAAATGGCAGTCTCTAGAACTACTGATAAGTTTATTTTTGTAAACCGTGTCAAAGTAACCCTAAGGTCCACCACCAATCAGGTTCTCTGTTTGAAAAGTAGTTCTCCCAAAGTGAAGCCCATAAAGAACCATAACATTGAATTACCAAATTTAAAAGCTGACTCAAGAGTTAATTCAGACACATGCAGAAAGAGAGAGAGAAAGAGAAAAGGAAAAAAAAGGAAGAGAAGGAAAGGGGATGGAAGGGATGTAAGAGAGGAGAAATGAATGGGAGGATAGTAGAGATTAGAAGAAAAAAGAGGAGGAGCAAAGAGAAGTAAGGATAGGCAGGGTGGAGAAAATAGTGACGGAAAGGGAGGAAATGGGGAGTAGAGGAGGCACAGCCTCTGTAGCAGGGCATCTGGCTTCGTCATTAGATTTGGTAATTCAGGAACAATCAGGCCCAACTTTCTTGCCTTAAAAAATAGGTAAACTAATTGCCTCAGGTAATGTAGCTACAGTTGGAAAGACTATCCAAACCACCCTTTGAAAGTTACTGCCTTGAGATAAATCATAGAGCTCTAATTTTATACCTGAACCTGCAACTTAGATGTTCTTAGACTTTGAACTACAGTCTGGGCTGTCTTTACCACTTTTTTCTACTCGTATTTTGCTAAATTCCATGGGATCTCATTATTCCAGAACCTTTATTGCTAAAGTCAGTGCATGTCAGGGGATCCCAGTCACTTTCCTTTGCACCCTGTGCCTATCCTCATTAGAGCATGATCCGTTCAGGACCACGGACAGCTCCCTGTCTCCCAAAGCAAATGTCTACAACTAGAGGCTTCACTATGCCGTTTTAGTCACACGTGGAGTGCATCATGGAACAAAGCAAATACTTGTTTTTGTTCAACTGAGAGATTTTCAGCTCTGAGTGAATGATACGTGCCACATCCTGGGAACTTTTACAGATATTTCAAAACACATACTGAACACGCTTTAGCATACATCCAATCACATTTGCCTTTTCTTTCAATCTTTCTAAATGGGACTTTGTTAAAAGTCAATGCAAATAATCATTATGTATCAAATATATGCTGTGTCAAGATGTTTCTGCCTAGTGATCTGCATTGGAAAATGTTGATTGAAGCAATCAAATGTCAAATGTCTCTTACCTTCAGAATACAGTTGACAGAGACACATTCTCTGAAATTCTAGAATGCAGAAGTTTCTATAGTCTGGGATTAAGAAGCAAGTATAAACTTCTCCAAGTATCTATCTTACAAATAATTCTTGAAAATCTATTATGTTAGATGTCACAGGTGAGTAGGAATATGCTCCCTGGAAGACAGAGTTTTGAAAATTTCTCCACTTCACTCTCTTTCTCCCCTATCTTCAAGGCAAATTGTGGTATTATTTAAAAGAGGTAAGTTATTCTCCCAATATAGGAATTCAAGTCTGTGCATTACGTGAAGAGGAAGAGCAAGAAGTATACATTGAGTAAGCATTCCAGGTTACATGGCTTAAAATTGAATGCTAAGATAATCCCCCTAGCAATAGACATAAGAGAAGTTCCCTTGCATTATTATTTACAGATTCCTTTTCCATAGCTTCACTGCTATGTTTTACTGAGTACACCAGCTCTTTGTATAAACAGGCTAGTTACAGAATATAGGAAATAATTAATTATCTATGGTTGAAGAGTTGTCATGACCTTTTCCCAAGAAGCTTTCCATACCATTGTCTACTTGCCTCTGCCTTCCCTCCTTATGAGGCACCAGCTTACCACCATGTGCAATCTGTCAGCTTCTGCCTACAACACGTGAAGCCTCTTAAGTATCTGAGTATGATTTTAGATCCTATTTTTCAGGTTAAAAGCAGTAAATTGCAGATGGCAAGTGTTTTTTTCTTTCTTGAGATTACTGAAAGCTGGGATAATTTTGTCGTGAGTCACATTAAAAAAAGAACAAGTGATTTTATACAGCACCTACTCAACATGAACATGTGCAAAGAACAGCTATCCACCCAGCCATCCATTCAGTAAAGGAGGGAAGGATTTTGCTTTGCTTTATGATGACAGATTTTGGAGTGAGAGAATGTGTTGTAGTTCAATGTGCTCTGCAAGCACAATCACACGATGTGTGAGGATGCAGGTGAATAAAGCAACAAAACTAATGGGGCACCTCCGATGTGCTGAATTACAAGAAGCACTACATAGAATGGACTAATTTTAAAAGCTGGGGAATGGGAGAATCCAGGTCAGAGAAAGGACTAAAAGCATTAGGGCAATGACAATTTTACACACAGAGTAAACTAAGATTAATAATTTGTATAAAGAGTTTTTATTTCTCTTCTTTTCAACTATTTATGTTAAAGTTCTGGGCTTTAAAATTCCTGCTGCAACCCAACTGTTAAAATACCTTTCATTCTTTGAAATGAGGCAATTTCGTAAGCACCTTTGAAGAAGGAGTATTGCAGCAAAGATTTGGTGCTGAGGAGGAAAAGCTTTGGGTGATACTGGAACCATGGAGAGGGAAGAGGTTACCTCAACTCTTTCTAGACAGCTTTGAGAATTTCCTATAAGCCATTTCACTCCAATGAGTAAACCTGTGTCTTCGATTTCCACTGTGAGATTTAGCACTGGCCATATATGTACATGGATATATGAGGGGTCTTCAAAAAGTTCATGGAAAACCCATATAAGAAAAAAAAAACATGAATAAATTTCTATTTGGCTTTGTAGCAAAATAAACTTGTACTAACTTGTTACAACATGTCTGAACGTGATCTAGTTTGAGGGAGAAAGAGAAATAAGGCATTCATTTAAAAAGCACTCCTACCAGAGCAATACAAATTGTGCTAAAATTGAAACAAGGACAGACATGAAATTTATGGTGAAGCTTGGGTAAAAGAATGGTAAAATCACTGATGCTTTACAAAAAGTTTATGGGGACAATGGCCAAAATAAATCAGCAGCTTTAAAATGGATATTTTTAAGAACGGACAAAATGATATTGAGAATGAAACCTACAGCAGCAGACCACTCAATTTCTGAAGAAAAAAATAATCTTTTTGTACCCTAATTGGAGAGAACTATCAATTAGCAGCATGAACAACAGCCAACACCATAGACACCTAAATTGGTTCACTAAAAATGCTTACTGAAAAATTAAAGTTGAGCAAACTTTTCACTCAATCAGTATCAAGACCACTGTGCATAGATAAGCTGAAGACAAGACCAGAGCTTTAAATGAAAATTTTCAACAGGTGAGATTGAAATCCTGAAGCATGTCTTTGAAGAATTGTAACAGGAGATGAAACATGGCTTCATTACTATGATTCTGAAAACAAAGCACAATCGAAGCAATGGCTACCAAGAGGTGGAAGTGGCCAAAAAAAAGCAAAAGCAGACGAGTCAAGAACAAAGGTCATGGAAACAGTTTTGAGGGATGTTCAAGACATTTTGCTCATTGACTTTACGGAGGGTCAAAGAACAATAACACCTGCTTATTAGGAGAGTGTTTTGAGAAAGCCAAAGCTTTTGCAAAACACAAGCAAAAACACAAAACCACTCAGGAGAGCTTTACCATAGAGTTCTCATCCACTACAACAGTGTTCCTGTTCATTCTTCTCATCAAATAAGAGCAATTTTGTGAGAGTTTTGATGGGAAATAATTAGGCAACCACCTTGCAGCCCTGATTTGGCTTCTCCTAACTTTGTTTCCTAATCTTAAAAAATATTTAAAGGGCACCCAGTTTTCTTCAGGTAATAATGTCAAAAAGACTGCATTAGCATGGTTACATTTTCAGGACCTTCAGTTCTTTAAGGATGGACTCAATGACCAGTATCATAGCTTACAAAAATGTCTTGAACCTGATGGAGCTTATGTTGAGAAATAATTATTTTTAAATTTTTATATTTTAGTTCAATTTATCTACAACTTTCTGAAACCCCCTTGTAACTCTTTAATTGTGCCGCCATCTTCAAAGGTGAGCAATGATAAAGGATAAATCCACATACCTTAATATGAAAACCAATGATGGTAGTAAAGAAGGGTGCTTATTCAGCAAGCAGGTGAAATAAGTACATTTTATTAAATACTAACATCAAATCACATCTTCCAAATAATATTTCTTTGTTTGAATGGCAGCCATAAAAACCTAAAGCTTCATACATCATAATAGTAGGTATTTGTGAGGTTCTCAAAATGATTTCTACCCTAAATTTATACCATATTAACCAGCTCATTAATCTCACTATTAGATATTCAGGAATGGGACTTCAAAGTAAATATATAAATAAGTTATAACTTACATGCTTTAGAAAGGTGTGAGGTGCCTTAGCAGAGACTTTTCTACACAACATAAGGTGAACATTGGATTTGATTTTAGGGAGATAGAAAGAAATACTTTCAAAAGAGAGTACACACAAGAGGAAGTCACCTGGCATACAGGAGAATAAAGAATAAGGGTGGAGCAAGAAGCTAAAAATACAAGGCCATGTTAGGAAAAAGAATTATCTTCTGAATGGACAGAAAATCACAATTTACAAATGAGGACCTGATTCTAAGAAGGATCTTTACTCAATCACAATCCCCTTCTCATCCCTGCCTTCACATAGCAGCATTTCAGAAAAAACAATACACGAGCAGGCAATTTTCAAATGGCAATAGGTGAAAAGTGATACTTACTAGCCCCCATCACAAATATCTTTCCCTTATAAAATTCTTCTCAAGCCTAAAATATTTCTCAAGTCTTTTGTTATAAGCAATCCTTTGTATTTTCACTTCTCCCTTCTCCATCATCCTTCCCAACAAAGTACCTAGAGTTCTTTTAACAGTCTAACAGGTAAGAATTTGAAATGATGTGATCAATGTGAATTTTTAGTCATTTATCGATCAAATGACAGTACATAACTTTGGGGTCTCCAAAAGGTTTCAGGAGTGTGTCCCTCAAATGCTGATAGGGCAACTATTCCCTTAGGGAATCTATGAGGATGATAGCTTTTGGCTCATGTCATGACAGGACATGCCAAAATAAGAATTTGCTGCTTTCTGTAATTGTACAACACAAAAGTGAGATATAAAACCAGCTTATACTGATTTAAAAACAAGCCTCAGGGATTCTGGAAATATTATACTAGCCAAAAAGCAATCCCAGCTTTGTCCATTTATTTTCTGGTTTCCACAGAGACCCCAAGGTGGTAAGACTCCCGCCCACTTCGGTAACCACTGAGCTTCACTAGAATCTCCAAAAAATATCCTTCTCCAGGAAGACAAGCTGAGAGAGATGTTGATGCAATGCTGAAATCAAGGTGAAAGTATTTAGATATATGTCAATATGCAATCATTTTTGTATCTCGCTGCTATACCTTGAATATTAAAAGAGGTTTTATTAAGACCCAAAGGGTTCTAAGCATGTCCTCTCTCTAAGCAGAGAAAGAACCTTTACTAAAGGACAAAGCAACAACAATAACATGACCACCAGCAATAATGGCAGATACCAGTTAACAGCAAAATAAGCAGAAAGTACCACAAGTTGAGGTAATCTCTAGCTGTGGTTAAGCAGAGCAATGTTACAAAGTCTGGAAATACTTTTTATTGTCACAACTTGGGGGATGCTGCTGGCATTTAGTGGATAGAGCCCAAGAATGCTGCTATACATTCTACCACGCATAGGACAGCCATTCACAATGAAGAAGTATATGACCCACCATGTCAGCAGTGCGGAGATTAAGAAATTCTGCCTTAAAAAGAAGTAGAAATGGGAGTGGGATTAACTACACTAGCATGGTAAGATACTAGTAGGAAGTCATTGCTGCCAATTCCAAACAAAATCTTCCTCACTTGGGTTCTGTAGACTTCCAGGAATTTTTCACTTTTCTCTGGCTCTAAGACATCTCTCCGAACCTCACTCTAAAATTTGTCCTCATAGTCTTGTTAATAAAATAGGATTCTGTTAAGGAAGTAAAGCAATACACTAGGAGGAAGAAATATTGAGCATTCATTTTTAAAATGAAAAAAAAAATCCAGAATGGTCATTAAAAGGCTTTTGTCATTGTTTATTTTTGTTTGTTTAACCTTGCTTCCTGAAAAGCAATCCAAATTGTAAAATTTCATTTTCCAGTGGTACAGGAGTTTCTGATTGTACTCTTAACTTGTGACATAGACCATAAACATACTTTTCAAAAAATAATGAAGTATAGCCTCTTATCATTATTAGTAATACTTTCTGTAAGGAGTAAGATTATTTCAAGAAAGGTTTAGATCGCAGGTGCCAGATTAGATTGCCTGACATACTAGCTGTGTGATCTCAGCAAACTAAGAAATTCCTCTAAGACTTATTTTTTCACATCTGTAAAATAATTACTCTAATAGCATTTAATTTATGGAGCTGTTGTGAGGGTTGAAGTAGAATATCCATGTAAAGCACTTCTACTGGGATCTGAATAAATAATCATTTAGTAGTTTCTTGTTGTGATGGTTGTTTTATTATCTTAATGGAAACTTTGATTTAAAGAAGTTAAGTCCCTTATTATTCCAATGAAGAGGTGAGGGAAGAAAGAGATTTTTAAAATAAAATGTAAAAGATGTAACTTCCCAGAAATTTAGGTTATATTGTTGAAAACATCTATGTATTAAAAAAAAATCTCCACAATCAAAATAGATGATGACCCCAATGTTTGTGACTATGTTTTTGATACATTAAATGATTTGAAGTCATAATGAAAAAATATACTGAATCATTCCAAATCACAATTATGCAAAATTATTAACTTTTAAGTTTTCTTTGGATCTTTACTTCCTCAGAGAGAAAATAGGCACTTATAGATCTTTAAAAGCCTTTTTAGCCAGGCGCAGTGGCTCACACCTGTAATCCCAGCACTTTGGGAGGCCGAGACGGGCGGATCACGAGGTCAGGAGATCGAGACCATCCTGACTAACACGGTGAAACCCTGTCTCTACTAAAAATACACAAATTAGCCGGGCGCGGTGGCGGGTGCCTGTAGTCCCAGCTACACGGGAGGCTGAGGCAGGAGAATGGCGTGAACCCGGGAGGCGGAGCTTGCAGTGAGTGGAGATCGCACCACCGCACTCCAGCCTGGGCGACAGAGCGAGACTCCATCTCAAAAAAAAAAAAAAAAAAAAAAAAAAAAGGCCTTATTAAAGTCGGCCAATCTCCTTTATGTTATTTTTTTAAATCAGGACTAATTCTTGTCTTCTGTTAGGCTATAATACATAGCTAAAATATAATAACATAATTTGTTCTTAAGGCTTTAATTTTATAATTATCTTTTATTTATAAGAAGTAATACCAACTTTTCATTTACTTTAGAATTATATATTTTGCTTTCAAAATAAATATATTTATTTTTAAGTAAAATAAATCAACTTAAAGAAGACTATTAAGTAAATCACAGTGCAAATGATAAGTGAATATGATGAAAATGGAAAATGGTGAAGGTGGTGTTCAAATGTCACAGGGATAGGAAACACTGTACAATGACAATACTGTACCTTTTTCATGATTCATCTTTGAATGAGTATCTAAATCATGTCAATTACATAGGTTCTTATATTTTGTCTATCATTTTTCTTAAAATTTTGTCTATAATTTTGCTTAATATTTTACCAACAAATACGGATGTGATATATTATATTCAAAAGCTAAAAGTATTTTAAGGCTTGAGAATTTCTTGTGATCGGTCCTTTCATTCTGAAACACACAACTTATATTTCTCTTCTCCAGTTTCAGGAGGTTGCTCTACTATTGAAGAAGCAAGGGTCAAGAGTGAAGAAGGGATGCTCCATGTGGTAATGCAACACCAATTTCCCACGATGGGGGAAAATGTCCAGAAATTGACAATGAATAGGATGCCACAGCCCCTTGAGTGAAATGTAATCTGTAGGGTGGCCTCTCAATCTCTGTATACTCATAGAGATCCACAGGGGAACATAAAGAGAGAAGCAAAATATGTTCAGAAGTTTAAGATTCTCCAAGGTTTATGCTGGTCAGCTGATCAGTCAAAGGATGAAGATTCAGTTTTACAAGATAAGAATTAAAAAAGTTTTACTTACATATACGAAGTTGCATTTGATTGTGTTTCATTACCATAAAAATAGTCATAAGACTATCAAGTAGTTTAATGATAATGTAGTCTATATTGTCTTTTGTAACCTTTACACAGCTTTTGCCTGAATCGCTCCTTTGAATCGTCATAAGATCTCATTACATAGGCAAGGCAGATATGATGTGAAGTTTTTTCAGTTGAGAAAACTGCAGTCTAGAGTGGTTAAATGAGGCCCAGAAAGGCCAAGCTACATATCAAAATATCTACAATAGCCTGGCAGGTATATAAATGTGTGAATAAGCTTGCCATAATAAAACAAGGAATGATGGGATTGAGGCAAAATTTGAAAATATATGACCCAGCAAAAAGCATTACAATTCTAAAGGCTTAAAAAAACATGTTGACAAACAGTACATGTTTGTGGGGGAAGATTTCACTCTTGGAAAACCAAATCACTCTTTCTGTAGTCAGTGAAACTAGTCTCCTCTCCCTACTTTTTCACCTCAACTGAATTCTGTGAATAGCTATTCAAATCTTTCTCTATTTCATAGTCTCTGCCCTCTAAGTGTTTAAAATGTGATTGGGCATTGACAACATGACTATCAGGTGTGGTTATGTGGGGTGCACCGTGAGCACCTCTAGAAGAGAGGGGCCATTCACATTGCAAACTAAGTGAATTGAGTTAGCTTGGGGCAGCGCTCAACACACAATGGCCCCCAACTACCCTGGTTTATATTTCTGGTATATAAGAAAATTAATTAAGTAAGGCAAAAGGCATAAAAGAGTAGTAAGTGCTAGAGGAGCCAAAAGGAAAGAGTTTGCAGGATATTGGTGAGTTCCATGCTCTTTGCTGTTTGGACAATGACTAATCCTGTGTGACCCTGCTTCTTTCATAAAGCCCCCGGCAATGCAAGCAGTGTCATATGGACTTCCGTGAGCATCTGTGAGGATGCTACTCCTTCCAAATCTGGATTTCTCAGCTTCACTGTCATTTTGCTCTTTCACCTTCTTCTCTTTTGGGTTCCCACCAAGCCTGGATTTCCGCGTTTCAAATACTGGATAAATTTAAAAAATGCATTAAGGAGAATGGGTTGGGGAAGGAAAAAGCTCTGATAAATTACTAGTGAGTCATTTATTATGATATCTTCATGAAGAGAAGGAAGAGGTCTACTCAGGAAAAATGTTAGAGATCTTTCTCTGTATGTTCTCCTGAGAAACCCTCATAAATGAAGAATCAGTGGTGAGCAGCCCTGGGTTTACAGTTTTCTCAGGATAACATTTCAGTAAAGGTGATTGAGATATATCAGCTTAAAGGACCCAGGACAAGAAACCTGTGGGCTCACGGACATATTAAGCATTTATTCAGTAGCTCAACAGGTGGATCAAATGTAAAGTTAGGAATGTTCTCCTCTGACTGCCTAGGAGTTTCTCTGTTTTTCTCTATCTCAAAAAGAGGAAATGCTTGTCTTTTAAGTAGTCTGCTTCTCTTCCTTATATGCATATATAATCATATTCCTAAAATTGTCATATTCCTTTTTCAAATAAAGGAAGAAAACTTCTAGCTTGAATTTTAAGACATCTTTTATGAAAATGGATGTTTTGAAAATAGTTGTGTTTAACAGCTTTAGACAGATACATTGCAGTTAGGCTGATACAGGTCAGTTGGTAGGCCTCATGTCGGGGAGATAATCAGTTTTAAGATGAGTTTTTCTGGAAAATTAAAACTGTGCCTTGGAAGCTCATTCTCCACCTCCTTACCCATCCTTCCCAAATCAGGAAAGGTTTCCTATCACAATAGTTATCAGTTGGCTTCCTTAATCTCGTTGTTTTATGAACCCTATATTTTTAGGTTACTGAAACAGAGGGCAATGAAAAATGGTTTAGTAGTGATCAAGAATAAAATGCAAGCCCATAGGTGTCATTCCAGGGTCTCCTAACTGTCCTCAACTCATGAGATTGACATTACACTTTTTAAATAAAGTTTCCACAATTGCCTTTTCTTCACAAATACACAATATTGTGAGTGCCTCTGATATGGTTTGGCTGTGTCTTCACCCAAATCTCACCTTGAATTGTAATAATCCTCACATGTCAAGGGTGGGGTCAGGTGGAGATAACTGAATCCTGTGAGTGATTTCCCCCCACGCCGATTTCATGATAGTGAATAAGTCTCAAGATACCTGATGGTTTTATAAACAGGAGTTGCCCTACACGAGCTCTCTTGCCTGCTGGCATGTAAGACGTGTCTTGCTTCTCTTCCACCTTCCGCCATGATTGTGAGACCTCCCCAACCACGTGGAACTGTGAGTTAATTAAACCTCTTTCCTTTATAAATTACCGAGTTTTGGATATGTCTTTATTAGCAGTGTGAGAACAGACTAATATAGCATCTGCATTTGAATGCATGTGTCAATGGTGGGGAGTAGTGTATGTCATCATAGACTGCCAGTAACTCCAAGCCAATTCAAAATGAATCCACTTTGATGAATTCCATTCTGTTTTCATTTAGTTACCAAATTAAGACTGTGTACCTGTTCTGCTAAGGGATTTTAAAGGTGCAAATAACAAGATAATGAGATTCAAGATAGTTGTTTCTGGTTTCTAACTAGTTGACTGCAGATAAAATGCAAAATTCTATCTCTGTCCTCCCAGTTCTTCTCAAAATGCTCAGTAAACGATTGTTGAGTGAAAGAAGGAAAGAAGAAACAGCACGGTGTCTGTAGAAACACTGTTCAATATAGCAAGTGTCTCAGAGTTGAAAATAGACTCAAGTACACAATATGGTAAAGTAAATGTGTCTGTAGAAAAAAATTGGGGATGAAATATGTCTAACTGTTAGCACATCACTTCTGGGAGGATGAGAGTAATGACTTTACATATTTTATTTTCTTTATTTGCCAATTTTAATATAATGTAAATATAGTATGAAAATATAAACCCTATTTTTAAAAGGAAATAAAGTATATTGACTTAAAAATTGTAAATTAGAAAATTAGTGTGGCATAAATTCATTGAAAACATATTGTAGGGATTTAGATTGAGTCTGTGCACTCTGGGACAATTGTCTCAGCAACTAAGAGGCTGCTGACACATCATGGTGTCTAGATCTACCCCCAAAGCAAACAAATAGGTGACAGTCCCATTATCAGAGGCTGGAAATCTCAGGTTCTCAGAGGCTGACTTCCTTGAGGCCCTGCTCATTTGAGCTGGTCATTGGTTAGGCTGCTTTCTTTTATCTCAGCTCCTTGAGCAATGAATCTAGTTTCCAGGATAGCACCAAGTCCAAGGCCCATGTGGATCATGGAACAACTCCAGCTGACTCATGGCATCAATCAGTATTGGCAGGAACTTCCTGCCCCTGTTCCGATGGAAAGATGACTGGCAGTTCTATTCTGAATCAAAGATGCTCCCTGCCATACTTGCTATGGTTTTTGCAGCTGGAGGCTCACCTCTGTTCTGGGACTCACCCCCAAGAATATTCTTTGCAGGGAATTGTAAATAATTACAGGAACTTCAGCAAGTATACAATAGGAGCCTGTGTGTTTTTGAAAGTCTTGAGGCTTTACCAATTCTAATCTGAAGATTTACCTCACCCACCAGAGGCAAAATGGTATCACTTGTGGAGTAATGGAGGCTTAATATCCTGGCACCTTCTACTGAGGATAAATCAAATTTCAACATCAATCAATCAGGCCCCAGTTCACCCCCTTGTGATACAATTTTTATAAATAAATGCCTTCTGTTCGTTAGTATCAAGACCTAAAATTCTTTCAGAGCCTGATCATATTTTTAAACAAAAGGACTTTCAGAAGGATACATTCTGTCTTCATGGAGACAGGCAGACCTTCGAAAACTAGTTCTCCATTTAATTTTGTGTATGCAGGAAACATCACCTGTCACACGTACTGCTGCGCTGGAACCTTGGACTTCTGCTGAATTGCTGGCTCAAATAATGGCTGCCATGCAGCTTCTGCCTTCATTTAAGTGACCAGTGATTTCAAATCATTTTGATTTTTGAGTAAAGTTTTAAATTATATAACTGATCTGGTTTGTCTTATTGGAGTTTATTCTGCTTGTACTTAATGAAGCTGTAATTTCTTTCTTTCTTATTTTTTTAAATCTAATTGGGTTAATGGTATCCACAGAGAAGTAGAAACTCTTATTTTTAGCCCATGTGGTGGATCTCCTGCTGGGAGGTCTGATCTTCTCAGTAGCCAGGTCAGATGGCAACCCTGCATGGAAGGTGGAGAAGTGAACTAAAACTGAAAGTGTGAAGGGGTGGCTTGGGTTAGAATGCAAGGAGCTCTTGCTCCTTTCTCTGCAGATCTCTGTTTGGGAACATGCACAGAAATTAGTTGAGGGTGTTAGTCACATCTCTCACCCTATTTCTGCCAAGTTTCTCTATCTGTACCCACCCCACACACATATGACATACTTTTCTACTGCTGGTGAAGGTGGTGGGGAAGAGAGGTGGGGGTGGGGGCGGAGACAGCTATAGGCAACCACCAGAGTGAGAAATGTACAATTTTAACTATTCATTCCATTTCAAAAGTTGGACACAGTCTTGCTTAACATAGAAACTGATCTCCCCTACCTGGCAATAGGGATCAGTAAGAAAAATTTTGAGTGAATTCAGAAGTGTCCATATACACACTGGAACCCATAATTTGTGATGTGGATAGTCCGTAGTCATTTTCAACCACATGCAAGGGCAAGACTTAGAATGGAACATATTAGACATGCTTGCCTGTGTTCTGTGTGAAAACACTTTTGCTTAGAAAGAAAAACAGTGGGGAAAGTAATGTGTCATTTTATTTGAAGTTCCACGGTCCATGTGCAGGATGTGCAGGTTTGTTACATAGGTAAACGTGTGCCATGGTGGTTTACCCCACCTATCAACCCATCACCTAGCTATTAAGCCCAGTATGCATTAGCTATTTTTCCTGATGTTCTCCTCCTTGCCTCCCCATGACAGGCCCCAGTGTGTGTTGTTCCCCTCCCTGTGTCCATGTTGTTCTTGTTGTTCAGCTCCCACTTATAAGTAAGAACATGTTGTGTTTGATTTTCTGTTCCTGTGTTAGTTTACTGAGAATAATGGCTTCCAGCTCCTTCCATGTCCCTGTAAAGGACATGATATCATTCCTTT
The DNA here is from genome assembly GCF_007565055.1 of Rhinopithecus roxellana. Classification (NCBI taxonomy): domain Eukaryota; kingdom Metazoa; phylum Chordata; class Mammalia; order Primates; family Cercopithecidae; genus Rhinopithecus; species Rhinopithecus roxellana. Next base: position 137,340,463 of record NC_044553.1, on the reverse strand, counting down.
TTATGTCTGCATAGTATTCCATGGTATATATGTACCACATTTTCTTTGTCCAGTGTATCATTGATGCGCATTTGGGTTGATTCCATGCCTTTGCTATTGTGAATAGTGCCACAATGAACATACGCATGTATGTATCTTTATAATAGAATGATTTATATTCCTTTGGGTATATACTCAGTAATGTCATAGAGCACTTGATTTTTTCTGAAAGATATAAGAAACAAATAATCGCCTATGCTTTCGATTAATTTTCTTCCAAAAAATAAATCAGACTCTCCAAAAAACTAGAGATTTCTCAAGCCTACCTTCTCTTTTCTGTTAGCCTTTGCATTACAATTTGAAAAAAAAAAAAAATTTCCCCTATCCAGGGTGCTGACACCAACAAATAGCTATGGAATGGTGATGCCATGTCAAAGGTCAGCGCAGATTGGGTGTCAACGTGAAGATTTCACCTTTGGACTTTGGAAGTGATCTGGATTCCCTTGCATCCCTGCTTTCCCCCTTACAGAGTTCCCTACCAGTTCTTGTGTTGCTGATCTCCCAAGGTTTTTATGAGAATTACATGAAGTGATATTTACAGAAACACTTGTAAAATGGTGGTACATAAAATACACAAGTGAGGTTTTCACCCTCTTATGCATCAAAGGACAGGGAACATACAGAGGAGAATGTGGAGATGGAAAAAAAGATTTTAGGGTTCTAATTGTTTACTTTTAAGGTAATAGCTTCTGTACTTCTCATTTGGATATGGTGGACTTTAAGAGCAAAAATAAATACACTAATTTGGGTTTTCCACAAAAGAGAATAAGAAAGGCATAGGAAAAGAAAAACTATTTAAAGGGAGGATTTATGGAGAAAAGGAGAAGAATGCTAAGAAATTAGTAAGGCAGTCCAGGGGTTATATGTGGAGGGGACCAGATAAGGTTTATTAAATTGGTGTCTGGATGATTGCAAGGAAAGCTATTTTAATCTCAATCTGGGGAAAGAATTGAGGCCTAGGCAGGTTTTAATTTCCCCAGGATCCAAGGGAGATGAGAAAATTAGCTCTGTTTTTAATTCTCACGCTGAGTATGCCCACAAAGGAAGGCAGTGAAAGTGAACCATGTTCTTATGAAGTCAGCAGAAACAAGATGATGGAGAAGGGGCTGGGTTCTGCTTTGAACTAGTTGACCTCAACTTAACAATGTGTCCAACAGGCTCATGAGGGCCTATAGAGCTAGACATGCAAATGCATCCCTACTCCCGAGTCTGAAATAATCTTAGAATACAACAGCAGCCTGGCTCTGGATCTGATTTATCAGCAAGCTAAGTTCTTCCCCACCTCAAGGCCTTTGCTCCAGCTGTCCCATCTTCCGGGAGCATGCCTCCCTAGATCTGTGAATGGTTGGCTCTTCCCGATCATTCAGATCTCTGTTTAACCTTCATCTCTGCAGAGGGGCTTCCATGAACCCTCTGAGCTTCCAGTAACCCCTCCTCCCATCCAGTCACTCTTTTTTTTTTTTTGAGACGGAGCCTCGCTCTGTCGCCTAGGCTGGAGTGCAGTGGCCGGATCTCAGCTCACTGCAAGCTCCGCCTCTCAGGTTTATGCCATTCTCCTGCCTCAGCCTCCCGAGTAGCAGGGACTACAGGCACCCGCCACCTCGCCCAGCTAGTTTTTTGTATTTTTTAGTAGAGATGGGGTTTCACCGGGTTAGCCAGGATGGTCTCGATCTCCTGACCTTGTGGTCCGCCCGTCACTCTTAAAACAATTTTATACCACGCACTTATCTGTTCACTTGCTTAGTGTTTTCTCCTCTCTAAAATGAAAGTTCCATAAAAGGAGGGGCAAAATTTTTTTCACCATCCAGAATTTAGAATGGTGACCAGAATACATGAATTTTTATGGATTCTGTCATGAATAAGTGAGGAGAAGGTCACTACTGGAGGTAGGAAAGTAAAAGGACCACAAATTCCAGAAATCTGGGCTTTAAAAAAGATCTCCCCACCACCTACCTTTCCCATTTTCAGCACAGCGACAAGAGGAAGCTTTCTAGTTAGGAGAAAAAAACTGCATAGAGCTATCTCCTTGGGAAATGATTTAGGTGAGGTTTCTCAGAGTCCACTTTAAAGGACTTCGATTCTTACAGTAAAGGTGGTATCTGGAAAGCAACGATGCTTTGCTGCCTGCATCCATCCCTGGTCACTTCAGAAAGGACCCCACTGTTGCCTGTCTCCTGAATATGGACAGTGAGAAGCATTTGATACAAAACAAAATATGCCTCTGCTTGTGAAGGCTTCTGGACAAAGTTGGAGAGGTCTTGCCTCTTGATTGGGTTTGAAAGGTATTCATTAACCAAGTGCTAAAAGAGAAAAGATTCCTAACAATCACTCTTCACAAGAAACTACATTCCCCAAGTACAGAAGCTTATTTTCTCGTATCTTAAATGGGCGAAATTAAATAGGGCACTGAGGCAATGAGGCTTTCCCAAGATCGCCCACTTCCAGCATCCATCCTTGCAATCTACAAGGCGCCACTTCCACCTCCTCGCAAAAGATGACATGCAGTCACTTGACTATTAAGTTATTCCTCATTTGTCAACAGAAAAGCTGCTAAATTGCTACTCTGAGAAAATTTACATAGAAATTACCAATGATACTCAGCAAACGAAGAAAGGAATTTACAACAGAGAGGAGCATAAGAGTTCAACGTCAGCTCCTCCCGGAGCTGCTGGCTTCTGCACACAGCAGTCACTGCAGGGTTCAGAGAAAAGAGAAGAAACTTCGACTGGGAAACAGAAAAATTAATTGGTCAGTGATCTTCTTTGCGCTCAGCCTCTTATATCCATTTGGATGTCTTTTAAATCTGACTTGCTAACATGCTGGTCTTTTTCATCCCCCTCATACATCTTTCTGCTGTTCCCCCTCCCCTCTGATAGAAGAGACTCTGCTCTTAATTAGAATTTCACACCCATCACCAAAGGTTAATTGCTCAGTTGTTGCTGCTCTCCTCAGTCTCAGCAGTTGCTGGTGTTCACTGGTGTTCAACTTATGGCCACGTTCAGTTAAGAGTAGGGCAAGGAACCTCCCCCAGAGTTCTTGAGGGCCAAGGCTGTCCTCTCTTCCTTCTGCAAATGTCCTTCTTCTGCTTTCCTTCCTACAGCTCCCTCTTAGATTCAGACAGGGCTTTCCTAAAGCTTTACCCAAGGAGATGGATTCTGCTTTGCTGTCCTAAATTACTCTATCCTTCCAAGATTAGACTGTGGCCTTGGTTTACCTGGGCAGTGGTTTTGCTGTCTATGCAGGGTTTGCGATACATGCTCTTTTCTCCAGGCTCTTTAAGACCTGAGTTCTAAAGCCTATCAGACCTCATGGTTGTCACTCTCTCTTTCAAGTGCACTCCTGACAACATTACACTCCAGAAGAGTGAAGTTCCTTCCTTCCGTGCTATCTTATCAGATATTATAACTCTATCTAAAATGAAAATAAAGCTGAACATGCCATTCCCATATCCTTGAATTTGTCATGTTACTATCCTATCTAGAACACCCTCTTCTCCTCCCATACATACACTCAAGTCCAGAGGATTCCTTAAGAGTCTTGGTGTTGTGTTTTCTTACCAACCTGATGCTACAGACACAAGGCAGAACCACGCCTTGTAATTTCTTAATTTTCTGTAGTGGTTAAGAGCACAGGCTCTGGAGTTAATCTTGAATCTATTGCTTATTCACTGTGAGACAACATGAGAGCTACTTGATTTCTCTGAATCCTACTTCCTTCATCAGCAAAAATGGGGACAGTGAGGACTTACATAACAAGGCTATGAGGATTAAATGCAATAATGCTTGTAAAATAATTACCACAATAAAAGCTCAATAAGTGAGGCAGCTTATTATGGAAAGAACACACAGATTTTAGAGACACGAAGAGCTGGTTTGGAATTGTGCCTCTGTTGTTTATTAGCTGTGTGAACGTGAAACAGTTAAATAACACCTCTGTGCCTCAATTTCTTTATCTACACTATTTGGAAAAGGTTTCACTAGTTTATAGAAGTAACTAGCACCATGAAGGCATTAATAAATCTTGGCTGTCTTTCCTTTATCCTCTTGGAAATTAATGCAAGGAAAAGTTTGGGACTATACAACAGAATGATACTCATGCTTACTTATTATACAATGCAATGGGTATATAAGTGTGATCCCATCTAATATCAAATGAATCCCTTTTAATTTTCTCTGATCGCAAAGAGTACCAAGGAATTAATTGGGAGTTTCCCATTGAAAGAGAAGAGAACTGTAAGCAGATTTAACAAGTATCATAGAACAATTGCTAGGTAAAGATTCCAGATTATCCTTTTAAGGAAGACCTGTATGGCTGATTCTGGGAGCATTTGAGGCTGGTATAAAAACAATATCACATATAAATATATCCGTGTAGGCTCTACAACGGCTCATTAAAAAATCTCCACAGTACTTCATAGGATCCCAACATTTATAACAGTCTGTCACTCTGGGGGTAAAAAATAGCACCTTTACTATTTATTCTGCATATCAAAAATGGAATAGAGATTGTAGAACTAAATGAGATATGACTTTTGGTCTCTGGTACTCAAGTTAGGTCTGAAGTTTTCCAATAAAAATGCTTCCAGACAAAAAGCAGTAAAGAAAGGTTATTTTAAAATGACTCAGGGAAATTTTGGAAAGAGATCAAAAGATGTAAAATTTCAGTTATATACTTTACCTAAATAATCACATATGAACTGAGAATTCATATAGATTAAGGCACATGGTTGCCTTATGTGTCTCAATGACTGTACTCAGTGTGCATATAATACTCAGGAAAACTCTAAAATCGTGCCCCTTGATGAGCAGACAGGGCTTTCCATTTAAATGATTCATCTAAAGAGTCTCCCACACAGGAAATTGCATGAGACTTAATTCATTTACCTAAAAAGGATAAAGGATTGACTCAAGCCAAGGAGAATTCAAACATCAATTATCCAGGTTTTATGACAAAGATTTCTAATATCGTAATGTTTAGATCATAAGTCCATTAACTCTTGCTAAGATTTTCAAAAAAAGAGGAAGAAACAGAATGAGAGAAACAAAGAGGAGAGAATGATGGAAAGAAGGAAGAAATAGAGGGAAGAAAAAAGAGAGAAGGAAGAAAGAAGTATGGAGAGATAGAAAGAGAGAAGAAGAAAGAACATAAACAACCAAGAAGATACCATATTTCTAGTTCGGGATAAATGTGAAGTCATTAGCACTAAAGTGGTCAAGAAAATGTTATGCTTCCAAGATTGGCTTGAGAGGCGACCATTTCACAAAAAGCATTACTGACTTTGTACATTAACAACATCTTCACTAGCCAAAAACTTAATCAAAAACTTTTATACCACAAATTGTCTCATAGAGCAAGGCTACCCAGACAAGAGGCATGATGGTTCAGAGCATGATGGGTGATAAAGAATATAATGGTGAGCATGATATTTTGGGTAAGATTTCTGCTTCTAAGGTGATTTAGGGAGACATTCTAGAAGTACTATAAACAAGTACATTTATTCCTTGTCCATTCCAATCTCCAGAGGCATGCATCCGAGTTTTTGCAAGGCTGGAATTCATCTTCTAGCAAAGCAGAGTTACACTAAAAACCTTTAGCAAGGCAGTCAACCTCAAGTCTTTTGGGAGCTAGAAACTTAAACGTGTGAATTAGGCCAACCATTGTACAATGGGCATGGTGAGGCCTGTGTTGAAGTGGAGAAGATTTGCCAACATAATTTCTATGTTGGCCAAATATCTATTATCAGGGCTAGATTTTCTCTGAGGGGATGCTAGTTTGAAATTTCTGCAAGATAAAATGAATCCAACTTTTGTCAATGGGAAGAATGGGTGTCTCACAACGTAAGTGCCTTCTTGGCTATTTCTAACAATGAAGTGTTTGCTACTACGAGAAACATCAGGTAGACATTATTCTACCTTTTTGCCTTCACTCCACCTTTATGAGTTTAAACTTGTTTTCTTTCAACACAGAAATCACTGGACAACTCTAATATTTAAGGGGCTTATAGAAAAAGAGAGAAATTTTAAAAATCTGCTTACTCCCTGTCTGGAGGGTACTTCAGTAGAAACACACAACTGCACACAGAAATATTTGCAAGTTTTCATGCACCTATATCTAGTTAATATAAATAATCACACAGGGAGAAAAAATATTACTTTTTGAAAGCTCACCAAAACCTTTGTATCAAATGTCTCCAAAATGGAAGGTAATTTCCCTCTAAAGAGTGAGCGAAGCCTTCATGACTCCTCCGAGCTTCCAGATCTTAAAGCAATCAGCCAGGTCATATTTATTCTACAGTATAGACAAAAGTCTACCTTCTGTCATGGGGACGAAAATGAATTGTTTTCCCATAATGGTGTTTTCTTTTCAATCAATTTCCCTTCAAGCTTGATTTAAGAAGGTACCATGTCAGAACCTTAGCCTGGTGGATGAAATCTGGGACAGTTCCCCACCAAAGGTGAAAATTATGAGAGAGGCAAGCCTGCAGAGTTCAATCTAGATGCTGCAATGCCCCCTCCTCCTTTTCACTGACTTTCTTTTTCTCTCTTGTCAGCTAGAAGTGTTTGCAGCACTGCAAAAAGCTCACAGGAGCCAACATAAAAAGACTGAGCTAAACCAAAGAATTGAAACAGAGACAGGAAAATCCTCCAAGCATTTATTCCTGTAACTATATGCAGATTTAAATTCAATCTAATTCATCAAATATCTGTTGAGTTCTACTCTGTTGGGAATCAGAGTGCTTGGTTTACAAAGGATGAATGAGATAGGCTTGACTGTTTTTGCCCTCAAGGAGCTTACAGTTAAGTAAGATAAAAACAAAACCCTATGAAAATACAGTGCAGAGGGCTGCCGTAACCGCTTTTATATGAAGATACAAGATATATTATTGTAAAAACGATGGCAAATAAATAGATGATATTTTCATATAAATCTAATCTTTATTGAGAACAGGAGCTTAATATATTTCCCTTAGTTCTGGGTACAGTTATCAACCCATCTATCCAAGTTAATCTTCTGTCTCCTCCGTTGCACTTATTATGTATATTTCATCCAGTGCCAAGTTCTACTGAGCAAATCCACAATATTTTTCTGGAATTTGCTCTCTTTTCCCCACCTCCACAGCCACTTCTTCAGCCTCATGCCTCATCATTTCTCTCCTGAAATTGTGAAAAGTTTGGTTGCAGTCTCAACCCTAGCCGTTTGTCCATCCCATGACTGTCAGGGTTATCTAAGTCACATATCTGTTCATGGCATATCTGAAACCACCTATTGCAGCTCAAATACTACCAAATTATCTCCAGCTTCTTAACCTGGCATGCATGCCACTTCACAGGGCATAGTCCTCCCTGAAACCATCTATTGCAGCTCAAATACTACCAAATTATCTCAAACTTCTTAACCTGGCATGCATGCCACTTTACAGGTTGCCAACAGCCACTCTTGCCACTCATCCAATTCATCCATATTGGATCATATCCATATTGGATGATCCATATTGGATCATTCACTGTTTTTTAAATTTTCATATCTTTGCTCAAATGTCCCCCTCAGTCTGATAGGGGTCCCTCTACCTCCTGCTTCTGTCTGCCCTTTACTTTTTTTTTTTTTTTTTTTTTTGATGGAGTCTCACTATGTCACCCAGGCTGGGGTGCAGTGGTGTCATCTTGGTTCACTGCAACCTCTGCCTCCCGGGTTCAAGCAATTCTCCTGCCTCAGCCTCCTGAGTAACTGGGATTAGAGGTGCCCACCACCATGCCTGGCTAATTTTTTGTGTTTTTAGTAGAGATGAGCTTTCATCATGTTGGCCAGGCTGGTCTCATATTCTGACCTTGTGATCCGTCCACCTCAGCTTCCCAAAGTGTTGGCATTATAGGCGTGAGCCACCGCGCCCAGCCTGTCTGCCCTTTTCAATGGACAAATGTCTATTCATCATTTTGTACTCAATTCAAATGGCACCCTTACTTGGGGACTTTCCCTGAACCCCCAAAAAGAATCTCGTTGCTTTTTCAGTGTGCTCACACAGTACTTTATATGTACTTTATCATGCGGTCTTATGGATATTTTGATGGCTGAGATTCTCAATAGAAGCTGATGGTGGCTGAAAATTAAGTCAAGAGTGATTGATTTGTTTATGACATTTTCATAAAATTGTACTTTATGGAATATACTGAATATATACAGAAGTTTGAGGCCACCAATAGAGGCTATTTGGAACCACAGTTTGGCTGTCACTTCAGGTAAAATGTATTTATAATTTTTAAATAAATACATGGCCTTTGCATTATTACCAGGCACAGGTTTAAAACCAGGGAGAAGAGAAAAGACAGAAGTGGTATCTCCTTTATTTTCTCAGGATGGTTTCAGAAAACAAGAATAACTAACTACTTTTAAATTTTGATACTGAGGAGCAATCATAGGCCTAAAAAGATTGGCATTCTTAGTTCAAGTACCTATAATATTGTTCACTAATCCTGAGCCGAAGAGAAGTCAGGTAACCTCTTCACCTCCATTAGTCTCAGTTTTCTTTTAATAAAATGCAGATTCAATGATTTGCCCTCAATATATCGAGGAAACGTGGTAAGGATCAAAGTGTGGTAACTATAGTAGCTTACATTTATCAGCTGCTTACAAGGAGCCAGACACAGGGCTAAGCACATTCCATAAATAATCTACTTTATTAGTGACATTAAGGATGATAGGCAACATATTATATGGACAAGGGGACAATCCTTGATACAAAAGAAGGATAAGAAAGCTAAGGTGCTTGTGATAAGTAGGTATAATCTACTTCCAAATCAATAGAGACAGCTTGACTCTTCTTGACTATTCCACTAGCTGTAGAAGTCCACCTCTGGTACAAGCTGTGTTGTCATATCATTTATTACTGAGCCCAACACACTGAGGCATAAATGGCCAATGAAAGGCATCAACTAAAGTTGAAAAAGACACCTGTTCCATTTGATACACCTTATATCAGTTTGCTAATTTTTATTTTACCACACAATGTTTCTCTTAGTTGAATGTGTTTATTTTTAAAATATGTGCCTAATATATAAAGACACACTATACAAAATATGTATACATTTGTATGTGTGTTTTTATGTGTTTGTATTTTTATTCAGGACATACAAGAATGCACCTATTGAAAGGCTAAGCATTAAGGGCACATTAAGGCATTCTAAAAGTGGTAGTAATAAGGACAAGGTTTTGTTTATTGAAACTAGCTGTCCAAGGTAGAGGAAAAAGGAAGGAAATGGCCCTAAAAGAGGAAAAGGGCCAAAAATAAACATTTCTTGTTTTCCTGTAGGTTTTCCATACATGTGCCTCCTTCTTATACCGTAGTTTTTATTTAGGTGACTTGCACTTACATTGATTTTTTGGTAACAAACCACTATTAAACATCATTTAACTTCACACACACACACACACACACACACACACACACACACAGTGAGGGGGAGTGATAATAACAATTGCAACATGGCACTCTTACGGCTAAAAAGAATCATTATCCTCTTATACTCAGGAGGTATAACATTAAGAAAAGCCCTAGTGATTCTAACTTCATTGGAAGGTATTTTGCTGGGTACAGAGGTAAACAGCTTACATCTCTCCTTGCTCACAAAAGGCAAGGAAAAGGCCATGTTTTCGAAATCTCTCAGATCCCATACAAGAGTCTCTCAAACATAGGTGTATGTAAGGATAGTATATTAAAATTTGAATTAGCTCAAATCAAAGTTCTCCAGTTTATGTAAGCACCATGTGACCAAACCAAGACTCTATCAGTAATTTTTCCAATTTTGTTAGAGAATGTGCGAGAATTATTTTCCCAAAGTGTTTTCATGGCATGTTTGCTATTTCCAATCCAAGCAGTGTGAAGAGACAGAAATTAATAGGTAACGAAACAAGTGGGTTTGGGTCGAATGACAATTTTACTGTCTTAAAAAATGACAACAAATATAGCGTTCAAAACGAACAAAATCATTTTTTCATATCGTTTCCTGTGTTTCTGTTGCCAATTATATATATGTATATATCTTATATATGTATATATCATATATATGTATATATACCATGTATATGATACATATATGCATATGCCATTTGTATAAGCCATATTTCCAAGAAAGCCTTTGAGCATGTGATCCTGACAGCATTTAATTTCAAAGGTGGACTTAAATTCAGATTATGACTTGAAATCATAGTAATACTGATATTTTATTTTGATTTTGAAGGTGAGTCAGATTTATGTCTAAAATGTCTCAGGACATTTGGTATGCATTACTGGAAATTCTCAGGAATTTAATCACCAATTAAGAACTTTCAAAAATAATGTGAAAGTTTCAACATTATCAGATAGAGAATAAAGACAGATATGCTCAATAAAGGGCTTTAGTGACACACTCATAGCAAGTCAGAGATGTTTTCTAGATATTCATTTAATATCTGTGAAGTTACAGGACAGGTGTAATATTGCAGCCTTATGCCTTTGTTATTAAGTATGATAGGATAATATTTTATTTATCAGTTTAATATTTATAAGTGAAACCCATAAATCTCATATGGATGGTTTTATTTACTAGGACTGACTTCCTTTTCTTACAACCCAATACATTGAGTGACAAGATGCATGCATATACGCAGGCCTAGATACGCAGGTCTCTGTTGACTTGCTAACCAAGAGAACTCCTGAAGTCTTCTGTGACAAGATAGTACTGCATTATAAAAAGGCCAAATGACACCATGTCTTTAATTTTTAACAGGCATTAGATGATCCCATGCATGGAGACCAGTCGTCACACATTCACCACTCAAAGTAGATCCATGAGCAAATATTACTGGACACTTAAAATGCTCCAATATTCTTATTTCAAATCTGTCATTACTCAGTCAAAGGCACAATTCAGGTAGAACTGACAAAGCCATTGGCCTTGAAGGTGAAAAAGTATGAAATTGCAGGGATGAAAAGAACTTTGAAAAGACAAGTACATCACCTGCAAATTTTTCATTAAGTTACCCCTCACATAGAGGTTGCCCTCTCTTGTGGAAATCCATCCCCATCTCCATAATGCCTTAGTCTAGTTTCTTCTGCTTTGGGAGCAACTCAATGACTCTGCTCATTCACACTGACTTTTGTATCCTGTTTCCTGAAGAAAAAAATGGACAATGTTTTAAGCTTGAATTCTTGAATTGCTGCTTTGCAACACAAATTTTGGCTCATTTTTCAGATCATCTTCATATATCAAGAACTATTTTTATCCTGACGTTTCAGGCAAGTTCTCATTTCAGTCATTACCTTCTGCCTAAGATCCCTAGTGATTTTAACAAGATTTGCAGTCATTCACTTTCTGTCCAATAATTTTGTCTGATAATTTATGACTTTGGTCAGGCCTTGGTACTATAAATCCTAATTAGGCAATGGCCTTAATTATTAGCCTACAAAGCTTCACCCTTCTGCTATCCCCTATCTTCAAGAGTCACTGCACTCCACGGTGACTTATTTTCAATGATTCCAGCACTTTTCAGAACATACATGTCTGATACTTGTAAAACTATGCAATAATACCTCTAATCCTAGCACTTTGGGAAGCCAAGGTGGTGGGATCACTTGAGCCCAACAGTTAGAAAGCAGTCTGAGTAATACAATGAGACCTTGTCTATACTAAACATAAAAGACATTAGCCAGGCATGGTGGCACATGCCTGTGGTCCCAGTTACTCAGGAGGATGAGGCGTAAGGATCATGAGCCTGCAAGGTCGAGGCTGCAGTGAGCTATTATCACGCTACTATACTTAAGCCTGGGTGACAGAGCAAAACCCTGTCTCTAATAAAATAAGATGAAAATAATACAATATATCCAAGTTTGATTCCTGTTCCCATGTCCTATTCAAAGAACACTGTAATGCCATTTAATAAATCATTTATTGTTTTTTTCAAAGTATTTGCTCAGCAAAGCATTTTCTTTCTGAGAAATGCTATCTCACTGCTTTCTACAAAAGGATTCAGGAGGTATTTTCCTAGCATAACACATGCAACAGGTATAGACGGGCCTTCTCCAATGACAATGAAACGTCAAAGCCAACTTCCTAATGGAAAAGCTTTTATGGTCCCTTTCTGACCTAATCTTTGGAGGGACTTTAATTATCCCTTGTCCTGTCCTATACCCTAATATCAGAGAAAAAACATATGCCAGGAAGTAGAAAAATGCAAAACAAAAAATGTAATTTTAAGTATGAATTTAATAGCTCTGCCATTTTTTAAGCTCTGATATCCTGGTAAAAGGTCTAAGCCTTACTTTCTTTATCTAGGAAATAGGTAATGAATAAACGTTCAAAAAGGCATTTGTAGAAGGATAAGAGAAAATAAAGGCATTACCATAAAACTGTTATGTACCATAGGAATCTGAATTATTTTATTAGACCCAATTTATATAACCCCAAACTTATTTTATTACTCACACTTTACAAGTGGCTGGATTTTAATATTGTTTGAAGTGCTCTGCATGATTGCCCACAATTCTAGACATTGTGTTATGTCTCAGGCAGCTCCTTAGGCGGTGTGTATGTGTATGTGTGCGTGTTGGGGCGGTGTGTGTGTTGGGGCGGTGTGCGTGTTGGGGCAGTGCGCATCACTTTTCATAATTGATTCACACCAAAATGCTAGCTTTCAAGAGGCAGCAAAATGTAGGCAGTAGCTGTTTCAACAGTACACAGTTACTCTGATGACAAGCAAATTTTCTACAGGAACAGAACACTCTCCTGTCACCTTCCTCCAGCTGAAGGCCAAAATACTTTAGAAATAACAGATGGCACGAAACTGGGACCTAATTGAAGATCTACCTATTGAGACAGCAGCAAATGCCTGCAAACTCCAGTGTAAGGCTCTCCTCTCCGAGCAGGCAGCATGCAGAATCCAGGACACATACAAACAAAAGAATCTTATTTCTTTCTTGGTTGAGGGAGTGTTTTCTACCCACTCTTGGAGTTTCATGGTCCTCAAATGGCCCCAAGGGGCAAAAGGTGATTGAGGTACAATGATAAGAATATAGCCCTGCCAAAACTTTCCAGAATGAAAATTCTGTGGTCATTCCCTGGATGGCTCCTGTAGTTTTCTGAGCTCTTTTCCATAACCCAATTCCTGGCATTTCAGAAAAGTATGGATGACTAAGCTTTGGAAGCAAGGCGCTACAGTTTCCATTGTTGTGCTTTGTGTTTTACAGTGTTGGTTTTTGCCGTTATATCCTTAAGAATTCCTTTTCTATTCTTGCTAAGTAAAGTATTGGCAGTCCCTGGGGAACATAACATTGACTCTAAAGTTTTTTATTTATGAAGCTCATTTTCTCCTTTCACCAGGCACACCAGCATGCCGCACAGACCTTGGCCCCATTGTGAGAGGAGCAGGCCGGGACTCAGCAATTGTCAGCTGTGAATGTAATGAATTTATTTGTGATTCACTGGGTCCTGTTCTCCAAATCCTATTATCTTTTAATCCATTCAGCTTCTCCTAATGGATTTCCTCTTCTAACTTGCAAATTACTTTGGGAAGCAGAGAAGTAGAGGAGAAGAACAAGCCGTATCACTTATTCATTTTGAGTGTATATAAAGTTGGTCATTAACGGAAAAGGAAACAGGAGAAACTATGGATTATTTCTAGTTTAGTAGCAACAAAGTCTGCAGAGGAGACTTTGGGCGTAGGCTGACAGACCTTGATCTATGTCCTAGTCCTGTTTGGTTGAAAAATTTCTGGGAAACGCAAGTGTGCTCTGTTCCAAAGAACATGAACGAATGTGTCTAGGGACTGTGGGATAAATTACACCTTTAGGGAGTATCATAGAGGCCACTGACATAACCATAGGCACCATTCTTCAGTGATTTTATATGGGATATTACTAATTCCTAGGATTTATGCCTCTGGAAACCCAAGCCATTGGCTTGGAAACAAAGAATCTTCTCTTGCTTTGTGACTATAAATTTAATTCTGGACAGCAGTTGGTGAGTGTACCCTTGGAGGAAAAGAAAGACAAAGTCAATCAGATACTACGTGATTTTTAAAAAGGAGAAAAAGAAGGAAAATGTTGGATCATTACGAGGAAGCAGGATAATACAGTAGAAACAGCACTGGTTTTAAACACAGCTGTAGTTTCATGTCAAGGCTCAGTCAACAATGAGCTGTGTGATCTTGGAAAACTGACATGCCTTCTCTGAACTTTTCTCTTTCCTCAAAAAGTACGCATCTCATAGGAATGAAAGGAAATAATTTATGTAGAGTGCCTGCCCAATAATTAGCTATCATTTGAATAATCTCTGCAAATGATAACTAATTATTATTCAGATCTTTGCTCCTTGAATTTAACAGCCACTTATTTGGTTTAATAATTCAAATTAGAGTCAACAATTGTCCTCTTGATGTTAAAAAGCTATCTTTCATAAGGGGGAGAGAGATACTGTGGATTGTCAAGAAACCCCTCTTAGTGGTCTATGTTACTCCTATACATCAACCCGGGCATTCACATCAAAGTCATCTTGAAAGTTACCTTGGGGTATTGCTTAACAAGCCTGTAGAGGACAGGGATAGTCAGACCACTGTTCATTTCTATTGTGCCATCTTCCTTCGTATCTACGTCTTTATTTTTCGAAACTCTAGGAGAGGTAACTAGGATTTATTCAAGTAATTATTGTGAAATATATATATTTATACATATTATTTCTCAAATATATATATATGAGAAAGAGAGAGAGAGAAACTATGAAAGGGACAGATTCTACGACCTTGTCAGAGTCAAAATCTTGGAGGTAAGACCATAAGTCATCTTTCTTATTCCCAGGTTCTGCATGTGTTTATGAGGTTACACACACCATCATGCCACATGCAGATAAATAGATCCTTTCAATAACCATGATCAGAGCAAATTTGCTCTAAACTAAAATATTTTAGTCAAGATGTGTCTCATTCCATATCATGTACCTCCCATATTCCTTTCTATTCTCAGTTATTTATACATATACAAGAGAGAGTAAAAATTATCAGTGGTGTCTTAGCCTGAGTGGCAAAAAATATTCACTAGGCATTCTAAAGGAAATAGTTTTATATTAGTTCTAACCTTGGTCAGCCGTGAAAGGCAGAGATTCAGTAAACTAGTGAAATAAATGAAATTTCAAATTTTTCATGTACATACAAAATATTTGATATTGTATCAACAGCCAAAGAGAAGCTACAATAGAGAATCAGTCTGGAAAAGACAGAAAGCAAGATTTTGTTCTCCGTTCTGCTCATGGACAACTTGAAGCAAGACAACAAACCTCTTGAAATTCAGCTTAATTATCTCCAAAATAGAGATAATGGGATTACTCCTTTATATTTTCCTCAAAAGGATAATTTGAAAATGAAGAAAAAAAATTGACAAAGTGCCTGGAATTTTCTGGACATAAGCAATACAGAGTTCAAGCCACTGCTGATTTTCTAAAGTCTCAAAGCAGCTGCTGCTTCTCTATAGCAATGAGAAGCATAGCATTATGTAACATTGCAACTTCCCCAATGGTCTAGTTCTAAAAAGAGTGCCAGTGAAAGTCCTCGGCTAGCCTCATTCCAAAACATTGACATGCCTTTGTTCTTTCTTTTAACTGAAATTAAATTGCTGCCTGAAGAACTAAGGATATATTTAGAAGACAGTCTCTTACCATTTTTTTGTCTTTGTTCAAGTTTCCTAATTGAGAATCATATTCCATAAAATTACACAGCAGTGTAAAGAATTGGGAACATAGAAAGGCAGACTATAGGGAAAAATAAAGTCTTAATCCTTCTTAGCTTTCCCATATTACCTGTTGACAACAAGTACTTTTTCTGCCTGCTGAGAATAGGTGCCTGTCCTCCCATTCCACTCAGATATTCCCTTTCAAATGGACCACAGGTGCCACTTACACTCAACTTATTAATTTTGGGGGATGGGGTCAATATTTCAGCTTCTTCACCACTAAGGGGTGAGAGGAAAATGTTATGAATCGGAAGGCACAGAAGCATTCTTTGAAGATGGAGATATGGAATAAGGACACCACTGGTTGTCACACACATTTACTCCTTCAGTAAATAATGTTTGTTTAGTTTCTTTTCAGTTTCTTTTCTTTTCCTTCTTTTTTTTCTTTCTTTTGAGATGGAGTCTCACTGTGTTGCCCAGGCTGCAGTGCAGTGGCATGATCTCTGCTTAACACAAACTCTGCCTCCTGGGTTCACACCATTCTCCTGCCTCAGCCTCCCAAGTAGCTGGGACTACAGGTGCCCGCCACCACACCTGGCTATTTTTCTTTTATTATTTTTAGGTTTATTTTTATTTTTAGTAGAGACAGGATTTCACCGTGTTTGCCAGGATTGTCGCAATCTCCTGACCTCGTGATCCACCTGCCTCAGCCTCCCAAAGTATTAGGATTACAGGTGTGAGCCACCGTGCCTGGCTGTATTTGTTTAGTTTCTAATATAAACCAGTCTTTGAACAAGGCTTTAAGCATACATACATACTCAAACACATACACAATCTACACACATATATGTACCTATACATAGCCCTTGTCTTCAAGGAGATAACAGGTAGTAATGACAGTTAAACAGAAAAACACAAAAGCTCACTTACTTGTGAACTTACATAGATAAGAATAAAGTCTGACCAATGTTGTCTGCCACCAAGTGAGAGCCTTGAATCTAGGTCCCCAATTATGGCTGGGCTCAAGTCAGTCTGGTCTGGCCTTAAAAACCTAACATAAACATCTAGAGGGGCCATGAAGGTAATGAAAGGAGCTAAGCCAGAGCTGAAGGAAGAAAGGGAAACACACAATTCACACCATGGCCTAAGAGGACAGACTTAGCTCGAGCTACAAACTGGTATTAGCCAATGCATCTAATTAAAAACTGAAAAAGACAATCAATAATCAGTATCTTCATGGGAAATCTTTAACAAAAAATGTTAGCATAGTAGACATTGTAATGTGCTGCCCAGCTCACCCTGCAACTAAGGACTTACTGCCTGACCTGAGCTGCAAGGAGTGCTGTCCATAGACAGCCTTCAGCTGCCAGCCCCTTCAGTGTTGGCCTCAGACACAGAGGCCCACCTTGCCTAAGATCATGCTCTTCCCAGAGTGACCCACATTCAATGACTTATTGATCATGGGGTAGAAAGACGTAGCCATCTTGGCCCAACTCAGGACAAACTGAAAGGTCATGTTAGAGTCAGAGGTGCTTATGAGGTTAGCTGAGCCATTGTTGGGCCTGCATCGCGGCTCAACTTCTCTCTGCTCAATCCTGCTTCCTTCCCCAGGGAAATCCTTAAAAATTATCTGGCACACTAGACTTCATCTCAGAGTCTGTTCCTAGGGAACTCAGCCTGTGACTATTAGCACCTGGTGAGTTCTTGTTTTGTTTTGCTTTTATTATTAATACGATGAAGACCAAATAAAGTTAATGTAAATTTGCATTATGTGGCCTAAGCCAATAAACTATCTAGGCTAACACAGTCCAAGAGGAATATAATGCAAAGCAAATAGATAATTTTAAACTTTCTAGTAGCCACCCCCCAAAAGGAGAAATAGCTATAATTAACTTAAATAATATATTTTATTAACTTTAATAATATATTAATAATAACCCAATATATTCAAAATATTATTTCAAAATGTGATCAAAACTAAAAATTGTAAATGTTTTATTTTACATCCTATTTCCCATATGAAGTCTTCAACATTTGATGTGTATTTTACACTTACAGCACATCTCAATTCAGACACTAAGTTTTTATTAGAAATATTTTATCTGTATGTAAATCTCACAAAACTTACACTTAAAAAAGTAATTCATATATCCGAGTAGTTCCACACATACTTATGTTTTCCAGTGACTGAATTGAATATCAATTTTTAAAGTTAATTAAAATTAGACTGACTTAAAAATCCAGTTAAGTTTTTCAATCACACTAACCACAGAGGCCTCTGTGTTCAATTTTTAAGGTACTTTATGAACATTTTGAATGCTGTGATGTCCAATCAGTGCAAAAGCAATGAGTAAGATAACTGAAAAAATAGTTCTGTTAATAACGAAAACAAAGTACAAAACATGCTTTTAATGAAAGGAGTTGCACAAGCATATGAAATAATTTATTTGGCAATAAGAAAAATTCTGAATAAGTATATATCATGCAATGTATAAAAGTGCAGTGTCCTTGCAGTTGACAGTCATCAACAAGAGATGAAAAAGATGAGCAAAAAAAGAGGAATGAAAAAATATGTTTACTTGGTCAACCAGAAGATCGACGTTGGCACAAGATGCTACTGGGCTAAGGTTAATTCAGGAGAAGGTTAAGAGTAAAGTACATAGAGGCCAAGCATAGTGAAAGGGGTGCTGATGATAATCTTGTTACAAGATGTGGTTGAGTCTGCATTCGAGGGCTATTTAAGGCTGCATTGTAACAATCTAGTGGTGAAGTGGTGAGAGCAGGAACTGGACTTGTCTAAGCAGGTGCTTACCTAGGCACAAAAATCATGAAGGGAGGAGAATGCTTCCTGCAAAAGTTTTTCAATGAAAACAAGATGGCCTATTTCCCATGAGTCCATCCAATAAACAACTATCTATTGAGTACCTGTTGCATCCCTACAGGTTTCAAAGTGCTGGAGAGGTACTGCTGAACAAGGTAGGTGAAACTATTGTCCATAATTTCTTTCATTCTAGTGAGGAAAGCTCACAGGTAAATATGGAAGATAATTTTATACACTCATAAGTTCTAAGAAAATGGCAAAAGGACATTGTGATAGAACATGACAGGGATCAGTCATAGTGGTCAGAAATGGCCTAAGAAAGAGATGTTGAGTCGAGATCTAGAAGATGAAAAGGGACAGCCAGATGAAGATCTGGGGAAGGAGTGTGCCAAGTAGTAGTGTATTCGTAATAGTTTAAGAACTTAAATAATTTAAATACTGATCATCAAAGGTAAAGTTATCTTTGTACATATGTATAAACACATTACAAAAACATGTACAAAATGTACAAAACAAATATACAAAAACATTAGCCTGAACTGCAGTGTTTTCACAGCTTGCTTTTTAGGAACTGCAAATAATGCAGATATTCCTATGAGAATGTACTCTGTGTGAGAAAAAAAACAGTTATTTTATCTGTCTCAGCAAAAAATTTAGAGAATCATTGCTGAAATTTGAAGTTTTAACATGCTTATAAACTTCTAAACTTATACATTGATTAATTCCCTGCAGTCTTAGCCTACCTCCAGAGTCATGTTCCAGGTATTATTTGTATTTCTCCTTGGAAATTTTCCTCCAGACAGAAAACATGTTAAGGTGATCATACAGCCCCTAAGAGTCCCTGTTTGCCTGGGGAAGTACGGCTGTGTGTCTATTATACATGCATGTTTATTTAACAGCATTCTCTTGTGTTCTCTAAGGTGTCCTGGTTTGGAGATAAATAATATGGTCACTCAAAATGACCACCGATTGCACTGGGAGAGTAGAGGTTAATTCTCCCAATAGATCTCACTGGCATGCAAGCACACACAGAAGATTCTGTACCATTGCGTGTTCTCAACCAATTTCTGTCTGCCAGAGATTAAACAATAAAGACAGTAAGCAAATGACGTGGTTTACATTAAGGACCATGACCTGCTCTTAGCAGGGCAACATATTGTCTCTGAGTACTCCTATCCTCTCTTGTCTCCTTCACTGACCTTGCAGCCAGAGAGCTTTTTGGTTTGATAATGCCTGAGAGCAGGCAATGAAGACTCCTGGTTTTTCTGATCCTACATTTACCTCATTTCATTTAGCTTGATTTTACCTTTTGTTCCTCATCTAAAGCAGCAAGGATGACTCTTGGGGCATTATATTGAGAGCTAACGCAATCAATACCGGTTTCAAGTAACACAGAAAAGCCCCCAGACCTACATTAGAGCTGTAGGCAAGTGCTACATTTTTCAGAAGCCAAGATTTGTTGCTCATTCAGTGATGTGATATGGGATGGAGTGGGGAGGGATACAACCATCCCATTACATCGATCAGAGACTTAAGATACAACTTAGAAATGGTTAAAAACAAAGCGAGGAATAAGCAGAGGGTGCTAAAGGTGAGAAAAACAATCTTCCAATGAGGCAAAACATTTTGGCTGGCTGGAATGCATCTTTCCCCACCCACAAGTTTGCTTACCTGGCCTGCTCTGCTTATTCATGTATACAGTACTCCCACTTTAAGCGTAATTTCCATTGAAATGCTTTCCTTGACTTATATCCCAGCCTCCAAGATAGAGCTAAATCCTCCCTTCTGTCCATTTTCACATCCCCAGGTGTGTGCTTAGAAATTACAGCAAACATTTTCAATTATATATTTTATACACCTCTCTCTCCTCTAGATTTTAAGCTTCTTGAGAGGGGACAGTTTCTTATCCATCTCAAAAGTCTCAGTCCAGCCAGCTTGCATGCAGTAGTCACTCAATAACTGTCCTCTGAATTTAACTGAAACCTACACATACTGATGCATTTTAGGTCCTATTTTTCAGGGAAGGAATGAATAACTGGATGAATTATAGTGCTATTATATGGCTGCTTTATTATATAGCTATTTCCTAGCAGACATACCAGCTCTAAACTCTACATGAGAGTACTCAATTTAGGGGAAACAATGGAAAATTGGAAAACTCATCTTGACAGTAAACATTGAGTTGAATAATGGACAGAGTAGGGGGCTCTTCTTTCCCAGGCTTGTGTGTATGCATGCGCGCACACACACTCAGCCATAGAAAATCATTTCATTGTAGCTCCATCTGGATGGAGAGGAGTGAACCAGAGGCTTGGGCTTTTTCCATGAGGAGTTTACCCTCTAATTAGCATCCTACAAAACAGTGAATTGTTGCACAGTCATTGTTCCTACTGAGGTGATGACATAAGATGCTGAAGATGAATTGAAAAATACTTTTTACTTTCTCAATTCTGAAGTTAATCACTAAAGATTATATTTTCATTACTTCCATGAAATTGTGTCAGAGTCACTTTTGGCCTCCAAAGAAAAGCAGGAGTAAAATAGAGGTTTTCAAATTATAAAGCTGCCTTTTAAATCAAGTATGTATTTTTAAAAAAATAAATTCCAAAAAAGTCTTAGAATTTTACAGGTGAGAAACTTGAAGAGGTGAAGTGATTTGACCCTGATTGCAGAAAGCCTGGTGTGTGATCTGGCACGTAATAGGCACTTGGTAAAGATTTGTAAGAAAATAAATGAATGGGTACAAATGTGTGAATAAATGAATGGGCAAACACAGCTAATAATTGGCAGGGCTGTGAGTTAAACCTAATTACTACATATTCCAAGTTATGGCTTCTTTCTACTGTACCCGCTTACACTAACACTGGGTCTGAATATCTTAACAAAGGTATTTATTTTTATTTAATATCTGAATAATATTAGAACGTCTTTTCAGAAAACAATTCCTAACTCTTCTACTTATGAATCCCATGTAGTATCTGGAAATGGAGAATGCTAATGGCATTAGCATTACATGGGACCATTAAAGCATCATCATTCCACTGAGAGGAAATTCTCTATCTGTACATTGTTAATAGCGCTGCCATTCTTTCCAAGTCAGCCAAAGTCAGAACATGCCTCTGGCCGGTTTCTTTCAGCCAAGCTTCCCTCAGGCTGCAGTGATGTGTAGAGATATCCTCAAAATGTCAGAGGACTCCCATCAATCCCTGTTTGCTACTCATTAATCTGTTTCCTTAACCAGTGCCCCAAGCCCCTGGAAAATCTTCACCTTAACAACCACAGAGGAATTTTCTTTCTGCTTCTGTGAATGAACACCTGCACATATTTGTAAGCTATTCGTGGTCAAAACTTCTTCACCAGTACACAGAATGCACTGCAGGACAAAAAGAGCCACAGTGGAATAAGTTGGCAAACAAAGGTAAAAGTGAATAATCATCCTCTGAGAAGATATTCAGCCAAGGCATTAGAAGGCACAAAGTTTGTGGCATGGTGTGCTGAAGCCATAAAGTTAAAACAAAAAATCCATATACACACACAGGTAGTCTGCATTTTGCATGGTTCTCATATGCATGAATGTTGGTTACTATGGTTTGGTTAATAACTCTAGCCTTCTAACAATAGAGCTTACATTTCTGTTTCTATATTATACTAACTGTGGGTATTTGCACGAAGTATATGTTTTGCTCTTAGTTCTTTAGTCCACGTTAGCTACATGAATTACAGATGCACTTCATGATCATTGACCAATCTCATGAGTTCTTTTAAAGTTTGTCAGTTAATGGTCACTGAACATATTGCTCAGTTCACACACCGCATATAGGGTATTACTTCTTTGTCTCCAAGTGATAAACCCATGTGCCATTTTATAAAACTAGATAATCAAAAGAGAATTGTCTAATAAAAAATAAAAAATGAAAATGTTTAGAGTGAAATTTAAGTTGGATATAAATGGAGCTATAGGAGAAATCGCATGACAGTAAAAAGGTTGAGACTGTTGAAAAGAGAGGCTGCAAGGTATTCATGCAGCTAGAAATTTCTTTCCAAAATTCAAATTTCATTCCTCACTTATAGGTAAGCCCTCATGCAGCTATCATTTATACCAGCAAAGAGCATATTGCTTTCTTGATTCGTATCACATCAATGAGATCATGATCTCACAATTTTATGACACACATATCAACGTGGCTGAAGGATTCTAGGGAGCAGGTGCTCTCAGTCGCCTTGAAAAGCCATTTGGAATATAGTCCTGTTCTTCACTTCTGGATCCAATGCTCTTACAGTGATGACTCTAACGCAGTGAAAAGCATTATTTGCTATAGCAATTGTGAGAAAGCTTTTCTTCTTTGTTTTGAAAGATCTATGAGCCCATATTCCCCTGGAATTGTATCTGCCTCTTTGCTGCATTCCATCTGTAATACTCACAGTAGAGAGGTCATGTATAGAACTCAAGTGACAAGTCTTCTGCTGTTAATTTCCCCCCTGGAGAGAATACAATGAAGTAGAAATATGATACAATAAGATTATGTAGAATCCTCCTCATTCTAAAGGGAAAATATGGACACAAAAAGCAAAATATCTCCTAGTTGTAAAGAGTAAAGCAATTTTTGAGATTTTATTAATATGTTGTGTATGCAAGATTCACTGTGTATGTTGAACAACACAGTGCTATTTCCTGCTGGAAGTGTTTCTTTAGTTATTTAAAAAATTTAACCTCTTTGCATTCTCATTACAAAAATAAAATATGTTCAAAGAAGAAAAGGTGAATAATACAAAAAACTTAAAAAGGATAGTGAGGAGGATAAATCAATTTTAGAGCAGATATTTTCAGGTTTTTCTTTAGGGGCGTATATGTGTACATGGTGAATATATTCTCACACTCTCCCTGCTTTTCTATGGTTTGATTTTTCTATCAGCTTCTATTATGAATATTCACTGATATTCATAGTTTACTGACCATCTAGATAAGAATCATAAGCTGGTTTACATAGCTGACAACGAGCTTACAAGAAATTACCTAAAGTTACGCCCTTCTCATGGAAACATTCAGTGTGAACTCATGACCTCTTAAAGGAATGTATTTTTCAGCTTTGTTATTACTTAAAGTGCAGGTGCACCATGGCCATAGTCAACACTCATTTGCACAAGGTTCTCTGGAATTCTGTTGATTTCCTGCTTAGGGGAAGAAAATAATTGCAAAGAATCTAGAATTTTTTTATTGCAAAATACAAGTATATGGCCGCAAATATCAAATAATGTGCTGAAAGAACAAGGAGCCCATTTAAAGGAGATCTGGCTGGCCATTTGATAATAATTTGCACACTAAATAAGACTGCTAACAACAAAATCACGCTTCATTTTTACTAAGACAAGTTTGTGAAAGATTCATAGTGATGCTCAAAAAACTTAATATACAGAATATTATATAAAACAGCTGTAATATAAAATAAATATGAATATAATAGAGTATATTAAATTGTTATTGATTTGAATGATTAGGGGAATGCTAAAATATATGAACATGAATGTTTTAGTTTAGCTGTTACTTAGGTACTTGTTTACAAAGTAATAAAGTATAGGCATGACCAGTGTTACTATTGGATAAGTAGAAAACAGTGAATAAAAATAACAGGAAATACATCAAACAGTATTAGAAAAAATGAAAAAAAGAAAGAGGCTTACCAAGACTAGATAGGCTTGGTCTGATCTGGGCTTCACACCTAATAACCTAGTGAAATGGGGCTCAACGATGCATTCTAAGATGACACATTAGTTTGACATGCTAAAAAGAGAAAGAAAGATTCGGATTCATCCTCATCTTTTGGGAGATGAAACTGCCAGATGATTCCTGACTTTTAATAAGCTGTCTATAAGAATATATCTTTTTAATAGTGTTAAATAAAGGGGAATATTTAATAATGAACAAGGATCATATCATGTCACCAAGTATGACTTTTAAAAATATATTACTTGTGGAGAGACAGCAAATTATAGGAAAACATTTAGACTTTTTGGGAAAGGCAATTATGTTTTGACACAATAAATAAATTTAATGATTAAAAAAAAGAAAAACCTCAGCCTGATCAGCAGCTTAGATTTGATTCATATTAGAGAAGCAACAACTATTTAATAGATTCATTGGTATTGATATAATATAATCCTCAGAAAATACAAAAACACAGAGATGTAATGATAAAATGAACCAAACTCATAATTTAGTATAGATTTAAGTTTAACTGTAAAAGTTAAAGTGTAAAAGGTATGTATTTTATAAGGTATTGGAAATGTTATGAAAAATCACCCATACTAAATTTGGAGTTGAAGTTTAGATTTTGAAGAGGAATTTATCATCTTTTACAAAGTTTTAAATAACAAAATTTGGGTTTTAAAAGTTTTGGTCTTTAGATACATGATTTAAATAAATTGAGCTTTAGACACCTTACACATGGTAATGGCTGTAAGGTGCACAAAGGCCCCTCAGATACAGAAGAATCCAATAACAAAGTGTCTCAATTCTGTCGTGTCTCCCTTAGCACTGCATTTTTTTTTAAGTTGACCTTAATTCTTACAGGACTAAAATAAAACAAACAAAATGTCTTTGAGGATACTGCAGCCCAGAGATAGGACTCTGGGTACATAGCTGTGGTAATTTGGGTTGTTGAAAAAGGTTAATGATATTATATACACACTTTCCCACTATTCATCAAGGAAAATAAAACTTCTTACACTCATATCTAACCAAATGTGTCCATTATAACAGCCAGATTATGCTGTAGTAACAAACAAGTCCAAAATGGTTTAAAACAATAAAGGTATATTTTTGTCTACTGTGGTTGGGCTCGAGGCTTGCCTGCATGTTGCCACAGTTCCTCACTTCAGGGTTGAGGTTGATGCAATGGCCACTGTCTGAAACTTCTGGTAGCCATGGCACCATGACAAAGGCAAAAAAAAAAAAAAAAAAAAAAAAAAAAAAGAGTGCTCTGAGGACTCTCCACATCAACACGTAAATGCTTGGCCTGTGAGAAACACATGCCGTTCCCCTTCACAGCTCATTGATTGCAAATGATCATGTGGCTCCATTCAATACAGGAAGTTTCAGAAGGCACAGGCCTACTATGTGCCCAGAACACGGAAATCCAGAAATATTTGATGACCCTTGTTTTTCGCTGAAGCTTTCCTGAACAAACTAAGGCTACAAACTATCTATGTTTGCTAAAAGAAAATGACACCACAATCATAGATAAGGGCATGCTTTTGTTGATAAAAAGAGTCATTCCTCTTTCTTTCTTTCTTTTTTTTCCCCCCTCATGTATGTGGATGATGTGTGTTCCCCACTGGGAAGGGATTCACCATTCCTCTACTGAAATGCCACAATCCCAGCAGGAGTCAGATCTAACTTCTTTCACTAAAATCGCACCCCGTATCTTTGAAATGGTTCTGCCTCTTTGCACAAGCAAATTCAAACAGAAAGCTTTCCTTATTCACTGCTATTACTACTTCCATAGCCCTACTCCCCTATACCTAATCCCTTGCCCCCTAAGCAAACACTCAGGCTTGAGTATCATTTCCTCTCCAAGCACAGCCCAGACCTTGGTGGGATCATGTCTGTCAACCCCAACAATGACTGTTTCTTATTTTTCTTTTCTTAAGGGTTCATCTTGAAAGGTGGTGTCTCCTTCAATCTGTCTGAGGTTGACAGGTCAATAACTGGATTCTGACAAATGCTAGAAGAGAGAGAAGTGCTGCCCAAGACTGAACATGCTTTTTTCCCTTTCTTTTTCTTGTTTGCTACTAGCCCTTCCTCACTCCCACTCACCATGACTTCTACCTATCACACCTGTCTGTGCAGCTTTAAAAGTATTCTTACAGATTTATTGCTACTGACATTTTTGGGGGGCATACCTCGGAAGAGATAGTCCATGATTTTAGGAAGCATAATAGAATTTCTTATAATAGAATTTCTTTAGGGACAGCTAGTGATCATTTCTATTAAGTATCTAGGATCTAGAACATGTCCATATATCCATGGTTCTTTTTACCAGCTTGATAATGAAATATAAACATGCTCTGATAACAAACATGACTCCTATTTTTGCAATTACTTTAAAAGAAAAGACACTCTGTACCCTTCTGTGATACCTTATTTCCATCTGAGTCCTTCCCTCCATGTAGACAATATCACAGGCTAAAAACAATATTTATATGTTGAGATCTTTTATGAAATGTGCGAAATAGTGGAAGAAGATATAGGATAAACTATAGAATATATAGAAACTTGGGTAACCTTTTCATAATCATGTGACTGCTTTCTGACAAATATTACCAGAATGTAAGCTGTAGGACAAGGACTGTGTGTGTCTTATTCTCGAATATGTCTCAAGTGTTTAGAAATGTGCATAGAACAAACAGAATATTTTTTACTGAGTGAATTAAAATCAGAATCTCCTGGTAGATAAAGGTATGTCAATTATTACCAGAAACAGTTTGTTCACATTCTCTGATAAGTATTATCACTATATGTGGTGAGATGAGAGTTGCAGAAATCTTTGACAAGGCATGGAGAAGAAGGAAGACTGAGAATAATGTTTGAGAATCACTACCTTTCCAAATTCTTATATTTTATTAACCATTATCTAACGACCCTGCTATATCTTTTGCTATGTCTTAATAAAATATTGTCAAGACAAGTGGATGTTGGGGTGGAAATGAAGTCTCCCAAACTTCTGTAACTATTGCATATCATATGATGCCTTCCTGGCATCGCTGCCCTAACATTTATTTAAAGACCCTTCATGCACCAGAGAAACATCATCATTAAGGGGTAAATAAGTACGGATTAGTCCAGCAGTAATCAAAACAATATTCACTCTGAAAAGAGGCTGGCTTCCTTGTTTTTAAAATGAAGCAGTCATTCACTCTGTTTGAAAATGTAGCCAAACCTCACACCTCCCTGCCTCATAGGAGTCTTGAACATGCAAACAGTAACTAAGCCAGAGCTTTATGACTGTGGTGTATGCGTAATGGGGTCAGCCTGGCAGAACAAAATGCTGCAGTAATTTTGCATCCATTACAGCCTAGAGATGGAAGCTATGAAAGAGAAAGAGCATGCAGGAGAGAGTTAGAGGTCTGCAGATGCCTCCGTAATGAACTCCCACAAAGAAAATCTCTCCCCTGTGTCGCCATCCATTAGCCAGCTGCACTGCTTCTTTCAGTAATGGAGGACAACCCCCCCATTCCTGGAAGGCACATGGGGTGAGCTGGATGGTCTTTCCCTTTCCACTCAGGTCTTAAATTCTGAGGAGGATAGATCTAGTGATTCAAGAAGACCAGGTTCTGAGAACCACGTCCCACAGCAATTGAATTTTGTGCTATTGGAATAGTCTTTAGACGTATCAGCTTAGGTGTCAAACAGCCTGTCTTCAAATCCCAATTCTATCAGTTATGATCTAGGTGACCTTGCATGTATCCCTCATTCACTCTAGTCTTTAACTTCCATGGGTGCATAATGGGTACAATAATAAAATCTACTCCATAGGCTTAGTATACATAAGATGGCATGCAAAGCACTTGTTCTGACACTTAGTAAATGCTCTAAAAATGGTGGATATTATTAGATTTACTATTAGTACCAGTAACAATCACATACATGGCATTCTACTGAGGAACAAAATATATAATGGCTTCTGGTAAAACAAATCTAATGAAAAGACTTATATTTGTGGGAAGATCATATACTCACATGCTTTCTTTCTCTGAAGCATAAAACATCAGATTAGTATTTTCTCCAATCAGTACTAGGCTGAGTTCTAGGCAGGCTTGGAATAAGAAGCCTTTCACTTGGAATAAGAAGACACATTTCTCCCTGGCTGATCAAAAGGTTAGATAATCTCACATGGAATGGAAAGTTTCTCTTTCAATTTTCTTGAATATCTGTGACCTCCTCAAATCCTACCAGAGTGGTATTTCTGAACCATACATGTGATTTTATACTTTCTTAAGAGAACCATCTTGTACCATTTTCATAAGTTATGAAGGTCAAAAGACATACCTTATCAAACAATTACCACTACTGACCATAAAGCAATCTCTTACTGGAAGGATATGTTTAGTTTGGGCTTTCTTTTTTTTTTTTTTTTTGAGATGGAGTTTCGATCTTGTTGCCCAGCTTGGAGTGCAATGGTGCAATCTCAGCTCACTGCAGCCTCCGCCTCCCAGGTTCAAGCGATTCTCCTGAGTAGCTGGGATTACAGGCATGTGCCACCACGCCCAGCTAATTATATATTTTTAGTAGAGACGGGGTTTCTCCATGTTGGTCAGGCTAGTCTCAAAATCCCGACCTCAGGTGATCCACCCTGCCTTGGCCTCCCAAAGTGCTGGGATTACAGCATGAGCCACTGTACCCGGCCTAGTTCGGGCATCTTAAACTTAAGATGCTGGTGGCTCATTAAGCTTATATTTATCAGGCAGTTGCAAATTCAGGCCAGACACAAGAGTAATGTCATATTTAAAAATAACACCTCTGGGAGTCTTTTCCAGAGACGTGAGAGTTGAAGTGCTGGGCATGTCTGAGGTCGACAAGACAGAGGTACAGACTGAAGAGATGATAAAAAGGGCATTCTTTGCTGGGTGCCATGGTTCACACCTGTAATCTCAGCACTTTGGGAGGCTGAGGTGGGAGCATCGCTTGAGCTCAGGAGTTTGATACCAGCCTGAGAGACATAGCAAGACCTCATCTCTCCAAAAAATTGACCAGGTTGTTCTCAACAACTTGTTATCCATAATAGGAAAGGAATGCAGTATGTGCGTGACTAAGTTAACTACTCAAAACTTTCAAAACCAGAAGCCTAAAGAAGTTACAGTTTATTTTAAGTAATATCCACAAAACCTAATATAGTCCACTTATGAGTAATCATTTAATTATGGTATTTTATTTTTTTAAAATATGCTGAGTACATAAACATGACTAAAATATCAACAGGTCTTGATTCCTGGCTTGATTCCAGGAGGCTGCAGTGAGCTATGATTGTGCTACTGCACTCTAGTCTAGGTGACAGAGGGAGACCCTACCAAAAAAAAAAAAAAAAAAAAAAAAAAAAATCTCGTTGGAGAGAATGCCTGCATCCAGAGCAGTGTTTCTCAATCTTGGCAGTATTCACATATTGAGATGAACAATACTCTGTCCTGTGAATAATACTGTCTTGTGCACTGTAGGATGTTTAGCAGCACCCTTGGCCTCTACTCACTAGACATCAGTAGCAGTGGATCCTTTTATCTTCCTTCCTCCCCTCCTGCTAGTTTTTTGTGATAACTAAACACATCTCCAGACATTGACCAATGTTCTCTGAGGGGCAACATTGCCCTGTTTTAGAGAAAAGGAGTAGAAGAAACCAGAAAATGTGACTAACAATGTCAATGAGAGTCAAGATCAGGAAACTATGGTATTGTAAAAGCCAATTGAAGCACTGAAGAAGAGAATGATCAAGGCATGGCTCTTGAATTGTGATCCCCAGACTAGCAGCATGGACACATCTGGGAACTTGATAGAAATGCAAATCCTCAGTCTACATCCTAGCCCGATGGAATTAGGAACTCTGGGTGTTGAATTCAGAAATCTGTATTTTAACTATTAATAACTCAGCCGTGATCCTGATGCACAAAAAAAGTTTGAGAACCATTAAGAGTAACAAAAGTTGCATGGAAGTCAAAGGTAAGTATACAAAAAGTTCAGTTAATGTGATCATTGAGATGTTGGATTACAGCATTTGGGCGGCCACTTTAAGTAGTGACATGGGGGGGGGAGAAAAGCAAACTGGGATGTATTCCAGAAAGTAGACAGCGAGAAAGTAGAGGTAGAGAACGAAGACTACTTTTCAAACAAGTTAGTAGTAATATGAAGACATCATATTAATTTTATACCTTTGTATTATCAGAAGTAATTTTGATTTGCTTTAGGATAAAGGAGATAATTTAAAGGTCAACGAAAAGAAGTCAAGGCCGATTAAGAGATTAAAGACACAAAAAGTCAAGAGGGGATAATTGATGGAGGAGCATTGTTGGACTGAGCAATGGGCCACTGCTTTACTTAGCCTTTGCTCCCATGGTGGAGACATTCAAAAGGTCCCCAAGTTAGACTGTCCCAGTGTCCTACTTCTGGATTTGGATAATTTTTTTAAATCATCCAACAACTTCCTTCTGGTCAATATGATCCATGCCTTGGTCTAGTGCAATGATTCTCAACCAGGAATGCTTTTTTGACTTCCAGAGGACATTTGGCAATGTCTGGAGACATTTTTTATTTGCACAATTGGAAGGGGAGTACTGCTGGTATCTAGCGGGCATAAGATAGCAGTGGTGCTAAACATCCTACAATGTGCAGAACAGTCCCTAACAGTAAGTCGTTATTTGAAAATGTCAATAGAGGTGAGGTTGAGAAAGCTTGGTCTACTGTGAACAACTCATTTATCACTCCATTGTACCATGTGAATTTTAGGTAACAATGGCTGTTCTCTCCAGGTGGGAAAATTGCATCTCAACTTTAAACTTTGCCTAATCTTTTTCATCATTACCATGCTACAAAGAGGTACTCACATAGTTTGGCTGTAAATTCTCTGACACTTCACATCAAAAAATTTACTTGTAACTCTACCACTACATATCTTGGTCTATATTTGGTCCATATGCTAACAGGTGAATTGTTCATTTGCTTATGGTCAATCGGATATTTTTTATTTAGGAAGTAAACTACACAGTCCAGGAACTAGCCTGGCTTTTTTCACATTGTACTGCATTTCACATTGTTTAAATCATAAAATCCCAGGCACATGTAGACAACACTTCTGAAAGTGCTTATTTCTCTTTTCTATGTACACACACAGTCTGTTGAATAAGTCAACAAAGATGCCAGTACTTTACATTAATCCCGTGTCCTAGTTTATTCACTCAAAGTTTCAAGAAACCAGACACATAACAAAGAACTCTGCCAACAATTACAGAAGGAAGGAACAGACAAGGGTGTATTTGTTTGAAAGATCTATTGTCCACAATATTGCCACCAGCCAGGCTTCAAGGCTGATGTACAAGTGAATGCAAAATGAATCCTTCTTCCCTTCTCTCAGCAGTTCACTCCTACAAACTAGAATACTCATGTCTTCAAGGTAGTAAGTAAGAAAAAATAAAAGAAAAGGAGGGGGCTGGGAAGAAGAGAGGCCTACAGCTCCAGAAAGAAGGGCTAGTTCTACAAAGGGTTACTTTTTAAACATCTTCTCTTGGAACATTTAGGATTAATAGTTATGTGTAGGAAGAAAGAATGTGTTGATATTTTAGTTATGTTTATGTCCTCAGCATATTTTTAAAAAATAAAATGATAAAATACTATAATTAAATGATTACTCAGAAGTGGACTATATTAGGTTTTGTGGATATTGCTTAAAAAAACTATAACTTCTTTAGGCTTCTGGTTTTGAAAGTTTTGAGTAGTTAAGTTAGTCATGCACATACTGGATTCCTTTCCTATTATGGATAACAGGTTGTTAAGAACAATAGATTAACTCATAAGTATTCATTCCTTTCACAAAATGATTCTGATGGCTACCCACTTTTTTCTCTTCAAAGCTTTCCTTTATTCCCATTTTTTTTTAGTCTCCCAATAATACAAGAAATTGCCCTGTTAAGTTCTGATACATTAATACTTGCTAATAAATTTTTTTTTTTTTTTTTTTTTTTTTGAGATGGAGTCTCTATCACCCAGGTTGCAGTACCATGGTGTGATCTCAGCTCACTTCAATGTCCACCTCCCAGGTTTAAACAATTCTCCTGCCTCAGTCTCCTGACTAGCTGGGACTACCAGCGTGCACCACCATGCCCGCCTAATTTTTGTATTTTTAGTAGAGATGGGGTTTCACCATGTTGACCAGGCTTGTCTTGAACTCCTGACCTCAGGTGATCTGCCCGCCTCGGTATCCCAAAGTGCTGGGATTACAGGCTGGAGTCACTGCACCAGGCCCTTGTTAATAAACTTTAAGCGGAGCAAGAAGGTCTAGAATTCAGGGCTTTGTGCAGCTAGCACTAGCAGCCATTAGCGGGCAGAGAAAAGCAGCACAGGTAAAAGAATACTGATGAAATTGAAATTTCACAGTGGACAGTGAGTATTTGAGATTTTAATTCAAGATATTCCAAAAAGATTGAGTAGCAGTCAAATGCTATTTGGCCTTCCAGAGGCAAATTGCCAGCACTCACATCAGCTCTTTCTTGCCCATACCTTGTCTTCCTGCACTATTCCAGAGTCAGCGGTCCTCAGCCTTTCATGTCCTTACTCCCTTTTCCTTTCTCCATTCTCAATTTCCCAAAAAAGTTTAAAAAAAAGAACTTCTTATTGATAGAAGAGTTGCAAAAATAGTGAATTCCTGGAGCGTTTATTCATCTTTTCCTCATGTTAACATTAACGTAACCATAGAACAATGATCCAAACCCGAAGTTGACCTTAATGCAATCCTATTAACTAAACCATAGACCATATTACTCGTCATCAAAACATCAAATGCCAAATTCATTCACCCATTTATCAAGTATTTATTAAGTTCCTACTACATGCTATGCACCATTCTAAGGTTTTGGAACAAAGCAGTGAATAAAAAGAGAAAAGTGACAGTGGTGTCCTCATGGAACTCACATCCTAGTTGGTAGATGAGAAATCAGTTCATTCTGCAAGCAGCATTATTATTGCACATCATTTGAGATGATAAAGGAATGGATCTAGAAAGGACCTGTAGAGGACAGTGCAATTTGAAGGTTGGCCCACACCATCAGTTCACACGAGCCATCTCCCAGATGTTCTTTGTAGTTTCTTATGTGTGTTCTTCCAGCCTTCTTGGAACTTACAATGTGTCTTAACTCTCTTCAGTTGTTTGTTGTTGTTGTTGTTGTTGTTATGAAAATGCATGCTTTTATATTTATTATTAATAGTTATTGTTTTTCCCGAATTTCTTTTCCCATTGCAACAGAACTAAGTAAATTAAAATAATGTAACATTATACAAGTAATTATCTATGACAAGTATGGTATTCTTTGAATCTACCTACAAACAAAACATAGTGACAAATGAAAGAAGAGTAGGAAATTTTTAATTTACATATCCTATTAGCCATGTTGCCTTTCTTTTATAATTTTTTTAACTTTTATGTTAAGTTCAGGGGAACAAGTGCAGGGTTGTTAGTAGCTTTTTATACCTTTTTTTTTTTTTTAATAGAAAACCACAGCCTCATAGAGATTTGGCCTAGTGTGCTTTATTGTAGGTAC
The DNA here is from genome assembly GCF_007565055.1 of Rhinopithecus roxellana. Taxonomy (NCBI): domain Eukaryota; kingdom Metazoa; phylum Chordata; class Mammalia; order Primates; family Cercopithecidae; genus Rhinopithecus; species Rhinopithecus roxellana. The sequence goes on along the minus strand of NC_044553.1, from coordinate 137,306,624 downwards.
TGGGAAGGTGGGCCAGTGCTTATTTTCAAGGTTAATTAGCACTTGCATGACAAATGATACTTATAAATATATCTAATATTCTCCTTAAACTCTCCTTATAAGCATCTGAGGCTACATAATTTAATATTAAAAATATCATGTACAATTGCTAACATGGTTACCTGAAAAATATATAATGTATGAAAGACAGAGACAGAACGAAATTCTTAATTAATCTAGGCAGGACTCTCAGGCCAGTGAGATTTTATCACAGATAGAGCATGGGGTTGCCAGATCCCCACAAGCCTGGAAAAAATCTATTTAAATATTCATTTATTTCATGTATGACAATAAAAGGAAGGTTCACCAATATTGTCATACTGAGTTATTCCTTGCCAAGTTTTTAAACCTTTCTGCCTCTGCTGAAGATTTTTCCTTTGTTTACTCAGGGGAAAAGTATTCTGAAATATTTGTAGGCAGAATACAACAAATAAAAACATTAGAAATAGAATTATCTAGTTCTATGTTTGATTAACAAATCATTGAACTTACAAGAAGGTAAGGCTGATTGATTGATAAGGCTACTTCTGAATCCACAAACATGGCAGCTGCAAGTCCAGTTTAAATCTGCTAATGGATAGACCATTTATGAGGATTAGCTGAAGCCAGTCCACGCTCTTATGAATACCCAACATAAAAATATCAGGAAATAAGCAACCAACTGGGGAAAGTCCATTAAAAACCAATGTAACATTCACTGAACATCTATTACTTAAAAGAATAATGTCTTTGGACATTGAAATAGTATGCTCTACCTGAACAGAAACTGTCATGTTATCTATCATAGACAGTGGCTTATTTTTTAGAGTGATTACAAGGGAAATGAGTGTTTCAATGCTGTCTAACTCAAACATTTAGAGATTTGGTTTGAGTTTTTGTTTTCTCTAATAATATCTCCCCATTAATTCTCTTTAAGTTTTCTCCCAGTTTTCTGACAGTGGCATAGAAAATTTAATTCTCCCATTTCTCCTCCCTCTACTGTCCATCACAAGTTGCCTCCCCTTCCACTAGAAAGGAAATTTTTTTTCTCCCTTTAAGTGATTTTGGAGTATATATGTATTGTTATGCTATTTTAAACTAGAAGCAGAGAGTTCATTCATTTTAGAAAAATTTTTATTCCATTTGGTGGCATTCAAAAAAGTATGCTGTATTGCACTGTGATTACCATGGATGTGGACAGATTAAGAGTGCCATTTACTAGTTTTAATTTTAAGTCTCAAGTTTCAGACAGGACTCCTTAATGTTTAAAACTATAAGAGAAACTGTGCCCTTCATAGCTGTTACATAACATTTAAATTTGATGTCCTACATATCCGGCTAATGCATGGTTCTCCATTGAGTGCTTTACTATATTTGTCAGGTAACAAAGTCCAAGGCTAGCACAGATGATGTTTTTGTGTGTGTGCCAAAACTCTGAATGATGGATATAGTCTTGAATTTCCCAAAACATTCACTGATGATGAAGGCATAACAGATGACTTTCATCCTAAGCAAAAGAGAATTTGTCTGTCTATAATTTCATGAGTATTCACACAAACTACTTGGGGAAAAATGATTAGGATTTTCTAAAAATCACCCTTGAAAATACAGGACTACCTTACATTGTCTTCTAACCCAACAGGATTCACTTTCCTAAGTTCATAGGGGCATTCTGTTCTCATACACATTAACACACATATACACACTTATGATATAAAACACAGTGACACACATCTACTACCCCTTCCCTATTCACAAATTCTACCTTCACATATAGTTCCTAAGATGGCCTCCGACCACTGTGAAAATTAAATTATTATTTTGTTTACTATATAGGGAATAGATACTAACCACATTTCATCATTTCCTTTGGCACATTTATATTGGTCCTGACTAAAATAAAATATATATTTGGCTCTAGGTGAGAATTAGTCTTTTTCGACTTGGATTAGGTAATACAAGTCAAATAAAATATAAATACTAATCTAAAACATATTTCTGTTTCTACCCCAGTCTTCTCCATCTTGACAAACACTACCATCACCTACTCAGCCTTTCAAGTCAAAAAGAAAGTAGATGCCCTCAACTCCTCCCTTTCTATTAATTCTCTCTCTATCTCCCTATCCAAGAACCATTGGCAAATGTTGTTAGCACTACCCCCAAATACATCTAATATTTCCACTTTCCCCAACCTCCCTATTAAAAGCCTTCTAAGTAATTTTCCCTCTTCCTCTCTAGCTCCCTCCCTTACAATCCATATTTCATAAGGCAGCCAGAGTACCCTTTCAAAATATAAATCAGATTACATCATTCCCTAAGTAAAAACCCACCAATGTTTCCACTGCTTTTGGAATTATATCTTTTTTTTTTTTTTTTGTAATGCATCTTTTACTTTTTGATTTCTTTATTTTTATTTTTATTTTTTTATTATACTTTAAGTTCGAGGGTACATGTGCATAACGTGCAGGTTTGTTACATATCTATACATATCTATACTTGTTACATATCTATACTTGTTGGTGTGCTGCACCCATCAACTTGTCAGCACCCATCAACTCGTCTTTTACATCAGGTATAACTCCCAATGCAATCCCTCCCCCCTCCCCCCTCCCCATGATAGGCCCCGGTGTGTGATGTTCCCCTTCCCGAGTCCAAGTGATCTCATTGTTCAGTTCCCACCTATGAGTGAGAACATGTGGTGTTTGGTTTTCTGTTCTTGTGATAGTTTGCTGAGAATGATGGTTTCCAGCTGTATCCATGTCCCTACAGGAATTATATCTTAATTGCTTACTATGGCCTTCGATGCTGGCAGTCTGGCCAGGTACCTTAACAATTTTGTTCATGCCACTTTCATCCTTTGCCAAGCATTAATCCCCCTCAAAGTTCACATACTCATCACACGATCAGCAACTTCTCATCCTTCATGTCTCAACTTCAGTGTCCTCAGAGAAGACCACACTACTGGCTTTAGGAAGTAAGTGTGTCTGCTCTCTATTCTCTCAAGTCCTGAATATCCTCATCAGTAAAATAGGAAGGTTGTATTAAATGAACTTTATGGTGTTTTTTAGCTGAGGAGGGCTCATAGGTCCAGCAGAATATAATAAGCTATAATTAGCATAGTCAGTCATGATACATAGAGCTTGTCATTCACCTTTTCTATTCTTTAGTTAGTATACATTTACTTTGCTTCCTAAATCTGCATAAGGAAGCCATCTGTGTATCTATCCATCTAAGCTATTTCTATCTCTACCTAGCTACCTTTCATCTATACTTTTTTAAAAAATCACAAGTTAGATAACTAAGTCTTAGACACCAGGGCTTGTTTTTACTTGGAAACAAATAGCAAAATATACTTCATTAACTGGTTGTTTTCATTTTAAATATTCACTCCTATATACTTTTGCTTGAAACCACCAGTTATCATGCATAAAGAGATTCTATTTGGTATACTTTATAAGCCTTTCAGTCATCCTTATTAAAAGAATTATCTGTATAGGGAAGTACTAAACACACTCAATTATGGTAAAATTTATACAATAGTCCCCAAATCAATGGCTATTTTAGAAAGATACTTTTAAAAATTTGTTTGTTTTAATTATAGGATGTGTCCAGAGGAAAGTAAGGTGAAGTAATCATGCAGGATCAAATGAAAATTCCCTTTGGTATAGTCCAGCTGTAGCATTTTATTAGTTTGGTGGTTTTTTGTTTGTTTTGTTCGTTTTTTTTTTCTTATGCACTTAACTTTTTTTTTTTTTATTCTTAGAAATGCAGAATTCTGTTCTAGTATCTTCCTATAGGAATCAAGAGAAAGCACATTTGAAGAATCTGGGCTTGGGTAAAGCAGTTCTTCTGGCTTATTCTTTTTCATTTCATTGAAAAAAAGAAATATTCTCAAGATAAAACATCTATACTGCCAACATGGGTTCCACCTCTTGAATCAGGTTTCAGTCCAAGCAATCTCTCTTCATCCTGCTACCTACAGTCATCCAAGGCCATTTTGTTGGAAGATTATGAGCTGATATTATACTATCTGAGAGATTATAATCCTGAAATGTACTGACCTCAAGAACATAGAAAAGACAGTCTATGCTACCATACTGAAGGGGAAGAAAAGATGCTAGAAGTCAGAAAGGGGAGAGAGTAATTCAAAATGTTTAAAACTATAGAGAACAGTCTTTCTGCAGATACTCGGCACCCAATATATGCTAATTGTTGAGTATATATAGTGGTGATCAAAGCAGAACTGACCTCTGTCTTCAGGAAGCTTAAACACTAGTAGGTTAGGAAGAGAAAAGTCAGAAAAGTAGCAGTAGTAATAATATCATAATGATAAGAGAAGAAAGAAAAGCTAGAATAAATAAATAAATATTCATTTTTTTATCAGGAGTTGAGAACCTATTTTAAATCTCTTACTTTCACTCTTGTGAACCTGCCCCAGACTCAATACCTTTGACATTCTCTCTGGTGCTAGATATAATTAGAAACCTGTGTTTCTCCAGTTTCTCTGATACAGCGTTTTCTGTTAGCCCCTTAAGTAGTTTAGCCCTTTACCAGACTTTCCCTCAATACTTAAGAGAAGGCTTATGTTTGCTCAGCTCTGCCTGAAATGGGGTAAGAATTTGGGGGTGGAAGGAAACATAGGGAAATGCTTGAGAAGGAGGATGGATTCTAAGGAAGCCCATATTTAGACAACTTTACCAATTGGGTAAAACTCAGAGGAGGAATAAATGAATTTTCACTAAAACTTCAACCGGAGACATGGATTATTTTGAGATGCAAGTTGCTTTAATGCACTTTCTTTAGTGCAGATATTGTATGTAAAATAAAAAATTACAAGTTATTCAAAAAATTGTACTCTCTTATGTAGAAAGCTCTTGACGGCACATTTTTATGGAAAGGTAGACAATTCACCTGGGACTAAAGAAGTTCTTTCTTTAGCTAGAGATGGTTTATAGAGATAATACCTGTGCATAAGACATTAAAATAGTATTCATAAATGAAAATGATACTATTGATCTGTCTGTGGATTATTTTCTCTGACAGTGGCATATCTATGCCATGATCAAGTCATTCTTTTCATTCAGTTTTTGTTATAATTAAAATCACAAACCTGAGAAGTGTCTGTCTGGAGTTAAATAAAATATTCATATACTTTTGGTCACAAGCAAAACCATATTACTTAAGCAAGAAATAAACTGCTATTTCAGTCTCAGTGTATTCTGACCAAATGAGCAACTGGGCCCAGACATGAAATATCATGAAAATTGCCGAATTATTATTCCACGCAATGAATGAGTGTTGGCAAAATAAAATCTTGATGAGTAAATTCCTCAGTTCACTAAAACACAGCTTTGAAATGTTGGATATAGCAATTGCTAAAGGCTTATTCAAGGGAAAAAAATTCCTATCATAAGTTTAAAATTTTACAAACCCCAGAAAAATTAGGATGTGATAACTGGGGGAAAGGTGAATTTCCTTTAAGTGATAAATGGGAAAGTGATGATTAAATGTTCTAAACTCTATGCCAGCAGGTAAAAGAGAGAAATAGTCATCTAATGAGAAGTCTTAATGAGAAGTTGATTACTTCAACATTGGTATCGATTAATGAGATAGTTCAGACATTAATAGAAAGGACTGCCTGGTTTTCCTCTTGTATTTTCCATAGAGCCTGACCCAGGGCATTAATGAAAACTCCATCTTCCTTTTAGACGTCAAGAAGTTAGAAAGAAAGACTTCAAAGTTTACCAAAGTCATAGTCTTTACCACAGAAGAGAACGAGTGGGCTGGAAGTCCATTGTGGAGTGGGGAGGATATTCCTGTGCCCTGTTTTTCCCCTGCCTGTTTACTATATCTCATCTATACTCATAGCCTCATTAACTCATTCATCCATTCATCTATCAGTTCTTTCATGTGTGCCTGTAGTACACAAAGACTACTGCCCATTTATGCTGTGTAGTGTGCCAGAGGAAGGGAAATATGTGAATGTTTCCACATGTCCTGTTGAAATGGAACTTCCACTCTAATAAGACAGAAAACTAAGCACTCAACACAATTTAATAAGTGCTATGGCATAGAAGGAACAGGAAAACTTGTTTGACTGTGAGGTCATGGAAGACTTCCCTGATAACAAAAATGTTTCAGATGAGCATCTGAGGAATTAGTTGGAATTACTGGATGAAATGTGCACATCTGTGCATGTGCAGGCATGGGTATTTGTGTGCACATGTGTACACATGAATCTATTCACATGTGTGCACATATGTACATGTGTCTATTGCTTCTGCAGATGTGCATGTATGTGTGCAGGTGTGCATATATGTGTGTAGATTTGCATGTGTGTGTTGGTGTGAACACATGCATTTGTGTACTGATGTGTATGTATGTTGAGAAGGCATTCTGGTATCAGGCAACTGGGTCAGAAAGGACCCTCACATATATGTTTGAGAACTGAAATACAGAAGGAGAATATACCTCAAAATGAGGCTGGAGACATAGGCAGGCCCAGATCAAACAGTGCCTCAAAGTCATGTTAAGAATGTGGGTCTTTTTTTTTTTTTTATCCTAATAGCTTCATGTAATCTTTGCAGGAACTTGGGCAATGGAATATCACAAATGAGACTTGTATTTCAGGAAAAGTCACTGACTGTCCTACGTGTTGGTGGATCACAAATGGATCTCTGGCCCCAACTTCCCTCCTGAACTCCAGGCCAAAATTTACAAAGGTCTGCTGGATATCTTCCACCAGGCGCTTAAAACTTAAAGAAGCTAAAAACAAACTCACGATCTTTTCCCAAGAACATGTTGTTCCTGTCTTTAACTCACCTTGGGGAAGGGCACCATCCTCAAATCATTACTCAAACCAAGAACCTTACAGTCATTGCACTACTTTCTTATCCCCTTCAACCATCAATCAATTAACTGATCATCAAATCTAGGTAAATATGTCCCCTCCTTTCCAACAGGATTCCTCTTTTTAAATCCCGAATCACCTCCTTCCTGTATTGCCACAGCCCTCTGTGTATAACCTCTAAAGTTCAATGAATCCTCCACTTGGGCCAACCCATTGCCACTATCTTTCTCAGGAGCCCTGAAGCATTCCCCATTTATTTTTGCAGCAGGCTGTACAGAGAAGAACAGGGGCTTGGGACTTATGCTGAGCTTGAACTCTGGCCTCGACTACCTGCCATCTGAATTTCTCGAACAAATTACCTATGTCATTTTATTTTCGGGTTTATCCACTATGTAATGCAACTATTTACTTTTCAGACCTGACAAGACAGTGTATTAAAGATAATTAGCTGAGGACCTGGCCCATTGTAGGCATTCACAAATTTTTCACAATTTGATCTTAATTCACCTTTTTCTCACCTACTACCATTTTTTCACCCCACCTATAATTTAATCATGCATGCTAACCCCTCTTTTCAAACCTACCATGTAATTTATCATAATATTCCCATGTCCTAGGATGTCCTTGCCTAATTGGCCTGATACAATCTTCTCTATCCTTGAAGACACAGTTCAAAATAACCCTTAGAGGTAAAGAATTTTATGACCCCACCACTTCTCTTGCCTTATAAAAACTATTCACACCTTCCCTGAGCTCCTCTAATACTTGGTAAATATATTTATGTCACTCAATATGTCGCTCTGGATTGTTGACTCATTGAAGCCTGAGACTATCTAGACTATCTTATCCCATTGCCTTGCACATGGGAGGTACTCAGTAAACATTTGCTGAAAATAATTGAAAAGCCTGTATTCTAAGAGACACTCTACATGAAGAACATGCCAGAGTGAACAAAGTCAAGAGGCCAGAAAGTTTGACCTTGGGAACTGTCAATACCTACTTGCCTCCTGAAAATGTAAGCTTAGCAGGGTGAGATAACAAGAAAAACATAAAATTAAAGTAGCATTTTCTTTACCTTCTCCAGTCCTAGGAAGGTTCACATTATGTTCTCAAATACTCAATAGAGAGGAATTAGGTTAAATGATCCTAGTCACATCTTTGGGTGAGAAAGATGTAAGGAACTATACCAGCGCAGAAGGGAACTGTATTATATTCTTAGTGTTTGTCATAACAAACTGGGTAGTGTAAAGCAACAGAAATTTATTTTTCACAGTTCTGGAGACCAGAAGTGTAAAATCAAGATGTGAGCAGAGCAATGCTCTCTCTGAAAGCTCCAGAGCAGAATTGGTTCCATTACTCTCTCTTAGCTTCTGATGTTGCCAGTGATCCTTGGCATATCTTGGCTTATAGATGCATCACTCCAGTCTCTGTCTCTGCCTTCACATGGCATTTTTCCCTGTGTGTGGCCATAGCTTCTCTTGGCACTCACTTCTCTGTGCCTGTCTGTCTCTCTGTCTACCTTCTTTTCTTATGAGAACACCAGTAATATTGGATTGAGGACCAACAATGCTCCCCATCTTATGAATGGGCCTATCTTAGCTTATATTTTAATCACATCTGCAAAGACTCTCCTTCCAAATAAGGTCACACTCACAGGTACAAGGGGTTAGGATTTTGACATATCCTTTTGGGGGACTCAATTCAACCCACAGCAAACATCAAGGTAGCACAGTCCAGTGCTCTGGCTTCATGCCACATGCAGGATAGAGAAGACGTTTGCAGAAGCTGTCTGGTGGTCAGAGGAAACGAGGCTGACCACACATCACTGAACACACCTGGAGTGGGAGTGCTTCAAACAGAGGACACAGGGAATGGCCCAAAGCACTACAGCCAAAAGACGCACAGAAAATATGCCTCCACCATGACTGAAGAACCATCCTCATCCTTACGTTTTTCTGTTGTGGCTAGCTGGGGAACCATATGTGGCTCCATTATGAGAAAAGGAAATCGCTAAATTTCCTGCCACTCCAGAAGGTGGGGAAACTTCAGGATAACTTAAACTTGAATTGGAGAAATAAAGAGAAGTAGCAATTCTTACATATAAATGATGTGGCAATTTCAGAGTCATTCCACAAGTACAATAGTGGGACACTAACTATAAAGAATGAGGCCATGAAAAACTACTGCCCTGAGTGTCTCCCCTCCTTTTCTACATAGCTCCTGGCTGGGCTGTTGGCTGTATATCAAGAGCAAGGTATGGGAAACAGTCAAGTATTCTGGCATACAGAATTTTAGAAAGTCGGATATGTTACATTCTGCCAAAGTGTTAAGTATGCTTTGTACCTGCTTTCTTATCTGCTCCTTAGGAAAAAAACAAAGTAAAGATCAAGGTATTATTAACTATGAACTACTGTTTTAGCAGTAGAGCTTCTGTTTAAACATTCACATCAATCCATAAGATCCACCTATTTTTTTAATTTAGTTTTGGACCAAAAAGAATGATCCCTGGGAGCAAGAAACAACCTCTGGGTTAATGAAGCCCAGAAGTACCGGAAACACATGACTTAATATAGCAACCTTTGTGCCCAAAGGTACAGGGCTTCATGTCCCCATTTTAGGGTGTTTAGCTCCATGAAAAGGTATTTCATGCCTTGTTTGCCATCTAAATGACAATACTATCATCAAGGCCCATGGGGTGCCCTATTCTGATAGCCTAGACGGAATGCAACCTACAGATTAACAGCTCTGCAGTCTAAGAAATAACCCTTTTAGAAGGCAATAGAAATATGTTCAGGAATATGTTTCTATTAAACTCTTGATGTAATACTGATATTTATTAACAACTCATTTCTAGGATCTAAGATCTAGACACATAAACTTGAAATCAATGAGTCGTTTTAGTATCAATCACCTGGATGGATCACTTGATAAAGGGCACACTGTACCAACAAGAAAAGGCAAGACTAAATATCACAAAGCTAGAGAAGTACAAGTCTCTTTGCTATTTATAAAAGTTTTACATTAGATATTAACTTGAAATTGAGTAAAAGAAAGAGATGATTTGGGGATTTCAAAGTAACTCCATTTTTTGAAAATACTACCCTAGATGTGAACGTGTGCAGCTGTCTTATGCCTCTCATTCTTTCAGATACATACAGACTGTCACTGCAGTCGCTAAAACAGATTCAGTGGTCTATTTCAATGAAAAGGTTCTCCTTTATTGTGACGGGCAGAGAACATTCTGTGAGCACAGAAGCAATGTACAAAATTAAACCACTTACAGGAAAGAAAATACCCTGGTACATTCTCTTTAAGGGAAATATCAATGTTTTTCCCCTTCCCCTAGCATGAGCATTCATATCTTTCATTCATTAACTTAAACACATTTTGTCTATGGAAAATTATTATTCTGTTTGGGTTATTCCCTTGCCAAATGCTGTTTTTCAAACTTCCATCACGGCCAAGACCAAAAAGATTCTTACTAATATCACTGATAACTAAGGTCCGGCAAGTTAGAAGCCTTGAGGAAGACAATAGGAAGACTTGGCACAGGCATTGTGTAAAATAAAACGATCAACATTTATAGTTTTCCAGTGAACAGAAACCAATAGGCAATATTTTGATTTTATAGATGCTAACATTACACTTTCCAAATTTATCATAGAAGACCTGCAAGATCTGAGAGGTTTTTGCACTTTTTATTATAGTCAATGTCTCACGTCTCATAAGACTTAGCATTTAAACAAAATTGTACATGAAAAAGTTTCATATAAATTTGGAATTTTTTATGATCCTAAATAAAGGTGACATTTTCTCCACCTACAAAAACTTTAAAAAATTAACTTTAGCTTCCCCATAACATTTTAAAAATATACTCCCTTATATAAATCTGACTTTACCATACATTTTAGTTTGCCCAGGATAATTTATACCTGTTGACTTGGTAGAGTTACTCGCAGCTCTCCTTTTGACTCTCAGAAGCGTCTTGCTTTAAGTTATAAATCGTATGGCCACCCTACACTCCTCTGCCTACAGTTTCCCTCAGGACTTCCATGTATTTGCTCATGCCTCTCCCTCTCTGTGCAGTGAGAGAATTAGGATCTAGAATGAAATCTCACAAAGAAATGACAGTTACTCGAAAAACATCTCAAAAAATAGCAAACTCTGCTTGTACACTTGCAAGTAACATACAATGTATCTAAAACACCCCCTCATAATTATTCTCAAAACAAACACTATTTTGTGGTTGCCGTACCCACATCCATTCTTCTCTACCTGTTAACTGTATTTTCATTTAGCTCAGAAACTGGTTACGCTGGACAAATTCTGTGCTCAGGAAAGTGGGTCAGCCCCAGGGGATGCATCATGATTAGGCTATAGCCATCATGGAAATTCAATTTTCCCATGCAATTGATTGATTAAGGGGTAACTATGTATCCAGTTTTAACCAAGGAGACCTAAAGATAACTCTACTGGAAGTTGGGTAGGATAGGAAGCTTCTGAAAAATTTCCTCCCTCAAAAAAGTGAGATACGGGGGAAAAATCTATTTTCCTCTTTAGCTTTTGAATGTCAAATTGTAAATATATCTGAAGCTGTGACAGTCATCTTGTCTTATCAGCAGTCAGGAATTCCAGTTCCTTGCTGATGAAAGCACTCCGATGAGCTTCCTCTTGCAGGCACCATGGTGGCATCCAGAAATCTCAATGGGAAGCATCGCTCTGAGTTCTAAAACTCTATAGTTTTGTTTGTGAGTGTAAGTATCAGACACTCTCCAGCCAAGTTAAATGAAAGCAACTTAAATTAGAGAAAGGATCTAAATTAGCCGAACTCAGCAACGTTACAGGAAAAGTGTGGTAGGGTGAGAATGTGTGGGAAAGCACACAGCAAACCCAGAGCCAGAGTGACGTCATGAGCTTCTTTCCTAGGAAAGTACCCAATGAGGAAAAGAAAAATATTTGCTTTATCTCCAAGAGATGATGCATGTATCTGCTAATTAGAGAAGAAAATGCAATGAGGCTGCAAACAAAATGAAACTGCTAAGTAAATGGTTTTTTAAAGCATATGCAATAAAACAAATACTTTTTAAGGAACTGGGGTATCTCCCTGCTTTAAAATCAAGGGATACATTTTCATTAAGCAAATCAGATTGAGATTGTTCTTGTATTGTAAACCTGAGATCAGCTAAGATGGGGTATATCCAGAGCAATATGGCTAGGGGTGCTTTAATTCGACAATAATAAAGCATTTTAAATCCTAGCCAAAGTGACCATCATGGGCTATCATCTTCCCAAGTGACTTTTCAAAGGGCTTGTTATTCCCCTTTGCTTTCAATGTAGGTTTAGACAGCAGTCCAGGAGACTTCTCTAAAGGTGGCAAGCATTAACAAACACTTTGTTGGGGTATCCCTTCCTTAGAAGCAGCTGTAGGAGAGTAATATAAGCCCAAACAACCTGCTGAGCACTTATGAGGAACTTGTATGTGTATCCTTTATTTGATCTTCAGGGCAGGTTTTGAAGCCAGCTACTGGGATTCTGCACAGCATTTCTGACATGGGGCACAAATTGATAGAGTCCTGTGTATCAGCACTATGGGTAGTTATTGCACTCAGTTGCAGGGGAATACTATATTACATGAAAAATACACACAAGCTTCACCTTCTAAACTTATATGAGATATATTGAAAGAATTGTATATAGGGGATATTCATTCCTGCCATATCGATTGAATGCAATTTGGAAAATAAGAGGAAACACAGAATGAACCAGTGACACAAATTCTAGCCATGGAATGCTATCGGTTCATCTAGTTCAGCCACAAATCACCCCTTCAGTGATGGTTTGGCCTTTTCCTTCTGGACTTTGTTCTTGTCAATTCAGCTTACATAGTCAGAAATTCTTTCTTGAAACTTAATGTAAATTTATTTCCTAATTTGCACCTGATGATGGCTCATGGTGCATAGCAGGACACTAAGCTGGCCATGCTCACCCTTGGAAAGTGGAAAGAGAATGGCTATTCCTCTTTTTCTTCTAAGCTACAGAACCAGGGCATTTTTAGATATTAGCAGCCGCCAAACTCCTAGGGTTACAGTAGGCTAGCTTTACTCAAAACTGGGATAATGAGAATAAATTTGCTTCTGGTGCTTTTTCTCCTCCTGTTTCTTCTGTTCTCCAACTTCAGGCTATGCTTCATTTCTACAAGACCTATCTCAGTTGAGCCTGTTGCAGGTGATAAGTGATAGATTATTTAGGGTGCTGACCAAGAGGATTTGAGGCTTAGAAGGAAAATCTAAAAACCTGGAAGCCTTTGAAGAGCTGAGAAATGAGTCTATATTGAAGAAATTCCAGGCACCATGGCAGAAAGTTAAAAAAAAAATGATTTTGGCCAGGATTCCACCTTGGCTAAAAGCATAAAGCCTGCCATAAGGCTGAGATTCTCATTACTATATATCAAAATTATCTCAAAAATCTGAATTTCTCTGAAGCACACTTTCAGAACTAGATTTGTCAGTGGCAGAATGGGGTCGACATGAGAGATCAAGAATACCTGGAGAAGATTTAGACCTGACAGGTACGAAAGGCAAAACAGAAAGCTTGAGCTATAGGCTCAAGCAAGAAGGGTGATCAGGATCTGTTGGGGGAGGGGAATATGGGCAGCAGCAATAGAAACATGGTGCCAGGAGTCTGGAACAAGTATCAGAGATCTGGCAATTGGGCCACAGAGAATGCTGGTGAGAGCCAAGTATGGTGGCTGATATAGTGCTAGTAGGTTTTTTTTTTTAATTTTATTTTTACACATTATCTCAATTTTCACAGGAAGTACTGCATAATTCTACAGGGAAGGAGCCATGGCTCAGAGAAGTTAAAAACTGTCTGCAGTCTCATAGTTATTAGTGCTGGAACACAAGTAATAAGATAAGAAAATTATTACCTGCATGCTAGTTGATGCTAACTTATGATTGCTCATAAAAAAAAAAAAAAAAAAAAAAAAAAGAGCGGGGGCCCGACATGGTGGCTCATGCCTGTAATCCTAGCACTTTGGGAGGCCAAGGCGAACAGATTGCCTGAGCTCAGGAGTTAGAGACCAGCCTGGCAACACAGTAAAACCCATCTCTACTAAAACACAAAAGAAATTAGCTAGTCTTGGCAGCGTGTGCCTATAATCCCAGCTACTCAGACGGCTGAGGCAGGAGAATTGCTTGAACTTGGGAGGTAGAGATTGCAGTGAGCCAAGATGGTGCCACTGCACTCCAGCCTGGGTGACAGAGGGAGACTCTGGCTCTACAAAACAAATAACAATAATAATAATAATAATAATAATAATAATAATAATATAAAATTTAAAAAAGAGAGGCAGGGAAGGAGGAGGGGCCTCAGGAAGAAACAGAAAGAGACAGAAAAAGCAATCAACTAACTGGGAATATCACAACTGGGATACTGGTAAAAAATTTCAAAAAATTTCTGGAATCTAGTATCCAGCATAGTAAGTAATCCTGTGCTTGTTCAAATGCACAAGAATTTTTATAACAAAATATTCATATATAGGTTTCCAGTAATTTTCAAATTCGAAAACAATAATCAGTAGGAAGGAAGGAAATATTTTCCCTAGGACATTAGGGAGAAAATCAAAGACAACTTTTCAAAATCCAGAAGGCAAACTAACCTTTGCAAGAATTCCAATGGAGGTGTATAGATAATTAGGGAGAAAAACTACTTTGAGAATATCAGTATGGAGAAGCTCTTTTTCTTCAAATCTCACCTGTATTTTCTAGACATTCTAGGTAGTACTTCTTCCCACCAATCGATATTATTAACCATTTCATCTTCAACACCTAAAGCACTGCCTGGTTAAAAAAAAAAAAAAAAAAAAAAAAAAAAAAAAAAAGTAGGTGCTCCATAAATATGTTATTGCATTCAGGGATGAATAAATGTATGAAGGCAGGCACGTGTGAATGAATGAATGAATGAAGTGCCTTGATAACTCTCTAGTCTGTAGAGCAGGGGTTACAGCTGTTTAGCATCCAAAACTTTAGCTCATTGCAAATGAAAGATTTAGATTTATAAGAAGGGAAAAGCATAGCTAACTTAGACCTAATTCTACATTTTATAGAACATGAGGGAAAGAAAGAAATTATAGATTCAAGTGTTAAATAAGAATAATAATTTATAATGGCCTATAGTGCCAGCCAGTTAAATTGGTAAAAGGTGACTGTAGATACCAAAGCCCCTACTGAGACCATTAGGGAGAAAATTAAGCAGGAGTAAAGTGGCTGTCTCAGCAGAAGCATACAACAGAGGACAGCCACATTAGCATAATGCGTGGCAGTCAGAAATTATGACTACTCCTAATCTCTGAATGCTTAGGAGTTCAGTTACATTCAACAAAATGACCTGTCCATTTTGATGCATTGGTATTTTCCCCCATTTCACACACACAAACACACACATACTCTCTCTCTCTCTCTCTCTCTCAGAAGTCAAATGTATGAGCAGGATTTTCTTGTTTAAAAAGCCTCATTTTTAATCATCAATACTGTCAACAAATCTCTATTGCTTTAAACTCTAGCCCAGTATTTTGTCCCTCAATACTTGATCTCCAGAGGAAATTCAGTAAGGCTTGCTGAAGTCTAAGAGAGGGCTAATCATCAAGGCATGTAAATCTACAGCTTTTTAATGGGTACTTACTGTCATTGAAAAACAAACAAACAAACAAACAAAAAAAAAAAAAAAAAACTCAGACTTCTTTTAAAACCCTAACAGGCCCAATTTCCTTCAAGGGTAAAAAATACACATATATTGAAAAGACTGTTGTCAGAAGATACTAATCCCTTAGAACTGTATCAATAAATTAGATGAAGTCACAATTGCATAAGGTTTGAAAAGAGAATAAAAAACTTTGCAGAACCGAGGGACTTTAGACCGAGTAAGAGGTACGTATTCCATTGTGATTTAATCGCATATACTTTGCTAAATCCACTCATTCTTACAAAGGGTTGCTTTTAAAATGCACACATACAGAAGCACATTTTAAATCTTCATCTTTCTGCTTTAATAAAAATGGATGCTTAGGCTGTGTGGTCCTTGCCTTTGGAGTGCCACTAAAAAGAAGGCTAAAACAGAGGATATAGATGAAACCAAACCCAAGAATTCAGAAGCAAAGTAAGCTGTGGTAGGCAACTCAGGGGTTAGCTCTACCCCACTGCTTAGGACGCTGATTGGTAATCCTGTAACTCTGCCATGTCCCCTTCTAACCATTTCTCTCCGGCTGAGATCAGAGGAGTCCGAGCTGGGCTGCTCATCTATTTTCTCTGTCCTTTACCCACTAACTGACCTCATTTAACCCTTTATTTCTTTATCTCAGCTCTGAGTAGACAAACCAAGAGAGGACAGGAGAGCTTGACTTAGGGGGCTCCTGATAATTGCATATTTGGGTTGCGTTGCCCTGATGTTTCACAGCAATCTCTATTTCACCCCTGCAGCCCCTTTATTCGAGAGGGGAAAAAAAGAAAAAGGAAAAAAAAAATCAATCAGAATGATATATGACTCGTCAGTTCTGAACTAAAGCCCAGTCATGTAGAAAATAGACCAGGCACCATACTCTGAGTCTAAAAGATAGGGTGAACAAGCTCCAGCCTCAAGCACAATTGACTGTTGTAAACGAAACAAAGAATGCACACACGTATATCCCCCCAGAACCATATTTATCTAACCTCTGCACCACATGCATTCAGTTTTGCAATGTCACCCATGGTTTATGCTGTTTCTTAAAGTTGCCACACTTAACTTGGGTGCTTAGGCAGTTGTGCAGGCTTGCTCACAGAATGCAAGAAATGACTTACTGAAACACGCACAGTTATCTGGTCCCAGGGCCATTCCCCTAGTTAAAGCCATCATCGTCACTCACCCCAGCAACTACAGCAGCATCCTAAGGGTGTCTTTTTCCTTTTCCATATTGTTCTCCATTGTATAAATCTTACAAATCAGGTCCCTTTGCTTCTTAAAATTTCTCAATTGTTTCCCATGACTCTCAGAATAAAGCTTAAACTCCTTGATGAGGACTTCAGGCCAAAGAGATCTGACTTACTCACATTTTCTGGGTAGCACTTGCTTTACCCTTCAAGTCCCCACACCTGGCTAGATTCTAAGCACCCTTCCATATTTCAATTAGATGTCTTCTTGTCCAGGAAGTTTTCCCTCACCCCGTCAGGTCTGACACAGAGGGTTCTACACTTGGCTGGTCAATGTACTACTCACACTTTCTTGAAGTTGCCCGTTTCCTTGATCTGTAGTGTTCTTTGGCAATGAGTGGACTATATGTGATTGTTTCATAATTTTAATGTTCACGGTCTGCCCTATGAATAATGGTATAAATATTTGTTGAGTATGAATAAATGAATGTGTGAAGGAGTGAGTGAATCCAGATGACATACTCTGGTTCTTTGGACCCACTCATAATCTGCAACTTTAGGCTCTGCAAAGCCCAGCAGCACTCAGGATTAGATTCCTCAGAAGATAACAGGGTGGGGACCCAGTTGGGCGAGACTTCGGGGAAGATCTTTGATCTTTTTACTATAAAACTGGGATGGAAGGAGATCCAAGGGTCTCTCACCATGCAAGTCCTTCTGAAACAATGGAGCATGAAGAGAGTTTCCCACACTCCTTCCTGGGGCTCATTTAGCCATAAAATCAAGCTATCATGCTGTGGTAGCAACTGGCTGGCTAATTTCAGTCACTTATTCACTACAATCTAGAAGCCTGCATTAAGAAAGAAGCTTCAGCAAAACCTCAAATTGTATTTGACTTTGAATTTAAATGGAACTTACATATTTCTACAAGTACAGACAGGGAGAGATATCCAGGACATATGTTGACTGTATACACCATTTATGGAAACTAAAACATTTTGGGCAAGGGTGTGTGTGTGTTCATGCACGTTCCTGTTTATAAAGTCAAAGCAAATGGTTTTTGACATCTGCACATGGAAATGTTAACAGTGGTTCCCACTTGAGAGGAGACTAGGGTTGGAGATAGAGAGGACTTCTATGTTTTCTTGATATTCTTCATTACATTTTGAAACCTTTTTCAATAGCATGTATTAATCATGGGATTACAAAAGAAGAGGCAGGGAGTGAAAAAATAGAGAGGTCTCTGATCTTCTCGTTAGTCCTGCTGAAAAGAATAGTCCTGTATCCTAATACTCAACTGTGATCCCGTTTCAAATACATTCCCTGAATATTAGAACGGGTGGCCACAACTGGACCACACATCATAAATCTCTCACAACTTTAATTTCATCTCAAGTTTGATGTAGAACTGTCTATTATAAACAACCTTAAGTTAGAGAAAATAGAAAACAATAGATGAACAGAAAGATATTCAGCTAATTTATCATCCTTTAGATTTCCTTTTTAATAACTTAATTATTTTTTTCTAGATCATTAGAAATCACATTCAATTCTGTGTTGATTTAGTTCCAAGTGAACAAAGAACCTCGACGAAAATATAAACATAACAAAAGGGGACACTTTAGAAAAGATTAACGTGGATTGTTTTTCTGTCCCCAGAGCACTGGAACAAACAGTTCTCCCTGTCATTTACTTTTGTTCCTACTTGGTAAATGGTGCCACCTTACTTCAGAATGTGTGATTGCAAAAGTATGGGCAGAAGCCCTGTCTTGGGGTCTCCTGGGGTACTAACTAGGTCTTTATGATCATACATCTCCTGGCTGTAATTATCCTGACACCATCACCCACTGACTTAAACAATCACCTTTGCAGTAATACCCTCAGCATGCAGAAGGCTCCTGATTATATAAGCTCCAAGCAGGAACACCTGGGACAAAGCGCCCCATGGGGAACCTCTCAGATAAGCTACTTGATTTCTTAATCCTTCTGTCCTTCTGTCAAATCAGCTGGAAAGCAGGAACAGGGAAAGGGGTGGGAAAAACCTCCTGAGGAATCAGAGGCTGAGTCTGAGCCAGATGCAACTTCTATTTTGGTAATAAAATACTACTCTTATTAATTCCTCTTGATTTTACATACAGGTAAAAAGAATATGGTATGGAGCTTCTCATTACCCGTAATATCAATGCAAATTTCTTATCCTGACATTCCAGGTCTTATATAGTATACTGTTAGCTTTCTTCAGCCTTTTTCAGGTCAAAGTTTTTCAAACAACTATGTACCAGGCAATAAGCAAAGTGCTTTTATAACATCTAGCGCACCTGAACAAAAAATGAAATTGATCAAGACAGAATGCTTTAGGGGTAAAGGAGGAAGAATGCATATTCCATTCTGTCTGCTTTGGACCACTTTTTTTTTTTTTTTTTTTTTTTTTTACTGAGACAAAAGGATTATATGGTACTGTTTTCTCACAGAAAAGGAATTTGGGCGCAAGCCCTTGTAATACAGACACCTCCTTGTGAGTTCCCTTTTGTTCTTGGCCACAGGATTTACGTGCTCTGGGGTATCTGCTGTTTTCTCTAGTTCCTTTATTTCCAAATTTTGGCATTTATGTTTCCATTAAAATTTCTAGGCTGTAAATGCTGGGAAATTTTCAGTCAACATCCACAACAGGCCTTATTTCCTTCAAATACCATGTATGTCCAGGCAGTGCTACGGACTTAATTATGTGATCTGCATACTCGGTGTCACTGACACCCTACCATGCATTATGTAGTGTGGGGAATAAAGTCTGCTTTCTAAAGAGGCTAGAGAGTTGGACTTTCTTCTGCTGACAGTTGTTGGATGGCTGGGAATGAAGATTTTGAACAGTGTATAGGATGGGGTAGGGGTGGGGCCAGATATGAAGCCATGGTGACAGAAGCATTTGGAAGGGAGAACGAAACAACTAAGAGAGGTTTGTGGGGCAAGGTGAAAAACAGATGCATAATCACTTGATGGGTAGAATTAGAGAAGTGAAAAGCAAAGGAACAAGATGAGCAAAGACAAAGACCAAACCCAGGGTGTAACTGGAAGATTGGTTTCATGGCGAAAGGGAACATATCTTATATGCATATAACTTGCTATGTATGGTAGCCAGGATGATATCCTGTTCTCTAAAAGGGAAAGGAAGAATTTCCAAAGGCCTAAGGAATCTTCATCGAATGCCATACACATCTAGAAATGCATACACAGAGACTTTAATAATCCCCATGTTATATTAACTGGGAAGCAATGAGAAGTCTAAAAGCATAAGGGGATGAGTATTATCATAGCTAATCTAGAATCAGGAAAGACAAGCCCTTAGTCAACATTTCTTGTTATTAAAAAGAAAAGATGTTTCCAAAGTTACAGTATAGTCAATCCTCTATAAAATTGATATATAAATACCTATCCATGTTAGCAAAGAAAGGTGATTCTATATAGCAATCCAAAATGTGTTATTTTAGAGGCTTCAAGGAAGTACTTGAATATGAGTTTTATGATTATTTAAAAAACACAATCCTAATGCAAAATTCCTACTTTATTTATGCTTCAGATTGAGAGACGAAAAGTCATCATCTTGTTTCAGTTCAAATAAGCATTCCTGAAAGAAGCCAAGAGGTGAGTTGGAGTTTAAGATATTTCTCCATGGAATTTTCTGTGTTTCTTTCAAGTCCACTGAATGATGCCAAAAATGTGCAGAAGAAGAAAGATCTTGGCCGCTCTCTGCACGAGTTTGAGGGTGTGAATGAAAAGTTCTGCAGTCATCGTCTCCATGGGAAAAAAAAAATCTGATTTTAGTAACATCTTGCCACATACAAGAGTTATTTTTTGAAAAAGTTTCTAAGCTTGTCAAAATATTCCTAGGTGCGAGTTTAGTGTTTCTTGAAAACTGAAGAGGCAGAAAGTAAAAAGCAAACGCTCATGACTATGTTTGGCCTTTCTCATTTGTGTATGAAATAACTGTTGAACAAGGAAGAAAGATAAAATTCCTATCTGAAAAGATAGTTGCCCACATGCCTCTGACTGTTCCGTTCTCAACTGTGTTTTTATTCTTCCTCTTTGATTACTTGATTTCTTGTCATCCACGGAAGCTCAAGGCAAACAACCTTCTTACCAAAGCACCTTCCTTGTTTGCTATCAACCAGCATTCTTGGGAGCTCAAAGCAGTTTTTCTTTAAGTTTCACTTATTTGGTATGTAAATGATAAATACATTGTTAGGCAATCAAATCATATTTTCTCTATAAGTTTACTAAGACTCTGAGGCAGGGGGTACATATCTCTTACCTGTATGGCTTTGTGAACAACAGCAGCTCTATTGACTAATCCCCTCTGAGACAAAACAGGTGGGAAATAAGGAGGATTATAAAACACAAGAAGCTCAAGAAGGAGCTGAATTCCTCTGCTGCTTCCTGCTACCAACACTCTAACCCCCCAAAACCTGAGAGTGATCCTTTAACCATGAAACCATGTCTTTGGGGGTTGGTGTCATAATTATTATTAAAAGGCTTAGCTGTAAGAAATGGCCTTGCTTTCTAAATTTCACTGAAATAGCCTACATGTCCAGGACAATTAAGAATTATATATGTTAGAAAAAAAGTATCTTTTAAAATTAAATAGCTGTGCAGTGATTCAAACTGCCTTGTTTCCAAATATCCAGCCTTTTAACCAGGAAGGCACATTTTCAACATGGCATAAAAAATGACTGATATAACGGAGAAATTAAAGAATATCAAAGCCAACACAGTAAAAAATAAGTGTTTACATGTTTACATTTAAATGACTACCCTCTTTTTTACACAAACTTTGAGTATATTCTAATCCTTCCCTTCCACAGGTACTACATCTGAGGAACTGTTAAGAGACTTCTTAAGCTCAAGTCAAAGGGAAAATCCAAGAAATTTGTTTTTCTTAAGGAGGATAATTATAATAAAATATTCAAATATATTATACACATATGCATAGATATATAAGAACTTTGGGAAAAGTGGGAGGCCCTTAAAAGTGTTCAAACCTTTGCTGTCATCCTTTTTTGTCTGGACTAAGTTTAGAATGATGTTGCCAACTAGTGGAGGTCAAAGTTAAGCACAGTCAGTTTACCACCTTTAGCAGGAGGTAGTAAAGGGCTCCCATTTCACCTTGGGCTTCAACTCCTCTTATTTTAAGCTGATCTTCAAGGAGAAGGGTAAGATGGTGAGCAGAAAGAGAGAGGTTCAAACAACTTTTCTTATCGAGTGGAAGCTGAAGCACTTCAAAGCTCAGGATAGTTCAAGTGATTTATCTGAAACACTGCAACAGATCTGGCAGAAGTAGGCAAAGGATCTGTTCTTTTCTCCCTGGCCTATCATGCCCCCATTCCCTCCACGTAGCAAAGGAGAACTTAGCGTTGTTCTTGAAGGGGTTCATCCTTTTACTTCAAGTACCATTGTTAGCTTTGAGCAATTTCCAATCATTCAGATGTTGCTCCAACTCATCTGAATACTGGTGCTGCTTTAACCAGAAACAACTAGTTGTTATGTCCCAAACAAGCAGGTGGCTAATTCTCACATTCTCTCCAAGTGAAACTGAAAGCATCTTCTTATTCTGTCTCCAGAGGACTCTTCCAGGTAATTTCTCTAAAATAGAAGATTTTTTTAGCTAAGATGGCAGTGGATGCCTGATATTTCTTGCTCAAGGAGTTGTGCGTACACTTCTTTAAAAGAATGTGGTAAAGATGTGAAGGAAAGGGGAGCATTGGTTTTGATTGGGTTAAATGGAACTGTAATGAGTTAGACCCCCTGAGAAAATGGAGAGTTATATATTTTCTGCTTTACTTTTCTACTTGAGTGTTCCCCCTTCTCTGTACCAGGAAATATGCCCTCTTCAAGACTCTACTTAGGTATCACCACTACCAAGAAGTTTTCCCTATTCTTACCTGGCACTGTTGGTTCTATGTTACCACAGAGCAGAACTCTGTTCATTCAAAGTCATAAGCCTTGCCAGTTGTTATAAATATGTACTTTCCCCTTTAGAATATGATTTTATCAGGTAAGGTGATAGCTCTTCCTTGTCTGTTGTGCCGAACTCATATTGACTCCAGCGGGGATGGCACCATGTTCAAGAGGCTGAAGGAGAGACCCAGAGCCAGCAAATGAGACCTGGGGTTTTACTGGGGGCTTGCATACAGGGGAGAGAGTCCAGAGGTAGCAGACTGAACAGGAGAACCACAACCACTTTCAAATGGCATGCAGTTTACATCTCAGTTTCACTTAGCACCCTCCTCCTAACAACGTCCACTTGGAAACCTTCATTTAATCCAAAACAAAGGGGCCTCAACACCCTGTATGGCCCATGTTCCAATGGACAGGCCAGGGGATCAGACGTTCCTTTGATCTTACGGTTGGCCACTTCTGGGTTCCTTAGCTCAGAACTCCCAACCACATTCAGGTGTGTATGCCATAAAGGTCAGTCTTGCTATCTTAAGTTATTGCTATCAGGTGTGTTTATCATAGTCACCTGAGCTCTTATAGCCAATTTATATAATTAAGATCTATTTCTTTTGCCAATTCCCAATCAAATGTTTTAAAAGCTTTTTACTTTCATAGAACTGTAAAAGTAACCTTTGCCTGTCATCTCCATGAAGAACATCTAACATCTTGTAGTTACAGATGAAGTATAAGACTTTTCATATAGAAGTCCAAACTTGTTTCATTTTACTTTTATAATTAAACATTAGTTTTATTAGGAAAGCAAATAAACAGAAGCATTGAGTAGAAACTACCCCCACAGTTCCTTGAAAGTTAAGGAAAAAAGCCTTCAATATATCCTTGCATTAAATACTGACTTCATAACTCAAGAATCTGTGGTGGCTCTGCAATATCCATCAGATCAAGTGCAAAGTGGTCAACTAAGTAATAATCTCTATGTTACCTATGCTAATTTAAAACTCCACAATGTGCATCCTCAATTTAAAATGAGAGAAAGGATTCAAGATTGGATATTACTCTATGCTATCCCCTCAGCTTTCCCCCAGCATATAGTTTCTAGAGTATACAGTAGGAAGATTAAAACCTACTCTCAAGCAATTATGAAGAAAGGTTAAGATCCCAAGTTAAAGAGAGGGATGGCCTAGTAGAGAGGAAAATGGTCTAAAAATAGAAAGATTTGGGTTTCCTTCCTACCACTGCCTCTAACCAGATACGCAGCCTTGAGAAAATGACTTTGCCTCAGGAGTGCCCAGCTCCCTATCCTGTGCAATACAGGAGATGGGCTAAACGACCTGTAGAATTTCATCCAAGAATTTATTCCTCGTGGAAGGATGACATCCTATCTCATGTCATCCTACCGGAAGTTCTCTGCCCCCAATACCAAGCCACCAAGTGTTTATAGTATTAGAATCATGAGACTGGTCTTTAAAAGGTAGAGAGAAATGGATGAATCTTAAAGCTCTGCAGCTTTTACACCTGTTCCTTAGGGATCTTAATTATGCATCAATCAACTCCAGCTCAAATGAGAGATGAGAACATGAACTTTTTGCTGATCTCAAAGGATAAGCTTCAGAGGCAAGGTCATCAGAATCATTCCAGCTGAAAGGGTAGTTTTATCTACCCACAAGGAAACCATTCAAATTTTAATCACTTATTTTTCCTTATCATACACAGAAGCTCCTAGAAAAGAAACCTCCAATATGAATCCTTTCTGGAAAAGTGTCTTCAACAGTCTTGCGTTCACACTTTTTCCCTCTCTTTCCTCATTTCTTCTCACCATCTGATTCTCCGTATTGTTCCCTATTTTCTGTGCTTCCTTTCCCTTGGGTAAGTCTGATGTGGTCTAAAAAATCCATTCCATAAGCCCAACTCATTAAACTACTAAGTTTACACTAGAAATGAAAATTATTGATTTTTATCTAGGAGGTAAATTTGATTTTTCCTTTTTGAAGAAGACCATCTTCCCATTAACAGTAAAAATATGTTACTTCAATTTCTTCTCCAGTAATAAGCCTTCAAGGGTTAAAAATAAAATGGGCACATTCAAAAACTGTTTTATTATGACATCGCCAGAAAATTACAATATAATTCAAATAGCTTTAATAGTGATTTTAATCAAAGTAATCTGTGAAATAAATGAACTGTTATCTTGATTGACATTGATAGTCCTAAGGGATAGTGTTTAACTGTTAAATACTGAAGACAACAAATTAAACAACTATTTAACAGTAGGTAATCATAAATGACTATTAGCCATATAAATGTATTTAATTTACATACTTTAAAACTTCCAACAAAACCCAACGTGACTCCTTACTTTTACTGTATAACCCAGTGACTTCGACAACACAATTCAAATAAGTGCTTAGGATTCCATCCCAGAAAATGAATAGCTGCAGATAAAGGAGGAAACCAGGTTTCCCAAGTTTAACCAGGAACCCTCTAGACTCAAGCAGGTCCCAAGCATAATCCCTAAAGCAGGAGGCAAATAAAATGTCTTGTCAGCTCTTAAGCCTTAATGCATTTTACCTTAAACATTTACATTAACAGATGGTCCCCAACAGTGCTATAAACTTACTTCTAAGTTCATTTCTATGTCACTATCAACCCCATTTATCACTATCCATGCAGTAGAAAATGTCACAAGGGGTTTAAATCAGAACAGTAAGGAGAAGGGACAAACTCTCTGAAGCAACTGGTGTCACCTACAGACATGTGCTTGACCTTTGTTCAAAAAAAAAAAAAAAAAATACGATTGATGACTGGAGAAATAACAAAAATAAGAACCAACCAAAGTCACCACATTTGACCTATTAGAAGGTACAATAGGGGCTTTTACCTATCACTCTGAATCCCAAAATTCCTTCTATTTCCTGAATTTCCAAACAGCAGAGAGGCATAGGCAATGAAGTAGCCATAGATGATTACAGATGCCAGGAAAGAATAATTTTAAGAAATAAATGTAAAGATGATAATTTTATCTCATGTGAGGAGTGACAGTACTTTTTTTTATTATTTATTAAGCTTTAATGATAGTCAGTTGTCAATATTTTTAAATAATATCACTTTTGTTAGACATAGGCCAACATATTATTATTGAAATTTTTGAAATTTTATTTTTGCAAATTATCATGCAGTGAAATTGAAGAGTTCCCTTTCCTTTTGGTGTATAGTTCTATGAATTTTAACACATGTATAGGTTTACTTAACTATTACCACAATTAGGATATAGAACATTTCCATCACTCCTCAAAACTCCCTTGCTGGCTAGATGCAGTGACTCACATCTACAATCCCAACATTTTAGGAGGCTGAGGCATGAGGAATACTTAAGGCCAGGAGTTTGAGACCAGTCTGGGCAACATAGAGACCCCCCATTTCTACAAAAAAATTTTAAAAAAAATTAACCAGGTATGGTGGTACAGGCCTGTAGTACTCAGCTTCTCAGGAGGCTGAGGTGGGAGGATCGCTTGAGCTTGGGGGTGGTGGTTGAGGCTCAGTAGGCTGTGATCCTGCCACTGTACTCCAGCCTGGGTGACAGAGCAAGATCCTGTCTCAAAAACAAACAAACAACAAAAAACTTTCCCATGCTTTCCTTTTAGGAGTCACTATCATTCATATCATAACAAAACTTAGCTGAGATAGTTATAATTTTCCCTTCTAAAGGAGATTTAATAAAAACTGTTTTATGTAAAACCCCTAATGCCTTTTCTATACTTGTCTACAGTTTCACTTATTTTTGCCTTCAAGTTTCTAGAAATTTTCCAGTCACAAAATACTCTACTGGGATCTTGAAGAAACACCTATCAATAGCGAAAGTCACATTATCCTATTTTTACATAGGAAAAAATGACAACGATAACAGCAAAACCATTTTGTATGTTGTAGTCTCCATTCCCTGGGTCCCCCACATGCACAGACACACCAGTGATGGTGGAAAAAGGAAGAAAAAGATAAAGCCAGTTGACGGTTTCAAGTACATAATGTAAACAGCCTAGCAGAATGCCTGGAACATTACAAATGCTCAATATAAGTTTCCTTCCTTCTTGCTTCATTTCTAGGGCTCTATTTTCAATCCAGTGTTTTTATCTGACCTTTGTTTTTGAGAATGTACAAGATCCATTGCTTCTGGCAGGCATCCTTTCTCTTGTGTGGTTCCCATCCAGATTTACAGATCAGAATTTCAGACTAATAGTTTTAGTGAAATCAGATAAGTCTTCTTCACTCTGCCAATACACCTGACAGAATGACTGGCAATGGAATGGTTATTTTTACAGGAATGCTAGGTGCTGTAGGAAAAAAAAAAAAAAAACTTCTGTGCTTCAGGAACATCAAGCTTAGACTTAGTACAACATCTCATACAGTGCCACTGATGGAAAATAAATGGGAATTTGTTATCTTTTGTTTGGAGATGCTGCTGTGAAGCATGTCACCGTCCATTTAAAAATGAAGGAGGCAGAACAAAATGTTGTATCAATGTCTTTTCTGCCTTCCCATGTTGTGAATGCAAATGGCAACGGTGTAGTGTAGCAATCCTGTCCCCCTAGAGAAAAATGACATTCATCTGGTACTCTGACTATAGAAGAGGCGATGCCAATGTGTATCTGGTCTTTATTTGAATATTAAGAAATTAATTTAATTATCTGAGTTTGAATTCCTGAATGCATTTGCCAGAAGTAAATCTGAATTTTTTAAAGTTTTTTATGACATGTATGCAACTTGTTTTGCTTGGATGTCCCTCCAACTAGTCTACGTTAGAAAGATTTCCAGTATTCATGCCTGATGTCAAGTGCATGATAAGGTGGAAAAAGAATTCATTTGGAAGACAGAAGCTGTACGTATGGTTCCACTGATCGTTTTGTGGTCAAGTCATTTAACACCTCTTGGCCTTAGTTTCTCATGTATGGCAGGGACTCAGACTGGAAATAATCTGTAACATCTCTTTTAGTTCTAAATTGTCATGATGCTCGCCATGACTCCAATTTTTGCAAACTCACAACTTTTTGGTGCCATGATTCTGAGAACTCCTTCTTTTGAGAGCCCCTGTTCCATCCTCACCAAAAATGGTGCTGTGTCTATACACACACACACACACACACACACACACACACACACAATTAGTTTGCATACACAGGAGTTTGGCTTTTCACTCCTTTTTAAAAATAGAAGAATGAAGCCAGTGCCTTTCCTTTACATATTACTTCCATCTGATGAGTTGTATATATAAAAGGTTTAGGGGTGCTCTGTCAAATAAATTTATTAAACATCTAAATTATACTGTACACGAAGATGCTAGTAGAAGATAGCTTCTTGAAACACGTCATATATAGATGTATATATGTATAGGCAGTTTTGTATGTTTTAAATGGATATATATATTTATGTATGTATATATATTTATGTGTACATATGAATATACATATGTATGAAAATATATGTATGTATATATATGTCTTCCCCGCTGTTGAACATTAAATTCAAATCCAGAGAATTCTTTAGATCTATTATTTGGGAGACTGGGAGACTGTTTTGTCCTCATGTGTTTTCAAACTATTTGTGCTATCTATATGGCATTGGTATCAACAACCCAGGGAGGCACACTGTAGTGCCTAATAGTAACCACAAAAATCTTGCTGTTTAACAAACATGGAGTATTTTAGATCATTCTTGGTTTACTATGAGGAAAATGGGTGTCTTCTTTCTAATTTTTGTCTGCCATACAACATTGCTCATACCTCTGTAAAAGCATTTTTGTACCGTATAGTAACTTATCTTTTTGACATCTGTCTCCTTCATTAGACGAAGAGCTTGGACATATCATATCATTTTATTATTATTATTATTTTTTGAGATGGAGTCTCATTCTGTCGCCCAGGCTGGAGTGCAGTGGCACGATCTTGGCCTACTGCAACCTCTGCCTCCGGGCAGGGTTCAAGTAATTCCTCTGCCTCAGCCTCCTGAGTAGCTGGTACTACAGGTGCATGTCACCACATCTGGCTAATTTTTTCTATTTTAGTAGAGACAAGATTTCTCCATGTTGGTCTGGATGGTCTCGGTCTCCTGACCTCATGATCCGCTCGCCTCAGCCTCCCAAAGAGCTGGGATTACAGGCGTAAGCCACCACTCCCAGCTAGACACATCATATCTTTTATCACTCTGTTTTCATTAACTGGAGCAGTGCCAGGCACAGATTAGGAAAGTATTCTGCAATAAGCGTTATTAACCACTTGGGATCTCAAGTCATTCATTTGGTTTTAGTCTGTGCACTCACACTTGCTAACTATAGTTCCACTGGATCTCAATTGTATTATCTACAAAATGAGGATGATAAAGGAACCAACTTCACTGATGGTTCTGAAGAGTTAATGAGATAATAGATGCAAAATACTTAGCACAATGCTACTAACTGCTAAAAGACTTGCTTGTTATGCTTTTGCTTAGAGGATGGAGAAGGGAAGCAGAGACTCAAAAACCAAAACCAAAAAAATAGTTGATGGAGGAGGGGATAAGAAAATAAACCACCAGATTATATAATGCGTATTTCCTTCTGGCCAAAAGACAACTGACTGTGTTTGGACCACTAAATCTTCATCAATCAGGAAATTCCAGCTGTAGTTGGGGTAATTGCCAAAGGAAAAAGAGGTAAAACAAAACAAAGACCATGGCAGGCACACAGAGGAGGAGCAGGACAAGCATTTGGCAAAACTCTGTTTTGGAGCCTTGAATAAAATAATTGTCACAGGCTTCCTTCTTTTCATTCATCAAGCTCTTGTAGGATATAGGAATTGAGAAAATTACCACTGTGATATGGTGAAAGAAAGCAAAGGAAGCTGGTGAGGTATCTAAAACAGATAACGACAAAGGAGAAAGAAGTTAAGTGAACTATCTAGAGATCTAACAATAATGAGAAGTGGAAAAGGAGGTGAGAAAGTGGTATATATCCCCCATATACACTCTGGGGAAAAAGTGGTGTGCGTCGGAACTGCCATTATTTGGGGGATCTCCCACAAATTTTAACTCCTTCTCAAAGAGTCTCCATCTATGGTAAAACGATCTATTCTACTTGGTAACTCTAGTTCAAACAAAATAGTTTATTTAGATCTCTTTGATTTTTTAACACCAGTTTTCAAATCCTTCTATTTCTGCTTCTGCCCAGTGTTTATTATTAGGCAAGAGATCAAATTGAATTTGCTTTGAAGTTGAGTGCGTCAAGGACACTTTAGAGGCTTACCCTCAGTAGAACCCAGGGTCCTTAAAGTGGCCAGTTTTAGATTTCCTTACAAAGAAAACCACAATCCCGTCTAGCTACTTGCTTCTGGCTGCCCCCAGCTGTCTCCCAGGAAGTCTCACGTGAGACTGATTAGGAAGAGGTTCCACTGTTCCTTCAGGTGGTTTAATCAGATTGAATGGCATAATACTGTTAATACACTAACAGCTACCTGTTAAGTAAATGGTGATCTCGTTTGACTTTTTCTTTCTTTCTCTCTTTCTTTCTCTCTCTCTCTCTTCTCTCTTTCTCTCTCTTTCTTTCTCTCTTTCTCTCTTTCGGAGTCTCACTCTGTCTCCCAGACTGGAGTGCAATGGTGCCATCTCAGCTCACCACAACCTCCGCCTCACAGGTACAAGAGTTTCTCCTGCCTCAGCCTCCTCAGTAGCTGGGATTACAGGTGCGTGCCACCAGGACCAGCTCATTTTTGTATTTTTAGTAGAGACAGGGTTTCTACATGTTAGTCAGACTGGTCTTGAACTCCTGACCTTGTGATCCACCCGCCTCGGCCTCCCAAAGTGCTGGGATTAAAGGCGTAAGCCACCACATCCTGCCCGACGTTTTTCTTTTTGATCTCTTTACCTGCCTATTGGCACACCTTCCAAAGAGTAAAAGAGGCAGAAACATTAATACCTTTCTATTATTCTTTTTTGGAATATCTCTGACAAAATTTTATAGTAGGTAAGGCTGAAAAAAAAAAAAACAGCTATAATGGGGCTTTCAACACACATTTGAAGATTTAAATTCTCCATATCACCGTTTATCTCACTACAAGGTTTTGCCAAGTATTAACCTAATATAATAATGTAATGATTTAATGATTTACTACACCATAGAATATATCCTTTTGGTTTGTCTAAATGTCTTTTTTTTCATGGAGAAATCA
Source organism: Rhinopithecus roxellana (assembly GCF_007565055.1). Classification (NCBI taxonomy): domain Eukaryota; kingdom Metazoa; phylum Chordata; class Mammalia; order Primates; family Cercopithecidae; genus Rhinopithecus; species Rhinopithecus roxellana. The sequence continues at coordinate 137,275,716 of NC_044553.1, read as the reverse complement.
TTATTTCAGTGACATATTTATATTTTCTTTCCAGTTGTTATTTTAAAATGAAAAAAGGACATGCTTAAAGTAAATATTTTACCATGACAGTTTTCTAATCAGTCTGCAGTTTCACAAACAAATGAATTTATTTACACAAATTCCAAGATTCCAGTCCCCCTTATCCGTTAGCTTTGCACTGGTAACATTTGCCCAGGTAATTCACCTAAAGTATCTTTCTATAGGCAATGACATCCTCAACAAGAAAGGGAACATAAAACTGAATACAGGTACCAGGAATCAGAAGAATGCTGGGAAGAGAATGATCTTTGTTCTGCAATAGCAGAGTTGCCTCCTAAGGAGCTGGAGAATTCAAGTTGCCTGTGTCACTAAAAGAAGCAATGTTGACTCAAGGAGAAATACACAATGCCATGACTTATAAGGACTGGGGACAGAAAAGAAGGTAGTTTCTCTCTGTCATCGTCTCCTGGCATCCCTACATAAGAATCATGGGCTAATAGCATGTTAGGGCTGGAAGGGGCTTATAGAACATCTCGTACAACCTCCTTTCTTTATTGGTGTCACAAGGGAGGCCCAAAGAGAGGAAGATACTTAAGTAACTTGTAGCAGTGCCTGCAGAAAATTCAAATTCTTTACTTCTAACTCTTCCCAGAATTGGTCATTCATCTCTTCGAAATATATGTGTAGGTGTAAATAAAATTATACCCAAGGGGGTTTTTAATCTGACACAACTATATATCACATGGCAGGGACAAACATTAACAACCGGAGCCAAGTTGTTACTATAGTCAATAAATCGAATAACTTATTTTACCATCTCTTGTTCTTCTACCTGTTTAAAAAGTGTATATATCAAAAAACCAAGCTTCATCTTAGTATCCTCATGCATGGATAGAGTTAAAATGGTTTAGGCATCATTTTGCATTTGAGTTCTGGAATGTATGCAGAGCAAGGTTGGATGGATTTTTACCATGTAAGTCAGCCACTAGGCAGTATTTGTAGTGGAAATGGGTCTCTAACACTCATTTCCAATAGGACAGTAGAAAACATGGTATCTACCACCACAAATCTGCTGTCAAAAGTTTAACCTCCTATGGGTTAACTGAGAGTGATTTATTTTATCTTGTGAGTTACTTTGACACTAAAATACCTTGAATGGTCATAAGTTTGACAAAAAGACCTTTATGGCTAGTTGAACTTAATGACCTCTAAAGTCTGATTTTACCCTGAGATCCTGTGATTCTAAGAGCAGCAGTAGAAATTCTAGGCATCTTTCAAGTGTCATTCTGAACAACAACAAAATAACATCAGAAGGGAAAATCTTTTAGACTCATTTTCTTACCATTTCTACCAATATAAATATCAGCTTTATTTTTTTGAAAGCTTTATTGGAATTTCTACATAAGGCTACATACATTTCTAAATAGCTCCCTCAAACTAGAAACTTGTCTATAAAACAACTGAAATAAAGTGGAAAGCCCCTTTTCTCAGCCTTGGTAAACCTTACTTTTATATCCCTGATCAATAGGGCTATACTGTCCCTGACAGATGTTTTCTTTTTTTTTTTTTTTTTTTTTTTTTTTTTTGCCTGAATATAATGTAAATGGAGCAAATTCTACCCTAAGGTGCAATATTATGCCACAGACTGGTATAATAGTTTATGGCCTATATATTATAGTTATATAAAACGTCTCATAACACATCACCAATTATAAGTGCAATTATAATTGCACCAATTATAATGCAATACAACTGATAGGTTTAGTCCTATAGGATATTTCATTCCAGTTATAGATTAATTTTCAACTTTACTCTTTGTGATCTCTCTTTATAATTGCCAAAAAGGTCAGGGATCATATGAAGCACTGTTTTTTAAAAGTCCCATGTGGAAGCAGAAAAGCCTAATAAATATCTTTGATAACAGAATTAACAAGGATACTAATTTATTATATTCTGTAGGGAGAGAGAGCAATAATTTAACTACAGAAGAATTCAGATGAAATAGGAAAAGAAGAGGAAAAAAAGGAAAAACTAGAAACATATTGCTTTCCAGGTTCACAGAAGGCAAACATGGTGTGGATACTTCCCCAGTGCCTCGGGCTATGTGGTTGAGACTAAACACACTGTGAGCTTTCTCTTCTATTTATTGAACCTCCAGGTGAAACCAGATTAGCAGAGAGAACGTTTCCTAGGTCATGAGGGAATTTAATTCTTATCACCTACTGTGGAAGATTGGCAACAGCATTCCTGACCTGAAGAATAAACTTCTAATTGTGCTTAAGAAGATAATTCAACCAAGGTAATTCTAGGTCTGCTTCAGCTATTCTTTCTTTTTGAGTGATTTTATTTCAGACTTAAATCCATTCCCTTGATGATAACTGGAGAAATGAAACATAGGAAGAAAATGTCCAGAAAGGATAACACCAAACGTTAATCTCTTTTGGAACAGAGAGACTCTCTGTTTTTAATAAACTAGACACAATTTCATGGGCATGTAGGTACTTGAGTGCCCACAATGCACCAGGCAATGTGCTGGGGGTGGGAAGAAATAAATGCAATGCTTCTCTACTCTGTGACAAGTCCTGTGATAGTACTTTTTACATGCTATCTCAGCAGACCCAGCAATATGGGCATTCTAATGTCTATTTCATGCTATTGACACCTGTGTAAGGCAGTCTATAAGGTGGCCCCTAATTGTCCCAGCCTCCTGGTATTCGTACCCTTGTATTATTCCCTCCCCTTAATTGTCCTAGACTTATTGACTCACTTCTAAGTGATGAATAGAATACAGTAGAGGTGACAGGATGTCACTTTCAAGATTAGATTGAAAATGGCTTCCACCTTCTCCCCAACCCTCAATCAAAGACAGCTATTAAGTTGTAAGCTGTCCTATAGAAAGGCTCTTGTGCCAATGAAGTATTAACTCTTGCCAACAGTCCACAATGACCTAAGGCCTGCCACCAGCCATAGATAAGGGCTTGGAAGCAGATTCCTCCCAAGTTGAGCCTTGAGGGGACCGAAGCCCTGGCTGTCACCTTGGTTGCAGCCTTATGGAGGGAATCTGAGCCAGAGGCACCCAGCTAAGCCACATCTGGATTCCTGACCTGCAAAAATTAGGAGGTAATGCCTTGTTGATTTTTGAGCTGCTACGTTTTGGAGTATTTGATATGCAGCAAAAGAGAACCAATATAACACCATTTCCTCCTCTCTAGTCACCATTATTTAGAAACAACTCCATGAACGAACAATGAGAATCAAGAGTTGGGAATCAATAGTTGAGGTGACAGATTAGGCAACAGCATGATGGCCAGCACGTGTCTCACCCAGAAGCTGTCCTCCTCCTTCTTATAAGACAAGGCTCTAACTCATGAGGTTGGCTTTTACCACGAAGTTGCAGGAAGTGCTTGACTAGTACAGGAGCACAGCTAAAAAAGGCTCTGCAGACCAAGTCTTCCATATTGATCACATCTTAGCTAACACTGCTATGGCTTAATCGGGCAAAGGGCCAATGGTATCTGATCTGCCGTTTTCCATTTCTCTCATAAATTAGTTAAGGTCTGGGAAGGACATCTACCTCATTTTCCTCTCCTGCCTCCCCGCCTGCCACACACATTGAGGGCCAAGAACGGCTCTTTGTAAAGCGACTTGAAATGAATGCTACAGGCCTCATCCTCCTTGGAAGTAAATCTGGATGGAATGCAATCAAACAGCATGCATTTGGCATCAACTTATGTTTGAGCGTTGCAGGTAGAAAAATGAAAAATATGTTTTGGCAGAGAGTTAGACAGAAAGGAAGACTTAATTAAATATCTGAAATATACACCACTGGAACCAATTAATAATCATCAAGGGATCAGTAAAGGAAGGACATTAATAAAAATAGTTTGCAAAGTCGAAATTTCAGGTGAAAGGGAAAAAATCCCATCCACATTTTTCTGAATCTCTAAATTGGTAAGCAATACTTATTTTTCATTTTCCTAGCTAATATTTATCCATTGTCAATGTCCTACTGCCTTCAATACATTTACAATCTAACTGGGAGACCAAGATCTCTAAAATGCAATGATGTGTGAATCAAAGCTCAAGCTCTTGTCAGGGACTGATTGCTTTGGAGTCCTCAGCTCCATCTCCTAGCCCATGTGTACACTTTCATCGTTTCTTTTCAAAGAGGAACTATTTTTATTCTGTAAAAATCTCGTGGTCAAATGAAATAGATATGCTTTATAGGTAAGGATCCTAAAGCAAAATCAAATGCATAAAGATTACACGGCAAATGAAGAGATTTTTAAGCTCTGACACCATTTGATTTTTAGTTTTTTCTATCACAAAACAGTGCTAATAGCTTATAAAATAATAATAAGTAAAAGTAGTTTTATTAAAGCAGAAAGAAACTTACCCCTCCCTACAACAATTTGCAAACTTAAGTCAAATGATCAATGATCAAATAGCAGAGGCTGGAGTGTGCCCAAGGGGGACTTGATCTTATCCTGGGTCTTTTAGCTCAAGCAGAAATCAATGCAGGGTTTTCTGCCTGCCACCTGCTTCTTTTGTTTCCAGTCAAGCAAAACAAGGGGCTTATCTTCCTCACAGATCAACATATGAGATATGCTTCAGATATGTTTGCCTGTCAGACTCATAAACACAACAAGATATGCCAGCTGCAATGGAAGAGAAGCCCTGTTTCAGTTTGTGGATTACAGACTGAAACATCCATCAGCATCAAGACAAACAGCTTCCAACTACTGTCCTTGATGTCCAGCCTAACAGAACCGAGGAATGTGATCAAGGAACACTGGATTCCCAAGGTCTGCTCAGGTGTCCTTCCAAAACAAGAAGTAGCCAAATATAGCTGAACAGACCTGGTAAGTGAAGAAGCCTCCTTCTTGACTGAAATGGGGGGCCTTGAAACACTTTGTTATATTCTCAAGAACGAACACAGACCCCTAGTATCTAGGTCTTAGTACTCATGATGACTACCGACCTCTGGACCAGGTATGTCTGTCAAGCCTTAACTATTTTACTAGCATATTTCCCCTAGAACTGATGTAGTAATTTGATAAATAAAAATGTTATAATACCTTTCATACAGAAAAATAATTTTTTTCAACTCACTGGAAGAACATTATCACTTTAATCATTACCCTTTGAAATACATTGGGCAAATATTATTTTTATTTTAAAGAAGAAAACGAAGCTCCAAAGACGCTAAAATTTGACGTGCGAGACTCCAGAGATATTTTGTAAGAATGTGGAATGAACCCATATGCTCTTTGTACCACTCCAATTTAAGAATACATTTAGTCATCATATAATATTCATGTGTACCTACTATGTGAAAGATAATGTGTTAGATAATGTGAGCAATGCAGGTAAACTACTAAGCTTCATTTTATTTAACAAAAACACTATATAGTGCCTACCATGTGCCAGGTACTTTTCTACCTGTGTTACAGAGATTTAATCCTTATAAAATACCCACCTATGTAGTGGTTACTAGGCACAGAGAGGTTAAATAACATGTCCAAGGTCACTCAGCCAGTAAGTAGCAGAGCTGTAATTTGAGCACAGGCAGTCTGGCTTGAGAAAATGTTTTCTTGATACTTTACTATGTAAGCTACTTTACAAAAGACTGATATTTGATAGCTCCAAGAGAGTGAATGAATATCAATAGCCATGTGCAGATAGAAAAAAAAAAATGGATAGAAATAAAGCCCTTCAATGTATTTCTGACTTAGATTTTTAAACAAGGGTCGGGACCAGTTGCAAAGGGAAGGGAATAAGAAAAGGCTGTTGTTAACACTCTGTATTGCAAAGAGCTTTCCAATTTCTTCAAGGACCTAAGCCACCAAAGACTGGTCCTAGTAACTTCTATCACATAGATTAACTAGGACTCCCATTTCAGCATTGATTTAATTCACATCGAGCAGGAAGAAAATGCTGATTTAATCTGCAATTTTCTTACATAGCCCAATGCAACGTGTATAAGAAAAATAAACGCTAATTTGTCTTTAAGATACCAATCTGGGGCATTTTCCTATAGGAAATAGGGAAAGGCGATATCTAGATGCCTCGATGCCACGTCTAGATTTTGTGCATTCTAAAATCTATCTGTAGAACTTCGACTCTCTGAGTTTCTACATTCCCCAGTATCTCCAAAAAAAAGAAAAAAAAAAAAAAAAAAAAGGCGGGGGGAATCTGTTGATTGCACTAGCATGACTTTCAGCTTAGAAAATAACATAGAGACTAGAGACGGGCCGGGTGCAGTGGCTCACGCCTGTAATCTGAACACTTTTGGGAGGCAGAGGTGGGTGGATCACCTGAGGTCAGAAGTTCAAGACCAGCCTGGTCAACATGGTGAAACCCCGTCTCTACAAAAAATACAAAAATCAACCCAGTGTGGTGGTGGGCACCTGTAATCCCAGCTACTCAGGAGACCGAGGCAGGAGAATTACTTGAACCCCCGGAAAGCGGAGTTCGCAGTGAGCCGAGATCACGCCATTGCACTGAAGCCTGGGCAACAGGAGTGAAACTTTCCGTCTCAAAAAAAAAAAAAAAAAGAGAGAGAGAGAGAGGAATAACGTAGAGACTAAACACATACTGATCACATGGAAAAACAAGGGATGGAGGAGAGATGGGGAGACAGAGTACAAAGGATAATCATCTTAGTCATATTGTCATTGAACTGCACCATCACAATGAACTCTTCAGCAATAATAACAGCAAGTATTTTACAGTTTTTAAAAGTAACTAATCATTTGTAAATGCATTATTTTACTTAGTTCTCATAATTGCTCAATGAAATAGGCCTAATTATCAGCTAAGTCACACTGGTTGATGCATTCAAGGTTACAGGTGATTTTGCATTAAAAGAGAGACTTGTTTCTCTTTCAAAACCACAAAAATTGTTTTACCTCCATTAGGCTATGCCATAGTATTACTTTTTTATTCAAGCTGAAACCACTTATTTTAAGTTTGGAGGTTTGTAACCTGCTCAATGGTTTAAATAACAACAACAAGTAGTATCTGAAGTCAGCACCATCTACTCAGCAGCCCAAATCTGTAAAGTTTTGGAAAAAATCAGGACACCACTGTTAACCACCTTAACAAGGCTGTAAACACAGGCTGTCTATTCCTCATCAACAGAATCTTTGATACTGGCAAGTTTGTTGAGATTGGCTTGCAGAAGCACATATCAGTAGCTATGCTATGAATATTTACCCACTTCATACTCATTCATAAAAATCAGCAACATTTTCCTCCTAGGTCTGTACTGGTCTGTAATGGCTATTTAAAAATAATCAGAAACGCCCATTCATTCAAGAATGACTCTTACCTGCAACCCAAATAAGCCATACAAACAAGGGTAGATCTCAGATGAATGATAATCAAGGGCCCTGTTAAAATCTTCTGAAATCAAAAGGAATTAGTAATAGTACTTCCTTTATTATCTATCTGCCTGTCTATTCAGCCATTCATATTGTTTAAAATTTTTGTAGGTATGTAGTAGGTGTATATATTTATGGGGTATAAGGGATATTTTGATACGGGCATAAATGTGTAATGATCACATCAGGGTAAATGGGGTATCCATCACCTCAAGCAGTTTATCCTATTACAAACAATCCAATTATGCTCTTTTAGTTATTTTAACATGTGCAATGAAGTTATTATTGATTATAGTCACCTGATATACTATCAAATCCTAGATCTTATTTATTCTTTCTAACTATTTTTTGGTACCAATGAACCATCCCCACTTTTCCCTCCAAGTTCCTTAACTTTCCCAGCCTCTGGTAACCATCCTTCTACTCTCTCTCTCCATGAGTTCAATTGTTTTAATTTTTAGCTCCCACAAAAAATGAGATCTGTTCATTCATCCATCCACCTATCTATCCAATGTTGTTTTCACTGACTGCAACTCCGTGCTTATGAAGATACATGACAAAAGGGTGGTATTTATTTATGTTTTTTAAAAATGTATTTCTCAACGAGAACACATGGACACAGGAAGGGGAACATCACACACTGGGGCCTGTTGGGGAGTGGGGGGCTAGGGGAGGGATAGCATTAGGAGAAATACCTAATGCTATTTAGGTATTTAAAGGTGACAGGTTCATGGGTGCAGCTAACTACAGTGGCATGTGTATAGCTATGTAGCAAACCTGTACATTCCGTACTTGTACCGTAGAACTTAAAGTATAATCGAAGAAAAAATGGCAAAAACACATAAAAAATGTGTTTCTCCTGCTAAATTAGAACAATCAAGTGGCCGTGTTATTCAACACTGAATAGCACAACCTAGAGGCTACCAGAAACATACTTAGGGATATTTGATAGGATTTTCAAGAAGTCCACTGTCCAAAGATTCTCAATTCTTTTTCAGGAAGAACCAAGCATCCTTAGAGCTAATAAATCTACTTCAAATGTTTAATGGGTAAAAATAGTTTGACACTAACTACTCCAGGGCAAGAGAAATTGCTATGAGTAGCCTTAACACACTATGGCTACATCATTAAACTGAGACCCAAACTACATGCTTGCTCTGTCCCAGAATCACCCCCCAACATGTCTATTTATCTCAAGAGGGATTCTAAAAGCAAACCTTTGTAAATAATTTGGATTTTTCTTTTCCAGCACAGATTCTAAATTTTCCTACCATAAATGTATGTGTGGTAGTAGTTATAATAATTTTACTTATTAGGAAGATTTATTTAAAACTGATTTTTGTTTCAATTTTGGTTAACTTATTTCCCCTGTTAGAAGAAAAAAATGTAAGTGGGGGGGTATATTCGAGTATAGAATAATAGTAAGGAAAAGGGTAAATCTTTGAACTCTATCTTGATTACATGCAAATATCTCTAAAAGGATAGCAATAGTCAAACACCCACGGGGAGAGAAATGTGGAGTTATTGAGTTGTTAAGGGAGCACTGTATATGGCTGGAATATTGGGACAACATTTTCCAAAAGGCATTGAAGACTCTAATTACTCAAGGCTATCAAATATCATGGAGCTGTGATTTGTTTCTTGTCACACATACAGCTGACAAAGAGTGGCTGCAAAGAAAAGCTGTGACTTGACCTGTTTTTGGGAGTGCTCCTACATTTTTAATTTCCTTCCTACTCTTCCTTCCTTTGGGGGAATGGAGAGAAACTCCCACCCCTTCCTTTTACCATACAGTCAGAAGATTAATGTTTCATAATAGAATCACATAGAGTTGTGTTTGTTTTACTATCGAGGGCACTATGGAAACTGACAGTCAAACTACCAATTTAAAAGGATGCCTGGTGCTATCCTGAACAAACATAGGCGGCTTGTGTACAATGCAATGGCCAATTAGAGAGTCATAACATCCTTCCTAATTTGATATGACATTGGTTTCCCAAATGAATGAAACCTGACACATACAAAACTCAAAGTCTATAACAAAGAACAAGAGGTGAAAGGTGAAAAAGGGAAAAAGTTGACTGTCATATCCTGCTTATCATGAGCAGCTCTCTTGCAAATTATCATATTGCTTTTCCCTTATCATGTGACTTTCATCTATGGCAACTCCAAACACAGGTCCAGAAAAGGTCATGATAATATATGTCCTAGAATCACTGTCTTATGATGATCAGAACGTTTTAATAAATCCATCACATTGTCTGGGCTGCAAGCAAAATAGCATCACAGTTATACATGATGATAAAAATTTTTATAATGATCACAGTGTGTCACAATATAACCGCCAGGGCCAGATCTTGAGACTCAAATGTCACTTCAAGAGAAAGTTTCTGGAAGTTTTAATAGACACAGAATAAATACATAAAAATAAGCAAGGTCATAGCTTTTTAATTCATCAGAAAAGTGGTATTTTCTCTGACCTTTTTTTTATAAAATCTCAACCTCCCAAGTCCCTATTTCCTTTATCTACCTAATTTCTCTTTGTTAGCACTATCTAACAAATTACATAATTTACTTACTTGTTAACCATTCCCAAGCCCCTCACCTCTGGAAGAGAATTCCACAGAGACAGGGTTTTTTGTCCACTTTGTTTAGATCAGCAGATAGTTACTGAATTAATTAATTAATTAATGTCTTCATACCAACTGGATGTGGACTTAGTATTAAAATCATATCACTGAGCCAATTTGACCAAAGGCAGAAGCCATGGAGATTGACAAAGAAGAAGAACAAGAGATAGGAAGCCAGTGATAGAAAAGAGTTGGTCAGGTATAAACTTCTCATGGATTTCCCATCCTTGCCCTACATTTTCCTCTGCTGTTCTCTTGATGTCAATTCATCTCATAGCCTTTCATATTCAGCCAACGATCCTGTCGCCAAATGAGCTCAGTGCCCTGGAGAGAAATTCATGTATACTTCTATTCATCCTCCCCTTATCATTGGGAACCATATCATTTCAAATGATGCCATGTTATAATCCCCAGAATACAACAAAGTAACTCTCCTGCTAGTATTAACATGTTAATAAAATTAAAAGTATTCAGAATTTATACTGCCTAAGGCTATTTCTGCTTTGTCTTCTCCCCTGTTCTTCCCCTGAAACCTCCCACCAGCTTCAATAGTGTAACTGAAAATCCAGATGAAATGGGCAACATCTAATAAGTCTTCATTGGAGTACGTTTATTTAGACTTCCATTCACTGTGCATATGTATTCACTGAATATTATTAAACTACATATTTATTGGGTTGTGCCATTCTTTCCTCTTTTTTGAGTTTCATTTTAAACAACCCAACAACTATACCATAAATAAAACAAACTCACAATATAAAACATCTGGTACCCCTGGGAAGTTTAAATGCTAAAATACTATGTTAATTCAACTGACAAGTGGAGACTTTAAAGTGGAGAATTCAAGAAAGATCAAATTTATACTTCCCATTGTCCCCATAACAACTAGGCTGCATATGTACACATTATTAAGATATAAATATAAGATAGCAGGCATGGTCTAGAGAATTAAGTAGGCAACTTAGAAATTGCTTTTGCCTTTGACTCAGCATGTGATCATTATAAAATGTTATTTAACATAGAGGGTCTCAGTCTTTCCCTCTCTTCTCACTTTTTATTTTCTTTTTTTTTTTTTTTTTTTTTTTTTTTGAGGTGGAGTCTCGCTCTGTCACCCGGACTGGAGTGCAGTGGCCGGATCTCAGCTCGCTGCAAGCTCTGCCTCCTGGGTTCATGCCATTCTCCTGCCTCAGCCTCCCGAGTAGCTGGGACTACAGGCGCCCGCCACCTCGCCCGGCTAGTTTTTGTATTTTTAGTAGAGACAGGGTTTCACCGTGTTAGCCAGGATGGTCTCGATCTCCTGACCTCGTGATCTGCCCGTCTCGGCCTCCCAAAGTGCTGGGATTACAGGCTTGAGCCACCGCGCCCGGCCTCACTTTTTATTTTCAAGAATATATTTGCCTAAGTAATTGAGAAAGTTATACTTAACGCTTTTGTCCAATAGACTTAAAGTATTCTTTTTCTTTTATAAAAAACCACTCCCTATGTGATTAAGTAAAATATATACTCCATAATTATTGTACCTGATACAGTGAAATACCTGCCTCTGAGAATCCAACATAGGAACTACAGACACATACAAGATAACTTCTAGTACAGTACTTACTTCCAGATATCCATAGATATTTTTTCCAGGTCTTTGTTCTCCTTTGCGTTTTTTAAAGGGAAAAATGTATCTTGAAAGGGTAAGGGTGTCCAAAGGGTTTGGATCACATTTGAGTGATTCAAAATTCCAAACCTTCAACATATTCACAGCCTCATATCTGTTCTCATAATCCTCTTGATACTTCAGCCATCAAACAAGAGCTACAATTATCATCTCTAAAAATATTTTTATCCCTTCATGTTAAGGGTCAAATTAAATCCTGCCCCCAAAGGTTCATGTGTTGAATGGGTTCATGTGTTAAATTCCTAACTCACAGTTAGACATTGTGAACTTATTTGAAAATAAAGTCTTTACCAAGGTAACAAAGTTAAAATGAGGTCATTAGACTGGACTCAAATCCAATACGATTGCCTTCCTTATAAGAAAGGTAAATTTGAACCAGGAAAAATACTGAATCCCTGAATAGACCATGGTCTGAAATTGAGGCAGTAGAAAATAGCCTACCAACCAAAAAAGCCCAGGACCAGACAGATTCACAGTTGAATTCTACCAGAGGTACAAAGAAGAGCTGGTACCATTTCTACTGAAATTATTCCAAAAATTGAAGAGGAGGGACTCCTCCCTAGCCCATTCTATGAGGCCAGCATCATCCCGATACCAAAACCTGGCAGAGACACAACAAAAAAAGAAAAATTCAGGCCAATCTACTTGATAAATATTGATGCAAAAATCCTCAATAAAATACTGACAAACTGAATTCAGCAGGACATCAAAAAGCTTATCCACCATGATCAAGTTGGCTTCATCACCGGGAGGCAAGGTTGGTTCAACATATGTAAATCAATAAATGTGATGCACCATATTAACAGAACTAAAGACAAAAATCACATGATTATCTCAATAGATGCAGAAAAGGGCTTCAATAAAATTCAACATCTTTTCATGTTTAAAATTCTCAACAAACTAGATATTGAAGAAACATATCTCAAAATAATAAGAGCCATATATGACAAACCCACAGTCAATATCATACTGAAGGGCAAAAGCCAGAAACATTCCCCTTGAAAACTGGCACAAGACAAGGATACTTTCTCTAACCACTCTTATTCAACATAGTATTGGAAGTTCTGGTCAGGGCAATCAGGCAAGAGGAAAAACTAACAGGTATTTGAATAAAAAGAGAGGGAGTCAAATTATCTTTGTTTGCAGATGACATGATCCTATACCTAGAAAACCTCATAGTCAGCCCAAAGGCTTCGTAAGCTGATAAGCAACTTCAACAAAGTCTCAGAATATAAAATCAATGAGCAAAAATTGCTAGCATTCCTATACACCAACAAAAGGCAAGCAGAGAGCCAAATCATGAATGAACTCCCATTCACAATGACTACAGAAAGAATAAAATGCCTAAGAATACAGCTAACAAGGAAAGTGAAGGACCTCTTTAAGGAGAATTACAAACCACTGCTCTGAGAAATCAGAGAGGATACAAATAAATGACTAGGAAGAATCAATATCATGAACATGGCTTTACTGCCCAAAGTAATTTACAGATTCAATGCTATTCCCATTAAACTACCATCGACATTCTTCAAATAATTAGAAAAAAACATTTTAAAATTCATATGGAACCAAAAAAGAGCTGAATAGCCAAGTCAATCCTGAGCAAAAAGAACAAAACTGGAGACACCACACTACCTGACTTTAAACTATTCTACAAGGCTACAGTAAGCAAAACAGCATGGCACTGGTATAAGAACAGACAAATAGATCAATGGAAATGCATAGAGAATTCAGAAATAAGACTGCACACCTACAACCACCTGATCTTTGACAAATCAGACAAAAAACAAGCAATGGGGAAAGGATTCCCTATTTAATACATTGTGCTGGGGGAACTGGCTAGCCATATGCAGAAAATTGAAACTGGGCCTCTTCTTTACACTATACACAAAAATTAACTCAAGATAGATTAAACAATGTAAAATCCCAAACTATAACAACTCTAGAAGAAAATCTAGGCAATACCATTCAGGAATTATGCGTGGACAAAGATTTTGTGACAAAAACGCCAAAAGCAATTGCAACCAAAGCAAAAATTGACAAATGGGATCTAATTAAGCTAAAGAGCTTCTGCACAGCAAAAGGGGAGGGAGAGGGAGAGTGTCAGAAAGAATAGATAATGGATGCTGGGCTTAATACTTGGGTGATGGGAAGGTTTGTGCAGTAAACCACCATGGCACACATTTACCTAAGTAACAAATCTGAATGTACTGCATATGTACCCCTGAACTTAAAAATTGAAAAAATAAAGGAAGGCAAATTTGGACACAGACATGCACACAGAGAGAATGTCACAAAAACATCAAGGCAGAGATTGGGGTGACATGTCTATAAAGAGTGGCAGAGATTACTGGCAAACCATAAGAAGAGGAGAGAGAACAAAGCAGGTTCTTCTTTATGGTTCTCAGAATAAACCAACCCCACCAACACCTTTATCTCAGATGTCTAGTCTCCAGAACAACACATTTTCTGTTTAAGCCACCTGGTTTGTGGCACTTTTTCACAACAGCTCTAGCAAACTAATACACTTCACCTTCACTTATAATATCCCTGCCTCTCAGTAAAAATTCAAAATCTCTGCCATAGGCTACATGGCCACCCTTTCTGCATTTACTCAGTCTCCTGTCTCATCTCTCACCAGTTCCACCCTAAAGTCTAGCAACCTTGATTTTCCGCAGTCTATTCCATGCCTTTATGAAGTAAGTGCTAATACATAAACTAATGTTCTACCTGACCCTTTCCTTTTTTGACCTGGCAAAATCTTATCTCTCCTTCAGAATCTAATTCAAATGCTATCAATCTGAAGAATGCCCAGTGTATCAGGGACCTACCATCAAAAATGTAGTGTTGAAACAAAAAAGCAAGATGTGAACAGTGCAAATAGCATTGTACTATCTAAGTAAATTGAATAAACTACATAAAATAACATATGCTAGTTTTTTCTAGATGTATATTTGGATGCATGTAAATACATATTTTAAACATTTGAAGTATCTACAGCAAACTCAAAATAATGATTCCCTTGGGGCTTTGGGAGAAGCAGCCCTGGTTGAGGAGAAAGTGGATGAGGAAAATTGAACTTTTCAATTTTTTTTAGAGAAGAAAAGTATGTCTATATGTGACTTTTATAATTTAGAAAAAAACTAAAGGAAAGTATGCCAAATTTTAATGTACTCTAATTACACCTAAAAGTGTTTAATTCTGGGTAATTATATATATATATATACACACACACACACACACATATATACACATACATATATATGGGTATATATATGAAATATATATGGGTAATTATATATGTATAAATAATTATATATAGATAATTATCTGTATTTGTTAATATGCTAGTTATATATACATATATATAAAAAACTTGTTTTATAGTTTTGTGAATTTTCTTTTCACTTTTCGAAAAAGAAATGAAAGCAAAATGCTGAGTCCAGTCCCTAAAGCTAGAGGAAGAGAGGAAGTGAGATTTAGGGAACCAACTATAGACCAAAAATAACCTGGGGAATATGACCAGTCGGAGACACCACCTGTCCCTGTGTCCCTACAGTTCTTCCTGAACATTCCATTACAACTCTTGAAAGGAGAAGTGAGACCTATTGTACCCCTATGAAGACTGTAATGACTTCCTGAACCTCTATTCCACTTGCAGTTCAGTGAACAACACTGAAAAAAAACTTTGTGTTCTCTTAAACCTAGTTATTATTATTACTCCACTCTACCTTTCTGCTAGCATTATAGTTCTGTGGAGAAATCTGAGAAAAACACCTGGGTTCTACTCATGGCTGTGCCATTGTCTCCAGGTTTGACCAAATAACCCGCTCCCAGATGAAAAGCACTGATGATTATGAGAAATTGATTAATAGTTTAAGACGGCTCAAGAGCTGATACAAACACAAGTAATTTACCATTTAATTCATTAGGAATTCATCCTCACTTGGTTTAGTTTTATATGAAGGATCATATTTTTACTGTGATATAAACTTCTGCACACATATTTGTTTTGATGAGTATGTAGATATACAAAAACAAGAAAACATAATATATCGGCTAAGATAAATAATAAGATCATATGCATTCTCTTTTTTCTGTATCAATATTTTTACTTTTTTCAAGTCAGTATACAAAAAGGACCCGCAATTCCAACATGTTAAACAATTCTACTTGGTTCTTTAATGGTAAAACCTTAGGAGTTGTCTCTCTATCCTGAGCAAACATAAAGAGGTTGCCAATCCCTGAAGCAGCTTGTTGTATTCAAAAATGGCATAACTTTGTTCATGGCACATCACTTTGTAACCATAGAAATGCCTATGATGATGTGGTAAAATATCTTTCAAATATTTCCTATGGGTTCTGAACTGCAAGAAGAAGGTTTTGTTAATATAAAAGGTAAAATACAGCACTTTGGGAGGCCGAGATAGGTAGATCACCTGAAGTCAGGAGTTCAAGACCAGCCTGACCAATATGATGAAACCCCACCTCTAGTAAAAATACAATAATTAGCTGGGCATGGTGGCATGCACCTGTAATCCCAGCTACTCAGGAAGCTGAGACAAGAGAAGAGCTTGAACCCGGGAGGCACAGGTTGCAGTGAGCCAAGATCATGCCATTGCACTCCAGCCTGGGCAACAAGAGTGAGACTCTGTCTCAAAAAAAAAAAAAAAAAAAAAAAAACACAAAAAACCATAAAGTAACTGTCAATTCATTGTTTGCCTAATCTCCTCACCTTTAAAGGATAAGTGCATGTGGGCACCTTTTCTTTCAAGAATATATAAAGTCTGAACAAAAGAATTCAGTGTTTGGAAGCTGGGAGTTTAATTTGTCATTCAACCCAAAATCTATTCAATAAAAACAAAACCATATGCAAATGTATATCCACAGTTGAATACAGCAACACTTGGCTTCCTCATTTATCACAAAATATAAAGATAAACTGCTAAAATTCACCTAAATTATCACCTACTCCTTCCCCCTCTTCTCAAAATACATACTATACAAATTATTGCCTTTAAGGGAGTAATTTCAGGTTGTTCACCGCAGAATTATTGCTGCCAATTGCTAATATGGTAAAACCAATTTTCCCTGCAAGAATTCACAACACCCAGAGACTCTGGGTTTTTGTTTTGTGTTTTATATTTTTCTCCTGCACGAAAAACAAAATTGAATAGAGACTGAGAAATAAAACACATGAGTGTTACGAACCCTTTGATTACTCTAATTACACCTAAAAGGAAAACAAGACCCCTCTCTTGGTAGGAGAAGTGTGAATAATTAATAGGAAAGGAAGGAAGATAGAAAAGCTATAAACCATTGTCAGCTGATCTGCACAAGCACCAGAGAAGCATGTTGTGTCCTGACAAAAGCTAGTCATCATTGCTCTTGCTCCCTCATCCCTAACGAGCAGATCTCTCCCTCCCTGCTTTTGCGCCCGCTCTAATAACTCATGTGAAGTTGTTTTCAAATGGATTAATACCATTCTGGGGGGCCTGAGTCAGTAAGGACATTCCTGGAAACTTTGCCATTGTGCTGTATTTGGAAAAAGAGTGAACTGTGAATGTTCAGTCTTAAGGGCAGTCACAGAGAAAACTGGAACTCTGTAAATGTTTAATTACAATTTCCCTCATTGGATTGAACCCATTGAGCATAATGAAAGAAAGAAAGGGTGTAGGTGTGGAGGGACGGACAAGCATGAGAGGGAAATTGGCAAGACGGTTCAGCCTGGTCCCTGTAGGAACCAGCTGCTTGCTGCTCCAAGCAATAAAAATGTTTGCATGCAATTAATTCCAGGGATCAAAAGCCTGCCTTGTTTTTGCAGGTAATGGGGAGGTACAGCTCCTAATGGGGACCCCTTGAAGATACCAAATAGCCAGTGCCTAAATCAAGCAATTTAAAAATTATGGACGTTTTACTAAATAAATGAACATGCTTCAGTAGTGACAAAGAAGATTTCATAACAGCTTCCTACTTATTTATGTGCTCGTGTGTTTCACCTCAGGACAGAGAAAGCTCAGAAAGTGGAGCTGGAGTCTCTGGGTGAGGTGTGATAAATTCGTGCAGGTAAACTGAAACAACAGCTATTATTCCTTCTGCCCACTCTGGCATTAAGGCATGCTGCGTTAGTTCATGGACATAAGGGATAGGGCCAGGATGGGGAGAGGCTCTCCTCTTTCTTCTCCTAAGGTGAGAGTGTGAGTTGGGACAAGGACAACTCGTAGCTTGTGTATAACCCAGTTTGGTTAGCAAAGACAAACCGAGGTAAACCTTGACACCATAGACCTTGTCATGGGTGTTGGATGTCCTCAAAAAACCAGGCTATGCCAGCTTCTACAATGCCAGATCATTGTTGCACAGCATTCCACTGCAGCGCTAATAAAACCCCAACTCCCAAGCAATGGTCCTCCTTGTAAGTTTTACTTTCAATCTTGCCCTCTATGTTCCAGTCGCTATGGCTTCATTCACTCCACACCCTCATCACATTCCCCTATGCCATGGGTGCTTTGCACACTGTTCCCTGTGACTGCGATACTTTTGCCTCCCCTTCCTGGTTAACTCTTCCCCTCCTTCCTGTCTCTAGCCAGGAACTCTCAGACAAGCTCTTCCTGAACTTTCTGATTCCGTCAGATCTCTGTATCAGACAGCATCAAGGTCTACAGCTTTGTAGTGTGCATTACTGTTACAAAAGTACTTTTGCTTGTGAGAGTATCCAATTAGTGCATGTCTTTTCCTCTAGAATATATGTTTCATATGAACAAAGATGGGACCTCTTTATGCACTCTTGTCTCCTCAGTGTTTAGCCCATAGAAGGTACTTAATAAATTCTTATTGAATTAATTAATCAATTAAGGATCTCCTTCTGACTGCAGACCATTTATCAATTTCTGACTTCTGAAAGGAGAACCAGTTCTACATGTAAGCCACTAAGTAGATGACTGACTGTTCATCATCAATTATTATGTCCCATGATAGACACTGGTACAGAGAGACCAACAAGGCCTGAGCATGCCATACAGTATTTGATACAATCAGTGATGCACAGTGAGCACCAACTTTGCCCAGGGTCCTCTGAGACAGGGAACAGCCATGGGAACTTCTCCACCCTAATCTAGTAGAAAAGTTATAGCAATAACTATAACACAATACACTCATAGAGACATGGGGAAGGTTTTGAGAGAAGTTATAGGAAAAAAAAAAAGAGGGAGAAATTTTCATCCTATTTCAAACCTGTAAGAGAGATCTCATAATTCTAGTTTTATAGGAAGCTGAGACACATAGAAGTTAAACAACTTACTCTCACAAAATTAATATGTTTTTGAGCGAGGACTCAAAATTTTTTTTTTTTTTAAATTCTGAAACCAAATTCTTTTCATCATAGTACTTTGGCTTTTCTGATGGTGGAATTTCACAGCACTTTATGCTAAAAAAAAAAAAAAACACTAGAGTATTTGAGCTACACATACATAGTCAGAGAAGTCATTTACCAGACATCCATCATTGGAATAGAGATGGAGATGAAAAAGTGGCATCACGACATTTGGCTAATTTCCATGTACATATAAGGGACATGTACCATAGGGCAAGAACTGTGCTAAGTTGAAGATATAAGTATAGAAAACACAACACTCATCCTCAAGAAATGTTCAACTAAAGACAGTCCACTAGGAAAATAAGCTTAAATGCAATGAAATCAAAGTTCTTACAGATAGTACTTGCTGTTGAATCTCTTGTTCTTATCTTAAGGCTTCTTGGTTTTCACTCTTGAGATCTCACTGAAGATTCTCTCCTCCAATAGAACATTGAATGGGACTTTGCCCTACCTCAGAAGTATCCCAAGAGGAACTAAAAGCCCTGGCAAGACTTCAGACTCCCTGGTTCCATAAAGTCTGAGGCATACTTCAAATGTGTTGCTTAGTGCACTCAGCTGTCTCAACAGCAAGGGAACTGTTCCTCAGAGTGAAATCTGCAGGTTCACCCAAAAAAATTCTAACTCCAGTGTTTCCCCAAACCTGCAAACCAAGGCCAGAGGTGAGTGAAATCGGTTTCCTGGTACTTGTATGGATACTGGTAAATACACGCTCTCTGATTGGAGAGATGGGATTCAGAAAAGGGAAGCATCTGGTGTTTAATCTCTTCCTCTGTTCATCTCAAGAGTAACAGGCTCATTGCTCTCATTCTTTTGATTTCTCCTCTTCCTCATAATCATATTCCATCCAGTTGGGGTTATGAGAATTTACAAAAACAAAACAAAAGGATGGTTATCTTGTTACTCGAGTCAGAAAAGCCAAAAAGCTGACTTGAGGGTGAAATTTGTAGAAGCTGCAATAACCTGAGAATAAATAACTGGAGACCTTGTTTGGACTCACAGAAAAGGAGAACAAGTATCTACATGGAATTTTTATTAGAATAGGGCCTGAAGGCATTCTTCTTATCATAGATCAATACCCTCATTGTTTTAATCTGTTAGTGATAAGAAGAATAAATAGAAGATGATACTACAACAGGAAGTGAGAAGTACAAGTGAGAAATGCCATCTACTTGGTAAGGTTCCTTGAGGCCAATCCTGAGAGAGACACAAGTGTATACAAGACTTCCATTTTTACATACTGTATTAGTTCATTTTCACACTGCTATGAAGATACTACCCAAACTAGGTAATTTATAAAGGAAAGAGGTTTAATTGACTCATAGATCCACATGCTGGGGAAGCCTCAGGAAAGTTACAGTCATGGCGGAAGGTGAATGGAAAGCAAGCTTGGACCTTCTCATATGGTGGCAGGAGAGAGAAGTGTAAGCAGGGGAAATGTCACATGTTTATAAAACCATCAGATCTCTTGAGAACTCACTCACTATCATGAGAACAGCATGGGGGAAACCGCCCTCAAGATCCAATCACCTCCCCCCATCAGTACTTGGGGATTACAGTTCCCTCCCTTGACACGTAGGAATTTCAATTTGAGATGCGATTTGGGTGGGGATACAGAGTTAAACCATATCACATATCATGACAGTTATGACAACAGCATAGGAACTAGCTTTGTTTTCTCATGTCTAGAATCAAAGAATCTTGGGATTAGGAGGAACCTAAAATTTTACTCAGGTCAAAGTTCTATCCAGTGCAAGAATCTCTCGTTCTAATATTAAAAAAAAAATAGTAATTATCTCAGGGATTCTCTTTGCTCTCAGAAAATCAGTCTTCTCCTTACCCCTTTTATGTCCTTCTCAAGCCTGTGTTCCATTGACTATTTCTCCACTTACTTATTGCTTGTCTTTTTCACTTTGATCTTCTGCTGAATTTGATTTGTTATTCTCAAAACCTGGAGCAACACAGACCCTCCTTTTTCCCCTTGCTGTTCCTGGACTTCCTGATACTGTTGAAGAAATGCTCACAGCTATACCGATTATTACTGCTTAACAGTTTCCAAACTCAGTTTGAACCTCAGCAATCCTTTTAATCGCCCCTGTTAAATTTCCTACAGCAGCTCTTCCAAACCTTTTTTTCCAGCCCACACCTCTCTATTGACCCCTTCCCTCATCTCCTACTTTAGAGAAAATATAGAGGCATCAGGCATAAGCTCCCTCAATTTTCGTCTCGGTTACATCCAAAGATTCACATTTTTAACCTGTCTGAAAGAAAAAAGAAATTCTCAATTACTCTAACTCCGACCTCTCCATTTTATGCCTCATTCCATACCTTGCTTCATCAATTATCACTCCTAATCTCAATATATTATAAATTCTACTCCACTAGAAAAAAAAATGAGTAAAGCCTTTTTTTTTTAACCTCATCTCATCCTTGGAATGGCACCACATCTCTCCTTCCCTTTACTGCCAAACTTGCCCAAGGAGCAGTTGGCAATCACTCCACTCACTGACCTCCCATTCGCTGCCCAGTGCAGCACAAACTGGATTCTTGCCAACTCTTCCCTTAGAGGGCCCTCTCGGAGGTCATCAGAAGCCGCTACCTTTAAACTCATGGACTTGACATTTTTTCAGTTACATAAAAGGTCCAAATTTGTCTTTCCTCCTGAAGTTCTCTCCACTCTTGGTTTTGGTGATTCTACTGTACTCTCCACTCTTGGTTTTGGTGATTCTGCTGTAGCTCATTTTAAAACCTACCAGTTTAGTTATCTTCCTTACTCATCCCTCATGCTATGACTCTGGATTCCATCTTCGGCTCCTGTTCTCTACACTAGTTCCTAAACCATTTTGTTTATAGTGCCATTTTGTGTGGTAGAATATGAAGTGGCACATTTATAGGGATTAAAAGGCTAAAAATAACACACACTAAATCCACATTAATTATAAAGGAAGCACTATCACACAGAAAAGCAACGTTTTCTGATATCTAAACATATCCACAATTATCACCTTATGTACTTGATCACTCCTTACAATCTCCCATATTTTCATTAGGCTCTAGATTAACACCATCTTTTTTATCTCTCTCTTTGCCTTTTGTGACTTGCAGGCTAATGTGCTGCATGACTTTCTCAGACATCACTATAGCAGCATGAATCCTCAGATGTGGAAATAGAAAAGTTTACATAACAAATAACATTTGGTTACCCACTTGAGAAAGATTACCAGTGTATACATTCCAGTGGTCTACTCACTTGAGAAAATTTCACTCTTACAGCTTCAACAATCATCTTACAACATACAAGGCAATCTGACAGCCTTTGGGCTATAGTTAGATCAAGGACATGCTGTGAGATATCTTATTAACTAGAAGCATCACATAAATATCCAACGTTTTGTTTTTATTTAGAAACTGTGGAGATCTGAGAGCACAAAGCAACAATTTACTGGAGCTGACTGGCAGTGGTGCCATTTGGAAGGGGCACCTGCTTGCTAATTTTCCGTAGTCCCAGTACTTATTGCCTTATGCCTTGTCCATCTCACTTATTTGTATTACTTGCTTATTCTTTAGAGACATTTGCTTTGATGGTCTTTGCTTACACTGAAGACTCCCCAATATACTTCTCCAGCCCTGACTATTTTCTAAGCTCCAGACTCATAAGATCTAAAAGTTCCCTGGAAAACTCCACTTCTATATCCTGTAGTCACCATACAACTCTTCCCTCTAATCATCCCTTCAGCCAGTTTTCACCATCTTAATTAATAACTCCTCTGAACTCCAGACAGGATTAATTTCCATAGCTCTTTGTTTATATTGACAATATGTGTTTCACTGATTTTGGCTAGCTGTTAAATGTTATGTACACTGTTACCCAGTCTATAGAACTTGCAAATCTTTTAAAAATGTAACTTGAATGAAAAAAATGCATGGATACATTCAGAGATGAATGGTAAGTTATGTTTTCAATTTTTGAAGTGCCATTTATTGAAGTTAAAATATGTTTCCCCACGACTTTCTCTAGTTAGTCCTTACTATGTATGCCCTTTGTAGATGCAGAGAAAAAATAAATCATCTCTCTGTTTCACACGACAGCCCTCCAAATAATTTTTTAATTGTTAGCTATTCCTATGCACCCTTGCTTCCAGGTGTCTGCCAGACTAAAATCTTTCATATCTGTGTTCTTCTATCTATTCCTACTGCCATTATCTGAAGACTACCATCATTTGCCACCAGTATTACTGCAAGAACCTCCTAATTTCTCCCCTCATATCCACATGTATTTTCCATATTGAAGTCAAATGAAATAATATAATTCGGCTTCTTTAAACTTTTCACTTCTTAACTACACATAAAGTACAAAGTCCTTGACATTTCACGGCCTTTGATCTGCTTCCTACTCATTTCTCCAGCCTCATGTCTTATTCCCTGACCTGCACACCCTGCTTCTGTCACTCCAAATGGCCCGTGAGTTCCTAAATTGACCTGCACTGTCCCCAAGCTCATGTGCATGTTGTTCATTGAGTTTAGAATGCCCCCAATTCCAGCCCACCTTTCCCTACTTAAAATTTATTTATCCAGGACCTAAGTTATCATTTTCTTGGCTAGGTATGATGATCCTTCCATTTATTCCCACAGCATCCTTTAGTTTTTCCTATTAAGATGAGAACGTTAATGTATGTATACTGCTCTCTTGCTCCTAATGAGCTGTGTGATTTTTCAAGCCTGTCATATTGTATGAAAGAAATGTATATAGGTATAATTAAATCATCTTGGATGTTTTCCTCTGACCTTTCTTCATTTGCCAGTATTTCTCTTAAAATGTGTTACACAGATCCTAACAGAATTGTCCTTAGTTGGTCACAATGAGGCAATTACATCACTTGATTCAATCACTACCAAGCTGAGATTATTTTAACTTCCATTTATTCATCTGTACAGTAGGAGTAATATTATCTTCCTTTAAAGCTGCTGTGCGGACTAAGTAAGATGATGTATACTGCCACTTGCCCAATCCTGACAAACAGTAGGTGTTCAATGAATAACAACTGCTATGATGGAGTATACTATTACCATGATCCACCTGTCTTGGCATCCTTTAAAAAGTAGTCTTCTTATGACTGAGAGAGAAGGTGAAAAAGTCATGAAGTTCTGATTTGGTGGAAGTGAAACACAGAGACAGGTAATGCCTAAGGTGTCTTTATGTGTCCTACAGGAATAGAAACAGAAGGAGCCCAGAGTAAGCCACAGTAGTGGGATTAGGGTAATGGAATCCCACATACTAATGGAACACAGTGCACTTGGGAATGCTTATTAGAAACATCTGCAGCTCCCAAGCTACCACTGTATTTACATACAACATCCACTTCAACTGAACCCTGTAGCTCACAAATGGTAAACTAACATCTGTTTACATTTTCAGAAAATACTATATTTTCTCTTCTATTCCAATAGCCTTCAGCAAGTAGGAGACTGTTTCAGAAAGGGACTATTACTGTCTTTGTACAGTCCAAACTGTTTCTGTCAGGTATCCAGGTATATGGATAAAGAAATTAAGGAGATTAAAAACTGTTAACAATGGGCCCAGGGTTCTTAAAGGAATGCTTATAAGTGGCATTGGCTCTATATCCAAGTGTTTAGAAAAAATTCTTCATGCTATACACAGATAGAATCCCCAGTCTGTCTCTCCAGTTGGGGTTTGCTCAGTCAGGGACTTCAGTTCTCTGCATTTCCAAAGGCATATTTTGACTAGGAAACCTGCTGGAGTAGCACTCCTTGCACAGAGAGGAAATCCCCAAATAAGATTTCACACAAATTTTTTGTGAAAAGTTTTTGCTTATGTCAAAAATCCTCTTGTAAGGAGAGGAAGCTATAAATGCATGGGATAGGAGATGGTCATCGAGGAAGCTCTAGACTCTCATACCACACACAGAGTCTTGCCATTCATCCAAGGGCAAGCATCCTTCATCTCTTGCCTGAACAACTGCAAGAGCCACTAATTCTTAAGACCCAGCTGCAAGATGAATCTCTTTAAAAATCTATGATAAATTAGGTAACTCTGCAGCTTAAAATCTTTTCATGACTTTCCATTCCCAATGTGGCATAGAAGAGTTGGCATGATGTGTCCCTGATCCCATCCTATTCCAACTTCATATTTCTCTCCACATCTACCATAACCATTATCCTGCTGGCCTTCCAGGTGTTTGAGTTGTCCAAGCCTCCCTCTCACTCTTTGCTCACTTCTGCCCTCTTTTCCCTTACCATCACAGACACTACTTCCTCTGCTAGGGACACTGTTGTGTTGCTACTCTATCCCAACACAATATACACACACGGCATACAGCACACATAGAACATGCATAATACTTACATACAAAATACATATGCACACTCACCTCATCTGAAAAACTTTTCTCCTCTTTCAGATTTTAGCTCTAATGACCTTTCTTTTGACCTTTCTTCCTGACCATCCAAGATAAAGTAGATATCGCCTGTTACTGAATGCATTATAGCATCATGGCTAAAAGCATGAGCTTTGGAGCCAGAGAGCCCGGGATCAAATCCAAGCTCTGTCACTTTCTACCTGTGTGACCCTGGGAAAGTTAACTAAAGTCTCTAGTCCTTCATTTTCTTATCTCTAAAAGCAGATAATAGTAGTTTATGCCTTATAGGCTCATTAGAAGAATAAAATGAGTTAACATACATCAAGCTATAAAACTGCACCTGCCATGTACTAAGTGCTGGGCAAATGTTAGCTCTGATTCGCAGTGAGTTTAGTTGCTTTAATTTCATATCCACAACTAAACATAATGCACATGAGAATAGCATCCTTGTTTGTCTTCTTCACCCATAGATCTCCAGTGCTAGTGTAGAAGAGGCAAATGGTGGCAACACGATGAGTTTTAAATCGATGAATGAATGGATGTAATTAAATAGTTGAGGAGTGAACCATGAAATAAAATAATCTTAGAATTTTCTGAAAGAATAAGATTAATTACACTCTCCCTGCTGTCTTTCACTACCTGCTCCTTAAAGGCCAAGTGACTACCACACATTCTTGTTAGGTAAGCACAATCACACACACCAAACAAGTGACATCAGGGTATGAGAGACAGTGCAAAAAGGGAAACCCAGAAAACACTGCAGATATGGGCTCTCAGCAGGTGGCCTCTGATCCCTAATGGGCAGGCGAGGAGAATCCTACCTGTCTAATGGATTGTTGCAACCTGTTTAGAAAGTGATACTTACTTGAGATAATTCCTCATGAGATGAGAGTCTATGAGACAAGACTATGGGAGAATGCAGTCTCTTTGTTTCATCTTAAAGCTAGGAAAGCCCCATGCCATTTGGCAGTGAGAAAGCTCCCTACAGGAGAAACAAAGATCATCTCTAACACTGGGGACACGGAGGCTCAGGCCAAGCTTTCTGTCTCAATCCATCAGGACAAGAGCTATTGCAGGATGTATCCCACTGCTCTTTCCAAGCCAAAAATCAGTCCAGTGTAACTATGAGGGGTTTTGGAATCTGTAAATGAAATCCACAAGTCTCAGGTCCTCTGAGAAGCTAGTACTCTGAAAAATCAGCTTTAGTTCTTTGTAACAATATGAACTACAAGTTTACTAGTCCAAGGCTTATCTGAATTTTATCCTAGAAATCATTTCCTCTTTCTACTAAAAACCTAGAATCCCTAGAAACATTTCCCATGATGCTGATGATCCCATAAATGTACAGAATTAGTTTTGGATAAGTAGAATCCAAGCTCTTTGAAATGTCTTAGGTCACCATCAGAACAGGAATGGGATAGGCACGTGGCAACTCTGCCCCACTGCATTTAAAAGGATTTTCTTCAAACTTAAAAAGGATGTTCCTCAAAAACAAAGCCTCATGCTGTCTTATGAAATGTTAAAAATTACATAAATTAAGAATTATAAGTAAATGTAAATCAAAACCAAAACAATTTTAGGAAAAGAAACCTCTTTTTGTTTTGTTTTGCTTTTCACTCCAACCACAAGATACCAGTGTAAATGCTGACTCTACTTACCCAATGCAAATTTGTTCATCTTAGCCAGGGGAGATGGGAAAGAAAATCTTAGGTCAAGTTTGATATCCATCTTCCAGCAATGTTTTGCTTTCTGAACAAGCATTTGTTTCCCCTTTTCCAGGTATTGATACCTCCCTTAGCGGTGTGCTGTTGTCTCTCCAAACCCTGCCCTTCGTTGATAATTACTAGTTTAAACCGAGAAATGTGTTAGGTTCCTCTGACCAGGGTTACCTTGGAGAAAAGCCAGTTCTTTCTAAAATCAGTTTGATGCCAGCTCCATAAAAATGAAGGCAGTCTATATCAAACCAAAGGGACTTTCCAGCTCTGAAATAGCTCAGCATAAATGTTTCTCCGATGAAATTTTATTTAGTGCTGACTCTGTTTAGTATCTCATCAATTAAAGCTAGGACTGAACAAATGCCATTTTATTACAACATTGCCGCAGTCCCTGGAGCCAGCCTGTCTGGGTTCATGCTCTTTCCACCTGTGTGGTTAAAGGCACGTTCTTTAACACCACATGCCTCAGTTCTTTGTGTGTAAGAGAAAGATGAAAATAACTTTTTGTTTTTGTTGAGTTGTGGTCATTCAAGTAAGATAAACCACTTAGCACAGTGACAGTTGTCCATGTAATATTAGCTGTCATACGCATTAGTCACTCATAGGTTTTCATCATTGAGGTTTTAGCTATTTTTTTCAGAGGAAACAAATCTCCACTACCCCGCTTACTACAGAAAGGAGATAGGTCAGAGCAATTACTGTGTGGTTGCTAGAATCAACCTTCAACATTCTGATTCTGGCTCTATCACTAGCAAACTGCATTATTTGGAGCAGGGTTTTAAACCTCTCTATGCATCAGCATCCACAGTAATAAAATGAGGATAACAATAGTATCCCCTTATAGGATATTGTGGAGATTAAATTAATGTTATGTAAAATATTCAAAGGAGTACTGGGCACAGAGTGTTCACTCTATTACTGTCAGCTATTATTAGACTTCTTGCAGTGTGAGAGAATTTGTACCATATTATTTATTTAAAATCCCATAACCAAATGAAGTGATGCATTTAAGTACTTCTGTTATGCAAACTTAGGAGAATCCAGGGAATAAGGAAATCTCTTAGGGAACCTGGAGCACATAGTCTGCAGAGGCAGTGGCTTGAGGCCGGCAGTCAGGGGAGCTGGGAGAGAACAAGCTATGTGACCTTGAGCAAGTGTCTGCATTGATCTGGATTTCAATTAAGTCAATGACAAAATGACTGAGCTACAACCAGTCCTGAAATTCTAAGAATGAATGCATGGATATTCTTGTGCAGACATCCTTATGACTATTTCAAAGCACGTGGTACATATCGTCCATCAGATTCTCCTCTAGTCTGCGGTCACTTCTGTTTCCTTCTCCCTGTAGATACATGTGGTAAGTGCAGCATGGCATATTCTATACGTATGAACTGAGGTTCTATTTCAGTTTCAACCACTGTGCTGTTATCAACATAAAAATAAATGGGGCTGCATTAATTGGTGGTTCAAGTGTTTGCACTGACATTGATTTGATGTGTGACTACAAGAAGATTATTTTAATTGGTGCCACCACCTCTCTTTTTCACAGGACATTACCATTTATGATGACATTAATGAATTAGAGTTTATAACATGCTTTGAAAAAATCTGAATGAAGAGTCCAACCACAGTAGAAAGGGCCATCAATTCATTTCTATATGAGATATCTCAGACAGAAACAGAAAGGCAAAAGTGCAGAATCCCATAGATGAAGGGCAGATGTAAGAGATTCCCCCGGAATAGGCTTCACATGAAATAATCTAACCGTAGGAGAAGGTACAGGCTTTTGAGAGATGCACATAATTAACTAAGTGGCTTTTGTTTACTGTTATGATAGTCCTGTTTCTCAGTTTTCTAGATAATGGTGAGCTGCAGGACAGAAATTCTGATGGAAGAAAAGAGTCTAACAGAGTGAGATTCCTGCAGAGAGACTGCCTAGAATCAAGAATGATTCAAAATTATTTTTATTATAATATTTAAATATATATGATATACATTTTTTAAATTGTGGTACAATTTATACAGAGTGGAGCCCATGATTTTAGGTATAGGTATATTCCATGTTATTGCACTTCATTTCATTGTGCTTTACATATATTGTATTTTTTACAAATTGAAGGGATCAAGAAGTAATTTCACCTTTCAAGTCTTATTGAAGAAATACATTTTGTAAGGCTATAACTAATATAGGTAGTGATTCCTCTATTGGAAATAGGCAAAGTAAATTAAAAACCTTCTGAAAAGGATTCATCATTTTAAATGCCATTAAGAGCATTCATGATACATGGGAGAAGGTCAGAATATCAACATTCACGGGATTTTGGAAGAAATTGATGCCAACCCTCATAGATGGCTTTACAGAGTTCAAGACTTTGGCAGAGGAAGTAACTGCAGATGTGGTGGAAATAGCAAGAGAACTAGAATAAGAAGTACAGCCAGAAAATGTGACTGAATTACTGTAATCTAGTGATAAAACATGAATGAATGAGGAGTTGCTTTGTATGATAAGCAAAGAAAGGGGTTTCTTGAGATGGAATCTATTCCTGGTGAAGATTCTGTGAACATTTTAGAAATAACAACAAATAATTTAGAATATTATATAAAGTTAGTTGATAAAGCAGCTTCTGGGTTTAAGAGGATTAGATCCAATTTTGAAAATTTTACTTTGGGTAAAATGCTATCAAACAGCGTCACATAGTACAGATAAATCTTTCTATGTGAACAGAAGAATTAGTCCATCCAGTACACTCCATTGTATTATTTTAAGAAATTGCCACAGCCACCCCAACCTTCAGTAACCACCACCCTGATCAGTAAGCAGCTATGAACACCCAAATAAGACCCTCCCTCCACCAGCAAAAAAATTAAAAAAAAAGAGACTCACTGAAGACTCAGATAATCATTCGCATTTTTTAGCAATAAAGTACTTTTAAATTAAGGTGTGTATATTGCTTTTTTAGACATAATGCTATTGCACACTTAAAAGACTAGAGAATAGTGTAAACATAACTTTTATATGCACTGGGAAATAAAGCTTTGTGCCAATCAGTGTCAATCATTTTATTAAAATATTTTCTTTATTATGGGGTCTGAAGCCAAACTTGTAATATCTCCAAGGAATGCCTATATACAATTGGATGAGTTTTAACAAATCAATGTATCCCTGAAACCAACACTCCCATCAGAATGCAGAGCATTTCTACCACCCCACAAATCTCTCCATGGCCCTTCCTGCCAATACTCAAAGGAAATTAGTATTCTGATTTCTGTAATAACACAGGTTAGTTTTGCCTAGTCTTGAACTTCATATAATATAGTATGTACTCTTTTATGTCTTTTCCTCCACAAAAACGTACTGTTTTTGAGATGCATACATGTTGTTGCATTTACCTGTAGTTTATTATGTTTGTTGGATGTTAGTATTCCATCACAGGAATATACCACGTTTTGTTTATCCATACTCTTGATGGATACCTGTTTTGTTTTCAGTTTGAGACTATTAAAAAGCTACCATGAACATTTTTATGTCATTGTGTATATATGTTTCCATTTCCTTTGGATAAATATGTAGAAGTAAACTTACTAAGTCTTAGTTTAGATTTATGTTTAACTACTTTAAAAACTGCAAATTTTCCAAAGTGGTTCTATCATCTTACATTCCCATGTGCAAAGTATGACAATTCCAGTAGTTCTAATGCTGACCAATATTTGGTGTTGACCGTCTTTTTAATTTTAACCATTTGAGTTGGTATAAAATGAGACATCACTGTGATTTTAATACACAATTTTTTGATTACTAAAGATGTGGAGTATCTTTGCACGGGACTACTGACCTGTCACATATCTTTTTTATAAAGTGCCTATTTTTATTCTTTGTCTGTTTATTTTTGATTTTCAGATCTTCACATATTGTGAATATAGGTCCTACTTTAGATATATACCCTGAAAATATTTTCTCCAAGTCTATGTCTAGGGAACATAAATTTAAAAATTTACCCTTTAATTTTCTTAGGTATATATTTTGGGGAGCAGAATTTTTGTTTTCGTTAAGTTGAATCTATTGATACTTTCTTTTATATACTTAGTGCTTTTGTATTCTAAAATATTGTTGCATATTTCAAGATTTCAAAGATATTTCCTATGTTTTCTCCTAGAAGCTTTATAATTTTAGCTCTTGTCTAGATTGATGATATATCCCGAATTAATTTTTGTCAAGATTATAACTCAAAACTTTTAAATCTGCCAAGTCTGAAGTACTTCACATAAAGAAGTCTTGGAGAATAGCTTCTTAGACATGGTGCCACACTAAAAGTGGGTAGTTGTTGGTGATGTGTTTTGTTTTTTGGGGGGGGGAGGGGCAGGAAGGGAGTTGCTTGTTTTTGCTTGCTACTCTCTAAATTCAACTAGATGAAATAAAATCTATATATTAGGAACACTTATTACATAGCAGAGACTCTCCTAAGTGTTTTATAAGTAATAACTCATTTAATCCTCAAAATCCAGAAATCTAAGGCCTAGAGAGGTTAAAGTAAACATATCAATGTTCACACAGTAAAGAAATCACTGAGCTAGAGCTCAAAGCCTTACAGGCAGACTCCAGAGCCCACAGAAGAAATTGCTACTGTATGTTGCTTAATTCTGCTAAATTTAATATAAACAACCTGGTTCAAAGTAGAATGAAATTAAAATTTACTGAATGAGTACTGCATCAGATAGCATTCTAGGCTGTTTTATCTCATGTAATTTTCAAAAACATCTTCTCTAGTACATACTATCAGGTTTTTACAGAGAAGCATATTTAACCTTAGAGAGTTAAGTAGCTTGAGCTTGGTCATAGAATCAACAGTGAGTCTGAGAGTCGAGCCAGGTTGTCTGTTGAAAGCCTCATGTTTTTTGCACTGCAAGATCCTGTGTCCCCTGTGGAGATCTGCATGACATATCACTGGAAGAAGCACACAGGGAGGGATTTGATAGAAAAATGAAGCTGAGTTAGGTACACTCAGGCCTGTAGCACATTTCATTTAGGCAAACAATTAGGGGAATGTTTCCAGTCCAGGAGCAAGTCTTGAAGACCATAATCTTTAAGCCACAAGCATACTTACTCCTTGCTGATATGAACTTCTAGACCTTGCTGATAGAATACACTTAGCCTCTCCAAATCTCATGTCCATGCAAAAATTGTTAGATCCTCTCTGCACCTTGAGTCTTCTACTCATTGTCCTTTCTCAGGGACCATCATAAATCCCAACTGTGTATCTCAAATCTAAAGTATATGCTGCAGCTACTACTGTCAAATCTAGAAGGAAAGGAAAGGAGAGGAGGGGAGGGGAAAGAGGAGGGGAAGGAAGCTTCCAGAAATGCAAAAGGTGTTATATTGGTGTCATGTTATTCCATTGCTTAAACCTAGATCAGTTGGTGAAAGCAGATTTTTATTATTTATTTATTGTTACTGGTACCCATTAGATGTACATATTTTCAGGGTACCTGGGATAATTTGATACATTCATACAATCACATCAGGGTAATTAGGATATCTATCACCTGAAATATTTATCTTTCCTTTACACTAGGAACATTTATTTGAATTATTATTCTCTTCTAGATGTTTTGCATCAGCATCGCTTGGGAGTTTGTGAAATATGCAAATTCCCAGGCCCCACCTCAGACCAACTAAATTAGAAACTGAACAAGATCACCAGGTGGTCCCGAGGCATTGTCAATCACTGGCCAATAATATACACACTAAGCGGTAACTGGAGGAGGCAGATAGTATCCATGAAAAAACGTGATCTTTTTCACCAAATATTTCCTATAGGAGTATCATTCAGGTAGCACCTTCATAATTCTCTGAGAGTCAATAAGCTGGAGTGATCTTTGCCATTTCACACAGATCATGGAATGAAAAAGCTGCTTCTATGGATCAGAGAGTGGGTGAGGTCTTTTCAGTTGTGAGATGACGCCACAGAGAGAACATCCATGGGGACCCTTTGTTCTAGGTGGTTTAGGGGAAGCCCTGCCTCAGGGCTCTGAGTCACCTGCAGTCTCTGCAGCAGCCTTTGCTAGTCATTATCCTAGGACATGATTCATGGGGCTTGTGGGGATGCAGGCTTATTCTTTACAGTCCCATCAAGCTGTCGTACCTCTGGCAAACAGGAAGGTGTAGTGTCTAGGATCAGGATTGTTCTTCTCTGTTTATGGTTTGTTCCTGACCATAAATTTGGAGCAGGAGGGCAGAGTGATTGCCGATTGTTGAGGAGCTGAATGGGGAACAGTAGGAGATGAAGAAGGAGGGGTGTGGGTAACGCCAGAAAAAGCAAACACTGAGCCGGTGCCCACTCAAGGTCACTTTGCTTTGGCAGGAATCAAACAAACAAACAAAAAATGGGGATTGGGGGAGTAGGATTCTCTCATTTCCTATATTTATATGCCATTATGGGCATAGGTTTGATAAACTCTGGCCAAGAGAAAGTTGTTTTTGTTTTATATTTTCTTTTTAGAGATGCCATGGTTTTTATAACAAGGCCTAAGCAATGAACCATAAAATAGTCAAAAGACACCATAGGCATTTTCTCATTGGTGCATGGGCTGCAAATCAAGAAAATAATTTGTAGTTCACCTGGCAGTAGTTCTAGAAGGAAAAAACGGAAAGAAAATGCTGAGAATGGTAATAGCAGGAGCGGGGGAAAAAAAAAACAAAAACTAGAGGTGCTCATTAGAAAGCCCTGGATTTGGCCAAAGATATAGTATCTTTGGTCTTCTCTGTTTATGGTTTGTTCCTGGCCATAAATTTGGAGCAGAAGGGCAGAGTGATTGCCGATTGTTGAGGAGCTGAATGGGGAACAGTAGGAGATGAAGAAGGAGGGGTGTGGGTAACGCCAGAAAAAGCAAACACTGAGCCGGTGCCCACTCAAGGCCACTGAGCTTATTAGACAATGTGGGTTGTACATATGTGTGGTACATACATGTGCGTGTATGTGTGTGTGTGTTCACTTTTGAGTCTATTTTCTGAGATAAAAAAACCATGGAAAGTATTTGGTAAAGCAGAAGTAAACACTGGCTTAATTATAACAAGCCAACTATGTTTTCAAAAGTATTATCAGCAACAGTAGTAATTATAGCAAACATTCATTAGGCATTCAACATGGGCCAACCACTGTGCCATGAGCTTTCACTACTTCACCTCATTTAACCATCAACAAAACCTATGAAAAAGGTACAATCATTATTCTCCCTTGTCTTACACATGAAAAAAGGAGACTTAAAACTGTAAAGGTCTAACTTTTAATTTGGCCAAGGTTTCATAACTAATTGGTAGCAAACTCAGGGAACTTTAACTCAAAACGTAGGACACCTTAACTCAAACTCAGGGAACTTTGGCTCAAAAAATATGTGCATATAACTACTGCCTTCTTCAACTTTCTATTTTACATTTGGGGACAATCAGTCACTAAAAGATTAAAATGCAACATGTTTTCTCAAAAAGAATCAGAGATAGATATTGAAAGTCTATCTCAAAAGAAGGCCTTATCTTACTGAGCATAATTAGAAGGAAGACAAAAAGTCAGTGGTCTCATTTCAAAGAGTACAAACTCTGTCACTGGCTTTTATCCAATGGGATTTTGCTCTACAGAAGACATGTGGCAATGGCTGGAGACATTTTTGTTTTTTACCATGGGAGAAAGGTGCGACTAACATCTAGTGAGTCATCCTCAGATGCTGCAAAGCATCCTTCAGTGAACAGGTAGTTTCCCCACAACAAAAAAGAATCCAGTCCAAAATGTCAAAACTGTCAAGCTTGAGAATCCTGATCTGAGGCAGCCACGCTATATTCAGGAAAGGATCTTCACATGGTAACTTTGAATTTCTCTCAGGGATGTCTCTCTCAAACATACCCTGTTATGCAATCAGAGACAAAAACAGCCTTGAACTGACACTTGATAGAACTAGTCTCACAAGTAAGGCAGCCAGTGTATAGTCACAAAGAACCGCAAGCTGCAATGCCGCCACGTCCTAGAGGATGGCAGCCTACTCACGACCTGTACAGCAGGAACTGTCCCAGGCCACAGATCCCAAGATCCTAGGTGCCAGATGAACTTCATGAAGTCTACCACTGTATCTCTATGATTCCATAGTCCTCAAAAGTAACGAATTTGGGGAAATTGGGTGAATGTGCAATTTCAGGACCTCCAGTTGCTTTGCTCACTGGAAGGAACACCAGGCCTAACTGAATAAAGAGGCAGAGTGCAAACTGCTTCACTTAAGCAAGCCGTCTCCTGCTAAAATCTTGGATTCTAATCTGCCTCCACCCACACCCTTCTGGACTCTGGGCTCACGCTATAGGGTTGCTTTGTTCTCAAATCTAGTGGATACTCTCAGTATCTAAAACAGACTTTTGTCAAGAATTATAGGCAAGTGGTGTTGACAGAAGCAAACTGATGAACTATAAAGATGCCTGTAAAAACAAGGCCCAGAGGGCAATAAATTGTATGTGCTTATTAACCAATTCACTTGGTAGGGTTTTTGAAATAATTTAATATTTCTATGATAATTCCCACCACTTTCATTTTCTTTAATTCCTATTTCATTGTCTGGCCGCTTGATTTAACACAGGATTATTCTAACAAATTCCTGATTAACTTTTTTTAAGAAGTACAGAAAAATGAAATGGCATTTGTTTGTGCTGTATGTTCTGAAGCTTTATTGGACTGCTCACTGAGCGGAAATAAAAGATTTTTGACTTTGGCTAGCCATTCTACTGCAGTGATAATCAAGCAAAATCTTACCAAAAAAAAAAAAAAAAAATCCTTTTGCTGCATTTTGATTGGTTTCTCTTGTGCTAGTTGCTCCCTTTCCAAGACAGCAGGACAGGCCATACCAATTTACAAGAATTTGCAATAACCCAGATGGCAAAGTTTTACTGTTAAAGTGAGCAGTGTTAGCTCTTCCCACCACAAATACACACTTGCCATACCTTTCCTATTCTAATTTTCAAATCAACGTTAAGGATCATAAAGAATGAAAAGGATATTCTGTCTGAAAACAATCTTATATTTCAAAATTAACATTTAATAATGCATACTCCCATTCCACTTATTACACATGTTAATGTCTGTAAAAGAAAAACACAATGTAAAATGGCCCATCCAGCCCAGAGCAGTGTACTAGCATGAGTATGATTTATAGAGTCAGACAAAATGGAATTCAAATCCAGATCCATCATTAGCAAGTCATGTAAACGTGAGTAAATTACTTAGCTAGTCTTAGCCTCAGTTTTCTCATCTCTAAGGTAAGGATAATAGGCAAACCATGCATTAAGTATTCATCCAATAAGTGCAATGTTTTTTCTCCTTGCAAGATGACCTCCTCCAGAACCTGGCTCAAGCTTGCTTAACGTGTTTACTGCTTAATGGAGAAAAAGCCATCAGCCAAGCCTTACAATTTTGCAGGTACTCTTACAGAAAATGATAGGGATCCTTGGAATATTTAGGGAACCAGGTGCATGTAAGGAAGACTGACAGGTCCCCATCACAGTTGCTTGTCTTTCAAAGAGCAGCTACCCCATCACTGAGGAGTGGAATGTTTAGTTAGATAAATGACAAGGCTGGGTTTCCTTTTGCAACAATACCCTCCTCGGCCAACTTTGGTTTCCTCTTGCTAGGCAAATCTGTTTCCCCACTTCATTTTTTCCTGTGTTCCCTTGTCCTTTTGCTTTTCTCCTCCAGGCTATCTCTCACATTTTTTAGTTGTTCACTATTCTTCTAACATTCCCTCCCCTCCTATTCTTCTCTTTAAGTATGTACTTACTAAGTGACACCACAATTCATGATGACAAACCCTAGAACATTAGGAGATCTAGCTAATCCCAGAATCATTATTTATATAAATCTTTGTATTAGAATTATGACTTACAGTAGCACCTTTGCATCATGAAATTGATGAAGTGCCTCACTCTTCTTTTTACATTGCTTCCATTATAATATAATATTTCATGTGGCACCCTCCTGCTTAAGTTTAATGCTCTAGAAAGAAGTGATCCTCACTTTCCTTACTGAAACTCTCGAGAAGAGGTTAAGTTCACATTCAGGTATTTTTATAATAATAATTTTAAGGACAAGTATACTGAGACACTAATGAATTGAAAAATTTTTTAGCATATCCCAGATCCCAAGGCTATATTAAGGCTTATATTAAGAACTTATCTCCCCTAACCCCAGGCCCAGCACTTTATGAATAAAATTACATTTAATCATAGTGCAGCCCATTTTCTGCAGATGTGGTTATCCATTCTAATTATGGTGTCCTAACAGATCTGTTCCTTGACTTTAAATAATCCTTTCCCAAATATAACAAGTCACCTAAACTCAGCTATGATCTCTGAATGAAAGTACCTGCTCAAAACTGTGCTCTTTGACATACACTATTTCACAGAAACTTCTGAACTATGGATTATTATGCTCACTTAGCAACCCAGAGAACTAAGATCCAGGGAGAAACGTGACAATAATGTGCCAAGAATTGAGAAAGCTCTGCAGAAAATGTTTTTTAAGCACTTAGTCCAAAATCAACAACTCTTAAAAGGAAAAATCAGGATTTGAACTCAGGTATTTTTACTGTTATATCATTACACGAGAGGAAAAAGGAAGAAAGTGGTCAGGTAGGCAGTTAAGGTGG
The DNA here is from genome assembly GCF_007565055.1 of Rhinopithecus roxellana. Taxonomy (NCBI): domain Eukaryota; kingdom Metazoa; phylum Chordata; class Mammalia; order Primates; family Cercopithecidae; genus Rhinopithecus; species Rhinopithecus roxellana. The sequence continues at coordinate 137,237,903 of NC_044553.1, read as the reverse complement.
GTCCTTGGCTGAATTCTCTCAATGGAAAGAACAGCCTGCAGGCACAGATAAGGGAACTTGGTAACTGGGACTTACCTACCTAGGACATGCCCACAGCCATACAGATAAGAAAGGCTAAACATGTGACTTGCCCAGACATGCCTGCAAGGAAAATTCCATCCTGATGCATGTGCAGTAAGGGGAACAAAGCAATATGGAGTAACTCAAACTAAGAGCCCACACGCTCATTAGGAGGACAAAGTGGAGCTACCAGAAATTCACACCTTATGCAAATGAGACACCCAGCACTTATCAGTTTGTTTTGCATTCAACTGTAAAAATGGCAACCCTCTTCCGGGACCCCTCTCCGTGGAGGAAAGCTTTGTTTCTTCACTTATTAAACTTTCACCCCGCCGGGCGCGGTGGCTCAAGCCTGTAATCCCAGCACTTTGGGAGGCTGAGATGGGTGGATCACGAGGTCAGGAGATCGAGACCATCCTGGCTAACACTGTGAAACCCCGTCTCTACTAAAAAATACAAAAAAACTAGCCGGGCGAGGTGGCGGGTGCCTGTAGTCCCAGCTACTCGGGAGGCTGAGGCAGGAGAATGGCTTGAACCCGGGAGGCGGAGCTTGCAGTGAGCTGAGATCCGGCCACTGCACTCCAGCCCCGGCGACAGAGTGAGACTCCGTCTCAAAAAAATAAAAATAAAAATAAAAAAATAAAATAAAATAAACTTTCACTCCAACCTCACCCTTTGTGTCCACGCTCCTTAATTCTCCTGGTTGTAAGACAAAGAACTCTGGGTAATGCCTCACAACAAGAGACTTACATTGTGGTGCATTGGCGAGATTATCACAATTATCTACCCTACACATTTTTATCTTCCTGTACTTGCCCATGCTGTTCTCTTTTCCAAGAATGCTTTCCTCACTATCTTTATATATGAAATTGTACCATGCACCAGTCTCAATTCATATATGACAATATTCTTCCAGGAACTTTCTCATGTTCCCCTAGTGTTTGTTCAATCTTCTTCACCCATCTTTTTCTTTGTAGCCACACATTTTGCTTAAATCTTTGTTAGAACATGTAACAAACTTTTCCTAGTGTTAGAAGTATTTGTTTACATTTCTGTCTCTCTGAGAGCTTTTATTCATTCAGGTATACATTAATTTCTGGAACAACTATTGGGCCTGCTATGTGCAGGACACTGATGATATGCAGGCAAAAAATACTTAGGCAGGATTCCTGATCTTAGAGAGTTTACTTTTTCATTGGAGGAGATAAGAGACGCAGGCATTTAATAAGGCAACCAATATCCAAAACTACCAAAATCTGGTCACTGCTATGAAGGAAATTATCTGGGTAATGAGGGAGAGAGGAACTGTAGAAGGCCACTTCAGATTAGCTGCACACTTCCAGTGAATGACAAATAATTTGAGATCTGAAGAAAAATAATGAAAAGGTGGCTCAGACCTGTAATCATAGCACTTTGGGAGGCTGAGGCAGGAAGATCATTTGACGTCAGTAGTTTGAGACCAGCCTGGGCAACCTAGCAAGACCCTGTCTCCACAAAAAATACACACACAAAATTAGCCAGGTATGGTGGCATGCACCTATAGTCCTAGTTACTTGGTAGGCTGAAGTGAGAGGATTGCTTGAGTCCGGGAATCTAGTTTGAGATTACAGTGAACTACGACTGCACCACTGCACTCTAGCCTGGGCAACAGAGCAAGACCCTGTCTCTATTTAAAATAAAAAAGAATATGAAAAAGCACATTACAGGTATGGGCTGCATGAATCCTGGCCTGGGGAAGGAGAGGTTAGATTGAATGTGATGAGACATTAGCCTGGAGAGGTAGATAGATGGACAAATTTTTCTCTCTTAAACATAACAGAAAAAAACGGTGTGGTGCAGAACATGTGTTTTAGAGGCATGCATAATTGGGTCCAAAAGCTGCCTTGTCCCTTACAAGCTGTTTAAATTTCTTAATGTCTCTTATTCTCAATATTCTCATATGAAGAAAGAAAAGGAAATAAGGGGAAAAAAGGCAATACAATTGTTGAATGGAAACTGTTATAATAGTCCTCAGTTGAAAACCAGTAGGGAAAACAGTTATGGGTTCCATTAACATAGAGAAAGAGAAATTACCTAAAATTAGACCTGAGCAAATGGATTTTTCTCAGTGAGTACGTCATTCACAGTCAGTTGAAGCTGAAAAAAGAGCAGGAGGATATAGGCACGTTTTACTCTAGGAATCCACTCCAAGACAGGGAAACCTCTATATTCCACAGACACAGTTCCAAGTTTTGTGATTATGCTGGGGCCTCTCCTGAGAATGAAGAGTTATTTCGGAGACACCATTCCTCTCTGTTACGTTCACAGATAGTATAGCACTCTCAAACACTGACACTGTTGTGTTTTTGTTTGGGTTCTAAAAATTGAATGTATTTAATAATATTCTTCCCAATACCCAATTAACCATCCTCCCTACACTCATTAAAGATGGCATTCCAGGGCTCTTAGCCATTCGTTGAAATAAATAAATCATACTTTATGGCAAATAAAGATGGAAAACTTTCCCAGAGATCCAGATGGAACCAGGAAACAGAAGGCCAGGTAATGAGGGATTCCTGCTCACCTGCAGTTCTGTTAACCAGTCAGCATCAGTGGAAAACTCTCCTTGGAAATCATTTTGATGTAAATAAGGCCCCTTTCTGCAAAGGAAAAGTGTAAAGCTCAAAGAAATAACTGGTGTTTTGTAACACTTTTGGAAGATGAAGCCAGTCATTCATGCCCAACAATAAAAAACTACAAGCAGTCAAAAATTATCTGGAGATAAAAATAGCTAGGAAAGCATACCCATTATTAGAAGTAAACTCAGAAATTTGGAAGCAATTGTAAATGGAAAAACAGAAATCTGCTAAAAAAATTTTAGTCCTACAAAGAAATCTAAACTCTATTGTTTTTAACTGAGCAGTCACATTCAAAAAAGAAGGTAACAATATAGGATTTTTGTAATTGAAAAGGTAATCCATTTAATCTTTGGGTTAGTGGCCTAACACAACCCCAATTTCACATAAAAATTTCTTCTCCACTCTTAGGGTAAGTCTACTAAATTTTGCCAGGAGAGAATAAACTGCTTATCTCTTCTCTATCTTTTCATTCCACATTTTTATGCCTTTTGGTCTCTGCTTGTTGACTCTGGGATATGAAGAAAAAGTAATATTCTCAACAGTTTTTCCCAGATAAATACTCTATAAATTGTAATATTCCCTGTATTAAATGGAGATTCAATATATTATGTGTAAGAACAGGTCTGAGTTTTTACATGGTATTTATTGACATTAATAATTACATGGATTTACAAATATTCATACACACCCCCTTCACAGAGTGCCTTAATTAACTTGTCCAGGATTTGGAATCCTGACAGTCTACCAAGTCAGCAGGATCATTAAACCCAATCATATTTTCCAGCCTAACCTGATATTTCACTAGAGCCATTGAAATCAATTTACCCAACAGAGACATTTGTCCCTGGCCTGTCACCAGAGCCGGTACCAAGCGTCCTACACTTCTTTATCTTTTGGCAGGGCCATCATAAGCGAGCGAAACAGAGGGTGATATATGAGAACTCAAATAAGTCATAAATCCCACAACCCTTCATCTCCCGTCAGGCGGACTGAATTTACGCCCACTGGCCTTGGCAATGGCTCTTAGCTCAGCTCCAAGAAAGTCAACTTAAAATGACACACTCTTTTAGGAGTGAATCTCCTCTCAACGTGGCACTAGGGAGAGGCAGAATACCAAAGAGAAAGGAGGAAGGGAAGATGTCAGGACACTCTATTCTCTAAGATGGGTAGAGGCCACTAATGCCTTTTTCCTTTAGAATTAAAATGCCTTTGTAGGACAACCTCCATCCTTGCTTCACCCCGATTTTAAGTGACCAGAAATCATCCATTTTATTTTGCTTCTAATTGGTATAAATGGTGGAGAATTAAGAAGGGAGGAAGTGGTACTCAGATTATATGTGGATGTCATATACCACGATAACAAAGATTTGCCTAAAAAGCACAGGGGAAATGGGCTACAGGTGCTCTGTAAACTATGGAAACAGATCTTGTAGCTGAGAGCTTTCTGCCTATGTATTTGAGCATGTGTGCACATGCATGCACTTTTTATTTCAGCTTTGGTTGAAAGCAAAGGCACTCAACAAGAGATTTGTCAAGCTCGAAAGGTCCTAATCTTTAGGTGAATCTTCCCTGATGTCTTATAGAATCTCCTGGGGGTTTTACATAAGAGTAAGTCTGTTTCTGGATGAAGAAGCTAGCACTCCCTTCCTTCTTCCTCTTCTCAAAAGAAAATATTATTTTTAACCCAGGGGAATTATAAACAAATGTGGTCTCGTTTAACAATAAATTAGGAATTTGGAGTAAATCAAAGGTACTAGAAGTTAGGAAAAGGAACTGAAATAGTGGTCAGTAATTGTTTGAGACACTTTCAAATATTTTTATCCCTCTAAGAGAAGTGGGTGGAAAATTTGTCATTTATAAGGTACATCAAAATTAACCCAAGGAACTCCACCTGGTCCTGTCTTCCCTTCCATTCATTTTGGTAGTCAACAATACTATAAAAATAGTCACCATGCCTTTCCTCTATACACTTCATTATCTATCCTTCTTAGTATACATCTTGAATAATGCAATTTACTTCAATGTCACCAAGAAAGCCAAGTCCCTTCAAGACTGTCATTATCATAAACTACCATCTGCTACCAATTTATCTGTCCTTAGCTGCTCCTTGTTGTAACTTCCTTTAAAAAAATAAACCCAAAACAAAAACAATAAAATAAAATAATGATGAAGCAGTTTAAGTCCTGGTTTCTGTTCAATCCTGGCACTTTTCCATTTTAGCTGTTGTTTTGTCACAGTATTCACCCATAACTCATCTAGGAAATAAAACTAGAGATGAATGGAGAACATATCATTCCATGTCCTCCCCCTCCCACAAGTCTACACCAGCACAATGGTGAAGTATCTATCACACTCTCATTTTACTTTTGGAATTTTTTTTCTTATATTTAGTAAGGACATTAGAACAAGATCATATATAAATTTAAGGCAGTCAATCAGTCATGGTGTTACTTTAAAAGAGGAAGATGACTGATGTTTGAAATTGTGTTATAAGAAGTTGGAGGTGGGGGGGAAGTATATTGCTGAATACCATATAAACAACCAACTGAGTTCTGAATAATTACAGAACTATATTTCTCTTACATGTCCTAACGCATTTAACAATGTGGAGTAAAATGCAACTGTCCTCCAACAAGGAAAAACTACCATGTAAAAACTATGATGCTTCTCCGATTTCAAGAAGAAAGTGATAACATCAAGATGAATGATATCATGGATGATGAATTTTTCCTCCTGAAAAGATTTAAATTCTGACCAATAGAGTTATTAACTAGACATGAAAATTCTACTGTTAGCATTTAAAATACATACACATACACATACACATTTTATATTTGTTTATAAAGTAGCAGGGGAACAATTAGCTCCATCCATCTCCCACAAACAAAAACAAATTGAGAAGGATACATTTTACATCCAATTAAAAGTAGTAATACTTAGATATAGAAGTAGAGAGATGAAATGGTACAGAAAATCTCCAAGATTTATTTGGGCAAATGCCTCTAGGCTGGCGATTTTATTTCATGCACACTTGTTCCCCTATGTAGAAATGGAGATCACATAATTTAGATTGAGTTAGATTCAGGTTTTAGGAAACTTGACCATGTGTGTCTCTCAACATACAGTAAGGAAATATGGTACATTTATGGATCGAACCTTTGAGTTTCTGAGATTAAGATGCTGTATAAGTATATAGTATATTTTACCAAAAAATCTATGATTTCTATGAATACGTGCATGTAGGCGATGGACAGAAATAGGACCTGTTCTTTTCACATGAATGGCTGTCAAAGGAGAATATCAGATACATTTCATGAAAAGGCCAAATATGGCATGTTTTATATAATGAAAAGAACACATTAAGAACCTTGTGAAAATGAAAAATGAGACAAGGCTGTAGAGTGAGGCCTATTAAAAGGACAGTCCTCACTTAAAATAATTTATCTTAATATCTTCATTCTTAACCACTGTACATGAATAAAACTTTGATTTTACCTATTTTTTGTCAAATTTATCTTGCATGTTGGCATTTTGCAACTCACCTCTGATAGAATGGACTTAACAAATTAGTTTCCGTTTAAAAAAGAGGTTTACATTTATAAGAGGAAAGGGCCTTATAAAAGTGTAAAAGAGCTAAAGTTGAAATTAAAGTTGATATCAGGATTTGTGAATTCCACCTGTTTATTTTAATGTGCTATGTAACTCTGAGGTAAATTCTTAAGTGCAAGATGCTTCAATAATCTTATTCCACATGGCATCAGAAGAAAGTGAATTTCATATGTGATTCTCCTATTTGTTCTCCAGAGCATTTGCTTGGAATGTGGAATCATTTAAGAATAGTTTACATCAATGATTTCTAACATTTAACTCTTGTTAAAGTCAAGGAGAATGTTGTATACAACTCAATTTTATAAAACCCAGAAGTTTTCGTTACTTCTAATAATCACGTTCAATTTTTAATACATCTGAAATTATTGTTTTAAACTCTCAGTTATCAAAATATACTCTTAAACCCTACAGAAAAATAAACCAAACTAGATTACTCAGAAAAATGTTATTACGTATAACAAGACTCCTATCTTACCAAATGTGTACGAAGACATCATAACACCTTGTTTTTCATAGTACTTTAGATTTTACACTTGCTTTCAATCTTTCTCATTTGACTGTCCCATCTCAAGTGCGTAGCAAGGGCAGATGCCACTTTTCCTGTTTCCCAGATGGTACAATGCGGCTCAGACAGTTAAGTGACTTGCCCCAAAGTTGTTTTTCTCACAAAACAAAACATCTAAGTTCTTTAAACCTTTAAATGTCTTCTCTTAACATGTTTATTTTTTTCAAAAAACCTATGTGTGTGTGTGTGCGTGTGTTTGTAAGAAATAAGAACCATAATTTTAGTACTAATTCCAAATGGGATGGTTCCTGGATTAACAGAATTGACCTTGTAAACCACAGACCTATTAAAAAGTTTCTATTTTTGAAGTGGCCTCTACTCAGGGTAGAATCTTAAACATGAGGGAGCATAAGAGTCACAGGAGAACTCAGTACAAATGTTGGTCATTAGTCTCACATTCATAGACTGTCTGATTTAGTAAGTGCATGTTGAGGCTCCAGGAATCAGTCATTTTAATTAAGTGACCCTGGGGTTTTTGAAGGAGGTGATAAGAAATCCTAAAGTCATATTGTGTCCATATAACCACTGAAATTCGGGGCTCTGCCTTTTAAGGTCACTATGCCCCCCACCTCCTCTGCTCAGAGAATGCCACTGGAGGAGAGAGGTAGAAATATTGATACGGAGAAAGGTTCTAATAGCTAAAATAATTCTGATCCTTGAATGGCTTCAACTTGTGATGGTTGATGCCCATTCAAAACTCCAGCTGAAACTAGTCTACCGAGAGCTGAAGGCCTCATTGTGTCTCTCACAATTTCCTGAAATAATCCTAGAATCAAGAGGAAAAAAAAGACATCTTGGTTACTAACTCAGACTTGTATTTTCCAAACTGTGTTTCTTATTACCACTCCTTAGGGCACTATAATTCGATTTTCCAATATATTACTAAAGGCAGGTTTCATAATCTGAACTGTTTGGGAAAGAAGAACAAACTAAACAGCTGCAAGGTGGAGAATGAATTTAAGTGGAAGAAAGATGAATACCTAGAAGTCAGTTATAGTGTGGCTTAACCCTAGTGAGTGGATATATTTAAGAAATATCAAAGTGGAATTAACAGAACAAGTGGATTGACAGTATCAGTTTCCTCTCTAAGGTTCAGGTGAGAGTATGCTCCCATATCATGTACTTTATTTACTTTTTGCCCCTTTGAGTCAGTTCTGTTTAAGGCAGAAACATTGTTAGCTGAAACAGTGACATTTGACAATTTAGGGGATTCCTAATCAACTGAGAGCTTTGTAAAAGGGAAGAAGATCTTGCCTTAGTATTATTCTTTTTCCCAACCATAGCACAATGACCATAGAAGTAGATATTTAATAATGACTTCATGCCTGAAATTTGATTGAATTTAATTGAATTCAACATTATTGCTATAAATTTTAGTAAGCTTCAAGTTGTTGGAGGCATGTGTGATTTTTCAGAGAAAATAAATTTCCCACCTAAAATATCAAGTACCTTTAAATACTAATTGCATGGAGTTGACTTTTTGATAGTGTATTATTAAGGTTAATGAGGTTCAGACAGGGTACTGATGTAATTTATCCTGCACCAGAGAGAAGAGAAACATTCCCTTTCCTTGTTTAGTTCCCACAACTCTGCCAAATTTCCATCCTGGTTTTCTCACGTTTTTGTCTTACTCTGATTGGGTTATTTTTTTGGATAGAGGGGAGGAATGTTCAGAAAACTTAACAGCCTTCCTCACAAACCTCTGCAGTCTCAGCAGCCATTGCTTTTTCCTGCATCACATCTAAACAAACAGACAACAACAAAAACTAGAGATAATTTGATTAATTTACATATGGTCCAATGAAGATCCATGTTTTTAACATGTTTATACTATAAAATAAATTTTACTGTTTACAATTCCCTCTTGTTTTGTTGAGCCAAAATGATTATAAATTGTAATTGATTAACTCTTGATACTGAGTTTGATTTTGGATACACAATATAAACAATCATTAAAGAAGGATTAATTTGGCTACAGCAGATGGAATGCAATCTGTTTCACAAGCATATTACGATTCTCACTTTCTTCCAAAAATGAGAAGATCAAATAGTTTTCAGTCCTTGTGAACCTTATAGTGCCCTCATTCTTGGTTTCAAAATTCTTTAGGAACCAAGGGAAAAGGCAGGTACTTTGCAAATAGCCAAATCCTACTCCTATAGTTTCTTATTCCCAAATATTACACAAAACATCTTATCTATCTCTAAAACTTATTGATTTTATTTCTCATAGCTTTGGGAACAAATTGATTCCAATAATGTGTTACCTATTCATTTTCTAAGATAATTGCTTTATGATGAATCATTTCAGTTGTATTTTTATTTTACAAAGTTTATAAAAGGCTAAATATTTAATCTTGCTGGATTTAATATTCTAAGTTTTATAAAAGTTGGATTATATAAAGTAAAACAAACAATTGCCTCTGAGCAGTTTACTGAAAAGCCCATTCCCTGACCCTCCCTTAGGATTACCATTCAACAGAAGTAAAAGGTTTCCATTACATGCCTGAGGAACTTCCTGCTTATAGAAAGAGATCTTGATGGAAACTTAGTCCAGATGGGCCATTTTCAAAAGAAAGGCAGAAAAGCGAAGGGAAGTCAATAGAGAAAAAGGCAGTCACAAATAGAAATGTCATAACAACATATCACTATTCTCCAAAAGTAGGAGGAGACCATAAAAAAGAGCTGGAGAGATGCAGAGAGAGGCAGACCAAAAGACAAGCTACCACATGAAAAAAGACCCAGAAACACAAACAGTCATTAAAAGGATGATAGGGATTGGGGAGATAAACACCAAAAGGCTAAACCATAAAATGAAATTGAGATCTAGGTAGTAAGATATTGATACAAGCAGAGAAAGATAGGTTCCACACCAAAATGAAATCAAGAAGACAGAGACACAAAAGCAATAAACATGGAAAGAAAAAATAAAAAGTGGGAAATTCTACAATGAAAAGTTAAAAAAAGACACAGGCAAATAGAGAAAGAGACAAAAAGCCATGTACCTGTGCAATTTGAGGTATCAGAAATCACTAAGAGTCTTTTGAAAGTAGAAAAGTGCAAAGACACTTACAAATAAAAAAGATTGAATTGCGGAAGCTACAAGCATCTGGGAAAAGGCTGTAGCTAAATTACATCTTGCCCTTGAGGATGGAGAGGAGGGGTTTGTGAGCAGGTGTCAAGGCAGGGTTCTGGGGGTCAGCAGGATGCTTGACTGCTGAGTGTCCAAAGTATTTCCCTGGGACTCTGAATCAATGGTTTAACAACAGTCTATCCTGAAGAAGTGATTCTCAACTGGAAACAATTGTGGCACTCTCCAAAAGACATTTGGCAATGTTTAGAGATGTTTTTATTGTGATGATTAGTGTTGGGTGGGGGGGCTACTACTGGCATCTACTATGCAGAGGCTAAGGATGCTGCTAAACGTTCTATAATGGGTCGGGCATGGTGGTTCATGCCTGCAATTCTAGTTCTTTGAGAGGCTGAGGCAGGTGGGTCTCTTGAGCTCAGGTGTTCAAGACCAGCTTGAGCAACATGGTGAAACCCTGTTTCTACAAAAAAATAAAATAAAATAAAAATAAATTAAAAAATTAGGCACAGTGGTCATGCCTCTAGTCCCAGCTACTTGGGGGGCTGAGACAGTAGGATCAATTAAGCCTCGGAGGCAGAGGTTTCAGTGAACTGAGATCATGCCACTGTACTCGGGTCTGGGTGACAAAATCAGTCCATGTTTTATAAATAAATAAAGAAATAATCCATAATGCACCATACAATTGCCCCAAAGAATTATCCAGTCAAAAATGTCAATTATAGCCCTCTCCAAGGGGCATTTGTGGTCCTCTACAGGGGGCATTTGGCAACATCTGGAGATATTTTTATTGTGACAATTAGTGTTGGGGAGGCTACTACTGGCATCTACAGTGTAGAGGCTAGGGATGTTGCTAAATATCCTATAATGCATAGTACAATCCCCTCAAAGAATTATCCAGTCAAAAAATGTCAGTGGCATGGCTAGTGAGAAATGTTGTCCTGCATTCTATTCTCACATGGAAGAAACCTTTTCCATCAATCTGTAAATTGGAATTTGCCATTCCTGAAACAGAATCAAGAATTTCCATGTCAAAGTCTTAGAAAGGGTCACCTTCCACCCTCTTGACTTTTTGATGACAGAGCAAGAACTGAAAGACATCTGAGGCAGCCTATTTGCAGACATATATCCCGCTACCATTAATTGGCTGAGCAGTTTTGAACACATAACTGTCCCTGTTTGGATTCTATTTTGTCATCAGTAAGGGGAAGAGAACAGCTGTTTCCAACCTCTCTGAGTTTAAGTTTAAGGGTTCCTTTTTAAGGATTTTTTTTTTAAGGCACAAATGTTTTATAGCAATTATATTTTTAATATCTGCTGATCAACAAAATACAGATGATTGAAATTTAGTATGATTCAAATATGTATTTATTCATTATAATTTATAATTATTTCAGCCTTCTAAAATTTTACACACACACACACATAAACACACGTATACACTTATGTATTCTAGTTATGCAAAGAATATTATTAATTGAATTCACAGGCAATACTTGAGTGGCATTGGATTTATAGATTACATACAATAATTCTGAGATCTCTGTCTCTGACTCAAATGGAAGTACATTTATGATTATTTCTAATCTCTCTAAGGCCATCTACCTGGGAGAGAGCAAGGACAGGCAGGGAACAGAAATGACATCAAGGCCATTTAAATAAAAGAGATGGGGAAATGAACTCAGGTTGTACCAGTGAGGAATTGGAGAATTGTCCCCCTTCTAAAGACAGCAATTGCCACGCAGTTCCAGCAAATGTCTGCCTTTTATGAGAATGTCTATTCTTTTTTTTCTTTTTATTTTAAAGAAAATTCTGTTTCCAAACACACAAAAGAACTACAATTTACTGCATTAAATTAAACAATTAAAACTAACTGTTTTCCTCTTTGGACTCATGTCTCTTTTAAAATTTACTTTTTAATACATTATATAATGTACCTATTTATGGAATACATGTGAAATTTTGTTGCATGCATAGAATGTGTGATGATCAAGTCAGGGTATTTAGGGTGTACATCACCCAAGTATTTATCATTTCTATGTGTTGGGTACATTTCAAGTCCTATCTTCCAGCTATTCTGAAATAAACAATACATTGTTGCTTATAATGCTCACCTTACTCTACTACCAAACATTAGATAGAACTTACCACTTCTATTTACATGTATGTTTGTATCTGTTGACCAATCTTTCTTTATTCCAAATTTTACAATTTCTCAAAAGAATTCAGATATCTGGAATTTTACATACCGGACTAAAGATTTAAAACACGATGAGCCAAATACAGTGTGTTTTAGTCCACAAAAAGGTCATTTTGTGACCCCCCTGGATAGCTACAATTTATTAATAATTTGATTTAATTCAACTTATAATTTTATATGATTGCCTCAAAGTCTAATGAGAAAAGCCTATGAAACAACTAAGAAATCATTAAGAAATGAACTTAAAGGACAAATTTGTTTTTAAACTTTTATTTTAAATTCAGGGGTGCATGTAGGGGTTTGTTATTTAGGTAAATTTGTGCCATGGGGACTTGTTGCACAGATTATTTCATCACCCAGGTATTAAGCCTAGTACTAATGTTAGTTTTTCATATATTATTACTGTACATAATTTGATATGATATCATATACAGTGTCTGTTTTCTCCAACTTACATATAAGTTATCTCCAATTTACATACATGGGGTTATTTTTGTTTCTTCATGCATGTAACCACAGTACCTAGAACTGGCACAAAATAGATATTCAATTAATATTTCTTAGAGAAATGAATGAATGCATGGACATAAAACCTCTTGACAAAGCACAAGGCAAATACCAGTTACAATAGTAATATGTTAGCAAATAATAAGTTTGACAGCATGCCTTATTTAATCAGAATTATTATTATTATTTTTATTTAAAACTAAGCAAATAGATGCTAGATGGTTACAGTAGTTACAAATTAATTGGAGACTTCTTTTGATCCCCTGGGGGCAAGTAACACCATCACAAACTCAACTCAAACATATGCAGAATAACTGATATACCATATTCCCTCTCTCTTTCCTTTCTTCCTTTCCATTTCCTTTTTCTTTTCTTTCCTCCCTCCCAACTCCCTTCTTTTCATTCTCTCTTTCTTCCTTTCTCTCTTTTTCTTTATTTCTTCCTTCCTTCATTGCTTCCTTGCCTTCTTTCAAGCATATTTATTACTATTTTTTCTATGTCATTTTACCTTAGATATCTCCCAGACTGGCTGAGCATAGCCTCATCCCCATGCTTTCTCTCTGTAAAGATTGCTGCACTTGGACTGGAACAAGAGTTACATTTAGAATGGATCAGGCAGTGAGAAAAGAGCAAAAGAACTATACCCCTTCATGGTACCTTCTGTATGCAGCACAGAGGCTATGGTAACTCCTGAATCAATGGATTAATTCAAAAGTCCTCTCCATGCTCTTCTCATTTCCCTGAAACTCCAACCAGTGAGTTCCCCCTTCCCTGTCAACATTCTAACCAACCATGACTCTCCTCCACTGTAGAAACCTGGAAATTATTTATGTCCACATTTGTGTTCTCTCTCATCTGTCATTTCCCAAACACCAGTCATTTATACTGCAGTAAACAGTACATTAGCCACCAGACAGTTTCTAATCTGTCATCCCTTTTGTTTGATTCACTTTATCTATTCAACAGTGGAACTGCCTAAAAAGACTTCCTCTTGCTAATGAGTCAGACGTCTAACCTTGCTCACAGTTTTGTCTTGGGCAACTTGGGTAGAGGGTGTTGCAAAGCCAAAGTATGATTCCCCTTCTCTCTGTGCTTTCCCTTTCCAGACTGCAGTGCAGATAATATGTTTAAAGAATTCTGAAGAAGAGCTCAAAATGCAGAAGTAGACCACTTGGTGCTGTAATGGTAGAAGTAATTATTTGATTTCAGTACCTTATGTTAGCTCTTGAGTCTTGCCAAAACATGAAGGGTGTGACAAATAAGAAGAGAGATAGGGTCATCATGTTTTCCAAAGGCCAGAGTAGTAAGTTGGGTATCAACGTTCTGGTCCTGTTTCTGCCTTTAACTTTGAGTATACCTCAACATTATAATAAGAGGCAATATTTATTGAATCCTCAGTATACATTACAGTAAAAATATTTACATATATTATTTCAAATTTTCCTCATAAAACATTATGAAATGGGATAAACGATATTATCATCCCCATTGTATAAGTTAGAAAAATAAGTCTAGTAGAGATTAAATAACTTACCCAAGGCCACACAGCTAGTAAGCAGTAAGTAAAAAGCTTATGTTCTAGACTACTCAACTCCAAAGAAAAGGTCTAAAGTAAGTTCTTACCATTTGTGGGGGAAGAGGGTAGAAGAGGGCTGGTGGATCCACATTCTTTCCTTTGGATTTGATAAAAGTTATGCATCTTTTTTAGAATATAACACATGCAAAGAAAAGACACATAACATTCCTGGCAACTCACAGACTGAACTTGGTAAGAACATCCTTTCCAGAGCTGAAGTTCAATGACCCCTTGTCTATGTAGTTAATCTGGTGGCTTGGCCCTTAAGTAAAAAGGACATTACATTCTAGAGACCTCAATCCAGACAGTACTGTAAATACTATGGTCATATTTCAGGCAAGTGACAGCAAACTGCTAGCACACAGCAGCAACCTTCAATTCATATTAACCTGCACTGGCATTATAACCAGCAACTCGAAGTAACATATTCTTTATTCTAGATCCATTTCTGCATCACCAAGCCATCCAGTCCCCCAGCTGTTCCCTTTTCTATTTTGCTTTGTTTCATAAAGATAGTCATTTAACTTCCCGTCATCTTCAGCTCCTAATTGCCACAACCAGATGGAATAACTCACTGCTGGGTGAATCTGAGACTATTTCATTCTGTGACTTTGACCGAGAGAGTCTATGTTCCCATAGGAGAATTCTGATTCAATCACTTGCTTACTATTCCTCCCAACATCTGGTAGGGTGTTGCTTTTCCTTTTATCAAAAGAAAAAAAGAATATATGGCTTTTGAACACATTTCAAATAAATATAAGTTTTTAAAATATCTACAGATACAGGCTTCTGTGCCAAAAAGTTAAAAAAAAAAAAAAAAAACTTCAATAGAATATATGGAAAATGTTGTCCTGCTTTTTGGGGTAGTGGGAGGTGGGTAGGCTAAGAATGTGCTGTGATATATATATTTTTCTGGGATCATGCATGATTCTTGCACATGTGCATCTTTTGCAGATCTTGCTAATTGGATTTCACTCTGCCATTCTCTCTCACCAAGTGTCACTTTTCAGAAGCAGGGTTCCTGTGTGTGATTTGAGGTGATGGGACTGTAGAGCTGATGGACCCACAAATTGTTCTTGATCCTCATTAAAAATCTGAGATGTGTGAGTTGTTTTCACATACCTTAGTATCCACAGGTCAACACCTTCACAAACATTCAGATTTCCTTTCAACTCAATTACAAGATGAATAAATCTAAAACACTCCTGCAGTTCCATTACTGGGGTGATATTTTTCCTTATTGAAATGAGTTTATGGGACTAGCTGGTGGCAGATATTGTCTTCATTGATTCAAGTTTTCTGGTTTGCTTGTTGGTTTGTTGTATTGTTTTTAGGATTTTCTCCACACCTACCAGGGCCTCAAATGGAAGAGGGAAAAAGAACTGACATGTGCCACATCATAGGCTGCAGGTGTCGTCTCTTTTAATCATCACAGTAACTCTAAAAGGCAGTGTTATTATTAAGCCAAATGTTTAGATGAGGAAATCTGTCTCAGAAAGAAAAGTAACTTACTCAAGACTACAAGAGGACAGTGCCAATATTCAGTAACAATTGAATCTGACTCCAGTATCCAATTTTCTTCATTCTAATGTCTTTCCCATCATAAAAGAATAGAGCATTATATGAATATAAAAATCTATTCATTAAGCTTTGCTGTGGCTGATACTTAAGGCTTGTTTACTTAAGATCAGTTCTTGACCACATTTTTCCAGGCCTACTTTTGCTATAGAAGCTTAAAAGCCCAAAACTCAACTTCCTAGCTTCCCTTGCAGCTAGAGGTAACATGTTACATAATTCTAACCAATGCTGACTGATGAGACATACCTGGATTTCTGCTGTTCCATTCCTCCTGCCTGGAGGTGCAGCAACTATACCGTGACTAAGAGGCAACAAACTGGAGGCTGAAAGCATATACATCAAGGATGAAGAAACAGAAAGATAGAAGAGAGTGGCTCCCAAATGGCATCATTAAACAGCTGCCTCACCCTGGACTGTATACTTCTTAACTTTTTGTTACTTAAGATCTTCAACCTCTAACTGGTTAAGCCAACATTTGTTGTGTTTTCTGTTAGTTGCAGCTGAATACAGTCACCAATCACCAAAGAAAATAATCCAATTTCAGTAAGGGGCATCCTCTGCAAGATAAACAGTTTCTATTGAAAGACTATATAAAAAGGACCATTTTGTAGACCTTTCAAGCTTAGAGAAAGTGTTCACAGGGAAAGATCAATATGCCAGGAGAAGGGAAAATAAATTTCATTGTAGATGGGAAAATTGATCTGGACCTTTTAGAAAGTAAAGAAAAGGTAGAGGCCCTTTTAGTAGGGCATACAGTTTGAGACAAGATATCGGGGGAACACACCCACTGAGTTCCATGAATAGTGACTTCAGCCATGCTGCTGAAATAAGTTTGGATAAATAAAGTGGGGTTGATTATACAGGACTGGGAAGCCAGTGTTCAGAGCCTCGTGATTACTATAAGAGCAGTGGAGAGTTCCAACAATAAGACGGCAGCCTTGTGTCAAAGTACTATGTAACAATCTGATCAAAGTGCGTAAGACTAGCTGATACTCGAAGGTATTTGGAGTCTGGAGGACCAACAGAAAAGGAAAGCAGTCTAGATTTGAAAGGATAAAGACTATGAAAAGAAGGAACTAGGGTAGGAAAATAATGAATAGATTATCAGGACATTGCCAAGAAAGATTCTCCAGGACTTAGGGAGAAAAATGATAAACTCTCAAAGGGAAGAGAATGGTTGGATGTTTTGAAAAATAACGAATAGTATGAGTGAAGAACTGGCAGGAGCCATCCCAGTTTCTCATTTATACTGTAGGATTTTATGCCTCTATGAGTCTCAAACTCTATAAAGTAGTACTTAGGCCTGTCTTTTTGGACTGCTGTGTGAGAGATGACATATTTAATAATTGCTCAATAAATACTTTATATTATTATTAGCAAGTGGAGAAAGGAGAAGAGGTATCTTGGGTGTAGGAGCAATATTTTGCTGATGAGAATAATATTTTGGAATTTTTGAGAAACTGACAGAACACTGATATTAGGGCCCCAAACATTTTAAGGATAGCTTTGGAGATAATTACAATATTATACAGATTACAGTATTTTACCAAGCCCTGAAAAGGCATCATTACCATGTGTGTCTCCACAGATCGTAGCAAGAAAGACCAACACTCCTGCACTAAAATGATGCTCTGAACTGCTAAATGCTCTAAATTCTCAGCTACCCACAAAATTTACCCATTTCTATTTATACTCCACTTTAATACCTAATTCAGATGTTCCCACTGTTCTCTGTGTGGATACGGTGTTTAAAGATCATAGCATGGAATATGTGGATGTGACATGATGTTATCACAGAGTCATCAGCTGTTCAATCTGTGATCTGTGGATTACATTTATTTTATTTATTTAAAAACCTGAATTTGATTTTATTGAATTTTATTTATTTAAAAACCTGAATTTGAGGCACTTGTGTTTCAGGACACAGATGAGAAGAAAAAAAAAAAGAGAAAGGAGAGAGGGAAGTAAAAGGAAGATGCTTCCCATTGATGGCCTGAAGTTGTAGGATATGGTGTTTAGATAGTAAATGGTAGCCACCTTCTGTATGTAAGAATGGATGGCAAGTCATTTCCTTGAGTTGCAAATCAAAAAGAAGCAGGTCACATTTTTTTTGAACATCAATGAAATGCCAGACACCATTCTAGTGATTCATCTACTTCAGCTCATTTAACATTGCTTGCACTTTATGGAATGTATAGAACGGATTGATTCCATGGAATGATTCTTAGGAAGTGCTAAAATATAAAATAAATAAAAGGAACATAGGCCACTTGAAGAATGAATTCTGCACTGGCTGTCCCATCTGCACAGAAGGCCCTTCTTACAACCCTGGGCACCCCTCCTGATAATGGTTTGGCTGCATCCCCATCCAAATCTCATCTTGAATTGCAGTTCCCATAATCCCCATGTGTCGTGGGAGGGACCTGGTGGGAGGTAACCGAATCATGGGGCCAGATGCCCCATGCTGTTCTTGTGATATGAATGAGTTCTCATGAGATCTGATGGGTTTCTAAGAGGCTTTTCCCCTTTGCTTGGCACTTCCCCTTCCTGACACCTTGTGAAGAAGATGCCTTTCTTCCCCTTCACCTTCCCCCATAATTGTAAGTTTCCTGAGGCTTTCCCAGCAATGTAGAACTGTGAGCCAATTAAATCTTTTTTTTTTTTCTTTTTTTTTAAAGTACCCAGTCCCAGGTATTTCCTTGTAGCAGTGTGAGCATGGACTAATACACCTCCCTTCACTTAATCCCAACACAAATGTTTCTTCTTCAGGGAAGACTTCCCTGATCAGTCCTTGTTCTCCTCTTCTCTCCTTACCTGTTTTGCTTTTTTTCAGAAACTGCTTATATTTTATTCCATTGTATGTATTTACCTGCTTATTACCCATCTTTTCCATTCAATGTAAGCTTCAAAAGCTTGGGGCTTGGTCTGTTACGCTCATCTCTGTATCCCCAGTACCCTGAATATTACTGGGCATTGAACAAGTTCTAAACTCGTATTTTCAGAAATACACCAAACCCCCAAAGATACTAAAAATCCATCTTCCACTTTTAGAAGACAACATTTCCCAGACAGTTTCAGTCCCTAGACCCAGACAATGTCACACAGGAAGCAAAAAAGAAGTAAAAAATAAAAAAGGCAAAGGACCATTGCTGACTGTCCATCCTGATGACCTCAAAGCCACCCAGTGCCCTCCATCAACTAAAGTGCTTAGCAGGAGAGGTGCCCAGAAATATACTCCAGCTTTAATTCCTTCCCTATGGATTCTTGGCAACTGGAACCCCACTATTTTTCCTCTCCAAATAGACTTTATACAGTTGACACTTGCTCAAAAGGCCCTTGCCCGCTGTTCTATAATAAATAACCGATTACCTGATCTGAAGTAATGTGGGCTCTGATTAAGGCTAATGAAGACATGGTGGCTGCAGTCCTGTTTGCAATGCACAAAACCATTAAGGAAGATTAATCACCTTTTAACCAGCACTTTTGTATTTTGGCTCCAAGTAGCTGAGGAAGAGAGAGAAGCATCCATCACCTCATCCAAGCAACACCAGATGCTGCTGCAACCAATCCATCAGGGAGGCATGGACTGATTGCGGCAGGGGAGTGTGGCAAAGAAATTGCAAGTATGTTGAGACAAATATGGAAGCAAACATCTATGTGGTGGTAGAACAGTGTGAAGTGTCACAAAAGTTATGAAATGATGGATTTTGTGGCTAGGTGTGTATTCCCAATAATATGACACTAGAAATCTTGCTTTTGACCTATCAGTAGACCACTTCCCCAGCCTTTCCACTTAAATATAAAATCTTAGAAGACAGAAGCAATTTTTTTTCAGCTGTGTAATTTGGAAGTGACTATTACAGAACCTACCACATCTGAGAGACCAATTAAAAAAAAGAATTGGAAAGCATTTATTGAATTCCTATTTGCACGTGGTACATTGTACTAGCTCATGCTCTCTAGCTCCTATTTCTTTCTTCCAAAAGCTTGCAGTAAACTTGGAAAAGAATTTTATGGCGGTATCTATTGCCCTAGTTTTAAATCTCCTTAAAAATGTATTAAACAATTGTTTAGCCGGAATATATGGGACTTGACCTATTCTGAGTTCACAATATTTCTGAAGTTAACTTCAAAAAAGCACCCTATAATAATAAAAGAATAAAAACCAACAACTTCGCATAACATATATTTTTGTGCAATTGCAGTTCAAGGTCTTGAACAGCTGTTGCTTGCCAAAACACACAAAGAACCAAGAACAGCTTCAGGTCATGCACCACCACTGGGATTGTTGTGAGTTTACTGTCTTGCCCCTCAGTTTTAAATCACCCAACACTATGCCACAACTTGGGCTGACACTGTTGACCTTCACAGCCTGGCAGATGATGTCATCACCATCAATACATTCTTCTCTCATTGCATGCCATGTATTTGAACAAATGCATAATCGTGTTTGAAATAAAGACCCTTTATAAGAGTTCTATTGTGTGATGCTTCCAGTGTTTAGGCACTGCCACGCCAATTTTCTAATTAGTCACATAACCTTGCATTTCAGAATTAAAAAACCATAGTTTGGGCCACTTCTGATGGTACTTATTACATTCAATGTAGTATTAGAGCAAATTGCACACTCCCATCCTCTCCACTAGATTGTAAGCTCTTGAAGCAGGGCTGAATCACACTCATCCATAGATCCCCTGAAGTGCCTGGCACTCTCCAAGTGAGTAGAGGCACTTAATAAACATCAGTAGAATTGGATTTTTTGAAGAGACCATACATCAAAAGAAGTAAAATGAAATTAATTTAATTGAAGCTTATTAAAATGCACTTTCTCCTCTCCCTTCACTGCAAAGGAAATTCAAGCCAGCATGAAGCTGAAGAGCATCTTCCATATCAAAACCAGGCTGAAGAGTATTGTTCTGCAGCCTCTTGCTGTAGCTAGGTGACATGATGGTGTTTAAGGTCCCAGACCTGCACCTGCAACCTCAAAGTTTACCTTAACAAGCCAGGCGACCCTGAGCAAATTCCTTAATATCAATACATTTCAGTTTCCCCATCTGGGTCACAATGAGCATATGTCTATAAAAGTTACCAATCACCCCTACTACTAGAAATAAGTTCCACTGTGGTATTACTGGAATCTAGACTGCACAGTGTACTGTGTAATGATCATATATCTAATTGGGAAACTCATTAATCAAAGAAAGAAAAGACTATCACCCTCCATAATTGAGGGGATTGGTTATGAATTGGCAAAGATGTAGAGTGATGTGTGTGTGTGTGTGTAAAATGCAAGCACAGGCAGAGTGCATTTTTTAAACAGAGATTGGTTCATTGATGTGAACTTAGAAAACCCTGCAATATGGACAATGTGGTTAGGGTTGTTATTTGTATTAAATGGAGTACATGGCTTACTTCACCCAAGATCAAAGAGAACAAACTTTGTTTTTTAAATGTTCCTTGATGGGTTTCTTCTGTTATTCATTCCAGCTTAAACTTCCACCCCTCTAATCAAGCTCACCACCCTGACCGGCAGTCTCTGCTGAAAACTCTGCCATACATTTAATTAGAAACTTTGAAGTCAGCCAGGCATGGTGGCTCACGCCCGTAATCCCAGCACTTTGGGAGGCTGAGGCAGGTGGATCACCTGAGGCTGGGAATTCGAGACCAGCCTGACAAACATGGAGAAACCCCATCTCTAGAAAAAAAAAATTAGCCGGGTGCAGTAGTGCATGCCTGTAATCCCAGCTACTTGGGAGGCTGAGGAGGGAGAATTGCTAGAATCCAGGAAACGGAGGTTGTGGTGAGACAAGATCAAGTCATTGCACTGCAACCTGGGCAACAAGAGTGAAACTCCATCTTGAAAATAAAAAAGAAAAGAAAAAAGAAAAAAAAAAAGAAAGCAACCTTGAAGTCATTCCTAGCCTTATCCATATTCAGTATTTCCCTCTTTACCCTGCATTTTGTGGTATCACTTCTTTTTTTAAGACCAAACCATCAGTTCCTGCCTCCTTCAAGACCATGCTGTGAGTTATTATCTCTCTCCTAAATTTTTAACTTCTCTTTTTTCCCCTACCAGACACATAACCAAGTCTTTCAGATGAAACTCTAATCCCCATTTCAATCAATTTCTCTCTCTGGTTACAGCCCTGTCTTGTTTTCCCTCATTGGATTACTCAGGGCATCCCCGAGTCTGCTGTTCTCATCAATCCACTGTCATTGGTCTTGCTCTCTTACTTAATCCAGGAAGTGTTCTCTGCAGTTTCCCTCCCAGTCTACTCAACTGCATTTGAAATTGAGGATTACTTTCCTCTTTGCAAAACTCTACCCCATGGGCCTCTGTGTCACTAGGATGCTCTAACTCTTCTATACCTTTTGGAGCTTCCTTTCCTATACCTATCAAGAGCACTGCTTCCATCCAAGCACAGACATAATTATTTTCTTCATTTCATTCAACCTCTATTCAAGTCCCTTTCTCCCAGAAGTCATCCTCAATCACATTATCCCTGGTCCTGTTCTTTCTCTCCTTACCCTGCTTTATTTGTCTTCACAGCCCTTATCACTACCTGCTGCAGGAAGTCAGGGACCCTGAACAGAGTGACCGGCTGAAGCCATGGCAGAAGAACATAAATTGTGAAGATTTATTAGTTTCCCAAATTAATACTTTTATTATTTCTTATGCCTGTCTTTACTGCAATCTCTGAACATAAATTGTGAAGATTTCATGGACATTTATCCCTTCCCCAATCAATACCCTTGTGATTTCCTCTGTCTGTCTTTACTTTAATCTCTTAATCCCATCATCTTCGTAAGATGAGGAGGATGTATGTTGTCTCAGGACCCTCTGATGACCGTGTTAACTGCACAAATTGTTTGTAGAGCATGTGTGTTTGAACAATATGAAATCTGGGCACCTTGAAAAAAGAACAGGATAACAGCAATGTTCAGGGAACAAGAGAGATAACCTTAAACCTTGACTGCAGTGAGCCGGGCAGAACAGAGCCATATTTCTCTTCTTTCAAAAGCAAATAGGAGAACTATCGCTGAATTCTTTTTCTCAGCAAGGAACATCCCTGAGAAACAGAAGGCACCCCTGAGGGTAGTTCTCTAAATGGCCCCTGTGGGGGCGGCAGTCTTTTACGGTCAAAACCAAAGGGATGAAATAAGCTCCAGGCTTACTAGGACGAGGAAATTTCCGCCTAATAAATTTTGGTCAGACAGGTTGTCTGCTCTCAAACCCTGTCTCCTGATAAGATGTTATCAATGACAATGTATGCCTGAAACTTCATTAGCAATTTTAATTTCACCCTGTCCTGTGGTCCTGTAACCTCGCCCTGCCTCCATTTGCTTTATGATATTTTATTACCTTGTGAAGCATGTGATCTCTGTGACCCACACCCTATTTGTACACTCCCTCCCCTTTTGAAAATTGCTAATAAAAACTTGCTGGCTTTACGGCTCAGGGAGCATCATGGAACCTGCCAACATGTGATGTCTCCCTCAGACACCCAGCTTTAAAATTTCTCTCTTTTGTATTCTTTGCCTTTATTTCTCAGACCAGCCAACGCTTAGGGAAATAGAAAAGAACTCACGCTGAATATCGGGGATGGGGTTTTCCCCAATAACTATCTTTCCTGATATAATATGTTTATTTATTAACTCTCTCACTGAAAGCAAGTAAGTCAGATGTTGTTATTTGGAAAGATGCATAATACTTGAATTTACAATCTAGAGCATGGCAGAAGATATATGCAAATAATAAGAGCAGTTGCCTTTAATGGAGCCCTCAATAGGCACTAGGTGTTGGAATAGGCATATTCTATGCATATACTCATCTCACCCTCTAGACCAGTCATCCCAACACAGGAGTTTATCAACATCATGAGGAAACTCAAGATCAGAGAGTCTCTGACCATCACTGAGTAGCACAGTAGGACTTGAACCAAGGTATTGTCACCAAAGTGCTTGTCCCTACATCATCTGTAGTGAATGAATGAGAATAGTAATGAGTCATACTAGATATCAGAAAAGAAAAAAAAAACTTTTCCAGCTTTGGTAGACAGAGAAAGCCTTTACTGAGTAAGAAGATAAACATTCAAGTAGTCTTGAAGGATGAATAAGGTTTTAATAAGTAGAGAAAAGGCAGGGAAACAGATGTTTAATCAGCAGCTATAATTCCTGAAAGCCAGGGCAGGGGTGCTCAGTAACTTGGAAGTACCTAGATATCTTTTTCACCCTTGATTTAGAGAAAGATGGTTTTGTCTCTTAAAAGGACAATTCATTCTCTTGGAGGCAAATATTGAGACACTAGCAATAGGTTTATTATACCACTTTTAGAAACCTAAGACAGAAAAGAGAAAAAGAATCACAGAAGTCAGCATGAATGTATTTACTAGCTATTAATTATTGATTCACTTATTCATTCTGCATGCATTTATTAGGGGCCTACTCTCTGTAAAAGGGAGTGAGAGAGAGGAAGATGAATAAAACACTGTCCAGAGAAGCCATTAATCCTGTAGCAATAAAACAGATGAGAATAAAAAGATCATAATGGTAAAATTCTTATCATAGAGATGCAAATTAAGTACTCTAGGATCTCAGAAAGTGGAGAAATCACTTTCTCCAATGCATGTAGAGGTGGCAGGGCTATGACAGCTGAGGGAAAGCAGTGAGGTCAGAGAAAAACCCAGTTTTTCCATTAAAGGTTCCTTGAGTTTCTTGGATTTTTTTTTATTGTTTTCATTTATAACTTTCACTCTTTTTTTTTTTTTTTTTTTTTTTTGAGACAGAGTTTCACTCTTGTCACCCAGGCTGGAGTGTGTGACATGATCTTGGCTCACTGCAACCTTCACCTCCCAGGTTCAAGCGACTGATCTGCCTCAGCCTCCTGAGTAGCTGGGATTTCAGGCACCCGCCACCATGCACAGCTAATTTTTGTATTTTTAGTAGAGATGGGGTTTCACCATGTGAGCCAGGCTGGTCTCGAACTCCTGACCTCAGGTGATCCTCCCACCTCAGTCTCCCAAAGTGCTAGGATTAGAGCCATGAGCCACCATGCCCGGCCTCATTTTCTCTATTTACCAAACATTTTCACTACAAAAAGTGCTTACCAGAGGGTCATCAAAGGGTTCCCTTTGATAAGGACTCCTGATTTTCTCAGTTCTTTGTTACAGAAAAACATGCACAGATTTGCTGTGTGTGGTGTCAAAATCATTTCACCAGATTCTGACAGGAAAGGCCCACAGACTGGGTTTCAGGTGCTTCTGTGGAGAGAAGTTTCAGTTCCTTCTATCCTTTCCCTGCAGACATCAATCCCCAAAGTCTTTGCCCATTGTTAACAGAGAAACTTCCATGAAAACTGTATCTCCCTCATTATATATATATAGCATAGAATGTGCAAGCTGACCCAACTATGGTTATAATTTGCTTCAGTAATGTTTGGAGCATTGTGGTTGACCTTAGTCTTAGGTAGAGTCTGAATGTTTCTTGTCTAGAGTGACTTTCCCCATTTCCCCTCCAAGTCACTTGAATAATCTCCCTAACTCCAAAGCCTACTGACAGGATTAGCAGAGTATGAGGCCCAGGATGGGTTCCAATGTATGAAGTTGATAATGGCATGGGGAGGAGGAGGGAATGGATGACATGAAAAACTATAAGGGAGGGGTAGATGAGGCAGGGTAGATGAGGCAGGATAATTCTTATCTAGGATGAATCTTTCTAAGTGAATGGAGCTATTACATCTTTTGTGGTAACCCCACAGTGTCATGAACAGAACCAGTTGCTTGGCGGGGCTAGAAAAGTTCTTGTAGAAAGGGGTAGATGGGCTCCCAGCCGGTGGTCCATGGGGCGACCTGCACTAGGAGGGCAGAGGTCATTGGATCCACTCAATTCATAGTTAGCCTACGTATAGGGCTCAACACTAACTGCCTATATTCCCCAAAGGGCTCAACACTAACCTTAAGAGTCAAGCAGTTGTGGACAGAAATTGACATTGCTTTGCATTTCATTCGTTCCACAAATATTTGAGGATCACTGGGCTAAGTGCCAGGTTTATACTAATGGACAGATGGAATGTCTATCATGGGGTTTACTGTCTGCCCACGAGCCTTTTCCCCATTCCCTACTCCAAATGGTCTTGATACTCTGGAGTCTACTGTGTGGTTCCAAGGCCATTTTCTCCTTGTGTTTACTCTCTGCAGTCAAGCTTACTGTTGTTGACAATATTCTCTCTTGACATTACAGTTCATAGACCCAGGAGCCTTGGCTGGAGCACGGAGAACTTGGAGAGTAAGAGGAAATGCTATTAATTATAGAAAGGTTAAAACATTTGCTCAGGGTCATTCAGTTAGACAACAGCAGAGTTAAACAAAAACTCCCCAAATCCCCTAGATTAGGTTAAATCCTCCTGCTCTATGTACCTGTAGCACCTTGAATCTCTTCTTTTGTAACATTCATCACTCTTGTAGCTATTGATTTAGTGCCTGTATTCTCCACCAGATCACAGGCTGTACTAGAGCTGGGACCATGTTTATCATTGCCACCGTGCTATCCCTTGCATCTAGCACACTTTGAGTATAAAGTAGGTAGATAAAAATATTTGTTGAATTTAAGTTTTCAGTCACCTTGAAAATTCAAATTTACTGTGTAAGAGGTTTCCTAAATCTAAAACAATTTCCCTTGCACAAGCTGCTTTTTTGGGTCTGGAGATCAGGCATTTCTGCATAAAAAGGGCCTAAGATGTAAGAGAGATTTTAGGGAGAAGAAAACCTTCTAAATCAAACCAAAAACAAATTGAGCCACAAGTATAGATAAGGATGTCCCAGGTGTACAATAAAAAGTGAACCTTGTGGACTTAGAGGTCCCAGGAAAATAAATGTTTCCTTCCCACGGCACAAAGCTGCTTGTGTCAGGTCCTGCCACTTCACAGAAAGCCCTCTCAGCTTGTGGCTGCTACATCAGGCAGACAGAGCAAATAAAGGGCACAAGGGGCCATGGACAAGGTGAGAAGGGAAAGACACTTGCTTTGGAAAGTCACCAGCAGCCAAGAAAAACTGCCCTTTCAGTCCTGGTCCTACACACTGGGAAGGCACTTTAGAGTGCCCTTTAAGAGAAAAGAGTAGAGGGCCATTAGGATGTTGTGGACAAGGCAGTCACTCATACTAGATAAGCAACAAATCTTGAGGTTGGATAGAATTCACATTCTGCCAGAGAATTCAACAGAACCATAAGGAAACATCTTCCTGGTGTAGGGTATCATTTACCAGTGTTGGACCACTGTGCTTAAATGTGCTACAGCAGCCCATATCACCAGACAATGCCACACCTCTTTGGGTAGAAGACAGGGTCCTTCTATGTCATAATGTCAAGTGTCATTCTTCTTGAGATGAGACAGATCTTAAAACAGAAATTAAGGACTTGGGAGGTGGGCCTTAGAATGGAGAAAAGTCCTTCTCTGGATTTTGCTCTCTTTGCTTTGGGTTCAGAGTTCTAGTCATGCTCAAGAATCTTAAGGCAAAGCCAGCCTCTGACTTTAAGGAAGCCCTGTAGAGCTCCACCAGAGAGAACCAAAACCCATGGGCTGTCTGTCTGAGCAGCCATAGCTAGTAGCCAATGTCCCTTCCTTCCGTGATTCCTAATCTATCAGAGGAGCCATACACACTGCCATCTTTCTCAGCTGTGGTTTGCAGAATTGAAAAAACGATCTATCACCCACACCTGGGTCACAGCAGCAGGGAGGGCTTGGAGGTAAGAAGAAATCCTATTAATTATAGAAAGGTTAAACCATTTGCTCAGGGTCATTCAGTTAGGCAATTGCAGAGGTGAACAAACTCCCACCAAACACTGCAAAAAATGTGTCTTTTGCAGTTGGTGCAGCAGTGACAACAGAGAAGGAGATTCTCAGGGATAATAAATAGAGGTCCAGAGACTGATTCAAGATGGCTGACTAGATGCAGCCAGGAGGAACATCTGTTGCCAAGAGATGGGGACATTGGGAAGGCAGGCACACTTTGAACAAATCTCAGAGGGAAGGCATTGACAGTGGATGAGGGAAGACACAGGTGCTGGGCTGACAGAGAGATGGCTGGGAACTCTGCATGGGGTTAGCCTGCACCAGGACTCATTCCTGGTCCCCAGTGACTCCTGGAAAAGGGAACTGAAATGACTTCACTGAACCCACCTTATACCATAATCAAACCCCCAAGGGCATCAAAGGAGATAAAAGCAAAAAAAAAAAAAATCCATCCAAGAGACAGCAACTTCAAAGATTGAAGGAACTTTCACCTACACAAATGAGAAAGAACCTTTGCAAGAACTCTGGCAACTCAAGAAGCCAGAGTATTTTCTTATCTCCAAACAACTGCACTAGTTCCCCACCAATGGTTGTGGCAACTTCTCAAAGAACTCAAAACAGAATTACTATTCCAGCCAGCAATCCCATTATTGGATATATACTCAAAGAAATATAAATTATTCTACCATGAAGACACATGCACACATACATTCATTGCAGCACTATTCACAATAGCAAAGACATGGAGTCAACCTAAATGCCCATCAATAGTAGACTGGATAAAGAAAATGTGACACATAGATGCCATGGAATACTACGCAGCCATAAAAAGAATGAGATCGTGTCTGCAGCAATACGAATAGAGTTAGAGACAATTATCCTAAGTGAACTAACACAGAAAAAGCAAACCAAATACTGCATATTCTCACTTAAAAAAAGGGAGCTAAACATTGAGTACACAGAGACACAAAGAAGGGAATGACAGACACTATGGCTTACTTGGGGGTGGAAGTTGGGAGGAGGGTGAGGATTGAAAAGCTATCGGGTACGATGCTTATCGCCTGGCTAACAAAATGATCTGTACACCAAATCCCTGTGACATGCAATTTACCTAAATAATAAACCTGCACATGCACCCCTGAACCTAAAATAAAAGTTTAAAAAAAAGAGAGGTCCCACTGCTCCTTGCCATATGGAGGTTTTTTACTTCTCAGGCCACTTTAGTGAATGCTGGTGCCAACCATCATTGATTCTGACTAAATGGATTTTCATACAAAGTCTTAGAGAAGAACTTTTGATTCAATGTCCTTTGAGAAGTCCAGGTATCATAAACCCCATGACAGTAGGGAAGATTTGTGTTTTGTTTCCCGTTTTATCTCTGTTGCCAAATACAGACAGCACTTACCATGAAGTAGGAATTGTATTAACTAGTTGATGAACAAACTCATAAATGAATCTTAAAATTTGCCTTATATATCAGTAAAAATAATAGTTATGAATGAATGTGTGAAAACCAACATTCACTTTAGATATATAAGCCATGTAAAGTGGCTACTTATAGATTGTCATGGGTTTGATGATTAACAAAGTGTTGATTTCAAAAAATAGGTAAATTCTGTAAATAAAATAATTACCTGAATTATTAAAGGGAAAGCAAAGTCAGTCTAATAAAGACCCTGACTTAGCATTTCATAATCAACAAGGTGACTGGTAAAATCTAACGTGAAGAGAAATGCATTCAGGATTGCCAAGACAAAACCTTCTTTGGGAGACGTTAATAACCCCTGTGAGGGCACTGTCTACCCACAGAAAGTTAAGTGGGCTGTTACTGGGATTTTGTTTTTGTTGTAGCAGATACTGAAAACCAACATTGTGTAAGTAGTTTTGGTGCACATAGAATTAGGCATAAAATTGGTCTGCTTTAAATCTTGCCACTCCAACAAAGAAAACCAGACATAGATACACATAGAATAAATTCACAATGGTTACAGTCTAAGTTGTAAGTCATTATTATATTCAGGAAAGACACTGTGAACTTTTGTAAGACAACATTTTAATTTGGGAAGAATTCACAAGCAGTGATGGGCTTTAAGCAATTCCAGAACCCTTTCTGACTTGCTGGAATTTCACTGACATATTCTTAGTAAGTAAATTTTATACAGGCACAGCTGAAAAGTCCCATAGCTAAATCTGTATCACCATGCCTCCTTCTTCATACATACACATACACCATGTGTTTTGCTACCACCTTCAAATACAGCAAGTCAGGCAGAGAATGTAGGACTCAGAGTTAGCATCAAAAAACATTACTATAAATTTCTGCTTGCAAAATGCTGAATAAAATATGCTTAGCAGGGTTAAATGAATACGGTATCAGAACTAAACCCTTCCAAGGCCTCCCTGTCCACAGTTTGAGGGAGGGAATGTTGAAAATGACAAGTAATCCTTAATTACACCAACGATCTCATCTGCTACTGTATAATCACTTCCTTGGTAGCGTGGAAAGCTCCAGAAGGAAAGTCAAGACTTAAAATTTCCACAGGGAAAGACCATGATAGATGGTCAGTCTGCACAGACTCTGGATCCAGATGGTCTCCTGGGGAAACACACCTGGGTCTTCTGGAAAGTGGAAGTGAATGCCATGCCTTCTTAGAGGGTTATGTGAGGGGCGAGTGACATCCTTCTTCAAAGTCTCTCCTACATCTTCTAGAAAATAGCTCATGCTCAATTTAGTACTCAAAGTCCCTGATTCTGGCTTCTACCTACAGCCCCAATTTCCCACTCTTTCCACATATACATTATTATGATGTAGGTTACTGGACTTCTGCAATTCTCCACAATCACCATGGGTCTAAAGCTTTTCTACATTCTACTATTTCTGTCTAGCTCTTTCCTTTCCTCTCTTTTCAGTCTAGTCATTCTTCTAGACTCATTTTGCCTGTGTCTTATTAGCTATTCTATCTTAAATGTCCACTTAATGTTCTTCCGGGCCACCCCACTCACTTCAGTAATCTGTGTCAACAGGACCTTGAACACACTATTTTTCAGCCATCTCTTAATCTTTGGCCGTAGGCTCCTTAAGATATTTAATATATATTTTACATCGCACTGCACCTGCTCAGCACATAGTAGGTATTCAGAAGTAGGTATAAATAACTATTATTTCATGGAAAAGCCATTTAGGGAACTTTTCTGTTTCTGTCACTCACTACTAGCTCAGGTTATAATTTTAGAAAATTCCTTCTTGATGACAGGAATGCCTTCACAACTGTCAACAAATAAAATTCTTGCATGGTAATGGAATGAGTCAAATCAGTGTGCATTTGTAGAATGACTGATCAGGTTTATTGAATTTGGAATAATGTTATTTATTCTCCCATCAAACTGCTTCCTTATGACCCCAGTCCTCTTTGATGTAAACATGTTTAAAACTTTGTTCCTTACTGTTTTTGTCCACACTGATGTTAAAGTGTTAAGATGAAAATGACATGTTGGACTGTGCAAATGTTGCAGGGCAATCTCATAGCCAGTGTGCTTAATGTAAATACCCAAATGACATGGTTTTAGTCCCTTCCTATGACTTGCCCCGCTCTGTAGGAGGAAAGACTATTTTAAGTGTAGCCTGTTGAGACATGCTGAGAAGATAACTTACTAGTTCCATTTATTGATGCTCTTTTACAAAATAAGTGAATACAGTTTATTGCAAGAAGGTTGAAAAAGGAGCGTCCAAAATTTTCAAATACGTTTAATCATCTCTGTTATCAACATGGATAATGATAGAGAAAACCCAAACTGAACAAACTCAACTGACACAGTCCTCTTAATCAGTCTTGAACTGTTTTTTTGTTTTTTGTTTTTTGTTTTTTGTTTTTCCTGTACCAACATCTAGGTTTTGGGGCGGGGAGGGCTCGGGGTGGCGGGAAATCAGCCCATTAAAAGGAACCTGTGAGACCAAAGCACCACCTAGTGGGCAAAATAGAAAACAATCACTTTTACACCAGATCTTTTTAAACCCAACAGACAAATGTTTGCTTGGATCTCCAGCCTCTCAGTGTCTAGTGAATTTACAAACTCCCCTTTTAAATTTATGCAAAAAATTAATTTCAGACCTACAAAGAAAGAACAAACAACAACTCCTTTTTATTATCTTCCAAACCTGTTAACACAAACACTTGAGGCCCCTACGTAAATAGAGACGTGTGGGTTGCGCACCATCTGGGTGCAATGCTGTTTGCCAAGCATCCTCTTATAGTAACTAGCATCACCATGACCAGAGTTCCTGACCATCTAGACGTGCTCTGGACTTTGTCTAATCCCTCTGTGGGAAGATGGTATGGTCACAATTCTTTTTTTGTGCCACAGCATATGGAAAGATAATATGGCAGAAAGGTCAAGGGGATGGGCTTCTAATAGACAAACCTGGATGTGAATTCCAGCTTCCTACTTCCTCGCTTTGTGGTGTGTGGGCCAGTTACCTCAATTCTTATATTCCATTTTCCTTCACTGTTATTAAAGGGGCAATAATATCTACTTGCTTGGGTAATGATAAAAACTGCTTAAAGACTGATACAAAAATCAAACCACAGAATATAAACAATCCATCAATGTAGCTAAAATTAGAAAATATTCCATAAGTATTTCTTATACATTTTGTTATCATACTTATTCTCTTTAATTTCTTTCTGTGTCAATAAATGCAGAACAAAATCCATGAAATAGAATTCCACTAGGATGGATACACCCTCCTCTTTTGGACTGTGAAATTATTTAGTCACCTGATATATTTCAGTGAAAAACATTTCAGATTTTGTTATCAGTCTAGGAATGAGTTACACTGGTATGGATGCTGGATTAACTCCTGCAAGGATAACATGTATGATGTGCAGATACAGCCCAAATGATGGTTAGTTGGGTGGGTGGGTGGGTAGACTGGTGGTTGGATGGTTGGTTTATGGCACAAAACACACCCAAGCTAACACAGAAAGAGACGGCAATTATATACTCAAGTCACTGTACCAAAATCTACAGTGATGTGCTTCCTGAATTTCATTTTCTCTAATTGGATTTAGAGTCTACCTTGGACCAATCAAGCAATCTCCTACAACATAGGCTAAAAGTGAAATATTTAAATGGATCCAGCTAAATGAAGTATTGAAGGAGATGACATAAATTCTGAAGTCTTATTTTTTCTTTTCTAAATTGCCTAATACTGATAATAGTTGCTCTATTTTAGTTCAATTATATGAGCCCTTATTCATTCATTATACAAGCATAAGGAATCTATGTATTTGAATTAGAGGAAAAAGAAAAACATATTCTCCACATTCTTCAAAAGAAAAGGTGATCACCCAGGAATATCTTATAGTCCCATAGTATTTGCTGAATTATATCGTGATCTTGCAAAAGAAGTCTTTATTTTACTCCAAGGCCGAAGGGAGTGGACCAACCACAGGCATTTGTAACAAAGAGACAGATGGTTGAACTGGTCACCTGTCTGCAGAAATTATTCATAGAGGAGAAAATGGGCAACAGAGACTGAAGGATTCTTATTTTTTAAAATAACCTCAAATGACCCTTTCAGTTTATAAGACGAATTTCAATCACAGCAGCCAAAAATGGGAAAAAGGACAAAATTTTAC
The DNA here is from genome assembly GCF_007565055.1 of Rhinopithecus roxellana. NCBI lineage: Eukaryota > Metazoa > Chordata > Mammalia > Primates > Cercopithecidae > Rhinopithecus > Rhinopithecus roxellana. The sequence continues at coordinate 137,204,678 of NC_044553.1, read as the reverse complement.
CACTATTCTCACTGGAAATGGAATACTCGTGTCTGAACATGATGGATGATCCTTGCTCTGTGTACTGTGCAAAATGAGAAAACTCCCCCCCGCCGCAGCACCTCCCTATAGACTTAAGGAAAAGGAGGGCTCTCTTCTGCCCAAATCTGACAACTGGATTTAATCATGCATAGAAGTAAGGAGTTCCTGTGGTTTAGCATCACACTGACTCTCAACCATCAGTACCAATGGCAATGATTTCACTTGGTCCCTGGATTCTCAGCAACACTAACTAAGAAGCAAAATATCTTGTTTTTAAGTACACCTTTGACCATATATGTAATACAGGTCTGCATGCCAGATTACCATTTCTTTTTTTCTGGAATTTATCTCTCTGTCCACATGGCTCTCACAACCAATATCATGAAGAATGGTGTTGTTCTGGATATTGATGATTCTTCCCTAAGTCTTACAAAGAGTTATAAGCCAGTATTTAATAAGCACTTAAAACGTTCATACTCAATAGGTGTTTAAAACATGGAGAAAAGAATGCTTTTCCAGGAATAAGCTGGAAGGACTAATGAGGAAACACAGGAGGCCTGAACAGGGCAAGACCATCTCATGGTTAGGTCCTCAAATCTCTTTCCGGCAAACATCATTACTTATACCATCTAACTTGAAGAGCAACAGGAAAAAAATTCAGGCCAGGCACAGTGACTCATGCCTGTAATCCTAGCACTTTAGGGGGCCGAGGCAGGTGGATCACAAGGTCAGGAGTTTGAGACCAGCCAGGCCAAGATGGTAAACCCCGTATCTACTAAAAATACAAAAATTAGCCTGGTGTGGTGGTGGGCACCTATAATCCCAGCTACTTGGGAGGCTGAGGCAGGAGAATCAGTTTAACCCAGGGGGCGGAGGTTGCAGTGAGCCGAGATAGTGCACTTCACTCCTGCCTCGGCGAAGGAGCAAAACCCTGTCTCAAAAAAGAAAAGAAAAGAAAAGAACACAACTTCAGATTCAACGGGGTCATCTGAATGTCAACCCCAAGAACTTTATTTTGTATACAACTTTTTTTTTTTTTTTTTTTTTTTTTTTGCAGGGAGACAATAGGAGGAAACTCACACTGGCAAGCTTAAAGTAATTATACTTTTTCTTTTAAAAAATAAATCTATAACTCTTAAGTTGGATAGTAGATATATGCCTATTTTATTATTCTTGTACATGGCACATATTAACATATAATACTTGTCTGTGTTCAATAAAAAACCTTAAAAAGCAAAAAAAGTAAGTTATAATATTTAGCAAATGTGGCAAAATGTTGACATTTGTTAACAAGAGTGGTGAGTACAAGGATGTTTAACATTTTCTGTCCTTTGTGTATGCTTGAACATTTTCAAAACTTTAAAATTGAATGGGCTCTTGAAAAAGTAACATGCTGCTGCTTTTTGTTCTAAATTGATTTGGGGTGAGAAGGTTTAACAGAGTTGATCTGTAGAAATGGTTTTCTAATTTCTCAAATGGAGATAGCTTTTATCTTGAGCACCCCAAAACACTGAATAACCCCTTCTTATGTGAATATCTAAACAATTTAAAACACAGCAGTAAGGTTTACTTCCCACATGGGAAAACAAAGTCACAGAGAAGTGGAGTCACCTTGGGCTGTCCTGCTTGAGCCACTTGACAAAGCTTAAGCCTTCTAAGCCACAGAACCAGAAAATCATAGGATTAAGAGGTAAGTAGTAGCCAACCTTGTACCTACTTTCTCAGGTGTGGTAAATCAACACATTTTTCTGCTTTTTTTTTTTTTTTTTTTTGATACGGAGTCTCGTTCTGTCACCTAGGCTGGAGTGTAGTGGCATGATCTCAGCTCACTGCAAGCTCTGCCTCCCGGGTTCACTCCATTCTTGTGCCTCAGCCTCCCGAGTAGCTGGGACTACAGGCACCCACCACCATGCCCAGCTAATTTTTTGTATTTTTTAGTAGAGATGGGGTTTCACCGTGTTAGCCAGGATGGTCTCCATCTCCTGACCTCGTGATCTGCCTGCCTCGGCCTCCCAAAGTGCTGGGATTACAGGCATGAGCCACCGCGCCCGGCCTTTTTGTTTTTGTTTGGTTGGTTGGTTGATTGCTTTCTGTTGTCTAAATAAATAAAAAATAAAATAAAGTCCACGGGTTGTTGTTGTTGTTTTTTTTTTTTTGAGAGACAATTCCAGGTATGTAACATGGCTGAACTGTCCCAAATATCACTACACGTGAGGCCTCTCTTTAATACTAACAGGTGACAGAAACGACAACCCTCATCAGCTGCAATCAATAATGCAGCGAAGTGGAGCTACGTGTTTTAATGTGTGTGCCATGAACAAAAGGGTTAGAATACAGCACAGGTATACATATTGTAGATGCTTCGTTAATTCTCACTCTGAATTTAAACAAAACCACTAAAATATTTGATACACCTTATGTCTTTGCTACATTAACTTCTTTGACACAAATTCTGTAAGGTTTACAAAAATAAAAGTATCCAAAGGTTCTTCTGTTACATGTGTATGTGTGTGTTGCGGGGTGGGAGTGGTTGTCTACACACTCTAAACATTCAGAACATGTCCTTTTAAAAAAGAAAAGCTGCACACACATCAAATTGAGGCAGAAAATAACAGTTTTGAATACCTCGAGCATTTCAATTTAGAAGCAGTGAGTTTCAGCAAGAATCAGAGCCCTCTAGTATTTCATTTAACTAGAACTCTGGAGATGGGGCACAGGAGCAGAGCTTAGCTGATAGAATTTTATCTACAGCAGGGAAAAAATGAACTTGGAATGAACTTGTTCTTAGCCACACACAACCAAGATTATTTAAATTATAATCAATCAGGGAGACCATAACAGTTCATTCCACTGAAAATCATATAATAAATATGATATTATATTATTAAGCTATTCTAGCCATTTTTAATGGTCACATTTTTTAATGGCTAGAATAATATGTACTGTCTGGATAATAGAAAAAGAGGCTCTAATATAAGTGATTATTTTAACTTAAAAACATCTTTAATTGTAAAAACAAAAAAAAGCTAAGGCTATAAAGGAATAATAATCAAATATTATAAAGTTAAAAATGGAGTAAATTTCTTAAATGTTTGCCATTTCACCAATTCTTTGACTACCATACTTTGATTACATAATTGGCTGTGCCCATGTGCATGTAGCAGCTTATATTCTATTTTTAAAGTTGAGGCTAACCCTAAAATTACCAGTGCTGACACTTTAGTTCATGCTTTTTTTTTTTTTTCCATTTACCACACCTATTTCAAGAGTCTCCTAATAGCTTTCTTGATTTTGCTCATTATTCCCCCAAATATTAATTGAATCTTCACTATATATCAGACATTGCACTAGGGTCTGTTTATGCAGCCACATGATGTCTGCTCTCAGAAAGGCTTATAGTCTTCTCTCCACAAGGCTTACAATCTCTCAGCAAGGCTTACAATCTTCTCTCAACAAAGCTTACTATTTTCTCTCAACTTACTTCTCACACTCTGCCAGGAGGAATCTTTCTAAGGCGTAGCTTTGAGCATATCACACACTTGCTTAAAAACTCCCAGTGGTTCTCTTCCTGCAAATCCTATGTAGGTTCTATATAGAGACCGGGAATATAAAGATAAATAAGGCATTGTATCTACCCTATAGAACTCAGAGTTGGCAGTGAGCCAGAATAATTAACAAATATGTGTAAGATCAGTGCTACAAAGGAGAAATATTAAGTGAAAGAAAGGAAAGAGAGTAAAAAAGCCACTCTTTCTTTTTGAGAACTGACACTGTTCTAAGCAATGCACAAGGAAAGTAAACACATAGTCCTGGTTCAAATTAGAAAAAAAAAGTCACACACAGGTAAACATGTATAAACATGTAAACGCCACACAAATATTCAGTACAAGGCCCATTGGACATACGTAGATGAACAAGGTAAGCCCAAATCAATAAAGTTTAGGGCATATTGGGGAAGAGAGTTTTCCCACAGGTGCGTGGGTTTATGAACATGAGTCCTAGACTTAAATGGAACGTTATGTGCGGAGACCAGTCCTAAAATATCTGAATTGCCAGGGAGGTCTGAGATGTTTAAACATAAAGATGCATTTTAACATGAGGAAATATGAAGAAAGGCTCTCATCAGATAACTTCTACTGGGTAAGTACTAACTACCAATGTAGAAAATGAGATGTTATTGAATAGAAAAGAAAATGGTCACAATTTAGGGACAAAGCTCAGATGGCCACAAAAAACAACATACTGATGGCATTGCTAAGGTAAGAGGATATGGATTTGCAGGAAGTAATTGCTAAGTACATGGCATTTTCTAGTTGTAAGGCAGGGGCCAAGAAACCAAGCAGGGGAGTGTCTTTGGAATTTGGATGGTGGGTATCAGGTCATGAGGCAAGGGTTCCTGTGTATTAGTGAGAATACCATTTATATTCTAGACTAGAAACTCCAACTGCCACATGGAGACTAGTGAAACATTTGAGATTATTGGCACAGATAGTAGTGTCAGGAGGTTTAAGGTATGGGAAAACTGAAAACTCAGGAAGCAGTACCAGTAATAGAAACTCCCATTGCTATGTGGCCAGGCATTTAAGGAAATCAGGTTATTAGGAAAACATATTACATGAAAATTTAAGTCACCAAGGACAATGCAAGGGATGGAGCGAGAAGAAGGCTACAAGTGTGGAACTCAGAGTATTTTTTACATACTGAAGTTCAACAGATGCTAATGAGGAGGATGGGCCGACATTACATAAAAAACATATGACCTTAAAAGAAGAAACGTCACTGAAGAATGAGTGTAGAATCAAGATCTGACTCCAGGAATTTAAAACATTAGGAAAAAGACATCCTTCACTAAAGGAGACTTCAAGAGATCCTCTCTCAATGCAGCATGTCCAGATTTTAATTAAGGCATAGATGTTGAAGTTGTAAGGGAGTTTGTTCATGTTAGGAAAACATATACCATCAAACAACAGTGTGCCCCACTGTTAGTAATTATTTATTCATCCCTGGTCTGCTACTTATTTAGCATGAAATATTTGTCATCAGAAATTACAAACACTATTGGCTGGGCATGGTGGCTCACACCTGTAATCCCAGCACTTTGGGAGGCCAAGGCAGGCACATCACTTGAGTCCAAGAGTTTGAGACCCGCCTGGGCAATATGGTGAAACCCATCTCTACCAAAAATGCAAAATAGCTGGGCATGGTGGCATGTGCCTGTAGTCCCGGCTACTCGGGAGGCTGAGGTGAGAGGATCACTTGAGCCCAGGAAGTGGAGTTTGCGGTGAGCTGAGATCATGCCACTGCATGATAAAGTAAGACGCTGTCTCAAAAAAAAAAAAAAAGAAAAAGAAAGAAAAAAGAAAGAAATTATCAACACTATTTATATAAACACCATGCAAAGGCTCAGAAGTAAATGAATCACACTTTTCTCAAATTAATAAATTAACTATAAAAGAAAAATCATTCCTGTGTGAGGACCCTTGGCAATGAGTTTAAATCTTTATTATCTAAATATTGTTAACTAAATTCTTAAGACATGTTTGTTCTCAGAAACACCTAGAGTATGAAAGTGAAAATTCCCTACATAATTATTCTCAGAAGTGCCAGTTTTTAAGATGGCTAAATTTTCTTTTCTGAATTCTCTCTCCACCAACACCCTTCTGGCATGTCAAGCAGTCACACTTATCATATTTCATTTCCTTCAATATTATCAGTTTCACAGGTTTCACAGAGCTCGCAGGATTCTGCTCACTGGAATTGATTATCAAAATCACCATGATTAAGGTTTTGGTCGAATCCCCTAGTGTTTGGCAACTGAGCCCATCATGGAGCACCCCTGGGTAACAGGGAGGGTGTGGAATAATGTTCCTGAGACCTGGGATGTGCCTTCTTGTTCAAACTCCACCGGAGATTGATTTGCAGCCATCTCCCCATGGCAAGAAATAATTACTACATTAGACCACTCAGATAATAAACCAGAAACCCCGTAGTTCCCTGGTCTCTTCTGTCAAGAAATTTGCTGTGAATAAGGATGAGAGTTTGGCTACAGGTCTTCCACTGCCTGGTCTCATGTTTCATGTTAAAGCAGATCAGTATCAGACTCAAGCTGGCCTGGCCTTACAGCTTCAGGCTCAAAGTGTTTTGAATTAGGGAGCAGTGGCTGTGAAATTATCTACTATAAATATTACATTGTAAAGACTAAACTAGGTTACATTTTATGGCTTTAAATGAGTAGATTTAAAAATAAGTTAATATCTACAAAATTAAGATTATATATTGAAAGTTCTGGTCATAAGAGAGGCTGCAAATATTGCAGCATTGTTCCCTCGGTCTTACAAGTGACAAGAGCCAAAGATTCACAGACTAGTAATTTTCTTCATTCCAGGCAAGAACCAAAATTAGGAGATAAGATTACTAAAGACACCAGAACGCCTCAGAATGTTCTTGGAAGGCTGCCTTAAAAATTCAGGATATATTGGGTACTGTGATGCCTTCCTGTAGTTCAAGCTACTTAGGAGGCTGAGGCAGAAGGATCGCTTGAGCCCAGAAGCTTGAGGCTGTAATACACTATGATTACAGCTGTGAATAGCCATGGAACTCCAGTCTTGGTGACACAACAAGACCCCAATTCTAAAATAAACAAATAAATAAAATTCAGGATACTTACCGCAAAGATAGTAGGTTATCCAAAACCTACTTACGTTTCTAATTAAATTATATGGACTTATCAAAAAACAACAGATGCTGGCAAGGTTGTGGAGAAATAGGAACGCGTTTACACTGTTGGTGGGAATGTAAATTGTGTAACCATTGTGGAAGACGGTGTAGTGATTCCTCAAAGATCTAGAACCAGAAATACCGGTTGACCCAGCAATCCCATTACTGGGTATCTACCCAAAGGAATATAAATCATTCTATTACAAAGATACATGCGTGCGTATGTTCATTGCAGCACTATTCACATTAGCAAATACATGGAATCAACCCACATGCCCATCAACAATAGACTGGATAAAGAAAATGTGGTACACGTACACCATGGAGTACTGTGCAGCTGTAAAAAGGAATGAGATCATGCCCTTTGCAGGGACATAGATGAAGCTGGAAGCCATCATCCTCAGCAAACTAACACAGGAACAGAAAATCAAACACTGCATGTTCTCACTTATAAGTGGGAGCTGAACAAAGAGAACACATGGACACAGAGAGGGGAACGACACACACTGGGGCCTGTCAGGGGGTGGGATCAGAGGAGGGAGAGCATTAGGAAAAATAGCTAATGGATGCTGGGCTTAATACCTAGGTGACAGACTGAGAAGTGCAGCAAACCACCGTAGTACATGTTTACCTATGTAACAAAACTGCACATCCTTCACATGTGACACAGAACTAAAAATTAAATATACATACACACATTTATAATTAGGAATATGTTTACATTTGAAATCAGAATATACAGAACATTTGTGCTATTTGAATAGTCTAATCCCAGTAACCATACGACCCACACACAACCTCTTCTACACAGTTAGCCTCTACTCTAGAGGAAACTATAGTCAGCACAAAGTAGGAAAATTGATTTCTAGGAAACAGGGTGAATATACAACAAAAGTGATAATCTACTCAAAATCCTACTTGTTTTATTTATTGGTAGCATTTTTCTTTAGAGGAGGTTTTACGTTTCTAACATAAGCTCCTACCTGAAGCTTTATAAAAACTCTTTCCCAGGCCCAATACTCTGCTTTGCCTCCACTATTTATAATCTTTGTTAACAAAGCTGAGACTTTTCTGAGACTTCCATAGTGAGATCATCTTGTATTAATTGACAAATGCCACAAAAGTTAGAAAGAAAAGAAGCCAGGACTTGAATTGACTTTTACCCTCAGGTCCCCACTAATTCCCTTTAGATGCCAAGTCACAGTGTCTCTCAGCACTCAATATAAATGCAGTGGGATTTGGGATAAGGCATGAGTATGGATTTAAGTGACCAAAGAAGACTTGGGAAAATAGGTGAGACTTGGGCTGAACTCCAAAGGTGTATAGATCCAGAGAAGAGAGGCTTCCAGGGAGAAAGAAGTACAGCTGCAAGGGCATGGAGCATAATGATGGCAGAATATGCTAGTGACAGCGAGAAACCTGACCTTATTAGAAGACAGAAAGCCATGAATATTCAAGAAAATGTGGTTCAAAGGACAGCTTTTGAAAAACAGATTCTGGAAGACCTTGAAAGCCAAGTGTAGGGTTTGGACTACATTGAGAAGAAGTCATTGAAGGTTCATGAGCAGAGGAGTAACAGGATAAGAATGGTATTTGTGGGAGATTGATCTGGAAGTAGTACATACAGTAGATTTCAGAAATACAAGTCAGAGACCAACAATGGAGAATTCAAAAACTCAAGGACTGTGAAGTCTTCTTCACTATCATGGCTTCAGTGTTTTCAAAGCAACTTACTCCTTCCTGCCTTCCTCTGGGTCTACAGAATCCACCACCAAAAGATTCTATGTGACAAGAGATGCAGTTTCAGAAAATATAGCTACAGCCAAATATTACCTAGGAAACCAAATATAACTAAATGCAAAATGTTACCCCACACTGAGAAATAGCTGTGATATTTGGTTATAGCTGTGTTTATTGTTCATTAAACTTTATATAATAGGAAAATATGCTAAAGTAATCCAAATGCAAATTAAATAAGTTAGATGTCGAGAATACACGTTCTGTGTTGTAGGAACGAGAATAAAGTCTCCAACAGTACTGAGAGTTTGTTTCACTATATTTTCTTATTTTAATATATTCTTTTTGATTTGCCCTGTTCTCAGGAATTTTCATGAGTCGAGGACAATCAGATTGTGTCCACAACATGTATGTTGAGCTGCAGGTCCTTTTCTAAAGCTCGCCTCCCGCAACCTCCACCAGCAGCAGGGCACTGATGTGAGCTCTAACCAGATCACACACTTCAGTGCCAGTGTGAGGGAATCACATGGAAATTTTAGTTAGGGAGAGGAGAAAGAACACTTACTCTTAAGGACAGATAAAATCCAGATGATCCCTCCCTGCCTAAATCCTTTTTTACAGAAACAAAATCATACCCCAAATGTCGAGAATGTAGGTGGAATAAAGGGGCTTTCTGCCAAACATCCATAAAGGCAGACAGATACCTGATCTGTGGCCCAGATAGACACATTTTACCTTTACAGAAATTACAGAAATGCAAGTCTTGCCAACGGACTAAGATGCAACCAAAAGCTCTAACTCCATAAGACATAGAAACACAAGTATTTGGATAGAAAAATCATCTCAGAACAATTGGAAAAAATCCTAAAGAAAATTTATATTTATTTATATTACATATGCATGCACATTCATGCATTTGATTTCACTCATATAAGAATATCTGAGTAAAACTGCAGTTTTAGATTTAGTAGAGGTCTGATTTCAAAGAGCATGTAGTGAATTTACCGGGAAATAATGCCTGAAGTTAGATGTTATTGTTTTCTACCAATGCTCCTGAGAGTTGTTATAGTTTACAAGGTTTGACTGAATCCTCCTGCAGGGAAATACAAATTTTGCAATCCGGGATGTGAAAAAAATCAAGGGAATTTTGTGTTTTACATTTTCAGTATATAACGTATCCAACTTCTTCAATCATATAGTTCTGATTTTGGTCAACATAAAGCTGTGGGATTTGATGACTGACGATAAAGTTCTACTGTCTCACTCGATCTCTAGAGTACTAGACTGTTACAAGAAATCTCATCTTGCGAAATAAACCACAACATCACTTTAGAAGTGAGTGCCACAGAAGAAACTGGGACCAAGAGACTCTTTTTCCTTATTATGCTATAGCGGTCTTTTCCCTCCAACCACGATCCACTGTAAAACCATTTCCCTTTTATATAGATGTATATATGAATGACTGTTCAGAAACAGCAAGGCTTTCTTTGAGAAAGGAGAAGAGCAAGAGTGAAAAGAAATGGAAACATCTTGACATTTTCATTTTTTATCTGAAGAAGGAAATTGCATATTGGGATACTTATTATAATTCCCATATGCCTAAAAGCATTTCTTCTGGCAAGAGAACACCTAGTCCTAATAAAACTGTTAGTGTTCTTTTCATGAAAAGAACGCTAAGATCTTTGCACAACTCAGATGCTGAAAATATGCAAGACTCAGTCATTCAACCAACAAATATATTTTGAACATCTGTTATGTGCGTGATACCATGCATATTCTGAAACAAGGTCATATTAATAATTGATGAAATTAAGCATGTTTTTTCCTACTGCCTTATCCTTTTATGTGTTTTCCACATTTTCAACTGTGAGCTTGTATAATTTCCATATCCAAAAAAAACTCAGTTGAATCAAAGGTACCAATAATGCAAGATTCCTTCATTTCTTCTGTAGGCATGTAGCAAAATCATAAGTACAGACCACTGCCTGGTGATCAAAATAAGGACAGTCAATGGCCATAACACTACAAGGTATAGAAGCACCTCCTCTTTTCTGAAGTCTACATATTCTTTGTTTGAAAACATTTGTTAATTTCACTTGGCAAAGGGACATGAATCAGTGGCAAAAATTCACAAGAAAAGGGTAGGTTGAGAAAATAAACTATAATTCTAAGTAAAGAAAATAATAAGAACCACCGGCTTTCAAGTCAAATCAATGCCTACTTAATCAACCCCTGAGCTTAATCAAGTGTTTTCAGAGGGAATGGAAGTAAAAAGTAATATACATCTGTAATCCCAGCACTTTGTACTGTCTGGCCAACATGGTGAAATCCCATCTCTATTGAAAAAAAGAAAAAAATAAAGCTAGGCATGGTGGCTGGTGCCTGTAATCTCAGCTATTCAGGAGGCTGAGTCAGGAGAATTGTTTGAACCTGGGAGGCAGATGTTGCAGTGAGCCGAGATGGCACCACTGCACTCCAGTCTGGGTGACAGAGCAAGACTCCTTCTCAACAACAACAACAACAACAACAACAACAACAACAACAACAAAAATTAATGTAGACCTCCTAACAGCAGAAACACTCAAATTAAGAAATGCTTGATAGAGACATATTTGCAAGTCTTTAACTAGCTTTGTGCAGCTTCTTGCAACCTTGCAACGTTTTCTTTGGCCAAGAAGGTTATTTGACTACAGAGGGACTATCACTGGACTTGAAGGCTTTTCCCTAAAATAAACGAATAAATAAAACCATTGTAGAATATTTCATACTGCCAGGTCACTCTGGGACTGATGTAAAGCCTCAGAAAACCCTTAGAATTTGCAGCTTGTTATGTCTTCCCCTGCTACCTTCACCCTAATCTCACAGTGCAAAGGTGAAGTCAGGTAAAAAAAGAAATGGCATCAATTTTCAACCTAAACGGAGTAACAAAGACTGGAACTACATCTGACCTGATACAACCAGGAAAACGACAACACGTGAAACAATGGCTCATAAAACACCAGGCATCAGGCAAGGAAAGACAGTGGTTTCTGAAATAGAGAAGATAAACTAAGTGAGATTTAAGACTGCCCCAGCTTACTGCCTGGAGAGAATTTCTGCACCATGGAGCAGGCAGGAATATTCCAACTGGAATCCAGCCAACTCCTGCAGTTATATAGATGGAGCTGAGACTCAGGAGAGACTCTCAGCTGGCTAGAATGCAGAGCTTACATGGAGCTGGAGAAAACAGACCTAAAAGATCACATATTTTATGATTCTATTTATATATATTCCAGAAGAGACAAAAATAACAAATGCTGATACAAATTCAAGCAGCGATGACCTTAAAGAGAAGAACTAACTGGAAGGGGAACAAGAAAAGTTTCTGAGAAGATGAAACTTTCCTTTATCTTAACTGGGGTGTTGGTTACTTGGCTATAAGCATTTGTGATAAAGCATATAAGATCTATGCGTTTTGCTGGATGTAAATTTTGCCACCTTCAAAAAATGACCCCTTTCTTCCCTAAAAAGAAAGCAAAGGAGAAAAATAAATGAAGAGAACAACATTATATTTATTATTTCTATTTTACAAGACAAGGTACAGTAATTCAGATCTTTCTTGTGCCTTTAGATGTGGAAATAACTATAGGAAATTATGTCCATATTGAAAAATATATTGAAATTGCACCTGCATGTGACTAACATGGTAATATAAAAATTGTTTTCTGTGAACCAATAGGCTCTAAGTGGATTATTGCCGTCACCATGAGTAAGTAACTAGCCAAGGACACCAGAAATGAATGGGCTATAATTAAACACAGTAATAAAAATGGTCTACAAATACAGCATGTGGAAGATGGCTGAAATGAAATTATTGAGGCCACAAACTCCAACAGCTTATGATAATCCATGATAAGCTATACGCCCTTGAATTATGGAGACTATTTTTTCTTGAACCATAGGACCAAGTGTCTACTGGGGTTTGTAGAAACCAATGTGTCACCTATGAGTTCTAGCTTATTTTCAGGGAGAGCTGTGAAAAAACAGAGCTGCACACAGTCCTGGCTCTTCCTGAATCGGTTTAGTATTGCACACATATTAATATTAGCCCTGGTATAGCTTGAGGATACTCCAAATCATCCCTTCTTAATACTGATGGAACTTAAAAGCAAGTGTGATTCCCATGGGCAACAAGCTACAACCCACATCTATATAACTGTTCCTAAGAGTACCACTAGCTTCATTCTGCTCTTAGAAGACCCTGGGTTTCCTTGCTATCTTCTGACTTCCCTTTGGCTCTGTGGAATATCTGTGAGCCCAAGAATAAAAACAGATGCAGAGAAATAACCTTTGGTGCTGCCACTCCTGATGTTTCTTTTGCATCTGTCTCACCTTCTGGGTCCTGACTATCATGGAGCTATGCTGCCCCTCTCAGCCTGACTGACTTCTCAGGACTCAGCCTCCTGCCTGCTTAGATGTACCAAACCTGCAAAATGGCACTTATTTGCTGGAGATTCTGATTTTGTTCCCTGAGCAAATCAGTCCTACTTTAAAAGCCCTCATTTAAAGTGAATAAAATAAAACAGCATTCTCTCCGAAAGAACAACACAAATACTAGAAATTACAGTATAATTGATGCTAACAAGAGTCGTTAAGCTCTGTGGCTAACGTGAATCTAAATCCCTATGAATTCAGATGAATTTTCATCAAGAAACTTTCCCTGAGGCATTAAGAAGACACTGGTAGTCAGGAGCCCAGACTTTGCAGTCAGACGAACATAACTCTGAATCTTTGTTCCCCAACCTAATAGTTTTGTCACCTTGAGCAAATCACTTGACTTTGCTGTCTTAGTTCTCTCATCTATGAAACTGGTATCACAATCGCATCTACTTTTAGGGTTGCTGTGGGGTTTCAATGACCATGAATTCAGCACGTTGGGGCATACTCTTAAGTGGTTAAAAAAAAGGTAATTGTGTATGAAAGAGGTATTCAAGGTAAAAAAAAATGAAACCAAATATAAATTAATAAAAATTATTCAAAATGTACAGCAAAAGTTAGGGGGAAAAAATCATGTGTCTTTTCAATGTTATATAAGGACACTGTTTAATAGGCCCACCCAAGAAACGTTTAGCTCTATGGGAGAAGTACCTGTGTCTGGCACTGACACTTATTGTTAGCGGGGGCCCAGAATACAGAAGATGCCCTCTGAACTTGTAGGTTTTTGTTCAGCACAGATGTTCAGTAGAAAAGATAACACCAAAGGTTAAGATATTTTTGCTTTGTAGGACATTTACCACTTTTAAATCTATCCTAAATTTGTATTTTAATATTCTTAAGGCCTGTAAATATCCAGTTCTTCAAATAGTCTTTTGTCATCTTATTGTTTACACTGTTAACCATCTTGTTTCTCTCGTTATGGAGTTAAATAAATTTGACACACATTCACTCTACATTTGCATGAGTGTTTTGTTAAGTTTAAAATAATTATATTTGTATGAGTCATCTTTTTAACTTTTTGAAAGTAATATCGAAGAGTAGCCAACAGTTCTGTAGGGCCATTATGTGCCATATCTCCTAAACTTCACCACTACACATTCAATTTATTATTATTCAATTTATGTTTGTCAAATTTATTCTTACAAGATAGGACCTGCAAAATGTCTGCATTTTGGAAGCACAGTAATTATCACGTCCAAGGTAACATAGATATTAAGGGAAGGAGTCAAGATTTGAACACAGGCCACCCCATTACACATTAGAGGTCTCATCTACCATGCTATATGACATATGTTGGAATTGAAATAAAGCAAACACATAAAAATCAGAAGATCTAGGTCAATAGAGAATGAAAATATAAACAGTTGGGAGTATGCGCAAGATACTCTAATTCTATAATGGCTAAAGATATTTTAATTCTTTTTTTTTTTTAATTTAATTTTATTTTTGTGTTACTTTTCTTTTTTTTTTTATTTTTTTTTATTATACTTTAAGTTCTAGGGTACATGTGCATAACGTGCAGGTTTGTTACATATGTATACTTATGCCATGTTGGTGTGCTGCACCCATCAACTCGTCAGCACCCATCAATTCATCATTTATATCATGTATAACTCCCCAGTGCAATCCCTCCCTCCTCCCCCCTCCCCCCTCCCCATGATAGGCCCCAGTGCGTGATGTTCCCCTTCCCGAGTCCAAGTGATGTCATTGTTCAGTTCCCACCTATGAGTGAGAACATGCGGTGTTTGGTTTTCTCTTCTTGTGATAGTTTGCTAAGAATGATGGTTTCCAGCTGCATCCATGTCCCTACAAAGGACGCAAACTCATCCTTTTTTATGGCTGCATAGTATTCCATGGTGTATATGTGCCACATTTTCTTAATCCAGTCTGTCACAGATGGACATTTGGGTTGATTCCAAGTCTTTGCTATTGTGAATAGTGCCGCAATAAACATACGTGTGCATGTGTCTTTGTAGTAGAATAATTTATAATCCTTTGGGTATATACCCAGTAGTGGGATGGCTGGGTCATATGGTACATCTAGTTCTAGATCCTTGAGGAATTGCCATACTGTTTTCCATAATGGTTGAACTAGTTTACAATCCCACCAACAGTGTAAAAGTGTTCCTATTTCTCCACATCCTCTCCAACACCTGTTGTTTCCTGACTTCTTAATGATTGCCATTCTAACTGGTGTGAGATGGTATCTCATTGTGGTTTTGATTTGCATTTCTCTGATGGCGAGTGACGATGAGCATTGCCAAGACAATCCTAAGTCAAAAGGACAAAGCTGGAGGCGTCACGCTACCTGACTTCAAACTATACTACAAGGCTACAGTAACCAAAACAGCATGGTACTGGTACCAAAACAGAGATATAGACCAATGGAACAGAACAGAGTCCTCAGAAATAATACCGCACATCTACAGCCATCTGATCTTTGACAAACCTGAGAGAAACAAGAAATGGGGAAAGGATTCCCTATTTAATAAATGGTGCTGGGAAAATTGGCTAGCCATAAGTAGAAAGCTGAAACTGGATCCTTTCCTTACCCCTTATACGAAGATTAATTCAAGATGGATTAGAGACTTAAATGTTAGACCTAATACCATAAAAACCCTAGAAGAAAATCTAGGTAGTACCATTCAGGACATAGGCATGGGCAAGGACTTCATGTCTAAAACACCAAAAGCAACGGCAGCAAAAGCCAAAATTGACAAATGGGATCTAATTAAACTAAAGAGCTTTTGCACAGCAAAAGAAACTACCATCAGAGTGAATAGGCAACCTACAGAATGGGAGAAAATTTTTGCAACCTACTCATCTGACAAAGGGCTAATATCCAGAATCTACAAAGAACTCAAACAAATATACGAGAAAAAAACAAACAACCCCATCAAAAAGTGGGGAAAGGATATGAACAGACATTTCTCAAAAGAAGATATTCATACAGCCAACAGACACATGAAAAGATATTTTAATTCTAAATGGCCTCATCTGAGTGTTAAGAAGGCACACCCAAAATGTTCTGAATTCCACAATATGATACAATTAATCATCCAGAACACAATTTCCCTTTTCCAGTTCTATGTTTTTATGCAATGTGATTGTCTGTGAAGACTTGCCCACATGGAATTAAGCATCCTAGTCTAACAGTACAGATGTTAAACTGCGATTTCTAATAGTGACTAAGTGGCAGCAAATCGAATAAGAATGTGAACTTTTATGTCACACAAACCTGGGACCAAATCCTCAATCAGCTATATTCTAATGGTGTGATCTCAGTTTTGTCATAATTAAAATCAGGAATATCATACTACAATATTTTCTTAAAAATTTGGGGATGATTAAAAGGATGATATCCTTACAAAGGTCCTAGTAGAGTGTCAGGACCATGATAAGGACTTAACAGCTGTCAAATATTATAATTAGCTACAATAAAATCTACCACTAATCCTATTTACCAAATACCTATTACACTCCTTATGCTATACCAACGTTTCAGGAAGCTAAGTGAACAATTCAACTTCACAGATAGATTCAGGAGTGGCATTTAAAGCAGTTTGATTCTAGAGCCAATTAAATTAATGACTATGCTCTGATTTCTTTTATCATTTAATAAGTTATACGCATTACAAATCAACCTTTTAAAAATCGGATTCTTTATAAATAAATTTTCAAGATCGATATCTACCAATGACTCGATGAAACAAATCAAGATTTGAGCTCTGTGAGGCCTACATTTAGGACCCTGCAATGATTTCAACATAACGTTAACAGTGGCTGCAGCATATTTCTCCCTGCTTGCCTGCTGGACGCTACCTTTCCTTTGCAGCCCTCTTCCATATCATGTTTGCTTTGAACGTACTTATAAATTTTTCAAGGCGGCCAGCTGCGGTGGCTCACACCTGTAATCCCAGCACTTTGGGAGGCTGAGGCAGGCAGATCAGGAGGTCAGGAGTTCGAGATCAGCCTGGCCAACAAGATGAAACACCGTCTCTACTAAATATATAAAAATTAGCTGGATGTGGTGGTAGTGCACACCTGTAATCCCAGCTACTCAGGAGACTGAGGCAAGAGAATCACTTGAACCCAAGAGGCGGAGGTTGCAGTGAGCCAAGATTGCACCATTGCACTCTAGCCTGGGCAACAGAGAGAGACTGTCTCAAAAAAAATTTTTTTTTCAAGCCTCATTTTCAATGAAAACTATCCTAAAAGCAGCTGCTCTTGGTAGAGTCTCAACCCTGGGGTAGTTGCCATTACTCCACCTTATGACTCCTTACTACACACCGTTCATGTTTCTACTGAAGCACCTTCATACGCATCTTTCCCCATTAGACTAGAAGGTGTTTGAGAACAAAACTCTCTTATTCATGATGATATCTGCAAATAAGAAATGTTTGGTGAGTGAATTCATCAATAAACGATAAAGTGCATTCTGAGCAACAAACAATTGTTTTACAAGTGAACTTCTCACATATGGCCTATTCACTGGGCAGGCAGTCTGAAAACAAAGGCAGGGAATGAACACATAACCAAAAACATGGATGTACTATACTCTGATCTCCTTAAGAATTAATGGTATACCAATAGGTCTGGAACAACAGAGGTTCATAACAACACAAGTTCTTAACATCATGTCTGTGTACCTATACGGACCCAAGAGACAGAATTAGTAAACACGTCTGTCCCCTTCTTTGCACACTAAGTTATGCATACATTGCTGATTGTTTCTGAAGCTTTGAATGGGAAATGTGTTTTTAACAGATTTAATCAATACACCAACCTACATTAAAAAATAAACCCACACAATAAATAAAAAGCAAAAGGTCAATCAATAGCCAACAGTGCAGCTTAACAGCCACTCCTGCAGAAAACTGTCTGAAAAAGGCGCTTTACACTCCACTATCGGCACGATCCACAGCTGCTTGCTATTGATTTGTTGCAAGCAAAGAACATCTATTATCACATGCCGGTGTGAACCTAGCAATTTCTCCAACAGGCAGCCTGCAATATGTGACTAGCAATGTAGCACAGGGTGGCCGGCTCCTAAGGGTGGGCTGAGGACCCATGTTCATTCCCTTTACTTCACCCCACAAAGCCATGATGAGCATCCGCTTCCTAAACTCAGGAACTTGATGTGTGTTAAGGACTCATGTGCTGAAGACTGTCCTATATGTGCTTCTACAGGGCACAAGAAGCAATAACGAGACCCCCAAATTACATGACACTCAAAACAGTTGTCATGTACATGGTAAAAGGCAACAATGCTATTAAGGATAGGTATGAAATGTTTAAAACTGCTATTTTTACAAAGTCCATGTACAACCCTTTTGTACATGTGTGGGTGCATTCAGGAGGGTTCTATTCTACACAATATTTTTCGATGTTGTGAAGGAAAGAAAAACTCAACGGCAGGCTGACAATGACAGTGATATCACCACAAAATATGGGAAGGAGATTCTGGATTTGCCTGGTGCTGCCATGGCTACAACATGCTAGAATTTCCCAGGTTCTCAGTCCTGATTTAAAATACTAATAAGAACCCAATATCAAAATAGAATATTCCCATAAGAACCTTGGTGAGGTTCCATTTCTTTCGTTGTTCTTAAAATGTAGTCCAAGACAGCTTTTATTAAGTTGATTTTCAGGTGGTGCTCACCCTCTGAATAGCCAACTCTCTCAATTTTAAATGTTTCACAAGAACTGAAGATTATCTTGGAAAATGTTACTTATGTGTTCTTCCACAGATCATACTGATTTCTACATTAACTCAAAATTTCTTCTGGGATGATTAGATTGTAGAATCAAAACAGCCCTAAAAGTCAACCCCAAAGAAACTCCCTGTGACTTTACCATTACGTAACATTGTGGAAGGTCATATCTAAAACTATGTAAGAAAATTAGCAAATCAATTACACTTGGGTTTCCAATCAGAGGATTTTTGTTTCCTAACCCCACACAAGGGAATCACACTTATACAAGACAATCAGCTCTAAAGACTATCAGCTTTGCACAGCTATGTTTCTAAGAGTGAAACTGAAATTCACCCCACTGCCTCCATCAACCCACCAGGGTCACACAAATAAAGAAATACAGTGAAAACATCCAGGCTTGGCCTACTCACACTAAATGAGACTAAGTTTTAAAATGTACACTCTACTCATAGAAGCAATATCTATGTAACAGCACATTAAAATTGTCAGGCAAATGTATTCGGTAAATAGGCGAGAAAAACATAAAGGTCGTAAAAGAACCAATGCTAGGAAAAAGCAACACCCTAAAATGTAGACATTTTTAGAGCCTTACAAGTCATGCCTAGATATGATTAACGTTTTTACACATGATGAAATAAGTACCTTTTTTTGGAAAATATAAGACCTAGCTATTTCCCTGTTGAGTAAGTTTCAGTTTTTGGATACACGGTAACAAACTGAAGTGTTTTCATGTTCATTAATTGAGGATCAATCTGTTGCCCTGAGAAACAGCTCCTGGAAAATGAGATATCCTAACCTTTCTTTTTCCCCACAAAATGCTTTTTGCAATTAAATTTGATCTCTAACCTATTTGCATGGTCCTATGATAGCATTTAAATGGATACAATTTGAGCTATATGCAACATTCTATAGAACATTCTCTTTGCAGGAATTAATTAGGTAAAGGACAGGTTTCCTTGATGGCACTCGACTTTTAATGCCGTGATCCATTTCTGTTATTTAGGTCAAAGACAGGCCACTTGTGGCAGGCATGTTACCAAAGCAATTGTTAATGACCTCTGTGCTCTTCCATATAAGACCCATTTTCTAATTTTCTTTATATTCCTTCTTGTCATTATTCTTCCTCCTCCATGAACTTGTATCTTCTTTCTTTGCAATTTCCCCCACTGCTCTTTGCTGATGATAAGCATGAGCCTATTCAAGTCTGCTGGTGACAGTGAAGGTTGATACTTGAATCCTGATACAGGATACAACACCAAAAATTTATCAACAAAGGTAAGCACATAGAATATCATACAGGGAACTTCATTTTGAAGATGTTTATGAGATGAAAGAGCCAATTATAATTCTAAGGGTCAAGACTGATATAGAAAGCAATGGCCTATGATATAGTGAGACTGCTTATTCTAGGTAGAACAAACTGGCTTTGATGCTAGTTCCAAAAGAGAAGGTCTTCCAGATACCTTGAACACCAATTATTGGAAACAGAAACGTCCAATGTAATAATTTTAAGCAATCCACCATTCTGCTATATTTGGTTGGATTTCATTAAAAGCTTATATTCAAACTTCACAGTCACATCCTTTATGTCTTAACTTTATATATTTATCACACTCCACAATTAAGATGTGTACCTCCCTGTAATCCCAGCACTTTGAGAGGCCAAGGAGGGCGGATCACGAGGTCAGTAGTTCGAGACCAGCCTGGCCAACATGGTGAAACCCCATCTCTACTAAAAAATACCAAAAAATTAGCTGAGCATAGTGGCGGGCACCTGTAATTCCAGCTACTTGGGAGGCTGAGACGGGAGAATCGCTTGAAGCTGGGCGGTGGAGGTTGCAGTGAGCCGAGACTGCGACACTGCACTCCAGCCCGGACAACAGCAGAGTAAGACTCTGTCTCAAAAAAAAAAAAAAGATGTGTACTTCATCATTTGCATATATCTATCCAATCACAGAAGCCATGGTCCAATCTCCAGATGGGGGACTAGGCAAGTAGCTCCTGTTAGAGATGCAGGTTCCCAAGTCTGCTACAATGAAAAGATTTAGCTGCATTGTTAAAGAATAAAATTCAAAATGTATTGTCCTAAACCTAGATTTACTAGAAATATTTCTGAACTATGATAAACTGTTGTCACAAAGGAAAGCTGACATTTTCCCAATGTAAGTTCTAGTGCTTCATTATATCCCAACAAATTCCCCAAGTCGGACAATGTAATACTCCACATCCCAGACTGAGACATAATCTGCTCTTGATAAAACCAGAAACAGTCACAGAATGCTAGAAAGAATCCTTCCTGAGTTGTACTAGAAAATAATGCCTGGCATTGGGTGACAGACAGGAACTTGTCAAAGATAGAAAAAGACATACCTACCTTCTGAAGATTGTACATGTTCACCATGTTAGGATAACTTACCTTTATACCTGTTCTGTGTGGAGAGTCTCTTCATGACCATTTTCAACCCAGAGTGGGATGTATGTGTGACAAGAAATAAACTTGTGAGGATAAAGAAGCATTATGCCACCATTTAGAGAAAAAAGCCTTCCTAGTGAGTGCTATACAGACAAATTGGAGGAAAAAGAAAGACCATGTCGTATAATTCCTCAGGTTTATAACTACCTGTTTAAGAGTGAAACAGTATTTCCACATCATAAGTATGGCAACGTGACTTTCAATAATACCAAAAGACTTGGTAAGAGCAATCTTATGCCAAAACTTTCTCCAGACGTTGTATCCTTCACATGACAGATACAGAGGCATATGCTTATGTAATTAGATGAATGTGTATTACATAATTTTCTCTCTATATTGCCAACTTCTCCACTTGTTTCTCCTCAGTGTACCTTAAGAGAATGAAAGAGCATATGGGACCAAAACTACTAAGAAAAATGGAAAAAAGAATAACAACAGACAGCTGCACACAGATAATAAGCTGAGAAATAAAGAATCAAGAAAACCACATAGATCTGGGGGGCATAGCATTATAATTGGTGTCTGCTCCCATGTGGCCACACCATAATGTGACTTTACTATTTTTTCAGATAATGTCATACATCATTTTCCTAAAACCAAGAGGTCAAATGAGTCTGGATTATAAAACCAAGGCTGCATTTAGAAAGTCAGAAGGTTAGTAGGACCCACTAAGTCAGGGATTTTCAACAAATCACTTAGACATAGTTATTCAGAAATTTCAAGTGTATGCTCATCTTTACTATGGCCACATCAAGAAAACAACATGAGAAAGAAGTGGAGACACAGGTTATAGATGCCCACAGCATCGAAGTGTCTTTACCACCAGTGCTAGAAGCACCTTCATGAAGTCAGAACTAAACCCATGAACCAGAAGCATCACTAGTGGACACAATTAACAATCATAAGACTCTCTTCCAATAAAAACCAAATACACAATATATATACATATATATATATATATGCACACACACACTCACAAAATAGAAAATACATACATACATGTATATACACACACATATATATATACACACACAAACATACAGAATAGCTATGAGTATATAAACCAAACAGATACTAATAAACTTAGTCAGAGAGAATTTCTGCCCTATACCTGAAAGATACCCAAGAATGCTTTAAGCTTTGCTAATTGTAAAAAGTAAACTCTTGAATATCTTTGTCATTTGGAAGGCCTAAGAAATTCAGAGAACTCAAACCTTTTGAGAAAACAGCTGTACCCTTTAAATAGCCTCAACATTCTAGGCAATGCAAAAGGAAAGAGTCTCAAAATTATTAACCAATTTGGAGTTAAATTCAGTAAGATAAGGTGATTTAATTCATGAAGACCTGAAGCCCTTACAACAAAAATATTGCTTAAATTGGTTTTGCTGCTGTGGTTATTGTTTGTCAGTCGCTATTCTAATCTAAAGAAAACACACAGGGAGTAAGCAAGTGGGAGAACATTTAGGGTTGTTAAGCAAGACACATCTCTTCACTCGTCTCATAAGAACACTAGTCATTTATTTACTTCCCAAGTTCCTGGAGGAGAGAATTACTTATGAATCTTTCAGAAGAGTCATCCTTTTATATATTGTCCCTTAAGATTCTCAAAATCTCTGAACACCTTGACAAAGTTCCAGTATGAAAGGCTGCTGTACTTACGATCATTGCACTGGTTTCCGGAATATGAGGTCATAGAACAATCACAGGTGAAGCCCTCCCACTGTTGCATGCAGACCCCCTGGTTGGCACATGAATCTTCCTGGCAGGTGGTACTGGGTCCTAGTGATGCACAAGAAGAGGGGGGAAAAAAGAAAAAGGAGAGAGAGAAGAAATGTTAAAAATTAGATTCAAAGAAATGACCTGAATTTACCATTCTCATGCCCCCAAACATTTGAAGACACAGCACCAAAATTGTCAACTCAATCTCATGCAACAAAAACTCAGTATATACAAAAGATGACGGAAATACACACTTAGCCACAAACTATCAACAGTTACACACAGAAGGGAGAGGGCTGAACACACTGTTCTCCTTTGGGTTGACTTTGCAAAATAGCTTCATCTCTACCTTTCAACTAGAAAGATATCTCATTTGGATTATAGTCTTTTTAATGTAGAATGCTAATGCAGAAAAAAAATTGATTCCCATGATTCTTATAAATTAAGGCACAATGTTTTTTTAATCCTGAAACCAAAAGTCCCTATGTCTACCTTGTGACATAAAAAAGATGTTTAATGATATTGATAATGATGAAAAGAAGGAGAAGAAGGAGGATTTAGCAGCCAGCATGTGTTGATGTTTTGTAGGAGGGGAGTACTGGGTACTAAACATTTACATTATTTACATTATCTCGCTGAGCTTTCTAGGTAATCTAAGAGTTAAGTAATTATGATTACCTCCAATTTACAGATTTTAAAAAACTGAGCTCAGGAAGGCACGGTAATTTACTCAAGGTCACATATTTGGTAATTGAAGGATGCTGATGTCTAACTTAGGTAAACTAACTCTAAAACCCATGCTGTCGACTATACCAGTGGTTCTTAACGTGTAGTTCTCAGGAACGTGTCAGGAATGCAAACACTTGGAGCTCATCCCAGACCCACTGAATTAGAAACTTTTGCAGGGAGGCATACATCTGTTTTTATAAGCTTCCAGAACATTCGAATGCAGTCTGAAGTTTGAGAGCCATTGCACTACAGCACACTGCTGCTCCAGGTATTCTAAAAATGGATTCTTTTGTTGTTGTTGTCGAGACACTCTCACTCTGTTGCCAGGCTGGAGTGCAGTGGCACCATCTCGGCTCACTGCAATCTCCACCTCCCGGCTTCAAGCTATTCTCCTGCCTCAGCCTCCCGAGTAGCTGGGATTACAGGCATACACCACTACACTCAGCTAATTTTTTTTTATTTTTAGTAGAGACAGGGTTTCACCATGTTGGCCAGGATGGTCTCGATTTCCTGACCTCGTGATCCGCCTGCCTCGGCCTCCCAAAGTGCTGGGATTACAGGATTGAACCACTGCACCCGGTTAAAAACAAATTCTCTTAAATGGAGTGTACGTGCGCTGGAGCATGCAAAAGAGAATCATTTGTGCTATAGAAAGAAAATATTGGAAATTGTGTTTCTTTTAATTAATTCTAAATTATTTCTATTTCTGTGTGTCTTTCATATGTTAATATATAAGAATAATAGTACATGTATATAATTTATAAATAAGTTTACTTATTTTGAAGGTATTCTCAAAATCTTTCACTGATATGAGCGGGGCATTAAAATTTTTTGATGATCTGTCTCTTACAGATTGCCATTAAACTCTCTCTTTTGGTCAGCTTGGCACTTCTCTTCAACCATTCTCTCTCTTTTCTGATATTTCCTGCCTTAACTTTGGGATTAAAGATAAATCTATACCTTTAGGAGTATCTGGACTCACAGGAAATATCTTAATATTCAGGATAACTCCATGAATTTCCCAGAGAATCTCAGCAAAGGAAATGAGCCCTTTGACTCACCAAATATATGTCAGGAACTAATGCATAAAAGCATATCACAGAGTAAAACATATAACCATTGCAATAACAGCATATTTCACAGTTTCTAACCTAAGTCTCACAAAAGCAAGAATATTGAAATAAAAGAACACAGGGTCCTAAAGATGCATGTTCAAAAGAGATGCACGACTACAAAGGGTTCGTCTTCTGGGTGGCAAGGCGTTTTGCATTTATTCATGAAGGGTGGAAGCAAGGCAGGCCATCACTCATAATACAATGTTATGAGGACATGACATAAGAAAGTTCAAAACAATTACTAACGCTGGGGTTACAGCACTGCTGCTGGGTTTCTGTAGCTCCTATTGGCCATGTGGTTGCCCCATGTAGAGATGAAAGGAGGTACGTGGTCATGTTCTCAGTGGGTCTTAAACTTGAGCATTGTGTTATACAAGTTTCATTAACAATGGTAAATCAGGACAGCTTCTTTCAAAGGATAAAAGCTTCTGAGAAGTCCACAGGGGCTCCCTGGCCAAACAACTCTCACCATACAATTGGTTAGTAATTCAATTGTACTCGATAATCAGGAACACATGGAAGGTTTTACTGTAAATGGCAGTAAAACAGCAAAAACTCTGGGAAAACACAATAATTCTTTGAATGTTGATTGAATCTAAAGATGAAGCCTTTTCCATGTCTTTTGCCTTCCCTCTAACTGCCAAATTTTAACCATTTTCTAAGGACCAGCCTGAATGCCTTCTTCAAATGAAACATTAGTCAATAACTTCAAACAATAATTCTCCCACTTTTGTGTGGCCATAGCAATTTTTATCTGCATCGTTAATTTTTGTATACAATATTCAATTTAGCACTTTATTACACATTGCACTGTCTTCTCATATGATCCTCTAATTGCTTTATGTTTTTACTATTTTATCATCAAAAGTTTGAAAGGTGCTTGCTATTAGAAATCAGGTAATATTCTCTGGTTAGGTCCTCGTGGCACTAAGTCTATCGTGCAGGTGCAGAAACAGTGTATCAGTAAATGTTGGGGTGATCTGAATTGTAACTACCCTTCATTTGCTGTACCATGATTCCAAAACCTGAATGTAGGAGCATGTCTCCACTCTGCAAAGTGAGTAATCTTTTCCGTTTGTCAAAAGCTCATCAGGTACCAAATACAGGGCGGGGATTATAGGTTATTTATTAATTCCACCAAATTTGCTTCACTTGCATTAAGGGGCAAAGGCCATGTAGAATCAGATAGTACTGGAAGACTGACTACATTGTAAGCATTCAAGAACAACAGTATTGTCACTAAGGACTTAACAGAACTTTCAACTTCTCATCAACCTGGAACAAACCTTGAACTTCCTTTCAAGATTGAGCTCCTAAGAGCCCCTGCCTCCTTCCCCAATCTTATTTCTTACTATATGTCCCTAGCTCATAGTGCTACAGCCCTCTCCTGCTTTTAATTCCTAACACAATGATTCCCAGAGTGTTGCTCCTAAACCAGCAGCAACTGCATCTCCTGGAAGCTTATGAGAAAAACACACTTTAAGGCTGTACCCAGACCTACTGACTGGGGGCAGAATTGAGAAATGTGCGTTGTAACAAGCCCTCCGGGTGGTTCAGATGTCTGCTCATATTCCCGGACCACTGCTTTAACACTTCATGCCCACCCCTACCTTCAAGTTCCTTTGTTCTTTTTGCTGGACCCATGGCCTTAATTGTGTTTTCTCCAGATTCAAATTTCATTTTTATTCTTCAAGTTTCAGCTCAAAATGAGCTTTCTCCAAACTATCCTACTGAAGGAAGCCCCCATTAGCAGGACATTTACTCTTCATCATGTTTCCCTATTTACTTAACTCATAACAATTACGTGGCCTGTAATTATATTAATTTCTTTTTAATTGAAATAGTTGTTTATATTTACGGGATACAATGTTACATTTTAATATATGTTTACACATGGAATGGTTAAATCAAGCTAATTAACAAATCAATCACCTCACAATCTTAGCACTTTTTTGTGGTGAAAACATTTAACATCTATTCTTCTAACGATTTTGAAATTTAAAATACATTATTATTTGTTGTAGTCACCATTCTATGCAATAGACTGCCAAAGCCTATTCCTCTTTTGTAATTGAAACTTTGTACCCATGGATCAACATCTCTTATTTTTCCATCCATCCCCTCCCCCAGTCTCCTATAGTCACTATTCTGTTCTCTACTTCTATGAGTTCAAATTTCTTAGATTCCACATATAAGTGAGATCATGTGGTATCTGTCTTTTTGTGTCTGCCTTATTTCACTTGGCATAATATCCTCCAAGTTCATCCATGTTGTTGTAAATGAGAGAGAATTTCCCACTTTTTTTTTTTTTTTTTTAGATGGAGTCTTGCTCTGTCGCCAGGTTGGAGTGCAGTGGCACAATCTCGGCTCACTGCAACCTCTGCCACGTGGGTTCAAGCGATTTTCCCGCCTCAGCCTCCCCAGTAGCTGGGACTACAGGCACACGCCACCATGCCTGGCTAAGTTTTGTATTTTTAGTAAAGATGGGGTTTCATCATGTTGGCCAGGATGGTCTCAATCTCTTGACCTCGTGATCCACCCGCCTCGGCCTCCTAAAGTGCTGGGATTCAGGCAGGAGCCACTGCACCTGGCCTTCCCACTTTTTTAAAGACCTAATAAAACAATCTGTTAAGGGGCTATTGTCTAAAATATATAAGAAATTCAAACAACTCGTAATAAGAAAACAAATAGCCCAATCAAAAAATGAGCAAAGGCATTGCATCATGTACATATACTACGTCTTCTTTATCCATTCATCTGAGAATGAACACCCAGGTTCCTTCTAATTCTTAGATATTGTGAATAATGCTCCAATGAACATGGGAGTGCAGATATCTCTTTGGTGTACTGCCTTCAATTCTTTTGGATTGAAACCCAGAAGCAGGATTGCTGAATCATATGGTAATTCTATTTTTAGTTTTCTGAGGAAACTCCATTCTGTTTTCCATAATGGTTATGTTAATTTACATTCCACCAACAATGCACAAGTGTTCCCTGTTCCCCACGCCTTTGCCAATACTTGTTTTTTTTTGTTTGTTTGTTTTTGTTTTTTTGTCTTTTTGATAACAGGTATTCTAATAGGTGCGAGGTGATATCTCATTGTGGTTTTAATTTGCATTTTCCCAAAGATGAGTGACGTTGAGCATTTTTTCATATATCTGTTGGCCATTTGCACGTCTTCTTTTAAGTATCTAGTTAGATTCTTTGTTCATTTTTTGATTGGGGTATTTGTTTTCTTATTGAGTTGTTTGCATCTCATATATTTCGGATAACAGCACCTTATCAGATATATGCTTTACAAATATTTTCTCCCAATCTATGGGTTATTTCTTCACTCAATTGTTTTCTTGATGTGCAGAAGCTTTCTAGTTTCATGCAATCTCATTTGTTTATGTTGCCTATATTTTGAACTCACATCCAAGAAATCCTTGCCCAGAAACAATGTAATGGAGCACTTCCGGTATGTTTTCTTCTAGTAGTTTTATAGTTTCAGGTCTAACATTTGAATCTTTAATATATTTTGAGATGATTTTTGTATATGGTATAAAAAGGGGTCCAATTTTATTTTTCTGCATGTAAATATCTATTTTGTCCAATACCATTTATTGTATCCTTTCTCCATTGTATACTTATGGCACCTTTGTTTAAAAAAAAAACAGTTAACCATAATGCATAGGTTTATTTTGGGGGTCTCTATCCTGTTCCACTGGTCAATGTGTCTGGTTTTTGTCAGTACTATTAAGTTCCTCACTGTCTTTCAAATCCTAGTGGACCGTAAGCCTCTCAAGGGCAGAAGCCTTGTCTGCCTTGGTCGCCTTTACAACTCTAATTTCTGATATTGTATTTGGTATGGCGTGAGGGCTCTATTCAAAATATGCAAAACACTATTGAATAAAAGAAAGAACTAAATAACAAAGAAAAAATAAAGAAAGAAATTAAGCCATCCATTTAGAATTTTAAGCAAAATGGTTCTTATAGCAATTTATCCCTAGAATTTACCAATAAGAGCTCACATAAGTAATCTCTTACTTAAAACTGTTTTTGTTTATATTTTTTTCTTAGGATGGGTGGGGTGGTGGTATTTAATTGGTCATGTGTCCTTTGATTTCAGTCTCACTAGATGTTGACAAGAACTCTTTGGTATTCCCAAGCCCAGGTATAGTATGTAATAACTATTGAATGAATGAGAGTCTGGGCTAGACGCTAGAACAATTTCTAGACGATCATTTTATAAGTTCCTATTCTTACTTCAACCTATTAAAGTATATCCTTTCCTAAACAGAGTCTATTTTATGTCAATGTATTTAATGTATGCATTTCACATAGCAGTGTGTCAAAAAAAATTGAGGGGAAAAAAACAAAAGCTTCAACAGTGCTTCCCACCACACATATATTGATATCAAATAATCTTGTACAAATCAGAAAGAGGATAGATGATATAACAATGGACACAGCTTACCTAGCGCTTATTATGAACGAGACACTATACTAAATGCTTTTAAGATATTGATTCAATTAATCTTCATAAGCACATAGTAAAGCAAATATAATTAAAGTAGTAAAGAATCAGAGAAACAGAAATTATTTTCTCATAGGAGGTGTCCATCATTTCAAATTTAAATACTTTTTAAACTGTTGATTGAATCAAAAGGCAAAGATTTCAGAAAAGTAAACTGAGGCACAGAAAAGTGACATAATTTTCCCCAAAATCCATAGGTGGCAAGTGAGAGGGTGAGGTCTCAAACCCAAGCTTGCCAATTGTGCAGCCCACTCACCAAAACTCTCATGGATGTGGGTAAGCCAGAGTGGGGTATGTGCACGTGTGGTGTCATTGGATTAATAAAAGTAACTTAAGGTATTTCTAACCTACAACTGGGTAAAGGTGACATCTTGATGTAAGGATTTGTTTTTGTTTTTGTTTTTTACAAGGAAAACTTTCAAATACCATTTCAATTCAATTAAAACTAAACAGGAAGATCTAGTTTTGTCCAATTTTATGGACAGAAATCTGTATCAAATAAATATGTTTAAAAGCATAACAGACAATCCTAGGGACTTAATAATTATAATTTTTCTTAAAACACTCTTCCAAATCTACATAAAATTCCAGACATTCTTAGATAGCACAAATCCATATAATTACATATTTACAAAGTCTTTTTTATCATTGTCATTATTAATTATTAATATCTTAAACATTGAAAGGCCTTGGGAAGTTCCTGTATAGGAATGGTATAAATTACTTTTGCTCTTGATATGTGATTAACTCTCACTGACATAGTCACATATCCCTATGAAAAAAGATGGTGATTTTCTTTGTATACTAGAGAAAGTGACAAGACAACAGAAATGTGTCTGGAAAGACTAAATAAGATGTCAATGGTGGTAATACTTTTGTTTCTAATTTCCAACTCTGCTTTTAGTTTGCTGGAAAACATGAAACTGCATCTCATTCCCTTATCATTTTATTTCTCAAATAATTCTGATGGCTGCCACAAATTTCCTATCATTTTTCTTGAATGTGGGATTGTTTCTCTCATTAAGAATTGTCTGATACAACCATTTTATGCCTGTCACACTGCTCAAGAATCCACCCTTGCAGTACGTGTGCACTGATTTAGTCAATTCCTCTTCATGGCCTAGAAAATCAAAAGTTGATAGATTATCTTTTATTGCTTGTAGGTCCTTGAAATAGACTCTCTTCCTAAAGCTCACAACACTAGTATCAGAGTGCACTTTCCCTGTTATTACCCAAGTAAGACTTAACCAAACCTATGTTTCAAACATCCCAATTTGAAATTCATAAATAGTGCTAAAGCAGCACCAGCTAGTTCTAACCAGACAAGAAGTGGATGGAGAAATGTAGGGTGCAGGGGTAGGGGGTAAGGGGGAAAAGGAGAAGTGACAGGCCTGGAGACCATATCAAGTTTGTCTTCTCAATGTGCACTCCTTTAGAGGGCCGAGGCTGGTGACCCAGGAGTGAGGATGAGGTAAGGCTGATCTATCAACCTTCACTAACTTTAATCACAAGGAGTGAAGGGCTTAAGTCAAAGGGCTTAGACTCTATGGGTGTAACCTAAATGTGAAGTTATCATAGTAGAACTCTATGTTAACCAAAGGGTTTGCCTGTCCCAACAAACCACAGCTTCCATGGGAAGGAGCATTATGAGAGTTGGTGATATGGTTGGCTGTGTCCCCACCCAAATCTCATCTTGAATTGTAGCTCCCATAATTCCCATGTGTTGTGGGAGGGGCCCAGAAGGACGTAACTGAATCACGGGGGTGGGTTTTTCCCATGCTGTTCTCATGATAGTGAATAAGTCTCATGAGATCTGATGGGTTTATAAAGGGGAGCTCCCCTACACAAATTCTTTCTTGCCTGCTGCCACGTAAGATGTGAGTTTGCTCCTCTTTTGCCTTCCACCATGATTGTGAGGCCTGCCCAGCCATGTGGAACTGAGTCCTTTAAGCTTCTTTTTCTTTATAAATTACTCAGTCTTGGGTATATCTTTATTAGCAACATGAGAACAGAATAATACAAGCTATGAACTGTCTAAAGAGATCTTCCACCTTCGACTTAATTTTCTACCCTGGTAAGTGCCTAATCTTTCTACTTTCACATTTTTAAATTTACATTGTTTTATAGGGAAAAAATGAGTGAACGGTAGTTGGGTGGAAGGAAAAAAGCACAGAAAAGATGAATATACATAGATATATGTGTATGTGTGTATTTATATAAGTCTCATATAAATAAGTCTATAGAAACCCTACAGGGAAATTTTTGAAAATGCAAATGAATTATGAAAGACTCTTACTGCCTACCTGAGCAATCTATAGACTCTACTGCTAAAATATAAAAATTAAAGAGTTGAGAGGCTTCAGGAGAATGTGATGCCTAATTTTATGTGTCGAATTGACTGAGCTAAGGGATGCCTAGATACCTGGTCATTATATATAATAATAATGAAATATTGTTTCCAGGTATGTCTTTGAGGGTATTTACAAATGAGATTAGCAGTTTAACTGGTAAAGAGAATAAAGTAGATGGTCCCAAATGTGAGTGGGCATCATCCAATCTGTTGTGGTCCTATTATGAATAGAAGAAAAAGGCAGAGGAAGGGGGAATTCACTTTCTTTGCTTGAGGTGAGACATTGGACACTGGTGCTCCCGGTTTTGGGGCTTTTCAAATCAGAGCAGAACTTACTCTATCATGCCACTTCTGCCCCTGCCACCCCCATTCCCAGAAACCAACTGTTTTGTTCTCTAGCATACAGACAGTGGACTGTGGAGTTTCTTGGCCTTCAAAATAATGTGAGCCAATTCCTATATATACATACATAAATTCCTATATATATATAAAAAAAGATAAGATGTATATATCCTACATAGCATACATAGGATAGCTCTCTGGAGAACCCTAACTAATACAGAGGGTATTCCTGATAATAAGGATAGCCTATTTACTTAGCTGAATATATGTCTTGGACCCTTCAGCAAAGCTACTTCCATAGCTTTCAGAGTATTTCTAAATTTACAGTGTTGAGCCCCCTTGGCTTTTCTGAAGAGAGTCATTTACAGACAACATGAGATCTATTCATTTCAACTGGAGGAAGCCAAATTCACTTATATTTAGCTTTAAAAGAAGAAAGCAACAATCCCTTAAAAATGTCAAGTGAATCCACTGAGACGTGAATACACTAGGTCCCATTTTATAGAAAATAAGGCAATGCCAGAGAATAGGGTCCTAAATCTTATTATAAAATTTCATTGGCAGAGAGACCTAAGGGTGGTTGTATTCCCAAGATCATGCTTTTTGTCTTGAAGTCAGGACCTATGCCTTACCAAAGATAAGGAAGGCATCAAAACCACTCTTCTCAAGCATGTTCAGATGTTTATGGCTTCCTCTTCTCAAACGGAAGTTTTTAAAAGGCCATATGACTAGAGTCATCAGTGAAAAAGACAAACAATAAAATCTAACATTTGGAGCAGTTTCACTAACACCCTTATTCTCTTCAACCACTTCAACCCTCTCATAATACGTTGGATGTAAAATTGGTTATGGCCATGGATGGGAATTGGTTGACTGAGATGGCTTCATGGTGTCTTTATCCCCAAGGGCCTTTTATTGGTAATACATCACTAGTAAATGTTTAACAACCAGCATCCCAGGAAAAGGAAAATCAAACTGATTTGTAACATGTGTTGGTTTTATTAGTATTCCACTCATAGTCAATTTCAAGCTATAACATGTTACATCATGTAAACTGGCTTATAAAATCCCTAGAAATTCCTGTGCCAGTGCCAGCTCTAGCACAGCACTACTCTTGATGGTCAATGATCTAAAAAGAATAGTTACAGCTTGAGAGTAAATTGATTTACCCACAGCACACTTCCATGACAGCAGAGAGGTGGGAGTTGATACTTGCTGCAGGTAGGGTATTTGTAAGAGTGAGAGGATGGCTGGTAGCATGAAGCCTTCTTCTTCAACCCACCCTATTTTCAGGGGATACCTGGGTCACAAAGGTCAAGTAACTCTTTTCAAAGTAATACACAATCCCTCATAAGTCAATTATTCTTTAGAAAATATAAATTGAGGAGTCTATCTGCTTTTCCTTGTTTTCTAGGCACTGATCTAGGGGTCTGCTGGGGCAGTGGAATATACTTTAAAAGAGAAGGAGAAGGAGTTTCAAAGGTCAGTCTCAACAAAAAAAGAGGTAATTTAAAATACATTGCTCTAACATTGTGCAAATATTATCCAGAATTTTCCAAAATGGTGTTGATATGAAAACCATCTACCATAAAGTCAGCATGGAGGACATACTCTCTGATACTCTCAGATACTCTCTGGTCATCCACGTACTCTTTCTGCTTTGGAAATAAGCAAATCCAGGCTCACACCATATGGCATAATAGGCAAAAGGTCATGGGCTTTAAAATCCAGTTTAATCACTTACTAGTAATGTGACCATGGGCTGGTGATATAAACTCTAAACCTCAGTGTCCCCATCTGCATAACGGAGATATACATTTCTACTGCACCATATGGTGTGAGGATTAAATGAGAGAACATATGCAAGACCTACAAAGTCACCTATGAAACAGAGATAACAATATCTATGAGGTAAGGTTGTAGTCACAATGGAGATACAACCTGCCAAGTCCTTAGTGTATACCATCATCAAAGAGACTCTCAATAAAGGTCATCAGCAATTCTGCTGGAAAGGACAATAAACAGGTTTCCTCCTCCCACTTACGTTGAGTGTACAGTTTATGAGGAGTCCAGAAACAAGATGCATTACGGTAGTGTGCCACACTGACACAGTTGTTTTGTTTTGTATGCCTCTCTTGTATAATGTGGAGGAAAAGGACACAAGAACAATAATGGTAAGTTCACTTTAATTTCTGTCTCTCTTATTATTTTCCATAATAGAAATCATTTTGAAGAACTTATAGTAGGTCAAATACTATATTTTGTAACATAAAATACAATGGAAATTTGATACAATCTTTAGTTTGGGACAAAATGAGGTGGAGGACAATATTCATCATAGTAAAGACAATTACGGTATTAAAATTTCTTTTACCTACTAAAGGTGTTTGGCTAATTCTAACTCTGTTCTAAAATGCTTTTAAAGAATCTTGAGATTTTCAAGGCATCTGAACCCAATACATTGATTGACTTTCTCAAAATAGCCAGCACTTAGCACCCAGATCCAATGGATCCTGGATCCCCTGACCACTTGTTCACCATCTGGGCAGAGGGGCACCTTACATTTCTAGAAAAAAGTCATTAAACTTCAGAAATAAAGCTTGCTAAGAGAAGTTATAATTAAAGGTGGAATAGGAAGATTCTAATTTATCACCTAATACAAAAAAAGACTTATTCTTTTATTTCTCATAGTTTACATCATCTGCCTCACACCCCACAGGTCAATCTTAATATTTCTTTTATAGTTTTGCAGCTCCTTTCTTCCATGAATAGGATTTTAGGGAATCTCTTCCCTTCCACTAATACCTTTCTTAGAAACAGAAAGGAATTAGAAAGTTAATTCTAAATGTTCTATAGAAACTGTCATTCTATCAGAGGTACACTGATACAAAGACTGCACTGCTCAGCAAGGCAACCTCCCTCCTGTGGATCACAGGAGTACCATGGAGAGCTCCTATTTCCTCTATTGACCTAGAGAGATATAGATTCTGGCCTGAAACCAGGGAAGTTGGTAAATTTCTTCCTTGATATTTTTTGTCATAATATGAAAATATATGTGTTACTAACCAGAACAACAGTGTAGCAGTGGAGAGGGGGTGTGCAGCAAACAGGAGAAAGAGTTCACTTTCTTTCTAGTTCTTCGAGGTTTCATGCAAAAGGGAAACTTGTTTACCTCCTTGGCCGGGTAAAGTAACAGGCACTGGGGGCATGTCTCTTCCCTCTGTCTTGGAATATGCTGCTTCACTCCTGACTCTGCTCTCTGTTTCTAGTTTCTGTCTGCATCATCCCTTCTCCATTCTAGTGTCAGAGTGATCTTGATAAAACGAAAATCTAACCCAAATCTCTGTCCTCCTTACAGCATCCTTGGGATAAAGTACAACTCCTTACAGGAAAAGCCTGTCATTACCTGTCTCTATCCTACCTCTCTCATTTTATCTTCTATCATATCCCCACACACACATTATTTTGGCCACATTGAGCTTCTTGTAGTTTCCCAAATAAGCCAAGTTCTCGAATATGCTTCCATCGTTCATCCATCTAAAACTTACTTGTCCTTCAGACTCAGCTCAAACTCTCTCTGAGAAGATATCCCCTGAGCACTCCCCATGACCACCACGACCCTACACCATCCAGTGTCTTCCTTCATGCTCACATGGCAGGATGCATGTCTCTAGGATAGCAGTTTTCACTCTGCATTGTAAGTATTGGCTGATCATCTGTGGAATTCTTTGAAGTTAGAGACCGCATCTCATCTGCAGTATCCTAGCAGCCCTAGTACCCAGTCCCTGACACACAGGCATAGCTGACACTAAGTTCCTGTTAAATTGAACAACACACTCACCGGAGAAGTTAAAAATGCTTAAATACAAATAAAACACTACCCCAACCACACAATAACAAGAGGACTTAAGCTGTTGACTCATCTAGACTCATTATGTCACTTCTTATACCTCATTGTTATGTTTCCTTCTGAATACATTTTTGTCTAGGCTTCCGACTGCCTCATTTCTTTGTCATATATCTTCACTACCCTTCGTACTTCATGGTAATTAGTACTATCTGTACTCACAGGTTGTAGCTGAAAAAGCCAGCTTGTAGCTGTAAAAGCCAGCTTGTGAGTAACAGTCCACACTCCAATGTTAGGAAACAAAAAACTAAAAGCTTTTCCTATAAAACAGAGAAAGAGTAGGATGGCCCCAAATAATTAAAAAGAATAGTAGCTCCTGCCACAAACAAAGAGACTGTCAAGTCGTTACAAGAATGGAGGAAAGTTCCTGCCAATGGAGTAATAATGTTAAAATCATATTGATGCCTAGACTGCTTCCATAAAAGGAAACATCAAGATATTCCAAACCACTATGTCCCTAAATCTGTATCTACACTTTAGTAAACAATTTACTTTAGGCATGGAAATCAATCATTCACTTCTCCCTACAAACCATTATTCCTTTGGATGAGAACTTTCAGATTATTTTGCCATGTCTGGATTCTCTAGGTGAGAGGATATGCTAAGCTCTGGGAATTCAAAATCCATATAGTTCTTACCCTGAGTAATAGTAAAGTCATGGAAGAGATGTAGTTGTCCAGTTTAATTCGCTAAATCCAGTCCTAAGGAGCTTCAACTTCCTTGGATTGTCTTGCATTGCAGATGGAATCCTGTCCCCTTCTCTCTCCGTTTCATTTGCAGAGTGATGTATAGTGGATCTTTCTTGACAATTAAACATAATGTCTAAAACAACAGTATTGCCACAAGGGCCCTCTATACTTTGAAACTGAAAGCTATCGTAAAACCTCTTCTGACTTTAAGTCCTAACTAGTGTATATTCTTTTATTTAATTTAAATACATATTAAAATACATTTGAACCTGCCAAGAGGCAATAAAGAAAAACAAAGTTACGGTAAAATAATGAGAGTCTTTATTGGTGGATGTCTTCTGGAGAGATAGGTGCTTGTACTGGTTAGCTACATGGTGTATAACAACTAAGTCACGGCAAAGTCAATGATCTTTTTAGATGAAAAGTAATTTTTTGAACGTTACTTTTGCCTTAACCACTTTTAACAATTTGGACTGATTGCAAACTCAGCAGAGGTCATGAGGCCCAGTCTCCTGCTTGACAATCAGCCAAAAGACAGCTAAAATGCTTGTTCTTCCTTTGTTATTCTGAGTCATAGCAGCCTGGCACAATAGGATCAGTGGGCCATTACTGACTTTGTAAGATGCCTCTTTGAATAGTGGACAAAGCAGTTTCTGCAATAGACATTCACTAACATCTCACATACAGTATTTCATAAGGTATTCAGGATTAAAATGACAGATCATCTTCTTCCCCAAGAGTACTTTTTTCCTGAGATCACAAAACAGGAAATTAAAGTGCTCAACCAAAATCCCCAATAGAAAATATAAATCTCTGAAACATTTTAATGACATTAATGTCTCCCAAATGCCCAGAAATATTTAAAACTTTAAAACTAGTTAAGAGAAAATGACATTCTCTTTCATAAAGCCCAAGCACTTAAATGTCCTGCTCTAGGAAATGACCTCCCTGACCTAGAAAATAATAAATTAAGGGCTCAGTTGGCTTTTTTTTTACCTTCCAAGTTCTTTCCTCTATCTATGGTGAATAAATTAAGTTGCCCTCCACGGCAACTGCTTGGAGAGGTATTCATCATTTCCAGAGTAAATTAATGTTCTTGTGGGTAGTCACAGTATGGGATGCTGTCAAACCTCTTTGGTACTTCCCCAAAATGGAATCATGTTTCTTTCCCCATGAGGTCTCCTCTTGATAGCTATTTTTTATGCATTGATCTGGGTTATCTGTCACCCTTTCAGAAGAACACAGGGTTCAGCCACCTCCCCACAATTGCTGCTGTCCAAGAGGTGTGACAGCTTGAAGATCTCTAAAGAAAAGATACCAAGAGTTACACAGGGCATCTTTCAGTCCAAAGTGGTAATGGGAACAATAACCTTCTCTACCTTGCAGGTCAGCTTTG
Organism: Rhinopithecus roxellana; assembly: GCF_007565055.1. NCBI lineage: Eukaryota > Metazoa > Chordata > Mammalia > Primates > Cercopithecidae > Rhinopithecus > Rhinopithecus roxellana. The sequence goes on along the minus strand of NC_044553.1, from coordinate 137,166,771 downwards.
GTCAACGCAACTTTGTTAGCAAAAGAACAGAAAAAGCGAAAACAATAACCAGAGGTTAGTAAGAGGTAGAATAAACCAGGATAACATTACAGAAATGAAAACGCAATCTCCATAACCAACATCACTCAGACAGACAATTGAAATGCTCTACAGGTTCAACAGAGACAGCAAAGACGGGGTTGGGGAGTGGGGCAGGGGGGACGCACAGACCAGGGACAGAGCCGGCCTCCTCAGAGCCAAGTCAGCAGAGCAGGGCAGAGGCGCATCAGACTTGACAAAGCACAGGCAACAGGCAACAAGAGCCTTCTCACACCCACACAGCCAACCTCGGGGAGTGCATGGTCAGACTGAAAGACACGTGTGTGCAATCAGATGGAGCCCACAGAAATAATTCTAAACATTAGGAGCTGAGCATGGAAGAGTCACTTGAGTGTACCCCTTGTGCCCTCTTGCAAATGCCACCCAGGAATTTGGCACTAGAATTAGACATTTGGATCATGGTGATTTGGGAACACCAAAAATCTCAATTTGTTTAATTTTAAAAATATATCCAAACCCAAATAGCTGTGGGCAAAAGAGCACCAGATTAATGTCATTTTTATTTATTCATGCCAGTTTCAAAACAAAGCACGTGTATTTCTTTCAGATGTTTATCATCTGCAATTGTTAAACCACATTTCTAGCTGATCATGCCTTGGCCTCTGCAGCAAAGTTGGCCTCAATATAGGAAGATACATTTACCAGTAAAATATTAAATCAGGTATGATTAAAAAAAACAAAAAACAAAAACCCTAGCTTAAATTGAGAGGTATCAAGTTACAACTAAATGTTGACTAGGAGTTGCCCAGAAATTGCACTTCATATCTAAATTACACATTTTGCATCTATCAGAGACATAAAATCAAATACTCATTTCAAGATTTTTTTCCTTTTTGCTACTCATGCTTGAGAGTTGAAGAGTAGTAAATTAGTATGTTTTTAAATAATTTTGCTAGCACTTTGGGAGGCCGAGGCGGGTGGATCACCTGAGGTCAAAAGCTCGAGACCAGCCTGGCCAACATGGTAAAACCCCATCTCTACTAAAAATACAAAAAATAGCTGGGTATGGTGGTGGGCACCTGTAATCCCAGCTACTCGGGAGGCTGAGGCAAGAGAATCACTTGAAGCTGGGAGGTAGAGGTTGCAGTGAGCCAAGATCATGCCACTGCACTCCAGCCTGGGTAATAAGAGCAAAACTCCATCTCAATCAGTCAATCAATAAATAAAATAAATAAAAATAATTTTGGACTCTTTCACCTTTTATTTTACCTGCTATCATGTGTCTGATATAATAGGGAAGGTAATACATTTACTACCTAGGGATCTTAAACTGTCATTATCAATGACTTTGATGGAAACATATATTAAATGTAGATAGATACAGATATTTATCTATCTCTGTGTGTGTGTATATATATATATATGTTTATCTGTGTATTCTAGATTTGCTAGAATAAAACACATCTTGAGGAGATCCTGGTCTTAGTTCTTAGTTATAAAACCTCATCCCCTACTTGTTTACTATTCTATACAAAAGAAATGATAAATTAAGAAATGTGTTCTGTTTCCTGTGGTCCTCATACTACCTAACACTCAGAGACCTTCTTGGGGGTCTCATGCTCTACACAGGAGATTCAGGACACAAATCATGCCTTTTTGCAGCCTCTCCAGTGTTTTGCACTCTTCCTTTACCTCCCCACCATCTTACACAGAACCCTAAAATGCTCCTGGGATCTCTTGCAAGGGCTTATTCACAGTGGTACAAACTTCCAGTGACAGTAATTTATGCCTTAACTCGCTTTGGGCCATTTTTCCTGGCCACTTAGGCTAATTATCCAAGTCATTTGTGTACAATCAACAAGGACTTTCTTCCCTCAGCACTCACCCTCCACTTCATCCCACCCAGCGGGGTAGGCATAATGCTCAGTGAGTAACCATTATAATTATCTCCATGGCAATAGAGTGCAGTGCTATTAGGCTCATGGGACTCACCATATTCAGATGGTGGAGCCATCAAGCCACAATATCCGGTCTTGAACAATCAACCATACTCAGAGGAAGGTCGGAGCCCTCTGTAATGCATGTGATGAGTAATGCCAAACTGCACATAGAGCTGTATGTAGGGATAGGGACATTTTCCCCAACTCGTTATGTAATTTCTTTTTGCTGATGCTGATGCTCTTACTGCTTCTCTTAAAACTCTCTTAAGTGAAGTCATTTTCCCTTTAAATGTTTTAGTACCCTTTTATAAAGCTTAGACCTCCTTTTAATCCAATACTATAGCTTTATTTTACACCTTTTTATATTCTGTATACCTGTACTACCAATACAGCAGCCATTGACATGTGTATTGAGCACTTTAAATGGGTTGAGGTGTGCTGCAAGTATAAAATGCACACTCAAGTTTAGAAGCTTAATATGAAAAAAAAAGTGTGAAATATTGATAATTTTATCTTGATTACATTCTGAAATAATATTTTGGATATATTTCGTTAAGTTGAATAAAATACAAAATTGAAATAAATTTGACCTGTTACTTTATACCTTTTTAAAATGTAGCTACTAGGAAATTTATAATTGCATGTGTTACATATATCTATTGGGCCTTTACATAGAGTTAAATGGATGATTCCTGTTAACTTTTAAATCTGAAGAATTGATGGCATGATAAAAAAAATGTAACATTTGACCAGTATCTCATGCTTTCTAATATGTGCTCTTATGTTGTGATTTGACTTCATATGATTAATTATTCCAGGATAAATGGAATTACTGCCATTCCACAATCTTCTAAACTACTATATTCAATTTAATTCCAAATGCTACATCTATCCCAGGATTGCCCTTTAATACACAAAAGAACTAAAAGCAAGCCAAGGAGACAAAAATCCTTGATTGAATGAAATTGTTCATTTCTAGGAGCAAAATGGCTGCTTTAAGGGCTTAGTGATTCCCAACCTCCTGTCACTTTACACACACACACACACACACACACACACACACACACACTACATACTACAAACACTATATTTGGCCAAGAGAATTTAAGAAATATTTCTGGATAAAGGAAAAATGGAGTGCGTTATAGGAATGAATACTCCTATTACTAGCGCAAAACACAAAAATAACTCTCAGGCAAAGGGAAACAATTTCCATAACATCAAGTCAGCCTGATAAGCTGACAGGAAGCTTTTATAAAAGTGTGCTTTATGACAATGAGTGAACCCAGATGGAAGCTGTTTAAGAACAGAAGCGATACATGAAGTTGAACACAGAAGAGGAATGAACAGATTTGATGTGGTAAATTAACAACTGATACAAGGAAACACAATATATTGCACAAACACAGGACCATAAGGCTCAACCAAAGGGCTCAAAAAGAAAAAAAGGAAATAATTACATAGATCCTCGGTCAGGCAACTTCTTTGCCTTTCAAGTGAGGTTAAGAGTCACGTTTTCAGCCAACCCAAGGCTACTAGGGAAGGCTGAATGTGTTCACTTCTGCCATCTGCTGGTTAAAACTAGATTGTTTACACTGCAAAGAATTGTTGGATTCAGGAAGACCAGTAAAATTCACTTAACATCTCAAGAGATCATCTACAGGAACAGGCTGAGCATGGTTTGTTGTGCTGCATGGGCAGACATGCAGTATTATTAGATGTTTGACATAAAATACTATTTGTAAACAATAATCCTACCATTTATAGAGTACCTACCACATATCAGGCATTTTATATGTATTTCTGATTTCCTTACATTCAGGGTAAGTTTTATTGCCCTGTTTTACAGTTAAGAAAGATATAGCCTAGAGAAGTTACATCACCTTCCAAATGTCACATAGCTAACAAGAGCTACTACTTGGAGCTGAATTCAGGTCTTTCTAACATCAAAGCCCATAATGTTCCATTATACCACACTAAAGAACTGCCTAACAATGCCTGATAACTAGTAAGTACTTAATAAATGTTAGTTCCCTTCCATCATCATGGCATTTGGACATCGTTTTCCTATCACCTACTAGATTTGCATTAAATAATGCCATCACTACCAGCCAAAATAAGAAACATTTTATTAATTAGTGACACCTACATAAAATCTCTGGTTTCCCCTCATCATGTATTAAAGTATAAATAAAAGGCTCCAGTGCTCTTTCAGCCATTCTGGAAGCCAAGTACACACTGGAAGAAGCCTGATGCCAATGCCAGGGAAGTTTTGGTTTTTATTATTTTTATTGCAAGTATGTGATACTCAGAAAACATCTGCCAAAGTACATTCCTGGAGCCTGTGGCACATGTCTTGACATACTAACCCAGTGACAAGAGGACACTGATGGTGATGCAATGTCACAGGGCAAATGAGAATGAGACAGGACTGGTCAACTGAGGAAGGAGGCACTGGCAGAGGCAGCAAAGAGGGTTGGTGCTTGCAACAAGGCTGTAGCTTAACAAGAAATAAAACAGGTTGTACCTTCACAGCCACGCTCGATCTGTCCGCTCCGATGAAGGGCATCATTGATGAGGTCCGGTAGGCGTCCATTCAAGTCCACTGATGCCAGACAGCCCTGAAAGCCATCTCGAGAGGCCACAAGCTTTGGGAGATTGCTGTACATGCCTTGGGCCAGACCAGCCATGTAGAGATCACCTGGAAAGGAAAGTCAGTAGCAAAAGAGAATGAGTAAAGGATGTGTTGATCATGTCAACTAGTTTGATACACTTGAGATAATTCATCAGATAAGGGATAAGAGAACTGGGGGGAAAACAGCATAAATGAGATAAGCACCAGAGTTTCTATCCTGCAAAAAAAGGAAACCAACATTTATTACGTGTCATTCATTTTACATATATCATCTCAAAAATTTAATCATCATAGATGGAGTAAAGATTAACAATACTGTCAACAAAGCAAGCATTTATTGAGTGCTTTTTATGTGCTTGTTACCAGTAATATGCTGAGGGTTTTACAGACATTCCATCAAAACTTCTAACAATCTACACAGAAACTAGCAATTATCATCTTCATTTTGCAAAGAAAAGTAAATGTAAGCTGAACAAGGGCGAAGACATTTTACCCATGACACCAGACATTAAATGATTCAGCTGGAATTCCAAAGCCTATATTCCTTCCTCTGTATTACGGCCCCTCCCACACTTTGACAATTATCCTGTCACCACTCAGCCCCCACAGCATGACATTCCTGAGGTTATCAGAGAAAATGAACCACTCCTTGATGAGTCGTCTAAGTGAAAACAGAATAAATTGCATTACAGAATAATTCAACATTGTTAAAACAGGATATGGATGATGTATCAAAAACACATGGCACTCTGAACCTGTGGTTTGCCTCTGGAAACAGTCTATCTATTGTAAGAAAAGCTCTATTAAAAACTAAACTTCTTTACAGGGTTTACCTTTCAAATCCAGGTTTTTGGCACCATTGATAACCTGAGTGACCACTTTGGTGTCCACTTTCAGGCTATGAGTGTTACTATTGTCCCGAGTGATGACGACATTGTGCCACTGGTTGTCATTCAGGGGGCGATCACTGTTGCCTTTGATCACATTGGGACCATTTCCGAGGTCAAAAACATAGTGTATATACCTAGGGAGAGGGAAAAAAAAAAAAAAAAAAAAAAAAGAAACACCCAATAATTGGAAAATCCCTGAAGTGGTGTGTAACTGACAGGGGGCTTCAAATCCCCCGTGCTAAACTGGCATAATGCAAGAATAATTTAAATATTGATATGAGATTACAAGAATAATCAGATTTTATTCTTTCATGCTTCACTTTAATTCCATACTCATCGAGTCCATTTCATTAACACTACCTAGTAATACTCTGCAGAGTCAAAGTAGCACAGGTTGTACACTACAAAACACAAGGGGGTGACCTTTAAGTTCATAGTCAACCATTAATCTGTTTTTGTTTTTGTTTTGACTGTTTTCTAATACATGGTAGTAAAATGTCTTGAAGAAAGGGCAACTTCTAAAAACTTGCATATATGGGCTAATGGTAGGATTAAAAATATCTATGTTTCATCTTTTGTTATAAATTGGGTGGTTGTGGTTAGCAATACTCAAGGATTAGATGCAACACAAATCAAAGTTCTCTTTTGCAAAAATAAGCTTTTCTTCTATAGTTTTAAAGGGTTAGATTGCATAGTAAAAAGTCTGTTAGTGTTGAGTTTGTGGAAGACCTTTAAATTAAAGCATGAGTCTCTCTCCTTTTCAGACCTAATAATTTTACGGATCTATTTAATCAAGGAAGATGCTGGAATGTCAGGAATGGAGCGTAGGGAGTAGAATAGACAAGTTTTTTTTATGCCTATATTTTATGTAGAGCTTCAGCAGATTAAAGGTGTCCAACATAAGTCATGATCCCTTCTACTTACCCCTTTACAAGCTCAACTGCAATGAAGTCATTGCCATCACCACTATTGAAGAGAATGAAGCCATCTGGTGAGGTGGTCTTGAACTGGAAGAAGAGGTGCATGGAGGTATAAGCCTGAAGGGTGGCGAGGCTCAGGTAGCTGCTCTTGGTCTTAAAGGTGACAGGGTCGGCAATGATGTTTCTCAGTCCAAAACGAGCCTTCAGCTCACAATAATCAATGTCACCATTTTTGCACAAGTCAATGTAGAGAAGGCCATTAAACATGAGGCTCTGCAGATGGCCAATGAAGCTGGAGGGGACAACGGAGATGTAACGTTTCTCAGTCATGATTCCCGTTTCAATGTTGTGGAACTCCAAACGGGTATGGTCTCCCACCATTGTACCTGTGGAAATTGTAAATGAGGTACAAACAGAAAAAGTTGCCATCATTCAGCACAGCACCCTCAAGTATATTTTTTGGGTATAACTCGTTTCCACACAGAATATTCAGTTTTCTTGGGTGAGTTCCAGAAAATCAAATATTCAATATGGTAGATACCTTACTTGGCCTCAGTCAGGGCACTGAGGACTAGTGTTGCCCAAATTACATGTCCTGAATCCCATGCTCTCACACAGTTGCTCAGCACAGCTTATCATGTAAGGGGAAATATGAGGTCATGAGTAACCCAGGCTAAAGGATAAAATTATTGGTATTCTCCATTCAGGAGAATCACTGGACACTAATACACACTATAAGAAGAGAAGCCTTTTTGCTCTGACCCTTGTAAAGACACAGCAAACAAGTCTTGGGCATTCACTACCAAGTACTTTTTTCTCATAACTCACCACCTAGTACTTGTGGGAAGGGTTCTATGATAGAATATCAGTTGACTTCACCTGCCCAGCAACTGTTACTTTATCTTATAATAAAATGTAATTTTTTTATTTAGGAAGCTACCCACCCCTCTTGACCTTTCAACCACCTGGACTGGATAAAGTTGACCCTAATCAAGCTACTCAGCCTAGACCACTCAACGTATTTTACCCCTCTAACCATCACAGACTTTGGACTACAGACTAAAAAACTGGTCATCACACTTTAGGGTATATCAGAATCACCTGTGGGGCTTAGACCCTCAGAGTTTAGAATTCAAAAGTCTGGAGTAAGGACTGAGAATTTGCATTTCTAACAAACTCCAAGGTGATTCTCTTGTGGCTGATCTAAGCACCACCCTTAGAACTGGCAACAACTCAAGCCAGCCCAGCCACGTTCAGGTCCAGAGCTCTCGCAAGCAAGGATTGCTGGAGGGGTAAGAAGAAAGCTTCGAGTTTCTGGAGGCTGTAAGATAATCAGAGGGATCAGAGGACTAGCAACCCAGAAGACAATTACAAAACGAAGAGAATCAGCACAAATAACATATGTGCTGTCCTTTGAGACTCTGGATCAAGCGAGGCACTTCTGGACTTTTTCAAACTGTGTGGCAATAGACTCCCTTTCATGCTGAAAGCATTTGAGTTGGGTTTCTGACATTCACAAGGGAAGTATCTTCAGCTAATACAAACAAACTATTTAGAACTTTCATTACCTATTTTACTTAGAAGTGGTGAGTGACTAGGGTAGAGGGGGAAAGGGGGGCTTGAAATAAATACAAAGAGACTGGAAATTTTAACAACAAAATAAAGAACAACATCATTAATGTGGCCAAAGTAGAAACTGGCTTCCTCAACATTTATACAGAAAAATCATGTTAAAACATAACAAAGCATGTTCTACTGCCAAGCATTAGAGGGGAATTCTTTCTTCCTGTCCTCTCTTCTTGTTACCTTCTACATTGAAGAAACTCCACTAGCAAGACTGATAGCATGTCTTTATTTTCCTTTAACAACTTTCCTGAAGAAGTGACATAATCAGAAATATTAAGGGTAATCTGCAAAGATAAGCTGTGTATGCTTAGTTCAGCCCCTGACATCTCCTCTTTCTCTTTGCTGGAGCAAGCTGCCTTCAGAAATGTCCATTCTACTGCATGCATCCATAGAATGGGTGTTACAGGAGCAATCCTTTTTTCCACAAAGGATGCCTGCCCAGTTCTGAACTACTTACTATTCAAGTGGGCAATTCTGTCTAATTCTGAAGTTCAGTGGGTATAAGCAATAATATTAATGTGTGTTATTACTAATTAAAATGATATTTGCCTTCCACCCTCATTGCAATATTTTCTCTATTGGCTCAGAATTCCAGTGACAAAAAAACGGAGGACTGTATTTCCTTAGGTCTCTTAAACTTTAATGTCTGGGAGACTAAACCAGACCATACCCTTAAGTGCCCAATATTGGTTTTATCTCTTTGGGAAAAAACTCAGACCTAATTTAAAGAATTGGCTGGAGACAGTGGCTCATGCCTGTAATCCCAGCACTTTGGGAGGCTGAGACAGAAAGATTGCTTGAGGCTAGGAGTTCAAGACCAGCCAGGGCAACATAGCAAGACCGACCTAGTCTCTACAAATTAAAAGAAAATATTAGCCAGGCATAGAGGTGTGTACCTATAGTGCTAGCTACTCAGGAGGCTAAGGTAGGAGGATCACTGGAGCCCAGGAGTTTGAGGCTGCACTCCAGCCTAGGTAACACAGCAAGACACTGTCTTTAAAGTATAAAAATAAAATTTCTCATATTCCCTATAAGAACAAAAATTAGATTTACGTATTATGAGCTTCTATGTGGTGTTTTGACAACTAGTGACAAATCACTCGCTTAATATAAGAAAAAAAGATGTTGGTTAACTTAAATATAAATATCAAAATGCAACATAAATCTGCTAACAAATAACTAGGAAATAAATTTGCTTAGTGTTAAAAATCAGACTGGTTGTGAAAATGCAAAGCAAGATAACCTAAATCCACATGCTCTAAATTAATAAAGTGACTGAAAGAAACATCTACTGTTAAATTGGCTATAGCTACTCCTACCAGGAAGGGGAGCTGGGCTGGAAAATGATGGGGATGGGGAGTCATAGTCAATAGCCATGGAAACAGAGAAACTGAACTATGATGATGTTGCTAGTCATGCTAATTCTTATTTTACAAAGAAGAAAAAAAAAATCTAAGATGAGAACTAAGAAGTGAGAATGGGGAATCTCTGGTGAAGATTTGGGTTCCAAAAGGAATCTGAAGACACAATTTTAAAGTCAAGTTGAGATCTTTCAGAGAAATTCTGGATGAATTGACCTCCAGGATTGAGGGTTTGGGAAATTCTGCTCACTAGAAAATTAATTTTTTACAGCAAAAAAAAAAGTGTTTAATGAGACAGGAGATAGCAGAGAGACTGAGCGTGGATGTGGATAAGTATACGAAGTAAAGTTAATGATGGATTTAAGAGCTTAGCCCAGGAACACAAACTGAGAGTTCACGATGACTCACACAGAAGCCGCAACTAAGAGTTGGCTAGGGGATGGGGAGAAGGCCATGTGGAATCAAATTAGAAAAGGAATTTGCTTGGGAGGTCGAGGCAGGTGGATCATGAGGTCAGGAGATCGAGACCTTCCTGGCTAACATGGTAAAACACTGTCTCTATTAAAACTACAAAAAAATTAGCCTGGCATGGTGGCACGCGCCCAGCTACTTGGGAGGCAGAGGCAGGAGAATTGCTTGAACCTGGGAGGCACAGCTTGCAGTGAGCTGAGATCATGCCACTGCACTCCAGCCTGGGCAACAAAGCGAGACTCCATCTGGGAAATAAATAAATAAATAAATAAATAAATAAATAAATAAATAATAAATTGGCTTCACTGTGTGCTAAAGGAACTTATTCCTTTGTTGATGGAGACTTCAAAAAATAAGTATATTATTGCACCTGGGCAAAGCATGAGCGATTGCAGAAAGTTTGAAACCTGTGCCAAATTAACAAAATACCGTTTTTTAAAATCTGTGTGTAATTTAATCAATAGTAGTGACAGAAACCTTTCACTCATCTCCTCTGAATACTGTCTGCAAACTGAACCTCCTTTCCATTTAAGGGGCAAATATATTCATACCTCACAGCAGCTTCTTTCAAACTTCAGGGGAAAGAGAAGTAACTGGGGAGAAAGATAACAAGGCAAAACCAAGACTACTGAAAATTCCATATAAGGCAGGCACTGTGCTAAACACTGCATAATCACTATGAAATGTCATTATCACAATAAAATTGTAGATAAGTATCTTTCTCTTGCTTTAGAGGTTAGGGCATTTATCTTGTAGAGGTTAAGCAGTTTGATCAAGATTCACACAGGTGGTAAATGGTAGACCCCTACATTGAACTCAGGTCTGCTAATTCCAAAGCCCATATCTTTATTAGTACAATGAACTGTCTTTGGAAAAAAGGTTTGACTTATTCCTCACATCGTTGCCCAAGAAAAGCAGTAGGTAGAATTTAACTGGTGAAATTTCCATGCAGAAGCTGTTGTAAGGAGTTCTTATTTCTTCCCTATGGCCCAGTATCAGAATGTCACTCCATCTAATTCATGGGTAATATATCCAGCACCTTCCCTAAAGCAGCAATGTTGCCTTGCCTCTTTGTCACACATTCACTTCCATATTTCACGATGGCCAACAAGCAGTCCACAAACCAGCTCTTAGAGTGATGAAGGACGTATACTTATGGAAAATTCTGGTTCAAGCTGTAGCTTCCTATTCCTATGAAGCAACAGCATCTAGTGGATGAGCATGGAGAGTCCAGGGCTCTACTGCCTGACTTTGCCTTCTGCCTCCAAGACTTCTTCACTGGGTTACCTTGGGGGAGTTATTGGATTTTTCTATGCCTCAGATTCCCATCTGTAAAACAGGCATGAAGTTAGCAGGGTTAAACGTATCAATTCATGTGAAGTACTTAATAGCTTAAACTGTGCGCTACTGCTAATTATGTCACATTCATTTCCCTCCTTTCCTCTGAAATGATTGAATCAGGTTCTGGTCATTTCACTTATTATTTTTCTCTTTTTTTTTTTTTTTGGTGAGAATGTGGGCTCTTTTTAAGTAGAGGCCACCTCTTGTATCTTCTGTATGTCCCACAGTGGCTACCAGAGGGGTCTGAGCACAACTAGCTTTCCTAACTCCCAGGGGAGGGGCTTGTGTTTGAGACATTTGCTTTGGGGTCAAGGATTGGTCCTCACTATTTCTACACATGAGGTTCCGGCCAAAACTAAGAGCTCAGCAAAAAAGAATCATAATAGGAAATGCTGAGAGGAAGCAAACTGATCTCTCGTGGCTCTCAGAACGTGAGGAGAGAAGTTAAGAAAACGAAAGCTTGTAGAGTACCAGTAAAGAATCTTCATATTTTGCTCACAATTCCCTAACTCTACTGGTCCCACATCCCTTTCTCCATAATAGCAGCAATTTTTAAAAGTGTGTAAGTGTGGTATAAAATGCTTTATTAAAAAAAGTTTCTGGAACCCCCCAAAAAATTAGCAAATACTGCATACTTATCAATGATTTGCAATGTACATTAGCTTATTAAAGTCTCCTGATAAGCCTTGCAATAAAGAACTCCATTTCATTTTGTTTGACCTAACACTCCTCAATCCTGTTTTATCAAGTTCTTAAAAATTACTATAAGAAATACATTTTACATGGAAAAATTTGCAAAATGACTTTTTACAGCTTGGTGCTATATATGCTATGTAGATAAAGACGGGGAAAGTCAACAAAAACCAGTGTAGTCAATTTTTTGTATTAGTAAGGGTAAGTTTTTGTACTAGCAAGAAGTTCTAGGCAGAGGAGGCAGTTCATGCAGCATTAGGCCCCAATTCTGAGGAGTACAACTCAAGTTATGCTTGGTATAGTAATGTATTCTTAATAATAGAGACATAGATCAATCCATTATTATTAACTGTCAACCAAACTTAATGCTTTTCCAAGAATACAATCACATTACAATAAATGATAAACACAAGGTTGAGGAATATTTCTATCCTTGTTTTTGATTTCTTGTGAGTCAGACCTATTCTTTGCATCATTTCTATAAATTAGTTGAAATTGAACACACTGGGGGGTCTTAGAGAACATTAAAGGGATTACTAAATAAGCCAATGAGATACTACTTAATAACTTGAGGACTGTGGGTATTTTAGTTTCATTGCCTGATTTTATGACTTCTGTGAACTAAAATTAAAATTTCCCAACCCCTTATCACTGTAAAAAGCAATCCAAGATTGTAACTCATAAGCAAAACAGCCCTTTTTCTCTCTCAAATTTCTTTATCCTTCTGGCTGCTTTCTTCCGCCAGCAGTGAAGTTCAGGGGGTGGGGGAGGGGACATGTCTGAAAATGAAAGAGCTTCATTAATTTCAAAATATCAAATTACTGGATAACGGCATTTCGTGACTTAGCCCTGCTTTTTAATTATTAGTGGTAAAAGAAAGTGCGATTTACAAATACCTTTATTCCAAAGTTTTCATAAAAGAATAATGACTGAGATAGACACATTACAGTACCCTCAGCTCTGTCCTTTTCTATGACTATACTTTTGGAGTATTTATTTTCCAGGGAAAATGAAAGGAACTCACTGTCAGGAGAGATGGGGTGAGGTCGCCATCTAGTGGCTGCTTTTTAGAAGTGGCTGTGAATCCCGTCATCCTTCAGAGACAAGCCCAGAGGAGTGAGCAAGAGATGTGTGATTTATTACCAGTACCTTTGCAGGATCCAGATGCACCACCAGTTGATACAGTTCTTAAATAATTAATTCAGGTTGGCTGTGGGCGCTACCTAGTGTAACCATTTGTACATCTCTTTTAAAATGTTCATTTCAGAATGCAAATTTATGCTTCAGGCACGTAGACCAGGAACTTCACCTCCCACTTCTAAGTTATGTCTGTGTGTAATCGAAGTGTTTTGGATAATTGTGGTGGTGGTTCTGTTTGTCTTTGTTTTTGTGAGGGAGAGATCAAGTGTTGTGGTCTACCTCCTCTAAGTTTCTCAGGAGACTTTAATAAGCGAATGCATTCCCCACCTCACTCCAACCCGTTCCATTATATTTTTCCCATATTGTAAGATAAATTATTTTCTTATGATGGATTTTGAAGTACAGCAAGAGGAATGATTTTGTGAAATCACACTAACATGGATTTGGAGCTTAATTATACAACGTCCTCAAAGTTTCACGCCTCCTTTCTGTAAAAGGTAAGTGACATTAAGAACACTTACCTTTAAAGGCTATAGTGAATGATAGATGATTAAAGAAGCTGATATGCTTAACACAGCTAACAGTTTCTAATGCCTACTGGGCACCAGATATGTGCCTAGATTGCTCTTCCTTAATACACAGGCTATCCGTCTCTACACACACACACCTGCACATGCACATATGTATCTTACTATATTTCCTGATTCCAGAAGTATAGAAACTCAGGCTCATGAATATAAAGTTAAATCATAAGATCCAAAATTACAGAATATTCAGGCTGGAAAAGGCCATAGAAATAACAGAATTTCAATTTTAAAAATGAGGAAATTAGGAAAAAGAGGTTTAGTGTATCTATCCCAAAGGCATAAAACATTTTATTGGCAATGATTGTATTAGACCCCCTGGGCCCCTGACTGTCTTATTCACAGAAGAAACCATCGAGATGGCTTAGGACACTGACTGCATTTAACAAGACTCAGGAATGTTAACTTTCCTAATATCCTGCAAGTTAACGTCAGGGCCCACATCTGATGCCAGCAGTGTTACATGTAATACCCTATGCTGCCCCAAGTCTTCTTTCCCATATGGATAAGAATTCTGCTTCATAGATGTGTCCTGCTCTAGAATATCAGAGAGGGAAGACTTAAAAGATATAGCATGTAAAATGGCACTTGATGATAGTCTCTCTCTTGTACCTCAGCCTTCATCAATTACATCCACCATCAAATTCAGGCTGAAGATCTACCTTTATAAACCACTTCTGACTTCTCCAGCCCAAATGGGTAATTACATCTTCTGATTGACAAATTATAATCTCACCCACCAAAATTAGAATCTCATTATATATTTTGGTCCTATTTTCAAATACCAGAACCCTATGTATTCTGCTTGATTGGTTCATTATTTTAGGAAACAGGTAATCTCATCTGTTGCCATTTTATCTTCTGCAATTCTAGCATGCTGCTGACATAGAACAGACTCTTACGAAATACTTATTGATTGTGTGGAACTCTGAATGTTTCTTTCCATATGAATAGGTTCATTAATTTATTCCTCACCCTTCTAAATGTAAATTCCATCAGGCCAAAGATTTGCTTGTTTGTTCACTGCTGTATTCTCAGTGCCTTATAAAATGGTGTGTGGTGCAGAATAGATAATTAATAATGATTAAGTAAGTAATTAATTAAACCAAACCTCATTCAGCACCTTCTAAGTATCATGCACTATTTTAGTACTTTACCTGTAATGTTCTGAATTTCTGGTTTGTCCATCTCTTCTGCTAGAGAGTGATTCACTCACTGATGGAAGGAACTGGCATATGGGAGGATGATTGACATGTGATTTTTGAATGACTGAATAATAAAAGGATCTGTGGAACCCTACATCTGTTCTCCAGACACACACTCTATGCCTAAGGAGAGAGACCCATAAATATGTAGTTATAGTTAGCAGGTAATTTCCATAATGCACATTGATGAAAAGGGATTGTAAAATACAGAAGAAGACCTTCTTAGCCTTGCCTGAGTTGGTCTACAGAAAACACGATTTGTGACTTCTACTATGCAAAATAAAAGGTTTTGCAAAACACTGTTCACTCACTGAATGACTGAGAGGACCATGAGAGAAAAGAGAGACAAATTTCACCATCGCCATACTCACCCTCAGCCACATCATCATCCACGGTTAACTTAAGGCTTTTTCCTCTCCGCACCACCCGAACGGTGTGCCACTCATTGTCATTGAGCTTCTGCCCTGCATACAGGGTCTCTGGTCCTTTGCCTAAGGATGGTAGTAAGTGCCAAAGTTAGAATCAATTCTCAAAGTACTGTTCATGCATCAGGGCTGTCAAAACCACACTGGTGCACATGAGCCAGCAGCACTCAAGGAATTATATTCCACCCAAAGTCCACTCGAATTTTACCGATCCAACGGATTCTCCGTAGGAGTCCCCATGTGCAAAAGTCTCAATTCAAACATAAAGGATAATGGCACAGTAATGAAAAAAATTGTGCCTTCCTTTATCTCAGATATAAGGTTTTCAAATGCCAATGGCAGTAAGCAATCATTTACAGGAAGCTGTAGTTAGCAGTCATTAATTTCTCAAAGTCTTAGAATCCAGATGCATTTCTTTAAGATAATAGGAAATTTACTGTAATATTTTTTCTTTAGAATAATTTGGCCATTTGGCATTATACACCAGTCTGGCTTTTAGA
Source organism: Rhinopithecus roxellana (assembly GCF_007565055.1). Classification (NCBI taxonomy): domain Eukaryota; kingdom Metazoa; phylum Chordata; class Mammalia; order Primates; family Cercopithecidae; genus Rhinopithecus; species Rhinopithecus roxellana. The sequence continues at coordinate 137,151,001 of NC_044553.1, read as the reverse complement.
GAGTATCCACCAATAGGATGAGAAAAGGACTTTGCAACACATACTGCCTTAACTTGACATTTCCATTAACACAGGGTTCTACTAGGATTCGCAACCACAGAAATCACAATAGTAAGCATTACAATAGTAATAATGTCAAGTTTTAAACCCCATCATAAATAATGCTCCTGGAGGGAATATGAGGGCCCCCAGACTTTTCCCATTGTTCATCATCCTCCAAAAGGATCCAAAGACCTAAAAGCTGAAATGATGTAAAGTTCCAAAACTGAAACTTTTCAGGACAAAAGCATGACTAATATAAAGTGCCACTAAATAGAGGAATAAACCAAGTTGTCCCAAGAGATCCATGCTTCAGATGCTCAAGCTAATGTTCAACTGAACCCTATAAAGAATCAGGGGCAAAAGATGGCAAGAGAGACACAGAGGCATTAAAACGATCCAGTTAATAAAGGAAGAAAATGTCACATTCTTTTAGGATGTATATCGTTATTGAACTGAAGTATAAATTTAAAAGACAAAGAAGATTATATAGAAGCAGAAGATAGACCGAGTTTGCTCTTTCTAGGAGGGTAGCTGAGCTCATGAAGAAAGATGCTGATTAAATATTTTTGGATTAGTCAATCTATATGTGGAAAGCTCCATTCCTGAAAATGACTAGGGAAAAAAAAAAAAGATACAGCATATAAGTGGCTAATATTTCCCTATGGATATATGTGAAATAGTTTGGAAAACCATATACTTGGCTCCAACATATACTGAGCACAGGGCCAAGTGCATAGTAGGAGCTTTAATGAGTGCTTGAATAATCAATGTCTACATAGGTCTGTTTCTATGGTAACCATCAATTAGGGTCAATATGTATTTATCGAAGTAATTTTGAAAGCTTTATTACGTAACTGTCACTAGCTACTCTCCTCCCTCCTATACATTCAAGACTGAAGATATTTTATATGGGGGAATATAAATCTCCAGGTAATTTCAAACTACACCTTTTAATTTTGAGTAATTAGTATTCCTATTTTCTGCTGGTTATAAGAGTTATGGTAGTAGTTCAAGTTTGGAGGAATTCTCCTCTTGAAAAATAAACAGACTTTCAAAGTGAAAAAGTTTCTTTTAATTACAATGTGCACAGCAAATAATTTATATTTAATAATTTTCAGAATGCACCCAAAGCTCAAGTGCAACCCACATTGACAAGAATCTTGAACATTTAGTAAGGAAACCTAAAGGACCAAACGCCCTCAAAATTAGGGAGTGATGCCATAAGAGCAATGAATCTTAGGAATAAAGTAACTCTACAATAAACCATTTTAGATTCCATCTCAGCTTCTCTTGCTTTATATGTTTGTCTCAATGTTACATAAAATGTATGTATTATAACAGAATTTCCCTACATTTTCAACTGATTAGATACCACTCTTCATTATCTTATTAAGTTCAGGTCTAAGATTGATTTAACAGTTGCCTTCACAACAGCCAACAGTGAGGGCATTGAAAGAAAATGGACCACATAATGTGAATACTTTATAAAAAGAACAGATGTTCCCAGAAAAAACAAATCTGTCTTTGGTTTTTTATGTTTTTATCCTCTTTATTCTACATGCAAATGCTTCAATAAGAAAGAAAAAAGTAAAGAAAGACACGGAGAATATTAGCTATGAAGGCAGAACTGCTACAAGTACAGGCTATTTAAAACATCTTCTATAAGGTGGCATCTGTTCTTTAGGCAATTTTTGTACATCGCTTAATTTTTATGATTGGGGACAAGATAAGGGAAAAAGACTAACACAAACATAGTAGTTTGGGAACATTGTTTCATTCGTGTCACATTACCTATAGAGTTTTATAAAACAAGCTTTCTTTCAGCCCAATGATGCTAACGTTTGGAGGTCCGTCAGCTCTTATGCTATCCTTGAGATATTCACAGTGGTCAGATTCAAACACAAACATTTAACTGTCCATTTGACTGTAAAACTTTGGAATGTGATGGCCAATGAATAAAAATGTAAAAAAAAAAAAAAAAAAAAAAAAAAAAACCCACAAAACTGAAGCTTCTCATGCCCTACTATTTAGTTACATTTGATACCTCCAACCGCAACAATTCTTATTATTCTTAGAGTAGAAAAAACAAGATTCATACTTATCTCATCAATATGACATGGAATGGTATTTGATATTCATTTTCAAACAATAAATAAGTAAGTCCCAGTGGAATTTTGTAAAACTCCTGGCCTCCAGAAGTGGAGAGTCAATGACATTTATCCTTAATCAAGTCAAAAGGTCAAGTCATTCTACAGAGGAAAAGTGATATTTAAACTCAGCAGGAAATCTAGGCAAAGAGAGAGGAGGAGCAAACCTAATCAGTAGCCCAAGAATAAAAGTGAATTGATAAGTAATGCAAGATGCAGACACAAGCGGAAGGTTGAAATATACGAACGTTTCAGGATGATCTGGTCTAGGGATTACTTTTTCTGGACTGTTCAAGCAAAAAACCCAGTGAAGTAGCATCAGTGAAACAATGAATATAAAGAGTTCTTCACGTAAGCAAAGGATAGTTCAGACAAAAAGAAGAACACACTGAAATTTAAAATGAAACTAATGGGAACTTAAGGAAGATCTCAAAACCATCAACTTTCCTGTATTTTTATAACTAGTAAAGTTATGATCTGCAACTGGGTACATATTAGATATATGTATTACATGTATTTTTCCCTCTTTTATAGTTTAAGTAATAAATATTGATCACAAAAAAATCCTTTGATTCCCTTGAGGCTGCTTAAACTATCACTGATGGATCTAAATAGAGACTATTAATAAATTACCTAAGACTCCTCAGTTGAATTTCCCAGGTAATGACACTCATGCCTGGAATAAAGATGCAAAAGATTTCTGGGATGCAGAACTTCGTAAAAATAGTGTTGAATTATTTACTGTTGTAGAACAGAAAGCCTTTAATGAATGCCCTGGGTAAGACCAGCCAAATGCTCACACAAGCTATCCTTATTGAAAACTCATCTAACACCATCTCTTTGAGGTAAGGCTTTGTTTCACAGAAGATGACCTAATTCTCTGTTGAATGGAAGATACAGAATAAGATATCATGGACAAAATACAAAGACTAGATTGTTTTTCTTGACCTATCCTACAATAACCCTATGGAACCCTTACTTCTTTTAGAAGCCAGAACCAATAATGAAATCAAACAGAAACATTAGGAGATAATGCATTGCTGATTGCTTGGAGGAAGATGACACTCAGATATTATCAGATTTTTCCCTCTTTTGGCAGACAGAAAATCGGAGTGTATGTTAAAAATCTGTATTTGAGCATTACTAAAGGCACACACCTTCATAAGGTAAACTGTGGATTTTAATTATTTTTAATTTATTTCAATTTTCTTAAAAACGGTTTCTAAAAAAACGTTCATATTACATGAATTTGTTATTCCCCCCAGGAGCAATATAGCAGCAAGACTACAAGTTACCCCTGACATACATGTGTTTGGTTTGTCAATGTATTTCTAAGACCTGACCGAACCAACTAAACCAGATGGTTTTGCTCATACTCAGGGAATAGAAATTCCTTCCATATGCCGCAAAGCTCTGTTTCCAAAAATGTATGGGGAAGCATTGGAAACTTTTTTGCTTGGGTGGAGGTTGGGGAGGGAGGGGGTGATATCTCTATCATAATCACTTTGCTTTACCTGACCATGTTTCTATTTATTCAAAGAGGGAAATGAAACAGTAACTTGATTTCCCATCAAACTGTGTTTCACATGAACCAAAATTTCTACAATGCATAAAACATGTGAAAATTACCCCTTTAGAAAGGCATAGTGAAAGATGCATATAATTATACATCTAAATGATATGGTTAATAAATGCTCAAAGTGATGGACTGTGTTAGATTTGAAGGACTCCAAAGATATATCAAAAAAGAAAACTTACCTTTGCTTCCACCAGCACCTTTGGCTAGGCTAGCTGAGCTGTGACAAGCATTTCACTAAGCCCATAGCATCACACATTGTATTAGGCATCGTCCCCAGACAAAACAGATCAGACAAGTAAAAGCAGGGATGATAAGGAAAAAGAACAGGACTGAATGAAGAAGAGGAGGACAGAGAAGTAGGAAAAAGGCGTTTTATGTTCTGTCCACAAAATTTCAGCTTCTGGTTGTTTTCTTTGAGGAGGTGTTTTGTTTGTTTTGTTTTGTTTTTACAAACTTAGTTTTAAAGTGTTCATTTTCACTGGAGAAAACATTTTAAATCATAATTATTTTTAGAGCCAGTTTGGCAAAACACCTCAAATAGATCATTTCATTCTTACTGGAGTACTTAAGGCTCAGGAATAGCTGCCATACCTCCTACAACAGGTGTGGAAGGTGTAGGGAGCTTTCTTGAAGTCTTCTGCTGATAAGTCTCCCAGGGAGGTGTGAGAAAGACAAGCGACCCAGCTATTTAGTCTGAGCACCCTCCATGAGCCCCTGCTTCTACTTAAAACCTACTAAAAACACCACCAATATTTATCAGGCTTTAATATGCAAACATACCATTGAGACTGACACATATAACGAGTTCAACAAAGGACTACTCACCCCTTTCTCTGCACCTCATCCTCTGCTTCAGCCTCCCAGGGTATTAATAGAGTACTGTTACTCACCTCTGCCAAAGTTTTGCAAGACTATCTATTCATATCTTTCACAAATGCTAATTGAGTACCAGAAGGCAACCAGGCATAGTGGTCACATTCTGATGCTCATTCTGATCCTCATTGTGGAGGCTAAAAAGATAAACAAGACAGAAAGCGTCCTGCCTTACACAGTTTACAGTCTACTTTGGGGTGAGAAAATCTGATAGACCATACACAAATTAAGGAACATGAGATAATTTTAGATAGGGTTGAGTTCTGTCAACCCTATCTAAAATAAGACAGGGTAGTATGATGAAAAGTAGTTGGGGTGGGGAGTGAGGATTGAGGATTGGCTACTTTGTAGAATGTTCCAGAAAGACCTCTTTGAGGTGACTTCTCTACTCTTATGCTGAACACTTGGTTGGGTAGAAAGGTACTAAATGAGACGATCAGAGAAAGCTTCTCTGAGAAGGTGCATTTAGGCAGGAGCCAGTCATGCAAAGCTGGTGATGTAGGCAGAGTCCAGATCACATGAAGTCCTAATGACATGGCACAGAACCTGAAAGCTCTTCAACACGTACTGGAAGCTCTTGGAAGGTTTTAAGAAAGGAGATTATATAATCTCAATTAAGTTTTGAAAATCACTCTGGTTGCTATAGGTATATTCGATCAAAAGTGAAATAATGGAAACAAGGAGATCTATTAGGAAGCTGTTAAAGACAAGAGATGAAAATGATTTAGGCTAAAACTAGGAGACAGTAGAAATGAAAGTTGTAAAATTTGGGATGTATTTTACAGGTGGAGTCAACAGGACTTGGAGATTGGTTTGGGAGGTGAATTGGTAGTAGGAGAAGTAAAGAGAGAAATCAGTGTTGATTCCTAGGGTTTGTTCTGCCAAACTGGGTAGATGAAAACAGCCTCACTGAAAAGGGAAAGATTCCAGAAAAAAGTAAGACATGATTGATCCTACTAGCCAGAGAAGGTTACTTCTGGTATCGTGTCTCTCCTGTGAGTCACACTTGATAACCAGCTCCTGGCAGCTTCCCGCTGCTGAGACGTGTGAATCAAAGTTCACTGCTTGCCTGATTTTTCTTAGAATAGTGTTAATTTATACCTCAGGCCACCACTATCTATTGATGATGCAGGATTGTTGAATGTTGCTATTTGCCCACCCACCTCCCTCCTTCCCTTTCTTCCTTTTTAACTTCCTTCCTTTTTTCCTTCCTTCTTCCTTCCCTCCCTCTCTTTCTTCTTTTTGTCTTTCCTGCATGGTTTCTGTTATGTGCTCTAACCCATGCCTTAAGACTAAGAACAAAGAGTGCCTCTAACATTACAAAGCAAACACTGGCAGCCCATTCAACAGCATCTCTAAATTGTGATCACAGTGTAAAATGAACCCGTTCATCTTGGCTGAGAGAATGGAGCATCTCAATTTTGAAATGGAATGAATCTGGGGAAGATATATCTCCAAAGAAACAAATGACTCCTCAAAAGATGAGAAAGAATATTGTCCCCAATGTATTCCCAAACCTCTACCTTAAGCCATAAATTTACAGCAGTGCTCAGCAGTGATAAGCTGGGGACAGGCTCAAGCTTTCTTATGATAATCTCTCTCCATGAAACCACTTTTCAAGAGATAAGGGCAATTTTCTCAGGGACAGGCAGAAAGATCCCTTTGTGGATATAGATTCTACTCTCGTTTTTTAAAAACGTTATAAAATATACTGGAACTTTCTTCACTTTTCCAATGGTATAATTAATACAAATCAGATTTCTTACAATGATTTTAGGTATTATAGTGCTTTTGAGTTTGATTGTGTGATCTTACTGTTTAGCACTAAAGTCACAGATTTTGAAGCTAAAGGTGATTGAGCTAAAGAGATTCTAACCAGGATGTGCCATAAGACCTGCTCCCTACCATTCCCTAATACATTTCTAATTAAGTCTGTTTTCTTGTGAACTGACCTTTTTGCCCTAGCATGCAGAAAAATATATATATCCAATTATGAATTGAAAGGTCTACTACATTAATATTAATTAATATTTTGCTTTAAATAGGAATTAAGGAAGGCAAAATACAGCTTACGTTTGTCTCCCTTTATTACTTTTATAACCTTTCTATCTGCAGCAGTCCCTCTCAGCCTTTCCTGACCCTCCCAGCTGAGAGTTCACTGCTTCAGTAATTCAATAAAATTTTTATTTGGCAAATGGCCACTCTATTCCTTGTACTGTAGTTTTTTTCAAAAAAAAAATTGGCTTGTATGCCCTTTGAAGTAGAATATGCTACCTTTGTAATCCCTAACAACTAAGTATGGTACATTGCACCAAGAAGGTGCTCAAAGTATTAGAAAAAAAACTAGTGAGCGAATAAATAAAACTGAATAAATTAAATAAACAAATGAGTGGGTGGGTTGAGGGAGAGAGAAGAAATGGAAGGGGAGCTGAAGGGAGCTGCGAACTGTGTTTTAGTAATAGGACAGATTCAACCAATTCAGGAAAGTAGTCCATATAGTAGTAAATACATATAATTGAATTAATAAGTGAATACATAGAAATGGATGTATAAATTAAAGGAGAGTAAATTTATGGAGGGTAGAGGGGGAGAAGGAAGAGGAGCAGAAGGATCTTGGCAGTAGAGTGAAATAGACAAATTTGGAACTGAAAGATATCAGGCAGCGGATATAAGTGAAGTCACTAATTTTCCTTTAAATATATATTTTTCCTGGCCAGAAGAAAATGCAGCTTTCTGGGGAAGTGATAGGGGAATGAAAGTAGCATGCATAAAGCACTACCAGTTGCTCTGCACACGTGGTCTCATTTAGTTTTGTAGCATGCAGCTGATATACTACATCCTAGCTTTACAAATCAAGAGGCAGAGCAAAGCTCTGGGACCTGTCAAGGTCAGCAGCTGTGGGACTCAAACTCTAGTCAGCCTGTCTGAAAAAATCCTTCCACTCGGGTTTGTTCTCACAGTTTCTCCATGTTTACATCCCTGAATTGTTCTGTCTCAGGACTGAAAGAGGAATAGGGTGAGGCTGGGTAAAGGGTATGGAGGATATGGGAAACTATTGCTAATTATGAAACAGAAAATCTAATTCTAGGAGGATAATGAAGAGTATAACCTGGCCTTTTTCTTTTAATATTTGTAAGACCAGGGTACAGGCCTACCATACAGAACCTATTAATAAAGCAAAAAAAAAAAAAAAAAAAAAGTTAAATGTGTATATTATAAATGAAAGTGACTATGAAAAATATCATTTTATTTGTATGTGTTTGCAGCAGACCTTGCATCACATGCTGCCTGGCATCATATTCCCTCAGCCAATGTCAGATTTCAGCCACTGCAGCAGGTGACAGTCATTGTGAGCTCAAAGTTTGATGGTCCCCCACTTCAAGCATGGCCAGTCCTTGGGCCTTCTCTAAAACTAGGGTACCTGCCCTGCCTGCAAGAAAGAGCAACCAAGAAATGGGAGTGAGGGTGAGAATACCCTAGGGGTAAATGTCAAAGAATGGGGAGGGGGAAGGAGTCCATGAATAAATACTCCAACCTCCTATGTTTTAAGCAGAAATTCTGGGAGGCATTTACGGCAACACCTTCATCTCTCCCACCTATGCAGTGCTTAGAGCAGGAATCTTGACAGTGGACACTCACATTGGTGTTTCTTTCTGCATTGCTTACCCTCCCTGCTCCTTCACTTCTGCTTTTGGGGACCACTCCCGGATAAACTCTCTCACCCAAATCTTTGTCTCAGGCTTTGCTCTCAAGGGAACTCAAACTAAGATAAAACCTACATAGCACTCAATCATGTCCCATGCAGTAACTCAAATGTTACAGCAACCGCATGAGATAGATAATGTCATTTACCTAGGATGAGATTAAGAGGTTAAGTGACCTGCCCAAGATCACAAGCTATTGAATTGTGAAAATAAAGAATCCAGTCTTTCTGATTCCACAGATAGATTGCTTCCCATTAACCTACATAGCTGCCTCTCCTGACTCCACAGATAGATCACTTCCTATTAACCTAAATAGCCACCTAGAGTCCATGAAGCCCACAGAGTACAAAAGGCAGTAGTCTGCTGTCAGCACTCAGGGCAGGCTGAGGGACCATGGTTGTAAATTACCAAAAATTGACTAGACTCCTGGGGTTGTGAGGAAGTGGCATAGGTCTCTAAGCGCAATCGCACAGCTCTTCACTCTGAACCATGGAGGACTTTTGGAAACTCTAATTTGTTAATTTGTCTAATTCACTCTACTGCCAAGAATGAGGTTACCATCATTCTTAAATAGCGTAAGTCTATTCAAGTGAGAATCTAAGAGATATGCTCTTGATACCCAAAGACCCTTCAGGCTCTATCTGACATATTCTGGATGAATATCCCATCTGGATGGGGGACTTTATATATAGATATAAAAATACAGTCATTGGATTTTAGAAGTATCCCAAGACAAAAAGTTCTGGGAATATGGCATTTTCAGATCAACCTCCATGGTGTTTGCAGCACCTTCTTCCTACAATAGAAAGTACTAAATATAAGGTAAAAATGGGAAAAGAGGGATATTTGCAGCCTCTTTGGCATGGTAATTACAAGGCCTATCAGCTTATGAGCTTGATGGCATTAGCTGATCACTCACTGTGGACAGAGGTAGCTGCCACACAGAATGGTCTTACTCCTGGATAAACTCTTATCCTCTTAACATCTGCTGTATGCAACTGCAAGACCCAGGAGGCTGGATTAGCAGAACTATCACTCTATTCTGGTTCTTGTTAACTAAGATGATGAGATTCATCCTTCCTAAAATAATATGTATGTAGGTTTGAAAAGTTGAGAAATTATAGCTCTCCATCTCACTAGAAATATCATATCCTTATAGTTCCCACAAAAATAAAACTTGCAAGACATGCACATAGAGAAAATAATTAAAACCAGAACATCAATAGAAATAAATCAAGTGTCTTTCAATTCCAATGCATTTGTTTCCCCTTAAGTAAGACTTAAATGCAACAGGCTCCTAATGCAGCAAGCCTAGACATGTATGACACATGCAAAATTGACTATGTTGGCAAACAGGACTAATTTCCATGTGCTGTCTTCATACCTTTTTGCAACAGCTTGGGCACAGCACAGATGTAAACTTCAAACTGCTGACAGTCTCCTCTGCACCCTGAATTCCTCATTGACTTGGGACATCAAGCAAAGAAAACTGTTCCTACCTAAGAGAGTGAAATTACCATCCCACTTTCAGACTGTATAAAAAAGGAGGGGTTTAATTTAAAAGTTGATGACCTACTAGACAGGTGTTGTGAAAGTTTCCAGGGTGCGAAGATGAAAAAGATACACTCACTGTTCTAAAGGAGCTTAGAGTCTGCTGGGGGAGTTGAACAAATAAAAACCAATCATGTGGAAGAACAGATACAGAGGTATCCACTAGATACCCTGCTGGTGGGCACTCAGGCCATCTGGAAGTCATCAACTGTCTGTTCCTCTTCACATTCTTCATGCAGGATTATATAGATTCCATAAGGCATAGACCAAGACCTTTATTTCTGTATCTTTCTCAACTCTAAATAGCACTGTCCTTGGCATGCACATTGGATTCTCAAATAAAGAATTAATGTCTTCACATAGTTGCACAAGATCCTATTAATAACAGATCACCAGACAACAGTCATAAGACACTATTCTAAGTGCTTTACCTATATTAACTTACTTAATACATCAATCCCATAAAGTTGCTGTGGTTGACTATATTATTTTTGACAATATTTGCTGTCCTTTTCTATCAGCCTCTTTCAAATAGGTCCACCCTTTCTAGAGGGTTACATTTCCTGCCTCTTATGTCAGGTATTTTGCATGACGTGCTTCACAGCCAAGAAAATGTGAGCAGAAATAGTGTGAACCACTTAGAAGGTCTGAGGGCCACCACATGGCTCTGCTAGCTGTCTTTCCTTGGCCACAAATCCAGGATGCGACAAATTAGAGCTACCTCTTCAGGCAGGGTCCAGAAATGAAAAGGCAAGAAGAAGCACTGCGCAGAACTAGGACGAATATTAATGCTGGTGGGAAATAAAGCTCTGCTCATTTAAGTCGCTAGGATTCCAGGGAGGCATCTGTTACTGCAGCATAACTGAGCAGAGCTGACTAACACATGGGTCCCATTAACAACCACATTTTACCCTTGAGAAAACTGACACAGAAAGAAGTTCAGTCAATTGCCCAATGTTGCATAACCTAATTTCTGGGGACTAAACCTGGGCAGCCTCGTTCCATTTTGCCCTTAACTACTACACTACATAGCCTCCATTAGCCAAGAGATGTATCAGGGATGGTTCAGAGACGCAATGACTAATTCTCATGGTGAAATATTTTCCACAGGCCCTACAGGATAAAGAGTACAAAACTATTAAATAAATACATACAATGGATATGCCTTTAATTTCTGAGTGCACAGAAAATGAATAACAGCAGAGGAAAAAAAGGTCAGATAAAATGATAAAAGAAAGAAACATATCCAGAAAATGATGGGAGAACACAGATTAAAAGAAATTTTAATATTTGTCAAACTGCTCAGAGACAAATACCTCTTCTGGAAAAAAGAAAACCCTTAATATTTTTATCATTAAAATGCTGCCAGGGCCGGGCGCGGTGGCTCAAGCCTGTAATCCCAGCACTTTGGGAGGCCGAGACGGGCGGATCACGAGGTCAGGAGATCGAGACCATCCTGGCTAACCCGGTGAAACCCCGTCTCTACTAAAAATACAAAAAATGAGCTGGGCGAGGTGGCGAGCGCCTGTAGTCCCAGCTACTCGGGAGGCTGAGGCAGGAGAATGGCGTGAACCCGGGAGGCGGAGCTTGCAGTGAGCTGAAATCCGGCCACTGCACTCCAGCCTGGGCAACAGAGCGAGACTCTGTCTCAAAAAAAAAAAAAAAAAAAAAAAAAAAAAAAAAAAAAAATGCTGCCAGAACACAAAACCTATGAACGTGTTTAGAAGCATGTAGTTTGGAAGCAATGTGCTTATTTTTGTATATAATAAAATAAATACTTCTGTTTGTGATAACTATAGGATGGGAAGTAACACACATCAACCGGGGGGATGTCATCTGAATGCATAAAATAGTCCTGTCATTTTAACTTTAAGATTTTTCAGAGCTGTTAAGGCATCATCTAGGCCAGTGGTTCTCACATTTAAAACTTCATAAGAAACATATGAATAATGTTAATAGTTTGAATTTCAGGGCTCTAGTCTCAGTATTTCTGATTCACAAGATCTGGGATGGATTCTATGAAGTGGCATTTTAGTAAGATTCCTGATATTCTGGATGCAGGTGGTATTACTTTCCTAGGGATGCTGTAGCAAATTATCACAAACTCAGTGGCTTACAACAAAAATATGTTCTCTTTCAGTTCTGGTCAGATGTCTAAAATCAAGGTGTGAGCAGGTCATAAAGGCTCTAGGGCAGAATCATTTTTGTCCCTTCCTAATTTCTGGGGGTTTCCCACTATCCTTGATATTCCTTGGCTTATAGAAGCATTCCTTCAATCTCTGTCTGTTTTCACATTGCCTTCTTCTCTGTGTACCCTCTTCTGATAAGGACACCATCATAGGAATCAGGGACCACCATAATCCAGTATGACCTCATCTTAACTAATTGCATGTGCAAAGACACTATTTACAAATGAGGTCACAAAGCTGAGGTTCCGGGTAGACATCGAATTTTTAGGAAACAATACTTAGCCCACCACACAGGCGATTCTCAGACCACTTTTCTGAGAACAATAAAGAATAATCCTTCATTTTACTAAAGCAAATCCTGAGTCTCTGCACCTGGGGAAGGAATTTCCCATGACCACATAAGTACAACCCAGATCTGACTCCCAGTCCAGTGTTCTCTGCACTGTAAACTGGTGCCTGTGGTTCTACTGGTGGCTTGCATTTTTGTAAACAGAAGTGAAAAGATCATTCTCAGATAATTTTGGTCTGCATACCAGGAGAAATTAAGTGAAGAACTGAACTGCATCAGACTCCACTCCATTAGCAAATTCCATTTCCCAAAGTTGATGCTTCTGAAATTCCAGAGATTTGGCCAATATTTATTGTTCTGCAGGTAGCTCCACTTCCGTCCTAACCCAACCTGTAACTCACAGGGAAACTCTGGAATGTCTCTCTCACCACCTGCCATCCTCTTACCCTTTGACAACCCCAGTCAGTATCCCTCATGGTTTATTTCAGGCAGTTGTGAACTAATTCTTCAGTTATCCATATCCCCAACCAGATTGGAGGTACCTTGAAAACCAGGTCTAAAACACCCATGTCTGCATCTACACACTCAGACGCTTGTTGAGTAAATAAATGAAATCCCTTCCTTACAAACTTAACCCAAAGTTTTGCTTCTGTTACTAGAGTAAGGACCCCACCACCTTGTCCAAGACTAAACTCTCCTCTGACTCCATTTCCCATCCTTTTTCTACTTTCTTTGAGAGAGATATATTTTTTTAATAGTGATCTTGCTTCTTTTCTAAACCTCAGACTTTTCCTGTTAGCTTTCTTTAGGCACCTTCAAATTTCACTCCACTCACAGAAGCCCTTCTCATAACCTGCCTCTTTCCGTTGCTTTCTCCATTCACCTTAACATTTTAGAGTATCCCACCAGGGTACTCCTCACCTCCAGACTTCACAGAGCCCCCCATGACTGCTGCTGAGCCCAGGTTCCTCTGCCCTCCAAGCCCTCCCCACCAACCTTTTGCCAGCTAGTTATTTTCTCTGCTGTTCTATCTGGTTACTAGTAATCTGCAAATCGCCAAGCATAAGGAACATTTTCCAGTCCTCTTCATCACCATTAAGCTTCAGCAGCCACTCCCATCTTCAGTGACACGGCTGTCTTATGGTTTTCCCACATGTATGAATTTTTTTTTTCTTTTTTTTTTTTTTTTTTTTTTTTTGAGACAGTCTCGCTCTGTCGCCCAGGCTGGAGTACAGTGGCGCAATCTCGGCTCACTGCAAGCTCCGCCTCCTGGGTTCACACCATTGTCCTGCCTCAGCCTCCCGGGTAGCTGGGACTACAGGCGCCCGCCACCATGACTGGCTAACTTTTTGTATTTTTAGTAGAGACGGGGTTTCACCCTGTTAGCCAGGATGGTCTCGATGTCCTGATCTCAGGTGATCCGCCCGCCTTGGCCTCCCAAAGTGCTGGGATTACAGGCGTGAGCCACCACAACCAGCCCCACATGTATGAACTTTCATGAGCAGCCTCCCTTCCCTGCCTCTTCCCCTGTCTATTACTTAATTCTGGGGTTCCCCAAAGTTCCAGCCTCTCATTTCCTTCTCTACACATGTGTTGCTCCCTGAACCATCATCATATAATTTGAATTTAATTTTTGATTCATCTTTTTTTCTTTCCTCGGCTCTGTTTTTCTATTTCAAATTTCCTCTACGGTATCTCTCAGACATCTCCTATTTCCCCAACCCTCCCTCTCTTCCAACATCTCTCTTAAGGTCATCCCCTCAGAATATTTATTTTTTTTTGTTTCTTTTCCTTTTTTAACTGAAATATAATAATTGTACATATTTACAGGGTAAACAGTGATGTTTTCATACACATAATATATATTGATCAGATCAGGGTGATTAGCATATCCATTATCTCAAATATTTATCATTATTTGTTTGGGAACATTTAATATGTAATATGTTCCTTCTAGCTATTTGAAACTGTATATTATTAACTTTAGTCATCCTGCAGCTCTCTAGAGCACTAGCACTTATTTTTTGTATCTAGCTGTAATTTTGAATCTTACCAAATCTGTTCCTGTCCCCCATTTTCCCCCTCCCCCTTCCAGCCTCTAGTATCCTCTGTTCTACATATGATTTCTATGAGATCAACTTTTCTATTCCTTTCTATATGTTCCTGGTACTACTGCCCTATTCTGATATATTTGGAAAATTTTTAGGTCCCAATCCTACTTGAATAAATCATTTCAAATACATATTTCAATGAATTTTTTTATGTGTTTTTCCAAATATTTTCTTTCTTTCTTTTTTTTTTTTTTTTGAGATAGAGTCTTGCTGTGTCGCCCAGGCTGGAGTGCAGTGGTGCGATCTCGGCTCACTGCAAGCTCCGCCTCCCGGGTTCATGCCATTCTCCTGCCTCAGCCTCCCGAGTAGCTGAGACTACAGGCGCCCACCACTACGCCCGGCTAATTTTTTGTATTTTTAGTAGAGACGGGGTTTCACCCTGTTAGCCAGGATGGTGTCGATCTCCTGACCTCATGATCCACCCACCTCGGCCTCCCAAAATGCTGGGATTACAGGCGTGAGCCACTGTGCCCAGCCCTGTTTTTCTAAATCTTTCATGTCTGACATTTGGGCTCCAGATATTCTTCAACTCTGAAACACTCACTGTGGCTCCCAAAGCTGAAGGTAGAGGCTCAGTGTCAAAATAGGAAGAGTTAAGAGTCAGAAACAGGGCTTCTGAAGGTTATAGGTGAGACTAGGGTGAATCAAGAACAGGACTTTGGAAGGTTAGTAAGAAGCAGGTTGGTAGAGAGGAAGAAAGGGAGGTACTTGGGAGGTTTGAAGGATGTATGGTGAATCCATACTTGAAGGAAAGAACTCTGTGGTCTATATTCTGTTAGGGTAACTCTTCTTATGTTGGCTCCAGAGCCCACACTCTGAGCTACTGTGCCGTATTGGTCCCCCACCACACTTTCCACTAAGACGACCTATCATCTCCAGCCCAACATTGGTCTACTGTGGCTAGGACATAATCTCACAGTTCTCTCTACTCTCTGGCCTAGAAGCAAGCTTTTTCAGATTTTCCAAGATTCTAAATGATGCCTCCTTTCTACAATCCTTTAGCTGGCGGTGGTTCTTTCTAACTACAAGCACTGAAATAGGGTCCTCACCACTTCAGGGGCTAACTGGACAATCCCAAAGATGGCATGGGGTGCTAGAGAGAATGACTGTGGGAGATGAGTGGGGATAATGAAGCATAAAGTCATTGCTACACTTTGTACTGAAGCTTCATATTTAATCCTCAGAATACTGGGAAGTAAGCATTATTATCCCATTTTACAGATGACAGCAGTAAGAAACAGGGGTGTTCAGTTATCTCAGCCAACAGTAAATAGCTAATAAGTAGATCCAAAGCCAGGCTTATCTGGGTTTATATAAAACTGCCTTCTGGATGGATGATGAATGTGTGAGTGATGGGTAGGACTTCAGATCAGACCTCCATAACCAATGGTGCTTCTGAGGGAGCAGGAGTGAAGGTTTGGGAAAAAACAAACTGGTAGAGGAATGAGAAATGCTTCTTGAAACTGATACTTAGACTGTGAGAATGAGGGTGGCTGGGTGAGGCAGCAGGGGAATTTTGAGAAGCACCATGAGTAAGGAAGGGTGAATCCCTGCCAGCCCTAGATCAAGCCACTGGAGAAGGGGACATTTGTATATGGGGGTAGTTGAGTATACGGTGAGCTTATATTGACTGGGATTAGCTTGTAATGTCTGTGAGAACTCAATGTCCCCCAGTTAGATGCAGGGTGGGTCATCCTTGTCTCAATAACCTGACTTTCTACTTCTCATTGATTATAAGGTGATGCTGGCTATGAACTCCATGAGGCCAGTGATTGTGCCTGCTTTTTTCAGAATCTAGTTCAAGGCCTAGACATGGTAGTTACTTGACATGCATTTATATGAATGTATTTAAATACAGCTTATGGACATTGAAATTCAAAGTGTGAACTGACTGCCATCCTCTAACACAGAAACAGGGAGAAAATGTGGTTATGTGCTTATTACAACTAATTATCTTGTTTGAGGCTACATATGCTCCTACTGAATCATAATTCTAGCTACCATTTATGCAGGGTTGTGAACTGATCCAGTTCTCTTGGGACCAGTGGAAAACAAGTTCTAATTCATGGCTTGATACACATTAGGTACCCAACTGATCAGTGCTACTTGCTGCTATTAATAATTTATGAAAACATGTTTAAGTGATTTATAAAAATCTAGTAATGGGAGTACATGGTAGTTGGGGGAAAATGTTCAAGGGAAGAAATAAGGGGGAAAATATCCCATATAAACTGAATTTCTAAATGACAATTATAAAAATCATTCTATTCAAGGAACAAATATCTGCCAAACTGTTGTACAATAACATTTATTTGTTATTACTCATTAACTCAACAGCTCATCAAATATTTACTGCTTATTTATAACACACTGGACATTGACTAGTGGCTGGAGATAAAATGAGAAATATATTATGATCCCTGGATCAAAGTTACTTACAGTCTAACGGAGTAGAGAGTGATATAAAAATGTAATACAATGTTTTAAGTGCTTTAATACTAGTATGAATTCTTTACATTATACCTAAGGAACACAGGGAAAGAGAGAAGCTGTTTGGGAGTGTGTATGTGCATGTACACATGCACATTTGGGTCTGAGTTTGGGGTTAGGAAGATAATGGTGTTCAAATAATACTTGTTAGAGAAAGCAAAGTTTATGCTTTTTAATGAATGCGCAGGAACTAGTGCTCCAGGTAAACAAGAGGTTTTAAAAACGACCATGTATAAAGATTAAGAGAGCATGCAAGTTCAGCGAATGTTGAATAGTTTCATGTGGTGGGGAAGTGGAGGGCATTTTTATGAAAGGGAGGAAATGAGTCTAAAGAGATAGCCAGGAGGAGATTGTAAGAACCTGTTTATAAGAACCTGCTGTACTGAAAACTTTGTATTTTATCTCCTAGATCAAAAGGAACTCTTAAAATATCTTAAACGGGCTGCAATGTGTGTTTGCTGCATTATTTAAGATTATTCAATTTTGTTATAGCAAGCAACAAAATGTTGGATGGAACTTATAGAATGGGTTAAAGTGTAGGGATCAAATTGATAATCTCTGAGACCTGTCAGACATAGAGAAAATAAAAAGAGCACATGTGTGCTGAACAAAGATAAAAAAGATGAAACAAGAGAGTTACTTGCCCATAGAAAGGGATGAAAGTACAGAGTAAATCTTAAATATTTATGAAGCTCAGACCATCTCTGTTGACACCTTCATCCCTAAGTGTGTCACCCCATCGGTGACATTAATTTTGGTCCCATTCTGGCCCCACATTTGCTCTGGTTGATAGAGATAAAACATATCTGGTCTCCAGGCTAATTGGCAAGTGATAGCTATGGCCAGACATATTTGCCCTTGTGTCTCTCCAGGAGGGCAATGGTGTAACAGATCCAGTGTTTCCCAACTGTCATATCCCTTTCTTAATCTCAACTCTGGCCCTTGTAACTACTTCATCAGCAGGGAAGACTAACATGGCAGAGGGGGAAGCAAGGTAGATGAACATTGTGTAACCAAGGATTGAGATATGGTAGTCTTTCTATCCCACTTGCACACTCTTCTGTGTTCACTGAACCAATCACTTTCCCCTTGATTTATGCTTAAAGTGTACTTTAAATTGATTTAATAAAGAATTCATAATTTCACATCTTAGTTTGGTCTAGGAGCCTTTTTGTTCCATGACCTCTGGGGCAGCCCATTTGATTATACCTGGAGTGTCTAGGTGATTTTCTACATGCTGCTGGGAATGACAGTGTCAGATTACTGTCTTAGAAAAATCACTCTGGACCTTCAAATACAAAGTCTACCTGGCTGGGGAGTGGGTCTGGAAGCAGAGAGAGCAACTCCTGACTTCCTCTTACAGCCAAAGACATGTAACATCTATTTCAAAAAGGTTTAAACAAGATTTAGAAGCTCCAGGCACACAAAAGAGAAAATGTCCTAAGAACCAAATTCTTGACTGTCAAACTAAAATAAACTCAACTTTTAAAATTCCACAAAGTCAGTGCAAAAACCACCTAGAGGAAAAAAAATCCTAATGTCAAATTTAAAAAAAGGTTGAGATTTCTCCACATTCACGTAGGACTATCCAACCTTCCTGGTGCACTGATGGTGTCAGGAGAGTTTGCTGAGATAATAGCCCACTATGATTACAACATAATTCTATAATCTCTCATGTGGCCCAATAGGGTGCCCCTAAGAAACTGAAGCCAGCAAACTAAAAACACCAGGTAAAGGAAATAGCTGAATGATCATTCAAATGCCTCACAATAAGTAGTGAGCCAGCAGGGTGTGAGAAAGAACATAGGATTTTGAGTGAGCCAGACATGGCTTCAAATTTCTGCTCCACTAGGTACTAACTGTGTGACCTTGGACAAACATCTACATATCTCTCAGCCTCAGTCTCTCCAAGTTACAAAATGGAAATACTCATGATCACTTTAATCAAGGGGATATGGTGAGGAATAAGTGAACTAGCATAGAGAATGTGTCCAGCACAGGATCTCCTCTGTATTCATCCTTTCCATATTTAATTCCATGAAGATTAATAAATGAATGATTCGCAACTCATATCCTGGCTATTCCAACAGCCTACCTGGATGCCAGTAATAATTACTTGTCTAAATGTTAACTGTTTTCTCTGTTTCTGACTTATAACAATGCTAAACACACGTTCCTTTAAGCAACTTAATGCTAGTAGGTTGCTAAGGCAACTTCCCTAGAAATAAGCAAGGCCAGCATTGTATCACTTGGATTTTAAGCAGTCAGGTTTTTGAGAAACGCCAGTAAATTTTCCTCTCAAGGGAACATTGTCCGACCATGAGTTGTGAAATGTTTTAAGCAGCTTACATATTCCTGTAACAGTACACTCAACCTTAAAACCACTGTGTGAAGTCAGTGTCACTTCCACAGTCCTAAGAAATGGAGAATTTCCTGGTGATATCTTCCATTTCAAAGTCTATCATATTCTCATTAAACATCTTTTGAATTTTTTCCTGCATTTCTTTTTAAAAATTATGATTTTGAACCTAACTAAATACACCCTATTACTGTTAGATTTTTGAAAAGGAGAACACAAGTTTGGGAAGCCAAATCATATGTTCAATTAAGAAGGGCAATTTACCCAAAACAAGAACAGTGAGCAGCCCGGTTTCTCCACTACTGCTTATAGGACTGTTTTGCCAGGAGAGCCCCTGCTGTTTCAAAGAGGGATGCAACACTTACACAAGAAACATATGTTAGCAGCAGAGGCATCAACTACAGCAAAGGTTGGGCATGTAAATTTATATACCACTAACATACTTCCTAAATAAGTTTAGGTACCACCAAAATATCTGTAGACTGAACTTGTAAAATGGAGATCAGAGAGACTCTAGAAATGTTTTTTTGTTTTTCTTTTCTTTTCTTGAGACAGAGTCTCACTCTGTCGCCCAGGCTGGAGTTCAATGGCGTGATCTGGACTCACTGCAACCTCTGCCTCTTGGGTTCAAGTGATTCTCCTGCCTCAGCCTCCTGAGTAGCGGGGATTATGGGTGCCTGCCGCCACACCTGGCTAGTTTTTTGTATTTTTAGTAGAGATGGGGTTTCACTATGTTGGCCAGGCTGGTCTCCAACTCCTGACCTCAGGAGATCCACCCACCTTGGCCACCCAACGTGCTGGGATGACAGGCGTGAGCCACTGTGCCCTGCAGAGAGACTCTAGAAATTTGAAAAGTGCCTTGAAGATGATTAAGCCCAGCCATCCTACATCTTTGATGAGAGACCAAAGGCATGAAAAGGGTAAGATTCTTAGAACTAGCAATGGAGTGATAACCCTGAACTGTGGAAATTACTTCAGTGATCTCACTATCAAGACACAAGCAACTCTTCAGGCTAACTGTTGCTGAGACTATGAGAACACTGGATGCTGAATGGTTTCCATGTGTTCTTTTAAATTGAAGTACAATGGAAATATGATAAACTGCACATATTTAAGGTATACAATTTTATAAGTTTGGATATATGAGTAGACCCATTAAAACATCAACACAGTCAAGATAAGCAACATATACATTATCCTCAAAAGTTTTCTCGTGGCTCTTTGCAATCCCTTCCTCTCCCTGCTCCTCTAGCAGCCAGGGATTTGTTTTCTGTCACTAGAGATTAGTTTGCACTTTTTAGATTTATCTAAATGTAACCATATAATATGTACTCTTTTTTCCTCTGGCATCTTTTACTGTGAAATTCTTCCTTGTTTCTCCATAGTTCCTTGGTGAGTTCCAGTAAATGGTTATTTATGAAAAGAGGTGGTGGGGAATATTTGTCCTGCTCATTGTAGTTTGCAGGCCCCTAGTTTAGTTCTAGGGCCCACGTGTATAACTTCTATGCTATTCCATATCCAGCAGAGACAACTGAAGGCAAAATATAACCAGTAGCCAGAAGATGAACCACAGTGGGAAGGTGGGCGTGTTTGTGTGCACTGGGGAGGAGAGGGATCATAAGCTGTGAAGTGAGAGCTAAGGTAGGAAAGATAGATGGACTGTATGTAATGCTAAGGAATTGGACATATCCTGTAAGCAATGATGAATCTTTGGGAAGTTGAATTAAAAAAGAATGTGAAGTGGATCACATGAAGACCAGAAGAGAAAAAGTACAGAAAGGGTGTTGAACTTACTAAGAAAAGAGGCAAATAAATCCTGAATTCAAAGTGCTCTATAGCAGAGTGAAATGAATGAAAGGTATAAATAGAAGAGATGGTTGAGGTGACCCCCTGAATGATAGGAATGGAAGGTGGAGGGACAAAGTTGAGGATCACTTACACTTTTCCAGCCTGGAAAACTTGGTCTTGCTGCTTAATTTAGATCAAACAAAGAAAAGAGCTGGGTTTGAGAAAGAAACACCCATTAACTCTATTGTAAACATCGTGAGTATGAGATGGTAGGATAAACAGATGATCCTTCATATCTGAGGGGTCCACATCTGTGGATCCAACCAGCTCCGGATTTAAAATATTCTCAAAAACTTGCCTCTGTACTAAACACATGCAGAATTTTTTCGTTGTCATTATTCCAGAAACAGTAACAACTGTGCACATAGTATTTTCATTGTATTATGTATTACAAGTAATCTAGAGATGATTTTACAGTATGTGAGAAGATGGGCATAGGTTATATGCAAATACTATGCCATTTTGCCAGGGATTTGAGCATCCTCAAATTTGGATTCCTTTGAAGTTCTGGAACCAATCCCCTGGAGATACCAAGGGATGGCTCTATACATGGAAATGACTAGCAGATACTCAGAAATGTGGACCTAGAATTCCAGAGCCAGATGCAGCAGGTTGGGGCTATATAATACATCTTCACGTACATATATCCACAGCCCTTTGAGTCAAATAAATTGAGTTTTCATTGATCACCGTCATCTGCAAACTACTACAACCTCCCAGTGACATACTGAGCTGAGACCATGATGCCGTGGAAGCCATGTTTGATGTTTTTCAAATTCTAGTCATAATTCAGTGTCAGAAATTGATGAGGCACTGCAGCCCCTAAGCCACAATGACTGACTCAACCTCTCCCACTTGCCTAGGAGTCATTTCTGTAGGCCCAGGGAAGCACAGGGAGGTGAGTGAATGCTTAAGCCCATTGTCTATTTCTCCTTAAATGGCACCCTTGGGTATCACCAACAGGGAGAGCTGTTGTTGCTGGCTGAGGCACTGGAGTAAAGGCATCTGTAGGAGAGTTGGAGATGCTGTGCTTTGTGAATCTGTCCAGCAATCTGCCTTCCTCCTCAGAAATAGCACTCTTGCTGGGTCCACAGGGGAGACCTGAAAATGCTTTAGAGCATCATGTGTGCAAAGAGTCCCCTGGGTTCTCTTCATCCATGTCTCTTTCTGGTCATGCTTGGGCATCTGACTGAGCTGGAGGCATTGTCTGGGAAAGGGACAGTTTCCTTTAATGAAAGTCTGGAAAGCTCTCATGTTTAAAAATACCTCATGGTATTTAAAGAATAAGACTTAATGGAAATGGAGTGCTGAGAGACGATAAATTTAGCAGGGTCTCTATTCTAGAGCCAGAAGTTCAGTGTTTTGGTTTTGGGGGTTTTTTTGGTTGTTGTTTTCTTGTTCTCTGGTGCCCTCCTGTGTTCTGTTCTCAAATAACACTTAATTTACAAGACCCAACTAAGGTAAGCTCAAAGAACAGTAACTCTTTGATAGCATAAAAGGACTATATTACAATAATCCAAAGGCTTCAGTATATTTGAGCAAATGCATTTCCATATCAACTGTAGGTATTTACAAACAGCTGAAGATGGGTGGGTGCCAGAAGCTGGGGTGGTTGGGGGTGGGGACTGGGGAGATGTTGGTCAAGGGATACATATTTTCAGTTAGTTAGATAGGAGAAATAATTTCAAGAGATCTATTGTACAGCCTGGAGACTACAGTTGATGATACGCTGTATCTTTAAAAATGCGCAGAGAGTGGATGTGAAATGTTCTCACCACAAAGACAATAACTATGTGAGGTAATGTATTTGTTAATTAGCTAGATGTAACCATTTCATTACGTGTGTTTGTGTGTCTTGAAGTGTCGATAAGGAAATGGTTAAATCTAGCTATTTAAGTTATGATTAAGTTTGCTAGGTTTAACCATTTTGTTATCGACACTTCATGTACACTACAAATACATACAAGTTTATAAGCCAATTGAAAAACAAATTTGAATTAAAAGAGAAACTTTACCTTTAAAATAAAAAACAGTTGCAGACAATCCCCAATGTTTAGCACCTTGCCTGCCAGAAAAATATCTGTCAAATAACTAAAGGTCAGTTAGCTACAAAGTTAAAACAGGGAGTATATTGTGCTTACTGAAATATTCTATTATAGAAAATTCATAGAGAATTGCCAAATTGCTATGTGATCTTGGGTTATATTTACATCACCTTTATAAACTAAAACAATAACCATAAGGGAAGAGTCTAACATTTATATTTTCATGCATTCTTCTATTCAAATATGTATTGACCTCCAACTATGAGGCACATTCTGTTTTAAGTGTTAGAAAGTCAAAAAGGATGACATTGCTCCTGCCCTCAGGAAACACACAATCTAGTGTTGGAGGTGGAGAAATATGCTCATTATTTCAGTATGAAGTAAAACCTGCCATGTGAGACAAGCATTGAGCATCATCAGCTCATGAAGGAGGGACAGATGATGCAAATTGTCAGTGTTTCATGTCAAATTTCAACTGGAAAAATTGGAATTGCCTATGAGCTATCTTCCTGCCCCACACCTAGATTTTGATACCTACAGTATGTGTTGGGATGTCATATTTGTATAATTCAATAACTCCAAGAACTCTGACTAGAACATGGAAGGTACTCTGGATTTTTTTTTTTTTTTTTTTTTGAAACGGAGTTTTGCTCCGTAACCCAGGCTGGAGTGCAGTGGCACGATCTCGGCTCACTGCAAGCTCCGCCTCCTGGGTTCACGCCATTCTGCCTCAGCCCCTGGGAGTAGCTGGGACTACAGGCGCCAGCCACCACGCCCGGCTTTTTGTATTTTTAGTAGAGACGGGGTTTCACCGTGTTAGCCAGGATGGTCTTGATCTCCTGACCTCGTGATCTACCGGCCTCAACTTCCCAAAGTGCTGGGATTACAGGTGTGAGCCACTGTGCCCGGCGGTACCCTGGATTTTTAATAGATTCTCTGAATTCCTCTTTATACAGGGTTCTACCTCACTGAACAATAAAAAACATATATATATATATATATATATATATATATATATATAAAGGTGGAAGGGATATATAAAAAATACCTCTTTCCATTCTCCTCATTATTGGGAAGGTATGCCTCAAGGCTAAGAATTAATGGCATGTATTCTATGCCTATCTGCTTCAGTCCTATAGCACAAGTATATTGCAAAGTCCAAATCCCACTGCTCTGCTACATTTCACAAATGTGCCCACACCTTTTTCCTACTCTTAAGACCTCTGTCCACTTCCCTGCGGCTTTATGTTTATATTGTCATAGCATTCTTTTTGCACAAGTTGTATCATTCAGTGATCTTGGAATATTGTATCCATTGCAATCAGACCCTGATCCCATATCCGCTACTTCAATTGTGATGATTAAACTACATTCTTCAGAATTTCTTCTAGATTAAACACAAAAATTGGACCACTTGTCAATAGGTCCTCAAACTAACTAAAATCTAAGGCTGAAAACTATTATTTCCTTACTCAGTTTTGCTTGCCAGCACCTGACACGGAAAAATAAGAGTTCAAAAATATTACTGGGTTTGACCTGATCAAAGTGCTGACTGCAGACTTTCCACCAGCCAGTGCCACAGAGCCTAACTTCCCCCACTTCTATCCAATTCTCAAGCTCACGTTCTCTAGCCAAATGGCTTCCTTGGCTTTTTAAAAGATTAATTAATTAATTAATTAATTTTGAGACAAAGTCTTGATCTATCTCCCAGGCTGGAGTGCAATGGTGCAATCTCGGCTTACGGCAACCTCCATCTCCCGGGTTCGAGCGATTCTCCTGCCTCAGCCTCCTGAGTAGTTGGGATTACAGGTGCCTGCCACCATGCCCAGCTAATTTTGTAGTAGAGATGGGGTTTTGCCATGTTGTCCGGACTGGTCTTGAACTACTGACCTCAGGTGATCCACCCACCTCAGCCTCCCAAAGTGATGGGATTACAGGCGTGAGCCACCGCGCCCAGCCTTCCTTGGCTTTTAGCAACATAATTTATCTCTGCTTCCCAAAATTTGATAGTGTACTTCAGTGTTTCTAAGACAATCTCTCATCATCTAATTGCAATATTACATTCCTCTCCCCTTTGGTACCATTACTCAACCCCAGATCTTTTGGGATATTTTCAACAAGATGGCATGGTCTGTAGCAAAGAGAACAGATTTTTTCAGAGTTAAGCATTGAACTTTTGTTCTAGTTATACCTCTACCCTTTTAGGTAAAGCACTTGACACTAAATATATGATTCTCAGGGTCCTCATCTGTAAAATGGGACTATTAATACCCATGGTATAGAAGTCTGCAGCAAGCATTCAATAAATGCTGGTTTATTTTCCTCACTTCCTCTCTCATAAAAGTCACCTATTTTTTAAATGTGATATCACAATGTCCTATCATTATTGCATAGAGATTATGTCCTTATTTTCTTTTTATTATATTCTAATCTCTTATTTCATCATTAAGGACAGAAAACAGCATTGCTGGTAGGATGATAATTAATATTTTAGGCACTCAAATGTTACTGATTCTTTAGACGACTGCCCCCACCAACCAATCTGCTCCCCAAATCCCATGCTACACCTCCAAGGTCTTGACATGTTTGAATAAAAATATCAGTAGTTTTGTATCCGAATAATCTGTTAAATTACAAGGGTTGATTAATTCTGCCTTCTAGTGAAGGATATTTAGGAACAAACAAACAAACAAACAAAAACAAATTCATGTTGTGAATCAATGAAAGGATAAAAGTCAATTCTGGGGACATGACTCCTGACCACAGCTTATTCATCATATACCACTGATCTTGCTAGGAAAATATTTTCCTTTTATTATTTTAAATATCAGGTCATCCAGATGCCTCTATCCTTTTCTTCTTTATATTCAAATTATATGTGTATGAATTACCTCAGTTTCCTACCATTTCCTGTGCAGTGAGCAAATAGAAAATTCTAAGTACTACATGCCCTGGAGCTCTGTGACTATATACAGAGAGAACCACCAGGATTTCTTGCTCTCAGGGGCAGATAAACCTAGAAGATGGCTCACTACACCTTTCCCCCTGTCACCACTACAGCCTGGCATGATAGAGACAGCCTTGGGGAAAGAAAGTTTGATTCAAATGCTTGCTCCCCACTTAGCAGCTGCATGCCTTAGTGAACTGACATACATTCTTTGAGCTTCAGGTTCCTCATCTGTAAAGCCACCTTCAGTGCAGATAAAAGTATATAAAAATTCCCTTCTGTCTTTCTTCCCTGCCTTAGCTTAAGTGAATTATTTGCCTGTCTTGGTGCAGCAGTGGTACTTCCTGCTGTAATTCATCTGTTTACACACCTATCTCTCCCACCAGACTTGAGAGCAGAAATCAAATCATATTTGTCTTAATTATAATAGGCACTTAACAAATGCTTGTTAGAATCCTCCTCCTTAACATACCATACTATGTTTAGGCAACAGTGTTGCTAACTGAATTTTTCAAAGTTTTAGCAAAGCCACAGAAAACCATTTACTTATCACCTTAGTGTGCCAGGAACATGAATTGTCTTGTTAATCCACTTCACTTCTGTTTCATGATACTCTCTCTCAGCGTCCTCATCAGACCATCTACTGAAGCATAGGAAGCCTGGCTTTTTACCTTACAAACTTAGCTCATTCTTAACATCTACACGTCTCCTCCACTGACATAGGTCTATTACTTACAGGCCAGCAGGGAACTTGAAGAGCTTTAAGCTCAAAGAGTTTAAACAGGTATAAAAAGCTGCCAGAATTTTTACACCCTGCAGTTATATACAGCTGTTCATGCCATCTATTTAAAGAAGTTTTAAGGTAGGCTGACGTTAATAATAATAATAATAAAAGCTAACATTTATTGAAAACTTACAATGGTCTACAAGCACTTGACAGGTACTATTTCAGCTAAGCTTTACAAAAAATGTCATGTAGCTTTTATCATCATACCTTCCTTAGACATGAGAAAATTGAAGTAACAAAGTGTTTACTCATTTCCTTAATTTAAAAACTGTAAGTAATGGTAATGGTCTTTTCTTTCCATATTTAATGCTTCCTTCAGGAGCCCTTGTAAGGAAGGTCTTGTGGTAACAAATTTCCTTAGCATTTGCTTGTCTATTTGATCTAGCAATCCCATTACTGGGTAGATACCCAAAGGAATAGAAATCATCTTATTATAAAGACAAATGCATGTGTATGTTCACCGAAACACTGTACAATAGCAAAGTCATGGAATCAACCCAAATGCCCATTAATGATAGACTTGATAAAGCAAATGTGGTACGTATGCACCATGAAATACTATGCAGCCATAAAAAAGAATGAGATCGTGTGCATTACAGGAACATGGATGGAGCTGCAGGCCATTATCCTTAGCAAACTAATGCAGGAACAGAAAACTGAAAGTTGCATGTTCTCACTAACAAGTGGGAGCTAAATTATGAAAACATATGAATAAATAGAGGGGAACAACACACACTGGGGCCTTTTGGAGGGTAGAGGGTGGGAGGAGGAAGAGGATCAGGAAAAATAACTAATGGGTACTAGGCTTAATTCTTGGGTGATGAAATAATCTGTATAACAAACTCCCATGACATAAGTTTACCTATATAAAAAACCTGCACATGTACCCTGAACTCAAAATAAAAATTAAATAAAGGGCTAATATCCAGAATCTACCAAGAACTTAAACAAATTTACAAGAAAAAATCAAACAACCCCATCAAAAAGTGGGTGAGGGATACGAACAGACACTTCTCTAAAGAAGACATTTATGCAGCCAACAGACACATGAAAAAATGCTCATCATCACTGGCCATCAGAGAAATGCAAATCAAAACCACAATGAGATACCATCTCACGCCAGTTAGAATGGCAATCATTAAAAAGACAGGAAACAACAGATGCTGGACAGGATGTGGAGAAATAGGAACACTTTTACACTGTTGGTGGGACTGTAAACTAGTTCAACCATTGTGGAAGACAGTGTGGCGATTCCTCAGTCTAGAACTAGAAATACCATTTGATCCAGCCATCCCATTACTGGGTATTGGATTATAAATCATGCTACTATAAAGACACATGCACATGTATGTTTATTGTGGCACTATTCACAATAGCAAAGACTTGGAACCAACCCAAATGTCCATCGATGATAGACTGGATTAAGAAAATGTGGCACATATACACCATGCAATATTACACAGCCATAAAAAAGGATGAGTTGATGTCCTTTGTAGGGACATGGATGAAGCTGGAAACCATCATTCTAAGCAAACTGTCACAAGGACAGAAAACCAAAAACCACGTGTTCTCACTCATAGGTGGGAATTGAACAATGAGAACACTTGGACACAGGGTGGGGAACATCACACACTGGGGCCTGTCTTGGGGTGGGGGGAGAAGGGAGGGATAGCATTAGAAGAAATACCTAAATACCTAATGTAAATGATGACTTAATGGGTGCAGCACACCAGCATGGCACATGTATACTTATGTAACAAACCTGCACATTGTGCACATGTACCCTAGAACTTAAAGTATTAAAAAATAAATCCCTGTAAGTAATGAAGTCAGAATTTGCAAGAGGAAGTCCTGCTCTAAAATCTGTAACTACCTTTACCAGGGTTCCTCCTAAAAGAAGACCTTGAGACAAGGATTTAGGAGCAGGGCATTTATTTGGGAGAAGATACCAGAGAGCAAATTGAGGAAGTGGGGCAGTGAGATAGAGAAGGGAGGAAACCTGGTTAACAGCTCTTCTGTTGCTGTGGACAACTGAGATTTGATACCACCAGGGAGCCTCTGAGAGACTGTGTAATACATCTGAGAATCATCTCCAAGGGGCAAGGAAGCTGTTTTATTTATCTACAAATTCTAGCCCTCATGTCTTGAGCATGGCCAGATAAGCTTCCCCAGGCAGAGGACTCCCCCAGATATAGAGACTCAGGCAGGCATTCATTTGCAAGCTGTCCAAAGGAGACCTTGAGATAGGCTGAGGCATGTGGAGATGACACTAACCATGGTACCTTAACCACTGCACTGTCCTGTGTGGGGAAAAACCCACAAATATGAGCATGGGCAAGCTTAAGTTTGCATGCATCAAAGAAATAAATCAAGTTTCTCTCAGATAGGTAATCCTGTCTGCAAAGTACCTATGAAATCAATATCATAATGGTCTCAATCTTATAGATGAAGCACAAAAAGCTTAAATAACCCACATAGGATCATAAAATGCATGAGCAGCATAGGTAAAATACAGACCCAGAAATTCTGGTCAAGAGTCAAAACTCTCAACACTGTATGAAATAACGGTAAGTACCACATAGTATAATATCTGCTGAAGCTGCCGGCACTGTTCAGCCGAGGTCAGCATTCACTTTCTTCCCTGACATCCCTGGTGCTCTATGAGGCTACTGTGGTTACCACTGTCACTGCACTCTCTAATTGCAGGAAAAACATTCCCCCCTTTTTGCTCTGAAGAAACTCTCCTCCTTACGCTTGTTCCCCAAGGCAGCCTCAGGATTTCCAAGTTGCAGAATGTTCTGTAGCACGATGAGGACTCAGGAATCGTGATCCTGAGTGCCATGGGGAAAAGCACTGTCAGAGGCAGCTGGAATGTGGGTTCCATAAGGAAAGACTTAGTCTACCTTGTTGATCAGCACCCAACAGAGTGCTTGGCATATGGTTAGAATTCTGAAAAAAAAATTTTTTTTGAGATAGGGTCTCACTCCAACACTCAGGCTGGAGTACAGTGGCATAATAGCGACTCACTGCAGCCTCAACCTCCTGGGCTCAAGAGATCCTCCCACTTCAGCCTCCAGAGTAGCTGGGACTACAGGAGTGCATCACCATGCTTGGCTAATATATATATTTATATATAAAAATATAAAATATTTTTATAAAAAAATATAAAATGTATTAGCCAAGCATGGTGATTCACATATATATATTTTAGAGACAGGGTTTCACCATGTTGCCCAGGCTGCTCTTGAACTCTTAGGCTCAAGTGATGAGCCTACCTTGGCCTCCCAAAGTGCTGGCATTACAGGTGTGAGCCACTGCACTTGGCCAAAATTATGTTTTCAATGAACACTAATTATAGTATTATTCACTATTTTGCTTTCCAGTTTCAGTCCAAAAATATCAAATGGAATATTCCAGAAATATACAAGAGAGAAAAACCACATTCACATAACTTTTATGACAAGATTATTTTTACAACTGTTCTATTTTTTAATTATTGTTGTTGAACTCTTATTCTGCCTAATTTATAAATTAAACTTTATCATAGGTATATGTAGGAAAAACAGTGTATATAGGGTTTGGTGCTGTCTGTGGTTTCAGGCTTCCACTGGGGGTCTTGGAAGGTATCTCTCATGAATAGGTGGGAACTACTGTACCTATTAAAAAGAACACTTGGTTTGGAGTCAAAAGAGGTGGGTTCCAATTTCAACTTTTCCACTTACTCTGTGGTCTTGGGAGTTTCCTCAGCTGTAAAAGGGGAATTATAACTACCATAATAATTATAATTTTTATATTTATTGAATAGTCCCTATGTAAACAAAATACTTCAGTGAGTTTTTACATTAATTATCCCATTAATTCTCTCTACAATGGGTGACTATTATTGTGCCCTTTTCAGAGATGAAGAAGCAGATTTCTGGAGTGTATATTTCTCCTTAAGGTCACACAGCTAGGAAATGGAGGAATCTGTGCTGGTAACAGTGGTGCTATTGCCCTCCTTGGAGGGCTTTTATGAGGACTGGCCTCGTACTTAGCACATAGAGATGGCTCCATGTGGAAGCTGTGAATCATCTCATTGGTTCAGCCCCTTTCAATGACTATATTTAAATCCTGGAGGTCATTTGAGATCATTTCTCAGGATTCAGTGCACCAAGCCCCTTTGCCAACTATAATTGGTACGTTCCTTTCAGAGGGGTCACCTGTGTTGACACAGGGAGGGTTTGGCAAAAACACCAATCCAGAATAGAAGTAAAAGAGTTGCAACATCAAATTTAACTATTATGTTTTCACATTATTTTATTTTCCTAGTTTCACATATGTGTAAATAATCTCCCTACGCATGTGTGAATTTTGAAGTGTACCATGGCAAGTGCAGTCTTATAAGCTGGGTTTTCTTTTCTTCTTATATCAGTGTTCACACAAGAAGAACATAATAAAAGTTCTCCATGGCCCACCGCACCTAGGGCATACATTGTTTCTCACTAGAAGCCACTATAAAAATTTACTTCATTTTGTAGCTTTTTCTGCTCTAAACTCTATAGGTCTCTTAATAATTGATTTCTAGACAGACTTTCACAGCTTATAGGAATGTTATCTCTGTTGAAATATTTCCTCTTTTAAAAGACAATCTAGCAGATCCAGATATGATTGAGAGCTTGTCAGAATGTTCAAATGAGTCAGCTGATTGTAAACACGGCTATCTAATGAAATCTGAAGTGAAACGCTAAGTCTTCTTGTTTGCCATTGCTATTGGAATTATAAAGATGAAGCTGTGCCAGAGGTTCATGCTTGTGAATACTCACACTCAGCTCTGAACTCTTTCAGAAGGGTGCTCCTGTTCCTCTGCAGTAGGTTGACAACAACAGTCAGAATTGCGTGACTCAATTCCCCACTATTTCTGAGACTCAATTTATTTGAAGCGTCTAGGGTCTAAACAATCCCTTTTGGATTGCGTATCAGCAGCATCTGATTTTAACAAGAGTTATTTCACTTCTAGAATTTACATTAAGTTCTATTCTCTAGGCTGAAAACTTTTAAAATTCAAATATTTAGACTTTATAGGATGACATATTTTACTGCTTGACTTTTTTTTGAAGTTACTAGTCTAAAATTTTTAAGAAAAGACTGCTAAGAAAGAGAATGGTTTGTTATCATCAAGAAGATGAAGCAATAATTTCTTGAGCACAGCTCATGTTCAGAATAGAAATAATGTTTCTTAATGTTTCTACTCTGACAATAGGCCATGAAGAAAACTGGAAAAGTGGACGTTGAATCCTTAGGCTCTGTAGTAAGATGGGCCAGGTTCAAATCCTGGTGTCTGTATTTTCTATCAGTGGGAGCTTGGGGATGTCTCTTATTATCTCTTCCTCATTTAAAAAAAAGCAATAGGGCTTATAATATTTATTTTACGTAGTTGTTTGGGGTTATCAGGTTTGCATATAAACTACTTAGGATAAAACCTGGTACTTATCAAGCCCATAAGAACTGTTCACTACTATACTCACACGTATTAAAGATTTTTTTGTTTGTTTGTTTGTTTTTTGAGACACAGTTTCACTCTTGTTGCCCAGGTTGGAGTGCAATGGCACAATCTCAGCTCACTGTAACCTCCACCTCATGGGTTCAAGTGATTCTCCTGCCTCAGCCCCCCAAGGAGCTGGGATTACAGGCATGCACCACCAGGCCCAGCTAATTTTTTTATTTGTTAGAGATGGGGTTTCACCATGTTGGTCAGGCTGGTCTCGAACTCCTGGCCTCAGGTGATCCACCTGCCTCAGCCTCCCAAAGGTATTTCCCTCCCAAAGAGATCCCTCCCAAAAGGATTACAGGTATGAGCCACCATGCCCAGCCATATTAATGATCTTAATAAGGAATCTCAAAGAATACCTTAGAATAGCCTTACACAAATATGGGACAATTAGATTATCAATCAGTTAAAGAAGAAAAGTCAAAAAGAGCAGGTTAAGGAATTAACGTCAACCCAGTTGGAAGATTATAATAGCATTCGTACTCTAATAGTACCTTCTGCCCAAGGCTGCCATGAACATTAAGCAATACAAAGCTTATAAAACCTTAGCACAGTATCTGTTGTACAATAAATGCTCAGGCACACTCACAGATCAAATAACTTGAAGAAAGGAAACATAGCAAAGCAAGATCTCCACCAAAGATCCTGGATGTTCTTCTACCTCTTGGCATTTCCTTAATTTCTCAATTCTCATCTGTCTTGTGGGAGCAGGAGCATTGATTAGAGAATGACATCTTTGTGAACCTGTTCACTAATACACAAAATAGCACATCAAAGCCTTACTCTCTAAGTGAAATCTCAGCCTCTGTGGGATGCCACTAAAAGGTGAAACAACCTAAATCCTTCAAAAGCCTTAAAAGAAGATCAGAGGGCATTTGCCAACCTCCTTTTTTTCATTTCTATGCTGTTACGTTTAGTGCATCTAACATACTCAAACCTTCAAAGCAGCTGTTCAGAAGATAAACTGCCTCATTCAACATCAAGAACAGGAAATATAAAAATGTATTCTCTCTGTCTCTCTCTCTTTTTCTTTCTGCAGCTAGTCTGAGGGCAAAGAGATGTATGACAAAAAGTGTAAGCAGGATATTCAATGTATTTCACTGAGTCAAGCAATAGGGTGTGCTCAACCTTGAGAAGGTGCTTGTGGGCTCGAGGCAGCACTCAAGGTCAAAGGCTCTTCCTCTGAGGAGATCCTCAGAGAAAGAGGGGTCCAGACAAATCTGACCTCCTGTCCCTAGAAAGTCACATACTACCTAGGCAGCAATCATCACATCAACAATAAATGAAGCAGAATGGAATAAGACTGAGACACCTTTCCCACAAGATGAAGGCACCACTTAGTAGAAACCCACAGGAAAAAATGCTGCTGTGACAATGTCTGCAAAACCCATTCACATGAAAGACACTAAAGAACAATATTATCATGTTATTTTATTTTGGGGTCTGGGATACATGTGCAGGAAGTGCAGGTTTGTTACATAGGTAAACATGTGCCATGGTGGTATGCTGCACCCATCAACCCATCACCCAGGTATGAAGCCCCACATGCATTAGCTTTTTATCCTGATGCTCTCCCTTTCCCCGCTCCCCTCCCCACACAGGCCCAGTGTGTGTTGTTCCCCTCCCTGTGTCCATGTGTTCTCATTGTTCAGCTCCCACTTATGAGTGAGAACGTATGGTGTTTGGTTTTCTGTTCCTGAAGAGCATTATTATTTACTGGAGAAGTCAGCTGAATTATAATATAGCATATTCAAAGTCTCTTATATCATCTGCATCTAAATTGGATGAAGGCTCATACACAGCAGAAATTTGATCTGACAAATGTAGGCATATTTAACATACTCTGATACACAATTTTTTGTTTTGTGACTTTACTCTCAAAATAGAAAAGATATTTTAGAAACTATAACAATAATTCAAAAAGTTCTCAAGGAAAGACAAGAACTATATTCTACACCTAATTATATTCTGGGAAGTTCAAAATGTTTGAACTACAGACTGGAGCATCTTGTTTTATTCACAAGGTCGGTACAATTGGACTGAATCTCATTATGACTGTTAATGTTTTAATAGAAGAAAGTGTTCATTCGGTATAGAATATCCATATAGGACAATAAAATATTCCAGATGCATTCTTTCTTATTTAGAGAAAAGAAAACCTCAACGTTCTTACATGCCGTGGTCATATGGAAAGGAAGTTACTTGTAAGTTGATAGCAAAATCACCAGGGTTACAACTTCAGCAGGAATAAATAACTTCCTACTTAGAGATGTGGAGAAGTCAAGGAAGATGAGATAAACCAGAACAAAAGGAATATGATGTGAACATTTCTGACAAATATGTTTCCTCAAGGATTATTTTAGGGAGGTGTTTTTTTGAGGAAATATTAAGATTTCTGCAAGAAACTCATACTACAAATCTCCTAAATGCAAAATTCAAAGAACAAAGTAAGCAGTATCAAATCATCCCATATATAAGTAGTATAAACTTAATAATTCATTGATTCATGTTTGTCTAGGAGTTTAAAAATTTGTGTATCTATTAATCCATGTGGGTACAATTTTATGCATGTATTTTTTTTCCATGAGCTGTATAACCTAGATGACAATCTAACATAGAATTTCAAGGCATCTTCTCTGTTTGACTAATCTTTCCTGGTTCCTCCACCTACCACCCTATCCTGTCCTTTGATAAGAAAAATGTGCCAACCTTTGACCATCACCATGTCAAAAAGATGAAACTTAAAGTGATTTAGGTCATTAGAAATTCAGTGTTGACTTCTCCAGTTTTCCTGTCCATTCCTCACCCAGCACCTCCTTCCTCCTCCCAGTTTACGCATTGATGTTATTCATATATGGAGGTAAATGTTTCTGTGAATCAAGTTCATGTTTTATTTATCTCTGTTTCAGGTTTACTAACTTCTCTAGACTGATCTCTGTTTCAACAAGTTTGCCTAACTTGAAGTTTCATGAGGACAAGGACTGTGTCTGCTCCATTCACCACTGTATCCCCTGTGCCTTGCACCAAGCTCAGCATGTGGCTGTGTGTAGTATAGGGGTAAAAAAAATATCTTCCTCTCAGTTTCCTGGCACAAAGCTCCAAAAATCTTCCGAATGTGTAGTCTTTTATTTAAGAACCCTAATGAAATAACTCATGGGGGAGAAAAGGGTAGCTTTTTGCTTTAGGATGGGGACTGATTACATGAAAAACTATTGGATTAGAGGAACAGAGCTTTCAGTCCCAGTCCCTGACCTCCTGGAGAGAAGGGCTGGAGATTGAGTTCAATCACCAATGAGCAAAGTATAATCAATCCTGTCTACCTTAATGAATCCTGGACACCAAACTCTAAAATATGGGGTTTGAGGATCTTCCAGGTTGGTGAACATATCAGCATGCTGGCAGGGCAGTGTGCCCAGAGAGAGCATCTAAGCTCTGGTCCCTCTTCCTCATGTTTTGTCCAATACATATCTTCAATTTGACTGTTCCTAAGTTGAATCCTTTATAATAAACCAATAATTGCAAATAAAGAACATGACTTGGTTCTGTGAGTGGTTCTACTGAATTATGGACGCTGAGGGGTGGAGGGGGTCATGAGAACCCTTAATTTGTAGTCAGCTGCACAAAACTGTGGGTAGCCTGGGCACTCCATGTACCGCTGATGTCTAGAGTAGCAGAAGTCTTGTGAGACTGAGCCCTTATCCTGTGGGATCTATGCTAATTCCAGGTAGTATCAGAATTGAATGAAATTGTTGGGCACCCAGTTGGTATTAGAGAACTGGAGAAGTGGTTGTCAGAAAAAAATACAGTATTCAATGCTTTGGGTGAATAAGTCATTGTTTGAATGAATAAGTGATTGAATACAGAAAATCAAAATTTATACCTTTTTCAAATAAAAATAAAATAAAAATTTCCAGTATTTTCAGGCATGTTGTAAGATTTCATGTCCCACTTTTTTGATATTTGGTGTGGCCATTGACTTGCTTTATCAAGGTGACTGGCATCACCTCTGGGCAGAAGTGTTAGGGATCACAGAACGGTTCGCCAGTCTGTCTTTTCCTCTACCACTGTGGCTGGCCAGGTTCTAGATTGTGGCTGCTCCATTAGCGTGAGTCTCTGAGTGGGGACGACATGAGACAGAACTCTAGGTACACCAAAGATGGATGTAAGGTGGATGAGAAATAAACATTGTTGTTTTAAGCTGTAAGACATGCTGGTTGTTGCCATAGAAGATCCTAAGCTTCCTAATTGATACAGAAAATTCCAACTTCTTTATTTCATCTTTTCAGTGTAGAATGCTATGCTGCAAATAATTATAAGTGTACATTGCCATTTTCAGAGAATGGCATACCTTCAAATTGAGTAAATTAGATGATGACTATGACGTCCTTAGCACTGTGACTGAAATATAATAAGTGCTTAATAAAATAAGTTATTATTACTGTTAATTTTGAAAGCTTCAAATAAAAATTATGTAATGTCAATTGACAGAAAAAAATACATTTTTAAAGATATTCTAATGAGCATTATAGTAATAAGGCCAAATAAGTTATGTTCAACATGTGTTCACATATGACTTTGAACAAGTCACTTAACGTCTCAATTTGTTTACTCGTCTATAAAACAAGCATTAGAAAATAACCATTGTGAAAATTAAATGAGATATGTAGAAGTAATAAATTCTAAAACATTTTTTGACTATGATGAAAATAGGGGAATAGGGTTGCTGTCATTTATGTTGTCCATCCAGCAAAATTCACAAGGATTGTTTTCTCCCAATTCAGCTTAAATGCCCATTTGATATTTTAGAACAAAATATTTACCTAAACTCCAATTCTTTTCTATTTGTGTAATCTGATAATAACCACTCATTTCTTTCCTCAGAAAATAGATATTGAAAATAATTGCCAAGGTTAGGTAAATTGACACATGATCAATATGAGATGTTTAGTGTTTTGGTGTCATATTTCAACAACTGTATCCTAAAAGGTCTAAACTGTTATAAATTGAAAAAAGTAATACCAAACTCAGGTAATTAGCCAATTATCTGCAATACACAGAATTATAGATATTAGCAATGGATGGAAATTTAGAAGTCATCTATTTCAATCCCAAATAGGCCAAAAGTTTTAGAAGAAAAATGTTCTAGTGATGGAAAACAAATAGTTCGTCTGTTCTGTTTTATGTAAAACAAGTGCATCTCATATAACAGATACTGAGAACCACACTTAAAAAGTTTTTAATACTAGTTTACCAATTATATTTGGAGTTACATGCATTCCTTTGGTGGAAATTATGTGTATTCATATTCTCAATCCTTATATAGTCATGCTTCACATAGTGATGAGGAAATATGCTAAGAAATGCATCACTGGGTGATTTCATCTTTGTGTGAACATTATAGAGCGTACTTACACAAACCTGGATGGTGTAACCTCTACACACCTGAACTATATGGTATGCCCTGTTGCTCCCAGGTTACAAACTTGTGCAGCATGTTACTGTACTGAATATTGCAGACAACTGTTACACAATAGAAAATATTTGTGTATCTATACATAGAAAATATACAGTAAAAATACAATATTGTAATATTTGGGACCTTCATCGTATATGTGGCCTGTCGAGAACTGAGTTCCTAAGTAGAAAACGAAATCAAGAGAAAGAATATGGATCAGCTCTATTCTGAAGGAAGGGCCTTTGTATGGTACTTGTATGCTCAGCAGTTCATTTTACACTCTTTAGTCATAATATTCTATCTTTGCCTTAAACTGATCTCAGACAATCTGAAGTTTAAGGCATATGTCTCAGGGTTTATTACTTATACAAACCCCAGCGTGTCATGGTTACTTCTGCCCAAGGTCTCTCTTCTGTTCTTCCACATAAAATGTTTTTCTGTTTGTTTCATTACTTGTTTTATCATGGAATGACTAGAATTTAGCTTTCAAGAGGCCTTTTAGAAATTAAAGCTAGCAGATTTGTCCTAGCTTTTGTCCTAACAAATATATTTCTTTTCTCTCTCTATTTATTTATTTATTTTTCAGATGGAGTTTTGCTCTTGTTGCCGAGGCTGGAGTGCAATGGTGCGATCTCAGCTCACTGCAACCTCGGCCTCCTGGATTCAAGTGATTCTCCTGCCTCAGCCTCCCAAGTAGCTGGGATTACGGGCACGTGCCACCATGCCCAGATAATTTTATATTTTTAGTAGAGACAAGGTTTCTCCATGTTGAACAGGCTGGTCTTGGACTCTCGACCTCAGGGGTCTGCCTGCCTTGGCCTTCCAAAGTGCTGGGATTACAGGCATGAGCCACCATGCCTGGCTTTTTTCTTTTTCTTTTTTTCTTTTTTCTTCTTTTCTTTAACAAAATCACATATCCAGGAAATATTCAGGTTGTTTAAGATAATGATCACTTTTACATTGCTCCTAGATTGACTTTGTAACGTACATTAGGAAAATGTCTCCTATGAAGGGCATCCCACCAAGTCAGGTGGAGGCCCTCAAGTCTGTGTTTTCACACTTAGGATTCTGGATTTCTGAAGAGTGGATGAGCCTTCCTCATGTACCTCCGTGTTCAACCCCTCATTCCCCCTGTTTCATCTATCACCTGTGTACAAAGGACAGTCATCCCTGGGTGCTCCCAATCAGGATCCCACCACTCCACTCCAGATCTTGGCACCACCACTCTTCTACACCTTATTTCATCAGCAGCTCAAGACTGTTACACACAGACTCTGTTTAAATGTCTATAGATGCCTGATGCCTAAAGAATGACTTCTCACAAGAATTCTTACTATAGTCCTTATATAAGGCTATATATAGTCCTCTGTATAAGGCTTCTTTCTTTTTTTTTTAACTTTTATTTTCAGTTTAAGGATACACGTGCAGGTTTCTTGTATAGGTGAACTCGTAACATGGTGGTTTCTTGCACAGATAATTTCATCACCAAAGTACTAACCCTAGTATCCAATAGTTACTTTTTCTGCTCCTCTTCCTCCTCCTACCCTCCCTCCCGAAGTAAGCCCCAGTTTTTTTGTCCCCTTCTATAAAGCTTATTTCTGTTTTATATTATGACCTTCATACTATACCTGGAAATGGTATATCTTTTTATCCCTCTTTTCTTAAAAATTGGGTTTAAGTGCTTCTTATCCAGTTAATTGAATATTCTTACAGTGCCTTCCAGGCTTAATGAGGTGTTGTGGGCTGAATTCTGTCCCTCCAAATACTTGTATGTTGAAATCTTAACCCCCAATACCACAGAAGCTTACCATATTTGAAGACAGGGTCTTTAAGGAGTAATTCAATTAAAATTATGGCATCAGTGTGGACCCTAATCCAATATGACTGGTGTCCTTATAAGAAGAGGAAACTTGGACACAGACATGTTCAGCAGGAAGACAGTGTAAACAGGGAGAAGACAGCCATCTAAAAGCCAAGAAGAAAGTTCTGGAACAGATCCTTCTCTCACAGCCCTCAAAAGGCACCAACTCAGCCAGGATCTTGATTTGGGTCCACCCCTCAGAACTGCGAGGAAACAAATTTCCATTGTTTAAGTCACCCAGTCCAGGGTACTTTGTTAAGGCAGCCCTTGTAAACTAGTATGTGAGGTATGCTTTATCACCTTCTGTGCTTCCACCAATTAGAATAAAACCCAAATTCCCCACCATACATACACGGCTGAACATGAACTAGCCTCTCCTTATGTCTCGGACCTCATCTCCCAAGCCCCCCTGGTTTTGTATTCTCCATCCAAACAGGTCTTCTCTAACAGAAGGACCTCCACAAAGGGCTTTTGGGATTCCCTCTCCCTAGAGCACTCCTGCCATGGAGCTTCCCATAGCTGGCTGTTTGTATTCAGGACTCAGCCCAAAGTCCTCACCTCAGACAAGCTTCTATGACCTACCATCTAAAAGTAGTTCTCGCGTCTACCAAAACTTTGCATTAACTGTCTTGGTTCATTCCTTCGGAACATTTTTCTAGCAGAGAAACTCATCACTACCTTTAGCACCCAGTTTGCATCATCAATTAATACAATTATAACCCCTCCATGCAGGAAAACAGGTAGCATTAGGTTGACCATATATTTGGGTTTTCCAGGACTGCGTTAATTTATACCCATTCCAGTGTAATTATTAATAGTGCCCCTTTCATGATCAAAACAGTCCCAGTATGGACAGTAAGTAATGTAAAATATATTCTCAAGACTATTACAATTATTGAGCTATTTTCTTTCTTTTCTTTTTTTTTTTTTTTTTTTTTTTCTTTGAGATGGAGTCTCACTCTGTCACCCAGGCTGGAGTGCAGTGGCGTGATCTTGGCTCACTGCAACCTCTGCTTCCCGGGTTCACACCATTCTCTTGCCTCAGCCTCCTGAGTAGCTGGGACTACAGGCACCCGCCACCACGCCTGGCTGATTTTTTTGTATTTTTTTTAGTAGAGATGGGGTTTCACCGTATTAGCCAGGATGGTCTCGATCTCTTGACCTCGTGATCCACCCACCTCGGCCTCCCAAAGTGCGGGGATTACAGGGGTGAGCCACCGTGCCCGGCCGAGCTATTTTCTATACTAGATGATATACCTTGACAAGACACTCAAGATTCCCAAGACAAGAATGTCTCCCAAGACACAACAGTGTCTTATCTTGGAATTCTTGAGTATCTTCTTATAGGGCCATTCTCTTCTTACAAGGATGGCAGTCATATTGAATTATGGTCCGCCCTAAAGCCATAATTTTTATTGAATTACTCCTTAAAGATCCTAGTTTCAAGACACTCTCTTGAGTGTCTTGTCTGGGGAGTCTTTAGTATCTTGTCAAGGTGTATCGTCTAAGTTCTGTGAATCACTGCTTTCATATACTGAAAAGGCCACATAATTTTACCCCTCTGTATCTTGGCACATGGAACTTCTTCCCTGAGACCCACCTTTCTGCTCTCCACCCCTAGTTGCTGACCCTCCCCATCATCCATCAAGAAGCTGCATGGAGGGTAACCCTGATCAGAATCTTTCAGTGACAATTAAACAATCCTGTCTGCCTATCACATTACAGTGCTATTTACTTCTATATATTTTCCATTTGACTGTGGGCTTCTTAAGGGCAAGAACTGTTTTTCATTTATATTTGCATCTCCAGTATCTAGAATATTTCTCATAACCTCATGGACACTGAATACTGAATAAATGGTAGTAAACAGAAAATTGAATACTAGTCTTTGGCTTCTCTAAACTCTTGTTCCCTCTGTTTGCTTGTTTTCCCTCTGTTCGCTTTTTTCTTTTTTTTTTTTTTTTTTTTTTTTTTTTTTTTGCTTCACATGTAGAAAGATGTTTGGGAAAGGTGGTTCATTCATTTATATAGTAATAAAATATATTAAATACCAGTGTTTTATAAACCACACAGTACTCCATATATAGAAACTCTCAAATTGAAAACTCAGTCCTTGACTTTCCCTCTATTTTTATTCTCACATCTTTAATTATCTGCATGTGCACATACCACCGACAATGGAAAACTATTTATTGAGCCTCAGGGTCCTCTTTCACAACTGGCCCTTAGACAAAAACATCTCTTTCCAAGATTTCCTTTGCCATTAATTCAATTACCACTCATTTACTGTCTCACTATCTTTGACTTTTTATTTTCTTTCTCCTCTATTACTGGACATTCTGCTAAGTTGTACCATTTGTTCCTATCAACTGGAACAGAGAGAGAGGCTTACTTGAAAAAATTATCCCCTCTCCTGCCCCTTATTGTTCACTTGTTTTGTGTCAACCACTCCCAAATGATGTTCCTGCACCTCCCCTTCCCCCTTCATTCCATTTTCCACACAGTAGCCAGGGTGATCTTTTCAAAACTGAAGACAGATGGTGTCACTTTTCTTCCCAGTCATTCCTGAGAATAGAACCCAAAGTCCAAAAAATGGCCTACAGGACCGTTCAGGATCTGCTCCTCTGCCACTTTTCTAGTCTCATCTCTTACTTTGCTACAGCCACACTAACCTCTTTGTTGTTTCTTAAACATACCAGGCTCCTAACTAAGCTCCATGGTACTTTCTGCTTCCTCTGTTTGCAATGTTTTTCTCACAGACTCTTGTATCACTCATTCCCACCCATCTTTCCTCAAATGCCACCTTCTCAGTGAGGCAATCTTTTACCTCATTCTTTAAAATAGTAAACCTTGGTCCTCCTCACCCTGACATACCCTATCTTTTTTCTCCCCAATGAACTTATCACCACCTGTTATGCAGTCTTAATTTCTTATGTATTTATTGTCTATATCCTCCACTAGAATGTATGCTCCAAGAGTGCAGGTATTTTTGTTTCTTTTGTTCATTGTTGTACCCTCAGCTTCCTTGGGTAATGCTTAGCACATATTTGGAGCCCAGAACACATTGATTCAATTGACGGATACAATCACCTTCCTTTCTCTCTAAATTCCCTCACCAATCCATGCACACACAGGAGATGGACTAATAAATGAGGTGGCGGTTGGAGACCTGGTAGGAAGTAGAGGGTGAACTGTAATCATGGGTGGGAAATCACAGCAAATGGAGAGGGTCCAGTTTGGGTTTCACAAATCCAAAGATTCCCGACTTTCTTTCTTGGCTCAGATCAGTTCAAGAAGTATTCAGAGACTCCAGCACAGAACTGGGAATAGGACTGGAATATGTCAGCCCAGGCAGAGTCTTTACGGCTATCAGGGAGCCAACACATAAATGGTTGATAATAATGAGACTTCTAGAATAGTTGTTTCCAAACTAGCACCATGAGGATCAAAAAAGACAATCCTGCGATTGCCAAGTGTAGGGAAAGCCAGAGCTCCCACCTCCCCATGAGGCATCTCCAAACAAAGCAGTGCAGATTTTAACTGTTTTCTATTTATGGACTTCAAGTAGGCTTTATTTCTTTTTCTTTTTCTTTTCTTTCTTTTTTTTTTTTTTTTTTTTTTGAGACGGAGTCTGGCTCTGTCGCCCAGGCTGGAGTGCAGTGGCCGGATCTCAGCTCACTGCAAGCTCCGCCTCCCGGGTTTACACCATTCTCCTGCCTCAGCCTCCCAAGTAGCTGGGACTACAGGCGCCTGCCACCTCGCCCGGCTAGTTTTTTGTATGTTTTAGTAGAGACGGGGTTTCACCGTGTTAGCCAGGATGGTCTCGATCTCCTGACCTAGTGATCCACTCGTCTCGGCCTCCCAAAGTGCTGGGATTACAGGCTTGAGCCACCGCACCTGGTCGGCTTTATTTCTTTTAAACAAAAGATTTTCACTGCTACAAACAAAGGCACGAGCAGAAACTTTAAACCTCATCGTTACATTCCCATGCCAATTAATATGAACACTGGCAAAGATTAGAAGAGGACATCTGATTTAGTTATTAGAAGGCTGTTAATATCTTAGATGTGGCCAGGCATGGTGGCTCACACCTGTAATCCCAGCATTTTGGGAGTCCGAGGCAGGTGGATCACAAGGACAAGAGATTGAGACCATCCGGGCCAACATGGTGAAACCCCAACTCTACTAAAAATACAAAAATTAGCTGGGCATGGTGGCACATCCCTGTAGTCCCAGCTACTCAGGAGGCTGAGGCAGGAGAATCACTTGAACCCGGGAGGTGGAGGTTGCAATGAACCGAGATCACGCCACTACACTCCAGCCTGGCAACACAGCAAGACTCTGTCTCAAAAACAAACAAACAAAAACAAACAAACAAACAAACAAACAAAAAACCAAGAAAGAGAAGAAAAAAAGAAAAGAAAAAGAAAAAGAAAAAAATCTTAGTGGTAACAGCATCTATAATGTAAGGAAGCTGTAAAAATGGAATTGAGTTTCTCATTTATGTGCTTACTTTCCAACCTGTACTTGTCTTGAGTAGATCTTATCAAGATTGTAACTGTATAATTAGTATCTTGTTTAGTGTTTGCCTTCCCTCTTAAAATGTATAGTCTGTTGAAGGAGAGATCACACCTGTCATATTCACTTCTATAGTTTAGGTATCCAGGGCATAGTAGGTACTCAATAAATATTTGTTGAAAGAATAAATGAAGGAACAAGGAATGAATAAACACTA
Organism: Rhinopithecus roxellana; assembly: GCF_007565055.1. NCBI lineage: Eukaryota > Metazoa > Chordata > Mammalia > Primates > Cercopithecidae > Rhinopithecus > Rhinopithecus roxellana. Next base: position 137,106,462 of record NC_044553.1, on the reverse strand, counting down.
GAGACATCCAATAAAGTCAGTTTCTCGCTTATGTATAGATATGGACAGGGCCCTTTAATTAAAAAAAAAAAAACTCAGTTAGGTCCTTAATTTCCAGAAAAGTCTATAATCTTCCATGTCTTCTCATTCATTTTCTAAAACAAATGGATCCAACAGCAACCCACTCAGAAACTCCAAGCACTTTCCAGATAATCTTAATTTGAATGGTCTGCTGCCCACATTTATTCAAAATCCCAGGTAAGCTATGTATGGAGGACCCAAGAAGAATAAATGGTCCTTTAAGTTCTATTTAAACTTTTGACCATACTATCTGCTTTTTCCATCATTTACAGATTTTCTTTCCTTGAATCAAGTTTTAGTGTCATGCTCTCAGCTTTCAGCAAAGGACAATATGAGATGCAGCAACATGAAACTAAGCAGTTCATTGTAGGTGTGCTATAGAGGAAATTATATCACTAAACACTTCTTACAAAAAGGCCTATGGAGACATATAGTCTCAAGCTACACTGTGTTTCTCTTGAATAACTGGCAGAGCTTTTTCTAATTGACAGTAAGAACTGATTGCTTCTCTATTTCTTTATTAGCCACCAGGAAGCTTTAAAGAAAATACCAATTTGTGAATCAACTAAGGGAACTTCCTTGTGTGCTTCCTTAAGGCCTAAATATTTCTCTCTCTCTCTCAGACCATCCTCTACTCCAGGATCTTGTGTTTAACTCTTATTTTTCTCTAGATCAGACTTTTTATTCTTACTTGTATATCACGCCATTATTTTAGTATGTGTTACTGTGGCAAGTTGCTATAAATACTCTGGGAAATAAGGTGAAATGTGAACATGCAGAAAATAATATGCTTTCAAATGATACCAAAATGGGTTTGGTAAAACATATTTCTGCTGAAAATACTAATTAGTGCTTCACAGGAATGCCACATTGCCTATTCTGGCTTTTAATAAGCGTTTACCCCCTTTTCCACAGCAGCCTTATGTGCTCAACTCTGTGGATAGTGAACTCATTGACAATATGACAAAAATATGATAATTGTTGATTCAGTAGTAACCAGAATAAAGAGTACTGGAATATCACAGAGGCTTAGTATTATTATGAGGCATCTTATCATTACTTGTATATAGATACAGATAAAACATCACAAAGTTTCAAGTCATACAAAGCTCAGAAAATTCCTCATGACACTGATGAATTATTCAGTTGATGATATTCTATTGCTTGGGTTCAAATCCCAACTCTATAACTTACTAGCTGTGGTACTTTGCCCCATTACCAGCCCTCATTGTACCTCAGTTTTCTCATTTATAAAAATGGGAATAAAATGTTATGTATTTCATAGGGTTGTTTTAAAAATTAAATGAGATTATATGTAAAAATTTATAAGTGCTTCATATGTAGCAAACACTCAATGCATGCATAATATTATTGTTACCATAAATTATCTTAATTACTATAAAGTCTAGAATTAAATTCCAAACAATATAGGAATACCAGAACTCTGAACAGAATATGATAAGTCAAATTTATTGAGGATAAATTCAGGTTCTAGATTTAGTTTTCAAATATCCATTGCATTGATATAGGATGCAGGAGATCAAGTTAAAAAGAAAAAAATCATCTGAAATATGTCTGGAGGTTTTCATGGACCCAAAACTTTTTTCAACAAAGTTTCTGGTGCACTTGCTATATGCCAGGCATGATTCTAGTTGCTGTTAACATTTGGCAAATGAGACTAAGGAGGCTCTGGTCTCACGTGTGTTACATTTCAGCAGAGGGAGAAAGCTAATAATCAAGCAAATTAGTGAAGAATTTCAGACAGTGATAGGATCCATAAAGAAAATGAAATAAAGCCCAGGGCTAGAGAGTGACCAGGGCAAGGGCAGAAACAGCAGTCAGGGAGGCTTTTTTGAGGAATGACATTCAAGCTGCTAAAAGATTAGAGGTTGCCAGCCCTGTGACTATCTCGGAGAAAAATGCTCTAGGTGGGAAAAGAAGCAACTTTAAAGGCCCAGAAGTGATAACAAATAGTCATGATTTGGTTGTTAAAATAGTAACAAAAGTTAAGTTACAATGATAGCAGGAAATATTCACAACAGAGGGCACACTATTGGCCAAGGAAGTGCTCCTCTTTGCAACCCTCCAAGACAACCACCACTTATACCTGTACCCCACAAATGACAAAAACTATGTACAGAGGGATATGTGACTTGCCCAAAGCCACATTGTCAGTGAGAGGTGGAGCCAGAGTATAAATCCAAGCAGTCAGGCTCTCAGTCACTGGGCTCTTCCTGCCATGTCTATAATGGAAGTAAAAGTCCACACCACAGCACAGAAAGGCCCAGTGAACTCTCTCCTACAGCAAGAACAGTGGGTTTACTTTGGATAGCATATTTTTAAAAGAACACGAACACATTAAAAAATAAAACAGGAATGGACAGCAGTAAGAAAATTATCACACTAAGAATGATTCAAATATCTGAGTATAGTTAGCAATATGTAAAGAGAAGGCAAGAGGGAGATATAATCATTTTTCCAGGTGTTCAGATAAATTTATATGACTAAATGATTGGTAGGTAGGTGGATAGTAGATGGATGGGTGAGTAGATAGGTTGATAGATAAATAGATAGATAAACAGACACAGAGAAAGATCTAAAAGCACTCCATGAACTTCATGGTCTAGTGGATAAAAATTTTAAATACACAGTTTGTTCTCAACATAAGGTCCATCAAGTGCAAGACACTTTTGTCAGAGATAATACCAGTCATTTAGTCCATCCCTAAAGAATTGAGCATCCTGGGAATTTAATCATGCCAATGTAACCTCTTTTATATTATTACTTGAAAAAAATGGATTCCCTTTAAAGATTTTTTAAGAGAAGGAAACAATAAAAAGTCAGAAGAAGTCAAATCACGATGGCAAGGTGAATGCTTAATGATTTGCCATCAAAACTCTCATATAATTGCCCTTGTTTGATGAGAATAAGAAGGAACATTGTCATAATGAAAAATATCTCACTATTGAAGCTTTCCTGGGCATTTTTCTGCTAAAATTTTGGCTAACTATCTGAAAACACTGTCTTAATAAGCAGATGTTATTCTTATTTGGACGTTCAGAAAGTCAACAAGCAAAATGCCTTGAGCAACCCAAAAAACTGTTGGAATGACCTTTGCTCTTGACCAGTCTGCTTTTGCTTTGATTGGATCATTTCCTGCCTTTGGTAGACATTGCTTTGATTGTGCTTTGTCTTCAGGATGGTACATACTGGTAAAGCCATGTTTTATCTCTTGTTACAACTCTTCTAAGAAATGCTTTAGGATTTTGATTCCACTTGTTTAAAATTTTCATTGAAAGTTCTGCTCTTGTCTGCAGCTGATCCAGGTACGACAGTTTTGGCACCCATCAACTAGAAAGCTTGCTCAACTTAAATTTTTCAGTAAGAATTGTGTAAGCTGAACCAATTGAGATGTCTATGGTGTTAGCTACTGTTTCTACTGTTAATCACCTAGGCTTTTCAATTAGGAAATGAACAAGATGAATGTTTTCTTCACAAATGGATGTGGATGGTCTGCCATAGTAGGCTTCATCTTTAAGATCATCTTGTCCCTCCTTAAAATGAGTTTTCTACTTAAAACCTGCTAATTTCTTTGGGGCATTGTCTCCATAAGCTTTTCACAAGAATCAATGATCTCACCATTCTTCTACCAAGCCGCACCATAAATTTGATGTTTGTTCTGCTGAAATATTAATAGAATTCATGTTGCTCTGATAGGGCCTCTATTCAAACTAATGTCTTATCATTCTTAGTGTCTCAAACTAGATCCTGTTCAGACATATTACAAGAAGTTAGTACAAATTTATCTTGGTGAAAATTTTTAAGTTATGCCCAGTTTTTTCATAATGCACATTTTCCAGGAACTTTTTGAAGACATCTCATAAATGTGCAAATTTTAAAAAATATAATTCTGAAAGAAAAATTATAATTAATATGAGAACAGATATGACAGCAGATTCTGAAAAAGACTGGTGGGAGGAGGAAGTTCCAACAATCAGAAATACCTGACAATGGAAAAAGCTGACTGGTGAGACAGAAAGTTCCCCAGAGCAAAATGAAGATAGAATCAGATGTATTTAAACCAAAGTATCATGACTGACTACTATGGGTTTGCAAAAGAAACCTCTGAAACGCTTGAAACATTGGACTAGACAAATTCAGGAGTCTCATACAACTCTACACTACTTGTTTCTATAATGGGAAAGATATAAGAGGATTGAATTTAATCATAAATATTAGTAAAGATGTTAAGCCACAAAAAGTGTTAACAAAGAAATGCTAGCAGCTGTTTGCATGTATGATGTTATTTCTTATCAAAAAACAGATGCGCACGTACATTCACTGCAGCACTATTCACACTAGCAAAGACATGGAATCAACCTAAATGTCCATCAATGATAGAATGGATAAGGAAAATGTGGTACATATACACCATGTATGCATATGTATGCATAGTATACAGTCATAAAAAAGAACAAGATCATGCCCTTTGCAGGGACATGGCTGGAGCTGGAGGCCATTATCCTTAGCAAACTAATGCAAGAACAGAAAACCAAATACCACATGTTCTCACTTATAAGTGGGAGTTAAATGATGAGAACACATGGACACATAGAGGGGAAGAACACACACTAGGTCCTTTCAAAGGGTGGAGGGTGGGAGGAGGAAGAGAATCAGAAAAAATAATTAGGCTGGGCGCGGTGGCTCAAGCCTGTAATCCCAGCACTTTGGGAGGTCGAGACGGGCGGATCACAAGGTCAGGAGATCAAGACCTTCCTGGCTAACACGCTGAAACCCTGTCTCTACTAAAAAATACAAAAAACTAGCTGGGTGAGGTGGCGGGCGCCTGTAGTCCCAGCTACTCGGGAGGCTGAGGCAGGAGAATGGCGTAAACCCGGGAGGCGGAGCTTGCAGTGAGCTGAGATCCGGCCACTGCACTCCAGCCTGGGCGACAGAGCGAGACTCCGTCTCAAAAAAAAAAAAAAAAAAAAAAAAAAAAAAAAAAAACGGCCGGGCGCAGTGGCTCAAGCCTGTAATCCCAGCACTTTGGGAGGCAGAGACGGGTGGATCACGAGGTCAAGAGATCGAGACCATCCTGGTCTACACGGTGAAACCCCGTCTCTATTAAAAAAATACAAAAAAAAAAAAAAAAAAAAGAAAAAATAATTAATGGGTACTAGGCTTAATATCTGGGTGATAGAATAATCAGTACTACAAACCCCCATGACAAAAGTTTACTTATATAACAAATCTACAGTTATGCCCCTGCACTTAAAAGTTAAAAAATATGTTCTTCCTATTATGTAGACATAGCCTACATTCTTAAGGCATGTAATGTAGGCTTTGCTATCTTAAATACACTAACTGGAAAGCAATCTGTAAGTAGTCACATTTTGAACTCTATGTGTCATGGGAAACATGCATACAAGTTGGAAAGTGTTCCTGCAAAAAATCCACTCTAGAAAATAGTAATGCTAAACATTTGTTAACATTACATAATTCAAAGCTCACATGATACTTAATTTCCCCTTTAGACTCATCCTCACTCTGACCAGCTAAAAAACCGGTGTGATGGAGACAGAAAAGTGGTCATGTGACCTAAAGTCAAATTTGTTTCTTGGTGATACCTCTGACGTGTCCAGGAAATACTATTCCAAAGCACATCATATGTTTATGAAGAGCACCATACATGTTAAGAAGAATGTATGAGCCATGGAATAAAGCTAACCATAATGATAAGAAAACTAAAGCCAAAATTTACTATGCAGTCCAATTTCAACAATAAATAAAATAAACAGAAAAAAAATAAAGAAAATACCAATAATTGTATGCACTGAGACTCTGAAAGATATCTTCTACTTTTAAGGGGGTAGTTGCTTTGTCTGCCCAGCACTGTTTTCCCTACTTCTGGTAACAGACAGGAGCCCTTGACTTTGAGGAATGTCTCAGCCCAGATTGAGCGAATTATTGTACCATATTCTGTTGGCTTCAGTTATTGCTCCAGAAATGAACACATGCCCCAAATCACAGTTAACAAAGAAAGCCCTTCCCTATTTTTCTACAATAGGAAAGTTTTGGCAGAAAAAAACCTTTTCTTTCCTTTCTGTTCATATGGCTATATGTAAGCCTGAATCTACCTAGGCCCCAGCTCCAGCCAAGTGGGGAAAGCAAGTTTGAAAGAAGAAACCACACAGAGAAAATGAATTCAAGTTTCTGAATCTGGTCATTGAAACCAGCTCAGTTTCCACCCTTTGTGCAGCAATTGCAATGGCCTTGTTTGCCTAGGATCAGAGGAAAAAAGATAACTGGAGACAATTCTTTCCCCAATGAAATATTGTTTGGTAGAAAAGTTATGTTATGCCCATTCATCCGGATCGGACATGGCAGTGAAATAAGTGCCACAAAATAGTAATAAATGGTTAAGGGTGTTCAGAAAAAGGCCTGATTATTTCTAGGGATCAAGGCAAGTTGGTGGTGGAGATGATATTTGAGTGGTACCAGGAAGGGGTGTAGACACAGAGAAAACTATTGGAAAGGGCAGTCTGGATAGAAGAAATAACAGAGGCAGTAGGTATGGGAAATTATGGAAGAAAGTAGTGGTAGTTCATTCAGTCTGGTTGGAGTGCAGGACACAGTGTAAAGGAAAATTCTGGAAAATAAAACTGGAAAATTTAAGTGGAGCAGAATGTAAATAGCCTTTGATGAATTTGCCATTGATTCACTGAAATTATTATTATTATTATTTTTTTTTTTTTTGAGGCGGAGTCTCACTCTGTCACCCGGACTGGAGTGCAGTGGCCCGATCTCAGCTCACTGCAAGCTCCGCCTCCCGGGTTTACGCCATTCTCCTGCCTCAGCCTCCCAAGTAGCTGGGACTACAGGCGCCTGCCACCTCGCCCGGCTAGTTTTTGTATTTTTAGTAGAGACGGGGTTTCACCGTGTTAGCCAGGATGGTCTCGATCTCCTGACCTCGTGATCCGCCCGTCTCGGCCTCCCAAAGTGCTGGGATTACAGGCTTGAGCCACCGCGCCCGGCGCTTCACTGAAATTATAATTATATAATATAAAGGCGAAATCTCTGCTCCATTTTTACTAAGTATCATAAATATTTTATCTTCTAAGAGAAAATATGATTGTGTGATAATCAACTTTAACAGATTAGTCTAAATAATGACCAATGCACCAATTTTTATGGGTTAATTATCTATCAATAACATTAAAAATGTGTTTTTAAATTTTATTTAGCCATTCCCCTTATAGAACATAAACTAGTCCAGTTTTAGCCACTGCCCTTAAACTTATAATTTTCTATTCCACCAAATTGTATTTGCTTTAAATTTGTTTATCTTGGTTTAAGTAACAATTTTGGTAATCCCCTAATATTGATTCTGAATATAATACTCACATAAACTCTACCCACTTTAGTGTTAGTATTTTCATGTATTCTCTAGAATTCTACAGATTATGGATTATCTTTCAAATTGGAAAAATATTAATACGCTTTGTAGAAGAGTAACAACATTTTTTATCATTTTATACATTATAAACTATCAAAATGATTACATTTTACCAAGATCAAACAGACTTTTATTCAAAAAAGCTATGATATTAGGTCCTGGGAAAGAAAATGAAAAATGCATTAGTTCTCCTTTGAAAATTGGTAAAATATTAATATGCTTTGTAGAACATAACAATTTTTACCATTTTATACATGATAAACTCTCAAAATGATTACATTTTACCAAGATCAAACAGTTAGACTTTTATTCAAAAAAGCTATGATATCAGGTGTTGAGAAAGAACATGAAAAATTTATTAGTTCTCCTTTGCAAAAATGAATTGTCCAGTTGGGATGACAAAATATGTTCCTATAAAATATTTAAATAAAAATACAAACAAAGAACATATGATTTAGGACCACGGTGAGTGGCACAGTAAACAGGAAGAACTAAAGAGAAGGTAAATGGTCAAGATTAGGTCTTAAGAATATGTTATTTTTGTGTAGGTGTGGAAGAGCTAGGGTGATCCTCTGTAGAACACAGGCTGGGCAAAGGAAAGGAGGCAGAAATAGGCACAGTACATTTGAGAGAAGGTGAGGAGTTGGTTCAAATGAAGATGGCAGGGTGCATGCCAAATCCTGAAAAATATTAAATGCAAGATGCAATCCACCCTGAACTCAATGGCAGAAAGGCACTACAAAATGATACATGGCTGAAGAGTTAGTTTAGGAGATTAACTGGGTGGTTATGCAGGATCATGTTGAAAGAGGAAAATAACGGAGTCAGGAAGATTAGCTGGAACACAATTACAGTAAAACCACACGGTAGGTGAGAAAGACCTAGGTCAGCATTGTGGCAGGGAAAATAGGAATAAATTAAGAAAAGCCATGTAGGGAAAGGTCATTCATATTCAGTAACTGATTGGAGATGAAGTCAGGAGAACTATGGAAAAGAGAAGAGGAAATAAATCAGAATTTCAATCCTGGCTAATGAAAAGAATAACAGTATCTAGGATAAAAAGGACAAAGACACAGAGGGAGAAATTAGGAGCGACAGGTACTTTGAATTTACTGGAACCGTCAGCAAATCATTCAAATAAAAATGGTCTCCTGAGAGTTGAAAATAAGAAGCTAGAATTCGAGGGAGAGGTCAGTGTTCTCTTTAGAAATCATCTATATTTGATTTTTGGAAATCATCTCTATAGAGTTAATAGTCAAAGCTATGAAAATAAATGACACTTCAAGAAATGCAACAGGCTGAAAACAGCAAAGGCTAAGGACTAGTAGGTGTATAAACTCAATTGCCATGAATTCTACCCAGATTATTGCCATAAAACAGGTCTCTTCAACCTCAGCATTATTGGTATGTTGAGCTGGATAATTCTTAGTTGTGGTGATTGTCTTGTGTACTCTGAGATATTTAGCAGCATCCTTGGACTCTACCACTAGATGCCAGCAACACCCTCTCTCCCAGTTGTGACAATCAAAACAATGTCATCAGATATTACCAAATATCCCCTGAGAAGCAAAATTGCCCCTGGTTGAGAACCACTGCCCTAAAAATTGGCCAGGCTCTGTAACCAGACTGCCTGATTTTGAACCCCAGCCTGCCTATTACTATCTGAATAATCTTGACATATCATTTGATCTCTCTGAGTCACAGTTTCATCTGCAAATAGACATAGTAATTGTCCTAATGTCATACAGTGATGGTGAGGATAAGGTGTGACAGTGTGTGTAAAGTGCCTGGCATCAGGGGAGTGTGCCGTAAATGTGAACTATTGATATATCCTATAAATTGGTAACATCACACAGACTTTGCCTCTCAATAGTCATTCCCTACACATTTAGATGTGCAGAGGCTCAGTGACAACTAACAAATCAAGAAATGCATGTTTCTTTAAATAGGACTTCATTTGAGGCATAATATAAAATTGGGCCACTGGACAAATTGCTCCCAGCGTTATATGTTGTTTTACCTATTAGTCACATGTCACCAGGGTCCCAAAAAGTCATATGAGTGTGACATGAGTTTCTTCTTCTGTAAAGTCAATAATAAATAGTGATTTAGCTTAAGAGGAAAGACTAAAGTGTGTAATTATTTAACAGGCAAAGTCCTAATAAAAGGTTACTTTTTCAGCGAGTTACAAATTTCTGCATCTCCTGAAAAAATATTTAACTTTTGTTTCCTTTATTTCAGCTCCATTCAGGAAATGAGATATATGCAATTTAACACATACGTTTTATGCACCTGCACCCCGTATTATGCTAAGCTGGACTAGAAAGATGAAACTCTAGTCAGGCGTAGTGGCTCATACCTGTAATCCAAGCACTTTGGGAGGCTGAGGCAGGCAGATTGCTTGAGCCCAAGAGTTTAAGACCAGCCTGGCAACATGGCAAAACCCTGTCTCTACAAAGAAAATAATCAGCTGTGGTGGCATGAGCCTGTGGTCCTGACTACTCGGGGGACTGTGGTGGGAGGATCTCTTGAGCCCAGGAGGTCAAGGCTGCAGTGAGCTATACTCACACCACTGCAATCCAACCTGGGTGAAAGATCAAGACTCTAAAAAAAAAAAAAAAAACAAAGAAACAAGATGAAACTTCATTGTTTCTTTCCTCAGAATATAGGTAGGGAGAAGAGAAAGAGAATGACCAAGGCAACATAAGAGCTCAGTATAAAGTGGAAACTTGTGGAGAGCAGGAGTTGAGGGAAATCAAGGCCAAGCTTCACAGAGAGAATAACATTTTATCTGAAATGAAAGGATGATCCTGAAAAGGATGAGTTTTGCAGGAGGATAAGAGGCAGTACATATGTTCCAGACAGAGGGAACTACAGTGTGCATAGTCACAGATCCATCAGCAACATAGTTACATATTATATATATACATATGTATTTAACAGATGTATTTCCTGAATATAACTATGTTATATTTAGGTAATTGTAATCCTTTAGTATTTCCAAAGCATAAAATTCAAGGTGGGCAGCTGTAGGGCTGGGGGCTCTGGACTCACGTAGACAAGAATAGATCTTTAAGAACCTTGCTAAAATATTAAATTTCATCCTGTAGTCAATGGGAAACCATTAAATAATTTGGAATTCATTGTTCATATATTTAGATAAAGAAAAATGTTTTAGAATTAGGAGCTAATCTTATATTTATAACTTCTCCTCCCCTTCCTCCCCCCTTCATCTCCTTTTATTCCTCCCCTGCTTTTATTTCTCCTCAAGCACTCTACTGCTTTGAATCTCTCCAAGAAAACATTAAATGACATTTTAAAATACTTTATTTTAAAATAGCTTCATAAAATGCACTTTATAATCTAATACTGTTATCACAGATAATTAGAAATCAAATAAATATGAAAAACAAATACATAAGTGGTGACCAAACACATCCCAGGTTAAAACATAATTAGAAATAAGGTCTTAAAGTCAAATATAGAAACTATTCCTTTCATGGAGTAATTTGGGCACAGAAAGTGAGGCGTGTCTATATGCTGCCATCAGGGGGCGCTCGGATGCGAGATTCTACACAAGGCCTCATTGAGATGCCTGTGCCAGAAAACAGAATTCTTTTGCAAATCCCTTTGCTTACTTGTCTATTTCGATCAAAATACTTCAGTCTCACAGAAATAATTTAGCTGATGCCAAAGTCTATTTACCACACTACAAGGTAGATCGGTACTGATGCCTGGTCTTCATGCTGGAATCAAACTCCCAGTCCCTATTTCTAGCCCCCTTGCATACCCGACAACCTTCAAATAGGTTTCAAGTAAGATGGTTTGCTGGCTCAGCCTGCCATTTCTCCTCCATCCTGAATATTTAAGGGAAGAAAGGAAAAGGATGAAGCAACAGAGTAAGAAAGGAAATTCTTGTTCAGACTTTTAAGACTTGCTGAGGATTCAGAAATTAACTAGAGCTAAGAGGCACCCCAGGACAGTCAGGCATGGTTACAAGCAACTCGAACTCAGACAGAGAAGGCAGCCTGTTCCCCATCTGGCCCACCTTGAAGCTGGGTCTGAAGCAGCGAAGGAAGGTGACCAGGAGCTTCCTTGCCTGTCTTTAACATAATTAATTTGTTTGGCATATGAGGTATTATAGAAGGGGACATGAAATTCTGAATTATCATCAAATATAAAAATAGCAGAATGAACTGCAGTTAACAATAACTTTGATAGAGATCATGTCATTAAGTCTCAAAATAATTACGTTTTACCCAGGTCACAAACTTATAGACTTTTATTTCATAAGCTATGACATCAGAAAGATGTCTGATGTCATGGTGGAAAGAAATGAAAAATTCATAAGTTCTCCCTCGAAAACACTGTCTAGTTGGGGTAATACATACATGTAAAATATTAAAAGAGAAATACAAAGGGAAAGTAGGTGAGTCAGAGCCAAGATATGTGATAGAGAAAAATGAAAGAATAAAGGACAATTTAAATGGTCAAGGAAATCATAGAGTTGGATCCACAGAAACTGATACATGGAAAAATAAGTGATTCAAGAAATACAGAGAAAAGTAGATACAAATCCCCATCAAGGGTTACCTGAGTCTGAGATGGGGAATTAATTGATGAATAAGGCATTTTAAATGTATCATGAGCAGCAGCAGATAGAAAAAAGTATTATGTCATTTGGTTTTGCTGGGAGGTAGGTGAAAAAATGGATGGAATATTATTTCTAGCTTATAGGGAACAGAACTAGGGCTTTTGACATGACCAGACTGAACATCCCCATTCAGCCCATGTCTTAGTGACGTTGGGCGAGTTATTTGATATCCTTGGACTTGTGCAACTGTCAAATGGCCTCATCAAACCTACCAGGCTTATTTTGAGGAATAATGAGATGATGTATGAAGAGACCCTAGTAAGATCAAGCGTTCAATAAGCAGTACAGTCCAATCAATTTATCCCAGTGATGTCAAGAATAGATAATTTTACCCTTCTCTTTCTCAGCCCTTCTCCCTTCTCCCTGGACTTGAGGACATGGTATTTTTATTTTTAGTTCTCAGGAAAACTTTCTTTAAAGTGAAGGGTATCTGTAAGGTATGAAAACATGGATAATACTATTTTATTTTTTACAGATTTGTAAAAATTTTAATGACATTACATATATTTGTCTGCATCCCAGACTTTATGGGCACCCTGCAGAAGAGAGAGAAAAGGATTTTCCAGACATACATAAGTTCAAAATTTGACGCCCCAACTTGGCACCAAACGTAGTAACGATAGATAGCAAAAAATAAAATAAAAATAAATTAAAAAATGAAGGAGCATGCTGCCTTCAAAACAAGACAAACTTCTCCATAAATGAGAAACAGGACCTAAACAGGACATGAAGCCACAAGCTCACTAGGCTCAGAAGCTGCTAATGGCTCCAAAGGCCAAACTCCCAGGGGCTTCAAACGCAGGTGTTTTGGTCCTGAGATGCCAGCCACAAGCTAAGGGCCCTCTTTAGGCCTCAGTTTACTCATCTATAACAATAGAAAAAAAAATTAGAATAACCCACTGTTTGAGGTGTTGTGATATTTTTAAAAATGGTGTCAGAACATTTGTAGAACTAAAAATGGAAACAGGCAAAGACGGGTTCAAAAATGTTAGTGTCAGTCATTGTAGTTTTTTTAGATGGAGAAAGACAAAATATCTGATCAATTAAGTTGGAGAAAACCACAGTGAAAATAGAAAATGCCAATTATTGAGGAAACAATGTTCCTAGGTTGGATTCCTGTAGCTCTTTGAAGACCAGAAGGAAGAGGAAAAAAAAGGTCTGAACACAAGAAAATTTTAGAGAAAAGCTCCACCTTATCTCATTCAGAGGAATATCACATCTTAAACATGAAAAAGAGTTAAAGTTATATAGTTGTAAATCAGGGTAGAAAAGAACTTGAGGTATTTTCATTCAAATATAAACTTCAAGAAGTAGTTTATGTAGAAACATTTAAGAGTTTTTTATAGAAACATTTAAGTTTCTTTTTAAGTTCACAAAAATGTTTGTACTGAGCAGAATGCATTTATATGACATGCAAAATGGTATGTGTCAGCTAAAAGTTTCTTCCTTTTCCTCATGAGTGTGAAAATTTTGTATTTATTCTGTAAAGAATGTATATTAGCTTAAAATGATGGGTATTCATAAAAACCCTTAAGTTCCCAATGCTTAAAAGGTGGCAAAGCTCATTAAGAAGAATATTGATGGGGCAAGAATATTGGGGCACTGATCATCCCTGGGAACCATACATGCAAACCAACAAAATCTAGTGGGTATCTACTCTGTGCCCATGTGGCAGAAGCCAGGCTTCCCATTTCATAAATGGGACGCAGAAGTGAGTAAAATCTTCTCAGGTGAAACTATCTACAGCATCAAGAGGAACAAATTCTTTGACTTAGGATTGGAGAAAACCAGAACACAAGGCTGCCAATCATGCATGATAGATTCTATTTTATGTCTTGATTTTTGGGGAGAGGGCAAACCCTTGTGAAGTGTTTTCCTTTTATTTTTAGCTCCCTCCCTCTCCTCCCTCTTCTTTTCCTCTCTTCCTTCTTTCCCAAGGCAGAGGATTAGATAAACTAATACAAAGGGATAATTTTTTCCTATGTGTCACCAATTGTGCTTCATTCTATCTATGGGGACTGTATTTCCTAGAGAAAAGAGTCCCATTACTTTTCTCTGGCTTAGAGCTGAGAAATGATGCTTACAGGTAGAATGTGCTCTTCAGTCAAAGCCAGGGTTCTGGCCAACCAGCCAGCCAGCTCTCTTTCTCTCTCTCTCTCTCCCCCAGGAAGCATGCTGGAACACAGAGCGTGAGGCTACTATGAACTTATTCTAATTTTCAAAAATCATTTTCGGCCAGGCGCGGTGGCTCACGCCTGTAATCCCAGCACTTTGGGAGGCCGAGGCGGGTGGATCACGAGGTCAAGAGATTGAGACCATCCTGGCTAACAGGGTGAAACCCTGTCTCTACTAAAAAATACAAAGAAAAAAATTAGCCGGGCTTGGTGGCAGGAGCCTGTAGTCCCAGCTACTCGGGAGGCTGAGGCAGGAGAATGGCATGAACCAAGGGGGCGGAGCTTGCAGTGAACTAAGATCGCACCACTGCACTCCAGCCTGGGCGACACAGCAAGACTCCGTCTAAAAAAAAAAATCATTTTCAAACACTGCTATAATGCCCCACAACTTTGTTCAATATGATGGTTGAGAATGCCTATGGTAGACTAAGATGTTCCCTAAAATTCTACGATAAATGAATAGGCCAAGCATTTTAAGTTTCTTTCATAATTATCAAGCATTCCAGTTATTTCCAGTCAAGATAATTTGTTCAAAAGATAGATGGGCAAAGTAAATAACTTATTATAAAAAAAAGTAGAGATGGACTATAGAGAGGAGGAAAACACTATGAATCTATGGAATATAACCAACAGCTTGATATATCAGACACACACACACACACACACACGAAACTCAGCTGTGCTCTGGAAAGCACCACTTAGGAAACTTATGCATCTCTGCTTAATGTAAACAGTTCCCGTCTCCTTCCTTTTCTCATTCTTGTGCCTTTAAGATGAAATTCAAGAAGTCCAACACAATTCATATCATCACTGTACCTGGGGAATTCACATTGCTGGAGTTGCAGATTCTCCGTGGAAATTTAACCACATTTGAGTCACCCTTCAAAGTCCTTGTTTAAAATAGATTTTAAAAGGCTAGATATTAAAACACCCAATGGCCGGGCGCGGTGGTTGCTCAAGCCTGTAAATCCCAGCACTTGGGAGGCGAGATGGGCTGATCACGAGGTCAGGATATCGAGGACCTCCTGGCCTCACACGGTGAAACCGTCTCTACTCTGTTAAAAGTCCCCAGTCCTGAACAAGGGGTACCAATTAGCTTGGGAGCTCTCCGGAAGTTTAACTTGCATGGACTTAATAAATATATCACCAACATTTTCCTTTGCCATGCTGACTCCATTTAGAAGTCCTGTGATTATTCCAGCTATTATTACTAGATTTATCAAAAAGAAGAAGGGAGAACTGGTGCTTATTTTCAGTATTTTTGCATATTAGGGAAGCATAGATTTTACATGAGATTTCCTGGTCACATTGCTACATAAAAGAAAGGCAGAATATGTTCTCTAACATAGAAACTGACAAAACTATATGATGTGAGATCAATGCCATGATGTTTTAGTGAGTTACCCATGTAGAAATTACGTTTAAAAGATTGCTAAGCATAATAATATGCTATATGCCATCCACGGAGGGCCAAGGAAGCTCTGATGATGAAACAAAATCAAGCAAGGAATTTATACATGTGAAATAATTCTGGATTAATTATGTTTTCCTCTTTTCACTGCAACCTGAAACTAGTGAATAATTTATAGGTGCAATAAAGGAAGCTCCCTAAGCATTACTTGGGATAAATGTGTAATGCTTGAGAACTGGGTGCTGGCCAGGACAGAGTGGAGGTGGAGGAGTCTGTGAAAATAGAAATAGGACTGCCGAAAACATTTGAGAAGTGCCCTGGCCAGAGTCCATAAAGATATTCTCACTCCCAGTGTCACCCCATTCTGTGCCTCACTGGACATCTTATCTAACATTTCTCCAACATGCCCTTTCTCATAACTGTAGCTTTGTTCTCTGAATCAATTCTAGGGATAAACTTTTCCTGATGTTTTTCAATGTCTCTCCCCTGAAGAACAGGATGTGTTCCAAACAGAGAACCACTCTCTGATTATTTTCACATCGGTCTTTTGTCAAAAACAAAACAAAACAAAACAAAACAAAAACAAAACCAGAAACAAAAAACAATACCTCCTACTGTTACTGTGACGTCTTAACAGAAATATGCATTCTTTCATTCATTCAAATATTTGTGCCATGCAAGATGCTGCTCTGTAAGCATCTTTATTTCCAATGATTGTCCATTACAATCTTGGATGGCCCATCAGGGCACAAACACACATTTCATGAAACACTTTATTAACGTGAATCCTGACATCGGTAAAATTTCTGTAAAAAGTCAGATATCAAATATTTTAAGCTTATAGGCAGTCTGTCACTACTATTCAGTGCTGCCATTGTAGCATGAAAGCAGCCACAGACAATACATAAGTGAATGAGTATGACTGTATTTAAATAAAACTTTCTTTACAAGATGAGACAATGAGCTGGATTTGGTCCACAAGTCATAGTTTGCCAAACTATGCTCAAAGCCATGAATAGTTACCCATTGCTCACCAATTCTCCCCAATTTACTTTTCTAACTATGTTCTACCACTTCCCGTCATCTCCATTCCCTCTGAACTATGCAGTACTCACAAATACTCCATGTATTCTTCCATTTCTATGCTGTTTGCTCTGCTTTGAATGTTCCTCTCCTCTTTCCAACTTATTGATAAACACTCAATTCTTCATACTTCCTTTAGGTGGCCTCCATAGATTTTAGCAAGTGGACTTAGGCTCTCTCTTTTCTACCAATGCATTTTGGCTCTCTATAAAAGCTCCTATTAACCTCTGTCATGTGAAATATATGTTGATCTCTCTCCTCCCTCAGTTCTCAACCAATCTCTGGGAAATAGTAATCAGATCTCCATTTTCCTTTGTTAACTTCACAGCATTCAACACGAAACCCTGGGCATCGCTGTGGAGCTGTATATACTAGGACACATTCAACATAGTGGCTGTGCTTGAATTATTGGAATCATAAAATACTGTAATAATAATCACCATGTTTAACTGATTCTATTATTATTATATTATTTTACAAGATAGAAGAGATAAGCTTCTTATGCTGAAATAAAAACTATGTTTTACTTTCTCTAGTGGACATCAAATGCCCTGTTCGGAACTTACATAATTTCATATTAATTTAAAATGATTTTACTAGGAAATACCATGCAATCAACTCTATTTTAAAAGCCTCTTCAAAGAATAGGAGAGAAACCTATCACAAGTATACCTAGTTTTTTGTGCTTCACTTTTTTGCACTTTACAACTACTGCATTTTAAAAAACAAATTGATAGTTCGTGGCAACCCTTGGTTGAGCAAGTCAATCCACACCATTTTTCCAACTGCATGTGCCTGATTCATGTCGCTACATCACATTTTGGTAATTCAATACTTAAAACTTTTTCATTATTATTATATCTGAGATTGTGATCCTTGATGAGTGATCTTTGATGTCATTATTGTAATTCTTTGAAGGCACCACAAATCATGTCCATATAAGATGGCAAACTTAATAAATGTTGTGTGTCTTCTGACTGCTCAACTTACTGGCCATTCTCACATTTTTCTTCCTCTCTTTGGGCCTCCCTATTCCCTGAGACACAATAATATTGAAATTAGGCCAATGAATACTCCCACAAAGGCCTACATATTCAAACGAAAGGAAGAGTCTCATATCTCTAACTTTAAATCAAAAGCTAGAAATGATTAAGCTTAGTGAGGCATGTTGAAAAGTGAGATAGGCTGGAGCTAGGCTTCTTGTGCCAAACGGTTAACCTAGTTGTGATTGCAAAGGAAAAGTTCTTGAAGGAAATTAAAAGTGCTACTCCAGTGAACACACACATGATAAGAAAGTGAAACAAGCTTATTGCTTATATGGAGAAAGTTGTGGTGGTCTGAACTGAAGATCAAACCAGCCACAACATTCCTTTAAGCCAAAGCCTAATCCAGAGCAAGGCCCAAACTATTTCCAATTCTATGAAGGATAAGAGAGGTGAGGAAGCTACAGGAAAAAAAAAAAAAGTTTAAAGCTAGAAGAGATTGGTTCATGAGGTTGAAGGAAAGAAACCGTCTCTATAACATAAAAGTACAAGGTGAAGCAGTAAGTACTTATGTAGACGCTGCAGCAAGTTATCCATTAGATCCAGCTAAGAAAACTGATGAAGGTGACCACACTAAATAAGAGATTTTTACTGTAGATGAAATAGCCTTATATAGGAAAAAGATGCCATGTAAGACCTTTATAGCTACAGAGGAGACATCAATACCTGGCTTCAAAGGGCAGGCTGACTCTCTTATTTGGGGCTAAGGCAGCTGGTGACTTTAAGTTGAAGCCAATGCTTACATACCATTCAAAAAATCCTAGGGCCCCAGAATTTAGCAAAATCTACTCTGCCTGTGCTGTATAAATGGAACAACAAAGCCTGGATGACAGTACATCTGTTTACAAAATGGTTTGCTGAATAATTTAAGCCTACTATTGAGACCTACTGCTAAGGGAAAAAAAAGATTTTTTTTTCAAAATATTATTGTTCATTGACAACGCACCTAGTCACTCCAAAAGTTTGATGGAGAGTAGAAGAAGATTAATGTTGTTTTCATGTCTACTAACATAACATCCATTCTCTAGCCCATTAATCAAGGAATAATTTCAACTTTCAAGTCTTACTATTTAAAATATACACCTTGTAAGGCTAGAGCTGACATGGTGATTCCTCTGATGGATATGGATAAAGCAAATGGAAAACTTTTTGAAAATGATTTAACATTGTAAATGCCATAAAGAACATTTGGAATTCATGGGAGGAGTTTGAAATATCAACATTAACAGGAGTTTGGAAAAGTTGATTCCAACCCTCATGGATAGCTGAGGGGTTCAAGACATCAGTGGAGAAAGTAGATGCAGATGTAGTGGAAGTAGCAAGAGAACTAGAACTAGAGGTGAAAACTGAAGCTGTGACTGCATTGCTGCCATCTCATGATAAAACTGGAATGATTTTAGGAGTTGCTTCTATAGATGAGCAAAGAAAGTAGTTTCTTGAGATGGAATTTACTCCTGGTAAAGATGCTGTTAACATTGTTGAAATGACAACAAAGGATTTAGAATATTCCATAAACTCAGTTGATAAAGCACCTGCAAGATTTGAGTGAATTCATTCTAATTTTGAAAGAAGTTCTACTGTGGGTAAAATGCTATCAAACAGCATTGTATGCTACAAAGATATCTTTCATAAAAGGAAGAATTAATTGATACAGCAAACTTCATTGTTGTCTTATTTTAGGAAATTGCTACAGCCACCCTAACCTCCTTCAGCAACCACTACCCTGATAAGTGAGCAGTCATCAAATCAAGGCAAGACCCTTCACCAGTAAGATTATGACCCCCTGAATGCTCAGATTATCATCAGCAATTTTTAGCAATACGATATTTGTAATTAAGGTACGTACATTGTATTTTAGACATCATTCTATTGCATACTTAATAGACTATAGAATAGAGTAAAAATAACTTTTATATGCACTGGGAAATCAAACAATTTATATGGCTTGCTTTATTGTGGTATCTGCTTTATTGTGGTGGTCTGGAACTGCACCCACAATATCACTAAGATATGTTTCTATCTGGACACTTTGTACTAGACTGAATAAAGGACTTTTAAACTTCTCAGCTAAGTAAATTTGTACCCTCAAAAAATCCAAAATTGAGAAAAATAAAAATGTGTAACAATGATCCTGGAGCATTAGATGAGACATGGTCATAGAAGGCTTAATGGTTTTGCTATCAATTCTGCAATTCCATTAGGATGTGGGGAAGATAAATAAGATTGTTTCATTAGTGTCTAATGGAGTCTTTCAGCAGAAAAGCTAAATGATAAGCAGTACTTCTGGTCTTCATGACTCAATCCCTCCCCAATTTGAACACTATAAATCACAGTGACTTTATCAATTGACTTTCACCTTCTTCAACCAATAGGAGATTTGGCACGGACTCTCCTACCACCATTATGAAAGACAGAGAGAGAGATTTGTCAATAGAAGGAGAACAAGCTGGCTGAACCAAAGATTGACTAAAGATCAGTGCAATAAAAGAGAAAAGAGGGGGGATTTTTTAAAGCAATAAACCAACGCATCCACCTGCTCTTGCAAAGCAGGGAATCAATTATGCCGATAAAGGGAGGCACAATGAAAATTGCACAGAGAAAGCCCATGAATGAATGAGCTTGTGCAGGGTGTGGATAGACTGAAATATACAGCCTGACCCAGGGAAAGAGAAAGATGACGCAAGTGGATGGCAAAGAAAAGGAAGGTGGGTGGCCAAGCAGGTGCCCACAATGCTGGACAAATAGGAGCAATCAGGGGTAGGGACAGAATTATTTCCCTTCCAGAGAACTCCATTTTGATGCTGAACTAGTTGAGATGCTGGAATTAGTATCAGAAGAGGCCACCTGCACCACTTCAGAGCACAGTCATCCTTCTGATTGCTACATAACAAAGAATGCACTAGCAAGCAGCAACATTTTTTCTTTGTTTTTATGCAGCTTCCTAAAGCTCAGCTGAATTCAAAAGCAGCCGTGTGACTCCTTCTTAGCAAACACCACACACATATGCATATGCGCGCGCGCGCGCGCGTGCGCACACACACACACACACACACACACACACACACAGAGAGAGAGAGAAGATGTGGGCATTACCGAGTTGTTGAAATTAAGTTGCATGCTGTGTCAGAATAGTCAAGAAAGAGTAGAGATAACATGATTCCAGCCAAAACCTATAGATAATTCTTAATGTTGAAGTGTTTTTAATGAGGAAGAAAAGACGTATTTACAACTGTCAAGTTTTGTTAATATGAACTCAGTACAAGTGCTGAATTACATTCATTGGGTACAGAAAAAAAAAAAAAAAAAAAAAAAGGAAGGTAGTTTTGATCACACTTCTGACCCACTCAGAAACCTTCAATGACTACCAATTTCTTTCAGAGCAATGTCTAAACTCACAAGCATGTTGTTCAGGGATTTCCATTGCCTGACTTTCATCTGGGTTTTCAGCCATGGGCAGCCTATACGCCAACCCAAACGAGCTAAGTTGACATCCTCTATTGTCTTTTATTTTATCCCCCTTCTCTGTTTATATCAGCCAAAATCTACTTGTTCTTCAAGACCCTGCTCAAATACAATCTCTTTCTTCAAGCCTTCTCAGACGTCCCCATGTGAAAGTAATCTTTAGCACATTAACGCTCTCCTGTGCCAATGTTCCTGACACTTTAATGTGCATCAGAATTCACTGGAGGACTTTTAAAACCATAAATTGCTAGACCTCCAGTCACAGTTTCTGATTTAGCAGGTGTATGGTGGGGCGCAAGCATTTGCATTTCTAACAAGTGATGCCAACACTGCTGAGCCAGAGACCACACTTTGAGAACTGCCACCAGAACAAGAGTGAGCATGTCTCACTTCCCCTTAGAAAGCTCCTTGGGAACAGAAAGGAATTCTGTCTTTGTGTTTCCATAACTCTTCAGCCCAAGTTTATATTCAGTAGATACTCAACAAATATTTGTCAAATTAAATGTGTGTGTGCCTGTTGCTTCATGTATGTTTGCGTATATACATTCATATTCATTTAACAAATATTTATTGCAGACATGTGCATTTGAAAAATGCATTTGTATGGTAAGAATATTTAAAGTTTAAGCAGGTTTCTTAATCATCTCACATTTGGTAAGCTAAAGGAAAATATGAATATGCTATGATCCATTTTGTAAATGCGTTCTGCAGGAGAGCACTATTAAAATTCAATAGGAAGCTTTATTTGAAGAGTGTCCATCTGTGTTCGTTTGTGGTAAATGTAATGAATCTCTCATTCTGCCTGAATTTTTAGTTAACCCATGTAATATACTGCCTCAGCTTCAAGACAGGGAAGCATGGGAATTTTATTTCTCATGTCATGGATGTGCAGTGAGCTCCCTGACATCACTGTAGACATTACTCACATCTAGATATTTACTAAGTCTCCAGTATACCACCCATACCTACCAGTAGTGCATAAAAACACAGATGCTATAGTCATCATGCCAGAGTTCAGATTCTGGCTCTGCTCACTTCTAGAGCATGACCTCAGACAAACTGCTTATCTTCTCTAAGTTTTAGTTACTTCATTAGTAAAATATGGACAATAATGACAGCTTCCTGATTGTTATAAAGACTGAAGGAGTAAATACACTGAGAAGGCTTACTTGGCCCAACCAAGAAGCTGCCACTGGTGCGCTATTGTATTAATATTAGACAGACATGGCACCCTCCCAGAAAGATTACACCACCCTGTCTTATGTAGGGTTAGAAATCTTATTTCACGCAGTTACCATCTGAAGTCACCACCAACTAAGCCAGACAAAACTAACAAATGTAAATGTCAATATTGTAAACTTTTATGGTACTTAAAAATTACCTCTACTCCTCATTACTGTTGGTGCCTTACTTTTAGCATATTTTGGGAACAAAATGGTATGATGGCAGCATTTTGATTAGGGAGAGCAATGCTGCTTCAGTGGCTTCTATTATTGAATGATTGCTATCACCACTCAAATCCGTCCTACAGCCAGAAACTCATTTTGCCCCCAAACACCTTAACCCATGACACTAAAATTATGAACGCCTGAAGATAATTTTGGATTTTTAACTTGTGAAACTAGATACCACTTCTTCCAAATTCCTTGATTTACTCTATCACCATCAGTGGGATCTATAGGATTGGATCTTCCCTTTCATTATTACGATATTATTACTTCTGTTTGTAACTGGAAAATGTCAAGTTTATAAGCATTTACTACTAGATAAGACAAGAAGAAGCTATAGCAATATAGACCTCCTTTCTGCTTGTAATTTTAGTGAGGTTGCAGCCCAGTGTGGGTAGGAAGATAAATTTCTTCTGCTTGGAAAACATTGCTCCATGAGAAATTGGCATTTTTTTCATGAAATGGCAACCTACAGTTAAACCTTAACATGAGATGTTAGAGCAAAATTAAAATTATAGGACATAATGTGTGCTTAGATTATTATTTATATTATTATAAACATAACTGATACACACCAGGCAATGATATTTTCATAATTCAGTGCTTCCAGACTGACTACATAATAACAATCACACTTTCAATAAGAGGTATTTTATACTAAGCTTCCACAAACTTCTGATGCTCTTGTATAATTCATGTATTTTGTAGATTATCCTGTTCCTTGCTGTATTCATTTCTCATGGCTGCCATTAAAAAATTACTACAAATTCATTGGCTTAACACAACAGAAATTTTTTTCTCTCTCAGTTCTAAAGGCCAGAGTCTGAAATCCAAATGCTGACAGGGTCACACTCCTTCTGAAGGCTTTAGGGAACAATCCAATTCTTACCTCTTCCCATTTCTGCTGCCTATGGGCATTCTTTCTTGTTACAGCCCTCCAATCTCTGCCTCTCTCTTCACATGGCCTTCTCTTTCACATGTCTCTGTGTCTTCTCCTCGTCTGTTTCTTACAAAGACAGTTTTCATTGGATTTAGGGCCCACCTGGACAATCCAGGATGATCTCATCACAAGATTATTAACTTAAACATCTGCAAAGACCCT
Organism: Rhinopithecus roxellana; assembly: GCF_007565055.1. Taxonomy (NCBI): domain Eukaryota; kingdom Metazoa; phylum Chordata; class Mammalia; order Primates; family Cercopithecidae; genus Rhinopithecus; species Rhinopithecus roxellana. Next base: position 137,082,569 of record NC_044553.1, on the reverse strand, counting down.
TTCTCCAAGTAAGGTCATGTCACAGGTTTTGGGAACACATGTTTTTAGGGGATGTCCATCTACCCCCTACACTTGTAGTAAACAAATGTGGCAAGTGTGTTTTACCTCCTGCTGCTGTACTGCAGAATCCTTGAGGCCAGAGCTTTGTCTTCTGTATTAAGGATTCTACCAGGTACTCAGTGCTTAGTACTCAGAGTACAAGCTCTTACCAAGTACTCTTTAAATTTGTGTTGAATAAGTAAATGTACATATAATTTTAGAACATTATTGCAATGTCTACATTGTAACAGCAAGATACTAGAAAATATTCAGAAAACTGAGAGGTAGCCATTCCCAAAATCATGAAAGGAGCTAGCCACAGATAATGTCAAAATCAGGGATGCAGTTGGTGAAGTGAAGCAGTCAAGTGCAAAGGAAATAAGGTCATGATCCCAAACTCAAATCACACACCAAGTGCAATGCTTCTCTGAAAGCAAAACTGCTCGCAGCAGGTCAATAGCCATTTACAGAAAGATGGAACCACTTAGGAAAATGTATCTAGACATTTCCCCAGTGAAGAGATGGATAATAAAATTTTAAAGGATTTGCAGAAAATTAATCTTATTTGTTCTTCCCCTTTGAACAAGATCTTTTGCTTGTCATATTAAATATCATAAGAAATGGAATGATGATGTGAAAATCCGATTCTAAAAGTGACAACAATTAAACTTAGACCTGCATCTTGCTATGTATGATTTAGAAAATGAAAGTCAATATTTGTATCATACTTTACAATTTCTAAGGTATTTTGTCAGATGAAATTCCACCTGACATAACCAATAGCCTTAGGATATAAGATATCTCCCATCTTATAGATGAGAAAATTCATTGAAAAATTAAGTGACAGCCCAAGGTCACACGAGTATAAACAAAATAGGCAGATACCAACTTCAGTGTTGCTCTTCTCATGCCAAATCTGGGGTGTGAGTGTGAGAGTGTGTGTGTGTGTTTGTGCGTGTGTGATTACTCTCCCAACTAGACTATAAGTTCCTACAGGTATCTGTCATCTGCATCAGTGAAGCTACCAGGTATTTTCTTATACCTGGCTGTATGGGTATAAGCCATCTTCAAAATCTAATTCATAAAAATTGAATTTTCTTCACAAAAAGGAAGAAACTGATAATAACTTTGAATAAGCTTTGTGGGTTCCAATAAAGACAAAACTGACGTGGGTGGGTGGGGAACAAACCAGGGAACAGAGGAAAAGTAACACACTGCTCAGCACTTCTCCATGCCCTCAAAGAAGAGGAAAACTTAGCTTCCTGGACAGAAAGAAAATTTTTGTTTTAAAAGACTGTAACTTTAAATTGTACTAAACCAGAGTTCTATTTATCATTTGGCAACAAATTGTCTTACATTGTTTCTAGGACACTATCCCCTAACAAACTATAAGTTTCTAAAGGACAGGCATTATATCTTAAACAAGAAGTTAATGTCTGCCCTTCACAACTCTTACTCCCCAAACTCATTCTGAATACTCAGAATTCAATAATTTGCTGTCAACTTAGAAACAGAACAGATTCTCTTAATTGTTAGGAGTCTCCAGAAAACCTCCTTCAGGGGACATGGACTTTCTACATCTGTCATGTTGCAGATCATGATCCCATTGTTCACCAATGTTTCCTAAATAAATCAAAGCCTGAAGGCCTCCAATATAAAGCTGAATGATGAACTATCACTTGGCAGTTGGAAATTAGGCACAAATGTTCTTTCTGAAATGTCAGTGCATTACTGGCTTTTAGAAACATCTTTTTAAAGGACTATTGCAACTTGAGCTTGGTCTGCCACTCCCGAATGCCAAAATATCACAGCCAGATCATACCCAGGTGATTTAATAAATAAAGAGGGCCCAGAGGCCACTTCTAGGAAGTCTGAGGCAACAGGACAAAAATACAATCCCAGGCTTTCTGGATACACAGAGACTGCAGCAGAAGAGCTCCTGGCCACCCCAGTGAGATGCTGTTTTCAGTTTCCTTCAGATATAAAAACTGCTGCTATCGCCACCCATGCCACTTCCTCCTCCAATGAGCCTGAATTAGAAAGGAGCTGGAAACCCTCCCCTCCTTTTTGTTAGAAGCCATTTCTTTCTTCTTTCCAGGATCTGCAGAGGAGAGAACTTGGCAGCAAACCTTGGGTTTAAAAAATGTTTACTCGTATTTTAGAAAATCTGATAAAACTTATGGACCTAATCTTCATCATAATGCAATGCTCAAAACTTAGGAGGTCCCTGGAATGCCTATAGCACATTTAGGAAAACCCAGAGGTTCTTGAACACTGGGGAAAAAATCAGGCATCCATACACTGATGTTTTAGTCAAGCTTCATCATACTTTTTGAAAAAAGTTATTAGGTTGGTACAAAAGTAACTGCTGCTTTTGTCATTGAATGTAGTGGCAAAATTTTACTACTAAAAGATCTGTGTACATCCCTCTTTCCAGAAAAAAAAAGAAAGATAAAATAATCTTTCTCTTTCAATTGCCTAAACAAATCATCAGCCTAAGTGGTGATTACACAAGCTTTGAGGTCAGTCAAATCTGTATTTGAATTCTAGCTCTGCCTTTTCCTAACATGTCTGACCTTAGGCAAGTTACCAAATCTATCTGGACATAATTTCCCAAATCTCTAAATGCCTAATAGGGCTCATGTGATGAGTAAAAGAAATAATAGTTCTAATACTATTGGTACAGTGTTGAGTACACAGTTGCTAGTGCTAAATAAATGATTGACATCATCATCTCCATCGCCATCAGAAAGAACACAGTTGGGATGTAAGTAGGATTGGAGCATATTAAATAAACAAAGACTAAAGAGGCTTATAGGAAAACTCTTGAAACTCTGTGTAACATAAAACAAAGCTAGACATCCTCCACCACTACAGTATCCAGTTTACCGTAACATAGATCTTAGGTTATGGTATGATTCACAGCAAAACTTGAGAGAATTTTCACCATGAAGTGGTCTCGCCTGTGCAGAATCCCACAGCCTGGGCCATGGGGACAGCAATTCTGTCAAGGCTGGGGTATCACTAGCACAGATTAAACCCCAAGGCACACAGAAGGAAGTTAAACTTCCTGAAGTGGCTTGTCCAAGTCTAGTAGATGAACTCAAAATGATTCTTTAGTCTTTCCTAAGACTGTCAAATACTTTAATGAAATCAGTAATTTAGAAATGTTTACTAATACTTTATGTTAATGGTTTTTCCTTTATTCTCGTTATGACTTTCCCCAAGGTTAAATATATCTTTGATTCTTCAATCACTTATCATAGCATCTAGCTGAAAATAAAGACTCTAAAGTTTTTGAGATCAGAAAAAAAAAGAAAGAAAGATATAAGGGAAGCAAGAAAAAAGAAAAAAGGAAATGAGGAAGAGAAGAAGGCAGTGAATATATGTTCATTTGATAACTCATGACATTTATTGAATATCTAATATATACTAAACTCTGTATCAGGCACCACATACAATAATGGATGAGACAAATGAAGACATACAGTTCAGTGTTTTCATTTCTTTTTATTTGATTGCTTCTTTACTAGGAATTAGAAAAGGAGATAAAAATAGACATTATTACCGTGGATCTGAGTAATAACGATATGACACAAATCATTTACTGTCCACCAAATATTTGTGCTCCTTTCCCATAGGACTGAGTTATTGCAACAAAGCAATGCCAGCCAGACTACATCTCCCAACTCCCCTTGCAACTAGGCACCCTATGACTAACTTATGACCAATGAAATATGGCCAAAAGTGATGCTTGTCATTTCCAGAGATGTTGGCTAGCTGGATTTGGCTAAAACCACCTTGGAAGCCCTGTGTTGGAGACGACAGAACCTCTGTCACCTTGCATCCTGTATGACTCTATAGAGCAAACCCTCGCATCCCTTCCTCTGCTCCTAATTGCTTGGGCTTTATGTGAGTGAGCAATACTAATACCAAAATTAAGCTATTCTTGGGTTAGTTTGCTGAAGTTTAGGAGGGTTATTCATTAGCTAGTGTTTACTCTAGCTGACGTAAGAAGTAGAAATCTTATTATAAATTCATTTTTAAAATAACTTAAGATATATCTTATGTGCATTAATAATAAGATCAAACCAAATGTCTAACCTGTCAAGATTCTTGGCTTTTGGATTACAATTTTACAAAGTCAGCATAGTAATGCTCAGATGTTCTCATCTAATGCTCTATTAAGCTGATGATGACTTCATAGAAATTTGGAAAGACAATTGGTAGCCTGTTACTGCAGGTAGGGTAGTCAAAGAAGGTGTTAGCCACTTAAAAGTAATTATTTTAATGGGATAATAAAGTAATTACTATGTATTAAATGCAATTTATTTGGTAGTGAAAATCATTTCAAAACACCATTAATTTAGTTTCATTTGCAGATTTTAACCTAAGGCTTTTAAATCAATACTGCCCTTATACAACATGATACTCTCTCCCTTACCTTTTTTTGTAGGTCTTGTTTTATTATTGATAATATTACTGATAACATCTTTTAAAAATTATAACCACATTTAATGAATGCTCTTTATGAGTCAAAATATGGCTATGTACTTTTCACATATGTAATTTATATTTATATATTTTACATATAAATGACTTCACATTATGACACATGTAAACTCACCTCATTATATTTTACAATCCCTACTTTATAAATATGATCATTGATGTTTATTAAAGTCAAATAATCTGATTAAGTTCACCTATCTAATAAGTGTAGGACTTTAATAATAGCAGACAATATATACTGAATGTTTGCTATGCATCAGGTATGCTTTTATACACTATTACTTTGTTAACTTCATCTTCCTAACTCTAAGTAATAGGTACTATTATTGTCCTTTTAATAGAAATGAGAAAACTGAGACCCAGAGAGTTTCACTGCCTTGTCCAAGATTGCACACTTAGTTAGTGGCTGATCTAGAATTAAGATATAGGCTGTTTGGCTTCAACTTTCTCTTCACCACTTCCTTAACTACAATGGGGCATGTGAATTTACCCTTGATTAAAGAGAATGTATTAATACAAACTTAATTTTGGTTTAGAATAATGCGGGGTGTGAGTCAAGTCATTTTATCACTATGTATGTATCTCTTTTAAATCCCGAATTTAAAATTAATGAGAAAATAAAGTGCCACAGATTCAAGATGGATAGGTGAATAGTCTTATCATGTCTAAAAATCTAAACAAAATATATAGCAATCCTATCAGGATCAGAAAGGTGAACAGTTGTGGAAATGTCAGTGAGTTTGCCCTTAGGAGGAAGTTGGAAGGGTTACAAAAACTGATGGGGGCAGAAGTGTAAACAAAGTTCATAGATCAAATACCCAGAAGATATTTTGTTGGTGGTAATTCCTATCCACCTACACTGTTGTTTTCTTTAAACTATCTTCTATATCCCAGGATTAAAAATCAATGTTATTTATTTTTTTTAAAAAAAGCAAAAATATCTGAAAAATAAATGCTTTCTGCTTATCAAAGGCAGTAAATGAGAGAAAGTAAGGGTGGGTCACTGGTGACATATAACACAGAGATTTGGTCTGGGATTCAAAAAAGGTTTTAAGAGCAATTAGAAACCATTAGGAGAAGAATTTTCTTACAGTAACAATGCCATGATTAAATGAACTGAAGAAAAATAAATGGAATTCTTATTTTAAGGGATACATTAGCATTATACAAAAAGTAAAGGAAACAAGATTTAATCATGGAACTATTCATCTGAATCACTCAATGACACTTGACCATTACTAATCTATCCTCTTTACAAAAGAAATTTAAATAACTAATCTACCCAGCTACAAAAGGGGGTACACTATATACTTACCATGTATTAAAAGAAATCCTTCCCCCAGAAAACTATATCATGCAACAAATTCATCACAGATGACTTCAGCCAAAGCTGAATTGAGACTAATGTATCTGGAATCAACAAACCTGGGCTGGAGTAAGTTCTCTGCATTTTCTGAGTATGTGATCTTAGGCAAGGTGCTTAACCCCTTTAAATCTCAGTTAAAATAAATGCAAAGTGAGTGTAACCCTGAAAAACGCAGACACCATGTGGTTCAGTCTCTGAGCTAAGCCTCATCCAAAATGACAACCCAATACCAATAGAAACGTAAGAGGAAATTACATTCCTGACTCAAGTACCTTGAAGGGCATTAGAAGTAATCTGACACATAGTCTAGATGAACACTATTTTTCCCTTCTGTTTTCCCAACCTGCCTTTACTCCCTTTATACACTTCAACCGCTATGGTGCCTTCATTTTTGAAATTGCTGAGAACCTCCTGTTCCACTTCCAGTTGTGTGCTTTTGGTTCCTCCTACATAATTCATTTATTCTCTCACTCACTTATCCATTATCTCAATTAACGTACTCTCTCTTCCAGCAAGAAAGAATCACTTTTCTTTATAGAAGGTGAAAAGAAAAGAATTTGGGCTTTTGAGCTGGAATACAAAAGATGTCTGTAAACACATCCACATTAACATATTCTGTTATATCACAAGAGAATAATAAGGCTTATATATTAGTTTATTCTCACACTGCTATGAAGAAATATCCAAGACTGGGTAATTTATAAAGGAAAGATCTTTAATGGACTCACAGTTCACCATGATTGGGGAGGCCTCAGGAAACTTACAATCATGGCCGAAGGGGCAGAAAACAAGTCCTTCTTCACACGGTGGCAGCAAGGACAAGTGCTGACCAAAAGGGGGAAAACTACCTTATAACACCATCAGCTCTTGTGAGAACTCACTCACAGTCATGAGAACAGCATGAGGGTAACCACTCCCATGATTCAAGTACCTCCCACTGGGTCCCTCCCATAACACATGGGGATGACGGTAACTATAATTCAAGATGAGATTTAGGTGCAAACATAGCCAAACCATATTATTCTGCCCCTGCCCCCTCACAAATTTCATGCCCTCACAATTCAAAACACGATCATGCCCTTCCAACAGTCCCCCAAAGTCTTAACTCATTCCAGCATTAACTCGAAAGTCCAAGTCCAAAGTCTCATCTGAGACAAGGCAAGTCCTTTCCACCTATGAGCCCATAAAATCAAAAGCAAGTTAGTTACTTCCTAGATAAAATGGGGGTACAGGCATTGGGTAAATACACCCATTCCAAATGGGAGAAATTGGCCAAAACAAAGAGGCTACAGGCCTTATGCAAGTAATCCAATAGGGCAGTCATTAAACCTTGAAGTCTCCTTAGACTACATGCTTCACATCCAGGGCATGCTGATGTAAGAGGTGGGCTCCCACGGTTTGGCCAGCACTGCCCCTGTGGCTTTGTAGAGTACAGTCCCCCTCCTGGTTACTTTCATGGCTGCTGTTGTGTGTCTGCAGCTTTTCCAGCCACACAATGCAAGCTGTCAGTGGATCCACCATTCTGGGTTCTGGAGGATGGTGGCCCTCTTCTCACAGCTCCACTAGGCAGTATCCCAGTGGGGACGACATGTGGGAGCTCCAACCCCACATTTCCCTTCTGCACTGCCCTAGCAAACGTTCTCCATGAGGGCTCTGCCCCTGCGGCAGACTTCTGCCTGGACATCCAGGTGTTTCCATACATCCTCTGAAATCTAGGCAGAAGTTCACCAAACTCAATTCTTGTGTTCTGTACACCCACAGGCCCAACATCAAGTGGAAGCTGCCAAGGATGGGGGCTTGCACCTTTTGAAACAATATCCTGAACTGTACCTTGGCACATTTTAGCCACGGCTGGAGCAGCTGGGACTCAAGTTGCACACAGCAGGGCACCCTGGACCCAGCCCAGGAAACAATTTTTCCCTCCTAGGCCTCCAGATTGGTGATGGGAGAGACTGTTGTGGTCTCTGACATGCCCTGGAGACATTTTCCCCATTACCTTGGTGATTAACATTTGGTTCGTTACTTATGCAAATTTCTGCAGCCAGCTTGAATTTCTTTTCAGAAAATGAGTTTTTCTTTTCTGTCACATTGGCAAGCTGCAAATTTTCCAAACTTTTATGCTCTGCTTCCTATTTAAACAATTTCCAATTGCAAATTATGTATTTGTGAATATATAAAATTGAATGCTTTTTACAGCACCCAAGTCACATCTTGAACACTTTGTTGCTCAGAAATTTCTCCTACCAGATACCTTAAATCATCTCTCTCAAGTTCAAAGTTCCACAGATCTCCAGGGCCTGGGCAAAATGCTGCCAATCTCTTTGTTAAAGCATGGCAAGAGTCACCCTTACTCCAGTTCCCAACAAGTTCCTCATCACCATCTGAGACCACCTCAGTTTGGACTTCATTGTCCATATCACTATCAGCATTTTGGTCAAAGCCATTCAACAAATATCCAGGAAGTTCCTAACTTTCCCCATCTTCCTATCTTCTTCTGAGCCCTCCAAATTGCTCCATCCTCTGTATGTTACCCAGTTCCAAAGTGCTTCCACATTTTCAGGCATCTTTACAGCAGTATCCCACTACCTGGTGTCAATTTACTATATTAGTCCATTCTCAGCCTGATATGAAGAAATACCCAGGACTGGGTAATTTAAAAAGCAAAGAGGTTTAATTGACTCACAGTTTCACATGACTGGGAAGGCCTTAGGAAACTTACAATCACGGTGGAAGGGGAAGCAAACACATCCTTCTTCACATGACAGCAGGAAGGAAAAGTGCCAAGCAAAAGGGGGAAAATCCCCTTATAAAACCATCAAATCTTGTGAGAACTCACTCACTATCACGAGAACAGCATGAGGGTAATTGCCCCCATGATTTAATTACTTCTCACTGGTCCCTCCCATGATACATGGGGATTATGGGAACTACAATTCAAGATGTGATTTGGGTGAGGACACAGCCAAACCATATCAACTCATTTGAAATGGTTTTATGAATATTAAATGAATAATGCCTGTAAAGTTTCTTGAAAGGATTAATAGCTTTCTGCTTGTAGGCACAAGTACCATATGCATAAATACATACACACATATATATATACACGATAGCTTTCTGCTTATAAGCACGTACCATATGAATAAATACATATATACACATATATTCCTTATTATATAACAGGTATACTTGATACTCTACTTGGCCCTCTGAATCCAACTCTGCTCTCTAGGAAACCCATCTTTCTAGACTGCATCAAATAGGAGGCATTGGCAGAAAGCCAGGGAGTGGGAAAAGTGAGATTGGGGTATCAGTTTCTTTGGTTTCCTCCCTGCCAGGCTTCGGGTTGCAGTGCTTGCATTTCACTACTGAACTTTTCAGATCCTACTGGGAGGTCCTCTCCCAGTTATAGTCACATCTCTGTCTCTTTGTTCCAGTAAATATTCCCTCCCCTTCCCCCTTCAGGCCTAAGAGACATAATGGGTAAAATGGTGCTTCTCCATCCTTTATTGGCTTCCCTGACAACAGACTTATCCTGCCTATACTATTGTGAATAGGTCAATTCTTATCTTATTACCCCCATTTGAGAATGTCACCAGTTTTCCTGCCAGAACCTTGACTAATGCAAAAGGCAAATCAGTTTGAGGACAGGGGGATCCCTCCATGAATCCCTTAACCTACTGTGGAAAAAAATTGATATACTGGTACTCTAAGGCTCACCTGCTTTTCTCATAAACCCCCCAGTCATAGGAAAACAGTAGAAGTATAGAATTTGTAAATCAGTGTGCCTAGTGCAAGGAGGTGTAAGAGGTGAGGAATTAGGACAGGGAATTAAGCTTCCACAAGAAGATTCATTCCTTGTCTTAAAATCTGTCATTCCATGATAAGGTGTTAATATCTAAAATATATAAAGAATTCAAACAACTTCATAGCAAGTAAACAAGTAGCCCAATTAAAAAACAAGCAAAGGACTTAAATAGACATTTCCTACAGGAAGACATACAGATGGCTAACAAGTACATTAAAAAATGTTCAGCATCACTAATTATCAGGGAAACACAAATTAAAACCACAATCAAATATCACCTTATACATAGCTATAGACTAGCTATTATCATAGATCAGTTGTTATCATAAATATAAAAGATAAGTATTAGCAAGGATGTAGAGAAAAGGGAACCCTAGTACATTGATGTTGGGGATATATAATCTAGCTATTATGAAAAATAGTATGGAAGTTCCTCAAGAAATTAAACTAGAATTACCATGTGATCCAGTGATCCCGCTACAGGGTATATATCCAAAGGAAAAGAATTCAAAATGACAAACAGATATCTGCACTCCAACTTTCACTGCAGCATTATTCACCTTGGCTAAACATACAGAATCAACTTAAGTGTTCATCAACACACAAATGGAAATGGAAAAAGAAAATATGGCATATGTACACAACCAATATTATTGGTTATTATTATTGAACCTTTAAAAAGATAAATAATAAACATAGTATTATTAATATTATTGAACCTTTAAAAAGATAAAAATCTCCTAATTTGTAACAACATGGACGAATCTTGACGATATTATGTTAAGTAAAATAAGCCAGGCTCAGGAAGACAAATACTGCATGACTTCGCTTACACATGAAATCTTAAAAACAACAAACTCATAGAAGGAGAGAGTAGAACGGTGGTTACCAGGTGCTGAGGTGGGGTAGGGGAGTGGGATTAGAGAGATGTTTGACCAAAGGGTACAAAAATTCAGTTAGATGGAACAATAGGTTCAAGAAATCCATTGTACAATATAATGACTATAGTTAATAACTGTGAAAATTGCAAAGAGAGATTTTAATTGTTTTCACAACAAAAAAGATGAGTATTTGAGGTAATACATATGTTAGCTTGAGTCCACTATTCTAGTATATACGGATTTCAAAACTCAATGTTGTACACCATAAATATATATAATTTTGTGAATTAACAATAAAATAAAATGTGACATTCTATTGACTTCTGCTGCTTTGGAACAACAACGAATAAATTAGTCTTTGTTTGTACAATAGAAAAAAATTTATTTCACTTAAAATTACCTACACACAATACAGTAACTGAGAAATTCATTTTGCACCACATTGGCTGGCTCCCCATCAGTGTAGAATTGCTTATGACTTTTCAATTAAAATGAATGTTCAGAAATTTATTAACTAATTTTGCCTTGTAATGTAGAAAGATTCTCTGAAGGTTACTTGTGCCCTCTGGACTTTTTAAATAGTGAAGAGAAGTAAGTTTAAGTAACATAGCTATGGTTTTCAAAACTCATTATTAAGGAAAGTAGATCAGTGTACTTTTGTATATTTATTTATAACTGAGTATGACATGCCCAATTACTTGTGATTATGAAAAATAATTCAAAGCAAATTTCACCCAGTAGCTATAGGCCTTTTTTTAACCAGAAAGATGATTTGCATGACCTACTCTCAGTAGCCAAATTTAATCTCACTAATGAACAGTGACCAAATTATTGGAAATAATAATGGATAAAAAAAGCAGTTAAGAATTTTTATTGACCTCTTTTATAAAGAAAGTTCTAAATATTCATCCTGCAAAATCAAGTTTGGAATTATTTCCTTATTTCTTATTATTTACAAACTGCAACCTCTATGGGATGAAACTATTTATTTTCATTGCATTAAATTCCTCGAATCCAACATAGTACCTGGCACCTGGAAGGTGCTTGATTCATGTTTATTTATTAAATAATAGGATGAATGAATAAAGGATGAGTTCATTTTTAATTAATTTCTAATCTTCAAGGATTTGATCATCTTGTTGAAGAGTTAAAATTGTAATTGAGTCTTTATTTGCTTTTACTATTTCTACATAATTCATAGAACTTAACATTACAAGTGGATTCATAAAAGCTTGTCTATTTATTAATCAAATATTTGTTGAGCATTATTATAGGCAAGATACTGTGTTATGCACTGTGTGGGACAATGAGGTCAATGAGATATAGACACTTCCTTCTGAAAGTGTAGAAGCAGGAATGAAATAAATATAAATCACTGCTCTACAAGGTAGTGTGTATTTTGGATTGCAAGGAAGATCAACTGAAATGGAGTGAGAGTGAAAAGGAGGAGAGTTGACATTTAGCTGGAAGGTAGAGAATGCAGGGAAAGCTTCAGAGAAGGGATGGCTTTTATGCTGGGCCCTGAATAAGGCATAGAATGGGGACCTTCAGAAAATATCAATAACCAATATTCATTCAACAGCATGATGTCTACAAGTAAGCACTTTTGCTATATATCTTCATCCAATCCTCATAGCATCCCAGTGGAATGAGCATAACTTCCTCAATTTTAGAGAATATTAACTACTTATCAAGATTTAAGAGAATATAAATTTGCTCAGCCAAGAAGCAACTGAATGAATGAATCTCACCTTTCTGGAAAGTCTACAATATCAGGTACAAATTCCACTTGTGAACATTGAATTTGAATCAAATATTCTGAACACCAAGTGAAGAAGAATCTTTCAATTATATTGCATTGTCCTTTTGGGAAAGGATCTTGGGGTAAAAATATCCACAAATAGTAGACCAGCAGAAAACAATGCTTTGCTAGGCTTTAGTGCAGAAGTAATGGAAGTATGGTTTTTTACAATATAGCTCGTCTGGAGTGGCTGATAACAGTAATAATAGCTAACATTTATTGAGTGCTTTTTATGTGGAATGCACTATGTAAAACCTTACTTGCATGCTCTTATTTAATCCTCACAACAACCCCATGTGGTAAGTGCCATTAGGAACCTGTCTCTACAAATGAGGAACACTAGGTTCAGAATTAGAAATAAGTTAGGTGGGATCACACATTTGATAAGTGACTACACCATTATTAACAACTCTTTGGTCATGTAACCAAATCTTTAATTAAGAAGACAATTCACAGACACTTCTTAATAAATTCTACAAGTGAAGAAATGTTAGCTGACATGTGAGTCATTCATGGTATTACTGGGTCTAATATTCATCTACTTATATCCACCTTCATCAAATGTGCTCTGCCACATATAATTACAATACACTAAGTACACTATGAATCTAATTAGAGGTTTCAGTGACCAACGCAAGCAATAAATAAACTTGCAAATACATGAACTTCTATTGATTTGCTGCAATCAATAGAAATCTGCTTTTTTTCTTTTACGCAGTTTTAGGTCCTCAGGGCTGGTTTTCCTCCTTTACATTGAGTCTGACATTCAGACTTTCAAGTTAAGTCCATGGCAGAGTTTCCATTTTTTCTCCCTTCTCTGCCTTTGAAAACACCACTCCTCAACAAAACCAGATACTCCAATTGCTTTGGCTTTGTTTTGTTTTAGAAGATGCTTTACTTTTGTCGTTCTGCATTTGAAACTTTAAGAAAACCAGGCTTTGCTGATTTAACATGATTCAGGTCAGAATTAGCCCTGTAGAAGTAATTTATTCTTCTCTTAAATGGAATACAGATAAGCTTAGAATGAAGAGTGCTGGGGTAATAGACATAAGAAATGGGGCCCAGGCCCAGTTTTGCCCCTAACCAGTTGTGAGGCCTCAGAGGAGTTACTTGTCCTCTGCCTCAGTTTCCTCATCCTCAAAAGAATACAAGGGGAATAGTTGTTCTCAATTGTTCTTTAGAAGTGTGAAATCCTATCGTTCTCATGCACACAAGGTTCTGTGCATCTATTCCTTTGCTCATTCACTCACTCTTTATACAAATATTTACTGAACACCCACAATGATGCTACAACTGCATGAAAAGTTGGTAAATTCCTAAGGACATTCTCTTTTCACAAATATAACTGGGTTGAGAAAGCATTTTCAGAGAAAAACACTGTGTTTTTAAAATAAAACACATTTTAAATCACTTATTTAGCTTTTTTAATTGGGTAAATGTTTAAAATGAGCTGAGAAATGCTATTCAAATGGAGAGTTGGTATCTTTAAAACAAAATCCTTTAGTATAAATTCCCAACATCGAGTTTCATATATTCTATAATTTCTCATCTAACAGCCTATGGAAAAAAAGTGAATAACTGACTTCTAAAATGTATTTTATTAACAGCACTATATGCTTTAAGTTTAAAAACTACAGAATATTTTTAAAGTTGATGGAGCCTACATCCCAAAGGCCACTTTATCCTATATTCAAGAAACTATCATGCTGTTATTTTTGTCTTTATAGCAAGCTGCTACTTTAGTAATTAGCAGTACGTAAAAATGTGGGCAATTGGCTTCCTCCAGACTAATTAGCAAGTTTGCAGCGTTCCTGTCCCAGCTGGTCACGCTATGTCTTTTCACTTTGCTCAGACCTAGTTGTTTTGCCAGTTCTAGAACCTTTTAAAGTTTGTCAGGAATAACAGATATCTCAACTGGCTTCTGAATTAAACTTTTCAGCAAAAAGTTATACAAGCTGGTTTAACATTCTTAACTCTTACATTCTGCTCTTCTAGCAGAGGCCTAGGAAACTCCCCACCCTCCTCAAAATTCCTCCAACTATATTCATTTAGCTTGGGAATTTCTTCCATAACCAATTCTCCATACCCCTGTGCTCAAGTCTGTCCCTCTGAAGTCTGTCTAACAGTTTAATTGATTGATTCTCACTCTTGGCCTTGACACCCTGGTGGGACAGACTATCAGGCATCAATTTTCCCACAAGGTGACTGTTCTTGCATTATTCACTTGAACAGTGCCACTTGTTGATGCCTTCTGGCATCTCTTCCCCATCAAACACAGGCTCCTGATTCAGAACCCCAGACTTGACCCAAAGTCAGTGTCAGCACATGACACCTGCCAGCAAATGGAGAGCTGGAGATTTAGGCATGGAGGTAAGCAGTGGCACAGAGTGAATGGGAAAAATGAAAATGGGGATGTTGTCTTGGGAGAAGGAAGACACTCTGCCAACTGAACAGATGAGTCTCAGGACTATACATGATTTGAGGAGAAGGCAAAGATGAAGAAAATAGGATCCGATATGGTACATCTGTAGTGAGGCTGGTAGGAGTTGCAGGAAGCGGTGGGTAGCAAATGGAAGATATTTGGTCCTGAGAAGCATCATGATGAAAAGGGGTGAAAGTCTTTCATGATAGTTCCAAAAGCTGACTGATTCGCATCTCAGAAGCCCTTAAAATAGGTTTACAACCCTTTTCCACATCTATTAATTTACTTAAGACAATGTAAAAGAAAGAAGAATCTACATTTAAACAAATAATCCCCTTCAAGGTTCTTATGATCAACTATGTTTGAAAACCACTTCATGCCAGGCACAGTGGCTCATGCCTGTAATCCCAGAACTTTGGGAGGCCAGAGCATGTGGATCACCTGAGGTCAAGAGTTCGAGACCAGCCTGGCCAACATGGTAAAACCCTATTCTACTAAAAATACAAAAATTAGCTGGGCATGGTGGCGCATTCCTGTATTCCCCGCTACTCACAAGGCTAAGGCAGGATAACCACTTGAACCTGGGAGGCAGAGGTTGCAGTGAGCTGAGATCATGCCACTGCACTTCATCCTGGGTCATAGAGTAAGACTTTGTCTCAAAAAAAAGAAAATCACTTCACATGGCACCTATGATCTTGACTACATATAAAATTCCTATGCATTAACCCTAGGTGGGATAAAAGAAGATTCACTTTTCTTCTAATAAAATCCTTTCCTTTGGACCAACTTTAAGACTACCCTGGGGACTTCATTAAAATGTAGATTCTGTTCCAGTAGGTCAGAGAGGAGACTAAGAATCTGTACTTCCAATAAGCTCCCAGGAATGCATGCTGCTAGACCGCTGATCACACTTTTAGTACTAAGTAGACTTCTGTACATCATACAAACCATATCTTTATCTTCTAAAAGTTTTTGCTGCTGTTTTATCAACCTTGAATTTCCTGTGGGGAACTGAAGGAAGGAGATCACTAAGAATATTGTATTTGTCCTTTGAGTTAACTGAAATGATGTCTCTTGCCATTCCCATGATAGGCAAGCAGTAAAAGCCTGCTGAACTAATGAATAAAGGCCACACTCATGTCTGCTATTTTTATTTTTATGAGTCCAAACATGGTACTGAGATAATGATCGTATTCCATACTGTACATTCAATCTTGGAAATGTTATGGTAACTTCTCATTAAGTATGGTGCACTAAACACAAGCTTTTTATCTGTATTTTCTTTCAAAATCCTACTAAAATGGTTGTGAAAAAAATAAAGGCTGTATAGTTCACAGTAGCACAAGAGACTGGATGAAAAGACAATAGCAGAGGAGAAATGTCAACAAGATTTGGAAGATGAAAAGTGTATAGATGTATAGTAATTGACAGTAGGACAGAAAAAGTGGAAAGCTTAAGTGTTTACAGAGAAAGAAGCCAGTGGTAAACAAGGATATTTTGCTGTAGAACCCTATAAAGTTAGAGAACTTGGAGGCATCACATATTTCTGAAGGCAGGGGCCAGCAATGGGGCTGAAAACAGACAGAGTGACTAAACGCCTGTAGAGGGATCACATCAACTGAGAGGTACCCTCTCCATTGTAGCAAAAATCAGCAAACACACAGAGAATCTGTCTAAGAAAAGCATTGGAATCTGACTTGAAGAGGCTCAGGCTGTGACAGCAGTGTGAAGTCGTAAGAAAAATAGTAGGATTATGTGTAAATTTATATACTGACCCCTGAGACCAATCTGCTCAACAGACTCCCTTTTCTCCTCTGTTTTCAAGATGCTATCCACTTAAATGCAAAAAACAAATTCAGAGAAAACTAAGACTTCAGAAACTGAATTACTAAAAAAATGACTTGAGAGAAAAGATCTGACATTTTGGAGCGTGGTCTCTCAGTAAAATGGGTAGATCCCCACCTATTTAGATTTAGTGAATTTCACCCAGTAATAATAATTTTGAAAATCACGATAATTACACCATTTCTAATGGCTTGTTAGAGTTTTATTATTAAGTGATGACAAACAGCCAAGATTCACTAGACAATGTAGGATAGCCTCTAATAAAACTATGAAAACCAGAGACTAAGGTAAACAGAAAGGAGAAAAGAAAGAAAATGGAATAAAGAAGAGATACAATGCAGAGAACAATGATTTTAAAACTTTATCATTAATATGATAAAAGAAATAAAATTTGTGTCTTTTAAAAAATGTAATCTGAATGCTATCAAAATAAGAAATACAACATAAAGCCCTTAGAAAATAAAATATATATACACGTATAAAAATATGTACATATATGTATATATGTATATTTATTAGCAAAGATTTATTCAACAAAAGAAAAGTTGAGGATATTTATAAAATAAAACCTAAACTCAACATCAATGTATTGAATGTAAAGACACCATCACAAAAATGGCACCATAACCACATTGTTTGGAAATATGGAAATAAAATCAGAAGAAACAACTGAAAGAGTTTAAAGTAATAGCTCTGGATTGAGGTGGGGAGGAGTTAGATCAAGTCCTTTCTGTTTTATTAGTTTCCTTATATGCTTTGCAGGAATATCTACATTTTTATACATTTATATGTGGTAATCTAACAGAAACATAAAATTTTTAACTTAAAAGGAAAGATAGTAAAGATTTAGCAAAACTCAGTAATATATAACCAGGGCAATATGGGCAATTGACAATAGGTCAATGGGAATGGCTTCTGTGATGGCAGATTTCAGTTTAAAATAAAGAATAAGGCCGGCGGTGGTGGCGCACACCAGTAATCCCAGCGCTTTGGGAGGCCGAAGCGGGCGGATCACGAGGTCAGCAGGTCGAGACCATTCTGGCTAACACGGTGAAACCCCATCTCTGCTAAAAATACAAAAACAAAATTAGCTGGGCATGGTGGCGGGCGCCTGTAGTCCCAGCTACTCAGGAGGCTGAGGCAGGAGAATGGCGTGAACCCAGAAGGCCGAGCTTGCCATGAGTCGAGATCGCACCACTGTGCTCCAGCCTGGGCGACAGGGTGAGACTCTGTCTCAAAAAATACAAATAAAGAAAAAAAAAAGAATAAATCTGACTAACAATGAAAAGTCTGAGTAGATAAATTGGGGAGCATATCATTGGATTAAACAGAGACTGAATGTCCAAGCCAAGGCTTCTAATGGAGAGGAAACTGGACTTCCAATTCCAAAGTTTTGGATGAGTCTTATAGACTGAGATATTTGTATAATACTAAATATTCAAAGGATACAAATCAATCCACACAAATTTTACTGAATTAAATAACACCACAAATTTTTAAGATAACAATGTAGCACCTTAGGCAAAGATTCAAATTCCTACACTAAAGACTTATATTAACCAAAGGGGATTCTAGCTGGACATAAGAAAAACTCACTTGAATAGGAAGGCTGTGAATTTCATATCACGTAATTTTTTAAGAAAAGATGACAACCTGGCTTGATAAATTAATTTTTCCCATTTAAGAGTAGAAACATGATAGTATGACTGAGAGATTTTCAGACATATTAACTTACAGATTGCCATCAGAGAATTGCAAATCAAAACCACAATGAGATGTCTTCTCACCCCAGTTAAAATGGCTTTTATCCAAAAGACAGGCAACAATGAATGTTGATGAGGATACGGAAAAAGAGGAACTCTAGTGTGCTGGTGGGAATAAATTAGTACAGCCACTATGGAGAACAGCATGGAGTATTCCTCAGAAAACTAAAAATAGAACTACCATATGATCTAGTAATGCCACTTCTGGGTATATACCCAAAAGAAAGGAAATCAGTATATCAAAGAGATATCTGCACTCCCAGGTTTACTGCAGCACTATTTACAATAGACAAGATATGAAATCAACCCAAGAATCCATCAGTAGATGAATGGATAAAGAAAATTAAGTACATATACAAAATGAAATAGTATTCAGCTATTAAGAAAATGAAATTCTGTCATTTGGAATAACGTACATGGAATTAAAGCACATTATGTTAAGAAATAATGGAATGAAGTACATTATATTAAGAAATAAACCAGGCACAGAAATACAAGTATTGCATGTTCTCAACAATATGTGGGAGCTAAAAATAATACTGAACTCATGGAGATGGAGAGTAGAATGATGGTTTCCAGAGGCTGGGATGGGTAGTGGGGGAGAGGAGCATAAAAAGGGGACTGTTAAAAGGTACAAAAACACAGTTAGATAGAAGGAATAAGATCTAGCGTTCAGTAGCAAGAGCAGGGCAACAATAGTTAACAATAATTGATTTGTATATTTCAAAATAACTAAAAGAGAGGAATTGGAATGTTCATAACACAAAAAATTGATAAATGCTTGAGGTGATGGATACCCCAATTACCCTGATTTGATCATTACACATGGCATGTTTGTATCAAAATATCACATATACCCCATAAATATGTACAACTGGAATGTATTCATAATAATTAAAAATAAACTTTTAAAAAACTTATAGGTTGCAAAGGATAATCTATCCATGTTATTCTTATAATCAAATCAACCAACACTTGTTGAGCAACTATTATGTGCCAAGCATTGTGCTTAATGGGAAATACCAAGATTGATAAAGACTTTTTTACTTGATCAAAACTTTAGTCAGGCCCCTCTACCTTCTCCTAGGCTCATCTGTGCACTTTCTTGTAAAATCTGGTTTTAGCAAGAAGTCTGCTAAGTCAGTTTAATAAGAACTCCTTCACTTTAGGTATCTGTTTACTCTTGATACCTGATTAAGTTTTCATTCTCCCCCAACTCCCAGGGGATACCTGATCACGCTGGTTTGTCTTCAGCAAGAATTCTGTTAGGTCAGTTTAGCCAGAATTCCCCTTACCCCTGATGTTACCTCTTTGTCACTGTCTGTCTGCTGACCTCTACCCTGTTCCTTGGTTAAAAATTCTCACTTGTTCATGCTATATACAAAGTTGAGCCCAATCTCTCTCCTACATTGCCAACAATTCCATTGCAGTGGCCCATATATTTATCATGATGGTCCTGAATAAACTTTCCCTACCATGCTTTAACAATTGTTCCTCTATAATTTTTTCTTTAACAAGATGGATAAGATGAAGTACACACAGATGTACCTGATCCAGTGGAAGAGCTGCAACATCAAACTGGAAAAGGGACACTGAATTATGTGCAGAACTTACCCTGTCGGAGATGAATATGAAAAGGCATTACAATAAGAGAAAAAGGTATGGAGGAATGAAATGAAATGCAATGTTTTTGAAACCACAAACAATTTTACATCCTAAAGCACCATCACAGAATGGCTCATCATGAGTGGACGCTGCACAGGTAAGGAGAAGCCAGACCATAGAGAACCATTAAGTTTAGATCTTATCTTGTAGGGAATTAGGAGACTTTGAATGGTTTCAAGCAAGTGGGAGATGTGATTAGGTTTAAGGTTTTAAATAATCTGGATGATGATTTTCAGAGTGATATGCCTGGAAATAGAAATAGTGAATAAACTAGCTTATTATAAGTAAAGATGGTAAGAGCTCCCCCTAGGTCAGTGATAGTGTGGAGAAAGATATGACGAAGAGAAATGGTTAAAGGCAAAATTGACGATTGACAATTGATTTAACATTTGCAGGGAAAGGAAACAAAATGCCAAGAAAAATTCCAAAGTTCATGACTTTGCTTAATTTGATGTTCAAATGTCCCTTTCCCTATCCCAGGATATCTTTCTTTTTGTCTATCCTAGGTACTTTCATAGCTTCTTATCCATACTCTTTATATCATGTGTTTTGCTTTATTAAAATGTTTCATTTCTGGATTTATCTTCTCCAAGCAACCTAATCTGTTACATGACAAGCAGGGCCTGCAGGACTCCGTAACTTTGAGTCTTTGGTTCTGATTGCCCTAAAGTTAAGCTATTCAACAGAATGCCATTATGATGCTAAGTGAATGGGATGCCATTCAGTTACAAAGCTATGTTTCTTTTTCCTTTATTTTATTTTTTTGAGATGGAGTTTCGCTTTTGTTGCCCAGGCTGGAGTGCAATGGTGCAATCTTGGTTCACTGCAACCTCTGCCTCCCAGGTTCAAGAGATTCTCCTGCCTCAGCCTCCTGAGTAGCTGGGATTACAGGCATGTGCCAACACACTTGGTTAATTTTTTGTATTTTTAGTAGAGACAGGGTTTCTCCATGTTGGTCAGACTGGTTTCAAACTCCTGACCTCAGGTAATCCACCAACTTCGGCCTCCCAAAGTGCTGAGATTACAGGCGTGAGCCACCATGCCCAGCCTGTTTCAAGTAGAAATATTGTGGCTTTGATGGAAGAAAACTACTAACTCCATCTAGCATTTAAAACAGGGTTTGGCTTTACTTTCACTAATTTTTATGTTTTGCTACTGACTAGTCACCTGTAAACATAGTTTTAACAATAAAATAATATAGGCCATCAACACAAACTTCAGATCAACTAAGAATTTTAAAGATTTATTCTTTTGAGTGCAGAGAGGGTCACAGCATTTGGGGTGGGAATTAGGAGAAAATGAACTAAGATTTATCAAGCTAGTACTGAGTTTCAGATGCTACTATGCAAGCATCAGAACTTGTCCTAAATTATATGGGGATTTTAGAAACAATTTTGCCTACATAGGGGAGAAAGATTCCTCACACATCACAAGGTTCCTGGATAAGGCTTCTGTAATAAAGACAGATTTATAAGAGAAAACAAATCTACTTAATAATTTATATTAAGTAAATTTATATTAAGCAAAATTAAGTATATTTTATATTAAACTTTATATACAAATTTTTAATAAATTTATATATGATTTTAAATTATTTTTATAATTTTATAATTATAAAAATATTAAATTTATATAAATTTATATAAAGTAAAATTTATATTAATTCATATAGAAGCATATATTTACTTACATAAAACTTATACACAAGAGGCTTCAGAAATGAAGACCTGAAGAAACAGGGAAATCTGGGTATTTTTATGCTTAGGTTTGATGAAGAGTGGACAGCCGTGCAGAAGTCTAATTGGAGGACAATAGAGTACAATCTAATGTTAATAAACCGGTGGGAACTCGGCAAGGCCTACTTGTTCAGATTCTTTTCAGTGTCCCTATGTCTTCAGAGATAAGGACATTCTTTTCCTCCAGGTACAAGAAGAATCGCTCTGATATGATGGTCTTATGACCTGTTTTCTGGGAAAAGTCAGTTAGCTTTCATGGCTGCTTCAGGGAAGAAGGGACAAGTGGATTTCTTTCTAGTTTCCTTTTTTTTTTTTTTTTTTTTGAGACGGAGTCTCGCTCTGTCACCCAGACTGGAGTGCAGTGGCCAGATCTCAGCTCACTGCAAGCTCCGCCTCCCGGGTTCACGCCATTCTCCTGCCTCAGCCTCCCCAGTAGCTGGGACTACAGGCGCCGCCACCTCGCCCGGCTAGTTTTTTGTATTTTTAGTAGAGACGGGGTTTCACCGTGTTAGCCAGGATGGTCTCGATCTCCTGACCTCGTGATCCGCCCGTCTCGGCCTCCCAAAGTGCTGGGATTACAGGCTTGAGCCACCGCGCCCGGCCTTCTTTCTAGTTTCTATGGCCTCCTTCTGCTGATTCCTCAAATGCCAAGTTTTGAGTCAGTGTGTTCTGAGCTCCATTACCTACCACTGAAAATTAAAATTAAATAATTGCTGTGATCCGTTTGATCAGTAAGAATCTCTAATATTTTCTATGAATACAGAATAGACATCTTTTTAAAAAGAAAGAATTCAAGATGTTAGCAAAAACGCTGTCTGTAATTATAAAATTAATGACTAAACTGAGGCCCAAAAAATATATTAGGCTTGAAAACAAGACACTGGGGTTCCAATACTGGTATTTCTGACAACCTGTGTGATGTTAGGCAAATACCTCCACTGGATTGTGCTTTAGTTTTCTTACTGATAGAACAAGTGGTAAAATGTCTAACTCACTTAAGTAACTATGATGAGAACACCATAAAGTAAATGTGAAAGCATTTAGAAAGATAATGGTAATACTGCCGGGTGCGGTGGCTCACGCCTGTAATTCCAGCACTTAGGGAGGCTGAGGTGGGTGTATCACAAGGTCAAGAGATTGAGACTATCCTGGCCAACATGGTGAAACCCCATCTCTACTAAAAATACAAAAAAATTAGTCAGGCATTGTAGCATGAGCCTGTAGTCCCAGCTACTCGGGAACGTGAAGCAGGAGAATCACTTGAACCTGGGAGGCGGAGGTTACAGTTAGCTGAGACCATCCCACTGTACTCCAGCCTGGGCAACAAAGCAAGACTCCATCTCAAAAAAAAAAAAAAGAGTAATACATGCATACATGCCTGCAACATGGTAGTATTTTTATTGTTTGTACTTCTGTATCTAGGAATTCATGATCTCCAGAATGTTGCTGAATAATATCTTTGATCACACAAAGATAACCAGTCCTGTGAATTTTGGAAGCTATGATAGGTTAATCCATCAGCAGAAACACTATTTCATTACGAAGAATTTCTCATGAGCTTCTCTGTACTACTTTGCAGTCTAATCAAGAAAATGAATGCAGACTTCTTATTTTTCCCACCAAGTGCTAAAAATGCAAAACTGTATTCATTCATCATAAAATTACAATATGGCCCTGTCATTAGTGGGTTAAAGATAGCTTGTGTCACTGCTTCCAGATTTAATCAGACTTACTAATAATCATTCCTAAGCTCAAGGGTAATAATACCTATTCCACACAAAATAATGCTGAATTTTCATTAATGCCTCAGGGATCAAATGATTATAGCCATCACTATTCTAATTTAGTATAATCAACACAAAATTACTTAGGATTTGTTGGCACCTTTTCAGTGTGATGATGAAAACGTCATTTGTTTCTTTTCTTTCCCCAGAACACCTTACCTTTAGAGCTATGCTTCTCTGGGTATATAAGAACAAACTAATCTCAACTTTAAAATCAGCATAGACTATAGAATTCTTAGGATATCAGTGATCCAAACATCTGTATATTCAAATATGCTTTAAGTGTTATTGCTTAGTTTGAAAATCAGACCTGATTAGTTTCAGTCTTTTGGTAACTTACTTATGAATCTGGTGATAAAATAGTCACCATTTGGCTTTTTTCTTCCCTGAGCTGATAAAGACGAAGAGTCATTACACTAGCAACAACTGTAACATATTTGATAATTTAACAATAATGTTCTATTTCAGGGGCTCTGAAATTTTCACACTGTAGAAGTAATGCTGCTCTAATTGATCTCTCATCGATTGAATAAATGTTAGTTCTGGCCATAAAACAAAACCTCTGTATGTTGACTGCCTTATCCGTCTTACTATAAAGTGACATCTACAATAGTGCCTGGAAAACCATAGTTTCTTTTGTTTAATTCCAAAAGAACCTAACTTCAGAGATATCCACTTTAATACATTTTAAGCTAGGAGTATTTTACCGGAGATGGTGTTGGAGAAGACAAGGATTTTGAGCATGTCACAAAGTATAAATCTAGTTTTCTTCCAAATAGAAGCTTTGATAGGTATTTAAATTAGAAAGGTACCTGTATTCACCATATTTACATTTCCGTAGGCTGTACACTCTAAGAATTACTAGCTTAAAAGTTATTGGTTCATTTCTGTATGCATAGCCAGTCTCAAGTTGTCACATTTTGTTCATCAGTTTTTCTTATCTCTTGCACTTTTCAAAATTCTGTGACTTTCAAGCACATTGAACCTTCTTACTTTTACAACTTCACTATCATTAATTATTTTATTTATTATGTTAACACTGCATTATCTGCCTACAGAATTTCAACCACCATTTTAATAGAAATGTTAATACAATATATTTCAAAGTTCACAACAATACCATGGCCAATAGATCAATTGTAATCAGTGGTTAATAGTGAGTTAAGAACGTTTGCTCATGAGTGGATAAGCACTACCTTCCTTGTCTTTTTTCAGAGCTCACAACATTTCAAATTGAGACATTAATGGGTGCCATGGATGAAAGAGTGATCGACTTACCTTCACGAAATGTCAAGTACCTGATGGGGTTCAGGACATGCTACCCCAAAATACAGCAACTTGGCATTTGAGAAAGCAGCAGAAGCAGGAAGATCTATTTGAATTTCTCTCACTCTTCTCCCCTGAAGCAGACCATAAAATAATTCTCTGACTTTCACTTAAAGCAAATCATAAGACCTTCATTCAAGAGATATTATCTCTAGAACTAGAGAAAAGCAGCTGAAGACACCAAGACACCAAGAAGAATCTGAACAATAGGTCTTGCTAAGTTTCCCACAGCTTATTACCATCAGGCCATGCCCCACTTTTGTCCAGCCATACTTCCCCAAGACTGTCCACTCTTTATCAAACCAAAGTCTAAAATACACGAGATTCCCTATTTCTTTGGGTCTGTCTTCCCTTCAAAGGCTCCAAGGTCACATAAAAATTATATTAATTTGTATGCTTTTTTCCTGTTAATCTGTCTCTTATTATAGGATACCTCAGCCATGAACCTAATAATGGGTGGGAAAATAAATCTTTTTTCTCCTATATACTTGTGGCAAGCACTCATAATGACCAGAGTATCTTAAAATGAATGGAGAGGTGAAGCACAGAAAGGATAGGTTAATGACAATAATTCACATTTTTAAAAAGTTGACTAGCTTTCAGTTTCTGCCCTAAACTTTGGGTATGCATTATCTCATATAATTCTGGCAACAATCTTCAGTGTGAGGATGTTTTAATATTCTCAGCAGATTAAAAAATACTGATCAATAGAGTTAAAGATTTACCCAAGATTACATGGTTAGGAATTGGTGTACCTAAGATAAAAATCTAGACTGTTTATTCAAAAGTTCACATTCATAACCAATTCAGGCATGCCATTCTTCTTAAATTACAATGGATGAAATTAGGGAGAAATACAGAGGTGAAGTACATGGAAAACCTTTGCCCTAATCATTGACTGTCAACACCAGCTCCAACTCTCTAAATGTATTTTGAGTCTCCCAGTCAGAAAGGAGGAGATACATCCTAAAATAAACTGAAGATATGTAGTAAGATGTGATCTCAATTTTATTTATTTTACCAATTTCAAAGACAATATGTTCACAGGAGTTGTTTGTAATTTTGCTATTTTTCATCTACTAAGGTTAAACTATCGTAAAATTGTCTTTGAACCTACATTTTACCAAGATCCTACTTCTTAAATGAAAAATTTCAATTAAACCAGTCTGACTCATTGAATTTATAATGATGAGGAGGAGGAAGGGGAAGTGGGAAGAGAGAGAAGGCCACAATGAAAAAGAGGAAAATGATGAAGAAGACCATGCTTGATTTTTCAGCTTATTTTTATAGATTATTAAATGAATTAAAGGTTTTTTTTAGAATATTTACATATTTGTGGACTGAAATAAAATTGTTTTTAATTACTTTACAATTAGAGATAAAATCAATGATCTCATTGCTTCAAGAAACAAAATTGGGAGTCAAGGCACTTGTTGGGAAGCTGTAGGTAAAAACTGTAATTGAAATTTGGCTAAATATGGGTTGAAGAATGCACTAGGTTAGAATGTAGGGCATAGCAAGAGTTGGGACAAAAATTTGTCACATATGATTGACGAGATCATACAAAGAGCAATAGAGCAGACAGTATGGGTAGAGAATAAAAGGCAAAGATAAGAAACAACGATGGAGAAAATAGGTCAAGCCCAGAGACTAAGGGGACTGACTTGCAGAGCATGTTCAGCACCTTGGATACCTCCATATGGGGGCCGAGCTGATAAACGTCTGAATGGAGGCTCCTAACCTCAAAATCTCAGACTAATGCAGAATTTGTTTCCTTTTTGGAACTTTTTTGGCTGTCATGCATATAGGAATTAGTTCATATAAATTCAGGAAATCAGTTGATTCTCTTGTCAGATTGAGGATGTTGTACTGTAGCCTGACTTGTTGACCCACGGGGATACTGATGGTTTTAATAGGTCTGATGACTGAAATAAAGGACTTCATCATCTTGCATCTTGGGCAGGAGTTTAGCTTAAATATGGGGCCCTATAGGCATATCAGAAATGTGTTATCCTCTAGAGGGTTTCATCAACAGCAATTTCCATTAATTTAAATTTATAAACTTTTCCACCGTGGCAGAGATCATCATATAAGCAT
Source organism: Rhinopithecus roxellana (assembly GCF_007565055.1). Lineage (NCBI taxonomy): Eukaryota > Metazoa > Chordata > Mammalia > Primates > Cercopithecidae > Rhinopithecus > Rhinopithecus roxellana. The sequence continues at coordinate 137,055,527 of NC_044553.1, read as the reverse complement.
TAATCCAGAATTACAAGTAAATGTCAAATGATTTTTTAGACATGCAAAATTATATTTTAACATTCTCTGCATCAGCTATGCCTACTTATATCTATCAATGCCACTCTCATCTGAAATTCCACTGTATAATTTTATATGCTTAAATTGAGAAAATATATTTCCCACTAAATATACTTAAATCCTGTGTTATCCACTTTTTTGTACATGTTTTCATGACTGAGCAGTCTTATTTATTTTTGTATACTCAGCCCCTAGTACTCTGTCTTTCATACGATAGGACATTACTAAATGGTTGTTGAACAGATAAAGTACTAAATGGGTAACCATTCTGTATAAGCAGGAAGTTATAATTATACATTATATAAATACGAATTAGAGATTAAATAAAACAGACCATACAACAAATTTAATTGGCATGTTGTTGATCCAATATACCATTTATCCAATTCCTATAATCCTAAAAAATCTTATAGGGATATCCTGCTGGATATCCCTATAAGAACATTTTACTAACCTTAAGTTAAATTTGCTGCTCCCTTAAAGCTATGTGGATATCTAAAGATCTATCATTAGTAATAAATCTTTACAAATGTCCACTCTCTACTAGTCATTCTATTTTTCAAATATGCCAAGCTCATTCATACATACTTTAGGGTTTTTGTCATCTATCTATCTGTCTATGTATTTATCTATCTATCTTTACTATTTATAACAATCTCGTTATAGATATTCTTGTGACTAGCTACTTCTCATCCATGTCTAAGTTCAAGTCACCAACTAGAAAAGTCTCCCTAAGTAAATAGTATGCCTATACCACCCCACTATCACATTGTTCTGATTCATATTCCTCGGGACATTCATCACTATATCAAACTGCCTTATATAGAGTTTTTACTTGTTTACTAGTACAACTGGAATGTAAACTCTAGTTCACATGGAAATGGGGAATTATCTGTCTTGTTCACTTTAATACCACCAATGCCTAAAACAGTGCCTAATAAAAACACTGGTAACTAAATAATTAAAATATCCTATACTGGCTTTACAGATGGAAAAGTGACTATGTCAACCAGAAGAAATAAAGAAATGGGAAGCTAGTTGAATTACTAGAAAGCCTGAGTGAGAACTTGATTAATTGTGTGGATAACTGACACTTGGTTTTACTGATGACAGGATGTGAGTGCATGTTTAAAACAGCATTGAATTAATAGAATTGTTATTACAGACTAAACATACATCACAGACTCACTTCTCAAACTCACACTCACACTCACTTCTTTAAGCAGTGAACATGGACGGTTTCTCTATGACAGCCCAGCATCATACATGTCTATTTACAACATGAGCATAAAATAAGAAGGGTGTACATGATAGGGTTCTTAGAAATACAATGATAGTTAAGTAAATATGTGTGTTTTAAGAGTTGGCATTACTTTGATGGTCACGTTATCAAAACACCTCAGACCAAACTCTGAGGAGGTGTGAACTCTTATTTATTTTTCAAGGAAATTCAACAGGATTCCAAGAAAAAAAGAAAAAGCATCTTTGAAAGCTTCATTCAATTGAGACAAAAATTCTAATGTTTAAATGTTTGTAAATGTTTATTGGTGTATATAGATAATAGAAAGAGTATACAGATACAAATATGCCTAAAATAAATCTCCTGTTTGGCTAATGCAAATTAACGTTCAGAATAAGAAAGCCTATAATCTTGTTATTTCATATAATATAAACTGTAAAACAACTTGTAAAAGTTATATTTCATAAAACATATTTTCTGTTGTGATTACCTTCCATAATTACAGTTACTATAACTCTCAATTTAGCTTTGTGAAGACTTTTATGCAGAAAGGTGGAAGCTATTACAGGACTATACCTGATGATATACATGATACACTTATATAACGATCACCTAGAAAAATGCCATTTATACCACCAACTCAGAAAATGGTAATGGCAGTGATGTTACTATCGAGGTACAGTTGACCCCCGAATAACATGCATTTGAGCTGTATAGGTCCACTCATATGTGTATTTTTTTCAATAAAGCTCACACTGAATATACCTGCCTCCCTCACCTCTCCTTCCACCTCCTCCATATCTTCCACCTCTGACATGCCTGAGACAGCAAGACTAACTTCTCTCTTCCTCCTCCTCCAAATCTTCCACCTCTGACAAGCCTGAGACAGCAAGACTAACTTCCCTCTTCCTCCTCCTCAACCTGCTCAACATGAAGACAATGAGGCTGAAGATCTTTATGATGATCCACTTGTATGTAATAATAGTAAATATACTTTCTCTTTCTTAACATTTTTCATAACATTTTTTCTTTAGCTCACTTTATTGTAAGAATACAGTATATAATACATATAATATATAAAATACACTTTTAAAAAAAAATGCATCCTAGTTGTCATAACCCAAAGTGACAATTCTAAGAGGTGTACATGTGCACTTGATGGAAATTCCAACCTCTGAAATGTATCCCAACACATACTGAAAGAATGTGATGAGAAAAATGTCTCCTTGCCTCTCCTACCAAATATATGACAGTTAGTACAAGACAGGTCAATTTTTCCTAGAGTTAAGGTTTATGTACGATGGAGATCATAAAGGGTAGAATTTAAGCATGAATTTCAATGCTAAATTTACTGTCTAAGAGCTAGTAGACACTGGCAAGTTACTTGACCTTTATTTTTTTGAGGCAGAGTCTGGCTCTGTCGCCCAGGCTGGAGTGCAGTGGTGCGATCTCCACTCACTGCAAGCTCCGCCTCCCAGGTTCATGTCATTCTCCTGCCTCAGCCTCCCATGTAGCTGCGACTACAGGCGCCGGCCACCATGCCCGGCTAATTTTTGTATTTTTAGTAGAGATGGGGTTTCACTGTGTTAGCTAGGATGGTCTCGATCTCCTGACCTTTTCGTGATCCACCCGTCTCGGCCTCCCAAAGTGCTGAGATCACAGGCGTGAGCCACCGCACCCGGTCTACCTACTTGACCTCTTTAAGCCTCACTCTCCATATATATATATATATATATATATATATATACACACACACACACACACACACACACACATATACACACACACATATGGATATATATATATATATAACAAGGATAAAAGTAAAAATACCTATGCAATAGCTGATACGTCATTATAATGAGAATTAAATGTAACAATACATATAAGCCACTCAGTGCAGTAAATATTTACACAATAAATACTCTAGTTTAAAAATTTAACTAATGTTAAGTGTTTTACTAAGTATTTTGACCCTGAAATTTTCATCTCAGGGCTAATAATAGCATATTACACCTGAGCATCCAATTGGGCCAAATTGTCAAAGAGAAAAGAATTAAGCCCACATGTTCTTTCCTACGAAAAGTTTTGAGTTTTAGAAGCTTATTAGGATATAATCTTCAGTAGCTCTTGCTTCTCAGGGACTGAGGCTCTTTAGAGGAAAGACGGCAAGTAGGAGACTTCACGATGGAAGGGAGAGGATAAAAGTGAGAGTGACAAACATGTCTAAAGTGACCTTGTGTCTTCTTCACTACTTCCACATTGTTACAGACCAAAGTGAGAAGAAAATGAAGGTATTCTATGTGAGTTTTCAAGAAAATCCAACAGTAAACAGGCACTTACTGAATAATAATTGGGTACTTAAGCTATTCTAGTATCTTGGGAGATGATATATGTATAACAAAACCACAGTCCCCAAATAAGCTTATGATTTTGTTGGGTAGACATACAAAAAATTAGATCAACAAAGAGTTGAAAGTGACAAATGGGGAATTGCTACAAAGTGTGGGGGCAGGGAGGGGAATTCTGATGAAAGGGATCCCATTTTTTGCTCTTCTGTTATAAACCCCAAGCTCAACCACATAGGGCTTATATCAAGAAGATACAGATCAACTGTGAGCTCCACAACATCATCAGACTGGAAAATCTAGAGAATCACATCTTGGATGGGAGAAAAGAGGTGGTATCATATTATTAGCATCTGTTTGGTTTTATTACTCTTCATTCCAGATTTGTATAAGCCAGATTTGATCCTGTGTTGGTCCATCCTCATACCGCTATGAAGAAGTACCCAAGACTGGGTAATTTATAAAGAAGAGAGGTTTAATTGACTCATAGTTCCTCAAGGCTGGGAGGCCTCAGGAAACTTACAACCATGGTGGAAGGCAAAGGAGAAGCAGGAATCTTCTTTACGGGGTGGCAGAATAAAGTGATTGCAAGCAGGGGAAATGCCAGATGCTTATAACACCATCAGATTTTGTGAGAACTCACTATCATGAGAACAGCATGGGGGAAACCACCCCCTGTGATTCAATTACCTCCACCTGGTCCTGCCCTTGACACATAGGGATAACAGGGATGACAATGTGAGCTGAGATTTGGGTGGGGGATACAGCCAAACCATATCAGATCCTCTGGATTACTGCCTCTGAAAAATGTAGGAACATATACAGATTTCTAAAAGAACACTGAAAGCATGAAACACTGAATACTTGAAATCCCAAACTCTAAAGACCTTACCTAATAGAAAGAAAACGAGCTCACATATTTGTTGTGTTTCCCCCAGGAACAAACACTTCAAACGCGCTGGCAAAGAATCATGTGGAGGAGAACAAAGGCTCAATCAGGAGTTAACAAAAAAGTCATCTGGAAACCTGAGTCTCCTGAGAACTTAAATGTACCTCAAATCCTATCTGAAGTACAAAGATCAAATGTCAGGGTGAGACAGAGTAGCATTTCTAAGTAGTTGAGGAATTTATAGACTCCAAAGGAAGTAGACTTCCCTTTGTTAATTATCTTTACTTACATCTTTTTGGTCTCAACATTATAACTGTCCTAATGAAGAAAAATATTGAGATTCCTCCTACCTAGACAACCTTCATCTTTGCCTCTTTCTTCAGAAGAGAATGAATTAAAAGTACTCTGGTGAAGGTAGAACATCTAGCTTGCTAGGCTAAAAATCCACACATTACAAACTGCCTTCTTCCTGGCCCCCAAAACTTTCCATTTCCACTACCAATCAAGGGAAATAATTCAATGGCATAGCTCCACATTTGCATGGCAGGTCAAGCATTGTCACTAACGTCTCAATTCCCCAGACAGGTGTCAGGGCTGCAGTCATGGGTTGCCTTGCCATTGACATCAGCTCTCCTACTGCCTCAGCACAGACTTTACCAGCACCACTGGCCTGTCACTCACCTTCTGCAGATGGAATTCCTGGAATTGCAGAGAGAAAGGTCGACTCATGGTATAAACTCTCTGCCACTGGGGAACTCCCCTAGCAAATTCATTTTCTGGTTTGTTTTCAGAAACCTTCCTTCGTAAGTGTACCTTCTTTTCATAGCATTCTACTTCCTATCTGTAGAAGCCCTAACCATCCCCAGAAAAGCTGAGGAGAAGAAACGAATTCAGAATGTTGGATAAGGGTATGACCTAAGAGTTTAATTACTTTTTCTGGGCATTCAATAACCTTCACTATACTTTGCTCCTCTACCTGCCACCCTTCCACTTTTTTAACTTACTGCTCATTGATATTTCTTTGGTTGTTTTCCCCACCACCTCTAATTAATCATATGTTGAAGTCACTTTTTCCATACACACCCAGATTTTCCCTATTTATAGCTCTTTCTCAACCTATTATCTCTGCTGGGGATGGTGCTTGCCCATTTATATTCATCTGACTGCCTTCCTCCAGTAATATAAATTATTTTTCCTTCCCTCTTTACACTAGCTGAATTATTTCAGCACATATTCGTATCCCTTAAGAGATTTTTCACATAGTAGATGCATATTTGTGGATATGAATTACACGCACACACAAAAACACACATACTGGATGAGTTTTAATTACACATTTTTAATTGCAGAAAGCGTGGATTTCTTTAAAGTAATTGCAGAGTTTGGACCCATCAAATTTCTACAAATCCCAATCTTTGTAGAGCCTCATCCAAGGGTCTACAGCTTCCATACTTGTAATGGATTGTGAATTTCAACCCTAAAACTGCCAGAATAACTTCCTTCAACACAGCTTTATGCAGCATTTTTTCTTCTGGCTTATCCTAAATATGTTCATCTTCCAGTGTATGTGTTGAAAAGGAAGGAAATCTACATATTCAGATGTCTTAAAAAGTGAGAAAAGGCCTGGCAAAGACAGTAAATATGCCTAACCTATGCCTTTGGGAGGAAGAAAAAAAAGAGCAATTCATGTATGCCATCTTAATCTGTATAGGAGTCTTGCTTGAAGAGTTTTATACTTAATGTGTAGCATGAAAACATTTTTATTGCATAACATATGTAATCACAGGATAAAAAAATAGTACAGCACAGGCCAAGTGTGGTATCTCATGTCTGTAATCACAGCACTTTGGGAGACTGAGGCAGGCAGATCACTTGAGGTGAGGAGTTTGAGGCCAGCCCGGCTAACACAGTGAAACCATGTTTCTACTAAAAATACAAGTTAGATTGGCATTGTGACACGTGCCTGTAATCCCAGCTACTTGGGAGTCAGAGGCAGGAGAATCGCTTGAACCTAGGAGGCAGAAGTTGCAGTGAGCCAAGATCGCACCATTGCACTCCAGCCTGGGCAACAGAATGACTGAGATTCTGTCTCAAGAAAACAAAACAAAACAAAACAAACAAAACACAGCACAAGAGTTGAGCATCACCTTTAAAGATAATATGACCTATCCACAAGACACTCAACAGGGCAGAATAAATGTTTGAAGACTTTAGAAGTCTACAAATATATTAGCAGCTTCATTACTGTACTGAACTTCATCCTCTGGAAAAACATGTAAGAAGAAACAACAAGGAGTAAACACACATCAATGATCTTACTTTGCTATTGATTATTACAAAGGATTTATAAAATAAGTGCCATTTCAAGTTCCCAGGAACCCAACATACATTTTAGAATCCAGAAAGATTTACATTAGTTAGTTTATAAATAGTTCCTTATTTTAGGGGAATTATATTTTGAATGTATCCTCTAAATTTTTGGATAAATGGTTACTTATTTTAGAGGAGTTATGTTTTGAATATATCCTCTACATTTTCGCGGTTGATGTCACAAAGAGCATCTATGCTTTTAGGAGCGCCCATTCTTGTTATAGGTGTAAGAAAACACATGGTGAACCAAAATGGTATTGAAGTCCAGTTTCCACAGCGGAAAAATGACTTCGCAACTGTGAAAAGCTTCAGAGACCTCCTACGGAATGCCTGTAGGTATACTGTGGTTGGAGTGTTTTATACAGCAGTCGTAAGCAGCGGATGAGAGTTGTGCATAGCAACATGGTGGAACTAAGAAGAGACATTAAGGTTCAAACACTCTGACCCTTTCATGGTACCAATGAGGAAAGAAGATGCAGAAAGATGGTTAAGTGGCTTGACCAGGTCAGACAGCTACTTAGTGATTGAATCATGACTAGAAACACAGGCTTGGGGACACTTTCATTTTTACAGAAAAATCTTTATATTCTTTAAGATAATATTACAGATGAAATACTATGACTGTAAAGTTCTGTGGAATGTCAGTAACAAGTTCTCCTTACAATGACTAATAAAAAAAATCCGTATATTCTAGGAAGGTATACAATCGTGAATGAATCTCCACTAGAGCAATACCCCAAAGTAAAACCAAAATTGTAGCTAAATTTGAAAAATACTATCAGATACACTTTCTTCAAATTATTTTTGACAGTAGCATTCATTGCCTCTGGGTTCTTAGGACTTGACAGAAAACAGGTTTAGTTTTTTCTGTGCTAAAATCATTCCTTTTCATGATCTCAAATTCTAGCAGTAAATGCCACCCTTTTGGATGAAACACTATATGAAGAGGAGGTACACAGACATATAATTCAGGAAAACACAGGTATAACACATAGAACAGGCATTGGGATTACAGGTTTTATTCTAAAAATAAAGCTGTAAACTGTCCACATGCTTTCTATAAATCATTATACCAAAGTGTACCTTTTTCAGAAGAGATTAACCAACCCTCAAGCAGGCAAGTTTTTGTCTTGTTTGTTTGCTTTACGGAAATTTACCAAAGTAATAATGTCATAAACATTTGTCTCTGCAGAACTTCAAATATTCTGGTAGCAAAACATAAAAGTCACTCTGTCCTTGAAGACTATAAACCTCATGAAGACAAAGGGCTATAGTCATACATCTCCTTTTTTTTTTTTTTTTTTTTTTTTTTTGAGACAGAGTCTCACTCTATCTCCAAGCTGGAGAGTAGTGGCACAATCTCGGCTCACTGCAGCTTCCACCTTCCGGGTTCAAGTGATTCTTCTGCCTCAGCCTCCCAAGTAGCTGGGACTACAGGTGCACATCACCACACCCCGCTAATTTTTGTATTTTTAGTAGGGACGGGGTTTCACCATGTTGGCCGGCTATCATACCTTACTCAGTAGCTCTCATAACTTTTCTCAACCCATATGTTTATATACGTTTAACGTACTCCACCTCAGTGACAATATTCCCCAGACAGTCTCAATCTCTTGACCTCATGATCCGCCCGCCTCAGCCTCCCAAAGTGCCTGGATTACAGGTGTGAGCCACCGTGCCTGGCCTGTATATATCTTTCGTATTTCTCATTCTATCAATGCAGGCTTAGTAAAAACCTATTTTGGGAACAAAGCAAGGACTTCTAAACCAAGAAACTTTTCATTTAATTCATAGCTTTTCCACTTAGTAGCTGTATGACCTTGAAGAGACTAGCCTCTATTATACACACACACACACACTTATACACACACATAAAATCAAATTAGCAAGCAAATGACTATAACACTGTAGGTGCTCAATAAATTTTAAATTAATTTATTCATTGTTGGCATTTCAAACATAACTGTTGGACTAAATTGGACTAAATTTATCTACCATTGAAATATGGCCCATTCTTGGGTAGTGGAATCTGAGAGATCTTTTTTTGCTTATCGATTGACATGCTACATAGAATGTTGTGCAACAAATAAAAGGTAAAGCTAGGAGAGGGAGCTGAAGTCACTTGTAAAGATAATCTACAGTAAAATGTGACTACTAGCCCGCCAAGGTAAGGCCCATAAAATTACGACTTTTTTTTTTTGTTTGTTTGTTTTGTTTTGTTTTTTTGAGATGGAGTCTTGCTGTGTCCCCCAGGCTGGAGTTCAGTGGCACAATGTCAGCTCACTGCAACTTCCGCCTCCCAGGTTCAAGTGATTCTCCTGACTCAGCTTCCTGAGTAGCTGGGATTACAGGCACACACCACCACTCCCAGTTAATTTTTCTTTTTTCTTTTTTGGTAGAGATGGGGTTTCGCCATGTCAGCCAGGCTGGTCTCAAACTCCTGACCTTGTGACCCGCCCACCTTGGCCTCCCAAAGTGCTGGGATTACAGGCATGAGTCACCGCGCCCGGCCAATTATGACTAACTGTTAAAGCAAAGCATGTTTGGCAAGGCCAAAGCATGTGTTACAGAAACTTGGGACAGGATGACAGCCACTAAAAATCAGAAACACCAAATTTGGCCAATGACAGCTGCCAAGGATTTATGACAACTAGGAAATAACAAGAGAACACATAATCAGAAGATGCTTGACTTTGGCTAAGTGGATTATTCCAACAGGTATAATTAAAAGTTGCCATATGGACTATAGAGTAGATGGTTACAAATATGACAGTAATTTCAGAGGCATAGAAAGGAATCTACAGCTGAGCAAATGCCTCTCTTACCCACAGCTTGAATATTGAAATTATATTACTGGGCTGTAGTTCTGCTGCAATGCTTTCAGAATACAAATGCACTCTTTATTATGAAAGAGTTTCTCATACCCTTTTCCTAAACCAGACTTTCACCTGGAGAAGAATGGCAGGGGTGGCGGGGAAGAGGACTTTGGGTAATAGGGAGACAAAAAGGGAAGGGTAGAAGTCAGGGCAGTGAGAAAGCAAATAAATAAATGTGAACCTGAAGAGCTGTGGGTTGGAAAGATAAATAGCTTATTTTATTAAGAAAACTTTCTTCGAGAGACACAGTATTGCCAAATTCTATAAAGTCAGTCAGTCCTTAAACATGGACTAATTATAGCCATGCGTTGAATGTAATACAGGTATTTTGTAATGCAAAATGTATCAAATTAACAAATATTTTAATTATAAAATTTTAACTTATACAATTAACAAACGTTATAATATATATTAAGAAATTACTATATAACTAATGGGTACTAGGCTTAATACCTGGGTGATGAAATAATCTGACAACAAACCCCCATAATACATATTTAGCTATGTAACAAACCTGCACATGTACCCCTGCAACCTATGTGTCCATCAGCAGATGAATGAATAAAGAATGTATGACACATGTACACAATGGAGTACTATCCAGCCATAAAAATGAATGAGATACTCTCATTTGCATCAACATGGATGGAACTGGGGGTCATTATGTTAAGTGAAATAAGCCAGGCACAAAAAGACAAACTTCATATGTTCTCTTTTTTTTTTTTTTTTTTGAGGTGCAGTCTTGCTCTGTCGCCCAGGCTGGAGTGTAGTGGCCCTATCTCGGCTCACCACAAGCTCTGCCTCCCAGGTTCATGCCATTCTCCTGCCTCAGCCTCCCGAGTAGCTGGGACTACAGGCGCCCGCCACATGTTCTTTTACTTGAGAAAGCTAAGAATTAAAACAAACTCCAAAAAGAAAAAAAAAAAATAACCACACACACACAAAATATGTTACATACTACATACACAATTCCACATAATCTTCACTGGCGCCTAGGAGGTAGATGCATTATCATTCTTATTTTATATATGAGAAAACTCAGATTTGGAAAGATTCATTAACTTATTTAAGTTATAATAACTTAATAATTTATTACTTAAGTTAAATGGCAGAGCCAGGCCTAAAATTCACCTCCACCTGACTTAAGAGTTTTGGGTCACACCTAACCAGAAATTCTAACAAAGGGAAGCAAATGTAAAAACATATGAACATAAAACATATGAACATATGAACATGAGATTCAATGTCACAGGCAACAGAATAAGAAAGCAGGCTGATTCAGAACTTAGATTTTATCTTCTACCACGGTGATAACAAAACACTTCCAGACACCTGACTTAGAACTAGAATTTTTACACTCAAAAATTAGCTATGTCAATATGTCTACTTAGGCCCATGTCATTATAGTAATAAGCTACTTTATTGTTAATTATCAAATTGTCAGATGTTAAATAATACTACAACAGCAGCAACAAGAATAATAAACCACTCTCTACTGGGAAAAACTGACTCACGCAGCCAGTTCCAGACTTGCTTCGTCAGGGTATTGGCATATTAACAATGATGGATGTGTAAGCAAAGAGCTGTAAATCTGGATGCAGGGACTCTTGCACATCAACTAGAAGGAAGTGAGATGATCAAGTATTTTTCTCTTGCCAGATATCATTTCACGTATTCACTAAAATAGTTCATCATCTGCTCTCTCTGAGGCAATGAAGTTGTTGAAGTAAAATTCCTATGCCTGCCCTAATTCTTTCAGTTACACCCAGTTGAAAAAATAATTTAATTTGAAGGAACTAAATATGAATTTATTCTTCTGTATCTTTCTACGAAATAAAGGTCTTTGAAGGTCTCTATTTTAAGTACAACCTAAAAACTCCCCCCCCCTTTTTTTTTCTGATAACCACAATTCTTGCCACATCATGGCCTCAAAGATGCTTTTGCTATGAATAGCCATACACCAAAATGCTGGAGATTTAAAATACAGTTCTGCCCCTGACCTTGTTGACACAAACCCTGTAACATTTTTCTAAGAATCATTCTGAATTCTGATGCTGCTAAGAGTTAACATTTATTCCCCATTTTCATTGTTTCCTTCTATCTGAATGACATGCCTGGCCTCCCCAGCTTGATTCAGATTGTTGATTCATCAGATTGGTAGAGTCTGGGAGATGACTAACTCTCCTGGCTGCCAATCTGCCTGTGGTAGGCACACTTTTTGCTTTGCTCCTTCTTGCTGAAAGTTTTACAGGTACAGGCACCCAAAGAAGAAAAGACCTGTGGTTGGAGGTTGACTGATTCTGAAGTGTTATATTAACAAGCCTGCTTAGCTATGAGACCTAGGCTCCACTCTCTAATACACCCTTTACGAGTGATGCACTCAGGCAGTGCTGTCCCAAGACTGTTAGCACTGGCTTGCAAGAGCCAAATATATGAACCTCTGCCCAATTTTGACATCTCATTGGCATCTTGAATTTCACCAGGGAGGGAGAATTTATACCGTAAAAATATGCCAACACTATAAATCAGTCTCCTCTCTTCTAAAAGAAAGAAAATTAAACATTTACCAGTATATCACCAAATAGAAGCTATATTTTGATCTCCTTTCCTCTAACTTGTGTATTTTGATAATAAATTCAGTAAAGGGACATTATCTACTGTACTATACCAACCTCCAACAATTACCAAAGAATTTCCTATTCATATTTCTCCTAATTGTCAGGGAAATAAAAGGTTTTAGAAAAGATATCTGTCTAGTCAGCTCAAAAAGAGAATAAATACAAAATCTTACAATATTATCAAATTCTAAAGCAAAATGAAATCTACAACCATTTAAGAACCCTTTTTAGAAACTGTTCATAAAACTCTTCCTTGAAAGCAGTAAAACAGAAGAATGTTAGTTTTCTTTCCTTCTTCTCATTCTTTCCTATAATATTTCATGTGCCTTGATAATTTTAATGCATGGCTTTCTTTTTCACAAGAAGTTTGTTTACCCCTGAAAAATCCAAAGCTGCAGTTTAAGCAGATTCTACCCAGCGGTGGTGGTATTTCGGTCACATGATCTAAATTATAAAATTTTTGCTCCACTTGCAATTCGATGGTTTCCCTGCTCAGTCTCCTACAGGGCCAAAACCAGAAATTTTCATCACTTTGTTTATAAAAAAAAATTCAACATTTTAATTAAAACAGCTGCATGGAAATCACCACTGGCTTTAATAAGAATATTCTAAAGCAAATTTAACAGTAAAGATTGATTGAAATGAATACGGGCAGATACCTTTCTACATTTTACCTTTCTATTTAACTTTTTGTTCAAAGGATACACAAAATCTTTTATTATTATTATTATTATTATTATTATTATTATTATACTTTAAGTTTTAGGGTGCATGTACACAAAGTGCAGGTTTGTTACATATGTATTCTTGTGCCATGTTGGTGTGCTGCACCCATTGACTTGTCATTAACATTAGGTATATCTCCTAATGCTATCCCTCCCCACTCCCTCCACCCCACGACAGGCCCTGGTGTGTGATGTTCCCCATCCTGTGTCCAAGTGTTCTCATTGTTCAGTTCCTACCTATGAGTGAGAACATGCGGATACACCAAATCTTAATCCGTATTAAAATGTACTATGGTTAGTTTTATCCCCTGGGCTAACTTGAAATCACTATGGACTCCATCATACAGTGTCTTAGAGAGAATACTAACTTGGTAAAGGCCTGAGGTATTATGGTCACTTTGTCACTGAGAGACCATATAACCTTGGGCAAGTTCTGTAATTTTGCTAGGCTTGCTCTCACATCTGTAAAATTAATCTATAAGGTTTCTAGGCCCTTCCTGCTCTGGCATTACAGGAGCCTCTTTATCTTTCTCTCTCTCTCTCTCAGGTATTAGTGGCACCCTACCGCCTTATCTCAGCTACAGGTACATTAACATAACCTGCTGTGCATTGTTTGAGTTAATTAAAGGGAAGTAATTACATTTTGCCTTTTAAACCTTGCTGAACTCAAGTTCTACATCCCTTCTCCATATGTGGTACATCAAAGAATATGGTGCTCTGGCACAAGGTCTTATTGTTCCTGTTCTCCATGAAATCTTTGCTGTCAACGTTTCTTTCCACCTTTTCCTTCGCAAATAATTAGATGGAGTAAATTCCACTTAAAGCTCTGCGTTCCCCAAACTCTCCACCTCCTTTCTCATTCAGGCTGGAATCTTTGTTCTGTTCTCTAAAGTCCATTTGAAGAGCAATGTGTTGACTCTGGGTAACAATATTACCTCTCCTTTCTCTCCACCCTGCACCCTACCCCCAGTTACACTCCTTCCCTCCACAAGACAGAGAGAAACAGCTTGAGATAGTCATTTCAGTGATAGGCTGCATTAAATAAAATGATAGTACTTTTTTCACATAGAACAGAACATTTTGAACTAAATTTAAACAACATTTTTAGCATAAGATGTAAACTTGTGTCATTATTATCCCCACATCTCAGTTAGCTCTCTGTGGGCCATCATGGAATTTTTAGAACTATCAGATCTCTAGGTTGGAGGGCCCCTGGGTGTCATCTGGTCCAAATATCCATCTGATTCATAAACTTCCCTTGTAATTCTCCTGCCAATGGTCCTTCAGCTTCTGTTTGTGCACACTAAGCAGCTGGAAACTCACCACTAGAATGATATGCAGCCTGGGGACAACTGAGACTTTCCTTGCACTCAACTTCTACATCTTGGATTTAGATAATATTGGTGTATCTGAGTCTAAAGATACATTCTCTTCTCATCCCAAGTGAACAGATTGGGGAAAACGGTCAGAGAGGCTAACTAACTTGCCTGAGGACTCTCAGAAGTGTCAGAACTATGATTTGAATATAGACTCACCCCTTAAGTCCAGAGGCTATACTGTCTCTAGCTTCACAATGAGTACCTAAGATGTCCTTGTGATTCCATTTATATTAAACCACTTTAAATATTAATGTGATTTTTTTCTTATCTATTTGCCAAGTTTTCTCTGTGCATAATTATTTACCACTGACTCTCAACTCTTGCTTGCTACTGACTTCAAAAACAAACCCACTCCTGCTCCCTCAGCCCCCACATTTCAAAAGTTCACTTTCATTTCCTTTATCTGTTCTAATCTTACCCATCCTTCACTGGCCTGGGGTAACTTCACCACTTCCAGCAACTCCTCCCAGCTACTCAATTCAGCAAAAAAGGGGGTCTCTCTTCTGTAATCTCTTTTTGCCTACAGAAACAAATGGCTGGCTCCCTCTTACTAAATAAATATTCTTGAGATCTGGATCCCACAAAGTAATGACAGCTTAAGTTGCTATCTGTGCCCAACTGGGCCCACTGTGGTTTAAGAAGTGTTGAACAATTTCAGAAGATGAACCTTAATACCTTAAAGACTTTCCTCTATTATTTCATCTGAACATGCTTGGAGTGGCAGATGCATCAATAACTTCATGTATAAACTGGAATAAATAAAGTATTCTAAAACTCTCCAACTAATTTGACATTTCCTTCTCTAATCTGAAGGTATGGCCTGTAATGGCTCAGTGGCTTAGCAGGTGCATTTCTGCACACCAGCCACCAGAGGGCTTGCTTTCCTTTCTTTTTAAGGCTATCCAGCACCTGAAACAGAGCCTTTGGAAAGGGATAATCGACTTTTGCCAAAGCTTCTTTGGTGACACCCCTTCATCCATGCCACTTGTGTTAGAATATGGAACACTCAAATTATCCCAGTCTCTATATAAGAGAAGACGATCCCTGAGCATCCTCCATTCTTCAACCTGCTCACTAAACATAGAGCATTCCAGGGGTAGGAAGAGATGGCAGTTCTGTGCTGGTGGGTGAAGGGAAGACAAACTAGCAACAGATACCCACATCTGCCCCACCATGTTCAGCGTTACCCCCTCCTATTGCAGTGAGACTGAACCTTGGGTAACCCTTAGATTCCTTTCCTCCTCAGATTCTAGGCAGATCAGTACTTAGCCAGAGGCCGGGGGTGGAATTCTAATAATATCCTTTATTCACTGCAATGCCCCAAATATCTTGAGAACCAGATTTCCTTTCCCATGTGAAAAGACAGCCTAACTTAGTTCTTTCCTAATTCCTCTGACAGTTTTACAAGTAGGGTGGTGAGTGACCTTTCTTTCTTTGAAAAAGTGTGTATAGATGTGCCTATTCATAGAAATCTGACAGAGCTGACACCTGGTTCTCCAAAATGTAGTTGCACTCTCACCACTTTCCACTGACATTTATAGAATATGATTATTTTTGATAGTGGGGGACAAAAGGGGAAGAGTAATCGGAATTGTAAAGCACAAGCTTTTATCCAAAATTTTCCCACTGTAAAATGAACCATATATTCAGGAGGATGAGCAACACCCAAGTGATGCAGGGTATTGCTCTGCTCTTTTCCTAGGAAGAAATGGCTTTGCCTTTCCCTAGGAAGTGGCATACTGGCCTCTCCATGCTCTCACTTCACTCGATTTCCTCCTTCTCCTGGAGCTGCTGATGCTTGTGTCCAGACATCCACACAAAGCTAAGAGTACTTCGAGAAATGAAAAAATGCTTTTTGAACAGTACACAGCCCTGCTCTATTAAGTGCTGAGGAAAGGCCATCAAATTCTGGGCAAGATGCAATTTGAGTCCATTTTGACATGTTGAAACTTAATGACTTTATTATGCTTCATGGTTTATAATTCAGTCACAAGCCATGGCAGGCTGGGCACATTTTTTCAGACAGTTAAGAATTAGGTGGACTAAAGGCTGTCAGCTTTACCAGACGGTCATTAACTGTAAATGTGTTGTTTAAGCAAGATATACTCTGGGGAGGAGGGAAGGGCTCTCATAGGGAGTTTCATTGGCCATAATCCTCTTTATACCTACCTTTCATATAGAGGTAAGAGCTGCAGAGAAGGAAGGTGTGCTGAAAGAAAAAGATTACCTTACCTATTTTCCAGCTGCCTCGAGCAGCAGTGAGGGACCACATGTGCACTGCGTGGATTAACTTGTAACATCAGAGACAAGTACCCAGGTATCAACAGCACATAAACTCAAGTCCATATGCAACAGTCTTCATAACATGCTATGAGCTGGAGACCAAAACAGTGAGGAAAAACTAGGCACAGTGTTTCACTGAGGTAAAATTGAAAAAGTGGGGATTGAGCAAGGGTAGAAAATAGAGAGAAGGTGCAGGAGGCAGTGGGAAGATAGACCACAGAGGTCTGAGAGTAGCAAGGGAGCCTTTGAGAATTAACTAAATTCATCTACCTACTTCTGCTGACCATAAGTGGTTTCATTTTTATTGAAGCATATTCAAGGGACATTGTCTAGGACCTGAGATGACCTCAGGTCCTAGATGCTAGGAAGCTCAACACTTGTGTTCAATGACACACCAGGGAAGCCAGGTTAGGAGACAGGAAAGATAAAGGAATTCATGGAAGGATTGCATCTTTATAACCACCTGTTTATGAGCAAAACCCAATCATAAAAGCAGCTGTAAGCAGAAAACATAGGAACATTATTTTGTCCTTTTGACATACATTATGGTATTTAAATCCCATAACAGCAGCAGAGATTGTAAAGAACTGATTGTAATTGTCATAATTAACCAGTATGCAGTTCTCCACTACGTTGTATAGCTTTGCAACTGGCAGATCTGATCAGGTATAAAAGAAAACGCAGCTTTTGGAATCCCAGGAGACAGAGGAAACGACCCTTTTTCCGATTCCTGTCGTTCTCAATAACTGCGGGTAGCAGCAAGATAATTCCACAGCCATTTCAAATATGGAAAACATTCACAGAGAGGACACAATTGACATCTAAAATCATGTTAGCTTTGGGTTTTTTTTGCCATTTTGGATGTGATTTGGAAGTGGGGGTGTTGTAAAAGAATGAAAATGATGAGCAGATAGGATGTTTATGAGTACTGAGGCAGATGTTCTTGAAGTCATTTCTTGGAAGATGTGGAATGGCTGAATGAAAGAAAACAGACACATTTTAAGCAAATAAATTTACTTGGAAACTCAGAAGACCTCAGTTGGTTGAGTAAAAACCAAAATCTTTTATACACACAGACACACACACACACACCAACATGCTCGTACTGTCCTGAAATATCTAAACTTAACATCTTCATTATTTTTGTTTTAATAGCCTAAAGTAACCCAAAAACATATGAAGATATAAAAATAACAATTTTTCTTTAGATTGGATAAAAAGAGACATAGGCAGAATATAATGTATCAGCTATAGGAGTGTGAGATCTTATATGCAGGATGAATACTCTCAAGTATGTAAGTCCACAGAATATTAGAGTTGGAAGATACATGTAAAGCAACACTACTCTACCTTTTGCCTACTCTAATTGTCACCTACACATCAACTTTATTGTAGTTCACTGAATGAAAAAATAATAGACATTTGAGGTCAACATTCTTTCTATAAGCAGGAAGGAGGAGCAGAAGTCAGTAGGGAGAAAATCATATAAGTAGAAAAAAGAGAATTAAACAAGAAGATAAATGCAATCATATGAAAAGGAGTAATACATGAGAATTAAGAGTACTAAAAATAAGAATTGATGGAGGGATATATTAAAAGGTTATGTTTTGAAACATGCCTTAAATTATGTTATTCATATCTGTGAATGTTGGCAACATTTCTTTAGTTGTCTCCTAACTCAGATAGTTATTTCATATTTAAAAACTGTAAAATTAACACTATGCAGTAACACAAAACTTGGCTATCATATTTGAAGTCATATTTTTGATGAGTGTTTTGACTTGCATATATAGAAAGTACAGTTCAATTAAGAGACAGGAATAGAAACCCTAAGTGACTCAAACAATAATTCTGTAAAACGTGGATGATAAATTCTATACTACCCTTTATATTTTAATTTAGCCAATGAAGATTATTGCAACAGTTTTTTTTCAGGCCTGTGACATCACAGATATCACTGGTTTGTTACTCAAACTAAAACTCATTATTATTTAAAGAATTTGACATCACATAGTAATATGTTTCAAAATGTGCTAGTGGTTATGAAGCAGTGGAAAGCAGGCAGAGGAAATTATTATTAAATGAGGCATGGCCAACAAATAATGGTTATCTGAATATAAAACCATTCTGTGGCTATTCTATGCATAATGGTGAACTAAATATAAAATCATTTTATAGTTACTCAATGTATTAGTCAGGGTTCTCTGGAGGGATTAACCACCACACTCAAGAATACTTTTTCAACCAAATCAAACTTTAACCAATTCGTAACTAAGTATAGGCCAACCTTACACTAGTCTTTAAAGTAGTTTACAATCTGTTCTACCTATTGAGTGCCTGGAACATCTAATTGTGCTAAGAACTGGGTTAGGTAACTTTACATATATATATAAATACATGTATTTACCACTTTTATTTCTTATTATAACCCTGTAAATTGGGCATTACTATTCTCATTTTACAGAAGAGAAATCCTGGTTTTGGAGAGATGCGATAACTTGCCCAATCATGGAAAGGCAGTCAAAGAACAAGAACTTAAATTCAGCTCTAGCGAGTTGAATGGCAGCCCCCGGAAAAGATGAGTCCCTGTCTTAATCCCCAGAACCTGTGAATCTCCAGAACATATAAATGTTATCTCATTTGGCAAAACAGTGACTATTACCTTATATGACAAAAGACATTATTAAATTAAGCATCTGGAGAGAAGGTGCTTATCCTGGGTTAGCCACGTGTACTCTAAATGCAATCACATGTATCCTTATAAGTTAGACACAGAGAGAAGCAGAGACCCACAGCAAACACCATGTGAGGATGGAAGTGAAGTTTGGAGTGAAGCAGCAAAAAGCCAAGGACTGCTGAGCACCACCTGAAGCTGGAAGAGACAAGGAATGGAGTCATCCTCAGAGCCTCTGGAGGGACTGCAACTTTGCCAGTGCCTTGAGTTTTGACCTCCAGGTTCCAGATCTGCGAGAGAGTTTGTATTTTTGTAAGCCACCAGGTTGGTGGTAATTTGCTTGGCAGCCACAGGAAACTGATGCACCATGTCTTCGGATACCCTTTCTGTGACACCATTCAAGCTTCTTGACATCAGAATGCAAGGCTACAGACCTCAGAACGTACTCTAGACATTCCTTATGTCAACATGGACTTGGGGCCAGCCATAATGACTTAAAATCTAGGTCCTTCAGCCTATATATGAATTACTGTTCTTCATATTTGATTCAAAATGTTTCAACTAATACTAAAGCAAACCTACAGAAGCAGAAACTCCTAATTTCATGGAAGAACCTCCCTTCTTTATTGAGGGAAATGGAATTACCCAAGGAAAAGATGAAAAGAAGCGAAATGTTCCTTCCTCTGCTGCTCTTATTGAGTCTACTATGACACTGAAGAAGCAAATTCTGCCACTGATCTTTTTGCATGCTTAGTATTACGTCTGTATAAGTGAGGGTGAATTTGGCATAAAAGATTTTAAGATTTTTTCTAGCTCTAAGAGTCTCTGTAATTATTTTTCTTTTTCTCAAAAAATGTGTGTTGAATAAAAGAAATCAACAAATGAAAACACTGCTATACATGGAGCCAAAGTCTTTAAGCCTATTGTATTATAACAACAAATATTTAAGCTAAAAAGAATATGTGTCTTACCAAAATGTGATTCCCTGGGACAATAACCTAAACAGATGATAAATGACCAGATTAAAGGAAATAAATACCTAAATATATGGTAATAATGCAACCAGTCTCCTTGGGATGAACGCTTATAGGAGGCACAAGAAATTTTAGGTATAATTCAGTGTAAAAAGAAAACCTGAAAAGTGAAATCTGTAGAAAATATTTGATTCCCAAGGCAAAGGATAAAGAGATTGTTGCTGATAAAGAGATCTGTGTGTCAGACAGTATTGTAAGTACTTTGCAGCATGAAATTATTAAATCCTCATTCTAACCCTGAAAGATGGGTGCTATCATTATTCTCACTTTACAGGTGAGAAAACAGGCTACCAAACTTATTAAAATTACATAGTAATGGAGAAAGTAAGTGGCTCAGTGGTTAACACAGCACTCTGTGTTAAAATCTTGGTGAGAGGTAATCAAGGCAGAGGAGCTGAAAAAAAACTAGAATTCTGAATCCACCACTTTACTAATTTATTCTATCATTTTTAAGATATGAATGTGCAAGCAATGTGTGTTAGGCTTTTGCTAGACACTAGAGGGAGAAGGGGCGGGGCGGGGTGGGAAACAATGAACTAGAAAAATGTTCCAAAACAAAGGGGAAAGAAACAATTCATAAGTGAGAGAAACCAAAACTAGAATTGATAAAAAATGATTTGGGAAAACATCATCATAAGTGAATTTGAGAAAAGTATCTGAGTTTTCTTAAAGAATCCTTCACCTACAAGCCTTTCCGGACAGTGGGCATAGTCACAAAATGTTCTAAGCCCTCATCATCCAAGATGGTGCCAGAAAAACATGAAAGAGCCTGGGAAGTTAATTCTTAAAGAACTTCAGGAACCCGGGTGAAAGAAAGAATTATTCACCAACAATGAAAAGAAAAGAAACAGAAGACAAGTGGAAGATAGTTTACAATAATAATAATCCATCTGGTTCTAAATACCAACAAAGCCAAAGACAGATTTCTAGCAAAGCAGAGACACTTCTTAATAATTCTAAGTTACCAGGTCAGAAGTGACTCTAGTCTGTTCTTCTCAGCTTGATCAAAACAAGTCAGTGGACTTCTGTTACATGATAGGAATCTTGAAAAATCATTCAGACTCTTAAATTAGGAGTAAGTGGGTTTTAATCATACTTCTACAAAATACCAGCTGTGTGGCCTGAGGCAGGTTGCCTAAAGATTCCCAGTTTTAATTTCATCATGTGGAAAATAGAGATAATGATAGAACCTACCTCATAAGTCAGTAAACATTAAATGTAGTAATGTGCATGAATTGCTTAACAAAGCATTTGATACCTAGCACATGTTTTGTTGCTGACAAGTACTAATAGTATTATCATCAAATTAGACTGATTGATTACTGTGGCTAGAATCATTACTAAATTTGATCAGAAGTGTTTCTTTACTGTTTTACTAATTCTCTTCGAGTTATGCATTACCATGTGACTTTCCTGGGCTAACGGAACATACGTGAAAGTAAAGGGTCACTTCTGGACAGAAACATTTCAAAGCCAGTCAGAATTCACCTCATTTCCTTCCTGCTTCCAGGGTGACCAGCAACATTCTGAATAGTAAAGGCTCCTTCAGTCTAGACCCCTTAACAATGACGACACAAAGCAATACGCTTGCCAACCTGTGATGAACATGAAGTATGAAGTGAGAAATAAACTCCATTCTGCTAGCTCCTGAGGTATGGGGTTGGTTTGTTACCACAGCACAACCTAACCTATTCTGACTATTACAACAGTGTTCTAGATTTGTTTTGACTTTTAACTTCTAAGTAATATAAATGCTTTTGGTTTTTATATATTGATCCAATCTCTTCTCTTTCTTGTTACATGTATGCCCTCTTCAAATGTTTCTAAAGCAAGGTTGCGTGATAGATTGAAATTCCTATAGGACAAAGACTGTGACTTTGAATTATCTTCAGGTAACAGAACTCAAAACAACACTAAAATCAGATCTGGCATTTAATAGATGCGTCTTTGACAATGGCAATGACAGTGATGATCATAAAACCATCTTCATGATAATCTCTTTATGTCCATTCCTACTTACTTGTCACTACTCAAATACTTCTCTCAGAAGAAAGACAGATATTTAAAAACAACCGTCACTAAAGAAGGCATACAGGTAGGCATTTTGCTCTCTGTTTCAAACCTATTCCGAGAATAGAAAAACAAATCTTAAAGCTGATATTCTTGGATCTTGCATTAATGCTCCAGAATAAGTAACAAAACCGCAAATGTGTTCGTGTTCTACAAAGGAAGCATAAAAACATTAGTCCTTATACAAGTTTTCCTTGTTGGATCAGTGATGTGTAAAAACACTCAAATAATATTTGCAGGACTCAGAAATAAGCAAGAGCTAGTTGTGTAGTGTTTATGCATGCAGATGTGGTGGGCTCTCTTTATTCTTGAGGAACCCTCCAGCATTCTAAGACTTATTTGCTCCAGTGAGGCAAGTGAGTGGCCAGAGTGACAAGGCTGGTCAGCATGGCTTAGGCAGGGCATAGCAGGGGGCAGAAAGGTTTGCAGAGAGGGTGGTGAACATGTGAGTGCATGAGGCAACATGCTCGCCCTTTACACTTGCATCCCTTATCTCACTCAAAGAGTTGTCTGTCCGTCCAGCCCCAAGGGGTGTGCAGTCCATCTCAGGATCCGTACCTCCTTCACTCCAGATGGTGCTGTCATCAGTGAGGAAAGCTCAGCTGAACAGCTTGGACAGATGAAAAGCATAAAAGGGGAAAAGAAGACTGAAGTGCTTGGGCAGATCAAGAGGAAAGGACATGAGCTCCATTGCTTTTAAGATAAAAAGCAAAATCCTTATCACGACTGATTGTGTCCTCCATTATCTGACCCTCTCTGCACTCTCTAAGCTCATCCCTTACTTTTCCTCAGCCATATTCACTTTAAGTTCCTTAAAGACCTTTGGCACACCCCTCTTTCTTAGCCTAGAAACTCCTAGTCATTTTAAGTACAGCACAAATGTGCTCAGCAAAGCCTTCCCTGATGCTCCCATGGCCATCCCAGAATAAAGCAGCTCTTCTGGCCATATACTTTCACACAATTTAAAATTTCCCCTTATGGCTCTTATGAAGTCAAGTTTTTAACTTTGCACCAGTACATTTATTTTGGTGTCTGTCTCTAGCACTAACATTTAAGCTATATGTGGGAAGAGACAGCATCGACTTACCATTGGATCTCCAGCACCCACTATTCTCCCTGAGACAGGCATAGTTTTCAGCAAATAACCTAAATGAGCAAGGCTAGTAGAGGGTATGAAGCACAGCGTGCCTATGAGCTTCATCTCTTTTGGACAAAGTCACCTTTTTCTCCCTTCCAGCAGCTCCTTCTCTGAGGCCACCTGCCCCTGTAAAGCTCTTGGCCAGAAAGAATCTCAGTTGAACAGCACATTAGATGTAACTGCCCAATCAATAGGAACTGTCCCCAGAATTGCAATATGGCTAGAGAGAGGATTTGACCTTTAAACCTCTAGCCAAGAAAGACAAGCTTTTCCTTTACTCTCCTTGGCCAAATCTACTGGAATGTGATCCTAATGGAGATTGATTGTCAAATCCCCCTGAAGGCATTTATGAAAATTTAGGACCCTAAGAATTCTTTCTGTGTGCCTCAACTTCTGCATGCGTAAAATGGAAAGAATAGTATGAGCCTCTCAAGATTATTTTGAGAACTAAGAAAAATAATGTATGCAACAGTGTTTACCAGAGGCCTGGAAGACAGAGTGCTCCAGAAATGGCAGCTATTATTAACATAATGATTCAACACATAGGATTTTAATTTTATATTACATTATAGTTATTAGAAATATCTATGTATCTACTTCTACACAATAAAAAAATCTTTAGAAATTTATGTTATAAGAATATACTAATATTTTTAAGTGAGGTTGTTAGCCTACTTAATTAATCTTATCATAGATTTAAAAGCATAGAATGGTCTAAGATAGACTTTCTGAAGCACTGCTAAAATAAATGAGTATTTTAAAGACTTTTTAAATGGAAGAACATTTGCTAGGGAAAGTAAAGAGGGTTAAAGACTTGGTTGTAAAACGTTCAGTATATTCCCCATATAGTAGAGTTAAAGGGTGCCAAAGGAGATTATACTAGTCCTATTTTATTGTCCTTGGTAGTCACTCTATAGCTGATACCTACTGACAAAAATCTAATCTATATAATTAATATCTCATTTATAGCTAAAATAATTAGTTATCATCTAATATGGCTCAGCGAAAACTCTGTTTAGCATTCTCTGGGCTTCTAATACAGATTCAT
This sequence comes from Rhinopithecus roxellana, assembly GCF_007565055.1. Classification (NCBI taxonomy): domain Eukaryota; kingdom Metazoa; phylum Chordata; class Mammalia; order Primates; family Cercopithecidae; genus Rhinopithecus; species Rhinopithecus roxellana. The sequence goes on along the minus strand of NC_044553.1, from coordinate 137,030,775 downwards.
GCTGAGGTTCCAAGAGATCAATTTGAAATTATGCTCCCTAATACAACATAAGGCTAAAAATTATGAAGGCAAGAATTTGCATCTATACAAATATGTTTTCTGGAACACTATCATGTGACATGACAACACGCAAAGGTGGCTTTTCACTAAAGATGGAAGCCCAAATAAATGATGTGCTTCAACACAAAATCGAATTAAGAACATATTTGTCAAGGGGAACAGTCAAAGCCTGAGACCAGAGGAACCCACAAGTGACTTCCACCCGCTCTAGAGATGGTAGGGACAGGCATGGGGGTGGGGAGCAGGGAACAGCCACAAACAGGTATTTCTCAAAGGACACTTACTCTTTCCAAAAGGATCAGAGAAAGGTACTATATGAGAGTAGTCCCCACTCAAATAGAAAACATTCTCAAAGAGAAAAAAAAAAAACCCACAAAAATAAAGAGGCAAAGGACTAGGGTGAAGCATTTTCAGGTTTCCTTCCATAAAATTGCTTGACAAATTCCAGGATCACTCACAAGGCCCAAAGTGGCCACTATTCACAGTTGGATCCAACATCAAATCCCCAAATCAATAAACATTTTAAAGCCAACAAAGAGGGCCTTAGACACAAGGTGAAGAGAGGTTTGTTTTCATTTTAACAGGAACTTGGCTGCTATTTCTAACCCAAACGTAATTTGCTTCTGGACTGAAAGAGAGAGAGATCTTAGAATTAAGGATAGAAATGCTGTAATTCTGAATAAACTATTGCAAATCAAGCCTTCTGAATAGGGGTCGATAGAGGTGCATTCACAATCTCGCTTTGCATTCATGCTGTAGCTTCTCACCCTAATCACCCAACTCCCAGACAAGTTTTTAAATTAAGGATGAGCGGTGGACAGTAGGTGGCGATGTGGGTTAACAAGTGAACTTGAACACTGCCTTCACAGACTCCAGCCTTCAAAGGAGGGAGCAGCTGATACTCCTTGTGGCCACTCTAAGGTTCAATAGAACAGAAGGAAGTGTGGATCTTCTCCCACTTGCAGCAAGAAAAATGGCCGACCCTGGAACACTGTAGGATGTCAGCCCACATCTTCCCTAGTCATAGTATTACCTCCTCAGATATGCCAATGCAGAAAGTCTTTAAATAATGTAAATTGTCCCATTCACATCTCAGCATGGATTATACATAAAAGTAATTGTGCAGCAAATTAAAAGAAAATAAAAATTACATGTCATGAAATAAACTAATACTACAGCCCACTAAACCATCATGGAGGACACAGGTTATGCTGTTTTATTTTCCTTTCTTTCTGAAGGCTCCATGTTATTTAAAAATGTATATTTAAAAGACTAGGGTTTCTGAGTTGTGATCCGCAGACAAGCTACATCAGAACTACTGCACATGCTTATGAAAATGCATATCCTCAGTCCCAACTCAACCTACTGAATCAGATGTTCTGAGCACAGAGCCAAGGAAACTACACTTTGACCAGCCTCTCATCTAGGCAATAAAATTGCTCTTTATATCTTATACTTCACCGAATAGCCTCCCAAGAAGTAGGTGAAAACCTTTTGAATAACAATATTTATAGTAAAGGCAACAGCAGAAGCTGGGATTTATAAGGAAAAAGTTGTTTTTCTCTCTCCCCTTTCCCCATCATGATGGATAATAGAACAAATAACATTCTCTTTCCTTTTTTGCTTTTATGTTGTGTCTTGCCTATTTCCTAAGTCTCTGTGTTCTGGAAAATTTAAATATCTTAACTGTTTCTAGTGCATATGATTTTAATATTTATGGATTTTAGATGAGGTAGACACATTTTGAAAGAGACCTTAAAAATTGATTCAGTGTATTCTGTGTGTCAGAGCAAGGCAATAAGCTTGACAAATTATAGTGCACCCCCACAGTGCCCCTACACATAGTACTTTGGGGGATAATCAGGATGCCAAAAACCCTGTAATTAGAGGTATTGTGGTTGGAAGGAGTCTTGATTACAAAAGCCTGAGAGCCTGTGCAAGATCTTTTTTTTTTTTTTCTTTTTCTTTTTTTTTTCTGAGAGAGGATCACCTTACTAGATGAGATAAGAAACACTGCATTTTCCACATAGCATAGACTTGGAGTCTTTGAGGGACAGAGGCCCTCTATCAATACTAACTTATATTACATTTTTAGACTCAGCCACTTTGCAGAGGTTCTTTGACAAATCTAAGTCTTGGATACAACCAAAGAATTATAAAGTTAGGACCTTTACATAGCTGAGTCTCCCAACAGAAAGTGCAGTAGAGAAAAAAACCTATATATATAATAAACTAGAGCAATAGCAACAACATAGACACATACAGTGGGTGAGAAATATAACCATTTCTCATCACTTATTCCCTCATCTCATTCAAAAGAGATAAGAACAAAAAGAAACTGGATACCGTACAAAGAACACAGATGCCCCACAACCTGAGTCCTAATAGCCTCTGATAATAAATCTCGTCCCTGTGTGGGAGCCTGCCTTGCCCCAAACCTATCGCTTCCAATTCCTTCTCTGAAGATGTAGCCGGCCCATTGCTGCCGCCACCACCACCAGCCACCACCAACTGCAGGAACAGCTGGTCGAATCCGTTTCAGCAGAGAATCTTAGTGAAGTGCGTAAATCCCATACGGGGTGGCTGCAAGCAGAGCTATCATCAGCAGGGCTGAGCTATTTTTGGAACCATCTTAACTGATTGTCCGCCACCGCTATTCTCTACTCCTGCTTCCCTTTGCCGGCTCTCTCTCTCCCCTCCAACCTGAGACGCCCAAGATTGACTGATCAATAATATGATAAAAAGCAGACAGCTGAAGGGAACTGGTAAACAACTGACATAAGTAGATAGGTATAGGAGTGATACACAATACAAAGAAGGTGATTAAGGCTAGCATGTCTTTAGAAAGACAGCCTGTAAAGAATTCAGGCATCACAGATGGACTGGGGGTGGGTTGGGAGGAGGAAGGGGAGGGGAAAAGTCTGCAACACACAAAAAATTTCTCAAGGAGCATCCTCTCTCTCTTTTCTTCCCACTGTAGGCTATATGTGGGTTCTTTATTTAGCAGGGCAGGGTCAAGCATTTCATGCACAACTTGCTCCTTAACCTTCCAAAGCTTGCTGCTTTCAACACTGGTGTGTGCTGGTAGCCGCAGCAGTGGCTCCACAATTCAGTTTATTAGCAAGAAGGCAGAGGAAATTCAGGAACAGAGTTCAGGTGACCCAAATATATCAGTCTTCCTTGTACCTGAGGACCCAAAAACGAAGCTTTGTTCTCAGTGGTATGTTTAAAAAGGAGCCTCCTCACCTGGTTACCTGGGTTACAGAGCAACACTGCAAGGGCCACGCAAGCCAGTCACTCAAAGGCCAGCTTCCCAGGAGTTAGCACGAATGACCCTGCTTCATTTTCCTAAAATAACCCAACTTTTTGCTTTAGCTTTTTAAGTCTGGTTTGCCTCTCTGACCATTACCTGCATTCTTTCTTTCTAGTCTGTTAATACTAGTAGTTAAGTAAAATAGTCCAGTATTCAGGAAAGGGATTTCAAGGCAGAGGGGCCCAGGGTAGCAGGTGAGTCATTTACCCCCTCCGTCTTTCTTCTTTGTGCCCACCTCACCTTGTACAAATTATTCAACCTCTCAGCTGCTGGAGGAAACTTTGCAGTACATAAGGGAATCACATCACTCATTTACTTACAATGTTTCCCCAAGCTTCCTGTGCCTCCTAGAATAAGATGCAAACTCCTTGCCTTGGCCAGCAAGACCCTGCCTGATCCTCGCATCTTATTCCACCACCACCCCTCCCTTGTTCACTGACCAGCCATACATACATTCTTTCTGTCCTGCAAACACACTTACTGTGTTCCCACCTTCAATTGTCATGACCTGTAACCTAGCCTTACCTTCTGCACAACGTATTTTCCTAGGAAAATTATGCTACTTATTTGTTGACTTGCTAATGACCCGTCTCCTCTAAAATATAAGCTCTTGTGCACAACTACATTATCAGCACTTAGAAATATGGGTGCTCAATAAATAGTAGATAAATGTTTTTGAATACACTAAGATTCCTCACTTCAAAGAGGAATAATAATACCTCTTTGGCAGGGTTGTTGGGAGGACTAAATAAGAAAATGAATATAAATTGTTAACCACAGTGCCTGGAACACCTTAAAACATTTAGATTGTTTTTTTCCGATTTGAAAGCCAATTCCTACCATTTTAACCACCAGAAACAACTTCCCTCTACCCTGATAGTTCACAATATTTGAATCTTTTTCAAATATTCTCTTCAAATAAATTTTCCTAACCCAAGATTCCCCATCTTTTGATGCTTTTCTTATTAAAATACTCTTAGGAAATCAGCAAAGTAAAGACTTATTTGAATCTCTCAGATTAAATATGGGAACAAAAACCAAGCATTCAGTTTTCAGTCCAAGGGATGTTCACCTTGTCATGCCTTAAGGGTGGATGGACAGACTGCAATTTCCCTAGAGGTGACAAGGAGACTGCAGAAATGACTGGTCTGTAAACTTCACAAAGCTAGAAATCTTGGAGGCTTCCTAGCATTCACAGGCTCACAAAACCAAGGCTCTAAGGGTTCCTGAAGGAAGAAGTCACTCAAAAGACATGAGGTCTTAGGCAATAGTGAAAAATAAGACAGTCAGGATCACTAAACAGTTTACAGAGTACTAATTACATAATTTGTTCAAGATCCCTGAAAATAAGCTGTTTTACTTAGCAAGCAATAGAAATAGGAGAACTTGGGAGAGACAAGCAAAGGCACAGCCATGACTAACTTGAGCAGCTCTCCTGAAGCATGGGGAAGAGAGGAACCTCAGCCTCATGGAAGTCTATCTCCAACCCCTTGGTTACAAATCTTCAAGGGCAATAGCTTATGTCTTCCCCAGAAAGATGTTTTACGTGTAAAACTTAGATTGTAAATTCCACATATACCAGACCTGCAGATGACTCTACAACTTTTGTATTTTACACAGTGCCTGGTACAGCTTCAACAGGATCAATGCTATCCAACTGACATCCAGGCTCCTCTTCAGTCCTACATAACAAGATGCATTCTCTAAGGAACCAAAATCACTGAGTCACAGGGATACTGATAAGAATACTCAGTTTTCTATGATACCAATGTTTGGCATTGTATTATTTAAACTACAGCTGAGTTCCGTTTGTTTTTGAAAGTTAGCAGGAAATATTCAAGGAGATGTCTTTTGCTTACAGTGGGGGCTGCCTTTGATCTAGGCACTTTTATGCATTAATTAACCTTCTTGTCCTCCTCCTTTCCCCCACTGAGAAACATGCTGGTATTACCCACTGTTGTACACCAAGGCACAGAGAGGATTTGTCCAAAGCTGACAGCAAGAGAAGAACTAAGCTACACTTTCATTCTTACTTAGCCTAGTTGCAAAATCTCACGCCATGTGCCACCTTATAATCAGCTGTTAGTTTAATTATGAAATACCTGAATGCTGTGTAACTACAGCTGTTTTTCATGAATGGCTGCCTCCTTGTAAAGTAAAACATCCAGCTAAGTAGTAACACCTGGAATCTGGAATGATCTCTTTCTTTCTTGGCAAGAACAACTAAACAGAGTCATTGATTGTATCAACATCTTATGTGGACTTCTTGAAGCAGCCATCATTACCTTTGGCAGGTGTAAGTATATGCAACCAGAAAACTTGACAACCATGTTTGATTCAAGAGACAAAGCTAAAGCTTTTTCAAGTTAGAAATAATTTTGTAAAATATTTATTTTGAAAGCATTTTTCATTTCAAGGTCCATGGAGGTAGAAAACCATCTTGCAGAAAAGAGTTTCACATGTGATCCTGAACAAAGGCAAAGAATGAGACAGAACAATTTTATGCACTTAAATGAGGGTCCCACTATTTATTTTAAAAAAACTGTGAATAGTGATGGTAATTACATTGATTTTGGGTATTACTAAAGCAAAAGACAAAGTGAATTGGGACAGCACTGGCATTCCAACCCACAGGACTTTTCAGGAAATGGAGCAACTGATGTTGATATTCACCCATGAAAACTCTGCTAAAATTGCAAATGAGTGAAAGTGCTATTGTTCTGTTCCTGTTTTTTTGGTTTTTTTTTGAGATGGAGTCTCCCTCTGTCACCCAGGCTGGAGTACAGTGGCATGATCTTGGCTCACTGCAACCTCCGCCTCCTGGATTCAAGCAATTCTCTGCCTCAGTATCCCGAGTAGCTAGGATTACAGGTGCCCACAACCACACCTGTCTAATTTTTTGAATCTTTAGTAGAGACGGGGTTTCACCATCTTGGTCAGGCTGGTCTTGAACTCCTGACCTCGTGATCCACCCGCCTCAGCCTCCCAAAGTGCTGGGGTTACAGGTGTGATATTGTTCTATTCTTTTTCAGTGAGAATCATGGCTTGTGTCATGAATTTTCTAATACCTGAATGTAATAATTTGGAAATTAAAAGTCCAAGTTTTACCAACAGCTTAGGCAACAAGAGTAAGTCACGTGACCTTGGCCCCATAAATAGTTTAATGAAAAATACTCCCACCACCTTGTTCTATAAGAATGTAGCAAGTCACTTAGTAAAGTCATCAGCTTGCTCCACCTTCCATGTCAGACCAAGATATATTTCTCACTTCCTTTTATGACAGTAAAGTTCCCAAACCAAGAAATATTTTTCAATGTGTAATTTCTGGTTGTAAGAATATGTGAAATGTTTTAAATATTTGCTAAGCATTTGATGATACTCAGCCAAACTTCCATTGATGTCTAAAGTAACATTTTCCATTGTTGTCAGATGAACGAAGTTGAATGTGGCATGTAAAATGGAAACTGATGGATATGGCAGAAGATGTGATTTAGATCCATATTTCAAAAATGTTCGCTTATAACAGTTGCTGCTGCCAACTCCAAGAGATTCAAAATGCTTCAAGGAATACATTATATCTTCTCAGAAAATCAAAAAAAAAGAGCTCCCAAATACTATTTTATTATTAAATAATTTTCTTTAAACCTCTCAGGCCTGTGGTATTATATTGGTTACACGTAGGAAACACCAAGAAAAAAAATGAGTATACTAATCCTGATTTAAAACTTACAAAAAGAGTAAAAATCCCTGTAATATCTTGTGCTGAGATGAGGCAGGAAAAAATGCCCCATGTTACACAATGTAATCTCTTATTCTTCATTTTCCTGACAAACTAAAATTTTGGAAATCCTATGTTAGCAGAGATGCTGCATTTAGACATCTTCAATAAAATTTTATTTAGAATCAAACATAAATTGAGAATTTGTAACAAAATCTAGGCTGACGAGTATCTTTATGATATCCACAAAAATGGATATGAGAAGCAAATTAAGGTATCACCAGTTTGCCAAGCCTACTTACCTTACTTATAAAACTATGTTAAGCATGCTACAAGTAACTTAGATATTTTATTTTAATCAACTAAAATGATAATGTCAGCCTTATATATTCTCAATAGCATTTATTGGGATGGAGATAAATAACACACACATGCACCCATACACATCTTGGGCGAGTTATTATATGTATTTCAAAGTAATTTTATCTTTTTAAAAAATCCATGATATACTATTTTATGAATTCAGATTGATTTCCCCTTCTGGCTATCTGAAACTGCAACAGGTTACTCTCTCACAGAGTTTTAGTCTCTTTCAGCAATTCTTAACAGAGCACAGATTTTTTTTTTTGCATTCATGTGAAACATTGTTATCAAATACCATTGCCTAGAAAACCAACTTGTCTTTCAAGGCAAAACATTCTAATTAACTTCCCTGAGCTGAACTTAATTCTGTTAGAACCATTTCCTCACATTCTACTTAATTGAGGCAAAGGACTTGATTTTTGGAGTCAAATTAACTCAGGGTGTTTTATTTAGATACTGGCAATTCTCTTTGGATTAGTGTTTTTACAACCATGAGCGACAAAGGATTTAAAATAATTTTATTTCAAAGCTTCAGAAAATTACAATATAATATAGGACTAGATGCAATATTCTTCTGTAAAATAAACTGAGTTGATTCTTTTGGGAATGGATAAAGTCATTTTTTTCCCCAGTCTACAGTATTCAATTAACTGATGAGTTTTGGGCTTCTAGGCATCCATAGTGAAACTAATAGTTGAGCTATTTTACCCAATTTAGGAATTGAAGACCATTGACTGTGGTGAAATCCTCTCTATAAATGATTAGACCTATGTATCCTTAACCCCACAAGTCTTACCACTAATACACTGGTCTTATCATTTCTTCAAATATGGTTCAAACAGTATGATTTAACTGTCCCTCAACTGAAGCACTGGCTTGCTTCCAGTTTAATAATGGTGAGTTGGAATTTGTAGACATTTACATTGTGACATGAAAGGCTGCAGATAACCTGCGAATTTGCCTCCACAAGTTACTAAGAACAAAAGAAAGGATGATTATAAATCAGAAAGAGAATTTCTTAACTCACTTAAAATTCTAATTACAGATCAGTTTAATGGGGACAGTTCAAGATAGAGGTAACAGTCCCTTTCCCTTCTCAATCATACTGGTGTTTTCCTATTCCTCAAACACACCAAGTACGTATCTTCCATAAGCCCTTCACTTTAGTCAATGTCTCTGCACAGAATGCTCTTTTCCAAACCCTTCCAAGACTAGATCCTTCTTATCATTCAAGTATCAAATGTCCAAAATTCAAATATCATTCTTAGAAAAGCTTCCAGGGCAGTTTTATCTGAAGTTATACTTCCTCCCACCCCCCAGGCATTTACTTTACTCTATTTAATTTTATTCATTGCATTTGGCATTATTGGCACTCACTTATGTGTTTATACACTCACAAATGTTAATGCAAATCTCAAGGAGAGGAACCATGTTGGTCTTGTTCAGCACTGCATTACCAGCATCTAGAACTAAAAAATGCTTTAAATGAAGAGTTTTCCAAACTTCTGTGTGCCTATTGTTTGGAATCTTGAGTAGCTAGTCTGCCTTCCAAACATAATTTCTACAAATATATCTCTCTTATGGTCCTAGAACAGGGATTAGCAAACTACGGCCCTTGGGCAAAATCTGTCCTACCACCTATTTTAGTAAATAAAGTTGTATTGGAACCCTGCCTTACCCATCAGTTTAGATATTGTCTATGGCTGTTTTGTGCTACAAGAGCATAATGGAGTAGTTGTGACAGGGCCATATGAATTTTAAATCTAAATATTCACTATCTGGCCATCTACAGAAAAAGTTAGCCAACTTCCATATAGACACTTTAGAGTGGACCACCAACTCTCCAGTTCTTAATGAAAATATTCAGATATGAAGTGTATTTAATGCCAATTACTCTAATGTGTGAGATGAATATTTAAGCAAGAACCTCATCATTGTTAGTTGAAGCAACATTCTCTCCAAATGAGAGTGTAGGCTTGAAAGTTAGCCTGCCTTCTAAACACATAACATGCCATCAATAGAATTGCTCCTGGTAGCACTTGGATCAGTAATATTGAACTATAAACTAAGTGGTGATTTAGAAGGGAAAGCTAAACTAACATGTAATCACATAAAATGATGATAAAATCCTCATCAATAAACACTTGCTGGCTGCAGGTAATTGCGACATGAACCAACACTAGATGCAGAAGGTCCAAGTAAACCCGTTCTTTGGTACAAATCAATTTGAATGGCAGAACATTACCAAACCATAGCACAATGAATGTGTGCCTTCAGAGGCAATGGCAATAAAATCAGATACAACTATGTATGTTGTTAAATAGAACAACGTGTTCTGTAAGTACAAGAAAATGCTCTTCCATGAATGCAAATACTATATGAGGTCTAGCTCAGTTACCCGAAGGGATGTTGTCATTTTCTTTGGATACTGTTTTGAATGAGGCGTGGCCATGAGGCTGAGACAGCTAAGTAGCTCAGCATGTCAGCTCCGACTGCAGTGCCCCAAATCAGAGGGAAGGCAGGAACAAGGCAAGCCAGTATGGCTGCTCAGTGGTAGCCTACACAAATTATTTTTTTCGGCAAGACATTGAAAAATGGCATGGCCTGCCAGCCCTTAGGAATGGCAGTTATTATGACCTCAGCAAGTGTTTCACTTTCACTTATTAACTTGAAACCAATTTTCTCTTATTCTGTTCCAAATATTCTGCAGAATTTACTTCAAAAGACAGTTTTTTCTTTAAAATATTCTGATGGCATCCAATAGTTTTCCCATCATCTATTCTCTTTGAATGGGATTCATTGGACCCATATATACGTGTCCATATGTTAGAAAAAAGTGAATATAGAATAACAAATCAAAAATTAATTATTTGTATAGCATTGTACTAAAGATGGTGAATGGGTTATTATTTCTGGAATGTTCTTTTTTTTTTTTTTTTTTTTGTCCTCTCAGTTAGCCCAAAGGATTTCTGCAACAATGGTACATTGGTGTGTGAATATCCAAATTCTGTCTTCTAGTTGCTGATGATCAGCAACAGAAATGATATGGTAATTTAGGCCTTTGAAGGCTGAGGTATAGTAAAAATGGACAAGAAGGCTGACGTTTCATTCACAATTGAGCACCTGAGGAAGATAAAATTTGGGAAGAAGCGGAGATATCATGACACAGGCGTGGATAAATATTGAAGATAACGTCTTCAATGGATAATATCCAAAATCAGGGAGAACTTATTTTTACTTGCAAAATTAACACTAGTCACAGACTTCAGTCTCTTAAACGTTGACATTCAGAAATAAAGCATGTGTCTATTGGCCAGGAAAATGTGATGGATTGTTTTATGCCGTTGTGCAAACTTTGATGGAAAACATAGTTCATAGGATACCAAATTTATCTTTAGCCATGAGGGAAGACATGTAGGAGCAATTAAGAATTTTAAAATTGTAGTATTAACAGTACACCAAAATATAGAACAAACTAAATTTTGTATAATAGGCATAGTATGCTTTAGTGATTATATGGTAGACAAATCACCAAAACAAACAAACAAACAAAAAACCTTTGTTTCTGGTAATTGGAGTTTCTTTATCTGTAAAATTCAGATAATAATACTACCTACTTTTAGAACCATATTCAAAGGTATGCAACCATTGCAGTCACTTAGAACCCTGTGAGTTTCAGGCTCAATGCTTTCTGGTCACTGTCTTGAAATGCTTAAGAATTTTATCTGTGAATTTATGTGTGTGCATGTTTTTTCAAGTTCAATGGTACAATGGAACATGAGCCAGGGACTTGGAGCCTTGGCTTGAATGGTCTTGCCTACCCAGACAGATTCTTGCTCATCCACTTTTCTGCCTCCCTCTAGCAACTGCTGCAGCCTTCTGCCTCCACACGAAGAATCATGGCATAGGGTCGTGAGTGCCTGTGAGGGTCTACAGTCACTACCTGAGCCTATCCCTATGTTTGACAGGTTAACGAAAAGATTGAGAAAGAAAGGAAAAAGCTTTCATTCTTCCTTTAGAACAAGGAGCTCACATTTTTATTTGGCACTAGATCCCACAAATAATGTAAATGGTCCTGCGTCCTCCGTATCATCTTTGTGAGAATTAAGGGATCTAATACATGTGTCAATTGAAAACATTATCTGGTACAAGGTAAGTCCTCATTAAATATTGGCCTATATTTTTGTTCTTGTTTCTTCTGCATATATTTCATCATAGGCAAACACATGCAATGCATGATACTCATCCAACTCACCTTTATCAGGGACAGAATAACCCCTCTGGGGTTCAACTGAATAGTCAATGCCTGTGACTTTGGTAGAGGAGGATCTTCTCTCTTAATAGTGTGACCTTACTTTCAGTGAGACAAAAGGCCCTGAATTTATTTCACATGAGATGCTAAACCAGCTGTCACAAAACTCTTCCATTAAAACCCCAGAAATTATCTTGGGTACATTCACCTTCGTCAAACAGAGATTGTTGTCCCATCTTCTATGAAACATTTTACAAAAGAAGCAATTCCATTTGACAAATCAGAAAGGTCAGACAAGTGCCCAGGAGGCCTGGGAAAACTGATGTTTCTATTGTTACAAGTTCAAATGATCAATGACACAAGTCCATAAGAAGAACACCCATGTTTTTTGGTGCCTGTTTAGTTGCTGGGATGGAAAACATATGGTTGGGAGCTATGCTTCTGTTCAGAAATTTTTCTTCTTCATCCAGTGATATTGTAGCTATTACTACTAATAATGACGGGTTGGAAAAATCACCTCAAAACCAAAAACTAATTAATAGCAGAGCAGGTTTAACTGGACCTGAAGGTTCCATTCTTTCTATCACACAACTCTGCCACCATGTTGTTGTTTTTGTTTTATTTTTCTGCTCTGAGTCATCATCTCCAATCTTGTTAAGGAACATTTTGAAGCTTACAGAAGCCTATAAAAAGAATACAGGAATGGGTACCAATTTTTTTCTTTTTCTTTTTTTTCTTTCTTTTTTTTTTTTTTTTTTTTTGAGGCAGTCTCTCGCTCTGTCACCCAGGCTGGAGTGCAGTGGCGCAATCTCGGCTCACTGCAACCTCCACTTTCTAGAATGGGTATAAATTTCTATTCAGGGTGGGTAGAATTTGATATGTGCAAAACAATACTGCACAAACATCATTTGTGCCTTAAATGTCTATTTGAACAACCAATATTTAGGGAAAGGATGGATCCGATTTTTACTTTTTTAATTTTTCTGGGTACATAGCAGGTGTATATATTTATTGAGTACATGAAATATTTTGATACAGGCATATGATGTTTAATAATCATATCAGGGTAAATGGAGTATCCATCACCTCAAGCATTTACCATTGCTTTGTGTTACAAGCAATCTTAGTATTTTTTTTAGTTATTTTTGAATGTACAATGAAATATTGTTGACTGTGGTCACCCCATTGTGCTCAGGTTGCTTTGGAATCACATTTTCTTTATTTAAATTTAGACTTCTGACACTGTAGTGTTTAATAAGGGTTTCTAAAAACATATTTCCCTTCAAGAGTTGGACAAATGCCCTCATTATGATAATCTATGGTATTTTCATCTGATCTGCTGAGATTTCTGTCTTTGTAAGTATGGAATAATTTTCCTCTTACTAAGAAATCTGTGTTTATCTACAGATTTCTCCTGTGGCTCAAAGCTTCAAGTCATTAAACTTAAAATTGTTAATTCAATAAGGGTTCACTAATGCCTTCTATATGATTAGTACTGTGCTAGATGGTGAAGATACAATGATGAATAGTACATTTCCCCAAATCAGGAGGAGTCTAGAGGTTGGTTCTGAAGATACCCATGGAAACAAATAAAGAATGGAGAACTAAAAATAAAATCCCAAGCCCCTTGGCTGAATGAACAGAATCCCCTATTGGCCAAGGAGTACCCAGAGAAACCTTAAAAACTAAGTTTCCAGCCATGATGGGCAGGGAAGGTAGACATGCCTTAGGATATTCATCCCTTAGCATACCCCTTCCTTATTCACTTTTAACCAGAATTCTTTCCTAAGGAGCAACAGAAACCAGCTCTGGAAAAAAAAGAAGCAGGTGATCCATTCTTTTTTTTTGGAGGGGGGGGCGGGGGACGGAGTTTCACTCTTGTTGCCCAGGCTGGAATGCAATGGTGCAATCTCGGCTCACTGCAACCTCCGCCTCCCAGGTGCAAGCAATTATCTTCCCTCAACCTCCCAAGTAGCTGGGATTACAGGTATGCACCATCATGCCCAGCTAATTTTGTATTTTTTAGTAGAGATGGAGTTTCTCCATGTTGAGGCTGGTGTCAAACTCCTGACCTCAGGTGATCCACCCGCCTTGGCCTCCCAAAGTGCTGGGATTACAGGCGTGAGCCACTGCATCCGGCCTGATCCATTCTTTTATTGTCTTTAGCCACAACCAGATTCTCCCTCCCTCTTTACAGTATTGATGTGACAGTTCATCTGCTACACAAGGCACCCCTTCCTAAAAACCAACCACCACCTCTGAACCAGTTTTCGCTGAATTGTGGGAGATATACACTGGCAATTTTCATATCCTCTGGTTTTGTTTTTGATGTCAGAGGGCCAAAAACTCCATCCTCAGATCATGCTAACACTGCTATTTTTTTTGAACGTGTAACCCATGAAGAGGCATGAAGCTCAATTGCACATTTTCATGGTTCTCCTTCCGTAAATATTCATGACTCTTTCTATAGCACATTAAATATGTATATTCAGCCACCCTGCTCAGCAAATTCCTGTTCCCTTTACCCCTGATCACCTCAAATGTGCTTGCTCTCAGCTTTTGCCAGAGGCTATGCTTCCCAGCCTCTGGGATGGCCAGCCTGCAGGCTGCAACCCTTTATGAGAAATAAAGTTCTCCTTTCCAAATTTATAAAACCCATGATTCTTTGTTTACAGCATATAACTGTGATGAGAGTTCTGAAAGATGTGCAAAGTTCCATGAAAACTTAGAGGTAGAAAAACCTAGACCTGCCTGGAGTAGAAGGAAGGTTTCATCTAGGTGGTGACCCCCTGGAGCTGTTATGAAGGATGAGCAGACAGCCATTGGGAAGGCAGATACAGAGAGGAATGGTCTATAGGGCACACAGCAAAGCATGGACACAGAGGTAGTGTAGAGGAGCCTCAGGGATTGCAGCAGCCACAACCTGTTGGCTAAGACTAGAGGGCTACAGTACAATGGAAGGAGATAAGAGAGAGAGAGTACCAACATTACTATGAGAAGGTCAACAACGCATCAGTCACGTGGAGAGTGACTCATCAGTGATAAACACTAAGTTGAATTATGGCATTCTAATGTTACCCTCTTCTTAGCTGTCTCGGATCCTGAATAATAATTCCTAATTCATCTTTTATGCATCTCTAAATGCCAAGTACCTTTCAGTCACTGAAATAGACAATGCCTTCAAGACTGGTTATGACAAGCATGGGGCACTAATATGCCTATAGAGCTGAGCTGAGGGAGCTTGACTCTGGAAGGCCACGATTTCGGAAAGACTACCTATAGAGATAGAATGTATTAGCGATTACAAGTGACCTCTTTCATTGGGACCATCAGCACTTGCTCAAGAGTGATGAGTTTCATTCATTTAGGCATCAACACTTCAGCATACAAGTGGTAGAGACAATATGTACAATGGTGAGGGGCAGAGGCTTTGGAATGAAGAAGACTGAATCCGAAGCTAGGCAAAACATTCCATATGACTAAGTCTCGTTTCTGTCTTTCTTTTTCTTTTTTTTTGTTTTGTTTTATGAAACAGAATCTCGCTCTGTCACCCAGGCTGGAGTGCAGTGGCATGATCTTGGCTCACTGCAACCTCAGCCTCCCAAGTAGCTGGGATTACAGGTGTCCAAAACCATGCCTGGCTAATTTTTGTATTTTTAGCAGAGACAGTATTTCACCATGTTGGCCAGGATGGTCTCAAACTCCTGACCTCAAGTGATCCACACACCTCGGCCTCCCAAAGTGCTGGGATTACAGACCTGAACCACCACACCCAGCCTCCATATGAATAAGTCTCATTTCTAAAATGAGGATAATGACACCTACCTTATAAGACTGTGGTGAAGATTAAATAAGAAAATGTGAGCAAACTTCTTATCCTATAAAGGCAGAAATCACTCAATGCTATTGTTTTTACTCTAATAATTAGTAGCCACCTGTCAAGTGCATGCACTTTATATAGCAATAGCAAAGACCGTCAAAGTTTATTGTAAATATCCTTGTGCATGGACTTAGTAGCCTAAACTTTTTTGCTGTGACAAAGGAGAAAAAGGGTCCAGGAAGATATGGAGAGGGGAAAGAATGAAGTTGTATCTTCACTTAGTATTCAATATTCATGCCTTCGAAATGTTAACCATGAGATTCCTACTCCTTGTGTTTTCTTTTCTTTTCTTCTCTTTTTTTTTTTTTTTTTTTTTTTTTGAGATGGAGTCTCGCTCTGTCACCCAGGCTGGAGTGCAGTGGCCAGATCTCAGCTCACTGCAAGCTCTGCCTCCCAGGTTCACGCCAGTCTCCCGCCTCAGCCTCCCGACTAGCTGGGACTACAGGCGCCCGCCACCTCGCCCAGCTAGTTTTTTGTATTTTTTTAGTAGAGACGAGGTTTCACTGTGTTGGCGAGGATGGTCTTGATCTCCTGACCTCGTGATCTGCCCGTCTCGGCCTCCCAAAGTGCTGGGATTACAGGCTTGAGGCACCGTGCCCGGCCCTCCTTGTGTTTTCTATCAGATATGTAGGAGGGTGGATAAACCAAGTCATGGATAAGTACCTGAGTACTTAACTAGTCATCAGGGTGTTACAGTATCTGGCTTTTCTATTTCTGGCAACTAGAAAGTTTTGTAAATTGGTTCTTTTAGTAAAAGGGAGTTTGCTTGTCAATAACAATAAGTAAACCGAGCAGTTAAGCTAAACATTCCAACTAGGCAGGTATACCTAGGCAATCTGAGTTTAATTTCAATTATCAATTTCTTTTTGTAAGGAAATGGTAATCCTTCTCTAGCCAGAGATAATCGGCCCAGTGGCTGCATCATATTTTTTAATCCATCTTCCTTTGTGTTCTCTTTTCTCTGTGAAATGGAAAAGGTACAGAATTTTTCCAGAGTTATACAACATACTACATATGTGTTGCTCCATTGTGAATACTTCTTCGTGCCCCTTCCCTTTGTCTTTCTATCTGACACACATTTGCTGTTGGAAATACATCCATTAACACATTTATCTTGTTACCAAATAAGCAGAGCATTCCGTCTCCGCTGCTCTTATCCCTTCAGTCCTATGGGCATTGTCACTCTGGTCCATGGGGCAGTTCCTTCCCCTCAGATTCTGGGGAGGAAAGGAAGGAAAGTGCCTCCTATCACAGGAAACTCCCTCCCAGGAAATAAGCAGGTCTTCCTCTCTCTCGCTTTTGTGTTTCAAATGTTACTTATTATTATACTTGAACAGAGGAGCAACCCTCTGTTTATTGCTTTAGATTTTATCCTGCCCACACTTGTGGATAACACCAATTTCATTTCTCTGTCATCTCCTGGATTTCAGAAATAAATTTCATTCCATTCCTATTCATCGGTTTAGGTAAAAATATTCTTTGTGGCCGGGCGCGGTGGCTCAAGCCTGTAATCCCAGCACTTTGGGAGGCCGAGACGGGCGGATCACGAGGTCAGGAGATCGAGACCATCCTGGCTAACACGGTGAAACCCCGTCTCTACTAAAAATACAAAAAAAAAAAAACTAGCCGGGCGAAGTGGCGGGCGCCTGTAGTCCCAGCTACTCGGGAGGCTGAGGCAGGAGAATGGCGTAAACCCGGGAGGCGGAGCTTGCAGTGAGCTGAGATCCGGCCACTGCACTCCAGCCCCGGCGACAGAGTGAGACTCTGCCTCAAAAAAAAAAAAAAAAAAAAAAAAAAAAAAAAAAAAAAAAAAAAATATTCTTTGTAATTTGGTACCTTTGTAGTGACCCCCCTTTTTTTACCCCATTAATCCTTTAAAAGCAAAGTCCTGTGTCAATAATTAAGAGACAGCTTGATTTAGGGGACAAAAGAGTACTCATATGATGAAGAATTCTAAAACTAAATTTACAAAGACTCATGCCTGCCATTCATCACCTTGAGATTTTATGTTAAGCACTCTGTGTCCACGAGCCGTGGTTTCCCCATTTGTAATATGTTGATATGAAAAAATGTGCCCCAGCAGGCCTATTGGAGGATCCTGAGTTCGTAACCATCCAAATATTTTGCTTTACAGGACATGATCTCCATTACATTTTGCCCTTTTCTGGGACACATACACATTTTAATACTTTTCTGCTGAAATATACTTTCAGCCATGAAGGAAGGACACTGAGATTATTATAACTCAACACTGCACCTCTTACTTGCACCCCTTGATAGCCTCTCTCTTGTTTTCATCGTTCAACAGGGTCCCTTCCAGGAATCACTGAGGACAGTGCTGCTGACAGAGGGCTGGCACAGGCTTGGGGATGACAATGATTTTGTGAACAGATATTATGTAGTCAGATTTCCTCTGAAACAGCTTAATTTGGAGAAGAAAATGTATAAAATCTTCTTAGTTTTATTTCCCTAACTTCTAATAAACTCAGAATTAAAAAGTTATGTGATTCTAGTAAGTCAACAGAACAGCCAGAAAATTACTCGATTTGTTTTTTTAGAAGTAACATCTCCTGGTCTGTAAAGTTTTCTTCCCAAAATTGGTTCTAAAATTGAAAACTGTGTTTCCTGAGATGCTTTGAATCAGTAAACAGACTTCTATTTTGTGGCTAATTATTCGGGAAACTCCGGAATTCACATTATAATATTATCTTTTATGATATGCATAAAAACAACTGTAATTTATATATGTGTATATATGTACTTGTTATATACATTAGGCATAATGAAAGCGAAATGCATCCATTAACACATTTACCTTGTTACCAAACAAGAATAAAGAATTTAGGTTAATAATATTAGCTTACCAAATGGTCACTGTACATCCTATACCACATAGAGGTCAAATGTTCAAAAGATACACTGAGGCACAATAAAAACTTTAAAGACCTTATAGAACAAATAGTGATTCATGAATTGGACAGGGAAGCTCTAAATCAAAAGCAGCTCAGGAGCTCCACTGAGGGAATGCAAAGAGCAGGCTTTTATAGGACAAATAGGGGAGTAAAGCAAAGAAAATATTTGATTGATTACAGTTATACTGTTGCCTTATTTGGCCTATCCTATTGGAAAGTACCTAGTTATATAATTATAAATTTGTTGGCTGCTTCTGATTGGTTGAGCTTACATTCTGTTTTCTCTGAATATAGGTATTTATGAGTTGTAGCTCAAATTAACTTTTGCTCTTATTTGCAAATCAAGCAAGGTTAGGGTCATTCACGAGGCCTAACTGGCTTTGCTCTGCTCAGGGATTTCTCAGGCCCAGTTTCCATTTAAATGTACTCTAATACCTCCTAATTTTCAAAATATATAAACTGTGCCTAAAACTAATATGATCCTAATTTGGTGTCCATGAGAAATTAGTTCCAGGACCCTTGAGAATACCAAAATTTGTAGATGCTTAAGTTCCTTATACAAAATGGTGTCCTGTAGTATGTGCATATAAACTGTGTACATCCTCCTAGACTCTAAATCATCTCTAAATTACTTGTAATATTTGACACAATGTACCTGCTATGCAAATAGCTGTTATACGTATTTTATTTGTATTATTTTCTATTGTTAGTTTTTATCGTTTTTGAAAATTATTTTCAATTTTTTTGTTGGTTGAATCTGCAGATGCAGAACCAGCAGTTATAAAGGACCAACTGTACTGCTTGACTTTGTCACCTTGTATATCTGACTACAGCAATTAGACACATAAAATGGATTGGCATACATAAAGAAATCTTTGAAAGGTAGAAGGAAAACAGAAACAGTATTTTTACTCAAAATTACAGTCCCTGAAATATCAGCCTTTTAAAGGGGAGCAGAAACACAGCTTGCAAGGCTCCAAGCAAGTGGTCAGATGAAGGAGGGCAAATCAAAACAAAAAAAATGTCACCATGTGATCTTTTCGCACATACCAGCTCCCCTTCTGTCTTCCTCCTTGAGTGGAAGCAGCGTGAAGCCCTCGCCAAATGCAGCTGCCCAATCTTGAACCTTTCACCCACCAGAATCAAGAACCAAATAAACCTCTTATCTTCATAAATTACCTAGCCCCAAGTATTCTATTATAGCAACACCAAATGGACTAGGACATAACTTATGAGGGCTTGTGCTTTTAACTTAAATTCTTTTTCTTCTCCTCTTTTGCTGTTTCCTGTGCTTCTCCCTTTGACAAGACAAAGTATACTCTCTTTTGGAAACCACTTATTTGTAATTTAATGCCTCCAGTTCACATCACATTTACTTTTTAATTTGGTGCTAGATCCCATTCCCTTTATTCTTTCTAAATTTCATATGAAATTTACAGTTGAGGAAACTAGGAGTTGAAGTAACTTGTGAAAGACATGTAGCTCATTTGTGGCGTAGACAAGAGTCGAACCCAGGCTATTTGGCTCCAGTGCCCTCCTTGCTCTTTGTAATTGCACTAAATGCCTGTCTGTGCTGAGATCTCAATACAGATCAATAATAATATTGGAGATAAACCACACAAAATTACTATAATGTATTGCTACTTTTCTACAATACCCCTGTTTATTAAAACAAGGTTAACATATGAAATGCTGCTACAGCAGATTGCTATTAAAAGATTTCTGGTATAAGTTGTCAACAAAGTCATGAATGACAATGATCCCTAAGTGTATTTGAAGATGTAAAAGGATGGAAGGAAAATATCTATGGGAAATAAATATCTGATGGCAACATTTCTAAGAGCTACCTTAAGAAAATGAAAATACAGTTTGATAATATGATACATGTTGCAAGAGTGAGAAGAAGCAAACACATATATTGCTGGTAGAAATATAACTTTATAAAACCTCTTTGGAGTACAATTTGGTAATACATATCAATATTTGTAATCCACTTGTCTTTTGACTCAGCAATTCTACTTTTAGGAATTTATCCAATAGACCTTCTTATACATGCATGCATCAACTAATGAACAAAAGTATATACTTCTTACATTTTTAATAGGAAAAAGGTGAGAAAAATTTAAATATAGGGTGCTGATTTACTAAAATATAGTATTCCCCTAAAATGAAATGTTATGTGGCCATTAGAAGGAATAAAACAAACCTGTATATTCTTACATGGAATAGTCTCTAAGACATTTTAAGTGAAAAATAAGTAAGATGTGGAAAAATATGTTGGTATTTGTGTCAAGAAGGATGAGGAACAGAAAGACAAGGAGAATAAAGAGGAGAAGAATGTGGATATAATTATATGTTGTATACTCACTCATAGGCTATTCCTGAAAGAAGATACAAAAATCCCAGATAAATGTGGTTACCTTTGGGAAAAGGAGTCTGAGGACTACGATGAGTGGGAAGAGGTTTTTACTATTTTGCCTTTTGTTCCATGTATAATCTTATTAACTATTTTAAAATAAAACCAATCTGAATTAATATTTATTAAGAAGTGTTTAATGTTATCTCTTTAGGAAGCATCCCACTATCATACTAAAATCTGGCTGTTATTGATACTATAAATATTCTTACACTTGAAGTGTTCTATGTGTTACAAGAAATATAAAACATACCAAAAGAAGCAAAAATACGCATTATGAAGATAGAAACTCTCAAGTGTAATGCTTATAGCTTGCTTATAGGTTGACAGAGAATACTTTATTATACATAGGCTCTTGCTTCTCTATCTTTGCTAAGATTCTAATAAGTGGCATCTCCAGGTAAACAGCTGACAGTAATGATTACTTGACTTTTAAAATGGATACCAAA
The DNA here is from genome assembly GCF_007565055.1 of Rhinopithecus roxellana. Classification (NCBI taxonomy): domain Eukaryota; kingdom Metazoa; phylum Chordata; class Mammalia; order Primates; family Cercopithecidae; genus Rhinopithecus; species Rhinopithecus roxellana. Next base: position 137,009,412 of record NC_044553.1, on the reverse strand, counting down.
GAGGGTTCTACAGTTTCCTTTGAGAATGGCTTTTTTTTTTTTTTTTTTTTTTTTTTTTTGAGACGGAGTCTCGCTCTGTCGCCCAGGCTGGAGTGCAGTGGCCGGATCTCAGCTCACTGCAAGCTCCGCCTCCCGGGTTTACGCCATTCTCCTGCCTCAGCCTCCCAAGTAGCTGGGACTACAGGCACCCGCCAACTCGCCCGGCTAGTTTTTTGTATTTTTTAGTAGAGACGGGGTTTCGCCGTGTTAGCCAGGATGGTCTCGATCTCCTGACCTCGCGATCCACCCGTCTCGGCCTCCCAAAGTGCTGGGATTACAGGCTTGAGCCACCGCGCCCGGCCGAGAATGGCTTTTAATAGTGAAGAAGTCAGCCCTCCTTACTGGTCTGAGGCAAGAGTTTCTGAGTTAAAGGAATAAGCTAAACAATTCAGCTCTGAGATTCTCAGATAAACCATTCCTAAAGATGAAATAACATATTCTGGTACCATGGAGAGGAAAGACAGAGTAAAAGAGAAGAAAACCATAAAGTCTAGTATAACAAACTGCAGCTCACTAAACTATGCCTAAATTAAGCAATAACTACCCACATACTGTTGACTTTTCCAAAGCACTGGAAACGGAGTCTGCTTAGAAACTCAAGGCAGAGAAGCTAAGGGAAAAGGCAGAAAAAAAAAAAAAAAAAAAAAGAAACAAATTATCCAAGCAAGTCCAAGAGGAGAAATACTCAAACACCAGTAGCACTGGGAGATAAAATTTTCAGATATCATATCCTTGTGATATTATTTTTATACATCTCTGAGATTACTGTGCACCTCTATGATGAATCAAAGATATCAGCATATATAGGGAATAGACAAGATCAGCAAAGCTATTCTCTGACACAGATAACCTATTGTGGCACTTGAGTGTCTTAAGATCAATATATTTTTGTACAGCAGTCTATTTCCTTTCTCCTCTGTGTCTAAGAAGAAAAAATAAACCTTGTCACAGATAAATTAGTGAGTCTTCAGGTTCAAAGTAATTAGTGAGAGAGGCATTGTTACATATACCTAAATAATCAGGCATATACACAAACTCACAATTCCCATGCCACATATACACTCAATTTTAGAAAGATAATGAAGATGGCCACGACACAGAAGAATTAGCGTTTGAGAGGAAAGAGAGATAGAAAAAGAAAGAAAAAGTTGAAATTCATTAATGTGTGTTTACTATATTCATTCAAGCTATACATATATTTAATTATTATCAGTTCTCTATATTCATTCATACCACACAAGGCTTGAAAGAGATAGAATAAATTAGTGACTAGGAAAGCACAGGGCAGAGGCACAATCAGACAAGGTCAAAGACAAAAAGTCATTTTCCATACTTTCACTTGCGCACTCATGACACCAATGAGAAGTTCATACCTGTTTTCAGAACTGCATGTCTCTTAGGTTACTGCCAGCCTTATGGAACTAGAGCCATAGGAACGGGTCATTTCCTCCAGAAATTCCCCAGAAAACAGCCCTGGTTCTTTCTGGTTTTGTTTTTGTTTTTTTTGAGATGGAGTCTCGCTCGGTCGCCAGGCTGGAGTGCAGTGGTACAATCTCAGCACACTGCAACCTCTGCCTCCCTGGTTCAAGCGATTCTCCTGCCTCAGCCTCCTGAGTAGCTGGGACTACAGGTGTGCACCACCACACCCGGCTAGTTTTCGTATTTTTAATAGAGACAGGGTTTCACCATGTTGGCCAGGATGGTCTCGATCTCTTGACCTCATAATCCACCTGCCTCGGCCTCCCAAAGTGCTGGGATTACAGGCGTGAGGCCCCATACCCAGCCAGCCCTGTTTTCTTTAGTAGTGTTCCAGGTCACCCTGGAGTTCAGTTCACCATGATGGCTGCCAACTCTGTTGTTCTTTTGCAATTTAAAAATAAATTCTAAGCTAGAACTATATTTATTAAGTGTCTTTAAATACATTCCTGCCAGATGAATAAAATTCAGCAATGAACTTGATTCATCCAAAGACCTTGATTTGCACATTTTCTAATATATGTTTATTGATAGTAACTAGAGAGGAATTTATGGTGTGGTATTCTTGGAGGATTTGGAAAGCAGGGGTAGTAGGATTTGTAATGAATAATAATGAATATATCATAGATATGAGGAAAGACAAAGTATTAAAAAAAGAGAAGTTAAGAAAGGGAGAAAGAACAGCTGATTAGAAAATTGTTTTTGCTTCTTGGTAGGAAATACTTGGCATGGAACTGGGGCATAGTCTCTGACAAAAGGGCCAGGAAGCGAAGTCAAAAGGAAGAAGGCTAGAAGAAAACTGCTTTTTTTCCCCCTCAAGATCACCATTCTCTCTCACGGCCCGTGGTTTTCTCTTGATACTGGAAGATCATCCTTCTTTTTCATGCTCTTGTCTCCATTATAGAGTATCACAGAATGCCTTGGAAATAGCCATTTCCCAGAACAAACAACATTTTATGGCAGATGAACAGGAAAAAAAAAATAGCCGACGTCATTCAGCATTTTACCCAAGTGACTTTTCAGAGGACAGGCATTCTAAAAAAGAATGACTGGAAAAGTTCACAAACTTATAATCCACCTTGATTCAAATTTAATTCAATATTTCCCTTCAAGGGGAAAAAAAAGAAGTTCTGTTTTGAAAATTAAGCAAGGTACCCTATGACTTCTATTGAAATAACAGCAAGAGGTAAGGCTGAGGGAAAGCCTCCTCCCTCTCAAACCCAGGGTGCAAATACTCTCACGATTGAAAATCAGATAAGAGTGAGGACCTGCACACCTATCACAGAGACAACTTGAGATCCTGTAACAGGTCAAGCTATGAAATCTGGCATGGAGTCAATAAGACGAAGGGCTTAGAAGTTTGAATCACGTATACCCTTTCTCTCCAAACTTCATTACATAGTCTTCTCAAACTTTTCCACTCAAATGCCAGTAATACCAGGGATGAAATGGAGAAGATACACACACAAAAAATGAAATGTCTTTGAACTTATTTTTTTTCCTTAAAGATTTATGCTTATTTGTATTCTTCTGCATAATATATCAGTTTGGTTTCAATTTAAACTTTTACTCCATATTAACAATTAAAATTAGCTTCAGAAAAAAATGTACTATATTTACTTTGTGACTCTACCTAACCCTAGATACATGGTTACATTGTTTAGCTCTAAAGGTGTTAGATTAGTTTAAAAGACCCACGTGCATTTGTTTTTTCTAGTCAAACACTGTTCAACCAGTGAGCACTGTATTATTTCTCTGATACTAAATTTCCAACAAAATTAATGTTCTTAGTACGTTAAAGGTTTATTGTGAAAATCTCAAAAATAATTTCCAAAATCTAATCTTGATTGTTTATGTAAGTATTGAATTGAAATCAGGTATATTCTTTCTATACTTTGTGATCAAAGCTGGGAATATAACTTTGCTGACATATTTTCCTTAAATGCTGTTTTTGGTGGATGTAAATAGAAAATATTTTATCAGATTAAGAAAACCTGCTGTCATCTGTGTCACTGTCTTCCCAACAGAGATAATCCTGGAAGTTGTCTTATGATGACTTTCCGTGGCTGATCATGTGAAATATATGGGATTGACTTCCTGAGAAAGTGTGGATAGAGCATCAAAAGCAAATCCTGACATCCTGATTAAATAACTGCCTCAGTTCCCTGTTCTCCAAATAAGTCTCTGAAGCTAGAAAATGCTAGATGCAGCTTTGGATACAAGGCTTTCCACCTTCATGCTGAGTTTCCACCTTATTTGCTTCTGAAAACCAATGCAAAAGGAAAAGAGAAAATATTTCCATAGAAATGCTATTAAAAATTTTAAAGAAGACACAAATGACTATATAACAATTTATCTAATTCCATTGACATGAAATGTCCAAAAAAGGCACATTTATTGGAACAGAGCACACCAATAGTTACCTAGGATCATGGGTAGGAGCAGGGATTAGCTACAAATGAGCAGAAAGGAAATCTTGGGGATGATGGAAATGTTCTAAAATGTGGTTGTGGTGATATTTGGACAACTGTATATGTTTAATGATAGTCTTTGAACTGTAGGTTTATGATGGGTAAATGTAGTGGTATGAAAATTATATCTTAATAAAATTGCTTTAAAAAAACAAACAAACCAAAAAAACAGGAACAGAAAACTCCAGGCTTTGGAGAGAAAGGATGTTTCAATTAGGCTCTTAATGATCTAAATATCAGGCAAATTTCTGGCTAATTAGAAATATTTAAACACAGAAAATAGGGCATTGCTTAAAATAACTGTAAGAGATGCCAAGACAAGGAAAAACACTCTATTTAGTAAGCAGTTGCTTCTGTCGTTATTTTAAATTTCTTCTTTTTGTGTTAACTTAGATGGAACATTTGCCCCCCAAAAAGTAGAATTGGGCTGTATTAGTTTGTCACGCCTATATCTTCCACCAAGAAAGAAGTTTAGCACCTATAAAAGACTTACTAGGATGGAATCAACAAGTAAACCAAATATAAAAGTTGAATTTCTCCTTTTTGTTCCTACAGAAAGACCCTATTGAGGAAAGAATTTAAAAAATGATGAGATACTATGGAGAATCACATGTGCTAGATATTCAACTAATCCATTGTTTCTTCTTCTGGGTGCACTAGCCAACTACATTTCCCAACTTCCTTTGCATGTAGGATGGAGTCATGTCTAGCAAACAAAATATAGATAGAAGTGATGTTTGTTACTTCCAGGCAAGGCAATAAAACCTACTGCACAACCACCCAAGGTCTCTCTCTCTCTCTCTCTTCCCTATGGATACAGCCAGAACTAAAGAACTCCAAGGTGGTGGACCCATCTCATGGAAGGATCCTAGATCTCTGAATTACCTCTTTGAAGAGAGCTATCTGGGAAAATGGCCCAATTAGCACTGGACTTGGACTGAACAAGAAATAAATCCTTCTTTTGTTGAGCCATTATAATGTTGGGATTGCTTGTTAAAGTAGTTAGTATTAATAAGCTTAATATAATATGCTATAGTACTCAAAGCATATTTCTTCTTTTTTTCCTTTCATCATCTAGGCCTGTTCTTTCTCTTGTGCCTATTCTTCCTATTTATCTTCATATTCCCCTTCTATGTTGACTCAAGTTAATGTTTACTCCTAAGGAAGAGGAAGAAATACATGAGTAGTTTTTATCCTGTGCCTTGTTAGGACCCTTGTTTAAGAACTAGGGTATCTGAATGGCATAAGGTGAAAATAATACTGCAATTCTTCGTTTTGCAGAGACAGAGTGTGTTGCAAGTCTTTGGTTAAAGTGTTGCCTTGTCACCAATAGCAGTGATCTGCCCACCCTGCTAGAAGTTCCCAACAGCGATAAATACCAGGAAAGAAATGTCAGAGTTGGCAGCCACCTGTGGGTCAAGAACCGTGCTTTTATTTTCTAAGTGTTTGGTAGTGGAGAAGTGCATACTGGTTGCCCTAAAGCTTTTTGTTCACTCTCAGAGTTACCTCCCCAAAACAGTAAATCACCATTTCAACTTGATTTTTCATTATTTCATTATTCATGTACCCTTGCCTTCTTTTCTTCATATAGAGCAAATGCAAGGAAAGAAGAGAGGACCCGCCCTCACTTCAGAAACCACACCCCAAACCATACTCAGCCCTTCACCCTCACCCAGCCCCCCATTTTCTTAGCCCTAGATCCCCCCAACTCCATTGTTAAAAGAAAAAATAATTCAAATAAAAAACAGCTCATAAAACAGTAAACAAAATAAAGTCAGTTTTTTTTTTTTTTTTTAAGAACAAAATGAAACTTGAGGGAAAACTTACTGGAGTTACAGTTTATCCTGATACAGTCTAGATGGGGAAAAATAAATGAAAGATGAAATTGCATCCTTCAAGGTAACAGCTGCAGACATCCAAAAACAATCAGTCCACCCTTCCGGGGACAGACACACGTAAGAAATGTGGCCATTTTATATATATACAGTATGTACAAGTTTAAGGGTGGGTGTATATGTACAGTATATTAGTAAAGTTGGATACATATATATATACACACACACACATATATATACACATATGTATAGAGATATATACTGGTATACATATATATCCACAGTAGACACCAAGCATGTTTTCTTTTCTTTTTTTTTTTTTTTTTTCAAAAAACGCTATTCATTTATATAAAGGATTTCAAACCTGGACTTCGAAATATTAATTTTGTTAAACTTGGAAAATTAGGCAATAATTCCCCCACCAAATGCAGGTTATATTCTATTTTCCCCTATAATTTATTTTCTTAAAATTCATTTTTAAAGTTGCATAAACACAATTTTTGTATTAGTATTCCAAAGATATATCACCAGTCTGACTCACTGTATCATTTTAAAACTCTGCCCATGAAGTTTCTCAGTGAAGTATTTAACCCTTTCTCTTTATCTAAAAACAAACTCCCTCCACCCTCTCCTTAGGTTGGGCCCCAAATGCTATAGAAATTTGCATAGGCAGACTTGCCGTCTTCCTTAGAGGTAAGGAAAGGGTTAACACCACCTGGTCATTTCCTGTCATAAAATGGCCACTTGCAAACAGCTAACCGCACAAACACCCATCCCAGATTTTAGAGAGGTGGGGTCGGGTGTAGGGTCAAAGGAGTTGCATGATGTTATCACAATGAATTGAGTTCTCTGATTGCTAGTGATTCAAAGGCTCCCAGATCAACCCCCTCACGCAGCCCATCTCTGTCTTCCTGCCTGAATGCTCAGACTGAATCAAGTGCCCTCAGCATTCAGGGAGAAGGCAAGACAGGCACGTGTGGAGGAGGTCTCGGCACCTTTGACATCTTGAGTATTTCACTCTGTGATTCTGCATCTTGAGGAGAGAAAATTTTGGGGTTTTGGTTTCACTTTTTTAAATGGGAAAGGGAGGGAAGAAAAGAGTGACCAACTGGCCAAAGCTAGTAATCAGACAAGGCATTCTGTGCCAGAGATCAGCATATCTGTCATTGTATCAATCTCTGCTTGGGAGTCATGGACACACAACATAGAAGTCCTTGAATAGAATCAGTGGGCAGTAATAGAGGATTGGGCAGAAAAGGTCAGAGAAAGGTCTCAGGTTAGTTGTTACCAAGCTGCCCAGTTCAGCCTAAGGTTGGTTTACCATGGTGGAAATTCCAATAAGGATTTGTTTACTATTGTACCCTAAAAGGTAGAAGCAAAATGATTTTTTTTTTTTAAAGGAAGAAAGGTAGAGGGGAAAATATAGTCACAAAGTACTCTTCTGCTTAAGGTTGACCCAATAGTTTTTAGAGGACTTGTGAAGGATGATGCCACCATTTGAATTCCCCAAAGTGAATCATTTTAAAGGAGCAAGAATAAAGGGGAGAATGAAGCTAAGTGAAATCTGGAGAGGAGTGATTTATAGCACCCAGTTATCCCGAGGAAGGAGGCAGAATGCTTATCTGTTCCCGAGAAGAACATCTCTTGAGAAAAATCTGGGTTTGGTTTCATGCGGTTAGGTTTGTCATGTGTCGTCAACCGCAACAGAAAAGTGGGAGCAAACAGCCCTGGAGCAACCGGTACGATCACCAGACAGAGGAGGCCATGCCCCGGTGAGGACTGGAAGGAGGGAGGGTAGGGAGGGAGGAACAGGTGATGGCTTCAGCTACTGACTGCACCTACCATCACCCAAAGATGGAGAAATGTCCCTTCCTGACATATTAGAGAGAGGAAGCTGGTGTATGGGCATGCTTATGAGAGAGGAAGAGTGAGCCTAAAACAACAATCCCAAGGACTGTAAACAACAAGTGGGTTTTGTCTTCGGCTTCTGTGTAGCTGAGGATTTTATTATTAGATGAGAAGCTGGCCTACTGAGAGGTGCTGGCTTGGGCTCATCTTTCTGGGTCACCCAAATGATTTCATGTAAAGTGGATGGGGTCTTTAAACCAATGTGAGGGCTTGGTGCTTTCAAGATGGCAGACAGTTTGTTTATTTCACATCAATATGTGAAGAATTACTTTGCTATTTTACCTGAAGAATAAGTGGTTTGAGAAGGAAAATCTATCCCAAAGCCTTCTTGATAGGCTCTGAGGGGGTGTTCTTGTTACTGAATGTGTATGTGTATGTGTATGTGTGTGTGTGTATATATGTGTGTGTGTGTATGTGTACATGTGTATATAGACACTCATACACATACACATTTATATATGTGGGTTTTTTTGTTTTAATAAAAACATGAGTCAAAGAACTGAGTTGGAAGGGCAATTTCCTTTAAATCTACATTTGGTAGCAGCCAGACATTTTGCTTAAAAAAAGTCCACCTAAGTCTTGGCATATCTTTTGATGTGTGTGTGTTCGTATTTGTATGTTGCCTGTTTTAATTTTTTTTAAATTATGGTAAATGATAGAAAGTTTTTCTCTTTTTTTTTTTTTTTTTTTTTTTTGAGACAGAATCTCACTCTATTGCCCAGGCTGGAGTGCAATGGTGAGATCTCGGCTCACTGCAACCTCCATCTCCTGTGTTCAAGCGATTCTCCTGCCTCAGCCTCCCGAGTAGCTGGGATCACAGGCCTGCACCACCACGCCTGGGTAATTTTTGTATTTTAGTAGAGATGAGGTTTCACCATGTTGGCCAGGCTGGCCTCCTGACCTCATAATCTGCTGCCTCGGCCTCCCAAAGTGCTGGGATTACAGGCGTAGGTGCCTGTAATAACAGATTAAGGCGCCTGGCCAAGAAAGTTTTTCTCATTGTTGAGCTTTGGGTGGGGCATGGAAGAGGTAAATGTTTCTAGGAGCTGTGTGTCTTCAATAATGTATATGGTAAACAGTAGTAGCAAGTCCACATTTCCAGAGAGGGAACATCTGGAGAATTCAAATGCAATTAACCAAACTGCATGCCACTCCCTCAGAGTCTGCCATTGAAGAAGGGCTCCTGGCACTCTGCTAAGGATCTTTTAAAGGCTTTGTCCATATCAACTGTCTTTTCTCTAGTGCAGTTCAATTCAAACTGGGCACTGAGGAAAATGGAGATTCTTTGTGTGTGTGTTTCAAAGGTGACCATTGTGAAAACAATTGGAAGCCATTAAGACTGACACATCATTGACCCATAGTGCTGATCTGTGGAGGGAACAAATAACCCAGGCTGATCTAGCAGTTTAGAGACATGGGTTCTAGTTCTAACTCTGCCTCCAACTTTTTATGTAAGCTTTGAAAAGTCATATATTTCTCTCTGTGCTACACATCTGTAAAAGTAAGCATAAAAACACTTGCTTGATTTATCTCACAAAAATATCATGAGATTGTCATTAATCTCATAAGATCATGAGATTAAAATAAGACAAGGTATTTTAAATATTTAAATATACTGTAATAATAAAATGTTATAGCTTATAATTCTGAAGGATCAAAATATGGTTGATCAGTAGTCAACCTCTCAGCTTTTTAAAAGTTGTGCTGAGTTATAGGATATTTCTCCTACCCATTAGCACCACATATGGCTGCCTGCAGAAGACAAAGCCATTGGAAAACCATAGTCTCCTTGACATTTGGAAGATATGTTACATCAGGGAAATATATACTAGGCTTTTACATCATGAGTGCATATGTGTGATCAATTTGAAATAAACTAAAATATTATTAGTGCAGTGCATGGGCTAGAAAAAAAGACACAACTTGAATAGAGTGAAGGAGCACAGAGATCATCTGAAATTAGTTTTGGTGGAATGCATGCAAAGGCAAACTCTACTTGAGTTATCATCTGACTTTAGTTTTGGTGGAACGCATGCAAAGGCAAACTCTACTTGAGTGATCATCTGACTTTAGTTTTAGTGGAATGCATGTGAAGGCAAACTACTTGGAGACATTTTCTTCTATAACTGAGAAAAAGGAAATATAAATTCATGACAAAGAAAAGAAAATATTTACAAAGGGGTATATTTTGGGGAGGGGACAGAAGGAAAACCTTTCAACAAGGCATAGATAGGAAGAGCTGCATCTACACAAGCGTAAGAGTTTAAGTTTAGCTTTCCATGTCAGGTTGGAAAGAAAGTTAAATAAATTCAAACCAGTTATTATGAAGAACCATATCCTTTGGGGTAGAAAAATTAACTATGGCTTCTGGACAAGCACAATGCTCTCTACAGAGGGGCTACTTCTCTTTTGCCTGAGATGGTTCAACTCAGCAGGAGCTAGATTGAAATTGCAACAACAACAACAACAACAACAAAAGCAAAGTCTATTGGAAAAGCACATCTCCCAGATTTTGGCTAGAGTTTAAAATACAAAAATAATGCTTCTAGGAATGCATATGGGATCTATGACTAACTCAAGGTGTATGTGTGTGTGTGAGAGAGGATGAGAATCTGTACACTTATTTCCTTATTTCTCATACCCTTTTATTTCTACCCCCATTGACCCCAGTTTTTCCTTCTAAGATGTGAGAGCTGTCAAAGTTGACACTCTAATCTCAACTAAACAACATCTAATGGGGAAAAAGTGTCTGTTGAATGACACAGTGTGTACTCCCTGAGGATCCCGTGGGGCTGAATCATTCTCATATTTTTGTCTCTCTCTGACTTTGAAATAGATCCAAAGATAAAAATTGTCTTCATCATCTTTTTCAGTGAGCTAGTTAGGGGTTGGTATTTGGTTCTGTTTTTTTTTATTTCTTCTGTTGTTTTTTCTGAGAAGGAGATAATCAGCTGCTGGCTGTTGGTTTTAGGTAACACACTCTTACATTGATTTAAGGTGGGGAGGATGTTGCAGGGATGGAAGGTAGTAGGGTCAGGGGTATGCCAGTCTCTGTAGGCTGCTCAGTACACTCTGTTCTCAAGGCTGTTTGCTATGCGGGCCGCAGGCTTTGGGCCTTTGAAGGGTTGAATACCATCTTTTGATTTACCATGGTTGATGGCAGGGAGGATTGGAAACTCAGAAACACACGCACACAAAAAGATCCAGCAAAAGAAAAAATATATAACCTAAAATGACCAAACACACACATACACAAACAAAAGAAAAACCAAGAGACACACTGACAACAGAAGTCAAATGAAGTTGGACAAGAAAAAGGGCAAGTATTGTAAACACTGCAAACTAGAAGAAAAAAAAGACATAACTAAAGAAGTCACTGCTCAAAACAGTCCTTTGTGTCCCAGAGATTTTAGGTTTATGGTGTAGGCATTTTCCAAGTATGTCCAGTTGACCTGACAGTAGATAAGATTGGAATGGATTCAAAAACCCCACCTTCCCACCAGGACATCTAGGCCTACATATGATCTCACATCTGGTACATTTATTCATCATTTTTTCTCCATGGCTCTGACAAACCATTTCACTGAAATCTTTATAAGGTATCACTATATTCAAACATATGCTACATACCCAGATAAATTCACTAGCTTAGAAAGTTTGGACCCAGCTATCTCACTAATCTTATCAATGCTGGGTATTGACTTTCTGCCGATTAGAAACAGCAGAAATGGAGAGGTTTTTTCTTCTTGCCAAAAACCAAGAGGACCCCAATCTCTATAGAATATCAATTAGAATTCAGTAAAGGTCAATAGCAGAAGAGAATATGAGGCCATAAAAAGGAAAATTTCCAAAGATTCTGTTATAGGTAATTACAACGAAAGAGAAAATCCTATTCCGATAAAGCTACAACTTTGAAGTCACAATTTTTCAACTCTGAGGTAAAATAGATATGTGTTATATGAGGAGAAGAGAGTTTTAGTGAGTGACAGTATGAGGTAACAATCTTTGCACAAGGGGATGCTGAGTGATGGTTAAGAATCTCAAGAAGAAAAATTGGTATAGGTATCAGGAGCCACATTTTCCTTCCACGTGTCACAGGCTCTCAACTTAGGGCATTATTTTCCAAGGGAACAACAATCTATTTGTCCTCCCTCTAGGAGAAAGTCAAAGGAGATATCAGTGTCATCAAGGCCACCAGAATTCTCCATTTGCATAGTAACTGTGGAGCAAGTACACAATGTACTTCTCACCTTACCCACATAGTTTAATTTCCTACAACCCCACCGTCCACATTTTGCCTCCACTTCCTGCCCTGTCCCTGTCCTGAGCTTTGACTGTTTTGAGTGGTGACGGAGGAGTTGGACTTATGGAAATATGATTGATCAAAAGATGGACCAAAGTAGCGTGTTTTACACAAAGCTAAACGATTCCAAAAAACCAAGAAAGGAAACTTAGAAAACAAATAATCTAGTAAAGAAATCACCACTGTCAGAAACCAGAAATTGACATCAAAACCTCATGCAGAAACAAGGAGGTATTTGTTGCTGTTGGGTTTATCCTTGGTCTATTAAACAAGAGGTGAGCAGCTAACTTTCAAGAAACAAACAAAGAATTCAATCAAACCAATGAAAATCAGAAAAGAAAGGGAAGACAAGCCCAAACAGAGTGGCAGAGGGTACTTCATACGATACCTAAGTTAACCATGAGCTTGACACGCCCCCCATCCAGCTCCAGACGCAGGGTGTCAGCAGAGTCCCTGGAGGTCGTAGCCACCAGCAGCCCATAAGCTCGCTGGGACATGAAGCGGAAGGACACATCCTCTGCCTCAGTATGCATGACCATGGGCATGATGATCTTCATGTACATGCTACCATCATAACTCAGGATGGATGCCTCTGCCAAAGAAGAATGGAGAAGATCATTAGGATGACAGATGTTACAGTTGCCAAATACCCCTTTGCTTTCAGGCTAAGCAGAGTAGAGAGGGTGCCAGATTTGTAGACTAGTGACTTGTGTTTGATGAACCCTTGTTGTTGCCCCCTTTTTATCTATGTGACCCTGGGCAGATCACTTAAACTCTGAGGCTCTATTTCCTCACTTGTAAGGGGATTATGATGACACTGGTACCTGCCCTACCAGGTTCACAGACTTGTGAAGGATACCAAATTAAATAATGGATATGAAGATATTTTGAAAAAGTGAAAATGCCCCCACAAATAGTATTGTTTGCAATTCTGTATGCTATAGATAAAACACAAGTACATAAAGCAAAACTTAGAATCCCTGTATTCCATGAAGAATAGGAGGAGAGCAGCAGTTTATAACCACCAGAGCAGACAAATCGATATTTACCAGAGAGCTTTTAAAGGAAGGAAAAGGTAACAGCACAGTCTGGCATCATAACATCCCCAGTGTCCAGCCATTGTAAGAGTTTGGCCCATTCAAAGAATATCTGATAGAAGCAGAGCTAGAACAATAACACAAAGCTAATGACACCCTTGAAAAACTCATTTTATTTTATTCAAATAGGGAAAGAGGAAAACTCAATTATTATTATTTTTTTTTTTTGAGACAGAGTCTTACTTTGTTGACTAGGCTGAAGTGCAGCAGTGCTATCTTGGTTCACTGCAGCCTCTGCCTCCCTGGTTCAAGCAATTCTCCTGCCTCAGCCTACTGAGTAGCTGGGATTACAGGCACATGCCACCATGCCCAGCTGATTTTTGGGTATTTTGTAGAGATGGGGCTTCGCCATGTTGGTCAGGCTGATCTTGAACTCCTGATCTCAAACAATCCACCTACCTTGGCCTCCCAAAGTGCTGGGATTACAGGCATGAGCCACTACGCCTGGCTGAAAACTCACTTTTATTTGATACCTTCCTCAGTCTAAGCACTTTGGTTAGGATCCCCTCCAGACCTCCCCTAACAATATGTTACCTCAATTAATGCTATAGTGTGATTCTATTATTCCTACTTTCAGACAAGAAAACCAAGACTCTTAAAGAGGTATGTTATCATCCTAAAGTCACACAGCCTCCCTGGATTTGACTCAGTATATCTGATACCAAGTCCAGGGGCTGTTATGAAATACTATGATGTTCGACATGTGAATTTGTTTAAACATTCACTAGGCAAATCTTTTTAGAAAACACAGGAAGAGAATATCACTCATATTCCTAGGAAGCAAACCGGTCATTGGGTTCAGTATCACTGAGTAGGTCTTTATTAAATATTTGCTCTTGTCAAATATTTGCTACCTACATGCACTATGGAGAATACAATGGTGAAACAAACAAGGTTGCTGTTCCAAAGGCAGATATAGAATGCACAAGTAACTGTACTAGAACATACAAGTGGTTAAATGACACAGGGAATAAATACAAAGCAAGTAACATTCACAGGAGGGGAGCTGAAGGAGGAAGGCGATTAAGGCAGATGGGATAGAGTCTGTGCTGGTCTTGGTGGATGGGTAGGGCTTGTAATGAAAGAAGCAATGGCACCATTTTCAACAGGTACAGCAGGTAGTATCTCTACAGACATAAAGGAAAGAAAGAAGGAGGATGCTCAGATTATGACAAACTATTCAATTTAACAGAAGCATCTGATGTGGTTTGGCTCTGTGTCCCCACCCAAATCTCATCTCAAATTGAATTTTCATAATCCCCATGTGTCGAAGGAGGGGCCTAGTGGGAGATGATTGGATCATGGGGGTGGTTTCCCCCATGTTGTTCTCATGAGTTCTCACAATATCTGATGGTATTGTAAGTGTTTGACAGTTCCTCACTTCACGTGCTCTTTTCTCTCCTGCTGCCTTGTGAAAAAGATGCCAGCTTCCCTTTCCATCACAATTGTAAGTTTCCTGAGGCCTCCCAAGCCTTGCAGAACTGTGAGTAAATTAAACTTCTTTCCTTCATAAATTACCAATCTCATGTATTTCTTTTCCGTTTTTTGAGATGGAGTCTCGCTCTGTCATCCAGGCTGGAGTGCAGTGGCGCGATCCCGGCTCACTACAAGCTCTGCCTCCTGGGTTCATGCCATTCTCCTGCTTCAGCCTCCCAAGTAGCTGGGACTACAGGTGCCTGCCACCATGCCCAGCTAATTTTTTTATTTTTATTTTTAGTAGAGACGGGGTTTCACCATGTTAGCCAGGATGGCCTCAATCTCATGACCTCTTGATCCACCCACCTTGGCCTCCCAAAGTGCTGGGATTACAGGCGTGAGCCCACGCGCCCGACCTCAAGTATTTCTTGACAGCAGTGTGAAAACAGGTTAATACAGCATCAGACATGTATTTTTAAAAATGGTTATTATGTAAGGTAGTTTGAGACCAGAATAAAATCAAAGGACTTGGGTATCTACTGGAAAGTAAGTAAATGGTTTTAGATTATGAGATACAATAATGTATACTTCTGTGCTTACTGATTGCCAGGCACAATTCTAGCTGATAGACATAACAGTGAACAAAAGAGAAAAACACCCCTATCCTCATATCTAGAAAGAATTGAAACAGGGAGAAACAAGAGTCAGGCAGACCACATGCAAAGGTCCCAAAATACTGTGTTATTATCATACCCTTACCCTGTTTAGATACCACACAAAAGATCCATGAAAAGTAATATAAATGTACTTATGATATGCCTGAAAATCAGCCATCTCCCAGGTAAAACTCATAACATGCTAATAGCTGCACATTACAATTTGCAAACTGTAAAGGGATTATAGATAAAAGTGTGACAATTGCAAACATCATTACAATAAGACATGTTATGAAGATCTCTTCTTAGGTTGGAAGCAATCTAAATTTAACACATGATCCAGATGTGAAACAAAACAAAACAAATCTTTTATCTCCTGGAAGGGCAGAATCAAAAGAAGATCAATAATGATACCTAAAATTGAGCATTTACTATTTGCGTGGTGCTTTCTAGGACTTTATATGCATTAAGAAGTCATTTAATCTTCAAGAACACCATGAAGCACAATCACATTTTCTAGATATCAAGTAACATGTCTAATAAATGGCAGAGCTGGGAGTTGCATGCAGGCAGTCTGATTCTCCCAGTTGTATACTTAACAGTCCTACCAAATTGTCATAGAGCTATGCCTGGAGCACACCCATGTTTCCAAGCACCAAAGCGCATCCATAACGCTTCATGATAGAAGTTTTTGTGTGTGTACATGCACGCATATACAAACATGCCATTCATTAAAGTCATACATTATAAATATACAAAATTATATAAACATATATATATTTCTAAACATATTGCTCTACATGAATATGCAGTGCTCTCTGTGTAATTGTGAGCACCATTAATCATTAGTATGCACCTACTTCTACATACAAACACACTCTTCTTTGAGAGATATTAGGATATGAAGTGAGCCATGAAATGGTTGCTTTGATGCATCCCACTGAAATACATTTCAAAATCAATGGCTGCTTTTTTCCTCTAGATATGTGTAGGGCCAGAACATACATATAAATTAATGCATCCTTATATCAATATTGGTAGCATCAGAGAATAAATATCAGGTGAGCATGTAGTTAAACAACTAATGATACAAAATAAAGTGTGTATCTCAATGTGTATCTTTGTGTGCATTTCTGTGAATGTGTTCTATAAGTAATATCTTTAAGAGGAGAATGATGAAGCAGTAAATGTAATATAGGAGTCAATTGAAACAAAATGTTATATGGATTCATATTAATTTTTAAAAAAATTTTAAACACAAGGAGAGCCATGAATAGAATATTAATTTTAGGGAAAAAAATGAGCCTAATAAGAGAACGTTGTTCAATCTTAAATCAATCAGATTATTGAGTATTGAGAGACCACATCATGAGATGCCCACCTAATGGCAGTTAAATAGTTATTCTATCTTGTTCCTCTTTTTCTCTTTTATTATCTCCTTTGGTCTCAAGTGAATACTTCCAAGCATACTATTTTAATTCTTTTAATAATTTTTTGGTTGCTCTAGGGCTTACAATATACATGCTAATTTACCAGAATCTACTTATCTTTATACTAATTCAATTCCAGTAAGACATAGAAAGTTTACTCATAGATATAGCTCTCTTCCCTTCCACTCTTTTTGTTCTTTTATTCGCGTGTCCATATATATTACAAACCAAATGATACATTGTCATAATTCCTTTATAAAAACTTATATCTTTATTTTTCTTGAGACAGAGTTTCACTCTTGTCGTCCGGGCTGTCTTGCAGTGGCGTGATATCAGCTCACTGCAACCTCTGCCTTCCCGGTTCGAGATTCTCCTGCCTCAGCCTCCCGAGTCGCTGGGATTACAAGTGCCTGCTACCACGCCCAGTAAATTTTTGTATTTTTAGTAGAGACAGGGTTTCGTCATGTTGGCCAGGCTGGTCTCGAACTCCTGACTTTCAGGAGTTCGAGATCCACCCACCTCGGCCTCCCAAAGTGCTGGGATTACAGGTATGAGCCACTCTGCCCAGCCAACTTATGTCTCTTTTAAGAAGTTAAGAGAAAAAAAAAAAAAGAGAGAGCTCAAATATATAGACTTTTTAAATAAAGCTTATTATTTATCATCTTTGACTCTCTTCATTTCTTCCTGTGTATTCTACTTACCACCTTCTGTCACTTCCTTTTTCCAGTAGAGCTTCATTCATGTTTTATTGTCAAATATATTACAATTCTATATCTTATAGGCATAACAATACTATTTTATAGATACTATTTATGTGATTGCTTTTAGAATTAGATAAGAAAAAATGTGTAATTATACTGTGTTTTTTTTTTTTTTTTTTTTTTTTTTTTTTTATTTTTTTTATTTTTTATTATACTTTAAGTTCTAGGGTACATGTGCATAACGTGCAGGTTTGTTACATATGTATACTTATGCCATGTTGGTGTGCTGCACCCATCAACTCATCAGCACCCATCAATTCATCATTTATATCATGTATAACTCCCCAATGCAACCCCTCCCTCCTCCCCCCTCCCCCCTCCCCATGATAGGCCCCAGTGCGTGATGTTCCCCTTCCCGAGTCCAAGTGATCTCATTGTTCAGTTCCCACCTATGAGTGAGAACATGCGGTGTTTGGTTTTCTCTTCTTGTGATAGTTTGCTAAGAATGATGGTTTCCAGCTGCATCCATGTCCCTACAAAGGACGCAAACTCATCCTTTTTTATGGCTGCATAGTGTTCCATGGTGTATATGTGCCACATTTTCTTAATCCAGTCTGTCACAGATGGACATTTGGGTTGATTCCAAGTCTTTGCTATTGTGAATAGTGCCGCAATAAACATACGTGTACATGTGTCTTTGTAGTGGAATAATTTATAATCCTTTGGGTATATACCCAGTAGTGGGATGGCTGGGTCATATGGTACATCTAGTTCTAGATCCTTGAGGAATTGCCATACTGTTTTCCATAATGGTTGAACTAGTTTACAATCCCACCAACAGTGTAAAAGTGTTCCTATTTCTCCACATCCTCTCCAACACCTGTTGTTTCCTGACTTCTTAATGATTGCCATTCTAACTGGTGTGAGATGGTATCTCATTGTGGTTTTGATTTGCATTTCTCTGATGGCGAGTGATGATGAGCATTTTTTCATGTGTCTGTTGGCTGTATGAATATCTTCTTTTGAGAAATGTCTGTTCATATCCTTTCCCCACTTTTTGATGGGGTTGTTTGTTTTTTTCTCGTATATTTGTTTGAGTTCTTTGTAGATTCTGGATATTAGCCCTTTGTCAGATGAGTAGGTTGCAAAAATTTTCTCCCATTCTGTAGGTTGCCTGTTCACTCTGATGGTAGTTTCTTTTGCTGTGCAAAAGCTCTTTAGTTTAATTAGATCCCATTTGTCAATTTTTGCTTTTGCTGCCGTTGCTTTTGGTGTTTTAGACATGAAGTCCTTGCCCATGCCTATGTCATGAATGGTACTACCTAGATTTTCTTCTAGGGTTTTTATGGTATTAGGTCTGACATTTAAGTCTCTAATCCATCTTGAATTAATCTTCGTATAAGGGGTAAGGAAAGGATCCAGTTTCAGCTTTCTACTTATGGCTAGCCAATTTTCCCAGCACCATTTATTAAATAGGGAATCCTTTCCCCATTTCTTGTTTCTCTCAGGTTTGTCAAAGATCAGATGGCTGTAGATGTGCGGTATTATTTCTGAGGACTCTGTTCTGTTCCATTGGTCTATAGCTCTGTTTTGGTACCAGTACCATGCTGTTTTGGTTACTGTAGCCTTGTAGTATAGTTTGAAGTCAGGTAGCGTGACGCCTCCAGCTTTGTCCTTTTGACTTAGGATTGTCTTGGCAATGCGGGCTCTTTTTTGGTTCCATATGAACTTTAAAGCAGTTTTTTCCAATTCCGTGAAGAAACTCATTGGTAGCTTGATGGGGATGGCATTGAATCTATAAATAACCTTGGGGAGTATGGCCATTTTCACGATATTGATTCTTCCTATCCATGAGCATGGTGTGTTCTTCCATTTGTTTGTGTCCTCTTTTATTTCACTGAGCAGTGGTTTGTAGTTCTCCTTGAAGAGGTCCTTTACATCCCTTGTAAGCTGGATTCCTAGGTATTTTATTCTCTTTGAAGCAATTGTGAATGGAAGTTCATTCCTGATTTGGCTCTCTGCTTGTCTGTTACTGGTGTATAAGAATGCTTGTGATTTTTGCACATTAATTTTGTATCCTGAGACTTTGCTGAAGTTGCTTATCAGCTTAAGGAGATTTTGGGCTGAGACGATGGGGTTTTCTAAATATACAATCATGTCATCTGCAAACAGGGACAATTTGACTTCTTCTTTTCCTAACTGGATACCCTTGATTTCTTTCTCTTGCCTGATTGCCCTAGCCAGAACTTCCAACACTATGTTGAATAGGAGTGGTGAGAGAGGGCATCCCTGTCTTGTGCCAGTTTTCAAAGGGAATTTTTCCAGTTTTTTCCCATTCAGTATGATATTAGCTGTGGGTTTGTCATAAATAGCTCTTATTATTTTGAGGTACGTTCCATCAATACCGAATTTATTGAGCGTTTTTAGCATGAAGGGCTGTTGGATGTTGTCAAAAGCCTTTTCTGCATCTATTGAGACAATCATGTGGTTCTTGTCTTTGGTTCTGTTTATATGCTGGATTACGTTTATTGATTTGCGAATGTTGAACCAGCCTTGCATCCCAGGGATGAAGCCCACTTGATCATGGTGGATAAGCTTTTTGATGTGCTGCTGTATCCGGTTTGCCAGTATTTTATTGAGAATTTTTGCATCAATGTTCATCAGGGATATTGGTCTAAAATTCTCTTTTTTTGTTGTGTCTCTGCCAGGCTTTGGTATCAGGATGATGTTGGCCTCATAAAATGAGTTAGGGAGGATTCCCTCTTTTTCTATTGATTGGAATAGTTTCAGAAGGAATGGTACCAGCTCCTCCTTGTACCTCTGGTAGAATTCAGCTGTGAATCCATCTGGTCCTGGACTTCTTTTGGTGGGTAGGCTATTAATTGTTGCCTCAATTTCAGAGCCTGCTATTGGTCTATTCAGGGATTCAACTTCTTCCTGGTTTAGCCTTGGGAAAGTGTAAGTGTCCAGGAAATTATCCATTTCTTCTAGATTTTCTAGTTGATTTGCGTAGAGGCGTTTATAGTATTCTCTGATGGTAGTTTGTATTTCTGTGGGGTCAGTGGTGATATCCCCTTTATCATTTTTTATTGCATCTATTTGATTCCTCTCTCTTTTCTTCTTTATTAGCCTTGCTAGTGGTCTGTCAATTTTGTTGATCTTTTCAAAAAACCAACTCCTGGATTCATTGATTTTTTGGAGGGTTTTTTGTGTCTCTATCTCCTTCAGTTCGGCTCTGATCTTAGTTATTTCTTGCCTTCTGCTAGCTTTTGAATGTGTTTGCTCTTGCCTCTCTAGTTCTTTTAATTGTGATGTTAGAGTGTCAATTTTAGATCTTTCCTGCTTTCTCTTGTGGGCATTTAGTGCTATAAATTTCCCTCTACACACTGCTTTAAATGTGTCCCAGAGATTCTGGTATGTTGTATCTTTGTTCTCATTGGTTTCAAAGAACATCTTTATTTCCGCTTTCATTTCGTTATGTACCCAGTAGTCATTCAGGAGCAGGTTGTTCAGTTTCCATGTAGTTGAGCGGTTTTGATTGAGTTTCTTAGTCCTGAGTTCTAGTTTGATTGCACTGTGGTCTGAGAGACAGTTTGTTATAATTTCTGTTCTTTTACATTTGCTGAGGAGTGCTTTACTTCCAATTATGTGGTCAATTTTGGAATAAGTGCGATGTGGTGCTGAGAAGAATGTATATTCTGTTGATTTGGGGTGGAGAGTTCTATAGATGTCTATTAGGTCCGCTTGGTGCAGAGATGAGTTCAATTCCTGGATATCCTTGTTAACTTTCTGTCTCGTTGATCTGTCTAATGTTGACAGCGGAGTGTTGAAGTCTCCCATTATTATTGTATGGGAGTCTAAGTCTCTTTGTAGGTCTCTAAGGACTTGCTTTATGAATCTGGGTGCTCCTGTATTGGGTGCATATATATTTAGGAGAGTTAGCTCTTCCTGTTGAATTGATCCCTTTACCATTATGTAATGGCCTTCTTTGTCTCTTTTGATCTTTGATGGTTTAAAGTCTGTTTTATCAGAGACAAGGATTGCAACCCCTGCTTTTTTTTGTTCTCCATTTGCTTGGTAGATCTTCCTCCATCCCTTTATTTTGAGCCTATGTATGTCTCTGCATGTGAGATGGGTCTCCTGAATACAGCAGACTGATGGGTCTTGACTCTTTATCCAGTTTGCCAGTCTGTGTCTTTTAATTGGAGCATTTAGTCCATTAACATTTAAGGTTAATATTGTTATGTGTGAACTTGATCCTGCCATTATGATATTAACTGGTTATTTTGCTCATTAGTTGATGCAGTTTCTTCCTAGCCTTGATGGTCTTTACATTTTGGCATGTTTTTGCGATGGCTGGTACCGGTTGTTCCTTTCCATGTTTAGGGCTTCCTTCAGGGTCTCTTGTAAGGCAGGCCTGGTGGTGACAAAATCTCTAAGCATTTGCTTATCTGTAAAGGATTTTATTTCTCCTTCACTGATGAAACTTAGTTTGGCTGGATATGAAATTCTGGGTTTAAAATTCTTTTCTTTCAGAACATTGAATATTGGCCCCCACTCTCTTCTGGCTTGTAGAGTTTCTGCCGAGAGATCTGCTGTTAGTCTGATGGGCTTCCCTTTGTGGGTAACCCGACCTTTCTCTCTGGCTGCCCTTAAGATTTTTTCCTTCATTTCAACTTTGGTGAATCTGGCAATTATGTGTCTTGGAGTTGCTCTTCTGGAGGAGTATCTTTGTGGCGTTCTCTGTATTTCCTGAATTTGAATGTTGGCCTGCCCTACTAGGTTGGGGAAGTTCTCCTGGATGATTTCCTGAAGAGTGTTTTCCAACTTGGTTCCATTTTCCCCCTCACTTTCAGGCACCCCAATCAGACGTAGATTTGGTCTTTTTACGTAATCCCATACTTCTTGCAGGCTTTGCTCATTTCTTTTTCTTCTTTTTTCTTTTGGTTTCTCTTCTCGCTTCATTTCATTCATTTGATCTTCAATCGCTGATACTCTTTCTTCCAGTTGATCGAGTCGGTTACTGAAGCTTGTGCATTTGTCACGTATTTCTCGTGTCATGGTTTTCATCTCTGTCATTTCGTTTATGATCTTCTCTGCATTAATTAGTCTAGCTGTCAATTCTTCCACTCTTTTTTCAAGATTTTTAGTTTCTTTGCGCTGGGTACGTAATTCCTCCTTTAGCTCTGATAAGTTTGATGGACTGAAGCCTTCTTCTCTCCTCTCGTCCAAGTCATTCTCTGACCAGCTTTGATCCGTTGCTGGCGATGGGCTGCGCTCCTTTGCAGGGGGAGATGCGCTCTTATTTTTTGAATTTCCAGCTTTTCTGCCCTGCTTCTTCCCCATCTTTGTGGTTTTATCTGTCTCTGGTCTTTGATGGTGGTGACGTACTGATGGGGTTTTGGTATAGGTGTCCTTCCTGTTTGATAGTTTTCCTTCTGACAGTCAGAAGGACTGTCTGTTGGTCTGTTGGAGATTGCTTGAGGTCCACTCCAGACCCTGTTTGCCTGGGTATCAGCAGCAGAGGTTGCCAAAGATAGAATATTGCTGAACAGCGAGTGTACCTGTCTGATTCTTCCTTTGGAAGTTTCCTCTCAGGGGTGTACTCCACCCTGTGAGGTGTGGGGTGTCAGACTGCCCCTAGTGGGGGATTTCTCCCAGCTAGGCTACTCAGGGGTCAGGGACACACCTGAGCAGGCAGTCTGTCCGTTCTCAGATCTCAACCTCGGCGTTGGGAGATCTACGGCTCTCCCCAAAGCTGTCAGACAGAGTCGTTCGCGTCTGCACCGGCTCCTGCTACTTCCCCTGTTGGTCTTCAGCTGTGCGCTGTCCCCAGAGGTGGAGACTACAGAGACAGGCAGGCTTCCTTGAGCTGCTGTGAGCTCCACCCAGTTCGAGCTTCCCAGCGGCTTTGTTTACCTACTTAAGCCTCAGCAATGGCGGGCGCCCCTCCCCCAGCCTCGCTGCTGCCTTGCGGATAGATCGCGGCAGACTGCTGTGTTAGCAGTGAGGGAGGCTTCCTGGGCGTGGGACCCTCCCGGCCAGGTATGGGTATAATCTCCTGGTGTGCCTGTATGCTTACAGCGCAGTATTGGGGTGGGAGTTACCCGATTTTCCAGGTGTTGTGTGTCTCAGTTCCCCTGGCTAGGAAAAGGGATTCCCTTCCCCCTTGCGCTTCCAGGTGAGGCGATGCCTCGCCCTGCTTCAGCTCTCGCTGGTCAGGCTGCAGCAGCTGACCAGCACCGATTGTCCGGCACTCCCCAGTGAGATGACCCCAGTACCTCAGTTGAAAATGCAGAAATCACCGGTCTTCTGTGTCGCTCGCGCTGGGAGTTGGAGACTGGAGCTGTTCCTATTCGGCCATCTTGCTCCTATACTGTGTTTTGTCATTACCTGCCTAATTACCTTTACAGAGCCCTTTATTATTTTTTTAATGTAAATTCAAATTACTGTCTGCTGTCACTTTCTTTCAGCCTTTAGTTCTTTTAGCAGTTCTTGTACGGTAAGTGTGCTAGTAATGAATTTTCTGTTTTTGTTTATCTAGGACTGTGTAAATTTTATCTTCATTTTTGAAGCACAGTTTTGCTGGATATAGAATTCTTGACTGGAGACAGTTACTTTTCTTTCAGCCCTTTGAATGCCATCCCCACTGCCTTTGGCATCCTTTGTTTCTGAAGAGATGTCAGCTCTGTTAATCTTACTGTGGTGCCCTTGTAAATGATGAGTCATTTTTTTTCTCTTGCTGCTTTCCAGGTTTCCTCTTTATCTTTGGCTTTCAACATTTTTATTGTAATGCGTCTGGATGTGGATCTTTTTGTGTTTATTTTATGCAGAATCCACTGAGCTTCTTGTCTGTGTAAATAAGTGTTTTTCATTAAAATTGAAAAGTCCTCTCCCGTAATTATTTTAATATTTTTTCAGTCCCTTTCTCTCTCTCCTGTTCTTTGGTTGTCCTACTAGACATCGGTTGGTACACTTAATGGTGCCCATATTTCTTCAAGCCTTCGTTCATTTATTTTCATTAATTTTTCTTTCCACGTAGATTTCAGAGGATGTATAGAAATGGCTGGATGTCTAGGCAGAGATGGGCTCCAGGGGCAGAGCCCTCATGGACAGCCTCTTCTAGGGCAGTGCCAAAGGGAAATGTGGGGTGTGAGTCCCCACACAGGGTCCCCACTGGGGCACTGCCTAGTGGAGCTGTGAGAAGAAGGCCACATCCTCCAGACCCCAGAATGGTAAATCCACCGACAGCTTGCACTGTGTACCTAGAAAAGTCACACACACTCAAAACCAGCCCATGAAAGCAGCCAGGAGGGGAGATGTACCCTGCAAAGCCACAGGGGTGGAGCTGCCCAAGACCATGGGAACCCACCTCTTGCACTGGCATTATCTGGATGTGAGACATGGAGTCAAAGGAGATAATTTTGGAACTTTAAGGTTTAATGACCAAGTTACTGGATTTAGGACTTGAATGGAGCCTGTAGCCCCTTTGTTATGGCCAATTTCTCCCCTTTGGAATGGCTATATTTACCCAATGCCTGTACCCTGATTGTATTTAGGAAGTAACTAACTTGCTTTTGATTTTCTAGGCTCATAGGCAGAAAAGACTAGCCTTGGCTCAGATGAGACTTTGGACTGTGGACTTTTGAGTTAATGCTGAAATAAATTAAGACTTTGGAGGACTGTTGGGAAAGCATGATTGGTTTTGAAATGTGAGGACATAAGATTTGGGAGGGGCCAGGGTGGAATGCTATGGTTTAGCTGTGTTTCTACTCAAATGTCATCTTGAATTGTAGCTGTCATAATTCCCACATCTTATGGAAGGGACCTGGTGGGAGATATTTGAATCATGGGGGGCAGTTTCCCCCCTACTCTACTCATCATACTGCATAAGTCTCACAAGATCTGATGGCTTTATAAGAGGAAACTCCTTTTGCCTGGCTCTCATTTCCTCTCTTGTGTTCCACCATGTAAGAGGTGCCTTTCACCTTCCAACATGATTGTGAGGCATCCCAGTCACATGGAATTGTGAGTTCATTAAACCTCTTTTTCTTTATAAATCACCCAGTCGGCCGGGCGCGGTGGCTCAAGCCTGTAATCCCAGCACTTTGGGAGGCCGAGACGGGCGGATCACGAGGTCAGGAGATCGAGACCATCCTGGCTAACACGGTGAAACCTCGTCTCTACTAAAAGAATACAAAAAACTAGCCGGGCGAGGTAGCGGGCGCCTGTAGTCCCAGCTACTCGGGAGGCTGAGGCAGGAGAATGGCGTGAGCCCGGGAGACGGAGCTTGCAGTGAGCTGAGATCCGGCCACTGCACTCCAGCCTGGGCAGCAGAGCAAGACTCAATCTCAAAAAATAAATAAATAAATAAATCACCCAGTCTTGGGTATGTCTTTATCAGCAGTGTGAGAACAGACTAATACAATTATTCTATCTTATGCCAACTCTAATCTACCTTTGAGCTCCTCTAGTGAATTTTTCATTTAGGTTTTTGTGGTTTCAACTCTAAAATTTCTATTGGAAGATAGATAAATGAATAGATATATACAATATATATTACAATTTTTATTATTTTATTATCTACTTAATAATTGTTCTTGTTTTCCTTTAATTCTTTAAGCATAATTTCCTTTAGTTGTTCGAACATATTTATAATAGTTACTTGTATTCTTTGTCTATTAAGTCCAATATATAAGCCTGCTCAAAGGCAGTTTCTATTGCCTGCATTTATTTCTGTGTATGGGTAACATTTCCTATTTATTTGCATTCTCATAATTTTTTGTTGAAAGCTGGACATTTTAGATAATTCATGGCAACAAGTCTAGACACTAACCCTGTTACCTCTAGGTTTATTTCTAATTGTTTGTTCATATGTTCATTTATTTAGTGATTTGATAGAGATAATTCTGCGACTTGTATTTTCTCAGTAAATGACTCTGGTCTCCCCCGACAGAAAGGTTCCCCTATCTTTTGGCTTGCCTTCCTGTGAGTACTGTCCCTGTATCAATATAAGTAACTTATTGATCAAATATTGTACTTAAGCCCCCTTGGTCAGTTAGATTTTTTCCCTTTGTCTGTTGGACATGTGTGACTTAGAGACTGCTTTGAGGAAGTTTATGATCTTGCCTCATGTTCAGCCAAGGACTGTTAGCTTAGAAATTACCCTCCCATCACTCTTGAGAAGTTTCAGCCTTCAGAATAAACACAGTCTTCCAGACCACCAATAACGAATGACTCTGTTGTTAAGTTTGTTTTCCTAGGAACAGCACCTGGGTAAGAGTAGCTTATTGTTCAGCCAGTATTGGTTGAGAGATGGTGTCTAAGCCTTCTGAACCAATAAGACACTTACTCCTGAATGATGCATCTCTGTCTGGCTTGAGAATGCTTTTAAATCTGCCCTCTTACTCTAATTACCTCTGAATGGTGTAGCCTTGCAAATATGTACAACTTTCCAGACCCTCAGGGATAAGTGTGATCCCCAGAGGGCTCTTCAGGGCTTTCTCATTCCCTGATTCTGTCTACTCAACTTCTGACTACTTTACCAGTTTGCTCTTTGCTACTGGTATCATAGAGTTGCCTGCTCTCTATAAGCTGCTTGCCATCGAGATCTCCATTGTTTAAAAAAACCCTTAGCCATGAACTTCTCTAACTTCTGTTTCAGTCAGTGACTCCAGGCAGAGTGTAAACTCTTATTCTTACAGTCTGAATCTATCCCTGGGCAGAATTTCTGTGCCATTACAGTCCAGTTGGTTGCACAAGTAGTGGCCCACTTCCACCCGGGTGATACTATCACTGTATAAGTGGGCAGCTGGGAAAGATGGTAGACTCAGGCCTTTTCAGCTTGCCCTTCCCAGCATGGAACCTCTGCCCTGTGAGCAAGGTGAGGAAGAGGCAATTGGACACCCATTAATATTGGTCTGCCACAATTGGGATAGAGCTTATACCCTATAAACGGGGGCTGGATAAAAGAAGTGAGCCCAATGTTCTTAGCTATGCCTACCCAGAATGCTGCTTCTGTGACATGGATCTGGGGAAAATGAGAGGCACCAGTAGCCTGCCCCTTCTGGGGTTAAACTGTAGCCCTAGACTGGTAACTGGCAGGTAAGGAAGCTCTTGTCCTTTTGGCTTCCAAAACAAGGAGCAGGGGTGAGGTAGGGGATGGGAGCAGGTTACGGTTTAAATGTCACACCTCCCATATTTCTAATCGATATTTAATAGATGTCTTGAATAAATGTTTTTCCATTTGCTGTGTGTCCTTATGACAATTTTTTAAATGTGTGTCTTATCTTCTTTTGTGTGTGTGTGTGTTTTAATAATTTTCACCAGCTAAATGATTGTTTCACAGAGAAGGCCTACTAAGCTCCTTTCCCACCCATTCCAGAGTTCCTCTATTTTTGGCTATTAAAAATATTTCACATACCTTTCTTCATAAAATTTTTCTTAGGCCTAAATGGTATATATCTGTATTTGTCATAGTAAGCCCATTTCTATTTCTTGAGGTTATAAGTAATTAATTTTATTTAATCATTGTGCCATTTTAAAACACATTTTAGTACCAATTTTTGTTTTTACTGTCTGATAGTTTACTTATTATGTGATTGCTTTTCAATCTCATAATCAATGACTTCTCTCTAAATTTCCATCTTCTGACCAGTAAGGAGAAAAGCTACCTCCCCACTGGCATTCAGAGGCTCCTCCAAATAAAGGAAGGGATTGGCACTGGAAAATTGAGCTATATGATAAAACTCAGAATGGAAAAAGTTTTCTGTAAAATTATTGTGTTAAAGAAGCAATCCAGGGAGAAAGAAAATCATAGTATTCACTTTTTTTATGCATGTTTCTTTTATGTATAAGATGCTTAAATTCCCTTCAAAATAAAAGCCACTCTTCCCAGTCTATGTTAAACTTGTCTCAGAGAGTTATGATTTCCTCAGTCTTTCATTATCCTCCTCCCTTTTCAAAGAAAAATCAAGTATCAAATTAAGAACTTTTTTCTTTTTTTGAGACAGGGTCTTGCTCTGTTACACAGGCTGGAGTGCAGTGGCACAATCATAGCTCAGTTAACCTTGAATTCCTGGGCTCAAATAATTCTCTCACCTCAGCCTCCCAAGTAGCTAGGACTACAGGAGCACCACCATACCTGGCTACCTTTGGGTTTGTTTTTGTTAAGATAGGGTTTTGCCTTGTTGCCAAGGCTGTTATCTAACACCTGGATTCAAGTGATTCTCCCACCTTGGCCTCCCAAAGTGCTGGGATTACAGATGTGAGTCCCTGCATCCAGCCAGAGATTTTATTTTATTTTTATAGTACATGTTCATCATTTTAAAATATAAGAGATGTAGACATACATAAAGAAAAAAAATTAAGCTTTTCAAATCATGCCACCATCATTATCAGTAGAGAGGCATATTTCTACGTACTTTTCTAAGTGCATGCATATATATATATATATATATATATATACACACACACACACACACACACATACATATATACACACACACACACGTGCAAATAGAAGAATAGACAAACTCTTTAGAGAAAAATCTGTATGTGCACTTTAATTAAAGTAAACTTTAATATTACATGAATTAGCAAAAGAAAAATCTCCGAATTTCAACTATTTTTTTATGAGGTACTACCTTCCAAGATAACTCACTAAAATTTACAAAAGATCTTATTAAACACATAAAAAGATTGGCGTTATTATTTGTTTCTGTTTTTTGTTTTTTGAAATAGACTTGCTCTGTCTCTCTGTTACCCAGGTGGGAGGGCAGTGGCGCAATCTTGGCTCACTGCAACCTTTGCATCCCAGGTTCAAGCAATTCTTGAGCCTCAGCCTCCTGAGTAGCTCGAACTACAGGCACATGCCACCACACCCAGCTAATTTTTGTATTTTTAGTAGAGACGGGGTTTCCCATGTTGACCAGGCTGGTCTTGAACTCCTGACCTCTCAGGTGACCCACCCTCCTCGGCCTCCCAAAGTGTTGGGATTACAGGTGTGAGCCACCATGCCCAGCCTGGTGTTATTATTTGAACTCCCTCCTGCAAATTTACCCAGTAAAACTGCCTTCTTCATATGAAAAATGAGAACATTATTCTTTGACATTTTCTCCTTCATCTATGATTTTTTGCTATTTTGATCACATATTGTGTAAGAAAGGGTTAACTCAAAAGATCTGAGTTGTTCAAACTGTGCATTCCCAAGAAAGGCCTATTTGTATGACTGGCCCTTCATCAGCTCCTGTGTATTGAGCTCATGGAATTTCTGAGTAATAAGAGTGTTTTTGCAAGCCTAGGGCCTTGAATCAGACTGTACCAGTTGGTCTAGATAGCTTATGCTAAGCATATAATTTATGAGGAACACTTGCTTTCCCTCTGGGGGTCTGGAGCCTCGGTAACTAAGTCAGTCATGTAAGCATCGTATGCCTATGTGACTGAACCCCAGTAAAAACCTGGACTCCAGGGTTGCTTCACTGGTTGACAACACTTCGTGTGTCTTGCCACAACATCATTGCTGTAGAAATTAGGCACATCCTTTGTGATTCAACTGGGAGAGGACTCTTGGAAACCTGTGCCTGATTTCCTCCAGACTTTGCCCGCATGTGCCTTTTTCCATTGCTGATTTTACTCTGTAACTTTTGCTGTAATAAACCATACTCATAAATATTCTAATTTCTGGGTCCTATGAGTCCTTCTAGAGGATGATGCAGATTTAGGGTGGTTTGGGGGACCTCTGACACATGTATACTTTGTTCTTTATTTATAATGTGTACCATGTATTTCTTGTGTATTTAAATGCTGTCACTGTTCTCACCAAGCGTTTCCATTTCTGAGTAACTTTATTTCATCTTTTGAATGCTTGAATTTTATTGTAATGTCTTTTATTTTGGGGGGGTGTAGATTTATCAAGTTAAAAATAAGTTAGTTTACCCAGGTTGTTTTTTATTTTTGTGAGTATATAATTAATGATTATGTAAATAATATAGGTGCACATATTTATGGCATACAGAGTCAGTTCTTTATATTAAGAAAAATTTCCAGTTTGATACCTTTGAGTAGTTTCTTTGTTGAAGTACCTAGGTTTTCTCTTTCAGGGATCTAATTATACCATCTGCCTTCTTTATATCTCAGTTTCTCTATGATGAATTTAATCTCTGGTTTTTTCATCAGCATTAAGTGTGATGATCTCCAGCACTTTCCCTCTGGCAATATTTCAGTTTTTAGCCATATCTTTTCCACCCCTTGTTGTTACTAATTATTTCAAGTTATGTGATCACATTGTTATGGGTTTTGGTTTTTTTTTTTTTTTTTTTTTTGCCTTTAGTCTACGATCTCCCTTTTCCTTTCAGATAACGTTTTTTTTTTTTTTTTTCTTGTGGCATTAATTCAATTTTTCTTAAGTCATTCAATAATGCAAATTGAGCCACAGAATGTAGCTCATGGGATATTTTCTGTTCTTTTGCTTTTCCTCTAGATCAAATTGTTTGACTTCTCTAAGCTTTTCTCCTTTTTTCTATTTTTAACTTTACTGTTCCGTTGCTTTGCATTTGTATTGCCATGTAATTCCCTTTTACCTTGCTTACACTCAGTCATGTCTGTCCTGAGTTCCTAATTGTTCAGACACAGTTTCAATGACTTCTTGCCACCTAGAATTAACTACAGTTTAATTGTGTAATATTTTGTGTCCTACCATACTTTTTTTCTGTAGCTTCAGAGACAGCAGAATATGTTCAGGAAATGGAGGGAAGACATCAAGGGCTCTGTCAGGGCTATGTGTAAGCTTCATTTAGCTATCTGGACTGTGGTCTTATTCCTGAAGCTTCGTTAAGTGTCCTATTCCAGAAGTAACTCTGCCTGGTTAAAGAGAATATCCCAAGGCAATGGAGGGGAATTCATGAGCTCCTGGTGACTTTTCTTTTGATTCTCAGTCCTGTTGTCTGTTTCTATTACATGTATTTTTTTCTCCTATAGCCATTTCCACTACTCTTCAGTTTTCAGTGGGAACAGGTAAGAATATATACTAAGTTTCTTTTCATATATAAGGATATTAGTAATAATTCTCAGCATTTTTACCAAGTGGATAGTACTGTACCTTGGAACATAGGTGGGGCTAGCAGGCTCATCATGCTTGACCATTCCTCCTGGGTTGGCTTCAGAATTCTCTGTCTTGCTCCTAATTTTTGAGACTTATGACATTGGGTTGTGCCCCTTTTCTTATTTTGGGCTAATGATTATTTGGTTGGCATGCTCTTTTTTGATTAACTTGAAAGAGAAAACCCCTAACAGGCAACTTTTCTTCCTTTCTCCATTTTCCCACTTTACTTTCTTTAATCAAATTAGTGTATCTGAACATCTGAAGACAGAGAAAATAACTAAAACTTAGAGCTCAAACATCTTTAATCTTACTAGTGCTATGTTGTTTTAGGCGTGATAAAGTCCTAATCAAAAAGAAAAGTGAAAACTATAAGGAAAATGGACTGTAGGAAGAGAAGGATAACCAGGATCTTCTTGCCTACACCTGCAGGGAAGTGATACCACTTACATCTCCTAGACTCTTGAAAGACAAAGCCAGACTGGCAGGTAGTAACAGGAAAGAAGTAAAGCAAAAGTACTAGAGTATGCAATTGATGTGATATTGCTAGTGAATGCAGGAGGCCCACTGGCAATGATACAGTATTATGAGCAATTAGCTCCGTAACTTCACGAAGTGGACTTTGCTGCTCTCATTTTGCTTTTAGCATATCAAGCTGACATTCATTCCTAGCACTATACTCCCACCAGCCCTTAAGCCATCTCCTTTGAAGAGAAGACACTCTCTTGGTCAACCTTGTAAGCAAATTACCACCAAATTGTCACATCCCTCACCCTTTTCTCTTTTTGTACCTTCAAGACACTCTCCTGCTCATTCATGCAGCAACTGGCGTCACACACTGCTTAAGTGTGTTTTATTCTAACAAAGCTTCCAAAATACCCAGATTGCTTTCCCTCCACCCATACTGGGCTGATCTTAAACTGCGTGCAAATCTATGCAAGAATGCCTGCCAGTTTCTAAATCTGTATTTTGCAACAGCGGGAGCAACATAAATCTCCAGCTCCAAACAGACCCAACGCTTGCAGGGAATCAACAAAATGGATGTGGGGTGATGTCCTCCCTCTTGTGGACAAGGCTGAAAACTAACTTTACCTTCTCAACGGAGTGCTGCCATTACATATGGTCCTATTGGCTTCTCATTCCCCAAAAGTTAGAGCACTCTAAAGGGATGACAACAATTTTGATTGATATTTCTCACTTTAAGAAAAGCAGGCATGTACTCTTTCATATTTTTAATATTCAAAAGAGAAAAAAATGGAATAGAGAGACTCCGGTTTATAAATGTATACCTTCTAATAGAATGTTGATTTACCAAAAAGTTTATAGAGTCTTTTGTTAAATAGCAATTTTTGCCACTGAATTTTAAAATATGACTTAATTTATCAAAATTAAACATGACACAATTATTCAGAACTCTATCAACTGCTTGCAATCATATTTGTTCTCTCATTCAATGACTAATACCTAATATGTGACAGATACTGTGCTGAAATTGGGGGAAAGCACAAACAGCATCATGTTCTCCCTCATTAATAGAGAATATAGCAAGTGGGTATTGTAGACTCAAACAGGCAAACTGTTATACTTCAAGAATAAAGAAAATGTGAGAATTCAGCTCAGGTGTCTATACAAAGGTATAGATGAGAATTATTAGGAAGGAGACCTGTAAACTGCGTTTCAAGAATATAAGAGTAAAGAGCAAAGAGAAGAGTGGGAAGGCACTCTGGCTGAGGAAACAGCATATGTACAAGCACAGCTTTCACGAGTGCATGAAATGAAACCATATATTAAGCACGGAATCTGGTGAATGATAGTTATTAGGTGGATACAAAGGTAATTGTAGTTTTTGTCATTGCTTTTAATTGCAAAAATCGCAATTACTTTCGCACCAATCTAATACCATGCAGAAAATTCAAGATTCAGAAGAAATTTGGTGTGGCTGGAATAGATTAGAGTTTGTCAACAGCAACGCTGCTGACATTTTGAACCAGATAACTCTTGGCTACAAAGGCTATCCTGTGTATTGTGGGATATCCAGCAGTATCCCTGGTTTCCACCCACTAGATATCTGCGGCACTCCCTTTGGTTGTGACAACCAAAAACGTCTCCAGACGTTGCCAAATGCCCTTCAGGGGGGAAAAGTCACCCCCAGCTGAGAACTCCTTGACTAGAGCATATGGAAAGGAATGGTAAAATTTGAGATGGGGGAACACATAAAGGACTCTAAAAAGCGCAGTGAGGAAGTTTAGATATTAGTCAATAGAAGGCATTTTTAGATAGAAAGTGACATGATCAGACTTGCTTTTTAGACTAACTCTGGTGATTCAGGGAAGACTGAGTGGTGTGGTGAGAGGCTAGATGTAATCTTACCCAATTTTCTTCCAGATACTTTTGCCATTGCTTTATTGTGCAAACATGTTATAAAATTTCAAAATACAAACATTATAAATGACAGTGGTATGTTTCTGAGAATTGCTCTAACTCTAAGTCAATTCAAGAAAGCTCTATTGTGCAGAGCTGTGATTACACATATGGGTCAGCCTCCCATTCAGAATCATTGCTTGGTGTGCTGTCACTGTAAGCATATAAGCTTAGAGTTAGAAGATCTGGGTGGAATTCCAGGTCTGCAAGTTATTTCATGGTAAAACTTGTTGGGACTCAGTTTCCCAAGTGTAATAATAATACTGAATCAGTCAGGAAACCATTAAAAAACAGACGGCCCATTTGAATTGTGCCATTTGATGAAAGTTTAATAAAGGTAAGATTTAAAAGGTATGGGTAAGAGATAGTGGGCCCTCTAGGGGCAATGTAGTATTCAGGTCTATTAAGAGCAGACCATTTTACTTTCCCTAATGGGTCTAGGGGAGGACCAATTGCTAGAGTTCAGAAGAAAGGAAAGAGATAGAGTGAGTGGAGACCTTGGGGTCAAGAGACAAGCCAGTTGGCAGTCTTTCCACGAGCCAGGAAATTAAATGCCCAGATCTCATTCTCATCCTTTCTTTTCATCTTCCGTGAGTATTTTTCACAGGACAAATTCAACTGAAACACAGAAGGCAAGGGAGCTGTCAGGGCAATCCATATAGGATCACATTCCAAGGTGCAAAACTGAATGAAGAAGGGTGGAGAAAGATTGGAAATGGATCCAGAGTTACAAAGAAAATGTATCCAGCACAAAGACAAACCCTGAAGTATGAATATGAAAATATCCAAGCCATGCCTGATAATAATCCATGCTCAGTACATGTTGTATATATATATGCACGCACATATGTGTTTGAATTTCCTTGAGGTCTAGAGATGGCCCATTGCTTCCATGAGAGGATACCTCCATGTTACAGGTAGCACTGGTCAGTAGAAAGAGCCTTGGTGTTAGGAGGTCCCAGCTCCACTCTTCACAGATACGCAACCATGGGACCTTACTTTTCCCTTAAGTAAATCTTGAACCATATTTTAAAACTGCATAAGAAAATACGTTTGAAAGGGCTCTGCAATTCAAACTGTAAAGTGGAACATAATTGTAAAGGGTTAATTACAATTATTTGTTAGTCTTCCTTATCATTATGAAGTCTACTTTGATTAAATAGAGAAATAAGGGCAACATTCTGCTTTCTTCTGTTCTCAAATTCCCTACACAATGGATCTACTTTCACAATCATGGTAGAGATTGCATTCAAGAACCCAAAGTTAAATCTTTTATATTTCTTTGAGGGTACGAATGGCTCATAACAGTCATGGGCAGACTATGTTTAGTGATTGAGCCTGATATTGTAGTCCAGTTATGCTATTCATCTTGAACAGCACTGTTGTGCAGACATTCTCATTTTTTTTGCTCAAAGTTTGCTTCCTCACTCTGCCATATTCCTTTTCTCAGTATTCCAAGAACATATTTACTCTCTCATTATCATTGACAATATCTGGTTAGTAAAATTTGAATAAAGGCTTTAGCTCTGAACCATCAAGAAGGATGTTCAACTGCAGGTATAGATCTTAAATGAATGGATTTTTATACCCATTACCTTTGCTTTATTCTAAAATATTATTACACAACATCATTGAGCTGATTTTGGAAAAATGATTAATGGTCAACTGAATGTTTGATGTTGTCGTCTTATCTAATCTGGCTGTTAACGTTTTTGATTTGCAAATGACCTATGTTGAAGGGCTAGATACCTGAACTGTTCTGCACACATTTGTACTCACTAGAATGTGGGTGCTTTCATATTATCTGAGGCCAGATCAGAGAGATAAATTCTTTAGGGTAGCAGAAGAAAATACACTTTCTTCCCACCAATTATTTCACAATGCACCAGTTCAACAAACCTCAATACTATACATACTTCTTCCAAGGACAAACTGGGTCACAAATACAACATGAACCAAAATTATGTTGTCTAGGATTAGGATATAGGATAAACTTCCTAGAAAAGTCAAGCCAACAAAGAAAATTTAAGAAGTCTGATAAACTGATTAAAGTAAAATCAGTTTCTTGTCATTTTATCAAAAAAAAAAAAGCATAGAAGTTGTCATATTACTGTCCCTGAATTGCATAGAAATTTAGAGTTAGAAAGTTGAAATTTACCTGCATTCATACCTTTTATTTCATACCTGAGGAAACTGAGGTAATATTTTAAAGCCTTGATTTCCCTTCTTATAGAGATATGAAAAAGTTTGCTTTTTATTGTCCTTATTTGGAATCCTGCTTCCAAAATCAGGTAAAACAAAATCAACAACATTCTGAAACAGATGATTAAATACATATGTGTATAATATACATAAGTATATATAAAACACATAAAGATCTATTGAGTCACCTGGTTCAGAACATTGCTCTTGTGTTTTTTGTGAACACTGAAATATATGCTATTACAGCACTTCTTAAGGAGAGTTAGCTATGGAATAAGAATACAAAGGAATGGTGACAGAGCCAGACATTACATACAACTCATACAAGACATGAAATAAAAGATATCTTTTTTAGAGAATGTGGCTAAAAGAAAAAAAGAGAATTAATAAAGAGAAATTTCAACTCTAAATTTGTGTACAGTAGAATCTAGAGTTACCCAGGTTAATAAACTATCCCTGGATTTGAATTCAAATATGTAGTTATAGTTTTGCAGATCTTAGAATGTTATTGGAATGACTGTGGGACACTATATCATGTATCAGGGCTGATGCATCAATTCATCAACCCCCTGGTCAACCTCAGGAGAATATGCCCTTCTTGGGAGATGACTACACTATTTGTAGTATTAGTTCCCACATCACTAAGGTAAATTTAATATGTCAATATTTGAGCTTATTTATTCAACACGTAGTTTTTGAGTACATACTATTGTTCCAGGCGCTGTTCCAGACCATGAGGATCTAGTAATGAATAAAACAAACTTCCTACTTTGTAGAGCTTTAATTTTAGCTACAGTCATGTTATGTAATGGCTGAATAGAAGTAACCTTATTAGTCTGAAATATGAATGGTAAATAGTTATTGTAGTACACAATGGAGAAGAATAGAAACAACTAGTCAGCAGGAGGATAATCATTTGACTGGATATAGGTGTAGCATATCTCAGATTTTCCCATTCTCAAGCCGTCTAACAATATCGTTTTACAGGAACTTTATCTAGAAGGATAAGGTATCAGATAGTTTCATCAAGGTATGAGCCATAGCCGTGAGGTATCCAACAACTGTATCTTGATTCATTTCTTCATAAACATGGAGGTACATGCTATGGCCACTATTGAAATAGGATTGTGGGGTAGGTATTAAGCAAAGTCTAATGTTGTCCTTAGCTTGCCAAACACAACAACAATAAAGTTGTAACTATGTGGCAGATAACTAGGATGTATCACACACAGGCTACTACTACAGCAACAATGAAGAACACAGCTAAAATTAAGTCATAAACACTTCTTGTCAGGGCTTCATTTCTCTGCAAGCAGAAAGCTGTTTTATAGGGCTGGCAAAGTATATTGAAAATTATATTACCAGCCCACAGCTGATGAGTTTATGAGTCTACAGGGAACAAGTTATCTGGCTCCGTCACCATATTTAGCTTGCCCGAATTGCATGTGAGGCACACCAGCCTGAGAAATATTGCTAAAACTTAGAAATGAGTGGGCCAAGAATAGCACTGGAGCAGAAGATGGAAAGTATAAGGGTACATAGCATTAATTTGTGCCCAAAGTTTTCCTCTTGGAGCCGTCCTTATGACTCAGTGACAGTGTTCAGCAGTCCTTGAGTCAACAAATATTTATATTGTAAAACACTAGATGATAGAGGGTGTGTCTGATGAATGGGTGGGCAATTTCCAGTAAAAAATAAAAATATCTCCCACAGTGTTGTACCATCCTCAAAATGTCTTGCTTCTTGTTTATTTCTCTAACTGGCAAAAGCTATCTCTATCTGCTTTCACTGTATTTTTCTTTTCATTTTATCTTTTTATTTTTCTCTTATAGTTGGACTAGACTCATATTTCTAAAACAAATTGAATCATATCACTTTCACTGGCACCATAGTTCTTACTATGTAGCCTTGAATTCTAAATCACATACGATCTGGCCCCTGGTCATATCTCCAGCTTAATGGCCTGCTCCTTCTGTTCCTTTCACTTTGACCATAGAATACACTCTTGGCTCCTGAAATGTGCCCTGCCCCTGTGACTATGCTCAAGCCACTCCCTTTGTCTAAAATATTCTCAACCTATCTTCTAAGAACACACAAGGCTCATTGACTCTACTGTCGTCCAGTTCTCTCCTCTCCCAAGTCTACTCCTGTAGTCCAAGCCCCCATCCTCTGTCTTCTAACTAGACTTCTGAAACCATCTCCTAATGATCTCCCCTACATTCATTCTTTATTCTCAATAGTGGGTTCTCCACATGGCAGCCAGAACAATCACCTCCTACCCTTGTTATAACTTCCCATGCTTCCTAATGCACTGGGAATAACTTCGTATTCCTTGGCTGGCTTACCAAGTCCTACATGATTTGTTTCCTTGCTAAAGGATGATCTTATGTCCAGGTTTGGCCAGACAGTCTCATTTCACTTCTGTTGTCCTGGTGTAATTATTAATAGCACCACCGTTTTCTCAAAAGTGTGCCAGTTTGGACTTAGAGCCACCTGGTGACCTTACCTTATAGCTCATCATCTACTATTGCCTCCTTGTCCATTACAGCCCAGCATGCTGGCCTACTTTTGTTTCCGTAAACACAAACATACTAATTTGTTCTTGCATTTGGGCATTCAGCCAACCCATTTCCTCGGTATGGTATTACCTGCTCCTTGTTCATTTTGCATGGCTGGCTCTTTCCCATTCAGGCCTTAGCCCAAATAGCTTAACTATCATCTTCTCAGAAAGGTATTCCCCAATTCTCTATCTCCCTGAGCATATTCTATCACATCAGCTCATTTATTTTTCATAACAATACCTAAAATATCTAATTATTTTGGGGGGTTTTGTTTTTGTTTTTTGCTCATGTGTTATCTGACTTCTTCTAGGCTGTAAGTTTCATTAATGCAGATACCTTTTCTTTTTTGTTTACCACGATGTAGCTATTTTCTAGAAGAGTGCCTGGTCAATAGTAGGTGCTCTATAAAACAGATAGTGGATAAATAAAAAATCTTTGAGCATCATCTTCTCTATGAAGACTGAGGGCCACCTGTGCTCTCTTCCCAGGTAAGATGACCACCCTTTTCCGTGGCCTTCTATCTGGTACATACATTTTTTATCAGCGGTGCCTACAGGACTATTTTGTGTGGGTACTTTAGTTTACATGTTTGCCTCTCTCTCGATTCTGTAAGCAAACTGGAAGGACAAATGTATTTTCTGCTCATTTTTTGCTTTGTTTTAAACTTTTTATTTCAAACTTACATACTTATAGAAAAGCTACAAAAATTATACTGACTTTTTTATACCCCTCATCCTACTTCCCTTAATGCTAACAACCTCTTACGTTACCATGGTATGATTATCAATCATAGCAAATATACATTGATTCAATATTTTAAACTTCAGGACTTATTCAAATTTTACTATTTTCCCATTAACATGCTTTTCTCTTTCTTTCTGTTCTAGGATCCTACATCACAATAGATGTTATTTTGCCATGCTCTCTTCCAGTATACAATAGTTCCTCAGTCTTTTCTTGTTTTTCATGTCTTTTTAAAGGGAACTAGTCAGATATTGTATTAAAGATCTTCATTTTGGTTTTGTCCAGTGTTTTTTCAGGACTGGAGAGAAGTTACATGTTTTTGGCAAGAACACCATAAAAATGATATTGGGTCCTTTTCAGTGCCTTCTGTCAAGGGGGTCATGATATCCATATGCCTTGTTCCTGGTGATAATTTCCTGCTTATTTAATAAAGTCAGTATCTTCCAGGTTCCAGGTCTCTCCACTTCTAAATGATTGTATTTTCCTTTGTAGTTGATACATGTATTAGAGAAGATACTTTGAGCCTATGCAAATGTTATTCTCCTCAAACTTTTACCCACTAATGTTAGTATCCATCAGTGATCTTGCTTGCAACATTTATTAATGTGGTGTTTGTCTACTGGTGATCCTCTCTTTTCCTGTTTCCTCCTACATTTATGAGTTGAAACTCAACTGTGTTCTTATTCATGTGTAACTCTCCTTGCCAGTGCTTATCATGACATTTGAACACATATGTATCTCTATTAGTACAGATTACACCAGCACAATAAAGTTCTCAGCCTCGATATGTGGACTGGCACTTATTAGCTCTGTGACTGAACAAGTCACTTGATCTCTCAGTTGAGTCTCAGGTTTCTCATTTGTGAAATAAGGATAATATTAGTTCATGACTCATTAGCTTTTGGAAAAATATTCAATTCATTCCTCATCCATTCATTCAGGCCTTGGAGATACAACAAATGACAGAGACAACGCACCTCACTTTATGAAGGTCCTTAGACCCAGTCCCTGTCACATATTAGACATAACAAGGCTCTGAAACTTTTTTCCACAGTTATGATTTAGAATTTCCTGGTCATTCCAGATTTCTTTGGATTGCAAAAAGCTTTTGGCAAAAGCTCAGATTTGATTCCTTTCCAACCAGATGCCTTGTTTTTCCGAGTTTTCACTGACATGAGAATGCTCAAACATGTGCCCCACCTCCCAGAGATGTAAGATTTTAGTAATTAATTTTTCCCAAACATACCAGAATTCTAGTGGGAGAGTTCGATTAAACCACAAGTAAAACCTTTAATGAAAGGTAAATGTTAAAAGTTCTTACAGGAGGGCTCTCCTTTCTTTAAACCACTCGTTTCATGTTCCACTCTATAGAGGGGCTGGATCACTGTCACGTGGGCCAGAGGAAATATTTGAAAATGGAGAAAACTGTAGCTGGTAAATGTTATTGCTAGCTCTGGGAGGTGAGGCCTGCAAGGCTAATACCAATGAGCTGGAGCTTGGCAGGCCCCCGGGGAAGCCCAGAAGAGCGGGCAAGCTGATCACGCAAGCCCAGTCCAAATGTCACTCTAACATTTGCAGAGCTGTGTGTAACTGCTTAAGGAGAGGTTTCCAACGAGAAGGTCAAGGATGGAAAATCTGTTTGGGTTGCTGAAGGATGTATTTGGGAAGGTGCAGCCATTTTGCAAAGTTTTCTTTTCCCTTCGTGTGAGAAGGCTGTTTCGTTTTGGTTTGTATCATATGAACCTGTGTGGTTTTTCCTGCTAGCTATTACTCATGTGGACAGACAATCCTTCAGGAAGGCAAATGCCAATCTCTGGCCTGATCTTAGCAGAGAAGAAGAGATTCTATATTGTTTTGAACTCTATTATTAAACAGCTTTTATTTTGTTTTCATTTTTATTCTTTATGTCCCTAGTTGGTTTTGTATGTCTATAGTTGACCCTTGATATTTTAGAATTTAACATTCACAATTTTGACATTTTCCAAATGAGTCTGAACAGTTATGCTATGTGGTCATATATAATTTGGTTGAATCATAAATTTTAATCAGTGCCATTGAGAGCAGGGAGTGTTAAGAACTTTGTGAATAAACCTAGTAGAGCACTCAGCACACACTTCTCAGTGAGGCTGGGTGGTTCTTTATTTAATTTTGAAATATTTCAAACATTCAAACAAGTAGAAATAATAACATAGTAAATATCTGTGTACCTATAACTTGGCTTTTATTAATTCCTAACATTCTGATATATTTGTTTCAGATTCTTTTTGAAGAAATAAAATATTACTGGCATAAGTCAATATTCTTGTAGCAGTCCCACTTTCTTCCTTCTAAAAGGTACATTTGTCATGTCCATGCATGTTTTTATGTTATTAATATATGTGAAACCACACATGAAACATTTTGGATTATTTTAAGTGTTTACAAGCTTTATCTAAATAGTATCATTCTGCATATTCAGTAATTTGCTTTTTTCATTCAAGAGTATGACTGTGAGTTTCACTAATGTTGCATGTAGCTCTCATTTGTTCTGCTCCAGTAATGGATGTTATTATATTATACAGAGATACCACAATTTATTGATGCACTCTTCTGATTTAGATTTTTTTTCGCATAACAAGCAGTGTATATTCTAATAACTAACTCAATGTGAATCGCTTGAGAGTTTTCCTTAAGCGTTTACCTAAATATGCAATTGTGAGGCCAAATGTCATTTAGCTTCAATGTTAAATTGTATTTCAAAGTGGCTGCCTCAATTCACATTCCCACTCTTTAAGATATGAGAGCCTTTCCGGCGGTGACGACCTACCCACACGAGAACATGCCTCTCGCAAAGGATCTCCTTCATCCCTCCCCAGAAGAGGAGAAGAGGAAACACAAGAAGAAACGCCTGGTGCAGAGCCCCAATTCCTACTTCATGGATGTGAAATGCCCAGGATGCTATAAAATCACCACGGTCTTTAGCCATGCACAAACGGTAGTTTTGTGTGTTGGCTGCTCCACTGTCCTCTGCCAGCCTACAGGAGGAAAAGCAAGGCTTACAGAAGGATGTTCCTTTAGGAGGAAGCAGCACTAAAGGCACTCTGAATCAAGATGAGTGGGAAACCATCTCAATAAACACATTTTGGATAAAAAAAAAAAAAAAAAAAAAAAAAAGATATGAGAGCTCTCAATTCTCCTCCCTGCCAACACCTAATATTGTCAGAATTGTACATTTTTGCTAGTCTAGTGGTTTGAAGTAGTATCTCAGTGCTGTTTGAATTTGTATTCTCAAGGTTCTAGTGTGGCTATACATGCTTTTATGTGTTATATGTTAACTATCCATTTCGGTTTTGGCATCTGTCATTTGTTTATTCATATCCTTTGTTCATTTTTCATTGGGTTATTTGTCTTTCTTTTGTTCACTTGTAGGGGGTCATTATACAATTTAGAATACCAATCCTTTGTGTATTGGGTGCATTGCCAATGTTTTCTCCAAGTCTGTAGCTCGTCTTTTAATTTATCATATCTTTCCTGGAACATAAGTTTTAAAATTAATTGTAATCAAATGTACCAATTTTTTAAATGATCTATGCTTTTTACCCCTCTTTTAAGAAATCGTTCCATTAAATAGGTCATAAAGCTAATCACCATTATTTTCTTAGAAAAATTTTAAAGTTTTGTATTTAAATTTACATTTTTATATATCCTTAACGTATTTTCATGTATGATATAAAATGAAGTCTAATTTCATTTTTTCCCATATAGCTAAGAAATTATTCCAGCACCATGGGTTGACTAGTTTGTCTATTAACTAATGATTTTCAATGTCTACCTGGTCAGGGATCAATTTTCCATACTGCAAGGAACAGTTACTGAGCTCTATGGTGTCCCACAGGCTGGTGTGCCTCTTTTGTATCTATGTCCCACTGTCTTAATCAATTTGGGGATAAAACATGCCTTGATGTCTAGTTGGGCAAGTCTTTTCTCTTGGGTTTCTCCCCACCCCCCAGAGTTGTCGTGGCTACTTTTGGCCCCTTGATCATATATGAGTTATGGAGTTAGCTTGTCAAATTCCATGAATAATTCTGTTGAAGTTTTGAGTGGAAATGTATGGATTTATAGAAGAATTTAGAAAAAATTGGCATCTTCGTGTTATTGAGTCTGCCCATACATAAACATGGTCAATGTTGATGGCTTATTCAGGACTTTATAATCTTCAATAATATTTTGCCATTTTTCCCATAAAGGTCTTGAATCTCTTATTTGATTATTCTTAGCTTCCTTACATTTTTGTCACTATTATATGTAAATTTTTTTCAGTTCTACATTTTAATTGGTAATTGTAATTGTAGGGAGAGGCTAATTACATTTATATGTTTACCTTGTACCAAACAAATTTGTGGAAATTATTTTTAGTTCTAATAAACCCTTATGGACTTTCTGCAAATAAAAGTACTGTAGATTCTTCTCCAATCTTTTCACTTCTGGTTTTTTTCTGTTTTTGTTTTTGTTTTGTCTTATTCCATTGGCTAGTTTTTTCATTTCAATAATCAATAGAAACAATGATAGTATTCATTCTTGCTTCGTTACTAACGTAAATATACATGATGTTTGCTGTAGTTACTTGATAGCTTCCTGTTTTTGAGGTAAAAATGTCCTACTCCAATCTAAGCTTGTTCAGATTAGTTTTAATAAATATGCTGACTGTATTAAATATTTCTACCTTTTTTGAAATGATTTTGCTTTTGTTCCTTTATCTTTAATACCATTATCTTATATTAAATTTATTATCTGATGCTGTATCATCCTCACACTCCTGAGAAAAATCTATTTTTGTTTAGGATGTATTTTTTAAAATACCAAATTAAATTTGCTGGAATGTCCATCAGAAATTCTGTTGGAAGCATATATTTAACACACACACAGTTGTACTTCAGAATAGAAGATGGTTTAATGGTATTAAATTGGGTCTGTGTTGGTTTCTATCCAAGTCGATTTCATTTTCCAGGGTCCTGGTAACAAGTGGACTCACCACTACAGAGCATCCATCTTTGGACTTTGGTTCTAGTGAGTTTCAATATTTAAAATAAATATGCCAGGCACATTGTAAGTGTGAATTAATTGTGTAGAATGGATAGGTCATTAATGCTTGAATGAAAGAAAATAAGAAGTGGTGAATGAATGAATGAATGAATGAATTAAAGAGAAAGAAAGAAAGAAGAAAAAAAGAAAAGAAAAGAAGGGAAGAAGGGAGAATTTTTTATGGAAAAGTTTCAGAATGTATTCATATTTTCTGGTAAAATAGTTTGTTAGGAAGAAACAAACAAAAACCCTGGAAAAATTAGCTTGTATAAAATTCATTGTATTTCAGATCTGATCTAAGAAGAAAGTAGGATTCCTTAAAATTTTTTCTAATCCTTAAGAAATAAAGAGATAATTTGTGCATCTGACCAATAATTGTATTTTGGCCTAAAATTAACTGCACCAAGGAATCAGTATTTATCTGATATCCTTTTTTAAGGTCAGACAAAAGGAAATTCTATTGTTATCACCCCATGGGCCACAACCTATGGGATTCCTTAACCCTTTAAAGTAAACTC
Organism: Rhinopithecus roxellana; assembly: GCF_007565055.1. Taxonomy (NCBI): domain Eukaryota; kingdom Metazoa; phylum Chordata; class Mammalia; order Primates; family Cercopithecidae; genus Rhinopithecus; species Rhinopithecus roxellana. Next base: position 136,964,475 of record NC_044553.1, on the reverse strand, counting down.
CATGTGTCAGACTTTTCTATTATTAAGAACATAAGAAACGGAAATTACTCTCAAGAATAGCTGAAACGGCCGGGCGCGGTGGCTCAAGCCTGTAATCCCAGCACTTTGGGAGGCCGAGGCGGGCGGATCACGAGGTCAGGAGATCGAGACCATCCTGGCTAACACGGTGAAACCCCGTCTCTACTAAAAAAATACAAAAAACTAGCCGGGCGAGGTGGCGGGCGCCTGTAGTCCCAGCTACTCGGGAGGCTGAGGCAGGAGAATGGCGTAAACCCGGGAGGCGGAGTTTGCAGTGAGCTGAGATCTGGCCACTGCACTCCAGCCTGGGTGACAGAGCGAGACTCCTTCTCAAAAAAAAAAAAAAAAAAAAAAAAAAAAAAAAAAAAAAGAATAGCTGAAACGTAGAATATAAAGTACAACAAATTACTTTCTTCTAATGACTCATACAAATTCTTCAGCCATCAAGTCAGAGAACATGACACTGGGCTTAGTTTTAATGTAATCATACTTATCTTCAATTTATTCTCTTCACATGTCTTTTTAAGAATCCCTTCAACCTCAGCTGGGCGCTTTGGGAGGCTGAGGCAGGCAGATCACCTGAGGCCAGGAGTTTGAGACTAGCCTGTGCAACGTGGCAAAATCCTGTCTCTACTCAAAATACAAAAATTAGTTGGGCGTGGTGGCACGCACCTATAGTTCCAGTTACTTGGAAGGCTAAGGTGGGAGGATCACTTGAACCCGGGAGGCAAAGGTTGCAGTGAGCTGAGATGGTGCCACTGCACTCCAGCCTGGATGACAGAACGAGATTCTGTCTCAAAAATAAAAATTTTTAAAAAGTCCTTCAACCTAAATCTCCCTTCTCTTCCTCCAAAGGCAGCAACTAATTTTTTGTTAAATGGTCAGTAAAACAGCAGCCAGGGGAAGGGGTTGCAATTATTTGACCAGCTAGGGTTGTTTAGACAAACATAAGCATTATTTTAGTATATAATAGAGGGGCAGTGTTGTTTATTTTCTAAGAATGAAGATCCTAGCCTCAGAAGTCAGCATCTAAATCTCAATACTGCTTGACACAGTAGCTAGCACACGGCTGATGAATACACATTATGAATAGCTATTATAATGAGGATCAAATTCTCTGATAGATAAAATAGAGGAATCAAGATGGACCCACCACATGGGAATATAGACTGACAAGCCACTCAGCATGCGGCTTATGTTAGCTGTATTTGGAGCCCCCAAGAAAATGGCAGGAATTGAAAAATGGAATTGAAAGTCTCTGTAAGTCAAACCTTCACTTTTGTTCTGTGCCATGTGCCCATATTAGTTGTTTTTTATGCTGAAATAAGAATGTGTCCACTGAATAACTGCAGTGAAGGCAAGTAAGGCTCTATGGAGACTCTGATGTGGAAGGATGGGCAGAGAACAGGCCTGCAAGATCTTCTAGATAATAAGAATTTGGATTTTATTCAAACTTCAACAGGATACCACATGAGGGCTTTTCGATGGAAAGGAACAGGATTTGATTAATATATGTACATGAATGGCCTCCCTCATGTCCTCAGTTTTCTCACAGGTAAAAAGAAAGCCTTACAATAGACCAGTGGTTTTCAAAGTAGGGCTCTGAGACCAGCAACATCAGCATCATCTGACAACATATGAAAATGCATTCTCATTCCCTGCCTGCAACCTACTGAATCATAAACTCTTGGGATGGGACCCAGCAAACTATATTATAATACACCCTCCAGTTGGCCTCTGATGTACACTGAAGTTTGAGAACCTCTGGGCTCAACAAGCTCAGATATTTCTTTCAGTTCCAAAGTTTAATGTCTCTAATCAAGTTAAGTTCTTCATGGAGCATGTCACGAATCCTAGCAAAGTCCTTTATGAAACAGGTCGTGAATCCTAGCAAATGAGACCAACAATCTAGCATTTTTACCACCTCTGCTGGCCAATATTTTGTTTTAGAAAGGAATTATTCAAAGAAAAATAAATAACTACCTAATATACAGATCTCATGTCTGCACACATTTTATATCCTGAGTCAAATGTGTAATAAGATGAAAAAGGATTAATATAATGCCACACTGACCTATAAATTTCTTCTCATAGTTATCAGAATAAATTTCTCTAAATCCTATATCTCCCAATACGATTATCCTCTCGGGTTTATACAAAATTACGAGACGATTTAGAAGGATTATATCTGTCTCTATGTTACATAAAGATCTGCACAAAGAAGGTATTTAATCAGAGACAGAACAGTATGATAAAAGGGCAGGTCCTTTGAAATTGCACAATAGTAAGTTAGAAATCTGAATTTACCAACAGTTTAGGAATCAGAGTTAAAATGTGGAAAGGGTAGGGCAAGCAATTGGCACAGTTTAATAATATATCTATCATGATATGTATACATGCTTGAAGAACTGTTCATGTAATGCCATATAGCTATGTTCCATAAAATAACTTCCAGACTATATTTTACACAATAGCTTTCAAATTCTGGCACTCTGAGTGTGAGTGTGTGACTGAAGTGGACTCCTGGATCATATATAACATTGGTTCTTGGTGATTCCTCAAAGGTTAACACAATCTAATAACTGGCCAGATAGAATTACAGTAGCCCTGCTTATCCTCAGGGGATATGTTTCAATACCTCAGTAGATGCCAGAAACTCTGCAGGTTTACTGAACCCTGTATACACTCTGTTTTCTTGTTGTTGTTGTTGTTCCCCTATACATGCATACCTATGATAGTTTAATTTATAAATTAAGCACAATAAGACATTAACAACAATAACTTATAATAAAATAGAGCAATTATAACAGTATGCTAGCATCACAACTCTTGTATCTTGGGGTCAAAGTAAAATAAAGGTTACTTGAACACCACCACTGAAATACCACAACAGCTGACCTGATAACCAAGATGGCTACTAAGCAGCTAACAAGTGGTAACATACACGGTGTAGATATGCTGGACAAAAAATAATTCATACCTTGGGCAGGACAGAGCAGGATGGCACATGATTTCAACCTGCTACTCAGAAGGAGATACAATTTAAAACTTACAAGTTGCTTATTTCTGGAATTTTCCATTTAATAGTTTCATCAGGAATTACCTCAGATAACTGAAATTGAGGAAAGTGAAATCTTGGATAAAAGGGGACTAGTGTATTTTTAAATACAGATATCAAACATGGCCTTGTTTAACAAATTGAGAAATACGTAAAGAAAGGAACATGTCTTCAAATTAAAAAGAGAATATTTTATGATAACCTGTGATTATACTCCACATCAGAGATACTTACTGACCTAGCAGAATATTTCAGACCACCCTATCCCACAATGGCACCTCATTCCTCTAAAGTTCCAGGGGTGTGCAATCTTTCGGCTTCCCTGGGCCACATCGGAAGAAGAATTGTCTTGGGCTACACATAAAATACACTAACACTAATGATAGCTGATGAGCTAAAAACAAAAAACAAAAACACTCGATGTTTTCAGAAGTTTATGAATTTGTGTTGGGCCACATTCAGAGCTGTCCTGGGCCGCATGTTCCCTGTGAGCCACAGGTTAGACAAGTTGTTCTTAACCATGATACGAATTTGAATTTTTTTTTCTGAGTATGGGATAGCTTTTATCCTACTAACTCGTATAGATGCTGAAGCCTTCTACTAAACTTTGTATAGATGTAGACACCACACCCCTAACAAGATTGTATAAAGCTCTTAAACAAGCACCATGGCTTTTATTTATGTGCATTTCTCAACAGAACTGAGCATAGTGCATTATACCCATTAGGGGTGGAATAAAAATATTGATTATATATCACATTATGCAGGAAGTATACAGGCTGAAAATAAATACATTCAGGATAGATACAGATAAATCTACTGATAATATTAAATGGGTGTAGTGTAATGGTTAAGAACTTGGATGGTAGAATTAAAAACTTAAAATCTAAGCTTGGTCACTCATTAACCATGAGTTATTTAACCTCTATTTTTTTATTTTTATTTTTTTATTTTTTTTGAGACAAGGTTTATCTCTGTCACCCAGGCTAGCATGCAGTGGCATGATCATAGCTCCCTGTAGCCTCAAACTCCTGGGCTCAAGCAATCCTTCTGTCTCAGCCTCCCAAGTAGCTGGGACTACAGGTGTGCACCACCACACACAGCTAATTTTGTATTTTTATGTTTTGTAGAGACAAGGGTCTCGCTATGTTGCCCAACCTGGTCTTGAACTCCTGGCCTCAAGCGATCTGCCTGCCTCAGCCTCTAAAAGGGCTGGGCTTACAGGAGTGAGGCACCACACCTGGTCTTAATGTCAATTTTTGACTCTCAGGTTCCTCAACTATAAAGTAGAGATAATAGTATCCACCTCAATGAGTGGTTTCAAATATTGACTAAAGTACATGATGCTTAATAGAGTTCAGTACCTGATAACTATTAATAGTGATGATAAAACAGAAATTTGTAGCATGTGATCTAAGATATATTTACAATATTCAAGTTGTACAACATGTAAGGAATCGTGGTACCCCTCAAACTACCCAATTATTCCCTTTGTTCAGAAAGAATATTACAGAATATAGTCTGAATAAACTCTTGGGCTCATTTATCTTGGGATATTAGATTCTTAGCATTTGTTATTAGTGAATAGACAATAAATTATTATGCAGCCACTTAAAATTTACTTTAAAATTTATTTAACATTCAATCCTAGCATGTAACCATCATAATGCTGTGTGACTGTTGAGTCTTCTGGCTATAGTGTCTGGCATAGCTAATTCCATATTTTTGGGAAACATCACAGGAACTAAGTAACACCAGGTATAAAGCATGCAAGTAAGAAAATAAGTGGCCAGGCTCAGCGGCTCACATCTATAATCCCAGCAGTTTGGGAGGCCGAGGGGGGCGGATCAGGAGGTCCAGAGATCAAGACCATCCTGGTCAACTGGTGAAACCCCATCTCTACTAAAAATACAAAAATTAGCTGAGCGTGGTGGTGGGCACCTGTAATCCCAGCTCCTCAGGAGTCTGAGGCAGGAGAATCGCTTGAACCCATGAGGTGGAGGTTGCAGTGAGCCGAGATCGTGCCACTTTACTCCAACCTGGCAACAGCGTGAGACTCCATCTCAAATAAATAAATAAATAAAAGAAATATAAGAATTATTAAAATTGAAGAAAACTCACCTAAAATTAATAAATAATTGTGTTTTAGTTTCTCAGGCTGGCGAAGATGTCAATGCTGAGGAAGGGTGTCAAGCAATAATTGCAACCTAGCAGCAGCATATGAGCTGGAAAAGACTATTGAACGCAACTTAATTTGCAGTTCTTGACTGAAGCTTCTAAACTTAAAAAATAATAAAAATTAAATAAAGCTATGTAAGTTTTATAACTGCGGGGGAGTGTGGGAGCTGAATTCTGTGTTGATTTCTTTATCCTTTTGTAGGAGATTTGGCCAAACACGACAGGCACTTCCATAAAATGAGAATTAGCAGGGTCTGGCTGGTAGGAAGCTCCATGGAGCCTGGCTGACACTCCACGCTCTCTTCTCCATGCCCTTGGAAAAGAAGGGCAAAGAAAGGAGAGGAGTAGGAATCTCACTCCTGCCACACTCAGTATTAATAGATGACCCTTAGACTCTCCCACCTGTAGTTCCAGGAGCTAGAGGAGAAACTCAGAGGGTTGAAAGGTTTTGTTATTGGTATAGAGACATGAGAATAGCAACAAGTCTTCACACAAAAGCATCCAAAATTAGAGGACTTCAGTTTGCAAAGCAGCTTTGACCTTTACAATGTAACATTGGGCAACTTCGTCCTCAAGTGCAAACAACCCGCGTTAATGAAATCATGATTTTCAGTATTTCACAGGGCTCTCCTACTCAGAGTTTATTATGGGCCAGTTGGGACTTTATGCTTCTGAGAAGAACAAAACATAACCAAAAATGAGTTACAGAAATCAAACAAGAGATTATAGAATTGAAGGACATTACTAACGTTTACAGGGAAAAGAACTTCCTTTGAGTTAGAATGTTTAGGGGTAGAAGATTTTTTTGTAATTTCTTATTTAAAATTGCATTTTAAACAAAATTTTAAAGTAGCACAAAACTTCAGAGTTCACTACGATTCTCCTCTTTGATACCATCTAAAACTTTTGCAGCTCAACATATGGTTCACTGACTAGCAGCACTAGAATTCCCCGGGAGCTTGCTGGAAATGCAGAATCTCAGCCCCTCCCCCAGATCTAGTGAATCTGAATCTACTTTTTAATAAAATCCTCAGATGATTTGTGTGCATATTAAAGTATAAGAAACATTTACCTAACTCTGATCTGTTATCTATTATTTCTTACTCTCAAGTGTCACCTGGATTGATTCCTTTTTATCATTGTCATTACCCTAGTTTTGACCCTTATTAGCAGACAGTTGGATTTTTCCCTTTGGAAAAGTCATGACTGATTTATTTATTGACTCGTTCTTCCACTTTTCTGGAGTATCTAGGGTGAGTAGTACAAGGAGGATGAGAAATTTCAACACAAGGATCAACATTTTACTATGACTCCTCTTTGTCAACAACAGTTTTCCCAAACTTTGGTCAATGGTGCATCAATGTCACACATTTTTACCCCATCTATATACTGCCTGAATTATTATTTCATCTTTTTCCTTAAACTGCTTCACTTCTTTTTGTTTACATGTATTTTCACTGAAACCAGTATCACTTGCCTATGGAAGTTGACTGTAAAAATAAATACAGGTTGAGTATCCTTAATTCAAAACTCTGAAGTCCAAAGTGCTTCAAAATTCAAAACTTTTTGAGCACTGACATGATGCCACAAGTGGAAAATTTCATACCTGACCTCATGTGACAGGTATTCAGAATTAAAATACTGTATAAAATTACCTTCCAGCTACGTATATAAGGTATATACGAAACGTAATGAATTTCATGTTTAGACTTGGGTCCCATCCCCAAGGTATTTTATTATGTACCTATAAATATCCCCAAATCCAAAAAAATCCAAAATCTGAAACACTTCTGGTCCCAAGCATTTTAGATCTACAGAATGAAAATTAAATACCAATACATTACAGGTAGATACTGTTCCTCTCTAAAGGCCTGGGAACTGCTATCTCTTTGGAAATAAGGGAAATTGGTAAGAACGAGTGGGTGTTACAGACAAACTAAAAACAAACTTGACTTCTTCCTTGTTAAAATAAAAAGAAACACACATTTTCTACTCTACTCGGGTCAATCTGTGTACATTCTTATTCCCTGTCTGCAGGTTGTTCCACACTGCCAGGAATTCATTCTGATGCTAATCACTTGTCTCTCTAAAGCATGCTTAGTTTCTTCAGATTCTAATATTTACCTCCCCAGTTCTGGCCATTTAACTCCCTTGGAGGAGATCTTCTTTCTCTGCACCTTGAAGAGGCCATCAGAAATATACAACCCAGCAGTTAATACTCATTCATTGCTTTATGTGTGCTTGTTTTACCCCCGTAATTAGGCTTTGAGGCCCTCATAATACAGGGATAGGCCTTACTAAGAGATAGATAAATCTACGTGGATGATAGTGAGATTGTGACCACTGGGGAACCACCTAGAATCCATCTGAGGTGTCAGGAGGTTCTAAAGAGCTTAGGCATCGATCCTTCAAAGAGCGGCACTAAATCTTCCTACCAGACCTCCCAATAGCTGTCTCCCAGCAGCTTTCAAGAGGTGGTTTTCGCTCCGGAGACCACAATCAAGGCCCATTAGAGCCTGAGTTGCCTCGTCTTGCTGCACGGTGCCACCTCTGAAGGTGTTCTGCACAATTAGCAGCGTGGCCTTTCTTAAGTGGTCCAAAGCATTTAGGAAGCCCAGGAGACTAGAATGAGGGAAACATTAACAACAGCATGGAACCACAGGAGATTTCTGCTAAAGGGCCCTCTGGGAAACTGCATTGTTCTGATTGCTGCTTTCCTTTTATCCGTGTTACATCCAGCAATGAAAGAGAAAGTTACAACGCTTATTAAAGTGGAGGGCCTTTGCCAGGATTTAGGACAGCTCCTTTTAGCTGCATACCCCACCCCCACCAATCCCCAAATCTGTACACTTAACAGACATTCCCTCCCCAATTAATCCCTCTGTATCCATCATGTCCTTGCCTTACTTACTTTGTTCCTCCTCTGCAAGTATCTTCTTTGCAATTTCCTTTTACTTTTTTAACAAAATAGAAAATACATTAAACTTGGAGTTAGAAGACCTCAATTTATTTTTTAACCTGGTCACTAATTTCCCATTTGATTTGGACACTTATTATCTTATTTCAAAAATAAGAATTTAAAGCTTTCCAAAACACATTTTACTCTCAAATGCTCATATCTATTCAGTCCTTTGGCCACTATGTTTCCAGTCAGCAAATCTGCCAGTTTTCATAAATAGGAATGCAGAATCTGGGACTATCCTTGCACATCTTTGCTCCAAGATATATTTCCCTCCAGTGGACACTATTATCTTTGAAAATCCCCCTGAGCACAGGCACCCGGCCCAAGAAGACATGGAGAACTCACTCTAAAAGGAATCATGGCTAAGCCCTCAGCACCAAGGAGCTGATTTCCCTCAGAAGTCACCTACAGGCCTTGGCACAGAAAGCACCAATGTGTACTCTGGAACCAACCAGACCTGGGTTCAGTTCCTAAACTCAACATTTACCAGGGCTGGGTGACCCTGGGTGAGGTCTTTATTGTTCAAAGCCACAGTTTACTCATCTGCAAAAATAGGGATATTGATACAAGCCAAATTACAACTATTACAACATCCTGATGCCAAAGCCTATCACCCCATTGTGTTAATAAATGTTGTCACTAAATCTGTATAGATACAGATCCCTTGGCAACACACACACACACATAACTAGATATATCCTGCCTATTTATCACCTAACAGCAAAAATAGACAAGAACATCCCATGTGGCCTGTTTCGTTTTTTTCTCAGACATTGAAGACTTACAGGCAAAAACCTATATTGCCACATCCCAGCACCCCTGTCCCTCCAAACATACCTTATACTTCAGCCAGGTGGAACCAGTCACTTAATAGATGGAAGTTTCCTGTCCATATGCATTTGCTCATGCTGCTTCTGCCTCTCAAATGGCTCCTGCCTCCCATGCCTACCTCCTCAGCATAATCAATATGTCCCTTTTCTAGATTACACATTTCATCTCTGTTATATCTCTTCTATTCTGCCTTACAGCATGATTAGGTGTATCACTGCTTCCTGGATCCTTGTCAGAGTCTTGCTCTGGATTCAGTATTATTCATAGAAATGAACTATACTAAACTGAGCAGGCTAGGCCTGGGCTGAGCTCCTAAAGAGCAGCTAGGATGTTTGATTATAGGCTCTATCTTTGAAGTGCTATGTCCTTGGAGAAAATTGCTGTGCCTCAATCACAGGGTAGCTCAGGAGAAAGGGAGCCAATTAGTTACTGTTGTGGGTTGAACTGTGTCTTTCAAAAAGATATGTTTAAGTCCTAGTACCAGTACCTATAAATGTGACCTTACTTGGAAATAGGATGTTTGCAGGTATAATCAAGTTAAGACAAGGCCATACTGGATGAGGGTTGGCCCTAATTTAATTTCCTTATAGGAAGGGGGAAATTTGGATACAGAGACAGCCTGTGATATTGTGATATAGTAAGAAATATATATTTGGTCTTTGTCCCTGATTTCTATCACAAGAGCTTCAAAACCTTTGAAATTTCCTAAGTGGCAGGGAGGAGGATAGTGTCTTTTGTTATTCATAAGTAGCCCTTTTCAACCATAATCTGAGTTTATCCTAATAAGGTGACTCTTAGTGGACCCTAGATAGCTTCAGGGTGGGGACTGGCTGCCAAAGAAACCAACCATGTGATTAGAGGGTTGGAACTTTAACTGCCCCCACCCCCAAGACTTCCAGAGATGGAGATGGAGCTGGAGGAGATTGAATCAATTACTAGTGGATAATGATTTAATTAATCCTGCCTTTGTAATGGATCCTCCTTAAAAACCTTAAATCATGCGATCTGGAGAGCTTCTAGATTGGTGAATAGATGAAAGTGCTGGGAGACCGGTGTGGAAGTTCCAGAGAGAGCATGGAAACTAATTTCTATTTTCCTGGATTAAATCGCTATAGCCAAACAAATATTGGCATTTTAGTGTCCAAACTCAGTCTCTGAAATATGTAAACATTTACTACATGCTTACTGTGTACTATGTACTTAGCACTGTGCCAGGCCTTTAAGGATAGAAAGCTATTCAGACACAGTTTCCCGACATAAGGAACTATTTACACATATTTTTATCTACTTACGTTTAGGTAGATAAAATAGATGTATACATCTTTTCTCTATTTCTGCCAGTAAACTTTTCTTGTTGTTTCTTATCATGTAGTGATTCCTTATACAACTAGAAAAGCAAGGTCTTGCCAAAATTGCACTTACTGTAAAATGATTTTTACTGATAATTCATGACTAAGGACCCCTATTAAAACAAATAAGACTTAGATCAATAGTATGTCACTTCTATCTCATAAGAACTTTTCCATGTGCATTAATTTTGTTTTTCTCTATCTTAAATTGAGCCCAAGAACAGGCATAAGGTGTTCTTCTATGAAAATAATGATACTAATGAGAAAAGAATGAGCATCTCTAGTAATTTACTCACAGAATCATGAAGGCATGAGAAGAAATTCTCAGCACATGGAGAGGAACACAAAGGAAAGTAAACATTGACAGAGAAAGAAATTTATTTACAAATATATTTATCCTTCCCAAGAGACTCAGACTCACGCAGTGTCTCTTTGTTGTGTTAACAATTTCCCTAGTTACCTGTCTGTACTTTTTTTTTTTTTTGTAAACATATTTGTTTTCTATTGTGTTGCCATCTAATTGGTTTTAATGTATTTGATTTTTTTGCTATTAGGAAGTAGAGTGAATGACAAATTTTATATGTGGGAATTTCTACTAACAAATTCCACATGAATTGTCATTGTCCTTACTAAAGACACCTGTACATCAAGGGCCCCAGGGACAGGGCTGAGATGAGTTCTCTCCACCAAGCTTAAAATGGTGCTAGATAAACCCATGCTTCTAGCCCACCAGAATATAATATAGTTCAAGAATGGCCAATAGGTTTTATAACACTTTCTAATACTGACCAAATGTTAGCTTCTGTCTAGTGTGCTGGCTTTTAAAGCATTCTGAGACTAAGTGTGAACCCACAGGAAATAAAAGCCCTGTATCAGTTCTTTTTGTCTACACCAGTGAGGGATTGGGAAACGGCTCATAGTTACCCAAGCATTTCACAACTGACTGCTTTGGAAAGAGGAATCTAACTTCACTGAAACAATGATTAACCAACACCGACAGGAGGGCACTCTGTGACACGTGCCAGGGTTATTGCACTTTGACAGTGTAGTAGATAGACCCTAGGGTGACATGGTCCTCTTCACCTCTTGATAGTCACACTTTCATGTGATTCCCTTCCCTTGGGGATGGGTGGGAATCCTGTGACTTGCTTTTAACCAATACAATAGGGCAAAGGTGATAGGATGTTATTCCTGTGATTACATTAATAAATATGAATGCAAATGTATTTCTTTACTGCCTTAACTACTAACTTTGAAGAAGCTGCTATATTATGAAACACCATGGAAAGGCCACATGTCAGGGAACTGAGCAGCTTCTAGGAGCTAAGGGCCTCAGTCCTACAACTTCAAGGAATTAAATCCTGCCAACCATGTGAGCTTGGAACAAGATCACAAGTCTCAGATGAGATCACAACTCTGTGCTTGATTGCATCTTTGTGCAGTTTTAAAGTAAAGAACCCAACTACAGGGACCTAGGACCTACAGAAATGGTGAGGTAATCAATGTGTGTTGTTTTAAGCAGCTAAGTCCCTAGTAATTTGTTATGCAGCAACAGAAAACTAGAATAGGGAATTACTGGGAAATTCTGTTGGAGGGCGAGTGTAATTTGAGTGTTGAGGACCTTGATATCCAGATAAATTTTCCTTAATCATCATGCTAGCTCCATGATGAATTTCAAACCCCATTTTAAAAGATCAGGAGAGTGAGAGAGAGTTCAAGAACTCTGCCCAAAATGATAATTAATAACAGCCTGGGCTTCAAGTCGGTCTATCTGACTGCAAAGTCCATGTTCTTTCCAAGACACTATATGCTGCTGACCTGAACTCACCAATTTGGGTTCGATGACTCCCCCTTGATTGCAGGGCTGGCTCTGAGTCATGTTATCATTTCTCTATATTTCAGGTTCCACAAAGGTAAGGTATGGAATCCGAAGAAGGCAATGAAAGAAATATGGGAGTTCAAGAAGTTGATCCATCACATGTAATTAAATTTGATTTCAGATATCCACAATCAACTCGTGGAAACTCTTATCCTTCAAACATAGACCTCAACTGCAAATTATGATGTGGGAGTGGCAGTGGAGAGGGAAAACATATATGAATTTTTTTAAGGACCCTAAAGCCAATTTATTTTTTGCAATGTAATTGGCAAGGTAGACTTCTATAAATATTTTCCTTTTGCAAATGCCCTGTTACCAGAGGTTTATGGTTATAAACAAGTTTACAGAGGCATAAATCAGAGAAATCACTTTGCTTATACAACCTGATACCCTTTCTCCCTTCCCACTGCTAGTTTTTCTCTTTATTTTTCTTTTTAAGAAGCTACTCAAGGTAAAGAGAACTAGAGTTTCCATAGCAATAGATGTCCACAAAGGACCATCCATGATTATAAAACCTTTATATTAAGATGTCATCTTTAGCTGGGGAAGAATGTCTAAAAACTTAGGCTGAATTCTCTCACTGGAGTTATCTCTGGTACCAACTGAAACCTCAGACTGCTTGATGGGCTACGTACTGGGCTTCTGCATAAATACCGTCTCCCTCAGCTGAAGGTATTTCAGTCTGCTGAAGGATTCCAGGTCACAGTCACAAACTGTTAAAGTTCTTTTTGTGATAACCACCGAGAAGCTCAAAGAACACCTCAACTAGCAATGCAAATTTGTGTGAGAGGTCTATGCAGTCTATAGATATGGAGACCAAAACAGAGAAAACCCAGGTGACCTTAGCCAAAGAAACAAAATGGATGGGGGAAGGTGAGAATATATATATCTTTCAACATTTATTCACTTAACAAACATTTAATGAAAATGCTTTAACCAGTAAATTCACTCTACTAGACAGCAGCAATACAAAGATGAGAAGTCACTGTTCACCATCACAATCGCAGCGACTCTAGTAGGAGAAACAGACTTGTAAGGAAATCCTTGTAACCTAAGGAGTTCATTCAAGAACAAATATGGAAGCTATGAAGTCTGCCTGCGAAAGGTAGCTTCCAAGAGAAGCAATCATTTGGGTCTTCAAGAATAATTAAAAGTACACCAGGCAAACAAGAAGGGAGGGTAATCCAGGAAAAGGTAAAATTTTCTATGTTCTCTTCCTCTACAGAGGTGACCATAGCATACATTTAGCTTCCTCTCTCTAGTTAACCTGCCCAGCTGCAGGTCAAATAATTCTTTTATCCATCTCTTCACTAGCAAAGCAAATCTTGTCTAAATCCCTTTACACAAGATTTATGAATCTTGAATTTATGAATTCAAGATTTATGAATTTATGTTTGCAAGTATGCCCCCAGATATTGATTCCTCAGTCCTTGAGTGAGGCTGGGGTGGTTGGCACAGTTGTCTCTTAGCCAAATAGACTGATCAGGGAGCCTTGGATGGTGGCTAACTGAGCAAGGTCTAATGGTGCACTCCACTTGAAAACTCTTGGAAGACTGATCTAATCACTGCCTCTTTTTCACATTATCCCAACCCTAGGTGTTTTTTACGTTCAGGAAATGACCATGCATTTCCTCTCTGCTTTTCACCACTTATTTCCTTCTTCCAAGCCAGTAGTCACTTTGGCAAAGTGAGAAAAGAATTCTTAACATTTCTATAACATGTTTTAAGCTTAGCAATTGTTATTCTCTATGGAGCCAGAAGAGGTGGTGAGGGGAGAATTAAGAAAAGTTAAAAAGCTTTTTAAGGTATGTTTCCCACATGTTGTTTTGGAGTGTGATAGGTGGGCAGCTTAATGGGAAAGGAAAGTGAAGGGGAAGTTGTGGCTGTATTTCAGCTGGAAAGCAAGGAAGCCTCGTGGTATATCAGATGTGGTAAGCCCTCCTGCAATCAATCATTTGCATGCCAGGAATATTCTTCCTCCTCAACAGCTATTCCAGCCCTTGGTCATCTGTCTTCTCTAACTCCTTTGATCATTACTTCTGCCAGCAGCATGCAACCAATAACTTTATTATAGAATGTCTAACTTCTGCTGCTTTGGAAGTTGATGTTTGGCTTTCCTCCCTCTACTCTTAACTAATTTGCAAATTGTATGCACAATTCAAATCTTAACTGGATATGGCATGGTCATTAGGAACACTTAGACCATGTTTAGATCCTAATGTTTCTATGTACTGGCTGTGTGATCTTGGGTAAGTTACTGAGTGCTCTGTAGCGGGGAACAATGACAGACAGTCATTAGGAACACTTAGACCATATTTAGATCCTAATGTTTCTATGTACTGGCTGTGTGATCTTGGTAAGTTACTGAGCGCTCTGTAGTGGGGAACATTAGACAGACGTATAACCAGTTCTCACAAGGAATGATCCTGGAGAACTGACATGCTCATCACCTAGTGTCACAGTCAACTATCAGAAATGTCGTAGAGTGTCTTTGCATTCATTACTTGCAACTCTAAGTTGCAACAGATCCCCAGAACAGTCATATGTGAAGGAAGAAATCCCAAGGAATTAAATCATCCTTGTGACAGCAAAGGGAGCTTCTAGCACCCAATAGAATCCTTACTCTAGGTAGGTGGTATTATCCCCAGCTGTGTGTCCCCGAGAAACACTGGGAGATCTGGAAAGCTGCACCTCTCTCTAGGTCCATGCTGCTTTAAAACTAAGTACTATACAATCTCTGTATGTTTCTGCATCCTTGTCAGTAAAGGAACTTGATATCCTCCATCTGGGCCTGCTGGCATCTTTCTGCTAATCATATCACCATCATGTGTCATTATTAATCATGTCATCATTACAGGAGATAGTGCCTATAAAGCTCTTAACACAGTCCTTTGTATTTAGCTATAATTGTAAATATATTATAATTTATAAATATAAATTAGAATCATTTATAATTATGTACATTATTTTAATTTTTCTGAGAATCTACCAAAACACCACACACTGTATGCCTATTATCTCAAATGCTTACAACATTACAAGGTATATAATTGTCACTTTCTTTGAAGATCTGGGGAATGAAACCTCAGAAAGGCAGTGCAATTACTCCAAGATCACCCAGCTACTTAGTGGTAAGACACGATTTGAATGGAGGTCAGCATCTGTACCATTATCCCTTCCTTCCTTTACGATTAAGCCTCAAAGAATTTTGCTCCCAATCATGTGTTGACACTCGTAATAAAGGATGTGATTAATGCAGTGGATCAGTAGCAAAAGGGACAGCATTGCCTTGAATCCGCACTTTGCAGGATATTTTTATTTCTATAAAATTTGCCATTTGTTGGCAGTGATAGTATAGTCCCTGCCACCCTTACTCCAACACATACCAGCACTCCTGCCATTGCCAACTTTCACTCCAATTTTTCTACACATTGCACTTAAGCTTATTTATGAAATTAGCCATCAGGGTGAAGAACTCTGGACAGCATGGAAGGCTCCTCCACCTGCCTCAAGACTCAGCTCAAATGGCACTGTTTTGGTGATGCCTTCTCTGACTTAGCCCAATGATTGAAGCTTTTGCCTCAGAGCAACCATAGTACCAGTGCAAGCCTCTGATGGAGCACTTACTAATTACTATTATTAGAGCTAACATTTATTGAGCAGTTACTATGTGCCAGGCACGATTCTAAGTGTTCTCCATGCATTATCCCATTTTATCCTCATAGCAATCTTTTTGGGTAAAGAGTATTATTACATTAATTATTCAACTGAGGAAACTGCACTGATTGCAATTACTTTTCTTCTTCCCCTGCCCTTTAGACTAAGTATTTACTCATGATGGAGACTGTCTTACCCTTCTCTTTTTAACTCATCCCCATGGGTTGACACTTCCAATGGGCTAGGGGCTGGCAGACATTATTCTTACAAAAATATATAGTCAGTACTACTCTCAGTTTCATATTATGAGTGAGGAAACTGAGACTCAAAGAGATTGTGTAGCTTTCTGAAAGGCAAAGTCCCCGCTGGTAAGAAAAAGAGCTGCTATTCAAGTCTACGCTCGTCCGTTCGCTTACCTAACTCCGTCTCCCATGGTAGGTATGAAAATGAATGCTTTTTGAATCTACAAAATGCAAGAACAGAATGAGTGAATAGTAGTACACTTTGTGTTAGGTGGCAGGGTCAGAAGGATATGTTATGTGCTAAAAGGGAAATCAGGAACCACCAATACATCATGACTTCCTAAGAAGACAGGTTCAGTCATGCATACACAATGACACATTTGTAAGAGACAAAACAGACCTCTGTGAATCACTACTAATCAATAGTTTAAAGATAGAGAATGGTCTTTGGAGTAAGAGATCTGAGTTTAAACGTTTAAACACTTGCTTTCACTTTTCCTCTGCAGGACCCGAGGTGAGTAAATGAATCCATCTGAGCCTCAATTTCTCCCTATCTGTAAAATGAGGATAACAACAACCTGCTTGATACAAACTATTATGAGAATTCCAGTGAGATAATATATACAAAAATGTATGAATAAACTCTAAATACCATCAGGTTGTTATTTTTCATCTCTCTCCCAGGGCTTACATCAAATGCTGTCCAAAAAGTGCTCACTAGCCCTCATTTCTAATATGTTTACGTACAGATATTCCTGAGAGAAGCACTCATGAAAAGCAGCTCTTCCTTAATCCTTGTTAATTCTTCAAATGAGGCCCCAATGTGTACTTTACCACAAGCCACAGGCTCTTGCATTAACAAAATGATTACATTTTTTCAAACTGCTAGGTTTTATTCCCAGCTTTATCACCCTGATAAGAGTTTATAGATGGGAAAATACAATCAAATAAAACTTCAAGCTCAGTTTTGTGCAGAACTGATACTGTCTCTCCTGCTTGAGATGAGAAATAAAAGCATCGTGAATGAAAATATCATTGAGTTCAACAAGCTAAATATCTTTGAAGAGATTGATTTACTGTAAAATCCCCTCTGGAAATCAGAGTCACCTATGCATTCACAAAGCCATCCTATTTCATGGGCAATTCCCCTGGTTTCTAACAGGTTTTGACTTTCACACTCTCAGCCCGCTGGTAGCCCAGGAATCATTGCTCTTGACTTTATCAGTAACAGCAGTCAAAATATTACCTGGATTAATTCCATTTTCAGAAAGAAAAAGGATTTTCTTTCAGGATATTGAGGTCTCAAGAAGAAATACATATTGTGAATGGTGGGTGGAAAAGAGTGATTGCAGGGAATTTTGATTCATTTGTCTTTTCCTCTAGCTGAATTCTCCATGAAGATAGTTTTTTATGAATAATTTCCTTTCCTCAGTTCTAGATATGGCATTTTATGGTGCTAATATAATGAAACACATTGAAATATCTCAATTTATATGAAACATGAGTTGCTTAGAAAATTCCAAATATGTCACTACAGTGATCTATACTACTGTGTTTGGTAATTACTACTTTGAAAAGTCAAAGAAACAGACGTCAATAATTCAAGAGCTTGTTAGAACCAGGTATTTTCCAACTCTTTTCAATGAGTCCTCCTATCTCCTCATGAGGAATTTCCCCAGAGAAAATCCCAACCATTTTTGCCTCCTCAAATGCATCATTTATTAATGCAAAGGGCTCATGAGAAGAAATGTGGATAGTTAATTTTGCTAGAGTGCAATCCACTATGAAGTAATTACACATAATCTTCATTATATGGGACCATAAAACAGAGCATCCACGGTTTATGCAAACCTGGACGGGGGGGAGTGATGATTTCTGATAATGAGAGCAAAACAAAAAGTCTAAACTCTTTAGGCTGGCTCCAATCTGCCTTGCCAAATGTATGTTCAATTCTTGCTGCATAAAAATCCATTTATCACTAACAAATCATTGGTATTTCTTTGTCATTGCTTTTGCTATTTTCCGTATCTAGAATACCTTTCCTCTTTTACCAAAGAAAGAGGGAATTTTTAGTCATTCGCTATATATAAAGCACCTACTGTGTTCCAGACCCTTAGAATACATCAGTAAACAGACATCTTTGCCCTCTTAAAATAGTATGGTGTATTAAGACTGCAGGCTCAGGTGGGGTGCAGTGGCTCACACCTGTAATCCCAGCACTTTGGGAGACCGAGGCGGGCGGATAACCTGAAGTCAGGAGTTCGAGACGAGCCTGACTCACATGGAGAAACCACATCTCTACTAAAAATACAAAATTAGCCAGGCGTGGTGATGGGCACCTAGTCCCAGCTACTTGGGAGGCTGAGGCAGGAGAATCACTAGAACCTGGGAGGCGGAGGTTGCAGTGAACCAAGATTGTGCCCTTGCAGTCCAGCCAGGGCAATAAGAGTACTTAAAAAAAAAAAAAAAAAAAAAGCCTGAAGGCTCTGGGTCCTGGCTTTGCCTTGAACAGACTATGTAGACTATGTGATTTTGCACAAGCTACTTAACTCTCTGTTTCTCATCTGTAAAGTGGGCATACTAATAGTATGTATCATCTAGAAATGCTGTGGCTTTAAATGGATTGATGGTGGCTATAGTCAAAAGCTGATGGAAAGTCAAGAACTCAATAATCAAGCTACTATCATAATAAACTTTACTTACCAGGCCCTACACCTTTCTTCCAAGGTTGAGACAAATTTCTACTCCTTCTGTGAAGTTTTTCCTTAAACACCTCAGCCAGGAATTTTTTTCCTCTTTTCTTTCAACAAACATTTATTTGCTGAATGGAAAATAGTATTTATCTTCTATGCCAACCCTGATCAAGAAATCATGGCTGCTTAGAGTCAGGGCTAAGAAGTAATATGAGGCCAATTTCAGAATCTCTAGAGGAAAAATTATATGCCAAGACTGATGAGTGATGTGTGACATAAATGAGGAAAAGTCACAAGAAAAGACTGAGTGACAGAACTCAGTGATATATTTATGTAACCAAAATACTTATTCCTCTGCTTACAATGGTTATATCTGAGTAAGTTATTTAACTTCATCAAGCCCCAACATCCTCATCTGTAAAAATATCATAAAGGGTAGTACCTTCTAGTATTGTTGGACATATCAAAAGATATATTGTATATAATGCACCTAGTTAGAGGCTGGTACACAGAGCTGACTTCATGTTTGTCGTTATTATTCTTGTTGTTATCACTATCTATTACCACCAACTGGAAATACCACCAGATGGGCCTTGATTACATGAAGCAGAGTGTGAGCTTTTTAATGCATTGCCTCAGTCTTCCCAGTTAGTAACTCTTGTGGGCAGCAACCCTTTGAATCTCAAGTGCCTAACATCTGGTCCGGAGGATTAGGTACTCAATGTATATTTGTGGTGTGGGTGAAGTCAGAATGAGAATATCTTTTTTTGCTACATCCAGCTGAGGAAGGTCAAAACTAAGGAGGTAAATGAATTGCTGAAAAGTCTCTCTTTCCTGAGCCAGCATTGCTGCTTTTCTGGTACACCAAGAACAAAATGAAAGGAGATGAAATTAATATTAGATGGGGTTTTCCTCCAGGGAGAATCTACAGCTATACTTCTTTGTGAAGGACATGGATGACCCAGGCCACAATTCAGCTAAGGTAAGATACTGCATCCCTACCACTCTAGGCTTTATGCTAAGTATGTTGAAATAAACCATAAAAGGACAGAGTGACAAAGTAAACCCTAGAGGTATAAGGGGAAAAGCATTAGTGTATTCTGAAAAAATGATACATTTAATAGCACAGTGTTGTTGTAAGGCCATTTGAGGCACCATAAGAAAGAAAAACGGATGGAGCTGCCCTGAAGGTGGAATGTAGGGAGCAGAGATACTGCAATACACAAGAGCTGTCTGGAACTGCTCTTGCAGACAACGCACAAGTCCAATAAAAGGCTGCAATGCTTGGACTACCCACCAGAGGAGGATAAAGCACACATTTAGCCATTTTTTTTTCACGGGAAAGCTTTGTCTCTCCATCTTCAATAAAGCAATGGAGTTCAGGTTGTCGAAGGCTCAAATCTGGGAAGTACCTAGAAGTACCACTCAGCTGTCATTAGTCATGTTGGCCATGGCTGGAAGGTTTAAGTACCTTTCTTACATTTTCAGAGCACAGTGATTACAGCACTTTTACAACATTGCTTTATTTTAAATTTGCTATTACAGTAGTCCCATTGTCTGCATAAGCAAAGCAATATGTTCATTGTTTTGAAAAAAACCTGAGGTAAAAAAAAACCTGAGGCTCAGATACATTAACTGACCCAAAGCCACACAATTATAAAGTAGTGAGCAGGTACCAGGTTCTCCAGATTTGGCCCTAATTCCCACTTCACAAGGCTATGTTCATTTTGCACAGCCCTTATCCTCAAAAGACAAGTTCATCTTCCCAGTGACCAGTTAATTCTTCACACATCCTCTAAGTCTGGTGGGGAGGGAGGGCAAGAATGGGGTGCTTTCCTGAAAATAATTATTTCCCACAAATAACCCAGGAGTTTTCCATTAACTCTTTACTGGAATCCTAGTACTTTCATTTAAAAATAAACATTTTATTTTGGAAGTTTAGATTTATAGAAAAGTTATGAATCTAAAAGTTATGAAGCTAATGTAAGCTCCCATATGCCCTTCACCCAATTTTTGCCAAATGTTAACATCTTACACAACTCTGGTACATTTGTCAAAACTAAGAAATTAACAATGGCACATTACCGTTAACCAAACCCCAGACTTTATTCACATTTTTTAGTCACAGTTTTTCCACTTATGTCTTGTTTCTGTTTCAGGAGCAGACCCAGGATACCACACTGCATTCACAATGTCATTATGTGAATCTCATCCTTTAGCCATCCGCCTTTGGGAAATGCAGACTTTCAGTGTTTTGAAGACAGATACACCATGCCTTTCATGAGGCCTAGCATAGACAGACACCATACCTTGAAGACAGATACTATGCCTTACCTGAGGCCTAGCCTTTCCTAATGCTGAGCTTTGCCTAGCACATGGGAAGTACATGATTGATGATTAATTTGCCATGCAGAATCCTTTTTTATTTTTAAGAGATGGAATCTCACTCTGTCGCCCAGGCTGGAGTACTGGCGATCTCAGCTCACTGCAACCTCCTGCCTCCCGAGTTCAAACTCTTCTCCTGCCTCAGCCTCCTGAGGAGCTGGGACTACAGGTGCATGTTGCCACACTCGGCTAATTTCTTTTGTATTTTAGTAGAGACGGGGTTTCACCGTGTTGCCCAGATTGGTCTCGAGATCCTGAGATCAGGCAATCCACCTGCCTCGGCCTCCCAAGTGCCAGGATTACAGGCATAAGCCACTGCTCCCCGCCCAGAATCCGATTTTAATCATTGTTATGAAAACCTGAACCATCAGTCTTAAGATTCAGGTTTCTTTTAAGGTGGAGGCAGGGCACATTCAGACTGAGGGTAACAAGTTCTGCTGAGCTTGCAAAGCTACTTTTCAAATTCAGAGTAAATGTGAAATATAATAGTCATCAGCTGAGTAAAGAAAACAGCCTGTTAAACACTTAAACAGCATTAGCTTTCCCTTCAACCAAATCTAATAACCCACCAAATGAAAATTAAGGAGAAATACAGGATTTGTAAGAACTTGGAAGAAATGTAAATAAGAATTTAATCAGTCTATTACACAGACCAGAGTTGGTGGCACACCGTTAAACATTCTCATCCTAGAACCAGTATCTATGTATAGCTGTTAATTGTGCAAATTCCTCAGTTCTTCAATGCTATGTTTCCAAACCAGCTGCCAAGTACAGCTATTTTTTGTTTTATAAACAAAGACAATTTTTAAAAGTTGGCGTGAAGGTAAGGGAGAATGGAATACATGATTTTAAAAAGCAAGTGCAACCAAACTTTCATTCTACAGTGAACTTTTTTTTTTTTTTTTTTTTTTTTTTTTTTTTTTTGAGACAGAGTCTCACTCTTCACCCAGGCTAATCTTGTACAGAGCCAAGCACAGTGGCATGATCTTGGCTCACTGCAGCCTCTGCCTCCCTGGTTTAAGCGATTCTCCTGCCTCAGCCTCCTGAGTAGTTGGGATTACAGGTGCATGCCTCCATGCCCAACTAATTTTTGTATTTTTAGCAGAGATAAGGTTTCGCCATGTTTGCCAGGCTAGTCTCAAACTCCTGACCTCAGGTGATCTGCCTGCCTCAGCCTCCTAAAGTGCTGGGATTACAGGTGTGAGCCACTGCATCTGGCTAGTGAACCATTTAGAAGTGTTAAAAAATATGAAAATGGTTTTCCTTGGCTATTATACTTTCCACACAAAATACATAAACATTGTCTAGGGAAGCTCTCAATGACTCTGGATGAATAATTCAATGAAAAAGAGAATACCCCTAATGTTATTTTACTTGCTATAAGCAGCCTTGTGAGAAATATCTCTCAAATTTTCCATGTCCAAAACCATCATGTAAATACATAAAGCAATATATATTTTTCAACTGGAAGTATTTGGTACTAATTTGATTATTATTCTCTTGAATATGTCACTGCTTGCCTAGCATTTTTTAGAAAAATGTATATCTATAGGAAATCTACATACACACAGATAGGTAAACATACAGATAATTTAAGCTTTCCGAGGATAGTATTCATTTTGGTAATCCCAAGATCAGCTACAGTATCCTTAAGAAATGCTTGAGTAAGGAAGGAAGCAAAACAGGTTTATTTCAGGTTGGTAGGGGACTGCTACTAAATACCTTTCCTCAGCCTATCCATGAAATATCAATGGAATCTCTTCAACAAAGATGTTTTGCAACTAGAGCTGCTACGATTGCTATTTTCTCCAAAGGAGAAACTTGTAAATTCACAAGACCCAACATAACTCATGCCTAGCAGTCAATAGAACTCCCAAAGCCTCAGATTTTTTTATCTGTAAAATAATACCTCTTTAAAAAGACATTACAAAAGTCAAGTGTGCTCATTCATTTATTGACTAAACAATTATTAAGTGAATAGCTAACATGTACTGAATAGCAAGTAAGGGTATCAAGAGAGAATCAACAACAACTGAGTCTCTGTCCTGATGGAACCAATAACTATGAGGGAAGAATGGCATCAATTAAAGGCATGTGCTAGATTGGGCTCAGTGGCTCGCACCTGTAATCCCAGCACTTTGGGAGGCCAAGGTTAGAATTGCTTGGGGCTAGGAGTTTGAGAACAGTCTGGGCAACATAGCAAGACCCGATTTCCAAAAAAAAAAAAAAAAAAAAAAAAAAAAAAGTACAAAAACTAGCCAGGCATGGTGGTGCACACCCATAGTCCCAGCTACTTGAAAGTCTGAGGCAGGAGAATTTAGCCCAGGAGTTGGGGGTGACAGTGAGCTAGGATCGTGCCACTATACTTTAGCCCGGGCATTCCATGAGAATAAATCGACGAGCATAGAGTCTCTTGACATCTAGGCTTGGAACTGGCACAATGTAACTTTGCTGCCTTTTACTAGACAACACAAGTCCAAAGTCAGGTATTTTAAATAAGTAGAGAAATATATTCCACCTCTTGATGGGAAAACCTCCAAAAGCATATTTTAAAAAGGTGTGGATACAGGGCAACAGAGTGAGACTGTCTCAAAAAAAAAAAAGTGTGTACTGAAATGGCGGTTATCGAGTTCACAAGTGCATTAAAATCAATAGGACAACTTGGTAAAACTCAGATTGCTGGGCCCTACCCACCTCCAGAGTTTCTGGTTCAGTAGATCTAGAGTGGGGTGGGAAAATTTCTACTTCTAACAGGTTGCCAGGTGATACTGATGTCACTGATGTGGCAATCGCACTTTGAAAACAACTGCAGTAGTAAATATAAAATTAAAATTTTGTTAATTGCAATTGAAAGGTAGAACTAACTGAAGAATGGGATTTGATGTCGTTAGAGAAGTTAGAGGCAGCTTCCAAGAGCAAATTACCTTGAAACTAGATCTGCGTTTGTGTTTGAGAAAATATGTGAAGAAGACATATCCTAGGCATTGAGAAGAGAATGTGCAAAGCCTGTGTAGTAGAAACAGGGCAAAAACTACGGACTGAAAGAAGTCCTGTGTGGCTGGGAGTGAGGAGAACGGTGTGGGGTGGGGAGTACCCAGGACTGGGGCTGAACAAAGAAATGGGGGCCAACTGGTACAGAGCATTGTAAGCCCACCACAGTATTAAAATAATTAACTGGAAGACCATTAGTCTGCGTCAGCTCCAATGCTGTGGGTTCCTACCTAAGCAAACCAAAACCCAACTCAGAGTGAAGAGTCATAGCCTAGAAAAGCAAACTCGAGCTTAACAATCCGAAACTAATGCCTAACCTCGAACTACAAACTTCCATTTTAATCAATCAAACATTTTCTTTCCTGTGCTTCTGTGAACACCTTATAAGATTTCCCCTCACGCCTTTGTCATGGAGCTCTGAACAGCCCAAGTCTCATGTTACCTGATTCATGAATTGCTGAATGCTCAAATAAACTCCTTAAAATTTGAATGTGCCTGAGTTTATCTTTTAGTCATTCCTGCGTATTATTCTTTGAGCCTTGGGAAGCCAAGAAAAGACGGTAAGTGAGGAAGGTGACAAGAATAGATTTCATTCTCTGAAAAGCGTTTTCTGGCTACTTCTATTGACTAGACCCACATACGAAGCCACTTCCTAGAGTCTATCGCACTATCGATGTTGAATTTCTCTGATTTGGACCTCAGCTCTGCCAATTACAACCTCAGTAAGTTACCCACTGCTTTAACTTTCCATTTCCTCTTCTGTAAAATGCTGGAGGTAATTCCTTTCTAATCAGGTTTGTGAGGACTGACTAAATTTATCACATGCAGTACCTAGGCCCATGTCTGGCACCAAGTTACCATTCAAATCTCAGCTGCCATTATCATATTATTCACTGAGAGCATAAAAAAAATGCTACTGGGCAATAGGAAGTTTTCCTCTAATCCACAGGGGCAGGAGAAAATAGATTTAATTTTCTTAAAAGCTTTTTCAGGTAACATATCTTACTGTAAAGGTGACAACAGCCTAAGCCACAAAGGAAGAGAGTGGAATCTCTAAATAGCCAAAAACCAGAGCAGTTTCAGTGTCTGTGAAATTAAGGACATAATGACAGAAATCGATATAAGTCACCCAGCCCCTAATGGGAACCGAAATGGAAGCTCCAGACCTACAGGATATTTTTTTCTGTTTTGCTTCCTGTTGTTGTATCCCTAGTACCTAAAAGAGTGCTTCAGACTTGGAACGTCCTTGTTGAATGGAAATGAGAATCCATCCATGTTTTTATATTCAATTGAATTTGGAGGCAATTCATTTTGCTGCCATCACTCAAGTCTCCTGTTTTGCCTGAGTGGCTGGTCACTTACGGAGAGTGTAACGTGGGTGTGTGGTTTCTGAATTGATATCTGGGGTCACTGTATCTAATGTCTGAGTCAGTGGAATGCTGTCACCAGGGAAGCAGCAGAGTGTGTACACTACACCCTCAGACTATAGTGTGTTTGGGCCAATGCTGAGTCAATGCAGCCAGCACCTGGATGACAATCAGGACATTCATTGACATCTCCTGCTCAGAATTCTGTTAAAAATTCATCAACTTCCTGATGTTCTCAGAATAAAGCTTCTAATAACCAGGTTTACAACCCCCTGCATGAACTGACCCCGGCCCACCCTTGCAGCCAAGCACCATCTCTCTCTGGTCAGGCCCCACATCGCAGCCAGTCTGAACTAGCCCTGAGGTAAGGCTCTTCCTATCTCTGGGCCTCTATCCACACACCTGCTTCTACCTGCTACACCCTTCCAAAGCCTATACGTTTTCTTATTTAAAATCTCAGCTTAACATCTCTTCTTCCAAGATATATAAGCCCAATATTTAAGAATCCCCATAGAGTCCTGAACAGACAGAAATATTTCAGAATCTGCCCTCCCTGTAAATTTCTTAAGACACTTGTTTGCCTTGCATTCTACTCCCAATTCTTGGCATATACAGGTTCTAAATAAATGTGTCCAATGACATTATTATTCTCCTTTTACTCTTTCAAAATACTTTTGTAAAAGACAGAATCTCACTCTGTCGCCCAGGCTGAAGTGCAGTGGTGCCATCTTGGCTCACTGCAACCTCTGCCTCCTGGGTTCAAGTGATTCTGGTGCCTCAGCCTCCCGAGTGGCTGGACTACGGGCATGTGCCACCATACCCAGCTAATTTTTGTATTTTTAGTAGAGATGAAACCAGACAGGGGTTCACCCTGTTGCCCAGGCTGGTCTCAAATTCCTAGCCTCAAGTGATCTGCCTGCCTCAGCCTCCCAAAGTGCTGGGATTACAGGCATGAGCCACGGCACCTGGCCCCGAAATGCTCCTTTGAAAAGCAAAATTGCAAGTGCAAGAACAAACACACTGACAAACACAATTTCCAAGGAATGTCACAAATACACCAACACTTGCCATTGGTGACTTCAGCTTCTACCGAGATGAATTCTGCCTGTGGAGTGACTCATGATTCTCCTAACAACTGGGATTCTGCCACTTTGCATCCTGGGATTCCCTCATCTATCCATTTCCTGGCCCAGTGCTTCTCATGCTTTGCCGAGTACATGAATCACCTGGAGGTCTTATTAAACTACAAAATGCTATTGAATAGGTCTGAGACGGGGCTCAGATTTTGCATTTCTAACAAGCTCCCAGGTGCTACTGCTGCTCCTCCAACAGACCACACTGCTGGGCAAGGTCACAGCCTATGGAGAGGCTTTGCCTTTACTTCCCTCCTTCCCTCTTCTGTCCCCTCCAGGGCAGGCACACTTTCTTTAGGAAGCAGCCAGCAGTGCTGGAAGAGTGGGGATCTCTTAATTAGAGAGGGGTGGCAAGACTATGTGTGTCCAGGACTTAAGGAGACACTCACAGATGCTTCACCCACTTTGAGGAGCTTAATGTGATCTAATAACTGTGATTTTAGATTAGCACTAGCTGTACAAATACAGGGATAGGAGACACAGCCTCCAAGAAATAGGGAGCAAGGAGGAGGGGAGCACAAGGAGGGACAGGGAGGGAGAAAAAAATTAGCAGCTGGACTCCTCCCCTGAGTTCATCTATCCCCAAATGTGAATCATCACACTGGGGGCATTTGGTAATTAATTAACTGTAAAGATAATTTATACCCATATAAAACATATGCTCTGCTTCCTTTCTTCGGAATGTCGGGGATGCTGTGAGGGCAGCTGAATTGCCTTTACCACCTTAGACCCTGCAGATTAACTCAAGCATCCTCTCAATTCCCTGTCTGCAACATCTTCTGGGCTACAGAGACCATAATGCAGAGATTAACTGTGAAATTGTAAAGAATACAGTGGGGAGAAAAAGGCTTCAGCATAGCTGGTATTATAGTCAAAAGCTGAGGACTTCTTTTTTCTAAGAGGCTTCAAAGAGCCTAACAGCTCTTACTAACTCTCCTCCAGCTAAGATGCATGACAAAACCACCTCCCCGCTCTGGTAGGAATTACGCATGTCACTCTTAATGTCGGTTTAATATATTTTCAATATTGTAAAATTGTCACGGTAGAATTCTGGGAAATTGTTCCCCTGGGGTCCTTGAGTAATAAGTTATCAAAGAGAAACTAAAGAAAGTTACAATGCTGGTTACTTCCTGAGCTTTGAGAGCTCTGGCCCTCAGAGAGCCTAGGAAGCCTCAGAGTCTTCTTAAACAGACATGAAAGCATGGTGAGATAACTAAAATAATTGTTTGGGGGTTTTTGCCTACACAAACATCCTTATGTTTAATGCCAGTATGCTTAGTCAGACTCTTACATCAGAGATTGTGAATTTAGGGCTGGGGCCCATGTTGTTCATTGGTATGGTTTGGGAGAAGAGGAGATTAAGCAGGTAAAAACATTACTCTGCTTTGTCTAATTTCTCTGAGTATCTCAAGACCTTATTGACATGCAGCTTCCTCAATTGCCTTATTGTAGCTTTAATAATATCTTGCCAGCATACTATCCTTTAAACATATAGAAAAGACACATCCTATCTCACCCCAACCTTCCAATTTGGCTGTCTTTCTTCCAGCATCACACTAGATATTAAGCATAACAAGATCACCTACTCTCCTACATTTGGGACTTCCTCCAAATTTGAGGCTCCTATGATTGGCCTCTCAGCATGAAGAAAAGTTTGCTCATTTTTAGGCCCGGGATATATCGACTATATCTGCTCTGCAAGTGTTTGAGGCTAAATGTGTCAACCTGCAAGAAACTTCATGGGCTACAAAGGTGCTGTTCTCAAACCTGGCCTTCACCCATCAGTTGGCCTGAAGAATATTTGCAAGGCAATGTGTGAGGCTGGATCACTCTTTGGCAATGGTAGGCTTTATCCTCTAGAATGGTTGGTATTAGCGGAAGCTGGACTCATGGAACCTTCCATGACATTCCAGACAGGGAATCCCTTTGATCTGTTTACAGAAATGCTGTTCTTAAACAAAGACGTAGGGCCAGCCAGGGCTTTTGGAGTCTGAAGGAACGATAGATCAATAACGCAGCCTGATCTCCAGATAGAGAAAATTGCTTGAGGGTTTCACACCTGCAGGGGATTTTCCTGAGGAGATAGGACAAGAGAATTCTAGAGACAGCACGTTCACACCACTTACTAGAACATGAACATGCAGGACCTGTGTGCCATGTAGGTATGTTTTTGGCAATTCCTGCACCAGCTCCAGGGCCCAAAGAAACAAAGTTGGAGGAGAAGTGAAAGGAACCCCACGGAGATAGAAGCCCAGGGGACAGAGTTGGATGTTTCTGCCTCCCCACTCAGCCAGCCTCTCTGAAGCCATCTCTCTATTCCCAAAGAATTAAGATACATGCACACTGAGATTATAAATGAAACAATAAACCGATGGCTCTGGTTTTTCCAGAACATCAGCTTCAGATTTGAAAACTGTTGTTAAAATAGTACCTCTTCTTTCTATTGCTTGAACTACAGCCGACTCCACCTTACATATGCAGGTGAAACTAACAAGTGTCTAAGCAATCAGCCACAGGGACTCGTTTCTTTTATCAAATCAATACTTCACTGAAAATGAAACTAGGAGAAATCTGAGACCTTGGATCAAGGGCACTGAAGGTGAGATGAGCATAAAAGCTTTTCTTAATAATAGTGGTAGGCAATCTATGGGCATTGTTTTGGCAAAATGATGAGTCCTGATTGGCTGATGAGATTGCATTTGTTTCTCATTTGTCAACTTGGAACCAATAGTTTCTGCATTTCTAGAGCCATCTCTTTACCACAGGGCCCATGTCCATCCATCAGGAGGCCCACAGTAGAGCCAGGAAGAAGTCACTGCTTGGTCTATCTGACAATTTAATTGGTTCACTTCCTCAGGAAATTATTGTTCTCCCCTTCTCTAAGTTTCTGAGAGAAATCATCAGAATGTGGCCAGACTCTTATTCGGTGTTTTGTGAGAAAAAGGACATCCAGAAAAAAAGGCATTTCTGAGTTGGCTTGTTATGCCTCACGCTGCCTTTTATGTGAGCAAAGTTAGACGCTGTGATGTGAGTAGGCTCTGCACATGGATCTCCTGGGTTTGGTTCTACTGCAGAGTCTGATATTCCCAGCGTAGTCATTGCTTTGGGTGAAGATGCCAAGGGTTGCCGCTAATTACTAGTTATGGTTGCTCTGGCCATAGCATTTGTATTTTCACATTTTAGCTCAAAACAGTTGACTAGATTAACTCTCTTAAGGACAGTGCATAGACAGGTATTTGAGTCCCCTCCCTTCCTCTTCCTCTGTAGCTCAATCATCAGCATGTACTACTGTTTCTAAACCCAGATCTTTCTCATCTGTTCACTTATCATTATCTCTGTTACCACCGAGTCTAAGTTGGCTCCTTTACTGTGTGTCTTCTGTTTCTCCACTTGCTGCCTGCCCTCCTGTCCCATCTGAACACTGCAATCAGGATAATTATTTTTTTAAAATTTCATATTATACCAATTCCTCATTTAGCTCTTTCAATAGTTTCTCATTGTCTTGGGATGAACCCCCTAACTTCTTTATCATACCCTTCCCCACATTTCCTACCTCATCCCCTGGCTCTCATTCTCCTTTGAGTTCTGCCTTCTGACCATACTGTATTTTCTGTTTTTCAAACATATTATACTTTCGAATTTTGAATCTAGTATTCTGTTTACCATGAATGCTCCTCTTATTCTATCCCCTTCCCATGGCTGACTCGTAGCCAGCCTTTATTTCTCACTTTATACACAAGTGACCTGAAACCCTGGGCTCCCCTTGAGATGACATCATCAGATAAGCTCTGTAAAGAGAGGGATTCTGTCTCATTCAGCTATATATCCCCTGAACCTAGCACAATACCCAGCAGAGAGTAGATACTCAGTAAATATTTATTATACAGAATTGAATTAGAAAATGCTGAAAAGAGGGAAAGACAAGATGCATAATGCTCCTCTTGTATATCTTCCCCAGAGGATTGCTAACCCAAGCATTTCACCAGTACCCAAGGGTTCTCTTTCATGGAAAATGAAAATGAAAGTGCTTAAATAAGTGCATTTATCCCAGATGAGTGAATGACTACAAAAGGGATTGAGAGAAGGTCCCATAGTACACAAAACTTTACATCAAGGCATAGGGAGAAGAGACAGAAATGGATAAGGAGGAAATCTAAAGGAGGCAGAAAAGGTCTTGAGCAGGAGGGAGAAATTTTCTACAAGTTAGTTAAGAGAGGCCGATTGTGTGAGAAGAGTGTTTCAGGAGATTTTTGAGAAATTGCAGCTAAAATGACAGTTATCATGTAGAAAGCAAAGGTTCTGCTTTGTATGATGAAGCCTGAATGCAATACTCTATTCTACAGAACTCATCAGAAAAAATACAGATGGGATGGAGAGAAGTAGAGGGTTCTCAGTTCAAATAAGAAGGAATTAGGAAAAAGAAAATCAACTTCTCTAAGTACAAAGAGAAACTCTTGCACCAGGGCCCTGTAAATACCACTAAAGCACGTGAAATAAGAAGCAGAATCATCTGTTGAATCCTCACTCTTCTATCACTATTTAGCAGTTATCTAGCCTTAGCACATCACTAAAGTTTATTGCACCTGATTTCCTTGGTGAGAAAATAGGAAGGGCAAAGGAACTAACAATTATTGAACACACTGCTCACATATATTATTTCATTTCATCTTCGTAGGAAGTAAATTTATGATCCCCACATCATGGATGAGAAAACTGAGGCTTAGAGAGGTTAAGAAATTGACCTACATCCACACAGGATTTGAACTGGAGTCTTGGTCCTGAAGTTCACATACAACACTGGCCAGAGAGGTGACGTGGCAGAATGTGAAACACCAGACTTTCAACCCTTGGTCTTGGCTCTGCTATTTATGAGTTTTGAGGTCTTGGCAACTAACTTAACATCCTGACACTGAGATTTCTTCCTTTATAAAATGGTGAGGTTCATACCTGCCCTGGGAGCTTACCTACTCCTCCCAAGTGGAGGCATAACTAGATTTTAACAACCAAAGATCATGAATCAGCCCAGGGCCAGGCATCCATGCACTTTTATGTATATGTCAAGATCTGGCTTTCACAATTCTTTCTAAATTGTCTTTTCATCATAGTCTTAACAAAAATTGCATCAACACTTTACTTAAAAAATATGTTGCAAAGGCACTACTCTTGGAGAATGTGTTCTTCCATTCCCCCTCCTAGCTGAGTGACTAAATACAAAGAAGAGGTGAGAACCAAATGAGATGGGGTTGTGTGGACTCTCTGCACAAGTAGAAATGATCACGCCCATGGGTGGTCAGGCGTCTCTCCTACAGAAAGTCCTATTTAGTTCACATTTTTCACTTTCCCTAAAAAGAGAGGACTTCCCCAGTTCTCATTAGATAAGCTCATCTGTTACAATTGCTTAGGATGTTGTGAATTTCCTCTGCATTCAGGGACTCCCATTTTGACGCATCAAGACACTCAGAGTGGGCTTGTAAAATCAGCTAACGGTGCTATCTTCCTAAGTCGCACAGAGTAGTGATGTTTTGTACCCAGAATAGCTTCATTGTAAGAACTTATCGCACTAAAGGTCAACACATAGAGTTACACACTCCAGGGAAAGCTCATGCTTTTGTGAAATGCAATAAGGTCTCTATGTGTTCTCAGTTAGAGCAACCCAACACAATATGGCTTAGTCTCCTGAGAATGCTGTGGCAGCTCAGATATGATGCCAGCAACCTATGTCATTTCTGATCTAATTAGAAATTAACCTTCATAAATGTGGGCAAAAATCTACTTACAGCTTAGAGAACATTAGCCACCTTTTAATCTAATGAGCCTTGAGTATCCTTTCATTTTCTCTAGCAAGCCATGGCCTATCTTTTGAGCTATTAGAATCAGAGCCTGTCAATACCAGCCCTTTTGCAGAATGTGTTTAATCTATGTTTCATATATCAGTATCCTAATGTAAGTAAGAATAAATTAACATTTATAGTTCTTACTATGTGTGTTAAATTAGTACGTTTAATCTTGCTGAAGCCTTGTAATTTCCATGAGGTAGGTAATGATAGCCATTCTTACTTTTTAGGGAGGGAAGTGAGGTTCAGAAAGATTAAGAAAATCTTGGAACTATGATTTGGAACTATGAGTCAAGAACTGTTCGTCTTGACTGGCCTAATAATTCCTGTTATTTTCACTCTAACACACACATTATTAGAAATTAAATATTTTTTAATCAAAAGAGGATCAACTGTTGAGATGCAAAAAGGAGTGACCAAGTGCCCCCTTTCACTCTGGATGAGATAAAACATCTAGAATAAAGATAGAAAAGATGATCCTATCAGCATATAGACTAAAACAAATAAACTGTGCTTGGCACCACACACTATATAGTCTGGAAAAGAGGCAAACGCAGAGGACCACTAGAAAATGTAGATATAATGGAAATAGACTATCTTGTGAGAAAATACCTATAAATTAGTACACACAGGCTCAATGCAGAGAAAGACGAAGCAGATCAAAGAAATAGAATGATTCCCAGTCTAACAAACTGTCTGTGGTAATATGGAGGTCATTAATGTGTCTAAAGAAATGATGCATCAATCAAAAAGGGAGTTGGTTTCAGTGGAATATGGCGGGTGAGTGAAAAGGGAGTAGGTGAAGTCAGCTTTGATGGGCTTTCTCTCTCTGCAGGAGGCAGCACCTTGGCCAGCAGACTTAGAGTGCTGGTTCTATTGACCAGGCTCCACATGAAGACTGGACAGTAGGAAAAAGCTATCACAGCTGAGGAAAGCTGCATGCTGAACAGATGACTTAAACTGCTATTTTCTGATTCCAAGATCACCAAAGCAACTTTCTGATTATAATTTAGCTTCTCTGCAAAAAGGAAAAGTACTAGTGCAAGTCATGCTGACAGGAGAGCTCAGGTCTCCTGAGATTTTATTTCTTAAGGTACATTAGTAAACTGACATTATGGTTTTCTCTATCCATGTCTTGTAGCTTGACTAATGTTGGGTCAATGCCTGGGAGGTAAAGCCACTCTTGATGTGCTGGTCAAAACTGCTGATCAGGATTCTGACTCTGCAAGGTTACTGTCCAGGCTGAAACCATGAAGAAGTCATCATGGTAAGGTGCCCCAGTTGCCCTTTCCTAGTTGACACTTGCCCCTGCGTGCCCCAGTTGCCCTTTCCTAGTTGACACTTCAGTTATCTCTGTGTATATCTTCATTCAAACTGCAGGCCTCTGTGCAGTTATAGCAGTGAACATAACAGAAACTATCCTAGAGGAGGCACTTGGCTTAGTGCAGCATCGTAAAAAAAAGGCGTGGAATCATTAAATAATGGCTTCGTCAGTAATTAATTACATGACTTTAGAAAAGTCACAACCTTCTCAAATCTAAAAACCCACATCTATAAAATGGGAATAATGTTGCCAAATGAATCCCTTCAATGTTTGTACCCTTTCAAGGAAACTGCCACATAAAATTGTATGAATCATGGGCAACTGAAATTCTCTTTTTTTCCAAGGCAAACCCACAAAACCGTATCTCAGAACTGCAGGATATCAGGCCGGGAGCGGTGGCTCACGCCTGTAATCCCAGCACTTTGGGAGGCTGAGGTGGGTGGATCACCTTAGGTCAGGAATTCAAGACCAGCCTGGCCAACATGGCGAAACCCCGCCTCTACTAGCTATACAAAAAATAGCCAGGTATGCTGTAATCCCAGCTACTCAGGAGACAGGCAGGAGAATTCCTTGAAATCAGGAGGTGGAGGCTGCAGTGAACTGAGATCACGTCACTGCACTCCAGCCTGGGTGGCAGAGTGAGACTCCTCCATCTCAAACAAACAAACAAAACAAACAAAAAACCTGCAGGATATCAGCCTGGTATTTGCCATCTGCCATCTGAGTGACTTTGGGCAAGCTTAAAAACTTCTAGAGTAACTGTTGCTTTGTTCGTAAAGGAAAATTTACTAGATTATATAAAAAGCCCTTCCTAGGCCGAGGTTTAGACCTAAAACAACCAGGATTTTATTGTCCACAATGGAGTGTTCTCTTTGAATGCTAGGTTTACTGCAATAGCTTTCTCTTTGCCTTGCCTGAGTTCAGTAAAGTTCTCTTCACTGCATCCCCTAGATGATCCTAGAGCAATCTTAATAAGACTTAAATCTGACCATGTTACACCCTTGCTCAGAAAGCTTTCAATGAAGGATCCCTCCGTTGCCTTCAGAATAAAGATGAACATTTCCTACTTGGCATACAAGGTTCTTTACAACATTATTCTTGCTTTTCTTCTCTCCTTTGCGACCTGTCTCCTCTACACAAATATTTTGTGCCTTGGTCTTAAGAAATTATATGCAGCTAAGGATGGCTCCCAGATATCTAGTTTTGATAGCTTGATATGTGATAAGCGTTCTCTTTTGGGCATGTGGATTTTGAGTTGACTATGAAATATCCAGTTAGAAATGTCAGGTAACCAATGAGCTATGTGTGCCTAATGCTCATGGGAAATTCTACGCATGGGAAATTCTACTCCAAAAGGAATAGAATTTGGAGTCATCTAGGCAGAGAAAAGTTGACACTGTACAAGTGGAAGCGATCACCCAGGAAGATATGTGGATAGCAAGGGGTAAGAGATTGGTGGTATTATAGAATACTGATTAAACAAACACCAACATTCAAAAACTTTATATGAATTAATCCAATTCATGAAGCATTCTATAATTCAAACACCAGAGAGGGCATAAAGATCATCTTGCCCCATGTCAGCAATAACTACTATGAACAAAGTAGATAAAATCAGTATCTAACATATTTTTCAAAAAAATAAAAACTGAGGATTTGAGAGGCTATAATCATTTGTGATAGGTAACCAAGCTGGTTAATGAAGAAGCTGGGTTTATAGTCAAATCTTTTTTGCTTTGATTTTTGACCCAAGCTCTTCTTAAAACCACACTTGCCTGCATAAAGCAGACAATATAAGAGCTTTCCTCGTAGACAATAATGGAGGCAGTAAACTAAGTAAAGCTCAATTCAAATAAAGAAGTGATTATGATTAATAATAAAAGGGGTATTAGACCTTAATTACTGAATTGTTTAATGATGGTGTCTTGAGTTTATTTAACTAAGCTGTTTATTTGCAAGAAGTAGAAAACTAAGGATTTATAGTTAAAAGAAGAACATTCTTATCATTAGAGTCTATTTGCAGGCAGTTCCTGTGATAAATTATTATAAAGAGAAGCTTAAACTTTTATTTGCACATAAACTTTCATTACCTACATAATGGAATAAGAATAGCATTACATAGTTAAAGATAGACTTTCATTATACAGTTATAATTCCACTCTTGATGAACATTAGGAATTTGTGATCAACCTACAAGGCACACTCTGGCCAGATTTTCTCCCATTCCAGACAGAAAATCTGGTCAAAGTTCCAAGAATCATTCTATATCACACACTACATACTTTTGGCTAATAGAAACACTCTTTAAATTTAATGTTGCCTAACTAATGCTTAAGCAAAACAAGCTATTTATACAATATACATGCAGCAATTGATATGGCTTATTCCCTTTCTTATTTATAATCATTACATTCTCTAGCTTCTGAAATAATTCTTAATAGAATTTTCTCATTATTATTATTTAGGGCTTAATGCAAGCTATTGGGAGCAAACAGTGAAACTACCAAAACCTGAGGTAAAACAATTCATTGGATTGTGGTGTGACTGCAATATGACTGTCTTCAGAGCCAAGTTTTGGAGAAAGCATGTAGGCTTGTGTGTATGTTTTCTCCCATGGCATCTTGGCCTGTCCAAAAATGTTGTGCTTTCAAACATTCTTGCAATATTCTAGAGGAAGATTTGGAAGTCGACAGTTGCCAGATGCCATCAGTTCCGTGGGAAGCCAGCTAAAGAAAGGTATAATTCTCAAGGAGAGTAATGCGAGGAAACAATTAGCCCTTTTAACAACTTGATTTGTTAAAATGAGGCTGCCCTACCTCCAGGGACAACCTAGGTCTCCACAGAGATCGAAATAAAGGTTCAAAGACACCAACATTCCAGGGCTTTACAGCATTTAGTCCAGTTCAAGAAAATTTTACAATTTGAACACCAGACAGGGAGAAAGGTTAGGGGAAGATTATCTTCCCCTTTGTCACTGATAACTTCTGTAGGCACAGCAGGCAAGTTAGCATCTCACCTATCATTCAGAAAAAAAGCTGAGTCCAAGTGTACCAAGTTTTGATTACACAAGATGAATAAGTCCTAGAGATCCACTGTACACGATAGTGACCTTTGGTTAACAATACTGTACTGTATACTTAGAAATCTGCTGAGAGAGCATATCTTATGTTAAGTGTTCTTATTGCAAAAATAATAATAAATAAAAAGGTGGGAGGTGATGGATATGCGATGTTGCTTTCATCAATATATACTTGTCATGAGTACGTACTTTTCTCAAACTCATCAAGTTGTATGCCTTAAATAGGTTCTGCTTTTTGTATGTCAGTCATACCTCAATAAAGTGATTCATAGCAGAGCAATCCTCAGGGACTGCTGGAGATAGGGTGATATGATAGCAGGTAAGCAGTGCCTACTATACCCAGGTCACTGCCAAAAGCAAAGCCAACCTCCCCTTCCCTGCAGACTGCCTACCAGCCCCTAAGCAGCTTCCAATGACTTAACTGCTTGATAATGCCCCCCCTCCTCAGGAGACACATGCTGCTCTTGAATAGAAAGAGAGTTTTAGTTATTAAACTCACAGCTGTCGTTTAGAGCTAAGACTGGATTTCTGAAATTAATTTGAAAATGTTTGCATTTATACCCCCCTACCCGCCCCTGTTTTGCTGTTTCCTGGTCAACTTTATCCCTCCCCCACCTGAGGACTGGGG
Source organism: Rhinopithecus roxellana (assembly GCF_007565055.1). NCBI lineage: Eukaryota > Metazoa > Chordata > Mammalia > Primates > Cercopithecidae > Rhinopithecus > Rhinopithecus roxellana. The sequence goes on along the minus strand of NC_044553.1, from coordinate 136,926,867 downwards.
TGAGAGGGTGCTGGGCAGCAGAGCTCTCTGTGTGCAGCTGCAGCTCACGGGTCAAGAGCCTACTACATCAGTAATGAGGGCACCCATCACTTTGCTTTGCAAAGATCACAGACTGGAGCCACCCTGCTGGGAGGCCCCTTAATGAGCTGAGCAGATTTTTAGTGCTCATCTCAGGGGTGCAGGGTAAGGTGCCTTAGTGCCAATTCTATCCGGATTTCCGGTAGTGCACTTGGGAACTGTGTTTGGACCCCTGGGTACCAATAGGACAATTCAGCTTCCAAATCCCAAATCACCCCCAGCAGATGGGCACAGCTCGAGCAGAGGAATGAAAAGGCAGGATCATTCATACTTGTTTGTATGTGTCTTAATCCTTTGTGGAACAAATAGGGGATTAAGTAGGAAGAAGGGTAGGTAGATAAGCAGATAAAAGAAACATTCCTCTTTACATTCTCAGCAACTAACACAGCCAATATCACAAATGTGTGAGGCATTAAGAGATGAAGGGAAGGAGGAAGAGGAAAGGGAAGAATGACAGGATCTACCAAGTGCTAAATTTTCCCAACAAGCAAATTAGCTTAACAGTCCATGTAATCTACCAGGAAGTCTTTTCTGAAATGATAAAATATATTTTCAATCAATGGTCACATCCATGACCTCTCCCTACACTACACACAGCAATATCCTGGCTCTTCTCCATCCCCTTTCTCTATTTTATTTTTGTCCTGAACATTTATCTAATAAGCTACATATATTTTACTGTATTCTGCTTATTTTTTATTTCTCCTCACTAGATTGTTAGCTGCATGGGGGCAAGGAGCTTTGTCAGTTTTTTGTTCTCTGTATCCCTAGTGCCCAGAAGGATGCCTAGAACAGAGTAGGCACTTCATAATAATAAGTGAATGAATAAAAGTGTAAATAAATGATTGTGGGAATAACAGTCATTATTACTATTAGAGTTGGGAACTCTTAAGCATTTTAGAGTAGGGTTAATATTACCCACCTCATCAGGTTATGGCATAAGGATTAAATGGGGCAATGTTCTTTAAGCATGTTGTACAATGCCTGGCACACAGTACATGCCCAATAAAATGGTGGCTAATATTATTATACCCCCATCTAATAGTTGCAAAAAGCAAGAGAGACAATTATGATTATTCAACCCTATGAGTCCAAAAAATATAAGGCTCAGAAAACTTAAATAATTTCACTTCAGTGACATAGCTATTAGGCTTTCAATCCAATTCTGTATGCCCCCAAAACCTACAGTCTATCCATGCCACCATCCTGCCTTTTAACTACATCTTCAACTCCAGGATGGTCACACTAAGCAAAAGGTGGAGCAGGATGATGGGGAACCGAAAACTCAAGGAAGCAATTAAATTAAATTTCAAATAGATATCTGGTAGCTTTCAGAATAAGATACATGGATCTACGTGTATGTGTGTAGTAAATATCTATGTGTGTAACTGTATAGGGTATAGGGTGGGTGGAAATCACCTTCGTTTGCTCCATGGGGGGAATCTACAATGCTACATTGAAGTGTCATGAGAATTCTCAGATAGGAAACAGCCATATAAAAGAGGAATTATTCCCAGACTGGATGTTGGAAGTCCTGGGTGCTGGTCACAGTTTTCCATCTAATGGGGATGTCTTAGATAAATTTCCCTCTCTAGACTATGTTTTCCTCATATGTAAAATAACAAGACTAGAAAACTGACTTCTAACTTATCTCTTTCAATTCTAAAAGACCTCTCTAAATTTGTGAAGGTAAATGAACTCAAGGATGTGAGAAAACTTTGAAACCCCTAAAATAAACCCCTAATATGAATTAAAGATATCGAGTGTCCCCTAGAGAGAGGAGGATAAGAATTGACTGATCCACTGAGAAGATTCTACCTCTCTTGCTTGAGCCCTTTGAAGTCATCTTTTAGGTCATGGTGAATTACATTCTCTAACCTAGTGTTCACAATTGCTCATCCTTCTGCTTTGCCTTGACCAAACCAGTCATTTCTATAGGTTCCTGAATGCTGCTTGTCCCCAAGTCTGAGCACACACATAAAAGGGGAACATGTACCTCCTTACCAGTTTCTCCTGGAAATCAGCTGGCAACAGTGAGACCCTCGGTCCTGTCAGACTCCAAGGATTATTTCCCCTTGCTTGTCCAGCTTCCTCCCACCCCAAAGATTCTGCTTATCTCTGCTAGCCTCCTCTTTTACCCTATGAAAGGAAAACATTTTTGTTTCTGTTTGATTTTGAGATGTTTGCAAACCTTATTGTTACAGCACTCTCCCTTTTGCAATTGTCCTTTTCTTTCTCTTGCAAGAATTGTTTTGAATAAAAATATCTTCTAACAAAGTCCTGATTTGTTTCTTTGACATCTCAAGTGCTACAAATACAGGATCTTCTATAAATATCTCAAATTCACCGACTTCCCTTCCCATCCCTAGTCAATGTCCTAGTCCAAATTTAGTCCACCGTCAACTCTTTCCTGGAGAACTAGTATTTTAACACCTATTCTTATCCTTCTCCAATCCACTATCTGTCCTACAGCCAAGATGATCTTTAAGAAAGCAAATCTGGTCATGTTATTCTCCTGCTTATAGCTATTCAAGGGTCTGCCATTACTTTTAGGATAAATTCTAAATCAGTATTATTGTCTACCAGTAGGTGATGGCATGACTAAGCCCTGTCTCCCCTTCCCTCTCCTCCCCACTTCCACCTTCTGTGCTCCAACCTGACTTACCCTCTGTTCCTTGAACTCTAACTTGCCATACTTCTTTTTACCTATTGGGCTTTGTAACAACCTTTTCCTAGAAGACTGCATCCATCTTTGACTGGTAACACCTTCTTATTCTTCAAATGTTAACTCAAGCATCATTCCCTCTGGAGCTGTTTCCCTGATCACCCCTCAGCTAGGGCTGGCTCTCTATACTTCTCAAGTTTGAAAGTTTGAAACTGCATGTTTAGTTGTTGATTATTTGGTAAATATCTTTCTCCTGTCACTAGATTATAAACTCCATGAGGCCAAAGATGGGTCAATTTTTGCCCACCATTGTACCTCTCAAGGACTAGCATGGTATCTGGCAGTTAGTCATCACTAACTAATATTTGGCCACATGACTTGCCTTGATGTAGAGAATGTGGACAGTAGTGACAATGTATGAGATGCAGACTTAGGTCGAAGGAGGTACTGAGTGCTTGCATGCTCCTTCTTGTACTCCTTTCACTTGCTAGTAGGAGAATATCTCCTGGGTAGCCTCTGGTCCAAAAGAATGTGGTAATGGGGGAGCCAATCTGAATCTAACTTGAAACTTGCAGCTATTTCCAGCCCTCCACAGCTTGGAACAGAGCCACCTTAACCTATCCATAAATCTATAAGTATAGAATTTAAATACTGCTTGTTGTAAGTCACAAAGGTGTGGGGTGGCTTGTTCACAACATTACTGAGGCAATAGCTGGCAAATATAGCTACTTTGAAGTCATTAAAAATAACGTTTTTCAAGATTTTATGATTTGAGACAAAGATCATATAACACTGAATTGCAATTACGGTATAATTATGCAACTATAATATAATTTTTGAAAAAAACAGGAACTGGAAAATTAGAATAATCACTTATAAAATTACATTAACATTATATATATACACATATATCTTCCAAAATATATATATATAGAATAGAGTACATATATTCACGAATAGTGTATATTCAAGAATAGAATATATATACATACAAACATACATACACACACACACATACACACACACTCACACACACACATATATATATACACATTCCCAAAATAATAGAATAAATCATAACAATATGTTAATAACAACCATTTCTGCTTGGTACAATTATACTCAATTATGTTTATTTTTGTCTACCATGAAATGGTTTTGTAGAACCAGCATAGGTTTTTGTATTCAGGTACTCAGTTAATGTTGGCCAAAGAAAAAGTTGAATTAATAAACTTCCATGTGCCCAATTTTCTACAGTAAATATATATATTAATTTTAGAATTATAAAAATCAATGTTTATTTTTTAAATGGACATTCATAATCTATAATGTTAGCAATAACCCACAGATGACAATTTTTATGAGGCTTCTTTTCAACAGTGATAAACACTCCTAACAGAGCTATAATCCAGAGATTGGTTTATTGAGTAGCATTTTATGAAGACAGAATAACAGTCCTACCAAAGTCAAGATTCATTATATCAATTGTCCCATCAAAGCCCCCAGGAATGCTACTCTGTAGTGAAAAGAAATTGAATGGGTCAACCATGTTCTCCACATAAGAAAAAAACTAAAGTGTTTTGAAGGGATCACGGGCAAGAAAAGAAGGGAGGTGAAAGAAAGGTGAGAAAGTGAGATATCTGAAAGGAGGGAGGAAGAAAGGGCAAAAGGAAAATTTACAAAGAAATAATTCTGCTCAGCATCAACTGAGGACACATTCCTTGACCATCACGCCACCACCATCAATCTCCATTTGCAGAAAGCTCAAGGGGCAAACCCAATGTTAGACAGAGAGGGGCTCCTTTGTGCTGCAGCCAAATCATTTCCTCAAGTAGAAATTGATATACCAGGGTACTCTTCTGCATTCCTCAGTCATATTTTAGCCATCTGGTTTTATAGTCATTGTTTTGTCTGGCTAAGACCCTTTCTCATTTATTGTAGTTCAAAAGGAGATGACTTCCAGGTTAGACAATGTGCTCAAAGAGGCCTTAGGGGCCTGTCCTCCCCTTCAACCAGATGCCACTTACCTAGGTAGCTGGTAGGCACCAGCCACCTTGCAGTTCTGTGCAGCCCACATTTTATGACAGCTCTGAGTCAAGTCATTCTGAATAAATAAGGGTCAATTTCATCCCTCTGGGAGGGAAAAGCCCTTTAAACAATAGACATTATTGCTGCATCAAGCTTAAAAGATACATAGAAATGAAGAAAGGACTGTGTGGGGTTTATCAGGGAAAAAATAATGAAGAATAAAGGGAATAAAGAAGAGAAAACAGGAAAAAGAAAAGGTAAGCAGGACAGGGGAGGGGTGAATAAAAGGGAGTGAGTGGGAACAAAAGGGTATCATCCACGAAGTGCTTCTTTCACCAAGGAGAGCTGCAAAGTCACCCCATTGTTTTAGATGGTAGAAATGCCTGCCTTGGATGCATAAGCCTGCTTCTCCCTCTATTCTAGATTCATTCATTCCATGCCTGCCCACCTGTCCACTTTAAGTAACACTGAATCTAGCCACTCTATAGCTAATATTGAGTTACAGGAAGAGTTGCTACAGGGCCAAGAGGCTAGGCCCCAGCCTAGGGGAGCTTCTCATTATTTTTCTCTAGGCATATCCCCAACTATGAAAATCCTAACTTGTTATTGGGGGTGAGGGTGGGCAGTTTAGATGTCTAGCAGGTGTACTAAGTTTCCGCAAATTTGTCAGATAATAAACCAGAATTCTAACTAAAGTATAGTTAACTTTAGAAATAATCCCATTCATTTCATTTTGCTTTGCATTCATTCTTTTATTTGTTCCTCCACAAACACGGATTGAGCTCCTTTTCCTTGGCACTGGGGATACGTAGTCTATGGCTCCCCATCTAGAGAAGGAGAGACGAGCCAAGCAAAAATTAGAGAGGTCCAGATTTATGGCCGAAGAATTTGTATCAGTGCATTCATGTGCGTGTCTGTGTGTGCATGTGTGTTTGTACACATGGGTAAAGATGCAGGTATGAGTTAAGGTATGTTGCAGCCCTGGATAAATTGTGATGAGGCAAAATTTGTCTTTCTAAGTTTTGAGCTGTACTCATTTCAGGCTTTTCTGGACCAGCCCCATGAAACTTTACAGTTGTTCTCCTCCACCTAGGAACAAAGAGTATGAACAAAAAGATGTGGAAGATCCTGACTGCTTTTCTCAATACTGAATTTACTCCAAAATGACAGCTTCCATCCCATTGTATTTCTCATGTTTGCCCGTTGGAAAGTCCTAAAACAGAGAACTGACGAGGTTGGAAGAGGAACAAAAAAAGCCATCTCATTTCTGACAGCTCTCCCTCCCTCCCACAGTACCTAATCCCACCTCTAAGATCTCCTGTTTTAATGAATGGCAAAGAATAATAGAAAATCTGATAGACTGGGTGAAAAAGTCCTACCTTTAGTATTTGCTAACATTGTGACTATGGAAATTTATTTTATTTTTCTGATCCTTGGTTTAAGTATCTAAAAATCTGAATGATACCACAAACTTTATAAGATCTGCTCTAAAAATTAAACAAGAGAAGAAGAATATTCCTACATGTACTGAACACTTACAAAATTACAGGCATTGTGCCAAGATTTTTACACAATTATGTATTTAAGCCTCATAACAACCCCAAAATGGCATTTTGGTGGATCAGAAAACTGAGGCTAAAAAGGGGTTAAAAACACATCCAAGATGACATAATAGTGAGCAATGGAATTGGGATTCAAATCCAATTTTGTTGTTGTTGTTGTTTGTTTTTGAAATGGAGTCTCGCTCTGTTGCCCAGGCAGGAGTGCAGTGGCACAGTCTCAGCTCACTGCAACCTCTGCCTCCCGGGTTCAAGCGATTCTCCTGCCTCAGCCTCCTGAGTAGCTGGGATTACAGGCACCTGCCACCATGCCTGGCTTTTTTTTTTTTTTTTTTTTTTTTTTTTTTTGGTATTTTTAGTAGAGACGGGGGTTTCACCATGTTGGCCAGGCTGGTCTCAAACTCATTACCTCATGATCTGCCTGCCTCAACCTCCCAAAGTGCTGGGATTATAGGCATGAGCCACCACGTACCTCCCTGCCCCACAAATCCAGTTTTGTCTGACTCCAAACCTGGTGTATCTTACTTAAGGACCAAATTATACCTGGCACATGCAGGTACTCAATAAGTGTGAATTACCTTTTTATACTCCCTGACGTGTGAATGTCAGTGACTTTCATGGCCTCACTACAATTGTCTACTCCCTCCTAGGTTGACTTTTAGTAGCTCCCTTCTTGAAGATGACCAGGAATCTGCATATTTAGACCACTTCTTTAAGCATCTCTTTTTAAACAGATGTGTTGATAATGTAAGGTTTGGGTAATGAGATTTTCCAGACCATAAGCTGCTAACTAAATTAATTGACAAACTTATTTGCAATAAATAAAGGGATGATTACATGTGAAAACAATCACAAGGACCCACTGAGCTTGTGAAGAAATATTCTGACCCACACAGCAGGAGCATCTTACTCTCAGCTACAAACGACCAGCCCAAAGGCACAAAGCAAGAGCACCTCTGAAATTGCTTTAGGATAGACAGCTGTCGTTGGGGATTCAAAATACTGAGTGATAAGTCCCACCATGGCTGCTTACTACCTCTGTGACTTTGGGAAAGTTACATAACCACTCTGAATCTCAGTTATTTCTTTGTAAATTATAAGCACTTCGAATACTTGATTTTTTAAGGCCCTGACCAGCTGTAGCAGTCGATGATTCTGTGTCAGCTGACACTTGTCAAAATCATGATTTCCTTGTCTAGTGGTACCCTAAGATGTTCCTGTGGTCAAAAATAAATTTAGCTTTGCTTTTGAGGTATGTGATTTAACACACTCAATCTAGGACTATTTTGAAGAATAAGATGAGGTGATAAATGTGACGGTACCTGAAGTGGGCCCAAAGCTTTTTTGAGATGGAGTTTTTGCTCCTGTTGCCCAGGCTACAGTACAGTGGCGTGATCCCGGCTCACCGCAACCTCTGCCTCCTGGGTTTAGGCGACTCTCCTATCTCAGCCTCCCAAGTAGCTGGGATTACAGATAAGCACCACCACGCCTGGCTAATTTTATGTTTTTAGTAGAGATGGGGTTTCTCCATGTTGGTCAGGCTGGTCTTGAACTCCCAACCTCAGGTGATTCGCCTGCTTTGGCCTCCCAAAGTTCTGGGATTACAGGCATGAGCGACCATGCCCGGCCCAAAGCATTTTTACAGGATAAGAAACTAATAAAAGCACTAACCCCACCACCACCATAAATGTACCAGTGAATCCTGCCAGTCACACAAACCCATAGTCCATATGTGTCACAACATCTGATATTCATGTGAGTTACTGCATTGATAATACATACTTTCTCCTTGGAAGGGCGTGGCCTGCTTCACAAAGACCCCTGTGAAGTACTGGAAGTCATCCTTCCTTTCAGTGAACAACAGAACCTTCTCCTATCTACCCCCACTTCTCTCAATGACTGCTGGATTAACTCAGCAAGGACCTTAAAACCACAATAGATGAGAACTGGTTAGTGAAACTAGTGATGTTTATCCTGAGAATGACGGACAACATTTCAGTGAAAAACATGATAGCTGTCTTTGAATAACTGAAGGTCTATTGTAGAGGAGGGTTTTAGCTTGATCTGTTCTGGACATCCCTAGGATCCACGGCACGATAAGCACCTAGTGAAGGTTTTTTTTTGTTTGTTTGTTTGAGTGAATAAATCCTGTATAGCTCCCAAAGCCTGAACCAAGGCCAAAAGAAACATTCTGAAGATGGATGATGGCTATGGTTGCACAGCAATGTGAATGTGCTTTATGCCACTGTATTATACACTTAAAAATGGCTAAAATGAGGCCAGGTGCAATGGCTCATGCCTGTAATCCCAGCACTTTGGGAGGCCAAGGTGGGCAGATGGTTTGAGCTCACAAGTTTGAGACCATCCTGGGCAACATGGTGAAAATTCATCTCTACAAAAGATACAAAAATTAGCCGGGTGTGATGGTACATGCCTGTGGTCCCAGCTACTTAGGAGGCTGAGGTTGGGAGGATAGCAGGGGTTGCAATGAGCTGAGATTACATCACTGCACACCAACTTGGGCAAAAGAACCAGGCCTTGTCTCAATAAAAAAGCTAAAATGGTAAATGTTATGTTATGTGTATTTTATCACAATAAAAAAGTGTTTACAAGAACAGAAAACCAAATACCATATGTTCTTACTCATAAGTGGGAGCTGAAAAATGAGAACACGCGGACACAGGGAGGGGAACATCACACACTGGGGCCTGTCAGTGGGTGGGGGGCTAGGAGACAGATAGCATTAGGAGAAATACCTAATGTAGGTGATGAGTTGATGGGTGCAGCAAACCACCATGGTACGTGTATACCTATGTAACAAAACCACACGTTCTGCACATGTACCCCAGAACTTAAAGTATAATTTAAAAAAGCGAAAAAATAAAAATAAAAAGAGTGTTTCAAAAAAGAGACTTCAGTTATAGTGAAAGGAAGATTTTTAGACTACTTAGCAACATCCAAAAATGGAATGGCTGCTTCATGAAGAGGTGAGCATCCTTGTTACTGAGAGTAGTAAAGTATATCAATCACAGAAGAGAAGACTCAGGAGTGGAAGACCCAGAGATCACCTCAACATTTTCTTGGGTGACCTTGGGCAAGTTACTTAACCTATCCTTGACCCCAATTCCTCAGATATAAATTAAGAATGAAAATAGCACATATCTTATGTAGTTATTGCAAAGATTAAATAAGCTAACTACTGCTAAGCATTTAGTACATCATATGGAGATAAGAGTACATATTCCTAAAGAGTCTACACAGCAATTTAGGAATTTTGTCCAGGGGTATATATGCATCAGATATTGAGTTAGACTCAAAAACCTCCGAGGTCCTTTTCAACTTGAAAATATGAATGTGTAAACTCTGATAAAAGAGTCACCCCCCACAACCCCTAATAAATATTTTATAATCTATACAGATAATAGAACTGTTATTCATCATTTTTTTTCTTCTTCTACCTCTACTCTCAATACTTGACTTTATGGATTTCCACAGAAGGAGGCTCCACCTTACAGTGACTGAAGATGCTAGGTTGCTTGTGAAAGTTTCATTACAGACCGAGCCATGGGACAAGGAGATCAGAAACAACTAACTGGCCGGTGATGAGCTCCTGCTGAGCAACAGCGAGCTACTACACGAATGATGACATTAGGAATCAACGGCTGTCTTCAGACCCAGAGAGGATGTTTTCCAGGATGGGGAGAATTCAACAAAACAAACATCAGAGCAGTTATCTTTTCTTTACAACATTGCTGATGGAGATAAACAACGTGCCAGCCTTAGCTGGTGTCAGTATGTGGCCCCAGGTGACTGAATGAAAACAATATTCAAATACCAGTGAGCCACAGCAGTAGGTTTCAGACAAGGGGCCTGCAGAAAAGACTGAAATCTGAAATGCACAGGTCTTTCTTACCCTGCAGAAACAAAGAGGGGGAGCATGCTAATCCCACAGATTTCATGAGGCTTCTGATTTACTGGCCTCTTAGAAGGCTCTGTTGGGGTTTGTCATTTTGATGAGAATGTCTTGCTATAAAGGTTAAACATGCTAAGAAGCATGAAATGATCTTCTCCAAGAAATACTGCATCTGCTTGGCAGAAAAATAGCTATCCAGTAGCCCACAGAAGGGGGTCTTTCAAGAGCCACTTATATTGAGAGGTCCAGCCTCAAGTTCCAAATGTACTTGTCACTCCAATATCCTCTCTGTTGGGCTGGGTTATTTGTTGGGGTAAGATGGGATGAGTGATGAAAGAGAAAGAGAAGAGAAATATATACATATCTCTTCCTTCTACACTTCCTGTCTCTAAATCAGTTGCCAACATTTCAAATAAAATTTATCAATTAGAACAAATTACGGGAGACTTACCAAATGGCTTTGCTATAATGGCATGACTACTGCCTAGAAGATCATGAGACATAAAAGTATATCTTCACAAATATGCACAGATGCACAGATACATATGTATTTCTTTGAAAAATCCAATAAACTGGAACCAAAATGAGGGACTAAGAACATTCTATTATAAGCCGGGTGCAGTGGCTCATGCCTGTGATCCCAGCACGTTGGGAGGCCAAGGTGGGTGGATCACAAGGTCAGGAGATTGAGACCATCCTGGCTAACACGGTGAAAATCTGTCTCTACTAAAACTACAAAAAATTAGCTGGGCGTGGTGGTGGGCACCTGTAGTCCCAGCTACTTGGGAGACTGAGGTGGGAGAATGGCCTCAATCTGGGAGGCGGAGCTTGCAGTGAGCTGAGATAGCACCACTGCACTCCAGCCTGGGTGACAGAGCAAGACACCATCTCAAAACAACAACAACAACAACAATAACAAAAAAAAATTCTCTTCTATCCTATTCTATTGGCCACTCATTTCCTAGCTGGAGGCCTCAGTTTCTTCATGTAAAATTGGGGGTGGGTGGTTTTGCTAGATAGTATCTGAGCATCTATTCTACTGGCAAGGTAAGTAATTATACAACCCTTTATACTCTGCCTGGTTTTCGTTGGGTCAGTAAAGTTTTAGGTTTTAAGTTTGGGACTTCTATTCATGATTACTACATGTTTGCTGCTTTTTCCTTTTAACAATCCTTGGTGGGATTAAAACAAAACCCATGATAAAATAGAAAACTTCTCAGAAGCTAGAGGAAAACTATCCACATGTGCTCTATGCACAGACACATACATAATACTCAGTATCAGGTGTCATCACTATAAATCCCAAATGAGAGACCAGAATAGGGAGAAGTTCAAAATACAGTTTTTCTGTCTCCAAGGAAAAAATCTTCTAGCTTAATTTCAAATACAGCCAGTTTTACAAGACAAAGAGAGACAATCTACGACTCATTGTTTCTACCAAATACATGCCAAAGCTTGGTTGAGATCACCACAGTCACAACAGATCCTCTTAATGCAATTCTTAATACAAAAGAGTCACATTTAATTCCAAATATACCATTTAAAGTATGAAGAAAAGCATGCTTTGGTATGTTCTCTTACGGCTCAACCTTCTCAACGTTAACCTGTACCATATGCCTTAAACATAGAAATAACACCTGGGTCATTTCCACCACACAAGAAAAAAAAATGGAACAAAAATACCAACCAGATCATTTTTTCAATTCTTGCATTGCTAAATTCCAGATTCTGAAAGGGGAATATTGGCTTTATTATCTGCATGAGCACATTATACACTTTGATTCTACAATGGAGCCTCACAATAAGCCAGTTAAACACCCACCACCAATATTGTCAGTGGTAAATATTGAAATGGAGGCAGAGAGAAGGTAAATACATATGTTCTGAGTGGGATCAAAGCGGGTGTAGGTTTGACTCTCAGCTACATCTGCTTAATGGTCACCACAGTCCTCCCCACTCCTCCTAAGAATCTGCCACTGATTCAAGATGGCTCAGAAGAAAGGAAGAAGCAAAAGGCTTCTGTGGCCAGACACTTGCTCTTATCCAATTTCAGCTGTTCTTTAGCTGTGTATAATTGATTACTAGCTAAGTCCTATTGACATTGCCCCTTTTTTATTTATCAGATATGTTCGAAAACTCGACCTCCGCTCTCCTTCCTTCAGGGAGGGCTCTTATCTCTCATTCCTGAATTAATACCAATGCAAACTGGACTATTATATGCTGACCTGTTGGTCTTCTCTCTTCTCTACTCAATTTATCTTCTGCCACAGTGATCTGACCTGGTTATCCCATTGTTAAACGTGGTATGCCTCCTAGAAGATAATGCCTAAACTTCTTAGGAGAGCAAAATGTTTCATGGCTGGCCTTGTCACCCCTACAGTTGCACCTTCGAAAACTTCCCCTCAAATCCCTCCTCCTCACTCTTTAAGCCCTACATGCCACCCACATGGAAAACTTACTGTTTATTGAAGTCACCTTTATACATCTGTTCCTTCTGCCTAGAATATTTTTTCCCTGCCTGGTCTGCCTGGGAGATCTTTGATTCTCCACCAAGCCTCAGCTCTAGTGGCACCCGTCTGTGATGCCTTCCATGATATTTCTCCCGGCACTGATGTCACCATTCCTCGGATACCAGAATATAATGGCAATTTATGAGAACCACAATCAATGCCTTTGTGTCCCAAGTGCTCAACACAGTCCCTGGCACGTAGCACTCAGTAGGTATTCAGAATGAATTGGGTGGCCCTTGATTTCTTCATGTAGAAAATGAGGATAATAATATGCAGTCTGCAGAGTGGATGTGAGGGTTAAATGACTCAGTACATATTAAGAACCAAACACAGAGAAGGCACATCATTTTTTTCAATAAATACTAGGTCTTTTAACTTTCCTTTCCTCTTAATCCAAACTGTAGTGAAGAAGGATTCATCTCTCTGTGAAAAGAAACATGAAGCCAGAGATGCTAGAAAAGCCTGCAACAATCCCCTTTGTGTTGTGTTTCAAAGCACTTGTTTCTCATAATTTAGCCGCATTTCAATTTATTGCATTATTATGGGCAGATGTCTGCTCGCAGTTAAGCTGCTTTGAGCACACACAGTAATAAAGATACAGAGAGGCAGTGTAAATGGCCACCAAGTCCCTGCATTTGACAGCACTGCAGTCAGTAGCAGGTGTGCTATGGTTCATAAGCAGCTGTCACGCACTGCACCAAAGTGCTGACCCTCACATTCTTAGGTTGAATGTAGGTGTAGGTGTCGATTCTTAAAGATCTCCAAAGTCCCCAGCCTGTCCTTCTTAGACCTCAAGGCTTCAAGACTCTAGAATAACTAGAATCTATAACCCTGATACTCTTTTTTAGAGTAACAGGACCAGCTGTGATTGGAGGTAGCTCAGACTCTCACCTGGTGGGATAACTCTCAGCTAGGGTTCATGTACTATGAAAAAGCTTCCTGGAATCATAAAATCCTGTGCTTGTGGAAAGGGAAACTTGCAGAACTGGAAGTTAAAAAAAAAAAAAAAAAAAAAAAGAGGCTGAATCTGTGCTCTGCTGTGGCTGTCAGCAGGGATATACTTGTATGACTTAAGCAACAGCAGAAAAGAAAAAAAAATGGAGACACTTTGATTTATGTCAATGAATTGTACATTTCTTGGGAAGCCCCTTTCTCAGATACATGACATTATCTATCAAAAACAGTAAACAATGGACCAAAGAGGAAACAGCCTTTTAGTGCTCTTCAGAAAACTAACGTTCTATTCATTAATCCATCAATTAAAACTCAGGTCTGATGAGCCTGAAGTGTACTCAGTACACCAAGGTATTCATTTTCTTAGATGAATGAATCAGGGAGATGAAAATTTCATTGCAGTGCTGATATAACTAAGCCGAGTCCTAATCCAGACAGTTCTGCGGATTGCGAGGAACAAGGACTCACATTCCTGTCCTGCCCTTCATTCACCTTTCTCTCTCTCCTCGGGATAAGGGAAGACATTGCCAAGCTGATGACATTTGAGAATCAGAGTTTTAGAGTTGAAAAAGCCCAGAGAGAGTGTGAAACCCAACTGCCTCATTATAGTCTTGCAGAAAAGAAAGGTCAGAGGATCCATCTCCAGGTCAGACATTTAAATAAAAGATCTGGAAACCTATGAGGGATGAGGGTACAGCCATAACACAGATTCCCCTCCTCAATAGCATTAAGACCAGTAAAAGCAACCACCATTGTTATATTTGACCTTGGAAGCCCAGGTTTCTGTTATTCCCACACCAGTGAGATAGTCTGAGCAAGACCTCAGTGAATCCAGAACTAATTATAAAATGGTATATAATATGCATCATATCTTGCTTTCTAATTGTTATCTTTTTCTTTCCTGTGATTATTCCTTGAATCATTGACATTGGTAGGTTGCATTAGAGTTTGCAGATTATGTCTCTATCCCCTCTGCTGTGCTGTGAGCTCATGGAGGACAGAAAGTGTGTCTCCTATTAATATAAATGTATAGCCTCATTAGTTCACAAAGCCTGACACAGAAAAGAGCTAAATACCTGTTTATGGTATCTCTATGTTAATGTTGAAGTTAATTCCAAAGAAGCATCATAGCTTCATTTCCTACAGTTTTGTGGACCAAAAGCCATTGAAACTAAAGCTACTTAAGTAGACAGTGTTGAGAATATAGACATTTTAACAATTTAACTTTAATAGTCTAAAGAAGATGCAAAATGAATATATATTTTTCATAATCATATACTACATGCTATGTAGTTGTCCAAAGAAGCGATAAGCATGATTTGATCTAAAATGATAGTAATGGAGGAGAGAGTGGACAGAAGTAGGATGGGTTTACATGAGAAATGGATAAGACTTGCTGAGATAGACTGAATATCATAGGACGAAAATAAAAGAAAATGCCCAAGGACAGTGGGGATGCCATTTACCAAGATGGGGAAAAACTGAAAGAAAAAGAAGTCTGGGGCAGGAAGGAAGACCTCACGATTTCTGCTTTACAGTGATATGATTAAGCTGTTCAATGATACGATTAAGTCCAACAGGACTTCACAAGATGCAGGTGGTCTTCCAGTATATTAAAGAATTTCAACCTATCTGATTAGAATTAAGTAGCTATGTATTAAGTAGCTATTAATTAAGTAGCTTAAGTTAATCTATCAGATAGCAAAATGGAGATGTCAAGTAGACAACTAGGGATATAAGAATCTGGGATTTCAGGGAGAGTTCCAGGCTAGAGACCTCAATTTGGAAGTCACTAAAATATGCATGACCTTTAATATCATGGCAAAGGATAAGAGCACCAAGGGAATTGTGCAGGCCAAGAAGAGACCTAAAACAGAAACCCTGGAGCCCTCCAACATTTAATAACCATCTAGTATATGTATATAACAGTACATATGAAGGAAAGGCTGCTCAATGTAATGGAAAGCCTGATGGATTAGGAATCAGGAATTCTAACCATTCTATAGCTATTCCAAGTTAAACTGATATTGACTTAACTTCTCAGGGCTTCCAATTCCTCATTTACCAAAACAGGAATGAGGTACAGGTAACACTAATGGTATCCACCAACCCTACTATTTTCCTATTTTCTTTTCTTCTTCTTCTTCTTTTATTTTTTTTTTTTTTGTTTGTTTTTTTGTTTTTTTTGTTTTTTTGTTTTTTGGTTTTTTTGAGACAGAGTTACTCTGTCACCCAGGCTGGAGTGCAACTGCATGGTCTTGGCTCACTGCAACCTCCACCTCCCAGGTTCAAGTGATTCTCGTGCCTCAGCCTCCTGAGTAGCTGGGATTATGCCCGGCTAATTTTTGTATTTTTAGTAGAGATGGGGTTTTGCCATGTTGGCCAGGCTGGTCTTGAACTCCTGACCTCAGGTGACTCACCCACCTCGGCTTCCCAAAGTGCTGGGATTACAGGCATGAGCCACCACACCTGGCCTCTGCCAACCCTAGCATTTTCCTATGACATGATTTCCATGTGGCATATATGTAGCATTTCAGTGACACAATCCAGCCTCATCGAAGACTGGTGTCTCGCTCTTTCCAGGCAGAATCATTTGCTGCTGCTGCTGCTGCTACCCAGGATCACATAGAAGGTTGCCTAAAAAGGGAGGCCCTCAGTGGAGAGGAGCAGCAGCTGCATGCCTTTCCCACTGGAACAAGAGTCACTGGAGAGAAGTGAAAATATTTGTATTCTTCATGTTCAGCTGGTGCATATGTCAGATAAATGTTGTACTATAGGTTATTTTTCTTGACATTGGGATGAACTTATGCTGAGCTTTATTTACTTTCTTGCCAAATGAATGCCAGCATATGTTTAGAAAAAGCCATTCAGGAAAGAGCATAGATTCAGCAATGCTCTAAAATTTAAGCTCCATGACCTACAAATAAATCAAACCCTTGGCTTTGCCTTACTGGAACTTGACACTCACCAATTGAACTAGACAGTTTGGCTATACCAGCAAAGATAAGATGTTGTCCCAGGTCAAGTGATCATATTTCCTTAAGTAGGACTAACTCCAGAGCAGGCTAAAGACCAGCTAGACTGTTTCCTCTGTCCAACAGGACTTCACTGGATGGCAGGTGGTCTTCCAGGACTTTAAAGAATTTCAACCTATCTGATTAGAATTAAGTAGTTAAAACAGGCCTTTGCTTTTTAGGTCATGGAGACGTCTCTCACATCACTACGAATAGCCAACCAAAATAACTAGCGCAAAACAGTTGGGATGAGTAGAGACAGCTACATCTTAGAATAGCAGCAGATTATGATGAAAAAAATCTAAATACAATATCAAGCCGATTTGTAGACGTCAAGATTTAGAGTAGCTCATCTTCGCAATCAGGTGAAGCACTCTTATGAGGGTAGAAACAGGAGTTATCCAATTTTACTATAAGAGAAATATACCCATGCAAATTAATCTTAGTATCATATACACAAATACTTTCTACTTCCCAGGCCTTATTCTCTGACTCTCTTATCTTTGGCTGATGACTTGGGTCCAGGAATTGTCTCTTAGACGTATCTGTTGCTGACTTTGCTTGGGTCATTGGGCTATTTTGATGTAGTGTCTAGTGTCTGACCTAGGCCATGAAAACTCCAGTTTTCAGCATTCCATCTACGCTTTTTTCAGTGTATATACACAAGTGCTTCTTTCTAACACTCCCATTCATGTATGGGCCTGGTGATACCAAGGGACTCACCCCCAAGGAAGTTCCAGTAGAGAACACAGTTTGAGCTACTGGGACACACAGCCTTAAGAACTGTCTTGGGCTTAACACATTTAGTACAAATGATCCACTCTAGGCTTAGAATTGATTCTAGAATGCTTCCACATAATAAAAATTAGAGAGAGAATGGCAAACTGAGTGACTGTGTTGACGTTGTTATGGTGAATGGTGCAGGGCTCCTTAATCCAAAAAAGATCCCATTCATGTATAGAGAATGCCCAACACATTTTCTTCACTCTTCTTCAGAAGTGCCTAGAGTGGATGCCTAAAGTTAGAAATAGGAGACCTAAAATCCAAGAAACCTTGGATCCCCTTCTCTGGGCCATCACTCCTTCCATACAGAAGTGGCCACTCTTGCCTGTTTGTCCTACTGTTTCCCTATAGACATCTGCCATAACATCAACCACATGTTAAACATTTCTCACATTTCCCTTTGCTTCTCTGGGAGGACTATACACCCCTTGTTCAAAAGTAAAGGCTGTGTCAGGTTGGTGTTTCTGTTTTGGTTTGTTTGTTTGTTGCATTTCTAACCTCAAACATAGTGCCTGGAACACACCAGGGCTTCAATCTATGTCAATGTCCTGCAGGAAAAATGAACAAAAGATACTCAAAAGAATCTCCACTAAGGAATCAGTTTCAATAAAGAAAAACAATGTCATTGGGAATCTCAACTTTTCTTTGCTAGCAGAGAAGAGTCCTATAATTTTTACACTCCACTGATTCATTCTGAACATGGTGTCAGGAACAATCCAGGGGCAAAAAACAATTAGTAGGGGAACAAAACAATCAGTTGAACTGTCTGGGATTTGAGCGATGTATACATCAAGTATCTTAAATTTGCTAAGCTTCTTCTCATTTGGCCAGAATGGATAACTCTTGGCTGCACTGCACCAAGAATAATTGTCCCTCATATATCCCCAATCAGCCGCCTTCCAATGACTCGTCAGAAGTGACAATGTAAAAGGTGCAGTGACTTTCACTGTTCTTGGCAAGTTTTGGACCAACTCCCATTGATTCACCCTTGAAATGGGTGAGCTCAGAGACACCTTGTACAGCTGGCTACAGTCACTGTGTCCTGCCTCTGACAATCACAAGGCCCTTGAGTTAAGCAGAGACCCAAGAAGAAGAAGTGAGACATCTGAGATGACCTTTATATTGCCTTCATGGGTAACAGAAGATCCGCAACACTTTGGCAAACACCAAAACTGTCTCATGCATCTCAGAGACAAAATTACCTTTCTATCTTCCCCAACCAGCACCAGAGTAGGTTACCCTACAAAGATATTTGGTAAGAGCCCAGGCACCTGAAAGACTGACCAGCCCCTTGTGGCCTATTTCTGTCCCGCATGGGTATTTCCTCATCATAGCTCCTGTTCTAGCAGTTGCTGACTTGAAAATTCCGTGAATTTTAATTTTAATTCCATATGCTCTAAGAAAGCTCTCTTTTCCTCCTTTGTCCTCGTGTCCTGTATTCTATTTCTGATCTGACTGTAAGAAGGTTTGTAGTTCTCTTGAAATATACCTTAGCTAGTAACACAGTTGGCCCCACAGTTGGCCTCACCAAAACTACGCCTTGAAAACTGGTCATTCAGCCCTTGTTCCAGGCCTGGCCCAGGATCCATCCACATCACCTATCTTCTGATAGTTGGACAATTTCTGGCCACTGGCCAATGGTCTGTAGAGATGAGACCCCGCAGGTCTCTTCTCAAAACATTCTTCTCTTTTCTAAATCTCTATGTCCTTCTTTTCTAACATGCTACTGTCTTACATCATCTTATTACAGCTTATTATATAGATGTCTGAACTCCTCAGCTAAATAAATGATAAACTTCTTAAGGGCAAGAACTATGTCTATACAGGTACAGCATTCTTGAAGCCCTAAAGCTATACCCTTAGCAAAAACTTGGTCTTGATGCAAATTATCCTTTCATAGAATTTAGAAGCTGACAGCCTGTGGACTTGATTCAGTGTGCTTGGCATATAAAAAAATAGACCAAGTTGCAATCTGCAAACAACTTGACAGGAATCTCCTTGTGTTGATGTTGTCCCTCTTCTTGCCTTTATCTCTTCCCTTTACTTAAACTGTAAATCAGGTGCAATTGTCAGGTACTGAAGTGGTGAATGAAAAGGGAATCCTCCCAGCATTCTGACCTGGTCTACAGGGTCAGCCCTCATCTCTTTGGTCGCCTCTCATGCCCCTCCTCCCCGCCTCCACAGTTCCCCAATTCCATTCTGGACATTTTTCAGAAAGGAACAAAGCATCCAGTTCATTCTGGACTTTGTTCAAGTCCTCAACTGTGTCAGGGTTGCTCACTATACGGTGAACCTGTATAGTATGTTGGGTCTCCTTGCAAGGGCCTCCCAAGTTTCTCTATACCTTCTCTTTAATGATGCTGGTGAGAATAATTATGACTATAATAATCACTAACATTAAATGCTCAGGAACCTATTAACTCATTTAATCATCATCAGTATCTTGTGAGCTAGGTGCCTGATCATTTCTATTTTACAAATGAGGAAGTCAAGTCTCAAAGATATTGACTACCATGATGAAATTACCATCACTGTATGAGGGCTAGATTTCTCACCCAGTCTGGTCCCAGAGTTTATGTTCTTAACCAATACATCACTCTGCCTCTTATAAAACTCACCATGTTTGTAATCAGTTATTTAATGGCTAAGTATTCCACTAGGCAGCAAGCTCCATAAAAACAGAGATGAATCTGTCTTGTTCAACATTGTATTTCTAAAGCTGAACCCAGGAGTTAGCTTGTAGAAAGCACTAAAGAAGCACAAGTCAAATGAATGAATAAAACAGCCAGTTGGCTAGCCCCCCTTGGAGTCCCAAAAGAGAATTATTTATCCTCTCTAAATAAAAAATATTTAATCAAAAAGTATCATAATCACAGTAATATTTATTAGAAAGCTTCCCTTTCTGCAACTCAGTCTTAGCCAAACAAATCCAAGCATTCAGAACTAGAAAGGGTGCAATCTGGAAATCAGTAAACCCAAAAACTCTTGGAAGAAAGAAAGTGCAGGTGGGTGCAAAGGCTTGGGCTGTCCACGGATCCAACTATAAGACACCAGCCCCACTCAGGCCCTCACTTGCCATCCTCCAGGCTGACTCACCCCTTTCGCAGGTTCTTCCCCAGTATCCAGTACCGGTGCAGTCACAGATGAAGCGGTTCCAGCCGTCCTTGCACACAGCATTGTTCTTGCAGGGGTAGCTGTCACACTGCTTGGCGCTCATCCGTGAACAGGAGGACTTGACACCCGCAGCGTTCTGCATCTCTGCCAGCTGTCGAATGTTCTTGCTGCGCCCATCAATGAACAGGTCACGAATGCAGCCCACGTAGCCATAGTTGAGCATGGCAGTCCACAGCTCGGTGGGGAGAATAAGGCCAGCACGGTTCTCTGGCAGCCCTCCCAGGTACATGTCTCCTTCCAGGTCCAGGATCTCACTCTCCCCACTGGCAGTGAATGGCGTGCGCCTGCTGTTCACCGATATAGTACCTGGGGTGGGAAGACAGATCTCAGGTGAGTCTGCCAGTTGCTTAACCAAATGAAAGAAGCCTAACAGGTGAGTGCTGAGACCAGCCACTGGCTGGCCAGGAAAGAACAATGCAAGCAAGAGAACTGGATGTTACAAGACAATGGAAAAGACAATGTAGGCCGCTTGGTTCCAATCTCTGCCAGGTGAGTCAACCTGGCCCTTAGGAAGACCCAGGAAAATCTCAGTGACCTGACATCTAGTGTATCTTTTCTCTACTTAACCCTCTTGACTGAGACCATACAGGTTGAGAGCAGCACAGTTCCCGCCTGTATTTAAATTCCAGCTCTAACATGTATGAGCTGTATAACCTTGAAGAAGTGACTTCACCTTCCTGTGCCTCAGTTTCCTCATTTGTAAAATGGGAAAATAACTGTCCCTACCTCATAGGTTGATGTGATTAAATGAGCAAATATATGCAAAGTACTTTTAAGAGTGACTGAGACAGAACGAGGCCTCTGTATGTTTCCCTGGGTTTTCGTCAAGGGCTCACCAACCCCGAAAAGATGGAACTTCCTCTTCTGTCTCTCTCTCCATGCACTGGTACTCTCTAGATTGGGCATTCACTACCAACCCTGCCAGTGAATATTTTGAGCATTCCCTGTGATACATTTTAACTGAAACATTATTCCTTATTTAGTCATTTAATAAATGTGTATGGAAGACCTATTCTGTCTCTGGTATAGTTCTAGGCACTGAGATGAACTTGATAGGCATGTCTCTCCTCTCATTGAGCAGATGTTCCAGAACAGAGGGACAGAAAATAAATGATATGGTTTGGCTGTGTTCCCACCCAAATCTCATTTTGAATTGTGGTTCCCATAATCCCTGCATGTTGTGGGACAGACCTGGTGGGAAGCGAATTGAATCATGGGGACAGTTACCTCCATGCTGTTCTCATGATAATGAGTGAGTTCTCACAAGATCTGATGGTTTTATAAGTATCTGGCATTTCTCTGGCTGGCACTACACTTCTGTCTCTCCTGCTGCCATGTGAAGAAGGACGTGTTTGCTTCTCCTTCCACCATGATTGTAAATGTACTGAGGCCTCCCCAGCCATGCTGAACAGTGATTCAATTAAATATCTTTCCTTTATAAATTATCCAGTCTTGGGTATGTCTTTATTAGCAGCATGAGAATGGACTAATACAATAAGTAACCTAATAAATGAAATAAATTAGCTAAGGGCAGGTGCTAGGAAAAGAATAAAATGGGTGGTGTGCTAGTTGCTCACGCATTCTACTTTAAAATGTAGAGTCACTGAAGGTCTCTCTAGGCAGGTAAAAGTTAGGCTGAAACCAGAATGTTGAGAAGGATCCAGCCATGCAAAGTTCAAGAGAGAGAGCATGCCAGGCAGAGGGGATGGAACCTACAAAGGCCCTGAGGTAGGAAGTAGTGTGGCTAGAACAGAGAAGGCAAGAGGGGGTGAGCAGGAGATCAAGTCAGAGATAAGCAGAGCCAGGAAGGGGATGGAGTTTGGACAGCATCGAATGAGACTGTAGAAGATGAAACCCCACAAGGTAACCTGGGACCTTGAGAACAGGGATTCTAGTCCTAAATGTCTTTATGACCCTAGGCCAGTCCCTGAACCACTTTATGGCTCAATTTCCCGAACTGGAAAATTAAGGAAATGGACTAGGTGATATCTAAACATCCTGTCAGAAATTTAAAAATAGGTATTTATTATTATTGATGTGCTTTATTGGTATCAAGACAAATGGGTCGTGCCATCCATCAGTCAGCCTTCACCTCTGTCTGATTCTCAGTTTCTTCAGCTATGAAGGGTATATAACCTGAAGGGCTGTGAAAATCAAATGAGATCAAGAATAAAACATATACACTTTAAAGTGCAAAGTCGACTGGACGCAGTGGCTCACACCTGTAATCCCAGCACTTTGGGAGACCGAGGAGGGCAGATCACTTGAGGTCAGGAGTTCAAGACCAACCTGGCCAACATGGTGAAACCCCGTGTCTACTAAAAATACAAAAATTAACCAGGTGTGGTCGCAGGCACCTGTAATCCCAGCTACTCGAGAGGCTGAGGCAGGAGAATTCCTTGGACCCGGGAGGCAGGGATTGCAGAGAGCTGAGATCGTGCCACTGCACTCCAATCTGGGTGGCAGAGCTAGATTAGCTCTCAAAAAAATTTAATTAATTAATTAAAGTTAACATAAATAAAGTACAAAGTCAACACAAGAATAGAAACATAGAAAGGATATTAAGGGGAATTTAACAATCTGCTTCCCTACTCCCTCCTAGAAGTTTTCTCCTAGAGAATCATGCTTCGCCTTTTGTTTTTTAATCTTTCAAACACATATAACAACAATAATGTCCTGGCCACCATTTTAACTATTTTATGTGCATTTTTGGACTTGACCTCAAAACAATCTTGGGAGGTAGGAGTTATTATTTTCTCTATCTTACAAAGGAGGAAGTTGAGGTCTGTATCTCTTACTATTTTCTCTGTTGCATAGTTTTCTTTCTTTACACCTCACATGTCCACAGGGCTAATCTGATCACCAGCTAAAATGGGGGGACATCTATTGCCAAGTAGGGACAATACTAGAATCAATTTAAATTTTAGAGCCTTAAAGACAACTCGAGGAGAATCTGTCCTCTGAATGTGTGACCATAACAGTTTTGAATGCACTTAACAAGTTCTAAGACTCACTTGCCCAAGTGAGGAGTGATTATAAAAGTTTTTCTAGATCACTGTTAGTCATCATTCTTCAAGATTATCAGGGAAGGAGGCACCACATTTAGATACACTTGTTTTTATAACTACTCTTTAGTATAGATTTATAATCTAAAACAAGTTACCAGAAAACATTCTCATGAAAAAAATGAAAGTCTAACAGATTGCATTAAAATTTTAGATTATACTGCTTTCATGGGACAATTGTTTGTTTACTCAGTACATTTTTATAGGCTTTGATCAAATTCATCAGTAGTTCAAAAAACTGGCCAGGCCAGGCGTGGTGGCTCACGCCTGTAATCCCAGCACTTTCGGAGGCCAAGGTGGGTGGATCACCTGAGGTCAGGAGTTCAAGATCAGCCTGGCCAACATGGTGAAACCCTGTCTCTACTAAATATACAAAAATTAGCCAGGCACGGAGGAAGGTGCCTGTAATCCCAGCTACTTGGGAGGTAAGGCAGGAGAATCACTTGAACCTGGAAGGTAGAGTTTGCAGGAGCTGAGACTGCTCCATTGTACTCCAGCCTGGGCAGCAAGTGAGAAACTCTGTCTCAAAAAAAAAAAAAAAAAAAAAAAAAAAAAAAAAAAGAATTAGCCAGTGCTTTAGCTCCCAGGTATGAAATTTAAGACTTCTGAAATTCAGAGCTGGGCACGGTGGCTCAAGCCTGTAATCCCAGCACTTTGGGAGGCCAAGACGGGCGGATCACGAGGTCAGGAGATCGAGACCATCCTGGCTAACACGGTGAAACCCCGTCTCTACTAAAAAAATACAAAAAAACTAGCCGGGCGAGGTGGCGGGCGCCTGTAGTCCCAGCTACTGGGGAGGCTGAGGCAGGAGAATGGCGTGAACCCGAAAGGCGGAGCTTGCAGTGAGCTGAGATCCGGCCACTGCACTCCAGTTTGGGCGACAGAGCGAGACTCCGTCTCAAAAAAAAAAAAAAAAAAAAAAAAAAGACTTCTGAAATTCAAACATATTTGTTGAAGTTGGGTCCACCAGTGGTTCAAACAACAAAAATTGTTCCACTACTTGAAAAAAATATATTGTATTAGGAGCAGACAGAAATGAACATACGGCAATTTTGTGTGTTTTAGCCTACCTGTGACATGGGTAGGTAACTTTTATGCTGTGCCAAGGTCTAGCTTAGTCAGACACAAAACCTGTCCACCATGACCTAACCTCAGAGATCCCAAACACATGCTCTTAAAAACCAACAGCAATGTTCTCTTTATAATTCTGGAACAGCTTTCTGACTCTGCCCTTGCTGTCATTTCACTGAAAAACAGAGAAAAAGAAAGAGAAGAAGAAGAAGAAGGATGGGGAATGTGGTGGGATTTAGCCTCCAAAGAAATTAATTTTGGGGGTGTTTTTCTGTGTAAAAAGAACACTATTCATTCTTGCTTAACGAGCACATTTAATTCGAAGGCTCTTGGTTCTGATCAGATTTCAGACAACCAATAAAGATTTCTACT
Organism: Rhinopithecus roxellana; assembly: GCF_007565055.1. Taxonomy (NCBI): domain Eukaryota; kingdom Metazoa; phylum Chordata; class Mammalia; order Primates; family Cercopithecidae; genus Rhinopithecus; species Rhinopithecus roxellana. The sequence continues at coordinate 136,901,681 of NC_044553.1, read as the reverse complement.
GGGCAATAAAATGGCCAGGGCAGCAATCTGCCACCCGTCTGCCCTCTGCAAAGAATCCATCCAGCTCTTCCTAAGGGCAATGTTGCTATATCTGCCATCAGCCTAGCTTTGGAATTATGCAGAAAAGTCAACCCACCAAAGCTCAGTCACTCCCAGTTTCAGCCTTTTGGGGAACTTACTGCTCTCTCTTACTGGCCAAATGTACCTAGAAAGAAAATACCCAAATAAAGACTTTTTAATGTTCATCGGGAGAGTCAATCTCTATAAATATGGCACATGAAGCCAAGACCCTTCTTGAGTACATCCTACCTAAATGGAGAACCAGGAAATGAGTCTGAAATGCTAATGCTCTAATTACTGCTCTTGGGAAAATGCCCTTTCCGATAGCACAGAATGTGACTTCCATTGCCACATGGTCCATAGAAAGCTAGGCAGACTGTCCAAGCATTCAAAAATCCCTGACTATTTTGCCCCACCCCTACCCCCACTTTGTTACTATTGCACAGTAGCTATGTACTGCCTGGGGCTAGCTTGTTTGATCTGCAGCTACAGAAACGAAGCCATTTAAACAAAATGTAAAAGGTTATGAAGAGGAAGAGAGAGTTAGTGAGGTCTGAACAAAGAGTGAAATATAGGCTTTTACACCAAAGGAAGGCTTTAAATTGAATGTATCTTCAGGAAAAATCAATTTGCCTTTTCCTTTCTTGTCATAATTTCTCCGTGCAACATGACTCTTGCCAATTATTGAAGGGTGTATTGTTGCATTAACTCTTGCACAGTGAAGTTTATCCTACAGAATAATCACATAATGATGTCACAATCGGTTTCCATGGTGATGAGGAAAAAGAGAAGCAAAGAATGGGGGAATGGGGACAGATCACACCAGTGACATGAGAGTTGCTCTGGTAGCACTGGAAACGCTACTTGTAAAACCATCCTTAGCTCCAGGATCATAGAGCTATCACTGAGACAATTGTGCAGTGAGTAACAAGAGAGATAAGTGGAGAATGTGAGCCATCTATGAGACAGGTATCTTTTCAGAAACATAATTTTACAACAGCCATTAAAGAGAGTAGCAAAAGAATCAACAAGCATGCAAGAGCGAAAATTAAGAAATATAAAGCCAAAAAACAAACAGAGAAGCTACAGCTTTTGTCTAGTTTCAGTCACACATCCTGCCTCTTCCTACCTGATCTGCCATCTCGCTGAATGTCCACATGGTACCATTCCCCATCATTGGCTTTCTTCTGAGTGGCTTTCACTTTGATGGTGCCAGAGCCCATGTCAAGCAGCAAGTACAGGTTGCCATCAAGGAGCTCCACGGCAAAGAAGTCTACTTTTGTGTTCTTTTGGCTCCGAGCATCCTTCCTCTCTTGGGGCTTTCCATGAGTGAAGAGGATCAGGCCATTGGGCTCAGTGGTACGGAAGTCAAAGGAGATGGAGCCCATACGCTTAGTGTTCCACTTAGGCAAACTGATGTAAGCCTCTGGGGTCTCGAAGTTGATGGGGTCCAGTGTGGCCACATTCTCACACTTAAACACAACTTCGCCATAGATTTTCATCTTGGTATCCCCAATTCGGGCCAGGCGAGACAGCTCCAGACGGATGTCATTATTCTTATAAACAACCTGTCAAAAGCCAAACAAAAGTGCCATGTGAATCAATCTTGCAAACAGTATCTATCCATCACTCACTGGGCACCTGGAAAAATGACCCAAGAAGAGGCTTCAGGACATAGTTCAAAACAACATGAGAAACAATGAGACACAGGAATCAAAAAAGTATCTGAAGAAACATCTGATGTGCACACAAGCTCTAAAAAAGCCTTTATATTTCTACAGAATTTCTCTTGTCTCCTGGCCAATTTCTTGTGTTGTCAGAAAGTTACACAACATAAGCTTGCAAATAAAAATCAAGAGAGATTGAGTTGCATGGATTCACATACCTCATACAAAGTGATTTACTGAAGCATCCTTAGTAAAACACCAGAAACAACCTAAATGACCATCAATAGCAGATGGCACAGCTTTATAATGGAATATTAGGCAGGCCTTGCAAACAAGGTATTGCTTTTGGTTTTGATGTGGAAGCTCTCCAAGTCACATTGTTAAGTGAAATTGTCAAGGAACAGGATACAGGGTGCATTATGCTATCATTGTGTAAAAGTGTGGGGGTGTGGGGGCATTGTATGTATATATGCTCCAGTAAGCATAAAGTCTCTTTGTAACTATAAAATTGTCATTGGGGAGTATATTTGTGGGATTAATATTCTGGAATGGGAGGGTGACTTACTTTTCACTGTGCCATCTTGTAGTGTTAGACTTTTTTTCAACCATGCGGATGTGTTACTTTAAAGAAAAGATTATGTGTTAAAAGCTGGTGGGGACAGAGGTCTGTTTTTGCTTTTATTTTTTCCACATTGCATGTGCCCTCTGTATAGTGGTAGAATGAGACACCCTGAAGCTCTATTTCAGTCAGTCAGTCAGTCAGTCAGTCAGGGACATTGATTTAGTTGAGAGTCTGATTTTACAAAGAATACTGAACCAGATACTAATTCACCTTGTAAGGAGGCCCAGCAGAGCTTTCTACCTCCGTGCCCTACCCAAGGTTAGTGTACACTTCTGCAAAGCCATGGCCACTGTCCTGCAGTAGGTGGAGAAAGTGAGGATGACAGTTAAAAAAATCTGTTATGACTATCTAACAGCCTCTATGGAAAACAGTGTGGAGATTCCTTAAAGAACTAAAAGTAGAACTACCATTTGATCCAGCAATCCCACTACTGGGTATCTACCCAGAGAAAAAGAAGTCATTATACGAAAAAGGTACTTGCACACGCATGTTTATAGCAGCACAATTTGCAATTGCAAAATCATGGAACCAACCCAAATGCTCAGCAATCAACAAGTGGATAAAAAAACTGTGATATATATATACACATACATATATATGTGTGTGTGTGTGTATATATGTGTGTATATATATGTGTATGTATATATACACACACACACACATATATATGACTACTACTCAGCCATAAAAAGAAATGAATTAATTGCGTTTGCAGTGACCTGGATAAGACTAGAAACTATTATTCTAAGCGAAGTAACTCAGGAATGGAAAACCAAACGTCGTATGATCTCACTGATATGTGGGAGCTAAGCTATGAAGACACAAAGGCATAAGAATGATAAATGGACTTTGGGGACTTGAGGGAAAAGGTACGATGAGGGTGAGGAATAAAAGACTACAAATAGGGTGCAGTGTATACTGCTTGGGTGATGAGTGCACCAAAATCTCACAAATAACCACTTAAGAACTTGCTCGTGTAACCAAACACCACATCAACCCCAATAACCTATGGAAAAAAAGTCTGTTATGATTTTCTAAACCAGGTATAATCCATCTAAAAGCAGAAATTAATCTTTCTCCCTGAAATTAGAATTTCACAAAAGTTTTACTCTTATTCGAACTGAAATTTGATATAGTACCCTAGAATGGTTTTTGGTGCTCTGATCTCTGAGCAATGTCATATCCATAAAAACTTAATAAGCAGAAAACAATGGAAGGGAAATATACAAGGATCTGAATATTGAGCATACCAACTACTTTGCTATTTTCTTTATATTGCCTTATTCAAATTCTAAGTCAGGACCTAGATTTAGGTTTGAATTCCACATTTACTACTTACAAGCTATGTGACTTTGGCAAAGTAAATTTTCTGCATCTGTTTCCTCTCCTGAAATTGGGAATATAGGAATAAACAAACTATTTTGTAATAATAAAATGATTTAAAACATGTGAAGCACTTAGGAATGGAATATCTTCAGGGCACAAAAGTCACAGCTCTTTGGAGGGTTACTGTTAATCTCATTTTGTTCTTTCCACAGCCCTGAAAAGGTGATATTATCATCTCCAAAACAACAGTGGCTAATTTCTAAAATAAGCCTCATCTGTCCATATCTGTGAGAGAAAGTTAATTGGATGGGTCATTCCAGCACATATCATATAATCCCTCATATCCAAGTTTAGAATTAGTTCCCATCTCCCATCAGCAGGAGAGAATCAAGCAAAGTGGTTTGCATTCTAATGGGTATTGTAAGAGTGATATATAACCATGATGAAGCATTGAAAATGACTTGCTATTATGTAACCTTGACCATGGACCTAACCATAGTCAATAACATTGAAAATAATGATACTAACCCTTATTCAGCACCTACTACCAGGCACCATAGTAAAGATTTAACACCTCTCCATCCCATTAGATACAGACAACACCCATTTGAGATATCTGTAATCATTCCCTTATTTTACAGATGCAGAAAACGAACACAGAGAGTAGTTAGGGAACCAGCCCACAGACACACAGCTGATAAGTGGCAGAGCAGGACTTGAACCTAGGCATTTGAGCCCCAGGGTCCACATGCTCTGAACCAGACCCCACTAGCAGCACCTGTGAGGCTTTAACATTACATGGAAAGTCATGCATGCTCAATTTCACAATTCAAAAGCGGAATTTTTCATTTTAGCTAAACTGGGCTGACCATGTACAAAGGGAAATATTGCAGGATCCTCAGGCAATCACTCAAGTGAGTAAACCAGAAAAGAAATCATAAAAGTTTAATGAGCGTCAGCTTCTCCTTTCTAACCCTCGCTATTATACCTCAGCATGTGAGATCTCTTTGTCATAAACAAACTTTGGCTTTTTCTGCATTTGGGTTAAATGCCTATGACTAGAGTTCCTAGTAAAGGTTAATTATTAATGTATAACAATAGGTCATCCCAAAGGGACAGAAGGAGGCTTGGTTCCATGGAACAATACACAGAAAGAGAGATCAGGCATTCCTACAGGAGGCTGGGGACAGAATAAAAAGGAGGAAAAAAAAAAAGGCTTTTAACAACATACAAGAGCAGTGAAGAGGAACTCTTCTGCGAGAAGGGTACCTGACTGAGACTGGGAGGGAAGGTGAATAGCTGGAATGAAGATTTCTGAAGAGATAGGTAAGAGAATCAAGGGCCAGAAACTGGCCAGACAGAGATAACCAGACTTCTCTCAAAGGCTCTTTGAAGGTGAGTGCTCTATCTACTCCATGGCCCTGAAATTACCTATTTATACCGAATTTTCACTGTTGTGAATAAAAAGCCAACATCACTCTCACTGACAGCTGAATAACCCTTCTGAGTCCCATTTTATTTATTTCAAAGGTAAGAGCCCGGATATCTGTTCTACAAACTGTCCCTCTTTCCCACCCCACAGGGCTGTTGTCAAGATCAAACGGGGATGTTAGACATAGTAGGACACAACAATTCTAAACTGGCACACAAAACTAGGAAGAAATAATCCTGTTATCTTCATCGCCCATGGTGTTGAGTTTCTGTTGGAAATGGACAGGGTCCTGAACTGAGGTTCTGTGAAGGTTTTTCTACCAAGAGGAAAAGGACAGGAGGGCAAGGGACTTGTAGCCCAGTGATGCTCAACTGGGACTCTCCATTGTTAATATCTTCACCTTCCCCACCTGCTCTGTGCAGAACCACAGCCACAGCCATGCAGAAGTGTACTGGCACCCTGGGTCAGCATGGAGGCAGGAAACCCTGCTGGACCCCCTTACAAGGCAAATCAGTGTCTGGTACAATGTTCTCTGTAAAATCAGACTGTCAACTAAATGAATGTCCCCAAATGGCTGGCTGAACTAGGAAGAGATGTGGCATCAAGTGACAGAAAGCAGCCTTGGCTGACAAGTTGCCTCGGCGAGGAGAAATTAAAGACAAAGTAGAAATGACTCCCTATGGGGGAAGATGTCACATAGGCTGGGAGGTACAGAAACAGAGTCACAAACAGTGACAAGCTGGTCTTACTATCCCACCCATGGGCTTGTAAAGACTGCTGTTTGGACACATAACTCATGCTTAGGAGACCAGACAATAAAACAGCTAAGGAAAGAATCTCAGAGTTAAGACAAAGTCTCTCAGGAAAAAAAAATATACTTGTATTCCTCCATGATCTTTAATACAGAGACATACAGGAACAATACCAGGAGTAAGACAAGCTGAGAGCCGGAACAATGTAACAAAAATTGAGTCTATCATGTGCCAGGTACTTTGCAAACACTGTTTTATATCATACACAATAAGCAAATGAAATAGGTAGCATTAGCCCCATTTTACAGACATGGGGCTCAGCAGGGATACATACTTGCCCAAGATCATGTAGGCTATTAAATGCATAAACAGGACTTGAGCCCTTATCTCTCTGACTGCACTGGGGTAATGATATGCTCCGAGAGGGCAATTTCTAGGCCCTCCTGTAACCCATGCCTACACACAAAGCAGAAACTCCTTCCTTAGTCATGCACAAAAACCACACCCAAGTCCATCTCAATGTGCAAAGCCCTTCACCTCCTGTACAATCCATTTCTAATGGATGTCTATACCTCCCCACTTACGGATCACCTCAAAGGCTTCCGTATGAACCCAGGTGTTATTGCTTCTGCATTTTTGTTCACTGGGTTTCCTAGGCTGCAGTGCCTTTCTCTTCTCTCCAGCCTCTCTAAATGATGCCCCTTCACCAAGATTTTCAAATCCATTTGAGAATTTCCCTGGCTACTCTGGTACTTGGTGATCCCACAGTCTGATAAATCAGAATCCTTTTATTACCTACCAGTGAGGAAGCTGTCTGCCCTATTGCCCAACCCACTTGATTGGAAAAAGAGAGAGTATTCTAACCCTGCATGATGCACTTATTACTTCAAATTCTTCCAAGGTATTTGAGTTAGAAGGCAGGTGCATGAGAATAAACCAAGAATTAGAGATAGTCCCCACTCAGAGAAGTATTTTCTTCTCTCCCTCTGCCATCTTATCCCAGGCCACTCTGTTCTCACCTTTCTGAGAATGTGTTTCCACATGTTCTGTTGTAAATGCCCCATCCCTATGCACTCCAGCAAGGGAACTAGAAAGAATGAGGGGATGTAGGCACGTGCCCTGGAGTACCCAGATGACTTCTTGTCACTATTTGTCCCGCCAAGGAATAGGAAGTTTACCACTTGGTCTTTCTTTTCTCTTGTTTTTAAAATATCTGCATAGAGGACAACTTCAATAAAAAACACCAGGTCAGCGGCTAAGACCATGCCATTCACAGGTTTGTGACTTGAGGCCTGAGCACCGATGATCCACTCCACATCAGTGGAGAAGGTTTGAAAGTAAGGACGCTGGGGACATTTTCTGAAGCTGGAGAAATGGAATGGTGGAGAAGCCAGTATCGGGGCACTAGTGAGTGGAGCAGAGTTGGCTACAAATCTCAATAAAGCTTTTCCACTGTATACCTAACTGCAAAGTAGTTTACTCACAACAAGCAAAAAATAAAGATATACTTATCTCCCTCCCAAATTTAATCCTTTGACAATAGAAAATAATGAAATGAACTTTTTCTCTTCAGCTTCCAGGATGATACAGCTTCTAGATAAAACTGTTGGGCTAATCTTATTATTGTGTAATGTTCCTACTCAGGGTAAAATAATGACTAAGAAGTGTTGTGAAAGAATCTTGCTTCTGGGGTGTCTACGGAATCACACATCCCACTGTCTCTGCCCCACTTCCCTTCTTTCCCTCAGGCAGCCGATGACTTGGGCCTGCTGTGATTTCTCCCTCCTCTAAACTGTCCACTCCACTCCCTGTCACTTAAAACTCTCAACTTTGTTATCTTTGTACAGCACAAGTTTGGTCTTTTCAATAGATTTCAAACACCTTATGAATAAGAAATATGAATTACACCTTTTAAATTCTGAAATTGCTCCTAACTATATAGGTGCTTACCAAATGTTCATATCTTTATTAAATTAGATATTAGACTGAAGTAGCAGTATAGCGCCATGGTTAAGATCATGACCTTTGGAGGCTCCCTAACTAGGGTTTGGACACCTTACCGTGTTACGTTGGGCATGGTATTTAACTTGTCTCAGCCTATGTTCTTCTACTGTAGAATGTAGATAATATCTTACTTCACAGGATTGTAAGAAATAAAGGAGATGATGGTCCCACATATAAAAGAACTTTACATAGTTTCTGACTCTTGATAAGCACTAAGTAAGTGGTAGTGATCACCATTAATTTTGTTATTTACTGAGAAAAGCCAGAATAAATCAACAGACAGTATAGCATGGAGTTATTAAGAAGGAAAGATTCAGGCTGGGCAAAGGGGCTCTCGCCTGTAATCCCAGCACTTTGGGAGGCCGAGTCACGTGGATCACTTGAGGCCAGGAGTTCAAGACCAGCCTGGCCAACATGATGAAACCCCATCTCTACTAAAAATACAGAAATTAGCAGGTGTGGTGGGGTATGCCTGTAATCCAAGCTACTCAGGAGCCTGCAGTGGGAGAATCGCTTGAACTCCGGAGTTGGAGGTTGCAGTGAGCTGAGATCGCTCCGGCCTGGGTGACAGAGTGAGACAAAAAAAAGAAGAAAAAGAAAGATTGTCACTGAGGATAATTTCTAAGCCAATTGTCAAGCCTAAGAGGCAGGGCGACAACAAAAGAAAAACTCTGAATTTAATAAACTATAAAATCATAGCTTTATACATTTATTTATAGGTCATATATTATTTATTTATGAACTTCATATATGTATTTATAAATTATATATACTTATTTATAAATTGTATATACTTAATTGCCTAATGTGACATTTATGAGATGCACACACAGCAAACACGTGCTCAGATTTAGATTCATATTCATGAACATCATTTTTTATCACAGGATGCCATTGATCAAACTCCGACAGTGAAGTCCAAGCACAAATGTGGCAGCAGATGGTCCTCTTAGATCCCAAAGTCAGAAGAACCTAATATCTGGCATGAACAGAGCCACATCTGCATCTCTGATCTTGCTAACAGGGGTCAGTAAACTAACTCCACCTGCTGAGATACAGCTGACACCCAACCTGGGGCTCAAAGTCCCAAATGCTGCATCAGATGGATGCCACCATTTTCACGCTTTATATTTTGTTAACAGTGGTCAGGATCCACCAAAGATAAAAGACTAAGCACCAGAAATAGAAAACTGGAACTGAGGTTCAGACTTGTAAGGCAGGAGCCAGAAAATGTCCAAGTTCTAGAGCTCAAAAAAAAGGTTAAAAAAACTCCAGATAAAGTTGAAACCAATAGTACAATGTTGACAGTTAATTAAATTTTTAAAATTCTGTGTAATCCAACACTCTATGGGTCAAATGAAGCATATCTGAAAGCTAGATTTCACCAGATGGGGCCATCCTCTCTGATCTATGGCCCTATTTGTAAGAGAGAGGCCAGGAAAAGATAAAAGGGACATATGGCAAGCTGGAGTAGAAGAAAAGATCCAGGAAACTGACGTTGAAGTGCAAAATCCTTAGTCCATACCTCATTCTGAAAAAAGCCATTCAGTCATGTAGGCATGCAGGCAGGCCAGCCAGAAAAAGAGAGACAGCTGTAAGCCAGTCAGTTACTCTGCCCTCATGAATCACAGAGCCATGAGTGCCAGCCCGAGAGCCCCACTGATAATGCAAGTCATTACTACTGGTGCTCAAGTTAAGCGCAGGCTTTAACGAGTATTTACTTGATGGATTCTTTGTGAAAGGAAAATGATCATATAGGTTTATGCCCAGTTACAGATGGGGACAGTAAGAAGTCAAGCAAGATTTCCGACTCTTTGCCTTACTGAATGCTCCATACCTGTTCAGAGTGGAGGTCTCAATTTTATTCTTCTCAAGAAGAACTTTCTTAGGACTTTTATTCCACTTAAACAGTTGATCAGGAACAGGCTGCAAATGTATTTGTGTGTCTCATAGAAAAACTTTCCAGGCTGGGCACAGCGGCTCACGCCTGTAATCTCAACACTTTGGGAGGCCAAGGCAGGTAGATCATGAGGTCAGGAGTTCACGACCAGCCTGGCCAAGATGGTGAAACCTGGTCTCTACTAAAAATACAAAAATTAGCCAGGCGTGATGATAATCACCTGTAATCCCAGCTACTCAAGAGGCTGAGGCAGGAGAATCGCTTGAACCCGGGTGGCAGAGATCATGCCACTGCATTACAGCCTGGGCAACAGAGTGAGACTCCACCTCAACAAAATAAAAAATAAAAAGAAAGAGAAAAAGTTTCCAGTCAATCAAGTTTCTGGAGCATTAAGGATACTATAAAGGCTCAGTCTATCACAGTCTATCACAGGCTTGCTGTTTCAGGCTTTATCATCTTCACAGAGTCTACTAAGCTTCTACTAAGTTAATAAATAAGAACTTGACATAGACAGACCCAGGCAGAGACATAAGACATGAACTGGCAAGTATGGGCCATAGTTCTCCAAGATAGAACTTGTCAATGGGTAGTTTAAGTTTCTAGTTGCCAGTTAATCTTTTCACACACAACTGGATAGCAGCTCTCCCATTTCTTAGAGCCATGTCAGCAAATATGTGCCTCTACCCTCCTTTCCCAGCAGATGGCATTCATCATCAATCAATGTATTTACATTCTACTCCCACTCAACCCAGATGAAGCCTCAGAATCGTCTCAAGGTAGTGCTCCTAGCAGTTAACTACCAGTCACTGAGAGCCAGAAATTGAGATGAACCTATTCTCCACCTTTCTTATCCTCTAACACAAAAGCCAAGTTAATATGAATTGACTAGCTATACTAGAATATTAGAAACAAAAGCCCATGTAAATGTACTAAATAATCACTGTATCTTTAGCGCTAAACCATGGAGGATAGACCTTGAGACATAATTGCTGCCACCAACATGCACAGAGAAAGTTGAAGGATACTTAAGGGGGGAACATTTTTTCATATCAAAATTGGAGTGAGATATATTTGTCATGTCAATTAATGTACAAAAACCTAAGACCATAAACTTGATTGAAATTGTAGTTCTGTGCCCTCTGGTTGCCAGGGATGGCACTGTTTCGATCCTCTAAACTAAGCATCATAAACACATGGGTTGTGTGTTTCTGACATGGTAACCAATGCATTCCCTGTATTTAGCAAAGTGTGTGGCACATAGTAGAAGCTCAATACATACACACTCTCATTTCCTGCATTTTCTTAGGTACTAAACAGACCTACCCAGAGAATGCCTACATTTTCTTCTGTCTTAGAATATTTGATGAGGGCACCAACTCCACTAGAGTAAAAGTTACATGTCACAAAGAAGAGGAACTAAGATCAGATGAATAGGTGGTACTTGATTATGAAAAGTTCTAAAAATATATACATTATGCAATTAGGGGAAAAAGGTAACAGAGTAGAAAGGAAGCCTTAAGCTGTTTGATTAAAAAGATGACAAAATTTAAAACATACCTTGCTGAACCACTAGGAAACTACTGTTATTTTTATTCTAAGGACTAGATATGACTCTAATTGTCTCACTGTTAACATGTCTGGGAATAACATGTCATTCTCTGCTTCCAATTGTTCAGTGGTTCTTTATCAACTTCAGAATTAAATGCAAACTTTGAAGCATTATATAAAAACCTCTTCCTGATCTAGTCCTCACTTCACTGTTACCAGCCTTGACAAAAGTTCAACAGGTCCTCCAATTTATCATTCCAGGGATAAGCCTTGCCTGGATTCTCTACCTGGATAACTACTATTCGTCACTAGAGGCACAGTTTAGGCATCACCTCTTTTGAGAAGCCCTTCTCCAATATTTCTACCCACTCCACTCCCACCCACAGCTGATTTCTTCCTCTCTGCCCCCATGGCTTCATGTTCTAACTGCTATCATTGTATTTATCATATGGTGCTGGAATTGTCTGTTTCCTCCAGTAGACCAAGAGCCTCTCAAGGGGAGAAAACTATGCCTTTTCTCTCTGTATCTCTCAATACCTGACACAAAGTATGTGCTTACAGGAGGCTGTGGAAAAATGGGAAGAATAATAGCAAGGAAAATCACAAGGGCTACTTCCTGATGCCTTTAAGTCGGTGAAGACTATAATGCAGAAAGAAGCCTCTATATCTATTCTGCCTGAAAATAAGTAATAAGATGAAAAGGCAGAAAGCTAAATTATTACAAATGGATAAAAGGCATTTGATGGAACCACTGAATATTTAGTAGAGTTTTCCCCAGTATGCATGTATAGAAAACGTGCTTTTATTTTTAAGGCAATCTATATGGAAAGTTCTGCACCCCAGAGTGGCAGCTATCATTAGAGTATATGTCTCAGCAGAATACTAACAGAAGAAGTAAAAGCTCAATCACAAACTCCAGTAAGGTCCTCTAAGAGACTGGCTGACAAAGTTTGGTGCCAACACTACCTCCCACACTGAGGCATGCTAAGGGGCTACTGGACACCTCTAATATGACAATGTAGCTTTGACTTGTCAGAGAAAACACATGGATGTTTTGAGACAGTACCTCAGAGTCTTCATCCTCTGTACCTAGAGTCAAAGAGCAAGAATGAATCTCCAACAATGAGGCCTTTGGCCACAACTAGCAGCTTCTGGCTGTTAGCAGCTACTCTGAAAGAAAATAGTTGACAATAGGCATGCCAAACAGCTTTTGTAGAAAAAGCTAATATGAGAGTCTCAAAGACAAAAGAGTCACAGAAATTACTGTAAAAAGATTCAATGAAACTCAACCTTTAAGAAGTCTAGCATAGCTGGTTGGAAACAATAGTAGCACATGAGGCAAGCAGGTATTGTAAGCAATCCAGATGACAGAAGCAGTTAGTTCAGAACCATGCGTAAGACGGGTTTGACAAAGAGGGGCAGACCAATAGGTAAGTTCCAGGAGATCTCTTTTAAGTGCCCATAGGGGCAATCTCTTATAATGTCAAGCCCACTAATTTATGCAAAATACACGTGGACCAGTGCTGTATGGCTTCCTGATGGCTGAGCAACCTCCAAAGGAGATCTGCCCATCAGGAGCAATTACAAAGTATTTCTTGCCTGGCCTGTGAAGCAGTTCTGCTTCTAGCCTAATGAAGGCTTTAATCAGATGGCTTTTCAAAGGGTCCAAAGAGTCCCTCTGCAATCAGCAAAAGAGGTAGAGAAAGTGATAGGAAGAATATGCCAGGCTGGCAGGTAGCTGATAACAGAATGATTTCCAACTTGGTACAGAAGACAGTAAGTAAGAGTTGGGTTCAAACTGACAATAACATAGATAGAAATGCTAGGACTCGAATTAATTTTCTTCCGAAAAAGGTTTCTTTACACTTTGTTAGCTTAAAAGTAGTCATGCAACAAAAGGTCCCCTCCTTTCTTGGGACTCCTTTTCAAGGTGATGGTATATAAACCCTAATACTTATACCTATGAGTTTGCATTACCTTTAGTAAATCTGCAGAGACCTAGATAACCACTAGATGTCCCTTATGCCATGCAAAATCAACCTGAAATGACTTTCACTACCAGTTACACAAATCACATTTAAAGATAGCTTTTCTAAGCCTTTGATCTTGGGTGCCAACTGTAATTCCTATGATGACTCACTCCTTTTCCTTATTTATATTGTGTCCACTTTTGTAGTATTTCAATAGTCTTTTATTATAACATATAAAATTATAGGCAGAGAATAGGAAACTGATGAATTAAATTTCTTTTTATATTTATACAAAAGAAGAGGTAGAAATAATAGAGAAATAAGTAGAAAGAAATATTGGAGAAAAGGGACATAGGGTGTCTAAAGAGGTCCCAAATTCATTATCACTTCTAGGAATCAAGTAAGTTTTCATATAAAACCACAAGCTCAGACTAAATTCAGTCTCCATACACTGGGATCTTGTATTCTGAGATTAAATAAAACTAGGTGTGATAAATATTTTTCATTTCACATGTCAAGTATGATCAATCACAAATGGTTGTCTATGACACTAAGTAGGAAAGACTGTTGTACTGTGATCAACGAGCAATGTCTGCTGTGGGTGTGGGAACTGGGAACAGTGGCTCCCATGATATGCCTTTGCAGAACTCGGGTTAACCCCCTAATCCTAAAGGTCCCAGAGTTGGGATGAATGTGGGTGATGGTGATGGTGGTGGCGGTGGTGATGGCAGTAGTAGAAACAGCGATAGCTAATATTAACAGAGAGCTTCCTATAGGTTGGTCATTGTTCTTAGTGTTTCACATGTAAAAACTATTTAATCTAAATATGAAATATATTCAAACCAAGATGTGACACTACCTTTGAAAATAAAAGAAGGGGGCACTATTAATAATTCACCTGGACAGGAGATATTACCCAGAACTTTCCAAGGTGACCTGGAATAGATGGCCATCCTATTTGATCCTCACAACCTGAGGCAGAAGCAGCAGCATAAAATACAGTTAACATCAAATATGCTGAGTTGAAGTATATTCTGAGTTGAAGCATATACTCTGAGTTGAAATTCTTGTTCAGCGACTTGTTACTATGTGATCTAGACAGGTTACTTAATCTCTCTGTACCTCAGTTTTTCCATCTTTGAAGTGGGATAACAATAGTACATTTACCTCATAGGGTTGTTGTGAAAATAAGATTAAATATATGTAACATGCTTAGAATATCTCCTGGCACCTTGTATATGTTAGTTACTGTTATCCTTATTTTACAATTGAGAAAACTGGGAATCTGAGATTTTATTATCTACCTAAGCTCACACAGCTATTAGGTAGTGGAGCCAGCACAGAAATAGAGATAAGTCTGGCTTCAGAGCCTATAGGCTCAGCAACTATTACTATCCTGTCTCTACAACAGAAGAGAAACTAAGATTCTTCAAGATCACACTTTTGTTTGTTTTTTGGTTTTTTTTGAGACGGAGTCTCGCTCTGTTGCCCAGGCTGGAGTGCAGTGGCCGGATCTCAGCTCACTGCAAGCTCCGCCTCCCGGGTTTACGCCATTCTCCTGCCTCAGCCTCCCAAGTAGCTGGGACTACAGGCGCCCGCCAACTCGCCCGGCTAGTTTTTTGTATTTTTTAGTAGAGACGGGGTTTCGCCATGTTAACTAGGTTGGTCTCGATCTCCTGACCTCGCGATCCACCCGTCTCGGCCTCCCAAAGTGCTGGGATTACAGGCTTGAGCCACCGCGCCCGGCCAAGATCACACTTTTAAGATTCTTTGATCACACTTCTTCAGCTAGCTGGATTATAAAAAATGTTACTAGAAAATTTGATCTCTCCTGCCTGTGGCTCAAGATAGCAGATTACACTCAAGTAGGCATGGATGAAGCATGTTTAGGAGCCCCTGCCAAAGCCTTGAGGAAGACTTCTCCAAGGTCCATATCCCCCTTAGATTATATGAAGAGGTGGAAAAGACACGAAAGAGTCAAGAAATGTCTGCATCCCAATTTTAGGTCCTGAAGTTCCCTAATTCAAACATCAGTGAAGTTCCTGCTCTAACCTTGCATGAGGTGGCCCACTCGAGCTCATGGTGTCCACTGATACTCAGTAATCTCCCAGTGACAACCTGGATCCATTTTGATTCTCTTGATAAGACAGATGGCAAGAGCTACTGCTGGACACAGAAGAGCGAGTGCCAAGCCAACTGTGCACACCTTACTCTACAGATATGGACCACAATCTACCCACAGCAGCCAGATGGTGGAAACTGACTGTCACTGATTCCTTGCCCAGAACTCAGACCAGCTCTTCCGGTTACTCATCAGCTCCTCAATAAGTATTAATTAATGGTTTATTTTCATAATGGGAGATGGGAACGTTGCCATATACATCTGTTCAGTGGCACTGGGCTGACCTAAATTAGACCTTTCCTGACAGCAGCCCCAGGCTTTTTATCAATGGACCATCAGTTTGGAAGTCATTTGCTCCTGAAGTATGTCTGTAAGCAAACAATGTTCTTAGAAGATCTACAAAAAGGGAAACGTATCTCTGTAGCAGGCTGAATAATGTTCCCCAAAGATACCATATCCTAATCCGTGGAACCTGTAAATGTTATCTTATTTGGAAAGGTGTCTTTGTCTTTGCAGATGTGATTAAGTTAGGGATCTTGAGATGAGACTATCATGTATTCTCCAGGTGGGCCCTAAATGCAAGCACTTGAATCCTTGTAAGATGAAGGCAAAGGAAGATCACACATACAGACAGAGAGATAATGTGAATATGGAAGTAGAGATCAAGGGCCACAAGCCAAGGAATATGGGCAGCTATCAGAAATGGGAAAAGTCAAGCAACAGATTCTCTCCTTGATCCTTAAGAGGCCCTGTTAACACCTTGATTTTAGCCCAGTGAAACTGATTTATGACCTCTGGAATTATGAGAAAATAAATTACTGTTTTTAAGCTACCAAATTTGTGATAATTTGTTACAGCAACCACAGGAAATTAATACACCCTCCCTCTGCTGCTCATTCCTCAGCTCCTGCTAGACTTTGACTTGCAATAAAAAACACCAGAATAAGGCTTGCATCCTTTGAGGCTTGCTATACATGGACTGGTCAGGTTTATGGAGAAAGAACTAAATAAGAATCGAAAATTCTCTTGAAGTATCAATACTGGTAATCCACTCCTAGCATGCATCCAGTCTCTGGCATTTAAATTTCCAACTAAACTTAGTTTCCAGGTTTCTGACCCCAAGCTTCATCAAGTACATGCTTATGTAGTACAGAGAAGCTGCCTGACTCTCTCATAAGGCACTGTAACTTGAGTTCAACTCAAAGCAAAAATTAAACGTGTGCATTAAACAGAGTATGAAGTATTTGTAATTCATTGTTCTGGAGGCTATCTAATTCTTATGACACAATCTTTTTGCTGAAGAACTTAGAATTATCTGGGAAAGATAGATGCATATATCATTATTCAGACACTACTTATTGATCAACTATTATATACGAAGGACCATGCTAGGAAATGTGGAGCCGACAAGCAGAAAAGAGTCATTGGCCCTTCCCTAAAATAATTTACTCTGTTAAAAGAAACAGACATACACACATTTATTCAGTTTTTCACACACTCATGTATTTATTGAGTGTCATGCTCTGTGGAAATACAAAGATTAAAAAATACTGCAAGTAAGCCTTCTTTTAGAAGAGGAGACAGTCAGAAAATCAAAATGAGCAATTTGCATGATAAAGGTTTCTAAAAAGATATTTCTAAATTACCATGAAATCAGGGATGAGCTCTTAATTCAAGCTGTGGGTAGACGGAAGAGGCAATCAGAAAATGTCTTTCAAAGGATGGAGTACTAAGGTGAGACCTGATAAATGAGTGGCATTAGCCAGGTGAAAGAGGAAGGTAAGAGAAATAGCACAGATGGCGAGAAACAAGGGTAAGAAATCTTGGCATATGCGTAGTCTCAAGAGTAATCAATATGACTGAATTGCATGAGTAGAGTGGGAGTGACAGTGGAGTTGAGGCTGAATAATGCCCCAGAAGACCTCCTGCATCCAGCTGATGTAGAAGTTTTTTTTTTTTTTTTTTTTTTGAGACGGAGTCTTGCTCTGTCGCCCAGGCTGGAGTGCAGTGGCGTGATCTCAGCTCACTGCAACCTCCGTCTCCCCGGCTCACGCCATTCTCCTGCCTCAGCCTCCCGAGCAGCTGGGACTACAGGCACCCGCCACCACACCCGGCTAATTTTTTTGTATTTTTAGTAGAGATGGGGGTTTCACCGTGTTTGCCAGGATGGTCTCGATCTCCTGACCTCGTGATCTGCCCGCTTTGGCCTCCCAAAGTGCTGGGATTACAGGCATGAGCCACCGCGCCCGGCCTCAGAAGTTTTAACTTGATCCTAAAGGCACTAGGAAATCACTCTGGTTCAGAAGAGTGATGAGGTCAGATTGGTATTATATAAAAGATTAATCTGGTGGCCACATAGGGAATGAACTAAAAGAAAGCCAGAGAAAACACACACACACACACACACACACACACACACACACACACACACACACACACACACACAAATCAACTTGAAAAGCTACTGCAACATGACATATATAAGACCAAAAGTATAAAAAGTACTTTGAAAGGAATTATTATTGGCTTGGGGATGATATATATGTGTTTGGGGAGAAATGCATGAAGAAAATAAAAAATAGATGATTAAATTGATAAAACTGGTTCATACCAAATCTTAATCTTAAGTACAAAACTGAGGACCAGGGCTCTAGAGCAGGTATTTGAGCAGTGGGGAGAAAAAAAAAAAAAATATATATATATATATACAACCAAAAAATCCAAATAAGAGAAGGTAGTGCCCAGGTCTACAGCAGTAGTGGTAATGGTGAAAAAGGAGAGGAATTGTCTAGAAAGAAATATCAGAGATAAAGCTGATAAAGCTTGCTGATTTGTTGGAGACTATGGGAATGCTATCCTGGCCGGGTCTGTTGTGGCATCTAGTTTTCCATCTAACACTAATAATGAAGGATAGATACTAAGTGCCAAGAACTGTGCCAAATGCTTTATTTCTTTATTTTTGTTTGTTTTGTTTTGTTTTGTTTTGTTTTGAGATGGAGTCTTGCTCTGTCACCTAGGCTGGAATGCAGTGGCATGATCTCGGTTCACTGCAACCCCTGCCTCCTGAGTTCAAGGAATTCTCCTGCCTCAGCCTCCCAAGTAGCTGGGATTACAGGTGTGTGCCACCACACCCAGCTAATATTTGTGTTATTAGTAGAGACGGGATTTCACCATGTTGGCCAGGCTTGTCTCGAACTCGTGACCTCAAGTGATCCACCCACCTCAGCCTCCCAAAGTGCTGGGATTACAGGCATGAGCCACTGCGTGTGGCCTGCCAAATACTTTATATTTAGACTATGAAAAATTATTGCAACAATTCTATAAGATGCCATAATCATCTCATTTTACAGATGGGAAAACTGAGGCTGAGAGAAGTAAATGACTTGTCCAAGCTCACAAAGCTCTTACGTGGCAGAGGCAAGATTTAAACTCAAGTCCATCTGACTCACAATGCATCCTTGAAACTATGAGGCTGTACGGTTGGCTCTTGTACTAATCTAATTAGTCTGGAGAAAACAGTCTAGAAATAACCTATATTCAACCACTTGCTCTTATGATTTTTCATGAAAGAGTCCCCATCTAGGGAATCCTATAATTGCAGAAAAACCTCACCAGAGACACCTACCTATATTGCTGCAGATTTGAAGCAGTGTAACACCATTTACCAATTTTTCTTGAAATCTAAATCACCGTATAGAAAACTTAGTACCACCTAATCAGACCAAACTGAAATCAAGATGACAAGAGAATAGTGAGGGACCCTGGGAATAGATGTAATTGGGAGCCACTTCCTATTACTGGAAATCAAATAGATGTCTTGAGAAGAAGTCAAAACCACAGAAAAACCTACGGACCCTTACCTCTGACTCCTCGATCTTTCGAGCTTAATTTTGGACTGGCATGGAAGTAGGTAGTATTAGGTATTTCATTAATACTTCCTAAGAAGGTGTTCATACTAAAGACAAGTGGATAGTAAAGTGTTTCTACCTCCAAACAAAGTAAATATTAGTATATAATATTAGCAAATAGTAGTACATAATTAAATTTATAGGCCCAGAGTTTTCAAAGACCTTTCTGGGAACTTTCATAGCACTAACCCCACATCATCACTGTTTTCCCCAATTCTCATGGCTTGTTTATTGGTCTTGCTTTTATCTGAGTTTTCTTTCATCATAAAGGGATAAAATCTTTGGTTTACTGCCTGACATAATGAGTCAACTCTCTTCTGACCAGCAAGCATCTTCTGTGTTTACCATAATTCAGGGATGGAGGTTAGAAGTGAATAGTGGCATTCTCCTCCTCTGGTCTAATCATGGGCTGCCTTGAAGAAAATACTAAGTAACAGCATGCCCTGTTATACCTGAAAGATTGTTAGTATCTCTCCAGGTCTCTCTTACCCTTATTCAAGCCATGAATGTGCAAAAAAGAAAAAAGAAAAAAATTTGAGAATCTGACTAGAGTGTCCCTAGATCCAGGTCAAAGAGAGTCAAGGCATCCACTTGAATTCCATCAAAAAACCTAAATCTATTGCTTATCTTGGTATCTAATAATGAGCAGAGAAAGCTGAAAGTGACAACAGGATAAATTTAGACACTTAGCTTTTATTTCTTTGGCTTCTATCACTGGATTCCACTGGGCTGTTTGGCTAGAGGGTACAGTCCAAGAAAAACCAATAAAGGAATTTTATTCAACCACTGGTGATATAGGAGAGAATTTTTACAGCCTTGCCTCTGCAGCACTCTAAATACCGTGTTTTAACTTATTTGCTTCCTAGGAGAAAACATATTTAACTCATGAGGAAATAATTCTAAAATAATATTACTGATGTTCTATTACTTAAATTTAAATAGGCCTCCATTCTCATAGTATGCAATATCTGTGCAATAGCTGGCATTTCTATCACTCCTTCCTCAACATCCTCTTTTTCTGGGTTTCCTGACTGTACACTTTCCAAGTAACTCTTTGATGACTCACTTCTGCCTCTCATTTTCAGACTCATTTTCTGTCATCAGCTCCTTTTCCAAATTTCTTAAAAAGAGGCTTTCCCCATGCATCTGATGAAGGCTCTCTTTCCTGTTTTCACTGCGGTGTCTTGGTAATTTCACTCACTAACACATCTTTACTTCTAGATCAAAACTCCCTCCACAGCTTCAGTCTTCAAATCTGAATTGTCTGCTGGAACAGTTCATCTACTTAAAATTAAAATTCTCTACAGAACCTTAAAATCAACCTGCCTAAAAGCAAACTCATCAGTTCCTCCTCCCAACTTCCTTATTTCTGTTAATGGTCACCTAAGCTCAAATTTGTATAGATATATCTGACTTCTCTCTCCATTGTTGCAGAATTAATATTTTACTAAGTCCATGTAATTTCATATACAATCTTTTTATATTCATTTTCTCCACCCTATTCCTTCTGACACTGGTTCTATTTAAGACCATATTTTATTTATTTACCCAACAAACAACCATGGAGAGCTTACTGAATGTTAGGACATGGTCTCTGACCTTAAGGAGCTTACAATTTAGTAGAAGTGTTACACATGTAAACATATGTGTACAATGATGTTAAGAGAGAAATATAGATAGCATGTAAGGGATACTCCATATAGATAGAAATGGTCTATTGTGTCCTAGAGAGATGGAATCTGGATTAAGTCTCTCATTGACAAGTACAGTCTAACTTCTGAACTAGTTCTAACTCCAACTCCAATGTCTCCCTCCTTCAATCTACTTCTTCACACTGCTATCCTATACTTGGTCTATGATCCATAATTTTCTTAAGCACAATAACTAAGATGGGAGAAGGCTGGAGGAGAGGCACGTGAATAGGAGGGATCATTGGAGTGGAATAAAACAAAAGAGGCAGGCACAAGTTAGGAGGCCATGGAGGTAACCCAGAAAATAATGATGAATATTTGAACTAAGAAGGTAGCAATGACAAAGATAGACATGATTCAAGTCAATATGCCCCAGGAACAACTGGGTTTTGAAGGAATGTTTAAGGAAAGAATAATCGCTTTGAGGTCTCTAGGGTAACTAGGTAGATGTCAAGTCACTGATAGAAAGAAATGAGTTGGAGGAGTGAGAGATAGTGGGGAGGAGGGGATGAGGGAGAGAAGGATGGATGGGCAGAGAGAAAAAGGAGGAAGGGGGAGAGGAGAGAGAGGTTGAGAGAGACAGAGAGAGAGAGAGAGAGACCCCAAGCCACTCAACAGACCACCAGAACTAAGCCAAATTAGACTCCAGAGAAGGGGTGTCAATAATACCACATTATTCCAGGCTAGAAGGAGGAAGCAGTCCATTTTTCATTTGATATTAAGATATTGAGTCACCATTTTACCCTGCACCTATATTCCTATACTATTTATCTACATATGTTTCTTATAGTCAACTAACCTAAATAGAAAGAAACTTCTGCCAAATTATTCTACTGACACCATATATTTGTGGTCTTAATCTCTTGTATTCCCTCTGAGCACTTCTTTTTCACCCTGGAACTCTTGTATCTTTCCGGGGAAATTTAACTGAAAAGGACTTAGGGAAGAAATTATGACCATGTTTAAAGTAAGCATTTAATAAGTACTCAACCAGAAGTGCTATAAAAATGTTATATTATACTAAAATGAATGCCCCTCAGTAGTGCTAACCAAATTATGAAAAATAGCTCTGAGTTATTAAAATACCAAATAATTAATTTAACGAAGTCTGATGGTGATGATTACTTTGCTAATGATAATCATTAATGAAGATGGTGATGAAGGAGGAGGAGGAGGTAAAAAAGAAGAAAAATACAATGATGAGTATGGCACTAACTGTGTATTTAAGTAGTTTTTAGAGAAATTTCAAAATAACAAGAGAAGACAATAACAAAAAGAACAGAAAAGCAAAGAGCATCAACCCCACTGATTTGAGATTTTAAAAACTTTTAATCCTACCTTTATTCCATAGTTCTTAGATTATATATTTAATCAACTACAGTATAGTCCCCTTCAAATTTGTCCAGAGAGTACAGAATATAGACTACATATTTCCAGGAACATAGAAATGGAAGGAAAACCTCTTGCAAAGGTATTGAAACTTTCTTTCCTTGATTTCTAGGACATAATCTGCTTTTTTCTCCCTACTTTATTAATGTGAGTGCTTCCCAGGTCTCAGACTTCATCTCCTCACTCTTTTTTTCTCCATACTTTTCATATCAGAGCCCATTTGTGTTCCCTGTTCTCTTTTCTCTATGAAGAGTGCTCCTCCATGTTTATGCTGGCACTGGTTTTTCTCTATGTCTGACTTATACCTCCAACTAATATCGGAGTACTTTTCATTTGAATATCTTTTTATCAGGTCAGTATATTTCAAAAGATAAAACCATCAACTTGCCCATGAACCTGCTCCCTTTCCTGACCACCTATCTTCTTGACACCATGTCCCTTTTTACTACTGACCCCACTTTACTGCTCTGATTACAGCAAAACCCTTCCAAAAGTTGTCTATGACCATTTTCATCAATTCCACACTTATCATTCTCTTCTCAGCCCCCTTTAAATTAGCCTCTTGTTTATACCACACCAGTAAAAGGATCAATAGCTTGCCAGATCCAATATTTAAATCTCATTTTCCTTGACCTGTCAGCATTCCCTTTTTCTTGCAATACTTACTTCTTGAGGCCTTTTAAGATTCAATACTCTCTTGTGTTTCTATCTACCATGAGAACCTCTCTCTTTTTATTTCCTTTGTTGGTTTTCTCTCTGTAAGACCTCTACCTGTTGAGAGCCCTCATGTTCTGTCTTTGGATTCCTTCTCTACAGGAATTCCTTCTTTATAGGAATCCAAAGATAGAACTTTAGGGCTCTCAGCAGGTACTTATATGTCCTGATACTTTAAGTGTCATATTCATGTTGTGGATGCTCAAATTTATTTCTCTACCCCTAGATTTTCTCCAATCTTAAGAATCATATCTCCACATGATATTGACATTCTTGACATCTCCACTCAACAGGCTTTTAAACTAAAAAAAAGGCTAAAAAAGAAATATGGATTTCACATCCCCCAAGCTCATTCCTTTCGAATACCCACACTCGGATAATGCCATTAACAGTTATTCAAACCAGGAAGATATTATAGAGTCATTGGTGTTGCTGTCTGAGTAGGCTCTAGTCCTTTGTCTCCTGGCATAACACAGGATTGTATTTATTGGCCCCTTGTGCAGGATGGAGCCATATGATTACTTCTGGCCAATTAGTTTGAGCAGAAGTGTTATGTGTCATGTCGAGGCCAAATGCTTAATCGTTCCCAGTGTGAAACCCTTTAAATTTTATTTATCATTTTTCAATGTCAACCAGCAATGTTCCAGTTAGTGGCTACCCTGCCATCCCATGTCTTAGAGTAAGAACAACAATAAACAAAGCAAAGCCACTAGCCAAAACACAGGGATATACAAATTACTGAGAAATAAACCTCTTTTTATTATTATTATTATTATTATACTTTAAGTTCTAGGGTACATGTGCGTAACGTGCAGGTTTGTTACATATGTATACTTGTGCCATGTTGGTGTGCTGCACCCATCAACTCGTCAGCACCCATCAACTCGTCATTTACATCAGGTATAACTCCCAATGCAATCCCTCCCCCCTTTCCCCACCCCCCTCCCCATGATAGGCCCCAGTGTGTGATGTTCCCCTTCCCAAGTCCAAGTGATAATAAACCTCTTTTGTATTAAGCCTCTGAGCTTTTGGAACAGTTTGTTGCCACAACACAGCCTAGCTTATCTTGACTAATAAAGTTATCCTCAGTTACTCACCTCGCATACCCAATGTACAATTCATCAATAAATCCTGTTGACGCTACCTCCAAAATATATCCCACACTCATCTACTTACAATTCCCATCACTGCTACTCTAATTCACATTGCTGTGTTTACTTCCTTGGGTTGCAGTAAGAGCCATCTACATGTCTTCTGTCTCTACTAGCACACACCATGCTCCATCCTCCATAGAACAGTCAGGGGGTTTTCCTAATTCAGACCAGTCACTCCCTTGCTAAATAGTGCTTGATGGCTTTTTCATTGTAACCAGAATAAAATCCAAACTTCTTACCATAGCTTAAAGGCTTTATATAACTTGACCTTCCCTAATTTGTTCTTTTTCATGTCCCTTGAATTCAGCAAGCACCTGAATCTCAGGTCTTTGCATCTACTTCTCTTTCAACTTTTTGTCAAGCAAATACCAGAGTCTATCAACTCCCATTTCTAAAATGTACTCCATCATCTCCTACTCCCTCACTGTGCTTTATTTCCTCTCCTCATAGAATTTATATCACCATATATAACTTAGATTTCTTTGCTTACTTTTTTCCCCACTTACTAGAATGCAAGCTCTATGAATGCAGGGACCCTGTGTGTTGTTACTGTTGTTGTTATTCATTGCTGTATGCTTACGCTCAGCAGAAAGTCATACTCATTGAGCTAGAAGTGAACACAGGGAATTATGCAAAGCTTCCCTGTAGTTCTACTTCCCCAAGCATCAAGGGTTCTGCTGAGACTTCCGAGTGTTCCCTTGGGGTGTTCAAGTCTTTGGATTTTTGAGTTATTAGATTTTGATTTTTTACCTCATATATATTTTTACTTATATATACAAAGGTACACATGTACACTTGTAATATATAAACACAGAAGCATGCACACACATGCAGACACTCAAACATTACTAATCTGTATGCTAGCTGAGTATTACCAATTGGGTTTCTCAATATGAGGGAGGCTATTTGTGGCCAGCCCAATTCACTCTTATTGTCTCTCACCAACGGCAAACCCTGCTTTCCAGGAGGCGTCTTCTTTTCCAATGTTGTGCTCCACCATCAAAGCAGACAATTAATAGCAATTTCCATCTGTGAGTGAGATGCTGTCTTGGCAGAATCCAAGAGCTCATGACAAGTCCTGATAAAGTATTTAGTTCCAATAAAGAACTGTAAAGTTATTCCAGAGAAATGGTACATTGGCAAATAACAGATTCTGCTAGTGCCAAGAGAATATAGTCATCATTCATTTATCTATCCACTCATTAGGCAAAATAAATGTGGAAGCCATGCCAGAGCAAAAAGTAAGTTATTCATTCAACAAACATTTATTGAATTAAAATACTAAGTGCCAGGATCTGTTCCAAAGTAGATGAAACAGATGAAGTTTTACTTTCATGAACTTTAAAATCTAAGGGGATGGGGCAAATAAAGAAGTGATGGACAAGCTAAATGGAAGGAGTGCTAGGATAGGGTAGAGGCTTATTCTTGTTTTTATTTGTACAGGGTATTCAGGAAAGGCCTATAAAACTGTGACACGGCCAGGTGCAGTGGCACACACCTGTAATCCCAGCACTTTGGGAGGCCAAGGTGGGTGGATCACCTGAGGTCAGGAGTTCGAGACCAGCCTGACTAACATGATAAAACTCAGTCTTTACTAAATACAAAAAAAAAAAATTAACTGGTATGGTGGTGCATGTCTGTAATGCCAGCTACTCAGGAGGCTGAGGCAGGGAATCGCTTGAACCCAGGAGGTAGAGGTTGCAGTGGGCCGAGATCATGCCATTGCACTCCAGCCTAGGCAACGAGAGTGAAACTCCATCTCAAAAAAAAAAAAAAAAAAAAAAGTGACATTTCTTCAGGATTTTGGAAACATGGGAGAACACGCCATGTAGACATTTGAGTAATGAGAATTCCAGGCAGACAGATTACAGTAAGGACAAAAGTCTTGAGCAGTCATGCGAACAACATGTTCAAAGAACATCAAGGAGGCTGGTGTGGCTGAATCAGGGTGAATGAGGAGGTGCACACTGGAGATGAGGATAGAGAGGCAGCAAGAGCTAGATTGTACAAGGTCTTATAGGCCTTTTAGGACTTGAGCTCTGATTCTGAGCAAGATGGAAAGCCACTGGAGGGTTTTGAGTAGACAGGCGCTTATGTGCCTCTTATGTTTTAAGAGGAAT
Organism: Rhinopithecus roxellana; assembly: GCF_007565055.1. NCBI lineage: Eukaryota > Metazoa > Chordata > Mammalia > Primates > Cercopithecidae > Rhinopithecus > Rhinopithecus roxellana. Next base: position 136,875,302 of record NC_044553.1, on the reverse strand, counting down.
ACTACAGCTGCTAGGGACCTATAGACTTGGGAGAGAGGGAGATCCAAGGGCAAAAACAGAAACAGAGAAAGCATTTAGAAAGTCGTTGCACCAATGTAATGACAAATGATGGTAGCTTAGGCTAGGGTGTCACACTACAGCCTTTACTCATGCCCAGATCACTTGAATGGCTCCTCCTCTGTGGTCCTAAAGCACTGAGGAAAGGCCTTGTTAAAGTACTTCTCAATTTGCATTATAACCCTTGGTTTACTTGTCTATTTCCCTAACCGGATTTAAAGCTCTTCAATTTAAAAAGATAGGTTCTAGCTGCCTTTCATACATTAGGCGCAAACAAATAACAAGCCCAAATTATGTAAAGCATAATACAAGTCAATTAACTTATTAGGAAAATAAGCAGTACAATGAAGTTGCATGATATTTATGTATAACTTACACAAATTCAGCTTTCAATATTCTTGGGGAAAAAATGAGAGAGAGTAGGATATTTCGTTGTTGTTTTTGAGACAAGGTCTTGCCCTGTCTCCCAAGCTGAATTATAGTGATACAATCATGGGTCACTGCAGCCTTGAACTCATGGGCTCAATGGACCCTCCTGCCTCAGCCTCCCAAGTAGCTGGGACTACAAATGTGCTCCACCATGCACAGCTAATTTTATTTTCTATTATTTTGTAGAAATGGGAACTCATTATGTTGCCCAGCTGGTCTTGAACTCCTGGCCTTGAGTGATCCTCCTGCCTCAGCCTCTCAAAATGCTGGGATTACAGGTGTCAGCCATTGTGCCTGGCCTGAGAATTTCCTATGTACCACATAACCCTTTTCCTCATTCCAAGTAGACCTGACTTCCGTGTCTCCTGGAAAGGGGTGTCTCAGAAGAAATACAAAGAAAATCAACAATGCTAACTCCTAACTTTGGAGCTTTCAAGCACCCTAATTTCAGAGTAGTTTAAAAGCCTTATCTAGGCCAGATTTGATTATAAGCAGTTTTTAACCTCATGTGTCAATTTCAGAATGTAATGTCCACATGAGCCAATCCTATTGTGCCCCCTCATTAGAGACCTCTGTTACTCCATACATCCAGGGCCTGCCTGTAATACTTGCCAAAGATCCATAGACCCTGACTATTAGATCCTGGCTTCCTTCCAAGGTCTTTCAGCTCCAAGATAAGTATGGTTAATACAGTCAGAGAATAGAGGCCCCCAGATGAGATGTAGTCCATTATCAAAGCCTAAGGGACAAAGATTTAAGAAGACAGTATGATCCCCAAGTAGAAAAGTGAGAATCTTTATTCAATAGATGGCATTATCCATCCTTTAGAGTTAACTAAGAAGTAAACCATCCTTAAAAACTGTTTACATAAATACTGCTGGTGTGATTAAGATGTCTTTCCAAATTCCACCAGGGAACCATCAATCTAAGATGTAACTAATATAAAATAAACAGAAAATTTGGAAATTTTAACATATCATAAATCATGAAGTAAATCACGACAAAATATTCTATTGATCAATAAAGAATTCTAAAAGAAGGACTCTTTGGAAAGTGACAAAAGTTTGTCACTCCAAAGGCATTCCTTTTCCTGACATACAAAATTCTCAGCAACTTGGTCCCCAGCTACCTTTACCACACGTAAAGGTCCTCTCCTCTCTTAGAATACACTCACTGTCACTAATACAGTGCAATCTGCAGAATCTTGCTCCATGTATCTGAATCTCAACTACACGTCAAAACCTATTTATCTGTATTTGCTTATTTTCACTAGTCTACCCCTCCATGTTCTGCTTTGTGAAGCTGGGGCACTCTGTAGTGGAATAGGATGGTTCAGTGTATTTTTCTACAAGCTAAATAAAGTACCTCTAAAATGGACCAGCACCTCGTGCTCTGATCTCGTAACTCAAACGTTAGACAAACTGCCTGAAACTGACCACAAGCTAATTCAGATGAATGAATGAGTGTCACAGGTATGAGGAAATGTCTACTGTGGATAATCTGTACACTTTTAATTCTGTAGAATAGTGCCCAATAGCAATGTAAAATAAGTTGCATATGTAATTATAAATTTTCTAGTGGCTACATTTTTAAAAAGTAAAAAGAAGCCTGTGATGTTAGTTTTAATAATACATTTTCCTTAACCTAATATATCCAACATTTTATCATTTCAACATGTAATCAACATAAGAAATTTTTTTTAAGATCTTTCACTTTTTCGGTATTAAGTCTTCAATATACAGTGTGATTTTAAATTTAAAACACACCTCAATTCAGACCAGTCACATTGCAAGTGCTCAGCAGCCAGATGTGGATTGTGGCTACTGTACTAAACAGCAAAGCTCTGGAATGATTTTTTACCATGATATTCTGATATATTACTAAGTCACTAGTAAATTTCCGTTAGTCTGAAAAATAATTCCTCGCTTTCTGATAATACTTGGTGAACAGCTAGTGAGGAAGTGGAACATAATGACTATAATCATGGGCTTGGAACCCATTAGAATGTGGATTTTAATCCCAGTTCCAAACCCAAATCAGCAGCGTGGCCTTGGGAAAGCTATCTTTGTGCTTTAGACTCTTTCCCCTGACCAGCCCCACCCCAATCCCCCACCCAACCCCCATCTCATCCACAATGACAGTGTAGTATTTATCTCCTAGAGTTACTGCGAGGATTGAATTAGTTCCTGCAAGTAAGCACTTAGGACACTGCTTAGCATATAGTAAATGCTCAATTAATGTTGACAATTATTATTAGCTAAAATCAATGCTCTGAGGCTGTAGCACTGAGGGCTAGACTGCAGCTAAAGTGATTCCACAACGGTACAGGCAGCTGCCTTAACAAGGCCCAGGCTCAAAAAACCCAATGATTGTCAAGGTGTCATACTTGGTTCCTTGGGACTTTTATGTCCTCAAAAAAAAGTATCAGATGTTTGGTGCAGGTGCTCACATCTTCCCTGCACCAAACTTCCCACTGCTGATACTTCATGATGCTGACAGGCTTAATCCATCCATGAACTAAACAGACAGTGAATGGACAGACAATAGGAACAGAATCCACAGGCATAGAAAGCCAATTTCAGTTTGATTTTGGCAAATCCAGCCCAATTTTTAGCACTGGAATGAATGAACAAAAGAGTATCAATCGGCCGGGCACGGTGGCTCACGCCTGTAATCCCAGCACTTTGGGAGGCTGAGGCAGGTGGATCACGAGGTCAAGAGATTGAGATCATCCTGGTCAACATGGTGAAACCCCGTCTCTACTAAAATTACAAAAATTAGCTGGGCATGGTGGTGGCACTTGCCCGTAATCCCTGCTACTGAGGAGGCTGAGGCAGGAGAATTGCTTGAACTCAGGAGGCAGAGGTTACAGTGAGCCAAGATCGCACCACTGGACTCCAGCCTGATGACAGAGCAAGATTCCTGTCTTAAAAAAAAGAGTATCAATCACACCATGAAGAAAAGCTTTCTTGATCTCTACATGTCTTTTCCCCAGAGTGGCTTCTCATCTCCTTCACTGATAAGAGAACATACGTGGGGTGTGAATGGGAAATTAAACAGGAGACCTTCTTTTCCAAAAAACAATTTCTGAAAATTAGTCATCTGCTTTGGGAGGTGTAGTCATTTTCCTTTAGGCTCAAACAGTTTATAAAATAAACCAAGTCCGTTCCCCTCTGACAATTCATTATCCAGTAATGATTGAGGTCCTAACAAATGAAAAATACTTCTGTTTCCTCCTCTGGCATTATCAAAGAACCTGAGGTCTCCACAGAACAATTTACAAACCGCTGACCTGAAGTATTTCACTGATTTTGAAAACTGAAAATATGGAGAGGGTCTTGCTGTAAAGATTCAAGCAAATCCCAATCCTGATTCCTACTTATTTCTACTTTTCTCTTATGGTATCTGTGTCTATAGGGATAAGGGTTTTCAAGAACATTTTGCAAATCTGGAAGCAAAGCCATTTGTCCAGAACACCTGCACGTGGATTCTAACTCCTGCTCCAGACGAAGATGTGGCCTTGCTATGCTACATTTGCATCAAGAACCAACAGATTCCAGTGTTCAAAAACAATCCTTTAAATGGGCACGCATCGACTGTCAGTGTCAATTATTTTAGAAGGTGACATAAGCCCCAAGCACATAAGACTGTGTCATAGAAAGAACTGAGCTTTCCAGAAAGATTTGGAAGGACTCAACCCCCACATGGGCAGTGTTTCTATCAACTGCTTGCTGCTATGAAGGACTCTGGGTACCAAATGAAGCTGTTTTAGTGAATATTACATCTGTTCCTTTCCTGTGTAGCTACCATGTTTCTGATAATACTGTTATCCCTGGGTCATTAACTCAGAAATTAAATAAAGTATGTGTTTATGGTCTCTTCCTGCCAATCCATAGCCCACTGAAAATATCAGGGTATCAATTTAGGTTGCATTTCCTCAAATTGTAGACCTGCTGGTTCAGGAGGTAGACCCGACATCTCGGGCAGAAACCAACCAGGGTAATGAAGTCCTCGGGGTAGTCTTAAGCCCAGGAAAGTCACTTAATGACATCTGAAAAGGAGAGGGACAGCAACAGGCAAAACCTACAAAAACTGTTGGGTTGTTTGTTCCAGTTGATAAAATCAAACCAGTCTACTTTCAGCTGCTATAAATCAAAGAACTAATTTAAACGAGCTAGAAGACTGCATTCACGTACAAGCTGGGAAAGGGAGTAACAGGAAAAAAAGGAGTCAAATTCCGAACTCAGATTCCACTGGCAAAACCAGTCTTTATGTTAGTATTTCAAATGCAGCCAATCAAAAATTCTGAATCACAGTTTCTGCTCAAGAACCTGTCATCTCTTATTTTTTTTAAGGGTTACAATAGTATTTTTTTCAGTAATAAATAGAATAGGTGCTTCTTTTCTTTATTTAACTTTTAAGTTCGGGGGTACAAGTGCAGGTTCATTACACAGGGAAACTTGTGTCATGGGGGTTTGTTGTACAGATTATTTCATCATCCAAGTATTAAGCCTAGTACTCACTAGTTATTTTTAATGATCCTCTCCCTCTTCCCACCCTCTGTCTTCCTACAGGCCCCAGTGTGTGTTGTTTCCTTCTATGTGTCCATGTGTTCTCGTTATTTAGCTCCCACTTATTTTAAATGAGAATATGCAGTATTTGGTTTTCTGTTCCTGTGTTAGTTTGGTAAGGATAATGGTCTCCAGTTCCATCCATGTCTCCGCAAAAGATATGATCTCATTCTTTTTTATGACTGCATAGTATTCCATGGTGTATTTATCTTGTCTTCTCTAACACTTGATTTTGATGTAACCATGCTAATGACTATGTAGTGGTATTACATGGTGTTTTAATTTACACTTACTTCATGACTATCATATTTGAACATGTTTTCCTATGTTCACTGGCCATTTGAATCTTACTCACTTGTGAAGTACCTGTTTAACCTGATTAAGTCTCTTGTAAATTTAAAGAAAAAACACTGATTTTTTTTTCCGTCAGTGTTTTATAAGAGTTCTTTATATATTTTGGGTCATGGGTGGTAGTTATATATATTGCAATATCTTGTTGTGGCTTATATATATTGCAAACATCTTCTGCCACTCTGGAACTTACTTCTTACTCTGTTGGTGGTATTCTTTCACATGCTTAATTATAACGTAATTTTCCATTCTTCCCTTTATTTTTCCTATATTTATATTGGTATTTTAAATTAACTAATTTATTTAAATAGCTTTTGGGTACAAGTGGTTTTTTGATACATGGATGAGTTATATAGTGGTGAAGTTTCAGATTATAGTGCACCCATACATTAGTGTACACTATACCTAATGCGTGGTTTTTTATCCCTAGCTTCCCTCCCACTCTCCTCCTTCTGAAAAGTCCGTTGTATCACTCTGTATGGCTTTGTGTACTCATAGCTTAGCTCTCACTTATAAATGAGAACATACAGTTTTTGTTTTTCCACTCCTATATTACTTCACTTAGAATAATGGCTTCCAGCTCCATCCAAGCCACTGCAAAAGACATTATTTCATTCCTTTCAATGGCTGAGTAGTGTTGCATGGTGTATACATACCACATTTTCTGTATCCACTATTTAGTCACTGGGCACTTAGATTGGTTCCACATCTTTGCAATTGCTAATTGTGCTGCTATAAACACACCCATGCAAGCGTCTTTTTCATATAATGACTTTTTTTCCTTTGGATAGATACTCAGTAGTGGGATTGCTAGATTGAAAGGTGGATCTACTTTTAGCACTTTAGGTAATCTCCATACTGTTTTATATAGAAATTGTATTGCTTTACATTCCCACCATGAGTTTCCTTATCCCCACATTTACGCCAACAACTACTGTTTTTTGACTTTTTAATAATGGCCATTCTTGTGGGAGTAAGGTAGTATCTCATTGTAGTTTTAATTTGCATTTCTCTGATGATTAGTAATGTTGAGCATTTTTTCCTATGTTTGTTGACCATTTATATATCTTCTTTTAAGAAATGTCTATTCATGTCCTTTGCTCGTTTTTTTGTTGTTGCTGTTTCGGGTTTTTTTTTTTTTTTTCTTTTTTTTTAACGGAATCTTGCTCTGTCACCCAGGCTGGAGTGCAATGGTACGATCTCAGCTCACTGCAACCTACGCCTCTCAGTTTCAAGAGATTCTCCTGCCTCAGCCTCCTGAGTAGCTGGGATTACGGGTGCATGCCACCACACCCAACTAATTTTTGTATTTTTAGTAGGAGCCAGATTTCACCATGTTGACCAGGCTAGTCTCGAACTCCTGACCTCAGGTGATCCACCTGCCGTGGCCTCCCAAAGTGCTGGGATTACAGGCATGAGCCACGGTGCCTGGCCCTTTGTCCACTTTTTAATGGGATTTTTTTTTCTTGCTGATTTGAGTCTGGATATTAGTCCTTTGTTGGAGGCGTACTTTGCAAATATTTTCTCCCATTCTGTGGGTTGTCTGTTTACTTTGCTGATTATTTCTTTTGCTGTGTAGAAGGTTTTTTAGTTTAATTAGGTCCCATTTATTTATTTTTGTTTTAGTTACATTTGCTTTTGGGGTCTTTGTCATGAGTTCTTTGCCTAGGCTGATGTGTAGAAGAGTTTTTCCAACTTTGTCTTCTAGAATTTTTATAGTTTCAGGTCTTACGTTTAAGTCTTTGATCCATCTGGAGTTGATTTTTGTGTAAGGTGAGAGATGGGGATCCAGTTTCATTGTTCTACATGTGGCTTGCCAGTTTTACCAGCACCATTAACTAAATAGGGTGTTCATTCCCCACTTTATGTTTTTGTGTGCTTTCTCAAAGATCAGTTGGCTGTACATTTTTGGCTTTATTTCTGGGTTCCCTATTCCATTCCATTAGTCTATGTGTGTACTTTTATACTAGTACCATACTAGTTCTTCCCTTCAGAGTTAGTACTTTTCATGCTCTGCTTGTGAATTTTTGTCCATGAAGATTCGCATCTGTTTACTTCTAGATGCTTTCCCATTTTGCCTTCTACATTTAAATCTACAATTCACTTAGATTTGGTTTATGTGTATGGTATGAGGCAGAAGTTATATTCATTTTTTTTCACAAAAATATCCCGTTGACCAAGAACTATATATAGAAAGATTATACTTTCCCTTCTGTCATGCAGTAGCACCTTTGATATAATTCATGTCTACACATGTGTGGGCCAGTTTCTAGACTCTCAGTCCCACTGACCCATTTATCTAGTTTAATGCCATTATCTTACAGTTCAAGCATTTGGAAGAATTCATTCGTGAATCCATATACCCAAGAGTTCTCCTTGAAAGAAAGTTTCATTTTCAAATTCAATTTCTTTGATAGATTTTCCATTTCTTCTTCTGACAGTTTTTCTCATCATCCCTATTTTTACCACTTTCCTAAGAACTCTAACTCCATTTACCTCTTCCCGATTTTCTGACACTTTTTTATTTTAAGATATTTTAAATATATTTAAAACTCATCAGATATTATAATTTTATACTCTCAATAATTCTTTAGATTTACAAGTTTTATTGCTGTTCATCCCTTCTTGCACTTCCATGGTTCCACCTGGGGTCATGTTACTTCTGCTTAAATAACTTATTTTAGTATTTCTTTTAAAGCCAACAATAAATTTTCTCATTTTCTGGTTTATCTGAAAGCATATTTCCTTTTTATTTTTTAAAGACTGTTTTCACTGATTGTAGAATTCTAACAGAGGATGCAATTATTTTCTTTTAGCATTTTGAATATGTTTTCTTGTCTTTTGGTGAGCATCATTTATCTTAGGAGGTCAACTTCAATTCTTATTGTTTCTTCCCTGATGTTAATGCATCTTTTTCTCTGGTTGCTTTGTAGAGTTTCTCTCTGTTTTGTTTGTACAAGCTGAACTAAGATGTTCTAAGATGTCCTAAGGCGTTCTTTAGTATTTATCCTGCTTGTTCTTCCTGACAATTCTTAATCAGAGGCTTGATGTCTTTTTTCCATTTTGGAAAATTCGCAGTGAACTGATTTCAACTATTATTTATTCCTTATTCTTTCTCTCTAGTCCTCTGACCTTAATTCACTGTATATTCGACCTTTTCCTATGTTGCATATGTATTTTCTTCTCTTTTCTGATGTTTTCATCTTTGTCTCTCCAATCTTGTATTTTCTATAATCTGTCTTCTAGATAATAATCTTCTCTTCAGCTATGTCTTATGTTCTTAAACGTATCTACTGAGTTCTCAATTTTGGCTATTATGTTCTTCAATCTATTATAGACTTTCCATTTGATACTTTTATCTCGATCCCAGTTCTCAGCCACAGTTCTCCATCCTGTCCTGGATATTTAGTACAGTTATTTTAAAGTCTATTTTTGATGACTCTAATATATGGTTCCCCTATAGGTTTGCTTCTAGCATTAATTTTTTCTCCTAGTTTTTGGTAATTGTTTTATCTCCTGGTATACCTGGCAATAGTTAATTAACTGCTAGACCCTGTGTATAAAAACAAAAAAATAATAATTTGAGGCTCTAAGTAATTTTATCTCTTCCAGGAAGGAAAATATTTTTGCTTCTGGCAAAAAATAGTGGTAGATCTTCTTAATCCATTCCAAAACTGAACTGATTCGAAGTTATGTTTCTATCTTTGTGGGAATTGATTGATTTGTGTGAGCTCTTCTTATTCCTAGATGATATCCCTTCAAGGATCACAAATGAAAACCTGGGGTATTTATCAGGGCCTTTCTCATTGGATAGATCTAGATTCTGTTTTTGTCCCCCAGCTCCCTAAGACGACTGAAAGTTTGGCTCAAGTTTTCAGCCTCTTTGACACCACTCTCTGCTTAACTTCTTGGAAATGTCCTGCAGGGAGAATGTATCCGGAGTTTTAATCCCACCTCTTTGTGCTCTGCTTCTCTTTTCTTGGGATCTTGGTGTCAAGTCCTCTCTGCTTTGGTGGATTTATGATGCCTTTGGATTGATCATTTTATGCTCTGTCCAGATTTTTCTAGTTGTTCTTAGTGACAGGGTCACTCCGGTACAAGCTTACCCATCATAATTAGATATCTCCCATAGTATTTTAAATATCTTTGTAATATAACATGTTTTGTACTTCCTCAAATCACTATAATTATTTTCAACCAACTTGCCAATATTTCTGACTGGTCTGAGGAAGAAACCATGAAGGAAGAAACTATTCAATATCAATTTTGGATCCCTATGGCTAGCACAGTGCTTAACACATAATAGATATTTAATATACATTGGCTAAACTGAACTGAATTAAAATGGAGACAGATACAATGAGAGTATCACCACAGGAAAAATGTCTTTCTAGCTTCTTAACACTATTTGAAGATGAGATGACATTTTCTCATAAAAATTTTATACTTATAATAATTTTTAGCCTTTAGTTCAACCACTCTATGTACTTGAATTTTTAAAATGTCCACACCATGCTTTGATTTCTTTCTGTGTATTTCTATATCTCTCTCTCTATCTTCCTCTTTTCAGTCATTGAATACAGGACACATAATATAAATTCTTATTGTAGTTAAAATATTTAGAACTTAATAGAAGAATAATATACAGTGAGCCCTCTATATTTGTGGGTTCCATGGATTCAAACACATATCATAAATATTCAGGAAAAAACTCCAAGTGTACCAAGTATGTACAGACTTGTTTTTCTTGTCATAATTTCCTAAACAATACAGGACAACAGCTATTTACATAGCACTTACATGCTATTAGGTATTATAAGTAATCTGAGATGATTTGAAGTATACAGGAAGATGTGCATAGGTTATATGCAAATACTACACCACTTTGAATCAGGAACTTGAGCATCTGTAGATTTTAGCATCCAGTGGAGGTCCTGGAATAAATCTCCCATGTTCCCAATGAGTATGAGAGACAACTGTATGTATATATATACACACATATTATATATACTGTATATATACATATAAGATTATACATTATATATGTAATATATAATATACATATAACATACATACTATGTACTGTATATGCATATAGTACACACATATTATGTACACTATATATTATGTACATATTTTAGATACTATATATACATATAAAATATGTGTATATACACAATGCATATGTATATATACATAGTATAAAATATGTAATTATACATATATATAGTCTTAGATTATAGATTAGTCATTCTTAATGTTACTTTTCAAGTTAAATGTAGAGAAATAGAAATCCTTCTATTTGGCTGTAGAATCTCATGTACTTAAACATCACATTGACTCAAAAGCTGATGGAAACTAGACAATGGATTTGAAACAGGAGAGGGGTATCTTCTACCTGAGCATCATTTTATCTCCAACACTTAGCAGAGTGCCTGACATATGGAAATGTTTAATACATGATTATTTGATAAATTAATCAATGAATGCTCAGAAGTTTACTCAAGCTCAATAATTCAACGATCTCAATGTTTCTATCCTTGTCAAACTACTGCTTCGGGTTTTCTATAAGGCCATTGTAGCACTGAACCTCACTTCCCACTCACAAATAAAGGAAGCAAAGCTGGCATCACTCTTGGAAGAGAAATCTCAACACACTTATTCTGAAAAATTTAGTAGCTTTCCATACATTAGCATGTTATTAAAGTTAATTCATCAAATTGAAATTAATTAATTAAGAGCAGAGCCATTTTCTGTTGCACAGTTGGGCTTTCAGGCTAAGCTGAATAATATAAGGTTTTTAAAATCATATAACAACAAAAGTAAATATTTTGTTTATTGTAGAAAATGGAAGAAAAAGACTAACACAAAAAAGGGTCCACACTAATAGCAATGGTAAGGTAAGTCAACCATATGGTCCACAAAGACTAAAACACAGGACATTCTGTGATGGGAATTGTTCGTCTGACAGACTCCATTGTTATTTCAAACCTAGAGAGATGGTAAGGATTTCCTATCTATCCATCAATGCCTCTAACGAGGGAAGCCTAAAGTTAGTTAAAAAAATAAATGAATGTATTTTGGTAATACTTTTTTTCTTTGAAAACAACCATTTATAACAGTTTTTGTGCCTTTATTTCCTGTTGCTGCAGTAATCATATCTGCTTTGAGGATTTGATTGTGTTCTGCTTTATCGTCTGAAGGAGAGTATGGCCCTGTGATCTTCTCATCTATCCTGACATTTTTGAAAGATGGTACATGTGAGCAATTGAGGTCAGAGTAATGAAATTCTGCGAGGACTAGAAGAACTATGACAGTTCTAAATTAGAAAGACAGCAAGTTGCTGCTAATGAAGAGACCAGCTCCAAGCTGACACCTGTAGGGGAGGCCACTCACAGGGGCATAGTAGAATAGGAAATGAGGGAGGTAATGTGCAATATATGCACACTGAGGCCTCTGGATTCTCAACACAAACAAGGACCTTGAAATGGGAATTTTAGGCATATGTTTTACAGGGTAAATCTGGCTTATACTAGATTGAGTTGGTTTATACTATATTATTTGATTTACTGGCAATACCAAAAATTGTCAAGGATGCAAGGAAACTGGAATATTTATATTCTGCTGGTGGGAGTGTGAATTTGTACATCACTTTGGAAAGAAATTTGGCAATACCTGGTAAAGTTATAAACATCCAGCTTATGACCTAGCAGGAAATTGCACTTCTAGGTATATGTACTAGATAAACTCTGGCACAAATGTGGATAAAAATATACCGCAGTGGCTGGGTGTGGTGGGAGATGATTTTAGCTCCAGGCACTTAGGGAGGCTGATTCAGGAGGATTGCTTGAGCCCAGGAGTTTAAGACTAGCCTGGGCAGCATAGTGAAACCCTGTATCAAAAAAAAAAAAAAAAAAAAAAAAAAAAAGGATGGAGCATGAAGTAATAGTAGTTAATATGAATGACTGAAATCAACATAGATAAATCTTGAAAACATTATGTTTAAAAAGTAAGCTGTACAGATATGCACAGTATTATACCACTTACATAAATTTTAAACACTCAAAGTATAATATATATTGCTTAAGAACATAAACACTACAGATATATCTCAAAAATATTGTGGGTTCAGTGACAGACCACTGCAATAAAGCGAATATCACAATAAAGTGAGTTACACAAATGTTTTTTGGTTTCCAGTGCATACAAAAATTATGTTTACACTATACTGTAGCCTGTTAAGTGTGTAATAGCATTATGTTTAAAAACACAATGTACAAAACTTAATTAAAATCACTTTATTGCTAAAAAATATGCTAACAGTCATCTGACTTGATAGCCTTCAGCAAGTTGTAATCTTTTTGCTGGTGTAGGGTCTGCCTCAGTTTTCATAACCACTAATCAGCCTAGTGGTTACTGAATGTTGGGGTGGCCGTGGCAATTTCCTAAAATAAAACAATAATAAAGTTTGCCACATTGACTCTTCCTTTCACAAAAGATTTCTCTGTAGCATGTGATGCTGTTTGACAACATTTTACCTTCAGTTGAACTTCTTACAAAATTGGAGTCAATCTTCTCAAACCTTATCATTCCTTTACCAATTAAGTTATGTAATATTCTAAGTCCTTTGTTGTCTTTTCAACATTGTCCACAGCATCTTTACCAAGAGTGGATTCCATCTCAAGAAACTGCTGTTTTTTGCGCATCCATAATAAGCAACTCCTCATCCATTCAAGTTTTATCATGAGATTGTATCAATTTAGTCACATCCTCGGGCACTCCTTCCAGGGTTGTTTTTTTTTTTTTTTTCTTCCTACTTTCACCACATCTGCAGTTATTTCCTCCACTGAAGTGTTGAACTCCTCAAAGTCACCCATGAGGGTTGTGATCAGCTTCTTCCAAACCTCAAAGTCGTCCATGAGAGTTAGAATCAACTTCTTCCAAACTCCTGCTAATGTTGATATTTTGACCTTTCCTCATTAATCACAAATGTTCACAACGGCATCTAGAATGATGAATCCTTTCTAAAAGGTTTTATGATCCATCAGAGAAATCACTATCTATGGAAGCTATAGCCTTACAAATGGCATTTCTTAAATAATAAGGCACAAAAATCTAAATTTCTCCTTGAGCTGCAGAATGATGTTGTGTTAGCAAGCATAAAAACATTAATCTTAGTGTACATTTTTATCAAAGCTTTTTGGTAACTAAGTGCATTGTCAATGAACAGTAATATTTTTGAATAAAATCCTTTGTTTTCTGAGTAGTAGGTCTCAAAATTTGGCTTGAAATAGTCAGTAAACCATGCGGTAAACAGATAGGCTCTCATCCAGACTTCGTTGTTTAACTTACAGAGTACAGGCAGAGTAGATTTAGCATAATTCTTAAGGGCCCTAGGATTTTCGGAATGGCAAATGAGCATTGGTTTCAACTTAAAGTCACCAGCTATATTAGATTCTAAAAAGAGAGTTTAGCCTGTCCTCTAAAGCCAGGCGCTGACTTTTCCTCTCTAGCTATGAAAGTCCTAGATGGTTTCTTATCCAGTAGAAGACTTTTTACCTACATTGAAAATGTGTTGGTTAGTGTAGCCATCTTCATCAATGATCTTACCTAGATCTTCTGGATAGCTTGCTGCGGGTTCCACATCAGCACTTGCTGCTTCACCTTGCACTATTATATTACAGAGATGGCTTTCTTGAGCTAACCTCTGCTAATTTCAAACCTTTCTTCTGCAGCTTCCTCACCTCTCTCAGCCTTCATAAAACTCAAGCATTAGGGCCTTGCTCTGGATTAGGCTCTGAATTAAGGAAATGTGTGGCTGGTTTGATCTTCCACCTAGACCAGAAAAACTTTCTCCACATCAGCAACATCTGCTTTACTTTCTTATCATTCATGTGCCCACTTTTAATATCCTTCAAGAACTTTTCTCTTGCCTTTACAGCTTGGCTGTTTGGCCTAAGAGGCCTAGCTTTCAGTCAATCTCAACTTTAGATATGCCTTTCTCACTAAACATATTCATTTTTAGCTTTCGATTTAAAGTGAGAAACGTGCAACTCTTTTTTTCTATTTGATGGCTTGGAGGCCATAGTAGGGCTATTAGTTGGCCTAATGTCAATATTATTGTATCAAAGAGAATGAGGAAACCTGAGGAGAGGGAGAAGGCTGGAGGAACAGCTGGTTGGTGGAGCAGTTAGAACCCATGCAACATGTATCTATGAACATTTTACATGGGCATGGGTCATGGCACCCCAAAACAATTACAATAGTAACATCAAAGATAACTAATCATAGATTACCACAGACAGATATAATAAGTTTGAAATCTTCCCAGAATTACCAAAATGCAACACAGAGACATGAAGTCAGCACATGCTGTTGGAAAATGCTTGATGCAAGGTGGCGGCAAAACTTCCATTTGAAAAAAGAAAATTCAGTATCTCGCAAGTGCAAGAAGGTAAAGAGCAATATAATGAAGTATGCCTGAATAGTCAAATTTTAAAATATGGCCCAGAAGACTCCACAGAAACTTCCGAATAGTTGTTTCCTGTGACACTAGAATCTTTCCCAACACTACCAATCTGTCTGAGCTGGCATAATAATAAAACTTACTTGATCCTGTAATTTCCCTAAGGTATTTCAAACCTCCTCTTCTCACTGTATCCTTAAGCTTTGAAATTGATCTAGGGCAAAATTAACTCATCAAGGATCTAATGGAGCTACTCCAGAAGTGCTGAAAAAAATTTAGAGGGATAAAGATACGATCAACAGAAATGCACTGGACCAGTTACTCTCCCGGATCCATGCACTTGGTTTCTCTTCTTTCTTTGACTCCTTTCTATATAATGGGTTATCAGGAGAGACATCTTACAGGTCTTTCTTTATGTTTAGAGACTTCTAGATTCCACTCATTCCTTTATCACTTCTTGCCCAGGCTTTGGTTGCTATAAGATGACCTGGGGGTGATTTGCATGTGGGAGATTCTCTCCTGTCTCTAATGCCTAGAAGGCCAGGTGGAAAAGAAGGTGAGGTAAAAAGAAAAAGCCTCCCAATTCTGCCTCTTATTTATGCCTTATGTCAGTTCACAGGACAAGGAGACCAGAGAAAGCTTTAAAACTGCACTTGGTCTGGCACATTCTATACAATGACTAAGTGCTTCTTCAGAGTCTGGTGCCACCTACTTAGCTGACATTCTAGTTCTTTATCACCCTACACTGAGCACCTGCTGTGTGGAGAACTCATCACTGTCATCATGCTCTTTTGTTGACTCGATCATTCTTAGACTACATCTGACATCGAAAATAGCTTGTACTATTCTTAAGTACAGAAAGCCTCGCTTCTCTATTGTAAATGGGAAATTATGAAGACTGAGGAATGTTTTCTGTGGATACTTCCAACTAAGACACTGAATTTAGAATGGACAAAAAGGACTACTTTTATTCTAATTCAAGCAAAACATTTTAATGTGACCTGGAAGACATAAAAGTCATCAGTGTAGGGCTGAAAAGCCACCTGCCTCTGCAACCCCCTTTCCCCTAATAGTCTATAACTACTGGGATGTTTTTACCCTGGGGACCTATTAAGGAACTTTCACCCACCACACTCACTGCTAATGGATCAGCACCAAAACCACAAATTCTTTTGTCCCAGCCACATAAACACTCACAATGTGGTAAGAAATGTTATTACCCACCAAAATTACCCGGATACATGCCCTAGGCATGAAAGACTTTTCCCTTATGAGCACCAATGATTCATTTGAAGAAACAACTGAAGTAATGATTTTCCTGTTCTTCAGATGCCGAGGACCTCTCATTTTTATTAAAAATTTCAATGTGCTTGGAGTAGGGTGCATTGGAAAGGGATCCAGGGCTTCAGAAAGGTCCCCCATTATTTGCAGAATAATCAGTGCCTACAAATGTGTTAGAAATTTGTAGACACCAAAAATACCTTGCCTTTATAAGCAAATAGATTTGAAAGAGGCTTTGATTATCTCAGGCCAGCTTCTGCCTTGTTTTAACCTCAAATGAGCAGAGTTTAATCTGAGAGACACACAAAAGCCCTAATGCCCTCATTCCTGACCCAGTCCTGACAGGGACAGGAGGCATAGTAGCTGCTTCTGTCCCAGTTTCCCAGTTTCTGATAGGCAGTTCAGTCTGCAAACTCAGAGAGCACTCATGAGCTTTGGGCTGCCATGTGGCCACTGGGTGGCAGCCATATCTGCTCTGTCACATGGGCCCACTATAGGCATACCATTTTGGATAATGGTCTTGGATATGCAGCCTTACATTCCACTCCCCTCAAAAAACCCGAGACAACTGAGAACTTTAGTTTGCTTAGATTGGGCCATGACAAGCCTTCCTAAGGAAGGTGCCATGGACTGAATGTTCATGTTTTCCCCAAATTCATTTATTGAAGACCTGATCTCCAACATGATAGTATTTGGAGGTGGGATCTTTGGTTCTAATTAGATCATGAGTAGGAGCCCTCATGAGTGGGATTATTGCCCTTAGGAGAAGAGACACAAGAGAGATGATCTCTGCTTTCCACCATGTGAGGATACAAAAAGAAGACCATCTGCAGACCAAGAAGCAGGCCTTGATCTTGGGCTTTCCAGTCTCCAGAACCATGAGAAATAAATGTTTGTTGTTTAAGCCACCCAGTCTATGGTATTCTGTTAGGGCAGCCTGAACTGACTGAGACACCTGGGAATCTGTCTTTATTTTCGTACCCACACCCCAAACTTGACATGTGTTTTGGAACCATATACAGCTCCACCTGACTCCTATAACCTCCAAGTGCCAGTGTCACCTCACGGATGACACCACTGGCATCTACAGTGGTTTGAACCATTGCTTGGACTGCCTGGCTGCCCTGTAAAATGAAACGAAATCAAAACAACACAAAAACACCACACAGCCTCTGCAGCACAATAGGCTGCACCAGGCTTTGTGAGACATTCCAAAGAATGAAGCTTACCCATGCAGGTTTGATTCATTCCCCCAACACGTGGGGTCTTTTGTCACTGCCAATCCCAGCAGGGCTAGTACCTGGGCCTATTAATTTATGACAGGTGACTTAGAGTTCAGGTCACAGGATTTAACCTGCAGCAAATCCAAATTTGCATAAGGATAATGGGCTTTCTACTACATTCGATGCCAATAAACTCTAATGTGGTAATTAACCACTGAGCACATTTACTGATAAGCTGTTCATTAGAGAAAAACATGACAACTAGCAGTGTTATCGGAGTCCACAATTTTCAAATCTCTTTTAGAAATGCTTTTCTGCCTATAGGAACTAAAAGCTAGCAAAAATCACAGAGTAGTCATTCTCAATACTATTTTCATGAAATCTCCAGTATAATAAACCCTTAGAAATGAGAACCAGGTTTACAGATTTCACTTTAATTTTTTTCATTTAAGTTTTCTCTTCACCTTACATTTCTTTCATGGGATATGAAACTGATGAAGGCATTGGCAACTTCTTCTTTGTTTGTCTATGTTAAGCCAGGATTGGCTCATTCAGTCACACAGGAAACATGTTTTTATACATCGATATGTTATGCTAGAGGGAAGAGTCCTACGGGTGTGACCAATTCCCATTAATAGTGCATCTAGCATTTACTCTTCTCTTTCAAGAATATTTTCTCTTCTAGTCCTCCATAGATGGCATACTCCCAACTCACTATCTCTTGGACCTGATTCTCTTTGTCATTAGCATCATTATTTGGGAAGCATCCACAAAGCACATGGTCCAACCTACCTCAGTTGTGCTAATCTAATGACCAGAAGTAATCAATTCAGCACTGACTGCATGTACTTAATACATGTTAGCCATGGTGCCTGGCCCTGGGGATACAAAGACAAATAAATACAGTTGGTCCTCAAATAGCAAACAATATATGGATGCCTTTGCTTGTCCCTTGGTTCTTCACTCGCATTTGTTCTTCTGTTAAGAGTAATTTGGTTGAGTTCTGTCCAGAGAAGAGCAGCATTTAGGCAGAAACATTAGATGGAGATGCTCACAATATTCTAGTTCATGTTGGTCTCTCCCTCCCAAAGTCTTTAGTACAAATTGCTTTGTATCACTGACTCTGCCATGTGATATAGCATTTTGTTATATTTCTTTATGATTAGATCTTTCAAGTTCTGTGTATTTTTTTGCACCAACTACATCTTTATCTGCTGTAAATTCTTTATGCAATAAACATACAGACAGATAAGATGGCAAGCTGCTTTGAAAGGAAAAAAAAATGCTGTCATATCACTCTTAAAAATGCATAGCATTCAACAAATGCCTTAAACTGAATCAAACTCAACTGCATTGATAGTGTCTCCCAATATTCTTTGGTGTCTCAAAGTTACAAATCTATGAGGTTTGTGTTCCATTCGCTAAACATATAAATACATCCTTGAGGTTTTATAGTTTTCAACTGTGACTTTTCAATGTATTATGATAAATAGATGGTGAGCCAATAAAACCCTCAGTATCAGTTAAATCTAATGATAGAGCTAATCAATTAGAGAAGAGGAGAATATAAATGCAAAACACAAATTATAGGAAAAATGCAAAAAAAATGCATTTTTAAAAATTTAAAGCAACTGAAAATAAGCCTATGAAACATTTCTTTTTTCATGTTTTTGACTTTATTTACTTATTTATATACTTTTAACTTTTAGTTTCAGAGGGTCCATGTGCAGGTTGATATATTGTGTGATGCTGATGTTTGGGGTACAATTGATCCCATCACCCAGATACTGAGCATAGTACCCAATAGCAACGTTTCTTATATGCACTTTGTTTAATAAATATGTTTTTAGAAGTTTGAAATTATTCACTGGGATCTGGTTTCAACATTTAGTTTTCTTATATCTTTAGCTTTTCCACTTCCACTGCCTTTTTTTCTCTCTGAATTTGAAAATGATTATCTCTGTCATTCAAAAGCAAAACAAAATTATTATCTATGATGTTTAAATTCTCAGCTATGAGGGCACTTTCAGTTCTCAACGTATTGGTCCTCTCTCTGGCACTGACCTCTGCTGACTATGCCATATAACTGGAAACTTCCTACTTTCTTAGTTTCTATGACATTTTCTCTAGTTCTTCTCCTGCCTCACTAATTTTCCCTTTTAAGGCTTCTTTTAAATCTTAGTTACTCTCAGAAGTCTTCTTTAAAATACATTGTTCTTCCTTTTGATGTGGTTTCTTACCTGATCTCATCAATTTCAATTAATTTAACTCTATTGCTTATATTTTAATTACAGTTACAGCTCCAGCTATTCAACTTGACCTTGTTCTCCAGCTAACACAGGTACTTCCCACTCAACACATCAAAAACCACACTTTCCCCATTAGGCCTGCCTTTCCTCCAACACACCTACATTCAATTAACGTTGCCAAGCCAGAAAGTTCTGGTTTCTTCCTGCCCTTACCTGGAACATCCAATCAGTTAACAAATCTTACTCATTATCTTCTTGTTGATCTTCTCATACCCAGTTATACCCACCTAAAAATAAGGCCCTAGCCCTTGTGCATGCACACATATTAAACCTTATTTTACATTACTCCAGCAACACTGAGCTCTATGTTTAAGAAATGTGTTAGCACACCTAAAATACTTAGAGTTCCTGACACATGGTAAACACTCAATAAATGTTAGCTGCTATTACTGTCAGAGGCATTTGAACTAGAGAAACTCCATCTTGAATAGGGCTGGGTAAAACAAGGCTGAGACCTACTGGGCTGCATTCCCAGGTTAGGCATTCTAAGTCACAGGATGAGATAGGAAGTTGGCACAAGATATAGGTCACAAAGACCTAGCTGATAAAACAGAATATGGCAAAGAAGCCAGCCAATATACCCAAAGGATTATAAATCATTCTACGACAAAGACACATGCACACATATGTTTACTGCAGCACTATTCACAATAGCAAAGATTTGGAACCATCCCAAATGTCCATCAATGATAGACTGGATTAAGAAAATGTAGCACATATATACCATGGAATACTATGCAGCCATAAAAAAGAATGAGTTCATGTCCTTTGCAGGGACATGGCTGAGGCTGGAAACCATCATTCTCAGCAAACCATCACAAGATCAGAAAACCAAACGCCACATGTTCTCACTTATAAGTTGGAGTTGAACAGTGAGAACATATGGACACAGGGAGGGGAACATCACACACTGGGGCCTGTCAGGGAGTGGGGGGCTAGGGGAGGGATAACATTAGGAGAAATACCTAATGTAGGTGACAGGTTGATGGGTGCAGCAAACCACCAGGACATGTAACAAAACTGCATGTTCTGCACATGTAACCCAGGACTTACAGTTAATTAAAAATAAATAAATGAATATTTTTTTTAAAAAAAAAGCTGCTGGCCAAAACCCACCAAAACCAAAATGGTGGCAAAAGTGACCTCTGGTCATCCTCACTGCTCATTATACACTAATTATAGTTATTAGCATGCTAAAAGACACCCTATATGATCTAAAAAGAGAGGAACCCTCAGTCCCAGGAATTGCCCTCCCTTTCTTCCCTTTCCCAGAAAAAGGGAAAAAGCTATGAAGCAAGAAGAGATCCATGTGTCACTATGGGTGTGAAACTAAAAACATCCACACAAACAGGCCTCAGCTCTATAATAATCAAGCCAAACTACATCTGTAGTGTGGTAGCACAGAGTCTGGTCTTTAGCAGATATTTAATAAATAGGTACCTCTTGTTTAGCATATAATCAAGAAACAACCATAAAATAGCCAACCAGCAGCCATCAGGGCTGCTCCACCTATGGAGTAGCTATTCTTTTATTCCTTTACTTTCTTAATAAACTTGCTTTCACTTTATGGACTCACCCTGAATTTTTTCTTAGTCCAAGTACTTTCTATTGGGGTCTGAATCAGGATCCCTTTCCGGGAACAATACTACTACCATTAC
Organism: Rhinopithecus roxellana; assembly: GCF_007565055.1. Classification (NCBI taxonomy): domain Eukaryota; kingdom Metazoa; phylum Chordata; class Mammalia; order Primates; family Cercopithecidae; genus Rhinopithecus; species Rhinopithecus roxellana. The sequence continues at coordinate 136,853,957 of NC_044553.1, read as the reverse complement.
AGCCACTTCTACTTCTTTTAGTCTTATGATTAGTTCTCTACGCTTATCACGTTATTTTGCATTTTTGTGACTTTACTGATACTATTCCCTCTCCACGAAATTATTGTTTTTGTCTAACTCCTCACTCTGAAAATATTTTTTTAAAACTTTTGTTCATTTTCTTTCTCTTTCAGGAGGCCATCTCTAATATCTCAGATCAGGCTAAGAGCTCTTACCTGGGGCCTCATTGTAAACCTGTGAAAACTTTGATCTATCTATCTAGGTAGACAGACAGATCTAAGTAGTTAGGTAGGTAGGTAGATAGATTTTAATATGTTGCATTATAATCATCAGGTTTTGCGCCTGCCATTTAACTACAGCAAGAGTCAGCAAACTAACCCTCTGGGGCCAATCCAATTCACTTCCTGCTCTTCTAAATAAAGTTTTATTAGAACGCAGACATACTTACTTGTTTACGTAGTATCTATGACTGCTCACATACTCGATGACAATTTGATAGTTGTGATAGAGACCATATGGCTCATTAAACCAAAACTATTTACTCTCTGGTCCAGAGAGTCTCAGCTTCGGCACTATTGAGACCCAGGACTGGATAATTCCTTGTCACAGAAGGGCTGTACTGTGCATTGTAGGCCTATAGTGTGGCAACATTCTTGGCCTCTACCCACACCAGCAGCATCTTCCCTTCAATATCCCTTTACTCCCCTCTAACTACGCCTCCACCCAGTTTTAACAACTAAAAGAGTCTCCAGACATTGTCAAATATTTCTTGGGGTCAAACTTGTCTCCACTTGAGAAGTCACTAACCTGGCCCTTTATGGAAAATTTTGTCAACCCCTGAACTATAAGATCTTCCAGGAAAGAAACTGTCCAGTTCTCTTTGCATTCCAAACACCATACATAAAATACAATCATAGAAGCTCATTAAATCAATCATTTAAAGGTAATTAAAAGATCATAAGACACGGAAAAGCAATTTAAACTTCATAAGCATTTTAGACCTGAATGGGACACTGGTGATCATCAAGCCAATACCCAATTTTACAGCTAAATTTGCTTCCTTAAGCATTTTAAACATCATCCATAAGAACTGTTACATTAATATCTATGAAGAAAAGTTATGCTAAGAAAGATAATTTTGTTGGGCACAGTAGCTCATGCCTGCAATCCCAACACTTTGGGAGGTCGAGGTGAGAGGCTCACTTGAGGTCAGAAGTTCAAGACCTGCCTGGTCAACATGGTAAAACCCGTCTCTACTAAATATACAAAAAAAATAGCCAGGCGTGGTGGCAGGCACCTGTAATCCCAGCTACTTGGGAGGCAGAAGCAGGAGAATCACTTGAACCTGGGAGGTGGAGGTTGCAGTGAGCCGAGATCACACCATTGTGCTCCAGCCTGGGCAACAAGAGCAAAACTTCATCTCAGAAAAAAAAAAAAAAAAAAAGATAACCTATCACAATCTCATTTGATTGCCAGGAATTTTAAAAATGTGAAATCACTGCATTCATATTTCACATATGCACACATATTTATCCATGAGTGAGATTTTTCTTACAATGTCCATAAAGAAGAAATTATTCTCCTTTGGCAGATGGGATCATTTCAATTGTGGTCAAAATGTAATATGGAGAAACAGCAGCTTTCTTACAGTCAATCAAGAAATTCATTTGGAGGATATAAATTCCTTTCCACTGTCTTTAATAATTTGATATTATATACAGCATTGCTATAACTACAAAAACTGTGTTTTCAAAGGGATTGTATGCAAGCCAGAAAAGCTAACAAATGACTATGGGGTACTGTAAGGACCAACTGAATGACAAAATAGCTTGTATTTCTTGAGTACTCACTATGAAACAGATTCAGCTAAAGGTTTTATTGCATCATCTCATTTGCTCCTCATAAGAAATCTCTGAGGTAAGTGCTATTAAGATACTAGTTTTATAGATAAATAAACTGAGTTTCAGAGACACTAACTAACTTGCCCAAGACACATAGGTAGTAAGTGGAAAAACAAAAATTTGAACCTGGAAGTCTACCTCCTAAATCTGAGCTGACACACCCTGTATTATATAAGTGTGCTTGGAATTCAGAAGTGAGAAAAGACCACTGTAAACCCAGTGATCAGTCAAGCAGGTGACCATGAGCTAGGTTCTAGAAGAAAAGGTAAGCATCAGACAGAAAAGAGAAAGGGAGAACTTCTTGGCTAGAAGAACCAAATAAACAAGTTATAGACGAAAGAACTGAAAACATACATTTAGAATAATAGGAAAAGACTACTCTGGTTAAATGTAGGGAGGAACTATGAGGAGGTGGCAGCCAAGTTGAAGACAAACTGCAGAAGGCCTTGAGTGGGAGGCTGAAGAAGACATGCTCTGGTGGGCACTGGGTGTGTGCAAAGAATGGCACAAAGAGCATGCAGCATGGAGAGAAAGCAGAGAGAACAGAGGTGGAAAGACTCATCATGACACCATGATAGGCGAAGTACTATGGTGCAGAGGGAGAGGCAGGAGTGAAGGGACCAGGAAGCAGAGGACAGAGATGAGTGAGAAATATATAGGGAATTGCCAAGGGAATTTTGTGTTTGATTAAATGAGGGCAAAAAGGAAGAAGGGGAATGAGAAGGAAAGATCACATCTCACTTTGAGGTTTCTAACTCAAGTGAATAGGTAATGACAGTATGAGCTGTTCTAAACCTATTGAATTCTACATAACCATGCCCCATCCTTCTCTCATTTAGCACACTGTACCCACCCTCCCTTATAGAAGTTATGGGTCGTCCAATGCTGCTTTTCTTATCTTTCCTTTTTCAAACCTTATAACCATTTTGTTTTGCCTTTTTCCCTACCATCTCCTGGAAAGAGTCATTTTTTTATCTTCCTGAGCTTAACAAAGTACAGGTCAAGAGAAGGGTTTTATGAAAAGAGAGACTAACACTTGTTTTTAAGTCTAAGAAGAAGAAACAAATAGGCAAATATCAAAGCTGCAAGAGAAAAGTTCTAGAGATCTGTGTACAACCATGTGAATATAGTCAAAAATACTGTAGCATACACTTAAAATTTTGTTAAGGGAGTAGATTTTGGACAATGTGTTTTTTTACCACAATTTGTAAACCAAAAATATATAGACATATACTGCAAGAAAGAGTGGGAATAACTGGATAATTCAGGAGTTGAAAGGGAGAGAATGAGATGCTGAGCACAGGTAACACACAAGCTTACAAAGATACAGGGACATCTCACTTTCGAGGATAAAGGGAAAGAGAAAATCAACTTAGATATGGGATAAAAGGAAGACGAAGACCCTGAAGTAGAGCTAAGCTTGATAAATTGACATTTCCTAGCCTGGGTCTTTTTGGAAAAGCAGCATATCCAGCCCTAGATATTCATTTCCTCTCACCACCTCTCTCACTGAGCCATGGCCACCATTGCCTCCTGGACTTTTCTTGAATGTGCCAAGCTTTCCTTGCTTTAGGTCCTTTTTGTCCTAGTAGCTTCCTCTGATTGGAATAACCTCTCCCCAAGGTTTTGTGTGTGTGACTGAGTCCTTCTTTCATCTCAGGTCTCAATTATTACATCCTCGAAGAGTCCCGTCCTGACCACTCAGTCTCCTGGAGACACACTCACTATCTCATTGATACAGTTTGGCTGTGTCCCCACCTAAGTCTCATCTTGAATTGTAGTTCCCATAATCCCCACGTGTCAGGAAAGGGACCCGGTAGGAGGTAACTGAATCATGAGGACAGTTACCCTTATGCTGTTCTCATGATACTGAGTAAGTTCTCACAAGATCTGATGTTTCAGAAGGGGCTTTTCCCCCTTTTGCTTGGCACTTATCCTTGCTGCTGCCATGTGAAGAAGGGCGTGTTTGCTTCCCCTTCCACTATGATTGTTAAGTTTCCTGAGGCCTCCCCAGCCATGCTGAATTGTGAGTCAATGAAACCTCTTTCCTTTATAAATTACCCAGTCTCAGGTATCTTTATTAGCAGTGTGAGAATGGACTAATACACCCATTATTCTCTTTCATTTCCTTCATGCTACTTATCGTTATCTGAAAGTATCTTAATTATCTGTTTTGCATTTATTCTTAGTCTTCTTCAACCATAATGTGAATTCCATAGGCTCATAGACTTTATACATGCTGTCATTCACCACACACTCCCACTCTTTGAACAGATTTTATGACAGAGTAGGCATTCCATGAATATTTACTGCATTCATGAATAAGTAAATGAGTGGCACGCTGTTGACAAAATGAATATAAGCAGAAATTGGAACTTTGGAACAATAATTCTATCACTGATGTTCATAAATACTTATTAATTTATTGACGAATATTCCCATCTATTCCTGTGTCAGGACCTATGTTTAACTTCAAAGGGAATGTGCAATCATCTATATAAATCCTTGTTCTTGTCTTTTAGAAGCTCAGTCTATTGAGGAAACATATGAACACAATGCATATTAAAGTGCAATGTGATGAAGACTATAATAACAATTGCAATGCACTGAAGTTTTGAACTGAGGGCTATAGGAGCATATAATAAAGTACTTCTAACTTAAGCAAGGTAAAACAAGAAAACAATTCCACTAAAGTGCTACGGATACTAGAGTTCAGAGTCTGACATGCAAACGTAGAGGGTTAAAGAGTAACCATGAGGTGGGAGACATCAGAAGTATGTACCATCCTCCCAAGAAGTTTTTCATTGAAAGTAAGGAATGAGCTAACGTGTAATTGAGCAGGAGACAGTATCAAAGAAGTGATTTTGAGTATGTCTCTAGCTGAAGGGATGGAGCAGAGGAGAAGGGGAGATCGAAGATTAAGAAAGGGAATCTTTAAAGGGGCTAAATCTCAAAAGATGCAAAAGAGGAGGGGAAAGTTCATTCTGTAAGATGGCGGGGAAGAAGGTAGCAATGAAAATCTTTGAAGATAAGTCTTAAGGTGGAGAGAGAGAAGCTTAGCAAGCATTACCTGAACAATTTATATTTTCCCTACAGAGTATGAGATAGAACATCTGCTGATATCGGCTGTTGAGGGAAAAGCTGAGGGAGAGGGAAGGAGGAGAATTTTATTTGTTGATAATTGGTGTGCAATGTTGCTGCCCTAAGCTGCATCTTCACTGATTTGCGAAGTGAAAAATGTGTCCTTGTATCTCTCTTGAAATCTATGCAGAAACTATTTGTGGCACACTCTCTACATGAGGAACAGAACACAAGGTTACAAAAGCACCATAACACTAATGGAATAGTCATTTCTGCATTTGCAAAACAATTTTTGAAAACATAAGCTAATTAATTAGCTCAATGATTGCTTTATCCCTGTAGGTATATGTGTACAAGGACCAGTGTTTTTTTTAATCTCCTTTGAGGCATTCAAAGACACAAGAGATTTTGTCTCAGTAGGAATGTTGTGGTAGATTACATTTGCTGTAAATAAGTGACATTTTTAGAAAGCAATGAGTTCCACTGAATTTATCTTGACGAGCAAAAAAAAAAAAAAAAAAAAAAAAAGCAAAGCTAAATAAGTGATTCCCAAAATCAGACTGAAAATTCATAAGAAGTCTAAATAGTAGCTGCTCCTCATTTGGGTGTTTTGAAGGCATTAAAGGCGAATAGCTCCAACTTCATGGAAAATATTAGGCTAGAACAAAAAGAAAAGATGTGCTGCCCATCTCAAGACGAAACTATTGCACTGCTTGACATTTATACAAGAGCAGCAACTTCCCTCTCGGGTTCCATAATGAAAATCATTCCTCCATTAGCAGGTTGAGCAATATCAATTTACCCAAAGTGGGAAATCAAGCAAAAACTGCCTTCCTCTCAGAACAATCAATGGCAAGGTGAAAGAAATAGGTAATTGTATCTAGTCTCCCAACAGAACATTTTTGCCTGATTAAATGACCTTTCCTATGAAGTAGAGCCTCTAAGTGGTAGTGAGAGATAACTCCTTACAGTAAGTTTAAACACAGAATCACCAACCTTTTCCAGAGGAGCTTCTTTTTCTTCATCACTAACTCTTATGACTGAGTTGGTGGAAAGGGCAGCAAAATCAGGATGTTGACAGTATTTACATCTCAACTCCAACACTTAGAATGTTGTAAATGGGAAAGACAGTCACTCTCTTTAAATTCAAGTTAGTAACAATCATATAATCCAACCTATAAGTTTTTTTGTGAGAAATAAATTGGGGAATAAGTAGGGAATACGTTTGAAGTACATAGCACCATGTAGACACACACTTCACATGTGTTCACATTAAGTGTTCAATAATTGCTAGTCTTTATTGTTGCTGCTATGATTATAATTGCTGTGGTTGTAATGGTTTTCGAGATGATCAAGTAAAGGACTGAGTAAAGATAAATTATTGTAAGTGAGTAATAGGTGATGATAGTGGCTGGGAACCTCAACTCCTACCACAAGGGCAACACAGTAAATGTCTGTGGGACATGTAAAGCCAACTGATTTACAGATTAATGAGGAAAGTCTTTCACACGATGAACCTGAGCTAATCAATTAGCCTTATTCTTTCTTTGCAGATAGGTCATTCATCATAGAACTATAGATCTATCAGAAAGGAACTGATGAAATCAAAACCACTCATATGATTCCAGAATCCCCTCGATAACCTCAGCAAAATGGTTGCCCAGTCTCTACTTGGATGCCTTGAGTGTTAGAGAATTCATTACTTTGAAGGCAGTTTTTGACAGCTCTCACTGAAAGTTCTTCCTTATGTTAAGTACCCAGCTTCCACTCACTAGACTTAGTTTCTCTTTTTAAGGATATATGGGCCACATTTTATCCCACTTCCATAGGACAGTCCTTCATGTATGAAGACAACTCTCAAACCTTGGGCACAGGCATCTTCACTTTTCAGGTTAAATGACCCCGGTTCTATCAGTTAAGCCTTCTTACATTAGGAACTTGAATGCCTTAGTTTTTTTTTTTTTTTTTTTTAGAGCTCAGCTCTAAAGATGTTCTAATCTATCAATTAGTTATCATGTTAAAGGCTCATGCCTGTAATCCCAGCACTTTGGGAGGCTGAGGTGGGTGGAATGCTTAAAGGAGTTTGAGACGAGCCAGGCCAACACAGCAAAACCCCTTCTCTTCTAAAAATACAAAAATTAGCTTGGTATGGTGGCACATGCCTGTAATCACAGCTACTTCGGAGACTGAGGCATGAGAATCACTTGAACCCAGGAGGTGGAGGTTGCAGTGAGCCGAGATAGCACCACTGCAGTCCAGCCTGGGTGACAGAACAAGAGACACTGTCTCAAAAAAAAAAAAAAAAAAAAAAAGCTTATTTTCCCTTTCCAGTAATTATACTAGCACATAGTGACCACAATGGTAATAATAATTATAAATAAAATTTTCTGAACATTTTCTACATGTCAGCTATTTGACATGCATGATCTCAATACAACAACCCTATCAAGTAGGTATAATTATTTTTCCCATTTAATAAGTAACAGAAGGTTAGGTATGTTACCCAGCATCATACAGCTTCTGAGAGTAGAGTTAGGCTTTGCAGCCAGACACTCTAACTCCAGAGCCTGCTTTCTTAACCAATAAATTACACTGAAGAACTGTTACCTCCTTTGTTGTATAGGTCAGACCTCTATTAATTCAACCTCAGATAACACAGATGCACAATTTCTATCATTTTCCATCCCCATCATCCACAAAGTTAACAAGCCATGTTCTCTTATGTCTCTTCAAGTCCTTAATATAAATGTAAGACAGAGCTTTGTGCCATCTTACAAAAACTTTCAGATAGACCAAAAAATTCCACTTAATCAGGGCCCGTTGGTATTTTAATAGCTTGATAGCTCTTGCATCCAAACCCTATTGCTCCATCTTATTAATGAGAATATCACAAAATGTGTCTTCAAAAACTTTGCTGCTATTTAACTAGATGGGGTCCATAGTACTTTTATGAATCATCAGTAATACTACTAAATGAATATATGAATTTGGTTGATAAGATATAGCTTTTTCTTAGTGCTCTTAATTAGTGATGGCAGTTTTATTGATCACTCTTTTCTCTGCTGTGGGCTCATATATTCTGTTAATATTGCACTCCAAAATCCTACCCAGATTTCAGTTCAACTCATAAGTTCATTGTTTGCATTATCCACATTTTTCAATTGTCTAGTCTTTAGGAACCTTCTCTATTCACTAGCATTCCTCAAAAACCACCAACTAGGTTTCAAAAATTGTATTTACAAATTCTCTCTGTGTCCTGGGATAGCATTCATCTGAGGCAGGAAATTTGAGTTAATACAGAGCAAATTATCTGATTTCTAAGATGCTCCAGTATTACATTTCCTACTTTTGTCTGTCTTTCCTTGTCCAAGGACCTATCTTTTGTCAGCAAAAAACAGGAGTAAAATAGGAACATGAGGAATTCTGCTACATCACCTAGGTCTTCCTGCTGCAAATGATAGAAAACAGAGCCGCAACTGGTTTGGGCAACAGAGGTACTTTATTCAATCACGAGTGGAAATTAAGCGGTAGTCTAATTTGAAAAATGTTTAACCCAGGGCCTTCAAAAATGTCGCTAAGGCCTAGTTTCTTCCATGTTTTCACTCTGATTTTCTCCATCCTGGCTTTGTGTTTGGTCTCTGTGGTGGCAAGATAGTGGCCAGAAGCTTAGTTTAATACCACTCCAAGTTCTAGCCCAAAACAGGAGAGAGCTGTTTCCCTACAACATATAGACAAAAGTCCTGAGCCTGTATGTTATGGATCCAAATTGGTTTAGGAGCTCACCTATGAAGAAAGCAACCATGACCAGGTGAATAGGAGTCCCTAATTGATTTAGGGATCACATGCTCACTAACGGAGCTGGGAGTGGAGCAGGTGCCACTGAATCATTGGATTGAGTATGAAGGGAATAAAAATCAAGAAACACGTATCAGATGAAGGCAGAATGAATACCCAGTTGCCAAATATATATATTTTAATCTACTTCTCCATCAACAACCCATCAACTACATGCAGCAAATCCTTCTTTAGTAATTTTATTGTGGCACTAACTGAAGAACTACTCTCTGTCATAGCACTGAAACACCAAAGATCTTTCAGACCTCCATGCTCCTCATTCTTCCTTAGGCCCATACAACTTTTTACAGCCACCTTTGGCTAAATGTTCACACCTGGTTCCTACTGAAATAAGCTTCAAATGTATCCCTGTCCCCAGTAGCTCAGGGTTTTGCTCCTTCTTCCTCTGTGCCTCTGTATGTTATGAGTCCAAATTGCATTAGAAGCCCACCTATAAAGAAAACAACCATGGCCAGGGGAATGGGAATTGACTCATATTGCCAATCTCTCTCTTTCTCTCTTTCCTGCCCACAGAAATTCCTTGTAATCCAGAAAGTAATCTCTTTTCCAGAAGATTCAATCTATCCTCTTTACAAAAATTTCATTCTGAAATTGAGTCACCCGACATTGCCAATATTTGACTTTATTTTTTTTTATCCTCACACACAAAAAAATTACAGTTTTGTTTTCTGAGACAGAGTCGTGCTCTGTTGCCCAGACTGGAGTGCAGTGGTACCATCTTGGCTCACTGCAGCCTCAACCTCCCAGGCCCAAGTGATCCTCCCACCTCCCTCCAAAATACCTGGGACCACAGGCATGTGCCACCATGTCCAGCTAATTTTCTTTTTTTTTTTTTTTTTTTTTGAGGCGGAGTCTCGCTCTGTCGCCCGGACTGGAGTGCAGTGGCCAGATCTCAGCTCACTGCAAGCTCCGCCTCCCGGGTTCCCGCCATTCTCCTGCCTCAGCCTCCCGAGTAGCTGGGACTACAGGCGCCCGCCACCTCGCCCGGCTAGTTTTTGTATTTTTAGTAGAGACGGGGTTTCACCGTGTTAGCCAGGATGGTCTCGATCTCCTGACCTCGTGATCCGCCCGTCTTGGCCTCCCAAAGTGCTGGGATTACAGGCTTGAGCCACCACGCCCGGCCAATCCAGCTAATTTTCTTAATGTTTTTTGTAGACATACAGTCTCCTTAAGTTTACCAGGCTGGTCTCCAACTCCTGGACTCAAGCAATCCCCCCACCTCAGCCTCCTAAAGTGCTAAAGTTATGGGCGTGAACTACCACGCCCAGCCAAAAATGGCCATTTTTTTTTTATGGTCAACCCATAAAAAAGCTCTATAATTTACTAGAGCTGCCATAACAAAATACCACAGACTGGGTGACTTAAACTACCAAAACTTATTTTCTCACGCTCCAGGAGGCTGGAAGTCCAAGTTCAAGGTGTCAGCAAGGTTGGTTTCTTTTGAAGCCTCTGTCCTTAGCTTGTAGATGGCTATCTTCTCCCTCTGTCTTCACATGGTCTTTCCTCTGTATATCCATGTCCTTATCACTTCTTGTAAGGACACCAATCATATTGGTTGAGGGCCTATCCATATGACCTCATTTTATCTCAGTTACTTCTTAAAAGGCCCTATCTTCAAAAATAGTCACAAACTAAAGGTTAGAACTTCAACATATGAATTTGCAGAGGACATCACTGAGCCCATGACAAGCCAATAGATAGCTCCTGAGATGCAGTAATTGCTTTTTCTTTTCTTCTTCTGCCACGTTCCTCCATTTCCTCTGATTTGCAACTTCATTTCTTTCCACGCTGCTCAACTCCTATTTCTCTGGTCAGCTTTTTGTATTGATTCTCCCATTCTGTCAAAACGCTCTTATCTCCAAACCCATAGAGTGCTTTTCTGTACATCTTCCTTAATGGAATAAAACTTACCTTGCTACCCAAAATCTAATGAACAGTAATTTGTGTTTCTATGCGACATTTACAAGAAGGTCTCTACAGTAGTGTGCATTTGGATTAGCAGGGATTACTATCCTCATTTTACAGATCAAGACAAGGATATCCAGAGAAGTTGTATAATTTTCTAATTAACATTAGAACTGAACCTGGTAGCAGGCCTTTTTAATTAAACTACATTGGACTCTCCTAACTTCTGCAGGTTTTTAATTGCAGAAATGGTGAAGAGCAGTAAGTGGTTCTTTGGCCTGAACTAACTGATTTTGTTTCAATTAATAACATAAATAACAACTTCATTAACATTTGTATAGTATTTTGTATTTTATAAAACACCTCCATTGTCTAATCCCATTTGCTCCCTACGTAAAAATACATGAAATCAGTATTAGTCTCTCCCTTTATAGATGAAGAAACCAAGGCTCAGAGCAGTCGAGTGGCTTGCTAAAAGCCATGCAACTGGCAAGGAATGAGTCTAGGCAAGACTCATACCCTGGGCTTGAGCTTTTGAAGCCCACCCTCTTCTCATGTCTCGTGTTGACTCTAAAAGCCTCACTTGGGCTTTACTAGCCCTACGCTGCACAGTAGTCTTCATGAGAGAAAGAAGGAATATTTAGGCCCAATGCTATGACCTGAATTCACCTGCTTATGGACAGAGACATTTATCACCACCTGAGCAATCAGGAAGGATACCAAAACAACAGCTTGGGAAACAAACGAATTAAAGAAAAAGGGAACAGAGAAGGGGAGGAGGAAGGACAATGAGTAAGGAAGCAAGAGGACAACTCAAAAGAAAATCCAGAGAAGAAATTAAGTGATAGCATGACAGATAGCAACAAGAGACAGCAAGCAAGACAGGGTAAAATAAAATGAGTATTTTTTTAAAGAAGAAAAAAAAGCAACAACAAACACATTATCCCAAAGCCCGCAGGTGCCAGCAATTCAAATAAACGTATAGCAATTAACAGAATTAACACAGCCTTAAATAGCTTGGCTCACCAGATGTGGACGCCTATCAGGGTTCTATAAAATGTAAAGTTATTACAGATTAAGCCATTAATCATCTGTTCAGAGACTATCTCTGGCTGCAAAACTCCATTCGGTTTTAAATGGCTAATAATCACAAAGGGATGTGGAATGTAATGTGCACAATGATGTTCTATCCAATCCTTTTTCCTTTAAATATGTGTTCTATTCTCCCAATTCTCCTGCTTTTCCTTCCTCTCCATTAGAGATGCCATGAGAATAGAGAGATGAGAGAGTCCAGTCTGTCCCAGAGGTCTCAGTGGCACTTACGCTTCTCCACATGGGCAAATGGAGAAGTGTCAGATTGAGGAGAAAGGAGGATGGTGTGGAAAGAACCAAATCAAACTATACAGAAAGTCCAACACGTGGGAGGATACTGTGATGGGCTTGAATAGCCTAATGGGGACCCTACTCATGTAACTCAGTCTTGGTTTGGCCTTCCTGTATTTCATTTGTCATTGAACAGCTCAGTAATGCCAAGGACAGAGAAAAAGAGAAATGCATGTCCTCTCAGGGAGGGTCTTTCGAAACTGAAATTGGAGTCAGAAGGTAGCAGTTTTCTGTAGAAATTTTAAAATTCAAAGAGGCAGGCTCCAATCCAATGCTGAAGCTCAAGGACCACCTTTTCTTTTTTTTTTTTTTTTTTCTTTCTTTCTTTTTTTTTTTTTTTTTTTTTTGAGATGGAGTCTTGCTCTGTCACCCAGGCTGGAGGGCAGTGGCACAATCTCAGCTCACTGCAAGCTGTACTTCCTGGGTTCACGCTATTCTCCTGCCTCAGCCTCCCTAGTAGCTGGGACTACAGGCACCCGCCACCATGCCCAGCTACTTTTGTTTTTGTGTTTTTAGTAGAGATGGGGTTTCACCGTGTCAGCCGGGATGGTATCAATCTCCTGACCTCGTGATCTGCCCGCCTCGGCCTCCCAAAGTGCTGGGATTACAGGCATGAGCCACCGCACCCAGCCGAGGGACCACCTTTTCTATCCCAGATCTTCAACTTCCTAGGACAAAAACATACATCAGGGGAAAGTGGTAGATGAATTAACATTACTCCTCAAAGAATGAAGGCCTGATGGGTAAGATGCCAATCTGACTATGTTCTGCTGCTTAAGGTCCTTCAATGGCTCCCCCATTACCTAGAGAACAAAGTTCAAGGGTATAGCATGAAATGAAGACCTCTATGACATGGTCCCTACCTCACCGCAGCTACCAGTCCAAAGCTCCCAGTCTTATAATTTGGGCCTTGAAATTAGCAAGCTGTTTGCATGTTCCTCACCCAGACACCAGGACATGCTCTACCTCCATGCCTTTCTCACCCTGCCCCTCATCCTGGAGCACCTCTTTCCCCATGCTTCCATACTCCCTTCTACTTGGCATCAAGCACCTCACCTTGGGATGCTCCCTGAACCCCAAGGTGTATTAGGTCCTTCTCCTCAGCAGCGCATTGTAACTAAGAATGTCTCATGTTGTGCATTAACTGCTATTTATTGCAATTATGTGTGTGTCTGCCTCTCCCCACTAATGTGAGTTCTTCTAAAGCAGGGACCATGTTTGATTCATATTTATATTTTAGCACAGCCCTTGGCATATTATAGGTTTGGAGGATATATTGTTTGCTATGCGCTGAATGTTTGTGTTCTCCAAAGTTCATATGTTGAAATCCTAACCCACAATGTGACAGTTTTAGGAGGTGGGGCCTCCTAAAAGTAGTCATGAAAGTCATGAAGGTCCCTCATGAATGGGATTGGTGCCCTTATAAAAGGGACCCTAAAGAACTCTTATCCTCTTTCTTTCCATGTGAGAACACAATAAGAAAACAGCAGTTTGCAAACTAGAAGAGGGCCCTCACCAGAACCTGACCAGGCTGGCATTCTGTTCTTGGACTTCCAGCCTCCAGAACAGTGAGAAATAAATTTCTGTTGTTTATAAGCCACTCAGCCTATGATACTTTTTAATAGCAGTCTGGACTTATACATTGTTCATCTAAACTCCACCAGATTTCAGAGCTCCATTCATTTATTTATTTATTCCAGACATACTTATTGAGTGCATTTTTTTTAATGTCAAGGTCCATTCTAGGTGCTGGGGAGACATTTATAAGCAAATAAGACCTCTGTTCTCATGGAATTCACATTTTAATAAAGGGAAACATAGTGTCAAATGAATAGCCAAAGGCAAAAAACAAAGTAATCATTGAGGGCAGGCAGGATGAGTTATCCCTATTTTTGCATTACGAGAGAATTTATGTAGGGCAAACCTCAGAATAATGGGGGTTTTTTTCCTGACAATGATTTGCTAATATGAGAAATATAGAGATTCCATGTGCTAATGGATATTCACTTACACTTATATTTCAATTTATAAACTATTTTATACAATGCAATATATAATCCTTAATAATTATTATAAGCAAAAGCATTGTATTTCGTAATGCTGTATGGTTTCACTTTTATGTACATCATTTCATTTTTTTCTTAAGAATGCGAAAGAAGTTTTATTATCTCCTTGTTATGGGTTAGACTGGAGTAAGATCAGTGACCTTATTATATAGCCAGTGAAAAAGCTAACATTCCTAAGCAGATTTTCTGATTTGAAGCCCAGTATTCTTTTTTTTTTTTTTTTTTTTTTTGAGACGGAGTCTTGCTCTGTCGCCCAGGCTGGAGTGCAGTGGCCGGATCTCGGCTCACTGCAAGCTCCGCCTCCCGGGTTCACGCCATTCTCCTGCCTCAGCTTCCCGAGTAGCTGGGACTACAGGCGCCCGCCACCTCGCCCGGCTAGTTGTTTTGTATTTTTTTAGTAGAGACGGGGTTTCACCCTGTTAGCCAGGATGGTCTCGATCTCCTGACCTCGTGATCCGCCTGTCTCGGCCTCCCAAAGTGCTGGGATTACAGGCTTGAGCCACCGCGCCCAGCCCCCAGTATTCTTTTCATTATACTTTGATGCCTCCCTCACAGCCTTTTCTATCCCATTTTTCATAGAGGAACTTCCAATCATTCCTCTTAGCCTTGCTGAGGCTTTTAAAATAATCTTTTTCTCATATCTGATAGCTCAGGTGGAGGGAGAGAAGATTCTTGAAAGATTCACCCACTGCCATGTCAAGATGTTCTTTAATCATCCTAGGTAAGTCAAGTGGTCAATAGTACCTAAGAGCATTCATTTAGGAAAGGTATTTATTAATGAACAATCATGTGATTTCACTCAGGAAATATTGACTGAGAGCCACCAAGTGCCAAGAACCATTCTAGGAGCTGGGGACACAATAAGAACAAACATGAGACAGACACACTAAAACATGAAAAGGAACTGACTTCGTGATATTTAAGTGGACACAAATCTTATATTGATAACCAACGTGTGTAGAGAACTATCATAGTTTGACGACAACGTGGATGCTTTGTTGTGGCTTTTACATGGGTATGAGGTTAGGAAGTACACACACGAGTAATATCCAGTCCCTTTGGCACAATCATGGAGCCAGAACTTAGTTTTTAGGTGTGAAATAACTACAGTTCCAACGACAAAACCTGTTTTGTGCCACACACAAAGAAATATTGATGATCTGGAGCAGAAATTGCATAGGCCCTTCGCCATGTCCCTAATTTGAAGAAAATTACACATAATATCACTTAGTTTCATTTAGGACAACTTAAAGCCACAAATGGCGAGAGAAGTTTTTTTAAGGCAGCAAGAGGAAAAGGAAGGGGAAGAAGGGAGTGTGAAATAATTAGAGACTGTTCTATGGTTTAAGTGGGCGAGTGGGGTTTAACAGGTAGCTGAATCTTAACATAGCTGGAAGCCTTTGATGTTAACTGACTTATCAAAAACAAATAACAAGAACAAGAGAAGTATCTCCATAGACTTGCCCACAGAAAAGTGAAGTGTAATTATTAAATGCAAAGAAATAACATATTAGCACTACGTTAGACTCAAAGTGATCTGTTCAAGGTACTCAGACAAATAAGAAGACTTCCAAGTGCCTTAGAAAGACTATCACGCTGTACAGGGAAAACAGATGGGGCAGGAGTTTATCAAGTTCTAGCTTTGCCTATCATTTCTGTTAGTGTTTCGAACTTTCCTTTTTCTAACTTGGTCTGAATTTAAATGCATATTTGTGCTGCTAGCTAAGATAAGGATATTGTTATTACTGATTATAGTTATTTCTATTATCGACACTGTTTTTCAGAACTGCCTTTAACTTTTAAGCTATTCAGTAATACTTCTGACAGACTTTTGAAGCTTTCTGCTCTCTGGACAGCAAAAATGTGTGTATGTGTGTGTGTGTGTGGTGTGGTGTGTGTCTGTCTGTGTGTGTTTGTGTGTGTCTGTGTATGTGTGTGTGTATGTATTTTATTTTCTTTAGTTTCCACATGGATAAAGTCATCAGAAACATCTCTGTGTTTTTATGAGACTTGTTTCAAAATGTTCCTTCCTGATTAATAGATAGAAGATTCGTGGTTGGGAAATTGCTCCTTTGTCTCTAAGTATATAATACAGAGGTAGCTCAATACAATTGTGTATAGGAGAAAATTAATCCTAAAGGCCAGACCTAAATCCTGTCCTGGAGAAACTTCATGCTCAGGACTGTTGCACTACAAAACTGAATGAGCACTCCACAGCAACCAATGCCTCATTCATTCCTGAGCCATGTCCTTGGTAACAAGAATGTTGCAGCCTTTTTCTGATGAGAATGCAGTTCCAATGTAGTGTGATTTAACAATGTTTAAGAGTCTTTCAGGGTTCATTAGACAGTGCATAGTCTATACCTTTATTCTATCCAAATAGGAGTAAATCCCAGGGAGGAAGGGCTCTATGCCTACCATAATTCCATCAGAAATGACGATGAAATCTCTGAAGCCAGCAGAAGACTAAGTAACATCCTGCAAAGAGATAATAGCACTCTTTGGATGCTCCTCTTAATTTCGTTCTACAGCTGAGAACAATACAAAGCTATAATTGGATTTTCCCTCCTTTATTGTCTCTCTTTTCTACCCCTTCCTCTCAATTCGCACATGATTTTTTACAACAAGGCCTGCCTCAAATGTCACTCCTTCTCTAAAACTGACTTCCACCTAAAATTTATGTTTCCTCTACTCAATTACAGCATTTAGTCTATGGCACTGAACACATGCTCTCCTATGCTATACTTATTCACTCACTGATCTCATCTCCCTTCCTACAAGACAAAGCCTTGGAGCATGGAGATCATGGCTTAAAAAGAGCCACCAAGTTTAGTTACAGCACAAAAAAAGGTATCCAATGATTATTAGATAAATGGACAAACAAATTCTTTGTTTTTTTTTTTTTTTTTTTTTTTTTTTTGAGGCGGAGTCTCGCTCTGTCGCCCGGACTGGAGTGCAGTGGCCGGATCTCAGCTCACTGCAAGCTCCGCCTCTCGGGTTTACGCCATTCTCCTGCCTCAGCCTCCCGAGTAGCTGGGACTACAGGAGCCCGCCACCTCGCCCGGCTAGTTTTTGTATTTTTAGTAGAGACGGGGTTTCACTGTGTTAGCCAGGATGGTCTCGATCTCCTGACCTTGTGATCCGCCCGTCTCGGCCTCCCAAAGTGCTGGGATTACAGGCTTGAGCCACCGCGCCCGGCCACAAATTCTTATTATGCATCTACTATGTGCCACGCCTAACAGACACAATTTCTGCCTGGACAAGGCTCACAGGGCAGTGGCATGAATGAATGCATGGACAGTGCCATCTCATATACAAATGATGCTCAATAAATTTCAAATAACCATAACAAGAATAAAACATGCCCTGAGAGGAGACTCATAAGATGTCACAAGGGATTGTTATCTACAAGAAGGAACACTGTTTGCTTCTCAAGAAATGTCCCCAGGGAGATGGTATAGATAACTTAGGCAATCAAGCTTAGCTTAAACAAAATGTGCAGTGCACTGCTTTGATGCCACAGTGTTCTGAAAGAGCTCTACCAAATTAAATCTGATTCTTTTTGCCTCAACAATTGACCTTAGAGGTTGCACTTACACTTGGCTGAAGCTCCTTTTGCTCTCAGACAGAGGTCTCAACACACCAGCTACAATGGTAATAAACGAGTAATGGCGAAGTCCCACTGTTTTTTCACAGCTACTAGCTCTCAGGAAAGAAGAAGAAGAAAAGCAAAAACCAGTCTTCTGAGCCTTAATGTTACATTATAAGAATTTTCTTTCATCTCAAATAATGAGACCCTTGGGAACACCAGGCTTAGTGAAGGTAAAATAATACATATGTTATATTTTAGACAGGGCACACAACAACAAATTGAGCCACTTTTAGCTAGAGCTTTCCTATTTGCCAGGTCAAAATCACAAAAATCAAACTTTACACTCATCTAGTTCCTTGTGATTTCAATGGCCTTTCACCTGTGTGATTGCATTTAATTTATAAGCACAGCCATCTGTGGGCTAAGAGCCTCAATTTGTTAGATGAGGAAACAGAACCACAGGGTATTTGATATGGTTGGTTGTGTCCCCACCCAAATTTCATCTTGAATTGTAGCTCCCACAATTCCCACATGTTGTGGGAGGGAGCCAGTGGGAGGAAGCCAGTGGGAGGTAATTGAATCATGGGGTTGGGTCTTTCCCATGCTGTTCTCATGATAGTGAATAAGTCTCATAAGATCTGATGGCTTTATAAAGAGGAGTTCCTCTGCACAAGTTTTTCTTCCCTGCCACCATGCAAGATGTGACTTGCTCCTCCTTGCTTTCTGCCATGATTGTGAGGTCTCCCCAGATATGTGGAACTGGGAATCAATTAAACCTCTTTTCTTAATAAATTACCCAGTCTTGGGTATGTCTTTATCAGCAGCGTGAAAACGGACTAATACAGTACTAAATTGACAAACCCAAGGTCATGCAACCAGCTTAAGCGGGAATGAAAATATAGGATACCTACTTCCAAGTCCAAGGTTGTTTGTGCTGCAATCTAGCACTTCATAGATTTGAGGACAGATCCAGTCATTGATTTAGACATGTCATTTGTTTATAAATGAAACAATCACATGGTGCATTAAATAGAGTTGGGTGAACTTTACCTCTTTAAGGCAGCCCATGAAGTTGTTGCTGACAGGGGAGCCAGGCAAGTCAGCGGTACTTGGGCTTCCTCCCACGTAGAAGAAGTCATCCGAGCCCAGCATGGTATAGTCCTCTTGAGTGTAGCCCGTCGTGGTAAGAATGCCATCCACAGAGATTGTCACCTGGTGGAGGGACATAGGGACAAAAAAAATCCCAACAATGACCTTACGATCCTAACATAAGCCAGTGGCTTCCCCTACTTGTGGCATCACTTTCATTAAGATTTTCATGAGGTATACTTTCTAATTTGATTTGATTTTGGTATGTGCAGCCAAGTTCCATTTTCTGGTCTGCCTCCCTGGGTCTCAAGCCTTCAGTATTTCCCTGCAGACTCATGGAAGACTTTGTTAGAATTTCCAAGCCGGGCACCTTGTTCTACCCATTGCAATCTTTACACAGTCAGGCTAGAAAATGGAACCATCCTCAGACGATATCACTTGTCTCAGTTCATTGCTAAAATGATTGCTTATTTGTTACATGATTGTTATTCATGGTGGTAGTGAAAAACAGCAAAGAAGACATTTGATGATGAAGTTTGTTAGGGGTTGGTCTTTGGTTGTTGATGGTTTTATTTTTCCTTTTTTCTTTTCTTTTTTCTTTTCTTTTATCTTTATTGTTATTAATATATTGATTTTGGCTCACACCACACTGACAAACATGCATTCAGGGAGGGAAGGAGAAGGGTCTTGATTCTGATATAGTCATGGATGATACATGCCATGGACTGCCCCAGGACACCAACCCCTACCCTCCCTTGGCTCCCATCACCACCCCCAAGGGAAGAAATGACCCAAACCAAAAAGGCAACTCTAACAACAACAACAAAAAGAATGATGAAAAATAATAACCAAAACAATAAAAATAATAATGCCCACAGAAAAGAAATAGCACCCTTTTACCCAACATCCATGAAAGGAGCAGAGGGCAAAGAGAAACGATGGGGCCTCAAAGCATGCACACACCATACACCGATACACCCATGCAGAAGTCATCTGGAACCAAGAGAGAAGGCGGAAGAAAAACAAAACTGGGAAAGGGTGGGAAGAAATTAGGGAAAGAATAAAAATCCACTTCACACTTACATGCATTGAACAAACTGAAGAACAAGATGGAAGTGGAAAAAAAAGCATTCAAAACTCAAAGGTAGTCTTTTCTCTGCCTGCCACCTCCCTTACTAAATAAAAGAAAAGAAAAGAAAAGAAAAAGTCCAAACCCAACCCCAAAATATATGAAACATGAAAGGAGAATGAAGAGTGGGGAAAAACAAAAGAGAAGAAAGTGAAATTGGGTTGATGATTGGTAAGTTGTTAGTAATGAGGAGGAAAATGAGGAAACAAATTCTGATGCAGGTAGGAAAATTCACGAGACAGGAACATGCCATGCAGAGTTCGTATGGAGAACATAATTGGTGGATATCCTTTTGGCCACGGTAGGGGAGTAAGGTAAAAGAAGGGTAAGAAAGAGTCTAGGAAGTTGAGTACTTTCCTCCCCAGATCACCTGTGGCAGCCGTGGCCACATAAAAGGGAAAGAGAAAAGGGACTAAGGAGTGGGAAAGGAGGAAAAAAAGAAAAGAGGAAGAGTAAGAGGGAGAGGAAGGCACAGAAAGCAGAAAGTTCTCACTATAAATCTCTGTTGTCTCTAGTATGTAACTTGAAAGTTGTAAAATAAGAAAACAAAACAAAACAAATTTAGCCAAACGGAGATACTTAAAAAGAAAAAAGAAAAGAAAAGAAAAGCATTTTTGGGGGGAAAAAAACTGAAAACTAAAGAAAAGGAAGCCTTCCCCAGAAAATTCAAGCAAATATCATTTTTAGGACAAGGGCATCCCCTTCCTTTTTTTTTTTTTTTTTTTTTTAAGAAAAAGAAAGGCTTTCATTTAATTCAACAAAAATCTTAAAAGAAGAAATGAGTCTAAAGAGGATAAAAGGGGGGGGTTGGAGAGGAAAACGGGGGCAACACACGGCAAACCCAAAAAAAGAGACAATAAGAATGATATCTACCAGACAATGTAGTTTGTTTACCATAGCGTGTCCGATGCCTGAGTGCTTTGCGGAGAAGGGGGAAGAAAGGAAATTAAAAATTGTGAACAGAACGATTGTTAATTAAAAAAACTAAAAACAAAGATGAGTCGTTAGGGTGTTAGTACATTAGTCGGTTAGTAAAATGACACATTGCATGAATGATCTTGTGTTAGTTTCTCAAAAAAAAGGCACCCGACACAGAAAAAGAGAGTGGGGGGAAGACAATGAGACCAGGACTCTATGGAAAACCATGCCACCTGGGGCACAGCCAGAAAAGGAGCTGTAGTCTACATGCCATTGCAGCTCCCTGCTTCTTCCAAATCTCTCTCAGACCAGATCTCACCCGCTACAATTAGCACCATACTTACTTCCCAAGGACGCTTCTGAATGGACACCGCCCACTCCCTTCCCACCCTCTAACACAAACCCATTCCACCTCTTCTGAAAGGAAAGACCCCCAACAGGTACCATTCCACATGTAGATAAATAGATACAAAGAACTGAAATACAAATATTTTGCGATTTATTTTTTTCACATCTGACTATGACTACAAGGTAGATAAATGATCATGACTTCCTCCCAAAACGGAAAATACTTAAACCATTTACAGATCAAACCTAGCATAGAAAGTCTGCCTTATGTAGTGTACTGTAGGTTTCCATAGATAATTAAACATCTACGACCTACTTGATTTTTGTGGATATGTGCAACCAGAGAGGAACATTTTTCTTTCAGTTTAGAATTAATAAAATGCATCAAAAAAGTTAGAATCTTCTTTATTACTCAATAAGGTCATCAATTTGTTTACTTTGCCAGAAAGCTTTGGAATCTCTTTCCCCCAATTCCTCTTGAACAATGCTTTTCAAGCTTTTATGTAATTTATTGTATGGATAGGAGGGAAGACTGGCAGGTTAAACATGATTAGAAAAGCCCTCTGGAAGACTGGAAGACTGGTAACCTCAGTTTTGTGTTTGTAGTTTAACAAAAGTTAACACGTAGAGGTAAAGCCATGAAAGTTATAGCCATGACCTTGGAGTTAGGCAAGGTCAAGGACCAATTACCACCCCCTACCACATACAAACACACAAATTCCTCACTACCTTAATCCCAGTTATAGTTTGCAACAGATACAGGTAGTCCACATTCCTTCCTTTAATTGTAAGCCATAACAAAATACCTGGCCTTGGTCCTGACCTGGCTTAAAGGCAAAACCATGAATAGATGATCATGAAGGAAGAAATGAGGAGAGTTCTGCTCCATTTGGTAATAAGTACTCCAGGAAACCCCAGGTAAACTTTACTCAGATGAATTTTTGCCATAAAAGCCATTCAATCTTACCAAAAATATGAATGAATAAGGCTGCTCTAAGTTTGTTGTCAAATATTTATGGAGCTATTTATAGTTTAATTGAAATAGACAGGAATGTCCCACCATTCAAATGTATCCTAGGGAACTCAAACAGATGTTATAAATATTATTTTAATGGGCAAAATAATAATCTTACATTATTCACATTAAAATAATTGAATTTGCAAAATCAACTTTGCTTTTCAGAGATTTTCCTCTTTCAATAAATTGCATTTGGTTGCAAAATTTAGTCAGAATTTCAATGAGGTTCAATTTTAGGTTCACTTTCTTACAGAAGATTAATACTCCCTCTGCCAAAAAATACCCCCAATACTGTAGGGCCTCTGTACCCCTGTCTAGCACAGAGAATTGCACTTAGCTGCACCCTTGGCACCAGACAGATGCAGTCACCTTTGAAACAGAATGCTCAGCCTGTAGATCATGTGCACGTCACAGTACGTCTATACCCAGACCACGGATGAGCTCATAATCCTTCTGGAACATAAGGTGCTTTGCATATTTAGCCACCACACATGGCTGCGGAAGATTGTAATCACCATTTTGCAAATGGAGACTGTGGTGGAGAAAGGTCAAATGGCTTGCCCAAGGGCACAGAGCAGAGTTGGGCCTTAGAGCAGGAGGGGCAGGGGTGGGAAAACATCCAGGGTAGTTTTCCTCTAGCTGCTCTGATTAAAACAGCACAAACAATATTTGAATTACAGTTTGGTTTATCCTCTCTCCATTTAAAGGACTTAAGTGGGCCTGATACTATTTTAGAAAAGTGTTTTTAGTAGAAACAAAAGTGAGCCTTTCACACAAGAATTGGAATCATTCCAGAATGGCAAGGAAGGGTGGTGGGAGAGAGTTAGAGAAACAAATTGGTGAGAACCATGACCTGATTGTGCTCTGAAGTACATGAAAAGTCTCTCCTCCACTGATTAATGCCTAAAGGGTGTTATTTTGTACCTGCCAATCAAAACTAGCAAAAGGTTGTATTTCACTTTTAGGTCTAGTCTTTGCAGCTCACATGTAACAAGCCCTTATGTATCAGCAAATGGATATTTGATTTGGGTTCTCTTGACAGTTGAGACGTTCTCTCCTGGGTAAGTATGGATGGGGAATGATGAAAGAAGATATTAGCAATAGAGTTCTTTGGCCTTAGAGGAAAAACACAGAACAATATTCAAAAATATCAGATTCATGAATGTCGAGATGATTGGGGACTCTAAGTCTTATGTCATTTGGCATTTTTACCTGAGATAACTGTAATCTCCCAACAGGATGGCTTCCTTGATATACCTAAGTGTGGAAATGTGTTTCAAATGTGTGCCAGCCTATACCATTTGTTTAGCATTAGTAAGGAGTTACACTTTTATCAAACAGAAAACGTAGGCAAACACCTATCATTTCTTATGCTTTCACATTGACATTAGAAGGCATTAGATCAATCATATGGCAGAAGGAAATTTGGTAAGCACTTTTTGATAAGCACTTCAGAAAGTATAGTGTTTTCTGGTTAATAAAGCCTGGATACCATCCAACTGGGTTTAATGACAGATTAGCAAATAGGAAAACCAAGTAACAATGGCAGCCTGGAAAAGTCAGCCTCGGCACAGACTTTGATTTTTATAGGAAATGGTTTTCTTTTACTGACATGGGCTGATGAGGTATTATTATTGTTATCATTATTATTAGTCATGAAATTGAAAACAACTTCACTTGGCTAAGGCTTTCTGAGAATGTTGTCACCTGACGGAGGTGCCTGCTTAGAATCGGCAAGCGATGGGACTTCCCAAGCACGGACAGAACCAGGAAAGGCTGCTCCAAAGTTGACTTTTTTATTTGGGTCCTTCCACTTTCCAGGCCTCCCAGTCAACTGAAGAGTCTCGGAGGGAGAGACAGGGGCAATAGAGTAGGACCGCCGCATCAAGGAAGAGAGAAACAGAGGAATTCAGAGAGATCCCGGCTAATTAATTCCAAAGCTAGAGATTAACGTAAAAGAAAAAAAATAGTTGGGAAAGAGTAGTAAATTAAAAGAGAAAAGGGAAGACTTTTTCTGGAAGGAATTAAAATTATGGCATCGTGGCAATGGCTAACTTAATTAAAAAGAAAAACATATATTCAAAGAATGAGGAAAATCTACGAAACTGCAGAAACAAAATGCCGTCCCTAATTGAATTTAACAATAATACGATAAGATTCAAATGTAATTAAGAAAATGATAAAAGGAAAGCAGAATAAAAGGAATGAAAGTACTTACAACTTTTATTATCTATACAACTGAGTTTTTTTTTTTTTTCTTAAATAACAAGCACAGAGGGAGAATTGAAGTATGCGGAGAAACATATTTTAATAATTTTCCATGTGAAATTGCGAAGACTGGGAGAAAGTTAGACTTTAACATCTCTATCCCTGAATCTCCACCCCTCTCCACCTCACACCCATCACCTGCTTCACAAACTTACTACCCAGCCACCTAAGATGAGCCTTCCAGGCATTCTCTCCCCTCAGCCATTACCTGCCGGAGGTTGCGTGTCACTTTGACATCATGCCAGGCGTTGTCATTGAATTTTCCATTCACTGGCTCCACAATGGCCTCAAAGGCCCCGGACCCCAGGTTAATGACCAAGGAGACCGCACCATCCTTCAGAGCCAGGTTGACATAGTCAGCCGACTTGCCCGTGTGCAGGATGAGGCCGTTACGCTGCCAGGTCTTAAAGGAGAGGGTGATTTCATCACTGCTGCTCTGGATCGGGTTCTGAGACAGGTCGTAGCACAGATACTCTGAGCCTCGGAAAGTGGCCACATTCTCCTCTCGAGCTATAGGAAAAGAAAAGAGGAAAGCAGTCAACACTTGTCTGGCAAGAGTCAGATCTACGCAAATACCAAAGAGAACACACCGCAGGGGTACTGCCCCTGTTCTTGTGCTAATACCAACACAGCACTCCCTTCCATTCTTCCGCAAGTCTTATATGGAAACACTGGGAAACTAGCAGCAGGGGTGACTGCAGAGAAACGACGTGTCCACACGAGGGTAGAAGACAAACAAGATGGTGCAAAAGAGCTTGCTGCCTTTCCTTCACATTTTCTCAAAGAAAAACCTAAAGGGAGGTTTCATGCAAAATGATCAAGTGAGGCTCAAGTTGCTTTTGCTTCAGGAATTGCTTTTAAATGCTTGTAGAAGAGCTGGTTTAGAATGGATAATTAACTGTTCTGACAAAGGACTCTTTAGCTTCAGGTAGCTTTTATTGACCAATAACTAAAAAATCAATTACCCTGAAAGATCTGGCTCTGATTTTCATCCATCAATAACTCAGGTAACTTTGGTTTCTATAGTACAGTCCCAAGCCCCGTGGAACATGGCTGGGTTGTTAAGTAGGGGGTTAGACCTGAGTAGGTGATATAGCAGGTGAGGAGAAGGGAAGAGAATGCATTTGATATGTTTTGATAAGACAGCAATACCACTGTTAAACTCAAGACTCTCTGCTCTAGGGTATCCTGTTTTAGATGACCCTGGTTGGACTATCCTATGGCCACAGAACTAGGGTTCCACGGGGCCAATATGGCATTCTCTTCTTCCCCACAGAACTATCCTTCCCCACAGAACTAGGGTTCCATGGGGCCAAGATCACATTCTACTGGAGCCCATATTCTCTTTCAAGACAATATTTCATAGACTGGGACCCTGTCATTGCCCACCCAAAAAACCTTAAGCCTGTTTTTCAGGGCTTGTGCAGGCCTCTTCCCTGGATCCATCTTTCTTTTTCCTTCTTTTTCTTTTCTTTTTGAGTCTTGCTCTGTCACCAGGCTGGATTGCAGTGGTGTGATCTCAGCTCACTGCAACATCCGCCTCCCGGGTTCAAGTGATTCTCCTGCCTCAGCCTCCCAAGTAGCTGGGACTACAGGTGTGCAACATCACGCCTGGCTTATTTTTGTATTTTTAGTATAGACAGGGTTTCACCATGTTGACCAGGATGGTCTCGATCTCTGGACCTTGTGATTTGCCCACCTTGGCCTCCCAAAGTGTTGGGATTATAGGCATGAGCCACCACGCCCAGCCCTGGATCCATCTTTCTAAAGGCAAACCATACATATTGCAAGGTCTGAGGAGCAGCCATGGGGGACTACTTGCAGAAATGTGGATAGGGCTTGTCCATTAGGCTGGGGCAACCACATGCATTCATACCAGACCCTTCATGATATAGGACAAAGCCAAAGATGGGAAGAGAAGGGAGTAGACCGTGGGCTGAGGACTAGGGGTTGGCTGGTTCCCCCTGTGCTGCTATTTCCCAATGCAGAACTCCAAGGAATCCAAAAAATCTAAATTTGAACCTGGCTTTCCAAGTAGTTACAAAGGTATATTTGTCAAGGTAAGAGGGTGAAATACATTTTCTTTAATTATTTGTTTTTTCGATTTATAATTTTGACACACAGTGTTATGAAATTCCATTTGTCTTCTTGCCAGATAGCCTTACTTAGAATGGTCTAACTCATACCAGAGTTGGTCAAAAGCTATCAAACGCACCTCATTACCAAAAGAAAATGGCCACAATAGTTGAGATACACAGTTTCCCTCTAAAGATTGGAGGCTACAAAATAAGGTTGAAAGAATTCTATTTTCCCTGCCGGCACTACAATCCAGGCTTATTAACCAAAGCCAAGTCCGCTTCAACTCAGATCTGTATCAACCATCACAGCCCCAGGTAAACTTCTTAGGCAAAATAAATATTTTCTCATCATAAAGTAAGAGCTGTAAAAAGGAGATGCTTTTATAATGTGAAGAGCCTACTAGCCACTACATATTGTTAAATTAATCTTAGCATTATGAGATTGTTAAAACATCAACCTCAGCTTCATACTCCAGGGAATTAAAGAAGAGATCAAGTTTCTCTTGTGTGTTTCAGAGCAGCCCAGTCATATGTGTCTACCTGCATATGTCTGCTTGCACACACACTGGTATAAGCAAAAGAGATCTATTCACCTATAAATGCTCACAGGGTAGCTTGCACATGTTTAAGTAGTGAGCACATAACGCATGCTGGATTTTAGCAGAAATAGCCCCCCCAAAATAATAAAGCAGAGATTCAATACTGTCTGCATGTTTGAAGAAGATCTATCCAATCCCCGAGTGTTCTGTCTATTGTCATGATCTCTCCCCTCATTTCTGAAGAAACGTCTTTGTTAAACTGCAATTGGATAAGCCCCTGTTCAGGAGACCTGGAGGTGACCCTGATCTAGAGTAGAAGGTGACAAATCAAACAGCGTTATCACAACTAAGCTCTTTTTCTACAGACAGGGATGTCCACAGAGCCAACTACTGTGCACATCCTTGGCACCACAAGTGGTATATTAATGGGTGTCTTCTATAAACATTTAAGTTATACCTTGTGTGCCCACTGAACTGAGATAAATGAGCAAGGAAAGTAGTGCCTATAAAGAGAAGCTTAAATTAATCATCCAGTACCCTTCAAAGGGGAAGAGTTTGACACAGAACAGCAAGGCACCAGATATTATTTAATGTGCTACATGGTGCTTAATATTTTTTATATAATTAGAGCAAGGAGTCTGTCAAAATAATAAATTTTAGAGCTATAAGGGATTTTAGAGATGGCCTGATTTAATGCCCTTATTTTATTAAGGAAGAAATTGATGACTAGAAATAAGTGAGTTGCCCAAGACAACACAGTTAGTTTGTGGTACTCTGGGCTTGGGGCACGTCTGGGCTTTTCTTAGTCTAAATATTCATTATCTTCCCTTTGCCTATCACTCTGGACATTCTAGATGTTCCTACTTGTCTTGTCAAAGGCCACAAATGATTCCATAGTACTGTGCATTGACTGACAAACCATCCCAAACTTTGAATAAACTGAGCCAGAAACCAATTCCTCTCACCTTACATGAATCACTCATTCACCAAAAGAAATGTTTCCCTAGATTTGTATTTAAAGCAAAAACACTTCTTTTATGTGGGAGGCCATAGGGGGAAAAAATGGCATCAGTGCAGAGAAAAGAATATCACCATAAATAAATAAGAACTAAAACCAATGTGAGGAAGAAAAGGCCTACGCAAATCACATGCATATTTATGCTAATCTCCATGCAAATATACCGATGAAGATTTTATGTGGCCAAGTGCCTTCCTTTGCAAATATTTAACAGAAATTGCTGTAACCATTCACAACCTTCCCAATCTTTTCATCCAACGAAGAATTTTCTCAGTTTACCTCTTCCCTGAGTCAGAGGAGGCTACCAAGATCAGCATTACCCTGTTGGGATATCTCCTCCATTGGTCAACAAACAATAGACAACTGACATCTTCTCCCTAAGTCGTATCCTATATAAGCAAATTTATATCATTTTCAAGTGATGGAATAATTTTCCCCTACATGTTATGTTGTAAGAGGCACTAGAAATGCGTAACCCAGTCTTTTTTTTTTTGAGATGGAGTCTTACTCTGTCACCCAGGCTGGAATGCAGTTGCGCGATCTCGGCTCACTGCAACTTCCGCCTTCCAATAACCCATTCTCTAAAAGAGCAAATCAAGGGCTAGAAAGGAGAAGGAGAAAAAAATGAGGATCTTGAAGAAATCACTGTTTTGTACACTTGCACAACTGACAAGATTTTTCTTCTAAGACCACCAATCTATCTTAATTTCCTTCTAGTAGCTGAGACTCAACCACTCTCTTATCACCTTGAAAATCATACTAAGTTGACAGTAACGGTAACTAAAAGGGACAAAACCAAATAGTGACAAACATGCATTTCTAACCTAATTTAATCCTTTGAATCCTCCATTAGAAAAAACAAAATAGCACCCAAAATCTATTTATACTAGGTGTTTATACTGAGAAGGAGGTTGAAGAGACAATGCAGCCACCTTGTATATATTCAAGCTAAATAGGTGGAGAAAATGAATGCAGGGGATTATGTAACACAGTACACAACAGCTTAGCATAAACTACAGCTTGGCAAGAGAGGAGGCACTAACATAGCTAATGGACTGTTTAGCTCCATTTAAATTATATTATCCCAAAGTTTACAATCAATTGCATAAGTGTAAAAATGAAAAGTGTTATTCTCACTGCATGAAAAGCAGAGCTCAACTCTGTATGACAACAAATCATTTATCCATTATTTGTAAGCGTCCAATTGATTAAACACTAGATGCAATCTAGATATGTATAATTCAAGATTTTAAATCAGTTTTGTATAAGATATATAATGTACTGATCTTTCAAATGGCTGGATAATTCAATACTGATATATAGTCAGTATTAATAAGCATTCACTTAATTCTGTTCTTCACTCCTTTCCCCCAAAAGACACCCAACTTATAATTTATATATTGTTATCACTCTATTTCTCTGAGAAATTCCAAAGCAGATTAAAATACTCAGTGTTATATTTTATTACTATGCAATCTAAGACGTGTGGGGGAAATGCATATAACTGTTTAATTAGGCCTGCCATTCCTATGGCTTGGTGTCTTAAAAACCCAAACTGGGCTTTGAGGGCAAAAAAATTGAACTTCTATAAGTTACAGGGAACCATTGCATAATTTTACTGAGAGGGATAGAAGGAGTCAGTCTGTATTTTTAAGAGATTGCATAATCTTTTAGAAATACATTTGAACTACTTTTTCAGGGGTTGCCTAGAACTGGTTCAGCCTAGATGTTGATATAGTTCCTGGATATAGTGAGGTTTGCACTTCACTGGGCAAGAATGCAAGCAGAAGTTCCTTGCAGAACAACCTAAGAGAGGCAGAGACACCAGCAAGCCACAGAACACAGGAGGAAACCAAAGTGTGGATACTTAAGATCCAAGTGCAATCATTGGAAAGCCAAACACCAAAGGCAAAATTTGACAGAAAAAGACAAAGAATTAGTCAAGAAAGGACTGAAAATGAAAACACGTCAGGCATTGATAAAGACGGATTCTAGGACCATTGGCAAGCAGGCATTTACATGCATCTAGATGTGTCATGGATTTCCAAATGCTTTCTTAATTATTATTGGTATTCTCTCAATGCTCTGTGAGGTCATTTTACTATGATTACACCAATGTGAGGAAATAGAGACACACAGAGTTTACAGGGGCCGTCCAAGGTACTACAGAATGCCATTTCCAAAACTGTAACGCTATGATTTTCATTCCATTGCTTTTGCTACTACACCATACCACTACTTTGCCAGAAACTCAGATTCCCAAAGCAGATGCCTAGCACCCTATATCTGATATTCTGCAGCTGCATGAAGTTAAATCTGTCGAAAGGTAAAACTAGTGACAATGGTAGGCAAGAGCCCTGGTAGGCAGCAGGAAACCAAGCAGGCAAGTAGGGGAATACATTGACTTTCTTTCCAAATTCTCAGCACCAAGCTGAAAAGAAAAGCCAATCTGAGAAGATAACACTCTTTACCTCCAACAGAGAGCCTTAGAAATGGAATTTTTAGATACTTGGAAGAGCCTGTTAAAATGTTGACCCCTCTGAAGTGGCTGTAGTCAGTGGTCCTGTGAAGAACACCTGCTGAGCTCCAGAAAAGGAGTAGGAGCCAGCTTCCTGATGATGAGCCTCAGAGACACAGCAAAATTGTTCTCATTGTAGCATGCAGCCTTTGTCCTTCAAATTGGCCTTGAACAGCAGCGCAGCGCAGTACTTTAGTCTGTATTCATGCAAAGATAACCTGGCTGCCCATCCTGGCTTGGCCCATCTGGAAACTAATGAGGCACAAAAACACATGGACTACTATTGCCTTGCCTGCTAGGCAAAGAGATGGCCTGTGGTCTTGTGGCCATCCTGTGAACTCATTTACTCTCCGTGAAGACAAACCCAGCAGGGGCTATATTGTGCCTTCTCCACCAGTGCAACTGCAATCAGAGGTTGAAGGTTCTCAAGTCATGAACTCACAGATCACCCAATTCTGGCCAGTGCTTTCCAGGCAAAGAAGCTTCAGTAATGACAAAAGAAGTAATGGGTCCAAGGCAAAAGGGTACACAACTGCAGAAATAAATGTCTAGGGAATAAGTCCACGATTGCACAATTCTACTCATTCCTGGGGGATGGAGGGGCTGCATATACCCTCATTGCTGAAAGGTATCTTGAGCTAAAACAGCAATTTGAGTATTTTTGCTGGCAAAAAAAAAAAAAAAATAAGGCAAGTATGAGTTCATTCCTCTACAAGTCTGTTTCCTTACTATCCAACCTGCTAAGAATCCAATACACCGAACAGGAACACCTACCTCTAAGAGCCTCTTAGGAAGCTGTGAGCAGACATCCAAGTTATCTGCTGAGCTGTGAGATGATCATATTTGCAAAAATGAGGGGAAAGTAGAAATCCTTTTAGTGGAGTGAATTCTATTGTACACTTAATGACATTTCCTGCTAGAATTTAGGGAGGAACAGAATGATTGTGTTAAAAGGCAAAAGACTGCACAAGTGAACTGCACTCTTGGCTCTCCCTGTCTCATTTCCCTTACAATGTATTTTAGGGCCAAAGAAAGCATTAAGAGAGATCAAACTGCAGAGCCATCCCCCAAGGACAAACAACAAAATCCTTTACCTGCCACATGCCATCACACAAGTATTTTAAAAGCAGAGCGTACCAGCAGACAGGAAATTGTGTTGCCCTGAGCAATCCTGCACTACAAAAGAAAACACACAGGAAATCTGACCTCCTGAGGCCATTTCCAACCCTTATCCTCAGACTCTCTGTAGGAAAGATGCAGCAGAGAAATAAATGGACTTTTCCACGCTGCCTGGGTCACTCACTAGCCTGCCGATGCTTCTTGAAAGTGATGAGAAGGAAAATAGTAAATCAACTTGTCAGTTGGAAAATAAACAGCCAGCATCCTGGTGAGGGAAGCTGCCTCCGTCCACAGAAGAATGGCCTGGAAAACCACGCTTCACTGAAATCACTAGAAAGCTAATGGTATCCTAAAGACTGAATTGCTGTCAACTGCATTACAATAAAACTTACATTTTTTTTTTTATTCACTTAAGAAGTAAAGATTCACAGGTGCCTACTATGTACCAGATAATGTGTTCAGTGCTGAATGCACTTAAGTCACACGGCAACCTTGTAAGTATAAATCATTAGCTGACATTTTACAGAAAAAAAGGAATTGTAAAACTGAAAAATTTTGAATGCCTGCTATGTGCCAGTCCCTGACAACAGATTCATGTTAACAGGGCACTCTGCCTGTCTGAACAGTGGACTTACGGTATGAACTGTAATGATAAAAGCTTTGAATCAGACAGACGCGGGTTTGACACCCAGCTCTGAAACTTACCTAAATCTATGGAACTCTAGCTTATTACTTAACTTCTCTAACCCTTCTTTCTCTAACTTAACAAAATGGGAATAACCATAGTACATATTTCATAGAGTTGCTGTGAGGCAGGAATACAATAAAGTTCTAGGCCCAGTTCCCAGTCATAGAAGTGTTAGCTATCATTGTTGTTGTTGAGAAGGCATGCACAAGCAAATAATTACCAGTGTAGTTAAGTGTTTGGTAGGTGATATAGGCACACAGAAGAGGGAATAACTGAACCTGGGCATAAAAGAAGGTTCCATACAGGAGGTCATACTTAAAATGTGTCTTGAGTTATGAATAGGAGTTTACCTACAAAGGGAGGCATGAAATGCTAATTAGAAGAAACGGCATATCCATTGGTGTGGTCATTAGAAGAGCATAGAGTATTTAGGAGAAGGTGAAAAGTGCAAGGTGGCTAGAGCAATGGACACGTGTATAGGTTCAAGATGCAGACTGGGGCCTTCTCTAAAACATTCTTGAGCACTGGGGATGGGGAATTAGCAGAGAAGAAATTCAACTAATGAGTGGCAGAATTATACTTGTATTGTACCGGGGTCCAGTTTGTGGACAAATGACTAGAGATGTGAAGAGGGAGCCAGGAGACATTTCTAAGATAGGATGGATATTGCTAAAAAATAAAAAATAAAAAAACAGAAAACATGAGCCAATTGTTTGCCAATTGTACTGCACACAATTGTACTGCCTGTCTTCCCACTTATAATAATTTATGTAATATAACGATCCAGGAGACATTTCTAAGATAGGATGGATATTGCTGAAAAAATTAAAAATGTAAAAATAAATACACAACCTGAGCCAATGGTACTGCACACCTGTCTTCCCACTTACAATCATTTATGTAATGTACTGTACATTTTACTTTCCCTCAACCACCAGATCCATATAAGCAAAACTGTAATTATGCTTCTTTCAGTATTTGTTTCTCATTTTAATTCTGGGTCAGTCAATCAAACAAGCATTGAACACAAATAGTGCACTCCATCTTACAGAGGGAATCCATTTCCCTGCCCCCATGACTCCATGTGAACATTTCCTCCCCATTCCCCAGAAGAGAATAATTTTGGAGTAACACTTGAACCATCTCTCCTTTATTCATTCTCCTGCAGTGATTCATCTGCTTGGTGCTGTAGTAAGGGTCTGATACACTAGTTCTACATTTCCTAGCTAGATAATCAGTACCAGGTGACCTGCCTTTTATTCTATTTCTTTCTACAAGGCTTGTGAGATCTCCTTTAGGCGGTCCCAAGCAGTAATCCTTATTCCAGTAAACTCTCCCCTTATGGAAGAAGGCCTGCAGTTGTCTGGCTCTTCTACCTGTTGCTGAGTAGGTGAGTTTAATTCAAGGGAAAAATTATAAAGAAGCCCAGTTTGACTGCAGTAAAAGCCACATCCTCTAACTCTACCAGCAATAGAACTGATATTTGGATCCTTGACACAATTCTGATTTGACTCTGACGTCTTACACAATCAGTTCAGAAATCAAAGGGAAATGTTATGGTTGTCACCTCAGCGCTCAACAAATATTGAAATAGTCACCGAAATAAAGGTATCAGGAGAAATTCAGGATATCAAACTGGTCCTTGGGTTGCTTTCACTATGACTGGAGGGATAACAGGCACATCTGGAGCCACGTGAGTTCAATGACAAGAAAATATATCAATAATTGCAAAGCCAGCTCTAGCCCAAAGTGTTTCCTAAAAATACATTTCTTGAAGTTACACAGAGTAGACGAGTAATTAGGATGGTGGAGAACTTAACCAGAATTGACTTCCACCAAATAAGTTTCACATTGAATTTTAAAAGTTTTTGAACAAAAAAAAAAATGTAGAATATACACATACCCACAAACTTACATATCCTTTCACCCTTGGCCAAGACCAAAAAGAATCATCAAAAGTACTCAATAACTAAGGTTATTATACCAGAATAGCAAATGCCATGCTGTCACACTACATTCTGTGGACTTCATAAGGACAAAAATGTTAGGAGGGACACAGAGCTGGAAAGGAGAGGTCTATGTCCCTAGCAACACTGTATATTTTTGTGTAATTTTGATACGAACAAAATTAATAGTAATGAAAAATATCCACAATGAATCTAGAGCAGGAAGTAGAGTATCTGAAATTTTTTTTTTTATATATATAGTAGCACACATACCAACCCTAATTGCTACCAAAATTAGATACTCACTATATTCACACATACATGTCTAGAAAATAATATAGAAGTCATGAAGGTTTACAGAATTTGGGAAAACTCATACAGATATTTAGATATTTCAAAACAATAAGTATGAATTTTTTACCACATGAACTTTAAAATATTTATTTCTATCAAATATCTCTTTAGTCCAAGATGAAAACAAGAATTTTCTGTAACAATTATCACCATAGTGTCAGAAGAAATCTTAGAAGATAATGTAATCTACCTCCTGCCTTAATAAATCTGCAATTAAATTATATTTTCAGTATAACTCCCCACCTTTAAGTATCTAGAGAAAACAAGACAACCAGATATTATGTGAACCTTCCTGATCCTAAAATAGGAAAGTGGGATCTAGAACTGGTACCAAGCTTTGCCTGGGTGATGAACAGGGAAGTATAAGGTGTTAAAGAATTTTACTTAACATGTCCTTCCTTCAGCCCAAAATATATGGAAAATAATGAATATAAATGGTGAGGGGTTGATAAAACTGACCTCCACTAACATATACACATACACACACATAGCTATACAGTGATCATTAATTATTAGATACCACAGCTCTATTCATATGTAACAAGAATAAGAAATATGTATACAGAAAATCTCCCCATCAACTTCAGGTAGTGGTTACTTTGGAGGAGGAAGAGAATAAATGGAACCAGGGAGGTATTCGAACATGACTAAGTCTTTACAAAAAGACATAAAGCAAAAATGGCAAAACATTAAGATTTGTTCAATCTGAGTGATGGGTAAAGCAACATATGTAATATCCTCTACTATAGGTTCTATATGTTTTATGTTTGAAATACTTCATCATTTTTTGAAAAGTTAAATCTCTGCTGCCAATAAGACATCTAGCCACCCAATAAATCTTGAATGATTCTTTGGTTATTTGATTTATGGGTGTCAACTTTTTAACCATACTCTGTGAGCTACAATTTTTCTTGCCTTTTCAAAATCTCCTATTTACCCAAATTTGTTAAGTAAAGATCTGCAGAATTGAATTGAAATGAAGTTGAGCTGGTCATAGTGATTCTACAGTTGCCAATTCCTCCTCCTGCCCCATCGTTTCTTTCCCCGCTCTTTCTGGAGACCCACTGCTCAGTGCCTTGGCATCAGAGTTCAGCCTAGCTTCCTAAGGGCAACAGGAGGAAATGTTGCTGGAAGCTGAGGGATATGGAAGACACGTTAATCTGTTACCATGGGGGAGTTCCACGGCAGATACAGAGAGTCAAACAAGGCTGGAGTCTGGAATAAGTGACAGGTACATCTGCCACTTGCCTCCTAATGCTTTTCCTTTCCACAGCAGAATAAAATCATGCTAGTTCTTTAAGAAAATCATCCCTGAGAAGCTTAAATCTGTGCCCACCCTCTTAGCCTTCCCCTGCAGGGGGAGGTAGGGCAGCCCAGTTCCTCCTTTGTTAGCACGGTGGGCTCTAGCCTGCAAGTCTAGACAGAGTGGCTTGTTAAAAGGACCTGGAGTCAATGCCTGGACAAGATCAATAAGGCTTTTTATGACACAATGAAAATTTTCTGTTTTGTTAAATGTGGTTAATTTACCACTTCTGCAGTACTCTTAAAGCTTTCAGTGCCAAGGACAAGAGCCCAAGTGATTAAAACCCTGTTCAGAGACACAGACTGGGGAAATTTGCGAATGTGGAGGTGCAAATTCTAGAAACCTGGGCTATGTCTTCTTTTACAGCTACATATGCACTTCCTTTTCCTCCCAAAGAGGTAAATACGGCAGTGAGGAGAAGGAAGCTGATACTGATAAAAATTAAAATTGCCCCATTCCAATGCTTTCAAGAAGGGACTGCTAATTCCCGGGGTCTGAAATAATTAAATGAAAGAATCTGAATGGAGAGGTGGAAGAGGATGGGATATGTTGAAAGGGAGTGTGGAGGGAGAGTTCTCTAAAATGGACGCAGACTTAAAAATCAGTGACCTGATTCAAGAAACTTAAATAAAGAAGGAAATCTTTAGTGATTGCTTATTCAATTATAGTACTAATATTGTGCATAAAACTAAAAGAAAGTATTTATTTCATTTTTGTCATTTCTTCATCTCAGACTATTACCAGTCTTTTTAAGCATCAGAAGATTTTTTATTTTTGCTATAGCATACAAAGAACAGGAAATTAACATTTATTGAACCTGTATTATGATCCAATGAAACAAACACAATATACATAGCATTGGACAAGAATTAACCTGTTTTAGTGATTTAAAGTTACAAGAGTTCAAAACAACACAGAACAAATGAATTATTAATAGAGATAGCATAACTACATGCTCATATTTCATCTGAAATGAGAATTTTTTATTAGGATACTCGGTATATTTCTTATTTATCCCTCACAAAAGCCCTGTGAAATAAAGTTTTACTGGCCCATTTTTCAGATGATAAAACTGAGGCTCCGAAGGGACTAAATCCTCTACAATTTCTAGTTGGAAGCAGATCCAAAATACAAGCCAATGTTAACCTCCAAAGACTACATGCTTTCCATTAGATCATGCTGCTTCCTATTTAGGTTGGTGTATCCTTTGAAGAGCCCCCTGTCAATAATATGCCTGTGGGAGATGAGTTATTCATTTCTTTAAAAAAAAAAATACACATTTGCATAGCATGTCACGTATTCCAAACCACCTTCATATACATTATCTGACTTTGTAAAGTATAAGCACCCTTCAGTA
Organism: Rhinopithecus roxellana; assembly: GCF_007565055.1. Taxonomy (NCBI): domain Eukaryota; kingdom Metazoa; phylum Chordata; class Mammalia; order Primates; family Cercopithecidae; genus Rhinopithecus; species Rhinopithecus roxellana. The sequence goes on along the minus strand of NC_044553.1, from coordinate 136,816,484 downwards.
GCTGTTAAAGGAACCTCTATCTGCTCAACAAGGCTAGATTTTCAGCAAATACTTAGAGGTATTAACCATATACTTGGGGATATAAATATGGATCATAAAACAATAGGAAAAATCATGGGAATTGTGTATATTCACTACATGATATAAATGCTAAAATAATCTTAATTATGAGAGCATAAATAAGGAAATCCACTTTTTTTTTTTTTTTTTTTTTTTTTTTTTTGAGACAGAGTCTCACTCTGTCACCCAGGCTGGAGCACAGTGGCACAATCTCAGCTCTGCAAGCTCCGCCTCCCTGGTTCGCGCCATTCTCCTGCCTCAGCCTCCCTAGTAGTAGCTGGGACTACAGGCACCCGCCACCACACCCGGCTAATTTTTTGTATTTCTTAGTAGCGACAGGGTTTCACCAAATTAGCCAGGATGGTCTCGATCTCCTGACCTGATCCTCCTGATCCTCCCGCCTCCACCTCCAAAGTGCTGGGATTACAGGCATGAGCCTGATACACTGACTCTAATTCTCCTTTAACCATTTACAGATGCTGCAACACCCCAACAACCCCATCCATGACCAAACAGCTAGAATCTGAGCTATGACCCCAGAGGGCTAAGGTCAGAAGTATGCTCAAGGATTGCGCCAAGGTAGCTGCAGAAAGGGAAATGGTTAGTTGATTTGTGATAAAAAAAGAACAACAAAACTGAGAGTATTAAGACTCTCTGACATGAAGACTCAAATTGGTTTAGTTTTGTAGCTTGTAGAGACATTTATGATGGATATTTACATTTCCTATGCTATCCATGAAACCAAAATTCTAAACCTCTTCAGAAATACTGGGTATGATTCATCAATGATTTTTTTTTTTATCCATGAGTTATGACAAAACTGTGAATGATTTGGATATCTCAACTATGGTAGGAGATCCCAGACTTAGGTTGTGATACTTGTACATATCAGCAGTTGGTCAAGGTTTCTGACCATACTTTGTAGATGAATGAATCAGAACAAAGAAAAGCAAGAATACTCAGTCAGAATACGCAAAAACATTGTCCAGGAATTAAGAAAATGAGGACCAGTGGCTTATCCCTGCCAGATGTAGCGAACTCTCCATGTAGGTATCTGCAAAGATATATCTTGCTACGGATAGAAGTTGAGATGTAACAGGACGTTAAATGAACCTGATTCTCTGATTTAAAGGCCCAGAAACTTGGTCTTATCCGAGTGATTATCTCATGGGCGGCGGACCACAGCAACTATAATGAACATGAGACTAGCATAAACAAAAGAATGCCATTAAAATAATTTAAAATAAAAACTTACTATCAAAAAACTCTACCATCCACAGACTTAGATTTCAATTATTGATTCCCAAGCAATGGTCTAAGGGAAAGATTTCATCAATCTATAATTCATTTAGAAAAATGGCTGGGAGTGGTGGCTCACGCCTGTAATCCCAGCACTTTGAGAGGCCGAGGCGGGTGGATCACGAGGTCAGGAGATCAAGACCATTTTGGCTAACACGGTGAAACCCCATCTCTACTAAAAATACAAAAAAGTAGCTGGGCGTGGTGGCGGGTGCCTGTAGTCCCAGCTACTCAGGAGGCTGAGGCAGGAGAATGGCGTGAACCCGGGAGGTGGAGCTTGCAGTGAGCCGAGATCGTGCCACTGCACTCCAGCCTGGGCAACAGAGTGAGACTCCATCTCAAAAACAAACAAAATAATAAAAGAAAAAAGAAAAATAAGAAGAGTGTAGTACATTTGTAATAAAAGCTAAATTTATACACTGTTCACTTATTCAATAAATATTTATGTAGGATCTATGTCACACCACACACTGTGCTAGGCACTGGGAACATAGTGAAAAACACATCACTATAGAACCCTTGTAAAATTTACATTCTACTCCTTTCTACTTTTTTGGTTTTGTAATTTCCTGTCTTATAAAACGATGGTGATGATAGACAAGATTTGTTAATGTTATTATTTAAATAAATAGAAAAGTAGTCAACCCTATTTTCTTTTCTCATAAAAATTTTCTTTGTCAACAAGATCCAAAAGTTATAAATAATCTGGGACCAGAGATTCTTTTCTTTGTGAGTTGTCAGTCAGATGTTGGTCTAAACATGGTGCTGTCCTGAAAAGAGGTTCACCAGGTGCTTCAAGTAGAGTAACCAGCCATCCCAATTTGCCTAGAAATGAGAAGTTCACCAGGACTTTCAGTACTAGAATAGCTGGTTCCTAGCAAACCAGGATGGCTGGTCATTCTACATGGATCAGATGTCAGAAGGTAAAAAAAAAAAAAAAAAGGCACATCAAGTAAAAACTCTCCATTAGCTAGAATCATTGGCAAAGAATAAGCATTGAGTTAGTGGGATGTTTTTGTTAGCTATTAATTTCTAATCATTTTTAAATTTGGCATTTTGGTTTTTGAAGAACTAGTAATCACATGAACAATATAAGTAATGTATTCATTGCTATGGTATATTACTTTTTAAAGCCATTATTTTCTACTAACCTAAAGTCATCCTATGAATCAGGTGAACTCCCTTTGAGAATTCAGAAGAGTCTTTGAGATTCCATAGCACCTCGCAGTCATCTAGCTCATTATCAATGATCATTGTACACCACCATGAATAAACTGCGTTTGCTTTTTCAATTGTTTGAATTTGGGATCACAAGTGTCCTCTGTATTATAAGTAGCTAATTACGTTGTATGGAATGATTTGTACAAACAGAAGTGTTCTCTCAAGGATTACATGGATAACTCCAGGAACAGGCAGAAACTTCACAAAAGCTTTAGGATGGGAGCCTCTGGTGCATCTAGGTTTGGCAGAAAAGATCTGTTTTGCATTCCCGAGTGCTGCTCATTCCTCCTTCCCCTCTCTGCTACCCTCCTACGTCTGCTTCAACCAGCTATGAGCATTCATCTCCTGGGGACTTTTGAGCGTTCCTCAATGACGTTGTATCACTTTATAAAAGAATAATGATGTACCACTACCTCGGCTAAAGTAGAAAAGTAAGAAGACATCATAGAAGAAAGGAGAGGGAAAGGAGCCAATACTTATTTTCTCTGTACTACATGCCTGTCATCGCAAGAGGCCCTTTACAAATATCGTCTTCTCAATTCTATAACCTTAGACAGTAAGCATCACTATCACTGTTTCATACCAGGAAACTCCCAGAGCCCCTGAAATGGGGGTGATGATAGTGATGATGCCAGGTACCATTTTTGAAGCTTATTGTGTATCAGGACTTTATCTCTGGCTTTGTATTAATCTTTCATAGAATCTTCACAACAACCAATTTAGGTATTATTATTGACAGTTTTCAAGGAGGGGAGCTGAGATTAAGGGGTCCAGGGCCATCCAATTAGAATAATAATTGACAAAGGAATTTAGAATGAAGTTGACTTGGGTGTAACTCCAACCTTGTTGTTTCTCCTACTAAAACAAGAGTTTGTTTTGGGTAAAAGGCACTGCAGTGAGAGCAGGAGCAAAGCAATTCACTATATGATCTTGTAGGCCTTCTGCGGTTGCTAGCCTGGACAGTGGCTCTTTCCCAAGGGCTCTCCCAAGGTGACAGAGCTCTAGTTATTACCCTTTGGCTCCCTTTTCTATGGCAAGACAGCAGAACTACCAATATAACCAGATTATACCCTTTATGGCCAACATTATCTACCCCAATTCCTCCTTGTACCCAACCATTACTGGGCTTGACCGAGGAGAGCCAAATATACACAGTTAACTATGTGTTACTTGAAGGCTTTAAGTTACTCACTCACTCAATCATTTTATTCATTAAGGCTTTAAGTTACTCACTCACTCAATCATTTTATTCATTCATTCAGCAAACCTTTATTGAGAACACTTGTTGTGTGCCAGGTGGACAGTGAAAAGAGGAGTTCTGTCAGATTTTAGCATGTCATATTTTTCAGGCACATTATGGTAGGAAGTATCCTTAAATCAGGTTATTGTGAAGTATAAAAAAAAAAAGTTTTGAAAACATAAAGAATTTGCTGAGCCATATTGACTTATGCCTGCAATCCTGGTGACTCAGGTGGATCACTTGAAGCCAGGAGTTCTAGACCAGCCTGGACAACAAAGAGACCCTATCTCTACAAAAAACAAAAAGATTATCTGGGCATGGTGGCATGTGTCTATATTCCCAGCTACTTGGGAGGCTGAGGCAGGAGTATTGCTTGAGCCCAGGAGTTCGAGGCTGCAGTGAGTCATGATCACACTACTGCACTCCAGCCTGAGTGACAGCATAAGAGTTTGCCTCTTTAAAAAAAAAAAAGAATTATGGAATGCCATGGTATTATCCATATCAATTATTATTTTTCCCATTCTGGAAGATGTCCACCATTTCTTTAAAAGCTCTGCAGCACTCCATCATGAATTTTTTTGATAGGCTATTTGGATGAGTTCCAAGGGCTCTGACTTTGGGTTTACCTCAAGGTACTTACATAAAAAGGAATTAACCGGTTTTCACAGCCATGTCCAAGAAGGGGTATGCTCCTCACTTCTACTTTGCAAATGAAATCAGTAAGATGAATTCTAGATATTATCTGTGGAAAGTGCTTTAAAAACCACACATTTTCTACTTCTTTTTATAAGGCTAGTAAGTTTAATGCTTTCCCAAAGTAATTAGCAACATACCCAAGACCAGAACCCAGGCTTTCTGGTTTTTATATAAGTGCATTAGTTGTAAAATAACTGTGAGGCAGATATATTAACGGGACAGCTTTGATTTCCAGGATGTTAGATGCCTAATTCCTAGTTGAGTCCTTCCTCCAAGCCTCCTGCATGTGTGCCTCATCCAGATTCACATTTCTATCAATGTCCCAGAGTCACTGGAGCTGGCACTGGGCAGCACCTGCCACTGGAAAAGGGCTCTGGGTAAGTAGTGCACTGCTTAGCGCTCACATAGCCAAGCTGCTCACTTCATATAAGTTGTCTTTTCTACTCATTGAGCTCTTTTTTTCTTCCCCCTGCAACAGTGTTGCCTCTACCACTTCAGGGAAAGAATGCTGCCTAATGACTCCAATCCAGTCTCCTGAAGGCCTTATCAGCTGTGTACAGCCCCTCTTCTGACAGCTGACCTTTCCCACTGTGCTCAAGTCCAGGAAAAAACAAACGCACTGAAACAATTAAAAACAGTGAAAGAAGAGGGAAACTGAAAAAGAAACTCTAGCCTGATGCAGAGCAGTCTAACAAAAATGAAAGAGAGAGAGAAGAGAGAAGAGAGGGAGGGAGAGAGGGAAAGAGAAACAAACAAAAAAAGCTAAGAGAGTGAAAAAGGACAAGCTGAAGAAGATTGGATTCTCCCAGACCTCTTTATTTCTCTTCCTGGTGGCTGTAGAACATATGAAAGGGCTGTTAATGAATCTGAGAGCTATGCTGGTAGGGGAAAATAAAGAGGACAAGAAAAGGAGAAGCTATGGCATGCAATGGCTTGTGATATATAAAATGCTTCTCCACTCTCTGTGAGGCCTGACAGACATTCCAAGTGATAAGAGTGCTCTAGGCCTCAGTGCTCTCTGAAAGACAATCTCCTTTTTTCAGTAACACAGAGGAGCCAACCACCTGGCCTCATACCTACCCTCAAAAACCCTCCAGGCAGGGATAGCCCTCTAAAGACCCCATAAGCACATTCCTGTATGTCATCACTCCTTGGCAAACTGCATTCCTCTTCCATCTCATCTGAAATACATGACTAACTTTTATCTAACATTGACACAGACCACTTCGGGAAGATATATGTATATCCATTCACATAGAGGTCAGAACATTCTCGATATTTTGCAATAAAATTACTTGTAAGCAAACATACATTCCTGAATGTCAAAAAAAATATGTAGTTTTAAATTCTTGATATTTATTTTGAAGGGAAAAATAATAACGATTCATCCCTTTAACTCTCTGGATGGAGTTTAGGAAGTACCCATGATGATTGTTTTCTACAGATCTGTGAAAGATGCATTTCATTTTGCTCTCCCTGTTGAATGTAACACAAACTATACTGACACAGGTGCTTTTTTAGACATATTTGCAGTGCAATCCTCCCACCCTTAAAGAGATGAGAGCTGTGCACGGTAGTTAAAGCGCACCAAGTAACAAGCTATGTAAAGGGAAGTGAATCTGAGAAGGGTCAGGTGTTGCTGGAGTGCAATTTCCTTTCCTGGGTTCTAAGTGGTTCCCCAGATTGGATGCTACAAGTGCATTGTTGCCTTAAAAGTTGTTTTTCACTGGCCATAGGGCTGCACTGTTTAATAATAATGGCAATGACCAATTCTAGATGGCTGGTCAATGCTGAGCACCAGGCTTACCTCCTTGCCTGGACTATTGTATGGAGCCATCACAACTCAGAGACAAGTGCTGTGATAGTCTCTTCTACGGACATGGGAGTTGAGGCTTAGTAACCTGTCCATTGTAAGAGGTAGCATTGAGGATCAAAACCAGGTTTTGCTGACCCCAAATCCTTTATTCACTCTTTACTACTGCCCTGTACTGCCTCACCAGGTAACCTTGAGCCTCATGCACACATGGACTCAGATCCATCAACTGATGCCTGCTCTGAAGCTCCAAAGCCTACTTCAGCCTTCCAGGGATGCAAGCCTGGGGAAGTTCTAAGGCTATGACTGATTGCTGAGCATCATTTTTCCTGCACCTCTGGTGGAGGAATTAACCTGTGTCCTCCCAGTCTGAAGATAAAAAGGTTCCCTTTCAGCTCCTGTGCATAGGTCTTTCCTGTCCAAGTTCTTCCTAGATGCAGACAACCCAGGCTAAGTCCAAGAGGACCATGCCTCCCTGCAGAGTACAAGGAGGTTGCCAGTAACCTTCCTTTGACGTAAGAGATTAGTATTTCTGGTCTTTGATTAGTCACAAGCTGAATAAAACAAACCAACAACAACAAAAAAAAACCCACAAAAACCAAAATCACAACTCTGGATACTCTTGCCAAAGCATAGTGTTGGTTGTGGGATCTTACCAAGATTAATACCTTTTGGGTGTGGTGAGTTGGGAGAGAAGCAAGTCCCATGGCTTATCTTATACTCTATCACAGATAAACCTTGAAAGCAAAGAGAATAATCCCTCGTGTTTCTCATAAGATTCAAGCACATTTTAAAAAATATTGTATTATTCATAACTAGAAGGAAGCTTGGATATGTCCTTAGCCAAATGCCCTAATTTTAAAGATAAGGAACAGGGGCTGGGTGCAGTGGCTCATACCTGTAATCCCAGCACTTTGGGAGGCCAAGGTGGGCAGATCATGAGGTCAGGAGTTCAAGACTAGCCTGACCAATAAGGTGAAACCCCGTCTCTACTAAAAATGCAAAACTTAGCCAGGCATGGTGGCACACGCCTGTAGTCCCAGCTACTTGGGAGGCTGAGGCAGGAGAATCGCTTGAACCTGGGAGGCGGAGGAGCAGTGAGCCCAGATCGTGCCACTGCAATCCAGCCTGGGCGACTGAGCGAGACTCCTTCTCAAAACAAACACACACACACACACACACACACACACACACACACACACACACACACACATACACACAAAGGAACAGGAAGTCAAGGGGTCAGGAGACTTGGGACTGGGTTACAAAGCTAGCCAGATGCAAAGCCAGGACTCCCACTCCATCACCCGAGTCCCAGGCCAGGGCTCTTCCCCAGGTTGTCTGCTTATTGCTCTCCAATCTATCCTGCCATCCTAGACTTCCAGATCCTTCTGTTTCCCAGTGCACTTTGCTTGGTCCTGCAATTCTCTTCTGGAAAGGCTGTGTGAGCCTCTTCCCAACAAGAGATGGCAGAGGGGAGCATGTTCCCATTGTACAGCATCCAGCACCTGGCTCCGCCCCTGTGCAGTGGGCATACTGCACCTCCCCCTTGCCATGCCAGTTCTTAGCAAAATTATTCACTGCACAACCTTTTCCATCTCTTCATTCATCCATAGCCTTTCTTCTGCCTCAAGTGCTTAATAAGCACCCAGTTTGTTAGGGGCATAATAGTTACCTCCATGTGTGAGAAGAATTTTCATTTTTTAAAGGAGGGGCTGTTGCTTAATCCAATGTAATCAAGACATAACTGTGGAATTTCAGGCATCAGAAAGAGGTTTTTGGAGAGTATGCTCCATAGAGTCCTTCAAATTACATCACCTAGCAACTGCCAGTTCTGACTTTTCATAATGCTTATCCTGACTCCATTTGAGGTGAATATAGCATTTTGACTATTCAGCTATATATGTAAAACAAACGAATCTGTAGGTGTCTGCTCTCAATCACAGTCCATAGAAAATCCTACATTGGGCTGAAAGGGCACAATAATCAAGTCATCTTGTTCATTGGGTAACCAACCCTATAACCAGGAGCCTTATTTCTAATCACTTACTTATTCTTCTTCTAGTCAGATGGTAAGGGGTAATGCTAGTATAGAAAATGATATCTACTACAGAATGGTTATCTACTATAAAAGAATGACTATTCTAAATGAATGGCATCAGCCCGGGCACCGTGGCTCACGCACACCTGTAATCCCAGCACTCTGGGAGGCTGAGGTAGGCGGATCACCTGAAGTCAGAAGTTTGAGACCAGCCTGACCAACCATGGTGAAACCCTGGCTCTACTAAAAATACAAAAATTATCCAGGTGTAGTGGCATGTACCTATAAATACCAGCTGCTCAGGAGGCTGAGGCAGGAGAATCGCTCGAACCTGGAAGGTGGAGGTTGCAGTGAGCTGAGATCACGCCACTGCACTCCCGCCTGGGCAACAGAGTGAGGTTGTGTCTCAAATAAAATAAAATAAAATAAAATAAATGAATGGCATCTGTTATAGAATGGCTATTTGCTATAAATGAATGGCATCTACTGTAGCATGGTTATCTACTATGGCCAATTATTTATGCTGTCTGTGGAAGGGCGTGATGGAAGCTAAAACATGTTAGCAAACAAGTCAACTGACAATTTGAGTCATCAGATGCCAGGGGCCAAAAAGAATTTTTCACACATTAGAGATTGTCAAAGGCCTTTCTTAATAAGTAGTTACCTATTTTTAAAACAATTCTCCCTTTCTACTGAAAAGACAGAAGGGTTACTGAAAAATTCTAGAGAATAGAACTATAACTTCTCATGAAATCTGAGTTCTGTAGCCTGAAAGGAGGAAAACATTGAATTAACATACAGAATGTATAAAGGAAGGCAGTGCTGAAATATTGCTCAGGCTTTGGAGTCAGAAAGAATTTCATCCCTCCTTATAAGTCATGTGATTTTCAGCAAATTACTTAATCTCTTTAAGCTTCAGTTTAGTCATCTGCAAATTAGAGAAAAATAATAATTTATAAGTCCTGGGGTTTTTTATAGAGACAAAGAGACATAATATACAGAAAGCATTGTGCTGGGATCATTAGTAAGTAATTAATAAATGGTACCAGCTTATTAAAAATTGCACTTTAAGTCTTAAAGCAAAATAAGTCATATCAGTTATTTCAAAAGAACTTAATATAAAACCACAACAATTTTTAAGATAAAGCTTCTGCTTTGCAAAGTTTACCAAATGAAAGCATGAAAAGGTCAAGAAATACAAAATCCAGAATGTTTCTCTCACAAATCTTGCCAACAAATGGTTTTGTGTCAGGAAAATCACTTGCTAACCCTGAGTGCTTCTCCTACTGCGTGCCCAATCACCCTGCACTCGCAGAGGTGCTCTCTTTGTACCACTTTAAGAAGACACTTTAAGAGGCAGTATTCATTGTGAGCTATAAGAATGGATGTCAATGGAAGACTGTTCACTTTTCCTAGGATTCCTTTCTAAGGCTCAAGATTGCTTTGTGGGACCAGAAGAAGAGAGAATCCTCTGATGGATCCCCAGACCCCAAACGCATGTCCTTTGGCTATAGTGAAATGGATCTGCAGTATCACAAAAACAAAAACAAAAAAAAAGCCAAACAAACAAAAACAGGCTGAATTTTACATAATAAAGTATTTCACTTCCATAAAACGTCACAGAACAAAAGATCTGTGAAATGCGGCATGAGATACACCAAAGTACCTTTTCACTGTTCTGCCATGGCCATTTTGGAAATATGTTTGCTTTATTGTTCCAAGTCAAGCATGTTTTGTCTTGGGTGAGAATTGAGGACAAGTGAATGCTATTTGAAAGGCTAGTCAAACTGGCAGCTGGGCGGGGAGCAGGGGGCAATATTCTCCAAGTTATCACTCATTCTGTAGCACCATGGGGCATTGATCCAGCTCTATCCCATCCCATCCCTTCACTTTAAATTATGAACATAACTTCCTTAGTTGCCAACCAGAAAAGCCTCATCTCACAGAACCAATGTCTTAGCACTAATAGGTAGTAAGCATATACCCTCTATGTATATCTTTGTGTATATTCCACAAAGATATCCCACAAAGATATACATAGAGGGTACATGCTTACTACCTATTAGTAAGGTAATAACTGTCAAGCTCACTGTCACAAACCCAAATGTCCAGCTTCATTTCAGAGAAATTAGCCCATCTTGCTTGAAAGTGTCAGCAATTTCAAAGCTACAGCAAACAATAGATGCAAGTGAGCAAATACATTAACCAAAACACATAGGGCATCTAGGTGACAGTTAATTATTCAAACAAAGATGACAGTGCTTATGTACAATTTAATGGGAAAAAAATTGCACTAATGCCTCCTAACTGGACAAAAGATTGGTAAGACTGAATAAAAAATTAACAAATGCTTTCTGAGGGAAATGTTGATTTATTATCTCCAAGAACATAAGGTAAAGAAAAGAAAACCACTCTGTTAAATGTGTGTGGAACTCTTGCAAGTGATTTAAAAATGGACATTCTTTTGTAATTAGAGTATTCGTTATTTGAATAAAATAATTGTCCTGAAGTAGTGAAGATTGGTAGTAATTTACTGACTTGATCCTGTAGCATAGGTTGACCACTTTCTCTTTTTGTTTTATAAATCCTCCTCTCAACCTACATGGTATAAAGGTAAATTTTAGCTTAACATGACTAAATTAGGAAAATATAGAATTAGTGCAGTCAAAACTAAAGGGATTTTATTGAAAAAAGAAAAATGCTGTCATTTCTTTGTGCCTCTTATCTAGGAAAAAATAAATTTCTCTAGGTGATTCGCATTCATGCATTCATGTGGACCATGCAAGAGCCAACACAGCTTCATCAAAATATCCCTCAATTCTCTAGATCTTGTGATTTCTCTGTCTTCCTAGTCCTGTAATGAGACTGAACTTGGCTCATATTCAATCTTCACCCCAGCCCATATTCTTTCTTACCCCAACAGCTCATACCACAAGGATTAAACATTACTTTAAAATATTGGTTGATCCTTCTGAAGTTGGAGAGAAAGATTGGAACTTCCAGAATCATAATTCCCCCTCTCAAATTGATGGAGGCTCTTAACTTGTTTGGTCCTTCCTGGGTAGTTGAGGAAAGCTCTTATCTTGATCCTGGTTCTTAACCTATGTGGCACTGGACAAGTTACTTAAACTCTCTACATCTCGGTTTCCTCACCTATAAAATAGGTATAATAATATAATAACTGTAGCTCTCACCTGAGGTTGTAGTAAAGTATAAATGAAATTATACATGGAAAGCATGCCAGATCAGAGCCTGTAGTAAACATTCAACAAATCATCATCATAATCACTATCATCATTATTTTACTTGAGTTTCAGTATAATTTCCATCACCATAAACATGACAATGCTTTCATCTTCCTCTATATTCTGACTCCCAAACGCCAAAAAACACCATCCACTCTTGGTGAGGGTCTGCCTGCTTTGTCAATGATTCCCCCTTTGGCCATATCTGGTGTTCTATGTCGCATCCACCAACTGGGCATGCACCTCTGATAAAAAGGCATTTATTTGCTAGCTACTCTGTAGTGATGTGTTTACTGTGAACAAAGACGTGAGGGGGAGGGGGAATAAATCAGAAGCAGTTCAAACAGGTTATTTTTCTAGCTGCCTAACACACTATCTGCATGCAGCTAAGATCTGTGCTATCCAAATATTACATAAAGGGCCAGGGCGACACCTCGGTAAACATTCTATCTGCATTTGTCTGAAATAATAAAAAACGTCCCAAAGTTGGAATTGCTTCAAATGCATTTGGTGCTTTTCTTCTTTTTTTAGACCCTACCATTAGTATACCAACCCACTAATCGATTCTCACAAGAGTAAAAACAAGTAACTTTATGACTGTAAAATAACTCCTAGCCCTGTTTCACCTACAAGACAGTATCCTCGCCAGTTTGGGCTGCTATAACAAAATACCATAGACTGGGTGACTTAAGCAGCCAACATTTATTTTGCACAGTTCTGGAGGCTAGGAAGTCCAAGATCAAAGTGCTGGCAGGTTCGGTGCCTGGTGAGAGCTCTCCTTCTGATTTGTAGATGGCCATCTTCTTTCTGTGCCCTCACATCGCCAAGAAAAAGAGAAGGCTCTTGTCTCTTCCTCTTCTTCTAAGGGCATTGTATTAGTCTGTTTTCATACTGCTATGAAGAATTGCCTGAGACTGGGTAATTTATAAAGGAAAGAGGTTTAATTGACTCATATTTCCACATGGCTTGGGAAACCTCAGGAAATGCACAGTCGTGGTGGAAGGCGAAGAGGAAGCAAGGCACCTTCTTTGCAAGGTACCAGGATGGAGAAATGCCAAGCGGAGAGAGGAAGAGCCCCTTACAAAACCATCAGATCTCATGAGAACTCACTCACTGTCACAAGAGCAGTATGAGGGAGCCGCTACATGATTCAATTACCTCTACCCGGTCTCTCCCTTGACACATGGGGATTATGGGAATTATGGGAATCTCAATTCAAGATGAGATTCGGGTGGGACACAAAGCCTAACCATATCGAGCATTCTTCTTATAATCATTTTCTTATGCCATAAGGGGGCTCTATCCCATGTCCTCATCTAAACCGAATTACCTCCCAAAGGCCCTACATACCTCAAATACCATCGCATTGGGGATTAGGGCTTCAACATATGAACAGTGGGTGTGGGAGGGAGAAAAACATTCAGTCTATAGCAGCAAGAATAAATGGAAAATTCAGAATATAATTTTAGAAGCAATGTCATCTAAATGAAAAGATGACAGGTAACAGGCTCCTCAATCTTTCCCTGATGTTCAGTGGCTTGTGATTTCTCTAACATCTTGTGACCCTCAACTGAGGGAGAGGAGGAGCTCTGTGGAGAATACTAACAGCAGACAAAGACTTCTGACTTCTAGATGATGCTCCTCTCTCCCTGATGGAACTCCTCAAGGGAGTAGTCTCGGTTGCAGCAGTAATGGGTTTGAAGGTCTATTGTGTAGATTTCCAAGTCAAATGGTAGAACAGAGCCATTGCATTAGGGGGTCATACATAAAGTCACAGGAATAATCAGAGGGCAGAGAAAGACGCAAAATTCCTAAACTTCTAATAATGCCTTGATTAATTTCTACAAAAGTCCTCTTTCATTTGGAGAACAAAAATTCTTGTTTTCTTTTTTGGCACCAAAGCACTAAAAAATATTACTACCAGTGGCTGCAACTAACAGGGTATCCTTGAATAAAATCAGTTAATTTTTCTGATCCTCAGTTTTCCTACCATATAAAGAAGATCGCATTAATTCGTAGATTGTTTGAAGATGAAATGAGATGACGCAAACGTACAGAACACATGGAGGAAGCTCGCTAAGGTTTGTTCTCCTGGGAGAGCATTCTCTCTCAGCTGTTTTCCAGCCCTGATGCTCAGCGTGTGCACTTCCAGAGTCAGCATTCACAGAACGCACAGCTTTCCAGAGGGACGGTGACTGCACTGCATGTAATTCCAAAGCTGGTGCACTGACATTGCCCTTCAGCTAACTTCCAGCACACTTCAGGCCTGGGTTCTGTGCTCACTGCCTTAGCATTGCCAGTGTAGGTTTGCTGGGTGAATATGTGTCAAGCGGCAAAACTCTTCCCACTAAAGATCCAGAGGAGAGAGAGCTTCGTCAAATGCATACCTTAGCCCACAGCTTTGCTTTTCATCCGTTTAGCTGTAAGTTGTTTTGTTTTTGCCACATCAAAAAAAAAGTATATGCACAACTCTGACGTGGTGGCCTGGAGAAGCTTATGTGCATTGAGTGTGCTAGGCTTGAAGTTTTTTGTCTTCTGATTTATATGTTGATAAATTCCTGCACCAGAACAAGGGACTAGTTAAGCCAGACACATGTTAACACTGACACAGTCCATATAACTTTTCAGGTGCTAACTGTAAAACGGTAGACTGAGAAGATGGGGGTATGGAGACACATAAGAATGACTGATTGATTGATAAATAGACGGATGGATAGATGATGAATAACTGATGAAAGACAAATAGGTGATAATTAATATAAGGTTGGTGCAAAAGTAATTGAGGTTTTTGCCATTGGAAGTAATGGCAAAAACCTCAATTACTTTTGCACCAAGCTAATAGAAAATAGAGAATAGACAATAGATAGATGGATATAGATACTTCATATACATTTTAATATGGTATGTACACATACTTTATACATATGTTTCGTAACACAGATGCTTAAAATTAAGGAAACAGTGATCTTCTAGTCTAACACTTCACATTACAGACTGAAGAGACTGAGGCCCAGGAAAGTGAAGGGTCAAGCTCAGGTCACAAAGTAGTCTCCACAAAGTAACCCAGGTCTTCTTCCTTGTTTGTGTGCTCCCCATCGCATTAGAATGGGGCAAATGAACAAGGAAAGGATGAGAGAAGAAATCTGACCAGCCAAGAATCATCTGTCTCCTTCTAAGGGGATTCAACCTGGGTTTTGCAGTAATACCAGCTGGGCCAGAGGTATTCTAAATGTTCATTCTGCAGGACAGCATGTCCTATAAAACCAGTCCTAGCCATGGAAAGCCTGGCTCTAATCCCCAGCCCTAAAAACTGATAACACTACCATTTTATGGCAAAGCTCATATGTAAGACAGAGTCCTGTGGGTCATCTCTACGAGTTACGTGGCATGGTGATGTGTGTTCTCTCCTGCTCCTGCGAGCTCCTCTCTTTTGGTAACCACCCAATGGGGAGCGGCTGTCAGCAATTTCCTTCCTCCAACAGCTGGGAGGTGGTTTTCTGCAGTAAGCTGCCATTTGTAGCAATTATGTGTATTAATCATAGCCTTCGTCCTGATGGTATTCTTCAGGAAAAAAATATATATATATCAGGGTTTTTGTTCTTTAACCAAGCTGCTTCCTTACTCAGAACAGAATTTGGTAGTAGCAAGAGAAAAAGAAAATAATCAGAGGATATTTAGGTTAGTGCAGTGAGGAGTGGGTGTTTGGGGACACTGAGCCCACTGAACGCCAGGAAGTTGGTAGTGCAACCTGGGGACAGTAATATCCTAATGCTACAAACACACGGAGAACTCAGCATAATTTGTAACGATAGCATTCATTCTTTCATTACATATTAATTCATGTATTCAAACATTTATTAAGCCCTTACTATATGCCAGGTTGCCTATTTGCATATTCTTCTAAGAACCCCGGTTGTGTTTTAAGTAAGAACAAAACCAAAGGGAATTAGGAATTATTTTATAAGCAGAGTGCATTATCTGACATCACCCTTGCCCATCTGTGCCCTCTTGGGCCTATCATTCACTCATTTTTTATTTAGCACATATTTATAGCAAGAGAGCTCTGAAGCAGAGAGCTATGTGTGAATATTCACTGGTGAACAAAGCTGCATGGGGCTTGTCCTCATCAATCTTGCACTGTAGTGAGGGAGATGGCCCTCAAACAAAGAAAAGGCTACAGATAGATGGACATAACTTTGAATTGTGCTAAAAACTCTGGAGACAAGATCAGGGTGGAATGAGAGGAAAGAGAAAGTAGAAGGAGCTAATTAAATGAAGAACTAAGGAAGCTCTTGAAGAAGCAGGGTTTAAACTGAAACCTGCAAATGAATACAAGTTAGCCTCTGGGAGGGGAGGGAGAGCAGAAAAGAACTTGATGAATTTGAAAGCTGATGGGGCAAATGCACCAAGAGTAACAAGAGAACAGCCTAAGAGGAAGTTGCAGAGGTGGCCAAGTGCTACCTGCTGGGCTTTGTAAACCTTGTCAAGAAGTTTGGACTTTATCATAAGAAAAATGGAAACCATTAAAGGGTTTTAAGCTTAGAGAGACAGGGTATGATTTATACTTTAAAAAGATCACTCTGCCTGCTATGCAAAGAATCCACTGGAGGAGCTGAGTGAATCAGGGAGACTATTGGTAGGCTTCTGCAGTTGTCCAGGTAATGGGTGATGGCGGCATGGACTTGTATAGTGACAGAGGAGATGGAGACATGGGGATGAATCTGAGGGTTTTGTTGTTGCTGATTTGTTTTGTTTGGCGATGATCTTGCTTTGTCACCCAGTCTGGAGTATAGTGGCTTAATCATGGCTTACTTCAGCCTTCAACTCCTAGGCTCCAGTGATCCTCCTGCCTTAGCCCCCCTCCTCAGCCTCCTGGGTAGCTAGGACTACAGGCATATGCCACATGCCCACATCCAGCTAATTTTTTTTTTTTTTTTTTGGTAAAGACTGTGTCTCACTATGTTGTCCAGGCTGGTCTTAAACTCCTGGCCTCAAGCAATCCTCCCACTTTGGCCTCCCAAAGTGCTGGGATTATAGGCATGAGCCACTGTACCCAGCCTGGATCTTAGGTTTTTTTTGTTGTTGTTGTTTGGTTTTTGTTTTGAGATAGAGTCTCGCTCTGTCACCCAGGCTGGAGTGCAGTGGTACAATCTCAGCTCACTGCAAGCTCCGCCTCCCGGGTTCACGCCATTCTCCTTCCTCAGCCTCCTGAGTAGCTGGGATTACAGGCACCCGCCACCAGGCCAGGCTAATTTTTTTTTTTTTTTTTTTTTTTTTTTTTTTTTTTTTTTAGTAGAGAAGGGGTTTCACCGTGTTAGCTAGGATGGTCTTGATCTCCTGACCTCGTGATCCGCCCACCTCAGCCTCCCAAAGTGCTGGGATTATAGGCATGAGCCACCGCAGCCGGCCCTGGATCTTAGTTTTCATTGAGGGGTAAAATCAATAAATCTGTTCAATCTTTGAGGCTTTATTTGGCTTACTTATTACAAAGCAGCTAATAGTAGCTGCTTGGTCTACTCTGTAAGACTATAGTGAAGACCTAATGAGAAGATATTGTAATATCATGGTAATATGACCATTGTGATTCTATCTACTTTCAGTTGTTTCAAAACCTCAACTTGTAAGGGACGATTAGTCTAATATAACCATGGAAATAGGAGGAGCATCCCTACGTTCAGGTTGTATCTGACCAAGATCCTGGTGGAAGTGGGTAGAGGGGTGCATTTAGGTTCTGTTCTTTCTGGGCCCAACACCATCCCACAGCAGAAAACTGGGCACTGAAGAAAGCTTAGTCATGCTTTGAGGTCCCTAGAGTTCCACTAGCTGCTGAGCCCCCAGCTAGTTATTACCACTACAGTGCCCTAAACTGCATCATAAGGGCCCACAAGAGTTGTTTCATTACCTAATTCACTACAGGGAGTACCTTGGGCACAATTGACCCAGAAAATTGCCATCCAACATAGCCCTATATTCTTTAAGAATTCCCAGAAAGAAAATAATGCCCCAAGAGATCAACAAACTTCAAATGCGAAATGTTTTCTGTGGGGTGATACAGTTGTGTGTGTATATATGGCAAAATCTCATTTGAAATGTGAAGTCCATGGAGGAATGATTCAACTTTTAAGAGCCCACAGATCTCAAATGTTTAATTAAAAAAAAAAATTTCTAAAATGTGTTGCATGCTTTGCCTATGTTAAGAAGCAGAGTATGTTGGGCATAATTTGCTTAATTAATAAAAATTTTGTTAATCCATTATTCTGGGTTCTGCCATCATCTTTTTTTTTTTTTTTTTTTTTGAGATGGAGTCTCGCTCTGTCTCCCAGGCTGGAGTGCAGTGGCCGGATCTCAGCTCACTGCAAGCTCCGCCTACCGGGTTCACGCCATTCTCCTGCCTCAGCCTCCCGAGTAGCTGGGACTACAGGCGCCCGCCAGGTCGCCTGGCTAGTTTTTTTTTTTTTTGTATTTTTAGTAGAGACGGGGTTTCACCATGTTAGCCAGGATGGTCTTGATCTCCTGAGCTCGTGATCCGCCCGTCTCGGCCTCCCAAAGTGCTGGGATTACAGGCTTGAGCCACCACGCCCGGCCTGCCATCATCTTTCTATATTTTCTTGGATAAATCATCTATCTTTTCATATGTAAAAGGAGGCTTTTTAACTCGATAGGGGCTTTGCAATATCTTTTTAGTAAACAGCCAATTTTGTTTGATTTTTGTTTTTTAGATTTTTCCATCCTTTCAGAAGAATGCATGCCCTACTGTGAAGAACTACCAGCTCATGCCACAAATGACTTACCAAGTAAGTTTGAAAATGCTTAAGTGTTTGACACCCTCTTGAATGAGACCAGTCAACTCTCCCTCACCTGTATGTTCCCACATATGGAATTACTACGAAAGTGCTTAAATGCTTACTCTCAGTTTCCATATTTATATCCTTATGGATTGGTAACGAACAGTTCTTGGATGGCACTGATCTTCAGGAAACACTTTGAGCAGCCCTGAACTAGATAATCTCTAAGCTCCAACCAACCCAAAGGGTCTAAAATTGTATGATCTTCATGAATATCAATTATTTCACTGGTACTATAATAGAGCTTGGAAGAGAGGTTGGTGCCTGAAAGTCCTTTGCTTGAGTTCTCCGTGATTTCTGAGTGTACTTTTCTTGTTTAAGAATGCCGTTGGTTTTGGCAGGGCGCGGTGGCTCAAGCCTGTAATCCCAGCACTTTGGGAGGCCGAGACGGGCGGATCACGAGGTCAGGAGATCCAGACCATCCTGGCAAACCCGGTGAAACCCCGTCTCTACTAAAAAAAATACAAAAACACCAGCCGGGCGAGGTGGCGGGCGCCTGTAGTCCCAGCTACTCGGGAGGCTGAGGCAGGAGAATGGCGGGAACCCGGGAGGCGGAGCTTGCAGTGAGCTGAGATCCGGCCACTGCACTCCAGCCTGGGCGACAGAGCAAGACTCCGTCTCAAAAAAAAAGAATGCCGTTGGTTTTCTTAAGTTCTCTTGAGGTTGTTGCTTTTGACCTAAAAGATTCTGGTCTCCTGAGCCATGTTTGATCTGTTAGAATTTTCTTCTGTGGTCTCCCTTGGGGTACTTCTGTTCCTGTAGCTATTTTTCTCGCTCAGTGAAGATTTGACAACTTCCAGAGTTCTCCACCAGTTTCACCTGCTGTCTCTATACTCGAATACTGTTGTGTTGGGGATTAACTTGCCAAAAAGTGCTGTGGTTTACACGTGTCCCCCAAAAAGCATTGTCCCCAAGTGCTTTTGGGGGGGATACATTCAAACCATAACACTTCTCAATTGAAGTACCACTTCTGCTGTCATTATTACCATTTATTTTATTCCTACCCTCCCACCTGGTATGAAAACTAGACCCTAAGTCCTCTGGTTAGCTCTATTCCTTTCCAAAACAAAAAACAAAACAAACAAACAAACAAAAAAACCCATGGTTGTGAGACAGTTTTCTCCTATTGCTTAAAGACTCTGCCCCCTTATCTCTGGCTAACTTTAGATTCACGTTTACCTCGGAAGTTCCAAAATTTCAATAGCTAGATAAAAGGCTTATTGTTTCTTACATTTCCTTGAATAATGAATAAAAATGAGATAATGGGGATAATTTCTGAACAGTCTTCTTAATACAAAATCTAATTTTAAAATTTATCAAAATAGTAAAACATTTAAAAATATTTCTCAATCCTGAGAGTACTTATTTCCTGAACCAGTCACTTTTACTTTTTAAGAATAAAATATAACTACTAAAATGGCACAAGTACTAAACAAACACTAGTTTTTTATCTTTATATCATACAGCCTCAGATCTGGATAAGGAATGGCAGTAAGTCCACTTAAGAACTTAACACAATCGGCCGGGCGCGGTGGCTGAAGTCTGTAATCCCAGCACTTTGGGAGGCCGAGACGGGCGGATCACGAGGTCGGGAGATCAAGACCATCCCGGCTAACACGGTGAAACCCCGTCTCTACTAAAAATACAAAAAACTAGCCGGCCGAGGTGGCGGGCGCCTGTAGTCCCAGCTACTCGGGAGGCTGAGGCAGGAGAATGGCGGGAGTCCGGGAGGCGGAGCTTGCAGTGAGCTGAGATCCGGCCACTGCACTCCAGCCTGGGCGACAGAGCAAGACTCCGTTTCAAAAAAAAAAAAAAAAAAAAAAGAACTTAACACAATTAAACAAGTTAAAGGAGTGAGAGGGACAATATATTAATAGCAAGGAGGCTGATTGGCAAGGCAGGCCTTTGGTCAAGGACTTGCTTTCTACACAGCAAGGATTTGAACTTGCAGACCACAGAAATGGAATCATCTCTGGTTCCTGCCAGTTCTAACATTCCATGATTACGTGATATGACACTAAGGTTCATTTCACTTTGAGGAACCATGCATGGGAATTAACTGCACAGAGAGAGAAACCAAGCAACAGCAACCAGAGACTAGCTGTAATTTTAGCAGCTACTGTTTTTTTTTTTTTTTTTTTTTAGCTTTCTCATCACCACAGAACATTTTGTTAGAGGACTACTTGAGTTTCCACAGCTAAAACTGGGGATGGCTGCCAGAGAGAAAAACCTGCAGGAAGAGTTTTAGTATGCGGGAATGAGAATAAAGCATTATAGACAGAAAATAAACAATACAGAATAGCAAATCTCAATTGAGTCACAGACTAGTTCAAAAATCTAAGCCCTGAAGAGTGTAAGTAATTTTTCTAAAGTGACAAATCTGGCAAGTGGCAGAGCCAAAATCCTAGTATGTTCAACACCAGTGGGTTGAAACACTACACTGTACTGACTTATCCATACAAAATTTTGCACATGTTTTCAAGGGGATCAGAGATCCCAGGTTAAAAAAATCTTTGCTGGGAAGTACAAACATTGATCTCTTTATCAATATAAAACATTCTTTCATATAATCGAAAACTACTATATTAATTATTCATACTGTACCTTCTACAGATGTACACATGTTTTTTTTGTCATTTAGTTCTTTCCTCATCAGCCGTAACTAGAAATAAAAACATATTTGGAATAGCCATTCTCACTCCATTTGTAGTCCTTTCAAGCCCCAAAGAACTAAGAAACTTGATCTCAGATCTTTCCAGAATTGAGTCTACTAAATGATATTTTAACAGAAGATGAGGGTTCCATGAGGATCCAACCAAGAAGATGTAAGAAAGTTTAAACTACAGCAGCAACTTAGAGAAGAGTTTTCTTCATGCCAAGTCCATCAATGATGTCCTCTAGACCTCAATGTACCATGATTTTTTGCAAAACAGAAAGCTGTTGGCCACCAAAATGCCCCTACTTTCAAGTCAAAGAGCACACCACGCCCTTCTGCGTACCAAGATTTCATGATTATACAATGATGCAATAGGAGGTAATGAGCAGATAGATGTCTTGGGTTTAAAGAGTAAAAATGAAAACAAAAATAAACCAATCTTTTCAACAATTCAAACCCACTTGTCTGGAAGAATCTGTAAGTGACTGGCAATATAAGTAGTGATCTAAAGACCTTCTGAAGTCTCAAAGCCTGGAAGACTTTCTTTGGCACCTGCAGATTATTCAGTAAGAAAACAGGGTGCTAGTAAAGTGGGTAGAAATTGGTGACTCTGAAGTTTTTAATGTAGTAGAAAGGAAAGAGTCCTGTCTAGGGGCTAGAAAATCTGACTTGGAAAGCAGCTGCTGACATTTACTTGCCT
Organism: Rhinopithecus roxellana; assembly: GCF_007565055.1. Lineage (NCBI taxonomy): Eukaryota > Metazoa > Chordata > Mammalia > Primates > Cercopithecidae > Rhinopithecus > Rhinopithecus roxellana. The sequence continues at coordinate 136,794,668 of NC_044553.1, read as the reverse complement.
GATCTTGGGTTCAACTTCTTTGAGCCCCTTTAAAAATCTGCAAAATGAACATCAGCATCTATGCCCTACCTGTCTTCATAGGGTTGCTTCACCCTCCAAATGAAAAAGCAATGGATTTGAATGTGCTTTGGAACTTGTAAGTCATCGTGCAAATAATCACATTATATATGTATGCTTTCTGGTATACCCATAAGTGATTCAGAGAGAAGGAAAAAAAAAAAAAGAGGAGGGAAAGGAAGCACAATAAAGAGAAGCTATAGAAGGGAGGAATGGAAGAGAAACCAGGAAGAGAGATAAACTGACATGGAAATGAGGGAACAAAAAGAACAGAAGGGAAGTAAAGAGAAACTGGTGTTGGTACAGTAACAAATAAATCCCCCAGCATGACAGCCTTCTGCTGAAGCATTTCATTTTCCCACAATATAATGGTGTGTTATTGCCCATTATCTGTTCTGTCAGTGCCAGAGTCGATATTAAATGAGGGGCAGCTGCATTTAGCTGCCATTTTTCAGCTGTCTTCACGTTGCCATGGAGACCTGAGTGGTTGTTTCTTGGTGAACCTGCCAGGAAAGCAAGGAGGAGTTGGGTGGAGGGGGAGCAAATGCTGCAGGGGGTTGGGGTGTCAGGGCGGGAAGTGAGAGGAAGGCCAAGGGCCAGGGGCAGGGGAACGTGACAAAGGAGAGAAAAGCATGGAGCTGGCTTATCATTCTCTGCTTTCACCTGATAAATCAGCCATTTCCAAAACACAATCTATATTCCAGTGGTCCTACGCAGCAGATTCTCCTCTGCATTTCCTCTCAACTCAAATTCTACAGCAGCTGAGGGGATGTGGTTCTGAGACAATCGTAGATTTCTTCCTTCAGCTCCTTCCCTTTCTCCCTACACCTGCCCCCCATGGTTTCACCCACACCTTGTTGTCAACCTTAGAGAATGGCTTTGGATCTCTCAATCTCCAACACTCAGAATACAAAAACCAGCTTCATCAAGGACATCAATACCTGGGCTCTGCCCAACCTGTACGTTTTCTCTAGAAGGTATTTGTTTTTTTCAGAGAATCATCAACTATTTAAATTTACATAGGGTTTTCGAAACCAGTGAGTGTTCTCCCATCACAAAGTTTAATATCAGAGACAGTTTACAAATAAGAGAAGGGGACCTGGCATGAGAGACCAGCACAGACCCCAAGTGATGAGCCTTGAGGACCTAGAAACCTGATTCTTTGCCCAAAAGGGGCAGCAACGCTTGTGCCCTTGGAAGAGCAGGAGCCTGGTTGGCCAGGTCTTAGGATTTTTCAACAGAATCCAGAAATCTATTTTTGAATAAAATTATTTAGCTTTGTATAAATAATAAAAATGAACTTACTATTGAATAAACTACCTCAATTGACAAATTTCCAATTTTTAAACTTTGACTCAGCTTTTTAAAATATTTCCACATGCTAGTTACATGGATTGTCAGTTTGCAGCTGGACTTAGTCCAACATCATTTTTTTTTTTTTTTTTTTTGAGACGGAGTCTTGCTCTGTCACCCAGGCTGGAGTGCAGTGGCCGGATCTCAGCTCACTGCAAGCTCTTCCTCTCGGGTTCATGCCATTCTCTTGCCTCAGCCTCCCGAGTAGCTGGGACTACAGGTGCCCGCCACCTCGCCCCACTAGTTTTTTCTATTTTTTTAGTAGAGACGGGGTTTCACCGTGTTAGCCAGGATGGGGTCCAACATCATTTTAAAATGAGGCTAAGAAAGGCTAAGAAACTTGACAAAACTCTTCACCTTCCCAAATGTAACTTTCCATTCCATAATCTAATTTCTCTCTCTCTTTCTCTCTCTCTCCCTGCCTCTGTCTCTCCCTCCCTCCCTCCCCACTCTCCTTCTCTCTATCTCACATTCTGTTACATAGTAGAGGGTAAAGATAGCTGTGAATTCACTTCTTCAAGGATCCCTGTTGGCTGGTACCATGCATGAATTTGCATATGAGGTAAACATTTTCCAAGATCCCTGAAAATTGTGTGCCACATATCAGAAGGAGACCACAGGGTGGTTTCCTGGCAGTCCAAGCCCCATTAGTACTTGTGCCTGTAGTGCCTTTTCCACTACAAGCATCCTTTTGCTGGTTTTTAATTACTAATCATAAAAATAAGCAAAGTGGTCATTTATTGAACACTTACTAGGTGCCAAAAAGTACTTAACATGTACTTTCTGATTAAATTCTCACAAGAACTCCTGGAGTCATATATTATTATTATCCCATTCAACAGATGAGAATACTGAGGGTCAACCAAGGTCATGCAGCCAGTACAATATCAAGCCAGGAATCCACTCACATCTTTCAGAACTCAAAGCTCAAGTGCTTAACCACTAAGTTCTACCATTTCCTTACAAACTAAGAAAATCCCAGAGCCTAGTTTTATGATATCCTATTCATTTCCTTCTTGGTCCCAAACTTTAAAGCAGTGTGACCATTTTTGCCAGGACCTGGCTTTCTCCATCATCCTCATAAACAATAAGTTTAATTAATAATATCTTTCATTATAATCCTGGCTTTACTTTCCTAAGTTTACTTTCACCTGTGCCACCTCACCCTTCCTTTCATGGAGGTTATCTCATGATATCTGCCTATCTCTACCCTGCCCTTAACTACTTCCTCCTCCAAATGACAGCCAGCATGATCTTTCCACGCGTAAATAGGATCACATCATTCTCTTCCTTCTCAAGTCAATCAAGGTCTCCAGCTACTAGTTTCAAGATCAGTCTCCATTCTGACTGAGCCATTCAAAGTCTTTCTGATCTTACTCACTTCGTGACCTGGCCCAGCTGTCCCCTGAATCCTCATCCCCATTCACTCCCTTCCAAAGCACACTTGATGCCCGTAGTATTAACCCACCTATAGCTTCCCAAATGTTGTAGATTGCTACAAGCCTCCCTATGCCCAGCCTTTTTCTGGAATACCTCTCCACCCCCTCCTTACCAATCTGTGTCCTACTAACTCTTCCCAACACAATTCAAGCTTCCTCTCCTCCAGGCAGCTGTTGTGATCCCCATGTCTAAATCAGATGCCCCTTCTTTGAGTGTCCTCTGCCCCAGGGGTAGCACTATGGTAATGATTATCATATTACACTGCAATCTTCTCTGAGGGGAGGGACGCAGGCTAGGCTATTCAATTCTGCATCCTGGAACATTGTGCATTGTCATTAAATGGTTATTGAGTAGATTACCCATCTCAGTAGACAAAGAAATAAGGTTATTTCTAAACGTGTACATATACCCTTCCTGGCATTAAATATAATGGATCAAGGGACACTGAGCTCAATAAGAAGGTTTTCCTTGTCGGCACTACACCCTGTGCCAGGATTCCTACACAATGTCCCACTAGTGAGGATTTAGTGCGGCGTATACACAAATATGTACATAAATACATATCTGCATAAATTCATCTATTTTTGTGAAAACAGTAAAGGGAACTGTTTTAATACACAATGATGTTTGGGCTATATTCTATAGAGTGGCTTTGGATAATAACCATGGTAGCCTGTCTCTCTTTTGGCTAAAGGTGTAGCTAGGTTAGGGTTTTCAGAACACAACTGACATCTCTCATTCTCCATCCAAGCATCCTTAAGTGGGTGGGAAGTTGTAACAGTGCAGACCCACATCAGAGACTGCATTGTGTCCTCTGATGCCAGTGGACAGCAGGTTTTAGACCTTTGCAGACTAAAACTACCACCACCTCCACCAAGACTCTCAGAGTCCAACTTCGTTTCATGTCTCTGGTTTTCTTTATACCTTAACATTGTTTTCTTAACAAAAGGCCATTTCCCTCCTGTCTCCATTTTTCAATTGGAAAACTTAGAATTTTCTCACATCACTTACACACTAACCAACTTCTCAAGTTCCCCTAATAGCTACACTCCTCTTGCTTTATGGTGCAAAAGAGCACTTAGAAATGTTCCTACCAGTCAGCTCTTCTACTCTAGAATGTTAAAAAGCCTAGGCCAAAAAATGTCACTGTGGGGCTCTGTGAATATCTGAGGATGTAAGAGGGATAGATTTTCATTTCTTTAGGTAAACACATACACACATCCACAGAAACCTTAACACAGATAGTGGAGAATAGCAACATAGTATGCCTGGTTCTTCCTTTACTTATCAGAATGGAACTGTTCAGTTTCACTCAAATAATAAATTTGGTAGGAATAAATCTCATCTGAAAGCTCTCCATGATAAAGTCACAAGAATAAACACTCTTCTCTCTACACATCTGTATCCTGAGTCTCTAGCACAGCACCAGGCACATAGCAGGCGCATGATAATAGTATTGACCCAAAAAAGGCAGTGTGGGGACTTCCAGACTCATAACTAGGCCAATGATGAAGGAGATGACTGAGCCGAGGGAGGCGAGATCATTGTGTCAGGAAAGCAGATCAGAGCCCAGGTTTGCCTAAAGAGACAGTTGTTCTGCCTGAGTCCTTAGACCTTGGTCCTTTAGGATTAATAAAGGAGCCAGCTCAAAGGGGGCAGGCCAAAAAGGATCAAATGTTTTCATGGAAGCTCAGCGGGAAAGGACTCCATATATTAGAATTCATCTTTGATTCTTCAAACTACTGATCCTCTTATAATGAATAAAATATGCCACTGGAGTGAATGCTTCATATTAATAACGATATGATTTGGTCCTCCGAGGTGTAGGGAAAGGAGTATTCTCCCAGGGAGGAGATGGAGCTCTTTCTCTACACCTCTAAAACTTATCAAAGGCTTCTTACAAAAACTTACAATGCCCTCAGCTACAACAGACAATGGGGCTGTGATCATAGAAATTATGAGCATGCCAACCAGAATCAGGGAATTCATCCTAGGAGGTTGGGGAACAGGAAAATGAAGACTACCTAAAACAATGAAAGCTTAAGAAAAATGTTTATCTTGCAGTAAATAAATATTTCTCACAATTTCTGTTGAGGCACTTAGGTTCATACGCTACTTAAAAACAATCATCATACTTTTTTATTCCCCAATAAAAGCTTACTCCATTTGTGGAAAAGGTCATGTTTTGGCTTTGCAACAGAGAGTATATGGTGTTTATCAACAACACACTGGCAGGTACTAAACCAAACATGCCCCCTGAGTTGACTGTCTCCTGGGAAAGAAAGCCCTGGCTTCATCAGGAACTGGAGCATCAAACTAGCAGCACATTTTAGTCCAAAACATATTTATTGAGCATCTAGGACACTGTGTTAGGCTCCAGAAATATAGATTTGAATAAAACATGGCTTTTCACATAAGTTCACAGCCTAGCGTGAGAGACTGTAAGTGTTTATTTAAATATAATGTGCTCTCAGAGTACAGGGCAGGCAAATTCAGCAAAACTAAGGAAGGGACCAAGATAGGCAGGGAAGGTTTCTCAGTGATTAAAGAGCTGAATTAGTCTAGAAGAATGAGTAAGAGTTGGTTAGGGGGAAAGATAGAGAAGAGTTTCCAGGCAAAGGAAATCACATGATCAAAGAAAACTGAAGTTGGTATTTCCTGACTAAAAACATGTCAGATGAGGGCATGGCCTTGACATATGACTACAGAGGAATCATAGGGGAAAGTCATTCAAGAGTCATGCATTGAGCATAGCTTGTATTTATAGCACAAATCCATTTTTAGGTGTTAATGTGTAAATTTCTAGAAAAATGTGGTTATTGCCATAAGGGGAACAGATTACTTTGATTTTTCTAGTTTAAAGAAATTCAGCCTTTCTTCTAGTCTTATACTCATATCCCTTGTCCTGCTCGATCTTTTTCTCTCTCCCTTGTTCGTCTCCACCTCCTCCTCAAATTTTTGTGCTGCTTGAAATAGCAATCATCTATCCTTCTTCACACATTTTGTCATTCTGCTAATCCTAAGGAATTAAAAACATGTATACACACTCACACACTTATAATCACATGAAGACACCATATGTTGAACTTTGTGATTATTTTATTATTTTAAAAGATCTGACTGCAGCAATCCTCTTTTAAAAAGTGGTTCCAATATTTACATGTAGCAGCTTTGTGCACCAATGAAAACTGAAGCTTTTCCTAACTTGTTAAATATGGTTTACTACTACACCATTTAACACGTATAAAATGTGATTCTTCTTTTTGTTTTATTTTTTTAAAGAAATCCCAACAAATGTAGATGTTCAAATATAGCACTTATGGCTTCTGTTTGTAAAGAGTGTGAAATGAGTGAAGATTTGATAGAAAAATACCCAGAGATGGCTCCTCCCATATTTTTTTATGACTATGTGTAATAAAGCTCCTTGCCCAGTAGCATTTTTATATGACATTAAATTCCAGGATCTCACACGGTTAGTTTTGATCTGACCTGAATGTCAAATTAGAGGCCAGAGATCCAATATATATTATTCACGTGGATTTTTTCCTTCTGAATTTAAGATTTCAATGGCATTACTCAAATGGAATTTCTTTCTTCCCCTTTTATAGGGCATAGTCATTTACTTCTAGCAGAATCTGCGTGTTAAGAGTTCAGTGTTTCCCTTTGAGCTTCCAGGAAGTGCTTTAACTTATACAATTAGATGTCAAGATATTAATCCTTGTTCTTGAAGAGTAAAAACTGTGACATCAAAGGTGACTTGTCTCATTAAAATAAGCAAGCTTCCTCTTGGGCCAAAGGTAAGATTATGACCTAAAACTCAAAAGGACCAAAGATGACTCCAGGTCAACTTGTGGGGTGGAGGTGAGGAAGTAGTAGGGAAAAAAAAAATCAAAATCCTTTGCCTTGTACTAGATCTCTTTAGAATCATGCCTTTAGGAAAATTTCTCCGAGAAAAATCTTTGAATGTGACTCCAGGGGACAGGCTTCTGACAATGTATTTTCTAAACTTGATCTTGAATATCCTTTGAGACTGTCTTGAGAGTTAGGACTCCGTATTTAGTCTCTGGTCTGTCATACACCCATGCTGTAAGAACGTTATTGAAACAGTGCTTTCAATACTTTGAATATGGATCTTTATTGTTATCATTCATAAGTGACTACTAAGGGGGCTCTTACTAATTTCTAAGGTTGAACAGCCTAGAGGGTAAAAGGGTTTCTCTTGATATTCTTACATGAAGTCTCACAGGGAGGTCTGAACATGAGTGGTTGGGCCTCTTTGCCCAATCAATGTCTTAGCTCCTCCAGACTCAAATTCCTCTTCCGTAAAATAAGTAGAATAAAGGGGATCTCTAAAATCCTTTGCGGGGCCAAACAGGCAGCTAGGTTAGAAATAAGCTAATTCTCACTTTTCCCATTTACAGTCAACATGAGAATAGACCTCAGAAATGTTAAAGAGGATTTTGCTTTAACTTAATACTAAATTTCCTATTTCTCACCCCACAGTAGTTAGTACTCAACTGCAGCTGTTGGGGGACTGGGTTCTTTTTTCACTCTCTTCTTGGGTTATTTCTCTTTACAACGATACCATAAGTATTTAGGGATATTCCCGTGACTCTCTTGTCATCTCTGCACAAAAATAAGCGAGTGAATAAATGATATTTGTAAGTCCAAAAAAAAAAAAAAAAAAAAAGACCAAGACAGGATGACATGGTTTGGCTGTGTCCCCACCCACATCTCGTCTTGAATTGTAGCTCCCATAATTACCAAGTGTTGTGAGAGAAACCCGGTAGGAGATAATTGAATCATGGGGGCAGTTTCCCCCATACTGTTCTTGCGGTAGTGAATAAGTCTCACGAGATCTGATGATTATATAACGGGTTTCCTCTTTCACCTGGCTCTAATTCTCTCTAGCCTGCCTCCATGTAAGACATCCCTTTGCTCTTCCTTCATCTTCCGTCATGATTGTGAGGCCGCCCTAGCCAGGTGGAACTGTGAGTCCACTAAACCTCCTTCCTTTATAATTTACCCAGTCTCGGGTATGTCTTTATTAGCAGCATAAGGATGGACTAATACACAGGAGAAGAGGGAGCAGAAAAATCTGAAATCCAAATTCTTATTTTCATAACTGTGACTGTCAGTGCCAACAACTTCATTTCCAGTGACCATCTAGCTCATGAAGGCCATGGCTCATGGGGCTGGTCTAGGTGCTCCTGATCCTTGACGCTGTCCATCCATAGTCAAAGGGGTCCCAGCAGGCAAGGAGAGGTCTTGTCCTAGTGATGCTGGAGGTTATTAATCACAGCCCACATTCACAAAGAAGCAAGCAGTAAAATGAACATGTGTAAGGCAACCGCAGCTATTACCATAATTTCTAATTATGACTGTTTAGAGGTCTCTCAAGAAATATAATTAAGTTTAACATGCCAAGTGATAAAGAAAAACTATTAATCCATCTTCTGTCCTTTCCTACCACCCACCGATAAGTCCTCTCTCTTTCTAAATTATTTGTAAGATGCTCTACTCTTGCTCTGTGTTTTCACAAGAGGCACTGTCAAAGGAAATTTATTCCTCAGAGGACAAGACAGTTGGCTGGAACCCCACCGCTGCCACAGGCAGCCCAGGATTTCAGTTAAAGGGCCCTTGATTGCAAACCTCAAAAACAAAAAATAAATAAATAAATAAAAATCAAAACATGATGGGTAAAGAAATGAAGTCCTTTCAAAGTAGGCATGCAGGCCTTTTAATGCCATCAAAACCAACAGGGCAGGAAAGAGAGCAGCAGGCGGGCAATGCAGAAGACCTTTGGGAATCCTGGGGAAAGGGAATAAAGAGGTATCAGGCCTGGGCAGGGGACACACTGCTTCTAAACATTTTTTCTTGGGAGAAAATTTTATTTAGCTCCACTGTCTACTACCTCTCAGAAAAATAAACAAAAAAAAAGTGCCAAGAAATGGTTGAATTTGGAACAGGAGGACCCCAGCTTGCCAACTTGCTGCCATGTCTCCCCATGCTAGGCACAGAACAGGCCTGACACTCCCTTAACCCTGTGCCATGAACCGAAGGGCAGGGGACAAAGAGAAACCAACATTCCATCCCTCCCCTAGCTAAGGTCATTCTCAGTAGCAAAGTGGATTTATGAGACACAACTTTCCCCAAGTTATCTCTGATCAAGGATTCTGAAGACATACAAGGCTGGTTTAGAAAGTCAGCCACCACTCTCTGCCCTTATGGGGGTGTTCAGAGTCTTGAGAAATCAGAGTAGGAATTTGCTTCTAGTGGGGCTTCAACCCCTGGAAAAAAGACCATTATGCCCATACCAGAAACTGACCTCTGTGGGACTGGAAAGGTCTTGGAGTTGTCTGGAGACACTACAGTTGCTCCTGGGTCACTACGTTACTCTTTCAACTAAAGCTACACTGACCCAGAGTGATATATCAGACATGAAAAGGCAAAACAATTACTCAGTTCACTTTCCTCTCCCAGGGGATCAGTCTCTGCTGCCATCAGTAATAAGGAAGGACATCAGGTGCCCTAGATAGAAAACCAAGAAGAGAGGAGGGCAAGAGTGAGGAAATAACAACTCAGGCTCCAAAATTCAGTGTGCATGGGCCACCTGGGAGGAGAATGCTTTGCTTGCTTTTGAAGGTAGAGTTCCTTGGAATTTAAAAAAAAAAAGGCTAATGTGAAATGCAAACCAAACTTTCTATCGCAGAGAAGCCTATATACCCTATATGTATTCAAAAAGAAAATTGTTTCTTGAAGGTGATAGCACCAGGAGTGATTTCTGGAGAATTAATCACTGTGAGTGTTTGAAAGGAGGATGACAGAAGACCTTGAAACTCCTTGTGAGCTACAGGTCAGCGCCCATCTCAGATGACTTCATTGTGATACATCCAGAACAGCAAATCTTAAACCTATAGTTCATCCAACCTGACATAGGCAAGCAACTTCAAAGTGACTGATAGCATTTTCCTAACCTTAGAAATGACCAGACTTTCCAAGGTAAAATATTTATCTTTGAGGAGACACTCAAGGAGGCAGAAATTAAACTGAGCACGTTATGAACCAAGACTGGAGGGAGAATAAATAGAATAAACCTTTTTACCAGTTGTATCTACTCTGATTGGCAAAATGGACTAAGATGGCAGAAGATGAGGGTGCCAAAAAGAGTTCATTTTCAAAGAATCAGTACTTTTCAGGCTACAGAAAGACAAGAAACTTGCATGAAGGACCACCCTCATAAGCTCGCCATCATAGGAAATGTATGGCCATAAAGAAACCCTACATTTTACTCACAAAATTGGCATATGACCAAAAAGAATGGCTCCAGTTATCAGTAGAGAACTTCAGAAAGTGAGGTCATTGCAAATGGTTTTTTTAAAAGCCAAAAGTTTTTGTTATAGCCACTGATATTATTATTATTGCTATAGTCATTGATATTACTGAAGTAGTATGTTGGAAGGTTGTCTATAACAATGCAGATTTCATTAAAATAAAATTCAGCTGCAAAACTGTATCCAGGTTTTCTTTCAGGGATTAGCATGCAGGTCCTGGACACATGGAGGCAGATACCAAAGGCCAGACCAAGGTGATGAAACCCTGAACTAGGGCAGTAAAGTAGACATGGAGAGGAAGAGTCTATCTGGAAAGATATTTGAGAAGTAGAATTGTAAGATCTGGTGACAGATTTGTGGTAAAAGGCGAAAGGAGAGATGGGTTTGAGCAAGAGGAAAAAGTCTAGGTTAATACCAAATGATAGAATGGATGGAAGTTTTTCATTCTTCCCGTTCATTTCTATACTTCTAATGAGAAATAGAGGAGCGACTTTTGTGGAGCAGAGGATAAATTCAGGTTTAGATGTCTGTTGTTTGAGGTTCTTGTGGGACAAGTAGGTAGAGATGTCTAATAGAAAGCTGGGGACATGGTGCAGAGCCCTGGAGAGTGATCTGGGTTGCCAATTTGGATTTGAGGCTCATTAACATTCAGGTGGTAGAGACTGTCCAGAAAGATAATGTTAAGGGAAGACAAGGGGGTTGAGGACAGAACCTCCAGGAGCACAAGTCCTTGATAAGCAACAAAAAGAAGCAAATCATTAAAGGTGAACGAAGAAAGAGGACAATCAGGTGTCACAGAAGCCAAAGGAAAATAAAGTAGATCTACCTCTTGGGAGATGTGGTTTCACGACTTCTCCACTCTGTAATTAGTTACAAACATTGGGAACAGTATTAAATGGAACTGGGGGGAGCCCAAAGGGACAAGAGATACACATTTTTGACTTTATGACAGTATTGTAGTAGGGAAGGCCATATGAGTGTAAGATACATTTTTATAAGGTGGGGCTCTTTTAGCACCAGCTGATAGGAGCCACCTGTTCTCTTCAAAGTCCCAGCCATCTTTCCCTATTTGTGGTGCTGTATAACAACCAAATGGGGAGTGAAAAAGCTGGACAAAGAGTAGGTGCATCAGGCACTACAGTGGTTCCACTGTTGGACACCCAAGACCAGCATCAATCCAGGACAAAACTGGGTAATAAGTGAATGTGTCCCTGTACCCTCCTCGGTCACCTGTCCTCCCTATTGGCACTCCCTCTCTTATGTGTCTAAGGGACACTTGGCTGAACCCAGTTTAAAGTGGTACTTCTGCCACCTGTGAGCTGAGGAAGAGTGGCATGACTTGCAGTGCAGTGAAATGCTTCCGGAAATTTCTTAAGTCACTTTATTCCACCTATCGCCTGGCCCAGCCTATAGTGATAGCTGGTGGTATTCCATCTTCCCCACCACCAGACAGCAAGCTTTTCAGGCGACCCTTTTCCCTCCCCTCTATTATTTCTTTTTTTTCCCTATCCATTTAACCTGTCCCAGCAAATACTTTAGAACACCATAAGTATCTCTGGCACTTTGGCTCATGAGGGCCTTTAAGGCTAAATAGATTTTTGTATAGAGTATAAAAAAGAGTAATCTGATTAAAAACTAATGTTAGACTGTAGGGGGCAAAAGTCTGCAGGACTGGGTGAATGACTGAAATGGAGTTTACCAGTGTCAGGGGTTGGAGGGGTACAGGAAAAGGAATCAATGGTGATCCTGGAGGTTGGAAGACCAAGAAGTGTACAGACAAAGCATGTGAGTTTGGATTTTGTAGAACTATCTACGTAATGCTGACTTTTAGGTAAATTGCCACTTGAAGGCACCAGATTGCTATGTGTTAACTATAGACTAAGGAATAAGACTAAATTTCTATTATGAAGCAAGAAAGGTAATTCAAGTTCCTCATTTTCAAAGGAAGAAATGCAACACGCTATAAAGCAAATCATTTAAACCCTCAATAGCTTTGCCAGCATAAGTTGCATTCCAAATGTCTGTAGGTGGAAAGCCGCTATGTTTCAAAGACGCCCTCTTCAATGCCATGAAATGTCTTATTTCCCCTCATTTCCTTTCCATGAGTTAAACTCTTGGAAGAGGAAGTAGAAGGAGGGAAGTTTTGCCAAGTAAATTGGGGATTGTTGAGCCAAAGGGTAAAAGGAGCGGATGTACTAAACTGAGCTTTGTCCCTGCATGCTGCATCTCTTCTCATTCCATTAACCTCTTCAGCCTCTCCATAAATTAATCCTCTCGTATTATTTCCTGTAACAAAGGGCAACCGTCAGGGTAAGAAGACTCTACTAAGAACTCTCTGCCTGAGCCCCACATCAACAATGCCCGTATGATGTTCAGCAATCCAGTCTTTTTTATTGTAACCAGAGACCAGAGTTCAAACTTCTTGAAATAATCCCCACCTAGACCCATCTTCCAGTTTACCTGAGAACTCACTTAAAGACTACACCACAATAACACATTCTGCAAAGACCCTGAGTCCCAGAGATGGCACATACCCCAGACTGCCTTGCTCCCCTGCAAACCTTAGCCAGTTACTGAGATATTGGCTCCCTCTGCTACAACTACATATAACCCTGTCTTCAAAGCCAAATGTTAAAAAGCCTCATCCATATTAACCAGCTTCCTTTGGGAAGTGATAATTGGAAAACCACATAATGATACCTGTTTGCTAGAGACAGTATCTAACTGAAGCGGAAGTGACACAGCAAATGTGTGACTGCCAGAGCAGACCCCAGGTGCCTTAGCTGCCCCAAAACATGGACATGTGACTGCAGAAGAGGCAGGAGTGTTCCAGCTCTGCAGCTGGGTACATTGTTACTCTGGATGAAACAGGACCTCTCTGTTACAAATCTGACTCCCAGAAATAGGAAGGATGATGTGCTCTCTCTCTCTCTCTCTCTCTCTCTCTCTCTCTCTCTCTCTCTCTGTGTGTGTGTGTGTGTGTGTGTGTGTGTCTTTCTCTCTGCAGAATCTCAGGTCAGGATTGTGCTTAAAGGATTCCCTGAGCCCCCTTGGCAGTCAGTGTCCCAGGAACTCTTGCTCACACGTGTCAGCTGCACCACCAAGCCAAGTCTGAGGGGGTGCTGGTTATGCTACTGCATTCTAACCACTAGAGGGCAACAGAGTCACATCGACGCCTCCAGCTCTGGTTCCATCACCTGAAAGAAGAGTAAACTGCACACAAATCACTGCCATGTTCCTCAAATTGAAGGCTATGGTAATTATCCATGAAAATGAAGAATTCAGAATCTGCTACTCTGTAAGGCTGTCTGGGCTTTGCTTTATCTTGTCAATTTGCCCTTCAAGGTGGCCCAGAGCAGTGAAGCAGAGACCTTTTGAGTTCTGCATCTTCGAGGGTGAGTCTTAAAGTCCTCATGCTTTTAACCCTGATGAAGCTGGTGTCTGTAACCCACCCTTCTTGTCTTTCTGAGGCGGTAACAATATGCCAAGAGGCATCAGCTAGCCGTGGCATACCCTTGGATCCCCTTGACTCATGGCCACTGTTTATATGTCTTCTTGAAAGGACACTGAAATATGGGAAAATATGGAGCTGGGTGGTAGGTGAGAGATGATGAAGGGGAGGCTTCCTTGAACAAAATGGAAAGAAGGAAAACCATCCCCAATCCACAATCTTATTGTTATAAGGGCCCTTGGAGATATTCCACCCAACACCTCAGCTTCACGGGCAGAGGATCTAAGGCCCTGGGAATTCTTATTGCTCTCCAAGGTCAAACTGTTGAATGGCAGAGCCAGGTCGAGGCCCGAGGCCTCCAAGGTCCTTGCTATATTCTTTCCTGTACCCCATGAAGCTTCTATCAGGCCCTTTGTAAGACACAAGATGGGGATGGAGATAGAACCTGGAAAAAAAATAAAGAAAATAGATTCTTCAGTTTTTGTAATCAACATGTAGTACTGTAGGATAAATTTAAGACAATATTACTTCTCCCTGGAAAAAATATGATTTTTATTTTTAATTGTAGAAAGAAAATACTTATTTTCTCTTAAAGGAATTTCAGTCACCAGTGAACAGTGTGGAGGGGTATTTTATTTAGGGGGCTCATCTACATTTTTTTTTTTTTTTTTTTTTTGAGGCGGAGTCTCGCTCTGTCGCCCGGACTGGAGTGCAGTGGCCGGATCTCAGCTCACTGCAAGCTCCGCCTCCCGGGTTTACGCCATTCTCCTGCCTCAGCCTCCCAAGTAGCTGGGACTACAGGCGCCCGCCACCTCGCCCGGCTAGTTTTTTTTTTTTTTTTTTTTTTTTTTTTTTTTTTTTTTGTATTTTTAGTAGAGACGGGGTTTCACCGTGTTAGCCAGGATGGTCTCGATCTCCTGACCTCGTGATCCGCCCGTCTCGGCCTCCCAAAGTGCTGGGATTACAGGCTTGAGCCACCGCGCCCGGCCCATCTACATATTTTTAAAGTCAGACGCTAAGCTCACCTTTTCCTCACCCTCCCCGTCGGCTGATCCTGCATTTATCCCAGCTTCTCAGACCACCTCATCCCCCACACAGTCTTCTCCAGCAATATGCTGGCCTGGGCCAGATGGTCAGAGTATGCCCTCAGGATCTTTCCTAAACTTTCAGAGCAGAAAAGGAAGAAGTAAAGAGGAAACCCCCAGAATACTCTCTCTCCCTGTTGATCAGGGATCCTGGGACTCTCCCAGCCCTCTGCACTGCTCAATGTCAAATAACAAGGAACATTTTTGCAGTTTCCTCCTTGTTATTTGATCTCCTATAGCCATCACTTGAGCTATTTTCTCTTCATTTTAATTAATTAATTATTCTGTTTAGACTGTGCCCTCAGAGCTCTGGCAAGGGTGGGAAGAGGATAACAACTTTATTAATGCAGTTATTATATTACTCCTAAAGGCAATGATGATGCAAGGAAGTGAACAAAGGAGAGTTGAGTAACTGAATAAGATGTCATGTGTCTTCTGACCTCATTTTAATCTTTCCCAGGTGTCTCACTGGCCATTTTCTACCACATGACCTCTTGAGGTCCCTTACAGCTCTCTCTATGGCTCTTTAAGACTATAATATACAGAACTCTAATGGTTCAGCAAATTGGTGTTGTCAGGGGCAGAATAATGATGATTTCATTTTATTCATGGTATAAGAATTAGTAATAACACACGTATATAGTACTTTTATGAAAGCACTTACACATCACGGACTTCTCACAGCAAACCTGAGAGGTGGCAGGAGGAGGTATTATCCCCTCCATTTTACAGATCGGGAAGCCGCAGCACAGAGGGTTAGCAAGTACCTCCCACTGGGCTGATACAGTACCACACCAGAGCTTCACCCTCCCCATCCCACACCCAAGGGACTCACTTGCCCAGAGATCAAGCTTTCCACCGCCCTTCACTAACCACTTAAATAATGAAGAGAGCTCGGGAAAAAAAGCAGCATCCTGATGGAATCTTAAATTTCCATTTTGACTTTAGTCCTATATCTAGAGACCCAGTGTGTCAGGAACCCTGAGGGTAGCAATAGAGGGGAGACAGAGGAAGCAGAGAGCAGTGAGCACTGTAAGACTTTAACCGAAGATTTCTCAACCTCAGCACTTTTGACATCTGGGGCCAAATAATTATTTGCTGTGGCACTGTCATGTGCGTCATAGAACATTTAGAGCTGCATCCCAGGTCTCTACCCACTAGATGTCAGTAGCGCTCCCTACCCATCTCCAGTGTGACAAGGAAAAATGGCTGCAGCTATGCCAGTTGTCCCCTTGGGATCTAAAATTGCTCTTGGTTTAACCCATGGTATTATGATATTCAGCCTGTCTCAAAATCTCTCTCTCCTCTGCCACCCCCTTTCCCAGGAGTAGTTTGATGAGTTATTCATCCTCGATGGAGATGGCCAAAGTTCCATCTTTCTTAGGAGTTTGGACATCAATTCTATATCTCCCCAAAAGAGCCATCTTGGGAGAGTTGCCTTATCTCTTAGAGCCTCAGTTTCCTCATTAGTCAAATGCAAATTATAGCATCCATCTTGCAGATTTTTACAAGGATCAAACAAGATAATGTCTACAGAAGCCGAGAATAGGATCTGGGTCAAAGAAAACATCCAAAGATATATAGCCAGTATGATTTGGAGGAAAGAAAGGGTTTGGGCGAATGGTAAATAATTGAGGATGAAACCTGTTTAGGGAAAGTTTGCCTCTGCCACCCCCCAGTCTACCTTGCTACAAGACACTGTCAGGAGTCAGCACTCCATCAGAATTACTGTGTGCCTGGGGAAACGAGGTGACCTTACTCCCATGAGTGTACAGGACTGTACTCGCTCAATGACAAGCTCTGCTTCTCTCTGGATGGCAAAGCAGAAGTTGTCATTAACCACTGGAATATTTCTCCTTAGGTATTTAACCCTGTGGCCTTCCCTAAAGTTTCATATTGTAATTAATTTCTGGGGTCAACAGGCAGTTTTCTCCTAGAACTTCTTATGGCCATATTGGCTTCACTGACATCTCAGCTAAAATGTTACCTCTTTACAGAGGTCATCCCTGACCACCCAACTACAGTCGCCTCAATCACTAGCCACCATCTACTTCAGTATCCTCTTTCATTTTCTTCTTAGCTCTCTTGCTTTTTGTCTGTATCTCCCTTTACAATGTTAGCTTCATGAGACCAGGGACTTTGTTCTGCTCACCACCATAGCCTATACATTTGGAACACTGTCAGAACTGCAGTAAATAGTCCAGAATATTTATTGAATAAATAAGTAAAGTTATTAACTTAAAGATGTGGAGTTACTCCTGTGGTCCTGACACTGGAAGACAATAGGTAGTTATTATTTATTTAATTGACCTGAAATGTTCATGGGGCACCAACTGTGATTCCTGGAGGCTATTAGGCCTCAGAAGACTTTTTTTGAGAGGTCAGTTTTGTCCTGGAACAGGAGTCTTATTAAAGAGAAGAAAGCATAGCCCGCAGGGGCTTCTTGAATTCCTCCATCCTTTGCAGCTGACATTGCCAGTGACACACTCATAGGAAGTGGACTGGGACAGGGAGATTCAGTGTGGACGTCTGGCCCAAATATGAATCTACAATTGTGCTTAGGAAGGACCCTTGAGAAGGTTTATATCATTAAAAGGAAGCCATCGGTTACCAAGAAAACCATTCTAATCCTCAACAGTAGTCATATTGACTGTCAGTCACCATGACGTGGGTAGGTGGTTCTGAGGTCCAGACCCTCATTTTCAAGCTTCTTTGCCCTCCCCACTAAGAGATCCCCACTGAAGAACAGAGATCAGAATTGTAGTGGCATTTGGTGGGTTCAGGGATACAGAACAGACGTGACAACTCAGATCCTGCCATCTGATCTCTACCACCCAGACCCTGCCATGTGAGCCAGCCACCTGTACAAGGTCTGCAGCACCCCTCAGCGCCTTGTCCTTCAGACGGCTGGCAGGAGACTCAGGCTTGCTGAGGAGGCACGCCCTCGATGCTGGTACTGCTGCTTCCACATTTAGACTGCATTGCATTACCTCACTGCCAGCCAATCGGCGCCTCCCAAGGCTCAGCACACATTTTTCCCTTTGCCACAGACATTGCCTCATGTCACTCTCTCTGGCCCTGGAACATGTCGCTTGTTGTGTGCCAAGGGCATGCTCTGGGTGGGGTGGCCCTGGGGACGTGGGGGAAGGAGCAAGCTGGTCCTCAGGGCCATAGGCACCAGCAGCCTCTTCCCTCCAGACCCTTCCATATCATATACGTGAATCTAGCATCTCTGGAATGCAATATTCTGCATGCCTGGGCCCCTCTCCATTGGAGTGGGGGCAGCAAGAGGGTTGAGCAGGGGTGGTGAGAGATTTCAGCACCCTTTGAAGAAGCTAGGCCCCAAGTCACCCTCAGAGCCCTAGGTGCATCTGCTGGTAAGAGCAATGGTCTGTTAAGCCTCTTTAAGTCAGGTCCTCTGTGCTGGGTTAGAATGACAGTTTCCCCACCCTCTCTTCGACCTCTGGCTCTTTCTCATCCAAGACTAAATTACAGCTACTGGTATCTCCACTGACAAAACAGAGGAGTGAAGACAATTATTAAGGAACCCAGAGGATGTCTTTTGGCCGAGGCACATCAACATTGTTAAAGCCTCGGGGCTCGGGTCTCAGGAAAGGCACCAGCAAGGTCTCACAAGGGCCGGATAACTGTGTGGTCACAAGGCTGCTCAGCCTGTGCTTGGGAGAGCTGACTCCAAGTAGGGACAGAAAGCAGGGAGACAGGGGCCTGAGGCCTTCCAGCAGAGACATCCCACCCCTGTGCCTCAAGTGGCTCCCTGGCCTCTCAGAAGGCCCCTCCATGCTCATTCTAGAGGGACACTTTCAGAGAAGGCATTTTATCTTCATGCGGTCTCACTTCAAAGTTTTTCCTCCAGGTAGAGCTAGAGATATTAATATGTCTTTAAATAGAGAAGAGGAGGTGGATAGGGGACAGGGCGGGAAACCATTATAAATCTTCACAGGGTGTTCAATATTTTACACAAACACAGCTATCCAGCAGCAATAATGGCTCCACAGATGTGCCGCGTGTGTGTATTGCTAATAGCTTTGCAGGCATCGAGGAGGAAAGTGTGGTCAGGGAACACAGCGGAGAAATACTAATGAGGAGCAAAATCAGATGATTCAAGGCTCCCTCCATTCAGTGCCTGTGTGCACAAATGAGGAGCAGGGTCACTCTGCCGACAACGATGACATCAGACCTCAGCCTCCCAGATCTTTCCACTTTGCAAGCCAACAGAGCATCCCCTGCAGATGGGAGGACATGGGTCCTACTACAGATTAACTGTTGTGACTTCCTTAGCCCCTCCCTGGACAGAGGGATTCTGTGTTCAGATATTGTTTAGTTATCGAGTCCCCAGTTGTCATGCACTATACCCAGCAGGAGGTATCATAAACACATCCATCAGAAAACCAGTGAAATTAGAGTAGAACAATGGGCCCGTTGCACACAGAACAGAGTGCACAACAGCTAAGCCAATCTGCTAAATTCAAGTGCTAATGGAATTTTATGGAGACAAAGAGGTGGTGGCCTATAGTGTCAAAGGGAAATTGATCCCGTTGTCATCCTTAGACAATTACATTCTTTCACCGTTCATCCCTCAGTTGATACATCCAGGCAGAAAGGCATGTTCTTCCTTACTACAACCACAATGGCAGTTGGAAAGGGTTTCTCTGATGGGGAAACAGGGCAGGCATGCAATTATTCCAGAATAATTGTCTAAGGGCCTCTTCTTTTGCATCAGGCCAAAGTCTCAGTAAAGACTTTGCACAAGAATTGTACAAGATGTACTGGGCCCTTAAAATGCGTTAAAAAGAAGTCACTTGCCATCAGCTCCTTAAAAAGTAGCAAGAATAAAAAAGAAAAGATGGTGCAGTTAGTAGAAAAGCTTCAGCCTCACTTTGCAAAGCTGATTTATTTTCAGCCTTTTTAATTTCATTTATTACCTAAAGAATAATGCATACATTTTCAAGACCTGTTTAAAAAAAGAAACCTATTACATAACTGCAATAGGTCTGGCAACTATTGTTGTAGTGAACAAACTGGACATCTCATCTCAGAGAAACGAGTTCAGAAGTCTGAGGCCTACGCATTTTTTAAGATGGTCCAATGCACCTGCTTCCTAGACAGGAAGGACAGGAAAATGCTACAGGTTAAAAGTATGAATCTAAACATTCCACAGGGGAAGAGGGGAAGCTATTTCTGAACCATTAGAGGAATGGAGATGGCGCAAGTGTCACTGAATTGCTGTCTCTTCTACCCTTTTCTTTCAAATGACACACAAATAGAGTCTGGTATCCACTCTTACAGGCACTGGGTAGAAGCTGGTCAAACAACCCATGCACAGTGAATCAGTCAAGCATATCCCCATGTTGCATGACCACTAGGCACATCTCTAGGGCCAACAGTCTACTCTAAGGAAGAAGAAAATAGAGGTCTAAATTCTCTGTGGGACTGTAACAGAAACACCACATCATAGAATCAGGGAGAATCTTTCTAGTTCATTTCCCTTTCTTACTATTATTAACATAATTGTGAGTCTTAGAGTGTCAGTGACATGCCCAAGGCCACACACACTGGGCTGAGCTGGGGCTAGAGCTCAGGTCTACACGTCTTCCTCCAGTGCTCACTACACCACGCTACGCAAAACATGGTCCACAGCCCAGCAGCATGGACAGCACCTGGAAGCTGGTTAGAAACACAGTCTTGAGTCCCATTCCAGGTCTATGAAATCAGAATGTATAGTTCAACAAGATCCCCAGGTGATGGTTAACACACTAAAGTTGGAGGAACATCGCCCTACCCAACACTGTCCCTGTGCACAGACAGGGGCGACTTCTCAGCAGGAAATCTCTGCTTGCCATGGCAACTGACCACTCTACCCCCACAGGCCATCCTGCTCAGAAATGGCCTCTAAGATGCTTTTGTGGGGACATAGCTCACCACTTCCTGTTAAGTAGATCTCCAGAGGACCAGTAACACCAAGGCACAGGATAAAGCCAGGGGTCTGTATGCATCACTGTGCCTTCACCTCTTTTTTGCAGGCATAGCATTTACTTCTCCAATGACAGTCGCTGTCCACCATTTGTTCCATCCCCTCTTGTTAATTAACCGGAATTTACCATTCTTTTGTTCTTTTTTTTTGAGACAGAGTCTCCTTCTGTCACCCTGATTGGAGTGCAGTGGCCTGATCTTGGCTCACTGCAACCTTTGCTTCCAGGGATCAAACGATTCTTGTGCCTCAGCTTCCTGAGTAGCTGGAATTACAGTCATGTGCCACCATGCCCGACTAATTTTTGTATTTTTTAGTAGAGATAAGGTTTTGCCATGTTGGCCAGGATGGTCTTGAACCCCTGATCTTAAGTGATCTGCCCGCCTCCGCCTCTGAAAGTTCTGGGATTACAGGCATAAGCCAGTGCACCCGGCCTGGAATTTACTATTCTTAAAGGAAGTAGGCCTATTCTCCATTTTCAGACCCATGCAAGCTTTCCTTTCTGTTCTTAAATGCATAGGGTTTTCACTCCCAAAGAAGAAACTATCAAACTTTCCTTTAGGAATGATCCAGCTTTTGACCACAAGCCTCCACTGCTTATGAAAAAAAAAAAAAAGTTTGTATGTGCAAGATGCTTTTTGAAAGTATTCCCTGGAATATCTAGTCATTATAGAAGAGATTGGTCTGCTCACAATTCTCTCAACTCATTTATTGGGACCTTGGAGTGAGAAAGGATTGAGTCTCACCTCTGCATTGTACAGGTAAGGGGAATGGGATCACGATCTCTTTGTGGACTGGGACCAGAAGAAAAGTCATTACTTCTACAGGCCATGATGGAACTGTCCAACCTGCATGAATCCTTTCAGAGAAATGACCTGTTTCTACACCACAAAGAGCACCACAAAACAACAAAGAAACCTAACTGTGGCAGAGGACCCTTCACAGCCTGAGTCCTTAGCCACTTGCCTAACTATTGATCCTGTGACTTCACAATTCTTTGATTTTTATCCCCCTTCCTTCCTTGGATGAGACACTTGGCAGCAGGTGCCAGGCTTGTTTTTTGTTTGTTGTTGTTGTTGTTTGTTTGTTTGTTTTTTGTTTAAGGGAGTTTCACTCTTGTTGCCCAGGCTGGAGTGCAATGGTGCAATCCCGACTCACTACAACCTCCACCTCCTAGGTTCAAGCGATTCTACTTTAAGGCCATTTGATTCTTTCCTCTGGCTCTCCCGCCCTTGGCAGCTCTGGCCTCCCTCCTGCAGAGTCCAGCCCAGCCCCTGAGACACAGTTCCTCAGTCTAGGTGGGGAAGACACACTTGCTGCCCCAGGCATGTCCTGACACAAGAACAGAACCAGGATTTATAAGAACTTGCCCTTCTCCCAAGATGCAGACAGTCCAGCCAAGGAAACAAGGTAAAACACACTCAGAGTAAATTTAACTAACGAGGCAGTAGATGAAAAGAGCTTAAGAGAATCTCAGGCAGTAAGTGCAAGAGGCTGCCAGAAGCAGGAAGGGTCATGAAGACTAAAGGCTTTGGTGATTTCATGGGGGAAGGTCAGACTTAAACTGGGTTTTAAAGAGTGGATAGGATTGGCATAGGCAGCAAGGAGATGAAATGAACTGGGTTAGCCCCTCCAGAAGCTTCATGTGCGAGACTGGAAGTGCACAGAAGTCTTCTTACGAGTCCTTCAGGAACAGCAGCTGTTAGCATCCTCTACTGTGGAGAGGAGGCCCCCGGATAGACTCAGCCAAAGGCAGCAGCCTTCTTAGGAATGCATATTATGTCCTAGATCTCAGTGGTGGTGGGCTTTTGCAGGGCTTCTTGAGGGCTCCTGTATCTGCTCACTGCTGAAGTCTACAAAGGCCTTAACCAGTGGAATGCATGTCCCTGCCTAACTGAGACTCCTGGCTGGCAGCCTAGATCTGGAGACCCCAGTCCTTTCCAGGAACCTGCAGGCGCCAAGCAGCATGTTGTCTAAACACTTGGCATTCCCTCCATCTCAGAATGCACCAGATTCCCAAGCAGCAAATACAGCCAAAACACCACATTACACATACTATTGTGTCTTCCACAGCCATAATAAGGGTTGTTTGTGAAGTTGTCGTTGAGTGTTTTTGTCTTTCCCTCCAACATTTTCTATGGTGAATATCAGACTTCTCTTTGTGGCTTCATATTTGTGTTGGTTTGATACACTCTGAAGCATGACAGAAAATACAGCACAGTCCCAAACTCTCTGAGCCAAGGCAGCTGGATATGGGGGGACAAGGGATTGAGAAAGCAACTTCTGGGTCTATGCGGAGCCAAATGCCCTGGATATACCTTAAGAATGATGCCTCACAGATGGAGATTGTGTTGAGTTCTCACTTGTACTATTTATTTGGATTCTTCTTCCACGGCTGTAAGGAAGGAGAAGCAAGCATTATCATCCCAATTTACAGTGTTGCAGCTCATGGCCCAGAGAAGCCAAGAGATTTGCCTAGTTCTACGTAGTAACTTAGTGGCAGAGCCAAGCCTAGATCCTAGGGTTGTTCACATCTCAGCCCTATATACTCCTAGACTTCATCAGGAGCCCAGGGGAAGTGGAACAACAGTAAAAAGGGAGTGAAAGAGGGGGCATGTCCCATTTAGTTATTACCTTTTATTCCACAGAGCATTAATTTACTTGTGATTGGAAGATATCAGTTACAAACTGTATCATCTAGGAAAATGTATACGTCAACAATATATGCAAAGGATAGAAAGGTATAACATGATGAGCACGGAACACTCAGGAGAATGACTGAGTGGTGAGTATGGTACAAAAATTTTCACTTATTCAATTATTCAAGACAACTAGGACATGATCAGAAGTAAATAGTAAGGCACCCAAGAATCCAGACTTTATGATGCAAAACACAGGTACAGAAGCTTATACGTTAAAAAAAAAATCCTCTCAATAAATTCTTCTCATTTGTTTACTATTATGTTTACTGATTTATTCTTGCTTTGTGTATATCATAATTATCTTGGTTATTTCAGTCCTTGTGCAAAATCAAGTTAAAAGTAAAAAAATAGAAAGTGATGAGGATAATATTAGATATATCTATTAAAAAAAAACAGCTGATATCCAGACAATGAAGAAGACAGCAAACTAAAGAATTTATTTTTTTAAGAAGCTAAAAAAACTGGTAAACAACACAAAATATAGAAATATGACAAAGGCCTGACATCCAATATAACAATAATTATATTCATGATGATGCCCCGCATCTTTAAGAAAAAGTTTAAAATGGTTGATATCCTACAAGATTTTTAAGAAAATGGGAGAGTATTAATTCATTTTGGAAAGATGATTGGCAGATTAGCTCAGATTAAAAATAGTTGAGAACGTGTGGAGGGATGAAATCTGAAAATTTCTCTTAACAGGAACCTCTAATTGTCCAAAAATGGGAATCTTTTAAAAGAATCTTTAGAGGAGTGGAACTGTAGCATAATCAGAATCCCCTGGAAGACTCATTAAAATCATCTCATTTAATCTTTACAATAATCCTGTGCTATTAACATTCCCATATTCCATAGGGTGAGACTAGATTTCAGAGGGGTTAACTAATCTGCCAAAGGTCACACTTTAAAAACGGTTGATTCCATGCGAGGATTTGCATCTCTAACAAGTTTCTAGATGATGCTGATGCTGCTTGTCCACAGAAGGCACTTGGAAAGCCACTGTTCTAGAGGCTGACCAGAGAAAGTAGCAATGATAGTAAGAGAAGGACCAATAAGAAATGCAAGAACATGTGAGTGGGAGAGGCCAAATTCTCTTTTATGACATTCCCAAAAGAACAAACACTCCCGTGGGCTCCATGACTCTTAACTAGGAGCAAACCTGCTACGTTGAATGCAGAACCTGCTACATGGATGCAAGGTATTTCTTTCCCTATTCAAGCTTTGGACACAGAATCTTTAGAGAAGCCCCAGTAAACCTAACTCCCCTCTTCAAGCTTCTCATTCAAGACCCTTCCTGGGAGAAAATGTTCCAGGCCTCGGTGGGATATCAAGATCCTTCTCCAGCATCAGGGGCATGTTGCATAATTCCTCAGGCGAGCACTGCCAGCCAATGTTGTCACAGGCACAGCCCAGCAGGAGCCTATAAAATCCTGATACACAAAATGTGTTGACATTAGTAATCTCATAAAGATGGATTTGCCGTTTGCTCAAAAGCTTTCCATAAAGACTGTTTGTCAAAGATAGGAAGGAAAAAGCAGATGCTGAAGGGCTCTCCTCCAAGGTCCTCTTGGGGGACAGGGTGTACTGGGTAAGAGTGGGGGGACATAGTTCACTTTCTCAGGTCCCTAAGCACAGATCATGGGCCTACCTGATCAGGTAGTGGGGCTAATTCTCAAACATCCTGATTTGTCTCTAGTACAGAGCCTCGGCTGAGGACTACAGACTAAGCAAATAGAAATAGATGCTGTAAGAGCATTTACTGAATACTTACTGGATACCAGGCACAGCTGTAAGTGTTTTGCATGCATCATCTACTTTCATTTTCATGCCAATCCTGTGATACTACTGTCCTCATGGGGAAGTAACTTGCCCAGCCTCACGTATTCTAATGCTGTGGGTTCAAACCCTGGCACCATCTTGCCTGTAATGCAGAACTCTTGGGACTCTTCTTTCCTCTCTTGCTATTCCTTGTCAGCCTCCTTTGCTGGATGCCTCTCATCTCCTTGATCTCTAAATCAAGGGTCAAAAAACAAAAATAAAAATAAAAATAAAACCCTGTCTGTGAACAGCCAGATGGTAAATTTTGTTGGCTTGGCAGGCCATGAGTCTTTATCACAACTACTCAGCTCTGCTGCTGTAGCTCAACAATAGCCACAGACAATAGATAAAGAAATGCACATGAATCGTTCCAATTAAACTTTGTTTACAAAAAGAGGTGAAAATCTGGCCACTGTCTGACAACTCCTGCTCCAAGTAATAGGGCTCCCTAGCATCTGGGAAGAGAATCAATGCTTTGGCCCCTACTAGCTACACTCAATTTCTCTATGCTTCCATCCAGTCTCGAGCCTCTAAATAGCATGTGTATGCTAAGGATTCTCAAATCCATAATTCCAGCCTAGATTTTTGTCTAAACTCCAATCTTTCTCATACCATTACCTATTTCATATCTCTACTAGAGTGTCTCCTAGACACTGAAATGCAAGTCCAAAACTGAACCCCTAATTTCCAACCCTTCCCCCAAAACTACGTCTCTCTCAGCCTTACCCATCTTAGCAAACAACAGCTCATCATTCCAGGTGCTCAGGCCTTAACCATGTGCTTGGTGTCACCCTTTCTCTCATACCCCAGATCCAATTATCAATAACACTATCAAGCATAGCTTCAAGATACATCCAGAATCAGACCTCTTCCACCACTAACTTCATGGCCAAATCACCTGGATTATGACAATAGTCTCCTAACTAGTCTCCCTCCACCCTCCCTTGTCCCTAAATTTCTATCTGCACTCTGCTGGAGTGATCAACCTTTAACAGTATAAATCAGAGCATATGCACTCTGCTTCAATTTGTCCATGGCTCTGTTTCACTCCCAAACCTTCCATTCTCTGGCCCCTTGGAAGTTCAGATATCATCTCTACTCTCAGCCTTCTTCCCTCTGTACTAGCCACACAGGCCCCTTCAATGTGCCTCCAACTCACCAAGCACATCCCCACCTCAGGGCCTTTGCACTGGCTGCCTGTGACCATCTCCCCTGATAGCCTTTTGGCTCAGGCTGTAATATCCTCAGGTATGAGCTTGAATACTACTTCAACATTGAGGCCTTCCCTGAATGTCTATATAAGTTAATCACCCTTCTTTTTATCCCCCTTATTTCTTCTTATTTTTCTCCATAGCATTTATCACCACCTGATAATGTAGGTATTTATGTATTTCCTTTTTGTCTGTCTTCCTCAAATAGGAAGTCGGCCCCATGAGAACTAGGGCTCTGTATGTTTAGCTCACTGCTGGAATCCCTGAAGCTAAAGCTGTGCCTGTTATGGAGTAGATATTGAACATTCTTTAAAATAAAGAAATAGACAAACCAAAAACAAATACATAATATCATCATTTTGTTTAACTCTGCAACCACTCTTGCAAATTGGCTAATGAAAAAGCAGAGGTACAGAGGTAAAGTGACTTGCTGAAAGTTACACGAACAATGGATGATTTGATGCTAGAACATGGTCATTCTGATTGGAGGTTTTGTAAGCCTCTCACACAAGATATAAAATTGATAAATTCCATCCAATAATTGCTTCTAAGGAGAAGGAAGCTATGTTACAAAGTTATTTTTGTATTTCAACAGATGACTCCCAAAGCAGTGCTTATCAATTTATCTCACCAATGTTTGTCTACATCACAAAGAATGAGAGACCATGCCATTTGATCCTGGTGGAGATGTGACAGAGCTGGAGGAGAGCTGTTTCAGAAAGAACTAGGTATAGTGTATGTTTGATGACCAAATCCTTGCTCTATAACAATGATGTTCAGACTTTGGGACCATAGCCTTTTTAGATCCACTGACAGAGAAAATACTGATGACCAAAAGCTGATGTAAACTCAGTATGGCTCTTAGATGAATTTCTGCTTGTTCAATCTCAACAACCTCTACAAATATCTGGAAAACAATCACAGGCACACATACAGACAGACAGTCCACATACAGGAGATGTCATCCACTAATCTGAGAGGTGACGTGGTTTAGTGATTAGGAGGTGGCTCTTTTTAACCATGACCCCACCTCCTAATAGAAGAGAGACTCTAGACAACCTTCTTCGGCTCTTTGTGTTTCAGTTTCCTCAATCATAAGGTGATCAATATGCCATCAGCTTTACTGGATTACTGAACTGGATAAGTAAATGCATGAAAGTTCTTAGAACAGTGGCTGGCACATAATAAACAATAAATAGTAACTGTTATTTGTGGCAGACAGTATGCTATGTTTGGAAGGGTCCATAGTTCAGCAGCAGTAATATTCCAGGCCCACAGAGGCTAAAACCCACAGCACAGGAAATACTGTCCTAGAGAGTGATTTCCAACAAGCAGGGCATGCTGGGGATGGAATCATGTGCTGCTTTGAACACCCTGGGAGATCCTGTTACCCACCGTGCACATCACAGTCCAGTAAACTTTCCAAGACACTCTGCTAATTCAATCCAGACATACCCAGAATCAATTCTATTTCGTTTCCAATTTCTGCAGACAGTGACTTCCACCACTGTCCTCATTAGGACCCAATTTTACTATTAGAAAACAATGCTAATAGTTCCGTTGGGTTTCTTATAAAGAGATTTTGTATCTGCTTCTAACCAATAAAAACTTTATTAGTATATTTAATAAGTTGAGAGCCTAAGATTCCACTTCGGTGGGGACTGGCAATACTTTTTGTTTTTTGTTTTTTTTTGAAAGATTGAGGTTTTTTTTATTATAAATAAATGTTTTCATTATAAATATATGATCCTTAAAGTTACAGAAATATAAAAAGAAGAAAATAATCATCCATAGGTTTGCTTTCCCCTCTCCTCACATTTAATATTTTAGTGGACAAATAAGTCCACTAAATTTTCTTATTCTTCCTAAAATTTAGGAAGAAAAAGTCTTACTTCCATATTTTGGCTTGTCATTTTTCCAAAAGCACCATGGCTCTGGACTTCTGTGGGAATTGATCTCCTAAGCTTTGCAGGGTCTGTGGGAATTGATCTCCTAAGCTTTGCAGGGTCTGTGGTCCCCAGAGGTGACAGGAAGGGAAAGTACATTGCCTATGTGAATGTTAGTATCCCAGAGGCCCTAATGAGAACCACAGGGCACCTGGGAGGAGGGTCAGCAGCTGGGATCTCAGCAGCATTCCAGCCAATCCCATTTATAAAGGCAAAACGGGGTGACACACACATGTCTGCGTACACCTGGGAGTTTTCTAGTAGGAAGTATCATATGAAAGATATGATGGTTGTTAGCTCTGCAGAATAGCACAGAGTGTCTTGGATAACAAAGATCTTCTTTGCACTGTACTTATTTCAACGTATTTACTTTCTATAGCATGCATTGTATCATGTGGATGGGTTATTGTTTTATTCTATTTTGTTATTTTATAGCAGAACACCATAGACTGGATAATTTACGATGAAAACAAATTGATTTCTCATAGTTCCAGATGCTGGGAAGTTCAATAGCAAGGTGCTGGCATTTGACAAGGGCCTTCATGCTATGTCATCTCATGACAGAGGCAGAAGGGCAAGTGAGGGTGAAACTGAAACACAGATGGGGGCAAGCTTATTTTTATATCAACCCACTCTTGAAATAATGACATTGATTTATTTATAACAATGGAGCTCTCGTGGTCTAATCACCTCTTAAGGGTCCCATCTCTTAATACCATCACAATGGCAATTACATTTTGCATAAGTTTTGAAGGGGATATTCAAACCACAGTAGTTATTCTGTTAATAATAACAATTTAGAAAGAGATGCCGCTGCTGCTGCCCCTTTGGTAAAAGATAAAGAATCAGTATGGCTGCTTCTTTCTCAGGGTAGTGACCTAGCCTGTAATGGAGGAAAAGAACAAAGGTGGGAGAGGAGAGCACACCATAAAATTGCAGACATGCTTTTAAAAATGCAAGGCAAGCTGACTGACAGCTGCTTGATACCTCCTAGGCTTCCTAAACTCCAGATCTCCAAAATCATGAAGTAGCTCTCTCTAGTCCTGCAGCTGCAGGAAACCATGAGCTCACCCACAATCACTCTGAGCTGTCTCTCACTGATAAGGATGCACTTTCTTTCTATATTCCAGCCTTACAGATAATGGACAAAGCAACATGAAGTAGGATGATGTGAAAATTAATAAGTACCGTATGGATGATGGATATGGCATCAAAGAAAAGTACAAACAGATATTAATGAAAAGAAGCTAATGCTGAGAACATTTAAGCCCTATCAGGGTTGGCCCTTGGATGGGCTGAACTAGGGTGTGAGCAAAATATGATTCTTTCTTTTTCTTCAGTTCCTCCTGCTCTATAGTAACCAGTAAGCTATTATATGGGGTCCAGGATCTAGCCAATTACACATTTTCAATGTATATATGTGCACATAAAATCACTGCAGCCTTAGAGAGCAGAGGAAGGAATGCCCATAAATGGGTCCCTGTCTTCAGAGATGAAAATGTATGCTCAAGCAGGAAAAGTAATGAAAAGATACACAAGATGCAAAAGTATTTTTATAAACCTGTAGAGAAGAAATGCTATGGTCTGACTGTCCCCTAAAATCCATGTGTTGAAACTTAATCACCAAGGTGATAAGTGGCATTAACAACCTCTATAAAAGGTCAGCTATGTGAGGACACAGCATGCCTCCCCTTAGGAGGAAGCAGCAACAAGCTCTCATCCCAGAAGCAGAGAGCAGCCCTCACCAGACACGAAATGTGCCAGCACCTGGATCTTGGACTTCCCAGCCTCCAGGACTGTGAGAAATAAGTTTCCATTATTTATAAATTATTCAGTCTGTGGTATTTTGTTCCAGCAGCACAAATGGACTGAGATGAGAAGTTAAGAGCAAGACAAGTTAGTTACAAGTTAGTATTAGATCAAATGGCTTGTACTAATTAGTAGCCTTGTGATCTTGGTCAAGTAGCTCTCTACGCCTCGGTTTCTTTAACTTTAAAAATGCAGTGAATTATACCTAATTCACAGAATTAAATAAAAAGTTTATGTAAAATACCTTCCGTTATAGAGTACTGGGCATATAGTAGATGGTTTACAAATGTTAGCCATGATTCTTGTGTTTGTAGAACAGTATGATGTGACAGGAAGGGTCATGCTAAAAAATTGAGGATAAGCATAACTTTTCCCCTTTTCAAGGACTAAGGATGTAAACCTTCCAATATCCAGATCAGGTAACTCCATTCCAAGAGGGATGAAAAAAGCCCTTTGGGCCCCACAGTCCTGGCCTGGCCCCAAAGAAGAGTTACTACTTTTCTTCTGTACAATGATCAAAGCTACCAGAGTATGAATCATGTATACAAGTGAGGGATTCATTGAAGGACTCAGGCAGGAGGACACTATTTGAGATTCATTTCCACAAGCATCTCTAATAGTCACTTCTCCAGTGAGTCTGTGGTGGGTGCTAAGGGGAGCTCAAGGGTGAATGAAACCTGACCTACCTTAAATTGAGACTAAACTCCTGTGTGTGCAGAATACTGAATTGAGTGCCAGTGCTGATGGAGAGAGGGAGGGAAAGGACACACAGGGTAGTTCCTCCACGAAAAGGAGCTCACCCTTGAGTTGGAGATAAAGAGAGAATGCTTCTTGGAAGCCAACTCAAGAATATTTCAGATGGGAGAAGTGAGTCCACAATTACAAATGAGCCTGGTGTCAACTGAGGACAAGTGCTGAGCAGTGGTAAGAAAGGAGTAAGTTGAGGATAGTCATGAACACTGGTGTGTAATGAGATTGGCAGCCCCTAAATTCAGGCCACTAAGTGCAGTTAGGGCAAGCAGGCAGGCATGAGTACACTTCAGCAGTTGCCAACGTGTCTCCACCTCCTAATATTCTACAGTAGTACCAATGGCTCCCTTGCTCCTTCTCTGTGGCAGGAGCAACTCAGAAATTACAGATGAAATATTAAAGACTCATATAAGATGCAGCTGCCAATCCAACACGGGTATGGCAGTTAATAAAGATAACAACAATTAGCATTTGAAGGCCACTTACCATATGACAGGCGTGGTTTTCAATATCTTCAGATTATTAACTCATTTAATCCTCCCAAAAACCCTATGAGATAGGTACTATTCTATTATTACTATAATAATGGTTACTGTAATTTTCGAGAAGATGAAACAGGCATAGAGAGGTTGAGTGAAGAGCTGGGGTGACTTTAAATAACTTTTTGACAAACAGGCAACGCCCTGTTCACAATTCCTTCTCAGGAACTAGGCTAGTTATTTTCCAGTGAGAATATCAGGATAAGGTGCAGACTGTGGCGATGAGACTTAATAAAACTAAGCTATTAGATGAACTTTCATGCTCCTACCTTTGCCTTAGTAGCACTCTCTTCTGGCCAATTGAGATGATGGAGGCACAGACTTACACCTGATTCTATGAAGCCATCACATTGACCCTGAAGAGGGTGACAAGAAGGCCTCACTGCAATTTCTCTCCTCATATAACCATGTGCCTCCAGCTTGCCTCCTTACTCTTTGGCTCTATTTTTTTTTTTTTTTTTTTTTTACCCACCACCACTCCCAAATGTCTTAATCACACCTTGAGACTACGCTGTGGATCTCACTGTGGTCTTAAACAATGGCTAGCAGTTAAATCTGAATTCAGACACAGCTTGGAAATGAGGGCTAGTGATTTTCATAGCACCAGTGAAGTGGAGAAGGCTGAACTTCACCCTAAGGGAGATATTCACTGAATCAATTTTATCAAAATCTATTTATTCAGTTCTGGTGACATGCTTGTTTAAACTGGCTCTGAGTGAGCACTTTGCCATCAAGAAGCAGCCAACAATGATCTTTAAGACCTACCCAAGATACTTTTAAGCGTGTCATACTGGTAGAAGGCGTCCAGGTGCATATGTACATGCCGTAAGAGCATGTGTCTGGGTACGTGTGGGATCATGGGCTAACAGTGACAATTGTGTTGTTCTTGAATCCTGGTATGATCAAGCCTGAGTCCCTAGAGTCCATCCAGGCACAGAATACCTAAACCCTCTCTAGCTGAAAGTCTCTGTCTGAATTCTATAATAGGTTGACAGTTCTCTCAGCACTTGTAAAACCTCAGCTTCCAGGGCAGCCTTTTTTTTTTTTCCCTGCAAACCAAGTGGCACAATGAAAAACAAACACCACAGAAGCACTAGGATAAAACAGCCTGTAGATGCTCATTCTCAGGGGCTGAGATTCCCCCTCCTCTAGCTTGATGAAGCAGCCTCGGGTCCCCTTTCCTTTGTACCCACTAGTTCGTGTTCATTTCTCAGTGTCTATTCCCTCTGTGATCCACAAAGTCTCACAGACAGCCCTAGGCGAGTAAAAAATTTAACATCTGACTTTAGATCAGAACACTCTACTCAAGATGCTAATATCTTTTTGGTGTTCTCCAGGTCCAGGACTCTCCAAACTAGGTTTTCTCTTTCTCATCATCATGGTGATACTTGAGCTAATACCCACTCTCCAGGGGAAAAGTTTTTGTTTTGTGTTTTTTAATATTCTTGAAAGAGTGTTCAGGTGAAAAATAGATAAAGAACAAGCAGGAAATAAACTAAAGACTCATTTCAAAGCAGATGAATCCATACTTCCTATGGACAGATGTTGATGCATTGGTCTCCTACCAGTTCCCAATTACTCCGAAGAGCTCTAGTGAAGGTTAGCTCCAGTGAAGAACACTCCATCACAGTGACCCACCCTCAATTACTCACAGCAAGAAAATGAATCAATCTTACCAATTTAGATGTCCCTAAAAAGCTTATCTGATTCTGTTCTAATTCTGCACAGCTTACCTTTGTATGAAATAAATAATTAATATAATTACATAAAATCCATGTGATGCCTATGATAAATTATGTGTCCAGAACTCAGGATGCATCCACTTGGGAGCCTTAATGTGATTTAAAAGATAAAATCCAGTATTTACCTGAACCATTTGTCAAATTTTGAAGCCATGGTAATTTATGCATACAGATATTACATATATACACACATATATATATACACACACACACTACATTTACATAGCTGACTTAGATGACTCAACCACTTAAAAAAATTTCTTTATTTCTCTATGAACCCACAATGAGCAGAGCACTCTTGTAAAACCAAAACAAACTGCCAGTGCAGCTTGGATACAATCAGTCAAACAAAAGACAGCTAGGCCTCAGAGATCATATTGTGGTATTGTCTCAAGAGAGCATTAAACCAGGAATCAGCAGAACTGGGCATTAGTCAGTTTTGCTATTATTTATATTTAGGATATGAGGTGAGTTATTTAACTTCTCTGACCCTCAGTTTCTGTATGCAACATTAAATATTTTTAAAAATTCACCTATGGGAGGCCAAGGCGGGTGGATCACCTGAGGTCAGGAGTTCAAGACCAGCCTGACTAACATGGAGAAACCCCATATCTACAAAAAATACAAAATTAGCTAGGCGTGGTGCCACATGCCTGTAATCCCAGCTATTCAGGAGGCTGACGCAGGAGGATCGCGCGAACCTGGGAGATGGAGGTTGTAGTGAGCAGGGATGGTGCCATTGCACTCCAGCCTGGGCAATAAGAGCAAAATTCCATCTCAAAAAAAAAAAAAATGCACCTATAATTCCCATACACCCATGTATACTAGCATGTTAACAGTGGCCAATGCCTTTCAACCTTTTTTCTATGCAAATTTCTATCTATATCTTTATCTTCATCTACACAAATACCCATATATCTTTGGAATAATCTTGTATAAAAATGAGATTGGATTTTGAACTCTTTTCTGACCCTAAAAATTCCAATATTCTGGGAATAAAGAGGACCAACAATTGCATTACTGCTGGTGTAGGCAGCAAAGTTAAAAGATGTTTAGTAACTCCTACCAACTTAGAACACTTGGGGAGTAGGCCTACATGGATTATGAATATTCAGATAGCTGGGAGTTGGTCAGCACAAGTGTTAGAGAAAGCAGGCAGAAGAAATCAGGATGAAGAAGGTAAGTAAACCAGAGTCTTAGGGAGCTTTGGGGGTATTCTGCAAGTAAAGAATCACCACAAAGAAAAATTGTGCAGCCTTAAAAGACAGGTAGAGATACCAATCAAAACAGCCCAGACGGAAGGTCATAAATCATTCCCAGAATCAGCAAGACTAAAGAGAACTGGAAAACCAGGAAGTCTTACACCATTAGTGGGGTTGGTTCAGCCTTTCTAGAGAGCAATTTGGAAATATCTATCACAAGCCTTGAAAACAAGGGTGTCTCTTGACCCACTATAGGAAGTCACAAATTTTGCCTTTCTGAAATGTGTGACCTTTGTCATGTAACCCTGCAATACCTTCCAACTACGGGTAGGACAGAACGTTCTGCACCTTGACACTGGGCTTAGTCACATGATTTGCTTTGTGATGTTAGTAAATGTTATACAAATAGAGACTTAAAAAGCAGGTGTGAGAATAAGCTTGCCCATGCCCCTGCCAATGAGATGAGAATAGGCTAGGGCCAGCCTGCTGGAGAATGAGAAACAGTGGAGAAGAATCAAATCCCCTGAGTCATCCCAGCACCAGCTATCCGAGATCAGCCAACAGTCAGCCAATCAATCCTCAAGCATGAAACCAGGCCCCCTAAGATTAGCAGAGCCATCCAGCAGATCCCAGCCATGTGAGCAATAATGTTTATTATGGGGGTTTTGTTTTGTAGCATTATTGTAGCAGTAGATAACTAGTGCTCCTATTCACTCCATATCTAAGGATTTGTCTAAAATAAATCATCATAGATAGATACAGCAATTTGGCTATAAGTATGCTTATTACTGCACTGTTTACAATATCAGAAATATAGAAACAACTTACACGACAGGAAGAGAGAATTAATTATATTATGCTATATCTGTATAACAAAATACCACTCAACCATTGAATATTACAGAAAAGCATTTACTAAGATAAAAATATATATTTAATAGGTATGAAATTGATCACTGAATTATATATAGAATAATCTGATGTTTGTTAATGTGGATATACGTAATTAGGGAAAAAAGACTGAAGTACAAACACCAAAATAGTAATAGTAGTTTTCTCTGGGTAGTGAGCTTATGGGAGATTTTTATATTCTTGATTTTGCTTATGTCTCATTTTTACTATATATATATCTCTCTCTGTCTTTTAAAATATTTTTTCAGTATTGCTGAAAATTAAGGAAAAAGCCCTCAGCAGACAAAGCCACTGGTGTTTTCCATGAAAGGTGAAGGAAGAACTGAAATGGATAAATCAGGACCGATACTGATCAGAAGCCAATGCCACAGAGATGGTTGGGCACAGGAAGAGACAAATGCCAGGAGAAAAGGTCTGATCAGGGCGAGAGCTGCTCTTTCACTTGCCTCTATTTCTTCCCTTTTAACTTAGGATTGGGAGAAAAAGGACAGCTGCATTATTAATGCATTAATTATGATAATATTCTGAGCATGGCTAATACATGTCAAACCGTCCTCATGCCAAATTGAAAACTGACATTTTTACTTCATGAATATTGCTCCATCAGTGACATTTATTGTACATTTCCAATCTTGCAACAGTGAATGTCAGGTCAACTATCAAGCGTTTGCTTTC
The DNA here is from genome assembly GCF_007565055.1 of Rhinopithecus roxellana. NCBI lineage: Eukaryota > Metazoa > Chordata > Mammalia > Primates > Cercopithecidae > Rhinopithecus > Rhinopithecus roxellana. The sequence continues at coordinate 136,758,653 of NC_044553.1, read as the reverse complement.
CTTCCACTTTATTTCCTATTTTAAAGCAGTACGCTGTCACTGTTAATTGGGGTGCAAAGTCAGATTACACTTGGAGAATTTGAGGCCTCTCACTTCCTGAACATCTTGCCTTGGTCCCTGGAATACTATGCCATACCTGGGCTTCCTGTCTATCCATGTCTTCTTCTTTACCCTTCATAAACTTGAAATTATCACCACCACCCAGCTTGTCCTATCACTATTTGTTGTTTTATTTTTCCTTTAAAACACTTACCATCATCGAGAATACTGTATATTTATTTATTTTGTAGATTACCTATAACTCTCCATTAGAATATAAACTCTAAGGAATTTTTGTTTTATCCACTGCTGTTTTCCTAGCACCTAAAATAACATAGTTATTTTATGACTACAACATAGTCAGCATTTGTTAAAATATTTGTTGAACGAATGAACCACTTTCATGAATGGGCTTCTGGAAATCCCCAGAGATCAAGTGTTCTATTGAAAAATTTTATCCCATTTAAACCATATGATGATTTCCTGAATCCCAATTTATTAATGACCTATAAGTGGACTTTTTCAAAAAGCTGCATCATTCAGGTACTCATTTTTGATCACCCCTTTCAGATTTTCTCCTGAAAACCCTCAACTACACTCACTTTCCCCTCCGTGTGTCTATTATATTACCACCCTATGATCACTTCTTGTCCATTGTATTAATCCGTGCTTACGCTACTATGAGGAAATACCTGAGACTGGGTAATTCATAAATGTACAAAGAAAAGAGGTTTAAGTGACTCACAGTTCAACATGGCTGAGAAGGCCTCAGGAAACTTACAATCATGGCAAAAGGCACCTCTTCACAGGCTGGCAGGAGAGAGAATGAGTGACAAGCAAACAGGGAAGCCCCTTATAAAACCATCAGATCTCATGAGAGCTCACTCACTATCATGAAAACAGCATGGCTGAAACCACCCTCATGATTCAACTGTCTCCACCTGGTCCCATCCTTGACATGTGGGAATTATCACAATTCAATGTGAGATTTGGGTGGCGCCCCAGAGCCAAACCATATCATTCTGTCCCTGGCCCCTCCCAAATCTCACCTTGAATTGTAATAATTCTTGTGCAGTTTGCCATTATTTTATGCTTAATCCTCACATTTCAAAACACAATCATGCCCTTCCCACAGTCCTCCAAAGTCTTAACTCATTCCAGCATTAACTCAAAATTTGAAGTCCAAAGTTTCATCTGACACAAGACAAATCCCTTCCACCTATGAGCCTGTAAAATCAAAAGCATGTTAGTTACTTCCTAGATACAATGGGATTACAGGCATTGGGTGAATACACCTATACCAAATGGGAGAAACTGGCCAAAACGAAGGGGCTACAGGTCCTATGCAAGTCCAAAATCCAGTGGGGCAGTTAAATCTTAAAGCTCCAAAATTATCTCCTTTGTCTCCCCAGGGCATGCTGATGCAAGAGGTGGGCTCACATAGCCTTGGGCAGTTCCACTCCTGTGGCTTTGCAGGGCACAGCCCCACTTTTGGCTGCTTTCATGGGCTGGTGTTGAGTCCCTGCAGCTTTTCCAAGTGCATGGTGTAAGCTGTTAGAGAATCTACCATTCTGGAGTCTGGAGGATGCTGGTCCTCTTCTCACAGCTTCACTAGGCAGTGCCCCAGTGGGGACTCTGTGTAGGAGCTCTGACCCCACATTTCCCTTCTGCACTGCCCTAGCAGTGGTTCTCCATAGGGGCTTTGCCCCTGCAGCAAACTTCTGCCTGGATATCCAGGCATTCCCATACATCCTCTAAAATCTAGGTGGAGGTTCCCACACCTAACTTCTTGACTTCTCTGCACCCACAGGCCCAACACCACATATAAGCTGCCAAGGCTTGGGGCTTGCACCCTCTGAAGCAATGGGCTGAGCTCTACATTGGCCCCATTTAGCCACAGCTGGGATGCAGAGCACCAAGTTCTGAGACTGCACAAAGCAGCAAGGCCCTGGGCCCACTCCATGAAACTCTTTTCTCCTCCTTGGCCTCTAGTCCTATAATGGGAAGGACTGCCATGAAGATCTCTGAATACCTTGGAGACGTTTTCCCCATTATCTTGGTGATTGACATTCGGCTCCTCATTACTTATGCAAATTTCTTCAGCTGACTTGAACTTTTCCTCAGAAAATGGATTTTTCTTTTCTATCGCATCGTCAGGCTGCAAATTTCCCGAACTTTTATGCTCTGCTTACCTTTTAAATATAATTACCAATTCCAAACCATATCTTTGTGAATACATATAACTGAATTATTTTAAGAGCACCCAAGTCACCTCTTGAATGATTTGCTGCTTAGAAATTTCTTTCACCAGATACCTTAAATCATCTCTCCCAAGTTCAAAGTTCCATAGATCTCTAGGGCAGGGGTGAAACGCAAATTTAGTCTCTTTGCTAAAGTATAGCAAGAATCACTTTTATTCCAGTTCCCAACAAGTTCTTCAACCCTATCTGAGGACTTCATTGTCTATATCACTATCAGCATTCTGGTCAAAGCCATTCAACAAGACTCTAAGAAGTTCCAAACTTTCCCACATCTTCCTGTCTTCTTCTCAGCCCTCCAATATGTTCTAACCTCTGCCTGTTATCTAGTTCCAAAGTCACTTTCACATTTTTGGGTATCTTTATAGCAGAACTCCACTCACTGTGGTACCAGCATGAGTTTGTTCTCATGCTGCCATAAGGAAGTACCTGAGACTGGGTAATTTATAAAGAAAAGTGGTTCAACTGACTCACAGTTCTGCATGGCTGGTGAGGCCTCAGGAAGCTTACGATCATGGCAGAAGGCACCTCTTCACAGGGCAGTAGGAAAGAGAATGAGTGCCAAGCAAAGGGGGAAGCCCCTTATAAAACCATCGGATCTTGTGAGAACTCACTCACTATCACGAGAACAGAATGGTGGAAACCAATCCCATTTTTTAATTATCTCCACCTAGTCTCGCCCTTGATACATGGGGATTATTACAATTCAAGGTGAGATTTGGGTAGGGACACAGAGCCAGACCATATCAGTCACCAATTCTCAACTGCCTTGTTCCCTGGAAATTTTCACAAACCTCCATCTACATGGTTCCTAAAGCATCCATTCATAATCTACCATGTGCTCATTGCTGGACTAAGAGAAGAACAAAGAAGAAAAAGCATAGCCTTTGAAAGCAAAAAAATGTAAAATAGAGTTGGAAGGAAACAAAACTCTGGTGTGATGTTTTCTGGAAGTTCTGCTGTAATTTCAAACTTGCTATGTCCACAACTGAGCTTACTCTATATGCACTAAGCCTTCTTCCTTAGTTTTTTGCTATAAAAATGACATGCATTCAATATTAATTGTTTTAATAAAATCATGACATTATTATTTAGTGAATAACAGTTTGCTAATGATCACATTGATTATAATCAGAAATTATAAGAAAGATAAATCATGGTTTTTTTTTTAACCAATAAAGAAATAAGAAAGAAAATGAAAAGAATTTTGTGTGGTGGAGAAATAAAGAATATGTGTGTGTGTGCATGTGGGTGTAATGGTCCAAGACAATACATTTGTGTTCAATGAACAAGCATAAAATAATGGCAAACTGCACAAGACAATTAATGACAAGCAGTTACTAAGCACCTAAGGTTGAAGGAATTTTCTCTCAATCAGGAAGGGAGATGAAACATAGGCTGGGCTACTGGGTGCCCAGTACTACGCTGAAAGTTACAGAAGATACAGAAAAATGAGACATTCCTTTGCTGCTCACCCCCACCCACCCTGCCCCCAGTAAGGGGTAGGAAGTTACATTGCATCATTTTCACTATTTCAAGAAATAGCATTCTCCCTCTCAAAAACAATCAGATTTTTAAATGTACATTTGGTTAATGTAAAGAACTGTCCTTTATGCTGACTGCCTTTGTTATATTTTAGAGTTAAAATGTCTCTTTCTTTTATGATATGGTGGTGAAAAAGTTGATGAAACATTAAGAAAAAAATGATTCTTAGTTGGCAATGCCATGTTGGTCACCATGATTAATTTTAAAATATTATTTTGAAACCTGTAAGTTAGACAATTACTACTCTAAATGACACCCCCATTCCCACCAACAACAATGGAATTATAACCATAGAAAAAGGTTTCTACTGATAAGCTTAGGTATGAGTGTCGATGTGCCTATAACCAAGTCCTGCTATATTGAATTGTTAAATGGAGAGACAAATAAGGATAGCATCCAAGTAGCAAACATACCCTCTAGAGAGATTAGAAGTCTCCACCATACAAGCTTGTCTAACCCATGGCCTGTGGGTCACATGTGGGCCCAGGACAGCTTTGAATGTGTTTGACTGTGGCCCAATACAAATTCATAAACTTTCTTAAAACATGATGAGATGTTTTTTTAATTTTTTTAGCTCTCAGCTGTTGTTAGTGTTAGTGTATTATATGTGTGGCCTAAGACAATTCTTCTTCTTTCACTGTGGCCCAGGGAAGCCAAAAGATTGGACAGCCCTGAAACTATAGAATGCTTCTGGGTTTGTCTGATCCAAGAGAAAGTTTGGTTTTAGATCTAGATTTGGAGGAATGCTCATCGTGGGCTCTGGAAACTGAAAACACTAGAGCTGTCCCTATGCAAAAAGTCATAGAGGGCCCTGGCATCTTGACACACTGAAGGTGGCCAGGCTCTCAAGGATGGGCTACCCAGTGGCTATGAGGCCAGCTAACTTTCATGTGTGTAGCTTTCTGACACACAGAAGAGCAAGCAAGAGCGTGAGAGTGAGAGCAAGGGAGAGACAGGGGAGGCAGAGACAGAGTGAACTTGCAACTGAAAAGACAGAATGAGAGAAGGGATAAGAAAGAAGTGCAGTCAGGTAGCTCAGTATCATGTCAGTAGAAACACCAGATGTGAACTGTAATTACTTTTTTTCCCCCAACTCTGTTCATGTTTTACAAACCAGCACTGACACTTGAACAAAGAGCTTTGAAAAAGCAGGCAGGAGCTAGGTATGTAAATAGCCAGTGCTCTGTGTTTACTCAGTCTTTTTCAAAGAATGGAGAAGACAGAAGTGGCAGCTTCCTAATAAACACACCACAACGAGCGAGTGCATGGTTTTAGCAGTGTATACATTCACTCAGCATAAGAAGCATTTAGTTGTGAACCCCTGAAATCACAGGGTTCAGGAGGCAAAAATTCAGGGGATTACTTGTAAGTGGGAGGAAAGAAGACAGAAGGTTCACAAAAGGTAGCCAAGAACCTAAGGTAGATTCCCTGTTCTAACACATAGGTCCATTTGGGTTCTTGAGGAATTTCAAGACCAATATGTGCATGTACTTTGTGTTGCATGAATGTGTGTGTGTATAGGTAAAATCATGTGAGATTTTTCCCTGTATACCTCCACACCTTTTTCAACACCAAAATCAAAATACACTGTATTCTAAATACCCATGAATGTCTGATATCTAGTAAGGGCTCAATATTTGTTGAGTTGAACAGACTTGAAATGGAGAAGACCATAGCCAAGCTGTATGCAAACACAGTCTTATTCAAAAACCTCTAATCTTGTTTCCCAGCCCTGCTTCAGGGCATCCACCTTGTCATCAAAATATATACTCATCCCCAAAGACAAAACTAAAGCTGCACCCAAAACCACAAATTCATTTTTGTCTTCTGAGTTCGAAGAGAAACTCAGGCTTCCAGTCTTTAGACATGGCCAGTTTTACTCTGTGTTTCTTCCTCTTTCCTCTCATCTCCATCGTCACCTCCTCACTAGTCACCCCACCTTGAGTCACTCACCCTCCAATCCATACTCCAGAGAGTGGTCAGTTATCTTTAAAGTAAGTTGTGATTGTGTCACTTCCCTGCTCTAAAAACCATTATTGCTTCAGCATCATTGACTGGGTGACATGGGAAGGGATTTGATGAGTGAGCCTGAGAACCACACGTGGAAGATGAACAGGGAACAGAAATGCCAGAGCCTGCCAAGACAGTGAGGTCAGCATCACAGGATAAGCCCAACTGGGATGGTCTGCTGCTGGGACTGTCCCCGCAGAGTCCGGCGGGGCTACTGTCCCCACCCCTGCCACCATGAGAGGGGATTTCTCCTCCCAGACACTGAGCCTGGCTTCTGTGGCTCACTGAGCCTGAGGAAAGTGAGATTAGGCTTTGGGGGCCTCAGTCACGGAATGAGGGCACTGTCTCCCTTTTAGACTCATACTGGTAAACTTCCAAATGCAGAAAGGGGGCTCAACCACTGGGCGGCTTTAAAAAGTCAGCAATGCAATCACTTAATCAAACTGTAAATTATGCTTTGTCTGCCTGTCTCTCAGAACATGGTGAGCACAGCAAGGAACATTCACCTCTGTTCCCTCACCCTTGGGTGAGGGACATAGCCCTTGACCAGACTGAGAAGACTGAGGCCCCCCCTGCCTCCTTTTGCCAGGATTCTGTAAGATAGAATACTTCCTGGGTGCTGCTGGAGAACTGCTTGGCCACCCAGATTTGCATAATGGGCTTATTCTTAAGACTTGAACTTAGAACCAGAATTAACCTGCAGAAGTTCCTGTGTTTCCCATCTGAGCTATAAGCTGAACCTGAAAAGCATGACAGCTCAAAAATACTCCAAAGAGGTTGACTTACTCCATCTGGGCTTCTATAACTAAGTATCATAGACTGGGTACTTCGTGGTATTACAAACAATAGAAATTTATTTCTCACAGTACTGGAGTCTGGAAGTCTACTATTATGGTGCCAGCACGGTCAGCTTTTGGTGATAGCCCTCTTCTGTACTGCAGACTTCTTACTTCTCATTATATCCTTACATGGCAGAAGGAGGGTGAGGGAACTTTCTGGGATCTTTTTTCTAAGGGCATGGATTCCATTCTGAGGACCTCACCCTTATGATCTAATTGTCTCCCAAAGGCTCTATCTCCTAATATCACATTGGCAGTTAGGCCTCCACATGTGAATTTTGGGGAGACACAAACATTTGGTTCATTGCACAGACAGATTGGCTCCAAGAAAAAATTATTTCATTTTATACAGCACCCATTATCCCCATTTTCAAATGAGGAAACTTTAATATGTGGAAATGGAGAACAGGCCCTTATCCTGTAGGCCCAGTGCCACTGCCAGCGTGGCCCCTGGATATCAACATCTCTTGAGCAACTGTTAGAACTGCAAAGCTTCTGGGTATGGGCCTATAGTCCCAGCTACTCAGGAGGCTAAGGCAGGAGGATCGCTTGAGTCCAGGAGTTCTGGGCTGTGGTGCGCTATGCCAATCGGGTATCTGCACGCACTAAGATCAGCATCAATGTGGTAATCTCCTGGGAGCAGGGGACCACCAGGTTTGCCTAAGGTGGGGTGAATTGGCCCAGGTCAGAACTGCAAAGTTGGCCAGGAATGGTGGCTCATGCCTGTAATCCCAACACTTTGGGAGGCCGAGGCGGGTAGATCACTTGAGATCAAGAGTTTAAGAGCAGCCTGGCCAGCATGGTCAAACTCCATCTCTACTAAAAGTACAAAAATTAGCTGGGTGTGGTGGCAGGTGCCTGTCGTCCCAGCTACTTGAAGGCTGAAGCAGAATTCCTTGAACCCAGAAGGTGGAGGTTGCAGTGAGCTGAGATTGCGCCGCTGCACTCTAGCCTGGGTGACAGAGGGAGACTCCATCTCAAAAAAAAAAAAAAAAAAAAAAAAAAAAAAGGCTGGGCGTGGTGGCTCACGCCTGTAATCCCAGCATTTTGGGAGGCCGAGGCACGTAGATCACCTGAGGTCAGGAGATTGAGACCATCCTGGCAAACACGGCAAAACCCCGTCTCTACTGAAAATACAAAAAATTAGCCAGGCGTGGTGGTGGGTGCCTGTAGTCCCAGCTACTCAGGAGGCTGAAGCAGGAGAATGGTGTGAACCCAGGAGGCGGAGCTTGCAGTGAGCAGAGATCCCGCCACTGCACTCCAGCCTGGGCGACAGAGTGAGACTCCATCTCAAAAATAAATACATAAAACAAAATAAAATAAACCTGCAAAGTCATATGTCCCACCAGAGACCTACTGAATCAGATTCTCTGGGGAAGAGCCCAGTCATCTACCAGTGTTTCTGGTAGAAGCTCTGCCAGCGTTTCTTATGCCCACTAAAGTTTGAGAATCACTACCCTATAACAGTGTCTCCAGATGTTGTGGTATGTTTTCCCTGGATGGTGTGACACAAATGCCACATGATGAACTTTAGGAAAAAATAGTTAGCTGTTAGGTATTCATTTCAATATGTAGTCAGTAAAAAACCTGGTTCACATATTGAACCCAGGATTTCAAAGACATTGCTTGTAAGAAGATGTCAAATCTACTTAAGTCAAACAAGAGAATTGGTGTAAAGAAAACCAAAACTGTTGTAGGGAGTGATGGTGAAAATAGTGAACCTCATACATAAATTACTAAAGTCTGGGATACACGGTATACCTCCAGTTCCAGCTATAAACTAGCTATCTTGATCTGTTGAGGCAGCTACAACAAAATACCATAAACTGGGTAGCTTATAAACAACAAAAATTTATATCTGACAATTCTGGGGGCTTGAAAGTCCAAGATCAAGGTGCTGGCACATTTGGCATCAGGTGAGAGCCTACCTCCTGGTTCATAAATGGTGGCTTCTAGTTCTTCTTCTGTCTTTCCATGATGGAAGGGGTGAACAAGCTCCCTTGGGCCTATTTTATAAGAGCACTAATCCCAAAGACCTCACGACTTAGTAACCTCCCAAAATGCCCCCCTCCTAACACCTCCTAACACATCTTCTTACAAGCAATGTCTTTGAAATCCTGGGTTCAATGAGTGAGCCAGGTTTTTTACTGACTATATATTGAAATGAATACCTAACAGCTAACTATTTTTTCCTGAAGTTCATCATTGGCGATTAGGTTTCAACACATAAATCTGAGGGAGGGACACAGACATTCAGCACTGAAGACGAGAACATGAACCCCACTTCTAACTGAGCTCCCCTGCCGGCATCCACTGCTCTCTCCAAAATCCCCTTTACCCGATACCTCAATTTAACCTCAGAACCTCTGTCCATGGCTTTCAACCCTAAATAAAACTAAGAAGGAGAGGAATGTGTAGTTCTATCTTCTCGGCTAGAATAAGAGCATGAAAACCCAGAATGATGGAGGAGGAAACATGATGAAAGTGGAAAAGGGCTCAGGATTGGGAAGCTGCAGGCAACAAAGATGAATTATGCCATCTTCTCCAGTTATAGGTCCCAGTGTCACTCACCATCATTCCCACGCACTTAGAGGCTAAAGGCCTCCACGTTGGCAAGATTAAAATGAGAAGGGGCAGTCAGGGCTGACATCATAATTTTTCTACTACTAATAATAATGCTTATTTACTATTATTATTATTCATAATAAAGCCATTTAAACCCCACTTGATAAGATGTTTAACAAGCCCATTAAGAATAGGAAACCTATTTCCTGCCTGGCACTATTTACACACATCACTAGGAGACACTTACTGGCTGGGGGAGCCCCATTAGCTCTAACCAAGAGTCTTGGCAGGAGCTCATGGAAGAAAATAAATCCCTCAAGTAGAATTACGTGTGGTCAGTGAGGTCATCACTCTTGTTTGGCTGGGCTGCACTCTAAGCTGAAGATACAGAGATGGAGCAGGGTGACCCCACAGCCATGCTGGAGATATGTACCCTCTTCTCTCTTCCAAAGCCAGCTGAGCACAGTGTACTGGCACAGCCAGCTCTGGGTAAAGTTGAGAAGTGGTGAAGCCAGTTTATTATCTACCTTTCTATGTACTCTTCCCCACTAATGGGCAATATTCCCCACTCCCATCTGGCTCTGCATATTTTTCTGCTGCTTCCTGGTTGCTCAGAATCCCCATTCTATGATGGTTCCTTTGGAGCCAAGAGACTTCCAGGCCCATCCTGCAGCCCTTTCAAGACTCAACTTCTTTTGGTCACCTTCCCTTGAGAAAGAATTGTGTCCAGTAACCAAAGTCATCCATCATGTTTAAGGGTCATCTACAGTGGAGTCTCCATACATCATGTCTGACCCAGGTAAAGAGGAGCCAGGAGTCTCCTCTCCCAGGGACACTCCTCTCGAACAGAGAACTCTAAGGATTCAAGCAATCCTTCCCTATAGATTCCAAAGCCCTGTCCCCACCTGAAACCACTAAGGAAACACTGTGGTGCAAGGGCTTTCTGAATTGTCCTACCTTCCCCGGGGCCAAATCACACACTAGCCACTGACTGTGGACTTGGTCTGCATTAAGCTGGTTCCTGGTAGAGCTCAGCACTTTCCACACTGAGTAAAGCTTTCTTCCCAGCAGAGGGCAGCAGCGGTCAGAGGCTACAGCCAGTGGTGCGCAGCCATCTCAGAGGGACTGGATAAAATGGGAGGAAAGAAAGCAGAGGGAGGAGGAAGGAAGGAAAGAAGGTGGGGCTCGGGGCAAGCACCCAGGGCTCGCTGCTCCTTCACCTTCCACCCTGGTAGGGTCTGGCTCTATGACCAGCGCGCCCATAACCTAACGCTTTCTGGTTGGCCTGTCTCACCCCGCACCGCCAGCTTGGAAGGCTTTGGGTTATTAATCTAGCCCAGCCAGCCCCAGCGCACTTAAACCTCTTAGCTTTCCCTTACTCAGCTGCTGATGGCACATGGAAAACTTGAAGGAAAAGAAAAGGGGGAGAGAAAAAAAAAAAAAAAAAAAAAAAAAAGGCCCAACATTTTAGTCTGGGGTAGTTCTGCTTCCACAGCAGATATTTTTTGCATCCACTTCCTTTCAGCAGGAGCGACATTTACATGAAAACAGAGCTGAGGACAGTAGTTTCCCTGGACCTGAAGTCACCATTTGGCCCTTCTGGGCTGCTGCCAACGCCAGCAGCAGTGTGAGATCATCGGGGCACCTGTTTTTAGAGAGTCTGGTTTTTTTTGTTTGTTTGTTTGTTTTTGGCGGAGGGGTGGGGGGGTGGGGACATGAGCTTAACACAGGCTCTCAAGACAAGTATGATCAGGAAGTTGGGCACAATTGATCAACTAAAAAAGCAACACGGTTTCATTGAGGCAGAGCTGCCAGTGTGAGGAGGGAACAAAATCATAACGTTCAGAAATGTCTTCGAAGGGATAGAATCTGTGGAAATCCGAAGTGTTCAAAGAATGACCAGGGTCAAATTTTTGCCAATACTTCACCTCCCATCTTCTCTGACTTAATTGTTGCTGCTAACTTTTCAGATGTGATTGCTGGGCTATAATACTTTTTCCAGCTTTCATCTATCTGAGAGCCAGAATTCCAGCCATGATGAATTTCAAATGCCTCTGCCAGAATGTACAGAGGCCTCTATCTACACGTAGTGCAGGACTACATACAGAACAAACCCCCAAGAAATAGTTGTTGCCTGCCTAATTCCTGACATTCATACAGTGTTTTGCAATATTCAAAGTGCTTTTACATTTATTATCACATTGGCACCTCATAGCAACCTTATAAGGTAGACAGCCATTATTAAATCCATTTTACAAATGGGGAAATTGAGGCATAGAGAGATTAACTAACTAGTAAATGGCAGAGACAGAACAAACTCTTGTGGGATTCTATTCCTGTCTGCTTATGGACTTGAACTTGAAAACACAGCCTGCTGTTATAATCCCCTTCACCCAATGATCAAGACACCTTGATTTTCAAAGCACTGGATGTGCCAAACCCCAGATGCTTTAAAAATTCTCTCGCACGGGAAAAGCTCTCTACCTAAACCATCAGTTTTAGGGTTCAGTCTAGAGAAAGAGCTTCTGAGAAATCCTGGCGGTACAGCCCTGTTTATATGGGAAACAGGAAAATGAAAGGCCTTGTTTTAGGCAAGTTCGTGAATTCCAAATTAAATAGATTGGCACCAAAAGGCAGTCTTCTTAGGATCCTTGCTTTCATTTACGCCTTGATTTGTCCATTTAATCAATGAATATTAAGTGAGCATCTTCAATGTTCAAGGAACTATCTTAGAATCAAAGGGGTATGAAAAACACACAGGGCAGTTATCCCTGCCTGTCCGGTGCTTATAATCTAGTTGTATAGACAACATGTGGTCATACAAAATAGCATAAGGTAGTATATACCAAGTGCCAAATGAATGCTGTTGCTGCTGAGCACTTTAGAAATTCAGAGAGGGAATGGCACGGAGTGCTGAGGAGGTCAGAGAAGGCTCAGTGGAGGACGTGGAACATAATCTGATCCCTGAGCAGGAATCAAAAATATGAAGACGAGATCTAGTGGAAACATTCTAAATATGGGAGAGAATACTGACTGAGACCCCCACCTCCACCATATGTCGAGTGCTGTGGTAGGCCTGCACAAGGTTTGGGATGATAGGCAAAACTTACCATGGCGGCCATGAAGACAACAGCCTAGGGAAACAGTAGATAAGGATAGAAAGATTAGTAGGAGATGGAGCTGGTAATGCAGACCAGATCGAAAGACCTTCAATACCAGGCGAAGGACTTGATTCCAAGGAGGAAAGGTGTAATACATAAGTTTCTAACCCATATACCTCCTAGACGGGAGGCCGGAGTGTTCCATCAGGAGCTGCACTGTCCCATAGGTGAGGAGTAAGCAGTGATGCCTGGTAAATTTCTAAACAAACAGAGATTCTGGCTTCATGCAAACATTCTCAAGACAAAGGAAGAGACAGGTAATAGGTGAAGTAGGAGCCCAGTCAGAGCCCAGCCCTGTCTATTTAACTGTCTAGAGATAGTTAAATAGACATTCGAGGAAGCATTTGTAAGCCTCCAGTGAAGATGTGTGAGGTTGCTCTTGACAGAGCCAAATACTATAACCTTCACACTGAGGCAGGAATAGGAGGAGGGGGACAAAAGAGGGCGGAGACAAAAGATGTTCACTTAAGTCAGTCAGTTATTGGCATCAAAGCCAGAATTCACCTCCTCTCTCCATTATTATTGTGCTCTATTATTATTATAAGGGAGAAATTGCTATTCACTAGGCTTTTTCCCCCTAAGTATTTTAAATGCTGCTGTAACAGTAAATATCACCTCTGGCATATTTGTCCTGGAAGAAAAGAATATGATTTGGAATACCTAATTGAAATGTGCTACAGGAGATAAGGCAGCTGCAGAGACTGACATTTAAAGGTAGGAGACACCACTGAAGACATGAAATATTACTGTTGCTGCCTCAAAGCCAAAAGCCACTTTCACAGAATGGAAATATCTTCCAGCTCTGCTTCCTCCTTCTGGGTCCCCCATGGTCCCATTCCTCAGACTCACTGCTGTAGGGTTCCAGTCATCCCTGCTCCGCCTTTAGAACCCCAACCTGTTTGCACTGAGAATGCTGAAGGGCAGGTAAAAGAGAATGATCTCATCCTAGTTCTCTTTTGCTCTTATGTACCCATCTCAAAATCCTAGGTCTTATTTCCTGATAAATCATTTACGTGAAGGTGGATGGGCTAGACACAAAAGGAAAGGAAGGGATCTGTCAGTGCATCTCAATAGGTCTCATTAAAAAACTGTTTTATGCCACTGTTGCAGAAACATATTTAAAAAATAGAGGTTACCTGTGCTTAACACCCAACAAGCCCTGCCTGTTGATAACTGGACACAGTTACTTTCTAGGGCATGGATCTAGGTAAGAGCTAATTCACTGCTTATTCCCTTCACCCACACACTGAATAAAGACAACTTGCCAACCAACTATTAGACCTACTGCAATTCAGATTAACCACGTTTTTCATCAAATCTATTTCTGTTATCATTTTTCTATCCATCGAGGTAGCTTGTCTCCAAAGACAGTCTCCCAATAAACCATAACTCCTAATATTTGCCTTTGTGTAGTCCCCTAATTGGTGAATATCGGAGAGCCCTTTGCCTTGTTTTTGATCAATAAAATATAGCAAAAGTGACACTGAATGACTCCTGAAGCTAGGTCATAAGAAATTTTATTTTTTCTGCCTGGTTTTCTCAGAATAGTTGTTCTTTAGATAGCTCTTCTTGAAACCCAGTCACCATGCTGTGGGAAGCCTTGGTCACATGGAGAGATCATGCATAGGTTCTCTCTGGCTGAGTTATCTCATCAACTGCCAGCCATTTATGTGAATGAGGTACCTTGAATGTCCCATCTCATCAAGACACCAAATGATTGCAGCCCCAACTGATGTCACATAGAGTAGAAAACCACTCAGGTGATTACAGTTATTTCTCAACTAGAAAAATTACTTAGGATTGTTAAGGCCATGTGGTATTTACACTCTTTGTTAGACAAAATGGCTTTCAAGAGTCTTAAGGAATTTCTTCTGGTACCAATTTCTATTATGGTTATCCATTATTTTATATTTTAAAGAAAATTATCCCAAAATATAGTGGTTTAAAACAATGTTATTTCTATGAGTTTGCTGGGGTCAACTGAGTAGTTTAATCTTGGGGTCGCTCATGTGGTTATCGTGCATTGTAGCCTGGACAGGATGTGCAAGCTGGTTTCTTCACTCCCATGCCTGGGACCTCCTTGGCCTCTTTCTTGCTTCATGGGTTATCTCTTTCCCCAAGGCCTCTCCACCAAGTTTGGTTTTCTCACAGTGTGGTCATTTGTTGGTAGTCACATTACTTACATGGCAACTGGCTTCTAAGAGAAAACAGAAGCTGCCAAGCCAGTTAAGGGCTACTTCCAGAGCTGTCTCACTGCCTCGCTAGTTTTTTTTTTTTTTTTTTTTTTTTTTTTTTTGAGATATAGTCTCACTCTGTCACCAGGCTGGAGTGTAGCGACATGATCTCCGGTCACTGAAACCTCCACCTTCTGGGTCCAAGCGATTCTCCTGCCTCAGCCTCCTGAGTAGCCGGGACTACAGGGGCGTGCCACCACACCCGGCTAATTTTTGTATTTTTAGAAGAGACGGGGTTCCATCATGTTGGCCAGGATGGTCTCGATCTCCTGACTTTGTAATCCACCCACCTCGGCCTCCCAAAGTGCTGGGATTACAGGTGTGAGCCATCGCGCCCTGCCTGTCTCAGCATTAAACCACCATATTTTATTGATCGAAGCCATCACAGGGCCTATCCACATTCAGGAGGGTAGAGAGAGAGTCTACCTCTTAATCTTGATGACAGAATGTCAAGGATACATTGCAGAAGAGTGCATGGGATGGGAAATATTATTGTGACTTTCTTTGAAAAATACAATCCATCACAACCTACTACTGTTTTCCTATTTTAAACTCCTATCCCTCCTTGGATTAGAGAAACCCATATGAGGATTATAATGAGTCAAAGGTATAGTATGATCGTCAGAAATATGAATAAAATGTTAATTGCCAAAATAACAAATCCAAAGCAAGGAAAACCAACAGGTCTTCTGGCCTCTATACTGATGAGACCAGGTAAGAAATAACATTTTCATGACTGAGTGCTGAATTTA
Source organism: Rhinopithecus roxellana (assembly GCF_007565055.1). NCBI lineage: Eukaryota > Metazoa > Chordata > Mammalia > Primates > Cercopithecidae > Rhinopithecus > Rhinopithecus roxellana. The sequence continues at coordinate 136,743,250 of NC_044553.1, read as the reverse complement.
AGAGGAGTCAATGACAAATTGGAGTATGTTCCAGGAAGAGTGTTCAAGGTAGTGTTGGACTGAAAATCATATCATTTTGGAAGTATATGCTTTCCTATGCTGCTCTATTTGAAGGAGATATGTGGGCAAGATTCCCATCTCAGGCCGGGCACGGTGGCTCACGCCTGTAATCCCAGCACTTTGGGAGGCCGAGGCAGGCAGATCATGAGGTAAGGAAATCAAGACCATCCTGGCAAACACGGTGAAACTCTGTATCTAGTAAAAATACAAAAATTAGCCGGGCATGGTGGCAGATGCCTGTAGTCCCAGCTGCTTGGGAGGCTGAGGCAGGAGAATTGCTTGAACCCAGGAGGCAGAGGTTGCAGTGAGCTGAGATTGTGCCACTGCACTCCAGCCTGGGTGACAGAGACTCCATCTCAAAAAAAAAAAAAAAATTCCCATCTCAGCTCCTCACTTGTTCCCCTCTGTGTCCCCTATGGCATAAACCTGTAGACTTCCAAGTTGTATAATTTGGATTCACTGGCCAAAATCTCATCTGAGATACTTACGTTTTTAAGAGTCTATGGCTCTTTTCTCTTCAAGGGCATGTATATGGTGCTCATTGTATGTAATTTTCTGAGATCTATCAAAGTGTCACCATTGTTTCACGCCCGATGTCACTGTGGTAGATATTATTAATATTCTCTGTCATTTCCAGTCCTCCTTCTCTCTGGGAAGACAGAAAAATTATAGTTCTCTAGAACTTTGTAGGTAAGCATGGTCATATGACCTGCTTTGGCCAATGAAAGTGGTAAGAACATTTAAGAGATAATTTATTTCCTGTTCTTTCTCTGCTGTAGAAAACCCTAAAGACTCATGTTGAGATGGTCACATCAAAAAGCAGCCAATCTTCTGAGAGTATAGGTCCCTGAACGTCCGCGATAAGCAGAGCCCCACTGTTACCAGTGTTAAATGTGTAGAATGAATAAGAAATAAAGTTATGCTGTTCTAAGTCACTAAAATTTGGGAAGTAATGTATTACTGCAGCATAATTAAGTCTAACCTGACTAATACAATCACCATGATGCGAAAAAGCATCCTGAAAAACATACCCTTGAAATGTATCTAATCTTTTAGGGATATATTTCTATAAATGAAGACCTGAAACCTAAAAGCAATTCTATTTCAGAGTAGCTCAGGAAGTGGTAGGACAAGACCAGCAAGAACCAATGATTATCCTTTAAAGCCAAAAGTGGTAGGGAGTTTCCTCTATGAAGTTATCTTGAACACTCTTTTCCCCCAGGTTCCAGTTAAGTGTGTCCAGACCTGTCTGCATTCCAATAGCTTTGGCATATTGAGAAACTCTCCATCCCAGAGCCTACACTTCAGCTTCTGAATGATTCAACAGAGGTGGCCCTCTAATCCAGCTGGCTTTTAATAACTCTCACAGCATGTACTGCCCTAGAGGCCTGTGGCTAGTGAGGGGTCAGCATCTTGGAAGAGCCAGTGAGCATCCAGGCCTTGAAGAAAGGTTATACAGACTGTATCTACAACAACAACAATTTAATTAAAAAGTGTTGCTACTTGTTAAATAAACACTCATGCATTATGAAACACATCATCTACTCTGCCCAGCAAGGCTGGAACCTGAGTCCCTAAGAGAAGTGTTTATACTTCTGGAAATTTCCCTTCCCAATCCCAACCAGAAGATTACTGAAGAGGACGATGAGTCAATAGCACGGCATGATTTTTAATTGTCAATTTAGGGGGAAAAATCCTGCATGTTCAAAAGTTTGGTTTTAGTAGAGCAGTTTCATATAGTTCATCTATCCTAATGCAAGCACCTCTGGTTAAAGTAGGGAGGAAAACAGTCAAGAAAAGAAAAAAATAAACCGATCACCCTATTAGAATAGAAAATAATCATCTGTGACTTTCTACTCCTAGATCCTACCCACCCTTTCCTAGCCAATGGCCCCTTATTGTCAGGCAGGACCTTCCAGAGATCAGACAATTTATTTCAGAAAACACTTACTGGAGTCTTGCTAAAAGCAAAGCATTGCAGGGCATACACAGGTAAGGAAGAAAGAGCCAATTTACAATCCATAAGGTGCTCACTGGAGACAAGGACACAAATAATCATTGCATATTGCAAAACAATGTTAGTTGTCGTGAGAGACACATAAATCAATTGCAAGGAGGGCTCAAAGGAGAGCCTGCTCCTCCCCTGCCTCTGCATTCACTCAATAAGCATCCCATCTAAGACATTTTAGGCGGCCTTAGTGGCATGTTCAAGTTCAAATCAACTTTTTCCAAACTTGCAGAAGAACTTTACTTATGAAATACAATTTTATACTTGTCAAATGGCAATGAGTACAAAGGTGATAATGCCGAGTATTGTCAAGAATAGGGACAGTTTGGAACTTATTCTTGTGCATGGCTGGTGGTAATCTGAACTGGTACAGCCCTTCTGGAAAACAATCTGAAAGTATTTGGTATGATTAAGCATTATTTGCCCTATAACTCAGGAACACCACTTTTGGGAATATATCCCCCAGCAATTTTTGCTCAGGGCCACATACCACACTCTGGGTAATTGTGGAAGTTTTAGCACTAGAGGAACAGAGGCAAAGATGTGGTGAATGTATACAGAGAAATGCCGTGCTGAAGTTACAGAGAACCAACTAAACGAAAACATAGCAACATGAAAGATCTTATAAACACAATAGTGAATGGAAAAGGTAAAAAACTTCATCAAGATATATAGCATGCTGCCAGTAAAATACGTTTTAAATGCCTAACAAGAAAAGCATGCTGCATATCTTACCAGGGTATATGCATTAAAAAAAAATATATATATATATATATATATACAAGTTATTGTAATTGGTATCTCTAAGGAAGGGCCATTGAAGATATAATTAGGGATGAAGGAAAAAAATAAAACCAGGGAGGCCTTGCACTACTGATGATAGTGTGTTACAAACAGAAAGACTCGTATTCAACTCTCTTCAGCCGAGGTCAAAAGGAGAAAACGCACTTTGTTTCACTGGGGCAAAATGTGAGATAGGTGTCTGAGCCAAATTCATATACAGTGTAGTTTACAAGGACAGGCACTGATATCAGAAAGACCTGGTTTTGAATTAGAGCCGTCATTTATTAGCCATGGCTGCAAGGATTAAGAAACAATAATGTATGTAAAGCACTTAGCACAGTGCCAGTGCAAAGTAAGCAATGAGCAAATGGTGGCTATCCATAATAGATTATATAATTTATCATTTTTTTTCATCTCCCTCTACTTTAGTCTACACACCTTGAAACATTTTACATGGTAAGAAAATCATCATAAGCTGCTTATTGGCTTATGGTTTATACTCTCCCTGCAACCAAGAGATTCAGAGGTATTATATAAGATTAATCAATAAGAAAACAGAACCATCAGGGATAAAAACAGAAAGATGCCCTCTAAAGGAAGCAGAGAAAGTAAATATCAGCAAGTATCTGGGCAGAAATGGAGACTACATCTGAGCAGAGAAGTTAGCCAGAGTCACAGCAATGGAAATATTCATAGAAAAGAAACTATATGGACTTCATCATTTTCATTTCATAGTAAATAAAGCTGGAAAAGTCCTTTGCAGAAACACACTTTGTTTAGATACTTTAATACATGGGTTTTCATGTTAGAACTGTTGGATAACATGGAAGACAATTCCTACCAGGAGTTTGGCGAAGACACAGAATATCCATCTAGAAAGGTGACTCAGGAACTGAAGGATGGTTATGAAGCTGTTGGAAGGGTGAAGGGAGTGCTGAAGTCACATGTTTGGGTCTCTTGTTTTCTGATAATTTCACTAAGCTCAGAGAAAGAACTGGCTGAATCTGGAAGAATGGCTGGTGAACATAACAATTAGACAGTCTTTCTTACATAGTATAGTTGTTAAGGTCCCAAATTCTGGAGCCAAACCACCTAGGTTCAGATCCTGCTCTATCACTTACTAGCTCTGTCATCTTGGGGAAGTTACTTACCCTCTCTGTGCCTCAGTTCTCTCAACTGTAAAATGGGGATGATAGTACCTATATCACAGGTTTGTTGTGAGAATTAAATAAGTTAATATTCTTAAGAACAGTGCTGGGTGTACAGTAAACACTACAAGAGTTATGTAATCATGTATTCAATAAATAAATATCACATGCCTTCAGCAAGCCTCTGGCAGGTGCTAGATTGCAGTTGATTCTCACTGAATTATCTTAACAAGTATCTGGAGTGTAGATATTCTTTGACGCTTTAAGTACCAGCTGTGAGGGAGGCAAAGTTCTCTCGTTAACAGTTAGAAGCTGAGCCTGTGTTCTTACACAGATGAAATATATATATATAAACTCTTCTTACCAGGTGCTGGAGGAGATGTAAAATCACGGTGACAATGGTAATCCTGTAGCTGTCAATAAGAACTAAAGGCCACTAGGCACCTGGCTTTGTGTCAGGACCTTTATGCATCTTGGTTCTCATCCTCAAAACAAATTAGTCACTACTGTTAGCTCCATTTTATAGATGACACACTAAAGTTCAGAGCAGTTGAGTGACTTGTTCACGGCCATGCAACCTATTGATGTTAGAGTTACTATGCTCTTTCCACTGTATGACACTGCCCCTTCCTCATTCAATTAAGCAGGAGGGAAGAGGACTATTAAAGATAGAAGATCTCGGTCAGGTGTAGTGGCTTGAACCTGTGATCCCAGCACTTTGAGAGACCAAGGCAGGAGGATTGCTTGAGCCCAGTAGTTCGAGACCAGCCTGAGCAACATAGGGAGACTCCCATCTCAAAAGAAAAAAGAAAAAAAAAAAAAAAAAGCCAGGTGTGATCATTTTCACCTGTGGTCCCAGCTACTCAGGAAGCTGAGGTAGGAAGATTGCTTGAGCCTGAGCCTGGGAGGTTGAGGCTACATTCCGCCACAATCATGCACTGCAGCCTCGGTGGCAGAGTATGTCCCTGTCTCAGAAAAGAGAAGAGGGAGAGGAGAGGGGAGGAGGGGGAGGGGAGGAGAGGAGAGGGGAGGGAAGGGAAGGAGAGAGGGTAAAGAAGAGAAGAGAGAGGAGGGCAGGAGAGCAGAGGGGAGCGGAGGGAAGGGGAGGGGAGGGGAGAAATCTCCTAGATGTCTTTTTTATTTTACCATCAACTGCTAGGGAGAAGCCCAGTGACCACAATACTATTTCTTGATGGTCTACAAAAATGGAGATCGGGTATTTGTTAATTCAGTGGAGCTTAAAGTTGATAAATTTCTTTTTTTGTAGTGCAACCAACATCATAAATGCTATTTATACACAAGGCACACTCCCATAGCAAAGAATCTCCAGAGAGCATGTCAGAATGCAGGTGCATGGAAATGATGTTATTTTAGCCATAAGCCTGATCTGCCTTAAATTTTTAGCAAATCTTTAGCATAATTTTAGTATATGAATTATTATTTAGTAACATACTACATGTGACACACCATCAATATGTCTCAGCACCAAGATTAACACTGGCTAGTTTAAGAAGCTCCAGGGAGGTCACTCTCACATAAACATTTCCTTTAGAGTCAGTAAAATGCAGTGCTCGATTTATACCTTTTAAAATTTAGTTGACTTTTGAAGGATTTTGAAATCTCAAGAGCTTTGGATTAAAATGGAAATGCCATCTATACTATTATTATTTAACAAAGTAATTTCCAATTTAACCAGCCTCTTGGCATGAGTTGCATAATAGATGTATGAATGAGTGACGTCACGAAGACTGGAGTGGGGGTGCGGGAAGCTGGGAAGGCTGAAGAATAAGAAGAGCCAATAGAAACCATCATTTTCTTTGGATTTGCCTTGGAAAATGGTCTGAACCATCTCTTCAGCAACAGCCTGTGCTAGAATGGAGATTCCAGGCAACAGAGGCAGGGCTGGTCTGTGTAAATGCACACATAGGAACCTTGCCTTTGAAAAAAGGAGACAAGAGCTCCTCACACATAGGATCCCAATCTCACATTTCAACATCATCAAAATTTAACATCTTTCCATAATCACCACTGCATTATTCATTTTGTTAAAAAGACAACCTTTGAATCTGAAACAACAAAAGAATAAAGAGGTAACTTAACCTCTTCTGTTTTCTTCTTCTAGGACACATGGTTTCCCCACCCTTGCCACCATCTTAGCATAATGTTGGAAAGAAAATTTTTCTTTTTCTCCGGGATCAATAATATTCTATTGTCAGCCCTGTTGTTTCATTTTGAGTTTCTATTTTAGCTCCATGCCTACATCTAAGATATACATACAAAGGGAAATAATCATCATGCCCCATTTAAAAGTTGAGGAATTAATTAATGTTTAGGCAGGTAGAATGATTTGTCCAAGATCACACGGTATGGTGACTGTCCAAGTCAAAAGTTGTATCCTCTGAGCCACACATCTTTGGTGTATGCAGCTTTGTGGCATTCTTCCCTCTTCTCAGCATCTTGTTGCACTAGTAGAGGTAGGATGGAAGATGCTAAGGAAGAGTATGAACATGTTTGCTTAGAAACAAATGAATAAACAATTAAACTAGAACCAGAAGACCTAGCTCTAGAGTCAATTCTATCCCTCTGTAGTTCTAAACCTTGGGAAAGTCACCAATCCATTGCATGACTCAATTTTTCCGTTTATTAAAGGATAATCTTTAAAACTCTGTACTACCCAATGTGTGAAGACACTGCCACAAAATTGCTAATGAAATCATTTTGAAAGTTAGTTGTTATAGTGCTGTTTATTTTGTGCTTAGTTTATACCAAGCATAGTAAGAACATCTTTATAACTGTTACCTCAGTAACTCTCACAACCATCCATTAGTGAATGCCATTCATGATCTCATTTTACAGAAGGCGAAATAGAGACACAGAGGATGATATGTGACTTGCCTAAGAAAACCCAAGCTGATGAATGGCAGAGCAGAGAAGTGAATAAGCTCCCAATAGGCCTCCAGAGCCCATGCTCTTGAGTGTTCTATGTTGCACAGATAATGAACTGCATAAGGGATTTGGAAGGGCAAACAGGTGGCTTGGTGGATGGCTGGGACAGGGGATTTAGATACCTGTCAAGTAACCCTGCGCTCCCAGAAAATGGAGTTAGTTGTTCAAAGTCTGAAAAGTGTTGGAAGACACTCCCTGGTACCTCCCCGCATGTTGATCTCAGAAAACTGGCCCACAAACGCTAAACTGTCAGCACCCAAGTTTACTCTGTTAAGTTCCTGGTAACTTGAGCATCCTGTGGATGAAAAATGTGGGCAATTGCAGGTGATGCTTGAGATTTGGAATCACAGACTAGATATAGCCAGTTCAGAAGGTCTCTATGCAGAAGTTTTGACAAAGAGTGTAAAAGTCATGAGAATTTCACTTTTCTTTTCCTTTGAAGGTCAGATTTTGGGGCCACTAACCTGCACAGAGTGCCCTGTAATGTGTTCACTGGAGTGACTCAGAGACACACTTGAGATCCAAAAGCCAATTTGGTCCCCAAGCAGTTTTGGGGGTGTGCCGCTATGCTGGTAAACCAGAGGGCAGCAGGGAGTACATGCAGACAGGAGGAAAGGAGCCCAGTAGAAGGGTTCCACCCCAGGAGAGGAGACCAGCCCGAGGCTTCTGCTTGAGCTCGCCCACAAGTAACCACACACCCAATGGCACCTCACTTGGTCATGACCACCAAGCTGAATAGGTTCAACTTATTCTCTCCCTTCTCTCTTTGTCTGTAAGCAGCTTGCTCACCTCAGTCATCCTCCTAATGAATTTCTTATTAATTAGGAGGAGGTGTCAAAGTACCAACAAAATTAGCAGTTTCAATACATCCCTAAAGTGTGAGTGTTTCAAAGCAAATGAAGCCTTGGTCACTCCCTGGTTATTTTTACTCTCTGCCACCCACTTACCTTTTGGGCCATCTGTTCCCATCAGAGTGCACCCTTCATCTCCCTCCACACACTATTCTCTCTCTGCCTCTCTGGTTCTTTTTTTAAAAATGTTATGCATGTCTTTTCCCTTTTCTTTCCAACTGTGATAAATCACAAGTAGGCTACTTGTGCACAAGTAGGTGCACAAGACCCCTGCCCCTCCACCTTATTGCCTTTTCGAGAGAGTTAAACCAGTTGCTGTAGGCACAACTAACACAGAGGATTATTTGGAACCATGAGTTGAGGGATAAAATTAAATTAGCAAGAATGGAAGAAAAGGAGCAAGATTTAGATAAGTTGACTTAGGGTATGGGTAGAAATACAGAACATATGCAAACAAGATTTGTGACAAAGCAGCTCTAGCCTCAGATCCCTGGACTTACCAAAATTAGAATTTGTTACCATTAAATCACAAGTATTCCTCCTCCTCAAAGAATAAGAACCACTATCAAGTGTCCCATGTATGAATAAACCTCTCTGGATTCTTGCTGATAGAAGCCTTTTCTACAACTCTGAGAGAGGACGGGTGGATGGGGCTAGAGTGCCCCACTGGCATGGGAGAACAAAGCTTTGGGAGCTAAGGTGTGGAGGCAAACCTAACATGGGGACCCTTGAAAAGAGTGGGTCTTGAACTCAGTGGGGACTGTAGCAGGGCTTACCAACCAGGGCTCGGGTGCTTCACAGAGCAAGTGAAAATAAGCCCAGATCATTGGGACTGCACAGGGTTCATTCTCTCAGCTCCTCAAACTAGAGGCTGGATTTTTCATATTAGGTACTCAATACAGTATGGTTGAAATGAATACAAGACCCTTCAGCACTTATTTTGGATCTAAGAAACACAGACAGAGGATGGAGTAAACGATACAGACATGCAAATAGCCAAAATTTTAAAAAATCAAAAAACTGCCTACAGACATTTTACCAACTCAATGTGGTTAAAGAATATCATAGCATTTATTTCATAAGGTTGTTATGATGATTAAATAGTACCAGGAAAGTGAATTCACAATAAGTGGGATTTAAAATTAGTTTTTATTGATGTATAATAGATATACATAGTTTCAAGATATATGTGATAATTTGGCCGGGCGCGGTGGCTCAAGCCTGTAATCCCAGCACTTTGGGAGGCCGAGATGGGCGAATCATTAGGTCAGGAGATCAAGACCATCCTGGCTAACACGGTGAAACCTCGTCTCTACTAAAAAAATACAAAAAACTAGCCGGGCGAGGTGGCGGACGCCTGTAGTCCCAGCTTCTCGGGAGGTTGAGGCAGGAGAATGGCGTGAACCCGGGAGGCGGAGCTTGCAGTGAGCTGAGATCCGGCCACTGCACTCCAGCCTGGGTAACAGAGCAAGACCCCGTCTCAAAAAAAAAAAAAAAAAAAAAAGATATATGTGATAATTTAATACACCGATATAATTTGTAAAGATCAAATCAGTATACTTAGGATATCCATCACTTAAATATTTATCTTAATATTTTCTTAATGCTAGAAACATTCAAATTATTCTCTTCTAGCTATTTTGAAGTGTGCAATACATTATTACAGGCTATAGTCACCTTACTGATCTCTCTAACACTAGGTTCTTATTTTTTCTATCAAACAGTGTATTTGTACCCATTAATCAACTTCATCCCTTCTCCTCAAAAATGTTTATTTATTTCTAATTATTATTCATTTATTTATTTATTGGAGACAGAGATCTTTCCCTGTCGCCCACACTGGAGTGCAGTGGTGTGATCACAGGTCACTGCAGTCTCAAACTCCTAGGTTCCAGCAATCCTCCTGCTTCAGCCTCCTGGGTAGCTGGGGCTACAGGCATGCACCACCATGCTTGGCTATGTTGTTTATTTTTATTTGCTGACTTCATGCCAGTGTCTGAGACTTCTCATGACCAAATTTAGAGGCAGCTGGGCAGGGGTCTGAGCATGAACAATGCTGCTGAATAGCCCTTCTCCCTTTCTGAGATGTGCTACAAGGCACAAAAATACACAGGCTTTCCTTTATCACCAACCTGTGTGTTGAGAGAGATAACCAAGGTTCTGTACCATACCCAAAAGGAAGGAAGAAAAGAAACAATTTTTAACACCTACTATGTGCCAGCCAATCTGCTGATTACTGCTAGTTATTTGAGGAAGATATTATTTTCCATACTCTTACAAATGTTACTGAGGCTCTGGAAGTTTTTATAGCTCAGCCAAGATGGTTCCATTAGCAAGTGATGGAATTAGGACTGAAATCCAAATCTTCCTGAATTAAAATAAATATATTCTGGCACACCCCGCACAAATGCCACTCCAAGCCTCTATTCTGATCTTTTGATTCAGAACCACTACTGGAGGCAGGGCCTGGCTTTCAAATGCTGCCCAGGGTATCGCGACCAACAAGTCAAGTCTGGGGATCACTGGGATACTTGATCTCTAAGGGCACTTTTGGTCCTATAATGAGAAGAAAATATTTTTCTGACTTTTTTTCTTACAGAAAGACTTGCCTTTATTAAAAAAGAAAGTACTTTGATAAGCCCACTTGAAGAAAAGTAAAAAGGGAGAACTCCAGGGAGGAATCGGGGGAGGTAGAGTGTGGAAGGGAGAGAGGAGGGAGGATAGAAAGGGAGATAAAAGAGGAGAGAGAAGTGGAAGGAGGGAAGGAGGGATGGGAAAAGGGGAAGGGCAAGGAGAAAGGGAAGGAGGTGAGGAGGGAGCGGGGGAGGGCTGGAGAGAAGGAAGGAGTAAGGGGGAAAGTAGAAATAAGAGAAGGAAGATAGGAAGGGAAATGAGAGGGGAGAAGGATAGAAAGGGGCAGGGAGAGGAGGTGAGATAAAGAAAGTAGAGAAGGGAGAGAAAGGGAAAGAAGAAAATGGGAGGGAAGAGGAAGAGCAAACTATTGTATGCTGACTAAAATGATCCTCCCTGGGAGTCCCTAAATGTTCAGTATAGTCTACAAAAATCACAAGCTTTATGACAGTTGTGAAATTTCTTCTGGAAGTCAGTAATAAAACCAAGTTCTGCTTCTGAATTAGCAAGAAGACAAGAGAGAAAGAGCATACATAGGTATAAGTAGAAAAACAAACCCTTGTACTGGGTTTTAATTCCATAGGTCTATTCATAGACAGGAATATAGCAAGTCTTGATCCTTCAGCAAATGCCAATAGAGCCTTAAGCAGACCCTCCTTGATTACATGGAGGCCCCTACATTCACATCTATTCCTTTGTCTCTTTGATAAGAGCCTCATCAACTGAGCATTAAATGCTATTCATATGCATGCTCTTCTATTTGTGTTCTCACATATATTATTTAATCTCATCTTTAAACCACTGTATGAGAAAGGTCTTGTATCCCTTGTCATATGGATAGAGAGATTGAGGCACACAGAGATTAAAAGCTTGCACAAGGTCATTAACCCTTAATTAGTGTCCGGCCCAGAGTTTGAACCCAACCAATCGGACTCTGCAGTACTCATGCTCCACCATGGCACTATGTTGACTCCTAAGGCTTTATATTTTCTTATCTCATTTATTTCTTATAACAGCATGGCAGTATAGATATGTGTTGCTGTCCTCATTTTACACTTAGGCTCAGAGAGGTCCCAGGAACTACTCAAGTTCTTATCATTGGTATTTGGGTGAAACCTAGACTTATCTCCTAAATCTCCAAACCCAGAAGTCCTGTGTTACCTACAGTCCAACCTTTAGGCAAGGCAAGATTGTCCTCATGCATCCTGGGCAGAGTTTCTAGTCCCTTTTACAGAGCATGTTGAACCTTACTGATAACACCCTGCTCACACAAAAATACATTCTCAACTGGTGCTTGCCTGAAATTCTGGCATGATTTTTTTTTTTTTTTTTTTTTTTTTTACTATCCCTCAGGTTTTCTTTTAAAACACAATTACCATAAAAAAGTTGTCATTTGAATTTTCCTAATAATTGAATGTGAGTGTTTAGGAGGTAGTCACTTTTGGGGCATCAACTCCTATATTGCACCATGGGTTCATTGGGGAGAAGTGTCAAGGAGAAACCAAGAGAAAGAAAGGGTCTTAGAAGTAAAAGTTTGCAGAGCCAGCCAGGCATAGTGGCTTGGAGCATATCATCCCGGCACTTTGGGAGGCAGAAGCAGGTGGATCACAATCAGCCTGGGAATTATGCTGAATCCCTATCTCTACAAAAAATACAAAATTTAGCCAGGCATGGTGGCCCATGACTGTCGTTCCAGCTACTCAGGAGGCTGAGGTGGGAGGATCACCTGAGCCTGAGAAGGTTGAGGCTGCAGTGTGCTGTGATCACACTACTCCACTCCAACCTGGGTGACAAAGTGAGATCCTGTCTCAAAAAAAAAAAAAAAAACAAAAAAAACAAACAAAAAAAATAGTTTGCAGAATCAGCTTTGTCTCTTCCTCTAGGAAAAGTCTTTAGTAAGTTGAAAGATCCTAGTGGTGCTTTTTGACTAAGTTACTAACAGGGAGAGTAATGATGATAAAGTATGGACAGTGGGAGGAGCCTGATGTTCAAACAAGATTAGAATGAATAGATGAGAGAAAACGGAGTAGGCCAGGATGCAAGGAAGAAATGCATACTGGAATGAATGTACTATGAACGCATAGTAAACTAAAAGTTCACTCAGCATTCACACAACATGCTCATGTAGAGAGACAAGAGTTGGGAGGGTAATGGAATTAGAGGAGAAACAGCAAAATTAGAGAGCAAATTATGAAATGATATGACCGACATCCATGCTAACAGAACATTGCTCAGTTCATTCATACACTTATTTTTTTATTCAAAAAATATTCACTGGGGTCACCTGTGCACCATTCACAGCTAGAGGCTGAGCACATTGATGAGGCACTGACAGTCTAATGGAAACAACAGAAACTTGAACAGATCATTATCTCAAACAGTGCTGTAAGCTTGGTGATCAAGATGCACACAGGTTGTTGTGGCAGTTTGGTGAAGGGGAGCATGGGCTCAGGAAAGGATTCTCCGAGCAGTTGACACCTGAGCTGAAACGTAAAAACTAAGAGTAATCAAGTGAACAAAGAGCGGGGAAGGGCCTTCCGGAGAAATGACATAGCAACAGGAAAGGCATAAAGGTGAGAACTCAAAATAGTTTGGATAAACGAAGACTCATTTACTAGGTGCAAAACACAGTCCTGAATCCTGTACAAACGTGAAACAGTGAAGGACACAAAGCATCCTCTTGGTTAGAGTATGAAACTGTTTAGGTTGGACCTGGCTTCTCTGAATGAAAAAATAAAATCTTTGACAGCACACCAAAAAACACCCCAAAACAACAACAGAAAAAAACTGGCCCCCAAATCTTCACTTGCTATTTCCATGTCAGAAAGGGGGAAAGAGGAAGCTGAACAATGCATAGTCTGGGAGGTGAGAGTCCTGGTCTGATCATAGGGGCAGATGTCACAGGGATGCAGGATCAGATGTGGAGAAGAGAATGGGTTCCTCAGTCCTAGGAGTGAAGAGACTGTGACAGCTGGAGGGACTTCAGGTCTTTGGTAGAGTGGGCTCCTAGAACCCCTGTGGTTTGGGAGAAGGGACCTGGGTTTGGGTAATGGAACAAGCATTTGATGGGATCGTGCAGAGAGCCCTACAGGACGAATCAGAATTACATGAAAGAAAAAGGAATAGAATATGTCTAGTGAGGGGAATGGATGGGCAAACAACAGAGGGATGGGCAAAACGTGAGCAGGGGACAATGTAAAAACCAGTTGGGATACAGTGTAGAAAAGGTAAACAGGGAGGGGGCAATGGAAACGCATTTGGGAAGGAGTTGAGAAGAAGCAGGCAAAGAATTTAGATTTATCCTCTTAAAAGCTAGGCACCTGACTTCTGAAGTGCAATTACATACAGTATGTGGAGTTTATTTAAAAAAAAAAAAAAAAAAAAAACTTTTGTCTATCATCCATTTCCCCTTCCAGCTCAAATTTGAGCAATCACCCTTGTTCCACTGGGTAGAGTCTAGTGGGCCATCGTAAGAAGCTTTTATCTCCCTCTCCAAGTCATGGAAAATGATCCAACATATAGCTCAAATCCACCTTCTCTGAAATGTGAACGTTGAGAACTAAAAGTCATTAATTATTGATAGAATAAAGAAGTGATTGATATTATATACTTATATCCAGACAGTTTATCAAATTATCTTATTCATTCTGTAAGTTTTTAACTAGAGTTGTTTAAATTTCTTGATAAGAAATTATAGCATTAGCAAAAAGGATAGTTTTACCTCTTCTGCTATTTACACTATTTTATTTTTGTGTTTTATGGCCTTGGAGGCTATTGCAAATGCAACGTTTAATATAGGTAATAATGGACATCCCTAAATGCATTCTAATTTTAACTGAAATGATCTCCATGTTTGTTAAATCTGTTACTGTTTTTAGTAAATAATCTTTACATATCTAAGCAATCATCTTTTATTCCAATATTACCTGAATTGTGTTAAGAATAGCTGCTGAAGTTTATAAAAAGCTGTCAGCCCATGTTGACATGAATGTATTTTTCTTGTTTAATTAATTAAAAAGATTATATTGATAGTTTTCTTCCTATTGATTATACATAAAATATACAAAATCAATACCTTTTCTCTACTCTAGTAACAATCACTAAAGAATAGAAATGAGAAAAATATTATTTATATCAGCAAAAACTTTAAAATATTTATAAATACCTCTCACCAAAAAATTTAAAAGACAACAAAATATAAATATATAAAAGATATAAATTAATTTCTGAATGAAGACAAAACATACTATATTTTAAATTTATGGAGTAATTAGTATGAACATGGCAATTGTCCCAAAATTAATATATTGATTTAATACAATTTCAATTAGAATCCCATCGGCTACTTTAATTGAATAAAATAAACATAAATTCTACATGAAAGTATGAATGCCTGGAAATTGGGAGGCCAAGGAGGGTGGATCACAAGGTCAGGAGATCGAGACCATCCTGGCTAACACGGTAAAAACCCATCTCTACTAAAAATACAAAAAAAATTAGCGGGCGTGGCTATGGGCGCCTGTAGCGGGCGTGGTAATGGGAGGCTGAGGCAGGAGAATGGCATGAACCCGGCGGGGGAGCTTGTAGTGAGCTGAGATCTCGCTACTGCACTCCAGCCTGGGTGACAGAGTGAGACTCTGTCTCAAAAAAAAGAAATGAAAAAGGAAGAGCAATGACAGAAGACTGGACTTCATAGATAACAGACATTATAAGACCATGATCATCAACTCAACAAAAAATCCTAGGAATAGATGAAAAGATCAGGGAGCAGATACAGAATCTAGAAATAAACTCTGGTATATGTGAGAATAAATGACAAGAAAATTAATGTAATTCAGTGGGAAAAGAATGGCTTTTTTCATAAATAGTCCTGGCTAACAAATAAGAGCAACTATAATAAGAGCGGATTTCAGTGCCAGATTCCCAGAGTTCAAATCCCACATTCACCACTTGACTTCCTCTGTGACCTTTGGGCTAATTACTCAATTTTTTTGGCCTCATTTTCCTCAAGTGTAAAATGGATATAGTGAGAAAATCTATGTCTTAGAGTTGTGAGGTACCAGGGCCAAGTCAGCAATCTAATACGTGGAAAGTGCCTATATAACAGTGCTTACCACATAGCAGCAGTAAGTGTTAGCTATTATTATTATCATTATCATCAGGAACAAAGTAAACATGGACCTCTAGCATCTATAAACAAAAAAATAAATTTCTAAATGAATTAAGATTTAAATATAAAAAAATGAAAACGAAGATTTAAAAAGAATTAATCTAAAAAACTAAACACAATTTTTAAAGGTAGGGACAGGGAAAACATTCTCTACCAAGACTGGAAATTAGAAGATGTGAAAGTTAAAAACAGACATCTAAGTACATTAAAAAGTAACATATTTGATGGCAAAATATACCCTAAACAAGGTAAACAAATAATACTTTGGAAAGACAAGAAAAAGACAGTATCTCCATTGTAGAAACAAGAAGTGATGAGTAGCCCATTTACAGAAGTGCTCAGCTAAATGGCCTACGAACACATGCAAAGATGCTCAGATTCACTAATAGTCTGAGAAATGCAAATTAAAATAACAATGAGATATCACTTTACACTTCTCAGCTGGCACAATTTAAAAAAGCAATAATTCATATCACTGTCAGGGATGTGTGAAAAGAGTGTGCTCATACATTGCTTGAGTATGTAAAGTGTTACGATGTTTTGAAAAACCATATAGTATTTGTTCATATTTAAAATACATATCCTCTTCTATTTATCAACCCCACACCTGGACTGCACCAGATATAAAAGCACCAGTGCAAATACACAATGACATTTATTGCAACATTGTGCATGGTAGAAAAAAGTAAGATGGAAATAAAATTATAATTTACAAGAAGGAGAATACCACATAGATAACATATCATCACACTGGAACATTACGCACCCATTAAAAAGTCAAGATTTTTATAATGTAATGGTGAGCAACAGAAGCAAAATTCAGAAAGAGAAACACAGGACTGATTCCAGAAAGTAGAGTTCCTGAGGGAAAGAGGAAAAAGAGATTGCAAAGTGGCACACAGCAGGTTATAAGGCACTGGTAATTCCCTATTTCTTTAATACAGTGGGTAGATAGATATACTACGAATGTTTGCTTTATTATTATTTAAATTATCTAAATATGTTTTAAACATTTTTGTATTTATTCTATGCTACACAATAGTGTTTTTCTAAAAAGAAAATCAAGATGCAAAATAAGTATATAACATAATGACCTGAAAAACTTGTACATATTTCTATATGTATAAATTATGTGTATAGAGAAAACTGTGCCATGATTTATACTAGGTTATTAACAGGAACTATCTTGGAGTAGAGTTAGGGGATCAACATAGACATAAAGGAAAAGAGGGAAGACATCAAACAAAAATGGAAAGAAAAGAATACACTTAGGAAAATATACTGAAATCACATGTACACATTTATGTAAAGTTGTGTGTGTGTGTGTGTTTAAAGTAAATTAAGAAACAAAATTTGAAATCAAAACAGAATTGAGAGAGGAGCCTAGGTCTTGCCCTCAGAAACCACCTTCCTGTCTGTTTCCTTTTGACCTCAGAGCACAGGGTGCCACTTAGCAATGCACCCTATTGCTCCTGTCAGTCCTGGTTCTCCCAGACTCTCCACCTTCCTTCTAAAACTTACAAGAGAACAACCAGTTCATCAGTACCACCAAGGTTAAATTACATCTATAGCAATGCCAATAAAACAACATCTAAAACTATCATGAAAGAAGAAACCAATGGAAATGAATTTTAAAGTTAACCGGGCTCCACTGCAGCCTGAGAAAGTGTAATAACAAAAGAATGTTTAGCTGCCAAATTGAGAACCCAACTCCTGTTTATTCCCAGAATCTCCCTGCTGTCTCTTGGGCAACCTCTTCCCAGTCACCTCTCTGCTGCCATCTTTACCCATGCTGTAGATGGAACCAGTTGCAAGCAAAAGTTCCTAATATTTCAGATTTGGCAGGTCATGCATGTACCCTCCGAAGAAGATTGCAACTCTATGCAGTCCTCATGAGTACATCCTTCTCTGAACTATTTTTCTTTTCCAGTAATGTGTTGCCAGAGAGCTTGATGATGTGAACAAGTTTGAAGAAAGAAGGAATATATTCCACAGTCTATTAACTATGAGACCCTAGTCAAGTCATGCAGACTCTATGCGCCTTAACTTACTTGTGAGTAAAAGCATGAATTCTACCATGTAGTCTACATAAACTCTAGGGCTATTTGGGAATTGAATAAAATAGCCCATGGGAATGGACTTTTCCCAATTATAAAGTTCAACTCTCCATCCGCATTTCCCCATCCTTTTGATCCGTGGAAATAAGTACTCAGGCAGGGATTTGTTCACTTGATGTCCATGGTGCTACTTTTCACTGCAGGCAGCTAAGTGACCTACACAGGGATCAGATCCACCACTTTGGCTTCATTTATTAACACTGTATGCCTACAAGTTAGGATTACCATGGTCTCAATGAGGAGAGATGCTAGAATGGAGAAGGTGTATGAGACACCTCTTGTGCCCTCATATCCTCTCTGTTCACTTTTGCACTCCAGGGATTTCTGCTGCAAACAGCTGCCTTTGGTATAACTCGATAGCATTTTGCCTGAGCTGCATCATGTATCTCTCATGGTGTGCCCCAGGGTTCCTCTGCTATCAGTATGTGGGAAGCCTGTGGGAACCTGCAGAGCATCTGAGGAAACCTGGAAATGTAAGATAGTTAATGCCCCGTGAAATAACCCTTGGCCAAGCAGAAATGGGAACTGTAAATACATTGTGCCTTATTCCATCTTTCAGGCAGACAGTTTGAAGATTCATTCTATGCAACTCCTGAGAGAGTCCCTAGTGGCACTGAGCCTCAGTGGTTCATCATAATATTCTGTATGATAGATAACACACCCTTGATTCTGGCTTTGCCTTTTTTGTTGTTTTACTCTACCCTGAATAGGCTACCTGCATTCAAGACCCTTTTGAAGGGAACTAGGCTAGGATTGAAGGAAATGGGAAATAATTCCCATAAAAGCACTGATATCCAAAGAAAAACAAATATGTAACAGTAACAACAACAAAGTCAACAGCAATCTAATAAAAGGCCAGATTGCAAAATAGATAACTCATCACTGAGGTCAGCCATGGATTACTCTGCAGTGTTTATCTTAACCTCACTAAATTGGGTAATGGCAACACTCCGCAACCTTTCTGTACCTCCACAGACCCCCACCAAGAGAGACGCTATGCTTATTTAAAGGTGAGTTCTGGATCCCAAGGCTCCAAGTCTCAGCTCACCTAGACCCCAAGGAGCACCATTATTGGAATTGATATGATTAGTGCTCAAAAACACTTCTGCAACAATTGTTAGCACTGAAATTGGACATCAAGCTGAAGTAGTTTTCAATATGTTGAGGACACCTATTAAAATCCAAAAGCTCGTTACTTCTCTAGAAAAGCGTACATATACATTAAGTTTTACATAAAATATCAGGAGGTTTATGGACTCTATGGTCTCCATTCATAATCTCAGGTCATGAATGCATCAATTCATACAAATTTAGAGACTGGCCAAATTTACAGATTATAGGAAATGGACATCTAGCCATATTGCCTCCACCCTTCCCAGGCCTTACCTGGTTCTCAGATAACCATCGCCTTAAATCAGGGCAGCCAGCTTAAGAAAATCCCTAATTGGACCAACACTATAAAGTCTGGGTACCTATGGGGCTACAGTGGCCCTCTAAATCTCATTGTATGCCAGATATCCCCACTTCTGCCCCACGTAAAGTGACTCAAGCCATAAGTTTAGTTCTGGAATCAATGTAATAATCCTCTCCTACCCACCCTGTCTCAAATCCACAATGCCCTCTGACAAAATCAGTCAGATAACATTCCCATAGCCCCTACCAACTCAAGCACTCCAACAGGTATTTAGAAAGGTATTCTTTTCAGAAAAAAAATCTGGAGGGGGTGCTCCAAGATGGCTGAATAGGAACAGCTCCAGTCTGCAGCTCCCAGGGTGATCAATGCAGAAGATGGGTGATTTCTGCATTTCCAACTGAAGTACTTGGTTCATCTTACTGGGACTGGTAGGACAGTGGGTGCAGCCCATGGAGGATGAGCTGAAGCAGGGCAGGGCATCACCTCACCTGGGAAGCACAAGGGGTTGGGGGATTTCCCTTTCCTAGCCAAGGGAAGTCATGACAGACTACCTGGAAAAACAGGACAGTGCCGCCCAAATACTGCACTTTTCCCAAGGTCTTAGCAACTGGCAGACAAGGAGATTCTCTCTCATGCCTGGCTTGGTATGTCCCACACCCACGGAGCCTTGCTCACTGCTAGCGCAGCAGTCTGAGATTGAACTGCGAGGTGACATCCTGTCTGTGGAAGGGGCGTCCATCATTGTTGAAGCTTAAACAAAGTGGCCAGGAAGCTCAAACTGGGGGGAGCCCACCACAGCTCTACTGCCTCCAGACTCCACTTCTGTGGGCAGGGCATAGCTGAACAAAGGGCAGCAGACAACTTCTGCAGAGAGCAGTGGTTCTCCCAGAATGGTGTCTGAGCTCTAAGAATGGACAGACTGCCTCCTCAAGTGGGTCCCTGACCACTGTGTAGCCTAACTGGGGGACACCTCCCAGTAGGAGCCAACAGACACCTCATATAGGCGGCTGCCCCTCTGGGATGAAGCTTCCAGAGGAAGGATCAGGCCGCAATATTTGCTGTTCTGCAATATTTGCTGTTCTGCAGCCTCCACTGGTGATACCCAGGCAAACAGTGTCTGGAGTGGACCTCCAGCAAGTTCCAACAGACCTGCAGCTGAGGGACCTGACTGTTACAAGGAAAACTAACAATCAGCAAAGAATAGCATCAACATCAACACAACATCAACAAAAAGGTCATCTACATCAAAACCCCATCTGTAGGTCACCAACATTAAAGACCAAAGGTAGATAAAACCACAAAGATGGCGAGAAATCAGAGCAGAAAAGCTGAAAATTCTAAAAACCAGAGCGCCTCTTCTTCTGCAAAGGATTGCAGCTCCTTGCTAGCAACAGAACAAAGCTGGATGGAGAATGACTTTGATGAGTTGACAGAAGTAGGTTTCAGAAGGTTGGTAATAACAAACTTCTACAAGCTAAGGGAAGATGTTCAAACCCATCACAAGGAAGGTAAAAACCTTGAAAAAAGATTAGACGAATGGCTAACTAGAATAAACAGTGTAGAGAAGACCTTAAATAACCTGATGGAGCTGAAAACCATGATAGAATTTCATGACACACGCACAAGTTTCAACAGCCAATTGGATCAAGTGGAAGAAAGGGTATACGTGACTGAAGATCAAATTAATGAAATAAAGTGAGAAGACAAGGTTAGAGAAAAAAGAGTAAAAAGCAATGAACAAAGCCTCCAAGACATTTGGGACTACGTGAAAATCTATGTCTGATCGGAGTACCTGAAACTGATGGGGAGAATGGGACCAAGTTGGAAAACACTCTTCAGGATATTATCCAGGATAACTTCCCCAACCTAGCAAGGTAGGCCAACATTCAAATTCAGGAAATACAGAGAACACCGCAAAGACACTCCTAGAGAAGAGCAACCCCAAGACACATAATTGTCAGAATCACCAAGGTTGAAATGAAGTTAAGGGCAGCTAGAGAGAAAGGTCGAGTTACCCACAAAGGGAAGCCTATCAAACTAACAGTGGATCTCTCGGCAGAAACCCTACAAGTCAGAAAAGAGTGGGGGCCAATATTCAACATTCTTAAAGAAAAGAATATTCAACCTAGAATTTCATATGCAGCCAAACTAAGCTTCATAAGTGAAGGAGAAATAAAATCTTTTACAGACAAGCAAATGCTGAGAGATTTTGTCACCCCCTAGGCCTGCCTTACAAGAGCTCCTTAAGGAAGCACTAAACATGTAAAGGAACAACCGGTACCAGCCACTGCAAAAACATGCCAAATTGTAAAGAACATCGATGCTATGAAGAAACTGCATCAATTAATGGGCAAAATAATCAGTGAACATCATAGTGACAGGATCAAATTCACAAATAACAATATTAACCTTAAATGTAAATGGTCTAAGTGCCCTGATTAAAAGACACAGACTACAAACTGGATAAAGAGTCAAGACCCATCAGTGTACTGTATTCAGGAGACCAATCTCATGTGTAAGGATGCACACAGGCTCAAAATAAAGGGATGGAGGAAGATCTACCAAGCAAATGGAAAGCAAAAAAAAAAAAAAAAAAAAAAAAAGCAGGGGTTGCAACCCTAGTCTCTGATAAAACAGACTTTAAACCAACAAAGATCAAAAGAGACAAAGAAGGCCATTACCTAATGGCAAAGGGATCAATTCAATAAGAAGAGCTAACTTTATCCTAAATATATATGCGCCCAACACAGCAGCACCCAGATTCACAAAGCAAGTCCTTAGAGATCTACAAAGAGACTTAGACTCTCACACAATAATTGTGGGAGATTTTAACACCCCACTATCAATATCAGACAGATCAACGAGACAGAAAGTTAACAAGGATATCCAAGACTTGAACTCAGCTCTGCAACAAGCAGACCTAATAGACATCTACAGAACTCTCCACCCCAAATCAACAGAAAATATGTTGTTCTCAGCAACACATCTCACTTATCCTAAAATTGACCATATAATTGCAAGTAAAGCACTCCTCAGCAAATGTAAAAGAACAGAAATCACAAAAAAACTGTCTTTCAGACCACAGTGCAATCAAATTAGAACTCAGGATTAAGAAACACTCAAAACTGCACAACTACATGGAAACAGAACAACCTGCTCCTGAATGACTACTGGGTACATAACAAAATGAAGGAAGAAATAAAGATTTTCTTTGAAACCAATGAGAACAAAGACACAACATACCAGAATCTCTGGGACAAATTTAAAGTCGTATGTATAGGGAAATTTATAGCACTAAATGCCCACAAGAGAAAGCAGGAAAGATGTATAATCGACACCCTAACATCACAATTAAAAGAACTAGAGAAGCAAGAGCAAACACATTCAAAAGCTAGCAGAAGGCAAGAAATAACTAAGATCAGAACAGAACTGAAGGAGATAGAGACACAAAAAACCCTCCAAAAAATCAATGAATCCGGAGCTGGTTTTTTGAAAAGATCAACAAAATTGATAGACCACTAGCAAGACTAATAAAGAAGAAAAGAGAGAAGAATCAAATAGATGCAATAAAAAATGATAAAGGGGATGTCACCACTGATCCCACAGAAATACAAACCACCTTCAGAGAATATTGTAAAAACCTCCATGCAAATAAACTAGAAAATCTAGAAGAAATTGATACATTCTTGGAAACATACACCCCTCCAAGACTAAACCAGGAAGAAGTTGAATCTCTGAAGAGACCAACAACAGGCTCTGAAATTGAGACAATAATTATAGCCTAACAACCAAAAAAAGTCCAGGACCAGACAGATTCACAGCCATATTCTACCAGAGGTACAAAGAGGAGTTGGTACCATTCCTTCTGAAACTATTCCAATCAATAGAAAAAGAGGGGATCCTCCCTAACTCATTTTATGAGGCCAATATCATCATGATACCAAAGCCTGACAGAGACATAACAGAAAAAGAGAATTTCAGACCAATATCCCTGATGATCATCAATGCAAAAATCCTCAATAAAATACTGGCAAACTGAATCCAGCTGCACATCACAAAGTTTATCCACCACAATCAAGTCAGCTCCATCCCTGGGATGCAAGGCTGGTTCAACATGCACAAATCAATAAACATAATCCATCACATAAACAGAACCAACAAAAAAAATCACATGATTATCCCAATAGATGCAGAAAAGTCCTTTGACAAAATTCAATAGCAGTTCATGCTAAAAACTCTCAATAAACTAGGTATTGATGGAACATTACCTCAAAACAATAAGAGCTATTTATGACAAACCCACAGCCAATATCATATTGAATGGGCAAAAACTGGAAGAATTCCCTTTGAAAACTGGCACAAGACAAGATGCCCTCTGTCACCACTCCCATTCAACATAATGTGGGAAGTTCTGGCCAGGACAATCAGGCAAGAGAAATAAATGAAGGGTATTCAATTAGGAAATGAGGAAGTCAAATTGTCCCTGTTTGCAGATGACATGACTGTATCTTTAGAAAAACCCATCACCTCAGCCTCAAATCTCCTCAAGCTGATAAGCAACTTCAGCAAAGTCTCAGGATACAAAATCAACGTGCAAAAATCACAAGCATTCCTATACATCATTAACAGACAAACAGAGAGCCAAATCATGAGTGAACTCCCATTCACAATTGCTGCAAAGAGAATAAAATAACTAGGAATTCAACTTACAGGGGATGTGAAGGACCTCTTCAAGGAGAACTACAAACCACTGCTCAATGAAATAAAAAGGACACAAACAAATGGAAGAATATTCCACGCTCATGGATAGGAAGAATCAATATCGTGAAAATGGTCAAACTGCCCAAAGTAATTCATAGATTAAATGCCATCCCCATCAAGCTACCAATGACTTTCTTCACAGAATTGGAAAAAACTACTTTAAAGTTCATATGGAATCAAAACAGAATCCACAATGCCAAGACAATTCTAAGCAAAAAGAACAAAGCTGGCAGCATCATGCTACCTGACTTCACACTATATTACAAGGCTACAGTAACCAAAACAGCATGGTACTGGTACCAAAACAGAGATATAGACCAATGGAAGAGAACAGAGGCCTCAGAAGTAACACCACACATCTACAAACATCTGATCTTTGACAAACCTGACAAAAACAAGAAATGTGGAAAGGATTCCCTATTTAATAAACGGTGCTGGGAAAACTGGCTAGCCATATGTAGAAAGCTGAAACTGGATCTCTTCCTTACACCTTATAACAAAAATCAATTCAAGATGGATCAAAGACTTAAATGTTAGACCTAAAACCATAAAAACCCTAGAAGAAAACCTAGGCAATACCATTCAGGATATAGGCATGGGCAAGGACTTCATGTCTAAAACACCACAAGCAATGGCAACAAAAGCCAAAATAGACAAATGGGATCTAATTAAACTAACGAGCTTCTGCATGGCAAAAGAAACTACCATCAGAGTGAACAGCCAACCTACAGAATGGGTTGAAAATTTTTGCAATCTACCCATCTGACAAAGGGCTAATATCCAGAATCTACAAAGAACTCAAACAAATTTACAAGAAAAAAACAAACAACCCCATCAAAAAGTGGGCAAAGGATATGAACAGACACTTCTCAAAAGAAGACATCTATGCAGCCAACAGACACATGAAAAAATGCTCATCATCACTTGCCATCAGAGAAATGCAAATCAAAACCACAATGAGATACCATCTCATACCAGTTACAATGGTGATCATTAAAAAGTCAGGAAACAACATATGCTGGAGAGGATGTGGAGAAATAATGCTTTTACACTGTTGGTGGGAGTGTAAGTTAGTTCAACCATTGTGGAAGGCAGTGTGGTGATTCCTCAAGGATCTAGAACTAGAATTACCATTGGACCCAGCAATCCCATTACTGGGTATATACCCAAAGGGTTACAAATCATGCTACTATAAAGACATATGCACACTTATGTTTATTGTGGCACTATTCACAATATCAAAGACTTGGAACCAACCCAAATGTCCATCAATGATAGACTGGATTAAGAAAATGTGACACATACACACCATGGAATACTATGCATCCATAACAAAGGATAAGTTTATGTCCTTTGCAGGAACAAGTTTATGTCCTTTGCAGGAACATGGATGAAGCTGGAAACCATCATTCTCAGCAAACTATCACAAGAACAGAAAACCAAACGCAGCATGTTCTCACTCATAGGTGGGAACTGAACACTGAGATAACTTGGACACAGGTCGGGGAACATCGCACACTGGGGCCTGTCAGGGGGTCGGGGGATGGGGGAGGGATAGCATTAGAAGAAATACCTAATGTACATGATGAGTTGATGGGTGCAGCAAACCAACATGGCACAGTATACTTATGTATCAAACCTGCACATTGTGCACATGTACCCTAGAACTTAAAATATAATTTAAAAAAGAAAAAAAATCTGTAGGTCTCAGGCATATTTATTTCAACCTACATATTAAGCCTCAGACCAGCTAGAGCTAGTTCTATTACAACCAGTTCTGTATAATATAATAAACATCCTGGTATTGAGATCTACTTATGATAATTCACCATAAACATCACCAGGCTGCCTTACTAGAGTAGCCCTATGCCTACTTTGGGTTTCCTCAGAAGCAAACCTTCAGATCAAGAGTAAAGTGCAGGTAGATTATTTGGAACACGATGTGGGGATGTGACCTACAGATGGGGCAAGAGCCAGCTACTATCAAGGGAAAATAGAATTTTAGCTCACTGAAGAAGGTCTAGGAGCCAGTAGAAAACACCACCAGCCATTGTTTGATGAATACTGAGGAAAGAGAACATTAATTTCTCTACACTTTTGGCCTATAGCACAGGATACACAGCAGATCCATTAGCAAAGAGTAAGCCCCCAGGCAGAAAAATGCATGCCTGATTGAAGTTGCATTAACATGGTGAGGATAAGGGAATATGGGAGGGGTTCTGACAGCAACTGCCATACCATGAAATACTCTCAGGCACCATTCTTTGCTTTAAGAATTCGCAATCATGAGTTTGATGAGAAAGTTGAGCAGAATAGAACACATGGCTTCACACAACTAAAAAAAAAGTCACTTGAGAGTATCATAAATCACAGCTAAGCTCTACCCAACATCAATGGCATCCCACCACAAATAGCATTTATTTGGTTCTTACTAACAGCAAGATGTAGCACTAGGCACTTACATTTTCTTACCTAATCCTCAGAACTGTTCTATACTAAGCATGATTATCCATTTTTTTATAGGTTTGGAAAATGATGAGTCTGAAAGTTCAAGTTGCTTTACCAACACAATACAGATGGTAAGAAACGAATACAGGATTTAAATGTCTAAGTGCCTCCTCTTTCAACTACATCATACTATCCTTTGGTCTTTTTAGTCTCTTCCTCCTCCTCTTTCTCTCATAGAGAATATTGACTGAGCTCTGACTACATGCTAGGCATTGAAGTAAGCACTATCCCATTAAGTGTCACAAAAACCATGTGACCTGGCCACTATCATTGATCCCCTTCTACAGTTGAGATAACTAAATGTTAGAATACTTAAGGAGCTTCTTAAAACCACAAATTAGTAAAGTGGCAAAGTCAGGAACAGAAATTAGGCCTTCCTAACACCAAAGTTCTATCCTTTCATTATTAAACTATTTTACTGCATAATACTAAAAATAACACAGGTATGAATGGGTAGGTGCCGGTTATCAAAATCAATTTGCCACATAATCCAGAGTGAAACTAAGCTCCAAATTCAACAGACTTTTTCCTTTCCCCTCCCACTCTCCCTCCAGGATTTTGCCCAGTAAACAGGGAAGTAGAATCTTAGATATCTTCATATTTGGCAGAAGCAGGGTAGCTCAGTTGTCAGTCTCATGCTACCTGAGGGAAATGGAAGGCTTTTTTTTTTTTTTCAATTAAGAGATAAGACAGAAACATTTCAATGAATTGCCTCTCATTTTCTTGTATTATTGCTCTAATTTGCTCATTATACACAATTATTAATTGTGCTTCATTATAATTAGATGGTCTTTACTTATAACAAAGGAACAATCAGGTCTGTCCTTGTTTGTATTCATTTGTGTACATACACATATATGGGAGGGGAAAATACACCAATTTTAAAAGTGAAACTATTGTTAATGTACAAACAACTATTACCACTAAAAGTACATATAATTGCCTTTTGCAAAAAATACTGCACAAATACAGGTTGAGGAGCACCTGTTTCTGGTAAGTAGCAACGGGAAAAAAAAGGAGAATCTGAGGGTCCTAGGGGAATACCAAAGTGCTACCTTTCGTAAAGAAAAATGTAATCCCAGGAATGTTGAATGGCACTGTGGCACAGTGATAATCTCAGAACTCTACACCAGAATCTGGTTTAGAATTTTAAGTATAAAAGAAAAAGAGAGAGACTAAAAGAGTTGTGAGGAATGCCATAATAATGTTCTGAGCAAAACAGGATCTAGAAATACAGGTTAAAGAAATGAGGATGATAGTATCTGGCTGGCTGCTCTGCATCACCTTTTCTGCTTATCGCCCTGTAGAGAGAATATTCATTATAGATTGGGCAGCCATTCAGATGCACACTCATGCTTATTCCACTTTCTGAATATGATTATGACATTCTTTAAAATCTTATTTTATACAGTTTACACATGCAAAAATTCAGTGTGGCCCTCACAGATCCACTGACGTCTGTCTGTGATTGACACTTCCTTACAGCTGACAGCATTTATCTATAGTCATTATTGTCAGTGAACATTTTTTATTTATCTCAGTTTTGATACAAAATATCATCATAGGCTTAAAAGTCTCCACAGTAGATTCATGTTATTTAAGAGAGAGGCAGCAAAATACATGTTGACTCATTATCTCCCAATGGCGACAAGACTGACTACAGACTTTCCAGAAGTCATTTGGTTTTAAATTAGTATTTACATAATTGGGGCAAATCAGCTGCAAAAGCTATCATTAAAATTTTTTCAGCCCATTTCTCCCACAGTGCACTGTTACTTAATGGGGTACACCATTACTTAATGGGGGAAAGCCTGGATTTCTTCAAACCTGCTCTAAATTTGTCATAAATTCATTAAACTTAATTGAGCAGTTCCTGTGTGTCAAGAACTTTGTCCAGTACTACAGATACAAATGATGTACTGAGAGAGTATGGAGGCACATTGAGGAAAACAAATACAAAAACAGATCATAACTCAGTACCATGAGTGCAATGGCTATAGTGGCCATATGCATGGTACTTTATACCAACAGAAAGGAAGGCTCTTCAACCTTGGTAAGGGATGGAGAAAGTGGGTGCAGAAATGCTGGGGAGGGCTTCCTGGAGAGATGATACTGAGCCGATTTTCAACAGATGATCAGGAGTTAACTAAGAAAATAGGCAAATGCCAACATTAGCAAAGGGGAAAGCTCCCACAAACCACAAACTTTCTGAGAAACAACGTATCAAATACAGGGAACCACTAGCAACTGGGTGTTATGGAGGATGAACAGCAAAGTAAACGATGGTTGGAACAAAAAGCAGGAAAAATGGCAGGAGCTGGATTGTGGACAGTCTTATACAGAAAATTGGACTATTACCCTACAGGAACTAGGAAGGTAACAAAGATTTTAATCAGGTCAGCTTTGCATTTTACACAGTGAATACGAGTGAGGGTGTGCACTACTGATATGTGAGGATAAACAACTAGAAGAGAGTTGGAGGTGGGGAGGCCGAGGCGGGCGGATCACCAGAGGTCAGGAGTTTGAGACCAGCCTGAGCAATATGGCGAAACCCTATCTCTACCAAAAATACAAAAACTAGCTGGGCATGGTGGCTGTAGTCCCAGCTACTTGGGAGGCTGAGGCAGGAGAATCACTTGGAGGCGGAGGTTGCAGTGAGCCAAGATCGCACCACTGCTCTCCAGCCAGGGTGACAGAGCAAGACTCCATCTCAAAAAAAAAAAAAAAAAAAAAAAAAAAAAAAAAAGTGGCTGGAGGGAGAGATATCAGTTGGAAGGCTGATATCGTGGCATAGTAAGAAACAACAAAGCTCGGAATATAGGCAGTGGTAGCAGAAATAGAGAGGACAGGGAATTGAGACCTGTTGAGGAAGAAAGTAAATAGAGCTTGATGGGTGTGGAAGATGTGAAGTTTCTGAGGCAGCTAGCTGAGACACATAGGAGTGTCACATTCAGAAATGGCAAATACTCTAAGAATAGTAAGTTTGGTGGAAAACAGGAGAGGTGATTCTAAGCTGACAGAATGAAGACAAGTAGACAGAGAGAGAGAGAGAGAGGGAGGGAGAGGCTGAAGATCATGTAGTGGGGTGGGGTGAATATGGAGAGAGAGAATTAATTATAGAGAAATCTCCTGAAAGATAGGAGAGAAGGAACTGGTCTTGATGAGAGAAATCATCTCTAAGCCTGCAGAAAAGGAAATGAGAATTGATATAGAAGAAAGAATCTTTCTAAGGGGGCTGGAGAACTAAAAAAAAAAAAAAAAAAATACACAAAATATCATCAATTTTCTTTTTCTTTTCTTTTCTTTCTTTCTTTCTTTATTTATTTATTTCTTTCTTTCTTTTTTTTTTTTTTTTGAGATGGAGTTTCACTCTTGTTGCCCAGGCTGGAGTGCAATGGTGCGATCTTGGCTCACCACAACCTCCGCCTCCTGGGTTCAAGCAATTCTCCTGCCTCAGTCTCCCAAGTAGCTGGGATTACAGCCATGTGCCACCACACTTGGCTATTTTTTTTTTTTTTTTTTTTTTTTTTGTATTTTTAGTAGAGACAGGGTTTCTCCACGTTGGTCAGGCTGGTCTTGAACTTCCGACCTCAGGTGATCCACCTGCCTCAGCCTCTCAAAGTGCTGGGATTACAGGCGTGAGCCACCATGCCCAGCCAATTTTCTCCATGAAGCAGGAATAAGGTTCTCCAACAAAACTGAGGGTTGAATAAGAAAAATACAAAAGTGGTGATATTTCGGAGCCGTCGTTGAAGGAGATGGGATTGGGAGACCACCACAAAGTAGAAACGTTAACTGAAAATTCTGAAAGCATAAAACCTTCCCCCAAAAGGTTTACCTCCTAGAAAAGAAGCATAAAATAAACTTAGTCTCGAAGTGTCTACAGTTTCCCTAGGGACAGAAAGATAGTAAGAAGGTGAAATAAAAAGTATTTGAGTACCTTTGGCCTCTACCAGCTATATCTTTACCACTTAATAGAACTCTTTCCAATCTCATGGAGAGTCCCAAATACCATGTCAGACTCTAAAACGTCAACACAGGAGACACCAGCACATGCAAACAAGGAAATGATACTCTGATTCAGTTCAGATTGGCACAGATGGATAGCAGAAGGTATCTGAGCTCTATCATGAACCCATTTGTAAAAAACAAAATGTAGATGCTTCTGGGTAAAACTTGAAATGTCTCTCAAGCCAAGGTTTTGAGAAAATTGGTGGCTCGGGTAAAATTTCAGCTCCCGCCCTTCCATCAAGCAACCTTAGTTGTAGCGATTCTCATTGTATATGCAAATACCAAGCCTGGGATAACTCTGAATTTCTGATCATAGCAATTAGACACTGAGAAGGAGATTGACATAAAGTAAGTGTAGGAAGAAAACTTCACTCTCTCATTTCTCATTCCAAAGTAAGTGTAGGAAGAAAACCTTACCTCCACGCCCAGGTCAAATGGTAGTCTAACTCTGACATTTTGGCTAATCTCCATCAGCTCCTGTCCTAAGCTTCCTAGTGAAAGGAGCCCAGGATGTCTATTGCCATGAGAAGAGGGCCGGCTCAGATTTGTGTTTCATGGCCATAAAAGGGGCAAAAAGAAAGAGACAGACTATGAAAAGTAAAGGTGCTTCAAGAAAATGAAGGAAAGGCATCAAAGGTTAGAAAATAAATGAAAGTAGAGCTACTTAGAGAGTCCAGGAGAAGACAAAGTGAGAGACCCAATGGTCAAGAAGCCATTTTGCTGTTCATTAGTAAAGCTCTGCATTTGAATACAGCTAATGAGAAGGGGAAAAATGAGTTCTTAGGAAACGCAGAGGTGGCGACAATGTATCACTTTGCTCCTAAAAGAATTTAACAGGCACTGAGAATTAGTCAATCTGGCTTTTGAATGTTACAGCCAAATACAGTAAAACCTGAAAGTTTGGGAAGGATTCATCCCCATGAATGTGTATGTTCCACTAGTTAAATCTTGGCAGAGTTTACCTGCTTTTGTAATTCTTGCCCTGGCAATAGTATGACCCAGGTTTTAGGTCAAGTCCTAAAACCAATGCTCCATGAATAACTGGGCCTACTCCTGTCTACACTTGGTTACTTGGAAGAGAGCCACACCTAGCATAAAAGACACCTCAGCCATCAGCAAGAGCGCTGGTGGTTCTCCTGTTGAGTCAAACTCAGAAGAAGATATCAGTTTCCAGGGCAACCCTTCTCCATCCTCCAGGTACCTGAAAAATAATTTGTAGAAGCCTAAGTGCCTTGACAACTGAAAATGTAATTTTTCCAAGGGAAAGAGAAAATAAAAAGGTTCTAAGTAAATTTTCTTCTGCTAAAGGGAGTGATTTTCACCACGGTGGCTGAGAACCCTGTCCCAAACTGAATATTTCTTCATACTGCTGTTCAGGGAGTGACAGATAAAATGTAACCTGGCACCTCTGTCCACGGTGCTGAAAATCTCCATCTAAGCAGACTCTGGGCCTGTTTAAAAAGACGGAATTCACAGCCCTGGTGTCTGGAGAGCATAATTGTTTATCAGGCCACATGCAAAGAGCAGAGCTTTTTCTCTCTTTCTTTCTTTTATCTCTTTGATTAGCCACGTCATGATTTTGCTATGAAATGTGGGGTTTTTGGCCACGTTGAAAATTCCTATATGAATTTTAGAAGATGCCAAACTTGGAATTAATTAAATTGCACTGTGTAAATACTTATTAATTCAACAAGTATTATTGACTTCCTACTTGTACAGCAGAGAACTATGCTAGTGCTAAGTATTCAGTGCAGAGCAAAGCCAAGCTCCTGCCTGCATGATTTTCTCACACATTCTACATGTATGTTATTCTATATAAAAGCCAGTTAACAAAAGGCCATGTGGTAGCAAGGTGATTTGTTGATGGGGGATGAGATGGCCCAGTATGGGAGTCAGAAAATGCCACAGTGGGGATACTGTACAGTAACTGTGAAAGAGCCAATGCTTTTCAGAGCTGAAGAGAGCCAAATCAAAGGGTTAGAAAATGCTGTAATTGAGGACCCAGAGCTACAGAAACAGATAACTGAGGGAAGGATGAGGAACTGTGGGAACAGCCTCTGTTGACTAAAGCTGCAAAAACAAAACAAAGAAGTAGAATCAAGGAGGTTCTATGGAGAGGGAGAAGACGATGATGCCATGTTGGGGTTCATGTTGTTTCAAGAAAATGATTTTGGCCTGAAATCAAAGGAATGTCTGAGACCCAGAAAGAAAGAAAAGACATTGCTTCTCTAGTAATCAAGTTAAGCACAGAACTTAGTTTCTACTATGATCTCTCTCTCCAGTTTGTCACAGTTGCCACCATTTACACCCAACTCAAGGCATTTGAATTTCCCACTCTTATTTCATGCCATTTTCTAGGAACCAATGTAGCACCTCACTTCCCACGTTGTCAAGTAATTCTTCTTTGAACCAAATCTAAATTCCACCTTCTGCAACTTGCAGCTATTTCTACTTGCTGGGTGAGTGAAAGATGTGGTGCTAAACTGACTTGTACAGTTTGAGGATGTTACACTTTTTTCCCTGGCACATTTAGTCAGACTCTATTATGAGGTTACAATCTCCTGATGTTTGTCTCTCCTATTATTTTAGCTCCACTAGCAAGAAGAGAACGATACTGTGAGTCAAGTGCCATGTGTTATTGGTGCTGGCTTTGTGATCTCAGGCCCCAGTTTCTTCATGTGAAAAATAAGGGACTATGACTGGTAAACAACCTAGCATTGTGCCTGCTATACAGGGCTGGGAATAGGGTGAGGGAAGTGCCTCTCTTGCATCAGGCATAAAATTTAAGGGGGTACCAAGAGAATTGGTAATCTAGATACATAATTTTAATGCAACATTGAAAACATAAAACTGAATGGACACATCCATGCTAAACAAAGTATCAAAAATTTAAATAAAGACAGGACCCCAAGTCTGTACTTGCATGACTCTGCCTCACTCACCTCATTCTTAAAAAAGACTCTAAGAGCGATCCCTTCTGCCTGTGGAAGTCTATAATTCTCACGAATTCAGTTCAAATCAATTCCATGGGCAATTGTTTCACTACCTTTATCTTGAATCTATCAAAATCTCAATCTAGGTACTAAACCCATAATTTCTCACGTTAGAAATTATACTTGCATCCAAACATGCTTGGTTCTGTGACTCACTGACTCTACTCTTAACTGTAAAATGGGGACAATGATATCCTGCCCTCATATAGTTGTGGGGAAAATCTAATGAAACAACCACCCCACACTACATTCCACATCCTGGCTACTGACCTGGAAAAGTCAGGTGAGGGTTCACATTTAATCAGGAGTATGGAGATGTAAAGCAATTCAATCCTCTACCCCAAAATACTACACAAAATGGGAATTCCACGGAAGGGAAGTTGTTGCATTGCCAACATCTTGAAATGCAAAACCACTGAAAATCAATCACCTCCTTTGCCGCTGGGCCAGGAACTAGGCAAAGGAAAATAACAGAAAGAAGCAAAGTGTGATAAGACGAAAACCTCTCTCGGTTCATCCCAATTTGGGTTGTTTTACTTCCATTAACTCCCTCAAACTCACAGAATAATTTGAAAAAGATAATCCGTAACTGGGAATACTTTCAAAAGCAAAGGATCATAATGAAAGTGAATTGAGTTTAATATTTATACAGGGCAGTTCTAATTAAATTAACACACTCATGGATATGCTAAGCAGAAGACAGTTGTCTGCTTTTCTCCTCGTTATCCTTCCCTACCAATTACTGCACATCTTTTTTAAATTTTTAATTATTCTTGATATAGCTTTATTTCACAGAGGAGGAAGAAAATAAGCAAATGATAATCTTTTAAAGAAGAAAATAAAGATAAGAAGGCATTTCTTCTAAATAAGAGAGATGTCCTGTCATCAGTGACAAATAATAAATCAGCAATCAACACAGTCACTATTAGGCCTAATAGCTATCCATATTAGTTTACCACTGACAAAATATTTTAATGTCTGATATATTATTTAATTCTCATAATTACCCCCCCACTCACCACCACTAGCCAGTTAAAGCTACTACTAGCCCCATTTTTCAGATCATAAAAAATTGGAGCTTAGAAAGTTCAGTAAGGCTTGACATAAAAATAACACAGAAAAGAAGGTTGATATGGTTTGGATCTGTGTCACCACCCAAATCTCATGCTCAATTGTAATCCCCAGTGTTGGAGGTGGGGCCTGGTGGGAGGTGCTTGGATCATGGGAGTGGAGTGCTCATGAATGGTTTAACACCATCCTCCTTGGTACTGTATAGCAAGTGAGCTCTCACGAGATCTGGTTGTTTAGAAGTGTGTATCACCTTCTCACCTCATTTCTTCCTCCTGCTCCAGCCACGTAAGATGCACCTGCTTCTCCCTTTCCTTCTGCCATGATTATAAGTTTCCTAAGGTCTCCCCAGAATCAGAGCAGATGCTGCTGTGCTTCCTGTACAGCCTGCAGAACCATGAGTCAATTAAACCTTCTTTCTTTAGAAATTCTTTAGAAATTACCCAGTCTCAGGTATTTATCTGTAGCAATGTGAGAATGGACTAATACAAAGGTGTAAGGATAAATAAAGGGATAAATTTAGTTTATAATAAACTAAATTTATAATTATATTCTTCATAACTTGAGGAAGTTAGTCAACAAAGCCTTTACTCAAACTCTGGAATCCAAGTGCTCTCTTAAATAAGTAGTTTCTATCCAGCTCTAGATTACTTGAATTCTGTTTCTCATTGCCACCTCACTCCCTTAATCCACATAGCCTTGTACAAATAGTCTTCCATTTGGCCCTCATTGAGATGGAATAACTTCATACAGCCAGGTGTGAAAACTGAAAGCTTCTTTAGTGTATTTCTGGGTGACTTGGATATTCAGGAAGAATAGAAAATATGACGCCCCTTTCTTCCACAGACTTTATTCATCGCTGTTTATTTTGCTTAGTCCAACTCAGCTTTCCTATCTATAAATAGTCATCATCCCTACCTACCTCTTACCTCTTAGGATTATTGTATAAAGATAACAATGCACAAAAGGTGATCACCCTAGTGCGTGGTGCACAAGTAAGCAGTTAGCTGTTAGTTACCATTATCAAATAAAGCAGAAATACTCCATTTTTATTGATAAAGAAATGAAGACTCACAGAAGAACCCAAGGTCACCATTTGAATGAAAGTACATGAAACATATAGCCCAGTGCTTAAAGTAGAGGAATGCTCAAAGTTAACAATAACGCTGTTAGTTTTCTTTGTTTTTGGCTGGATGTCACATCGGAATGTAGTTCTCCTGACTCCAAATCCCGTATCCCCAGAAACGCTTGCATCATGTTGACATGAGAAAGCTAGGCCTGCTGGCTATAGTGCTATCTTTGCAGATTTGAAGCTTGAGGCCCAGGGGTCTCTCAACGTCAAGAGAGAGAGAGATTTCAGGTGGTGTTCAGACAGCCACTTGATGTCATTCTGCATGGCAGATGTCCACAATGGCCTGGCATCCTTTCTGATCGTATCAGCCTATTTTTCTGCTGTTGAGCTGTGACATCCCATACGATACTCCTCTTTTGCAAACTCATCTCTGGAATGCAGCTGTTCAAGACTTTCAACTAAGCAATTCTGTGGCTATCTAGGTTTCCTATGGCTTTCGTTCTCTGGCCACACTCTCTTTGTTTCACTAGACCCACAGTCATGTGGCCTTAGTTCCATGGACACAATGAGGAAAGCCATGAAGTAAGCAAGGCTCTTATCAATCCCCTTTCAGTCAGGAATCCAGAAACTGAATTTAGTGAACTCTGTCACTAAAACAGAACCAGAAGAGAGGTAAGAGATTCTATCACCTAGTTTCTTCACTGCATGCATGAAGAACCCAGGACCAAGAGAAATGAAAAAATTAAGGTCACTCTGCTAATGAGGAGCAAAACCAGGAGAACTTACTATGTCATTGCCATCTTGATTTCCATTTTTTTCCAGTTAATCTCTCCTAAAGTATTAATTGATAATTACAGAGTAAGCTGATAAAGGGATTAAGGTTAGACCCATCTCAGAGGTATTTTAATTTAGAGGGATTTGAATTCTCAATGGGATGAAGTGATTATGGCATGAAGTCGAGCTGAGGGACTTTAGTACTGTGGCAAGTGGTCATGCCTTTTAGCCCTCAGAATATTCTCCATAGGAGGAAGTGCACAGATAGGGCTGGGTCCACAGTAACAGAATCCCTGTCTTTATCTATGGTAAATGAAGGACACCCCTCATCTTATTCTAATTTTCTTAGTGACACAAATAAAAGCAATAGTCAAGCTTACAAAGGAACCTTAACATCTACTGATGAATGTTCTCATCACCTAGGCACAGGGGCCAATGATTATTTTCATGATTCCCTGTACCCTACATCCTCTGATTCAGCACAACAATACCCTGACCCATACCAGAAGTGTGCAAATTAAAATCCAGTTTTGAGACAAGGGAGAAAGCCTCTGTTTAGTCTCCCCCTACTAAATTTTGAAAGCTGGAAACTCTGTCCACAGACTTCTCACACAACTTCAGCCTGTGCAAAGGGTCATCCCCATTTTCTAAGAATTCCAAGAACTCAACTTGGTATGAAAACAGAGAAATGAGGTTGAATTTTCCATATAACATCTAGAGCTTCTCAAAAATAAGAGGAAACTAGCAAACATAGGATTGTCAGAGAAGTAGATCAGATAAAATACTGATGCAACACATGCTGTCAAGAGGATTATGCCAAGCGGATTATCTACCCACAGAATGCAAAAGGAAAGAAAAGGCACTTATTGGAATCATCATTTTCTCTTCAGACAAACTCACATTCAGGCTTCGCTCTGTCCTTTTTCATGATCCTCGCCCACCATCTCAAGTTAATGTTATTTGATTTACTCTGGTGCGATTTTAAAACATTTTACCTAGGTCCAGGTGGAGTTCAAGTATTTTGAAAAGGGAGCATATTAGAAAAAAAAAAAATGTGCTGAGAGAAGTTGCAGGTATCTTTTTCTAAACCTCTTTGAATATAGGTTAGATTCATATCTGGCTCATGAAACTTCAGAGTGGTGTGTTTTAACTTGAAGTTAAAAGGTAAAGAGATCCCCAAAGGCCATTTTGTAGACTGGCAGAAAAATCGCCTGGGGAAGTTGTTACTAAAAAAATATTCCTGCGCCCTACACTGAAAGATCCTGATTCAATCGGTCTTAGGTGGAGCTTAGGAATCAGTATTTTAAATAAACCCTCCAGGCATTCCGTCATGCACCCGAGCTTGAGAATCACTGGGTTAGAAAGATGATCTCAACTAGTCCCTTTGGAATCTTGGCTCTGGTTCAGGGATTGTGTTAATAGACATACACATGCTATAGAATGACTTCTTGCAAAATGCACAGATGTAGGACTTTCCTCCAGTGAATCACAGTACCACAATGTAAGGACTTTTCTCCACGCTGATATATCCTGGAAGAATGTGGCCCTGACAGAACTCCACATACAGATAGAAATATGTAACTATCCAGTAAAGCCAAAAAAAAAAAAAAAAAATACACTAAGATTCCTCAGATTAGTACAGTGATATCCATAATTGCGACCACTTTTCAAGCACTGTGGTTGCAGCACATCTTTGTGTCAAAATCACTTAGGAGGTGTATGTCTAGCATACTTTGTGATAATAAAAAAAATGCCAAAATCTATGGATGATTTACTTGTTTTTCTCAATCTGAGTGAACAGAATCCAGGACATTGACTGGGCTGTTTTGTAGTGAAAGGATGCACTGAAAGTGAAAGGAAATTCATTTGAGTATGCCTTTTTACACTGTTTACTGGCTGTTCAGGAAGCAGACCCACATTTAGACTTGAGTAGTCTGAACTATGGATCACACTCTCCTGTATTCTTTACTAACCATTCCTGGGCACTGTGGTTTTACCACTGGCTAGAGTTAAGATTTGATTTACAGGACAGAGAAAGTCTGCTTAGATTTGAGGCTAAGCCCTATGCACCAACCAAGTTATTGGGAGTTATGAACACCAGTACAATTGATAATAAGGCAGAACCTAATTTCTCCTTTGGCATTATTCCTTGAGTTTACAGCCCCTTCAGGACTTCACAGGGAATGGAAATGTCTCAATCGAGGGAAATTCAGACATTCCCCTAGGTTTTACAAAAAGCCTGAGGCACAAATGGTATTTGTTGGCCAACGAACTGATCCTTCAGAGCACTCCAGAGATAATCTGGGAAACAAGGGCAGTGCCAATATCTATACAGAGTTTAGATCAGACTTGTGTCTACTGTCACAGTATGTGATTACTGCTATCTCCTTGACTATGGATATATAATGTATCAGCCACATATAAAATAACATTGCCAGATTTTAATATATTTTAAAATCAATTTGGTTGCAAACAACATAAACCCAAGATAAAAGAAAACCACTACGGATTTACATTCCTTTAGAAAAATGGTTCAAGTGCGGCTGGATCCAGGGTCTTAAATACTATTAGGTATTGATTCTCTACTTTTCCCTCCATAGTTCAGACAAGCTCTTCTCTCTCTAATTAATGAGAAGGATGCCTGCTAGTAGTCTAGCCTTGCATTCTACTTGCTTAACAACCCCAGTAGAAAGAGGGTATCTTCCCTGATGACTCTAGCAGAAAGGTAAAGTCAGCTTGAAAACCTTAAAAATGAATAGCTGTGGACAGAAGAATAGGCTATTCTGACTGATCAGACCCAAATTATGTGCCCAACTCTGACCACAGATGAGTTATTGGAATAAAGGAAGTTCCATGCCATCATGAAAATGTGATTTTTACCCATAGGGAAAACAAATTATATTGTGCAAAGGAAAAAAGATGTTGGCTACATGACACGAAGATGTCTAGTAGTGTAATAGTGCCCGGAATTATTTTAATTATAGTCAACTATTTCTGATAACAGATTCATAGAAAAGACTAAGAGAAATCAATGAGTTTACTCTCCTATCTTGAATAAAAATGACTCTTTCAACCAAATTATATATTAGACATCATAGTGTAATGTAAAGAGTATAGAATTTAGAGTTAGGCACACCTGGATTTAAGTCTTGGCTCTGATATATCATGGTTATGTAACACTTATCAAGTTATTTCGTGTCTTTGATTTTCAGTTTTCTCATCTGTCAGAATAGCCTAATTTACAAGACTGTTGATTAAATGATATGTAAAAAAGTATATGTAAAAAAGCATAATAACTCACTCATAGTAGATATGTAGTAAATATTAATCCTCTGCTTTAAACATACCATCCCCTCATCATTATGGCTTTTCTAGTGATAAGCTAATGCCTAAATCATACCAACCAGATAAGAAATGCTCTACTTTGAAAAACCTGTGATACAGGAAATAAACTATAAAAATATTTTATTGAAGTATGACCTAAATCATTCATCTTCATCTCTTACCTATTCCTTCCTGCTCACTTATCAGTGAAATTAAAAGTCAGTGGGCTACCATCCTTTGTAATAAGAATTTTTCAAACAATAAAGGACAACAATAAGTTAATTTACATCCCTCCTTTTTCTTGGTTCCTAAGTTTCCTTTTGTTAACCTCCAAAAACATATATTCCATATTTTTTTAAAATTTCATCAGGATATACAGATAAGCTCTACTCACAGAGAAGCCCTCTTATCCAGTTATATGTCGTTGTGGTATTTTACATTATAAACCATTCACTGAAATTAAGGTTTTTATAAGTTTTTGTAAAGATATATGATTCATCTCCCCTAGAATAATCTGAGAGTGTTTTCCCCATCTACAAACTTATATCCATCCCCCAAAATAATTAATACAAGAGTCTATAAAATATTGCTCACTTACCATCCTCAATTGGCTAAGTGGCCATTGTAAAAATTAACCCTGGGCTTCAGGCAGAGCACTTCTGCATAGCATGGGTCAATTAGCTCTCTGTGTATGTGACTTTTAAGAAAATAATTAAACACTAAAATTTTTCTTCATTGTTTACCTTTGATGATTAATATCTAAATGCCCCGCATTAAATGTGGTAGATGTCTTTTTTTGAATAAATATGTTCTTTGGAGAGAATAAAATGCCAAATTAACCTAAACATCAAGAAAGATGGGCCGAGCAGAGTAACAGCAATTATTTTCTGATTGGCTTATGCTTTTCATATGTACAAGACTGAATACCAGAAAGAGGCAGAAAGAAATGATGGTGAAAGGAATTAGAGTGGGGAGAGAGGAAGACAGACAGACAGACAGAAAGTACAAGGGAGCGTGCAATGGATCCCCCATAAATTATTCCACTGGAACTTCAATTACATTGATTGATATGTATTTGTCACCAATAGGAAAATAAAACTCTTGTTCTCTCCAGCTTTATTTATCCTCCAAATGGCAAAGTAAAACAATGTTATTCAGAAGTCATAAATCTGACTGGGGAGAAAGCCCCACTGACAGCCTATATGCTGAGCTATTTTTTAAAAAGAAAGATATTAACTTCTCAGCACCATCAAATTAATGCCTGTACCTTCTCTACCCCCTAGGGTCTTCACAGCCCCAAACTTTCACTGTGCTAATTAGCAGTGCTCTATCTCTTCCCATCAGGAGGGACACCAGTTGGACAACCTTCCAACCTATCCAGTAATCATTCCCAGCTGTATCACTTTCAAAGTAATTTCACAAGCATGAGAATATTTGAGTCTCAGCACAAGTTTGTAAGTATATAGGGAATAACCTACCTACATTTTACAAATAAGGATACTGAGGCTTCAAAATAAACTAAATGACTTTACCCAGCTTCTAAGTGGTGAAACCCTGATTTGAACTTGTAATTTCAAATCCAGTATTCTTTCTACTCTATTCAACCAACTTTATCTGGTC
Organism: Rhinopithecus roxellana; assembly: GCF_007565055.1. Classification (NCBI taxonomy): domain Eukaryota; kingdom Metazoa; phylum Chordata; class Mammalia; order Primates; family Cercopithecidae; genus Rhinopithecus; species Rhinopithecus roxellana. The sequence continues at coordinate 136,701,991 of NC_044553.1, read as the reverse complement.
CTCTGTATCACTATGAGACATGCCCATTATTTGAGTCTATCTGCAAAGTTTCACCTTGAACTACAGTTTCCTGAAAATTCCAATAAATACATAATAAATATATGTGATCTGGGCTAAAAGGCTAAATAAATTCAGACCCAAGCAATTAATAAATTGCATCCAGATTAATTAAATGCTAAAATATCTGGGAGAAAAGCAAGCAGAAAGAAACTAAAGGACTTCACCGACAATATCTGTTTCTACCCATAAATTCTTTCAGTTGATCAAATGCCCATCCAGGGTTTGTGCAGGTTAAAGGAAAGAACAATAAGCTCACCATTGGACAGAATAGTATTCAAGGCAAGGTCCTGGTAGGGTCAGTGAGTGAAATGGTCAGTCAGGTAATTACTGCATGCAGAATGAGTGTTAGGAACATGGAAAGGAGCCAATAATCCAGATAGCTAGAAAGACTTGAACAGGGGATGTTTCAGCACCATGGAGAGGTCCACCCCCCACCCCACCCCCACCCCCTCCACACACCCCCCTCCCGCCACTGTTTCAGAGGCATTTGAAAGAGCCTTGCTATTCTTGAATCCCACAACTTGGGTCTTCTTTGGTTGACTTAATTCAATAAACTTTAAATGTTCACTGTTGCATACCTAGTATTAGGATATAAATGTTTTACAGAGTCTTTCCAAAAGTATGTCTGGTGTTCCAGCATGCTCTGCAAACATCTCTAAACTTCTCTAAACCTATGTCTTCTGTGTCTTCATACGTGTGGGTCCTTTGATATTTATTCTCTTTATTTCCTTGATCTACCAAGAAAACTCCTACTCCTTCTTCAAGGTCCTCAACAAACATAACCTTCTCTGTGAATGCTCCCAACCATCTTAGACAGTTAGTTGCTAACTCCCTTAGCAATTTCTGACTCAGTGGTGGTATTCCTCACTAGATATCACAATCATTTATTATTCATCTCTACAAATAGACTGAGATGGCTTTGAGGATAAGTATGGTGGTTTTTTCCTTTTGCTTTCCCAGCACCAGGCACATAGTATGTACTCAACTAATGTGTACTGAGTAAATAAATTAATGAATAAATGGTATTAAGTTACACATAATGAGGAATAATTTCAATAAAATGCTTCCTAAATAAACATGCAGAGAATGTAAGTAGACAAGGAATTGAAAAAACGAACATTTTTTCTCGTGCAGGCATGTACCACAATGATGACTGGAGCAGACTGGAAATGTGGGGGATTTGATCATTACATACATGCTCATCAGAGCCCAAGTTCTCCTGAGGGAGGATGATGGGGAGACCGATACCTCGGTTTGCCAAAGTGGTCTTTATCACAGGCATATGTTTATTAACAACTACAAAATGACCCAAACCTTCTAGATCCTTTGCTACCGTAAGTCTCAACTTTTCTGTAAGGTTTTTACATACTAAAGATTTTATTATTCATTTACTCTGATCTATAGACAAGTTGTATAATAAATTATTCAGCTACTTCCTGACATATACTTCCTGACATCTAGTATAGAATGATATTATATACTAGAGTCTATCTGCAAGGAATACTTCTTTATAGGTTAGAGGCCAGTTGACCATCCTACTCTTTGGAGAAGAGTGACAGTTCCTGGTTAAGGTTATTTTTCCTCAATATTAGGTTCCAGGGGAGCAGAAAATATCACAGACAGGAAACCCACAGTGATCAAATGGGACAACCCATCACAGGCCTTATCTTCACCTCCAGAATGAATAGTTCTTTGTTCTGGGGCATGCTTTTGTGTAGGAAAACTTGAGGATTACCCCCAACTGCCTCGGGATATATCCATCTGTGAACCAATTAGGGCATGGGCTATGACCTCACCATTTTATAGTAGAAGAAGAGAGAAAGACCTAAATTCAGAAAGCCTGACTTTTGATTGAAATCTTGCCTCTGGTAAAGGCTGCTCCCATATATATCAAGGATAAATGCCAAATAAGAGCTCTCATTCTGTACCCAGAAACAGCTTAAATCAAACCCTGTTTCTGCTGGATCCTGGAGGTTTTGACAGTTCATGGAGACACTCTCATTGGTTCTTTTAAGCTACCTTTTCTTTGGGGCCCTCACTTTTTTTCTATTTTATTTCACATAGGAAGCAAAAGACAAATTAGGCACACTTCCTAACCACCTCTAGCTTCTGTAACTCTGGACTGGATTAGATTCCTGCCTAGAGAGAAATTTAAATAACAAAAAGTGATTCTAAACACAAAGACTACAATCCTTCCAGGTGGGTGAGACTCCATGTAAATTACCATTTTCTAAGAAACCAAAACACAGCCTCTTTTCTGACCTACCACAGCCCTCATTGTGGGCATCATATTTGGGTATCTGGTGTACTATATTACAGGAACATTAAAGTTGCCAAGAACCACTAAAAATAAGGTTCTGGGTATATATGCCTTAACACCCCAAATAGATTGCAAAGGTCTCATGAGAGAACATCATGTCTTAGTTTTTTCAAACTCCATAGAGTTATCTATGTTATAGATATCTATATCCTATATTATCTAATTCTAACAACTTAACAAAAGATGATTCCTCTATTTGCAACTCCAGCTCAGATATTCCTCTAAGACACACTTATCATTCCAAAAGGTCCATTTGTCTAGTCAGAGAGTTTAGGCACAGGAAGTCGGATCCCTGGTTTCTTGAGTAAAAATACATGAGGAGTGACAACTTTACAGATTTTGAACATGCTTCTTTTGACAATCTAAACTGACAGTGAACATCACATGCTTCCCTCTGACAACTTAAGAACAGAATATGAACCTGCATTTGCAAAGGTAAAAATTCGATTTTTGACATCTAGATAGTCCATCTAATTGTCCTGGGTGCTTTTCTTTATCGTGTGATTTTTTGGAATAATTGAATTGAAGGCAAAAACACCTTCTTGGGCTGTACACTTTGATAATGAATTCCTAAATGGTTTTCACCTATCTCTAAGAGAAACAGCAGCCTGTCTGGCAGCTGACAGTCTAGTTTCCGAACTTAACTAATGCAATGAAGAGAAAAAGGTGAGCAAAATGTGAATTGAAGATAGCATATGGGCTTTTTGGTAATGAGCATAGGGAGTCTGTTTCATGACAAATGACAGGGAAAACAAGTGTACTTAAAAATCCATCTCTGTAACTGTGCTGTAACCACAGTTGGGGTAGCTCAACAGACAGCTCCCTCTCACCAAATTCTAGTCACCCATATGTACTAGGCAAAGGCAGAGTCAGGACAGAACCTGTTCATATGATATCCTAGTAAGAGAAGAGCCTCCTCACTACCACTTATCACCCAGTATTACTTAAATCAACATATTAAATAGCTCAATCATTATTTTCATTTTCTATTTATAAAGTTATTAGCCATACTCTAATAAATGCACACTGATTTATAAATTTCTACAGTGTTTATTTTCATTCACCCCATGAGAAAGAAAAGCTAAATTATATTCAAATAAAATAAAGTGAAAAAATAAATGATTTGGACATGGCCTAAAAATGTAACAAGATTAAAATACTTTCTCACTTGATGGTCTGAAGCCATCAACTTATCTGTACTCCACAGAATTTAACAAATATTTAAACAAAAGACTGGATTCGCCATAATATAATCTAATGCCCCTTATTTTTCAGACTGAAGAAACTGAGACCTAGGTAATTCAAATTGCTTACTCAATGTAATCCAGTCTAGCACACAGGTCTCCTGGTTCCCAGTTCAGTTTATTGTATATGATGTTAATGATCAGATTTATTTTCACCTTTGCTAACTCTTTTCTTCAAAATTCATTGACTATAGTTATTTCCCAAGTTTCAGTGGGAAATATTCTCAAAAAACTCTCTCAAATATTCTACCTTACCCACCAGAAAACTCAACTACACATTTGGTGTTTGTTGTTATTTTTTTACACAAATTCTCACCGAATCTTTCACATTAGCTCACACCAATTTTCTTTTTGGGGACACAGACCTAGAATTTTATACTGCAAGCACGGATGTTGACCTTGGTGCTTTCCACCAACACCCAAGCAGAAAAGTGAAAGCCCCCACCAATCTCACTTCTTCTCAATGCCATCATTATCTTTAAAGCCATCTCAGATTTCCTGAGTTCCAAAATAGGCAGTCTAAGCAACAGATGACAGAAACTTTTCTGAGAGATCACCTGGTCTAATGTGTCATCTATACTCTGTGCAGCCAATCTTTCCTCTGCTGCTCAGCCTAGCCCCAATTCCTTCTTTTCTACTCCATAGAATTAAAAGGGATAACCTCTATTAGAGAGAAACCAGTGACTGGTATGGGGTAGACCTGGGGTAAATGCCATTTGGCTGTGAATTTAGTCAAATCTTTACTCTTTTTGAATAGCCAGGGGCACTATAGCTTTTAATTCTTGACACGTTTAACCCCAGCTCCATATTGGCCTTCTCACTTTTATCTGAAAGCCATTGGCTGTTGGTGAACATAACATGAATTTTGTGATTGAGGCAATGTTAATTATTATGGTTATTTTGACATTGGTGATGAATTCTACAATGAGAACTACCATAGAGTATGGCCTGTACTAAGTGCCAGGTACTGTGCCAAGCCTTTTACATGCAATTTGTCATTAGTTCTCACAGCAACGAATCCTAGGCATGTTGTTTCCATTTGAAAGATGAGGAAACTGTGGATTAAAGCGCTTAAGGCACTCATTCAATTTGGATTCTAGAGTCGAAGTTCTTGACTACCCTGCCTCACTTGATGTTCTTGTTAAGGATGTCAAAGAAATGAGGAGATTTCCATCTATATCATGCTGCTTTTCCTATTCCATTCCTTCCAGTCACATTTTGTCTTTTTCTTTTCCCCTCATATTATCTTCATACTCAAGAGGCTCCTCTTTTGAACTCTATTTTTTGTGAAACTCATCATCTCGACCCAGGTGGCACATCCCCTACCTACCTGAAGACAGTCTTTTTCCTCTATTGGATTTGTGCTCAACTCCTGCCCTCCTATTAGTGAAATCTCCCACTTTTTAACAGGTTGTAAAAGGCAGCAGCTAGTTTTCATAGAAATAAAAATGTTGCATGTAGAACTATATTTTAGGCTGCCATTACTTAAACTGCTTTTTCACAGTCCGCTTCCCAGGCAGGAGGGAGTATTTGGGAAAGTTTTCCCAGCTTGGGGTCAGCTGCCTATTCCCTAGCTCTGAGTCTTGGATCTCTGTGATCTGCCCAAAACAAATAAGCCAAATCTTAACGCTTTTACTCCCACCATAGTTGGCACAATACATTTCAGGAAAGTGACAAGGGAGACTATGTAAAGAGCACAGGGACCCCACTCTTGTAATAGGTTAATCTGGATGCCATTGATTACCAGGTCAAAGATGATTGTCCCTCTATCCCTAGCATACCTTTCCTGCACAGTTACATTCTTCGCTTCACTCCTCCATCGATTCCCCTAGTGAGTGTTCTCTGTCTGCTTAAAAAAAGCCCTTCATCTATTGGCTTTTCTCTAATAAAATGGTTTTCAACCTTGGCTAACTGTTAGAATCACCTGAAGAGGTGTTATTAAGTACTGTGGCTTAGACCTCATCTCAGAGAATCTGGCTTAATGTGTCAATAGTAGGACCAGATGTGAACATATTTTCCAAGTGCACTACAGAGCAATGACATGCTGCTCCTTAACTCTACCAAGCTCATTACCACCTTAGAGCTTTGCATTAGCCGTTCTCTCTGCCAGGAATACCCATCACCCAAATCTTTCACAAGAATGGCTTCCATTCTTCATTCAAATCTCAGCTTAAATATCAACCAACCCAAGTGGTCTTTCCTGATTTTCCTCTCTACAATGGTGTTTGACCCTTATAGTCACTACTGTGTTTCCTTGCTTTAACATTTCATAGTTCTATGACTATATGATATTACTGTATGTATCTGCTTATTTTAAATTGTTTGTCTCCACACTTAAGATGTATTCAGCATGAGGGAAAGGACCTTTCCTGTCCATTGCTGTATCTCTGGGATCTAGAAGAGTTATTGAAATATAGTCGGTTCTTAATAAATTGAATTTGTTGAACTCAATTATTGAATGAACGAATAAACTGTCAGTCAGAAACCATTCCAGGCAAAATTATCTCCAACATTCTGTCAAAATTACTTCCTGGCACAAAGGGTCTACCTTCATGTACTCATCTGCTAAACTTTGTGATTCTACCCAACACTCCTTGCATATTTATGCCACTGATCTCTTGGCTATGGCATTTTTTACCTCAACCCAGCTACCCAATAGAATACAGCTCAGATCTCACATCTCCCAGAACCTTCCCTAACCTCTCCACCCCAAAGTGTCTTTCTTTCTCTAGTTTCTTATAGCAATAATTTATCATTCAAATATTAGTTAATGTTGTACTATATACAACTCTGTGATATCTCTTTCATTGCTGTCTTGGAACTGTTTACTAGAGAGAACCTGAACTCCTGGAGACCCTGGACATTTGGTTATGAAAGTCACCTTTGGGTTCCTGCTAGCTTTGCAAATCATAAAAGGATATGAAGGGTGGCAGCAGAAATTCATGTATAGTGCTAAGAAATGTTCAGCTTAGAACAAAGATGCACATAGATGACACATTTCTAGATCTGAGCAAGAGTTTGGCCATAGATGAAAGAGAACTGACTCACAAAAGAACATACCTTAAGAAAGACTAGTAAGCAATGCTATAGAAGACAAGTGTACAGAAGTAGACTAGTAATGGAAAGACAGAGAAAATTGATGAAATAACCCAGTGGCAGTAAGCCTTCTACATGTCAGGAAATAGGAGTAAATGAATTATGGGGATCTTAAATCAATTTTTACATTGATAATCCTGAACACCAGGTATTTGGAGTGGGGTTTGGTCTATGAGCTCATGAGCTGATGGTAGAGACCACCATAAAATATTTCAATCCAACAAATCTGATTCCAAAATACTTGAAGTATTTTGCACATTGATTTGTAAAAGTAACTGCAGTCTCGGTAACTCAGTTTTTACTTAACTCCTCATGTGTTTATTTTTTATCTGCCAAAATAGACCGCATGTTCCTGGGTCTCATAGAATGGTCATGTGAAATGAGATTGCCTAGATGACAGTTTTTCGAAAACTATAATTAACAATGCAGGCCGGGCGCGGTGGCTCAAGCCTGTAATCCCAGCACTTTGGGAGGCCGAGACGGGCGGATCACAAGGTCAGGAGATCGAGACCATCCTGGCTAACCCGGTGAAACCCCGTCTCTACTGAAAAATATGAAAAACTAGCCGGGCGATGTGGCGGGCGCCTGTAGTCCCAGCTACTCCGGAGGCTGAGGCAGAAGAATGGCGTAAACCTGGGAGGCGGAACTTGCAGTGAGCTGAGATCCGGCCACTGCACTCCAGCCTGGGCTACAGAGTGAGACTCCGTCTCAAAACAAACAAACAAACAAACAAAAAAAAACAATGCAAACATGGGATAGGATTTAAATTGTGAAATAACTGCAATTTTTCACTATCTCCTGCTCTCTAATCTACCCTTCCTTTTCTAGGCCGTCTCCACCAACTTGTAATGTTTGTCTTGTTAGACTAGAAGGCAAGATCAAAGTGAATAAGAAAAGCAAAATCAAAGTATGTTGATGAGAGCTAACATCTAATAAGTACCTATCGTGTGCCATACTTCTAATAAATACAATTTTAATTCTCACAATTAAGGCTTAGAGAAGTTGTGCAAGATCATACAGAGCTAATTAATCTGGCAGAGGCAGAATTGGAAGCTGGACAGTCTGACTCCAAAGCAGGGTGCTTTTTGCACTACCAGGATGCCTTCCTCATCAGACTCATAGCCTCAGAGATTTCTCTTCCCAGACCAGAGATCCAAATGTAGACATTCGATCAAAAGGAAGAGGGCCTTATAACAAATGGTCTGGGATGAGATGTGCTGGAGCAAATAGAATTGGGCTAGGTCGCCCTTATTTCTCTAAGCCTGGGGCAGGACTGCTTCAGACCCTATGGGGCAGAAAGCAAAATTATATCAATAACACTCTCAATGACAGATGCCCTAGACTTCCGTCTCAGTAAGAATAAATGAAAAGCTCTTATTCTAAGAGATCACAGCTTCAAACTCTTCCTACCTCATGGTTTTCGCCTGCAGGTTCCTTTTTTATATCTCAGGGTTGCAGGAGAACCTTGGCAGGAATCGATCTACCAGACAGCCTCTCAGGAAGGCATCACATCTGTCACATTTCCTTTTCTCTATCTTCCTGTGAGAAACAAATAAACTAAAAGTGACTGTCTAGTGGCCTGGCCCAAAGAACTTGCCTGGAAAGTTGTTACACTCTGATTACCACCTAAGGGTTTTGGTTTGGTTTTGTTTTACAAAATCAAGGTAAATCAGTGTGGCAGATATTGGCCAGCTGTCCTGGAGCCTACTTCCCTTTCTTTCTGAGTTCTTCACATTTTCCAGTCTCTTTTGGAGTTAGGTGGGGCCATGTGATGAATTTAGTGAAATAAATTGGCAGATCTAGCTCATATAAACTTTCGGATTGAGCTCACATAAACTCGTCAATTATGATCCTTTCTGTATCAGCCTTTATTGGATAATAAACCACCACCAAACTTAATGGCTTAAAGTAACAAACATTGGTCATTCTCACAGTTCTGTGGGTAGGCTGGGTGGTTCTTCTGATCTAGGCTGGCTTGCCTGGGGTCGTATGGTCTAGGATGGTCTTACTTACATGACTTGCTTGTCTGGTGATGACTGACTCAAAGTTGGTTGAGGTGGTGTGGATGACTTGGCCATGAATTCTTCATCATCATTCATCAAGCGATCCCGGGCTTTTTCATATGGCAGAAGTTGCAAGCGGAATTATTGTGACCATTTTAAAAAACTGGGATATTAATAATGATAATAAGGTTCCATGTGTCAGGCATTGTTCATTTAATACAACCTCCTAATGAGGAAGTTGCTAAAATTATCCCTTTGCAGTTAATATAACTTGTTCAGCTCTTAAGTGGTGGAGCTTGGACTTAACCCTAACAGACTGATGCTCTCACAAAAGTGGGTCCCATGTGGAAGAAGAAGCACTTCAATTTGCCTGGGAGCTGGAAGTCCTGGGTTCTAGAACCAGATCTCTAAGAAGTAGGAAAATGAGCAAGTCAATTCCTAAACCTTTTCTGAGCCTAATACTCCATAATTCTTAATAATAATGGATAAATAGCTGATAGAAAATCTGTCAATTTTACCAGTTTAACTCTTGTTTCACCACGGCTAACCGACAACTCCAACTGAGGCTCCATCTTACCTGCTTATTATGACATTTTGCAAAGTGAAAATTAAAAAAATATATGTGCAAAATCTCTTTCTCCATCTGTGATAGATGTTTATGCTGAGAGCCACCTTGGAGATCATTTACGAGAAACTGGCAGAGCCTTCAACAGCTTGGTTCCCTGAATGACTTTGTGGAACACAGCTCTACTCCCACCTGGGCTTCACACAGAAGTGGGAAATTAACATATTTTTTTTTTGTTAAGCCACTGAGATGTTAAGATTCATCTGCTAATCACCTAGCATTAATCTAGGTAATACAAGCAGATATCTGTGATTAATTTTTTACATTGCTTTCCAAGAGATGACAGATGAGGAAACTGATCAAGACATATCAACTGAATCGTGACACAAAGGTTATGAGCATATGGCTTAAAACATGCCCAGTGTCCCCATATATGGAATCCTGGGACTGGCATGAGTAAGCATTGACTCTGTTGTTAGATTTTTGTTGTTGTTGTTGTTGCTGCTGTTGTTGTTTTCTTTTTTACTTCTCTGGCAAGCAAGGCCATAAACATCTTCTCAGTGACATCAGATTAGGAGGCATTGGAAATGAGAAGATACTGAGGTGTGGAAGAAGTGAGAAATCAGGGATATGCTTTACTACTCTATTCAAACCAGAAATAAAACATTTTTATAATATATGAAACCCTAAGCCATGCAACCAATAAAATTTTCTCCAAAGAAATCAAACACACACAACCATGGGGAGAGGCAAAGATTTGGTGCTTACAAGCTTTCATGTCAAGTTGGAAGTTACTATCAAGGTAAAATATCAGTGTTAACAATGAGATGCTAGTACCTATAGCACTTGGCCTTTACAGCCCCTTCTAGCTAAGAATCTCAAAAAATGTCCATGAAATTTAGTCAGCAAGGCTTATAGGCCTCCAGGAAAAAAGCAAGAGATTGACATTCACTTAAAGGCCAGGGATCAAACAAAGAAAGCAAATTATTCAGAGTTAATAAGGAACAGGGCTTGGCTCTATCTGCAAGTCTTCTGCAAGTAATGTTTGAGTTTCAAAATAGTTTGATTAATTTACATGTGTGAATTATTTTCTTTTTGTCATCTAGCTAGAATTCTGAAAGCAAAAGGGTAAGAATTTCATAAAATGATCAAATCAATAGCAGTCCTTTGAGATATGTGGACGTAGGATTCTTTGGAAACATCCCAGAATCAATACAAAATTTAATAGTGAGGATTAGTCTGCTTCCCTGGACTCCCTGAGATCAGAGCTAAGCATAGAGCTCCAGAGGATTAAACTCTGAATGACCAGTTTGGTAATGTTAACTAATTGTTATCATTATTATAGCTTCCTCATTGAGTACTTTCTACATGCCAGACTAAAGTACTTTACACATATTAATTTTTATTTAATTTATTTTTATAGTAAATTCATGATTTAAAAAATACTACTGTCATTTCTATTTTACAGATGGGGAAAATTGAGGCATGGAGAACTTAACCTGTTTCAATCTGATTCAAACCCAAGCTCTCTGTCTCTAAAGCTACCCTTGCAACTATTATGTTACTAATACTCATCTAGGCATTGCCAAAAATATGTATATATATATTAAACATTTTTTATCTTGTTCTGGCTGCCTTGGATATTCAGAAAACAGAAAAGCATTTTTTTCCTCCCCTATATAGAAAAGATCTTAGGCCATCCTGTTCTGAGTCTCAGAACCTTTACTTTCAAGAGCACTAACAATTTGTGTTTCTTAGGGCAGACAAGTCAAAGTCATTTGGCACCCAGAGTTTTAACTTCTTCATCCAAAGGTTTGTCTGAGAATCTGAGCTGGCTGCATGCTGGAGTTCAAGCACGTAGAAGAGTCCACCCAGAGGATAGGAGTTTTCTGAAGTGAGATAAGATCTTGCTGAGTTTCTGTGACTAATGGAGACCCATGTCCCCTTTGAAGCAATGCCAAAGGTGAAAGGGATCACTGCAGGTTCCCCTGGAGGTGGAAACAACACTGCAGCCTGGAGAAGAGCAGAAGGTGCTTCTCTGGCCAAGTCTGTGGTCAGTAGAGAGGTCAATTACAGGAGCCTCTCCCTGACTTCCAAGCATATAAACCTAACAGGCAGTGAAGAGCCAAATCGCAGAGTTCCACCGTGTGGCAAATAGAAAAATGATTACAAAGTTCCCCATGGGAAGAATGCAGCTCTCCTCTCCCATTTTCCTGATCTCATGTAAGTCTCATTCAGATTTTCAAAGACCCCTAAGAAATGGGTTTCCTTAAATATAACACAATTGATTCTCACATACTTTTCCAGTAGATGAGAACTCAGAGCCAAATTTAATTTTTTGTTTATGTGTTTATGAGATGGGGTCTCACTCTGTTGCCCAGGCTGGAGTGCAATGGCATGATCTTGGCTCACTATAACCTCTGCCTCCGGGGTTCAAGCAATCCTCTTGCCTCAGCCTTCCAAGTAGCTAGGATTACAAGCATGTGCCACTATGCCAGATAATTTTTGTATTATTAGTAGAGACAAGGTTTCACCATGTTGGCCAGGTTGGTCTCAAACTTCTGATCTCAAGTGATCCGCCCTCCTCGGCCTCCCAAAGCGCTGGAATTACAAGCATGAGCCACCGTGCCCAGCCCAAATTTAATTTGATTTAAGGAAAATAAAATAATATGATATTTTTTGCACTTGACTATAACAGAGTAATATTCTCCACCCATACATTTATAGTACTGAATACAAAATATTGCTCATGCTCTACGAATCAGCCTGATAACCTCATGGTTGATTAGCTGCTTAAAATCTATGTTTTTATTGTGGTAAAATATACATACATAAAATGTGCCATTTTAAGTATACACTTCAGTGTCATTGCATTCACATTGTTATACAAGCTTAAAATAAATTTGCTTGAAAGATTCACCATGGTGGCAAAAAAGAAAACTTCTAAGGGTCTTTTGATACATTTAGGGCAGTTAGTTCGAATTGATCACATTTTTTTAACATTTTAAATGAAAAAGAAATATACTTTGCCATTTAGAAAGCTCAATAAAAGACTTAATACTTACTTTAGTGTGCCTGGTAGTATCAATAGCTCATATCCTGGATCCTCTTTACTTATTTTCTAGCATACAAAACAAACATAAGAAAAGGCACCTATAAAACAGCCTTAAAATAGCTTAAAAACACTTCAAAAAGCGAGATGGGAAAAGCTTATGAAAACCCATCTCACCAGGAAAGCCAGAGATCAAGTAATAATGCAAATAAAAAGAAAACCATTAACCTCCGCTTTCACCCTTGTGGGACACTGGTGAGCCTGTGATTATATACCATAATGGCAGTGACTTTGAGTAAACCTTGGTGTGACTTGTCAAGCAATCTAAGTTGTATGCGATACATCACCAGATTCTAAATGGAGTCTGCCTCATTACAAAAGATTGGTAAATACCAGTATTAGTGTCAATCAACAGAATTTCTGTCTTAGTCACACCCTTCTGGTTTCTCTCTTTTCAGCATTTCAAGCTAGAAGAGTATGTGGTTTCCTGCCTGAGATTGGCATTCACATTTACCCATGCAATCCCATTCACCTTTTCTTCCCTAATGAGGCAAGAAATCCAGGCAAACTCTGGATCTCAAGAGTTTTATTTCCATACCATTATCCTCATCAAAAAGCATTTATTAAACACCCAATTATAGATACGGCTGTGAAAGCCTTCATCTCTCTATAAAGAGAACTATACAGATACAACCCCAATCCTCTAAGAGTTCATAAGCTATTCAAAAGCTAGTGATAGGCAGAAATTATAGCTTTGACTCTTTGCTCTGGTTTTGTAACAACTCAGAGAAACTCAAGGTGTCTCAAGAAGTGTCACAAAATTCCCAATATAAAATGGATGCTTATTTATTTTAATACATCAGTGGACAGACTTGACCACTGCAACCAGTATACACATATCCTAATTAGAGGCTAACAGCCACATTTTCATTACAGTCCAAGAGAATTAATTTCACACAAGAAATATCAGAATCTAGATAGACTATGCATGTGGACTTTAAGGACGTGGAAGGATGATTTTACAAAATATAATAAATCTAAGCTTGGCAACCTCAGAAAGGTAGATGACCAATTACTAACTTGTAGCGCATGCTAAACAAAGGACAGCCAGTCCAGCAACTGCATCACATACCCATGGGACTAACCTTTGGAGAAAAGTGGCATGGCCCTGGCCCCAGGGCAGTGACCATCAGTAGTAATGGAATAACCCTGAGTGGGACTCTTTTTTCCTGGAGGAGAGAAAACAAAACTTCACCAAATCTACAGCTCTTTCTGGTCAAACCAATCAGAATTCAGACCTGCACTAACCACATGTAGGCTGTGTGAAGAACTTGGAAAAACCATTTAGCTTCTCTGGGTCTCACTTTTATCTGTAAGATGGGCAGGATTACTTCAAGCCATGGATTTGTTTTGAGAACTTTATAAGGTAGCTTATGAAATGTCTACAACACCATAGACACCCAGTAAGTGAGTGTCCCCTTATTTGAGTGACATAGCGTCTCCTACATGTAGCTGTGAAAGAGGTCACTGACCAGAAGCCTGTATGTCTTATTCGGCCTATGGAATACTTTAAATACTCAAATTAATTGCAATATTAAGGATAATTCCCAAAATACATAAGGAATGTCCACAACTCAATAGCAAGAAAAAAACCTGGTTAAAAAATGGGCAAAGGAGGTGAACAGATATTTCTCCCAAAACACATAAAAATGGCCAACAATTATATACAAGATGATCAGCATTGTTAATTATCAGGGAAATAAAAATCAAAACTACGATTAGAACCAGGTGTGATAGTATGCGCCTGTACTTCTAGCCACTTGGGAGGCTGAGGCAAGAGAATCACTCGAGCCCAGGAATTTAGGGCTGTAATAGGCTATGATTGTGCCTGTGAATAGCCATTGCCCTCCAGCCTGTACAACATAGTGAGACCCCCATCTTCTAAAAAAAAAAAAAAAAAAAAAAAAAAACTACTATGAGATATGAGAGATCACCTCACACCTTTCAGGGTGATTATCCAAAAAAACTGATAACAACTATTAGTAAAGATGTAGAGAAATTGGAGCCCCTGTATACTGTTGGTAGGAACGCAGTATGAGTTATGAAAAACAGTATGAAGGCTACTCAAAATATTAAAAATAAAACTACCATATGATCCAGCGATCCCACTTCTGGCCTGGACATATAGCTAAAAAATTTACACCAGGATCTCAGAGATATCTGCACTCCCATGTTCACTGCAGCACTGTTCGCAATAACATATGGAAGCAACCCAAGGTTCCATCCAAAGATGACTATTATTCAGTTTTTTAAAAGAAGGAAATCCTGTCATTTGCAACATGAATAAAACTGGAGGACATTATACTAAGGGAAATAAGCCAGTCACGGGACAAATACTGCATGGTTCCATTTATATGACATATCTGTAATAGTCAAACTCATAGAAGCAGAGAATGTAATGTTAGTTTCAGGGACTGGAGGGGAGGAAGAAATGGGGAATTGTTCAATGGATATAGACTCAATGAATAAGTTTTAGAGATCTGCTCTACAACATTGTACCCACAGTTAATAATATGGTATTGAGCACTTCAAAGTTTCTTGAGGGTAGATCACAGGTTAGGCATCTTACCCACAAAAAAGAAAGGGGCACAGGACACTTTGGGAGGTGTTGAATATGTCTATTACCTTGATTATGGTGAAGGTATCATCGGTGTTTGCATATGTCCAAATTCATCAAATTAGATACGTATGGCTCTTTGTATATCAATCATACCTCAATAAGGCTGTTTTTAAAAATTAGAAAAATTTTCATAAAATATAGATTTTCAACTTTTGTTTAAAAAGTTGAAATTTCTGAGAAAACAACAGCCATATTTTCCATAGGCAATCTATTCTCTGGATGCTAAAAAGTGCAGTCTGCTTTTTTATTTTTGTTATTAATATTATTTTTGATAGACAAATGATTGTATACATTTATGGAATATCATGTGATCTTCTGACACATGTATACAATGTGAAATGATTAAATCAGGCTAATTATCATCTTTATCATCTTGCTCATCTAGCATTTTTATGGTAAGACATTTGAAATTTACTCTTGGTTATTTTGAAATAAACAATACATTATTCTCAGGAGTCCCCTTTAGAAGAGGCATGTCTTCTTTATGTCACCATAGATCCCATCCAGCAGGCAGTTCTGAAACTCCTCATGCTCCAAGCCCCTGTAAGCATTTGAGTTTGAAATCCTTGATGGAATTACAAAGATCCTGGCTCTTCAATAAGACTAAAAAAGAAAAACATTCTTTGGCCCAGCTAAAAACAAGAAGCTGCTTATGTCACTTGTCTGGATTTGTAACTCCATGACAAAAGCAAAGCAAATCTTTCTCCGTGTTTCTTGATATATTCTCTCTTCCACCTCATCTTAAAAAAAACACCTTCCTAGGTAGGTTGACTTCAGCCTGCACACTTGGTAAGGCCTAGGAAATCAATGCTTCATCATTCTCCCTCCTGGATTATTTTGTTTGATATTGACCCATTCCACCAGGCAGAGAGATAAAACGTGTTAGCATATGGTCCTGTTTGTAATGGAATGCTCTTAACGCTTGTTAAGGCTCCAAATGAGCTTTGTATAACCTTAGGGCAAAGGCTCAGAGATTTGCCTCATTGTGTCCTTGTCCTAGGGAGTTGCTGAGGGGTGGGTGTAAGAGCTATGACCCTCTTGTGGGGCCTGGATGGGATGGCCTAGTAAGTCGGGCCCACTTGAAAGTCTATCTTTAGACATATGCTGTAAAATGGGGCTATTGTTAAATTTCTATGAAGACTATTTTGCACAGTGTACATTAAACACTGAAAGCACGTAACACAGGGTGTGGCACATGGTGGGAACTTAGCAAATATCAGATCACTGGCCATCCTATCAAAGGACTCATATAATTAAAGAAATGTTCACTATGAATGGTGTTTTATCACCAAGAGTTTCTCAACAGAACTCCGAGGAAATGTTTCTCCATAAATGGTTTGAGGCCTACCTTTATCAGAATTACCTGGAATGCTGGTGAAAAACACATAGTTCCTGAGGCCCCTTCCCCATACACAGAGACACAGCATACACACCATTATCTCTTCATTAACCTCTCCTTTAAGAACATCATGCAGTTAAAGACTTAACAAAGAAAATTCTCTTTCTTCCCATGCCCTAACTAGTATGTGGTTTTGCCAACAAGCTAGAGAACAAGTCATCCTTCAGAAAGTTACTCAGCTAGGGTTAGTCACATATACCTCTGCTAATGCCAATCAATAATCAGCAAATTGAAGATTTTGTCAGAGTCTGCAGTTGTTGTCTCCAGAATTATTTATTTAACTGGTGACTGCTGACTTCACAAGCACCCTTAGTACAGGAGGAACAATGACCAGTTTCCCTTTCTGACCTCATATTCAATTAACCAGGGTTTTCTGAAGTGTGTTCCACATAACAGTAGTCTCAGGAGTACCAAAGTGTACCAGTAGATCAACCAAGGATGGGAAACTAAGAACTCGATGCCCCTCTCAGACATTCCTGTTATAATTTAGCATATAAAGGCAGTGAGAAGTCCTGCAGTAAAGAATCCTCCATTAAACTCCATTTCATTCTGGATTTGCCATACTTACGTGACTAAAGAACTCTGCTTTTGTGGTCTCTGGATGACATTCTGCTAAAAAGATTTTTATGAAACACATTCTGGAAAATAATTAGGGTAACTGTGTAACTTATCACCCAAGTCTGTCACTGTCACGTGAAAGGGGAGAACCACTGATTATGATGCTGGAACAACACATGTAAAGTGGGTCTGTCCTAGAGAAACTAGGACATATGGTGACTCTAGCATGATGTTCCTCCTTTTGTTGGTTGTCACATAATATCCACCTTCAGGCTTATCCTTGCCCCAGGCCTTGGGACTAGCCCTGCTTCTGGTCAAGAAGAATGAAAGAAATTCAAGACCCATGAGGCCTAATCCTGATCCTGCTGATGGTGATCCTGACCAAGCTCCTAACCTATACATGCCTCAAAGCTTACAGTTCTCCCACTGCCTTGCCCTGACCTCATGCCTGACCCCAAGTTGTTGCTTTAGGCTTGCCCCACACTGGTCCGTTCTGAAGATCACAATCCCAGCTGACAACCTAGACCCCCGCCAGACCTCCCTGAAGCCAATCAATCATCTGTCTCCCCCTGAGCCTCTACTTCTTAAACGTTAGAATCTGCTGGTTTCTGGATATTCACCTGTTGTCTGCTGCTCTCCTGGCCTTTCCTTCCTGGTCTCTTTAATTTGCATTAGTCTCCTGTGCAGTCTACAAATCCCACCATCCTCTTAGCAACCAAGCCTTGCTTTATTTTACAATTTATACAAGTAGCTTTTTAAAAATAACCTAAGAGCAAACAAACAGTCAATCCAATATTTTGCCCTTAGGTATTATTCTAATATGCCAGGATTTGCTACTAACTAAACAGATTGCAAATAATGTCATTTAGGCAGGTAAAATCTATTAAATTATCAAAAGACATTTACTCATCCTCATATTTCTGCCAGTGATGTTAAATATAAAATAATATGGCACTGCTTCCCTCCCAAGTAACTACACTCCTCTAACGCATAATTTATCCTTAGAAATCATCTGATGCAAAAACAGTTACTTCACAAATACACATAGAATGTGGAAATTGCCAAAAATCACACTGGACACAGTCTCATGGCACCTGGCCATGGGAGAGAGATCTTAAGAGCAGCCAACCACGGCTACTCCCTTTCCCAGCCATTCTGTATCCATTTACCCTCTGCCTCCTCATCTCTGTGTTTGAGCACTTTGAAATTTCCAGCAGCATATCAAAGGAATGGGAGGGTGAGGGAGATTAACTCTTGTATGGCATTTCTTGCAATTGCCCTAAGCAGCTAATGCCATATCAAAGTAGCTAAGGTACAATTGGGTCCATTTAGATTGCAAGCCAGAAAGTAAAAGCTGACATTTTTTGCAGGCAAGAAAAAAAGTGAAGATAACAAATGTAAAATTATGTTATCAAGTCCTATGCATCTCCAGCTATTACTATTCAAATACAGAAAAGAATATTCATAGACTATAGGACTGGGTCCAGTAAGCAGACCTATAGCAACCTATAGCATTGTTACCCAGCATGCTCAGCCTGCAGCTCAAGACCTAGTGGCCCCCAGGAGGCAGCCAGCCTGCAGATAAGTGATGAAATGTGTTGGCCCAAGCATAGCAGATATATTAATTATATAAACTATAATTAATCCTAAACGTGGTTTCTTTTCTAGGCACAAGGCAGAATCAACCTATGTAACGAAGGCATTGCAAGGTAGCAGGCAGATGATGAGGCTCCTGAGTGAGCCTCTCAACATGGCAAGGAGTTCCTGTGCTGGGAGAAGGAGCTAGAAAATATTGTTCACATGATCGCCCATGAGGTTCTAGCAGGGACTAGAAGATGGACAAGGCCTCTCAACATGGCAGATGTTTCTGCGCTGGGGGAAAGAGCTGTGAAATGCTGATCACATGATCTCCCATGAGGCTCCTGTGGGAACTAGAAGTGGGATGATGACGTCTTTGTGAACACATCTCTGGGCCTTTTGGCTCTCTGTGGAGATCCAGTGTTCTGTTATGGGTCAGCAGTTAGAACGGACCCTGGGGGACTGCATAGAAGATCTCTAGGCCAGTTCATTCATTTGCATAAGGCCCTCTAATATTCTTTCCAGAATTAATATGTGATAATGCTTTGTAAAAAATAAAATTCTTAGTTTTGGCATCTAATCCTTTATTCCATGCTTCCACCCCCTGCTGCCAATCTCTGTGCTGAGACCACAGAATATATAAAAAGGGCAGACAGCTACAATTGTACAAGAGGTAGCTCATGGGTAACTCATTGTGTCTTAAGAGTTTCCATATCAGATACCTTCCAGAATTGGAATATCCTTCTGCCCATGATAGACAACTTATGTAATGGCTCACAACAATCCCTACCTCCAGTATTTATGCCCAAGAATAATCTTCGCCACCTGAGTGTGGACTAAACCTAGTAAGTAGCTTTTTTTGAATCGAATACAACAAAAGTGATGGGACATGACTTCCAAGTTTAGCTTACCAAAGACTATAGCTTCTGTCTTGTTGATAACTCTCTGGCTCTTCCCACTTGCTCTCTCTAGCAAAGCAAACTGCCATGCCATGAGCCACCCTGTGGAAAGGTCCATGTGGTGAGGCAATGAGGGAGGGATCTGGTCAATAGCCAGTGAGGAACTGAATCCTGCCAACAACCAGGAGAAAGCCTGGAAGCAGACCTTTCGCCAGTCAACCTTTAGGATGACTGTAGCCTCAGGGGACCCCTCAATGATAACCTTCTGAGAGATTCTGAGTTACATGACCCAGCGAGGGCATGCCTGAGTTCCTTCTCCATAGAAACTGTGAAATAATAAATGTTATTGTCTTTAGCTGCTAAGTTCAAGGGTAATTTATTATGCAGCCATAGAAAACTAACATAAACTGCCTTTGTGAAATTTGCCTGTCATAAGTAAAAGAAAGGGAGAGGGAATCAACTAGGAGTGGGGCAATAAGAGAGGCTTGATCATCTGCATTTGCCTATACTCTCTAGACTCCCAGAACAATAAAAAAAGAGCTGTCTATTTCGGTTAATGATAGATGAGAAACAGAATAAAGATTTGGAGAATAACGTTTGAGCAAATAAGTTTTTGAAGTCTGGGACTGTATCTTATTGTAACCCCATCACCTAGCACAGTGGCTGGACCATAAAAAATGCTCAAAAGTATTTGCTGAATAAACAAAAGGAGTAGATAAAGCTCCATTTCAGTTTAAATAGTATTGAGTAGAAACATAGGAATGAAAATAATTATAAGGAAGCTTTTCCTGACACCTTTACCACCATGCAACCATCCAGCTGTCTTCTCTTAGGACCCTAAGGTGAGACAGTGAAAGCCTTTCTCAATCAGATGCATGTAGAGTACTATCCTGTACTTTCAGCTCTTCTATTTGGTGGGGGTTCGTGGGGGTGGGGTAACTGTGGAAGTCTAAATATTCAGATTTACTAAACATGTAAATGAAGGACTAATCATCCCTACTTCTTTACTGTAGAGGGCAACTTCTCTTCACAGTGTTCCTTTAAATAGGAGCTCCCCAAGCACCTCCAAGTACTTGCTTCCAGATCATTAACCATTTAACAGAGAAGCTGAAAAGAAAAAGAAACTTTAAACTGTTCCTTTATTAGAAGCTACTGCCCATTGACAATCAATCAGGGGGAAAGCAAAGCATCTCTGAAATTGTAGCATTTATTCATGGAAGGACAGGTTTCTATTTACAAGAGGAGAAAAAGTAAAGCAAAACTATACATTTCTGGAAAACTTAAAATTTCCAGAATTCTGCTGAATAATTAAAGCACCTCGGTACCATTTAGACCTGTTCTAATAAATTGAATTCCCTAAACTGAGATTAAAAAATAAAATAAAATTAGGCAAAATAAAGCATTTAAAAGACAACCCACTGGGATCCCACCTGTCTGGCCTGCATATCAGGATGGAGTCCCAGAAACATCAGACAAGTCATCTGTACAAAGGCAGAAATACAAACCACAGAACAAAAGAGCCAGTCCCAGTAAGAAATTCCTTCAAATGTCCAGACCAGACCGGTAGAAGCAGCCGGAGGATCATCTCCCTCTGATATTCTCAATTGCTCTTTCTCTGCTCCCTGTCCCTAGCTGGCTGCCCCAGTGATACTCCCATCTGGCACTGGCCTTCTGTGGACACACTAAACACTTTTCAAGGGCAGGGACTTGCATCCATTCCATGAAATACATACAGGGCATTGTCCATGTACCAAGCACAGTTTTAGGTGCTAGGGACACACCTACATCCTCCATGTCTCAGAAAAATATCCTCCCCTCCATAGTACTTAACATATACTAGGTCCTTGATAGGCTGCTGGATGAACTGCAAAGGAATTAACTGATGAAAAAGTGAAAGGAGAGATGATTGAATGCAAACTCAAACTACTAAAACTATTCCTCCAGGACAAAGTGAAAAGGCCTTGAATTAATTAACTTTGTGATCCTTGT
Source organism: Rhinopithecus roxellana (assembly GCF_007565055.1). NCBI lineage: Eukaryota > Metazoa > Chordata > Mammalia > Primates > Cercopithecidae > Rhinopithecus > Rhinopithecus roxellana. The sequence goes on along the minus strand of NC_044553.1, from coordinate 136,680,548 downwards.
AACAACTCTTTGATACATTTGATTACTGTTCTCATCCTACAGAGGAAGATGCTGAGGCTCAAACGATAAAACTTACTTGAGGTCATATAGCTAAAGTCATGGGCAGAATTTAATTCCAGACAGTCTGAGGCTACATGCAGCCTATACATCTAACCATGAAATATATTGCCTCACATACGACACTTGACACAAAATATTCACTTTATAAATGGAAATTTGGATGGATAGACAGATGGATGGATGGATGGATGCATGGATGGATGAATGGACAGACAGATTAATGGCTTTACTACATAGACCTACAGTAGGAAACAGAGCAGCAGATAAAATGTGGTATCTATTTCCAGGTTAATGAGAACAGCAAGTGATAGCTTCTCTCTTTACAAATCAATACAGTTCCCCCAAGGGTGGGGCTTGTGGCTTTTTTTATTATGTAGGTGGTGGGTAGGTACATTCTTTAAGAGGATCATGGAAAGACGGCAAGGCAGATTTACGAGTTAAGGAGTAATGAGGCCTCAGACAGTATGATTGCATAATTTTATAACCACCAATTACGTTTGTGGCTGTATTGGCTTGAAATAATGACAAAGGTAATCAAAACTTATGCTCAGGAGTAAAATGTATTACTGTTTCTACTGTCCTTTTCCTAGGCACTATATACCCTTGCATTTTTCCGTGAAAATGTGCAATCAGGAAGCTTGGAAGGAACAGTAGGTTGATCTAGATACTACAATGCCTCATCAGGAATGAATAGCCACTGGCCCAGTGTCATGGTGGGTGAGGTCTGTTTTGCAGCAAGTGATGGCTTAACTTATAGAAAACTGGAATCGCAGGACAAAAAACTCTTCTTGGTACATTAAGGATACAGAAGCCAAAACAAGCATCTTAAAACTCAAGTTAACTCATGCTAGTCACATGAGTTAAGACTCTGCTCAAGACTGCAGTGGCTCCCATTTTAACTCAAAGTACAAGCTGGAGTCCTTCCAGGGGCCAAAAAGACCTGCTATACTCTGGCTCCCAGTAGTTAACTTCCCCCTCTTCCCTGCACTCCAGAGGTACTGGTCTTATATTCCCCAAATAACTACATGACCAACCCCTTCATCCTTGGATCAGATGTCACCTATCCTCCTACACAGCACTAGTATCCTCTTACCCTGCTCAGCTTGGTATTCTCCTATAATCTCATCATCTTCTAACATACTATAAAAGGAATTTACTTGTAATGTTTATTGCATTGCCTCTTTCTTCCTTTACTAAAATGTGAACTCTACAAAAGGAAGGATATTATTTCCTCTCTTTTTGTTCATGAAAGCATTCCAGGTTCCTAAAACAGTGTCTGGCACATAGCAGACACTCAATTAATATTTATTGAATAAATGAACATGGTTTATACTGCCAATGAGAAAGAAAAGAAAATCATCTAATTAACTCTCCATTCTTAGATAAGTGGTCTTTCAAATTCAAAAGAAAATATTTTACATCCAAACTCAAAATATGTAGGAAGAAAACTCAAATAAAACATTTTTTTCAAATCTACAATTGTATTCATCAAAGTCTGAAGAAATTTTGTAGGCTGACTTTTATTTATTCCCCCCAATTTCAACTATGATCTGAGGAATTAGGTTTCTCTCTGGCTTATACTGTATACTGTTGAGGAAGCTAAGATGGCTGGCATTCTGGTATTCTGCCTACAATGTTAAAAAGAATCAGAACAAAAAATAAATACATAAGCAATGCCTGGGGACTCTATCCAGGTCATTAATGGAAAGTGTATTAGTATCTTGTCCCTCCATTTTATTCAATGTGGTCCCCATTTGTCAGGGCTTAAGGCCTCACAACTCCTATAATCAATGTGCTACTTTTGTTAAGACTGTGGCATCAGTAATAGAAGTAAAACATGCTGCTGAGGCATAAGTGAGGAAGGTATTAGGATAGATGGATGCAGTGGATGTCCTAATAGCCAGTGATAACTCATTTGTCATTTTAGCAAATTTATTTGGGAAAAGAGTCTGTTCAGACTGATGGGGCAGCAACAAGGGGCCAACAGCCCTAGTGCCAATCAGAGATCCAGAAGACTGTCACCTTCACTACGCGGTACGTGGTGAGGTTGGAACCTCAAAGCACTCAATGCCTCCTTTTCTTCCAGAAAGGGCCAAAATGACCTCCAAACGATAGATTTCCTATCAAGGGCATATTCCTGGTCCCTAATATAAGAAATCAAGAGTTATGTCAATTATTCGCCCCCTACCTCCCCTGAAGATTCAAGATGTCACTAAGGAAAGTCTAAGATTTGTAGTTTTTGTTGCAACTTAGTGGAAACATTGTTCTCCCACTTAAGTTATTCAAGCAAATGAGTGGAAAGCCTGACACACAGTATATGATCAACCAAGGTGACCTCAGTTCCCCTTTTCCTACTCTGATACATAACAGAAACAATTCAGTGTTGCTATTGGGGTCTCTGTCCCTAGTTTTGAAAAATAAGAAGTCATTTTTTATTCTAGCATTTGAGAAATCACTTAGTTATCTTCCTCATAGGTAATACTGGCCACAATTATGTACTTCACTTCCTAAGATCAAAAGCCTCTTTCTAGGTGTCTAGAAGCTGTCAATTTTGCTCATCCCAGTAGAAATGGAATAAAAAGTGGCAAGAAAAGCTATAGTGACATCTCAAGTATGTACCAACATGCAACTTCACATACACAAACACACCCCCCACCCCACGCATATACAGTTTGACAAAAAAAAAAAAGACAAGAATATTTTTTCCCCAGGGTACACCAGGGACCTTAGAAAAGTTTCTTGAGCTTTTGTAAAGAAGCCCACTAGGCAAACACTTCCATATTCCATGAATCAATCCATCCTGCTTTTACTTCAGAGTTACTCAGAAGAACCTGGCCCCATATCAAGAGGCCAGTCTGATTAAGTTAAAGAATTGGTAAAATGCACCTCACTCTGAGGCATCTCAGGCTATTAGGTGGTATTCCAGACTGTTATTTCATTAAAGAGAAAATGATGGGATGACAGACAACAAAAAGTCTGTGTTAATTTTTAATAGCAATGCATTTACTGTATTTGGGTGGTGATTTATTCATGCACTTCATAATAAATACATATAGTAAGCAGCCTGGAGATATCTCTATCTGAATCAGGGCAGGAATCACTATTTTATTGGGTTGGCTGTAGACAAAGGGATGTATCCTAAGTCATCCAGGCATAGTTTGTGGGGCTGCAAATATTCTTCCAGTGCTACAGCCGCCTATTGTTTTATCTTCCCCCACTTCAACCCTTACTTTAGGTTACAGCAAGACCATTCATTTGTGAAACCCCTGTTGTGATGACTCAGACATTTTTTGCCTACTCCCTTATCAAGTTTGAAAAAGGAAATCAGACAAAAAAAAAAAAAAAAAAAAAAAAAAAAAAAAAAAAAAAAAAAAACACCTCTGGTAGTCCTCTTTCAAGCCATGACGTCTTATTTCCTTTACTCAAGCAACAAAATAGGCCAAATATGGGTTTCTAAGTGATTAGGACTTGAGCATTTCTTCTGACCCTACTTCCATTTGAATTAAACAGAATGGCTAAAAACCAACTTCCAAATACCTATATTGGACTAATGACTTGGTGACCTAAGTGTAACATATTTTACATAGCAACAGCTCCACGAAGGTTGGTTTTAACAAACATTGACATCAATAATATCTCAAAAAGTACAGCTTAAAGGAAAGCATCTCTGCTATGGATGGGGACTAGGTTTTCACAATTGCACTAAGTGGTTCTTCTGGCAGCAGTCTCTTTAAAATGGCCAGGACCAAGGGACAAAAACACTGAGATGCATCTCCCAGAAAAGCAAGGGAAAGAAATCATTATATTTTTGCTTCCTTGGTAGGCATCTCACATGTAAGAAAGGACAGTTTCCCAGGCTGAGAAATCATTGCAGCGTGTTTACTTCAATCCATGCTGGCACTGTTTTAAAATGCTGGGACAAAAACATCTGGACCTTAAGTAGGTTTTGTTTTGTATTACCCTGGTTTCGTTTAGGTGTTGATTTTTTGTTTGTATTTACTTCGTCTTGCTTTGGAATGTACTGAGGTTGGGGGCTTTTGAAAGTTTTTAATTTCCATTTTGCTAGAGCACGGAAAGTCATTTTTTCTCTAAGTATCTCCCCTTTCCAAGGTAGTATCCCCTATATGAAGCTGAATGTGTTAAATACCAGCAGGAGGAAGAATCACAACTTTCCCCTAAAGAGGGTAGTAAAATGATGAAATCTATTTGTCATTACTCCCAGCTAATTCTTTTTAAATATTTATTTATTTATGTTTTGAGACGGAGTTTCACTATTGTTGCCTAGGCTGAAATGCAACAGCACAGTCTTGGCTTAGTACAACCTCTGCCTCCCAGGTTCAAGTGGTTCTCCTGCCTCAGCCTCCTGAGTAGCTAGGATTACAGGCACGTGCCACCACACCTGGCTAACTTTTTTGTATTTTTAGTAGGGACAGGGTTTCACCATGTTAGCCAGGCTGGTCTCGAACTCCTGACTTCAGGTGATCCACCCACCTCATCCTGCCAAAGTGCTGGGATTATAGGCATAAGCCACGATGCCTGGCCCCTCCTGGCTAATTCTTAATCTACTTTTGTCTGAAGATTGTCTATGAAAACCTGAAGTGCCTAGGAGTTAGGATGAGAACACAAAATGCACAGCATCCCCAGAAGAATGTTGGCAACTGGGTAAAAGTCAATCATGTGAAGCAATTCCTGGTCACTTTCTAGGCATCCTTTGGATCTGGAAGCATTATCTGAGACGGTACCTTCCTCTAAAGACTTTCTATGCAGAGCCAGAACTGGTGAAGATAAACATAAAGACAAAATCAGAGGGTTAAAAATTAAAAATTAAGCTGATTGAGTTCATACAGGATTCCCAAACTAATTTTTATACTTGGCAAAGCTATGCTTACACATAAACATATGTTTGAATATATAACAAGATGATATTCTTCTTTGCCATTATAAATGTTGGCTCTTATTATTCAGAGCTTGCTTGAATCCATGTTTAAAACAACAATGAAGGACAAAAGCTAGACTAATACTATGCCAGAGTTTTTCCTACCTACCATCTATGTTACTTAATGATATTATCCACCCAGCCCCTACAAGCATTTATATCTTGCTGGAGACCCCTGGCTGGAGTAGAGTATGTCTGTAAATAGCTTTATACTGGGTTGTGGGGTACAAATGGCTTATCTGTGTGTGAACAGCCATTTATATGTCATGTTAGAGAATTTGGACTTGAATCTTGGTATGATAACATTTATACTACACCAATACTAAAACTAATATACCTAAAAACTATACATAGTACTTTTTAAAATGCTTATCAAAGCTAGGAACTAATATAAACTATTAAGTACTTTATATGCATGACCTTATTTAAATTTCACACACTCCTTTGAAGCCTTTCTTTAGGATGTTAGAATGTTTTTTTCATGAAATAATGTTAATTGATGGTAATTATTTTAAAAATACTTTCATTTAACAAAAATGTTGGCAGTCCACTTCTCAATATAAAAAAATCCAAAAATCTAGGGATTATGCACTAAGATTTACCACTGCACAGCCATCTGCCCCTCTCACACTCTGTATCTTGGATAACTGGAAGGTAAAAAGGGTCTCTGTTCTTAAGCATTTATCATGCGATAGACCTATAATGTATGTCATATCTATTATTTTGTTTAATCATACAGATAAAGCAACCCTAAATGGTTATTATTTATTCCCAGTTTTGACTCATGAGGAAACAGAGGCTAAGAGAGCTAAGTAACTTGCCCAGAGTCAACGTTGCCCAAATGGTAAACAGCAGAGGCAGAATCCGAATCTCAGCACCTTTGTGGTCCCAAATGTCACATTCTTTCTGCAATATCCCACTAGTCCTAAGGCTTCCACAGTGAGATTTGAAAGAGAAATTAATAATTTTATTTAAAAAGGTAAGAAAGGGGGAAATTTTATAAACATATTCTCAGCTGAGAATTCCATAGACTCTACTTAGTGATTCATGGATGCTACCTTTTGACAGGAAAAAGCAGTATGAATTGCCCACATCTATGTGATATGGAGTTTATGTGTTTGGTTTGGAGGTGGGGAGCTGGGGTTCTCTATCAGTATAAAAACGAATTCTCAGCATAGTCTTTGTCCCCAAAGAGTCGTAAAATACATGATATATACCAGATATTCAGAGTTTCATGCCTGTATATTTGCATATATGTAGTTGTGTGGGCATAAGACATATTAATTTGCTATTCTGACAATGACAGAATGCTAACTCTGAATTTCTGTCTCTACAATGGACCTGAGAAGACATTCCGATCCAACAAGCTCCTGGGAGGCTCGCTTGCCTGCTAATCTTCCTTCCTCTCTGCCTCACTCCTCGCTCGCTTCATTCAGAGAAGACAAAGAGCGCATCCCCTGCCCCAACTCCCTCTGGACATCATTGGCCTGTGACCTTGGCCACATGGTAGTGGCAGGAAGGACTTGACCAGAATCTCATCCGTTTTCCCTCCTCCTCTGAGTGGTCAATGAGCTGGAAAATGAAGGGCACAATGCAGGTTTACGAGACTCATAATTAGGTCACAGCTGATCCCAATTCCTATCATCTGGCAGCTGGGGCCTGTGGACCAGCTCATGCCATCCTACCACTTTCCAGGGGAGCTTAGCTTGAAAATGGCCTTTCTTCTTTATAATTCTTCCCAGCCAACCGGCAGCAGCAGGCCCAAGGGGACCCAGCAATGCAACTCTTTTCTGAATAGGTCAAAACACCCTTGGAGAGTGGGGCCTTCTTTGGGAAAACTTCAGAAGGAGGTACATGCAGAAGAAAGCAAGGGAAAGTAAACGGTAGCCCAGCAAAGGGAGCACTTGAAGAGGACAAAATACCGGTCATCAAATATTTTGGGTCAGCTATGGACAGAAAAACAATAGCCAGCAGGTAAAAATTTTAACCACGTGACCTAGGACAAGTCACCTACTCTGCCTATGTCTCGGTTTTCTTGCACGTAAAATTTGAATAATAACAGTACCCACCTTATAGGGTTGCTAAGAATAATGAATGTAATAAATGTTAATATATGTAAAGTTCCTAAAGTGGGTCTGCTGCAGAGCATACCTTACATGACAGTTAGCTTATTGCTATTATTATTAGGCAGACTTGTGCTTAATGCAAACATTTTTCTGTAAAAATTAAAAATTATAAATACATGTTTTTAAACAACGACTTTCCTTAAAGGGTAGGAAGCTCCCCACCACTAGATGTATTCAACTGAGGCAGGACATGGGGACACAGAAGCAAGCATGCAGCAGGGACGCTGCCGGAAAGACTCATACCTGGGTACAGCAAAACCAAGAAAGTAATAATACTATGTTTTCTGGCTCATCAGCACATTCAGAATATTTTTCCTGTATGATTTTGTTTTCGTTTTTTTTTTTTTTTTTTTTTTTTTTTTTTTTTTTTTTTGAGACGGAGTCTCACTCTGTCGCCAGGGCTGGAGTGCAGTGGCCTGATCTCATTTCACTGCAAGCTCCGCCTCCCGGGTTCACGCCATTCTCCTGCCTCAGCCTCCCGAGTAGCTGGGACTACAGGCGCCCGCCACCTCACCCGGCTAGTTTTTTGTATTTTTTAGTACAGACGGGGTTTCACAGTGTTAGCCAGGATGGTCTCGATCTCCTGACCTCGTGATCCGCCCGTCTCGGCCTCCCAAAGTGCTGGGATTACAGGCTTGAGCCACCACGCCCGGCCGATTTTGTTTTCAAAGCCAACCTGTGAAGTAAATAAGGTAAAAAGTATGCCCACTGTGCAGAAGGTAAAATAGAGGCTCAGTTAAGTCTAGCATCATGTCCAAAGTCAAACAGCCTCATCTAGACGTTTAGAAAACTCAGGCCGGGTGCGATGGATCATCCCTGTAATCCCAGCACTTTGGGAGGCCGAGTTGGGTGGATCACGAGATCAGGAGATTGAGACCATCCTGGCCAACATGGTGAAACCCTGTCTCTACTAAAAATACAAAAATAAGTCAGGCATGGTGGTGTGTGCCTGTAGTCCCAGCTACTTAGGAGGCTGAGGCAGGAGAATCACTTGAACCCAGGAGGAGGAGGTTGCAGTGATCCAAGATCGTGCCACTGCACTCCAGCCTAGGTGATACAGTGAGACTCTGTCTCAAAAAAAGAAAAAAAGCCCAGCTCTCTGTAAATCTCCAGAGAGCTCTTGAGTGGCATCTTAGAAACTGCTTCTTTCTCCATCTCACCACCATGCCTCATCTCAGACAGTGCCTCCTGACAGCCTCTGATTTCTCCATGTATCCTCCCACCCCACCCGAATCCTTCCCTCTCAGTCAAATCCTGATATCTGCTTCGCTGAGCTTCCAAAATCACAAATTTCCTCACCTAATCCCTCATTTGTCTGTCAACATAATTTGTTTACCATGGAAAGGGGAGGAAAATAGATTTTATTCTGAGAAAAGATGAAGTTTCTGTTGCAGTTTAGCTTGAGTTTTGACTTCTAAGATTCAGGAAAGAGGCTTGGAAATCATAAAACCAGAAAACCAAAGGCCTTCAAGACAGTAGTTATGCCCACGAGAGGAATCAGTGAAAATGTCCTCTGTGTGTGTGTCCCCAGCTGCATGCAACATACTTTCCCTTCCATCCCTCTAAATTGCACATCCACAGGGCACACTTATATTAGTCAGTCTGTCCCTGTCTCAGAACTGGGGAAAGTTAAGGCCAACATCAACCACTTTGGCAAGGAGGACAGTGCTGGGTTCTGTTTCAGTAATATCTCACAAAGGCACTGTGGAGATGAACGACCTGACAGCAAATAAGAGCTTCAGGTCCATAAACCAGATTGTCTGAGAGAGCAAGTCAGTTATTTTCTCATTCAGGATTTCCAATGGCACACACAAAGCTCGAGTCATCAGCATCCCTGGAGAGACATTTTCAGCCTGTGCACACATTTGTGCTCATTAATGTTGGACGGTTCTCAGCTACCCACATCAAACCTCAACACCCAAGCTCTCCCTCTCCAGGGCCATCATTTACTTTCTGCTCCTGTTTGCATCTCTCTGATGTAGTAACTCTTACTTTCTTAGAAGCAGCTGGGAGTTTCCTAAGAGAAGGAAAAGCGTGAACTCTCTTTTTCAACCCAGGGTAAATGCTGTCTACACTAATTTCTCTCTCTTCTTTACCTCTCCCTTTCCTCATCTCTTTCTTCCACCCACTTCTCTTCACTCCCCACCCCACCTCTCCCCTTCCATTCCCTCTTCATTTCTTCTCCTCTCCTCCTTTATCTCCTCCTCCCTTTTCCTCCCCCTTCCCCTTTCTTCTTCTTCATCCTCCTCCTCCTTTCTTTCTCCTTCTTCTTCTCTTCTTTCTCCTTATTTCTCCATCTCCTTCTTTCTTTCATCTTTCTTCCTTCCCATGTCTTTTCTTTTCCTCCAACAAACATGAAAAATTTCCCTCAATGCTTGATTCTTACTCATCCTACTCCCAACCCTTCCCCCTCCACAATATTTTGGTAATAGTAATAATGTCCTCTGAAACATCAAAATAAAACAAAATTTACAGAGCCATGATTCTTTTTGCTCACCTTTTTTATTGTTAATGTAAAAGCAGCTTTCTAAATTAATTTCTAGGATGTTACGACTATACCTAAATGCAAGCTTCTAAAGCAATCTCTAGAATTGCAGAGCAGAGCTTTAGATCATAGGGATCAAGTGTTTTCATTTTCTTCATTTAACAATATTCCTTATCTTGTGTTATGAGTTGATTTGTGTCCCTGCTACCCAAATTCATAAGTTGAAGCTGTAACCTTTAGGACCTCAGATTGTGACTATATTTGGAGATAGATGATTTTTAAAGAGGCGATTAAGTTATAATGAGGTCATTAGAGTGAGGCCTAATCCAGTGTGACTGGTAGCCTTATAACAAGAGGAAATTTGGATACGGAGAAATACACATGGGGGAAAAGTCACATGAGGACACAGGAAAAAGATGGCCATCTGCAAGACAAAGAGAATGGCCTTTGGAGGAACCAAACCTGCTGGCACCTTGGTCTTAGACTTATACGTTCCAGAACTGTGAGAAAATGAATTTCTGTTGTTCAAGTCCTCCAGCCTGTGCTATTTTACTATGGCAGCCCAAAGCATACTGATACACCCTGTGAAAAATAGGACATTTATGAAGTAAATACAAGTATTTACCTGTATTCTCTTTTGCATTTTGAAATTTGAAAAAAAAAAAAAAATCCATGTCTACCAAGTCTTTATCCTTTAAGTTTCAGGACAAACCTGTATTTATTTATTTATTTATTTATTTATTTATTTATTTATTTATTTATTTTTGAGATGGAGTTTCACTCTTGTGGCCTAGGCTAGAGTGTGGTAGCATGATCTTGGCTCACTGCAACCACTGCCTCCTGGGTTCAAGCGATTCTTATGCCTCAGCCTCCCAAGTAGCTGGGACTACAGACGCATACCACCACACCTGGCTAATTTTGTATTTTTAGTAGAGATGGAGTTTCACCATGTTGGCCAGGCCGGTCTCGAACTTCTGACCTCAAGTGATCCGCCTGCCTCGGCCTCCCACAGTGTTGGGATTACAGGCATGAACCACTGCGCCTGGGCAGGACAAATCTTTTTTGAGGCAAAATGGACAAAAATACACCAAGACAAACATTTCCTTGGCATTTTTTCTTGAAGTACTATCTCCCAGAGATAAAGCCTTAATTCCAAGGGCAGCCAGTGTTCTGAGCACCCAGGAAGCCTGCCGTGGCCTCCTCCAGAGTTGGAATGACACAAAGTCACTTGTGTGTCCAAAGGAGTTCTACAGGGTGGAATTAGAACAGATTTAAATTATTCTCCAAAAATATCAACCAGATTCCACATGGGAAAAAAAGGAATTTGAGAAACTCAGCACAGAAATTCAAACATGTTAATGAGTAAAAAAAAATAGCTTATATCATAGATCCAAAGCCAGCCAATGTTGGGTACATAAAAAAGGTCAGCCAGACCGTGGCAGTGACTGGAAATGGAGGATTATCAAAACTCCACCATATGGGGACATACAGGCCTATGTCTGCTCTTGGGCACCTCTAGATTCTTATAGATTTCATTCAAATTGTAAATTCCTTTGGAAGCCTCTTGGCTGCATAATCTTGAGGTCTGCACACAGAAGTCCTTTACATCTGTTTGGTGGTTAGGAAATGAAACAGAATCTCATTGGCCTGTGACTGGCTGTTCTCTTGACTATAATTAACACCCCCACCCACTTTTATAAGTCTACCTGTGCCCAAATAAATCATTCATGCCAGTGATAACAGCCTCTGACATCACCCTCAAATAGACAAAACCACAAAAGTTCCCCGTCATGGATAGAGCTTATGTGATGTAGTCATCTCTAATAAGCTAGTGAGGACAAGGAAAAACACAGATTTAGGGTCTCATTTGTGATCCTATTGTTGCTTTTTCCTTAAGCCCATTCTTTCACCAGACAAGCCCAGACTCTCAGTAGCATCTCTTCCACCATCCCAGAAGGGGAGAGGGAGGCCATTGCAAGGGTTAGCAAATCCATTTCTATAAATGGACTCTCTTCTGCCATTGTCTCCAGGAAGAAGTATTTCCACACTTGCCTCCTATGATCCTCCAGACCAAAGAAAAACCAAAGGCAAAGACTGAATGGGCAGAGTACACACATAGGACTCTAAGTTGGCCTTCTGAGAAAAATTACAGACCTCCCAAAGGAGCAGGAAGCATCTCAAGTTAACACTGTCCTTAAAAGGTTATGTTGAGTCATACCAGGAATGTAAAACATTCACCATCTACCTCCCAACTTGGAGGGGCAGGAAAAAGGTAGAGGCCCAAAGAGGTCATTCATCCAGGTTTACATTCCCAAAGGATCCCTCAACACTTTAGCCTTCCTTATTACAGCAGTATGTAAACACTCACAAAAATAGTAAGTATCACCATAAGCCTATTGCTCAGCTTCAACAATAATTATCCACATGGTTTCATCCAGCTCTCTCTTTGTTGTGGTTCCAGAGTATTTTAAGAAAATACCAAACATCACAAATTCAATTTTTTGGTATTATTTCCAAATCACTCTGCAAATACAGTCACCACTGATGAAAACACAAAAAGATATAAGCTGTCAACAAACAACTCTAGACTAGTGTTCCAACATTTGTCTACCTGCCCATACTGTAGTGTGAATTAACAACATTTCTGAATTCAGTGATTCATATTTGGTGACTACACTGCATTGAGTTTTTGTTAATAGCAAATAATTTCTTAAGTGTTAACATTCATAGATTATTACGACCATGTTCTTTGCATTTACTTTTCCAATAATCTAAGAACTTTGAAACATAGAAGAGATAAGGAAATGAAGGGGGAAAGGAAAGCAAAGAAACAAAAGTAAAGAAAATAAAGTGGTCAAGGGCTCTCTGAACCTCTTGAACTTGTCTTCAGACTTCATAGGGATTAAATGCAGTGAAACAATGCTGATGTAATAGCAATAATTTGTTGAGTGTTTACTACATGTCAAACACTACTCCACACCCTTGAAGGAGAAAACTTGAAAATGGAGATTGCTTTATTTCTCTCTGTTTATTCTACAATGCTTGGACACAGGAAGTACCCAATTAGTGTGTGTTGTAGTCATCTGAAGACAACATAAAAGACACACAGCCTGAGGCCCTTACAGAAAAGTAGAGAGGGGAGGTAGATAACTTACCAACAGTGCAAAGGTAAACTTTGGCTCTGGGGGAAAGGGAGCAACTTATTTTGAGGAACTCATCCCTTTTTCTTCCTCCAGTGGCTTTCTGTCTGCCTTCTTGAATCTCCCAACCAGGGGACACACAATTGCTTCTTTTTAGTGTGGTTTCATTAATAAATAGGTGTGAAGTTATTCTGTTTACATTATAAAGTATGCAGTCACCAGCTGGTTCAATCTCTCCTGGAGCCAGGGCTCCCTTTGGCCACCTCAGGCTATAATACTGTAGCCTTGAGACTCTACTGTAGGGGAGCCTTGACAGAGTAACATAGACAGGACCAAGGAAAAAGCAAGGGAAGAGTTAATGCAGTATAAGGGTGACTGAGCCCATCCCAAAGGAGTATGCTGGCAAGGTTCATTTTTTATACCATTTTATTTATTCTGCACTAATTCACAGTCATTATCATATCCGGACAAGTGTCTCATGCTTCATTTACTGACATTAATTAATTTCCCCACCCCTTGCTTTTTATCTTATTTTAAAAGAATGAGAGGGAAATATCCCATTCTCTTAGAGAAAGAATACAGGTCTAACAGTGATCAGCAGCTGCCTTTCTCTAGTGCAGCTGAGGACAGGGAAGTACACACCAGATCACTGGTGTGCTTACTAAACCATAGCTGTGCCTAAACCTTTTACCTCCCATTATGACCCTTAACCCACACCCCAACTCCCAGTCTCTTCCCATCTTCAAGCTCCATGTTCCAGTACCACTCCCTCATATGCAATGATTTACAGAGTGGTGATAGGAGAGAATGGCCAACCTGGGACACTTTCAGGCCCCATCTCCCCCAGTGAAAAAAGAAACTGTATCCAGTCATGACATGGAGGAAAGTAATACATGCATTAAAGGGATCAGCTGATAACTGCCCAGGAGCACAATTCATACTTCCTGACTCAGCCACTGAAACCTGCAACTTCACTGCACAAACTAAAAACCCCAGCTGGGCACATTTCTGCATGTCCTGTCTGCCTCTCAAAAGGGTAGGCCAAAGGGCTAGAGAAGTGAGTCAAATTGAAAATACCTAAGCGTCCCCGCTAGAAACATTCATTGGTGTATGTGTTTCCTTGTCATTTACTCCGTTATTGAATTACACAATTCCCCAACTGTATTATTTGTCATCATGTATTATTAAACTCTGTGGCACTAGTGTATTATTCTGCAGCCTCATTAACATCCTGCATTCCTGGCAGTCTACCTGTATTAATAATTCTGCCTCTTGAATCCAGAACAGAAATGTATCTTTATGATGGCTATTCTTTTTTTGCTCTGTGTGTGTGTGTGTGTGTGTGGAAGAGCATGCCTTGGTTTATATTGGAAAACTAATGGCTTGCCCTTCTTCAAAAGCAGGCTTCCACTGAAAAATCAAACCAGCAGTCTAGCTAACATAAGCCATGAGCTAAAACTGCCATAATTTAGTTTGTATCCTTGGCAAGTCATACTTCTCTAGGCCTCAATTTCCTCATTTATGAAATAAAATTGTTGGGTAAAATGAACTCTAGGGTCTTTTTAAAAAGCTCCGGAGTCCTCCCCTCTCACCTGGAATTTCCCAAGGCTAGAGAAATTCCCAGGTGTTCTGAATTCTAATTCTGCCTAAATTTTATTTTTTTCTCTATGCCACTGGAAAGAGGAGCGAAACTTTGGTTGTCTCTCAGCTCTACTACATAGATCAGACTCCTCCTTTGTATAAACTAAATGCCTTATTAGAATTCTTAAAAAGATATAACTGAGAGCCAAGTTATTGGATAATAGAGAACACAGTTTAAATAGCAAGGATTATTGTAGTTGATTTGTTGAATTCTCTCTTGGTGGCATGCAGTTGGTGGAAAGCTCTAGCCCCTGTTTTCCATAGCTGCTAAGTCTCCATGCTGAAGTCAGTAAGAAAACCTCAGCTGTGACATTGAACTAATTACTAGAAATAGGAAATGCAGAGAAATTTAAGAGTTCCTAATTCATTCCCAACAAGTTGAACAGCAGGTTAACAGTAAATGTAAACTTTCCTATTGCAGATATAGACAGAGTCATTTAGAAGGGGCTCTAAGCACTTTCCAGTTTTGTGGGTTTTTTGGGTTTTTGTTTTGTTTTGTTTTGTTTTGCTTAAGCCAAAGACTTGATGTGATAATAGTCATGATCACTAGTTCTCTAGCTGTCTCTTTGTGAGTTCACTCTTCCCAGGACTACTGAAAATGCCATTCATAATCAGAAAATAAAAAAGAGCATGTTCAAAAATTAAAAAAAAAAAAAAAACAATCTAGTGGGGAAATGAGAAGTGTTCTCAGATGCTAGGGGTGGAGACAGGAAGACAGGTACTAGAACACATCAAAGACAGGCAAAGATCCAAAATAACCTTTAAAGCAGAGTAAGGTGACATCTAAATCAGAACTACAACCCAGATTGACTAGTAACCAATGCAAAGCATGAGAAACAACATTAAGAGGAATGAGGGGGTAATGCTGACTAATTATCAAGCCTGTCACTTCTGACACCTATGCCTTTAAAAAGTTAAGAAACTTCCTTCAAAGTATCTCAAGATTTTCCATAGGAACAAATCCAGAAGGTCACTATGCTTGTAGTCATATTGTCTATTCTTTCTGTCAAAATAGAAATAACAAGTCTAAAAATATAACCAATCAAATCAGTTAAGTCTAAAGTCCTTGTTGAAGTACATGAGACAAGCACCAAAGAACATAACAGTCTTGAATCAGTCCTTCAGTCAAGCCACTGACAGGTATTTATTGAGGTCTTACAATGGGCTCAGCACCGCTATATCCTGATTGCATTTCAAGATGTCTGAGAGAGAGAGGAGGGTCTAGCCCCAGCTATTTCATTGTCTCCCCTTGAGGACTCAAACAAAGCATATGATCTAGTTTGACAATATTTATCAAGCTTCCATTATGAGACAGGATAGCCCTGGGTATATAGGAGAGACAAGAAGTAGCAAGAATCATTGTCTACCTCAATGAGGCAGATCACAGGAGTAATAAACAAGTATATAAATAGCACTTACACAATGCATATACAGTAACTTTGAATATCTTCAGTTTCCTGATCTGTACCATAGAAACAATATCAGCTGACAAGAGTATATCAGCTATGTGGGCTTTGGAGTTTGAGAAAAGATACAGTAGTCAACTGATATAAATACATCCAAAGTTTTGCATTTGTGGGAAATGAAATTAGCTCTTTGGTCAAAACTCAAAACTTTTTCTTAGGATTTTACAATTTGTGGTGGCTTTCTTTCTTTCAAGGGGATTAGTTTTTAGTTGAATCCTTGACATAAGGAATCCCCTTATCATCTTGTTTACATGGATAATATATCTTGCTCAAGTGATTCAGCCTCTTGAGTGAAAAAGATGGGGAGATACCCTAAAAAATAAGGGGAAGTTCAAGAAATAAACATTTCCTAAAAGAACTCCATAATATAAAAAGTAAGAGTCTTGAGTTCAGGGGCAGCATAAGCAAAATTCCAGATGACTCTAAAGGCTGTAGGAGGGGATATGACATCCTTTCCATTTGTAGTTATGTTCAGCTGAGGTTGCTGCCACAATTTTTCTCCATAGAAAGTATTCGTATTGTTTTTGGTATGAAGATAAAAAAGCTTGAAGATTGCTAGCTCTTTCTCTTTGTGATCTTCCATAAAGAATACCTATCACTTCTCCTCCTGCTTGTGCAATTCAAAACATATTGCAATCATTCATTTTGATGGCCAAAACCCTCAGACTTTGCCAGGGCTCTTCCAGGATAGTGGGTCTCCGTGACAACAGATGAGTCCATCGCAAAAGACCCACCTGTCACTCCCGAATCACCACCAGCCTTAATAAGATTTCTCCTCTAGCAGGACTTTCTTTCCTTCCTTCTGCCTGGGAGATGATTCTTGAGTGAAAGCTAATATTTTCGCAGGTAGAAGGAAGTCTGAAAGATGAAAGAAAAAGAAATAATCCTATCCTATCCCCTGTGATCCAAAACAGTGGAGAGTTAACTTGATAAGAATGTCCAGCCATATTGTAAATCAGGTAAGACTCATTTTGCACAGTGTTCCCCTACAGAGACTATCATTCACCAACAAAATGTTGTACAATTTTTGCCCAGACCTCTCTTCCTCTTACCTGTGGACTCTGAGTTTCAGTTAAAAATCATTTCAGGCCGGGCGCGGTGGCTCAAGCCTGTAATCCCAGCACTTTGGGAGGCCGAGACGGGCGGATCACGAGGTCAGGAGATCGAGACCATCCTGGCTAACACGGTGAAACCCCGTCTCTACTAAAAATACAAAAAAAAAACTAGCCGGGCGAGGTGGCGGGAGCCTGTAATCCCAGCTACTCGGGAGGCTGAGGCAGGAGAATGGCGTAAACCCGGGAGGTGGAGCTTGCAGTGAGCTGAGATCCGGCCACTGCACTCCAGCCTGGGCGATAGAGCGAGACTCCGTCTCAAAAAAAAAAAAAAAAAAAAAAAAAAAAATCATTTCATTCAGTTCTATTAACCCCACACTTGCACACCAGAATATAATAGACTTGCGTAGGTTTGTCTTCTTTACTAACTTTCTACCACTACTATCTGGCTGTGGAGAGAGAACCATGGATTGGCAAGGTCTCCAGTGACCCCCCCCCCCCCACTTCATGCCCACTGAAATGACCACAGACAGAGGTCACAAAGGAGAGACAACATAGAGGAAAGATGGAACATGGACTGGCAGGGAAAAAAATGGACAAAAGAACAAAGGGAAAAAGAGGATGACAATAAGCTGGCCAACACAGGGAAATAAAGGGGAAGAATACTTAGCTAAATGCAAACTTGACCTGGTCCTCATTTTAATCACGTGTCTGCTCCATTTTTTAATAAAAGGCAGAATAGTATAGAAAGAGACAAAAAAAAAAAAAAAAAAAAGCTGCACGATATGTAAATGAGAAAGAAGGGGACAGATGTATGTAATAATATTATGCCCTTAAACAATGTATGCTGAATATCGCCATTTTAGCCTACACTTTTACCTAGCTATTAGGACACTGACTAACATGTGAAAAAAAATAGTAAACATATAGCAAATTGTTTATGAGCAACTCAGGTCAACTGTGAAAACAATTTTTCTACTTCATATTCCCCAACCCACCATTTCTTAAAATGAGGTTCCTGGACCCATTGTATAAGAATCATTTACTTTTGTTAAATAAAGATTCCTGGATGCCACCCAGAGCTGGGACTCTCTGGAGCTCTGACTTGGGAATCTAACTTTTAACAAATACCCCTGGTAATTCTACTATCCTCTGAAATTTGAAAGATGCTCCTCTAACCTTTATACAACCTATGCTGTGTGCAACCACCGAATTATGTTGAATGTGCCAAGCATGGTTTTGAAAGTTACTTCTTGAACATCTCAGATGCAACTAGAATTGCAGCCACTACATAAACAGGTGAGTCTGTTATTATAAGCCCCATAACAAAGCTTATTTCTCCAAGTTTGTTCTTTGGGTTTGCTTCTTTGTTTGAGAGTCTCACTCTGTCATCCAGGCTGGAGTGTAGTAGTGCAATCTCTGCGCACTGCAAACTCCGCCTCCCAGGTTCAAGCAATTCTTCCTGCCTCAGCCTCCTGAGTAGCTGGGATTACAGGCATCCGCCATCACGCCTGGCTAATTTTTGTATATTTTAGTAGATATTCGCCATGTTGGCCAGGCTGGTCTTGAACTCCTGACCTCAGGTAATTTGCCCGCCTTGGCCTCCCAAAGTGCTGGGATTACAGGCGTGAACCACCCCACCCAGCCTTGTTTCCCCAAATGTGATTACTGATATTCCTCAGGGTACCTAGTGCAATCCAATCTATAGAGGTTTTCTTCAAAAAAAAAAGGCATAAAATAATTACAAAAACCTTCATAGGGTCACACATTCAATTTACGTAAAATAATATTTTGAGCAAGAGACAAAAGAAATAAAACTATTAACCTCCACAATAGTTCACCAGCGTCCAAAAGAAAAATTTGAAGAGCTAATTTAAAATTGCAAATTCCTGGACATTCTAATTTAGTGAGTTTAGGGAGGTACCCAGAACCTGCATTTTAACAAGTATGTTCTGGGGACAAACCTTAGGAAATGCCGACTTTGTACAACCTGAACTGTACCTGAAGTGAACAATTTGAACTTCAATAGTTCAAATCAGTGTTTCTCAAACTGTGGTCCCCAGACCAGCAGTATCAGCATCACCTGAGGATGTATTAGAAATGCAAATTCTTGGTTCCCACCCCAGATCTAATGAATGAGAAACTCTATCGATGGAATCCAACAGTCTGTGGTTTAACAAACTCTCCAGCTGCACTTTGTTTACATCAGCAGTTAGAGGCATGGTTCTCAACTTTGCAGAACATTAGAATAACCTAGGGAGCTTTAGAAACCCCAGTGCCCAGGCACTTCTCACACTCACTATGTCTCTTGGGAGAGCAGGTGGGGGAAGGTCTGGGCATTAGTAATTGTTAAAGTTCACCAGGTGATTCTAATGTGTAGCCAAGATGGAAAATTGACTTAGAGCAATAATAATTTTCTCACTCATGAAGCACAGGGATATTCACACCCTAACTTACATATTGTAGCACATTGGTTTGCTATAAAAAATATTTACAATTATCCTAGTTCTCTAACTGTGTCTTGTTCACTGTAACTTCTTGGACGTTGGTGATATGACAGCTATCACATCTCTGCATAGAGCTTAAGGGAGGATGGAAAAAAAAAAGAGACACATCTAACTTGCAGCTAGATCAAGTTAAGTACCTAAAGAGATTGGAAAGTGGAAGAGACTGAGTTTCTAAAATGCTCCTTCAGCTATGATCTTCCTACCTCTAGATCAGAAACACACATAATGTAGAAGGGAAAGCTATCCTCGGTCTTCTTTTTCCAATCTGCCCTCAACCCCATGATTATTTCCTCCATCAACCTTGGTGAGTGGGCTGGGAGTCACTTACCCATCTTTAAATTGCCCCATTTGTGTCAAGGTTACTTTATACAAAATGATAAGCATTAGCCATTAATTCTCTTCTGCACCTCCTACATTTTCCCCAAGACTAGGCTCTTAGAAAGGCTTTCTCTTTTTTTCTGACTTCTTTTTTTAAAAGCCTTTAAAACATAGTTACCTTGTGGGTTTGTCATGCGTTTCCATCCTCTAATCTGTGAGTCAACAGATAATCAATATTATTAATAAAAATGACTTGCTATCATTAAAGAGAAAATGATACTAAATTCTGTATTTTCCTCCAAATTAAGTTAAACTTCTCCTGCATGAAGCATTCCATCTTGGCCCCACACAATATTAATAATGTTCCTTTCTCTCGATTCTCATAACTACTTTTCTCTGTGCACTGCAGGATCTAGTGCTTAAGTGTATACTGGCTCATACTGTTTATGAGTTGTATAATATACAGCCATTCCCCCCCCCCCCAAATCACTGGTAAACTTCCCAAGGACAGACATCATACTTCTGTTGTATCCCAACACAGCAGAAATGTTTGACTATCATGATACCTATTTTCCAGAATATCAAAACCATTAAACCCTGGCTTCTCAGCTGTATTCTTCAAGTTAGAAAGCAAAACTATGATCAGCATCCTGTCTCTCATTTCAGTCACTATGTTGAGCCTAATTTTCACAGATGATAAAGCACATTGGCTCAACTACGTGTGTGTGTATGTGTGTGTACATGAGAGAGTCTATCTCTTTCCTGTTAGCCTGTGTGTGTGCATGCGTGTGTGTGTGACACAGAGACATAAGCCTGTCTCCCTACCCTAATGCTGCTAATGTAATGCCTTAGAACTTCCATGAAAATTAAACACGTTAGTTTTCGTAACTCAATCTTTGTTCTTGTTATTGCCTTCAACTTTCTGTGTTTA
The DNA here is from genome assembly GCF_007565055.1 of Rhinopithecus roxellana. Taxonomy (NCBI): domain Eukaryota; kingdom Metazoa; phylum Chordata; class Mammalia; order Primates; family Cercopithecidae; genus Rhinopithecus; species Rhinopithecus roxellana. Next base: position 136,659,886 of record NC_044553.1, on the reverse strand, counting down.
TCCTTTTTAATTATTAGTAGAATTTAAGAAATATTTTTCAGATATATTCAAACATTTTTATCATAGGAAACCAAATCTTGAAACTCAATTTTAATAATTGAAAATACATTTGTTCCTTATGGGTAGCATTTGCATTTTAAAGCTAGTCAAGGCTGAGGGAGTTTGGAATTTCAGAACTGATTTGCATTAGTCATGAAACAAATTTTCATTCTAAAAACAATATTGTGTTTTGAGAAGTCATGCTCCCTTCTTTGGAGAAACATAAGGCTTAGTGATTCATAATGTGAAAGTTGCTAAGTTTATATTGGAGAATAAATATACAATATACTAAAATATACAGTAAACTTACATTAAAGATTTGCATTGCATTTTCAACACTAAAGTTTCTCAGCAAACACAATCTATCCACTTGATCTTTGCATATACATCTGTTACCAGTGTAAAGAGAAAGGTATTAATACTTTAGAGAGGCATGAAATGTAGAGAATGAATGAGCAGAAAGGCTCTGGTATGATTAACTGGGGAAAAGAAGACCCAATGGTATGGAAAGTGATTCTCTAGACAGCACAGAAAAAGCAATGGAAAAAAGAAAAAGATAATAGTGAAGACCTACAAAAAGAATTGCTGCCCTCCCCAGAGACATAGAAGAGAATTTGGGTGATATGTGAACCCTAGATGGAGAGCACAGCAGAGTGTACAAAGCTCCTCTATGGACAGGGGTTAAAGAGATTGCAGCACCCAGGAAGAGAAACTGAAGACAACTAAGGGCATTTTCCACTGGCAGCTGCAGAGCTCAGATTGCATGGAAACTAGACACAGAAAAAGATCACCCCAAGATCTTGAATACGAGCTCAAAAAGAAACATTGCATGTAAGGTGTTATGGAAGATAAGTGGGTCTGCAGACAAATATTAACCAAGAATTCCCGGTTACTACATGAATCAACACGCTTAATGACTGGCATATTACTATGTGGTATTTTTGTTAATTATACTATCTAATAAAATTTTATTATAATAACACTTGCCCTGCATTTTGAATTATCTCAGGGGTGCTGGGGAAAAGAGAACTAATTACAGGAAGAAATTCATATTATAAATCAATTGATTTAAAATTACACCTGTCTCTGATGAAAGAACTAGACAATATTTAAATGGAAAGAATGATAGTTTTTTAGGAGTTATATTTGTTCCCCAGGTCATATATATGAAAAACAAAAAATTATTTCTCTTCTTAATTACTCTAACCAGGCCCCAATCCCTCTTGGTTTATAAAGCTACACTGGCCTTTCTATCCCTAGATCTGCTAGGTCCAGGGTCTTCATGTGCATGCCGTCCCCACTTGGCCTGGGATACTTTCTGCATAGCTGCCTCCTCTTTGTCATTCAGATTTCAATTTAATATCACCTCCTTGGAGAGGAATTCCCTCAACCAAACTAAAGCAGCCTTCCCAGTCACTCTACCAGTTCTCCTTATCTTAATTCTCTAGATAGCACAAATCACTATCTCATACGTTTCTTATGTGTCTTTCTTGGATTGTTTATAGTCTTTTTCCTGGCCTAAAAAATATAAGAAGGCACCGTGAAATTACGAAACTTGTCTTACCACTGTATCTCCATTGCCCAGTACTGTGTGACACACAGTAAGCACTCAATAAGTATTAGTTTAATGGATTTGTCAAATTATTATATATAGCAATCTCACTGGAAATTATACTTACTCTAATTTACCGTCTATTCCCCTCCCTTGCTTTATGCTTCTTACTGACACTAACCACCATGTAACATTGTGTTATGTACTAAGTATTTGCTTATCCATTCTCTATATCTTTTGCTAAAATATAAGCTTTTTGTCTACTTGGTATACCTTATCATCTCTAGTACCTAGAATAGGTACTGTCTCATAGTAGAAGTTCAGTAACTTATTCTTGAGTGAAACCAGTAGTTCTATCATTCTTCTTCCCCTTCTTCTCTAAGCAATGCACGAGCAATTTGCTGCTTTGCTCTTTGCCATCAAATGTCCTCTTCTTGATCATGTTGTTGGCTCTGTGTCTGCCACCTGACATGCCCAGGTATTCTTAGCTGATTGTAGCAGAGGTGTTTGGTAAGGCTGAAATACTCTTTGTCTGCCCTGTTATTTGTCAGTGGTAATTTGTAGCCTTTGGATGTACTCTGTTCAACTCTTATTTACATTTCACTCTCCAAAGTCACAAACTGGAGACACTCATTAATGCCATGACTATTTTACTATCAATACCACCTTGAGATACCTGAAAGAAAGAGGGAAGAGGTGAGAGGAGAGCTTGGCAATAACCTAGAGTCACTCAATTTCGAAAGTCATAAAGCAGTTAGCACAACATACAACATGCTCTGGGTACCATGAATCAATTCCCATCCCGGCAGAATTCCTGGCCACTTCAGATGAACTTGCCCCTGTGTGTTAACACATCTATTGTAAGCCTGATGCAAGCAGGGTACCATGCTAACCTCTGCGGGATTTGCAAAATTAAATAGCATATAGGTCCTACCTCTAAGAGTTTATCATCTGAAAGGAAGGTGAACATCCACAAACATAACGCTAATAAAATGCTTTTTCACACCTGTCCAGTCTCACTGTACCCCCTCATGCCTGTCATCAGTTCACTTAGCAACTGTCATTCATGAAAACTCTATAAAGTACCCCTTATATGTCACCCACTCTATAGGTTAAACTCTTGCTGCTGGAGATTAAATAGATAGGAAGTCAATACCTTGCAATTAAGTTAGGCTGCACCTACAACGGTGTATATAAAGTGTGGTCCCAGATCACTTACATCAAAACCACCTGGGGTACCCTAGACCCACTGCATCAGAATCCCAGAGGCCAGCCTAAAGATCTGTACCTTTACACACTCTCCAGGTGATTCTTCTGGATACTAATATTTGAGAATCACTGGACTAAAATGTATGCAGGATGCAAAAGTACTTCGGCACTTGGTCATTAGACCAGTTCCTTGCATATAGTGATTCTGTATAATGATAATCTTCCAAACTGTTGCTATTGGTCAGCAACCCTATCCCCTCTCTGCCTTTCTAGTAGCCCTTATGACAGGGAACTTTCTACCCTCTGCACTTTCTTGAACTAATATGGCATGCAAACAACATTGGCAACTATCAATTCCAGGCCTTAGCAATCAGGAACCTATTTTTAGTTGGTGTTCTGAGACCAAGAAAAATATCATGGAGAGATGCTAAGCAAATGAATATAACTGCCGGAAGTCATAATTCTCACCCCTCATAACTTGAAGCTACCACTGCATGATAAGGTGAGCCAGCACAGTGGGTTCCAAATGCACTGACTTAGAATCTCTAGGAGTAGAAAGCTGGTATCTGCATTTTTAGTAAATGCCTCAGGGATGCCTTTTAGCAGTTAATATAACATTGGTCCATGGACCAACAATGGGGAGCCAGTGATCCGGCATAAGGTCTGGGACAGCTATCCAGCTCCTAAAAATGGGAGCATCACCCCTTGTTACGTACACTTCAATATAGGCTTAATCACTTAACCATGAAGAATGGTGGCTATTTTTTCTAAAATTACAAACAACTAGAAAGTTAATTGCACCATTCCCTATCTCTTACTCTCTCTTCTTATCAGATGAATGATATTTAGTCCTCTAAGCTGGCTTTTCAGAGGATGCACCAGTAATATTACAGATGGACATATGTTTAATATGTCTTCATACAGTAGCCAGGCTCCAAGCAGGCCTCCGGTGACTCTTCTTCCTGATATTCATGCCCTTGTTGTAGGCCCCTCCCATAGTGTTGAGAGCTAACCTGTGTAGTCAACAGGACATTGAGGAAATGACAGAGTATGACATCCCAGGGTAGGTAACAAAAGACACTGCCACTTACACCTTTGCTCTTTTGGGTCCCTTGCAATAGGGAAGCATCTGCCTCATCATTAGGACATTCAAGCAGCTCTCTGCAGAAGTCCATGTGCAGAAGAAATCTTCTGCCAACAGCCAGCACCAACTCACCATCCATCTGAGTGAGCCATCTTAGAAGTGGATCCTCCAGCCCCAGTCAAGCCTTCAGATGACTGCAGCCCTTGATATCATCTTTACAGCGATCTCAAGGCAGAACCACCCAGAGAAGCTACTCCTGAATTCCTGATTCACAGTAACTGTATCAACAATAATTGTTTATTATTATCTAAAGCCACTAAGTTTCATGGTGATTTGCTACAACGCAGTAGCTTATACACCTAGTTTAATCCAAGAATGACATCAGAGCTCCAAACTTAGGACTCTGTCTGTGGCCATAACTGAGCAGACATCCCAGATAAAATTACTTCTTCCCTTTCTCTTTTAATTTAGTCCATTAAAAAGAAGTTTCACAATAGAAAGGTTTTTCTTTTAAAGAGCCTTACTAACAGTCCTACTGTATCAAATAGGATTGTTTTAAATGAACATCCTTGTACCTCTCTCTACTTGCCAGGGGAGCTGTGAGGCTTAATTAATTACAGATCTTTGGATGAAAGGAGCACGGAGCACTGAGAATTATCATCAAACAGGAACAGGGAAAAATGAAAAAAAAAGAAGACATTTTCTCTTTGCTGGCTAAATCCATTTCACCTGAGACTTTGCAAAGGCTGAGTCACCTACTGTTTAGAGAATATTCAGTTTTTGCTGAGTGTGGAGTGGAGAAAAGCCAGCACAGTGGCAGAACAGGGAGCCCCTGTCCTTTATCTTAAAATAGGCCCCTTTCCCAAAATAAACTCCAATGCTTCTTTTAGAGGACAGTGTGGCCATTTGGATCATCTGAACTTTTAAGGAGGAATGGTGAGATGAAATATATTATGATCTAAGCCCCAGCTAGCAGACTATCTCCATGTGCAAGACACTTCCTAAACTGTGAGTCAGACAACTCCCATGGACATGGATGTCTTCCCTGAGCAAGCATTAAGTGGAGAAAAATACATTCTTTGGGTTCTTTTCAATGTTTTAATGACACTGCTCCTGCCAGAGGAAGCCCAGGAGGGTAGAATCAATTTTCCACATAAGAACAAAATGGTGTTTGGTAGAGAGGATAGGTAGCAAAATGGGAAAATCACTAAATTTTGTTGCCAAGATTCAAGAGTTCAAATCTGAGCTTCCCCACACACTAAACAAATGACTTTGGTTGAGTAAGCGACTTAACTTCCCCAATCCTTAAGTTCCTCACAGTAAAACGTAACCCCAGGGTATCACGTCTTCTCTCCAGCCCCTACACCACATCCATATCCCAAAGACAGTGACCAAGGAAGAGGCAAAACTACTTCATCGGGCCATAATGGTGGGAGTTTCCATCACTGAGAGGAACTCAGGTCTCAGAAAGTAAGGTGTGGCCTAGATCTTGCTATCTTGCTCTTCAAAGTTCTTTGAGGCTTTCTCTTCTGATGCCTGTCTTTTCCTACAAAGCACAGAATTCTGGCTTGGAAAGGCTTAGGTTCCATCTTTTATAGCCACTCTCTCTTTTTCTGGGGATTCTCAGCAGGGATGCAGAGTTTGGTTTCCCTGACCAACCAAAATCAGAAAGGCAGGTTTGACTTTTCTCTTAGGTTGGTTAAGTCCACCCAGCTTCTCTCTGTGGTGCAGCCCAGTTCACCAGAATCCTGCTCAGTATTTGAGGGGCCTAAGCCCCAACTAGCAATAGAGTGTCCCTTTGCATTGTTTCACCCTCTTTGTGCATAAATTTACCTTAGTACTTTCTAGGGGAGGTAGCTGATCCAGAGAATTATACAAGTATGACTAGACCAATGGTATTGTAATTATGCCTAGATATTATCATTAGCTATATAATCAGGCTGTTTAATGATCAAGAGAAATAATGAGGGTAAAAAAGCTCATCAGCATTCAACCCTGGTACCCAGGTTAGTTTTTATTATAGCCCCAGGAGGGTCAGTACCAACCATGCCCTAAAGCAAAAAAGCCTGCTCAGTAAGTAAATGAAGGAGGGGGAGCAGACCTGAATGAGACTTCCCTTCCTTTGGCCACAATAGGTTAGACCAAGAAAATGTCTGATAGTGATCAGTCCCTGAATTTATCCTGTTGATTCCATTAGGCCTAATCATGCTGATGGTCATTGCTGCATGACTTTGAAATTGCTCCAGATCCCAGGGCCAGAGGTGAATTTCTTGGGGGAGGAGGGTGTGTGTGTATGTGTGTGTGTGTGTGTGTGTGTGTGTGTGTGTGTTGAGTGTGTCGAAGAGAAGAAAGGGAACAAAGAGAAGAATGAAGACACTCATGAATCATGTACCAGTTTTATTTTGTTTATAAGATGTGACATGAGCTCTTTCAATAAGCTTGTTGATTTTTATGTGAGTTTCCAAGGACCTCAGGATACCCAACTCCACTCTGTTCACTGTGCCAATGCCATGTCCCTCCCCAAAGAACCACTGTACATCAAATCACATCAAAGCACTCATTCAGAATGAAGGCCTTGTCATTACACAAGCAAGAACAAGTCTAGGTTACCCGGGCTGAGTATAGATTAGGATTGGCAGAAAATTCCTGCTTTAGAACTAAGTCCTGAGTTCCAGTGTTGGTTTTGACACTAGATATCTGACCTTCAGAAGGTTGCTCTCAGAAGTCTCAATTTTTCCTTCTATGAAATGGGTATGTTAACACTTACTTGCTCCAATACCCCAGGACAGTTGTGAGGATTGCATATAAAAGGATTTTTTATACTGTAAAGTGATTCAAAATGCAAAAAAGTATGATCCTAAACACTGTCATAGATGAAACCATATTTACACAAATATCTCTTCTTTATTTCCTCCCCATCTCTGTTTCTCTTCTCTTTACTATCTTACTATTTATCTACTGTTTTCACTCTTCCTCCTCTCTTGTTTTGACTCTGCTCATATCTTAATGTCAGATGAACACAGTATAATCCATATGTATTAACCAACCAGCCCCAATGACATTCAACACTGACATGAAATGGTGATTCCTTGTGTAGAACATTTTTGGGAACTCTTTAAGGAAAGGTGTATGTCTTGATTATAGATGAAGATTATGGAGCAAAGCCTCTCCCACCAAGAAAAAAATTGCCCCAACTTCTCCTCTAAGTGTAATATTTGAAGTAATAACTTTGGCAATTGTTCTAAAACTGTTTATATAAGAATCACCTACTCTTTAAAAAAGTGAAAATACCAGATGCCTGAGTCCCATCCTCAGAGATCTGGGGTGGGACTCACAAATACATCCTTTTCACAAGCCTCCTCCCACCCCCAAAGGGATTCTTATGCCACTTCGAAGAAACCCTGAACCCAGGGAAGATTGTCAGTGTCATACCTAACAGGAGTCAACTTCTCTCTTATGCAATTAAATATTTCTCCAAAATAGATGAGGCTTATGGAGGATAAAAATAAACCAGAGGAAAGTCAGAGAGGCCAGCCAAAAACCCAAATGATTAAGGGCTGCCAAGAATGATTTATGAACACAGAAGAAAAAAAAACCCAGATATTCTGTTGTTGACTCAGTGGCTGCCTATAGACAGATAATTGGTCTGCAAATATTTATAAGGCATTAACAACAAGCATATCAAGGAATTATCTAAGATGCAACAAGGTCAAACTCAGACTAATGGGACAAAATCAAGGAAGAGGCAGTTTTAGCTTTCCAATCAAGGAAAACAAATACTGAGATCTGAGACCGAATTTACCTTCTCAAAGGAAATGTTGAAGTTGTATTTTTCAGGTGCTACTGTAGAGAAAGCTCAGTGTGAATGGAACAACACGGGTTTAGATGGCACCATGACATTTAATACTCTATAGACCTTTTCAGGGCGATTTCCCACCATCTCTACTTGATGCAGGATTAGCACTAACAAGCCCTTGCGCTTCAAACACCAGGTGCTGATCCAGGTTGGGTCTTCAAAGTATATAGAATTCATCCTCTGACTGCTCCTGTCCCCATGCCCCGGTTGGCACCCAGCAATTTCATGCTAATTCTGGACCTGCCAAGAGCTTAAAGAGACTTTGTCATAGTGTCCCTTTGCCATGGCTTGCAACCCTGAAAACATTGATTATTCACAGTGAAAATTAACTATCTAGGTCAGTGGTTCTCAACTCTGGCTGCATTACATTACATCACGTCACATTTATCCAGACAGAGTTTATTTTGATACAGATGCCCAAGTCCTATCCCAGACTCACCAAATAGACTCTTTGGTAGTGGGGCCCAGGCATCAGTATTTTTCATAAGGCTTCCAGGTGATTCTAATGTATGGGCACAAGGAGAACGCTGATTTAGATAATGATTCCTATTTTGCCATACATTAGATTTCCTGTGACTATTAAAAAAAATACTAGTCCCTGTACCCAGAAATTTAAGCTTAATTGGTCTTGGATGAGACTCAATTATCAATTTTAAAAGCTCTTTAGGTGATTTTAATGTGTAACGAGGTGGAGAGGGTTTCTGCTTGTGGGAAGAGTCCTACCTTGTTAAACTCTAAACTTATTTTCTCCCTCCATCTTTGACCTCTCCTATGCCCCAGGCCCCCTAATATAAACCCTACTTTTCCTGCTGAAGATCTCATCTCAGTAGCTTTACCATCTTCTCAGTCACCCAAGCCCAGGTTCCTCAAAGTCATCTTTGACTTCCCTCTCCCTCATCCCCACACCAAAGACTGACAGAGCATCTCACACATTCATTCTTTCCTAAGGTGGGATCCCTCTTACCAAGAAGGTCTGTGTCACTTCCTAATAGATTTCAATGCTCTTATCTGCTCTACTGGATTGATTGCAAAAATGCCTCCAATTCTTCACACATACCTATAACCATATTCTTTGAATTTTGAGTTTGTAGCTTCTCTCATCTAGAAATAGACTATAGAGTCTATGTCTCCAGCTGATGAACCTGGATTGGCCTTGTGAGTTGTTTCAATCAATAGAATGCCTCAGAAGTGATAGTCTGCCAGCTCTAACATAAGGCCTAAAGAGACCCTGCTCTTGTCCATTTCTTTCCCTATTTCTCTATGATCAGCAAAAGAATGTGTCCAGAATACCCTAAAAACAAGCCTCTGCTAACTTGCTGGAGGTGAAGAAAACATATGGAGCAAAGCCAAGCCATCTCAGATAAGGCTTCGAAGATGCGAGGAAGCTCAGCCATATCAGCAAAGCCAACAAGCCCACTTGCAACTGACCAAAGATGACAGACAGCCCCATTATGCCCGCAAACCGTATCAGCAGATCTGTACAGCCAACCTAATACTCATGAGAAATAATAAATGGCTGGTTGATTTAAACTACTGAATTTTGGGGTGCTTTATTACACAGTAATAGCCAACTGACACATCTACCTAACCAAGATCACTAACAATAATAAAGCTGCCATTAACAATAATAGTAAGACCCAACTTGGTGAAACCCCATCTCTACTAAAAATACAAAAATTAGCCAGGCGTGGTGGCGGGCACCTGTAATCCCAGCTACTCAGGAGGCTGAGGCAGGAGAATCGCTTGAACCTGGGAGGCAGAACTTGCAGTGAGCCGAGATTGTGCCACTGCACTCCAGCCTGTGCGACAGAATGAGGATCCATTCCAAAAAACAACAACAACAGCAACAATAAAACAATAATAATAAGACTTCTACGATATATGTATTTACATATAGGAGGTGTAGAACCATAAGAGGGCTGAGAACAGCGTGTGTGTGTGTGTGTGTGTGCGTGTGTGTCTGTGTGGGTGTGTCTGTGTGATCTAAATTTTCATACTGATAACATTTTTTAAATCATCTAGATAACAAATGCATAATTGAATCCTGCCACGCAGTTTCAATGCTTGCACCTGTATACATGTCTACTGTGGTGAGATGTTAATAGTGATGGGCCAGTGAGGAACAGAGATGGACCTGATACACAGAAGATGTGTTCATGCTAAGCAAAGGTTAAATAATACCACTGTTCACTGCATAAAAATAAGTTGGAGTAGAGAAAAGTGGGGAAAGACTGAGTCAACATACTACACAGAGTAGGGGAAAGGCCAAACTTTAATAACCTGGGCTGTAGCAGTTAGTACTGTATTCACATCATTCACAAACATTTATTTTCATATTGATCACAAATGGGTCATTAAATTAATATTGCTTCATTTAATTTTATTGTACTTGTGTTATTTGTAATGTCCAAACTCGTTTTGGTTTTATACCTGTAGCAGAGCATGAAACTTGAGAAATTTATAACAAATTTTATTGTTGTAAATATTTAACACTATAATAGAAATAATTTTACATAGATTAGGGGGTGAGATTCTGCAAATATTTCTTTTTTAATTAAAGATATTTATTCTGAGCCAAATATGAGTGACCAAGGCTTGAGGCACAGTCGTGAGAGGTCCTGAGAACATGTGACCTGGGTGGTTGGGTTACAGCATGGTTTTATACATTTTAGAGAGACAGAAGACATCAATCAATACATGTGAGACATACATTCCTTCAGTCTAGAAAGGCAGAACAACTGAAAGAGAGGGCTTATAGGTCATAGGTGGATCCAAAGATTTTCTGTTTTTTAGGTTTTAAGTTCAGAGGTACATGTGCGGGTTTGTTGTCGTGGGGGTTTTTTGTACAGATTATTTCATCAGCCAGGTATTATTTCTTACCTTTAAAAAAGATCTATTCGTCATTCATGATATAGAAACTCTGTATTAAGTTGTTCTATCCTCATGTTCACACCATAAAGTTGAAATCACTGCCCCCAATTAATGGATAAGGAAATAGAGAAGAGTTAACTGACTTGCCTAAGAATCTATCCCAAGGAACTGGCAGAGCTGGGATTTTGACTCCTGATTTGTTTGGTGCCAAAGGTTGCTCTCTTTACTTTGCATCTTAAAATATAGTCCACCCCTCTCTTTGAAAATTCCTCCGTAGCTCCCTATTGCCTTTTTTTTTTTTTTTTTTTTTTTTTTTTTTTTTTTTTTTGAGACGGAGTCTCGCTCTGTTGCCCAGGCTGGAGGCAGTGGCGCAATCGCCACTCACTGCAAGCTCTGCCTCCCAGGTTCACACCATTCTCCTGCTTCAGCCTCCCATGTAGTTGGGACTACAGGCGCCCACCACCCCGCCCGGCTAATTTTTGTATTTTTAGTAGAGACGGGGTTTCACCGTGTTAGCCAGGATGGTCTCGATCTCCTGACCTCGTGATCTGCCTGTCTCGGCTTCCCAAAGTGCTGGGACTACAGGCGTGAGCCACTGCGCCTGGCCCCTGTTGCTTTTCAATTAAATTCTAATTCTTCAGCAAAGCATCCAAGGTTCTCCACAAGTCATTAAACCACTTTCTTTTCTACATCTTTTAGCCCACACTCTATTCCAGCAATTTCAGACAGCTCACTTCTCATAATTCATTTCCATCCCTTCACACCTAGGAACGCTCTCCTCTGTCCATAATCCTACTCGGTCTTCATGACACAACTCAAATGTTACTTATGAAGTGTTTTCTGATGCCCAGACTCCATCAAAACTCCATCCTTATCCCTTTGTACAGACTCTCAGACACTGATTTGATTCCATTTTACATTATGACAACTTCTTAAAATGTCTCTTTCACCAGATGGAAAATCTCGTCCTTGAAGGCAATGATTCTATGGTTACTTTTAATTTTTTTGAAGATAATAGGTTTTTGTTTGTTTGTTTGTTTGTTTTGTAGTTAGGATAATACCTCCTCATTGAAAGTGAGTATAAAGAAAGAAACCTTCCCAGGGTTTTGGGAGGCCGAGGCAGGCAGATCACGAGGTCAGGAGATCGAGACCATCCTGGCTAACATGGTGAAACCCTGTCTCTACTAAAAATACAAAAAAATTAGCTGGGCATGGTGGCGGGCGCCTGTAGTCCCAGCTACTTAGCAGGGTGAGGCAGGAGAATGGCATGAACCCGGGAGGCAGACCTTGCAGTGAGCTGAGATCGTGCCACTGCACTCCAGTCTGGGCGACAGAGTGAGACTGTCTCAAAAACATAAATAAAAACAAAAAAAAAAATACCTTAGGCCGGGCATGGCGGCTCACACCTGTAATCCCGGCACTTTGGGAGGCCGAGGCAGGCGGATCACAAGGTCAAGAGATTGAGACCATCTTGGCCAACATGATGAAACCCCATCTCTACTAAAACTACAAAAATTAGCGGGCATGGTGGTGCATGCCTGTAGTTCCAGCTACTCAGGAGACTGAGGCAGGAGAATTGTTTGAACCTGGGAGGTGGAGGTTGCCATGAGCCAAGATCACACCACTGCACTCCAGCCTGGCCACAGAGCAAGATTCCATCTCAAAACAAAAACAAAAGCAAAAAACAAACAAGCAAAAAATTTTAAATCACTGTCATCACTTGTGATATTTCTTTCCCTTATCATCTTTTTAAAATTTAACAGAACAGGGATAATGTTATAGATCTAGTTTTATACCCAGTTTCTTATTTTATTAAATTGCTAGATCATGACATTTTATCACATCATTTAATAGTTCTCAAAATTTTAATTTTTAATGACTCTGATTCCAACACATCTGGTTTCCATAATTTATTTAATACTTGACAATCTTTAATGACTCTGATTCCAACACACCTGGTTTCCATAATTTATTTAATACTTGACAATCTTTAGGTATCTAAACAATTTCCAGGGTGCTTTTTCTCTAAATAAAAGTATGATAGTGTCCTTATATGTAAGTCTTTTCATCTAAATTTTCTTTTAATACATCCTCAGAAACAGAATTGAAATATGCATCTTGTATCTTCTCCTGCACAAAACTCATTCAATTGTCTTATACACAATTCTGTGAACACTTGCACATACTTTGCGCATAGGCTTACACCTGGCACAAAATAGTCTCTCACTGTGTGTTGAATGAAATAAACCAATGAATGACAAAATGAATAGTGGGCATTCTATCCAAACAAACTCTTTAGAATCAATTATAAGGCATATGAAAATCTAATTACTTTTAGGGAACAAAATGTGAATGTTATTTTACCTTGATAATGGATAAATAAGAGTATGACTGAGAATTCTGGAGGAAGAATGATGAGTGGATGATAGCATTTACGTATATGGCCCTAATCTGTCATAGCAAAAAGTCAGAAGCTACTGTCTAAATTTTATAAAAAGTGTGTAGGAATCCTACTAGTAAAGAGAAGAGCCAAGAACAGAATCTTTTTACAGTTTTATCCTTAGCAAATGGAACTCAGAGGAGATAATTTTACTCTTCATGCTGTTGTGTAAATATTTGAATATTTTTACAATGTATACAAATTGCTTTTATAAATTTTGCTTTTATTTTTTCTTGTATAATTTTTAAAGCATGAAGAACAAAAACATAACCCTTTTCCTTTAAGAGGGAGATTAAGTCAGACTGTCTAGTTTAAGCCTTCAGAGAATCTAATCCCTTCAATGGGTATACATCAATGACTTCTGAATTCTCTCACCTATATGATTCTAAGACACTCTTTATTTCTTTCCTCAGTCATCCCATCAGCCTCCTCCCTTACTCCCTAGACACAATTGTGCTTCATCAAAAATTCTCCTTTTCAGCCAGGCACAGTGGCTCACACCAGTAATCCCAGAACTTTGGGAGGCCGAGGCGGGCAGATCACCTGAGGTCGGGAGTTTGAGACCACCCTGGCCAACATGGTGAAACACAGTCTCTACTAAAAATACAAAAATATTAGCCAGGCATGGTGGCGGATGCCTGTAGTCCCAGCTACTTGGGAGGCTGAGGTGGGAGAATTGCTTGAACCCAGGAGGCAGAGGCTGCAGCGAGCTGAGATCATACCATTGCACTCCAGCCTGGGGAACAGAGCCAGACTCTGCCTCAAAAAAATAAAAATAAAAATAAATAAATAAATAAATAAATATTCTCCTTTTCAAGTTCAAAAAATATATAAATAAGCAGCATAAAGAAGAATGAATAATAATAATAACAGTTACTTCCCATAGATAAAAGTCAAGGAGCATCTTATAAAGGGGCAATACTGAACAACTGTGTTTGCATAATGATTTATATAAAATAATGTGTGGCTGGCTGGAGGAGGCCAGTGCCCCTTGGTTCTAAGTAAATGTATTCAGCAAAAATTTACTGAGTACTTGCTATATCTAAAAAAGAATCCCAGCAACAACCACAATAATAATCAGGAAGAGAATTCTGTGGCCTCCATTGATCTATCTCTCAAATCTATGGCCAGAAACAAGGCATCTTTCTTCTGTGTTGCACCTAGTGTGCATCTGTATCTTTAATATAACTAATATGTAAGAGTAAATTGATAATCTATTATGTATGCACCATCATGGAAGAAAGAAAGAAAAAAATAGTTTATTATTAAAAAGTCAAAAAAAAAACAAGGTATGGAGGAAAGGGAATGCTTATACACTGCGGGAATGTAAATTAATGCAACCTCTATGGAAAATAGTGTGGAGATTTCTCAAAGAACTAAAAATAGAATTACCATTTGATTCAAAGATACTCCTTTGGGTATCTACCCAAAGGAGAAGAAACCATTATATTAAAAAGACACCGGCACTCATATGTTTATTGCAGCACTATTCACAATGGCAAAGTTAAAGTCATGGAATCAACCTAAGTGTCCATCAACTAATGACTGGATAAGGAAAATTTGAGATATACATACATATATATACACACACAGACCATGTATACATATATATATACACACACCATGAAATATTACTCAGACATAAAAAAATGAAATCATGTCTTTTACAGCAACATAGATGGAACTGGAGACCATTTATCCAAAGTGAACTAATTCAGAAACAGAAAGTCAAATACAGCATGTCTCACTTACAAGTGGGAGCTTAACAATGAGTACACGTGGGTGTACCAAGTAGAATAAAGACATTAGAAGCTCCAAAATGTGGGAGAATGGGAGGGGGTGAGGGATAAAAATTACCTACTGGGCACAGTGTACACTGTTCAGGTGATGGATACACTAAAAGCCCAGACCTCACTGCTATGCAATATACACATGTAACAAAACTGCACTTGTGCCCATTTCCTGCCATTGTTATTGTCAGTCCTCAACCAGTGTGTCATAGTAGTCCAGAATAAAAACAGATGTCCCTAGGATATGTTTTAAATTACAAGGTCATTGTCATTAGAAGAACTGCCAATGGTTGAAAGGGAAACACCAAATAGAATTATATTTAATTATAGCCATTTTATTTATTCATTTTGCCAAGAGATAACTTAATATATAACAATGAAGGTAAAATAAAGAGGAAAACCTGGCACAAAATAGTCTCTCAATGTGTGTTGAGATTCTCCTCTTAGTTTTTAACAAGTAAATAAATTAAGATGTCTGATAAGGGGAGCTAGAGAGAGACAAATGCTTTAATTAGCACATCCTGGCATGCAATCTAAGACAGGGGAAGAGAGAAGGTCTTTCCTCGTCGCAGTTTGTGTCAGTTCATAGTACAATTACTCCTGGTGTCTCATACATTGAACTCGAATGTCTTGAATTTAAAAAATGGATGAGCCCCCCCGCCCATCTGCTTATCAGAGCAAACCCATAAACACAGAATGATGTGGCACCTGCTGACAGCCACCCTAGGAGACAAAGCCACCCTTCTGCCTCTGTATGTGCCTGGTCTCTGCAATACAGAGGAGGGATAGCAGCTACTTTGAAGACTGACATTATCATGACCATCTTAGAAGATATCCATGGATCAAGGCATCCAAAGGAGCCTCTGGGAACCCAGGGTAAGCTCAGCAGAAGACCAGGAAGCTGGGTCTCCTTCCTAGAAAAGGAAAGCAAATGACCATGTGCTGAACACACTGCAACAGGCATTGTGCTTGGGGCTTTATCTCATTTACCTCTCATGCAAGCCCATGGGGAAAGTATTACTGTCCTCATTTTGTTAGGAGGAAATTTAAAGATCACACAGCAGTTAAATGCAAAGCTGGAGTTGGGAACCAGTTCCCTTTATCCCCAAAGCACTGCCTGCCCAGTGGAAGAAAGATTAATCTTAGATCAGGTCTGACTTCACCGTATACATACATTTTATTTAGGAAATCGTGTCTAGAAAGATACACTTCAATTATTCTGATTGCTAATCAAATTTTCTGAGATGAAAGTAATTTTTAGGATTTGGGCCTCACCAGTTCTCAAAGCTTATAGTGACCCCAACATCTTGGGAAACCAAATTTAAAAAGCCTTGAACCCACCCTGCACTCTTAAAATAGGTCAGTGTGTTATATTTTTCTTTTTCCCACAGTTCTACAAATACCTCTTCCCCTACTTACATCAGGGCTCTGTTCTCTGACTAACTAGCTGGATGGATAGATACTAAAAATGGTCCCCTAGGGAAGAGGCAAATGTCCCATTACCAGAATTACCTGAACACAAACGAGGTTAGAACCTGAGAAAACATCCATGCAAAATGAATTGCATACCAGCCATGGCAGTGGAATTTTTCACCCAAGCAATCTTTGTCTTTATTCTACTCGGTACACCCATGTGTACTCATTGTTAAACTCCCACTTGTAAGTGAGACATGCTGTATTTGACTTTCTGTTTCTGAATTAGTTCACTTAGGATAAATGGTCTCCAGTTCCATCTATGTTGCTGTAAAAGACATGATTTCATTTTTTTTATGTCTGAGTAATATTTCATGGTGTGTGTATACATATACGTATACATGGTATGTGTGTGTGCGTAGATATACGTATAAGCAGAGTAAAGGAACCTCCACGTGGCCACCAAGACACTCAGAGCAAAACCCCTAGACTTGAGATTAGTAACATGGCTCTGGACAAGATCTACCTCTTTCAATACAGCTTTTACTTGATTGTGTTTACAAACAATTCTCTAACGACAATAAGCAATTCTCTAATACATTTTTCACTGAGCACTTAGCTTCACAATGTTAATTAACAAAGCATCTCACACAGTTGCACGCACACACATGCATACACATGAGACTCACAGGAGTACTAGGAAAAACGGTGGCCTGCATTAGAACATTCAAAAACATTAGTGTCAGGATTCCAATTTGAACCTTGTTATTAGGGATTCGACAATCTATATGTTAGTTTATGGACATTTAAAAATGTTTCTGTGAATATATGTCTCTCAGTTAAAGAGTGTTTAGACATATGCCAACAGGCCTGACCTCAGAGGTGCTTATCTTCAGTTACAAACAAGGTACAAATAAATATTTGTGGAGGGAAGGAGAAAGGAAGTTAGAAAGGGAAGGAGCAGGCAGAACAGGTGCTCCTCTGGTAAATTCCTGAATTATCTTCAGCGGCCCAAAGAAGCAAAAAGAAAAAAAAAAAAATCCCAATATCATAAACCACCGGGCATCTTCCCTATACATTAGCCACATACCAACTAATTATTGACCCAAGAGAGATAGAATCTCAGACCTAATCCATGAACCTTTTCCATTATACTTCACCTGTGTGTGAAGCCAGTCTTATTTTATTTTTATCTGTTCTGTACCTCTTAGTGCCACCTGCTCCTGACAAGAAAGCAGTTCCCTGTGACAGTGTGAAAAATGTATTTGGTCTTTGTTGGTCTTTGCCAACTCCTCACTCTCCACCCCAACATTTTCCTATACCCTTCCCAAGCTGCCATTTCTGGTATACAGCTCCTAAAATCCTTGGAATCTCCACAGTGTCTTTTATATGCCAATGAGATGACTAGTGGCTGGGGACTCCACCATAGCTCCTGGATGGGGGCTGGAAAAACCAAGGCATGATTAGAGGTTTGGAACTTTCATCCCCAACCTGCAGGAAACGGAGAGGGGCTAAAGATTGAGCTGATCCCCGACGGCAAAGATGTAATCAATTATGCCTATGGAATAAAGCCTCCAGAAAAATCCCAAAAGACAGGGTTTAGAGATTTTACAGACAACTGGACGTGTTGAAGTTCCTGGAGAATGGTGTGCTGGAGAGGGCATGGAAGCGCCAAACCCCTCCCCACCTACCTCCCACTCTGCAACTCTTTCATCTGGCTGTTGATATGTATTCTTTGTAACATCCTTTACAATAAATCGGTAGATGTAAATAAAGTGTTCCCCTAAGTTCTGTGAGTTGCTCTAGAAAATTAATCAAACCTGGGGAGGGGATTGTGGGAATCACCGATTTATAGCCAGTTGGTCAGAAGCAGTTGGCAACCTACTACTTGTAACTGGCATCTGACGTGGAGGATAGTCTTGTGGGACTGAGCCCTTAACCTGTAGGACTGGACACTGTCTCCAAGTAGACAGTGTCAGAATTGAATTTAATTAGAGGCCATCCAGCTGGTATCTATTGGAGAATTGCTTGGTGGGGAGAAATCCTCACACATTTTGATGGCCAGGCATCACAGAAGTACTGTGTTGTGAATATATAGCATGAGAAAGTGAGTTTGTTTTTTAAATAGGCTTATACTTCCTGAGTCAAAAAACCAGGATCTTCTCAGCTATTTACTACCTCACCATCACCCCACTCCATCACCCAATAAAAAAGTGAGGGGACACTGGGTTTTTCCACCATCACTTTGTATGTCCCACACTGCACCACAAGTCCCCCGTCAGTCCCTTACAAGACATAGCCCTACAGGGGCTGGGGAGAAAAGGCAGAATCCTGTGGGATGACCCAGTCAGAAACAGCAGAGGGAAGACTTCCCATGGGTTGGAGCGGGACGAGAAGCTGATGAGATTCAGGGCAGCAAAGGCCAACTTTGTATTCAACCAGCATCTCTTTTCTGAGCACCTCATACACTGAACATGAACTCATTTGCTCTGCCAATATCTCCATGAGATAGACAGCCAGGCAGGCCTTATATTCTTCATTTTCAAGACAGGTACTGGTACCTGAGGCACGAAGAGGTTAGGTAATGTATCCAAGGTCACATAGCTAATCAGCATCCTCTATCTTTTGATGCCCTACTCACAGTTCATACACTTTTCTCATTATTCTCTTGATTCCTTTCATTTCAGTGGCGATAAAAAATATAACCAGGTCTTCAGTAGAAACCCCAGTATGTTAGCCATGTAAGTCCACATCTACCCACTGAATAAACGCAGAATTTGAAGTATAGGGCACAGGAAGGAAAAGGTCACCTGTGCTGGGAGTAGAGTCCAAATTGACTCAAAGGGTAAAGGGACATCTTCCAAGTGCCCAGGGGACCTCATTGGTCCAATCTCAGAGTTGGAAGGAGTCTCAGACCGTAACTATTCTGATGTAGGATTCCCTTCTCCAAGCAAATGTTCACCTGCACCATATTTCTTTTAGAATCTTCTCCTTAGTTAGATGGTTCCAATACATCAATCTAGAGGAATTTGGAGAATATTATCATAGCCAATGGTAAGGAGGAGATATAACAACAGGAACCTATTCTTCTATTAATCCCTGTTTGCAAGGGAAGCATCTCTAAGTTAATACCTACAGTTCTCTTGGATTAAAGATTAAATTGAGAATGTTGTTTGGCAGGATTAAGAACTTGCTTTGTACAAAAATCTTAAACCACAAAATTGCCTCAGAAGAGATGCTCTCCTTTTCTCCAACTCAGAGAGAGATAAAGATATAAATATGATATACAGATTCACAAAAGTAGAAAAGATGGAACACAGGAGGAAACGTGAAGAATATGATTTTACACAGCTAGAGGGGACTCAAGTAATAATCAGTGTAGTACAGACTGCCTAGGGTTTTGCACCAAAAAACCCCAATTAATTAGCAATGGCTGCCTTGGGCATAGATTTGGAGAGCAGTGGTACATACATTCCACATTTTCCAAGTCTCTAATGTTGTCTAAGCCCCTCATTTTACACCTGAGGGTCCTTGTTGGAAGACAATTCTCTGTGAATATCTCACATTTCTGTATGGTCTGAGTCCTCTGAACAAAGGGCTCTACTGACAGTTTTTTCTAGTTTGGTTGGATTGTAAAAATTCTTGGAAATGAAATAGAGTGTCTCTCTCCAGGTCAGAAGGCAGATTTGTTTCCTGACCAGTATAACAAAGATAGAGACTGCCTCCTTCCCCAGAGACATTCCAGGATAGTTAGGTCCCCCTCCTTTCTCTGAGATTTGCTCACATTCTAGAGTAAAGATAAGGTCTTCTCTCTCTGCAGGGCAGAGTACAAGTGGACCACCAGAGGCCCTAGATAAGGTCACAGCATTTTCTGAACTGAAGAAAGGAGTGTCTCCTGCTCAATAGGCTCCACTATATGTGCAGTTACCATCTGGCCCTTACCACATCATCCATGGGCATCAGGATTCAGAGAACTAATGCAAGAGATCACCTTGATTGCTATATTTGCCATAAGTAATCAATGATCTTTGTGTTTTATCTAGAGTTTATATCTTCTCTCATTATGTAACCTGACAGCAGTGTGGGTATGTGTGTATGCACATATACAGATATATCTACACACACATATATATCTGTATACACCATATACATATTTATAATATCTACCTGTGGCAGATTAACTTGTTAGCTTGCAAGTAGGCTGCGGTCTCAGACCCTTCACAATTTCTGACTTAACAATCCTAATTCTCAGTGCAATGTTCTTTCCATTGAAGAAACTACAATGTGTTGCCAGACCATTTTGACCTGTTTTGTACCCCCTCAGTACCACCTGATCCTGGAACAGAAGGTAGCTCCCTAAGTCAAAGAACTCAGAATCCCCTTAGCTATTTACTACCTCACTGTCACCTTCTCCTCTATCACCTAATAAAGAAGTGAGGAGCCTTACATCTTTCTACCATCATCCTCGTTCTGTGTACTCCCACACCACATCACAAATCCTCCATCAAGAAGTAATCCTGGCTGGGTGCAGTGGCTCACACCTGTAATCCCAGCACTTCGGGAGGCCAAGGTGGGCAGATCACCAGGAGTTTGAGACCAGCCTGGCCAACATGGCAAAACCCCGTCTCTACTAAAAACACAAAAATTAGCTGAGTGTGGTGGTGTGTACTTGTAATCCCAGCTACTTGGGAGGCCAATGTGGGAGGATCACTTGAACCTAGGAGGTAGAGGTTGCAGTGAGGTGAGATCGAGCCACTGCACTCCAGCCTGGGCCACAGAGTGAGAGGAGGAGGAGAAGGAAGAGGAGGGGGAGGGGAAGAGAAGGAGGAGGAAGAAGAGGAGGAGGAAGAGGAAGAGGGCAACACGAACAACAGGAAGAAGAAGGAGGAGGAGGAGGGGGAGGGGAGGAGAAGAAGGAGGAGAGGAGGAGGAGGAAGAAGAGGAGAAAGAGGAAGAGAGCAACACAAACAAGAGGAGGAGAAGGAGGAGGAAGAAGAAGAAGGAGAAGGAGAAGGAGGAAAAAAGAAGGGAAGGAGGGAGGGAGGAAGGAAGGAAAGAAGGAGAAAGAAAAGAAAGAAAGAAAAGAAAGAAAGAAGGAAGGAAGGAAGGAAAGGAAGGAAGGAAGGAAGGAAGGAAGGAAGGAAGGAAGGAAGGAAGGAAGGAAGGAAGGAAGGAAGGAAGGAAGGAAGGAGGGAAGGAAGGGAAGAGAGAGAAAGAAATCCTGCAAAGCCTGTTGGGGGAGGAAAGGCAGAATCCTGTGGGATAAGCCAGTCAGTAACAGTAGAGGGCACCCTTCCATGGGCTAGGATAAGGAAGAGAATAAGAGGGTGATGAGATTTAGGGCAGTGGAAGAAGGAATAAATGAATGCAATTACAGAGATGATAAGAAGGGAAGAGAAAGCCAGACGGAGAAAGAAAGAGAAATGGAGTACATGCAAAGAAGACAACATGAAGACAGCATAGTATAGTAGAAAAAGAAAGTCAGTTAGTGATAGGTTTTTAAAAGTGTGAGGTCAAAAATAGTGTTGCAAGAAGTCCCTCCCAAAATGCTTATGTCATTAAAGCAGAAAACCCTTTACATACCCATGTTCCATTAATAGCTTCATTTAACATAGGAGAAAACTAAGGCACAGAGAGCTAAGTAAACCTATTAATATGCCTTATTCAACTGCTCTGACAAGGCTCAGAGAAGCAAACCTGAGCTACTTTTTGTACTTTTCTTTACAAGGTTTATTTCCTCTCTTGGTTCTTTAGAGATGCTGCCACTTGGAGCCTCTGATTTGTGGTTTCCCAAGTAAAAAGGGTTGGGGGGAGTTGACTGTCATATTCAGGAAGACAACAGTACTGTTTGTCCTGCGACTGTTTACAGAAGACAGATCATGCCAGACACAAACACAGCGCCATTGACAGGCTTTGGGAAGAGGCAGGATGGACAAGAGGGGCCCTGCGGAGCGCTGTGTGTTTAGACGGTCAGCAAGACATTTGATGTGTGTCAGGACATTTCACTTGCAAATTCATTCAAATTGACTGAGAGGAGACTAAGGCTTTCCCAAACTGAAAACACAACATTCTAAGAATGAAGAAGAGGAATAATATTTAGAGAGCAAAGTCTGGAATTTGGAGGGAGGAATGTGAGAGGCCCTTGGGCCCTGAGGAGCTACAGCGGCTCAACAAATTGAGTTCTGGGCAAAAGAGGGTGAGTAATGCCCACTGGTGATAGACGGTGGGGTGGTGGCTGGCTACCTGGCTTCCAACAGATCAATGAACTCCCAAGTGCCTGCCTTTCTGCAGAATGGGGCAGCAGTACTAATCGACTTCTTGGGGCTATCACTTGGAAAAGAATAAAAACGTCCTAAAGGCGCTTGGTAAATATGAAGTGCTGTACAAATAGCAATACTAATGTCAAATTTTATTTAACATCTTCATTAAGAACTCAGAGTGGAACAGGCAGGCTGTTAATGAAATCTGCAGAGTTCTAAATCGGGCACGGGTGCCAACAGCACAGCTCAGACAAGCAAACACCCAATGGATATGTGCACAAGACTCTGGGATGGAGAGTTAGGTTCCTCCTGCACAGATCAACCTGCCCTGCCCAGGAGCTCTCCCTAAGGGGACCATTTGGGGCAGATCACACTGAGTCTTACCCTCCTTCTCCATCCTCACCATGTGTGTCCAGGTAAAATTGGACTGAAAGGAATGAGAAGGATGTGTAAAGAGGGATGTGGAAGATCCCCCAGGGTCCACCCAAGATGGGGAAGTGTAGAAAGAAGGCTGGGGAATCTCACTCCCAAGTCCTGGTGATGGCAGGTCCCATGTAGGGGGTGCAATGCAGCTGCGATACTTGATGGTCTCTCCAGAAAGATGGCAATGCTCCTCTCATGAGATGGGCCTACAGGCCTGGGCATCAAAATGCCACAACCCTCCCTGTGCTTTTGTCTTCAAAGAGAAAAAGTGCAAGATTCTACTCTGGACCTGGGTGAGCACCAAGGCCAAGAAAACAAAAATCAGCCTTGAGAGCTCATGGCTATGCCCCTGGGCAACACAAACAAACCTATGGCAGAATCCAAACTCCTCGTGGCTTGCAAGGCTCCTCACGACCCAGCCCTTGCTCAGCTTTCCAGTCTCACCCCTCACCACCCACAGATTTTGCTACAGCTGTGCCAAGTTACAGCCAGCTCCTTGGCTCTATACATATCCTGTTCCCTCTGCCAGACACACTATTCTCTTCCTTCCTGGCCTGGATAAGTCAACTCATCTTTCAGGTCTCAGGTCTCAGGTCTCAGCTCTCTAACGACTACCCTGAGCACTCATCTTCTATGCACCATAGCACCTTATGTTTTTCTCATCATAGATCCTGACTCAACAATTATTTATTGACTGTCTATTCTGTGACAGACACTGTAGAGAGGCCACAGCATTAAATGAGACAGACCAAATCCCTACCTCTCAGGAGAGACAGCAGTTCTCAAACCTGGCTACATATTAGAATCACCTGGGAAGCTTTTTAAAAAATACCACTACCATTCCAACTATATTAGTGTGGACTGGGGCCATGATGATGGATATATTTGAAAACTGTGGTTTTCATCAATAAGAGCCTTTTGGGATTTCTTAGGAAGATTCATAAAATACCAAAGCCTTGTTCCCACCACAGAGTACGTAAATCAAAATGCCTGGGCATGGGGCTTGGACATAGGTTATTTTCTTTTAAGTTATCGGAGAATCTAGAGCATGGTGAAGGTTGACAGCTACTGGTCTAGAGGGGAAAACAGACATTAAATACCTATCATACAGCCAGTAATGGCCTGCTTACTTATCTGTAGCCCTGATAGTCTATGAACTCCTTAAAAGCAAAGATCTTATCTAAGATATTGTTCTCAGGATCTGGTATTGTGCCTGGCACACAGTAGGCTCTCATCTAGTATTTACTGAAAGAAGGAAAGGAGAGGACATAAGCTCTTAATTATCTTGGTTCAGTGGTGTATTAGTTTTTAGGGCAGCAAAGTACCACAGAGTGGGTGACACAAACAACAGAAATTCATTGTCTCGCACTTCTGGAGACTAAAAGACTGTGATCAAGTGTTTTCAGAGCTGGTTATTTCCGAGGGCTCTCGGAAGTCTGTTCCACGCCTCTTTTTTAGTTTCTGGTGGTTTGCTGGCAATCTTTGGCTTGTAGATGTATCACTTGGATCTCTGCCTTCATGTTCACATGGCATTCTCCCTGTGGATATGTGTCTGTTTCTGTGTCCAAATGTCCCCCTTGTACAAGGACAGACTCATTGGATTAGGGCCCACCCTAATGACCTCATGTTAACTTGATCATCTGCAAAGGCCCAAATAAGGTCACATTTACAAGTTCTGGGAGTTAGATTTCAACATCTTTTGAGAGGATATAATTCTATCCAAAACAAGTAGGATGCTCTTTCTTATGCTGGAAAAAGGAATGAAGAAAGGACAAACTCTTAATTATCTTGGTTGAGTGGGATGCTCTCTTATGTTGGATCAGAGCTCCCTGTTCTAACTTAATTCCAGTCAGAACTTCTTCCAGCAGGTCTGTGCAGAGCAAAATGGCATAAAGTAGACCTGGGCTTTAGCAAAATGGTGAATCGGCAAATATCGTCCACCTTCTCTCCTCACAAGGCACCCTGCCTTATATTCCAGTTCTTAGTTGGCCGCAAGGTAGCTAGTTGGCAGCTGCATCTGAACAGGGAGGAAGAGAGCTCCATATAAGATGCTACATAATTTTGTTGTTTCTTGGAGATGTTGGAAATTAAATTTCTCTTTAAACACTATCAATGCCCAAAATAATATATCCCTAACAGTGGAAGTGTAGTCATTATGACAAGAGAGGTCAAGAGAAATGGGAGGAGGACAAAGGAGAACTCCCTGGTGAACACCCTCCTCATCTGGCCCACCCTCTCCATCTGAAACACATCAGGCATTATTGGACTTGGTCCATTGAAGGCTTGTTCTGGGTCACTCTAGGAAATAAAAACTCTAAAGTGTTTTTATACCTTCTAAAGAAAATATAACTTTCACATTCTATCCCAACTCCATCAATGGTTAATTATCATATTTTATGAAGTAGCCACTTTTTTTTCTAATGAAAACTCAAAGCTTGACCTATGCTTATCATACAAGTTGACTCTCATCTTGGGATTGCATCTGGCAGCACCACCTCTCTAGAAGGCCAACTGCAGCCTGGATGTTGGCTCTGATGCCATTGATTAATAAGCCCACTAACTAGTGCTTAAGCTGCAACTGCCAAGCTGGGGTGGGCACACAAATTGGCACCACTTTATGAGGAAACTTCTTTTTACATGCTTTCAGGAACTAGAGTTTAATTAAACAAGCTCTCAACTTTTCAATTGTTCTCATCTAGATTTTCAGCCATTTTGAAATGCTGTTACTTATGACTGACAGCTGTCATGAGAGATGATAATGTGGGAAAAATAAAAGATCCTGCACATATTCCTCATACCAAGTAAAAAGCACTAGGCTGGGAGTCCTAAGGCATGAAATCTTGACCTGGATCTGTCACCATCTGGGTGTCATTGGGAAAATCACTTCCCCTCCTCTCATCCTCAATGTTCTCAGATGTTTAATGGTGATAATAGTAGCCAGATATTCTTCTAAGCACTTCATATACATTGAATCACTTAATGCCCAAAACAACTTTATGAAGTAGTACCATTATATTCCTCCTTTAAATATAAGAAGATCAAGCCACAGAGAATCAGCTTGCCTAAGGGCACACTACTAGTGACTGGTGAGGTGAGATATGAGCCAAATAACCTGCATCTTTGCTCTTGGCCACTATGCTATAATAATAGCATCATAATAACAGTATCACCGGAAGTAGAAAGAATTAACTGAGATTATGCACATAAAAGTTTAGCAAAATATTTCATAAATGCCAGCTATATTTATTATATTACAGAGTAGGAGTCCAAAAAATGTTAGGTAGGTGGGTGGCTAGATGCCTTCTCCAGAACTGTCTGGAAGTCTTCTCCTGAGAATGTAGTCCATATTTGATAAGATTTTATTGTTTTCTAAATTTCATAGGGAAATGTGAAAAGGACAACACTAGGTAAGTTTAGAGAAAAATATCCACTTGAGCTAGCACATAATCCCATTCTAATGCCTGCAAGATAAGGCTGGTCTGAAGAATGGCCCGAGTAAATGTAAGACTTTCTAATCTAAAAATAGCTCCGCCATCTAAATGCCATCCTGCATAAAATGCTGCCATCTTTGGGTTAAACATTGTCCTCTACGTGCCTACGCAGGACTCTTAAAATACAAATGCCCACCAGGAGCAGACAGCATTAAGTCCCATCTGCTACAGTGAGAGTTCGTTTATTACAGTCTTTCTATGGGGGAATCATGTATGTATGCTATGGCTATCTATATGGGAAGGGAGTATAGAAAGAAATGAAACACCCCAGACTTTGCATGTTTCACAACTTTGGCTTAGACCATCCTGGTTCCAAGCCCATTGCTTTTGCTTTTAATTTCAATCTGTCATGAAAGGCAAGGCAGGGCACAGAATGGAACTAAATTTATAGAACACATAGCAAGTGTCAGACACTGTGCAGTGTGATTTCTCCAGCATTACTTCCTTTAATCCTTGCAACAATACTGAAAAGTAGGTACTCTCAACCCCCATACCTAATACCAGTTGTTTGGTTTAGGTTTGTTTGCTTTAATGTATAAAGAGACAGCAGGTCATATTGTAAGCAATTGTCTAAGGTCCCATACGTTATAATTGGCACATCTGGTGCTATAACTCAGATATGTCCAATTCTTACGCTTGTTCTTTGCACCACTCCACACTGTGTGCCTGAGTTACTCAACCTCACATGACCCAAGGACCCTGCAGCAATAAGAGGGAGAGGTGGTGGCCACAGACAGGCCCTATAAACCAGTTGATGAAAGAAACTACAAGCGCAACCCCATCCTTCCCCATCTCTGCCCTCATTGCTTATTCTGATGCAAAACTCCAAAAGTAGAAGTGGTAGCAAGGTGAGCAAAGGCCCCAAGACCATGCACACATGTATTCACACTCACTCACACACACACACACACACACACACCATCATCTAAAGCCCAGGCACTGCTTCCAGCTGAGCCCCTGTGTGGTTGAGAGGAAAGTTATTTACAGCAAGGTCTAACCTCTTGCGCCACCATGTAATTCCAGGCAATTGCACTTCCAAATAGATCATTTTGGAGAAAATCAACAGCGGCTTTGCTTTCAATCTACTGGAAAATGAAGTCCTGTGAATGTGTTACATAAGTCCACAGCAGGCAGAGGGAGAAGCTCAGGAGCCCACAGCTCTGACCAGAGAGGGTGAAGTTCTGATGCCCCAGTCTCCCAGGGCCCCTTCCCACCTGCCCCAACCTACCAGACTGGTGTGTTGCTTATGGCTTTGTGGATTCCACCGGGCTCCAAGTAGGGAGTAAGTTATTAAGTAAAACATGTGAAAATCATCAGCTGGGGCTTTAGGGGAGAAATGGGAACCAGAGAATGACACAATGCCCTGTCCTTGAAGAAGACTGGAGCACAGTTCCTGCCCTACCTAGCCTCAGTCCCATCTAACACGATGTGGCAGCAGCCATTCCCATGCACCCAGCTGCACAAACACAACCCAAACCTGTGGCACAAAACTCTTTATTTCCACTTTGTAATGTTTATTTTCCATTATAAAAGTTAAAAATTGTCACTGAAGAAAATTTTGAAAACATAGAAACAGAAAAATGAAAACACTTTTCTCAATCTGCTAACAATAACAGTACAAATGACTGGGTAACAGTATTAGAGACATTGCGGTATACCTCTAATACCTGTAACCAGTCATTTGTACAGTCATTGTCAGCAGATTGATGAATTTCTTGCCAGTCCTTGTTTTATCCATTTTAAACTGAAAATAATAATTCTTGATGAGCTTTCCATATGCCTCAGGCATTCACCTTTGGGACCCTCTGTCAAATGCTGATTGATGTGCGCTTAAGAGTTTGAAGACATAGGAAATGAGTTGGATGGACAGATAGCCAATGGTTTGTTAGATTATGGAGAAGGGTTCCTTAGTGGGATACAAAGAACACTGAATTGAGAATCGAGAGATATTAATTCCAGCCCCACTTATACTATCATTGACTTTAGGACATTAGATAAGTCATATCTTCCTTTTGAGGTTTGTTTGCATCATCCATAGTGAGAAGAAGAGTAAAGTACGTTAGCAACAAGATGAATGGGTTCTTGAACATCTTATACTTTCTGAGAAAATCGCTTACTCTTCCTGTGTGTGAGTGTCCTCAATCTGTACAATGGGGATGTTAATGCTCATGCCCCAAAACTTCTCATAGCTGCTGTGAGAGTCAAATTAAACGGTGCATGCAAAACAGCTTCCATAATTACAAAGAACTATAAACGTGAAAGCTCTCCTAATAAAAAAATAGAGAAAAATATCTGTGGCACATTTTAGAGATATTGTGTGAAAATATAAGATAATAAATGTGATAACAGGCTGGGTACAGTGGTTCATGCCTGTAATCCCAGCACTTTGGGAGGCCAAGGCAGGTGGATCACTTGGGGCCAGGAGTTCAAGATCAGCCTGACCAACGTGGTGAAATCCCATCTCTACTAAAAATAACAAAAAATTAGCCAGGCATGGTGGCATGTGTCTGTGGTCCCAGGTATTCACGAGGCTGAGGCATGAGAATTGCTTGAGCCTGAAAGGCGGAGGTTGTAGTGAGCCGAGATCGCACCATGACACTCCTACCTGGGTGACAAAGAGAAACACCATCTCAAACATAATGAATAAATAAATAAATAAGTAAATAATAAATGTGATAACACCATAAAGAGAATGAAACATCATATAGGAGTGAGATGAGGAAGACACAGAGAGAGGTGCTGTTCCTGAAGTTCAGACAAGAAATCAGAAGTCACAGGAGGCTGCAGAGGGAATGAGGAATAAAAGAGTGTACTAAAAAGTCATTTGTTTTCTTCTTTACCTCGTTTATCCAAATAGGCACCGAGTGCTCACTCTCTCCGCGCCCAGGGTGGGGAGATTCCACCGCAGAGAGCATGATTTGAGTTGGTTCTGAACTTGTGCAGGAACTGAGAGACTGCTGAGACACTTCTGTCCCATCTCAGCGGGAACCTTCCCAAATGTAGAAGCCCAAAGGAAGGCACTCTTCAGGCTGAAGACTGGGGTCAGTTTCATCTTTCTACATCATAAAGAAGCTAAGTGGAATGCAGGCAGGGGAGGGGATAAGAGAGAGGAAGCTCTGAACCACACAAAATGCGGAGGAGAGCTACCCATCAGAATACCCACATCAATTTTGGGGATCCCCAGGAGCAAAGCTGCCAGACCGTGGAATTAGTGATAGTGTGCCACCTTCTGGCAGGCCTGCATATTGCACAATATCCGGTGTCCGTGAATTGCAACCCTTGTCCCAGTTCAGAGATCCTAAGGGATCTTTCCAAGTCAATACAATGGTTTCGCAGCACCTCCAAGACCACGACTAGGCTAGGAAAAACTGCTACAGTGAAAAAAACGTGTTTTAGCAGCTCCTGCTTCCTTATTTAACTTGTTCTCTCCAGATTTTCCACCTTCATTTGGCTACCCAAACCCAATGCTCTTAATGCATATACAAGTACCCATGACCTATTGAGTCACCTCCTCCAGCAACCCTTGTATGTTTACAAAAATGTAAGGACATGAGTCCTGTGTAATATTCATCCTGCATTCCAATTAAAACAGGTATTGGGCAACTAACTGCTCTATGCTACACACTGTGCTAGATAAGTAGCTGTCTTTCAGGGTTTTATAATCTATTTAGGAAAGTAAAAAAATGTACTCCACTAGCTGCCACCATGCAAGGAGATCATAAGTTGAACAGTAAAGATGATAGACTATCTAGGAGTTCTAGAAAGGAAAAAATTATCATGGTTGGGGAGGTCAAAGAAGGTAGTATTTGACCTGTGCTTTAAAGGAGTGAGATTTTAAAAAGAAGAGATAAGAAGATACACCCAGTTAAAAAAATAGAACACACAAAGGCACAGGACAGGGAAAAGGCAAAACCCGCTCATGCAATACTTTGAACAGAGCCTGTCAGGGAATAACAATGACAACTACGGATACATTTTTTATAAGTCCCATTTTTACATCTTTTCAATCATCCCAAATGGAGATAGTATTACTACTGAGTCCATTTCATAGATGAAGAAGGTTAGGCTATAAGAGCCTTACTTGCTTTATGAAGTTTCTATAACTAGGAAAATAAGAACTTAAACCCACAGACTCCATCTTCAAATCTCAGGCCATAGCAAGCATGATTAACTCAAAAAGGGATATTGTGATTATTCTGTAAAGGACAGGGAAAACCAAGCTAAAAAAGAAATCAAGCTAATGTTGAGATTTCAGGCCTGTGACAGTAAAGCGGGTCTCCTCTTTGAGGCTTGGAGAGGTGATGAGCTTTTATGGCTTTTTCTCTCCTTCCAGACAAGGGCTGACCCCTCACTGGTCATTATCTTTCCTCTTAAAAACACACTCCAAGCTCTACAGCCATACAGCCACTTGCAAACAACATATTTAAAAAGTTATTTCTTTCTTCCTCCAGTGCATTTATCTGTTTGCTTTGATTTCCTGCACACTGCATTATATTTTATTAGGCCTTAGGGTGCCTCCGTAAATTAAAACGCTACAGTCAAAATGTATGATTAAAAGACTGAGAGGCAATCGCAGCATAATCATACTATGCATTCATATCCCACTTTAGCATCTGTTATCTCATTTACTCACACAGAAATCAGCAGCACTCTGAAATATGGATGACAGAATGTAGCAACTTGATTTTACCAATGGGAACACTGCAACAGAGAGGTTAGGTGGTTTGCCTGAGGCAACACAGCAAGCGATTGAAACTGTACTAGATCTCCTAACTCCCAAACCAGCCTTCTTTTCACAGCAGTCTCATCTCTCAGGCGATGGAGATGAGAGCGACCCTGTAGTACCATCTGCTTTTGAGTCCCAGAGTTCTGTGTTTAGCACCATGGACAGAAACACTCAGGCCCAACACCATTCTTTAAATGGCGAGTAAAGCTCAGAGGCTGGATTCTGGAATGAGGGACCATGTCATGCACCCTGAGAACTAGAAGTTGATGGCAATAAAAATCACTTAGATACCTAGAAGTGATGGCGATAAAAATCACTTAGAAACAAATCAGAGACTGAAACAGACACCTTTCCCTCCCCTTCTGATCCCCAACTTAGATTGAGGCAAATGCAGTCTTTAACCAAGGCAGCTACCCTTTCTCCACCAATTAAAGTCTGAGGTGATTTAATGACCAGCAATATCTATCCTGCTCTACAAATGATGGACTATCTCCAACTAACCAAGTTTGTTTTCTCCTTTTACATTCCAGAATATCATGAAGACCCCTAAACTATCAAATGTGAACACAATAGCAACAACATCAATTAATGCCTACCAAGTTCTTACTTTGTGCCAGGTCCTGGGCTAGACACTTAAATGTTATGGCATCAATTGATCCTTTAACTATAATAGCAAGTATGAAGTATGCCTTATATAGAGAGGCCATGAGGAAAGCATTTGGGAAATGATGATGATAATGAAAAAAAAAAAAAAAAAGCCTACAGCACAATGTAAAACACATCATAGTGGGTGTCCAGTGGATAGTTTCATAATCATGCCCCCATCTTGCATGTGTATCTTTGGTCTTTTTCATCATCCTTCCCCAGGCCCCACTCAACTCATTGACTTGGTACCAAGATAAAAATAAAATTTGGGGAAGAAAGAGAGGCAACAGGATAAATTGTTGGAGTAGCCCAAAAATCTAAAGAGAAAAAAACTTGCGCTGAGTTAAAAAATGATAGTTCCTCCAGTGACTGTCCCAGTAGTTTATAGAACTGGGGAAGACTATGGACACGATGGCTGGTTAATGGTTATAGGCAAGGTCAGGTGCATGCACTGTCAAGCTTGCTGTGCCCGGCCATAGGCCAGCAATGGGCATGGGGTCTGTGCCATTGCTGTGAGCCAATGACTAGCTAACCTTGCCTGCCACTCACACTTTGCAGGGAAGCTTTACCCCCACTCCCCCACAAGCTGGAAAGAGACTAAGAGTGAGCAGGCTTTCTGATCAGAAACTCAAGAACAGCTTCCAATGTTCATCTATCTCTGAAAGCACCAACTCACTTTCACCTGCCCATCCTAATACGATATTTAGTATCTATTATCCCACTGAAAAGAGACCAAAATACAAAAATCATGCATAAAAAAACATCTCTAGAGAAACTAGAATCCAAAAGCATTTGGATGCATTCATTTTTTCAACTATCACAATGAAGAATAGTTGGTCTTTCCCATGGAGCTCACAGTCTGATAAGGGATTTGCTGCCCAAAGACACTAGAACCTGGTAAACGCTTTAAGATAATAAAGCTGTGCTCAAGGCACTGTAGAACAGAGAACACAGGGAGGGGCCTAATGCAACCACACTGCCCACACCCATTTCTCGACCCAGTGCATGTACAGAGACAGCTACCCAAGCTCTTTCCACACCCTGCTGAAACGTTGCTTGTTCTACCTGATAAGGCTCTTTGCCTCCCCTCACTTTTCAGGCCCTCTGGCTGCACTAACATTCAAAAAAACAACACATGTTTATATCTGAGTGGAACCCTAGATATCATCTTGTTGGACCTTTATATTTTACAACCTCAGTTCCAGGGAGATAATGACTTCTATGCTGCAGAGCTAGTAGATCAAGAACTAGGACACAGGTTTTCCAACCACCAAACAGGAAAACGTGCTATGTTACAAGCATCTTCGTAGCTCATCTGTGGTTCCTCAGCCTCCTTAGCTTCTCTCCTATCTCCTTTGCAACCACATTTCCCCACAAGTCCCTCCATTGCTCTGCAAAGCCTAACAAGATGACTCCAACTTTTAGTTAATTGGTTCACAAAACACAGCCCTGGAGTTTAATTTAAGAACAGATATAATTTCTTCTATTTTTACTCCAACTATACTCACGTAAACTTACAATCTGCCTTGGGTGGCCTTACTCAAACACGCCTTCATATTTTTTTCTTTGAGACATGGTTTTGCCCTTGTTGCCCAGACTGGAGTGCAGTGGCGCGATCTCGACTCCCTGCAACCTCTGCCTCCTGGATTCATGTGGTTCTTCTGCCTCAGCCTCCCAAGTAGCTGGGACTACAGGTACTCACCACGAAGCCCAGCTCATTTCTGTATTTTTAGTAGAGACGTAGTTTCACCATGTTGGCCAAGCTGGTCTCAAACTCCTGACCTCAAATGATCCGCCCACCTCCGCCTCCCAAAGTGCTGGGATTACAGGCATGAGCCACTGCGCCTGGCCAAACACTCCTTCAAATGATAGTGGACATCAGATCCATAAACAACAGGACCTATGGGAAACACTTTGGGTCCTGCTTTATATTACCAGTCAGGTTCCATCTTAACTCTTCCACCCTGAGACCTGAATGACTGGGAGGAAATAAGCAAAATGGGGCTGTAGATTCTGTTCTTTGGCAATAAGGGATGATAATGAGATGCTCCTCTTGATTAATCCTTACACATGGACCCTCCATGAGCTGTATTTTCCCCAGGACTCGGAGGAAAGCTGCATGGTGGGGCAGAAAAACACAGGAGCTGGGCACCTTGGGGCCGGGAACCCTGGGAAGGAGGGCAGCTTCTCTGCTGAGGAACCTACAGCAACTGAAATTCTCTAAGCGTGTTTCCTCATCTGTAAAATGGGGATAATATCACTATTCGTGTCATCATGTTCTCGTGAGAACAAAATATTTGAGGGAAGGACGTGGCTTGTATTAGGTCAATAAATGTTGGTTTATTTCCCTCCTCACTAAAGTAGGAAAATGAGTGTCCCATTTCTATTTAAGCCCCTAACTCTGATCTGATGTGAACTCTTAATATTTCTGTTCCTCTCGTCAAGCCCTTGGCTTCACTTTTGCAAAAAGGGCGTCATTACCAGAGGACAATGTGACAAAACTATTAGGTTGGTGCAAAGGTCATTGCTGGTTTTGCCTTTAAAACTAATGACAAAAAAAAAAAAAAATGACACTTTTGCACCAACCTAACACTACTAATTGCTCCCTGATAAAAGTGTGGTTAGAATAGAAGCAGAATTTTAACAGTAGAATGAATTATATGTGGGTAGGAGGGAGAAAATAAACAATGACTAAGCTCCTACTATGTACCCAGCTTTTTAAGCACATTATTTCATATAAACTTTGTAACCTTCTGAGAGGAGGGGATTTATTATTTATCCATTTTACAGTGTGGATTGTCAAGGTTAAATAACTCAAACCAATATGGATACTACGTGGCAGAGTTGAATATGAACCCATGTCTGTTCGAGTCCAAAACTCGCTTTCTTTCATTTATGTGATTTTCTTACTCTCCTGGAGAGAAGTGCTCCATTTGAGGAGTAGAATCACCCACTGTAACTCTTAAGGAGAGAAAATGCAAATATAAACTATGCTAACTATATTGATTTTCCCCTGGACCCTCCTGGCCTAGCAATTTGCCTTTCACTGGGACTTTAGATGTTCAGGTGGCAGATTTATGCCAGTGACCACCAGAGGGGGTAACATCTGGCAGAGCGGACGGCACATGTGTGTACGTGCCCACATGCAAGCACAGAGGTTCCCAGTGCCTACCCAAACAATAAGAGAGGATCGACATACAGAGATAACTTGTAAAACAAAGACCCCTGAATAAGCAGGGCTTTCTCTCAGCCTCTCCACTAGTACCAAACCCTGCTGAGTTTGAGCACACCTTGAGGAAAAGAAGGAAACCAGGTATCCCTAACTCAGGCAAAGGATATTCCCATTTTGAAAGAACTTTAAAAATAGATTTGATCCACTGGGTATCATAATCAAAGAATATTATGTGCACAGTTAAAGGAAATAGATTTGGAATCAAAAGATGAGGGTTTTTAGTGTTGGCTCAACCACATCTGTTGTATGGTCATGCACAAACCCCTTCCCACCTCTGTCCATTTCCTCAAATGTAAAATGAGGATCTCAACAACCACCTCTCAGGTTTACCATAAACACAAAATGCAATGAGGTAAGTCAGAGTAATCTGTAAGTTGTAAAGGTTATACAAAGGTCAATTGCTCTTATTGGTATTATGAATATGATTATTCAGTATCGATGTTCTCACTATGACAAGGCCCTGTCCTTATATTGTTTAACAATAAAAGCAAAACAAATGTGAACTTTCACCCAGTTGCCTAGACAACCCAAGGCCTGGTGTGGGAGTAACAGGACTTGGATTGTATGAAATAAAACAGAAGGAGCCAAGCCGGTAATAAAGTCTGGAAGGAAGTGCGCAGGTTCCTCATGCTGGTATTTTGTTTTCTTCCTGCCTCTCCCTATCTTCCCTTTCAGAGAAGGAGGAACCTTCCTTTCCTAGGGCTGCTGTAACAAATTGCCACATATTGGATGGCTTTGAACAGCAGAAACTTATTGTCTTACAGTTCTGGAGGCCAGAAGTCTGAAATTTAGGTGTTGGCAGGGCCATGCTCCCTCTGAAGGCTCTTGGGGAGAATCCTTCCTGGCTTCTTCCAACTTCTGGTGGCTGCTGGAATTCCTTGGCTTGTGGCCACATCATTCTTATCTCTGTTCCCATCTTCACATCACTGTCTCCTACTCTTTCTGTCAAATCTTCCCTGTGTATTTTTTTTTTTCCTTTTTTTGGGGGGAAGATGGGGTCTCCCTCTGTTGCCCAGGCTGGAGTGCAGCAGCATGATCTCTGCTTACCGTGACCTCTGGCTCCCAGGTTCAAGCGATTCTCCTGCCTCAGCCTCCCAAGTACCTGGGACTATAGTCATGAACCACCACACTCAGCTAATTTTTGTATTTTCAGTAGAGACAGGGTTTCACCACATTGGCCAGGCTGCTTGAACTCCTGATCTCAGATTATCCACCTGCCTAGACCTCCCAAAGTGCTGGGATTACAGGTGTGAGCCACTGCACCCAGTTATGTATTTCTTATATAAACGCTTCTCATTAAATTTAGGGCCATCTGGCTAATCCAGGATGATCTCTCCATCTTCTCAAGATCCTTAACTTCATTACATCTGCTATGACCATTTTTTTCCAATAAGGTAACATTGACAGGTTCCAGCAACAAGATGTAACATATCTCTTGGGGGGACCACCATTCAGTCCACAAAAAGCCCAACCAGAACAAACTCAAAACCAAAAAAAAAAAAAAAAAAAAAATGAATGGTGTGATACTGTACTGTGGGATGTGCAGAATGAGATGCTAGCCCTGACTCTAAGAAGGAAGAATTGTGAGATCCAAGGAATCGGAAGCACAGAAAGCAAGGTCAAGTCTCCTGTGAAGGACCCTGGGAGGGTTTCCTGGAGGGAGTGGCGCTTGAATTGAGCTGTGAAGGATGGATTTTGATAACAATTGGTAGGAAAAGGAAGGGAAGAAAATTCTCATGAAGGAAATTGCAAGAACAAAGATGCAGAGGTTAAAAAGACATATTTAGAAGAAAATAAAGAGGAGAAAGAAGGATGAGATCAAGAATATATCTGGATAAGCAAGTAAAAGTAAAAGTATTTCACCATGTCACAGGGGGAAGCAAAAAGCTAGAAATCGACCGTAAGGGGCTGATTCCACTCCACTGCCTACTCTTGTTTCTTGATCCAGCAGGCAACTACTCCTAAAACATAAGCCCTGCCCTGGGTAATTCTGCCCCTGACTGTGGAATGCAAACAGTTCACAGACAGGTGCAGCCTTCCCGACAGGAGGTTGAAGACAGACAGACAGACTGCCAAGGATGGAGTACTACAGCAGAAAACACAGCAACCCCAGTGCATTCTGTGTGCCTCAGGACACAGACAGTTGGACCCAGTTAATTGAAATTTAAGCTTCAGGCAATAGGATTTATACAAATACCAAGAAAATAGCAGGAGGATGCTAACAGCATGCAAATCGATGAGATGGGAGCCCTTTAAGACAATCATTCAGATTGGGCAGCCCAGGTGCAGACAGCAATCCCCTGCAGCACACCCCACCCCAACCCCTCCTCACCTCCTCCCGGCTCTCTCCTCCCCCATAGCACAGCTCCTGGACAGGCCTGATTTGCTCTAATAAAAGCAGCCTCGGCCCCAGGGAGCCTACAGGACGAACATAGCTGATTTCACCTCTTTAACCCTGGATCTAGGAAAACAGCAGAACACTGACTCTGGCCTTCCCTGGGGAGGATCCTGGAGCTTTATCTCGTGAGTTGCACGACCTCTAGGAACCTGTGCACGAGTGAGATAAACTCCGAGCCCAAGAGGAAGCCTACTTATCTCCCAACAAAGCATCTTTGCAAATTACTTTTTTTTTTGGATCTCAGGGAAGGGAGTATTTGTAAAAATAATAGCTGCAATAACAGTTATCATCATCATCATCAACTGATGCCTGCATCCTGGCCATTCCTCAGGGAAGGTGATGGGGCCTGCAGGGCAGGATTGTGCTGGGACTGTGAGTAACTCATGTGCCAGGGGCGGGCAGCTTCCCTGAGGGTCCTGGAGTCCAATGTCTGGTTTGAGAGATATGGCCACCACCTCTCTTCATACAGAATAAACAAATGATTAACTGTCTCATTAGCAACTATGCAGGAAGACACACAACTCATGTACCAGTGGGTGGTGCAGCCAAGATATTTATATTATTTAACAAAAAAAGCAAAAAAACATGGCCTTCCACCCCACTGCCTGCTTGCATGAGGCCCCTCATAGTAAAGCAAGGCAGTGGTGGTGGGGAATGCGGGCAGTGCCCTCATGTGGAGGACAAAGATTCCAGCCAAAACGAAGGAGCAGGTGCCAGGCCACCTTCCTGGCATTTGGGACCTGGGATCCAGATCAGGGTAGGAGTAGGCAGACTGGAATAGAAGCAGGAAGAGAGGGAATGAGATGTCAGAAATGCAACATAGTTTACTCAGGAGCTACTTGTGGGTGTTCACTTCCTGAGAAGCAGAACAGGACTAGAAAGTAAGAGACCCCAACTCTAACCCTAGCTCTGACTCTACCAAGATGGGTGACAAGTTGGGCAAATTTTGCCTTGGTTTCCACACCTGTAAAATAGGGATAAAGTTTTAAGAAAAAAAAAGTACTATGAGAATGCAAGTCATCATTATTGCTGCTTTATTACACTATGTAGCAGCTAGAGCAAGCTCTGAACTCAGACTTCCTGGGATCTGATCTCAGCTTAACCACTTACTAGCTGCATGACCACAGGCAATTAACTTCTCTTTGTGGGCTGTAAAATGGGTATGCCAATTACATTTACCTTTCAGGAATAAAAGAGACAATTCCTAAAGAGCACTAAACAATGCCTGCACACAGGTGCGGGTGCTCAATGTGCTGTAGACATTACCATGTTTATCCTTGTTCCTCACCAATACCCTTGTTTTAAATAGACAATCTAGATTTACACTAGCAAGAATTCCAATTACAAATTATTGCCCCTAGATCTAAGCTTTTCTCTACCTTTTCTTCCTATCCCAAAGAAAGACGTACCCTGGTTTTTTTCAAAATACAAACCATTCTTCCCTCCTCTGGGGTTTTGATCCAAAAGTCTTTTTTTTTTTAACTATCTTCAGATCCTTCTACCCCAGTGGCTCTGTGTTCCCTCTCCCTACAAACATGATCAGGCCTTACTTATCCTACAAACAACCCTGTGCCAACCATGTCTCCCCCTCAAGCCAGCAACCTTCACCCTCCTTTCCCCACTGAAAAAAGTAATCTATGTCCTTTTCCTCCACTTGCGACTCTCATTCCCTCCATGGCTCCATCCCCCATTACTTTACTGGTGGCAAAAGACACCAAGCACGTCCAGCTTGTCAAGTCTATGCCAAAACTTCTCCCCAGGCCTCAGCTTGAGCTCTTGGTGGCATGTGGCTTGCTGACAACCCTCTCATTGAAATCCTTCTTTCCCTCAGCTTTTCCAACACAGCTCTGTCCTTGTTCTCCGACTTCTTTTCCATCTACTTTTACTGTGCCTCTTTCAGTAGCTCCTGGTCTTAGCCCTTGAGTGTTGTTGTCCCTCAGGGGCTGAGCTTTGGTGCCCTTCCCTTCTGGCATGGGCAGCACCTGAGTGCTCTCAATAGGCTCAGACCCAGTAGGCTTTGACCTCGAGGTGCCAGGTGTGTAGAGGCTAAGAGCTTGGGGCAGTGTTGTCCGGCTGAGTGGCTGATAGAGTGTTTTCAAAAACTGTGTGATTGGGCAGTTATTAGATTAGCTGCAATAAAAGCAGCTTAACACCTGTTCTCTTATACCAGGCCACTACACACAACTTATGTCAATCCCTCACCCTTGGCAATATTTGAGTTGCTAAGCACTTAGTATCTCCAAGACAATCTCACCCACTGCACAGGTCACACCACCCCTCGTGCTGATGGGACATTAAACTTTATTTTTGCTATATATTCCTCTTTTGAACTCAAAACCAAATTTCCAGCTGTTTAATGATTCTCTCCACATGGATGTCCAAATAAGTCCTCAAGTATATCTGAATCTCCAAAATTCCTTGTCCATCTTGGTTAATAATATTACCCACTCAGGTGTTATAAATAGAAACCTGAGGATTATTTTTGACTCTCAATTAATTTTCCTTCTCCTCAGTTTCTAGTATCTACCACATCCTGTCAATTTTACCTATAAAACATCCAAAGAATCTGTCCCTCCCTCCCTGTCCACTCTGTCACTCAGCTAACGAGCCCCATCACCACACCCCACATCTACCCCTAGGACCTTCTTTATCAAGGCAGTCTTCAACACCAGCCACCAGAAAGATCTTTCTAAAATTAAGTCTGTTTGCAGAATAACCCCACTCTCCAGGGTACCTTCTACATCTGAAAACCTAGTCTCTCCTTCTACTTCTCTTACCATTAAATTTTTAATTGATTTCTTATTGGTTAAGGTGCTCATGAAAAATCACCTGGGAAATTTATTAAATGCAGATTCCCAGGTCTCTGACCTCAAAAGTCTAATTGAACAGTTTTTAGTGAGTCTAGGCGATCATATTTTCAACAAGCACTCTGAAGGATTTTAGTACCAGTTCTCCACAAACCACAGTTTTAGAAACTCTGATCAGAAACCACAGGA
The DNA here is from genome assembly GCF_007565055.1 of Rhinopithecus roxellana. Classification (NCBI taxonomy): domain Eukaryota; kingdom Metazoa; phylum Chordata; class Mammalia; order Primates; family Cercopithecidae; genus Rhinopithecus; species Rhinopithecus roxellana. The sequence continues at coordinate 136,619,461 of NC_044553.1, read as the reverse complement.
TGGGCTGGGCTCATCACGCCTGTAATCTCAGCACTTTGAGAGGCCGAGGCAGGTAGGATCACTCGAGGTCAGGAGTTCAAGACCAGTCCGGCCAACATGAGGAAACCCGGTCTCTACTAAAACTACAAAACTTAGCTGGGCATCATGGCGCACACCTGTAATCCCAGCTACTCAGGAGGCTGAGACAAGAGAATTGCTTGAACCCAGGAGGCAGAGACTGCAGTGAGCTGAGATCATGCCACTGTACTCCAGCCTGGGAAACAGAGTGAGACTCTGTCTCAACAAAAAGAAAAGAAAAGAAAAGAAAAGAAAAAGAAAGAAAGAAAGAGAAGAAGAAAAGAAAAGAAGAAAGAAAGAAAGAAAGAAAGAAAGAAAGAAGAAAGAAAGAGAGAGAGAGAGAGAGAGAGAGAGAGAGAGAGAGAGAGAAAGAGAAGAAAAGAAAGAAAGAAAGAAAGAAAGAAAGAAAGAAAGAGAAAGAGAAAGAAATAAAGGAAAGGAAAGGAAGGAAAGGAAAGGAAGAAAAGAAAAGAAAAAAAGAAACCACTATTTAATTGTTCAGAACCTGAACTTTGAAATGAGGCTACCTGTGGGTTGAATTCCAACTCTCCCTCAGTGAGCTGTACCTCTCAGCGTGATACTTTACCTCTCCACGCCTTGGTTTCTTCATTGAAAGTATAAAGCTAATAATAGCAATATCTCCAGATGCTGAATTTGTCCCATGTCAGGCACTGTGCTGTCTTCCAAAGGATAGCCTCTTGATCATCATAACAACCATATGAAGTGGGTGCTATTATTTATTCCATTTTCCAAATGAGGAAACTGAGGCACAGAAAGGCTAAGCAACTTGCTGAAGGCTGCAGAACTAACAAATAGCAGAGCTGGGTTTTGAACACCAGTAGTTCAAACCTACCAGAGTTCATGCTCTTAGCCATCACCCATAAGATTGTCACAGATACTACATGAAATAACCCACAGGAAGCACTTAGCATGTTGCCCTGCACGTAAGAGCTAAATAAATGATGGCCATGATTCCTGTGGTGGTTTTCAATGCTAGAACTATCCTGACAGAACCAATTTGACACTCCCCAGTTTGAAAGGCAGCAGAGGGTTATAGATAAGCAGACTCTAAGTAACTGTGTTGTCCAATACTGCCCTCACTAGCCACATGTGCCTGTCTAAATTTAAATATAATCAATCAAAATTAAATAAAATGTAAAATTCGTGTGTCTCACGAGCCACATTTCAAGTGCTCAATAGTACATGTGGGTGGTGGCTTCCTTACTGAAAGCAAGGATTCAAAACATGTCCATCATCACTGAAATTTCCACAGGACAGGGCTGCTGCAGAGTAAACTGCTGGAATAAAATCCCAAATCTGCTCACTGATAGTTCTTTGGCACGATTATTTTCCTCCTTGTGCCTCAGTTTCCTGACCTATAAAGCAACAATAATAACAGTATTCACCTTGTGTGGTTGCACTGAGGAACATATGAGTTAACATAATTAATGTGCTTAGAATACAATTAATGTACCCTGACATACAGTAGGTGACATAAAAATGTGTGTGTTTATTATTACGGGGGTGGTTGGCGTCATTGCTAATACGCTCAATTATACTTGAGCCACTTGGCACCACAGCATTGACATTTAAACCTGTGTATCTCTCCTATACCTGAGATGTTCTTCTCTCCCACCTTCTACCTCCTGCCCACCTGACAGATTCCCACACTGCCTCTAAAACCCAGTTAACCTGTGATTTTCTCTTCATGGTTTTCACCAAAGCACTCTCACTCCTGGCAGAATTCACTGCTTCTCAAGCCTACAAACTCTGGCAGCCATGTCTGCTGATTCTTCACTCCACCATTCTGAATTCCAATTGCTCTGGGTTCCCGCTCCTGTCTTATTCCCTTGAAATACCAACTAAGATTTGCGATTATCCTTGGAAATGAGAACAGGGCCGCATTCTGGGGAACAGCCCACTGCAAGTCAGCAGATGGAGCCTTGCAAACCCTTTCACGATGAAACGCATCCAGAAAGAGAAGCAAATGTGATGTTGTGCCTTGGGCACTGTGTCCATCACAAATCCCTGGACGTCGATGTGTGACCTTTGGAAAAAGTCTCACTGGCTGAAATGTCTCTGCATTGTTCTTTGCCTGGCAATGAATTATTCTGGGTGGAGATGAAAATGTTTCATTAAGTAATTTCTCAAATAGGTGAACTGGGAAGCCCAGAAGTTTGGGACTGGGAGGGGAATAGAACGTGAACACTACACTTTTGTTTTCACAGAACATTTATTGCTTTAAGTACATCCTAGGAAAATAACATTTATCAAGACAAAAGAAAGTTGCCAACTTTCAGAATAACAAGGTCTGTAATGTGAGTGTGGTGACTAAGCCAGGAGGCAAAGCAATACTACTTAGCAGCACTATAACCTCAGCCACAGCCCTGAAGCTTTCTGAGACTTAGTTTCCCCATTTGTGAAATGAAGGTAACAATCTACCTGGTAAAAAGGAAATGAGGACAAATGTACATGCACACTTCTCACAGGACATGTCTTACAGCAGACCCTCAATCAATAGTGGCCAATACTATTTCTGGATTCCAGAGAAGCTTTCCTTCCAATAACAATCACATAAAATTTTTAAAGAATCAGGAAAGTGAAAACCAGATAAAAATGCATTTCTGTGATATTAAGGCTGAGAGTTACAGAGCCACAAGTAAGCAAACATGAATCTCCAAATTAACTATAACTCAGCCAGATTGCACACGTCTCTGCAAAGGCCATTTAATAACACATGGAGTTCTACAAAATCCTCTACATGGTACTAAGTCAAGTTCCCATAGAAGGGGCATGTGGACAACCAGAAACTGTTGCACAGCTTTAGCTGCCTGCAAGCCCCACTCTGTCAGTTGTCTCTAGACAATTAGCAAGCTCAGGTCTCTTGGATTTTAGTGGAACTATTATTCACCTCTGATTCCCTCTCTTCTCACCACCTGGCCTCCTCTTGGTCACAGCTGCTTCTTGAGTGGAGCAGTCTCTGCACTTTCTTCACTTCTTGTTCACTTGCAACCCATTGATCATGGCCTTCACCCACTCCTCTGTAGCTGTTCTCACCATGGTCAGTAGTATTCTTTTTATTCATCATGGCTGTCCTCACATCCCGACCTGAGCATCCCTCTGAGCAGCTATCTTGACTCAGAGGCAGTGTGACAAGCAGAATTCTAAGAATGACCTCCAATGACCCTCACCTTTGTCCAAATCCCTCCCTTTTGAGTGTGAGCAAATAAGATGTGACTGTTGTGATTATGTATGCTATATGGTATTATGAGTTTAATTGCATCCCCCCAAATTCATATATGGAAGTCCTAAACCCCAGTATCTCAGGATGCTGTGTCCTTACTTGGAAACATGGTTACAGACGTAATTAGTTACAATGGGGTCATTCGGGTGGGCCTAAATCCAATATGACTAGATGTCCTGATAAAAAAGGAAATATGGACAAGGAAAACACCATGCAAATACGAAGACAGTCATCTATCTACAAGCCAAGGAGAGAGGCCTGGAACAGATCCCTCCCTCACAACCCTCAGAAGGAACCAATCTTGTCAATACAGATGGTCCCTGACTTGGGAAGATTTGGCTGACAATTTTTCAGCTTTACGATGGTATGAAAGTGATACGCATTCAGTAGTCACCTTACTTTTAGTGCCCATACAACCATTCTGTTTTTCAATTTCAGTACAACATTTCAATAAATTACATGAGATATTCAACATTTTATTGTAAAACAGGATTTGCCTTACGATTTTGCCCAATTGTAGGGTAATGTAAGGGTTCTGAGCATGTTTAAGGTAGGCTGGGCTAAGCTATGATGTTTGCTAGGTTTGGTGTATTAAATGCATTTTCAGCTTACAACATTTTCAACTTACCATGGGTTTGTCAGGACATCACCTCGTTGTAAGTCAAGGAGCATCAGTACCTTCACTTCAGACTTCTAGCCTTCAGAACTGGGAGGCAACAAGATTTTGTTGTCTGAGCCACTGTTTTAGTCTATTTTGTACTGCTATAATAGAATGCTGGAGACTGGGTAATTTATAAAGAGCAGAGGTTTATTTCTTACAGTTTCTGGAAGCTAAGAAGGTCAAGGTCAAGGAGCCTACATCTCAGGAGGGCCTTCTTGCTGCATCATCCCATAGTGGCAGGTAGATGACAGCATGTACACAAGAGAGAGGGGAAGGGAGCTAAACTCATCCTTTCATCAGGAAACTACTTCAATGATAACTAATGCGCTCCCTTGATAATGACACTAATCCATTCATGGGGTACAGCCCATGTGACCTAATCACCTTTTAAAGGTGATCTGACATTGTTGCATTGGGGATTAAGTACCCAACATATAAACTTTGGGGGACACATTCAAACACAGTAGCCACCCAGCTTGTTATGGCAGTCCTAGCAAGTTAACATACATGGCAAAAGGAAGATTATCTAGGTGGGCCCAATAAAATCACATGAGCCTTTAAAAGGCAGAGCATTTTCTCCAGCAGGTAGTAGAAATCAGAGATTTGAAGCATAAGTAGGATTTGATGTGCCATTGCTACCCTCGAAGATGTAGGCAACGTGACAAGGAATCCAAGAGACCCTTAGGAGCCAAGAGTGGCTCTTGGCTGACAACAAGAAAAAAAGTGAGGATTTCAATCCCATAACTGTTAGGCACGGAATTTGGCCAGCAATAGGTATGAGATTGGGTTAGGGTTCTTCCCAGAATCTGCAGATAAGAGCCCACCCAGGCAACACCTTGAGTGCAGCCTTGTAAGACCCTAAGCAGAGGGACTCATCAAAGCCTGCTTTTGCTTCTTACCTACAGAACTGTGAGCTAATAAATGTATGTTGTTTTAAGCCACTAAGTTTGAGGTAATTTGTGACAGCAGCAATAGAAGAATAATACAGACTCCAACCCTCAGATCTCTTCCCTGATGGGTTTTCTTATAGGATAATGTGAATTCTGGGTTCTTAGTCATGGACTGCAAGCCCTTCACTAAGTTTTCTCCACTCCTTACTGCCACAGTTTCCCCACTCGTCAGACATTCCTGATTCCAACAATTATACCTGTCTGTCAGGTATACCTGCCAGTATGTCAAGAAATCACAAGGGACTTGGAGTTGAAGGTATTAGGATAAGAGGAAGGTGAGGGAAGAAGGAATTAGAAGACAATATAACTTAAAACCAGGCAAGGCAGCTTTACTGAACTTCTCTTTTTCACCTGATGCACAGGAGCTTGTCCAGGCCACCAAAGCTCTCTGGGCTTCTCACCTGCTGGAAAGAAATTATTTCCTTCCTCATGCACATGCTTGACATCTTCCACTCCCCTACACTGACACTTTTTCACCACTGGGCCAACAGGGTCAGGAGAGCTTGTTCTAGCCAATGCTGAACAGCTTGATACTTCTCAGAGGTAAACCCTGGCAGGCAGCAAGGGGACAAGTTGCAGAACTTCTTTAGATAAAAGGAGACAGCACTGCAGGCACACATTGTGGAGAAAGGAGCTGAGACATGTCAAAAAAAAAAAAAAAAAGAAAAACCTGAGTGCAGCTTTGGAAGATGGGTCTGGCAAGCCATACACACACTAAGGAGCAGCTTTGGCATGTGAGCTGCTAGAATTCCCATCTGGAAATTCTGCAGGGCAAGTCAACGTGACTGGTGTTCTGAATGTGCCAATGTTAGGATACAACTTTCAGAAACAAATTTTTTTTCTTTCAAATTATTCTTTCTTCAAATTCCAGACTCACCTCTTCTTCTGGAGGTCTCATGTCCAAAATGAATCCATCATCTTTTCCTCCCCCATAATGTCACCAGCACTGAATACCCAGGTTAAAATCCTGGCCACAGAAAGAGTGTAGCCTTGGGTTCAAATCCCAACTCTGCCTTTTACTGGCTTACTGACCTATAAGCCTTAGTTTCCTCATCTGCAAAGTGGGGATAATAATAATACTTACTTCCAAGGAATGTTGTAAGAAAATAATGAGAAAATTCGTGTAATGGATGTAGCTCAGTAACTGCCTATAGAAAGCATGTAATGAGAGTTAAGTTCAAATATCGCTATTATCATTATTACTTTATAATCTGTAAAACTGAGGAAGTAGACCAGTCACTAAAGTCAATTTCAACCCATAAGCATCCATGAGGTCTACACGTAATTTTTTTCAGATGCTCCCTCCCACCTATCATATGAAGACCAAAGACATACTCCCCAACACACACGCACATACTTTCCTTCCCCTTTGTCTTTCTTTGCTTCTGCTGTTCCTTTGCCTACACAAAAGATTTATACTTATTTCCGTCAAAATCACATCAATTTTCCAAAACTGAGCCAAAATGTCAAATAATCAACAGAACCTTCCCTGATCCTCAACTAGAAACATTCCAGTCATTCCTATATCCTTATTGCCATACCCTTAGGGAATATCACATTGCATACAGTATGGGTATTCGAGGATACTCTTCTTCCTTCCCCATTAGATTTAAGCTTTTTGAGGTCAAGTGATGACAGTAATTCACCTTAGTTTCCCTTAGTGCCAGTCAAGTTCCCTGGACCTAAAGGGGATGAAATTCACAAACATTATTTGAATGAATGACTGAATGAATACAGACTCTCCTGTGCACCCTCTGGTAATAAAGAAGGAACCACACCCAGGGGAAATACACAGGCTGCCTTGCTGGTAGGCTTCAAAGGCTTCTATGTTTTCTAAATACATCAAATCAGTACTTAAGGTGGATTTCACTCACCTATTTTAAAATACCAATTCATTCAGTATAAATTGTCTTAGAAAAATCTTTTAAGAATTAGAAAACAAGGGAGTTGGGCAGAAAGCCAGAGGAATGAAGTAGATGCTAATAGCATTGGACCTATAATTCCCAGAACTCTCTAGGATGAATATGAACTCTAAGTGCCCAGAAGGAAAAAAAAATAAAAACAAAATAAAATCGACTCCCCAAAATTGCAGTCCATCTTTACAAGGTCAGCACCAAGTGAGCACAACCTTCAGCCGTCTGGTCAAGGTTGGTGGATTAGGATTTATTTCTTTATTGTTCCAAATGAATTAGTAGAGAATTGTTTCTACCACAGTGCACCTACTTCTCTGAACGAGAGCTATGCAGGGCAGAGGTATGAAAGCCTTTCAGCTGGATGCACATGGGCTGAGCTGGAGGACCACTCGCTATGAGAGTTCTAAGGGGGAAGGGGTCCCTGATGGTCCCACTGTTTTTGGCTATAAATCTGAGGAAACAAGATGAGAAGGAATGTGGCGTCTGGACAAGAGCACTGGGGTAGTATTTATAAAACCTAAGGTGCTGGCTTTGTCCCTGCATGTCTGCTTTTATGGAAGTCACTTAGCCTCTTTGAGTCTCACTTTTTCCATTCATGAAATGAGAAGTTTTAGCCAGATTGGTGGAAACATTTAGCCATAGTAATGCTAGAAGAGTGCCTCTAAAAATACTAATACCCACAGTTCACCCCACAGATACATGGACTGGTCCAAGACAAGACTCAACCATCAGTGATTTTAAAGTTGAGAACAATGGGATAAAATAATTATTCTTTTCATTTTTTTTTTTTTTAATTGAGGCAGGGTCTTGCTCTGTCACCAAGGCTGGAGTGCAGGGGTGTGATCACTGCTCACTGCAGCCTTGACCTCCTGGGCTCAAGTGGTCTTCCCATCTTAGCCTCCCAAGTGGCTGGGACTGTAGGCATGCAACACCATACCCAACTAATTTTTTTAAACATTTGTTTTAGAGATGGGGTCTTGCTATTTTGCCTGCACTGCTCTCAAACATCTGTCCTCAAGCAATCTTCCTGCCTTGGCCTCCCAAAGTGCTGGAATTACAGGCATGACCCACCATGCCCCAGCCCATCCCTTTCAATTCTATTGCTCATTGATTCTGTAGGAATCTTTCTAGAAATCAATAAGTTTCGTTTTCATCATAGGGGATAAATCTGATACAAAAATCTGACAGAAAACTAAGTGATCTATATGAGTAATAATACTGACACGTATTTTCAGCTCCTAATGGTCTACAAATCTGTATTCTCTGAGTTAAGACATCTCTGGGGTGTTGTGTCCAGGCCTCCATCACTCGCCATCCTAACTCCACACAGACCCTATTAAAGCAGGGCTTGGTCAGGAGAATGGAGCAGGAGCTGGCACAACAAATAGAAGTCTCTGTGTGTTTGAGTAGCTCCTCATGCCAAAGCAGGTGCTAATCATATTGTGTGACTATCTGACTAAAATCTTTTCCAAGCACATCTCCCTTTCAAGTCCATACTCTGAAGATATATTATTAAGTTGACTTTATGATACAGATTCATCACATTGATTAATAAGTTTTGGCAGCTAGAGTCAGATTTGTATCCACACTAAAAAGAAGAAAGCTGAGGAACCAACAATATTTAGCACATGTTGCATATTTAATAGTAATTACTGGCTGGGCGTGGTGGCTCATGCCTGTAATCTCAGTACTTTGGGAGGCTGAGGTGGGTGGATCACTTGAGGTCAGGAGTTCGAGAACAGCCTGACCAACATAGCAAAACCCACCTCTACCAAAAAAAAAAACAAAACAAAAAACTAGGCATGGTGGCACACACCTGTAATCCCAGCTACTCAGCATGAGAATTCCCTGAATCTAAGAGGTGGAGGGTTGCAGTGAGTGAAGATCACGCCATTGTACTCTAGCCTGGGTGACAGAGCAAGACTCTGTCTCAAAAAAAAAAAAAAATAGTAATTACTGGTCTGAGGTTGGGGTTAGACTTAGGGTTAGAGTTGTAATATCACTGGGAATCAGGTTAAGGAGAAGATTGGTGTGATGATTAAAAAGATTAATTTTATGTGCAAAGTAGATTGGGCTGTCAGGTACCCAGATATTTGAACAAACATTATTCTGGTTGTTTCTGTGAGGGTGTTTTTTTTTGGATAAGATTAAATTGGTAGGCCGAATAAAACAGATTGACTGTGCATAGGCCTCATGCAATCGGGAGAAGAGCAGAATAAAACACAAAGGCTGACCTCCCCCAGTAAGAGAGAATCTGTCCTGTCTAATGGCCTTTGAACTGAAACACTAGCTCTTCCTCAATCTCAGACCTGTCAGTCTTTAGACTAGAACTACAACATCAGCTTTCCTGGGTCTCCAGCTTGCCAACTCACCCTGTAGAGCTTGGGACTTGTCAGCCTCCATAATCATGTGAGCCAATTTCTTACAATAAAAATCTCTTTTCTCTCCTCTCTCGCTCTCTCTCTCCCACCTCCCTCTTTCACTCTCTCTCTCTCTCTATATATATATACATATACACACACACACACACACATATATACATCCTATTGGTTCTGTTTCTCTGGAGAACCCTGAATAATATAGTTGGGATAGAGTTGGAAATCAAGATAGAGTTGGGGTTATAGTTTGATCTAGGTTGGGGTTAGGATTGGGGAACAGAGCTGGGCATATGGTTGGGAATAGCGTTGGCGTTGGCCTAAGTTTTGGCTTAGGGTTGAATTAGGGGAGAGTTGTGGAGTGAGACAAAATGTCTAGCCTCACTATTACTGATGTGACCTTTAACACCGGAACAGAAACTGATTATTGAGTGGCTGCCAAGCATTATTCTTGATTCTTTTATTTGCATAACAATATCAGCAATACTTATTCTTCTTAAGTCTCAACTATATGGCAGGTGTTATCTTCATGATTTTGACTTTTACTTCATTTAATCCTTTTAAAAACCTTGTAAAGTAGATATTACCCTATATTTTTAAACAAAATCAGAAAACTGAGGTCATCAAGAGATAATCAAACATGTCCATAATCAAAGGTGGGAATGTGATGCTTGAACTCAAATTTCTGACTCCAAAGTCATTTGGTGCCTAAGCACTGCCTGGGATGGTAAATAGTATAGTTTCAGAAGGAATGATACCAGTTCCTCCTTGTACCTCTGGTAGAATTCGGCTGTGAATCCGTCTGGTCCTGGACTTTTTTTGGTTGGTAGGCTATTAATTATGGCCTCAATTTCAGAGCCTGTTATTGGTCTATTCAGGGATTCAACTTCTTCCTGGTTTAGTCTTGGGAGAGTGTATATGTCCAGGAATTTATTCACTTCTTCTAGGTTTTCTAGTTTATTTGCATAGAGGTGTTTATAGTATTCTCTGATGGTAGTTTGTATTTCTGTGGGGTTGGTGGTGATATCCTCTTTATCATTTTTTATTACATCTATTTGATTCTTCTCTTTTTCTTCTTTATTAGTCTTGCTAGCAGTCTATCAATTTTGTTGATCTTTCAAAAAAAACAACTCCCGGATTCACTGATTTTTTTGAAGGGTTTTCTGTGTCTCTATCTCCTTCAGTTCTGCTCTGATCTCAGTTATTTCTTGCCTTCTGCTAGCTTTTGAATGTGTTTGCTCTTGCTTCTCTAGTTCTTTTAATTGTGATGTTAGGGTGTCAATTTTAGATCTTTCCTGCTTTCTGTTGTGGGCATTTAGTGCTATAAATTTCCCTCTACACACTCTTTAAATGTGTCCCAGAGATTCTGGTATGTTGTATCTTTGTGGGTGCAGCACACCAACATGGCACACGTACGTATACATATGTAACAAACCTGCACGTCGTGCACATGTACCCTAGAACTTAAAGTATAAAAAAAAAAAAAGAATTGGTAATGTTCCCCAGAGGACAAGAAACCAGGAGGGACCCATTTCTTCCTCAGTAGAAGGTCAGGAAATGCCTCTGGCTAGTGGGTAGAGGTGGGAAAAGGAAGATGTATTATCTTTCTTTCAGGGCATCAGTGATACCTGTGTTCTTAGCCTGGGCTCCGATTTACAACTTGCTTCCCTGAGTGAGACTAGGGGCATTCTTTCTTTCCATGGAGACTCTGTCCCCCTTAGTCTAAGTGATAAGCAGTCTCCATGTCCATCTTCAGCTCTGAGACAACAGCAATGAGTTATTTTCTTTCTTCATATCAACCCCTTCTGGGACCTACCCGAAGATGCAATTTCTTTTACATTTTTCTCCTCCTTCGGAAGGCTCCTTCCAGAGTCACATAAATGCCCGATTCATTATACCAGTTCTAAGATAGAAGCCTGTGTTAAAGAGCCTTCGATAGATCTTTTAAATAAAGCTGGCAAAATATTTCACTTACTCTGTATTTTCTGTTCCCTGATGTCCTCCAACAAGCTTTACTTCCTAGCCCTGCTCTGCCATGGAACCAGGCACCTCTCTCCTCCCACCCCCCAGGGTTTGGCTCATAATAAACACACTTAGAATTGGAACAGGTCCTTTTATCAGCAGATTTTTAACTCTCACAAGGGAATAGACAGGTTGCCCAGTTCCTATTTCCCTGCAGGGGAAATTGAGAAAAAAGAAAGTGAGATAACTGAAATCAAGCAAATCTAGAGAAAATAGCTTTGCCTGTGACCCACAGACACCGCCTTCTCCTTCCATGGGGGCACCGTTGCCTCCCTAGGAGCCCTTAGACTTGCCCTTACGTTTCCCTTGACCCTTTTGCTCCTCCTTCTCCTTCAGTCTTTTCTTCCTTGGGGCTTTTAAAAACAGTTTTCTCCTCCCAGCCTGATTTTCCTTTTGAGGTAATCAGGGAACTATGAGATTCTGCAGAGCTCAAACTTGAGGGTTGAACATGTTTATTCCAGATCTCAACTCTGCCTCTCTCTGGTTTGGGCAGGATCTCTAACCTCTTCGAGGCTCGGTTCCCAAGGTCTGTGATGGGGCTCAGGACATACTACCCCAAAAGACGGCACTTTGGCACGCTGAATATTTTAATCTAAAATAATTTGAGAAAACCCAGGAAGAATTTTCTGACCTTCCCCTGAAGCAGGTCATAAGACCCTAACACGAGAGGTTCGCAGAGGAAGGTAGCACCCTTATCTGCCAAGACCAGGGACCCAGGGAGGAGTCCAGACAAGCCCGGCTACGTTTCCTGGAGTTCACTATGCTTACCTCACACTGTTTGTCCTATCAAGCTTCTCCATGCCTGTCCACTCTTCATCAAGCCTGCCATAAAAAACACTCAGGGCTAACTGTTCTTCAAATCTTGGTTTCCTTATGAAGGCTCTCCTGTTACATAAAACATAGTAAATAATTTTGTGTGCTATTCTCTTTTTAATCCATCTTTTGTTATAGGGGCCCCAGCCAGGAACTTAGAAGAGTAGAAGGAAAAGATTTTTCCCCTTCCTCTGCAACCTGTGAATGGCAGTGAGATCTCCTTCAACGCAGAGTCCCTACTGTCAAGGTGTTCGATGAAGCTGTACCTCACATGCCCCTGGAAGAAGCCAAATGCAAGTATCTGAAACAACAGCAGACGTAGTGTCTTTGGGGGATCACAGTGTTTGGGCCACCCTGTAAGGGGTGCTATACCCTCTCCTAAGTCCCCTCCAGCCTCTGCTCTCATTTCCTTGATGTGTCCTCTCCCACCTGGCCTTTGAAAAGACAGTTAACTTCAGAAGACTCAATGAGCTCTCTGGGAAATGGGGAGAAGCAGACAGGCCCCTGTGCACCCCAGGATGGTCCTGCTGGCCTCAGGGCGGGTAATGCCTGCTCCTGGCTACCCACAACCTGTACAGCATATACTTCACTTCCTGAAACTGCACAGGAAGTACCACTTCTGGATCTTCCAGGAATCAGGTGCCCAGGCCACTCATGTGGTGCATATTTATAACTTCTTGGGCCTTGACCATGGGCCAAATGTTACATTCACAGCTAATTTCCTATTAATTAGGTGCTGCAGTTCCTCAGCTAAATAAATAACCAGTCAGACAGGAGCCCTGAAGTTCAAAAATGTCACGGACTATAGTACAAATCGAAGAGGGGTGTAGGAGGTAGGGCCAGGAGCCAAGAGTGGATGGGGAAGGGGTAAAAAATACATTATTCTGGGGGCTGCTTCTGAAATCACCAAATTATTACTTGTTGGCCTTATAAAGACTTTAGGAAGCTACTGAGAACGTTTCTAGCACTCTTCACTCAGGGTAAGAAGAGTCTGAAGGAATGCAGAGGGTTTAATTAAGGGGTCGGAGGGGGTCCTGCTGGCCTGTGAGCCAGCTTTCTCAGTGGTGTCATCTGGACGGCTGCATCCACTGTAGCACCACCTGGTCCAACCTGAATCACTTGGGTGGGCCTCGGGAATATGCAGATTTGACACCTTCCCCACAGGTCATTCCTGTGCATGCTAAAATTTGGGAAATACTGCCACCAGGATTCCTGGACAATACTCTAAGATGCTGCAGGAGACCTCAGCCAAAATCTAGAAACATTTCTGAAACACTTAACTATGTACCAAGTGCCTTCCATGTGCTCCCTCTTCTCTTTTATACTAACAACACAGAATGAGACAGAGACTACTGTTAAACTATAAATGAGAAAACAGAGACTTTCAAAAATTAAATAGCTTGGGTAAGTTAAAGATCGAGGAAGTGGCAGAAGCAGGCTGGTCCATCTTGAGTACATTGGATGCTGGTCTGTCGGTCAAAGACCTCTTCCAGTCCCACCAAATTATCAAGATGAAACTCCTTATTAACTTCTGAGTCTGTAGTTCAGTAGAATTTGTAGATCCATCTCGAGGAAGCTGAGAAAATCAGACAAGCCACTGTCCTCAGACACTGAGCAATCAAGGCACCAGCATGTCCACAACAGGAGTCCAGAGTATTAACAACACAGCAATTACATCAGACTGCCTCTCTTTAAATCTAGATTCCACTTCACTATATATTTTAGAAACTTTGGGCAATGCACTTTATTTCTCTGTGCCTCAGTTTCTCCATGTATAATGATCACATGGCAATGAACCCCCCCATTTCATTGTTGGAAGGACTGGGACCGTGCACAGGCATTGCATCTCCTACAGATTTTAGGCTTATCCATGGAGTCAGCCTGATGATTCAAACACCACCACCTCTAGAAATCTCATCCTGCTTCCCTCCAAAAGTAATACCTGAATCATCAGTCCAGATACTTTGCTTTTGCTCTGGGGATGTCTCAGATTACAAAGACTGATTCTTTGATAAATGCTTTATAGGACATTTCCTCTAGCACTATGAACGTCCTTCTATAAATAATTAAACTAAACTGGTTACTGAAAGAAATGATCAAAACCCACAGTGGGAGGATGATGGGAACTTAAATATTTTGCTTTGTTCCGACAGTCTGTCCAGATACTTCCGGATTTCCCTTGGAGGACAGGAGGGTGAAGGGAGGATCACAGTCCCCACTGCTGAATAGTGAAGACTTTCACATTGAAGACATCAAGCGGAAGGCCCAGGGACCGAGGGCAGACATTGGATGCAAATTCAGAACAGACAGACATGAAGACTAGCAAGGAAAGAAGACATCTAAATGGACTTTTCTTAAGAGTACCCACTGCAGGTCAGAGGCAAGGACAAATTGGTAAGAAAACAACCAGATGGTAGCAAAAACATCAGAGATAAAATGTAGAGAAGAAGAGAGCTGCATCCTCAACAGGAATAGAGACCTCCAACCTGCCTAGGAACCCCTGCACCCCCCAAGGTAGGCCTCATACTCTGGTCCAAAGAGGGGGCCGTGAGTTTGGTCAAGAACCCCCACAGAATGCATTTCTCTCTTCCATCTAGACCATTAACCACTTTCCTGGAATTCACTTAGGATGCTCTGACCCTAGCCTGGAGATTTTGCAGATGCTTGTTCACATATTTGTGCCCCTAGGGGAAGAGTATTTCCTTAAGTGGAAAGTCTTCCTCTCACTGCTAGTATCCAGATTCTTTCATAATAATACTGTAAACCCTTGCTAATAGGCCCTAACTGGACGGCTATAGTGAAGTGGGCATTAAAGGACGCTTAATAAATGTAGATGTATTATTGGTACAATTACTTTTGCATCACCATAATACTTTCTAGCACATGTGGAGACAGGGAACATGCAAGGGGTCTTGGTAAACTTATAAATGTTTGTATCAAGAGAAAAGAATCAGCTGTAGCTAAGGCTGCTTTACTTGAAAAGAGTTTGTGGGCCTTTAGTCTTAATTAACATACCTCTGTCTCCCGACCCCACCTCCATTATGTGGATAAACTCAAGCCCACCCAAGGACCAGATTATCACAAATTCTGTATCGGTGAGGCACTGTCATTCCAAAGACAACTCTGCTCACACTTCCAAAATAATGTGCCGGGCAGTGGGAGGTTGGAGGAGGGGGATGTATAAGCGCTCCTAGCAGGCTGTGAGCATGGGTTGATTTTTGCCCCTTAGATGTGAACCTATAGTCATAGATTTCAGGAGGAGAAAACAAATTAGGCCAGAGGCTGAAAACAAGCAATAGGTTTTGGCGTCTGAATGTATCTGTAGCCCACATATTCCTTCCCCTAACAGCCTATGTCTTCTTTCTCTTCCTGTCCTTGGTTTCCATATAAATGTGACTGAGGAAGAATTCTCCTTTTGCATTTTTACTGAGCAACAGTTCAGGGTGGTTATATTGTCACATTTCCAGGAGGAAATGCTAATGAAGCTAAACCAAATCTCCCCTGTCCCCACCTCCAAAAGGCAGAAACTGGCAAAACCAACACAATTTAGAGCCACTAACTCTACAATTAGTCTGATTAGAAACAGTTTGCTTTTGTGTTTCATGCTTTTGAGTTTGGGTACGCATCTTGTGATGTTTTTTTTTAAGATGACACTTTTGCAATAATTATCGGGGGAATTTTCCTATCCACGTCTCTTTCAGGGAGGATTAGCCCTGGGTTTCAGGATGTGAGACTCCATCATCATAATGCTTGGGCTCAAAGGCACTGGCCTTTCACAGCCCTTTTCCAGTCATTGCAATCACTGATTGGTTTGCATTCCTCCACTTCTGATTTCTGCAAGTCTTAATCACTTCATTTTGTGAACTGAAAGAAAGAGGCAAAGCCACTTCCCAAAAGTCTTAGTGCCTCTAGCATTGTGCTGGACACATGGACTGTACTGGATAAATACGGGTTGACTGATTTCTTGATTGATTGACCCATATTACAATGCAAAGCCTTAGCTCTCTGCCATGTTGAAACATATACTCTTTCCCAGAAAAAAAAAAAGTTATACAGTGACTCTGCTAAGAGCTTTTTTTTGGTTAACACCATGGGCCCTCCAAATACCACCTCAAAATACTAGATCTGCCTCCCCACCAGCTGATTCTAAACCTTTGCATTAAAGAGTTCATTCATGTGTTTACCAAACGTTTGCAAGAGACTACTCTATGCCAGTAATGGAGGGATGCTCAAAAGTGAAGATACAGACCGTTCAGAGGAGAAGCCACACATTCATCCAATAACCTCAGGAATAAATGCAAAATAGTAACAATGGTAAGAGTTCTGAAGTGATACAAGGGCATTCAAAGAGGAAACCTGATGGTATGTGGGGGGCCAGGGAAGGTTACCTGGGGAAGTACCATTTGAGCCAAGCTCTGAAGAATGTAAAAGCGACCCCCAGGAGAAAGGCAGAAGTACAAGTCCAGCAGTGGCCTTGGCTAGAGACCTTTACCTTTGCACAGCACGCACCACTCCTCCAATCCTCCAGAGACCCGTGAGGAAGGCAGGGCCACTTGTTTACCCAAGAATCTCAGAAGCTCAGGCTTATCCTGCATGAGCCAAATAATAAATGGAGCATCTAGGACCAAGCCCTCTGCTTGCCCCCATTACAGTACTGCATGGGATTAACTTGCCACTGTAGAAATAGCTGGTGCTTGCTGCTTTTTCTATGGTTGCAAAGACAATATGTGATTACAAGAAAAAAAGTCAGAAAGATGCAAATAAGAAAATTAAAATCAGGCCAGGCATGGTGGCTCGTGCCTATAATCCCAGCACTTTGGTAGGCCGAGATGGGCAGATTGCTCCAGCTCACAAGTTTGAGGCCAGCCTGAGCAACATAGCGAGACTTCATCACTATTTAAAAAAATAAAATGAAAGAAAGAAAGAAAACTAAATTTACCTTATACCCAGAGATGGCTAATGAAAAATGTTCATCTGTTTCTCTAGAGAATATTTGCTAGGGAAAGAGAGATGGATATAGTGACTTAAAAAAAATCAACATAGTACTTTAAAGAGATATTCTCCATTTTTATACCTACATCCATCTCTATTTATCTATAATATCCCCATTATTAAATACTCTTCTAAAACGTAGTTTTTAATGGCTGAAAAATATTCCTAATATTCTATCTACTAGGCATCATAATTTAACTATTTATATCCCCCTTGTTAGACCAGTAGAATATTTTTAACTGGTCGCTATTTTGAATGATTTAGTAACAATCCTCCAGCTCCTACAATGTAATCATGTTTTCTTTCTTCTTTTCTTTCTTTTTCTTTTTTTTCTTTTTTTTTTTTTTTTGAGAGGGAGTCTCGGTCTGTCACCAGGCTAGAGCGCAATGGCTCAATCTCGGCTCACTGCAACCTCTGTCTCCTGGATTCAAGTGATTCTCCTGCCTCAGCCTCCCGAGTAGCTGGGACTACAGGTAACGCCACCACACCCAGATAATTTTTGTATTTTTAGTAGAGAAGGAGTCTCACCATGTTGGCCACGATGGTCTCGATCTCTTGACCTTGTGATCCACCCGCCTTGTAATCACATTTTCTAAGAGAAATGTTGATGGGGGCAGTGCTGGGTCCCCATGCTGTGCTGTCTACACAACACACATCATGCTTTCCACCTCTCATAAGTTGCCTACAGCGAGCCTTTGCCCCATGGAGGTAACAGATGCTCTCCATGAGCCTCCACCTGAATCCATTTTCAAAAACCCACTTGTCAGATCCTAAGCCAAGCCTATAGCAGTGGAACAAAGTCAGAGTCACCAGTTTGCATGAAAACTGAGATCTTAGCCTTGAGTTCATTGGCATTTAAGCTATCAATGCTCTTTTAATTTTCCAATTATCATTGTTCAGATCCTCAGGACATTTTTTAAATTGAGGTGGACCTTAAGTGTGATCTTGAAATTCATAGTTTTCAGGTGAGAATATTCATTATTAATCTATTTCCTAGCTCTTCTTTTGCCTATATATTCTTCCATTCTCACCCTGAAGCTGCACATTTGTTCCCAAGTGCAACACTGAAAGGTGAGCAGTGTAAATGTTTTGCCTGGAGCTGGAAACTGTTCACATTAGTTTCATGGTGACCCAGATAAGCAACATGATGAAAAAGATAAATTTTATTGCATCCCTCTCTATAACATCCTCTTCACTTTATTATTAATAATCATATTTCACACATCTGTCACTCATATGTAAGGGCATAAATCTCTAGTTGCAAACTGATATAAACTTTGCTCTACTACCTTTCCAGTATAAAGATTATAAGAATTTTACTGAATCATTAAGGTTTTGTTTTGTGATTTTAAAAATATATATTTGTAGGTTTTATAATTTCAAAAAGTTTGAAAATCCACTAACCAAGCTAATCTACCAAAATATTGTTCACATACTCATCTACCTTATCTCCCTGCTTAGACTGTCAAGTCAACTTAGGACAAATAACCCAATTTTACCTTTTTTTCCATCTTCCCTGCCCAAATGAGTGCTGTGCATACAAGAGGCATCCCTTCTTCCCCCAAAAAACTATGTATTATTACCATTGGTAGTCAGAACTTTACGTACGTACGTGTGTGTGTGTGTGTGTATGCACAGATATATATTCATTACATACACACACATGTAAAGTCCTGACTACGAATGATACTGAGCTGAAAAAGAGTCAGTTAGCCATGATCATCAATACGAAGTCTCCAAGGCATGTCAGTGCCAAGACACAGTGTTCTGGCTTCAAACACAGTGGAATAAACAGGCTCCCCTTCACCCAGTCTCTAGAACTATTCCCTTTGTTTAACTCTTTAATTATTCATTACCACTATTGTTTTTCAAGTCCACAATCACCAGAAGGGTCTTGGAATCCCCCACACTCTTAACTGCCACATGGTCTTTTCATTTGAAGATGATGAAAGTTCTCCTTGAGCCCTATCCCCAGCGAAGAGGTGAAAACTGACTATGAGAGGGAGATCTGGATAAAAAACACTTCCTAAACCAAAATTTAAAAGTTGGACTATGGCCAGGCATGGTGGCTCATGCCTGTAATCCCAGAACTCGGAGAGGCTGAGGCGGGTGTATGATTTGAGGTCAGGGGTTCAAGACTAGCCTGGCCAACATGGTGAAACCCCATCTCTACTAAAAATACAAAAATTAGCCAGGTGGTAGAGGTAAGCACCTGTAATCCCAGCTACTCAGGAGGCTGAGGCAGGAGAATTGCTTGAGCCTGGGAGGCAGAGATTGTAGTGAGCCAAGATCAAGCCACTGTACTCCAGCCTGGGTGACAGAGTGAGACCCTATCACAAAATATATAGAGAGAGAGAAATAAAAAATAAATTTAAAAAATAAAAAAGTTGGACTAGAGGCTTAGGAGACAAGCAGCCTAAGAACGAACTCAGGTCCATGAACTAGCTATGTGACCTTGGACATGTTACTGAATCTCTAAGTCTCAGTTGTTCTATCTTTGAAATAAGGATAATAATAACCTACCCCAAAGATGGTGCTGAGGGGTAACTGAGGCTCTTCATGTAGAGGTTGGCAACGTGCCCAGCACAGAGTTAGCACTCAATAAACATTGGCTGCACTTGTTAGTGTAAATGTTGTTTGGAAGGTAATATAGTGCCAACTTGAGAACATACACTGCTGTGTTAGATTAAGTTCAAATCCCAGCTCCTCCAAGCTTGGGCAAGTTTCTATGCCTCTCTGTGCCTCATCTGTAACATAGAAATGAAAATGTATCTGCTTCATAAAGTTATAAATTGAAATGAAATAAGCCAGGTAAAAAGCTTGGCATGGTGCCTGGCATGTTGAAAACATCCAATATATGTACATCATTATTATTAATAGTACTATTACTATTGCTACCAGAATGACTTTCATACGACATATACCGGGAAAAAAAGGATGTAAGAAAATGCTTGTTTCTAAAGACCAAACAACGGCCTACCTTTTTCCTCCTGTATTTGCTTTGTTTCCTTGTAAGGCACACTCTGACATGTTTCCAAACCTGCATGGAATTACTTGCCCCAATCTGTCTACAAATTATAGTAAGAAAGGGGAGTCCCATGTCCTAAGCTCAGAGATCTTTCCCTTCTTTTCTAGGGGCTTATGAACCTTAGCCACCAATGTGGGAATGCATCCTCCCTTCTCCTACCACCTCTGGAATTTATTCCCAGATTCCTTATTTCTAAGGGCAAAATGAGAAATGGATTACCTAAGGAAAATGTGGGCCCTTCAGAGAAGCTTGGCAGCCGCCAATCCACCAACATAAATGAAATAATCACCTGTACTTATTTCTAACACACAAAAGCCCCAGAAATGGAGCAGAACTCAAATTCATGTGTGTAAGACTTGCTTAATTTCTCACTTAATGCTAAATAGTAAAACAGCCCCCAATCTCCCCCAGGCTAATATATCTGTGTCCTTGCCTAGGTTTTTAGGTCCCAGAGCCATACAAATTTCACCTTCATGGAGAACATGCACACTAATTCCAATCTAAATATGCAACCTCAGGCCAGGTGTGGGGGCTCATGCCTGTAATCCCAGCACTTTGGGTGGCTGAGATGGGTGGATCACCTGAGGTCAGGAGTTTGAGACCAGTCTGGCCAATGTGGTGAAACCCTGTCTCTACTAAAAATACAAAAATTAGCCGGGCATGGTGGCATGCACCTGTAATCCCAGCTACTCCGGAGACTAAGAGAGGAGAATCTCTTGAACCCAGGAGGTGCAGGTTGCAGTGAGCCCAGATCGTGCCATTGCACTCCAGCCTGGGCGACAAGAGTGAGACTCTGTCTCAAAAATAAATAAATAAATAAATAAAATAAATGTGTAACCTCAAAACAGGAAGCTCCTCAGATCAAAGGAAACTCAGATTCAAGATGAGAATTCTAAGTCTCCACTGCTCATGTGTTTCTGTAACAACCCAAAGAGGTATTTTCATAAATTCACGAATTCCACAAACATTTATTGAGCATCTCCTCTGGGACAACCAGTTATTGTGCTGGTTTATTGGGATACCCATATTATTAAGATGGGTTCCTGCCTTCAAGGAACTCACAGTCTGTCTAGTAGTAGAGCTACAGGCCTAAATAAGTCATAATAATGCTATGTGAGAGTGAAATGATGAGGGGAGATACTCAGGAAATTATGATCACAGCCTGAGAGTGTCTGCGAATGCTCCCGTGAGGGGCATGTTTGTGGTGCATCTTCCAGCCCCAGGAGGAGTTGGCCAGGCAAAGGAGGTCAAGGTCAGGAAACTGGGAGAGCGCATCTCAGGCAGAGAGAAGGACATGAACAACAGCGTGGAGAAGCGAATCACGGTATGTAGGAGAGCAGAAAGTTCAAGATGGGTAGTGGTGCAAGATGAAGCTGGAAAGGTGGGCAGAAGCCAGACTATGGAGAGCCTTTTAAGCTAAGCTAAGAGTATGGACAACACTCCACAGGCATTGGGAAGCCATGATGGCTTTAAGCCGGGGACCAGCATAGTTGTCTTTGCATCTCAGGAAGACTGCTCTGGGGGCTGCAGGACAAAATAAGTCTTGAGACCACAAGTGGTAAGACCAGTTACAAGGTTACAGCAGGAGCCCAGATAAGATATAATTTAAGCCTGACTCCTGTCCAGTCCTTATATCTCTGTTTAAATAAAGTCCTTGCATTTCATTATAAAGCACTTGTCATTCACCTAATAGAATTACTAGGCCCATCCTAGTTCACATTGACCCAAATGCCACTGGAGCAAAGTTTTGCGTTTCACAAGACCACAGGTGTCTCTGAATTGAGCTAATCTACAAAGGCTGCAGCAGTACAGCTTTCCTACCTGACTCTCAGTTCAGGTAGGAAGCAACAGCGCCCACCAGGATCCATGTGCCTCCAAGTGAGTGTAATTCAGTGCTAGAGCAAAAGCCAATGGCATGCATTAGTTATTACTATAAGACGCAATTCTGCAATAAAATACAACACTGTCACTTTCGATATGTACTAAAAGTGATTTACCAGAGCTCATGGGGAGTGACTTAGATGACTATTTGATTACAATACATAGGATAAATCACCTTCATTTGAGGGTTAAATTATCCCATCTGACAACTGTAGATCAATTTGACAGTTAAAATCAGTGTCCCCACCCTCCCTACCCAAGGCACACTGAGTTTGTCCTGGTTCACGTGAGTGAAAAAAACAAAGCATACAACAGATGCTTTTCTTTTCCTTCCATAGCGATTTCCTATCCTTTATTCCACTGAAGCCCCAGGTCCTCTGAAGTCATGTCTAAAAACACTAACCCACTCTACAGTCATCATGGTAAATGTCTGCAGTCCAAATGCAGAGTAGTGAGAACTAAACTTCTCATAAGATCACCTTGTTTATGAATGATCTAGGATGAGTGTATCCAAGAGAGGTAGTCTTCAAATATGGCTGCCAATCACTCCTCCCCTTTCAAGTACATGCATGCCATTCTGCCAATAATACTCTGAGTTTAATTTCCCTCCCCTTGAATCTGCATTGTCCATGTGACTTGCTTTACTTATAGAATTGACAGTGCACCAATTCCAGGCTAAGCCTTAAGAAGACAAGTGTCTTAGTTCAGGCTGCTATAACAGAGTACAACAGAGGGAGTAGATTAGACCACGAACATTTATTTCTCATGTTTCTACAGGTTGGAAGTCTGAGATCAGGGTGCCGGCCTGGTTGGGTTCTTGGTGAAAGCCATGTTTCTGGATCTGTCCTCCCATGGCCTTCTTTGGTGCATGCATGCAGAGATCTCATCTCTTCCTCATTTCTCAAGACATTAATTTCATCGTAAGTGCTCCAATCTCATGACTTCATCAAACCCTAATGACCCCCAGATGCCCTACCTCCAAACACCATCACCCTGGGGATAAGGGCTTCAACATATCAATTTCAAGGGGACACAAACATTCAGTCCATAGCAGCAGGGATGCTTCCACTTTGGAGATCTTGAAATCTAGTCACCATGTAAGAAGCTGGGTTAGACAACTGAGCAATGAGAGGCCTTGTGAAGGAGCGTTCCTGTACATCGCAGGCTCAGCTAAGTTCACAGCTGAATGCAACCACATAAATGACCAGGCTAACATTACATGAAATATAACTAACTGGACGGCTTACCCAGTCAACCCATCAACTCATGGGAAATAATAAATTGTTATTGTTTAAGCTACCAAATGTTGTGACAGTTTGTTACGGAAGAGTAAAGAACTGACACAGCATCTTTTCTCCTTGACAAAACTAAAACTTCCTCATGAATATATTACAATAACTGGCATAGACTGAGTGCTTTTTACATGATAGACATTTTGTACATATACTGACATCTCATCCACATGACAGTCATGCAAGCTAAATAGCATTCCCATTTAACAAATAGGAAACTGAGGCATAGAGAGGATTAATAACCTGCCCAAGTCTTAGAACCATTTCTCAAGTCTATCTGTATCCAAAGCCTGGGTGTTCACTCTCCTATAATGAAATCTATGGTTCAGAAGTAAGTGGGTGGACATTTCTAAATTACATGCTTATTAAAACACCATGGCACAGAAAGATGTGTCAGCCTTAGAGTCAGATAGCTTGGAACCAAATCCTGTCTCCAGCATGTGAGCCTCCCTTGCTCTCCTCTCCCACATGCTACATGGCAAGATTTTTATATTAATCCAAAGAGTCAGACTTCTCCATTATAAATATAGTATTCTCTACCCCTCCATGATCGTGTGGTTTTTCATCATTTTCTCTTAACCTCCTGTTCTTTAATGCTGTGATTTATTTTCTTTGCTACTTTGACGCAAACTGTTTAAATGGTGTGCCCTTGGACAAAATGCTGACTCTTTCTAATATTTATTATTCTGGGCCATCAAACAGATCCTATGATTCCTATCTTGCAGGGTCATGGAGAGGAATAGATCTCGTAATACAAATAAATCCCCTGGCACTTAATAGGCACTTAATAAAGGGCATGGTGTTAGTATTAATACTGTTAGGCAGAGTGGCTGATGCTTGGTCTATGAGGTTGAAGCTGCCTATTTCATGAGAAAGGAAAACACCACCAGAATCGCCTAAACATTTTTGGCAGTCAACTTGCCCATTTAAAAAGATAGAAAGGGACAACTCCCCTGGTGACTAGATACAATGTGTCAGTTCTAGTTCTAAAGATCAGGACAGTGTGCACAACACCCACCCTGCCCTTACACAGTCACACACACAACACTTGAGTGTCAATAAAAGGCATATGCTAAGGCCTTGACAAGGCCACATGTCACCACTACACTTACACCTTACACACTTCACTACCTCCTCTCAACTTGACAATATCACCCCCAGAAAAAAAAAAAATCACAAATCCAAAAAGGATGGTGTATTAGCCTGTTCTCACGCTGTTAATAAAGACATACCCAAGACTGGGTAATTTACAAAGGAAAAAGGTTTAATGGACTCACAGTTCCACATGGCTGGGGAGGCCTCACAATCATGGCAGAGGGCAAAGGATGAGCAAAGGCACATCTTACACGGTGACAGGCAAGAGGGTGTGTGCAGGGGAACTCTCTTTTATAAAACTATCAGATCTCGCGAGACTTATTCACTGTCACAAAAACAGCATGGGAAAAAGCCTGCCCCCATGATTCAGTTACCTCCCACCAGGTCCCTCCCATGGACATGTGGGGATTATTACAATTCAAGGTGAGATTTGTGTGAGGACACAGAGCTAAGCCGTATCAGATGGGCCACTGACCTCAAACACTATAGTGGATGTTTTTGGTGCCCCTTCCAGATCTCCTTTACCTTCAAGTGCACTCATCCTCCAACTGCTGCAGGTGTTGGCTGCTAATTGCACTGCACATCATCCTTCTCTGCAGAATTGTCTTTAGCTAATGGGAGCCACTTCACCTGGAGACATCTGGGAGGTTACACCCAAGGCCAATGGCCACCTGATGCAGGGGTATAAAAGCTTAGCCCAGGCCAGGTGTGGTGGCTCATGCCTGTAATCCCAGCACTTTAGGAGGCCAAGGCAGGTGGATCACCTGAGGTCGGGAGTTCAAGACCAGCCTGACCAACATGGAGAAACTCTGTCTCTACTAAAAATACAAAATTAGCTGGGCGTGGTGGTACATGCCTGTAATCCCAGCTACTCAGGAGGCTGAGGGAGAAGAATTGCTTGAACCCAGTAGGCGGAGGTTGCGGCGAGCCAAGATCATGTCATTGCACTCCAGCCTGGGCGACAAGGGTAAAACTCTGTCCAAAAAAAAAAAAAAAATGCTTAGCCCTGTTGCCTCAACGCAGAGCAAACTCTGTGTCACAAGTCATGCTCAGCTCCTCCGTGGATCAGGCTGAGCTAGACCTCAGCTATACCACATCTTTGCTTAGCTTCCCTCGCCCTGCTCTGCCTCCCTCACTTCCTTATAGCTTTCCCCCAAGAGCACTCCCTCAACAAATCACTTAAAGAAGAATCCCCATCTCAGGCTCTGGCTTTGACCCATGACAATCCTCTTGATGCCTTCAAGCAAAGGTAAGAAGAAAACACTTCTTCCTTCTCTTAAGAGGCTTCCTGTTCCCATATCAAAGATTTTGGCTTAAATAACAGGTTAAAAACCAAAAAGTCATCAAGCAAAGCAAAGAAAATGAGAGACTTCCTATGACAACATCAGCATTCAATCCCCACCGCAGGCCACTCTGCTGGTTTCCCAACCTCACCACCACTCTGAAGAGTAACGGCCAACAAAGAAAATCACTTCCAAATGCAACTAGAGGGATGCAGTTCAAGAGAAAGGGAAAGCAGAATTAATATTGGTTGATCATACCAGGAAACCACAGGTTTGGTCTATGGAGTCGGCTGAGCCGTGGTTAAGAGCGCAAGCTCTGAAGTCACGTGACATGGGTTTAAATCCCCACTCTTCCCCTTACTGGCTGGGTGACCTTGGGTAAGTTACTTAACATTTCTAACATTTCTAACCTTAGTTTTCCCATCTAAATATGAGATTAATAATAATACATATGTTTTAGAGTATTACAAAATGTGAACCAATACTCACCTGGCACATAGTAAATGCCCAAGTAATATTAGTTATTGTTATCTTGAGTAAAACAATGTGTGTATCAATCAATGTAGGTGAAGTTATGGAACAGTAAAAAAACCTCCAAATTTCAAGCACCTTAGTACACCACAAGTTATTTCCCTCTAACAGTACCTGCCATTATGTTGGCTGGGATGCTCGGGACCCAGGCTGACTGACCAGCCACCTTGTTGAATGTTATGGCTGCTATGCCATCCACACTTCAGTGCCCTGATCCAGAAATCACAGACCTTATTGGGCTCACAGTTCATTGGCTAGACTTGTCACATAGCCCCTTCCAGTGACAAGTGAGTCAGGAAATGTCACTCTGTTATGTCCCAAATAAGAAATGTCTATCAGTGAGCACCACTAATGTCTTACTACATTGTGCTGAACAGGTTACATGCATTCTTTGTTTAAATCTCACAACCATCCTAGGATGTAGGGAATATAATCAGTTCCATTCTAAAAATAAGAAATTGAGAAATAGAAAGGTTAAATAACTTGCTTAAGGGAATACCATTAGCAATGATAAGGGTTATTTTCTATTTGGAAATGAAAACACAGACACATAAAATCTCAGAGTTGGAAAAGGACATTTGAGGTCTGTGAAATTCAACCTCTCATCCAATGTGATAATCCCTTCTGTAAGTAAATCACAGAAGCATGAAAACAGGGTCATCCCTTGGAAAAAGCAAGCTGGCAGCCACCCTGGTCCCATGCTTGGATAGGGGGAGGGGCAGGGGGAATTGCACTGGTGGATTTTGATTTTACATGTATACATATGAGCAATTTAGGGGGCTTCCCCATCACCAGATGAGGTACTCTGCGCCCATAGGCTTCCAGAGACAGCCATGCATGGAAGTGATGTTTTAAATTGCAAAATCCCACAGAGTGGGCACTAACAATGAATGAATGCAGAGTTCATAAAAGAGCCAGGCTTTCTGTGAATTGCCTCAAATTCTCACAATAACCTTGTGGGAAGGTATTATTATCCCCATTTGACTAATCAGGACACTGAAGTCAGAGACCAAAGTGATCTGGTTAGTCAGAGTCAAGGCAGGGATCCCAATACAAATGGCCCTCACCCAGGGTCTGTGGTGCAGCAGGGAAAGGCTCAGCTTAATCAGAACCCCTCCACTATTCTGTGATCTGGTATAACTGCTCAAAATACTAATTCAAAAACAAACATAACAAAACCCATACGTTAATGACAAGTTAATTCACTATTGACATGCTTAGTGTTGTGAAGTCATGTGCTGCGTGGGGAGATAAACCTCCAAATTGCTGAGTTTGTAAACTCTGGAGTTTACAGACAGGGAGAAAATAACTGAAACTAATGTTGACCAAATTGTTGGCTATTGGCCAAGCTTGCATGAGTTGATACATAACATTTTCATTTAATTTTCATAATTTCTTCAGGAACTTGGTCTTTCTATTATCCTCATTTACAGATTATGAAATCTAGACTCAACGAGATTAAGTGAATTATCCAAGGTCACCCAGCTAAAAAGTATAAGCCTTCTCCACCAAGTTGCCTATCTCAGGGCCAAGGGAAGAAATCACTGACAAGAAGTTCCCATGGCAGGAGGCCCTGACTTCCCATCTAATAACTCCCCTAATCCTAACCCTAATCCTGACTCCCCTTCTAGTAACCCCCATATATAATAATATCCCTGCTGTGGAGTTTTAATTATTTCAGGAAGTTGTGTCTCTTCTTCATCATCCTTAGAAGGAGTCTGCCAAGAGTTCTGCATTTTTCAGCTAAGGAGGTTTTTTCTTCATCAGCTGAAGGCTCAAGATTTTTCCTTTGATTCTACTCCAATGTTCCAACTCAGGCCTTCTGACATCAGCTGCTCCCACCCACCTATCTCTCCATATGCTGATACCCAACCAACACCATCTGTAGGATCAAAGATGTTCGGGGTCCCTCTGGTCTGAAGAAGAACCCTGGCTCAGGAGTTAAGAAACTTGAAGGTCATTGAAAAACCTATAAGGTCATTGAAAAACCATATGTCCTATAGTCCATTTAGACATCATTTCCTATTCTTCATGCCACTGAGCCACTTTGGAATACTCCTGAGCATAGAGCAGACATATTGATAGGTAAGGAGGAGAATAAGGAAACATAGGTATTATAGATGCTGTCAGCCCTGGAGGGATGGCTCTGTACAGACACCTAACAGAGCTATAATAGAGATCACTTGAGAAGCTTCCATTGAAGATGTCACTACCTGTCTCCAGCATAAACTGAATTTCCTCAGAGACTTACTGGTTGTCCACTTTCATTTTATTCTTATACCCATTGGCCTAAGCTAACCAGTGTAATTTATTTCCCTGGGCACAGTTACTGATCGAGAAATAGGCAGGCAACCTAATAGGGCCAATGATAGAAAAGCCCAGGAATCTTTCTGATAATTCAGAAAAGTAACTTTTATATCTCCCCCTAGACAGAAGCTAAGCAAAATAAGGGTTGGAGCTGCTGCATCAATCTTGTGATCATGAGGCAAGAGGAGAGTAGAACTAAGTTGAAAGATGAGAACAGAAAACCCAGCAATATTACACGAGACCTTGCATCAAGCTATTCCTAGACCCAGAGCAACCCCTAGACTTTCTCCTTATGGGACCCTCTAAAATTTTCTTTGACTTAAGGCAGTTTGGGTTGGGTTTTCCTGTCACTTATAATCAAAATAATCCTGAAAGACTACCATAACTGAAAAAGGGTCATAATGTCTGGTGGAAATAGTAGAAATTGAGATCTACCTTTTCAATACACTGCTTATCTGTGTGTCATTGCATTATATTTGCTTCTCAGCCTCTTGACCAAACCTGAGAAAAATCAAGAAGCAGACCCAAATTATATTGAATACTTTCTGCCTTTCTCATCTCAGGTGCCTTTGAATGCTAAATTCATATCAAGAGGTTAGGGATTTTCACCCCTTCATAGGAATAGCTAAATTGAATGAGAGAGTGAGAATAATTTTGAATGCAAAGGAAGGGCAAAGGGCCAGTTATGGAGATGATGAGTCCACATCAGTGGTCTATACATGTGTCTCTCTTACTCCCTGACCACGCCTCTTTTCTCTCTGCTCTCATAGTGCCTTGTACATGTTAATCCTGTGATTCAGGCAAGACACTTAACAAGCCAGTGTCCCAGTTTCCTCACCTACAAAATATGGATAAGAGTCTTACAGGCTTGTGATAATGCAATGACTTCAGCATGTAAAGCACATAGAATGGTACCTAGCATATAGCAGCCACCATCCACACCTGTTCTTGCTATTCTTAGAATTGGCATCATCATCCAGGTTGTGAGCTCTTTGGTAGGAGATGATATGACTTGCTTTTCTTTGTATTTGTAGCAACTAGCCCAGTGTCCAGCTTCATAAGTATTTATTGAAGGGTGTCCCTTGGCAGGGGTTCTGCAAAAAGATTCATGCATTTATGTTTTATCCCATGATATTAAAATTGAATTTCTAATAGAATTTCAAGCCCTGAAGTAGGACATTATGGGAGAGATTCTTGGACCATCCTCACTCTGTTAGTTCTATTAATAGCTGAGAAATAAACAAGTCAGGTAGAAGCTGTTCCAGAACAGCTCTCAACTTGAGATGAAATCTCCAAACCACTCCACCAGAAGCCATCCTCAATCTGACTTATGACTTTGCCTTCAAGTGTTTCTTCATTTCTCCAGCATGCAGAGGGGAAGTGTACCAGGAATTTCCTCTCCTTCCGGCTTTGAAAACCATCACCCTCATGAGAATTTTCTGAGCAAATAGTTGTCTTGCAGCTCTCTGAAATAAGCTCTTCAGAGGCACCTATGGAGTGGGCTTGTCATTCCATCACTAGGATGTGACCAAAGCAGCAGAGTGGTGAGATGTCAACTAGGTGTTTCTGTTTTCAGGGGGAAAGCACCCTGAGTAAAGATACTGTACAGGAAAATTTGTTGCAAGGCAAATGACAGGAGGGAGGCAATTCTGATGGTGAAAGAGATTCACCTCCAAAGAAAGCAAACATTTTCATGTGATAAATTTCTCTTATATGTGGACTCCCTAGTTCCATGCAATGTTAACAATTTCTTCTATTATCTTCTTGTTCTGACATATGCTTGGGAGATCAGAAGTGTAAACAGGTAATTCAATTGAGCAAATAAATTGCCTCTCCTCCCTTCCAAGCTGTTAAGCAGGCACTTTTAGCATTGCATAGGCTTAGATCAAGTTTCCCAGAGGCTGGCAAAATGAGGATGGTAAAATGAGACCTTAGAGAAGCAGGGGAGGGTGTGGCACATCGTCAGAATGTGGGAAGACTTGGGCATAGTCTTCTCAGTAGAAACAAATAGTTTGTTTCACATAAACTTGTTAAAGATCTTCATGAGATGGAAATAAGGTAACTTCAGACACGTGGTGAGTTGGCTACAAAAGGACCTAGTTCTTTCCTATAATTATTTCTAGAAATACCAATCCATGTTTATCCCATATAAGTAGAAGACTGAGAACTCCAGGCCTGTTTCATGCCATTTCACCTGTGTAATTATCTCATTCTGCATTTGTTCAAATGCTATTTGTGGAGGACCTCTCATATCCCATGCACAGTAAGGCAGCAATTATAAGGGTCCAATGGGGGAAGGGCAGCACTGAAACACTGGGGATGAACAAGATAGTGTGGGTTTAAGAGGAATTTGGATATAAAATCAATAGGACTTTGTTGACTAATGGGATGTGTGAAGGCAGCACAGAGAGGCTGAGCAGCAAAATTAAAAAGAGAGGTAAAGATCCAGAATCTGAGATTATTCCCAAGTGTGGCTGGGCATGGCATGGTGTTACACACAGAAGAGCAGAGCCTGGATAGAGGAAACCTTGAGGGGTGATTTCAGCACAGGGCTCAAAGAGTCAATGCCTAGGACTCCTGATGGCCCTCTGAATCCTGGCTACAATTCTATCAACTACCAAGTTTCTTCTGCAGCCCTTTGCACCTGCTAAATTCAATTTAGTTCAAACCCAGGAAGAAATGGCCTTCCAAAGCATAACCCCAGGTTTCTTTGCAAGAATAACAAAGCTTGACTATAAAATAATTCTACCTGAGGAAAGAAGAGAAAAAGCAACAACAACAGAAACACCTTGATAGGGGACTTAGTAGCAGAAATTAAAGAAGATTATACAAAGTCAAACAGGAATCAGTACATGTGGACCTCAGGTCAAACTCACGTCTCCTGATTCCTCCTAGTGCAGTCTTTTTTTCATTACCCATGATGCTTCTCTGCTTTTCTGGAAAAGAAAAAGAATGAGTTCTCTGTTTTGATGGGCCAAGCCCTAAGCTTCCCACTCATGACCTCAGGATATGCCTCCAGAAACAAAAGCCCTTTAAGCAAACCTAGGCATGAGTTGGTAGGAGTTAGTGAAACAATAAATGTCACATCATCTTAGGGCCATTCAACAGGATCCCAGTCCCTAAGACCCTGTCTCTGTCTCCTTGTACCCTGCTTTATCACTGAGCACCTGCTGACTTTTAGGACCCAAGTTTCACTGGAGCAGGTAGCCAAGAACTGACATCAATAGGCTATTAGAGTTCAGGGTATATGCAGCCTCAGACTAGACAGGGAATCTTGGGATCACTTCCACTGACATGATCTGACCCTACTGGTTCACTGATTTCTACCTTAGTAGACTAAGACTCCCATACCCCCAACCCCAACCTCTGAGGTCTAGGAGGAAGCTATCAGGATGCAGCAAGGTGGTTTTGGGGTCAGAGGGCACTGGTAATAACACATAGCTGGCCAAAACATCTACTCCCAGGAACATCAGAAGACTGACATCATAACTCCTAACCCAGGCTTACCCACCCTCCACTGCTACTAGGGCTTGTGCTGTGAGGAGTTCTGTTCCCCCTTGCCTCTCTAAATCCTCTGCTATGGGACGTTAGTGGGCTACCAACCATTCATTGCCCTTCTCCTACCAAGATTTTCCTTTTGCAAAATGTATTCTTTATTAGTCTTACCTATACTATTTAGTAGAGGGTGCAGAATAAACTATCTCCTGCCTAGCCCCAGCCACAGTTGAGGCTAATGAGAGAAAGTGGCCCCAGGAACTATGTAGGAGTCTGAAACTCCTGCAGTCATCCTTCAGCTTCTGGGGGATAGGGTCCAGAGGACAATAGGTAGCTGAGTTGAGGATAAAGCCAACTCAGCAGGAGACACTAGACAGAAATATCCAAACCTTGGTCACATTGATCTTCTCAATTACATGAGCCAATAACCACCCCCTTACTGTTTAAGCCAGTTTGGGTTGGGTTTTTTGTCATCTGCTCATGCTTCGAAGCCCATCTTAATTTCTACTTCTCCATGGGAGTCATCTCTCACCAAACTTTCTAGCCCTTAGCATGTACTGCCTTGTAAGAGTCTTTTCTGAATGTCTTTTCTTACAGACGTGCAGTATGGTTGAAGTAAACAGTTTCCATCATTATTCATCCACTCACTACCTGCAATCTTAGGCATGGTGCATAATATGTGAGTTTCGGTTTCCTCATTTGTGAACAGGATAAAATTCTTTCCCCATCCAAGAGAAATAAACAAGACAATGTAACAGCACCTGCTATGTGGGTAGCATAGTCAGCTACTTGGGGAAAATGGACTCCCGGGTTTGACACCCTGAGTATGCCAAGAATTCCATGCCTTAACACATAGTCGATACTAAGTCCGTATTTTTGTATGAGTTGAATGAAGTGAATGTGTCCCCCCCAGCTCCAAGTCTGGGAATATTAGCTGAGCCAGGTCAACCACAATCACAGCATCTGTCCACAATCCCTTTGGCTCCCCGCCAGGCTCCCAGCCCTGCAGTTGCAGGAATTCATCAGATACCCGGAACCCCCCACCTCTTCCCCAGTATCCACTATAAAGCCAGTACAAGTTCCAGGCAGCCTGTGTATTGTATATAAACTGTGGCCAGTGACAAACACTCTGAGATGAGGAGGAAATGATCAGTGATAATAGGATACTTTTGCAGTTGAGAAAATAATAGAATGTTTTATTAAGCAGGATTGAAAGGGAAATATGATCTTCCTGATTCAGTTTCAAATAGGGGAAGAAAAAGTAAGCAAAGCACTGTGAAGCTATGAAAGAGCAGCTCAGTCCACAGAACGGAGAAGAGCCATCCAATTATCTGCTTTATCACCTCCAAAGGGCAAAATGTTCAACCAACCCTCCATGTATGACTCAGTGCCCTGCATGACTGTTACCTGCCCTTTGCTAGTTTTACCTCACTAGAACCAAGGGCAGGGCCAGAACATTCATCTACTTCACTCTAGGTTTGCAGCATCAAGCATGAGATTGGTGGAAGAGGTTAAAATAAATGCTTAAATTAAGTTACAGTAACCCTTACATTTCAATTATCTGTAGTCCATGTCACCGTAGAACCACAGAAGATTGACTGCTGGATGAAGCCTATATATTTTGTCATTTTTATCCCTAATGATGCTAATTTTCATTAAACTTGTTCTATAAGCTTCCTGAAATTCTTCTGGAATCAGGTGAAACACAAGAGAGAGATGAAAGTAGACAGACGATAGGCAGGCAGACAGACCTTGTGTTTGTGTGTCCTTATCTAATAATTCCACTTGCAGATATTAATCTACTATTTAACAGAACTCATTTCTTCATAATTATCCACCAATCAACATTAGTCTCCCTCATTACTCCATCGTATCATTCTAAGCAGAACCCAGCATATCTATCTGAGCTTACCCCAAAAGTATGTATTTTGATACCAACATTTAATCATCATACATTTATTGAGTATTCACTCTGATCCAAGCAGTGAATTGAATGAGGCACAGTCCCTGATCTCAAGCCGATCACTAACAGCATAATTATCTCCAGGGTGACATTATGATTTCTATTAGATTCTAGAGGAGTAAAACAGTCGTTTTTCCCATTATAGTTTCCAATTCCCTCATTCCTGACCCTTGCTTGTACATTCCCTTGCCCCCAAGAAAGCCGACCCAGGTGCCTCTAGAAACTGGGAGGCTGCAGGCAACATCTGGTGCACTAGGGGAATGTGTTTGTCTCAGCCCAGCTCAAAATAGTATCTGACAAGCCTGAATCACACAAGTTCTGAAAAACTCACAAGAAATAACCTAAGAAATCTATAGCTGCCTCCTCCAATTTCACTCTCTGTCTGGCTGCTTATTGACTTCTGCAGCCTGTATTGACAACATGCAACCCTGTTTCTGTCTGCCTGCTCCCATGCAGCGACAACTTAAAAAAAATGGAAAATAGGGAACATCACAGCTATAACTCATGCCAAAGACCCTGTTTTGGGGCCAGGCATCGGCCTGGAGGCAAAATTTCCAAGAAAAATGAGAGATTTATTAGGAGAAAAATGCTTGAGTCCCCTTCCCTTCCTTTTGTTTATCCTTTCTCTTCTCTCAGGGCCACAGAGTTCATCTGTCTACTTCAAACCTCTGCCCCACATTTAAGCTTCCAAATACCACTTTGCACCAATAAAATATGTCCAATGTAAGGAAAATGGGTACAGCCCACCCCCACCGCAGCTCACATATCTTTTCTTTTTAAAGGTGAGCTGAAAGACTTACCTGCCAAGCTCGAGTTAATTTCACTGCAGGAATGGAAGTGCAGAGTGCATATCCCTGAGAAAGCACAACCTCAGGGGGCAGAAACAGCGAAGAGAGGGACCACCACATTCCTCAAGCCCTCCAGTCCTGTGTCTCTCCCGGAGCAATTGATAATCTCACTAACACCTACAACAGTGTGCAGGAAGCTGCCTTCCTAACACCGCCCTCGGTGTTCGTGATTTTGCAACTCTCTCACCCTTCAAATCTTAGTGCAGCACCGGCAATTAGAAACCTGCACACATCTGGGGCCCGGGACAGGGTGTTTTGTGCATACACTGGGAGCTTCAGCCAGCAAAGAGGACTCTCGGCAGCCTCATCCTCTCCCAGGGGATTTATTTGAATCTGCAGATTGTGTCATGCCAAACCTATCTCTTTTCTCAGTGTGAATCACTGACTCAGGAAGTCACATGAACCTAAGATTCCCAGAATGTGAGCTCTGCTGTGGGAAATACCAGGGGTATCTACTTGACCACTAGCCACAATCTTTAAATAATTACTTTGATCAGAATGCGTGACTAAAGAGGACATTTTGAAGCTAAGTTGCTACTGCAGTGAGCAGAAAAGAAGTCAGGGCAAAAGCCAGCAGTGTTTCTACAACAGTTACCTGGGGCCCCTTCTTCCTATTGGCTGATTATGATTGAGAGTTTCAAGGTAGCTGCAAAGGTTTGGAATACTCTGTAGTAAATACAGGAGTCTTGAAATCACCTTATTTCAGGCACAAAACATAGCCGTCCTAAATCCTTCACCCAATCCCAGGGTTAGCTGAACAACTCAAAGATATTTTGGATTGAACCTGTCATTTCTTTGCTCCCACCTTAAACAAGAAGCAGAAATCTGGGAGCAGAATACTATATCTGGAGTTGTCTTCTTATGATGCTAACAAATATAGACTGAGTTGTTATCCATAACCTCTCACAGGGAGAGAGTATCATTTGTAAAATTACTTCTTATTAATAGTGTCAATATTAATAATAGAAGCAGCTGATCTTTAATATGTTGTAAATATGATTTATAGTACTTTTCATGCAGTATCTTATTCAGTAGCCCCCAAATCATATAAGATATGTCTAATCAGTATTCTCTCCATTTTAGAAATGAGCACAGGTGATGTTAGAGACACTAGGTAACCTGTCCAAAGTCACATGGTTAAGAGGGAATTTCAGGATTAGACCTATGTGATTTTAGAACAAATGACTCCAACTGCTCAGCTCTACTACACTAAGTAGGTGCTCAGAGTAGACCCTAAACTGTTTACATCTTCATATTTGGAATATATGACCATTTATGTGTGATTCCAGTTTAATCCTCTGCTATATACAATGGTTTGTTAAGGACATCACCAAATGCTGCAAAGTCTTAGAAGGAATGGTGAAGATTCTTAAAAGAACAAACTGTTTTTAAGCACTTGGGCAGCACCTACTCACTTGTAATTCATATAAATATAAATCTCCTAAGAATTACTATATATTCAATAAAATATCCATCAATCCGTTTAATAAATCTTTGTTTTCACTACTGAATATTCTTGAAGGTGATTTTTTAAAATTCCAAGTAATCACTTATTCTGACTTTTCACTAATTCAGACTTTTCTTGCTATCAAATGAAAAGGTCGTTGCATGTGGACCTTTTTTTCATAGATGCTAGTTTATTAATATACATAACATCCTCAGGGCAGATAAAAAGTACCATTTGCCTCATTTTTTCAATATTCAGAAGAACACACACAGATCCTATGCAGGTCAGTGGTGCACAGCACACAATGTACAATGTATAATAAACAGCACCATTCAGAACAGTTCATCATCCATTCAGTTATTCATCACTCACCACATGCAGTGAGACGGAAACACCATTTTAAAGTATGCAATAATTCCCTTTTTAAAGCTGTACAACATTGGAATTCAGCAAACCTGGAATCAAATGCAGGCTTTGTATCTTACTAGTTTGATCTAGTCAAGGCATTAAAAATTATTAAAACTGAAAAATGAGCGAATGTGTTCCTCTATTGTGTATTGCCTTTTTAACTATAACGAGTAGTTTAGCTGGTTAGATCAGGAAGTTAAGTATGAGTTATGGATTGAATCCTCACACGGGCCAGCTAGCTTTATACAAGTTAGAAAATGGTCCATTGCCAGAGACTGGCTATTTGTGCAAGCAAAGGAGCATAATATCTGCCTTTGATTTATGGCTTGAATGTTTACGTCCCTTCCAAAATTTATGTTAAAATTTAATCCTCACTGTGGTGGTATTAAAAAGTGGCCTTTGGGCCAGACGTGGTGGCTCACACCTATAATCCCAGCACTTTGGGAGGCTCAGGAGGGCAGATCACCTGAGGTCAGGAGTTCAAGACCAGCCTGGCCAATGTGGTAAAACCCCGTCTCTACTACAAATACAAAAATTAGACAGGCATGGTGGTGGGTGCCTGTAATTCCAGCTACTCAGGAGGCTGAGGCAAGAGAATCACTTGAACCCAGGAGACAGAGGTTACAGTGAGCCAAGATCACGCTATTGCACTCCAGCCTGGTCAACAGAGTAAGACTCCATTCCTCCCAAAAAAAAGGTAGCTTTTTGGGACCCCACTAGTGCCTTATAAAATGGCTGGAGGGAACTAACTTAAACCTTTTTGCTTTTCCACCTTTCACCATGTGAGGACACAGGATTTGTCACCTCTGGAGGATTAGCAACAAGGCACCATCTTGGAAGCAGGGAACAGGGTCCTCACCAGATGCTGAACCTGCCAGTACTTTGATATTGGACTTTTCAGCCTCCAGAACTGTGAGAAATAAATTTCCCTTGTTTATAAATTACCCAGTCTCAGGTATGTTATGATAGCAGCACAAACAGATGAAGAAGGCCTTTATCATAAAAATTGGGGGAGGGTGCAGAGGAGAATGGGAAATGGTGAAGATTAATCATGATAATCTATCACTGGTAATCAGAGAACGACTCACTGCATACACGCAGCCCAGCAGTCATTTAATGATTTTCATAAACACAGGGAGAGAGTATCTCCACTTTGAAGACAGAGACCATCATTTATATACTAAGTCCATAACTTACAGAATTGTCAGGTTTAACTTAATAATACCTATATAGCATCATGCAAAGTTCAGGGAATAAGTAAGTGCTCAATAAACACCTTGAAGATCCTTCACTAGCTCACTGGATTCCAACCCCCTTGAGGATTCTCAGGCCCATGTATATTTGTGGGGTATACCTTTTAGAAATATCTGCAATCTGATGAATCAAAGTAAATACTTGGGGGTTAATAGACTGACAGCTAGGTAAAGTTTCTATAAAAGATGCCCATAATGCTCAAGAAGAGAAAATAGTTGCCTAAAGTGGGTTTAAGTCTTAAAAGTACCACCAGTAAAAACACTATCAGATAAAAGAAGACAGCTGAAACTTTACTCAGAGGTTATAGAAATTTTGAAACTAATCTTTCTGACTCTTACCTGTTGTATTAGCAATGGAATGGATGGAGGGAATAACTACTACTTCTTGGCTCCAAGGTCACTTCATAATAGGAAACTGCTGTATTTTTTCTATGTCAGAGAGAAATTTCTCTTAAAGGGGAAAAATGCCTTTTTCTGCCATGGCTGCCTCATCCCCCTTCAATATTTCTAATAGAATGAAGTAAAATGTTTTACAGTTATTTCTCTGTAAATACTCAAAGAAAACAAAACTCAAAATGGTCAATTATTTATTTTCTGTTCCATAGATTGTAAAAACAAAGAATAATAAATGTAGTATAGATAAATGATGTGAGAAAATTTCCCCTAGTTATATAGCTAGTTCTAGTTTTCCTCTGAAACTATTAACATCTTGAGGGAGGGGCCTCTCTGCTGCCTTGCATTTTTCCAGAGGACTTTTTCTACCATTCTGCAAAACAGAGCGACTTAATGGCTAGAGGTAGCAGTGACAC
This sequence comes from Rhinopithecus roxellana, assembly GCF_007565055.1. Taxonomy (NCBI): domain Eukaryota; kingdom Metazoa; phylum Chordata; class Mammalia; order Primates; family Cercopithecidae; genus Rhinopithecus; species Rhinopithecus roxellana. The sequence goes on along the minus strand of NC_044553.1, from coordinate 136,580,794 downwards.
AGCAACTGAAGACTATGACAATGTTGTGAATTTCCCAAGGATTCAGCCAGACTAGGGAATAGCTAGAATGGATAGCAAATAAAAATTACTGTCAAAAATAGCCATTGCATTGCTAGTTATTAAGGGCCAACTAACCACAAATTCACCGGGCAGCACTTAGACATTGAGTATGGAAGGGTAGAGCAGAATAGTTAGAGGCTGGTATTAAAACAGGTGAAAACAGAAGAAGAAATTAGAAGACAGAGAAATGGAAAATTTTCATGCACTGAGTCTGAGAGCTTTAAGGAGAGTCCAGTACCCTGGACAGCTCCCTGGGACTCTTTGCATTTCTAAAACGAGCCTATACTGTAATTGACCATCATTTCTTATACACTTATCAAATGTTTTGGTGTTTTCAAAACAAGTGCACAGACTTCTTTTTCAGGGAGAATAGAGTATAGATGCTTGTTTCTATTCCTTCTATTAAGTACAACTAAAAACTCTAGACATTATATATAAAACAAACATATTTTTAAATATTTTATTATGTGTATTTTTATTATGTAAATGGTTGTTTTTATATTATATATAAAACAACCATAAGAAATGATAGAGAGAATGTAGACTAATTCAGGACCTTGAGACCTAAAGAATGACACAGCAATAAGTTTTCTGTGTTTTTGTTTTGTATCGCATCTCTCAGACTAAATATTGAATGATTTGGTAATGTGAATAAAAGCCCCACAGAAAGCCTGCTATCTCTAGCCAAAGAACCAGGAAGACAAAAAACTTTCACAAAGCAATTTCCATACTCCAGCCAAACATCACAGAAAGAGTGTGGTCCCACATCTACCCAGTCCAGTGAAGAACAACTGAGGAACCTAGACCCTCACACTTATCAAGCTATAATAGGCTCTCAACTTGCCAGCCTGAGTGGTATCAGATAAGGCCAAGCCAGGAGCCAGGACTTTCATCTCTGCCATGCAACAACAAAACCGTCCACCTCCATGGTGTCAATTGAGACCATATGAGGAGCCTGGATTTTTATTTCTATTCGGCAGGAACAAATCACCACTCCCCAACCCCTCTGGCATTATGTCCATGGAGACCTACTAGAGAGCCAGGACTTCCACCAACACCCAACATAATGAAGCAATTCCACCATTATCATCACAGTATCAATGGAAGCCACATGGGGAGTAGTAACAAGGCACTTCTTTCACTCTTAGATAGGGAGGTATCAATGGAGGCCTCATAGGAAGCCAGACCTCCAAACTCTGCCCAACAGTAACAAGCCCCACTCTCATGTATCAATATTGGCCAAGTAGAGAACCTAAACTTTTACCTGAATCAAGTAGTAAGGAGGTGGCTCCTCCAACCACCTTTCCCTGACAGAGAAGTGTCAGACAAAGCCAAGTAAAACAGAAAGTTTAAATAAGATCCAGAGTCTCAAAATAATAACCAAAATGTCCAGGTTTCAATGGAAAAATGTCATAGCAAGAACTGAGATGATCTCAAAATGAATAAAAAGAGACAATCAATAGATGCCAACAGTAAAATGATGGAAATGTTGGAATTATCTACTTTTTTTTTTTTTTTTTTTTTTTTGAGACAGTTTTGCTCTTGTCACCCAGGCTGGAGTACAATGGTGCAATCTCGGCTCACTGCAACCTCTGCCTCCCAGGTTCAAGCAATTCTCTTGCCTCAGCCTCCCGAGTAGCTAGGATTACAGGGATGCATCACCATACCCGGCTAATTCTGTATTTTTAGAAGAGACAGGGTTTCACCAGGTTAGCCAGGCTTGTCTCAAACTCCTAACCTCAGGTGATCTGCCCACCTCGGCGTCCCAAAGTGCTGCGATTACAGGCATGAGTCACTGCCTCCAGCCCTAAAACAGTCATTTTAAAAGTGCTTCAGGCCGGGGCGGTGGCTCATGCCTGTAATCCCAGCACTTTGGGGGGACCAAGGCAGGCAGATTATTTGAGGTCAGGAGTTCAAGACCAGCCTGGGCAACCTCGTGAAACCCCGTCTCTACTAAAAATACAAAAATTAGCTGGGCATGGTGGCATGTGCCTGTAATTCCAGCTACTCGGGAGGTTGAGGCAGGAGAATCACTTAAACCCAGGAGGTAGAGGTTACAGTGAATCAAAATTGCACCACTGCACTCCAGCCAGGGTGACAGAGCCAGACTCTGTCTCAAACGAACGAACAAACAAACAAACAAAAAAGGTGCTTCAAAGAGTATAGTCTCAGCAATGAAATAAAAGTCTCCACAACTAAAAAGAAACTATAAATAAGAACAAAAATGACATTTTAAGAATGGAAAAGAAACTCAGAATAACTGATAAACTACAATAACCAAAATAAAAATCTCAGTGGATGGGCACAACAGCAGAATGGAGGACACAGAGGCTGGGGAAAGCCAGTTAATTGGAAGATAGACATTACCCAATCTAAACAACGGCAAGAAAAGAGAAGAAGGTGAATGGAGCCACAGGGACTGTGGACTATAGCAAAAGGTGTAACATTTCTGTAAATGAAGTCCAAGAGGAAGAGGACAAAGAAGGCATGGCTAAAAAGTACTTAAAGAAGTAATAACTGAAAACTCCCCAACTGTGGTAAGAGACATCAAACTAAATGACTCAAGAAGATTAGTAAAATGCAAGTAAGTTAAATAAAATGTTTAAATCCACATGATGGCACATGCTATGGACTGAATTGTACACCCCTAAAATTCATGTTGAAGCCCTAACTCCCAATGTAACTTTACTTGGTGATAGGGCTTTTAGGAGGCAATTAGTATTAAATGAGGTCATAAGGGTAGTGTCTTAATTTGATAGGATTAGTAGCCTTATAGGAAGAGGAAGAGAGAGAGAACTCTCTCATCTGTAAGCTAGAAAGAGAGCCCGGACCAGAATTTGACCACCTGGCACCCTGATCTCAGACTTGTAGCCTACAGACAGTGAGAAAATAAATTTCTATTGTTTAAGCCACCCCTGTCTATGATATTGTGATGGTAATCTGAGCTGACTACAATAACATATCATAGACGAACTTACAAAACTGAAGACCAAAAAAAAAAAAAAAAAAAATGGAAACAGAGAAAAAGGACATCTTCCTACAATGGAAAAAGAATTTGAATGACAGTGTATTTCTCATCAAAAGCCACAGAGGCCAGAGGAAGTGGCACAACATGTTTCAAATGCAGAAAGAAAATGACTGTCAACCTAGAACTCTTATCTGTGAAAATGTCCTTCAGGAATTAGGAAAACTCAAGATATTTTCAGATGAAGGAAAATTGAAAGAAGTTATTGCCAGACCACCTGCCTTCAAATAATGGCTAACAAAAGTTTCCTAAACAAAGAAAATGACTTTTTAAAAGAGAAATCAAAACATCAGGAAGAACAACACAGTAAGCAAAAATGTGGACAAATAGTCTTTTCTTCTCCTTTGAGCCTTCTAAATTCTGTGTGATGATTGAAATAAAAATTATAACACTGTGTGACATGGTTCTAAGTACATGTAGGCAAAATATTTAAAGTTATAAGTTATAAATAGGGGAGGGTAAAGAGTCATAAAGGGAGGATTATATAGAGGTTTCCACACTTCACATGGACTGTTAAAATGAGACTAGTAGACTATGATTGTATGAGTGTGTGTGGCATGTGTGCATAATACCTAGAGCAATCACTTAAAAAGCTATACAAAGAAATACATTCAAAATATCAAAAATAAATCAAAATACTAAATTTTAAAAAATTTCAAGTAACCAACAGGAAGGCAGAAAAAGAAAAGAGAAACACAGAGAACAAATAGAAAACAATGAAATAGTAGACTTACACCCTTACATATAAATGACGACATTAAATATAAAGGGTCTAAATATGTAAAATAAAAGACAGAAAATAGCAAAATAGATTAAAAACACGATCCAACTATGGGCTATCTACAAAGAACTCACTTCTAATACAGTGATACAGACAGGATGAAAATAAGATGATAGAAAAAGATATATCACACAAAGATAATCAAAAGAAATCAGAGTGGCTCTATTAATATCAAATACATTAGACTTCAGGAAAAAAAATCACAAAAACAGAGAGGATTAACATATAATGATAAAAGAATCAATCCACCTAAATGTAACTGTACCAAACAACAAATCTATAAAGTATGTGAAGGAAAAACTGTTAAACTGAAAAAGAAGATAAATCCAATCAGAGTTTTAGACTTTACACCCTTCTCTCAATAATCGACAGGACAACTAGATAGAAAATCACAAAGAGATAGAACTCAATAACACCATGCACTAACAGTATCTATTAATAACTGGCATTTATCAAACACTCCACCCAACACTAAAAGAATACACATTTTTTTCCAAGATGGTCCACATCCTGGACCACAAAACAAACCTCAACAAAATCAAAACAACGGAAATCATATGCAGTGCATTTGCCAGCCAACATTAAACCAAATGAAACAACAACAAAAACAAGTAAACAGTTGTAAATTAAATAAGACATTTCTAAATAATAGATAAGTCAAAAAGGAAGTCTCAAGAAAACCAAATAGTGCATTCAGGTAAAGAAAAATAAAACATATCAAAATTTATAGGACATAACTAAAACAGTGCTGAGAGGAAAATGTATAGCACTAACTTCATATATTAGAAAAGGGGGGAAGTCAAATTTATAATCTAAGGCCACATCTCAAAAACCTAAAAAAAACATAATAAATCCAAAGCAAGTGGAAGATAAAGACAAAAGCAAAAACTAATGAAAGTAAAAATGAAATAAATCTAGAAAATTAATAAAACAAAGAGATGATTCCTTGAAAAGCTCAATAAAATCAACAAGCCTCTTGCAAGACTGACCAAGTTAGAGAGAAGACACAAATTATCAATATCAGAAATAAAAGAAGGGATATCACTACAGCCCCTGAAGATATCAAAAGGATAATAAAGGAATACATACATAAATTTGATAATACATACATAAATTTGATAATTTAAGTGAAATGGACCAATTCCTCAAAAAAACACTGTCTACTCCAAATCATTCAATAGGGAAGAGATCATTTGAATAGCTACGTAACTATTAAGGAAACTAAATCTATAATTAAAATACTTCCCAAAATGAAATCTCTAGGTCCAGATGGTTACCCTGGAATATTCTACCAAACATTTAAATTAATTAATTCTATAAAATAACTTTCAGAAAATAGAGAAAAGGGAGATACTGCAATTCATTTTATGAAACTATTATCTTGATACCAAAATGAGACAAAAACAGTACAAAAAGAAAACTACACATCAATATCCTTTACAAATATAGACACGAAAATCCTTAACAAAATATTGGCAAACAGAATTTAGCAATATATACAAAGAATTATATGCCATGACCAACTGGGGTATACTCCAAGGATGCAAGTTGTTTCAATATTCAAAAACCTATCAATGTAATCCAGCACGTTCTTCAGTTAAAGAAGAATAAAACACATGGTTATATCAGTTGACACATAAATAGCATCTGACAAAATTTAACACCCACTCTCAGAAGAATAAAAATAGAGGTGAACTTCTTCATCTTAATAAAGAGCAGCTACAGAAAACCAACAGCTAACCGTGGTGCTTGACTGAATGCTTTGCCCTTAAGATCAAGAACAAAGTAAGAATGTCTGCTCACTGTTTTTATTCAACACAGTGCTGGAAGTTCTAACCAGTAAAATAAGGAAAAAAAAAATACATACAGCTCTGGAAGAAACAAATGTAACTGTCATTATTTGCAGATGACATAATTTCTATGTAGAAAAGCCCAAGTAATCTACACATACACACACATACCTAGAACCAATATGTGAGTTCAGCAAGGTCACAGGACACAAGATAATCATACAAAAGTCTACTGTATTCCTCTATATGAACAATGGACAGGTAGCCACCAAAATTAAAAATACCACTTATGATTGCTCAAAAACGTAAAGCACTTAGATATAAAAATATAAACAATTTGCATGCTGAAAACTATGGAATGTTTATTAAAAATCAAAGAAGCTCTTAATAAATGAAGAGATATACTATGTTTATGGATTGAAACCCCAACATAGTGAACATTTAATTCTCTCAAATTGATACACAGATTTAACACAATTTCTGTCAAAATCTAAGCAAGATTGTTTTGGTAGAGATAGTCAGGATTATTTTAAAATGTGTATGGAAATTAAAAGAAACTAGAATACCTGAAGCCATATTGAAAAAGAAAAATGAAGTAGAAGGAATCAATCTACATGATTTCAAAACTTATTGTACAGCTAAAGTAATAAATACTTCAGAGTATTGCCAAAAAGACAGAAACATAGGTCAATGGAACAGAATAGGGATATCATAAATAGGCCTACAAAAATATACTCAACTGATTTTTGAGAAATATGCAAAAGAAATTCAATGGAGGAAATACAGCCTTTTTAACAAACGGTCCTGGAACAATTATACATCAATTATGTCTAGGCCAAAACTGAACTTCAACCAAAGACCCACACTTTATATAAATGTTATCTCAAAATGTATTATAGACTTAAAAGTAAAATGTAAAAGTATAAACATTTTAGAAAAAAACATAGGAGAAAATCTTCAAGATACCGAGCTCAGTGAAGAGTTCTTACACTTGATACTAAATGCACAGTTTTTTAAGAAAAAATGAATACATTGATCTTCATCAAAATTATAAACTGTTGTTCTGTGAAAGATAATGTTAAGAAAATGAAAAGACAAGCTACCGTGTGGGAGAAAATATTTGCAAAACACATACTTAACAAAAGGCCAGTATCTATATTACGAAAAGATTCTCAAAAGTCAACAGTTTAAAAAATTCATTTAGAAAATGAGCAGGAGACCTGAAGAGACATTTCACTGAAGAGGATGTACAGATGGCAAACAAGCACATGAAAAGATGTTCAACATCATTAATGATTAGAGAAATGCAAATTATAAAACCACAAGGAGATATTGCAGTGTACCTGTCAGAATGGCTAAGTGACAATGCCACACTGGCAAGGATGTGGACAAAGTAGATCCCTCATACATTGCTGGTGGGGATATAAATCATATGGCTACCCTGAAAAACATTTTAGTTGTTTTATAAAAATCTAAGCATGCAGTTACCTAGCAATTACACTACTATTATTCTACAGAAATGAAAATGTACATTCATACACAAAAAGAACTGTACACAAATATTTATATCAGCTTTTTTCACAATAGCCAAATCTAGAAACAACACAGATATTATTTAACAGGTGACTGGTTCAACAAACTGTGGTACATATATTTTGCTGACTTAAAAAGGCTAATCCCAAAGGTTGCATAATATAATTTAATTTGTATAACATCTTGAAATGACAAAATTATAGAAATGGAGAACAGATTAGTGGTTACCAGGATTTAAGTAGGGGGTGAGGTATGAGGGAAATGAGTATGGCTATAAGAGGGTAACAGGAGGAATCCTTGTGGTGATGGAAATGGTCTATATCTTGACCATATCAACGCCAATAACCTGGTTGTTACATTACACAACAGTTTCTCCAGATGTTACTATAGAAGAAACTGTATAAAGTGTACTTGGGATCTTGCTATATTATTTCTTACAGCTGCTTATGAATATACAATTACCTCAAAATAAAAAGTTTCATTTTTAGAAAAGTAAAAAAAAAAAAATCACATGTATTCCCTTTTTATTTCACATGCTGGGCCTTTTCCTTTGAATTCTCTGTATGTAAAATGGCCCTTGCCCCTGTTTACAATATATAATCACTGAAGAATGGTATTCTCTTTTCTAGTAGATTAGTGAAAACTCTAGAGCTCAAAGAATCAGAACTTCCTTTCTTCTAACTCATCACCAGCTTTTGGATTCTGAAAGATAAAGCTAATTTAATCTCCCCTCCTTTTACCCACTTTAAAATACTTTAGAAATCACAGTTATTCTTGCAGTAAATCTATTATCCCATGTGATGAGCACTTTGGGCCTGCAAAAGGAGCTAGTACCCAAAATTTATCCAACCAACTAAGAGATACCTGGCATTAAACATTTTTATTTGATTTCTCTAGTTTTAAGGGTCTTCTTGCTACAATCCACTGCAGATGACTGTTCTCTCCAGACTGATCCTCATTTGTAAAATGAGCAGACTACAAGAGATAATAATGATAAATATATAAAATATAGTAATAGCCAACATTTATTAACCATTTTACATGTATAGAGCACTATGTTAAATGATTTATATCATCTTACTAAATCCACATTACATTTCAAAAAGATAGATGCTATTATCACCCTCATTTCACAGTCTTATTTAGGCTCACAGGGTTAAATTAACCAATGAACCAGCCAGGACCCGGGGCAGCATGAATTCAAATCTAGGCCCTCTGGCCCCGTAACCCCCAGTCTTAGCCACTACTCTAGGGTTTAAACTGCTTTCAAGATCTAAGAATTCAACAATTCCATTCTGTCAAGAAGTATCACAGGATAGAATTCCTGTACTGAGTGAGAGCTTGTTCTCTGAACACTTACCAACTTTTAGGGCTTATGGTCTTTGAGGAGTGTGTATACATTGCAATAACAGTGAGTGGCAGAATTAGGAAAACACATATTTCATTGAGCACAGATATTCAACAATGCCTGACCTTCCCACAGTGGAGCCATGGATGGTTAAGCCATCTCTGTTGCATATCTTGACATATTTGTCAGCAAGACATAGCCAGTCTTCTTCTAAGATCAAACTTCTCTTGAAAGATTGTCATCAACACACTTCTCATTGGTAGCTCTTTGCAATATTTTTATTCTTTTTCCCATTCTCATTGGTTTCTCCTTTTCTCCTTGTTTATAGTCACTTTTTCCTTTCTCTTCATTACTTCATATCCTAGATTTTTTTTTCCTTTGGCAGAGGAGTTGTCACATCCTTATTGAATCAATCTTTGTACAGTTTGAAGGGATGAAATATCTTGAGGCTGGAGAAACCACACCTCATCCTTCCATTCTGAGAAGGTGAAAAATAATACTAGAAGCATTTTTCTCTATTTTTGGTTGTTGTGAAAATAGTTCTTTATAGGAGAATTATAGAAGCTAGCACCCAATACACTTTTCTTTATATCATTCTGAGATTATATGAGAAAATATATATGACTTTTAAAATAAGTATTTAGCTTTTCTGTTTTCTTCTCTTCATTGGGTGTGTTCACGTGTGCACATATTAGCAACTGTTTTTTGTTTTTTTTTTTTTTTTTTTTTTTTGAGACGGAGTCTCGCTCTGTCGTCCAGGCTGGAGTGCAGTGGCCAGATCTCGGCTCACTGCAAGCTCCGCCTCCCAGGTTTACGCCATTCTCCTGCCTCAGCCTCCCGAGTAGCTGGGACTACAGGCGCCCGCCACCTCACCCAGCTAGTTTTTTTGCATTTTTTAGTAGAGACGGGGTTTCTCCATGTTAGCCAGGATGGTCTCGATCTCCTGATCTCGTGATCCGCCCGTCTTGACCTCCCAAAGTGCTGGAATTACAGGCTTGAGCCACCGCGCCTGGCCCATGTTAGCAACTTTTTAGGTGTTCCTGCCAGTCTCTCATGGAGCCCTGACTAGTTACAGCAATCCTTTATATAGCACCTTGCTGAGTACCTAAAAGCTCATTCCAGACCACACAAAGAGAAGGCTAGCATGTCCCATTGAGATATGCTAGAGTTCCAAAACTGTCATAAAAATAAACAACCAAACAGGCTTCAGTGAGTGTTCTCTGTGGGAAATGGTCTGTCCTTAGAGAGATATGGTTATCCAATTCTTAAAAAGTCTATTGAAGACCCCACTTAGTACCCCATGAGCACATGGCCACACCTACCACAAAGAAAGTCATGAAGGAATTTTTAGATACACCTTCATACTTGAAGAATTAACCTTCTTAGTAAACACTGTTGCTTTTCATGAGCTCATACTTCCTACTCCTCCCATCAAAGCTCCTCAGACTTTCTTGAGCCCTCAGCTAATCCAGATGTGTGGTCAACTTCTGCACTCCTGTGTACATGCAGAGGAACAGTGACAAGATCATCAGAACAGTGGTACATATACACGGCAGAATACTATGCAGCCATAAAAAGGTATGAGATCATGTCCTTTGCAGGGACATGGATAAAGCTGGAAGTCATTATCCTCAGCAAACTAATGCAAGAACAGAAAACCAACACCACATGTTTTCACTTTTAAGTGGCAGCTGAAGAATGAGAACACATGGACACAGGGAGGGTAACAACACTCACTGGGGCCTGTCAGGGGATGGAGGTGGGGACAGCATTAGGAAAAAGAGCTAATGCATGCTGGGCTTAATATCTAGTGATGGGTTGATAGGTGCAGCAAACCACCATGGCACATATTTACCTATGTAACAAACCTGCACATCCTGCACATGTACCATGGAACTTAAAAATAATAACAACATTTTTAAAAAGATTATCTAAAATACGCATTTCACCAGCAATGAAATGATTTTCTTTCAAGCAATAGGTGTACATGGAAGTGTTTCACATTATATATTGGTACCCCCTACAAAAATGCTTAGGATTGTAGAGAGAAGTTAGACTAGGAAGAAACGCTTGTTGTCAATACAGTAATATAGCTAATGGGAAGGCCAATGGCAGATTAGAGAGTGTTTTCCCTATCTTGACTTTCTTCTTACTAATAAGGTAAAGGCAGAGATGCAAAAAGTTGGAGCGAACAGCTAAAGTCCCACTTGGAATGAGTGGGGTGTCCCAAGAAGTAAGGTCTAGACCTTGTAACACTGGTTTCCTGTCTACTTGAATTCCTAGTCTAAATCTCCTAGATCAGGAGGCAGCAAACCTGATAGTAAATATTTTAGGCTTTGTGGTCTATACAATCTTTGACACAACTACTCAACAGCACCATTGTACTGCAAATGACACAATAGATAATACAGAAAAAAATATCACTGTGTTCCAATAAAACTTTATTTACAAAAATAGGTGGTGGGCCACATTAGGAGTTTAAAAACCACCACTCTAGATACTTATTGGTATAGCCCAATAAGCACTTACAGTTTTAAAATAGCATGCATAAAAATAAAGAATAATAAAGGAGGACTTGCCGTACCCGCTGTTAGTCTGTACTGTAAAGCTACAATAACTAAAACAGTGTAATACTGATGCAAGCATCAGTGAAAGGCTAACTGAACACAGTAGAGAACCTTGTATATACAAAAGTTTATGTAATACAGGAATCCTTGAAAATCAGTGAGGGATAAGATGAATTACTTATGCTGGAAAAGTGTATACTTTGGAAAGCAAAAATAAGTAATTTTGTTTAGTACTTTATGCAAAAATCAATTTCATAAAGATTAAAAAGTTAAATTTAAAAATCACACAATGCAAATGAATATTTATCTAATCTCTGAATTGGAAAAGTTTTTAATATTAAAAAAGCAACTGAAGAAATCATAAAAGGAAAGAGTCTCAATAGTTTTAACTAGAGAAAAACATCAAATATTTCTACTCCTCAAAGAACATCATAAACAAAATTAAGAGGCAAAATTGAAAGAAAAATGTTTGCCATGAGTGTGTATTTATAATACCAAGCAATAATACTATTAATCAATTAAAACTTCATCAAAATAATAAAGGGAAAACTTAAAATCTTTGATAGAAAATAATAGGTCTATGACATAAACATTTTATATAACAATAAATTTAAAAGGAGAATATGTTCACATTATAAGTGATAAAAATTTCAAAGATAAAATCATACCCCTCAGTATTAATGAAGGTTTATTGAGACAGGCATTGGCTTTCATGCTCTGCAGGTAAGTTAAGGGTGGATTGCTGTAACTTCCCTGGAAGGCAATGTTTCAACATATTTCAAGAACCTTAGACCTGCCATGGTGACTCACATCTGTAATCTCAGCACTTTGGGAGGCTGAGGAGGGCGGATCACCTGAGGTCAGGAGTTCAAGACCAGCCTGGCCAACACAGTGAAATCCTGACTCTACTAAAAATACAGAAATTAGCCAGGCATGGTGGTGGGTGCCTGTAATCTCAGCTACTTGAGAGGCTGAGGCGAGATAATTGATTGAACACAGGAGACAGAGTTTGCAGTGAGCCAAGATGGTGCCACTGTACTCCAGGCTGGGCAACAGAGCAACTCTGTCTCCGGAAGAAAAAAAAAAAAATCTTAAACATTTTTATATCACTAAACCCTGTAATCTCATTGCTAGAAGTTGATGTCAAAGATCAAAACAAAGATTTATGTACTCATATGTACATCACAGCATTATCTATAGCAGAAAAAAAAGAAATAAGTTGAATATATATAAAAAGGACTAATTGAAGTATGATATATTAATGATAAAGACTATTATTCAACCATTAAAGTTAAATTCTCCAAAAACTTAATAATCGGTAAGGAAAAATTAAGAAGTAAACACAGCAAAACGCAGTAGGATTTATTTCGAGATTAATCCTTCTTTACTTCCTTTGTATTTCTGTTTTCCAAGTGATCTATATCAGGGTCAGCAAACTCTATAAACGGTTAGATGGTAAATATTTAAGCCTTTGCAGGCCACAGTCTTTATTGTCATCACTCAACTCTACCATTGTAGAGCAAAAGTAGCCAGAAACAATATGGAAACAAATGAACATGACTGTGTTCCAATAAAACTTTATTTGCACAGACCTCTGTGTACCAACCCCTGTTCCATATGAACATGAATTACTTTTTTAGTAAGATAAAAATAATCTTGTGTTTATTAAAATGTTTTTAATGGATTTTATTTACTTATCTCTTATCAGAACTTTCTCTTCTTTCCCTCGAAATTTCCTTATCAATAGTTCAGTGTTGGTTACAAACTGGTTTCTCACTCATGACTAAGACAATGGCTCACTACGGCACTATAGGCTCCATTTTCCTATGGCTGTGCATACACACAACAAGCTTGAATGTAGTCAAAGGAGTCCCGCACTTGGAGTCAGAAGCCCGAATTTCAATTTTGGCTCAATCACTTACTCTCTAGGTGATTTCAGGCACATTATTTAACTGAAGTGACAGGTTTTTGACCTGTGAAACAGCAATAGTAATATCCATCCCACCTGCGCAATTATTCAATGAGGTCACACGTGGGAGTATCTGGTCCGGGGCTGACACAAATTAGGTACTCATTAAAGATCTGTGACATTTTTATTTGAAAAGTATGAGAGTGAGTTCTGCTTAGAGCCACAGTTATACTTTGTTGAGGAGGGTGGATGTGGCCCAGGGGTAGAAAAGGCAGAGAAACCTCCTGTTCTTCCCGAGCCACGCAGCCACCATGTGGTCCAAGAATGCAGCTCTGGCACATCCATGCCTATGTGTTTTTACTTGCCAGGCCAAATACTTTATATCAGCCACAAAAACATAAGACTACATTATAAGCATTATCACCATAGGAAAGTAGGCAGTGACTCAGCTGCACTTTCCATATCACTCTTTAAGAAGTCCTTATTGGATCAGAGATGTTCTGGGAGTAGGGAGGGAAAGGAATATGGATGGAAGATGGCAAGAAAGAAGCCTGTCGTAGAATTTCCCAGGAACTCTCTATTCATAGACTGATTGTCTTCATTCCCAAGAGAGGGGCCAATTAGGCCACATCTCAGTCAGGAGCCCTAGTCCTACAAGGAATCACACTTCACATGTAGCAATGCTTTACAACTGTGATTTGTGACTCTAGATAAACAGCCCCTTCAGGATATAGGGCAGGTATTATCAAGCTCTTTATGGAAAGGAGAAAAACAAGATGTCAAGAGGTTAAATCACTTATTTAAGGTCACCCCAAGGTCACAAAGGGTCTTCTAGATGAGTGTTTCTTTTCTTTGATATTCAAGACCATCTTCTGCCCTATAACCTGGTTCCCAGCATAACTCAAAAAGAAATCATGATGCTAACCAAAAACAAATCAAATACTTTGGTACTTTTTTTTATGAGGATGAAAGACATTCTCGAAACCAAGTAAATCATTATTTCCCTCATTATTAAATTAGAAATGACTTAAAGTATAAAATGCCATTTTATTGTCATTTGTTATACATAAAGTACTACACTGGTCTTGTGAGCTGGGGGTCAGCATGGCAGATAACCTCAAAAACAATATTAAGTACAGGCTGGGCACAATGGCTCACACCTATAATCCCAGCATTTTGGGAGGCCAAGGAGGGCGGATCATTTGAGGTCAGCAGTTCGAGACCAACCTGACCAACATGGTGAAACCCCATCTCTACTAAAAATACAAAAAAATTAGCCAGGCATGGTGGTGCGTGCCTGTAGTCCCAGCGACTCGGGAGGCTGAGGCAGGAGAATTGCTTGAACCTGGGAGGCAGAGGTTGCAGTAAGCCGAGATGGCACCACTGCACTCTGGCCTGGGCAACAGAGCGAGACTCCATCTCAAAAAAAAAGAAAAACAATATAACTATAACCTGATCAGCATGGCTAAGGAGTGCAGTGAACATGGTACCACCCTTAGTATCTGAAGTCCAGGATTCAAGTTCTTCCTCTGCCCCTTGCTAGCTTTGTGACACAGGTCACTTACATATTCTAGCCTTCGATTTGTTCATCCATAAAGTAAGAATAATTATATCTACCTTGCAGATAATGTGTTTTTTAAAACAAATGTAAGGCATCATCATGCTAGGCAGAACATGAAGATCTGATGTTAAACTAAGACCCATGAGAGACAATATATAAGACTTCTGGGTTCCTTGATAAGATGCTATAAGTGACACTCTTCCACCTTCCTGTTCTTCCCTTCACCTACAGTCACAAAGAACTTTCATCACAGGGGTACAACAAAGCCAGCTGTGTCTGACTACCTGGTGCTAGCTTTGAATTAACGACCACTGAGACCATGGAACAACTTTGAAAAGCAAACTTTTAAATTGACTTTTCTTTGCTTTGATCTATCTCCTTTTAATTACAGCAAAGAGAGAAAGAGGAAGAAAAAGATAATTTTAAGGCAAAACACTCAATTAACTCTGAAAATCAAATATAATAAACTGAATATAGATCTGTCTGGCTACTATAACTGTTTCTGTCTGCCCCCATCTATCTACCATCTATTATCCTCCCATCTCTCTTTAAGGAGACAATCAGATACTGAAAATGGGACTTTCTTTTGCTTTTTTGTTTTGCTGGTAAAAAAAAAAAAAAATTTAATTACCTTAGAGCTCCATATAGAAGGAAAAAGGAATAAAAAGCAGAGGACTTTTCTTCAGTTGCTCCTCAAAAGGGCAAGCTGTGGTCTAACAATTGTCACAGGCAGTCCTAAAGGTTCAGTCTTGACATTTGGATCTCATAGCATTTACCAAGGGCTTCCTTGTAGGTGTCACTAGGACAAGACTGCAGTAAATAGAGGAATAAAGAGTGTCGTACCTTCTAAACCTTGTGAGAAGGTCCAGGATATGGTACTAAGAAAGAAGAGGATTCTTAGATGTGTAAGTTGAATCTATTACCGATTTAAACATCTGCACTAAGCCAAACATCATCCAAAATAGTGAATCCTTTCCTGTGTGGGTGGCCAGTAGAATGGCCATTTCATACACAGAATATTTTCCAATCACTGGCCTTCTGTCCCTGGAGAAATAAGGCACATTCATCATATGAAGGGGTAAGAGGTTCTTCTCTATAAGTTCAGGAATTGTGGGTGCTTAGATTTATAACTGTGCTGGCTCATTGGGTTTAAAGTCAATAGAACACTACTTTTAACACAATTAATTTCAATTTTTTGTGCTGACTTAATAATTTTTTAAATTAACTTAATTACTTCGGCTTGAAAATGTGTTCGCTTTTCATAATTTTTTATGATTGGAAAGTTTTGTGTGTGTGTGTGTGTGTATGTGTGTATTGCTTAAAGTTCAGAAAATAGGAAGAAGTTCAAAAATAATTCAAAATTGCCCATAGCCCTATTATCCAAAAGTATCCCCTGTTAGCATTTTGATTTATTTCCTTTCATTTTTTTATTTGTGTGTGTGAAACCACATGACATGTATAAAGTATGTTGTTTCTTAGAAGGGAGCGAGTCCTTGTTTTACCTCAAGCAAATTTCCTCTCAATTCTTTAGCAGATTTTTCCAGCCAGTTTGCATATGGGACAACCATTAACTAATAAAGAATGACAGAGAAAATGTTGAGGCTTCTACAGTGTTTGGTTTCCCTGGTTTAATTTTTTTAAGGTGAAAGAAAATAAAGTTTAATCAAACTTCTTAATTAGCTACACGCTGAATCAAGATTCAAAGTCTTGAAGTCTAGAGTGGGGTGCTAATAAATACAGGTAAAACTAGCAGTATTCTAAATCTTAAAGTTATGGAATCACCAAATGGTGTGTTTGAAAGAGACCTGAGCAATTGCAGAATACAGTCATTTCCTAATTGTGCTCCATGGAATCCTGGAGGATCCTTAACGTACCCCAGTAGCTTCCAAGGCTGGGAAAGCCAGTATCAAGGGCAAGGGCATCTGGGCAGGGGGCAGAATAGGAAGGCTGAGCAGAGTTCTCTCTTTCCACCCTCAAGAACTCCCCCAGTTACAGTGGGTCTACATTTTTCACGTTTTACATCTTGGATATCTAAATAAAATTTCATTTTATGAAAGTAACCAATTGTTTAAAAAATAAAAGTTGAAAATTGCTGGTGTGTTTGAGGCCTCTCATGTTACAGATGAATAAACTGAGGGTCAAAAATATGAAATGATGTATCCATGGTCACACAGCTAATTAATGTAGAGCTTAGTGGATGTCTGTTCATTGGGGGTTGGGGATGGTTATCCAACATTCCAGCCTCTCCTCATCTTGGAGTACGAGTATGTTATAGAAGCATAATTGGGAAGAATCTCCCTTTCCCATGCTCAAGCAGCCAAGGCATAGACAAGTGACAGGCTCAACCAGTTGGATACTTCTTGCCTAATTCTAAATCTAGAGAAAATAATTCTCAAATATATTCAGAGTGGCAGAGATCTGGCCAGGTTGTTCCTTCTGCCTAGTCCTCCAAAGACCTATTGGTTCCTATCTGTTTTCAACACCTGCTCCTCTAGGGTCCCATTAATTCTGTCTTCTTCCAATAAATCAATGTTTATCTTAAGAAGCACTTCCTGGTACACAGACTGTATATTAGAACCCATTACTCCTCACAGATAATCAACTCCTCTTTTCTCTGTGCCACAGGGCCAATTGGCTTTTACCATGCAGACCCCATATAGACCAAAGCAATACCTTCATTTGGGAAAAATGTACTGCTAGTGGAATAGAGTCTTCATCAGGGAATTGTATAAGGTCAAGGTACAAAAATTATTCTAGGTGGGAAGTTGGGTAAAGGCAAGAATTAACACTTACTGAGTACCTGCTATGCATCAGGCATCACTCTTCATCCTATCCACTCTCAAGGTAGACATTATGAGCCCCATTTTACTGGTAAGGAAAGTTACACACCAATGAGTGACTAACTCATTAGTTGCCAAGTCAGGAATAGAACTCGAAAAAACTGAAGACACTTAAGTTCATGTATCTTATGCAGTTTTATATTGTTGATTAAGACTTGTACAGTAGATGATATACCTATTGTAAACATCTTATCAAGAAATTTTAAAAGTTAAAATACCAGTCTTCCGAGATCAACTCATTTCTATCTATTTACCTAAAATTAGATTAAAGGTAGATAAATAGATATAATGAGATAAATAAATATGCCAACAACAGAATGATTCACTCCCCAGGTATCTCTCTGAACTGGTTTAAAACCATTGTAGTCACCATATAGAGTTTTCCACAGTACAGGAGGAAATCACTGGGCCCATCTTGCCCCAACAGCTAACCACATTTCCCATTACTCATGTTCACCCTATTTTCCATAACTAAATGAGCATGGCCAGAAGAGATTGTGAGCAGACCTTGGCAGGGAAGCCTGATAAAGTAAAGACACCATGCCAAAAGTGGCCTCCAGTTATTCCGAGTTCACTCCAAGCACAGATGTCTACCCTCAGATACCAAATACCTGAGGGCAGAGCCCAGTCCCTGATTCACTTGTAGGAGGGTTATCCAGGACAGAGTCTGGCAAGTGGCATTCTTTACTGGAAGGAATTTGATTAATCATTCTCATTACCTTTCAATTCCATGCACCTGAGCTCATTTGCTCTTGGCCCAGAATAAGCAGTTGGTGGCTTAAATGGCATGAGAACACCCAAAATGACCATAACAAGCAGAGGGAGATTGCCCCCCTCCCCCCAACACACACTCCTGCAATGTGATCTCAGATCAGAGAGATCGTACAGACCTTGCAGCACCTTATTAAATCCCTCTATTGAGCCTCAGAAGCCCCAGGAGATAATGTCTCCACACATATCCTGAGTACTCTTACTTTAGAATCCTAAGTACAAATTGGAAACAAGGAGAGGGAATAGGGGTCTATTCAGAGCCAAGCTTCCCCTTACTAGGAATAGGTGCCAGTAGCCATGACTACATGCCAAGAGAAAATGGATAGCAGGATTTGCAAGGCAAGCAACATGCACTATTGTTAGTATATGGACATTTAGCCATATCTCACTTAAATCTCTTATTTACACTAGTTTAGGCTCTTCCAGGTAACCACAAGGGTTGCCTAACACTGACTTGTAACACTTGCAACACCAGATCTGTGGCTCAGTCGCCTTGCAATAGCACTGTTTAAGAAAACACGTTGTTTAATGTCTTTCCCTGAAGTTCTTGGAAATAAGAAAGGTCCCCGTAACATATACACAACATGCATCACTAACAAAAATTCTCTCTCTCTGTTCTACTTTCATCATGTCCCATAGCTGTTATAGAGTATCTCTATCCATCAGCCCACAAATCCTCTCTTCCACCTCATCATACTGAACTTTTTTCTTCACCTTTATCTCTGCCTTCACTGTACTTTATTATGCGTATCAAAGTATGCAAAGTATAGCCAGTAGGCAATATCTGGCCTGAACACACGTTCTGATTGGCTGACAGTTTTTTATTATATTTTTATATTGAGTTAATCGTACATTTACATGAATGTTGTAAGAAATAATACAGAGAGTTCCAAAGGATGCTTTATCCAGTCTCCCCCAACAGTAACATCTTGTGTAACCTATTGTACAATATCACAAGCAGAATATTGATGTTGATACAATCAAGGTACAGGAAATTTCCATCACAAGAACCCTTCAAGTTGCCCTTTCACAGCCACACATTCTTCCCTCTCCCCAACCCTACATAGTGGAAACCACTAACCTGTTCACTGTTTTATATTTTTGTCATTTAAAGAAGGAATAAATAATGGAATCCTATAATATGTACTCTGGGGAATTGGCTTTTCTGACTCAGCATAATTATCTAGGGATTCATCCAGTTTACGGAATCAATAATTTAACTTTTTGATTACTGGTAAGTATTCCAAAGTATAGATGTACCATGGTTTGTTTAACCATTCACTCATTGATGGATATCTGGGTTATCTCCAGTTTGGGGCTATTATAATATAACCTCCTATAAACATTCTTGTATAGGATTTTGTGTACAGGATTTTGTAATACCTTCATTTCCCTGGGATAAATGGCCAAGACTGCAATTGCTGGGTCATACGGTTATTGAATGTTTAGTTTTTTTGTTTTGTTTTTTGTGTTGTTTTGTTTTGAGACGGAGTCTCGCTCTGTGGCCCAGGCTAGAGTGGAGTGCTCACTGCAAGCTCCGTCTCCCAGGTTCGCGCCATTCTCCTGCCTCAGCCTTCTGAGTAGATGGGACTACAAGCACCCTCCACAACGCCCAGCTAATTTTTTGTATTTTTAGTAGAGACGGGGTTTCACTGTGTTAGCCAGGATGGTCTCGATCTCCTGACCTCGTGATCCCCACGCCTCGGCCTCCCAAAGTGCTGGGACTACAGATGTGAGCCACCGTGCCGGCCGCATGTTTAGTTTTTAAAAATTGTCAAACTCTGTTCCAGAGTAGTTTACCATTTCACATATCACCAGCAATGTATGAGTGATCCAGTTTCACTACAGTTTTTTTTTTTACTGTTGACTTTTAAGGGTGCTTTATATATTCTAGATAATAATCCTTTGCAGGATATTGCAAATATTTTCTCCCACTCCATAACTTGTCTTTTCATCCTCTTACTGGGGATTCTCTGAAAGCAAAAGTTTTTAATTTTTATGAAGTTTATTAATTTACCCCTTAGGAATTATGCTTTTGGGGTCAAGCCTAAGAACTCTTTGGTTAGCCCTAGATCCTGAAGAAAAACTCCTATGTTTTTCCAAAAGTTTGTACATTTTACATTTATGTCTGTGATCCACTTTGAGCTAATTTTTTAATAAGTTGTGATACTTAGGTTGAGGTTCATTTTTTTGCCAGTGGATATCCAATTGCTCCAGCATCATCTGTTGAAAAGCTACCTTTTCTCCATTGAATTACTTTCGCACTATTTTCAATAATCAATTGGACATATTCTTGTGGTCATATCCAGATCTTCTGTTCTGTTCATCTGTGTGTCTATCCCTATAGCAATAACACAGTCTTGATTACTGTATCTATATAATAAGTTTTAAAACTGAGTAGTCTCATTTCTCCCATGGCATTCTTCTTTTTAAAAATTAGGTTAGCTATTCTGGTAGCATTTCCTTTGCAATAATCTTGTCTATATCTAAAAAACAAAACAAAACAAAACAAAAAACAGAAAACCTTGATGAGATTTGAAAGAAATTGTGTTAAACCTGTGTATTAGTGTCTGTGACTACTGTAAGAAACTAACACAATCTTGATGGCTTAAGAAAACAAATTATTCTCTCGTGGTTCCAAAGACCAGGAGTCTGAAATCAGATAATCAAGTAGGTTTGCACTCCCCCTGGAGGTTTTAGGGAAGAATCTTTTCTTAATTCCTCCAGCTTCTGATACTGGTGACATTTCTTGGCTTGTGGCTGCATTTCCCTCTGCTCTGTCTTCACGTTGCCATCTCCTTTGCGTCTATGTACTTAAATTAACTACATCTGCAAAGCCTCTTTTTCCAAGTAAGGTAACATTCACAGATTCCAGGGATTAAGATGTAAACACATCTTTTGAGGGGCCACAGTCAACCCATTACAACCTGGATATCAATTCAGGGAGAACTGAAATCTCTACTATTTTGAGTCTTCCAAGTCATGATATGTTAGCTTCTCCATTTATTTAGATTTTTAAAATTTCCTCTATTTCTTTTAGATTTTATTTCTTTTAGCATTGCACAATTTTCAGCATACAAGTTGTGAATGTTTTGTTAGATTTATACTGAAGTATTTTACTTTCTGAACCATTATAAATGGTATCATATTTTAATTTTGATGTCCATGTGGTTCATTGCTAATACATAGAAATACAATTGGTTTTTGTATATTTAAATTGAATCCTGTGACACTGCTGAACTTACTTGTTAGCTCTAGGAGTGTTTCTGGTAGATTTCTTGGGATTTCTCTGTCTGCTGAAAATACGGGCAGTTTATTTCCTCCGTTCCAACTTATATGCCTTTTATTCCTTTTCTTGCCTTATTTCACTGGCTAGAACTTCTAGCATTATTTGAATAAGAGCTGAGAGAGCAGTTATTCTGGGTTTCTTTCTGATCTTAGTGGGAAAGCATTTAGTCATTCACCATGAATTACAATGTTAGCTATAGGTGTTCAGTGAATGCTCCTTATTAAATTGAGAACGTTTCCCTCTATTACTATTTTTCTGAGAGTTTTTATCATAAATCAGTGTTGAATTTTATCAAGTGCTTTTTCTGAATTAATATAATCACGTGATTTTCTTTTTAGCCTGTTAACATTCTGGGATATATCAATTTTTGAATGCTTAGCCAGCTTTGCATTCCCTGTACCTTTCCACTTTACTTGTTCCTGGTACATAATTCTTTTTACATATTGCTGAATTGGACTTCCTAACTTTTTTTAAAGATTGTGTGTCATATTCATGAAGGACATTGGTATGCATTGGGGATTTTGTACTGTCTTTGTCTGGTTTTGGGTATCAGAGTAATACCAACTTCATAAAATAAATTGGGAAGAGATTTCTCCTTTTCTATTTTCTAGAAGAGCTTATATGCAATTAGTGTCAACTCTGCTGATTGGCAGAATTCTCATACAATCATCTGGGCCTAGAAGTTTCTTTTGGGGGAGTTTTTAAATTATGAACTCAATTTCCTTAATAGTTATATGGCTACTCATATTATCTATTTTATATTAGCCAAGTTGTGGTAGATTATTTTTTTTTCAGAATGTGATCTGTTTCTTCTAAGTTATCAAACTTTTGTGTGTAGGTTTGCTTTGCAGTATTCTCTTATTGCCTTTCATTGTCTACAATGTCTATAGTGATATCCTGTATTCCATTTTTGATATTGGTAATTTCTGTCTTCTTTTCTTCTTTATCAGTGTAGCTAAAGTTGTGTCAATTTCTTTTCATGGAATCATTTATTTGTTTCATTGATGTTCTAGGTTGTTTTCCTGTTTTCAAATTTCATTGATTGCTGCTCTTCTCTTTATTCTTTCTTCTTCTTTCTTTGGACTTATTTTGCTCTTTGCTCTCTAGATTTTTAAGATGTGAGTTTTGATTTTTGATTTGAGACTTTTCCTCTTTTCTAATATATGTATTTAGCTATATAACTGTCTCTCTCAGCACTGCTTTGGCTGAGTTTCACAAATTTTAGTATGTTATATTTTCATTTGGTTTAATGTCTTATTTGATTTTTATTTATTTATTTATTTATTTATTTTTTGAGACAGAGCTCCATTCTGTTGCCCAGCCTGGAGTGCAATGGCACAATCTTGGCTCACTGCAATGTCCACCTCCCAGGTTCAAGTGATTCTCCCACCTCAGCCTCCAGAGTAGCTAGGACTATAGTTGTGCACCACCATGCCTGGCTAATTTTTGTATTTTTAATGGAAACGAGGTTTCAACATACTGGCCAGGCTGGTCTCGAACTCCTGATCTCAGGCGATCCATCCACCTGGCCTCCAAAGTGCTGGGATTAGAGGCGTTGAGCCACCGTTCCCAGCCTATTATTTGATTTCTCAAAACTTTCTCTGACTCATGGGTTATTTAGAAGTCTCTTGTATAGTGTCTAAGTATTTAGAGTTTCCTGTTATCAATCTGTTATTAATTTCTAGATTGGTTCCATTTTGGTCAGTGAACACAATGTGTATTTCAATTCTTTTGAATTTATTGAGGTTTGTTTTACAGCCCAGGATGTGGTCTATCTTGGTATATGTTCTACGGATACTTGCAAAAAAATAAATATGTATTCTGCTGCTGTTGGGTATTCTATATACGTCAATTAGTTCCTATTAGTTGGTAGTGGTTTTATTTTATATTGTTATAGAATAAATTATGTTTCCTAACCCCAGTTCATATGTTGAAGCTCTAACTCCCAATGTGACTTTATTTGGAGACAAGATTTTTTAAAAGATTAAATGAGGTGTTCAGGGTGACCAGTAAGACTGGTGACCTTATAAGAAGAGGAAGAGACACCAGGGATGTGCATGCACACCAAGGAAAGGCCATGTGAGGACATATTGAGAAAGCAAGCCAAGGAGTGAGGGCTCAGCAGAAGAAACCAAACTTCTGATACCTCTATCACGGACTTTCAGCTTCCACATTATTTTGTGAGCAATAAATTTATGTTGTTTATGCTACTCTGTGTGTGGCATTATGTTATGGCATCCCTAGCAGACTCATACATATATCCTTGCTGATTTCCTATATCAATTTATTACCAATTACCTATTACCAATTTTGAGAAAAGTGTAAAGCTTCCAACTATAACTGTGAATTTGTCTACTCTTTTTAGTCTGTTTTTGCTTCACACATTTTGCAACTCTGTATTTTGTACATGTACATTTAGGATTGCAGTGTTCTTGGTACACTGACTGTTTCTTCATTTAAAAGGTCCCTGTTTGTCTCTGGCAACAGTCTTTGCTCTAAAGTCTACATGATATTAATATCACCACTCCTATTTTCTTTCAATTAATGTTGGCATAATATATACTTTGCTACCATTTTCATCTTGCTTACATAATTATATTGAAAGTGTATTTCTCACAGATAACACAGAGTTGGGTCATGTTTTTAATCCTTTCTCCCAATCTCTTTAATTGGAATTTTTAAGCCATTTACATTTAATGTAATTATTGATATGTTAGGGCTTAACTCTACTATTTTTTTATTTTCTTCGTTCTTTATTTCTGTTTTCTTTTTCCTGCTGTCCTATTGATTACTTGAACAATTTTTAGAATTCTATTTTGATTTGTCCATAATGTTTTTACATACAAAGCATATACCTTTTTGTGTAGCTTTCTTAATAGTTTATCTGGTTATTACCTTGTATATACATAACTTATCACAATCTACTCGTGTCATCATTTTACCAGTTCCAGTGAAGTGAAATGTATCTCCCTTTACCCACCCCTGTTAATTATATAATTATCAAATATTTCTGTGCTATTCAGTTGGAATAGGGTTTTCCGTCCTGTAGGCTTCCGCTTTCCAGTTTTGGGGCTAGAGAAAACAGGCTTTTCTTGGGCTTTTTTGTCTGTGTACATTGATGTTTCCAGCTTTTCAACTTCTTTAGCTCCAGATATGGAATATAGGAGGCAAAAGAAAACTCAAGAAACTTACTACCATGTTCCTAACTGGTTTCCCTTTTCCCTCTCATGTTTCAGAGTCTTCTCCGAAATGAAATATAATGCCAATGGGTTTTAATTGTACTTAAGGATGGAACAGGGGCCAATATGTCTACCCTATGTTTTGGGAGTGGGAGTCCCTGTGGCAGTGTTTTTAAAACTGAATAATGTAAAAACCAGATCTGTTACTACTCTTGAAAAATTGGGACATGTGGCAACAGTGGGTTTGCATAATGCATTCCAACAATTTGCTGTAGCTGAGTAGGAGCTGACCTCTTTAGATGGGGTATGCCACAGTGTGAGCCATGATCCTTCATTGCTTTTTACCCATCCTGCATCACTCATTTATGTTAGTCCTAGTTCCTGTAGGACTTTGAGTTTGCAACTTTCAACAATGCCTCCCTGGCTAAACATGCCCATTTTTAGTCCTGCTACTTTAATTCTCTCTTTCTTCTCAGTCTTTCAGTTCTGTATTACAAATCTCAAAGAACTGATCTAGCAGAGATGACATTATCTTTAGGAGAATGAGTGTGTGTGTATGTCAAGAAGGAAGAAGTTGAACCAGCAAAACTTTTAAAAAAAGAATTTTCACTAAGACTGAATCATGTAGGTTTATCCTTTTTAGGGTTCCTTGGGAGTCATGGGAAGGGAAAAGCTGGGGACCTTAATTTATTATAAACTGTCACATCATCCCCATCTCACAGCCTTGGTAATCGCTGTTTTCCTTCTTTGAACCTCCTTTTTGAGATCACTGCAGGTGCACTACATTGCACTCAGATTTTCAGATAAAATGCCACTTACTTGGAAAGATCTTCCCTAATGACCCTATCTAAAATAGACCTCTTCCATTGCCAACACTTTCTATATCTTTATTGTATTTTCCTTTACAGCACTTAACATTTACCTGAAAACACAATACATATTTATACTTGTTTATTGCCTATCCCTTTGAGCATGGACAGATTGTCTGTCTTGTTCACCATTGAATTCTCAGTTCCTGGCACATAATAGGAGCTTACTAAGTATGTAATGAATGGATGAATCATGTCCTGAAATGTCTTAATCAGAACACTGACAAACCAGAAAGTATCCAAAATAGGATGATTAAAAAGCTTACAATCACAGAATTGCTAAACAACTGAGGAATCTGGGACGATAAATATTGAAAGGTGAGATGATGGCTCTCTTAAAATATTTAAAATTTTGTTTACCGGAAGAAGGAGTAAATAAATACGTTCCATGTTTTTCCAAATGGCATCCCTATGGTTAATTTGCAAAGAGGCAAATTTTCCCTACTATAAAGACGACTTTCTAATAAATAGAAACACTTTAACAGCAAAAGAGTAAACTCCCAATCACTGAAGGTGGTTAAGCTAAGACTAAGTAGAGGCTTAATTGCAGGGAATTTAGGAAAAGTAAGTCTATCAAAAGGTTGAAGTCCTTGCTACTGTGAAGTATGAACTAACTGATTTTTACTTAAGGGTATGTTACAGCTGCAACTCAAGAATAGTTGGATTTCTTTAGAAGCCAGAATGGCAAACATTTTCTAATTAATAAAGATATTTCCCAGTATGGCTCTGATATTTATATGATTCAGTGTTTAAGTCTATTTCCTCACAGGTACTATAACTTCAACATGGTTGACTACTAATCAGTGGTGATTGTGATTATAGAACACGTATCAAACAATTAAATATAACGTCCTAGTTGAGCACAATTTTTCTGAAAATTATGTCTTTAAGCAGCATGGGTTTTTTTGTTTGTTTGTTTTGGAGATGGAGTCTTACTTTGTTACCCAGGCTAGAATACAGTGGCGCAATCTCAGATCACTGCAACCTCCGCCTCTCAGGTACAAGCAATTCTCCTGCCTCAGCCTCTCGAGTAACTGGGATTATAGGCGCATGCCACCAAACCTGGCTAATTTTGGTATTTTAGTAGAGATGGGGTTTCACCATTTTGGCCAGACTGGTCTCAAACTCCTGACCTGAAGTGATCCACCTGCCTCGGCCTCCCAAAGTGCTGGGGTTACAGGTGTGAGCCACCTATATTTTAAAGTATTCACTACCAGCTTTTTAACATATTCACAATAATAATAAACTGTGTCATATGACACATTTAAAAGAACAATACAGTTTGGCAAGATTTAAATAACTATAAACTCCCAGTTATAATTTAATATGCTCTCACTAACCCTTATTTATAGCAACCACTGTATTAGTGAAGCTTTCCAATTTTAAGTAATAAGCAACCATAAAACTCACACTAAAGGTTTGCTTGGAGTACCTAAAGCACACTTAGGCACATAAACACTTCTAGCTCAACCTATAGCACTTCAGAAGTTGTTTCTCTAACATCTTACATGACCAAAGAATCCTAGATCCTAACATATAATATTTATAGTATTAGTTATTAATTAGCTGTTCTAATGCCCACTGTCACTAAACATGTATCTATATGTGGGAAGTGGTAGGACCCAGGAGGGACCTACCTAATTTTTACAACCCCACTTTTATGCCTACATGGGATTCAAACTGTCTAACTTCTTTTTTAAACAAACCAAAAAAGTCAACAACTCACTTAACGCTGAATTAAAGCACAAAATAAAAACCAATATATTTTTAAAAGAATACAGCAAATATTATTCTGGCAGCTCAAGTTAGCCGACTCCTTCAGATGCAAGCTAAAAGCTCATTACAGACAGGTCTTTTTTTCTGTCTCAGAGAAAATACAGTATATGTGGGTGACGAGTTCTCACTTTCCTTATCAATTTCATCTCAATAGCTCTGCCAGGAATTTAGGAGGGGTCCATCTCCTTTGCAGATGGCACCAGCCATTCCCTTTCTGCCTTGCATTTCCATCACACCACTTTCTCTTCCTCCCACTCCTACACATCCAGCAGTCCTTCCTTTGCTGTTGGATCACCACATTGAGGAAAGAATAGGTGCTATCTATCTCTGTTCCATCCAGGAGACACCCACAGGCACATAATACAAGCACTGTCTCCATGAACAGCTGTAGTTTGCAGGTACCATAGAAAAGATACACAACCACATGGCTTTGCCCCTGATTTACAGATTTCCGGTGAGTGTTTACATATTCAAAACCCAGCTGTTTTGCACTAAGCTATCTCCACACAGGTGGAATATCAGCTCAACAGCTCAAAATGAAGATCCAGAAAGAAGAGTTTCCTTGGGCTACTGCTGTAGTGTTTGTTCTTCCTCTTTGATAAATGCTTTAAGGCTGTCTGAGGTTGCCACACTCTAAACGACATCTTCCCCACCTCATATTTCTTATTCCCAACCTACCTACAACTACTGTCCCCTCTGACTTTAGACTTCAGAGAAACACACATATCCACTGTAAAAGGCTCCCTTTTGCTTTTGACTTGGCATTCTTGACCTCCAATGTTTAATATATTTGAGATACTTCAACTGTTAAAGGTTTAAACAGGGCAAAATTATCTGAATCTTGAGCCTGCATACCAATTTTAGATACTTCCTTTCCAGTAAGCCCAGAGCCATGGTGATGCTATGAATATTTGAGAGCCTTTGGTACTTCAACCCAGAACTTCATTACTCTACCTCAGCTTCATTATTCTACCTAGGCTTCTTGCCCTACTAGTGACAACTGCCTTCTTCTAATGTCTACTGTGTTATGATACATTGCCTTTTATTTTTTATAGCATACATATTTTACTTAATTTTATTCAAGAGGAAGAGGAAGAGAAACTCTTTAATGAAAGAAAAGTTAGAAATGAATATTTGAACCCTACTATGTGTAACCGTGCATGATGTTTTAAACATACCTTATCATATCCTTAATTTTTAGATGACCTCAAATCACTCTAATAACATGCACAGCACCAATATCTTGCAAGTAATGGAGTCAGAAATTAAATCCAGGCTTTCTAACTCATAGAAAATATGCTTTTCAGCCAGGTGCAGTGACTCATGCCTGTAATTCTAGCACTTTGGGAGGCCAAGGTGGGCGGATCACTTGAGGACAGGAGTGGGAGACCAGTCTGGCCAACATGGTGAAACCCCATCTCTACTAAAAATACAAAAGAAAATTAGCCAGGCATGGTGGTGGGTGCCTGTAATCCCAGCTACTCAGGAGTTGGAGGCAGGAGAATTGCTTAAACCCATGAGGCGGAGGCTGCAGTGAACTGCACTCCAGCCTGGGCAACAGAGCAAGGCTCCATCAAAGAAAGAAAGAAAGAAGGAAAGAAAATAAATATGCTTTCTTCTAAGACAAACTCTCTCATACTGTTCTGCAATTCTGTAGAGTGTAATTCTGTCATTGTGTGTACAATATTAAGAGGATAGACTATGAAGCCAGAATGTTTAGTCATTGCTACCCATGAGTTGTAGACAAGTCACTCATTGTGCCTCTGTGTTCTGTAAAATGGGGATAATACTAGTGCCTGTCTTCTATGGTTTCAGTGAAGATCAAAAGTGTTAACATAAATTATGGCTTAGAATAATACCTACTGCATAGTTAGCACTATACAAATGAGACGGAATAGTTCCCTTGACCCTTTCATGGCCAGGAACTGGAGTGCACTGGCTCTTGGTCCATCTGGCCACTTCAGCTACAGCAGGGACAAACACCACTTGCTCAAACCCTCTGGACTCAACCCCTCATGGGATGGAGCACACAGGTGAGTGGGTGTCAGGGCCAGGGTGAGCACTTTCGGGCTACGGCTCCACAACAATCTAGGGGTGTGTTACAACTAATGCTCTTCTAGCTTTGCTGTAAGCAGACAGCTTAAGTGTTAAACAGCTCAGCGAAGAGTCAGCGTGACAGCCTTTTTTGGTTCCCACATCTGGGGCATCCTGAATTCTTGTCCAGTGTCCAGGAAGAATCAGGTCACACGAACAGTCTCAAAGGTGATGAATACAGAGGATTTTATTAAGCAGTGGAAGTGGCTCTCAGCAGAAGGGGAGGTGGAAGGGGGATGGAGCAGGAAGAAAGTAATATTTCCCCGAAGCCCAGCCAGAGACTGCCAAGCTCCTCTCTGAAGTTGTGCCATCTGAAGCTAAGCCACGTCTATCCAAAGTATCTTGACACCCAGTTGCTGCTTCTCCTCTCCACGTTCAGCCACTTATCTCTTTGCCAGCTGAGGTCTGGGGTTTATAGGGGCACAGGATAGGGGGCAAGGCAGGCCAGAAAGGTAGGATTTGGGAAGGAAAACAGGGATAACTGTTCTCATTTAGGGCCACAGTTTCCAGGCTTGAGGGTGGAGCCTTTGCTGGAGAACTCGACTCTTCTACCCAGTATTTCCCTGCCTCCTGCCCATATCACAAGTATTCATCATTTTGGTAAATATTGCTGCCCAAATACATATAAGCTCTTTGAAAATCAGATTAATCTATTTTTTGTATTCACACTAGTATCACACAGGTACTCTGTAGTTTGATGAATTAATTCTTTTATTGACTAATGCCCTTACCACACAATGTAGAAACAGCTTCATCCATCAAGACCATTATTGTCAGGCTTGCAAGCATTGTTTCCAAAGTTTACAGTGAAGTTCAATCTTAGACATCCATAGTTGAGCAAGTTAGACCAGTGATTCTCACCCTTCCCATTACCTTCCTCTTCTTATATGTAAAGATCATAGACTTTAAATTTAGCATGGCAATAACAATATAATTGACATTGCTCAAAGTATTCGAGTGGTACAAAATTGACATTGTTCATCATTCATTCACATGTTCACTTATTCATTCAAGAGACACTGGCTTTTTAGCAAGCATTATGATGTGTACTAGGAAAGACTTAGAGTCTAGAGATGAGTAAAGATAAATAAAACAAATAATGATACTACAACATTATATAAGTGCTATCACAAATGAAGTAAAAGTTTAAAGAATTCTTCAACTCCTTCAAGGAAAGCATCCTAAAGAAGTAACTAATATTTGAGCAACATCTGGAAGGATGAAGAAGCATCCACCAAACAGAGGCCAAAGGACATTTCAAGAGGAAACAGTATGCAGTACTCAAAAAAAAAAAAAAAAAAAAAGTATCTGGGTAAAATTGGGAAATTCTGTGTGGCTGGTGCATGGGCAACATTGGGTGGATTTCAAGAGTTGAGGCCAGAAAGCTAGGTTTGGGTTCCAGATCGCTATGTTGGAATGATTGGAGTAAGCATGGACTGGAGACAAGGAAATTTGTGAGGAGACCAGGGGAGGTGATAGGATAGTGGCATGATCTCAGCCTTGGTATTGTGGCTGGAAAGGAGGGAATGACTATGACAGATCTTCAGTAAGTGGCATTAGCTGGATTGGTAATAAATGAGAAGTGACCAGGGAAAAAGATGAACCTCAAATACCCTAATTTGCCATTCTTGGTAATATAGTTAACTTGAGCAGACACATAAAGTGAAACTTTTTTTTTTTTTTTTTTCCTCAACACCAGGCTAATGAGTATATAGAATCCCTCTCCAGCTGGTCTTAAAATTTGCCACTTGGGATTGTTGAGTTTTACTTTTTCCACAGTGTCTTTGGCTTTTGCTTACACATTCTTCTTCTTTGACCCAGTCTCAATATATCATTAATAACACTTAATTAAGCCCCACACCAAAGTGAGACCCTCTTCTCTACCAGAACCTACACCAGCTTATAAACTGACTGTACTCAATGTAATCTTGACTTCCCAAACAGAAACAGTTCTGTCTTAGACTTTGTATCAAAGCAGTCTTTCCAATAAGTAACTGTTAAAACACATTGCCTAGGGTGGTTAATACACTAGCCCATTTAAACAAGTGTCAGAAAAACAAAGAGGAGGCCAGGAGGATACATATTGAAGGAACACACAGAATAAGTTCATTAACATGATTAGAAACACCAAAAACTTTCCAAAGCAGCAGATCCAAGAAAAGGTAGGTAAAATAACGGGATGAGGGAAGGGAAAAAGATGGGAACAGTAACTGGACATGAGGCACTTGGGAAGAAACAAATCCATGAAAGTAGGAAATAGCACCATGTGCAAAGAAGTCTAGGACTGAAGGCTGTCTTCAAATACATGGCGATAGCATCTTTTTTTTTTGCATAAACTTTTATTGGCAAAGCACTATTGCCTCTGGTAGCTCCACCACTTGCATTGGATATATGATTTAATCTCTCTTAGCCTTATTTTTCTCATTTATAAAATGGAGATGAAGACTGATGCTTAAAATCCTTGTGAGGTTCATAGAGTAAACCTTATCAATTTCATTTCACAGGTAGATACATTTAGATGCCCATATTAAGCAATTAATCCAGAAACCCAAGAACCTACAGAAACCAAACTGGAGCTATGATTTTCTGATTCCCAATTCAGCGAGTATTTCCATTCATCTGTGGAGCTGGTCCATCCCAGAACACCAGTAACCCACCCTAGGTAAGGAATAATTTGTAGAATACAGACAAATGGTGTTCACTCGGCAACCCTGCCTCTCAGCTTAACTAGGAGTTCTAGTGGTCAGGATGTGACCTCTCATGACCATATTATAATTCTTAGAACCCCTTAAAACCTCATAAATCCATTCTTAGGGACTTAAAAATTCATAAGAGCTTAATATTGTCTAAATCCATAGCATGTGGCCACACCCATGGACTTTTTACATCTCCAGTTTGTTTGTTTTTGTTTTGAGATGGAATTCTGCTCTTGTCACCCAGGCTGGAGTGCAATGGTGTGATCTCGGCTCACTGCAACCCCCGCCTCCTGGGTTCAAACGATTCTCCTTCTTCAGCCTCTCGAGGAGCTGGGATTACTGGTGCCTGCCACTATGCCTGGCTACTGTTTTTGTATTTTTAGTAGAGACAGGGTTTCACCATGTTGACCGGGCTGGTCTTGAACTCCTGACCTCAGGTGATCCTCTCACCTTGGCCTCCCAAAGGGCTGGGATTACAGGCGTGAGCCACCGAGCCCAGCCGTCTCCAATTTTTCACATCCCATTTTATAAAGCATGTGCATGACAGAAATAGAATCCCACCAGGGCACCCACATTTAATCCCAGACAACCCTGGCCACAATCTGGTGTTGTGCCTGCAAGTAAAATTTATTTCCATGCTGCATACCTCAGTAACTGCAGTTACTTTCTACGTTGCTTTTAAACACTCTTGAGTTTTTCTCTGTGTAAAATATGTTTCACTTTGCATGTTCAATTATAAAATCTTCAAGCAAGCTTAATGGGATAGGGGATAAGGAAGGCCAGCCTAATTTAGTAAAAAGACTAAATAATGGCATTTTAAACGGTAGTTCTCTTACTTTCCCATTGCTAAAACTGCCAAAGCATTAGTAAAATTTTTGAAGTAACGGCTTCAATGAATAGATAGGAGCAGCTTTCAATTAGCATATGAATTGTTTGTAAGCAATAAGCACTTACCAGGCCTTTTAAAGTCATCCCCCAGACTTTTGTTGAAAACCTACTTAGTGATAGAAATGAAGGAAATATTTGTCTTTAAAGTATTACAATAAGTACCCATCTTTCTTCCACAGCTTTGTTTACATTATTAATTTGCATTATCCAGACCCTGGAAGCAAGCCTTTGAGAAGCAAAAGCAAACTTCAGCTCAGACAGGGGAAATCTAAATGAAATCAGAATCAGATTCAGAAACATACCAAGGAGCTCCCAAGGCACAGTTGCCAGTTTATTCTTTTCTTTCTTTCTCCAAAACTTTTCCTAAAATCTCTCCTCCAAAAAGTCCTTCCCAAAGGCAGGTTTGGTTCCAAGGGAACAAAATCCTCTATCCTGTGGTCTCTGTTTCTCTTAGGAGATAATGGCACACACACGAGAAAGACCTCACACACAGGGTCAGCACAGAGTAGGTGACATGCAAATAAATGCTGGTTGGTTGTGAATTGTAAGCATAAAATCGGTATTACTGGAGGATGAGAATAAGGTCACTATGAGACCACTGTTAAGTATTGGGCTGCTTCATTCCTCAAAAGAAGACTGATTAATTGATTGATTGATTTTTAAATTTAGCTCATGGAACTTAGTAACTTCCAGGGGACAATGCAGGTTTTCTTGGTGGTGGTGGTTTTCTCCTTTCATACGCAGACCCACAGCCCAATGCAAGTTTTAGACAACCACAGACTAAGCAAGAAAAAACCAGGAAACTATACCTCTGATTTTTGAGAGATGCATATTTTTATGAGTGCACCTGGTTCCACCAATTGCCCAGAAGCACAGAACCAGCAGAAAAACCCTAGTTAGTATTCAGAGGACAGAAGTTTCCAGCACATTTAAAATAAAGTAGCTGAAATTGTATAATCAGAGACATCAGGAATGAGAATCAGAGAGTGGGCAATGAGTCCATTTGATTGGTTATAGACTGCCCCTATTGCTACGGAGAACCTCTTCACTAAAGGCCTCTGAAGGGACACAAGACAACATTGATTGTCATCCCTGCAGAGCTGGTGCCAAGCTGAGTAGCTCACTCTTGAGCCCAAGTAGATTAAAGATAGGAAGGAAATACACCAATGATATGGCTTGGGTGTGTCCATGCTCAAATCTCATCTTGAACTGTAACTCTCACAATTCTCACATGTTATGGGAGGAACCCAGTGGGAGGTAATTGAATCATGGAGGTGGGTCTTTTCCATGCTGTTCTCATGATAGTGAAGAAGTCTCATGAGATCTGATAGTTTTAAGAATGGGAGTTTCCCTGAACAAGCTCTCTCTCTTTGCCTGCCACCATTCATGTAAGATGTGACTTACTCCTCTTTGCCTTTCACCATAATTGTGAGGCCTCCCCAGCCATGTGGATCTATAAGTCCATTAAACCTCTTTTTCTTCCCAGTCTTATGGATATGTCTTTACCAGCAGCATGAAAACAAACTAATACAGCCAACATGATAAAAGTCATTGTGTCTAAATAGCGGAATTATACGAAATTACTTTTCTTTATGTTTTTCTATAAGTTTTAATATTTTCAGCAGATAGGCACTAATTTTAAATACAAATTTTTTATTAAATGTGCACTTTAATAAAAAACATTAAATATTGAGCACAATAATTACCTGATAACCATCTGGGTGGCAAAAAGAAAGAGAAAGCTCTCTCAGAGCTACCTCAGTTTGACAGACAATTAACCCAGGAAACCTGCATGGGAAATGGAATCATCTTTCTTAATAATTGTTACTATTTATTGGTGGTATTATAATAGCTAGCTTTTACTGAGAGCTGAGTCTGTTAGGGTACTGTACTAAGTACTTTATGTTTAATCTCTTTACTTAATTCTCAAAACATTCTTATGTGATAAGCACTATCATTATCCCCATTTACAGAGGAAGAAACTGAGCCTTGGTGGTTAGATAACTGGTTAAAAGATCACACGGCAATTAGGCGACTATCAAAATCAGTATATAAAGCCAGATCTGTCTGAGTCTATATAGTTTTAAGCCACTTGGTTCAAATCAAAGCAACTTTCCCAAACATTATCTTTTATGCTTTTCTCCACTCTTGGTTGCTTCTCTTTCATTTGGGGTACGCTCTCAAACATAAGCTTCTTGGTAGAAATTTTTATTTGTTTTGTTCACTGCTACATCTCCAGAGCAAAGAAGAATGCCTGGCATATAATAAATACTCAGTAAGTATTTGTTGGATTGATTAACAAACTTCAGTACATCAAATTCTAACCACAATATTTTATCCTTGCTTTTTGAACCTCATATGAGCATATTAGTCTCCACATTTTTTTCATCTTCCACTCTGATCAAGACTGGTGAATGTTTTCCAGTTTTTCTTTACCTCCTGGACTTACAGCCAGTCAATATGTCCCAGCTTTCCCTGCAGTTGAGAATGAGCTCATGACTGAGTTCTAGCCAATACAATATGAGCAGAAGTGATACAGCTACTTCCGAATCTGGCCTGCAAAACCTTATCTTCCACATTCTGTTTTTTCATTTATCAGCTGGAGGCATGACAGAGACAGTAGATGAAAGAATCTAGGATCTCTGAATGTCTGCATGGAGTAAAGCCTTACTCTACTCAGCTGACCTGTACTGGGACAAGACGTGAGCAACAAATAAACCTTTGTTTTGTTAAATCAGTAGATCTTGGTGTCAATTAAAGCAATTGGTCTTCCCCAACTAATGTACATCCATATCAGTTAAAAATTATTTGTGTATATTGTATATATATGGCCTATTCAAAGAAATGTATAAAGAGCCTGCTCAAATAACATATATATATAAATTTATAAATCATGTACATCTACTATAACATTAACTATAAAACCTATATCAAAATGTAAAATGTAAAAAGAATGAGATGTAGATTAATTTTTTAAAATTTCTTGCTAATCCTGTTGGTTCCATTGCATTACTAGGCAACATTTCAAGGCACAGTGGAACTTAGGGAAAGGTTCATCATTAACAATAGTGAAAACAAATTTATATTTCAAATGGTCTTCTTGATATTTGTGGGGGATGAGTTTGTGTCGGTTTTGAATGTACTTTTAGTGTTTTCACCATGGAATATGGCTGGACAAAGAAATCAAATCAGGAGTAGAACTGACAGCTCGGCCACTTCATTGTTGCTCTCAGATAGTGCTGGTTTCTCCTCCACCCACAGTTTCTTTGGGAGAGTTTGTATAAGACACCTGTCTATTTTGTGGATGTTGTTTCATGAAAATTAGATCATCTAACACATAAATCCATTCACCTAAGCACAACTAAAATGGGATGAGAGCCAGTTCACTGAAGGCCAATGAACATATGAAAGTACTAACATCAAATATGCCCTCCTTTCAGGATACATATGACATAGGTATCCATCTGCCACATGTATCCACCTGACATCAGATTATTTGAAAATGCCAGTGTCAATCCACATATAAAAATATGTTCATCTTAAAATTTTTCTTTTTCATTGTAAAATAAGTGGAAGTTTTAGCACCTACGAACCCTGAAATGGGCACGCCTTGTTTTTGAGACTGTTGCTCAGCAGGTGTTTTGGACAGCAAGTTCTATTACTCTTGAAGTTTGAAGTCCATGATCTGCCTCCCAGCTGTGCATACAGTAAAATGGCAGATGTCACTCTGCCTAAACTCTCCCCCACTGTAGAATCCTACCTTACCTATCCCAAGGCCAGAGTTCTGCTTCTTAACATGGGCTAGAAGCCCTGGTCTCTTTTCCAAGTAACACTACAAGTTATTAGTGAAGCTCTCTTTGATTTGCCCTAAGGCAAATCATAAAAGAAATAAAGGTCTATCTTATCCACTCAAGTATATACACATGCTAAAGATGGTGGTGACTGGCAGGCAGTATGACTGGTGACAAGGCCCCAGGGCTACAAGTTATGATATCCAGGTGTGACCTGACTATCTCTTCAGTGAAGTCAACATAGTCCTTGTATGGATGCAGCTGGAAACCATCATTCTTAGCAAACTATCACAAGAAGAGAAAACCAAACACCGCATGTTCTCACTCATAGGTGGGAACTGAACAATGACATCACTTGGACTCGGGAAGGGGAACATCACACACTGGGGTCTATCATGGGGGGGGGGAGGGGGGAGGAGGGAGGGATTGCATTGGGGAGTTATACAAGATATAAATGATGAATTGATGGGTGCTGACGAGTTGATGGGTGCAGCACACCAACATGGCATAAGTATACATATGTAACAAACCTGCACGTTATGCACATGTACCCTAGAACTTAAAGTATAATAAAAAAAAAAAAAAAAAAAAAAAAAAAAAAAAAAACATAGTCCTTGTATTTCAGAAAAAATAAAGTATTGTGGGAGAAGAGGCTCCTGAGAGCCTTAGCTTGAGTGGGCCACATGAGGGCTCCGTAGAGGAAATCTTGGCAAGAATTTGAGAAGGGAGGTTCTCAAAAACAATAAGCATTTTATCTGATGAGGATTTTATCCTCCAGGAAAATCTTGAGGGCAGTTTAGGACAACACAGGATAAGAGAAGCCCTAGAGGATTTCAGAATTGTATGCCCTTAATCAGGAGCCTTGAGAAGGTAAGTTCACAGTGGATACATGGAAGAGCAAACCTCCCTGGGCACTCAGAGGGCAGAACACACAGCAGATTCTCCAGCCAGATAGCACCTAGTCATGAGCCGAATAGTAAATATCTGAGTGGAGCACTGCAATGGGTTTGGAAGTCAGGGCTGAGTTCAAGTTGAGGTTCTGACACTAACTGTATGAGTAATTTAGTCAACCTGTATGTGTCTCAGTCTTATCATAACTAAAGTGGGGATAATAATAGCTACTTTGTGTCATCTTTATGATCATTTAATGAAACAGCAGCTATACCTGATAGAATCCAGGACTTGGCAAGTCACAGGTTCTCAATAAAAAGTTCTCTTCTTCACCATCATTATTCACTCTTTTTGCCCTTGCTTAGCCCATCTTTAAAAGGAAATAAATGAGGCAAAGCTGTCATTTGCCAAGTACTTAAGAGCTAGGCTTGGCAAGTGCTTATCTACATTAGAGGTTAGAGGAGTGCTTCATGGCGGGCCATGCAGAGTGGATGCTCATGCCCTGCAAGACTTTGCCAAGAAGTCACAGATGATGAGCAGTGAAAACAAAGCAACAAACCGGGCCAGGCTGGAGGAGGGGCAGGTAGGCAGCTGGCAGCCTGCAGTAGGAATGACCTTCCGGACTCACGGATTCCCTAAATGAGGTGGGTGAAGGGCAAAGAGGAAGACAGGAGGCCTGGCAGATTGACAAGAGGATCTTACTTCTTTATCAACAAACAGGATTCACTTGGTGCAAATCATTAGCACCAATCTAACTTTTCTCATGCAATACCTATGGACTGAAGCCATGCCCAAGCAACCTGGCTCTCCACACCTTATATTGTGCTACTCTGCTCTTGAAGAAACAACCAAAAGGCTTCCCTCAACAGTGTCCCCCACTACCACAATCCCTCATGTGAATATAGCATCTTTTCCTCATTTTAGAGGGTCTTATGAGCTGCTTACCAAGTCCAAAGTCGTGTGTACTGTTCCCAGGGAAAACAGTGAGCTTTGATCTAGCTGATAGCCTGAACCATATCCCTAAAACAAAACCAAAGTCTTATAGATTTATTCAATTTTTTATAAGCGTACCAAAAGAGATAGGATAAGTTAATAATTATTGATATATCCTTCTCACCATGACTATACAATTCAAAATTATTTCCTTCTTAATAGATATGAAAAACATCCCTGTTAAGAACAGGTTGTGTTTGAAGTGTTCTAATTTAGGCCCTTTGGAAAAAGATGATGTAACTCCTTCTTGTTAAAAGGAGAGACATTAATTATTTAATTAAACAAATTAGTTGTTGACTTTTTAAAAACCAATAGGCAAATTTTCCACAAAGAACAAAATATTAAGATACGCGTATCTCTAGTTCCCATGCCTGAATTTAAACTCACTGAAAACCTAACCCCAGTTGAAAAAAAAAAAAAATATGTGTTTCAAAGGGAAGAATCTGAAAGAAGTTATGAGCAAGCAGAAACTACAGTTTCTTCTTATGATTTTCACTTAGCCTTTGAAAAGTACCTTGATGTGATTCCTTTTATAATATAAATCCTAATAGCTTCACAAATAAAGGGAGCCATTTTAGGAAGTGGAGGTGAGAGCTGTATCAAATCCATGAAGGATACTTTCAAAATACACCAAAGATAATACACTATGCCATTTAATGAAGTATTGAAAAGGTTCAAATTATTCTTGACTTCACTACAGTTAATATAAATGTCCCGAGTCAATAAATCTTGGTATTGATTAATCTACACTCTCACCCAATTCAATTTTTTAAGACCCACTAGTTCCCACAGGCAGAAGGGGCAGATGTGACAATAGCTATTTACAAAATCAATATAGCACAAGAGATTTAGAGAAATTAACTACAGGAGAGATGACCCATTAAATCATCCATTTCATCCCTATCTCTCTCTTGGCCCCTTGCAGACTATTCTCTTTCAATATATTTGAGCCACTTTATCTAAGCAAGTTGTACAGGTCAACAGATACAGGGCTTGTTCCTTTTCCCAAGAAACTTAGTCCCATTCCCTCCTTCCCAGTATGGAATCCCATGTCTTACTCTACATCAATGACTCTCAACTCTGGTAGCACTTTAGAATCATTCAGGATGCTTTTGATATATACCTATATCAGGACTCTTGCCCAAAGATTTTTATTTCATTGATCTGGGGTGGGACCTGGATGCTACTGGTATTTCTTTTTTTGTAATAGTCAAGTGATCCTAAAGTGGTTAGTTCAGAAAGGGCTAAGATTCAGTTACAGTTATTCATTCTCCAGCTTTGAATGTTTTCTTACTGGCCATGTTAAAATTAACTCAACACTACCAGGCTCTCTGTAATATCACAGACCATAATAAATCAGTGAATCTCAGTTGGCTGAGGAGCATCAGCTGAGAACCACTGGGGTGAGAAATCATCATCACTGTTGGGAGGATTTACCTCAGTGGATTGGAGCACCTGAGGAAAAAAATGGTTGAGGTTTATGGCTTTAAACTCAGAGGGAAAAGACACCTTTCCCAAGTAACTGCATCAGGAGCAATCAACTACATGGAAAGCTGCCAAAAATAGAAAACCATCAGATTTGGAGTTCCTCTGCTGATCATCTTAACTTTAGCTTTGGATAGAAAGCAAATGTAAATGTAAATATATTTTAAACAGCATACATATACAATCTAAAAGCTAACTTTTCTTGAACCCTTACTATGTACAGGCATTGTTCTAAGTACCTTGTATGTATTAACTTACCCAAATCTAGCATAATCTTATGGGGTAGGTGCTATTATTATCCCAATGTGAAGATAAAGAAACTAGGCACCCAGGGCTACACAGGTAGTAAATGACAGAGCTGGAATTCCAACTTAGGCAGAGTGGCTCCAGAGCTCATGCTTTTAATCATTACTCTTAACCACCTATCAGTAGTGCATAACTTAGACATAAAGCGGACACCTTATGTTAAAAACTAAAAGCAAGCCTTACAAGTGCTAGGGTGATATTTATTCAATAAATATATATAAAGCAGTGGTCTCAAATATTTGTATGCACAAGACTCACTGGAAGAGATCTGTTTAAACAGTGAAAGGACCCGTCCCCTAGACAGTCTAATTCAGTAGCCTGGATGGGGCCCATGAACTTGCATCTTTAACAAGGTGGAAAAGTCATTTGACACTGTCAGATTCCCTAGAGAAGCTCAGGCTGGGGTCTGAGATAAGGAATTTTCACAATCAGAATGGAACCAGAAGCCTTGAAGAAAGCCCTTTCAGGAAGCTGCGGTGTTGGGAGCTAAGCTGCAAAGAGTTAAGGAATGGTTATGAGGACATGGAGTTGGTGAGGAGCAGCTCCTCTTCCTAAAACTTTATTGGTGAAGGGTACAGTACTTTGAGAAAAGTTATTTTTAGGTGA
The DNA here is from genome assembly GCF_007565055.1 of Rhinopithecus roxellana. Lineage (NCBI taxonomy): Eukaryota > Metazoa > Chordata > Mammalia > Primates > Cercopithecidae > Rhinopithecus > Rhinopithecus roxellana. Next base: position 136,539,746 of record NC_044553.1, on the reverse strand, counting down.
GGGAAAAGTGCCAGAAGAAAAGGAGAGATTAAAAATTCAAGAGAGACAGGGGGATATTGATGACAGAGTAAGGTTCTGGAGAAGGCAGGAGGGTGCAGGGCAACCACAGCGAGTCCACCTGCCAATACCTCCACAGAAAGAGAGACCCGCCTAGATAGACAGGTTCACACCAGGCCCTTGGCACTGTGTCTAGCAGTGCAAGTGTGTACTTCCCAACCAGTACTTCAGAGCAAGGTTAAGAACTATCTTAGGAATAGTTTTTCAAACCCTCTTGAAAAGTAAGTACCTCTAGGTACAAGATTATCAAGGCATCGTCCACACCCTCCTGGACTTTGCTTGATTGATATGTTGCTTCTAAGAGGACTATCAGCTGGCGTGCAAGGAGTGTTTCTTCTATGGGGATGTTATTCTAATACAGTAGCTCAACTCTAGCTGCAGAACAGTCTTCATAATGTACAGGACTCAGCACAAAGGGAAAAATATGCAATCCTTTGTTGGAAAATTATGAAGAATTTTAAGAAGGCAATGGCAGAGCATTAAGCCAAGTATGGGGCCCTTCTGAGCATGGGGCCCTCTGTGACTGCACAGTTGCTTACCCACAAAGCCTGCCCTGCCTGGCTGCACATTAGAATCACCTGGAGAGCCTTTAAGAAGTCCAGTGCCCAGGCCACACCTGAGACCAATTAAAACCAGACTCTTTGGGGGGTGAGAACCACACATCAGAATTTTTTAAAGCTCCCCACTGATTCCAATGTGTAGCCAAGATTGAGAACCACTGCATACTTGTCATAGAATCTGACTTAATATCAGCTTTGAAAATCATTTTCTTTAAATAAGTTCTATCTGGAAAAAAAATACATAATGGCCCTACAAAATGGGCTGTAGACCCACTTACACAGTAATGAATTACATTTCTCTACCTACCTATTCCCATAAACTGGCTTAAGTTATTAGTATAAAAGAAAAGAATGTAAATCTCTCCCTATAATAAATACATGAAAATAAGAGATGGCTTGAGCAATGGAGACCATGCTAAATTCCTGCAAGGCCCCTTCCTGAATTTTCTTGGCTCTACCAGATGCATTCTTCCAAGGTCTGGGCACTGGCCCAGAGCTTGTCTACCCTTCTGAATAATGCATGACACAAGGTCCTTCCAAACAACAGCGATCTTTGAACAGAATGCTCAGTTAAGGCAGGAGAATCTGACTGTCACCAAGACCAAAGCTTGAGATTTATCCCAAGAGACAGGATCAAATGAGGATGATCATCCAAGCATCATAGCTGGGCAGCAACCAGCTGTATGCATAGCTACCCAAACGTTCTTAGCCACAAACGCTGCCACTAAGATGAGCTGACGTAGTAAAGAGAGGAGAAATGAGACATCTCCCCAGGAATCTTAGACTCAACATGCATTGGAGAAGCCAATGTCTTTTTTAGTGTTCTTGAAGCAAGCAGTTATACCAGCCCTCTCAGAATAGCAGCAAGGACTGAAGTTATTAATTCTGATTCAATCAGCAACGGAGAGACAGGGAATGATTTGCAGGTAAATCTCATGGGTTAGAATTCTGGTTCCACAACTTAGTTGCTGTGTAACCACTCTGTGCCTCAGTTTCCCATCAGGAAAATGAAGCTAATAAAGTACCATGGAATTACCATGATGATTAAATGAGATAATCCACACATGGTGCTTACAACCATGCTTAGTACATGGTAAACACTCAGTAAATGTTAGCCTAGCTACCATCCTCATTACCACCATCCCCACAGCACTCCACAAAACACTTTTGACTTTCTCTCTCTCTTTTCCCAAAATGAAACCAAGGTTCAAAGAGCTTAAGCAATGGGCTCCAGGACCCAAAAACCAGTAAGAGTAGTGCCCAGGACTGAAACCCATGTTTTCTGTCTTATATTCTCAACCCCCTCAACTCACCTGACTTGAGAACTGAGCAGAGACTCTCTCTCTCTGCAGCCTTTCTATGGGATGTATGAGATGTAGTGCAACCATATCTTGCTCTAAGTAAAGACTGAAGAAGATAATGTAGGATGCTGTCATATCATACACACTCAATCTAAGTTAGTTAGCTATTGCTATTATTATTGCTATTGTTAACACACAATTGATAAACTTCCAGAAAAATTGCATTTAAGATGACCATATTCACCATATCATAGATTCATGTGAAGAGCTGGCTATCTTAGTGAATCCAATGTTAAGCCCTTTGGTAAAAACAGAATTCTTCCTGGTAAAATGATTAAAATCACCTAGCTTAATTATTCCACACATACATTGACAGTCTTCTGTATTGGCTATGCTTAAAATAAGAGAAGCCATGCTTCCAAGCTGTCATGGGCAAGGGACAGGGCAAAGGTGTGATTTTAAAAAAAAGTCCAACTTCAGAAACCTACAGTCCCACAGTCAGAAATTCACCAGTAGGGAAACAAAGCCTAAAAAGAAAAGGGACCATGTCTTTTTAAGATCCCTTGATATGTTTGACTCTGTGTCCCCACCCAAATCTCATCTTGAATTGCAACTCCCACAATTCCCACATGTGGTGGGAGGAACTTGGTGGGAGGTGATTGGATTATGAGGACAGGCCTTTCCTGCGCTGTTCTCGTGATAGTGAATAGTTTCATGAGATCTGATGGTTTCAAAATAAAAAGGGAGTTTGCCTGCACAAGCTCTGTCTCTTTGCCTGCTGCCATCCACGTAAGATACGACTTGCTCCTCCTTGTCTTCTGCTATGATTGTGAGGCTTCCCCAGCCACGTGGAACCCTGAGTTCCCCATTAAATCTCTTTCCTTTGTAAACTGCCCAGTCTCAGGTATGTCTTTATCAGCAGCATGAAAACTGACTAATACACCCCTCTCTTCAAGGGGGATGACAGCCCATCATGTCAAACCCAACTCACCTTCTATTGTCGATTTTCATATTGACACAGGTCTAGGCCCTTGGTGAGGGCCCAGAGACACCCATGTCAGGGTTGTTCCCCTGCCATACAGGGAAAATTTCCTGACCAATCAAATGACATTAAGTCACTGCATTTATTTTTTCATCCAAGTGAGTGTCTCTTCAAGAAAGACACCTGCCCTATGGCACCAATTTCCCTCTTTTGCTGAGTAGTCCAGAAAAACATAAAATAAAAACTTAGAAACAACAATGAATTTGTGACAATTAAACTGGAATATAATGAAAGCCACAAATACATAATTACTATGTCCCATTTGGTACAATACACTCCAGAGTTGCCAAAAACTGCCCACTCTGATAGCAGTTGCCCTTACACAGGCCCTGGGTTCTGCAGCTGCATCTCAATGAGCTGAAGTCGGCTGCCTGGAATGGTTTCCCTGGTAACAGGGTTCTGGCTGAGAGGGACATTGATTACCCCGAGGAATGAGTTTCCACTTGGAGGGAGACTGGGTGAATGCAAAAGCAGAGAATTCAAAGGTGGAAGCAGGGGTTAAAGGGGTATGGGAGTCACTGAAGACCTGGGAGGAGCCCCAGGTTTGATCCTTTCTAGGATTGAGGAAAGTAACATATATTTGGTTTGAGGGGAGTCATAGAATTGAAATATCTTGTATCTATTCCTGACTTGTCCATATTCCTCATCAGGAGAAAAAGGGCAAGTTGAACTGGTTGTCAAGAGGCTTGGATTCTAGTCCCATCTCTCTTATTAACTCACTGGGTTACCCTGGATAAATCATGTCTGGGTAATATCCAGAAAGTTCGGATCGAGAGATTTTTTAAGGCTCGTAAGATCATCTGAGAAGAGAGAGGGCCAATCCAGCCCATGAAGGCAAAGTGGGTGAGAATTTCTGTGTCAACAATTGTCCTTTCCCTTTGCAATCACATTTGTAAAATTCTCCTCTCTCATCAAACATTCTCCAGAACTAAGATTCTTCGCCACCTGTTTCTGAGGTTGCCTTTGAGGGAAAGTTTAAGGTTGCCCTCAGACTTAGCCAACTTCCACCACAAATGGAACAAACCTGAATGCTACAATGAATGAAGGAGCTCAACTGTTGCCTAGAGCTGGAAGCGCTGTAGTTAGCCCTTTTCCTGTTATGGTTATGGGATTCTCTGAATGCCTCAACTCTCCTTACCAATCACGCATTAAAGATTGACGAAAGATGTATCCGTGAAATCTCAGAAAAGGAGAAAAGGAAAAGCATTCTAGGCAGAGGGAACAGCGTATGTAAAGGCTCTGTTGGCAGGGCGTGGTGGCTCAGGCTTGTAATCCCAGCACTTTGGGAGGCCAAGGTGGGTGGATCACTTGAGGCCAGGAGTTCAAGACCAGCATGGTCAACATGGCAAAACCCTGTCTCTACTAAAAATTACAAAAATTAGCTAGGCATAGTGGTACGGGCCTGTAATCCCAGCTACTTGGGAGGCTGAGGTGGGAAGATCACTTGAACCCAGTTTGAGACGGAGGTTGCAGTGAGCCAAGATTGTGCCACTGCACTCCAGCCTGGGTAATAGAGTGCGACTCTGTCTCACGAGAAAAACACAAAAACAAAAAAGACTCTATGACTGAAAGAAATGGGTTCATATGAGACCGGATTTTTTAAAAAAATCAATATGGTTAGAGCCTATTGCACCTGCCTGTCTTGTTCTCCCATCTCTCACTGTGCTCCCTCAAAGGGAGAGATGAGGGAACAAGATAGGCGTCTTATATGGTTTTGTTTTCATCCTAAGAGTTTGGGAAACTTTGGCAGGGGAGAAAGGTGGATATAACATGAAAAGATTTTATTTTGAAAACATGAATTTAGTTAAGGACATGAGGAAACCAATCAGGAGTCTATGGTTGTGATCCAGGCAAATAGATAATGTTGGCTTAATGGATAATTTTCAAAAGGTGGGGAGGGTTCACATGTACATAGTGGCTGCAGCCCCCTTCTTCTTACCTGGTTCAAGGTAGGGTCTCCTTGTTTCTCTGCCTCATCTTGTTCCGTGTTACTCCCTGGGACTTGTGTGCTGACCACTCAGGTCTCAACCTGGAGAGTAGATTCCCTCTGCCCCTTGGTACCACCGCCTCTGTTTTCTTACTTTACACTGATGTCTTACTCAATTAAAAGTCTTGTCCCTGAAGAGATTTTCTAGTCCTTGTTCCTTCAGAGAGCACATAAACCTTCTTACTAGTTGTTGAATTTTTATTCCATAATAGTCACTTGCAATAGAGAGAGAATGTTGAGCAAACACACATCTTTCAGGCATGGTAAGACACTGGATGCCAAAAGGTGATGTAAGCTCTTCTAGAAACAGGGAAACCTAGTCTTAGAACCTTTCATGTATCCAAAAGTACTCGAACAGCTGAGGGACAATTCTTTAGAAAATTGTCCCAATGATCATTCAAGATTGTACCTGTCTTAGGACTGAGTACTAACCATTCAGCTGCACAGGGAGCAGAAAGAGGCAGTGAGAATTTGGCATCCCATCTCTCAAAGATGAATGATTTGGTTTCAGTAGACTGGGGGTGACTAGATGGGAGAAGCTGGGACAACAGTCTGGGGCAAATGTCTGCTCTGAATTTCACAGGGAAAGGAAGTGTGGCAACCACACATTCTTTCACACTTCTGTCATCAAGAGACAGGGTCTATGTCCTCTGGATCCTATGGCTGCTTTGGGTCCTATGGTTGCTTGACCAGTGGAATACAATGGATGTGATACGGTGCCATTTTCTCTTCCAAACTCCAGATGTCTACAGAGGCTTCCTCCTTTTGAAGATACAGAGATAAGTAAGTTAGATGATCATTCGTATTTCAAATGGATACTTCCTATTTCAAACAGATTTTCATTAATAGTAGCTTTCCTTTTGGGAAAATCTATTCGATGGCAACAAAAGAACCTAAAGCTACAGTGTGAACAGTCACTTACAAGTAAATATTAATCAGAAATGAAGCTAGAAGACTTTTGAAATAATAGTGCAGGTCAATGAGAAAAAAAAGGACTTCATTTTTAAAGATCTGGTTTATGAATGGCCTTTTTAAGGAATATAATAATAAACTGAAGTCTGCCTCCATAAACTACCCAGTGCATTCTAACTGCCTTTTTCTATGAGGAATCAGAAGCTCAGGACTGTAGGTTTATTTTATCCCCTTACGAATTTCAATCTATACCTCCCCTGAGGCTCATCTCCAAGGATATAGAAATTGCCTCTTTCCAGGTACAAACATCTCTGGAATTGCTGTCTCTCTCTTAGTCCCAAATGCCTAGACTGCTTTATCCTTTTCAGGCCACTAGAGGAAGGGATATACATTCAGATTTTTTTTTCTTCAAAATTGTTTTTTCTTAGGGTCTGTGTTCCCCCAAAATTCATGTGTTGGAACCTGATCACCAATGTGACCTCAGCCTTTGGAGGTTGTTAGATCATGAGGGTAATACTCTCATGAATGGGACTAACACCCTTATAAAAGAGGCCCCAGAGAGCTGCCTTGCCCCTTCCACCATGTGAGGACACGGCAAGAAAAATGCTATGAACCAGAAAGCAGGCCCTCACCAGACACAGAATCTGCTGGTGCCTTGATCTTGGACTTTCCAGCCTCCAGAACTGTGATGAATAAATTTCTGTCATTTACAAGCCACTCAGTCTATGGTATTTTGTTATAGAAGCCCAAATGGACTAAGACACTCCAAAGAGAGCAGTGCAGTGAAAAGTGAACGTGTGTGGGAACCGGAGACCTGGGGTCTTGTGCTTTCCCAGCCTTTCCTTAGCATTATAACCTGCACTAGCTATTCAGCCTCTCTCCAGTCCAGTTTCCTCATCCATAGCAATAAAAATCCATGTTGGACAAGACCATCTGGTACGTCCTTCCAGTCCTAAGAATCTAGATTTTTATACCTTTTGCAGGGAATGTGATCAATCCTTACTCCCTGCTCATGATCTTAAGGAAGAGTCAGAAATTCCCAACCTAATCCCATCCTTCTTTCAATGGCTGAAGCTCTTGGATCACTGTGTTGACAGGAGCAGATTGCACATGCAGATTTGAGGGGAGCAAAACAGCTTCTCTCCCCGAGTTAGAGAAAGATGAAGCCTGACTTCTGTGGCTTTGCAGAGCCTTCCTGATGACAGCAAGCCCCCGAAGGGCCTGCCCAGCTGATAGCCGTGCTCTCTGCTTACATCTAGGTCTCAGGTGCCACAAAGCTTGCAACCACTGAGATGTTTTCCCCTTATGTCCTCATTCAGTCTCTCAGTTAAATGCAAATCTCTCTTATCTCGAAGCGATTTCTGAGATGGGAGAAAATCCAAGGAGTTGCTTTTTGTGCCCTGATGTCCAGACAAAGCCTGTTGACACTACAGAGGGTAAATCCCCCCGATAAGGAGCCCAGCCAGGAGACCAGGTTTCTTCAACCAGGGGTCGTGGTGGACTCAGACTCAACTACAGCTATCTAGAGTTACTAGGAGAAGGTCACCAATGGTGCTACATGGGCATGGGGGCAGGGTAAAATGTTGGCTTCTTTGCAGTGTTTACCCAGTGGAAACACACAGAGCAAGAGAAAGGAAAGAGGCCTTCCAGAGATAAGGACATATAGAGGAGCTGGGTACATAATGAAAAGAGCACTGTAAGTTAGTGAGCAAGGGATGGACTATTCAACAAATACTGTGGGGTAATTGGCTTTTAAAGAAAATAAATAAGAGAATAATATTCCCTACCTCTTGCACCACACACAAAAACATACTCTGTTGCCCTAGAGGCCTAATGGTCAGAATAAAAGCTTTAAGACTATTAGAAGAAAATATAAGGCAAAATGCCTACTATCTTTTTTTCTTTTCTTTCAAGACAGAATCTCATTCTGTTGCCAAGGCTGGAGTGCAGTGGTGTGATCTCAGCTCACTGCAACCTCTGCCTCCCTATTCAAGCAAATTATCTTGCCTCAGCCTTCCAAATAGCCGGCACTACAGGTGCTCGACACCACGCCTGGCTAAGTTTTGTATGGCAATGCCTACTATGTTTATGACACTGAAATAGGAGAAGATTTTTTTAAATAAGGCATAAAAAATACAACCTATGGAGAGCCAAATTAATAAATTTGCCAACATCAAAATGTTAAAATCTCTTTTTGGCAAAAAAAAAAAAAATACCAAAAAGTTAAATGACAAGAGATACACTGGGAAAGATATTATATAATCCTTTCCAGTGAAAGGATTGGTTATCCAGAATAATAAAGAATTCCAACAAATCTAGGAAAAATTAATAATGACAACCCAAGAGAAAAATGAGCAAAGCATATGAACAAATAACTCACAGAAAAGGGAATGTCAAGACCAATACCCAGACAAAAATTTGCTCTTTCTGTCTGGTAATCAAGGAAAAACAAAGTAAAATCACCCACATCAGAGTGGCAAAATTTATAAGGCCCATAATAGCAAGTGTTGGAGAAGACATGGACAAAGAGAATGTCTACTGTTGGTGGGAATTTTAGTTGATACAATCACTTCAGAAAGTCTTTGGCAGTATGTAATAAATATGAAAATATGTATTCCTTAAGACTAAAAATTCCATTTCTAGTAATATATCCTAGAAAGGTCCTCATTCCTGTATGCAAAAAGTGTTCACACTAATAGAAATGTTTGCAAAAGTTAATAACTGTAAACAATCTAAATGTCTACTACTAGAAGAAAGGAATGTAGTATATTTATTGATAGAACCCTATACAGCAGGCAAAAATAGAAGCCCTAGAGCTAAATGTATCAACACTATGTAGAACAATTTGCAGAAAACTATAGAAACCATTTCTGTGAGTACTATATAATGTTTATGAACACTTAAGTATGAGACTAACATACGAAAGTTTAGACTACAGTGATAAATGCCAATTCTTGGCAAAGGTTGCCTCTGGCAATGGAGTAGTGGATGGAACTAAGTGGAGAGACTTTATCTGTAATTTTTTTATTTTTATAATAAAAATAGATCTGAAGTACATAAGATACACTGTAAATATTTGTTCATTCTGGGTAATGGGTTTTTAGGAGTTTGTATTATTCTCCATATTTTTCTATTTTAATTTTTTCAGAAGCAAGGGAAGAAAAGCATATAAATGCCCTCACATTGTATATAAACTCTCACACTCTAAATATGTCTATACTGTTCCCTCCATCTCACTGCCTGAGCTCAGACTTTCATCCCTTCTCATACAGGTCATTAATAATCTCCCTGCCTCCTCTTTCCACCTCTACAGTGTTACCAGGGTGATTTTTCTGAAACATAAATCTTTTAAAAATTGTCGAACAAAATGCAAATCTAACTCTCTTAATATAGACCCTTCACCCTTGGAATAAAATCCTAGCTTCTTTGCATGGTAGACAAAACCTTCCATAATCCAGCTTCTGCTTCCCTCTTTGGCCCCAAATACCAGTCCCTGCCTCTCTCCCACACACACCCTGCTCTGGCCACATTTGCTGCCCCAAAGCCCCAACTCCTACATGCTTTTGTGGGGGCACTCTGTCTCCCCTTATATCTCCCCTTACTATTTGTCCTTCAGCACTGGGCTCAGCAATCTTTCTCTGGTCACCCTAGCCTGCATTCGGAGGCCCCTTTTCCACCCTACCAGAGAATCCTGTTCTAACAAGTTGTTGTTGTTGTTGTTGTTGTTGTTGTTGTTGTTGTTGTTGTTGTTGTTTGAGATGGAGTTTTGCTCTTGTTGTCCAGGCTGGAGTGCAATGGCGTGACCTTGGCTCACTGCAACCTCTGCCTTCCTGGTTCAAGCAATTCTCCTGCCTCATCCCCCGGAGTAGCTGGGATTACAGGCGCATACCACCATGCTCAGCTAATTTTTTGAATTTTTAGTAGAGACAGAGTTTCACCATGTTAGCCAGGCTGGTCTCAAACTCCTGACATCAGGTGATCCACCGCCTCAGCTTCCCAAACTGCTGGGATTACAGGCACAAGCTACCATGCCCTGCCCCTCTTCTAACAATTTCAATAGTTACCATACCACACTCTAACTGCCTTCTCCCCAGGGAGATTTGGAGCTTCAAGTTGGCAGGAGCTAGGTGTCCTAAAGCTCTTTCCCCATGCCATAATTAGTGCTCAGTAAATTTTGTTCAATAATAAATTAAAATATACATGCATATACGAAACACCCACTGAGCACACAGTAGCACCCTGAGTTGTGTTATTCATTCATTTGATAATGACCAGGAATAATACTGATAACAAAGGTTATCCTATATTGAGTGTCTATGAAGCACTTGCTAGTCCTTGAAGGGGAATGCAAAGCAAGGATGGGACATATCTCTTGTCTTCAAGGAGCTTACAGTCTTGTTGGAGAAATAATACTGAGACATGAAACAACTGAAAGCCTATAACTGGACCACATGTAACTGAAAGCTAAAATGAGTGACACACAATCCAGATTTCTCCTAAAGCATTCAGATGGAGAGCTACTTTAAATTGAACACGTGGGAGAAGTTGGGGAAGAAGACAAATGGGGACTCAGAAAGGAAGAAAGGGCTCCAAAATTGCTGACACTCATTCCAAATTTCCCAGCTAATATCCTGATGGGAACAGGCATTGAAGGCTGGAGCAGGTCCAAATCAGGTTAGGCCTCCCCCATGAATGACTGCCTGTCAGAATGCCCTGTATCCCCAGGATTCATAAGTTAGGGAGAAAAAGGGGTGATACTGGCTGGCAACTTGGCCAGACAGTCCCAGTCTTGCCCCTGCACCAGGGCTCTACTGTTCGAATCAATATTCGTTAGCAGGCACAATGAGCTCATTTCACGCATGTTCTAATTAGACAATGGAGATTATTACAAAACACCTGCAATGTTTGTAATCGTTTAAAATAATGAGAATCAATATTAGCTTCTAAAGGCACCATATGGTAAATGCTCATTCCAGGCATGTGGTCCCTGATAGGCTCTCAATGCTTCAAAACTGATCAGTAACAATTTTTAATTTACAGAAAGTAGCTCTTGGTTAATGAATTGGCTGCCTGTGTGCCCTCTGCACAGTGACCACCTTTACATGATCATTTAATTATAACATGACCTCAGTGCCCACTGGAGCACTTGAGGTCTGCCACAAGGGACAGCCTCTGGAGTCAAGCACCTGTAAATATCCTACCCTCACCAGCTACTTCTCAAGGGTCTGACCTCCAAGCCCCTAAAGTCGTGGTACTCCAGTCACTCACAGAGCTCATGAAAACACAGAGAGGTGGATTCCACCCCCAGAGTTTCTAATTCAGCAGGTCTAGGGTACTGGCCTGAGATTCTGCATTTCCAGTAGGTTCCCAAGTGATACAGATGCTTTTGGTCTGGGGACCACATTTTAAGAAGCACTGCCCCAAAGAATGATACCCAGTCTTACACTCCAAGCTAACACTTTCCTCATCCCCAAGAACCATATGGGAGAAGAGTGAAGATTAAGAAAATGATGTTCCTTTCTCCCATGCTTCCTGAGCAAACTTTACAGGCCACACCTAGAGAGATGGGCAGTGAAATTCATGTTTCATGTGTTGAGCTGAATGCTGTGTTAGGCATTTCCACATCTTAGAAATCCTTATCGCAAGCCCTTGAAAGAGTAAACTAAAGTACAGACTTGTTCGGTGTCAACTGGCCAACAAATGGAGGAGTCAGATTCAAATAGGGGAGGCTTTTGTCCCTAAGTTTTATGCTTCTCAACTTAGAATGTGTATAGGAATCCCCTGGGAATCTTGTTAACCATAGCCTCTGAACTCATAGGTGTAGGCTGAGCCAAGAATTAGCATTTCCAAGCTGTTTCCAGGTGATGGTAATGAATAGTTCTGTATCCGAGAAAACACAGAGGAACCGGTGTGGTGAAAAACATGAGGTCTGATGCCAAGCACACCTGGGCTCAACTGACTTCCAACATGGTTCAGAGTGATTCAGTTAGCCTCTCAGAACATCAGTTTCCTCATCTACAAAATGGGAATACCTACTCCATATACTTAAGAGCTAAATAAGATAATATATGGAAACTACATAGCACCCTAGTACCCCCTCACCCCCTCCACAAACCCTTCTGCAACAACTCCATACTTCTTTGTATTTCCTTTCTCTCACTTCCTATTATCCAACCTTTTGAGCCAGGGAGGTTGGGCAATTTTATCTCCCTTTCAATGGTGAGGAAATCACGAGCTTCTGATATACTAAGTACACAGCCAGCCTGCAGCAGCTCTCAAAATACAACCAAGGACTCCTGATTCCAAGCTGAATGCTGTTCCCAGCATCGCAGAGACTAAGGCCTCAAGAGGCTCTAGTTTGGTGATGAAGACAATAAATAATCAGAGAGTTGTGGCACAACAGGGTCAGGTCTGTTGAAGGACAATAGAGCTCTGTGGGAGTCCTCAAGCAGGGATGCATGTGTTGTATTCCACCTTACCTTTTGCTCTCCGGAAATGGGAATATGGGTAGGGGAAAGAAGGGGAAATTTCAGCATGGCAACAGCTTAGAAAGTATACATTGTCAAGTCTCTATTTGGAGCTCTAGTCTCATCCAGGGAGTGACTTGGTAAAACACTCCTTGGGATAACATACAGAACACATCTTAGCCCCAGGCAGTATGCCTGGAGAAATGTACACTATCAAAAGAAGAAAAACAGATTAACACCGAAAAATCATAGGTAAGATTTATAGCAAAGTTTGCTCACGAGCAGGTAAATTCACTATGCTCCCTGAGCGCTTTCTTTTTCTTCCTCCTTTGATGTTTTAAAATACATAAGACTGTTGTTTTAAATGGTCCCCATAAAACATTGCCTGCTACAGAAGCTGCAATCAGGGATTCTCCCAGCATCCACATTTGTCGCCAGGACTGTAATTTACAGCAATTCATAAACTTTTCCAAAATGCTGTGAACGTAACTTCAGGGGGTTAATAAAACAGTTTTCGACTCCTCTACTTCTTTCCATTGATAACTTATTCAAATTGTAATTGCCTGTAATGTGCACCCTCTATCACATTACTACTCATGCCCCATGCAGTCTCCCACACCATCCATCACCCTGGGCTATCAGCAAAGTCCTCATTCCTTCCCTGCACGCAAAAACATGACTGCTTCTCTTTCCACATTTAGTGGACAAGCCTCTGCCCACATGCCACCTGCTCCGGCTCCCTCCCACTGGGTTCCCAGGTAGAGATTTTCTTTGTCTCTGCTCACTTGGGGGCAGGCATTTAGTCTCAGAGCTGTCCAAGTCTCAACCACATGTCCTGTGTGGCATGGTGGGTTAGGTGGTCTGGGCAGTTATCTGAGCAGGTGCAGACAGTGCAGTAACAGTGCAAGGCTCCCCTGGGTAAGGTGGGGTGTTAGAAGGATCACAGATTGAGAAGTCAGAAGAGCTCATCTCACCCCAGTTGTATTGTCTGTGTGAATGTGAGTAAGCCATTTAACTTCCCTGATCCTGTTTCCTCACCCAGAAAACAGGAGCCCTAATACCTGCCCCCTATTCCACAGGGCCACTGCAACTGTTTCAAGGAGTCAATGAGATTATTTCTGAGGCTGACTTGATTCACACAGAGCCTGACATTTTCCTCTGATTTTTCTCCAGTGGGAATAGCAAATGATTATGTGAGTTACTGAGGCAGACCAGGAGACCAGGTGAGGAGGAGGTCATAAGGGTGGGGCCTCTTTTAGGAGCAAATACAAAGGACACGAGAGTTAGGCCAACCTTCTGGAGTTGGGAAAATGGACATCTGATTCCAGTTAACCCAAGATGGACAAGAGATGCAGTCAAGACTGTAGTCAGAGATCAGCCAGAGGTTGTGGGGCCTTCTGGTTGCTGGGTAAATCATGCATCAGAAGATGCCTGCTTTTCCCCATCACCCATGCTTCAGGTCTCAACAGAGCATCAGCAGTTTCAGATCTTTGTTGCTGAGCCAGCACCCACGGTCTTTCCCTCTCCTGAGCATCTCCTCTCAGCTTCCCAGGTGTCCCAAAGCCTGGAGTCACAGCCTTTAATGGCCTTCCCATTTGAAAACAACCCCATCTTCTCAGAAGTCCCTGACACATCTGCCCCAGGCCCTTCAGAGCTAGAGTAGGCACAACACTCAGGGCCTGTCCCCAGGGACCTGACACCACAGAAAAGCAGCATCTTTGCTCCCTCTGGTTCCTTCAAGTCTCAGCTTCCCTCGGTCTTATCAACATTTTTTGCAACAAGTGGCAGCAGTAGGTTTGCCCATCAGGTGCCTGAATGTAACCAGGAAGAAGAGAGGAAATCTCAGAAATTGCCAGGAGACTAACTTCCCAGATCCCTCATCATCCCAAAATGGGTTCCTCTTTATAACCCATAAGGGAAACCAATTGGTTTGCTATATCCATCGAGACTGAGAAGTGGTAATAAAAGACAGGGGGAAGAGAGAAAGGAAATCTCTTCCTAAGTCCCACAGTTAAGCCCCTGCCCCTTTGCCTGAGCCTCTGGGAGCCCCCAAGTCCCTTGGGAAGAGGCAGGTGTAGGAAAATGCTCTTTTCTGCAGTTGCTACCACTTAACACAAATCATTTATTTTATCTTCTTAGCAAGTGCAAAATGTATCCAATCCCATCGACTGCTGTTTCAAAAATCTTAAGACTTAGAATTCCCTGGTAGGACTTCCTCCTGAACAAGATTGCCTTCCTTCTGCAATTTACATTAGCAGGGAGTCTGTTATTAGCTTGATATTTTATCTCTGACACTGCAAGAAATATTGCTGCCATAAACCCTGGTGCCCTTAGTAAAAGCTGAACTACTTGGCTAAAGCTAATAAAGCAAGGAACAGTGAAAGCAATTGGCTATCAATATCTAAGCAGCAAATATAACAGCTGCCCCCCAAGTATGGGCCACAAGCATGTACCCAAACACAGGCACACATACGTACACACACACATGCGTACATGCATGCCCTCCCTTATCCCATTCCCTAGACATCTCATAATTCCCTTTTCTCCTGACTTACCTGATTCATACCCTCCCAACACAATTCTCTACAGTACAAGGGTCTCACTTGGTTTATTCCTAAGAACTGGTGAAACCAGGCTTTCTAAACCATGCCAAAGTTGTTAATGCAGTGACTCTCACAATTTCAAAGGCCTAGGAAACAACTGGGGAGCTTGCCAAGGATTCAAATTTCCAGCCCCAACCCCCTTTCAAAGAATCTGAGAGTTGAGATGGGGTCTGGGTACCGGCATTTGTAACAAGCACTCCCAGGAGGTCCAAAAAAACCACACTGCAATGAACGCTATATTAGCAGGTGCACAGTGAACAGAATGATAAGCAATATCGTGTCCATGCACCACCATTCAGAGTAAAGTGGACTTCAGAACAAGGCCAGGCAGAATCAGTGCTCATTTCAGATTTGGTTATCAAAGTGCCCCCAAAAGGTCTCAAGCAAAAGCAGCCACATCAGAGCAGCAGCTCCCCAATCCTGAATGCCGGTGGCAGCCCAGTTCTCTGTGTATGTGCCTCACGTGCAGGAGGAAGGGAGGATGCCTGCTCAGCTGTATTAATGAGCATGTGTTGTGAGTCACTGGACATGCCCAGAGGAATTTTAATAAAGTCAGCATCTCTTTCTCCGGCTTTGGCTACCTGTTTAGGAAACTTTGTCATGTGAGAGAATCCTAAATGTAGTTGCTGGAGGTATATGCTGACTGCTTTATTTGTGGGCCCTCATTGGTTGAGAGACTCCAATATGCCCTGTGGTAGGAATGTTGGATGTTGTTCCAAGGATAAGTCTTGTCCACCAGCTGCTTAAATTCTGGTGCTGAACCATGAATAGGACAAACCCACGTGTGTGCACTTTTAACAAGTGCTTTTTTGCCAAGTGATAAAGCCAGAAGTAGAAAGGTGGGCTTCATTCTGAGGGCTAGCAAGCCTGCTTAGAGCCAAAGACATGCTGTGCTTCTCAACCCTGGATATCTAGTGGAATCATCAAGAAACTTAAAAATAACAATAGCCACAATAGCCACCCACCGTAGACATTGCAACCCAGTGGGATGAGGCCAGGCACAGGTACTTTTTTAGGGTTCCTCAGATGATTCTAATGTGCAGCAAGCATCAAGCATCACTGCCTAATAGAACTGCCAGGGAGCTTAAAGCCATGTGTTCAACCTTCATTGCAACTGAATCTCCTGGGGAGCTTTACAATATATTGATGATGCGGTCCCATGCCCAGAGATTCTGATTAATTGGTTGCAAGACTTTTAAAGTCTCCCTAGGTGATTGCAATGTGCAGCCAAGGTGGAGAACGGTGGGCTGGAGAAGGTTTTGTGCTGGCAGCTGCCTGACCTTTCTCTCTGGTTTTAACCAGAGTGATCTAGAGGAAGCACCGGATTTTTAATTGAGACTGAATTTAAGCCTTAGCTTTGTCACACACACTTGCAGTGGCAACTCAGGCAAGTCATTAACACTCTGAACCTTAGAGCTCCCTTAAAACTCTATTTCACAGAACTGGTGTAAGAATTAAATAAAATCAGTTCAAAGTACTCTAACGATAGTGGCCTGCTATATAAATCTTACTTCTCTGGCTGTTTTACCCTTTCTTAGCCAAAAATCAGTTTCTACAGGATTTATGTATCAGTAGGAAGGTAGAACATGAGCGATTTGGGAGAGGTGCCCACAGATGGATAATGTCAACATTGATGCTTTAATGTTTAAATTCAGTTTTGTGCCATTTTCTTATTTGACCCTCGTCATAGATAGAACTGTGAGATTATGATGTTCCATACTAGAGAAGAAGAAACAAAGGCTCAAAAAGCTTATAGTGTGGTGTTGATGTGAGTGAGCATCACCCAAATGGTAGAAGCAAAATTCAACTTTCTTCTGTTAAGAACCCAAGCTCTTTTCATTATACTCATGGTTCTCAAGTTTTACCATGCAACAGATTGTTGGACCCCACCTCTAGATTTTCTGATTCAGAAGTTCTAGGGTGGGGCTCCAAAAATTTGCTTTTCTAACAGTTCCCAGCTGTGGCTAGTCTGGTAGCCAAACTTTGAGAACCACTGAACTATACCAAACTTTCTCTGATGGTAGAGAACCACCCTGCAGAATGAAACAATTATGACTGTGGCAGAAAGTGGGAGCCAGGGGGAATAAAGAAATGAACAATCTAAAGTGTTATTAACTACCCCCTGTTTTTAAGCATATAAGCAAACAGGCTCAGTGAAGTAAAATATCCTGTCAAAAACACATAGCAAGTGTGTGCTTCCCATCACATCAGAGATGGGTGGGGACCAGGAAAGGGGTTCTAGAGGCAAGAGAAAATCTAGGAAAAGCTTTGGTGCTGTGGATGCATGAGTAACTAAGAAGTCAAAGTCTTAAGCATTTGAACACCAACGTATTAGCTGTGTGACCGGGCAAGTCAACACAACTCTCTAAACCATAAGGTAATTGTCTGTAAAATTGAGAAAATTAATAGCACCTAGCTCACAGGTTTGCTGAGAGAACATTTAATCAGATAATGAATGTGAAACATACAATTTACCTGACATATATGTAAGCACCCAAGAAATGTTAGTGATTATTTATAATAACTATTATCATTACTACCACCATCTCCACGAATGTCGCCCTTGGCAAGCTTGGCACCTAATTACAGAGGGCCACTAAATGTGGCCCTAGCAAGCACTTCCCAACTCTGTGTTTGTATTCCCTATAACAATGCCTCCCTAAAAGTACAGAACAGAATGGCATGTATTTCTCAAGTTCAACTAAAATAAGGTGGATATTCCTTTGAGACTTTTCTAACCGCCTTTGAGTTCAGTGGAAATACGCTGGTCACCAAATCATTATTGTGGAAATCGTCTGAGAGCTCAATGACTTCTCCCTCCCTGTCTCTATCCTGGTTTGCCTGGAACTGTCCTGGTTTCAGCAATGAAAGTCCCACATTTCAGGAAATCCTGCAGGCCAGGCAAACCTGGACAGTTGATAAAGCAACATCTTGTTCACACACCTAAATACCTTTTAGTAACATGAGTATTTTAGTTATTGACATTGGCAAGCACACCTTAAGTGTGGAGAGCAAGGTATAAACCAGCTGGCCTGCTCTAGGCAAACATATGAGCAAGAGCCCAACTACCCTATTCTGGGGTCCTCTGTCCTCTCAAGAAGGGATCCTAAATACATTTACTCTGGGATGTAAAGACTGTTTATCAGTTTAACAGGATTCCTAGTTCGGGGAATTTGCATTTCAATAGAGAACCAAATATTAGCTGAAGATCTGAATAATTATGAGCAGAGAGAAATCTGTGTTTGACAGTAAGGGATTTAGTGCAATCCTTTCTGAACTCCTGAAATCATAGACTTCTAGTACAAGCCTTCCCTTCCTTGCACCAGAGATTATCTTCAGAGAAGGGAGCACATAAGAATCATCTAACTCAGGGTCAGCAAATGACAGCCAGTCACAGGCCACATCCTGTCCACTGTCAATTTTTGGAAATACAATTTTATTGGAACACAGTCACGCTCATTTGTTTACATACTGCCTATGGCTGTTTTCCTGATAAAACACCAGCTGAGTAGATGCAAAGGAGGCTCTACAACCCGCAAAGCCAAAAATATTTCCTATCTGGGCCTTTACAGACCTAATTTCTTGTTGCTCAAATTGTATTCCATGGACCAGCATGGGGATCACCTGGGAGCTTGTCAGAAAGGGAAAATATTGGGCGCTACCCCAAACTTCTAAACCAGAATCTCTGGGTGATTCCTATACACATGAGAGTCTGAAAAGCATTGCCCTAGGAGGCTTTTTCAAATTACCCATGCCTTGAACTACAAATACTGGGAACCAATTCCCTCCAAAACCCCCACTTAACCCTCATGAGAATCTTGCCCTTGGAGAGCCACTGTTACCAAAGTTGCAAAATAAAATACAAACTATCCAGTTAAATGTCAATCTCTAATAAACAGCAAATACTTTTTTACTGCAAGTATGTTCCAAACATTTCATGGAATATACTCACAATAAAAAACTGACTCATTACTTATCTGAAATTCACATTTAACTGCGTGTCCTATATTTTTATTTGCTAAATATTGCAACCCTACCAAAGGAAAGCTTGCTATCGTTTATTTGGGCTAAGAGGGTATAAAAGTACTTCCTATAGCAGTTTGCCTTCAAATGTGGCTGCCAATCACACCACCCATCAAATCAAGAGATATAATCTATTTCTCCTCTCCATGAATCTGGCTGGGCCTTTAGACTTGCTTTGACCAATAGAAGTGGGCTTAAGTAATGCTGTGTCAGATACAGGCCTCACCCTGAAGAAGCCTAACAATTTCTATTTTCATTCTTTAGAACCCAGTCAACATGCTATCGGGAAACCCAGGCCATCTTTCTGATTTGAAGAGCCACAAGAAGAGACACTGGAAGATGAGAAGCCACAGGGAGGAGAACCAAGAGGCTCAGCCTCCAGTCAACACTAAGGCCCTGGATATGTGAGAGAGACCTTGATGAAACCCAGCCTAACTGCCAAATGAATGCAGCTGCATAAGTTACCCCAGCAATAGACTTGGGGCAAACTTCTGAGTCAACCCACTGAATCATGAAAAATAATTGTTATAAACCATCTGTTATGCAGCAATAAATAACTGATATACTTCCACTGTCCCAAAGTAGACACTTGGCTTCACTCCAAAGAGTCCCTTCCTTGTAAGGCTACACCTGGTAAAGGAAACATACATCTTCGGAGATGGCCTAACAAGGGCTGGACTGGTCCTCTTGGGAAAAGGCAGCCTTCTCTCCTCTACTCACCATCTTGGAGGAGACAATTCTGTTGCCTGTCAAGTTGGTGGCTGGTTTTCTCAGTTTCCCTTCAGGCTTGCAGATGCAAACTATGCTTTTGATGAACTGATATTTCCAAGGCATGCTTCTCTCCCAGAAACCAGTACAGTCCATTGGATGAGACCTGCTTTCTAAGCCATGAACAGCTTTCTTTTTTGCTATTTTCTCACTCATTCTTGCCTCCACGAATTTCGGCTGTTGGTAGAAAACAACTTGTCTTCCAGTTACCGAAGATTCTGGATTAAAAGGGAGAGTCTAATATCTCTCTTACTGTCTCCCTTTGTGTCACTGAGAAGGAGAAGGAGCACTGAAATTCAAATTTAACTGGGTGTCCTGAGAAGAAGATGTACGTTGTCTTCTCTGTGCTCCCCATCTACTTTTCTTCAGGAATTCCAGAAAATCTTAGAATTCTCTTTAAGAAAGTCCCTGGCACTAATTTCTAGGGCCAACATGGCTGCATAAAGATATTTACTTCTATCTGGAATCCTAGCATCCAAGGAATTCGTCTTAAGGGTCCACATGTGTACAGAGGAGGTATCAGCTGGGAGCTCCTGTCTGCCAGTGATTTCAAGAAGGCAATCCCTTCTTGACTCATGCAGTTGGATTCCAAAGAAATTGGCAGTCCTATTTGTCCACCTTACCTCAAAGTTATTTTTTCTCCTCACACTTATGGCTAGAAGAATCCTATGTCTAAGGAAGGGTGACCCAGGCTCTGCTGACACCCTTCCCCAACATACCACCAGACACAGTCAATGCTATATGTGTACCTCCTCTCTAAGGGCCTGTGTCTGTTTGTCACAGAGCTGTGGAATGATGTAGACACCAGGTTCTAGAGTAGCATGGACCTAGATTTATAACCCATCTGCTCACTGGCTTTGAGACTTTGAGCAAGATTCTAAACATTTCTGTGCTTCAGTTTCTTCATCAGTTAAAATGAAAAAATAATGCCTGCTCCCATGTGAAAATATATTTAAAAGGCCTGGCAAAGTGCCTCATGTGTGGTAAAGATTCAACAAATAATATTTACCTCTTTCCTTCAACTTCTCCAACTAAGGTGTCACAAGATTTAGTGGGACCAGCCAGCCCCTAGGCAAATAGTCTATTTGCCCTTATCTGTCCTTCTCAGGTAAGAAAAGTAACTTGTTTGACCACAGGGAACTATAGACCCAATGAGGCCATAATATTTCCTTTTTGTTGAGAGGTAGTTTGGTCCAATACAAAAAGCCAACAATTCAAAGTCAGGAGCCTAGATCCTAGGCTCAGCCTTACCACCTCCACCACCTTGGGCAAGTCACACAATCTCTCAGAAACTGGATTTCCTCATTTCTAAATAAGGTGAATGAAACCACAATGAAGAGGCCCAAGGGGCCCTTGGACTAGAAAAGACTTTAAGACTGCTCCATTCAGCAGGAACTTCTTCAGTTATGGAGATGTTCTACCATTCTGCACTGCCCATCACATTAGTCACTGGCCACACGTGGTCATAAGCACATTAAACTAGTGAGACTGGGGAAGTGAATTTTATTTATTTTTCATTTTAATCATTTGAAATATAGTCACATGTGGCTAATGGCTACCGTGTCAGATGGTGTTGCTTTGAGGGAAATGTTATAGAGATGCAGCATCAAGGGCAGCCTCAGTGGAAGTCACCAATATGTCTGTGGATGGCATTTACTCTGCTGGGAGTAATTTAGTCTTTGAGGACAGAAAGACCTGGCTCACTCCTAGCAATAACAACCTAAGCACCAAAGGGAAGAGAGAAATACATAATACCCACACCCCATTCTCCATCCCCCCTCCATGTACCTCCAGCACACCTTCCCACTGGGTACTCTGAAGTCACTCAGTGCCATGACAGCCTAAGCTGAGTCCGTCATGACCCTCAGGATCTTAGAGTTTTGTCTGTGAGTCCACCCAACTCTATACTTCATTGTTGCCCCAAACATTCCAGATTCATCTAGTCATCTCTGGGTCCTCTAAACAAAGGAAGTTTAAAAATCATGACGCCAACCACCTGGGAGAACAATATTAGTACTATACACACAGCCTTCTCAGGGCTTTAGGAATGTGGAAATAATTAGGATGTTTGAGAAAGCTAAATTTCATTTAGATCTTAAGTGCTTAGAGAAAATATCCATTGCTCTGCCTAACACACAGGGTTAGACAGCCTTTGAAACCCAGAGCAAGCCCTATACACAGGCACATAGCCACCAATCTCTTAAAGACTCCCTTGTTCCCTCACTGTGATGGAGGCAGGAGGCTGTCCCTAAGCCCAGGTGAGCATTTACTTTATCATCCCCAAAGCTGGTTAGCTGTTTTCTCTTCCTTTCTGTGCCTGCTGTTCCCATTACCTTCCTTTTCTCTCATAACCCCCATTGCCACCTTCACTAATTATCCCTGGTACCTACAATCCAACAAGACCCATAACTAGGATAAGTGAGCAGCTCTTTGCTCCAGAATGTTAGAATTTGGACGGTGTGAAAATAAGTGGTATACCCGAGCTCGAGGTCAAAGACATGGAGGTCATGTCATTCCCTCTGTACAGTCAGGGAAACTGCATCTCCCTCCTCCATTTGGCTCTTTGCTCTCCACCTCCATATGTGTCCATTACTGTGAAGACATGCCTGATGCCTCCCCCAATAAGTAAAATTACTGCTAGCTATTATTTCACACCTTAAGACACAATTGAGGCAGACACCAGGCACGATCAGACAAAAGTCTGGGCACTGAATTCTAGAAAATTCAAAAAAATTAGAAAGGGGCTTAGACTGAATTCTAGAAAATTCTAAAAAATTAGAAATTCTAGAAAATCAGAAAGGACCTGTGCTATAAACATATATACTATCCGAAGACTACCAAAATTTGCACAAGGAGCAACAGAGACCCATAGGATTCAATAACCTGGCTTAGAGCCTAGCAGAAAGTCATTGTCCCAGTCCAATGAATCGTATCACAACAGGATGCTGTCCCCTAGCCATCTTCCCCAAAACTCTTCTCATAGGAGAGCAGATAAGAGGTAACCCTGGGGGTGGTCATATGTGGATACTGACCCTTTGAACATGCTGGGAGCTGAAAAGACACCCCACCCATTGCACCTCTGTTACTAAGAATCATCTCAGATGAGTCACTCAACCTCTAGAGGCACTTACCCTCCTCATCTATCAAACAATGAGTAGAGGATGTCCACTTAAGACCTGTGGAGCATACACTTGCTCAATTGCAGAGAAGGGACTCCTTCTTGACCATAAATATAAACCCAGGAGCTTCCTAGAATAGAAGCAGCTCCATGAGAGCAGGGTCTTGACCTTAATCCCCTGTTCATCCCAAGTACCTAGAACACTGCCAGGAGCAAAGTAGCTGCTCAATACACACTTGCTAAATAATGAGTTTGTCTCCTTTCTTCCTTCTAAAATACCAGTTCAAACTCAGGCCTGGGAAGGGAGGCACTGCTTCAAGTCAACTCACGACCAAGGAAGCATAAGGAAAGGCAGCTACTGGCAAAGAGATTATTAACACATTAGAGATAATCAGACCAATTCCAAGAACCCAGGTCCCAGCCTCACCGCAACTCCAAGTCAAATACGGGAACTCTTTAAAGTGTGGTCTCTAGAATCACTCACACCCAAAAATAAGTAAATGGACTTCCATTTTAAGTGCAGATACCTGGGCCCCAACTCCAAACCTACTGAATCATACTCTGTAAGGGTGGAGAGAGGGGACCCAGGAATCTGAGTTTAACTTGCTTCTCCAATGATTCTGAGGAGCTCTGGATTTTGAAGACCATAGCTCCAAAGCATTTTCCTGAGTCTACTTTGTGGAGTTCCTTTTTAAAATGGAAAGCTGGAAGGCTTTTGTGAACCCAAGCAAAACCTTCAGAGTTGGGGTTCTGGTTACCTTAGCGATGCTCTCTCTAGGCTCAGGCTCTTCTCATTAGCCTCATCTGACTGCCTGTGCCTTCCCCAACAGTTTCCAGATTTACATTCCATGGAGCTGGAGACAGGGCTTTCAATGGACAGAGTGCTTCGGTCTCTGAAGTCATTTTTGTCATGACTCAGAGACCTCAGCAGACCTCCAAGAGCTGCAGACAACACTTCCCCTTTATACTCAGCAAACTAAATGCAGCGGGGAGGAAGGAATCAGGCCATGGCTGCCTTGCTTTCAGCTCCTGGCTATTGGGAACTGCTGAATTAATGTGTCTATTTTATTTTACTCATAATCAAAGCTTTTGAACTAATACTAGTAATTAATATATTAATTATACATTAATATCAATCAATCAGTCATTACTAAACACCCACCAGGTGTAAGGCACTAAGAGAGGGGAGAGTGATAGAAAGAGAGCCTGGCTCAGATTGGGCAGAGTCCTGGCCCTCAAGGCTTTTACAATCTACCTTGAGAAATAAGAGATCAACATATGCGAAGATAACTGATGATTTAAAAGAGCTGACAGAGTGCCAGAGGGCCACAGACAATGGGTAAAACTTGAGGTTTTCCTATAAAAGTCTTAAAAGGGAGAGGAAAAAAAGGGGAAAAAAATGCAACAGCCTTTTTCCTCCCAAAGGAGCCACTGCCCACCACTTAACATTGTCCAATTATCTTTATCATCTCAAGTGCAGACTTCAGGAGAATGTTTTCTGAAACTCAAAAGGGATTTAGAGGGAAAGAAGTTGAACATTTCAAATCAGGAATTCATGGGGTAAGGGTGGGCTGGAAACTAGAGAAGAGTGGCCTTGGGGTGAGAGCCTGGGATGATGCCTCCCCTCATTTATGAAGTGAAGGGTATTCCCTGTACCCACCTTCAATCCACCTCCCCATTCCTGTTCCCTTCATGGAGAGTGATTCTCTGGTCCAAACTCCTGGGGTTGCTCTGAGGATATAATGTTGGCAAAAATTCCCACTGCTCCGTCCAGCCCTAGTAGGTGCTTCAATAAGTGTTTACAGAATCATTAAAAAGGCATCTCTTCTACAATAGGCAAGCTCCGTGTCCCTCTTACTCCAACAGGGACAAAGAAATAGGACTCCCTAATTACTACCCACCCCCACTGAGAGGTCCAGAATTAACAAAGTTTCCCTCTCCTCTTCATTCAGACTGTGGTATACAAACTTTTCAAATCTCCCACTTCGCTAGTAAGAACTTTTTAAATAGACATTCTCAATGAATGAATAATTTATAAAATACAACCACATATTAAGCACAGTAAAAAACAAACACATACACATACACACAACTTTGGACGAGATCAAAGATAGAGATTCTGACGTGTTCGTCCTGCATCCCAGGGGATCACCTTGTATCATCCTTGGGGAGGAGCCCTCCCCTCTGAAGACAACGGAATCCATCCAGGTATGAACCAAGATGGATGGAGAAGCAAGTGGAAGGGACCTATGGCTAGAAGCTTGACCTGAATCCACCCTTAGGGAATATGAGTTCTGACACAAAGATAGGAAACTGCCATAGGAAAGAAGTGACTCTGGAAAGTGCCCTGGCTTTAACCACCATCTGTATGCTGGTGACCCTCAAATGTATATCTCCAGTCTGACCCTCTTACAGTTTGAACTGTAAGCTCAAACCCAACTACTTCCTCAATATCTCCTCTTGGTTAGCAAACCCAAATCTGGCATCTCAGACTTAATAGGACTAAGCTAGACTCTTGCCCTTTCCCTGTAAATTGTCTCCTCTTCCAGTCTTCCCCATCTTGGTAAAAGGCAATACCTTCCTTCTTGTTGCTTAGGATAAACACTTTGGAGTTCTCACTGATCCCTCTCTTCTCACACCCATATTCAATCCAGCAGCAAATATTGCTGGCTCTACCTTCCAAACAAAACCGGAATAGAACCACTCTCACGCCATCCACTGCAGCCACCCTAGCACAACACCCACCCCCTCAATCTCTCGCCTGGATTATAGCAGGAGCCTCCCAAATGGCCCTGCTGCAGCCAGAGGGATCCTATTAAAATATGAGAGAGATTCTGTACCCAGAACCCTCTGCTGACTCCCCATTCTCTCAGAGTAGAAACTACAGTCCTCACAGAGGCCAAAGGCTTATAAAATATGCCCCCCCAACACACCTCAACCACTTCCCACTCTAATTCCTAATCTATATGTCCCTCCCTATGTCATCTTCATTCAAATATCCAAATAGCATATCCTCAGTGAGGTCTCTCTAACTGCCTTATAGGAAATTGTTTTCCATCTCTCACCCACATTCCCAATCCCCCTTTCTCATATCTATTTTGTTTCTACTATAGCATATATCACCTACCAACATCTATCTATGTATCTAGCAAGTGTATTTATTGTGATTTTTCTTTATGTGTGTACTTCTCTGCCCTATTCCCCCAGTAGAATATAAGATCCACAAAGGCAGGAATATTTTTGTTCATCTTATTCTCTGATACATCTTCAATTCCTAGAATGGTGTCTGGCACAGAGTAGGCACACACTAAATCTCTGTTGAATTTGGACTTGGAAGTCACAGCACAAATCCCTCATGGTACTGACCTCACAGGCCTCCCTTACTGCATACTTCCCAATAATTCCTTTACCCTACACCTGGCTGGATGACCAGTCTTCCTTAGGCCTGCAGAATTTACCAGAGTCCAAGACCCTGCCGATCTAATGCCTAACAATCCAAGGAGCAAGAGTTCTGCCTTAGGTTTGGATGCTCTCCAGCAACAACTAGATTAGCACTTGCAAATTTATCCAGGGACCAAATCAAGAAACACAGTCTTCAGAAAGGTCCAGCACAGTAAACTCACTAATGAAGCTATGCACAATCTCATGGCACACAGACCACTGGCACAGTAACTGTAAATTATTCTGACCTCTGATTAAAGTGGTCCTGGAGAGTCCTCCATTTTATAGGCAGGCTGGCTTTACAAGTAGGTTGACAAAGACCACATGAAGAAAAGGTCAAATGCTCAGAAAATTTTATAGTGTGATACCAAGATGAGACTGGCCCCAGACAAAACTGTCTCCCATACCAGTAAGCCAGGAACTAGAATTCTACCATTAGAGATTGATTCCTTTAAGTCACAATAATTTTTAAATTTTTCAAAGTTGCCTCTAAAAGATTATAGTATAGGTAGTACACTTGGGTTAGATGACATTTAAGGCCTTTGTCAGCCAGTTCCACAGAAGGGGCAGTGTGACAGCTCTAAGAAAATATGGTACAGGCCGGGTGCAGTGGCTCACACCTGTAATCCCAACACTTTGGGAGGCCAAGGCAGGCAGATCATGAGGTCAGGAATTCGAAACCATCCTGGTCAACATGGTGAAACTCCATCTCTACTAAAATACAAAAATTAGACAAGTGTGGATGTGCACACCTGTAATCCCAGCTACTCAGGAGAGTTGCTTGAAACTAGGAGGCGGAGGTTGCAGTGAGCTGAGAGCATGCCACTGCACTCCAGCCTGGGTGACAGAGCAAGACTCCATCAAAAAAAAAAGAAGAAGAAGAAGAAGAAGAGGAAGAGGAAGAGGAAGAGGAAAAGAAAAGAAAAGATGGTACAAGATAGGGGCCAAAGGCAAAGAGGGCAACAATGATGGGGAGGAGGAAAAGAATTGAAGGGAAATAAGGGAAAAGATATTTATCAACGGTTTGCCTTATGCCAGGTATTCCACTATCTGCTTTATGTATGCCAATTCATTTACTTTGAAAACACCATGATGAGGTCCTCATTATTACTCCCTTTTTAGAAGAGGAAACTGAGGTTCAGAGAGGTTAAATGATTTGCCCAAAGTCACACAGTTGATATGGATAGAGTGAGAGCTCTAACCTCAAGTCTACTAAGCTCTGAAGTTCATGGTTTTTTCTCAACATCAACCTCCAGAGATAGTTAACATTCAGCTGTTTCATGGTTTTCTCTCTAATTGGCCTGGCTGGCCATAATTAAGTGGTCCTCGTTTTAAGGTTGCCTGTACAACTGTATACTGATGTGCAGCAGGGTGAAATTCCAGATTTCAGGACAAAACTATTTTTATATGGAGTAAGCAAGCACTCTCATTCCAATACATCAAATGATAACAGCTTGCCCTCTGCACGCTCTCCAGTCTTTAGGATGTCAGTCATTGTCCTTCCGATGCCTTTGACTCACCAGTCATTTCTCTGGAAGTGAACAGCATTTCCTCCTCAGTTCACACATCCTGGAACTCTGAGGCTACCTATTCCAGGAAGTAGCCTTCAATCACAATTTTCCAGATTATATTCAACTATAATTGGTCCTTTCTGGGAATAAAGCTGTTTCAAAGACTTGGTAAACACTCTGTCTTTTTATGTGGCTGAGATTGGAGCTACCTCATGTAGCCACGTTCTCTTCCCCCATGATGCTTTGCATCTTTGCATCTTGGGATCTTGGAACATTTTCAAACTAGTCTTTTCATCTCGTATCTTTTCTCCATCCCATTTTTTCATGTTTTAAATGCTGATGAGGTAATACTTTCATTCCTTTTTTTATCAAAACAACAGTACTTTTAAAGACAGTGCTAAGTAGCTAAACTGGGAGAAGGGTATGATAGAAAAAGAACGCTAATCATGCCTCGGTCTTTAAAACTCAAATCCAGCCAGGCTTTTCCAAACTTTAGTGAAGGTTTAAGATTTAATCATCCTCATTTCAAGCCTAGAGTATCAGCTCTAAAAGTCAACTCATATATTTTGGTGACCTTTCTCAAACTGGGCTTTGTAAATCCTTGTGGTTATTATTTGACATTATAGACTCATGATGAGCAAAATATCCTGCATAAAATCTAAGAACTAGAGCCCTGACCCTTTAAAATTTGCATGCTCAAACACAAAGGCAAACAGATTCTGACTCCAATGTTTCAAATATACAAGAACATAAAACTGGGAAATGTTAGGAAATTTACTGATATCTTTTATTTAATAAGGGGCAACAGGTATGTACTTACACAGTAATGAAAAACTGCTAGTAAATTTGTATATAGTATCAGTTTGTTTGCAAAGATATTAATTAGGTTATATTAACATCCACATCAATTACATAAAAGTGTTTAATTACAAAGATTTTAATTAGTTAATGCAAAAACTTTAAGCCTTGATTCTAGATATCTGCCCATTAAGGAGTTGGCTAATCTTAGACCCCTCCAACAAAGTGGAAAAGATTTGACAACTTCAAAAAACCCAAGTATATCATACATGGCAATGGTTTTCAGCACTACAGCATATCTTGTACTTCCTTGTCAAGGAAATACATTATATGGTAGAAACAGCATGGATTCCAAAATTCAAAACCTGAGTTTTAGATTAGCTCTGAGATTAATGTAATATGATGGAGCAAATTTTTCCCTGCTAATTGTCGGAGAAAGATTTAAATTTGTTTGGGAAAGGAGTGAGAGTGGAAGAAGAGTTTACCAAGCCCACCTAAATTAGGTGGGCTCCTTCCATGTGAAATGAGAGGAAGAATTTTCTTAGTGTTCTGGAGGGAAAAAAAGACCAGAAGGAGAGAACAGGAAAGAGAATGGGGGTGGCAAGGTAGAGCTTAACTCATAAGGCACATTGTGGTGGCTCCTGTCAAGCTTAGCCAAATCTCTTAGGGTCAAGGTGACTGCCGCTGATATCTAGGTCACACTTACCCATTCCTTAAGCTCTGTTTCAAGAAAATGAAAGGGTGAGGAGATTGGATTAATTATCTCTAAGTTTCCTTAAATTCCTCAGATTTTAAAATATTCTCTGTTTAACTGTGTCACTGCGAGTACAGAAACCACCCTACTGTATAAAGAAATCAAACTCTGCAACCATACATCAATGCTGAGCCTTCCATTGCATATGGTGGGCAGTACATCAAGTATTACCCTGGGAGCATCTGCTGTTTTGATGCTCGTAACTGCAATAATAACCAATGTATGTGTAATTGGAGCCAGGTTGATGAAATCTAGTCACTATCAGTATTCCTTCCTGTGAAGCCTCTGTAAGTCTAATTCTCAACAAGTCTCCAATTCCAAAACATTATGAGAAAAAATGAGCTTCCCATTGTCTTCTTTCATTTGCCAAATCAAGAGACATTTAAAGAGCAGAGAGAAAACACGGGCTTCCAGGTGCTGATCCTAACTTCCCCCAAAAAACCTCAAGGACAGAGGTTATCTTCCCCTTGGATACTAATTCCCGCTGGATTTTTCTCCCTTCTTTTTGGCCTAATGCACAAAACGGTCAGGATGGGAGGCATTTGGCAGTGACTGCAAGAAACAACTGTGCATTTTATAATAGTCCATTAGTGCAAAGCTCTTAATGAAAATGAAAGCTGTTAATGAAGCCAAAAGGCAGTGGAAGCCTTCATTCTAGAGAGGGCAATTAGATAGGAGCAGGAGGGAGAAAAATAAATACCAATCCAAAACAAGGTACTCTGTGATCAAGTATTACACATGATGTAATCATGACAAATCAGACAATTTATTTCCTACTTTTTTAAAGAGACATATACAAAGCTTGAAAAGTGTCATTCTTCAGGCCCCCAAGCTTCACCCCCAAGCTCTTATGTTTCAGAATGATTCAACCTCAAAATTGTGGACCCATTGACACTTTCAAACCAGAAACAGCAAGTGGGATTTTAACTCAGAGAAGGTTTCCCTGTAGAGTGCCATCATTTCGAGCAAAGTGAGTCACGAAAGTGAACTTTGTAATTACTATATTATTTTTATAACTCCTATGAATCAGAAGCTCTCTCATTTTAACATGCTGTAGACAAAGGCAAAGATTGCAGGAGAATAGTCCCCTGCCAAATACACTATTTCTGAGTAGGATATTTCCTGTGAAAAGACAAGTCTCCAGAAACTGTGCAGCTTCTGGAATGAACACAAAAAGATCTGTTTTTCTAAAGCTGTGGTAGAATCCTGTCCCCACCCCTACCCCAACTGCCTGCTGTACTTCCTCAGGAGCCTAGGTTTGCAGCTGTAAGATAGTACCTTGCCATGTATACATGTCAATCCTCAACTAGATTTTAAATTCTTTGAAAGCGGGGATATCATCTTATATGCAAGTAAGAAATTATCTCAAAGCCTTTCTTCTTTGCCCAGAGAGACTTTACACACTTCCTCTCGTAGCATCTCCATCCATAGCTCTTAAGCTGGATTAAAATTACAGATCTGGAAAATTCTTGATATCAGGAAGGATTGGTGTGGATATTTATGCATCACCTCCATGCTTAGCCCATTAATGTGCCTATGGTGAACACAAATACTTGTGAAATGAGTGACTAATTAAATGATCAAATTCAGTTGGATAGTTGTCTTTACATTTACATTAGCTTTTTTTATTTCCTAGAGACAAGCTCTTATTTAATTTTTTAGTTCTATTACATGGAATAATTATGTCAATTGGATTCTATTGCGTCAAATAGTTGAATATGATGCTGCGGTTAATGATGATTGATGCAACTCACATCTTCCACCCCAGGGAACATGAATCAAATCTCCTATTAGTTACCATCTGGGTATTTGAGTAGTTGCTGGAAAATCAAAAGAAGCTTACCCTGAGAAACAGCTTTAACTGGAGAGTCATCATCTATTGAGCGAACAGTCAAAAATGTCTCATGAGAATTTTTTTTCCTAGACTGCCTAGGAACAATCGGGGTTTTAACTCACAGAAGCCTTCCCTGTAGAGAGCTATGATTTAGAGCAAAATGAGTCTTAGGAGCCTCCGCCCATCCCATCCCCTGTATGGTGGCTTTGTAATATGTCAACTTGGCTAGGCCGAACTACATTTCCCAGAATTCTCTTTCTTGAATGCTTCTGCTTAGAGAGGGCCTTAAGGGAGATTCTTGGGCAATTTGGAGGATAGAAGAAAAGCACTAGTCATTTTGCAGCCCATACACATTGTTGCTCATCTGCTGATTCATCTCACTGACACGAAGCAGCATCTGGACCTGCAACTGCTCCACATTCCCCTGGATCCTCCTTTAGCACCTCCAGATCCTGAGCCTAGGCTGAGTGTATGTTTTCAGTTCTGTGAGGGAGGCTCCCACTCCTTTTATCTTTCTTTGTAGCATTTATCGCTGCGTAATGTAGTATATACTTTTTCTTTTGATGCCTGCCTCCTCCTCTAAAATGGAAGCTCCATGAGAGCAGCAGTTTCTTGGCTCACTGCTATATGCCTAGTATCTACAAGAGTGGTAGGCAGATAATAGGCGCTCCATAAATATTTGCTGAATGAGTGAATAAACGAATCAGTCAATGCGTCTGCCAAACAACAACAAAAATCCCTTGTAGTTGAAGAACAATAAAGTAATGTGTTGGGTTCAAGCCTGGAGTTTGAGCTATAAATAATAAATAGGGTAAATAACTTACTGTTTTTGGTGCTGTATTAATCAGCAAATGCAGCAGGAATTGCTACAAAAAGCTCCTAAGGAGCTAAAGAATAAAATATCAAATTGCCAGCTACAACCTCAGGAGATGAGCCAGTGTTCATATTGTTTGCTTCACCTAGGATTCCTTTCTTCCCAGCAGGCAAAGCTCTACTGATCCTTCCTACCCCCATTCAAATATCCCCTTTAAGTTGACAGTAGGTTTCTGTGATATTAATTCTTCCCCTAACCCCACCTGATTTTCCCTTGGCTTTGTTGCCTTTGCACTTTAAACATAGGTCTATTATGCCTCATTTCGATATACAATTAATAATAACTAATAATAGCTAACATTTATTGAGTCTTACACTGAGCACTTTGAATGCATAAGTTCACTTAATATTAGTAACACAGACCATGTGCCAAGTATTCTTCTAAGTACTTAAAAACTTAAAATATATAAACTAGTTTAATCCTCACAACCATAATAGGCAGTACTATGATTATGCCCATTCTACAGATAAGCAAACTGAGGCACAGAGAAGTTTTTTTTTTTTTCTTTTTTTTTTTTTTTTTTGTAACTCACTCAAGGCAACACAGCTAGTAAGCAGACTAACTGGATTCAAATTCAGATCCACTCTGTTCACAATTATACACACTGCATGTCTCCTCCACTAGAACAAAGACAGGACGGTAGTCATTCTTATGTGTTCCCCACACCTAGAACAGATCATAGCACAGAGTAAGTAGATGCTAAATAAATATTTGCAGAATTAAATGTGTAACTTTAGAGCGACTTTTGCCTCAACCTCCATTGATCTGTGAACACCACGCTCCTGTTCTCTCTGCTCCTGGGTGTCCTAGTTAACTTCTCTTTCCCTGCACAAACATGTGCACCTCACCATGATGCATACCTTTTGTTCTTTTCTTTTTTCCCCCTTCAATTACTTCCTCTACATTGTCAATCACATGCGTGACTCCCTCACAGTCCCTTCAACCTGTCACCTTTCTGGTCCCTGAAGAATCCAAAAGGGAACATGTTATTCCAGACTGAGCTGTGGAAAACATGACCAACTCCTCATTTCAGCTCATTCTTTCCACAGAGTAGCTTCACATTTACTTATTCTGTGAAATGGTGCCCCTCTCAGACTCATGACTCTCCTCTCAGCACATGTTAAGTCTGAAAGCAGCCAAAAGAACACTGAGTGAAATTTTTTTTTTTTTTTTTTTTGAGACGGAGTCTTGCTCTGCCGCCCAGGCTGGAGTCTGGAGTGCAGTGGCCGGCTCTCAGCTCACTGCAAGCTCCGCCTCCCGGGTTCACGCCATTCTCCTGTCTCAGCCTCCCGAGTAGCTGGGACTACAGGCGCCCGCCTCGTCGCCCGGCTAGTTTTTTGTATTTTTTAGTAGAGACAGGGGTTTCACCGTATTAGCCAGGATGGTCTCGATCTCCTGACCTCATGATCCGCCCGTCTCGGCCTCCCAAAGTGCTGGGATTACAGGCTTGAGCCACCACGCCCAGCCCCC
Organism: Rhinopithecus roxellana; assembly: GCF_007565055.1. NCBI lineage: Eukaryota > Metazoa > Chordata > Mammalia > Primates > Cercopithecidae > Rhinopithecus > Rhinopithecus roxellana. Next base: position 136,506,226 of record NC_044553.1, on the reverse strand, counting down.
TGAGTGAAAATATTAAGTGGACTAGGTCAGTGTAGAGATGAGGTATGGCCACAGAGATCATTCTATAGGTACTCATGTCTCTGACACCTCCAATGTAAACACTTTCCCAACTTTGATCCGTCTACACCACATAAAAAATGTTGGGTGGCTTTCTAGGGATGACTCCCCTGAGCTCAGTAAAACCACATTCTTGCAGATGTGCATTTGGACTTCCATGCAACACTCCAACAGGCTAGCAGTTATCCTGTGGGCAGGCTAACCAACCATCCTGGTTTGCCCAGGACTAAGGGGGTTTCTGAGAGGCAGGGCTTCCAGTGCTAAAAGTATACAAGTTTGTCATCCTTTCCAGGATGGTAACTGCTGGGTAAAGAATAAGTCTATAGAACGAGATGTGCTAGAAGATATCCCTCAAAAATGACAACTTGAATAATACAAAGCTCAACTCACTTTGTATATTTGTATAGATTTGAAAACTTTTCCAGCTAGAAGGGACCTCAGAGATCACCAGGTCAAGCCCCAGACGTTTGTACACATGGAAACAGGGGCAGAGAGATGAAACAACTCATTCAAGGTCACCTGTAGCAGAGCTTAGGAAAGAATCCAGACCCCCTAACCCTATGCTTTTTTTACACCCTATGCTTTTTTTCAAACTGTTCTCTGGATGTTTCTTCCCCCACTTTAATGAGAAAGGCCATTCCATCAGGTATAGACTGGGCACACAGAGCAATGATGGGGATAATGATAAAAATAACGATAATAATAGATAACATCTATCAAGCACTTACCATGTGTGAGGCATGGTGTTAGTGTATCACATTTGTCTATTCCTCATAAAATTCCCAAAGTAAGGACTATTATTTTCCCATTTTACAGATTCAGTAGTAGAGGCAGAATGCAAATGTGCACAGTGTACATTCTTTCAAGCGATCTGTGACACTGTGAAAGGCAGAGTACTTCTGCCTCTGAGCCTATCACACAGAAGACAGAGGAAGGGACACACTGGTTATGAGGACCACCATGGCTCAGGTGCCTTCCCACTCCCCGAAACATAACCCCTGTCCACCCCTCACGTTCAGTTCAAATTATGGAAGGATAGGTCCTTGGACGGCCTTGGACTTTTGTCTCATTCCTGTCCTGATACTAATTTCTATATATTTATAAATTTTTTTAATGTTTGCAGATTGTCCTCAAGGAAATTCCCTCCATTTGTCCTTGCCTGTACTCTCCCCCATTGTTCCTGCTTGCCTCGGCCTCCTGTCCTTGACTGCTGACCTCTTATACTATGCTTTCTTCCACAAGCCATCACCGTGACACCTCCCAATTTAGCATCACTATGAATGTCAGTACCAGGAGTTTAGTTGTTCTTCCAGATCATTAAGTGATGATGGCTAAATTGGGTCTTCTCACCTGACCCCATCACACCCCGAAAGCTAAGGCCATTTGTCATCACAACCTTCACTCCCATCTCCCAGCTAGTTGTCATTGTGAGTGACATGGCTACCCCCTTGGCCAACTTGAATTAATTTCTCAGGCAAGATTTCAGGCCATTTCTCCTTCAAGTGATTTTACTAAACTCCAGATATATTACATCCACGGTATACTTCTCACCTTCTAGAACTGTGATTTGCTTTTCTATAGTGATCAGAATGTCCTGACATGATTTGTCCTTTTATTAATGCACTCTCTTTGCTTTTCTCTGTTTAAATATTTCTGTAAATTTCCCACATTGCTTAATCTTTTAATTTGGTTTTGTTATTCATACTTGAGAATGAATGAAGGCAGACTTAAAGGGCAATGACTGGCCATTAACATGACTTCTTCCTTTTTGAAAACAAAAACATTCTCAGATCACTGCATTTTTCTCTTCCCACTTTCTGACAGCTTCCTCTGTGAACAGATCATGGGTAGAACACACCTCATTGTGAGTAGGTGCCTCAGCTGTCCTATGCTCCACTGTGTCCCAGTACCCATAGCAACGCCAGGCACGCAGTAGGTGCTCAGTGAATGTACCATAGACACTTTGCAGTATGCACAGTCCTTCCATGTCCAGTCTCTCATCAGATCCTCATACTCCATGTGGTAAGCGGGTTTATCCCCATAATACAGATGAAAAGACAGGCTCCAAGAGGTTGAAGGCTGCAGTGCCTAGTGGTTAAGAGCTCAGGCCTGGGTTCCAATCCCAGCTCCTGTTTCTCATTAGCTAGTTACCTTGGGCTAGTCTCAATCCCTGACCCTGTTCTCCTGTCTGTAGTAGGAGGATAATAACATATTGCTATACACCCAGCTCATAGTGTTGTTGCAAGGATGAAGTGAGATAATGGCCATGAAGCACTCCATCCCTGGAACTTGGTGTATTAATACTACATTTGGAGAAACTGCTCATGGCTGGTAAGTACAGATCTAGGACCACAACCCACTTCTCCTGCTAGTTCTAGTGTTCATATTCATACCCCACAACCTGATATCTGACCATCAGGATCCTGGGACTGGGCTCCCACTTGTACCTGTCACAGGTAAGGTTAGGACCTATGCAGCTTATCTTTATTCACGAGGCCTAGGGAAGCACTTCCTTGGCAGGAGAATATTTGTACAGATGGGGCCTACAGGATCTGACCACAGGCTCCCTCCAGTCTGGTCTTTTCCTGCCTGTCACAACAGACCTATCTATTGATCTATTCCCCTGCCACAGTGTGACTCAGGGAGGATTTAGCTGATAAATGATGATGCCATTTATAGTAACACCACTCCCTTCCATTCACAGTGCACTTTACAGTTTACAAACTGCACACATTTAATCTCCCAACAAACCTGGGGCAGGCATGGCAGGGTTTAAATTCCCCTTCAACAGATGAGGCTCCATGTGTGCTGCATCTTACCCAAGCTATGCAGTCAGAAATACAGAGTTAGGACTTAAATCCAAGGCTTCTCAATCCACACGCAGGGCACTTTGATTTTAGGTCTCTCTTCATTCTTTCCCAACTCACCTCCTCCTGTGTTACTATTCCTCCTCTGCCCCAATCTCAATTTCTGTAGCCCCATACCGCAGTACCTCATCCCTCACAAAAATGAAAGTAATACCTTTATCATGTTTATAGGTTGATATTTGAGAAGATATATACAATTTTAAATTCACTTTAAATCTTCAAGTTCTTTTCCTATTTATCCCCTACCAGAGCACTGTGTTAAACCCTGTGCAACACTAGTTAATCACATACAGTCAATCTGCTAGCCTATAACATCAAGCCTTTATTTGTAGGGGCATTATGGTGGCCATGAGGAGTAGGAAATAAGGTGTCCAGCCTCATTTCAGACTGGTTGGGGAGACACGAAGGTGACATACATTGCAGAAAGGGGGGACAGATAGCTAATGCATGGTGCGGCTAGAAAGCAGTACAGCATTCTAAAGAGCTGAGATGGCCAGGCAAAGTGTCACAGAGGGTATGAGGCTCAAATTAAACTTCAAGATATGGCTAGAAATGGGAGAAATGTCCATGATAAATAGGGAAGCACGAGCAGAGATAAGACGGCACCTGAGATAGTGAAGCCTCATGGATTAGCAGGGTGGGGTTCTAGCAAAGGTTTCAGCAAGTGGGATGGGAGCTGAGGTTAGCCAAACTGTGAAGTACTGAATGCCAGGCTAAGGAGCTTGGACTTTATCTTCTAGAGAATGGAGGTAGTCATCAAAAGTCTTTTCATTGGGAGAGTGACACATGGAGCACAGAGTTTAGGGAGAATTTATTTGTCTGCAGTCCCACAGAAGGTGGTATATCAAGGCAAGCAACATGACAAAGACAATCAGAGAACGAAGAGACATCGAATAAGGCTACAACACTACACAATACTACTATTGGAGGGCTTGGGCTCCAGAGCACATTTCCATGGAGTAGCAAGAGCAAGGCAAAGGATGTTCAAACAGAACTAGAGTCTGGGAGGAATGATCACCCCTTTCCGAACAGCCAGGAAGTGCAACCTCTTTACTCAACTTTCCTAGTACACTTTGCACCTTTTCCTAAAATCTGTAGCTTTCCCAATTACACATTTGACAGCCATCTTCCCCCAAAGGATTGTAAAGATTCAGAAGGTGAGGGCTTGGCTTATTTTATTCATGCTATCCCCCTGCCCCTAATAACCCGTGGAGGCTCAATAAAATTTTTTGGCTTGGATTAGAGTAAAATTTAAGAGCTGATTAAAAAAAGGACTGGTATGCAGATTGAGGGTAGTGTGGTAGAAAGGAGTAAGAATTGTGGAAGAAATAAGAATGTGATCCTAGTTTTATTGAAGGTGATGAACAGTCCAAAGTAGGGAGCGTGTATCAGAAGTCCCTGCCCTGTATGCTTTCAGAGCCCTTCTCATCTGCACTCAGGTACCATTCAGAAGGTAACTCCAGGTTTTCAAGGAACATGGTCTCTGAGTGTCCAATGTCCAGCACAAAATAGACACTCAAGCAATGGATCCGGAAGGCGAAGCAGCAACGGCTTGAAGCCTATGAGACCTTGGAGGCATAAAGCATTTTCAAACACATACCTCTTTTGACTCGGTTTAGGGATCTTGAAACTTCTCAACTGTGAATGGAAGAAGTATACCCAACCCTTCCTTCTCTCTGCCATGGAACCAGGAACCCCACCTTGATGACTGATGACAGAAATGTACAAAGCACCAGTTGCTTTCAACAGCTGTCTCAGAAATGTTTTAGCAAGAATAAACTTAATGCAACAGAAAGCCTTGCAAGAACATTTAAGAAACAACAACAACTCATTGTGCCCTCTAAAGAGCAGAGAAGAGGAAAGGAAAGACAGGGTATACACACACAAGAGTATACACATACAAATATTTGTGAATCCAGAAAAAAACAGAAACAGGACAGGAGAGTGTAAAAGGGCAAATCACTGCTCTTTATGAAGATAAATTTTGTTCTGTCTTTACCAGTGATTGTAACCCCTGACCCATTTACTTCTCCCTTCCTGGCCTTGGGAAAGTTTTTAAATGTTTTTATTGGATATGCTGCCTGGGGCAGATGGAAAGTAGCAGCATGCATGGGACAGTGGAAGAAGCTCAAGATGAGGTTTTGAAGAGCACCCTGGAGTTGAATCCTAGCAGGGATAATTTAGGGCTGGGGGATCTTTTGTTTGTTTTGAAACAGAGTCTTGCTCTTTTGCCAGGTTGGAGTGCAGTGGCACGATCTCAGCTCACTACAACCTCTGCCTGTTGGGTTCAAGTGATTCTCGTACCTCAGCCTCCCAAATAGCTGGGATTACAGGCACACGCCATCACACCCAGCTAATTTTTGCATTTTTAGTAGATATGGGGTTTCACCATATTGGGCAGGATGTCTCCATCTCCTGACCTCGTGATTCGCCCACCTCGTGATTTGCCCACCTCGGCCTCCCAAAGTGCTGGGATTACAGGTGTGAGCCACCGCACCCAGCCAGGGCTGGGTGATCTTAGGTGAGATGCTGAATCTCTTTAAACTTCGATTTCATCAGTGAAATGGGAACAAAAGCAGCTCTCTCGCTGGATAAATGTGCAGATTAAATGAGCTGATAACACATTCCTTGAGCACAACACACAGGAAAGCCACACAGTGCCTCCAACTCCCAGCTGACCACCATCGTGAGGCGCTCCTCCCCTGCTTCTAGGTCTCCCGTCAGCTCTACTGGGAAATAATGGGATTAAAAGAAATCACAGACATAAGCACTTTCGATTCCTCTGACTATATGCTAGGTAAATATTCACATCCTTCTGAACAACAAGGTAAAGGGTCTTATTTGGATATTCTCAAGTCAATTTCATCAAAGCCAAGATGTCTGGCCAGGAGCAGATAAGGTCAGATCTCACACAGACGACCTCAAGCCCGACCCAGAGGCTCCTGTTCAAAGGAGATTAACGCCCACTCCACTCTTTCAGGACCCCAGTGATGAAATAAATAATTCATTTCCATCCCTGTTTCTCCTCTTACTGCCTAAATACAGATTTAGGTTTTAAACGCTTCCATTTGTAACTAAAATAACAACGAAAATCCCGGTGAAGGCCCCCCCTCCCAAGTGGTACATGTTCTCTCTGACTCTCCTGTTACTGGATTAGTCCCTGGGGAAGCCAAAGACACACACTTTAACCTTTCTCAGAGCAGACTGAATAACTAGCTCTACTTACAGCTGTTGATGCAGCATCCCTGAAGACACCAGGTAAACATTTCAACCCAGGCCACTGCCAGCTGGAAACCAGAGCCATCAGCCAATATAGACACTGGCAACCAGTTGTGAAATATGAGCCTCCTAATTCACTTCTGTTCCTCTAGCAGCAGTTCCAAGCTTTTTTCTTCCTCCCTCTACTCCAAATAAAACAAAGGAGTCTACCAGAGAGTTAACGATCTGCTTTGTTAGACAGTCAGATTATATTTCTTAAGAATTTTCTCCTTTGTTTTTATTTAGATCTCATTCTTCCCAGGGGATTATACAGACGGGAAACAGGGAAAGTGAGATCAAATAAGGCTGAACACAACACAGGGATAGCAAGACCAACACTGCATTTGTGGAGTAAAGTTAAGTGAGATTATACCCAGAGGACACCCCATGTCCAGGGCTGCAGCCTCAAGTGCCAGATCCAGGTTACTGAGAATGTATATTGTCATCGCTGTTGAGGGTCACCCAAGCCCACAGCAACCACCAGTGTGTAAGGCAAGCTCTGATAAATTTGGGCAAGGGGGTGGGATTGGGGCTTACGGGTCATGAGTTTCCTACCTATGGATAATTACAAGCAACTTACAATGAGCAGTCCGTGAATCATGTAGGGCCCCAGAAATGTGTCCTCATGGTAATGATTTGTTACAGAAACAGGCCTTTTTAGGAGCATGAAGAGGAGTCTCGTAGAGACAGAATTATAGGCTGCTCCCCATGTTTCTCTCCTTGTGGGAATGGAACAGCACATGTGCACTTATCACATATGCCATGATTTCCATGTTTCCCAGGCTCCTGAGAAATAAGTCAATGTCATCATGCCCCATAAAGACACGGAGACAGAGGCAAAGATTGACTCCCCACTTCTATTATCCAAGGAGGATGAGAAGGCTTGAGTTTCAGCAGGCACTTGCGTGGCTGCCTGAATATAACAACTAATTTCTAAGAATCTGAGTCTCAGCTCTCCCATCTACTTCCAAGGAGTGCTGTTCTCCTCCTTTGGATCTTTGCATTCTGACTTATTAGAGAGAAACGAGCAGATGCCCTCACTTGCAGGATCATTCAAAGTGATGGCCTCAAAGACTTGTGCCTCCAAAGTATGGTCCACATACCAGCAGCATCATGGACGTCCCCTGGGAGCTTGTTAAAAATGCAGAATCTCAGACTCCACCTCAACCCTCCCCATGCAGAACCTGCATACAACAAGATGTCCAGATGATTCATGTGCACATTAGATTGTGAGACACACTGGCCTAGAAAGCTGTTTGAGAAGGTCAAATGCAACCTTGGTGCTAAGAGGCAGCAGCCCTTTGAAGAAGGATCTTTGCTCTCATGGTATTTGGTTTGAAGAACCTGATAACCACATCCTTCCAGTTATTGCACCCTAGGGAACTCATTCTGTTCTACCTGCCATACTGGCTGTCCCTTGTTAAACTGAGGGCTAAAGCAGGTAATAAGAACTGTGGCCACAGGTCAAGGTAGAGCTAACACTAGCAGTGACACCGGGGGAATTGGGGAAGATGTTGCTGCCTCAAAATCCTAGATGAAATGTGTGGTTGGAAATTAGGTCAGTGTGCTAAGAAATAGCAGCTGATTAGGCAGCAGCTAAAAAGAAAGACTCTGTGAATGAGGTGAGGCATTTGAGAAACAGGTATTTACTGAGAGCCACTCTGTTAAAAACATACTTGAGACTAGAGGGCTGCCTCACTCAGCTATCCATCAATAGCAATCCACGTCAGGCGACCTAAGTGGAGGCCTGAGATCAAGGCAGAAGGAAACAACGCCATCAGAGCAGTTTCCACTTAAGAAAGTTGGGCCTGGCATTCACTCCATTCCCATAGACGTTTCCCTGCCTCTTTTCATATCAATGAACTAAGATCCTAAGATGCTGAGTCCCTGATTCTACAGATGCTAGGATACCAATGGCCTTCCCCTTTCACCTCTCTGCTTCCAAATGTTACCTATGCTGGTGCACAAGCTCCCTCTTTGACATCCTCTCCTCATGGAAATAGGACTATTTGACCACCAGATAGTGAGGATGAAAAATTTATACCCCCAAATTTCCCAATTCCTTATTAAGAACCTAGTTGAGTTTGGTTTCATATTTTTAAAGTTATTCTATCAAGGAGGAGCTGGCATTTGCAACTCAATATCCATTTCCCTATTCCCAAAATTTGGAGTCAAATATCCAGCCTACCCCTAAATCCAATATACTGCAGGAGAAAAATCAACTCTTTAGTGCATTTTCAGTTATACTCAGGATAGATGTATCATGTTAGGTGAAATTATGATCTTGTTATCTTTATAGATTAAGTATCATTTAAGGAGATACAGGTGAGTGTCAAGTTGACAAGGGGTGGACTTGTGTCGTGTAATTTTGCATGTCAACTGAACTGAGTCCTGGTACTCTGACTAAACATTATTCTGAGTGTGTCTGGGAAGGTATTTCTAAATGGGATTTGCATTAGAATCAGTGAACTGAGTGAAGCAAATTGCCCTCCCCAATGTGGGTGAGCATCATCTAATCCAGAAGTCCTCAACCTCTTTGGCACTAGGGACCAATTTCATGGAAGATACTTTTTCCACAGATGGAGTGGCAGGGGGAAGGGAGAAGAGGGAGGAGATGATAGTTCGAGGATGAGACTGTTCCACCTCAGATCATCAAGCGTTAGTCAGATTCTTATAAGGAACACACACCTAGATCCTCACATGCACTGTTCCCAATAGGGTTTGCACTCCTATGAGAATCTAATGCTGCCACTGATCTGACAGGAGGCGGAACTCAGGCGATAATGCTCACTCACCTGCCACTCACCTCCTGCTGTGTGGCCTGGTTCCTAACAGGTCATAAACCACCACCCACCATGGGTCCACAGCCTGGGGGTTGGAGACTCCTGATTTAATCCACTGAGGACCTGACTATAACAAAAAAAGCTATGGAAAGGGGAATATGCTTTCTCTGCCTTATTGCTTACACTGGGACATCAGTCTTCTCCTGCCCTCAGACTGGGATTGACACCATCGGTTCTTAGGCTTTAGGGCTCACACTGAAACTATACCACTGGCTTCCCCTCCAACTTGCAGACGGCAGATCATAAGACTTCTCAGCTTCCCTAATCACATAAGCCAGTTCCTCATAACAATCAACATGTCCATATATATCTCCTCTTGGTTTTGTTTCCCTGGAAAACCCTGACTAATACAGCCAAGGAAGAGAGTTACTCTCCCTCACTTACAAGAACCACAAAGCAAATCATCCTGGGAGTAGCCATCAGCCATCTTAAAATCACACGGGCGGGAGGTGCCAAAAATGAAGCCAACACCAAGAAAGTCAAGCCAAAAAAATGGGGAAGACAGACACTAGGTCTTGGTCATATCGTTTGAGTTACTGGGCTTTTTTAGAAACCGAGCCCATAAATTCCCTTTGTTGTTTAAGGCAGTTGAGTTGAAAGTTCTGTTCTTTGCAGCTGAAAGCATTCTAACTGACATATCAAGTAAATAAATCATTCTCTGCTGGGAAGAAAGGGAATGTCTCACCAAAATTCTCTTGGCCTGGGCATATATATTAGACCCTCCCAGCTCCCTTCTCCTCCATAAATAAATTGTCAGACCAAAGGAAACAAACAAACAAACAAACACCTTTCAGATAAAGAGACAGGTGAAGCAAGTTAAGAAAAGTAGCTGCCCCTCCCTCCCTTCCTTCATCTCCAGCTCCCTGAAACAGTAACCCCAAAGCATCTTATTACAGATCTTTAATTCCTCTCTCTTTTGTTTGGAATTTCTTCCTTTACTCCTTCTAGGGATTTAAATATCAGAAGCAAATTGTCCACCCTACCCCCACAGCTGTCTGCCACCCCCACCCCCAACTCTACACTTCCTCCTGTCACCATATTTAAAGTGGGGGCAGGGAGCCTTTATTCTAAACCCAGTGCAATTCTCTCAGCTCTTTCCTAATCCCTCCACCTGTGAGATAATTGCTGGCATTTAGGGAAAAAAAACTCAATAGTAATCACAGACTTGCTCACAAAGACACAAAAAGAGGCAGATAAAATAGCAGAAAGAAAAAAATCACAAGCCCAGAATTATCCACACTCTGACATCCATTCCAAGAGTACAATGGGCCAACCTCTTGCTACAAGAGAAAAAAAGCACAGCTTTACAGGAAGGGGCTTCATTTCAGAATATCATGGAGGTAATGGTTCCTATGCATACAAGAGATTAAGATACATCTACAAACTGAAAGGACTTGCCATCAATTAACTGTTCACAAGTCAGTCACAAAAAATAAGCAGGCCTATCAAACATGTACTCCTATTATTGTCTTAATGCAACAAGAAAATTATCTTAATCAAAAGTGTCCCTTTTTAGATGATAAAGAGGAAAAAAAATACTGAGATATTTTTATCCAGTGATCACAATAAAACAAAATCCTATTGAATCAGGCATTTGGCCCCACTCCGTCAACTCAAGCTGAGATCCCAATCACTTTTGGGTTATGGATGCAAGATAGAGGTTACATCCCTTAAAAGAAGAACTACAACAAAAATCTATGTATAACAAATAGGTTTGGTATACATAAATGCAAATTGTTTTAAATATTTAAAATACAACAAAATACTTTTACTAAAGTCTTATACACTTCCTTTCCATTCATTTTATTCCTTGAAATTTGCTATAACACAGTGTGTCTCAAATTTACCTGATCATAGAATAATTTAGAGCTGCAGGTCCTACAGTTCTGAGGCAGGAACTAGAGTCTGTAGTTTCACAAGTTCCCTGGGTGATTCTCATGAATTTGAGAAACAATAATGTAACTCTGAAGAGTTTTGTTTAATACAAAATACACATACAGTCTGAGCGCAGTGGCTCATGCCTGTAATCCCAGCACTTTGGGAGACTGAGGTGGGCGGATCAACTTAGATCAAGAGTTCAAGACCAGCCTGGACAACAGGGTCTCTACTAAAAATACAAAAATTAGCTGGGTGTGGTGGTAAGCACCTGTAATCACAGCTACTCAGGAGGCTGAGGCAGAAGAATTTCTTGAACCCGAGAGGCAAAGGTTGCAGTGAGCTAAGATCACGCCACTGCACTCCAGCCTGGGTGACACAGCAAGACTCTGTCTTAAAAAAAGAAAAAAGAAAGAAAAGAAAAATACACAAAATACACATACATGTGTGTTACAGAAAAAGAAATGGGAAGTGATTCTCTATCTCATAGAAACCATACTTGCCTTTGTTCAAATGAAGGTGAGCTGAAGAAAGCTAATAGGCATGACACAAGATCAGAACACAGAAGAACAGAACACAACTTATCCACTGGGGCAGAGACTGTCACTGTAGTCACCAGGCCCCTTACCCTGTTCTCCTGAGCACAGAAATAAATCGCATTTCCCAACCTCCTTTGCAATTGGATGGGATTATGTGACTGAGTCCTGGCCAATCATAGGTAATGCACACTATGTCCAGGAATGGCCCTTTTGGAAAAATCCTCCAAGTTCGCTCTCTCCTCCTCTGCCAGTAGACTGCAAAGAAGGACAAGGCTCCAGAAAATGACAAAGCTACAGGACGGAAGGTGTCTTGGTGCCTGAATGACTGTGTGGAGTAGAGATCCGCCACTTCACCACCCACCAATCTATACTGCAACCTGGAATGTGAGAAAATTTTGTTAGTATTAAGCCACTGCAATTTGGGAACTGTCACAGCAGTTAGCCTGCCCTCACTAATATACATTGCTACTTCCCTGTTTTTCCTCGCCATTTTCAACCCACTCTTCTGGATTTTAGGATGAAGTAAACACAGACTAACAGAGAAACAAGCCAAAAGTCGCTACCACTGCAATGTCAACATGCTATCTCAACAGTATAGGAAACAAACTACTTGCACCCAGAAAAGGTCTTTCATATTTTAAGTGGCATTTGGCAAAGACAAAGCCCAAGACAAAAGAAAAAAAATGAATCGCTTTTGGAATTCATTATATAGGGGTTTTCTTCCTACTCTATTGTGAGCTGCTCAAGAACAAAGACTGATTTTTACCCATTTTGTGTATCTCTTGTGCTCAATACTTGTTAAATTCAATTACACTTTATTGTTACTGTCGAGAGGGAAGGGAATATATTTATTAAAACCATAACGAGAGCTAGACATCTTTTTAGGCACTTAATATGTGTTAGCTTATATACTTCTCAATTTTACCAAAAGTAAAATAATGTATTATTTATAATACATCATATGTAATATTATTTATATGAATTAAAAATATTTAATTCATATATTTATATGAATTAAAAAAATAAATTAAAAATGGGGATGCTAGAATAATGTATTAGCATCCCCATTTTACAGAAGAGAAAACAGGTTCAGTGAATTTAATTGAAATGATGGTATCGCATGCAGTGTCAGCTCAGGCTTTTGGGGTCAGACAAAACTCAGTTTATCTTGGTTCTGCTGCTAGCTCTGTAACCAGCTTTGTAACCTTGGGCCTCTGTTTTTTTTTTTTTTTTTTTTTTTTTGCCTGCGAAAATGCGGATAATGCCATGTAATTATTCAGAAATTTATTTAAACTGATATGAGAAATAAAGTTTTTTTTAAAAAAAACTTTTCTTTGAAGAAAGGCAGAGGTAAAAGTAGGGAAACTTGAGGATTATTTCAGACAAGCTAAACCATTTCTAAGAAAGAAGTAGTGCTGGTTCTCCAAAACAAACTGTCAAGCAAGAACCAACAGAAGAGCCAGTAAACAGGAATACAGCCACTCATCTCCAGGGAGAACAGACCTGTCTCTGCCCACTAAACAGATGAAACAAGCAAAAAAGTGCACCAAAGTCTTCCAACTGTTAGGATGGCCAGAAAGGGCATAAGGGATGCAAGAGAGAAAGTAAGCCTGTGAATCCTCAAAGGTATTTTTTCCTATAATTTTTGGAGGGAAGCCGGCTAAAAACAGGAAGATATCTGGAATGTTGACAAAAGTCAATATTCTCCACAAATTACTCCGACCTTGCCTAGGCAGTGACCTTCACACCACCACTGGTTTAATGGCATTTATTTCTACAGTAGCTGATTTCACTATTAAACAGAGATGCAGCGCACAGGATAATAGAACTAAATCACTCTTGTAAATATTTAATATCACCGCCTTCCTTTTTTCCTTTTAACAAATCACTATCAAAGGCTGAGCACACAGTAGAAAACACACTTATTTATTCTATCCTGGAAAAAAAGCTTAGTGCTCATGCATTTTATCTATCTAGTTCTCCAAATGACTTTGACACTTGAGAGCCCTTGTGATCAAAACAGTCTGAAGGGAGGCAATTTTGCAACAATTTAAGAACCGATTTCCTGCACCCATCAACATCCCCCAAGACTGCCTCACGGCCAGGCACTAAACTTAACCCATCAGATGCAGGGTAGAACCCTGAAAAAATTGTTTTTTAAAAAGAAAACCCAGAAATGATACTGGCTTAAAGATAAATACACTCTCATTTGGAAAAAAAAATTTTAGTTGAAAAAATTACAAATAAAATGACAACCACTTTTAAAGGAATAAAGGAAGTGCAAACAACTATTAAGCAACAGTTTGGAAATCAGTCCCTAGTGAATATCATCACAGCTCATCTTTATTGCACTCAACATGCATCCACACTGTTATAAATAGTCAACATGGGACAGCAAGAAAGAAAAAGTTATGGGTATAAAAGCTTTTTAAAAGTCAACTGGTGTCACCATCTTACTTCAGCCAAGACAAAGCCATCAACAAAGCAAGTACGTAAGTGGTACAAAGCATCATAAAATACTAAAATTCAAGGCAGCTTACTGACAACTTTGAAAGCTGGAGTCGCATCGGTTCCCAGGAAGACGAGTAATTTAAGAGATAACCTTTTTTAGAAAGTTTGCACACTGAAACTTCCAGAATCTTCCTTATATGGCATTATCAACAATGATCTCAGCAGCCTATGAATGATCTATAACAAATACCATCAACAGTGAAGATGGGCAGGACTTAGAGGCAACTTGGTGGGAGGAGAAAGAAAACAACATCTGAAGTCAGAAAGTCTGGTCTAAGCCCCGATTGTGCTACAAATTTTCCGTGCAGTGACAAACACATCACTCATGCCCTCTCAGCATGTTCTGTCATCCACAAAATCACTGTGGAATGAACTAAAGGAATTCGAAGTCCCCTTTGAGCTCCGAAATTATATGCTTCTAAGATTTGAGGAAGCAAATCAGCATTTTTTAAAAGTAACTCAACCAAATGTCTTTGTTTTCTTCTCGGCTCATATAGTTCCATCAAGTAATATGAGGAATCCTATAGCTTTGTGTGCACAAAAAAAGCAGACACATCTATCAAAAACCTAAGAACGAACAGGTTTTATGAGGATTACTATTTTTAGTGTGGGAGGCTCATAAGCAGGAGTGTCCAATCTTTTGACTTTCCTTGGCTACATTGGAAGAGGAAGAATTGACTTGGGTCACACATGAAATACACTAACGTTAATGATTTCTGCTGTGCTTAGAAAAAAAAATTCACACACACAAAAAATCTCATAATGTTTTAAGAAAGTTTAAGAATTTGTGTTGGATTGCATTCAAAGCCATCCTGGGCCGTGTGCAGCCTGCAGACCGGGGGTTGGATGAACTTGTTCTAAAGGAAGAGACTAATGATTCCGTCTTGCAATGGAGGTACACAAAGACCCTCTCTACTGAAAACATAATGGGATCTCAGGAAGGCTTGGGGCTGGCCCTGTTGCAGAACTCTGCTAAGAAGTTACTTAATTCATCAAGTATTTACTAAGTTGTTTCTACAATGGGGCAAGCACTGTTACAGGCACTGGATATACCAAGACAAACAAAATCAGATACTGCCTCTGATTTTATGGTGCTTGTATTCTCATGAACTGCTTATTATTTAACATTGTGTAGTACTATTTTAATTTGCACAGCACTTTCACCTGCATTGTATCAATTATTAGCCAGAACAAACCTACCAAGTAGGCATTTTACAGGTAAAAACACAGATGGTCAAAAAGATTGAATATGTTCAAAGTTCCCAGACTTAATGAGTGATGCTGATATTGACAAGATATAGTTATGATAATTAATGTTTGTTAATGTTTAAGATAACTAAACTAATGCTTATATATGTTAGCTAAGCTCTACCATAAGCCTTTAATATTATTGTCTCAATAGGTCCTCTCAGCAGCCTTATGAAGTATGTAGTATTCTTGCCCCGTTTTGCTTATTAGGATAATGAAGCTTAACAAGGTTGTATAGCTTGTGAGGGTCAAACACTACCATCAGTACTCTAACCCACCATATTTTATTCCCCAGCATTCTGAATTAGGTCCTCACATATACCTCACTGTTCTATTTGTTCCATAATGCTGACCCTAGGTTAGAATTATTCACACCTGGAGATCTAGTATTCCAGGTTCAGTTGTCACACGGCTCAATTAGTTTAGAACTGTGGAACCTCACTCATAACAATTTGGGCCAAGGCATTTGTAAAGACTCATTATTGGTCACTTGGGGAAACAAGGGAGTGTATGCCTGGCTCAGCAAACTACATCTCCAAGACCAGATAAATAGCTCCAGGCAAATGGTGTACTACAGATGGATCAATGGCTGCCACTTCATACTGAACAGACAGCACATAAATAGGACAAAGTCCTCAGCTGTGCACTGAGACAGCCCACAAAATCCTTAGCTGAGCCAATGACTTCTAAACAAGTAATTCCTACCAGAAAGCAATTCCTTCACCTACATGTTCACTGTCTGGAAAAAAAAAAAGTCATTCATAACCAGACTCTCAGGATGAATGACATTAGACAGACAGTAGAGAAACAACCATGATGACTGTTGACCTGCTCCAAATTTGAAAGCAAATAAGACTAAAGTTCCTAGTAGTTTTGTCATGTTATGCTGAGATCAGCTCTTCCTAGCGTTAAGCAGCCATTCTCAGAAGTATTGTTTATGCACACTATATGGATATCTGTTTAAGTACTCAGGTAATACAAACTGGAAGTGTTCTAACCAGACTAGTATCTTTACAATTGCAGTTGTTTTAACATCTGTGGTGTGTCTTTTACCAGGAAGCAGTAATTTCCCTATTTAAATGAACCCTTCCAAAAAAACTATTCCCAACCAAAACAGAAAATGTAGTTAAAAGGATTCTTGAGTTAAGCCAAGCCAAAAGCTTCCTTCAAATTTTACAGTCATTAAGCCTTGTAATATTAGCTTTGGTAGCTACTTTAAAATTACTGTCCAAAGTTTTTTTAACTGAACACTAACTAGTTCTAATTCTAGCTATTTTCATCCAAAATGAAAATCATAGAAAAGGGTTTCATGTCAAATAAATTTTGGTAACTTTGAAATGTACACTTTCCTTCTCAGAGGTTTGTAATTTGCCTTGTCAAAACAAAGGCTCTGAGAAGTCCCGCAGTCAATAAACCTGCTTAATTTAAAACTATGTTTTCAGAACTTACTTTTTCCAGTTTTTTTTTCCTTGAAATATTATTAGCATTTCTAAACATTGAGTACACATGGACACCAAGAAGGTAACAAGACACCAGGAACTACTTGAGGGGGGAGGATGGAGGGTGGGAGGAGGAAGAGGATGGAAAAACTACCTATCGGGTACAATACTTATTACCTGGGTGATAAAATAATCTAGACACCAAACCCCTATGGCACACAATTTACTATATAACCAATCTGCACATATACCCCCAAACCTAAAGAAAAAGTTAAAAAAATAAAGATTATTAGCATTTCTCAAAATTTTTTCGGAAGATGACAATCTGGCTGAACGTGCTATATAATACCAGGTTCTACAAGACGACAAAACTTCCTCAAATTCACCCAGATTTCTATTTTTCCTTGGGCCTATTTTGAAGCCATATAATGCATTGTTTTTAAAGAAACAGAACATTTAAAACTTCCCCAGTTAATACACAAATAGGTTTAATAAGTCTAGGTTTAATAAGCAAGAGGCTAATATTTGATTGAGTTTCACAGTCCTTTCATCAACTTCATAGCACACAAGTCATTATAGGTAAAATACTGGACCACAAAACTCACATTATCAAGTTCAGGTTCAGAGATATCACTAATAATAGAAGAGTGTGTTGTTCAATGCATATTTGCCATTTAGCAATTATTACCAGCAACAAGGAACAACGGATTATAGTAACAAATTTACTTCAAATATTTCAAGAAAATGGGTTGAGAGACCTTTCTATATTTCTTTATTGTTTGAAAGACTTTTATTTGGAGAGAAGTATAATAGACACACACAAACACACACACACAATAGTATTTGAGGTTTGAGATTTATTTTTGTATAGTATCAAGCCAATGTACTGACTCTCGTTTCAATAACAGATCTGCAGGCATTTGCGAGGCATAGTCCTTAGCTTATCTTTAAGTAAAAATTTGGATTGTCAGGCAGCTCATTGCAAATAAGGTTCTTTTCAAAACTCAGATCTGATGCATCCAAGCCCACTTGCACATCATTCATTTAATAACCTGTGTCTGTGCTAAAATATAAAATCATCCTAAGGAAGTCAAAGTACAGAGAAAAGCAGGCTTTGCAGGGGTTTCATTTAAAAGGGCTGCAGAGCATGGGGGACCCAGTTCTCTTTCAGTTCTATGGTCTTTACTATGCTACATTACCATAAAGCTTAGGAAATGAGCTATTACACACCATCATCCCTCCTAACCGCTATCACAGAAAATCACACACTCACAGAACAGCATTAATTGTCAGAATTAGCAACCATTTAAAAGGCAGCTGTTCTTTCACTCTTAAATAGGCTCTAAATTTCAGTTTTCTCCCTGCATCGGCCGCTCCATCTATTGCTCTTACACATGCACACACATGCATGCACACGCACACAACGGCTCTTCAAACAAATTTTTTAAATTCTCTATATTCATTTAAAAAAAAAAAAAAAAAAAACAAGAAAATGTTATTAAGCAACATTTTCATCCCAATACTTGCCATCGTTGTTACAACCGGCTGGAAAGCTTCCAACCTGCACGGAAGCACTTTTCAAAGCTCCAGGTGGAAGGTCTCTGTTTTGTGTGGGTTAGGGGAAAAAAAGAGCAGTATCTCTTTAAGAGTCAACAGTAAATTAACTTGCCCAAAAGACTGAAATAATTAGCAGTTAGTAGCTTATTAAAAGGATGGCAAAGGCCAAGCTGCCATCTGGGATCTCCAGTTTCTTGTGATTGTTATTATGTCAAGATGTGCAAGTTGCATTAGGTTTCATGTCACCGCGCCTGCCCTTGCTTTACATGTAAATTTTAATGAAAGATGCAGCACTTTTACAATCAGATGTCTATCAAAAAGTGTTATTAGTCTGGCTTTTTACAAAGCATATGGTCTTTTCCACCTCTGTTATTCTGCTTACCACTAAATGCCTTAGGAAAAAAAAAGAGAAAAACTCAATAATATCAATTAGATATTCTCTTTGTATAGAGGGAAACCTGTGCTTAATCAAAAACAGGGCAAAGCTACCTCACAAGAGGACAATATTTTTGCTTCTATTTACACACAGTGAAAAACCACACTGCCTGGGTGTCTCACAAGGTTAATCCTTCTTAAAGAAAGTTAAGCAACCTAGAGCCTGCCTACTGATTATTACACAGATAAACACAATTTTGGATTGAGTGGGGAAAATGCATGTATTTATTAAAGATAAACGGCAATTTTAAAAAAAATAAATCAGTCAATAAAGAAAAATGGCAGAAACGGTCACAACGGAAACTTATAGTGATGGGCATATTCTATTTCTTGATTTGGATGATATCTACATAGGTATACACAGGTTAAAAAAAAAAAAACCTTCAAGCTGTATGCTTAAGAGCATGCCTTTTATACACTTTGCACTGTGTATGCTATCCCCAGTAAGCAAATAAATGACAAGCAAATAAAAAATTCCCTATGTGTTCACACACAAAGCACATTTTCTTTTCTGATTCTGATAATGTAAAGCGTGGGTGATCTGACTAAATGATTACCTAACAATTTCCCTTTAAAATAAAAACTTAATTTAAAAACTGCATATATAAAAATACATTTAAAACAGTGCATTTAAGACTTATTACTTGAAGAGAGGTGTTTGTTACATCTGAAAGCTATTTTCAAACTCCCATTGACTGTGAGCAAGGTGTCAGAGGGCTGGGTCTATGTTTGCTCAGTTTCTGTGTACTCAGTACCTAGCATATCGCTGGCTCTCCACCAATATTTGTTGAATGCCAAATAAGCATTGCTTTTCTAATATTATAGCAGAGGATCTGTCAAATTCTGATACATGTCACCCTGGAATCTATTATTTTCAGTACACCTACAAATGGCAACTACATATAAAAACACAATATACCAGTACAAGCCTATTAATATGTATTTGCACAAATTGTACCTATACTCAGATATACACTGCCCTACACAACTAAGAAACAGACGATGGCATGTACAAGCCTAAGCACATGGGGAAATGCACTGTGCTTGTTTTCTCATTAAATATCTTTCCATCAGACTATTCTTTCAAAGTCTTTGCAAATGAGATGTATCTTAAAGACAACACAATTCCAAACATTCTTTGCCTGTAGGTGCTATCAAAGTCAGATTTATGTGTGTATACATATTGATCTACAGTTGAAAATTATATATCTTCTAAGGTTAACCAACTCAACTGGATAAGCAAAGGATAGATCATTATTCATACCTTAGAGGAGAAAGTGTTTTATAACATATATACACAGACATAAAATCTATAAGTAATCAATAAATCCAAATTGATCATTGAGGAGGAGGAAACAGACATGTTGTTTCAAAATCTGAGAAATAATTTCTTTTATGTATTGTCAATCGGAATTTAATTAAAACATTATACTGATACATTGTACATTTTATTAATAAATCTTCTGTTCACATCAACACTTTTTTGAATGCTCCAATAAACATCCATGCAAAAAATGTCTGGTGTCCAGCGAAAATTTCTAAACAAGAAAAAAACACACTTTTCATATTTTTCAAGCACCATCTCAAAGACATCCCTGCCAAAAATACAGAGCTGCTAAAATCAAGCAATTTACTTTTTTATGTTTAAAATAAATCTATTTTCCCCCACAGACTTTCAAAACATTAGAAGAAGAAAACATACATGGAAAACAGGCTTCTTCAAAAAACAAAGCGATTTTATATTCATTGTCAAGAGGACAAATCAGTGGTGGATGAGAAACAGATGAGACAAGAGATGGAAATGTAATACTGCTCCTATTTTATTATAATTAGATATTTATAGAGCACAGATGAGTTTATTTTCATAATTAGTAGCTGGCATTAGTAAATGAATTTGCATACACAGTTGGCTATCAAGGCAGTAACTTATTTTCAGGGCTCTCGAGTCCCAGCAGGGACAAGACGGGGTTCAACTCCTCAAATCAGCTTTCTTAATGTTATTACCAGTAAAATGCAATCTACATGAAATCATGTTCAAATTCATGTAGCTTGATTATCCCTTTCCAGTTTGGCCAGTGTTGATTAGCTCAGCATTAGAAGGCCAGTGATCAAATCTACATGGGAAAAATAAACATAAACAAATCAAAAGG
This sequence comes from Rhinopithecus roxellana, assembly GCF_007565055.1. NCBI lineage: Eukaryota > Metazoa > Chordata > Mammalia > Primates > Cercopithecidae > Rhinopithecus > Rhinopithecus roxellana. The sequence goes on along the minus strand of NC_044553.1, from coordinate 136,485,447 downwards.
GCCTTCTAAACTCTAAAGAACTAGGATAGATCTTAGGGTCAACACTATCTAATCCAGTGAATACAAAACTCTGTAGAGCAAAAGGAAAAAGAAACGAAATCCCCCTGCTGCCCCGGCTGCCCTAAAGGTTTAAAAATCAGTTCTTTTTTTTTTTTTTTTTTTTTTTTTTTTTTTTTTTTTTTTTTGGAGGCGGAGTCTTGCTCTGTCACCCAGGCTGGAGTGCAGTGGCCAGATCTCAGCTCACTGCAAGCTCCGCCTCCCGGGTTCCCGCCATTCTCCTGCCTCAGCCTCCCGAGTAGCTGGGACTACAGGCGCCCGCCACCTCGCCCGGCTAGTTTTTTTTTGTATTTTTTTTTTAGTAGAGACGGGGTTTCACTGTGTTCGCCAGGATGGTCTCGATCTCCTGACCTTGTGATCCGCCCGTCTCGGCCTCCCAAAGTGCTGGGATTACAGGCTTGAGCCACCGCGCCCGGCCTAAAAATCAGTTCTTGATCATTGTTGAAGATGTCAGATACCTCTCTCCCAGGTCATTCTCTGCATTCTCCATACCTTCCCCACACTTTCCCACACCACGCTACAAAAGCAACTTTACCCAACACAGACCAGCCTCTCTGAAGGTAGTGCCAAGGGTAGGAAGGATTCCTGGTAACTGATCACAGCAATGGTCAAACAGAAAATTAATCAAACTACCTCCCTCTACTGACATCCAGTAAGAAATTTTGAAGGCATCTTTTTCTCCTCCCTTATTCTCAAACCAAAGGTAAAAAACTTACGGCTCATGCACCAAATCATCTGGCACGCAGGTACATACCTGTGTGTGTGTTCATACGTACGTATAGAGGAGAAGATACCTTGACATTTTTATCATGTCCACTTCTGGCTTTTCTTGAGCATCTGGCGACTATGCCTGCATCCTTGCGTGGCAGCAATCAGCTGGAGCAGAGTGGAGGCTGCTGCCTTTGATGGCACTTGCGCTCTCCAGTTTGCCATGATTCCCACCATGACCTATTGCTTCTCTTAACCTAGGATGCTATTTATCCCCAGGTCTACTTCATAATACTGGTCAGGACCCTGCTGGCTTTTGGGTCTGTGACCCCTGCCCTGAGTTCAGTTTCAAGGGAAGGTATTTGGTAACCTCATCCAGAATGGGTAATCCCTAAATGGACTAGAAGAAGGGGAAGAAGGCCAAAATATACTCTCAACATGTAAATGGGGGCTTTCAAAACAGCTGACCAAGGCTAGTTGCTGAAGTCCTCTGTGTGAGCCACTTCTAGGTAAGTTCGTGCTTGTTTTTGGCCATGTCCTGCCCAACGGCCTCCTGAACAGAGTGGTTTTTGTTATAGCCTACCCACCCTGCTCAGTTCTATAGATTTAACTTGACAATTCTTTCCATTATGGATTTACTACTTCATCAATCAGCTTTAAAAGAATGACAACATCTGAGGTATATTCCTTCTTTTCTCTGACAAATGTCTAAGAATAAATTCAAGACCTCTCCCATGTTTATTCTGGTGTAATCTATAAAATTTTCCCTCTGACACTTGCACACAGAGGGCCAGAGAAGGCCTTAGTGAGGCCAGGGAACTGGAGCCAGAACACGTGGTCTCACTTCACGACCCATTGGGGCTCCTTTGCTCAGTGATTGGGGGGCATGAGGGTTGTGATAAGGAACACATGTAAGTAAGTAGAGTGATTTCATTACTAATGTCAGCATTGAAAATCTAATCCTGTCCATCTCCCCTCCCCCCATATCTAAAATCAGTTGTTTAGTTCAGTTAAACCATTACTTAATTTTGTAAGCATTCATTAAGTACAACTGTGGCCCTAGTACTGAGTTTGTGTAGAATGAGTGACAGAGAGAGCAAAGACACAGGTCTTGGTCTTTTGTGGGACAGGTTGTGGGGAGTGGATTGAAACACATGAGTAAATGTGACTCAAGGCAGTTTGACATAGTTACCTTATAACACAGCACAAAGTCTGGCAGACCTAGGAGCCTTGGATCTTCAAGGATAAGAGGGAGAAGCATGTTCAAGGACATTCAAGAAAGAGAGTAGTAGAGCTTGAGCAAAAGTCCGAAGGCGGGAGAACACAGTGTGGATGCAAGCAGAGTGACTTGGGGACTTTGGGAGATGGGGGAGCTGGCAGGGGTGATGGTGGGTAGAGGGGGTATGCCCACTGAAAATAAAGCAGGGAAGGCATCTTGACAATTATACAACAAGAATCTACCTAAAACTTTGGAACAGATGAGCTACATGACCCGATTTAATTTTAATTTTGCTTTATTTTCACTTTCAGGAAGATAAACGACAGCAGAATAAGAGGATTAGAGATTCTGAGTCCTTTTTGCATGGAACACACTATACCAGACACATCTGGATGTTAATAAATGAATACGTTTGTCTTCAACATATGTGCAATCTAGTAGAGGGGAGTGGTCCAATTCCCAATTAACTTCCATATAAATTGTTAGAGAGGTACATGGAGGAAAAGCCCAACTCTGAATGGAGCATTCAAGGAAAATGTCACATAAGAAATGAAATATACGCATTTTTCAACAGGCAGAAAAAAGGGGATGAGGGACTGTTAGAAGGTAGAGAAACAGAATAAGCAAAGGTAAGAGATGAGGAAATTTTAGAGGTTATTTGGTATTCCACTTGGCTGGAGCAGCAACTTTGTAGCTAAACTTAACAGACGAGCAGGATCAAGGTAAACAGGACCATATAAGGGAAGGCTTTGAAAGTGGGATAACTAATCCTGTACTCCATTTGGTGGGTGGCAGAGTTTAAGCAATTCTCAACCACTGAATAGACTGGAAGAGAATAGAGGCAGAAAGACTAATTAGGAGAGGGCAATAATTGAGTAAGTGCTAACTGGAAACTGATCCAGGGAGGTGACAGTAGAGATGCAAGAGCCTTTCCGGAGGAGAGTCTCAACAAGCTCTCCCTCTACCAATTGCCTGGGAGTAGGAAGGTTCAGGAAGGAGAATGATAGAAAGTAATTCCTGGGTTTCACACCCGGTGATAAGGCGAGCGGGAACTGCATTAACAAATGGGGAGACATCATAAAGGGAAGCTGGTTTGTGGGCAGATGATATGAAGGTTGACTTTGAGCCTACTGAAGTGCCTCCCTTAGTGGGGCATTTACACAGACGTATGTTACAGAGAATGCAAGGCGGTAGGCTGGAACTTATGACAGGTCAGTGCAGAGAGGGAGCTAGAAGGCTTAAACATGGAGGTCACCCTTGTATCCGGGAGAGGCAGTGTACAGTAGGGGTTAGGGGCACAGATTCTGGGTTCGATTCTCACTTAGTAGTCATCAACTTATGTTATCTGACTCTGTGCCTTATTGTTCTTATTCATAAAACAAGAATAATGCCACCACCTACCTCACAGACGAGTTATGAGCGTTAAGTGTGACAAGCCCATTAACCATATAGCACAATGGCTGGTACACGACAAGTACTCCGTAAGTGTTAACAGCTTCTAGTAGTGGTAGTAGCAATGACTCAGAGAAAGAAGATATCACATGCAAAATCTAAAAAACACTCAAAACATCTATTTTATGGGATGTTGTAGGGGATTAGGGAAAGACAAGGAGACAGAGACTGACTCTAATGTGTTGCCATTGAGAGAAGAGGCAACAGTGCCACATGCATCAGAAAAGTTGAGTCCTAGGCAGATTGGTGGCTGTGCCTCTGAGGTCATCGGTGCCTTCCACTGAGTAGCGTCAGTGGAGAGGTGGAGATACAGCCAGATGTAGCCCTTTAATCATTTATTCCTCTTCCTCTCCCCGCTTTTCCACCTACCTCCTTTCAAAAGATACCAACTTAGCAATGGGGTAAGGGTTCCCCATGACAGATTTCTGAGAATGAAGCCACCTGGAATTTGCATAAAAGGAACAGGCAATCAACCAACCCCAAAGTGGAAAGGACTGAACTGCTTCCAAGGCAACCATACATAACTTTTCAAAGACCCAGAAAAGCATAAAACTCAAATAAGAGATAGCCAGCTCACAGACGCGTCATTGAATCCATGCTTTCAATAACTTGTCAGCCTCTTCTTTCTTCAACACCCTCATGGCATAAAACACATTTCCTACTTCTGTTACTTGCCACTCTTTGAAGGAAGAGACAGCACACATACTCATTGAGATAGGGGCTGCAGAGTGAAGGAAGAAGCAGGGAAGACTAGATGCAGACACAGATTTATAATTTATCAGTTAACCTCTCCCTTCACTCCTGAACAACTAATCCAATTTGAGCTGGTGAGCCAGGTTCTCTAGGCTTGGGTCTCTGAGAGCTTTGATTAGAAATGGATGCGTTACCCAAAGGTGTGATGCGATGAAAGGCATGTCAGAGTGCTGGCACAAGCTTGCGCGCTCAGCCTCTCTCCTTTTCTCTGCCCACCTGGCAAAAGGCTGGCTTTGTAAGTAAAAGTCCTACATTACCTCTTTCTCCTCTTCCTCCTGACTGTATAACACAGTTTCATTCCTGTGTCCTTTTACACCCTCCCAGTCCCACCCTTCTGAGCTCATCACCCCAATAGAAAATTCCAAATCCCACATATACAGGAAATATAACACAGGAAAAATAAATAAATAAATAAATATCCCCCCTCGCAATTCCACATTAAATAAAATTTCAGGCAATTCACCAGTACTCTCCCCTTCTCGTCTACCATCCTTCCCCCACCAATGTCATCCCCAAATTCAGTTATTTCAAGTAATAGCAATAATGATGCATAATTTCATACTTCCCCTGTTCCCTCAATATATTTACTAGGAGGGGATCTTAGAACACCCTGCATGGAAGTAACATGTATCTTCCCCACACTGCGTAACCACTTTCAGAGTCCCCCATTCCTGCTAGAAAGAGTACAAGATCATGCAGAAGGCCCACCCTCAGTTTAGAGGGAGGCAGGCCAATACAGAATCATCCCAAACACTGAACATGAAGTGCACTGAAGGGAAATGATAGCATTGGCTTTTTATTTTTATTCTTATTTTTCTGTTGTTGTTAAAAGCATTAATTTATAATCTGGACTGCATTCAGAATCGACAATCCTCTTGGATGCATGAATATTTCAAAACGCAGATTGATAGTTATAATGATAAAAGTAAAGTGAGCTCTACCTTTACTTCTACCTACAGAAATGAAGGTCCAAGTAAGTAGAGGAAGCATGGTGTCCACCATGGAGGCGGCAAGAGAGAGAGAGAGACAGAGAGAGAGCAACGAGAGTCAAACATCAGCACACTGCAGACACACAAAGAGACGTAAAACACACAAAACAAAAACTCCCAACAGTAAAGGCAGTAGCATTGCAACATCCTGAGGAGGCAGCGCAAAACAAACATACAATGTGGAAGTTTAAACAAGCAGTAAACGCTGTGACCAGCAAGGCTGCTCCCTCAGCTTCATGTTCAAGCTCCATCCCATTCATTTCTTCTCAGTCCCACCCTCAGAAACATGCAAAAAGCACTGCACAGCCACATATACGTGAAATTGCATGCACTTAATGTAAAAATGATTAGGGAACATCTCAGAGAAGATAGGTTCTCCTGTATTTTCCTAACATTAATATGAGTTATGAGGACCAAGAGTATAACATACACATATAGGTGGTGTACACACAACATATGTAAATATTTCCACACATATTTACGGGCATCAAAAACAAAGATTAATAAGATTCAGTGGAAACCAGACAGAAACCTCCTTTTTTCATGTTGAAGGAATAAGGAAAAGGAAAGGGGTACTGGTGAGAAGAAGAGTATCAGTTTTTTAGGTAATCATCAAATGGGTGAGAACAGATAAGGCGATAGGAAATGAAAAAGAATGAAAGGAAGAGGAATGCAGTCAAAGGACCGCCTTAAAAACAGATTAAACTTCAAGTTGCAACTTAAAATATTAGTAGCACCAGTCACCCAGAAGAATTCTGCATCCTTTCTTGAAAACCTCTTGAAAGAGGAATTCACAACATCCATGTCTGTCATTATTTCTTTCTCTCTTTCTAGAAGGTACCAGACTTATTCCTCCAGAGCATGGTTGTATTTGAAGCTCTGTGTTGTGCATAAGGAATATAATATAGGCTGTCCAAATGTTTTTTATACCAGTGTTGGGATTTACCTTTCAAGATATCCATGCTGCATCAGTGTGTCTGCAATAAGCTAAATCAAGATCAAGGAAGTCTCCATCAGCTTATCCCACCTGCCACACTCTGTCCTATGATGTGATGCACTCAGTTCTCCAGGCTACTATAAAGCTTGGAGGACTCCTGAGGGGCATCTGGGAGCATAAGGCTAAAGAATGTAGGAGGGGAAGAAATAATGTAGGAGGAGGTTATTGGGACTCTAAGAGTCTACTTTTGCTGGTGTAACTTGTCACCAAAGTTGAGTCATCAAATTCCAGCAATTCATAGATCTCGGTTCCTCAAAGAGATATGCTTAACTCTCTCAAGCTACCTGGACACTGCTCAACATTAGGTACATCCCCTACTCATGTCCACCTCATAATCATTTGCTGTTGGCCCTTCCCTCCCTGGCTAAACTGCAAGAACAGAAACTTGATCTCAGCCTCTTCTGGAGTGCCTTCTAATACTAGAGAACTCACCTGATCTCCTCTCCCAGTTCTGTTTTTTGACATATGCTCTCTACCAAATCATCTCTTTATTGAAATTGCTGAAGTCCCCACCACTGATCTTGGCTTAGGTCTGGAGGATGCATTTACATAGGAAAAGTAGGCTTCCTCCTTACCTTGCTTTGCCAGTTCAGGATGCCCTTGACTGCTCACTTCCACAGCTAACTGGATGCCATAAACAAACTTCTTCCAGCCTTGGGCAGTTCCTTGATTTGATGATACTGCCCTTTATGTCAAAAATGTCTGATGGACTCAATGTCAGGGAGCAGGGGAGGGGAAGTCCCACCCTCCTCATGAGATCAAGAAAAACAGGAATATGTGGAATTATCCCTCTTTCCCCTTTTCTTTGGTCCTCCGAAAGAGGTACTGAGTCCCATGTATATTTCAACAGGACATAGTCAAGAAAAATTAGAGTTTTTGGTTATAGGGCAAGGCAGGTAGACCAATCTTGCAATCATCCCAAGGCTCAGAAGAAACACAATAGCAGCAATTGAACTGTGAAGGAAAAGACAATTTTAAGTAGGCTCAGCTCTCAACTCCTGATTTAGGCTGATAATGTGGAAAATTTTTATTTAGGAGAAAAAGGCTTCATTCACAGCCCACCCTGTGCTTAGCTGAGCTGAATTTCCTGCACAGTTCATTCCTTGCATATTTGAATATTTTAGGTTGCAGATGCTGAATTTACAGATCTTTATATGCAGTTTTCTTCAGGGTGTATAATGAGTTAGAATTCTGCCATGAGGACATTAACATGTTCTTTAGGTGGTTTTTGCTTTTATATAAAACTGAAAACAGTCAAACCCCCAAGGGCTTCCTTTCACCATGGAGAGCAGATCATTATGGGCAGTGGAATGGAGGGGAAGACAAAAAGCAAACCGTTCCTCAGAGGGAAATTCAGGGAGGAGCCCAGCTCCTCTCCCCCATCCTGGAGCCCCGGCATGGGGCCTAGGGAGGAGCAGGAGGAAGTTAACCGCTTGGTTGCTCTGAAATTAGCTTCATACACCCTCATTATCGACACCGTCATGCCTGGTTTCATGCTTCCCTCTTGGATGCAGCCCAGCAGGGCCAGCGCCCAAAATGACAAATGGCGGTGGAGAATGGAGAAGCCAAGGGGACAATGGAGATGGGAAACCACGATGCATCAAGGAAGGTGCCCCCACCCCCACTGCGGAGGGTCCTGCAGCCAGCCTGGCCCAATGCGGGAAGGACAGGCAGCGAATGGCCTGCCAGTAACGATGAGGCTCTGTGACCAGCCAGAGGCAGGGAGGCAAGCGGTTCAGGCAGCTGCAGGACCACAAGCACAAAGCACCTACCTTGTTCACTCATCATGAGGTGGGAGAGGCCTGAGGAAGAGAAAAAGGGAGAAAGGGAAGAGGAGCGGGGAAGGGTAAGGAAAAAAAGAAAGAAGACAAAGTTAAAATCTCAAAAGCAATACAATCTTAATTCTTGAGTGGAAAAAGGAGTGGCAAGGGCCACGTGCTTGCTCATACGTCACAGACTCCACATGCACATATCCTGGGACATGCAACAAGCATGGACACCCCAGCCTTCCTGCTGCTGGGCAGAAAGCCTGGCTTTCTAGCTTACAGTCTTGTGTTTGCGGAACTGCTCTGGGCCTAATCTCAAGAACTTTCCTTTTACCATTGTTCTCTGCAATAAGTAGGATTTGTGGTAGATCTGTTAAAGATTAAGTCCCTTGGGAAGTAGACTTAAGATGCCAGGTAAAGTTGGTTTCTTTCTTTTAAATTACTTATAATAGTAATACACGGTCACTGTAGAAACTCGGGAAAAATCATCAGAATAAAAATAAAAATATCAGTTGCAATTCTACCTTCCAGAGACTACCATCCAATTTTTTTTCCTCTAGATAGTCTTCTCTACAAAAAGTGAATCATATGGAATATACCAAATAAGTTCCTGCTTGCAAGAGTTGCTCAGACAACCTGGAACTGTTTCTATCACTGTCATGTTAGCCCAGGGACAATGACACCACTTCTTCCACTTCTCCCCTACCATCTTTCCTGGAAAGGCCTCCACACTTGATCAGGGAGGACTAGCCCAACACTGAATGGTTATAAAAGCTATGTAAATTCCAAGTAAATAGATAAGAGAACCTCTGGTTATATTATTATGGAAGGCAAACAGGGATACTAAGAGTTCCTTGGTTCAGGAAAGCACAAGCCTTGATAAATCTATTAAAAAGAAAAGATTTTCAACCAGGAACCAACTGTACCAGTTATCTGCTCTTGTATTGGTTCTGTTATTACTGGAGATATTTGACAATATCCAAATCACTCCAGAGAACCTTTACTCTGAGCAAAATTCAGGGATATAGGGGATTAATAAAGAAAAAAAAAACTCTAAAGTATGGAAATCTCTAAATGTTTTTGGAGATTACTAGAGATTTAGAAAAGCAATCAGAGACAAAATATAGGTCAAGCAACCAACTTTTAAAAGATCAATGATATATTAAATACACAGATACGCATGCCACAAATGTCATGGGGTCTATTTTTTAAACAAATTTCATTAAACTATAATAATATTTTAAATATTATACAATTTTAGTATTTGTTGCTCTAGGACCAGAATAAATATTCATGGAAGAATGAAATCATGACAAAACAAGTCATTCTCATGATTTGTTTTGTTCAAAAAATTCATTTTGTGTCTTTGTGGGGGAAGGGTATAGCAAGAAGACAGGAAAAAAGGCCCTAGATTTGATTAAGGGAAACTTCCATAGAAATAACTGTTCTTAAAATGTCTGTTGGAGTATGTGGCAAGGGAAACAGGGACAGAACAGGTGTATGAATTCAGAAGGTGACCCTCACAAGAGTGGCTCACACCTGTAATCCTAGCACTTTGGGAGACCAAGGCAGGAGAATAGCTTGAGTCCAGGAGTTCGAAACCAGCCTGGGCAACATAGCGAAACCCCGTCTCTACAAAATAAAAATTAAAAACTTAGCTGGGGTGGTGGTGTATACCTGTAGTCCCAGCCACTTGGGTGGGCACTGAGGTGGGAGGATCGCTTGAGCCAAGAAGTTTGAGGCTACATTGAGCTGTGATCGCACCACTGCACTCCAGCCTGGGTGACAGAGCAAGACCTTGCCTCAAAAAAAAAAAAAGAGAGAGAGAAGAAAAAAAAAAAAAAAACAAGGATAAGGAAGATCTGAAGAGCTACCTAAGAGTCAAATACAGAGTTAAAAAGGGCAAACATTTTACTCCCGAGATTAAAGATGTTTGGCAGCTGCAGGAAGAAGTGAGTAGGAAAGAGATGGAAGAGTCTTTATTTGACCCATGTTAATATTTTTTAAATTTACCAAATAAAGAGTGAACAGGACATTTGGTAGTAAGAGGGGATTCAAGCCTCATAAAAACCCCTACAGTTGCACCTTATCTTGTGCTTCCCAAAAAGTGTATTTCACTGATGATCTATATTGGCCACCTGGAGATGATTATTTAAAAACAAAGATCCTGGGCTTCACCCAAGACCTAATGAATCAGAATTTTGGGAAAGAATGGGGGCCAGATCTGAATTTTAAACGACTTGCCCAAGTGATTCCCACGTTTACTGGAACTTGAGAGCCACCCCTTTAGAGTGGCCTATAAATCACATTTTGGTCAATTAAATTGTATAATAAATGCACTAAGGGGAATTGGATATTTAATAGAAACCCACAGTGGACCCTTTCATAAAGGGAAGAATCCTTTTAAAATGCAAATAACTCACCACCTGCGTTTTAAAAATTCAAATATGTACTTATCAGGTTTTATTAAACTACATATGTAGTTGCAGTATTGCCACTCAAATAAAATGTTCATATTCGACTTATAAAACCCTTAAATAGAAATACTAGGCCAGAAAATGAGATATGCGATCCTGATGCCAAGACTTTGTTTTTATAGCCAATAAAGCAAAATGGATATGAATCAGTGTGACAGGAAACAGGATTGGGGGGAAAAAACCACGTAACCGTAATATGATTTGTTTTATTTTGCTTTTTGAGAAAAGAATTTTCTTCCACTTTCAAGGGCTTTTACAAAATCAGTACATTTTCTTGCACAAATCTGTCCTCAGAGCTTGCAGAGTTAAAAACTAGAAACCAAGAATTCCATCATGCCCAGGTCTATTTTGAAATTCTGCTTCTCCGCCTTCTACCTCAAACACTCCTACTTGCTGCTAAAAATCTCAAGCCCCTCAACAGTGAATGGAAGTACCAACAACCAATTATCCAAACAATTCATGTATCTACCACATGCATAGAATAGTGGGGATACAAGTAAGTGTGGGGTATCATTCCTGATCTCTAGAGTTCAGTCTAGCTGGGAAGGTATGCATGTGCTTATATTTACACACACACACATTTGACATATATACTGATACCTGACAGTGATGCATGGGGGATCAAGGACTTCAGAGCCAGATTTGATTTCCATCTGTGCTACTTTCTAACTTGTGACGCTAGGAAAGTTGTTAAACATTTCTTTGCCTTGATTTTCCTATCATAAAATTTGACTAATGATAATGCCTACCTCAAAAGTTATTTTGAGGATTAATATATATAAATTTGTGCCTACACATAGGAGCTTTTTCTTTTCTTTTTTCTTTTTTTTGAGACGGAGTCTCACTCTGTTGCCCAGGCTAAAGGCAATGGTGCAATCTCGGCTCACTGCAACCTCTGCCTCCCAGATTCAAGTGATTCTCCTGCCTCAACCTTCTGAGTAGCTAGGATTACAGGTGTGTGCCACCATGCCTGGCTAAATTTTGTATTTTTAGTAGAGATGGGGTTTCGACATGTTGGCCAGGCTGGTCTCGAACTCCTGACCTCAGGTGATCTGCCTGCCACAGCCTCCCAAAGTGCTGGGATTACAGGCATGAGCCACCATGCCCAGCCTGACAAGAGCTTTATAACAGTTGTTGATGTTATTTTTATTATGCTATGAAAATACACTGACATGTAAGGCAACACTTATTATAGTACCTGACAGACAATAGGTGTTCAGTGTGTGTTTGATGATTGAATGAGGAGTGAATGGATAATTGCTAAGTGTCAAATGATTAATTCAGACAACAAGACCAGTAGGGACTATAAAGAGGGTCCCAGGTGCTCAGAAAAGGTTTCTGGAGGACAGAGGAATTTTTAACTGTCTTGGAAAATGGTTTAGGGTTTAGATGGAGGACATTCCAGGGCAGCATGAACTCCCAGGATCACAACGTGCATTGGTAAGGACTTTTCTGTTCAGTTTTTCAGAAGCAACCAGGACACTGCCAGGCACATAGTTGGGACGTAATAGGATGCTACACAAATAAAGGAATGAATACATGTGCATAGTTCATATAAGGAAAAAGTGAAAGACGATCCTAAGAATCAGAGTATGGAGGTCTTAGGTTTCAAGGCTAAGCAAAGTAGACTTGATCTTGTCCCTGATGGGAGACATCGAGGGTTCGTGAGCAAAAGAAAAACCCAAGGAAGATGATATCGAAGAAGATTATTTTTGCAATACTGTGGACGAGATGGGTTAGAGGGAAAGAGACGGAGGCACAGAGATCAGTTACAGGGGAAGGGCCTAAATTAGTATCATGGCAATGGGAAAGAAAAAGAAAAAGAGGACTGAACAGGCTTTGGTGATGGATGAGATGCTTTAGGAAGGGTGGATGGGAGACTGGGGGAAACAGTAACAGAAATAGGAAGGTGGGATGGAGTAGGGGGATGGATTCAAGGTGGTGTGAATAATGAGTTCTACTTGGCATATAAAGAGCTGAAAGGAGGAATCAGTCAAGCAAAAGATCCAGTGTGCCCTTAACAATGTAAGACTACAGTCTGAGAGAGTCAGGACAAATATTAATATAAGGGCTTCTCACAACTCCTTCATGGATGAGAGGGTCAGCACCTGTGTCAGTGAATGACACCCCAAAGGAAAGGGGGTTGGAGCCCTGAGTCTTAACCTGGGAGGAGTGGGGAGATATTAAGATATCCTGGAGGTTCTTTCTTTCCAAGTACATTCAACATTAAGATATAAATGTTGAAATAATTTTACATTCAAAAAAAAGAAAAAGGAACGATATGGTTTTCCAACATAAATTATAGAAAATAATGCTCAAAAAATCTTAACTGAGGAGGGTATAATTAGCAAGAAAGGAAACAGAGTCTATGCTAGGTATGCATTCTGTATGTTGTTCATGAGGAAGAGCTAAAAATGAATATGGACCTTCTAGTTGATCTCAGAAACAGGGGGTCAAAATGCATGCCCATCGGCAGCAATCTCCCAGGCCACACTGCCAGCCCTAGGACCAGCACCCTGGCTGAGTTTGGAGTTTGGCATTTATTCTGGGCTTGATATTCCAGGGCTGCCAAAAGAAAAGGCACAGGCTAAAACGGGGTCTCATGGAAGCCGAGAGGACCACACCTTTCCAAAAGAGTCTCACCATCGGCTCTGGCCTTGAACAGATCTTCAACTATGACTCACAATCCAGCACCATTAAAGTTCACCTAAGGATGAACAGGAGATGGGCTGTGATAACCCTTTGATAGGCAGGAAATTAAGAATTGCCAATGTCAAATTCTTGTGGAACTATAATTCCTTTAAAAAAAATAATTACAGAAATACAAGAAAGCAACAGAAATGTCTCCCATTTGATGTCACACCTTGAAAAAGTGCTACTCCAGCTGGATCCTAACAGGATGTCTGATACTTTTGACCCTTCCACCTCCCTCTTTCTAGTCCTATTAACATAGTCCACCCTTCTTGTGCCTGCCTATCTGTGGCGCACAGGTTCTCAGGGTACGTGGAGGAATAAGAGGAGAAAAAGATCACCAGGAGATAAGACATACAAAGTTGAAACTGCCTTAGAATAGACTGCAAATCATATGTAAATTATATGCAAAGTACACGTAAGGCCCTCTAAACTATGTTACACCCTTTGGGAAAATCCCCATGGAGATAGCTATAGCTGCTTTTTCAGCTCGGGAAAATGGAAATGGCTATGAAAGCAAAGTCATTTGTAAGCGGCTGTGGCCATCATGAAGCCTGTCATGAGAATGACTAATACAGAGAATAGAAACCATTTACTGAAACAGGCAAGAGGAAGATGTAATGTTCAGGAACCAGGCCAGAAGTTGAAGGCCTCCATCATTTAAGCTAATATTGTCTCCCCCTTAAATCTATAATATCCCACCCACCTCAGATGGTTTTCAAATCCATCCTTCTTTCCTTCACCCCGGCCTTGTAATCGGCAAAAGCATTTCAGGGAAGGAAGGAAGTCACTCACAGGGGTAGAAAAAAAAGAAAAAGATTCAGAAAAGAAGAAAAAAAAGTTATCTCTGCCAAGACTTTTATTTCACTCGCTTTCAGAGTAACTTTTATCTCAGTGAAAAATCCACATATATCATCTCTTTTTTTCATAGTGAAGTAGAGAAATTAAATGTCACTAATTGCTACAAGTGCCAAGTGCCAACGATGAATTCTTATGAAGCCACAAGGACTTTTTAAAAGAGTAATTACATAAAATCAGAAGGTCATAGAAACATTCACCTGACGTTTCTGGAAGAAGTAGGGAGATGTTGAAGGGGGAAGAGGGTAGGCCCCTGAATTTACAGAAGCCAAAAGTGTCTGTAGGGTGACCAGGAATTTGGAAAAGAGAGAAGGGGGAGAAAATCTCATGTTGTTCAGATTTGCATTTTAAAGAGGGAAGTGGCTTGATAACCCTCCCAAAAATGACTTGGGAAAGGAAGAATTTCATCTTCCAGTTGAAGTACACATCTTAGCATTCTGAGCACTAAAGAGAAGAAATTCAGTTAACTTGGTAAAGAGAATTACAACAGCTAATATCTGTTGGTTGTTTATCACAGACAAGACATGGCTATGTTATCTCATTAAATACAGCTCTATGTGAAAGACATTGCTATACCATTAATTTTACACATGGGAAAACCAAGGCTGAGAGCTAAAGTCACACTACCTTAGTGAGGGGTGAAGTGAGGACTCTGCACCAGCAGATGGACTTTACAGCCTGTGATGGTAACCATGACACCAGTTACCCCCTCTGGTTCAGTGCTAATGGAGAAGAAAGGAGACATAGCTCAGAGAATCCAGAAGCAGAAAATAGTGCCTAGACATCAGCTTCACTTATGACCCTGGCCCAGCAGGGCTTAAAGGGCCCTGGGAAACCCTTTTATTTATGTATTTATTTATATACTTTAAGTTCTAGGGTACATGTGCACAACGTGCGGCTTGTTACGTATGTATACATGTGTCATGTTGGAGGAACATCACACACCGGGGCCTGTCGTGGGGTGGGGGGAGCAGGGAGGGATAGCATTAGGGGATATACCTAATATAAATGACAAGTTAAGGGGAAGCCCTTTTAAATGGCTGTCTTCTCCCTTTCCTCAATCCTCATCCACAGAATCTACTAAAACATGAAATTCTTCCTTCCTCAAGTTATCTAGTGGCATAAAGCCACTTCTCTCTTTAAAATGCAAATTTAAACCTGAGACACACTCAGACTCCCCAGTCACGGATACTGTCATGTGTGAGATCATCAGAGCAGCCAGGCTAAAGGTCTCTCATCTAAGATGGGCATGCACAGGTGCTTTCGAACAGAGAAAGTCAGAGACATACAGGCTGAAGAAGTCTGCCACCATGGGTGGGAGGAGGGCATAGGGGACAGGGTAGGATTGAGAAGAATGCTTACAGGAAAGGAAAAGGGTCTGAAGAAACCTTCTACCTAAGTCCTCCTTTTTTTTTTTTTTTTTTTTTTTTTGAGACAAGGTCTCAAAAAAGGTCTCTGTTGAGTGCAGTGGTGCAGTCGTGGCTCACTGCAGCCACTTCTGGGCTCAAGCGATCCTCCCACCTCAGCCTCCTGAGTAGCTGAGATTACAGGCAAAATCCATAATTTTGTCTCAGACCAGCCCTTCCCTGAGAAATTCCCTGACCTTCACTATGAACTTGAATCTACTTTTTCTGCCCAGGGTTCGCTAGTTCCTCACAGCAGAGCCTAGGCCTGCTCCACATTTGGATCAATGATGTGTCTGAAGACATTCACGGCATGCTGTCTGGATGTTGTGATGACCTCAACCTGAAAATAACCAATTTGTTAGATATAAGAATTAGGGTCCAAAAGGATGAGAACAGGCAAAAGTGAAATTTAATGTTAAGGGCTAAATGTAAATTTTGGCATTTAAGTGCCATCCTCTACCCTCAATCCACCAAAATAAAAATGTTCAATAGCCTCGCCTTTTCTCAGCATTGTCTGTACCAGACATAGGGTTTTGGTTCAGTGTATGTTGCCATACATTAGAAGAGGCTTTAGTCAAGTGGGGTATTAATTCCACGGGAGAATACCTAGGATCGTGAGGGACCCAAAACATGTCGACATGCAGAACAGCTCAAGGAACCACTATATGTAGCCCAAACAAGAGAGAGTTACTTCGTAAAAAACTCATGGAAGAACACGAGAGCTGCCGTCAAGCATGTGTCTCCTTATGTCGCCCAGGCTGTAGTGCAGTGGCTTGATCTCGGCTCACTGCAACCTCTGCCTCCCGGGTTCAAACGATTCTCCTGCCTCAGCCTCCCAAGTGTCTGGGACTACAGGTGCACACCACCATGCCCAGCTAATTGTTGTATTTTTAGTAGAGACGGGGTTTCAACATGTGGGCCAATATGGTCTCAGTCTCTTGACCTCATGATCCGCCCACCTTGGCCTCCCAAAGTGCTGGGATTACAGGCATGAGCCACCGCGCCCAGCCCCCATCGAGCATTTTTAAAAGTGTATATGCATGATGAAAAACATAAAAAGCAAGTACATTTGCCATGAACAGAGGGTAAAATAATAAGGGAAATTTTATTTGCCAGAAAGTTCATAAAAAAGAGTCAGAATGAGGTTGTACGAGAAAACTGCCAAAAAGTCCTCCCAACTCTAAGATTCTTTGCCTCTATGAATTCAGATGATCTCCAAAGAGACCAAGCAACATATTGGGCTGAACTGTATCAAACTGCTGATAGGTGACTGGCTTTGGCCCATAAAAATGGTGGTTTAATACAGTTGAAATCCCCTGAGAACACTACCCATAATCAGAAGGGCAGGCTGCAACAATAGCCTGCCACCACTACAGCCAAGCTACACAAAGCTTCAAATAATCACCTAACAGCAATTATGAGCTAACACTCAGGATAATCATATAGGATTTACATATAGGATTTTGGCTTTTCTGCAAGCTTTACACAGCACTGAGAATGGATTGAATAGTTGGACTGATGATGATGATGATTTTCAGAGACTCAGAAGAGAGAGATCCTGCTGCTAATTCTCCAAGATAGGGGTTGCCCAGATTCCAGTCTCTGAGTTTTGTCCTTCCTTGATACTACCATGTTCTGTCCTCACCACCAAGCCTTTTGTGGTATGTAATCATACCAGCCAACTCACTGTTTGCCACTAGACCAATATTGTTCTTATGGCATGGCAGCTGGACTGAACAGAAAGGGTTTCTTCCTATCATGCCTATGAGTAACCAACAGCTTCTATATGGCCTAATTATTACAGGGTAGGGGAAAGAATGTCTCCAGCCTATTCCCAAGCTATTCCATCTCTTAGTGGGGAAGGAGTGGTGAGGTTTCCTTATGCATTAATGCCATGGAAGACAGAGAGACAAAGGTAGTTATGCCCATCACTCTAAGGGCTAAAGGAGCAGTAGTAATGACTTTTAGAAAAGAATCATTCCAAAGGAAAGAAAGTCTTTGCTCTCCAGCTGTCATGAACTTCCCTAAAATAGTTCTTCATTCATGAATGACATGAAGCTAGAAGGGACAGCTGATGTGCTAGATAAAAGCACTGCACCCAAATAGATCATGGTGTGCTGGATTTAACAAAGTCAAAGAATGATCCCAAGCTTTAGTCAAATAAACCAATTGCACAAGTCCAGGAAGGGGAGAGAAATGGGCACAAACATAGTAAAGACTTTCATTGACATTAAGTTCAATTAATACTATAATCTTTTTTATTAAGGCTAAGATGTTTGGTGCTGTCATTAATAGATACCTAGTCTAGAAAAAGGGAGTCCAGGCCAGGCACAGTGGCTCACGCCTGTAATCCTAGCAGTTTGGGGAGCCGAGGCGGGTGGATCACCTGAGGTCAGGAGTTTGAGACCAGCTTGGCCAACATGGCAAAATCCCATCTCTACTGAAAATAAAAAGTTAGCCAGGTGTGTTGGTGTGTGCCTGTAATCCCAGCTACTCAGGAGGCTGAGGCAGGAGAATCGCTTGAACTCGGGAGGCAGAGGTTGCAGTAAGCTGAGATTGTGCCACTGCACTCCAGCCTGGGCAACAGAGCGAGACTCCATCTCAAAAAAGAAGAAAAAAAAACAAACAAAAAAGGGAGTCCTGAGACCACTCTACAATGAACTGAACTGATCCCAATCATATTCATAATACTGTATGTGGTGAGGGCATCCTTCTTTGGAAAGGATACAGAAAATAAAATGTGTCATTTTTCAGAGAACAATGACCTGGAAGAAAGAATTAAAACTGCTTGTAGGAGAATGCTAAAAAAAAAAAAAAAAAAAAAAAAAAAAAAAAAAAAAACTGGAGATGTTTTAGCCTTTAGAAAAGATCCTTAAAGACAAAAGCCCTGTCTTCAAACACTAGGAGTATAATTAGAGCTATTCTGTGTGTCTCGAAGGGCTGGAAGCCATACAGGTGGTGGAGGCTATAGCAACGAGGGATACGAAAGAGCTCTCAAACATTCAGTGCTGTTGGAATGGAATGGAAAAGCTAAAGGAGCAATGAGTTGCTCATCTCTGAAGGGGTCCAAGCCAAGTCTGAATTAACTCTTACAGAAAAGATTCAAAAATAAGGTGCACAGAGAGCCTTGACAATCTATTGGGCCTCTTCCTTCCCTGAAATGCTGATTCTAACCACAGCTTTATGAGCACCTACAATATGGCAGGTAGTGGGGATACAGGCATGGACATGGACAAACCTCTGTTCTCAAAGAGTAAGACACTGCTGCCCTTCAAGCGCCATGGTAGCAGATAAGGGGGCCAGAAAATACATAGCTGACTATGGTATATCATCATGATGGCTTTACTAGTCCTATGTCCTAAAAGCCATGGGAAACTCAAGGGAAGATTACCATCCCATCCTCCTTTCTACCTTCTCTTCACAATCTCCCACACTACTCATAATATATGTGGGTGTATAAAATTGTGGTGAAGAGCGAAGCTTTCAGGTCCCTTCACCTTCAAGATGACTTTATTTTAAAACAGTGATTCTCAAACTTCGGTTGTATTAGAACCACCTGGGAGAACTATCTTAGTTTAATAAGCCTGGATCTCATTCATTAGCTCTGCAAGTGATTTTGATGCATACCAGAGTTTGCAAACCACTGCTCTCAATAATCCAAAGCCTGGATTCAAATTCTAGCTCCACCTCTCACTAACTGTGGGACTTCTGAGCAAGTTAACTTTGCACTTCCTTCTGCCTCTCATCTGAAAAATATCTGTAAAATTTCCTGCCTCTCATCTGCAAAATATCCTTTCAGAATCACTGTGACAGTCACACGTAACCACATACGGAATACACTTAGCACAGTTCCTAGCACACAGGAAGGGCTCAAAAGCATGTAGTTATTGCTGTCATTATTTAGGGTACTGGTCTATCTAGGTCCTCTCTCTGCCCTGCCCTCCATCTCTTGCCAACACCATTTCTCTAATAAGCTGGCAGCACTAGCAGACCACCTGCCCAGTGCATCCTCGGATGCCTCCCTACATGGTTACAGTCAGCTAAGCTACCCCCATAAAGGGACCCACTGCCCTCGACTCTCAGCTGCTTTCTACCTCCTCACTCCTCCTGAGGCCTAGCCCAGCAAACTGACAAGTTTAGCCTCGTCCTTACCAGACCTTCCTAGGCAGGTCTGCAGACTGGGAGGGTCTCCAAGGCTGTCCCAAACTGGCTGTGTGGCTTAGCTGAGTCACAGGGGAGGTCTGTTGCCTCATTTCCCCCTCCTGGACAGGGAGGGAACTGCTCTGGAACAGTCTCTCAATGGCCTCATCAATGACATTTTGAGCAGCACAAATCTTTGAATGAGGCTCTCCTGCATATCACAGCGCATTTAGCATTCATTGCCCCTTCCTTCTAAATGCCACTGCTGCCCCTCCACACTGGAGCAAAAAATAAACACCTCCGCCCATTTGGCAAGGTCAGGGGCAGGATATCACGAATGATTTTTCCAGCTAAAACTCTGGCCTTGCCCTCCAGAACTGGGAAATGAAATGTGACCATAACCAATACCCCAGTGGGTCTGCCTGTCTAAGATAATAAAGGAGGGATTTCTAACTGCTCTACAAAAAAGCACCAAGGTCCAGTGATCTGCATCCCTGAGTGAGCCTAAGCTGAAGGCAGGTTGAGAAGCAGCTCCTTACTCACACTTACTCATCGAGAACAGCTACAGGAGCCAGGGGGGTCTTCCTGGGCCCCAGCCGGGCAATTGGCTGGGAGTTGAGCACTGTTAGCCTAGCTGAGGGCTCCCTTCCAATCTAATTACACGCAAAGGAGGTAGATTTCCCTGCAGCCTCCATCTCCCACTGAGCCAAGCTCAAGATGGGCACTGAATAAAGATTCATTCAATTACCTTCTGTCTCAGGGTGAACCCCAATAAAAAGCGGACTTTCTTTCAGCAGGATGTGGGATAAAACAAAGAGCTGAGTCCTAAGCACTGCTGATTCATTCAGGAAGCATTTCTCTGTGCCTGCGATGTATTGGCACTGTGCTAGGCTAAGAGGATACAGTTGTAAATAGCAGTGTACCTTTGTGAAGTGTACACTCTAGTGGAATTCCCTAGGAGATGTCTCCTGGGCCACACCTACCAGGGTTTGCATTCTGTTCCACCACTTTTTACTGGGTTGTATCAGTGAGGTACTTATTGTACCTGAGCCTCAATTTGTTCATGGGTGAAATGGGCCAAATAGCAATTTACCTCCTAGGGATGTCAAAAGCATTAAATGAGGCATGTAAAACTTAATATTTCCATGCCTGGCTTAAAATACAAGCTCAAAAATTTCAAGTGTTTTTTCTCATAAGGTAATAAGGAAGAAAATCAAGTAGGAGTATTGACCCAAAGAATAGCAAAGAAAAAACAAATATCTCATAGGCACTACTAAAGTTAGAAGGTTTAAGTCTTTGGTAATGGAGAAGGCTTTCTCCTGGTTGCTATTCCCTAAGGTATCTCAGTCAGATGGTCTAAGCATACAGCTTCAGAGTCAAAGAAGCCAGAAAGGTCATCTGATTCTAATCTATCAGGTTAAAGAAAAGAAGCCTATTTGCCCAGAGAGGTTACATGACTTGCCCAAGGGCGTACAGCTCCTGGGAAGAGTGGCAGAACTACCAAGCAGAAATTCCAGACCTGCATTTACATTCTGAAACTTACCATACCTGCTTCCGACCTTGGGCAAAGGATGCAATGTCTTGGAGCTCAAGGTTCTTCATCAGTGAAGTGGTAGGTGCCTGGCACACTGTGGGTTCTCTACAAAATATTGGTCTCCTTTGCCCCCTTTTACTGGTTCCTAAGCCCCACTTGAGAACAATGGCTGGGATCTAAGTTTGAGGCACCTCTCCACTGGAAGCACAAAGGGCAGGACAGATCGGAGAGAATATGCGGCAGGAGAGAACAGCAGGTGTGTTTGGGGAAGTTCTACAGCACTGCGCAGGAGCATGCCTCAAGACGATTAGGGAGACCAAGACACAGCTACAATGGTGAGCTGATTTTCTGGTTTTTAAAAAAAACTTTCTGAGCCAAAGTATCTTCATCTATAAAATGGAAACTGTGCCTGAAGGATCAACTGGATAACTTATATGAACCCCGAAAATCTGAGGTCTCAGTTAATTCAGAAAGTTTATTTTGCCAAGGACCCACTGGGACATAGCCTCGGGAAGTCCTGCTGACATGTGCCCAAGGAGGTCCAGGCACAACTTAGTTTTATATATTTTAGGGAGACATGAGATATCGATCAATATATGTAAGAAGTACATTGGTTCGGTCTGCAAAGGTGGGACAACTTGAAGCCAAGGCAGGAAGTGGGGAGGGGGCTTCCAGGTCACAGATAGGTGAGAGATGAATGGTTGCATTATTTTGAGTTTCTGATTAGCATTTCCAACAGAGGCAATCAGATAGGCATCTATCTCAGTGAGCAGAGGGGTGACCTTGAACAGAATGGGAGGCAGGTTTCCCCTAAGCAGTTCCCAGCGTGACTTTTCCCTTAGTGATTTGAGGACCCCAAGATTTATTTTCCTTTCACATTTATAATAATAGCTATTTCATATATGGTTAAGTATGTGCCAGGCACTGTTCTAAAGACTTTACATGCACAAGCTCACAATCTTCGAAACAACTCCATGAGGCAGGTTCTCTTATTCTCCCCATTTTGCAGATGAAAGAAGTAGAATCCCCACAAAGGTAAAGTAACTTGAATAGGTCATAGTGCCATGATAGAGACAGAGGTGGCAAACTTTTGTTTAATAAGGAGCCAGATCGTAAACACTTCAGGGGCTGTGAGGCTCTATCACAACTATGCAACTCTGCCTGTGCAGTTCAAAAGTAGCTGAAGACAGGCCAGGCGAAGTGCTCACACCCTGTAATCCCAGCACTTGGGGAGGCCGAGGCAGGTGGACCACAGGAGGTCAGGAGTTCTAGACCAGCCTGGCCAACAAGGTGAAACCCTGTCTCTACTAAAAAAACAAAAATTTGCTGGGTGTGGTGGCACACACCCATAATCCTTGCTACTTGAGAGGCTGAGGCAGGAGAATTGCTTGAACCCAGGAGGCAGAGGTTGCAGTGAGCCAAGATTGCACCATTACATGCCAGCCTGGGTGACAAGAGTGAAACTCCATCTCAAAAAAATAAAAATTAAAAAATGTTAGCCGGAGACAACGCATAAAGGAATAAAGGAATAGATATGGCTATGTTCCTGAAGAACTTTATGAGCATGGAAATTCAAATTTCATAAAATTTTTGTCTTACAAATTAGTTCATCTTTTGACTGTTTCCAGTCACTTAAAAATGTAAAACCCATTCTTAGCTTTCAAGCCATACAAAAACCAGGCTGCAAGCTGGATTTAACTCTCAAGCTATATTTTGCCAACTCCTGCTCCATCCTATGCTATCTCACCTTACATCTACATGAAAGATGTAAGGTGTCAGACAGAGTGTGCCTGAACAGTGACCAGCACATACTAAGTGGTTAGTAAATGCTCATTCTCGTTCCCTTCCCTAATCTCGTTCTCCTTCTTCCTCCCCACAACCAGATCAGATGTCTCATTTTGTGCCCAGCACGAGAGAGGAAGGCGAGGACTTTAGCGAGGTGGACTGCAACTTCTCAGTAAAGACAGCCCTGTTGGTCCCAAAGGGGAGAAGAGAGCGGGAATTTGAGTTCAGTGTGGCTCAAACTTTAATGAGTATACACCTAGAGGTCCTGATAAAATGCAGATTCTGATTTAGCAGGCCTGAGCATCTGCTGGTCGGTCCTGCAGGTCACCCTGTGAGCAACAAGCTTCAAGCGCATCCCCTCTGTGTCCACAAACACAAGTCAGACTCGCGTTGCCTCCAGGCTCTTGCCCTGGAGACAGGGCAAGGTCCAGGACATATAATCAGGTCCCCTCCCCAAGGACAGCCTGAGATGACTTACAATGGAAGAGGAAGACAATACGGGGCGGAGATCAAGAGTGGGTAGGGGAAGTCTCCAGCAAAGGCGTCTGTTCCTTTGGCAACAGCAGACAGAGGCCTCCTGGGGGCCCAGCAGACAGGAGCCCCTCCCGCCGTGCCTGCCAGGGCTCTGATGGACGGAAGCAGGAGGCCTATTTCCTCATCGGGCCTCTGAATAACTAGGGCACTTCCACAAGGTCACAGTTATTCATTTAAATTCCAGGTCTAATCAGCAGGCAGAGCTTGAGAAATTATCCTTTCTGAGGAGAGAGGCTGTCATTGGAGCACCATAAACAGCCCCTCCAGGCAGGAGGGACAAGCACTGGGGGAGGGGAGAAGAAGGGTCTCACACCCAGAGGTCCCAGAATTGTTCCCCGTGCTCTAACCGACTACTCGACTACTCTTCTCTCTTCGTCACCTCCAAATGGCTTCCAGAGAGTTCTGGAACAGGCAAAAGGCAGGGGAGGGTTTAAGACAGGGCAGAGATGCCCACCTCTGCTCTACAAGCAGCCCAGGAAGACCAGTGACAAATCCCAATGTACAAAAGCATGGGATAAAGCACCTGACAGGGGTCCCTGCCAGGCCACATATGGGTTACATAGCCTCAGAGAGGTCCTTTCCCTTCTTGGGCCTGAGTTTGCACTCCTTGGACAGGATACCCTTTAAGCTCCACCATGTCTTGGAACCCTACAAACTCAAAATTCCCCATGTGCTTGTGGCCATACTTCTTGTTCAATAGAGATTTGAGGTTAAACTCTGTGCCATGTGCCATGCAAAGAGCTGGGAACGCAGACACAAACAGGACACAGCCTGGACCACAGCTCTGTCACGTGAAAAGCAGGGTCTGGAAGAACAAGAGCACAAGCTTTGGAGGCAGACAGATCCGGGATCCCAGCCTAGTCACCAGCAGGAGGTGACCTGGGCAAGTTACTGAACTCCCTGCAGCAACTTTTCTCCCTCTGTGCTGAGGATGGTAACACCAACCTGGAGGGGCTGACATGGAGAGTTAAGAGAATGTCAGAGCTGGGCTCCCAGGCCATCTTCAGCACCTGTCAAGTGCTTACTGTTACTGTTATTATTCTGAACCTCCTCCCCAAAGACTACAAGGAGGGAATATGGATTTCACTCCATGAAGTGGAAGAAAATGTGCCTGCCCCTTTTTCCTGGGTGCCCTGGGCCCTTGCTCCAAGTCCCCAGCCTGTCTCTGGGACCTTGGGAAAGGTATTGCCCACCAGGCCCCATCTCAGACTTTTACATTAGGGTTACTTCTAACTCATCTCCTCCACATGTAAAATTAATCAATTAATCAATCGTCCCTTTATAGTCTTCCAGCAGCCTCTGGTAAACAGTTACATTAGCTCATAAAATCCCCAATTTGTCTTCCTGAGGGGAAGGAAAAAAAAGTCAGAGAACCACTAAAGGCTTCTTGTTTCAGAACCACAGTGCTGCTGGCTCCAGAATGCCTGGCCAGGGGCTCAGAGAGGCAGGAGGCCCCCACTGACCTCAGCCAGGGCTGGGCTTGCTCAGGCCACCTCCTGCCACGTCCAGGGTCACAAGGGAAGGGTCCAAACCAGTGATTTGCTTCAGGCTCAGAAACCACGAAAAAGCAAGGGGTTGGTGGGGCAACAAGATTGGTAATCAGCCCTTGACACTTCAAGGACAGAATGAAGAGCACAAGATCTGAAATTAGGCTGCAATCCCCTCTTGGCCCTGCCACTCAACAGCTGGGTGACCATCACACATCATTTAATTTCCCTGGGCCCCAACTTCCTCGGCACTGAAATGGCACTCAGGCTACACACCTCAGAGGAATAAGAGAACAAAATGAGACAATAGCCATTAAATTGAAATGGTGTGGGTCAGGCTGGTCACAGTTGCTGTTATCTGAGGAAGGGTGACTCACAGACCTCTACCCCTTTGAAAGGATGGCAGAAGGCCTATGGGTCCACTGTGTTTCACTCCGCCATGTTATCTCACCCAGGACCAATATGGCGCCTGTATGAGCACTAGAAAAAGATGCCCTTTTGGTCAGAGGCAGCCTCATGGGCACAAGCTTGGCAAGAGGAACACAGGCTGGATTTATACCCCCATGCACACCCTTGGCTGGGAGACGCTAAGCAGGGCCCAGCTCTATGTGGTGACCCCTGGTCACATCTCTACTGGGAACCAGAAAGAGAAGAAGCCACGTGGCACTTTACAAACAAAACAAGGTGTTGGGCTTACTCCCTCGCTTCCTTGAGGTTTCCCAGCAAATATCATCTTATCAGAGGATATTTCCCTGACTACCTATTGTAAATTAGGGACTTCTCCTCTAACCTGCTTCAATTTTCTCCACAGCACTTCTCACCCACCCCCTGACACTATATATATGTAATATATACATAACATGCATATATGCATGTATATATGTATGCATATAAAGTATGTGTATATATACATAGATATGTGTGTGTCTGTGTGTACATTTTAGATCATTGTCTGCCTCTGTCCAAAATAAAAGGTCCATGAGGGCACTGATTGTCTTCTGTTTTGTTCACTGTTTTGTCCCCATGGCCTAGAACAGTTCCTGGAACATAAATATTCGTTGAGTGAGTGATTGAACTAAAATATTATTAAATAGAAATAATAAACTTAATGGCATCTTCCTAGGAAATGCTGTCCTGGGCTTTGGTTCAAACACCAATTATTTTCAAAGGTAGGGAGCAGGCAGGAAAAAATGGAGAGAAACTCTCTGCATTAAGTAGAATAACTGTATTCTACTTTTATGTTGTGTAAGATCCCACACAGAACAATGATCAGAAGAATGTTACTTAAGTCTGGTAGATTATTTTAGATATTTAAGAACAATAAAAAGATACATTCATTTGGAAAGAAGGCTGCTAATAAAGAAAATGTCACATTATCTCTAAGCAAAAACAAACAAATACGCAATAGTCTCATTAGGAAATACTTACAAAATCTTTAATCACTGAGAATTTTCACTCATGGGTCCTAGCATGTTCCAATGGAGAGTCAGAAGTTCAAATCCCAGGGCTACCACTGACAAGCTCTATGACCATGGGCAAAACTGCTTAACCTAACAGGCCCTAAATTTCCTATACATTAAAATGAATATAATGATACTTATCTTGTATTAATGCTATAAAAAAATTAAATGTTAAAAGGACTAAACAAGAAAACATGTGAAAACACCTGAGATGATGCTACCTTCCTATTTGGTCAAGTTAATTATTCTTTTTAACTCAAAGTTCTAGCCAGTTCAGAATTGTCTCCAAACCATTCTAAGTCATCTGACACTTATCCATAAATGTTCGCATCAGTTCACATGATTCTATGTATGTGCGTGTGCATATATATTTGTCTATACACACACAATGCTTAAAACCAGGACTCTGGATGAAGACACACTTTAAAAAGAGAAATGCTTAATTATTATAAAGGTGGTTCTTGTATTTTTTCCATTGACAAAAACCATTTATTCAAACCATCCCACTTTTTTTTCCACAGTGACCATGTATTATTTGCATAACCAGGAAAAACAATAAATATTGCTGATTTCCTTGTGAAAAATACATTTCTTAGAATAAAAAGAAAGAAAGCTCCTTTCACCCACATCATATTTTCCATGCTACGTATGTCATATCTTCTGCTTTCAACCACATGAAGCTAGAGAAGATAAGCAGATGTGTGGAAGACAAAGCAAAACCTGTTCATTAAATTGGAGAATACTTATCTAAGAACATCTTTACAAATACTTTCCCAAAAATGCTCATTTTCTGAATCACCCAGAAATACTAAGGAGAAGGAAGTTATTATATTAAGTATAAGAATCACATTCCTTTGGTTTTAAAACGGTTCTTCAAAACCAATACAAATCCATTAATTTGAAGCATTTCTTCTTCTAAACCTAGATCAGTGAAAATGCAATATACTCAGAATTTTGTCTCTCTAAAAGTCTCACTCAGACTCAAACCATGCACAATCTAGCAGAGGTGAAATTCCCACAGCAGCTGTGCAAACACAAAGACTCACCTGGACCTTGACTGACATCTGTGGCAGCATTTTCAAAGGGAGGGAAAGGGAGAGAGGAGAGAAAGGGGGAGAAAAAGGAAGAAGAGTGTTAGCAGCACACACACACACAATGCAATGTGCACTTGCATGACTATCGAGTTCATGCAAGCCCCAAAGGTACTCAGCTTCTGAGCACTTCGTTCTACCTTCACCCAAAAACCACCCATGCAAGCCGAGGGGCCAGGCTCCCTTTTCACTTTGCATGTAGGAAGAGAGGTAAGCTTCACATCTGTCCGGAAAGACATCATCCTGGAATCAGATAGGGCTTCAAAGAGCCAAGCAGACTGGAATCCTGCAAGAATATTGGTTAAAATATTCTGGTTGATTTCTGCACACTGACACCAAAGCAAATTCTCCTCCTCCTCCTCTTCGGATGCTAAACACAGGACATGAAGTCAAGCAAGGTTTCCCAGCAGAAAGAAAAAGTAAAAATGGACCACTCCCTTGAGAAACAAAGCAAAAGAGGCATAACAATTAAGAGCAAGTTACAGATTTATTCGCCACATAGGACTAAAGGACATAAGATCACAAAAGATTTATAAATCCCCCCCTCCCCGGTATACCCAGTGACCATGCTTCATCACAGACAGCAGTGTGTATGCATGAGATTGTGTGTGAGTAGATCATTCATCATACAAATTGAAATCCTGCCTCCTCCTTTAATTTTTTTCCTTGCTTTTCACCCCATCACTAATGACAGAAATTGCCATTTGAAATCACTTTTGACAACTACGAATAAACACCCAACCCTAGAAAGGTTGACATTTGAATTAAGCCAATGAACTTTCAGAAAATGAAGAACACTTCACTCCTATCAGCTCCATGAACAACATAATCTCCTTATCCTTCCCTCAGATGTGGAATAGAATCGGGCTGGGGAAGCACAACCCAGAGCAGCCCAAGGCACTGTTAAAACCCCTAGGCCCAATCTGAGAGGATATACCACAGCAGAGGAGAAGGAACAAGGGGCTGCTTCAGGAAACCACTGACCAACCTGGCAGTCTTGGATAGCTCACTTAGAATCACTGAACAGTGGATCTGGAGTAGCCACAGACACTAAGTACCTAGTTTAGTTCTTTTTTGTAAAGATGGAGGATGAAAGAAGTAGAGACTTGTACTAGGTCACACAGCTACTTCAGGGGCAGAGACTAGAAAATATCCTAGATCTCCTGGATGCCACCCAGTCCATCATTCATTCAACTGAAGCCTAGATCCCTCCAGAGCATACAGGAACTGAATTTGGTTTGCAGATTAAAGTGATCATGCTGAAGCCCTGGGGAAGCTGGGTGAGTGTCTCCCAACTACCCTATGGTTATGGTTTATTCTCTGTGCCTCTAATTTGCTGCCTGAACAGGATGGGTAATGTTCTTCATGCCAACCAATAATGAAATGCCTGCAATCAGATTTGTAAAGTTCCAGTGTATCCTTAGGGCTCTTGTCCCAGGAAAATCCAGGTGCTGACCAACTAAGCTGTGGCCCAGAATAAAAGAGAAACATACCCATAGCAACAGCTGAGCACTTCTCTAGCCCCCACCCTGCCTCCCCTAGAAGCTGTATCTGCCCAAAGAAACTTCTAGAAAGCTCTGAATCATGCCTCAGCCACACCCCCCCTTCAGGTTTTCTAGTGTGTTAGATTTAGGGATGAGTGGCAGGAAGAAGAGAAGAGGTGGAAAGGGAAAAAGTGTTGTATAAATAACTAGGCAGGGCCATTAACTGTTACTGATGAATTGCATAGAATAGATATTAAAATACCCCTTAATTAAACAGGATATCAAACTATTTACATGTGGCCGAGTTCTGTGGCAGAAGAATGTCAACACCATTGCTCATACAAACATGCTCTTTAGGGACACCAAGTGCCAGGGAGACAGAATTCCCTGGAACTCCAAAGGTTTTTCAATACCGGTTACTAGCCCATTTGGGGATGATGTGGTTACGATCTTAAACTTCAGAGACAGACAGGTCTGGGTTCAAATCCCAGCCTCTCTGTGGCCTTGGACTCATCATTAAATTTCTAAGAGTCATCTTCCTTGGCTATAAAATGAGAATGATATCAGAGCCTCCCTCATGGGGGTGTTATGAGAATTAAATGAGATTAAATGCTTGTAAAGCACTGAACTAAGTACAAGGCAAATGCTACATAAATGTTAGTGACTCTGATTGTTATCAGTTTGAATTATCACAGACAGAAATATAAAAAAATATTGACCAGATGGCTCACTGGAAACACCAAGAAATCACAGGAATGAAGCCAGTGATTTTGGTTCCACTTTTCTACTTACGAATAAGGATGTCTGCTCCCGATCTCCCCTCCTTCTGGTTCTTTCCCACCCCATTCCTCAGTGCGAAGTGAAGGAGTGAACAGAAGCAAGGATCAAAACAAATTCCATCCTTATTTCTCTTGTTTTCCCTCCTGAAGTCTCAATTTGGCATAGTTCTAGTCCTGTATGTAAAAATACTACACTTATTCCTGTCAAAGAGGGGCAACAATCCCACCAAAAACAAACAAACGAACAAAACCTTCTGGCTGGGGATCAAGGTCCAAGCTCAGTTCCTAGCTGTGGCACTGACCCGGAGGCAGGTCTGAGCATTATTCCAACTTTAGGAATAGAGACACATTAGCACCTGGCCCCTGGCCCAAGAAGCAGTGAGTGACCTGAATCTCGGGACTCAATTCTGACTAACAGCATGAAATGGTGAAGGCAAGAGGTAGATGAAGGAGGGGAATGGCTAGCAAGTAAAGATCAAAACCTTAGCACTGTCCATCTCCCAAACTGCCTATCCAGCATCCCTTTCCTCTTCTGCTTGTAACAATCCTCAGCTGTTTTCCAGGGAAGCCTCCCTTCTCAGCCTTAGTGGTTTGCTAGAGGTGACCCACACCCACTTGAGCTCCAAGGGTAGTAGTCATGTGACTCAGTCCAGGTCTTGAGAATATTCTATCTCCAATAATTGGCTCCGGAACAGACATGTGACCCAAGCCTAACCAAAGAGAGTCTCCCCAGGGAATTTTACTGGAATTATCAGGAAATAGGGTGCTTTCATTTCTCTAGAGCTGCCATATTCCATCTTTGTTACCACGTGAAGACAGCTTACCTAAAAATGTGGGGAGCATAGAAGAAAACAGCTTTTCCTAATAAGGGGATTAAGATGACCTAGAACCAAATCCCAGCTCTACCCCCTCATCTAGAGGCAAGTATCTTAGTTTCTCTGAGCCTCAAACTTCTCACGTATAAATGGAGATACAAAAGTATCTATTTCTGCGAGTTTTATCAGTGAAGATCATCTATTCACCATTCAATACATATTGACTGAGCAGCTACATAGGCCAAACTCTGCTTTAAATATTGGAGATACAAGCCATATGAAACAGACAATACTCTTGGGTTTTAATGGGAACAAAAACAGAAATATAAAGTCAAATAGTGATTGGAGCCATGAAGAAAGGAAAAGTAGAGTAAGTGCCAGCAGAGTATCCCCATTTTAGAGAAGATAGTTAAAGAAGGTCTTTCTGAGGAAGTAGTATTTGAGCTGATACCTGAAGAAGGTGAGAAACACTCTTATGTATACCTGACAAAGACTATTCAGGCAGGGGAACAGCAAATGCAAAATATCTAGGCTGTATCTGCTCAGTTAGTTATTTCTACTTTATGATAGAAAAACCTAAGACTGGCTCACATTACCTTCCCTCTCCCACCTTCCTAGCTCTACCATTCACACACGTCCTCAGTAGGTAACAGGTACTCAAGAAATATTCAGGGGGAAAAAGTAATCCTGATGAAAACTAGCTCTGGCCCAGTTGCAGCTACCTCCCTTAGGATCTCCATGCTCTAAACAGTAGGAACAAAACAGGAAAGAAAGAATTGGAAACCCACCTCCATCTTTCACCCACTCTGTTCAGCATCACAACCAGGGAAGAAGTAAATTAGGGCATTCCTGCTTCCACTCAGAGCCCGATGGACACTTATTGCATATTCAACAATAACTTCAGCCACAAGTGCATACGTTCAGCATGGTTATCCTCAAGTCCAAGGGAAACAATTTTCTGCAGTTTGGGGAATCTGGTTCTTCTAACCTGATATGGTTTAGCTGTGTCCCCATCCAAATCTCATCTTGAATTGCGGTTCCCATAATCCCCACAAGTCACTGGAGGGACCCAGTGGGAGATAATGTAATCATGAGGGCAGTTACAGTCATGCTACTCTTGTGGTAGTGAATAAGTTCTCATGAGATCTGATGGTTTTATAAGGGGCTTTTCCCCCTTCTGTTCAGCACTTCCCTTCCTGCCACCATGTGAAAAAGGACATGTTTGCTTCCCCTTCTGCCATGATTGTAAGTTTCCTGAGGCTCCCCAGCCCTGCAGAACTGAGAGTCAATTAGACCTCTTTTCTTTATAAATTACCCAGTCCCGGGCATTCCCTCACAGAAGCATGAGAACAGACTAATACATTACCATTGGGGGGAAAAGAAAGGACCCGTCATTCACCACTATTGCACTTGCAGAACCTAGCTTAGCCGGGGTAGTCCTCCCACTTCACCCTTCATTTATACTAGATCATCTGGACAGGTATGAGTCTAAGTTTCCCCGACTTGCTACTTCAACTCCCCCATGCCTCTGGAGGAGCTCTGGGGAGCATGGGACAGGCTTCACAGCCAGCCTCCTGTAGGCGAGTCCCAGTCAAACCTTCCGGGACCCCACCTGGTGAACTCTGCCTTGAGTCTGACCTATTTTCTAGGAGAGAAAATAGAATATAGATTTAAATGCAGTGGCGCTCTGGAAAACTACAGGCCCAGCAGTATGAGAAAATAAAACAGCAGGAGGTAGCTGAGGAAGTGTGCTGGCACAGGGGAAAATGCTACCACCCCTAGATCAATCTTACCTGGTTTGTCAACTGCCTTTTCTTCTGCAATCTGCCCCCACTGTCGTCTATTACAAATTGATAAACACATATGTATACACACATATTTACCTGTGTATTTCCTCTGGCCAGTCCTGGGGCCCTATGCTGCTCCTCCATACCCAGACCCCAACTGGTCTAACAGTAGCATCCACAGGCAGAGGGAGCTGTACAGATGAGACCCTCGGAAATTGGGATGCAGCAAGGCAAGGGATCAGAAACACCTGCAGCTGCATCCCTTCTGTCTGCCTTGCTTCTGCGTGACAAGAGGAAGGGCTTGGGGTTGATTTTTATAATACTCCTGTCCTCTCATATATGAAGGTAATAAAATCACCAGCTAACATTGACTGAGGGCTGTCTATGTGCTAGGCACTGTTCTAAGTGCCTCACAACAACCCAATGAGGTAGGAACTATTGCCACATTCATTTTACAGATAAGGAAACTGAGGCACAGAAAGCATAGGTAACTGGCCAAAAGTCACACAGCCTGTGGAGCCAGAGCCTGAATCCTGGAAATCCAGCTGTGGATTCCCCTTTCTGTCAATTACCATCCTGGCAGTATCACCCCATCAGACGGTGAACATGAGGACAAAATGGGATAAAAGCAATATTAATCCTAATAAAGCTCATGTTTATTAAGTGTTCTCTGTGTGCTGTTATACAGGCTGGAGTCTATGTATGGGGAAGCAGCACTGGGCCCCAGGATGGCCTGAGGAAATATCTATGTAAATATGTGTGTATACATATGTGTATATTGATTTTTTAAGAGACAAAAAGTGGGGGTAAATTGCAGAAGGACAGTTTACAGCCAAATAAGATTGATTTAAGGGAGTTGGCATCCTACCCCAGTCATATGCACCATCTTATTTAATCTTCATTATAACCCTAACAGGTAGAAACATTATTCATCCTGTTTTACAGATAAGGAAACTAAGATCTAGAGAGGATGCACTATGATTATACCTCTCAGACTCAGTAGCGCATCAGGTAAGGGTTAAACTATATTTTTCAATGTAAGAGCAAACCAGGACAGAAACCATTTGACCCACGGAACTACAAATTAGGTATAAGAATATCGGACATCTCACGGAAGTAAGAAAAAGGTATCGCAAGGGTCAGAAGAAAGGGGTAAAATGCAGTAATGCCATAGGCCTGAGCAACTGGAGACCCTGCCCTGGGCTATATATTTTAGAGGGGCCCACTCTGTTCATTCTGCACCCACATCCCAGCCCAGGAACTGAATAGTCCACAGGTCAAATAGATGTTTCCACCTAGAGCCAGCAACGCTTGCGCCCACCCTTATAGAATATGCTCTGGTACCCAGAATTCCTTGCCCACTTGCTCCAAATCCACATGGTCCTCTTCCCAGGGTCCATTCTCTCAAAGCAGACCAGCCTACTGGTATGTGCACTCTAGTGTCAAGAAGTGGCCAAGAAGAAGCTGCTTGCAGGAGTTGTGGGCTTCTACAGGCTGGGGCATCACATAAACATGCATGAGGGCCTTCCTGGTGCTAGCAGTGAGACAAGGGAGGCTGGCCACTGGCCTCCATGTATAGTCTTGCCTCAGGCTCTCAGATAGCAGGGCAGGTCTTCCACTGAGGATTACACTGAGCCATAATGTTAGAAGGAAAAAAAAAAAAAAAGAAAGGCAAAGACTGCTCCTCCCGAATGGCCTATTGACTCCTGCCCCCGGGGAAGAGGAGCATAAGGTTTTCCCTTCTTCTCCAAGAACAAACACAGAAACAATTTTTTTAGTTAAGAACTAAAGCAAACTTCCAGCAGCGAGGAGGCTGTTTCCTTCGTTCTAGGGCTCTTTCTGGCTCTCAGTGTCTGAGCTCTTCAAACACAGGAAGAGTTGTCTCCATAAAAGGTCGGGTCCTGTTAGCTTTATCACCGACATAAGGGTCCATTCATCTACCTTCGTAGAGGACTGAGCCCCAGAGCCCTGGTGCTGTTTGCTTTTGTTCTTTGATGCTAATAACTCCAGATTGCAAGACAGAGCATCAGTAGCAGCTATATCAGGCACCAGTCAGCCTGGGCAGGCAGCGGCCAGGAGGGGAAGAGGAAGGACCAAGGCAAGCATTTCTGTGGGCCGGGTCACTGCTGTACTCAAACACCTTCAGGGGCTCTCACATACTTGCAGTGGCTCTGGCTTGAGGAACCAGGATTTGACTGACAGTTGGGAGAAGAGGCAATCTAGTTGTTACAGATATAATCAGAGATCAGTGCAGACAGCCTTTTTTAAATTTTTTTATTTTTTAATGCTTTAGAAATTTTGAGTACAGGCATGTGAGTAAGGTAGCCTGGGGTTTGAATCCTGGCTTTGCCACTTGTCACTTAAAATATTTTTGGCAAATTTCTTAGCTTCGTGGTCCTCTTCTTCTGCCACACAGGAGTAATGGTAGTAAAGTCAGTTCTGCCAGAAGCATATATACAATCCTAAAAGTCATTTTGCTGTGCAAAATCATACAGTAAAAATCACAGAGCTTAACCGGAAAGATGAAGTTGGGGTGCAACACCTATAAACTTTATCAGTGACATATAATAAAATAGAGGAAGCAATTTTATACATGTTAAATCACTAAGAAGTACATAAGTACTACAATAAATATGGCACTTTTAACAGACCTGAAGTTTGTCTGTAAAAGTGGGAAGCTTATGAATTGTTGTAAAGTGTAGGAAGAGGATCTCCTGGAATTGGACACAAAGTTGAAACATCAGTTGTGGGGTGGGACTCACAACACACATGGTAGCTGAAGTTGCTGGTACAGGTTTGAGATGTGTACACTTTGAGTGTTCCTACACAGCTTGCTTCTGCTGGCTAGTTTTCTGCCTTCACCTAGTGTTTCTTATGGACAAAATCATGCATAATCAAAAGCGGAATTATTATGCTCAAAATGTTCCCTAATATCAATTGCATTCGAACAAATTTGCATTTTCAAAACAAGTGTTATAACAGAACTGATTGTCCCTAATTTATGACTATTGTGAGGATTAAGTGAAATAATCCATATAAAGTTGTTGAGCACAATGCCAGGCACATAGTAAACATTCAATAAACTTATTGAAATTATTACTGTTTCCGCTGGCTTGTTGACACATCTCTTGTAAACTGAAAATGACAAGTTGAGCTTCTATTGACCTGTTTAAGCTTTGCAAACAAAAGGCATTTCCAGCCGAATAATATTTCCCAGCCTTAGGCTGTGAGGTTGGCACCTGCAGTAGTCTCCCACACAACAGGGTGAGGGCCTTGGGAAAGTCCTCATAGCAGATGGACACTGCCAGGGAACAGGATGCACATATCAACTTCCTAGGGAAAGAAATGGATGCTGTCCTTCTCACAGTGCAGCATGACTCGCCAGGGAAAGGAATACACATCTGCATCTCAGAGGACACCAGGAAATCAAAACAGAAGCTGGCCTAAATCAAAGGATGTCCCATCATCTGGTAGGAGAGGGAAAAGTGTACCATAGGAGGACAGAGAAATCTGTCAATTCCTATGTGGGAAAACACTCTAGACATAGACATCTCCAATTTCTCTGTCCCCCTTTTAGATCGCATAGAGGTTAAGAGGCAGGTTCTAGAGTCAGGTAGAGTTGGATGACATTCCTGGCTCTTGCACACATGAGCTCAGGCATGTTAACCAACCTCTTCGAGCCCTAACTTCCCCATCTGTAAAATGGGGACAGTCTACTTGCCTGGCAGGACTGATGTAAGCATTATGAAGAACTAACGTATGCAAAAGCACTCAGCAAGGTGTCTGGCACACAGGAAGTAGTCATTGAGGTTGGCAATCATAATTATTGCATTACTTGACCCCAGTGATTTCCTTGAGACAGAGGATCTGCCCTCTTTCAAAGAAGTCCCTACTCTCTGGAAAGACTCCAACTTCCCAGAGTTTAGGCCAATAGGATGAATGTTCTAGGAGAAGCAGGTGGGTCTCCTAGGGTTTCAGTGGAGGTGAGTTCTGCAAACTTTTCAATTCAGTACAAAATAAAGTGCCTTGGAATAGGAGGCATACCATAGCTCCTCCGTAGGAGGTGCTGATACAGGGTGTGGGACAGAGCCCTCAGTTTGGAGTCAGAAGCCCTGGTACTAGTTTTGCTTTCCCAGTTTTTTTGAATTATGATAAAATATACATAACATGAAATGTACCATCATAACCATCTTTAAGTGTACAGTTCAGTGGTATTAAGTACATTTGTAATGTTGTACAACAACCACCATTATCCACTTGCACAACTCCTTTCCATCTTGCAAAATTGAAACTCTATACCTATTAACACTAATTCCCTTCACCGCCTTCCCCTGGCCCCTGAAGACTACCAATCTACTTTCTTTTTTTTTTTTTTTTTTTTTTTTTTTTTTTTTTTTTTTTTTTTTTTTTTTTTTTTTTTTTGAGACGGAGTCTCGCTCTGTCGCCCGGGCTGGAGTGCAGTGGCCGGATCTCAGCTCACTGCAAGCTCCGCCTCCCGGGTTTACGCCATTCTCCTGCCTCAGCCTCCCGAGTAGCTGGGACTACAGGCGCCCACCACCTCGCCCGGCTAGATTTTTGTATTTTTTTTTAGTAGAGACGGGGTTTCACCATGTTAGCCAGGATGGTCTCGATCTCCTGACCTCGTGATCCGCCCGTCTCGGCCTCCCAAAGTGCTGGGATTACAGGCTTGAGCCAATCTACTTTCAATGTCTATGAACTTGACCATTCTAGGTACTCCACGTAAGTGGAATCACACAGTATTTGTCTTTTCATGACTGGCTTATTCCATTTAACACAATGTCCTCATGGTTCATTCATGTTGTAGCATGTGTCAGAATTTTCTTTCTTCCTGAATAATATTCCATTGTGTGTACAGTCCACATTTTAGTTACAGAAGCCCTGGCTTTGAGGCCTGACTTTCCAGCTTCCTACTAGCTGTGTGACTTTCACCAACTGAGCCTCTGTGAGTCTCATTTTCCACATCCCCAACTACTGGGAAGAATGACACTAAGTACATGTCCAGGTTGCTGCAATGTTTGAATGAGGCCATAAACATGTAAGTGCTTTGTAAACAACAGAGTGCTACAACATTCGTTTATTCACTCCAGAAATACTAATGGGGGCAATTCCTTATTAGCCAATATGCTAGATCTTAGTGTCAAAAAAAGGTTTAAGTGGGATCCCTATTCACAATAACATCATAAAAGAAATTTGAAAAACATGACCCAGAAGACAGCGGGGCAGGGATTATTATCTATTATAATCCCCGCCATTTACTGAGGGCTTCCTGTACACCAGGCCCCTGCAACTATAGTGTATGTAAACAACCTCATTTAATCCTACTGATGTAGATACTGTTGTTATTCCACTTAACAGACAAGGAAACTAAGGCTCAGGGAAGTTAATATCCCCAAGTTCACGCATCTCATAAATAATAGCCAGGATGTGAACTCCGATTGCTCTGACTCGAAACTCCTTTTCCTTCCCACAGTACCATACTTCCAACCACAGATATTTCTTCTCTTACTGGTCTCACCACCCAAATCTATCATCCTTTGGGACACAAGGACAAATTTCAGGAAATTAGCGTGTGCTTGCTGAGACCATTGGAAAGTATGGAAGGAATTGATGGTCATTAAGTATTTTAGAGTATAATGTGCATTGTTGTATGTGCAACATCCGATGCTGCGTGGGATCTCAGGAGCCACATTTCAGAGAAAGGATTACAAGCTCGGGTAGCATATCCAGAACTAAATTCCATAAAAATACAACATCCAGCAAGATGTGAACAGGTGTTCTTTGAAAAAAAAAAAATCTGTGGTACACTAAATTTAGAAAACACCAAGTTTGTTTTTTAATATCCCAAGTCTTCAGAAAACTTTATCTATACTAACATACACTGTGGAGTCCAAGAGGAGATATACTCCATAGGGGATATATGTTTTCAGGTCACTGAAAATTCCCCCTCAATCTCCCCATTAAATATCTAGTAACATCTCACAGAACACAGTTTGAGAAAGGCTGGCTTTGGGATCCTCAGAAAAGCTGGGAAGGTTTACAGTTTACCACAAGCCTTTATCCTCACCCTTTTTTTGTTCTCATCCTGAGCCTTTGTGTCTGGTTCTACTCAAAATAGCTGCATGCCAGACACTGACTTAGGCACTGGAGACTCAAAAAGATGGCTCTCCATGCTGTTAGTCACCAATCTCATGAACCAAGAGATGATATCAACATGATAGTGTGGCTCTACATGGTCTTCTATTACCATACTTAGCACTAATTGGGAGTTTAGAGTTGACAGAGAATGCTTCAAAGTCTTTGACTTGCGAAACCTTAAAGTGTCCCCCTAGGATGGACAGCCACAACTGAGTGGAGAGAAATCTTTTATTTTTTTAAGAGACAGTGTCTTGCTGCCACCCAAGCTACAGTATAGCTGCATGATCAACTGGTCCTCCCAGCTCAGCCTAAGTACCTGGGACTACAGGCACATGCCACCCTGGCTAACATTTTTTTTTATCTTTTGGTACAGTGAGGGGTCTCACTTTGTTGCCCAGACTGTTCTTAAATTGCTTGCCTCAAGCAATTCTCCCACCTCAACTTCCCAAAGTGCTAACATTACAGATGTGAGCCACTGCACCTAGCTGAGGAATTTTTTGTAAAGACATTTCACCATATGAGCCGATGGTCAGATGGACACCCCTGAGGGCTGGGCTCACTGAGAGGTATGTAGAAAGTTTTGAGCTCAAATGCCAATACTGCTATTCATTATGTGACCTTGGATAAGTCCCTTAAACTTCATCTGTAAATTGGGAGTCATTATATCAATTCCAGAGTTGTCAAGCTTATCAAAAGAGGCAATTGTTTATAAAATGCCTAATGACCTGCCTGACACCATGCTCAGCACACATTAATTCCCTGTTCTTTGATTGTTGACATCCTGGAACACTGTGTTAAGAAAGAGGTTGAAGCTACACATGAGCCTGGGATAAAAAGAAGTTTACGGTTGATTAGCACGGTTTGCAATGAACTTGAGAAGGAAGGGGTAACATATTGGCTCAAGAGAGCATTCAATTGAATGCCTCCCAATGGGTCCTTGCCCTGACAGAATGAGTTTCTAGTGACCGAGGGAACCCCAGAAGAAAGCAAGTAGCTCTACTAGAAGACTCTGTTACTTCTAAGCCCCTTGGCAGCTTTTCAGCTTTCCCTTGTACCCCTCCGTTTCCCCCATTTAAAAAAAAAAAAAAAATGAGCAAGGCTGATTTCTTCTCCTTTATAAAGTAAGGAGGTGTTGTAAAGCTCTGGACCTAACAATCTTTTTTGAGTCTGAGGTCCATGCATATTGCCTACTAATGAGTACCAGTCCCATTCTGAAGCCTCAACAGGAGTCTGCAGGCCCTTTCAGAGGGAGCTCAGAAACCCAGACAAGGAGAC
The DNA here is from genome assembly GCF_007565055.1 of Rhinopithecus roxellana. NCBI lineage: Eukaryota > Metazoa > Chordata > Mammalia > Primates > Cercopithecidae > Rhinopithecus > Rhinopithecus roxellana. The sequence continues at coordinate 136,445,747 of NC_044553.1, read as the reverse complement.
ATTCTGCTTCCAAGAAACACGGAGATTAGGCTGGGTGTGGTGGCTCATGCTTGTAATCCCAGTACTTTGGGAGGCCAAGGTGGGCGGATTATGAGGTTAGGAGATCAAGACCATCCTGGCCAACATGGTGAAACCCTGTCTCTACTAAAAATACAAAAATTAGCTGGGCGTGGTGGTGCATGCCTGTAATCTGGGCTACTCAGGAGGCTGAGGCAGGAGAATCGCTTGAACCAGGGAGTCAGAGGTTGCAGTGAGCCAAGATCATGCCACTGCACTCCAGCCTGGTGACAGAGTGAGACTCCATCTCAAAAAGAAAGAAAGAAAGAAAGAAACACAGATTAAGAGGAAGAGAGAGTCCCTAAAAAGAATTTCAATTTCACATTCACATATTAATAATATGCTTTGTGAGTTATAATTAGAACTTTTATTAATCACTATTTTTATCTTATAACTTCTGTTGTACTCTAAAGACAGTATAAAAACAGTGAAAACAAAAAAGGGGGTGTTTCTGAGATTGTTTCAGAGGTAACAGAGAAAAAGCAGAGAATTTGAAAAGTGGAAGAATCTTAGGATTTCAAGTAAGGTCCATTCCTTTCATTGTACAGGTTCATTTCATTGACATATATTCATTGCACATTATCTATGTCTCAGGGATGGTGCTAGGTACTGGGGTGATGGTAGATGAACAAGATAGACACAGGTCTTGCACTCTTGGAGCTTAGAGTCTAGCCAGGAAGATGGGCCAAAAATAATCACACAAGCAATTAATTAATTATAATTGTGATCAGGGCTGTAGAGTTGTCCAGGACACTTTTAGGCACAGAAGAGGAAACACAGATCCAAGAGAGAGGAATTAACATGTCCACTCAGCTGGACAATGTCAGAGCTGAAATCAGAATTGAGGTCATCTGCATCCCAGGTCATTGCTTTTCTCACTGTGCCTCTGGTGGGGTACCGGTACCCTGGACTGGGGGGTCTGGGAGAAGAACCCAGTATTAAGAGTACGGTGGGAGCAAGCACTGGATTTAGAGGTGGTGTCAGTTCCAAAAGTCACTAGTTCATTGAATGACCTTGAACTCTTTGTGCCAGTATTTTCTACTATATTAAATAGAGGAATATATGTTAGGGGGTTGATACTCAAATGAGATAATGTATATGAAAATGCTTTAAAAATACAAAATACCATGCAAATGTGTTTTATTGCTAACTCTTAATATATCATCTGCCTCATCAGTGTCCTCTCCCCTCTCCACAACTCTAGCAGGCATCAGGATGCCACCTACCACCACTGGTTTTGGGTAACTCGTTGAAAATCTATTAAGTCTAACCTACTTCTACCTCCCCTAGTTCACTATCCTCTACACACCTTTAAACAGGTGCACCCTGAAAAAAAATTGTAAAGCAAACTTACAGGATTCTCTACTCCTGCTCCTGCCCTACAACTTCCCAATAAAGAAAGGACTCAGTGCCAATCTATCACCAAAAGCTTGTGTTTATAAATGCAATAAAATATTTTTAGTATTCAAAAAAAGAGTATGGCAGTGGTAACTGGGAAAGAAAAGCAAGTAGCCAAATTTCTCCAGCTTTTGTAAAGAAACAACAGTGTGAACTTGGAGATTTATCTCTAAGCCCAGACACTCACTCATGCATTTTAGCAGTGGGAAATGGTTTTAACTATCACACAGTGGGGTCTTAAACACTAGAGCCTTCAACCATCAGGACAACAAAGACGAGAGAGGGGAGCCCCCGCAACAGGAATTAGAAAGGGCAGAGATGGGTGGTATAGACCCACTGCACTGGCTGAGCTCTAATCTATCTGCTGTACTTCGCTTTGGAATTAATCAAACAAATCCCCTGATAAATCTAAGGCCGTTATTAGACAACACTAATATCCCCCTTAGAGTAATCCAGACAAATACATTCAGAGACAGGGGAGTCCCAAGTGGCTGCAAAACATACCACTTTCATGTTCGCACATATCCACACAAGAACATGTGCATGGGCACTGCTCCCCACCCCCTCACCCCTAGATGTCTGCTCCCAACAGCACCATCAGCTTCCACCCTGCTGGCTTCAGGAAAAGGGAATGAACTGAAGGATGGAAGAACAGGGCTCAGATTCCCTCCCCTCCCCAACTCTGCCACTGACCTAATTTTCCACAAGAGAGGATTTTTCCTTTTTGGTCCTGCTTATTTGTAAATCATGCCACCCCAGTGCACACACAGCTTAAGGCGGCCCTAGCTAGGAAGCACGGAGAAGTCAAGAGGCTTGGAACTGTGGCCCCAGCTGCCATTTCTTGGGGAGGCTGGGTCAGTGGAATTTCTGTTAGCTCAGCAGAGGGGTTGGAAAGTAGAAGCTAGAAGGAGGAAGGCACGAGGTCAAGCTCATCCCAATTTTACATCCTTACTCTGCCCTTCACTGAACAAGAGGGGCTGTATATTCTAAAGTGACCCAACAGATATCTGCTGCCCACTTTATGTACGACCTTGGGTAAGTTTCTTAATCCTTCTGGGTGGCTGGTCTCTGTAAACAACACAGGCTATTTTGACCCTGATGTTTTGACTCCTTGAATATGTTTTGGACATACTCCTGAGAAACTATTTGGAAAGGGACTGACTTTAGTTGTAGGAAAAAGATTTGGTTTTTCAAACTACAAAAACTGACCCGGAAAAAAATTAGACCTATCAGGAAAATACACACACACACACACAAACACACACACACACACACATACAAACACACACACACACAAAATAGAACTGACAGCAGCTAAAAATGCACATGGTGAAATTTGCTATTGACTAAAAAATTGAAGAAAGAATCAAACATTCTTGACAAAATCTAGACCTGCAAATCTGATGTGAGAAAATTGGATGTGGTAGAAATAATGGCCACAAAAAAACATTCACAATAGTAGAAGCTGTGTAGGTAAAATTTGATAGGCACACAAAAAATAACTGATTGATGAATCAAATCTTCATTATAGAATACACATGGAGCAGAATTGATCTTGTTAAAGATAATTCAGTAAGATAAAACTGAATTGAAAAAATAAGGAACGGTTTAACTGTGCTGAAGAAAAAATGAATTGAGGAATTATATGACCCCTGCACTGTTTGCTTCTGAAAAATACTCCCTTGATAAAAATGCTGCAGTCTTTGTCTAAATCTGAGTATGCCAACATAGAGGTAAAAGGTCTCAGGGTCAAAACTGTACAATCAAAATATCTTGATAAATGCTGAATAAAAACAAATTATATGGTCTCAGAGCTACTGTTTATTTGCAAGTTTTTCTGATAAAAGATCAGAAAAAAAGTGAATAAAATCATACAAATACTTTACTCCTAAAGGAAACTAAGCTAACATCTGCAACAGTGGTCTTCAGATTAATAGAGTTTATTTACCTCTAATATATCTAAAGCAATTTTGGAAACTAACATTGGCCAACTGTATTTCTCTACTACCAAGAAAGAACAAAAACTAAAAACTGACACTTTATATCATCAAATTATCTTAAAAAGAAAAGGTCTTTTCATGCCCCAAAAATAAAAGGGCATATCCCAGAAACAAAACAAAACAAAACAAAAAAAGTGACTTCACCAAAAATGTACTACATTGTTTGTTTACTTTTATTGTTTTCATGCAGGATGGACAAACTTCACTTTAGCTCCTTGTGTATCTTTGTGCTACTGGGTGGAGGGTAGATTGGGAAGTCTCTGGGTTTCAGTCTCCTCATCTGTAAAATGGGAATAAAAGGTGAAGCTATTCACAGTGCCCGAAGTGTAGTAATAAGTCAATAGATGTTGGCCTAAAACCAAGGAAGAATGGCCCATCGAGAATCAGGCTGACTCCCCAGCCTCATTTTCCACTACTCCTCTAAGTTGAGAACCCTTTAGATGTTCTGGAATATAAATGTCCCTGGAAACAACAGCTGAAGAGCATAGATCTATCAAGACAACATCCCATTTCTCTTCATGTACCCAGAAAACACACTGTGGCAAGTGGGAGGACCTGGGAGGGCAGGACTGAGACATTAAGAAGAAGGAGAAGCTATTCGGGAATTTTCAGGTTGATCTATGGCACTATGGATTGGAGCCACATGGTGCAGCTATTTGAGCAATAAGTTTCTCAAGGCTGGTGGCAAATTACACTATCGCTTTCTTGTCCCAGCAGCCCTTCATTTTTGCCCTTCTCCCACAAGAGAGCTTCCTTTACATAGACATTCTACCCCCAAATCCTCACCTCCAAGATTCTGCACTCTGGAAGGAGAGGGCCATGTGTGTGTCCACTTACCAGCCAAGGTCAGCTGCCTTCATCCTATCACACTGACGGCTTCTCTCTTTTCCCATCCCCAGTCAGTCATCCACCCATCCCTCTATCCATCCATCCATCACTACCCATCAACCATACTCCAAGCAAACACATGAAAGTGAAAGACATAGTTCTGGCCAAGGGTATTAAACTAACCAATCTTGTTCTTCAGCCAAGCAGATGACAATGAACACATACAGCCCTGCTCCCTGGCTTTCTCCTTGCTCCTTCTCATCTTTGGATGTCACCTCCTCAGAAAGACCTCCCTGACTACCCTGGTTTTCATTAGATTTCCCCTCACTCTGTTCTTCCATCTACAGCACTCATCATAAATAATTACACACTTACTGGTTTATGTTTTCCATAAAAAGATTTCACTCATTTGTAAGCTCATTGCAGACAGGCACCATAACTGTTTTGATCACCCCTGATTGTGCTTGGCAATTGATGTTCTTTTGAATCAATCAATTCTCCTTAGCCAAAATCCTTTTTCAGAGTGATATAGGGGAATGAGTGTTAGGCTGGGAGTTAGGATATTTGGGTTCTAGTCCCAGTCCCCAGCACTTGCTACCTGAATGACCCATTGTAAGTCACCTTGCCTCCCTAAGTCAATTTCATAAAAGAAGGTTGGATTATGATGCTTAAGAGGGGGAAGGGGTAAAGCAATAAAACGCATGAGTTGGGGAAATACATAAATTGAAATAATATTCACTGTACAATGTAATCAAAATAATATTCACTTTACAATTTAATACAAGTAAAAGATTTCCACTACAGCTTGATAAAAAGCCTTTTGGATAGTGGTGGACAACTGACTAACAAAAACAATAACAAAAATTACCTGGAGGTCATAAGTTTTAAAAGTTGGAGAGAATATGGGATTCTAGCCCAAGCATGGTTCTAGATCCGTCTCAATGATGGCCAGTAAGATGGAATAAGACAATAGAATAAAAAGCAGTCCAGGGCAGCTTGTACGTTTCTCTTTGAAGAATATGTGTCTGACTCAGGATCAGAGCAGAGCAACATCAATTATGTGCAAGAGAGGGAGAAGGTCAAAAGACAGGTCAATGAATACTGGCAGTGTCTTTGCATGCTAGAGACACCCCAGCTAGGCCAGCCTAGGACAGTGATATCCACAGGAGCCCCCATTCAATGCCAGATTGAACAGGGGGTGGCAGAGAGAGATGAGTAAAGAGCTCAAACTGCACATCCACTGCCTGGGCTCTTTCCTTAGATAGACTGCTTTCTCTCTTCAGCTACAGTTTCCACATCTGTAAAACCAGGACAACCACCATCTGCTTCCTGGGTAGGAGCAACTGGGAGAATGAAAGGAAGTCACATATGAACATACTTAGACCAGTCCCCAGCACATAGTAAGTGCTTCACGAGAATTAGTTAACTGTCATTATTATTAAATTTACCTGATCAAAATAAGAAGGTAACAAATCATAAGACTTGTGCATTAGTCTATTATTAAGCTGCTGATAAAGACATACCCGAGACTGGGCATTTACAAAAGAAAGAGGTTTATTGGACCTACAGTTCCACATGGCTGGGGAGGCCTCACGATCTTGGTGGAAGGTGACAGGCACAACTCACATGGCGGCAGACAAGAGAAGAGATTGTGCGCAGGGAAACTCCTGTTTTTAAAACCATCAGATCTTGGAGGACTTATTCACTATCATGACAATAGCATGGGAAAGACCTGCTCCCATGATTCAATTATCTCCCACTGGCTCCCTTCCACAACATGTGGGAATTATGGGAGCTACAAGATGAGATTTGGGTGGGGACACAGAGTCAAACCATATCAACTTGCATGAAATTAAAATGCATCATCAAGGCCTACTTGGGAGCATGATTAGAGCTGGGCACTAAACTTAGAAGTCTAAGTCCCAAGTCTACTGGCCTCATCTGTGGTCCTCAGCCAACAGACCCAAGCTAGGAGAGCCAGTCTGAGAACAGTGACTACAGCAAAAGCCCTGGACCTCCTGTGTTTGATTCCTTGGAGTATCTTAATCACACTCCTGAACTTCACAGGGTCTTTTCTCTGCCTTATGTGAAGAGGCACCAATAAACCCATAGAGATTGCTGTTATACATAGGCTCCTTTAAAGCATACACCACTCTATAATTGCTTGGTTAATTAAGCTGCAGGATGTGCCTGTGTTGCTCACCAGTCTTACCGCCAATGCTTCTCCTGACACAGAGTGAACCTCAAATAGTGTGCATTATTGTTGGATGAGGTGGAAAGAGGTACCTTTCTGATAACATCGCCAAGTTTCAGTAAGAGAATTTGTGTAAAGCATGCATGTCCATGTAGGCTCCATTTCTTGGTTCTCATCGCATACCAGCTGGGCCCCTAACACCTCAATTTCTTCTGCTTCGAAAAATGAAGGCGTTCCCCCTCCTCCCTAGGCTCCCCATTCTGATTTACGCTAGATAAGCAACTTCAGATTGCTGAACAGCAACACACAACACAGCTGGGTGATAATTCCTGTGTCCTGAAATTCCTGGAAAACTGATGCACAGCAAGCATTCAGAGCACAGACACAGCCCCCACCCCCAGTCCTAGACAGTTGAAGGCAGAAGGAAGGGCAGCAAGCAGGCAACCAGAGTTGAGCCTCAATTTCCTTAAATTATTTTACTGTCTTTCCAAGCATCCCACCCCTGGGCAGAGATAAAGAAAGCACAAGTGAATTAATTACCAGCACTTATATTGCTAGCTGAGCCAGGGCTTCCAGCATCTCCTGTGTGGGCATCTTGCTCTTTCAGCCCACAGAGACCAGAGGTAGGGGAATTTCTTCCCTCGATCCTTAGAGGTGTATGGCTTTGAGCTGAGCTTTAGCACTGGCACCCCCAAGGGTTCTACACCAGACCCTAAGAAAAACTTAGCCAAAGCATTTCATGTTTAATCATCTTTAACTCACATGGTCTCAAAAAAGTGCAAGGTTCAAATTAGAATACCAGTTTGCTGATCTTGGGTAAGTCACTTCATTTCTCTGCATTTGTTTCTTTCAGATCTTTGAGTTCTTGCTCTTATGGGACCCTGATGTTCTAACAGCCAGAAACTCCGTCATGTGCAACAACATTCAAAACCCTCAGGTTCACCATCACCTGCATATAAGACACAAGTTTCTATTCGTAGGATTTTTTTTTTTTTTTTTTGAGATGGAGTCTCACACTGTCACCCCGGTTGGAGTGCAGCAGCACAATCTCGGCTCATTGCAACCTCCACCTCCCGGGTTCAAGCGATTCCCCTGCCTCAGCCTCCCAAGTAGCTGGGATTACAGGTGCCCGCCACCAGGCCCAGCTAATTTTTTGTATTTTTAGTAGAGACGGCGTTTCACCATGGTGGCCAGGCTGGTCTCGAACTCCTGACCTTGTGATTCTTCCGCCTCAGTCTCCCAAAGTGCTGGGATTACAGGTGTGAGCCACCATGCCCAGCCAGGAATGTTCTTAAATGAACAGACCTTACTACATGGAAGGTAGAAGAAGAAAAACCAACGTGAATAGTTTTTGAAACTAAATGATGTAATTCTTTATCATTTTATTGTTTTCAAATGCATGCCCCAATTTCAACCAGGTTAAGAAGGTATACTCTTTCATGTATTCATCAGTGAAGAATTTTAAAGCATTTTTTTTCACTCCTAGTTTCCTTCTACATGTCTGGGTATCTGCTGTAGTCTATCTTATGGATTCCTTTCCCCCACGATCCTAAATACTACAGTTCCCAAAGTTTCTGCATTTAGGCTCCTTTTCCTCTAACCTACTTTCCTTCCCTGGACAGCCTTATCCATGTCCAGGCCTTTCCCACCACGACAACAACCACCCTGACACTTGTGGCAGCCCCCGTCCTCCCCTAGCCAATGCCAAAATTGCCCCCACCTGCCCCTGTACATCTCCCCACAAAGGTCCTATAGGCTCTGAAGAGAAGGCAGGCTATGGCCAAATCAAAATCTATTTTTACTCCTCTCTCATCTTCACCCCAAACCTGCTCCTCACAATGGCCTTCCAGTGCTATATTCCTACAACCAGAAGGGCATATTATTGAAGTTCTGTCTTTCTCTCTTCAATTACAATAATGGCTAACATTCACTAAGGGTTTGTTATGTGCCAAGCATTGTCCTGAGCACTCTACGTGCACTGTCTCATTGAAACTTCATAATAGTCCTAAATGGTACACACTACTATCATCCCCATTTCACAGATGGCAAAATGGAAATACAGAGAAGTGAAATTCTTTGCCCAAATTTGCAGTTTAGTGTGTGACAGACAATCTGATTCCAAAACTAAAATTAATGCCTGTCTAATCATTAAGTTCCTCTCCTTGATATCTCTGTAATCGGTCCTTCTTCCATCACTACCCACCCCTTAATACAGACTCCTCTCTCACCAAAACCACACAATAGCTTCTATCTATCTTCCCTGCTCAAGCCTTTCTATCATTAATCCATTGTACAAACTGGTCCTAGAGTCATCTTTCTAAAATTCAAATCTGACTGTGTCACAATTCAACTGAAAACTTCCAATGGTTCCCAGTTGTGGAAAAAATAATGTCCAAAATTCCTACAAAGCAGTTAAAACGTTCCCTCCCTAACTCATCCTCTCCTTACCGTTCCATTGGCCTCAATTCTTTGGTCCAACCACATTAACTACCGCAAACAACTGGAAACAGCGTGCTGCTCTCTCATAGAGCTGCCCTGAATATCCTTTCCTCCCAGTCTCCCAATTAAAGCTTCCAAGCCCTGCCCAAGAATTTGCTCTGCAAAGTTGCCTCTAATCCCTAACTCTCACCCCAAGTGCACATGCGCATACCCACACCCAGGTAGGATAACACGTTCCCTTTTAAGCTGCTTTACAAACATTCTGCCTGCTATTACAGGCAGATATGATATGTGCTATATACTTCTTTGCCTGACAAGCTTCCCCACTAGACCATAAGTCCCTTAAGGGCAGGAATCACACTGGTACATTACAGACATCCATGCAGTGAATGTCAGATGAATAAACTTATTCCAATAAAGAGATGGCCTGTCCCAACAAGCAGATGATTACACATCAAAGATTGCTTGGAAAAAGCTTGGAGATAGTTCAGAGGCTTTGCTCTCTTACACAAAACGAAGGTGCCCCAGCAAATGCTCATACCATAGTTTTCATACCAAAAACAATAGCATTAGTAATCCTGAACAGAGTGAGGCCTCTAAAGAAGGAACTGTGACTGGAGTATCTCCCCATGGAGCCCTCGGAGCCACCCGGCAGGTCAATCAAGACCACCATAGGCAGAGGTGAAGGCAGAGGTGAGGAGCCCAACACATACACCACTGGCAACAGGAATGCCTTAGGTATCACCTGCCCCTGAAAGCTGCAAGCCCTGGGGGTAAGGGATTGCTACAGGCAGTCATGAGTAACTATAACCAATTAAAGAGAGATAAAGGTAGATTTGAGTGTTGGTCAGTGGCCTCCCACTCTCTCTGAACAAATTCCCCACGAGAAAGAAAAATTTACTACGCTCTCACAACAGATGCATATTTACTTATTAAAAAACTTGCATGTGAGTTATCAATGCATTGTTAACTTATGTATGTTGGATGGATGCAGGTTCCCAGGAATATGAGCTCAATATCATCTGTTGAACAAATTAATCAATGAAGTCAGATCCTGCACCCCCAAAAAATGGTCTTGGCCTGTGCCCTATTTGGAGGCCACTGATCTAGAGAATAATCTTCCTCACCCCCTGAAAGGGGATGCATGATGTACGTGATCAAACATGAGGGTAGGCCTGGCTACCAAGACCCCAAAACCACAGAGTCCTTGGATTGAAGGCATGCACATGCTGGCACATGCTCCTGACAGCTTCACAAAAGCACCTGCTGTGCCCCTTTTGGGAAAAGAGCTTGCCAAAGCTGTGTGTTCTGTGGTCCAACACCTCTAACCATCAGAGAATTCTTCCTCTGTGGCTCAGATTCCTTCGGCTTTCCCGCCAGTGTATCATCCTCCTCCTTTGCATGGCAGCACTTCCGATATCTGAGGATAATTATCCTGTCTCTAGTGAGCTCCATCTTCCCCAGGGAATGCACATGAGCGAGGGGGGCCTCTCCATCTCCAGTGACAACAATGTGCCTGCCTCAAACAGCCATTCCACTGCACTGACATGGTCCCAGGCTGGCTACTGCCTATAATTGTTATAGGAAATCATTGGTTTGTAAACAAACCAAAAAAAGTCTTTCTAGTTCATCCTCAACTAGATCAAACCAAGCGGAATGTGTATGTGCTTGACACAGATTCAACAAAATCTGTCCCACAACAAAACTGACGCTTTTCCCATTAAAAGTAAGAAGGTGTTTCCAACAGTGGCCAGTGTGGTCCGATTGGACCTGACTTCATTGATCAATTTATTCAACAGATATTCTTGAGTTCATATTCCTGGGAACTGCCTCCATCCACCACACATTAGGGAGCACACACACACACATATATGAACACAGACACATGTACACGTACAAAACATGCATATACACACAATGTGATTAAGGCAACAAACATTTATTGAGTACCTGCTTTTTGTCAGAGACATGACATTTAGCACACAAGCCTGTAAGTGCATTAACTAAGGGAAACAGAGTCCCCCACCCTTGGCTTCATGTATCACAGTTCCCAAAGAGAATACCTTCTCACATACTCCTGCCACAGCAATCAGGAAACCCAGTTGAGCAATCGCAACTTGCATTAAGGATAGAAAAGCCAAAGGGAGCCAAGAGACACATGAAAATGTAGCCACTGGTTATATATTCTACACAAGGAAAAAATAGCCCCAATCTGCGTTAACACAAGGCTGAAAACTCAACATCAGGATGAGCAAATAGCAAAGTTTCCACAGCAACTAAAACTCAGCCATTCTCTGCCCATGTGGCAAGGACCACATGATGGTGTGAGGTGGTCACGCCCACTTCCCAGCACACGTGTGTGGTCCGAGGCCTGGCTGCACAATGAGACCACAGACGAGTTGGTGACTCTTGCTACATTTCAGTTCTTGGACTCAAAATGATGTCTGTGGGCTTTGCTCTTAAAAGTAAACTATTTTAAACCACAAAATGATGAGATGAGTTCTTTTTTTTTTTTTTTTTTTTTTTCCTGCTACTGTTTCAGGAAAATGACTGTCAATGGGGAGATGGCTGACGGCCAAGACTAGCCTCATCCCCTTTAGGGTGCAGGAGTGAATTTGCTTGGCAGGTTTCCAGTCTATGCCAATGTGAGAGCAAGATCTTCCAGCCCTGCCTAAGCCCTTTCCCTGGGAGACTTCTGCCCAACAGTGCCAAAAACATGAGATACCCAGAGCAACCTGGCAAAGTAGGAAGCATTTTCACAAAGGACATATTCTTCCAAGGCCTGTCTCCAAGAGCAGGTACTCAATAGTGCTTCATGTCACGTTCTTATCTTCTAAAAAAAAAAGAAGAAAAAAAATACTGCTAGGCCTTTTAGCGAAATCTTCATTTCTGTTGGCGTGTCTGACTCTGGCTACCAGGATGGGCTTGTTAGGCAAGTCTAATCCAATCCCCTTTTCATCTTCTCCATTGTATTCCAGAACTTCACATCTTTTCGTTTTATTTTGTTTTTTGAGACGGAGTCTCACACTGTCGCCTGGGCTGGAGTGCAACGGCACAATCTCGGCTCACTATAACCTCCACCTCCTGGGTTCAAGCGATTATCCTGCCTCAGCCTCCCAAGTAGCCAGGATTACAGGCACCGGCCACCACACTCAGCTAATTTTTGTATTTTTAGTAGAGACTGGGTTTCACTATGTTGGCCAGGATTGTCTCGATCTCCCAACCTTGTGATCCGCCTGCCTCGGCCTCCCAAAGTGCTGGGATTACAGGCATGAGCCACTGCACGCAGCCCCCATCTTTTCATTGCAGAGAAATTCAGGATTTCCAGGAAGCTCCTTGGAAATTCAGAGATGCTAAAAACCTATTTGGGTATGGGGGAAGATGGGACATCACAGAGGGATAAAATGAGGCACTGACAAAAGAGTCAGAGATGGGGCTAACCACGAATCTTTCACAGTGCAAACTCCCCAGAACCAAAATGACTGGAGTATGAGTCACCTGCTTACATCAAATCTCTTCCTACATCAAGCCCTCCCACATTGTTTCAGATTAATCATAAGCAGTTAATTCTAAATAACTCAGTGGTATGTGTACTGCTGGCACCATATTAGAGAATCCCTTATGAATTTTACTTTGGCACTAGGGTTAATTCCTGCAAAGCATCATTCAGAACTGTTAGGATCAACCCACCCATCCTCTTCACCCACATGGCTCATTGCAAAGGTCAGATTACTTTAAATAGAATGAGGACCACTGAGAAAGCGGCTGGGGCTGAAAGAAAGAAGAGCTCCCTGATACTCAGCATTGAGAGGTACATCAGGCTGCCATGAAAAGCACCAAGCTCCCATTATTGCAGTTGGCTAGGAGGTTTTTTTGTGTGTGGGGGGGTGGGGGGGCAAGGGGAGGCTCATTTTACACAGTGCAGAGGAGGATGAGAAATGAGTAGTTAGATCCAATGACTTCTGAAGTCCCCTTTAAACTTATTATCCCATGATTAGTTTTTTTCTGACATGAGTCTCACTCTGTTGCCCAGGCTAAAGTACAGTGGTGTGATCTCAGCTCACTGCAGCCTCAATCTCCTAGGTTCAAGCAATCCTCCCACCTCAGCTTCCCAAGTAGCTGGCACCACAGGCATGCACCACCTTGCCTGGCTAATTTTTCAATTATTTGTACAGATGATATCTCACTACATTGCCCAGGCAGGCCTCAAACCCCTGGGCTCAAGCAATCCTCCATCATCAGCCTCCCAAAGTACTAGGATTGTAGGCATGAGCCACAGTGTCCGGACTCCCATGATACCTTATAATGTACCTTGGTTTCCAGTGCATTACCTAAGGCAAAGTCACAGCTAGAAAGCAATATATTATACTAAATGTCTTAGCATCCTCTAAGAGGGTCACACGATCCACACTTCATCCCTCACAGATTTCTCCTGCAACACCAGAATCTCCCCAAATTTCAGTGTGCTTCCTTAAAATAAGCAGTGAGTCAAATTACACCGTGTGATTGTACAACACCTCTGCCTAAACTCCAGCCTTGTCTTTTCTGGCCCAGACAGAGCAAACAGACTATGGGAGGATTTGTCTTTCAAGGATTCCACAGGTCAGAGCTCAGCACCCTCCAAGCCCACTCTTTCCCATTCTCTTAACTCTCAAGGTTAACCATGCAAGATACAGGGCCCCGTCTGGAAAGAAAAGAAGCCTGAGAGAACGAGGAGGAAGGAAGAAACTGAGTGTCTGGTAACCTCCCAGCCTGTCCAACCCTTTTTCCATGATGTGGATCACAAAGAAGTGATCTCAGCTTTGCTTTCCAGCTTATCCCTCCTCACAAGTGGGGTACTCCTTTCTATTTGAAAGCAACTTATTAAGTAAATAAGCTGTATACACTCTCACTGCACTTCTTCTATTCTCCAAGAGCTGCAAGCAACACATTTCCAATTGTACCTGGAGGAGAGACTGCAGACTTGCCTGAAATGTACTGCTTGCTAGAGTGGAGACACCAGTCCCATATTATCAACAACCAACCACAGGGCTGTTGGGACTCTGTCTTCTAAGGACATCACACGGGCAAACAGAACAACTTCAGGAGAACCAAACTGGCAGATCAGAGGCAAAAGCGTCAGGAGAGGATCGGATGAATAGCGTCTCATCAAGAAACTTAAAGGAAAACTCCCCAGGGTCATTTTCTTAGCTACAAAGACACTGTACTTAAATTAGACTCTCAGTAAAACCAAAAGGATCCTACATGCATTTCACAGCTAGAAAACTTGAGCCAGGAGCTTTACATTGCCTACAGTTCTTGTCCCTCCCTCTCTTTCATCTTTACCTTCTTTATGCCCTTGCATACCTTTGCTTGGTGCACTGTTTTTCCCCCAAAAAGCCAAAGGGTTCACAATTTCTAGGACTAGATACAAAGTAAGTTTTGCCATAGAGTGAAACTGGGTAGTTTCTCTGGATGACTATGAAGTCAGCTTGCTTTTAAAAGCTACTGGTACCTGTTCCAGGATTCAAAAAGAAAAAAGAAAAAAACTTTGGAAGATACATTATTTAGGAACACTGTGGCCACAGTCAAGATTTGAGAGCAGATACAGACATGACACATTTAAAGGGGGCTCCGTATTGCTTTTAAATAGGTCACTCAAAGACATCAATTTCTGGAGAACAACAGCAATGACAACCCACTGGCAGTGCAGTTCCCAAAGAGACCAGGGGGACAGGCCTGCAGAGCCACACTTTGTCCTTCTCCTCTGCCAGCCACAGCCTGACACCTGCAACACAGTTCCCAGCGTACCCCCCACTCCCTCTTACCTTGTGAGCCACAGCAAATTAAACCTCCCAACTTCAGCAGGGAAAAAACCCTCAGGAGGATGACTAGAGTGATCCCTCTGTCCAAATACCACCTTGTTCCTCTAAATCTACAGCAAATATTTCCAAACATTTCCTCCCTTTACCCAGTGGATATCCTAGGAATCTCCTCTTCCCACCACACCTTCCCAAATGACATTCCTATATTCCCTGCACCCTCCTGTACTCCCTAGTTCTGATTCGTCCACCTATGGTGGTTATGAAGTGGAAAATGTGTCTGTGATGAATGGTCACTGGTTAGAAGAAAAAAAGAAAATCACACATACACTTAGAGCAACATTGCTGTCACCGGACAGCAACAAGTCACGTTAACAGAGGGGGATCCACAGAGGTGGGACCTGGTGCTTATGATATTTGGGACTCCTTAAGAAAAAGAAATTGCAAATACGAAATTAGGTGTGGGGACTTACAAGGGACCCGTGCAACTGAGAATGCACGAAAGGCTTAGTTTCGTGGCAAATCCGCCTCTGTAATCATCTCGACCCTTCTCACACACACAAGGGAAAAGACAAGAAGAAACACAGAGAAAGATTGGTTTTATTATGTGAGGAGAGAAGCTGAAGGCAGGAAAGCTAGGAGGAGTTTGACAGAGGAATCCAGGAACTCCAACTCTCACCACCAACCCTGAGTGAGGTAATGGGCATTGCCTGGTACCTGGGAAACCAAAGGTAAGTCTGAAGAGGTCATCCTGTCTAGTGAAGCTCTGGTGTGGTGTATCTGTGCTCCAACTACCTCCAGACCCTTGGGTCCAATCCCAGTCACTTCACTAAAACCAGAGTCTTGAGGCTGGGAATTGAATACTGTACTCATATTCATTCATTTTCATTTTCTTTCCTATTTTCCTTCTTTATCTCTCTCTGGCTAGAAGGAACAAGGCCCCTGGGACAGACCAAGCTGATAGCCTCCTACACCAGCAACTTGACATTTTGCTTATCATCTGCATCCACGGAGGCAATGCTCCATCTCACAACAGAGACACAGGCCATTCGTGTTCATGAAGGGAGCCCACGGGCAGAGGTAAAATGCCACATTGGGGGTCTGGGCTCTCAGGTCCTAGAGATGGCTGCCCAACAGGCAGCATCCACACTTGCCCTCATACCCTTGTACCCACAACAAGTTCAGAGTCTGAGTCTCCTCATCTATTCAGTGGGATGCTAAGGCCTGCCCTACCTCCCTCACTGGGTGGCTGCTGAGACCAGAATACCATACGTTTGCAGGCAGAGCCCTGAATCCAATCCTGCAGTCACAACCATTGTCAGCACCCCATGGTCTTGGGCAGGAGCAAATGGCAATGAAATTGGATTCTGTACACTTCCAAATTTCCCCTCCTTTTATCTCTACCACCTTTCAGACTGGGATAAGGGAAACTGGTGGAGGCAGGGGTCACTTAAAAGAAAGCATCAAATCTCCTGTGAAACCAAATTGATGTGCAGTTTGTTCTTACACGGGCCAGGAGACCAACAGCCCAGAGTCAGAACTTGCTCTTTCCTGGAGTGTAGGCAGATAACTTCAAGTTTTATCTCATTTAATCCTCTCAACAACTCCATGATGTATGATTTCTTTATGATTCCTATTTCACTGAGAGTCAAGATAGCATGGTGGTTGACAGTGTAGGCTCTGAAGCCAGACTGCCTAGACACAAATTGCACCTCTCCCTCTTAATACCTGCATGATCTTGGGCAAGTTATTTAACCTCTTGCCCCCTAGTTTCCTTATCCAAAAAAATGAGAATCATAATAGCATGTCAAGAGTGGTTGTGAGGGTTTCAAGAGCTAGTGAATGAAAAGCACCTACGACAGTGTGGGCCTGGAGCCAGTGCTCTGTGATTATTAGCTATTATTATTACTAAAGAAGCCACTGAGGCTTCAAAAACCTTCTCCAGAGCTATACAACATGTAAGGAGACAAGCTCAAATTTAAGTCAGGATCATTTTCCCTCCAGCAGCCATACCCTTATCCACTATGCTAAACGTGGTTCAAGTTCCAAATTTCTCGGTTCCTCAGTTTCCTCATCTGTAAAATGGAGCTAATGATATTAACTTCATAGGAGTTTTGTGAGGAACAGATGAGCCAATGAATATAAAAAGCACCTAGATGTCAGGTGCAGGGTGGTATTTAATAAGAGCAATGGTAATAATATCATTATTATTTTGTGTAAGGAAGGGCACTCGACCTTTGGAGCCCTGCCCTAAAGCCTCCCTCACTCCAGAGCTCTGCCTCCGGGGCCTCGTTGTGAGGGACCCACACTGTGGCGCCAGTGACTACAAGTAAAGGGGGTGACGTTAGTCCCTTCACCCAAGTGCAACCTGCAACCCCACCCCACCTCATCTGCCCTGTGAAGGAGAAAGAGGACCCAGCTGAAGGACAGCTGCCCCAGAAACTGGAAACCATCTTTCTGGAGCAGGCTGCAAAGGGAGATAGGGGTCTTGAAAATAATTAGCCCCCAGCATTGGGCCTGTGGTATCTCATTACCAAATGCAAATGCAAGTTCACGTGCTACTCTGAGGCTCCTGGCAAAATGCCTGCCTGACCCTCAGCCTTGCTGAATTTGGACCAAAGCATTATCCACTGCCCACCCTCTTTGCAGCCTGCAGCTGGTGTGCAGTTTCTGCAAAAGGAGAAGGCTGCTTTCACCTCATTGAAGGGGGAACATGGAAGAAGGGTCTTATTTTGTTAAAGGAGGCAGAGATGTTGGGGTAGGGGGGAGATTTTTAAAAACTGCTTTTCCCTCAGCAGTTAAAAGAGGGATAATTGAAGCAAGTGGCAGGCGGCTGCTCTGCCGTTTAGCATACAGTATACCCAGGAAATCTCACTTGGTAATCAGGAGGAAAGGAGGAAAAAGGAGCAATCAGACCCCTATTCAGGCTCCATTTAGTGACAGCCCCTGCTGGCTGGGCTGGTGGAGAGGCAGGCTGGTCCCATGGAAAGCCTGAATGCTGGGTGGGGAATCAAGTCTCAGAAGCAGCAGTCCCTCCTTTGTGTACATTTTAAGGCCTTGTTTCTGTTCTCTCTTCCCCAAACCAGGGAAGACTTAGAAAGGAGTAATCCTTTACTCTCCGATTACGCACCACTTCCCTGCAGTCCACCGCCCCTTCTCAAAGCCATTCAGAGTTGACACAGATTAGGAACAATGCCATGTTATAATTCAAGCAGCATGTGCACTGTGGAGAGGAAGAGGAAATGACCCGGTTCTTACACAAGTGCCCAAACCAGGAGGATCCAACTGAGGCAACCACTGGTCCCTTCACTACAGTATCTGATGTCTCTGGATCTCAGCAAATGCTCAGGAATAAGCAGCCTCCTCTTGGTATATGCCATTCCATCCTAGTCCTGGCTTTGAGAGATGGGGCAAGAGTCATAAATTCTCAATAAAAAAAAAAAAAAGGTAATTGAAATTCACTTTCAGGAAGGCATGCAAAGGCCACACAGTGGTGTTGAGCCATCAATCAAACTGACCTAAGTAGGATCTGAGCTTCAGACAGCAGGAGGGAGCGGGGACAGTCACTACTGAGGACCACACAACAGTGTGCATATAACAAGGCTGTGGTCCCTATCACCAACACCCACCACGACACATCACTAGAGGATTCCAATACTTGAAAAGGTAACAGTTAAGTCTCGAGACAAACCACTTCTGGTCTGGGCACCCACTCAAGTCTGCAGGACAAGACAGAAGACAAGTAATCAACTTTTTCTTTCTTGGTATACTAAAACCTTATCCCTGTACTGAATCAACCTTATCCCTCTACTGAATCAATATAAAATGTTTTGGCATGAGTGATATATGACATAGGTAGATTTGGGAGTAGAGATCCACCTATGAAAGCTTCTCCATTGTCCCCTGGCTCCACCCAACCTGCCACAGGCTGACTTCATACTAAATGAACTCTTCAGAGACACTGGTCCTGAAATTTATACAACTTAGCACTGAATCAATTCTTCACAACCATAAGGTTGTTGAGTAATTCAATACATGCACATTCATAACCAAGAATGTTTGAAAAATAAACAAGTTTAAACTTATTTCAAGGTGCTGACAAACTCTCAATGACCCATGAGGGGACTGCTCTCTAGAGGGAGCTGAGGATACCTCTTCATTAGCCACTGAGCTTCAAGGCTGCCCATAACAGGACAGGCTGAGCTAAACAAAAAGCCAGATGAAAATGTCACACCATAGCTCCACTATATTCCAAACCAGATATACATAATTTTAAAATCACCACTGAAAAGGCAAGACTAAATGTCAACATGAACAAGTCTAGTTGACCACCAAAGCATTTTATTTATAGACATAACACCCAGATGTAAAAAATCTAGGGCCTCTTCTCTGTCCATCATTCTCCACAATGTTCAATGTGACTATAATTTGGAATAAAGTTTTCCCAAGTAAGCTGTGTGGGATTCAGTCTGCAGCCAGAGCTAATAGTCTTTCACCAAATGAAAGAGAAGATACTGTGTCTATTACCTCATACCCATAGGTCCAAACTCTCCCAAAGCAACTACCTCCTGTGTCTTCTGGGTCTTACCTAGGGAATATACCCAATGGGGAACCAAAATAGCCCAAAGCACATAAAAGAGATGGGCCTGCACATTCTTCCTGGGGTGCAGCATGATGACATTTTGGAGCCAACAAGGCATGGAGAGCCAGACGAGCCAAGCAAACAGCAACACCGCAGGTGGGCTAGGAGCTAATGGACCACAGAAGGTGACTCCAATGAGCTGACCACATCCATCTGAACCTGCAGAGGCCCTCGCAGCTCTCCCTACTCTTTGAACTGCTAAAGCATGAAGTACAAAATGGACCTTTCATGCCAGGTGCAAACCCTAACACCATCAAATAGCAGGGCCTAGCCTGCAAATTGAGATAAGAGGTGCTTGGTGCACATTCTGCCTGCTGGGAATAAGCCACCTGGATTCAGTGCTGTGATATGGACAATTCAGCAGAGGTTGGGTGGGGAGAATGGATGCATTTCTCTCTAACCACTTCACCACATTATCTTTGGAAAAATGGGCAGA
Source organism: Rhinopithecus roxellana (assembly GCF_007565055.1). Lineage (NCBI taxonomy): Eukaryota > Metazoa > Chordata > Mammalia > Primates > Cercopithecidae > Rhinopithecus > Rhinopithecus roxellana. The sequence goes on along the minus strand of NC_044553.1, from coordinate 136,425,952 downwards.
CATTATCTTGTTTTGTGTAGATCTGTTTGACACTTAGCAGCTGCTGTGATTTCCTTTCCCTTCACATTTTACAGGTGAGTTTTTCCTGCGTACTTTCTAAAAATTAACTATGTGTGGAGGCAACAGTTATTTTCTAATAGTCTGCGATCCATTTTTGTGATTGATTAGACATGATAACAATTACCAGGATCAACAGGCTCCAAGTAATCAACAGGAGATTCTGTTACCTCCTGCAACATCCTCTCTCACCTCAACCTTTGCACTGCTGTGTTCCAAGCCAGCCAAGTGTTACTGTTATGGCAGTTTATTTACTCTGTTTATGTACCAGGAGAATAAATGAGTTAGGCTGTGTGTTTGCCTTCTACAGATAGGGGTATCAATCCGTAGCCAGGAGATGATCTGAACCTTGTAGGAAAAAAAAAACAATTATTAAAATATACATATTGCATTTAGCTATTAAAAACCAACGGCACACAATCTGCTCTGAAGAAATTCCACTGGGAACTGGAACACACACAAAATATAAAAAGGAAAAGAAGAGAAAAGAAAATTGTATACATATACAGTATAGAGATTTTTTTTTTCCTGCAGAAAAGTGCTGATCCAAACCTGCCCCAAGGAAATGAGTTCTTTTTAAACACAAAAATGCAATCAGGGATAATCAGCAAGTTAACAGCACACTTGCAAACACCCTGGTCCCTAGAAAGGAAGAATGCCAGCTTTCAATACAAGTTTTGAGAACAGAACAGATCCTCTGGACGAATAAGAAAGCAAGTGATCATGTCAGCGTCTTCAGGCAGAACTTTCTCCAAAGCCAAGAAGCTCTGGAACAGCAGTCAGCTCCAGAAGGCACCTGCTTGTGAGAAGCACTTCAATAACCACATTCCCAAAATGGTTTGTAGACTGGGGTTGCCTCTTCCCCACCCTCTTTCTCCCAGTGGGTTCAGTGGAGGAAAAACAGAAGCCAAATAAGGACAGTATAGATGCCTGGCATCTCCAGCTCTGACAGCCCACCCACAGGGAGAAAGATGTGATGCCTAACTCATTAGAAGAAAGGAGTGGAGACCCAGGCAGCTCCTGCAATAGCCCATGCATGACAAGACCTCTGATGTGTTCTAGTCTCCAGCAGGTACCGCTTGGGAAATAAATTTTCTTTTAATTTTTTTAAATATTCTTAAATAGCCACTGATAGCTGAAGCTCACATCAAGCACAACCTGCTTTAGGGGTTGGGATGTTCTGGAAACACTTAAGGAACACCTGCAGTTTTTAATTACAAATCCCAAGGTAGCAGGGCCTTACCTGAATGAAGAGATCTTGGGAGTCAGTGGCAAGGCACTCACCTGGCCACACCCACCTGGCACCACCCACCTGGCACCAGCCATCTGGCCTCCCTTGATCTTGTACTTGTTATTTCTTAACCTTGATTGTGCATTGGAATTATGTGGAGAGCTTTAAAAATGTACAGATGCTTGGATCCCATGCCAAGAGATTCTGATTTAATTAGCCTGGGGTGTGGTCTGGAGTTTAAACTCCCCCAAGACAATCCTAACATGCAGCTAAGTTGAGAACCACTGTTCTGCCCTATACCTCACATCACCTCCACAAAGAGACCAGTAGGGGATGGCAACATAAAACCCATCTAAGAGAATCCAGGGCTTAACCCAAAAAGGAGAGGAGGAAATGTGACTTCCTTGCCTCCTGTCACCCTAACTTCTCAACATACATACCTGTATGGTCCGTTCTCAGCTTCTCCAGCAGTTCCTGCTACCCAAATCTAAGCCATGAGTGAGTCTAGGAATCCAGGAATCTGGATTTTAAGTATTTGTCGAATGAAAGTTTGAGCCACCTCTCTTAGCTCTAATCCCAAACAGTCAGGATTTGGTGAGCAAGGGAGGGCAGCCTAAGCCTTTGTGCCTCCCTGCTTCTCCTTGGGAAGCCACAGTTGAACCTGGGAGGTTCTCCAGACATGCTGTATACTCTCAGCTCCCTTGGAGGCTTGGCTGAAAAAGGCTGTAGTCAATCAATCTCTGTTCCTCTTTGCAATGTTCTCAGTACATGGAGAGGATGGGAAAGGGAACCACATCTAAAGAGGTACCTCATGTGAGAAATCCTCATTGACAAAACAAAGAGGCAAGAAGGGCCTGGCTCAGATGCCTCATTCACCTTTCAGACACCTCCTGGAGGGTTGGGAGGTGGGGTGGGCCACAAAGGAACTGGGTTCATTTTTCTTTACACAGGCATTCTTTATGTGAGGGATGATTAAGAGGAAGTGATGGGGAGTTTCCCAACTATCCCTAAGGGTCCAAACCTCAAGGGGTCAGGACAGACACAGGTAGAAATTTGGCAATTTCTGTTTTTGTTTTTTCTTTTTTGAGACAGTCTCACTCTGTCACCCAGGCTGGAGTGCAGTGGTGACATCGCAGCTCACTGCAACTCCCACCTCCCAGGTTAGAGCCATTATCCTGCCTCAGCCTTGAGAGTAGCTGTGACTACAGGCGTGGGCCACCATGCCCAGCTAATTTTTGTATTTTTAGTAGAGACAGGGTTTCACCACGTTGGCCAGGCTGGTCTCCAGCTCCTGACCTCAAGTGATCTGCCCACTTCGGCCTCCCAAAGTGCCAGGATTACAGGTGTGAGCCACCTTGCCTAGCCGAAATTTGCCAGTTTCTATCTGATTTCTTGCCCTGGGTTGACTGTGATAAACGGTGTTGCAGTGAGAGGGGCCAAGCTGGGACAGACCCTACTTCATCTAACCCTCTGAGTAGGGTACAGAGCCCAGGGTTCAGGGGCCAGGATTCTCCTCCTGCTGAGATCTGACAGATTCAATTCTCCACTGAGAGTAGGCAAAGGATTTCCACTGTCTCCTCAGGGCAAGGGGCCCAGTGATCTAACATGCAGCTAAAGATGTGCATCCATATAGAACTGGTTTCTATCAGGAGCCCCAGCCTCAGCTATCCCATGGGTGGGTCTCTAGCAAGAGAGGGAGAGGGTCTTACCTTCTGAGCAGAGCTTGCCACCATAGCCAGTGGTAGAACAGTCACAGGTGGGGTGGCCATCCAAGAGAAAGCAGATCCCACCATTTTCACAGGGACGCTCACCACAGGGTCCCTCAGCATCCAACTGGACACCCTGGCTCCCTAGAAGCCGAGGCTCCGAGTTTCCATACTTGAGATCCAGAATTAATCCCTTGAAGCCGGGCATGGCCTGTACTCCATCAAGGGTCAGGGCAGAAGGTCGTATGTCAGCAGGGACTCCACCAAGGAACAAGTCACTGACCACATCCATGTAGGGCCGCTGGGGCTGCAGCTCCCCAGACTGGCCCTCGCCGTCAAGCATCAGCACTGTGCGCAGGCGGTCGCGGCTCACCATGAGGAAGTGCCAGCTGCTATCATTCACCTGCTTGTTGGATAGCACAGCAGTCTCAGCACAGTCCATGCTGAAGCGGAGCTGAACGCGGCCATCCACCAGGGAGAGGCATAGGAAGTCGCAGACACCGCCATCATCCAGGTAGAGAAGCAGACCCGTAGAGACGTTGGTCTTGAACTGAAAACTCAGGTCGCTGCGCGTGCTAGCATCCCAGCGGAGGTAGCGGGCCCACTGGTTGGGGAGGCCCATGAACTCAAGGCCCAGGCAGAGCCCCAGCAGAGACCCCAGCAGGATGCTGACCTTCAGGGTGAAGAAAACCGAGTGGAGTGTGGAACTCATTGTGGCTGCTGGGACAGAGCCCAGAGGAGCAGACAGGCCAGGGAACAGCCCAGAGAGGATCTCTCCCTTTGGCAATAGAAGTGGGAGAGGAAGACAAGATGGAGATGGGGGGGACAGAAAGCACACAGGAGGAAGGCAGCACACACACAGATCCTGAGATGGTGGAGAGGGAGGAAAGTGTACAAGAGAGTCCCAGAGGGGCACACAAGCAAGAAATTGAATAAAGGCAGTAGAAAAAGATAGGACCAGCAGAAGAGGAGGAAAATCAGGTGGGGAAGTGAGGGACTAGAGTAAAGAGGAAAGCGTCTTTCTCCAAGAAAAGATCTCAGCTATCCATGTGGATCCGGAGGCCTTGACTCAAGGAGGAGAAGGTGCAGGAGAGTAGGAAGAAGTCTTCAGCAATGCACTCCTCCCAACGGACCTCCAAACGCCCTAGCCAGGGAGGCCAGGGACAGGGCCGGGGTGCTGTGATGGAGGAGGAGTGAGTGGTGAGGTGTGCCAGGTGACAGGTAGAAACAGGCCAAGGACCAGTCCTAAAGTTCTACCTCCTAGCAGCAGCAGGCTGTGGGGAGGAGGGCAGCTAGAAGCCCAATGCTCAGACAGAGCAGGGCCCAGGGCAGAGAGCAAGCAGACTCAGGCTTCATGGTGCGGCCAGAGGCAGTGCTGCCCATAACTTGCCTCCCAGGACTCCAGAGAAAAGACCTGTGGGAAGAAGGGGAGGGAGAAGGAGAGGAAGATTAGGGCCATATATCAGGAAAACATTGCATCCAAGTATTGATGGAATGCCGACTTCAAGCCAAGCTATTCTAGTGATTGCTACAGCGCTTAGTGCTTCAAACAGGAGGGAGGCCCCGGGTTCTTCCAGAGCTACTATAAGACCCGAGCCCAGGTCCTAACAATGCACTCAGGTTTTCCATATGTAAAAATAATGAAAATCCCCAAAGCCGTATCAGCACATTATTATAATATTCACATCACAAGGTCACATTGCCAAAATGTATTTTTAAGATAAGTGCTAACATTTTATGTATTCAAAGGCTCACACCTAATTTTTACTTATTTGCCGATTAAAAGCATGCAAATGACATTAAATTTTTTTCTAGATTTTTCCTTTTCGATTTGACAACTCACTGTAGGAAGCCTAAGGCAAAGTGCTACCCCTAAATTTGTGAAAGAAATGTTTATAAAAATCAGTAAAAATAAACTGGAAGGTGAGTAATGAGTAAAATAATCCTCCTCTCTTACTGAATATTGAGAGGAGGGTTATTTTACTCTGTAAAAAAAAAAAAAAAAAAAAAAAAAAAAGGCTGAGTTTGAATCCTAGCTCCTGTATGTGGCACTCTGAGAAAATTTCTCAACCTATTTGAGCTTCTATTTCCTCATTTGTAAAGTAGAGAAAATAATAGCCTCTTCCCAAGATTGAAGAGAGGAATCAATCCTAGCATAAGGCTTTTTTTGTTTTTGTTTTGTTTTGTTGAGACAGAGTCTCGCTCTTTTGCCCAGGCTAGAATGCAGTGGCATGAGCTTGGCTTACTGCAACCTCCACCTCTTCAAGCAATTCTTCTGCCTCAGCCTCCGAAGTAGCTGGAATTACAGGCATGCGCCACAACGCACAGCTAATTTTTGTATTTTTAGTAGAAACGGAGTTTCATCATGTTGCCCAGGCTGGTCTTGAACTTCTGATCTGCCCACCTAGGCCTCCCAAAGTGCTGGGATTACAGGCATGAGCCACTGCCACCAGCCACATAAGGCTTTATACATAGTAGGTGACCAACAAATCCTAGGTTTCTTCCTTTATTTCTGAAGTGGGAAGGGACAGGAGGAGGGGTTATTTGTGTATGTCTGTGTATGTGTGGATGTATGTATGGCTATAGAGTGAGCAATGTGTAAAAACAAAAATACTAAAACAGATTATGAAAACTGCAGAATGGATGACAACTGAATAGTTAAGAAATTTCTAGAGTGATACTGGATGGTTCCGAATGACCTAGAGTATATTACATGTATTTTATGATTATTTAGAAACAGTTAGAAATGTACCAGCATGCAGTTTGGTTTCTGAGGGCAGACTCTGGCCCACCTAACTAAGTTCTCTGTTCAGATCAAACAGTGAGTGTGATTTCTAGGAGCTGTGCAGGTTGCTGCTTATTACCTGGCACATTTGATAATTCACCATGGTCTCCATCAGAACATTGCTATCCACTATTTTTATGATAACCACATCAGCAAAGCTAGTTATTACCCCTTCTTTGAAGAAGAAGCTGTTGTTCCTTAACCAGGAACAAGCACCTATTCCCAAGGAACAAACAAACCCAACCAACAAGAGGCTGATTAAATCCATCATAAGGAAAGCCTTTGTTCTATAAAAGCCTTTGTCCAAGCAATGTTCCCTAAAGTGTGGCACAGGTGCTGTGCCAAACTTCCATAGACTCTGACAGGGAAGGTACCAGGTTCAAGAGGCAGAAGAAGAATCCCAGAGCCAGCAAACGAGACATGGAGTTTTATTGGGAGCTTACATCCAGAGGAGAGTCCAGTGGTGGAGAGCTGGGTAGGAGAGCTGCAACTGCTTGCAAAAGCATGCAGTTTACACAGCATATTTACTTAGCACCCTCCCCATAACAGTCCCTATCTGGCAACCTTCATTTACCCTAAAACAAAGGGCCTTGATCCTCTGTATAGCCAGTGTTCCATGGGACCGACCAGGGGCTCATATGTTGCTCATAGAGAAGGAACGAATCTCCTGGTTGGCCACTCCCAGGTTCCCTAGTTTGGGACATATATTTAAGTGCATCTGCCATGCAGGGTCATTCTCAGGGTATGCTCAAGTTATTGTTATCAAGTCCTTTTACCATATACACAGGTACCCCCAGTGGTTCAAGGGATGCTCAGCTGAGACATGGACACAGGAGTGTGCTGGTGCCAACTCACAAAGGCTTGTGAGAGCAAACTGCTAAAATTTCAAAAACTTTGACCTGGTTGGCATGACTTTGGTAGCATGAAATAAACAGGCAAGGAGTATTTACATCCCAGAAAAAAAGGCACATACCACAAAGAGTCTTTGAGAAGGTGAAATTTAAGTAAAGACCTGAGGCTATGCACGGTGGCTTACACCTGTAATCCCAGCACTTTGGGAGGCCGAGGCGGGTGGATCACCTGAAGTCAGGAGTTCAAGACCAGCCTGGTCAACGTGGCAAAACCCCGTCTCTACTAAAAATACAAAAATTAGTCCTGGTAGCAGGCCCCTGTGATCCCAACTACTCAGGAGGCTGAGGCAGGGAGAATTGCTGGAACCCAGGGGGCAGAGTTTGCAGTAAACCAAGATCGTGCCACTGTACTCCATCCACTTGTTCCAACAGAACAAGACTGTGCCTCAAAAGAAAAGAAAAGGAAGAAAAAAGAAAAGACTTGAAAGAGTGTGAGGGAATCAGCCACGTAAGTATCTGGAAAGAATGTTCCAGAAGCAATAGTCAATGCAAAAGAACTGAGACTGGAGTAAGCTGGTATATTTGAAGAACAGCAGGAGGTGGGTGCTGTTGGAGTGGAGTAAGTGGACAATACGAAGTCAGACGTGGATAACAGGAGGTTAGGACATGAAACACGACTCAATTTCTAAGAATATGACCCTTGTATGAGGTGAGGTATGCCAACCAAGTCAAAGAGCAACATCTCAATGAAAAGAGAAAACCCTTCAATTCAACTATTGATTGAGCTCCAATTCATTCCAGGCACTACCGGATCAAAGCAGAATAAAGACACCAATCTCACCCTCCAGGGCGTCACAAACTAGTGAGGGACAAGTTTACTTCAGAGACAGTAAAGCATGGCAATTAAGAGCCCAGGCTCTGGAACCAGATTTCTTATGGGGGAACTCCCTGGAGGCAATGACTGCTTCAACACAGTGCCTGCCACAGGGCCTCATCATGGAGCTGGAGTTTGGGAAGCACTTGTAGACAGAATGAACAGTAAAAGCAGAAGTGGAAAAGCATCCCTGTGGATTATTTGACTTCTGTTCCATGCAGTAGCCTCCATATAACCCGACTTTACACAAAGACGGCAATCCTGAGCCCCCATGCCTCTCTGGATGCCAACCTCACATGACCCCAATGAGCAAGGCAGCACAGGCTTAGTGACCTGGGGAAACCCTTGAATGAAAAACTGTGCTGCCCAGAAACATTCCCTTCTAGGGGAAGATCATGGGCACTTACCTAGCCTGCTTTGTTGGGGCCACACACCCCTTCCTGGCTGAGCCTCTCCATTTATTCAGTCCCTTGTCCTTCCCCTCCAGCCCAGACCAGCACTGAAGATACCACCGTTCCCTGCCCTGCATCGTGGGGGATCAAAAAGGCTGGCTGAGGAAACCCAAGCTTTCTTTCCCACAGGCAGAATCTAGTTTCAGAAGTGATAACATCAGAAGTGGGCTTATGTAGACTTAACCCTCGATGGTCTATCCACATTCTTTCCTACAGCCCTTCCATTTTATTCTTGGTTTTGGACATTCATGCTGCCTCTGGGAAATTGCCAAAATGGCCAAAAGCTAGAGATGCCCTTACACTAAATATTGCAGGCCTCCAACTGCTGCCAACGTTTATGCTTCAGCCTTCTTTGGCCCTCTGGTAGGGCATGCCAGACTCAAGAAATGGCAAAACAGGAGCCAGGGAGCCCTCTTCACCTGACCAGACAACTTCCACCCTCTGTTGAGCCATAGGAGAATGCAGGCAGCCACACACACAGGTGGTTTGCCCCAGAGCCTGCATGCAGGGCCCGGGATGGTGCAGAAGCTCAGAACACTTGTCTGTTGTGTGGGAATCAAGCAAGAGAGGGAAAGTGAGTGACATTATCTAATTGCCAGCTAATTTACATAATTATCGAACGGCACACTTTTTCTGTGGGGTTAACATCTTTGCAAATGTCTCATAAGCCGGCTGCTTAGGAGGCGACAGGGTGGTGCGGTGGGGGGGCTCACACAACTCTGACATGTGGGCTATTTGCCACAAGGGTGGCTCAGAAGATCTGGCTGCCATTTGCCCTCCCCATCCCTCCTCCCAATTCCATTGCTCCCTTTTCCAACTGCTTGGAGCTTTAGCTGAGCTTGAGACAGACTCAAGGAAGTCGGACTGTGTCTAGAAGTGGAATTTATTTAGGAAGTCATGATGATGACTGATCTTCTGCCCAGCCTTTGTGGGCATCCCACAGTCCCCAGGCGGGGCTTATCAGGTTTTCTTCCAGCAGCTTCTTATGACCTGCCCTCACCAGAACTGGAAAATCTCTCCAATGGCTCTCTGGTGGTTTTGCCCCATGTTCCCTGCACCCCTCACCCCACTTTGCAGGTAAATGATTTTCACCACAAAACTTGCTCTGTGTCATTCAAGGTAAGGTTCATCCCAATCCCAAATCATATGATCTCAGTTTGGTCAACTGGGACATTCCAATCTCCTGGCCACAATGATTAGTTTCAAGATGGGTCTCTCACCCAAACTTGAAGTTGAATTTGAGTTAATGCTGGGACTTTCATTGGAATTATTGTGAAAAGGATCCTCTCTCTCTTCTTACCACATCATCATATTATTAGAGTGAAGCTCAAACTTGACAGACACCATCATTACTGGTGAAGTATGATCCATCTCCACCATTGGAGAGGATTTTGTCTAATAATGAAAACAACAAAGAAGAAATCAGAGCCAAGAAATAGATACAAACAGATTTCTAGTGATGTTGTTTTAACACCTAGATCAGCCAGAACTGAAGCCCAATGAATCCTGTGACTTCCATTACATGAACCAAAACTTTTTTCCCTTCAGCAAGTTTGAGTTGGGTTGTGACCAAGAGCCCTGACTCATACACTCCTAATACTGAACCATAAAAAAAAAAACTCTTGTCACTGACAAACTAGCAGAAGCTTCCATCTCATATGGCCACCTACACCCAGAAGGACTCCCTGTAACCTGAGCCTCGTGTCTTACCCACCTTCGCCATCAATGCTCTCCACACCCATTCGCCCATGCACTTGAACAAAGGCATAGGATACGGGCATGTTTCTTCTCTCCTTGTGTGTTTTGGAGGTGGACAGAGGCTTGTTCTTATACAAGAACCTCAGAAATGTGCTCCCTCAACTAAACTATACCTCTCCAGACACCACACCATTAGGGCAACCTCACATAGTCAGCACTATCTACCTTAATACAACAGCAAAGACTCTACTGCAGGTAGTGAGGGAGGTTAAGTCATGAATTCTCTCAAAGATACAAAAGTAGTTCAGAGTAGTGAGAAAGAACATGGGCTTTGGAGGCAGGCAGAGCTGAATTTAAACCCAGAGTCTCGTTTCTATAGCTACTGAACTTTGGACAACTCTCTTGAGTCTTTGTTCATCAAAAAAAAAAAAAGGGGAGGGGGGGAATAATACCTATCTCATAGGGCAGTTTTGAACTTTATTAAATTTAAAAATCTATAAAAATGTAACTACTTTTGGAAAATTATGCTGGCAGTATCTACTAAAGCTGAACATTTTCACCCCAGGACTCCACAATTATCCTTTTAGGTATATACCAACAGAAATGCTTACAAATGTCCAACTGAAAATATGCATGAGAATGTTCATGGTAACACTATTCATAATAGCCAAAACCTAGAAAATCACCCAATGTCTATCTGCAGTAGAGTGGATAAGTTGTAGTTTATTCGTTCAAAATACTATAGAGCTTTGAGAATGATTGCTCTTCATCTCCAGACAGAAGCGTGGATGAATCTCACGTACACAACATTGAGCAAAGTAAGACACAGAAGAACACAAATTGTATGTGCTTCATTTATGTAAACCATAAAAAGAAGCAAAATTATTTGTTTTATGCTGTTAAATGTCAGAATAGTGGTTAATGACTAGAAGAAGGCAAAGGGGTAAAGGAATCCTGTTTCTTGATCTGGGTGATGCTGCATAATGTGTTCAGTTTGTGAAATTGCAACAAGGGAGCTGTATATTTACAATGTATGTGCTCTTCTATATGCATGCTATATTTCAAAAAAAGCAACTTAATATGCTTCCTGATACATATACATGTTAATCTATTATTTTTGTTATGTCACTTGAAGAAAGGTTTTAAAGAAAATTATTACTAGTTCCTGTTTTTTAGGCTGGAACCTCCTTCTTAACAGTTCCCCAAGCCAAAACCAACCTCTCTTCTAGAAAACTAGGGGCAAATATCCACCATGCTTTGCAATAGGAAGCTCACTGTCCTCTCTTTTCAGCTCACTCTATACCCTAGTCCTCTCTCTCATAATTTGGTCATGTCTAGGAATACCACCCTTCTTGCATCTTCTCTTCTTTTCCTGAAATCTGAGGAGCTGAACCTAGTCTTAGTCACCAAGTTTATACCATCCTGAGTTCATCACCCTTACCCTTTAGGAAAAAGAAGGAGAAATAGCCTCCAAGGACCTTAATTCCGTTCTTAACAAATGGACACATAGAAAACGGCATTTGAAGTTTATATTGTGCTGAAAGGCGGATGGAGATGGGGAGAGACAGGAAGAGACTTTTTTTTTTTTAAACTTTTAACCTGTAACCCTTTTTTTTGGTACTAAAAACTAAGTTTTTCACAAGAACTAAGAAGTCATGTCAGGCTAACCTAAATTCCTTTTCTGTCAAGAATACTGATCTGTTATGGTAAAGATATACAGGAGTTATATATGGACTTCAGCAGATCTTCTCATGATATGAGGACTGTGAGGCAGACAGACCAAGAAGACGTGTCACTGGCTAAAGAACAGCATTCAAAGAAGGTGTGAGCCCATTAGGACACAGGCTCTTGTGGGAGGTCAGGCCTGATCTCATCTTTCATGTTTATCAAGAGCACCAGTGAAGAGGGAGAGAGTCAAATAGTCATGTGTGTAGATGAACTGACACTGACAGTTATGAGTGTGCCAGGTGAGGCTGAAGGGACCCCAAGAGATCATGGTAGGCTAAAACTACACCCTATATCTAATAAGACAAAATTTGATGGAGATAAATGGAAGTAATACAACTTGATCCTCCAATATAAACAACCCATAAGGATGGAAGGTACAATTTGTAACTATACAGTAAGCAAGAATTGAGAAATTAAATTGACACAAAGACACACACACATACACACACACACACACACACACACACACACACACATATAAAAGCATTTGTGGCTGCTAGATAATCAAATGTAATTTTAGACTATATTAATTGAAATATAACTTACAGGAAGAAAGAGATCATCATCTGTGTCAATCTGACACTGGTCACCGAATTTTTATTCTGAGTCACACTCTTTGAGAAAGGTGTAGGTAAGCCAGAAGGTAGTGAATGGAAAGAAAGTTTTTCGTTCATTTTGTTTAACCATGGAGCACTCATGTTCCAGACATAAAGATAAAAAAAAAAAAAAAAAGCTCAAGCCCTGAAAGGCACTTATATATTAGTAGAAAGGAAAGACATGAGCCTAAATAATAAAAGGAGGCGGACCAAATGTGAGAAGCAGACTCTGCCAAGTGCGGGCTTGATATGGTGATGGTTAGCCTCTAGGGTCCAAAGTGGAACACTGGTGCTAGGATAAGTGCCCCTCTCATGCTGGCAGGATAATGTAGTGGTTAAAGGCACGGACTCTGGAGCCAGACTTCCTGGGTTCAAACCTCAGACCTGCTACTTGATGCCTATGTGACCTTGAGCCAGTCACTTATCCACTCTGTGCCTCTGTTGTCTTCCCTGTGAAACAGAGATGATAACAATGAATTATCATATGTAGGCACTTAGTACAAGTGAAAGCCCTTAGGACAATGCTCTGCACAAATAAACACCACATAAATGTTATCTACTGTTGCTGTCCACTGTTGTCCTTGATGCTTATTATTTCATGCTAGCAGCATGGCTAATGTTGGTGTCTTATGGGGTATATGAGTCCGTTCTCAAGCTGCTAATAAAGACATACCTGAGACTGGGTAATTTTTAAAGGAAAGAGATTTAATGGACTTGCAGTTCCACATGGCTGGGGAGGCCTCACAATCATGGCAGAAGATGAAGGAAGAGCAAAGGGACACCTTACATGGGGGCAGGCAAAAGAAAGCTTGTGCAGGGGAACTCCTCATTATAAAACCAACAGATCTCATGAGACTTACTCACTATCAGGAGAGCAGCATGGGAAATATCTGCCCCCATGATTCAATTACTTTCCACTAGGTCCCTCCCATGACATGTTGGAATTATGGGAGTTACCATTCAAGATGAGATTTGGGTGGGGACACAGCCAAACCATATCACGGGGACTGCTTAGGGAGAGTAAGTGGGGTAGATGGACTTCTTTTAAATTTCATTCCAATGTCACAGACAATGTGGAGAGTCATACGTGAGTCTCTATAGGAGAAATCTTTGGAGGTGTCACGGTGTTTGGGCTAACACAGGCAGCGCAGCAGTGGCAGAAGCAGTGTCTGCAGGAGAAGGAAGCATTCTTAAATTGGAAGAAAGATCCCACAGTTTCTTTATTGCCCTCCAGGATAGAATTTTCTCTAGTGAATGGAAGCTCTACAAAGAGTATTTATGTCTTTATCTTAGAAGCAGATTACCTCCAAATGAAGTGGGCTCCCTGTTACTGGGGATGACCCAGAAGAGACTGGACGTCTTTAGGGGTTGTATGTCCAGTACTAAGAAGTTCTATGCAAGGAGCACAATACAGTCCAGAGGAACAAGATTACTCAGGGCTGGCGTGGTAAGAGGTTTCTCAGAGGAGAGGAACCTGCAAGGAAACCTGAAGGACAAGTAGGGCATAAGCAACTGGGGAAGAGAAGTCTGGTGTCAGGGAAAGACCACTAGATTGGAAGTCAGAACCAGACTGTCTTTCCACTAACTATTGGCCAAGCAACCATATGGATACCTCTGGACCTATTCAATTTTTTGTTCTTCTCCTGTAAATTGGGAAGAACAATGAATACACCTTCCAGGATGTGCACATCAAAGACTACACAAAGGACAGAAATAATCATGCCTTCTTACCACACCTTGACAATCTTCTAAGGTTCATACCAAAAGCAACTCATAGCAACAGTCTCTTTTCCACCTACCACCTCTACTGTATCCCCAAGGTAGCCTAGTTGTTGCACCCGGAGTTATCTAGTGGGTAAAATCCAACAACAACAACAACAAACTCCCCCACACACACCAAAGAATCCAGGTCTTGTAAGGTGCCAACAGGCTCCCCAGCAACCTCAGTACAGCCAGGGACCCAAGAAGCTGTGGCCATTTACTCTTCAGCCTCCTGCCTTCTCTCATCCCCTCCTCTCTGGCCAGTGGGCCTCCCCAGCCTGGAGTTCCCAGCCACGGTTTGGAAAGCCATCTGGCTGCTGGGAGAGTTAATAATTTATAATGAAGATAATCACCCTTCTAGATCCTCCCCTCTTGGGACCATTAAAAAAGATTCAATTGAAAGCCAGTGAGTTCTTTACATAAGGGGATAGGGAAGGGAAGCGGGGAGGGCTGGGGGAGAGAGAAAAAATGGAGAGGGAAAAGGAGGGGAAAATGAACTAGGTGCCTAGCTGATCTTTCCCCACAAAGGGGGTAAGGGGAGAGGAAAATTATTCAGCCCTAGAAGACAATCTTATCCAGCTTTCGCAGCACCAGCCCAGCAAGAGTGCAATTTACGAGTCTTTTCTCCTAGCCAACTCTCTCCACACAAAGAGGGGGAAAAAAATCAAACACATGTAAGAGAAGGGGAGAGAGGCGCAGACAAGAGAAAATAAGCCTGCCCAGCAATCATGCCTGGGGCTGCTGGGAGGGCTCTCTCTGTTCTCTTTCCAGGACACAGTAAAGCCCCCACTGTGCTAATTATTCCCATTACTTGACAAATTCTCCATTAATGGAGCAAGAGGTGCCAGAGCTGGAGAGGAGAACAGAACAAACTGGCAAAGGCTCTGGACAGACTTGAACTGTGTGAACTCAGACCAGACATGCGGCCTGGCACAGCCGCATCTACAGGGCACACCTCACAGGTATAAGGCACAGACCACACCTCCTGCAGGGCAATGCGATGCCAGGGGGCAGGAAGCAGGGGCAGGACTGTGCCCACAAAAGGTATCTCCAGGAAGGGTTACAATGCGGGTGAAGGCTGAGCCTGGGGGCCAGGAGCAGATGACACACAGCCCCTAGAAAGGGGACAGTGTAGATCAGTGTGCTCAGGACCCAAACCCATGGCAATTTGGACCTTCTGTGATTTTGGAAAGCCACTAGAAAGGCTCCTACACAGTTCCCCCAGCACACACATCTTACAACACCAGCAGCAACAGCAAACACTCATATTACACTTGCCCTGGGCAATGTGCTATGCCAAGTATGGTACACGTGAAGTCATTTAATCCTCTATGAAGTAGGAACTATTATTATCCCTATTTTGGAGATAAGTAAACTGAGGCCTCTGGAAAATTAAGTCATTTTTCCAAAGTCACATGCTAATAAGGGTGCAGATCTCAGCTCCTCGCTTCCAAAATGACAATGAAGAGAAGGAACAACAGTCATAGCAAAAAAAAAAAAAGGACCACAGCCATAGTCAGCCTATTTATTGCACGAATTTGACCCTATGTGTAGCCAAGGACAAGGCCATTAAGAAGCTCATCATCCAAAACACAGCAGAGGCTGCAGCCATCCGGACATGTGTAAACTATGTATCTTCAAGGCTTTTGTGCCTCCCAAGCTGTATGTGAAACAACATTACTACATAAGTAGTGCCATTCACAGCAAGGTAGTCAGGAATTACTGTGATGCCTAGAAGGACCAAACACCCTCACCCAGGTTGGTATAGGTGCAGTGGTTTTGAAACCGTTCTTTGGGACTCTGTAGGGTTTCACACTATAAAATCTTGAAGACCACTGTGGTCATCATGGTGGAGGCTGGGAAGCAAGATCCACCTCCTACTTCTGCAGAGAAGCTCTACTTTTAACTGTCTTATATTTTGTGGTTTACTTCTTTTTTTTTTTTTTTTTCCCAGAGTTTCAGTGGCTTCAGAAAGGAAAGCCCTGTTATAATGGAAGGAACCCTGGTCAAAGGGTCCTGACAGTTGAGCTCTAGTGCCAGTTCCACCACCATCCAGTTGTGTAATCTTGCACGCTTGCTTGATGATCCCTGGGGTTCTTCTTTCTTCATCTATTGAATGAGGGGTTTGGGCTGGCGATCTTCTCTGTCTTCTCCAGCTCTGATATTCCTCATCTTCCAGGAGGGGCATCTGTGCACTATTCTACTGCCAGGGGTGAAGTTCTAGAACTGGTCTGCTGGTGATCTGAACCAGAATCCCTCCCTTGAATCCTTCAAACTTCCATCTGCTTTCTTCCCTTAGTCCAGTCAGCAAGCGCATGTCTATGGGACCATCCCTAGAATCTCCTACTTTCCCCTCAAAAAGCCACAGAGGAGCTGTCATTTGCACAAATGTGCAAAAACATTCTTGAACAGATTTTTCCTTTTTACTCATACTAGCTCAAGACTGAGTCTTATAACTTTTACCAGCCTCATAGATCTGAGTATGAGGGAACTATCAGTAAATACTCATGTGGGGGACACATTCCTTGAGGTTATCACCCTCTGCATGAAATGGAGTTACTCATTGTTGGCCTAGATTCCTCTGCAGTACATTTCAAGGGGTGTCCCTGCCCCAAGGTTCTGGTATTCTGGGATTCAGTTAAGAGCTAGACTAGAGTCAGATAAAACTGGATCCTCATTCCAGAGCTCTACCACTGAGGCGCTTCGTAACCTCTGACAATTACCCAATCTCCCTGAACCTCAGTGTTCTCGTTTGTAAAATGGGAGAGGTAATATTAGCACTTACATCAAAAGGGTGTTGTGAGGATTCAGTATAGAATAAAATGCAATAGGCTCCCAGCACAGACTGGTAGATAACAAGCATTCAATAAATGTTAGCCATGCCCATTATCATCATTACTATTTTTCTGTTCACTTTACTCACACTATGATTTTAGAGATCTAGCCGGGCACAGTTGCTCATGCCTGTAATCCCAGCACTTTGGGAGGCCAAGGCAGGCAGATCACTTGAGGTCAGGAGTTCGAGATCCCCCTGGCTAACATGGTGAAATCCTGTCTCTACTAAAAATACCAAAATTATCTGGGTGTGGTGGCAGATGCCTGTAATCCCAGCTACACAGGAGGCTGAGGCAGGAGAACTGCTTGAACCTGGGAGGCAGAGGTTACAGTGAGCCGAGATCACGCCATTACACTCCAGCCTTGGCGACAGAGTGAGACTCTGTCTCAAAAAAAAAAAAAAAAAAAAAAAAAATTCAGAGCTCTCTCCCGTACGTTGTGTAGTAGTTTGTACTAATGTCCCAAATTCTTCACTCTCCCCATCTCCACACCCATGGCAATTTAATATCACTGGGCCCAGCCCTGGACACTAAGCTCAGACATGAGACTTGCTTTGGCTGAATGGTATGTGAGCAAAAATGACACCAGCAGAGGCTTGAAAAGCATTTTCATATTTTCTGCTTGCTCACTCTTGCTCCTTTGCCATGAGAACATGCCCACGCTCGCCTCCTAGAGGATGAGACACATAGAATAGAACTGTCATCCCAGTTTTCCTGGCCAAGGCTTAAACTCTATGACGTTCTAGAGACGCAGTCCTGAGGCAGCTAAGGAAACTTAGGTCCAAGTCTTAGCTCCAAATTTACTACAAGCACTTAACATAGTAAGTTAAGTAGAATGGAACTTCCAAGCCTATAAGTGCCACGATGTACTTCAGCCTCATCTGCTTCAGTGTTAACTGCCTATGCTGAAGGACGTCACCACAGAGAACCAAAGAGGTGGGAGGTGCTCTGGTGAGAGCCCTAGGCTAGTGGGTGTGCAAAGTCAGTGAGCCAGCACAGCTTCCTGTGCTGTGAGCTGAGAATGGAAAACAGGTAATACTCACAGAAACCATCATATGTAACATGCACGGAGCAAACAAGTAAGTACTAACTGCATACAGCAATGATCTCATAAGCCTGATTAGGAAAGCTAGGCATATATAGCTAGGTATATAAAGTACATAAAGGTATATAAAGCTAGGTATATAAAGTAACTCTCTCTTATCTAACCTCCATATGACAAATAAGGTGTTATTTTTTTTTTCAACTCCCTTCTACCTATGAAGAAACTGAAGCTCAGAGACAGAACATGGTTCGTTCAGGGTCACAAAAGAGTAAGTGATGCAAATGAATCTTAAATTCAAGCTTTTGAATGATAAGCCCCATATTTCTATCATATATCACTGATTACTATTATACCACTGTTTCTGGGATATTTTAGATAAGGTGGCAAAATACATGAATCTTCCCTTCACGTGCTCACAGCACATTTCACTAATCAATCATTAATTAGTCATGGTACCATAAGGTTGAGCCCAGAGAGAGCTTCAGAATCTTTCTCAACCCAACAGTCCGAGCAGTGCTACCTTCCCATCAGTTGCAATGGGCATATGAAATAAAACCTATGGGCTCATCCTGCAGTAATTAAATGCATTTGGATGGCACACAATGGGCCCACCTATGCCCTATAACAGTTAGTTATTATATAATATCAAACCTTCTCATCTAGGGCTGCTAATCCAGGATTGTAATAATTTGAATACAGTTTCCATGATCCTCAAAAGATAGAAGTACCAATTATATATTTCTCTACTAAGTTTCAGGTTTTACTTAACAACAAAAAGTATTTCAAAGTTTTTTAAATTAAAAAGTCAGTATATTTTTCAAACCCAAGGCTCAAAAAAAGTATTCTATCAGCATGGCTTCAACTTCTGGGCTCACTGAATAATTCTGGAATGTTTATGGTCCTTTGTTTATGATCCATTATTATACAGTCAGGACTAATACAACCTGCAATTTTGCATTAGTTGTCCCACTTTCCTTATTAGTACCTATTTATATCTTAGCTTTCAAAAACCTGTTATGCTTGAAAGGTAACAAAACTGCCTGTCTTTTTAAAATACCCATCTTTCTGCTATGCCAGGATGGGCATTTGTTATTCCAGGTTAGATAAATCTTTTAATACATGCAGAAAGGTGAAGGTGACAAGAGGGAGTTAAGCAGTCACAACCTCCATTTCATTCAACACAACACACACTTATTCATTCAATCAACAAAACTCTAATAAATATCTGCTACTTGGGCCGGGCACGGTGGCTCATGCCTGTAATCCCAGCACTTTGGGACATGGAGGTGAGTGGATCATGAGGTCAGGGGATCGAGATCATCCTGGCTAACGCGGTAAAACCACATCTCTACTAAAGTTACAAAAAAATTAGTCGGGTGTGGTGGCACGAGCCTGTAATCCCAGCTAATCAGGAGGCTGAGGCAGGAGAATTGCTTGAACCCAGGAGGCAGAGGTTGCAGTGAGCCGAGATCAGGCCACTGCATTCCAGCCTGGGGGAGAGAGCAAGACTCCATCTCAAGAAAAAAAAAAAAAAAAAAAAAAACCTGCTACTTGCCAGGCACCCTGTAAGTTCCTGGAGTCCCAAAGATCCCAGTCAGAGTTTAGTGGGTGAAGGGAGATAGACGTGTGAGCAATAACCATAAGGGGATGTGATAGATACTTAAAGAATGAGTGGTTTTGCTAGACCTGGCCACAGGGTAGGTGTCCCAACAGAAGGAAAATCGCAAATAAAGACAGTGAGATAGGAAAGATCATGGGGTGTTCAGGAAGCCATAAGAAGTTCTATCTAGCTGGAATGTAGGATGGGTGGGAAGGAATAGTGGAAAAAAAAATGTAAGGCTAAAAAGTCATGTCGGGGGCAGAGTTCCAAAGGTCCTGGATGCCAAGCTAAGAAAGTCTTGGGGAGCTATTGGAAGATTTTAAACAGACGGAGTGATGGAACAAAGTCTGTGTTTTCGATGGTGTGGGACCTGGTTTTGAAAGGAATACAGCAGAACACAGAGAGACTAATAAGGAGGCCATGGCTCATATCCAGGGGAGTTAGGACGGGGGCCCGAGCTTGATCCCCATGCCTAGTTCTCAGCCATCCATGGCCATTCTCCATACACCTGGGCAGCCAGGGTGTCCCAATATCTGAGGCCACATCCATTCCAGATACATAATCCGAAAGAGTGAGAACAGAGAACATAGCAAATAGCCTCCTCTCTAGACTTACCTTGGAACTGCCTGAATTTCAGAATTCCTGATCCTGTCCCCGGTCAGCATGTCCAGCCCTCCCAACCTCTGGCCACATCTCTACATAAGCCAGTCCCTTTGTCCCCCTATCCCTCAGGGAAAGAGTTATCTTGGATGCTTCAAATCCTCCATGGAGTTCAGGGTGCTCTGGGGATAGTGGACCAAAGTAGAAGCTTAGCAGGCACAACCCAGCGCTGAAACCTGAACATCCACCTCCAACATCATCAGAACAAAGGATACCCAGATGTTTGAATCCACTGGGTGCTCTAAAAAGCAGCCATCCCATTTTAAGCATAACGGGAAAAAAGTACTACTACATTTGATACAAGCACATTTAGGAGGGTGGGAGGCAAACGACCTTCAAAAGAAATTTGACAAGAATTGATCCAGCAAAATTAGTCAAGCCCACATTTCCAAACATGTGCTCTATAGAAAACCAGTCCTACAAAATGCTCTGAAGGCAAAAAGAGAAAAGAAAGAAAAATACACATTTTAGAAGCATCAAACTATTTTCCCCATTTTAGAGATCACAATGAACAACAGAATACTAAAGATTCCAAGAGGCCTTGGAGGAAAGAAATCTGAATGAATGCTTCAGCTTCCCCATTTTGCAGGTGGACAAACTGAGGTCTGAAACATTTTCACGTGGCTGTGCATTGTTAGTTAGTGTTCCCAACGCTGCAAGTGAAGTCAAGCAACCATCTGGCAAGCACTGTGTCTCACACTTGACGAATACCTAGTCATCCTGATTAATATTCAAGAGGACCCTAAATATTTGTTGAGTGACATTACCAAAAATAAGTTTGGAATTCTTTTATGTGGAGATGGATATACTAACTTGTAAATTTTTCATCATGCATTTACTCATCCACTCAGATATATTTATTGAGGACCTATTATGTTCTGAGTGTGCTGCTAGCACTGGGCATAAAGCTATGAATAAGACAAGTCCAGCCTTGACTACCAGGAGCTTAGAGCTTAGTGGGAAAGTAAAGATCAAGAACTTCAAAAAGTAGTGAGAGGCTCTGCAAAGACATAAAGTGTAGGTCTGATGTGCCCCACCCCATCCACCTTTCTTGTAGAGCCTCTCTTTCCAAGGATGGATGTTATTTCTATTACTGTATCTTCATTTAAATAGTTTTCTTCCCACACTCACCCTCTGGCTTCCTTATTTGTAGTGCCAAAAAGAAAAAAAAAAAGTTCCCAACACCCTGCCAGAGTAAAAGCAATTGTGAAATCCCAAGTATAGTGCAGATCTGTGACCACCTCCCCCTAAAACTATCTCCTCGCAGGGAAGCATCTGCCCTCCTCAGTTAGTCCGGAAGAGAGAAGCACCCAAAGTCTCATTCAAGGCAACGTGGCGGCTGGTCTTTACAACACCTTCCCAAAATAATAAGGCTTTGAGGGAGTTTACCTCGGGTGAGCCCACGCTCTTCTAGCAGCTGTGTGTGTGTGTGTGTGTGTGTGTGTGTGTGTGTGTGTGTGCGCGCGCGTGTGTGTCCTTTATTCCTAAGGCTAGGACCTTCCTGCTCCAGCAGCTGCTCTCTGGCCCTGGGTAGCCAACTGCCTCCCGATGCCTCTTTTGAATTCTTCCCTCTGTGCCCTCCAGAGTTCCCGCTGTTCATATTTGACTCCTTGCAATACAGAAAGCTACGTCTTCTCTAATCAAATGATTTATTTGCCAAACACTCTGTGTTGGGGCCATGTGTATCCCAGGATGGGAGCAGAGTAGACAGCATCCTTTCTTCCCCTCTGCGCTTACGTCATCATTCAAGGGCCTCATGCCATCTGCAACCCCACCTCTCTCCCTCTTCGCAGCTCTCACCTACCACTTGTAGTCAATTACGTTACTGTTCAGAAATATTCACTCATGGTCCCCTTCTGCCTGCATGGGTGGAGTCTATTTCCCCATACCTTGAATTCTGGCTTGGCCACATGATTTGCTTTAGCCAAGGAAATATTAGTGGGCATGACACGACCAAAAGTTTGAAAAGTGTTTGCTCTGTGGTACCTCTGTCCTCATGATGAGATGAGCATGCCTGGTCTAGCCCACCAGTTCCAAGAGGTCAATGACCAGAGCTATTCCAGCCACCCACCCCAACTATGATCACCCAAACCCCATCCAAACTGCAGGTGCAAGATCAGTGGAATTACCCAGATGAGTATGGCCTAGATCAACTGCCTCCAGGTGTGGAAGCCAAACCAAGGCTTAGTAGTGCATACCACCCAGTTTTTTGTGATTGTTTGTTATGCAGTAATATCTGCATATATCACCCCAAGATTACTCTCCCACATCCACTGAGATATGTAACTGGCTATATTTCCCTCTGCATCCTGACTCCCACTATGGTGATCAATGCCCATGTGCTCAATGCCCTGGCTTCATGGCCTTTGTGCCTCCTCTCCAGTAATCTGCACTTTTTTCCCCACTCCCTTATCACTGATCTGGACTTCAGTCCCACCCAGAATTACCTCTCCAACAAATACCTATCTCAGAAAAATCTTATTTCTATGTCCTGTCTCTTCCTAACCCTCCTTGCTAACCTGACCAAAGCTATATGGCACCCTAATCTCTTCACTCACAGTCTATCACCCCTCCCATACTCCATTCTCTTCACTTCTTACCTATAAGAGGCTTCAGAGTCAATCATTCCCTCATCCCCTGAACTTCCACCACCTTCTGGTTCTCTATCTTGAGGAATCTAAGCGACCACTTCCCCTGCTCTTGAGTAACAAATAGGTACTAGAAATCAAAACCCCATCTATGCCAACAAATGCAACTACAGTATGGTTCTGTCACTCTCAACCTCAGCTACTTAGCAATCCTTCAACTTTTTCCCAATATGCTCCTTTCTCCAGCTCTTCCAAACCCTTTTCCCCTTCCTCATTCAGCAGATGCCGCAGGGGATCCTTTTTTACTGAAAAAAAAAAATTGAGGCTTTTAGGCACGAAGGCCTGTGCTTCTCTCCCCCCTGGCTACTCACTTTCTCTCCTACCTACCTTCCCTACTTCCCTTCTCAATGAAAAATGGTCCCTTTAAAACTGACTTCTCCCCAGTGCTCATTCTCCAAGCCCTGCGACCTCCCTGGGACCCTGTTCTATCAACACTTTCTCGAACCTCTACAGGTTCCCCACTCGCCCCCTGCCCCCAGCAGCATGCCAGTTACCTTATAAGAAAACAGGACTCTTCCCTCTTCCCTCGCCTTAAAGATATTCTCTGTAATCCTTTTCTCCATCAAAACTCATCATCTCCATTTCTCCCTTTCTATCCTCATCCTCTGCATTCCGGCTTCTGCCCCCACATGTCCCTGACTCACACAGCTCTCCCCAAAGTTACCAGTGGCTTCCAAAATACCATACCAGAGCTTCTTCTCAGTTCCCACCTCCCAGGCCTTCCTGCTGCATCTGCTGCTGTCGGGCCCCCTTCCTGGCATGTTCGGGTGCTTCCCCCTCCTCCCTCTCTGCACACCTTTGAAAGGCACTCTCAGGTGCTCCTTTTCTCCCTGCCACTCTTCAGATACCCTTCAGATGTCAGGGTCCCTGGAGCTCCATCTCCAGATCTCTTCACAAACTACCCACTCTCCCTGACCCTCTTAGTCCTGGATGCCCCCCAGACAACTCAGACATACTCTGACTACAACTAAACTCATTGTTTTCCTCCTTCACATCCTCTCTTAACTGTTCCTTCTGAATTTATCTTCCTTAGTATTCTCATTCATTCACTCAGTAGGCCCAGCTAGCAACCTGAGCATTATCCCACTCTCTTCATCTCCTCTCTCTCATACTCTCACATCCAATCAATTTTCTTATGTTCTGATGCTATCTCCTCAATATCCCTCCTTTCCTTCTCTCTCCTTTTCTCTTTCTATACCCCTCTCCCCTTCTACCCTCCATCCCCATCCACCTCAGTAACTCAGTTCAAACAGGTCTTCATCAGTTGGATTATTTCAAAAGCCTAATAGCTGATCTTTGTACTTCCAACCTCTCCCTCCTTCCAACTCTCCTAATGTACTGCTTCCAAGCCAGAATTAACTTTCTAAAACTCACATTTAAGCAGATCACTCCCAGGCTTCTAAAGAAGCTCCTTGCTGCCAATAGGAAAGAGTCCAAGCCCCTTAGATTCAGATTCTAGGAACAAATAACATTTTTGAAAACTCACCAGATACCCAGCACTGTGCTCATCTTATCCTTGCATAAATCCACTGATGTATTATTACCTCCACTTCAGAGATGGGGAAAATTAAGACATCGAGTCTAAGTAACTTGTTCGAGGTCACACGGCTAAGAGGCAGGGCCAAGATGAAACCCAAGCCTTCTAACTTGGATCAGGGTGCTTTCCACTGAGTCCTTTATTGGTCAGCCTTTGAGATTAATAATTTGGACTTGGGCTACAAGGTCGTCTGTGTTTATCTGATGAGGTTTCTCAACAGTGGCCTTTTACAAATTCTCATGCTATTCAGTGTCTCCTGGAAACCAAAATCTCAGTGGACCTCACTTTAAGAGGTCTAATTTTCTAATCCCACTAACCTTAAATTTAACATTGGGTTAAAAATCTCAGCATCAGATGTCACATAAAATTTCCAGTGATTCTCCCTATCCCCTGGAAATAGTCACCCTGTATATTGGACAGGAATTGTTGGGGGCTGAAATGCATCCCCTCTCCCATCCAAATTCCTAATCCCCAGTACCTAATGTGACTGTATTTGGAGTTAGATTATTTAAAGAGCTAATTAAGTTAAAATGAGGTCCTTAGGGTGGACCATAATCCAATCAACTGGTGTCCTTATAACAAGTGGTAACTTGGACACAGATACACGCAGAGGGAAAGCAATGTAATGACACGGAGAGAATACAGTCATCTGCCCACCAAGGAGAGAGGCCTCAGAAGAAATCAGTCCTGCCAACACCTTGGACTTCAACCTCTAGAACTGTGAGAAGATAGACTTCAGCTGTTTAAGTCACCCAGTCTGTAGTAGTTTACTATGGCAGCCCTCAAACCAATACAGAAGGGCTCTCTTTCAGAAATCCTCAAGCATTAAAGGAAATTCTCACAGCTTAGGTACTCCGGCACTTCTGACTCTTCCAATCCCAAAGGTAAGAAAAAGAAATGAGGGAAGGTAGAGAATCTGAAAAGCCAAGGAAGGCCATGCCTTACAGATGCTACACATTAGAATTGTGATGCAATTTCATTCTTCTTAGCAACTGATTGAGGACTCCTGGGGCCTTTGATATTGCTTTATTCTAGAAGGATTAAGTTCTCAGAGAGAATTAATATCCCAGAAAATGGAGATGCTTTCTAACCAGGACTGGGGGTCTACCCTGTGGCATCTGGCCAGGTTTTCAGACTTATAGATGTCATGGGGAAGTAAAATTTGATCCCTCCAAAAAGAGAATGTGCCTAATAAGGACATAAGATTACTTTTTTATTTCATCAAGTAAAGACTTTAGGAAAAAAAGAGAGAGAGATAGGGTCTTTCTTTGTTGCTCAGGCTGGAGTACAGTGGCGTGAGCATGGCTTACGATAGCCTCAAACTCCTAGGCTCCAGTAATCCTTCCACCTCAGACTCCCAAGTAGCTAAGACTACAGGTGTGCACCACCATGCCTAGGTAACTTTTTTTTTCTGTAGAGACAGGGTCTTGCTATGTTGCCCAGGCTGGTTTTGAAAACTGGGCCTCAAATAAAGGCCTTTTTATAAAACAACAAACTACAAACCAGTTAAAAGAAATCACAAAAGTATATTATATACACATACATATATGAACATGGAGAAATCTTTAAAAATGTTGAAGAAAGGAAAATAGCAAGATGCAAAATATGTGATGACGCTGTTTATACACATTAAGAGAATGCTATTTAAGCCAGATGTGGTGGCTTACACCTGTAATCCCAGCACTTTGGTAGGCCAAGGCAAGCAGATTACTTGAGGTCAGGAATTCGAGACTAGCCTGGTCAACATGGTGAAACCCTGTCTCTACTAAAAATACAAAACTTGGCCCAGCATGGTGGTACACGCCTATAATCCCAGCTACTTGGGAGGCTCAGGCAGGAGAATCACTTAAACCTAGGAGGCGGAGTTTGTAGTGAGCCAAGATCGCACCGTTGCACTCCAGCCTGAGCGACAGAGTGAGGCTCCATCTCAAAAAATATATATATATATACTATTTGTATGCATTAAGAGAATGCTCATGCACAATACAATAACATTCAGGCTTGTAAATGTATGAAAAAGCATAATATTTCTAGAAGGATGTAGGTCAGTATCATGATTGTTCTTCTCTTTAAAATAAAGTTTCTGAACCTGAGTGCTATTAACATTTGGGACTAGATAATTCCTTGTTGCAGGCACTCCTTGCATTGCTGGATGATTGGCAACATCCCTGGCCTCTACCCTCTAGATGACAGTAGCACCCCCAAAACTGTACTGGTTGAGAACCACTGCTCTCAGCAAAAAGAGAAGATAATGTAAGTGAGAAGATGGTTAACAATAATGTTTAAATCTATATTTGTAATATTTTTGTTCTTAAAAAATATTGTAAGAAAATATGTCAATTGTTCATTTGAGTGATAGAAATATGAGGGTTTGTTATTTTTCTGAGTCTCATACATTTATAAAATAAAAACTACCATCTATGAGAACTGTAATTTCATGTATTAAAAGGGTAATTTTTAAATCAAACAAGCAGGAAGGCGAGGTGTTGTGGGTTGAAAAAGACATGTTGAAGTCTTAACACCTGGTACCTGTGAATGTGACTTTATTTGAATACAGGGTCTTTACAGATGTTATCAAGTCAAGATGAGGTCATACTGGAGTAGGCTGGGCTGCAAATCTAATATCTGGTGTCCTTAGAGGGAGAGAGAGATATGGACACGAACACAGGGAAGATGACCATGTGATGATGGAAGTGGCGACTGGAGGGAGGCCACTACAAGTCAAGGAACGCCAAGGATTGCCGGTAACACCAGAAGCCGGGAAGAGGTGAGGAAGGAATCTTCCCTAGAGCCTTTAGAGGGAGTGTGGCCCTGCCAACCCCTTGGTTTCAGACTTCTGGCCTCCAGAACCTAGAGCTAATACATTTTTTTGTGTTAAGCCACCCGCTTGCTGGTACTTTGTTAGAGCTGTCCCAGGAAACTAACGCATAAAACTATGCTCCTTTTCAAACTCACCGCATTGCTGGGGAGGTCTTCATTCTCCTACCAACCAGTGAAAACACTGTCTCAAGCCAACTTGCCTTTGCCAGCCACAGGGAAGCTCAGGGGCTCTGGCCAGCTAGAGAACAAGGAACCCTGTAGCTTCCCCATTGTTGGGGCTGTGTTGTATAGTGGTAGAACAAGACGGGAAAAGAGCAGTATTCACAGCAAAGCTGACACTGGTTCTGTGAGTTTTGCCAAGTGGGACCTGTTTACTCATCTGAGCAATGGAACAAAAAGAACAAGTCACAGAGACATCTGGAGGACAAAATGAGATCATGTATATGAAAAGGACTTACAAATGCAAACTATCATCAGCACCAAGGTATCATTTCACACCTGGACTAAAAAAAGACAATCAGCCCCAGAAAAGACAATTAACTTGATACCTTTAGGAAGAAAAAAAAAAAATCTGTCTTTGAATATAATTACTTTTATACTAGATTAGGGTTAAAAATGAGGAAGGGGCCCGGTGCGGTGGCTCAAGCCTGTAATCCCAGCACTTTGGGAGGCCAAGACGGGTGGATCACGAGGTCAGGAGATCGAGACCATCCTGGCTAACACGGTGAAACTCCGTCTCTATTAAAAAATACAAAAAACTAGCCGGGCGAGATGGCGGGCGCCTGTAGTCCCAGCTACTCGGAAGGCTGAGGCAGGAGAATGGCGTAAACCCGGGAGGCGGAGCTTGCAGTGAGCCAAGATCGCGCCACTGCACTCCAGCCTGGGCGACAGAGTGAGACTCCGTCTCAAAAAAAAAAAAAAAAAAAAAATGAGGAAGGGAGACAGATACACATTGAAAAATGACAGCAAGAATAACACCAATGAAAGTTTTTATACCATGCTCCCTAAAAATTTTTAATAAAACTTGCTCCTCTGTTTTCTCTTTGATTGGTCATCTTGGCAGGAAATTCCCCATGTTTATCATTACATACAAAGCAGTCTATCAATCACCATGCTGAGCTTTTAGTATGTGGAGCTATGGCACCCAGACCAAGCCCTGGGAGGGATGCCCTTAAGAAGGAAGAAGTAGAAACGGGGTCAAAGTTTAGAACCCAGAACAGATGTGGGAGATCCCAAGAATGGCCACCTAGGTGCACAAAACCCCCAGCACAAATGAACCCCCACCCCCCTCCCACAGCACCAACAAAACCCCCAACACCAACAAGCAGCGGCAGGAAACAGCTGTGGACAAAGGTGCTTCCTAGTCTATTTCCCCAGTTCCGACAGAACTCCAGTTGAATTTTTCTTCTCTTTATAAAGACCTCCAGAACGCAGTTTCCACGACCTTTGTTGCCTTCTCTGTTTCCAGCATTTAACCACTCTGAATGCCAGAAAGTTCTTTCTGGGATCTAACAAATCTCTCAAGCTGGAAGCCATGCCGCCTCCTCTTGCTTTGTGCCCTGTTTGGGAGCCTGTCTGGTTATAGCCTCCCCTTCCTAATTTGAGCTCATCCTGTTCATGAGGATTGATGGAGCTTCCTGCTGAAAGGAGCCTTTAGACATGAGGCAACCCCTTCCTTCCACTGATGAGGGAGCCGGGACCCAGAAGCTAAAACACTGGGCCATCCCACAGGCCTCCTCTCTCCTCCATAGAGCTGATGCTCCAAAAACTTTTTAGCTCCTTTTTAGAAATACATAAAAAGATCTCATCTACAGGGTCGGGGGGAGAGGGTCAGAGAGGGCTCAGGAACAGGATCAGCAACAGGGTCTGGACGGTACCCCCATCCACCCCCATCTCCAGTGGGTTTAGGCTTCTTTGAAAACACTAAGACGTGGCACAGTATTGACATTTGTAAAATACTTTAGAGTTTACAAAAAAAGCACTCTTTCACATATTATCTCATTTAATCTTCAAAGTTTCCATTTAAAATGCACATGATCACCCCCGCTTTACAGATGAAGAAAGAGTCCAACAGGTTAATGGCTTACTCGAGATCAGATCAACTCTGAGAAGACAGCCCATACGGAACCCAGGCATTTGCCTTCAAATCTCATGCTCCATGACCATGCAAGGCCCCCCACAGCAAAGAGCGCACTAGAGTCCGAGTTGAGAAAAAAAGGTGTGAGCCCCAGCTCTGGCACCCCTTGCCATGCAAACACAGGGAAGTCACCGGCCTCCCGATGCTTGGTCTCTTCTAATGTGAGACAAGGAGGTTGGGCAAACAAGGACTTTGAAAGTCACTCCCACCTCTGGAGTGACTTTCTGCCTTTTATTTTGTTTCTACACTTATTTTACTTTTACTTATCAAATATCCACTTATCCTCTTTACCACCCTCTTTGTAGATTACCCACCAGACCAAAACATCGTGACTAAGCATCCCCAGTATGTCCGGCATGGAGGGACAATGATCAGGTAACCCCTGCCCTTGTGGAGCTTTTAGCCTATTGGAAGAATCAGGAATTCTTGGAAATTTCTGATTCCAGCCAGGAAAGATGTGAAACTTTGACTGTGACAAATGTCACTAAGGCAGAATGTACCACGCCTGAACACAGTACTTAAAGAGCACTAGGAGGGGACTCCAGACCTCCCTGAAGAAGTTAATCCTGTGCAGAGATATGAAGGAAAGAGAAGAGGGGAAAGAGGAACACCCCAGGCAGAGGAAACATCATGGACAGAGGCCCTGTGGTAGGAATGGGCAAGGCAAGTGCAAGAGACTGAAAGGCCAGTGGAGCTGGAACAGGGACAGGGAGGAAAGCATAGTAGGCAATAATAATGGAGGGCTAGGAAAGGCCCAGACCAGGCCCAAAAAGCCAGGATAAAGGGTATAGACTTTATGCTAAGAGCAGTTGAAACCACTGGAAGGGTTTAGGAAGCTGGAGGTAAGGTAGAAGGGACCACAGGACCAGACACATCAGGGTATCCTTAGGTAATGCAGAGGGATCTGCTACTATAGGCCTGCCTCCAACAAACTCAGATAACATGCTCACATGAGCTGAGCAAATCCCACTTGCTTGGACCCTGAGTTTCTGGCGAATAAACAGACAACAGTTCACTATAGCTGTCCCCTGGTCTGGAAAAATATGTTTTGCTCTCCCTTCCCTCTCGCTGTGTTTCAGCAAATGCCTCATTGCTCTCTGGGTGGCCTGGCCCTCCCCTATGAGGGTAGCCATGGAAGTGCACCACTGAGATCTCCTTCAAGAGGACATGCCGCAGACAGCAGAGTTGACAACGGCACAGCTACCACCTTTTGGATCAATCACTGCATTCACATTGCAGCCACTCCCCCAAAGCTGCTTCCAGCCAACAACCAAGCACATTGGAGTATTCATGCCAATCCATTCCCATCCAATTCAGGATTCCTCCAACAATCAGCTCTTGCTTGGGGACTTCCCATAAGCCTGGCTGAGACTTTCTCAGAGCTGTGCTGCAGAAGAGGCTCTTCCTATTCAATCTTTCCTTGCGCTCTCCTTTCATTGAACTCAGGTCTGCATCAAGGTTTGAACACTCTCCCTCCCCTTTAATCTTACATAGGCATCTCCCTCAATAAGATTCTTGCATGTCTAATCAATCCTGTTTTGATGTCTGCCTCTTGGAGAACTCATCCTAATTCCCCTTCCATTCTCTTCCCCCCATCTCAGATCAGTCTTCCTAAGAGGACTAAGATGATTCCCACTAACCTGGCCTGACTCTTACGGGGGTTCTCTGGGACTCGGGCAGCACATCCTGTCATTTTTTTATAGCATGCTGCCCAAGACCTAGGCTTCCAGCCATCCTAAACTATCAAGAACTATTTGTTTCCAAGGAAAGCACTAGATGAGTTTTGCCAAAGCTGTGGTTCCTCAAAATCAGTCAAACCAGGGAGTTCCTCAGAACAGTTTTTTAAGCCATGTCCATAAAACCCAGGGCCTTAGAGATGCTCTAAGTGGGTCTAACAAAAGGGAGGCCTAGTTGGCAGGCTCTGGGGACCCCCAAACAACACTTTAACCAGAACAGCTCCACTTTTATCTTTTTTATTTCATTTTGTTTTGGTTTTGGTATTGAGATTCTATGTAAGATTTCATTTGACAAAAAAAAAAAAAAGGTTCCACTGCCAAAAGTAAAAATATATCTAATTGAAAAACTGCTACCAGGGGACTCTTTTTTTCTGGGAATGGCAGGCTATTACCATTAAAAACAACTAAAGATCTGGATAAAAAGCACAATGTATCTTCTTAAAAATCACCAAAATGCTGATCAGATAGTAAGAAAAGACTAGTCTAAAAGTGAAAGGAAACAGGAATCCAGACAAGTACGAAAATCACTTTTGCCCTGAAGACACCTTCTGAGTCTGGCAAATTTGATCTTCATTTTGACAGCCTGGCAGGGTAAAAGAGAAAAAAATCCACAACCAGAACCCACAAAAAATAGGAAGACCAAAAGGAGACCCTCCTCACAATAACCTGGGTCCCTAAGGGTGAGGATAAATCAGCAATTGACTAGTCCTCAAGATAATCTATAGACTGGGTTTGAATCACTTGTTTTTTGAGGAAGCCTCAAGCCATTAATTTCATTTAAGTGGGGGCAGGGGGCAAGATTTATAGTGTCTGCAAGTGTCTGCCAGAAAACTAAAATAAAATTGTTCTGTAGAGGAAGGCACTTTCTTCATCTCAGGCTTAATTTATACTTATAAATCATTTTCATGTACAATGACCAGCATGCAATCAAAGATAACCAGACACACTGTGAAACCACTAGTGAGAACCATTAAAACTAACAGATATGAGTGAGCATCTCTCTTTCTCAGTTCTGAGACCCTATTGGTACTAGAAGTGTCTCCACTGAGTCACAGTAATCTAGTTAGTTGTGCTCAGAATACCACTCTGAGATCTGCCAGCTCCATCTACACTCTCCCTTCTAACAAAGCAGGAGGCTCCATTTTCTAGCCAAGAAGTTCCCATACTTTCAAAAGGACACCCCCAGACCCTAAGCATATGATCCCAGAGTCAGCCTTATGTTTTCACTGTAGGGAGGAAGTTCTACAGTTCCATTCCTATGGAAAGATAAAACCATTTACACCATGAAGACAACAGTGATTCCCCTTTAGGCCACCACTACAACAGCACAGCCCCCCTTTTCCACTTTCTTCCTCCTCCCTAACAGTTCTGACCCTGCCTGCCCTCCCTCTTGATCAAGACTGCTCTCCTAATTAAAATAAACAAATGTCAGGAAGCAATTACTGCAGAGAAAGAGGCAGATGGTAGAATACTGGCACTCTGGTATTGCATTAAGCAGTAACTTCTCTTCAAAGTTTCTGCACTTTAATTAAGCATCGTTATAGACAGGTTCAATGAGCTTTGGAGTGGGGTTTATCAAATTAGCTTCTCACAGGGCTGATGCTGTGTGATTGCAAGAGGTATTCCTGATGCAAGGCTCAGCTGCCTGAGAGGGCCCAGGAGGGGAGCAAAGGGCAAGAAGGCCCAGCTCCACTCCCTTGGCAGATCGGAGGAGGGGGTGAAACTCTACCCACAGTGGTGGAGAGGGTGAAACAGTAGAGAAAAACTAAGTGAACACTGAGGTGGGGATTCAGACATCCCCCAAGCTGAGCACCTGCTTTTTCCCTTCATCCCCCTTCTGTGTGTGCTACCCACAAGAGCCCAGCCCAAAAGAGAAAGACTAGACTCTAGGAGATGGCAGGACAAAGAGTGAAATCAGACAGATCTCAATTCTAATTCTTCTTACAATCCAAATAACACTGGACAAACAACTTTTCTGTGCCTCAGGAATTTTTCTCTTCATTTGCAAAATGGAAGTAATAACAGCTAACAATTTTTGAATACTTACTATGTGCCAGGCACCATTCTAAGCACTTTATGTGTCTAATTCATTTAATTCTTCTCTCTGGAATATTATAAGGTAGGTATGATCATCACCCCATTTAACAGATGAGAGGCTGGAGGCACTGGGAGAATAAACCTGCCCAAAGTCACACAGCTGGTAAGTGGTGGAGCCAAAACTCTAACCAGGCAGTCTGGATCTAGAGCACATGCTCCCTCGTGGTCACAAAACACCACAAAGCAAATTTTAAAAAAAATGATTTGCTCAACAATAAAATCAGATTTACCACGGCTGCTTGCAACATAGATAAATCTTTAAAATGTTATGCTGAGCAAAACAAGACATAAGTCCATTTTCATAAAATTCTAGAAACAGAAAAGTCCATAAATAATGACAAAAATTACATCCGTGGTTGCCTGGGGCCAGGGGTGGGGACAGGGACCACCAAGAGGCACAGAAAAACTTCTGGGGGGTGATGGGGATGTTCTCTATCTTGACTATGGTGTTTGTTACACAGGTGTATATATTTGCCAGTACTCAAACTGTACACTTAGAAAATTGAGGTACTTTATTGTACATAGCTTACACCTCAAACAAATTTTTGGAAACCTACTTACTAAATGAACACAAAAATATAAATGGCAGTGTTACGGTCTGAATGCTCACATTCCCCCACCTAAGTTTATATGTTGAAACCATCCCCAGTGTGATAATAAGAAGTGGAGTCTTTGGGAGGTGATTGGGTCATGAGGGTGAAGACTTCATGAATGGGATTCATGTCCTTACAGCAGAGGCCAGAGGAAGCTTATTTATCCCTTCTGGCCCTTCTGCCATATGAGCACACATTGAAGATGCCACCTAGAAGAACTGGTTCTCACCACACACTGAATCTGCTGGCAATGTGATCCTGGATTTCCCACTCTCCAGAACCATGAGTAAAAAATGTCTGTCATTTCTAAATGACCCAGTCAAAGGTATTTTGCTATAGCAGCCTGAATGGACTAAGACAAGCAGTGATCCTTGTGTGGTGGGATTCATTCATTCAACAAATATTTATTAAGCACTTACTATGTGTCAGGCAATGTTCTAGGTGCTGGTGACACATCAGTGTAAACAGATTAAAATACTTGCCTTTGTGGCTCTTAAATTCTAGTGGAGACAGATAATAAGCAAATACATAAATATAACAAATAGTATGCCCAATGGTGACAAGTACTCTGGAAAAAATAATAAAGTAGAGAAGAAGGAATTAAGAGTGCTGAGGGAGAGGATTGCAATTTAAAACAAAGGGCTCAGGGAAAGCCCCCTTCTCAGCAAGGTACATGATATGGTTTGGCTCTGTGTCCTCACCCTAATCACATCTCAAATTATAATCCCCATAATCTCCACGTGTTGAGGGAGGGACAGGTTGGGAGGTGATTGTATCGTGAGGGTGGTTCCCCATGCTGTTCTCGTGGTAATGAGTTATCACGAGATCTGATGGGTTTATAAGGCAGTTTTCCCTGCTCTTGCTAGCTTTCTCTCACCTACATGGTGGAAGATGCCACGTAAAATGTGCCTCTTCCCCTTCCACCATGATTGTAAGTTTTCTGAGGCCTCCCCAGTCATGCTGAACTGTAAGTCAATTAAACTTATTTTCTTTATAAATTACCTGTTCTCAGACATGTCTTTATAGCAGTGTGAGAACAGACTAATATAGCACATGAGCAGAGAGGAAGACAGGTGAGGTAATCGCACCTGCCCTAAGAGCAGACCTGTCTAGCCTCTGTGTTCTCCTTCAGCCCTGCTCCACAATCCTCCACCTCTGGCTGTCCTCTCCTTTACCTCAGGTTCTCCATGCTCTTCCTGTTTCACCTGCCTCTTCTTCCCACAGCTGGCACAGTCCTGCCCACCAAGGTCTCAGGCCTCCCTCACACCTCCAGTCACATCTCCCAGGCAAGCCTTTACACCTCGCTGCACACCACCTGCTTGGTTTAGAATATCTCATCACCTCCCAGGTGCAGACTCACCTCCTTCAGACAAGCTTCAAGAAAACAAAACCGACCTGCTGGGGACAAGGCTTAGGAGGTCTGTGTGGCCAAGACACTAATTTTATCTCAAGTGGGATGATGAGTGTTGAGGCCCAGAAGTTCAGGTAACCGTCAATATTAGTGATCATCTACTACAGGAGATACTGGAATTATAAAGCTTAGTAAAACAGGGCCCCAACCATCATGGGGACACATATGCAAACTACAAATTAAATAGCACATAATGGCTGTATTAGTGGAAATCATCATAACAATACAGTACGTGCTGTGAGCTTACCATGTGCTGAGAGTTGGACCCAGCACTTAGTACACACACTGCCATATAATCTTCACATAGCCTCATCAAGTAGATAACCTACTCCTATCTTACAGATGAGGCTCAGAGAGGTTAAGTAACTTGCCCAGAGTCACAGAGCTTGAAGTTGGCCAAATCAGAATTAGAATTACATCTGTCCCATTCCAGAGGCTCCAGCCTCACCACTCTAATAAAATACACATGGGCATAGAAGTAGCTCAGGGAAAGAAGTGTTACCTGTGTCCACTGGTATAGGGATGGCCTCAGATAGGAGACATTTGATCTGGATTTTAAAATATGAATAACTGATTTGAAGGATTATAAGGGGGGAAGAGGTGGGAAGGAAGAGGGAAGAAACATGAGGAAAAGCACAAACAATGTGGTATTGAACAATGGCAAAATGGACTTTTATTGGAGGCACAGTGTCAAGAGCAGGAGGATAGAGAACTTGAGCTTGGAGAGGTCAACAGTGTCCAGTTTTTAAAGGCCTCCAGATCAAGCTAAGGATATATATTTATTTTATTTAACAAGGCACACACTAACAAAGCACATAGTAAACACTATATAAATAGTGTTTTAATATATTATATAATAGTTATATATAATATATTATATATAATTATACAATATATATTATATAACATATATAATTATATAATATATAATATATTATATAATTATATATTATATAAATAGTTATATAAATAGTGTTTACTATGTGCTAAGCACTTTTTTAAGCATATCACAAATATTAACTCATTGAATCCTTCTAACACCCTACAAATTAGGTATTAATATTATCGCCAATTTTATAGGTGAGAAAACTGAAGAACAGAAAGATTACATAACCTACCTATGCTAACTCAGCAAGTAGATGAAATTCAAACCCAGGCAGTCTGACTCCAGAGTCCAGGCTTTTAGCCACTACCTAGGCTACATTAACAAGATTTTACAGGGGAGGCAATATTTCACACAAGGAAGGTTGCGCTTAGTTTTATTTCCTTAAGATTTCTACCACCATATGTCAGAAAAACATAAAACAGAAGAAAAAAAAGAATGGGTGGTAGGAAGACCCCCCAAGAAGGCACTAAAGTGTTCTGTTGACAGCTGATAATGATCCATTGGCAAGAAAGACACAGAGGAACAAGTAGAGTTCAAAGATATTTTAAAAGAAGAACCAAAAGGGCGTGATGACTAACGTGGTGGAGAAAGAGGGATATTGAAGTTGGCTTCCACCTTTCCAGCTCAGATTCCTGGATAGATGGAGATGCTACCCACTCAGACATGCAAGAAATGATGAGACGCAGACCTGAGTGTGTTAAGTCTAATTCTCAACTTACTATGGATTCTCAATTGTGAGAACAAGTAGGAGTTGCCTGTGTAGCTCTGAAGCCAACACTGTTGGTTTTGCAGCTGTCAATCCTGATGTACCTATGGGTGGAGAGGACCAGAAGCCAGGCAATGTAAGGTGTATGAGAGAGTTCAAGGCTGGGGATATCAACTGGGGATATCCCCAGTTGAACAGTAGTGAAAAGCATAGGATTAGAAAAGATATCAGAGAGAGAAAAGGTAGAGTGCACAGGAAGAAGGTGGGTGGCAGGGCTCTGGAGAAAGACATTTAAGGGTTGTATAAAAGAAACAAACCAAAAAGAAGGGGAAGAAACAAACACACCCTATAGATCTGTGGCTAGGTAATATTCCTTAGAAAGTCCAATGTGGGAAGGCTAGGCGCAGTGGTTCACACCTGTAATCCCAGCACTTTGGGAAGCCAAGGTGGGCTGATGGCTTGAGGTCAGGAGTTTGAGACCAGTCTGTCCAACATGGTGAAACCCCTTCTCCACTAAAAATACAAAAATTAGCCAGGCATGGTGGCACACGCCTGTAATCGCAGGTACTCAGGAGGCTGAGGCAGGAGAATCGCTTGAACCCAGGAAGTGGAAGTTGCAGTGAGCCAAGATCGCACCACTGCACTCCAGCCTGGGCAACAGGGCAAGACTCCATCTCAAAAAAAGCAAAAGAAAAAAGAAAAAAAAAAAAAAAAGAAACTCCAATGTGGCAAAATAGGAAAAGAAGCCTGGAGGCCAATTCACTGTGTAGCCTTGGACAAGTTGCTCGCCACCCACTTTGAGCCACAGTTTGGACTTAATAATCTCCAACATCCGGCCGGGCGCAGTGGCTCATGCCTGTAATCCCAGCACTTTGGGAGGCCGAGGAGGGAGAATCAAGAGATCAGGAGATCGAGACCATCCTGGTGAAACCCCGTCTCTACTAAAAATACAAAAACTTAGCCAGGCGTGGCGGTAGGCACCTGTAATCCCAGCTACTCGGGAGGATGAGGTAGGAGAATGGCGTGAACCTGGGAGGCGGAGCTTGCAGTGAGCGGAGATCGCACCACTGCACTCCAGCCTGGGTGACAGAGTGAGACTTCGTCTCAAAAAAATAAAAAATAAAAAATAATCTCCAACATCCCTGCCAGTTATGAAACGGGACCACGAAGTGACCTCAAGATGGGTCTGTATAACCACCCTGAGAACATTCAGGACAGTGACTTTGGGGAAGGAGTCCAGTCAGTAGTCCTGCCAGCTGCCCTACCAACCAAGGAGGCCACTAGTTAAGCAATAGGAGCAATCTCATCTCAGCCTTTCACTTTTTTTCTCTCTTTCTCTTAGGCCCTCTGGGCCTTTCTTCCTCTTTACTTACAGAGAGAGAAGCATTCTTCTCAGGGCACAAGAGAGAGTTTCTTCCCCACTCTGGTCACCCTCCTCTGGGCAGACTGGAGGAGGAGAAACCTGGCATTCCTGGGGTATGAGTGATCCAAGCAGAGCGTGGGAAACCCCTGCATGTCTGTATTCCAAGAAAACACGAACGCCATTTCATGGGATACTGTGTCTGAACCCTCTGCATTGAGAGAAGCTCCCCTCGTCCACTTCACAGGAATGGTGTGAACACCTGGAAGAAGGAGTCATGAAAAGATTTTGGAAGAAAAGCTTCATTGTACATAGAGAAACTCCTCCATGGTGTCAGAGGACAAAAGTGAGCCTCCACTGGGTACTTTACAAAACAAAAAGACAGGGCATCTCCACTTTTGTGCCCCACAGGTACCTCAAACACAATATGCCGCAACCTGGATACATCAACCTCCCAGCAGCCCTCACATCTGCTTTGTGATCTGGTTTCTTGGCCTTATCAATTGGCACCCACAACCTCCCAATTGCTCAATACAAACTCTTCCCTTCTGCCTGCCTACCCCTCTCTATCCTCACTGCCACTTAATTCCATCACCATCTCTTACCTGAATAGTTGACCTAGACTCCACACTTATCTCTCTGCATTCAGTCCTGGTCCTCTCTCACCCATTCCCACACTGGAGCCAAAGTGGTCTTGGCATAATTTCAGTTCGAACACACAACTCCTTTCCTTAGAGCTCTTCAGTGACTCTTGGTGACTCTCAACATGGAGTCCAAACTCTGGCCTGGCAGGCAAGGCACTTTCCCAGCTGTCTGCCACCTCTTTAGATGCATCCCTCTCATCATGCAGCTGGCTCTTCCCTCAGCAATCTTTGTCTCTAGTGCACCCTGCTCTCCCTCTACCTCTGCACAGACTGTTCCCTCTACCTCTGCACAGACTGTTCCCTCTACCCGGAATACTCCTCTTTACCCTCTTGGCCTAAGCCAAGCCATAGTCAACTTTTTGATCTTTCACCTCAATTCCTCCAGGAAGCCCAATCCTACCACTCAAAGAGTTAAACAATCCTCTTTCATTCAAACTCTACACAAGCAATGTGTAAGTACTTCAACAACATCCAAGTATGCCGTGCATCATCTCAGCCAATCTGAAAAGACCCAACACATGACATATTGCACCATGCCAGTGGGACACTGGAACGGGGAAGAAAAATAAAGATTCTTGCATGAGTAAGGGACTTAATCCCCCCAGACCTCCATTTCCTCATCAGTAGGTAAGGGGATTGGCATAGAATTCTGTCCCCATAATACTTGTCATTATCAGAAATACTTAAATACATCCAATCAGTGCCCACAGTGATATTTAACCCTCTGGCATCCCCAACCCTTCAGTCTCCAAACACTAACTGCAGTGATCCTGAGATCCACTGGTACCTTGGGTGGCATGTCCAGCATGCCCTGTGGGCTGGGCAGCAGACACTGAAATAGGTTTCTCCTGTACTACCTGTGCCCCATCAACACAAAGGGCAGAAGGTCAGATGGAAAGCTACTCTCTTGGTCTCCGCATTTTGACTCTGGCCTCCTTAGAAGCCCCTCCTATGAAATGGTCCTGTAAACTTCCAAAGAACTCCAAAGAATGCGAAAAGGCTCCATAACCTACAAAGTCCTCAGTAGAATCTAAGTGACCCAAAACCCTGTTACTTACAGCTCATTCTTGCCATGTATAATATTTTAAAATTTATGCTAACATTTGTTTTGTGTATGATTATAATAATAATACATGTACCTGCTAGGAACTTTTGAAAATGCAAGAGAAAAAGCACAATTATGCCACTTAGAAATGATTAACATTAACCCTTGTAGTCTTTTTTCTATGCACATTATTAATTTAGATCATAATGTACATATTTTATAGCTTGATTTTTCCCTATACCATTAAGTTATTTTGATGACTGCATAATATTTCATTACCACCATTAATTTAAGTAATTCCCCATCCTAAGAACTTAGGCTATTTCAACTTTCTAAAACTTTTCTCACAGTAACATTATGAATAAAACTGTGAGAAATATCCCTAAATATATTTTGATATACCTTTTTTCTTAGGGTGGAGATCTAGCGTTTTTGCATTACATTGACAAAGGAAAAACCAAGAGGCAAATAAAGAAAAACAAACCGGGGTCATGCCCAAGATGGCTGAATAGGAAGAGCTCCAGCCTCCAGCTCCCAGTGGGAGTGACACAGAAGATGGGTGATTTCTGCATTTTCAACTGAGGTACTGGGTTCATCTCACTAGGGCATGTCGGACAGTTGGCACTGGTCCGCGGGTGCAGCTCAACCAGCGAGAGCTGAAGCAGGGCGAAGTATCACCTCAGCTGGGAAGTGCAAGGGGGAAGGGAATTCCTTTTCCTAGCCAAAGGAAATTGAGACACACAACACCTGGAAAATTGGGTAACTCCCACCCTAAAACTGCGCTTTACCAAGGGTCTTAGCAAACGGCACACCAGGACATTATATCCCACACCTGGCCCGCAGGGTCCCACACCCACGGAGCCTCCCTCATTGCTAGCACAGCAGTCTGAGATCTAACTGCAAGGCAGCAGCAAGGTTGGGGGAGGGGCGCC
Organism: Rhinopithecus roxellana; assembly: GCF_007565055.1. Classification (NCBI taxonomy): domain Eukaryota; kingdom Metazoa; phylum Chordata; class Mammalia; order Primates; family Cercopithecidae; genus Rhinopithecus; species Rhinopithecus roxellana. The sequence goes on along the minus strand of NC_044553.1, from coordinate 136,385,522 downwards.
CACCATTGCTGAGGCTTAAGTAGCTAAACAAAGCCGCAGGGAAGCGCAAATTGGGTAGAGCTCACCACAGCTCAAGGAGGCCAGCCTGCCTCTGTAGACTCCTCCTCTGGGGACAGGGCATAGCTAAACAAAAAGCAGCAGAAACCTCGGCAGAGGTAAATGCCCCTGACTGACAGCTTTGAAGAGAGCAATGGATCTCCCAGCACAGAGGTTGAGATCTGAGAACGGACAGACTGCCTGCTCAAGTGGGTCCCTGACCCCTGAGTAGCCTAACTGGGAGACATCCCCCACTAGGGGCAGACCGACACCTCACACCTCACACGGCGGGGTACACCCCGAGACGAAGCTTCCAGAGCAAGAATCAGACAGCAACACTTGCTGTTCAGCAATATTCTATCTTCTGCAGCCTCTGCTGCTGATACCCAGGGAAACAGGGTCTGGAGTGGACCTCAAGCAAACTCCAACAGACCTACAGCTGAGGGTCCTGACTGTTAGAAGGAAAACTATCAAACAGGAAGGACACCTATACCAAAACCCCATCAGTATGTCACCATCATCAAAGACCAAAGGCAGATAAAACCACAAAGATGGGGAAAAAGCAGGGCAGAAAAGCTGGAAATTCAAAAAATGAGAGCGCATCTCCCCATCCAAAGGAACGCAGCTCATCACCAGCAACGGAACAAAGTTGGACAGAGATTGACAGAGGTGAGAGAAGAAGGCTTCAGTCAATCAAACTTCTCAGAGCTAAAGGAGGAACTGCGTAACCAGCGCAAAGAAATGAAAAGCCTTGAAAAAAGAATGGATGAATGGATAACTAGAATAATCAATGCAGAGAAGACCTTAAAAGAACTGATAGAGATGAAAACCATGACACGAGAAATACGTGACAAATGCACAAGCTTCAGTAACCGACTCGGTCAACTGGAAGAAAGAGTATCAGCAATTGAAGATCAAATGAATGAAATGAAGTGAGAAGAGAAGTGTAGAGAAAAAAGAGTAAAAAGAAATGAACAAAGCCTCCAAGAAATACGGGATTATGTGAAAAGACCAAATCTACGTCTGATTGGCGTGCCTGAAAGTGAGGGGGAAAATGGAACCAAGTTGGAAAACACTCTGCATGATATCATCCAGGAGAACTTCCCCAACCTAGTAAGGCAGGCCAACATTCAAATTCAGGAAATACAGAGAACACCACAAAGATAATCCTCCAGAAGAGCAACTCCAAGACACATAATTGTCAGATTCACCAAAGTTGAAATGAAGGAAAAAATCTTAAGGGCAGCCAGAGAGAAAGATCAGGTTACCCACAAAGGGAAGCCCATCAGACTAACAGCAGATCTCTCGGCAGAAACTCTACAAGCCAGAAGAGAGTGGGGGCCAATATTCAACATTCTTAAAGAAAAGAATTTTCAACCCAGAATTTCATATCCAGCCAAACTAAGTTTCATAAGTGAAGGAAAAATAAAATCCTTTACAGACAAGCAAATGCTTAGAGATTTTGTCACCACCAGGCCTGCCCTACAAGAGATCCTGAAGAAAGCACTAAACATGGGAAGGAAAAACAGGTACCAGCCATTGCAAAAACATGTCAAAATGTAAAGTCCATCACCCATCAATGCTAGGAAGAAACTGCATCAGCTAGTGAGCAAAATAACCAGCTAATATCATAATGACAGGATCAAGTTCACACATAACAATATTAACCTTAAATGTAAATGGACTAAATGGTCCAATTAAAAGACACAGATTGGCCAATTGGATAAAGAGTCAAGACCCATCAGTTTGCTGTATTCAGGAGACCTATCTCACAGGCGGAGACACATATAGGCTCAAAATAAAGGGATGGAGGAACATCTACCAAGCAAATGGAAAACAAAAAAAAAGCAGGGGTTGCAATCCTAGTCTCTGATAAAACAGACTTTGAACCATCAAAGATCAAAAGAGACAAAGAAGGCCATTACATAATGGTAAAGGGATCAATTCATCAGGAAGAGCTAATGATCCTAAATATATATGCACCCAATACAGGAGCACCCAGATTCATAAAGCAAGTCCTTAGAGACTTACAAAAAGACTTAGACTCCCATACAATAATAATGGGAGACTTTAACGCCCCACTGTCAACATTAGACAGATCAACAACACAGAAAGTTAACAGGGATATCCAGGAATTGAACTCAACTCTGCACCAAGCGGACCTAATAGACATCTACAGAACTCTCCACCCCATATCAACAGAATATACAGTCTTCTCAGCACCACTTCGCACTTATTTCAAAATTGACCACATAGTTGGAAGTAAAGCACTCCTCAGCAAATGTACAAGAACAGAAATTATAACAAACTGTCTCTCAGACCACAGTGCAATCAAACTAGAACTCAGGACTAAGAAACTCAATCAAAACCACTCTACTACATGGCAACTGAACAACCTGCTCCTGAATGACTACTGGGTACATAACGAAATGAAGGCAGAAATAAAGATGTTCTTTGAAACCCATGAGAACAAAGATACAACATACCAGAATCTCTGGGACACATTTAAAGCACTGTGTAGAGGGAAATTTATAGCACTAAATGCCCACAAGAGAAAGCAGGAAAGATCTAAAATTGACACCCTAACATCACAATTAAAGAACTAGTGAAGCAAAAGCAAACACATTCAAAAGCCAGCGGAAGGCAAGAAATAGCAGAACTGAAGGAGATAGAGACACAAAAAGCCCTCCAAAAAAATCAATGAATCCAGGAGTTGTTTTTTTCAAAAGATCAACAAAATTGATAGACCGCTAGCAAGACTAATAAAGAAGAAAAGAGAGAAGAATCAAATAGACTCAATAAAAAATGATAAAGGGGATATCACCACCGACCCCACTGAAATACAAACTACCATCAGAGAATTCTATAAACACTTCTATGTAAATAAACTGGAAAACATAGAAGAAATGGATAATTTCCTGGACACTTAAACTCTCCCAAGACTAAACCAGGAAGAAGTTGAATCCCTGAATAGACCAATAGCAGGCTCTGAAATTGAGGCAATAATTAATAGCCTATCAACCAAAAAAAGTCCAGGACCAGACGGATTCACAGCTGAATTCTACCAGCGGTACAAGGAGGAGCTGGTACCATTCTTTCTGAAACTATTCCAATCAACAGAAAAAGAGGGAATCCTCCCTAACTCATTTTATGAGGCCAACATCATCCTGATACCAAAGCCTGATAGAGATACAACAAAAAAAGAGAATTTTAGACCAATATCCCTGATGAATATCGATGCAAAAATCCTCAATAAAATACTGGCAAACTGAATCCAGCAGCACATCAAAAAGCTTATCTACCATGATCAAGTGGGCTTCATGCCTGTGACGCAAGGCTGGTTCAACATATACAAATCAATAAATGTAATCCAGCATATAAACAGAACCAAAGACAAAAACCACATGATTATCTCAGTAGATGCAGAAAAGGCCTTTGACAAAATTCAACAGCCCTTCATGCTAAAAACTCTCAATAAACTAGGTATTGATGGAACGTATCTCAAAATAATAAGAGCTATTTATGACAAACCCACAGCCAATATCATACTGAATGGGCAAAAACTGGAAGCATTCCCTTTGAAAACTGGCACAAGACAGGGATGCCCTCTCTCACCACTCCTATTCAATGTAGTGTTGGAAGTTCTGGCTAGGGCAATCAGGCAAGAGAAAGAAATAAAGGGTATTCACTTAGGAAAAGAAGAAGTCAAATTGTCCCTGTTTGCAGATGACATGATTGTCTAGTTAGAAAACCCCATTGTCTCAGCCCAAAATCTCCTTAAGCTGATAAGCAACTTCAGCAAAGTCTCAGGACACAAAATCAATGTGCAAAAATCACAAGCATTCTTATACACCAGTAACAGACAAACAGAGAGCCAAATCATGAATGAACTTCCATTCACAATTGCTTCAAAGAGAATAAAATACCTAGGAATCCAACTTACAAGGGATGTAAAGGACCTCTTCAAGGAGAACTACAAACCAATGCTCAATGAAATAAAAGAGAACACAAACAAAGGGAAGAACATGCCATGCTCATGGACAGGAAGAATCAATAGCGTGAAAATGGCCATACTGCCCAAGGTAGTTTATAGATTCAATGCCATCCCCATTAAGTTACCAATAACTTTGTTCACAGAATTGGAAAAAACTGCTTTAAAGTTCGTATGGAACCAAAAAAGAGCCCACATTGCCAAGACAATCCTAAGTCAAAAGAACAAAGCTGGAGGCATCATGCTACCTGACTTCAAACTATACTACAAGGCTACAGTAACCAAAACAGCATGGTACTGGTACCAAAACAGAGATATAGACCAATGGAACAGAACAGAGCCCTCAGAAATAATACCACACATCTACAGCCATCTGGTCTTTGACAAACCTGACAAAAACAAGAAATGGGGAAAGGATTCCCTATTTCATAAATGGTGCTGGGAAAATTGGCTAGCCATAAGTAGAAAGCTGAAACTGGATCCTTTCCTTACTCCTTATACAAAAATTAATTCAAGATGGATTAGAGACTTAAATGTTAGACCTAATACCATAAAAACCCTAGAAGAAAACCTAGGTAATACTATTCAGGACATAGGCATGGGCAAGGACTTCATGTCTAAAACACCAAAAGCAATGGCAACAAAAGTCAAAATTGACAAATGGGATCTAATTAAACTAAAGAGCTTCTGCACAGCAAAAGAAACTACCATCAGAGTGAACAGGCAACCTACAGAATGGGAGAAAATTTTTGCAGTCTACTCATCTGACAAAGGGCTAATATCCAGAACCTACAAAGAACTCAAACAAATTTATAAGAAAAAAAACAAACAAACCCATCCAAAAGTGGGCAAAGGATATGAACAGACATTTCTCAAAAGAAGACATTCATACAGCCCACAGACACATGAAAAAATGCTCATCATCACTCACCATCAGAAAAATGCAAATCAAAACCACAATGAGATACCATCTCACACCAGTTAGAATGGCAATCATTTAAAAAATCAGGAAACAGGTGCTGGAGAGGATGTGGAGAAATAGGAATACTTTTACACTGTTGGTGGGACTGTAAACTAGTTCAACCCTTGTGGAAAACAGTGTGGTGATTCCTCAAGGATCTAGAACTAGAAATACCATTTGACCCAGCCATCCCATTACTGGGGATATACCCAAAAGATTACAAGTCATGCTGCTATAAAGACACATGCACACGTATGTTTATTGCAGCACTATTCACAATAGCAAAGACTTGGAATCAACCCAAATGTCCATCAGTGGCAGACTGAATTAAGAAAATGTGGCACATGTACACTATGGAATACTATGCAGACATAGAAAAGGATGAGTTCGTGTCCTTTGTAGGGACATGGATGCAGCTGGAAACCATCATTCTCAGCAAACTATCGCAAGAACAAAAAACCAAATACTGCATGTTCTCACTCATAGGTGGGAATTGAACAAGGAGATCACTTGGACACAGGAAGGGGATCATCACACACTGGGTCCTATTGTGGGGTGGTGGGGAGGGATAGCATTAGGAGATATACCTAATGTAAATGACAAGTTGATGGGTGCAGCACACCAACATGGCACATGTATACATATGTAACAAACCTGCACATTGTGCACATGTACCCTAGAACTTAAAGTATAATAAAAAATAAAAAAGAAAGAAAAAAAACAAGATGGCGAAGATATTTTTTCCTCACACCCCTGAAGAGCCCATTTACACATGCTCATGCTCTTTCTTAGAACTGGCCAAGGTTAAAACAAACAAACAAAAAGATGTCATTTCTTTAGGCCTATCTAATAGGCCAGGCTTAGCAAAAATATATTATAAAGGGGCTGGAAAATGTTAATTCTTATACTCTGCAGGTGGGATGGTAATATGGCATAAACTTTAGAGGGAAAAACGATATTATTTTTAATTATAGAAAATGTAGAATTTAAATATCCAACAATAAGGAATAAAGTGTTACATCTCTGTAATGGAGTACTTTATACCTTTACAACCCTTTCAATAAAAGGTTAAAGAATACCTCCTGGTGCAGTAACAAGCTCACATTATAACACTTAAATCAGGAAAAATATCAGACAACACAGTGTGTTTCTGTAAACAAAGAAGTGTATACAATCTAATACACACACACACAAACCCCCTCCCACACACACACACATACACACCTGGAAGGATCTACACCAAAATGTCAACAATAGTATGTGGTAGGAAAATAGTGATTTTTGCTTCTGTCTCTGTGCTTTTCTGACTTTTTAAAGTTTCCAGTATTCGTGTTTATTACTTACATCACATAAAGTACTATGTATTAATAGCGGTAACGGAAAACCTTATCAGATTGGTGAAGGAAATAAAGCAACACTAACTGAGGTTTCCAAACTCAGGTTGATTGGTCCCATTTCCTGTCCCTCCTTTCTACCTCTCTATATGTGGCCATGCCCATCAGGGGACAGAAGAAAAACAACTAGAAAATGAGCCTGTGACATTTCCCACCCAGTTTTGAAACTGAGCCGAGCAGCTGAAAAAGACTAGGATCAAAGAAATACATCATACCTGGGAGCCAGTGCCAAATCCCAGGCTACCCGTCACTGATGTCTAACCCTGAAACAGTGGCAATGGGAGAATGCTTTACCTAGCTCCAAAATGCCAACAATGAGTAATTATTAGTAATATTGCCCCTGGGCCCCAGGAAGCCTCATCTCACATGGGGTTGGGGGTGAAACAAAGGAGTTGTCTCCTCTCACAAACTGAGCTGCCTTCAGCACACCTGGCACCTCACATCTGCATAATAACTCACAGCCCCAGGCCCCCAGGGCACACTCCCAGAGGAAAGCCCTCTCTATGGACACAAGCGTAACAGGAAACATCCCATGTGTAAAGAGAAAGGCATGGAGACTCAGATGTGAGCCTTGACAAGCCCCAACCCCAGCCAGAGAAGCAGAGGGGGATGGTAGCCCCGACCAGGCTGTGGTCCTGGATGTCTGTCTCTACTTGCTGGCTAGCTGTGTTGCTTTATTCAAGTGTTCTAATGGCTCTGCCCCTCTGTGTCCTCATCTGTAATACAGAAAATGCTAATTCTACCTATGGCATTGGGTTAGGGTTATAAAACTAAAACAATACACATCATAAACCTAGGTCTAGCACACATTACTTGGAAATTGGTCTCCTTTTCCTGTCTTGCCTTTGTCCCTGGAAAAGGTCAGGGACTTTTAACAGTTGGCAGGGACACTGTCCCCACCCCCAGCAACCAAGTTTTCCCTCTCAGGGTATCAGTGAGCGGTTGGCCTTGATATGAGATCTGTTTAGCCCACCTGGCTAACACACATAGAACCAGAAAGCTCATACCTGCCATTTATTTTTCCATCCAACAGATTTTTCACAGACCTAGGAGGGGCTTTCAGGTGACCTAGCTGACCTCCTCCCATCCCCATATCCCCCAACTTTACAGACCTAAGAGGTGACCTTCAGGGAAGGCCCCCAGCAGCACGTCTGGTTATAGTAAGTCCAAGCACTTGACAAACGTCACATCATTTTACTCTTGACATCCCCAGAAACAGGAACAATAATGCTGCCACATATTTAACCGACAGGAAATCCACAAAGTCCTTTTGCAGAGGCTGATCTAAATTTCATTTCACTTTTTATTTTAAAAATTCTGTCAAATCCTCTCTGACTGCAGACAAGAACAGGTGTTCCCTTCGTTTTCAGGCAGGGTAATGGAGGCATGCTTGTCTCAAATTACCCAGCCTTTTGTTTCCCCCGCCTACTTCACCCAGGATGGCACTTGGCTCTCCAATCCTGGAGGACATGCCGCAGCTCATCCATGGCAACTAACCCATGGCAGCTATGGGAGCTTCTCCCTCCCTACTGCTTTCATTCAGGGCTGCACCTGAACCAGCCATCCATTCTTCCCTCAGTTGAAGCCCTAGCCAGAAATGGACCTTAGATTCAATGGCCTTGGTTGCCTTAGCCAATTTCCGCCCTGGCGACCTTGCTCAGAGAGAGGCTTTAAACGGTGCAGGCTCATCGCACTTTCCTCCTGCGGCCTCCGAGTCACACTTCAGACGCGTGTCATTGGAGAAGATGGAGGAACAGCATGTCGGAGCTGCTGACAGCATCACCACTGCTCTGTCTCTGCCCACTGCTCTGTCTCACCAGCCTGGGGTGGTGAGATTTCTCCTTTCTTCTCCACCTTCTGTCTCCAGCCTGAGACTTGTCAGCAGCCCCTTTGTATAGCAAACACACGCAATGGGTTGACTTAAAAGGTCGATTGCAGCAGATTTGTGCGTGTTATCTCACTCTGACGTAGAAGTCCCATGCAAGCCAAGGGAGTACAACCAGTCCTCAATGCAGGTTCCCCCTGCTCCTACTCCCAGCTTCTCACTCCTTCACCACCGCCCCCATGCCTGAACAGTGTCTACAGCCAAGGAAGGACAGAATGTGAACAGGCTGGGTGCCTCTCACCACCTTTTCTGCACCAGCTCAAGATCTGGGCATGCATTTCCATCAAAGTTGCCCAGCAGAAGCCATCAGATCTGTAAGCGCCAGAGGGGTCAGATGGAGAAGATATAGGGTTAGGGGCCTGCCCTTTTGTGTATATTGACCACAGAGTTCAAACAGCTTGACAGTGTGGAGAATTTAGGCTATACAGTCAGGGAGCCTGTTTTGGCTATGATCTCGAGGAAGAAGTCATTCCTATTAATGAGGCACCTGTCCTAAAATGCAGTTCTCAAACCAAGGTCCAGAGTCTTCAGTGCCCTGGGAGATTCTTCCAGATGGTCAGCAGGCTGTCGCTTCCAATATTAATGTTGAAAATATGGCAGCATCAACACTTCAGCTTCCAGCATGACGTAACCATGGCCTTTCCTTGGGACGTCTCTGAGAACCATGGAGTGTCACCCCGAGGAAGGACCTTTAAGAGCTCCAAATCCAGCCTAATTTCATGGATGAAGAAGCTGAGCCCTGGAACCAGGGAGAGGCCCCCCATAGCTCAGGAGAGTGATACACAGTAGGGCCAGAACCCAGGCCCAGAAAATTACACCACACCACCTTAACAAAGCGCCTGCCAAAGCCCATGATCAAACAATAGATCCCCCACTGAAGTCTGGGGGAAGGTTCTTTGCATGACAAGGATGAGGGGAGTGGCTAGACCCAGGAATTTTGCCTGAGTTATTGGAGAACCATTGTGATTAATCAAATTTAATCCATAAAAGATGTATTAAGTATATTTTTAATTATATAATATCAAGTCAGTTCAGGATTTTCTCTTCTCAACCTGAGAGCTGCAGGATCTGTCTAGGACACCATACTACCACTTACCCCAGCATACTCTACAGCTATAGTTTTCAACCATGTGCATCAGAATCACCTGAAAGGCTTTTAAAAATACAACTTGCTGGGTCCCATCCCTAGAGTGTCAGATTCAGGAAGTTTGGGGTCGGGCCTGAAAATCTGCATTTCACACAAGTTCCCAGAAGACTCTGGGACCCCAGGTGACTTTGAGAACCATGCACTTGAGTTTCAGTAAGACTGACATCCATTTCCACGAACCCCATCCCCCAAGTTGCACATCCACAACTGATGCACAGTTGCTCAGTCTCCTCCCGCAGCAGCAGCCTTATCTAAAGGTTCTGCCCAACTAAGACAACTCATTCACACTACAACATAATCTATTACCCCATTAACAGATCGTTGAAGATTTGGGTTGGCCTCCTTCCCAAGATCGCCTGCCATTGTGCTGTACCAAGTTCCCCCAAACCAGACAAAGCAGAGGAACCAGCAAGGACTTTCCAACCACTACTCTGACAGTAAACTATTCCTGAGACTCACCCCATTGCACCAGCTTTGCCAGGGATTGTTGAATGCCAGAAGCTGTCACAATCCGGTGGGAGGGACCCCAAAGCAGCATTTCCCTTTGGTCTTCTCCATTCATCCCCAACTTCCAGTGCTTTGCTTCATTTTCAAAGCAGCTGGCACTCGCCTGCTGCAGGTACAAAAGTCTACAATATCCACTCCGGGGCAGAGCCACTCCTACATAATGTATGGAGTTCCTCCCTGGCTCACGGCAGGTTGGAATGCTTCCACCTCAGAAAAGGGCAAGGCAGCTGCTCGCATCAGCAGGTGTCTTCCAACACAACAGTCTTCAGGGCTCATCAAACCTCCTGGGAGACTGGTTTGTTCACTGGGGCACAGACAGAGCCAGGAAACAAACCCCAATTGAGGTTCCAGGCCCAGTGCACATTAACCAACCAAATAGCAGAGTGGGTTCATTGAGCTATGGCATGAGGTCAGAGAAGCCAGGATCCACATTATGCCAGTTCACCTGGAGCTAGTTGTGTGGCCCTGGAACAGTCAGTTAAGCTTTCAAAACATCAGTTTCCTTATCTGTAATGTGGAGAAATATGATACCTACCTTACACATCTGTTCACAGGAATAAAAAAAATACAGATGTGTATGTAATACTTGGCAGAGCACCCAGCACATAGTAAGTGCATAATAAATGTTAGAGGCTCTTATTATTGCTACTTTCAAGAAAAACTGGAACGCCCTACACATAGTTCAAAGTGCTATGTGTCAAAGGCTGTGTGGGGGAGGGGGGGTCTCAGATTTTAAATGGGCCTCTGCAGACAAACTGGCTGGACCACCTTAGTGAATATCCTGGGTTCCCACTCGCTCCTTATCCAACCTCCGACAGCTCTGGCCAAGATTCTCATCTGCCCTCTGGATGCTGCACTTGCTTCCCTTAGTAGAGGCCTCTCCTGATGTTTTCTAGATACCTACTCTTGGCCTCTCATCAATGTCCATTTTAAGCCACAATGCAGCTCTGACAATGTGCCTCTGCTGATCTCAACACTTTTCCCATTTCTGCCATCACTAGAATGTTCCTTGGAGCCAGGAGCCCTGTTCCTCAGCCAGAAGGAACAGGCCAGAAGGAATAGTCAGAGGCTTTTTGCTCTGCCACCATATAACCAAGACATGCCCATTAGCTGACCCTGACAGGAATCTGCCAGCCATGAACCAAGCTAAGGAATCTTCCACGAATTTTTCTCAAGCTACAGGAAAAGAACATCTGAGGTTTGACTGAAGGCTCCCTGGAAGGAAACACAACTCAAAATCTTGCTCTTAGCCCATTCATTTGAGAAAATTCTGTTCCGTTGGTCTCACCTAAGTGCTAGACAACTCAAAGAGGACCTGAACTATTAATAAACATTTTATTTTCAAGAAGCAAAGGTCCCCTCCAGCTACAGTTAGGATAAGAGATTGTTGTGCATATATAAGGAATGGGACAGGCTAGGACAACAAGTCATTACCAAAGGAGTTTGCTGCACCCTTTTCTCTTTCTTTTCCTTTATGACACTGCTACTTTGCTTTCTGTAGCATGCACCATCCTCCCCTCTCTGATGGTCAACATCTCCTAATTTCAACTCAGACTAAGTCCTTTCCATGATCTTTGAGCTTAAGAATCCCCATTAGCAGCTTAATTTTCCAACTCTAAACTCCTAAGGGAGCAGAACAATCAACCTGACACATCTTTTTTTTAAAGCTCTCAATTGCAAGCCAGGATGTGACTGGACAGCTCTGCGTGCTCACCTCTGCCATAATAAGCCATGCCTATAGGGGGTTGGAGGAGGGCAGGGGCAGGTGACATGGTACAAAGCAGAGCAGCTGCACACTCATCCAGAATGATGTGAATAGCAGCTTCTCTCAGAAGAGGCTGTGGTCGAGCAGGAAGGACAACAAAAAAAGAAAATCAAACTCATGTGCCAGATAAACCAGCCCAGCAGAGCATTTCCCCACCCAGAGCTGTGCCAATACAGTGACCAACAGGGCAGTGGCCACAGGATGAATGTGGAGAGCAGGGCCCGGTCCTGTCTTTCCAAGATGGGCAAAGATCCCTTCGGAATCATATTTATCTCTTGACTGAAAAATTTTGAAATGATTCCTGCCTCTGGGTAGGGAACCATGTGCCATGGTTCATATTGATTTACATACAGGTAGCACTCAATCAAGGTTCTGGAATGGACAATAGAAAAGGATAAAGGGAAAAGTGTTAGGAGATAGCTACATCCCCCATAGACTGGAGGTGTTTTAGAAGCCATCCCCTCTCCTCCCTGATCTGGGCAGGAGAGGAGAAGGAAACTGGAAGAAAATGACCCCAGTAATGTCTCTAAGGACTAATACTTGGTCATGAATACCCCAGGGAGAGGCATGTCAGGGTCAACCCAGCCCCTTCCATCAAGATGTGGGGAGCTAAGATTGTCCCACCCAATACTGCTCCACCAGGAAGGAAGCAAGAGAGCTTACACCCACTCTTGCCAGCCTGTTTACCAAGACTTGGGTACTTTAGACATAGTCAGAAGTCCTGGCAGTGCCAAGATCAGCAAGAGGAAAGCAGCATGAGAAGCCTAGCCTGCCGGTTGCCTAAGAGTTCTCTGGGTTGAGCCATGGCATAACCAAGCATCTCCCCAACTGCTGGACAGGAGGGTTTGGGGTCAGTCACAGGAGCCATGGCCCACCTGTGACCTCTTTCCATGCAGCCTTACAGAACTGGGAGGAGGCCAGAGAAGTAAGAGAGAGGGAGGCATGGGGAGTAAATGCCGGCATGCAGCCAAGCTCTGAAAGCCAAAGTTCTTTTCTAGCACCCCAGCTAAAAGCAGTGACAGCCTCCTGTATTGATTATGCATGCATGCCACTGAGCGAAGAGGCTGGTTGGGCGAGGGCTGAGGCCCGCTGGATAATTTATATGCTGGCGTTGGTATTCACAGAGCCACGGGCAGAGTTCAAAGGAAACAGGTGGAGAAGAGAAGATACAAGCAAACTGCCACACTTCTGCTGCTCCAGTTTGTGGAGCAGGAGGGTCTCCTAAGGAGAGCAAGCAGGAATGGTTCCCAAATGACACAAAGCTCCCACTGGTCATAACATCCTCCAGCCCCAAACCCAAGCCATCCTCTCACCAGTCAGACTTTGACTTCTCTGTCTAGAGGAAGTCTAACCTGTATTCCCAGCTTGGGCTAGGTGCCTTTGTTGGTGCTCCCCCAGTAACCTAGGGCTGCCTTGATTGCAGCCTTCCAATTCATCCATCAGGTCAAAGCACGTCTGTAAGGAAGCCTTCTCCCATGCAATAAAGATGGACCTCCCGTTAGGTTCTAATAGCGCCATATACCTCTCCTTTGTATCTTCATCCCTATTTGTATTTGTATTTTCACTTCCCCAAATATGAGCTTCATGAAGACAGGACCTTGTCTGCCCTTTGAACCACTGTATCTCCTGTACCTACTGCAGCACATTCCCTGCATAGAAGCTCAATAGAGAGTGATTTTTAAGATGATAAATGAATGAGATTTGCCACACCATACCATGGTCATATGTATTGCTCTTTCTTGCCACCTAGCCTGTGAGATCCTTTAGGGCACAGAGAGTTCAGCTGGTCTTTTCTACCCAGCATAAGAAGGGCAGTGGGGTCAAGTGTTTCTGGTACCCTTGGGAAATTATACTTTTCATCACCAAGATAAACCAAACTCATCTCATTTTTTTCTTTCCCAGTGTTTAGCGTAATTCCTAACCTATAACAGGTGCTCAGGGTCTATTTTCTGATAATTTACCTTTTAAGGAGCCCTTGTCTAAGACTGAGTATTTGCCCTCTATGGCCAAACATTGGCAAATAGGCCCTTGAGTGGTGCTGGTATGGCCAAATGGTCCTTCATGACCACCAGACATGGACAAAGGCAGTACTCGGAGAAGAAGGAGCCCTGCCCAGGAGGTGAGAGACCCACATTTTCTGACTGGGTGATGTGGGAAAGGCCTCAAACTCCCACAACTCTAAAAGGAGAGGAAATATCCCCTGGCCCACGGGTACCAAATCTATTATCCTATGTTGTGGTGACAAGCCACAGTGGGTTGGTTATACAGATCTGAGCTTGAATCCCACATTCTCTGATTTCTGGCTGTGTGACCTTGGATAAGGTGCTTGACTCAAAGCTCAGCTTCCTCATCTGTAAAACAGGGCTGAGGATAATTTACAAGGACTACATGAGATGATGCAGGAAAAGCACCTGGTTACAATGGAGCCCAGCTAGCAGTTTATTGACAGGTTATAGTAGAAAAACCATGGGTTGGACTGAGAAAGGTCTCTTCTACTTCACTGGGTAATTATGGACAAGCTGGGTTCTATGCTTTAGTTTCCTTGTGTGGAAAATGGAGCAAACAAAACAGTCTCTCTCACTCCAGCCTAGTTCACGCCCACCCAAGACGCCCGCACTTGCTCTCCTCAGCTCTTCCGTTGCTCTCGCTCTCTCATCCTTCAAGTCTTAGCTCAGATGTCATCTCCCCAGATGGGCCGTCCCCGCACCTCTCTAAAGTCACACACCCACCCTTTACTTTGTTTTATTTCCTTCCTGGCAGTCACTTCTGTCTGAAATTATCTAATTGTTATGTGTTTATTGTCTATCACCCCTCTCACTGGAATCATGGCTCTGTGCAAGCAGAAAGCCTGATCTTCCCTGTACTCACTACATCATAATGCCTAGAGTGCTACATCTTAGGCACTCAACAAACATTGAATGAATGAATGAAGGAAGGAAGGAAGGAACAAACCAACAATCAAGCAATTGAACAAACACACACCCTCCAGGGTCACTGTGAAGAAACAAATGGATGATCCCAGAAACGATGTCTAACACAGTGCCTGGTTCATACTAGCCTCTTCGGGTTAATTTTTCTTGCTTTCCCTGAGAGCTAATTTTTCAAGAACTACAGTTCTTAAACATTATCTCAGCTTGAAATTTAAAACTTACTTAAATTGAGCCAAGGTTACCAGACAGGGAAAAAAAAAGGGCGGGGGGCGGTGGGGGGACAGTCATAATTAACCTCCCCACACAGATCTCCACCAAGGGCTTCTTAACACCTCTGAAATGTCTGAGCAACAGAGCCTCCCAGGATCCCCTGAGTGCTCCAGAAGACAGGTCATCAATTGAGCCACTTCTGCATCTGCACACGTTGCAGATTAGACACAAAGACAAATGGCATTCAAACCAGTGCCAAGGGGGTCAGCACCAGCCAGGGCGTAGATTGCTGGCTGGGCCCCCGAGAGGGTTCAAGGCTAAAATGCAGGCCTGACCAGGACCAAGACTAAGATATCTACTCCAGCATGCTGGATCATCCTCCTCTCCTCTGCAACTACTGCCCCCTGCCCATAGCCATCCGCCTCTGGAGTTCCTCTGCTCATTCTGGCTCACCCCACCCTTCTCATTTCACCCACCCCCAGCATAGGTAGCTCTCCTACTCTTCCCAAGGCCCTAGGCCACCATGGTAGATGAGCGTGTCCTCCCTTCTTCTGCCAGATGCAGCCAGACCCTCCAGGCCAGGCCCTGACTGTCAAGGGTCAAGGTGGCAATGACCTCACCTAGTTCACACATTCTAGGAGCCCACACTCTGAGCCACTGAGCAACAGCTTCACTGGAACTCAGAGAAGTAGCACATCGGTGATCAAGAGACTCACACAGGTGGCTCTCAGAGCTTGGACTCCCCAGCAATGGGTTGAGTTTAACCTCAAGGTGCTCACCAGAGCTCACTGCCCTGACCCTCTCCCAACTCTGCTGGGCAGACATAAGGAGCACCAGATATGAGCCTCCATGGTAAATGTCAAAGAAAAATGTTGCAGGCCTCTACTCTCAAACACCATGTTTCCTATCAAAATGCCAAAGCAAGGCTGCAATGGGATGAATCTGTGGTTTCTCACGATTGTGCTCAGCCCACTGCACCTAGAAAATTCTTATCACCAAGATGGAAGGGACCAATGTGGGTCACACATCATGCTGCCGCTCCAAACCCAGCGTACATTACCTCCACTGGACTAGATGGAGTATAGACACAGCTCCCTTTCCATCCCTATGGGCCAGAGTCCAGATGCAGAGGGGGAGAGTCAGCCTTGCAGCCAGCTGCAGAGGATGGGCACTATGATACCACATCTAGCAGGACAGGTGGGTAAGGCACAGCGAGAGAAAGGCAGAGCCCTCAAGCCACCATGCATTGATGGTTCCAGTGCCTGGAAGGAGAGCTTTCCAAGGGCAGGGGCTGCCAGACGACCTTGAACTCTGTCTTCTGGTCAGTTCAGATATAACTATTTTTTTTTTTTTTTTTTTGAGACAGAGTTTCACTCTGTCACCCAGGCTGGAGTGCAGTGGCACAGTCTCGGCTCACTACAACCTCTGCCTTCTAGGTTCAAGCAATTCTCGTGCCTCAGCCTCCCGAGTAGCTAGAGTTACAGGTGTGTGCCACCACATCCAGCTAATTTTTGTATTTTTAGTAGAGATAGGGTTTCACCATGTTGGCCCAGCTGGTCTTGAATCACACCTAACTTTGTCCTCTTCAGTCCACTTGTGCTTGATATTCAAATTTCTTAGTAAAAGAAAGAGCCAATTCTGTTTGGAAGACATAGGCCCTTACGCTCCAGCAGACTCCCTGGCTAGCCTGTGCTTCCTAAAGAACACTGTCCTGACTCTTTGAGAGCCTTTCATGTGGTGCTTTTTCAGCCTCCCCTACCCAAACTTACAGAGTTATTTAAGCAAAATTGCACCCAGATGCCAAGCCATGCCAACCTGCTGTGTGACTTTATGCAATCCTAAACCTCTCTGAGCCTCAGTTCAAATATTTCCAGAATGAGGGGTTAAATGAGACAAGCTCCAAAGTTTAATTTAGCACTAATATTCCATAATTGTTTGAAAGACAAGTTTATCCACTGGCCCAATCCCAAACCCCACTAGCTATGAATTTGCTTGCACTGAATCATGCAGCTCTAATGGCCTTAAAGCTCTACCCAAGAGCCTTGAGGAGTTGTCCACAACGATGATCTCCACTATCTCAGAAATGAACCTGGACCTCTTTGCCTTCTGGGGTCCCAAGCCAAACAGGCTTTCTAAAGTTTCTCTCAGCTTGGTAAATACTGTAAATACACCCATTTCTTCTCCCCATATTCCTATTCCATTAGAGGTGGGGTATCAGGAGGGTAGAAGGCATTGGGAAGGTTGAGAAGAAACTGAAAGTACTGGTGAATGGTAACTTCTTGTAAGAAAGAGAAAAATGCAAAAGTTCAAGCTCGGTGGCTGACACCTCCCAGGGCCTCTCCTACCCCTGCCCTCTCTGGGTAGTTTTTGTGTTGAAGTGTGCCCCAGCATTCTGGAGCCACACCACCCTCCCTGGGAGAGGAATTTCGGTGCCAAGCTTCTGATGGCTCCTCACATCAACACCCAGGGAGTCCTTCTCCACACTGATCTCTCCCTCATCCTCATATCCAGTCCATCTTCAACTCTGCTCAGAGAGTACCACAAAAATATATCTTCACTCCACCAGCTGTCACCCACAACTGCTACCCCTACTCCATCTCCAGCACCCACTACACTGTCTGAACCCAGCAGGTACTCAATAAAGATTTGTTGAATTGAATGAAATCCAAGAAGTCTTCTTTTTCCCTAAGAAACAGAACTGAGAGATGCTATTTTTGCAGAGAAATGGTGAGTTCAGTATCTCCTACCCAGCTAAAGTATAAATAAGCACCCCACCCTAAGCCCTGTACCACCATCTGAGTTAAGAGTCCTTCTCTCCCTCCTTCTCACACAGGTCTCAAAATTCAGGAGTGACAATGACACCACAGGCATCTCCTCACTCTATGGATAAGATCTGAGTGTCCGTATCAGTTTAACATCTGAGCAGTATTAATAGCTAGGAGCCATCTCCTGCCCTTAGGCAGTGTAACAATATCCTGACAACATGCACCCTGCACTCACACACTAGCACACATGCATGCTCACAAACACACACACATACACACACACTTTTGGACAGCAGAAGGGGGCAGGGATATAGCTCAGATCTCTCCACAGGAGCCTCGTGGCAGCCCCACATAGGAATACCAGGATTTTACACCTTAGTCCACGGGCCAGGCTGGCATGATCTCAGTGAGTGCCACCCTCCCTCCTCACGAGGGCCAGATACCCAGGAGCTGGCACATAGCTCAAAGAGGGGAAGGGATGATTTAATATCCCCTGCTCATCCCAATTTCTGGAACTCTGACCCATCTGCATGGCGGTACTTGCCACAAGAGGTCCTGAGCTAAAGAGTGACCTAGGTGTCTGTTTGGTTCCCCGATCATTTCCATATAAAGATTTTCCTCATTCAGTCACACTGGTGGCACCACTCCCACATTCCCACCTCCATCACGCCAGCCCTAGACATGTCTGGAAGGAAACTTCCAAGCCAGAGAGATGAAGCCAGGCTTTCCCAGTCTATCTGGACACACAGCCAAGCAACTCTAGGTCAGGGTCGGGAGCTGTGGGAGAGTATTGCAACGGAGGTGAAAGTCTGCAGGGATCCTCCCCTGGAAGGTCCCAGCCTCCTCCCACAGCCTCATCAAATGCACTTCCATGTTGGCCCATCTGTCCCTCCATTCTGACTGCTCTGAAGCATGTTTCATCATGGTCACAAACACAGACTCTAGAGTCAGTCTGGGTTCAAATCACAGAGCCATTAAACCTCTCTAAGCCTCCATGCTCTGTCTGTAAAATGCAACCCACGATGTCCACCTCACAAGATCACCATGAGAAGGCAATGAGTTAACTACCATGTGTAAAGCTTCTGGAACATGTAAGTTAGTCCTTCACCAATGGTCATCCCCCTGTACCAACCCCAACCCCACCAGTTGTGAATTTGCTTGTAATGAAACACACAGGTCTTCTGGTTTTACAGCTCTATTCAAGTAGATGCTTTGAAAAATAAGGGAAAATGAATTTTCCTTGTACTTTTCTGAGGAAATTTCATTGTCTTCCCTTATGTAGGACTCTTACCTGGTTAGAAACAAATCAATTTCCTTTCATATATAAAAGAGAGTCACTGGCTGGGGGCAGCAGCTCATGCCTGTATCCCAGCACTTTGGGAGGCTAAGGTAGGCAGATCACTTGAGGCCAGGCATTCAAGACTATCCTGGCCAACATGGTGAAACCCCGTGTCTACTAAAAATACAAAAATTAGCAGTGTATGGTGGTGGGCACCTGTAATCCCAGCTACTCGGGAGGCTGAGGCACGAGAATCACTTGAACCTTGGAGGCGGAGGTTGCAGTGAGCCAAGATCACACCACTGCCCTCCAGCCTGGGCAACAGTAAGTAAGTAAGTAAGTACGTACGTACGTAAGTACATACGTACGTACGTAAATAAATAAATAAATAAATGTTACTGACACAAGCTGCATTCTTCCAATTCCCAGTTCCACCACTATCAGACAACACCGCTGGTTGTCATTGTCATTCTGTCACCAGTTTCCTCAATGATATGCTTTATTTGTATGATGTTCCTCCCAATCCTCTCTCAGGAAGAAATCTGTGACTTAGAGGAAAGCCTGAGAGATGGGCATCAGCTGCCACAGTGGTTCTTTTTGGGTGGTGGAATTCCAGGTGATCTTCATTTTCTTTTCTATGAATTTCTCTGTTTTCTGAATTTTGTTGTTTTCTAGTGTGTGTTGTTGTTTTGCAATGTACATGGCACGTGTATTCCTGTTTAAAATGAGAAAGTTCCAGGCTTTGCCTGTGGAAGGTAGTTCCTGAAAGAGAACTGAGGATAGGAGGGTGAGACATTCTCATTTGGCCCTCAAGGACTAGGCAAGAAGTGGCCCAATGTAACAATGTGTCTCAATTGTGGAAGAGGGAAGGAGAGGTATTTGTTCATTCAGCAGGTGTTCACTGAGTGCTCACCATGTACAAGGTGCTGTTTGTGAACCAGATAAAGCCCAAACCAGCCTTCCAGTGATGAGGCCCTATTCAGATGAGACAGGTGATAAGCAAAATAAACACATGTGTAACATGTCAGATGGTGGCACGGGCTATGAAAACAAAGTACAATAAGGACAGCCAGAGTGCTGGGGGAGGAAAGTGCTATTGTGGAAAGGGTAGTTGGGGGAAACTTCCACAATGGGGCTCATTTATGCAAAGACCTGGGAACATGAAATGGCCAGGATGGACCATCTGAAGTCAGGAGTTTGAGACCAGCCTCATCAACATGGTGAAACCCCATCTCTACTAAAAATACAAAAATTAACCAGGTGTGGTGGGGCATGCCTATAGTCCCAGCTACTTGGGAGGCTGAGGCAGGAGAATTGCTCAAACCCAGAAGTGGAGGTTGCAATGAACCAAGATTGCACCACTGCATTCCAGCCTGGGCGACACAGCAAGACTCCGTCTCAAAAAAGAAAAAAAAAAAAAGGCCTGGAAAACAGCCAAGACAAAGCCTTGGAGGTGGGACTGGGCTCAGAGAGTTTAAGGGGCATCAAGGAGGCCAGCATGGCTGAGTTAGAGTAGAGAATGGAAGATGAGGAGGGCAGGAAGGTGCTGGGTGCCAGGGCCAGGCCCAGGGGATACTGTAGTGGTTGTGAAGACCCTGGGGCTTACTCAGAGTGGAACAGGAGGCCAGCAGAGGGTTCTGAGCAGAATAACAAGATCTGACCTTCTTATTAAAGAATCATGCCAGCCTGCTGAGTGCAGAAACAAATGCACAGAGTCAAGAGTGGGAGCAGGAGCACAGTAAGGAGGTCACTGCAGTCATCTAGGCAAGTGGTGGTGGGGGCGGCTGGGACCACAGAGGTAAGAAGTATAGTCATATTCCAGGTCCATTTTTAAGGCAGAGCTGACAGGATTTGCTGGTAGATTGGATGTGGGATGTGAGAGCAAGAAAGGAGTTGAAAACTGTTCTAAGTCTGTTAGGTCTGAGCAACTAGGTGGGTGGAGTTGCCTATTTCTAAAATAGAGAAGTCTGGGAGGAGCAGATTGGGGCAGGAGGTAAAATCAAAAGATGTTAAAGCAAGGAAGATTCGAGTTGAATTAGAATTAGACACACAAGTAGAGATGGTGATCAAGCAGGTGCATACACAAAGTGAGTCTGGCTAGAGGTCCAGGCCAGACATCATTCTGAGAACACTAAAGTAGATAATTTACTGACAATTCCTCAATATTCCCAACCAATCTGTAGGAATCTGTGGGGTAGGGATGACTCCATTCCTATTTTGTAAATGACAAATCTGCGACTCTGAGAAGGGAAATTACTTGCCCAAGTTTGCACACACATAACTCACCTCCATTCACACTTGGCTGCTCTGATTCCAAAGTCTATGTCTTAGGCCTTAAGAAATCCAGATTATAATAACCACACTGCCAAGAACTCAATGAACACAGCAGCCTACACCTTCCCCTTCTGTAGGCAGAGCTCCACGTACTTACAAGATCTGCAGTTGTCCTTGTTACCCAATTTTCCATGGCATCTGACCCCAAAGTGATTGTCTAGCTCTTGCACATAGGATTCTGCCTTGGTTTCCTGATTTGCCCCCCAGTCTTCCAATGAGCCAGAAATTAGGCTCTAAACACAGCACTGGATCCCTAATGCCCTATCAGTCTTTCCAGTTCCCTCCTTGGAATCACATCTGCACTCCAGGTGGCTGCTCTACATTTGGGAGGTAACCTTGACCTGGAGATCCCATGACCTTGATCTCAGATGGCTCCTCTCACTGTGGGATCTTGATCAAATCACTTGACCTCTAAGCCTCAGTTTCCCCAACTGTCATGGGGTGGAAAAGGAGTTAGACTAGAATCTTTTAAGAGTCTGCAAAATGTGTAGAAAGGGCAAGTTTTTCTAAACATGGGTATCTTATAGGGGAAAAACCTTGAATCCTGCAGTCCTGTTTTTGGTCCCCAATATAACACTTACTGTCTGGGGAGCCATGAGCCATTTAATCCATCCTGTTTTTCCATCTCTAAAGCCAGAATGGCAATATTAGCCTTACAGGGGTATATGGAGGACAGTCACATGGCCTATGAGTGCTCCCTATGTGTTAATTTACCAAATACTCATTTTAGAAAAGTTAAAGAGCATACAGCGAATTGGTAGTGAAGTTATAATTAGAGCTCAAATTCCCCAACTCTACCTAGGGACTCCCCTTCCTCCACAGTACACATGAAAGCTTCTAGCATATTCCACTCAGCTATCTGATGATTTCTCATATCTCCTGCTCAATATATCCCACATCCCCACCCAACCTCAAAAAAAATAAAAAATAAAAAATAAATAAAAAACCTAAAATCCTAATAGTTCAGTTAGCCCGACTCTCACTTCTTCACCTCCTACTTTCAAGAAAACCCTAGTAGAGGTTATTAGGAAAGAAAGAGAAAAATGAAAAGAAAATCTCCATGCCTGCTCCATCCATCACCAGAAGTAAATACTTCCTATTAGCAGAATTTGGCCAACACAAAATAACGATTATCACCATCGTTATTACTGTGGCCACAGCTCCCATATACCAGAATCAGAGTAATGTGAAGTGTTGAGTGTGGATTCTGACATCAGACCATGTGGGTACCAATCCTGGCTGCACCAACTACTAGGTTAAATGACCTTGCACAAGTCACTTGATTCTAAGCCATCCCCAACTACAAAAATGATGGTATTACCTCTGATTTATACAGAATGGCATGTAGACTCAGGAGGTGATCACTCAACTAGTAAATAAAAAGCAGGGAGTTACCTACCCCAAGTCTGCATGAGTGACCCCAAAGCTCATGCTTTTCCCTCCACATCTTGACCAGAGCATTGCAAGCTTTGAGAAAAAAAAACACCACCGAAACATCTCTCGGATTTATATCTCACATACTTGCTAAGAGCTCTTGGGCAAATTACTTAACCTCTCAGAGCTTCTGTTTTTGTCATTCATAAAGTAGACACTAATACCTGCCTCATGGGCCTTCGTGAGGATCTGGACAGCACACAAAAAGCTTGGGCACAATGCGTGCACATAGTAGCCCCTCGATAAATCTGAGCTTCATGCTCACTGTCACCTTAGGGCTACTTCAAAATAAGAAGCATGCCTCACTCATAGGTGGGAACTGAACAATGACATCACTTGGACTCGGGAAGGGGAACATCACACATCGGGGCCTATCGTGGGGGGGGGAGGGGGGAGGGATTGCATTGGGAGTTATACCTGATATAAATGACGAATTGATGGGTGCTGACGAGTTGATGGGTGCAGCACACCAACATGGCACAAGTATACATATGTAACAAACCTGCACGTTATGCACATGTACCCTAGAACTTAAAGTATAATAAAAAAATAAAATAAAAATAAACACAATCCTCTCAAAAAAAAAAAAAAAAAAAGAAGCATGCACATGTCCAAGATAGTCCTGGCATGCAAGTATTCCATGGCTGTTTTCTGAAATTTAAAAGCCAAGTGTTTAAGGTCATATGGCTCATGAATGACAAAGCTGATAATCAAAGTTTTTTTTTTTTTTTTTGCCAGCATCTCCTTTCTCCCAAGTCTAGGGCTCCCCCAAAAGCCAGCTAGAGCAGTGTGACCATCTGAAATCAGGGAGCACCATGCTCCCACCACCATCCTGTTCCTTTTATCTCCCCTACTGAAGCTTAGTTTTCAGCCAACCCAACAGATCCACACACAGGAGGAAAACCACCAAGTCAGAAAAGCCCTCTTTTGCCAGCTCAGGGAGGGGACCCCCTATTAAAAGGGCTTCTACGTCCATTTCAAGGAGCAGAAACAAAAAGCGTCCTATTGACTTTGAGGCATAAAGCAAATTAATTCTCCAAACATAGTCTAGAGCTCATAACAGCCCAGTGAGGGCCCACTAAATACAAATGGAAACCAGCGCAGAGATTCTGAAGACATCAGATCCCTGAGGAAATGGTAATGTTGCGAAGGCACCTATCAATCAAAGCCAATCCTAGAGGAACTGTGCATGTACACGCTGCAAAAAGAATGAGAGACGCAAATCCATAAAGCATGAACTCAGGTTCCTGCACCTCAGGCTCTGCCTGGGAAGCCACAAGGTCTTTTTGAGGTATTTTGCAGAAAGCACCAACCCTCAGGATCCCCTAAAAGATTCTTAGCCTCTTTTCTCTGAAGAGTGATGAAAACCATAGGAGAACAATGTTGACCAACGAAGACTGGCTGGGTCCTTTATTGTCACTCTTTTGCTCTGCCTCTCCTCCTTCCTGCCCAATGCCAAAATGCATCAAATGTACCTCCATGGAACAGATTCTGGAATTGGCTCAATGGCCCAGCTTGGTGGCTTCTGTTGAGACAGTAGAGCCAGTGTCAGCCAGGCAGTGTCCTCCCTGTCCCTGATTCTGCCAAATCCAGGGACATTACCATCCCTGAAGTTCTACTACCACAAAGAGGAACAAGCCACCCAGTGCACCAATACATACCATGCTCCAAGGCCACACAGACTAAAGTCCAAATGCTTGTGTTCACTTTCTTGCATCTCCCCAAGTCCACTCCAGTCCCCACCCATGGCCTAGCTCCATGAGCATCCCCTCGTGATTGGTCCAGAGATGGATATTTGATCCACGTTGGTCCAACCAAAATAAAGCCTGAGCATTTTGTTCAGTGGCTGGTGGATAAGCCCATTCTCTCCAGATCTTCATGGTGAGGTGTGCTGATGTGAGCTCTCAAGCTGCAGAAGCACTTCACTCCCATGAGCAGAGCCAGCCTGAGGCTTAGATTATATCAGGCACCCCTAACTGAACCAAAGCTGAGATCCATTATCTGAAATTTCACTTATGTGAACCCCATCCCCTACAAATTCCTCAATGGTAAAGCCAGATTAAGTTACCCTAACTGAATCCCCTACCATTCCAGGTTCTTCAAAACCCTGCTTCAGCATACTCTTCCAGCCCCATCTCTCACTCAGCCCTCCACCTATGTGCTGGAAATTTTGATCCCCTGTGTATTTGGGGGAATCCCTCCATTTCTTTCTTTTCATCATGCTATTTCCCTGGCCTTTCATCCTTAGTCCTTTTCTCCACATCTGCTGATATTCTTTAAATTCCACCTCCTTGTGGAAGCTTTCTTCACACTCCCTTCACTGGCAGAAGGTCATTACTCCCTCCATGGAAACCCCTGGGTTCCCTCTATCCTATAATAGATCAAGGCCTCCTGCAGTGATTATATACATTCATATCATCCTCCACTAAATAATGTCAACCATTACTCTTCTCTGTATTCCTAGCACTAAATGCAATGCCCTGGGCAAAGGAAGTGCCCAATAGATATCTGCAGAATTGAATTTGTGGAAGCCCACACAGTGCCAGCTCGACCAGCTTGGTCCGTGTGTAGCAGTGGCTTTGCAGAATGCATTCCCTTCTTCTCACTCCTCAGGCCTCTATACAGCCCCAGATGTACATCTCAGAAATGATGAAATCAAATCTGTATCATAAAGTTCCTTTAAGCACAGCATCCAAACTCAAGCAACACCAGCAGGGTTCCTCCAACCACCCAGCAAGGGCTGCACCACTTTGTATCAAATTTGCCCCAACTATCTGCGCTCGCTAGTTCAGCTCCCCAGGCTCCAGACACGGCTCTGCTGCCAACCACCTGTGTGTCCCTGGACAAGTCATCTAGCCACTCCTGGCCCTCATCTCTATGCTGGAGGTGAGTTAGCCGTAGGCTTTATGTTTCTATGCACTCTCGAAGGAGTCAAGATTCCGTGGAGGAAAATGGAAACTTGCCTCTCTAAACCTCTCATTTGGAGAAATGCCAGATGTCAATATTAAATAAAAGGTTAGAGTCTTTCCTACTGTCTAAACCTTCTTCTCTCCCTTTCTTATTTTCTGAGTAAAAAGACACATTTTCTCCCCAGGAGTCTAACATGGTACTGCCATAGACCCCAAAGAGAGAGAAGCCCAGCGGTGTTTCCTTCCCTCTTAAGACATAAGACTTGAGATGCCAAAATTTGCCAACTGCCTCATTACACCCAAAAGCTAAATCTGGAAGCTCAAAGACATGAGTGGCTGTTGTGGAAAAGTGTTCGTGATGCATCTTTATGTGAAAAATCAGGCTAGTGTGACAGCTTCCAAAATGCGATTCCAGTGCCTGGCATTGAGTGGGCGCTCAATTAGTACTTGTTAAATGAGTGAATGAACTTCTTTAAAAACAAACTAACACACCCTGGATTGCGGATGCTTAGAAATTAGGCTGGAATGATAGATATCAAAATTCTCCCATTGGTTATCTCTGGCGGGGAGATTTACAGGTGACTTATTTTTGTTTTTGGTGTTTTCTTAATGTTCTATAGCAAACATATATTATTTTGTAATAAGAAAATCATCAACTCACATTTGTAAGGAGTTAATTGTTGTAAAATAAATAAATAAATAACTACATATACAAAAAAAGAAAAAAGTAACTGTCATCCAAACTCCACAACCCACACACGAGGCAACCTTCTTACTTCCCACACATCCGCCCCTTCTTGGAGAAAGCCTCCCCGCCTTCCCTTTTCTATCTTGATTTCAGAAATCTGGAGTCAAGTTATTGCTTTCAAAATGTTAGTCTCATCAGAATCAGAGCCCAGCATGGAGGCAGCTCCCTTTACCCTAAGACCTGAAGGAAAACAGAAAGCTAGCCTGCCCACTTCTACCTTCTCCCCTTGTCAGAACCAGTCCTTCAACCCCAGAAGAGATTTCAGTCAGAACACAGAGGAACCTCCATCTCACGGGGCACTTGTCCCCATGTGCAGACTCACTCACCTGCAGGACAGGGAGTGGATATGAAAGAAATGAACTCCGCATCCTGGCAAACCTTTCAGGAATCTAATATTTTATCAATGCCCCATTGACACATCTCCTTTCTCTTTCTTCATCTCCTTGCCTCCTTCTCCTGGCTCTAGACAGAGTTCATAAATAAGTCCCTATACTTTTTCCCACCTACACTCATATCTACCGGTCAGCTCAGGTGGGTCAGGGGACCACACAACTTGGGGTGAGTAGGCAGGGAGGGTGTTCCAGTAGGCACCATGCAGAGGGTGAGAGATAAAACTGCAAGTAACAAGCATCTCACTAACTAGCAACTAGGGATGAAAGGGGAGAGGAGAGAAAAAAAAGGCAATGGAGGGTATTACCTGAAAAAGTCATTTTGTGTGGTCTCCAGGACCAGCAAACCAGGAAAAGGGCTGACCTGATGGTTCTTGCCAGAAGGAAGAAAAATGGAGCTTCCTTTCAGCACACAGGGGCCACCGTGCCGTAGAGAGGTCCTTTGTTTCATCCTTCTTCTGGGTTCTCCCAGGCCCAGAACAAGAGGCCAGTGGACTGTGTGGGATCCTCCTTGCCTCCCAACCTACCATTGTTAGTATTACCCAGCAGGTGAGGTCCAGGCAGGATGCAGAGAAGTCCACCATCTGCAAACTGTGCCGTCGCACAGACAGAAGCCCAGAAACAAGAGGCCCTGGCTCCAAACTCAGCTCTGCCACACCCAACTGCTTCCTATCAAAAGTCACTGAACCTCCCAAAGACTTGTTTTCCTCACCTGCAAAAAAGGGATGAGAATTCCTACTTATCCTAGCTGCTGAAAGGATGTGGTGAGATAATTTTGATAGGCCGGGCGCAGTGGCTCACACCTGTAATCCCAGTACTTTGGGAGGCCAAGGCAGGTGAATCCACCTGAGATTGGGAGTTCGTAGACCAGCCTGACCAACATGCCTGTAATCCCAGCTACTCGGGAGGTTGAGGCAGGAGAATCACTTGAAACCAGCAGGCAGAGGTTGCGGTGAGCCAAGATTGCGCCATTGCATTCCAGCTTGGGCAACAAGAGCGAAACTCCGCCTCAAAAAAAAGATAATTTTGATAAAGTGTTTTGCACAGTACCTGGCATCTAAGAGCGCCACACGTGGCCAGGATTATCAGTACTTTCCTAATTTCTCTGTTTTTTCTGACCCTCATCTGTCCTTCAGTTCTCAGCAAAAACATCTCGGTGGGATGTTAGGGGTAGGAGAGCCACATAGGCTTTGGTTTTAGTTCCAGACTGGGCACCTCTCCATGTATCAGTTCCCTCTTCCGTAACAAGGCAACAATAATAACATTACTTCTTCTCCAAGACTCATTGTGAAAATTAAATGAGGTGATACTTGTGAAGCCCTTACAGCAAGGCCTGCAGACAGTGAGTGCTCAACGAATTTCAGCTGTCATTGTCCCCCGCCCAGCCCCATCATTCTAAATTAGGTCTCTCTAATTCTCAGGGCCCCCCAGTAGTTTGCCTTCAGAACACTCATCATAATGTGTAATTATAGACCTACTTGTGTTGTCTACTGCTTGCCCTTCCACCTAAGCTTAAATTCCATCAGGGATAAACTAAACATCTCTTTTGATAGTGGCTGCATTCCCAGCACCTGCTATAGTGCCTGCATCTAATAGGTGTTTAACAACTATCTGCTGGATGAACAAATGAACGAAAAAGTGAACAGAATATTAGCATCGGCACAGTGATCACCCAGGTCCCTTCCAGCTCTGAGAGTCTCTGACTATCCTCTATCCTTTGACAGCTTTAGAAAAAAAATTTTAAATGAGCCCCAAAGTAGCTGTTTCACCAATCCCAGGGTGGAAGACTCAGGATGGTTGCTGCTGACAGGCTCCTGAACACTCAAGTTGTGCGGAGATTTACTCTGATTTTTTTTAAAACTGAGAAGGGAATCTGCCAAATTTCTAAGTTGGGATCATCCTCTCCTCCCTGAGGGCTGCCCACACACAAGGCACTAAGCAAGAGTCACTACAGTGGGCAGCAGGGACCCAGGCCAGGCAAATGGATAGCCAGCAATCTTTGTCAGCAATGGATAGCCAGGCCTGAGCAAAGGAGACCAAACCTCACAGAGCAACAGATGATCATGGCAACCCATGTCCTCAGCCTGCGCTCCCCTCCAAGGAGAGAGGACTTCACAAGTGCACGGAACAAAGGAGGCTACCCCTAGAGATCTCCACCTCACCTAGCCACAGAAGGTGCTTGCTTATCTTGCAGGTTTCTGGGCCCCACCTCAGAACTTTTAAGTTAGGTCTATAGGTGGGGACTGCAGTGACTCGTTTTGTAAAAACTCCCTAGGCAGTTCGAGGCATATCAAAGTCTGAAAGCTGCTATTCTAATGAGAAGAACATTGACCAATACACTATAAGCATTGCCCCACTGGATATTACATGTGTGTGACCAATTACCTCCACACTTACCTAACTCTGGAAGAGATGCCCAGTCTCCCAACACCTGCTTTGCAGGAAAGGCTGTTCCAAACTACCAGTTAGCAAACCTGGTGGGATCACCTGGAAGCTTTAAAGTACACTGAGGACAGGGTCTTGCCCCAAAAGAGTCTAATTTAGTTGGTGTGAGGTGCAGCATGGGTTTGAAATTTTAATATGGTGATTTCAATATGCAGCAAAGTTTGAGAACTACAGCTCAAACTTATACTCACTCATCACCCAGCTCCAACCACCACGAACACCCCAAAACAGGCTTTTCTCAACCAGAGACTGGGCCTGAGTTACCCTGGGCTGAGAAAGGAAGGGATGATGGAGTCTACACTACAAGACCCTGGGATTTATGGGGCCCAGGATCAGGCCGGAGGGTCCATCCTGAGACCTCCACGTCTTTATTTCCTAAAAGTCATGGGAGACTTCCTGAGCCAGTATCTATGTCCTCAGTGTGTATGGGACAATAGCACACAGCTATAAAGAGGTCTCAACATCCTTTTTACAGAAATGTATTTCAGCTCCACCATATACCAACTCTGGGACCACAGGCAAGATAGTTAACCTCCCCAAGCTCCACTTTCCTCACCTGTACAATGGGAATAATTACCTAACACTTAGTCACTGAATCCTCCCAACTTCATGTGCAAAGCATTTAACTTAATGCAGCTGCAGCTCGGTCAATCTTAGCCAATGAGAAAATATCATATGGTTCTTTTTGTTACTACTGGATGCTTCTGTTTTTTTCTTTTTCTCCCTTTAAAGGAGCTTGGGACTCTAGATGGCTGTTCTTCCAACCTCAGATATTTCCAACTCCTCTAGGAGTTTCCTTGTGAAACTTTGCCAACTCTTTGACCTTGAACTTGTTACTTCTCTGAGCCTCAGTTTCTGCATCTCCAAAGTAGGAATATAAAAGTGCCCTCCCCCATGTTTATTTTAAAAACCAAGCTTGGTGCAGTGGCTTGTGCCTATAATCCCAGCGCTTTGGGAGGCCAAGGTAGGTGGATCACCTGAGGTCAGGAGTTCGAGACCAACCTGGCCAACATAGTGAACCCCTGTCTCCGCCAAAAATGCAAAAAAAATTAGTTGTGTGTCGTGGCACGTGTCTGGAATCCCAGCTCCTTGGGAGGCTGAGGCAGAATTCCTTGAACCCTAGAGGCAAAGATTGCAGTAGGCCAAGATAGAGCCACTGCACTCCAACCTGGAGAGCAGGACTCCATCTAAAAAAAAAAAAAAAAAAAAAAAAAAAAGTGAGCAAATATATGTCGCATGCTGAACACGACACTGGGTACACAGTCTCTACAAACCAAAGATGCTGAGGAAGGTGGAGAATATATTGTTCCTCCCTCCTTGAACTGAGGTTCAGCAAAGAGCCCTCTCCACCTGCTCCGGCACCCAAGAAGTAGGAAAGGTGCCTCCTGATGGCTCTGGGAGAGCTGGCAATTCCAAATTTGGAGCCAGGGGAAGAGGCAGCCCTAGTTCCCTTCCGACCCTCCTGGGGTGCCACTGGAGAATGCTGACTCCAGCTTGGGGCCCCTCTCATCCGCTCCCCATTTGCCTCACTCCATTTAGCTCTGGCAATCCAATTCCCTTTCCTCCACCCAGAAATCGATGTTTAATTAACACATTATTGGAAAAATAAACACAGTCTTCAGTGGGACTGCAATGAAGCTGATGCAGCTCAGCCTGGGGTCTGCAGACCATCCCCTCAATCAGAAAACTGCTCTTCTCCTATTCCCTGCCTCTCCACCAAGAAAAAGTTCCTTCTTTCTCCCTGGAATCCTCCAGCCTGAGGGATCCCGCTCATTCCCTCCGTACATCCTCCCTCCCTGTATCTAGGCAGCAGACCTGGCATCCCTTCCCACCCTTTATCCTGTGACACAGATGTAGGGGGATGTTTTCAGTGCACATGTCCCTGCTCCACGGGGGAAGGAGGTAACTCCTTCTGAACATCCCGCCTCCACCAGTGAGGCTGTGCACAATCCCATCTCCTCCTTCTCTCCAGGCCAGAACCAGTACCCCTCCAGCTCAGGGGTCAGCAGGTGTCTTCCCCTGTGGGTGTGGGGTAGGGGCAGGCCCAGAGGTGGCTGATAAGGATGATGATCCCCAGAGTTCCTATCCAGACCTCAGGAGCTGATAGGAAGACCTCTGTCTAGAGTATTTCCTCTTTTACCCCCAGTTTAGATGATCCAATTCCCAGCTCCTCTTCTCCATGGTTCAGGATGGAGGGTGGTGCAGAGTCCCTGGATTCAGACCCAAGTGTGGGCCCAGGATCTCACTGTGTAATCCTAAAAAAGCGATTTAAGCCCTCTGATCACCAGTTTCCTCAACAGATAAATGAGGACACTACCCACCTAAACGAAACATAGCAGAGCATGATGCTCTGCTCACAGCGGGTGCTGGATAATTGTCCTTTCACAGAAATCTCATGACCAGGGCCAGTCCCTACTGCAGGGGAGATGGGGAGTGTGGCTGGCCCATGCAGGTTTAGGGCCACAGAGCAAAGCAGAGACAATGGGCTTCAGGTTCTCTACCTTCTGCCCACCTATCACCATCCCAAACCACCTCAACTCCCTCCTCAGACAAGGTGCATGAAGCAAGGAAGAACATTAACAGGGACACCTTGGAAAACAGAGTTTCCTTAGTGGCATGCAGAAGACAACCAGCAGCACTACTCCTAAGCAGCCATGCTACAACTAGCAGCCCTCTCCTCCTAAGCCTGAAATGCCTCTAACTGACAGCAGCACCTTCAGCAAGTCCCAGAGCTGGGAGTGAGCTGACTGTCTGGTAAATGGACCACTCTTAGAATCAAGTTTCTAAGGCCCATGGAGGTGGTATGGCACAGTGGTTAAGACCAGAGGCTTCAGAGCAGAACCAGGCCCTTTGGGTTTGAATCATGATGTCCTCACTTCCGACCCGAGTGGCCTTGGACATGTTACTTAACCTCCTTAGACCTCAGTTACTTTATCTGTAAAACAGAGATGATAACAGTACCCACCTCACAGGATTGTTGAATTATGTAACATAATGCATGTCAAGTGCTTAGCATAGTATCTGGCCCATAGTCAGGTCTCAAATGTTGGCCAGAAGAAGCTTTATTACGAGTAGTTGGGTTTACAGCCATACCACCCTGAACATGCCCGATCTCATCTGATCTCGGAAGCTAAGCAGGGTCGGGCCTGGTTAGAACTTGGATAGGAGTAAGAGTAGTTGGGAGAGAAGTAGTAGTCATGTTGGTAGTAGGAATGCTGAGAAGATCCAGGTTTTTATCCTTTAGAAAGTGGGGGCAAGTGAAAGTAGAGCTGGGGAAAGGCTGCACTCTCAGCCACCTTCCTGCCCTAAAATTGGATTTCCCTCTCTAGTATGCCCCCTTCCTCTCTCTATTCCTTTAAGAGAAAGTGTGTGATGTCATCTCAAAGAAGGATGGCCATATATTTTATCATCCAAACCAGGACACTTTTGAGAGTACTAATTACACTAGGACAAAGGCCTAAACAGGAACTGTCTCCCCAAACCAGGGCGCCTGGTTACACCACCTCAAGGTCGTGCAGAAATGTCTTCACACTCTGCTTCAAGGTCTTGGCTAAAGGTAAGGCTTCCTTGCTTCTTAGAATCCACTTTGCTCTGGCCCCACCCTACCCCTGCTTAAAAAAAAAAAAAAAAAAATCATACTTGTCTAAAATGTCTAATCCTTCTCCCATTCAAAGTCAAGGCCAACCCTAGAGTGGAACAGAGAGACTGGTAGAAGGCCTTCACCCACATTGTATGACATCATGCTCCCCAACCAGCCTCTGGAAACACAAATGAAGTGCACTGGGGCCAATATCTGGATTCATGACTCCCTTCTTAAGAAAGAAGGCTAGGCCAGTCTAGGAGAAGCAACAGGCTCCCAGGGTCATCAGCATCCAGATACCAGCTGCTTGGATCTCTGAATGGAGCCTCTGCTGGACCTGAAAGTACCCTTGATGGGTGGGGCTACATGGGATTGAGAACCTTGAACACCCCACTAGAATGGGGTTCCTCCTCCATTCCAGTTTCTCCTCCCCCAGCAAGGTCAGAGGACAACCTTAACCAGCACTCAGTTGGAACATAGCCCACCAGTCTTCTTCGAGCCATGAAACCCTGACCTATAGCTCTGCAGGTGTGCCTTCCTTGGAGACACACCTACCACCCACCTGCCCTACCAAGACCTCACTCCCCTCTGAAGAAGGAGAACTAAGATGGCACCCCAGGCAGCCACCACAGCAGCAGCTGCAATGCCCTTGGAAAAGGGCCCACAGCCCACGAGGCGGCATGATGGAGTATAAAGAGCCCTACCCTGGCAGGAAACCTCGATTCTAGTTTTGTCTCTGCATCAAACATGGTGCATAACTTTGGAAAAGCCATGTGGTCTCTCTGGGCCTCCATCTTGTCATTTGTACTTGAAGGCACTTAATAAGATGACAGATGATTCATCTCCCTTTTTCCTCTAACCCTCTAACATAAGGGTCTCACACTTGGGCTCTGGCATGAGACAGATCTGAATTCAAATCCTCAATCTGTCATTTTATTAGGTAACTTTAAGTCTCAGTCTCCTCAGGTAATAATAGTATACTGTATTGAGTTGTTTGGAGAATTAAATGAGATACTGAGTGTAAAAAAAAAAATCTTGGAAGAGAACTTTGTATGTAGTAACTACTGCAGAAATGATAGCTGTATCACGACTATTACTACTACTACGGTGATGATGAGAACAGTGATTACTAATATTAGAGGAATCTCAAAGGAGGCAGAATCATCTGAGCCAGGGATAGAGAAGCCCTTTCTACTAAACTCTACTGAAATTCAGCATGTTGCAATTCCTCCAGCAGATCTAGACATTCAGGCAGGGCTAAGACAACCAGCGGTAAAGTCCAGCCTTCCCAGAAGACAGGTGCCAAGTGCTAGAGAAGAAAACTCCAATACTAAACCCATGTGATTCTTTCCTCCAATCGACAAACATTTGTTGAGCACCTACTATGTGTCAGGAAATGCCCTACGCACTGGGAACACCACAATGAACACAAAGTCCTTGACCTCTCAGAGCTTGCATTCTAGAGGGATAAAGAGACAAGATCCATCTTAAATGTTTCAATATATCGTAGTATAATACAATATTAAGTGATGATTAACCAGTTAAAATTAGACAGTGTCATGGGCTGGAAAGCAGCCAGGGGGTTGGGGTAAGGGGACTATTTTAGAAAGCTGGTCAGGAAAGGTCTCTCTGAGGAGTATAATTTGAGGAACAACCTGCAGGAAAGGGCTGGGAGTGGGCCCCATGCATAGTCCCTGCCCCGAGCTCAGCATGGCCACCTGTGGCTCCCCCAGCCACAACACGGCACTTGCTTCATCCTCAGAGCAACAGAGCTGGCCCTCAAGGCTCAGAGCTGCAACGCAACCATTCTTCCCCCAGCAGGTCCCGGCCCACAGCAGGAACAGACACACAGGCTGGCACATTTCTAGGCAGTGAGGTTTTAGAAGGAATGCTTCTTCTTTTGCAAGTCTCCCATCCACACCTGAGGGGTCATGTAAGGAGAACACAGCCGGGGGATACTAAGAGCAATCTCTTCTCTGCATTGGGCACAATAATTTTCCCCCAAGGCGTCCTACTCCCCATTTATCCCCTTTCTCTGTCAATGACGTAACCCTGTCTCCCTAACTGCTCAGGGTCAGCCCCAAGAAGGGAGAGGGATGCTGGAAAGGTAAGACAATCAGCATTTTGCTCTGAGGATTTTGTTTTTCTTTTAGGCAAAATGTTTTCCAATTTCACTTGTAATTGCTAATAAAGAGGGACACACCTTCAGCTGAGGAAGGGAAAATGGCGTCTGGTAGTTAAGGCAGCCAGAGCCCAGGAGAAAACGGGCTGGGCTGCTCTCACGGCCCAGGGTGATTTCAGCTCCTTCGGGCTGCAGCCTCCAACAAGGCCGAGCTGCCCAAGAGGTGGCTGACGCCGGGGAGCAGGACCATCCTCCCGAGCTCAGCCCCAGGCTCTGGCAAGGCAGCAAGGAAAACCCTCAATTTCGCCCACCTCATCCCCTTCTCCCCCTTCAATCTGTATCCGCCCACCAGTCATCCATGAGCCACCCACCCACGGGTTCGCTTGGTGGACGTGCGGATCTCATTTGAGGCTTCCTGCTGGAGGCAGAAGCAGTTTCTTCCCCTCTACCCTCCTCTTAACTACCTTGAGGACTCTCCCCCACTGACCACCCCTGCTTCTTGCCTTTCTCCCCCAAGTGAGGGAAGGGAAGCCTCCTTCCCTGTCACTACCACACCTGTCCAGAGCCACCACATGATGCTGGACACACACATATCCAACAAACACAGCCACACCACACAAAGAGGCACGCAGCCTCCTGCTTGAACCACAAGCACAGTGTTGACAATCCTATATTGTCCAATTGGAGGCATGCCGTTGCCTGACAAAACACAAACACCCTTCCAGTACCCACCCGTAAACCAACACAAAGGCCACCAAGAATTTCAAGACCCAGCATCATCTATAGAGAGGAGAGCTGGGTCGGACAAAGACATTGTTCCATCCTCCCAACTAACCATCACAACTCTCTGGGATATTCTGCAGTGCCCTCTGGTTCGACACAGCCCACTGATCAGAGCTGTGCTAGTTGGTGTGTGTGAGAGAGCGTACACATGTGTACGGGGGAGGGGGCTGTGGCTCTACTGTCGAGGCATCAAATCTCCCCAGAGGTAACCCAGTCAGACTCTGCCTCCCCCCCATAACCTTCCTCCAATGTACCGCAAACATATATTTCATGGATGGTTAAGTTGGATCATTATCACTGGGTGCTTATTTGGTCAAAAAAAATTATTAATGTCATCTACCCCCATTCCAATCCCCTGCTTGTGAGGTCCCCTGCCACAAAGACTCTCCAACATGCTAATCCCATGAACTGCGACACACGACAGCTTTAGGGAAAGAATAATGGCGAGAAGAAAGAAGACCGTGGTGGCGGAGAGGAAAAGAGGCTCTAACGTGACCGCAGTCCCCATGCAAAGATGGGGGGAAGGAGCCATGGTGGAGGTAGAGTGGGGAAAGAGGTTAAGGGGAACGAAACCAAGCAAAATGAAGCCCTCGGCGCCTGTGTATGTGACAGAGAGTGTGTGTGCAAGAGCGTGTGCCAGTGTGTGTGTGGATGTGCCGACTTTGCCCTCCTATCAGAAGGCTGCATCCGTGTGGCATGTAGGAAAGGCCATCGCACCACTGTTGTGTTGCAAAAAAAAAAAAGAAAAAGAAAAAAAAGCAAAGAAAAAGGGAAAAAAGAGCCGCAGAGCCATCAGTATCAGAATTTTTTCATGAAGATAGAAAGGGCTGGAGGAAGAGGGGGGTGCGCCTAGGGTGGGGAAAGCAGTGTGTGGAAATAGAAGGCAAGATCATGGCAGAATTGGGGGAGGATGGAGGGGGAAATTGGTGGTGGGGTGAAAAAATTTCACACACACAGAGAGACACAAACACACACAATACCCAAACGCCAACCCGACCGCTCCACTGTTCGTCCAAGACTGACAACCCGTCCCCCATCTCTCCGCTGCCTCTCCGTGCCCCCAAAGCTGGTGCTGATGGATTTCTGTATCTCGGTTTTGCAGCAGTGGGCTAATTACAACCAAGCCCCCTCACCAAATTAACCCCTCCCTTCCCTCTCTCTTTTTTTCTCTAAAAGGCCAATTGAAGAATAATGTGTTTTTATAGATAATGGATTTTTTTTTTCCAGGAGCGAGAGAAAGGGGGGTGCAAAATAGAAATTCTGCAAACCGGTGACTTCCGACCTCACCTCCGTCTCCCCTCATGTCCCTGTCTGCTGTAGCATCTCATCTACCGTTCTCCCACCATTCCCTCGTCCCCTACCACCCAAAAGAAAAGACCTTCCTACCATGCACATCGACAAACACACCAACCGCCACCCAATCTCAGTAGCCGATCTCAAAACCCCAAGCATCAGTCCACCTCAATACATCCTTTCCCTTATATAAGCAGCAAATCATCAACATAGTTAGGAGAAACGCAGCACTAAAATGAAATCAACAAAAACGGAGGCCAGAGCCCCGTCAAATCCCCAATAATTAATAATAGGGAACTACCAGGGAAGCAAAGACGTAGTTGTCTCTCAAAATCTAGAATCCCTTTAATTTCTGCCCCCTCCTCTTCTCAAGAAGCAATTTTTTAAAATTATTATTTCACTAGAAAGGGCCAGAAAGCTCCAGAAAAGGGCATTCGCACAGTCCAGTTGTTTTTTAAAAATAAACCCAGCCCTGTTGCTCACTTTAATAGCGAACTTCCAGCGTCCAGCCTTTTCCCCCTCTTCCAGAAGGAAGACTGACTTGCAGGATGAACCCCAGGCTGCAGAAAATGGGCCAAGAGCCCTTACTCCACTCCCCAATAACAAAAAATAAAAAAATAAAAAAATAAAAAAATCAAACAATAGGGATATCTGCACAACCAGCACCCTTCTGAAATATCGTTTGCCCCATATGACTTAGGCAGATTAAGCCGGAAGATTAAAAAATAAATACCAGCCTTGCCTCCTCTCACTCCCCTCCATCCTTCCGCCACATACCCAGTAGCCCTTAGGTAAACTTGCCCATCATAACCAGCGGGACCATTTTAACTTGAAAGGCGACGCAGAAGCCCTTGAACGATGAAGGAAGGCTCTACACAGAACGGCAAATTAATAAAGAGCTAGTTCTCCAGGCTCCCGAGACTAACCTCCAGGTGCCCCCAGATAGACTATCCTGGGTACCAAGTCACCCAGTGTGCTGGGAGTTCAAATTTCCACTGGAACCTTCATCACAAAGGCAAACGGTCATCTGACCCCCAAAACTACACTGTCCTCCAGGTGTGACAAGGAGTGTCCCCTCTCCCTCCCAGGGCCATCCACAGGACCCAGCAGAGAGAAAGAAAGAAGAATGTTGGGGTGGCTTGTAGTGGTAAAAGAAAAACTATCTCCCCAAAGCGGGAACCGAAGGAAGCGGGGAGAAGACAGCTCTTGTCCTACCAGCTCTCTTATTTGCCCTGACTCTGTCTTGCTCCATCCTAAGCTAGCTCTCAATGATCTCTGACCTTTGCATTAGAAAGAAAGTATTAAAAATAAAGATCAGAAAAAGAGGAACCCTACTTTACCTAAACCCCAATAATGGTTAGCAAAAATATGATGTTCTCATTGCATGATGATATTTCTACATCCAAATTAAAAGAGGCAGGCATTTAATGGAGGAAGGGAAAATTTTATTTTTTTTAACAAGTAATCACAGGGTAAGTCACCTGCAAAGCAGTCGAGCCCTTAGGTTGGTATTACATCACTGGCCTAAGAAGGGATGGGGGGTGGGGGGACACATTTTTTTCCTTGTCATCAGGCTGATGTTTCTAAAGCAGTTAAGTTTTGTGGTTAAAAAAGAAAGAAGGAAAGAACTGAAACTCTGGGTACAGCACAATGCCTGGCAAAAACAATACATCGAACCAGGCTTTAAGGTCACTGAGAGCTTGCAAAACCCACAGTGCTTACACAGAGTGGAAGTTTTCAGGCAAGCCTGCTACTAAATCATTAATATAAACAAATGGAAGGCAGTGGAGGAAGATTCCCTTGTAACCGATCCAAACAGGAGCACACACCCGCGCGCATACACACACACACACACACACATTCCCTTTTCACCTTCTCCAAGTATGCCCACTTTCATAAGACAGGAGTCCAACCTGAATTTTTAGACTCTAGAACCACCTCCTCACACCCCCTCAAAAAAAAAAGCACACACTCTCACATACACCTCAGTTCCTCAACAGCTAGGGAAATCCCTGTCTCAATTCAATTTTGTTTTCTTGTGATCCTCAGAGTGTCCCTTCTGTTTCTCATTTTAACCAGCCCAAATAAATAAATGAATAAATGAGGGGGGAAGTGGTTAAAAAATGTCAAAAAAAGTAGCTGCCCAAAATGAAGTGATGAGCACACATCATTTCAGACTAACATTCAAGCAAATAGGAGAAAGACTCAAAAAAAAAAAAAAAAAAGAAGATAAAAATCTAAAACATTCTCTGACTTTTCCAACATCTGGAGGAAAAGGACCCAACTTCCAGGCGAAACTGAAGGAAAAGAAAGGCAGTTGAAAAGCCATTTCCACAGTCAACCAAGGCTCACGGATACAGCATTCAAAAAAAAAAAAAAAAAATCTAGGTTGGTCGCTCCCAACTGAAAACTTCTACCCTCTCAGGAGCAACCTCTTCCCAGAACGGACAAGAACCTTGAGTTGTTTCATACCCTGACTGCCTTCCTTTCCCCGCAAACCTTACCTTTCCAGTTGAACAGAAGATTTGGGATCTGTCTGTATGTCTGTCTGATGTTTAATCAACTGAGTTTGCTGGGTTTGTTTCCTCTTTGGGGAGGTTCAAATTCCAGAATCTTTCTCTCTCCTTTTCCTCTCTCTCTGGGAGGGAGTGGCAGGGAAGAAGGGAGGGGTTGTTGGAGGTGCGAAGCGCAGGTCCTTGGTGGCTGGATATGCCGAGGCTGAGAGAGGGGAGGACAGCCTACCTCTCCCTCTCAGTGAGTTGCATGCAAGAGGCGATGTGCAGGGCTGAGCGCTGAGCCTGAGACTGCCGGAGGAGCCCAGGAATTTCACGCACTCCAGAGCCGGCCCCTCCCTCTCCCACACAGACCCCAGCATTTAAAGAGACAGTCAGGCCGCCTGGCTCAGGGCTTCACCTCCTCCCTGACTGTTTTGCAAACAGCTGAGAAGATATCATCAGGGAGGGGCAGTCTGCAGCCCCCACAACTAAGAGGCAGTGTCTGAGCTCAGTCCTCCTCTTACTCCAGCCTGAGAGTAGAGTTCTTCCCTAGAACTGGAGCAGGAATTAAGATAAAGACAAAATTCTCATTTACAGTTTCAGCAGACCAAACCGCTTCCCACTGCTGAGGATGTATGTGTCTCCTTGCAGACTGAAGGACTCTAACCTACAAGTGTGCCTCGGTTTCCCTGAGTAGTTGCTCTTCCTTGCAAAATCAGGGCAATCCTTGAGCATCTAGTGGAGGTCAGGGCTGTAACTAGGACACAAATCTATTCCTTCAACAAGCACTTTGAATGCCTGCTTAGGATGAGGCATAGTGCAAGGGGCTGGGAACATAAAAATTAAAGTGACAAATGGGGCTTCCTCTCTCAGAGCCCCTAGCAGCAAAGACAGACCCAGGCACAGCCCATCGTATCCTAAGCGGCTGCCAGCTAAGAGTCAGAGGCCCGAATCAAGTGTTTTGGTGACTCAGGAAGACGGCTCTGTTTTGTGGCTTGCACTCTGAGCTCTGAGCCTAGACAATTCCACTGCACCCCTAAACCCTTGAAAATCCACTGCCAGCCTTGACAAACCAGTTCATGTCTGTGGAAACGTTTCCCCAGTCAAACCTAAACAAGAGATGACAGTCGGTGGCACCTAATACCAAGGTTTTGCTCAGCATCAGGCCCTGGCACCTCATGTGAAAATGCAGGCCCCAACTCCTTTCTTCTCCAGCTCCCTTTTTAAGGGCTGCACTGGCATGCCTTCCCTTGGACCAGCACCAATCCACTAATAGCCGTCGAGCACTCACCATATGCCATCACGTGGTTCATCTCATTCAGTCCAGCAAGGTTTGTGCTATTTGACAGTTGCAGTCCATTTCACAGTCTTAAAAAATTGATGCTTTAGAGAGGTTGCCCAAGGTCACACAGCTGGAAGCTGCTGAGAATGAATTTGAACTCAAGTCTATCCAACTCTAGAGCCTGCCTGCTTAGCCATAGTACTCTATTGCCTCCTGGCCAAGGATGGTAGTTCTTATATTTCTGACCTTTACTGGACATCCTTGCATCCTAGCACTTTCCCAACCCAGCAAACTTTAATAGCACATGTACCCAGCATCATGCTCAGGAGAAATAAAATGAATCTATCAAGGTCTGAACCCCAAGGACTCCAGTAAGCATTGGAGGAGGACAGAAATGTGTTTCTATAAAACAAGGGGAAAATAATCATGAGAGCAATGTAAAGGAAAGTCTATGGGATTGCTGCCGGGCACGATGGCTCAAGCCTGTAATCCCAGCACTTTGGGAGGCTGAGATGGGCGGATCACGAGGTCAGGAGATCGAGACCATCCTGGCTAACACGGTGAAACCCTGTCTCTACTAAAAAAATACAAAAAACTAGCCAGGCGAGGTGGCGGGTGCCTGTAGTCCCAGCTACTCGGGAGGCTGAGGCAGGAGAATGGCGTAAACCTGGGAGGCAGAGCTTGCAGTGAGCTGAGATCTGGCCACTGCACTCCAGCCTGGGCGACAGAGCGAGACTCCGTCTCAAAAAAAAAAAAAAAAAAAAAAAAAAAAAAGTCTATGGGATTGTTGATAAACAAGTGATTAATTTTGATTTGGAGGTGGGGGATATCAAGGCAAGCTTGGTGGACTAAAGTGGCGTCTGGGCTGGGACTAGACAGACACATGCACTTCCATCATTACTAGCCTACTTTTCAGTCTGTTTTACCTTTCAGATCACAATCTCATTTTCTTATGTGTCTTCGGGTCTCCAACCTTCAACACCTCCACAGTATCCAGCAGTTTTAGGAATACAAACAAACATGTCTTCATGGATTAATTTTATATGACATCTGATCTCCCACCTATTTACTCTAGACCTGAACTTCCCTGGCCGCCAGTTCCATATCCTCCTTACCTGGCCTTCCTGGAAGGCTCTGCACCAAATTTGTCCACAGAATGTGGAACGGAAGTTCAGAAGGCACAGTGCATGGGATTGCCCTAGACGTCAGGAGTTCCTGGGGGAAAAATCATGTAAAGGAGCTGCCATAATGCAGCAGGACATCAGGAACAGCCAGGGAAACTGTACACTCATTTTGGGGGCAGCAGAAAGAGACCTGAAGGACCTAAGGGATGAGAGGGCAGAAGCCTCAAGGGAGAGCCTGAGGACTCAGTGCCCTGCAGATGTCAGTGCCCATGGGATTCCTGTGGCAAACACCAGCCTAGGAAGGACATCTCTGTGAGAAGTGTGTCTGCAGAACAGCCTAGAGGTTAAGGGACATACCTGGATTCCAATCCCATCTGGGCCACCTAAATTCCTTGTGATTTGAATAACTGTCTTTACCCTCTCCAAGTCTTAGCATCCTCGCCTATAAAATGGAGGTCGAGACGGGCAGATCACGAGGTCAGGAGATCGAGACCATCCTGACTAACCCAGTGAAACCCCGTCTCTACTAAAAAATACAAAAAACTAGCCGGGCGAGGTGGCGGGTGCCTGTAGTCCCAGCTACTCGGGAGGCTGAGGCAGGAGAATGGCATAAACCCGGGAGGCGGAGCTTGCAGTGAGCTGAGATCCGGCCACTGCACTCCAGCCTGGGCAACAGAGCGAGACTCCGTCTCAAAAAAAAAAAAACAAAAAAACAAAAAAAAAAAAACAAAAAAAAATGGAGGTCACCCGTACTTACTTCATAGAGTTGTTCTGAGCAATAAAATAAAAATAAAAAGTAATAAAATACTCGTAGGACGCCTGCCCCACAGAAGTACTCAACAGATGTTCACTACCCCAGCCCACAGGTCTGCATTTGCCCCTGCATGGGATTACTAACTGTGGACTGCCCCCTATAGTTGGCATTCCTTTATTTCAACTTATTATATCTCTTTTAATAATTTAGCTTATTATTTACGGTATCACTGTAGTCACTATTATTTACTTCTTTTTACCCCCTTTGATTTCTAACCTACTTTAACTTGTGTATTTTGAATATATTTTTATTATCATTTTATTCTGTTTTGTACTTTCTTAGGCTTCTTAAATGTTATTTATCTTTCAATTACTCCAGTGTATTCTTTTAGTGTGCCTTTTATCATGAAATCTGTGGGCTCATTTTGTCTCATTCCTCCATACCATTTTAGTTAACTACCACTTGGCTCATTCTAGTGATCCAGCATTCCCCAGATAGCTCCAAATTTGTGAAGATGGTTATGTACAAAATAGCAGGGAAAGACAACATCAAAGAGAACAAGACGGGTCTCCTTGCAGACACGTAATGCAACCGTAAGCAAAAAGCAATATCAGGTGTTTGCCCAAATGATGGTGCCATGTCAGCAATAGTACTAATTTTTATTTTTTAAGGGAGGACTCAATGGGTACAACTGAAGCCCTCAGACACCCTAGGCCTTCTCAGCTTTCATCTCTGTCCTGGGATAAGGAGGGCCATGATCAGAGGTCATTAAGTTAGAAGGTTCCCTCACAGGCCTACCTTCCTTCCTTTGATTCGATTATGGGTCCCCATCTTCACTCAGTTCAGGGACAGAACAGACCAGGGACTGTTTCAGCTTTTCTCAAATGTGCCAGACCAGTGCTTTCAGCACGTAGCAAGAAAAAATTTCGCTACCAATCAAAAGGATACATTGTCCATGGCATTCTGAAAGAAAGGTTACTACAGTGATAATAACAATAATAATAACAACTACCACAAGTTTCGCCCTGCCAACCCTCTACTTAGAAGCATTGTGGTTAAGATCCCAAGGCTCTGCAAACAGGACATCTGGGTTCTAATCCCAGCTCCACCATTTTTTGGCCATGAGACCTCAGCCAAATTTCTAACATCTCGAGCCTCACTTTCTCATCTATAAAACGGGAATGATAATGGTATCAAATGTTTCCTGTGAGAATTGTATCAAAAGCACTGACAATAGTAAATGGCACGTGGGAAGTCCACAATGGAGAGTATTGGTCATTATTATCAGAGTGGAATTTAAAATATTTAATATCTAAGATGGTCCAGTCAGCAACCAATCAGATTGGAAGGTGACCAACAGCAACTGGTTAGGCCTGACCAAGGCATACCAGCCACCAGCCTTGATTATTAGGACTTTTACCACCTGCCAGGTACTAAGTTGGGCATTTGGCATGCACTAATGCATTATCTCATTTAATCCTCACAGCAACTTGGTTTTATTATGTTTTGTATTGAAATACATGCAATTGCACATTTATAAATAAGACTACGCCTATAAAATCAGAATTCTGCATAAAAAGACTTGGCATATCCATTCCTGCCACCCTAATGACTCTTAGTATGTGAATTTCAAGGGTTGCTTTTTCTGGGACATTTTTAGCCTCATTACATAGGTTCCTTCTTTTACTTACTCATTCTTTCAATAACATTTGGGGGGGAAATTACAGTCCATGGCTCAGTTTCCCCATCCATTAAATGAGTGTTTCTGTCTAAGTTCCCACTACTTGACCCCGACCAAACCTGGGAACATCAGTCTTCTCCAGCCAAGACCAAGTCACTAGAAATCAGGCATTAGAGAGTTCTTCTAATCCCTCAGCTAGCACTTCAATCGAGTCAAACCCTCCAGGCTCCCAACCTGCCCCATGAGCTTGGATTTCTAGTCACTAAAGTCCATACA
Organism: Rhinopithecus roxellana; assembly: GCF_007565055.1. Taxonomy (NCBI): domain Eukaryota; kingdom Metazoa; phylum Chordata; class Mammalia; order Primates; family Cercopithecidae; genus Rhinopithecus; species Rhinopithecus roxellana. Next base: position 136,341,003 of record NC_044553.1, on the reverse strand, counting down.
TGCCTTATCCCTAAGCAGGTTTCAAATTCAGCCCCCAGTGCTATTGGGCCAAAGCATTTTGCCTAAGGCCCCTTCAAATGTTCTTTGTGCTCTTCTCTCCTCTCCTCCCCCAAGAGCTGTGCTGCGATGCTGGCCTGCTGGAGTTTATTTGGCTTTCTGTCACCTATGTGTTGATGATTTTAGTGTTATTAATAGGTGACTGCTTATTAAGTAGTATTATTAGACATGTGCCGTGCAGCGCAGACAGTACCACAGAGGGGCCTGGCATCCTCCAAGGAGAAGACTTGTACAAAAAGACTTACCCCTGGAGCCCAGTAAAAGGACACAGGCCCAGCAGTGAGTCACAGGGAGCCAACAGCAGTGCTTCCCAAATTCTAAAAGCCAGGCACCTAATCCAGACAACTGTGTCTGGCACGGGAAGGAGGGAGAAGCAAATGTGAGATTTACAGACATGTGAGAACACAAGCCCAAAGAGAAGCCTGAGCACTTAGGCTTTGAGGAGGTCACCTCCCATGAAATGTTTCTCCCTCCAGGCATCCCTTCCACCAGGGTATCTGGTGCCCCCAAAGAGGCTACAGGAAAGGCTAGCTCCTGGAAAGACCAAGGGTCTCCAACTTCCAACTCCAGTGGGGAACTCTCTACCTTCTTGTTCCTATCTTGCTTATTCCATGGGAATAAAATCGTCTCAGGGGCTCACAGCCAGTAGAAGCCTCCCAGCCAACTCCCTGAATTCAGCAGCCTTCTGCCAGCCCTCTGCACAGGACTACCAACTCCAGCCTTGGGGAGAGCCAGGCTAGGAGGTAGAATGCCTGCCCTGTGGCTGCATCCTTCTCCCTGAGTGCTTAGGAGCAAGCAATTCGTCTAGACTGATACTGACAGAATATCTCACTAAGAAAACAACAAAAACAACAACAACAACTTTATGAGAAAAAAATGAGGAAGAAACAATTTCTTCTCACTAATAATTTTCAAAGCAATTCTAGAATTTCCTGCTTGGGGATCAAATTTTAACACGGTCCAGGTATATCTGGAGTGTTTAATGGGCTTGAATGTCTGAGCAGCAAGGAGTTAACTATTAATACTTGATAATTGCTTTCAAAAAAGTATTCGTTTCTCCAGTCTATGGTAAAAATTCTCATCTGTTTTAAACTTCATTTCTCCCAACAAGTAGGTAAGAGCAGCCTGGGCTGACACAGCCACTCTTAGATTGAGTGCCGAGAGGACAGAACCTACATTGCTGGAAGGAATAGCACAGTGTGATGGGCAAAGGGCACAAGCTCCAGCTCCAGACCCTAAAGGCTGGAATCCAGGTCTACCACATACTGGCACTGGGACCCTAGGCAAGTTGCTTGACCTCTCTCTGCACCTCCCTTCTCCCTTCTATGCAATGGGGATAATGATAGCATTAACCTCATAGGATTGTTATCAGGATTAAATGAGCTAATGTTTGTAAAGCACTCACTTGATGTCATGGTATAAGGGCTATATAAGTGTTTGTTCAATAAAACAATAAATAAAACAATTTCACAAAGGCATTATTCTTTCAATTACTCCAGTATCCTTACCCTTAATAAATCCCCCATCGTAATGGCAATGGTGATGTGCTGCTCCTGAAATATCTCAGGAACATGGCAGGAAAGATGTTAACTCTGCTATTATTCATGATGACCTTGCTTGTGGAGGTCCAACCAGGCCGGGTTCTGAGGCCTTTGATCCATCTCCACCTCCACCTCTCCTTCCCATTGCCTCTCTCTCTCCCCCTGCTGGACAGCACTCATGCCAGCCCGACCCGTTCACATTCACTCAGCAGTGCCTGCTCAGTCTCAGGTGCAAGCACAGAAAGGCTTTGTGGAGGCCAAAACATACCCTAGACCCAGCCCTATCAACCATCCTCTGACCCATGCACTAAAATGATTTTTAAATTATATACTTTTGCCTGGTTGTGTCGGGGCAGGGCTGGGGGTAGCCACCCTCCCCAGGATTCAAGTTGAAGATGGAATGATTGCCAAATGCTAACAGCTTTTCAAACAGGACGTAGTTAAAAATATATCTGAAATGGTTTTAACTCAAACTCAAAAAATAGCTTAACTAACAGGAGCTGTAGGCAGGTAGGGGTGGGGAAGTGGAAGAGGAAGAGGGATTCCCTTCTGAGGGGCCCACAGCAAACCTCACCACAGGGATACCTGAGGGATGCCTGGTTTATTTTCCCTCATGAATAATACCTTTCAGAAGCACAGACCAGATCTCCAGGGAAAGGAGCAACACCAGAAGGTTTATTGCTGCTACTCCATAAGAGCAGATGCTCCTGATAAGGGCCACGCTGTGTGGCTTCCTAGACCCTTAAAACTCAAAGTGGGGCCAAGCAACATTGCTGAAGAGCGTGTGAGCCGTGCAGAATCTTGGCCCCCACCCCGACAGACCTGCCGAACCAGAATCTGCACATTAGCAAGTTGTCAGGTGATTCAGATTCCAATTCTAATCCTATGCATACCACCCTGGACTTTATCGTGACACCTTAACCCTAAGAGGGCTGGACCTGCACTATTTCTCCCCATCTGACATGTGAAGAAACTGAGACACATGGAGAGACCCATCTAAGATCACCAGCTGAGTCAGGTCTAACGGTTATCATCCAGAGCCCCGCTCCATCTCCTAAGGCTTTAGGGCTCAAATTAGCCTTCATCACCAGCCTTACCCAAAGATAACAGAGAAGTTGTGATGTGTGCTTCCTAGGGGCAAAGGGCTTAGAACATAAGTCTATTGCTCAAAGCAACGTTTCTCAAAGTATGTTCAGTAGATCATTATTCCCATCAGACATTCTGTGAAAAATAGTCTATCATCAAATGTACTTAGAAAACTCATAACATTAAGAATTTTAACACTAAAATTAATATATTTAAGTCTCTGAGATGTCCTCCAGCAAAGAAACCTGCATAACACTATTTACTCTTGAGTTTTCCAAAGTTATTTCAATACTAAACTCTTTCTTCCTCACCAGGGACCTAATAGCATTAAGAAAAACATGATTATTTTTAATGTTCTGAGAAATAAATGTTGAGATTCACCAGTATTTCCCACTTAATCACTATATACTCAACTACTCTGCAGGAAAACATAATGTTTCTGAAAGGAAGAAGGTAGGGGTCAGTGGAGGAATTTTTAATAACAACCCCCGAAATGTCATCATTCAATCTGTGATTGATCACTTCCTGGGACAGAGAGCTCACTACCTTACATAGCAACTCAAGTCCTTGTTGGATGGTTCCGATATTTAGACACATTACTACACTAGGCTGAAATCATCCTGCTCATAACACCTCAGGCAACAATTGCCTAAAGTTTACCTTCACCACCAGTGTGTATAGGGAATTAATTCTTGTTTCTCACAGTTACCCATTACACATGACTCTGATAATAGCAGACTTCTAAGTCTACCCTCTGCTCTATAATCCACACCTTCAAATTTTCTCAGGATCACCGAAGTTTAGAGCTTCAAAGCATTTTAAATATCATCTAATTTAACCCTTTTATTTAACAGATGAGGAAACCATGTCCAAGAGCAACCACATACTTTGCCCAAAGTCAAACAGGCAGTGGAAATTTAACCTGGGAGGTGGGATTTAAATGCAGCAGCGTTCATTTGTCCATTTCTTGGTAAGAGATCTTTCTTTCCCTACCAGAAATTTCTGAATGCCTGAGGTTCATATCTAACTTCCAAGGGCCATCACAGAAAACCACAGGACCTCCCACATTCTTCTCCTAGGAACCTTGTGAGATGCCACACTGGGGGCCAGATGAGTCACAGAGCTCAGCCAGCGTGGGGAGTTTTGTGTTCCAGCCTCTCTCCTCCTGGAGTGGCCGAGCTGGGACTGTTCTTCACCCCACGCTGCCTCCTCGCCACCACTGCCATCTGCACCCTCCTTCTCCAGGATCACCATCTGTTTTCCTGATACCATTCAACCGCCCCAGCACTTTGCTCAGTTTCCTAGCCCACTTCTTGAGCCACTCTCCCTGCTGCTTGTGAATTTCCTTTTCTTTTCCCTTTCCATCTTCACTTCCTCAGTCCACAATGTCAAGAACTTGCATGCTTGTAGTCTCCCGCTTCCTCATTCCCTCTCAAATAAAGCCCCCACCAACCTGGACGTTCACCAGAGCCCATTCTTGGGCTGATATGTTGCCACTAGGCTATATGTGTCTGCCAAATAAATAAATGAAGCTCTTTCTTTCTGTCCCTTTTTTAGCCCTGCATGGCTTCCCATATCCTGAAATACCATCACTTAAGCCCACTAGTCCCCATCTTCCTACAAGAATACTGCTTTCCTGCAAAGGGGGCAAGGGCTGGACACACAGTAAGTGTTAGGTATGCAGACTGATATTACCAGGCCCCTAAGAAACATTCCTCTAAGCTAAAGATGATGGCTGCTCCTTTCCTCACTGCAGAGGTCTGCACTACAGGAAGACAGTGATCACATTTAGACAATCATGGTTATATCTAAAAGTTCTCAATAAGTATGTGAGAAATTACTTTTAAAAAAAGATGTGGGCACTTTTGAAGCTCGTGGCAATTTCCACTTGTTTGGCTCCTATTCTGTGCCAGACATTTTGTGTGTATTATCTCATTTAATACTCAAAAGAATTCTATACAGCTGGAAAAGGAGGCTCAGAGAAGAGATTCAGACCTCTAGCTTGCTGGCTTCCAAACCTGTGCATTTCCCTCTCCCTCCTGTGCATCTGAAAGTGTTCATCAAAGGGATCCAGCTCAATATCCTTCATCTCCTCATTTCCTTTACTAGATACCAGTTTTAGTTTCCTACTTTCTTTCTCCCCTTTCCTCATTAGTAGTTACTCTCTTCTCTGACCACTGCCCTCCATGTCTCCAGTCCCTTGAGAAGCTCTCCCTCCCAAACCTCCCATTCTTTGCTCCCCATTAGATATGTAGTAAATGTAGATATCAGCAGACAGAATATTTGCACTAGAGGCTGCTCTGGAAGCAAACCAGAGTCCTATGTGAAAGGTAACTGTGAGAAACAGATTTCAGTGATTAATGCCCTATGCACATGGGTGATGAAAATAGATTTTAAGCAATTGTTGACTAAGAAAACCTCAAAATATAAAAATCTGGCATGTAACTATGGGGACCAGGGAATCAACCTCTTCCCCCACCAAATGCTTTGATGCATCTGTTTCCAAACTCTAACTTAACTGGTTCAAGGCTTCTCTCTACTTTGCAGCCTCTAATAAATGAGTAAATGGGCACTATCAATGCCAGAAACTGGGATGAAAATTACCTAGAAATCTAGAAAATCAACCAGATATGAATAAATCACCTTCTGAAGAATCCAAATATAACAAGATCTTCACATTCTTAGTTTGTAAATAACAGCTTTTATCTTGTTTTTCCATGCCCCATCACATTGTCTACAATTAATCTTTAATTTATGTAACAAGTATGGTTCACTTTGAACCCTGATGATCCCACTTCCCCTTAGAGCTCAGGCTTGAAGCACATGAGGAACATGCTGCTGGGTGTGGGTGAGACTGGTACAGTGGAGACTTGGGAAAAACATAAGATGCCCTTTTTATTTTCTGGAGAAGTCAAGGGAAATAGATGGCAAGTTCATGGGTCAGACTGTCTTACTCTCCTAAGGTACACTCCGTCCTCCTTCATGTCAATCTCCAATGTGATGTAAGAACAACTCCAGTGGAAAGGTAAGACATAGCAGATTCACAAATACAGACATGAAGACCTCCTTTGCTTTGGCTCCCAAGAGTTTGTAGTCCTTGCTGATTGGAAGTGGTCCCCCATCCAGACATCTTTTATAAGCCATGTGCTGAATTTTTCTCTGTTTATACTTGCTCTTGAAAAATCTATCCTGATCCAAAGGACTTTAGTAATTCTTCCTTTCTCTCTCTCTCTCTCTCTCCCCACCCCCACCTGAATTTTCCTCCAAGAGTTTGCCAAACTATTCTTGGGCATGGTTTTATTTATTAATTATATAATGTTCTGATTAGAGGGGATACAGCAGTAAACAAGAAAGGCAAAACTCCTGTTTTCATGTACGTTATATTCTAGTAGACATGATAGACAGAAAACAATAACACACATAAACAAATGAGACACTTTCAAACAGTAATAACTGCCACGAGGAAAACAAAATCATAAGATTTGGTGAAAAAATAGCTAGGGGAAAGATGAGCCATTTTGCACTGGATGGTCAGAGAAGACCTCACTGAAAAAAAAATTGACCTGAATCTTAACTGACAAGAAGAAGCCTATCATGCGAGAATATTTTTTTTCAGGATGATAAGACAAATATTATTTGGTAAAATTCCAGCTAAAAGGTAAATAAAATCCAAGAAATAGCACTAAGGTGTGTCATTCTTAGAAGCTGGTCTATAAAATGGGATGGCAGACATTGACTACAGGAAGGACATGAGAACAGGGGAGAATCAAGGAACCAACTTTTTTTAGCCTCAGTCAACGTTTTATAGCATCATGTTTAAGAGAAGAGACTCTGAAAGCAAACTACCTAGTATCAAATTCTGGTTCTACCACTTACTAACTATGTGACCTTTGGAAAGTCATTTAACTTCTCTGTGCATTGTTTTCATGATCTGTAAAATAGTTGTAATAATAATACTTACCTCATAACATTGTTGTGAGAATTAAATGATTTAATATATAGAAAGCACTCAGAACAAATCACAGAGAGTAATAAGTAATAATACTACATAAATATTATCATCTTCATTGTTAAGTTCATCCTGCATGAACACTCATGCACACAACATCAGGCATTCTCCCAGATCACTACTCATGGCAATCATTACAAAGACCCCTGTGCAAATTGAGGGAGGCAGATCCAAGCAAGAAGCTGATTTCAGGCCTACATTTGAAGAGGTTTAAAAAAAAACAGGCAGAAATGAAGAATCAGGGTGTGTAAAATTGTTAAAACCTCTGCTTCCTTTAGAACCCCCTCAAGGCACACAATGTACTAATAACACTCTGTACTAATAACACTCACATTTAGTTTATAGAAGGCACAAAGGGAGGCCCAGCATTCCCAGGACTTTTTCCCAGGTCTCTTCTTGACTACAGTCACTATTTAAAGTCCAGCATTGTCAGTAACCAGATATCAGTATTTGTCAGGGCAAAAAAGCAGTTGTCCTGCAGTCACAACTCATCTGATTCCTGTGTGAGTTATAAGTTTGCCCAAGTCTCAACTCCCAGCACATATCAGTTAGCATATTAAAGGTGCTCGACAAATGCCTGTGCAATAAATGAATTGTAGCTCTTTCATAATGTTTGTGCTTCAAGTGGACAATAATATAAAGCATCTACTTTTGTCCCCTACCACCAGGAAGAAAACTAAATGAAGCATTATAAAACTATCAGTTGGCATCACAGAATAAGAACATATGTGGGCCGGGCGCGGTGGCTCAAGCCTGTAATCCCAGCACTTTGGGAGGTCGAGACGGGCGAATCACGAGGTCAGGAGATCGAGACCATCCTGGCTAACACGGTGAAACCCCCTCTCTACTAAAAAATACAAAAAACTAGCCGGGCGAGGTGGCGGCGCCTGTAGTCCCAGCTACTCGGGAAGCTGAGGCAGGAGAATGGCGTAAACCCGGGAGGCGGAGCTTGCAGTGAGCTGAGATCCGGCCACTACACTCCAGCCTGAGCGACAGAGCGAGACTCCGTCTAAAAAAAAAAAAAAAAAAAAAAAAAAAAAAAAGAACATATGCGGAAGTGGTCATTAGTTTGTACGATGGACATCCATCCAGCAAGTCCTCACAAGCTTGCTACTCTGGTTCCATCTCAACCCTCCTGTGTGGCAATAATTATCCTTACAACTCTTGTGGGCAATTTCCCCTCAAATTTCCTATGGAAGTGCGTTGCTTCCAGCACCACGGAGAGCTCTCAGAAGCTGCTGTCTCCGTAGGGACGGCTCCGTCTTCTCAGCACCACGGAGAGCACCATGCGACTCAGCAAGTGTACAGGACCTAAATGAAGTACCCCAAAGTGCCCCAACGTCCAATAAATATCAAAAGAATCTACTCTCCTGCAGCAGGGCTAGAGTGAGTGGGCCTGAAGGCAGCTGACTAACGATTGCAGTTTTTGTGCCAGACCAGCATTTTATTCCCCCCAGGCCCCAGCAGTTAAATGCCCAAGGTGAATTCAAAAGCTGAAGTCCAAATTGTGATCAGATCAACTTGGCTGCACCAGACGAAACTGATCTTATCTGAATGGTGACTTTATTCACTTTGGAGAGCAGAACTCATTACAATAATAAGGAGCGACAGAAATGGGAGGAAGAGCAATCACAGCAGATCCAGGGAAGAATTCACTTTACTATCATTTTGGAGGATTAATTCTAAGCTTCCCTTCTATAAACGTCATTCTTCACTCTAGCAGGAGGTCCAGGGTCTGAAATTATTCTAGCTGACTTGCAGAATGCATCACTTTGCACCTGATTTGCAATCCATTTCTGCTTCTTTCTACTAAGCTCAATGATATTTGTTTAATGGCCACTTGGCCTTCTGCATATCCTACTGACCTGGTGTGAGGAGGTGCACATGCTGGAGGTCACATGGTGGGTCACAGGTGTTCACAAATGTCTGAGAGTGTGTAGGTAAAGAAAACAGAGTGTGACTGTACAAGCACAGAAGAGGTGTATGCACTCTCACAAAGAATAGAGCTGCTTTAAGCTGCAAGAGGGAGAGGAAAGAGGAAATGTGTTGAAGTAACTGTAGGTGCTTAACATATTATTTCTAGACCTGGTTCTCACTCTAGATCCCTACCTACTAACCAGCTTAAGTGAGAGGATTTTATAATTACCTGGAATCTTCTCGTTGGGGATACTAAGTATTTCCAGTCTCATTTCCTAAGCTACCTCCTAAATGCTAGTCCACTGCATTAACTGCCTTTTGTTGAACTTGTTACACCCTTTCACACATCCATGTTTTACTCATGCTGTTCCCTCATCCCCAGATTGCCTTCTACTTCCTCCTCTCCATCTTCTCACCCAGTTAAAAATATATTTCTATTAAAAAGTATATGTCTATTTTTAAAAATGTGGGCCGGGTGCAGTGGCTCACGCCTGTAATCCCAGCACTTTGGAAGGCCAAGGCGGGCGGATCACAAGGTCAGGAGATCGAGACCAACCTGGCTAACATGGTGAAACCCCATCTCTACTAAAAATAGAAAAAAATTAGCCAGGCGTGGTGGCGGGCGCCTGTAGTCCCAGCTACTCAGGAGGCTGAGGCAGGAGAATAGCGTGAACCCAGGAGGCGGAGCTGCAGTGAGCTGAGATCGCACCACTGCACTGGGTGACAGAGCGAGACTCTGTCTCAAAAAAAAAGAAAAAAAAAATGCTTCAAGGCCTAAATCAAGGTTCACCTCCTCACAGTGTTGTCCCTAACTCTCCCTCCATAATAATTACTTGTCTCTTTATTCTCACAGTAAGCTATTTTTAACACCTATTAGAGTTGTTTGTTTGCATGTCTCTGTCTCTTTAAACTCATAGATTTTAAACTCCTTGAAAGCAGGGATTTTTCTTTTTAATCTTTGTATGTAACCCATCCTTATGCATACAGTTTCTTGCTTCTCACAGACACATCACAATACATTTTAAGTCAATAAATAATTGAATAAAACTTAACAACATAAAGCATAATATTTTCCTCTGTCACCTTTCACCTGAAATCTGGTATTATAAATAACTTGCAAATGGACAAGGCTTTTCTCGTGCTGGTTTTCTCCACTAGCTTAACAATTAGGAAAGAAAGGAAAAGGAGTTGACCTGAAGTCTGTCATGTCACTGGCTAAGACGAAGTTTTGCCATAAAATTAGAGCACACCTCGGTTTCTCTCACTTGTGCCAGTGGTGACATGTGTCCAGCTAATAGTCAGGTTCTGGACTCTACTTTGGCCTTGAGGTGCTCACTTGGTATCTCCTACCCTTAGCAAACTTGTCTGAACTTGACTTCTAGCTTTCTAAGAGTTATATCTCCTGCCCTTAGCAAACTTGTCTGAACTTGACTTCTAGCCTTTCAAGAGTTACAGTGTCTCCCTGGTTTTACAAGTCCTAGCTATTCCTTCAAAATTCTTTCTCCTACCTTCTAGCTATCTACCGCCTCACTGAGCTTCAGGTGCTGAATCCTTCAAAGTACCTCTGTGCCACATGACAATGTATCACACCAGAGTAACTATATGTGTGAGTGTATATGTAAATATGACCAGACACAGCATGTATATTATTCAATTCCTCACACTCAGAACATCACTCTGTGTGCTATTATACAAAGGTCGGTGCACACTCCCACTAGGAATGGTGCACTTCGCAACTCCTCACAGGAAGAATGTTGATCAACTTGATGCCAGAGAAATGCCTCCGTCGCCTCCCTCAAAATCTAGAAGCAGTTGTCATTTCCCAGCACCTGCATCCTCTACATCCAGCACTTTCAGGATGGAGTCTGACCAATGGGAGGAGAAAGTGAAGGTTGCTGAGTCTCAGAGAGAGGCTGCCTCATCACTGGGATCCTATGAGAGAGGCTGGTGCTAGGGTCTGTTTCCCAGATACCCAGTGTCTCCATCCCATGCACCTCACATCACTGGTTTTTTCATGCATCCTTCTGCCCACCTCATCTTGTCCAGTTCTTTTCAGATTTTTGGCTGAATTTTGGTGGATTAGGACCTTCTTATCTTGCTTAGCTCACTGCAGTCTGTGTCCTTTGCTTTTTGTTTATCTACTTTCTGACTCCTGAGCCCTAAGTGGGCCCTGTGTTCTAGGATAGTGCAAGAATCTTGCTTTTCCTGCCACCTACACTATAGCAAGATGAGAGGCACTCAGGGCACTTGAGAAGGAAGAGTGGGGTGAAGTAGCACTATGCTTAATATGCCTAGTGTTCCATTATTGGAACACTAAGCATGTGGGAATTATTTATATCCTACTGCTCAAGGTCATTGCCAAGGTCTGATTGCAAAAATTCAAAAAAATGCAACCTCAGGCATAAGTGGGTTAACAGATGCACAGTCCTACATCCTGAATGATCAAGTCTCACTGCAATCAATTTCTAAAGACTTAGTGGTTGATTTGCACTATTCCAAGATCATTTCTCATTTTGTTCCCAGTAACTGCTGTTTCCTCTGGAACCAAAAGAGTTAAGAGAGGCAGCCCACATGTAGCATTATACTGAGTTTAAACTTAGCACTGCCTCTTCAAGCTCTGGGCTGTACCTATCTTGAGCCTCAGTTTCCTCATCTGTACAACAGAAAGCATAGTTAACTGAGGACTGCAATGACTATAAATCAGATGATGTAGGTCAATACAATACCAGGCACAGAGCAAAAATAGTGTGTGACTATGCTGAGCCCTGTGGTGCAGGCCTGTAGGACTTCTGTGGTTAGTGTGAACTTGTGGCAAGTGGGGGCAGCAGAGGGCCACCGGGGGAGTGGAGATAAGCCTAAGAGGCCCAGGTCTTCAGAATCCTTGATTCCAAGGGACAGGTTCCAGGAGCAGACACATCAAGGTAAGTGGGATCCTCTAACAAGAAAATACAGAAGAGAAACAAGGTAGGGCAGAGGCCCAGGTAGGCACACAGAGGTCTACCTGAGGTCAGTGGGTTGTGAGGTCAGATGTCTGGAATTCATGAGAGATTGGCACCACAGGGCCAGCTAGGCCAGCTTGAGAGCCTGGGGGTACCTGACAGGCCAAGAACCCTGCAGTCACAGAGATTTCCCCTTGAGTGCCTCCCAGAGCCACCATACCATGGAAAACAGGTTTTTGTCAGCTCCAACACAGGCGGCCCACATCAGCAAAATCATTTTGTTGAGAGAGGTTGGTTTTTATTATGTATAATAATTTACACCCTTAGTCCAACTATAAAGGTTTAAGACTCTCTTGGGCTGACAATGCCCCTGTCTTGAGGCCCTTGCTAAAAAGCCCATCCTTTCAGCTTCCTTGTCTCATATTTTCCAGCTACAAAAATAAATCTTAAGTGTCCTGGGGAAGGTGTCATATATCTACCTCCGACATCTGGACCCAAGTTACATCACATATAAGAAGAGGGTGCTGGATCAGAACTCTTCTGCTTCTCAAACTGCTAAGATTCAAAAGCTGAGAGTATGGTTTTCCTTCATTCACCTTGTGCTAAGCAGCAGCTCCACACTGAGCAATCTGCTTAGGAAATAACATTATGTTACTACCAGGGACCCTCCAGTAGCAGGGCATCAGAGTAGTTCATCTGCCCCCATTAGCTACTGGGGCTTTTTTGTTTGTTTGTTTGCTTGCTTGTTTGTTGAGACAGGGTCTCATTCTGTGGCCCAGGCTGGAGTGCAGTGGCATGATCACGGCTTACTGCAGCCTCGACCTCCTGGGCTCAGTGGATCCTTCCACTTCAGCTTCCTGAGTAGCCAGGATTATAGGCACATGCCTGGTTAATGTTTGTATTTTTTGTATAGACAGGGTTTCACCACGTTGTTCAGGCTGGTCTCAAACTCTTGCCCACCTCAGCTTCCCAAAGTACTGGGATTAAAGGCATGAACCACCACTTCTGGCAAGGAAAGCTTTTTAAAAAGACTTATCTACGCCTAGGCCTCCATTACCAGGAATCTTTATGTTTTTATATATGTTTTATCTTTTTAGTCTGGTATAGGACCAAAAATAATGGTTAAAATATCTACTGACCATTAAGGCATGAGCCCCAACCACTCTGGGGACATGTTGGCAGGTATATCATACCTGCATGTACAAATTGGGTGTCAACCTAGCGAAGAGGAGTTGTTAGTCAAGCAGCCCAGGTGGTTCTAATGTGCAGAGTGGCAAGACACTGGGTTAGACTTTGCCTCTGGGTAAATATCCAGTAACTGAGGATCCTCCAGGCATGAAAGCAGTTTACAATTAAACCCGCCTAAGAAGCTCTGTCTGCACTGACAAAGAAATCAAGATGGGGTTTTGGTCACGAGGCACACACACCAAGGATCATGTGGTCTTTGAGGGCAGGAACAATTTTGTCTTCCTCTTTGAATTTCTGCTGCCTCTCACAGTGCCTGGCACATAGGAGGTGAATGCATCTGATGAATGTATGACTGAATGAATGAATGGCCCTGGCATTCTCGTGGGCTTCTGCCATGAGGCAAAATGACACACACAGCCCCATGGAGAATGCATCACCTGTGTGCAAATGCTGCTCACACTTTCTGTAAAGCAGGCTTTATCTTTATTGGATGAAGGGAAGGGGGTGCTGTTGTTCATTTTTCACATCAAATATTTCTGGGCAGTTTGCCCAGAAATCACTAAGCAGTTTGCAAGGAAATGGGGATTCCTTGTCTTTGTATAACCACCCCACCCCTATCTCTCTTTTGGGTCCAGGAAAGCTTTCTGTGTGGGTGAGTTTTCAGAGGCACCAGCCAAACCCTGTGTTCTTGTCTCCAGAAGTTCTGACAGGTGATTCAGCTCTCTCGGTCCCTTAGTAGGTCCTTGGGCCTGCAGTCCCAGCCTGACCATGTTGGCCCTTTATCCTTGCTTCTCCTGCAAGACCCCCTACCCACAACCCCAGCAGCACTGACCCATTTCTACCTTCTGCACTGTGGTGTAGGTCTCTGACTGAATTGTGGGGGTGGGGGAAGAGGAACAGACTGCCATTTGGAATCTTAATGAGACCAAGTCCATTTCATGATGCTGTCATTTCATATTTCACCGCTATGATGATGAAGGCTCAGGAGGCCCCAGAGCGACTTTCTGCTTTGCACGCAGGGTTCTGAGAGGCAGGAAGAAGGAGGGAAGTGGCTGACAGACAGCAGGAGACCACTCCCCCTTAATCAGCCTCCCTGCCCGCACCAAAACCAAAGTGGTAGAGGATGAGTCTTTTCCTGGGAGATTAAAAATGAGACCCAAATGCACGAGGCCAAGGAAGGGGTTTTCACCAGGTGAAAAAGAGGAGCCAAGATCAACACCGATCAGGAAGGGAGGAGCCACTCCCTCACTGCCAAGCTCTCGCATGTTCTCAAATACAAACAGAGCTGGCCTCGGGGCATCGTAGAAATTGCTATTATAAATTCAGATGGTGCACCAGGGGGTGCCTCATTTTCTATTATTGTGGTTGGTCTTGTGAGCCACTCCGGCAATAGGATCTCAAAAGTGCAAGTGCTACCCCCGGGGGCACCGTTAGAAACACATTATTTTAAAGCACTGCAATAAAGCATGAACTCAAACAACTTCATTGAAATAAAGATTAATACGGAGCATGTGTTCCTCAGCCTCCTCCTACCCACACACTCCACAACTCATACCTTTTTCCCCACATAAACCCCTGGGGATCCAGCTCACTGGCCTATCTGCCTTGCCTACAGCTCAGGGCTTGATAAGATACAGGACAGAGAACTTGAGTGACCGTTAGGAGAAGAGGTGTAGGAAGGCCAGGCAGTGTCCAAGGCAAGATGTGGAGAAGCAAAAGGATCATTGTGTTGTGATTCCAGGCCCGTTAGCCTATGGGATGCAGTGGAAAGAGGCCTGGACGAGGAGTCAGGGATCTTGGATTCTTGTCCAGGCCCAACTGTTAACTTGAGGCATTAACTTGAGCACACCATTTAACCTCTCAGAACCCCAATTATGTTTTCTACAGTCCTACTCTTCCTGTTTCACAAGATTTATGGGTTGGAGGCAGTGGATGAAACAAGATAAGGCAGGTAATATAAAATGTTGTGAAAACGAAGATATGCCATCCCAACATAAGATACGTGTCCTTTCTCCAGGGTGTGGTTCAGGAGGAAGGGGCCTCAGTTCTCAGCCTACCACCGGGCTCAGAGGCAACACCTTCTTCTAGCTCAGCAGAGCAGGGGACTGAGGGTGGGAAGGCAGGTAGCCCCTACTGCTCAGAGCTGCCAGGGCTTGGAAGGGAATTGACAAAATGGGACACTCCAGGCTTTTTTCATACAGGCCCAGGAGATACAAGCAGGACGGTAGAACTAGACCAGTGAAAAAGAAAACCCAGTGACCCTCTGCTCACAAAGGCTTGGAGGAAGAGGATGTGGGCTCCGAAAGAGAAGCACTAAATAAAATAATATTGCTGAACTTCATAACCTTCCATTCAACCAGAGAGCACTGAGCCCCTTCCTTATGTTCTCTAATCTCCACAGAGGGTAGGGAGTAAGAGATAGTCTTCTACCTGTACAACAGATGGGACACAGATAGCTTATCTAACTCAGGAGGTAAAACCAGGACTAGGACGCACAGACACTGGCCTCTAATCCAGACTCCTTTCCTTAGGACCCGGGTCTTGAAGAGGAATATTTAGAGGTAGCTCTCATTTAATGGAAACTATTCATCAGATAGGGCTGTCTACAATGAATTAACAGACATGAAATAAAATTCATGCTGCAGGATCTGCCTTTTGTTCCAGATTAAGAGAAGATCTCAGGATCTTCCTTGAAGCCTTGTCCTGTTGTAGTTCAGCAAGACCTTATGGGGGTGACTGGGAACACTGGAGACCCCTGGGCGTCCAGGGAGAATAATGGTGAGGGTCTGGCAGGGGGGTTAGAATAGAGCACGCTGCAGTCACTACCGCTAATGTCATAGAAGAGGAAAAAGGACTAATTAAAAGTGGGAGACAGATGCCCCAGTGGGTTTTGCATCTCTTTTGCTTTCTGTTTCTGGAAGGGAAAGAGGATTGTCACAAAAATAACTGAACTGACATCAAATATTTAAATTTCAGAAATGGAGGATAAAGGAAAAAAGTAAAATTGAAAGTGAGATTAAAATATTCTGTAAACAAGGCAGGAAGCCAGTCTGTGAGAGGAGGGCATTTTCGTCTCCAGCTTTGTGGGTGTCATGGCCATGCCACACCAACATGCTGCGTGCCGGATGTATCCAAGGAAAGGATGCACTTCATGTCTGAGGATTGGAAAGTTGAGGCAGCAAGTCCAGGTCACAGGGCCTGTGTGGGCTGGGGAGGTTGGCTCTGTCTTGTGGGCCAGACTGTACTTGTCGTCCCAGCCCACTGCCTCTGAAATGCACATCACTGGCCATTAAGGGGACCAGGCAGAAATGTGGAGGAGGCAGTGAAGCCCAACTATAACATCAGAAAGCCAGAGTGTGGGCCAGCCATAATATCTCTGCTTCCAAGGGCCGTGCATGGTTCAGCATGAAATCTTCAGTGAGACATGAGAAGAGGGAAGATGAGACACACAAATTCAGGATCATGGTTGATAAAGAAGTGACTGAGAGAAACACAGATATACCCTCTCCATCCTTTCAGGGATGCGTGAACTCTCCTTGCCACTGTAACCTGTGTTATGCTGGGATGGGGGAGGCAGCAGAGCAGAGTGGAGAACCAGTCTTGGAGCTGTAGTTATAGTTGTCTAGTCAAAACAAGCTGCGGGTCAGGAATGCAGATTTGGAGAGATGTGTGGGACTCGGAGCCTGAAATAAGGGAAGGTGTGGAGCCCAGGCAGATGGGCCAAGTACATTAAGATAAAATAAGCAGATGATAAGGCTGTAGCAGAGCTTCCACAGTGGACTCAGCCGGCGTTCATAACTGAATAGAGCAAGCCTGGGTTTTCAGGTGTGGGCAGTTGATCCAGGGAGTTAGGAGGTGAGTGAACTGTTTGGTGACGGTAGGACTACAGGGATCTAGAGGAAGGATGGGGGACATGGGATGTCAAGGAGTTTTTCCTACTGGAAGCTTTGAGAGAGGATAAAGGGACAGAAAATTAAACTTCCAACAGAAAGGCTGCTGTGTGAAACATGTGTCCCTACCCATGTAGTGTTCAAGTAGCATCTGAGTGGAGGAGATTTCCAGCATCAAGGTGGCAGCTGTCCTACATGAAAACTGAAGATCTCATGACTCCATGACATTTCTCTTCCTCTTACCCACCCTACCACAATCTAACCCCCATACACACATATTGTTACCTTCCACCACTCCTGTCATCAAATTAATAGGAGAAACTGGTTGGATAATGGAAATGTTTCTAACATATATACAAGTCCACTTAAATGCAAGCAAGTGTTCTATCAAATAAAAACTGGGATCTACCATAGTCCAAAAGCCAGACCTAAGACTGCTTTCTTTCTCTGGATTATAATCATGTGAGTGTTGCCACAGAGTTCTTACACCCTCATGGGGGGAAAGACAATCTGGTCAGCATCTCTTTGGCTATAAGGGGCTCCCCTGTCTGATACATGAGCACTGTAGCTCAGAGCTCAAAGGGAACTGTGGGGTTCCTGGTACTTGTCTGTCCAGTAGCATTGCCACCTACCTCCCATCATGTCTCCCAAATAAGCTCAATTTTGTTCCAGTATCAAGCAACCACAGCTTTATGAAAGGCTAACCCCAGCTCCAGGGAATGAATTTTGATCAGTCCAAGCCAGTGTAGTCATTCCATTCCTCTTCCTAGTGATTGGTTTAGAAAGGGGCAGGTGATGGCTTTCTCACCAATGAGAGTTGAAGGAGAAACCTGGGCTTCTGGGAAACTTTTTCCTTCCTCTTCAAAATAGCCATGTAGCATATCTTCATGTGATGCCATCTTGAAACCACCTTGGGACCGTGAGGAGAAGCCAGCCTAACAGGATAAACCTAGACTCAAAGGATGGCAGAGTGCAATGAGAGAAAGAATTTGGAAGGGTGTTGGAGCCACAGATTTAACTAACTCTTGTTTGCCTATATAGACTTTTTGTTCTTGGAAATGGCATAATATTTACCTTATTATTAAAACCACTTTTCTTTGAGTCTTATGTTACCTACAACTCAAAGCATGCTCCTTGATAGCCACGCCATACTCCTCTCACCTTTAGGGCCTTTGCACATGCCTTTCCTTCCATCTGGGCTCTCTTTCCTCCCCATCGCTCCTCCACTTGGGTAATGCTTACTCATCTCTCAGGTTTCAGCATAGTTATCGCTTGCTCCAGGAAGCCATCCCTGACCTTCTCACTTCTGCTCCCCCAGCATCCTGTACTTCACCTCTCACAGTGCTTACCCCACTGTTTGACCCTACTCTTCCCTAAGCTGTAAGTTCCATGAGGACGACAGTAAAGGTTTTGTTGACTGTTCCATCCCAAGTCTAGCAAACAGTAGTCACTCAACCATTTCATTCATTCAACAGATAAGAATAGTGTTTAACACTTAATAAGCACTTTATATGAACCAAGTTCTATTCTAGGCATCTTAATCTTCACAACAACCAATGAAATGAGAAAACAGGCACAGAGTGGTTGAGTCACTTGCCCAGGGTCACACAGCTAGAGAGTGGCTAAGCCAAGATTTTAACACAGGTGGTCTACCTCCACTACAAAATAAAAAAACAATTATTGAGCACTTACCACATCCAAGGCATAGCTCTAGGTGCCGGAAATACAGTATGACCAAGACAAAGTTCCTGCCTTTGAGGTGCTTCCATTAAATGGGAGGAGATGATAATAAGTAAGCAAATACATGCATACATATATTGAATGGATGAGTGAGCAACGGGAGATGCATGATGTAAAGTAAAGCAGTGCGGAATACACACTGGCCTTGAAGTCCCCATACTTAGATTTAAACCCTGCCTCCTCCATTACACGATGATATGACCTTGGGCCAGTTACTAACCCCCTCTGTCCCTCAATTCCATCAGCTGTAAAATTGGAATAAAATGAGGATACTTGTAAAACAGGCTTTCACCTTCTCTGCTACATACTAGGGCTTTAATAAACGTTAGTTGAGTCTGGATCCACACAAAGTATGAGCCTCATGAAGAGAAACCAGATGAGTCTTAGAATTGGAGAACTGGCTGAGAGTCTACAGAAAATCTAATTGCTAAATTAGAAAAGGGTAATTTATCTTCCTGGATTAGAAGGACTCCAGACCTAAGCCAGCTCCTGACTCCCATTTTCCCCAAACATCTACATCTATATCTGTTTGAGACAAAATAGGGATTGGCAAGGCTGGGGACAAGATATTAATTTCTGGTGTTAAATTACCACTCATGATACAGAAGAGGCTACCAATACATTTGCGTTAATAAGCCCCGTCTAGCCCGCTAGGATCTCAGTAACTGTCCAGAAGGCCAGCAAGGAGACCACCATCAGCGCAATAGACTTTGGCTGGTGGATGGTGACAGGAAAGTAAAGTTCAGGTTCCCGATTCTCATACATTCTGCCTTCTATTATAATGTAACCCTAATTACATTTAATTATTAATGCATATTAATCAACTTATTGGAAACTTCATTATTTCAGAATGGGTAAATTGTAAAGTACTTAACAGGTCCTATTTGAAAACTGTAGCCCCGTTGAGCTCATCTGTTTGACTCCTCAGGGCAAGGAATATCAGAGGTTTATACAAAGTAGAGGAGCACTAACCCCAGCTAACATTCATGAAGTAAGGAGCAGTCTTAACTATCAGACTAACATCCTTGCCAGGCTAAGAGAGGTTCAGGATCCTGCCAAAGTTGGCTTTCAAAAAAGTAAAGATGCTACGAACACCTGGCCACCATACCATTTAAAACACAGAAGCTCAAGACTATGGGAGAAAACATCCTGCCTTGCTTTCAGTGAGTGAATACATGTTCCTTTAAATACAGAAGCTTTATATCTAAAAGAGTGCCTTCTTCAAATTATTCACCTTTGAAATCCCTACACTTGAGCCAATGATAAAACATGGCTTAAAACATTCATGGAACTCTGCTTTTGGATATAGCATTAAGTCAGATTATTCAACCCAACAAAACTAGATTTATTATTCTACAGTCACTTGAGTCTGTTTGTTTTCACAAAACATATTAGGTAGTTTGATAACAGAGATACCTTGGCTTGGCTCTAAATGACTCTGGCTATTTCCAAATATAAAATCCACCCCCTTAAAGAAACATATCTGGACCACTGAGAATGTTCAAAGCAATGTGCCACAACATGTTGGTAAGCAGCCTAAATAACAACTAAGAAGCCAGTATAAAGATTATTGTCCCAATTCAATGAATAAACATACATATGTAACCACATGTGCATTTATATCCATATTTGCAGATGCACAAAAAATTACCAGAAAGGTATACATGCATTTTGAAGGAGGCCATATCAGGAAACCAAAATTATGGATAATTAATTTTTTAATTGTGTTTTCCTGTACTTTCCAAACTTTTTGCAACAAACCTATATAACTTTTCTAATCTGGAAAAAACACAATAAATATTTTATAAATATGTTTTTAATGTGCCACAGACCCTGAAGGCAACTTAAAATCAGAAGCTATAACAATGCTTGACTCGAGAAAGCGCCAATGGATTAAATGCATTGCTTTCCATGCTACCACTTTCAAAGGGCACAACCCTCATTTAGAGGTACAACTTCTATTATGTTTGTTTTTTTAAAAAAAAATCACTCTCCATTAAGTTAAGGCCACATCATATAATGTCATTCCATCTGTGCCAGTGGCAAGTAAGCATTGTAATGAAGACCTCTGGGTACATGCAGTCACTAACCCCAGTGGACAGAGCCCAAGACAGACCTGCACTTTGCCAAACGCCATCCCACTACACAGGGTCATGGTCCAGAGCAAGGCCCCTGTGAATTTCTCTTGAAAAACCCTCCACCACACTTGAGAAACCTTTCTAAAGGAGAAGAGAAAAAAGGCATGACCCCATCTGAAATGTAATTTCTTATGTTCTCTTTCACAAGATCTCCAAGAGTATTGGCAAGAAACAGCAATAACAATAACAGTGGTTGGAGTGGCAGGGCAGTCCCCAGTGTTTCAGGTACTATATGCAAATAGGAACTTTTGCTCCCTTTTCAGGGACCAATTGCCCTGGGCCCAAATTACTTTATGATGTCACAGTTGATGTTCACCAGAAAATGGGAGGGCAAAGTGCAGTGAGATAGAGCCACACTGGCAAGAAAGAGGAAAGGCTCTTGCAATAAGGAAAACGGAGAGGTTGGATTCCCAAGATGGGTTCTGAAGATTTCCACCAAATCACACATTTTTACAGGAACCAAATTTTCCCTTTCTTCGTGCCTCACATTTGCCCAATTTGTGACATTATCTCTTCTAATGTTTCTGATGTGGAATCACCAAGAATACTCAATAACAATGACAACAAAATTTTGCATACTACTTAGAAAAAAGGGAGTAGAGGAAAGAAAGGGATCATTACCATGAGTTGTAGAATGACTTATGTGGTTTTGGTCAATTGAAACTTAAAGGTATCTCCTTCCCACGTGATAGAACCCAGAAGCAGCTCAGATCAGCTGAGGGAGGAGATGGGCAGAAGTAAGCCAACAGAAATGGTTGAAATGCATCTGTCAATTATTTTTAACTATAAAAACTCTTAACAAAAGCCTAAGATTCCAGAGAAAACCATAGGGTTGGTGGGGCAGTGGGGGCTCACTAGGAAGAAGGGATAGAGCAACTACTTGGTATCACCATATCTTAGCCGATAAGGTGAACCCTAAAAGGGGGATGTAATTTTGCTGTATATAGACTATACCTGACATTTAAAAAGAGACACCCAAATGCAGAGATTGTAGAAATTTTTCTATAGAATTCCACCCCCTCCCCGTGTAACCAGCTCCTAGTAATGAACAGCAAGGTGCATGGGGGAATCCCACTCTGGGCTTCTCCAGCTTCACAGAGATGATGAGTATCATAGAATCCTCTACGAGGAGTCCCTTTCCAGTTGGTCTAGGTATTGCGATGCTCTGACACAGCCTTGAAGCCACTAAATGTCTTCCTTGGCAATAAAAGCCTCCCTACTGTGAAACATCTTTAAACTGCTCTGTACCTCTCAAAAACAGACTCCTGAAAGGTATCACTGTGCATCTGTAATGATGTAAAAGAGAAATACTTTCCTTGCCAAGGAGCTAATCATTCAATCACCACCTAACCTTTTAAAAATGAATTCATCCACACTTCACTGGGCTACCTGTGTATCTAAAAATCAGGAAAGCATCATGGGATGTGCTTGATAGTAGTTTGGCAGATGGTAGAACTTTAAATATGGAAAACAATCAACCAATCAATCAAGCAACTAAGTTTCTGAGCATATGTTCTTTAGACACACAGTACTAGACACTGGAGGATACCAAGTGTAAGTCTGCCTTTGCTAACTTTTTGGTCATTCCTGGTGAGATAACTTACTCATTAAACACTGAGTACTTCAAAAAAATGTTACAATTCATCTTATGTATAATTTAATAGTTTGACAGTTTATAATCACTTTCACAAAAATTAATTCAACCCTTCCGATATACCTATGAAGGGTGTGTTAATCACCCTGTCTCATCATTATGTAATCTAAAATGAGGGTACAAACAGTGTCACACATAGGATATGATGATGGGCAAATGCATAATGTAATTCATGTTATGGGTTTGTGTTTCACAAAGGAAACAGAGATCTAAGCTTTAAAGGTGTAAAGTATCTACGTAAAAGTAAAGAGAAATAAGGGCACTTATGGCAGACAGAGTGGTGTGAGCAAAGGCACAGCTACATAATCATGGCAAGAGAATCAATCACTGAGCAACAGAAGACCGTGGCCCTGGAGAGGATGCAAGGTTCATGGCCATTTTTAATCCCATACAATGACCCAGAATGAATGCCAGAGAAAAATGGAAGAATGCACTAGACGTAAGAGTCTTTGGCAAAATGATTCTCCAACCTTATCTAGATATATATGATAGTCCCATATGACATCACATATAAAATGATGATCAAACTGGGTTTCACAGAGATGAATGGCTATCAAAAGGGATGTTTAGAGAGAGACATCTGGGTCCTGAGTCATGGTCCTGAGTCATCTCTACACGTCCAGCACCACTGACTGGCTTAAACATTCTTAGCTACCCCTTTCTTCTTCCCTCTGCCAAAAAAAAGAAAAGAAAGAAAAAAGGGAAAACTAAAGACAATTCTAAGTTTGTGTGGATATTGTGTAATTATCATTCTGAAAGTCCTCAAAAAGTCTCTCATGAAAAACATCACTGTAGTGTGAAATGATGTCATTACCAAAATCTAGAATATTTTTGCATTCCTATAGTAAAGAATTTATAATCTGTTCTCTGGATCTTTTTAAACAGGTGGGTAGACCCAGTTGGTAGACAAAGAAAAAAATGGAAGGCTTAAAATAAATTATAATATTTCACTCTGATACATCATTCGCTGAATTCAAGCTTTGTCCAAACTGCATTAAACCAGAATGTAAGAGTGTCTCCATCCATTGCGAAATTGTATGCCTATTGTTTCAGAGCTGTGTGCCATTCCCTTCTCCACGGTCTGACCTTAATGGCCAGACATTTATCAGTGTTCTTTCTGTAAGCAAACATCACTTATACCATATTATATGCTGCTTAGGCTGCACCACAGAGGCAGCCTGAAAATGTCTTGGCAGCACGGCTTCTGCATTTCCCTGGAGGAGTTAAGCCTTAAGAAGGCATCTTATCCAGATGTATCTTCCCCTCCAGACTGAGTCTTATCACCAGCTCAGTCACCCTCTTAATCTTCTTCTGAGAAATGAAGATTGGGGGCCAGAAAGCAAGATTGAATAGTGCCCTCCCAGACTCCTGCACAAGAACATTTCTTCTACAGTTGCATTTTCTGAAAGGTTGAACATGTAGATGTTCCAACCTGAGGGATCCCATTACGGAATCTTCAAAGGAATAAAATGAGTATCATGGTTCGTTATGTGGGACAATATTGCAAAGTTCAAAATATTCTTGCATCCAGATGACTAGATAGGACATACCTGTGTCATTTGTGCATGTGTGAATAGTTTCAAAAGAGTGGCAGCATTCCCTAATGTGGAAAAAGTAAGAGGACTTCTCAGCACTGTTTGAAGACTGCCTCTTCTTCAACTCCTGAGAATTGTGTTATTTCACTTGCCAAGTGAAGGTCCCCCTCCCCAACATATCTCACCCCACCCCACCCCTAAGCATGGTCCCTTGTCACTAGGCAACCAGGAAACTATCTGTGGACCTCACCAGAGACCAGGAGGGTTTCATTAGCTCACAAGACTTCCCCACCCCAGAAGATTAGCATCCCCTACTAGGCTCATACTCAACTGATGATCATTAGACAATTCCATTTCTTTCTGGTTATTATAAACAGAAAATCTTTCCTCTTTTCATTGCCAAAAAAAAAAGAGTGGCAGCATTGTGACTGAGGCTTCCACTTCCTATACCCTGTCCACTGTAACATAAGCTTCTTCCTTCAAGGAGAGATGCTACTCAACTATAGGAATGTGCTCCACACAATTTCAGGTAACTCCATGGCTCAGCCTCCTTCCTTTCAGAGATTACCAAAAAGAGTGCTGAGAACAAAATGGACCCCACAACCTTCTGAAAAGGGTGACCACTAAGCAGGTCTTAAAATTGTCTACAAGAGAGTCCTTATGTTTTGGAACATTTGAGATTTACAGGAAGCCACATTGGTTTAGAAGTGAAGACTGTCATCTCTAGGAAAATGAATTCCAGTGACCTATTTAGGTGGGAGGCATGGTAAGGATTAAATGCTTAATATTTATCGAGCACCTGCAGTGATCTATGTCCTGTTCAGAACATAGCAGAGGAGGCATAACTTCTCTTTCAATCAGGTTAATGAGTAATTGATTTTTGAAGCTTTTTAAAAACACAAAGTATGATGCCAATGTTAAACACCAATCATATTGGGACTAGTGCTCACCTAGGCAGCTGCCTAATATGGAAGGAAAATGTGGTCAATCAATAGCAGATCTATACCTCTTTCCCAGTGTGGTATTAGAGTGTTTTCACCCTCGGCAGTGTGTGCAAAGGTGTACCATCCTTTCGCTCAAAACTGTGTTAGGAATCAAAAGGGGATTCAGCTTCTTCTTATAAGTAAATGGGTCCCCTTTACAATCAAGAGGTGGGGCTCAAACAAAATCTAGATGAGATACATAGACTGGGCAACAAGCAAAAGGCTCTGTTGGCGCCTTTTGCAAAATGCATATCATGAGTTCTCAAGACAACTGAGCCACCTGGCGTTAGAAAGTTAACAGCCAAAGTACCTTTTTCCCTTCCTCAGAGAGCAAATGAAGACTTTCTCAAATGACCCTCAGTACAGTGGGAGCAATATCCTCGACAACGAAGGTGGATTCAGCATTAAGTTTCTTGACTCCAAACATCCCAAATTATGGTCTGGGAAGCATTCAGGAGCACACCCTGTGTTGTGTTGGTCTAATTTGGATTGTGCAGACAAGTTTGAATCTATCACTGTCTAGATGAGACACATTCATATTGGCAACAGCAAAATTACTACTAGTTACCATTTACTGAGGACTTACTATGTGCCAGACCTGGTGTCAGGCACCTTACCTACCATATTTCATTTAATCCTCACAACAACCCTATGGTGTAGGTATTATTATCACCATCGTACATATGAGAAATTGAGGGTCAGAGAGAAATGAGTTGCCCAGCTGGTAAGTGTTAGCATTGGAATTCCAATCTTAGGGCATCAGATCTCAGATTCCGTTTCCTTAATCACTCTACTATTCTGCCTTTCACAATTATAGCTACCATCTACTAAACACCTACTTACATGCCATGCTTAATGATGGGCAGATGATACATGTCATCTTATAATGTAGTAAGGGGAGTAATTCAGCAACTGTTTAGCCTACTGAGGACTGACTTCACATACTTTGTCAAGATGTTTTCTAAGTGGAAAGGAAACAAAGGTTACTGCTCCCAAGAAGGTCATCATTCTTCCTACTGACCCAAAGTGAATCCTAAGACAGCACCATGATGGGTTTTCCTACTGGGATAATAATGCAGCAAGAACTCACTGAGATACATAAATAGCGACTCTGTCTGAATCCATTTTTAAAAGTCTGAATTATAAAACATTTTTAAAGAAATACAATTTTTTCACTTTTAGGAAAAACATAAAACTAGACTAAGGTAACGATGCATTGCCAAGCAAAAATCCTGAATAGCTAAGAAAAATTCTATTCATCATTCCTTTTACTTTTGCAAAATAAAAGTATTTTTCTAGTGCCTGCAAACAGTTTATTCTCTTAAGAAGATGAAAGAGTTCCTCTGGAATTCAACTTCTGCCGGAATGATGACAAACTCTAAATTAGTGGTTCCCCAGGAGGATGTATATTAGTGAATACCTATTTTATCTCAGATTTACTTTTTTAAATAGCTCTTTTTCAAGGAATGCAAATAGTTTTAGCCCATCATCTCATTTACTTTTATAGAATAAAGCAGGATAAGTTGTGAACCATAGGTGAAGTTGCATCTCCCAAGTGACACACTAAACTGAAATTAGAATCCAAACCTGGCTGTTGGGCCTGTTGGGTCAGCCTTGCTCCTTCTTCAGTTTCTTTTCTACCTGCTGTGATGAATTATGCCCATCCCTTGCCTTGACAAGTGAAATCTAGAACTCCTTAGTCTAATTGTTCATGTCTTTGTGCATAAATTAGTGGTTAATAATTTTATTAATAACTATATGTTAATAATAATTCATTATGTTTAACAATAATAGAGGTTAGTCAAGGAGGAATTCTATATCCAGCCAGAGAGGAAGAAAATGGAGAAAGAAAGAAATGTGTGTGTTTGTTCATCTATCTGTCTGTTTTTAAGTTTAGAACAAACAAGCAGACCATGGCATGTGCCGGAACTGCTAGTAATTTCCCCATTCTTTTTTCCTCCTCACCACAAAACTTCAGTTTTGTTCAGGGCTACAATGTACTCAGCTGGAAACATTTCTTTTCCCAGACCTTCATAAAAAGGAGCAGTCATATGGCCCAACTCTGGCCACCGAGACACAAGCAGAAGTCTATCAGGGATTTCTGAGGAAAACTTCTGTTGTTGTTGTTGTTGTTGTTGTTGTTGTTGTTGTTGTTGTTGTTGTTGTTTGGGTTTTTTTTTTTTCAATACTGGCACTTTTTCTTCTTTGCTCCTTCCTCCTTCTTTCTGCTGGGAGCATGATCACAACTCCTGGAGGCACAGCAACTATCTTGTAGTCGTGAGGATGAAAGTCACATACTATGAATGACAAAGCCAGAAAAAATGGAAGAAGCCATGGTGTTGGATGACAACCATGGGCATCTATATCAGCCATGAACAGCCCCTCCATCACCTTAGGACTTCTCTGTGTGAACAGAAATAGCCCACTTCATTTCATTCATCATAATCAGAATTTCTGTTATCTGCCATCAGAGAGATTTGGAAGGTACACTAAACAAGGTAACCAACACTTGGGATGTTTAGAGCTGAACACACTATAGAGGTCATCTAATGGAAATGCTTCTTTGAGCACATGAGGAAAGCAAGGCTGACTAGAGAAGGGAAATGCCTTGGGTTAGAGTCATACTTCAGCCCTCTCAGTCCGCTGCTCTTTCTACCATTCCACATTGCCTGCCCTGAAGAGTTAGAGTTTGGAATGAACTGCAAAGAGAACTGTCTCTTGGTTAGCCAGATAAAAGCAGCTCTGGGTGAGAATAGGCCAGATTCAGTATCTGGACAGAGACGCATTCAAAAATCCTTTAGAAGAGTCCTTTCTCTTACAGACAAGCACTCATGGACCTCTATAACCAGAAGTCGGAAACAACTGCTAATTAAATTATTTTAGCAATCTTCCCAGAGTAAGCTGGAAATGGTGTTGATTTTATTCTACTTTAATGTAAAGTGGAAAATTTCCCAATTCTTATTTGAGAAAAATTGATCAAAAGACAGTTCCTTGTCTGTGTAGTCTATACCATCTCTGTACAGAGCCTTCCCTATCTCTAGAGGCTCAAAGCTTCGACTCTAGAGCCAGGTGCCTGGGTTCAAATCCCAGGTCCATCACTTACCAGATGTGGGACCTTGGGTAAGTTACATAACTTCTCTGGACTTCCTTTTTATCACCTATGAAAGTGTATGTGGTAGTAACACTTACTAATAAGGTTGTCGTGAACATTAACCGAGTTAATCTATGTAAACTGTTTAGAAATATATATACACACACAGACATACATGTATGTTATCATTATTGTGATAGCCATGATCACATGAAATGGAAAACTAAGAAAAGGAAAACCCAAGTCTCCAGGGATATTTTAGCAAGCTAAGAACAAAAGCACCCCGTATGAAAGACTTTCTAATCTGAAGGACCTGACCAAAGATTTGTTAAATGAATGAATGAATACCATTAGCCACAAGAAGCTACAACAGTTTTTGGTGCTTAACAGGCCTGATGTCCCAGATTCCTATAAATCTCAAGTAAGACACCCAAGAGTGACAGAGAAGACAAAAATTTTAGTCAAAGTTTGCAAATATCATTAGGATTACTTTAGCTACAAATTACAATTAGTGAATAGTAAGAAAATATGTGGCCAGTGCAGTGGCTCATGCCTATAATCCCAGCACTTTGTGGGGGCCGAGGCGGGCGGATCACGAGGTCAGGAGATCAAGACCATCCTGGCTAATACGTGAAACACCTTTTACTAAAAATACAAAAAATTAGCCGGGCATGGTGGCGGGCACCTGTAGTCTCAGCTACTAGGGAGGCTGAGGCAGGAGAATGGTGAGAACCCGGGAGGCGGAGCTTGCATTGAGCCCAGATTGCACCACCGCACTCCAGCCTGGGTGACAGAGTGAGACTCTGCCTCAAAAAAAAAAGAAAGAAAATATGTAATTGTACTTCTGGCTTATGTTTCTTCTGTGATCTGCTAGAAAAATACAGTGTTTATGTTAGTTTTAGTAATAAAATTATATTTTCCTTTTAAAAGAGACAGAATGACTATAAATCTGTACTTGGAGGCTCAGTGGCTCCAGTGAGAATGGAAGGACATATGTAGCACCTGGGCTCAGAAGAGTGAATCCTGACATCTTACTGCCACTTGGTGGACACTCACAAGGACAATGAGGGCAGGAGATTAAGATTAGAATTCTAGGCACTGGATATTGCTATGTAAGCTTGGGCAAGTCATGTGACCTGTTTGGGTCTGTTTCTAACAAGAAAAATGAGGGATTTGAATTCTATCATTATCAAGGTTTCTTTAAGTCTAGTGATTCTAAGAAATCCTCCATTGGGGTAAAACTAAAAGTTATAGGATATAAATTGTGATAAATGTCACAGATATCAAGTCAAATAAAATCAATAAGGTTATCCTTGAGACCTTGACAAACTTGGACTGTTTTATCTATTTTTTATATACCTATCACTATTAACTTGCAGTTAGTTTCTACCATGATTATCACCTTCTTGCTGCAGAAAATGGTGTCTTTTGAATTTAAAATATCTAAGCTATTGCAGTGACCTGGTATGGGACCAGGGAAGATGGCATAACATCTCCAAGGCCATATTCCCCCAAAAGAAAAATAAGGTAGAGAAAAGTGATTAGAAAGACCTGCTTTCTAAAAAAAAGTGATTAGAAAGATGGAAATTAAAAGTGTGCACAAAACTTCTATCAGAGAAACCACACTGAATGCCACATCAATTCTGGAGGTAAGAACCAACTTACAAGACAAAGTCAAGTTGCTTGCTGTAGAAAACATCTGTTGCTGTCCCAGCATCTATTCCCATTTTGCCTTTCCCAATATTGTCACGAATTTTCGAGCCAAGCAATTTGGCATGCTTGGCTCCACCCCCAGCAACAGGAGTTGCGTCCTGATTGGCCTAAGCCAATCTATGTAGCCCATGGCCACAGTGATTGGTTGAGGAAAGGTATATGATCAAAATCAAGCCAATTAGGGCTAGGAAGACTCAGTCTTGGGTTGAACCCTCAGGGAGGCAAAGTTCCTCTTTCTCTTGGATATTAATGACAGAACTGCCTGGGAAGATGTCACAATCATCTTCTTCGTACAAAGGGAAAGCCTACTTGATAATGGAGCCCATCTCAAGGATTGTGAGAGCCAAAAGTGGGGAAAGAAGCCAAGTTCTGGTCACTTCAT
Organism: Rhinopithecus roxellana; assembly: GCF_007565055.1. Lineage (NCBI taxonomy): Eukaryota > Metazoa > Chordata > Mammalia > Primates > Cercopithecidae > Rhinopithecus > Rhinopithecus roxellana. The sequence continues at coordinate 136,311,140 of NC_044553.1, read as the reverse complement.
TTGAGTCCTAGTTAAAGCCTTGCCCAAACTATTTAGTTCCAAAGCAAATAGATTCCCCTTTTCAGCTTTAGCCAATTTGGATTGAGTTTTCCATTATTTGAGACCAAAAACTTCTTAACTGAAATACTTTCCTGTCTTTTGGAATGGAGAATATTAACAGCCAAATGAGACTGCATATCAGATTCAGTCGTGATTCAGGAGACAAAATTACCAAAAGCAAATGAGTTAGCAGAAAAGAACTAGCAGAGCAAGCCTGAGGGAAAGGGGGTGATAGAATTCCACTAGAAGTAGCTGGCTCACGTCTCCATCTAAAAGAGCAGGCCCACACTTTCTCCTGGTGTAATAGGATGTCTCATGTGGGAGTACAGGCAGGACGCCTGTGGGATTCTCAATCTGCCAAAACACGGAGCAACTCCACTGAGAGTTGTATCAAAACCCCGTGTTCTGTCAAGAGAAAATAAGAGAAGGTAAAAAGGGAGGTAAGGGTTGATAGATGAAAATTTTAGATCATTGTTTTAAAAGGCCTGCGAATGTCCAATATGACCCACAGTGCCCAGCACTATGGGAAAGGAACCTCCAGGCAGCAGCAATATATGCAGACAGATGATTTGGTGTGGTTTCGGGTGGGTAATCCATTTGTGGGTAAGACCTGGGCAAATTGAGAAGTACAAGGGGAAGGGCGCCACCCCTTGGGGCAAAAGGTTGAAGTTCATGAGAACTACGCAGTAAACCCTGCCTCTTGCATCTCAGGTATGGTTTCTTCTTCTTCACTTCCATCCCCAACACTTCAGTAACTTAGTAACTCAATATTATACAGTCATCCATCAATATCAGTGAGGGATTGGTTCCAGGACCACCCCCATGGACACCAGAATCCTCGGATGCTCCCTTATATAATTACTTAGTATTTGGCTATAACCTACACACATCCTCTCGTACACTTTAAATCATCTCTAGAGTACTTATAATACCTAATATGATGCCTACACATCATTTCATTTGTTTGATTCAACATAGTACTAGGCACACAGCAAGTTTAAGTTTTGCTTTTTGGAACTTTGTGAAACTTTTTTTAACTGGATATTTTTTATTGAATCCATAGATGTGGAACCCACAGATATGGAGGGCTGATTGTACCTTATAAAGAACTATGCAGAAATACTGGAATATCCTTAATGTAAGCTCCACAAGGGAGGTGACTGATGTCTGTTCATTACTCTATCTCCAGCAAACAACACAGCATCTGAAACATAAAAGGTGTTCAGTAATACTCATTGAATGAATGAGTGTACTTGGCAGGCTGCTAGTACTAGATCCCAAGAAAGAAAAAGGGACTCTGGCTATAATGGAGAAAGTGAAACATTTCACAGGAAAAGGCTGGGCTGGTATAGGTGGGGAGGTGAAGGTTGATGGGCACGTAGATACAGCCACTTCCTCTTTGGCAATAGAGAAAACTCTCTATGAAAATATTTACTATGGAGGGGATTCATGGGGTAGTCAGAGGTGACTTTTAGTTCAGCTGTACTGGTTGTTTACAGCTAAATGGTCAGCGTCATTCTTACCGGTTATTAAATACTTAGAAGATCACCCTAGAAAGAATGCATAGTATACTCTCTAGTCTGGAAAGCATGACCCCTGGGCATGGGCAGGACTAAGCATGCAGGGGAAAGCCACTGGGTCAAGAGAAGAGCTCGGCCACAGCCAAGGTTCATAAGACAAGACTTAGGTTCTGTGACTCGTGCCTGGATACTTTTTTCAGCAGCCATACCCTTTGGGGGCCTGAGATAAATTAAACAAAGACCAAAGTAGTCTGAATTCCACAACTCAAGAAAATTTTATTAATATCACGTTCTACCATAAGGACCAAAATTTAAATGCTTGCACCTGGTCCCAAAATAGGCATTCTGAATAAGGCTTATATAAGGGGGAAAAATACCCCTCCCTCTACTTTGCCATCATGATCTTTGTCCTCAGTTTGTGGATGCTTATCCCCAGAAGTCCCCACCTAATTTGAATCTCCAGATTCAAGCTCATTCATTTATTCATTCATTCAAATAATGTGCTTTGAGCTTATACTCCATGCCAGGCACTGAAGTTACAGCAATGAACCGAAGAGAAATGATCCTTTCATTCTGAGAGTGTATAGTCTACTAAGAAAGAAAGATAAAAAGCAAATAAACAAACAAGATGAGGTCATTTAGATGGTACTAAGTGCCATAAAGAAAATAAAACAGGGCAATAAGGTAGACAGCCACCATGGAAGAGGGAGAAGCTTTAGAGAGAGTGGCAGGGAGGTATATTTTGAGCTCAGACCCAGATGACATAAGGTAGCAAACCCAGCAGATATTTGAAGAAAGAGTGTTTAGGACTTAAGAACACATGAGGGCAAAGTGCCTAAAGGTTAGAATTCGCTTGATGTTTTCAAGAAATTAAAAGGAGTCCAGTGTCACTGGAGCATAGTGAACAAGGGGAACCCTGATTGGAAACGAGGTAGGAGAGGAGGGCAGGGGCTGCATTGAGGAGGGGTTGGAAGCCATGGCGGGAGTTAGCACAGTCATCAAAGTTTAATGGAGAGCCAGAGGATTTTAGGTAAATGAGTGACATCATCTGACTTACATGTTAAAAACTCAGCTTGTGTGGCTAAGGTGGACACAGGAGACATGTGGAGCCAGGAAGAACAGGAATCTGTTGCAGGACTCCAGGCAAGAGATATTGGTGGCTTAGGTGGTAAGGATGGAGAGAAGAGGAAACCTCCCCCCCTTGGGGGTTCATAGTACCTTGGAAGAGTTTTAGTCCCTTCCCTGTGTACACATCGAAAGGTAATAATGATAACAAGAAAAGCAGCAGCTCTGAGCAGCAACTGTATGCCAGGCACTGTCCTCATAACATCCTTTTCACATGCAATCTCATTTCATCTTCTCAATGAATCCATGAAGAAGATTGTTAGGGACAGAGCTGTGATCCCCCAAAATCCATATTTTGAAGCCCTGCTCCCAATGCCACTGTATTTAAAGATAGGACCTCTAAGGAGGTGGTTAAGATTAAACGAGATCATATAAGTAGGGTCCTAATCCAATGGAATTGGTGTCATAATAAGAAGAGGAAGGGAGGTTGGCATGGTGGCTCACGCCCATAATCTTTGGGAGGCCAAAGCGGATCACCTGAGGTCAAAAGCTCGAGACCAGCCTGGCCACCATGGTAAAACCCCATCTCTACTAAAAACACAAAAATTAGCCAGGCGTGGTGCAGGTGCCTGTAATCCCAGCTACTCAGGAGGCTGAGGCAGAGAATCACGAACCCAGGAAGCAGAGGATGCAGTGAGCCAAGATCATGCCATTCCACTCCAGCCTGGGTGACAGAGCAAAAACTCTGTGAAAAAAAGAAGGAGAAGGAGAAGGAGAAGGAGAAGGAGAAGAAGAAGAAGAAGAAGAAGAAGAAGAAGAAGAAGAAGAAGAAGAAGAAGAAGAAGAGGAGAGGAAGAGGAAGAGGAAGAGGAAGAGGAAGAGGAAGAGGAAGAGGAAGAGGAGGAGGAGGAGGAGGAGGGAGGAGGAGGAGAAAGGAGAAGAAGAAGAAGAAGAAGATGAAGATGAAGACAAAGAAGAAGAAAAAAAAATAAGAAGAGGAAGAGAAAACAGCTCTCTCTCTCTGTATTCATACAAAGGAAAGGCCAGGAAAGGACACAGAGAGAAGATTGCCTGCAAGGAGAGAGGCCTCAGGAGAAGCCAAACTTGATGACATCTTGATCTTGGACTTCCAGCCTCCAGAACTGTAAGAAAATGACTTATGTTGTTTAAGCCACCCAATCTGCAGTATTTTGTTAGGGCAGTCTGAGCACACTAATAAAAAGGTACCTGCATCAAGTAGCATGTAAAACAGGGTCCTCCTAGTTAGACTTCCTGAGTTCAAACCCCAGCTTCACACTTCATAGCTTACCTACTTCCTTGGCTTCTGTTGTGTTTTCTTGTTTTTTAGCTTTATTGAGGTATAACTGACAAATAAAACATACATATATTTAAGGTACACAACTTGATGTTTGATATATAATGTGAAATAATCACCATGCTCAAGCTAATGAACATTGATCACCTCCCATAGTATTGTGTATATGAATGATGACAACACTTACAAATTTCAAGAATACAACAAAGTTTCACTAACTATCATCACCATATTGTACATTCAATCTCCAGAATTTATTTTTTGTAATGGAAACTTTGTAACCTTTAACCAATATCTCCGCATCTCCCCTGCCTTAGCTTCTTAACTACGATGCTCTATTGCTTGCCTGATGAACAGCAAATGACTCCAATGAATATAAATTATGTCAAAATTATATTAACCCTATATACCACCCAGTTGAAGATGAATATAAAATATCCTCAGCCTGAAAACAAGGCGATCTATCAGCAAGTGACCCTGTTTAATGGAAAAGTAATGAGGGGCAGGCAGAGGACAGTATTTAATACTGGAGCTCAGTGAGGAAAAAGCTGTTCCCCCAAAAAGCTTGGACTCCAAATACTTGGCACCTAAATAAAAAATCTGTAAGATCTCCCTTACAGAGGGAGGTTCCGTCAGGCACACAGAATCATAGGATGTTAGCCCACGAAGAAACAATGGAGTTTCTATCTTGTCCAGGCCCTTATGTTGACAAGAGAGGAGACGGAGGTGCACAATGATCAAGTGATTGCACAAATTTACACAGTTAGTGGGGCCACTGCCACGGAATCATCCAACTGTTGCTTTAATAAATTCCGTTTTTAAATCTCTCTGAAAGCCGTCTGTATATTTTAGCAGAACAGCATGTCCCGCCTCAGACATGGCTGAAGTTCAGGCTGATCTAATGAGCAAAAAAGCTTGAAGGAAACCTCCTGGGGCTGCTTCTGGCCATTATTTTAATCTCTTTTCAAACACATGCAGCCCACACCACAGCCAGGTGGGTGGGAGCAATTCCTCCAGAGCAATTCAGCCACTGGAAGAGATGGGGCATCGTGTTCCCAGCACATTTTTTTTAAATAAATGCTCATTTCCTTTCACTTTTTGCAAGAGGACCATTTAGTGACACAAATTTTTTTCCCATGCACATTCAGCTGCCTACAGGCATGTGACTTCATGACTTTTTACAGATGCTTCCAGACACTGATCATGTCAGCTCTTTGTCACTGATACACTCCTGCCATTGAGCTGAAGTTAGCAGGAGGATGGAGGTGGCATTTCTCCCTTGAATGACTGAGAAAATCCCTTGCCCCCACATCCAATCAGCCTCTGGAGTCTGCCATTTCTTCCTTCCCAATGTCTCTTGCATCTGTTTCTTCCTTCCCCTCCCACTGTCACTGCTCTGGTTCAAGACTATCACTTTGTGCCTGGGTTGCTGCTGCAACAGTCTTCTCCTGCTCTTCCCACCTCTGGATTTTCCCTCTGCATCCACCCAGGATACCACCATTTGAGCCATCTCCCCACCGTCTTTATCACTCCCCTGCTCAGAAGTCTCCAGTGGCTTCCCACGGCCTAATGAATGAAGTCACATCTCCTTAGCTCAGAATTCAAACCCTGTGTATTGGGCCCAGTCTGCCTTTCCACTTCACCCCCAACAAGCCCTGTGCTCTAACCAATAGATTCACCCAACATATCCCAAAGATGTCACACATCACTTCCCGTTTCTGAAATTTTACTCATGTTACTTCGTTTGTCTTTAATGACTTCCTGACTGTCTTCCATCAAAGCCCTATTGATTCTCTAAGAACCAACTCTGTATTCATTCATCCATTTTTTCATTCAGCAAAGAATGACTGAGAAGCACATTGCCTCTCCCAAAGCACTGGGGAAGCAGTGGGTGAACAAGGCAGATGTGATATTTACAGTCCAGTGACAGAAAGAGATAAAGAAATATACAAATAATATAAAGTAATATCCATAAATGCAATAATGGCCTACCCATAAATGCAAGAAGGGTTAGGAGAAAAATGGAGGGAGAATTTTTAAGCCACCTCCTTTGGAATGTGAGGTCAGGAGGCCATCTCTGGAGCAGTGACATCAGAGCTGAGAGCTGAAAACTGAGTTGGCCTTTACCACTTGAGACAAGGAGTCATGAAGGCTCCAGAAGTGGTGAGGGAGGCAGAGGTAGCTCTGACCTCTTGAGAAATTAGAGAACAGAAAGACAAAGCAGGAGCCACTGTCCAAAGAAACTCAGAAACTTTGTTTACCCGTCCCTTTTGCAAGCATAAGAGGACTTGTGACAATGTACTGCCTGTTCCATCACGGATCTGCTTAAGCCAATGGATGGTGACGCCATTGAATAAATACCTACAGCCAGCTAGCTAATAGTGACCAGGAGGCAACCCGCCTGTTGACTCACTCAGAACTACCGGGACATTCCCAAAGCTCCTGACATGTTTCCTGGCCTCTCTTACTCCTTTGTATGTCATATATACTCCTACACACACACACAAATCAAGGAGCACTTTGTACATGTGTGTATGTAAGGAAGTAAAGGTATGTGCTGGCAGGTACTAGGGATACAGGATGTTAGAGTTAGCCTCAGTTAACCTCCAACTCTTCCTCATTCTCTGCTCCTGACTCCTAACGACACACCATTTCTGGACTTACAGCCACAGTGCAACTGGGGCCAAATGTCCCCCAAATTTGACCAATCTTTGAGACATCTCTGGTTCCTTAGCAGGGAGAGCCCAGTTGGCCTCTGCCTCACCACCCTTCCCAAAACTGCAACAGTTTTAAGTGGATCCTGTGCACTCTCCACTGCTACTCTAAATTCTATGTCCAGGCACAGAAGTGAAAGCTACAGGAGTCCTCTAGGACAGGCCCTGGCAAGCGGCAGAAAACTCACCTCATGGAGGAGACTTGTGCCTCCTTTAGTTGCTTTTGAAGGGGCTGGGAATGAGCAGGTAGGAAGAGGGATAGACATCAATGTCATCAGCCCTTTAATAATGGGTGGGTGAAAAGGGAGGAAGAGGGTCTCCAAGCAAAGGGAACAGACTGGGGAAGGACCTTGAGGGGAACAACCTTGGTGTCTATAAAAAAAACATGTTTCAAAGTTTGGCTGGAACATTGAGAGGGACAAAGACCCAAGGGAGACTGGGGAGGTTGGCAGGGGCCAGGTTACTGCAAGCTACATTCTAAGTGTGATGGAAAGCCACCGACAAATTTTAAGTCAACTATAGCACCCGCTTCCTCCAGGGATCTTCCACACCACTATCCCAAACCCTGGTCTCTTGGCCTTTTGCCATGAGCTACATGGTGACAGCTTCTCCATCAGTGTCTGCGGATTCCATGCTCCATGTTCAATGTACCAGAGATGAATTTGACCCCTGCTCATGAGATGAATCCTCATGAGCTGTGGGTTGAAACCTTCTTGTCTAACTCCACCATGTGATCAGCTGCTTTGTGTCGCCTTCTGCCCTGCTTCTCCTTGCTGCTCAGTTCACCCACTGGGACCGAAGCCCAGCCCTATACCCCAGCCTGGAGGCCTGAGGCCCCTGGTCACTCTGCTGTCCTATGACCATTAGTGCTGGCTGCTCCCACATCAGAAGTTCAGCTGTTAGGACTTCTTTTCCTTTTTGAGACAGGGTCTTGCTCTGTTCCCCAGACTGAATGCAGTGACATGATCACGGCTCACTGCAGCCTCAACCTCTCAGGCTCAAGCAATTCTCCCACCTCAGCCTCCCCAGTATCTGGGACTACAGGCACACACCACCAAACCCGGCTAATTTTTGAAATTTTTGTAAAGACTGGGTCTCACTATGTTGCCCAGGCTGGTCTCAAACTCCTGGCCTCAAGCAATCCTCCGACTTCGGCCTCCCAAAGTGCTGAGATTACAGGTGTGAGCACCATGCCTGGCCTCTTCTAAGATTTTGATGCCAGCCATCCTCAGACCTTGAGCCACTGTTCTCAAAGTGGTCCATGAAGCAACCACATCAGAATCACCAGAGATACTTCATACATGCAGATTTCCAGGTCCACCCTGAACCTTCTCAATGTGGAGACTAGACATCTGCGTTTTTAGCAAGCTTCCTAGAGAATGTTTTTGACACACAAGTTTGAGAGCCAATATTCTAAGCCCTGGACATTTGACAATTTAAGTGCTGGTTGTACTACTCTCTGAAGCCAGCATTGGCTCACTCTTTTCTTCTGCCAAAAATTCCTGGGATACTAGGGAATCTAGACCATGCTACGCACAACACAGCCCAAGCAGAGTGGCTTGAACGGGGCTGATACTTTGTAATTATGTTCCAAATCATTGTAAATGGCCTGACTCCAGCCTCACAGCTGCCAAGGGGCCACTCTAGGGTGCTTACAACTGTACACCATTCTATGTGAGTGAGGGTCTAGTACATTAAATCAGATGGCAAAGTGAATTCTCACACTAGCTGCATGTCTTTTCTGCCAACACAAGCAGTAACCTGGAACTCAGTAGGTCCTTTTGTCATTATTCCTGCAAAACCACCTCTGTTACTGGACCAGCCACAGCAATGTATGCACACCAGATGGAGAATGGGAAAGTGAGAGCTTCCTCACACAAATACACACAACATATTTTAGAGTCACTATTATTACATTTCTTAAGGTGAAATTGACTTGACTTTGCCCACATATGCTTCCATTCAGGCCAATAAGAACAACAAAATTGTTTGCTTAATTGATTACTATGAGCAACACTGTTATGTGTAATAATTGCCATTCCTGCATATAGCACAGGGACCACTGGGGAAGTGTCTCTTTATAGAAAAACAAAGGTGACACAGTAGAAACGGTGTGGCTCTGGCATCAAGCAGACCCAGGCTTAACCTAACTCTAGCGTCATAGCTGAGTGACCTTCAGTAGGATACCTAGAGCTCAGCTGCTTAACCCCCCACCAAGCCTCACTTTCCTCATCTGTACAATAGAAATACCATTCATAATTGGCCTGGATATAATAAGTCCTAGTCCCTCCTTCCCTCCCTGGTGATTCATACACCAGCTGAGAAGAGGGGGGCAGTTCCACCTGCAGTGCTGCCCTTACTCGTACTTGAAGCGGTGAAGTCAATGTCTGTCCTAGGCCCCTCTGAGGTCCTTGGACCTCCTCATCCTCAGAGGCAGATCTGCAGAATGAACAATGAAGAGAACCATAAGATACCCAACCCAGGCAAGTGACAACAAACCAGGCTTTCCATTGCTCAGGTCTCCTGCCTGGGTCAGAATATTCATTAGGTTTAATTAAATTCTTCCAAAGTCAGAGTAACTTTATACTTTGTGTAAGAATAACTTAAAGCAAGAGTAACTTTGCACTTCGTGCAAGTCCCACGAGAGCAGAAAACAATTACTGCTATATTCCCTTTGTGATCAAGCACAGCACCAGGTCCATGGCAGATGTTGGGAGAACCCTGGCTCCAAGGTTTCAAATTTCCATAGAGTAAAAGAATGCTCTCCACCCCTTTCTCTCTGCCCCTACTCCCTGCTCCTTCCTTCCAGAGTCATGACTTACGTGATCAGTGAGGGTGGGAGAAGGAATTGAATATGTTTCATTCCACTCACCCCACCCTGTCTTTCTCTCATTTGTAGAGAACCCTGACTTCTAGACACAAATTTTTCTCTGCTTGTCCATGCAGTAATCTACCAGGATCTTCCCCAGTAATGACAATAATAACAACAATGACAACACCTACAGCGCTCCTACAATATTCCAGTTGCTCTTTTAAGGATTTTATGGGTATTTCATTTGATTCTCACAATAATATTCTATATGGTACCTTATTATTATTATCTCTATTTTACAGATGGAAAAACAGAGGTTCATAGAGATTAAATAACTTGTTTCAGATGACACAGCCACCAAGTGGAAGAGATAAGATGTGAACCCAGGCGGTCTGGTTCCAGTGGCCTCACTTCGAACCTCTGTGCATGCTGCCTCTTGTTACACCGTAAGAAGGAGGTGTCAGTTCGGGGGAATGTTAAACTCAGGGGTATGTTTTAGAAAGCCACACTGGGGGCTATGTGCTAACCCAAGTTCTCATACTCAGCCAGGACCTCCCAGAGCTTTCAAATGATTCTCAAGAACCCTCTGAAGCCAGGAGAGACAAAAGGCACAGGGTGAAATATCACATGAATGTGTATCCAGAGCCACTTGGTAGACCCACCAGGAAGAGAGCCCAGCTGTCTGCTGGACACACTCAGCTACCATCCTAAGTCATTCATTCAACACCAGAGGTAGCGTGGCACAGAAAGAACATGGGCAGCTACGGAAAGCACATGTGACATGACTTGGGCAGGGGAATTATATTAGTAATAGCAAATATTTGCATACTACCCCTGTTCTAAGGTCTTTATTTTATATTATTTCATCCACACCACAAGCCTATAGGGAAGTCCTATAGTTATCCAACCTGATAGATGGAGAAGCTGAGACAGAGAAAAGCTAAGTAACATGCCCAAAGTCACACAGCGTGTGAATGATGAGGCTGAGACGCGAATCCAAGCAGTCGGCCCTAGAGGCCATGCCCTTAACCACTCACTCCACTGAAAGAAAAACAAATAGAGAAAGAAAGAGAGTGAAAGAAAGGAAGCAAGCAGACAAAGCTTTTGATTTCAGATTTGAGTTCAAATCCTGTCTATGCAAATGTATTAGTAATGCATTGCAGGTTGCATACAATTTCTGAGCCTCAACTTGCTCCTGTGTACAAACTCCCTCATAGAACAGTGGTGAGAATTTGGTAATGTAACATATGCCAAGTGCACAGGAATGTGGTAGGAAGTCAATCAACGTTGTCCCCAATCCCATACCGCAGTACCAGGCCGTGTGTGGGACCCTGGGGATGCAAAGTTATCCTAAACCTCAGCCCTGCCCACAAGGATCTGCCTGCCTTGTAGAGCTTGATGGAGACCTAGCAACAGGATTACAATATAAAATAAGACACAGAGTGAGAGAGGAATGAACCCATTCCTCTCAGCTACAGAAGACACAGGAGAGGGTGATTTCTTCTGCCTGGGAGGGTGGGCCGTCAGATCTGGATCTTGCATGCTAAATGGAAGTTCGCCAGGTGAGAGAAGGAAGAAAATATTTCCATCTAACTTGAAAGTCTTTTACTGCCACCACTGTCAAGGTTGGCCCCAGCACTTAGATTCTGTTTTCTCTTCTTGTGACACCATGGAGGAGGATAAGAATATATGTTTCACCAACTTTTCACTGAAGGCCATCATGGGCCAATAGCAGGAGAGCCGACTCCATCCAGAGGCCTGCCTGTGGGTTGCATTTTAAACTGCTACTGTTTTCTCATAACACAACAGGGAACCTAAGAGGCTGTTTTATATTCCAAATACCTAAAGATTATAATCCATTATAGAGGTGTATTTGTTCTGGAACTGAGATGATGCTGGGAAAAGCTGCAGAATTAATTGCCCTCAAGCTATAAATCTCCTGTTTATTTCTTGATGAATTTACAATGACAACTTGTAAATTTCCCCACACCTACCTACCTACCTACACACGCACATATGTACATACACACACACACACACACACACACGTACAGGGGCTGTTTAATTGGAAAGATAAGCTATGGAGTCAATTATATCAGTGACAACAACACAATAATGGCAATACTAACAGAAGCTACAAGTCAGTGAGTGGTTCCTGCATGCCAGGCCCTATACTAGGTACTAAACATACAGGATCTCACCTAGTCCTCATAGCAACCACATGAGGTAGGCTATATTGCCCCATTTTAGATAAAGTGATAGACTGAAGCTCAGAGAGGTAAGGTAATTTGCTGAAGACACAGAGCTAATAAGCTAAGCCTCAAGCCCGAAGCCAAGGGATGCAGGTGCATGTTGGAAACCAGAAGTTGTCTCAAGAGAGCCTGCTAGCATCAGTGAGAGCTATTCTTCGTTTGGACCACAAGGCCCAAAGCACTTCCAAGTGGGGGCTTCTAGGGAATCAGGATGCAGAGTCTCTGGAGTTGTGGGTAGAGCTCATCATGCCCAGTGCCACTGGGCTGGAAAGAGTAGAAATGAGGGGTTTGCAAGAGCAATACCTTGAAAACCAAATAAGTAGGCATCTGTTTCAGTTCCCATCCATAGCCTGGGTGATGGGTGAGAGACCAACACAGAGATGCTCATTAAAGGAGGGGTAGAAGGTAGAGGAAGAAAAAGAAGAAGGGAGGGTAAGACTAAGAGAAATATAAGGCAAATTAGCAAGCTTTCAGAAAATAGAAACTCAGGAAGCAGTTGCTAGGGCAATGTAATAAATTCCGCCCAGTGACATATTCCTCACCCAGAAGCCCTTGAGACAAACCAAGCAAACAGAACACCAATACCTACTTTATAACATCTTACAGAAGCTGCCTCACTCAGGATAAGATCTGCAGTGTCCCCCAAATAAGCCTGGGACCTTTGCACTCCACACCTCTGATCCAAGCCCCAAGACAAGATTCTATAAGGGCAAAGCCTGAAAGTTTATTAATTAATGTTATTTATTCAACAAATATTTCAACTATCCTACTGGGCAACGAGCTGGGAGTAGATGATGCAGCAATGAACAAAATGCTCACAGGGTGTAACTCCTAGTAGAGGAAACAGACAAAGAGGTAAAATATAAGGTACATTTTATGGTCATAAGTATGATGGAGAGAAATAGAAAAGGAAGCTATGAAGTATCAGATGGGAGATGGGAAGAGTGACTTTTAATAGGAATGTCAGAGAAGGCCTCACATGAAGGTGACAGTGAGCAAAGATATGAAGATGGTAAGGGAACAATGGAGGAGGGAGGTTTTCAAGTAGAGAGGACAGCGGTGCAAAGGCCCTGAGGCATAAACATGCCTGGCACAGTCAATGACCTCCAAGGTCAGGGTGGCTGGGGCAGAGTGAAAGAGAAGTGGAGTGGCCAGGGAGGCCAAGGTCAAGGAGTGGGCACATCTGAGGCTACTATAGGAACTTTGGCTTTTATTCCAAAAGAGATGAGAAACCACAGAAGGTTTCTGGGTAGAGGAAGCCTGAAGAGATTTATGCTTCATCAGCATCATTCTAGGTGTTGAGGATAGACTTAAATGGTACAAGATAGGAAGCAGAGAGGCCAGTCAAGAGGTTATTGCAGGAATCCAGGTGAAATATAATGGTAGCTTGAATCAGGGTACGGCAGAGGAGGTCATGAGAGTACCCAAATCAGGATTGGCCAAAGGATTGAATGAGGAATGTGAGGGGAAGAGGAGCCAAGGTCGACACCAAAGTCGCCCACACTCAGCTCTGAGTTCTTAGCTCAATTCTTATGGAGACTTCACGTCTAAACCTCCTTGATATCTGAGTGACAGTTTATTCTTCAATTTTGTTTCCTTTCCTTACAGTAAGTGCATGAACTGGGGGTGTCATGGGAATAACAATGTATGGGGGAAAGGAATCCCCTTTCACATTTAAATCCTTCCAATTAATTATGTGCCATTCACATGGGACCTCATTTAATCCTCCCCACACCTCCAGGAGATGAAAACTGCAATCATCATGTTATAAACTAAGTTTCAGAGAGATAAACAGCTTGTCCAGGGCCACACAGCAACATTCGGTCCTGAAGCCCAGATCTCCTGATGGCATGTCTCATGAGCTTTCTATCACTATTACCCTATAGCCGCCTCAATGGTTTTGGTTTTGTCAAAGTTCGTTTGACAAATAATTATTAAGCATCTCTAGGGCAAATACCAGGTGCTGTGCTTATTTCTGGGGCATAGCAGGAGAGTTACAATCCTGGCACTTAAGGCATCTCAGCCATGACTTGGGAGGGAGACAGACCAGCCACCTCCACTCTCTACCTCAAGAAGTCCACACCTCCATTCTCTGGGGAGGGAAGGAACAACGTGTCTTCTGTGCACCACTCACCCTCCTTTTCCTCTGCCCTTCCACACAGCTAAGTAGGCAGGCCCTTCTCCCTGGAAAATGCTAGAATCCAGCTGTAGACCCACTGGACTGGAACCTGCATGCTGACCTGGTACAAATGAATTGCTGCAGTGAGGCCACCAGATGGGTGTGGCAGAATTGGCCACAAGCAAAGAGACAATAAAGAAATCTCTAACATGTGCCAAGGGAGGGATTATCATATGGGCTCTTGCTTTTTATGAAATAGGAAAAGTGGATTTTTCTAGTTGACTGCATTTGATCGTTTTTCCTCCATTTGTTTTAAAGTTGAACATCTGATCTGGCAGGGACTTCTCACACTCAGCTGAAAAAAGATGTCTTTTGGGCTCCTCTCCCAGGCTCCTGTCAGAGGGGATGAGGGTGGAGGCCTTGGGGCATCGCTCCACCACCCTCCCCACATACAGCACAGCCTTTGGCATAAATTTGCCTAAAATTCCTTCTAATTTTGTCTGTGCTTACCCACTCAGGGACCTCATCCTTCTGGGCTTAATATATTGCTTTATATTTTTCCCATGGTCTCACAATTTTTTTCTATTACTTCTGAATCTTTTTATAGAGCTGGCTTCTCTCCCTAATATAAATTATTACTGCCACCTGGAAGCCAAGAGGAGGACACCTCAATAGGACCAGAAGGCCCAGAAATCTCCCTTATCCAAACCCAAACCTAGCACAATGGTTGTCACTGCCCTGAGACTCTCACCTTGGACCTCTGAGTCCAGGGGGCTGGAAGGTTCTGAAGCAGAGAGGCAGCAGCACGGAGCAGGGCAGGGCATGTCAGTGTTCAGTGTACACACCTGCCACCTGGGATCTCGTTAACATGCAGACTCTGATTCAGTAGGTTTAGGGTGGGGTCTGAGATTCTGCACCTCTAACCAATTTCCAGGTCCACGGGCCACACTTTGAGTAACAAGAACGAAGGTGGAAAGCCCATGGGTTAGGAAGCCTTGACTCTACCATTAATTCACTCCAAGTCAAAAGATTGCTGTTTCCAGATGTGGTTTGCAGAATATAAAACCCCTGTGATGCTCCTTTAAAAAAAAAGAAAGGGCCGGGCGCGGTGGCTCAAGCCTGTAATCCCAGCACTTTGGGAGGCCGAGACGGGCGGATCACGAGGTCAGGAGATCAAGACCATCCTGGCTAACATGGTGAAACCCCGTCTCTACTAAAAATACAAAAAACTAGCCGGGCGACCTGGCGGGCGCCTGTAGTCCCAGCTACTCGGGAGGCTGAGGCAGGAGAGTGGCGTGAACCCGGGAGGCGGAGCTTGCAGTGAGCTGAGATCCGGCCACTGCACTCCAGCCTGGGTGACAGAGCAAGACTCCGTCTCAAAAAAAAAAAAAAAAAAAGAAAGAAAGAAAGAAAGAAAGAAAAAGACGTTTATGACCAAGGTTAGGTAGGCTTGGGAAATACTACATACTTTATGTGTACATTACGCTTGCTAGCAAAGGCCTTGCAAAGTTCTGTTTTGATAACGTTTAACTCTGTATACCTCAGCAGGATGTACTTATGCTCAGGGTGAAGAGACTGTTAACCCTGGACAGTCTGTGCTTTCATCCCTAAGCACAGACCCATTTGAGGGTTTGCTCTGAGGTTTTTGAGGCTACCTATGAACAGGAGTCAGGGAATCTATCAACCTCTGAACTCTTGGGTTAAAGCTACTCAGCACACAGAGTTTCAGATGATTTTACCACTTGCCCACCAGAGGGAAGAAACCAACACCCCAGCCCTCACATAACCTCTTGCTTCTCTGCATTGGGAATATCTCCAGAAGCACCCCATGGTTCACAGGCCTGCAGCCGCACCAATACCTCCCTTCAACAAATATTTGAAGAGGATCCAGGGAGAAGTTATAGACCCAGCAACAAGAGATGCTGTTTGCCTGGCATCCTATATGCATGTGTGTCAAAGGGAATATGCCCCAGGCTTGTTGGGAGATAATAATCTCTCCTGTTCCCAATGTGATTTGTAACTTTTAGCCACTAAAATGCCAGCCATAATCCATCCTTGTGGCAATCATTCTGTTTCTATCCAGGAAGGGGCGTATTCTTTGGGTCCTGCTATCACTTAAGCACAAATCTGCCCCCTTGGGTACATCCCCTCCTCCCTTCTTTCTGGGGAAGTCAGAGAGGGGCCACCAGCATGTTCTCCCCTTAAGCCTAAGATCTGGAGACAGACCCCACAGCAGAGTCTCAGTTCTAGAGAGTGGACATCATGGTGCGTATTTCTAGGAACAGAATACTGGCACCACAGAAACTCACAGGAGCTATCTCCCACAAGACCAAAGCCTTGTTTTGTACATAAGAGTTCAATGAAGATTGGCTTAAAGTCTATGGATTTAGGCAGCAAAACCAGGAAACCCAATTGGCCAGTGACGCTGGGGAAAACTTTTCTCTTTCAGAGGTACCTGCTATCCTAATCCTAACCCTGGAAATATTCCACACCAACAAGACTAGAGCAGAGCAGGCAAAACTCAACTTTCCTACTGTACTTCTCCTACAGGATTGATAGTGGCAAAGGCCTTATAGCCAATGCCAAGAACCGGCCTTCCCCGCCTCTACGGGAAATAGTCACAGATAACTGCAGCAACTCTGTGTCTTCATGGCTTCCCAGGAACTCGAGAGCTGACATATGAACAAAATAGATGTAGCTTATTTATAAAACCCACTGTTATGAAAAACGCTCTGTAACTTGAAGCTATAGAGTCAGCAGCACTGAATCTCTGCAATACCGGGAGATAAAGAAGAGGGAACAGACCAGCAGCCAAGACCCCACACAATTATTTATTTCTTTAAAAAAAGATTGTTTAAATATTCAAGCACAAAATATACCAAGGAGATTGATAGTCCGGTTGAAACTTTCAGTCACTAATTGTAACCCAGTGAAATTACAAATTAAAAAATGCAAAGAAGTACATAAACTACTCACTTGCAATTATATAAACAAATGATTACAGGCATACCTTATTTTATTGCATGTCACAGGATTACAGGCATACCTTGTTTTCTTGTGCTCTGCTTACTGTACTTCACAAATAGTGTGTTCGTTACAAATTGTGGCAACCCTGTATAGAACATTATAGGAAGTCTGTGTCATTTTTCCAACGGTGCATGCTCATTCCTTGTCTTCCATTTTGATCATAATCAAATATTTCAAACTTTTGTAAATCTGTGATCAAAGATCTTTGATGTTAGTTTTGTATTTGTTTGGGGGTGCCACCAACCATGTCCACACAAGGTGGCAAACTTAATTGACAAATATTGCATGTGTTTAGACTTCTCTGTTTCCTTATCACTCTCCCTCTCCTCAGGCCTCCCTATTCTCTGGGACACAACAATATTGCAATTAGCCTAACTAAAAACCCTACAATGGCCTCTAAGTGTTCAAGTAAAGGAAGATTATACATCTCTCACTTTAAATCAAAAGGTAGAAATGATTAAGCTTAGTGAGGAAGGCCTGTCAAGGGCCAAGATAGGCCAAAAGCCAGGTCTCTTGCACCAGAGTTAGCCAAGTTGTGAATGCAAAAGGAAAGTTCTTGAAGGAAATTAAATGTGCTACTCCAGTGAACACATGAATAAGAAAGCAAAACAGCCTTACTGCTGATATGGAGAACATTGAGTGGTCTGAATAGATCAAACTAGCCACAACATTTCCTTAAGCCAAAGCTTAATCCAGACCAAGGCCCTAACTCTCATCAATTCTGTGAAGGCTGAGAGAGGTAAGGAATCTACAGAAGAAAAGTTTGATGTTAGCAGAGGTTGGTTCACAAGGTTTAAGGGTAAAAAGCTATCTCTATTACATAAAACTGCAAGGTGAAGCAGCAAGTGCTGATAGAGAAGCTACGAGTTATCCAGAAGATCTAGCTAAGATTATTGATGAAGGTGGCTGCACTAGACAGATTTTCAATGTAAATGAAACAGCCTTATTCTGGAAGAAGACATCATCTAGGCCTTTCACAGCTACAGAGGAGAAGTCAATGCCTGTTTTTTGTTTTTTTTTTCTTTTTTTTCTTTTTTTGAGACAGAGTCTCACTCTTGTCACTCAGAGTAGAGTGCAGTAGTGTGATCTTGGCTTACTGCAACTTCCACCTCCCAGGTTCAAGCGATTTTCATGCCTCAGCCTCTCAAGTAGCTGGGACTACAGACGTGCACCATCATGCCCGGCTAATTTTTGTATTTTAATAGAGATGGGGTTTCACCATGTTGGCCAGGCTGGTCTCGAACTCCTGACCTCAGGTGATCTGCCCATCTTAGCCTCCCAAAGTGGTGGGGTCACAGGTGTGAGCCACCACACTCAGCCAATGCCTGGCTTCAAAGCATCAACGGACTGGCTGACTCCCTTATTAAGGACTAATGCAGCTGGTGACATTAAATTGAAGCTAATACTCATTTATCATTCTGAAAATCCTATGACCCTTAAGAATTATGCTAAATATAATTTGCCTGGGATCCAGAAAAAGAACAATAAAGCCTGGATGACAGTACATTTGTTTATACTATGGTTTACTGAATATTTTAAGCCCACTGTTGAGATCTACTTCTAAGGAAAAAGACTCCTTTCAACATATTACTGCTCATTGGCAATGCACTTAGTCACCCAAGAGTTCTGATAGAGATGTGCAAGGAAATTAATATTTTCTTTTCTTTTCTTTTCTTTTTTTTTTTTAAGACAGAGTCTTGCTTTGTTGCCCAGGCTGGAGTGCAATGGCATGACCTTGGCTCACTGCAACCTCTGCCTCCCGGGTTCAAGCGATTCTCCTGCCTCAGCCTCCTGAGTAGTTGGGATTACATTTCTTAAAGATTAAGACTTGAAAGTCAAAATTATTCCTTGATCCATGGGCTGCAGAATGGACGTTGTGTTAGCAGACATGGAAATTAATGTTTTCATGTCTGTTAATTCCTCTTATGGACCTGGGCAAAGTAAGTTGAAAACCTTTTGGAAAGGAGTCACCATTCTAGATGCTATTAAGAACAACTGTGGTTCATAGGAGGTCAAAATATTAATATTGACAGGAGTTTGGAAGAAGTTGGTTCTAATCCTCATGGATGACTTTGAGGGGTTCAGTGGAGGGAGTCGCTACAGATGAGGTAGAAATAACAAGAGAAATAGAACTAGAAGTGGACCCCAAAGATGTGACTGAATTGCTATAATCTCATGATAAAACTTTAACAGATGAGGAGTTGCTTCTTATGAATGATTAAAGAGAGCAGTTTCTTGAGATGGAATCTACTGTCAGGCTCAGTGGCTCATGCCTGTAAATCCTAGCACTATGGGAGGCCAAGGCGGGTGCATCACTTGAGGTCAGGAGTTCAAAACCAGCCTGGCCAATATGGTGAAACCCCATCTCTACTAAAAATACAAAAAAATAGCTGAGCATGGTGGTGGATGCCTATACTCCCAGCTATTGGGAGGCTGAGACAGGAGAATTACTTGAACCCGGGAGACAGAGGTTACAGTGAAGTGAGATCATGCCACTGCACTCCAGCCTGGGCGACAGAGCAAGACTCCATCTAAAAAAAAAAAAAAAAAAAAAAAAGGAAAGAGAGAGAGACGGAATCTGCTGCTGGTGAAGATGCTGTGAGCATTGTCAAAATGACAACAAAGGATATAGAATATAAATAAAAATCATAAACTTAATTGATAAAGCAGCAGCAAGATTTGAGAGGACTGACTTCAATTTTGAAAGAAGTTCTACTATGGGTAAAATGCTATAAAACAACATTGCATGCTACCAAGAAATCTTCCATGAAAGGAAGAGTCAATTGATACAGCAAATATTATTGCTGTATAATTTTAAGAAATTGCCACAGCCATCCTAGCCTTCAGCAACCACCACCCTGATCAGTCAGCAACCATCAACATCCAGGCAAGACCCTCCACCAGCAAAAAGATTACAACTCGCTGAAGGCTCAGATGATCATTAGCATCCTTTAGCAATAAAGTATTTTTTAATTAAGATATGTACATTGTTTATTGGATATAATGCTATTGTACACTTAATAAACTATGGTATAATGTAAACATAATTTTATATGCACTGGGAAACCAAAAGGTTTGTGTGACTCACTTTGCTGCAATATTAGTTTCATAGTGGTCACCTGAAATTGAACTCACAATATGTCCGAGGTATGCCTGCATCTGGCTCTACTGAGGCTCAGCCTCAGTGAGGGAACTGGAGGTAGGGTACAGGGAGTAGAAGCAGATGTGGAGACTGATTAAGCCCTCTGGGGTCACTGAGGGGTAAGGTTTGAGGAACAAGAGCATGAGGCATCTGGGAGGACTTTAAGCTTCCTTCCCAACAACCCTCAGCCAAGAGAACTCAAGTACCTTGAACTGCCAGACTTGAAAGCCTAAACATTTTAATGTCTTTTATGTCCTTCCCTCTCATTTTATAAAGTCAGGAAACTGAGGGCAGGGAGATCAAGCAAATTATATACAATCATACAGCCAATTAGTGACAGACTATGGGCCCAGGTGAAAATGGAGTTTCCTTCCTTAGTAGAACTCCACAAAATTGTCTTACTGCCATGCACCTCTTATCCAATAACTTCCACTGGTCCCCTGGACTAGGGGAAAGGATTAGGAGGAGGAGGAGGAAGGAGACAGACAGACTGCAACACAAAAGACAAATTCAGTTTAATCATTTTTACCCAATGCTGCCCAACCTCCCTACTTTCCAACTGACACCAGTCCATATAAACATCACAGCTACTATGTTCAGAAATGGAGTCCAAAATGGAAGAATCATTTTCCATCCCAAGTGGAGTTTTTCTTGGGATCCTAGACTGGTGGTATGAGGAAACAGGAGCCGGGAGGAGCATGGAACAGCCATCATTGCCACTTACGGAGTGTCCCTGATGGCTTTCCCAAGTTTTCCGACCTTCCAGCAATTTGAAAGTCAGTTCGATTGACTCAGTTTCTTATTTAAAATAGAAATGTCTTTTGGGAAAGTTAAATCACCAGTTAGTCACAGCTGAGTATGAGTTACTGTTACTGACCTGATCAAATTGCCTAATTTGAAGTTGAAGGGAAGGGGATGCAGAGATTTTAGAATAAAAATACATGGAGAAGGGCCTCGTTTACCTATTAATTAAAACATTCGTAAGAAATAAACTGCTCTTGGCACTATGTTAAGGATACTAAGTTAGAGTAGAAGATGTCTTTGCTAACTATGCTTAAAAACCTAAAAGGCATTTTATAAAAATTGATAAATATGACTACATAAGGAATCATTAAAAATGAAAATAACTTCTTCCTAGCACAAAGAAACCCATAAGCAGAGTCAAAGACAAATAATAAACAGCAAAAATATTTTTCACTCATGCCATAAAAACTTTATCTTCATAAGAAATAAAGAACTATCAAAATCTGTAGGAAAAAGGACCATGAGAATAGGTAAGAATAAAGTCCATTAAAAATGGAAAAAGAAATATTATAGCATTCACAAAAAAAGAAATCAAATTTATATAAATTAAATATAAATAAGAGAAATAAAAATTAAAATACATATATTATGATGCCATTTTTCACCCATCAGTTTGGCAAAACTCCAATAATTTGATTATTTATGTACTTTGTTGGTGAACCAATAGAGAAACAAGTACCCTAATACATTCCTAGTGATAATATATGCTCATACAACCCTGACTGAGGACAACTGAGTAAAACCTACCAAAATTATAAATGAAGAAGTTCTATGATCTACAATTCCATTTCTAGGAATTTATTCTATAAATATGCTTATATGTGCACAAAATAACATATGAAACAAAGTTATTCATTGAAGCAACATTGAAGTAATAGCAAAAGATTGGAAACAACCCAAATCACCATTGATAAGGATTGGCTAAATAAATTATGGTACATCTACACTATGAAATTCTATGAAGCTATTCAAGAATAAAGATGCTTCCTATCCGCAGATATGAAAGTATCACTGAGATATATCACAAGGAGAAATAAGCAGAAAATTAGATGCTGTATAATAATTTTTATTATGAAGCAGAGTGGGATGGCAGAGTATAAGAACTGATTCATATGTGCATAAGCATAAAGAAATGCTAGAAGCTTATTTAAATAAGTTACAGAAGTGCCTCGGGTAGGGCTGGAGTTGAAACTGAGTGGATAAGAACAGGAGGGAGAAGAAGATTTTGAACCACAAAAATTATATTACCTATTCAAGAAAAATTAAATTACAAAAGGTACTAAGAACATAAGACCCATACACTGGGCGGCTCACGCCTGTAATCCCAGCACTTCAGGAGGCTGAGGTGGGCAGATGACCTGAGGTGAGGAGTTCGAGACCAGCCTGGCCAACAAGGTGAAACCCTGTCTACTAAAAACACAACAATTAACTGGGTGTGGTAGCATGTGCCTGTAATCCCAGTTACTTGGGAAGCTGAGGTGGTAGAATTGCTTGAACCCGGGAGGCAGAGGTTACAGTGAGCCGAGATTGTGCCACTGCACTCTAGCCTGGGCAACAGAGTGAGAGTCCATCTCAAAAAAAAAAAAAAAAAAAAAGAGAAGAAAAGAAAAATGAAAGTAAGACACAGACCTTGCCTCAAAGAGCTTACAGGGTATCTGTCGGTTCTCCTACAGATCTGCACACAAAAGGATTTACTGAAGTTCTGATAAATGATGACTTAGAAATGAGAACCCTTGTTCCAGGCAGCAGTGAAATAATCGAGCCCAGTGGCATGTCTCGGTCCCACCACACCTCTCCTTGACTGCAGTCCTCAGTGTCAACACCTGTGTATCCGAACACACCAAGGCCACCTGAGGAGCGAGCACCCAGCCAGACCTCGTCCAAGATGCACAGATCTGCCCATCTTCAGAAACACAGAAAGGGTGTCAACATGGCTGCTATGGATAGGAGCCCACTGGCAAACCAGCCTTCCAGCCAAGCCCCTTTTCCAGCCACCTCCCTACCATACTTAGGTGTTTGTATTGGGATGAGAGGCAGGGACAGCATAGCAGATGCTCTTAGTCCTAGGAAAGTTCCTTACCAAAACAATCTCTTTTAGTTTGGACTCCTTCAAAGCCAACTCAGAGACAGAAACTGTGATACACATAGTTTATCTGGGAGATAATCCCAGGAAGCACAGTAAAGGCCTAAAGAAGTAAAACAGGGAGGGAAGGAATCCCAATTAAAGATACGTTAAGGAGCAGGTCACCACTGTGGGAAAACTGGGGCTCAATCCTGCCCCAGGAACCTCTGAGGGATTGTTTAAAACACATGGCAGGATTGATCTCCCACTGGAAGAGGGAGCTGGGATATTGATTCACCAACTCTCATCCCGCATTGGTTGAAGGACATTCCGGCAGGTCATTTTGCCAGCATTTCCATCTTCTACAAGTAAGTGGTATGCTTATTGGGCTTGAGAATTCTGAAGGCAGAGAGAGGAGACACCATGTCTAGGAACTACATTAAAGTGACCTCAGTGAGCCAAGGGGACACGGCAATAAACCTTCTGCATCTTCTACACTACCTGTCTACACTGGCTGGGGCTATTATCACAAAAATACCACAGACTGAGCAGCTCAAACAACAAAAATTCATTCCCCACTGTTGAAACTGACCCAACAGTCCCATAGACAGGATTTTTTTGGATAAACATAGAAATTGACCTTTCTGGTATTAAAGCTTGCAACTTACACTTGTTTTCTCTGAGTTTCTTCCTCAGAAAAGGACCCTCAGGCCTCACCAAAACTATCAAAGAACTGAAGCTCAACAGATCATGGCATCTGGACAATGAGACACCAGGCCCCTCATTCATCACGACTGCTTCCTTACCCCTCCTGAGTTCCTTTTTTCCTACACATTGTTACTTTTCTGTGCTGATATATGAACCCCTAATTTTACTGGGTAAGGGAGATGGACTTGAGACTGATCTCCCATTTCCTCAGCTGCAACACCTGATTAAAACCTTCTTCTTTGGCAATAATTGTTGTCTCAGTGATTGACTTTCTGTGCAGCAAGCAGCAGGACGTAGACCAAACCCCTGGTGTTTCGGTAGCACTGTTCTGAAGGTTAGAAGTTTAAGATCAAAGTGTCAGTGGATTTTGTGTGAGGGCTCTCTTTCTGGCTTGAAAGCCACCTTCTTGCTATATCCTCACATGGCAGAGAAAGAGATCATCTTTCTCACGTCTCTTCTTATAAGGGCATTAATCCCATTCATGATGGCTCCACCCTCTTGATCTTATTACTCCCAAAGGCGCCACCTCCTAATGCCATCACATTGGGGATTCAGGCTTCAATATATTTAGGGTGACACAAACATTAAGTCCATAACATCAACCTACTCAGAGCTCAAGAGGGTTAACTTGAAGGAGAAAAGACTTACAGAAAAACGCAACAATATTTTCAAATATGTAATGATCTCACACAGAGTTGGTGGAAGTATAAATTACTACAAACATTTTGGAGGACATTTAGAAATATCTACCTAAAAGTCCAGAAATCTATTGGCCCAACCAAGCAATAATTCAGATTTTCCTGATCCTTTCTTTTTTCATTTAATAAACATGTATGTGTACGAGGCACTAGGGATACAAAGATTAAAATATCATGTTGCTATCCCCACTCATGGAACCTCGTGTCTATACTCTACCACACCCATCATCACCAAAACTTACCTATTCTATGTCTCATGTCTTTAAAGGGTTGTAAATTAAAATGAGTAAAAGGACCAGCAAGGAACACAAATGAAAGAAGTGAGCCAAAATAATTAACTAGGAAATGTCAAGGAGTGGTACATTGAGAACATAAGCCCCCATTAAGGTGTTCAAATGCAGTTTAAAAAACAGTATTCTTTTAAAGAAAAAAAAAAAAAAAAGAAGTTATCTAAGGCTTCTGCTTCTATCCAAGATGGAATAACAGGAAGCAGATTTACCCTGTCACTGAAATAACTAGAAAACCAGAAAATATATAAGGAGAAAATGGACACAAAAGCCAGTGATCCCTGAGAGAGCAGAAACAAATGAGATAAGCCCTAAGATTACCCCCAGCTTACCATCTTGAGAAAGTTTCCAGGCCCTGATGCAAGTGGGACCCAGCAGACTCCCTGAGTTGACAAGACAGCTGAGAGTCTGGGGAAACTAAGGCAGCTATTATCTGCAAGTCAGATGATCAGAGAGAAGACAGCCTCAAAGAGAGAGAACACCAGAGATCTCCAAAGGGTCCCCCTCAAGTCTTCATGTAAGAGAGGAAACTAACAGAGGGTAGGGAAATAACTGCTCAAATGGATTAGAGAAAACAGGACCCAACACTCACTCAGGGATGGGAATAGAGCCTGTTCCCATTAGCCAGATCAGAAAAGCCCAGAATTCATGGGACATTGAGTAGGAAGGATCTTTCTGAAGTGTCTTACTGAGAATACTCAGTAGTGGGAAATAATTGGCCCTAGACCAGCAGTCTCCAACATTTTCAGCACCAGGCACCAGTTTTGTGGAAGACAATTTTTGCCACAAATTGGGGGCAGTAAGGGCAGATGGTTTTTGGATGAAACTATTCCACCTCAGACCATCAGGCGTTAGTTAGATTCTCGTAAGGAGCGCACAACCTAGATCCCTCACGTGTGCAGTTCACAATAGGGTTCATTCTCCTATGAGAATCTAATGCCACTGATTCGGCAGGAGGCGGAGCTCAGATGGTGATGCTTACCATCACTGGTAATGGTCCATGAATTGCCTCCTGCTGTGCAGCCCGGTTCGTAACAGGCCATGGACCACTACTGATCCAAAGCCTGCAGGTTGGGGACCCCTGCCCTAGACTACACACTGCTCAAGTCCTGTGTAACAAGGTTGACCCTTGAACATGTGTTTAACTGCACCAGTCCACTTATACATGGATTTTCTTCCACTGTCACCCCTGAGACAAAAACCAATCCATTCTCTTCCTCCTTTTCCTCAGTTTAATCAACATGAAGACAATGAGAATGAAGATCTTTATGATGATCTACTTCCACTTAACGAATAGTAAATATATTTTCTCTTCCTTGTAATTTCCTTAATAACACTTTCTTTTCTCTAGCTTACTTTATTGTAAGAATACAGTACGTAATACATACAACATGTAAAATATGTGTGAATTAACTGTTCATGTTATCCATAAGGCTTCCAGTCAACAGTAGGCTATTGGTAGTTAAGGTTTTGGAAAGTCAAAAGTTATACATAGATTTTTGACTATGTGGGGAGTTGGCAGGTGAAGTGGGTGGATCACCTGAGGTCAGGAGTTTGAGACCAGTCTGGCCAACATGGGGAAACCCCATCTCTACTAAAAATACAAAAACTAGCTGGGCATGGTGGCACATGCCTGTAATCCCAGCTACTCAGGAGGCTGAGACAGAATTGCTTGAACTGAGAGGCAGAGGTTGTAGTGAGCTGAGATTGTGCCATTACATTTCAAAAAAAAAAAAAAAAAAAAAAAGTAAGACCTTAAAGGATCACACTGTTTTCAAGTAACTTAGCTATATCTCAGAATAATAATCACATTAAATATAAATGGTCTAAAAACCATTTATTTTGAAAGTCAGAGATTGTCAGATTGGATTTTTAAAAAGCAACTGTATGCTGCCTACAAGAAATGCACTTTAAATATACAAACAGAAATAGGCTAAACAATAAAAGATGGAATATGGTATACCATGCTAACACTAATAAAAAGAAAGTTTGAGTGGCTATATTAATATCTGACAAAGTAAATTTCAGAGTAAATAATATTGCCAGAGAGTCAAATAATAATATTTGACTATTAAAAATAGCTATATTATGTTATTATTATTAATGATATTATTATTCAAATAATATTGCCAGAGATTCAAAATACATGAAGAGCTTATAGAACTGCAAGAATAGATGAAAACAGTTATAGTCAGAGATTTCATACTTCTCTCAATAACGATAAGATAAATAGACAAAAAATCAATAGGAATATGAAAGACTTGAACATTATCAACCAACCTGACCTAACTAACATTTAAAGAACACTCTACTCAATGGCAGAATACACATTTTTTTCAAATGCACACAGAACATTAACCAAAATAAACCATATTCGATGTTATAAAACATGTTCCTCAATAAATTTTAAAGGATTTGAGTCATGCAAAGTGTTAAGAAATCTCTAAAAAATACTCAAACATTTGGAAACTAAATAGAACACCTCCAAATAACCCATGGGTCAACAGAGCAATCAAAAGGGAAAATAGAAAGTATTTAGAAATGAATGAAAATGAAAATCAAACGTATCAAAGTTTGTGGGATGCCACCAAGGCAGTACTTAGTACTTTCCTATATCAGGAAAGAAAAAAAAAACCTAACTAAATCAATGACCTCAGCTTTTGCCTTAACAAACTAAATAAAGCAAGGAGGATTAAACCTAAAGCAAGCAAAGAGACAAGATAATAGAGTAAAGCATACATGAACAATAAAAAAGGTAAAAAAGATAAAATCAATAAAAACCAACAGCTGGTTCTCTGAAGGAATTCATAAAGCTCATCAGACTGATCAGGAAAAAAGAGGGAAGATACAGATTACCAATATCAGGAATGAGAGAGACAGATGACCTCATTATATATTCTACAGATATTAAAATGATAAAGGAATATTATAAATTACTTTATGCTAATAAATTCACCAACTTAGATAAAATGGACAAATTATTTCAAAGACACAAACTACTAAAGCTCATTCAAGAAGAAATAATTAATCTGAATAGCCCTTTATGTATTAAAGGAATTAAATTTGTAGTTAAAAATCTTCCCACAAAGAAAACAGGCCCAGATGGCTTCAAAGGTAAAGTGTACCAAACATTTAGGAAAGAAATACTGCTAATTATTATATATACAAACTCTTCTATAAGACTGAAGGTGGGGGGGAGTAATTCCCATAGCATTTATGAAGCCAGCATTATCCAGATACCAAATCAGACCAAAAAAAATTATAAGAAAACCACAAACTAATATTCCCTCATGAACATAGATGCAAAAATTCTGAACAAAATTTCAGCAAACTGAATCCAAAAATATGAAAAAAGATAATATATCATCACTAAGTGAGATATATCCTAGGAATGCAGGGTTGGTTTAATATTTAAGCAACATTATTCATTATATTAACAAGTTGAAAGAGAAAAGCCACATGATCATATCAATAGATGCTGAAGCATTTGGTAATATCTAACTCTATTCCTGATTTTAAAATAATAAAACTCAGCAAACCAGGGATAGAAGAGAATTTCCTAAACCTGATAAAGGACATCAGTGAAGAACTCACAGCCAATATCATACTTAATGGTGAAAGACTGAAAGTTTTCCCCAAAGATCAGGAAAAAGGCAGTAAAGACCACTCTCACCACTTCTTTTCAATATTTCACTGGAGGTCCTAGCTCGTGCAATTAGGCAAAAAAGAAAAGGCAATTAAATTAGAAAGGAAGGAGTAAAACTGTTTTTATGCATAGAAAACATGGCTGTTTATGTAGACAACCCAACGGAATCTACAGAAATCTACAAGGACTAATAAGCCACATGCAAAATATATGATAATCAATTGTATTTCCATATGATAGCAATGAACAATCAGTTATTGAAATTTCAAAAAATGTTCAGGTCGGGGAAAACCACTTCATGGCCCTCCCAGATAATTCACAGGGTTTTCAAAAGCCTTTTATCCCAAGAACTGAATGAATGTGTCATTTCATACAGACTTCACAGGGGAGACATTCTGGGACACGTTTCCCACTGTCCTCAGATTATCCTGCCCTGCTGGACAGAGTGTCAGTGAGGCAAGTTCTGATCTCAAAGTAATCTTCTAAGCTCACCACACTGAGTCCAGGGGCTCAAAGAGGTCTCCAGCTCACTGACAGGTGAGATACCTTCATAGTTCTAGTCTCTCTGCCTACAAAAATGAGGTGACCTGGCCATCCCCTCATACGAGGATAGTTGAAAGAATACCAGGAATGCAGAGAAGGAAGATGAGGAAGTGTCCCATGGTTCAACTTGAGGTCAGCCCTGAACAATCTCTCTCAGTTGCCTCAGTTGTCAAATAGGAAAAAGTTCCTTAAGCCAAAGAGAAAGGAGCCTGAGGATCAAGGCAGAAGCTGCCCCCAGAAGTTCTGAGCCAGTGAATTCCCAGAACAGAGGCCAATGCAAAAAACTTAGAGGACTGAAAAAACCAGCTCCATGGATAAGGAAGCACAGAGGAATACAACCTCACACAGGGCCCCTGTATTAATTTTCTAGGGCTGCCATCACAAAATGACACAGACTTGGTGGCTTAAAAAATAGAAATTTGCTTTCTCCTAATTCTGGAGGCTAGACATCTAAGACCAAGGGGTGGGCAGGGTTGGTTCTTCCAGGTCTCTCTCTTGGCTTATGGATGGCTGTGACCTCATATAGTCTTGCCTTCAAATGTGTCTGTGTCCAAATCTCTTCTTCTTACAAGGACAACAGTCATGATGGATTAGGCACACTCTAATGACCTCGTTTTAACTTAATTACCCCTTTAAAGAGCCTATGCCCAAATAGTCACATTCTGAGGTACCGGGGAATAGAATTTCAATAAATAAATTTGGAGGGGACATAATTTGGCCCTAACCACCTCTCATATCCCTCTTCCCGCCTCTACCCTCTCCCATGTATTTCCAGCCTCTGAAAGATCCAGGATCCCTGTCAGTTCTTATCACATTTCACAGATGAGGTCAGACAGATGCAGGGTTGCTCTCGCACGCACCATCTTCCACTTGGTTCAAAGCCCACAGCCACTTCTCCATCAATTCACTTAGGGATCCTTAATGCCTCTCACCGAGGTTTCACATCCCTAAAAGCGGGACCCTGAGCTCCAAGCACACCTTCCCTCTCCCTCCTGATGCCAGTTAGGCTTTTCTCCCTAACCCTCCCTTGCCCAGTTCATTTCACGATTACAACATCTAGGAAACCAAGATGACCTATTTAGGTTCTGACCCACTTACAACAGAAGCACCAATCACCAACTCTATCCAGAAGAGGGAAAAAACCAGATGACCACAAATTTAACTGACTGCAAGTAAAAAGGAATGGTGGAGGAGCCTTTGCAGGTACACCTGCTGCTGCTGTCATTGCAAAACATCCTGAAGGGGAGCTGTTAAGGAAATTTGGACAATACCCAGGTAGCCCCCTTTGGTATCCATGCACTATGTGGGGTTTGCCAGCCTTGTGAGTAGCCTAGAAAGCAATGAAATAGGTCCCTGTGCCTTGTTTTGCTCAGAGATGGGATGAGCATCTCCAGATGCCTGGAGCAAATGATTTCCTGCCAAGAGAGGGGACAACCCAATGCACAGGTGTGAACACTGAGGTATCAAGAGGAGTATCGGATCAGCTTTCTCTATTTTTCCCAGACCAAGAATGGATGCAATTAGTTTGGAAGCTTCAGGAATAGAGGCTTTTGTAGTAAATATCAATTTGGGTGGCTGCCTGGCTTACAATAGCGGTTTATTTTTCTTTTCTCTGGGAATGGTCCGTTTCCTAAGGGCAGTTGTGTCTTTGCTTCATGACCCTTTAACCTCCTGGGCATGGCATATCATTCCCAAGAGAGACACCTGATTCAAGCCTGAGCCAATTAGATTCTCTCTCTTGGGGGATTTAAGTCTTAAGGAGCTATAAAAGGCTAGAGATCTTTGGAGTCCCTTAAAAACTCCTGATAAGGGGCACTGGGGGCACCTATCAGGTCTGGCTCCTGCTCTTCCAGACATCTGGCTAGTCTCCCTTTCTGTTGATCCTGGAAACCACCCCAGGATCCTTCCTATTAATTGCCAGTTTGGCTTTTATTTGCCAGGGTTGCTTTCTGTTCATTACCATCAAAGGAATCACAAATGTTATTTCACTTTTTTAATCTTTTGTGTCTCAATACTTACCACAAGATTTAATATGCTGTAAACATTCAATTACTTTGTTTTAGATTTATGAATGCCCAATATCCCTCCCCACCAATCAGCCTCACACGAGATACAATAGAACCTCCTGTGGCGGACAGGAAAATATTCGTTGGTGCCAACCTCTCCTAACACAAGTCGTATGAAGACTCAGGATTTCCCTGATAAGGCAAGACACTCTAAAATTTTCTAGCAGAAACAATAACCTGACATGTGAGATGCAAAGCAGGTCAGAGGTGGGGAGTATTGGGCCCTAATCTTTGCTGATTTGTGGGTTACATCTGCAGTAAGAAAAAGGGGAACTCTTGGAGGTGATGGGTACTTCACTGGCTGGCTGGGATCAGCAACTGTAAAAAAAAAGTCTCCTTCCTTTCTGATATGCCTACCTGAGTGAAGGCGGAACTTCACTCATTATATCCTCACTGGGGCTCCTCATGTGTGTATATTCTCTCTACACAACTTCCATCTATTATCCACCCAGCCAGTCATCCCTCCATCCACATCTTCATCCATCATCCTCACCAAAGCCCAAATGCTTACCTTGACATTCAAGAACACCCAAAACCTGAACCCAATCTATTTTTTAAACTTTTATCTTTATTCTTCCAAATGTATGTCCTGCAGGAAACCTCTAGTCTCGCAGAAGCAACCTGCTGGCCACCTCACTGCTGTGCAGATGGGTGCAAGCCTGGAGCTTCCAAAAGCCACATTGCCAATGTAGAGAAAAAGAGAATGTAGAAGAAATCGGAGAAAAAGAAGCCAATGTAGAGAAAGTGGAACTGAGAGATGGAGAGACAGAGATCCCCAGTGACATCACTTGAGAACAGAGATCAGGCCTCAAGTTAAGTCTACATATGGACTTCCTGGCTATAACATCCCTCTCACATTTTTTTTTTTTTACTTGAGCTTTTTTGTCCTCACAATGGAAAAATTACTAATACATCCATTTACTACATATGGCCTATTTTGGGCAATGGCTCTTGTCTCCAATTTCTTATAATATTATGGTCTGTGTCACTCACATGAGCCTTGCCACACACCGCATAGTGACAGTTATTTATTGACCCTTTTACACAGGTAAGAGGCTCTTATTATTACCAATCCCTTCTCACCAGTCCCCAGGCATTCCAACTTGCTAAAGCCAATGCCTGCTTCAGTGGTCAGAGGGGCAGCCTAGACCATATGACCCAGCAGTTCCACTTTTGGTCATATCCCAAAAAGAATGGAAAGCAGGAACATGGCCAGACAATTTTATACCCATGTTCACAGCAGCATGTTTCACAATAGCCAAAAGGTGCAACCAGGGGGAGCAGAAACTGTTCAATCATCCTGAGCTAATGACCCACACTTTCCTTTTAGAGCCCACTCCAGCTGAGCCTTGGACAGCTTCCAGCAGCCAGTCTGGTCAAGTTATCTGCCCACAGGGACCAGCTGGGGGAAGAAGATGAAAGAAGATGTCAGAGTAGGAGGAGGAAGAAAGGAGAGATGAACGTCAGAGGAAGAGAAAGCCACAGACTCACAAAGGCCACAACTACTGATGGGCACAGCCTGTGAGATGAGGCCAAGGAACACACGGACCAAGAGTGAAGCCGCAAGTGAGGCCACCGGAGCAAGACTTGCTCCCTCTGCTTACAGTGTCCATCCCTCCACTTAATCCCCAGCTGCTCCTGAGACAACCCTGCAAGGGAGCCCTCAGAGGGCAGAACCTCCCATAGAGGGCAGGTGCAATAGGGGAAGCTCCAGCTGTCAGCAAAAGTCTGCTGGGCATCTCCTCATCTTGTCCTCCCTGAGAAAAGGTTTAGAGTCTCACTGCCTTTAGAGGCTCAGGTGACCTGATGCAGCCACTACATGGCACTTCGGGAGACCAGAGGTGGATGCCTGGGAGTCACACCACCGCTTGCGTTTGTCTCCTGGGGCAGTGTTTCCCCACCATCATTCAACTCAGAGACCATTTGAGAACAAAAAAGCAAGAGAATTTGTGGTGCCAACAAGGTGCACTGGATGTAAGTTACAGGTAGCCAGGGTCCATTACTCAATTAGTTTGGCAAGCATTTAAAACAAGTTTTCCCAAGGGCTGTCCAAAGAGCTCTAGGGTTGCAAGTAGATATCTTGCTGCCTCTGCAGAGCGTGGAAAGGAGATGAAAAGTCGGAGCTGTGTGCATCCACATCCCACTTCAGCCTCAGCAGCTTCACTTATGGCTATCTTAGCTTCCTGATTTTGGGCAGGGGCAGGGTGGGGGGTTGTGATGTGTTTAGTATTTTAACTATTTTTAAGTACATTCGTATCGTTTTGCCACCATTGTCACCATCCATCCACAGCACATTTTCCAACTTCAAAAACTGAAACTCTGTACCCATTAAACAATAACTCTCCATTCCCTGTTCCCCCTAGCTCCTGGAAATCACCATTCTTTATGTCTCTAGGAATTTGACTACTCTAAGCAGAATTGTACACTATGTCTTTTTGTGACTGGCTTATTTCACTTAGCATAATGTCATCATGGTTCATTCATATTGTAGCGTGTGCCAGAATTTCCTTCCTTTTTAAGGCTAAATCATATTCCATTGTGTGATTTTGTGGGTGTGTGTATGTGTGTGTGTGTGTGTGTGTGTGTGTGTGGTTTATCCGTTTCACTTATCCATTCACCAGTCGATGCTTAATTGGGTTGTTTCCACATTTTGGCTATTGTAAAAAGTGCTGGCCAAGCAGGGTGGCTCATGCCTGTAATCGCAGAACTTTGGGAGGCTGAGGCAGGCAGATCACTTGAGTTTAGGAGTTTAAACCAGCCCCGACAACAGGGTGAAACCCATCTCTACAAAAAATACAAAAAAAAATTACCCAGGTATGGTAGCCATGTGCCTATATAGTTTCAGCTATTTGGAGGGGTGTGCTGAGATGGGAGGATTGCTTGAGCCCAGGAGTTCAAGGTTATAGTGAGCTATGATAATGCCACTTTACTTTAGCCTGGGTTTCAGAGTGAGACACTGTCTAAAAAAAAAATGCTGTGATGGACATGGGTGTACAAATATCTGTTCATGTCACTACTTTCAATTCCTTTGGGTATATATCCAGAAATGGGATTGCTGGATCATATGGTAATACTATTTTTAATTTTTTTGAGGAACCTCCATATTTTTTATAGCAGCTGCACCATTTTATACTCCCACCAACCATTCACAGGGTTCAGTTTCTCCACATCCTCCCCAGCACTTGTTATTTTCTAAGTTTTTTTTTATAATGGCTATCCTAATGGGTATGCTTTTAAAAAATAAAAAATAAAAAAGCCTCCACTGCTAAGGTTTGGAAAACACTGCTCTAAAGCACTTGTCTCTATCACCCTCCCAAGTCCCCATTGTGTTCGCATTCACGCTCCATCCATCCACACCATTTGACCCAGCAGACCCAGGCTGAGTGAGCTCTTTCTTCCTACCACTCACCCTCCATGCCATCAGTGTATCATAGCAGATTCCCAGCTTCACACCAGCCAGGCTTTGGATCCAGCCTGCCTATCCCATGCCCCTGAGGCCCCAGCTAGCAGGCCACTTAGACTACAGGCAGTTTGCAGCTTCAGTAAGTGGAGAGGCATTGGCAGCTAGAAATTCCTGACTGGGAGGGAGGTAACCTGATGTAGGAGCCACTGATCTGAGACAAGAGGCCTCAGACATTCCAGGATACCTGGTTGTCCTGGCCAGATGCTTCCAGGCCGGACACCTGGTCATCTCAAGAACCAAGGCAGCACCAGGACATGAAAAGAGCATTTAAGTCCAGTAATCTCTTGCTGAAAATCATTCCATGCTACTAACCAGCCATTGACCTTAGGACCTGCAGAAGATTAACACTGACCCACTCCCAAAGAAGTTTATAGTCTAATCCCAAGAACCTATGACTATGTACCTTATATGCAGATGTGAAGAAGCTAAGGATCCTGAGAGGGAAGAGTTTCCTAGATTATCCAGGTGGACCTGATATAATCACAAGAGTCCTTATAAGTGGGAAGCAGAAATCAGAGAGAGAAGAAGGCAGTTCGACAACAAGAGCAGACAGGGGAGTGGTGCAGCCACAAGCCAAGGAATGTGAACAACCTCTAGAAGCTGGAGGGGCCTAGGAACCAAGACTCCCTAGGAACCTCCAGAAGGAACCAACCCTACCAGCACCTTGACTTTAGACTCATTTCAAGGTGACTCTTGGAGGATGGGGGCTGTTGCCAGAGGAACCAACAATGTGATTGGAGGGTTGAGACCTTCAGCCCCACCCCTAGACCACTGGAGAGGAGAGAGAGGCTGGGATAGAGCTAACCACAAATGACTTAATCAATTATGCCTTCATAATTGAACCTCCATCAAAACCCCATAGAACAGAGTTTCAAGAGCTTACCAAGTGGTGAACACAGGGAGGTGCTGGGGGAGTGGCACTCCTGGAGAGGGCGTGGAAGTGCTATGCCCCTTCCTTCATGCTTTGTCCTCTGCATCTCTTCTATTTGGCTGTTCCTGACTTGTATCCTTTATGATAAACTGGTAATAGTAAGTAAAGTGTTTTTTAAAAAAATTAAAATTTAAAACAAGAATCATTTCAGACCTCTGACACCCAGACCTGTAAAATAATAAATGTGTGTTGCAGTGACTTGTTACAGAAAAAATAGAAAACACATTCAAGACCTCTCTGGGTCTGTTGCCTCCTCTGCAAGATGAAAGGCTCTGGACTAAATACTTTTTTGTTGCTGTTGTTAGGATACAATTTTCACAATTAATTTTTTACTTCCTTATTAGCTCTCCTGACGAGAAGAATTAATTGAGTGCTTGAGACATGCCAGGTCCTGTTCTAAGTCCTTGATATGCATTATTTCTTTAAACCTCAAAACAAGGCTGTAATCAAGGCTCCATTAGCATCTCCTCCCAGATCAAGAAGAAAATCAAAGCCCAGAGAGGTAAAGTCACTTGCCCAAAGTCACACAGTCGTAAATGGCAGTGTGAGGATTTCAATCCACAGTCTGGCCCTAGAGAAGCTGTGATCTTAACCAGCAAGCCACGCCAATACTGGTGTTCTGGTTAGGGATGGGGAAGCCCAAGACCTGGTCAAGGTGACATGGCTAGATAGAAGCAAATCCAGATCTCATGATGCCAGGGATTTCCCCAACACTGCACCCGATTGCCTAGCTTCCAAAGCACATTTGGACAGCAAATGAGAATCATAAGGATCCAGCTGCCCTCTTAGTCTTCAAATCCAATTCTTGCTTAAACTCCCCAGTTCTGTCCTCTCTCTCTACTCTTAACTCTTCTGTTCTTTAAAGGAAATATGATAAATGAACCACATGGATGCATTTTCTTTCTCTCCTCCTCCCCATTTCCCCAACTCAATCTTCAGTTTGCCACCATAAATCACTGGCAACCCAAAAAATGGTGTCAGAGAAAATGGGCCCTCTTGGTTGGATGGATGTGTAAATTTCCATCTCCTCCATATATGTCTTACTTTCCAGGGGAGAAAAAAAAATCCTTTATTGGCATTGGCACATTTATATGAGTTTAAATAAAAACAAATACATCTCTATTGACTGTCGTTACTATGCTCAGTTTCATGCAATGTAAGTGCTTCAAATAAAAATAGATTGGTTAGAGTGAGGGTGCAGCAGTTCCAATAATGGTGCAGCCAGTTTCCGTAGAGCATGTGTTTCAGTTAATGCTCCCTCAGCTTGCAGAAGGGGAAGCACATTGCTTCATGGAGCTTTTAGGCTCCATTTTTTCTGACTAAATGCTCCGAGTACATGTGAATGTTTATTAGTGTCATGAAATGCATCTGGCAGGCAAAATCTGGACTTCACAGAAGAGACCAAAGTGTAATTGCTGAGGATGGGCCAGACTGGGCAGAAAGTACAAATTCTGTGGTGTGCAAGCCCAGCACCAGCCCACCAAATGTATATGCAGCACTTACTGCATGCTTGCCACCAGGCTAGGATGGACACAGGACTGAATACTTATAATTACCTATTTAGGTCTGTCTCCCAAATGGGGTTATGGCTCATGAAAGGGAGAGCATCTCTCTGTGTTCTTCTCAT
Source organism: Rhinopithecus roxellana (assembly GCF_007565055.1). Lineage (NCBI taxonomy): Eukaryota > Metazoa > Chordata > Mammalia > Primates > Cercopithecidae > Rhinopithecus > Rhinopithecus roxellana. Next base: position 136,274,300 of record NC_044553.1, on the reverse strand, counting down.
CACCAATTCCTTAGTTAGGCTAAATGCATAGGCCTTGGCATTGGATAATCTGGATTCAAATCCCAGCTCCATCACTTAAACAGAAAGTAAACATTTATGGAGTACTGACTGTATACCAGAATTGTTCTTGGTGCTGAGGCATGGAGCAAAGTCTCTGGCCTTCTGGAGCTTACATTCTAGGGTAGGAGGGATTGACCACAAGCAAGCCATATCTCTTGAATGGCAGATTTTATTCATCAGTACGATGGAGATAATAGGACCTGCTTCATGGGGTTGTTGTGAAAATTAAATGAGAAAATTTATCTAATGCACAGGGCCTAGTACACAGGAAGGACTCAGTGTCAGCTGCTATCATATCATGATCATTGTCAGTTTTCCTATTGGACACCTCTCATGCACCACTTCAGATCCTTCTGGCCTCACCTCATTCCAGCCACTGCTGCAGCAAGCAATTCAGCATGCCTGCTGACAGGTTCACACAGGTGCTACTGACAGCCTGGCCACCTTAGGTTCACATCTAGGACTTCTCACTTCCCACCACAAAACTTGTCTGTTCATGCCAAGCAGGAAGCCTCTTGTCTTGATGTCAGTGTCCAATATGGTTTGGCTGTGTCCCCACCCAAATCTCATCTTGAATTGTAGCTTTCATAATTCCCATGTGTTGTGGGAGAGACCCAGTAGGAGACAACTGAATTATGGGGGCAATTCCTCCATACCGTTCTCATGGTAGTGTGGTAGTGAATAAGTCTCATGAGATCTAATGGTTTGATAAGGGGTTTCCCCTTTCGCTTGGCTCTCCTCTTTTATCTGCCGCCGTGTAATACTTGCCTTTCACCATCTACCATGATTGTGAGGCCTTCCCAGCCACGTGGAACTGTGAGTCCATTAAACCTTTTTTTTTTTTTTAAATAAATCACCCAGTATTGGATATGTCTTTATCAGCCACATGAAAATGAGCTGTTATAGTAAATTGGGACCAGTAGACTGGGGTGCTGCTGTAAAGACACCCAAAAATGTGGAAGCGACTTTGGAACTGGGTAACAGGCAGATGTTGGAACAATTTGGAGGGCTCGGAAAAAGACATGAAGATGAGGGAAAGTTTGCAACTCCCTAGAGACTTGTTGAATGGCTTTGACCAAAATGCTCATAGGGATATGGACAAAAAAGTCCAGGCTGAGGTGGCCTCAGATGGAGATGAGGAACTTGTTGGGAACTGGAGCAAAGGTGACTCTTGCTGTGCTTTAGCAAAGAGACTGGTGGCATTTTGCCCCTGCCCTAGAGATCTGTGGAACTTTGAACTTGAGAGAGATGATTTGGGGGATCTGGCAGAATAAATTTCTAAGTGGCAAAGCATTCAAGAGGAAGCAGAGCATAAAAGTTTGGAAAATTAGCAGCCTGATGATAAAAAATAAAAACCCATTTTCTGGGGATAAATTTAAGCCAGCTGCAGAAATTTGCATAAGTAATAAGGAGCCCAATGTTAATCACCAAGACAATGAGGAAAATGTCTCCAGGGCATGTCAGAGACCTTCACAGAAGCCATCACAGGCCCAGAGGCTTAGTAGGAAAAAAATGGGTCCAGGATCCTCCTGCTGTGTATCCTAGGGAGCTGGTGTCCTTCATCCCAGCTGCTCCAGCCATGGCTACAAGGGGCCAAGGTATAGCTCAGGATGTGGCTTCAGAGGGTGCAAGTCCCAAACCTTGGCAGCTTCCACGTGGTGTTGAGCCTCTGGGTACATAAAGTCAAGAATTGAGGTTTGGGAACTTCTGTTTAGATTTCAGAGGAGGTATGGATGTGCCTGGTGTCCAGGCAGAGGTGTGCTGCAGGGATGGAGCCCTCATGGAAAACCTCTGCTAGGGCAGTGTGGAAGAGAAATATGGGGTGGGAGCACCCCCACAGACTCCCTACTGGGACACTGCCTAGTGAAGCTGTGAGGAGAGGGCCATGATCCTCCACACCTCAGAATGGTAAATCCACCAACAGCTTGCACTGTGCACCTGAAAAAGCTGCAGACATTCAATGCCAGCCCATGAAAGCAGCCAGGAGGGAGACTGTACCCTGCAAAATCACAGAGGTGGAGCTGCCCAAAACTATGGGAACCCACCTCTTACATCAGCATGACCTGGAGGTAAGACATGGAGTAAACAGAGATAATTTGGGAGATTGAAGATTTAACTGCCCCGCTGGATTTCAGACTTGCACGGGGCCTGTAGCCCCTTCATTTTGGCCAATTTCTCCCATTTGGAATGACTGTATTTACCCAACGCCTGTATCTGCATTGTATCTAGAAAGTAACTAACTTACTTTTGTTTTTACATGCTCATAGGCAGAAGGGACTTGCCTTGTCTCAGATGAGACTTTGGACTGTGGACTTTTGAGTTAATGCTAAAATGAGTTAAGACTTTGGGGGACTATTGGGAATGCATGATTGGTTTCTAAATGTGAGGACATGAGATTTGGGAGGGGCCACAGGCGGAATGACACGGTTTGGCTACATCCCTACCCAAATCTCATCTTGAATTGTAGTGCCCATAATTCCCATGTGTTGTGGGAGGGACCCAGTAGGAGTTAATTGAATCATGGGGGGGGCAGTTTCCCCCATACTGTTCTCATGGTAGTGAAGAAGTCTCATGAGATCTGATGGTTTAATAAGCGGTTTCGCGTTTCATCTGGGTCTCATTCTTTTTTGTTTGCCACCATGTAAGATGTGCCTTTTGCCTTCTGCCATGATTATGAGGCCTTCCCAGCCACATGGACCTGTGATTCCATTAAACTTCTTTTCTTTATAAATTACCCAGTCTCAGGTGTCTTTATTAGCAGTGTAAAAATGAACTAATACAGTGTCTCTGCAAAATGAAACTATGGTGGAGTTAGCATGGCAGGGAAAACCTTTAATAACTGTGTTGTGGTTGAACTGCATCCCTCAAAAAGATATGCTGACATGCTTACCCCTGTGTTTGTGAATGTGACCTTACTTGGAAACAAGATATTTGCATATGTATTCAAGTTAGGATGAGACTATACTTGATTAGGATAATTCCTAAGTCCAGAGACTAGTGTCCTTTTAAAAGAGGGATTTAGAGACACACAGAAACAAAGGAAAGATAGCCAAGTGAAGACAGAGGTAGAAATTACAATAATGCAACTACGAGCCAATAAATATCAAGGGTTGCCAGCAGCCGACAGGAGCTAGGAAGAGGCAAGAAAGGATCCTCCTCTGGAGCCTGCAGAGGGGGCAAGGCCCTGACAACAGCTCAGTCTCAGACTTCTGGCCTTCAGAACTGTGAGAGAAAAATGTCTGTTGTTTTAAGTCACCCAGTTTAGGTAATTTGTTATGGCAGCCTTAGGAAGCTAATACAGATGATGGATAGAAGTGAGTAGATAGATTCTTCTTCCTCACCCACCCGGGACAGGTGGTCCATGAACACGTTTCACATGGCTCCTCAGAGCTCCCAAGGGATCCATCACCCAGTCACCCACAGCTGTGGCCAACACAATAGTTCATCTTTGTTTTGGTTCCCCCTTCCCCTTGATTTGTTCTTCCTGCCCTGTGGGATCACTCCCCAATAAGTCATTTGTCTCAGGTTCTGCTTTCTGGGAAACTCAGGTAGAGGGTCCTCCAGTTTCCCCACCTTTCTCTCTAATACAGACTGCCATGACCTCCGTGTTACCTAGATAGCTGCATGTTTCCCCATGCCAGCTTCAAGCTCAGCCAAGACCTTGAATATTCCCAGACACTGAGAGAGCTGTTTAGGTTGTTGCCCAAAACACTGAATAAACTAGCCCTGGCCCTGGGCCAAAATCCTGAAACCCACAGATAAATGCCATGCCTAACCCCCTGGCTACAGACATACCTAGGTAGACCATCCCTTTCTCTTGCTGCCTGTTGTGAGGACTGCTGCAAGTACTAACTTAGAAGCACTAAGTTCCTCTAACAAATGCTTTGGACTGATCACCCCAGTGTTTAGTGCTTCTGTTTTTGAACTCCCAACCAGCCCTATATTAGGACACTTTGGGGCAGCCCCTTGCAGGAATACTACTTTTGTGGCAACTCCATTCACAGGTTCTTCCAGACAGAATACCAGGTTAAAACAGTTTTTCCCTGGCACATAGCTGACATTTGATAAATATTTATTGGCTGACTGAATAAATGAATGAAGATATGAATGATAACCTAATCCCACCTTCAAGAAGCTTTCAGTCAAATTGCTAACAAACACAATATAAAGAATAAATTATAGGGGTATTTGAAATTCCTAGCTACCTAGCTCAGCATACAGCGTAAGGTGGAACAGCAATTTTTAAAATTTTCAATGGTTTTGATCCCTGCCTTTCTCCACCCACGTAACAGTTAGGGTTTTAAACCACAAACAACACAATCCCTCTCCAATTTAAGAAGTAAAGAAATTTATCAAAGTAGTAAGTGGTGGCTCACACCTGTAATCTCAGCACTTTGGGAAGCCAAAGTGGGAGGATAGCTTGAGGCCAAGAGTTCAAGATCAGCCTAGGCAACATAGTGAGACCCCCATCTCTACAAAAAATACAAAAATTAGCTAGGCCTTGTGGCACCTGCCTGTGGCCCTGGCTACTCTGAAGGTTGGGATGGGAGGATCACTTGAGCCCAGGAGTTCAAGGCTGTAGTGAGGAGCCATGATCACACCACTGCACTCCTGCCTGGGTGACAGAACAAGACTTTGCCTTAAAAAAAAAAAAAAAAAAAAAAAAAAAAAGGATACTAGGGATCTTATAGAATTTCCAAGAAAGCCAGTCTCAGAAGAACAATATCTAATCACTTCATAAGGATATCTCTGTGAAATACAAAGCCAGAGGAAAAAATTAACAGCCACAAATCAGATTCTTCAGGGTGAATAAACTGGCCCCTGGCTGCAATCTGGGAAATTCAATAAATACATAAAGCAGCTTTGGCCTTGGGGAGATCTCTCTGAACAAAATCATTTAATATGATATGCCAATTTTGGGGTCAATTCTTGTTGGCGGTTTCCAGATCCTAGTAGCACAGTGAAATGTTTTCTACCCCCAAGGTCTTTTCTCTCGTGATAACTGAGACTTTCCATCTCTGTTGAATCCACAGACCACTCTGTTACTGAGCCAACTACAGGGAATAGAGCCAACCAAACCTCACCTGCCCCTTGGCCCTATATTAAAACTCTAGGCCCTTCAGGGAAAACTGATTAGTATCTCTTTTCCAAGAGCTTCAGATGTTATTAAAATTTCCAGAGCCTGCCTATCTGGTAAGTAGCTAAAGCAGAATTCCAGCCCAGGATCTGGGTCCTGGATGCTCAAGCCTGGTTTGTGGACAGGCAGTGTCAACATTACCAGAAGCTTCTTACAAATGAAGAATACGGGGCTCCACCCAGACCAGCTGAGCCAAAATTCAAAGTTTAACAAGATGCCCAGGTGATCTCTAGGCCCAGAACTTTGGGATGCTCTGGTCTGCTGCTCTTAATTCCAATGGTTTCCAAGTCTGGCTAACTGTTGGAATCCCGTAGAGATTGTTATTAAAATAAAGATTCCCAAGCCTTACTGCAGATGAAATTACTATTTTTTCTTTTTTTATTTTTTCTTTTTTGAGACGGAGTTTTACTCTTGTCACCCAGGCTGGAGTGCAATGGCACTATCTTGGCTCACTACAACCTCTGCCTCCCAGGTTCAAGTGATTCTCCTGTCTCAGCCTCCCAAGTAGCTGGGATTACAGGTGCCCGCCACCACGCCTGGCTAAATTTTGTATTTTTAGTAGAGATGGGGTTTCACCAGGTTGGCCAGGCTGGTCTTGAACTCTTGACCTCAAGTGATCCACCCACCTCAGCCTCCCAAAGTGCTGGGATTATAGGCGTGAGCCACCACACCTGGCCAGTTGAAATTATTTAATAGGCTTGGGGTAATAGAGTAGGGCCCAGGCATCTGTATTTTCATGTTTAAGTTCCTTGGCAATTCTTGTGGTCAGCTAGGTTTGGGAATTGGCACCCTAGAGTGTGTAACTCTGGTCCTCCAGTAACCACCCTCCCAATCAGCACCACAGCAAACTCAGGAATCCTAGAAGACCGGAATCCAGGGACAATGGTCAATCACCCCAGAAACCTGACACACAGGCAGACTCCCAGCCTCACCCCCAGAGTCTAGCTGGGAAGGTCTGGACAGAACTATCTCAGGACTTCAGGAAGCCCCAATATTCTTGCTGTGGGGGACACCACCCCACATCATAACAAACATATGAAAAGCCATCTGCATCCCACATTAAATATAAATGATATGTAACTAAGTGAGAGTGAATTGACTTGTGGTTGATGAGCTGACGTAGTTATATTTCCTAGACATTTAATTAAACATTTATTAATTTTGATTTTGCAACTTTATCTTTGTTTACTGTGGCCAGTAGTTTATTTTTCCTCAAGGATAACTGTTCCATCCAGTCCCTGAAGAGCTAGTTTATAAGCTCTTCCACAAGCCACTACACATTCAATGGGTAAGATGGGGGTAGGCCTGGGGAGGGCTTGGGACTTTGCATTTTAACAAGAGCCCCCAAGGTGGCCCTGGTGAGGTGGTCCTCAGACCACTGGGCTTCAGAGAGATGAGGGTGGCTCTCTGGGGCAAGCCTGAGGTCAAACTGGCAGGCTGGATGGAGAGCCATCTGGGCTGGGAGCAGGAGGGCGTCTGGAGCTCCGCTGACCGGCAGGCACACCCTGTGATTCCAGAGAAGCCCTCTGAGCAGGGCACATTCCCCTGGAGGATCGAGGATCGCCTAACACAAAGCCAGTGGTATGTAAGAAATGCTATAAGAGCCTGTACCATCCGCATTGCTCAGACTGTGCCCCTGGGGCCACGGCTGGCCCCACACCAAAACAAACAGCAGGATTTGAAAGGATCCGAAGAACATTACAAAGCACATAAGCAGCTAGAAAGTGGATGGCTGGAGGAAATAGGGTTACTTATTTGGAAAAGAGGGGGCCAGATGGCCCATGATGATCTCCAAACCAATAGCAAATGATCGCATGGACAGGAGGGCTCCCCGCCTGAGCCTGGGTATCTGGTCTTAGAGGGGATCCCAGTGGGGCAGGCTTGCCAGAACCTCTCTGGGAGGTCTGATGATCTTCCTGGGGTTCTCACAATCCAAGGAAGCCCAGGGCCAGACCCCAGGGATCAATCTAGTCAGCTTCTCAGAACTATTCCCGGCCATTCCTCAGGGGAACCAGGTCAAAAGTCTGGAGGGTAGGGGGATGCTGTACATAAAAAGTAAAAAGACAGACCTCCAGGGAAAATCTACCGGGCAAGGCAGATGCAGAGCTGTGTGATGACACCACCTCCCTGCAGAGTGTGACCATCAAAATACACTAAAAGGACTTTTCTGCCCTCACCCTCACCCCCAGAAATCCACACTTCACCACAGACTCAGAGGGCAACCTTGGTAGCGCAAAGCCTTCAGCGACAGGATGGACAGGCCTGGTGACAGATATTGGGAAGGGCGGTGGTGTCTGCTAAGAAATATCAGGGAGCTTGGTGAGAGAAGAAGCCAACAGGCTCTGAGGAACACAGAGTGACAAGCTGCTGAGCAGCTCAGATGTGATCAAGCAAGACCCCTGCCCCCAGGCACTCCCAGCAAGCTCACGGATGAAGGAACTTTGCAGGGGTGAGGTTCCAGGTAAGTAGGTAAAGTCCGAAGCCAGGGAAACAGGTCATTGTTGTCCGTGTGAACCATTCACACTCTCATATTGGTAAGGCCTGGGAAATAGGTCGCCAGGGTGAACAGTGAGTGGTGATGGCCAGATGGCCAGATCAAACAGGGAGCTTAATGGCACTGACCTTGATTCTGCCCCAAATGGTAGATGCTCGGGATCCCGCAAAGAGATCAGTCACAGAGTCCATAGATGTGAACAAAACCAAGAGAAAGGAAGCAACCAACCTACCTGCTGACAGCTACAGACCCCGGCTGGGTGATTTACGTTCATTAACTCAGTGAATCCTTCCCATGCCTCCAAAGGCAGGGATTGTTATCCGCATTCTCAGGCAAGCAAACAAGGGCAGAGAGATTCCTCTCTTGCTCAAGGTCACATAGCCAGTACCCAAAGGAGCTTGAATTTGAGCCCACTTCTCTCTGACACCAGAGTGCAGGTTCCCAACCCCTGTGCTATCTGTGCAGCTCTAGAGGCAGAACTAATAAAAGGGATGGAAGGAGGGCCAGCTGTGAAGATCTGGGCTCTGAGGCTCTGAAGAACCACGTCCAGAAAGCCCTCATAATAGAGTAGCAGGAGAAAACCACTCTCACATTGCCAATGCCCAGTACAGAAACTAGGAGATAAGTGCATTCTATGCCCCATTCTCTACCCACAGCCTGCTGAGCTTAAGGAGTCACTGCCAACCTCCCACTGCTTAGACCCTGCCCTGAGACTCAGTAGCCCTCATGTCCAATGGGTCAGCTGTGCCCAGAGGGTAAAAAGCAATGCCTCCAATGACACCAGACCCCTGCTTTCCACTCTGCACCACCCTGCAATGCACCCCCCACCCTAATCAACACACACATAAACCAATGGCCCCGCATTTGGCTTCTGAAGTCACTCTGGTTCCAGGACTGCAGGGCCCTGCAGCTGTGGGAGCAGATGTTCCCCTCGCACATGGCTAGACTTGGATCTCAGTGGGGATGGACAAGCATCATTGACCAGGGTGGATGGGCAGCTGCAGAGAATGAGGAGGAGACACCAGCTCCCACCCCAACTCCATCTCCATCTGCAGGATAGTGGCCACCCATCTTCTGAGTCCAGGGAGAGCAAGAACACCTGAGACAGCTGAACACGACCACCCTCCGCCCTCCCCACCATTGCTGTTGAGATGAGCACTCAGGCCAGGGCACCAGAAAGCCACGGAAGCCACAGTCACTAGCCCTGAACCTTGCACACCCCTCAAGTTTTTCTCCCCTCCCTATCCCCTCACCAACACCTTCCAGTGCTTATTCTGCTGTGTCAAAATGACCCTTCTGTTGCTGCACTGTCATTACTATTGTATAGGTTTATAATTATTGTCCAAAAAAGCCCCGAGACTGGTATAGAAAAGGCATGGAGAATGATGTGTCAGAATGCACAGTTATTGTTCCTGCCTGGATGTGAGGACAACACCTGATTTTCACTTTCTTTCTTTCTCTCTGTAATTTATTTTCCTTGTGCTGCTTGTATGCTTTCTTATTTATTTAAAGCTAATCCGCATGTCATGGCCCTGGGCTCCCTTTTTATGTTGAGAATGAGATCCTCCATGTAGGTCATTCACAATGACAAGCTCCGAGTGCCACTGATTACCTAGGAACAGGGAACACCTGAAGCAGGACTTCATCAGAAGGTACTAGAACAGCATTGGGAATAAGAGAGACTCAGACCAATGGAGACAAGCTGGCTGAGGTAGGGTCAGAAACCCACACGTGGTAAACGAGATATATTTATGTCTTATACTGTAGGCATTTTTCTCTTCAATTTCCCCTAAATGCTCTGATATATTTTGAATTTCTACATCTTTTGGCTGCACTAAAATGGACTAAGGAAAAAGAGCTTTACCTGCACTGGGGCCTGATCTTTAAAGTGGGAAATAGCACCTCCCATAAATGACTGTTTGAGTGACCACGGTCATCATGTGTGAGGGTCCTTCCCCCAAAGGCCACTGAAACTCGGGGAGGAAAGAGCCCTTGAGTCGTAGCATCCTTCCCTGCCTGCAAAGCTGTCCTGCGAATGCTGAAAGGTTTGCTTCTGTTGTAAGGATTATTAAACTAAGAGAATTGTAATAAAAAGCATGATTCATTCATATGGGCACTCACATACAGGAGCATCATTCGCTTCAGCTAATCACTACATCTCTTGGAGATACTCCTCAGCCACTACAAAGCAGGGGGCTCATGTTGCACTCTTCCAAGTGGTTGTCTCTGTGAATGTCACCCCTTTGAGTGACACAGACCAGAGGCCAGCAATCCACAGACCGTGGGCCAAATCCAGCCTTCCACCTGTTTTTGTAAGTAAAGTTTTATTGGAACAAAGCCATGTCCACTCATTTAGGAATTGTCTATGGCTGCTTTCATGCTACAACAGCAGAATTGAGTTGTTGTGACAGGGACTGTATGGTCCACAAAGCCAACAATGTTATCGTTGCTTTGTAAGTATCATACCCTTTGCAAGTTTGCCACCTTCTGCCACAGACCAGGATGTGAATGGTGCCCCTTAATTTGTGCGGTGTGCAGCTCTGATGGGAGACTAGAGGCAGGAGCTACACAGGACAGAGCAGGACTGAAACGAGCAAACACAGCTCAGGACCCAGAGAATCCTCCCAGCTGATCTGTCCCCATTCTCAGCACCCTCCCCCAGGTCCACCAAAAGGCAATGATCTTGGCAGAGAACTGAGAACTCTGGAGTGTGGCGTCCGGTAGCCTTGGGAATTATAAAGCAAGTCTCTGATTATCTTTTGTTATTTGCAAAATGGTATTGATGATAGAATCTCTCTAACAGGAATGCTGTGAGAATCAAATTAGGAAATGTAAGTGGTATGTTTAGCATTGTACCTGCCACATAGTAAGCATTCGACTGATGTTAGGAGTAGTAATGGTGGCAGTATCCACCAAAGCATTGTCCTTAGCCACACTGCCTCACTCTCTGAAAGCAGTCATCCGCTTGCCACTCTGACAAGATCGTAGGAATAAAAGATAGGGGCCCAGAAGGGCTCTGCTCATAGACCCACACCTGGACACCATGATGGCATCGGAAGCTTCCTCTGGCTACAGCAAGCTGTTAATTCTCTGGAATGATTTCAGTAAGAGATTTTCTCAGTAATATCGATCAGGTCCCCTAATTGAACACCACACGTGCATGAACACACATACACAAAACCAAATAGAGCGACTTAGGACATCTCCAAATTCTTTACACAGTAAAAAGGAAGGGATATGAATAGAGGGGCCAGAAGTACACCACAGTTTGCTATTTCGTGACATCTTTCAGATCATTAAATTAGGCCCTAGATTGTTGGGTTTTTTAACTGAGTGCATTTTGTAGACTGATTTGTGTGGGGAGATCCAAGACACCCTAAGTCACGAATGTGCAGACATCTTCATTCTGTAGGCTCTAATAAAGCTCCTAAGGTGGATAATCCCAAAGGAGGAGAGAGACTTCCCTACAGAAGAGGCAGGCAGGAGAATAGGATGGAACTGGAGACCTGGCTCTGGAGATACCTAATCAAAGAAATTCCAAAATAATTTTCCTTTCCATGAAATGCTTTGCACAGTTGGCTACTTCTCTGCAAACCCTCCCCTTTCTTCAATGCTGTCTTAATTTTGCTCAAGAAGCTGCTAACACGATTTTAACACCTGTTAATCTCCCTTTTTAAAATCAGGTTATTGGCTAGCCTGGAAATTACTGTAGTCCCAGCTGAGGATCAGGAACAGAACTCTGATACTACATTTTCTGTGAGATGTGAGAAACTTTTAGTTATAAGATTTGCCATTGACCTGGAGTGGTGGCTCATGCCTGTAATCCCAACACTTTGGGAGGCCGAGGCGGGCAGATCACGAGGTCCAGAGATCGGGACCATCCTGGCCAACATGGTGAAACCCTGTTTCTACTAAAAATACAAAAATTAACTGAGCATGGTGGCACGCGCCTGTAGTCTCAGCTACTTAGGAGGCTGAGGCAGGAGAATCACTTGAACCTGGGAGGTGGAGGTTGCAGTGAGCCAAGATCATGCCACTGCACTCCTACCTGGCAATACAGTGAGACTCTGTCTCAAAAAAAAAAAAAAAAAAGTTACCATTGGTTTACATTGGTTTAATAACAGCTCTTGAGGGAAGAAGAGAGGAAACCACCATATCTCAAATGTACATATTGACTTTAAGACATAACAAGATTCAAATATATTAAAATGTGGGGGGCAGGGGTAGGGGGTGGATCTTAGAATAGAGGAGAAAAATTTTTAAATTCCACCAGCAACAATAGCTACCATTTATTGAGCAACTACTATGTTCCAGGGACTATGCTAGGGACTTTCTCTGGGTTTCCTTGCTGAATTCCCATGCCATGGTAAAGAAGATACTGTTATCTCATTTTACAGATAAAGAAACTAAAACTCAAGGGGCCTTAATACCTAGACAGCTGAGCCCCAAAGTAACCAAATTCAGAGCAGCAGAGTTCCAAGAGTTTTCATCTCTTACCATTCCAAGAATGGAGCACCATGGTCCCACGAGAGACCTCAGCCAGAAACCAATTCCCTGAAGTAAGACTGGCCCAGGAGGAGTGGAAAAGCCCAATCCCTTCCTCCAATAGGAGGCCACAAAGTGCGGATGCCTGCTGGGCCTGTGGGAACTAATGCTGAGCAGCACCTCCACTAAGCACTCTGAAGTTCCACCATTTAATAATAAAATGTTTCTGGAAATACATTCACATGATGATTCTTAAAATGAGGATGAAAAAGGACTGGAGGAAGCAAGTATCAGCAAAGCACAATAAGACTGTTGGGAAGGTCATCGCCCTCTCCGCTATAGATCAAAATGGCAGGGCACACCCCTCTGCAACCTTACCCCCAAATAATGCCCCTCTGCTGCTACTGCCACCTCCATCCAAGACCCTCCTTTTTTCCACTGCAAACTCCCTGCTGGTCACTCAGCTTTTTCCAATGCCACCTCCCTCATAGTCTTCAGGAGCTAGGGCAGGTCCAGCTGAAATTAGCTTCAGCTGGTCCCCTACTGCAGCTATCAAGAAATCCAATCAAACCAGCCACAAGCAGGCAGAGAAGGGATCGATTCCAGCCCTGCCAATGTCCCCAGCTTTTCATCTACACGATCCAAAGGTAGTGTTTCAAGATACAGACCTGTGGCAAGCAGGGCGAGGACACTGCTCAAAAGAAGCTTAAAGCTGCCTCCTGTGTGATTGACACAGAACTCCCTGGGACTTACTCTGTCCTGGAATTCACTGCCTCTCCCTTGCCTGAAAGCCCAAAGAAGGGGAGGCCTGGAAGTGGGTAGGAAGTTCCTACTGTCTCATAACCCCATTATTGTGGACATTCTCATCTCCATTTCCCAGATAAGGAGGACGTCACCTGCCCAATGTACACAGAAAGTGGCAGAGGCTTAGACTCGAATCCAGGTCTGCCCAGCTCCCAACCTCTTCTAGTTTAGTTTAAATAAACATTGCTTACTAAGCACCTACTATATGCCTGTTATGCACCAAGCCCTGGGCAGAGAGCTGTGGGAGTACAGAAATGAACCTATCACTGAGAAACATCAGTCCATGACTCCGTGAGGGTCCACGTCTCTCTGCACAGGTAGAATTACCTGGAGAGGGTTTTTTAAAGGATTTTGGGTCTGCATTTGGAAGACTCTATTTCTGTAGGTTTAGGGAGAGACCCAAGAAATCCTTACTTTTTAAAGACTTCTCAAGATGGAAGTAAATAGGCCAAGGGGGAATTTCTTTTTGTTCTTATTAATATATATAAACATTTTAAATATGAGATTTGTATGCTTTTAAATATGAGATTGTATGAGTGACATTTACCTTGAATAGAAGGTGCACGTCAATAGTTATCAAATTAACATTTTTCTAATTAAGTGAAGTCCTCCCATGGCAATTCCAAAAGTGCAGGAAGGTTTGAGAACTCAACACAACACAGGGCTGCCTCTGGTATCTCTCTGGAGTTGATGCACACTTTGAGAAGCATGGCAGTAGGGTAGGGAGCAACGCACCTGACAAGTCCATTCACACTAAGATTTTAGAGGCTTCATATTCATAGTACACCACTCTCCCCAGGTGCCACCATTTTAAACTAGGAAGTCATGGAGACAGCACTGTTTACCCCCAAAAGAATAAATCCCTAATGGTAAAATATAGTCCCCAGATGAACTGTTTTGAGGCAGGAGAGTCTCCTGACTTCTTCAAATAACGCAGCTGCTATATGCAAGAAAGAATCAGGACCTAAATGAGTTCCATGAGGACTTGTTCAGAGCTGGGGAGGGATGCGAGGGGGGGGGCCAGATGCTTCATCACCAACACAGGATGCTGAGATGCAGGGAGAGTAAGGCCTAGTGATTTACAGGTCAACCGGCAGCCTGAACAGAAATACCTACTCTTCCTCATATCAACCATCCAACCCCAGAGCCCTCCACCAGGAGAAGAAGGATGCCACAGAGGGGCAGGGCAACTGCCATTTTGAAACACTGGAAGAGATTTTACCTGGAAGAAGGAGTCAGTTATCTGTGGAAGACCAGGGTTAGTATCATTATAAGGAAAATGTTTTAACAGCCAAAGCTCACAAAGCTAGAACTGGCTTCCTAGGTAGACACCACGTTCCCCATCACCAAAGAAATTCAAGCAATGACTACTTGACAACTGGAGAGAGCACAAGCTCCAGGTAGATCGTTAGAACACTGTTTTCCAAACTGCAACGTTTGGACTTAATATTGAGTCACAAAATTAATTTAGTGAGTTGTGGGTCAGCGTATGAAATAGAATAGAAAGTGTGTGCATAGTAATGGTAAGTATTGCCCTTATGTTCTGAGGGTTCCCATTGGATATTAGACAAGCTTTCTGTAATCTGGTCAATGAGATTGAACATCTAGATTGCACCTGGTTTAAGACTGAGACCTAGAGTTTACAAAGAAGCCAATCACTCTCGCTCTCAGGGAATCTATGATCTGGCTGGGAAGAGAAGACAAACACACAGGTCAAGTCCAAAGGCAAGGTAAGGAGAGAGTGAACAGGAAACCCTACCCTGCCAGAGTGAATGGGATAACCTAGCAACAGCTATCCCAGATGACAGGAAACACCTATCTATGTGCCATGTGCCAGGCACTGTTCTAAGCATTTCGTGTATTAACTCATCTAATCCTCAAAGCAACCCTAGAAGGATGTGCATTGTACAAAGAAACTGGGGCCCAGAGATGTTGAGTAACTTGCCCAGCTGACACAGCTAGCAAGTGCTAGATCTAAGACTAAACCCAACTAGTGTGACTCCAGAGCAATGGTATGCTGGTAAATGCTTAACAACTGTCTTTCCAGGGGACAAAGCCCTATGGCATTTGCCAGTCTCTGTAATGTAAATATTTTCCCCATGACCAGTTTCAAGCTACCAATGAGACTTCTATAAGCACTGAATTGGACAAGATGGGAAGTAACACATCAGATATTATTTCCACCATGCAGGTACAATACATGTAAATAACTTCAAGAGCATAGATAATAAAAAATGTAGTCGAATAATTCAGAAATAAGTTTTGAGTACTTATTATCCTTGTGTTTACTATAACTTATCTGTAAGTTACAGATTTTAATTTTTAATAACAACTTTAATAATCAGCTCCCAACATTGCTGAAAATTTGGAAATTGACTCTCATGAGCTGGTCCATGCTGAATCAAGCATACCACTGATCCAGAGGTACTACATTACGTAAGACCAAGAGATGGAAGAAGACACAACCACGATTTTGAAACACTTGCTTTGTAAAACTTTTGTAAGATATAGTTATATGATAAATAAAGAGATGACTGATAAATGATAGAGACAGACATATATATTTGTGTGTATATACATATATATGGATAATATAATACATACTGGTTCATAATATAAGATATATTTCTTACTGTGGGTCATGATCAAAGAAGTTTGCGAAGTATTAGAATAAATGATAAGGTACCTTCTAATTTTGACATTCTATAATTCCATAATATCTCATTAGCCAACATTTGATAGGAACATCCTGTCTGTCCTACAGGGCAGAACAGGGATGGTGACTGCTCACTATACACATCTCCAGCCCCTGACCCTGCATCTAACCCACTAAATGTGCTCAGTGAAGGAGACAGGGATGGAAATAAACATAAGAATTGTTTTTACTCCTGGGGTGAAACTCAGTCACAAGCAATTCACCCAGGAAGAATTAAGCCTAAAAGGATGTTATTCCACAGCATCTCTCTCTCCGGAATGTTCCTTCTGATGGCAGAAAGTGCTCTGCAAAACCCATCTCAACCAAGAGATGCTCCACATGAGGACCAGAATTTATGAGTGGAGATGAGGGTGGGAGAATGATTTACAGATCAAGATTAACAAGAGCTCTGTGCTGTTTGCCTGGAGCTCTTCAGAGAGGTGGACATGGAAAGCCACTGTTGCAGGGAAAAGGGCAAACTGATACCCAGTGCTGAGATGAGGGGCAGAAGGAGAGGATGGCTGGAGGTAGTGATGTAACATCCAAAGCCTAGGGAAGGCAAGAGGGAGAAGGAAGGAGCTGGCACAATGACAGGTGTTTTATCAAGAAAAGCCACATAAAAAGCCACATGGAAACAAAAGACAGCCGTGCCCAGGATTTGGCCACATGTAGTTATTTTATGTCTGTTTTCCCCTCTGAATTCTGAATTCCATGAGAACCAGGATTCATTGGCTGGTCTGTCTCTGGCACCTCTTCATAAAGCAATAAATATTTGCTCACTTAGCAGAAAGATAAGTTTGTGAAGGTGGTATCTATGATAACAAGGTATCTATGATAACCACCGCCTTACCTAAACTAGAACTGCCTCCCATTGACAATCATTAACTGAATACAGTCCCCAATAATGCTGGTGCTGGGGCAAAGACTAGAAACCATTTATTCAATATTCAATAAATATTTTGAGATCCAGCTATGTCCCAGTTGCTTTTCCAGGTGGCCAAGTGTTATTAGCCCAGTCAAAGTGTTGATGGGATGGCCATGGGCTTCTCCTATGGCTACAAAACTAAATCCGGCTAAGTCTGCCCAAAGACAAAGAATGCTCATCTCCCAACTTGTCATAGAACTCTGAGTGCAAAAGGGAGTATGTGTTTCACATTTCCCATTCCCAGCTCTCTCACCTGGACCCAGCAAAGGCCTGAATAAGGCAGAAAACTCTGGCCATCAGGGTAAAGCTCAGTTCAGAATACCCTGCAAAACAGCGATACAAAGTGGACCTAGAACCAACACACCCACACACTATACCCTAAGAAAGAAACGTTCAGAGGAGGCGAGGGAGGCAACTTCTGCAGGAAGGGAGAAAAGAGCAGGCACACAGAGCACACTCCCCCAACCCAGTGCTCAGGAGGCTTTGGGACATGGCAGGAAGAAGGCAGACTTGGAAGTCAAAGAAGCCAACTCTGAGCTCTTGACTTTGTCCCTTACTAACTGAGAAAGTTCCTGAACTCCTCCGAGACTCAGTTCCCTTGCCAGCAAAATGGATATATCATGGTCTACAATCCAAGGTCATTTTAAGGAGTCATGCATGTAAGTACCAGCACAATGCCTAACATAGAGCAGACAAAATTGATACAGATAGTGATAAATGGGTGACAATCATATTCTTTACACCCAGCCTCACCAAAACTAAAGAGCCCTTCTCAGGTGAGTTGCTGGCACCCCCTATCCCAGGCAAACAGGCTCAAAGATACCCTGATGTGCCTTTGTCTGAATCCTGTCCTCACCGCACCCCCATCACTGTACCCTCGCCTCTTTTGGCTTTTGCTTTCTTTCTCACGTGTTCTCTGGGAACTCACCTCATGGTGCTGGGCATTTCCTTTTTCTTGCTCCCTCTCCTTTACTCTTCTTTCTGTTCAGACCCTCTCTTCCCACTCCCAGAATAAACAGATCTCCTTTCCCTGGCTTCCCCCAATACCCAAAATTATTCCCCATCTTGTTCCCCACCTAAATTATTCCCCACCTTAGACTCAGTGCAAGAGTGAAACTCATAAAGAATGGAGGACTATCTAGTTTCATCAGATTTATTTGCTTTTGAAATGTTCAGCCTACGTGTGTTAAAAATGGGGTCTCATACCTTACAGGTAGGAGCGGGAAGCACGTACACAGCCAAGATTGACTCAGAAAGCTTGGAAATAAGAAGTAGAATTAAAGGGGAAAAAAAGTTTTCCCATTAAGAATTACCCAGAAGAAATAAATGAATTCAACAAGATTTCAGAATACCAAGTCAATATACAAAAATCAATTGTGTTTTTATAAACTTGCAACAAACAATCTAAAGATGAAATTTTTTAAAATTTCATTTATAATAGTATCAAAAAGAATAAAATACTTAGAAATAAACCTTTTAAAAAGTATAAAATTTATACTCTGGAAACTACAAAATGTTGTTGAAATCAATTAAAGGAGACCTTAAAAATGGAAAGACATCCTATGTTAATGGATCAGAAGAATTAAAACATGTGGTTAAGATGACAATACTGGATGGACACAGTGGCTCATGCCTGTAATTCCAGCACTTTGAAAGGCCAAGGCAGGAGGATCGCTTGAGGCCAGGATTTCAAGACCAGCCTGGCCAACATGGTGAAACTCCATCTCTAATAAAAAAATTAGCCAGGCTCGGTAGTGCACGACTATAATCCAAGCTATTCGAGAGGCCAAAGCAGGAGATGCATTTGAACCCAGGAGGTGGAGGTTGCAGTGAGCTGAGATCATGCCACTGCACTCCAGCCTCGGAAACAGAGTGAGATCCATCTCAAAAATAAATAAATAAATAAATAAATAAGCCGGGCATGGTGGCAGCCTTAGGAGGTTGAGGTAGAAGGACTGCATGAGCCCAAGAATTTGAGGTTACAGTGAGCTTTGATAGTGCCACTGCACTCCAGCCTGGGAGATAGAGTGAGTCTCTGTCTCAAAAAAAAAAAAAAAAAGATGGCAATACTCTCCAAGTTGATCTGCAGATTCAATATAATGTCTATCAAAATTCCGGCCACCTTTTTTGCAGAAATGAACAAACTAATTCTAAAATTTAAATGAAAATTCAAGGGATCTAGAATAGCTAAAACCATCTTAGAAAAAGAACAAATTTGAAGGACTTACATTTCCCAATTTCAAAAGTTACTTCAAAGCTACAGTAATTAAAACAACATGGCACTGGCATAAGAATAAATACATACATTAATGTAATAAAACTGAGAGTCCAGAAGTAAACTTTTTAATGTCTCACATTTATAAGTACACAATCAGTGTTACTGATTTTGAGGTCTTCTCCCCTATTCTCGTCCCACCATGGGATTCAGCTCCTCATATATGGCTTTGACAAGGAACTAGGCCAGAAAATTTATTGATCAAATTGATAGGGTGAGCTTTTGTTTCATTTTCAAAGGAATTTCCCAAAGGAAAAGCAAGGAAATCAAATAGAACAAAACACACCAAGGAATACACAACCTGAAGCAAAACCGTATGGTTCCCACACTAACCAGAACCCTTTTATTCTCTGCTTCCTTCACACACACACAAAGATGCAAGCCAACCCATGGGTCTAAAGCATCCACAGTGGTCCTAGGAGCCAATTCAAAAAGTCTGGACTTCCTAAAACCCAGGAATCCAGCTCAGGAATTTATGCTTTTAAATCAGTTAAAATTACCTCTGCTGCAAGGAATATAAATATCACCAATGGTGGCTTAAATTGTAGAGACAGTTATTACTTACTGGACACAAGATAGAGGTGGGCAGTCCCAGGGTAAGAATAGCGGCTTATCTATGTCCTTGGGACCCAACTCCATCAATCCTCTGCCATCCTCACTATACTACACTCTCCCTCTTAGTCACAACATGGCTACCATATTCCAAGCATCACATTATCACACAACAGTATCCAAAAACATACTGCAAAAAAAAAAGAGAGAGAGAGATTAGCAAAAATGGCATTTTCCTTTCATGCTTTTCACTTATTAGGAAGGAAACATCTTTCCCAGAAGCCCCCAATAGTCTTGTTCTTGCAGCTCTTTGGCCAAAACTTGGTCATCATAGAATTACCATACCCTGATCCCATTTTAAGCAGCTCCTCAGATTCACTTGGAGTGACTTGCTCAACAAGAGGACCCTGACCACAGCTCCCCTCAACCAATCTCCTAACACAACCAAACCAGCTCAGCCTCCCTGAAGGCGAGGGCTGGGCTTTGATGTGACCTCCAGTGGACCCACCAGCAGCTCTGGCCCTCAGGCCTGGCCTGTGGGACCACAGACTATGGCTCCTACCACCATTTTGTATTTGTAGATTATGCAATGATATCAAAGACTTTGCTCACTATGGGCCATGCAGGTGCTCACCTGCACCTACTGGCCTTGTTCATCCAAAAATATGAGCTGTGGAGACATGTACTAGCAAACGTCCCCATGTAATAAATGGTGGGAGAGACAGAGAAACAGACAGCTCTAGGTTTCTCCCCTATATGTAAATTCATATAATTATACACTTCCTTCAGAGAGCATTAAGTTCACTGAGAAAAAATCGATTCATCCTCTTGTTTCTTGCCTGTTTTTAAGCCCTTTTAACCTGTCTCAGCAGGGACCCTGGTCCAGCCAGACTCCATGGAGAAGTGTGAAGGGAATGGGGCCTGGCTGGCGGCCGAGGTCAGGGCCTGCTTACAAATCATACTCTGGCCATGCTTCAGGCAAATTTCCACCTGGTACTCGGAGAGCTGAAACCTTTCCATTAATCCTGAATCTGTCATCTTCCATCATGTTCACAGGGAAACAGCCCTGGGGGAGGTGGGTACCCTGAACCAAGTTCCGACTCTGGGCTCCCATTTGCCCTTCTCCTCCCAGAGGCCCGCCTGTGCTGCCCTTTCTCAGCCTGGTCCCCACACGCACCCTTCCTTTCTCAATTCTGTTGGCAGCTTTTTCTCATTTCTCTTGTCGCCCCTCCAGCCAAGTCCTTGCTGCTTTTTTTTGATGGGTATGACCATGAGTTCTGGGGCCAGACAGCTGGGGTTCAAGTCCTGGGACCACCACTTACTAGGTTACCTGGGCAAGTTGCCCCACCTCCCAGTGACTTGGTTTTCTTCTCTGCAAAATGGAGATAATGCCTCCCTCCCAGGATTGCTGTGAAAATTAAATGAAATCTTAATAATAATGAAATCTTAAATGAAAAGGGACATATTCCAAGCACTTAGAATGACAGTCACTGTTCTACAGACACATAACTATTCTACTTCAAGAGACACATAAAAGGTTTAAAACAGTGTCCAGAATACATAAGTGAACAAAAAATGTTAGCTGTGGTTAATGAAATTATTATTACTATTATTATTATTATTATTATTGTTTTAGAGATAGGGCCTCACTTTGTCACCCAGGCTGGAGTGCAGTGGCACCATCATAGCTCACTGCAAGCTCAAATTCCTGGGCTCAAACAGTCCTCCCACCTCAGCCGACCAATAGTTGGGACTACAGGTGCATGACATCTCACCCAGCTAATTTTTAAATTTATTCTTGTAGGACGGAGTCTCACTAGGTTGCCCAGGCTGGTCTTCTGGCTTCAAGTGATCTTCCTGCCTCGGCCTCTCAAAGTTCTGGGATTATAGGCGTGAGCCACCACACCCAGCCCCCTTTTCCCCTCACCCCATGGGCCCTTGGGAATTCATTCATTCATTTACTTACTCGGCAATTACCTGTCACCTGTCTACCCTGGGGTGGCCCAGCCTGGAATAGGGGAGGCACTGTGCCATAGAGGAGCTTGCAGACTAGCCAAGCATTCCCCTTCCCTTTTTGGGCTGATGAATGACTGTTAAAGCCTAACCAGAATTAAAATGTGTTGGCAGAGCTATATCATTACTCAGTGTGACAATATTTTGATAACTATATCTCCAAACAAGAACCAGCATAGGCACTCCATGGAGCTGGCAATAAATCCTGTTGGGGGCACCCCAAACCTGTGGGTGGCACCAAGATGGATTTCTTCATCCCCATATATATTCCAAGTAGAGGGGGAAGAATGGAAGGCCTGGAGAGAGGTGGCCCCCGGCAGGACCACAATAATGGCCAGAAGGGAAAGGCCTGAGAGCAAGGGCTCTTTGCCACTTCCCTGTGGCTTCACAGGAACACACGGGGGTCTCTGTTGCTAATCTCAAACAGGCATAGGCCAGGTACAGTGGCTCATGCCTATAATCCCAGCACTTTAGCAGGCTGAGAGGATCACTTGAGGCCAGGAGTTCAAGACCAGCCTGGGAAACATAACAGGAGCTCATCTCAAAAAATGAACATTAGCCAGGCATTGTAGTGCATGCCTCTAGTCCCAGCTACTTTGGAGGCTGAGGGAGGAGGATCACTTGAAGCCAGGAGTTCAAGACCAGCCTAGACAACATAACAAGACCCTGTCTCTACAATAATAATAATAATAATAATAAGTTATCCAGGTATGGTGGTGCATGCCTATAGTCCTAGCTACTCGGGAGGCCGAGGTGGAAGGATCACTTGAGCCCAGAAGTTTGAGGCTATAGTGAGCTATGATCGTGCCACTGCACTCCAGCCTGGGTGACAGAGCAAGATCCTATCTCTTTAAAAAAAAAAAAATTAAACTAAACAGGTGTAGTAGTCTATCCGACATCCCTCCTGGAACATTGTGAAGATTCAAAGAAATATTAGTCAAGGAAAGGCTTTGAAATCCCCAAAAGGCCATGTCCCTGGAAAGGATAAGTGTTATCCACATTGGTCTTCAAGACAGAGTGAGTGCATTGAGGGCAGAGGTTGTAATCTGTAAGCTCCATCCAGCCCACAGCTGTGTTGTGTTTGGCCTGTGCTTTGTGTGGTGTGTTCATTAAAAATATGGATTTGTTGCCAGCATTTAAAAACCAGGAAATGTCACATAAAAATCCAGATTTCTGGCTTGTCCGGAAAAATCAGAAGATCCAGCAACAATTAGCCACAGCTCAACAGTCTCTGCCCCTTCAACCAGGGCCAGGAGGAAGCTCTGGTCCACCACCAGAGATAGTGTCCACACTCTAAGCCCTATGCACAGAGACTTCCTCAGCGCAAACACACACACACACACACATGCACATACACACAGCCCTCCTCACTCATTCATCTGAGTGACCTGGCCCCTTCGTGTATCTGAGTTTGGGCCTCCTGGTTCCAAGTGCTAAGACCTTAAGCTCTAAAGATAATTGCACCTGGTTCCTCACTGCGGGTCTACCACTGACCCTGTGACCGCGAGAATTACTTTACCCCTCTGAGCCTGTTTCCCAGTCTGTTAAATAAGCATTCATTTATTCAATCTATATTTATTGAATGCTCATTCTAGGCCAAGCATTTAGCAAACAAGATAGACAAAGCAGACGTTAAACAAGTGAAAAAATCAACAAGATAATTTACTGATTTTGATTTTGCTAGCAAGAAATAAACCAGGTGAGGTCCGAGAGAGTCAGTGACTGGGTCTGGGTTGCAGGGGCCACTTTAGCTAAGGGTGTCAGGAAAAAGCTGGGGAAAGTGGTTGTACTCACTTCCCAGGGCTGTTTGGGGATGAAAAGTGAAGCACCTCACAAGCACAGTGCCCGGCACCTGGGCAGGATGCTGCTAGTGGTGCCATCACATCACCACACTGGGTCTTGTTAGGAGGCCTGAGAAGGAAAGGCGGTGTGGGAGGTCAGCTCCCAGGAGCAGGTGGAACCCAGGCTCCCCACCCCCACCCACCAGTCCCACACTTCAGAACTGCTTTCAAAGCCTCCTCAATTATCCCATCTATAAATACAGCCTCTCAGCAGAGAAGGGGCAGAGATGCAGGCAGGAAGATTTAACCCTTCAATGGGCCTTCCCCCATCTCTCTTTCCCTGTTTTTTTTCCCTCTCCCTCCCTCCCTCCCTCCCTCCCTCCCTCCCTCCCTCCATCCCTCCTCCCCATCTCTGCCTGTGGCCTCTCCCTCTCCATCTCTGAATCCCTTCCCACTGGCAGCTGAATCCATGTTTGACTTGTATCAACAGCCACCCCACTACAATCTGGAAGGGATTCAGTGGAGAGGGTGGATAAAAATCTATTACTTGGTGGTATTTCTCTACGGGCCTGTGGTGCTCAGTGTCAGCTCCAGCGCTAGCCCTGGGCTCCTTGCAGACACCAAGCACACCGGGCCACAGGCCAGGTCAGCTTTAAATGGCCCTTGGCATGTCTGTCTCACTCTGGGCACGGGAACCATTTGCTGCAGGCCTGGGATTGAGTTGCATTGAGGGGAGAACATATTTGTTTAAATAAAAGCTATGGTTAGATCTTCTATTCTTCCAATGTTAAGCAGGCACCTACTAGATCACTCATTCTCCCTGGCTCCCAGCTCCCTGCCCTCCTTTCCTTGGTTTCCAGAATATCATTGCTTCCTCCACCCCAGGGCACTTCTGTCCCACTGTGTGGAAAAGAGTCCCCCTGTGCCTACTGAATACCTCCTCATCTTTCTGATCAGGGAAGCCCTCCTTTGCACCCCAGATTATCAAATCCCCTCATATGGCTTGATCACTATTGTGATTTTTGACGATGTGTTCCTTCCCCATACATTGTCCTGTGAGTTATGATTCTGTTTAAACTCTCTGTTGTGTCCGAGCATGAAGGCTCACGCCTGTAATCCCAGCACTTTGGGAGGCCGAAGCAGGCAGATCACTTGAGGCCAGGAGTTTGAGACCAGCTTGGCCAATATGGCAAAACCCAGTCTCTACTAAAAGTACAAAAACTAGCTGAGCATGGTGGTGCGTGCCTGTAATCCCAGCTACTTGGGAGGCTGAGATGGGAGAATCATTTGAACCTGGGAGGTTGAGGCTGCAGTGAGTCAAGACCGTGCCACCGTACTCCAGCCTGAGCAACAGGGAGAGACTCTGTCAAAAAAATAAAGGGAAGAAACTCACAGTTGTACTGTTGTATTTCTATACCAGGCACAGTGCCTGGAACCTGATCAGTATTCAATAAATATTGGTGAATGAGTAAAGAGGTGAATGAATGAATGTCCATCAGGTGTTAGCACCCTGACATGTGCAGAAGAACCTGAAGACTCCTCTGGAATGTGTGCGTGTGGAGTCCAGGGTGCTGCCTGCCCTGTTAAACACTGTCCCCAGGACTTGGCATGGCACATGTCTCATGCTTTGTGAATATTTGGTGGTGGAGTTGAATGGATGAAAGTTAGTGCCAAGGAGTCCATATTTAGGATGAGCTCAGTGAGGGGCTTTTCAGCAACGTTGCAGCACAGTTCAGAAATTTTCCAGCAAAGCTACCATAATAAACTTTACAAAGCAGGCTGTAAAGTTGGTATTTACAAAAAAAAAAAAAAAAAACACACACACACACCCAGTTAATTTTAACCATTGGTAACAAAGGAATCAATAGCAGGTGAGTTACGAGCTGCATGTGAAATGTGGGTCTCTCACAGGGTGAATGGTGTGGTAGAGACAGAGGACTTGTCGACCAGAATACTTACAGAGGTTTTCCAGTCGAGGTAGGGCTAGACCTAGCCAGAATTGTCTAGGAGAGAGGGCGAGGGCCCCCCTATTTAATTTATCCAAAAAAACCTAAAAAAAAGTATTATAACACAAAGCTCCAAGACCCAGTGCATGTCCCGTGGGAGTGCTCCATCAGAACTGACGGCCATTAGCTGTTATCATGCCAGACGCACACCATGATACAGGTCTAGGCTGTGGGCATGCAATGAGGGGGAATATAAGATCCCAGCACTACTGGAAATTTCATTCTAGCTGAAGGACAAGTAAAGAAGTTCAGAAGATCATTTCAGAAGAGAAGCACTACAAAGAAAATAAAGTGACTAGCAGAGGCTAACTTTAGAGAGGGTGGTCAGAAAAGCCTCTATAGGCAGGTGAGGTGCGAGTGGAAGCAAGAATGAGCCAGCCATTGAAGAAGCAGGTATGTGTGGAGGTGAGCAGGACGCCAGGACAGGGTGTGCTAGGACCAGGAACAGGCCCATGCAATGGAACTCTCCAACTAGAACAGGTAGGGGGATTCAAGAAACAAAAAGACCAGGATGACTGGACTGGTAGTGAGCATGATATGAAGATTGACCCGCAAGCTCTTACTCACAATTCCTGTAAGAGACTGAATGTTTGTGTCTGTCCCTTCCACCCCCTGCCCCCAAAAATATTTATACACTGAAACTCTAATGTTCCAGTGTGGCTGTATTTGGAGATGGGACCTAAAGAAGTAATTAAGGTTAAATGAGGTCATAAAGGGGAGGCTCTGATATAATACAATTAGTGTCCTTCTAAGAAGAGACACAGAGAGGCTGGGCGTGGTGGCTCATGCCTATAATCCCAGCACTTTAGGAGGCTGAGGTGGGTGGATCACTTGAGCCCAGGAGCTTGAGACCAGCCTGGGTAAAATTGCAAAACCCTTCTCTACAAAAAATACAAAAATGGTGGTGCACACCTGTAGACCAAGCTACTCAGGAAGCTGAGGTGGGAGAATCACCTGAGCCTGCAGAGGTTGAGGCTGCAGTGAGTTGTGATCATGCCACTGCACTCCAGCCTGGATGACAGAATGAGACTCTGTCTCAAACATTAAAAAAGAAGAGACCCAGAGAGTATTCTTACCCCAACCCCACCGGACACATAAAGAAGAGTTCCTGTGAGCTCACAGATTGATGATGGCCATCTCCAAGGCAAGAGAAAAGGCCCCACAGTGAAACCTTCCTTGCTGGCACCTTGATCTTGGACTTCCTATACCTCCAGAACTGTGAGAAATAAATTTCTGTTGTTTAAGCCACACACTGTGGTATTCTGTTATAGCAGCTGGAGCAGGAGTAATACAATTCCAAAACCAAAAATTCTGAAAAATAAAGTGTTTTATCAGCATGGGACAAACTCAGTTAGTAACAAACCTGCCCTGACCTGATATGAGGCTACTTATTTTCTTCACTTATCCAAATTTATGTGAATATTTGTATATTTCACTGATGAACTTTTTTGCCCCAGAACCTGCTGGGGTATTAGAGGACATATGGTATGTAGACTGTATTACCTTTTTAGAATCTAAAAAATTCTGAATCCCTAAACACATCTGGCCCAAGGTTTTGGATGCAGATTCAATGTCCCCTTTAAAGATCTTTATCAGAGAGGGGCTCCTGGTTTCCTTTGGCAAGGTAAACTGAGGAAGAGCTAGGTAGAAGTGGATGGCTTTCTTCACTTTTTTAAAAAAAAACTTAATACTCAACTGTATTAACAGACACAAAGGATTGTAAGTGGAGAGCAAAATAAAATGATTGGTGGCAGTGGTGAGTGATTCCTCAGATGATAAAGCAGTCAGAGTTCTGCAGCTTAGCCACTAACTTGACCAAGACTTGCTGGAATTGTTCAAGCAAAATGGATGATTTTTCTGCCCTGTGGAAGCGCACCTCCCTTTTCATAATGGACATCAGTGGAGACTGGCTGGTATCCCTGTGGTTGGAGTGAGTATCCCATTGGTATGTCCCGTTCCCCCACCCCCTCGCCCACCCACCTCCATTGTGGGTAGTTGAATGTGCTGACATCTCAGTTTTATTTCAGGGGTTAGGGTTTATTTGGTATGACTAGTAGCTATCAAGGATGCCCAGGAGCAGCAGGAGCAAGAGTATATCTAAAAGTGAAAAAACCACAGAGGTGAATATGGGACATACAAAAGGAAATGAAAGCCAATGGCCAGGAGCCAGGTAAGCACAGGAGGGAAGGAGGTGGCTGGAGCAGAGACAGGGAGCAGGGATGGAGGCTGCATGACTGTGCCTCACCCAGGCCTGGAACTCCAGAGGTTCTTTCTCATTGGGAGGGTAAGAGAGTCCTGTTAAAGATGCAGGGTCAGGGAGATGCTGGAAGGGAGGGCCTGAGGAGCTGGGTTTGACTCTTCTGGCTTGAGGACACCTTTATCTTTTTCCTTCTAAGTCTGAGCTTTCCTAGAGAGCACTGACTTTAGTTCAGAAGCCTCTGAAGCACCTTGGACTTCCCCAGGAGGCTGGGAAAGGTGTCACTCATGTGTCCAGTGCATCTTGCTCTTCTAGAAGAGAATTCCTTAAAGCATAGTCCTAGGAGATGGTTTCCCTCCTTTATCAAATAAGTGTGGGAAACACTGCATTCTGCATCCCCATCATGATGAGTCATTATTACATTAGAACTTCTTAGAAATCCTTCTGGTCCTTATGAAAAAGATGGAAAAACAGGGCCTAGATTTACTCCCCCACTCTAAACAACTTAAAAAACCAGACAGGAAATAGGAACAGCTCCAGTCTTCAGCTCCCAGCGCGAGCGACACAGAAGACAGGTGATTTCTGCATTTTCAACTGAGGTACTGGGTTCATCTCACTAGGGAGTGCCAGACAATCGGTGCTGGTCAGCTGCTGCAGCCCGACCAGCCAGAGCTGAAGCAGGGCGAGGCATCACCTCACCTGGGAAGTGCAAGGGGGAAGGGAATCCCTTTTCCTAGCCAGGGGAATTGAGACACACAACACCTGGAAAATCAGGTAACTCCCACTACAATACTGTGCTTTACCAAGGGTCTTAGCAAACGGGCACACCAGGAGATTATATCCCATACCTGGCTGGGAGGGTCTCACGCCCACGGAGCCTCCCTCATTGCTAGCACAGCAGTCTGCGATCTAACCGCAAGGCAGCAGCAAGGCTAGGGGAGGGGCACCCGCCATTGCTGAGGCTTAAGTAGGTAAACAAAGCCACTGGGAAGCTTGAACTGGGGGGGCTCACAGCAGCTCAAGGAGGCCTGCCTGTCTCTGTAGACTCCACCTCTGGAGACAGGGCACAGCTAAACAACAACAACAAAAGGCAGCAGAAACCTCTGCAGACACAAACGACTCTGTCTGACAGCTTTGAAGAGAGCAGTGGATCTCCCAGCATGGAGGTTGAGATCTGAGAACAGACAGACTGCCTGCTCAAGTGGGTCCCTGACCCCTGAGTAGCCTAACTGGGAGACATCCCCCACTAGGGGTAGACCGACACCCCACACCTCACACGGTGGAGTACACCCCTGAGAGGAAGCTTCCAAAGCAAGAATCAGACAGGTACACTCACTGTTCAGCAATATTCTATCTTCTGCGGCCTCTGCTGCTGATACCCAGGAAAACAGGGTCTGGAGTGGACTTCAAGCAATCTCCAACAGACCTACAGCTGAGGGTCCTGACTGTTAGAAGGAAAACTAACAAACAGGAAGTACACCCACACCAAAACCCCATCAGTACGTCACCGTCATCAAAGACCAGAGACAGATAAAACCACAAAGATGGGGAAAAAGCAGGGCAGAAAAGCTGGAAATTCAAAAACTAAGAGCGCATCTCCCCCTGCAAAGGAACGCAGCTCATCGCCAGCAATGGATCAAATCTGGTCAGAGAATGACTTTGACGAGATGAGAGAAGAAGGCTTCAGTCCATCAAAATTCTCAGAGCTAAAGGAGGAATTACGTACCCAGTGCAAAGAAACTAAAAATCTTGAAAAAAGAGTGGAAGAATTGATAACTAGAATAATTAATGCAGAGAAGGCCATAAACGAACTGACAGAGATGAAAACCATGACACGAGAAATACGTGACAAATGCACAAGCTTCAATAACTGACTCGATCAACTGGAAGAAAGAGTATCAGCGATTGAGGATCAAATGAATGAAATGAAGCAAGAAGAGAAATCTAAAGAAAAAAGAAGAAAAAGAAATGAACAAAGCCTACAAGAAGTATGGAATTATGTAAAAAGACCAAATCTACGTCTGATTGGGGTGCCTGAAAGTGAGGGGGAAAATGGAACTAAGTTGGAAAACACACTTCAGGATATCATCCAGGAGAACTTCCCCAACCTAGTAGGGCAGGCCAACATTCAAATTCAGGAAATACAGAGAACACCACAAAGATGCTTCTTGAGAAGAGCAACTCCAAGACAAATAATTGCCAGATTCACCAAAGTTGAAATGAAGGAAAAAATCTTAAGGGCAGCCAGAGAGAAAGGTCGGGTTACCCACAAAGGGAAGCCCATCAGACTAACAGCAGATCTCTCGGCAGAAACTCTACAAGCCAGAAGAGAGTGGGGGCCAATATTCAACATTCTTAAAGAAAAGAATTTTCAATCCAGAATTTCATATCCAGCCAAACTAAGTTTCATAAGTGAAGGAGAAATAAAATCCTTTACAGATAAGCAAATGCTTAGAGATTCTGTCACCACCAGGCCTGCCTTACAAGAGACCCTGAAGGAAGCACTAAACATGGAAAGGAACAACCGGTACCAGCTATTGCAAAAATATGCCAAAATGTAAAGACCATCGAGGCTAGGAAGAAACTGCATCAACTAACGAGCAAAATAACCAGTTAATAGCATAATGGCAGGATCAAGTTCACACATAACAATATTAACGTTAAATGTAAATGGACTAAATGGTCCAATTAAAAGACACAGACTGGCAAACTGGATAAAGAGTCAAGACCCATCAGTTCGCTGTATTCAGGAGACCTATCTCACATGCAGAGACACATGTAGGCTCAAAATAAAGGGATGGAGGAAGATATACCAAGGAAATGGAGAACAAAAAAAAAAGCAGCGGTTGCAATACTAGTCTCTGATAAAACAGACTTTAAACCATCAAAGATCAAAAGAGACAAAGAAGGCCATTACATAATGGTAAAGGGATCAATTCATCAGGAAGGGCTAACTATCCTAAATATATATGCACCCAATACAGGAGCACCCAGATTCATAAAGCAAGTCCTTAGAGACTTACAAAGAGACTTAGACTCCCATACAATAATAATGGGAGACTTCAACACTCCACTGTCAACATTAGACAGATCAACGAGACAGAAAGTTAACAAGGATATCCAGGAATTAAACTCATCTCTGCAGCAAGCAGAACTAATAGACATCTACAGAACTCTCCACCCCAAATCAACAGAATATACATTCTTCTCAGCACCACATCACACTTACTCCAAAATTGACCACATAACTGGAAGTAAAGCACTCCTCAGCAAATGTACAAGAACAGAAATTATAACAAACTATCTCTCAGGCCGGGCGCGATGGCTCAAGCCTGTAATCCCAGCACTTTGGGAGGCCGAGATGGGTGGATCACGAGGTCAGGAGATCGAGACCATCCTGGCTAACACAGTGAAACCCCGTCTCTACTAAAAAATACAAAAAACTAGCCGGGCGAGGTGGCGGGCGCCTGTAGTCCCAGATACTCAGGAGGCCGAGGCAGGAGAATGGTGTAAACCCAGGAGGCGGAGCTTGCAGTGAGCTGAGATCCGGCCACTGCATTCCAGCCTGGGCAACAGAGCGAGATACTGTCTCAAAAAACAAAACAAAACAAAACAAAAAACAAACAAACAAACAAACAAAAAAACTGTCTCTCAGACCACAGTGCAATCAAACTAGAACTCAGGACTAAGAAACTCAATCAAAACCACTCAACTATATGGAAACTGAACAACCTGCACCTGAATGACTACTGGGTACATAATGAAATGAAGGCAGAAATAAAGATGTTCTTAGAAACTAATGAGAACAAAAATACAACGTACCAGAATCTCTGGGACACATTTAAAGCAGTGTGTAGAGGGAAATTTATAGCACTAAATGCCCACAAAAGAAAGCTGGAAAGATCTAAAATTGACACTCTAACATCACAATTAAAAGAACTAGAGAAACAAGAGCAAACACATTCAAAAGCTAGCAGAAGGCAAGAAATAACTAAGATCAGAGCAGAACTGAAGGAGATAGAGACACACAAAACCCTCCAAAAAATCAATGAATTCGGGAGTTGGTGTTTTGAAAAGATCAACAAAATTGATAGACCACTAGCAAGACTAATAAAGAAGAAAAGAGAGAGGAATCAAATAGACGCAATAAAAAATGATAAAGGGGATATCACCACCGACCCCACAGAAATACAAACTACCATCAGAGAATACTATAAACACCTCTATGCAAATAAACTAGAAAATCTAGAAGAAATGGATAATTTCCTGGACACTTACACTCTCCCAAGACTAAACCAGGAAGAAGTTGAATCCCTGAATACATCAATAGCAGGCTCTGAAATTGAGGCAATAATTAATAGCCTACCAACCAAAAAAAGTCCAGGACCAGATGGATTCACAGCTGAATTCTACCAGAGGTACAAGGAGGAGCTGGTACCATTCCTTCTGAAACTATTCCAATCAATAGAAAAAGAGGGAGTCCTCCCTAACTCATTTTATGAGGCCAAAATCATCCCGATACCAAAGCCTGGCAGAGACACAACAAAAAATATCCCTGATGAACATCTATGCAAAAATCCTCAATAAAATACTGGCAAACCGGATTCAGCAGCACATCAAAAAGCTTATCCACCATGATCAAGTGGGCTTCATCCCTGCAATGCAAGGCCGGTTCAACATTCGCAAATCAATAAATGTAATCCAGCATATAAACAGAACCAAAGACAAAAACCACATGATTATCTCAATAGATGCAGAAAAAGCCTTTGACAAAATTCAACAGCCCTTCATGCTAAAAACGCTCAATAAATTCAGTATTGATGGAACGTACCTCAAAATAATAAGAGCTATTTATGACAAACCCACAGCCAATATCATACTGAATGGGCAAAAACTGGAAAAATTCCCTTTGAAAACTGGCACAAGACAGGGATGCCCTCTCTCACCACTCCTATTCAACGTAGTGTTGGAAGTTCTGGCTAGGGCAATCAGGCAAGAGAAAGAAATAAAGGGTATTCACTTAGGAAAAGAAGTCAAATTGTCCCTGTTTGTAGATGACATGATTGTATATTGAGAAAACCCCATCATCTCAGCCCAAAATCTCCTTAAGCTGATAAGCAACTTCAGCAAAGTCTCAGGATACAAAATTAATGTGCAAAAATCACAAGCATTCTTATACACCAGTAACAGACAAACAGAGAGCCAAATCATGAATGAACTTCCATTCACAATTGCTTCAAAGAGAATAAAATACCTAGGAATCCAACTTACAAGGGAGGTAAAGGACCTCTTCAAGGAGAACTACAAACCACTGCTCAGTGAAATAAAAGAGGACACAGACAAATGGAAGAACATACCATGCTCATGGATAGGAAGAATCAATATCGTGAAAATGGCCATACTGCCCAAGGTCGTTTATAGATTCAATGCCATCCCCATCGAGCTACCAATGAGTTTCTTCAACGAATTGGAAAAAACTGCTTTAAGTTCATATGGAACCAAAAAAGAGCCCGCATTGCCAAGACAATAAAGCTGGAGGCATCACGCTACCCGACTTCAAACTATACTACAAGGCTACAGTAACCAAAACAGCCATGGTACTGGTACCAAAACAGAGATATAGACCAATGGAACAGAACAGAGTCCTCAGAAATGATACCACACATCTACAGCCATCTGATCTTTGACAAACCTGACAGAAACAAGAAATGGGGAAAGGATTCCCTGTTTAATAAATGGTGCTGGGAAAATTGGCTACTCATAAGTAGAAAGCGGAAACTGGATCCTTTCCTTACTCCTTACATGAAAATTAATTTAAGATGAATTAGAGACTTAAATGTTAGACCCAATACCATAAAAACCCTAGAAGAAAACCTAGGTAATACCATTCAGGACGTAGGGATGGGCAAGGACTTCATGTCTAAAATACCAAAAGCAATGCCAACAAAAGACAAAATTGACAAATGGGATCTAATTAAACTAAAGAGCTTCTGCACAGCAAAAGAAACTACCATCAGAGTGAACAGGCAACCTACAGAATGGGAGAAAATTTTTGCAATCTACTCATCTGACAAAGGGCTAATGTCCAGAACCTACAAAGAACTCAAACAAATTTACAAGAAAAAAACAAACAACCCCATCAAAAAGTGGGCAAAGGATATGAACAGACATTTCTCAAAAGAAGACATGCATACAGCCAACAGACACATGAGAAAATGCTCATCATCACTGGCCATCAGAGAAATGCAAATCAAAATCACAATGAGATACCATCTCACACCAGTTAGAATGGCAATCATTAAAAAGTCAAGAAACAACAGGTGCTGGAGAGGATGTGGAGAAATAGGAACACTTTTACACTGTTGGTGGGATTGTAAACTAGTTCAACCATTATGGAAAACAGTATGGCGATTCCTCAAGGATCTAGAACTAGAAGCACCATATGACCCAGCCATCCCATTACTGGGTATATACCCAAAGGATTAGAAATCATGCTGCTATAAAGACACATGCACATGTATGTTTATTGCGGCACTATTCACAATAGCAAAGACTTGGAATCAACCCAAATGTCCATCAGTGACAGACTGGAACAAGAACTCAAACAAATTTACAAGAAAAAAACAAACAACCCCATCAAAAAGTGGGCAAAGGATATGAACAGACATTTCTCAAAAGAAGACATTCATACAGCCAACAGACACATGAAAAAATGCTCATCATCACTCGCCATCAGAGAAATGCAAATCAAAACCACAATGAGATACCATCTCACACCAGTTACAATGGCAATCATTAAAAAGTCAGGAAACAACAGGTGCTGGAGAGGATGTGGAGAAATAGGAACACTTTTACACTGTTGGTGGGATTGTAAACTAGTTCAACCATTATGGAAAACAGTATGGCAATTCCTCAAGGATCTAGAACTAGATGTACCATACGACCCAGCCATCCCACTACTGGGTATATACCCAAAGGATTAGAAATCATGCTGCTATAAAGACACATGCACACGTATGTTTATTGCGGCACTATTCACAATAGCAAAGACTTGGAATCAACCCAAATGTCCATCTGTGACAGACTGGATTAAGAAAATGTGGCACATATACACCATGGAATACTATGCAGCCATAAAAAAGGATGAGTTTGTGTCCTTTGTAGGGACATGGATGCAGCTGGAAACCATCATTCTCAGCAAACTATCACAAGAACAGAAAACCAAACACCGCATGTTCTCACTCATAGGTGGGAACTGAACAATGAGATCACTTGGACTCGGGAAGAGGAACATCACACACTGGGGCCTATCATGGGGAGGGGGGTAAGGCGGAAGAATTGCATTGGGAGTTATACCTGATGTAAATAACGAGTTGATGTGTGCTGACGAGTTGATGTGTGCTGACGAGTTGATGGGTGCAGCACACCAACATGGGACAAGTATACATATGTAACAAACCTGCACGTTATGCACATGTACCCTAGAACTTAAAGTATAATAATAATAATAATAATAAAAAGAAAAAAAAAACAGACAGAACATGTGAACATCTGTTCAGAGGTCAGACTGCAGTTGCTGAGAAAAGATAATAAACGTGCTGAGCCCTAGCACTCCACCAGCTTACTGCATAAAGGCAGTTTCTGACCACAAGAAAAGAGGGTACATTCACAGAGCCTGGATGTCTCTCGAAGTGGAGGAGATGGAAATCCAAGTTCAGGATGCCACAGTGAGATAGAGTACCAGAGAAGAAGTACTGCAAAAAGGCCACCTTGAGTAAGTTCCTGAGTACTAATCTGCACATCTGGAAGAGGATATTATCTGAGATTGGAGAAAGACCCACTGGAAAGGAGCAGTCAAAATACCCAAAGATCTGGAAATAGCTCAAGTTCCAACCAGCCAGAGAAGAAAATTCTAGTGAGACCTGGAGCACTGGGGAATTGCCTTAATAGTAGGAATAAATTAGCACTAAAGGTTGCTCTACATCTTCCCTAATACAGCTTTCAAAGGCATCAAAAGAATACAATTGAATCCAAGGAAATTCTCAGTGCCAACACAAAATTAAATATTGTTTAAAGGACCAAAACAAACTCCAGAAACCAATTATGTAAAATTCTGAGTGGCTTAAGACAACAGAAATGTATTCTCTCACACTTCCAGAGGCCAGAGGTCTGAAAGGTGTCCATGATGCCACCCTGCCTCCCAAGGCTCTGAGGGAGATGTATGCCATGATTCTCTCTCCTGGCTTCTGGTGGCTTCTGGAAGTCCTTGACATTCCTTGGCTCCTAGCAGCATCACCCCAGTCTCCCTACCTCCATCTTCACATGACCTCTTCCTCTGTATGTCTTCTCCATATGCCCGTCCCAAAACTCGTTCTACCTCACTGGTATAAAGATGTATGTGACTATTTAAAGCCTACCCAGATAATCCAGGATAAGCTCCTCCCCTCACAAGCCTTACCTTAATCATACCTTTTTCCACAAAAGGTAATCATTCATTCTTTTTCACTCTAAACAATCACAGGTACAGGGATTAGGGCATGGACATATTTTAGGAGGGCCACCATTCAGCCCAGTACAGTGCTATTATGTATTTTATGCTATATGTCAAGAGGTATAATGCTGCTTGAAAGTAAAGTAAGATTGGTTAAAGATGTAAGAATACAGAATAATTTAACAATGCTATTAACTAACTTGACCTAATTGATATTTACTGAACAAGCCGCCCAGCAATAGAAGAATACACACTCTTTGTAAGTATGTATGGTGCATTCACCACTGTATTCTGGGCCATGGAACAAGTCTCAATAAGTTTAAGAAGATTGAAGTCATACAAAATGTTCTCTGACCACGATGAAATTAAACCAAAATCAAAAATGGTAAAATATCTGGAAAATCCCTAAATATCTAGAAATTAATTAAACAATATACTTTTAAATAACACACAAGTCAAATAAAAAATCAAAAGTGAATTCGACAATATTTTGAACTGAATAAAAATGAAAATACATTATAGCTAAAGGAGCTCTTAGAGGAAAACTTAGAGCATTAAATGCTTACAGCATAAAAGAAGAAAAGCTTTATTTAATGATCTAGGGTTCTCATCTTAAGAAACAAGAAAAAAAACAAATTAAACCCAAAATAATCTGAATGAATGAAACAACAAAGTTAAGGGAAGAAATGAAGGAATTTGAAAACACAGTCAATTTTTAAAATTCAATATAACATAAATTTTTTTGAAAAAAATCAATAAAAGTAACAAAACTCTAGAGAGACTCATCCGGGAAAAAGATAAAAAAAATACCAGTATCAAGTGTGAAAGAGTTGACATCACTATGGATCCTAAGACATTTAAAAGATATTAAGGAAATATGAACATTATGCTATAAATTCATGAACTTAGATGAAATGAAAAAATTTCTTAAAAGACACAAAGTACCAATATCCCTACATCTATTAAAGAAATTGAACTGTTTTCATTCTGTTCTTGTTAATAAAACTAAACTAAATTATTCAATTTAAAAAATTGAAGTAAAGCCTTTCCACAAAGAAAATACCAATTAATTCTTGTCCACTGGTATACCATACCGAGTCACCACAAATTCAAGTTTGTACCACTGCCATGTGTAGGGGTTACCTGTGCTCCACCTACCACCAGTAACCCCATCCTCACTGCCACCCAGGCAGTGGTCATCTAGGAAGCTCTAGAATTCCATCCTATAACTGGCTAGTTGCATGCAGAAGATTGAAACTGAACCCCTTCCTTACATCATATATAAAAATCAACACAGGACTGGGCATGGTGGCTCACACCTGTAATCCCAGCACTTTGGGAGGCCAAGGTAGGCAGATCACCTGAGGTCAGGAGTTCGAGACCAGCACGACCAACATGGAAAAACCCCATCTCTACTAATAAAACAAAAATTAGCCAGGCATAGTGGTGCATGCCTGTAATCCCAGTTACTTGGGAGGCTGAGGCAGGAGAATTGCTTGAACCTGGGAGTAGAGGTTGTGGTGAGCTGAGGTCATGCCATTGCACTCCAGCCTGGGCAACAAGAGCAAAACTCCATCTCAAAAAAAAAAACAACAACAACAAAAAAATCAACTCAGGATGGATGAAAGATTTAACTGTGAAACCTAAAATCTATTTTTAAAAAAAAAAAAAAACACTTTGGGAGGCCAAGACGGGCGGATCACGAGGACAGGAGATTGAGACCATCCTGGCTAACACGGTGAAACCCCGTCTCTACTAAAAACTACAGAAAACTAGCTGGGCGAGGTGGCCGCGCCTGTAGTCCCAGCTACCCGGGAGGCTGAGGCAGGAGAATGGCGTGAACACGGGAGGCGGAGCTTGCAGTGAGCTGAGATCCGGCCACAGCACTCCAGCCTGGGTGACAGAGCGAGACTCCGTCTCAAAAAAACAAAAAACAAAAACAAAAAACCTGGAATATAATCTGGGAAATACCATTCTGGACATAGGCCCTGTCAAAGATTTCATGAGAAAGACACCAAAACCAATTGCAACAAAAACAAAAATTGACACATTGCGGCCTAATTAAACTAAAGAGTTTCTGCACTGCAAAAGAAATTACCAGCAGAGTAAACTGACGGCGTACAGAATGGGAGAAAATATTTGCAAACTATGCATCTAACAAAGATCTAATATCTAGAATCGATAAGGAACTTAAACTAACAAACAAAAAACAATCCCATTAAAATAGTGGGCAAAGGACATGAACACACATTTTTCAAAAGAAGACATATATACAGCCAACAAGCAGATGAAAAAATGTTCAACATCACTAATCATTAGAGAAATGCCGATTAAAACCACAATGATACACTATATCATTCCAGTCAGAATGACTATTATTAAAAATTCAAAAAATAACAGATGCTGGTAAGGTTGCAGAGAAGAAGGAACACTCTTACACTGCTGGTGGGAATGTAAATTAGTTCAGCCATTGTGGAAAGCAGTGTGGGGATTTCTCAAAGAACTTAGAGCTACTATTCAACTCAGCAATCTCATTATTGGGTATACACCCAAAGGAATATGTATCATTCTACCATAAAGACACATGCACATGTATGTTCATTGCAGCAACATTCACAATCACAAAGACTGGAATCAACCTAAATGCCCACCAGTGGTAGACTGGATAAAGAAAATGTGGTATATATACACCATGGCATATTACATGAAACAACAAAGTTAAGAAATGAAGGAATTTGAAAACAAAATCAATTTTTAAAATTCAATATAACAAATAGATTTTTTTTAATCAATAAAAGTAATAAAATTCTAGAGAGACTCATCAGAGAAAAAGACCAAAAAAAAAAAAAATACCAATATAAAGTATGAAAGAGTTGACATCACTATGGATCCTAAGACATTTAAAAGACAGCCATTGAAAAGAATGACATTATGTCCTTTGCAGCAGTGTGGATGGAGCTGAAGGCCATTATCATAAGTGAACTAACACAGGAACA
This sequence comes from Rhinopithecus roxellana, assembly GCF_007565055.1. Lineage (NCBI taxonomy): Eukaryota > Metazoa > Chordata > Mammalia > Primates > Cercopithecidae > Rhinopithecus > Rhinopithecus roxellana. The sequence continues at coordinate 136,235,389 of NC_044553.1, read as the reverse complement.
GAAAACCAAATACTGCATGTTCTCACTTATAGGTGGTAGCCAAACACTGAGTACACATGAACACAAAGAAGGGAGCAACAGACACCAGGACCTAGGGCCTACTTGAGGGTGGAGGGTGAGGATTGAAAAAATACCTATCAAGTACTATGATTATTACCTGGGTGACAAAGTAATCTGTACAACAGACCCCCATGACGCAGTTGTAGTCCTGAATCTAAAATAAAGGTTTAAAAAAATAGCGGGTGAAAAAATAAATAAAAATGTAAAATCTCATCCTAGCATCTGCTTTCTCTGACCATCTCTGGCACCTACTGTCACAGGTTAGCTTCCCTGAGAAGCAGGATTTGAAATAGAGATTAGCACACAAGAATTTTCCTATAGGAGGCTCTTAGAATCAACACCCGTGGAGGGGAGGGGAAGGAGGCAGCTTGGGCAGACAGAGCAGCTGAATCTGGATGTAGTCTCAGTGCAGGCTTCTGCTGACCCTCCAAGTTCAGTTTTGAGGTTACAATGACACTTCTGAGTTATCCTGACTTGGGGGGAGGGTGCCAGAGCTTTGTACCCTGGTTTCCATCAGTCACTGGATATAGCCACCCCAGAAAGTGGGTGGGATGCTGAACCAGGCAGCTCCTGCAACTAAGGCCATCCCAAGAGGGCTGGCAGCTGAGCATGTCACAGCATCCACCACTCTTCCCAAAAATAAACTACCTGCACCCAAGTGCTGGCTTCGGCCTTTACTCTCAGGGAAACTGAAACAAGAACAACTATAAACATTTGGAATGCTCAGTCCACTCATAAGGCAGGAGAAATTCCCATAGTACACTAAATTGTTATTTGGAAAAGAAAAAAGGAGAGCTTCTCTGTAAGAAAAAGAGGGCTTTCTTGTCTCTGGAAATATCTGCATGAAGTCTTTGGGACTCTTTTCTATATTTCTTTTCCAGGAAAGTCCTTTATTTCACCCAGCTTGAACATACTCACTCAAGGAGGACTCTCTGGGCTTCCACATACTGAACATCAATCTCTGTGAACAGAATGCTGGTCATTGAGGAATTAAATTCTAAAGTTCTCACGGAAAGCTTTACTATACGTAAGAACAGGGCAAGGCCAGGCTCTGTGGTTAGGCCCTGATAGTGGTCTAGGCTTGGAGTAGAACTACATCCATGAAGGCAAGTTCAATCCAACTGCGCCTCATATTTGCCTTTTTCCTCCTCCTTCCTAGACACATTGTCTTAGTTCATTCCAGCTGATATAATAAAATACCTTAGACTCAGTAATTTATAAATAACAGAAATACATTTCTCACAGTTCTGAAGGCTGGGAAGTCCAAGATCAAGGCACTGTCAAGTCAGGGGTCTGGTGAGGGCCTGTTCCTCATAGGTAGCATGGGAGAAAGAAGGACAAAAAATAACCTATTTCCCTCTATCCCTTTTATAGGGCATTAATTTTATTTGCAAGGGTGGAGCCCTCATGACCTAATCACCTCCCAAAGGCCCCACATCCTAATACCATCACTATGGGGTATAAATTCCAACATATGAATTTTGGAAGGACAGCCACATTTAAACTGTAGCATTCTATCCCTGGCCTCCAAAACTCATGTCTTTCCTACATGCTAAATACATTCATTCCACCCCATTAACCCCAAAAGTCTTAACTCACTCCAGCACCAACTTAAAAGTCTAAAGTCCAGAGTCTCATCTACATCAAATATCGGTGAGACTCAAGGTACAATTCAGCCTGAGGCAAGCTGTGGACCTATGCAATCAAGCAACTTATGTCCTGGTCCTTTCTTTTGAAATCATTCTGCCATCGAGGTCCTGGCACTCTGGGCCTGCGATGGGTGGACAGCCATGAAGATCTCTGAAATGCCTTTGGGGCCATTCTTCCATTGTCCTGATGAATAGCATCTGGCCTTCATCTATTCATGCTAATCTCCTTATCAAATGTTCACTTAGCCACACACTTTGGTGTTTTCTCCCAAAAACCCTTTTTTATTCTTTACATGGCCAGGCTGAGAATTGTCCAAGCCTTTCAGTTCTGCTTTCCTTTTGATTCTGAACTCCATGTTTAATTCATATCTCTCCTTACAGTTTACTGTAAGCAGGCAAGAGAAGCTATGCAGCACCCTCACCACTTTGCTTAGAGACTTCCTCTACCAAATATCCTAGTTCATTACTCTTAAGTTCTGCCTTCCACAAAGCACCAGAACACAGACACAGTTCAGCCAAGTTCTTCACCACTTTATAACAAGGATGGTCTTTCCTCTAGTTTCCAAAACTTTGTTCCTTATTTCCATCGAAGACCTTATCAGAATTGCCTTTACTGTCCCTATTTCTACCAATGTTCTGATCATGACCACTTAAGCAGTCTCTAAGAAGATTAAGGCTTTCTTGATAGCTCTCCTTTTTTCTCCCAGCCCTCCCCAGAACAGCCCTGTGTGGTCCATTGTTCACCCATTACCCAGTCCCAAAGCCACTTCTACATTGTCAGGTATTTGTTATAGCAACACTCTACTTCTCAGTACCGATTTCCTAGTCCATTTCTGCCACTATAACAATAAACTGGGTAATTTATAATCAACAGAAATTTGTTTTTTCGCAGTTCAGAAGACTGGGAAATCCAAGATCGAGGTGAGGTGCCAGCAGATTCAGTGTCTACTGAGGTCTTCTGTCTGCTTCTAAGATGGAGCCTTTTTGCTATGTTCTTGTATGGTAAAGGCAAACAGGAATGAACACTGTCCTCACATGGCAGAAGAAATGGGAGGACAGAAAGGCACCAAGGCACTCCCTCAACCTCTTTTTATGAGAGCACTAATCCCATCTATGAGAATGGAGCCCTCATGGCATAATAACCTAAGTGCACCACCTCTTAATTCCGTCACCTTGAAAGTTACATTTCAACAGGTATTTTGGAGAGAAACAAACTTTCAAACCATAGCACACTACTTTCCAGGGCACATCCCATCTCAGAGTAACACAAAACATAAGGAGAGATCTTAGAGCAAGTTTGTTCAACCTGTGGCCTTCAAGCCATATGCACCCCAGGATGCCTTTGAATGCGGCCCAACACAAACTTGTAAACTTTCTTAAAACATTATGAGATATTTTTTACAGGGTTTTTCTTTCTTTTTTTTTTTTTTTTTTTTTAGCTCATCAGCTATCATTAGTGTATTTTATGTGTGTTTCTTTATGTTTCTTCTTCCAATGTGGCCCAGGGAAGCCAAAGGATTGGACACTCCTGTCTTAGAGCTTTAAGCAGCTCATAGAAACTGGGAAAAGATTGGTTTCATTGCAAGTCCAATTTAGGCCTAGGAAGAAACTAGGCTGATGTGATATGATAAATGATCCAAGGGTGCCTGAAGAGGCACATCTTCTGGACTGGCCTCATTTATATCATCATTCTAGCCATTACCCTGCTCAATTGGGCAGACTGGCTGCATTGGCCCTAGACAGTAGCTTCATCCTTAGCCAGAGGCTCCAGCAGCTATAGGTCAGCAACTACACTGTCTCAGCCTTTCCTCTTCTCCCTCACGTGGAATCTAATCTGCCCCTCCCTATTTACTGGAGATACTTGCTCTTTATCGAAGAACAGAAAGGTAGGGTGCCATAATGAGATGTGGTTTAAAAATTATTGCCTTTGGCATCAGACTGGCTATAGGCCCAATCTCAGCTTTACCACTTACCACTCTTGCGTGATGGGCAACTTAATTTCGTATGCCTTGCTTTTCTCATTTGCAGGACTATGAATATTATCTAATTTATAAGGTGGTTGTAGGGATTAAATGGGATCATATATTTGAACTTTGCCCAAGGTACTTAACAAAATCTACTTCCTTCATCTCCCACCATCAGGTGAGTTTGATTGCCCTGCCCTGTACTAAGCATTACTGGGATATAATCTATGACACTTCTGAAAGCACTTACAATCTGTAAGCTCCACAGAGACAAGGACTATGTTTATTTTGTTCACCAGTGTACACCAAACATCTAGTACAATGCCTGGCACATGCAGATACCCAGAAGTATTTGTTGATTGAATGATGAAATGAATTATGTAAACCTGAATCATAAAATCTTAGAATTGTAGCATTGAAAAGGCCCTAAAAGAACATCTAGTCTAGGGATGGTATATCACTTACTTGTTTGTACATTCCAACTTATATGTAGTTAATGCCTAGGGCACTGTGTTAAGAAGCGTTCTGAGGCCACATTTGCCCTTCCTAGGTGAGAGTGGTGTGACTAATTAGCAATGCCTGGCAAAGGCGTGAAAGGGGATCAAGCATCCCTAGTAACTGTACTTACCCTCTTTGGTCTAAACTAATACACCATTGTATGATGAGGAAACAGAAGATGAAAGATCACATAGCCAGTTAGTGCCTGACTTGGGCACAAAGCCACCTCTTTCAAAATTCAACTCTGGATGTGAGCAGCAGAAAAAAAAAAAAAAAAAAGACTGGAAAAGTTTTGATTTGCAAGATAATGGCAGCAAGTTGGGAACAAAAGGTCACAGAGACTCTAAGCAGCCTTTCCTTCCAGCCACGGCCCCAAGATAAACATTTTTCCTCCACCCCTATGAGCAGGGTACAAGCAGGAATTTGGAAGAGATGCTGATGGGTAGCACAGACTGAGAAATTTCAATGGAGCCAGGGACCAAACTCCCTGTTAATTACCTCTTACCGGCGTCACTTCCTTTCTGGCCACTTCAGTTCTGCATCAGCCCTCCACCCCATTTTTGGTAAGGGGTTGCTCCTCCCTCTTCCTCAAGCTCCCAGGTTCCTCAATCACAGTCCTCATTTAAGGTAACTTTGTCTCATCTCTCTCCAAATCCCTGCCTGGGAGAAGCAAAGAGAAGAGTAATTAGCAAATTCAGCATTCTGCTAACTCTTCTACAGGGAAGAATAATCATCTGTTAGCTTAAGTAAATCCCCGTATCTTGATTAGCTGTCCATCGCTGACAAAGAAATGAGAATGGGCTCACTCACTGTGCCTAAGGCTCTACATAGACTTGGAGGGCAGGCAAAAGGCAAAATAAAATTTTTTTCATTTAAAACTGAGAACTCCTCTCGAGGAAGTAGAGCATAACTTCCTACTCATTAAGTCTGGGCTGCATGCAGATAGAGACTTCCTTCTAAAAAGTCCAGTACAGAAAGATGGAAGGGCTGGGAGGATAGCTTTACAGTGGAGAACCCTGACAAACACTATCCCAGCCAGGTGATCAAGGTCGACGGCAGTAATAACTCATGTTGATGGCATGTACCCTTGATATGACATGATGAGAAGGGCATTTCACCTCTGTGATTTACTTCCCCAAAACACACAACCCCAATCTAATCATATGACACCTCAGACAAACTCTAATTGAGGGACATTCTACAAATGTCCAGCAGCTACTGGTCAGCAACTACACTGTATTGCATTGAAGAATACGCTAGTATTCTTTAAAATTGTCAAAGTCATCAAAAGCAAGGAAAGTCTAAGAAATGTTCACAGCCAAGAGGAGCCTAAATGTAATGTGATATCCTGGATGGGTTCTGGAACAGACAAAAGATAAGACGGGATAAGGAAATCTGAATAAAGAATGGACTTTAGTTAATAATAACATATCAGTGTTGGCTTATCAATTATAACAAATGTACCACACTAATGTAAAATGTTAACACTACTGGAAATTGTATTTAGGTCTTAATCCATTCAGGCTGCTATAACTAAATATCACAGACTAGCATCTTATAAACAAAGGAAATTTACTTCCACAATTAGAAAAGCAAGAAGTTCAAGAACAAGGTGCTGGCAGATTTGGGTTCTGGTGAGGATCCATTTCCCGGTTCACAGATAGTACAGTCTTGCTGTGTCTTCTCTTGGTGGAAGGGGAGAATGAGCTCCCTCAGGCCTATTTTATAAGGGCACTAACCCCAATCATAAGGGCTCTGCCCTCAGGAACTAATCACCTCCCAAAAGGTCCCACTTCCTAATATCATCACCTTGCAGGGGTAAGATTTCAACAAACGAATTTGAAGGCGGGGCTGGGGGGTATGGGTCACCAAGATTCAGACCACACCCTAGAGTATGCAAGAATTCTGTATTATCTTCACAATTTTTCTGTAAATCTAATACTATCCTGAAATAAAACATTTTTTAAATTAAAGGCAAGGATCTTAAGGGTCACCTCAAGAACAGCCCTGGCCAGCAGCTCTGGTTATACTTGTGACAACAGGATTGTCCACATTCTCCCTCCCTCTGAAATGACTTTTTCACACTGAGCAGCCACTGGCTCCTTCTCTTCCAACCCTTGGTCTGAGTTCTGCTCTCCAAAATCCACAGAAAAAGTCTGGAGTCTAGACTCCTCTCCAGCACAGCCCCCAAATATTTCAATGTCATGTCTCATCAAACCACAGAAAACCTGCAAACATCTTCCAGTCCCAAACCTTCATTTTAGAAACAAGAAACATGCGCCAGGGAACAGGAAACTCACCTACAGTCATACAGACACTGACACCCAGGTTTGCTCACACCAGTCTAAAGCCCTCTTTTTTAGAAGATTCTGCTCATAAGAAGAAAGTTAACATGTGTCCCAGTTTGCTCCTGAGAGTATTTCCTTCACCATTCATCATAATTTGGGACATCCAGATGCTCCAGGACCCTCCCAGGAGGACACTCATCAGCTTGTGAATGTCTCCCTCACCCTCCCCCCAGTCTTTTCAAGAAGAAACTGACTAGCGGAGGAAATGCTGGACTCTTCAGCAGAAATTTTTGAAGACTTTGCAGACAAGCTATACGCATTTGAAGATTATGATGTTTCCTTTGGGAGTGGTGTCTTAACTATTAAACTGGGTGGAGATCTCGGAACATATTTAATCAACAAGCAGACACCAAACAAGCAAATCTGGTTATTTTCTGCATCCAGTGGGCCTAAGTGTTATGAGTGGACTGGGAAAAACTGTATGTACAGAGTGTCCCTCCATGAGCTGCTGGCCACAGAGTTCACTGAAGTCTTGAAAACCAAACTGGACTTGTCTTCCTTGGCCTATTCCAGAAAAGACACTTGACGCCCAGCCCAGTTTTAAAGATATTAAAAGCTAGCAGGCCAAGACCCCAGCTTCATTACGCAGCTGAGGTCTGTTGGGTTTTTGTTGTTGTTGTTGTTGTTTTATTCTTGCTTCTGAGGACAGCTAGGCAATGGGTAATGGCTCTGTGGAAAGAATGTGTGGTCTCCCACCTTGCCCCCAAGTTCTTATTTTTAATTTCTACAGATTTTTTTGGATTAACTATCTGATTTCCTCCCTCCCTCACACCATATCCCTTATCTTTTATAATTTCTTAGGCCTATGCCTGAATATAATAACCTTTAAAAATGCAAAATAATAAGAAGGAAAAGTTCCAGGAGGAGAAAAAAAAAAAGGAAGAAGAAGAGACCAGGGTTAGGGATGTTAAAGGAACCAGTATCTTCTCCCTCCTAACAGTTGATGCCCAAAATTGAATATGCAGATGAGAGATAACCAATGTGTAACTCTGTGTCACGGAGTTACAAATAAATAAACACACTGTCCCTGAGCGAGCCTCAGATGCACACTGGCTAACGGTCACGTACATCAAGTATGGGTCTGAAGGCAGCCTTTAGACAACCAAATCATCAAGGTCAATGTCACCAGCACTTCATGTCCACCTCCTTCCTACCTCTTCCAATAAGTTTTTACTCAGTGAGACGGGATAAAAGAAGGAGCCAGACGAGAACGGACATTCATTGAGACTGCACGAGGTACATTACACATGTTATCCATTGATTAATTCAATTGAGTGCCAGGAATTGGGGGAAGAACTGAGGATACAAAAATCATAAGGTACCACCCATGTCCTGGATGATTTCAGTCTGGTAGGAAAGACTTTCATGTCAACAACAAATTGCACAACCATGTGACTGAAACAATGGAAGAAGAAGTTAGGAGGTAACCCCAAATACTTTGTGAGGGAAGTATTATTTGCCTATGGTTATATTTTCCCGATGAGGAAGCTCAGGTTTCAAAAAGTTAAATACCTTGCCCAAAGAAACAGGTGGAGGTAGAAATTTCAAGTCAGGTTGACATAGCTCCAGAATCCATACTTTTCCAGCTACAGTGGAATAACATTTCCCAAATGGAGTTGTTGGCACGTGTTCTGCAAAATGTGTCCCATGGTCAACTAAGTTTGAGAATTTAGTATAGTACTTCTTTGTCTAGGAAATTCAAAACGTCCATATGGCTCTAAGAAGTCTTGCAACAAAATATCTATTTACAATTTAAAATATCTGTTACAATTGTCCACCTAAATATTTTTTCTGAACTCTTTATTTCAGAGTATACTTATTCAGATATAGTGAACTAATGTTACAGGAACTGTATTCTGGAAAACTCACCTCTATACCCTGACGTCAACCATAAGGTAAACAAATGCAGTTATCATGCCCTTGCAAAAATAAGCTTAACTTGTACTTGACATGTTAGAACTGACAAAGCTAAAAGTATTCCTCTGAATAGATTCATAATCCATGAGATTTAACAGTAGGAGTTTAAGTCTAGATGGCATAAACGTAAAGATATGCCTTGGGCCAAGACCTCTGGGTTCAGCTCCCAGAGTTCTTTGGGTAGTTCTGGGGCCTTGACTTGCAGGAGGCCAATGAATAAAAATACTGGAGGAGGTATTAAGTGAAAGAGGAGGTGATAAGGAAGGGGAAAGATATATGGCAATATAAGAAAAGAAAAAGAAAGAGGAGGAGGAGGAAGAGGAGGAGGAGGAGAGCAATAAGAAGATGGTTGGAAAAGTTCCTTGGAAAGAAAAAGAGAGGCAATGTTATCCTATCATTGTAGCCTTGGCTTCCAGGCACTATTTGTGATCATGAAATGCTACTGATAACACCATAATTATTTCCTTTTTCTTTGAGACAGAGTCTCACTCTGCTGCCCAGACTGGAGTGCAATGGTGCAATCTCGGCTCACTGCAACCTCTGCCTCCCAGGTTTAAGCAATTCTCCTGCTTCAGTCTCCTGAGTAGCTAGGACTATAGGTGCGCACCATCATACACAGCTAATTATTGTATTTTTGTATTTTTAGTAGAAACAGGTAAACAAAGCTGCTGGGAAGCTCGAACTGGGTGGAGCCCACAGCAGCTCAAGGAGGTCTGCCTGTCTCTGTAGACTCCACCTCTGGGGACAGGGCACAGCTAAACAAACAAACAAAAAAGCAGCAGAAACCTCTGCAGATGCAAACGGCCCTGTCTGACAGTTTTGAAGAGAGCAGTGGATCTCCCAACACAGAGATTGAGATCTGAGAACGGACAGATTGCCTGCTCAAGTGGGTCCCTGACCCCTGAGTAGCCTAACTGGGAGACATCCACCACTAGGGGCAGACTGACACCCCACACCTCACATGGCAGGGTACACCCCTGAGACGAAGCTTCCAAAGCAAGAATCAGATAGGTACACTCACTGTTCAGCAATATTCTATCTTCTGCAGCTTCTGCTGCTGATACCCAGGCAAACAGGGTCTGGAGTGGACCTCAGACAATCTCCAATAGACCTACAGCTGAGGGTCCTGACTGTTAGAAGGAAAACTAACAAACAGGAAGAACACCCACACCAAAACCCCATTAGTACGTCACCATCATCAAAGACCAGAGGCAGATAAAACCACAAAGATGGGGGAAAAGAAGGGCAGAAAAGCTGGAAATTCAAAAAATAAGAGCGCATCTCCCCCTCCAAAGGAATGCAGCTCATCGCCAGCAACGAATCAAAGCTGGACTAAGAACAACTTTGACGAGTTGAGAGAAGAAGTCTTCAGTCGATCAAACTTCTCAGAGCTAAAGGAGGAATTATGTACACAGCGCAAAGAAACTAAAAATCTTGAAAAAAGAATAGAAGAATGGATAACTAGAATAATCAATGCAGAGAAGGCCATAAACAAACTGACAGATGAAAACCATGACATGAGAAATACGTGACAAATGCACAAGCTTCAGTAACTGACTTGATCAACTGGAAGAAAGAGTATCAGCGATTGAGGATCAAATGAATGAAATGAAGCGAGAAGAGAAGTCTAAAGAAAAAAGAGGAAAAAGAAATGAACAAAGCCTTCAAGAAGTACAGGATGATATGAAAAGACCAAATCTACATCTGACTGGGGTGCCTGAAAGTGAGGGGGAAAATGGAACCAAGTTGGAAAACACTCCTCAGGATATCATTCAGGAGAACTTCCCCAACCTAGTAAGGCAGGCCAACATTCAAATTCAGGAAATACAGAGAACGCCACAAAGATATTGTCAAGAAGAGCAACTCCAAGGCACATAATTGTCAGATTCACCAAAGTTGAAATGAAGGAAAAACTGTTAAGGGCAGCCAGAGAGAAAGGTCGGGTTACCCACAAAGGGAAGCCCATCAGACTAACAGCAGATCTCTCAGTAGAAACTCTACAAGCCAGAAGAGAGTGGGGGCCAATATTCAACATTCTTAAAGAGAAGAATTTTCAACCCAGAATTTCATATCCAGCCAAACTAAGTTTCATAAGTGAAGGAGAAATAAAATCCTTTACAGATAAGCAAATGCTTAGAGATTCTGTCACCACCAGGCCTGCCTTACAAGAGACCCTGAAGGAAGCCCTAAACATGGAAAGGAACAACCAGGTACCAGCTATTGCAAAAACATGCCAAAATGTAAAGACCATCGAGGCTAGGAAGAAACTGCATCAACTAACCAGCAAAATAACCAGTTAATATCAGAATGACAGGATCAAGTTCACACGTAATGATATTAACCTTAAATGTAAATGGACTAAATGGTCCAATTAAAAGACACAGACTGGCAAACTGGATAAAGAGTCAAGACCCATCAGTTTGCTGTACTCAGGAGACCCATCTCACATGCAGAGACACATGTAGGCTCAAAATAAAGGGATGGAGGAAGATCTACCAAGGAAATGGAGAACAAAAAAAAAGCAGGGGTTGCAATACTAGTCTCTGATAAAACAGACTTTAAACCATCAAAGATCAAAAGAGACAAAAAGGCTATTTCATAATGGTAAAGGGATCAATTCATCAGGAAGAGCTAACTATCCTAAATACATATGCACCCAATACAGGAGCACCCAGATTCATAAAGCAAGTCCTTAGAGACTTACAAAGAGACTTAGACTCCCATACAATAATAATGGGAGACTTCAACACTCCACTGTCAACATTAGACAGATCAACGAGACAGAAAGTTAACAAGGATATCCAGGAATTGAACTCAGCTCTGCAGCAAGCAGAACTAATAGACATCTACAGAACTCTCCACCCCAAATCAACAGAATATACATTCTTCTTAGCACCACATCACACTTACTCCAAAATTGACCACATAATTGGAAGTAAAGCACTCCTCAGTAAATGTACAAGAACAGAAATTATAATAAACTGTCTCTCAGACCACAGTGCAATCAAACTAGAACTCAGGACTAAGAAACTCAATCAAAACCGCTCAACTACATGGAAGCTGAACAACCTGCCCTTGAATGACTTCTGGGTACATAATGAAATGAAGGCAGAAATAAAGATGTTCTTTGAAACCAATGAGAACAAAGTACAACATACCATAATCTCTGGGACACATTTAAAGCAGTGTGTAGAGGGAAATTTATAGCACTAAATGTCCACAAGAGAAAGCTGGAAAGATCTAAAATTGACACTCTAACATCACAATTAAAAGAACTAGAGAAACAAGAGCAAACACATTCAAAAGCTAGCAGAAGGCAAGAAATAACTAAGATCAGAGCAGAACTGAAGGAGATAGAGACACACAAAACCCTCCAAAAAATCAATGAATCCAGGAGTTGGTTTCTTGAAAAGATCAAAAAAATTGATAGACCGCTAGCAAGACTAATAAAGAAGAAAAGAGAGAAGAATCAAATAGATGCAATAAAAAATGATAAAGAGGATATCACCACCGACCCCACAGAAATACAAACTACCATCAGAGAATACTATAAACACCTCTATGCAAATAAACTAGAAAATCTAGAAGAAATGGATAATTTCCTGGACACTTACACTCTCCCAAGACTAAACCAGGAAGAAGCTGAATCCCTGAATAGACCAATAACAGGCTCCGAAATTGAGGCAATAATTAATAGCCTACCAACCAAAAAAAGTCCAGGACCAGATGGATTCACAGCTGAATTCTACCAGAGGTACAAGGAGGAGCTGGTACCATTCCTTCTGAAACTATTCCAATCAATAGAAAAAGAGGGAATCCTCCCTAACTCATTTTATGAGGCCAATATCATCCTGATACCAAAGCCTGGCAGAGAGACAACAAAAAAAGAGAATTTTAGACCAATATCCCTGATGAACATTGATGCAAAAATCCTCAATAAAATACTGGCAAACTGAATCCAGCAGCACATCAAAAAGCTTATCCACCATGATCAAGTGGGCTTCATCCCTGCAATGCAAGGCCGGTTCAACATACGCAAATCAATAAACGTAATCCAGCATATAAACAGAACCAAAGACAAAAACCAAATGATTATCTCAGTAGATGCAGAAAAGGCCTTTGACAAAATTCAACAGCCCTTCATGCTAAAAACTCTCAATAAACTAGGTATTGATGGAACGTACCTCAAAATAATAAGAGCTATTTATGACAAACCCACAGCCAATATCATACTGAATGGGCAAAAGCTGGAAGCATTCCCTGTGAAAACTGGCACAAGACAGGGATGCCCTCTCTCACCACTCCTATTCAACGTAGTGTTGGAAGTTCTGGCTAGGGCAATCAGGCAAGAGAAAGAAATAAAGGGTATTCACTTAGGAAAAGAAGAAGTCAAATTGTCCCTGTTTGTAGATGACATGATTGTATATTTAGAAAACCCCATCATCTCAGCCCAAAATCTCCTTAAGCTGATAAGCAACTTCAGCAAAGTCTCAAGATACAAAATTAATGTGCAAAAATCACAAGCATTCTTATATACCAGTAACAGACAAACAGAGAGCCAAATCATGAATGAACTTCCATTCACAATTGCTTCAAAGAGAATAAAATACCTAGGAATCCAACTTACAAGGGATGTAAAGGACCTCTTCAAGGAGAACTACAAACCACTGCTCAGTGAAATAAAAGAGGACACAAACAAATGGAAGAACATACCATGCTCATGGATAGGAAGAATCAATAGCGTGAAAATGGTCATACTGCCCAAGGTAATTTATAGATTCAATGCCATCCCCATCGAGCTACCAATGAGTTTCTTCACAGAATTGGGAAAAACTGCTTTAAAGTTCATATGGAACCCAAAAAGAGCCCGCATTGCCAAGACAATCCTAAGTCAAAAGAACAAAGCTGGAGTCATCATGCTACCTGACTTCAAACTATACTACAAGGCTACAGTAACCAAAACAGCCTGGTACTGGTACCAAAACAGAGATATAGACCAATGGAACAGAACAGAGTCCTCAGAAATGATACCACACATCTACAGCCATCTGATCTTTGACAAACCTGACAAAAACAAAAAAAATGGGGAAAAGATTCCCTATTTCATAAATGGTGCTGGGAAAATTGGCTACCCATAAGTAGAAAGCCAAAACTGGATTCTTTCCTTACTTCTTATATGAAAATTAATTCAAGATGGATTAGAGACTTAAATGTTAGACCTAATACCATTAAAATCCTAGAAGAAAATCTAGGTAATACCATTCAGGACATAGGCATGGGCAAGGACTTCATGTCTAAAACACCAAAAGCAACGGCAACAAAAGACAAAATTGACAAATGGGATCTAATTAAACTAAGGAGCTTCTGCACAGCAAAAGAAACTACCATCAGAGTGAACAGGCAACCTACAGAATGGGAGAAAATTTTTGCAATCTACTCATCTGACAAAGGGCTAATATCCAGAACCTACAAAGAACTCAAACAAATTTACAAGAAAAAAACAACCCCATCAAAAAGTGGGCAAAGGATATGAACAGACATTTCTCAAAAGAAGACATGCATACAGCCAACAGACACATGAAAAAAATGCTCGTCATCACTGGCCATCAGAGAAATGCAAATCAAAACCTGCAATGAGATACCATCTCACACCAGTTACAATGGCAATCATTAAAAAGTCAGGAAACAACAGGTGCTGGAGAGGATGTGGAGAAATAGGAACACTTTTACACTGTTGGTGAGACTGTAAACTGGTTCAACCATTATGGAGAACAGTATGGTGATTCCTCAAGGATCTAGAACTAGAAGTACCATATGACCCAGCCATCCCATTACTGGGTATATACCCAAAGGATTAGAAATCATGCTGCTATAAAGACACATGCACACATATGTTCATTGCGGCACTATTCACAATAGCAAAGACTTGGAATCAACCCAAATGTCCATCAGTGACAGACTGGATTAAGAAAATGTGGCACATATACACCATGGAATACTATGCAGCCATAAAAAAGGATGAATTTGTGTCCTTGTAGGGACATGGATGCAGCTGGAAACCATCATTCTCAGCAAACTATCGCAAGACAGAAAACCAAACACCGCATGTTCTCACTCATAGGTGGGAACTGAACAATGAGATCACTTGCACTCGGGAAGGGGAACATCACACACCAGGGCCTATTATGGGGAGGGGGGAATGGGGAGGGATTGCACTGGAAGTTATACCTGATGTAAATGACGAGTTGATGGGTGCTGACGAGTTGATGGGTGCAGCACACCAACATGGGACAAGTATACATATGTAACAAACCTGCACATTATGCACATGTACCCTAGAACTTAAAGTATAATAATAATAATACTTTAAAAAAAAAAAAAAAAAGAAGAGAACATGGCACTTCTTTAGACAAGTCCACACTTTGCTGAAGAGGGATGAAGTCTTTGACGCAGTTACTTTCTGGCCACAGCTCTAGTCTATCCTGTCCTGGAAAATCGGAGCTTAATGGAAAAGTCCCATTCATGGGCCCTGGAAAGATGTACAGACCTCAGGGCCAGCCCAGGCCATGAGATGCACAACACAGGAGAAACGAGAAACGGTCTCTATTGACCTGGACACAGGGCCCAAGAACATGAAGATGAGAGGAATGGTTTGTCTTTTAAGGTCCTTTAAAGCCAAGTATGGTGCACATGCCTGTGGTCCCAGTTACTCTGAAGACTGAAGTGGCAGGATTGCGTGAGTCCAAGAGTCCAGCCTGGGCAACATGGTGAGACCCCATCTCTTAAAAAAAAGAAAAAAAGAAAGTTGAAGCAAAAATATGAAAAGCCTTCCTGCTAATATTAACATATCCATAGATCCTGACTCCTTAATAGGTAGTAAAATCAACTAGCAGGTTACCAGCCTTTTTAAAAACTAAAATAGCATAGAATAGAAAATAGAAGACTAGGCAGGGTGTAGTGGCTCACGCCTGTAATCCCAGCACTTTGGAAGGCTGAGGTGGGTGGATCACTTGAGGTCAGGAGTTCGAGACCAGCCTGGCCAGCATGGTGAAACCCCGTCTGTAATAAAAATACAAAAATTAGCCAGGCATGGTGGCGTGCACCTGTAATCTCAGCTACTTGAGAGGCTGAGGCAGAAGAATTGCTTCAACCCAGAGGCAGAGGTTCCAGTGATCTGAGATCCTGTCACTGCACTCCAGTCTAGGCAACAGAGTGAGACTCATTCTCAAAAAAAAAGAAAAGAAAAGAAAAGAAAGTAGAAGACTGTATCACATGTAATAATGGTGAGTATTGTTTCATGAAGTATCTCTGTGTCTATGTGTATACTGGGTCTTAATTTAAAATATTTTTAAAATATTTCAATTTAAAAAAATGAAAAAAGAGAAATAATATTTTAAAAAATATGTCAGCCCTAGGGAAAATAATAATAATAATAAAAGGCATTCATTTACTATAGATTATTGTCAAAAAGAAATTAAAAGCCACTGTTCTCAAATAAACTTTGGTAAACTCTCACAAATTTCTAGTCAAAGTAATCACTCATTCATTCATTCATTCAAAAATACGTATTTAGTACCTACTCAATGGTAGGCCTCTGCTGGACACTGGGGATACATTGCTAAGAGTCACAATAGCAAACACACTAACTGGTTGTGCCACAGAGACTGCTTCACAATTGCTACAAATAAAATACTTAGGAATACAACTTACAAGGGATGTGAAGGACTTCTTCAAGGAGAACTACAAACCACTGCTCAAGGAAATAAGAGAGAACACAAACAAATGGAAAAACACTTCATGCTCATGGATGGGAAGAATTGGTATCTTGAAAATGACCATACTGCCCAAAGTAGTTTATAGACTCAATGCTGTTCCCATCAAGCTACCATTGACTTTCTTCACATAATTAGAAAAAACTACTTTAAACTTCATGTGGAACCAAAAAAGAGCCCAAATAGCCAAGACAATCCTAAGCAAAAACAACAAAGCTGGAGGCATCACTCTACCTGACTTCGAATTATACTACAAGGCTACAGTAAACAAAACAGCATGGTACTGGTACCAATGGAACAGTGGTTATATAGACCAATGGAACAGAATAGAGGCCTCAGAAATAACACCACACATCTACAACTATATGATCTTCAACAAACCTGGCAGAAACAAGCAATGGGGAAAGGATTCCACTATTTAATAAATGATTCTGGGAAAACCGGCTAGCAATATGCAGAAAACAGAAACTGAACACCTTCCTTAAACTTCTACAAAAATTAACTCAAGATGTATTAAAGACTTAAATGTAAAACCTAAGACCATAAAATCCCTAGAAGAAAACCTAGGCAATATCATTCAGGACATAAGCATGGGGAAAGACTTCATGACTAAAACACTGAAAGCAATTGCAACAAAAGCCAAAACTGACAAATGGGATCTAATTAAAGAGTTCTGCACAGCAAAAGAAACTATCATCAGAGTGAACAGGCAACCTACAGAATAGGAGAACATTTTTGCAATCTATCCATCTGATGAAGGGCTAATATCCAGAATCTACAAGGAACTTAAACAAATTTACAAGAAGAAAACAAACAAACCCGTCAAAAAGTGGGCAAAGGATATAAACAGACACTTCTCAAAAGAAGACATTTATGCGCCCAACAAACATATGAAAATAAGCTCATTATCACTGGTCATTAGAGAAATGCAAATCAAAATCACAATGAGATACCATCTCATGCCAGTTACAATGGCGATTATTAAAAAGTCAGGAAACAACAGATGCTGGCGAGGCTATGGAGAAATAGGAACACTTTTACACTGTTGGTGGGGGTGTAAATTAGTTCAACCATTGTGGAAGACAGTGTGGTGATTCCTCAAGGATCTAGAACCAGAAATACCATCTGACCCAGCAATCCCATTACTGGGTATATACCCAAAGGATTATAAATCATTCTACTATAAAGACACATGCACACATGCGTTTATTGAAGCACTATTTAAATGGCAAAGACTTGGAACCAACCCAAATGCCCATCAATGATAGACTGGATAAAGAAAATCTGGCACATATACACCATGGAATACTATGCAGCCAGAAAAAAAGAATGAGTTCATATCCTTTGCAGGGACATGGATGAAGCTGGAAGCCATCATTCTCAGCAAACTAACACAGGAACATAAAATCAAACACCCCATGTTCTCACTTATAAGCGGGAGTTGAACAATGAGAACACATGGACACAGGAAGGAGAACATCACACACTGGGGCCTGTTGTGGGATGGAGGGGAGGGAGAGTATTAGGACAAATACCTACTGCATGCAGGGCTTAAAACCTAGATGACAGGTTGATGGGTGCTCCAAACCACTATGTCACAAGTATACAAACCACCACGGCATATGTATACATATGTAACAAACCTGAACATTCTGCACAAGTATTCAAGAACTTAAAGTAAAATGAAAATAAAAATAATTTTTAAAAAGAGTCACAATAGTGAATAGTATTTGCACAGTTCTGGTTACATCTGGACACTCTCCTAAGTTCTTTACTTACGCTCATGAATTTAGCCCTTACAACAAGCCTATGAGATAGGTTTCATTATCATCAACATCTTTGTTCAGATGAGGAAACAGGCACTATGCAACGGAGTAACTTACAGGTCACACAGCTGGTAAGTGGCAGAGCTGAAATGTGAAACTGCCCAGGCTAGCTGCAGAGTCCCTGCTCATCTCCATGAAGCTGTCTTGCCCAAGGATTTGCCCTATGGCTCCCAGCAACATCCTTGTCACAGCAATAGATCATCTGAACCCAAGACCACCACAGATTGGACCCATGTTACTAACTCCCTGGTGTGAACTTGGCTGAATGGCCAAATGCAGGCTATGGTTTGGCTTCTAAGAAACCTGCCATAGGAGAGAGAACACACTGCCCAGAATGTCCATTCCCCTTGGCATTTCTCCCAATACCAATTGATGGACTAGCGTTCTCTTGATAGGAATTATATACCTCAGTGTCAATGAGCTTCATGGGCTGATAGATCAGTACTTGGAAGCTGTAAGCCTGAGGTTCAGTCCTGGGCCTCAGGGACTGCAACAAGGAAATGCCCATCAACAGCTATGTGCCCTTGGCAGTTACCCTTCTGTGCCTCGGTTTCCTCAACTGTGCAAGAGGGATGACAACGATATCTACCTCATAAGGTAGTTGTAGGCATTTAATGAAATAGTATATGTAAGGTGTTTAGCAAATGCCTAGCATATAGTAAACACTCATTTAATGTCAGCAAAGTGTTATTATTTATTGTTTACTAGCATTGAACTCACCCAAGGGGAGAGAGAATGTGTAAGCCAATCATACCTGTAGAATGCTGTGCAGAATAGAGGAGTTCTGGAAAGAGACTTAACTCTGCCAGGAAACTTCAGAGAGGAGATATTACCTTGAAGAGAGTCTTGAAGATTAAACCAATGAGTGAAGCATGGGGAAAAGGACATTCCATCCAAACAGAGGGAATAACTTGGCAAAGACACAGAGGACCTTCATGAACAAAGTATAAATGAATAAAAATACATCAGCACAATTTCCCCCAATGCCCATGAACAAAAATCACTCAAAAAACCTCCCACAAAAACTCCTGTAGCATGAGTTTTTTCCAAAGTTGTTTCAGATGTTGAAATATACATGAGATGTATACATACTCATTTCTAGGCAGCTGAAAATCTCAGCCCTAAAAGAAATTAAAAAAAGAAGAAAGTCCCCAAATGCATTAGAAAAGGGAATCTTTCCCATGAGGCTGGACATTCTTTAGGGAAGTGGTTCTCAAAGTGTGATTCCCAAACCTGGGGACTTGGAAATCCTGATTCTCAGCATTTGAATCAGACCTACTGAATGAGAAACTCTGGACGCTCAGCCCAGCTATCTGTGTCTTAAAGCCTCCAGCTGATCCTGATGCACACCACAGTTTGAGAACCATTGCTTTAGAGAAACTTGCCAAGAAAAAGACAGAAAACCACCACCACCTGCAGCAGCAGCAACAACAGCAACAGTCCAGGCAACACCTGGTATGAAGAGCCATGCTCACAGTACCTAGAGGAAGGTACAATTTAATACAACGGCTGAAGAGCTCAGGCTCTGCAGTTCTCACAGCCCTGG
The DNA here is from genome assembly GCF_007565055.1 of Rhinopithecus roxellana. Taxonomy (NCBI): domain Eukaryota; kingdom Metazoa; phylum Chordata; class Mammalia; order Primates; family Cercopithecidae; genus Rhinopithecus; species Rhinopithecus roxellana. The sequence continues at coordinate 136,215,809 of NC_044553.1, read as the reverse complement.
GTTTGAACCCCAGCTTTGGCACTTGCTGGCTGCCACTTCCCTTAGCCCCTGCATCTGCAAAATAGGGATAATGATTCCTCCCTCTTAAAGTTGTTCTAAGGACTCAATGAGACCTTATCTGTTAGGCACTTAACACAGAACAGCACATTAAGTGAAAGCCACTATACCAGAAGGGAAACTCAAGCAAATCCATCCTCTGCAAAAGTGTTAACATCTCTATGAGTTCAACATGCCCCGGAACAGCAGTCTAAATTGGGTACTCACCCCCCGGTGGGTACAAGCAGACTTGGTTTGGGGGCATGGATAGATTTGTGAGGTTCAGTTTCCAGATCCTCAGTTTTCCTACAGGTTCTCCTGAAACTGATCTGCCTGCAAAGGGGGCATGAGGCAAATTCTCTTTCCCTGCCTTCTCTTTCCACAGGAGCCCTTCTCCCACATAACAAAAGAAAGGCACAGTTCTCAGCTATCCCAAATCTTAATACAATGCATCATGGAATATAAACTTCCAGGGCTCTAACAGAGAATAAATGGAAATACTGAGGTTGTGAACAATGATTAGATAACAAATCCATTTGCAAGTGAACAGCTCAAATGACTGGGTAACAAGTTCTTTTCCAAGTCAAGTGGTTCCTATATAATTGAAGGAAGCCCTAATTGAGCTGTAAGTTGATAGATGATTAAAAATAATTTTTGATGATAGATCACTGTCATTTTTAAATATATGACTTGAAAGCAGCTCAAATAATTCAAATGTATCAATATTCCTAACATTTCCACCTACTTATGTGAGCAACATTTTCAGTACTTGTGTCTTAATAAACAAAAAATAGAACTGTAATTGATGCCAACGTTTGTCTCATTCTAGCAATAAGTAATATTCGCCCACAGACACATGACACAATTTTTTAAAATCCTACCTATCTCATAGCAGATGGATTTCCGATGTAATTTCACTTTTTGTGTCTAATAATTATATATCAAAATATATAATATAGTTATATTGTTTTTCTCAGTTGTGTAGTAGTAATAATTTTCATGATAATTCAATCCAGAAGAAATTTTTCAATACTCAGAGCCTTTTAGTCACATGAAATGTTTTAAAATGTTATTTCAATTTATATGCACATTTTTGTTGCAGAGAAGAATGATACAGAAATCAATAAAACACTTTCAAGCATAAAATATATTACATTAGGATAAAATTTGGTAGGGAAAGTGGAATGAAAATACAAGTTCAAGGAGAAAAAAGGAACGATGAGAAAATTTATAACTACTAAAGAAAAGCTTGTTTGTGTCTTTTTAAATAGAAGGTAGCAGTATCAAATTACCATTTTATACATATATATATTGCTTTCATTGGGAACATATAAAAGAACAATGTAATAGGTTCATTTCTAAATGTCAGTATTTACAATATGCCAAACATTATATCCTTTGCAACTACGTATACTTACAATTTAAAAACTAGATATCGAATTTAAAATATACAAGGGGTACATTGTCTTTCAAATTTTTTTCTAGAGCTATGCAAGGAAAAAAATGTAAAGACCTTTCCTCTGAAAAACCCCTTCCCTTTTTACTTTTTTTTTTTTCAACAATTGAACACAGTAAACAGAAATTACATTCTCAGTGCTATATTAGATGCCAATGAGCATTCCAGAGAAGTAACAGGTTTTGTCTCTGTCGAAGATTGGCCATTTAGTGGAGCCAACCAGAAAACAACTAAAATATTTCAGGTATGTGCCAGACTCTGGTCTTCCCCATATAACATTCATGTTCTCCTGTGTCCTTGCTAAGCAAAGCCAGACTGTGTTTAGGACAGCAATGTGCCCAGGTAAATACTCATTTTTCTCAGCCTGCCTTCCCATTAAGGATGATCATATGACAAAATTCTAGCCAATGAGATGCAAGTGAACATCTAGGGAGTTCTGAGAAAGATTTTGCTTTCCTAATAAAATCATTGAGATAAGGCTGGCTCTGGCTGTCCTTTTTTCTAACTTGAATGCAGACGCAATGCCTGGAGCTACAGCAATCATGCCAAACAATGAAGCAACAAGCATGAGGACAGAAGCCATTGTGTGAAGGATGGCAACCTGAGCATGTAAAAAGAGCCTGGGTCCCTGATGACACTGTTCAAAGGTGAACTAATGCCAACAATAGTCCACCTATAGATCTCCAGCTATATTAAATACATACACTCATGTACTTCTTTTGCTGTAAAACTACTGTTTCTTGGGTGTTCCAGTTACTTTTGGTGTGTAACAAGCTACTTTAAAACTGGGTGACATAAAAGTCATTTGCATGGTGTTTTATGACCTAGACTCATGCAGAAGTCATGTAGTATCATTTCTGTTGTACTCAGTTGGCCAATGAGTCCCCAGATTCAAGAGGAGGAGACATGGACCCCTACCTCTCAATTAGAGGGGTATCAAAGAACTTGCAGCCATTTTTTAAACTATTTGTCAAATAAAGATTAAATATGTTCAAGGCATATGATGTAATGATTTATGCATATACTGTGTAATGATTAGCACAGTCAAATTCATTACCACGTTTATCACCACCTATCCTGCACATTAGGTCCCCAGAACATTTTCCTCTTATAACTGAAAGTTGGTTCCCTTTAAACAGCATCTTCCCATTTCCCCCACCCTCCAGCCCCTGGCAACCTCCATTCTAATCTCTGCAGCTTCTATGAATTCAACTATTTTAGATTCCACATATAAGTGAGATTGTATAATATTTATTTCTGTGTCTGGCTTATTTCACTTAGCATAATGTCCTACAGGTTTACCCATGTTGTTGCAAATGGCAGAATTCCTTTCTTAAGGATAATATTCCTTTTTTTGTTTTTTTGGAGATGGAGTCTTGCTTGGTCGCCCAGGCTGGAGAGCAATGGCAAGTTCTTGGCTCACTGCAACTTTGGCCCCCTTGGTTCAAGCAATTCTCCTTTTGCCCCGTTGGTTCAAGCAATTCTCCTGTCTCAGCCTCCCGAGTACAGGCACATGCCACCACACCCACCCAGCTAATTTTTTGTATTTTTAGTAGAGACGGAGTTTCACTGTTGCCCAGACTGGTCTTGAACTCCTGAACTCAGGCAATCAACCACCTCAGCCTCCCAAAGTACTAGGATTACAGGCATGAGCAACCACACCTGGCCTTTTTTTTTTTTTTTTTTTTTTTTTTTTTTTTGAGACAGAATCTTACTCTGTCACCCAGGCTTGGAGTACAATGGTGCAATCTCAGCTCACTGCAACCTCCACCTCCCAGGTTCAAGCAATTCTCCTGCCTCGGCCTCCCAAGTAGCTTGGATTACAGGTGCCTGCCACCACACCCGGGTAATTTTTTGTATTTTTTTTTTCAGTAGAGACAGGGTTTCGTCATGTTGGCCAAGCTGGTCTTGAACTCCCAACCTCAGGTGATCCTGCCTCAGCCTCCCAAAGTGCTAGGATTACAGGTGTGAGCCACCACACCTGGCCAGTATTCCATTTTATATATCACATTTTGTTTATCCATTCACCCATGGATAGACACTTACATTGCTTCCATATCCTGGATATCGTGAAGAGTGCTTCAATGAACATGGGGGTACAGATGTCTGTTCAAGGTACTGATTTCCTTTCCCTTAGGTATATACCTTCTGGATCATATGTTAGTTCTAGTTTTCATTTGTGGGGGAACTTCCATACTATTATTGTATTGGTTGTACCAATCTACATTCACACTAACAGTATACAAGAGTTCTCTTTTCTCTACACTTTTCCCAATATTTATCTCTTGTCTTTTTGATAATAGCCATCCTGACAGTGATGAGATGATATCTCATCATGGTTTACATTTGTATTTCCCTGATGGTTAGTGATGCTAAGAAACTTTTCCTAGACCTATGACCATTTGTATGTCTTATTTGGAAGAAAATGTCTATTTGGGCCCTTTGCCCAATTTTTAATTGGACTATTTGGTTTTTATGCAGCCTTTTTTTTAAACCACCACATTGGTTGGGGTTTTTTTCTTGCAACTTCACACATTCCTAACTGATGTGATAGATGATATAAAATATATATGAAGTTGAACAGTACAATTGTGCTGTTTGAGCTCAAAGGAGGAGGGAATGATGAGAGAATTAGTCAAGAAAGGCTTCATCATAAATAAACATTTGTTGAGGGTCTACAGGTACACAGCCCAGAATAAAACATCTGCAGAAATATGGCAAGACTCGATGTCTGTCTCTAATGCTAAACATGAGTTCAGATCTCAATCTAATATTCACAGATAACTTGGCTTTGGAAAATCCTAGCTCAGACTCAGTTTCTATAATGGCAGAATTGAAAGCATGTATCACGGTTATGTTGAGGCTTAAATAAATAGCATAAGAAGGGCCTAGCATGTGCATGGCACCTATAATGCTCAATAAATGTTGTACATCTGTTTATACGTTCAAGGAACTTACACGAGGGAAAATTAAATGAGCATCAAACAGAAAATTGACAGAGAAATAGCATTTCCCAAATGTAAGTCAGAGCCCCAAACCTCCCTTATGATCTCAGCAAGCCTTACTGAAATTGATACAGTGCAAAGTTTAGAGTATTTGGACCAATTTTCGTCTAGTAAAGTTGGAACACACTTTAGATCTCCCGGTGCCCAGGCTAAGAGTCAAGGTTTTTTCATGCAAAGCCCATCCCAGCATTGCTACCAATCTGGAAAAATGTAGAGCATTTTTTCAGGAGAGGTCAACCATCCAAATCTGGGATAAGTTTTCTAAATATTAGATCTGAACTGATTTATCCCTAAATGCATTGGGCCACAATCTTCCTGAATGGATTAAGTCAGACCTTCTATTTTTAGAACTCATTCAGTCATATTTCCTTACTATAAATACCTGAGCGCACTTGTTTTAAAGTAGAATTCGTTTGTCATCTGATTGTCCCAGTCTAGATGAGATGCAGATGAGGGACAATAATAAAAAATGGAATGGGGAGAGAACAGAAGAGAGACTGTATTTCTTTAGTCAGCTCACTAGCTGTTTTCACAGACTCCAAGACCCACAGCAGACTGCATACAGGAGAAAGCCCAGAGGTTCTAGCCCTTTTCAACTCATTAACCTTGAGAAGTTGGCAGCTGTTTGGGACTCAGTGGAGACGCCCAGGCTCTTTTTTATCATCTCATCCATTGACAGTTTCCCTTCCAGAGTCCCAGATCTCAGTCTCCCTACTCAGAGCATGTGGATACTCACCCCAGCTCACAGGCAGGCAAAAGACAGACTCCCCATAGCCTCATCTCTCTTTAGTGAAAACTAATTATTGTACTATCTCATATCCATCTGCCTGGAGTCCCAAGGAGGACACTTGTCTTTCCAAAAATATTGATCAAACCCCTACTGAGCTCAAAGCACTATGAAAAGATAGTCCAGAGTCAGATTAAGGGGTGAGTCTGCCAGGCAGGTGCCTGGAGCACCAGTGCATAAGGAAAGGTGCACCCAAACATCACTAGGTTGCTAGTATGTCACTGGAAACAAGGAAATGCAGGGGAAAATGTACTTCTCAAAACTCTCCTCAGGAAATGTAGAGTAAGGGTTGAAGGAATATTGTAAAATGATCCTGGATACGTGGCTAAGATTCCTAAAGGCTGTGCTTTCATAGTGGATATTTGTCAATTTAGGGAGGCCGCTATCTAACTATTCTCCTTATTTTAAGGAGGGGCCCATATTTCACTATAGAAATCTGAGGGGCAGATATTCCCTCTCCCATTCTTCAGTGGCCTGAGAGACTGACCCAGAGAGAGATGTCTCTCTATGGCACCCTGAATCCTGGAAGAAAGTGATGTCAAGACATGGAGCAAATCAGAGATGCCAGAGATGATGCACCAGCCACCGCAGAATCAAGGGCCCCAACATGTTATGGTGAGGTCCAAGGATGGCAGGATCTGCAGCAACATGCTAAGGTGACTCTTCTCTGGTTCCTACACATTTTCTGATTCTCCAGCGTGTGCCAAAGTTTCTGTAAAACTGCCATCAGTAAAACCCTTTTTTTGCTTAAATTTTTGTTTAAATTTCTGTTTTTCTTCTAGACTGGAAGAACATTAAAGTACCAACAGAAGCTGCCTTCTAAGGACAATGGGGCCAGTTATCTTCAGGACATTCATCTCAGGCAGGGGCTAAATTGGTTAGAGGACAGGGAAACTGAGGTTCCACCAGTAGTCTTCCTTCCCCACTCTTCTACTCACTCTCCCAGTTTTCAGCTCCTCCCCCAAATTGAAGTTGAACAACATTTCATTTGAACAAATATATTGATTCAAGGATGGCAGGCTGTTGTCACCAGTCTACCAAGATTCCCACATGTCTCAGTCTGGGCACTCCACCTGAAGATCTCAGAGGGTTACCAAATCTCACCTATGTAGGCTTCAGACACTATGGGACCACTGTGATCCCAAGCAGCAGCTAATAGGGAGTAGTCTCCTGGGCTTTGATAGATAAGTAAAATGCAGATGTGCTCCAAATAACAGAAAAGAAAAAAGCATTCATCAGATATTTCCCAAGACAATTCATACATTATGACCAAGTAGGGTATATCCCAGGAATGCAAGGCTGGCTTAACATTCAAATGTCAATCAATGTAATTCACCATATTAACATAATCAAAAAATGACTATATGATTATCTCAATTGGTTCAGAAAAAGTATTAAGAAATGGTTCATAATAGAAGTTCTCAGCTAAGAACAGGGAAAAAAAATCCTCAGTCTGATAAGGGATATCTCTGGCAAACTTACAGCTAACATTATACTTATGGGGAAAGACTGGATGCTTTCCCCTTAAGATCAAGAACAAAGTAAGACCATCTGCTCTCAAGACTTTTATTCAACATTATACTGAAGGTCCTAACCACTTCAATAAGGCAGCAAAATAAACGAAAGGCATCTATATATCAAAAGAAGTAAAACCATCTTCGTCACAGATGACACAATTGCTTATGTAGAAATCCTTTAAAATCTGCAAAAGAGCTGATTTTAGAAAGAACACAGGATATGAGATCAATATTTTAATAATTTCTATGACAGAAGCAAAGAATTGGAAATTACAATTTAAAAGATATTAATTATTACAATATTGTATTAGTTCTTTATTACTGCATAATAAATTACCTTAAACTTTGTCAGCTTAAAACAATAAACATTGTAATTTTTATCTCACATAGCTTCTGAGAGTCAGGAATCTGTGAGCAGCTTCACTGGATGGCCTGGCTCAGGGTCTCTCAAGGTTGTAGTCCAGATGTCAGCAAGGGTTGCTGACATCCACCAGGGCTGAAGGATCCACTTCCAAGAAGACTCCTGCACAATGTTGATGGAGACCTCAGTTCCTCGTTGAGGAGAGTTCTAATTCCTCACCACATAGACCTTCCAATAGAGCTGCTCCCAGTGTCTTCTAGAACAGGCAATTCAAACAACAGCAAAGAAGACATGATGTCTTTTATGTCTTTTAGTACCATCTAGTCTCAGAAGTAGCAGTTTTATCACTTCTGCCACATTCTCCTGGTCACACAGACCAACCCTGGTACCATGTGGGGGATAGGAGGGACTATACAAGGGTATAAATACCATGAGGGAAGGATCACTGGGGGACAATCTGGAGGCTGGTTGCCACAAATACCATTTACAATAGCATCAAAAAATATAAAACACTGGTGGATAAACTTAACAAAATATACAGTAGTCCCTCCTTATCCACAAGGGATATATATAGTTCAAGACCCCCAGGGGATGCCTGAAACTGTGGATAGTACTGAACTCTATAGACACTATGCTTTTTCCATACATACATATTATAAAGTTTAATTTATAAAATAGGCACAGTAAGAGATTAGCAACAATGACTAATAATAAAATAGGGTAACTATAGCAATATAATAAAAGTTACATGAATGTGGTCAGTCTCTCTCTTTTTCCATCTCTCTCTCTCTCAAAATATCTTTTATTATACCATGGGTAACTGAGACTTTGGAAAGTGAAACCATGGATAAGGAAGAGCTAATGTGCGCTAAACATCTACACTGAAAACAACAAAATAGTCACTGAAAAAAATTAAAGAAGACCTAAATAAGTGATGACATATATGTTTACAGATTGGAAAACTCAGTATTAGGGTATCAGTACTTCCTAAACTATTGGGATTCAGTGTAATCTCAATCATAATGCCACCAGGTTTTTCCTCATCAGAAATTGACAGAGTGATAATAAAATGTATATGTAAATGCTCAGAACTTAAAATAGCCAAAACAACTTTGAAAAAGAAGAACGAAGTTGGAGGATTCAGACTACCTCCTACACTACATGCTAAAATAGTGTAAGAACTACACTATTTTAAGATTTACCATAAAGCTACAATAATAAAGATAATGTGCTATTAACATAGGATAGACATATAGATCAATGAAACAGAATAAAAAGTCCAGAAATAGATTCACTTAGATATGGTCAATTGATTTTTGACAAAAATGCCAAGGTAATCCGATGGAAAAAGATTTTCAGCAAATGTTGCTAGGACAATTGAATATCCACAAGCAAAAAATACATCTTGAAACTTGCTTCACACTATGAATGAAAATTTACTTAAAATTGATCATAGGCCTAAATGTAAAAGCTAAATTAAAAACTAGAAGGAAACGTAAGAGAAAAATTTTGTGACCTTAGTAAAGGCAAAAATTCTTAGCACATAAAAACATGTACTCTAGAAGAAAAAAAATTTTGATAAATCAGACTAGCTCAAAATAAAATCCTCCTATTCTTTGAAAGACAGAATTTTTTAAAGAGGCAAACCATAAACAGAAAAAGTATATGTGCAATACGAACACCTATAAAAAGGCTTATATCTGGTATATACGAAGAACTCTTGTAGCTCAATAATAAGATATTAACTCAATTAAAAACAAGCAAAAGATTTGAATAGACACTTCACAAAGGAAATACAAATGGCAAATATGCAAATGAAAATATGCTCAACATCACTGTCATTAGGAAAATGCAAATTAAAACCACACGATACTGTTACCACCACTAGAATAGCTGAAATTAAAAAGAGAGCAGTACCAAGAGTTAGCAACTATGGGGAGCAACTGGAGATCTCATACTTTGCTGGTAGGAATGCAAAACAGGGCTGGGCACAGTGGTTCATGCCTATAGTCCCAGCACTTCGGGAGGCCAAGGCAGGTGGATCACTTGAGGTCAGGAGTTCAAGACCAGCCTGGCCAATATGGCAAAACCCTGTCTCTACTGAAAATACAAAAATTAGCCGGGTGTGGTTACACATACTTGTAATCCCAGCTACTCGGGAGGCTGAAGTGGAGAGTCGCTTGAGCCCAGGCTGCAACCTAGAGGTTGCAGTGAGCCAAGATCACACCAATGCACCCCAGCCTGGGTGACAGAGTGAGACTTCCCTCAAAAAGAAAAAAAGGAATGCAAAATCATATAGCACTTTAGGAAAGCCTGGCAGTTTCCTGTATAGTTAAATATTCACTTAATATATGACCCAGCAATCCCCTGGGTATTTATAAGCGAGGAAACTGAGGCAAAAGAAGAACAAGCTTATCCAAGTGCTACAGTTTGAATGTTTGTCCCCTCAGAAACTCACGTTAAACTTAATTCCTGACCAAGCGGGGTGGTTCACACCTGTAATCCCAGCACTTCAGGAAGCCAAGTCAGGCAGCTGACTTGAGGCCAAGAGTTAGAGACCAGCCTAGACAACATAATGAAACCCTGTCTCTACCAAAAAAATACAAAAAAAAAAAAAAAACCCAGGTATGTTGGTGTGCACCTGTCATCCCAGCTACTCAGGAGGCTGAGGCAGGAGGTTCGCTTGAACCCAGGAGGTGGAGGTTGCAGTGAGCTGAGATCACACCTCTGCACTCCAGCCTGGGTGACAGAGTGAGATCCTGTCTCAAAAAAGAAATCCCCATTGTAATGGCATTAAAAGGTGGGGCCTTTTAGGGTAGGTAGAATATTAGTTTGCTAGGGTTGCCACAATAAACTACTACAGACTAGGTGACTTAAATAACAAATTTATTTCTCACAGTTCTGGAGGCTGGAAGCCCAAGATCAGGGTGTCGGCAGTTTTGCTTTCACCTGCGGCCTTCCTCCTTGGCTTGTAGGCTGTCTTCTGGCTGTGTTCTCATCTGGCCTTTCCTCTGTGTGTGAGCATACCTGGTGCCTCTTCTTATAAGGACACCAGTCCTATTGGGCTAGAGCCCCACCCTTACACCCTCACGTCATCTTAATCACCTCTTCAAAGATCCTATCCCCAAATACAGTCACATTGGAGGTTAGGGTTTCAAAATATGAATTTGGGGGGAAAATATAATTCAGTTCATTACAAGGGGCTAGGTAATAATCACACAAGACACAAGTGAACCCCAAATTTATCCAAAATGCATTTGCAGGGCATCTGGACACCAGGCTCTATCTGGGCACATTTTCTTTTCTTTTCTTTTTTTTGTCTTTAAAATTTTTTTATTTTATTTCATTAGTTTTTTTCATTCTCTTTATTCTTATGGAACATCAAGTGGACACCAGTTTGTTGCATATCTTTTACTATCTCTTTACTTTTTTTTTCTATCTCGATGATGCATTTTTCGGGGTTTTTTTTTTATATATATACTTTAAGTTCTAGGGTACATGTGCACAATGTGCAGGTTTGTTACATATGTATACTTGTGCCATGTTGGTGTGCTGCACCCATCAACTTGTCAGCACCCATCAACTCGTCATTTACTTCAGGTATAACTCCCAATGCAATCTCTCCCCCCTCCCCCTCCCCATAATAGGCCCCGGTGTGTGATGTTCCCCTTCCTGAGTCCAAGTGATCTCATTGTTCAGTTCCCACCTATGAGTGAGAACATGCGGTGTTTGGTTTTCTGTTCTTGTGATAGTTTGCTGAGAATGATGGTTTCCAGCTGCACCCATGTCCCTACAAAGGACATGAACTCATCCTTTTTGTGGCTGCATAGTATTCCATGGTGTATATGTGCCACATTTTCTTAATCCAGTCTGTCACTGATGGACATTTGGGTTGATTCCAAGTCTTTGTTGTTGTGAATAGTACCACAATAAACATGCGTGTGCATGTGTCTTTATAGCAGCATGATTTCTAATCCTTTGGGTATATACCCAGTAATGGGATGGCTGGGTCATATGGTACTTTTAGTTCTAGATCCTTGAGGAATCGCCATACTGTTCTCCATGATGGATGAACTAGTCTACAATCTCACCAACAGTGTAAAAGTGTTCCTATTTCTCCACATCCTCTCCAGCACCTGTTGTTTCCTGACTTTTTAATGATTGCCATTCTAACTGGTGTGAGATGGTATCTCATTGTGGTTTTGATTTGCATTTCTCTGACGGCGAGTGATGAGCATTTTTTCATGTGTCTGTTGGCTGTATGCATGTCTTCTTTTGAGAAATGTCTCTTCATATCCTTTGCCCACTTTTTGATGGGGTTGTTTGTTTTTTTCTTGTAAATTTGTTTGAGTTCTTTGTAGGTTCTGGATATTAGCCCTTTGTCAGATGAGTAGATTGCAAAAATTTTCTCCCACTCTGTAGGTTGCCTGTTCACTCTGATGGTAGTTTCTTTTGCTGTGCAGAAGCTCTTTAGTTTAACTAGATCCCATTTGTCAATTTTGGCTTTTGTTGCCATGGCTTTCAGTGTTTTAGAAATGAAGTCCTTGCCCATGCCTATGTCCTGAATGGTATTGCCTAGGTTTTCATCTAGGGTTTTTATGGTTTTAGGTCTATCATTTAAGTCTCTAATCCATCTTGAATTAATTTTTGTATAAGGTGTAAGGAAAGGATCCAGTTTAGCTTTCTACTTATGGCTAGCCAATTTTCCCAGCACCATTTATTAAACAGGGAATCCTTTCCCCATTTCTTGTTTCTCTCAGGTTTGTCAAAGATCAGATGGCTATAGATGTGTGGTATTATTTCTGAGGACTCTGTTCTGTTCCATTGGTCTATATCTCTGTTTTGGTACCAGTACCAGGCTGTTTTGGTTACTGTAGCCTTGTAGTATAGTTTGAAGTCAGGTAGCATGATGCCTCCAGCTTTGTTCTTTTGACTTAGGATTGTCTTGGCAATGCGGGCTCTTTTTTGGTTCCATATGAACTTTAAAGCAGTTTTTTCCAATTCTGTGAAGAAACTCATTGGTAGCTAGATGGGGATGGCATTGAATCTATAAATTACCTTGGGCAGTATGACCATTTTCACGCTATTGATTCTTCCTATCCATGAGCATGGTATGTTCTTCCATTTGTTTGTGTCCTCTTTTATTTCACTGAGCAGTGGTTTGTAGTTCTCCTTGAAGAGGTCCTTTACATCCCTTGTAAGTTGGATTCCTAGGTATTTTATTCTCTTTGAAGCAATTGTGAATGGAAGTTCATTCATGATTTGGCTCTCTGTTTGTCTGTTACTGATGTATAAGAATGCTTGTGATTTTTGCACATTAATTTTGTATCCTGAGACTTTGCTGAAGTTGCTTATCAGCTTAAGGAGATTTTGGGCTGAGATGATGGGGTTTTCTAAATATACAATCATGTCATCTACAAACAGGGACAATTTGACTTCTTCTTTTCCTAAGTGAATACCCTTTATATCTTTCTCTTGCCTGATTGCCCTAGCCAGAACTTCCAACACTATGTTGAATAGGAGTGGTGAGAGAGGGCATCCCTGTCTTGTGCCAGTTTTCAAAGGGAATGCTTCCAGTTTTTGCCCATTCAGTATGATATTGGCTGTGGGTTTGTCATAATAGCTCTTATTATTTTGAGATACGTTCCATCAATACCTAGTTTATTGAGAGTTTTTAGCATGAAGGGCTGTTGAATTTTGTCAAAGGCCTTTTCTGCATCTACTGAGATAATCATGTGGTTTTTGTCTTTGGTTCTGTTTATATGCTGGATTACATTTATTGATTTGCGTATGTTGAATCTGGGCACGTTTTCACATGCTTTCTAGAGTTTCTTCAAACAGGTGTGCCTCTTTTAATACAATGGATGGGATTTTGTCATGTAAATTGAATTCTTATGAAATGGGAGAAAAGAGACAAGAACTGAGGGTTAACTATTTCCATGCCTTAGTCTACCACAGACCAAGATGAGAGAAAAACCCCTGAAGAAGAGTGAAAGGAGGGGCCTGAACCAACTGGAAGACAAAGGACCCCAAACTGAAAATAGAGCACCCATTTCCTCGAGTCATCAGAACATGAGAATCCAGCCACCTGGGTGCAGTTTCAACATAATTTATTCAACTCGTCAACTATTTACCAAGCATCCTTTACAACCAGTAATAGCAAATCTGTCATTCCCTGAGGCAGAATTGAGAGGGGCTAAGAGAGCAGCCTCTACCTTTGAAAGAATGAGGTCAAGCTATATGGAACAATCTCTAAGATAATAAGTGACAAAAACAAGGTGCAAAACAGTATTGTAGCAAAGGGTATTTGTAGAAAGAACAGGAGATATATATGCTTGTTTACGCAGAGAATATTGTAACCACGGGACCAGCCCAAACTGAACCTATTCTGTTAACAAAATGTCTGTTACCTTTTAGGTACAACAGAGCCAGAAACTGCAAGTGCATGCAACCAAAAAAGACTTTGCCTCTAAAAAACACCTAAGATCAATAATTCCACCCCCCCTCCGCTTGAACCAAGGAAACTGGGACACAACCAGAACCTGAATGCCAGAACTCTTTCAGAAGCAAGGAGTCCATTGGCCTGGAAGATCCGGTGCTAAAATCTGCTTCAGCATCCCTTACCACAAACGGTCAAATTTGAAGCCCTTCAATCAGACCCTGCCAAGTTAACATTCCTAAATCCTGGCCAGGCGTGGTAGTTCACAACTGTAATCCCAGCACTTTGGAAGGCCAAGGCAGGCAGATCACAGGGTCAGGAATTCGAGATTAGCCTGACCAACACAATGAAACCCCATCTCTACTAAAAATACAAAACTTAGCCAGACATGGTGGTAGGCGCCTATAATCCCAGCTACTCGGGGGGGCTGAGGCTGAAGAGAATCGCTTGAACCTGGGAGGCAGAGCTTGCAGTGAGCCAAGATCACGCCATTGCACTCCAGCCTGGGCAACAAGGGCAAAAACTCTGTCTCAAAAAATAAAATAAAATAATTCCTAAATCCTTTCTCTTTCCCTCTAATCTCTTAAAACTTATCTCAGACCCCAAATCATGGAGAAAGATTTAAACCCACTCCCGTCTCCTTGCTGTTTTGTGATAAAGCCTTTCCTTTCCCAAAATCCAGTGCCATAGTTATTAGCTTCTGTGCACATTGGGCAGTGAGCCCATTTGCTCAATAAAAATATCTCTGGAAGGATTAAAAAAAAAAAAAACTAGTAAAAGTAACACTATTTTTGGCCACAATGGAGTAATAGAGAACAGATTTATCCTCTTGCTTTGCAAAACAACTTAAAAAAAAAAAACAGACAAAATAAAATAATGGTTTTAAGACACTGAGCATCAGACAGTGCAGGACTGCTAAGAGAAGGTAAGAGAAGGGAAACAAGAGAGGAGATTCCTACAATAACCCCAGTTTACAGCCTGAAGGTTGCTTCCAGGCCACGATGCATGGAGGAGCAACTGAGGCAGAACTCAATGGTCTCCCTGAATTAAGAAGACAGAGATTGCAGTTCAGGGTGGCCAACGCAGCTAATTTGCAGAGCCAAGAATCAGAGAAGAGAAAGCTGCATACAGAAGCGCTCCAGTGATTGGCAGAGGGGTCCCCTGTGGTCTGCGCCTGGGTGCTGATTGGCACATATGTAAGAAGAAGCTACCTGCAGCAGGGAAAGGACCACTGGAGAACAGGAAGCCAAGCAATTTGCAGATTCACATAGGGCTGGAAATAGGCTGTGTTCCCAACAGCCAGAGATGAAAGACCTCATAATACGCGGGGCATTGGGTAGAATACTCAGAAGTGGGGGCACATTCGGCCTAGACTAAACACTATTCTGGATCAGCATAATGAAGCTTCAAAGTAGGACTTCAGGAGTGGATGATTAGGGGGCAGGAGGGGAAGGGGGTGCTCATGGCCAGGGCTTGAAGTATAACTACTTTGTCACTGTACATCTCTTTGCACTGTTAGAAATTTGTACTGTGTGCATTGCTTTTTAAAAACATTTTCAAGGAGGAAAACTCTAGAGTCAAACTGCCAGGGTGAGAATCTAGCTCCAGTCGTTGTGAGCTATGTAAACTCAGGCAAGTCACTCAACCACCCCAAGCCTCAGTTTCCTCATTGGTATAGTGGATTTTCTTTGGATTGTTGTGAAGATTAATTGAAATGTTCATAGAAGAACTAGTGGTGCCCGGCACTTCTATACAAATGCTGTTTTTGCTTCACTGTAATCCATTTCTCATGTTTCCGGCAAAAGTACCCTATTTTTATTTTGGGGAACACCCCTGCCCCATTTAGTCCACATGTTTCAGGAGGGCATGATTCCATCCCAGCTCCAGGGAGAGGCATGTTACCCAGAGTTGACCAATCACCACGTTTCATGCCCCAGCACAGGAAGTAAATTGGCCAAATGAACATGGTACTGAGACTCACTGAAAATGTTAAGAAAGAGATACCCTCTTTCCACTGGGGTTGCTACATGAGCAGATTGAAGCTGTTGCTGGTCATTTTCAGGAAGCCACCTTAAGAAGGAAACCAAGACAGAGGAAAGCAGAGCCTAGAGATGGAGGAAGACGCCAGGTGCGGTGGCTCATGCCTATAATCCCAGCACTTTGGGAGGCTGAGGCGGGTGGATCATGAGGTCAGGAGTTCGAGACCAGCTTGCTGTCTCTACTAAAAATACAAAAATTAGCCAGGCGTGATGGTGCATGCCTGTAATCCCAGCTATTCAGAAGGCTGAGGCAGGAGAATCACTTGAACCTGGGAGGTGGAGGTTGCAGTGGCCCAGATTCCACCATTGCATTCCAGCCTGGGCAACAGAGAGAGACTCCATCTAAAAAAAAGAAGGGGGGCAGCATCGGGCGCTGTGGCTCAAGCCTGTAATTCTAGCACTTTGGGAAGCTGAGGTGGGTAGATCACCTGCGGTCAGAAGATAGAGACCAGCCTAGCCAACACAGTGAAACTCCTCTCTACTAAAAGTACAAAAATTAGTTAGGCATGGTGGCACATGTCTGTAATCCCAACTACTTGGGAGGCTGGAGCAGGAGAAACGTTTGAACGGAGGCGGAGGTTACATTGAGCCGAGATCACGCCACTGCACTCCAGCCTGGGCAACAGAGCAAGACTCCATCTCAAAACGAAACAAAACAAAACAAAACAAAAGAAGAAGAGATGAAAGGAGATACAGTCCTGATGATGTTGTTTGAGTATCTGGATCCAGCCATGCCTAAAACCAGTTTCTGTCATTTGCAGCCAGAAGAGGCCTGACGACTTTAGAAGCAGTTATCACTAATCAATTCATTCAACAAACACTAAGCCCAGACAAGACGCCAGAACTGTGCCAAGAGCTAGACATTCAAACATGAGGTCCTTTCCTTTAAGAGGTCTAGTGGAAGTGACAGACACTAAGGCAAAGTGACAACTACTGAGATAGATAGTCCCTGGTGCTGTGGGTGAGGCACCTAAACTGAAGCTCACTCAGTGCTGAAGAAGTGGTCAGGAGAAAAGAGGAAGTCAGAGCGTACTAGACAAGGAGGTGAGAGAAAGATGGGGAGACAAAGGGGCAGTGAAGAGACAGGGGCTAATGAAATGAGCAAGGAGAAAATCACGAAGCACTTCATATTTCATGCCCAAGAGTGTGGACTTCATATTCTGATCATTATGGGCTGCCGTTCAAAGATTTAAATCAGGGGAGAAATAAGATTGGATTTTTGTGTGGAGAATAGATTGGAAGGTAACACAGGTAAGGGAGGCCAATTAGGAGGAGGTGGGAGTAACCCATGCTTAAAATTATAAGGGACTGAATTAAGAAATTAGTAGGGATGAAGAAGTGTTTTAAAAAGTGAATTTGAGATATTTTAAGGAGGAAAATTGACTGGACCTGGTGCTAAAGGATAATGTTTGCGATATTAAAACACGAATAATAATTAACATTTTTATAGTACTTACCCCCCATCAAGTCCTGTTGTAATGCTTTACATAAATTACCTTATTCAATGCAGCCCCATGAAGTAACACTATTGTGATTTCTTACTTTACAGATGAAGAACTGGGCCACTAAGAGGTGAAATTAACCATCTTAAGGTTATACTCTATCAAGTGATGTAATTGCATTCAGAATACGGACAACCCAGGACCGCAGCCAGCGCTGTCAGCCACTACACTTACTGCCTTTCTCATGCCCATTGGTTAAAAGGTAGGCAAAAAATAAGAGGAGCTAGCAAAAGAGAACAAAAACAACAGAAGAGGCAGGGCGTAGCCTGGAGAAGGAAGGAAGGAGAAAGCTTATTTCTTAACTCAGGTGTAATTAAATACCCAATCAAGTAATTGGAGAAAAACAGGCTGGGCTTAGCTGGGAAGAATGGGAAGTATTTTCCCACATATTATCTCTTTTGTTTTACATTTCTATAAAATAGATGTTCGTATAGCCCCACCCTAGCAATGTGGAAACTGAGGCTCAGAGAGCTCAGGGCTAATAAGTGACCTGGATATGATCTGTGTGCCAAGCTCGGTTCACTGTAGTGCCATCCAGGGCCCCAGGGATGTATTGGGTAGAAGAGAGGCATATAAGGATGGTCACATCCTCTGCTCCCAGTGGGTCTGCAATCTTGTTGCTCTGATGAGGCTAGAGCAGATGAAAACATTAGAATGGCACTAAGGCAACACAGAGGTGTGCACCTGGCTGAGTGGTGCAGACTCTGGGTGCCTAGAGCAGGTGAGAAGGCAGTGCTCTGGTGGTGGCAGGTGAGGTAGACATGGGTGGAGCATTGAAGACAGGGATTGCCTGGACTGGGCCATCCCCGGGTGCCCTGAGTTGGTAGTGGGCATCTGCTATTTCTGCTTTTGCAGCATCCCTGCTGTGTCCTGCCCAACTGGGAAACCACACAGTTTGGATAGGGCTGACCTCTTTCATCTCTCAGGGTGCAGGGGCGGCCACTGGATGCCAGCCTGGCCAGTCATTGGGTTTCATTCCCTTCAACCCAGTGATTGGCTCTGGACTCAATCCACCCCAACAAGACTCAGTCTCAGGTGGGTGCTGGGAACATGGAGAGGGGGAAACTCTCTCTCTTGGATGACTGGCTCTAGAAGAAATGGTAGCCTGGAGGTGCTGGGCCTGTGTTGCGGGAAGGCCTCTCTGAGAGTAAGGCCCATACTGAGGAAAGGGGAGAGGAAGGGGGGAGATCTAATGTTTGAGCCTCTGGATCCAGTTACACCTGACTGCAAACATCCCTGGAAGTTGTTTGAATCAATAAATTCCCTTCGTTGTTGATGTCAGTATAAGTCAGGGTTTCTGTCATTGGCAAGGGAAAGGGGTTTCGTTGCCACAGAACCCCAAAGATGGTAGTTATGCTCCAGGAAACTAAAGCTAGCATCAGTCCACCCTCCTGAAAGGACAGGAGTTGGGGGAGGGCATATAGTGAAGTAAAAGCTATCAGAAAAAGGAAAATGCAAAAGAAAATTTTAACAATGACCCATGATGGTGTAGTCGGGCACATGGGTAATAAAACCTAGGTCTGTAAACTAAAGCTGACCTCTTGCCTGTGTAACTGGAGTTTGTTATATATTTCATTGACTGGTACTGATTATAAACCTGTTTATCAATTGTAGAACAAAAAGTAGAATTAGTCACCCTCCATCAGACCCTAAGATGCCTAACCTTTCTTTCTCTCTACCCACTGAACCTCATAGTCACCCTATCTTAGGTACAGCCTCACTGAGTAGCAATGAGAATTTTTTTTTTTAGAGGAAGTCTCCCTCTGTTGCCCAGGCTAGAGTGCAGTGGCCCAATCTCAGCTCACTGCAGCCTCCGCCTCCCAGGTTCAAGTGATTCTCCTGCCTCAGCCTCCTGGGTAGCTGGGATTACAGGCACGCACCACCACGTCCAGCTAATTTTCATGTTTTTAGTAGAGACGGGTTTCACCATGTTGGCCAGGCTGGTCTCAAACTCCTGACCTCAAGTGATCCACTGCTTTGGCCTCCCAAATTGCTGGGATCATAGGTGTGAGCCACCGCATTCGTCCAGCAATGAAAACGTAACTCCTGCTCCACGGCCTGCTTCTCCCACCTTCCATACCACACATGCCCTGCGTTAGAAAACGAGTATGCTGTGCATCACGGAACCAACTTCAGGACACATTATCAGTCTGTACTGAGTCAGTGTTCCCGGGCTTCAGTCCTCAACAATAAATCTAACCACGATTTCTCCAAGTTTGGTTGACAGAGCCATGAAAGAGAAAAGGCTTCTGTGGAGGGTGAGACTACTTTGGACTTCACAGAAGGGATTGTAGGTTCAAATGTATCTCAAAACGTTTCACCAAATGGCACTGGGGAAGGTGTAATGCAGGAGGAAACGGACAGCTCCACATGTGAAGGCAGAGAAGTAGAAAAGTGCAGAGTATATTCAGGGTGCCACATGCAGTGGGATTTGGTTAGAGGACAAGGTGATGAGAGGCCATCATGAAACGTAAGATTGCAAAGGTGCATTGGAAGGCCTCAAATGTCAGGGATGTTTGGGGACACAGATATGACAATGTCATGGGATCAGAGACATGTTCCTCCTCTATGGCCTCTAGACTTTTAAAAAACAATTTTAACTTTTTTTTTTTTTTTTTGAGACAGAGTCTCGCTCTGTCGCCCAGGCTGGAATGCAGTGGCACAATCTCAGCTCACTGCAACCTCTGCCTCTGCCTCCCAGGTTCAAGTGATTCTCCTGCCTCAGCCTTCCAAGTAGCTGGGACTACAGGCGTCCGCCACCGCATCCGGCTAATTTTTGTATTTTTAATAGAGACAGGGTTTCACCATTGGCCAGGCTGGTCTTGAACTCCTGACCTTATGATCTGCCCGCCTTGGCCCCCCAAACTGCTGGGATTACAGGCATGAGGCACTGCACCTGGCCAAATTTTAACTTTTATTTAGGTATGGGGGTACATGTACAAGTTTGTTACATGGGTATATTGCACCCAAGTAGTGGGCATAGTACCCAATAGGTAGTTTTTCAATTCCCTCCCTCCCTCTCCACTCTGGTACTCAGCAGTGTCTATTGTTCTCATGTTTATGCCCATTTGTGCTCAGTGTTTATCTCCTCCTTATAAGCAAGAACATGTAGTATTTGGTTTTCTGTTCCTGAATTAATTTGCTTAGGGGTGTGGCCTCCAGCTCCATCCATGTTGCTGTAAAGGACATGATTTCACTCTTTTTTATGGCTACATAGTATGCCATGGTGTATATGTACCACATTTTCTTTATCCAATCCACCACTGGTGAGCATCTAGGTTGATTCCATTTCATTGCTTTTGTGAATAGCACAGCAATAAACATATGAATACATTTTTAGCAGAATGATCTATTTTCTTTTGGGTCTATACCCAGTAATGGGATTTGCATCTTAGGGAAACCAGAGTAGGCTCCTAAGATGTCACAAAGGAAGTAAAGAGCTAAGTGTCCAGTTAAGAAATGACGGAGGTTCTGTTCTCTGGCTCCACTCCACGGGGCAAGAGACTACATCCTATCTCTGAGCCTGGGTCCCCTCCCTGCTCCTGCTGAGCCTGGGACAGAAGATGAAACGGATCCTCGCACAAGCGAGGTCCAAGAGGAGCTTCCCCACCGGGGTCCCTCACCAGGACACCCCAGCCCTGGGGAGGGGGTGCTGTCTGAGTTTCCTGGCACCTGGCACTCCTCAGTCTCCCTTACAGTGCCTCTCAGCACCTCACAGCAGCCACAGCCAAGGGGATTTGTCCCTGCTGCTTGAGTTAATTACAGTAATTATACCTGCTCCCTCTTCGGCTCTGGTTCCCTTTGTTCCCAGTTTCCTGCCCGCTCATTTGCAAATCTAATCGCTCTGGGGATTGAATTTTTTTTCTTTTTAAGAGAGAAGGGGGATGGAGAAACAAAGAGAGGGAGCAGAAAATGTGGGAGAGAAAAGATGGGGGTGGGGAGGGGCCCACCGGAGATACAGTGGTGGAAAAAATGGACGGGAGCATCAGAGAAGGGACAGGACTTGGGAGCAGCAGAGCACCTCTCATTTACGGCAGGGGGAACACCAGAGTCACCAGTGGAGCCTGGGAAGGTAGCACTGCGGAGACCACAGTCTCCATGGTCTTCTGGGCTTTCTCCTCAGTCCCCTGACTTCTCCCAGGCTAGTGATGGGGTTTAGGACATGCTCCCCCAAAATATGGCACCTTGGCATTTCAGGATACAGCAGAAGCAGGCCATCGAAACTAGAAATTTTTCTCATCCCTATACCCCCAAAGAGGCCATAAAACCCAGCTATAAGCCCCTCATTCCAGCAGACTCCTCCCTGTACCTGGAAGAAAAAAATGTTCTTATCCTTAGCCGAGCGTGGTGGCTAACACCTGTAATCCTGGCACTTTGGAAGGCTGGAGTGGGCGATCACTTGAGGTCAGGAGTTTCAGACCAGCCTGGCCAAGATGGTGAAAACCCATCTCCATTAAAAATACAAAAATTAGCCAGGTGTGGTGGCACCTGCCTGTGGTCCCAGCTACTGAGGAGGCTGAGGCAGGAGAATCACTTGAACCAGGGAGGCAAAGTTTGCGGTAAGCCAAGACTGTGCCACTGCACTGCAGCCTGGGCGACAGAGTGAGACTCCATCTCAAAAAAAAAAAAAAAAAGTTCTTATCCTCAAAGACACTTCTCCAAGAAGAATCTGAACAAACAGGCCTTGCTAAGCTCCCTCCAGTTTCCCAACATCAGATCACACCCTTCTGTCCTCCAGCCATACTTCTGTACAGCCATCCATAAAAATGTAATTGTCCGTTTGGGGAGGGTCTTCATTTCTGAATGCTCTCATGTCATGTAAAACTTACATTAAATAAATATGTATGCTTTTCTCCTGTTAGCCCGTCTTTTATTATGGGTGCCTCAGCCAGGAATCTTGTAATGGGTGAGAAATCTTCCTCCCCTACACCAGCCTGGCACAGATGACAGGAAGCTGAGAAGAGGCTTGCGTTCAGACACTACCAGAGGATGTCCCTGCTCCTTCAGTACTGCTCTCCTCAAGGATTGTGGAACTTTGGCTCATTCAGAACACCTGGTAGACACTTCATCGTCAGATGGCTGAGAGGCCAAAGTGGGGAAGTCACACACAGAGCAGGATGGAAGCCGAAAATACTCTGGGGAGGAGAAATATGAGACAGGAGTGGTAGGTCTTTCCTCTCTCAGTCCCCTCTCCTGGAGACCCGTAGAAAACATCCGGGTCCTATAGGGTTCAGTGGCTCACGCCTGTAATCCCAGCACTTTGGGAGGTTGAGGTGGGTGGATCAGCTGAGGTCAGGAGTTTGAGACCAGCCTGGCCAACATGGTGAAACCCCGTCTCTACTGATAACACAAAAATTAGCTGGGTGTGGTGGCAGGCACCTCTAATCCCAGCTACTCAGGAGGCTGAGGCAGGAGAATCGCTTGAACCTGGGAAGCAGAGGTTGCAGTGAGCCGAGATCACACCACTGTATTCCAGCCTGGGCCACAAGAGCAAAACTCTATCTAAGAGAAGAGAAAGAGAAGAGAAAGAGACAGAGAAAGAGAAAGAGGAAGAGGAAGAGGAAGAGAAAGAGAAAGAAAAAAAGAGAGAAAGAGAAAGAGAAAGAGAGAGAAGATCCGGTCCAAGGATTTTCCAAACGTGCTCTAAGGAGCTCTAAGGCTTCAGGGAGAGGGAAGGATAAGTGGGTACCTATATCCTCCCAACACCTTGTCAATGACCTTTTTGTTTGAAAATAATACAAATTAAAAGAAAAAGAATTCCCTGCTGTCAACAGATTGGAAAACAACTGATCTAATGCAAATATCTCATCTGTCAGGTAGAAGAAACTGAGGCTCACATGGGTCAAGTGGCCTGTCCTATATCACACAACAATCAGATCACAGTCCTCTTGACTCTGAGTTGAGGGGGATTTCCACCACCCCATGCTGTTTCTTGGATGCCAAGGGGATGCCAGGGATTTTCCCAAAACCCCTGGCTCTTCTTGGGTCCCTCTGGAAAGAGAGGAATGTGGCTGATGGCCTCCTCCTGCCAGAGTCCTTAGTGAATCCGGAGGTCTTGCTCTTCTGTCCTCTGAATGAGCTCGATAGGTGGTGTGCAAAGAGTGTGTTTTCCAAAACTGGCTGCAACTGTATTTCCCATATTCTCTATTTGGAACCTGGCCACCACCACCACTACCGCCCATGAAGAGGTAGACTCTATTTTTTGAGATGGGAAAGGACTTTGTGACTGCCACAAAGAATAAAATATGGCAGAAGTTATATTCCTGTTATATAGTTTCCAGATATTATTTGCATTAACGTGGCAGCATTTCCAATTAATTCACCAGGAAAGGTCAGAGTTCAGAACCATTTGGAGGTGGAAGTGGGAATGGGAGTGGGTGTCAAGAACATCCTACAGATCAACTCTTCCATTTGACAATTTCCCACCTGGGATTCAGCCAGTGTTTACTGAGTGCCTACCATGAGTCAGACACAGAACAGAGTCCCCGCCTTAAAGGAGCACTGTATAATTGGGGAAGCAGGCACATCCATACTCAGGAGTAATTATAATGCAGTAAGTTAAGTTGCTGTTAAAAATAAAAGTTTTGGGAGTACTTTGGGAACAGTCAGGAGCATCAATCTCAAATGTTTAGTCTGGGATGGTTCCCATCCATTCAGAGGTGTAAATGTCATCTCATGGATTTTAGCCCTTGGAATCTAAATCCCTAGTCCAATCCCTAGAATTAAAGGCTTGTGGTACACCCTTGCTTACAAACAGTCCAGGCTTAATAAATGTCTTCTTACATTTTCTATAACCCTGTGGAAGAGAGGGTTAGTTGTCCCCAAAAATCCACTGTCCCATTCTGCAGAATAACAGGACCCTTGTTTTTTTTTTGGCTGGGTTTCATGGCCACCTGAAATAGGGATTACATTTCTCAGCCTTCCCTTCTTCAAGCTATATGTGGCCATATGACCAAGTTCTGGCCAATGAGATTATAGTAAGTGCTATATAAAATTTTTGAGTTATGTCCTTAAAGGGAGGGAACATGCCCTTCTTGACACCATTTCCTCCTCCTTCCTGCCTGTAATAAGGACATAGTATTGAGCTATTCTGGATGACGCAGATGAAAGAAATGCCTTAGAAATGGCCAAACCTGGGTTTCTTGTACCTTAGAGCTCTGTTCCAGCTCTGGCCTGCCTGGCAGCAGACTATTGCTATTCCATGAGAGAGAAATAAGCCCTTGTCCTATTTAAGACACTATCATTTGAGGGGTTGTATTAGTCTTGGTTCTTCAGAGAAATAGAACCAACAGGAGATACGTATGTATATTGTCTTACTCAGTTACGAAGGCTGAGAGGTCCCAAGATCTGCATCGGCAAACTGGAGACCCAAGAGAGCTAATGAGGTAGTTCTAGCACACGTCCAAAGGCCCAGGAACTAGGAGAGCCAAAGGTGGAAGTTTCAGTCCAAGCCCGAAGGCCTGAGAACTAGCAGAGATAATTGTCTAAGTTCCAGTCTAAATCTGAGCCCAAGTCCAAAGGCAGGAGAAAACCCATGCCCCAGCTCCAAGACAAAGAGCAGATTTTCTCTTCCTCAGCCTTTCATTCTGTTCATCACTTCAATGGATTGGAGGATGCTTACCCACATTGAAGAGGGCCATCTGCTTTGTTCGATTTACCAATTCAGAGGTTCATCTCCTCCAGAAACGCCTTCACAGAGGGACTTACCCAAAATAATGTCTAACCAAACATCTGAGTATTCCATGGCCCAGTCAAGCTGACACATAAGATTTACCATCACAGGGGTCTCTGTTACTAAATCAACCTAACAAAAATTATCCATTAACTTAAGCCATTAGCTTTTTATTTATTCCTGTGTGCATGCCTACCCCCTTCTCCCCCAATACACACACACACACGCACATACACATGCACTGTGCCCTAGCTCCCAGTAGACACTCAAGAATGAACTGAAGAATTTGTTGTTTGATAAGATCACCAGCATCACTGCTTCCTACTCTCTGGGGTACCAGCTCCCAAGTGTGCAAGATTAAGCTTTCCCACAGGGTTCTGATGCCCCTGAGGGTACCTGCTGGCAGTATGTTGTGTGATATACAAAGTGTCTCTTTCCTAGAGACCATTTTGCTCCAAAATTTGATGAAAATACTTTTGAATTCTTCATCTCTTAAAAGGGTTTTTTTTTTCGTTAATATGCACAAGACAAAAGCCACAGAATTCTACTTTCTTGTGTCAGTCAATCTTGTGCTTTCCATGAATACCAGGAAAGCAGGAAGCATTTATGTGCAAGGAATGATTAAAAGCGTTGTTCTTTTTATGTTATCAGTGAAGTCTCAGCAATATCCCAGTGAACTGGGTCTATTGCTTTAGGGAGAGGAGATTAAGCCAGCCTTACCCTCAGCATGCTCTGTTGATGGATGTTACATGGGAAAAGAAAGGAAAGGTTTTGTGGTCAAATGAGTTTGGGAAAAACCTAATTAGAAACTATAAACAAGTTTCTTTGCTGTGGGATTTCTCAGAGCTTTCAATGCAGTGATGTGCATTATGAATCTTAGACAGAAGACCTAGTTTGCAGAGCTGCCCATAGAACAGCTTCTCGTGTACAGTTTCATAGTGAAGCGTTTCCAAGGAACTCCCTTGTGAATTATGTGATGTGACTGTTCTCACTATCGGTCATGTCTGTAGAGGGGCAGGAACATATTTTCAATCTATTAAATTCTAAGAAGTAAATTGCCTGCCCACTCCTGGTATTTTGCCCTTTCCCTTTCTTACTCTCCCCTTCCCATCATGGTGGTTAGTTTTATGTATCAACTCAGACAGGTAGGAGTACTCAGTTATCCAATCAAACACTAATCTAAATATTGCTGTGAAGATATTTTGTAGATATATAATAGTTAACATCTCTGATCAGGCAACTTTAAGTAAAGAAGATTGGCCTTGATAACATGGGTGAGCTTCATCTAATCTGCTGAAAGTCCTGACAGCAAAACTGAAGTGCCCTCAAGGAAGAAGAAATTCCGCCTACAGCCTGCATCACACGTTCCACCTGAGAGCTTTCCAGCCTGCCCATCTGCCCTACACGTTTTGGGATTGTTCAGTCAGAACCTATTGATACAATTATGTAAGCCAATTCCTTGGAAACAGAAAGATACAGAGAAATCGATATGGATATGTGTGTGTGTATGAGCATGTGCACAAACGTGGAGGCGGGCAGCAGCAGGGAGCAGGGATGTCAGGAGGTATATGTATCCTCCTTCCTCTATTTCTCTAGTAGAACCTGACTGATCCACCATTGAAACAGATCAGAGGCCAGGCACGGTGGCTTGTGCCTGTAATCCCAGCATTTGGGAGGCCAAGGCAGGTGGATCGTCTGAGGTCAGGAGTTCAAGACCAGCTGGCTAACATGGTGAAACCTTCTCTCTACTAAAAAATTAGCCGGGCATGGTGGTGCATGCCTGTAATCCCAGCTACTCAGGAGGCTGAGGTAAGAGAATCGCTTGAACCCAGGAGGCAGACATTGCCGTGAGCCAAGATTGTGCCACTGCACTCCAGCCCAGGTGACAGAGTAAGACCCTGTCTCAAAAAAACAACAACAGATCAGGAGGCAGCCTCCTGCTCAGTACATGGGAAAGTGAGGGACGTGGGCCTAACTGGGGAGGCAGTGTAGCACAGCAGTTAGGATGAGGGACTTGGCAACACATGGCCTTGGTTTTCATCTCCTCTACCACTTCTTGTGTGACCTTAGGCAATTTCCTTTTCTCTCTCTTTGCTTTAGTTTCCACATCTGTAAAATGAAGCTATTAATAGTACCTACTTCATTATGAGGATTAAATGTTTTTTTTTTTTGTTTTTTTGTTTTTTTGTTTTTTTGAGATGGAGTCTCACTCTGTCACCCAAGCTGGAGTGCACTGGCCAGATCTCAGCTCACTGCAAGCTCCGCCTCCCGGGTTCACGCCATTCTCCTGCCTCAGCCTCCTGAGTAGCTGGGACTACAGGCGCCCGCCACCTCACCCGGCTAGTTTTTTGTATTTTTTAGTAGAGACGGGGTTTCACCGTGTTAGCCAGGATGGTCTCGATCTCCTGACCTTGTGATCCGCCCGCCTCGGCCTCCCAAAGTGCTGGGATTACAGGCTTGAGCCACCGCGCCCGGCCATGAGGATTAAATGTTAATCCACAAAGTGCACTTAGGAAGGCACCCAGCACATAGTAAGCTTAATAAAATGTTAGCTGTAACTGTTATTTCTTGAAGAGAGTAATCTAGAAGCACCTCTACCCA
Organism: Rhinopithecus roxellana; assembly: GCF_007565055.1. NCBI lineage: Eukaryota > Metazoa > Chordata > Mammalia > Primates > Cercopithecidae > Rhinopithecus > Rhinopithecus roxellana. Next base: position 136,188,394 of record NC_044553.1, on the reverse strand, counting down.
CCCACCTCCACTACTACCCAGGGCAGGGGAGGCCTCTCTTTCCAGGATCTGGAGGCAAGGAAACTTTCCCTCTTAAAAAGTCCTCTGAGAAAATGGGATTGTGGTTCAGAAGACAAGGGTCTTCTCCCTGGATTACTGAGGGCACTTATGCCCCACCTCTAGGGTTCAGCATGGGCCAGGACACATCCTTTCTCTTCAAGTCTGGTTGATATCAGGTAACATCATTTAACTAGAACTTGATCACTTACAAAACATCTCTTCCATATGGTCCATTTGGTCCTCATCACAGTGATGTGGATGAAGTGTAATTATTCCCATTTTCATATGGGGACACTGAGGATCAGAACAGTCACATGACTTTTCCAACTTCACAGAGGTTGTTGCAGATGAGCTGAAAAGCAAACCCAGTCTTCTTCCCCCAAATCAATGGCCCTCTCGTGTGTGTCTCATCTGGTCTCCCATATCTCTTTCTGTCTTTCTCTGTGTCTCTCTCTGTCCCTTTTTCTTTTTGATGACTGTTTGGCTGTCTTTTTCTCCCACATTTTCTTCTCTAATTTTCATTTCTCTTCCACCTTTTCTTCTCTGAGAGACAGAGTCTTACTCTTTTACCCAGGCTGGAGTGCAATGGCGCAATCTCAGCTCACTACAACCTCAGCCTCCTGGGTTCAAGAGATTCTCCCACCTCTGCCCCCGAGTAGCTGGGATTATAGGTGTGTATGACCATGCCCAGCTAATTTTTGTATTTTTTGTAAAGATGAGAATCTCGCTATTTTGCCCAGGCTGGTCTCAAACACGTGAGCTCAAGTGACCTGCCTGCCCTGGCCTCCCAAAGTGCTAGGAATACAAGCATGAGCCACTGCACTCAGCCATTTTTCTTTCTCCTTTCCCTTTCTCTTTCTTCTTAGTTCAGACCTCAGATTCGCCCACAATCCATCTAAAACAAAAGGGGCTTAGGGTAAGTAGCAGCCCAGGGCGATTCCAACTCCCAGTGCCATTGTCTGGGGATTGAGCTCTGTGTGTGGAAATACAGGACAACTTTGTTACTCCAGGAATAAGGGCAGAAGAGCTGCTCACAACAGGGAGAGAGAGAAGCAAGCACTGCCCAAAGCAGCCCCCTCAGCCATCCTGTCCTCTTTTTTCATTTCTATTCTACCCTTATTATAATGCTGTTACGATTATTCTCCTGGAACCCATGGCTTATCCTAAGGGGAGAGAAACTCAAAGAAATAGAGGTGGTAGCAGCACCTATTAAGGGAAGAGAGAAGCAAGCCTAACCCTGGGCAGAGAAGCGGCTCTGACAGCTGAAGAAGTGAATTTCCCTCATTAGGGGAATTGTGTATCTGTTTAGAAGAAAGAAACACAGTTCACTGCGTCTGAGAGCCTCTGAAATGACCGCCCAAGCTTCAGGAAGCGCATCATTTTCCCTCCCCACAGTAATGAAGAGCTACAACCAACTGGGCAGAGAAAGGGCGCCACCTCCTGGCAAGACACGAGTTTAGGACCAACAGTTCATGACCCAAGTCACACCTACTGCAGGGCAATTTTGCACAACCTTCACTGCCCTAGGCTACTGTCACCCATGGCCCCTTCTAGGCCTTGGAAATTAGCAGACTCAGTTGAGCCATGACAAGATGACCCTGCCCCCACTTGACAATTAAATTCAACAAGATCACTATCCTTGTCGGCACAGCCATGTTTAGTTGGGCAACTGTCTCAACATTGCATTGAATTTGCTGTATTTTTTTTTTTTAATAACTGGGAAAAGAAAGAGGAAAGTGAGAAGGTAATAAGTCTTATAAATGTAAGACAACAGAATCAAAGGTGAATATCATCAGGCTTGTCCAAAGTGTTGAATCATTAGTCTTGACTGGCCACCCAGCTCCTCCAGCCAGCCAGACACTCTGTGTTCAACTGTAAAGGCAAAAAGAGAAAGTAAAGACATTCTGGGGTGCTAGAAATACAGCAATAGATGTGGTGTCTGAAAGGCAAGATGTAACTAGGGCTTATATAATTTGATGAATACCCTTGATAACATGTAAGTGTATTGTTTGGTTTTCAGATATTGTGTGTGTGTGTGTGTGTGTGTGTGTGTGTGTGTGTGTGTGTGTGTGTGTATGAAACGGAGTCTCACTCTGTTGCCCAGGCTGGAGTGCAGTGGCATGATCCCAGCTCACTGCAAACTCCACCTCCCAGGTTCAAGTGATTCTCCTGCCTCAACCTCCCCAGTAGCTGGGACTACAGGCACCCCCCAACACGCCCAGCTAATTTCTGTGTTTTTAGTAGAGATGGGTTTCAGTATGTTGGCCCAGCTGGTCTCCAACTCCTGACCTCAGGTGATCCGCCCACCTCAGCCTCCCAAAGTGCTGGGATTATAGGTGTGAGCTACCAAGCCTGGTCAGCTTTCAGATATTCTGTTTCTAAATGTTTTATCTGAAAGTATATTATGACCAAAGCAAAGGTAGCAGTATCCTCCTGGCTTCAAGGTGCAGGCCAAGCAGCAAGTGTTTAGACTCTGTTTCCCTAGGAATGACACCCTCTGACACCATCAGAAAGGAGCTGGGAACAACATAGTGTGAGGAGACCACATGGGACTAAAGACCTGAATTCAAATCCTAACTCTCCTATTTGAAAGCTCTATGACTTTCAGAAAGTGAGAATAAATCTCTCTGGTCTCAGTTTTTTAATCTGTAAAATGGGAATGATAACAATACCTGCCAAACCTATCTTCCAGAGTTGTATAAGGCTCAAATGAGATCAGGTCAAGGAAATGCGGAAGAAGCCTAATGGCCGAATGTGTCTGTGCTGGCAGAGAGCTAAGCACTTTATGTGCACCAGCTCATTTAATCCCATAAGGAATATATTATTACCCGCATCCCACAAATGAGAACATTTGCAGAAGTAAATTTTCTAAAGATCCCACAGGCCATTAGTAGGTGGAATTTAAGTTTAAGAGTGCCTGACTTTGTATGCAATATTTAATAAAATACCATAAAAATGTAAGGGGAGATTTTATCTAGGAAATATATATGTGAAATTTCTGGGCCCTTCTTCCCACTTCCCTTGCTCTTTGCCCTAGACCTCAGATTATCTCTCCAACAAAAGCCCCCAAATCTGGGTCCTGGAAAGTTCCAGTATGAGCTATCTAGATGTCTCTGTAACCTGAAGTGAAGGGGCCTTCTCATGGGAGTGCCTGTCTTCCTAACTTATCTCTAGAGACCAAGTGAATCACTTTCCCTTCTAAGGGAATTCCCAACACCAAGGAGCTGAAGAACCTGTGGTTTCTGGGAGCAGAGATGTTCTCATAGTTGCCCAAGCCACATCACCTACAGGCTCCATTTAGGATGGATCTTACTGTTCCTATTATGGACCACTATAACCATTCTTCCTACAGTGCCCCTGAATGCCCATCAGAGATGGACTCCCAGGATGGATAGACCAGTAGTCAGTTCCAGTGTAGAATTCTATTATGTTCTACTATGTGTTCCCATCTCATACGGTTTGACTGTGTCCCCACCAAAATCTCATCTTGAATTCTTATGTGTTATGGGAGGAACCTGGTGGGAGGTTATTGAATCATGGGGGCAAGTCTTTCCCATGCTGTTCTCATGATAGTGAATAAGTCTCACTAGATCTGATGGTTTTGAAAAAAGGAGTTTCCCTACACAAGCTCTCTCTTTCTTTGCCTGCTGCCATCCATGTAAGACATGACTTGCTCCTCCTTGCCTTCCATCATGATTGTGAGGTTTTCCTAGCCACGTGGAACTATAAGTCCAATTAAATCTCTTTCTTTTGTAAATTTCCCAGTCTCAGGTGTGTCTTTGTCAGCAGCGTGAAAATGGACTAATAGTTCATCAATCTCTCAGAGCCCCTGAATTCCATGCCAGGAATACGACTGCCTTCTCCATCTCCACCTGCTAGTCCCAAGGTATCTCAAACTCAAACCCTCTAAACAACCACAGTGTCTCAGTCAATAGCATGACCTTTCACACAGGCACCAAATTCCACAGTGTCTGACACATAGTAGGGATTCAATAAACACTTGTTGAGTTCATTCATTGAACAAAAACATTTATTGAAGGTCATCAGTGTGTCAGACATTCTTCTTGGAGCTGGAGATACTGTGGTAAACAAGTTAGATGAAGGATGAGAAGGAGATGAGAGATAAGTATGTAATATAACTTTGTGTCATATAAGTACAAAAAGAAAGTTATGCAGAATAAGGAGGTAGAGGGAGATGAGTGTGAAGTGGAGGGAGGGATCTGTTTTAGATAGATCAGTTAGGATAGGATCTTCTGAGGAAGTGACATTTGAGCAGAGACCATGTTGGAGTGAGGACATGAGATATTCAGATATTCAGAAGGAAAATATTCCAGGGGATGGCAAGTATGAAGGTCCTGGGGCAGGACGAACTTGGAAGTTTGTGTACAAACAAGAAGGCCAAGATAGCCAGAGCAGAATGCACCAGGAGAAAGACAGTAAGAGATGAGGTTGGCAAGATAGGCCAAGTAGGCTCCTGCGGGGCCCAAAGACCTGGGAAAGGACTAAGACTGGAAGTCTTTGAAGGCTTTGATCAGGGAGTGAAATGATCTGACTTATATTTTAAAAGATAATTATATCTTGTGACTAATGTATATTCTTATATAACACGTATTTTCATGACTCGCACATTCATATATTATAGATATTAATATATGTATAACTTACATATATTCCACTGTACATATCAAATATTACTTAATTTGGAATTTTAAATCTAAGTTTTAGCTCAAAATATTCGGAATGGAATACTAATTAGCCATGAGGCACACTTCTATTGTCAGTCTTCATATGACAGGGAAAATAATTTAAATATAAGTAGGAGCTAACTAGCTATAGTATATTCTGAACATAGAATAGGGCCTGGGTCTAGAATAATAGTCTGAAAACAGGCATGGTTCCTTGCAAGCCCATAAAAGGCCAATAATTTATTTCATAATCTTTGAAATCATTTCTTTTTTGCAAGATTGTTGATGAGTTCAAAAGAAAATATTAAAATGTATTTTAAGTGCCTTGAGAAATACTTTTTATGCTATTTTTTGAACTGTGGTAAAATATACATAACAAAATCTGCCATTTTAACTATTTTTAAGTGTACAGTTCAGTGGCATTAAGCATTTTCACAGTGTTGTGCAACCACCACCATTACCCACCTGCAGACCTTTTTTTGTCATGCAAAACTAAAATTCTGTAACATATTAAACAATAACTCCCCATTCTCCTTTCACCCCCAATCCTCTTTTAACTTTCTGTCTCTATGATTTTGACTACTCTAGGCATCTCAAATAAGTGAAATCATAGAGCATTTGTCCTTTTGTGATCGGCTTATTTCACAATGTTTTCAAGGTTCATCCACGTTTAGAGTGTGACAGAATTTCCTTCCTTTTCAAGGCTGAATAGTATCCCACTGGATGTATAGACCACACTTTGTTTATCCATTCACCTCTCACCGAACACTTGGGTTGCTTCCACCTCTTGACTATTAGGACTGCTATGAATGTGAGTGTACGATTATCTGTTCATATCCCTGCTCTCAATTATTTGGGATATATGCTCAGAAGTTGAATCTCTGAATCTCTTTTTTAATTTATTTGAGGAACGATAATACTGATTTCCATAGTGGCTATTTTACATTCTCACCAGCAGTTTGCAAGGGTTCCAGTTTCTCCACATCCTCAACAATACTTGTTATTTTCTGTCGTTGTTGGTTTTTAATAGTAGCCATCCTAACGAGCGTGAGATGGCATCTCACTCTGGTTTTGATTGCATTTCCCTGGTGATTAGTGATGCTGGACAGCTTTTTATGTGCTTGGTGACTCTTTGTATATCTTCTTTGGAAAAATGTCTATTCAAGTCCTTTGCCCATTTTTTAATCAGGTTGGTGTTTTGTTTTTGAGTTGTATGAGTTATGTATATGTTCTGGATATTAACTCCTTATCAGATATATGGTTTGCAAATATTTCCTCCCATTCCATGGGTTGCATTTTCACCCTGTTGACAGTATATTTTGATGACTAACAGTTTTAGGCCAGGTGCTGTGACTCACACTTATAATCCCAGCAGTTTGGGAGGCTGAGGCAGGAGGATCACCTGAGGTTAAGAGTTTGAGACCAGCCTGGCCAACATGGTGAAACCCTGTCTCTACTAAAAATAAAAAAATTAGCCAGGTATGGTGCCAAGCACCTGTAGTCCCAGCTACTCGGGAGGCTGAGGCAGGAGGCTCACTTGAACCTGGGAGGTGGAGGTTGTAGTGAGCCAAGATCATGCCACTGCACTCCTGCTTGGGCAACAGAGCAAGACTCCATCTCAAAACAAACAAACAGAACACAGTTTTAATTTTTGTATAATTTACCTGTTTTTTTCTTTTGTTGTCTAAGCTTTTTGTTTCACACCTAAGGAATGTTTTTTAAATTATTCTGGCTGCTATTTTGAAAATTGACTATACTGGATCAAGCATGAAAACAGAGAGGAAGTGTCTATAATGACAGAGGAAAGTTTATAGCATTATGGACTAAAGTGGTCTGCAGTGGGGATGGAGAAAAGTAGATAGAATTTGAGATATGTTTTGAAGATAAAATAGATACAACCTGATTAGTTGGATGAGAGACACAAAGAAAAAAAAGAATAGAGAATGACTCCTACTTTTTTGGCCCGAGGTGCTAGAAGACTGGTGGTACCATCATGAGATGGCAACAATTAGGGAAAGAGATGATTTATAGAAGGCTTTATCATGCTTTGTGGAAGCTGTCTATCATATATCCAGATAGAGTTATCTGACAGGTAGCTGGATAGATATACAAGCCTGGAGTTAAGAGTAAAGAACCATGTGGTCGATTTGGAATTCCCTTGTTATCTATTGCCACAACCATAAAACCCTAATTGTTCATGCATGGAGAAAGGCTGACTAGATGGCTTTGCCAATCTTGGCTAAACTCACATGTCAGAGAGTCAGCTAGCTGACTATTTATCCAAGCCAGCCTCAGCTCTCAGCTTCACATATCTCCCATCCTCCATAGACTAGTTCAACGATGTCTTGTGGTAAAGACAGAACTGCAAGAGATAAAGACCAAGCCTAATTGTCCAAGCGTTTTTCAAGCCTCTACCTACATCAAATTTGCTGATATTCCACTGGTTAAAGCTAGTCACAGGGCCTAGCCCAGAGACCAGAGTGGGGAAGCATTGCAAAGCTACTTGGCAAAGAGGTGAAAAAATGGGGCCACTTTTATAGTTGCCACTTCACAGCTGTGTAGAGATTGTATTTAATGCCTTGGGACTCACAGGAAAGTATAGAAGATGCAACGAGAGATGACCACTGTCTGTCTTTGCCAAGAATCAAAGAGGATAATGAGAGGCACCATCCTCTGAGACTTAACTCTGAAGGTCTGCATCTCTTATCAGGACTACCTGCTGTAAGAATGGAAACAGCAAGATCTGAGGATGATTTGAAGAATGACTAGATTCTGTCCTAGGCTAGTAGGTGATAGAGTTTCTGAGACATGTTCAGATTCAGATAACTTTTAAAGGTCAAGCTAATAGAACTTGATGGAGTATGACAGACAGGTAAGAAACAAAGAGACTCCTAGGTTTCTTGCCTGAACAATGAGGAGTGCCATTACCAGGACAGAGAGAGGGCAGGTTTGGCAGATAAACCAAGAATATGGTTTTGGAACATGGAAGCCTGAGATCCCAGTGGAGCTGCTTGGCAGGTAATTGAATATGAGAGTGTAAAGTTCAGGGAAAAGTTTAAGTTTAGAGATATAACTTTAGCAGCTATCAACAAATGGGGCTATTTAAAACCTGTGAATGGAAGAGATCACCTAAGTTATGATGCATGTGAAGAAAAGAAGTTCACAGGCTTACCAATTAACTGTGTTCTACTCCTTGACCTCTCCACCTGGTAGACACCCACTACCTACTTCATGGTTCTCAAATGTGGACCCTCCTGTGTCATTCCTACTATTACTACTGTCTTAGTCAAAGTCTTCATCTTTCACCTAGACCACCACAACTGCTTCCAACTGGTCTCACTCTCTCCAAGGTCACTTCATTAGCTCATTCTCCACATACAGTCACCAGGGGGGATCTTTGTCACACCAATCTATTTTTGCCACTTCTGCTTTAAAAGCTTAATACAAACTCAATCATGAATGGATCAGTCTGACATCATCTGAATTCAGTGACTAAAGGTAACATCACTAACCATGGAACAAATGTGATTCAGCAGGAAACACATCACACCACTGATGAAGTTTTCTTGCCAAAAGAGAGAATCTCATCTGATCAAGCCTCTAGCTCTAACTACTAGTTTGTAGAAAATAAGGGAGTTAGAGGAGCTTGTAGTACCATGAGGGGATAACTAGCCAAATCCAAACTTTGGGAGACAACAGGACAACCTAGTTTCCTAAAACAACAACAAAATTTAAGTGGGGGGAACTATGAGGGGAAATGTGGAGAATGTAGATTAAGAGAGAATCAAGAGATGAACCATCCACGTGCCATATGTGCTCTGTGTTTAGATTCTGATTTAAACAAATCAACTGTAAAAAGACATGTTTGAGGCAGGAAAAATTCAACATATGCAGTATTTTAAGCGCTATTAAGGAATTTTTGTTTATTTTCTTGGGTGTGAAAATGAAACAGTGGTTATATATTTTAAAATACATTATCTGGTATGTTTTTATGGCTATATTTTTTTTAAAAAAGAAACTATATGGAAGTATCCGTGAATACTGGATTTGCTTCAAGATACTCCAGCAATTAAAAAGGAAAGTTGGCCAGACATGGTGGCTCACACCTACAATCCCAGCACTTTAAGAGGCCAAGGAGGATTGCTTACGGCCAGAAGTTCAAGACCAGCCTGGGAAACATAGTGAAACTCCATCTCTAAATTTAAAAATATAAGAAAATTTTGAAAAGAAAATTGAGAGAAATAATGAAACAAAAATGGGAGAAAGTTGGTAGTTATTAAAGCTGGTTATGAGTACACAAGGCTTCATTGTCCTACTCTATTTTGGTATGTTTGAAAATTTGCCATTATAAAAAGTAAAAAAAGGAAAAGTCATAACACATGTAGCAAGTCAAACGTGAAGCTGGCTTTATCTTCATTTCAGTCTTTTCTCTTTCAACCTCATAACATGCTATATTCCAGATACTCCAAAACTAACAGTTATTCAATAAAATATATTCACGATTTTAGTAATGCATGCTTTAATAAGATGTTAATTAATAGCTATTGGGGTTTTTTTTTAAGTCAGACATATTCAAAATGCCCACAACCAACACCAGTCTATTGCTAACAACAGTCTATAAAAGAGCAGCATTTATTTTGTGTTCTTAGTGCACACATTTTATTGGAACACTGTATACCCCGTTTTCTAAACACCTATCCAACCCTCTTTCATACCTCCAAACCTTTCCTCATACTGTTTCTGCTTTCTGGGTGCCATTCCTCTACTTCACCACCTGGAAAACTCCTCCAATGTCCATCTCAAATGCCAGTTCCTCTATGACCCTTCCTACGTCCTCTCCTCCTTGACCCTCACCTGCCATTTTAAACAGGGTCATCTGCTCCCTCTTCTGTGCTCCCCGACTTTATCACCACTCTAAGTCATGTCAGCTGCCTCCCCAGCTAGATGGAGAACTCCGATGTGTATATCACCCAACCCTAGCACATGGTAAGTGATTAATAAATTCTTGAAGATAAAATGAGGAGGGGAGGGAAGAGAAAAGAAAGGAAGAAGGAAGGGAGGGAGGGAGGAAGGAAGGAAGGAAGGAAGGAAGGAAGGAAGGAAGGAAGGAAGGAAGGAAGGAAGGAAGGAAGGAAGGAAGGATTGGTTTCACCTCCCTTCCTCCCCCATTCTAATTGCAGAGACTCCTCACATAGTACCTGTGTCCTCTGAGAGCCCAGAAGCACTTCATCACCTATTGCTCATATCAAGTATCAAAAGGAACCCACTGTCCACCCAGCTCATGCCCCACCAGGGTGGACAATCTTTAAGCAGGTGTAAGCTTCCTACATAGAACTCCCATTTCTTCCCCTCCTCCAATCCCAAAACCAAGAGTAATGAAATGGACAGAACTCAACCTCCAAGTTTCTAAAGAGCTTTGGGGCATCTTTTGGCCATGACCCAGTACCCCACAAAAGAGGGCAGGCAAAGTCCTGTAACCTTTTTCCTAAGAGCTGCCACTTGGGAACGCCTCCAGCAGAGTACTTTGGTGGCTTGCAAAATCCAAGGCCCTGACAGAAGCAGGAAATGTGATTATGACCACTCTCTCTGGCAATTACTGGCTCAGGCACTCTAATAGCTCTTAGCAAAAAATTACCCCTCCATGATGATGAAGACAGAAACAGACGTTACAAATGAGTGCCAACTGCCGCAGCACATCGCCTGCAAGTTAACCCTTGGGATCCCACAATCTGTGACCCATACCTCTAATAGCTGGGAAACCTGAGGTTCCAAAAGGCACCAATGTCCACACGCCCAGAGGTTGCTCCTACAACATTCCCAGAAGAGCTGTGTGCTCTTCAGTTAGGTGACTGCCTCTGGTTTCCGATCTAAAGCCACTCCTTTACAGGACAATTCTATGGCCACAGATTGAGGTTCAGTTCCCACTTAAAATGTGATTATATCCCAAGGGTAAGTGTAAATCTACTTGGCATGGCCCACCACCTTCCTAGAATCTAAACGTGGCACCTCTGCCCAGTTATATTTGGTTCCAAGACAGAAACTTCCTTGCATTTTGGTTTATCAAAAAAACATAAAATTAAACTGATACACAGAGAGAGTGGGGTGCGGAACAGTGCCCATTCAAACTGGATTTTTATTGAGTTGTAAGGAAAGGGGATAAATCCCCAAATGTCCTAAACACACTGAAATAGCAAGTGACTTTAGAAGTCATCCTCCTCTCCAACACAGTCCCCAGTCCCCGAGGCATGTGAGCCATTTGCATTCTGTAGGAACCCCCAACTAAGGGAGGCAGAATAGAGGCATGATTAAGAGCAGGCCCTGAGAATCAGGCAAACCGGGTCCAAGTACTGACAATATCCCTTATTAGCTGTGGGTCTTGGGAGAGTGTTTCTTCAAACCTGATGACTGATCTGCCAAGTCTCTTTTTTTAACTCCCTTCACTGGGTTGTCAGGAGAGTTAAATGAGATGATGTGTAAATTACTCAGTGCCTAGCACGTGGTAGCCATAGGGCACTCACCCTGATGAGTAGTTTCCGTGATTAGCCCAGAGGAACAACAAAAGCTTAGAGTGACTTACTTATTACTTCAATAACAGCACTGACTCAGTGCCAGGCACTGTTCCAAATGTTTCAGTGCACCGTGTTCACTCATGCAATCCTCATAACAATTGGAAGAGGTAAATACTGTTATGATTTCAATTTTATAGATGTCAAAACTGAGGCACCATGATGGCAAATATTTCTCTCAAGGTCCATAGCAAATCGGTGACAGAATCAGGATTCAAGCTCAGGCGTCTGGCTCCAGAGTCCAGCTCAAAGCACCTACGCTCCACTACACCTAGTAGAATACCCCAGCAACTAGTGATTGCAGAGCCGTGTTCATGCCATCAAGCACATTAGCACACCTGTCCCACTGACCTATCTGGTGGAAACAAGCTTGCCAGCCAATGAATGGGCCTCCCCATGTTGTCTCACTGCAGAGATACCAGAACTGCTTGGCATTTTTCTTGTTGCTTTTTATTAGGTATTTCATTTGGTGTCTTCATTTGCCTAGAGTGTTCACCATGATGTTCTGAACCTTCCTATAGTTATTTCCCTCCTGGCTTTCTCCTCCTGGGTAATTCTCTTTTGGCATCAAGACTCAATTCAAACATCAGTTTCTTCTGGAAGTATTCCCGCTTGATGAAACGTCCTGGCTCTTTGCTTTCACAACACCCTCAGCAAACATCTAACAGAAGCATTTATTGCATTGAATTGTCCTAGTTGGTTGATGTCTCTGTCACCACCCCTCTGAGCTACATGCTCTGTGAGGGCAGGGTTAGTATTTTATTCCACTTGGTGATCCAACCAATGTGGGTTCCTACCTCTAGTAGAACATACCAGTACATATGTACAATCAAATGAGGGCCTTGTACCCTCCATAGTTTTTGGTGAAGGGACTTCAGAAACACTGTGTTGACAGTAATCTTGCTGTACTACCTAGTCCAATATTTTAAGAATACATCTTGATCGAGAGCAACAATAAAATCTTTCTGTATTCCTGTCTACATAAAAGAGACTGCCCCCAGCCTCTTCAAGAAAAGAGAAAGGTTAAAGAGAAGGAGAAACGGAGGGGAGGTCTGTTTCAATATGTCAAAATACTAGTACAGATGCTGCACTTAAAAAAATCATCTATAAAAAGAAATGAAGTACCAATACATGCTACAACTTGGATGAACCTCAAAAACATTATGCTAAGTGAAAGAAGCCAGACATAAAAGACCAACATATTGTATGATTCCTTTTATATAAAATATCCAGAATAGGCAAGTCCATAGAGACAGAAAGCAGATTAGTGGTTGCCAGGGGCCGGGGGTGGGATAGGGAATGAGAAAGGATTATTTAAAGGGTATTTTCTGGGAAGATGAAAAAGTTTTGAAACTGGAGAAAGAAAGTCATTGCCCAACATTATGAATGCACAAAATGCCACTGAATTGTACACTTTAAAATAGTTAATTTGGGGCCGGGCGTGGTGGCTCATGCCTGTAATCCCAGCACTTTGGGAGGCTGAGGCAGATGGATCACCTGAGGTCAGTTCAAGACCAGCCTGACCAACATGGTGAAAAACCCACCTCTACTAAAAATAGAAAAATTAGCTGGGCATGGTGGCTTGTACCTGTAATCTCAGCTACTTGGGAGGCCGAGGCAGGAAAATCGCTTGAACCCAGGAGGCGGAAGTTGAAGTGAGCCAAGATCACACCATTGCACTCCAGCCTGGGCGATGAAAGCAAAACTCTGTCTCAAAAAACATAAATAAATTAAAAATAAAATGGTTAATATGGCTGGACATGATAGCTTATGCCTGTAATCCTAGCATTTTGGGAAGCCGAGGCAGGAGGATTGCTTGAGGCCAGGAGTTCAAGACCAGCGTGGGCAAAAACGTGAGCTCCCATTTCTACAAAAAATAAAAAATTAACCTGTGCATCTGTAGTCCCAGCCATTCAGGAGGCTGACATGGAGGACTGCTTAAATCCAGGAGGTCAAGATTGCAGTGAGCCATGATTGTGCCACTGTACTCCAGCCTGGGTGACAGAGTAAGACCCTGTCTCAAAAAAAAAAAAAAAAAAAAAAAAAGATTAATTGTATACTACGTGGATTTCACCTCAATTTTTTAAAAAATAGAAGAAAGGATCCCCAGACCCACCCTAAGAGGCTTGTTCATGCTACTGTGAGCTTGTCAAGTATAGGGAGCCCACCCAATGCCTGCCCTGGTGTCCAGGGCACTGTCTAGGGCAGGAGACACAGGCCTGAGGCTGCAGAGATAGGCTGCACTCCCAAGAGATAGGCTCGAGGACACCTGGAGGGCATTCTTGGGACTCCCTTCCTGGATACGATTACCATAGCTAAGTGCAAAAATATTAGGTGAGAAAAAAAAATACAGGACCAGGGACAAAGCACTCTAATACAGACTTTACCCAATAGTCTTAAAATCAATGTGACTGTCGCTTAGCTTATGAAGGATCATGCTCTTGGGACAAGACACATTCTTATGGATCTGGCACACCAGGAGGGAAAAGGATCTCTATCTAAGTGTTTCAAAAGGCTGCATTGCTCTGAACCAGCCCCTGCCTTTCTGCCCTCACTCCTCTGGCCTGAGAGACCCCAGCCCAGGGTGACCTGCCAACTTGCAAATATCTACAAAGCCAGGAGCTTATGTTGCATTTTAAAGGCAATGTTCTCCATTTCTCTTCTGGGAAACTCTGCAAATGATCTCCTGTGTATCAGGGAGTCCAATAGAAGTCTGTGGCTTCTCCTGTTTAGGTGCCATTTAAGCTAGGGAGTTGAGAAAAGCAAAAAGAGTGATTATAGACCCCAAGGGCCAGGACATCTAAAGTAGATACCTGTGCCCGGGCATGTGGCTCACGACTATAATCCCAGCACTTTGGGAGGCCAAGACAGGTGGATCACTTGAGGTCAGGAGTTTAAGACCAGCCTGGCCAACATGGTAAAACTTCATCTCTACCAAAAATTAAAAAATTAGCTGGGTACGGTGGTGCATGCCTGTAATCCCAGCTACTCAGGAGGCTGAGGCAGGAGAATCACTTGAGCCTGGGAGGCGGAGGTTGCAATGAGCTGAGATCACGCCACTGCACTCCAGCCTGGGTGACAGAGTGAGACTCTGTCTCAAAAATAAATAAATAAAAACATAAAAATAAAATAAAATAAAGTAGATACCTGCCAAGTTGTCCATAGTTAACACTCTCCCTTTCTCCCCCACCTTCAATCCACATGGCAGAAATGGACTCCCAGTCACCATCTTTACTCAGAAACTTAACTCAGTCACCTTGGCCATAGTTGATTGAACCAAAGGTGAGCACACGACTTAAGCTAGCCAATCAGAGACGTTCCTCTGAGAATCTGGAATTGAAACCATAAGACAAAACTGGATTGTTCCACAAAGCTTCATGTCTAGACATAAATTTGAGAGCTCAGGGACAGCCACTGTTTTCTAGTCTATGGTCTGGTGTGTGGTCAGCTGTTCTTAAAATGACTCCTAGTCATCTACACCTCCTGGTATTCACACTCTTGTGTAATTTCCTCTCCTTGAGTGTAGGCTAGACATAGTCACTTGCTTTTCACAAATAGAACATGGAAAATGTGATATCACCTCCGAGATTAGAAAGTAAAAGGCTGTCATTTCCATCTTGCTCCCTTCTCTCTGGCTCTCCTCACTTGTACTGATGAAGCAAACTGCTATATTGTAAGGCAAGGCCCACATGGCCAGGAACTAAGGATGGCTTCCAGCCAACAGCCAGCAAGGGGCTCTTGGTCTAACAACTGTCCAGGAACTAAATCCTGCCAACACCATGTGGTGAGCTTAGAAAC
Source organism: Rhinopithecus roxellana (assembly GCF_007565055.1). Lineage (NCBI taxonomy): Eukaryota > Metazoa > Chordata > Mammalia > Primates > Cercopithecidae > Rhinopithecus > Rhinopithecus roxellana. The sequence goes on along the minus strand of NC_044553.1, from coordinate 136,173,306 downwards.
AGATCATTCCCTCGTTGAGCCTTGAGATGACTGCAGTTCCAGCTCACGCCTTTTATTGCAGCCTCTGAGAAACAGAAGACCCTGCTAAGCCTCACCTGGATCTACAGGATCCAGAATCTACAGAAACTATGATATTCTTAATGTTATCTTCAGTCACTAAGTTTTGGGGTGATTTGTTACACAGCAACAGATAACTAATACGTGGTCTAAGGCTGAAGAAAAGGGAAGCCATGCTGAAAAGAGAAGACAATAGAGCAGAAGCACATAGGGAAGGAGAAATGAAAGACAGAGGGAAAACTGGAAGTCAGAGTTCTCCATGGATTGGATTGATGTGGCAAGACCAATTAGAGGCAATTGCTGTCATTCAGGCAAGAGATGATGGTAGCAGATGTAATGCCCATTTCTGCAAGAGAAGACTAAGGGAGGAAAATGTTCAGGGAGAAAACCAAGAGATCAGTTTTATTTGAATATATGGTCAGTTAATATACAAAAGCATGACACAGCAAATGCATAATGAACTATGTTGGTACTTCTCCAATACTACAAAGATTGGGAAGACAAGATCCTTGTCCTCAAGTTACTCACAGTTTAGGGGAGGACAGGCAAGCATGCACAATATATTCTGTAGTTCATTTGGCCTGTGAGTGAAGTGTTATATGTTCAAAAGAAAAGGGAGTGCTTTATTGTGCCTGGGAAGACAGAGAAGCTTCTCAGGGAGTGACAGGAATGTACACACTGATCACACCTATGGAAAAATACATTTCATGCAGTGGCAAGGATATAAAGGGAATTCAGAGTAATAAAATAAATACAGTTCTATATTCCCTTGTATTCTTTCTTGTCTTCAGGGCATAATAAAACAATTCATAATTCACTCTTTAATTTAGGGGAAGATAAAGATCTTACTTCAAAGAGTAAAGTGAGATCCTATGAGGCAGTTTGGAGAGTTCCACGTAACCTTTGCCCACTTTGGAAAAACAGATGAAGGCACGAGTTTTCATGGAGAACAGTAGCCTTAACTGAGTCACAGTTACAAGTGGAGTCTCTGGAGATAAATTTGGCTGCTCTGTGTACCCTGACCCTGCCATTGATCACCTATGAGATCTTGGCCAGCTTACCTCTCTAAGCCTCAGTTTTCTCATTGTAAGCTGATGATAATGATTTTTGTCAAAAGGACTAAATTTAATACTATTGCAGTGCTTTTCCAATTGGGATCCACAAATACATTTTCTGAGTCTTATGAATTTTTTAACTACATTTTTTAATATGAGGTTTTCATTTGGAGAGCAGGTTAAATATTCTAATATTAACACATTCCAGATCATCTAAATGACTACCTCATAACTAAGTCCTGCTGGGAGATTCAAGTATCAAAGTTTTCAAAGACATTCGCACTAGTACTGGCACCAGCAACTACTATTTTACGATCTTGGGTTGTTAATGAGAGACATATTTAATATGTAAATATGCTAATATCTTAATATGTTAAAAGACAGAGAGTTAATATGTAAATACTGCTTTGAGTCAACAATAGGCCAAATGATGTCATAGCAACTGTACAAACGAAGCCTTCAGGGTGGGGCAGTGGTTAAACAGAGAAATTAATGGGAGAATTGAGTCATCACTCAGCCTGAAGGAGCATTGATATGGCAAGAAAAAAAACCCACACCACAGTCAAACACTGCAATTCACAGTTGAACAGCTAATTAGTTTCAACAAACATTGTCATTTGTCACATTAAATAAATGATGTTGATTTGCATTGTTTTGAGTTCTACTTTTGTTTGCATTTAATTTATAAATTTCATTTGGTTTTATACTTGTTTAAACACTGTAAGCATAAGAAGTTTTGACCTAGCATTGTGTCAATACTTATTTGTTTTGTTTTTCCACAGGTCTACATCAGTCCAAAGTGTGTCAATACATATTTAAGGAACAAAATAATTTTTAAAATAAACTTTAGGAGTCCATGAAAGAATACTTTTCCTTTTAAAGGAGGCCACATATCAGTTAATTTGGAGAAACACACAATAAGCCACATAAAGCACTCAGCATGATGTGTAGAAATGGTAAGTATTATTAAATATTTGAGATAACACTGGAGTTCCAGTCCCAGGAAAGATGGAGTAAACACATTTCATCCTATTTCTCTTATTGAGTGTAGCTACAAATCTGAGAATATATGGAGCAGCTATCTCATTTCTCGTGAGTTTACCATTTTTTCCAGTTAGTATTCCCCAGCCTGAACTTAATGTAGCCCAAAACCCAGAAGAAGCAACAGGGTAGAGAGAGTGAGCTCCAGGACAAGGCTCTTGCTCTGGCTAAGACATCAAGAAATGGAACTCCTGCCGGGCGCGGTGGCTCAAGCCTGTAATCCCAGCACTTTGGGAGGCCGAGACGGGCGGATCACGAGGTCAGGAGATCGACACCATCCTGGCTAACACGGTGAAACCCCGTCTCTACTAAAAATACAAAAACTAGCTGGGCGAGGTGGCGGGCGCCTGTAGTCCCAGTTACTCGGGAGGCTGAGGCAGGAGAATGGCGTAAACCCAGGAGGCGGAGCTTGCAGTGAGCTGAGATCTGGCCAATGCACTCCAGTCCGGGCGACAGAGCGAGACTCCGCCTCAAAAAAAAAAGAAAGAAAGAAATGGAACTCCTAATGCTCAGTGACAATGCAGAAATCCCTAGATTTTTAAATTTTTACCCTCCATTATTTCACACTCCAGTTTGCTCCCCCCCACCCCGCCCCCCACTACCCGCCACAAAAAAATCCAGTGGTAGCAACAGAATCCCACAGAAATCAAAACTCAGAGGAAGGAGAACCTTCCTGTATGATTAATGAAGCTGTGATCCTAAGAGAATGCAATGAACCCCCATTGCTTTTTTTCTCTCTATGTCCATCCACTGGTTACCCTTAGGCATTGGCACACTTATAAAATGGGTAGCAAAACTGGGTAGATAAAGCCCTAGATTTCTGCCTGGAGGATAGACAAGGGAGCCTCAAGAATCCAGATAGTAATAAGGAGGTTGTGGAAAAGGAAGAAATTAGGAAAGTGGACCCATAAAATTGATTATAAACTCCTGGACTCACCCCTAAACTGTGGATGCATGGATCTGATCCCAATTAGCATACCAAAGACAGCACTGAGATAACAGTTAGACCAACATTCAGGTCCCAGACTAGCCACTGGGCAGCATACACATGAATGACAGTCAAATAGCACACAAAGGATTTAACAACTAAATTGACATGGAAACAACAGCCCACAAAAAGTGACTTGGAACTGGCAGCCTGAACCTGACCAAGCTACTAATTGCCTACTAAGACAAAAATATCAATGTTTCCAAGGACTTGTAAAAGAGCCCAGAGAGGCAGAGATTGCAGTGAGCTGAGATTGCACCACTGCACTCCAGCCTGGGCAACAGAGTGAGCAAGACTTCATCTAAAAAAAAAAAAAAAAAAAAAACAGGGCCCAGAGTCTCATAACAAAATATTTAAAACATTCTGGATACAATCAAACACTACTTGACATGTGAAGAGCCAGAAAATGTTCAACTCATTTGGGAAAAGACAATCAATAGATGTCAACACCTAGATGAGAGAAATGATGGAAATATCTGATAGACTTTAAGGTAGCTATTATAAATATGCGCCAATAAATAATCACTAATACTCTGGAAACAAATGTAAAAGTAGAAAGTCTGGGCAAAGAAATAGAAGACATTAAGAAAATCAAGTGGAAAGTTGAGAACTTAAAAATACAATATGGCCTCAATAGCAAAATAGGGGTGACAGAAGAAAGAGTCAACAAACTGGAATGTAGATGAATAAAAATAATCCAAAATGAACAACAGATATAAACTATTTTTTTCAATGAGCAGAGCCTCAGGAGCCTGGAGGACACTAACAGAATGTCTTATATTTGCATTATTATAGTGTAAAACAGAGAAAAGAAATAACGTGCTGCTGAAAAACATTTGAAGAAACAATGGTTGAAAAGTTGTCAAATCTGGAAAAAGAAAAAACCTGCAAACTCAAGAAACTCAGTAAACTCAAAACAGGATAAACCCCCAAAAACCATGCCCAGACACATCATAATCAAATTGCTGAAAACTAAATGCAAAGTAAAAGTCTTAAAAGTTACCAGAGAAAAACACCACCTTATTTAAAGGAGAGCAATAATTTAAATGACTGTGGATTTGTCATTAGAAACCATGGAGGCTGGGAAGAAGTGGCACACTATTTTTCAAGTGCTAACAGTAAATAAATGGCCACTTAAGTTTTCATGTCCAACAAAAATATTCTTCAGGAATTAACCTGAAATAAAGACCTGCTCAGATAAAGAAAACTAAGAGAATTTATTGCCAGCAGACCTACTCTAAAAGAATTGCTAAAATAAGTTTTTTGGAAAAAAAGAGAAATAATATCTGAAGATATTTTGGAACATCAGGAATTTTAAAAGAGCAACAGAATAGGTAAAAATCTGCTTGAGTATAATAAACTATTCTTCATTTCTTAAGTTCTTTAAAATACGTAAAATGGGAGGGGGTGTCAAGATGGCTGAATAGGAACAGCTCCAGCCTCCAGCTCCCAGCATGAGTAACACAGAAGACGGGTGATTTCTGCATTTCCAACTGAGGTACCGGGTTCATCTCACTGGGGCTTAGGACAGTTGGTGCAGGACAGTGGGTGCAGTCCAACGAACGAGAGCCAAAGCAGGACGAGGCATCACCTTACCTGGGAAGCACAAAGGGGAAGGGAATTCCTTTTCCTAGCTAAGGGAAACCATGACACACAACACCTGGAAAATCAGGTCACTCCCACCCTAATACTGCTCTTTACCAAGGGTCTTAGCAAACTGCACACCAGGAGATTATATCACGCGCCTGGCTTGGAGGGTCGCATGCCCACGGAGCCTCCCTCATTGCTAGCACAGCAGTCTCAGACCTAACGGCAAAGCAGCAGCAAGGCTTGGGGAGGGGCACCCGCCATTGATGAGGCTTAAGTAGGTAAACAAAGCTGCCAGGAAGATCGAACTGGGTGGAGGTCTGCCTGCCTCTGTAGACTCCATCTCTGGGGACAGGGCAGGGCTAAACAAAAAGCAGCAGAAACCTCTGCAGATGTAAATGTCCCTGTCTGACAGCTTTGAAGAGAGTAGTGATTCTCCCAGCACGGAGGTTGAGATCTGAGAACGGGGAGACTGCCTGCTCAAGTGGGTCCCTGACCCCCGAGTAGCCTAACTGAGAGAGCCTACCTGAGAGTAGCCTAACTGGAGTGGACCTCAAGCAAACTCCAACAGACCTGCAGCTGAGGGTCCTGACTGTTAGAAGGAAAACTAACAAACAGAAAGGACATCCACACCAAAACCCCATCTGTATGTCACCATCATCAAAGACCAAAGCTAGATAAAACCACAAAGATGGGGAAAAAGCAGTGCAGAAAAGATCAAAATTCAAAAAATCAGAGCGCCTCTCCCCCTCCAAAGGAACACAGCTCCTGCGAGCAACAGAACAAAGTTGGATGAAGAGTGATTTTGACGAGTTGAGAGAAGAAGGCTTCAGTTGATCAAACTTCTCAGAGCTAAAGGAGAAACTACGAACCCAGCACAAAGAAACTAAAACCTTGAAAAAAGATTTGACAAATGGATAACTAGAATAACCAATGCAGAGAAGTCCATAAATGACCTGATAGAGATGAAAACCATCACACGAGAACTACATGACAAGTGCACAAGCTTCAGTAACCAACTCAATCAACTGGAAGAAAGAGTATCAGAGATTGAAGATCAAATGAATGAAATGAAGTGAGAAGAGAAGTTTAGAATAAAAAGAGTAAAAAGAAATGAACAAAGCCTCCAAGAAATATGGGATTATGTGAAAAGACCAAATCTATGTCTATGTCTGATTGGTGTACCTGAAAGTGATGGGGAGAATGGAACCAAGTTGGAAAACACTCTGCAGGATACTATCCAGGAGAACTTCCCCAACCTGGCAAGGCAGGCCAACATTCAACTTCAGGAAATACATAGAATGCCACAAAGATACTCCTCAAGAAGAGCAACTCCAAGACATAATTGTCAGATTCATCAAAGATGAAATGAAGGAAAAAATGTTAAAGGCAGCCAGAGAGAAAGGTCGGGTTACCCACAAAGGGAAGCCCATCAGACTAACAGCAGATCTCTCAGTAGAAACTCTACAAGCCAGAAGAGAGAGGGGGCCAATATTCAACATTCTTAAAGAAAAGAATTTTCAACCCAGAATTTCATATTCAGCCAAACTAAGTTTCATAAGTGAAGGAGAAATAAAATTCTTTACAGACAAGCAAATACTTAGAGATTTTGTTACCACCTGGCCTGCCCTACAAGAGCTCCTGAAGGAAGCACTAAACATGGAAAGGAACAACCGGTACCAGCCATTGCAAAAACATGCCAAAATGTAAAGACCATTGATGCTAGGAATAAACTGCAACAACTAACGCGCAAAATAACCAGCTAACATCATAATGACAGGATCATGTTCACACATAACAATATTAACCTTAAATGTAGATGGGCTAAATGGTCCAATTATAAGACACAAACTGGAAAATTGGATAAAGATTCAAGACCCATCAGCTTTCTGTATTCAGGAGACACATCTCACATGAAGAGACACACATAGGCTCAAAATATAGGGATGGAGGAAGATCTACCAAACAAACGGAAAACAAAAAAAGGCAGGGGTTGCAATCCTAGTCTCTGATAACAGACTTTAAACCATCAAAGAGCAAAAGAGACAAAGAAGGCCATTACATAATGGTGAAGGGACCAATTCAACAGGAAGAGCTAACTCTCCTAAATATATATGCACCCAATACAGGAGCACCCAGATTCATAAAGCAAGTCCTTAGAGACTTACAAAGAGACTTAGACTCCCACACAATAATGGGAGACTTTAACACTCCACTGTCAACATTAGACAGATCAACGAGACAGAAAGTTAATAGGGATATCCAGGAATTGAACTCATCTCTGCACCAAGCAGACCTAATAGACATCTACAGAACTCTCCACCCCAAATCAACAGAATATATATTCTTCTCAGCACCACATCACACTTATTACAAAATTGACCACATAGTTGGAAGTAAAGCACCCCTCAGCAAATGTAAAAGAACAGAAATTATAACAAACTGTCTCTCAGACCACAGTGCAATCAAATTAGAACTCAGGACTAAGAAACTCAATCAAAACCGCTCAACTACATGGAAACTGAACAACCTGCTCCTGAATGACTACTGGGTACATAACAAAATGAAGGCAGAAATAACAATGTTCTTTGAAACCAGTGAGAACAAAGATACAACATACCAGAATCTCTGGGACACATTTAAAGCAGTGTGTAAAGGGAAATTTATAGCACTAAATGTCCACAAGAGAAAGCTGGAAAGATCTAAAATTGACACTCTAACATCACAATTAAAAGAACTAGAGAAGCAAGAGCAGACACATTCAAAAGCTAGCAGAAGGCAAGAAATAACTAAGATCAGAGCAGAACTGAAGGAGATAGAGACACACAAAACTCTCCAAAAAATCAATGAATCCAAGAGTTGGTTTTTTGAAAAGATCAACAAAATTGATAGACCGCTAGCAAGAGTAATAAAGAATAAAAGAGAGAAGAATCAAATAGATGCAATAAAAAATGATAAAGGGGATATCACCACCGACACCACAGAAATACAAACTACCATCAGAGAATACTATAAACACCTCTATGCAAATAAACTAGAAAATCTAGAAGAAATGGATAATTTCCTGGACACTTACATTCTCCCAAGACTAACCCAGGAGGAAGTTGAATCCCTGAATAGACCAATAGCAGGCTCTGAAATTGAGGCAATAATTAATAGCCTACCAACCAAAAAAAGTCCAGGACCAGATGGATTCACAGCTGCATTCTACCAGAGGTACAAGGAGGAGCTGGTACCATTCTTTCTGAAACTATTCCAATCAATAGAAAAAGAGGGAATCCTCCCTAACTCATTTTATGAGGTCAACATCATCCTGATACCAAAGCCTGGCAGAGACACAACAAAAAAAGAGAATTTTAGACCAATATCCCTGATGAACATCGATGCAAAAATCCTCAATAAAATACTGGCAAACTGAATCCAGCAGCACATCAAAACGCTTATTCACCATGATCAAGTGGGCTTCATCCCTGGATGCAAGGCTGGTTCAACATACACAAATCAATAAACGTAATCCATCATATAAACAGAATCAAAGACAAAAACCACGTGATAATCTCAATAGATGCAGAAAAGGCCTTTGACAAAATTCAACAGCCCTTCAGGCTAAAAACTCTCAATAAATTTGGTATTGATGGAACGTATCTCATAATAATAAGAGCTATTTATGACAAACCCACAGCCAATATCATACTGAATGGGCAAAAACTGGAAGCATTCCCTTTGAAAACTGGCACAAGACAGGGATGCCCTCTCTCACCACTCCTATTCAACATAGTGTTGGAAGTTCTGGCCAGGGCAATCAGGCAAGAGAAAGAAATAAAAAGTATTCAATCAGGAAAAGAAGAAGTCAAATTGTCCCTGTTTGCAGATGACATGATTGTCTGTTTAGAAAACCCCACCATCTCAGCCCAAAATCTCCTCAAATTGATAAGCAACTTCAGCAAAGTCTCAGGACACAAAATCAATGTGCAAAAATCACAAGCATTCTTATACACCAGTAACAGACAAACAGCCAAATCATGAATGAACTCCTGTTCACAATTGCTTCAAAGAGAATAAAATACCTAGGAATCCAACTTACAAGGGATGTAAAGGACCTCTTCAAGGCGAACTACAAACCAATGCTCAATGAAATAAAAGAGGACACAAACAAATGGAAGAACATGCCATGCTCATGAATAGGAAGAATCAATAGCGTGAAAATGGCCATACTGCCCAAGGTAATTTATATGTTCAGTGTCATCCCCATTAAGCTACCAATGACTTTCTTCACAGAATTGGAAAAAACTGCTTTAAAGTTCATATGGAACCAAAAAAGAGCCCACATTGCCAAGACAATCCTAAACCAAAAGAACAAAGCTGGAGGCATCACGCTACCTGACTTCAAACTATACTACAAGGCTACAGCAACCAAAACAGTATGGTACTGGTACCAAAACAGAGATATAGACCAATGGAACAGAACAGAGCCCTCAGAAATAATACCACACATCTAAAACCATCTGATCTTTGACAAACCTGACAAAAACAAGAAATAGGGAAAAGATTCCCTATTTAATAAATGATTCTGGGAAAACTGGCTCACCATAAGTAGAAAGCTGAAACTGGATCCCTTCCTTACACCTTATACAAAAATTAATTCAAGATGGATTAGAGACTTAAATGTTAGACCTAAAACCATAAAAACCCTAGATGAAAACCTAGGCAATACCATTCAGGACACAGGCATGGGCAAGGACTTCATGTCTAAAACACCAAAAGCAATGGCAACAAAAGCCAAAATTGACAAATGGGATCTAATTAAACTAAAGAGCTTCTGCACAGCAAAAGAAACTACCATCAGAGTGAATAGGCAACCTACAGAGTGGGAGAAAATTTTTGCAATCTACTCATCTGACAAAGGGCTAATATCCAGAACCTACAAAGAACTCAAACAAATTTACAAGAAAAAAACAAACAACCCCATCAAAAAGGGGGCAAAGTATATGAACGGACACTTCTCAGAAGAAGACATTTATGCAGCCAACAGACACATGAAAAAATGCTCATCATCACTGGCCATCAGAGAAATGCAAATCAAAACCGCAATGAGATACCATCTCACACCAGTTAGAATGGCAATCATTAAAAAGTCAGGAAACAACAGGTGCTGGAGAGGATATGGAGAAATAGGAATACTTTTACACTGTTGGTGGGACTGTAAACTAGTTCAACCATGGTGGAAGACAGTGTGGCGATTCCTCAAGGATCTAGAACTAGAAATACCATTTGACCCAGCCATCCCATTACTGGGTATATACCCAAAGGATTATAAATCATGCTGCTATAAAGACACATGCACACGTATGGTTATTACGGCACTATTCACAATAGCAAAGACTTGGAACCAACCAAATGTCCATCAGTGACAGACTGGATTAAGAAAATGTGGCACATATACACCATGGAATACTATGCAGCCATAAAAAAGGATGAGTTCATGTCCTTTGTAGGGACATGGATGCAGCTGGAAACCATCATTCTCAGCAAACTATCACAAGAACAGAAAACCAAACACTGCATGTTCTCACTCATAGGTGGGAATTGAACAATGAGAACACTTGGACACAGGAAGGGGAACATCACACACTGGGGCCTGTCGTGGACAGGGTAAGGGCAGAGGGATAGCATTAGGAGATATACCTAATGTAAATGATGAGTTAATGGGTACAGCACACCAACATGGCACATGTATACATATGTAACAAACCTGCATGTTGTGCACATGTACCCTAGAACATGAAGTATAATTAAAATAAAATACGTAAAATGTCTTTGATGATGAAAAGTAAAATTATAACATCCTCTAGTGAGGCTTTCAATGTATGTATGTATACTACTAAGACAACTTGAATATCAAATGGGGAGAATAAAGTGACTAACGCAGAAAGATATCTCCATTCCACCTGAAATTGTAAAATATAAACTCTAAGTAGTTTGTGAAGTTAAGTATGCATATTGTAATCTTCAAAACAATTATTTCAACATTATATAAAGACATAGACTCAAAAGAAAGAGATTAAAATGAAATACTAAAAACTATTTTTAAACCCTAAAAAAAAGCAGGTGTAGAAAAGGGAACCAAAAGTTATGAGTTCTTTTTCACACTCCTGATCAAGACATACCCGAGACTGGGCAATTTACAAAAGAAAGAGGTTTATTTAATTGGACTTACAGTTCCACATGGCTGGGGAAACCTCACAGTCATGGTGAAAGGCAAGGAAGAGCAGGTCACATCTTACAAGGATGGCAGCAGGAAAAGAGAGAGAGTTCATGCAGGGGAATTCCTCTTTTTAAAACCATCAGATCTAATGAGACTTGTTCACTATTACAGCAACAGCATGAGGAAGACTTGCCCCCATGATTCAATTACCTCCCACCAGGTCCTTTACTGGGGGAACCCACCCCCAATATCTCAACGTAGGTTCTTTCTATTTTCCAAAAGTGTCAGCTGTCTGAGAAAAAAAGAGAAAGAGTACACAGAGAGGAATTTTACAGCTGGGCCGCCGGGGGTGACATCACATATCAGTAGGACCGTGATGCCTGCCCGAGCCTCAAAACCAGCAAGTTTTTATTAAGGATTTTAAAATGGGAGGGGGTGTACAAACAGGGAGTACGTACAAAGATCACATGCTTCAAAGGGCAAAAAGCAGAACAAAGATCACATGCTTCTGAGGAAACAAGACAAGGGCAAAATCAGAACTCTTGATAAGGGTGTATGTTCAGGGGTGCACATATTGTCTTGATAAACATCTTAACAGAAAACAGGGTTCCAGAGCAGAGAACTGGTCTGACCAAAAATTTACCAGGATGGAGTTTTCCCAATCCTAGCAAGCCTGAGGGTACTGCAGGAGACCAGGGCGTATTTCAGTCCTTATCTCAACCACGTAAGACAGACAATCCCAGAGCGGCTGTTTACAGACCTCCCCCCAGGAATGAATTCCTTTCCCAGAGTATTAATATCAACATTCCTTGCTAGGAAAAGAATTTAGCAATTTCCCTGCTTGCATGTTCATTTATAGGCTCTCTGCAAGAAGAAAAATATGCCTCTTTTTGCCTGACCCCGCAGGCAGTCAGACCTTATGGTTGTCTTCCCTTGTTCCCTAAAAATTGCTGTTACTCTGTTCTTTTTCAAGGTGCACTGATTTCATACTGTTCAAACACACATGTTTTACAATCAAGTTGTACAGTTAACATAATTATCACAGTGGTCCTGAGGTGACGTATGTCCTCAGCTCACCAAGATAATAGGATTAAGAGATTAAAATAAAACAAGCACAAGAAATTATAAAAGTATTAATTTGGGAACTGATAAATGTCCATATTAAAATGAAATCTTCACAATTGATGTTCCTCTGCCGCAGCTCCAGCGGGTCCCTCTGTTTGGGGTCCCTGAGTTCCTGCAACAGTCCCTCCCACAACATATGGGAATTCAAGATGAGATTTAAGTGGGGACAGAGCCAAACCATATCACAAAGGAACAAAAACCAGAGGACACAAAAAGAAAATGAGTAATAAAATGGTAGACCTAAATTGTAATTTATCATTAATTACATTAAATTAAAGTGGTCTAAACATACCAGTTAAAAGACAATTATTTTCAGAACTTTTTTTTTTTTTTTTGAGACAGGGTCTGGCTCTGTTGCCCAGGCTGGAGTGCAGTAGCACCATCTCAGCTCACTGAAATCTCCATCTCCTGGGCTCAAGCCATCTTCCCACCTCAGCCTCCCAAGTAGCTGAGACTACAGGTGCGCACCACCATGTCCAGCTAATTTTTGTATTTTTTTGTAGAGACGAGGTTTCACCATGTTGCCCAAGCTGATCTAGAACTTCTGAGCTTAAGCAATCTGTCCGCCTTAGCCTCTCAAAGTGCTGGGATTACAGGCATGAGCTACCACACACAGCCCAGAATAGATTTTTTGAAACCCATGAGCCAACTGTATGCTGTATAGAGAAATCTACTTCAAATATAATGATATAGGTAGGTAAAAATTAAGGCAAGGGGGAAGATATATGATGCAAACATTAAACAAACAAACAAAAAGAAATGATGGCAGCCATATTAAAATGAGACCAAAAAATTGCAGAAATGAAAAAATTAAAGAGTCAATATCAAAAAGAAATGACAGGCTGGGCATGGTGGCTCATGCCTGTAACACCAGCACTTTGGGAGGCTGAGGCAGGTGGATCACAAGGTCAGGAGTTTGAGACCAGCTTGGCCCATATAGTGAAACCCTGTCTCTACTAAAAATACAAAAATTAGCTGGGCGTGGTGGTGCATGCCTGTAGTCCCAGCGACTTGGGCAGCTGAGGCAGAAGAATTGCTTGAACCCCAGAGGCAGAGGTTGCAGTGAGCCGAGATAGCGCCACTGTACTCCAGCCTGGGTGACAAAGTGAGACTGCAACTCAAAAAAAAAAAAGAGAAGAAATGACAATTCTAAAAGTGTTTCTAACAATAGAGCTTCAAAACACAAAACACAAAAGCAAAAACTAATAATAACTGAAAGGAGAGGTAAGACAGTCTACAATTATAATTGGAGACTTGAATATTCTCCTCTTAATGATAAATAGAACTTGTAGATAGAAATTCAGCAAAAATATAAAAGAATAGTACCATCAACAGCTGGATCTGACATTTATAGAACACTCCATTCAACAACAGAAGAATACACACTCTTCTCAATAGAATACTCTCCCAGAAGAATAGCAAAATACAGATTCTTGGAATATTAACAAAGATAGATCATGCTGTGAGTCATAGAATAGATCTTAGCAAGTTAAAAATAATTGAAATCATACAAAGTATGTTCTCTGACCACAATAGAATGAAACAAGATCAGTAAGAGATAACAGGAAAATCTCCTGTTGGAAATTTTAAAATACACTTCAAATAATCTATAAGTCAAAGATGAAATCCATGAAAAATCAGGAATTATTTGAGAGTAAACAAAAATGAAAATACAATATATCAAAATGAGATATTATTAAAGTGGTACATCAACAGAAATTTATAGTATCCAGTGATTGTATTAGAAAATAACCAAGGCTCCAAGTCAATAATCTGTCTCCACAGTAAGAAACTAGAAAAAGAAGAACAAAATAAATTGAAAGCAAGCAAACAAAAGGGAATAACAAAGAAAACAGATTATCAAGGAAATTGAAAACAGAAAGATAAAGGAAATTAATAAAACCAAAACCTGATTATATGAAAAGATTGATCAAATTGAAAAGCCTCTAGAAAAACTGACAAAGGAAAAAAGAGAGAGAAGAGATACAAATTATCAATAACAGCATTGAAGAAAGTGCTATCATTATAGACCCTACAGACACTAAAAGGATAGTAAGGGAATAATACAAATAATTCTACATGCATAAATTTGACAACTTAGATGAAATGAACTACAATGCTTCAAAAACCACCAACTACCCTAACTCATCTAACATAAAATAGATGACCCAAATAGTCTTGTAACTACTAAAGAAATTGAATTTCTAGCTAAAATCTACCCAAAAATGTAATCCACAAATCTCAATGTTTTCACTGGCAAATTCCACCAAACATTTAAAAAAGAAATAACACTAACTCTAGAGGATCTCTTCCAGACAATAGAAGGGGGTGCATTTTGTCTCAGTTTTTGGAGCTCATGTTACCCTGATACCAAAAACCAAAGACAATCCCAAAAACCAAAGACAATCCCAAAAACCAAAGACAATACCAAAACAGAAGGAGCAGGAAAAGGAAAGAAGGAAGAAAGACAAAAGAAAGCTAAAGACCAATATCCCTCATGAGCATAGATGCAAAATATTCAAAGAATATTGCAAATTAAATCCAGGCAAATGTAGAAAGAATAACACACCATAAACAAGGGAAACATATTCTGGAAATGCAAGGATGGTTTGATATTTAAAAATCAATGCATGTGATCCATCACATCAGCAGTCTAAGAAAGAAAAACCACACATGGACATCAATTGATATAGAAAAGCCTTTGATGAAACTCAACAAATAATCACATGTCTTTTTTTAAAATCCCATCAATCTGGGTATAGGGAAATTCTTAAGTCTACTAAAGGGCATCTACAAAAAACCTACAGCTGCTAGCATACTTAATGGGTAGAGACTGAATTATTTTCCCCTAAGATTGGGAAGAAGACACTCTCACCAGTCTGATTCAACATCATATTAGAAATCCTACTTAAGATAACAAAGCAAGGAAAAAAAATAAAAGACATGCAGATTCAAAAGAAATACAACTGTCTTTATTCACAAACAACATAATTTCCTAGGTAGAAAATCCTAAGGAATCAACAAAAAACAAGCAAACAAACGAAGAAAATTCTAGAAACAATAAGTGAGCTTAGTAAGATCATAGGCCAGCAGGTCAACACACAAAAATCAATCATCAATCATATTTTGAGATACTGGCAATGTAAAATTGGAACTCGACATTTTAAAAATATATACCATAAAAAAAAAAATATATATATATATATATATATACCATATACTATTGAAATCCCAAAATGAAATATCTAAGTATAAATTTGACAAAATATACATAGGATCTATATGCTGAAAACTACAAAATGCTGATGAAACAATTCAAATTTTGAATAAATGGAGAGACAGACATACCATGTTCACAGATTGGAAGACTCAATATATAGAGATGTCCATTTTTCCCAGATTGATCTTTAATACAATCTCAACCAAATTTCTATTAGAATTATTTTTTTATAGATTTGGGCAAGATAATTCTAAAATTTGTATGGAGAGGAACTAAATAGCCCAAACAATTTTGAAAATGAAGAATAAGATTGTAGAAACCATACTACCCAATTGTAATACTTGCAATAAAGCTACAGTAGTCAAGACATGCTGTAACAAAGAAATACACACATACATATCAATGAAAAAGAATACGATCCAGAAAAAGATCCACACAAATATGGCCAAATGATTTTTAACAAAGGTGCAAAAACTATCCAATAGAGAAAATGACAGTCTTTTTAAGCAACTAGCATGGGAACAACTGGACATCCATATGCTTAAAAAAAAAAATGAACTTCAAATTAAACTTCATATTATATACAAAAAGTAGCAAATATTGTATATTATATACAAAAACTTGATCACAGATATAAAATGTAAAACTACAAAATTTATAGAAGACATAGGCAAACTCTTTTAGATCTGGAGTTAAGGAAAACATTCTTAGATATGACACCAAAAGCATCATCTATATTTTAAAAACTGAAAATTAGACTTCAAAATTAAAAACTTTTGGTCTGCAAAAGACACTGTTAAGAGAATGAAAAGACAAACTATAGACTGGGAGAAAATATTTTGAAATTACATTTTTAACAAACGACTTATATCCAGGATATATAAAGAATTCTCAAACTCGACAATAAGAAAACAACACAATTTTTAAATGGAGAAAAGACTAGGACAAGCATCTCACCAAAGAGGATATATGGGTGTGAATAAGCGCACACACAAAAAATGGTCAGCATCATTCACCCTTAGAGAAATACGAATTAAAATCTTGGTGAGATACCACTACATACCTATTAGAATGACTAAGATAAAACCCAGAAGTACTGATTTTTAACAAAAGTGCAAAAGCCATCCAATGGAGAAAGGACAGTCTTTTTAGCAAGTAGTGTGAGTATCAAAAATCCCAAGTTTTGATGGAAATGTGGAGTAACCGGAACTTTCACACCTTGTGATTGGAAATGCAAAATGGAAATGCCTCTGGAAAAAAGGCAGTTTCTTATAAAGTTAAACAGACACTTACCATATGATCTTGCAATCCCACTTCTAGTTATTTGCCTCAGAGAAATGAAAACTTACGTTCACACAAAAACCTGAATACAAATGTGTATAGCAGCTTTATTCCTAATTGCCCAAAACTGGAAAACATTTAAATGTCCTTGAATGAATAAACAAACTGCGGTACAGCCATACAATGGAACACCACTCAGCAATAAAAATGAACAAATTATTCATATACACAATTTGAATGACTCTCAAAGGCATTATGCTGAGTGAGAGAGTCTCAAAAGGTTACATATGATTCCATTTATATGACATTCTTAAAAACACAAAACTATTGTGATGGAGAACAGACACTGAGTGCCAGGAGTAGAGGTGAGGGAAGAATGTGACAAGGAAGCACTAGCATAAGAAGCACTATTCTTTATATTTTGAATTATTTTTAATGTACAAATCATAGTTGTATATATTTATGACATACAATGTGCTATTTTGATATATTTATACATTGTGGCATGATTGAATAAAAGTGATTAACATATTCATCATCTCACTTTTTGTTTTTTGAGATGGGGTCTCACTTTGTCACCCAGGCTGGAGTGCAGTGGCACAATCTCAGCTCACTGCAACCTCCGCCTTCCAGGCTCAAGCAATCCTCCCACCTCAGCCTCCCAAGCAGCTGGGACCACAGATATGCGCCACTGTACTGAGCTAATTTTTATATTTTTGGTACAGAGTTTCACCATGTTGCCCAGGCTGGTCTCGAACTCCTGAGCTCAAGCGATCCACCTTTTCTCTGCAAAGTCCTTTTTTTTTTGTGGAGAGAGTCACTCTGTCACCCAGGTTGGAGTGCAGTGGCGTGATCTCGGCTCACTGCAACCTCGACCTCCTGGGTTCAAGTGGTTCTCCTACCTCAGCCTCCTGGGTAGCTGGGACTACAGGCACGTGCCACCACACCTGGTTAATTTTTGTACTTTCGGTAGAGACAGAGTTTTACCATGTTAGCAGGCTGGTCTCGAACTCCTGAGCTCAAGTGATCCACCCACCTCAGCCTCCCAAAGTGCTAAGATTACAGGAATAAGCCACCACACCCAGCCATCACCACACTCAGCCATCACCACACTTCTTTTTGTGGTGATGGTTGCATGAACTCATTTATGTGTTAAAAATAGAACGGTATACACACAAAAGATCAATTTTACCATATATTAATTTAACTTATAAGACAAACAGTTTTTATCAACTCAAAGCTAAGAATGTATGGCCTTGTAGCCCCTGTCTTTTTTTTTTTTTTTTCTTCTTTCTTTCTTTTTTTGAAACGGAGTCTCACTCTGTTTCCCAGGCTGGAGTGCAGTGATGCTATCTCGGCTCACTGCAACCTGTCTCCTGGGCTCAAATGATTCTCCTGCCTCAGCCTCCTGAGTAGCTGGGATTACAGGCGCACACCACCATGCCCAGCTAAGTTTCGTATTTTTAGTAGAGCTGGGCTTTTGCCGTGTTGGCCAGGCTGGTATTGAACTCCTAACCTCAGGTTATCTGCCCAGCTGGGCCTTCTAAAGTGCTGAGATTATAAGCGTGAGCCACCGTGCCCAGCCATAGCCCCTGTCTTTATCATCCTTGCACATGGCCTGCAAGGTCCATCAGGTTATGGGCTGTCACCACACAGCAAGCTCCAGGGTTCAGACAACCATTGGAATAATTTTAGAAAATAAATTAATTGGAAGGTGATTCTTGGCATTAAAAAAATGATTTGTCACTTAGCCAAAGGTTCCCTTTGCTTGGAGAACTATCTAGTCCCCTTGAGAGCATAATGGCAGACTTAATGGTAAAGAAATCAAAAACTAAAACAATGGGAGATTCCACTTACTGAACTCAAGCTAAAATGATGCCATCCACAGTTCTAAAATTAGAAGATAAAGCAATAAGTAAACAAAATAAAATTTACCAATATTTCAGGTCTACAAATTTTAAAATCCAGTTATTACCTACAGGATGTATTCAATAGATACTTGACCCAGCAGAAAGCCCATGTGTGGTAGATGAAAAATCATCCAGCTAAGTCGTGAATTGCCTTCTCCCCAAAACAGAAAGAGAAAAGTGGAGTGATCCAGCTCCTCCGTTCCTTTTCCCCAGTCTCTCTCTTTCATCATTATTCCCAGGGAGCAGATCTCACAAATCTATGTCAAAACTACAGAGAGGCTGGGCATGGTGGCTCACACCTGTAATCCCCACACTTTGGGAGGCCAAGGTGGGTGGATCACTTGAGGTCAGGAGTTCGAGACCAGCCTAGCCAACATGGTGAAACCCCATCTCTAATAAAAACACAAAAATCAGCCAGGCGTGGTGGCACATGCCTGTAGTCCCAGCTACTCGGGAAGCTGAGGCAGGAGAACCCGGGAGATGGAGGTTGCAGTGAGCCAAGATCACACCATTGCACTCCAGCCTGGGTGACAGTGAGACTCTGTCTCAAAAAAAAAATAAAGAAAAAAAAAAAAAAAACTTCGCAGAGAAACTAGAGAAATTTTCAGGTCTTTGTCCAGAAGGACCTCTGACAATCTCACTTAATGCTCTAATCACAGCCACAACATAGGTACCTGTATCATTTAGGAATAATTTGGGCTCCGAGGAACAAACTTACCAGTTCACAGTGGCTTTAATTAATAGGCCTGGCTGGCATGGTGGCTCACACCTGTAATCCCAGCTCTTTGGGAGGCCGAGGCATGCAGATCGCTTGAGCTCAGGAGTTTGAGACCAGCCTGGGCAACTCGGCAAAACCCCATCTCTACCAAAAATACAAAAAATTAACCAAAGGTGGTGGCACATGCCTGTAGTCCCAGCTACTTGGGAGGCTGAATCCAGGAGGTGGAGGTTGCAGTGAGCAAGATCACACCATTGCACTCCAGCCTGAGCAACAGAGCGAGACCCAGTCTCAAAAAATTAATTAATTAAACAGAGGTTCGTTCTTCTCACATAAAACATAGGCAGTCAATGGCTTTGTTTCAGCTGTCCTACAAAGGCAGGAGTATGGACAGGTGTCCCCACATTCTCTTGGTCTCTTGGTGATAAACTCAGCAAAGTTTCCCTGTAGGAAGCAGGGGGCAACCTAAGCAGGGAGATTCTTCTCACCCTCTGACTTCATATCAAGAAAGAGACTAGGGTCAGACAAAGCAAAAAGACACTCCTTGTCCTTCTTCTCTTACAAGGAGGGGACTCTTTCCCAGAACCACCTCAGAAAATGTCCTTTTTCATCTCATTGGCCAGAAATTATCACAAGATCACTCCTGGACCAGGAATGGAGCCCACCTCCCCCAGAAATTGTGGGAAGTGATATCTGAGCAAAACTGATCATCTGTTGCCAAGGAATAAAGGAGCCAATAAACAGTGTCTGCCATGGTGTCGTTATTATTTCCTCCTTTTGACAGATGGGAAAACTGTAGCTTAGAAAGGATAAGTGACAAGGTCACCCAGCTGGTAAGCACTGAAGCCAGGATTCAAACCCAAAACTGTGCAACTGCCATGCCTGCACTCTGAATCTCTATGTGACAGTGCTTCTTTGGGATGAGGTTGAGGCTGTGATCAATCCCTTCATCCCTGGAACAGCAAGCCAGGAGGGCTAGCAGAGATTGTCATCAGTTGTTCTAGAGAGACGAGAACAACAGCCACACTGTGGATCAGCGTCTGGGGTGGCCTGCACCTGCTTCTCCTAACACAGACAGTACATCTGTGAAAGCTCTGTCTTCCTGTGGTTCCACCTGTCTGGCCCTGTCCCCACCGCAGAGCTGGGTAAAGAAGCTAGGCTGGAAAATTCTGCCCCTCTGGCTCACTCCCTAACCCAGTCACCCAGGGCTGCTTCCTTGGCCCCGTTGTGTGGGTTCTTCTCCCTGCTGATTTCCCCAGGGACCCTGACACCCAAAATAACTACAAAGGCACCCTATATGAGTCTGCTGCTAACATAATTTCCCCTAAAGTGAAGGCTGCAGACGACATTTCAATGAGAAAATTAATTAGCAGGTAATAAATTTTCCCTTCTTTCTCTGTGTTTCTACTGGGCCTTGAAATTAGCAAGAACCAACTGTCACATTAATTTCACTGTTGGGGCCAGCACTAAGTGTGACATCATAGTGCCCCTTGGGACCAGGATTCATTCGCCTGGGTTGGAGGTAGGCAAGGCTGAAGCCCTAATAGGCGCCAGGTGAAGAACGGGAAGCAGATACTGTTCATGAGCAAGTCCCATACAAAGTCCTTTGTGATTTGTTTCTGGGTTTCTGAAAAGGAAGGGGCTGCATCTCTGAAAAGGTAAAAAAATAATAATAATGGTTTGGGCTGTGGGGGCAAGAACAGATTTCCAACACTTTGGTCCTGTTACTAAACACACTGCTTGTACCACCATTCCTCTTTTAGGAGGCCTTGTGCGGAAAGAACATCTTGTTGCATCTAAGTGATGGTTTCTGTGTGCCTAGAGAATTTCTGCAACATTATTGAGTGAGACCATCTTGGCGGACAGGAAAGGATTAGCAAGTCCTCGGATTACTTGAGCAATAAAGATATATTGCCATGGGCCTTTTCATTTAGAACTCAGTCTTGGTCAATATCAACATCTTAACGGCAAGTCGATAAATCGCAGTATCAACCGCAGTGGAAGTGTCAATGCCTGCTGCCGGCAACTTAGTTTATGGTGAATCAAGACCTCGAATGAGGCTTTAAATTTGCTGATGCTTTTTTCTGTGGGGTTTGTCGCGGCTCACCCAGCCAGATCGATTCGATGTGTCGTGCTGGGGTGGAGGAAAAGGTTTGTGGCTCTTAGAGTATTAGCAAGTTCATTTCACGCTGATGCAGCGACAGAGGCCAGGGGAAGGTTTTACAGAACCCGCATTCATCAAGCCAGCTGGTCGCCCACGACATCCCTTGGGCTTGGAACAGAGAGGCAGAGAAGGGAGGGGATGGCGGCTGGCAATTCATAGAGAACACTATAGCTTTCTTTGGCAGTAGGGGCAGGCAGTGAAGAGGGGACAGGATTTGGAGGCTCGGATGGCTCCCTTAGGACTGCCGTGGGATGTTTTCACAGCCTGCAGAGAGGAGCCAGATGTGGGCAGTGGCCTAGTTCACTTCAGCCTTCAGGAGCTATTTGGGGCTAAGGGCTTTTCCTTTCCCAGAGGGTTTGTGGCAGATTGACTATAAAAAATGGCCCTAATCTTTCATCCCTCCCACAGCATTTGCAATGTGACTTGGTAGTTCCTCTCATCAAGGGGTTGAGCCTATTACCCTCTCCTTTGAATCTAGGCTGCCTTGTCATTTGCTTTGACCAATAGAATGCAGCAGTAGTGACAGCATGTCACTTTCAAGCCAAGGCCTCAAGACCTTTGCTCACCTCTCTCTCTCTCTCTCATACATATATTCACTCACTCGCTCCCCTTGCCTCCATCATAAGAACAAAAGCAACTAGACTTTTGGAGTATGAGCTAGCATGTGGAGAAGATCTGAATCACCCCAGCTGAGGTCATCCTAGACCAGTCAGCCTCTGGCCAACCTGCCAACTGACCACAGATGCATGAGCAAGCCCAGCTGAGACCAGCTGAGCCCAGCCCAGATCTGCAGAACGGGCCAGCCAGTCCATAAACCTGTGAGCCATGATAAATAATTACAGTTTTAAGTCAGTGAGGTTTGGGGGCTAGTTTTCTATTGAGTGTTCTTGTGGCAATAGATAACTAATACAGAGCTCATCAGATTGTTTTTGTAACCAGAGTCATTCCCCTGGACTTTGGGGTTTCTGATTCTTTGAGAACCAAAATTCTACCAGCTGCTGCTAAAAGCCTGAAGCTTGTATACCATACGCATGTGAGAAAAGCAACCTACAAGACCAGTCCGTCCCTTCCCCAAATAGACTGTCAGCAAAAAGGCTGCTGTCGTCATTCACATTTGCTCCGTTTAATTTCTTCTTAGGGACAAAGGTCATGATTTCCAAGACAACCAACCAGTTTTAGTTCCAGGACTCTGGACAACATCACCTTTTTTTCTTTCTCTTTTTCTTTTTTCTTTTTTTTTTCTGTAATGGATTGGGCAAATGTCCATCTGGCCTCACCTTCCCACTCTGCCTCTGAGTCACTGAACCATTTGGATTAAGTGACAGGGGCCGGCCATTCCAAGCCAAAAAAAAAATCAGTGTATCTGTCTTAGTTTTCTGTTGCTGTTGTAACAAACTACCACAAACTTGGTGGCTTAAACAACACAAATTGATTATCTGACTCTTCTACAGCTCAGAAGTCTAACCTGGGTCTCATTGGGCTGAAATCCAGGTGTCATCAGGGCTGCATTCCTTTCTGCAGGCTCCAGGGGAAAATCTGTTTCCCTGTCTTTCCAGCTTCCAAAGGCTGCCCTTCTTCCTTGGCTCATGACCTTTTTCCTTCATCGTCAAAGCCTGCAACAGCATATCAAGTCCTTCTCACATCGCATCTATCTGACCTATTCTTCGGCTGTTCCACTTTTAAGGACTTAGGTGATTGCATTGGACCCAATTGGATAATCCCAGATAATCTCATCATCTCAAAGTCCTTAACCTTAATCACATCTGCAAAATCCCATTTGCTATGTAAAGTAACATATTCACAGGTTCCAGGGATTAGGACATGAATATTTTTGGGGGGTCCATTATCCTGACTACCACAATATTATTGAATCTTTGTATAAGAAGAATTGAGAGAAAGGAAAGCTGTTCTTTTCTTGGATATCTCCATGGAATTGATGGGCCTACACCTGGAATTCTATAAAATGGGCTCATGTTGGAAAAGACAGTGAGGGATAGAAATGAACCAGGGTCAACAGGACCCCATAATTCATCCACAAAGTTGCAGGTTTTCTCTCCCTCCATGAGACGGTGATCTTAGTACTAAGGAAGCAGGATTTGGCTATCAATTCAAAGGCAGGATTAGATAGCTTTAGTCCAGAAGAAACACAGTTGTTCATGATGTCATACCCCTGCAGAGAACTTCCAGAAGTTGATGATACCCTTTATGACAATTTCAGGGGGGCCACTCAGGAGCCACGTTAGACTCTACAACCAACAAGGTTCTATCCTGATTTACTGAATTCTGGCTCTGAAAGCTGACAGGGTACAGAGATAATTCTAAAGAGATTCTGCCCTCAAAGCATTTACAGGCTAGAGCATTATGCAAAACAGATACATAAATAAATGACTATTTACAATTTTAGAAGGAGACAAGCACAAAAAAATACAGATAAATTGTGACAGAAATTCAGAGCAGGAAAAGATGGAAAAGGTAAAGAGTGGCTAGAGAGAGGAGGAATAAAGAAGAATCTGAAAGGCCAGGCATGGTGGCTCACACCTGTAATCCCAACATTTTGGGAGGCCGAGGCAGGAGAGTCCCTTGATCCCAAGAGTTTGAGACCAGCCTGGGCAACACAGTGGGACCCTGTCCTGATTTTTTCAAAAAACAAGAAGAAGAATCTGAGAAGACTTTTTGGAAGAATTCAATGAAGCATAAAACAAATTTAAGTGCTAAATTTTATGGTTTAAGCCAGGGCAGATAGTAAATATTTTAGGCTTTGCAGTTTATATGATCTCTGCTGCAACTATTCAACTCTTCTGTCGTAATGCAAAGGCAGCCAAAGACAATATGTAAATATGTGAGCATGGCTGTGTTCCAATAAAACTTTATTTATAAAAATAAGCAGTGAGTCAGATTTGGCCCACAGGCTATAGTTACTGATCCCTGTTTTAAGTCATGCTGTAGCACCCAGTGAAAGCTAGCATAATCATGAACAGATTTATAAAAGATACAGACAGTGCTTTGGTTAAGCTTTGATGAATAAACAGAACTGGAATATGCAGCAAGAAGAATCATAAAATGGTGAAATTAACAATTTGTGTGAGATATTGAAGAGACCAGGCCCTCAAGAGTTTCAAATGGAGAATTTTGGAAGGGGAAAATGCTTGAAGTAGAGTTGGTTTGAGTTGGGTTGTTTTATGGACAGCTTTGATAAATAAATAAAGAAGTTTAGGCTAAGACAATGCAAATTAGGGAGCCACTGACAGTTTTTGAACCAGAAAATGATGGCATGCAAATATTTTTCAAAACACTAAATTCAAGAATTGGCCTCTGGGGCCATGAAGCATGCAAAACAAGGGTCCTGAGGCCTTTCCTCACAATCCAGGAGATAGAAAAGGTAAATTTTATTTTATTTTATTTTACTTTTGAGATGGAGTCTTGCTCTGTCCCCCAGGCTGGAGTGTAGTGGCACGATCTTGGCTCACTGCAACCTCTGCTTCCCGGGTTCAAGCAGTTCTCTACCTCAGCCTCCTGAGTAGCTAGGATTACAGGTGCCCTCAACCACGCCTGACTAATTTTTGTATTTTTAGTAGAGACAGTATTTTTAGTTTCACCATCTTGGCCGGGCTGGTCTTGAACTCCTGACCTTGTGATCCACCCACCTTGGCCTCCAAAAGTGCTGGGATTACAAGCGTGAACCACCATGCCCAGCCAGGTGAATTTCAAAATTCAAAATTTGCCCATTTGCCTGGGCATGTGGTGGCTCATGCCTGTAATCCCAGCACTTTAGGAGGCTCAGGTGGGGAGATCACTAGAGCCCAGGAGTTGGAAGCCAGCTTTGGCAACATAGTGAGACCTCATCTCTACAAAAATACATAAAAATTAGTTGGGTGTAGTGGTGCATGCCTATGGTCCCAGCTAGTCGAGAGGCTGAAGTGGATCTCTTGAGCCCAGGAGGTTGAGGCTCCAATGAACCATGATTGTGCCACTGCACTCCAGCCTGTGTGACAGAATGAGACTCGTCTCAAAAAAATATAAAATAAAGTAATAAAATAAAATACATAAAACCTTGCCTTTTATCTCCTGGCCAGCTAGTGGCCATCTGCTTCCACACATGAGGAAGGAGCCAGTCTGTACCTCACACATAGCTGGGCTCAGATTCTCAGAAGATGCCAGGTGTCCAATAAGGTCCGGGTTTGGCTTCCCTTAAGCAATGGGCATTTGCATCTTCAGGTCCTCCACAAAAGGGACTCTCCCTCCATCTCTTCCCTGGCTGTCTTCACTTCCTCCACCCCAGAGCCCTCCTGCCTTTGTGAATCACATGTAACAAATGAGATACCAAAGGTTCCAACAAGCTGCCCATCGTTATCCCCAGCAGGAGAAAAGCAGCCACGACCTGGAGCTGGGACCTTGTTAGAGTTTGTAATAAGCTGACAGGAAAATATTTCTGCCTGATTAGAATCCCCAATGAGCTGCTGACTACAATGAGCAGGGAAAGGCCAGCTTCCAGCTCTCTCCTCAACCCTGCCCACACCTCTTCCTGTTCTCAAGCAGAGGTCCAGGCAGGAAAGGGTTCTTTGCCAGCAGTTAAAATCACAAAAACAAATACAAAACAGCCCCAGCAACCCTCAGTCCATTCTCCCTTCTCTTGCTCCTGAGGAGGAAGGCTCCATTTTACTCATTTTTTCATGCACACCATCCACAGACACTTGCTAATGTCCTAATGATGCCACCTGGACCTATCTATAATTGGTGACCCACAGGTCCTGGTGAGGTCCTCACTCAAAAAGAAATGGAAAGATGGAGAATACAGCATCTGATGAACCACTGGAAACATGAGACCACAGGCCAAATTCCCACAGTGGCCAGTCAGAGCAAAATCCCTAAATGCAAAGAATTTTGCTCAGTGTCAATTCAGAGAATATTTTGATATTCCCACTTTCTTCCAGTTGACTGGTTTTAGAAAACATCCGGATTTGTTCCAGAGTGAATTGATTCACCACAATGATGATTTTTAGAAGGAAAATGAAAACTCAAAACGTTTGGGGATAGTTCATGGTTTAATAAATAAAAAAAATTTTTTTTGAGTTTAGTTTGAGATTCAGATTGTTCAAGGCCCTGTGGAGAAGCAACTTGAATTTTTGAAAGCTTAAAAGACTTTCATGTGGTCCAGTGTTGTGACCTCAGATGGGAGGAAGATATTTTGTAATGGTAGAAAATGAAAGTATTCTAGGATTTGGTATTTTTAAAAATCCCCCTTGGGGTCCCTGTGGGTTCTGTCTGTGGGATACAGCATCTCCCTCTTCATTCCCTAAGAGATGAGAGAGAGACAGAGATGGAGAGACAGAGATAGAGAGAGAGAAACCCTCTGCTATATCCTCCACAGAAGCAAGTTTTGGCTCTAGGCTAAATCACAAAGAATTAGGCTTTCAGCTGCCACCAAGCATATCACATCAGAGCAGTGGTTCTCAACTTTGGCTGTGTATCATTATCACCTGGAGAGCTTTTAAAAGTTTGGTTCCTAAGGCCCACCCCCAGAGATTCTGATTCAATTGGTCTGGGGTGTGATTTGGGTATTGAGACCTAAATGTGCAGCTAGAGCTGAGAACACTAGTCTAGAGCAACGTTTCTCAAACTTGAATGTGTATATGAGTAGCTGGGATCTTGTTAAAAATGCAGATTCTGGTTCAGTAGGTCTGGGACAGTCCTGAGATTCTGCATTTCCAACAAGCTCCCAGGAGATGCTGATGCTGCTGGTCTTTGAACCACTTTGAGTAGAAAGAATCTAACATCCTGAAGTGATGCGACATTTCTTTGACACCGTATTTGCCAGGACTCTGTCCACTGCAATCCATAAAAATTCAAGTCAAATTGAAATCATCAAAAGGAGGAATATATGGCTGGGGGTGGTGGCTCACACCTGTAATCCCAACACTTTAGGAGGCCGAAGCAGGCAGATCACTTGAGGTCAGGAGTTCGAGACCACCCTGGCCAACATGGTGAAACTCCATCTGTACTAAAAATACCAAAAAATTAGCTAGTCATGGTGGCGTATGCCTGTAGTCCTAGATACTGAGGAGGTTGAGGCATGAGAATCGTTTTAACTCAGGACCTGGAGGTTGCAGTGGACCAAGATGACACCACTACACTCCACCTGGGTGGCAGAGTGAGACTCTGTCTCAAAAAAAAAAAAAAAAAGAAAGAAAGAAAGGAGAAATATATTGATACAAATAAATGAGAAGGGTGGTTCTCATTTAGGGTGGTTCTGGCTTTAGGCATGGCTGCATCCAGGAGCTCAAATTATGTCACTGGGATCTTTTCTTTCTATTTCGCTTTGCTCCATTTTCAGGCAGGTCCTCTCCACGTGGCAACAAAGATGATGATCCCAAGCAGTCCCAGCCTTCCCCCATTCACATAGCTCGGGAGGCCCTCTCTCCCTCATCTTCCATATTGGTCCCCGAATGACTCATCCTCCCCAGCTTGGGTCATTCGTGCGCTGCAGGGCAGGGACAGGCAGAGCTCTCTGATTAAGAGCCTCACCTGCAACACAGGTATTGGGGAATAACAGTTTTCCAAAGGGAAGTATGCAGGGCAAACCACAGAGGAGCACCACGTGAGCTGTTGAGCCTGGGCTTTTAGTCATAGTGCTGCCCTCAGTAAAGCTCAGTGCCAGGAAATCCAGAAAGGAAGTTCAGTCTTCAAAGACAACATACTGACTGCCTGCAGCCCAAATATGGAATCAGTCCTTAGCCTCTCTGTACCTCAGTTTCTTCATCTGTAAAATGGAAATCATAATAACATCTACCTCATAGGGCAGTTGGATGAATTGATACACATAGGCTCTTAAAATAGTACCTGGCACATGGCATGCAAGTATTTCCTTTCATTTGTTATAGCTACTCAGTGCTTAAAATGTTTTGCTTAAAGAAAAATATAAATTAGTTGCCAGTATTTCTTAATCAGATTTTTCTGTGAAAATCCACATGTCCAGATTCTTCTGAAAAGTTTTAAGATCTGCCCTCATTCTACCTAATGTGGTAATAGCTAGCTGGAGCTGGATCACAGCTGGGTACTCCCACTCCATGGTCTATGCCCTTTGGGGAGCTGCTCTCATTTCCTTTAACTCCCCAGCACCCATAGGCATATGAGTTTGAGACCCTTGCTTTCTGCTTTTTAAAATGCACAGGCTGAATATACTAAGATGGATGGTGTGCCAGCCACACACTCACCTGGCAGGCCTCATACCTGCTATTCACCCATTTAAAGATGAGGAATCTGATCTCCGAGAGGCTAACTCACTCAGTGTTGGAAGAGCAGAGCCTCAGAGCCCCGGTCTTTTGTTCTTGATTCGACACCCTTCACCGACCTCTGGGCAAAAGTCTGACTCAGAAGCAGCTCAGGGAGCACTCTCAGTGCTGGCAGTGGGGTGGGATGGAAAAGTCCTGAGGGCCGCCAGGCAGCTCACACCTGTACTCCCAGCAATTTGGGAGGCTGAGGCAGACAGATCACTGAAGCTCAGGAGTTCCAGACCAACCTGGGCAACATGGCAAAACTCTATCTCCACAAAAAAATACAAAAATGAATCCAGCGTGGTGGTATGTGCTGTGGTACCAGCAACTGAGGAGGCTGAGATGGGAGGATCACTTGAACCCAGATTCCGCCACAGCACCCCAGCCTAGGTGAAGAGCCAGACTCTGTCTCAAAAACAAAAAAAGCAGGGGTGGGGGGAGGGGGCACCTGAGGGCTCTGCCCACCCTTCCTGGCTCCATGGACACTAGGGGCCAAGACAGCTGTGACTCTCAAGTAGGGTTACTAGAAAAATTTCAGGATGCCCAATTAAATTTGAATTTCATATAAATTTCAAATAAATGATCGATATTTTAGTATAAATATACCCCATGCATTATTTCAGATATACTAAATTTTTACACTAAAAATTTCATTGGTTTCCAATAAACAACGAATTATTTTACTGTGTTTCAAATAATGCATAAGGCTTCCATATGCTAAAATAAAAGTGTTCATTTATCTAAAATTTACATGTAACCCAGTGTCCTGTACTTCTTTATTTGCTAAATCTGGCAATGCAGCCATAGGAAAGCCTGAGAAGGGAAAAGAGCAGGGATCTTCAATCCACGGCTGCTTAGGAACTCTGGCTTGGGACAGCAGCAAGGCAGCCCACCACCCCTCACCCTCGCCCCAAATCAGAACTTTTGTTGTCCTCCTGACACTTACTTTCCGAGTCAGTGCTGTTTTTATTTCGTATTGTGGGCGCCATTCTTGTCTCAGTGATGAGGCCTCCAGGGGTCTTCATCCAGCCCTGCCGCTGCCTCATTTCTGCAGTCACCAGGAAGCCCACCAGTGGTGGGAAACAGCGGGGATGGTCGCCAGGTGATTCAGGGTTTTTTTGTTTTGTTTTGTTTTGTTTTGTTTTGTTCTGTTTTTGGCGGGGGGGCGACGAAGGGGCGGAATTGGTTGCTTTTTTGTTGTTGTTGTTGTTGTTTTGTTTTTTGAGGCTTTATCAATGCTACATTCCTCGTGGGCTGAGACCAGGGCGAGTTTCCAGGGGCCCCTGGACTGCGCCCTCTCCTGCCGAGAGCTGCGAGACCGCCCGGGAGCCGCTGCGCCTGGGAACCGCAGGCGAGCTGAGTTCGTTCCGGGGCCCCTCGCCTGCCTGTCCGCCAAGCTCTGCCCAGGCCGAGGCTGCGCCCGCGCTCCCGGGCCGTGGACAGCACAGACACCCGGCGCCCGGACTGCCCCCGCGGCTGGGGCTCTAGACTTTCACTGGCAACCACAAGGACCTGGGGTAGGAGAAGCAGCAGGTGGAGAGCAGGCCTGGCTGAGGAAGCCTCTGCCCTACTCGGACCCCAACCTGGGGCGGCGCGATAGTCCCTGCAGGCACCTGCCCAGGTGAAAGGGGCAGAGGAAGCGCGTGGCAGCTCTGAGTCCGCAGGAGAGCGTGCGCGCGGACACAGGGGCACGCGCGCGCACACACACACACGCCCACACACAGCTCGGCCTTGACTTGGGCCCAGCCGCACTCTCTGCCAATCCACCCACCTCCTAGGGTTAACAATCAGGCCCGAGGCAGGGCCAGCTGTTCCGGGTGGAAGGCGACAGCGACAACTGGAAGACGCGCTAACCCCTAGCTCCACCTGTGGCACCATTTCCTGACTCCTGAAACCCAAGGCTGCAGGTCAACACCAAAACAAATTTATTCTGGGAGAAGAGGCGCTGCCCCTACCTCCTGCAAAGAGGCCAGGAACTGTGGCCAAAAGATGGGACCACACACACGGGGCAGTTCCCAGGGAGCCCAATGCAGAGAGAGGATGCCCCGCCCCTAAACTGTTAGGGTCTTGCTGCTCTTGTCTTCCAAGCCTTCCTCACTACCACCCCCACCTTCCTTCTCCAGGTCCAGCCGTCATTCAACTAACCCTGTTTGGTTTTCTGCTTTGCACTTAGCACTACCTGATGTTACATATTTGTTTATTGCCTCTCTCTCACCTGGCCCCTTCTAACACCCCCAGCATCTACAACAGTACCTGACATACAAAAAGCTTCTTCAGCATTGTGTTGGACGCTCTAATAGCCTTGCCTCAGCTGAAGGGAGCTGCCTGGCCCAAGTCACAGCATCCTCCCCAGGTTGGACTGATGGCGGTCCAGCATCTGTGCCCAATTCCTAACAACTTTGAGGAGGAGGTCTAGCTCCCCAGCGTCCTGTGGGGTTAGCTGAGGCTGTTGCTTGGTCTCCTTATGTGCACTCTTAAATCTGTCCCCTACTCCTCAAACAGCCTGCACGACAAACTCTGTCTCAGTTGGCTTCCCAGGAAACCCAACCACAAACTACAGCAATAAATATTTGTGGAATGAAAGTGGGGACTGGGGGAGAAAGGCTTTCTCTTTATTGGAGAACTCTATTGTTGATCACCCCCCACATCCAAAAAGTACCTGAAATCTATGTACTTCTCTCCCCATCCAATGCCACCACCATAATCAAAGCCACCACCCTCTCCTTTGGTGCTCTGCTTACCTCTGCAGCAGCCGCTGTTGTTGCTCACCCCAGGTCTCCTCCACCCTCTTCTGAGCCGCAGCTGCGGCGGAGGATTACTGAGACCACTGGCAGCTCCCACCTCTAGTGCTCCTCCACTTGAGGGCGTTTTCCAGCAACACCACAGTAGCTCGTTGAGCCTCTAAGCAGGGCAGCCCACAAGGATTAGGGTTAACACCCCCAGGGACACGCCTCAACCCACAGGTGCAAGAGTCAATAAATAAATACTCCACCTCATCCCTCAGGAGGACGACGCTAAGACACGTTCCACAAAGTGGGCTTCAGCCCCAGGTGCCCACAGCGGCAACCCATCATTAATCCACCCTTTATTTACTGGCGTTTCTCTCTTCTCTCCTTTCCCAGATTCCCTCACTTGTGCTTCCCAAATAACAACCACCTGCACCCCAGTCCGTGTCTCAGTGTCTGCGTTTGGGGAAATCCGCACAAGGCCAGCCCCCTACCCAGCCTCTTCTCTTCAACTTTGCTGCTTTGAGCCTCCAGAAGACAGCCTTGCAGAGACACTGGCCTTCTCTCAGCTTCTTTCACGCCACAGGGACTTCAACTGTGTGACTTAATGTATTCTTTCATTCAACAACTATTCATTGAGTGCCAACTGTTCGAGGCACTGGGATGCAGCAGAAAACAAGAGTCAAAAATCTTTGCCCTCATGGAACTGAGGGTGTCCATCTACCATTAAGTCTCAGCTTCAGCATCCCATTCTCAAAGTCATTGTACCTGTCCTGCCCCTCTGCCATCTAACATCCCCTAATAACTACCCCCACAGAGCTCAGTCCCTTCATGTTGTATCTGTTACCAGATGGTTCTGTCACCACCATACTGACTCCATCAGCACAGGGCTATGCCTCTGGTCACCCACTGCCCACTGTACCCTCTGCCCTTAGCATCATGCTTGGTGCCCCATTAGGGCTCAGAAAACATTGGAATGATAAATGAATGAATGAACTAATGCCACCATTGTTGTGACTGAAAGATAAGAAGAGAAAGAGAAACTCATCCTCATGAATGGATAAGGAGAAGCAGTCAAGGAGTAAAATTTCACAGTGACCAGTATGTGGTCAGCACTAAGGCTGAGATGACCACAAATTTTGGAGTCCTAGACCATCTGGTAGCATCAGGAATGTCCCTGGGCCCTGGAAAGAGTGGCAAGGGGGAGAAACAGCAAGATGCAGAAAGGTCAGGTCACCAAAAGCTTATCTCCCTCCTTCACCATCTCCCAGCTACAGAATGTCAGAGATGGAAGGAAGCTCAGAGGCTATCATTTGCTTTCATTTCACAGGTGAGAAGACCGAGACTTACAAGCCCCTTGGCCTAGTGAAGGGTCTACAATTAGTGACGAGCTTCCAAACTCCAAGCTCATGACTTGCTAATCTGAGCCTCAGGGTGGTTCGTTGTAGGCTTGCAGTGGACTGAATGTTTGCGTCTCCCGAAATTCATGTGTTGAAGCCCCGGTCCCAGTGTGACTGTATTTGGAGATGGGGCCTTCAGGAGCTAATAGGTCACATAGGTGGAGCCTTCATGAATGGATTAGTGCCCTCATAAGGGGCCCCACAGAGCTAGCGAGCTCTCTGCCATGTGAAGATACAAGGCAGCTGTCTGCAGCCTGGAAGAGGGCCCTCACCAGAACCCAACCATGCTGGTACCTTGATCTCAGATTTCCCAGCCTCCAGAACTGTAAGAAGTAAATGTTTGGTGTTTAAGCCCCCCAGTCTATGGTAATTTGTTATAGCAGCCGGAATGGATGGAGACAGGGCTAGAGGAGCAGCCTCTCAAGCCAGTGCCCTCAGCCATTTGCAGCTCATTGTTCTAGGGGAGAAGGCCTCCAGGCTATGCGTCAGCAATCAGTGACTCATAGGATGGCATACCTCTCTCTTTGGAATCTAACACTTTCTCCTTCCTTTCTCCCCACAAAAGACTGTTCTAGGGAGACTCCTGCTTTCTAGAACTTATGCTTTGGATTCCAACAACCCCTCTCAGAGTCAAACCCTTGCTCCATTCCCACATTTAGGGTTCCTCAAAAAAGCTCAGTGTCCCCAGGAAAGTCTGTGCATCCCAGATGTGCCTTGGACAGTTAAAGCAAGCCTCCTTCGTTGGCACTGTATGGGGTTCTGCCCGTTTTTTTGGATTTTGTCCCAGAAATAAGCCTCAGCCCAAACTGAATGGCAGATTGTCAATGATAACTAGGAAGTGTACCAACCAGTCTTTTTATACCTTGTCTTCAGTATATCAGAAGAATGAGCAAGCATATAGAAAAAAAAATAGCCCACATATATTGAAGGCTTATTATGTGCCAAGAACTAAGGTAAGCACTATATTGGTTTTATTGCAACAATCCTATGAAGTAGGTGCTTTTATTATCAGCCGCATTTACTTATGAGGAAACTGAGGCTTAGTGAGGTTAAGTGACTTGCCCAAGGCCACACAACTCATAGGTGAAAGTATTAGAAATCAAGCCCCATCCCCTTTCTAGCAGCCTTGCCCCCACTTCCCTCCCCTTCCTCCAGACTGACTCTCTTGCTCTGTCTCTCTCTTTCACACACACACACCCACACACACACACCCCACACACACACCCATTGTTATGCAGAGAAGTGGATAGGGAGTTAGTGATGTGTCCTGTAGGGTGTATTTCTTTAGAGCATTTCAGTTTTAAAGTAGATGTCTAAAGAGGCAATACTAACCGACGAATGGATGATTCTCTGCCTTACAGTGTCCCAGTTGTAATTTGTTACTATTAATAGCAAAAGAACTAAAATTTGGGAGTTAGCTGCTTTTTGAAAAACTAGAGTGAATTCAAGATCCTCTCTGAAACCCCACAGTCACTTGGATTTGACACGTATTCTTGAGTGGAAGCAAGAGAATGGCACGACAGCTAGTTCACTGGTAACTGCATAACCCACAACCCATTTTGATTATAGCACATCCAAGTGAGTAATTATGACAGGTGTATTATTAATAGTTGCAGCATTTAGAAAGTATTATAGCATTTTCTTTCTCCCAATATTTTTAGACTTTATCAAAATCTGAGTATCCCCACGGGAGTATATTCCCTGACATGGGAACATCATCCATCATGCATGTGGCAGTTGGAAAGAGATGCTCTAAAAAAAAAAAAAACTGCAGGCACAGAAGGCACTTTGCTGAGATATATAGGAAGCCCCAACAGTGGGTAAAGCACCTTTGTATTTATTCAAGAAGGTCCCTGACCCTACATCTTCCTTGAAATCTTCCTCTATATTCTGTCATTACATGCCAGGGCCAGGTAGACCGGCAGTGGGAATGACTAGTGTGCAATTGGTCCTCAGGTGACTGATGCAAAAATTTATTCATTCATTCATTTATTCGCCCACTTATTCACTGAACTGATATTGATTAGCACTTGCTATGTAACAGACAGAGTACTCTGCATTGGGGTTACAGTGCCGATTCAAGTAAACCTAGTCTCTGCCTTCATAAAAATTACAGTCTCAAAGACGATGATACCCATGACAATGAGACTCTGCACAGAAGAGAGGACCAGATGTCAGCCTAGGTCTCCATGGGGTTCATTCATTCATTCCGCAGACATTTAGTGAATGTGACTGTGTGCTGGGACACAGGAAAAATCAGACAAGAGTTCATAGTCAAGAGGCAGAGGCAGAATGCCAGTGTGACACGGTAAGTTCTACCAGGTTCAGTCATGGCGTAGGTGCATGTAACATTTGTGCATGCATTAAACAGCAAAAGAGAGAGAGAAAGCAATCAGCTAAATAACACAGTGATTCATCTACCATTCCTTTCAGTAAGCAATGCCCCAGCATTGACCTGAGATAGCAAAGGTGAAACTTGTGTATCTTCAGTATTTTCCAGTTCCCATGTACCTCTCTTGGTGTGATCACTGCCCACCTCACTGACATTCATTTATTATTGAAAACACACATTTTTTTCTTCATGCAAGGGCCCCTAAGCTCAAGGCACTACTGCATCCAGCAATCAGGCAAAGAATCAGGCATCTGTTTCATCACTGGCTGGACTGGACTTCTTATGGGCTGTGATGTATTTTACAGGCAGGGTAACCAGATAGTTTATCATCCAACTGCTGAGAGAGAAGTGAGGCACTATTAATAATTACACCAGAAGAGGAGGCATAAACAGATTATCCTGGGAAAACCACACCTAGGGCATCCCTCTTCACAGGTGGGTGACTTAAGGGATTCTTATTTATTTATTCTTCAATCTAAAAAGAGAGGCTCGGGGCAGTGGCTCCTGCCTATAATCCCAACATTTTGGGAGGCCAAGACAGGAGGGTCACTTGAGGCCAGGAGTTCAAGACCAGCCTGGCCAACATGGCAAGACCTTTGTCTCTGTGAAAAATAAATTTAAAAATACAAAGAAGGGTTTATTTAAAAAGAAAATAATGTGTTTTGCTCTACAGGTATTAAATGTAAAAATGTTTTCTAGTTTTCATTTTACTTTTATTTTAAAATAGATTAAAAGTTCACCTGATTATTCAAAAGGAATACAGTGAAAAGTCCCCCTCCCAGTCCTGTCCTCAGCCATTCACTTGCCCCAAGAGGCAACCAATGTCACTAAATTCCTGCAGGTCCTTCCAGAGATGTTTAATGCATGTTCAAGCATATATATATATATATATATATATATATATATATATATACGCTTGGCTCAGTTCCCATGGTTCTTCCAATACCATCCAACATAAGGAAAGTATGACATAGGGGAAATCAGCGTAGAAACAGACAGCAGTCTTAATAGTTGCAGTTGAAATAACTTTTGCAAAGATGGTTACAAAAGCACACGACCATGTGATACTTTGCTAGGCCCTCCCAAGGCCTTGGGGGAGGTTTCTAGAGGCAAGTGAGGGGCTTAGCAGCTTAAGTGCCATTACCCTGTGGTAGACACCATTGGCCAGCAGGGTTCTAAGTACAGTCTGATCAGTTAATTGCGCATGATTTGGAAGGTGGAAGGGAGGCAGAAGCCCTTCTTCCACTGCAGCAGTAGTGGGTGAGGCTGGCTTCAGCAGACATGAGTTTGTAGAGTGGCCATTGGGCTCCATATTCCACAGTTCATCACCCACTTTGGAGCTATAGGCTGTAAATTAGCTATGTGTGTCCTGCAGCAGCTTTCACCTGTTTTTGTTTGTTTGTTTGATTTAATGGAATTTCCATTTTAGCATGCAGGAAAGAAAAGAGGAATACAATGAACACTATATATATATTAGCACAGTATTCACACTATTTTGCATTTACTTTTGCTTTTAACAATGTGCATAAGAGATAATTCTGTATCAATGTAACAAGCTTCCTCCTAATATATGATGCATATTATTTCACTATGGATATACATAATTTATTTAACCTGTCCCCATGGATGGACCTATAGATTGTTTCTCATCTTTTGCTGTAATGAATGACCTTGACCATACATCATTTTGCATATGTGCCCGAATACCTGCAGGGCAAATTCCTGGAACTGGAATTGCCAGGTCAAAGGGCAAATACGTATATCACTTAGGATTCTGTTTGGTTGCTCACAACAGAAAAGGCAAGATAACAGTCACTTGAACAAGATAGAGATTTATTTCTTCCTCAAATAAAAGGAGCCTGGAGGGAGGCAATCCAGTGCCGCCATGAGGCTTCCCAGTGTCATGAGGGACTAGAATTCTATCCTTTTGCCCTGCCATTCTCTATCCAAAGTTTATACAACTGCAGAGGCCTTCTTTAAGTATTAGGTTGGTGCAAAAGTAATTGTGGTTTTTGCACCAACCTAACAACAAAATACAAAATTGCAAATAGTTATTTGGAATGATAAAAAAAAATCACAACATATTATACATTTTAAAAAGCTGTAAGACTACAAACATCACAAAATCCAGGGAAAATAATGTTATAATTATTCAGCTGCTCAATATACCTGTATAATTTTTTCCCACACTTTGCATTATCTTTGATCACTTTTTCACAGGACAAGATTTTGCAACATTATCTTCTGGAGAAGAAATAGAAAGATAATTGATGTTTTCCTCTAGCATAGCTTATTAAAATTTATTTTTATTATTGACAGCTAGTATGTATAAAACATATGAGACATACTCATTTTTTGTAGTACCGCGACAGGCTTGTGCCTTACAAGTGTAAGAATTCTGATAAACTCTATAATTCATGATGCCCATTTACAAAACTGGTATATTTATAAGTGTATAAGCTAAACTACTGGCATATTTCTCATAGGAAAAAGCTTCCATTTTGACTAGGCATCAATGAGTAGCAAATTGTCTACTTAAAATTTCACACAACTGGTAAGTGGAAGAATATTACACAGACTAGTTTCCAGATCATGCATTTCAATCACTTTCCTCCTCCACTACCAACGTACTCCCAATGCTGTACACAGAACACATTCTTATTGTGATCTGACCTCTCGCCCTGCACCTTTGTGTCATAAAGCCAGGTGAGCTGGCACTGTGAGCAGTAGAGGTACTCATAGAACCATTCCTATAAGACAATGACTAGCAAATGACCGCAAATTACGGAAACACCCACCAAACACCAGCTAAATGCATCCCAGCTCAACATCCCCTTAGCTGGATCTCAAAACTTTCCATGGCTCTTCCAATACAATCCAACATAAGGAAAGTACGATACAGGGAAAATCAGCATAGAAACAGACAGCAGTCTTAATAGTTGCAGTTGAAGTATACTTTTGCAAAGTTGGTTACAAAAGCACATGACCATGTGATACTTTGCTAGGCCCTCCCAAGGCCATGGGAGAGGTTTCTAGAGGCAAGTGAGGGGTTTAGCAGCTTAAGCGCCATTACCCTGTGTTAGATGCCCTTGGGCAGCAGGGTTCTACATACAGTCTCATCAATCGTGCATGATCTGGAAGATGGAAGGGAGGCAGAAGCCCTTCTTCCACTGCAGCTGTAGTGGGCGAGGCTGGCTTCAGCAGACGTGAGTTTGTGGAGTGGCCACCGGGCTCCATATTCCTCAGTTCATCACCTACTTTGGAGCTATAGGCTGTAAATGAGCTATGTGGGTCCTGCAGCAGCTTTCACCTGTTTTTTTGTTTGTTTGTTTGTTTGTTTGTTTGATTTAATGGAATTTCCATTTTAGCATTCAGGAAAGAAAAGAGAAGAATACAATGAACACTCATGTACCATTCACCTGGTCTCAACCATTGTTAATATTTGGCCATTTTTTGCCTTGTAACTGAATCATTTCTTAGTAAATTAAAAACATCATGACACTTCACCCCGAAATATTCAGCATGTGTCTCCAAAACCTAGAGAAAAAATTCCAATTAACAATACCAGAATTACACCTAACGAAAATAGTAATCATTCCCTAATATCATCCAAAATTCACTTTATATTCAAATTTCTACAATTGTCCTAAAAATGTCTTTTATAGCTTTTCTTTGGAACCAGAATCCAATAAGTTTCATACCGTGATTTTATTTATTATGTCTCTTAAGTCTTGCCTAATCTAGGACAATCCCCCTTCATCTTTTTTTATGGCATTGAGTCTTTGAAGAGATCAGGCCCACTGTCATGTAGAATATCCTACATTCTAAATACATCTATTTTCTCATGCTCTCATTTAAGCAGTATTAGTATCTTCTACAAATTGAGGTAGATCTAAAGGCTTGTTTTTTTAAAGCCAGGTTTACTAAGGTAAAACTTAGGCACGGTAAACTTCATCCTTTTTAGTTTACAGTTGTATTTGTTTTGACAAATGCATATAGTCACGTAATCTAAAAACTTGGTTTAATTCAGATTTAATGCAATTGATCAAATACTTTAAAGGATGCTATGAACTTCCTATTGGATTTCATATCACATCAGCAGGCACATAATGTCCAGTTGTCCTATTATTAATGATACTAATTTAGAACATTTGGTTCTTATAGCTTTCTGATCTCTGAATGTGTGTTGGTTTTATATTGCTATGCAAAAAATTACTACAAACTTGGTGGCTTAAAACAACACCTACTTATTAGCTCATAGTTCTATAGGTCAGAAGTCAGGCACAGCATTGCTAGGCTTCCGTTCAGGGTATCACAAGGCTAAAATCTGGGTGTTGGTCAGCTACATTTTCTTTTTTTAGTTTTTTGAGAGGGAGTTTCACTCTGTTACCTAGGCTAGAGTGCAGTGGCGCAATCATGGCTCATTGCAACCTCTGCCTCCCGGGTTCAAGCAATTCTCCTGCTTCAGCCTCCTGAGTAGCTGGGATTACAGGCATGCATCACCATGCCTGGCTAATTTTTGTATTTTTAATAGAGATGGGGTTTCACCATGTTGACCAGGCTGGTCTCAAACTCCCGACTTCATGTGATCCACCCACCTCCGTCTCCCAAAGTGCTGGGATTACAGGCGTGAGCCATCACGCCTGGCCTACATTTTCATCTGGAGCTTGGAGTCCTCTTCCAACCTCTTTAAGGTTGGTGGCAGAATTCAGTTCTGACTGATCTTAATTGTCAAGGGAAATTTTGACTGATGCTACTCAGTGGTGACTTGAGGGAGTTCATCTGGAACCCATAGGATTCTTTGGAATGCCTACGAGTACCCAGTGAAGGTTAATTTTGTGCCAACTTGACCGAGCCAAGGGATGCCCAGATTAAATGTTATCTCTGGATGTGTCTCTCAGGGTGTTTCCTAGTGAGCACAGCACCACCTGTACCAGGTGGTGCCGGTCACAGTACCAGGTGACTGGTAAGTCACCCTGGCCACAAAACTAGCAAGCCTCTGACTCCTCTCTCTATCTCAGCACCCCTCTCTCCCCATCCAATCCTTAGCAATCCATTGGCTCTACCTTTAAAATTCATCTAGAACATGATGGCCACAGTCCCACCATGGTCCCCAGCTTATTGTAGCAGCATCCAGCGGTTCTCCCTGCTTTCATTCTTGTCACCTAAATCTACTCGTAGCACAGCTGTTGGAATGCTTTCCTTAAAGCATGTCATATCATGTCACTATGTGACATGTCCGATCACAGTTCTTCATTGGCATCTGATATTATTGTAACAGCCAGCTCTCGCAATGGCCTACAAAGCTCTCTAGAATCTGAGGGTTATGCCAGGTCCAGTCTCCAGTTACCATCTCCATGCTCATAAAGGAAAACAGGAAGAGCATACCCGGAGTGAAGCAAAGGGGCCTTCCAAGGGTTTGAACCATGATAACAGAGAGAGCTCTTGCGGGAGGACTAGCAGACTTGGTTTCTCATCCTTGCTTTGCCACTAACTCTAAGGACCTTGGACTACTTATTGCCTGCTCCAACCATCCCTTCCTTTTTGTGCAGAGAGCTGGATCACATAATCTCACAGGTTCCTTCCAGCTTGGAAATTTCACAATTGACAATCAAGGTGCCAACTCCATTAACAAGGGAGATAAGTGCATATCACAGACACACCTTTCCTGCCTAAAGCATCTAAGTTACCAGTACAATGTGTTAAAGGAAAAATAAACACATAACCAGTGCCTGCTAGGAAGTCCTTTTCTGGGAGAAGCAGAAGTTCGAAGAAAATTACTTGGAACGGGTGACTGAAAGGTTGTCCGTAAAGGCTGCCACTACTCACCTCAGAGATGTGTTTATAACCAGTGTGCTTATTCTTTTGGTGTAACAATTATGATAATGGCAAGCAAAAATGTAGACTCCACAATATGCCAGGGAAAAGGCTAGGAATAAACTTAATTCCTGAAAACCTATATTTAAGAAGCCATGATGCTAAAAAGGCAGAGTTTTGTGCATATACACGGATCTATAAATAAGTTGAAGCTTGTGTTGGTTTATAGACACATCTAGCCATACGCCTGTGCTTAGGTGTACATGCCTATACACACATTCACATATTGGAGCCTGGCTCTTTAAAATGGGGGATAATCACACTGGAAATTATTCTAAGCTTTTCAGAGACATAAATGACCAAACTGCCTCCTGACTCCTGAATTACATTACCCAGAAAGAACTTAATAACATGTTATTATCACTTCTCCTCACTGACAGGATTTCAGGGCTGAAAAGACAAACAAGGAATGTGTTCATAATCACCAGCACAGTCACCTCTGCTGAGCTGCGACCACTGCTAATTCCAGGTAAATGCTTCAGGGTGGAAGAAAGCCTGGAGCTGTAATGTAACTTGGTGCTTGGTAATTGTCGCTAGTTCAGCTGGGCCATCACCATCTGAGAGGGGGCCTCCAGGAGCTCATGCAGCCAACAGAGAGTCCCGTGGGGTGAAGGGCAGTGAAGAGAGACTACATTATGGGAACCAAAATAGAATTTCTCAGTTCAACTGAGATAATGTAGGTGAAATTCCTTATAAACTGTAAAGTGCTCCACAAATGTGACTGTGAATGTGAGGGGATAGCATTAATGGGTCCTGTTTGGGTTCTCAGGGCTGCCATTTACAGCTGCAGACTGTGCACTGTTCAACTTCTGAGAATGTCATTAGTCTATGTGAATGATGCTCCCTGGAGTTGTGCATTGTGGCAGTCCTGTTGGTTGAAATGGGCCCAGTTGACTGATAAAGACCAATATGACAGCTAATGTTGTTCTCCTGGACAATGCTTGAGCCTTGATGATGGACCATCCAGGAGACAGTCAACAGTTCTAACAGCAATTTGCCAGTGCTTTGGGAAGTTTGTTTCAGAGTAATTAAAAGGCAACTACAAACAAGGTCATTGAGGGAAGGAGCCATATCTTATTCATATCTTAGTATCCCAGTCTCGCAGTATGTTTGGTATGTGATGAATATTCAGAAAATGTTTGTTGAATTTAAGATGAATAGTGAGTGAGTGGTGCCAGGCACAGTGGTTCATGCCTGTAATCCTAACACTTTGGGAGGCCAAGGTCGGAGAACTGCTTGAGCCCAGGAATTTGAGACCAGCCTGGGCAACATTGGGAGATCCTATCTCTACAAAACAATTTTTTTTTTTGAGACGGAGTCTCGCTCTGTCGCCCAGGCTAGAGTGCAGTGGTGTGCTCTTGGCTCACTGCAACCTCTGCCTCCCGGGTTCAAGAAATTCTTCTGCCTCAGCCTCCTGAGTAACTGGGACTACAGGTGCCTGCCACCACGCCTGAATCGTTTTTGTATTTTTAGTAGAGACGGGGTTTCACCATGTTGGTCAGGCTGGTCTTGAACTCCTGACCTCGTGATCCACCTGCCTCAGCCTCCCAAAGTCCTGGGATTACAGGCGTGAGCCACTGCGCCCAGCCTACAAAACATTTTTAAAAATTAGCCGGCCATGATGAAACACACCTGTAGTGTTAGCTATCCAGGAGGCTGAGACAAGAGTATCACTTGAGCCCAGGAGGACGAGACTGCTGTGAGCTATGATCACATGACTGCACTCCAGCTTGGGCAACAGGCTGAGACCCTCTCTCCAAAATAAAAAAGAAAAAAGCAAGAATGGATTGATATTGAATGAATGACTCCCTGGGGTCAGCTCCTGGGAAGAATAATTGGGTTGTGATCGTTGCAAAAAGCATGTTTATTTCAACAGGTACAACTGCATACTCTGCTCCATGTCACCTTTTTCCATTCATAGGGTTATGGGAAGGCTTTTGTGAAATATTTTGTGAAGGGCCATTGACATGTCATGGTTTCAGCAAGAGTTTGTCCAGGATTTGTGATATGTCTCATCCAGTGCTAGGTGCTGCGGGCCTGTGTGATGGTGATGGCAGTGGGGACAGCAAACAGCACAGGTTGTGGTCCTTATCATCAAGGAGCTTCCAATTTAGATGGTTTGGTCACATGAAAGTTCATATAAAAATTAGAATAATGCTGTCAAGTGGTATGAACCCAAATACCATTGAGCAGCAAAGATGGTGAGTGTTACCAGAGGCCAGGGCAGAAAGCACAGGATTTCTCCTCTGCCACTTGTTATATGTTCTTAAGACATCTACTTATTTGTCTGAGCCTCTGTGACCCAGTTTGTAAGACAGGTAATCATGTCTGCCACGCAAGGTAGGGACTAAACTCTTTAGGACACAGGTCCTTAAACAGCAGATTGAAACATATTTAAAGTGCATAGCATAGTACCTGACACATGGGAGAAGTTTCCAGAAGGCTGGTTCCTGTACAAGGAATTTTCAGTCACGAGTGCAGAATCCTAACTGATCACAACCTAAGCACAAAAGTGGGGTGGGGAGTGGGGGGACATGACTTATTGATTTATATAGCCCCCAAAGTGCAAGAATACATACGCTTCAGGCATAGCAGGAT
Source organism: Rhinopithecus roxellana (assembly GCF_007565055.1). Taxonomy (NCBI): domain Eukaryota; kingdom Metazoa; phylum Chordata; class Mammalia; order Primates; family Cercopithecidae; genus Rhinopithecus; species Rhinopithecus roxellana. Next base: position 136,129,691 of record NC_044553.1, on the reverse strand, counting down.
CCAGGAGCTCAACTGATGTCACCAGGGCTCTGCCTCTATTGCCATTTCTCACACAAGCTTTCTCTAGAGGTAAGAATAGGCAGCAGCAACCTGAGTCCAGGTTAGCCCCAGAAGGAGCTCCTCTTCCCAGAAATTGGGGGATAAAAGTCCCCAGGAGGTCTCTGATTGGTGCAAATCAGTTCATGCACCATCCCTTACGCAATCACCTGGTCTCAACCATTGTTAATATTCGGCCATTTTTTGCCTCGTAACTGAATCATTTCTTAGTAAATTAAAAACATCATGACACTTCACCCCGAAATACTTCAGCATGTGTCTCCAAAACCTAGATGATCTGATGGGCAAGGCCTGAGTTTGGTTCCCACTCCTTTGCTGGTGTGGGTAAGGGCAGTGGTAGGACCACCCAAACCACCTGGAATGAGTTTCTGAGTGGGAATAGGCTACCTAGTTCTTCTGTCAACTCAGAAGAAATTAATAAAAGTGAAATCTGCTTGTTTCTCGGGGATGAAAAATGGGAAAGCTCGTATTTCTTTATGGAAACAAAAAATAAGCCGACTCACGGCTGTAATCCCAGCACTTTAGGAGGCTGAGGCAGGCGGATCACGAGGTTAGGAGTTTGAGACCAGCCTGACCAACATGATGAAACCCCGTCTCTACTAAAAATACAAAAATTAGCCAGGCGTGGTAGCGGGCGCCTGTAATCCCAATTACTGAGGAGGCTGAGGCAGGAGAATTGCTTGAACTCGGGAGGCAGAGGTTGCAGGGAGCCAAGATCACACCACTGCACTCCAGCCTCGGCAAAAAAAAAAAAAAAAAAAAAAAAAAAAATATATATATATATATATATACACACACACACACACACACACACACACATACATATACATATATATATTTGTTAGTATGCGAACGCGAACACAGTGTGTGTACGTGTGTGGGGTGGGGGGGCTTCCCTAGGCCGACTAGGGGAGTAAGTGGTACCCTCTGGCCAGGCAAGCAGGACTCAGCGACCCTACCAGGAAACAGGCACACGGTTTCTCTGTGCAAAGCGGGGAGCGCATCCGGAGAGTGTCCCCGGAGGACTGGGGGAGTCAGAGCTCAGTCCTGGTTAGAGGGAGGGCAGAGGCATGCAAAATGGAGAGAGGCAGGGACGTGCCCCGCCTGGCTGGGCCTGGAGCCGGTGTCTGAGCGGCTATTCTGGACACGCACTGGGCAGGAACATCCTGGCGCCCAGAGGAGGGCAGGGCACGGACACTGAGCCGCTCGCGGTCAGAGCAGCCGGGCAGCCGACCGTGGCCGCCGGGAGGGGCTGGGCCAGGCACCGGCACAGCCCGCGAAGCCGCCTTCCCTAACGTTCTGTTCCATTTTCTCTGTATTGAAAGTAAAAGGGCGGGGGCAGGGACGGGGTGGGGACTGTTTACTTAACATCCTGTAACTGCGGCCTTGAGTAACCAAGCATTTAATGTCAAAGAGCAGGAGAGGGGGAAGGGGGAGAGAGAGGGAGACAGAGACAGAAATCAAGCATGGGCGTAAAATGTGCCGTCATCGTCACGTTCAATCATTTACATGCATGTTTGTCCCGTGCATGCTACTTTTCTAAACTATATTTAGGACACAGGAGTTAGGAGAGCAAGCTCAGAGTCGGACTGCACACATCCCAGCCACCTCCTAGAGCGAGGTACTTAGCCTCTCTGTGCCTCAGTTTCCTCCTCGGTGAAATGAGGTACAGTAGTTGTGAAAATTAGAATGGTTTTTACAAAGTATGTTAAAGTACTTAGCACCTAACTATTATTATTATTGACTTTATGGTGCTATAGTCAGGAACCACCATCAACGTGGTGCTACCTTTTCTGAGTTTTTATACCAACTCAGATATAGAAACACATTTTGGAATTTCTATTTGTAAAAATATCTGCTGGGCTGAAATAGACACGTAGAAAACATGTCCTGTTATAGGCTGAATTCTTTATTATTATTATTATTATTATTATACTTTAAGTTCTAGAGTACATGTGCACAACGTGCAGGTTTGTTACATATGTATACATGTGCCATGTTGGTGTGCTGCACCCATTAACTCGTCATTTACATTAGGTATATCTCCTAATGCTATCCCTCCCCCGTACCCCAACCCCACGACAAGCCCTGGCGTATGATGTTCCCTTTCCTGTGTTCAAGTGTTCTCATTGTTCATTTCCCACCTATGAGTGAGAACATGTGGTGTTTGGTTTTCTGTTCTTGCCATAGTTTGCTGAGAATGATGGTTTCCAGCTGCATCCATGTCCCTACAAAGGACACGAACTCATCCTTTTTATGGCTACATAGTATTCCATGGTGTATATGTGCCACATTTTCTTAATCCAGTCTGTCATTGATGGACATTTGGGTTGGTTCCAAGTCTTTGCTATTGTGAATAGTGCCACAATAAACATACGTGTGCATGTGTCTTTATAGCAGCACGATTTATAATCCTTTGGGTATATACCCAGTAATGGAATGGCTGGGTCAAATGGTATTTCTAGTTCTAGATCCTTGATGAATCGCCACACTGTTTTCCACAATGGTTGAACTAGTTTACAGTCCCACCAACAGTGTAAAAGTATTCCTATTTCTCCACATCCTCTCCAGCACCTGTTGTTTCCTGACTTTTTAATGATTGCCATTCTAACTGGTGTGAGATGGTATCTCATTGTGGTTTTGATTTGCATTTCTCTGATGGCGAGTGATGATGAGCATTTTTTCATGTGTCTGTTGGCTGCATAAATGTCTTCTTTTCAGAAGTGTCTGTTCATATCCTTTGCCCACTTTTTGATGGGGTTTTTTTTTTCTTGTAAATTTGTTTGAGTTCTTTGTAGGTTCTGGATATTAGCCCTTTCTCAGATGAGTAGATTGCAAAAATTTTCTTCCATTCTGTAGGTTGCCTGTTCACTCTGATGGTAGTTTCTTTTGCTGTGCAGAAGCTCTTTAGTTTAATTAGATCCCATTTGTCAATTTTGTCTTTTGTTGCCGTTGCTTTTGGTGTTTTAGACATGAAGTCCTTGCCCATGCCTGTGTCCTGAATGGTATTGCCTAGGTTTTCATCTAGGGTTTTTATGGTTTTAGGTCTAACATTTAAGTCTCTAATCCATCTTGAATTAGTTTTTGTATAAGGTGTAAGGAAGGGATCCAGTTTCAGCTTTCTACTTATGGTGAGCCAGTTTTCCCAGAATCATTTATTAAATAGGGAATCTTTTCCCTATTTCTTGTTTTTGTCAGGTTTGTCAAAGATCAGATGGTTTTAGATGTGTGGTATTATTTCTGAGGGCTCTGTTCTGTTCCATTGGTCTATATCTCTGTTTTGGTACCAGTACCATACTATTTTGGTTACTGTAGCCTTGTAGTATAGTTTGAAGTCAGGTAGCGTGATGCCTCCAGCTTTGTTCTTTTGGTTTAGGATTGTCTTGGCAATGTGGGCTCTTTTTTGGTTCCATATGAACTTTAAAGCAGTTTTTTCCAATTCTGTGAAGAAAGTCATTGGTAGCTTAATGGGGATGACACTGAACGTATAAATTACCTTGGGCAGTATGGCCATTTTCATGCTATTGATTCTTCCTATCCATGAACATGGCATGTTCTTCCATTTGTTTGTGTCCTCTTTTATTTCATTGAGCAGTGGTTTGTAGTTCTCCTTGAAGAAGTCTTTCACATCCCTTGTAAGTTGGATTCCTAGGTATTTTATTCTATTTGAAGCAATTGTGAATGGGAGTTCACTCATGATTTGGCATTCTGTTTGTCTGTTATTGGTGTATAAGAATGCTTGTGATTTTTGCACATTGATTTTGTATCCTGAGACTTTGGTGATAGGCTGAATTCTAAGATCACTCCCCAAATCCCCCCACTGCTACCCTCCCACCCCACCCCTACACATCATGTATAATCATCTCATTTTCAATGTGGGCCAAATACATGAATAGGATAGAATGTTACTTTGTGATTGGCTTATGTTACCTGGCAAAAGTGAAAAGGTTTTGCTGCATAGTCAATTTGAAATTCATCAAAGGAGATTATCTGGGTGGGCCTGGTTTAATCAGGTGAGAGGAAATGGATCCTTCCTGAGGTTGGAGAGACCCTCTCCTGCTGGTCTTGAAGAAGCAGCCATGCTGTGAACTGCCTATGGTGGGGTCAGCATTTAGGAACTGAACACTTTCCGTTGGGTGCAATGGCTCACACCTGTAATCCCAGCACTTAGACAAAGGCAGGCGGATCACCTGAGGTCAGAAGTTCGAGACCAGCCTGGCCAATGTGGCAAAATCCCGTCTCCACTAAAAATACAAAAATTCGCTGGGCGTGGTGGTGCACACCTGTAATCTCAGCTACTAGGGAGGCTGAGACAGGAGAATTCCTTGAGCCCAGTAGGTGGAAGTTGCAGTGAGCCGAGTTTGCACCACTGCATTCCAGCCTGGACGACAGAGCAAGACTCCGTCTCAAAAAAAAAAAAAAAAAAAAAAAAAGGAACTGAACACCTCGGTCCTACAACCACAAGGAAATGAACTCAGTCAACAATCTGAATGAGCTCAGAAGACAACTTGGCACCTCAAATAAGAGTACATCCAGTCAGCTTTGACTGCAGCCTTGTGAGACCCTCTCTGATCAGAGGACCCAACTAAGCTGTGCTCAAACTCCTGACCCACAGACACTGTAGACAGGTGTGTGCTATTTTAAGCCCCTGAGTTACTGCTAATTTGTTATACAGGCTGAGGCACAGATCACCTAAAGTCAGCAGTTCGAGACCAGCCTGGCCAATATTGTGAAACCTTGTCTCTACTAAAAATACAAAACTTAGCCAGGTGTGGTGGTACACTTCTGTAGTCCCAGCTACTCAGGAGGCTGAGGCATGAGAATCCCTTGAACCCAGGAAGTGAAGGTTGCAGTGAGCTGAGATAGTGCCACTGAACTCCAGCCTGGGTGACAGAGCGAGACTCCATCTCAAAAGAAAAAAGAAAATGGTATGCATTCTATATCTGCTTAAAAACTGTTTAAATTCTGCTTAAAGGGTAAGAGACAGAGAGAGGAAATATGAATAAAAATATGGCCATGTTTTCCTGTGATTGAAAATGTTAAGTATCATCCATTCGACAGGCATTTATTAAGCATCTACTTAGTATGTGCAATGCAGTGGACTGGGAATTTAATCAGAATCTGAAACCAACACTGAGGCCAGGCATGGTGGTTCATGCCTATAATCCCAGCACTTTGGGAGACCAAGGCAAGAGGATCTCTTGAGCCCAGGAGCTCAAGACCAACCTGGGCAACACAGGGAGACCCTGTGTCTAAAAAATATTTTAAAAATTAGCAGGCATGGTGATGCATGCCTGTGGTCCCAACTACAAGGGAGGCTGAGGTGGGAGGATCACTTGAGCCCAGGACGTTGAGGCTGCAGTGAGCCATGATCCTGCCACTGCACTGCACCCTGGGCAACAGAGCAAGACCCTATCTAAAAAAAAAGAAAAGAAATGGAAACATGTTACTGATACTACCAAGAAGAATGAAAGGGAAAATTGTTAACACTGAAATATAAGGTATCCTTAAATCATTATTATCACAGCTTATATTTGTCAAGGATAAAGGTTTCTTTGAGCTAGGGAATGAATAACAATAATATTAATAGTAATAATAATAATAATAATAGCCAATCTAAAGTGTTTAGTTTGTGCCAGACAATGTGCTAAGCAGTTGAAGTGCCTCTTCTCATTCGATCCTTATTCAAATAACACTAAGAGGTTAGAAAGTGGGGACCATTACTATTTTCATGTTATAGAGGAATAAAAAGGGCAAGTGATTTGCCCGAGGACTCATACAGCTGGTAGAAGGCAGAGCCAGAATTTTAGTCCAGCTCTGTCTAGCAAATTCCATGCAAACATCTGTTGAACACCTATTATGTTAAGATCCTATGCTAGATGCCGTGGGAGATTCAGAGAAGACTCAGATGTGGAACATAACCTCTTAGAGCTACCTATCCAGTGGAAGAGATAAGCACACAAATAACTAATACACAATGGAATGAGGTAAATGTGCTTCGACAGACACCCAGAGTGCAGGCATTTAGAGGAGAGCACAGTACAGGGGCCAAGGGTTTGGCCCTCTAAAGACTTGCTGAAAAATCAACTCACAAAAGGCAGATTGGCTAGAGAAAAGGCACACACATTTATTTAATGTGTGTACACGGGAGCCTTCAGAATGAAGACCCAAAGATATCGGGGAAATTGTTCATTTTTATGCTTAGGTTCAACAAAGTATGGACAGCCCTGGAGAAATATGATTGGACAAAAAGACTATGATCTAATGCTAATAAACACAGGGGAAACCCAGCAAGGTCTGTCTATCTAGATGTTTCTTGGCCTCTCTGAGCCTGCATTTCTTCCTCTGGTTATGGGGTAGGGCCCTCTCCGGAAGGAGACCTGTGGAATAACCTGCAGTCAAAAAAGGTAACTTAAGAACATAATTTCTTTACGGCCAGTTTTTACACAGAACATTTCTAGGTTTTATGGCTGATTTTGAAGAAAAAGCGTTCCGGTTTCTCTGACCCATCTTGGGGAAGAGGGATTCTAGTTTCTATAGCTGGCCTGGGAGAGAATAGGATGGAGAGACAGGAAGGCAGGAGAAGGTCAGAGAAAGACTTTTGCTTCTGAGGTTACTCCCAAGGCCTTCACTTTGCAGTACTGTTTTCTGAGCCCCAGGAACTGTCATACTTATTATTGGTGTGGGGAGAAGCATGACAGGGAATCAGGAATGGTTCCATGAAGCAGGTGGGATCTGAGATAGCTTTGGCTGGTGGATAAGATGTAAACAGGCAGTGATTTGGAATAGGGAGGCCATGCACAGTTAAACGTGTGGTAGGAGGACCAGGCAAGGCATATTCAGAAAGCATTGTTCAGATGAACCAACTCCTAAGCAGGACTTAAAAGTGCCTACTCGGCTGGGTGCAGGGGCTGAGCACTTTGGGAGTCTGAGGCAGGCGGATCAGTTGAGACTAGGATTTCGAGACCAGCCTGGCAACAAAGTGAAACCCTATCTTTACTAAAAATACAAAAATTAGCCAGGCATGGTGGCACATGACTGTGATCCCAGCTACTTGGGAGGCTGGGGCGAGAGAATTGCTTGAACCTGGGAGGTGGAGGTTGCAGTGGACCAAGATCACGCCACTGCACACTGCACTCCAGCCTGGGCAACAGAGTGAGACCCTGTGTCCAAAACAAAAAAAAAAAAAGTGCCTACTAATCAACCAACACTTTGTATAATAAGATACTGGATGTATGGTAGAGGGAGCAGTTCAACAAAAGTGTAAGACATTTGGCCCTGCCCATGAAGACAACACGGCATAGAGGGGAGGAGAACAGGGGTTATCTCAGAGAGACCAGAGATAAGATCCTGGGTCCACTATTTAGTTGCAAGCCATACACCCTTGGACAGTAACAACTACTTCTAAAGCTGGGCTTCCTTCTATGTGACATGGGAGTATGACATTGAATCAGCGTATTGCAAAATGTCTAGCACAAAACAAAAGAGGGAAAGCAAACAAGTTTTCATCTCATCAGCCTGGACCAACCAGTAATGGCTATGTGGAGCTCTAAGATAGGTGGGATTCAGAAGCTTTTGGTGTTTTTCCTTATTCTTGCTGTCATCTTAATGGCTGCGGGCCATGATCAGTTAGCACTGTCTACTCAGAGCAAAGGGTAGACTGTGGTGTCACCTCTGCCACATATTTGGCAACAGTAGTAGGAGCTTTGAAAGTCCAGTTTCCCTCTCTTTCCTTCCCAGAAGGCGCTGAGATATCAAAAGTTATTAAGTTACAACTAAGCGATGGTAAAGATAAGACTAACACACACCATGGTTAGCAAACTACCAGACACAGCTACTCTGACTATGTTTCACGCTTTGGCCAGACTGTACGGTAGGGTTGAAATTGGAGGTGGTCAGTAGTAGTGTGGACCAGAAAGTCTGAGATGACTTCGTGGAGATGGGGTGTGAGGGATTGGACGGTGGAGGATTAGACCCCAGAAAGGGAGAACCACATACCCGGAGGCCTAGAGGCAGGTCCATCTTTGGTGGATAAGGGAGGCAGCATGAAGATGGGCCTCATGGAGGGCAGGATGATCCCAGGGGAGTAGTAGAAGGTGAACGTTGGAGGAGTAGAATGGACCATGTGGAGAGCCTTGAAATCAGGCCGAGATCTTAACTTGATGGGCAGCAGGGATAGGAGTGATGAGTACCACCGTATTAGTTGGCTCAAGCTACCATGAGTCTGTGCCACCCACAGACTGGGTGACTTAAGCAACAGAAATTTATTTCCTCACAGTTCTGGAGGCCAAAAGTCCAAGACCAAGGTGCCATTAGGGTTGGTGTGTGGTGAGGCCTCTCTTCTTGTAGGCAGCTGCCTTCTTACTGTGTCTTCTCAGGGCCTTTCTTCCGTGTGTGCTCAGAGACAGAGAGAGCTCTCTGATGCCTCTTTCTCTTCTTATAAAGACATCAGTCCTATCAGATGAGAGGCCCAACCTTGTGTCCTCATTTAACTTAAATTATGTCCCTAAAGATCGTATCTTCAAATATACTCACATGGAGGGTTAAGACCTCAGCATATGAATTTTGAAGGAACACAGTTTAGTCCCTAATAGTCAGATAGACTCTTAATTCTTTGGAAGGAATTGGATTTTTTAAATGAAAATATAGCTCCAATATGGCATTAAAGATACTTGCTTTGGGCCGAGTGTGGTGGCTCACACCTAAAATCCCCGCACTTAGGGAGGCTGAGGTAGACAGATCATTTGAGGTCAGAGTTCAAGACCAGCCTGACCAACATAGCAAAACCTCATCTGTACTAAAAATACAAAAATTAGTTAGGGCTGGGTGCGGTGGCTCAAGCTTATAATCCCAGCACTTTGGAAGGCCGAGACAGGTGGATCACGAGGTCAGGAGATCGAGACCATCCTGGCGAACACGGTGAAACCCCGTCTCTACTAAAAAATACAAAAAACTAGCCAGGCGAGGTGGTGGGCGCCTGTAGTCCTAGCTACTTGGGAGGCTGAGGCAGGAGAATGTTGTAAACCCGGGAGGCAGAGCTTGCAGTGAGCTGAGATCCGGCCACTGCACCCCAGCCTGGGCGACAGAGCGAGACTCCGTCTCAAAAAAAAAAAAAAACAATTAGTTGGGTGTGGTTCTTGGGCCTGTAATTTTAGTGACTAGGGAGACTGAGGCAGGAAAATTGCATGAACCTGGAGGTGGAGGTTGCAGTGAGCCGAGGTTGCACCACTGCACTCCAGCATGGGTGACAGGAGCAAGATTCCATCTAAAAAAAAAAGATAAAAATATAATTGATTAAATTTTGGCGTTTCTGGAATAAAGGGAAATATCTCCTTTTGAAAAGACTTATATCATGTATTACAGCTATCTGATAAGAAATACTATAGAAAATAAACATGCATATAAAAGGTTTCTAAGACCAGGGAGAAAAGTGCCTATGTTACAGTGAGGGAGATGGGGAGGTAAAGATTATTTAAGGGGGAAAAAAATCAAGACCAGACTAAAGTATATCAAAATGATAATAGTCCATAACAATTAATTCAAATTCTTCTGTAAGAGCTGTCCTTTCTCCTCTTGTTTATTTCTTTGTTCAGTGTATTAGTCTGTTTTCACACTGCTGATAAAGACATACCCAAGACTGGGCAATTTACAAAAGAAAAAGGTTTAATGGACTTATAGTTCCACGTGGCTGGGGAACCTTCACAATCATGGTGGAAGGCAAGGAAGAGCAAGTTACATCTTACACGGATGGCAGCAGGCAAAGAGAGAAAGATAACTTGTGCAGGGGAATTCCTCTTTTTAAAACCACTAGGTATTGTGAGACTTATTCACTATCACAAGAACAGCATGGGAAAGACTTGCAACCGTGATTCAGTTACCTCCCACCAGGTCCCTCCCACAACATGTGGGAATTCAAGATGAAATGTGGGTGGAGGCACAGCCAAACCATATCATTCAGTTATTTGTATCAGTACACACTCATGGACATGTATTTTATTCTACAAATTATAATCCAATACTGTCATTATTTACTTGGTTGTTCAGATTGACCATATCTAGCCATTGGGAGCTCCTTCCTGTTGGCTTTTGTGTCCTTTCTATGTGCCCCCATCATTTTATAGAGAACTTCTCACTATTTAGCATCACAATTTTGTTCCAGTCTTTTCTTATAATTTCCCTACCCCAGTCCTGGAATCACCCATTACTCTAAGAAGTACAGGGTTTTTTTAAACTAGAGAATGGTTTAGAAACCAGTATCTAAGATTAGCTGTGCTCATTGCTACTGGAATGTCATTGCTTCTAGACCTTATTAGCATAGTCAGGAAAAATATGCATATGTACATATACCAATATCTATATACCTATTAACAACTATTAGTTAATATGGATACCATCAATCAATTTCAGGGCTCATTTTAGCATTTCCTTTTTTCATTTGTAATGTCTGTCTCTGACAGTAAGAAACCTGGCTCTCATCATCCACAATGTATGTATATACATATATTTATTTTTTCTTTTTTCTTTTTTTTTTTTTTTTGAGACGGAATCTTACCCTGTGGCCCAGGCTGGACTGCTGTGGCGTGATCTCGGCTCACTGCAAGCTCCGCCTCCTGGGTTCACGCCATTCTCCTGCCTCAGCCTCCCAAGTAGCTGGGACTACAGGCGCCCACCACCACGCCCGACTAATTTTTTGTATTTTTTTCAGTAGAGACGGGGTTTCACCGTGTTAGCCAGGATGGTCTCCATCTCCTGACCTTGCGATCCGCCTGCCTCAGCCTCCCAGAGTGCTGGGATTACAGGCATGAGCCACCGCGCCCCATCTTCCACAATATATTTATTTGTTCAATCCTAGTAGCTTCAGCATCACTAACCCATATCTTCTTTGAAAAATAAACTTACTAACTAGAGCACAATATTTGTGTAGAGTTCTTTTTTATCTGTAGCCTTGAAGTATATAGTCAAAATTCTGTTTCCCTAAGTTATTTATGTTAGTTTTTTCCCTTTGGTGTGGTTATAGTTTTCAGTAGTGATAGAGTTAGGTTCATTTGTTACTGTTAGTATCCCATTTGGATTCCTCCACATCCAGGTTGGTTTGAATTATTTATTTTTTGAGTATGTGAACCATTAACATGATTCTAAAAGTCAAAGCTATACAGAAAGTTTCTGCTTTTGTTCATTTTTGTTCTTAGTGTTTGAATTTCTGGTTCATAGTGGTTTTTCATATTCCCAAATGCTGGCTTTAGTCTGTTTAAATCAGTTTAGAGAAATGTCTTACAGTTTTCTTCTACCTCATGGTGGTTTTTCAGGGAGTAATTTTGTTTGTTTTTGTTTGTTTGTTTGTTGTTTTTTGTTTTTTTGAGACAGAGTCTCACTCTGTCTCCCAGCATGGAGTACAATGGTGCAATCTCGGCTCACTGCAACCTCTGCCTCCCAGGTTCAAGCGATTCTCCAGCCTCAGCCTCCCGAGTAGCTGGGACTACAGGCGCCCGCCACCATGCCCGGTTAATTTTTGTATTTTTAGTAAAGATGGGGTTTTGCCATGTTGGCCAAGCTGGTCTCCAACTCCTGACCTCAAGTGATCAGGCCTTCCTTGGCCTCCCAAAGTGCTGGGATTACAGGTGTGAACCACCATGCCCAGCCCAGGGAGTAATTTTTATCAGTTGAGGTATGTTGAATCTAGTTTTCTGACTTTTATAATGACTCTGTATAGATTTATTCATTTCCCCCCTGTTCATTTCAGTGATCTGGGAGTGCTTTACTAGATGTCTAGTTCAATGGCACCTTTTCTACCAGTACAACAAAATCCAGGGTTTTAGTGAATTCTTTTTGGAGATGGAGGAAGGGTTATATGCCATCTGATTTGGGGGGTTATTTTTTGTCTTGTAGAATCTTAAATGGTCCCTTTTTGTTTCTCATCTCCTTCATCCCCAAGTTCCAGGGGACGCCTCTACTTTCCATCTCATGGAGACGATGGCACCTGCCATGTCCCATCGACTCTCAACGTTTCCTCCAAAACCAACCAAGAACAAGATGAAAGAATAAAGCTACACAAAAGCCACACCCTCAGCATAACATGAAGATAGGGAATGCCTATGCTTCAAAATAACGGAAGGGAAGGGGAGGGGAGGGGAAGGGAGGGGAGGGGAGGGAAAAGAAAGAAAAGAAAAGAAAAGAAAAGAAAAGAAAAGAAAAGAGCCCCAGTGAGCGATCTTGCCCGTCCTGCCTCACGGCAAGGCTTTCCTGTGGGCATGGGCTGGCATAGAAAAACTGGGGGACAGGAAGTGGGGAGCCAGCAACCAACCTAAGGCTGATCTAAAACTGCTGTCAAAAGCATGAAAATGCAAATCAATAAAAGGTGTCCCACTAGAACAGAGCATGGCATATCTTCTGGTGGATAAAAAGGGCAAAAAGGAAGAGAGAAACACCCTTTGGCAATTGGACCCTCCTACAAGCTGAAAAAGAACCAAAACATCAGGAATACCTCACTGGAGATTCTTTAGCAAATGGAAGACTTGACATAATTATGAGATTCAGATTTTTTTTTCACAACTCAGTGATGAGACCCCTCCTCCCATTTTTCCTTTTTCACCTCCTTCTTCCCGTCCCCCATCATCCAGCGGCAACCAGGTCTTTCTTTGCATTTTCTTTAGGAAGGGGATGAGGTTGCAGAAGCCTGGGGATGGGGGAACAGGAAGGAGTCTTACTGGCTTTTGAGTTCAAAAATCTACTTATTTGGATCCTTCTTAAGAGAATGGAATAGACTCATAATGGAAGCAAAAGATTTGGGCGAAAACACGATGACGATTCCCTCCTCCCCTCCCCCATGCTCACTACCACCTCCCATCCTCAACTCCAACCAAATACATATATAAAATATATATATATAGTTTTTTCTAGGCTGGGAGGAAGGAGACAGTGAGGTTCAATTGTGAAAGCTGGGACATCAGTGGATCCTAAAGAAGGAATTCTATACCCTCCCACTCTCAGGAGTCCAGAGGGGTGTGAAGTCCTAGAACACCTGTGGCCACTTCGTAGGTAGAACTGCCTCTGAACTAGAGGCAAGACTCCAGACAAGAAATGGTTGGGAGGCATGTGTAGATATACGGTCTCAGAGCTTCCCTGTGTCCCAGCATGGTTCAGGAACAGTGCTACTGTGATTGCTGTGTGCAAAAGTTGTAATAGAGTCACCTTCCCTGAAGAGGTTAAGCAAAGAGGAATGAGGAACATCACCCAGGCAAACACAGTGCTAGAGGTTTACAAGGTAAGTGTCTCCAGGAAAGGCAAAACCGGTGCTCAATCTGACTGAGAACCAGACCATCCCCAGTGGATGTCTGCACAGCCGGACATCAAAGGCAAGATGGAAACCCACAGGACCAGAATGTCATCCAAGGGAAGAGCGGGAAGAAATGATGAATATCTCTTTCCTGGCTGAGTGGGCTTGATTGTGAAGTGGGGAGATCCAATGGCCTCAGCCTCATTTGAGAGATTCAGAATGTGGCTCTGTAGCACTGCTTAGGGAGCCTGGGCAGGCAGGGGCGGGGGTGGGGGGTGAAATGCACTCCCCGTGAAAAGCAGCAGTTGTTTGTGCTGCAGCATCTGAGCAGGACAGGAGAGGCCAGGAGAAGGGGGTCCCACCACTCCTGGGATTCTCAACCTGATGAGCTGTTATCAGACCAGGCTGTGATGACAATAGACGTGATTACAGCTCTTCCTCTCTCCTCTTTGAGAAACAGCCCACTGCCAACCCCCTTTCTTTGTTGATTGCCCAGCAGCTAGATTCCTCCGTTTTACTAGAAGCTGAGGAGGGACCAAGGAGAAGGAGAAAAGCAGAGGTAGAGGGGAAAGAGACTGAGGCGGAAGAGCTCTGGGAGTAGGGCTCTTTCCTTTTTGGCTGTCTGGTTCCCAGAGGGTCCTCTGACTCTCATTCAAGCAGCCCAGGCTGCCTGCATCCCTGGTAAAGTGGATATGCAATCACCCGGACGCCAGCCGTAGCTGGTCCTTCACGTTCCTTGGAACAGAGCGACCAGGACAGTTTGCTCCACGTAGGATGCAGATCACATTGTACCACCATGTGTTTGGTTACATGCTTACTTCTCCTATTCCAGGGGGGATCTTTTTTTTTTCTTTTGTATCTCCTTTTTTTCTCTAGGGCCCAGCTCCTTCTAAGGAGACAGGAAATATTAATAAATACTATATGAATACATTACTTAACAAATGGTAGAGCATACCTGTAGTCCCAGCACTTTGGGAGGCCAAGGCAGAAGGATCGCTTGATTCCAGGAGTTCAAGACCAGCCTGGGCAACATATTGAGACCCTGTCTCAAAAGAAAAAAAAAAAACAACCTAGCCAATCTCTAAGACATGTCACCTTTCTTACCATATCTGAACTCACTTGGTGAGCTACTCAATAAAACTACTACCAAGAAAAGAAAGAATGCATGCCCTGCTCCAAAAAGAGAACACAGAAGGATAGAAGGAAGCAATCCCCAATCCAATGAGACAGTAATTGTCCCATTCTGGAGAACCATGACAGTGTAGTCTCCTCCACGACAGAACCTCAGTTTTATGGTCTAAATATTTGTGTCTCCCACCCCTACAAGTTCATATATTGAAATCCATCATTTTGGGGGTTACCGAAAATGATGGCATTAAGAGGCAGGGCCTTTGGGGGATGATTAGGTCGTGAGGGTGAGGTCCTCATGAACGAGATTGGTTCCCTGACCAAAGAGGCCCCAGAGAGCTAGCCTGACACTTCTACCATGTGAGGACATGGCAAGAAGTCACCATCTACTAACCAGGAAATGGGCTCTCAACAGACACCAAATCTGTGAGTGCCTTTATCTTGGACTTCTTAGCCTCCAGAACTGTGAGAAATAAATTTCTGTTGTCTGTAAACCACCCAGTCTGTGGTAATTTGTGATAGCATTCTGAGTGGACTAAGACCCTCAGTGTTTAATAACCTCACTTTGGCTTCTCCCTCAAGGAATGCCAACTCCTGCTGGAAAGGTCACCAAGTGGCCCTAGTACCTTGGGACTCAGATGTGTGGTCTACAGACCACAGCATCCGCATCACTTGCACACTGCAGCATCCCGCAGTGGGAGCTTGCTAGTGGTGCAGAATCTCAGACCCCACCCCAGGCTTGCTGCAGGAAACTCTGCACTTAACAAGGGGCCCTGTCCAGGCACGGTGGCTCATGCTTATAATACCAGTACATTGGGAGGCTGAGGCGGACGGATTACTTGAGCCCAAGAACTTGAGACCAGCCTGGGCAACATGGCAAGACTTTGTCTTTACAAAAAATTGAAACATTAGCCAGGTGTGGTGGTGCACACCTGTAGTCCCAGCTACTCAGGAGGCTGAGGTGGGAGGATTGCTTTAGCTGGGAGTTCGGGAGCCTGGGAGGCTGCAGTGAACTGTGATCACACCACTGCATTCCAGCCTGGGTAACAGGGTGAGACCCTGTTAGAGGCCTGGATGATCCAAATGCATATTCAGAGCTGAGAAGCAAGGCCTCAGATTACAGTGTGATGGAGAGGGGAGAGTGCTGAGAGAGGGTTAGCAATGAGAAGACTAGTGAGGAGACTGAAAGTACTTTGGGCGGCAGATGATCATTGTATCTATTAATTCTTTAACCAATTATTATTCAAGAGTCAATGAAAGAAAAAACCAGAGAGACATAGAGTACATGTGACATCTGGTGCCAAAACCAGCCTGCTGAATCCCACAGTATGGTTCACTTGAGACATTTTAGCATACAGACATTCACAGGTGATCTAGAAGGCCAGTGGGACTTTATCCACCTGTCATTTCCCTCATTAAATTCTTGACTACTACCAGCTGTCCCTAGGAGGCTTTCCTTAACAACCCCAGCCCCACCCCCATCCTCTCTCCACAGGAGAAACTGACCATTTCCTGCTTTATTCCCAGCACAGAGTAGGCGCTCAATAATTGTGTGCCAAATAATGAAAGTGTTGTGCTAGCAGGTTTGGATCAATTAGTGACTGTAATTGAAGCTGAATGTAATTAATTATATAATTTGGGGCTGTTCAAGTTTAATTCCTCTAAAATTACCTTGTGGAAACAGGGCATGAGGAAGGATTACAAATAAAAGGAAAAAAGCTATCAGTAATGCTTCCACACAGTAGGCACACATTTGAGTTGGATCCCTTGCCGTCTTAGTCAATTTGGGCTGCTATAACAAGAAAACCATAGACTAAGGCCAGGCACAGTGGCTCACAACTGTAAGGCCAGCAATTTGGGAGGCTGAGACAGGAAGTTAATTTGAAGCCAGGAGTTCATGACTACCCTGGACAACATAGCGAGACCCCCATCTCTACAAAAAATTTTAGCTGGGCATGATGGCACATGCCTGCATTCCCAACTACTCAGGAGGCCAAGGCTGGAGAATCACTTGAGCCCAGGAGTTACAGGCTGCAGTGAGCTATGATGGTGCCACTACACTCTAGCATGGGTAGCAGAGCAAGGCCCCATCTCTTTAAAAATTAAAAATAAAAACATAAACTCATAGACTAGGTGGCTGAAACAACACTCATTTATTTCTCAGTTTCAGGGGCTGGGAAGTCCAAGATCAAGGCACCAGCAGATTCACTGTCTGGTGAGGACCTGCTTCCTGGCTTATAGACAGCAGCCTGCTCATTGTATGTCTAAAACAGAACTCATCTCTCTTTCTTTTAATTTTTTATTTTTACAGATGGGGTCTTGCTCTGTCACCCAGGCTGGACTACAGTCGCACGATCATAGCTCACTTCAACTCCTGGGCTCAAGCAATCCTCCCTCCTCAGCTTCCCATAGCTAGGACTACAGGCACATACCACTGTACCCTGCTAATTTTTTAAGCTTTATATAGAGATGGGGTCTCAATATATTGCCCAGGCTGGTCTCGAACCCTTGGCCTCAAGCAAACCTCCCGCCTTGGCCTTCCAAAACCCTGGGATTACAGACATAAGACACCATGCCCAGCCTCCTGTGTCTTTTCTTATAATGGCACCAATCACATTCATGAGGGCTCCACTTTAATAACTCAATTACCTCCCAAAGACACCACCTTCAAATACCATCACATTGGGTATTCAGGCTTCAACGTACAAATTAGGAAAGACATAAACATTCAGTCTATAACACTTGCCAACAATACAAAATTCACAGGGTTGCATAACAAGGGAGTTCTGATCCTGAAGCCCATTTGGACATGAAGTCCAAAACCAAGTACATCAGTACCCAGGTTATGGAGCAGTGGTCACTCTCAGCAGTGGATGTGCTCAGTTTGGGAACATACATTTACCTAGACCCATTTCTTTTTTTTCTTTTTCCATTGACATATTTCTTTCATTTTTGCCATACAATATTCATTTTCTTTTTTTCTTTTCTTTTTTTTTTTTTTTTTTTTGAGACGGAGTCTCACTGTTGCCCAGCCTGGAGTGCAATGGTATGATCTTGGCTCACTGCAACCTCCACCTCCCAGGTTCAAGCAATTCTCCAGTCTCAGCCTCCTAAGTAGCTGGGACTACAAGTCCCTGCCACCGTGCCTAGCTAATTTTGGTATTTTTAGTATAGACGCAGTTTCACCATGTTGGCCGGGCTGCTCTCAAACTCCTGACCTCAAGTGATCCACTCACCTCGGTCTCCCAAAGTGCTGGGGTTACAGGCCTGAACCACCGTGCCCATCCACCATCCAATATTCTTAAGAATTTACAGCATGCTGAAGTTTACATCATGAAAATGACATATTAAAATCATTTATTTTGGGTTTGATTTTTACTTTTCAACCTTATTCTGGAATTGTCCTCAGGGGTCAGCTGCCACTCAACTCCCCTGTAAATGTTTTTTCAGTTCATCCTCTAATCCTGGACACCTATTAAGGGCAATGTTTTCTAAAGTTCTTGGTTTATGGAGGGATTTAATGATGGGAGATATGTTTTCTGAGACACTCTGTGCCTTGACCCATTTCCACCACTGAATGTTTTCCATTATTCATGCCACCTAATCTCCCTTCCACTCTTACAGACACAGAGTATGTCAGAGTGAAAAAGGATCTTCAGGCATCTTTAGACCAGTAGTTTTTAGCCCAATCAGACCTAACATACCATTTTTACAACAAATGGTTGGTAATGTCCCCTTATGGTCCTGAAGTGAAATTCATAAAAATGGCAATGTACCTACACACATAATTGTTTGTTTAGTTTTTTATTGAGATGGGGTCCTGCTATGTTGCCCAGGTTGGTCTTGAACTCCTGGGCTCAAGCAATCTTCCTGCCTCAGCCTCCCCAGTAGCCTGTGCCTGGCTACACAGAATTTTTTTTTTTTTTTTGGATAGGGTCTGGCTCTGTCACCCAGGCTGGAGTGCAGTGGCATGATCATGGCCTACTGCAGCCTTGACTTCCCTGGCTCAAGTGATCCTCCCACCTCAGCCTCCTGAGTAGCTGGGACAACAGCTGTGTGCCGCCATGCCTGGCTAATTTTTTGTAATTTTGATGGAGACAGGGTTTCACCATATCCCCCAGGCTGGTCTTGAACTCCTAAGCTCAAGTGATCTGCCAACCTCAGCCTCCCAAAGTGCTGGGATTACAGGCATGAGCCCCACTGCACCCAGACTGGCTACACATAATTCTTAAAGTCACATTGATACAGTGGGTTGCACTGGCCATTCAAGTGTGTAGGCTCTGCCTTGCCATTGGTTATGTGGTTTCCCAAAATGGTGAACAATAACTCCCATAGAAACAAATCGTCCAACTTTCATGGTAATTGCATTCCTGAAAATTTCAACAGATACTAAAGCCATGCAAAAAAATCCTTTGCCTTTACATGTAAAACAGAGTTAGGTTGTTGATTTAGTTTATTACAAACAGGATTTTTCTTTTTTTTTTTTTTTTTTTATTATACTTTAAGTTCTAGGGTACATGTGCATAACGTGCAGGTTTGTTACATATGTATACTTATGCCATGTTGGTGTGCTGCACCCACCAACTCGTCAGCACCCATCAATTCATCATTTATATCATGTATAACTCCCCAATGCAATCCCTCCCTCCTCCCCACTCCCCATGATAGGCCCCAGTGTGTGATGGTCCCCTTCCCGAGTCCAAGTTATCTCATTGTTCAGTTCCCACCTATGAGTGAGAACATGCGGTGTTTGGTTTTCTCTTCTTGTGATAGTTTGCTAAGAATGATGGTTTCCAGCTGCATCCCTGTCCCTACAAAGGACGCAAACTCATCCTTTTTTATGGCTGCATAGTATTCCATGGTGTATATGTGCCACATTTTCTTAATCCAGTCTGTCACAGATGGACATTTGGGTTGATTCCAAGTCTTTGCTATTGTGAATAGTGCCACAATAAACATACGTGTGCATGTGTCTTTGTAGTAGAATAATTTATAATCCTTTGGGTATATACCCAGTAGTGGGATGGCTGGGTCATATGATACATCTAGTTCTAGATCCTTGAGGAATTGCCATACTGTTTTCCATAATGGTTGAACTAGTTTACAATCCCACCAACAGTGTAAAAGCGTTCCTATTTCTCCACATCCTCTCCAACACCTGTTGTTTCCTGACTTCTTAATGATTGCCATTCTAACTGGTGTGAGATGGTATCTCATTGTGGTTTTGATTTGCATTTCTCTGATGGCGAGTGATAATGAGCATTTTTTCATGTGTCTGTTGGCTGTATGAATGTCTTCTTTTGAGAAATGTCTGTTCATATCCTTTGCCCACTTTTTGATGGGGTTGTTTGCTTTTTTCTTGTATATTTGACAAACAGGATTTTTCACTGCATGCATATCCGGTGGAGCATTTGGAAACCACACAGGTCACAGGAAAATTCTTTGTTGAGTGAGGCTGTGTTGCCCATAGGAAGACATGTGGCATCCCTGACCCCACCCATTCAATGAGAGTAGCACTCCCCATCATTGTGATGGCCAAAAATGTCCCCACACATTTCCAGAAAGTAGCTGGAGGCAGTACAACCCCCACTAAGAACCACTGATTTAACCCAATCTTCTTAATTTACAGGTGAGAAATCAGAAAATAGGCAAGGGAGAGATTTTCCCTAAGTGCCAGCATCAACAGGTCTCTGGACTCCCATCTGAGGATCCTTCCCAACTCCATGAGGCAGCTTGCCAAGCTGAACACTGTGGGAGGTGACTGGGCTCTTGCTCAGAGCTCTTTTGGGTTTCAGTGCAAATGACACAGGAGGATTCCTACACCCCAGAAAATCAAACTCCTTACAAAAGAAAACACAGCTATAAGTGTTGGTGGAAAAGTCCTCTGAACTAGGAAATGTCATTGCATTAAATTAATCTTCCCAAATGAGCCCAAGATGTCTGCTCCACATCCTCAGAAAGCTAGGAATGTTCTGGAATGGTGGAGAAATTAAGCAGAACATCCTCTTACCTTCATTTATGAGAGCCCTAAAACTATCCCAGATAAAGGTTCCCAGTTAGAGAGCAAAACCAGCAAGTAAGCACTACATGCCAACCCTGCTCAATCAGTAGCATTTGACTGGTCTGCTGTGTTAGGTAGGATTCTGGGGTCCTATCCTAGCTCAACCTGAAAGGGTGCAGTGATCAATATGTGGAGTCTGCCTTGGTCATGGGAAGGGTGGCAGCACCATGCCAGGTATTTGCCATATCTGTTTTAGAATCCCAAACAAATCTGATTTACTTTCCTGGGACAAAATCTCACTGATTCTACCAATGCCAGTCTGTTTCATTCCATCAGTTTCCTTGTATAAAATTTGAGGCAAATGTCTCCTTTGTGATAGCTGACACTGTTGAATTGCAGGATAAACTGCTTTGCTATGTATGGTGGTACTAGGGCCTCATCTCAGAATCTCACTCACTCATACACTCAGTACACACAAGTTGAGTGTCAGCTACATGCCAGTCATTGGAAGTGGAGAGATTTAGCAAACCAGTGGTATTGCATATAAGAATAATTATTTTTCAAGGTTGCTAATTCATAAAATATTATGTGCCACACAAAACTCAACATTAATACCCACCATTTTTCTGTCTGAAATCAACATAACCTTAGTTAAGGGACCAAGATTACAATGTATAACAATTGATTATAATTAGTGTCTTGAATATTTATTGCTAGGACAGCTATATTTTGAGGAAAGTGTCTTTAAACAAAATGGCTAAATATTGGTTATCTTTAAAGTTCATTAAAGTTGCTAACCTAGAAAAAAAATCTAAAAGAATATACAGTAACCACCAAAAGCTGCATGTTTAATAAATATTTATTAGAAACACAAAATTAAATCAAATGCTCTTTCATGAACTGGTTTTTAAAACCTTTAAAATGCCTAAGGGCAGTGGGGGGAAAGGCAAGGCAAGAAGTAATAGGAGGGTGAATGGCTCTGAAAATAATCAAAAATACTTGATTTTGGCCAGGCATGGTAGCTTATGCTTGTAATTCCAGCACCTGGGGAAGCCAAGGTAGGTGGATCACTTGAGGCCAGGAGTTTGAGACCAGCCTGGCCAACATGTAAAACACCTTCTCTACTAAAAATACAAAACTTAGCCATATGGGATGGCACACACCTGTAATCCCCTCTACTCAGGAGGATGAGGCATGAGAATCGCTTAAACCCAGGAGGCAGAGGTTCCAGTGAGCCAAGATGCACTCCAGCCTGGGCCACAGAACAAGACTCTGTCTTAAAAAAAAAAAAAAAACAAACAAACTTGATTTTAAGTAAACTGGCCTTTGGGAGAATTGATCCTTAGGCAAACAAGTTTTTGGCAATATGCCTATAAGTGAAGAAGAACCGATTTGGTGGCAGAGAGGTAGGGGAAGGGGAAGGGGGAAGGAGGATAAGGGGCACAAGATAGGAGGCCAGGAGACCTATAAGGAGACCAGATCTGAGCCAGGTGGTGGGGAGGGAAGGAGGGAGTGGGGGTGGGGAAAGGGTTGCTGTATTAGTCAGCTCTCACACTGCTATAAAGAAATACCCAAGACTGGGTAATTTATAAAGGAAAGAGGTTTAATTGACTCACAGTTCCACATGGCTGGGGAGGCTAAGGAAACTTACAATCACCGCAGAAGGCAAAAGGGAAACAGCCACCTTCTTCACAAGGCAGCAGGAGAGAGAAGAGCGAAGGAGGAACATCCAAACACTTATAAAACCATCAGATCTTGTGAGAACTCACTCACTATCACCAGAACAGCATGAGGTAAACCACCCCCATGATTGAATCACCTCCCTCACATGGGATTACAATTCAAGATGAGATTTGGGTGGGGGCATAGAGCCAAACCATATCATTCCACCCCTGGCCCCTCCAGAATCTCATATCTTTTCACATTTCAAAACCAATCATGCCTTACCAACAATTCCCCAAAGTCTTAATTCATTTCAGCATTAACTCAAAATTCCAAGTCCAAAGTCTCATCTGAGACAAGCAAGTCCCTTCTGCCTATGAGCCTGTGAAATCAAAAGGAAATTAGTTACTTCCTAAATATAAAGGGGATACAGGCATTGAGTAAATGCTCCTGTCCCAAATGGGAGAAACTGGCCAAAACAAAGGGGCTACAGTCCAAAATCATGCAAGTCCAAAATCCAGGGGGCAGTCATTGAATCTAAAAGCTCCAAAATGATCTCCTTTGACTCTATGTCTCACATCCAGGGCATGCTGATACAAGGAGTGGGCTCCCACCACCTTCGGCAAGTCCTTCACAGGCTGGTGTTGAGTGCCTATGGCTTTTCCAGGCACACAGTACAAGCTGTTAGTGGATCTACAGGGGTCTGAAGAACAGTGGCCCTCTTCTCACAGCTCCACTAGGCAGTGCCCCAGTGGGGACTCTGTGTGGGGGCTTCAACTCCACATTTCCCCTTTGCACTGTCCTAGCAGAGGTTATCCATTAGGGTTCCATCCCTGCAGCAGACCTCTGCCTGGAAATCCAGGCATTTCCATATGTCCTGGGAAATCTAGGTGGAGGTTCCCAAACCTCAATTCTTTACTTTTGTGCACCTGCAGGCCCATCACCATATGGAAACCGCCAAGGCTTGGAATTTGTACCCTCTGAAACAATGGCTCAAGCTATATCTTGGCCCTTTTAGTCATGGCTGGAACTGAAGCTGCTGGGATACAGGGCAACAAATCCCAAGGCTACACACAGGCAAGGCCTTGGGCCTGGCCCACAATACCATTTTTTCCTCCTAGGCCTCCAGGTCTGTGATGAGATGGCTGCCACCAGGATCTCTGACATGCCCTGGAGACATTTTCCTCATTGTCTTGGTGATTCACATTTGGTACCTCATTATTTATGCAAATTTCTGCAGCCAGCTTGAATTTCTCCCCAGAAAATGTGTTTTTCTTTTCTATTGAATGTCAGGCTGCAAATTTTCCAAACTTTTACGCTCCGCTTCCTTTTTAAACATAGGTTTCCATTTCAGATCATCCCTCTCAAATTCAAAGTTACACATATCTCTAGGGCAGGGGCAAAATGCTGCCAGTATCTTTGCTAAAGCATAGCAAGAGTCAGCTTTGCTCCAGTTCCCAAGAAGTTCCTTATCTCCATCTGAAGCCACCTCAGCCTGGACTTCATTGTCCACATCATTATCAACATTTTGGTCAAAATGATTCAACAAGTCTCTAGGAAGTTCTAAACTTTCCCACATCTTCCTGTCTTCTTCTGATACATCCAAACTGTTCCAACCTCTACCCATTACCCAGTTCCGAAGTTGCTTCCATGTTTTCAATTATCTTTATAGCAGTGTCCCACTCTCCATAGTACCAATTATCTGTATTAGCCCATTGTTCACACTGCTATAAAGAAGTACCTGAGACTGGGTAACTTATAAAGAAAAGAGGTTTAACTGACTCACAGTTCCACATGGCTTGGGAGGCCCCAAGAAACTTAGAATCATGGCAGAAGGTAAAGGGGAAGCAAAGCACCTTCTTCATAAGACAGCAGGAGAGAAAAGTGAAAAGGAGGAACTTCCAAACACTTATAAACCCATCAGATCTCATGAGAACTCACTCACTAGCATGAGAGTAGCATGGGGGAAACCGACCCCCTTGATCCAATCACCTCCTTTCCTTGACACATAGGGATTACATGTGTCAGGGAGATGAGATCTGGGTGAGATCACAGAGCCAAACCATATCAGTTGCTATAAAGGTCAAGGAGAGGTGTAAAGACTGACTCTTCTAGCTTCTGGACCACGTGACTGCTGGTGGCACCATCCACTGAGATAATGAAAGCAGGTCTCCTGGTCAAAATGAAATTCTGGGAGATCCTGGCCCTAAAGAGAAATGTGGAGATGGTCTCCTCATATCTTGCTTTCAGATAGGGCTGCTGACTAGCACGCTGGTCCCCAAGAGTTATCTAAATCCCTTTCTCTCCTCCCAGACTCCAGACTTCTGGCTCACCCCTGCATCCCTTCGTCAGGGACTACAGTTCCTTAAGGCAGGCATTGTGCCACATTCATCCTGTTTCTCCACTTCCCCCTCCTATAAATGGGCACTGAAATGGATTGAGGCATATGTAAATGGCCACACAATGAATGAAAGGCTGACTACAGCCTCCACTATCATGGTGTAAAAAGGCATGCAAGAGACAAGGAAGAAGCAACCCTTGCTCTCCAAGGACTGCACCAGGCAGGTAGACAGTTGGGTGTGGAAGGTGGGAGTGGAGAGAAGTGTCCAGAGAACCAGGATGGGAGGCAGTAAGGGCAGAGGGGTCTTTGAGGTTCCCCATAGAAGGCAGGACTTGAGACTTGTCACCAGTACAGAAAGCAAAGAGCCAGACTATAGATGTGGGTGAGCCTGGTCTATAAATCACCAAGACAGGGTGTTAGGGAATCTCTAAATGATGGCGTAACCAGGGACAGGCAGAGAGAGGTGACAACCCTCAACCCTCACTCAAGCTCTCACTTTACTCAACCAGACATATGAAACTAAGAAGAACAGAGAGGGAAAGAGAGGTTTCCACCACACACAATTACAATCCAAGTTCCCAAATTTGTCCCTGGTTCAGCATGGCTCCTATGAACCAGTCAGCCTCATTTGCAGGCAGATAGAGAACACCCATGTGAGACTGTCCTTATGTTAAATGCTCCCAGGGATGTCTGTATCTAACTAATACTGTGATTAAGAAAACAGCTCCTGCCAACTCTCTGGGGGTGACCTGTGTGGACAGCAACTAGCAGAATCAATGAGAGAAATTAAGCCTATTCCAGCTAAATAGCCAGTTCTAAGAACCCCATGGATCATTTGAACACAGGCATGATTTGACAAAAATATATCCAAACAACTGGCATCCAGCCAGAATCACATGGGCCTTTCTGCTGGGGTTTTTTTTTTTCCCTTTCTGCTGTTTTTGACCAGAACATGGAGAATATAAAGTAACTTATCAGTAGCCCTTACTCTCATAATCTCAACAACAGCAATAAGAACTCATTGCAATTTAACCCTGTTTGCTCTCATTCTGCTCTCTGGAGAGTGTCCAGTCTGTTGATGTCTTTTTATTTTCTATCCTTGTAGACATATGAAGATTCTCCTCTAGACTTCTCTAGGCTCTCACAGTTCCCAGATAGATCCAGGGCCCTTAAAGATAATAGCTGCAATGCTCAGAGCTCTTTCAGTTAAAAGTCAGATAACCAATTTAAAGTAATTTACACCAAAAAAATGGGGGTATGGGAAAGATTGCAGATTTATTGGTTCATATTATTGAAAAATCAGGGGTGAATCTGGCCTGCAGGAATGACTACATCCAGAGGTTCAAACGATAAAGAAGGTGAAATAGCCCCTTAGCCCCTGGATCTTCACAACCAGCAGAAAATTAATTATTATTCTTTTTTTTTTTTTTTTTTTTTTTGAGACAGAGTCTCACTCTGTCGCCCAGGCTGGAGTGCAGTGGCCGGATCTCAGCTCACTGCAAGCTCCGCCTCCTGGATTTACGCCATTCTCCTGCCTCAGCCTCCCAAGTAGCTGGGACTACAGGCGCCCGCCACCTCGCCTGGCTAGTTTTTGTATTTTTTAGTAGAGACAGGGTTTCACCATGTTAGCCAGGATGGTCTCGATCTCCTGACCTCGTGATCCGCCCGTCTCGGCCTCCCAAAGTGCTGGGATTACAGGCTTGAGCCACCGCGCCCGGCCAATTATTTTTCAGAGCTCCAAATGAAAGATACAGGAAGTCCTGCTTGAGGCATGAGCCCACACTGAAATCAATCTCTGTGGTCAGAGGGGTGGCCATCTGTCTACTCCCCTGGCCTGTGGGAGATGCAGAGGTCAGCACACTTGCAGGAATGGAAGGGAGTCCTGTTAAAGCTGCAAGGGATGCTAGGTAGATAAACTGTCCACCACCAAGCGGTGTATCTGTTGGTTTTTTACTGTTGCTTTTCCCTGTCACTCTCACTGGCACTGGCACTATCTATTCATGTTCACCACAGCCCTCTGAGAAGGCCAACCTGCAGATAACCACGGCTATTTCACAGCAGGGGAAGTGGAGGCTCAGGGAACAAAGCCACCTGCCCAGTGGTAATAGAACTAGGATGACGGACCAGACCTCCAGCTGTCTGGCCCAGTGTGGGTGACACTGGCCACTGCCCAGAGAATCCATTCCAGGTTAAACGTAGGGAAAGATCAGAGCCTACTTGGGACACCTCCTGCCATCAGATTATTCTGGATATAAACTACTACAAGTCAGATCTCACTTCTAATCAGCTCATCAAAGCATCTGAATGTTTATGATTTCTCTCCTAAATTCCTTCACAGTATTGTCACTTCTCCCTAAACACTTGAGAGGGAGAGAAGTAGATGAAAAAGGAAGAACTTCTATATTCCTACTTACTATTGGGCAGAATTGAATTTCTGCCAATATTAATTCCCCTTACAAAGATTTCCCTAGAAAGGGGGTGTATCCCAGCATCCAGAGAGGCCCAAGGTGGTGGGGGTCTGATGCCCTGCTGGCTGGGTAAGCTCTGGGCTATACAGGCCCCTGCTCTGTGCAAAGAGATGACTGCTCAGGGGGGTACCCCTGACCAGCTGCACCCACTGTAGGAATAATATAGTTTGGATATTTGTCCCTGCCCAAATCTCATGTTGAATTATAATCCCAGTGCTGGAGACGGGGCCTGGTGGGAGGTGTTTGGGTCATGGAGGCAGGTCCTTCATGGCTTGGTGATGTCTTTATGATAGTGAGTTATCGCGAGATCTGGTCATTTAAAGGGTGTGACAACTCCCCTCCTACTCTCGCTCTTGTTCCTGCTTTGGTCATGTGACATTCAGCTCCCCCTTTGCATTCAGCCATGACTATAAGCTTCCCGCGGCCTCATCAGAAGCTGACCAGACGCCCGGCGCCATGCTTCCTGTACAGTCTGCAGAATCGGGAGGCAATTAAACCTCTTTTCTTTATAAATTGCCCAGTCTCAGTTATTTCTTTATGGTAATGCAAGAACAGACTAACACACAGAGCCAGAGAAGGCCACCACTGCTGCAGGAGCCCACCAGCTCTGGACTGAGGACTTGGTGGGAAGGTAGAAAGCGTCCAGCCTCTAGCAGCCTTGGTAGGACTGGGCTCTGTGGAAGCAGCCTACTCTAGCAGAGGAAAATAGTAAGTCAAGGACACAGCTTGTGGTCAGAGGGTGAGAGGCCAAGCTTTGGCTACAGACTGCCTCCATTCAAAGCCTTTGCCCACCATTCATTGTCTGTGTTGCCTCCCGGAAACAAGCTAAGCCTCCCGTGCCTCCATTTACTCACCTGTACAAAGGAGCTACTAGTGGTCCCTTGACTTCACAGAGTTTCATATGAGTTGAAATTGAATCCATGCAAAGAAGCTAGTATGTGATCAGTGCTCAGTAAGTATTAGCTGTCATGATGATGATTATTATTACTGTGTCATTTGTTGATAGCTAATTCTTCCACTCAGAATGAAGCCTACCTTAGCATTCCCAGGCCTACCACAGGATTCTGTGGTGTGGCAGGTAGAATAAAGCCTCCCTGCCCCACAAAGATATCCACTTCCTATTCCCTGGAACCTGTAACTGTTACCTTGCATGGCCAAAGGACTTTACAGGAAAATCAAAAGGACTTTTCAGGAAAGTGATTACCTTAAGAATCTGGAGATTGGGAGATTTTCCTGGATTATCCAGGTGGGCTCAAATTAATCACAAGGATGTTTCTAAGAGGAAGGTAGGAGGGTCAGAGTCAGAGGTGACAGGGGAAGCAGAGGTTGGAGTGATGCAGCCATGAGCCAAGGAATGCAGGCAGCCTCTATAAACTAGAAAAGGCCACAAAAGAGATTCTCCTTCAGAGCTTCCAGAAAGCAAGCAGCCTGGCTGATACGTGAATTTTTGGACTTCTCACCTCCAAAACTATAAGAAAATAAATTTGTGTTGTTTTAAGCCACTCACTATGTTTGTGGTAGTTTGTTTTAGCAGTAATAACAAACTAATACAAATGATTATTGTGTCCTGATACAGGCCTCCTGATCACCTCCTCCAAGGCATAGGTATAGGGAGCATTTGATTGAAGAACACTCAGAAGGAAGCTCCTCGCACTCTAAAAGCAGCCCTTTCATGTTCGTTTCTTCAACAGATATTTATCATGTGTCTACTCTTGTGCATAACCCATGCCCGCAGCCACACTCAGCAAGGACAGAGGACAGGAGGGCTCATCAGAGACCCAGGCTCTTCCCATCCTTCTGGTGGGCTCCCCCAGCCTGTTGGATTCTCATGTATAATAGAGTCTGACTCCATTTCTAATGTTGACTTCTGACAGCTTTCAAGCCCTGAGCCTCCCACTTACCCTTTTGCCCAGGTCTGGCCAGCCCATAAGAAAGCTCAAGGCCTCCCCACTTGTCGCTGGGGGGGACGTTCAAGCCAGGCAAACCCTGGCCATGCATGGGAACCCTCATCCTGGTTCCACCCCAGCCACAATAAAAAATCACAGCCATTCTGCCCCAAGTACCGGGTTCACTCCAGACGGAACCTGAGCCCTTCTCCCTTGGGAAGCCTTTTGCTATTTACTACTACATAAGTAATCAAATTTATTTCAAATTCATTCATTGGTGCCTATGAGACCTCAGTCCAACATCCACAAATTCTGGGATGGGGGACAACCCAGCATTGAGCAGAGAAGGCAAGTGCCTGTGTGAGCTCAGGCTGCCATAGCAAAGTACCATAAAGTACATGGCTTAAACAACAGAAATTTGTTTTCTCACAGTTTTGGAGGCTGGAAGTCCAAAGTCAATGGCCAGCCCAGTTGGTTTCTGGTGCTGTCTTCCTGGCTTGCAGACAGCCACCTTCTCACTATGTTCTCGTATGGCCTTTCCTTTGTGTGCATGTGGAAAGAAAAAGAGCTCTGGTATCTCTTCCTCTTCTTACAAGGACACCAATCCTATAGGTTTAGGGCCCCGGTCTTATGACCTCATCTAACCTCATTAATTCCTTTAAGGCCTAATCTCCAAAGAGTCACATTTGGGGTTAGGATTTCAACATAAGAATGTTGGGAGAACATAATTCAGTCCATACAGTGACCAAACAAAACATCCTACTGTGCTCATTGCCTCAAGGTCACAAAATAGCTACTGTAGTTCCAGAGGTCCAAAACCACACACCAGTCTCCCTTACAGGAAGAGAGAACAAGGGGCAACACTAACAAACTATACCTTTATCAACTTCCAAAGAAAAATTCCACCGGATGTGGTGGCTCACGCCTGTAATCCCAACACTTTGGGAGGCTGAGGCAGGCAGATCACTTGAGGCCAGGAGTTCAAAACCAGCCTGGCCAACATGGTGAAACCCCATCTCTAATTTAAAAAAAAGAAAACAACAACTTGTCCAGAAGCCCTCCATAAGATTCCCCTTCACCTCGCATGTCATGTGCCACTTCTAGCTGCAAGGGAGGCTGGGAAAGCAAGATCTCACTTTTCCAGTCTCTCAAGTAGAAGGCAAGAGTTAAGGGGGTTGGAAATAGTCTGCCACAGCAGCTGATTAAAAAATTAAAAATATCTGTGGAGGACTTACTATGGTTTAGCTTCTCCAAACACTCTCCAAGTACACAGTATCTATTATCTAACTTGATCCTCCCAATGTACCCTATGAGGCAGGTACTATTATCTCCACTATTCAAATTTGGGAATTGAGGCCCAGAGAGGTTGGGTTACTTGCCTAAGATCACACAGAACACTGAGGGCAACAGGATTTGAGCTTAGGCCAACTCAAGCGCCTAGCCCTTGAGTTCACCATCCATCAACAGAGGTCTGTAGATGCTGATGTGTACATGCTTACTTTTAGAAAGAGAAAGCAAGTAGTGGGCAGGAAAGGAGACCTCCCACCCACTACACAGCCCTGGCAGCTAAGTTGTCCTGACAGCTCCAAGAGGACAGGGAACAGCCAGAGCCCCTGACCTCTGTCCCCAGTTCAGCACCCTGGGGAGCCAGGAAGGACTTCATGTCCCACCCAGGGTCAGCCTTGGAGAGAAAAAAGTCCACACTGCTGACCATATGTCCCTCCAGCCTTCCCTCTCCATGATTACCCACCCATAGAAAGGGCCACCAACCACTTCAAACATTCATAGCCTGGGGCTCATGGGCTTGATACAGCTGACCACCAGCTCAGATGAGACGCTGGCTGGCCCTTGCTGGGCGCCAACAGGTGGCTCTCAGGTTGGGTTGGTGCAGAGGGTTCCAAGCCCACCACTCATGGGGACTGATCAGAGAGCTCCATGCCAACACCCCACCAGGGAGTCCCATTTCTAGAACTGCAAATACACCTGGAAAACAAAATCCGTAGTGCCAGGCCTACCTTTTGGGAAGAAGGGCTCAATGTTCATGTTTCTGATGTTACATCCATTTGTCATTACATTTGTGTGTATGCGTAAAGAGTGAATTTGTGGTCAATGCAAACATGAAAGCCACACCACCCTTTGTATTACCTTCTTGCAGCATATCTGCAGCTTTTCGTTTCCGGAGCGCCTTTTAATTTGGGAGTAGCCAGGCTCTCTTAATCTCAAAGAGGCGCTGCCTAATTCTCACAGGTGGGGTTCATGAGCTGCATTTCTTCCTTCTCTGGAAGACACCTGGAAGGGGTGAGAGCCTGAAGCAGGGGTCCCCACCCTGACTGTTAAGCATTAAAGAACAAAAGCAGTAAGTCATGCTGGTATCTTGTTCTCTGGATAGGATGCAATGAGAGGGCCACTTTCACCTGTGTTGTGTTTGTTTCAAAACCCCTAACTCCAGTCTAATCATGAGAAAACATCAGAGAAACTCAAACTGAGAGACATTCTACAAAACACCTGAGCAGTCACTCTTCAAAAGTGTCAAGGTCATGAAAGACAAGGAGAGTCAGAGAAACTGTCACAGACAGGAGGACTCTAAGGAGACATGACAACGGAATGCCAGGGGGCATCCTGGATGGGGTCCTGGGATACAGAGGACATTAGTGAGGAAGCTGGTGCAATCTAAAGACAAAACACAATTCTAAAAAAATGCCTGGCCCCTGGCCAGGTGCAACAGCTCAGACCTGTAATCCTAGCACTTTGGGAGGCCAAGGCAGGCAGATCACTTGAACCCAGGAGTTCAAGACCAGCCTGGGCAACATAGCAAGAACCCATTTCTACAAAAAAAAAAAAAAAGCAAAAAAAAAAAAAAAAATAGCCAGGCATGGTGGCACATGCCTGTAGTCCCAGGTACCTGGAAGGCTGAGGTGGGAAGATCACCTGAGCTCAGAAGGTCAAGGCTACAGTGAGCTGTGATCACACCACTGCGCTCCAGCCTGGGCAACAGAGTGAGGCCCTGTCTCAAAAAGATGCCTGGTCCCAATTCAAACCAATTAAATCAGAATTTTGAGCATTTGAAGCTTTCCAGGTGGTTGCTCTGGACAGGTAGGGTTGAGAACCATAGATCAGTGATTTTGAATCCGAGTGTGAGCATCCAAATCCCCAGGAAGGCTTATTAAAACAGTTGGGTGGGTCTCCCCCAGAATTTCTGATTCAGTGAGTCTGGAGTGTGGCTTGATAATTTGCATGTTTCAACAAGTTCCCAGGTGATGAGTGTGCTGCTGGTCCTGGGAACATACATTCAGAACCACTGACCTAGATCCTTGCAACTCAAAAGTATGGACCAGCAGCATCAGCATCACCTGGGAGCTGGTTAAACATGCAAAAACCTCAGGCCTCATCCCAGACTCACTGAGTCAGAACCTGCGTTTTAACAAGATCCCAAGTTATGCATTTATGCATGAAAATCTGAGAGGGATTGCTCTAGAATGAACGTGCAGGGAGAGGGAATGAGGAAATAGGAGCTGAAATGGCAAGGGTCAGGGAGGCTTAATATCCATCATTTCACCAGTCTTAAGAGTCTATCCTTTCTTCTCGCACACAGGAAAGTGAAAAATAGGAGCAAACATCAGAGGAACTCTGCAATAATCAAGCCAAAAGCAGAACTGGGCAGAAAGAGCCTTCACTGCCCCCAGCAGTGCTGGCCAGGGACACAGTGACCTGGCTGGGAGGGTGTCCTACCTAGCTGATGGCAGGACTGAGGTAGCTTCTGCAGAAACCAAGCAAACCAGGCCAGGAGGTACTGACTGCAAGAAAAAGGACATGGCAGATAGAGCCCAGGGTTTAACATTTACTTTTTCGAGGGCTGATCCTGTCCTTCCTTCAGTAAAGGAGTGAAAAGCAAGGCAGCCTGTGCAGCCCTATAATAGACATTGCTTCCCAGGAAAGAAAGAGTGGGAGAGACAGGGAGAAGGAAGCAAAGAGGAAGGGGACAAAAAGGAAAAAGAGGAAGAAGGGCAGAGGCTTTTTGAACAAATGGGTCCTTACCAAACAGCTTTTTTTTTTTTTTTTTTTGAGACAGAGTTTCTCGCTCTTGTTGCCCAGGCTGGAGTGCTGTGGCGCCATCTTGGCTCACTGCAACCTCCGCCTCCCAGGTTCAAGCGATTCTCCTGCCTCAGCCTCCTGAGTAGCTGGGATTACAGGCACCCACCACCATGCCCAGCTAATTATTTTTGTATTTTTAGTAGAGACGGGTTTTCACCATGTTAGTCAGCCTGGTCTCAAACGCTTGACCTCAAGTGATCCACCCACCTCAGCCTCCCAAAGTGCTCGGATTATAGGCGTCAGCCACCACACCCAGCCCCAAATAGCTTTTACCAAAATGTTTTGTGGACTTAAGGCTTGTGGGGGGTGGGCTGCCGGGGGCGTGGGAGGAGCTGGTCTTCCCACAGTTCCCATTTGACCAGTTACCAGTGGCAGTGGTACCCGGTCACTCAGCATTCAGGACCTCTCTTTAAATATGGGCCCTCCTGATCTAGCCCAAGAAATAGCACTGCTACACTGGGGCAGGCTGCCAGGAAGACACCAGCCTCTGTGGTTCTTTCATCCTGTTGAGATTATACTCGATCACCAGCTCCCAGCTTGGATCCTAGCTCCTCGTGGCTACACTCTTCCTAACGACTTAAGTCCCAAGTGCCACTCTGTGTGACTCCATTTAAAACTCACATTTGCCTAAACTGAGGGCTATTCCAAACCTCCCAACAAATTCCATTGCCCAGGATTTGCTGGGGTGCCTCTTGGAGCCACTTTGTTTTCTGAGATGATATTAGATGCTTGCAGTTTTGGAGCCCTGCAGCTGTGGCAGTAGGGCCCGGGGCATCGTGTAATGCTGAAACAGACCATCTCTGATCTTGAGAGGTTAGGAATGCTGCAGAAGTTAACCTGACAACTAAGCAGCACCTCATGGGAGATGAGAGCATGTGCAGCTTTTTAAATACACAGATTTCAACACCCCTGAAAAAAACAAAGAATGGTGCAATTCTATCTCTTATTTTTATTTTTTGAGATGAGATCTTGCTCCGTCACCCAGGCTGGGGTGCAGTGGCACAGTCTCAGCTCACTGCAACCTCCCGGGTTCAAGTGATTCTCCTGCCTCAGCCTCAGCCTCCAGAGTAGCTGGGGAGGCATCAGGCGTGCAACACCATGCCTGGCTAATTTTTGTATTTTTATAATAGACTTTGCTTCCACAGCAAAGTCATGCGCCACCATGCCTGGCTAATTTTTGTATTTTTAGTAATGATGGGGTTTCACCATACTGGCCAGGCTGGTCTCGAACTCCTGACCTCGTGATCCACCCACCTCAGCCACCCAAAGTGCTGGGATTACAGGCTTGAGCCACCATGCTCAGCCAAATGGTACAATTCTAAATGCTTGCATGCTTATGAGCACTGTACCATAAGCCAGGACATCTACACTTACATATCTGAGAGGCTCTGGACCAAATGGGCCAGAGTCAGAATTCCTCTTCCCTCCACCTAAGAAGAGGGAGGAGGAATAATAGCTATGTTGCCTAAATCAAAGAGGCCAATGACTAAATTAAATAAGAAGTATCCACATGTTATGAGAAACCATTCATCAAAACTGGTGATGCCTAGCAGAGAGACATGATCACTGCTGGGGAGTGAGGGAAGTTGCAGAATTTTGTTGAAAAGCACCAAACCCAAATCAATGGCCAACTCTCATGGCAAATTCCACAGGAGAGAGAAGGGATCAGGGCAAAGTTCACCCGAGTATTTCTGAACTGCAGAACAAGATCCGGGAGAGAGGGTTCTCCTACAGATTTGAACTCCAGAGATGACTCCACCCAAGCCAAATAGAAGGCCCAGGACAGCAGCCAGTCAATAAAAGCTTACCACAGCCCCAGGATAAGTCAAGAACACACCACAGTGGTTGTCAAATGATGAAGAATTTGCCTGGTCTTTGTGCTGGTTCCTCTAAATCCCTGGAAACTCCCAAGGGATAGGAATATCTATTATTCATGGTGTGCCCCTTGTGGCACACCTAAGTTTATACTAACTAGATGACTTTGAATGGGGGCAAGATTACCCCAGCTTCCTCTAGGGAGGGGAAAGAAACAGGAGACTGAGTTCATTTAATGTGGCCCATGATTCAATAAATCATGCCTGTGTAATAGGACCCCAATAAAAACTCTGAACACTGAAGCGTGGTGAACACATTAATGTGCCAAGAAGGTGATGCCCCTTAATCCCATGGGGAGAGGACATGGAAGCTCTGCACTCAAGACCCTCCCAGATCTCCCCTGTGTGGCTCATGTGGCTGGTCCTGAGTTGTATCCTTTATATTAAAACTGTAATTACAAGTAGAGTGCTTTCCTGAGTTCTGTGGATCATTCTAGCAAACTATCAAACACGAGGGGGCTATGGGAATCCCCAAATTTGTAGTTGGTCAGAAGTACAGGTGGTCTGGGGCCCCCACACCTGAAGCTTGTGGCTGAAGTGAGGGCAGTCTGATGGGGAACTGTGTCCTCAAGACTGCAGAGTTTGCACTAACTGCAGCTGGTTAGTGTCAGAACTGCACTGCAGAAATGTAGTGGTCCAGGTCCATCCTGTCTTAGGCCCTGGGTAACATCTGGTGGTAGTCTGCATCTTCCAGGGCTTTTGCCTTCTTTACCCATCTACTCCCTCCTCTACTCCTGTAAATCCAATTTCCTCTGAATTCAGGACACTTGAGACCCAAACTCAGGCATATAAGACAGCCCAAGAAACAAACATATTCCATCTCTACAGACTGTAGAATTTAAAAGAAAAAAATTAAAAACCACAGGCCTGCGTGACCACAGGCAAATTACTAAACCTCTCTGAGCCTTGGTCCCCACCTCTGTAAGATGAGACTAATAACCCCTCCATCACAGAGCTGATGGGACAACTCAACGATGTAACATATTTGCAGAGCCTAACACAGGCTCTCACATATGGCAGGTACTCAGTAAACATCCACCTCCTTCCTTGCTATCTTCACACAGCCCCATACTCCCAATTCTTCTTGCCTCTCTGCTCACCCCAGCTAACTGTTCTGGGTGCTGGGCCCACTGGCACCATGCTGATGTTTTAGATCCCAGGACAGTAGGAAGCCAACCATTACACACACCCAAACTAAAAAGCAAGTAACCATGACCTTGAACAGAAAGGACATTTATATTTACTTCAGTGGCTATAAAAGACACCATAAAATAGACTATACAGCACACATCCTCACGATTAATAATCAGATATTGCAAATTATACTCTCTGGTCCCCTGGTGCATCCAACTGGTCACTACGAACAATTAATTCTTTCGGGAAATAAAAGGATTGTGAATTGTCGCTGATCACTGAAAAATCTGCTTGCTGTACTATGAATAAAGAGTACAGAAAATTAGGCTCAAATTCAGGATTTTTTCTGCCCTTGTGAATTGGGTGAAGTAAGATCAGAGAGGCTCAAACACAATTACTGTCCGTGAGAGCAGACGGTAGGACCTGCCAACGACAAAGACATGGGAATTAGAGCAGGAGTTTAGGGATGTCCAAGAAAGAGAAGCAGACAACCAGGCTGGGAGGAGAGGCAGTGCTGGCAGCAAGCAATGGGGTAGAAACACGGAAGTTTCCAAGTGAAAACCTAGCCACAGTGACGGAGGTTTCAGCAAGAGGACTAAGGTCTCCAGAAGGACTGGGGGGAGACAAGTAGAATTCCAGGCCTAAAACTGGGGCCACTGAATGAGAACCAAAGGGATAAGTCAGGAAACAGTAGAACAAGGTTGGTGCTCAGGTCACAGAAAACCAAGGTGCAAGGTTTCAGCTGAGCCTCTGAGTTCCTGGCCCTGGGCTTCTTAACTCCTCCAACCAGAGTCTCAGAGTCTTGGAAGGTGAGAGAAACCCCCAAGAAGCAGGAAGTAGCCCCACAGTTGAAGTGGCCCCACAGGTTGGAAGGATTATAGGAGCAAGAAGCCAGGCAGAAGATCACACCAATACTCAATTCAGGTCTACTCTGACCTAATGGGCATTGTGGGTGAACTCCCAACCTAGAATACAAATCCCACCAAACAGCCCCAGGCCTTCTGTTCCCTAGATCTCCCTGGGAAACCCTAAGGAAGTGGCAACCAAGAGGAACCATAAGCCCTTGGCGAGGACCATAAGCACACTCTGGAAGGGCACGTGCCTGGGGTCAGGTGAGAAGACAGTGAGTTATGATGGACAAACCCTGCAACCTTGAAAGAGTTTTTATTGAAACACAGTACGGAAAACACCAAAGGTCACTGACAGCAGTGAGCTCACGGCTGCAATGGAGTCGGCCCCAGATGCCAAACCACCTCGCTGAAGTGTGACTTCCTCTGGAGGGTGACATGGCAGGAAAGGGAAGCTGTTCTCTGTCAAGTTCAGAGACCATGTTCACCTCCAACAAAATCAAACTCCCTACAAGTTCAGTGTGCCCCCAGTGGCACCCGTGGCACATCTTGGCAATGGGAAGGGTTAATGGAATAGTGGGGACATCCAACCCAATGGCACATACCAGGAGTGGGAATGTAGGCTGCTGAGTCTTCATGGAGAAGAAGAGAGAGCTATGCCACAGTTCAGCCTGTGGGCCCTGAGATAAGGGCCACAGTATGTGGAAAGGATTCCAAAAGAGGAGGAGGATGGTGACATGGACAGTGACTCTGGGGCTGCGGGCCACCATGTGGCAAAAATGGAGCAGCTGGGTGGAGGCAGGATGAGGGGCTAAGGAGTGAAAAGACATCAGAATGGGGCAGGGAGAGCAATTCCAATCAGAGTGGAGCAGGGAACAGCCAGCATATTAGGGCCAAGACCCGGTCGGCCAGCTTCAACCCCTTCACACGCAGGATGAGCTCGTGGAGGTTGATCTGCCATAAGTTGAAGGCCTCTCTGAAAGAGATCTGGGTCCTTCTGAAGAATGAACAGGTATTCTTCTTCTTGTGCCTGGAAGAAGGGAAAGAAGAAGAAGAAAAGAGATAAAGAGGCAAGAAACACCAGCTCTGTATCACTTAGAAAAACTAAAGATGGTGGCTTTGGCCAACTCACCAGCTCCCTGCCCCTACGGACCTCTCTTGGATACGGGATCATACTATACCACTACCCAATCAGGAGCCAGAGGAACTCAAATATTTCAAAGGAGTTTTTCAAATAAGTGGGATAAATAAAAGCAGTTGTTTCACAGGGCATCAAAGGTCTAATAAACCCATTGAGTAGAACATTCCAATGTT
Organism: Rhinopithecus roxellana; assembly: GCF_007565055.1. Classification (NCBI taxonomy): domain Eukaryota; kingdom Metazoa; phylum Chordata; class Mammalia; order Primates; family Cercopithecidae; genus Rhinopithecus; species Rhinopithecus roxellana. Next base: position 136,091,613 of record NC_044553.1, on the reverse strand, counting down.
TCTTTCTCCAAAAGCATGGTAAATATATGCCAACCAAGAATCCCCCAAACTCAAAAATAGTCAAAGCCTTTCCAAACTTTCTAAGGCTAAGAATCACTTGGAAACCTGGTCAGGTGGTCCTGGGAGGCTAAGGCCATTATGAATTCAGCCCAGCTCAATCCCTTCTGCACCCACAAAACAACATGATGAAAACTGGTGTTTATGATGATGACCTATACAAGACTTCTTTTCCTGAACCTTCAGAGGAAGAATACATCAAAGTTGGCCCTTTCAGTGTGCAGTATATTATGCTGTAAACTAATTCAATATTAGATAGTGGGTACATGATACAGGTTCCCAGAATAGTCCATTCCTAGCATGGAAGGGCTGGGAATTGAGCATCATCTAAGCTTCCTCTCTTGACTGAGAACAATCAGCCAGAGTGTGGCGCTTCCAACGTATTCGTCACACTCAGTAATAGAGCCTGAAACCCTCTTTCCTCTGGAACCAGCTCCCTGAGGAAGCACACTTCTCTTCCTCATTAATGTCCAAAGGTGCTGAGGCATCTAAAAAGATCTGAAGCCAGACATGGTGGCTCACGCCTGTAATTCCAGGACTTTGGGAGGCCAAGGCAGGTGGATCACTTGAGGTCAGGAGTTCGAAACCAGCCTGGCCAACATGGTGAAACTCCGTCTCGACTAAAATATAAAAATTAGCTGGGCATGGTGGTAGAAGCCTGTAATTCTAACTACTCAGGAGACTGAGGCAGGAGAATCGCTTGAACTCGGGAGATGAAGGTTGCAGTGAGTCGAGATCACACCACTGTACTCCAGCCTAGGGGACAGAATCAGACTCTGTCTCAAAAAAGAAAATAAATAAATAAATTAAATAAATAAATAGATCTGAGATCAAGAGAACCTGAGTCACAGTCTCACCTACAGGACAAAGATCACTGGCCTGGTTGACAAGTTCCAGGACCAATTAATGGAGAGATACACATCAGGGCTTCCTGTCCTCAAACTTGGGATACTTGGATGGGGCTGAGACTCTCAGAAAACATTTCAAACTTTAACTTTTCCTGCAGGAAGATCTGGAGATTTGGAAGCTCAGGCAGGGCCCTGTAGACTGGTGGGGAAAGGTGGCAGCAAAAGCAGGACCCCTGGGGCAGGCCAGGGGCTAGGAGGGGAGGAGACGGAGGCGCCCACACTCACTCAGCTAGCGCTCTGATGCAGCAACGTGACATGTTGAGAAAGGAGCTGGCACTGGCACGGGTGCCCAGGGCGGCCTCGATGCCACGCAGCAGGTCATTGGTCTTCAAGATGAGCAGCATCTGGCGTGGCACATGGTTGAGGAGCTGGCTGATCTGGGGGAGGTAGTTGGCCGCATTGTTGCGAATCTCTAAGTCCTGAGGCAGCAATGGGGAGAGAGAAACAGATGGTTGGTATGGGCAGTGGGGCCAGGGGTGGCAGGGGTCTGGCAGGCTGTGACCAGAGGGCTGCAAAGGAGTCCCGGGGGGAGCTTCAGGCACCACTGTCTTGGCACTGCTAGGAGCACTCCCAATAGACAAGTCTAGCACAAGGCGCTATATAGCCTGACAAACCTGGAAGGGGATATCTCAGCCAAACTTCTAGGAAAGCGTTGGATGTGACACAGGATACATTGAGAGAGACCAGGTTATTCTCCAAGGCTTTTTCACTGGCCACCAATTTTAGATCAGGTCTGGAAGGACCCCCAGAAGCCAGTACCAGCTGAGTCTGATTTCCTACCCCTCCAAGCCTAGCTCAGGCTGACCTGACTTCAACCCAACTCCAAAGTCCTGTCCCATAGCCTGCACCCCGCCAACCATGCTGCTGCTCACACTCCACTGCTTACCACTGTCCTTGCATGGGAGCCAGTCTCATCCCACCTGTGGCCCAAGGTCTGATGCCCTGGCTTAGGATCCAGGATTAGTCCTTCATGCTGGTCATCGCCACAGCCCTTGACCCATCTGGTCTTTAAGTTTGGGGTCTGGCCTCCCCACGATCCCTGTCCCTACAGTCTTCACAGCTCTAGGCAGATAACTGCCCCCAGCCAAATCCTAAATATAAGTGTGGTTCTGACCCCTTTTCAGTCTCCGTAGATATGATGACAATGGTGACGATAAGCACCATATATTGAGCATTTACTAAAGAAGCCAGGCACTTTGACAATTTCGGCATGTATTAATTGATTTAATCCTCACAACAACCCCATCAGCGTATTATCCCCATTTAAGATGAGGAAACAGAGGCATTGAGAAGTTAAGTACGAGTAAATGGTGAGATGGGACATGAACCCAGGCAGTCCAGCTCCCGAGCCTGTGCCCTCACCATCTGGCAATACTACACCTTCTCACCTCACCGCAGGACTCCACGACTCTGGGTAAGTCCTCTAATCTATTTCAACTCAGTGTCCTCACCCAAACATTGGGAATGCCAATACCCTCTGTGCCCACCTCCCTGCAGCACTGGGAGGGTTACCAGAGATAAGGTCTGAGGAAGCAATCAGTGCCAAGTCATAATGAGGAGACCTGGCATGCTGTCGAAAGGCTTTACCACCCCACTCCTCTCTGAAGCAGCAGGGCTCTCAGTGCTTTCAGGAGCACGTGTGGGCTGCTGAGAACAGAGTCACTGCAAAACCTGAAATGTCTTGAAATGCCTCTCAGGCAGGAGCTATCAGGCTGGCACATCTCAACACAAAGCCAGACTTCAAGAGGTGCCTGCGGCCACAGCTACAAGTCCCCTGCTTACCGCAGGGACCCTCCTTCTCAGCACGGTCAGGACTGGCCTGGTAACAGCCTCTCAGCTCCTTCACTCACCCAGGCCACTACCAGGAGACAGTTCTCAGAGCAGCAGAGTCTCCAGCTAAGACACATCCTGATGGTGGGTGTCTGCAGTAGACACTGTTGGGTATCTACCTGAGTCTTCACCCCAATCTCCTTTATGAAAAGAACCCAGGATTACGCCTGTAATCGTAGCATTTTGGGAGGCTGAGGCTGGTGGATCACGAGGTCAGGAGTTCAAGACCAGCCTGGCCAACAAAGTGAAACCCCATCTCTACTAAAAATACAAAAGCCAGCCAGGCATGGTGGCGCACGCCTGTAGTCTCAGCTACTCGGGAGGCTGAGTCAGGAAAACCATTTGAACCTGGGAGGCAGAGGTTGTGGTGAGCTGAGATCACACCACTGCACTCCAGCCTAGGCAACAGAGTGAGACTCTGTCTCAAAAAAAAATGTGTTCACTTTATCCCTTGGGTCATGCTCCGTCAGGAGGTGCAGCATCCCCCGCCCCGGCCCCAGCAGAGAATCGGGATTGAGTTCAGCCAGGGCTGGCTCTGAGCTCTCATCCCCTTGCCGCATGACTGGTTTAGGCAGGTGCCGCATGACTGGTTTAGGCAGGGACACGTGACCTGCTTCAGCCAATGAGACAAGAGGAGGCTGTTGGAGGGAGGCCGACACTTCTAGAAAAGGTTTTCTTGCTCTTAAATTATATAAGGAGACTTAGCACCTTATTCTTGCCTCTAGCGACCACTGAATGAAGATGTAAAGCTTGGAACCATCACAGTCATCTTGGAATTGTGATGGAAAGCCCAGAGAATCACGAGTTAGCCCGGGGACCTGAATTTGTTGATCCACTGAGCTAACCCACCCATCTCCAGGCTTCTTGTAGGAGAGAGAACAAATTCCTTATGTTTAAGCCATGGTTAGTTGGGGAAAACATTCTCCCTCATATAGTGTTGGAGGTTCCCCTAATCCTCAATGACAGCAGGGCTCAGAAAGACTGAGCCTGTGGATCCCTGAGACCAGGCTGACCTGGAGTAGCTAACTTTATGATCTACCTGGGTTGTCCAAAGTGAGCAAACGGAGTATCTCCAGAACGTTCACAAATGTCTCTCTACCAGACCCAGTCCCAGGATGGCAGGGACCTTACAAAAAGATGTACAAGACGGGGTCTTTGCCTTCCAAGTGCTCACCACATAGTTGGAGAGTTAAGGTGTGCAGACAAATAACTACAAGGGGCATGGTGTACTTGCCTTGTTAGTAATACAAGTATTAAGGGGTGACTTTTGGCAAAGGTGGTAAGAACAGACTTTCTGGAAGAGACAAGACTTTTTCAAAGAACTGGCATTTAAACTGAGTCTTTATCAATGAATAAGAATGCAAAAACAGGCTGGGTGTGGTGGCTCATGCCTGTAATCCCAGCACTTTGGGAGGCCGAGGTGGGTGGATCACAAGGTCAGGAGATCGAGACCATCCTGGCCAACATAGCAAAACCCCGTCTCTACTAAATATATAAAAATTAGCCGGGTGTGGTGGCACATGCCTGTAATCCCAGCTTCTTGGGAGGCTGAGGCAGGAGAATCGCTTGAACTCGGGAGGCAGAGGTTGCAGTGAGCCAAGATTGCGCCACTGCACTCCAGCCTAGACAAGAGAGTGAGACTCTGTCTCAAAAAAGAAAAAAAGAAGGCAAAAACGAAATTCTATCTTAGTTAATAAAAACAAATATATACTGAGAACCTAGTACATGCCATGTGACCTTATTCAGGCCTGAGGTTTTAAATATCACCTTACCCTGAAGACTCTTACATTTGTATTTTAAGTCTAGACCTCTTCTGTGAACTCCAGATGCCCATGACATCTCTACCTGTTCAAGAGAACCGTGACTACCTCACCCCAAATATGTCCTTCCCAGTCTTCCCTATGACAGGAAGTAGCACCATCCCCCACCATAAAACTCATCCCAAAAAGCTATGATGCAGCCTTGGCCCTGCCCTTTCTCTCCTCTCCACATCCAGTCCTACAGAAACTCAATCTTACTTCCAAAACACACCTTGACTCCACTGCCTCTCTCCATCTCTGTTGCCACCAGTGTAGCCTGAGCCCCTGTCATCTCTCAACCTGGAGTCCTGGCCCAGGCTCCTAAATGATCGTCACCACTCATCTCACCCCACTCGAGAGAGATACTTAAAAAGAACAATTCTGGGCCTCTCCCGCTCCTGCTCAGAGCCTATCAAGGGCTTTGTTTTGTGCTGAAAATTAATTGGAACATCTTCCCATGGCTTTTAAGACCCTGCGTAATGATCTTCCTGCCCACGACTCCTCCAACTTCTCATCCCACCATCCTCCTCACCACACTCTGAGCCATACCAAACACTTTCTTTCCCCTTGGCTTGAGTGTGCCTGGAATGTGTCCTTCAAGCTCCTCCTGGAACTGGTGCCTTTCCTGTCCTTTGGGCCTCAGCTGAAATGTCACCTCCTCAAGTCAGGTCTTCTCTGAGTGCTGCCCCGCCCCCTTCCTCACAGCACCCTACTTGTTTCGTCCAGGGCACTGACAACCTGCAATTATTCCATTCACCTGTTTGTCTGCTTGTTTACTGTCTGTCTCCCTCAACCAAAGTGTAAATTACACAGAAGGCCTGTCTGCCTGTTCATCATGGGATCCTCAGCTCGTACCCACAGCCCAACAAAAACAAATGTTTGTCAAATGAACAAACTTCAGGAACTGTGGGTAGGCACTTTACATGCACTATCAATAAAGTGGAAATTATCCTTACCATCCCTATTTTACAAAAGAGGAAAATTGTCTCTCTTCCTTTGAGATGATGGACTTCAAGGCTGTAGAAGCCGAGAGCAGTTGGTGGCCATCTTTGCCACCAAGCTTGCTGGAGAAGGATATCAACTTGGAGGAAAGTGGAGCCAAGAGATGGGGACGGATGGCCTCTTTGATGACATCATTTGAGAATCTGGATCTAGCCCTTCCCAAAGCTGCCTATCACAAAGCAGCTTACAGGGTAAGCAGCTTACCCTGAGGCTCAAAGAGGTGATGAGGACCACCCAAGGTCACACTGTAAGGAATAAGAGGCACTGGAGCCCAGGGCTTTCTGACTGCACAGGCAGAACCCTGTCCCTGGTGGTGAGCAGGGGCCTCAGCTGGAGCCCAAGGCCATCCCCCACGTGGATTCAGGCAAGTCTAAGTGGGTCTGGCAAATTAATAGGCTGTGAAGACAGCAGCCAATTCCTGGAGGCTGGAAAAGTCTCCTGGAAGAGAGTCCACCTTGAGCCAGGAGGAATGAGCTCACCCCCATAAGCCTCTGTTGTGCAAGCAGAGGTGGGTCTGAGTACCCAGTGGAGGTGCTCCCAATATGTCTCCTGGCCCAGACTCCATGAGACTCTTGTCTAGGTGAAATGGAGAAATGAGCTACAAATAGTGAGCACAAAAAAGCTGCTTTAGCCTGGCCAACATGGCGAAACCCCGTCTCTACTAAAAACACAAAAATTAGCCACGCATGGTGACATGCACCTGTCATGCCAGCTACTTGGGAGGCTGAGACAAGAGAACCACTTGAACCCAGGAGGCAGAGGTTGCAGTGAGCTGATATCATGCCACTGCACTCCAGCCTGGGTGACAGAGCGAGACTCCGTCTCAAAAAAAAAAAAGTCTGTAGACAATGAGATGAGCACCCCTGCTTGAGCGCCACCTGAGTAATGAAGGGCTATCTCAGCTTGGTGTCTTAGAGGAGCCATGTGATGGGAGACAGTGCCAGGCAGAACACAGTGGAAGTACTGCCAGATTTATTTAAGAGTTAGTCCCTAAGGATTCCCAGAGGTCCTGTGGGAGAACTTGGGGAAGGCCTGGAATCTAGTGTGAGTGGGTCAGAGCTAAAGCTACAGAAGTCTGAGTTATTATGGTTAATGTGCCCCTGTTTCCTCCAGACTGATAAGGCTTGAAGGGGAGCTAGGGAGATATCACCCCCTTTCCCTCCTTCCATCCAGGGAACTATTTCTCCTTGTCTTTCTCTTCTTATCCAATATAGTCCCAATTCTTCCCCTCCCCCCACACACAGCCCACCAGCCTAGACTCTCAGACCCTACTTGGTAGGGGTCCATAGGCCACCTCTAGCCCTGCCTTCTGCATTTAGGAAGAGGCAGGGCCCGGAGGGGCCCCCTACCTCAGTGGCAGTGACGGGAGCTTGGCTGATGCCTCTGTTGACTGAGTTCCATGACCGCGCTGTCAGCATGCAGGCAAACAAGGGGTAGAGATCCCCGGCTCCCAGGCGCTGGCTGTACTCCTTCACTCTCTTCATGTCAGTCCAGATCAGAGACTGCCAGAGGTGGCAGTAATTCAGGCGGAATTCTTCCGTGAGCACCTAGGGTGGAGGCGGCAGTGGTGGGACCTGAGCCTCGTCTCCCCACTGAAGGCCCAAGTCCCTGGCTGATGCCAACCATTATAAAAGACGATGGTGAGGACTGCACCTTCCCACGGCATCTGCTTCTCCCCGAGAGCTCTGCCATCCCTGAAGGTTTAAGTTCAAAGCGACTCTTTAGCAAGCCTTGACCCTGAGTGGCGGTGACTATTAACTGCCCACGCAAGTCTACATTCTCCTCCTCTTCCCAGGTACAGGCTACTTTCTCAGCCTCCCTCAAAGTTAGATGTGGTCCTCAGCATGAGCCCGACTGAAGGAATGTGGCAGAAGCTCCACTTCCAGGCCTGGCCCACAGAAACTTTCCCCCGCCGGCTCCTCCAAGCCCTCACCCCGCCGCCAGCTGCCAGCACCAACACCTCTGGTGAGGCTTGGGGGTCAGAGCCTGGCAGTCTTCTCCACCCATCCAGGACTGGCATGTGAGCAAGCAATTAAGCTTCTGTTGTATCTGGGCCATCATTCATTTTGGGGCCACATGTGAAAACAGCTAGCCTACCCTAAACTAATGCATTCTACTTCATTAAGCCTTTCAGAAAAGGCCAAGATTTGGGGATGTGGGATGAGGTCCCTGAGAGAAGGGGCAGAATCCCCTGGGGAAAACCTCCCCGGGGCCATCTGCCTCGTGGGACCAAGCCAGGCCCTGGGGCCCAGAATGGCAGTGAACTTCCCATCTTCCAAGTAGGAGCTCATGGCTCCTTTGAACCAGATCTGTATCCTGAGGACACAGTCTGAGGCCCTCCAGCCCCCATCGGCTGCCTGCCCCCTTTCCCACTAGGTAGTACGTCCTCACTAGGCCTGAACATGTAGTTACTCCTTCCCCGTGAAGTCCCAGCTCATGCAGAGGACAGCTCACTTCTGAGGATCCTTACTGGCCTGGGGCTCCATGGGAAAGTACAATCTAACATACAAGCCTATTTCCATCTACTCCTCACAACAGCCTGTAAAGGGGGTGCCGTCAACCTCACCTTCATGAGGAGGAAGCTGAAGCTCTGAGAGCTCTGTGACAGTGACTTGCACAAAATGACAGCTCCAAGGGAGAGGGCAGGGTCCCTTCCAGCTACTCTTGCTATCTCCCTCCCAGTTCTGCAGCTAATTAGAGTGGTCGGCAGACTCTAAACCCAGAGGCCCCGGGGCTGGGTAACAAAGGCCTCTTCTACCTGGTAAAGCCCATGGTCCAACAGGACAATCTCCGCCTTTCCCGTGCCAGGGTGCTTCCGCACCAGTACATTGCCGGGGTGGGGATCGCAGTGCACGAAGCCATTGACGAAGATCATCTCGCTATACATCTTGCCCAGGTGGCGTGAGATCTGAAAGAGAAGCAGGGGCAGGTGGGAGCTCCTCTCCACTCACATCTATCTCAGGGACTTCTATCTGGTCTCTCGATGTGGTCATTAAGGGGAGGCCAGAGAAAATCGGCGGGTTGGAGCGGTTGTGGTGGGAGTGATGGCCTGAGATGACATACTTTTTGAGTTTAAGACTTCTTACCTTTAGCTGCACCTTAGAATCATGAAACCATGTGGGTGGTACAAGGCACCAGTATTTTTTAAAGTTCGAGGTGATGTGAACACATGATTAGGTAGGAGAACTACACTCTCCACCTCCCGCACCCGCCCTTCCACTTGTCCCCCATTTCTCTCCTCCATACCCTTTTATCGGTCCTTCTCCATTTTTCCCCCAAAGCTTAGAATGGGCTGAAAAGCTGGGCTGGGGGAGCCATTCCACTCACCCCTTCTCCAAAGAACAGGGCAGGGGGCTGAGGATCAGGAGCAGGTCACCCCACCGCCTCCTCTGGGGCTGCCCCACCTGCTCCAGGCCTGTGCCAGGTGGACCCAGAGTCACAGGCCCGTCTCCCCTCTCCCTGCTCCCCTCCCTGCCAGAGCCCAGTGCTAATCTGATTTATGATGTCTGCACAGAAGAAATGACACTAGAGAAGCCGTTTAAATCATCCTGTCACTGCTGCTCTCCCTGATGAGGCAGTCTTCTTATCTCTAGTCCCTTTTTTATTAAAGCTAAAAGCCTCTTCCCAGCTAAGGAACAGCTGCTGAATAAAGCCAGACCTGGACCCACAGAGGGTCTGCTGACAGGTTTCCAGGGGACAAAGAGATGCTCGACCCAGAAAGCTGACACCCCAGGACACAAGCTGCCCTAGGCAACCCTCTTGGCCTCGGCTGGACCCCATGGTCATTAACAAACCTAACCTGGTCAGAGGGGAGAGGAGCTGGGGCCCACGGGTGGGGAACACAGGATTGGGATCTTAAAAACGCTCCAAAGTCCTACCTGACCAGGCCCTGCCTCCTGCCTGGTCTCATCTCACACCATACTGACATTCCAGCCACATTCACTCTTTCTCTTTCCCAACGATCCCTGTGCTTTCTGGCCTCAGGGCCTTTGCACATGCTATTCCTGCTGCCAGGAACATTCCTGCCATCTCCCCTTCACTTGACTTACCCCCTCTCTTCCTTCCCATCCCAGGTCAGCATCGCCTCTCTGAGGAAGCCCTCCCTGACGTCCCAGGCAAGATGAGGTTCTCTCGCTGTACATTCTCAAAGGTCTTTTCTTTCAGGGCACTAGCTCAATATTTGTGTGATTATTTGATTAATGACCATCTATCCCACTATCATAAACTCCCAAGATAGCAGGCACTTGCTCTGCTTTGTTAAACAGCTTTATTGAGGTATAATTTATGGACCACAGACTGGCTCTATTATGTATCCACTTGCTTATAACAGTGGCAAACACGTGACTATGACTCTGCGTTCAACGTAAGTGAGACCCTCATCTCTGTTTTCCTAAGATGCTATTGTTCCTGCCTCGATGCTTATTCTAACCCCATTAATGTCCTCTGAATCCCCATCAATTATAATTTGCCCATTGCTTCATTCTTGATGACCCTACTTTAGCAACAACCAGCTGACATCCTTATTAGCCCCTCAAAGGTAGGGACAATTATGATCTTCATTTTGCAGATGAGAAACTGATTCATCAAGGTTTAACTTACTCATGGCTAGAAAAGGGTTGAGCCAAGATTCACACCAGCTGACCCCACAGCCTTCTAGTAACTGCTCTTCTACGGTGGCTTGCATCCACTTCTGCACTTTTCAGTTGAGCTTTGTGACCTTAAACAAGTTGCTTATGCCCTCAGCTTCAGTAACATGGAAATAATCATAGTCTCACTCTCCGGGCTCACTGTGAAGGTAAATGAGAATGCCACGGTGCCGTGCCCTGGTGACTCTCATAAGTGACCCTGTGGTTGTCATTACTGATTTCTCATAACACCCCTGGAAGGTGAGCAGACTAGCTTCCATTGTACATTTTTAAGACGTGAAGACGTGTAAGACACTGTGCCTGCTACCACACCAGCCCTCCAGCTCCTGCCATTTTCCTGGGGTGAAATAGACTTCCCAGTACTCAGTGTCTGTCGGCATCAGGAGCAGGACTTTGCCCCAGGTCAAGTTCTCAGACTCAGGCTGACATGCCAGATGCCCCAGGGCCACCACTGTCTGTTTCCTTGGAGAGGGGCCCCCGGCCAGGGCTGGTCTCAGTGTCACCAAGAATCTCTTCTGTGGGGCTCTTCGGAGCTTCATGGAGCCATGCTCTGAAAGGCTGTATCTGCCAAACCAATTGCATTTATTAAGTAATCATTCATTTTTATTTGTCAAGGACGCAAATAAAGTCCAATCAGGGCTCCTGATCAGCCCAAGATAAGCAGTGCAGCCAGACTGAGCTGACAGAATTCCAGCCAAAAAAGGAGAGAAATGACATTCCATTTAGTCTGGGCAGACCTGTCATGGGGAGATGTATGATCTCCCTTAAGCTTTCTGAAATATTGCTAATCGCTCCGGGCCCCCTATTAACTGTACTGAAAGATGGCCCCTAGCGGTCTGGGGGCTCAGGATGGGGAGCCCTTGCCCCTGAAAAGTGAGCTGCTGCTGGTGGGGTTGGGGAGGTTGGGGGCCACCAACTGCTGCTCATATCCACATGAGAAGAGTCACCAGAGTGGCCCACCCCATCTCAACATCTCCAATCCACCTGCTTCCAGCTCATCGTGTCTTGCCATTTGGGGCTGTTCCTAATGTTGGTTTTAACCAGATTTCACCAGCATAGACAGAGACCCTGCCAATGGGATGGTTCTGTCACTGGGCATGGGAGACCTGGGGATAAGGCACCTCTCTTCTCAGTCTGGTTCCAAGTTCCCTTAGCAACTACATGGGACTAACCCCACCTGCTCTACTTGCTCACAGAGCAACCTTAAGATTCAATGCCAAAATAGGATCACATATGAGAAAGCACTTTACACACTATAAGACAACACACCAAAGTTTGTTTTTCATGCAGTAGCTTATCATTTTTAACTTAGAAAAAATACATACCCACTATCACCCTCAAAGCCTAATTTTCAAAGTTTAAAGTACAGCTCATATAAATATAGAATGTGTGCCAGGCACAGTGGCCCACACCTATAATCCCAGCACTTTGGGAGGCTCAGGAGGGATGATTGCTTGAAGAGAGGAGTTTCAGACCAGCCTGGGCAACACAGCAAGACCTCATCTCTACATAAAATTAAAAATTCAGCCAGGTGTGGTGGAACATGCATATGGTGCTATCTACTAGGGAGGCTAAGGCAGAAGGATCACTTTAGCCCAGGAGTTCAACACTGCAGTGAGCTATGACGGCACCACTGTACTCCAACCTGGGAGGTAGAGTGAAACCCTGTCTCTAAATACATAAATAAAAAATAAAACTAAATAAATACAGAATGAACACGTGTCAAAGATTTTTTTAACTCATTCATAAGGGGGCAAGTCCACATAGCCAAAGTAAGACTAAGCAAAAAGAACAAATCTGGAGGCATCACATTACCCAACTTCAAACTATACTTCAGAGCCATAGTTAGCAAAACAGCATGGTACTGGTATAAAATAAGGATGTATACCAATGGAACAGAATAGAGAACCAAGAAATAAAGCCAAATTCTTACAGCCAACTGATCTTCAACAAAGCAAACAAAAACAAAGTGGGGAAAGGACACCCTATTCAACAAATGGTGCTGGGGTAACTGGCTAGCCACATGTAGAAGAATGAAATTGGTTTCTCACTTCTCACCTTATAAAAAATCAACTCAAAATGGATCAAAGACTTAAATTTAAGACCTGAAACCGTAAAAAATCTAGAAGATAACATCAGAAAAACTCTTCTAGACATTGGCTTAAGCAAAGATTTCATGACCAAGAACCCAAAAGCAAATACAACAAAAACAAAGATAAGTAGACGGGACTTAATTAAACTAAAAAGCTTCTGCACAGCAAAAGAAATAATCAGCAGGGTAAACAGAAAATCCACAGAGTGGAAGGAATCCATAGAGTGGGAGAAAATATTCACAGCTATGCATCGAACAAAAGATTAATACCCAGAATCTACAAGGAACTCAAACAAATCAGCAAGAAAAGAACAAAAAATCCCATCAAAAAGTGGGCTAAGGACATGAATAGACAATTCTCAAAAGAAGATACACAAATGGCCAAGAAACATATGAAAAAAATGCTCAACATCACCAATGATCAGGGAAATGCAAATCAAAACCACAATGTGATACCACCTACTCCTGCAAGAATGGCCATAATCAAAACATCAAAAATAATAGATGTTGGCGTGGATGTGGTGAAAAGGGAACACTTTTACACTGCTGGTGGGAAAGTAAACTAGCACAACAACTATGGGAAACAGTGTGGAGATTCCTTAAAGAATGAAACATTGAACTACTATTTGATCCAGCAATCCCACTAGTGGGTGTCTATCCAGAGGAAAAGAAATCATTATATGAAAAAGACACTTATACACGCATGTTTATAGCAGCACAATTCACAATTGCAAAAATATGGAACCAGCCTAAATGCCCATCAACAGGTAGATAAAGAAAACATGGTGTATATACACCATGGAATACCACTCAGCCACAAAAAGGAACGAAACAATGGCATTTGCAGCAACGTAGATGGAATTGGAGACCATTATTCTAAGTGAAGTAACTCAGGACTGGAAAAACAAATATCGTATGTTTCCACTTATAAGTGAGAGCTAATCTATGAGGACGCAAAGGCATAAGAATGATACAATGAACTTTGGGGACTTGGGGAGAAGGGTGGGAGGCAGGTGAGGGATAAAAGACTACACACTGGGGCCTGGTGCAGTGGCTCATGCCTGTAATCCCAGCATTTTGGGAGGCCGAGGAGAATTGTTTGAACTGAGGAGACAGAGGTTGCAGTGAGCCAATATCACACCATTGCACTCCAGCCTGGGCAACAAGAGTGAAACTCCGTCTCAAAAATAAATAAATAAGTAAGGGGGCAAGTAAGATGGTAGGGCTGGTTCAAAGAGAATTTTGAAAGTAGGTGTAGGCCGGGCGCGGTGGCTCAAGCCTGTAATCCCAGCACTTTGGGAGGCCGAGACGGGCGGATCATGAGGTCAGGAGATCGAGACCATCCTGGCTAACATGGTGAAACCCCGTCTCTACTAAAACATACAAAAAAATTAGCCGGGCGAGGTGGTGGGCGCCTGTAGTCCCAGCTACTCGGGAGGCTGAGGCAGGAGAATGGCGTGAACCCGGGAGGCGGAGCTTGCAGTGAGCTGAGATCCGGCCATAGCACTCCAGCCTGGGCGGCAGAGCGAGACTCCGTCTCAAAAAAAAAAAAAAAAAAAAAAAAGAAAGTAGGTGTTTATGGGCATTTAAACAGGAATAAGAGACTAAGGTTTCTGGATTAGCTAAAAAACAGGTTACTGTTCTACGAGGCATTTAAAAAAAAGTTGTAACCTTTGGGGTTATCTTTTATACTAGAGAGAAATTATTTGCATCTCTACTGGATAAGATTTTCAAGTTGATGTATGACCAGTCTGTGCCTTTAAATAATTGTCAATAGCAAAGTCAAACAAATGTACATTTCCCTAGATATTAAAAAAAGTCCTCTAGGGAGCTGGTTGAACAATGCCCAAGACTGCCACACCACACTCTCCTGGCCTCATTTCTAAGTGTTGGATAACATCTCTTAGAGTTGTGTTAGTCTTTCTAGGAACTGAGTTTCCCAGAAGAGAGAAGCCAGCCCCCTCCTACTCAGAGGCATTGAGGAGAAACCTAAGGCCATTACTGGGCACACGACCCTCTCTCCCTTCTATAATACATTATGTGTCTTGCTTAAGAACAGATGATTGTGTCCCTAACACTGCCCCATGCCCTGTGAACGGTGGCATCTGCATATTCTTTTTAGAATAGTGCATGATAGACACAACTGACAGTAATAACTTAAGCAGACACTTATGGCAGACACAACTGCCATAACTTCAGAAATATGGGTTGCTAGGTGCAGGTTGCTGAGGACAGGGTACTCAGTGAACGTACTATATAAATGGCATGCTTTTTACAAGTGGTGGTGGTTTTCCTGTCCAGCCTGCCACCACTGAACTGTCTTGTAAGTTCCTCCAAATAAACCATTTGTTTAAATCTGTGTTCCATTCACTATCTCTTCTTTGGCCTCTTGAACCTGGTGCCATCCCTACTGAAGTTGACAGAGGTCCAGTATGACAAATAATGATGGCTAACACACTATACCAGGCACCATGCCAGGCACTTCACACTAACGGATTCAGCACTCGCTGCCATCCTCTGCAGTAAACAGGTGAAGGAATCAGGACACAAAATAGAAAGTTTGGTGACTTGGTTGGCAGTTAGTCTAAACCTAGGAGCACTGGCTCCAGAGAACAGGCCTCAATCGCCCCGTTATCCTGTCTCTCCACTCACAGGGAAGCTCTCCCTGGAGACAGACTGCACCAAAGACGTCTGAACACCACCCCACTCCAACCCCAGAAGCTGCCAAAATGTTTCATTTTGAAAAAAAAGAGTCTCAGTGGGAAATCCAAGACTGTCAGCTAACCAAAACCACACTGTTAACTAAAGCTACAGTACAGTGCCATTTAGGAAAAAAAAAAGTCAATGAGAAATCTTTTAATTGTTCCACATAAAAAGAATGTGCCATTGACGATAAGTGATTTCAGTTATTATGCAATGCCTTTATTCTCTAACAGCAGGGAGGGGGAAAAACCAGGAATCTATAAAAAGACTGAGTAAAGAATTAATTTAGTAAATAATATTTAAATCAATGAGTTATTTTTGGACTTTTCTCAAAACTTGAATTGGCTAAAAGTACTTTAATTATTCTATAATTACATGGATTAATTTATTCCCACCCTCAAGAGAGAATCTATTTATGTTCCTGGGGGGGCGTCTTAAAAGAAAGGCCAAGATCCCTGAAGGAAACAGGGGGTTGGTGTTACAGGATATTGATAATCACATGAGTAGCCGGATATTAACTATAAGGAGGTTAATCATTCAAACTCTGTCTGCCTTTCCTCCAGTTTCTGCCCAGGCTTTCTGAGGTATAACAGCATGAAAGACTAGACCAGACCTAGAGCTTTAAAAAAAAAAATACAGGGCCTCACTCTGTAGCCCAGGCTCAAGTGCAGTGGCACCATCATGGCTCACTGCAGCCCCGAACACCTGGGTTCAAATGATCCTCCCACCTTACCCTCCAGAATAACCAGGATTATATGCATGTGCCACCATGCCCAGTTAATTTATATTTTTGTAGAGACAAGGTCTCACTATGTTGCCCAGGATGGGATGGTCTCAAACTCCTGGCTTCAACTGATCCTCCCACTTCAGCCCTGTCCAAAGCACTGGGATTACAGGTATGAGCCACTGGTGCTGGCCCTAGAGCATTTTACCATAATCTCCACCCTATCCCCAGGAACCACCTTTGGGATTTGTAAGCCTCAGATTAAAAACAGCTTCCCAGCATGGAGCCCAAACTTGTCCACGGATGGGGCAATCTTGGACTCACAAACACTGAGGTGTAGTCTCTGAACGCAAAGGTGCTGGGAACCTCTTTGACCACACATGTCAGGAGAGATAGTGAGGAAGAAAGAAAGGGGCTTTGTGAGGCTGAGGCAGTCAGATGGCTTGAGCCCAGGAGTGGAGACCAGCCTGGGAAACACAGTGAAGCCCCGTTTTTATAAGAAATACAAAAATTACCTAAGCATGGTGGCATGCACCTGTAGTCCCAGCTACTCCAGAGGCTGGGGTGGGAAGATCACCTGAGCCTGGGGAGATTCAGGCTGCAGTGAGCTGAGATCATGTCACTGCACCCTAGCCTGGGTGAGAGTGAAAACCTATATCAAAAAATAAATAAATAAAAAGAAGAGGCACTGAGTAAAATCACAGGAAACTGGGAAGTTACTCTAATTTTGGAGCTCCTAGGCACCTAGTGAAAGCTTCTCTAGGTTAGGATTGAAAAGGAACATCACAGAGAGCCATGGCATGGGGTATTTAATGAGTCTCTCTGGCCAGAGAGCCTCCTCAAGTCTCTGGCCAGAGACACTCATTAAAGTTACCCAGATACCAGCGCAGGTGGGAGGGGTCCTAGGGCCTTTGGCTATGGGAAGACACAGAGAAAGGGAGGAAAAGCAGAGACATCTGGCATCTCTGGCCTTGGACAACTCCGTCCAAAGAAATACTTTCCTATCTTTCTACCTTACCTGGGTCAATATGAAAAATGGGGAAACGGTTTCTTCAGTATATGTTTCCCCCATCTTTTGGCACATCATGTACTGCCAGCATCACAGGACACCACAAAATTCCAAGGGGTGGAATTCAGCATAATTCAACATGTGATGAGCACATATGCTGGGCCTGGCACCATACCAAGCGTTCTGTTTCAGCCATCAAACGATCCAGTGGGTTACTCGCTTGTATCCCACTTTACAAAAGGAAACTGAGGCTTCAAAAGGGTGAGTAGCTTCACCAAGGTGGCACAGCTTATAAGTAGCAGAGCCAACACCTGAATCCAGGAAGGCCAATTCCACAGCAACACAGTTACCCACTCTCGACATCTTTGCTGTTGAGGAAATAAATGTCCAGGAACTCATCTCATGCACCTGGACCCCTCTAATATCCCTGAGCTCTTTTAAAGATTTGGTCCAAGACGCTATGAAGGGATGGATGATGGAAGAAGATGTTTTCTTTTGGTGATTTTGGTAGAAGGTCTTCATGCCTCTGCAGCTGTTCTGTGTTGGTCTCGGCATCTTCTACCGGAGAGCCAGGCAGGCCCAGCAGGGGAAAAATGACACTGAGCCAAAATGCAAATGTCCTATTCAACTGGAGGTGGTGAAAGGGGAAAGGTAGAAACTTCGGCGTGGCTTTTACAGTGGGAGCGAGGGGAGGGGGTTCACCATATGCTTAATGGATGACTATTACCCAACTCCAAGTCTTTGTACTCAGAAAATAGAGGTAAGCGGGCAGGAAGGGGAGCGAAGAGGATTCTCAAAGATTCTATGGAGGAAGACATGCCTCTGTGAATCATGACCTCATGAATAAGTAATAGTCACATTATTTTTACAAAACTTCAGTTTGCAAAGTTCACACAATGACCCTATGCAGTAAGTGTTGTTATCTCTCCAACTGCATAGATGAGAAAACTCACACTCAGAGGATGTCGCTTACCCAAAGGGCACAGGCCAATACACAATCTCAGGAGCCCTAACTCTGAAACCCTATGCTCTTCCCACCCAGCACCCAAGCTCTATGAAGCCTCGCCCAGCCCCACCCTCTCCCACGCTCTGCTCACACCTCTATTATAGCAAGTGCACTCAGTGCTTGCACATGGTAGCTGCTCAATAAGACATTTGCTAAAAGCAAATGTGAGACCCTTTCACTGCTCCTGCAATGACACGGGATGGAATTAAGAACTACTAGAAGAAGCATAGCAATGGCTTAGCACTTGCTAAGCACAGCAAGTGGAACCCAGGCCACTGACTCCACTCCTTCACGAACCCCACAAAAGTGACTCTAAAAGTAGAAAAGAAGGCAAAGATCCCACCACAACAAGAAAAGAGTAGAGAGGCAACAACAGAAGGCAAAGTGAGATAAGCAAAATTGTGTTTGCTGCAGGGAGCTACTGAGAAGTGACTCGGCAGGCTAGAAAACATGGACCCCTAAGCCGGCAATAGGAGAGCTTTATAATTATTACTGCTGAGCCTCAAGCAGGCTCAGAAACTGAGGGACCCTGGCACCTCTGAAAATGAGATTTGGGGGTTCTGAAAAAGAAAGATTAACTGAAAGACTTTAAAAGTACCAGCTGAACTCCCAGATCCCCACCCAACCCTGACAGAAGATGGAGACTGATGCTCTGGGAACAGACAGGTTCTGAAGGCTGCACCACACACCAGAAGCACTACCCTGAGGACGGCGGACTGAACCTCAATCCACATAATGACCACTGAGGAGCTCTGGCACTCTCGCCCCCTGGATCCCATGTCTCTGGGACAGCCAGGCTGGTGTCCCTTCTAAAACCCCATCTCAATCTTCACGGACAGCAGTGTCTGCCCACCAGACCTCCAGTCATCCGTCCCTGCTGCCCCTACACTCCCGTCTCTGTCACCTCTTTCTTGGCTAATTTCACAAAAATTAAATTGAGCCTCAGCCTCGGCAGGATCTTAAACACACACTCACTGAAATCCAATTAACCTTCGATAAAGGTCCGGCAATCAATAGTGGTTCTGTGGCTCGGGGAGGCGCCATCCAGCCCGGGAAAGCGGACTCCTGCACGACCTTTACTTTTAATGAGATCAATGACAGTCATTGTTGCCAGCTCTTAAAGTGACTGGCAAATATGATCACCAGGTCAGGCCCTTGGTAGTATCTGCTTCTGGGCTCACAGACACAAACAAATGAGGGCCCCTGCAGGCTGCTGGCTCCCGAGGCCTGTGCTTGCTGGCAGGTGGGCACCCCTGGGCAGGGCTGTCTCAGGCTGGAGGTACAGATCAGCAAGGTGAGCGCAGATGGCACTCCTGGCAAGGCCTGGGCCCCTGGCTTCATGTTTGAGTATGCGGAGTCCTGAACTTCAGTGAGTGTCTGAACCGCCTGGACAGTTTGTTGAAATGCAGATTCTTGCAAACTTCTACAATCCTTTCCACCCCAGATTTGGATTAGTGAGTTTGTAGTAGGGTCCAGGAATCTGCATTGTTAAATAAGCTCCCCTGGTGATTTCTTTTTTTCCCCTACAGTGATTCTAAAAGAGATCGTTGGTGAACAAGTCTTAGCTCCCACCAAGCTGAAGAATTAACGTTCCTAGTTAGAGCCTAGCTAGTCCAACACCTTCGATAAGCATACTGAGGACCAGAGAGCAGATGTGATTTGCCTAAGGTTATACAGCAAGGTACCGGCAGGACAGATTGAACCTACCCGTCTTGCGTGCTAAACCGGTGTTTCCCTATCCAAGTCTATTGGGCCGAGTGGGACTGGGATGCTGTAGAGTGAGGAGGCCTCTTCAAAGCGGAGTGAGGCTGATACAACAAGTGGTTGGAGAGGGTCTGGATCCACCCCCACCCACCTCAAGAGGGGTCCCTTCTACAGCCACCTTCCAGGATAGACATCTGCTTATAGCAGCTAAGATGCCACTAGTCACACTACACCCTAGGATTTAGAGTAAGACTTTTGCCCCCTGTCAATCCTATCTAGCCCTGTACCTCCCTCCCCAAGGAATGCTCACAGCTGGGCTGCCCTCAGGAGGGAGTTACTCCAGGGTTGGCTCGCTGAGTACCACAGTCCTAGGGAGACTTTAGAACCTCAGGAGTCTATCTGAAACTTTCAGGATTGTGGAATGTTTCAACACACACACACGCTCCCCCGTAGTCTTCCACAAGGCCGTGGCTTTGATGTTGGTTGGTAAGAGACATGATAGATTAATTTATTCAGAGTAAGGCCTGTCCCTAATCTACTCCCAACCCCATTGATGGTAAGTGACAGTACTTAGAGCACCGTAGTGGCCCATAGCCCACTGTGGGGGTTTCTGCGGAAGTAAGTATTTACTAACATCATCTCAGATTGCCAAAGAGCTACCAAGTCATGCAAAGCCTAAAAGCCAGGGACCGGAGATTAAGAAATTAACATAGCGTGGCATTACAAGGACAGACCAATGAAACAAAATAGATTCCAGAAGAGCCCCACATTGATGACGAAGACGTCAGATCCCAAAACTGCATGATTCCATTTATGTGAAGTTCAATAATGGGTGCAGGTCATCTGTGGTGGCAGAACTCAGAAGAGCATTAGCTCTGGGAGGGCACTGACTGGAAGGGACATGAGGGAGCTTGCCAGGGGGCTAGAAATGACTTGTAACTTTATCTGAACAGTCATTATATATTATATCCAGATGGAAACTTACTGAGGTATACAATTAAAATTTGTGACCTCAGGTAAGTTATCTTCCCTCTCTGAGTCTCTGATTCTTCATCTGCAAATCTGAGACAATAAGACCTCCCTCATAAGTTGATAATGCAGACAGCTCCTGGCACATAGAGCCAGGCAGTCAGTAAACATCAATGGTTACAAAAAAAAAAAAAAAGTTGGGGAGGTAGAAGAGAAAAAAACAGCCCAATGACAACAACAACATTCATCTCACTATCAGTTTGGGGTACTTACTTAGCACATGCCAGGCACTGTGCAAAGCACTGTTTGTGCATTAACTCACACAGTCCTCACAAAATCACTTACTTACAGATAGGTATGATAAAACAGAAAAATGTTTATATGAAGTGATCCTTGATGTAAGCAAGAGAGAGAGGTGTTACATTCAGACACTGCCTTGGTGCTGCGCAATGCTTCTCAGTTGGTGCTCCAGCTCCTCTGAGTAGTTAGTTACCAAGTGGCTCCAGGTTCCAGCAGCCCAAGGTATTGGGTTGGTGCAAAAATAATTGCAGTTTTCGAATGGCCCGAAATAAAAAACAAAACACACAATTACCTTTGCACCAACCTATAGATCCCTGGCAGGGAAATGGAGAAGGTAGAGGGGCAAGGACTTTGGAGTCATGCAGACCTGAGTTCAAACTCTGGTTCTACTCCTGCTAGCTGTGTGATATGGGGCAAGTTGTTTAACCTCTCTGAGCATTTGCTTTCTCATCTGTAAATGGGGTTAATAACATATGCTGCATGGAGATCTGTAATGAGTAGAGATTATGTGCGTCATATGCCTGGCACATATTAATTGCTTATAATTATTACTGGTTATTTTTCCCCAAATAACTCTGATATCAGCTTGTCCCATTCTGCATGTCCACAAGAAAACAACTGACACTCTCCCCTAGGTCTGCCTGGTAAGGGCCAATCTAGGGTGTGAGGCTGGTTTATGTACCCATTCACTGATGTAAGGATGTCTACCAAGGATCTGCTCTGCACAGACCACTGGCTTTATCTACAAGGTATCAAAAGAATGGGGAGCCAGGAGCAGATGAGACCAGGCCTCAGAGGGCACGCCCTGCCCAGCTCCTACTGCCCAGCTCCAGCCTAGCTGCCCCCTCCGGTCAGGCACCGCGCTCAGCCATAAGCAAACAACCACACTAGAGCGCACCTTTCTGTGTTTGCATTTGTTTTGAAAATCAACATTGCCTCTGATTAAATGCCATTACAGCTCTGGGCTCACTGGATCCAAAGAGATTAATGGACTTGAGGGTGCTGCTGGAATGAAAATGCCTCCACAGCTGGTAGTAAGTAAATGCCAGGAACCTGGCAGGGGTGAGGCCTCTGGGATATTTCCTGATCAGCAGGCGACAGACCCTATTTCCCTTTAAGGCCATTCAGGAAATGCCAGAGGTGGCTTCCCATCCCATCCAATCCCTTCACCACTGGAACCAAAGACTTTGTATTCTGCTTGAACGCCTCCCACGTACCAGCCTAGAAGCCACCAGTGAAGGCAGCAGAGTCAGAAGCCCCTACTTGTGTTACTGGCCAAGTGATCTCAGGAAAGATATTTGCTCTCTCTCAGAACTTTTCACCCCATCTGTAAAATAGAAGGATGAATTATTTTTCTCATCCCTTTCCCTCCAAGCAGCAGAACTCTTCCAGAAAAGCCCAATAGGAAGCTCAGGCATTAGCAAAGCTGCCCTGGGGAAAACAGGGTGGTATCTGTTTCAGTGTAGCCTGTCTATATCCCACACACACCCCAAGGCCCTTGAATGGGTTACTGAAGCACTGTTCCCTAAGTCAGGGGACAGCAGCTTTCTAGAAGGCCTGAGCCAGCCACAGCGAACGTTTCCGCCAAGCTCCTGGCAGCAGCTCTGTGCACTTTGATGTGGCCCCTCCTTTGTGGCCTAACAGGAAGAGTGAAATCAGGGAGACCCGGGTTTCAATCCCACCTCTACTAAGCCGTGTGACCTTCTCTCTCTGAGTCTCTGATTCTTTGTCTGCAAAATAGAGACAATGAGACCACCCTCATAAGTTTATTATGGAGAAAAGGGCAGGGAGTTAGGCATGCAATAAACGCTAATGGTGAAAGGAGAAAGAAAGAACAGAGCCCAAAGATAACATAAGGAAATCAACAAGCACCACCCAGCTACTCTTCTGGAACGCTAGCCACACGCCAGGCACTGTGCTCAGCGCTGTTTGTACCCTAACTCACAGTCTTCACGACCCCTCTCGGAGGCAGGTACTGACCCCATTAACAGCAGTCACATGGTCACCAGGCGGCCTGTGCGACCACCACACTCCCCTACTATCCCCCTGGGCTCATCTGCTGAGCCAAGGTATGGCTTTCTCCCCACTGGGACCATATGCTCACACTCATCTTTGTGCACTGCCTGTGGACATGGGGAGTGGAATAGAAAAGAGCACTCACAGCCAGGCGTGGTGGCTCACACCTGTAATCCCAGCACTTTGGGAGACCAAGGCAGGCGGATCACCTGAGGTCAGGAATTCGAGACCAGCCTGACCAATATAGAGAAACCCTGTCTCTACTAAAAATACAAAATTAGCCAGGCATGGTAGCGCATGCCTGTAATCCCAGCTACTTGGGAGGCTGAGGCAGGAGAATCACTTGAACCCAGGAGGCAGAGGCTGCGGTGAGCTGAGATTGTGCCATTGCACTCCAGCCCGGGCAACAAAAGCAAAACTCTGTCTCAGAGAAAAAAAAAAAGCAAAAAAGCATTCACCTCCACCGAGTGTGGGCCCTTTCCTTCCTTCCTTCCTTCCTTCCTTCCACCCCAGAGCGCAGTTCTGCACTCCTCAAAACCCTGAAGTAACTCCACAGTGCCTCGAGGTCACACCCCAGACCATTACCTTACCTCCCCACACACCCCAAGGAACCCTGCCCCAGCCCTGCCAAACTTTACCCATTCCCTTCCCCTTCTTGCAAAGCCACTACCTGGAAAATTCCTACTCATCCTGCTGGGGACGCCAACCTGTGGCAGGCCTCAGTGCCTCTTCCTCACTCTCCCTGGGAGAGTGCTCACACCCTCTCGCTGGCTGAGATACAGCAGGAAGGATTCAGATGTGTGTCTGACTCTAATGCTAAGCTCTGGGGACTAGGTCTGGTCCTCCTGTGAGCCCCTATACCTAGCATACAGCAGACACTATTAAAACGGTCAATGTCAAGCCTGGCCACATGGCTCACACTTGTAATGCCAGCACTTTGTGAGGCCAAAGTGGGAGGACTGCTTGAGCCCAGGAGCTCCAGATTACAGTGAGCTATGATTGTGCCACTGCATGCCAGTCTGGGCAACAGAGCAAGACCCCGTTTCCAAAAACATAAAAATGAAATTATGAATGTTATTGAAAAAGTACAACTCCACCCATTCCTGTGGGAGCCTGTGGCAACCAAGAAGCAGAAACTGGGGGACAGGTCCTACCCACTGGCCAGTATTCCCTGGGACAAGGGGGATGGAAAGGGGAGACACACAAAGCCCACCTCTTTTTTCCTGCTCTAGGAGGCTGATGCAGTTGGCTGCTGCTGTTCCCTTTTTGCCTGATCCCTTGAGATCTGGGAAGTGGGAAGGAGAGGGGAGGGCAGGAAGAGGGAAGAGACAACGGACAGGCCCCACAGAGCCAGAAGGATTAAGTCCCACTGATTTTGCATCATTGTTCTCTGTGGCCGCTTAGCTTTGTGGGCCTCAGATGGTGCAAACAAAAAGCAGGTAATGGCAGAAGGGGCTCAGCATGCCCCTGCAGGCTGCCATGTGCACAGGGTTGGCCTAAATCACCTGAAAGAATCTTTCTTGCTCAAAGTTTATAATTCTCCAGACAATGGGCCCCATTAAAGACAGGGAGGGCAGACTCTGAGGCCTCACCTGGACACACAGGCACTTCCTGGGCAGCCTCGACCAAGCCCACGTTCCCTGGCACAGCAGCCCTGAGCTCTTGACCTCACCTCATTGACGTCGATCTTGTTTCTCTCCATGTAGTCTCTGTCATTGACCTGCCCGCCGTCCACAAACTCCATCAGGAGGACCCGCTCTGTGGACAGGTCCCAGTGGATTCGGGGGACCTGGGATAGGAAGGGACAGGTCAGATGGTCTGGGGAGGCTGGGAATCGGGCAAGAACGACAATGTGGCACAGTGAGCCAGACAACAACAGAGGCTCCTCCCAGAGCAAGGGAGAAGAGGCCCAGGAGGGACCTCAGTGTTGACAGTGGGGATGGGACAGCCAAGCCAAGAGGGAGGCCAGCTACTCCACCTCTGCTCAGCAGGCCTCCACCCACTCCTTTAGAGACCGGCTTTGCCGACTCTCCTCAGTGCCTTCTAACACCGTTAAGAGCCAAAACTAAAATTGGGACTTGGGAGGAAGATGTTGGAACATGGAACGCCTCATACCTGGGCATTGCTATTAAGGATATTTCCTCTCCCCATCCCACCACCAGGCCCACTTCGGGCTCCTCCCTCTGCCTCCAGTATTTCACCTGGGTAATGGGTGCATTGTGTGTATTAAGCAAATGACTTAATTTTGACCAGATGATAAATTTTGTTTCCCATGCCTGTTTCCTGTAGGAAAACATGTTTCCTGGGGCAGACAACATTGGATATTAACCCAACACCTATTCCCAACCCTACTCTTCCCTAGAGATGAAAAAAACAAAATACTGGGGCTAGGTGGGGTGGCTCACACCTATAATTTCAGCACTTTGGGAGGCCGGGGCAGGTGGATTGCTCGAGCTCAGAAGTTCAAGGCCAGCCTGGGCAACATGGTGAAACCCTGTCTCTACAATAAATACAAAAATTAGCCAGGCATAGTGGTGCATGTCTGTGATCCCAGCTTGGGAGGCTGAGGTGGGAGGATCACTGTCAAAGTCACAGTGAGCTGTGACCTTATACATCACACCACTGCACTCCAGCCTGGGCAACACAGCAAGATCCTGCTGAAAACAAACAAACAAACAAATAAAAAAACCTACTTTCCTTGCCTGCTTTATAGTAGGTATGGCCATGTGATACAGTTCTGACTTATGAACATAAACGGAAACCTGCTAGGGGATTCTGGGAAGGTTTTTATTTCCTTGATAAAAAAAAATGGGGTATTTGCATAGTGCTACTCTTCTTCCATTTCTCGTCCTGCCTTGAAAGTGAACGTGAATGTGATTGTTGGTGCTGCAATCTTGCAGTTGCAAGATGGCACTTGTACCAGCCATCTTGCAACAACGAGGAAAAATAAAAAAAATTATAAAGAAACTGAGATGCCAGCTCTGATACTGTCAAACCACCAAAACCATATATCAGTAGGCAACCACTGCAAACCTTCTTGCTATGTGAAGACAACGAATTCTTTTGTTTAAGGCATTCTAAATGAGGCTTTCAGTTGCCTATAGACAAATGCATTACTAACATGCATTCTCCAACCCTCTCTGACTCTCACAACACTCAAAAGCCAAAAAGAGAACAGATTTCTCCAGGAGTGGGCAAAAGATTGGAATGCAACCAGACTGCCATGTGAGCAAGGGACAGCTACCAGTACCCCCACAGCCAGGAGGGAGGAGTTACTGGGCTTCCAGCATGCCAAGTTCCCCCCAGATTGTGAGGAGTTTATTTCCTCTTACAAATAAAGAAACATGGGCAGCTTTTTCAAACATTTTGGAGAGTAAGATTTTCCTTTACTTTGACCACCCAAATTCATCTAGCAATAACATAGTGGCCCTCAAGTCACCAGTCCTTAATTCTTAATTAATCCTTAATTCCTGTTCTTAATTCTGCTAATAGTGTTGTGTCTTAGACTAGCCACTTAACTCCTTTACATCCCAGTCTTCCTCACTGGAAAGCAGAATTGTTTCTGCCCTATCCCAGTAAGGAGCTCTGAGGATAAATGGAGGCTGTACATACAAGTGAAATGCTCTAGTTGGAACAAAGTTTCCAAAAGAAAGCAAGGTGTTATTTTGGTTTGCTGCCTGCCTGCGGTTTCTGCCATTTGAAAATCTGGGCCAATAGAGAAATCTGTAAAACTGATACATTGAACTTAAAATTTAGACTTGCTTGGCATTTTTCAAAAAGTTTCTTTTTAAAAAAGTGAGTGCATGTTTGTTATTGTTGCTTTG
Source organism: Rhinopithecus roxellana (assembly GCF_007565055.1). Classification (NCBI taxonomy): domain Eukaryota; kingdom Metazoa; phylum Chordata; class Mammalia; order Primates; family Cercopithecidae; genus Rhinopithecus; species Rhinopithecus roxellana. The sequence continues at coordinate 136,065,024 of NC_044553.1, read as the reverse complement.
TTGGCTTTTTTTAGAGACAGGGTCTCATTCTGTCACCCAGGCTGGAATGCTGTGGCATCATCATAGCTCACTGCAGCCTCGAACTCCTGGACTCAAGAGATCCTCCTGCCTCAGCCTCCCAAAGTACTGGGATTACAGGCATGAGCCACCATGTCCTGCCTGTTGTTTTTGTTCATGGCTTCCAAATGAATGGTACATAGTTTCGGGCTAAATTCTTCCCTTGGGTTTGTTTGGAAACCTATGTTTGACAGTGGGCCCCTAAGGCTCTGGAGACAAGAGGTCAAATCTCTAGCCAGGCCCATCAGAGGCAGCTTAAAAAATAGCGAGGGGCTGGACGCAGTGGCTCACGCCTGTAATCCCAGCACTTTGGGAGGCCAAGGAGGGCAGATCGCTGAGGCTGAGGAAGGAGAATCGCTTGAACCTGGGAGACGGAGGTTGCAGTGGGTGAAGAGTACGCCACTGTACTCTGGCCACGGTGACAAAGGGAGTGAGACTCCATCTTTTTTAAAAAAAAAAAAAAAAAAAAGCTAGGAAAGAGTCACAGGTGGAAACAGAAAATCCCAGGCTGGAGCTTCTCTGTGCTTGTGCATCAGGGTCCTGGGTATACTGGGGTTTCCCCTCTGGTCTCCCTGCAGACGTCACCAATCCAGTCTAACCACAGAATGTGCCCCTTGCTTCTGCTGCTTAAATCTGAAATGACTAAAATATCAAACCTGGGAAACAGCAGAATTTGTCATGGGAGCTTCAGAACCCCAGGTGCCCCTGGACAGACATAACATGGAAATGACTGCAAAATGCCAAACTGCTCCTGCTTAGTTAAAAAAGTGAGCTGCCCCTAAATCACCAGATGGGCAGGAGGACCTGAGGGTGTGGGGTGAAGTGAGCGCCCACATTTCCTGTCCTATGCTTCTTCTGTCAAGGAAGGAAAAAACGAAAAAGAGAAATTTGAAAGAGTCAATAAGCACCCCGCACTCCCCACCCCACCCCCAAACAAAGCAAAATGAAACTCTGAGAAGCTCATGGCCAGGGTGCTCAGTGGCCCCACCAGCAGGGTCACACCCTGACCCTTAGGACCCCTGGGTCCAGGGTCTACCTCTTTGTCACAGAGCAGAGGCCTCCCTCCTGTGGGTTCCTCCTGCCTCCCACACTGATGCCAATCTGGACCCCAAGAAGGAGGGTGACGATTAGGGAAGTTCCAGCCCAAGACCCTGGGCCTCAGCCTCACAGTCTGGCCCTGACCTCACATTTCTGCTTTGTTGCTATGCTTTGGTCAATGTGCCCACGAAGCAGGCTATGCCTGGCTTGTCTGAGACAGCGCCCATCATCCTGGGCCCACAGTCCTCCTGGAGCCTGAGTCCAGCACAGCAGAAGGCCTGGAGACCTGGAGTCAGACTGGCATATTTGGAGTGAGGCTGCTGGCTGGAGCCCCAGCTCTGCCATCTAAAAGTTGTGTGACTGTGGGTAAGCTATACAACCTCTCTGAACACCAGTTTCCCCACCAAAAATATGGTGATAATGGTTACAGTGGAAGCACGACCCCACCCCCGCCCCCATTTTCTACTACTATGAGCAGAGTACTGGCACTCAACATGGAACTAGACACTAGCAGCTGCTGGAAAAAACATTGATTGCTCTTATGACGGCCACATGGAGTTTCACAGGAGGGCTCTGATACACACCAGGGCTGAGAGTTATGCTCTAGACAGTTCACTGGAATTCACATCTTCCCCACAAAGCAGAACCACATGGAGGGGGAACGTGCAGGCTCTGGAGCAGGCTACCTCTATTCCCTGCCCCTTAGTGGTGAGCCCTGTGACCCTGTACAAAGGGTCGATCGCTCTGGGCCTCAGTCTCCCAGCTGATGATATGGAGCTGGTTATGGCACCTCCCTTGTGAGGCTGTTGTAAGGATTAAAGAGTAAATACATACAAAGCACGCTGCAAAAAAAAAAAAAAAAAAAAAAAAAAAGTTATATATTAATTACTATACATCAGTGGTTCCTAATCTTTGAGATTCATGGGAAGCTATGACACTTCCCAAAAAGCAAGCACATCTCCTCAGGATTTGTCCATAATTTCTAGAGTCCTGGGCTCCTTACCACACACGAAGGGACCCTGGCATGGCCCTGCACACCTATCCCCACCTCCACACACACAGAAATGCTCTCATCACTTCCAGTCCCAAACCCTGTGGTTATAAAGCTTCTCCCCTGCCACCTTGTCCCCAGTTGTCCCCCAGGTGAGTCAGAAACCCTACCACTTGTCCTGTCTCCTTCCCCTAGCACATACGCTCTACTGCCAGATCCACTAAGCCTGGCTTTAACCATTCAGCCTAGCTGTCCCCTCACCCTCTCCCAGTCCCCCTGACACCATATTTGCATTCAGTGCTTGTCTGAGGCTGGCAGATTTATAGCACAGGACTGAGGTTCTTAAACCCCACATAAGCACCGGAAGATGCCTCACACACTGAGAGGTAAACTCTTTGCGGAGGCTTAATTATGCACAGATGTTGTGATAGGGAGCCAGTGTGCAAAAGCAATCTATCTCCAGTTTTAAGAGCTGAACTGGGTTCACAGTGCAAAATTCACTTCCCCCTTGTTATGTGTTTAGGGAAAATTAATTACTCAAGAGCCTTAATTCCACCACTGTCTTAGGAAGGGTGTGCAAGTTTTGGAAACAGCAGGTCAAATTGGTATATTCATTATTTACCCATTTGGCATCCTCATCTGAAAACTGTGTGTGTTATTGTTATTATTGCATGTCTTGGTCTGGCACTTGCCAGTTGGCCCCAGCCAGGGGACAATTTTGCTGTTTCCATGGGAACAGTGGAGGAGATGGTTCTGTCTGGCTCACATAGTTCTGGCTCTGAGGGGCACCCCTGCCGGTAAAAGGCAGCAGAGTATCCTGAGAGGAGCACCACATTTGAAGTCAGAAAATCTGGGATGTTGCCCTAGCTCCTCTACTTAAACTGTCCTCTGCAATATGGGCTGACGCCTGCTGGAGGGACTCAACACCACAGTACCTGCAGAGTGTTCAATGCAGCAGCTCCTGATGAAGAAGAGATATTCAATATATATCGCCTATAGTCAATACTTTTTAGAAGCACTCACCGGAGCCCTTTATCCTGAGTAGAATTATGTACTTCCTGTTGGGAATCCACAGAAACACAGACGAATGCCTGTCACGGTGCTAACAAAAGTGCACTACAACAACACACTGCTGTGTCTGTCCCTCCACTAGATGAGAAGTTTTCCAGAGCAGGGACAAACCCCAGCTCCCAGTACAGCAACAAGCTCGGGAATAAAAGAAATGGGATAGGCAAGTAGAAGCATGTCTTAGACTCTATAGCATTATATTAATTAGTTAACATTATCACTTGTCTAAAAGAGCCAAGTTTTCACTGAACTGGTGGTGTGAGCTCCAAGGTCAGGGCAGTGACACCAGACCTAGGCTGCACTCCTGGATTTCCGCACACAAGAGGGTCTGTACATCCACACGTACAATGGCAGCCAACAAAATGCCAGTCAAGCATATTGGGAGAATGGAGACAGACCCGACCCTCACCACACCCAGCTAAACTTCTTCTTGGGCTCTATCTTCCTCCACAATCAGTGTGTCAAGACACTGCACTGATCACCACAGCTGTGGTTCTTCCTCCTGTAGATTCTCAAGTGGTTAGAATAGACACATCTTCAATTGCTCCATCCCTGTTAGTCAATCGGGAGAGCAAAAGTATAAACACTTCCTCCATTTCTCATAACGTCTTCAAAAGCCACAAGGACACCTTAGTCAAGAACAATAGTGTCCCCTCTCCCTGATCCAATGTTCTGAGCCATCCTCCCCAAGAATAGCACGGCTTGACTGTTGGCTCTGGAACCTGCACATGGAGCTGCTGAGGGCTTGGTGACCCCTCTCCTGCATTCCCCAGGCCTGCTGAAGAAGAGAGAAGGGTGATCTCTCCTAGAGTTGGAGGCCAAGCTCAGTGCAGACAACCAGAAGAGCCCTGCAAGCCCTGCACTGCCGGGAAAAAGGGGGTAACCCTGTGTAAACAGGCATACACCTCAGGAAGGACAAATGTGTTGGAAGAACATGGTGTGACATACATCTCTCTCCCTAGTTCCTGTGTGCCCTGAGAGAACATCAGGACGGTCCTTAAAGACCAGCTCCGGCTGGGCGCAGTGGCTCATGCCTGTAATCCCAGCACTTTGGGAGGCCGAGGCAGGCGGATCATTTGAGGTCAGGAGTTTGAGACCAGCCTGGCCAAAATGGCAAAACCCCGCCTCTACTAAAAATACAAAAATTAGTCAGGTGTGGTGGCACACACCTGTAGTCCTAGCTACTCGGTAGGCTGAGATAGGGGAATCGCTTGAACCTGGGAGGTGGAGGTTGCAGTGAGCAGAGATTGCGCCACTGCACTCCAGCCTGGGTGACAGAGTGAGACTTTGTCTCAAAATAATAATAATAATAAAATTAATTTAAAAAAAAAAGGACCAGCTCCAGGACCAGGCACAGTGGTTCATACCTGTAATCTCAGCACTTGGGAGGCCAAGGCGGGCAAATCACTTGAGGTCGGGAGTTCAAGACTAGCCTGACAACATGGGGAAACCCCATCTCTACTAAAAAAAAAAAAAATACAAATATTAGTCAGGCATGGTGGCACATGCCTATAATCCCAGCTACTTGGGAGGCTGAGACAGGAGAATCACTTGAACCCAGGAGGTGGAGACTGCACTGAGCTGAGATCATGCCACTGCACTCCAGCCTGGGCAACAAAGCAAGACTCTGTCTCAAAAAAAAAAAAAAAAAAAAACACCAACTCCAGTGCCAACTTCTCCACAGAGCCTGCCCTGACCCAGTAGGCCATGGGAGTCCCTGCTTCTGAATCCTCAGAACACATAGAAGCCGTACTTCTCATGGGGCACTGACAGCTGCGACTTCATATTATCTGATACTGTTTCCCACATTAAGTGTCTCTTATTACATAGAACAGTTCTGCTATAATACTTGTTTTGAAAACACAAATTTATTCCAATGCAATTGATATGTTAGGGAAGAGTTTGATCATAATGCAGATTTTGGATGTGCTTATGTTGTACTATCATCTGCGAGAAACACTGGAATGCAGAAAGCTGCATCCAGCAGAGCCATGCCACACTGGAATACACAAAACAAACACACCTCGACATCGCTGCGAGTCGGTGAGTCACCCACATCTGGCCTTACAACTTTCTGTCCCATTTCTTTTCTTTTCTTTTCTTTTTCTTTCTTTTTTTTTTTTTTTGGTGGTTGTTGTTGTTCCTTGATACGGAGTTTCACTCTGTTGCCCAGGCTGGAGTGCAATGGCACGATCTTGGCTCACTACAACCTTTGCCTCCTGGGTCCAAGCGATTCTCCTGTCTCAGCCTCCCGAGTAGCCGAGATTACAGGAGTGCACCACCATGCCCGGCTACTTTTTGTATTTTTAGAGACAGGGTTTCACCATGTTGGCCAGGTTGGTCTCGATTTCCTCACCTCAGGTGATCCGCCCACCTCCGCCTCCCATAGTACTGGGATTACTGTCATCAGCCACCATGCCTGGCCTCTGTCCCACTTCAAAGGACTCCTCCCACCATCTCACAAAACTAACAAGCAGCAACCCTTCTGATGCCCACTTCCACAGCAGGCTCAAGGTAAAGTGCCATGTGTATTGTGGTATTATGTATTTCTTAGCCATTTAACATGTGTAAAACTATGTTACTGGTTTTTATTCATTCTTATCTTCTTTTCTTTTCTATATTACTGTATTACTGATGAATTTTTTTTTCTTTTTTTCTGAGACGGAGTTTCACTCCTGTTGCCCAGATCTGAATGCAGTGGCGTGATCTCAGCTCACTGCAACCTCCACCTCCCAGGATCAAGCGATTCTCTTGCTTCAGCCTCCCGAGCAGCTGGGATTATAGACACATGCCACCACGCCAGCCGAATTTTTATATTTTTAGTAGAGACGGGGTTTCACCATGTTGGCCAGGCTGGTCTCGATTTCCTCACCTCAGGTGATCCACCTGCCTCTGCCTCGCAAAGTGCTGGGATTACAGGCATGAGCCACTGTGCCCGGCCACTGATGAATTTTTTTGAGTGTTGTGCCCCTAACTCTATTTTCCCCATAAGCTCTGTGGTTTCTGTTGTGTGATTTTGCATAACTGAAGTACTTCTAGAAACACATACGTTTCGTTACAGCAGAACCAACTGTAAAAGCCGAGGTAAAACACGTGTTTAAAACAGTCCCAGCATACAGCAGTGTTAGCTATCAGCGTCGCCAATATCATCATCATCCCACGCCTCACAGAGGCCGAGACCACAGCATATAGGTTCTTGGCTAGGGCTCAGTGTCTTGCAGTTGTCGTTTATTCAATAAACATCTGTTTAATTGACTAATGGGTCAACAATCACACTTGATATTTCTTTGCAAATTGCCTTCAAGGGATTTAATGCACATCACCAGTGACAAATCATTCATCCTCAGTAAGAGGACTCAGGAAGAAGATGTCCCAATTATGTCCTGAAAGAGATACTCCAGGCAGGGACCCACGTACCACCACACTCTTCCACCAGACCGCCATGGCCCCCATTGCCTTGTCCCGCCTACCTTCAAGAAGTCAAAATGCTTGAGCATCTGGGACACCTTCTCAGCATTCCTCCCTTCATTGAGGAAATCCAGCTCCAAAGGCAGGTTCTTCTTGGCTTCATCCACAAGCCACATAAACTCAAACTCTGGGAATAGCTGCTTCACAGCCAGAATGAGCACCTGAAATCCAACAAGCACCCTAGTCACGGGGTGGGCCCACAGCACACACCAAGCGACATTCCCTACCTTCCTGCCTGGTTCTCCTCTGGAGTAAGGGAAACTGCTCCCCTGAGGCCCATCCCTCCTCTGAATTCCAGGAGGGAAACATAGTAGGACCCTGCTCTCCCATAAGCTCGATACTCTGCACCAAGTCCAAGATGATGATAGCTCAACAGCCAGCATCGGTAACCATGACTACCATTTGCTGAGGGTTCCCCTCATGTCCAGCACTAACTAAGCACTTATTTTTTATTTTATTTTTTAAGTTCTGGGATATGTGTGCAGGATGTGCAGGCTTGTTTCATAGGTAAAAGTGTGCCACGGTGGTTTGCTGCACCTATCAACCCATCACCTAGGTATTAAGCCTGGCGTGTATTAGCTCTTTTTCCTAATGCTCTCCCCCACACCCCAACCCTTGCTCAACAGGCCCCAGGTGTGTTGTTGCCCTCCCTATGTCCATGTGTTCTCATTGTTCAGCTCCCACTTGTAAGTTGGAACAAGCGGTGTTTGGGTTTTTTTGTTCCTGCATTAGTTTGCTGAGGATAATGGCTTCCAGCTTCATCCATGTCCCTGCAAAGGACATGATCTCATTCCTTTTTATGGCTGCACAGTACTCCATGGTGTATATCTACCACATTTTCTTTATCCAGTCTCTCATTGATGGGCATTTGGGTTGATCCCACATCTTTGCTATTATGAATAGTGAACTAAGCACTTTACTTACTACTAAACTTAATTCTTGCAACAACTCTGGGAGGCACACAGATACACATCTTATCATCCATTTTCTATTGTTGTTTAGACAAGCTGTCACACTGTAGCCAAGACTGGAGTGCAGTGGCGTGATCACAGTTCACCACAACCTTGACTTCCAAGGCTCAAGTGATCCTCCCACCTCAGCCTCCTGAGTGGCTGGGATTACAGGTGTGCATCACCACGCCCAGCAAATTTTTAAAGTTTTTTTTTGTAGAGACAGGGTCTCACTATGTTGCCCAGGTTGGTCTCAAGCTCCTATCTTCAAGCAGCCTTCCTGCCTCAGCCTACCAAAGTGCTATCCCATTTTATAGATGAGGAATCTGAGGTTCTGAGGGGTTATACGATTTTCCCAAAATTTTCCCAGCAAGGAATCACCTAGCTAAAATTCCTCTTGGGAATTCCACAGCCAACTCCACAGCCCTTGCTCTGAAGCACTTAGCTCAACTGCTCCTGTGGCTGCTCCCTGATCTGTTCCTCATGGTCTGTTCACAAAGCACTGTAAGGGTGCTGCAAATGTAACTGTCACTACTTTATTTCTTAAGTTGAATGTTTGGTGCTTGAACATTTATAATACTATTTTCTATACTTTCTGTACATCTAAAATATTTCATAATAAAAAACTAAATTGGAATAAGAAAACACGGCTAGATCAGACAAGAGGAGAAAGAGAGAAGAAATTTGACCACCTGGATGAAAAGCTTAGATTTTTGGCAATTTGGCTCCACTGTGGATTCTTGAGTGATGACATGATAAGAGGGGGTTTTAGAAGATTTATCTGGCATTCGGGGTCAGTTTAATGACGTGAAATTAAAGAAGGACCCAGTGATCTGTGCATAGCATACCACAGCCCCCTCCATGGGCAGGGACTCAATCCTAAGGCTGCCCCACCACCAGGGCTCTGGATTTGAGATGGGTGTCCAAGTTCCTGGATGATGGCTCTGTAGTGGGTGAGCAAGGGTGATACCAGGGACATAGGAGGTGTTCCAGTATTCTGGGAGGGAAACAGAAGGGCCCTGATCTCCCATAAGCTCTCCTGCTGGCATTCAAAGCCAGGCCTGGGGAGAAGACTGACTGATTGACCCAGTAATTCTTAGTATAAATGACAGTCCGAGTTATCTGAGAACAACCATCTCTAACCCTGGCTACAGCAGATGGCAATAAGAACTAACAAGCTGTGGGCCTGTTGGTACCAAAAGACCTTCCCCTTCCCATCTTTCCATGAAGACTTACTGAGCCCTAGATAAAAGCCTTGTCTCATGCTTCTTTTTGCCCTGTTCTATGATATTTTGCTCAATGCTGTTGGCAAAAGAAATCAATCTAAAGCCAGACTATTAACTACAAGGCATTTACAGCTTTGTTTTCAAGCCCTACGTCCTGGGTGATGTACCAGATGCCATTCCAAAAAGAATCATCACACAGTGTCATCATGCTCAATTTCTACCAAAACTTCTTTTAATTACATTTGGCTGTAGTTTAATTTCTTTTGAGTTTTGTCTGGTCTTTCATGGGCTAGACCTATGACCTTATGATAATTGATTTAGTTTATGTTTTGTTTGTATCACGCAAGACTAGAAGGGAGAGGGGGCAACAGAGAGGCAACAGAGAGGCCCAGACTGTATGCCTCAAGCCCTGGCACCTGGGCACCGCAGCCTCCAGACATCACATCCCATCACAGTGCCCTCAGATGGCCCTTGGCAGTGACCAAAGCAGAGGCAGAGCAAGTGAACAGGAAAAAGAAGAGATTCCCCCAGGCCCACGCAGAGGCCAGTCATGCCATCTAAGTCACCTGAATTCTACCTTTCTGGGCTCGGAATTCAGGCAAGAAAAGCTCTCCAGCATTTTGCTCCAATCTAAACTCCAAAGGGTCTCACCCGAGAGGGGCAAGGAAAGGGGCCACAATGAGGCTTTCTCATTTCTTCAATCAATATTTACTGATTACCCTCTAGGCAATTACCACGGACCAGACGTGGATACGCACAGAGAGCCACCTGTAGCCCAGTGAGGTCTCTACTTGAGGGTGAAGCTTCTGGCCAAACAATAATTCCTCATCATTTATTGTATGGTCACTGTTTTTTTGTGAAATTTTTAATTATCATTGATATCCAAGCAGCACTGAAAGGCACATTAAAGATTTTCCAGTTACTAATCAGTTACATAATTAGTCATTATTAATACTATTCATTATTATTAACACTTGATAATACCTGACATCATTAATCATAAGCAGCCAATTTTATTAACTAATATTAATTGCTAGTAACTAATTAGTAAGCTAACTCGTAACACAGAAAACTTTACATTGCTCATCGAACTGGTTTCTAAGGCATCCTGTGGGTTGTGGGTCACTTCCTTGGTTACTTTAAAATGAAGGGGGTTCTTTGAATAGAAGTCAGTGGTTCTCAGATTTATGCAATGTCACCATCCCCTTTATAGGAGCTCACCAATTTTAAAAATTGATAACAGCTCCAAAGCCCAGAAAATGAACATACATAATTTTGCACATAATTCAGGGGGTTCACCAACCCCTTGAAATTCAGTGGGTGGAGAGGGGGTCAGGTTAAGAGTCGTCGGGTTCAAGTAGTTTGGGCTGCTGCCATTTTAGACTTTTCTTGGCTGAAGAAAGTAACATAAAACTCAGTTTCACCGTCTGGTTTCATTCAACTGTGTTCTTAAATGAATCTACTTAGCCTACCTTAAGCAGATTCATTTCAATTTTTCTTTTTGACAACACATGCAATCAACTAAAATAAAACAGATGTTGTTATCAATTTGACTTTCTGATTTTTCTCCCAAAATGCATCTTCTCCATAAAATTCTTCTAACAACCAATGTTTCCACCAGTGCCTACCAGCTACTCAACACTCTGCAGATGTTTATTGAATACTCACATGAATGAATGAATGAGTAAATGAATGAACAAATGAATATTTCAAAGATTTTGTCCGCTTCTCTGAGATAATTATATGTTCACATGTGTTATCCAAAGAAAATGAGTTTTTCTGTTTCTGAGGCTTTAGTGGAAAGCGCCATAACTTCTGAATTTGGGGGAATCATAATTTCAGAAAGCCTGAGAGTTCTCTACTTGATCTGGAACCTTATGAATCAATCAAGGTATATTCAAAAATTAATACTTCCTTCAAGGTAAAATAATGAAACTATCTTCCTATAGGGTCATTGGCTTGCAGGAGGAAAAATCAATCATGGCCCACACAGAAATATAATGGAAAAAATGAAGAGTCACACATAAGTTTGAAAACTAGTGAATAGGCCAGGCGTGGTGGCTCACACCTGTAGTCCCACCACTTTGGGAGGCCAAGACGGGCAGATCACTTGAAGTCAGGAGTTCAAGACCAGCCTGGCGAACACAGGGAAACCCCATCTCTACTAAAAATATAAAAATTAGCCAGGTGTAGTGGCATGTGCCTGTAATCTGAGCTACTCAGGAGGCTGAAGCAGGAGAATCGCTTGAACCCAGGAGGCAGAGTTTGCAGTGAGCCTAGGTCATGCCACTGCACTCCAGCCTGGGCAATAAATAGAGAGAGACTCCATCTCAAAAAATAAAAAATAAAATAAAATAAAACCAAGAAAAGAAAAGAAAAAACAACTGACTGTTATTTAAAATAGCAAAAGAGAAGGGCAATTATCATTATTTAGTTCCTACTACACACCAGGCACTGTGCTACGAACACTTTACACACACACTTTCATTTAATCCTTTTCTTGCCAATTTTACATAGTAGAAAACAGGAATTGTCAAAACAAAATCTGACCTGGGCTTTTCTTGTTCATTCTTTATGCAGCCCTGCCTCATGCAACACAACACAACGACATAGGACAATACAATAGGAAGCTCAAGATAAGGCAGAGAAGGAGCTTTGTAAACTGTAAAATGCAACTGGAAATGCAAGTTACTGTTATCGAGTTATTGTACATTATAAAAGAAATAATGTTCTATGGGAAAACAGCACACTAAATAGAATGCCTGTACCGATCCAAACTGGTAAAAATGAATGTTCAACAAGAGTCGAAAATCAATTCAGAGTGATGTAAATAGCTTGCCATTCACAGGGTTTATCTTTGTTCTGATAAGTTATTAAAGTACACACTTTTTAGAAAACAGATTTATAGGGTGAAGTTTCCTTGGGTGGCCCACATCTCTGGATACTTTTAAATATATATTTTAAAAAATAAAGGCCGGGCGCGGTGGCTCAAGCCTGTAATCCCAGCACTTTGGGAGGCCGAGACGGGTGGATCACGAGGTCAGGAGATCGAGACCATCCTGGCTAACACGGTGAAACCCCGTCTCTACTAAAAATACAAAAAAAACTAGCCGGGCGAGGTGGCGGGTGCCTGTAGTCCCAGCTACTTGGGAGGCTGAGGCAGGAGAATGGCGTAAACCTGGGAGGCGGAGCTTGCAGTGAGCTGAGATCCGGCCACTGCACTCCAGTCCGGGCGACAGAGCAAGACTCCGCCTCAAAATATAAATAAATAAATAAATAAATAAATAAATAAATAAATAAATAAAATCGCTGCTGGATTCTGTGCCGACGCAAACATTGCCTAGCCACCCACTGCTCAACCAACACATTTAGTAAGGAAACAAGATGAGGCTGGGTGCCGTGGCTCACGCCTGTAATCCCAGCACTTTGGGAGGCCAAGGCAGATGGATCACCTGAGGTCAGGGGTTTAAGACCAGCCTGGCCAACATGGCAAAACCCCGTCTCTACTAAAAATACAAAAATTAGCCAGCTGTGCTGGCAGGCACCTGTAATCCCAGCTACTTGGGAGGCTAAGGTAGGAGAATCACCTGAACCCAGGCAGTGGAGATTGCAGTGAGCTGAGATCGTACCACTGCACTCCATCTTGGGTGACAGAGTGAGACTCTGTCAAAAAAAAAAAAAAAGAAACAAACAAACAAACAAGATGGTAGACAAAATGCACTGAAAATGCTGCTCAGAAAAAGTCAAAAACATGACTGCCATGGGTTTTTACTTTTTGAGACCCTTGACCCTTGGGATGGGCCAGATGACATCAAGCAATAGATGAGATTTATTGCTCAGGCCAAAGAGTCCCACCCCAACATAGCCGAGTGCCTTGGGGCCCAGTGGTGCATGAAGGGCATAGTACTTGGCAATATGTTAGATTCCTTATGGGTGAGAGGGTAAGGGAGTGTTCCTCATCAATTCAGAAGCTGGAGAAATAACGGAGAGTGATATAGAGTGATTAGGACCTGGGGATTATGGTAGTCCCGCAGCTCAGGGATCATCTGAGTCTTACCCTGCCCTCAAGCAGTGAGAATGGCAGTGAGATATGGCCCGCTAAGCTCCCCAGTGTTGTGGGTAGAAAAGAACTGCTGCAAAGGCAGCCCGCCAGCAGACGGATGGCCTATGCTTCATCAGTTCACCCCCTCCTGCTGAATCATTGTTCCAATCTCTGGGCCCAATTAGTCTGGCTCTGGACAGCCACTCAAATCAATAAGAGTCACTGGCCGTGCATCTAGAAGTAGAGTTGCCCCAACTATTAAAGGGACACTATCAGGTGATAATGACAAAGCTAAAAAAACATCCTTGGCTCTGCCTTTTTCTTTTGTGCAAAGTCATCGACACCATCTGATTCACTGAACACCATTTACTGAGAATCAGCCTCCCTCCCCTGCCATCCTTCAACAGTCTATCCTAGAGGCTCTCTCCCCTCTCCAAGGGAGAAGGTTCATAGGAGACACAAAACTGCCAGGTTCACAGGAGACACAAAACTCTAGGGTGGTACATGCTACTGGAGGCCAAACCAACAGCCATCTCCCCCATCATCCTGGCTAACACAACCCCAAGTTTGTACATCCTTCACGTCCTTCAAGGAAAACAGGTCTGAGGTGAGTCATGATTGGTTTAAGCCAATCAAGGTGGTCCCAGTTTTCTTGCCAAGACTGATTTGGGAGTGGGCATTACTTCTTGACAATAAGAAATGAAGGGAACTCTGCTAGGGAACTCCTTTTTTTTTTTTTTTTTCTTTTTTTCTGATAAGTAATATGAGGATGTCACCTACTTGTAACACCAGGAACTGTTGCAGCTGTGTTGGGACTATGCTCGGTGCTGGCTCAGGAGGGCAAGCCAGGAAGCTGAGACAGCAGAGTGAAACACGGAAAGTCTGAGTTGTTACAAACCACAATGAGGTGCTGGGCTGTCAGCCTTGGAACAGCTGACCCAAGTTCCAGACATCTTCACATGTGAGATAATAGGGGTTAGCATTAGCTATACCACTTTCAGTTGGATTTTCTGGTTCTTAGAGCCAACTGAAAGCATCCCAACTGATTCAACCAGTAGTCACCACCCCCTTGTTCTCAAAAGTCTCACCCCTATAGACCTCTATCACCCTGTAAATGCACAGTAGTTATGAGTTTGGATGTAGAAGGTCACCTCTTAAAATGCAAATATAAAGAGGTTAAGCCTATCAGTCACTCTCTCTTTACTGTGAATTGCTTTCATCAGATTGCTTTCCTCTTAAGACCAGGCTGTGATCAATTACAGGGCAGAGGAGAGTGCACAAGAGTGGGAGAGAAGCATATGGGCATACCACACCTGGAGTTGGCATGAAAGGAGACATAGAGGGTATGCAGAAAAGTAGCTTTGCCTCCTCTCTGTCCCTCAGTTTCTGGTAGCCCTAAATGTCCCCTAGAAATCATTCTTCAGGCCAAGAATGCTTAATACCTTTCTGGGATTGTCATTCCTAAATATAAGACACCATTTAGGTCACAACACAGAAAAACAAAATATTCACTTCAAGTACAAGCTTCTTGGTTTTCCATCAGAGAAGGACCCAGGCAGGACTTTTCCCACCAGAGATGAAGCCCAGTGAGATGGCAGTGTTACCCAGTGCTGCTGCTCATCCTGACAGTCCATGGGGTGGTGGCCTCAGGCCTCCGTTCCAGCTGTCCTCCTGAAGGGTATGAGTGTGGGTCTCCGGTTTGCCTTTGGTCCCAGCCCCAGAACTGCCCTCAAGCCACTACTAAGGAGCCACTCCGTACTCTGCACACAGCCTGCCAGGCTGTGCTTCCCAAGAAAAGCATGTGATCCTTACCTCAGGGAGGAAGATGCCAAATCTTTATTACTGCTATTATTGCTCTGACCTTCCAGCAACCATAACTTAGGGAGGCAGCAAGAAAACGCAGAGAAAAAGCGACAGCTGTCCTCCCTGTCCAAGTGGGCCCTGATGGCTTTACTATGCAGAGGCAGCTTTCTGCTTGACTCAGGAGTGGCTTCTGGGATTCAGGAAACCCTGAGATCCTCCAAATCTCCCAGTTCTCTCCCAGCTATGGCTGCTCCACAGCTGCTGACAGGTATGCTAGAAAAATCAGGTTTATAGGTAGATGCTCAGGGCCACCCGGCAACCCTGCTCTCCTGCCCTGGTCAGCCCCGTTTCCACTGCACACAGTAGCTATTCCAAACCTTCACCCACCTCGAGTCTCCAATGCTACCTTCTACCCCCTCATTCTCAGCAGATGGTCTTGCCTCCCACTTCAGAGAAAAAATAGAGGCTATCAGGCTGCTACACACTCTGCTGCCCACTTTCCCTCCCCCTCTCCTCTGCCCCACACACTCATCTGTACCCAGCCTTCCCACCTTCCACTGGGCTCGAAACAAAGGCTAAGGTTTCCACCTGTGTTCTTCACTCCCAGTCACTTGAATCTCCCTCAGGACTTGATCTAGCAATTACTTCTCTCTGCCGAATCCCCTAATTTGCCCCCTTCCCAATCAGCTACAATTCCACTCAAGTCTCCCCAGTATTTAATCCTATGCTCTGCTCTGACCACTACCCTAACTCTCCCGAACCTTCCACAACTAAATATCTGAAAAGAGTACATTCTCTGTGAAAAGTCTCCACTTCCTTGAGTCTCAATTCTCTTTCACCCTGATCACGCCATTGTAGCTGCTCTTCCTAACCACCCTGAATCACCAAATCCAAAATACCCTTTGCAGTGCTTTACTGATTTGATCTCCCATTTGACAACGTTGAGGAATTCTGGCAGACTATGTTTTCCAAAATGGCTGCCACAGTACCTCCCACTCTAATTCACTTCTAGAACCCTGCCACTCTCCCATTAAGAGGTAGAGTCTATTTCCCCAACCCTGAACTTAACTAAGGGGGCCTTTGTGACTGCTTCATCCAAAAGAGTAGGAAAGAAGTAATCCTATGTGGCTTCCAAGGTTGAGTCATAAAACTGTGATGTACTTTCAGCCTTATTCTCTTGGGTCACTTGCTCTTAGAACTCAGCCGCCATGCTGTGAGGAAGACCAAGCAGCCATGTAGAGGCTGATGTGGAGAGGAACTAAGGCCCTGGCCCACAGCCCCAGTTAAGCTCCCAGACAACAGCTAGCACCAACTTGCCAGCCAGGGAATGAGCCACTCCAGCCCCCAGTCAAGTTACTCCAGCTAGTGCTGCATAAAACAGATGAGTTTCTCTACCCAGCCCTGGCCAAACTGCAAATTCATGAGCAAAACACACGACTGTTGTTTTAAGCCACTGTGTTTTGAGGTGACTCATTATGCAGCATCAGATAACTAATATAGTGCTTTCATCTTTAACTTTTCTCCACTGAATATAGCAGCATTGCACAATCTGGTTCTCCTCCAGTCTCTCTGATCATGCTTTCTTAGTCCCATTCATGAACTTATCCTCTTGGGCTCACCCCCCAAACAATGTTTTGCACAGTTTTTTCCCTTGCCTTCTTTCTTCTTGTTGCTGTCTTTTAAACTCTATATACATTCTCTGAGTGATCTCAACTATTCCCCCAGATTCATCTATCAAGAGTATCTTTACTCATAAATGCTTAATTTGTATTCCAGCCTGGACTCCAGACCAACAAGGATATCCCTATCCAAAACTGCCAAGAGCACTATTTTACCCTACGTGGTTGCTGCATTGACCATTTCACTTTGTTCCGAGATGCATCCCAATCCCCTTACTCTCTTGAGAACTTCCATTTCCCAGGCTCCCTTGCCAACTTGCTGCCAGCTAGGTTTTGCCTGGAGGCAACACTGAGGGATACCAACATACTGGGAGGCAAGAGGAGATGGAAACTCTTCTGCCTCAAACAGCATCTGTGGCTCCCACTCCCAAGTGAAGGGCCCTATGTCTGTGATCTGGCTCCCAGGGAACAAGCTCACCACAGTCTCAGCTACTATCCATGGTCCCTGGCCCTGGGATCTAGAGAACTACATCTTCTCTTTGTCCTCTGCCTTGAGGGTGGCCTTGGCTTCCTGCTGTTGGCAATTGTCTCTCCATCCCATTTGGCTTTTTGGCCATTACATCATTTGTAAACTCCATTTTCTGTGTGAAATTCCCTGTTTGAAATACATAGAGCAAATTCTTTTCACCAACTATACCCTGACTGACAAATAGTTGTCCCCCTTCTCTATAGTTTTGCTTTGCAAGGTTTCAGTTATCCAAGGTCAACTGTGTCCTGAAAATAGGTGAGTACAATACAATAAGACATTTTGAGAAAGAGACCACATTCACCTCACTCTTATTATAATTATATCTTATAATTATATTTTATTATTAGTCTCTTACTATGCATAATTTATAAATTAAACTTTATCACAGGTATGTATGTGTATGAGTCTGTTCTCACGCTGCTAATAAAGACATACCTGAGACTGGATAATTTATAAAAGAAAGAGGTTTAATGGATGCACAGTTCCACATGGCTAGGGAGGCCTCACAATCATGGCAGAAGGCCAAGGAAAAGCAAAGGCACATCTTACATGGTGGCAGGCAAGAGAGCCTTTGCAGGGGAAATGCCCTTTTATAAAACCATCAGATCTTGTGAGACTTATTCACTGTCACGAGAACAGCATGGGAAAGACCTGCCCCCATGATTCAATCACCTCCTACCGGGTCCCTCCCACAACACGTGGGGCTTATGGGGGCTACAATTCAAGATAAGATTTGGGTGGGGAAATAGCCAAACCATATCAGTATGTATAAGAAAAAACAGTGTATATAGGGTTGGGCACTATTTGAGGATTCAGGCATCCACTGGGGGTCTTCGAATGTATCTTTACAGATAAAGGGGAACTACCATATATAGTTAAATATGCCTAAACATAATCACTTAAGCCAGAAACCTAAGACATTTGTCTCCTTCTCATTCATACCAGTCCTTGCCCCCACCCCATGTGTAAAGCTGGTCACAAATCCTGATTATTCTGTCCCTTGAACCCATCCATCTCCCTTACTCCCATTACACTCCTCACTTCACATCATTATTTCTCTCTCAGACCAATGCAGCAGCCCCGCAATTCATCTCCTGGCTACAGTCTTTCTGCCTTCCGATCCATCCTCCAGACTCCCAACAGATTTTTATTTCTAATGCAAATCTGATCATGACAGTCCCCTAATTAAAATTCTTAAATGGTTCCCAATGACTACAGGAAAAAACTCAGATCTGCTCAGATCCACAAATATGTAGTGAGTGTTGGCCATGCATACCATTCTATGCCTTAGCCTGGAATACAAACCCCTCGTGTTCTATCCTACCTACTTTCCCAGCCTCATCTCCACTTCGAGCTCATACCACCGGAACAGGTTGAAGTTATCCAAATACACTCTGTCCTCCAAGCAGTCAGGCCCTCACGCTCACTGGGCTGTCCTTCCGCCGCCTGGCTATCTCAAGAGTCACCATCTTGCTGCAACCCCCTTGGTGCCCCATCCATCCAGGCACAGTGCTACATGGCACTGTGCAAACACACTGTGACTGTTCACATGCCTGTCTCCACTAAATGAGGATTGTCCCAAGATGAAGATGGGGCTCACTCACTCTCGTGTCCCCAGCACCCACCTAGCACAGGGTGCAGAAGACCCTCAACATAGGCATCAAGTTTGGTTAAAGTGAGTTGAAAGAATAAACTAAGAGTCCAGAGTAAGGAAGGGGAGCAAAGGAAGGGAAACAAGAAAAGGAAAGAAAGGAACATACTGACAAATTAAACAGATTGCTGACCTCCCCATGGGGGGTGATGGCTACTGACTCAAGCAGTGGCCGCTCCGCCTCTTCTGCCCTTAGTCTGAGCACAGAGCTAGAAAAGTCCACTAAGGGTTTTCCTAGGACCATTCAGACAGGTGAATTTGTTCATTCCAAGTAAGTACCAGAGAAGCAAACCTGCAACCTGCATAGGTATTTCTACGTGATCTGTATGTCATTTTTTATATCCCTGTTGACCACATGCTCCCTCTTGTTACAATTTAACAAATTAAGATGTAATTTTGTCTACCCCTGTGGCAGACAAAAAAACACACCTTTGGTTTGGCTCATTTCTACAACATCCCTCCCCTGAGGTCCCCTTGGCCCCTAGCAGCCACTCAGTGTGTTTCGAGACTATCACAGGCAGTTCCCAGGGACAAATCAAGAACTAACCCAAGCTGCCACAGGGTTTTGTGGTCACGGAGCTGTTATAACACCTCCTCTGTCGTGATCTCAGCTCTCCTCTCCCACTCTGCTGCTCGAAGGGCCACACTCCACACCAGCCTGAACCAGTTCCATCTAGGCAGCCTGGATCCCAGGGAAATGTGGACCGAGGACACAGGAAGGAGAAAGGGAGGGGAGGGTTCTCACCTCCATCAGGAGAATGTCCTTCGAGCTCTGAGCCCGCACCTTTGGGTGCTGGACCTTCACGGCCACCGTCCGCCCATCATGCAGCACTGCCTTGTGGACCTGGGCCAGGGAGGCAGTCCCCAGAGGGGTGTCGTCGAAGCTCTGGAACAAATCATGGATCTGTCGGGAGTAGAGAGAGAACAGAGCGATTAAAAAAGTGACCCAGTTCAGTGAGAGGCAGTCAGGAAGACGGGCCAGAGTCAGGGATGCCTAGTGCCCCCAGGACAGATTTGTGTGTGTGTGTGTGTGTGTGTGTGTGTGTGTGTGTGTGTGTATGTGTGTATGTTGAGACAGACAGAGTCACGTGATATAGACCAGGCTGGAGTGCAGTGGCATGATCTCGGCTCACTGCAGCCTCCGCCCCCAGGACAGATTGGAGAGAGAGAGAGAGAGATAGAGAAAGTGTGTGTGTGTGTGGTGTGTGTGGTGTGTGTGGTGTGTGTGGTGTGTGTGTGTGTGTTGAGACAGAGTCCCACGCTGTCGACCAGGCTGGGGTGCAGTGGCATGATCTTGGCTCACTGCAGCCTCCACCC
This sequence comes from Rhinopithecus roxellana, assembly GCF_007565055.1. Taxonomy (NCBI): domain Eukaryota; kingdom Metazoa; phylum Chordata; class Mammalia; order Primates; family Cercopithecidae; genus Rhinopithecus; species Rhinopithecus roxellana. The sequence continues at coordinate 136,045,265 of NC_044553.1, read as the reverse complement.
CCCAGGTTCAAGCAATTCTCCTGCCTCAGTCTCCTGAGTAGCTGGGGTTACAGGTGTGTGACACCACACCCAGCTAATCTTTGTATTTTTTAATAGAGATGGTGTTTCACCATGTTGGCAGGCTGGTCTCAAATTCCTCACCTCACGTGACCCGCCCACCTCAGCCTCCCAAAGTGCTAGGATTACAGACATGAGCCACTGCACCCAGCCCCAAGGACAGATTTTTTGCTTTATCAGTTGTGTACCAGGACCAGGTCTTGCCTGGTCCTCCGCTGCTGGACATTCACAAACGGTAGGCATATAGAGGGAGGGGGACAGAAGATGTGCATGGAAGGCACATCCTCATACCTGTGCACGGGCCCCTAAGCGCCTCCATCAAAGGTTAAAGAAGTGCTATTCAGAACTGAGTTTTATCTGCCCATTGCACTATCTACCGCTGTGCCTCCTGGGCTCTCACATATGGACAATCCAGCATTAACAGAATGTGGGCCCGGGGCAGCCCAGTATCTCAGCCCCAGACAGGGATCAGACAGAGGACGCTTCCATTCTACCAACCAGGGGAGCTCAAAGAATCCTGGGCGGAGGCCCCAGACCAACAACCACCTTTTGTTCCTGCCTGAGCAGCAGCCTCAACATGGGTCACCAAGTCCACTCCCAGCCTGGCCACTCGAGCAGAGACCCCAGGGCTGCAAGCCAGAACTTTGCTCTAGGTCATCACCTGCGATGCCACGCAAAGTAGGCCTGAGCAAAGCCCTTTGCCTTTTCTGTGCCTTTCTTTTCCTATGAAGTGGAAAATATACTCCTTACTCTTCCTTCTTCTTTCTTCCTTCCCTCCTTCCCTCTTAGAAATGCCATACTGATATTCCTCAAGGAAATAAAATTCCCTGACTTGAGTGGTCACACCTACATGGTCCAGATCCAAATATTCTGCCAACTAGGAAAGAGGCCTCTAAAGGTCTTTTCCAAGATTGGCCAAGGCTGAAATCCTAATCCCCTCCATTTCTTTAAGCCTCTGTACAGCCTCACAATCCTGGAAAGTCCAGACATGCACACACACACATGCACAAGCATGTATAGATGCCTGCTCTCCTGGCCCACCCTCCTAGGCCCTCATGCTTTGAAGTCTATTCAGTCTGCGCAGCCCTTCCTCCCTCAGTCCCCTTTACTGCAGCAGCCACTCTGCCCTGCCCCTCCACCCCTCTCCTTGGACTTCAGATGTCACATGACCCACAGCCACCATCCTCACCCCATTTGCTAGGCTACACCATCACTTTCCTAAACTCCTCTCATAAATCACTCCCTCCAGCCCTGTCATCATTGTTGTAGCTTTCACTAAACTCCATTCCCATTTATCAACATCCTGCCCAGACCAAAGGCCCAGGTCACATGAGGAAAGGCCTATGCTTCTCTGTCAGGAGAGATGGGTATGGGATTCACTTCCCTGGCCCCCTTCATCCTGGTTGGTTTGTTATTTGTATCTCTCCCAGTGTCTGGTTCTCCCTGCTCCCCCAAAAACACACTTGTCTTTCCTCCTCCTTCGTGAGTTCTAGACTCCCAATGGCAAAATTCTTCCCTTGTCATCCACCCAATCACCCTGAGTTTCTCAGCATAAGAACCCTTTATCTTGGGCCTGGACTTGGGATGGGGAAACAACGGGATCATCATCCCTATAAACCCCATTAGGACATCAGCTCCAAGTGGGCAAAGATTTTTGTCTGTTCTGTTCCCTGCTGAATTCCCTGCAACTCCCTAGAACACAGCTGGGACTAGTTGGTGCCAAACAAATTTGTTGAATGACTGAATCCACTATTCCACTGGAGAAGAATTGAATCAACTTTTTCTTCCCTTTGAAATGGCTAGACCTTCCTGTTCCCACATTTCTATGAATCTAAAGACCTCAAACACGCAGCTTTCCAAAATAGAAAAAGCACACCTGTTCCTCCAAAGCAGGTGTGAGGCCCTGGCCTGGCCAATCAGGACCCTGAATATCTCTGGCCATGTGCATTAGTTCAGAGCTGTACAGGTAACTCAACTGGTCCAATCAGACAAAATCATTTTACTTTTGTTTGATATAGAAGGGATGTTTGTCTCAATGGAACTTGACATAAAAATATAAGCCTGGGGTAGAACTGCTGAGGGTCACATAGTAGCAACAAAGAAGAAAGCAGAGTACCAAGAGACAGAGAGAGTGAACCCAGGCCACAATGTTTGAGCCTCTCGATCCAGCCATGCCTGAGTACCGACCCTGTGATTCCTTTGTCTGCTTAGGTCAGTTTCAGTTTTCTGCCACACACAACAGAAGGGGCTCTGAAGGACATAGCATTCTCAGGCCCCAGCAGGCATAAGTGAAAAAAACACAGACATGGTGCCCAGCACCCCTAAGAGACCCAGTAAGTGTGAGTTCCGTCCCCTCCCCACCCCCTTGCTGGGACAGGGACCCAGGAATGGAAGGGAAAGTAAAGCCTCGGCAATGTCCCCAGCTGTTACATAATGAGATCAACACCAAGTCCCTTTGCAAGCTCTCTGGAGTTCCTGAAGGAGCACCAAGCAGAGGGTTTTCTGGAGCAGAGCTGTGAACTCACACCCTCATTTCCCAGGCAGCTAAAATGGCCCAATCTTCCCACTGAAAAGGGATTTGGGGGTCATCTGGCCTCACTCCTTACCCCCAAGCCACCACCTGACTCCCAGGAACATGTGCTCACTGTCTGAGAAGGACAACCAGTCTCCAAGCCCATGTCATTGCAGGGGCACTGCAGAGTCATTGCAACTGAAGAGTGACATGGCATCACTAGGACTGTGTAGCAGGAACAGCTGCCAAGAGCACCCCGCAGGGAGGTGAGGAAAAGAAAGAGCTGAGGTGAGCAGATCCTAATCTCTAGGGTGAGAGGAAGTCTGGTCCACCACATCCCCAGAGGACATGAAGGAGGCCTCCCACAATTCCCCATCCCCACCAGGTGAATCAAGGAGGCCTCAAGAGAGCACCCAAGCCCAGTGGCCAACTCAGCACCTGAACAAGACCCAGCTGTGAGGACTTGCCCCCATCCCCAGTACCACCAACAGAAACAAAGACAGGCAGGGGGAAGGAGGATGCACCCCTCACTGGGCACTGGAAACCTGTCACAGACACCCTACCCCACCCCCTCCCCAGTGTCCCTGCAGCCATCTTTTCCTTCTCTATCAGGAAGCAAGTCACACGCCCACACCCTCCCGTGCTTAAGCAAGCACACACACATACACACACATGATAATTGATTGCTAGTGGATGTTCCTATCTGGCTTATAAAAAAGGCAATTAAAGATTGGTGCTACAGCCTGTAATTAAATATGAATAAAGTATCTCTAAATGGAACCTTGATTCAAAGTGTTCAGTGGAAGTACTTTATGCTGATAGATGGTAAGGAAAAATAGACCCTGTCCCGGAAGCAGAATTATACCCCCCATGCAGCTGAAACAAATGCCACCCCCTCCAATCAGGCCTCGTCCCCCAGCCCTTTCAGCAGAAAACCATTACCAGAAACAAACTGCAGCATTTGCAGCAATTAGATTCAAGCAGGGCCCTCAGCTGCCTCCAGTCACTCACAGAAACTTGCCTCCCTTTCTAAGCCTTTCTTTCCCCATTTCTTTCTTCCCCCACCCCTCCGCTCTGGGTCTAGCGGCAAAATCAGTTAAGTAAAACAACTGCATTTTAATATGACTAGTTACGTGCTTTTTAATTACTGTCGGCCCATGATTCAAATATATCGATGTCCCTGTCTGGAAAAGGAAAAATAATCAGAAAAAGAGTTTCTCTGGCTTTTTATCGTTTGGTTTCTCTCTCTCTCTCTCTCTCTCTCTCTCTCTCTCTCTCTCTCTCTCTCTCTCTCTCTCTCTCTCTCTCTCTCTCTCTCTCCTCTCTCTCTCTCTCTCTCTCTCTCTTTCTCTCTCTCTCTCTGTGTGTGAAGCAGGGAAGTGTTTGTCATTTAATGAGCAAAAAAGCACCAGGGGCGTAAGAAAAAATGTGTCATCCCCTAGGGGCTTGGCAAATCCGGGGCAGTTAAGTCCTCAGCAGTCTGGCTTCATGAGCCTGGGAATCAGGAGACCAAGTGACATCATACCCGAGTCAAAGGGCAGAGTAAGGGACTATCCAGAAACTCCACCCTGCAGAGTCCCATGAAGCCAGGGCAGTGTTACCAAACTGCCACACTGAGCAGCCAAGCACCAGCCAAGACCAAAATAAGGGGACAGGAAGCCAGGATCTTCTGGAGAAACCACACTATGCCTCCTGGGGAGTTTTGCTTAGAGTATCTTAAACAGCCCCTCCAGATGCTGCAGCGTGGCCAGCCTCGGGGCCCTCAGGGAAGGGGCTCCCCAGTCACAGGATGGGGGACGGCTGAATTCTTCCAAGATGGCCCATTTTCAAATACTCCAGCCTGTTGTTCCCATACTCGGTCACGTCAGGCCAATTTTGGTTTTAGAAACTACATCACCGTATCAATAATGCATCTCACAAACCCCGAACTGCCTGGCTCCAGATGCAGAAGGAAGCCTGCCTCAAAGCAGGCAAGCCCAGGCCTGGACGCCAAGACCAAGCAGTTCCCACTTAGGGCACCTGGGGCAGAACCAAATCGGGGCAGGTTACCATGGCATCAGCAGCAAACAACATCTGGCTCCTGCAAGTCTCGAGTTGGCCTGCCCTACACCTGGCTGGGTGCCAGCTGCCATCCACTGGAGCCTGGTGAGCAGAGACAAGTCTCCGTCTGCACTAATGGAAGTGGTTGGAGAGAGTTTCACCCCCCTCTCCCACCCCCAGCCTAAGGCAGACACAATAACTCCAGCTATCTAGGACTCTGCAAAGCTCTGATGTCTGCCTTGGGCAGAAAACCCACCACCACCTCTCCACCACCTCCATTTGGAACCCATCCAGTTCTCCCTGCACCACTTCCCAGGGGCCTGCCCCAGATACCCCTATATCTTATCATTGCCCTATCAGCCAATACCCGCTTTTGCTGCAATCCTGCCCCTCCCCTTTAAACATGTCTGATTTGTAACCCACCTCTTCAGGATTATTCTTATATCTTCCAAGGTGACACCTGACGGTGACAGCAAGTAAGTGGCACAAGCACACTCACTTCCCCGTGGTAGTTTTAAAATATGTTCACAATGGCCAGGTATGGAGGCTGATGCCTGTAATCCCAGCACTTTGGAAGGCTGAAGCAAGGGGACTGCTTGAGGCTAGGAGTTCAAGATCAACCTGGGCAACATAGCAAGATCCTGTCTCTATAATTAATTAATTATTAGGGAGAAAAAGGGTGAGAAACCACTGGAATGTCCTAAGCATGGTGTTAACAGAATATTTTGGTACCAACTGGATGTTAAAAATTAATTAACTAAATGAAACATGTCCACAAATGTTTAAATACTCCTCCCTTTGACAGGGGGCACCTATTCCCCTCCCTTTAGTGCGAGCTGGAATTAATGACCCACTCCCAACAAAGAATACATGGAAGAAGTGATAGTGTGTGACTTCCAAGACTAAGTCATAAAGGCGGTGACAAGCCTCTCACTCACCCTTGGATTGCTTGCTCTGGGAGAAGTGAGCTGCCATGACATGGTGACACTCATGCCGACTGCAGAGAGGTCCATGTGGCAAGGAACCGAGGCCTCCTGACAACAGTGAGCCGTCTTGGAAACAATCCTCCGGCCCCTGCCAGGCCTCCATAGGACTGCAACCTCACGACTCAGCCAGAGCCTCCCAAATTCCTGACCCACAGAAACTGTAAGATAACAAATATTTATTGATTTAAGTCACTAAGTTTTGGAGGTGGGATGTGGGTAATTTGTTATGTGGCAATAGCTAACTAATACTAGTAACTATTACTAGATGCCAGACATCACTAGTCCATTCCTGATGAGCCCAGGTGGTGCCTTGGAATCTCAACACAGTGCCCCAGGCAGCCACTACAAATTGACCCGAGTTCATATATGAAATGAAACCAATTTGCTATTCCTTAGCCTAAGCCGACCAGTCAACACATATTTACTGCAGGACCATCATATGACAGGAACCATGTTAATTACATAGAGTGTACTTAACATAGTCTCTGGCCGTGAGGAGGCAACAGCCTCTCAGAAAAACACACTTGTATTTTAGCAGGGCCTGCTGGAGATAGTGCTTCCTGCACATTGCTGCTTCCTCCAATCCTGAAAGAAATGTCCAGCAAGGTAAGAAGGGGACACCTCTGATGTGACCATGGTGATCAGAGGGGAGAACAGGCATCAAGTGTGACTCTCCCTCCTCACTCCTTGTCCGGACCTCCACCCCACTTAACAGCTGCCCTGCCTCAAGGTGGGAATACCCCTCATCACCAGCTTTCCACTCAGAGCAATTTATTATAATAAAAATAATAATGGCAATAACAGCTCAAGGACACTCCGACCTTGTCTTCCATGGAGTTTGTGTTCTTTCTGGGGTCCAAAAGATCAAACTACTGGTTCTGCAGAGCCATTAGCTATTGCTGTTGCCAAGCTGAAAAGAAAATGAAGGGCCAGCAGCAGAACCTGAGGCCCTCCTGACAAGGGCCAACCCCAGAAATTACAAAACTGTTCCTGCACTGAGGCTGGCACAATGCTTGCCAATTGCTGAAGGGCCTCCTGGCACAAGGCCATTGCCCACATGGCTCTGTCAAGGGCATCACAGGTCAGACCAAGCTTCTTTCCTCCCTCAAGATGGTGACCAGCGGCTGACAGGTAGGGAAAAAAGAAGCCAGGGGCACCCATACTCCAGGATGGCTGTGTGTGCACTCTGAGACACGCCCAGCAGCTCGTCAGGACAGTCTAGCCTGAGAAGCTATAAGGCTTGGTGATTCCAGTGCAGGTTCTAGGTCAAACTGCCAAGGCTCAAATCCACTGTACTTCAGTTTCCTTATCTGTAAGATGGTTATTTTAATATTGACCTCATAGGGTCATATGAAACCACATACATAAAGGGTCTAGAATAGAGCCTATAGTAGCCCCCCAATAACTGCAGTAGCAGTGGGTGACTCATGCGATGCCTCCAGTTATGAGGGCAGAGTGCTACAATGAGAGTGCTGGGCACAGAGTCAGCAGTTCTGGCCTCTCAGTCTGGTTCCATCAGTGAGTGTTAACTACCATTCTCATTTCCCCAGAGACTGCAATGACCTCCTCACCGGCCTGCCCTTTCTCTTCCAATCCAGCCTCCACATGCAGCTAGGGTGAGTTTCCCAAACTTAAGCTGATCTCTCTGCATAAGTCACTACACCAGCTTCCCAGAGCCAAAATCCTGAACATGACCCATGGGGTCTGACCCGGCCTACCTCTTCTGCCCCACCCTCCTCCCTCCACTAGTAACATATGACCTCGTTCAGCCACCAACATGCTCTCTGCATGCCCCATGGGGCCTTTGCACACACTGTCCCCTCTGGCCAAAAGGCTCCCTTCCCCCACTCATTCTTCCAATCACAGCTGAACCATCACCTCCTCAGAGAAGCCTCCCCTGTGTACATTCTCAGGGTTCATGCACCTTCCTTGAGAGCAATCGCCACGGCTGCTCATTTACCTCTTTATATTTGCTTAATTTTCCTCTTCTCTTCTAGACTACAGACGTCTGCTTTTGCTCAGCACTGTATCAAAAGCACCTTATACCTGATGGGACTTGGTAGGTATTTCCTAACGGATGAATGGAATTAAGGTTAGAATATCCCTGTCCTCATCAGGGAGAGGGGACTTTGGGCCCTCCAGCTGATCCAGGGTAGCTGAAACACCTCCCAGAAGTGGCTAGAGTTCCTTCACGGTGGCTGAGGGGCCTCCCGGGTGCTGGGTACCTTGAGAGCTGTGGATGAAGGGACTCTATGGAAATGTTGTGATAATAATGATTAATAAAAAGCAGATAAACACCCAGTGTGGCTGGCCAGTCTGGGAAGCCATCCATTAGAGCTGTCATTCATTCGTGGTGGGGGAGGGGACAGTCCAATCAGATCTCCTCAGTTTAAGCAAACCTTCTGTAAATTGTAGGCCACGGGCACTGACATTTGATAAATTATTCTTCATAATCCACCGTTGGCTATCATAAATCTAATCTTTCAGCGTTCCCCATCTTAATAACTCCTATAGCCTCACAGGGTGACATATCTATGTCCCTGCCTGTGACAGAGATCTCTGGGGTAAAAGAGACCAGAGGTCCTGGACAGAATGCAGTATGAAGCCAGAGACCCCCAGAGCCAGGTCCCAGCCCAGGCAGATAACCCCTGGGTGATCCAAATACTGAGGCAATGAGCCAGCCTTGAGCCCCAGAGGCCAAGTGCTTATGCCCCATCACAGTTGAGAGAGGTGGGACCAGGAGATTGGACCCAGGCAAGCCGGGCCCTGCACCACCACTGCAAGCCTGCCCACATGAGAACTCACCACCTCCCCGTTGAATTTGAACTTGGGTCAATACAAGGGAATGTCAGAATATCTTTGCCCTGCACGGACTGAATGCTCAACCATGGGTAGTTCCTTATACCTGGGTAAGGTCTGGTCCCTTCAAAATGTTTGTATGTAATTCTCAACCCTCTCTTGAGGTTAGAGGAGATATTACAGCCTATATTTTATAGAGGAGAATATATTCGCTACGGGTCATTCATTTATCTATCCAACAAATGTTTACTGAGTGACTAATACATGCAGGGCATGATGCTAATCACTGGGCATTTGAGGAGTGAGTCCAAAGTTCAGCCATCACCCTCTGGAGTTATGGCTAGAACTTAAAAGTCAAGGGAAGGAGATAGAAACTAACCACATAATCACAAATAAAAGTAAAATGGCCAACTCTGACAAGGGCGATGAAGGGAGAGCTGGCACCGTAAAGCCTATGCTCAGGGGCTGAACCTGGTCAGGGAGAGCAGAGAGAGCTTCTCTGAGAAGATGACAAAGAGTGGAGATCTGAAGGCTAAGGAGCCAGTTAACTAGCTGAAGAAAGGAAGGAGAAGCTGGCCAGGTGTGGTGTCTCAACATCTGTAATCCCAGCACTTTGGAAGGCCAAGACAGGATGATCGCTTGAGGTCAGGAGTTCAAAACCAGCCTGGACAACATAATGAGACCCCCATCTCTACAAACAAATAAAAAATTAACCAGGCATGGGGGCACACACCTGTAGTCCCAGCTATTTGGGAGGCTGAGGCGGGAGAATTGTTTGAACCCAGGAGGTAGAAAAGCCTTCCAGGCAAAGGGGAACAGCATGTATGAACCATGAATAAGGGGAATGAGATACAGAGACTGGAGAGAGCCAGAAATACAAAGGCCAGCAACTCCCAAGCTAGGAATCCAGACTTAGTTTCCCCGTTTCCCCCTTGAGAAGGGGTCCCCATCCACAGCTCCTGCCCACTGAGGTGAACGCCCAGCCACAAAGGCTCACATTCATTTCTGATGAGGGCCATGAATTCTAAAACCTGACAGGTTCACCCTTACGAAACCCCAAAGGACTTTTCCAACAACCCTCAGTTGTTCCTACATCCACAAAGCACAGCATCCTTCACTTAGAGCAGCTCCATTTGCTATCAGGACAGACGTCCTGGGCTTCAGGAGGTAGCAAAATGCTACACAGCAAATGTGCCTAAACTATGTTGCTTGCCTCAGAGCCAAAAGCAAGTGAATACCAAAACCCTTTGTGTTTTTGTTTGTTTTTGAGACAGAGTCTCACCCTGTTGCCCAGGCTGGAGTGCAGTGGCATGATCTCAGCTCACTGCAGCCTCCACCTCCCAGGTTCAAGCGATTCGCTTGCCTCAGCCTCCCAAGTAGCTGGGACTACAGGTGTGCACCACCACACCTGGCTAATTTTTATATTTTTAGTAGAGACAGGGCTTCACCATGTTGGCCGGGATGGTCTTGAACTCCTGACGTCAGGTGATCCACCCGCCTTGGCCTCCCACAGTACTGGGATTATAGGCATAAGCCACTGTACCCAGCCCCAAAGCTCTTTGTACATGCAAGGATGTTGCACCCAGTAAAAAAGCTTTCTGGATTCACTTGGCATATGATACCAGCAGTGCCCAAGAATTTTACAGGGAAGTAAACCCAGGCGCCATGGATCTACCGGGGAGACAAAGCCCACACTTGGGAGGTGGGGGTTGGCAGCCAACATAACTCTACTGGCTCAGCCCAGCAAGCAGAGCAGTGATTAAGAACACCAGCACTGGGGTCAGCAACCCAACCCTCTCTGCCATGGTAGAGCTATGGTTTACTGGGGCGCATGCCCATTCATTGACATGTTGCCTATGGCTGCACTTGTGCCACCACTACAGAGGTAACCAGTTGTGACAGAGAGATGGTATGGCCTGCAACAGCTAAAACATTTATTATCTGACCCTGTGGTAGGCAGAAAATGAGCCCCCCCAAAGATGTTCACCTTCTGTGGCAAAAGATACTTTACAGGTGTGCCAAAGGCAAGGCTTTTGAGGTGGAAAGATGAACCTGGATTATCCAGGTGGGCCCAATATCAACCCAAGAATCCTTACAAGAGGGAGGTAGGAGGGCCAGAATTAGAGAAAGAGATGACATGACAGGTGCAGAGGTGACAGGGTGAAAAAGGCAGAGGGAGACTGGAAGATGCTATACCACTGGCTGTAAAGATGAAGGAAGGGGCCACAGGCCAAGGGAGGCAGGTGGCTTCTAAAAGCTGGAAAAGGCAAGAAAAGGGAGTCTCCCCTAGAGCCTTTAGAAGGAATACAGCCCTGTCAACACCTTAATTTTCAGACTGCTGATCTGCAGGATAAGATAATAAATGTGTGTTGACTGACACCATGCAATGCGTGGTCATTTGTGACAGCGGCCAATAGGAGCCTCATACAGGCCCTTTACAAACTTTATGGATTGGTGATTAGAGCGCTAGTGTCACGCTCTCAGTGGAAGTCTGTTTTAAGTCTTTTGCTATATTTTCTAGGGTCGTAGTGGGGCTGGAAAGCTGGGGAGTGAGACGAGGGGAACATAGGTCAAGTGTGAACCCCAAGATGTGAGACCACAAAGGGGAACATCACAGCTTCCTAGTTCTGCCATGCCAGGCAAGGACACCTGAAACCAGTCCCTGTTTCCCTCCCAGGCTTCCTCCTCAATGTCATTCCTTCCCAGCACCAGGGCCAAATGCTCAGCCCTGCTCAGATGAAGCGACATCTTCCTCTCTTCCCAAGGAGCCCAATTTCCTCTGCCGCCTCACATGCAGGCAGCTGTCCTTGGTTCACACACAGCAGTGGGGCCAGGCCAGACTCTCATCACTATGAGGACTCCATGGTGGATGTGCAGGAGCAGCTCCAGCTGTTGAAATAACAGCCTCGGCCGGGTGCGGTGGCTCACACTTGTAATCCCAGCACTTTGGGAGGCCGAGGTGGGTGGATCACGAAGTCAGGAGATCGAGACCATCCTGGCTAACACGGTGAAACCCCGTCTCTACTAAAAAACAAAAAATTAGCCAGGCGTCTTGGCGGGCGCCTGTAGTCCCAGCTATTCGAGAGGCTGAGGCAGGAGAATGGCGTAAACCTGGGAGGCGGAGCTTGTGGTGAGCCGAGATCACGCCACTGCACTCCAGTCTGGGCAACAGAACGAGCCTCCGTCTCAAAAAAAAAAAAAAAAAAAAAAGAAAAGAAAAGAAATAACAGCCTCTCCATCCACAAACCCGGTAACAGGGAAACACACTCACCCCAGAGCTCTCATTAGATCAGGGTGCTTTTTTTTTTTTTTAGTATCTAGAAACCAGGGACCCTAGGCTGTTTAGCCTCTCAATGCTGAACCCTACATTGCTCAGTGCCACCTGCCAGCTTTCTGACCACAACCCACTCGCTCCTACCCTGAGGAAAGAGGGGGCAACTATGCAAATTCCAGCATTGTACAAAATTCCTTCCCCAACTGCCAGCAGGATGACCCGCTAACACCCCCCACTGTGCATGCCAGAATCCAGGGAGGTGACTGTGGCACCTCCACCTCCTCCACACCTCTCCATGTAACCTATCCTTGAGTCCTGTGGTTTCCATCTGCAAATATGCCAGTCCTCTCCTCTCCACTTCCCTATGTCCAAGCCACCATCCCCTTTTGCCTGGATGACCATAACTGCCCCGTAACTGGTCTTCCAGTGAGTTCTACTCTTGTTCCCCACACCAGCCTTGGACCCCATCAGCACACCCAGCTCAGCTCTCCAGCCTCATCTTTCAGGGTCTCTGCCTGCCCTGCTGCCACCAAGCCCCTCCTGTCTCTGGACAGACCCGGCTCTTTCCCATCCTGAGGTCTCTGCATTCTTGTTCTCCCTGTCCCATCCACCTGTCCCTTAACCATCCTCTGGTCTCAGCTTCAATACTGCAACCTCCCTGCAGTCACTCAAGTGCCAAGAGGAAAAGTCTAGGGCACTTTATCACAGGTGTTATTAAAGCTTTATTTTTCTCCTCACACATTTAACAGCTGCTCTTCCCCTATAAATAGATCATAGTGCCCTGATGGTAGATTGTTCACCCACATAACCCCTGGGGCCAGCACATAGAAGCGCGATAAATACCTGCAAAGTCAAACAATGAATACACAGGATTGGTGAACTCCCAGCAGGGGGAGGGGACACACAGAGTCCACATACAGTAGCCCCTGCCTGTGGACACCCAAGCCATCCAGACCCAGCACCTGCCCCACCCCAGCCTGGGAGACACAGGCCTCTCTAGTCTGGCCTCAAGGTTCAGACCCCACCCTCAGGTGATACTATAAAGGACATCTTCAGTCCTGCCCCAAAGGCCTTCTCCATGCCTTCATATACATTCTCCTCTTGACCACACTAAAGTTCTGCTCACGTCTCACCTCCTCCAGAAAGCCCCAATGACCCCTCCTACAACCCTATTTGTGGATTCCAAGAATCCCCAAATGCTGTAGCCCAAACCTCAGATAACCTTGTCTCTTCTAGTGCGGACCTCTTTCAAAGTGAAGTCTGTAACTCTTTCCGTACCTGAAATGTAAGCTCCTCAGAGGCACCAGGGTGGTTGTGATGAATCAAGAGGACTCAAGCAAAGCCGCCCATGCAGTTCCTTCCTCCAACCCTCTTGCCCTATTTGTACCACTGGGAAAGAGTTTTGCACTCTCAGCAAGAGTACGGGGACGGGGGACAGTCTAGTCCCACAGTCCCACCTCTGCCACCACCCAGCTATGGGACCTCAGCGAAGTCACCTCACCTTGGGTCTTAGTTCCTCACTTGTAAAAGCAGAGTGTTCGAGTACTTGATCCTGGTTAGCCTTTCTAATGCCATGATCCTGTAACTCCCACCTTCCATCCGAATGGTAGCCCGGTGTATTCATCTGTTCTTACACTGCTAATAAAGACATACCCAAGGCTGGGGAATTTATACAGAAAACAGGTTTAACTGACTTATAGTTTAGTGTGGCTGGGGAGCCCTCAGAAAACTTATAACTGTGGCGGAAGGGGAAGCAAACACTTCCTTCTTCACATGGTGGCAGGAAGAAGAAGAATGAGTGCCCAGTGAAGGGGGAAGTCCCTTAGAAAACCATCAGATTATGTGAGAACTCACTCACTATCACAAGAACAGGACGGGGGAGCTACAATTCCAGATGATATTTGCGTGGGGACAGAGCCAAAGCATATCACCCAGCATCATCCCAGCAAACCTACACACACACACACGTGCACACATTCAAACACAAGTACATATTCCAGTCCAGTGCTCCACCTGGGGTCAGGCTACACTGCCTGGTTACATGCAGGCACACACACACACACACGCACACTCATGCACAAGCCAGCAGCTGCCAAGGCTTCCCTTCCAAAGTGGCACAGGTAAAGCCACGGATGAGCTCCCCTCGAACAGGGCCTCCCATGGCATAAATCACCAAGGAGGCCTGGCCTGGGAAATGGGCTTGTTTCTGAAGCTCCATGAATAAAGAAGCAGGCACAGCTGGCCTATTCATAATCAGCATAAAAAATTGATTAGCCCTTTCCAGATTAAACATTATTGTTTTAACAGTGAACATAAATCAGCAAGACGTGGAGGTCTCGGCTCCCTCTGCTGCCAAGTGGCAGCAGCAGGTAGAAAGCGGTGGGGAAGAGGTAAGGGATAAGAGACTACTTACTGGTTACAGTGTATACTGCTTAGGCGACAGGTGCACTAAATCTCAGGATCGCCACTAAAGAACTTACCCATGTAACCAAAAACCACCTGTACCCTAAAAACTATTAAACCTTAAAACATTTTTAAAAGCAGTGGGGAGGCTGGGCATAGTGGCTCACTCCTGTAATCCCAGCACTTTGGGAGGTCAAGGCTAGGAGGTCACCTGAGGTCAGGAATTCGAGACCAGCCTGGCCAGCATGATAAAACCCCGTCTCTTCTAAAAATACAAAAAATTAGCTGGGCATGGTGGTGGACGCCTGTAATCCCAGCTACTCAGGAGGCTGAGGCAAGAGAATCACTTGAACCCAGGAGGCAGAGGTTATAGTGAGCCAAGATCATGCCACTGCACTCTAGCCTAGGCAACAAGAGCGAAACTCCATCTCAAACCAAAAAAAAGGAGTGGGGAAAGGGGACCCGGGGGCAGCAGTAGACCCAGCTCCAAGGAGGCAGGCAGGAGAGCAAGAGGGCACCCCTACTCTCCCCCAAGGCCAGCCCCCCACCAGAGAGCACAGAGGGATAGCACCTTTCCCAGGGGTAAGACAGAGAAGAGCCTAACACCCCACTTCCCCCTTCTCCTCGGCCACCTTATGATTGGCTTTTAAGGAACACAGGTCAGAGGCCAGCCCAGAGCGGAAGGCAAGATGTGGGGTCAGAGGAAAGGTGCTGGCCCCGCCCAACCTCACAGGCAGGTCTCCCGGGTCACTTGCCTCTTAGAAGCAGCCTGTGTAACTGAAGTGTGTATCTCTGGAGTTCAGTGACACTCAAGTTCAGTTTCTGGCTCAGCCATCGTCCTGCTGTGTGACCCTGAGGAAGTTACTTAATGTCTCGGAGTCTCAGCGTCTATGTCTGGAAGTGATGGGAAAGGGATGCCAATCTCTCGGAGCTGTGTGAGGACTAGATAAGACCATGTGTTTGAAAACATCTAATTCATGCCCAGGACAGAGGAAAAGCTAAATATTCAGTTCCTTGACCTGCGAGAGTTCCTCATCTGCCTGCCCTGCCTCCCGCTTAGGAATGCTGACAGAAGGTGTAAGCTGCTAGGATGAGAAACCTTTGTGAAAAGCACAGGACCCTTTGCAAAGAGCCACAGAATGCTGGGGTTAGAAGTCTGGGTTCTGAAGCCAGACCTGACTCTGCTCACATTCTCTGAGTGACTCAGGCATGAGACCTAACATCTCTGGCCTCAGTTTGCACCTCTGTGAAATAGGAATAATAAAAACAGTACTTACTTTCACAGAGCAGTTGTGAGGCTTGTAGGAGATGATGCTGGCCTAGCCCTGACAGTGCTCCACCTGCTCCCCTCCAGCTCCTGCATAACCCCCAGGATTTGCATCTGTGCCAGAGACTCCCTGGGACTTCCAAGTCTCAGGAAGTATCAGCCCCCAGGAGCAGCTGTCAGTTAAAGAAGTTAGGGCCAGGCACTTTGGGAGGTCAAGATGGGCAGATCACCTGAGGCCAGGAGGTTGAGACCAGCCTGGCCAACATAGGGAAACCCTGTCTCTACTAAAAACACAAAAATTAGCCTGGCTTGGTGGCACATGCCTGTAATCCCAGCTACTTGGGAGGCTGAGGCGGGACAATCGCTTGAACCCGGGAGGTGAGGGTTGCAGTGAGCAGAGATCATGCCACTGCACTCTAGCCTGGGCAACAGAGTGAGACTCTGTCTCAAAAAAAAAAAAAAAAAAAAAAGAGAAGTTAGAAAGTTGTTGTATGAATGAATATCCTACCTTGGCCCTTGGGTGGGATGGGTGAAAGGAACGTATTTGACAACATTTCCAAGTCTGCCCACAGGACTGACCTGATTTTGCCCACAGTAGCCACTGGTTTAAGAGCAGAGAGTTACCAGCTGCCTCCTCCTTCCTGAACCACGTCCCCACTTCCCTACTGGCAGCATCTGAGCATCCCACAAAATCACTTTTACTCAAATTATTGTTTGTTTTTAGGAAAGCCCAAACTAAGACAAGCACATATCCCTCACTCATTTGGCCATGTTGGCCTGTATGTTCATTGTACATGTGGGCAGGCCTAAGGCTCCTCTAACAAGCCATCCCTTCTCCCAGGGCTAGCACCAGGAAGAACAGGCCTCTGGGTCACGAGGAGACAGGGAGAGGCATCAGAAGCCACTGCAATCACATCCACTCTGCCCATACTGACAGCCCCAACCTTGAGCAGCCTCCAGGGAGACCCATTCCCTATCTCCCTGGGGAAGAGAAGGAAGCCCACGAGTTCCAGTCAGGGAGGAAATGAGGGCTCTGTGACCCCTGTGGCAGTCTCATAAGGCATGGGGCCAACTGCCAAGGCAGGTCCTTCAAGAGCCGTGACCACGGTGTTTGTCCTCCAGGCTATGGCCTCCTGACGCACTGCCCAGCCTGGGACACTCACGCTCTGAGCTCCAGGGAGATGTTGAGGGGAGGAAAATGGCACCTGCCCCAGCTTAGGGAGACAGCTAAAAAGGCTCCATAGGGAGAGCTCACCTCTGCCGGATATGGATGATGGAAAGAGCCTCCTCAAAGGGCCCCTCCTTGGGAGCCCTCCATCCATCCTACACCATGAGCTCACTTTGCCTCAAATGTCTCTTTATCAGTCTTGGGCACACACAAGAACACACACACACTATTAGCCGATTTGACTTTACTTCTAAGACCTGGGGCCTCAGAAGATACCCTAAAACTTGCCACAGCAAGACCCAATGCCTATGGCTCTCTTTACTGTCCCCCAGAAATCAGCCCTTCTGCAGGGCTAGGAGCTGCAGAGCAGGAAGAGTGGAGATGTCATCATCAGAGCTCCAATTCTGGTTCTGCTTCTTACTAGCTATGTGAACATGGCTGTTACCCTCTCAGGGCCTCTGCCTCCTCAACTGGAAAACCAGAATGGTAATCTACCAGCCTTGCAGTTATTGTAAAGGTTACAAAACAATATCTGTAACACATCCAGCCAATGTACACTACATAACAAGTACCAAATAAACACAACCATATGTTATTATCCACCAACACTAATACCTACCATCTTGTCTGCCTTTACCCATCTGTGTTGGTCTGTTCTCATGCTGCTATAAAGAAATACCTGAGGCTGGGTAATTTATAAAGAAAAGTGGGGTGGGGTGGAGCAGACACTATTTAAGCCAGTACAACATGTGACTTAGGCTAAGTCAATCGGAGTCCTGAAATTGGGGAGCAGGGTCAGGCCCTCTTAGGTGTGAAGCTGAGAAGACGTGAGGGTAAAAGCTGCCAATGGTAGCTGGTCATGGAGGGAAGCAGCTGATGCATAGAGAGAAGTTGTCAGGAGAGATACAAGAGTCCCAGAAGAGAGCCCCAAGGCCCAACTCTAGCCCAACCCTATCTACAATGCAACACATCTCCTTTTCTGCCTTGGCTCATTCAAGCTGGAGTTAAGATTCTGACTACAAAAGACCTAATGCACCCATCTGCTGTGGGCTGAACCGTGCCCCCCAAATATTCATATGTGGAAGTCCTAACCCCAGCCTAGAATGTGACCTGATTTGGAAATGACGTCATTGCAGATATATTCATAATTAGTTAAGACGAGGTCACACTGGAGTAGCACAATCATAATCCAATATGACTATGTCCCTATAAAAAGGGGAAATTTGGACACAGAGCCAGACACCCACATGAAGAGGATACCATGTGAAGATGAAGGCAGAGATCGGGGAGATGCATCTCCAAACCAAGGAACACCAGAGATTGCCAGCAAACCCCCAGAAGCTGGGGCCGAGGCCTGGAACAGATCCTCCCTCACGGCCTCAGAAGGAACCCACCCTGCTGATACCTTGATTTCAGACCTCTGGCTTCCAGAACTGTGGGACAATACATTTGTTGTTTAAGCCACAGGTTTGGGACTAGCCCTAGAAAACCAATACGCCATCCGACCAAAGCTCCCTGCCACTCCAGGTCAGCTTGTCGGCTCTCTGGGCATTGAATTACCTGTGGTCATCACTCACCACCAACTGCCAACCCTGTGTGCCCTCAGAATTCCCTCCTCAAATCTCACTCATCCTTCAAGGACCAGTTCAAAGCCCAAACCCCCACCACCAGGAACCCGCCTCTGAACTTCCCCTGAACTTCCCATCCATCAGCCCCACAGCTGAGGGCTTAATTGTTCTCTAATTACTCCCTCTGTGCGGGGTTCTGCCTGCTTGGCTTTGGAGGGAGGGGCACGGCATTAACATTCTGTGTATCCCCCGCTGCAGTGGCACATGGGTAAGAGAAGAGCAGTTGCTCCACAAATCTGTATTCTCTAGGTGAGCAAACCAACAAGTGGTGGGCCCCAACCTTCCCAGGGTTAGTGAATGGGGCCACCGTGGGCTGAGGCCTTTTATCTGCAGGAAGTGGGAAGGGAACAGTCCAGACACACCAGCCGATCAGAGGGCTTGGGCACGACGCTGTGCACTAGATCCCAAAAGAGGGGAGGCACCCCACGTCCAGCCTGTGGACCAAGAGTGAACTGGTGAGCACATTAGTATAATCACCCCAAACCACTGGCAGAAGGACAAAAAGAACCATAGGATCCTGGACTTAGGAAAAATACGGCTTCCTCAAAGTCCACAGGAAACCACAAGGTCCCAAGGCCGATGAAAGCTGCGGAGGCCCACTGGGTGCCTCTGACAGCAAGGCCAGCCCGATTACTCAACGGAGTGCTGCCCTCTCTTCTGGGCACTGAGCTTCCATCTGAAACAGAATAGTCCAGGAGAAAGAGCACCAGATCAGGAATCAGGAGACCTGGGTTCTAGTCCTATTTCTACCACCAACCAGTTGTGTCATTGAACAAGTGACTGCCCCTCTCTGAGCCTCAGTTTCCTCACCTGTGAAATGTGGGGGTTGCATTAAATGATTTATAAGCCCTCACGACCCGTGAGTGATTCTCCCAGATGACTTTTGTCCAAAGCACTTGCCACTGAACAGAAGGTGAACAGAGTCAGTATTTGTTAAACCTCAGGAAGATCAAGGCACCAGGCAAGGTGCTGGATACAAGATGAGGGTGCCGGTCTTACTGCCAAATTTCATCCTCACAACGACTCTACACGTAATAAGCACAGCTGACAGTGAACTGGCATTTACAATTCACCAGGCGGTGCACTGTGGCTGGGATACAGCATTCAATCCTCACCACCGCCCTGTTCATGGGAAGCCTCTCTTACCACCCCTGTTTACACACGAGG
Source organism: Rhinopithecus roxellana (assembly GCF_007565055.1). Lineage (NCBI taxonomy): Eukaryota > Metazoa > Chordata > Mammalia > Primates > Cercopithecidae > Rhinopithecus > Rhinopithecus roxellana. Next base: position 136,025,964 of record NC_044553.1, on the reverse strand, counting down.
AAACCAAGTCTCAGCAAAATCACAAAACTTACCCAGGATGACATAGAACATGGTGACACTGGGATTCGAGGTGCAGGACACAGGCGGGGAGCAGGGCAAAGAGAGGGGACAGGCCTGCAGGAGGGCAGTGGTCACAGGGAGGAGGCCGGGCCAGATGGGCCATCAGCAGGAAGCGCAAGCCAGGGCCACCTCAACCATTGCCTTGCCTCTCCCGCAGTGACTAACGGCAGGCCATCCGTCCGCGCTGACAGCAATGCTTCCTGCCATCCATCTCCCACTGGTTAAATTGCAATTTTATGGCCAAAATCTCTCTCTCATAATTGATAAAAATCTTCTTTTGATGTCAGCATTATTGGGGGGGAAATGGGTTTTTTTCTTCTTCATTATGTTTTTAATACAAATGTATTTTTTATTGAGAGCTGCTGGGAAGGCGGGATGAGGCCCAGCCGGGAGGAGGTGATCCCACTCCATGGCCCCCAGTTCTCCTACACATGGCTTCACAGCCACCAGATCCTTCTGTTCCATTCCCAGAATACTCATCTGGTACCCTTCTCAGGGACAGTCTAGGGAGACAAACCAGATGCCTGAACAAACAAAGGTGGTGCTCAGGACCAGGGAGAAGCAAGTCTACAGATCGCCGCAGGCTTCCAGGAGGGCTTCCAGGTAGCGTTGGGCCTGTGATGCAGCCTGGGCTGGTAGAGGGTGAGCTGACCTCATCTGGACGTCCAGCATGGGAGAACGGCACTCCAAGGGGCAGAGCCAGGGCACTCCAGGGGGCAGGGACCCCAGGGGCTGGTACAGTACCAGGCACAGAGGAAGTGCTCAGTAAATGCACATGAGTAAACAAGAGGAGGATGGGGAGAAGTTGGATCAGTGCTGGAAAGAAGGCAGCAAAGAATATAAGAGCCTGGAGGCATCTCTCCCCTGTGGGGGCTGCAGGCACAGGTGGAGTCAGTCCCCAGCGTAGGAGGGGCTCTCCTACCCCCTTTCTGCTCTAACCACTTCCCTACTCCCAGTCCAGCCCAGGGCATGCTCAGCCCTGGATACAGTCCACACCTGGCCCCACCAGGACACTGTAAGGGAAGCCGAATCTGGCTGCCACCTTACAAGTGAAGAGGGCTAGGCGAGTGGGTCCTAAATACAGCACAGCCACCAACTCCATGACTAAGGGCACCTGTGACTCCTCGTTGGCAATCTGGCCAGACTTCCACCTCCGCTCACCCCTCATCCATGGAATTAGCCCTGCCTGGAGACCAAGAGCACATACGTCAGAGTCCCTAATCCAGAGGAAAGCTGCCAAAGAGCCTTGGGAAACTGTAGCAATTAACCCTAACCAGCTGAGCTGCCCCCCAGGTAACCCCTCAAAGTGGAAGACAGAGCCCTAGAAACCCAGGCTGCTCCTTAGGGAGCCTGTGGGGATTTCTAAAAATGGCGGGGAAGGGGCTGGCCAGGTAGAGTGCTGGGTACTGATCAGGAAGAGGAAGAGAAAGGAGGATTATTCTAGCAAAACAGTACAGTCATGTGCCGCATAACAACATTTTGGTCAACAATGGACCACATATGCAAAAGCAGTCCATTATATTAATAATACCATATTTTTACTGTACCTTTTCTATGTTTAGATAGATAAATACTCGCCATTCTGTTACAATTGCCTAGATTCAAGCCTCCCTCAGTCTCACATTCTGAAAATAACAGGCTATACCATATACCCCAAGTATATCATAGGCTATCCCATCTAGGTTTGTGTAAGTACTCTGTGATGTTCACACAGCAACAAAATTGCCTAATTACGCATTTCTCAGAACATATCACCATCATTAAGCAACATATGACTGAATAGGGGACAGAGAGTTGTATCAGTTATCAGAAGCCCAGGTAAAGATGGAACTCTGCCATTTACAAGTCTCTCAAAACCCCAGTTCCTGCTCATATAAAGCACACAGCACAATACACAGAAATAATAATTATTATTTTTTTTTTAGGTGGAGTCTCGCTCTGTGTCCCAGGCTGGAGTGCAGTGGTGCAATCTCAGCTCACTGCAAGCTCCGCCTCCTGGGTTCACGCCATTCTCCTGCCTCAGATTCCCAAGTAGCTGGGACTACAGGCGCCCGCCACCATGCCCAGCTAATTTTTTGTATTTTTAGTAGAGATGGGGTTTCACCGTGTTAGCCAGGATGGTCTCAGTCTCCTGACCTCATGATCCGCCCACCTCGGCCTCCCAAAGTGCTGGGATTACAGGCGTGAGCCACCATGCCTGGCCACAGAGATAATTATTAACGTTTACTGACCCTTGCCCTGCAGCAAGCTTGCTCTAGGTGCTCCACAATCTTTAACTCCATCCATCCCCACATCAAGCCTAGGTGGCAGGTAGTGTTATGATTCCGATTTTAGGGATCAGGAAATGGAGGCATAGGACAGAGAGCGTAAGTAACATGCCCAAGGCCACAAAGCCAATATACCAACAGGCAGTTTGGCTCTTGCCTACTGCCAAGGCTCACTATGAAGCTCCAGGCCATGTGAAAGCAGACTGAGGGCACACATGTGCAATCCTGGCAGAGGGGGACATGGGGAATTATGATGGTTATATGATGATTAATTTTATATGTCAACCTGGCGGGGCCACGGCACCCAGATATTGGGCCAAGCATTACTCTGGATGTTTCTGTGAGGGGTTTTGTTTTTGTTTTTGTTTTGATACGGAGTGTCACTCTGTCACCTGGGAGGCTGGAGTGCAGTGGAATGATCTTGCCTCACTGCAACCTCCACCTCCCGGGTTCAAGGGATTCTCCTGCCTCACCCTCCTGAGTAGCTGGGATTACAGGTGTGCATGACCACACTTGGCTAAATTTTGTATTTTTTTTTAGTAGAGACGGAGGTTTCACCATGTTGCCCAGGCTGGTCTCGAACTCCTGACCTCAGGTGATCTGCCTGCCTCAGCCTCCCAAAGTCCTGGGATTACAGGCATAAGCCATTGCACTCAGCTGTGTGAGGGTACTTTTAGGTGACATTTACAGTTTGTTTGTTTTATTAATTCAATTTTTAAAAATAATTTTTTAACATAGATGGGGTCTCACTATATTGCCCAGGTTTGTCTCGAACTCCTGGGCTCAAGCAATCCTCCCATCTCAGCCTCCCAAAGTGCTGGGATTACAGGCATGAGCCGCTGTACCCAGCCAAGATTTACAGTTATATTAGTGGACTGTGAATAAAACAGAGTACTCTCCATAGCACAGGTGGGCCTCATGCAGTCAGATAAGGGGCTGAATAGAACAAAGACTGACCTTCCCCAAGCAAGAAGGAATTCTGCCAGCAGGTAACCTTCAAACAGCCTTCAGACTTGAACTGCACCATCGGCTCTTCCTGGGTCTCCAGCCTGCTGCGTCACGCTGCAGATTTTGGACTTCCCAGCCTCTATAACCCACATCAGCCAATTCCTTAACATCAGTTGGTCTCTCTTTCTCTCTCTCTCTCTCTCCATACACACACACAAGTACACGTGCATGCACACACACACACACACACACACACACACACACACACACATTCATATCCTATTGGTTCTGTTTCTCTGGGAGCCCTGACTTACACAGGAATGAAATCCAGCCCAGCCCGGGCCAACCTGCCATAGACTAGAGGAAGGGATGCAAAAAGAGGGCGCCTTTTCCCCCCTCCCATCAAGTTCTCCACGGGACAGCAGAGGTGCTGTGTACCCCTCACTGAGGCAGGCCTTCTCCTGCCTTGTCTCTCCACTTCTGCCTTGTTCATGCTGGTCCTTGCACCTACAGTGCCTTTTCTCTGCCACCACCACCGAGCAGATAAACCATTGATATTCTTGGAGGAAAGGCTTCTTTATCTCTTTTCTGAACATTTGCTTAAACCTTGAGCAAACAAGACAAACTGCCCTCCCACTGCACCCACAGGCTCTTACAAAACAACTGGATATGAATTACTCTACCTGCTGCACAACGGTACTCCTGCACCTTCTCTCTCCTTCATTCTCATTGAAACTCCAGTCGGATGGTACATCAAGAACACAGAGCACCAGCAACATACACTTGTCCCTAGATACTATGGGGAGCTGTAAAATAAGGTCCCCTGGGAGGAAAGATCAGGGGGTGAAAAACTGATCAAAACAAATTCCAAAGTACAAAAGCCAAACCACACCACCCAGACACCAATATAAGCATATAAGCATTGCCCCTAACAGAGGTATTTCTGTGCTCCATGCCAGCAGTTGGCCTCATTTCCTTCAGTTTCTCATGGGATTTCAGAGGTGGAAAGAACTTTATCTGATACAACTATATTCTAGGACATAAATGGATCATTTCTTTTTTTTTTTTTTTTTTGAGACAAAGTCTCACTCTCTCACCCAGGCTGGAGTCCAGTAGGCTGATCTCAGCTCACTGCAACCTCCACCTCCCAGGTTCAAGTGATTCTCCTGCCTCAGCATTCCAAGTAGCTTGGATGACAGGCGCCCGCCACCACACCCAGCTAATTTTTCTATTTTTAGTAGAGACAGGGTTTCACCATGTTGGTCAGGCTGGTCTCGAACGCCTGACCTCAAGTGATCCACCTGCCTCAGCCTCCCAGTGGGATTATAGGCATGAGATACCATGCACGACTTGGACCATTTCTTGAAATAGGCTGTAACAAGATCTGACTTGTCTGTATGTCATGGGGGCAGGTATAGATGTGTGTGTGTATACATGACCAAAGATAACAGCACGGTGCGGTTCACAATTCTACAGATCATCCCTTAATTCCCACGATAACTCTATCCACAAGCTTCCCACCCACCTCAAACCTCCCCATCTATATCTTCCTCCCCTTTTCAAAGAGGACCTCATCTCCCACATTACTAAAAATTCAAGCTATTAGGCAAATTCCTTCAATCACCCAACCACATGCCCCACCCCACTCCGTATATCTCAGTTTCTTCATCCTTCTTTTGATAAGTCCCTCCCCAAGTTCTTCTCTCCCTCAGGCTCACATTCTGAAAAGAACATTCTAGGCCCTTCATAATGTGGTCTCAGCCCCAAACCTACAATCTCTGATCCACTATTCACCGGCTGAATGCCACATTGTAATCAACAAGACTTCACTGTTCACCTCCGTGCTTTATGCTTTCCTGTCCCTGCACCTCTGCTGAGCCCCGCTTATTAATCAGTAATCACCTCCTCCAACATCCACGTCCTCCAATTCCATCCATCTCTAAGGGGCTGGGTCAGAGGCCACCTGCTTCAGAAGGCCTCCATCTGCCCAAGGCAACCTCTCTCTCCTCGGCAAGCTCCTTGAGCACTATGTGGCCATGTATTACCATGATGAGTGAACCTCCCAGGACCCTGGACTGTGAGGACTGGAACGAAGTCATACCCATCCCTGGCTACACCCAAGTGTCCATCACTGTCCTTTTTCGCTAAATACCAACTGCGTAGACCAGCAGGAGAGAGAAGGAATGAAGGAAATGGTGCTGAGGCACAGAATCACTAGCCATTAGAGACTGCGGAGCATCAGAGAACTCCTAACCCCAATTCCACGTCCTCCAACATGGAGCCAAGGGCTCAGGCGCCCAGGGAGGTCAACAGCCTCGTGGCTGAGGCCTATGCATACCCCTTCAGGGTGTAGAGATGTCAGTCTGGGTACCTTCAACAGCATGAACCATGCCCAAGAGTAGAAAGAGCCCCAGTCTCGTCCACCTGGTCAGGGATCCCTCAAAAGGGAAGGGCCAGGTCTTCACAACCATCCCTGACTTGCAAGCTCAGGCGCCATCTGCTGGCCAAGGTCAGCACTGCATCTGGACCCACAGCCCCAAGGGCAGTCAAGGGGACCAAGGCTGGGAACACCCCCGACCCAGTCCAGAACCAGGTCACTTTTGAGGAGACAGAAACGACCCCACTTCCCAGAGGCTGGGCTCCTGTTTGCCTCCTGGAACCTGTCTTTCAGGATATAAGCCTAACATCCAAACAAAGGAAAAAAGTAAGTTTCTTTCTGGTAATACTAGCCGAGAAACTTCCAAGATACACACACAGACATACACAACTGCTTTTTTTTTTTCCTGCCAAATAGAAGCTGTTATGTAGAGGACAAATCACCAGCCTGGGAATTAGAGGACGTGAGGTCTCATCCTGTTGCTTGTCATCAGCCCTCCCTTAGCAATGTGGCCCCCAGCACACTCCCTGCCTGAGCCAATGCTATGCAAGGATGGTGCTCCTTCAAGTGCCCTCACCTCTGCACTGATGGTGCCAGCTGATGTGCAGAAATTCTGACTGATCCAGAAATGAACATGAACCGTGGGGTCCAGAAGTACTGCACCCTCAATCTTACCCCCACACCCACGCTGGCAACACCCCACAGGGCCGGGCCCCACCTGCCTGCGACAGGGACGGGTCTGAGGACATAGTGACCTCTAACACTGCTGTTGACCATCCAAGTGTCTCTCTTACTGCACCTCCACTCTCTACAGTCTGAGCTTTAGGAGCACTTACGGAATCTCTGAGTTCAAGGTAACCTCAAGCCTATCCGAGGACTGGGACCTAGGAAGGTGGTGAGGCAAGACTGACAGCCTCTTTTAAGCCAGGGATGAAACAGAGCTTTCTACAGGTCTTGGGCTGACATGGAGCTGAGGATGAGTGGGGCCCACTCAAGCATCCTGGGGGCGAGACTGCTCCCTGAGAAGTGTCATGGGAGGGGCTGGAGGAGGCTGGAAATGCCAAGTGAGTGACATTCCCCCGCCCTCACACCCCCACACGCACCCACCCTTCTTCCCACATGGCCCCGCTCCCCTCCCTCCACCCACACACTGGGAAAGTGTGTCACCAGGGAACAAATGCCATCTTCCCAGGGGGAGGAGGAGGAAGATGGCAGGGAAGACGAAGTGTGTGCTTGTGGGGCCCTGGGAAGAACCCAGAGGGCTCTGAAGAAGCTCCCCAGCTATGAGGGATGCCCCTCAGAACCGTGACATGGACAGTGGCCCATTTTCTCAGGGAGCTAAAGACGCATTGTGGGGCAGGAGCCACACGGCCACTGTGCTCAGGGCTAATCGGCAGGGGGTGGAAGGGATTGGAGAAGGGGCCCTGAAGAGCAGGCGACGTCCTCCAACCCCAAACATTCTTTAGCCAGCTGGGTGGGCCACCATGACTGCTGACACTCCAAACTTCCCTCACTCCACCCTGGCTTGGGGACAGCCACTGACATGCCCTTGTCCCACCTCCCTCCCCAGCTCTCCAGACAAGTCAGCCTCCAAGGGTTAACCTGCTGTCTTCTGCTCCTTTTTTCCACCCCGAGAGAGCTGCCACACGCCAGCAGTGATGCACTTCACACTGTTATTACCGTGATTTATTTAGTTTTAATTCTGGGGTGAATCTCGTGCTGTTAGAAGCTGGGGGCCAAGAGTCTTGTTAAGAGGCAAAGCCATGAGTGGGCCAGCACTGTGCCAATTCAGTCCCCTCTGCCTAGGGTCCTTCTCTCCTGACCCTGCTCCTCCCAGCTTGCAGCCTGCTCCCTGACTCCAGCCACAGATCTGGTTTACCTTTCACTCACTGTCCCTCCCTTTGGAGGAAATGTTCCTCAGTGGCAGAGGAGTCAGAGACATTTCTATGCTCACCCCCTGTGTGATCCAAGCCCCACTCCAGGCCAGGATACCACTGAGAAGCGGGACATCTTTGGATGGATGCTGCGTACCTGGGGCCAGCTCCACATTAAGGGACCGATAGTCAGGGCCAGCTCCCTGTAAAATGGGAACCACTGGTCTTTATCAAACCTCTGCCCTACTCTCCCGGCCCTGCGCCAAGTAGCCTAAGGACACTATTTCTAGTTCATCCATTGGCTCTTTAAGCAGCCCCAGGGCACCTGCTAGGTACTGTTTCGGAGCCGTAAATACAGAGTAAAAGGACTGTTGTGGTCTTCATCCTCAAAGACTATGACTTGCAGGGAAACCCTTAGACACAACTAATCAATCCACAAGTTGCACAAGTGCAGGGAGCAAAGTTCTGCAGAGCCCAAAGGAGGGATAAGATCGGTCAAGGAAGGGTCACAGAAGGCTTCCTAGAAGAGCTCGGGTTTGGACGGGAAACCCAGCACCTAGCACCCTGCCTGGGATCTGCTAGCTGGGTAGACAGATAGGCAGATGGCCTGAAGTCACTTGACAAGTAGAGAATGAAGCAAAGACACCAGGCAGATGGTAGACCATGGCACAAGCACTGAGGACTAAGAATACAGTGAGCTTGAGACAGGTAGCACAATGAGACCAGAGCATGGGGAAATAACCATAATAGTATAGAACACCATTACTATACAAATAATAGCTAATATTTGTTGAGCACTTGCTCTACATCAGGTACTACACTAAGCACCTTCTATTCATTATCCCATCTAATCCACACAGCAACCTTATGTGGTGGGCTACAGATAAGGAAAGTGAGGTGGCAAGATCAATTATTTGTGCAAGGTCCAAGCTCTTGGCTCTAGAGTCTAAACCACAGTGTCACTCTGCCCCACCAACTTATAGACAGGTAGGCGGAAACCAGATGGGATGAGGCTTGAAAGCCCTGCTGAGGATAAAGCTTCAATAAGGCATTAAACCTTCAGTAAGTGACAGATATTATTAGGTTGAACCATATTAATCATATGTAGGTTTCAGGTCAGTAACAGTCTCATATGAACTCTTTCATATGGTTGAACTGGTATGTTTCACTGAGGGCAACTGAGATTCCTTCTAACCTCTTTGATTTCAGCACTGAGAGTGGCTGTGACATTTGGTTTTGTCTCACTGATGGATCCCCAGCACCCTGGCCGAGACTGCAAGAATTCAGCCGGGGCCTTTTCTGAAGCATCCCAACCCAGGGCCATCCCCGCTGCAAAGGTGGGTACCTCCTTGCCCAGATCCTCTCGGATGACCTGGCGGATCTCTTGCATGCTGCTCTGTGGAGCCTGGCTGTGCAGGACCTTCAGCGTGCTGGTGTACTCCTCTGGCAACAGGTAGTCCAGTGCCCCCAGGTGCTGGCCGACCTTGATGAAGGTGCCCCGGTTGGCACAGCAGAGCTCACAGAGACGCCTGGCAGAGCGAAGGTGCACCTGCAGGAAGACAGGCCAGGGCCAGAGAGGTGTGAGTGCAAACTGTTCCCTAGACCTTGTTCTCTTCACCTTCCTGCTCTGCTTGAAAACCCTCATTACCCCACAATGTCCAGGGCAGGCGCATGCACATGCACACACACACACATACACGTGCGCGTGCACAAACACACACACACCTTCTCCCTTGGTGTCCAGCTTCCTGGTACATAGGGCAGTCAACTCCAACCTCATACAGAGGCCGCCCTTCATACATGGCCCAGTGCTTCCTATCTCCTCCTCTTCATCAAAACTTACCTAGTCTGGGTCCCCCTCCCCAGAAATAAGCATTCAAGGCTTTTAACCAAGTCTAACCTACTAATGATTCATTCAAGGGACACGGAATTAAAGTATTTGCCACCCACCCCTCAGACATACCAATTATGCTTTGTTTGTTTAGATTGCCACGTTTTATAAAACATGGTCATAGGTATTGTATCTTTTAATCTTCACAGCACCTCAGGAGAGCAAGTTTTGCTATCTTTAAAGAAGACAAACTAGGTTGTTTTGTTTCTAAAGAAATTGCTAGGCCGGGTGCAGTGACTCATGCCTGTAATCCCCACACTTTGGGAGGCTGAGGCAGGTGGATCATGAGGTCAGGAGTTCAAGACCAGCCTGGCCAAGATGGTGAAACCCCATCCCTACTAAAAATACAAAAAATTTATCTGGGCATGGTGGCAGGCACCTATAATCCCAGCTACTTGGGAGACTGAGGCAGAGAATTGCTTGAACCCAGGAGGCGGAGGTTGCAGTGAGCTGAGATCATACCACTGCACTCCAGCCTGGGCAACAGAGCGAGACTCCGTCTCAAAAAAAAAAAAAAGAAAGAAAGAAATCGCTAATAAATATCAAAGGAAGGTCTAGAAAATACTCCAAAATCTAGGGTTCTTTGGTGCAGCAAACTTTAGCAGGGGTCTCTTATTAACTGGAGGAGTCACTGTAGTGAGGAGTATGAGGCACATGGAGAAGGCATCTGGGCAGGCTGTCTAGGACAGAGCAGGCTTAATTCACATCTGGGTGCTCACCAATGTGAGCTTCCAGAGTTGGGAGGTGGCCCCATCTGCCCCCAGGCTGCATATCCACAGTCATCCCTGCAGCCCAACTGAGGGCCTTGGTACTATAAGAGTCCTACCTTCTAAGAGCTAAGCCTCTGAGGCAGGATGGGGCCATGGGCACATGCAGAAGACAAGGGACCCTGGTACCCTGTGGGGACCTGGTACCTGCCTTCTCCCAACTCAGTCAACCAAGAGAGTGAACCACGAGGATGGACTTACACTCTTCAGTGCCACGTAGGATGCTGATGTAATTAACACATATTGGGGGCCATAAAATCATGTGAGGAGTTAAATAACAGTTGACAACAAAGGTGGAAGAAGCGTTCAAAGATCCTATATAATTAGCTGCCAAGTGAACCACACAGGAAATTTAGAAATTAAGAGTAGTTTTTTGTTTTTGTTATTGTTTTAGCTCCCACATATAAGAGAGAACATGTGATATTGGAGGTAGAGAGTGGAAAAACAGATAACAAACTAGGAAATATGGGTGGTGGGAAGGGTGAGGATGAAGAGAAGTGGATTAAAGGGTACAAACATAAAGTAAACTTGAAGGGATAAATTCAATGTTTGATAGCAGAGGAGAATGACTATATTTAGAAAACTGTATTATACTCAGGTGATAGCTACCCTGAATACCCTGACTTAATCACCACACATTATAAATGTGTAAGAATTTCCCACGTACTCCATAACTTTGCACAATTTTTTTTGAGAAAGGGTCTCGCTGTGTCTCCCAGAGTGGAGTGCAGTGGCATAATCATGGCTCACAGTAGTCCCCATCTCCCAGGCTCAAGCAATCCACCCACCTCGGCCTCCCAAAGTGCTGGGATTACCGTCATAAGCCACCACGCCCAGACTGCTGCTGCCCAGAAGAAACTGCTGCAGCCCTGAACACCCTCAACCCAGCAGCCAAAGGGCCCATCCGCCCACCTCCTGCCACAGCAGAGGGGATGCCTCACACTCCAGGCACTACCAGGCCATCCTTAGGCCCGCAGGGGCCTGTCCACTTCGAGCTTTGCGAGACATTTTTTCTTTTTTTTTTTTTTTTGACACCCAGGCTGGAGTGCAGTAGTGCAGTATCAGCTCATTGCAACCTCTGTCTCCCAGATACAAGCGATTCTCCTGCCTCAGCCTCCTGAGTAACTAATTTTAGGCATGCACCACCAGCTAATTTTTGTATTTTTAGCAGAGATGAGGTTTCACTATTTTGGCCAGGCTGGTCTTGAACTCCTGACCTTAAGTAATCTGCCCGTCTTGGCCTCCCAAAGTGCTAGGATTATGTAATGAGCTTTAATCTGCCTCATATTAGTGAAAAGCATTGTCATAGCCAGCTTGGTTTGGGGTTTGGGAGGGAGGCAATGAATAGCTGATAAGATCAACTCAGTGTTGATTAGTTATTGATTAGGCAAGATGGAGTCAAAGCAATCCCTTTACCCACATCTAAAGCCCCAAGAGCAGGGGCCCTAGTCCCCAAGCCAGGCAGAAAGCCATCAATGTCAGACTGAATCCATGGGGCTCCCCATCAGAACTGGGCAATATCTCCAATAGGGCTTAGAGTCGTGTAAGTGACAGAGAGGAACGAGACCATCAGACAATCATACATACACACCCCACACACAGAGAGACAGGCAGACACAGAAAGAGAAGGCGACAGACCCCAAACTGACCTTTGATTAATTCTTCTAGTCAGAAACTTAAGCCCTAAAGGAATGAAATGTTAACAATGGTATCTCTGGGGTGTGAAATTATAAGAGTACTTTTTTCTTCTATATAGGTTTTCTGTATTTCCCAAATTTCTTTTTTCTGGACACAGAATCTCATTCTGTCGCCCAGGCTGAAGTGCAGTGGCGTGATCTCGGCTCACTGTAGCCTCTGCTTCCTGAGTTCAAGTGATTCTCCTGCCTCAGCCTCCCAAGTAGCTGGGACTGCAGAGGCCTGCCACCATGCCTGGCTAATTTTTGTATTTTTAGTAGAGAAGGGGTTTTTCACCATGTTGCCCAGGCTAGTATCGAACTTCTGAGCTCAAGTGATCCACTCGCTTTGGCCTCCCAAAGTGCTGGGATTACAGGTGTGAGCCACTACGCCTGACCTGTATTTCCCAAATTTCTTATGAATAATAAATATTATGATAATGGGGGAAATATTTTTATCATCCCTTTTCAGCATCTTCTGAGAATAGAAAGTCCAGCTGATCATTTTTTTCAGCTTTAAATGGACAAGATTCTGCCACGCAGACTGGACCAGTTTTGATCAGAGAGAATCCAGCATCTCTTTCCTAATCTGGAAGTGTCCCATGGCACACATGTGTACTGTCCATCAGAAAAATGAAACTGTAACTCCTCATCCCCAAGAAATCAGGCCCACAGTCTGCAAGTTCTCTTTTCCAGATGTTAACCTTTACGTTGGCATTTAGACAGCAAAGTAAAGCTCATCATGTCTTAGGGGGAAAAAATGAGTTGCAGTTTGTCAACATATTAAAAGAATTTAACCTCAGACTGAACCCCACCCTGACCACACATGGGATAGTTCCGCAGTTAAGAACACAGGACTTCAGAGTGTCTCAGGCTACATCCCAACTTTACCACACAGAAGCTGGTGGACTTGGGCAAATTACATAACCTTTCCCTACTTCAGTTTTTTCATCTATAAAAGTAAAATAATAATAGTACCTACACCTCATAGGACTGCTACGAAGATTAAATGAGGTGAGGTAATATATGTATCCATGTAGCCAGGGCTGGTATTTCTATACTTATTACAAGGGTATTGGGATTTGTTTCAGTCACATGTGGTAAGACACACAAACACAGAAATGATTACCATGAAAGCAGAAGCCTTTACTGACAAGTCTCTAGAAATAGATGGCATGATGGCATGCCATGCCAGGCCACATGGGGAGAGAAGCACCAGAATCAAAGGCAGAGGGGGAAAGCAGGAAAATGTGGACAAGAGCCTTTGCTGCTATTCCATGTGAAGGAATGGTCAAGGCAGGGTAAACAGGATAGCACTGCTTAGTTTGAATAATTTCACGGGCTCTGGGGCATAGGAGCTGTCCCTAGTTGTCTACTACCTAATGATGGGGGAGTTAGGGCAGGAGAATAGTAGTACAGAGTAAAAGAGCCTGATGAAGTAGGTAGTTGTGAGGTATGGGCTCTGAATTCGTTGATTTGCATATGAAAAGCACACTCCCGTGAGTGGGTGGCTCGTGCCTGTAATCCCAGCACTTTGGGGGGCCAATGCAGGTGGATCACCTGAGGTCAGGAGTCTAAGACCAGCTTGGCCAACATGGTGAAACCCTGCCTCTACTAAAAATACAAAAGAATTAGCTGGGTGTGGAGGCAGGCACCTGTGATCCCAGCTACTCAGGAGCCTGAGGCACAAGAATCACTTGAACCCAGGAGGCAGAGGTTGTAGTGAACCAAGATCACACCACTACACTCCAGCCTGGATGACAGAGTGAGACTCCATCTCAAAAGACAAAAAGCACACTCCCAAGAGAGCTGCTATCTATCTCTAAGAATTAGTTGACTCTGGGAGGAGCAGTCCCTCCAACGCCAGCAAAACCAAGATGTCAAAGCAACAGAAAATACAGAAAATAAAAAATAGGATTAATCCAATACTCTAACTATACTTCCTTGGGGATCTCATCCAGTATCATGGCTGTAAATACCATCTTCACATTGATACACACAGATGTGTATCTCCTGCCCAGACCTCTCCTCTGACTGGAGCTTGCTGATTACAACTGCCTCTCTAACATCAATTACTCCAATATCCAACAGGCTCTTCACACTTAGCCTGACTTTCCCACCACTCCCACTACCACCAAACCTGTTCTTCCCACAGTCTTCTCCATCTTAGGAAATGGCAAGGCTAAACCTGGACTTTTTCAGGCCATAAATCATGATGTCAACCTTGACATTTCTTCCAAAACAGGAACTAAAATTACCTTCCCATCTGAAAAACTGGACAGCATATATAGAACAATGGTGTTCAAGACACTTGACATTAGGCAAGGAAGAAGAGTGATTCCTGAAAGCTGAGAAAGAAACGAGGTGAACATGATGAATGCCCCAGTTCACTGCACTGGGAGCTTCCAGGCTGAAGTGGCAGGGAGGGGAAGCCAGGCAGTGACCGGAAGACTCCTCAATTGAGGAGATAGAGCTGAGAGTCCAGAAACAGTTCAAAGGACAGAGTAGCGAAGAGGAGAGAGCTGTACAAAGAAAGAACACTGAAGATCTGCAGAGATCCCACCGCAGATACAGCGGAGTACCGATCAGCACGTGCATATCCAAAAATGGTCTGAGTCCAGGAAAAGAACAACCCAAAAGGTTTGGGGTTAACAGTACCCAGCATCCACATAGGACCTATTTCCACCCGCCAAACTGAAAAAAAAATCTCATCATTTTTTTGATCTAACAAATGTTAAAAGCAAGATCTGAAAAAAGCAAACTACTTCAAGTAACTTAACTGTCTCCTAGAACAAAGCTCAATATTTATAAGAATACAAAAATATCTACCACCCTAAAAATAAAAGCACAATGCCAGGCACAGTGGTTCACACCTGTAATCCCAGTACTTTGGGAGGCCAAGACAGGCAGAGCACCTGAGCTCAGGAGTTCAAAACCAGCCTGGGCAATATGGCAAAATTCCATCTCTACAAAAAAATACAACAATTAGCTAGACACGGTGGCATGCACCTGAAATCCCAGCTACTTGGGAGGCAGAGGCAGGAGAACTGCTTGAGCCCAGGAGGCAAAGGTGGCAGTGAGCCAAGTCCTGGATGACACAAAAGAGACAGAAAGAGAATCCTATCAAACTTTTAGAGATGAAAAACGTAATGCATGAGATGAAAAGCACACAAGATGCGATTAATGGCAGATTAGACATTGCAGGGGAAAAAAAAATATCAGGCCAGGCATGGTGGCTCACATCTGTAATCCCAGGACATTGGGAGTCCAAGGGGGATGATGGATTGCCTGAGCCAGAGATTTTGAGACCAGCCTGGGCAACATGGCAAGACCCTGTCTCTAAAATATAAATATATATAAAAGATTAGTGAACTTGAAAACCTGGCAACAGAAACTCTTCAGAATGAAACACATAGAAGTAAAAATAATTTTTTTTTTACTGAAAAGAACATCAGTGAAATGTGGAACAAATTCGAGCAGCCTGGTAAATATGTAGTTGAAGTCCCCAAAGGAGAAGAGATGAGGAGTGAAATATATATACATTTATAATTAAATATAAATTATAATTAAATATATAAATATGTATTTAAAGAAAATGGCTGAAATTTTTTTCAAATTTGTTTTTTTTTTAATGTATAAACTGATAAATTCAAGGACCTCAACAAGCCCCAAGCACAAGAAACATGAAGAAAGCTACATAATTTTTTAAAACAATTTATACAGAGAAAAAAGATACAGACAGAAGAATAAAGATAAGAATGATGGCAGATTTTTCACTGGAAACAATACAAGCAGACGTTAGTACAGCAACATCTCTGAAAACAAAGAATTCTAAACCCAGCAAAGATAATTTTTCAAAAATAAAGGTAAAAAAGTTCTTGCAGACATAGGAAAACTGATAGATTTCATATCCCTGTACTACAAGAGATGTCAAAGAACCGGCCAGGTGCAGTGGCTCACACCTGTAATCCCAACACTTTGGGAGGCGGAGGCAGGCGGATCACAAGGTTAGGAGTTTGAGACCAGCCTAGCCAATATGATGACACCCCGTCTCTACTAAAAATACAAAAATTAGCTGGGCGTGGTGGCATGAGCCTGTAGTCCCAGCTACTGGGAAGGCTGATGCAGAAGAATCGCTTGAACCTGGGAGGCAGAGGTTGCAGTGAGCCGAGATCACACCACTGCACTCCAGCCTGGGCAATAGAGCAAGCCTCTATCTCAAAAAACAAATAAAAAATAAATAAAAGCTAAAGAACCTTCAACAGGCAGAAGAAAAATGAAACCAGATAAAAATATGAATCTATATAAGGGAACAGAGAGAACAGAAATAACAACTTTATGAGTAAATATACAAGAACTTTTTTATACTTTATATATCTTTAAAAGAAAAATGATTGCTTAACCAAATTAATAACAATGTAATGTGGTGTTTATAACATAAAGCCAAGTATTACATCGATAGCATAAAACTTGGGAAGAAATGAAAGTATACGATTTTAAGATTCTTATACGATCCAACATTTTGGGAGGCCGAGGCGGATGGATCATGAGGTCAGGAATTCGAGACCAGCCTGGCCAATATGTTGAAACCCTGTCTTTACTAAAAATACAAAAATTAGCCAGGCATGGTGGCACGCACCTGTAGTCCCAGCTATTTGGGAAGCTGAGGCAGAAGAATCGCTTGAACCTAGGAGGCGGAGGTTGCAGTGAGCCAAGATCGCGCCACTACATTCCAGCCTGGGCAACAGAGCAAAACTCCGTTTCAAAAAACAAAAAAGACCCAAATATATACCACCTAAAAGAAATGCTCTTCAAATATAAAAACACAAATAGGTTAAATGTATTGAGTTGGTGTAAAATAGCTGTCTTCATTAAAAGTAATGGCAAAAACAGTGATTACTTTTGCACCAACCCAATAGAAGGGTAAAAAAAAGATACATCACGCCGGGCGCAGTGGCTCACGCCTATAATCCCAGCACTTTG
This sequence comes from Rhinopithecus roxellana, assembly GCF_007565055.1. Classification (NCBI taxonomy): domain Eukaryota; kingdom Metazoa; phylum Chordata; class Mammalia; order Primates; family Cercopithecidae; genus Rhinopithecus; species Rhinopithecus roxellana. The sequence continues at coordinate 136,009,124 of NC_044553.1, read as the reverse complement.
GGAGGCCGAGGCAGGTGGATCACAAGGTCAGGAGATCGAGACCATCCTGGCTAACATGGTGAAACCCCGTCTCTACTAAAAATACAAAAAAAAAAAAAAAGTAGCCAGGCATGGTGGCGGGCACCTGTAGTCCCAGCTACTTGGGAGGCTGAGGCAGGAGAATGGCGTGAACCCGGGAGGCGGAGCTTGCAGTGAGCAGATACAGCACCACTGCACTCCAGCCTGGGTGACAGAGCAAGACTCCGTCTCAAAAAAAATAAAAAAAAAGATATATCATGCCAATGCTAATCAAAAGAAAGATGAAACAGCTATATTTATAGCAGACAAAATTGATTTCAGAGAAAAGAATATTATCAGGGATAAAGAAAATCATTTCATAACAATAAAGGGATCAATCCATCAAGAGGATATACATACCATCCTAAACATTTATGCACCCAATAACACAGCTTCAGAATACATGAAGCAAAAAAAACTAAAGGAACTGCAAAGAGAAACAGAAAAATCCACTTTATAGGCAGGGATTTCAATATCTTCTCAATACATGATATAACAAATAGATAAAAAATGAGTAAGGATATAAAAGACTTGAACACTATCAACCAATCTGAAGTGGCATTTATAGAACACTCTGTCCAACAACAGCAGAATATACATTATTTTCAAGTATAAAAGGAACATTTGCCAAGAGAGACCATATTCTTTTTGTTTGTTTTTTGAGACAAGGTTTTACTGTGTCTCCTAGGTTGAAGTATAGTGACACCATCATTGTTTACTGCAGCCTTGAACTCTTGGCCTCATGGGATTTTCCTGTTTTGGCCTCCCCAGTAGCTGAGACTACAGGCACACACCGCCACACCCAAGTAATTTTTTAAAATTTTTTGTTGAGTCAGAGTCTCACTATGTTGCCCAGGCTGATCTCAATCTCCTGGCCTCAAGTGATCCTCCTGCCTCAGCCTTCCAAAGCACTGGGATTACAGGCATGAGCCACCACATGCAGCTGACAGACCACATTCTGAGTCATAAAGCAGATCTCAGGAAACTTAAAAAGATCAAAATATATAAAATATTTTCACTGACCACAATGGAACCAAAGTATAAATCAATAACCACAAAATCTCTGGAAAATTCCCAACTATTTGTAAACCAAGGCCGGGTTCAGTGGCTCATGCCTGTAATCCTAGCACTTAGGGAGGCTGAGGTGGAAGGATCACTTGAGGCCAGGAGTTCCAGACCAGCCTGGGCAACATAGTGAGAGCCCATCTTTACAAAAAATAAAAATAAAGAAAAATTAGCCAGGTGTGGTGGCATATGCCTGTAGTCCCAGCTACTTGAGTGGCTGAAAGGTGGGAACACTGCTTGAGCCTGGGAGGTCAAGGTTGTAGTGAGCCATCATCATGTCATTGCACTCCAGCCTCAGGAACAAAGTGAGACCCTATCTCAAAAAAAAGGAAGAAAACTAAATAACACAGTTATTGCAATGACCCGAGATTGTGCCACTGTCCTCCAGTCTGGGCCATACAACAAAACTCCATCTTAAATAAATTAATTAATTAATTGACTGCTTAAATTAAATTAAATTAAATTAAATTAAATTAAATGCATGAAGTCTTTCACACACATTATCTCACCTGACCCAGGTAAGAGCCCTTGAGATAGGTACTATCATTCTCCTCATTGCACAGATGAAAGAAGTTGGGCTCCAAAAAGTTAGAGGTCTTACCAAGGTTACTCAGCCAGTAAATAGTAGATTCAGGGTTTGAAACATTGTCTTCTAATTGCAAAACATCTGTCTTTCTCTACACTCTGCTGCCTGTCCACACCGTTACACAGTCCTCATAAGTTAGAAGAAAAAGCAAGTGATGTTACTGCCTTCCACAATCCCAAGACGAAGGGCAGAGCAAGGAGTTCCTTTCCCCCAGGGTGGCTCAAAATCCTCCTTTTGTCTGAGCCTCTCTTGGAGAAGATGGAGTTTCTGCCCATGCAGTAGCTCCACGGATATGATCAGCTGCTCCGCTTCGGGTCCACAGAAGAAAGAGCAGGGACGCAACCCTAGACATGGCCAGGTTGCAACCAAACGAGGCTGGGACCCAATGAGAGGCCCAGAGCAACAGAGCTTTCCAATGTCAAGGACAATGACTTGACTGTTCCCCAGTGGGAAGGCCTTCTTCCCACCAGCCCCTACTCCACCCTTTCTTAGCGGGGATCAGCTGGGCAGACCCCAGGAGGGTCTCTGTTGGAGGATCCAGAACAGACATTTTTCCCAAAAACCAGTCAGGATGTGGAATCACAGATGATTCACTCAATGAGAGCCACCTGCCCATCACAAGACACCCAGAGAGCCCTCCACACTCCTGTCTTGAATCATACAGGGGTCAGCTCAAAGCCCCATCACACCAGGCCTGGCTTCCAGGACAGTCATGGACTCCTCCTGCTTCACAAGGCTTCCCTGGGTCCCCCTCAGGGTCACCCAAAGGGAACTGTTACCCAGGGTCCTGCATGGCTGGATTAAGATGGGGAGAGGAACACAGCATAGCTTTGGGTTTAGGCTCTGACTAGGCCCTGCTTTCTAAGACTATAGGAGAGGCAGCTGTGAGAAGAGGGGGCTGGCACCAGCTGGCTATTGAGGTCCAGTCTAAGAACGAGGTTCAGGGTGGGTGGGAGAAGATACACTGGCTTAGGGGAGCAGAGATGGTAGGAAGGAGATGTTATAGTGACATTCCAGTCAGAGGAGCAACTAAGCAAAATGGCCAAGAGAGGCCCCATGTGGCAGCTGGTCCTTGGGGGAACCACAGCCAAGCCCCATCACACACCCAAACCAAAATGAACTTCTCGGGAGCGTAAAGTATGATAGCAAAAACTGCCCCAGAGCCGCAGGTAGTTACAGATCCAGCACCGTCTCACACCTGGTTATTAGTACTGTGGGACTTTTCATTATGAAATTACAAATTCCAGGAGCACTTCAAACCCAAATGATTCCAGAGCATACCATGGAGAAGAAAGATAAGCAACTATTTCTGAGGGGCAACTCTGAGGGATACTTCAGAAGGAGTGAGCAGGGGATGATTTTGTATCTGTGTCCACCAAGAACCTAGAAAGACAATGCAATTTAAAAAGGAACATTTTGGCCGGGCGCACTGGCTCATGCCTGTAATCCCAGCACTTTGGGAGGCCAAGGTGGGCAGATCACTTGAGGCCAGGAGTTCGAGACCAACCTGGCCAACATGGTGAAACCCCATCTCTACTAAAAATACAAAAATTAGCCGGGTGTGGTGGTACATGTGCCTGTAGTCCCAGCTACTCAGGAGGCTGGGTCAGGAAAACTGCTTGAACCCGGGAGGCAGAGGTTGCAGGGAGCTGAGATTGTGACACTGCATTCCAGCCTAGGGGACAGAGCAAGACCCAGTCTCAACAAAAAGGAAAAAAAAAAGGAACATTTTAATTGAGCTACTATCATGGATTAAGTATTTACTATGTGTTAGGCCCTACTCTGAACCCTTTATACATGTTATTTTCTCATTTAATTCCATAACCATCCTATATGGTAGGCACAATTATTATCCTCTCTTTTTAAGATGGTGAAGTTAAGCCTCAGAAAGGTTAAAGGGTTCGGCCAAGGCCACACAGCTAATTAGCGGCAGAGCTGGGATCTGAATCCCTGCAGTCTAACTCCAAGACGATAATGAAATACCTCTTAGAATACCAGTATACTTCAGAAGAAAAAGTTTTGAATCAAGACTCAAAGGACCTGGATTCTAGGACAATTCTGCCAATTACTGCCCCCACTTATGCAATCCTGAACAAATCATCTCAGCTTCTTGGACCTCAGCTCATCTGTAAATTGAGAGGTTGAGCAGAGTCAGGAAGAGCAAGTGAGTGCATATGTGCCTCTCCTCTGTTACTGCGCCCATGCCACACATCAGACATCACTAATCAATCACAGCACGCACTCAGTGAGTCCAGGTGACGACTTGCTTATTCTCCAACCTGCACTCAACCACTACTAATCAACTAGAGTTTGCAAAGGATATGTCTTTGCTTTCCCAGAGCTAGATGTTTCTAAGATGTCTTCTGACTCTAAAAACCTACAACCGTTACTGGGGTTCTAAAGACAAAATTTCAATTCTAGCCCCAACTCCAAGTAGATTGTTGTCTCTATGCCTCAGTCTTCCTTCTGCAAGATGGACAGTCTGTCCCACCATCATCTATGTGGTCAGCTCCACTTTCTCCCCTGTCCCAGTGAACTACACTCCAGGTCAACGTTCAATCTGAGTTACACAGACCGAGTCTGCTCTCAGTGGACCTGACAGGGCCTGCTCCCCACACTGCCACTCTAAGGGAGTCCAATAGAGGAGAGAGCTAAGACCAAAGCCACTGACATGATAGGATGAAGGGACACCGGTTCCTTTGCATTAAGCATTGTTTCCAGAAAGTTCCAGTCAAAATGAGACTATTCCCTAGAGGTGGTAACATAAGAAATTATGATCAGGCCAGGTGCAGTGGCTCACGTCTGTAATCCCAGCATTTTGGGAGGTCAAGGTGTGTGGACTATGAGGTCAGGAGATCAAGATCATCCTGGCCAACATGGTGAAACTCTGTCTCTAGTAAAATAAAAAATAATTAGCTGGGCATGGTGGTGTGTGCCTGTAGTCCCAGCTACTTGGGAGGTTGAAGCACAAGAATCGCTTGAACCCAAACGCTTGAACCTCCAGGCAGAGGTTGCAGTAAGCTAAGATTACGCCACTGCACTCCAGCCTGAGCAACAGTGAGACTCTGTCTCCAAAAAAAAAGAAAGAAAAAAATTATGATCAGTCATTGACATTCTGGCAGGAGTTTCTTTACCTGTTTCTTTCCAGCCAGAGCAACTAACCTAGAGCAGATTTCTATGAACTGGGACAGTTTCCAAATGTAAGTTCTGTTTCAGAGAAGCCCATCCTAAAAGGAAGGTGGCAGATGGGGGTATCTGGAGAGGGTAGTTGCTAGTGGCTAAGAAAGCTTAATGAACATACTACATACAACATAAAACATAAAACATACTACACAGCTGCCAAGGATACTTGCATTTTAATAAATAACAGATTTTAAGCCAAAGGAATTACTTTCTTTTTTTTTTTTTTTTGAGATGGAGTCTCGCTGTGTCGCCCAGGCTGGAGTGCAGTGGCTGGACCTCAGCTCACTGCAAGCTCCACCTCCCGGGTTTACGCCATTCTCCTGCCTCAGCCTTCCGAGTGGCTGGGACTACAGGCGCCTGCCACCTCGCCCGGCTAGTTTTTTGTATTTTTTTAGTAGAGACGGAGTTTCACCGTGTTAGCCAGGATGGTCTCGATCTCCTGACCTCGTGATCCGCCCGTCTCGGCCTCCCAAAGTGCTGGGATTGCAGGCTTGAGCCAACGCGCCCGGCCGGAATTACTTTCTAATGGTGGAATTACAAGCATCAGTAATGATTTAGGGAAGAATTAAGCAAAGAAAGTTGTTCCAGCATCCCTGAAATCCCAACAAATGAGCTGATGTGACTGTACAAGCCCTCAGCAAACAGCAAATGAGCTGCAAATTTAAGGGATTAATAATATTATTACTGGCAACTTGTGACTCCGCCTGCCAGTGAGCAAGCCTGCTACCAACAGACAAACCCAGATGCCCACAGGAGCCCAGGACACATACTCTTTGGTCTGGAAAGCATCCATTTGGGAACCCAGTTGCCAGAAAAGCTGAAGAGAACCCTTCCCTCCATCTGCCCCTTAATCACACACACTGAGAAGATGCATAATTAATTTGTTCTCAACAGTTGTTCAGCAGCTAGAAGAGTGAGGGCATCTCTGGAATGGAAATTACAGACAAGAAAAACAAGCATTAGGCTGCGAGGAGAAAGCAGCAGCCAGCCTACTTCCCTTCCCCACCACACTTGCTCAGGTCACGGGCCTGAACGTGGGACAGCAGTCTTTTTCATTTCCTCACAGCCTTGGGCTCTTGGGGGCAGGTGGGAAAGAACAGAAAACAAAACTCTGGCCAGACAAGGTTACTCATGCCTGTGATCCCAGCATTTTGAGAGTCTGAGATGGGAGAATCACTTGAAGCCAGGAGTTTGAGACGAGCCTGGGCAACTTAGTAAGACCCCATGTCTACAAAAAAATTTTTTAATTAGGACTAGTGGCACACACCTGTGATCCCAGCTACTCAGGAGGCTAAGGCAGGAGAATCACTTGAGTCCAGGAGGTGGAGGTTGCAGTGAGCCATGTTTCAGCCACGGCACTCCAGCCTGGATGACAGAAAAAGACTTGGTCTCAAAAAAAGAAAAAAAAAAAGAAAAAGAAATACTATGCTCAGCCAGGCACGGTGGCTCACACCTGTAATCCCAGCACTTTGGGAGGTCAAGGCAGGTGGATCACTTGAGGTCAGGAGTTCGAGACAAGCCTGGTCAACATGGTGAAACCTGTCTCTACTAAAAATACAAAAATTAGCTGGGCGTGGTGGTGCACACCTGTAATCCCAGCTGCTCTGGGGGCTGAGGCAGGAGATTTGCTTGAACCCAGGAGATGGAAATTGCAAGATCATGCCACTGTACTCCAGCCTGGGTGACAGAGTGAGACTCCATCACAAAAAAAAAAAAGAAAAAAGAAAGAGAGAGAAGGAAGGAAGGGAGGGAGGGAGGGAGGGGGGGAGAGAGAGAGAAAGAAAGAAAGAACCCTGAAAGATACAGGGAAGAAGGCCTCACTCTAACCTGAGAGAGACAGCTAAAATAGGCACAAAGCTCAGGGACAACGTGAAGACCAACAGGCAGCACATTTCGGGGACAAGTGAACACACATAGAAATGAGATGAAATTAAAGAACTCCTGTTAATATCATTAGCTGAGATAATCACATGATAACTTAGAAAAATGTCAGTTTTTAGAGATGCACACTGAAACTACAGGTGAAATGCCATGATTTCTATAATTTGCTTAAATTTGTCAGCAAAAAAAAATAATAATAATAATGAAAGAATTATGGCAAATTTTTTGTTTGTTTGTTGTGTTTGATTGTTTTACAGAGACAGGATCTCACTCAGCCGCCCAGGATGGGGTACAATGGTGCCATCATAGCTCTCTGCAGTGTCGAACTCCTAGGCTTAGGTGATCTTCCTGCCTCAGCCTCCCAAGTAGCTGGGACCACAGCTGGTCTAGAACTCCAGGCCTCAAGTGATACTCCTGCCTCAGCCTCCTAAAGTGCTGGGATTACAGGCATGAGCCCACCATGCCTGGCCTGGCAAATTTTTCTTTTCTTTTCTTTTCTTTTTTTTTGAGAGAGTCTCATTCTGTCACTCAGGCTGGAGTGCAGTGGTGTGATCTTGGCTTACTGCAACCTCCGTCTCCCAAGTTCAAGCTATTCTCCTGCCTCAGCCTCCCAAGTAACTGGGATTACAGGCACACACCCACACCTGGCTTTTTTTTTTTTTTTTTTTTTTGTATTTTTAATAGAGATGGGGCTTCACCATGTGGTCCAGGTTGGTCTTGAACTCCTGACATCAAGTGACACACCTGCCTCAGCCTCCCAACCAAAGTGCTGGGATTACAGGCCTGAACCACTAAGCCTGGCTTGGCAAATTTTAGATCTAGGTGCCAGGTATAGGGGTTCAGCCTATTATTGTCCACACTTTTTAATTACATTTGAAATTTTTTAGATAGAGTTTTTTTTTCCCCCTAAAGATCCAATATCAAATTCCAGCCTGCTGTTCCTAACTCTTCACTGTGGCTTAGGAGGCCCTGTGTTCTTGACCTGAGCTCCCAGGGTTCCTCCAGGCCAGTGGTCCATACAGCATGGGGTTCCATGTTGTTCCGTTGACCTATGCCCGTCTCTCTCATCTCATTTTGTACCACATGCCCTATCGTTCACTCTAGTCTATCACTCGGGCCTCCCTCCATGTCCTTCAGTGAGCCAAGCTCATTGCCACATCGGGGCTTTTAGGCCTGCAGTTCCCTCTCCAGGGCTGGCTACAAGGGCATGCAGCTGCCCTGCATTGAGAAAGCCTGCACATGTGGTTTAATGCCCTGCAGTCATTGTGGAAGTCAGAATAATGCCCCTGCCACCTGAGATGTACACGTCCAGCTCCCTGGAATCTATGAATGTGTTACCTTACATGGCACAGGGAATGAAGACTGCAGAAGAAATGAAGGCTTCTTTCTTTCCCCTTCCTTGCTGCCTTCCTCCCTCCCTCCCTCCCTCCTTTCCTCCCTTCCTTCCTTCCTTCCTTCCTTCCTTCCTTCCTTCCTTCCTTCCTTGCTTCTCTCCCTCCCTCCCTCCTCTCTCTCTCTTTCTCTCTTTCTTTCAGACTGAGTCTCACTCTGTCACCCAGGCTGGACTGCAATGGCACCATCTCGGCTCATTGCCACCTCCACCTCCCTGGTTCAAGTTATTCTCATGCCTCAGTCTCCCAAGTAGCTGGGACTACAGGCGCACACCACCATGCTTGGTTAATTTTTGCATTTTTAGTAGAGATGGGGTTTCCCCATGTTGTCCAGGCTGGTCTTGAATGCCTGGCCTCAAGTGAACCACTCACCTCAATCTCCCAAAGTGCTGGGATTACAGGCATGAGCCACCACACACAGCCAGTTTAATTTCTTAATCTGCTGATCTTGATAGTGAGATTATCCAGAATTACTCAGATTGGCCTGGTGTAATCACCAGGGCTTTTATAAGTGGCAGAGGAAGGCAGAAGGGAGCCAGGGAGATGGAAGGGGGAGAAGGACTTAGCCAGATGTCACAGGCTTTGAAGATGGAGGAATGGGACCATGAGCCAAGGAATGTGGACAGCCTTTACAAGCTGGGGGAAAAAAAAGAAAAAGAATTATCCCCTAGAACCTCCAGAAGAATCGCGGCTCTGCTGACACCTTCATTTTCTCCCAGTAAGAACTGTTCCAGACTTCTGACCTTCAGAACTATAAGAGAATGAATGTATTGTTTGAAGCCACTATGTTTGTGAACATTTGAGCAGTCACAGGAAACTAATACAGTCATAGGAAGCTACTGTATTAGTAGCTGCCACCTCCACTTCCCTGGTTCAAGCTATTCTTGAATTTGAAATTTTTGAATTTGTGTTTTGGAAGTGAAGTCTGATGGGACAAAGGAAGGTATGCTGGGAGATTCAGCTCCACACAGTCCTGCCTCCTTGGCTGACCATTCCCTGCCTCCACCGGCTCCCGGCTCCAGCCTGCCTCCCTACTTCTTTTCTCTTTTTTTTTTTGAGACAGGGTCTCACTCTGTCCCCTAGGCTGGAAAGCAGTGGTGCAATCTCCGCTCGCTGCAACCTTGACTTCCTGGGTTCAAGCAATTCTCCTGCCTCAGCCTCCCGAGTAGCTAAGGAGGCGCGTGCTACCACACCTGGCTAATTTTTATATTTTTAGTTTCACCATGTTGCCCAGGCTGGTCTCAAACTCCTGATCTCAGGTCATCCACCTGCATCGGCCTCCCAAAGTGCTGGGATTACAGGCCAGCCACCATGTCTGGCCCCACCTCCCTACTTCTAACTGCCATCACTGCTCTCTGCAACCAGTGCACCAGGAAGGGGAGGCCTGCATTGTGCCATTGCTCTCCATCCCTGCTGGTGGTCTTGACACAGGCATGCGGAGGGTTGGGGTCACACAGGTGCCACGTGTTATCCAGCCCCATCCTAAACTAGAACAGCTACAGCAAGCTGAGCACACAGCTTGGCAGTCACCTCTCACCCACCCCCATCCAGATTCCTGAGCACGCCCCAGCACACAGCTTGCCATTTCCTGGGAGCTGCCCATCCTTTGAAGATTGGGGCAGCAGGGCCATGGGAAGGGAGGTTTCCCCACGCCCAGCCAGAGCCCAGCATTTTCATTTTGCACTAGTCCTCGTAATCACATGGCCGGCCCCGCCTCTTCCTCTAACAGTCTCCCCGCAGCCCTTCACTTGATAGTTCTTTGATCATTCTTCAGTTTCAGCTGAAAAACGTCACGCGAGAGAGCCCTTCCCAGCCTCTCTCTCAGCCACTCTTTATCCCGTGACTACATTTTATCTCCTTTAGGGCACTCAGCAAGAGCTGAAATAACCTTGTTTACTTACCAAATTGATTTCCTGAAAGGTGTACACTGAGACCACTGTGTGTGTGTCAAGCACTGTTCTTAGTGCTGCAGACACAGCAGCAAGCAATACACACAAGTCCCCTATCCTCCTGGAGCGGATGTGCTTTTGAGTTCCATCATTGTGAATTATCTCTTGTCCTCCCAAGAACAGACCATTGTATACCCAGCACCCCACACAGTGCCTGGCATATAGTAGGCATTCAATAAATATCACTGAACAATTGGCTGAATGAATAGTGCCTTAGATACTCTGCACTGTGACCAGGCACAGCAGAGAGACATCCCCCTTCATCCTATAACATGTTGGGGGTTGGGGGGTAAAGGTCTTTTCCACAAGCAAAAAACTGGAGGGGGGCAGGTGCAGTGGCTCACGAGTGTAATCCCAGCACTTTGGTAGGCCAAGGCAGGTGGATAGCTTGAACCCAGGAGTTCGAGATCAGCCTACGCAACATGGTGAAACCCCATCTTTACTACAAATACAAAAAGTTAGCTGGGCATGGCAGCACGCGCCTGTATTCCCAGGTACCTGGGAGGCTGAAGTGGGAGAATCACCTGAGCCTGGGAAGTCCAGGCTGCAGTGAGCCATGATTGCACCACTGCACTCCAGCCTGAGCGACAAGAGTGACACCCTGTCTCAAAAATAATAATAACAAATTGGAAGGAAGAGAAGCTTAAAGACAGATTGGGGGTGTGGGAGGGACAGCACCCCAGTTCCTGAACCACCTTGCCTTAAATTAGCTTCACATATGTCTTGCTGTTATCAGTCAACAGTTTATTTGTATATTTAAGTGAAGTTATTCGGCTAATTGGACATATGTCTCACGGTTCTACAAGGAAAGGTCTATTAAAAAGTCTTGCTGTAACAGGCAAGAGCTTTGAGGGTAGTTTTATTCAGGGACAGGAAGAGAGCTGAGTGGATTTTAATTTGGTAGAAAATAGCTGCTTGGGGCCAAGACAGTGAGAAGTGGGAAATCAAGAGCAGGCTATTAGATTATTACTGCTGTTAACAAGCATCTCGATCACCCTTACAGCTGCGGAGTGCCTTCCGTCAATTTTATTAGTTATATTATGGCCTTCCATCTAGCCCTGCTATTCCAGCGATTCCCATTTTGGAGCTGTGGCCACTGAGGCAAGAGAAACACATCTCATCCACCCAGTATGAGTCTGTCCTCATAGCGCCTGCAGCCTAACTTCGTCAACATATTAATGCATGGGAATTTTCTGAGACCAAGATGAACAGCCCAAAGGGTTTCAGAAGTTGCAGAGGGCTGAGGGTATGGAAGAGAGGGGGAGAAAAAAACACTGATGTCTTGAGGCTTGACAGATAGCTCTGATGCCCTGATACAACACGGAACCCCATGCTGTATGGACCACTGGCCTGGAGGAACCCTGGGAGCTCATCCAGTCCAGATTAGTGAGCCGGGGAGTAGAGTGGTTATAGGCACAGCCTGAGGAGCTGCACCATTTGGCATTAAATCTAAGTTCCCATAGTGGGTTGAACGGTGGCCCCCAAAACAATATGTCCATGACCTAACCCCTATAATCTGTGACTGTAACCTTATTCAGAAAAAAGGACCTTTGCAGATATAATTAAGAATGTTTAAGATGAAGCTGGGCAGGTGGTTCATGCCTATAATCTCAGCACTTTGGTAGGCCGAGGCAGGCAGATCACTTGAGCCCAGGAGTTGAAGACTAGCCTGGCCAACACAGCAAAACCCTGTCTCTACAAAAAAATACAAAAATTAGCCAGGCATGGTGGTGCATGCCTGTAATCCCAACTACTCGGGAGGCTGAGGCAGGAGAATCACTTGAACCCAGGAGGTAGAAGAGATTGTACCACTCTACTCCAGCCTAGGCAACAGAGCCAGACTGTCTCAAAAAAAAAAAAAAAAAAAAAAAAAAAAAGAATTTTTAAGATGCGATCATCCTGGATTGCCCAGGTGGACACTAAATCCAATGACAATTGTCCTTATTAAAAACAAGAGGTAGGCCAGGCACAGTGGCTCACTTTGGGAGGCCGAGGCAGGCGGATCACAAGGTCAGGAGTTCGAGACCAGCCTGACTAACATGGTGAAACCCCATCTCTATTAAAAATACAAAAAATTAATTGATTCCCCTGTAGCCGCACGAGGTGGCAGGCACCTATAATCCCAGCTACTTGGAAGCCAGGGGAATCGCTTAAACCCGGGGGTCAGAGGTTGCAGTGAGCCGAGATCACACCATTGCACTCCAGTCTAGATGACAGAGCAAGACTCCGTCTCAAAAAGAAAAAGAGAGAGAGAGAGAAGGTAGACGAGGTAGAGGCAGATATTGCAGTGATGCAGCTGCAGGAATGCCTGGTGCCTCCAGAAAAGGCAAGGAAGGGTTCTTCCCTAGAATGCTTCCCACCGGCAGCATGGTCCTGGGGGCTCTTTGATTTTGGGCCTCTGGCCTGAAGAAATGTAGGAGAATAAACTTCTATTGCCTTAAAACACCCAATTTGTGGTAATTTGTTATGGCAATCACAGGAAATTAATATACCCGGCTTGCTAGCTGTGGACCCTTGAACAAGTCACTCCATCTGTCTGTTCATCAGTTTCTTCATCTGTAAAACAGGGATGATAACAATGGTATTTACCTCATAGGGCTACTGTAAAAATTAAATGAGACAATAGAGCCCCCTAAGTACAGTGCAGCAGAAGTCATCTTCATCCATTTGTGCTACTATAACAAAATCCTTGAGACTGGATCACTTTTTAAAAACAAAACAAAACAAAACAAAACATTGTTTTAAATAGTTCTAGAGGCTGGGAAGCCCATGACCAAGAGATCCACATCTGGCAGGGGCCTTCTTGCTGGGTCATCCCATAGTGGAAGGTAGAAGAGTAAGAGAGCCCATGAAAGGGTGGAGATTGTGGGTGGAGACAGAGAGGGAGAGAGGGAAGGTACCCAGAGTGAACCCATTCTCACAGTAATAGCACTAATCTATTCATGAGGGCAGAGCCCTTATGACCTAATTATCTCTTGAAGGTCCTACTTCTCAACATTCTTGCTTTGCAGATCAAGTTTCTAAAACATGAACTTGGAGAGACCCATTGAAACCTTAGTAGAAGCCTACCTGATGAACTCATTAAAAATATGGCTTTTGGCAGAGCTCATGCTTGTAATCCCAGCACTTTGGGAGGCCGAAGCAGGAGGAGTGTTTGAACCCAGGAGTTCTAAACCAGCCTGGGTAACATAACGAAAACTCATCTCTACAAAAAGTACAAAAATTAGCCAGGCACGGTGGTGCACGCCTGCAGTCCCAGCTATTCAGAAGGCTAAGATGGGAGGATCAATTGAGCTCAAGAGGCAGAGGCTGCAGTGATGCAGTGAGCCATGATCACACCACTGTACTCCAGCCTGGACACCAGAGTGAGGCTTTCCAGGCCTTACCTCAGAATCACTGACAATAAATCTTTAGTGTACAGGACCAAGGAATGTGTACCAAGGCCTCCCAGGTGACTGATTGTCTGACAGGTTGGGAACAACCTGGGTGCTGTCCCATTCCCACCTTGAAGCCAGACATAAAACCTCTTCTGTTTCTAGAAAGCTGCCCTCCAGATACAGACTTCATAGCTGCTCTAGGTGAAGGACACTTGGCTTTGTTGCATGAGAATGATAAACAATGAATTCAAAATACTGCTTAATTCTGGTTATGCAGGAAAAAGGCTGGAGTCAGGAAAGAAGTACCCACGGGCTACAACTGCATGGGTAAGGTATTATTTCTGAAATTGGGCAATAAGCATGAGGGTGATCACTGAATTATTTTTTAAACTTTGTCTTAGGTCTTAAATATTTCACATTTTTAAAAATATAAGCTGTATGCAGATATGGAAAAATAAAATGCTGGTATTGGCCATGGTCCCTAGGTAACTAGTAAGCCTAGACCAAGGATACTTCTATGCACTCCAGTACTAAATTGCCTCAGCCACAGGGAAGTCCTAGCTTATGCCTACCCCGCATCTCTCATCATGTTGCCACATCCATTTCCAGCAGAGGTGGAAACAACTCAGAAGCACCCAGTCCAGGGCAGGTAGAAAACTGCTGGAGGTTTTCAGTGGGAAAAGCAATCAGCAATGAAAATCCCAGGCTGGGTTGGTCTGGGATAGGGTCTGAGATGGGCAAGGGCAGGCTGAAACCAGGGTTACTCCAGCTCCTGCCCCACAGAGGGCCTTGTTAGAAGTGCAAGTCCTCACAATGCAGGACCTTCTCTGCAGAGGTGGGTGTTCTGCCTGCTCCACTTACCCTGTAGAACCAGGTGGTAGGGGCAAGTGGAGGGCAGCTGTGCAGTAGCAGGAAGCCCACCCACGTGTCCAGGCAGCCCACATAGGTGAGGGAGCTGCAGACATGCACACGAGAGGAAATGTGTGCTGATCAGAATGGAGAGATGCCCAGCACACAGCAATGGGCTCATACCACCAAAAACCCAGGGGTTTATTTTGTTTCATTATAGCTGTGGCCTTTGGAAAAGATCACTGCTTTAGAACCACAGCAGCAAATACCATCACATCAGGCATCTCCAATCCTAAAGCAGCCACAGGAGATAAACAGTGTGAGCTAGGAAAAGAGAAGAGCTGGAAAGAGAGTAGCCAAACACAGTGGGGTAAAGATCGAGGTAAGAGTGAGTGCAAGCCAGGGCGTAGCCCAGCAGCATCTGCTATGGATGCTGCAGCCTTGTTTCTCAAAGTACGACCTTGCAGCGGTGATGGTATGCAAAAGGTGGTACAAGAGGCAATTTCAGCTGGTACCCAGAATGTTTATTTGCATATGCATTAGATAGACAAAGAGAGAGAGAAAATCAAACCTGTAATTTCACAGATATTTTTGCTTAGAACAAAGGCAAGTAAAGGAAAGTGTCGACAGGATGAAAAATCACAGAAATACCTGAATAGTTGGTTATAAAGAAGTGTGTGGGAATAATAAACAATGAATTTAAAACATTCCAGCTTAATTCTGGATATGCAGGAAGAAAGCTGGAGTCAGGGAAGAAGTACCCACGGGCTATAACTGCATGGGTAAAGGGTACTATTGGGCAATGAGCATGAGGGCGATCACTAAATTATTTTTTATACTTTGTCTTAGGTCTTAAATATTTCACATTTCTTAAAATACAAGCTGTATACAGATATGGAAAAATAAAACGCTGGTGTTGGCCATGGTCCCTAGGTAACTAACAAGTCTAGACCAATTGAGAGGGTAACTGGCATTTCCCTGATTGCCTACGACCTACAGAGAAGCCACCACACAGTGAGCCCAATCCCCAGGGATAATCACATTTTCTCCCAGGCCCACCACATTTACCCCCAGGACTCCCACTGATGGCCATGGACCCTACCAAGTTTCTCCCCAGGCCACATCAAGGCTCAAGAACCTCCTCCTACAGAATTCTCCAGAATCAGAATGGTTTTGAGATCAGGGCCACTGCGGAAAACTGCACAAATTTCGATGCAGTATTCAGAAAGCTAAAAAGGAGGTGCTAGACTCACAGACTCTGTCTCCCTAATTCCAAAGAACTGGTCCTTAGATGACCCAACCAGAATGAATTAAATGCAGCTCATGCTCCTGCAGAAATTATCACAAACTCGGAGAAAGCCAGTCACCAAGATAGCAAGGATTCAATTTCTCTCCTCCTCTGTGCAGAACACTCTCAGGCAAACATTCCGTGATGACAAATGAAAGCAGCAAAAGCGGGTCTAGAGGCACAACGCTTGAAAACTCACTGAAAAGATTCCATGCCAGGTCGACAGGTGCTGCACATGCAAAGGAGCTGGGGCTCAACGAGACCCAGACCACTACTCTAGGAGGAACGCACTCCAGCCCCATCTCCCAAGAAAAGCTACCCCCCAACACGCCCAGCTTGCCTGGAAGTTAGTTGCCGTCAGGGATCAGGAGAAGTAATTCCAGACCAGGGGCCAGAGTTATAATAGACGAATATCAGTCCTGTAGCTGGTAATTTCTTGCCTTCTGCCCCCCCACCCTCAACTATGACAACTTGAAGGCAGAGGTCGAATCTTATTTCCCATTTTCTCCTCTGAACCTCACCCTGTACCTGACACAGAGCAGGCTCAATTAAAGTTGGCTAAAGTAATAGATGGATGGAAGGATGGTGAAGAAATGTCCTGGTTTGGCCAGACCAGATCCCAGGTTTCAGGGAATATTCCTGAAGAACCAGACATTGCTACAGTTCCCTTTGTAGACGAACAGGATCTTTAAAATGCTTAGTGAATTATACCTTCACTAGATTGGTAGGATGGTTATCCTCAAAACTGGCAGTTGTTCAATAGCTTCGGAGTTGAAACTCTTTCCTGAAGCAAAGAGCTAGCACCTATCAATTCCTTTTGAAGGGTCTACCCTCCCCTCCATAGAGGAATGCCAAATATTTGTTGAGCTGTTTTATTGATTAGATGAGTAAAGGAACTTCAGGGAGGTGGCTCTATTGCCCTTCTTCCTCCTCTGGTGTTTCCCAAATCCATCCCAGGCAGCAGCAGAACCTCAGGCTCAGAGGAGGGTGGGTGAAGAGGTAGGAGAAGTGATTCCAGCAGCAGCAGCCAGTTGGCAAGAACTGCTGCACAGGCATCTTTGTGTCTACTTTCTGTCCAACTTGGTGCTTTTCCCCAGATTGGAAGCAAATATACAGGGAGATGACAGAGTAAAAAGCGCAAAGAACATGAGACTGGGCAATAACTGAACATCAAGATCAAGTTCATGATATGCTACACACCTGCTGGGGACGTGAGAAATCACATCACTGGCCAGGTGCAGTGGCTCACGCCTATAATCACAGCACTTTGGGGATTACAGCTGAGGCGGGTGGATCATATGAAGTCAGGAGTTCGAGACCAGCCTGGCCAATATGGTGAAACCCCGTCTCTACTAAAAATACAAAAATTAGCCAGGCATGGTGGCATGCGCCAGTAGTCCCAGCTACTCAGGAGGCTGAGGTAGAAGAATTGCTTGAACCCAAAAGGTAGAGGCTGCAGTGAGCTGAGATCACGCCACTGCACTCCAGCCTGGGCAACAGAGTGAGACTCCGTCTCAAAAAAAAAAAGAAAAAGAAGAAATCACATCACCTCTCCAGAACTCTACTTCCACATCTGTACATTAGAGGCTTGAGCTGGCTAATGCCCAAGATGTCTTTCTCAAATGCAATGGAATAGTTATAGAGTTGTCACCTGACCTTAGCCCCTTACTCTGCCCCTCCAACCAATATCCACAGGCCAGAAATTGGAGTCCCTTTTTCTCCAAAACAGTCTACCATATCCCGTGGTTCTAAAGGTTGATGGCAGCCAGGCATTGTGGCTTACACCTGTAATCCCATCCCAACACTTTCGGAGGTCAAGACAGGAGGATTGCTTGAGCCCAGGAGATCGAGGCTGCAGTGAGCCGAGATCATGCCACTGCACTTCAGCCTGGGCAACAAAGCAAGACTCTGTCTCAAAAAATAAATAAATAAATAAAATAAAAGTTGACAGTGTCTGACTCTTGTCTCTAAGTGCAGATTTTAGTAATGCCAAAATAGGTCTCCCATACTCAAACCCAAAGCACCCTATGTTCCTAAACAAAGTCAGATGTAAAGATTAGCAGAATTTTTTAGAAACAAATGGTTCTTATAGCAAATTTACAGCTACCTCCCCTCCCACAATCAGTGGTACTACAGGAGAACATTCTATCCTTATGTTTCCCACAACCATGCAGAGGGAGCCCTAGTATGCATAACACTCCTGACCTCTCTCTCCCGCTCCTTCACTCCTTGTGGGAGAGATAATCACCAATCAGATTAAGGAATTTAGGAGAAGAAACAGAGTTTGCTCAGCTTACCCCTTCCTCTCTCCCCTCCGTTGGGGATCTGCTTATCTGCAGAGCATTGATTTTCAGCTCCTTCCTCTTCTAAGAGGCAGTACCCCAACTGAGAGTCTTGTCCAGCCGTGTCTGTGCCTGGGTAGGTAAGCCTCTCAAATCCAGGGGTGAAGTTCAGCAAGCTCACTTGCTCCAGACCCCAGACTATATGCTCAACCCTGTGTCTATCAGTAATGAAGCTGATGAATATTGATCACCACCTGGCAGGGTCCTGCATCTCCCTGACTCTGCTTCTCAGGCAAGGAAGAGAAGGATATTAATCATTACTTGTAGTCCAAATATTGGGCACTATAGTAACTAACCGAACAAACACATACTACTGACCTGAAACATCTGATACCACAGAAGCCCAGAAACCTAGCTGGTAACAAGAATTCGAGCTTAGTTAAAAAACTTCACACTCAAAGTAGCAATCAAGGTCCCCTCTGACATTATAACTCTGATTTTAAAAAGAAAAGGTTCCTGTTCTTGTTCTCTCTCACACGCACACAGACACATATACACGTGCAGGTTCACACACTTTCTACCCACTGTCCAACACAAAAGCTGGCAAGTGGCACTGGTGTTTAAAAAAAAAAATCAATAACTGGCTGGAGACAGTAGCTCACACCTATAATCATAGCACTTTAGGAGGCCGAGGTGGGAGGATCACTTGTGCCCAGGAGTTTGAGACCAGCATGGACAACATAACAAGACTCTGTCTCATATTTCATAATTTAAAAAAAAAAATTGGCCAGGCATGGTGGCTCACGCCTATAATCCCAGCAATTTGGAAGACCAGGGCAGGCAGATCATTTGAGGTCAGGAGTTCGAGACCAGCCTGGCCAAGATGGTGAAACCCTGTCTGTACCAAAAACTACAAAATTTAGTCGGGCATGGTGGCATATGCCTGTAGTCCTAGCTACTTGGGAGGCCGGGATGGGAGAATTGCTTGAACCTGGAGGGCAGAGGTTGCAGTGAACAGAGGTTGCCATGAGCAGAGATTGCACCACTGCACTCCAGCCTGGGCAACAAAGCGAGACCCTGTCTAAAAAAAAAAAAAAAAATCCAATGATGCAATAACTTTAAGCATTCTCAATCACTGAAGGCTTAATAAACAACTTTACTGGAGAATTTTCCATGGCTCCCTATTGTCTATGGCTTAAAACCTGGCCTTGAGTCACTCTGTCACCTAGCTCTAATACTATTTGCCACTAAGTCCCTTCACTCTCCTAGTCTCCAGTAACATTGAATTAATCTTTTTCTTATAGATAATCCTCAAAATTTCACCCATTACACTCGGCCAAAATCACCTTGTCCCCAAGGCTACATGTTTCAATCAACCCACCTTTCCAAACTCAGCTCCCATACCAACTTAACCCATTCAACCTCACCTATTTTAGGCCACTGTCTCTGCTTATGAATGCTTCAGTGGTCTTAACTATTTTAGAGTGTACGAGAGTCAAACAAGTAAGGAAATATATTGTAGATAAGAGGCAGGTTTATCACTGTCAGAGAAAGAGGTGATATTAAAAAAAGGAGAATGCTAACATGGCCTCCGTGGTGTTGGACTAAAATTGGAGATATAAGTATCAGTTTATAGTTTTTTGCCCAGATATAGTGGCTCATGCCTAGAATCCCAGCACTTTGGGAGGCCAAGGCATCAGGATCACTTGAGGCCAGGAGTTCAAGACCAGCCTGGGCAACACAGTGAGACCCTGTCTCTACAAATAATACTTTAAAAAATTAGCCAGGCATGTTGGTGCACACCTGTAGTCCCAACTACTCAGGAGGCTGAAGTGGGAGGATAGCTCAAGCCCAAGAGTTGGAGGCTGCAGTGAACCGTGATCACACCACTAGCCTGGGTGACACAGCAAGACCATGTCTCAAAAAAAAAAAAAATCTTAGTTTTTTAGTAGAAAGACAAAAGTGTGTGTATGTGTGAGTGAATGTACACACATATATATCCTCACCTTGTCTCCTAAAAGGGCCTAGAAACAATGATAACCCAGTAGCAAAAGGAATACATAACCTCCACATCTTGGTTTCTAAATACCATTCTCCAGTAACAGGAACCAGGGCTCCTTGGAGAAGTAATTGATTCCAGGGCAAAGAAAACACAGGATAAGCCTGAAGTATCTTTCAGTACAAGAATGTGAGGCAGTGCTCAAAATAGATTGGGGGCATTTCAAAAGGACAGAGGAGCCAACCTGAAAGAGCTCCCAATGGCCAAAGGTGGAACCACTTGAGCAATAAAATAATGATTGTTTTGCATATAAAGGAAAAGTATTGACTGGATTATATATGGGACATAGACCCCATAGAATAAAATAAATATCCATGAGTTCACAGTGATAACAATAATTAAATAGCTGGGTGCAGTGGCTCACGTCTGTAATCCCAACACTTTGGGAGGCCAAGGCAGGCAGATCACCTGAGGTCAGGAGTTTGTGACCAGCCTGTCCAACATGGTGAAACCCTGTCTCTACTAAAAATACAAAATTAGCTGGGTGTGGTGGTGGGCACCTGTAATCCCAGCTACTCAGGAGGCTGAGGCAGGAGAATCACTTGAACCCAGGAGGCAGAGGTTGCAGTGAGCTGAGACCGCGCCACTGCACTCCATCCTGGGCAACAAGAGCAAAACTCCATCTCACTAATAATAACAATAATTAAATAACTAGGGGAGAAGGGAAAGGTCTTTCTTATAGAAGAATTCCAATTAATAAATGTATAGAAGAAATGAGGAGAAAAGAATATCATTAACATGTTCATTAAAATGATAAGGAGCTATCAAGGCTAACTCTATGCTCAGGATCTCCTCTCTGGCTGGTTTAAATAATCCACAATGTTAAATTAAGCAAAGCTTCTCATGTCCATTCTTATAAAAGGAACAGGGGCAAAGGCCACCACCATCACTTTGCGGATAGAAAAGCAGAGGTGCTGGCCAAAGATGGTGGCTCACGTCTGTAATCCCAGCACTTTGGGAAGCCAAGGCAGTCGAATCACCTGAGGTCAAGAGTTCAAGACCAGACTGGCCAACATGGTGAAACCCCATCTCTACTAAAAACACAAAAATTGGGCCAGGCGCAGTGGCTCATGCCTGTAATCCCAGCACTTTGGAAGGCCGAGGTGGGCAGATCATGAGGTCAGGCGATGTAGATCATCCTGGCTAACAAGGTAAAACCACGTCTCTACTAAAAATACAAAAAATTAGCCGGGCGTGGAGGCACACGCTTGTAGTCCCAGATACTCGGGAGGCTGAGGCAGGAGAATCACTTGAACCCAGGAGGTGGAGGTTGCAGTGAGCCGAGATCGCGCCACTGCGCTCCAGCCTGTGCGACAAAGCAAGACTCTCGCTCAAAAAAAAAAAGCCTCTTAAAAACTAAAAAAATAAAAGCAGAGGTGCTTGGCAGTGGAGTAGGACTAGGTGCCAGGGGACCTGGCTCCAGGTCCAACATGGCTCCAATCCTACCCAGCACATCCAAACCTCTCTGCACCCTCCTTAGGTACTAAAATTTTTGAATTTCATTTCTTCCCTTGAGTCACGGGCCGTCCTGTGACTATCAACACTCTACTTAAAAGATCCAGCATGTTTAAGTGACAAATCGAGGGCCATAGAAAAAAGAAAAAGAAAAAAAATAACCCCAGTATGCTACTCCAAGAATCCACACTATATAAGGACCCATTTGGCTGCAAGGAACAGCAAACTTAACTCAAACCACCTTGGGCAAAAAAAAAGAGAATTTCCTGATAGATATAATTGAAATTCCAGTGGTAGTCTAGCTTCCATTTCAGCTAGATCCAGGAACTCAAATTATGCATTTCTATGCAATACTAGCTCCATTCACAGACAGGGTTTCCCTTCATAGTGGCAAAGATGGCTGCCAACAACTCCAAGCCAACATCTTACACTCTCAGCTCACACAGCAGAAAAGAGAGAGCGGCTCTTCCCAGAAAAGTCCTGCGTACTGGCCAGAACTGGCTCAAGTACTCAGGTTCCCTGAATCAATCTCCAGAGCCAGCAGAATAGACTCTGCTAATTACCTGGCTAATAAGGGTGGGGTAAGCCTTTCCCAAACCCAGAGTATACGTCAATACAGCGGCTCCCCAGGGAAAAGTTTATATGCTGTTCCCCAAAATGAGAATGGCTTCTAAGCTGAAAAACTAGCATATATCCACTACATCCCCAACCCTCATCAGAATCAACTCCATCCTCCCTCCTCCAGCCCCATTCCTAGATGTCTACACCAGCAGTGACTTCTGTATGCTTTATGAATAAGCCAGCTCACACACATCTCAGTTTGTAAGCATCCTGAACACCAGGGATCTGGTTCTCCAAAGCATGTGAGCCCCTCCCCACCACCTTGGCTGCCTAGCAAAGGGCCACTAGGCCTCTAGAACACACTTCTTCATGGTGGCTCTCAGCCCTCTGGTTCCAGAGCTGAGTCACTGAGATCCCAGCCTGCCTGCGCCAACCTTGAAAGTGCTTGAAGTCACCGCCTGACGAGCTAGCCTCCTGGCTCTGACATACTCTGGGACCTGGAGATGCTGGCTTGACAGTTGAGATACTTAGGTTTTACCCTTCACTCATGGCTTTATCAGCCACACTGACAAGAAGGCATAAGCACTCCAATGGAAGAAAACACTCCTGCGGTATTTACTCGTGCTCTTAGCGCCAGCCAGCTCCCCCTTCCCAGGCACAACTCCCAGAGACGGGCCTACACCCTGTTATCTGGTGCCAGCCACCACGTGCTGCTCTCTTGTCAAATGCCATGCTGCACTTTCCTTACTGCATCCCCTAAAACTGTCAACTTCTCCAGGAGCCTCAGTGTCACTGCCTTTCAGATGACTTACATGTGACACGTGACAGGCAACTGTTTTTTTGACACCCCTCGCCTGCCTCCCCTGCAGATTCCATAAAGCAGAGGCCTTGCCCCTGTGTCCAAACCCACAAGCTCTCTGTAGAATGATACACCAGTGGGTGCGAAGGTCCTTAGCCCTGGTTAGCTGGAGAAAGAGGGGCAGGGAAACACAGCGGGCAATTGTGTCTCAGAAGCAGGGGCTGGCGGGGCGCGGTGGTTCAAGCCTGTAATCCCAGCACTTTGGGAGGCCGAGATGGGCAGATCACAAGGTCAGGAGATCGAGACCATCCTGGCTAACACGGTGAAACCTCGTCTCTACTAAAAAATACAAAAAACGAGCCAGACGAGGTGGCGGGCGCCTGTAGTCCCAGCTACTTGGGAGGCTGAGGCCGGAGAATGGCGTAAACCCGGGAGGTGGAGCTTGCAGTGAGCTGAGATCCAGCCACTGCACTCCAGCCCGGGCGACAGAGCTAGACTCCATCTCACAAAAAAAAAAATTAGCAGGGGCTTTGAGATTCTCCATAAAAACTAACATTTCGGCACCTGTAGTCCCAGCTACTTGGGAGGCTGAGGCAGGACAATCACTTGAACCTGGGAGGCGGAGGTTGCAGTGAG
This sequence comes from Rhinopithecus roxellana, assembly GCF_007565055.1. Taxonomy (NCBI): domain Eukaryota; kingdom Metazoa; phylum Chordata; class Mammalia; order Primates; family Cercopithecidae; genus Rhinopithecus; species Rhinopithecus roxellana. The sequence goes on along the minus strand of NC_044553.1, from coordinate 135,985,706 downwards.
CCGAGATCACACCACTGCCCTCCAGCCTGGGTGACAAGAGCAAAAAACTCCATCTCAAAAAAAAAAATTTTCATTCATTCATTCGTTCAACAAACCTTTATTCAGGACCTGTCACATCCTGGTGATGGATGCTGCAGACATGGAAATTCATAGCACAGACCAAATCTCTGTCCTCATGGAACATACTGTGTAGGAGACATTTGACTTGTTTTTGATACCTGCTTTCTATTTCACAAGGCACTGAGATATTATCTACATAATCCTGAGGAAGTGGCATAACCATCTCTAATTTATAGACAAATGGCATCTCCAAAAGGCTAAATGAATTTCCCAAAGCCAAGCCACAAACTCGGGTCTTCTAACTATTAACCTCGTGCTCTGTCTGGGACCTCCCCAAAGGTAGGGAGGTGGCAGGGTACAGGCTGGCATTGAAACAGACATTAAAGCAACGCAGGCCTACGCATCATTGCTAGAGATGCAAGATCAAAAAAACAAAGACTGAATCCCTGATCTAAAGGAACAGATAGTCTAAAAAGAAAGGCATGTAACCAACTATCGTCTGCGGCAAGAATAAAGACAAAATGATTAAATTCAAATAGGAAGACGTCTCTGGAAAGATGCACAAAAAATAATAATTGCCTCCAGGCAAGAAAATTGGGTACCTGAGGAACAAGGGTAGGAGGGTCATTTTGTATGTTTCAAATACTGTATATTTTGAATTATGTACCATTTGAATGTATTTCCCATTAAATAACACTTTGAAGATGCAATCAGCAAAATCCTAAAGGTAGAAAATTCTACAGGATAAATTAGCTGGTTATTTCAACAAACAAGTAACTCAAAAAAGAGGGAGAGTGAGGAAATGTTATAGATTTTTAAAGATGTAGAAAACATCAACCTTAACATATCTACCTTATTTGGATATTTTGATCCAGATTTGAACAAACTAACTATAAAAAGGCATTTGGGGGCTTGGCATGGTGGCTCACGCCTGTAATCCCAGCATTTTGGGAGGCGGAGGTGAGTGGATCACTTGAGGTCAGGAGTTGGAGACCAGCCTGGCCAACACGATGAAACCCAGTCTCTACTAAAAATACAAAAATTAGCCAAGCATGGTGGTGTACATATGTAATCCCAGTCACTCAGGAGGCTGAGGCAGGAGAATCGCTTGAACCCAGGAAGCAGATGTTGCAATGAGCCAAGATCGCACCACTGCACCCCAGACTGGGTGACGGAGTGAGACTCTGTCTCAATAAATATAGAAATAAAAGAATGAATAACTAAAGGGGGGAAAGATGACTAACAAGATGGGCAAAATGTTGATAGTTTCTGAAGCTATGTGACAGTTCCACCAGGGTTCATTCTACTATTCTCTGTATTCTTGTGGATGGTTGAAATTGCCATAATAAAAAGTTTAAATAAAAATTTAGAAATTAATTATTCCATCCACATAGGAAAACTGAGAAGGAAAGTACCACCGAGGGGAGCTTAAGCTGAGTCCAGAAGGATGACGAGGAATTTTCTAAGGGGCAAAGGGCATTCCTGGCTGAGAGGACTGCCTGCACACAGACATGCCAATCTATCACAATCTCTGGAGGAGCCAAAGGTATCTACACTTGACCTCAAACTCAACCTACATCCACAAAAAGTGCCCTCTTGTTTGATCTCCCAAGTCTCCAGGATATCTAACCATATATCAACATCAACTACCCCATTCGAAGTGACGACAGAGAGTCTGGGGTTGACAGCTCGACTCACAGGCCTACAAGAGGCCCCAGAGTAGCCCTCAGAGGATAGGAAAGCAATTAACCTCTTTCAATTGGGTTTTGCCTGACGAAACAGTTTAGAAGCCAGCTGAGTTACCTGCGGGACAGAGCCTACATCCCTCTTGAGTCATCCCAGACACCTGCACTCCCCAGAAACACACACTGGCCTCCCCCACAGCACCTTGCAGATTGGTAACTCAGTACCATGGCATCCAGCTTGATGATGGTCTGACAGCACCCCTCAGAAGCACTGAAACCTCTACATGAAGGAGAAAGCGGTCCTCCCCTCTTTCCTTCCAAAAATTCAGTGGCCAATGCCCCCAGCCTCAATCCCCTACACTGCCCTCTGCCCAACTCCAGCTGTACACAGGAAGCTTCTTGGCTAGGCAGCTGCTTCAGGATTTATTCAATCCTAGGCCAGGTGCCGTGGCTCACGCCTGTAATCCCAGCACTTTGGGGGGCTGAGGTGGGAGGATCACTTGAGCGTAGCAGTTCAAGGGTTATCCAGTCCTGGCCTGGTTCAGATGGGTCCCATGGGTTACTTACCTTAGATCTCAGCTGCAAGTACTCCTCTGAGCCATAGGGGACACTCTTCAGGGAAGTGAGGTAGTCATAACTGATGACAGCCGTCTGTGAACCAAGGCGGTGGGGAAAAGCTTAGCACCTGGACATTAAGTACTACTACTCTACCTAAACCTTGCAGTACAGCCGCTATGTCTGGGGAAGCAGCCAGTCCCACCCCTAAGATGCCCGGCCCCTGGATCTTATTCTAGCTAGCTTCCTCCTGTCATTCAGGACTCTGTGCAAATGCCACCTATGCAGAGGCCCACTCTAAAATTGTCCCTCTTACCAGAAACATTCAATTATTTATCACAACAAACCACCATCCAACATTACCTTGCTCGTTTGTTTCCTTGTTTATGAACTGTCTCTTCCTGTAAGCTTAAACTCTAAGCTCTAGAAGCACAGGGGCTTGTCCTTCCTCTCCATCACTATACCCCAGCACCTTTTACACTGCCAGGTACATTGAGTAAATGCTCAATGAAAGCTAGTTGAATAAAGCTGTTACATAAACTTGGCCCACTTCTCCACATCACAAATAAACATATATGTATGTTTGCTCTAATAGCATGTCTTTTTTTTTTTTTTTTTTTTTTTTGAGACAGAGTCTTGCTCTGTCACCCAGGCTGGAGTGCACTGGCATGATCTCGGCGATCTTGGCTCACTGCAACCTCTGCCTTCCAGGTTCAAGCAATTCTCCTGCCTCAGTCTCCCAAGTAGCTGAAATTGCATGCACACACAACCACACCCGGCTAATTTTTGTATTTTTAGTAGAGATAGGATTTTGCCATGATGGCCAGGCTGGTCTGGAACTCCTGACCTCACGTGATCCTCCCACCTCAGCCTCCCAAAGTGCTGGGATAACAGGCATGAGCCACTGTGCCTGGCCCTAATAGCGTAAGTCTTGATTCCGTGTCCCCTTATCCAGAGTGAATCAGAAAATTCGTCTCCAAGATATCCTAGGCATGGAAGGGCCTTGGGGATTATCTACCCCAAAACTTCCTTTATAGAATTGAGTAACTGGGACCCTAGAAGTTCAGGGATTTACAAAATTGATATTAAGAAGAGTTTCTTCCTTTGCACTCTACAAAGCTTTATTCTATTCGACATATACTTGTTGAACACCAACTACAAGCAAGACTTGGTCACTGAGCAGCGTTCAAGGACAATCCAGACCAGAGCTCTGGCCTTTAAAAATTGGACAGCTTTGTGCCTGGTTTATAAAGCACTGATCCATATCTTCCTCCCTACTTTCCAACTATTCAAATCTCTAAGATTCCATTTAAAACCTGCTCCTGGCTGTCCTGAAGGTATTGAGTTATCTCAGTTGATTGTTCACAGTCAGTCACAGATCATACTCCTTGTTCTACTCATTCCTCCCTTCTCACTATTTGCACTTGACTAGTCTAAAAATATATATATACAGGCCGAGCATGGTGGCTCACACCTGTAATCCCAGCACTTTGGGAGGCCAAGGCAGGCAGATCACTTGAGGTAAGGAGTTCGAGACCAGCCTGGCCAACATGGTGAAACCCCCTCTCTACTAAAAATACAGAAATTAGCCAGATGTGCTCACTTGAACCCAGAAGGTGAAGGCTGCAGTGAGCCGAGATGAGATCGTGCCACTGCACTCCAGCCTGGGCAAAAAAGTGAGACTCTGTCTCAAAAAATATATATATATATGGATTTGGATGCATGGATTTGGATTGTTTAACTTATTGTTGCAGGCATTACTCAACCATATATGCGTGTACACACACACACACGCACGCGCGCATAAAATTGGCCTGGCACAGTGGCTCACATCCGTAATCCCAGCATTTTGGGAGACCAAGGTGGACAGACTGCTTGAGCCCAGGAGTTCAAGACCATCCCAGGCAACAGAGTGAAACCCTATCTCTACAAAAAAATACAGAAATTGGCCAGGTGTGGTGGCAGGCATCTGTGGTCCCAGCTACTCGAGAAGCTGAGGCGGGAGGATCTCTTGATTCCAGGAGGTGGAGGTTGCAGTAACCCAATATCACACCACTGCATCCCAGCCTGGACAACAGAGCGAGACTCTGTCTCAAAAAAATAAAAATTTATATATATATATATTTTTTTAAATCTATATACCTCATTTATGTACATATATAAATATATATAAATTATATATACATAAATTTTGTTTTTTATATATATATACAGTATACATATATATTACATAAAATAAAACCTGCTACCCCTAGGATACCAATCCTGACTCCCAGGTCACAGCACTCACTCCGGTGTCTGACCATAGTAGCAGGCATCTGAATCACCCATCTTGGCACAATGCATGGATTTAGATTGTTTTTTAACCTATTAATGTAGGCATTCCTCACCCAGAAGCTACTTCGTAGCTGGGTCTAGGTAGGACAGTTTGTTTCTGTCCCTCAAAGCATGTAAGACAATGCTCGACCAAAAAAAGGCACTCGGTAAACACTTGGGAATTGTTTCATATTCCGTAGCCTGATTATCCAAAGTCTATTTGTCAGTATTGGTTCTATGACTCGGCTCAGCCTTAAGGACAGGCACAGCAGTGCCCTCCCCTCTGAGCCAGGACTCGAAGGACACCTGACAATACCGAGTATTAAGGAGATGGTGAGATGACAACCACAACAGACTGTGCATCAGACTGAATCTACATCAAGGGGAAGAAAGCATGAGCTCATCCTGCAGCAGATAAAGGAGGAAAGCCAGCATAAGGCATGTGGCCATCTACCCACCAATGGGACAATTCTACAGGAATGTCTGAGAGAGTTGCTGTCAGCAGAGTTAGGAGGACATGATCACACCAGGATGATGATCCTGTTGAGCCACTGGAGAAAACCTCTAAACATAAAATATTCAGCTCAGGTTATCTGTCAGTTTGGAGCTTGGAGGGGATCCCACAAAGTTCTCTGAGGCCTAGACCATCTGGGTATGAGTCCTGCATCAGGAACCATTCATCCTAGTTCATGGCAGAGAGATCAAGTTTTCTAGCAGAATTTAATCAAAACTGCAAAGTCCTCCTTGCACATGCATTTGCTGAAGAGCACGGCCCCTCTTGGTGTGTTGCTAAAATAAGATACAGAACCTAAAATATAAAGGCTTCAGGAACACAGACCCAGTGCAGTCCCATTCTATGTTACTTTGGGATGACAGGAAACCCTGTGGTACAGGAATAAAGGAATATGAGGTTGTGTGTACAGGAATAAAGGAATATGAGGACACATACCCATATGTGTACACCTGTGCAGATGGAGCTTTTGCACATGTAAGGATACACAAGTATCTCCACATATGTATAACAGGCATGTCTATCTGCTACATGTATGAACACCTGCAAGTAATCCTGCAGCTTCTCTGCTACCCCCAAATGGGAAAAACCTACCGTAGCAACTGCTCTGCCCACCCTGACAGCGCCAAAGTCATTAGGGTCCAAGTACTTGTTACTGTAGAGGTAGATGCCAGAGGCAGCAAGAGCCATGCTGGTCCATGAAGCAAGCTTGAGAGCCTTTCTGGCCATGTCCCCTTTTTTCCTGCAGAAAAAAGGAAAGTTGAGAAAGAACAGCAGTTAAGAGTTTCATAGTTAGTCAAACTGAAGTTCAAATCTCAGCTCTATCACTTAGATTATATAACCTTGGGTCATTTCGTTAATCTCACTGAGCCTTAGTTTCTTCGTGTGTAAAACAGGATAATAACTAACTCAAAAGTAGTTGGGATAAAATGAAATAATGCACATAAAATCCTTAGCATAGTACCTGGGGCAAGTCAATCCTCAAAGTCCTTCCTTCAACAGTGCCAGGCACTGTTCTAGATACAGGGAGAGACAGTAAACAAAATAAAGTTCTTGCCCACTTGGAGCTTACACAGATAGATCACTATAGAATATCAGAGCTGGTATAAATGCTGACAAGAAAAGCAGAGAGAGGCCAAGCACAGTGGCTCACGTCTGTAATACTAACATTTTAGGAGGCTGAGGTGCGCAGATCGCTCGAGTCCAGGAGTTCCAGACCAGCCTGGGCAACAAGATGAAACCCCGTCTCTACAAAAAATACAAAAATTAGCCAGGCATCGTGGCACGTGCCTGTGGTCCCAGCTACTCAGGAGGCTGAGGTGGGAGGATGGTTTGAGCCCGGGAGGAGGAGACTACAGTGAGCTGAGATCATGCCACCACACTATAGCCTGGGTAAGAGAGCCAGACCCTGTCTCAAAAAAAACAAGCAGAGAGGGCAAAGGGATCAGGAGAGAGGAAAATTGTTATTTTAGAAGCAAAGCAGAAGAGCAGGTAAACCATCACTACTGTGTCTATCATGATACCACAGTGCACATAGAGGCATCACTAGCCCTCTATGCCCATGTCAAAAGTGATCAGGCCACAGCCAAAATGGCAGCTGCTCAGGAGCAGCCAGGTGAGCCCTCTGTGTATGGCTGATTTTCAAAACATTTACTTTGGTTAGAGAAGACTACCCCTTGTCTTGAATGGAGGCTCCTTGAGGGCAAACACCATGACTGTCACTACTCTGCCCACTCACAGTCCTAGAGAGTGTTTTACAGTTAGAGGCTTAATACCTACCTGCTGATCTGATCTATTCAAATTCATACTCCTAGTCAATGTGACCTTTCCCCACCCTATTTGTACCTGCTCAGTCCACCAGGTGGCTGCACAGTCATTCTTTGGGGTCAGTGCACCCAACAGAGTACTTCCCCTTCAATTCCCGAGCAATTTATATCAGACTAAAGTCCACGACCACAGTTGCAGCTGCCAGGAGAGAGGTGCCACACGAGAGCAGCAGCACACCACCAAGCCACCTGCAGGCGCCAGCCTTGCACACCTTGTATCCTCATCCCTCTGCTCTGGAATGAGTCTGTGCCTGTCACCTTCCTGCTCTGTGCCTGTTTCCCCTTTGTGTGGAAACTATCATTACAAACAAGCTTATCTTCATTTTATTTGTCTTTGAAACAAGGTCTTGCTCTGTCGCCCAGGCTGGAGTGCAGTGCCACGATCTCAGCTCACTGCAACCTCCGCCTTCCAGGTTCGAGTGTTTCTCCTACCTCAGCCTCCCGAGTAGCTGGGATTACAGGTTGCCACCACCATGCCCAGTTAATTTTTGTATTTTTAGCAGAGACGGGGTTTCGCCATGTTGCCTAGGCTGGTCTCAAACTCCCAACCTCAGGCAATTCACCTGCCTCAGCCTCCCAAAGTGCTGGGATTACAGGCATGAGCCACCACGCCAACTCATTTTCTTTAAAGTCTACTTTGACTCATGCCTCATAATATAGTCACATTTTTTAAAATTTATATACATATATATTTACCATCTACTACCTGGAGATGGTGTCAGATCCCATTGGTTGAGGGCCCCATCCCCAAGACTGCATCCCCCACATCCCCCTACAACATTAGTCACAAGTCCAGGTCTCTAGAACTTCTGACCAACCAGCTTCAAGTTGGGGTTCCCACAACCCCTTCTTTGGGTTCGATTAAGCTACTGCAGCAACTCACATAACTCAGGTACACACTTACATTTGCTGGCTTATTATAAAGGAGACTGCAAAAGATACTGATGAACAGATGTGCAGGGTCAGTTACAGGGAAAGGGCGTGAAGCTTCCAGGACTTCGCTAGGCGCACCACACTCCGCAAATCTCCAAGTTCAGCTACCAGCCCTCTTGGGTTCTTGGGTTTTTATGAAGCTTCATGTCAGCATTCCTTCCCCCGCTGTATAGGGCAGAACCTACTCTAGGGAGGGCCTTAAGACCCACAATCAGAAAGGTGGGGAAAGACCACAACCCTGCCTTGGGGCAGGTGAGAGGAGGGCAGGAAAGAGATTCTGATTCCTGAGCCCTGGCCCTGAGGCCTAACACGCCCAACATTACCACAAAAACTGTAACAAGGGCTGTGGGAGTTATGAACCAGGAACAGCGAACAAAAACCAATATATATAATAACACCACAATAGTCCTTTTTTATAATTCCATTGCTCTTCCCTTTGGAACCTTCATTTCCTAATCTAGTATTTCTAAAGTACAATCAGAGGAACACCTGGAAAAATATTAGCCTAGATGCCATTTCAAAAATGCAGATTCCTGGGCCAAGAGCGGTAGCTCACGCCTGTAATTCCAGCACTCTGGGAGGGCCAGGCAGGCGGATCTCTTGACGTCAGGAGTTCCAGACCAGCCTGGCCAACATGGTCAAACCCCATCTCTATTAACATTAGCTGGGTATGGTAGTACATACCTGTAGTCCCAGCTACTTGGGAGGCTAAGACAGGAGAATCACTTGAACCCAAGAGGCAGAGGTCGCAGTGAGCTGAGATCGCACCACTGCACTCCAGCCTGGGCAGCAGCAGGAGACTCCATCTCAAAAAAAAAAAAGAAAAGAAAAGAAAAAAGCCAGGTGCGGTGGCTCACACCTGTAATCCTGTAATCCCAACACTTTGGGAGGCCAAGGCGGGTGGATCACGAAGTCAGGAGTTTGAGACCAGCCTGGCCAATATGGTGAAACTCTGTCTCTACTAAAAATACAAAAATTAGCCAGGCATGGTGGTGTGCACCTGTAGTCCCAGCTACTCGGGAGGCAGGGGCAGGAGAATCACTGAACCCAGGTGGCGGAGGTTGCAGTGAGCCAAGATCATGCCACTGCACTCCAGTCAGGGCCACAGAAAGAGACTCCAACTCAAAAAAAAAGAAAGAAAGAAAGAAAAGAAAAGAAATGCAGGTGCCTAGCTGGGGGCAGTGACTCATGTCTGTAATCCCAGCACTTCAGGAGGCCACAATGGGAGGATTGTTTGGGCCTAGGAGTTCAAGACCAGCCTGGGGAAGAAAAAAAGGGAGACCCCATCTCTACAAAAAATGTAAACATTAGCCTGGAGTGACACCATATGCCTACAAGTCCCAGCTACTCAAAATGCTGAAGTGGAAGGATCCCTCGAGCCCAGGAGGTTGAGGCTGAAATGAGCCATGATCATGCCACTGCATTCTAGCCTGGGCAACAGAGCAAAACCCTGTTTTAAAGAAAAAAAAAGACAAAACAAACTTTAAAAACGTTTTTTAAAATGTAGATTCCTGGGCCAGGCTTGGGGGCTCACACCTGTAATTCCAGCACTTTGGGAGGCCAAGGCATGCAGGTCAAGAATTCGAGACCAGCCTGACCAACACGGTGAAACCCCATCTCTACTAAAAAAAAAAAAAAAAAAAAAAAAATTACCCGGGCATGTTGTCACGTGCCTCTGTAATCCCAGCTACTCAGGAGGCTGACGCAAGAGAATTGCTTGAACCCGGGAGGTAGAAGTTGCAGTGAGCCGAGATGGTGCCACTGCACTCCAACCCAGGTGACAGAGCGAGACCCCGTCTCAAAAAAAAAAAAATTAGTAAAATAAAATAAAGAAATGTAGATTCCTAGAGTCCACCCCGTGGGCCATTGAACTACCAACTCTAGGGGTAAGACTCAGGGATGTGCATTTTAATAAGATAACAAGTGATTTGTCTGAAAGCTCAAGTTTGACAGCCACACTTCTACTTTTTTTTTTGAGAGTATCTTGCTCTGTCACCCACCCAGGCTGGAGTGCAATGGCACAATCTCAACTTACTGCAGCCTTGACCTCCTGGGTTCAAGCAATCCTCCCATCTCAGCCTCCAGAGTGGGCTAATTTTTGTTGTAAAGATGGGGTTTCGCCATTTGCTCAGGCTGGTCTCCAACTCCTGAGCTCAAGCGATCCCCCACCTTGGCCTCCCACAGTGCTGAGATTACAGATGTGAGCTACCATGCCCAGAAAGGACTTTTTTTTTTTTTTCAGTAAATAGAGGCTTCGTTGTCTACCAATGGGTCAGAAAAAAAAGGGGGGTCAGGTGCAGTGGCTCACACCTATAATCCCAACACTTTGGGAAGCCAAGATGGGAGGATCATTTGAGCCCAGGAGTTCAAGACCAGCCTAGGCAACATAGCAAAACCCCACCTCTACAAAAAATACAAAAATCAGCTGGGTGTGGTGCCATGCACCTGTTGTCCTAGCTACTTAGGAGGCTGAGGTGGGAGGATCGCTTGAGCTTGGGAGGCAAAGGTTGCAGTGAGCTGAGATTGTGCCACTGCACCCCAGCCTCAGTGACACAGTGAGACCCTGTCTCAGAAAAATAAAATTAAAAAAAAAAAAAAAAGCTGGGCATGGTGGCTCACACCTGTAATCCCAGCACTTTGGGAGGCCGAGGCAGGTGGATCACCTGAGGTCAGGAGTTTGAGACCAGCCTGGCCAACATGGCAAAACCCGTCTCTACTAAAAATACAAAAGCTAGCCAGGTATTGTGGCATACACTTGTAGTTTCAGCTACTTGAGACGCTGTGGCAGGAAAATCACTTGAACAGGAGGCAGAGATTGCAGTGAGCCGAGATCACACCACTGCACACTCCAGCCTGGGTGACAGGATGATACTCCCAAAAAAAAAAAAAGAAAGAAAAACAAAGAGAGGCTTTGCTGAAATTTAGTGTTTAAGTTCATTAATGTATATTCCCCCCAAAACATGCCTCCCCTTCCCCAACACCAGATGACTGCATTCACTCTACGAGGGGAACTGCAAGCAATGATTTTTAAGGAAATAATTTAAGAAACTCAGACTGGGCATGGTGGCTCATACCTGTAATCCCAGCACTTTGGGAGGCCAAGGTGGGTGGATCACAAGGTCAGGAGTTCGACACCAGCCTGGCCAACATGGTGAAACTCTGTCTCTACTAAAAATACAAAAATTAGCTAGGCGTGGTGACGCATGCCTGTAGTCCCAGCCACTCGGGAGGCTGAGGCAGGAGAATTGCTTGAACCCAGGAGATGGAGGTTGCAGTGAGCCAAGACCGTGCCATTGAACTCCAGCCTGGGCAACAAGAACAAAACCCCATCTCTAAAAAATAATAATAATAAAATAAAATTTAAAATAAAAGGCCAGCACAGCAGCTCACACCTATAATCCCAGAACTTGGGGATGCTGAGGCGGGTGGATCACCTGAGGTCGGGAGTTCAAGCCCAGCCTGACCAACATGGAGAAACCCAGTCTCTAGTAAAAATACAAAATTAGCCAGGCGTGGTGGCGCATGCCTGTAATCCCAGCTACTTGGGAGGCTGAGGCAGGAGAACTGCTTGAACCCAGGAGGCGGAGGTTGCGGTGAGCTAAGATCATGCCATTGCACTCCAGCCTGGGCAACAAAAGTGAAACTCCGTCTCAAAAAAAAATTTTAAGAAACTCATTTCTTTCCCTAAACACAAATGCTCAATCTCTGGCCCAACTCCTGGGATCAGTTCCTATCTCTGCAAGAATGAGATTGTGACTTTGTAAATAAAACGAATATGCAGCCAAGCATGGTGGCTTACATCTGTAACCCCAGCACTTTGGGAGCTGAGGCGGGCAGATCACTTGAGCCCAGGAGTTCAAGACCAGCCTGGCCAACATGGCGAAACTCTATCTCTACTAAAAATACAAAAACTAGCCAGGCGTGGTGGCTCGCCCCTGTAATCCCAGCTACTCAGGTGGCTAAAGCACGAGAATTGCTTGAACTCAGGAGGCGGAAGTTGCAGTGAGCTAAGATCACACTACTGCACTCTAGCCTGGGTGAAAGAATGAAACTCTGTCTCAAAAAAAGAATATGCAGTAGTATGTACAATAGCCAAGATGCAGAAACAATCTAAGTGTCCATCCACAAATGAATGAAGAAATTGTGAAATACACACACACACACACACACACACACACACACAATGGAATATTATCCAGCCATAAAAAGGAAGCCTACCATTGGTGACAACATGGATCAACCTAGAGAATATTTTGCTAAGTGAAATAAGCCAGACATGGAAAGACAAATACTGCATGATCTCACTCTTATGTGGAATCTAAAGAAGTCAAACTCTCAGAGGTAGAGGTTAGAACGGTGGTTACCAGGGGCTGGGGGTTTGAGGGAAATGAGGCGATATTGGTCAAAAGGTACAAAGTTTCAGTTATAAGATGAATAAGTTCTGAGGAATCCAATGTACAATATGGAAACTATAATTAATACTACTGTATTGTTTACTTGAAATTTCCTAAGAGAGCAGATCTTAAGTGTCCTCAACACACACACACACAAAAGGGTAACTATCTGAGGTGACAGATATGTTGATTGATTGTGGTCATCATTACACAGTACGCATATACCAAATCATCAAGTTGTACACCTTGAATAGGTACAATTATTTGTCAATTACACCTGAATAAAGCTGGAAAATAATAAATTAAAAGAATAAATTAAAACCTTGCTTTCTAGCATGTTCTTTATTTCCTTGACATTTCTCTTTATTTTATGAAAATTTCCCTGTCCCCATTTTGTTATGCCAATATTTTAATAAGCCAAGGATTCTTTTTGGGTGTTGTCGTTGTCATTGTTGTTGTTGTTGTTGAGACAGGGGTTTACTCTGCCACCCAGGCTGGAGTGCAGTGGCGGAATCACAGCTTACTGCAGCCTCAACCTCCTGGGCTCAGGCAATCCTCCCACGTCAGTCCCCCAAGGTGCTGGGACCATAGGCACAAACCACCATGTCCAGCTAATATTTTTTTTGTATCAGTTTTGTAGTGACGTGGTCTATGTTGCTCAAGTTGGTCTTGAACGCCTGGACTCAAGCAATCTTCCCACCTCAGTCTCCCAAAATGCTAGGATTACAGGCGTTGAGCCACTGCACCTAGGCAAGGATTCTTTTTGGACAGGAGAGCAGAGTGACTGAGATCATGAACTCTGGAGTCTAATCAGCCCAGGTTTGAGTCCTGGCATGGCCACTTGTGAACTGGGTGACCATAGGCAAGCTGCTAAATCTCTCTGAACCTCGTGATCTTGTCCAAAAATGGGGAAAACAGCAATACCTGCTTGATGGAGTGGTGGGAAATGAGATAAATCATGTAAAATGCTTAGCAAGGTGCCACCTACACAGTAGGAACTCAAGAGTGGCAGATGCTATTATCCTCCATTATTAGCATTAGTATTATTATCATTATTATTATCTCCTCACCCAGTGCCAGGCTTTAACAAATGCTCCCCTGCCTACCAGCTCCCAGAGGAATTCTGCACATCCTACTTCCAACATTCTAGGTGGCCCCTACTTAACCCTACCCTTTCTCCTTGCTCTCAACAGCCTCAGCCTGGAGTATTTTCTGCTGAAAGGGGCAACAGGCTCACCCTCTACTTTGTTTCCACCAAGACACAGGTCCCTAATCAGACCCAGAAGCCGACCTTAAATTAGACTGAGTGACTTCAGCTCCTTACACAGCTTCCTTCTTCAGTCAAGATCATGAGGGTGATCCAGGGACCCTTCCTATGGGCATCCAGAGAAGCCCACATTAAGAAGGCAGTATGAAGTGACCGTGGGTAAAGAACCCAGCCCCTGATCACCTTGAGTAAGTCACAACTTCTTGCAGCCTCCGCATAATTATCTATGAAGGGGAGCTCTTGAGAGTACTCACCTTCTAGGGTCATTGTAAGAATTAACTGACCAGGCACAGTGGCTCATGCCATTAAGCCCAGCACTTTGGGAGGCCAAGGTGGGAAGGTTGCTTGAGTCCAGGAGTTCAAGACTAGCCTGAAGAACACAGCAAGACCTCATCTCTACAAACAATAAAAAAGTTAGCTGGACATGGTGGTGTGTCCCTGAACACCCAGCTACTTGGGAGGCTGAGGTAGGAGGATCACTTGAGCCTGGAAGGTCAAGGCTGTAGTGAGTGTAGTGGTGAGTGCCACTGCACTTACCCTAGGCAACAGAGCAAGATTCAAGAAAAAAAAAAAAAGGAATTAACTGAATGCTACTTTAAGGCAATGACGGATATACCCAGTAAATGAGATTCTCTTGTAATTTTTTTTTTTTTTTTTTTTTTGAGACACAGTCTCACTCTGTCACCCAGGCTGGAGTGCATTGGTGTGATCTCGGCTCACTGCAGCCTTCGCCTCCTGGATTCAAGTGATTCTCCTGCCTCAGCCTCCTGAGTAGCTGGGACTACAGGCAGGTGCCACCATGCCCAGCTAATTTTTTTGTATTTTTATTAGAGAAGAAGTTTCACCATGTTGGTCAGGCTGGTCTCAAACTCCTGGCCTCAGGTGATACTCCCACCTTGGCCTCCCATAGTACTGGGATTACAGGCATGAACCACCACACTCAGCCTCCCTTGTGATTTTAAACATCATTTCTTTGTTTCTGAAAAGTCAAAGAGTTTATGAAAAACTCCTAGCACCTAAGGAACCAGGATTTGGCATAACCTCAAATAATTAATAAACAGGGAGGCCAGGCACAGGGGCTCATGCCTGCAATCCCAGCACTTTGGGAGGCTAGCAGGCAGATCACCTGAGGTCAGGAGTTCAAGACCAGCCTGGCCAACACGGTGAAACGATGTATCTGCTAAAAATGCAAAAATTAGCCAGGTGTGGTGGTGAGCGTCTGTAATCCCAGTTACTCAGGAGGCTGAGGCAGGAGAATCGCTTGAACCTGGGAGATGGTAGTTGTAGTGAGCAGAGACCACGCCACTGCATGCTAGCCTGGGCAACAAGAGCTAAACTCCATCTCAAAAAAAATATTTTTAATTAAAACATAAAACATAAACAGGGGAAGTAGGCCATCATATCTTGCCTGAACTACTCACCATTTCCCATTCCAAACTTAATTCCTCACATCCCATCTAATCTTCACTCTGCCACTCAAATTATCATGGTCATCCTCAAGTGTATTTATACCATTCCTATCACCTCTCCACCTACCACAAAGCCCAAACTCCTTGCAAGACACTCAAGGCCCATCAAATTCTTATCCCAACTTACCTTTCCAGCCTTTATCTCCCAAAATATACCTCCACACTCAATCTCTCATTATACTTACATGAAGCTTTTTGTGAGCCAATCACTCAGAATTCCTCATTCATTCCTCAGTAGTCTAATTATATACTGCATTTATGGACAATGATTGGGTCTTATATCTGCCCTCTCCACTAGATCCAAAAGGAAGAATCTGTTAACCAATAAATGAATAAATAATTGTAGTGGGCTGGGTGCAGTGGCTCACGCCTGTAATCCCAACATTTTGGGAGGCCAAGGCAGGTGGATTACCTGAGGTCATGAGTTCAAGACAAGCCCGGCCAACATGGTGAAACTGCATCTCTACTAAAAATACAAAAATTAACCAGGTGTGGTGGTGGGCGCCTGTAATCCCAGCTACTCAGGAGGCTTAGGCAGGAGAATTGCTTAAACCCGGGAGGCAGAGGTTGTAGTGAGCCAAGATCACACCATTGCACTCCAGCCTGGGCAACAAGAATGAAACCCTGTCTCAAAATAAATTAATAAATAAATAAATGTAGTGAATGTCTATAATTTTACGTTGCCTTGGCATCCATTTGGAACATAGCTTTAACTTTCTAAGGCCAGAGGCATGTCAAACCCTTGACAGTTTCAGTTCTCTACCTCCTTCCAGTTCCTCAATGTGATTGATCCAGAAATCTGCCTTAGACAATGCCCCCTGGTGACCACCCCACTATGGGACAGCTACCTACAACGTACTTTAATCACCCCACCGACCTGCACACCCAGCATGGTCTGTGCAGATATACCACAGTGATCACCCCTCAGTCACTGCATGACTCCACAGAACTCACGCCTGCTTATTGTAAACCCACCAATTAGAACTCCCCATGAGAAATCTGCCTGGCTTAACACTCTGGACCCCAAAAAAGGCTTTGGTGCACAGGTCTCCTCTCTTGATCTCTCTCTCCTCGCTCCCACCCACCTGCTGGTTGAACTCCCTGCTGCCTCCAGGCTTCCCATTTGCCCTCGTGGGCACTCATTTCTCCAGTGGATCTGTCAGGGAAGGCTTCTGTTATTTCGTGTGTTTTGTTGCACTGCCTGTGTCTGCATGTCACTTGACCAACACTCCTGAAGCCAATTTCTATCTTGGTCAGGTCTCTCTTAGAGAGTGACTATCTTAGGCCAGGAGCGGTGGCTCATGTCTGTAATCCCAGCACTTTGAGAGGCTGAGGCGGGTGGATCACTTGAGGTCAGGAGTTCAAGACCAGCCTAACCAACATGGAGAAACCCCATCTCTACTAAAAATACAAAATTAGCTGGGCGTGGTGGCACACGCCTGTGATCCCAGTTACTCGGGATGCCGAGGCAGGAGAACTGCCTGAACCCCAGAGGCGGAGGTTGCGGTGAGCCAAGATCATACCATCACACTCCAGCCTGGGCAACAAGAGTGAAACTCCATCTCAAAAAATAAAAATAAAAATACAAAAATTAGCTGGACATGGTGGTGTATGGCTGTAATCCCAGCTCCTCAGGAGGCTAAGGCAGGAGAATCACTTGAACCCGGGAGGTGGAGGTTGCAGTGAGCCGAGATCACACCACTGTACTCCAACCTGGGGTGACAGAGCAAGACTCTGTCTCAAAAAGAAAAAAAAAAAAAAAAAGAGAGAGAGAGTGGCTTTCTCAGGCTGGGTGCAGTGGCTCATGCCTATAATCCCAACACTTTGGGAGGCTGAGACGGGTGGATCATTTGAGGTCAGGAGTTCGAGATCAGCCTGGACAACATGGTGAAACACCATCTCTACTAAAAATATAAAAATTAGCTGGGTGTGATGGCATGCACTTGTAGTCCCAGCTACTCAGGAGGCCGAGGCACGAGAATCGCTTGAACCCAGGACGAGGTTGCAGTGAGCTGAGACCATGCCACTGCACTCCAGCCTGGGTGACAGTGAGACTCTGCCAAAAAAAAAAAAAAAGGGGGGCTATCTGGGTGGGAATAACCTGGACACAGGTCAGATGAGCCACAGGGCATCTGCCAGTTTAAACAAGTTTACTGTGGGAGAGACACCTAGGCATGAGACAGACACAGGCATTAGGCTGTCCAGCAGGATAAAGAAGTACTCCACGAAAGGCACACTGTAAAAGTCCACGACCAAAGCCCTTGGATTCCAGGCAGGGCAGAGCTAGATCTCTCCGGAGAGAGACCTCAATACCAAATTAAAAGCAAATACAACAATAATACCACTGATAACTGAAACCACCTTCACAAAAGTATGACAGTAAGAAAAACCTGCCGTAGCTGACTCCATCGTTTCTGACGTCCAACCTGTCCTAGGTCACTCCTGGGTGCAGACCAAGCTAACTTTGGGAGGAATCTAGTTTAGGAGTTAATTTGAAAGCAAGGATGATAACCATCCCTCCCTAAAACTAATCCCTCTTGCTCAGAGACCTAAAGCCACCTTTGTAAAACTCATGCGGCCAGGTGCAGTGAGTGGCTTACACCTGTAATCCCAACACTTTGGGAGGCTGATCGCTTGAGCTCAGGTGTTCAGACCAGCCTGGGCAACATAGTGAGACCTCATCTCTCAAACTCCTGACCTCAAGCAATCTGCCCACCTCAGCTTCCCAGAGTGCTGGGATTATAGATGTGAGCCACTGCACCCAGCAACAAGACCTCATCCCTAAAAAAAGAAAAAAAAAAAGCCATAAGAATAGAGTTATGGGAGGAACCAGAACTCTGCTAAAATGTAGCATAGTTTCTATAATTCCTTACTGCTCAGGAGTCATATGATCAGAGGTCACAAGGTTTGTGACTTTCCTAATTGTTCCCATAGAATGTATAGACAGCACTATTGTAGAACCTAAGATTGGGAGGTTTTTTGAGATTTTTTTCAGAATGAGCTCCCTGGACAAGGTCTTACATGGTCTAACTCTCAATTTCCTCTAGGGTCTCAGGCCCTGCCACTTTCCCCTTCATTCATTCCACTCCAAACACACTGGCCTCTGTGCCATTCCTCAAACATGCCAGGCGTATTCTGACCTCCCAGAGCTTTTGCATTTGCTGTTCTCTGTCTAGAACAGAGGATGACAAATATTTTTCTATAAAGAGCCATATAAGAATAATTTTGGGGCCAGGCATGGTGGCTCACGTCTGTAATCATAGCACTTTGGGAGGTCAAGGCAGGTGGATCACTTGAGGTTAGGAGTTTGAGACCAGCCTGGGCAACATGATGAAGCCCTGTCTCTACTAAAAATACAAAAATTAGCCAAGCGTGGTGGCGGGTGCCTGTAATCCCAGCTACTCAGGAGGCTGAGGCAGGAGAATCACTTAAACCCAGGAGGCAGAGGTTGCGGTGAGCCGAGATCATGCCACTGCACTCCAGCCTGGGCAACAGAGCAAGACTCTGTCTCAAAAAAAAAAAAGGGGTCATTTTTGCCTTTGCATTATTTTTTTTTTTTGAGACAGAGTTTCACTCTTGTTGCCCAGGCTGGAGTGGTGCAATGGCACGATCTCGGGCTCACTGCAACCTCCGCCTCCAGGGTTCAAGCGATTCTCCTGCCTCAGCCTCCCAAGTAGCTGGGATTACAGGCACGCGCCACCACGTCTGGCTAATTTTGTATTTTTAGTAGAGACAGGGTTTCTCCATGTTGGTCAGGCTGATCTCAAACTCCCGACTGTCAGGTGATCCGCCCACCCCGGCCTCCCAAAGTTCTGGGATGACAGTCATGAGCCCCAGCGCCTGGCCTTGGTTTTGCATTCTGTAACATCTCTGACACAACCACTCAACTCTGCATTGTGGCACAAAGCAACCACAAAGAATGTATAAAGTAATAGGTGTGGCCAGAATTGACCCTCAGGCTGTCATTTGCCAAACCCTGGCCTAGCACATAGTGGGGGCTCCAAAAGCATTTACTGAACGAATGAATCAATGAATGGATAAACTATACCCAGTGAGGCCTGAGGCCTGTGCAGAGCAAGGAACAATGCAGGTCCCCAGGTGAAAACCACATGCCCTGGGCTGACAATTCATCACCAACACCCCATCCCACCCCAACACCACCTTTCAGCCCCTGCCTCCTCTGAACCCCCTCTTCCTGTCCCCTGCATGCAACGAGGCCACCCCTACCCTTGAGACCACCTCTGGGTGGGAAGTGACAGCAAAGCAGACACAACGCTCAAAACCCTGTTTTCGTGCAAATGTCCTCAGTAATAAAAGAGATGGAAATTGAAATACATAAAATAGATGATACAGGAGCCAAATGGCATCTAAATAGACTGGAGCTGGAGTTTTCCATAAGGTGTCCCTGAGTCTTTAACATGCAAATGAGTTGCTTCCCTAGGGGTATTTTAAAAGACCCTGTCAGGCGTGAAATATGTCTGTCAATGAAAAACACCTTTCATTATTAAACCCTTTGTTAATGAATCACCTGCCCTGCTCTGCTTACTCGCCTTTTTGACTTTCACCTGAGTCACTTCTCCTAACAGTACATACCTTACAGGGGATCTGAGGTCACCAAAACCCTTAAACCTAATCACTAGATAATAACACTAGCAATAACTAGCCTTTATATTAAAATAGAGCCCTTTACACTCAACTCATTAGATATTCCACACAATCCAGTGAGAAGAGACAAATACTATTACCATCCCCAGGTATAAATGAGGAAACCAAGGAGCAGAGAGGGCGCGCGATTTGTCCCAGGTGGCTCAGCTAGTAAAATGGCTAAGAGCTTGAGCAGAGCCTTCCCACTCATTCCAAGTATTCAGCCCTTCTCTTTATGACAGGTAACCTGATAGGAACACCTGGACCCCTGTTCACTAACGTTATTACTGCTGTTCTCAAGGAGATGCAATTGTTGCCGTGGGCAGAGACCATGATTTCTGACCCAGTGCCAGGCATGCAGGAGGTACTGTTTGGAGCCCCCAAAATCAAGATCAACCAATGCCTATATGTCACAAGATCAACGAATGCCTCCCACTAGAAACAAGCCATTTCAGTCTATCAAATGTTTAGGAGAGCTGCAAAGCTGACATGGCTATTTTATTGTCAAATCAATGACAACAAAGGAATCCATCTCGCTGGACCACAGGAAACACCCCAGTGGGTTATGAAAAGAAGCAACAGGAGAGCCTGGGACGTACAAATGGGAAGTTGATGGTCACACGAAATGTTCATCCCCTCAACAGAACTAAATGGGAAACCAAGCACTTACTGATCATTGGAGTCAACGAGTGGCTAGGCGTTTTCAGTTTCCATCCATTGGCAGCCCTCTCCCTATGCCACATTTCAGGACTAAAGGCCTGGATCACCTCTCCCTGTTTGGTGCACAAATGAGAATTACCACAGAGAAAAGGCACTTGGGTCTCTAGTTCCATGAAAAGTGACCATGGCCTCCTTCCATTTCTTAGAGAGACTATTAGATCAAGGAGTATTATTTCTTCTAGTCTGCCCCCAAACTGAAAAAAGACCCAAAAAAAACCCTTGAAGAGAGTGATCGGGTCTTCAGAAGAACCTGGTACCTGATATGGATAGAAAGCACACAAAGTGGATGATACCATCATGCCTCAAGTCTGGAAAGACGCCAAAGACACCAAGTCCATAGCAAGGGACTGTGTGAAGTTGGCCTGAGCAGGTTTACAGTCTGCTCTCCCTAAGATAGTAATGTAGTCCAGTGCAGGAACCAAATTTTAATCAAACTCCCTTTCCTAGTATTTGATGCCCAAGCACTCAAGGTCCTTAAATCAATGTTGATTAAATAAAGGAATCCCGGGAGGCTGAGACAGGAGAATTGCTTGAACCTGGGAGGCGGAGGTTGCAGTGAGCCAAGATCATGCCACTACACTCCAGCCTGGGTGACAGAGCAAGACGCCGTCTCAAAAAATAAAAATAAAATAAAGGAATCCCTGACTGATGCCAAGGTCCCAGAGTAGACAACAAAAATAAGTCTCACCCAGGCAAGGAATAGAAATTCTCCATTCAGTCCATCCTAGAGAAGGCAGACTGAGGGAGAACAGAGCAAAGCCAGATGCAAAGAGCAAGCAGCAGGTAAGAGAAGAGAGCGAGCTTCCAACAGGAGAGCTACAGTGCCAAGCACTTATTAGCTCATGCAACTCACACAACTAGATTCCAAGATGCATGCTATTAGTTTCAATCTATGGATAAGGAAGTGGTGTTTTAGAAAAGGTAGAAAACTTAGCCAAGGAGCTGGTAAGTGATGGAGCCACAACTTGAATCCTGTATGACTATTCCCATCAAGAGAGCAAAAAGTACACAAGAACAAGCAGCTTGCTGGGCCCTGAAATAGGCCACTGGAGTCCCTGCAACATGGAAACCTTAACCCAGGAGGCGTATTTAGTGAGCTACCCTGGTGAAGAAATGGATGGCTGACCCAACTAATTTTTTTTTTTTTTTGAGACAGAGTCTTGCTCAGTTGCCCAGGCTGGAATGTAGTGATGCAATCTCGGCTCACTGCAGCCTCTGTCTCCCGGGTTCAAGCTATTCTCCTCCTCAGCCTCCCAAATAGCTGGGACTACAGGCACACACCTCTACGCACAGCTAATTTTTTTGTATTTTTAGTAGAGATGGGGTTTCACCATGTTGGCCAGGCTGGTATTGAACTCCTGACCTCAAGTGATTCGCCCACCTCAGCCTCCCAAAGTACTGGGATTACAGGCGTGAGCCACCACGCCCGGCACCAGACCCGGCCCCAACTAATATTTTATAGGTCCTTTATCTGACAAGAAAATGACTGTATATCAGAAAGTAAGAAGATGCACACTCTCCTAGTACAGATCAAATCACACATCCCTGAGGCCAGTTGAGAAATGGCCAAGCAAAGAATGACCCAATAAGGTAGAATACAATGTAACCAGGAAAAATGACAAGTATAGACTACATTCAAATCTGTATATAAATTAATATGGAGGGAATTAACAGCGTAAAAGTAATACGCACATATTTACAATCACCAAAAAGGTAAAACTGGCAAATACAGAAAGACCCATAACCAGGTGTGAAGAGATAGTGCTTTAAGTTCACAGGATTTTTTTCCTATAAACCAGTGGTACTCAACGTATGGTCCCCAGACCAACAGCAACTGCATCACTTAGGTACATGCTAGAAACACCAATTCTTGGTCCTCATACCAGACTTACAGAATCAGAAACTTTAGGGATGGGGTCCAGTATTGTGTGTTGTTACAAGATCTCCAGGCGACTCTGGTGCATGCTAAAGTTTGAGAACCACTGTAGTAAGAAAATTATTTTATTTATTTTCCTTTTTTTTTTTTTAAATACAGACAGGGGTCTCGCTATATTGCCCAGCCTAGTGTTGAACTCCTGGCCTCAAGCAATCCTCCCATCTTGGCCTCCCAAAGTGCTGGGATTACAGGCATCAGCCACCACACCCAGCCCCACTTATTAAATAAAACATATGAAGACACAGATAAAGTTTAATTCACTTCAACTCTGCAAATATTTCTTGAGCACCCACTAAGTGCCAAGTATCATGGAGGTAGTTAATAAATACTTGTTGAATGACTTTCTTGTTAGGAGAAAGTAAAGGCCACTTAATCCTGGGAGAGGGCTGTTCTAGGTGTCCTATCTAAAGGTTGCTCTCCACACACACTGGCTGCTGTTAGCACATATCTACAGTGTGATCCGGAAGCCCAGGGCCCTGCAAGATGCTGGAGATAAGCAGCGGTCTGGGGCACGTCGCAAGGCGGAGTGGAGGGCCAGGATAAGTGCATCGCCGCCTGCTCTTCCCCAGACCACCCTGCAGCTCCAGCTGCTTCTGCCTCGGAACTCACAGGGCCACCAGGGGGTGAAGGCGTCTGGGTGAGCCACCTCCTGCCCTCCTCCAGCTCTGCCCACTCGGATGCCTGCAAGACTGAAGTGGACAGGCCACATGAAAGCCCACTGGTGTGCCAAGCTGGAGATGTCACTGCAGGGGGGCGGGGCAGTGCGAGTCACGTGGCCGCGCGCCGGGCCCAGGTGACAAGGTCATGGGGCTGTCCCTCCCGGCGCCCAGGGCGGCTGCACAGCCGGAGCAGAAGCCCCTTCCCGGCGTGTCCACACCGGTTCCCTCGCGCTCCACGCGCGGTGCGGCCCTGCCAGCCTCATAGGCCCGAGCTCTGCGCCGGTCTCCGGCGAGCTGCCCCTACTCACCCCGAGGGAAGCAGAGCCGCGGCGCCCGGCTTCCCGCCGCAACCCGGTAGCTGGGAATTAGCTGGGAACCGTGCCGGGACAGCCACCTGACTGCGCTTGGTGAAGCCGAGGCGCGCGCGGCCTGCCGGGACTTGTAGTTCCTGGTTCCCCACGCCGCGATCCAGCGGCAGCACTGTGGAGGCAGCCCAGGGGTCTCGGGCCCTTACTCCATCAGGTGGCCCTGTTGCTTTGCCAGGGCGACGGACTTGGAATCTTACTGAAATATTTTCTTCAAGACATTCTAACTAGGTCCTAGGTTCGTGTTTAATAAATGATGGAGTGGATTTGTAGATTTTTTTTTTTTTTTTTTGAGACCAAGTCTCACTCTGTCGCCCAAGTAGTACAGCTTATTTTTGTATTTTTATTAGAGAGGGGGGTTTCGCCATTTTGCTCAGGCTGGTCTTGAACTCCTGAACTCAGGCAATCCACCTGCCCCAGCCTCCCAAAGTGCTGGGATTACAAGCCTGAGCCACCGCACCCGGCCGTAGATTTTAAGTAAGATATTTTAACTAGTAGGTGAAGAAGAAATTTACTGACAATTGATGAATGATAAGAATACGCTGGTGGGACGCGGTGGCTGACGCCTGTAATCCCAGCAGGCCAAAGCGAGATCACCGGAGGTCGGGAGTTTGAGACCAACCTGACCAATATGGAGAAACCCCGTCTCTACCAATAATAACAAAAATTAGCCAGGCATAGTGGCGCTTGCCTGTAATCCCAGCTATTCGGGAGGCTGAGGCACTAGAATCGCTTGAACCGGGAGGCGGAAGTTGTGATGAGCTGAGATCACCCCATTGCACTCCAGCCTGGGCAACAGGAGCGAAACTCGGTCTCAAAAAAATAATAATAATGCTGGCTGGGCACGATGCTGTAGCTCACACCAGTAATCCCAGCACTTTGGGAGGCTGAGGCTGGCGGATCACTTGAGATTAGGGGTTGGAGACCAGCCAGGCCAACATAGTGAAACCCTATTTCTACTAAAAATAGAAAAATTAAGCCAGGTGCGGTGACTCATTCCTGTAATCCCAGCACTTTGGGAGGCCAAGGCGGCGGATCACTTGAGGCCAGAAGTTTGAGACCAGCCTGGCCCACATGATAAAACCTGTTGGTACTAAAATAAAATTAAAAAAAAAAAAAAAAAGTAGCCTGGCGTGGTGGTGTACGTCTGGAATACCAGCTACTCAGGAAGCTGAGGCGGGAGAATCCCTCGAACCCGGGAGGCGGAGGTTGCAGTGAGCCCAGATCACACCACTGCACTCCAGCCTGGGCGACAGAGTGAGTGTCTGTCTCAAAAAAAAAAAAAAAAGAAAGAAAGAAAAAGAAAAAGAAAAATTAGCCAGGCATAGTGGCGGGCACCTGTTATCCCAACTACTGGGGAGGCTGAGGCAGGAGAATCGCTTGAACCCGGGAGGCGGAGATTGCAGTGAGCTGAGTTTGGGCCACTGAACTCCAGCCTGGGTGACAGTGAGACTTCGTCTAAAAACAACAACAACAACAACAAAACCCACCACTTTAGGGCAAAGCATGGCCAAAACACTCTTGAAGAAGAAAAATGTGTTTTAAGGACTCACCCTTCCATATCAACATTTTTATAAAGCTATACAAATTAAGACCATGTGATATTGGAATAGGGAAAAGCAGAGGAGGAAATGGAACCGCCTACAGAGCCCACAAACAGATGCAGACATCTATGAAATGAGGTATGGCTGGAATGGTAGTTCAATGAGGGAAGATAGAGTATTCAGTTCATGATCTAGAACAACCAGTTATCTGTTGGATCCCCTATGCAAAAACTAATTCAAGGTAGATTAAAGACTTATAGGGGAAATTAAAGCATTTTAAAATTACAACTTTTTTTTCTTCTTACTATCATTCCCCAAAATTACAACTTTTAAAAGAAAACAGCCTTATGATCTCAGGGTAGAGTTTATTAAGTGCCATAAGCACGAACTGTAAAGAAAAGTTTGATATGTTTAAACTACATTAAATTTAAGCACTTGTCTTTATTGAAAGGCAGCATAGGCTGAGCACAGCATCTTATCCCTGTAACCACGACACTTTGGGAGGCCAAGGCAGGAGAATTGCTTGAAGCCGGGAGTTAGAGACCAGCCTGAGCAACATAGCCAGACCCTATGAGACTACAAAAAATTTAAAAATTAGCTGGGCATGGTGGCACATGCCTGTAGTCCCAGCTACTCTGGAGACCAAGGGACGGAGGATCTCTTGAGCCCAGGAGTTCGAGGCTGCAGTGAGTTATGATGGATCTTACCACTGCACTCCAGCCTGGGCAACAGAGAGAGAGCTAAACCCAGTCACTAAAAAAGAAAAAAAAAGATAATTGCAGCAGCACAGAGGTAGCAGTAGTATAGAGTTAAATAACAGCCCCCACCATCTAAAGTTTGCAATGTATAGGCATTAAGATAAGAAGATTAATAACTTCCAAATAATGTGAGAAGTGTTTAAAATTGAGGTATGAACAAAGTGGCTTAGGAACAGAAAAACAGGGGGCATTAGGCCAGGTGCAGTGGCTCACGGCTGTAATCCCAGTACTCGGGGAGGCCAAGGCAGGCAGATCACTTGAGGTCAGGAATTCTAGCCTAGCCTGGCCAACATGGTGAAACCCTGTCTCTACTAAAAGTACAAAAATTAGCTGGGTGTGGTGTCGTGCCTGTAGTCCCAGATGCTCGGGAGGTTGAGGCAGGATAATCACTTGAACCCAGGAGGCAGAAGTTGCAGTGAGCTGAGATCATGCCACTGCACTCCAGCCTGGGCGACAGAGCAAGACTCCATCTCAAAAAATAATAATAAATTAAAAATAAAATAATAATAAGGGCCAGGCACAGTGGCTCATGTCTATAATCCCAGCCACTCAGGAGGCTCAGGTGGGAGGATAGCTTGAGCCCAGAAGGTCAAGTGTACAGTGAGCCATGATTGCACTACCACATTCCAGCCTGGGTGACAGAGAAAAAGCCAGTCTAAAAAAAAAAAAAGGCCGGGCGCGGTGGCTCAAGCCTGTAATCCCAGCACTTTGGGAGGCCGAGACGGGCGGATCACGAGGTCAGGATATCGAGACCATCCTGGCTAACACGGCGAAACCCCGTCTCTACTAAAAATACAAAAAACTAGCCGGGCGAGGTGGCGGCGCCTGTAGTCCCAGCTACTCGGGAGGCTGAGGCAGGAGAATGGCATGAACCCGGGAGGCAGAGCTTGCAGTGAGCTGAGATCTGGCCACTGCACTCCAGCCTGGGCGACAGAGCGAGACTCCGTCTCAAAAAAAAAAAAAAAAAAAAAAATCACCTGGAGAGCTTTAAAAGTCCTCCTGGGCCATATCGGGCACTGGCACCCCTTCAACTACTGGGAATGGGACTGAGTCATACTTTGTAGAGCTCCCTGTAGGATTTCAATGCACAGCTGAGGTTAAAAACCCCTGATTTAGAGTCAAAGAATCTTATTTGAACTGGGTGACTCACAGCAGGTTTTCTAATTTTGGCAGAGCTTTAGTTTCTGTCTTGATAAAATGGAGTTAATACTATTGTCGGTCCTACGTACCTCAAAGGTGCTTGTGAGGATCAAGTGCGATGGTGTGAGTGCTTTGGAAGCTGAATGTTGCTGTTCAGAGGAGTGTCATGACACTGAGAAGAAAATCCAAACTCTTTGCCTGACCCTCCTGGCTCCCCAGGGCCTGGCTCCACTCCCTCTCTCCAACCTCATTTCCCACCCTTCTCTTCCCTGGCTCACTCCACTCCAGCCACATCAGCTTCCTTTCTGTTCCCAGTCTGCCAAGCTGGCTGCTGTGTGGGCAGCCATTACACTTGCTATTCCCCCATATCTTCAATGGTCTGCTCCATCCTGGTAGTTTGTTCTCTGTGCTAATGTTACCCTCCAGAGAGGCCATGCCCCATTACCCTTATCTCCCCACCCATCCCCACATTCCCTGAGACACACTCTACCTCCTTACACTGTTTTATTTGTTAAATTTACTTAAAATCACGTATTAATACTTGAAGTTTGCGGGGATGGGGCAGTTTGGTACAGATGTTCTTTATTTTGGTGGACCTTATGTCTGAATATAAATGATTAAAGCTCAGATCATTTCTTCTTCATGTCTTCGCATGTTACAACAGTGACACGGGCTCAATGTGAAGAGTCAAACTTGCTTTGTTGTTGTTGTTATTACTTTTTTGTTATTGTTGTTGTTTTTGAGACTAAGCCTCACTCTGTCATGCAGGCTGGAGTTCTATGGTGCCATCTCAGCTCACTGCAACCTCTGCCTCCCCGGTTCAACCAATTCTCCTGCCTCAGCCTCCCAAGTAGCTGGGATTGCAGACACCTGCCACCACGCCCGGCTAGTTTTTTGTGATTTTAGTAGAGACAGGGTTTCCCCATGTTGGCCAGACTGGTCTCAAACTCCTGGCCTCAAATGATCCACCCTCCTTGGCCTCCCAAAGTGCTGGGATTACAGGCGTGAGCCACCACAGCCGGCTTATGATGTGAAAAGTCAGACTTGTATTTTCTTTTTTTTTTTGGAGATGGAATCTCACTCTGTTGCCCAGGCTGCTGGAATGCATTGGCACAAACTTGGCTCACTGCAACGTCCGCCTCCCAAGTTCAAGTAATTCCTCTGCCTCAGCCTCCTGAGTAACTGGGATTACAGGCATGCACCACCATGCCTGGCTAATTTTTGTATTTAAGTAGAGATGGGGTTTCACCATCTTGGCCAGGCTGGTCTCAAACTCCTGACCTCAGGTGATCCACCAGCCTCGGCCTCCCAAAGTGCTGGGATTACAGGTGTGAGCCACCGCGCCTGGCCTGAGAACAAGGATTTATCTGCCTCTGACTGCTGAGGAATCCCAGAAAAGGTACATCACCTGGGCCCTTCAGAGTTCTTATCTGTCATGGGAAAAGGAAAAATTCTATGGGAAAAACAGCTGATAAGGCCAGGAGCCATGGCTCATGGCTGTAATCCCAGCACTTTGGGAAGCAGAGGTGTCAGGTTAGCTTGAGCTTAGGAGTTTGAGACCAGCCTGGGCAACATAGGTGAGACCTTGTCTCTACTAAAAAAAAAATTAAAAGAAAAAAAAAGTTTAAAAGAACAGCTGATATATCTCAATAACGGTAAAAAGTATGGTTTGTTTGTTTGTTTGTTTTTTTGAGACAGAGTCCTGTTGTATTGCCCAGGCTAAAATGCAGTGGTGCAATCATGCCATGCTCACTACAGCCTTGACCTCCCAGGCTCAAGTAATCCTCCCACCTCAGCCTCCCAAGTAGCTGGGACTACAGGTGTGGTGCATCATGCCCAGATAATTTTTGTATTTTTTGTGGAGACAGCATCTCCCTATGTTGCCTAGACTGATCTCAAACCCCTGAGCTCAAGCCATCCTCCCTACTCAGCCTCCTAAAGTGCAGGCATGAGCCACCACGCCTGACCCCAATCACAACCACGTGAAATCTTTTTTTTTTTTTTAGATGGGGTCTCACTCTGTCACCCAGGCTGGAGTGCAATGGCACAATCTCAGTTCATTGCAACCTCCACCTCCTGGGCTCAAGTGATTCTCCCACCT
Organism: Rhinopithecus roxellana; assembly: GCF_007565055.1. Lineage (NCBI taxonomy): Eukaryota > Metazoa > Chordata > Mammalia > Primates > Cercopithecidae > Rhinopithecus > Rhinopithecus roxellana. The sequence continues at coordinate 135,956,823 of NC_044553.1, read as the reverse complement.
CAGCCTCCCAAGTAGCTAGGACCACATACACACACCACAATGCCCAGCTAATTTTTGTATATATATATATATTTTTTTTTGATAGAGATGGGATTTCATCAAGTTTCCCAGGCAGGTCTCAAACTCCTGAGCTCAAGCAATCCACCTGCCTTGGCCTCCCTAAGTGCTGGGATTACAGGCATAAACCACCTTGCCCAGCCAACCACATGAATTTTTTTTTTTTTTTTTTTTTTTAAGATGGATTCTTGCTTTGTCATCCAGGCTGGAGTGCAGTGTGCAATGTCAGCTCACTGCAATCTCCACCTCCCAGGTTCAAGCGTTTCTCCTGCCTCAGCCTCCCAAGTAGCTGGGACTACAGGCACGCACCACCACGCCTGGCTAGTTTTTGTACTTTTAGTGGAGACAGGGTTTCACCATGTTGGCCAGGCTGGTCTCAAACTCCTGACCTCAAGTGATCCGCCCACCTTGGCCTCCCAAAGTGCTGGGATTACAGGCATGAGCCACCACACCCAGCCAAACCACGTGAATTCTTAACCAGAATTCTAAACTAATTTGGGAAGGTAGAATATATATATACATACATGCATATATATGTATATATATACACATACATGCATATATAAACATACACGCACACACATATTTGTTTACATCATATATATACACACACACACCACATGTATACTATTATTTATCAAGCACTCGTTATTGGCAGTTGCTAGTCTAAGTGCTTTAAATCTATTTTCTTATATGATCCTCATGAGATATGAGACAGACATCATTATTATCCTCATTTTACAGTTGAGCAAAATAAGGTGGAGGGTTAAATAACTTGTCCAAGACCATTCTGTAAGGATAGGGCTGGGATTCAGCCCCATGAGCCTGACTCCAGAGCCCACACTGTGAAATTGGCAGCCCACTCTGATCATAGATACATTTAGAGAAAGAATCATTTGAGGCAAATGTCTGGGGCCAAAGTAAGCTATACCCTGAGGTCTTAACAGGAAATAGGCCAAGTGGCTCAGCAGCAATCCTTTATTACCAACTATTAATTGACTACAGGTCAAAACTAAAAGGCAGTATGGACTGGAAGTTAGGCAAGCTGGCTTCCAGTCCTGCCCATGCCACGAATTAGTAACTGACCTTGGACCAGTCCTTTCCCCTTCCTGGGCCTCAGGATCCTCTTTATAAAGTAAAGGAATTTTACAGGTAGAGCTCTAAGGACTCTTCCCACGCTCACATTCCATGATTATTTGAGCCTATAAACAATGTCCCACTTCCTATAGAGTAAGTCTCCACTCACCAAAAACATGACACTGGGGCCGGGTGTGGCGACTCAAACCTGTAATCTTAGCACTTTGGGAGGCCGAGGAGGGTGGATCACTTGAGGCCAGGAGTTTGAGACCAGCCTGGGCAACATAGCAAAACCCCGTCTCTACTAAAAATACAAAAATTATCTGGGTGTGGTAGTGCACGTATGTAGTCCCAGCTACTCAGGAGGCTGAGGCAGGAGAATTGTTTGAACCTGGGAGGCAAAAGTTTCAGTGAGCTGAGATTGCATCACTGCACTCCAGCCCGGGCGATAGAGAGAGACTCCGTCTCAAAAAAAAAAAAAAAAAAGATACTGCTGTGGAGGGCTACAGGTGAGTCAGCCCCTGTGCTGAACACTCTTTGTATCTTCCCAGGTGCTCTCTCCACCCTTCCTTCCTGCCCTGTGCCCCAGGAGGCTGACCTGCAAGAGCTGCATCTCTGGGCTCCCTTACTCTCTGTCTTCTAGCTGGGTTTGGCCAGTGGTAGCATGAGCAGGAGATGGGAAGGCAGAAGAGAGAGAGACCTGGATGTCTGTACATATACTCACACAATCACACACCAGCTGCTGCTGCCCTTCCTGCTGGCATTGGGGCAGTGGCTGGGTTCCCCTCCTGTCACAGCTCCTGTCTGGATGCTTCTGCCATACCCCCAGCTCTCACTGGGCTTCAGGAACACCATTCTCACACCATGTCCCTTTAAACCTAGGGGTGGTGATGGCTTCCTGCTGCTGCTCGTCCCCGGTACCTTCCCCATTGCTTGTTGGTTCCCTTAACTGCCCATAACTCTGCTAAGTAGTCAATTCATTGAATGTTCTATTCTGCATGTAAACCCTTGAATGTGTCATCTGTTTCCCATAGCATCCTTACTGCTACAGCCCCAGGAGGGATGGCTTTCCTCCTTGTCCTTGCTACTGTGACACTGGAAATTCCTTCGTGTGTCATGAGCCAAAACAGGAAACCTAGAGCTCCTTTAAGAGTCCTATAGGCATCCTTACCAAGCCCTACCACTAGCAGAGGACCTAGAAATAAGCTCTTTTAGGGCAAGAGGGCGGGAGTCTCCAACACCAACGTCGTATCAGCCAGAAGTCTAGGAAAACTTTTGAGAGAGGAAAACATGGAGTCAGTCTGGGCATGGTAGCTGACAATCCCAGCATTTTCAGAGGGCATTACAAGCCTCAGTTACTGTGCCCAGACTGACTCCAGCAGGAGAATTGCTTGAGCCCAGAAATTCAAGACCAGCCTGGCAACATGGTGAGAGCCCGTCTCATCGAAAAATAAAACAAGATTAACACAAAGACCTGGGTTTGAATTCTGACTCAGCCACATACTGACTGAGACTTACTTCACCTTAGATTCTTCATCTGTAAATTGGGAATAATTATATCTGCCTCTCAAGCTTGCTGCAAGGATTGAATAAGACAACCTACGTGAGCACTTAGCACAGTGCCTGGCACATACTAAATAGATGCCCAGTAAGGCTGGGCGCTGTGGCTCACGCCTGTAATCCCAGCACTTTGGGAGGCCGAGGCAGGTGGATCACCTGAGGTCAGGAGTTCAAGATGCCCAGTAAATGTTAATTCCCTTCCTATTAGGCAACTGGGAAGCCATGAGAGCAATTGGATGCGGTTAAGTGGCTTCGCCAGAAATACCATACCGCCTCCTGCAGTTTTCCAGCAGAAGAGCCAGGCACTGGTATGGCAGTGAACCAAGGCGGAAGAAAAGAACAACTCATCAGAAACCAGCCTTTTGTCAGAAAAAAAAAAAAAAATACTCAAACCCAACTGCAGTGAGCAATTAGGGAACAATAGCTAAATGCTTTCTATAATTAGAGAGAGAGGAACCATCACAAGCCATCCAAGTGCCTTTGTCTGCACTGACCCTCTGCACCCAAAGAAGATCTTGGCCCACGTGAGACTGGGGATCTTGGCATCTTTTTTAGTTTTTTTGAGAAATTAAATCTCACATCACCCTTCTGTTGCCAAGAAAGGAGATCAGGAAGCGGAGAGGACCCTCTCATCAGAAAAGAAAGGCAACTGAAGATGTGACACATGCCAAGGGTGAATTCAATCCTGAAAGAGGAGGGGTCTTGCAATCTGCCCTGAGAGCTACTAACATGATGATGGCGCAGGGAATGGGTTGGCATCTCTGTAGGAGGAAGAGGCAAATCGTCTTTGGCATCCACCTTTTTGCCAACATCTGAGGAGAAGCAAATCCTTACTTTTTTTTTTTTTTTTTTTACTTTTTTTGGAGACAGAGTCTCACTCTGTCACCCAGGCTGAAAGTACAGTGGCCTGATCTCGGCTCACTGCAACCTCTGCCTCCCAGGCTCAAGCGATTCTCCTACCTCAGCCTTCCAAGTAGCTGGGATTACAGGCACCCAACACCACGTCCAGCTAATTTTTGCATTTTTAGTAGAGATGGGGGGGGGTTCACCATGTTGGCCAGGCTGGTCTAGAACTCCTGACCTCAAGTGATCTGCCCGCCTCGGCCTCCCAAAGTGCTGGGATTACCGGTGTGAGCCACCGCGCCCAGCCAAAATCCTTACTTTTAACAATGGGTTTTCCAGACAAAAGCAAAGGAGAGGAAAGTCCCACAAACATTACTGCTAGAGAATTGCCGTCTTGGTCTTGACACCAGGAGCAAACTAGCTTCTTTGCCCCAGACTTTTATTCCTATCTGGGCTCCAGGTTCCCAAGTGGATCATCTTCTCTTTTCACTCTCCTCAATTCCTCATCACGAACTCAGCCTCTTGACACTTCTTTCCGTATACCCTTCTCACCTTTCTTCTCCTCTCGGTTTCTACCATCACAAGCATTGTCAAGCTCCCCACATATTCCCAGCCTAGACTTTTCTGCAGACTTCCATCTGGTGCCCCTTCTTTCAGACTCCTCCCTTTCATACACATTCCACAAAACATCATCAGACGGGTTTCCCAAAATGCTACATTCACTGTGCCGTTCTCTATACCAGAATTTTCTAAACTATCGTACAAGTCCCACTGGTGGTACTCAAGATAATTTTAGGTGGTGTCCTGCCCAGGTGTCCGGGCCAATACACCCCATCACTTGGCTGCCGAGTGTTGCCTGCCAATAGCTCACAGCTGCCCCGTTCTCCAAAACAATTGATGAGGCTGAAGGGAGCTGCCTTACCAGGAAATGCCTGGAAGGTTACACCCTGGCTCCTACAGCCAATGATGGACAAATGCCCCGTCACCTAGAGGTAGGATGTTTTTATGGCACTATTCATGATCAAGCTCCCTGAGGGAAAAGGTTTTCCTGAAACCATATCGTTGCTTGGTTTCTTCTCTTTCACTGTCCTGTTTCTCCTACTTCCTCCTGCCAGCACCGGTAAGTCACTAGAGCAAGAATCCCTGTTTCAGCTGGGTGCAGTGGCTCATGTCTGTAATCCTAGCACTTTGGGAGGTCAAGGCGGGCAGATCACTTGAACTCAGGAGTTGGAGACCAGGCTGGGCAACATGGCAAAACCCCATCTCTACTAAAAATACAAAAACTGAGGTGGGAGGATCACCTGAGCCTAGGGAGGTTGAGGCTGCAGTGAGCCGTGATGGTGCCACTGCACTCCAGCTGAGGGCAATGGGGTGAGACCCCATCTCAAAAAAAAAAAAAAAGAATCCCTATTTCTAACACAGGTGGTAATGGCAAGTGGGCGATCTCTTTTTATTAGGTATTTAAATAAGCACTAGAAAAATTGTAATTAGCACATCTCACTCAAGATATCAGGTATACTATTTATTAGGCTGTGATTAAATTTGCTTAGGTAAAAAAGTGAAAAGAAGGTTGGTTTAAAAAAAAAATAGGCCAGCGCGGTGGCTCATGCCTATAATCCTAGCACTTTGGGAGGCCAAAGCAGGTGGATTGCTTGAGGCCAGGAGTCTGAGACCAGCCTGGACAACATCTCTACTAAAAAATACAAAAATTAGCTGGGTGTGGTGGCACACACCAGTAATCCCAGCTACTCAGGAGGCTGAGGCAGGAGAATCACTTGAACCTGGGAGGTGGAGGTTGCAGTGAGCCAAGATCATGCCACACACTCCAGCCTGGGTGACAGGGCAAGAGTCTGTCTCAAATAAATAAATAAATAAATGAAGGAGATAGCCAAGCAGGAGGGACCAAGATCTGGCAAAATTCATGAAGGTGATACCTGTATGACTAAACTTTGGAAAACATTGCCAAACTCAAATATGCTGTGAAGTCATACTCAAATAGGGTATCTTTGTCCCCCAGGGGACTTTTGACAATTTCTGGAGACATTCGTGATTGTCATGACTTGGGAGATGCTACTGGTTTCTAGTGGGCAGAGGTCAAGAGTGTTGCTGGACATATTACAATGCACAGAACTGGCCTTCATAACAAAAAACTGTCCAGCTCCCAATGTTGACAGTGTCACTGTGGAGAAACTCTGGTCAATCTATCAGGTGAAGTCCAAACCCAGACTTGTCATGAAAATGACTTCCTTCCAGCTGGCCCCTCACCTATTCCATGCTGTCTGCCTCCTTGCTCCTTTGCTGACCCTCTCCGTGCTCCCTTCCGTCTACTGCACACTCCAAATCTTGCCCAGCCTTTAAGGTCAACTTTGTGACTTTCTTCTAGCCACTCTAGCACACACTGATCTTGCATTGGTCAAAGCCCTTTTTTTTTTTTTTTTTTTTTTGAGATAGAGTCTCGCTGTCTCCCAGCCTGGAATGCAGTGGCACAATTTTGGCTCACTGCAACCTCTGCCTCCCAGGTTCAAGCGATTCTCCTGCCTCAGCCTCCCTAAGTGCTGAGATAACAGGCATGAGCCACCATGCCCAACCTATACTGCTGCTTTTTTAACTGTAAGTTCTTAGAGAAGGATTCTGTTGGGGTTTTGTTTGTTTATTTTTGGGTTTCTTTTTAGAAACAGAGTCTCACTGTTTCCCTGGCTGGAGTGCAGTGGCACAATCATGGCTCACTGCAGCCTTGATCTTCCAGGTTCAAGAGGTCCTCCAGCCTCAGCCTCCCAAGTAACTGGTACTACAGGACAGCATCACCACACCCAGCTAATTTTCTTTTTGTAGAGATGGAATCTCCCAATGTTGTCCAGGCTGGTCTTGAACTCCTAGGCTCCAGCGATCCTCCCACCTCTGGAGTACTGATTATAGGCGTGAGTCACTGTGCCCAGCCAGTTCTGGTTGGTTGACCCCTTGGGGGCTTCCTAGGGATCATGAACTCCTCAAAATTATATGTGTTTGTTTAGATGTATCTTTCTAAGCATAGAATCATAGCAGCCAAATAAATGTTTGAAGGGGTCAATGAATAGTAAAAATCAGTCCTGTATGTCAACAACTTTCACATTCATTTATTATGCAGCTAGTACCTAGCACAGTGCTACCCACACGTGAAAACAACCCTTTGGAAGAATACATGCATGCATACGTAAATGAACACATCCAATAAGATGTTTCCTGGGAGAAAAAGAAGACAGTAAAAATCGGGAAATATTTCAGCTCCCCAATTCTCCTTCTGTACAGATTTATTTCCTTAGGAGTTATCACTTTTTTTTTTTTTTTTTTTTTTTTGAGACGGAGTCTCGCTCTGTCGCCCGGGCTGGAGTGCAGTGGCCCGATCTCAGCTCACTGCAAGCTCCGCCTCCCAGGTTTACGCCATTGTCCTGCCTCAGCCTCCTGAGAGGCTGGGACTACAGGCGCCTGCCACAACGCCCGGCTAGTTTTTTGTTTTTTTTTTGTTTTTGTTTTTTGTTTTGTATTTTTTAGTAGAGACAGGGTTTCACCAAGTTAGCCAGGATGGTCTCGATCTCCTGACCTCGTGATCCGCCCGTCTCGGCCTCCCAAAGTGCTGGGATTACAGGCTTGAGCCACCGCGCCCGGCCTCACATTTTTATAACTATATATTTCATCAGACTTTTCACTCTCAGAAACCAAAGTAGTTGTATTGAAGCTGAAAAATGTATTTCTTCATTTTGATTGGTATTTACATTCCAAAAGACTATCAATTAAATCCACCTTTATTCCTCCTGTATGTTTTTGTTTCAAACATTCAGAATCCAAGTAGTAGCTGTTTGTGAGGTTAAGAGAGAAAAGGAGACAGCCAGGCTTTTGTTTCTAAACCTGGTGAGCTTTATTGCAGCACGATGTGCTGGCTTTCCAATCCAACCCTGGAGGCAGGTCATCCCATTTATGTCAGGGGCCCTGTTGCTTAGATAAGAGGGTAAGATGCTAAGAGGTTTTGCTTTCTCCTGCACATTTCCACTAAGGCTTTCAGGAAGACATTCTGTTTCTTCCTTTTTTTCCTTCTTTTTCCAACTTGGATTTTAGTTTTAGGAGGTACATATGCAGGTTTGTTACCTGGGTATACTGCGTGACGCTGAGGTATGGGGTAGAATGATCCCATCACCCAGGTACCCAACAGTTTTTCAACCCTTGCCCTTTCCTCCTCCCCAACTCTAGTAGTCTCTCGTGGCTACCATTGTCATCCTAATGTCCATGAGTATCTGATGTTTAGCTCCCACTTTTCAGTGAGAATACGTGGTATTTGGTTTTTTGTTCCTGCCCTAGTTTGCTTAGGATATTCTATTTCTTCGACATTGGAGTGCTGCAAACTGTTTTTTGGGGAGAAAACCAGATCAGTTTTGAAGTCTAGGATGCCTGCAGTTGAGTTCTGTGAGAGGCAATGGAGACTAGTTGTTTTCACTCCATTGCCCCCTGCCCAGAAGGATCATTTATTGCGTATTTGCTATGTTCCAGGTATTAAGCCGCAGTTAAGCATCAGACTGTGTTCCAAGGATACCAATATAAATAAGATGATGTTCCTGCCCTACTGAGAAGCCCATAGTTCAGTAGTAGGCACATTAGTTTTTGTTGTAATTGTGCAATTAATTTAACAAGTGATGTGTAGTGTGAAGCAAAGTTAATGGGAGGCCATCGTTTGGACTAGCCTCCTGCACTGGGCCCCATCAGACCAGACCAAACCAGAAAGGAGTCACATGTGCTAAGTGCCACACAATGAAACTGAAACAGGCCAGTTTTCCTAAAAAACAAAACAAAATAGGAGGGTCCAGCTGGGCACAGTGGTTCACTTCTGTAATCCCAGCATTTTGGAAGGCCAAGGTTGGGGACTTGCTTGAGGTCATTGTTCTTCAATGACCAGCCTGGCCAACAGGCAAGACTCCATCTCTCTTTTAAAACAAAACAAAACAAAACAGAAGATTCCAGTCAACCTGAGTCAGCATAATAAAGTAATTACCTCTGTTTTAATTCTTTAAGGAAAGTAACTTGAAAACAACCAATCTATATTTTATTCTCTGTTTTTGCTTTCTCTTTTTTTTTTTTTTTTTTTTTTGTTTGTTTGTTTGAGACAGAGTCTCACTCTGTCACCCAGCCTGGAGTGCATTGGCACAATGTCAGCTCACTGCAACTTCCATCTCCCAGGTTCAGGCAGTTCTCCTGCCTCAGCCTCCTGAGTAGCTGGGACTACAGGCATGCACCATCATGCCCAGCTAATTTTTGTATTTTTGGTAGAGATGGGGTTTCGCCGTGTTGGTCAGGTTGGTCTCGAACTCCTGAACTCAAGTGATCCACCCACCCTGGCCTCCCAGAGTGCTGGGATTACAGGTGTGAGCCACCACGCCCAGCCCATTTTTTTTTTCTTCAGCCCTTTTCTACCTATAAAGCCAGACTCCCCTGCTCAGCTCATCAGAACACTCATTGTATTTTCTAGAATGAGGTATTGGCTGATTCTACAATTGCAAATAAAAACCAATTAAGATCTTTAAACTAAATTTGTTGTAATTTTGTCTTTTAACGGTAGACATGTGTGTAAAGTAATGTTAGGAGTGGGGGTGAGCCCCTCTGTTCCTGTCACAATAAAGCACAATGGAAGGTGGTGGCTCATACCTGTAATACCAGCACTTTGGGAGGCCAAGGTGGGAGGATCGCTTGAGCCTGGGAGATGGAGGCTACCGTGAGCTGTGATCATGCCACTGCACTACACAGTCTGGGCAACAGAGCCTTGTCTCAAAAATAAATAATTAATTGTTAAAATAAAAATGAAAAATACAATGAAGCACAATGAAACTCAGGATTCAGCAGCTGGGTTCCAGTGTGGACTCTCCCATTTGCTAGAGGAGAACCCCAGGCAAGTCTCTGATGGTGTCTGCTGCAAAAGAAGCAATTGCAATTCCTTTTAGAAGTCTAGAAGAATATACACCAACTTAAAATGAACATTGTCTCTGAGTGGTAGGATTACAGATTTTTTTTTTTTATTTTCTTTTGCCTGCTTCTATTTTTAAAGTTTTCCATGGAAGAACAAAATCCTTTGAAATCAGAAAAAGAGAATGACTAATTTTTTTTTTCCTTTGAGACAGAGTATCACTCTGTCGCCCAGCCTGGAGGGCAGTGGCGAGATCTCAGCTCACTGCAACCTCTGCCTCCCAGGTTCAAGCAATTCTCCTGCCTCAACCTCCCAAGTAGCTCGGATTAAAGGCACACGCCACCACACCCAGCTAATTCTTGTATTTTTCATAGAGACAGGGTTTTGCCATGTTGGCCAGGCTGGTCTCAAACTCCTGACCTCAAGTGATCCACCCTCCTGAGCCTCTGAATATGCTGGGATTACAGGTGTGAGCCACCGGGCCAGGCTGATAATCACAAAATTTTTAAAACATGGCTTAATTCTCAGAAATATACTGCAAGATGCTCTTTATTTTTCTTTTTTCTTTTTCTTTTTTTTTTTTTTTTAATATTTTTAATAGAGATTTCTCCATGTTGGCCAGGCTGGTCTAAACTCCTGGCCTCAAGTGATCCACCCGCCTCAGCCTCCCAAAGAACCAGGATTACAGGCAGGAGCCACCACGCCCAGCCAAGGATACACTCTTTTAAAGCATTTTCCCTCCTCTTCCCCTATTCACTCTCTCTCTGTCAGTCTATCTGGCAATGTTCTTCAATGGTTAGTTTTTAGGACTACCTACTTCAATATCATCTGGAAAGCTTACTAAAATTCAAATTCCAAGCCCTACACCCCAGATTCAAGTTGTCCGGAGTAGGACCCAGAAATCTGTTTTCCGTTTGTTTGTTTGTTTGTTTTTGTTTGTTTGAGACAGGGTTGCTCTGTCGCCCAGGCTGGAGTGCGGTGGTACCATCACAGCTCACTTAAGCCTCAACTCCCATCCTCAAGTGATCCTCCTACCTCAGTTTCCCAAGTAGCTGGGACCACAGGGGTGTGCCACCTAGCTAATTTTGTTTATTTTTTGTAAAGATGGGGGTCTCCCTGTGTTGTCCAGGCTGGTCTTGAATTCCTGACCTCAGGTGATCCTCCTGCCTTGGCCTCCCAAAGTGCTGGGATTACAGGCATGAGTCACCATTGCCCGGCCCAGAAACCTGTATTTTAATATGCTCTGTAAATGATTCTTTTCTGCACCATAAGCCCTGAGCAAATGAAGCATTCTATTTACACTAATTTTCCAGATAGCTAAGTCTCCCACATAAGAAACTTCAAAAAATATTTTACACATACCTCTAAAATAAGTTTGCTAAATAGAGTTTAAGATTTTCTTGGGGACTAGGGCTCACATCCATGTGATGGTATGCTATGATATTAAGATGCAGTCATTCCTTCAGGGACTGTTAAGTTGTGAGACTATCTCCCCCTCACTAATGGGGTCCTGGGCTGCAACACCTTCATAGCTCTATCAGTTTTGTACTGTTATTCATTATCTAGTATCTGTTATTTCTTACTTTTAAAAATCATTCACTTACCACCTTATAGCTTGCAAATTGCCCCACTAAAAGAAACCAGGGCCTCTTACAGAAATGAGTCATTCCAGATCTGGGGATGGAAATGTACAACATGATCCTGGAATATCTCTTTTTTTTTTTTTTTTTTTTTTTGAAACAGAGTTTCGCTCTTGTTGGCCAGGCTGCAGTGCAATGGTGCAATCTCAGCTCACTGCCACCTCCACCTCCTGGGTTCAAGCAATTCTCCTGCCTCAGCCTCCTGAGTAGCTGGGATTACAACCTCCCACCACCATGCCCAGCTAATTTTTTGTATTTTTAGCAGGGACGGGGTTTCACCATGTTGGCCGGGCTGGTCTCAAACTCCTGACCTCAGGTGATCCACCAGCCTCGGCCTCCCAAATTGCTGGGATTACAGGCATGAGTCATCACACCCAGCCTGGAATACCTTTTATACCAGAAAGCAGGGAAGCTATAAAAGACTACTGGGGTTGGTTAAAAAAGGACTCAGAAGCTAACATGGAGAACCTCCTACTTGCTAAAAGGAGGATAATTTGAGCATCAATAGGCTAAAAACATCAATGGATGAAAGTATATTAAGTGTATTTAACTCCATGAGTTTATAATGTTACTAAAAAAATTTTATCAGTCACCACTGAAGCATGCTAGGAAAGCACCTAATTATTTTTAAAAACTGGTCATTAAAGAGAAAGAATCAGGTATTTATTTTCTCTTCCCTTTGTGATCTGTTCCAAAGGGTACCTAAATAGTTGAAGGAAAAGTTCTCTTGGAATATGAAGTGTTCTAACTACTAAATGGAAAAGAAACGATAGAATGAGAACATCACCGATTTGCAATCCATAATGATTTATGGGTGTGGCAATGATCATAAACAGTTGCTAACATCACAAGAAAGACCATCAGACACTGGATCCTTCAGATAGCAGTAAATACCACCCCCGAGAAGTTTCTTCATCTCTTCTCCCACTGTACTGCACAGACAAAATAAAAAACTCCGAGTCTAATCAAGCCTCTAGGTCCAATGAAGAATTTACAGGAAACAGATGAGGGACATGCTAAACAACATCATGAGCTGCAATAACAAAACCAAGGCTATGGCAAACTCACAGGCAAATGATCCAATTTCTTCAACAAAATATTACATGAAAAAAAAGAGATGGAGGGGGAACCTGTAAGTAAAAGAGATAAAATATATAAAACACATAAAAACATAGGGCAATGTGAATATTATTTGGATAGTTGATGATATTAAAGAATTAACTATTTTAAATTTAGGTATGATCGTGGTACTGTGGTTGTGGTTTTAAAAAAAGGAGTCCTTGGCCAGGTGCAGTGGCTCATGCTTGTAATCCTAACATGGCGGGAGGTCGAGGCAGGAGGACTGCTTGAGCTCAGGAGTTTGAGACCAGCCTGGGCAACATAGCAAGATCCTATCTCAACAAAAAATTAAAAATTAGCCAGACGTGGTGGCATGACCCTGTAGTCCCAGCTACTTGAGAGGCCAAAGCGGGAGGATTACTTGAGCCCAGGAGCTCAAGGCTGCAGTGAGCTATGATCGCACCACTCCATTCTACCCTAAGCAACAGAGTGAAACCCTGTCTCAAAAAAATAAATAAATAAAAAGGAGTCTTTACTGGTTAGAGAAACATGCCAAAATATTTACAAATGAAATATGATGTTTGATATTTGCTTTAAAATAATGTGAGGGAGAAGGAATATGACAGGCAAGACTGGCTTTGTGTTGACAATAATTAAAGCTGGGGCAAGTTCATCTCATTTTTCTGTTTTCTCTACCTTTGAAAATGTTTGAATTTTCTTTCCTTCTTTCTTTTTATCTTTTTTTTTTTTTTTTTTTTTTTTTTTTTGAGAGCGTCTTGCTCTCTTGCCCAGGCTGGAGTGCAGTAGTGCGATCACAGCTCACAGCAGCCTTGACCTCCCAGGCTCAAGTGATCCTCCCACCTCAGCCTCCCAATTAGCTGGAACTACAAGCATGGGCCACCACATCTGTCTATAACTTTTTTTATTCTTTGTTTTCTTTGTCCTTTTAAAATTTCTTTTTCTTTTTTTTGTAGAGACAGAGTCTTGCTCTGTTGCCCAGGCTGGTCTTGAACTCCTGGGCTCAAGTAATCCTCCCGCCGTGGCCTCTGATATGGTTAGGCTTTGTGTCCCCAGCCGAATCTCACCTTGAATTGTAATCCCCATAATCCCTACACTCTCCATGTGTCAAGGGAGAAACCAGGTGAAAGTATTTGAATCATGGGGCTCAACAGACAAACAAAGAAAAAATTAGCCAGGCATGGTGGAGTGCACCTGTAGTTCCAGCTACCTAGGAGGCTGAGGTAGGAGGTGGGAGGATCGCTTGAGCCCAAGAGGTCAAGGCTGCAGTTAGCTGTGATCACACCACTGCACTCTAGCCTGGGTGACAGAGCAAGACCATGCCTCAAAAAAACAAAAACAAAAACAAAAACAAACTTCCCGAAGAGTAAGGTTTTTGGGAAAAGAGGAATTCCACCTCACTACTGGTAGAAACAGAAGTAGATGTAGCCTTTCTGGAGAGCAGTTTGGTAGTACTAAACACCTGCAAATGTTTATATTCTTTTTAATAATTCTACTTTTAAAAAAATCAGTGTTGTCTGAAAATAAAGATTTTTAAGAATGTGTATAGCAACAAATTTTTAGTGAAAATAGAGCACTGATTAAGTAAATGTTAGAAACTAAAATACCATTGCAAACATCAATAATAATATTTTAGAATGTTTAATGACTAGAAAAAATATTATCTTTTTTTTTTTTTTTTTTTTTTTTTTTTTTTTTTTTTTTTTGAGATGGAGTCTTGCTCTGTCTCCCAGGCTGGAGTGCAGTGACCGGATCTCGGCTCACTGCAAGCTCCGCTTCCTGGGTTTGTGCCATTCTCCTGCCTCAGCCTCCAGAGTAGCTGGGACTACAGGTGCCCACCACCTCACCCGGCTCGTTTTTTGTATTTTTTTAGTAGAGACAGGGTTTCACCGTATTAGCCAGGATCGTCTCGATTTCCTGACCTCATGATCTGCCCGTCTCAGCCTCCCAAAGTGCTGGGGAAAAAAAATATTATCTTAAGAAAGCAGGCCAGGCACAGTGACTCACACCTGTAATCTCAGCAGTTTGGGAGGCCAAAGTCAGCAGATCACTTGAGGTCAGGAGTTCGAGACCAGCCTGGCCAACATTGTGAAACCTTGTCTCCACCAAAAATACAAAAATTAGCCAAGTGTGGTGGTGGGCGCCTATAATCCCAGCTTCTTGGGAGGCTGAGGCAGGAGAATCGCTTGAACCTAGGAGGTGGAGGCTGCAGTGAGCCAAGATTGAGCCACTGCACTCCAACCTGGGCAACAGAGAAACTCCATCAAAAAAAAAAAAAAAAGCAGATTACAAAACAATATTCACAGCTGGATTTCTATTGTACATATCAATTAAAAGGCTCAAAGGATATACTGTAAAATGATAATAGTGATTATCCCTGCAGAGTAGGATTATGGATAATTTAAATTTTCTTCTTGTACTTTTCTGAAAATTCCAAGTGTCAATCGAAAACTTGTAGAACATTTTATATTTGAAAAAATTCAGACTGCGTGTGGTGGTTCATGCCTGTAATCCCAGCACTTTGGGGGGCTGTATTACTCCGATTTCATGCTGCTATCAACAACTGCCTGAGTTGTTGTTATAAATTACTGGGTAATTTATAAAGGAAAGAGGTTACATTGACTCGAAGTTCGGCACGGCTGGGGTGGCCTCAGGAAACTTACAATCATGGCAGAAGGCAAAGTGGAAGCAAGGCACCTTCTTCATAAGGTGGCAGGAAGGAGAAGTGCCAAGTGAAGGGGGAAGAGCCCTTTGTAAAACCATCAGACCTTGTGAGAACTTACTCGCTATCATGAGAACAGCATGGAAGAAACGTTGTTTATATAGAGATGGGGGTCTCACTATGTTGACTAGGCTAGTCTTGAATTCCTGGGCTCAAACAAACCTCCTGCCTCAGTCTCCCAAAGTGCTGGGATCAAAGGCATGACCCACAACACCTGTCCTGGAAGTTTTTGTTTTTGTCTTTGCTATTGTTTTTTTGAAACCGCTCCCAGGCAAGAGTGCAGTGGCACTATCTCAGCTCATTGCAACCACTGCCTCCTGGGTTCAAGTGATTCTAGTGATTCAGCCTCCCAAGTAGCTGGTATTGCAGGCATGTGCCACCACAACTGGCTAATTTTTTATTTTTAGTACAGAGGGAGTTTCACCATGTTGGCCAGGCTGGTCTCAAACTTCTGACCTCAGGTGATCCACCCGCCTTGGCCTCCCAAGGTGTTGAGATTATAGGCATGAGCCACAACACCCGGCCTCCTGGAAGTTTTACGTTTGCTCTGTTTAATAATAAGTTAAGGCCAGGCATGGTGGCTCACACCTGTAATCACAGCACTTTGGGAGGCCAAGGCGGGTGGATCACGAGGTCAGGAGATCGAGACCATCTTGGCTAACAGGGTGAAACCGCATCTCTACTAAAAATACAAAAAATTAGCCGGGCATGGTGGTGAGCACCTGTAGTCCCAGCTACTCAGGAGACTGAGGCAGGAGAAGGTCATGAACCCGGGAGGCAGAGCTTGCAGTGAGCCGAGATCGTGCCACTGCACTCCAGCTTGGATGACAGAGCGAGACTCCATCTCAAATAATAATAATAAAAAGAAGAAGAAAAAGAAGTTAAAAGACCAATTGATAAGTGTGCTGGAGCCAGTCAAGGCTACCTTTGAATTCCGTTAACTGTGTGATACTGGGAGAGTTACTTAAGATCTGTGGACCTGTTTCCTCATCTCTAAAAACAGTAACACTGGGAGATCATGGCCATTGAATAAGATCATTAATATAATGATATATTATCTGTAAATGCCTTAGCACAGGGACTGGCTTTGTAATTGTTATCTATGATTGTCAACAACACCATTATTATATTAATATATCATTGCTGGCCCCCGTAGAATAAAATTCATAGTTTTGTGACAGTTATTTTCCTTTTCATGAAGAGGCCTTTTTACTTGCTTCTGCAGCCCAGCCACTATTTAAGATAGCTTATGGATAAGTTAGGATGCTTTCAGAGGTTGCAAATAACAGAAACCCGAAGTTAAACTGATATAGCTGCAGCATTTAGGAGGTAAGAAGGACTCAGACATTCTCTGACTCTGTTCCTAGTGATTCTCTTGGCTCTGCCCTTCTGAGTGTTGTTTTCTTTTTCTTTTCTTTTTTTTTTTTTTTTTTTTTTTTTTTGAGATGGAATTTCACTCTTGTTGCCCAGGCTGGAGTGCAATAACACAATCTCAGCTCACTGCAACCTCCACCTC
This sequence comes from Rhinopithecus roxellana, assembly GCF_007565055.1. Lineage (NCBI taxonomy): Eukaryota > Metazoa > Chordata > Mammalia > Primates > Cercopithecidae > Rhinopithecus > Rhinopithecus roxellana. The sequence goes on along the minus strand of NC_044553.1, from coordinate 135,940,408 downwards.
CCGGATTCAAGTGATTCTCCTGCCTCAGCCTCCCGAGTAGCTAGAATTATAGGCACCCACCACCACACCCAGCTAATTTTTTGTATTTTTAGTAGAGACAGGATTTCAATATGTTGGCCAGGCTGGTCTCAAACTCCTGACCTCGTGATCTGCCCTCCTCGGCCTCCCAAAGTGCTGGGATTACAGGCGTGAGCCACCACTCCTGGCCTGTGTGTTTGTGTGTGTGTGTGTGTGTGTGTGTGACAGAGTTTCACTCTTGTCACCCAGGCTGCAGTGCAATGGCCCGATCTCGGCTCACTGCAACCTCCACCTCCCAGGTTCAAGCAATTCTCCTGCCTCAGCCTCCCAAGTAGCTGGGATTACAGGCGTTAGCCACTATGCCCGGCTAATTTTTGTATTTTTAGTAGAGAGGGGGTTTCACCATGTTTGTCAGGCTGGTCTTGAACTCCTGACCTCAGGCGATCCGCCTGCTTCAGCCTCCCAAAGTGCAGGGATTACAGGCATGAGCACCTGCACCCAGCCGTGAGTGTTGTTTTCAACCGTATACTAATGTGCCTAGAATAAGGCAGCAGCTGTTGACAGCACCTAAATTTACATGCTTTTCATTCATGTCCAGGTGGTAAAAGAAAGAGTACTGGCTCACTACCATTCAGTTAGATCTTGAGATTTCTACTGATTGGGAAAATGGTTTTGTTCCATTTTAGGGTTTTGTTTGTTTCTTTGTTTGTTTCTTCATTTGTTTTTGGTGGAACTTAATTAGCTGATTCTAAAAAGGATCAGGACAAAACACTATTGAATAAGGAGAACAAGGTGGGAGGACTTACTGTAACAGAACAAAAGAAAGAACCCTCAAACATACCAATACATGACATTTGCTGCCTAACACTTGCTACTTGACAGAGGTGGTCTGCAGATGAGTGAGGAAAGAACAGGCTTTTTAATAAATGGTGCTGATAAAATTGAGCATCTATGTAGAAAAAATTGAAATTGCACTCAGTCCTATATCAGATCATGCACAATATTCAATTCCAGGTGGAAATGACCTAAGTAGAAAGGAAAAACTGTAAAGCTTTTACAAGATAAGACCTCAGAACAGGGAAGAATTTCTTAAACAAGACACAAAGAGCACTAACTACATTGGAAAAGATTCATAAATTTGCTTACTTCTGAATTAAATTTTTTTGTTCATCAAAAGATACCACTGGGGCCAGGCACGGTGGCTCACACCTGTAATCCCATCACTTTGGGAGGCCAAGGTGAGTGGATCGTTTGAGGTCTGGAGTTCAAGACCAGTCTAGCCGACATGGTGAAACCCTGTCTCTACTAAAAATACAAAAAAATTGTCGGGCATGGTGGCAGGCACCTGGAATCCCAGTTACTCGAGAGGCTGAGGCAGGAGAATCGCTTGAACATGGGAGGCAGAGGTTGCAGGGAACTGAGATAGTGCCATTGCACTCCAGCCTGGACAACAAAAGCAAAACTCCATCTCAAAAATAAACAAAAACAAAAGATACCACTGGTAGAGTAGAAAGTCAAGCAGAGTGGTGAAAGATATTGAAATAGATAAAGAACAACTCAGTACCCAAAATATGTGAAGAATTCTCACAACGCAACAAGAAAAAGACGTATAACTCAGTAGTAAATGGACAAGAGGCTTGAACAGGAATGTCACAAGAAGGAAATCAAAGGTGCTCCTCCTTATCAGTAACCAGAAAAATGCAAATTAAAATTGATGCTGTCATTACATACCAGGGTAAAAGTTTGAAAGATGAGCATATCAAGTATTGGAGAGGTTCTTACTGGAAGTGGGAATGTAAACGGAATCATCCACTTTGGAAAATGGTTTGGCCTATCTGTAAATATGCAGGTAAACATACCCTGTGCTTCAGCAATCCACTCTTAAGTGTGTACCCTAGAGAACGTGATGCACAAATATTCCAAGCAGCATTATGCATTTGTAACCTCAAATTGGAAACAGCTCAATGTTCATCAAGGGCAGAACAGATAAAGCCTTGGACAGGTTAACCATTAACTCTAATAAAAATAAGTGAATAATAATAACATTAATAGCTAACACATAGGGCACTTACTATGTGCTAAATATTACGCTAGGGGTTTAATATATGACTATTAATATGTATAACATATTAATATGTAAATAATTATTACAAATACTAATACAGGATTTACTATGTGCTAGGTACTGTTCTAAACATAGTTCATGTCTGTGGTCATTTTAGCTTTACTCTTAACCTATGATGAAAGGACTGTTATTATCCCCATTTTTCAACTGAGAAAATTGAGGTCAAGAAATTAACTAGCCGGGCACGGTGGCTTACGCCTGTAATACCAGTACTTTGGGAGGCTGAGGTGGGCAGATCACCTGAGGTCAGGAATTCGAGACCAGCCTGCCCAACCTGGTGAAACCCCATCTCTACTAAAAATACAAAAATGAGCCGGGCTCAGTGACAGGTGCCTATAATCCCAGCTTACTCTGGAGGCTGAGGCAGGAGAATCGCTTGAACCCAGGAGGCGAAGGTTGCAGTGAGCTGAGTTTTGCCACTGCACTCCAGCCTGGGCAACAGAACAAGACTCTGCCTCGGGGAAAAAAAAAAAAAGAAGTTAAGACTCCATCTCTACCGAAAAAAAAAAAAAAAACCCTAGTGATATGGTTTGGCTGTGTCCTCACCCAAATCTCATCTTGAATTGTAGCTACATGGTGAAACCTTGTCTCTATTAATAATTCCCACATGTCATGGGAGGGACCAGGTGGGAGGTAATTGAATCATGGGGGAGGGCATTTCCTGTGCTCTTCTCATGATAGTAAATAAGTTTCACAAGCTCTGATGGTTTTATAAAGGGGAATCCCCCTGGACACACTATCTTGCCTGCCGCCATGTAAGACGTGACTTTGCGCCTCATTCGCCTTCCACCATGATTGTGAGGTCTCGCCAGCCATGTGGAACTGTGAGTCCGTTAAACCACTTCCCTTTATAAATGAACCAGTCTCAGATATGTCTTTATTAGCAGCATGAGAACAGACTGATACACCTAGCTGGGCATGGTGGTACGTGCCTGTGGTCCCAGTTATCTAGGAGGCTGAGCTGAGAGGATCACTTGAGCCCACGAAATTGAGGCTGCAGTGTGTCATGATGGTGTCACTGCACTTTAGCCTGGGTGACATAGTAAGACCCTGTCTCTGAAGAAAAAAAAGAAAAAAAATTTTTTTTGGCCGGGCACTGTGGCTCATTCCTGTAATCCCAGCCCTTTGGGAGGCTGAGGCAGGCAGATCACTTGAGGACCGAGTTCGAGACCAGCCTGGCCAACATGGTGAAACCTTGTCTCTATTAAAAACACAAAAATTAGCCGGTCATCGGGGTACACGCCTGTAATCCCAGCTACTCAGGAGGCTAAGGCATGAGAACCTCTTGAACCCAGGAGGCAGAAGTTGCAGTGAGCCAAGATCACACCACGGTGCTCCAGCCTGGCAACAGAGTGAGACTCTGTCTCAAATAATAATAATAATAATAATTTTATAAATTAATTAATTAACACACTATTAAACATTTTAATAAATTAAGTAAAGAGAGGCTCATGAATTTTTGTTGTTGTTGTTTAGATAGAGTCCTGCTCTGTTGCCTGGGCTGGAGTACAGTGGTGCGATCTCGATTCACTACAGCCTCTGCCTCCCAGGTTCAAGCAATTCTCCCACCTCAGCCGCCCGAGTAGCTGGAATTATAGGCATAACACCACACATGGCTGAATATTTTTTTAAAATAGAGGAGAAAGAGGGAAAAGTTCATGGTGATTCCTGGTTATCTTAGGGGTAGTCTGAGGAAACCTGGAACAGATAGATAGATATATTTTTAAAAAACAGAATTTTTTTTTTTTTTTTTTGAGACAGAGTTTTGCTCTTGTTGCCCAGGCTGGAGTGCAATGGCACGATGTCGGCTTACTGCAACCTCTGCCTCCTGGGTTCAAGCAATTCTCCTGCCTTAGCCTCCCGAGTAGCTGGGATTACAGGCATGTGCCACCACGCCTGGCTAATTTTGCATTTTTAGTAGAGATGGAGTTTCTCCATGTTGGTCAGGCTGGTCTCGAACTCCTGACCTCAGGTGATCTGTCTGCCTCGGCCTCCCAAAGTGCTGGGATTACAGGCATGAGCCACTGCACCTGGCCAAAAAGCAGATGTATTAAGCTATAATTCACATACCATAAAATTCACCCTTTCAATGTGTAAAATTCAGTGGTTTTTATGATTATTCACAGAGTTGTACAATCATCACCATTATATAATTTAAGAACTTTTCAATACTCCAAAAAGAAACTCCCATCCACTCACTGTTTGTTCACTTTCTCAGTCCCTGCTTCCTGCCCCACCTCACCGGCCCTATCCCTAGGCAACTGCTAATCTGCATTCTGATGGTTATGCCTATCGTGAACAATTCAAATAAATGGAATTATATAATATCTGGTCTTTGTGACTGGCTTCCTTCACTTAGCATTATGTTTTCAAGGTTCATGTAAGTTGTATCCCATATCAGTACTTCATTTCTTCTCATTGCCAAGTAATATTTCAGTGTATGGATACACCACCTTTTGTTTATCCATTCATCAGTGTGTGGTACATTTGAGTTGCTTCCACATTTCAGCTATTATGAATAATGCTGCTATGAGTATTTGTGTATAAGTCTTTGTGTGAACATATGTTTTCATTTCTCTTGATAATATTAAGAGTAGAGGCTGGGAGCAGTGGCTCACACCTATAATCCCCCTCAGTACTTTGGGAGGTGGAGGTTGAAAGATTGCTTGAGTCCAAAAGTTTGAGACCAGTCCAGGAAACATAGGGAGATCCCATCTTTACCAAAAAGTAAAAAAATTTTAAAAAGCCAGGCATGGTGGCATGGGCCTGTAGTCCCAACTACTCAGAAGGCCGAGGTGGGAGGATGGCTCCAGCCCAGGAGGTTGAGGCAGCAATGTGCTGTGACTGCATCACTGCACTCCAGCCTAGGTGACAGAGTTAGACCCTGTCTGAAAAAAAAAAAAACAAAAAACAGAATTGCTTGGTTATATGGTATATTAAGAAATGAGGTTTAATTGACTCACAGTTCTGCAGGTTTAACAGGAAGCATGACTGGGAGGCTTCAGGAAACTTACAATCATGGCAGAAGGCAAAGGGGAAGCAAAGTACCTTCTTCACGTGGTGGCAGAAGAAAGAGGGAGCAAAGGCGGAAGGGCCACACACTTTTAAACCATCAGATCTCACTCACTATTACAGGACATCAGAACTCACCATCATAGAACAGGAATGGGGAAATCCACCCCCGTCATCAAATCACCTCCCGCCAGGTCCCTCCCCCAACACTGGGAATTACAATTCAACATGAGATTTGGGTGGGGACACAGAGCCAACCCATATCATATGGTAACTCTCTGTTTAAAGTTTTGAGGAACTGCCAAACTGTTTTCCAAAATGGCTGCACCATTTTACGTTCCCACCTACAATGTACAAGCATTCCAATTTCTCTACATCCTCACTAACTCTTGTTATTGTCTATTTGGTTATAGCTATCCTAGTGGGTAAGAAGTGGTATCTCATGGTTTGGAGCAGAGTTCATGACTGTAGATTGGATTTCTACCTTGAACTCCACAAATAAAGTCCCTTTCATCCTCAATCTTCACCCAGCCTCTGCCAAGTCTCTCAGATCCCCGGTGGGAATGGGCTTCTGACTGTGAGCAAGGATAGGCTTAAGTCAGTTCCACCTGTCAGACCCAGGCCTGCCCTTTCCCCGGTGAGATATCCTCAAAAAAAATCAGGGTGGGGGTCTTAGCATCTACCCACTATGAAGGAAATTATTTTTCCTATGAACTCAGCCTGGCCCTGCCCATTTAGACAGGTTTCTATCCTTGTGTTGGAAGGAACTAGACTCGTTCTCCCTCAACTTTTCTGGATTCCCTCCAGAGAAACACTCTCACCTATGGCGGCTTCTCTTTATTGCCCTGGAAGGAATTTTTAATTGGTCTTTGTTATAAACAGGCATTTAAGGGTGGTTCATTTTGTACATGGGCTGTAAATTCCACCTGCCACACTGACTCTGACTTCTATTTTAAAACTAACATATTCTCAGCTCTTCATCTGAAGGAATAGCCCTGTGTTATCGTTGGTACGTAACTGGTTGATGGGTGTAAAAAGTCCTACTTTAGGAGCCTGTGTTGATGGCATTTTGAGGGGTGGTCCCCAAGGTACATGTATGTCTGGTGAGCCAAGAGCCTAGAGATGTGAGTGCCGCTAATATATGGAGGCTTGGCCATCGAGTGGGTTCAATTATCTTTCCTCTGCCAGTGATGAGATTGCCAGAGACACCATCTCCCTTGAGAAGGGGTCTGGGTAGGAAGTTCAATGTCAAGTGAATAGAGCAAAATCTCACAACTTATTTTATATTTTATTTTATTTTTTTGAGACAGAGTCTCACTCTGTCGCCCAGGCTGGAGTACAGTGGTACGATCTCGGCTCACTGCAACCTCCACCTCCTGGGTTCAAGCAATTGTCCTGCCTCAGCCTCCCATGTAGCTGGGATTACAGGTGCCACCACCATGCCTGGCTAATTTTTGTATTTTTAGTAGAGACGGGGTTTCACCATGTTGCCCATGCTGGTCTCGAACTACTGATCTCAAGTGATCCACTTGCCTCGGCCTCCCAAAGTGCTGGGATTAGAGGTGTGAGCCACCATGCCCGGCCAAGATCTCCCAAGTTTTAAATGTCTGGAACTAATTCAAAAGTTTTAAAGCATGTGAAGGACAAACAGAATATGTATGGGGGCCAGATTCAACCTGCAAGTCCCAGCTCTACCAGCCCACTGGTTTTGGTTTTTTGTTTTAGTTTTTTGAGATGGAGAGTTTCACTCTTGTTGCCCAGGCTAGAGTGCGATGGCATGATCTTGGTTCGCTGCAACCCCTGCCTCCCAGGTTCAAGCGATTCTCCTGCCTCAGCCTCATAAGTAGCTGGGATTACAGGCACCCACCACCATGCCCAGCTAATTTTTTGTATTTTTAGTAGAGATGGGGTTTCATATGTTGGCCACCCTGGTCTCGAACTCCTGATCTCATGATCTGCCCATCTCGGCCTCCCAAAGCGCTGGGATTACAGGTATGAGGCACTGCACCCAGCCCAGCCCACTAATTTTTAGGACAAGACTATACAGTCTTTAACTTTGAATTCCCCCAAATTAGTACAGGGTTTAATACAGAGAGAAGAACTTGATACATTTTTATACACTTTTGAAGAATAAATTGACATTTATTTAGTACTCACTGTCAGCCAAGCACTTAAACGCTTTACATTCATTACCCCCATGGCATCCTCATAGCCTTCTGAGGTAGAAAGACTTACTGAAGGTTCAGTAAAGTGGGGAGGAAGGCAAGACTTGAACTCAGATCTGTCTGACTCCAGATTTCTTAGAAAGGTAGAATCTTTCACTTGGGAGACAGTATGGTTAAGATCGTGTTCTCTGGGCTAGGCACAGTGGCTCACACCTGTAATCCCAGCACTTTGGGAGGCTGAGGAAGGAGGATTGCTTGAGCCCAGGAGTTCAAGACCAGCCTGGGCAAAATAGTGGGACCCCATCTCTGCAAAACATAAGAAAATTAGCTGGGAGTGGTCGGCCACACCTGTAGTCCCAGCTACTTGAGAGGGTGAGGCAGGAGGATAGACTGAGCCTAGCAAGTCAAGGCTGCAATGAGTCATGATTGCACCCCTGCACCCCAGCCTGGGTGACAGAGTGAGAAAGAAAGAAAGAAAGAGAGAGAGAGAGAGAGAGAGAGAGAGAGAAAAGAAAGAAGGCAAGAAGGCAAGAAGGCAAGAAGGCAAGAAGGAAGGAAGAAAGGAAGGAAGGAAGGAAGGAAGGAAGGAAGGAAGGAAGGAAGGAAGGAAGGAAGGAAGGAAGGAAGGAAGGAAGGAAGGAAAGAAGGAAAGAAGGAAGGAAAGAAGGAAAGAAGGAAAGAAAGAAAAGAAGGAAAGAAGGAAAGAAAGAAGGAAAGGTCATGTTCTCTGGGTTTAAGTTCCAGATTAGTCACTTTCTATTTGTCATCTTGGGCAACTTACATATCTAAGCCTCCATTTTCTTTTCTGTAAAATGTGGATAAAAAGAGTTAACTACTCACAAGGCTGTTACAAGGGATAAATGGGATAAATCAGCACAGAGGAACTAATCAATAAATAACCATTATTATTATCCCAATGTTTATCTCCTTAGGGTTATTAAATCACAGCCTTAGCCTACAAACAGGCATATTCTGGTGGAATATCTTGTTACTAGAGAAGAGAGGGAAGAAATGTAAGCAGTCACTTCAGCTATCAGATGGCTGCCTTCTGGGCCAACAGCATGTTTGATAGGAACGAAAATGATCAAAACAAATGACAGGGCTCAGGGCAAGGGGCAAACTGTTCCCCTGCCAGGCTGTTTGATAGAAAAAGGAATGGTTATCTTGGTTCTAAAGCTTCAACCACACTGGAACCTTGTGTTTTCACAACCCTTAAGGTTAGAGCCAACTTTCAAAAAGAATAATTAAATTGGGAAAGAAATGGGGTCAGCAGGTTTCGTAGTGCTTTTAACATAAAGTCTCAGAACTCATGGAGGGAAGTAGCTGACAGCAAAACTGCTTTCCCACTCATCAACCCAAAGAACTGCTTAATTCCAGAAGAAGATAGAGGAGCACGTCTCACCAAACACAAGTTGACCCTAACTCTTAAATCATCTACAGCCAAAAAACTGATTCTGTACCTGGTTGATCATGCCTGTAAAAAATAAAAAATAAAAAAATTGATTCTGCCTATAAAATGACTGACATGTTTCAGAACATTTTTGGCTTACTTAATAAAAATTACTGTTCTATTTAGTAATCACATAAAAACAGAGATTGCATTCATGATTTTAATAATGAAATACCAAAATTAATATCCTGAAAGGTGTACAATCTACATAAAGACAACTTCAAAATGTTATTGAAAGATATGAAGGAAGATTTTAATAAGTTAAAATCTAAATAGTGTTCCTGGCCAAAAGCGGTGGCTCACGTCTGTAATCCCAACAGTTTGGGAGCCCAAGGCAGGCAGATCACTTGAGTTCAGGGGTTCAAAACCAGCCTGGCCAACATGGTGAAACCCCATGTCTACTAAAAATACAAAAATTAGCCAAGTGTGATGGTGCACGCCTGTAATCCCAGCTACTCAGGAGGCTGAGGCAGGAGAATCACTTGAACTCAGGAGGCAGAGGCTGTAGGGAGCCAAGATCATGCAACTGCACTCCAGCCCAGGCAACAGAGCAAGACTCCATCGCACAAAAGCAAAAACCAGTGTTCTTGAGTGAGAAGACATAAAATTGTAAAGATATTGGCTCTCTCAAAATTAATTTATGGACAATTCAATGCCAATCAAAATGCCTATAGATATTTTTCATAGAATGCAACAAAATAATTCTAAATTTCATGTGGAAAAAATGAAGAGATACTATATTATACTTTTTATTCACTTATTCATTTTATTACTTTTCCATTTTACTTAACTTTGCTTCTACAGCTTTATTGAAATGTAGTTCACACATCATAAAATCACCTTATTAAAGTATGCAGATTAGTGGTGTTTAGTATATTCAAAGTTGAACAACCATCACCACTAATTTTTCAACTCTCCCCCAAAAGAAACTCATACCCATTAACAATTATTCACCTTTCCTAACACCCCCACATCAGCCCTAGGTAAACACTTTTTGTCTCTATGGATTTGTTTATTCTAAACATTTTATATAAAGGTAATAATACAATATCTGGCCTTTTGTGACAGGCTTCTTTCGTTCAGCATAATGTTTTCAAGGCTTCTGTAATAACAAATTTAATCTTGTCCAAAGAGAGATCTGGCTTTTGTCCTTAACTTTTGGAAGTAATCTCTAAACTCCTGAAATGTCATGTCTAATAGGAACGTCTTTGTTTGCCTGAAGGTCTTGGGACTTTTCACTTTCTTGATGATGTCCTTCGAAGCACAAAATCTTAACTTTTTATTTAGTCCAATTTCTCTATGTTTTCCTTTGTTGCTCATGCTTTTGGTATCTTACCTAAGAATTCTTTGCCAAATCCAAGATCATGAAGATTGACCCCTGTGTTTTCTTCTAAGAGTTTTACAGTTTTAGTGTTCACATTTAGATCTTCGAGTTATTTTGAGTTAATTTTTGTATAGGGCATAAAACAAGGGTCCAACTGCATTCTTTTGCATTTAGACATACAGTTTCCCAGCACCATTTGTTGAAAAAACAATTTCAATAATAGTTTTAGTTGGTCTTGGTACCCTTGTTAAAAATCAGTTCACCATAAACATATGGGTTTATTTCAGGACTCTCAATTTTATTCCATTGATCTATGAGTCTATCCTTATGACAGTACCACACTTTGATTGCTGTAGCTTTGTAGTAGGTTTTTGAAATTGGGAAATATGAGTTCTAAAACTTTGCTGTTCTTAAATTTTTATTACAAAAATTTTCAGGGCTGGGTGCCGAGGCTTATGTCACTTTGGGATGCCAGGCAGGAGGATCACTTCAGTCCAGGAGTTCAAGACCAGCCTGGGAAACATAGTGAGACCCTGTCTCTACAAAAAATAAAAAATTAGCCAGGCATGGTGGCACATGCCTATAGTCCTAGCTACTTGGGAGGCTGAGGTAGAAGGATCACTTGAGCCTGGGAGATTCAGGCTGTAGTGAACCGTGATCATACCACTGAACTCCAGCTTGAGCAACAGAGTGAGACCCTGCCTCAAAGAAAAAAAGAGTTAATTTTCATATATACATATAAAAGTTGAAACAATAGTTCAGTAAACACCTATACAGTCCATACTCCCCCATCTAGGCTTAAACAATTGTTAACATTCTGCTTTCCCTTTCATGGTCTCTCACACTGTCTCACTATAAACACACACACACACACACACACACACATTTTTTGTTGTTGAGATAAACTATTTGAAAGTAAGTTGAGGCTGGGCATACTGGCTCATGCCTGCAATCCCAGCACTTTGGGAGGCCGGGTGGATGGAGCACCTGAGGTCAGGAGTTCGAGACCAGCCTGGCCAACATGGTAAAATCTTGTCTCTACTAAAAATGCAAAAATTAGCCAGTTATGGTGGCAGGCGCCTGTAATCTCAGCTACTTGGGAGGCTGAGGCAGGAGAATCACTTGAACCTGGGAGGCAGAGGTTGCAGTAAGCCAAGATAGCACCACTATACTCCAACCTTGGTGACAAGAGCAAAATTCTGTCTCAAAACAAAAAACAAACAAAAAAGAAGAAAGTAAGTTGACACATTTCATCCCCAAACTCTCTGGCATGCATCTCCTAAGAATAAGGACGTTCTTCTACTTAACTACGATGTCATTAATACTCCTAAGAAATGTAGCAAAAATTCCATAATGTAGTCTATCACCACTCCATATGCAACTTTCTCCAAATGCTCCACGAATATTTTTTATAGTTTTCCCCAACTGAACCAGAATCCCATCAAGATTTACTAATTTTATGTGGCATGTCTTTTCAATCTGTTTTCATCTATTCTATTGACATCCATTCCATGACACTGACATTTTGTAGAGTCTCAGCCAGTTGTCTTGCAGAATGTCTCACATTCTGGATTTTTCTGATTGTTTCCTCATGCTTTTAAACTTGTTACTCTATACCCTGAACTTCTTGTGAACTGGAAGTTAGGTCTGGTTTGATCAGAAAATTGGGGAACTTCCAGGCCAGGGGCAATGGCTCATGCCTGTAATCCCAGTACTTTGGGAGGCCAAGGTGGGCGGATCACTTGAGGCCAGGAGTTCAAGACTAGCCTGGCCAACATGGTGAAACCCCATCTCTACTAAAAATACAAAAATTAGCTGGGTGTGCTTGCTCACACCTGTAATCCCAGCTACTTGGAAGGCTGAGGCAGGAGAATCGCTTGAACCAGGGAGGCAGAGGTTGCAGTAAGATGAAATCACACGACTGTACTCCACCCTGGGCAACAGAGGAAGACTCAGTCTCAAAAAAAAAAAGAAGGAAAATTGGGGAACTTCCTATTAGAAGCACCTAGAGTCAGACTCTTCCACTGTTAGTGAAGCAAAAGTGATGGCAGCCAAATCTTTCCATCGTAAAGGTATGTTATTTCTTTCGCAGTTCCTAAGTAATCATTGACTCTAGCCTTTTTAACTATACTTTAATGCAAACCAATATTTTAATTTTAAAAAAGTGTTTTTGTTTTTGTTTTTTTTTTTTTGAGATGGAGTCTCGCTCTGTCGCCCAGGCTGGAGTGCAGTGGCTGGATCTCAGCTCACTGCAAGCTCCGCCTCCCGGGTTTACGCCATTCTCCTTCCTCAGCCTCCCGAGTAGCTGAGACTACAGGCGCCCGCCATCACACCCGGCTAGTTTTTTGTATTTTTTTTAGTAGAGACGGGGTTTCACCGTGTTAGCCAGGATGGTCTCGATCTCCTGACCTCGTGATCCGCCTGTCTCGGCCTCCCAAAGTGCTGGGATTATAGGCTTGAGCCACCTGCACCCGGCCAAAGAAAAAGTGTTTTAAACATTGAGAGGGCATGCAAAACACATCCGAAAAGTAAGAACAGTGAGGTCTACTTTTTATCAGAGAATAATAATATTTATTTATTTTTAATATATTTATTAATATATTTAATAAAATATTATTTAATAAAATAAATAATATTTATCAGAGGGGCAGCTCTACTTTTTATCAGAGAATGATTATAATAATATAGCCATAATAACTAAAGCATAATGGCATCAGAGCATAAAGTACTGCCATTGAAATACATTTAAACATACATCCTATAGTAGAAAATGCTAGTTGGAAGGTACCCCAGAAATAAAATTGAGTTCAACTGCCTCACTTTGCAGATGCAAAACCTGAACCTTAATAAATTTTATTAAGGCCAATTCATTAAGGCCAGAAAGCATAAGTAATTTTTGAGTGCTTACTCTATGCTGGGCATTGTTCTAAGCACTTCACATGATTAACTCATTTAATCCTCCCAATAGTATTATTGAGGATAGGTTATATTGATTCCATGCCCCCCACCTTTTTTTTTTTTTTTTGGCCAGTGAGAAAACTGAGATGGAAAGAAGTGACTTATTCAGGATCCACAGCTCATAAATTAGTGAGCTGGGCTCAGAAGTCAGGAAAGCTGACTCTAGAATCTGTGCTTAACTGGTCCTCCCTATCACCTCACAAGCTATATTACTTGCGGCTGCATAGCCACACCTACTTAGGAATCAAATTAGGACCTAGATTCTCCAAGAACAATTCTACTCTCTATCCAGAATTCTAAGACTGGAGTGAATTGATTGCTTCTTGCTAACCTGGCGCATTACTGATTCCAGCATGCACTGGGCTCTCTATATGAGTAGGCCGCTGCTAATTACCTATGATAATGAGGGATGGATAGGCACTGAAGATTCAGCATAGCTGAACACCAAACCCCCTCCCCAACAAAACCAAAAAGAAAGCACTTGGCCTTTGGGTATAATATTGTATCACGTTTGTAGTAGATTTTCTTTCTTAATTATGTTTTGATAGGATTGCTATTAAAGTCAGTTTCTATTCTCTACACACCCCCAAAACAGCGAGGGACTATGACCGGTGGAAATGTCTTACATGATATGCCTCTGTGGAAAGTGAGAGTGGATTGCAAAAGCTCTTCTCCACCCTGTTCTTTTCATCCTGCATAGGTCTTGGTCTATGTCTTACTGATTTCCCATGTTAATTATTTTAACCTTGTCCTCAGTAGCCTCCTTTGTCTCTCATTGCCATAGAGACCCATTCTGCCTTAAGAATTGTCTTTCTTGTCGGTTCCTTTGACCCAGGCCCTCTACTTAAGTCCTTCTTCAGCTGCAAATCACCTGCTGAATTAAATCTAAGCTCCTTGATCTTGGCTTCCAGGACGTTCTATAATGTGCTTCTCTCTTTTTCTCCTTTTACAAATAATACATTCCTGGAGCAGAGGTTAAAGTAGATCACTGTCAACCAAAATATTAACTGTAATAACTAACATATTTACATAGAACTTAAGAATTAAGTAAAAACATCCACCTACATTACCTCATTTAAAGCTCATACTCTGCTGTATTATATATAATTATTTTACATTTATATAAATATAAAGCAGATAACATGATCAGCATTTTAAGTTCAATAAAACTGGGGCCCAAATAAATTAAATGACTTGCCCTATAAGAATTTATTGGTGCTGAAGCTACATCTTTCTTTCTTTCTTTTTTTTTTTTTTTTGAGACAGAGTTTTGCTCTTGTTGCCAAGGCTGGAGTGCAATGGCGCAATCTCAGCTCACCACAACTTCCACCTCCTGAGTTCAAGCTATTCTTCTGCCTCTGCCTCCCGAGTACTGGGATTACAGGCATGCACCACCGTGCCCGGCTAATTTTGTATTTTTAGTAGAGACGGAGTTTCTCCATGTTGGTCAGGCTGGTCTCGAACTCCCGACCTCAGGTGATCTGCCCGCCTCAGCCTCCCAAAGTGCTGGGATTATAGGCACAAGCCACCACACCTGGCCAAAGCTACATCTTAAACTCTAATCTTCGGGCTCCCAGGCCATGCATGTTATATTACACAATGTGATGAGTAATCCTGTATTTACCGAAAGTTTTTTTGGTTTACATGCTGTGGCAGGCAGAATTCTAGGATATCCTCCAAGATCTCCTCCTCACCCCACCCCCACAGTACCTGACCTACATAACCCCTGGGGCCGTGACTATGAAGAGAGATGACTCCCCTGATTCTGTTACGCGGTGTGGCAGAGTTGATCTTTTTTTTTTTTCTTTTGGAGGCAGAATTTTACTCTGTCACGCAGGCTAGAGTGCAATGATGCAATCTCGGCTCACTGCAACCTCCAACTCCTGGGTTAAAGCAATTCTTGTATCTCAGCCTCCCTAGTAGCTGGGAAAACAGGAGCACACCACCACACCCAGCTTTTTTTTTTTTTTTTTTTTTTTGAGACGGAGTCTCACTGTCGCCAGGCTGGAGTGCAGTGGCGTGATCTCGGCTCACTGCAACCTCCGTCTCCCGATTCACACGGTTCTCCTGCCTCAGCCTCCCGAGTAGCTGGGACTACAGGAGCACACCACCACACCCAGATAATTTTTGTAATTTTAGTAGAGACAGAGTTTCACCATGTTGCCCAAGCTAGTGTGGAACTCCTGAGTTCAGGCAATCCGCCCGCCCCGGCTTCCCAAAGTGCTAGGATTACAGGTGTGAGCTACCGCACCCGGCCAAGAGTTGATCTCAAAACAGGGAGATTATCCAGCTGAGCCTGATCTAATCACACGAGCCCTTTAAAAGCAGAGTGTTTTTCTCCAACAGTGGCAGAAGAGGAGTCAGAAAGATGTGCTTCAGCTGGCCCAGAAGCAAGCAAACATCCATGTTGTGAACTACCAATAAATAGGGTTCATGTGGGAAGGAGTTGAGAGTGACCCCTAGGAGCTGAGGGTGGCCACCACTAGCAGCACACAACAAAACAGGGAAATCCATCCCAAAACCGCCAGGAACTGATTTCTGCAAACAAGAATGAGTTAGGAGATGAATTTTTCTCCAGAGCCTCCTATGAGATTTCAGCCTTGTCATACCCTGGGCAGAGAACCCAGAAGCTCGGTAAATTACCAAGGATTACAAAATATCTCCCCAGGAGAGTGCTGTGGGTAGTGAGAAGATACGATTTAAAGAAAAGTTTTGAGTGTGAATGTTTTCAGAGAGTCCAAGAGCTCTCCATTAGCCAGTCTCACTATTGCCTATCGTTTTAAACTCCCTATCACCCTTTCACTTACAGCAGCTGTCCCGGGGAAGCTTTTGTATTTTGTACCCTTTCTGGGGGAATGGGACTGAGTAAGGAGCGTAATAAAGCGGCCTAAACGGCATCTCCCTCTATCTTTGATATTTTGCCTAGGGAACGCCCTATCATGTCGCATATAAGCGATCGAGTTATGTATTTGTTGCTAGCTGAGGAGATTATTCCTTGATAACCGCTTGATCCGGTCAGAATAGAAACGAATGCTACTCGTGTTCAAAGAACTACAAATCCCAGAACGCCTTTCGGCCAGAGCGCCTGCGCATCGCGCGCTCCTTCCTTTCCGCTCCTCATCATCTGGAAAGACCCGCCCCGCGGTGCTGTCGCTCGCGCTGGAAGAAGCGGAAGAAGATGGCGCTCACCAGGTGGGTTGTTGATTGGGGTCCTCGATACGGAAGGGTCTGGGAGTACCAATCTTTTTCATTTCTCTTCCCATACTCTTGGGGCGGTGACCTGACCCGGGGCACAGAATGACGTGGGCCAAGACTACGGCTACGTCCTCCCGCTGGCCGCCGCTACGACTAGGCCTAGTCGAAGCTGGGGTCTTTCAGCGGTTTCCCGGGTTTAGTTCACCCCTCTACCAAGGCCGAAAGCCGCGGGGTGGCCTCAGACACTTAAGACTGCATTTTTCGTTTAAGCATCTGGCGGGGAGCGAACAACGCTCCCTCACGTCCGCGGCTCGGGCGAACAAGAAGGGGTTGGGGACGGTAGTGGCTTATTTGGGCGGAGTGAAGCGCACGGGGTGCGACTGCGCGGCTTTCCGGCCGTTTGCCTGTGTCCCGAAACAAGGATTCCTGAATGAAGGGACCCGGAGCTGAACAGAGATTTAAATGAACCACAGTAGTGGCAGCTATCTGCTGATATGCGCCGCTGCTCCGCACTTTAACTTTGGAGCTTAGAATTTCTTCCGTAGATAGAACCACCTCAGAGTTTTGCTGTTTCCGGTTACCTTAGTAACTGTCTGTACAGTGCTCCCCGCCTTTAAGGAAAAGATGCTTTTCAGTGGGAGAGTCCAAGAAGTTACGCTACCCCTGCTAGTCCCCAACCTTGCTGCCCCATCTTAAGTGGAAAAACTTTCCATGCGAACTGAACAGGAAAAGTCTAGTGTTCCGGAAGGTTGTAGAGAAAGTAGTCCTTTTAGGACATCAACTTGAGCTCTCAACACGCTTCATTCTCCTCACGCATGGTTTTGTTTTGTTTTGTTTTGTTTTCCTGGCCGATGACAGTATGAATCCAAAAAATTACTTTGGGAATTACTGTTGGTGCCTTGCTCTGTACTGGGGATTGTGTACACAGAAGAAAATCTGTCTTTGGCAACAGGGAAGATGGGGTACAAGGTATACAGACATAAAACAATCACAGAACACAAAATGCACATTTGCGTAATACTAACCTTAGTGCAAAAAGAATTAGATGGAATAAGTTGTGTGGGCTGGAGAGTTTTCTTCCCCCTCTCCTTTCTAAAAATTTTTTTGCTTTTTTTTTAAAAAAACTATTTTTTTGAGATGGGGTCTCGCTGTGTTGGCCAGGTTGGTCTTTAACTCTTGGCCTCAAGCAGTCCTCCTGTCTCAGCCTCCAAAAGTGCTAGGATTACAGGCATGAGCCACCATGCCCGGCATCTGAATTTTTTTTTTAATATAAAGCTAGAAATGGGGTGTCACTACGTTGGCCAGGGTGGTCTCCAACTCTTAGCCTCCATCAGTCTTCTCACCTAGGCTTCCCAAAGTGCTGGGATTGCAGGCATGAGCTACCATTCCCAGCCAAGAGTTTTTTCTTTAGTAAATGTTACAGGCAGCAAACATTTGAGTACCTTCCAAGTGTGAGACACTGTGTCATAGACTAGTAAAGTCATGAGGGGAGACTTTGTGGAAAAGGTGGAATTTGAAATGGACACACAGGAAAAATTTCTAGAGATGTGATGGGTGTTTTTTTATTTTATTTTATTTTTTGATACAGGGTCTCACTCTTGCCCAGGCTGGAGTGCAGTGACCCAATCACAGCCCACTGCATCCTCAACCTCCCAAGGCTCAGGTGATCCTCCTGCCTCAGAGTAGCTGGGACTGTAGACACTTGCCATGATGCCCAGTTAATTTTTGGTTTTTTTAGTAGAGGTGGGGTTTTGCCATGTTGCCCAGCCTGTTCTTGAACTGGGCTTAACTGATCCACCCGTCTCAGCCACCACATCGTCTGGCCTGTCATGGGTATTGTGTGCTTAAAATTGCAATGGCAGAATGCAATATTCAAATGACCAGTCTTGGGGACTGCAGAGCTTTCCATACCTACCATCTGGGGTTCCTCAGTATTCTTTGTAATATCCTTTAAACCAGTAAACGCATTTTTCTGAGTTCTGTGAGGTACCCTAGCAAATTAGTTGAACCTGAGGATGAGGTCGTGGGAACCCTGGTTTGTAGTCAGTTGGCCAGTGGCCTGGACCTGCCATTGGCATCTGAAGTAAGGGCAGTCTTATGGGACTGAGCCCTCAACCTGTGACATCTGACACTCTCTCCAGGTAGATAACATCAAAAATGAATTGAATTAGAGGACACTTTACTGGTGTCCAATAAACAATTGATAGCTTGCTTGATACGTGGGGAAAAACCATCACGTATCTGGTATCAGAAGTGTTGTGTGTTGTTGATTGTTGAGTGAAATAATAGGAGAAACTGAATTTGTTTTAATTTTATACTCGATCCACATGGAGCTTACATTCTACTGGGATTGAAAGACTATGAGTAAAATCGGCCGGGTGCGGTGGCTCAAGCCTGTAATCCCAGCACTTTGGGAGGCCAAGACGGGCGGATCACGAGGTCAGGAGATCGAGACTATCCTGGCTAAGATGGTGAAACCCCGTCTCTACTAAAAAAAAAAAATACAAAAACTAGCTGGGCGAGGTGGCGGGCGCCTGTAGTCCCAGCTACACGGGAGGCTGAGGCAGGAGAATGGCGTAAACCCAGGAGGCGGAGCTTGCAGTGAGCTGAGATCCGGCCACTGCACTCCAGCCTGGGCGACAGAGCGAGACTCCGTCTCAAAAAAAAAAAAAAAAAAAGAGAAAGACTATGAGTAAAATCATAATGCAATTTCAGGTAATACATGCTAGGAATAAAAGAGGGTTAGAGAGTGACTCAAAGCTTGGGGTGAAGTGGCTGTTTTGGGTAAGGTGGTCAGAAAACAGCTCTAGAGAGAGGTAACTGAGCAGAGACATGAGTGCTAAGATGCAAGCTGTTGAAAGATCTGGGGCTACTCTAGGCATACTGCCTATGGGATAGCCCTGCTCCTCAAGGAGCAGTCAAAAAAGAAGAGATCTGGAGAAGAGTTTTCTATAAAAGCATAAGAAAATTTGTTCTGTGTTTTTGTTTTTGTTTTGTTTGTTATGTTTTGTTTTGTTTTGTTTTTTGAGGCGGAGTCTCACTCTCACCCAGGCTGGAGTGCAGTGGAGCAATCTCAGCTCACTGCAAACTCCACCTCCCAAGTTCAAGTGATTTTCCTGCCTCAGCTGGTATTACAGGCGTCCGCCACCATGCCCGGCTAATTTTTGTATTTTTAGTAGAGACAGGGCTTCACTATGTTGGCATGGCTGGTCTCGAACTCCTGGCCTCAAGTAATCCACCTGCCTTGGCCTCCCAAAGTGTTGGGATTACAGGTGTGAGCCACCTTGCCCAGCCGGAAAAATTGTGATTGATTGAGACAGACAGACAGACTGATAGATAGATTTTATGGCAGAAGGAATAGCCAATGTAAAGATCCTGAGATGGCTTAAGGAAAGATGAGAAGGCTATAGCGAAATGAAGATGGTGAGTGCCAGGGAAGAGTGTATTTATTTCTCCTGCAGCATTTAAGGAGCTCCAGCTGTGAGCTTAAAAGTCTTGGAGCGTTAGGGATGAAAGAAGTATAAGGCGTAATTCCTGCAGAGCTGCTCACAGTCTTGTGAAAACAGAGTAGATAAATGAGTAGATGATTGCAGTATGGTAAGATAATGTTGTAGTAGTGGTATATAGAGGGTTGTGGGGGAGCATAGAGATGGGCATTTAACCCAAACTGGAAGAGTCATGGAACAGCCCTAAAACTATCAAACATACAGGAACCTGTATTGAAAGTGCTTAGATACTATGCCAACTGGTTCATGGATTTCTCTCATTTAATATTTATAAGAACCTTATGAAGTAGATACTCTTATGAACTATTATTACAGATGAGAAAATAGATTCAGAGAGGTAAGTAGCTTATCCAGGTTAGTAAGTGGCATAGGTCAGATCTGAATTCTAAGCCTAGCCATCACTTACCGCCCCAGACTGGATTAGATCCCTATCATGTAGACTCATAGCATCTGTATCTTTACATCATAACTTAATATGTGTAATTATAGATTTGTGTGATTTTTTTTTTTTTTGGTCTCTGTCTCTGCAAGACTAAGCTGTCTTTCTCCGTTTATAGTCTCATGCCTAGCATAGTGCTTGAACCCAAATAATAAATATTTTTGAATAATTAATAAGCTCTGCTACTTAGGTATGCTTACTATCCAAGAATCACAAAGGAACTAAGGTTGTTTTCTCCATATTCAGCCATCAGGATCCTTTTGTAGTACTTTAGAGTATCACTATAATACTTTAATACTTAAAAGTTGTTAAGAACAGTTTAGTAGAAAGGTTACCTTGACTAAAGAATAAGCTGCATCTTCAGGGCTTCTGCTTTGATTCTTTGGTCTCTAAGTTTTTCGTTGTTGTTTATTTTAGACGGAGTTTTGCTGTTGTTGCCCTGGCTGGAGTGCAATGATGCAATCTTGGCTCACTGTACCCTCCACCTACCGGGATCAAGTGATTCTCCTGCCTCAGCCTCCTGAGTGGCTGGGATTACAGGCACGCACCAGCACGCCTGGCTAATTTTGTATTTTTAGTAGACACGGGGTTTCACCATGTTGGTCAGGCTGGTCTTGAACTCCTGACCTCAGGTGATCCACCCACCTTGGCCTCCCAAAGTGCTGGGATTACAAGTGTGAGCCACCATGGCTGGCCTGGCCTCTAAGTTTTAAATTTCATTCTAGATTCCCTTGGCACTTAAATATGCAACTTGTGTTTATTTTATCCACCTCTTTGTTCTAATCCTAGTTCTTTTGTATTTACACTGAAGTAGTTTAAGGAGCATAAGGGTAAAAATGTTAAAAATAAGGAGTAGCCAGGCATGGTGGCTCATGCCAGTAATGCTAGTACTTTGGGAGGGTGAGGCTGATGGATCACTTGAGGTCAGGAGTTTGAGACCAGCCTGACCAACATGGGCCAACATGGAAAAAACCCGTCTCTACTAAAAATACAAAAATTAGGGGTGTGGTGGCACGCACCTGTAATCCCAGCTACTTGGAGGCTGAGGCATGAGAATCACATGAATCCAGGAGACAGAGGTTTCAGTGAGCCGAGTTTGCGCCACTGCACTCAAGGCTGGGCAACAGAACGAGACTCTGTCTCAAAAAAAGTAAAAGGAATATAAGTATATCAAGTATATACTGGACAGTTTATCCCTGGATTATTAGGAATGTTTACTTGCTTGTTATACGAAATATGGAAACAGGTTGAGTGTGGTGGCTCACACCTGTAATCCTAGCACTTTGGGAGGCCAAGGCAGGCAGGTCATCTGCGGTCAGGAGTTCGAGACCAGCCTGGCCAACATGGCGAAACCCTGTCTCTACTGAAAATACAAAACTTAGCCGGGTGTGATGCTGCACATCTGTAATCCCAGCTACTTGGGAGGGTGAGGCAGGAAAATTACTTGAACCCGAGAGGTGGAGGCTGCAGTGAGCCAAGATGGTGCCATTGCACTCCAGCCTGGGTGACACAGAGAGATTCTGTCTCAAAAAGAAAAAAAGGGCCGGGCGCGGTGGCTCAAGCCTGTAATCCCAGCACTTTGGGAGGCCGAGACGGGCGGATCACGAGGTCAGGAGATCGAGACCATCCTGGCTAACACGGTGAAACCCCGTCTCTACTAAAAAATACAAAAAACTAGCCAGGCGAGGTGGCGGGCCCCTGTAGTCCCAGCTACTCGGAGGCTGAGGCAGGAGAATGGCATAAACCCGGGAGGCGGAGCTTGCAGTGAGCTGAGAACCGGCCACTGCACTCCAGCCCGGGCAACAGAGCGAGACTCCGTCTCAAAAAAAAAAAAAAAAAAAAAAAGAAAAGAAAAAAAAGGACAAATATGGAAGCGTGGCCAAATGTGGTGGGTCACGCCTATAATTCCAGCACTTTGAGAGGCCAAGGTCAGCGGATTACTTGAGGTCAAGTTTAAGACCAGCCTGGCCAACATGGGGAAACCCCATCTCTACTAAAATTGCAAAAATTAGCCTCGTGTGGTGACACATGCCTGTAATCCCAGCTACTTGGGAGGCTGAGGCAGGAGAATCACTTGAACCCAGGAGGCAGAGGTTGCACAGAGTGGAGATGGTACCACTGTATTCCAGCCTGGGCAACAGAGTGAGACTCAAAAAAAAGGAAATACGGAAGCATAAATGCTTAAGAGTTTGTCTATTATGTGAAATATCTGTTAATTTTTTATTCTGGGCATCATTTGCTGTTGTCCTAGTCAGATGTTTTTACTGTGTATCTTTGAGTACTTCTGTCTTCCACATATTATAAAATGACTAATATTGAGTACTACCATAAATCATTGAAAAATCGGCTGTTTTGCTGAAAAGTAAAAGCATTGTAGGAAAATTTGTCTCTGTGGCCAAGTTGCAGTGGTCAAATTAAACATAAGCGTTTTTTAAATTTCTGACTTTTATTGTCTTTGCTTATAGCTTTTTACCTGCACCTACTCAGCTATCTCAGGACCAGCTTGAGGCTGAAGAAAAGGCAAGATCCCAAAGATCGCGGCAGACCTCATTGGTCTCCTCCCGAAGAGAGCCTCCCCCGTACGGATACCGGAAAGGCTGGATACCTCGGTTATTAGAGGTACATATGGATCTTAAGTTTAGATTTATTAAGTTGTGCTGAAATTTATAGCACACTATAACATAAATTTAAATGTTAGAACCTCTGATTATGAATGTCAGTGTGATAGAAATTCTGGTTATGTGCTCTCAAGATGTATATTTCCCTCAGAAGATGTGTCATTTTCTTTTTGCTTATTATCTGTCACTGCTTTGTGGTCACTAGAGAATTGTACCATTTGTCTATTCCTATATCAAACTATTAAATATTTACAAGAAAACTAACATTTTGTAAATCCAGGAATTATAGCGTATGGAAAATAATGGGAAGGTAAAAGGTAAGAGAGTTGAAAGTGGATTTCATGTTTGGGCTCCTCCTCCTCCCCTCCAGTAATACCACATAACCCTGAAGAGACAACTTTCCTTCAGGGAAAACTCCAGTAGCACTTGTCTTCTTATCTTTAATTTGAGAATGTTAATATATATCTGATATATAGATTAAATATGTTTTTGCGGGCATAAGAGACGAAATTTGGTTGATTTGAAGGCAATGAGGGAGAAGGAACCATCTGGAATAGCCCTTTCTATCTCTAGCTTGTTGCCAAAGAACAAGCCTTTGGTCGGGCGCAGCGGTTCTCACCTGTAATCCCAGCACTTTGGGAGGCTGAGGTGGGCGGATCATCTGAGGCCAGGAGTTTCGAGACCAGCCTGACCAACATGGAGCAACCCCATCTCTACTAAAAATACAAAATTAGCCAGGCTTGGTGGCTCATGCCTGTAATCCCAGCTACTCTGGAGGCTGAGGCAGGAGAATTGCTTGAACCTGGGAGGCAGAGGTTGCAGTGAGCCGAGATCGCACCATTGCACTCTAGCCTGGACAACAGTAGCAAAACTCCGTCTCAATAAAAAATAAAAATAAAAAGAGCAAGCTTCCTTGGCAGCACCTATTCTAATTATTCAGGATCCTTTACATTAATTAATTAGTTTTATTTTTGGGATGGAATCTCACTCCATTTCCCAGGCTGGAGTGCAATGGTATGATTTCAGCTCACTGTAACCTCTGCCTCCCAGGTTCAGGCGATTCTCCTGCCTCAGCCTCCCAAGTAGCCAGGATTACAGGCACAGGCCACCATGCACAGCTAATTTTCTGTATTTTTAGTAAAGACAGGGTTTCACCATGTTGGCTAGGCTGGTTTTGAACTCCTGACTTCAGGTGATCTGCCTGCCTCAGCTTCCCGAAGTGCTGGGATAACAGGCCTGAGCCACCGCGCCTGGCCTACATTAATTTAATACATATTCCTTTCCCTGATTCTAGGGCAGCCTTCCCATGCTTGACCACTGTCTTCACTAGGGAGAAAAGCAAACATTTGAGACACGTATTTCCTCCTCAGGACCCCCTCCACTTTAATCAAGCCTTTTCCATCTCCCAGTATTCCTTCTGATTCCTGCATATTTTGCTTCTTCATGTCCCAACGAATATATCTGCCCTATTAAAAATCTGAAGTGCCTATATCATTCCCAGTTATTTTCGTTTTATCACTTTTCTTTCTTTCTTTCTTTCTTTTTTTTTTTTTTTAAGATAAAAATCTCACCCTGTCACCCAGGCTAGAGTGTAGGGGTGCGATCTCAGCTCACTGCAACCTCTGCCTCAGCCTCCCAAGTAGCTGGGATTATAGGCGCGCATCACCATACCTGGCTAATTTTTGTGTTTTTAGTAGAGGCAGAGTTTTGCCATGTTGGCCAGGCTGGTCTCGAGCTCCTGACCTCAAGCAATCCACCTGCGTTGGCCTCCCAACGTCCTGGGATTACAGGTGTGAACCACCAAGCCCAGCCATCACCCCATCACTTTTCTTTGTTCTGTCCTTACTGGTTATGATTTTTACTTCGCAAGTATGAAGGGCTCATGCCTTTTTTCACATGCCTTCAAGTAGTGATCGTAGTATTCATTGAATTGATAGTTGTAGCTTAGAGTCCTACCAGAAGCCATCTGTATTCTCAATCTCTTCCATGTCTCAGTCCCCTGGCTACCAGACTTTTTTTTTTTCTTTTTGAGACAGAGTCTTGCTCTGTCACCAGACTGAGTACAGTGGCACGATCTCAGCTCACTGCAACCTCGCCTCCTGGGTTCAAGCAGTTCTCTGCCTCAGCCTCCCAAGTAGCTGGGATTACAGGCGTCCGCCACCTCGCCCGGCTAATTTTTTTGTACTTTTAGTAGAGACGGGGTTTCACCATCTTGGCCAGGCTGGTCTTGAACTCCTGACCTCATGATCCACCTGCCTCGGCCTCCCAAAGTTCTGGGATTACAGCTGTGAGCCACCACACCCGGCCCATACTCTTTATTAGAGTTTATAAGAGGAACACCTAACTAGATCATATCTTGTCCTATGTATTCCAAAAAACCCACATGTAGGTTTTTTTGTTGCTTTTTTGTCAGCTTTCCTCTGGTCCTTATGACTGCTGGTGTGTGAAGGCCAGTCATATTGCAATTATGAAGGGATTTTTGTTGCTTTTGTTTTCTCTGATAGTGTAATTTGTGGGAGGCAGAGCAAGATGAAAGATTATCAAGGAGTCTTACCTGGGGAAAAAAAGTAGTGCTTGGCATCATCTAATAGAGGAGTTGAGTGTCTCTGTTGAGGCATTATAAATATTGTTTGGTCTGTCAATAGGTTGCACAATGAGGGTGACAGGCATCACCTTACATAGAATGGAAATCTCATCCTTTCGTTTCAGCATTGCGATACTTGGTTGCTATTAGGTTTTTAGTTTCCTACTGGACTATTAGTGGTTTCATATATCCTGGTAGAACAAAACAGTTTATTTGAAAATCAAGTTGAAATGGCCAGCTAATCTGGAAATGCTATGGATGCTGCTTGAGGGGAGTGAATATTCTGTGGAAGAAGGCGTTTTATTCTAGTTTTCAAAATAAAAGCTATGATTTTCTGGCAATCTTAATGACCACATAATGCTACATCTACAGTTCTGAAGTGCTTATTATAGTTGAAAAACTCTAGCAAATCCAAGCATGTGTCAGATTGATGGCCTGGGTACGGGAAGCACTTTTCTTAGGAATGCTTTAACTCTTTCTCATTTACAAGAAAATGTCTCTCAGCGTTATTCTCTTGGTTTTCAAAAACTTCAAACATTTCTTTAGCAAATAAGCATATTGTACTTAGGAACTCATATATCTTAGATCTAATGGAGTATTACTTAAAGAGGTCTTGTAAAAGTGAATATTTTCTTTCTTTTTTTTCCATCAAACCCCCTCTAAATGATTAAATTTAATTTGTGTTTTCTATCATTTCTTAATAGTACTTGTTAGGCTGTTTTGAGCTTAAAGAAAGATATTTCATAGTAGTACAAAATACAAAGCTTTTCGGAGTCTCAAACGATCTGGTTCAGGTGCTGCATATAATACCTGCGAGGTCTCAGGAAAACTGCTTAATTTTTCTAAACCTGAATGTTTCCATTTAAAATACAATGATGTTAAAGAGTTACAAGGATAAAATGAGATAATACAAGTGTGAATCATGTTTAAAGTGTACTAAGCAAATACTACCAAATTTTTTAAAACTACTTAAAAATTATACTTGATCCTCATGTTTACTCGATAAACCTTTTCAAAATATTGCATTTCATCAGCAAACTTTATTTAGCTTGTTCTACTTTAGCAGTCTCAGTTCTCTCCTAAATAATTATGTATAATCACTAATAATCACTAGTAGAAATGTGGTAAACTCATTTCTGGATCCTTCCTGTTGTATTCATTTGCTTCTCACATAACAATGAATAAATAATATGTTAATAAAATCTGATTCTGCCGGGCGCGGTGGCTCAAGCCTGTAATCCCAGCACTTTGGGAGGCCGAGACGGGCGGATCACGAGGTCAGGAGATCGAGACCATCCTGGCTAACACGGTGAAACCCCGTCTCTACTAAAAAATACAAAAAACTAGCCGGGCGAGGTGGCGGGTGCCTGTAGTCCCAGCTACTCGGAGGCTGAGGCAGGAGAATGGCATAAACCCGGGAGGTGGAGCTTGCAGTGAGCTGAGAACTGGCCACTGCACTCCAGCCCGGGCGACAGAGCGAGACTCCGTCTCAAAAAAAAAAAAAAAAAAAAATCTGATTCCAAGAAAAAATCTTTTATATTTCTGCCCCAAGTATAGCTTTACCTGTTCCCCACTAAAATATGTATATATATGCTAAAATATATGCATATGTATTTTGCCTTGTCCTAGCCATTTTGCTTAGTTTGTCCTGCATATATGAAATCCACATTGTCTTGCTGTATTCTGTAAGTCCCTTCATGATCTGGTGTTTTTTACTCATGTAACTTGTGCCTCAAGCTCTGCTGTCCTTATTAAGCTGTTAGCCCCACTGAATTCTCATTTCCTAAAATATGCCAAGCTCATTCTTGCAGCAGGGCCTTCACATTGGCTATTTGATCCGTCTAGAAAATGCTTCCCGTGTGTGTGTGTGTGTGTGTGTGTGTGTGTGTGTGTACACACACATCTTCCCATGACTGCTTTCTAATCATTCAGGCTTTAGCTCACATGTTACTTCTTCACAAAGGCTGTCCCCAACCACCCTATCAAAAGTAGCCCCTTTTCCCAGTCTTGATCTTTATGTTACCTTCATGGTACTTATCACAAGCCAAAGAATGTGTTTTTTTCTATCTTTGCCTACTAGAATGTAAACTCCGCAAGAGACAGGGACCTCTGCTGTATCTCTAGCGTCTAGCATACTAAGGACTTAACAATTACTTGTTGAATGAATGAATATATCTTGAATGTCAAATGATTAACTATTTTATTTAACTACTTCTAATGTGTAGGATTTTGGAGATGGAGGTGCTTTCCCAGAGATCCATGTGGCCCAGTATCCACTGGATATGGGACGAAAGAAAAAAATGTCGAATGCACTGGCCATTCAGGTGGATTCTGAAGGAAAAATTAAATATGATGCAATCGCTCGACAAGGACAGTCAAAAGACAAGGTAATCCTCTCATGTTTTCCCTCAATGATAAATATTTTAGGAAACATTTTAAATTTTGTGGACACAATGAATCTCTTGCTGTTTGAATTATGTTAAAAGTAGCAATGGCTGGACATGGTGGTTTGTACCTAGATTCCCAGCTACTTGGGCGGCAGAGGCAGGAGGTTTGATGGAGCCCAAGAGTTTGAGAATACAACGAGCCACTGCACTCTTGCTTGGGTGGCAATACCTTGTTTTAAAAGGGGGAAAAAAGTACATTTTAAAACAGTTACTTTATATTACTAACATTCTAAAACTGCCAGTAAATTTTTTAAAGTCTGGAATCCCAGAGCCTTACCATCAACTTTTAATTTCTCCTGTAGTTTCTTCTAGTTTTTTCCTGTAGTCTTTACTGATTTCCTCCATGTACTTAGAGTACTTAGATATTTAATAGTTCATTTGAATATAATAAATTACACAAACTTCTTTTGCCCTAGATTAAATACAAAACTAGCATTTGCTATCCAGATTTAGGATGGCCCTGCTACGAAGTAATCCATAGGCCAAAAATAAAATGCTTAAAATAATCTCATCACAGAACAGCTACACTCAGGGCCAAGGAACTATTTTTAAGAAGACCTAGTTTTTTTTTTTTTTTTTTTTTCTTGTAAATAAATACTCAAGATAGAAGTGAAAGATTTCTTTAGAACTGATGATGTTTGGAAAAATACTTGAGAGCTTTCAGTACCTATCGTTTGCCTCTCTGTACCCTGCAAACTTTTTCAATTTACCCTCTAAAATAACACTAACAACCCATCCTTTTCTTCTGCATCATGGCTGCTGAGCTTTGAGGGAAGACAATTATGCAGTCGACTTTTACTTTCGTTTTTTGCATGAAATGCCTTCTCTGTCTAAATCTAATCTTTTTTTTATTTTATTTTTTATTTGTTTTTTTGAGACAGGGTCTTCTTCAGTTGCCCAGGCTGGAGTGCAGTGATCATGATCCTGGCTCACTGAAGCCTCAACTTCCTGGGCTCAAGCAATCCTCCCACCTCAGCCTCTCGAGTGGCTGAGACCCCAGATGTGCACCACCATGCCCGGCTAATTTATTATTTTTTTGTAGAGGTGGGATATCCCTATGTTGCTCAAGCTGGTCTTGAACTTTTGGGCTCAAGCAATCCTGCCTCTACCACCCAAAGTGCTGGGATCACAGGCGTGAGCCACTGCACCTCGATCTATACCTAATCTTGCCATATGTGTTCTGGATCTCAATCCCTTCCCTCTTCCTTTAGGAACCTTACCTACTAGTTAATCTCAACAGTTCTTCACTTCTCCTCTTCTAATGGCTCTTTCCTGTTAGCATTTGAATGTGCTTGTTTTTCTTGTCATTTGTTTGTTCTTTTTTAGATTGTAGTACCATGGCACCCTCATAGCTCATTGCAACCTTGAACTTTCAGGCTCAGGCGATCATCCTACCTCAGCCTCCTGAGTAGCTGGGACTGCAGACACGCACCACCATGCCCAGCTAATTTTTTTATTTTTAGTAGAGCAGAGGGCTCACTGTTTTGCCCAGGCTGGTCGTGAACTCCTGGGCTCAAACAATCCTCCCTCCTTAGCCTCCTAACTCCCAAAGCACTGGGATTATAGGTGTGAGCCACCATACCTGGCCTTTGTTTTCTGCTTTATTTTTGCTTCATAACAACCACTTCAGTAAAGCCATAACTTTGCTAAACACATGATCATGGCTTTAATTTAATTTTATTTATTTGAGATTGGATCTTCCTCTGTCTCCCAAGCTAGAGTACAGTGGTGTGATCATGGCTCGCTGAAGCCTTGACCTCCAGGGCTCAAGTGATCCTTTCACCTCTGCCTCCCAAATAACTGGGACTATAGGCACACACCACACCTGGCTACTTTTTTTTTTTTTTTTTTTTTTTTTTTTTTTTTTGGAGACGGAGTCTTGCTCTGTCACCGAGGCTGGAGTGCAGTGGCGCAATCTCAGCTCATTGCAAGCTCCACCTCCCAGGTTCACGCCATTCTCCTGCCTCAGCATCCCAAGTAGCTGGTACTACAGGCGCCCACCACCATGCCCAGCTAATTTTTTGTATTTTTAGTAGAGATGGAGTTTCACTGCGTTAGCCAGGATGGTCTCAGTCTCCTGACCTTGTGATCCGCCCACCTTGGCCTCCCAAAGTGCTGAGATTACAGGCGTGAGGCCGCCTGGTCTTTCTTATCTTTTGAAAGATAGGCTTTTCCCTGAGTACCTACTCTCAGTGTTCCCTCTAACTACCACCTAATTTTCTTCACTTTTTTCAGATTTCTTTCAGGAGTTGCTTTTGCCCTATTCTTCACTTTCCTTTCACTCTTCAGTTCACTACAAAATGGCCTCACCTAAACCAGTTTAATGAGGTACTCTCTGGCAAAAGTCTCTTAACATATTTTTTTACAGCCCATTCTCTTTATATATTTTTTTTTCTTTTAATCATTCTGTGACTCTAACCAAAAAACACAGCACATTCTCTTTAACTAATGTAATTTATTTGCCACTCATATGCTGATAGACTGTTCAATCTGTGTCCAGCCCAGTATTCTCTGCTGGGCTGTAGGTCCTTATATCTTACTGTCTACAAGGGCAAGTGTATCTAGATTTCCCTAAAGTGCTACCTAATCAAATCCAAACTTAAATGCATAATTTTCCACTTAATCTACTTGCTATTTCTCTAACTCAGTAAATGGTAGTGGTATTTACGTAATTGTTTATGCTGAAAGCCTGGGAGTCATTTTTTCTTACTATTATATTGATTTAAAAAAAATTATACAAATAGGCCAGACGCAGTGACTCATGCCTGTAACCCCAGCACTTTGGGAGGCTGAGGCGGTGGATCACCAGGTCAGGAGATCGAGACCATCCTGGCTAATACGGCGAAACCCAGTCTCTACTAAAAATACAAAAAATTAGCCAGGCGTGGTGGCGGGCGCCTGTAGTCCCAGGGACTTGGGAGGCTGAGGCAGGAGAATGGCACGAACCCAGGAGGCAGAGCTTGCAGTGAGCTGAGATGGCACGACTGCACTCCAGCCTGGGTGACAGAGCAAGACTCTGTCTCAAGAAAAAAATAAATTATGCAAATAATATATTATGGTAAAAGATACGATAAGTATATGTCACAAGTATATACAGTACTGCCCACTTTTCTCCTATTTTACTTCCCAGAGGTAACTGCTGTTACTACAGTGATGCATATAATTCCACATTTTTGTTATGGATTTAGATGTTTATATCCTCATTTTACATATACATACACACTTAGAAACTTTTGTTTACATGAATGGAATTCTAGTGCCCATAACTTCCTTTGACTTGGTTTGTTTTGTTTTGTTTTGGTTTTTTGCTTAACATATTTGACAATTTTTATTAGTACATATAGGTCTACTTCATTTTTTTTTTTTTATTAATCTGTATAGGATTCCATCATGTGGTTATCTGCTAGTTTTGTTAAGCATTGGTGGTTTTTAGTTTTACAGACAAATATATTCAAGATCCACATACAAATATCTTGTTGAACGTGATTATTTGTTTAAAATAAATTCTTAGATGTGGACTTACTGGCTCAAAGGCTATTCAAATTTCACATGTGACACATACTGCCCATATGTTCTCTCTGCTTAGCAATCATTCTGGTTCTTGTTTCCCTCAGACCTTCCATCTATTTAGTCTCTGTAAACTATCTTATTTTCTTAACACTTCTCAAGTATATTCCCCTCTCTGCTAGTTAGTTCAGGCCGTTTTCATTTCTTGCTTGATTACTGCAGCCTGGAACCATCTCATTGCCATTTGTCTTGCTGGCGTGAACAAACAAATTCATCTATGTCTGTTTCTTTCTCTCATCATGTATGTACACATACACGCAAGTGTGCACAATTAAAATCTTTCTATGGCTTCCATGGGTAAGGACTAAGCTGCTGTGGCATGCTTGACCCCTTACTCACTTTTCTGGCCTAGCTCTGACTCTCATCAGAATACTGAAATCCAAAAATAAACAGTTCAGTTTTAGCCATTCTGTTTGTTTTCACTATAAAATAAATACTATTATAGGTGTTCTTGTTTGTTTTCGAGACACAGTCTTGCTCTGTCACCCAGGCTGGAGTGCAGTGGCGCAATAACGGCTCACTGCAGCCTTGAGCTCCTGAGCTCAAGTGATCCTCCCACCCAAGCCTTCTGAGTAGTTGGAACTACAGATGCACACCACCACACCTGGCTAATTTTTGTATTTTTTGTAGTGACAGGGTTTCTTTCACCTTGTTGCCCAGGCTGGTCTCAAACTCCTGAGCTCAAGTGATCTGCCTGCTTTGGCCTCCCACAGTGTTGGGATTACAGTTGTGTGCCACTGCACCCAGCCAAGGTGGTTAAGAAGAAAAAAACTTTTTTTTTCCGAGACTGAATCTTGCTTTGTCACCCAGACTGGCGTACAGTAGGGCAATCTCAGCTCACTGCGACCTCAGCCTGTCCAGCTCAAGCAGTTCTTCTGCCTCAGCCTTCTGAGTAGCTGGGATTACAGGCACCTGCCACCAGGCCCAGCTCGTTTTTGTATTTTTAGTAGAGATGGGTTTCACCATGTTGGTTAGGCTGGTCTTGAACTCCTGACCTCAAGCACTCCACCTGCCTCAGCCTCCCAAAGTGCTGGGATTACAGGTGTGAGACACTATGCCCAACCAAGAAGAAAAAATGTTCAGGCATTCCCTATAAATATTTGCCATGAGGAACTACTCGTAGCTCCCATAATATGACACATTGTCTCTTGAGACTTCCCATGGATATTCTTTTTCCTAGAAAGTTCTACCCTTATTCATTCTCTGACTTAATTCTATTGCTTTCCGTTCTCAACTCACTCTTCACTATTCCAGGGTGTTGTCTTGGACCTTCCCTGGCTAGACTGAGTGTCCCTCTTCTCTACTCCCAATGTTTATCATAGCAGTCATCACCTTTTGTTGTAATTATATCTTCACTCATAATCTATATCATTTGACTATAATGTTTTTAAAGGCAGGGATTATATATTTGTATTTCCCTCTTTGATGCCTTACTGCCTGAAAGTTTGACACATAAGGCATCCACCAGTGTTTGTTCAGCGAATAATAGTGGTTTTCATTGTATAACACAAAACCACCTCTCCTGAAGCCAGTGAGGAAGTATAGTCCCCTCCTGCAAAAGGAAAATTAGGCCCCTATACATGGAGAACATATACTGGAAATTTACCCTATATCATGGAGGCCTTCACTTCACTTCAGTTGCCTTTGTTTTGGTGCATCTCTCCTTGGGGGTAATCACTCTTCTTTATTGGTATGTGCTACCTCTCCAGTCCCATTTGGTAGCAAAAAGCAACATCTAAGGGCAACAATTTGGCATTGGCAGGTTGTGTTATTTTGAATGAAATACAGCTTTGGTCCATTTTGCATTATATTTCAAGACTAGAAACCAAGAGTTTTATCTGATTTCTAGGGAATGATGTTTAAATCACTGTCTGTATTGGTGATTATTTTGTATTCGAAATAGAGTAGAACTGTTCAGACTGAACTATTTATTTTTGGAGTTTAGTATCTTGGCCAAATAAGGTCTCCAAAGCATTGTTCCTTTTTTTTCTTTCTTTTTTTTTTTTTTTTAATTTATTTATTTTGTTATTTTTTTGAGATGGAGGCTTGCTGTGTTGCCCAGGCTGGAGTGCAATGGTGCAATCTTGGCTTACTGCAACCTCTGCCTGCCAGGTTTAAGTGATTCTCCTGCCTCACCATCCCACATAGCTGGGATTACAGGCGCATACCACCATGCCCAGCAAATTTTTTTGTATTTTTAGTAGAAGCAGCATTTCACCATGTTGGCTGGGCTGGTCTTGAACTCTTAACCTCAGGTGATCCACTCACCTTGGCCTCCCAAAGTGTTGGGATTACAGGCATGAGCCACTGTGCCCGGCCAGATCATTCCTTTTGTCTGTAATGCAGCCACTAGAACCCCAAACTGGGACCACTTTTCAGGTTTATATCTTTTTGTTTGTTTGTTTTCTAGAAGTGGATAGATTCATGCATGAAGTTTGGAATGCATTGAATAATTCAACATTAATTGAGTAATTATTACACACCATTGGCATTGGGGGAGCCCTTCTTGATTGTTTGGGACCGTCTTTAGCATTGTACAATGTTTAGCATAAGTGGCACTACCTATAAATCCTAGTAGTGTCCCCATCCTACCCCCATTGTCTTAACTAGAAACACCTCACACATTTACAAAGGCACTGGGAGAGAGGAGTTAGAGGTGGCAGTGATGCCCTGTTTGACAATCACTGATTTTCCTGTTTTAGAAGAAATAGAAATGGGCTGCATAATATATAAAATAGAATTTAAAAAATTTGTTATTCCTGAGACTGAACAGGTTATTGAATTTCTGAATTTGGACCAAGATTTCTGATTTACTTCCAAGAAGTCTGGTATTCTTCAGAAACCAGGGAGTTCTCACTGAAATATTAACAGTGAATGAGAAAGAATGGAAAATGCTAGGTGGTAGGTATAAGAGGTGAGAAGAATCAGTGAGGATTCTAAGACATAATATTCTAGGACAAGTCTAAGGCAATTGATCTCTCTACATGTGAAATGAGTACTGTGTATACGACTTATTAGTAATGCAAAATTGGGAATGATAAAGTTTTTTTAGTGTAAACCTTGATACAACCAAATGCTTTTTTTCCTCATTATGATTTGAGTGATAAATCTTTTTCTTTTTTTTTTTTTTTTTTTTTTTTGAAATGGAGTTTTGCTCTTGTTGCCCAGGCCGGGGTGCAGTGGCATGATCTCAGCTCACCGCAACTTCCGCCTCCTGGGTTCAAGTGATTCTCCTGCCTCAACCTCCCAAGTAGCTGGAATTACAGGCCTGCACCACCACGCCTGTCTAATTTTGTATTTTTGGTAGAGACGGGGTTTCTCCATGTTGGTCAGGCTGGTCTCCAATTCCCGACCTCAGGTGATCCGCCCACCTTGGCCTCCCAAAGTGCTGGGATTACAGGTGTGAGCCACCGCACCCGGCCAAGTGATAAATCTTGAAATAAGGGCTTGGTGTATGTATTTTTCCTTCTGAAATAGTTATGTAAGAAATATTACATACAGGACAAGTGCGTTGGCTCATGCCTGTAATCCCAGGATTTTGGGAAGCTTGAGGTGGGAGGATCATTTGAGGCCAGGAGTTTGAGACTAGCCTGGGCAATATAATGAAACCCTGTCTCTTAAAGAAAAGAAATGTTACACATATACTATACCCAAAAGAATGCCTCCAACATATTACCCCTAAAAAATTGTAACAACTTTAAACTGACCCCATGATAAATTATATGTTGTTTGTATGATTTCACACAGTAGCTAAGCTAGATAGCGTTTTCTTTCTACCTCACATAGTGAATGTTTTGACAGGCTTATCCTTTTAGTCTAGTTATTTGCCTGTTTTCTGTAATATCTGTTTTACAGATGAGTTACTACTTTATCTTGTTCACAAAGCTTATTTGTGCTTCTGATACTTTCAAGAGTATATTGTATTTTTCAGATAATGCTCCCCAGCCCATTTGCCTCCTGGAATGTACTCAGTTTCCTCAGCACATTTAATTCTCAGACTATAAAATGTGGGGTTTCGGCCAGGTGCCGTGGCTCACACCTGTAATCCCAGTGCTTTGGGAGGCTGAGGCGGGTGGATCGCCTGAGGTCAGGAGTTCGAGACCAGCCTGGCCAACATGGCGAAACCCCATCTCTACTAAAAATACAAAAATTAGCCGGACATGGTGGCATGCGCCTGTAATCCCAGCAACTTGGGAGGCTGAGGCAGAAGAATGGCTTTAACCCAGGAGGCGGAGGTTGCAATGAGCTGAGATCACGCCTTTGCACTCCAGCCTGGGCAACAAAAGCAAGACTTTGTCTCAAAAAAAAAAAAAATTGGAGGCTGGGCGCGGTGGCTCAAGCTTGTAATCCCAGCACTTTGGGAGGCTGAGACGGGCAGATCACGAGGTCAGGAGATCGAGACCATCCTGGCTAACCCGGTAAAATCCCGTCTCTACTAAAAAATACAAAAAAGTAGCTGGGCGAGGTGGTGGGCTCCTGTAGTCCCAGCTAGTAGGGAAGCTGAGGCAGGAGAATGGCGTAAACCTGGGAGGCGGAGCTTGCAGTGAGCTGAGATCCGGCCACTGTACTCCAGGCTGGGCTGAGCCAGACTTCGTCTCAAAAAAAAAAAAAAAAGAAAAAGAAAAAAAAATTGGGGGTGGGTTTTATAATTAATTACTACGGAGGACCTTGCTCTTCATATGTCCTTCACTGAGCCTTGTGAGATGCTAGAATCTTATTGATGTTCATTTGAAGGGTTATTAACTTTGGAATGCCCAAATAAGGAGCAGCAAATGACTCTTGTATGCTAAATTAGTATTGACACTTTATGTTGAACACACATGACTACCAGGGAGCCGTTTACTTAGAATCCTTTCCTATAATGATTGCTGTGGAGAAGTGATAAACTCTTCATGATTAACTCTTCATAGAACTGGTATTTTTTTCTAGTATTGTTATATAATTTTCAGCTTATGGTTGTATAGGTTTTTCCATGCTGAGAGGAAATAAGACTTTTGAGGCAGTTAGTAGCTGTATGATCTTAATGTACTGAACCTCACTCTTTTCAGTAGAGTGAGCTTTTATGGTCCCTTCCAAAATCAACACTCTTAGAGTATGGTGACACTAATAACTCACATATCAGTAGTACATGTTTTTTGCTAAATCATCTTAGGCTTTCTTACTTGATCCCTTTTCTCATTCCTGAGAAAAACAAGCTGGAGATTTTAGTGTATAGCCATGAGATAGTTTTTTCTGGGAAATCAGTAGCTTATAGAAAGTTCTGTAGGGCCTAAAATATAAATTTATTTATTTATTCATTCATCTATCCATTCTTTAAAATAGAGTTGGGTCTTGCCGTGTTGCCCTGGCTGGTCTCGAATTCCTGGGCTCAAGCTATCCTCCAACCTTGGCCTTCCAAAATGCTGTGATTATGGGCGTGAGTCACTGTTCCCGACCTATAAACACCTTTAGCTAGCGTGTAACAGAATATCTCTAAAATTCATTTATTTATTCACTTGTACAAAAAATATTGATCAAATATCTCCTGTGGACCAGTCATCATTATAAGCACAGGAGAGACTTTTTTTTTTTTGAGACAGAGTTTTGCTCTTGTTGCTCAGGCTGGAGTGTAATGGCATGATCTCGGCTCACCGCAACCTCCGCCGCCTGGGTTCGAGCGATTCTCCTGCCTCAGCCTCCCATGTAGCTGGGATTACAGGCACCCACCACCATGCCCAGCTAATTTTGCCATTTTTAGGAGAGACAGGGTTTCACCATGTTGTTCAGGCTGGTCTTGAAATCCTGACCTCAGGTAATCCACCCGCTTTGGCCTCCCAAAGTGCTGGGATTACAGGCGTGAGCCCCCGCGCCCAGCCCTGTTTTTATTGTTTTAATAGGGGAGACATAATAAACAAGTAGATAATTCCATGCTGTGAACAGTCTTGATCACAGTAAACAGTGCTATGGAGCAAATGGTTGGGTCGGGAGGGGTTGCTACCAAGGCAATCAGAAGAAGCCTCGGTAAAGGAGGGCCTTCTTTGATCTGAGACGGACAGATTGAGAGCTTACTTGAAGAATGATAAACAGAACTCTGTAAAGGCCTGGAACTGGAAAAAAGTATGTTATGTTCAAGAAACAGAAGGTGAGCTAGTGTGACTGAAGCATAATTAGTGAGAAAGTGAGAGTTAGTTGTAAGGGGAGATTGAAGGCATAGGCAAAGTCAGGTCAAGTTGCATAAACCGTAAAGTGGCTCACACTTTTTTGCTCTGTTGTTTGGAGTAGAAAATTAGAAATACATGCATTTCCTTTAAATTGTTTTAAAGAATGATGTATGATAGACTTATTAATGTAAGACTTTGGCAGTGGTAAACAATTCTACAAAAAGAAATTTGTTGAAAATCTCAAGTGCCTAGGAATTTCATTTTCATTGATATTCATAAGTTGTCCTTTCTTTTTATGTACCTCAAAGAATTTCTGATGAAAGCATTAAAGGTAGAATGCCTATTATTTATTGAATTTTCTGTATCTCTCTTTTTTTTTTTTTTTTTTTTTTGAGACAGTTTCTTCCTCTGTCACCCAGGCTGGAGTGGAGTGGTACACTCTTGGCTCACTGCAAGCTCCACCTCCCGGGTTAAAGCCATTCTCCTGCCTCAGCCTCCCAAGTAGCTGGGACTACAGGTGCTAACCACCACGCCTGGCTAATTTTTTGTGTTTTTAGTAGAGACCCGGTTTCACCATGTTAGCTAGGATGGTTTCAATCTCCTGACCTCATGATCCACCCGCCTCAGCCTCCCAAAGTGCTGGGATTACAGGCATGAGCCACCGCACCCGGCTCCTCTGTATCTCTTTTTTACTTTAAAATATGCCATGTAACTTTTTATGAAAATATTTAAGAAGTATAGATGGACCTGAAAGTAACCAATACTCTATTTGTTAAGAGCCTGCCACATCAGTGTCAGCCTAATAAAAACAATGTTGGGCCTAGTAGAAGTCATGTAACAGGCCTCAGTTTGGATAATGGATATAAAATAAGTTGTATATGTAGAATATATTTTTATTTTTATTTTTTTCTTTTATCTTTTCATGGAAGAAAGCGTTCTGGGTTTTTTATCTATGGCACATGTTTATTTTCTTAGTCTAATAGAGTTGATGACAAAAAAGAGAAGCATTATAAGTAGGATGAGGTCAATAAAATTTTTCAGGCCCAGTGAATTTGGAAATTATTTGGTAACCTGACTTAAATTCTGATGAGTTTGTAATCCAAGATAATGGTGCTATAGGTAATTTATATTATCATTAATTTCAAGTTCTAGTAATCATCGATGCACGATTTTGTTGACATGGTTTATTTGGATACTGACTTGATTAGAAGATCTCAATTTAAATGCATGAGGTCAAGGGAAAATTATTGACTTACAGCCAAGGTAGCAATTTGTGTATATATTTTAAACTTCCTTGGTTTTAAAATCTAAAAGATAATATCTGAGTGTCCTAAATTTTTAAGTGTGCTGAGAAAACATACCTGAAATGGCTAATGAGGTTTCTTTTCATTGTTTGCTTTTTTTAAGCCTGCTTGTGTTTGAACATTTTAGGTCATTTATAGCAAATACACTGACCTGGTTCCAAAGGAGGTTATGAATGCAGATGATCCAGACCTGCAAAGGCCCGATGAAGAAGCTATTAAAGAGGTAACTGGGAATTGATATATTCGATGACTGTTTACATCCTGATTAACTTCCAGACTCTCAATGTGATATTTCCTATTTCAGATAACAGAAAAGACAAGAGTAGCCTTAGAAAAATCTGTATCACAGAAGGTCGCCGCAGCCATGCCAGTTCGGGCAGCTGACAAACTGGCTCCTGCTCAGTATATCCGGTATGAATCATGCCTAGAAGACTTAGTTTCATTTTGAACTTGATTCAGCTTGAGGGGTCATGGTATTCTTTCACTAACCCACTTAGCAACCATTATGAATGCATTGTTTTGAATAATGACTTGAAGCGTGTGTGCTCTCTTTGCAGACAGTTGAAAGCAGAATTTTTTAAGGTGTCCACTTTGGTTTTTGTTTGTTTTCTGAGATAAGGTCTCTCCTTTGCCCAGGCTGGAGTACAGTGACACCAACATGGCTCGCTTTAGCACCCACCTCCTGGGCTCAAGTGATCCTCCTGCCTTGATGCCACCATGCCTGGCTAATATTTTAATTTTTTGTAGAGACAGGGTCTTGCTGTGATGCTCAGACTGTTCTCAAACTCCTGGGCTCAAGCAGTCCTCCTGCCCTGTCATCCCAAAGTGCTGAGATTACAGACTTGAGCAACCACACTTGGCCTCTTTCTATGCTTTTTTTTTTTTTTTTTTTTTTTTTTTGAGACAGAGTCTTGCTCTGTTGCCCCGGCTGGAGTGCAGTGGTGTGATCTTGGCTCACTGTAACCTCTGCTTCCCAAGAGAGTCTTCTGCCTCAGCCTCCCGAGTAGCTGAGATTAAGGTAACCACCACCATACCTGGCTAATTTTTGTATTTTTTTTAGTAGAGACACGGTTTCACCACGTTGGCCAGGCTGGTCTCGAATTTCTGACCTCAAATAATCCATCCTCCTCAACCTCCCAAAGTGCCGAGATTATGGGCGTGAGCCACTGTGCCCAGCCTATGCTCTTTTCTTTCTTGCTTGCTTGCTTTTTTTTTTTTTTTTGAGATGGAGTTTTGCTCTGTCACGCAGTCTCGCTCTGTCATGCAGGCTGGAATGCAATGACACGATCTTGGTTCGCTGCAACCTCTGCTTCCTGGGTTCAAGCGAGTCTCCTGCCTCAGCCTCCTGAGTAGCTGGGATTACAGGCTTGCACCACCATGCTCAGCTAATTTTTGTATTTTTAGTAGAGACAGGGTTTCACTACGTTGGCCAGGCTGGTCTCAAACTCCTGACCTCAGATGATCCGCCCACCTCGCCCTCACAAAGTGCTGAGATTACAGGCATGAGCCACCCGGCCTGGCCCTATGCTATTTTCAAATTATATTTTTTATTTTTAGAAATTAACAATTACTTGTGGTGTATGACCTAAATCACAATTATTATTTATAGGTAATAGATATCTTTATAATACTTGTAAATTTTGAGACGTTTCACTTGACTAAATCTGCATAGAGAGATGAATCGCATACAGATATTAAGGGAAAATTCAGAGTTGGTAGGGCTGCTGTCATTATTTTTTTCTCTGTTTTATAACCTAGGATTAATTAAAAACTGCTAACTGTAAGTTGCCTGCTGGGATTATTATGAGTGTTTTTTCCTCAGATGCAGGCATACCAAATAGGTACTATTTTCTAGACTGCTTGTCTGTGAAACTGAACACTGCACCTTCCATGTTGGAAAACGTATGAGGATGGGTTATTTGCAAACTAATACCACTCAAGTTTTTTACTGTAACTCGTAATTTATGTTCTTTTATCCCTCTTGCTGTCTGCTTTGTCTAAATATTATGTTAATTTTCTGTTAATACTTTGCGAAAGGAATTGAAAATGTAGTCTAGCTTAAGATTGTAATAGAAGGAAAGTACCTACTGAAAGCTTGAACTAATTACACCTTTAGTTTTTATCTGCTTTCTTCAGATATACACCATCTCAGCAAGGAGTGGCATTCAACTCTGGAGCTAAACAGAGGGTTATTCGGATGGTAGAAATGCAGAAAGATCCAATGGAGCCTCCAAGGTTCAAGTAAGTAAAAAGGAATAGGCTACTAATACACACAATAATATGGATGAATCTCAAAACGATTATGCTGAGTGAAAGAAGCCAGACGAAAACAAGTACATACAGTATGATTCCATTTATATAAAACTCCAGGAAATGCAAACTAACCTGTAGTTACAGAAAGATCGGTGGTTGCCTCTGGGGAAGGAGGTAGGGACAGAGAGGAGATGAGAGGGACAAGAGGAATAGGCAAGGGGCAAGCAGAAACTTTTGGGGATGATAGACATGTTCACTATCTTGCTTGTGATGATGATTTCACAGGTGCATATTTGTGTCAAAATTTAATCAAATTATGTACTTTAAATATATATACCTAGTAAATGTCAATTATCTTAATAAACCTGCCTTTTTTTTTTTGAGACAGAGTCTTACTCTGTCACCCAGGCTAGAGTGCAGTGGCACCATCTCAGCTCACTGCAAGCTCCGCCTCCTGGGTTCATGCCATTCTCCTGCCTTGGCCTCCTGAATAGCTGGGACTGCAGGTGCCTGTCACAATGCCCAGCTAATTTTTTATATATTTAGTAGAGACGAGGTTTCACCATGTTAGCCAGGATAGTCTCGATCTCCTGACCTCAGGCGATCTGCCCACCTCGGCCTCCCTAAGTGCTGTAATTACAGGTGTGAGCCACCGCACCCAGCCTCAAGCTGCTTTTTAAAATGGAAAAAAGGTATATTACTCTGCAAAATGACAGTAATGTTGTGGAGGTGGGATGAGTAACAGTTTCAAAGTTGGCCAAGTTTTATTCATTGTCGAAGTGGAGTGGTAAGTGTATATCATTATACAATCTCTGTTTTTGTCTGTGTTTGAAACTTTTATGCAAGAAAAAGGAGGGGAGACTTGGTATGGTGACTAAAAGGGAGGAAACTATATCACTCTGTGGTTGTGTTTTGATTTATACTTCAGGATTAATAAGAAAATTCCCCGGGGACCACCTTCTCCTCCTGCACCTGTCATGCATTCTCCTAGCCGAAAGGTATTCTTTGCTGTAGTCCAAAATCTTTTTTTCTACTTACAGTTGTTAATTTTATAGATAACCTCCCTATGCCTGTACAGGTGCATGTCACCACATTGACTTGTAGTTTCTTTTTTTATTTTTCAAGATGAAGTTTCAAGAATGCTTATGAGAATGTATATAACATGTTAGCTATACGTTTTGTTATTAGTAACCCAAACCCTACTTTTAATGGAATGGACAGGGTCTGCTGTTTCAGTTAAAGGATGTTATTGGAAATGAATATATGGGTTTATTAGGTCCCTGATAATTTGAGTGACTTTTTAAGATATGTTTTGTTAATCAAAAGAACAATTTTTCATCCAAAAGAAGTCACATTGGCCAGGCATGGTGGCTCACGCCTGTAATCCCAGCACTTTGGGAGGCCGAGGCGGACGGATCACCTGAGGTCAGGAGCTCAAGACCAGCCTGACCAACATGGAGAAACCCCGTCTCTACTTAAAAAAAAAAAAAAAAAAAAAATAGCCGGGCGTGGTGGCGCATGCCTATAATCCCAGCTACTTGGGAGGCTGAGGCAGGAGAATCACTTGAACCCAGGAGGTGGAGGTTGTGGTGAGCTGAGATCGCACCATTGCACTCCAGCCTGGGCAACAAAAGCGAAACTCCGTCTCAATTAAAAAAAAAGAAAAAAGAAGTCGCATCACTTTAAATATGGAAAAATACTAGCCAACATTTATAACTGTCAAGAATAATTTCTAGATTATTTTTCATTTTTCCCACTAGTTCAAAGTTATTACTAGAATTATATGGTAAACTAATGCTAGCAAACAAATGGACTGTTGGCCTTTTACTGTGTCTGTGCATATGTCAGTGTATATGGAGCTATCTTTGAAGATAAAGATTATACTTAAGATTTACTTTGTAGACTATAAATCTAAACCTGTCTCTTCTTTCACTCTTCTCTCAGATGACTGTAAAGGAACAACAAGAGTGGAAGATTCCTCCTTGTATTTCTAACTGGAAAAATGCAAAGGTAATTAAGTTGTCAAATCAGTCTCTGTTAGTATTATAACCTACTGGAAAACACCAATAAAACAACTACAGCCTGCGTAACTGTAGTTGAAACAACACATGGCTTAACTGAGTATTTTCAAAAAGGAATGCCCAATTTGGTGACTTTTTTAATGTAATAGAAATGTTAGTATGCCAGGCACATGAATACCATGTCAGTTTTCTTTTTTTTTTTTTTTTTTTTTTTTTTTGATATGGAGTCTCGCTTTGTCACTAGGCTGGAGTACAGTGGCATGATCTCAGCTCACTGCAACCTCTGCCTCCCAGATTGTAGCAATTGCCCTGCCCCAGCCTCCTGAGTAGCTGGGACTACAGGCGCAAGCCACCACACCCGGCTAATTTTTTGTATTTTAGTAGAAATGGAGTTTCACTCTGTTGGCCAGGATGGTCTTAATCTCCTGACCTTGTGATCCGCTGGCCTTGGCCAACCAAAGGGCTGGGATTGCAGGTGTGAGCCACCGCACCTGGCCCCATATCAGTTCTTTTAGTGAATTGTAGCTAGCAGAAACACATAGAGAAGGAATAAGTATAATAAAGTGCCATGTAAATACAAGATGGTATTTAGAAAATTCAAATTTATGTCTAAAAATTGTTTCCAAAAGAAAGTAAACTGGTATAAGAGATTATATGACAAGAACAGAGTAAATGTTTGGATACTTTAAGTGCTTTTATATTCAACTACTTGGCTCTGTAGTAGTGAAGGCTTAAGCTATATGTCTCTAATAATCGCCAAAGTTTCTAGGAGTTGTTAAGAAATCTGTTGATTGTGGGATAGATTTCCTAATTATTCTTTCCTCTTCCCTGAATCATAGTTCATGGTTTTACTTTTGATGGATAAAGAAGGCCATTTCAGGTTTCTTAAGAGAATTTATGTACTCACCGTAAACAAAGAGGTTGTTGACTGGTCTGATTCGAGTTGATGAATATTATGTAACTGGATGGTATCTTGAGCTGGTTCTGAAATGCTTCATTTTTATGAGACCATGGACTTAAAGGTCAACATTTGAGAGACTAGTCAGGTACCTGGAAAATAAAACTAAGCCTGAAAGTTACATAGATATTCAAGTATAGTTCTTGAGTTATTGAAATGGGATGCAAAGTTTTAGAATGTAGAATATCAGTGGTTTAGCAAACTTTTTTTCTTTTTTTTCTTTTTTTTTTTTTTGAGACAGGGTCTCGCTCTGTTGCCCAGGCTGGAGTATAGTGGTGTGATCATGGCTCACTGCAGCCTCAACCTCCCAGGCTCAGGCATTCCTCCTACCTCAGCCTCCCAAGTAGTTGGGACCACAAGTATGCCCCACCATGCCTGGCTACTTTTTTGTATTTTTGGTGGAGACAGGGTTTCACCATGTTGCCAGGCTGGTCTTGAACTCCTGGGCTCAAGCAGTCTACCTGCCTTGGCCTCCCAAAGTGTTGAGATTACAGGCTTGAGCTACTGCACCCAGCCTTTTTTTTTTTCTATTTACTAAAACTTCAGGGTTTTAAGAATATAACAGATCATTAAGACAGTACAGCAGATTTAACTTCCTATAGATACTAAGATTATAGTGATTTATTCTGCCTTTGTTTGACTGTTACATTTATTTGAGGAGCAACTGTTGAGCTGTTTGACACTGATTTCCTTTTATTAAAATCCACAATTATCAGCACAAGTATCTGTTTT
Source organism: Rhinopithecus roxellana (assembly GCF_007565055.1). Lineage (NCBI taxonomy): Eukaryota > Metazoa > Chordata > Mammalia > Primates > Cercopithecidae > Rhinopithecus > Rhinopithecus roxellana. Next base: position 135,895,592 of record NC_044553.1, on the reverse strand, counting down.
TCCAGAGCCTAGTCGTCCACTTATTACCTGTATGACCTTGGGGATGTTACCAAAGCATCAGTGAAATGGACACAATAATGTTAGAAGCTTTATAGAGTTATTATGAAGGTTAAATGAGACCATAGATATGTTTGATCTTCTGCATAAAGCACTCATTGATAGCTGCTGTTAATTTTGCATCATTGTGAAGAAAGATATAAGGAAAAAGAACCCCAGTTAAGTGGGTCTTAAAATGTGAGCATATTTTAATTTTATTTTAGCCAGGCTTGATGGCTCATGCCTGTAATCCCAGCACTTTGGGAGGCCGAGGGTGGATCACCTGAGGTCAAGAATTCAAAACCACCCTGGCCAACATGGTGAAACTCCATCTCTACTAAAAATACAAAAACTAGCGGAGTGTAGTGGCGCACGCCTGTAGTCCCAGCTAGTTGGGAGGCTGAGGTGGGAGACTCACTTGAACCCAGGAGACAGAAGTAGCAGTGAGCCAAGATGGCACCCCTGCACTCCAGCCAGGGTGACAGAGCCAAGACTTCAGCTCGAAAAAAATTAAATTAATTTAACTTCAAATAATTAATTGAAGCACTTCTGTGACTGGGTTTTCTGTCTACTTTCACCCTAGGGTTATACAATTCCGTTAGACAAACGTCTGGCTGCTGATGGAAGAGGACTACAGACAGTACACATAAATGAAAATTTCGCCAAACTGGCAGAAGCCCTCTACATTGCTGATCGGAAGGTTGGTTTATTATAATTTGTTTAATGCTCTTGTTACTTTTAAAATCCATTCTTGGTTACCTAAGGTGCTGATAATTTAACTATAGTACCAAGCACCCAGAGAGAGTCTCACCCATGGTACGTGTGTCAGAAATGGCAGCTGCTAGTTGGCAGCTCTCTGCATGCTCCCAGTCTTTGTAGATGTGTACATACACCCCACAGTAGTGATCCAGCTCCCTCACAACATGCCAGAATAATGGTTTGCTGGGATGATCCCATTTTATGAAGATTGCTAGGTTTCGTAATTCTTGATTTCAAATTTTCCTGTATTTTAGATGTCGATGTCCCACAAAAAGACAGTTGCAGGCAAAGACAGATAAACATTCTAATGAATGCTACATAAAATGGCGTTCATAGCATTGGCTGTCTATTAATATTACATAATGTATTAAATATTATGGAATTAGGCCAGGCACAATGGCTCATGCATATAATCCCAGCACTTTGGGAGGCCAAGGCTGGTGGATTCCTTGAGATCGAGAGTTCAAGACCAGCCTGGCCAATGTGGTGACACTCCATCTCTACTAAAAATACAAACATTAGCTGGTGTGCACCTGTAATCCCAGCTACTTGGGAGGCTGAGGCAGGAGAATATCTTGAACCCAGGAGGTGGCAGTTGCAGTAAGCCAAGATCACACCACTGCACTCCAGGCTGGGCAGCAGAGTAAGACACTTCATCTCAAAAAATATATATAAATATAAATATTGTGGAATTAATACATGATATTGAAGTTCACACGCATCATAGCATGTGTTTAGAACATAAAAAAAGTCTTCTGTATCACAGTGAGTACTCTTATAAAAATTATCTAGCAGATGTAAGTTAAGATTTTATCTTGAGTTGACTTGATTCATTTTGAAAATGTAACCAGTCCCTTTTTATTTATTTATTTTTTTTTGAGATGTATCTCACTATGTTGCCTAGGCTGGTCCCAAGCTCCTGAGCTCAAGCAGTCCTTCCACCCTGGCTTCCCAAAGTGCTAGGATTACAGGAGAGAGGCACTATGCCTGGCTTTACTTTTGTTTTTTAGATTGTTTCTGAGAAAGCATTAGTGAAACACTTGATTTACAAGATTAATTGGGGTCACTATAATTTCAATCACTAAAATATTCCCAGAGAGGAAAGCTGACCTTGCAGTGTCTTCCAGGCAGGATATCTTTTAGTGGACAAGATTCTTTGTTTTAATTAGCAGTAACAAATCTGAATTCTGTATGATTACTCTTACTAGCCAGATTTTAGGGAGTTGGATGATAGCCATAAATATTTATCCCATGATAGTGCCCTGTTTAACATGTGGCTTTACTAACAGGCTCGCGAAGCTGTGGAAATGCGTGCCCAAGTAGAGAGAAAAATGGCTCAGAAAGAGAAGGAAAAACACGAAGAGAAACTTAGAGAAATGGCTCAGAAAGCCAGGGAGAGAAGAGCCGGGATCAAAACTCACGTGGAAAAAGGTATGACATTCTCATTACTGAATTGAATTTTACTTGGTGAACAAAATACATCTATTTTAGAAAATCTTTTTTTTCCTACTGCATATAAAGTTAGGTACATATAAGCAAAATTTAGATACTTCAGATATAGTATAGAAATGGAGAGTAATCTCTGCCTTAGTAAGCTGAAGCAACAGGAGATAATAAAAAAGTGGGTCTTCAGTTTGGGACTGTACCAGAAGTTTTTAAACTTCTGAGCAATGTACTTTTAAAAATTGCATTATTACTCAAATGATAGGCTTGATTTTCTCTTATTTTAATCTCAAAACTTAAATTAGGTATCTAACTGAATAATTCAGCTCCCTCATATGGTGAAATAATCCGGAGTTTTTCTACCTTGTAGGCTCTAGTGCATTTCTCATCATTAAATCTGCCAGTATTTTCTCTCTGACTTTACTTAGTGGTCTACATTGGTGTATTAATTCAATTAGAGTGGGAAGTCGAGTCCTAATTATAATTCAAGAAATTCTGTGAGGGTGGTTTTTTTCATTACTGAATTCTTACCTGGTACATTTATTCATTCTTTCATCTATTTAGTTCATATTGAGCATCTGCTGTGTGCAAGGTTCTCTTTTAGACACAAGGTGTTTTTGCTAGACAGTGGGTAGGGGGATGGGATATAACAGTCAACATTCTAGTGAGTGTAGGCAGACAAAAGTTAATGATGTAGTATAGTAAAAGGTAATAATTGATATGGAGGAAAAATAATACAGGGAAGGAGGATATAAAATTGCCGGAAGGTGAGAGTGGTCAAATAGCCCTCACTTCTGAGATGGTACTGTTAGCAGAAATACTTGAAGGAAGTAAGGAAGCAAACTATGTAGATTTCTGGGGGAAGAGCATCCCACACAGAAGGGTCAGCAAGTACACTACTGAGATGGGAGTATGCCTAGTGTGGCTCAAGGAAGAGCAGGCAGGCCAATATGACTGGATTGTATGAGAAAGAAGGGGATAAGTAGGAGATGAGGTGTCAGAATATTTAGGGCAGGTGGGAAGAGTAGTGGCCAGATCATGTATGGCCTTTTAACCTAAAGTTAAAGCTTTTATGACAAGTGAAAAGGGAAGCAATTGCAGGGTTTTGAGCATAGTGATGTGACCTGACATATTGTTTTCCAGCTTTATTGAGGTATAATTGACAAACATTGTATAAAATATACAACATGATGTTTTAATATACACTGTGAAATATTCACCACTGTCAAGCTAATTAACTTACCAGTCATCTCTTATAGTTACTTTTTAAATTTTTTGGTGAGAACATTTAAGATCTACTCTCTTAGCAAATTTCAAATATACAATGTAGTACTGTTAACTATAGTTACCATACAGCATTTTAGATCTCCAGAAGTTACTCATCCTGCATAAATGAGATTTCGTACCATATGACCATTTCCCCAACATAGATTTTTAAAAGACCTCCCTGGCTGCTGTGTTAAAAATAGAATACTGTGGAATGAGCATGGGCTAATGCCTTCCAAATAAACTGTAAGAGAGATGGTAACAAGAGGTAGCAAAAACATGGTCCCATATTGGACGTATTTTGGTAGTAGAGTTGACAAAATTTGCTTATGGATTAGGTGGAGATACGAGAAAGAAGTAGGAGTTAAGGATGACTCCAGAACTTTTATCCTAAGCAGTTGGGAGGGATTAAATTGCCAACTTCTCAGGATAAAAGTAAATGTTACTTTTGTTTACTAATATTGGGAAGACTGCAGGAGGAACATGTTTGGGAGGGAATGATGAAGAATTTAATACAGTTAAGGATATGTTAAGTTTAAGATGGAGGTGCCAGATAATTGGTTACAGGAGTCTAGAGTTCAACCATAGGGAAATAACCAGAGTTTTAAGTAGTGATCTACTTCCCTTGGTTATATATGAATGACTTAATAAGGTGAGATATAAATACCTGCCTGGTTGTAGACCTAACCATAGAAGATAATTAGAAGTAAAACTTACTGCATCTGAGTTCTCTAATAAGAAAAAGACAACAGAGGCCGGGCGCGGTGGCTCAAGCCTGTAATCCCAGCACTTTGGGAGGCCGAGACGGGCGGATCACGAGGTCAGGAGATCGAGACCATCCTGGCTAACACGGTGAAACCCCGTCTCTACTGAAAAATACAAAAAGCTAGCCGGGCGAGGTGGCGGGCGCCTGTGGTCCCAGCTACTCCGGAGGCTGAGGCAGGAGAATGGTGTAAACCCGGGAGGCGGAGCTTGCAGTGAGCTGAGATCCGGCCACTGCACTCCAGCCCGGGCGACACAGCGAGACTCCGCCTCAAAAAAAAAAAAAAAAAAAGAAAAAGACAACAGAATGGTTCTCAAGAAATTAAAAATTTTAATGAATCTCTTGCCAGATAGTAGTAAAAACTAACATTTATCAGGTGCTTATTATGGTGGGCACCACTCTGAGTACTTTATTTGTATTATTTCTTAATCCCTGGGGTAACCCTATGTAGTGGTACTATTACTGTGACTGTTTTACAGAGCAGGAAACTAAGGCTCATAGTGATTAAGTAATCTGCCCAGGTCCCACAGTTAATTGGCTATAGAACCAGGATTTGAATCCAGACAGGCTTGCTCCAAATCTTATGCTGTTAACTGTACTCCATTCCCTCAGACAGACGAGGGTAGAAAAAAATGAAGATAGATATAAATGCAGTGGAAATCAAGATCCAGCCAGCCCCTAAGGGAAATAAGCAGACAGTTCTTTATTCAATAGAATCTTTGAAAATACAAGGGAAATATTATGCCTAATTCTTTTTTTCTGATTTTTTAATTATTATTATTATTTTGAGACAGAGTTTTGCTCATGTTGCCTAGGCTGAAGTGCAATGATGCAATCTCAGCTCACTGCAACCTCTGCCTCCCGGGTTCAAGCGATTCTCCTGCCTAAGCCTTCTGAGTAGCTGGGATTAAAGGTATCCATCACCATGCCCAGCTAATTTTTTCTATTATTAGTAGAGATGGGGTTTCACCATATTGGCCAGGCTGGTCTCAAACTCCTGACCTCAGGTGATCCACCTGCCTCAGCCTCTCAAAGTGCTGGGATTACAGGCATGAGCCACCGTACCCAGGCTTTCCTGACATTTTATTATGAAAATTTTCAAACATACAGAAAAGCTGAAAGAATTATATGATGAACACCCATATCTCCTGCCACCTAGATTATACACTTAATTTTTTTTTTTTAAGCAATTAACATTGCTCCCATGAAAGAAAAGCTTAGGAGTTGACAGCTTCACTGCTGAATTCTTCCAAACATTTAAAGAACTAAATACCAGTTCTACTCAAGCTATTCCAAAAAATTGAAGAGAAGGGAATGCTTCCAAATTCATTCTGCAAGGTCATTATTATCCTGACATCAAAACTAGACAAATATACAACAAAAAAGAAAACCACAGGCTAACATCCCTGATAGTCATAGATGCAAAAATCCTTAACAAAATTCTAACAAATAGAACACATTAAAAAAGATTTAACAGCATATTAAAAAAGATCATTCTTCATAATCAGCTGAACTATCCTTCATCCCAAGGATGCAAGGATGGTTCAGTATATGCAAATCAGTAAGTGTGATACCTCACAATAATAGAACCAAAAATGAGAACCATAGCGTCATTTCAATAGAAACTGAAAAAGCATTTGAAAAAAGTCAACATCCCTTCACGATAAAAACTCTCAACAAAGTGAGCTTAGAAGGAACAAAGCTAAAAATATTTAAGGCTATATATGACAAACCCACAGCTGACATACTGAATGGAGAAACATTGAAAGTCTTTACTCGGAGATCTGGAACAAGGCAAGGATGCCCATTTTCACCACTGTAATTCAGCATGGGAATGGAAGTCCTTGCTGGAGGAGTTTAGGCAAGAGAAAGAAATAAAGGGCATCCAGATTGGAAAGGAAGGTTGGGCACAGTGGCTCACACCTGTAATCCCAGCATTTTGGGAGGCTGAGATGGGCAAATCAGTTGAGGTCAGGGGTTCAAGACCACCCTGGCCAACATGGTGAAGCCCTGTCTCTACTAAAAATACAAAAATTAGCTGGGTATGGTGGCGTTCACCTGTAATCCCAGCTACACAGGACGCTGAGTCACAAGAATTGCTTGAGCCCAGGAGGCAGAGGTTACAGCGAGCTGAGATCACGCCACTGTACTCCAGCCTAGGCAGCAAAGCAAGACTCCATCTCAAACCAAAAAAAAAAAAAAAAAAACAAGGAAGACATCAAATTCAACTTTGTCGAAGACAGTATGAATCCTATATTTAGAAAAACCTAATGATACCACCAAAAAACTTAAAACCGATAAACAAATTCAGTAACATTACAAGATGCAAAACCAACATACAAAAATCTGTAGCATTTCTATATACAAATAGCATACCCAAGCTGAAAAACAAGAAGACAGTCCCATTTATAGTAGCTACAAAAAACTACCTAGGAATAAAGTTTTTTTTGTTGTTGTTGTTTTTGGTTTTTTTGATACGGAGTCTCACTCTCGCCCAGGCTGGAATGCAGTGGCGTGATCTCAGCACACTGCAACCTCCGCTTCCCGGGCCCAACCAATCCTTGTGTCTCCGCCTCCCGAGTAGCTGGGACAACAGGCACACACCACCACACCTGGCTAATTTTTTTTTTATTTTTAGTAGAGATGGGATTTCACCATGTTGGCCAGGCTGGTCTCAGACCTCAGGTGATCTGCCTGCCTCGGCCTCCCAAAGTGCTGGTATTACAGGCATGAGTCACTGCATGTGGCCTCCTAGGAATAAACTTAACCAAAGAAGTGAAAGATCACCACAAAGAAAATGATAAGAGACTGATGAAAGTAACTGAAGAGGAGGCTGAGCATGGTGGCTCACATCTGTAATCCCAACACTTTGGGAGGCCAAGGCAGAAGGATTACTTGAGGTCAGGGGTTCAAGACCACCCTGGGCAACATAGACCCAATCTCTTTTTTAGAAAAATAAAATTAAATGTTAAGAACAGAAATTGTAGAAGACACACAAAAAATGGAAAGATAGCCCATGCTCATGAATTGGAAAAATTAGTATTGTTAAAATGTTCATACTACCCAAAGCTAGCTATAGACACAATGCAATCCCTGTCAAAATACCAATGACATTCTTCACAGAAATAGAAAAAACAATACTAAAATTTGTATAGAACCACAAAAAACCCAAACAACCAAAGCAGTCCTGAATGAAAAAAAAAACTGGAGGCATCACACTGCCTGGCTTCAAAGTATACTACAAGGCTATAGTAACCAAAGCAGCATGGTACTGCCATAAAAACAGACACATAGACCAGTGGAACAGAATAGAGAACCCAGAAATAAATGGATTGGCTGTAAATGCATGGAATTTTTGATTGTTTGGAGACAAGGTCTCACTCTGTCATCCAGCCTGGAGTGCAGTGGTATAATCTTAGCTCACTGCAACCTCTGCCTCTCAGGCTCAAGCTGTCCTCCCGCCTTGGCCTCCCAAGTAACTGGGACTAAGGCATGCACCACCACGCCTGGCTAATTTTGGTATTATTTGTAGAGACAGGGTTTTGCCGTTACACCCAGGGTGGTCTCAACCTCCTGGCCTCAAGTGATCCACTCGTCTCGGCCTCCCAAAGTGCATTACAGGCATGAACCACCACCATGCCCAGCCAATGCGTGGATTTTTAACACTGATGCCCAGAGCATACATTGGGGAAAGGATAGTCTCTTCAATAAATAATGCTGTAAAAACCGAATATTCACATGCGAAAAGAATGAAAATAGACCTCTATTTCTTACCACATACAAGAATCAAATCAAAATGCATTAAAGACTTAAACAGTAAGGCCTGAACTATGAAACTACTAGATGAAAACATTGGGGACATGCTTCAGGACATTGGTTTAGGCAAAGATTTTTTGGGTAAAATCTCAAAAGTATAGACAGCAGAAGCAAATATAGACAAATGGGATTGCGTCAAGCTGAAAAGCTTCTGCACAGCAAACAGTCAACAGACTGAAGAGGCCACCTACAGAACGGGAGAAAATGGTTGCAAACTGCATTTTAGAAAGAATTAACAATCAGAATGTACAAGAACTCAATAGCAAAGAAACCAGATAATCTGATTTTAAAATGGGCAAATGATCTGAATAGACAGTCTCAAAAGAAGACATACTTAACGGCCAACAGGTGTATGAAAAAATGTTCAGCATCACCAATCATCAGGAAACTTCAAATCAAAACCATGGTGAAATACTGTGTCACCCCAGTTAAAATGGCTATCACCAAAAGGACAATAACAATGCTGGTGAGGATACAGAAGCAGGGGGATCTTCCACTAGTACATTGTTAGTAAGAATGTAAATTAGTACAGCCACTGTGGAAAACAATATGGCAGTTCTTCAGAAAACTGAAAATAGAACCGCTACACGATCCAGCAATCCACTGCTGGTTATATATCCAAAAGAAAATCAGTATATCAAATCAAAAAGGGATATCTGCACTCCATGTTCATTGTAGTGCTCTTTACAATAACCAAGATACAGAATATGTCCAGTGGGTGAGTGGATAAAGAAAATGTGGTCTATATACACAATGGAATGTTACTCTGCCTTAAAAAGAATGAAAAGTAATTTGCAACAATATGGATGGAACTGAAGATTATTAAGTGAATAAGCCTGGCACAGAAAGACAGATACTGAATCTTCCCACTTGTATGTGGGAGCTAAACAAGTTGGTCTCAGGAAAGTAGAGAGTAGAATGGTGGTTACCAGTGGTTGGGAAGGATGTTGGGGATAGGGAGTGAAGAGAGATTGGTTGATGGTACAAAAATACAGTTAGAAAGAGTAAGTTCTAATGTTCCTTATACAATGGGGTGAATAGTTAATGATAATTTATTGTATATTGCAAAATAGCTAGAAGAGTAGTTAATGATAATTTATTGTATATTGCAAAATAGCTAGAAGATTTATAATGTTCCCAACTCAAATAAATGTTTGAAGTGATGGATATCCTAATTACCCTGATTTGATTATTACACATTTTATTGATGTATCAAATATATATACCCTATAAATATGTATAATTATATATCAATAAAAATAAATTTTAAAAGCAATTAACATTGATAAATTTGCTTTATCACATATTTGCCCATCTGTCCATCTATCCGTCCGATTTACTACATTGCATTTCAACGTAAGTTGAAGACGGCAGTACATTTTACCTTAAATATTTTAGCTGCATGCTTGATTCTAGAATTCACATTCAAAAATTAAACTAATATTATTTATTAGACAAATTAATTGCAAGTAAGGTTTAAAAGGCTGAATGTGACTACAAAGAAGTTTGAAATTTTCTGTCTAAGGTTAAAGAATATTCTCTTGTTCAAAATATTGGCTGGGCGTGGCAGATCACTTGAGGTCAGGAGTTTGAGACTAGCTTGGTGAAACTCCATCTCTACTAAAAATAAAAAATTAGCCTGCATGGTGGTGCGCTCATATAATCCCAGCTACTTGGGAGGTTGAGGCGGCCGAGAAGCAGAGGTTGCAGTGAGCTGAGATCACTCCACTGCACTCCAGCCTGGGCAACAGAGTGAGACTCCTTCTCACACACACAAAAAAAAAACCCAAACAGTCTGGGCGCGGTGGCTCACGCTTGTAATCCTAGCACTTTGGGAGGCCGAGGCGGGCACATCACCTGAGGTTGGGAGTTTGAGACCAGCCTGACCAACATGGAGAAACCCCGTCTCTACTAAAAACACAAAATTAGCTGGGCGTCGTGGCGCATGCCTGTAATCCCAGCTACTTGGGAGGCTGAGGCAGGAGAATCACTTGAACCTGGGAGGTGGAGGTTGCAGTGAGCCGAGATCGCACCATTGTGCTCCAGCCTGGGCAATAAGAGCGAAATTCCATTTCAAAAAAAAAAATTAATGGGGCTGAGTGCAGTGGCTCACAACTGCAACTCCAGCACTTTGGGAGGCCTAGGTGGGAAGATCACTAGAGCCTGGAGTTTGAGACCAGCATCGACAACATAGAGGGACCTCATCTTTACAAAAAATTAAAAAATTAGCCAGGCATGGTGGCACACACCTGTGGTCCCAGGTACTTGGGAGGATGAGGCAGGAGGATCACTTGAATCCAGGAGGTAGAGGCTGCAGTGAACCCATGTTCATGCTACTGCACTCCAGCCTGGGTGACAGAGTGAGACCCTGTCTCTTTAAAAAATTATATATATACACACACGTACACATATGCACACATATAATAGATACTACAGTGAAGTACTTTTCAACTGTTCACAACAGAGGATGGGGAGGCACGTGAGAGGGATGAAATCCGGCATGACAGGCGAAAAGAGAGACAGCATGACCGGAATCTTTCCAGGGCAGCTCCTGATAAGAGGTAGGTGTTATTTAAGATACGTACCAATCATGGAGGCTGGGCACGGTGGCTCACCCCTGTAATCCCAGCACTTTGGGAGGCCGATGTGGGCAGGAGATCGGGACCATCCTGGCTAACATGGTAAAACCCCATGTCTACTAAAAGTACAAAAAATTAGCCGGGCGTGGTCATGGTGGGTGCCTGTAGTCCCAGCTACTTGGGAGACTGAGGCAGAAGAATGGTGTGAACCCGGGAGGCGGAGCTTGCAGTGTGCTGAGATGGTGCCACTGCACTCCAGCCTGGGCAGAGCACGATTCTGTCTCACAAAAAAAATGATAGGTACCAATCATGAAGAGTGGCCTTTTTGTACCTTTTAGAGCAGAGTTTTAGTCCACTAAGATCAGTTTTGCTTCTCTCCCTTTCTTCTTCAGTTTGATAACTTAATACATTAGCACTTAATTTTCTTATACTTAACTTTGTCTTAGCTCTAGTTGACTGTCTTTGGAATTAATCTTTTCTTCCATCACTTAACTCAGAATTGAGAATGATGGGAATATGGAAAACAGAATTGAGATCAGATTTTTGAAAAGGATGTAGTAGTAAATTTGGACTGTTATAGTCGGTTCTTTTCCTACCTTAAATGGTGAGACAAATGGATTATGTGCCTCTTTAGACAGGAAATAAGCTGTCATGCTTTTACTGAGATAATTTTGTATGCATAGTACTGCATCCAGTACAATTGAGGAGAAGAGCAGTTTTGAAAGAAGTGAAAATCAGCTCATTCTTAGCAGAAGTTTAACTTACAGTTCAGAAAGACAGAGCTATCCATAAAATAATTTGAGAAAATTTGCAAAGCACTTTTAGTAAATATAAATGTATGGAACAAACTAAATACATATACGAGGGCATAGAGTAAAGTAGGGATTGGGGAAGTTTATGGCTCACCACAGGCTGAGGACTTAAAGTTCTGAAAAGTAGAGAAAATGCTGCAATACAAAGGTGGAAATCTGAGTGAGGGTTAAATGCAGATATAAAATATTTTCTTCCCAAATGAACAGTTTTCTATGCTCTGATCATCCCATGAGCCTAATACATTTTTCAAGTCATAATTTTAAACACAAAAAAGAGGCTGGGCACAGTGGCTCACACCTATAATCCCAGCACTTTGGCAGGCCAAGGCGGGCGAATCACTTGAGGTCAGGAGTTCAAGACCAGCCTGGCCAACATGGTGAAACCCCCTAAAGTGGCTATCAGAATTGACAACACAGAAAAGCTGTAAAATTGTAACTGGATGAAAATGAAATAGCCTGTAGAAATCATTTTGTGACCAGAGTTTTTAGTAAAATAAGTAATGACAGTTACCATGGTTTCATTGGGATATAGATTGCATGTATAATGAAACAGCCAGGAAACCAAATTAATTTGAATGTCAAAAATCATACTAATTCAGTCATTGACATGTTTCCCTGAAAATTCTGGTGGGATAAAATTACTAAATGTAGTTAGATAAAAGAGCTGTTTCTAGCTTATTTAAAATGATTCCTGTGCTACATCTAAATTGTATCCACTTCCCCAACCCCCAAACCATCATATGATAGTAAATATAGACCATAGCAATTTTATATCTCAGCATGGTTGTAAGTTGATTGCTTATATTAAAGAATTCCATGTCAACGAATCTGTTAGATGTTCTTTTGAGCTAACAGGATGTCCTAATTGTAAAACTCTCCCTCTAATCTTGAAATGCTTTATAAGGGCTGCCAACTTGATTATGTATTATCAAGGAATATACATTCACAAGATGTGAATGTGACATATTCATGTCCTTTGCTTCTGAGATTGGTTGTATTTCTATTGAACATACTCAGTTTGTCTATAAAGAGTTTTCAGTTAGTGATGTCGTTTCAAAATAGGTCGAAACTTCAGAGAAATGAAAATCGGGATATCAGTGAAGTCATTGCTCTCGGTGTTCCTAATCCTCGGACTTCCAATGAAGTTCAGTACGACCAAAGGCTCTTCAACCAATCCAAGGTACAAGTTTAGGAACAGCGTATTGTTGTGTTGATGTGAATACCTATCCTCAGGGAAACGAAAATTACCATACTTCGTATTTGGATGTAAATGCCAGCATAACGACAAAAAAATTGGAAGTTGTATGTTGAAACTTGAGACAAAGATGAAACAGTTCTGATTTTAACTTCTTACAGTGGACTGAAATTTGAGACACTAGAAGAAGAAAGAAATTAGGTGATTAAAAACTTGGTGCTGTGGTATGTCAATCTTTTGTTTTTAAAATAGAACCAGGGAGGCCAGGCACGGTGTCTTTTGCCTATAATCCCAACACACTTGGAGGCCAAAGCAGGCAGATCACCTGAGGATCGGGAGTTTGAGACCAGCCTGGCCAATTGTGGTGAAACCCCAGCTCTACTAAAAATACGAAAATTAGCCAGGTGTGGTGGTACATGCCTGTAATCCCCACTACTTGGGGGGCTGAGGCACGAGAATTGCTTCAGCTTGTGGTGAGCCAAGATTGTGCCACTGCACTCTAGCCTGGGTGACTAAGACTCTATCTCAAAAAAATAAAATAGAGCCAGTATCCTACAAAAGTGCCCCTTGGGTTTTTTGTTGTTGATTTTTGGCCTTTTTTTTTTTAATGCTATAGAAATATGTCAATTTGGGAATCTTTTAAAAATGAAGCTGTAAAACTGGATTAAAGTACTAGGCTGGCTGTCAGGAAATCTGATTTCTAGTACCAATTGCCATTAGCTAACTAGGACACTTTAAGCCTGGGAAAACACAGTGCGGGCGCGTGCACACACACACACACACACACACACACACACACACAAGGTAAGAATACAGAGGTGTAAATTCTACTGGAAAGTGGAGTGGCAAACTTTATGACTTGGAGGTTTTAATTAAGCTCTTCTAAGTGATAATTTATTAGGTGCATTTTATATTCTTGGCATTGTTCTAAGTCTTGTTATTATCTCAATTCTTACAAAAATCCTTTGAAATAATACTATTATCTCTTATGTTATAGATGAGGAAATTGAAACACAGGTTTACCTTGTGACTGATGGAATTAAGATTCAAGTCTTGATTTCAAAGCTTTTTTTTTTTTTTTTTTTTTTTTTTTTTTGAGATGGAGTCTCACTCTGTCACCCAGGCTGGAGTGCTGTGGCGCCATCTTGGCTCACTGCAATCTCCACCTCCCAGGTTCAAGGGATTCTCCTGCCTCAGCCTCCTGAGTAGCTAGGATTATCACAGGCACATGCCACCACGCCCGGCTAAGTTTTGTATCTTTAGTAGAGACAGGGTTTCATCATGTTGGGTCAGGCTGGTCTCGAACTCCTGATCTTGTGATCCTCCCGCCTTGGCCTCCCGAAGTGCTGGGATTACAGGCGTGGGCCACTGTGCCCAGCACATTTCAAAGCTTTCTTAACCACTATACAATGGCAGCTTACCAGCTGCACAAAGGGATGTAGGGGTGAAATTTCACGTAAGTAAATTTTTCAAAATAATCACCTGTTAGAAGCTTAAGCTTAAAACATTTAAAAATTGTGATGAAAATATTTCTGGCTGGGCACTGTGGCTCACACCTGTAATCCTAGCACTTTGTGAGACCTAGGCAGGCAGATTGCTTGAACCCAGTGTAAGACCAGCCTGGGCAATATGGCAAAATCCTGTGTACAAAAAATTAGCTGGACATGTCGGCACACACCTGTACTCCTAGCTACTTGGGAGGCTGAAGTGGGAGGAACACTTGAGCACAGGGAGGTTGCAGCTCCAATGAGCTATATGGCGTTTTGTGAGACCAAGGCAGGCAATCACCTGAGGTCAGTTCAGGACCATCCTGGCCAACATGGTAAAACCTTGTCTCTACTAAAAATATAAAAATTAGCCGGTGTGGTGGCACGTGCCTGGAATCCCAGCTACCTGGGAGGCCGAGACAGGAGAATCGTTGGAACTGGGAGGCAGTGGCTGCAGTGAGCCAAGGATCACGCCACCGCACTCCAACCTGGGTGACAAAGCGAGACTCCGTCTGAAGAAAAAAAAAAAAAGAATCCAAAGTTGTTATGAACAGTTTATGTGCTAGCAGTTTTTTAATGACCTTTTTTTAATTTGCAGTTCAGATTGTTGAAAATGTGAGCTAGCTTAGCAAGGGTTTACTGTAAACATGTTATGATTCAGCTTTTGATAAACAGTGTTTACACTCTTATTTAATGTCATCCATTTTCCCACAGGGTATGGACAGTGGATTTGCAGGTGGAGAAGATGAAATTTATAATGTTTATGATCAAGCCTGGAGAGGTGGTAAAGATATGGCCCAGAGTATTTATAGGCCCAGTAAAAATCTGGACAAGGACATGTATGGTGATGATCTAGAAGCCAGAATAAAGACCAACAGGTACCATTCCATACAACTCAATTTCAGTGTTTACACTGGTGAAAACAAAGTAGTTCATAGTCTTTTCTCTTTTTCCCTAGATTTGTTCCCGACAAGGAGTTTTCTGGTTCAGACCGTAGACAGAGAGGCCGAGAAGGACCAGTTCAGTTTGAGGAAGATCCTTTTGGTTTGGACAAGTTTTTGGAAGAAGCCAAACAGCATGGTGGCTCTAAAAGACCCTCAGATAGCAGCCGCCCCAAGGAACATGAGCATGAAGGCAAGAAGAGGAGGAAGGAGTAGACACAGGTCTTTTCATAGTGAATGAACTATTACCCATTACCCTAATGATGCAAGTCATATGGGGGAACACTTTGTAAATGGTCAGGATAAAAAAACAAATCTGGGTGCCGGATCCCAGCACTACTTTTTATTACCAGAGAATGGGGGGTGGATAGAAAATTCTACTTTGAATTATTTAGTTTTTTTAAAGAGTGGGTTGTGTTTGTGCTTCTCCTACCTTTCAGCATTTATAGAACATGCTGCCCCACATACAAAGTCAAGACCACTTCCTTTTGTGTGACACTAGTAGTTTGGGGTTAATATTTTGTGTAAGAACAGCTGCATATGAGTAAAGTTAACCCAACCACAGTGAGGAGGATGTTCACATACTGGAACTGTCCTGCCAAATAAATTTTGCCCCTGTTATGCTCTGTTTTAATTTGGAGTGGGCAAAGTAACCTCTTGCTTGGTGCAACTATTTGTTTCAAATAAAAACATTTAGACAAAATTCTCAGTTATGTTAACTTTATTAATAGGCTGCGGTCTCAAAAATCTTACTCTTCATCATCAGATGTTTGCAGAACTTTTGGCCTTTTAGCTTGAACCTGGACCTGAAAAAAATAAGCACTGTAAGGAAGGAAAGGCAATGTCTGCAAAAACATTCAAACTGAAAATCGCTTTTTTATTAGGGAATCAGTATGAATAACTCAGGCAGTTTTTATTTGTACCTTGTTCTTTTGTTTTCTCCTCAAATTCCTTTTACCATCTTTCTTGATACTATGACTCCCTAACCCTCAATTAAAAATTGTAAATCAGGCCAGGAGCAGTGGCTCAGGCCTCTAATCCCAGCATTTTGGCAGGCTGAGGCAAGAGGATTGCTTGAGGCCAGGAGTTCAAGACCACCCTGCAACATAGCAAGGCCCTGTCTCATTAAAAATAAATTTAAAAATAAAATAGTAAATCAATTTGGCCCAAGATCACATGGTGGGAAAGCCAAGATTTCAGCCCCAGCTTGCCTGACTTGAAAAGTAGACTGCTGGCTGGGTGCGGTGGCTCATGCCTGTAATCCCAGCACTTTGGGAGGCTGAGGCGGGTGGATCGCCTGAGGTCAGGAGTTCGAGACCAGCCTGACCAACATGGTGAAACCCAATCTCTACTAAAAATACAAAAAATTGGCTGTGTGTGGTGGCACATGCCTATAATCCCAGCTACTCGGGAGGCTAAGGCAGGAGAATCACTTGAACCCAGGAGGCGGAGGTTGCAGTGAGCCGAGATCGCACCATTGCACTCTAGCCTGGGCAACAAGAGCGAGACTGTCTCAAACAAACAAAAAGAAAAAAGTAGACTGCTATGTCCACTGTGTTTTATAAACTGGTCACTCTACCACCCCCCATTCTTTTTCTTTTTTTTTTTTTTTGAGATGGATTTCGCTCATTGCCCAAGCTGGAGTGCAATGGCGCGATCTGTCTCCCGGGTTCTTCTGCCTCAGTGTCCAACCTGTCTCCCGGGTTCTTCTGCCTCAGTGTCCTGAGGAGCTGAGACTACAAGCATGTACCACCATGCCCAGCTAATTTTTTTTGTATTTTTAGTAGAGACGGGGTTTCTCCATGTTGGTCAGGCTGGTGTCAAACTCCCAACTTCTGGTGATCCCCCCCACCTCAGCCTCCCAAAGTGCTGGGATTACAGGCGTGAGCCACCGCACCTGGCCTACCACCCCACCATTCTAACAAGCATTAAGGTAGCTTCAGTTACAAATCTCTCAAAAGTCCCCATCATTCCACATTTATGACCTATTTAATTGATACATAATTAAATAGTACCTACATGTATATATGTATCTGGTATAGAAAAACAAATTTACCTTTACTCCATCTATAATATGATATTCCTGTTGTAGTGCATTCTGAAGTTCTTCTTCTGAAGAAAACTGAACCCAGCCCAAACCTCTGTGAAAGCCAGTCTCCTTGTCCTAAAAATTCAAAATATAGGAAAAGATTAATCATGAACTTGAGAAAGTTTCCATGAGCTCCAAATCAAACTACCAACTTTTTCATCTGCCAAAAATCAGATTTTTTTTTTTTTTTTTTGAGGCAGGGTCTTGCTCTGTCACCAAGGCTGGAGTGCAGTGGTATGAGCCGGACTCACTGCAGCCTCAACTTCCTGGGTTCAAGCAATCCTCCCACCTCAGCCTCTTCAGTAGCTGGGATCACAGGTACATACCACCATGTCTGGCTCATTTTTTATATTTTTTGTAGAGACAAAGTCTTGCCATCTTACCCAGGCCGGTCTCAAACTCCTGGGCTCAAGCAGTCTTCCCATCCGGGCCTCCCAAAGTGCTAGAATTACAGGCGTATGCCAGTATGCCCAGCCAAAAATCGATCACAGACATAAGTGTCAGTAACCTTGCTTTACACCCTTCCCGATTACCCAAAGCTAAATCCCTGTTGTTAAACTTCCTGTTTTCCTTGCTGCCATTAGAGAAGATATGGGTCATGAGCTTTCTGTGTCATTCTAGATGCAAACCATACTAACAGTATTAGCTAAGGGAAATTTTGATCAGTACTTTTGTTCTAAGCCTCGTTTCTGGAAACTAGAAAATTAAGCCTCAAAGGCTTGTTGCACTCATTTTTGAATCCAGTCACCCTCATCACCACCACGACTATCATATGTGCCTAATGAAAAACAAGAAAAGATTATATTTAGCCCTTACTTAACCTAGTTATAGACTTCTGGTTAATTTAAACAATTTTGCTACTTTCCCTTGTGCAAAAGTTTCAACCTATATATCACATACAGAAAACAGATTCTAGAGTGCTTGGATGTACCCTGCCCCTCCAGCCCTTCAACAGAAAACAGGTATTAAGATGTCTAGTCCCTGTAGATGACAAACTGGTCCTCATTAGTCTCATTCAAGTTATGCTGTGCTTTGCCAAAAAAAATCAAAATCTTGGCCGGGCGCGGTGGCTCAAGCCTGTAATCCCAGCACTTTGGGAGGCCGAGACGGGCGGATCACAAGGTCAGGAGATCGAGACCATCCTGGCTAACACGGTGAAACCCCGTCTCTATTAAAAAAAATACAAAAAACTAGCCGGGCGAGGTGGCGGGCACCTGTAGTCCCAGCTACTTGGGAGGCTGAGGCAGGAGAATGGCGTGAACCCAGGAGGCAGAGCTTGCAGTGAGCTGAGATCCAGCCACTGCACTCCAGCCTGGGCGACAGAGCCAGACTCCGTCTCAAAAAAAAAAAAAAAAAAAAAAAAAAAATCAAAATCTTACAATTGCTCCTATACGTGAAGGATAACTTTATAAGGAATAACCTAGAATACAAGAGAAGTTTCTGGTGATGTCCCAATGATCCATTCATTGTAGATAAGACAATTTCTAAAGCATTCCTTTACTGTCATGTGACCACTTCCACAGTCAAAGGCATTAAGTTTATAAAACAGGCCAGGTGCAGTGGCTCAATCCCAACACTTTGGGAGGCTGGGGTGGGTGGATGGCTTGAAGTCAGGAGTTCGAGACCAGCTTGGCCAACATGGTGCAACTCCATCTCTACTAAAAATACAGAAATTAGCCAGGTGTGGTGGCACATGCCTGTAGTCCCAGCTACCTGGGTGACTGAGGAAGGGGGATCACTTGAACCCAGGAGGCAGAGATTGCAGTGAGCTGAGATAGCGCCTCCGCACTCCAGCCTGGGCGACAGAGCAAGGCTGTCTCAAAAAAAAAAAAAAAAAACTCAGTCCAGGTGCGGTGGCTCATGCCAGTAATCACAGCACTTTGGGAGCTAAGGTGGGTAGACTGCTCAAGTCCAGGAGTTGCAATATGGTGAAGCCCAATTTCTACAAGGAATACAAAAACTAGCCGGGTGTGGTAGCACATGACTGTAGTCCCAGCTACTCAGGAGGCAGAGGCAGGAAGGATCCCTTGAACCCAGGAGGTCAAGACTGCAGTGAACGTGATTGTGCCACTGCACTCCAGCCTGATGACAGAGTGAGACCCTGTCTCAAAATAAGGAACCAGGATTTCCAACTTGAGTACAATGAATTTAACAAAAAATTATTTTTAGTCATATTTTATTTTGTTTTACCAACATCAAAGCTGCCTTTTATTTAAATCTAAGATCTATTCTTTCCAGGTCCTACTTTATTTATGGACCAAGAAAAACCTATTAATTTTTTTTGCAAGGAACTTTTAATTTAAATGCTCTTGAAAAAATTGAAGTTTTCATGCTTATAGAAAACATTTCATCTCCATAATACACGTGCTCAATTTTTCTATTCAACTATATAAAATTCCATTGCATCAGTGACTTAATATCTAATCAATCCCAGTGATGAACATTTAGGTTTTTTCTTCTTACTTGACATTAAGCAATGCTGCTTTGGAATATTCTTGACCACACATTTCTGTAGGATAAATTCTTAGAAAAGTAACTGGTAGATCAAAGCAAATATAAATTCTTAACTTTGGTATTTTGCCAACTACACATCAGAACTGAAGGTATCAGTTGAACTTCTCAACAACTTGAGTGCCAGATTCCGTACACCTTCACTGGCACTATATATAACTAATCTGTTAGTCTTTGGGAGTCAAGTAACATTAAACCAAGAATTAAGAATTTAAGTTCCTTTATGTTGTTATTTTACCACAGCCCTTACAGTGCTGCAAGGAAAAAAAGGTTTCAGTCAAGTGTGTGTAAACTTGTACTCACATCACACCCTAAAAAAGCCCACAGAAAAATAGTCCGGGATAAATTTATAGGCTGATTTCGAGACCCTCCCAAGAAAGCAAAGGAAATGTAATATAAAAATACTGTTTTATTAGTTATAAATCTAAAAAAGAAAATGGTACTCAATGAAGATAAAACTTAAAATATCCTCTGCCAATTATTAGAAATCTCAAGTCCTTATTAGAATACTGTAGTAGGCAGAATTCTAAGATAGGTCCTATGATCTCCATGCATTCCCCATGTCACACCCTATATAATCCCCTCCCCTTGAGTGTAGGCAAGACCTGACTTGCCTCTAACCAAAAGAATACAGCGAAAGTAATGGGATGTCACTCCTGTGATTACGTTCAATGTAAGATGCCATCTTAGCATACTGGAGAAGTCCTTGCTGGCTTTAAAGAAGCAAGCTGCCATGTTGTAAGACAGCCTACAGATAAACCAGGTAACAAGGAACTGCAGGGAGTTCCTAGGTGAGAGCAGCTCCCAACTCAGAGCCAAAGGTCGGCAAGAAAACAGACCTCAGTCCTACAGTTAAAGATGAATTCTGGCCGGGCGCGGTGGCTCACACCTGTAATGCCAGCATTTTGGGAAGCCCAGTGGGTGGGTCACTTGAGGTCAGAAGTTCAAGACCAGCCTGCCCAACAGAGGGAAACTCCATCTCTACTAAAAATACAAAAATTAGCTGGGTGTGGTAGCGCGTGCTGTAGTACCAGTTACTCAGGAGGCTGAGGCAGGAGAATGGCTTGAACCCAGGCAGCAGACGTTGCAGTAAGCCGAGATTGCGCTACTGCAATCCAGCTTGGGCAACAGAGCAAGACTCCATCTCAAAAAAAAAAAAAAAAAAATTTTTGTCACCCACATGAGGGAGCTTGGAAGTCAGTCTTTTTCCCCAGTAGACCCTTTGATGAGATGCACTACAGCCCCAGCTGACACGTGGAATATATAGCTATGTGAGACCCTAAGGAGAGGACCCAGCTAAACTGTGCTCAGCTGTGAGATATGTGCTGTTTTGAGCCATTATGCTTGTGATATTTTGTTATACAATAAAAAAACTAACACAAATACCTATGATAAAGCCTTTTCACTTTTTAATCAGTATCACTCAAAATGTTATCAATGGACTGTAGGACGGGCACAGTGGCTCACGCCTGTAATCCCAGCACTTTGGG
The DNA here is from genome assembly GCF_007565055.1 of Rhinopithecus roxellana. Taxonomy (NCBI): domain Eukaryota; kingdom Metazoa; phylum Chordata; class Mammalia; order Primates; family Cercopithecidae; genus Rhinopithecus; species Rhinopithecus roxellana. The sequence goes on along the minus strand of NC_044553.1, from coordinate 135,874,405 downwards.
AGGCCAATGCAGGATGATTGCCTGAAGCCAGGAGTTCAAGATCAGCCTGGGCAACATGGCAAGACCCCCATCTCCATAAAAATAAGCCAGTACAGTGGCTCACACCTGTAATCTGAACACTTTGGGAGGCCGAGGTGGGCAGATAGCTTGAGCCCAGGAGTTTGACGAGACCAGCATAAGCAACATGGCCAAACCCCATCTCTACAAAAAATACAAAAATTACCCAGGTGTGGTGGCGCATGCCTGTAGTCCCAGCTACTCAGGAGGCTGAGGTGGGAGGATCACCTGAGCCTGGGAGGCAGAGGTTGCAGTGAGCCATGATCGCATCACTGCACTCCACCTGGGGTTATAGAGCAAGACCCTGTCTCTTAAAAAAAAGAAAATGAAAAAATTTTTCCAGCCTGGGCAGTATGGCAAAACCCCGTCTCCACTAATACCAAAAAAGTTAGCTGGGCATGGTGGCACATGTCTGTAGTCCCAGCTACTCAGGGGGCTGAGGTGGGAGGATCACTTAAGCCTGGGAGGCAGAGGCTGCAGTGAGATCAGGCCACTGCACTCCTGCAGGGGGACAGACCAAGACCCTGTCCAAAGATAGATAAATAAGAGTTTTTTTTAAACACTTTAAGCTTTTTTTTCTTTTTTAATTTTTGTGAGTGTATAGTAGGTGTATATATTTATGGAGCACATGAGATATTTTGATATAGGCATGCAATGTAAAATAAGCACATCATGGAGAATGTGGTATCTATCCCCTCAAGCATTTACCATTTGACTTATGGGGTATCCAAACCCTCAGGCATTTATCCTGAGTTACAAATAATCCAATTACACTCTTTGAGTTATTGTAAAATGTAAAATTATTATTGACCATAGTCACCCTGTTGTGCTATCAAATAGGTCTTATTCATTCTAATTTTTTTTTGTACCCATTAGCCATTCCCACCTCCCCCTACTTTTTCTTAATACTTACAAAAGGTACAATACACCTTTTTACATGTCCAAACTGTGCAAAGTATTCTTTCAGCTGACCTGTGTGGCAGAAGAAAACATATTAAAAGCAGTTACATTTTGGATTCTCTTAGATTGTAGAAAGAAACTAACAGTGGTCCCAGGGTCACCAGACTTCTTGTGGACAGGAACTACTTTGCATTTCCCTGAAGGCTTAAGATTTAGGAAGCAGCTATGGTACTGACTATAAAGTCACAAGGTACCAGACTTCGTGGTGAGGAGGGGAGATGGACAGACAAGTTGTTGAGTTGGCTGCAGTCTCCATCCTCAGCAAACATCAAGTGTTTTCATCATATCAGTTACTGTGCGATGTGGACTATGATCCCTGTGAGCGGATCACAAAGAAGAAAAAGACCAATTACAGTCCAGTGTGTTTCCAGGTATACTGAAGATTTCCAAATAAAATCCCAACTTATTGGTCCTTCACAATTTAGTAAAATGAGTTGATCTCACCTACCCTTCCTGCCTTATTTCCCACTGCTGGTCCCTAGTTACTCTCTAGTACAACAAATTGAATTATCTGTATCTGTCCTGCGGATTACCCTCTTTGCATATGTTGTTCTCTCCCCTCCGTATGGTGGTAATCCTATCTCCCCCTGCCTAACTTACAACTATAACTATTCTTCAAGACCCAAACCAAATACATCCACTGAGTATTATTTTATTGGGCTCCTATCACAATACAAGACAATGTACTAGCCCTGTAGGACTTCAAAGATTTGGAGTATATAAAGACTAAATCAAAAAGTGGGCAAAGGATATGAACAGACATTTCTCAAAAGAAGACATTCATACAGCCAACAGACACATGAAAAAATGCTCATCATCACTCGCCATCAGAGACATGCAAATCAAAACCACAATGAGATACCATCTCACACCAGTTAGAATGGCAATCATTAAAAAGTCAGGAAACAACAGGTGTTGGAGAGGATGTGGAGAAATAGGAACACTTTTACACTGTTGGTGGGATTGTAAACTAGTTCAACCATTATGGAAAACAGTATGGCAATTCCTCAAGGATCTAGAACTAGATGTACCATATGACCCAGCCATCCCACTACTGGGTATATACCCAAAGGATTAGAAATCATGCTGCTATAAAGACACATGCACATGTATGTTTATTGTGGCACTATTCACAATAGCAAAGACTTGGAATCAACCCAAATGTCCATCTGTGACAGACTGGATTAAGAAAATGTGGCACATATACACCATGGAATATTATGCAGCCATAAAAAAGGATGAGTTTGCGTCCTTTGTAGGGACATGGATGCAGCTGGAAACCATCATTCTTAGCAAACTATCACAAGAACAGAAAACCAAACACCGCATGTTCTCACTCATAGATGGGAACTGAACAATGAGATCACTTGGACTCGGGAAGGGGAACATCACACATCGGGGCCTATCATGGGGAGGGGGGAGAGGGGAGGGATTGCATTGGGAGTTATACTTGATATAAATGATGAATTGATGGGTGCTGACGAGTTGATGGGTGCAGCACACCAACATGGCACAAGAATACATATGTAACAAACGTGCACGTTATGCACATGTACCCTAGAACTTAAAGTATAATAAAAAAATAAAGACTAAAAACTACATGATCTGTTTCTCTTGTGAACTACAGTGCCTGTACTTCACTGAATTACTTTTTATAATATCTATTTAGTTCTCCTAGTTCACCAAAACCTCACTGGTTCAACAACTGCCTATATTTGTTCTAAGTCTCTTCATCCCCACCACTACTACACTGTAAGCACCCTCAGCATATAAACCACCATGTTTACCATGACCAATAAACAGTAGGGCCTCAATATTGGCTGAATGAATAAGTAAATGTCCACTAATCCTTCCAACAATCCAGAGACTAAATTTTGAAGGGATCTAATGTTTAAGTCAAACCAACTGGCAAGATCAAGGTCTCACAGAATATGATACTGGAGAACAAAATGATGTTAAACATACGTTTTATACCAGATAATTAAAGTCCTAGAAGACACTGATTTCAAAACAAACCAGCTCTGGAAGGTAACCCTCTTCCTAAATTGCCTAAAATGGTGAAGGAAAAACAGCTGCAAGCACCAAGAAGAATGCCTACCACAGAATAGATACTCAAATAAATATTTGCTGAATCAATGGAACAACCAAGAGAAACTGTTTCGAGGTTGTACATAATGCTCACTCTTTTTAAGGGTTTTAAACTAGCCCTTTAGTGTCTGGAAACTTACATCCTCAAGATGCTAATGAAACTCCTCAGCCTTTCCATAAAGTTTCACAGGGCCTACGGGACACTTTACTGGGCTTGGTCTTCACCAACCACATGTTTAAAAGATGAGGCACAAACCAACCTATTTCCCATTCTACTACTCACATCTGAGCCACAAAAAACTAAGAAGAAACTAAATCTTGCTCCATTTTGTTTAAAGGGGCTGACCTGAAACATGAATATCTATAAAAAAAGTGACCACGAATGTTTACATGTTGGTAAGCAAATATAAAAACCTCATCTCAAAACTGCAACTGACAAAAATTGAAGGTGGTGAAAGATTTCAGAACTAATTATTCCAACCTTTATCTCAAGACTAGGCCCCTCCCGTAAGTTTCCATTTTAGTTATCGTGAAAATAACTATCATTTGCTGAGTACTTACACTGTATCTAACGCAAGTCTAAGAAGTTTGCATATAAACTCACTCCTCTCAACAATCCTATGAGTTGGGTATTATTGACTACATTTTATCGATGAGTAAACTGAGGCCCAGTTGTGAGTCCTTTTCCCATACTAACTTCAGTTAGTCAGGTGACACAACGATTAAATGGCCAAGCTGGAATTTTAACCTCAACGGTCTAGCTTCGGAGTCCACTTCTCAGCCACAATGATAGACAACCTCTGTCCAATTGCCTGACGGAAACTTCACAAGTTTCTCAAACTCAACACATTCAAACTTTACTCACCTTCTCTTGGCTTGCTCCTAGCTTCTAAACAAGCAATTCACCAATGCTAAAAACCCAGAAATCATTCCTCCCTTTCCTTTATTCCGCTACACTTCCCCCATTTAAACCATCACGAAACGGCATCTAATTTGCTTTTAAAACATGAATGGATCTTACCACCATCCTTCTTCCATCGCCCTAATTCAGGTCCTCACCTTTTAAGTAAATTAATGATACTGCTTTTTAGCTCCTCTCCATGCCTAAAAGCTTGCCATCTTGAATCCATCCTCCACACTACAGTCAAAATTATCCCTTCTAAACTGTAAATCTTGGTTACCAAGTAATAAATCTTTACACCAAATCACTCCTAAAGGCAAGAGCTGGTGCATTCGTGACCCCAAAAGCTCAAGGGACATCCCTAAACGGTTAACTGCAAACAAAATTTCTTTCTGCTCACTTGCATGCTCAGGAGCAGTCTCCTAATTCAGCCACCACGCTGACTTAAGTACCCCGCAAAAAGCAGAAGCTTTGAGGATCGCTTGGATCTAAAAATTCCGCTACTCCCACATCTCTATCACTCACTCGACGCCGCAGTCCAAGGAATTTTTCTCACAAAAGCAACCGACCGATCGATATTTCTACGCAGCGCCACAGCACCCCTCGCTGCTGAGGCCGCCATCTTTAGACTAAAGGACCTCCTTGAAGCGAGGCCGCGGCCCCGGAAAAAATTTCCGGATCCGGAACACGAGAGAATCTGCTTCCGGATCAGAGAGTACAGGCCGCGAGATGGGGAAGATGGCAGCGGCCATGGGCTCTGTAGCGACTCTGGCGACTGAGCCCGGGGAGGATGCCTTTCGGAAACTTTTCCGCTTCTACCGTCAGAGCCGGCCCGGGACCGCAGACCTGGAAGGGGTCATCGACTTCTCGGCGGCCCATGCAGCCCGTTGCACGGGTCCTGGTGGCCAAAAGGTACAGAAAGAGGAGCGGCACGCGTCTCTCCATCGCTTGCGCCGCTTCTTGGAGGGACTTCCGTGCCTTCCTCGCTTCTTTTCACCTCCAGACCGGTTGTTGTTGAACGATTCCTGTTCTCCTTTGGCGGCAGAGTCGAACTCCCCACTGTCACACTAGCAATAACGCGTTGAGATGCTCGTTTCTTTAGGCGGCCTTGACTGGCAGGGGGGCTCGGTCAGAAGAGCCTGGGAATCCGTGTTTGTTTCTTACTGTAACTGTCTCCTCACATTTCTGTTTGGGTTTTTGTAAAACCCCATAGAAAGTCTTCGTAGACGGTAGGGTAGCGTTCTGCAGCTTGAAAAAATGACTCCCGAGGAATCCCAGAACTGACAGATGCGGCGCTGTTTGTTAAGCCGCTGTGGGTAAAACTAGTCCCTGTCTTCTCCTCTGGGCCTTTTAGAAGGAGGTCACTGAAGGATTCTGAGAATCCCTCCGTGTTAAAAATAAATGGCAAACAAGTATATATGGAATACAGGCACCGTTATTTCTACTTTTCCCCCATGGAGATTAAGAAAGGACACAGCCCGGGAGCGGTGTCTCATGCCTGTAATCCCAGCACTTTGGAGGCCAAGACGGGTGGATCGCTTGAACCCAGGGGTTCGAGACCAGCCTGGGCAACATGGCAAGACTCCCGTCTCCACCAAAAATACAAAAAATTAGCCAGTCTCATAACCTGGTCTCAAGTAAATAGATTTAAAAAAAATTTTTTTTTTTAGGGAACATAATAGACAAGAGGGAAAACTGGGAACCAAAACTGTAGTTCAGTATACATTTTCTTTCTTTACAATCCACTTTAACGTTGAGGATATGCAGCCCCTTAATTTGCTCTTGGTGTTGTCCACAGATGTCTAGATGAGGCATTCTTTCCAAGCTTCCTAACAGCTCTGATAAAATTGGGATGCTACAGTATTAAGTATTAATGATTGCATACTTGAGCTCAGCTTTTCAGCATCTTCATTTGTTAGGAAAACAGTGGTCTTAGGGTTGTCAAAATACAGAAAGTCCACACCCCAAGAATAATATACTTTTCTTTCCAGAGCCCTTCAGACTCTCATTCAGCTCCTTTTACCCGCATTTTACCATAATATGTACATGCTTTTTCGAATGTCAGCTATCAGAGAATGAACCATTATGTGTCTAGTACAGGACCTAAAACAGTACTGAGTAAGTACAGTATGTGTTGAGTACATGAAAGCTTGGGTGTTTTGTTCCCCAGCTCAAAGCACATTAAAGTAGTAATTAAGAGAGTTTAACTATTACAAGCCAGCTGATGAGACTAGTGGGGAAAGTGGTGGTTAACAGTCTGGCAAGGGAGGAAGCAGAAAACCTTTTATAAAAACCTTATATAAAAAGTGGTGTGGTTCAGTTTAGCATATGATAGAATAGGTCCACTAACATCACCTCCAAGAGTGTGTTAAATTATAGTGCAGTATTAAGTATGGCCTATTTAAGAAATCAAGACAAAATGCTTGAAAATGTTTTATCAGCCCCTAGGTACCTGGAAAACTCAGCTGATGAGTACTCTCAGAGGGTTTGAGACTGGTTATACATCAGCCAACTTTTGGTATTTTGTCCAGGAATCTCCACACTTGGAGAAGTTGATAAAATATCATTCTCTTTGAAAGAGAATGTTTCATATTATATATACGTGTGTGTGTGTGTGTGTGTGTGTGTGTGAGATATATATACATTTTGTTGTTGTTGTGGTTGAGACAGTGTTTCACTGTGTCACCCAGGCTGAAGTGCAGTGGCGCGATGCTCGGCTCACTGCAACCTCCGTCTCCTAGGTTCAAGCAATTCTTCTGCCTCAGCCTTCCCAGTAGCTGGGACTACAGGCACGCACCACCATGCCTGGCTAATTTTTGTATTTTTAGTAGAGACGGGTTTTCGCCGTGTTGGCCAGGCTGGCCCCAAACTCCTGACCTCAGGTGATCTACCTGCTTTGGCCTCCCAAAGTGTTGGAATTATAGGCTTGAGCCACCGCACCCAGCCTGTTTTATATGTTTTAAGGCAAGGCAGACCCTAGGTTTATTATTCAGGAAAGAATAAAGGTTTTTTCCGTTAATGTTTTGACGTCAGTGACTGCATAGTGGGTCTCTTAACCAATGTAATGAGCCATCCATTAGATACTCATGTACAAAAAAAAAAAAAAAAAAAAGATACTCATGTACAAAGAAAACTTCAGCCCCTGAAATACTAAATTCATTTCTAAGTAATTAACAGAAGCAGAAGTTGTAGTATCAGTTGGACATTTCATCTAGAAGAGGGCAAACAGGATTTTTTAGCTTTTACTTTTAGCAAACAGGATTCCCAGTGTCTCATTGAAACCTTTTTTCTTTCTGTTTACAGCACTCTCGATCTTTTTTTTTTTTTTTTTTTTTTTGAGACAGAGTCTTGGTCTGTTCCCAGGCTGGAGTGCAGTGGCGTGATCTCAGCTCACTGCAACCTCCACCTCCTGGATTCAAGCAATTCTGGTGCCCCAGCCTCTCAAGTAACTGGGATTTCAGGCACCCACCACCACACCCAGCTAATTTTTGTATTTTTAGTAGAGACGGAGTTTCACCATGTTGGCCAGGCTGGTCTGGAACTCCTGACCTTGTGATCCGCCTGCCTCAGCTTCCCAAAATGCTGGAATTACAGGCGTGAGCCACTGGGACTGGCCTTCTCTTTTCATTCTCTCACCCTGCCCAGCTTGGTGTTCCTTATAGCTCCGTTTAAATACCAGCTCTATACAAGTGTCTCAGAAGCATTACTGTTAGCCCTAACTGAAGTAAATAGCTTTGTGACTCAGGATATTTCAGTACACCAAGCACCTTTCATGATTCAGTCCCATAAGAAGTTGCAAAGGTATGATATCATAGGAAAAAGTAGTTCTGAAAGCCAAAATTAGCCTGCTTAAATTTTCTTATTACCATCTTGCCTCAATTTTGGGTAACTCTCCTATTACTATATAGATGAGAAACTGAGGCTCTAAGACATTAAGTTACTCATCTAAAATGCCTAGATCAAGTAAGCAGTACAACTAAGATTAACCCCAGACTTAATACTCTTTGCTTTGGCCAGGCACCGTGGCTTACACCTGTAATCCCATTGCTTTGGGAGGCCAACACAGGAGGATCACTTGAGCTCAGGAGCTTGAGGCTACAGTGAACTATGATCATGCCACTGCACTCTAGCTTGAGCAATAGAGCAAGGTTCTGTATCTTAAAAAAACACAAGAATCCTAATTTTGCCTCATATAAGAAATGTCTTTGGAGGTTTGAGGTTCCCAGGGTTGACCTGCAAAAATAGATTTAACTTCTGTTACCTTCCTTTCAGGTGGTCAAATCTCAGCTAAATGTGTCTTCTGTCAGTGAGCACAATGCATATAGAGCAGGTCTTCAGCCCGTCAGCAAGTGGCAAGCCTATGGACTCAAAGGCTATCCTGGTGAGTGTAACTGACTTCAGAGAAGGCAATATCACTCAATCATTTGTATCTTCATGTCTTCAAAGAAGGTACTGTGAGCAAGTAAATAGACAAAGGATACACATAATAAACAGATAAGTGTTTCATTTCCAAACCGATTCTATACTGTACCTTGTCTAAGATGTCCGTTTCCAAAGGAGAGAACAGGAGTCAGCAGTGCCTGCAGATGTGGCTGAAAGTGGCATGACCATTGAAAAAATAAGGACATTGCCTCTGGGCTCCCTGCCACAACTCTGAACATATGATTTGGCAGAAATGCTGTAAAGAATAATTTATCATTGTAATAAATGTCATATAATAGTTATGAATAATTCATAATTGTCCCTCTAGTCACATTCTCAAATGGCATAACAACTTAAAACTTGTTGCTATCAAGGCTGAACATATTTAATAAAGAATTACAATTAATGACATCAAAAGTCCTCGCTGAGTGCGGTAGCTCACACCTGTAATCCCAGCACTTTGGGATGCCAAGGTGGGTGGATCACCTGAGGTCAGGAGGTCAAGACCAGCCTGACCAACATGGTGAAATCTCATCTCTACTAAAAATACAAAAATTAGCCAGGCGTGGTAATGCATGCCTGTAATCTCAGCTACATGGGAGGCTGAGACAGGAGAATCGCTTGAACCTGGGAGGTGGAGGTTGCAGTAAGCCAAGATCGCACCATTGCACTCTAGCCTAGGCAATAAGAGGGAAACTCTGTCTCAAAAAGAAAGGCCAGGTGCTGTGGCTCACACCTGTAATCCCAACACTTTGGGAGGCCCAGGTGGGCGGATCACGAGGTCAGGAGATTGAGACCATCCTAGCTAATAAGGTGAAACCCCGTCTCTACTGAGAATACAAAAACAAAATTAGCCAGGCATGGTGGCGGGCCCCTGTAGTCCCAGCTACTCGGGAGGCTGAGGCGGGAGAATGGCATGAACCTGGGAGGCAGAGCTTGTTGAGCCGAGATGGTGCCACTGTACTCCAGTCTGGGCAACAGAGCGAGACTCCATCTCAAAAAAAAAAAAAAGAAAGTCCTAATAGGGGACAAGTGAGGTGGCTCACACCTATAATCCCAGCACTTTAGAAGGCCAAGGTGGGAGGATCACTTGAGCCCAGGAATTTGTGACTAGCCTGGGTAACATAGTAAGACCCTGTCTCTACAAAAAAAAAAAAAAAAATTCCCACTCTGTCACCCAGGCTGAAATACAGTGGCACAATCTCAGCTCACTGCAACCTCCACCTCCCAGGTTCAAGTGATTCTCCTGCCTCCCGAGTAGCTGAGACTACAGGTATACATCACCATGCCCAGCTAATTTTTGTATTTTTAGTAGAGACACGGTCTCATGTTGGCCAAGCTGGTTTCGAACTGCTGACATCAAGTGATCCGCCCGCCTCAGTTTCCCAAAGTGCTGGGATTACAGGCGTGAGCCACCTCACCTGGCCAAAAAAAATGTTTTTAATTAGCCAAGTGTGGTGGCATGCCTCTGTAGTCTCAGCTACTCAGGAGACTGAGGTAGGAGGATTGCTTGGGGTGCAGTGAGCCAGGATCATGCCACTGCCCTCCAGCCTGGGTGACAAAATGAGACCCGTCTCAAACAATTCTAATAGACTTGTCTGCAATTTTTAATTTAGTAATGTTGGGTAGCTGGTTTTACAGAGAATGAAATTCAGAAAATAATGAAGAATATTTTCTAGGCTCCTGGGGCCATTGTAAAACTTAACATTGCACTTGTGATTTCAAATATAGGTTAAAAGTAAGAGAAATCTTTAAAAAGAAATGTTAGTTTTCATTGTGCCAATGGCCAGGACTCTATGGTACAGCTCTTAGTACATTATGACCACTGAAATACTTGTTAATAGCATGGGAAGATGTCACAACCTGGCTCCTCTTGAGCTTGGGTAAATGTAGAGCATGCATCACCAATAGTCTTGGTCTTGGAGGCCACTCTTCACCTTTCAGCTCTAGCACTTTTTTTTTTGAGACAGTCTTGCCCTGTCGCCTAGGCTGGAGTGCCGTGGTGCGATCTCTGCTCACTGCAGCCTCCGTCTCCCAGGTTCAAACAATTCTCCTGTCTCAGCCTCCCAAGTAGCTGGGACTACAGCTGCCTGCCTGTGTTTTTAGTAGAGACAGTGTTTCACCATGTTGGTCAGCCTGATCTCAAACTCCTAACCTCAGGTGATCCACCTGCCTTGACCTCCCAGAGTACTGGGATTACAGGCGTGAGCCACCATGCCCAGCCTCTAGTACCTATTTTTAAGGCCATGATTCTCTGTTGCTCTAGGCTTTCTCCCCTTAACAGATTGTTCATGCCACAAACTTAACCCCACTTGAGTTTTAAATTGTCTAAAGTGCTGTACTTACTTTCTGAGGCTTTCTAGGATTTACTGCTTAATTAAGCCACATCTTTTGGGTGGATGTCTCATATCCTTGGAGAGTTTATTCTGTCTCTTCTGCCGTTATAAGCTGTGTTTGTTTATTTATTTATTTATTTTTTACTTACTTTCCCTCAGAAGCTGTATTTAATAGAAATATAATGTCCAAAATATGGGAGAGAACAGTCTCTTCTTACTCTGAGTTGATCAAAAGGATTTTGTTTATTTCTGGATCTGACGTAATCTGAAGGAAGCTGAATATACCACAACCTGTCTTCACACTCTTGTGTGAGGACACATTATCCTCTTGAACAAGAGGATAATAGGCCTGGAAGCCAGAAGCAGAATCTAGGGAAGGAAAGAATTATGGGGGAACATCACAGCATTAATCATTGAAAAATTATCCTGCACAAGAAGTGGTGGGAAGCAGTGCACACCAGTGGTTAAGGCATAGGTTCTGGTGCCAGGCTACCTGGGTTCATATCCTGGCTCTGCCATCTACTAACTGTAAAACTTTGGGCAAGGTTTTTAATTCTCTTGCCCTCAGTTTCATCATATGTAAAATGTATATAAAAATAGTACCTACTTCATAAGGTTCTTATGAGGATTAAATGTTAATGTATATGTTAACTGCTTAGGTCAGTGCGTTCATCAAGCACTTAAAAATGATTTGGGGTTGCTCTAGGTGTCAGAACCCAAGACCAGTGAATGAAAATTATGGAGAGGCAGGGTTTTTTTGGTTTTTTTTTGTTGTTGTTGTTGTTTGTTTGTTTTTAACCTGGAAAACATGCAGATGCAAGATAGGCAGATTTTGGTTTTATTTGTTTTCTTGAGACAGGGTCTCATTCTGTCACCCAGTGGGGTGCAGTAGCACAATCACGGTTCACTGCAGCCTTGGCCTCCCAAGCTCAAACGTTCCTCCCACCTCAGCCTGCCTCATAGCTGGGACCATTGGCTTGCACCACCATGCCCAGCTAATTTTTTTTTTTTTAATTTTTTGTAGAGATGGGGGTCTCACTATGTTGCTCAGGCTAGTCCGGAACTCCTGGACTCAAGTGATCCCCCGGCCTCAGCCTCCCAAAGTGCTGGAATTACAGACCTGACCCACTGTGCCTGGCTGGGAGGCAGATTTTAACCCAATAAAAAGAAAACAACCGTTGTCTGAAGTGGACTGCCTAAAGAGATATTAAATTTCCTGTCACCATTCAAGCTTGGACTAAACCAGAAGTATTATTCCTTTAGTCTGATATGTTTGGGAATATTATAATATTCTTTATTTCATGAAATTGTGATGATAGCAGATGGTAGGTTGTGGAGGGGAGGGGTTCCTATCTTTTTCCAAAATGTTGATGATCCTATCATTCTCCCAAATTATACAGATAAATGAAACACAAAATCCAAATGTATTTTGGAGCTACTTTAGAGGACATGAAAAATCAGATTACTGGTAAAAATCTTTGTCTGTATGAGGTTTCCTTGATACCAAAAACCCATTGACTTTGATCATTAGGTTTAGTTTTGAGTATATGCTATTGATAATATTAAAGGTGGAACAGGATTAATCAACTATAATGAGGAACCTGTCCATATTGAATATCTCTAAGCTGTCTAGTTTTTTTTCTATATCTGCAAGAATCTAGACATAGAATTTTCAGTGCTTTTAGTAAGATTTAGTATGGTAGAGGAATCTTCAGGTTATTTTCTATGTATTTCTATGATGGCATAACCTCCTTTCAACTGAACCACATGTGGTTTTAAATCTCTTTGAAATTCTGATAGTGGACCATTGATGATATTGTTCAGAGATTCATTGGTTAGAGCCTAGTATTTATAATGCAAAGAGCATAGGTTTGTTGCTTGGATGGGCTTACTGGTTTTGCTTATTCCATGGCCACAAATCCGGCTTTGTTTGTTGTACCCCAGATTGTTGGTTTGTCTTATCCCAAATGTGTGCTAGCCTTGTGATGGGCCAGGAGAGAGGGATGAATCAGTGAAGTCATGTTACCCCTCTGAACTTCTGTTCTCTTACCTGCAAAACTGGATTATTAATTTCCTCATGGAGTTACTGAAGATTAATGAGATCGCATAAGATTGCTAGCACAGTGTCTGACACTTGTAGGCATCTAGCTATTTTTAGCAGCTACTATAATTAATGACTTAGGAATAAACTTATTTATTGTTAATTGCTGTTATTAAACTTTATCATTATTCTATGTCTAAATTATATGCCAATGAGAAGAGAGGAAGACTAGTTAAGTAATAACAAAGTTGTTTCTGTTTTAGACTCTCAGCCTAGTGTCTTTACTGTGTGCTTTCATAGTAATTCTCCCTAAGGATATTTCCATAAAATGTGTTGTTATTGCTAATAGTCCACACCAGGAATTGGCAAACTAGTTTCATTATAAACACAGTTTATTGGAATACAGCCACACCTTTTCCTTTACTTACTGTGTATGGCTACTTTCTGGCTACAGTGACAGAATTGAGTGCTAAAGAGACCAAATAAGGGCTCACGCCTGTAATCCCAGCACTTTGGGAGGCCAAGGCAGGCAGATCACTTGAGGCCAGGAGTTCAAGAGCAGCCTGGCCAACATGGCGAAACGCCGTCTCTACTAAAAAATAAAAAATAAATTAAAATACAAAAATTAGCCAGGTGTTGTAGTCCAAGCCTGTAATCTCAGCTACTGAGGAGGCTGAGGCAGAAGAATCACTTGAACCCAGGAGGTGGAGGTTGCAGTGAGTCTAGATTGTGCCTGGGTGACAGACTGAGACTCTGTCCCAAAAAAATAAAAAATAAAATAAAGAGACCAAATAATCGTCGTAGCCTAAAGTCTTTACTATCTAGTTCTTGACAGAAAACGTTTGCTGACCTATGGTATAGACTAGATCTGGAGTTCAACCAGGAACTGAAGACCTTCAAATTATTGCCAGCATTTAATTCAGAAATCCTTAAGTTTTAGTCTGTTCATCTGTTTTTAAAATCCTTTTGCAAGGGGAAGATTACACTAATATATGATGCTTGGCTTTTTTTTTTTTTTTTTTTTTGAGACGGAGTCTCACTCTGCTGCCCAGGCTGGAGTGCAGTGGCTGGATCTCAGCTCACTGCAAGCTCCGCCTCCCGGGTTTACGCCATTCTCCTGCCTCAGCCTCCCGAGTAGCTGGGACTACAGGCGCCTCCCGCGTCGCCCGGCTACTTTTTTGTATTTTTTAGTAGAGACGGGGTTTCACCGTGTTAGCCAGGATGGTCTCGATCTCCTGACCTCGTAATCCGCCCATCTCGGCCTCCCAAAGTGCTGGGATTACAGGCTTGAGCCACCGCGCCCGGCGATACTTGGCTTTTATATAATTGCCTGGATTCCTTCTTGTTCCTCAGGACTTGTCCAACCATGCTTACTCTTGCTGAGATGACCTTGCTATTTATGTTATTGGGAAAACTGAGTCCTTCAGGCACAAACCCTTTCAGCTTTCAATGGCCCCCACACTTACAAGCAAATGTTCTCATTTCTACCATCCAGTCGTAGAGAAGGAGTTCTTTTAGTTCAAAGCCAGTCTCTACCTTCTTGATCCATCTCACCTTCTTAAACCTCTTCCAGCTTTCAAGACCTTGCTCTATTTCTTTCCTCTCTTTTGTTTCCAACTGGCTCTTCCCTGTTGACTCTTTCTTCACAATCTGTAAGCATACTTAGGTCTTACCAGTCCTTAAAAACCAAAAACTGCCTTCTTAACTCTTTGTTTTTCTATGACTGCCTAAGCTTTTATTTTCTTTCATAGCTGGTCTTACAAAAAGGAGTTTAACTTGTCTTTATTGCCCCCTCTCCAGACAAGGTTTTTTATCTCTTTATCTCTAATTCTTTTTTTTTTTTCTTTTGAGACAGTCTGTTTTTGTCACCCAGGCTGAAGTATAGTGGTGCAACCTTGGCTCACTGCAACCTATGCCTCCGGGGTTCAAGCGATCCTCCCAGCTTAGCCTCCCAAGTAGCTGGAACTACCTGTGTGTGCCACCACGCCTGGCTAATTTTTGTATTTTTTCTAGAGACAGGGTTTTGTCGTGCTGCCCAGGCTGGTCTCAAACTCCTGAGCTCAAGTGATCTGCCTGCCTTAGCCTTTCAAGTGCTAGGATTACAGGTGTCAGCCAAGCTACCATGCCCAGCTTCTAATTCTTTTTTTTTTTTTTTTTTATTACAGCAAATGATTTTATTTGTAATTTCTACCCCCTCAGTGCCTCCTCCCAAAAAACCTGCACATGAATTTACAAACATATTAACATATAAATAATGAGAAACATCCTGACCAGGGTCTCCTGGTTGTCTCTGCTGGAGATTAAGACTGGAGAGGGCGCTATCTTCACACAGACTTCCAG
Source organism: Rhinopithecus roxellana (assembly GCF_007565055.1). Taxonomy (NCBI): domain Eukaryota; kingdom Metazoa; phylum Chordata; class Mammalia; order Primates; family Cercopithecidae; genus Rhinopithecus; species Rhinopithecus roxellana. Next base: position 135,859,260 of record NC_044553.1, on the reverse strand, counting down.
TGACATCGAGAGTCTCTTGGTGGCTGTTTTGGGCCCACAGCTGGCTTTTTCAACACCTCCAGGTTCAACCACCAGTCTGTGTGCTGTGCCCAAGGTAGAGCCCAGGGACTGCGAGCATGTGCAGCTCCATTGCCCATCATTGTTCCAGCTGAGCTCATGCTAGAAGGGATGCTTCCTCTCCTGACAGTGCTTCATGGTGGCCAGCCCGCTCCTGCTGGCACTCAGAGCCTCAGTACCGGGCCACCTGGCAGCACCCACAGATGTTGAACTCCCGGAGCTACTTCTCAATCACTGTGCAGGAAGGGTAATGCTACTAGAGTAGGTGTAAGAATTCAACTCTTCCCCACATCTCCATTGGTGTTATAGTACCAGGTCACAGTTAGGACGGGTCACTGCTCTTCTTTGGGGTCCGTGGGAAGCTGCTGAATTGCAAGCCAATGCAAGCTTTGCTCTCTCTTCTGTAGGTTTCTTTGGCTTTGGGCCACCAGCCCCACAGCACCAGCTACAGGTTGTCCGAGTAATTGTCCTCAGTGAGGGCATTGAGATGTACCACCTGGAACCCAGGGGTCATGCCTCTTCTGTGCTCCCACAGCAACTCATGAAGGAGTCTTCCCAATCCTCTTCCTCAGTGCTTGTCAAAAGCATACCTGAATATCTTAGTACCATTTCCATCTGCATCTACTTCCATTTGGGTCTCAGAGGAGTACCTCTCCACCAGCAGGATATCTTTGCTCATCTGTCAGTGTATTCGGTCTTTATCTGACTGCATACTGCCTCCACTACTCTCTCCCACCAGAAGCTACAACCACTGGTGACAGGAACGGAGCTCTCATCGAGGGTAAAGTCCCTGGCTAGTGCAGCTACACAAGTGGCTCCCTCCCAGCCACTGAGCTGAGCTGTGTGATGTCCAATTTGAAGTCAGTCATGGCCAGGCCTATGCTTTCAGCCAGCAGTGCCACTCCCATGGGAGACGGGTGCTGGGGAAAGGCCAGGGCTAGGGTCAGGCCAGGCAGGCCCCCGGTAGGACAAGACTGGGCCCAGCTCACCTTGTGTCTGCCAGACCTGCCATGCAGTGACCTCCAATTCTCAAGGCAGTGCCTGGTACAGACCAGCCTGGCCAACATGGTGAAACCACGTCTCTACTGAAAATTTAAAAATTATCTGGGTACAGTGGCAGGCACCTATAATCACAGCTACTTGGGAGACTGAGGCAGGAGAATCCCTTGAACCCAGGAGGCGGAGGTTGCAGAGAACCAAGATCACACCACTGTTCTCCAACCTGGGAAACAGGGTGAGACCCCCATCTCAAAAAGAAAAAAACAGGAAAGAAAGTGCCAGGTACATATTGTGTGTTTGATGAATGAATGAATCTTTGCCATGCATAGGATTCCAGTTAAATATTATTAATCTTTTGTTTTTGAGATGGAGCCTGGCTCTGTTGCTGAGGCTGGAGTGCAGTGGCGTGATCTTGGCTCACTGCAACCTCCGTCTCCTGGGTTCAAGTGATTCTCCTGCCTAAGCCTCCTGAGTAGCTGGGATTACAGGTACCTGCCACCATGCCTGGCTAATTTTTGTATTTTAGTAGAGATGGTTTCACCATGTTGGCCAGACTGGTCTCAAACTCCTGACCTTATGTGATCCTCCTGCCTCGGCCTCCCAAAGTGCTGGGATTACAGGTGTGAGCCACCACGCCTGGCCTGTTATTAATCTTTTACAGAGAAAAATGAGGTTAGATTGCTGTCAAGGTCACAAAGATCTTTAACACACATGCCGTAGTTGTTTACAAACACTGAGATATTGCAGAGACACTAACTGCAGGAATTTGCAAACACTGAGATATTACAGAGATAGTAATTGCAGGAAGCAACTATCACCCCTACAGCTGGGAGGAAGAACAAAAGAGCTTGGGATTACTACGGTGAGAAGCTTGGAAAAGGGACTACATGGAACCTGGTGCTTAGACTTCTGAGGAGAGGACATAATGAGGCTGATTCTAGTGATGTGGAAAAACTACATTAGAACCAACTTCTGCCCTCCAGTCTTCCATTAATGACCCTTATAGGCACAGGTTAGCAGAGAGCCAGCTGGCAAATAAGAAATGTAGTTGGCAGGGTCTCAGCCCCATATTATGAAGCTAAGTATAGAAGAGTGGATTTGAAACTGAGAGAAAGTAGACCAATAATCAGCACGCCATTCATTAGATGATGACTTTCAAATCTATGTTTTAGCTAAAATTCGTTATAAGATTTCATATAATCATGCCTGTAATAAAGGAAATAGGCAGGTAAAGAAGGTCTTGGATGACTCTAAGTAGCAAGACCTGATAAAAATTAGAAGTGTACTTTTGCCACTTCCAATTCTAAAGTTTCCTTTGGGATAACACAGTTAACCTTGTGGAATATGCGTTTCTCTTGAGAATACCCAGAAAGCCAGACACATTTGCATAGTGGTAGATGTCTAATGTTCATCAAAACCTACCTGTTCGTTAACTTGAAGCATGACCAAAAACATAAGGGGAGTAAATAACAAAATAGTGAGTATAAAGATGTCGAAATTATTTGAATAACTGATGGAGAATTTCCCCCTCTTCTTTTTTTCCCACTCATCTTTTGTATAGGGTTCATTTTTATCCCAAACCCCTTCCTCCCAGGTTACCAGTGGCACTGGGTGAAACAGTGCCTTAAGTTATATTCCCAGAAACCTAATGTATGTAACCTGGACAAACACATGACTAAAGAAGAGACCCAAGATCTGTGGGAACAGAGCAAAGAGTTCCTAAGGTAAGTCTTGTCAGTCAGAATGAAGTGTTAATACTTAGCTCAGATCATCACAGGTCTTTGCAGGAACTGTTCTGTAACAATGCAGTAAAAGTGACTGGCTGGGTTTTTTTCCCCCTCATTGTTTCCAAGCAAAAACAGCACAATTGTTTTCTTTCCCCAGGAACATTTGGACAGATGCTTTGACAGTTACAGTAAATTGAGATCCATTTTAAAGACTTGCTTATCATAGCTTAGATAATTGAGTTCATCCTCGTTAATCATCGCATGATCCATTTCCGTTAGCTTCAGCCTTTGTTTTCTACTTAAAGTGAGTTCCTTTGAAGGCTTGTGGTATCCTAGGAAAAGTAACATTGAAAGCTCTTTGCTTCTACCCTCCTAGATGGGTTCAGTGGTACTAGCCGTTTTATGATAGGTCAGTTGTTCCTCATGAGAAGAACTAATATTTTCACCTTCATGCTTCAACATTCATTCATTCATTCCACAAATAACTTAGTGAGGGTCAGTAGTGTGTCAGGCATGATGCTAGGCATTGGGCACACAAAGATAAAGGCACCCTCCCTGCACTCAACAGTGCATAGTCTCTGGCAAGAATGCGTTACCTGTGGGAATAATTATTGTAGAGCTCAGAAAGTGTTATGATGGGGTTTAGAAAAATACTGTGGGAGCATAGAGGAGGAATTACTTATTCCAGGCAGGGTAGAAATGTGAAAGAAGAAAAAATGATTTTTTGTTTGTTTGTTTTTGTTTTTTGAGACAGTCTCACTCTGTTGCCCAGGCTGGAGTGCAGTGGCGTGATCTCAGTTCACTGCAACCTCTGCCTCCTGGATTAAAACGATTCTCCTGCCTCAGTCTCCCGAGTAGCTGGGATTACAGGCACCTGCCACCACGCCCCACCACTTTTTGTATTTTTAGTAGAGATGGGGTTTCGCCATGTTGGCCCAGCTGGTCTCAAACTCCTGACCTCAAGTGATCCCCCAGCTTCGGACTTCCACAGTGCTGGACTACAGGCGTGAGCCACCAAGCCCAGCCTGAAAAAGTGATTTTTTAATTGGGTTATCCTCTTTTCACTGTCTATTTGAACTGATCTTCAAAAATGAGTAGGGGTTTACCAGTCGGAAAAGTAAGAAGTCTCTACTGAGTAGAGAAAGCAGCCTGAGCAAAGATACAATATTTAAGACAGAATAAATTGTCCTGTGAGACAAGAGCATAGGATGCGTACTTTCTTATGTGTATTCAATAGATATCTATTGAGTTTCTACTATGTGTTAGACACTGCTTGAGTGTTAAGAGATTCAAAGGCAGATAAAAAAACAGTTCCTGTCTTCAAGAAATTTGTACTTTAGTTATGGACAAAAACATAGAAACAGGTAATTAGATACAATTTGGGTCTGGGCTTGTTGGCTCATGCCTGTAATCTCAACACTTTGGGACACCAAGGTAAGAAGATCACTTGAGGCCTGGAGTTACCAGCCTGGGCAACATAGCAAGACCCCACCTCTATGGAAAAAAAAAAATTTTTTTTGAGTTTCACTCTTGTTGCCCAGGCTGGAGTACAATGGCATGATCTTGGCTCACTGCAACCTCCACCTCCCAGGTTCAAGCAATTCTCCTGCCTCAGCCTCCAGAGTAGCTGGGATTACAGGTATGCGCCACCACACCCGGCTAATTTTGTATTTTTAGTAGAGATAGGGGTTTCTCCATGTTGGTCAAACTGGTCTCAGACTCCTGACCTCAGGTGATCCTCCCGCCTCGGCATACCAAAGTGCTGGGATTACAGGTGTGAGGCACTGCGCCTGGCTCAAAAAAATTTTTTTTAATTAGGTGGGCATAGTGATGTGCGCCTGTAGTCCTAGCTACTCTGCAGGCTGAGGAGAGACTGTCTCTATAATAAATAAATACATACATACGTACAATTTGGTACATGCGGGGATAGACATTATAGGATATAATGGGAATGGTCACTTAAGTAGCTAGGTTGGAGGTAGATTTTAGAAAATACTTCCTGGAAGCCATGGGTAGGCAGAATTGGTAAAATATGAAGGAGGAGAGGTGGATTTGGGCCAGATGGTAAAGGGTTTAGTGATATAGAGCAGGGGCCAACAGACCCAACCACGTGACCCAACAGTGCCCAACCACAGGGCCACAGACCTAGACAGCCGAGCATTAATGCCTGAGCTTTGCCTCCTGTCAGATCAGCAGCAGCATTAGATTCTCATAGGAGCACGAACCCTGTTGTGAATTGTACATGCAAGGGATCTAAGTTGCGCACTCCTTATTGAGAATCTAACGCCTGATGATCTGAGATGGAACAGTTTCATCCCCAAACCACCCCCCATCCCCACTCCATCTGTGGACAAATTGTCTTCCATGAAACTGGTCCCTGGTGCCAAAAAGGTTAGGAACCACTAATGTAGAGCACCAGTTCTGGAGTCAGACTGACTATGTTCAGATCCCAACTCCACCACTTAATAGCTGTGTAACCTTGAGCAAGTTGCTTCACCTTTCTGTGTCTCATAACAGTCCTTTCCTTATTGAATAGTATGAGAATTAAACAAGATAATACGTGAGAAGTCCTTAAAAGTGCCTGTTAAAACCATTTTACCAACTTTGTGTCCTGTTTGATGTTACATGGCCTCATGTTGTAGTTTTCAGAAACTGTCATGCCGATTCTAACAGAGTAAAGAGAAGATTTTCTTAAGGGGAAAGAAGTAAAATTCCGTGGTTTTTCTTTAAACCTTGGTCTGTAGGTTATGGTATCGACAGGAACAGTGAGGAAAACCCTGTCCATAAGCTTTTAGTAGTGTCTTCTTCACAAATGAGAGCAAGGGAAAGGAAGATCATGGTTGAGTGAAATTAGTCCAAGAGAACCTACTGCTATTAAACCAGCCTGTGTTTTCAAGTAATTGATTTTTTTCCTTCTGATATATGACTCTGCAGAAATCACAGCTGTCTTTTAAGATAGCTCAGATGAATCTCTGTAATAAATCATCCTGTAAACAATGGTGAGATACCTTTTTTTTGTCTAATAAATTAGCAAAAATAAAATATTTGATGGTCATACCTTATGTTGTCAAGGGTTGGAAGAAATTGATATGCTCAGACATTGTACTGGCAGTATTGAAAATCGATTAAGGCCAAGTTTTCATTGTGTCACTATGTGATACGTGCTTCAGTTTCCTCATGTGAGAAATGAAGGTATTGGACTGGATAAGCCATTCAAGGTAATTGAATCATGGGCAGTCAGGGTCATGTGGACAGTGCATGGCAGCTCTCCCAACTTTGCCAGTCTCTCAGAACGGTAGAGAGTCTGTTATTCAAAAGAGATCCCCTGGAGATTTTGATTAGGTTTCATAACATCCTCTGACATTGAGAACCACTGAAGTAAAGGACCTCTAAAATCCTTTTGGTTTTAATTTTCAAGAATTCTGTGGTCAGGGAAGAAAAAACTTTATTTTATTTATTTTATTTTTTTTTTTTGAGACGGAGTCTTGCTCTGTGGCCCAGGCTGGAGTGCAGTGGCCAGATCTCAGCTCACTACAAGCTCCGCCTCCTGGGTTTACGCCATTCTCCTGCCTCAGCCTCCTGAGTAGCTGGGACTACAGGCGCCCACCACCTCGCCCGGCTAGTTTTTTGTATTTTTTAGTAGAGACGGGGTTTCACCGTGTTATCCTGGATTGTCTCGATCTCCTGACCTCGTGATCCGCCCGTCTCGGCCTCCCAAAGTGCTGGGATTACAGGCTTGAGCCACCACGCCCGGCCGAAAAAACTTTAAATAGGAAATGAAGAAGAAATACTTGAACTTAAGCAAAAGCAAAAATTATTTAAAAAAATACTTGAACTTAAGAACTGTTCAAAAAATTAGAGTACCTCAATTCTATGGTTTTTTCAAAGAGAATAGTGTAGCTAGAGATTGTTGTACAAGTGTACAAGAGTTACGTGCAGGCTGGGCACGGTGGCTCATGCCTGTAATCCCAGCACTTTGGGAGGCCGGGTCGGGCAGATCACCTGAGGTCAGGAGTTCGAGACCAGCCTGACCAACATGGTGAAACCCCAGCTCTACTAAAACTACAAAATTAGCTGGGCATGGTGGCACATGCCTATAATCCCAGCTACTCAGTAGGCTGAGGCCAGAGAATCGCTTGAACCTGGGAGGCGGAGGTTGTGGTGAGCCAAGATCACACCATTGCCCTCCAGCCTGGGCAACAAGAATGAAACTCCGTCTCAAAAAAAAAAAAGTTATGTGTAAACATCTTCATTGTGACATTGTTTATAACAGAAAAAAAAAATGTGAAACAGCCTAAGAGTTCATCAGCAGGAGACCAGATAAATCTAACGTGACATAAATCTAATATGACATATCCCAGACGTAGAATGCAGCCACTGTGCAAGGATTAAAAAAACTTTAAATGCAACCCTCTAGTATATATCCCAGACTTCAAAGCCAGAATAAATTCAGTCATTTCTCACCATCTCCATCACAATTGCCTTGGTCTAAGCTGCCATCATCTCTTACCTAGAGCGCTGCAGTAGCCTAACCAGCCTCCCTTCTTAGCACAAACTCAAGTGTGGTTCCAAGGGCCCACCTTAATTAACAGTGACACTTTTATCACTCAGGAAATTTCAAGGGTTTAGAATCTCCCTAGCAGGAGCCAGGGACAAAGACCAGTCAAATTCTTTGTTACATAACATCATCACATTTAGAAAAAATCCGGAATTCTTAACCATGGCTGTAAGGCCAAGAAGACCTGGCCCCCAGCTACCTCTCTACTCTCATTTCCTACCATTCCTACCTCATTTCCTTTTCATTTGTTCTTTTCCACCACGTTGACCTCCAGTGCTACCCTTAAACACATTAGGCATGCTCAGATTTTTTTTTTGTACAGGCTGTTCTACCTAGTAAGCTCTTCCTTTAGATCAACGGTGTCTTGCTTCCTTTAAGTCTTTGTTCTACTATCATCTTAGAAGAAAGTCTTCCCTTATCATTCAGTCAACAAGAATCTCCTACTTCCCATCATTCTTTATCCTCTTGCTTTGGTTTGTTTGTTTGTTTATTGCTACTTTTTTTAGAGATGGCGTCTTGCTATGTTGCCCAGGCTGCCTTGAACTTCTGGGCTCAAGCAGTTCTCCCACCTCAGCCTCCTGAATAGCTGGAACTACAATTTCCTGTCTTACTTTTTGTTTTCTAAATTATTTTGCTTGATTTTTTTTTTTAATTCAGTGCAACATAGTTGCCAAATAACAACTTAGCTTTATTTGTTCTGTAAATTAGCTTATGAAATTATCTATTTTTATGTGTGTGACAGGTTTTTTCCCACTGATAACCTCATTGTGGAAGCAGAATTAATCCTCTCCTCTTTCTACTTCTTTAAGACTGTTGATAATGCTAGTATAGCATTTATTCTAGTGAATTAAGTCATCTATCCCTATCTCCTTGCATTGCCTTCCTCTCCCATCTTGAAAATTTTGTAGCCTTGATTCTTACCACAGTTCTTTGTATATATTAGAAGGTGCTCAGTAAATATTATTTCAATTAAATTCATGTTCCCTCTTTATTAGTCTAATAAGAACAATGCTAAATTTGAGAAGGATCATTTAAAGACTATATAGTTTTCTTATTTTCACTGATTCATTAAATAATGTACATTTGTGTCTTAGAAAATATGTGATGCTAGGATAGCTATGAAGAAGAATAAAAGCCAGTGAGGGAGGGACTGTTAAAGGAGGAACCCAGGTACTTAAATAAGGAATTTACAATACCAAAGCATGTATACTTGAATAGAAGTTGCAGGGTGCTTTGGGGGAACAATATAGGAATTGGCTAGGAGAAAGGCTTCCCAGAAGAAGTGAGTGTACACTGTGTATGAAAAAACAAATTGGAAAAATCTGCTAAGCTGAGAGTGGAGTAGAGCATTTCAGTAGAAAAAACTGTGTAGTCAGAGGTACGGCCATGAAAAACAGGGAGAATAGCATACCTTGTGGGAAATGCTTGGAGATGAGACTAGAAAGGTTAGTTAGAGCCAGAATATAAATGGCTCTGCATGCCATATAAGAGTGTGGACTTTGTCCTATTAACAGTGGGTATTTATCAGGATTAATAACAGATTATTCACTTCAGAAAAATAACTCTGTGGTAGTGGAGGAAATGGACTGAAAATACAGTGGTTGCGGCCGGGCGCGGTGGCTCAAGCCTGTAATCCCAGCACTTTGGGAGGCCGAGACGGGCGGATCACGAGGTCAGGAGATCGAGACCATCCTGGCTAACACGGTGAAACCCCGTCTCTACTAAAAAATACAAAAAACTAGCCGGGCGACGAGGCGGGCGCCTGTAGTCCCAGCTACTCGGGAGGCTGAGACAGGAGAATGGCGTGAACCCGGGAGGCGGAGCTTGCAGTGAGCTGAGAGCCGGCCACTGCACTCCAGCCTGGGCGGCAGAGCAAGACTCCATCTCAAAAAAAAAAAAAAAAAAAAAAAAAAAAAAAAAAAAAAAAAAAAAAAAAAAAAAAAAAAAAAGAAAATACAGTGGTTGCAAAAAGCACAATTAAGAATTTAGGCCAGGCCGGGCGCGGTGGCTCAAGCCTGTAATCCCAGCACTTTGGGAGGCCGAGACGGGCGGATCACGAAGTCAGGAGATGGGACCATCGTGGCTAACAAGGTGAAACCCCATCTCTACTAAAAAATACAAAAAGTAGCCGGGCAAGGTGGCGGGCGCCTGTAGTCCCAGCTACTCAGGAGGCTGAGGCAGGAGAATGGCGTAAATCCGGGAGGCAGAGCTTGCAGTGAGCTGAGATCCGGCCACTGCACTCCAGCCCGGGTGACAGAGCGAGACTCCGTCTCCAAAAAAATAAAAATAAAAAAATAAAATAAAATAAAGTAAAAAGAATTTAGGCCAGGCACGGTGGTTCACGCCTATAATTCCAGCACTTTGGGAGGTCGAGGCGGGGGGGGGGATCACCTGAGGTCGGGAGTTCAAGACCAGCCTGGCCAACGTGGTGAAACCCCATCTCTACTAAAAATACAAAAAATAGCCAGGCATGGTGGCAGGCACCTGTAGTCCCAGCTACTAGGGAAGCTGAGGTGAGAGAATCGCTCGAACCCGGCAGGTGGAGGTTGCAGTGAGCCAAGATCGCACCGCTGCACTCCAGCCTGGGCGACAGAATGAGACTCCGTCTCCAAAAAAAAAAAAAAAAAAAGAATTAGGCTGGGTGCTGTGGCTCACACCTGTAATCCCAGCACTCTGGAAGGCTGAGGTGGACGAATCACGAGGTCAAGAGATCAAGACCATCCTGGCCAACATGGTGAAACTCTGTCTCTACTAAAACTACAAAAAATTATCCAGACATGGCGGCATGCACCTGTAGTCCTAGCTACTCAGGAGGCTGAGGCAGGAGAATCCCTTGAACCTGGGAGGCAGAGGTTGCAATGAACTGAGATTACGCCACTGCACTCCATTCTGGCGACAGGGCAAGACTCTGTCTCAAAAAGGAAAAAAAAAAAGAATTGAGTTGAATCCATACATAGGATGGTAAAGGCCTCAAAAAGATGTTGTCTACAGAGCTTAGTTACCAAGCAATTATAAAAAGTGAGAGAAAAGAAAAAGTTAAAAATTATCTACAGATTTCTACATGGCAATGAGGGTAATACTAAGGCTTGTAATGGAAATAAGTATTGAAAGAAGAGAAGAATGAGCAGAGACTATCCTTCGTGTAGTTGGGGCAATACTGTTTTTGAAATGCCTATAGGGTATCCAGGTGGAGATGTCCAGCATGATTTTGGAAATACAGAACTGAGCTTAGGAGTAATGTAAGGGTGAGAGGGATGCGGAGAGAAAGAGTTGAGATGAGGGAGTTACACATGAAGGCCATAGTGAAGCGCTGAAAATAGATGTGATTTTCTTTCTTCCTTTCTTTTCACTTTTCTTTCTCATCTATAGAAAAGAAGGCTATTGGCCCCAGGAAGCATCAGCACAGGGTGAAGAAAATAGAGCAGGAAAAGACACCAAGCAGCCAGAAGGATATGAGGAAAAACAGAAGAAATGCTGTTAGAGGCTAAGACAGGAAAATGTTTCAAGAAGAGAAGAGCCAGCCATGTCAAATAGGTATAGGATTTGACAGTTAATTGGTGTAATGAAAACTGAAAAACTAGATTCAGTAGTGATATAAACAAGAGTCAGATTATGGTGAGGGGAGAGAGTGAGGAAGGCAAATGTTGAATTATTTAAAAGTTTAATTATAAAGGGAAGGAAAGATGGGTAAGGGGTAGAAGGAGGTGAGGTATAAGCAAGGTAGCTTGCATAAACGGCAGAGAAAATGTTTTTGTTGTTTGTTCTTAAGTATGTAGGAGTATTAAACATGTTTGAAGGCCAAGAGGGAAAAAACAAGTTCAGAAGAGGACTTGAAAGTATGAGAAGAAACATTCTATTAATGGAGAAAGGCCTCAGAGGCTGTGTCAGGGAAATAGGATATAGTATAGGTAGCGAATTAGCTTTGGAAGAAAGAAGTAGGACCACTTCTGTAACCAGGAGGAAGGATCAGGTGAAAATTTAGAGAAGTTTAGTGGTGTGGGAGAGGAAAGTTGAAATTGTTCACTGGATCATTTGAGCAGGCTTCTGTTTTCTCACTGACGTAGAAGGAAATAAGAACAAAACTAAGGACTTGAGATAAATGGTGAAGGTTTGGAACAGAAGATGGTTAGATAAGACAGTTTAGATGGTTAGAGAAGACTGAATATTTGCAAGATAGCAAAAGGATGTTAGCAGTTATGGTGGCATTGGATGCCCATTTGCAATGAGTGACTGGGAGTGTCAGGTTGAGAAGGGAGAGAAAACTGAAAGCACTCAAACACTGAAAGAGTGGGGTGGCAGGGCACAGTGGCTTACGCCTGTAATCCTAGCACTTTGGGAGGCCAAGGCAGGTGGATCACAAGGTCAAGAAATTGAGACCATCCTGGCCAACAGGGTGAAACCCCTTCTCTACTAAAAATACAAAAATTAGCTGGGCGTGGAGACACGCACTTGTAGTCCCAGCTACTAGAGAGGCCCAGGCAGGAGAATCACTTGAACCCAGGGGGTGGAGGTTGCAGTGAGCCGAGATCACAAACACTGCACTCCAACCTGGCGACAAAACGAGACTCCATCTCAAAAAAGAAAAAACAATTGCTAAGAAAAATGCCAACACTTACATAAGGCGCTTACCCGTGACAGAAACCAAGCAAACTGCTGTATGAGCACATTCACCAGGGGAGAAGGTGGCCAGCCCACCCATCCATCATCCTTCTGCTAGTGCCTGGAGAAGGCAGCAGGGAGCATAGCATGTTTCTTTTTTAGTGAGACCCAATAATTAGGGTCATGGTTGCTTGAAAACATTCTTTTGGATAATTGGATAAAGATGTATTAGGTGCCAACATATTTCCTGCATTCTTCACGGTGAGAGTTATATTGGTACTGATCCTTCTCGACCTCCTTTTGGACAAGTCAGGTTTAAAAAGAGAACAATCCACCCCCTTCAGTGATTCTCTCAGTATTTTATGCTTAAAAATGATCCGGAAGCATGTTAAATGGTTTTGGCCTTACTGTTCACAGTGTTCAAGAACAAATCTTGGAATTTTCATTACCCAAGAGGCCCATGGTTAACCAGAGAGGTCCCTAAATAGTACTAAGACAAGAAATGCTTAGTGCTGGCCAGTCCTGCTCTCACGTATCGAAGGCAGATATTAACAGTTGTTGCTACTTTCCTTTCAGAAAATATAAAGGCAAGAATTGAAATCAAGTTTTCAGAAGAGGATATAAAATGAGGGTCTAATGCACTTACATGGGTCTAATACATTACAAAAATATATATGTCATTTTCCCCAAAATGGCATAGACACTCAAAGATGACAATTTTTCTTGCAGTAAGCAAGTTTTTAAGCTATTCTTTTTTTCTTTTTGTTATGAGGACTGAACTTAATGCTTTTCAAAGTAAGACTCAACTCTGGCTTATTTTACATCCTTGGACCAGTCCTCCTCCATAATATAACTCAAAAACCTAAAAGCCTTTTTTTTTTTTTCTTAGACAGGGTCTCACTCTATCGCCCAGGCTGTAGTGCAGTGGCACAGTCTTGGCCTACTGCAACTTTCTCCTCCCAGACTGCTGCCTCAGCCTCCCAAGTAGCTGGGACTACAGGCGTGCACCACCATGCCTGGCTAATTTTTTGTGTTTTTAGTAGAGATGAGGTTTCACCATGTTGCCCAGGCTGGTCTCCAACTCCTGAGCTCAGGCAGTTCACCCACCTCAGCATCCCAAAGTGCTAGGGTTACAAGCGTGAGCCACCATGCCCAGCTCAAAGCCTTTCTTGTAATCACACAGTTGGAGTCCTTTGTTTTTTTTAAGACGGAGTCTCACTCTGTCACCCAGGCCGGAGTACAGTGGCATGATCTTGGCCCACTGCAACCTCCTGGGTTCAAGCAATTCTCGTACCTCAGCTTCCTGAGTAGCTGGGATTACAGGCACCCCCCACCGTGCCTGGCTAGTTTTTGGTTTTTTAGTAGATACAGGGTGTCACCATGTTGGCCAGGCTGGTATTGAACTCCTAACCTTAAGTGATCCGCCCATCTCAGCCTCCCAAAGTGCTGGAATTACAGGCGTGAGCCACTGCGCCCAGTGAGAGATACGATTTTGGCTTCTTAGAAAAGGAACTAAATTAGAAAAGGTGTATTACAGGATGATTCTGTTCATGCTGTCACTATAATTTTGATAATTTTTATTGTTAATAACATAAACCTGTGTTAATTATAATAATATATCCTCTGTTCTTGAATATTAGACTAAATCTTTTGGTGGAAAAGCAGTTTGTTGCGGCCATATCAGATGTCTAAAATACTGTCACCTTTTGAATTATTTCCAAAGCTGCGTTATTGTTAGGTTTATTGTTTCAGATCAATCCGACATTGATACAATAATATGGATTCTTCATAAAATGAGACTGGGCACGGTGGCTCATGTCTGTAATCCTGATACTTTGGGAGGCCAACGCCGAAGGACTGATTGAAACTGGAAGTTCAAGACCAGCCTGGGCAACATAGAGAGACCCCATCTCTACAAAAAAATTAAAAATTAGCTGGGCATGGTAGCATACACCTGTAGTTCTAGCTACTCAGTAGGCTGAGGTGGGGAGGATTGCATGAACCTGCAGCAAGCTATGACTGTTAGGAGGCCGAGGTGGGTGGATCACCTGAGGTCAAGAGTTCAAAACCAGCCTGGCCAACATGGTGAAACCCCATCTCTACTAAAAATACAGGTGGTGCATGCCTGTATTCTCAGCTCCTTGGGAGGCTGAGGCAGGAGAATCACATGAACCTGGGAGGCGGAGGTTGCAGTGAGCTGAGATCGCGCCATTGCACTCCAGCTTGGGCAACCAAAGCAAAACTCCGTCTCAAAAAAAAAAAAGAAAAAGAATAAAACAATCTGTTATTGAGCTAGAAAGAAATGGAAGGTATTGTGTTTTGTTTTTTAGTTTGGGCTAGAATAGTGTTTTTCAAAGTGTAGTTCCTGGCAGCAGCATAAGTATCATTTGGGAACTTATTAGTAATGCAGCTCTTAGGCCCCACCCCAGACCTGCTGAATAAGAATTTGTAGGCCTGGACCCAGCCATGTGAGTTTCAACAAGCCTTCTAGATGATTCTGATGTACATTAAAGTTTGAAAAACAATGGGCAAAAATTGAGTGGGATACAGAGAGGTTCTGTTAAAGGCTTTCTGTAGAGCTCTTTAAGACTCTCTGCGCCTTTCAGCTGGAACTGGCATCTTCCAGTCATTTGCCAAAATGACAAACACAAAGGGAAAGATGAAAGGTACCTGATTGATGTTTTTTAGGCCTTTTAAAAAACAGAGTTGTTCCTTTGGCCATGTATATGCATATATATAAGAAAGATGATATTGTCGGCTGGATGCAGTGGCTCATGCCTGTAATCCCAGCACTTAGGGAGGCTGAGGCGGTTGGATCACCTGAGGTCAGGAGTTCAAGACCAGCCTGGGCAACATGGTGAAACCCTGTCTCTACTAAAAATACAAAAATTAGCTGGGTGTGATGGTGCATACCTGTAATCCCAGCTACTCGGGAGGCTGAAGCAGGAAAATCGCTGGAACTTGGGAGGTGGAGGCTGCGGTGAGCTGAGATTGCACCACTGCACTCCAGCCTAGGCAACAGAGCAAGACTCCATCTCAAAAAAAAAAAAGAAAGGAGGATGATATTGTTGACATTAAGGGAATGGGAATGGGTACTGTTCAAAAATGGTCCGCAAGTGTTGCCGTGGCAAAACTGGAAGAGTCTACAGTGTTCCCCAGCATGCTGTTTGCATTGTTGTGAACAAATAAGTTGAGGGCAAGATTCTTGCCAAGAGAATTAATGTGCGTATTGAGCACATTAAGCACTGTAAGAGCTGAGATAGCTTCCTGAAGCACGTGAAGGAAAATGATCAGAAAAAGAAGCCAAAGAGAAAGGTACCTGGGTTCAACTGAAGCGCCAGCCTGCTCCACCCAGAGAAGCACACTTTGTGAGAACCAGTGGGAAGGAGCCTGAGCTGCTGGAACCTATTTTCTGTGGATTCATGGCATAATAGATGTTAAAATAAAATACGCCTGGACTGTTTTTTTTTTTTTTAAAAAAAAAAAAACACTGCAGCTTGGTGTGGTGGCTCACTTGGCACCCTGGGAGGTCAGGGCAGAAGGATTGCTTGAGGTAAGGAATTCAAGATCATCCTGGACAACATAGTGAGACCACATCTCTATATTTTTCTTTTTTGTTTTAATTAAACAATAAAAATAGGCCAGGCGCAGTGGCTCATGCCTGTAATCCCAGCACTTTGGGAGGCTGAGGCGGGTGGATCACCTGAGGTCAGGAGTTCGAGATGAGTCTGGCCAACGAGGTGAAACCCTGTCTCTACTAAAAATACAAAAATTAGCTAGGTGTGGTAGTGCATGCCTGTAATCACAGCTACTTAGGTGGCTTAGACAGGAGAATCACTTCAATCTGGGAGGCGGAGGTTGCAGTGAGCCAAGATCATGCCACTGCCCTCCAGCCTGGGTAACAAAGCAAGAAGCTGTCTCCAAAAAATAAAATTTTTGAAAAGACTCTTTGCCATTTAGATACTCAGGGTGCCATCTCTTTTGAGTTCTGGATTCCAGTCTCAGATGACCAACTTCTTTCATCTTTTTCTACCACTTCTACCATCTCTCTTTTTCCACTTCCTGAAAAACACATAGATTCAATATTCATATGATCATCATCATCCTTTTCTTCAACATCATTTTCTTGTATCCTAGAGATTACCTTAAAATAAGGAACTGGCTACAACGTAATATCTTGGAAAGAGAAATAGAATGGATCACCTCTGTAGGGTGCTTATGTAACTCTGGAACTACATCTATATTTCCATTAACCACAAAGTCCACATGAGTCATACTTATTTTTCTGTCTCAGGCTACTGAAATAGAACATGTTCTCTAGAGGAGAACATCAGGGAGTTCTTTGATTTGTACCTTTAGCTGAATAAACATTGGTAGACCTCAAGTTGTGTTAATAACTACATTACATTTTTTCATTTTTCAGTTTTTATGCACAAATATCAAATAATGTGTGATTGTTATCCATATTGTAATTGTTCAAATCAGCTAGTTGCTGTCAGTGGCCAAGCCTTATATTTTTCCCTAAATTATTAGTTGTCTGTCTCCTGTTGTGTCAGGGGGTCCCCGAAACCATACCCAAATCTGATTATTTGTCAGGAGGACTCACAGGACTCAGCATATGGTCATACTCACAGATGAGACTGATCACAGTGAAAGCATGCAAAGCAAGATCAGCAAAGGGAAAGGGGCCTGGAGCAAAGTCCAGGAAAAGCCAGGTGCATGCATCCAAAAGTCCTCTCCCAAGGAAGTCACACAGGATATGACAATGGATTGTAACAAAATCTGTGAAATGTCTACCAAAGAAGCTCAGTGCCTAGGTTTTTACTAGGAGCGTGTCGTGTAGGCAGTCTCTGCCTGACACATGCCAAAGTCACAAACTCCCAGAAGCAAAGCAGGTGTTGACCATGAGCCATATTGTTTGCACAGGTTAGGTGCAGTAAGCCACTCTTAACGGTTCCAGAGAATTGTGTGAACCTTGCCAAGGACCATCTTTGTAAGCAGACCATCAGTCAAGTCTGCTATGTCTCTTTTCTGCACACCTGTCCTAAATAAATCAGTGTTTGTCCATTCCTTTTTATCTGCTGGTCTTGATGTATGTATGTGTCGTGATGTCCTTAGAATGTAAACTCTGTGAGGACAGATAGCATCTATTACTCTTTGTCAAACATCAAGATGAGTGCCACTTAACAGTGTGGGCCTCAATAAATCCTTTGCTTTTGCTTGTGCTGTGTGCCCATATTGCCTACTGCATCACTCCCTACTTAAATGCTGCCCATTGTTCAGTGCCGTGCTCAACTCCCAACTCTGCCAAGAAGCTCCAACTGATTCGACAGCTGACTTTGAGTTCTCCTTTTTCTTAATTCTCGTGCCCCTTAAAGTCTGCTATTTACTTTAGTACTAGACTTTATACTGCGTTCAGTTTCCCTCTAATTTCTCCTTAGACTTTCTATTCTTATATTTGTCATTTCTTGTCACAATCGGATTCCTTTAAGGAATTTTTTCTTTTCTAAACAGCCATAGGTTTTGGACAAAAAAAAATTTTGATTGATCAATGATGTAAATAACATAGAGAAAAATTAAATCATTAGACCTACCATTCTCATATTTTTAGGTATTTGGAGGTGAGCCAAACAAGCTTCCTCCTTAGAAAGAGAGTAGTGGGCCGGGCACAGTGGCTCACGCCTGTAATCCCAGCACTTTGGGAGGCCAAGGCAGGCGGATCACCTGAGGTCAGGAGTTTGAGACCAGCCTCACATGGAGAAACCCCGTCTCTACTAAAAATACAAAATTAGCCGGGTGTGGTGGTGCATGCCTGTAATCCCAGCTACTCAGGAGGCTGAGGCAGGAGAATTGCCTGAACCTGGGAGGCAGAGGTTGTGGTGAGCCAAGATCGCACCATTGCACTCCATCCAACCTGGGCAACAAGAGTGAAATTCCGTCTCTAAAAAAAAAAACAAAAGAAAGAAAAAAAAAAGAGTAGTTAATCACATAGATTCGATCAGACAAGATGTAATTGCAGAAGGAGCACCTCTCATTTTTACAGAAACCTACTGTGGTTTGAACAAGGGTATGTCAGAAACCCAATCAGTTACAGTGTTGCCTTAATTGTTAGCTAAGCCTCGGTTATCTAAGCTATGTTATACAGAGTTAAAGAAGTCATGTTAAACCAGTTATTTTTTATTATACTATACACTATATTTTGCTAAACTTTTTTTTCCCAACCTGCAATTCTGGGAAGCCACCATCATTATAGAAACATAGAAATCATTGTGATTAACCATACCCTACTTTTAGGAAACCAAACTGAAAACGTTCCGTAAGTCATATTTTTGGTTGCCCATAGTGCTCTTGGTGCCATTTCCCATGGACTGGTAAAGACATTTCTATTGTCATTGTCATTCTTAATTTATCGTTACCGAGATGCTGGAGGCTTGTGATTTAAAGTTGACCCCATTCAGCAGCGGATTTGGAACGAAGGAGTATAAATTAGAAGTGCTAACATGTTTTTCTCTGTTAATGTATTTGTGGTCTACTCATTTATCTCTTATAAATTCTCCTACTGAGTCTTGGCTAACAGCTTATATCATGTAATACTAAATTTAACTCCAGAGTCCATACAAACGGCTATTGCTGCAATTTTACATGAATAAATGCTCTTTTGTCACCAATCTTTGCAGGTATAAAGAAGTGACCAAACGGAGACCCCGAAGTTTACTGGAGAAACTGCGTTGGGTGACCCTAGGCTACCATTATAACTGGGACAGTAAGGTATTCAGGTTTTCTTAATTCTTTTGTTTTCTGTTTATAGGCTTCTTTAGCCCACATAGTTGTATTTCTTCCTGGCCATGCTTAAGATATCAAGATTATACATTTGTGGGAGGATCCCTTTCTTTTATTTCCTTAAAAAAAGTCTCAACTGGGCCAGGTGCCGTGGCTCACATCTGTAATGCCAGCGCTTTGGGAAGCTGAGGTGGGCGGATCACTTAAGGTCAGGAGTTTGCTGCCAGCTTGGGCAACGTGGCACAACCCTGTCTCTGCAAAAAATACAAAAGTTTGCCGGGCCTGGTGGCACATACCTACAGTCCCAGCTACTTAAGAGGCTGAGGTGGGAGGATTACTTGGACCCAGGAGGTGGAGGTTGCAATGAGCCAAGATCGCACCACTGCACTCCAGCCTGGGCGACAGAGCAAGACTCTGTCTCAAAAAAGAAAAAGAAAATCTCTCTATAAGTATCTCAAGAGGAATGAATTTTATTATATCAGAAGTCACCAGTGCTTTCTCACAGTAAGTTCCAGGAATATACAACTGTTTTCAAGAGCAGTTCTCACCATCTTTATTTCCATTATTGGTGAGAGTTTGTTGACCATATATTTTTCCTTTTTTTTTTTTTTTTTAATTTTTATTCTGCAACAAAAGCCACATTCAAGAGCATTTATTTTTCTACGTAATATCTGCGTGGAGTAAAAGAAGCTCCATGTATTTCCATTGTTCTAATTTATCACCTCACAAAAGAACTTTCAACATATAGATACCGATCGCACGCAGTGGCTCACGCCTGTAATCCCAGCACTTTGGGAGGCTGAGGTGAGAAGATCGCTGGAGCTCAGGAGTTCCAGACCAGCCTGGGGCAACATAGCGAAACCTCATCTCTACAAAAAATAGAAAAATTAGCCAAGTGTGGTGACACATGCCTGTGGTTCCAGCTACTCAGGAGACTGGGGAGGGAGGGGAGCCTGGGAAGCAGAGGTTGCAGTGAGCCAGGGTCACACCACTGCAGTCCAACTAGGTGACAGAGCAAGACCCTGTCTCCAAAAAAAAGGAAACAAATGGATACCTTTGCCTGCCCTGTAATGTCTGGGAAGGAGGGAGGTGGGTAAGAATTTCCTAGAGTTGACAGTTTCATGTTTTCTTGAGCTGCGATTTCTTCTTTCCTATCATCTATGCTTTAGAAAATGCCTTGTCACTAGCAGTGCAGTGCCTCTTGTCTCAATTAGACATTTGCCACCAAGTGAAGATACTGATTGAATGAATAAAACATACTGGTATAGACCATTTTCTTTGCCTACTAACCAGTTACTTTCTTTGTCTGTCTTTTTTTTTTTGTAATGGTCTTATACTGTCACCTAGGCTGGAGTGCAGTGGCGCAGTCACTGTAGCCTCGACCTCCCCAGACTCAGGTGATCCTCACACCTCAGCCTCGCAGTAACCAGTTACTTTCTAAAAGCTCCACAGTTTCAGCCAACCCAACTTATTAACAGATACATTAACTGCTCCAAATAATGACAGATTTGTTCTAAAAATATTTGTGGGCCGGGCGCGGTGGCTCAAGCCTATAATCACAGCACTTTGGGAGGCCGAGACGGGTGAATCACGAGGTCAGGAGATCGAGACCATCCTGGCTAACATGGTGAAACCCCGTCTCTACTAAGAAATACAAAAAACTAGCCGGGTGAGGTGGCGGGCGCCTGTAGTCCCAGCTACTCCGGAGGCTGAGGCAGGAGAATGGCATAAACCCGGGAGGCGGAGCTTGCAGTGAGCTGAGATCCGGCCACTGCACTCCAGCCCGGGCGACAGAGCAAGACTCCGTCTCAAAAAAATAAATAAATAAATACTTGTGATATAATTCTTATTTTCAGCGATACAGACTCAGTAGGAAGCTTAGATATTTGTGTTTGGGGGAAATGCCGTGTGATTTTCTTTGGATTAGACAGCCTGAGTTTAAATCCTTCCTCCAGTAATGATAGTACCTACCTCATAAGGCAGTTGTGAAAATTAAGTGGTCAAAGCCTGTAAAGTGATCTCAATGGTGTCTGGCTATTCTAAGCCATTAAATGCATTATCACAATAAATGTTAGCTTTTTTTTTTTTTTTTTTGGTGATAATATTTTTGTTGACATTGTTTTTCCCAAAGACCTCAAAGTTAACCTCACTGACTAAGAAAAATAGGGAGTAAAAATTACCAAAAACTGAATGAGCAGTCAGAGAAAAGTGAAAGAGAATTTTAAAAGAAAAAGTAGTGAGTAATGCAGAGACAGTTTTGACAGGGTTGAAAGCCCGAAAGGGTGATTATTTCATTATAGCAGAGGCTATCTACAGCTAGAATGACAGCCTTGACTGGTTGATTATCTGAAGGACTAAAGCTTAAAATGATAGAGGAAAACTTAAAGTTCTCTAACCACAGTTGGAATTTTGAGAAATTAAATAGGAACTCTTCTAATTTGCAGTTCAGTGAAAGGAGAAAAAATAAAAAACGGAAAAGTTCCACTGAAGAGACAAGGCCATTCATCGACAGTCTTCCTTAACACCTGAAGTTAAAAGTCACGTCTGGGCCGGGCGTTCCTTAACACCTGAAGTTAAAAGTCACGTCTGGGCCGGGCGTTCCTTAACACCTGAAGTTAAAAGTCACGTCTGGGCCGGGCGTTCCTTAACACCTGAAGTTAAAAGTCACGTCTGGGCCGGGCGTTCCTTAACACCTGAAGTTAAAAGTCACGTCTGGGCCGGGCGTGTCCTTAACACTGAAGTTAAAAAGTCACGTCTGGGCCGGGCGTTCCTTACACCTGAAGTTAAAAGTCACGTCTGGGCCGGGCGTTCCTTAACACCTGAAGTTAAAAGTCACGTCTGGGCCGGGCGTTCCTTAAGCACCTGAAGTTAAAAGTCACGTCTGGCGGGCGTTCCTTAAACGTAAGTTAAAAGTCAAGTCTGGGCCGCGTTCCTTAATCACCTGAAGTTAAAAGTCACGTCTGGGCCGGGCGTTCCTTAACACCTGAAGTTAAAAGTCACGTCTGGGCCGGGCGTTCCTTAACACCTGAAGTTAAAAGTCACGTCTGGGCCGGGCGTTCCTTAACACCTGAAGTTAAAAGTCACGTCTGGGCCGGGCGTTCCTTAACACCTGAAGTTAAAAGTCACGTCTGGGCCGGGCGTTCCTTAACACCTGAAGTTAAAAGTCACGTCTGGGCCGGGCGTTCCTTAACACCTGAAGTTAAAAGTCACGTCTGGGCCGGGCGTTCCTTAACACCTGAAGTTAAAAGTCACGTCTGGGCCGGGCGTTCCTTAACACCTGAAGTTAAAAGTCACGTCTGGGCCGGGCGTTCCTTAACACCTGAAGTTAAAAGTCACGTCTGGGCCGGGCGTTCCTTAACACCTGAAGTTAAAAGTCACGTCTGGGCCGGGCGTTCCTTAACACCTGAAGTTAAAAGTCACGTCTGGGCCGGGCGTTCCTTAACACCTGAAGTTAAAAGTCACGTCTGGGCCGGGCGTTCCTTAACACCTGAAGTTAAAAGTCACGTCTGGGCCGGGCGTTCCTTAACACCTGAAGTTAAAAGTCACGTCTGGGCCGGGCGTTCCTTAACACCTGAAGTTAAAAGTCACGTCTGGGCCGGGCGTTCCTTAACACCTGAAGTTAAAAGTCACGTCTGGGCCGGGCGTTCCTTAACACCTGAAGTTAAAAGTCACGTCTGGGCCGGGCGTTCCTTAACACCTGAAGTTAAAAGTCACGTCTGGGCCGGGCGTTCCTTAACACCTGAAGTTAAAAGTCACGTCTGGGCCGGGCGTTCCTTAACACCTGAAGTTAAAAGTCACGTCTGGGCCGGGCGTTCCTTAACACCTGAAGTTAAAAGTCACGTCTGGGCCGGGCGTTCCTTAACACCTGAAGTTAAAAGTCACGTCTGGGCCGGGCGTTCCTTAACACCTGAAGTTAAAAGTCACGTCTGGGCCGGGCGTTCCTTAACACCTGAAGTTAAAAGTCACGTCTGGGCCGGGCGTTCCTTAACACCTGAAGTTAAAAGTCACGTCTGGGCCGGGCGTTCCTTAACACCTGAAGTTAAAAGTCACGTCTGGGCCGGGCGTTCCTTAACACCTGAAGTTAAAAGTCACGTCTGGGCCGGGCGTTCCTTAACACCTGAAGTTAAAAGTCACGTCTGGGCCGGGCGTTCCTTAACACCTGAAGTTAAAAGTCACTCTGGGCCGGGCGTTCCTTAACACCTGAAGTTAAAAGTCACTCTGGGCCGGGCGTTCCTTAACACCTGAAGTTAAAAGTCACTCTGGGCCGGGCGTTCCTTAACACCTGAAGTTAAAAGTCACTCTGGGCCGGGCGTTCCTTAACACCTGAAGTTAAAAGTCACTCTGGGCCGGGCGTTCCTTAACACCTGAAGTTAAAAGTCACTCTGGGCCGGGCGTTCCTTAACACCTGAAGTTAAAAGTCACTTCTGGGCCGGGCGTTCCTTAACACCTGAAGTTAAAAGTCACTTCTGGGCCGGGCGTTCCTTAACACCTGAAGTTAAAAGTCACGTCTGGGCCGGGCGTTCCTTAACACCTGAAGTTAAAAGTCACGTCTGGGCCGGGCGTTCCTTAACACCTGAAGTTAAAAGTCACGTCTGGGCCGGGCGTTCCTTAACACCTGAAGTTAAAAGTCACGTCTGGGCCGGGCGTTCCTTAACACCTGAAGTTAAAAGTCACGTCTGGGCCGGGCGTTCCTTAACACCTGAAGTTAAAAGTCACGTCTGGGCCGGGCGTTCCTTAACACCTGAAGTTAAAAGTCACGTCTGGGCCGGGCGTTCCTTAACACCTGAAGTTAAAAGTCACGTCTGGGCCGGGCGTTCCTTAACACCTGAAGTTAAAAGTCACGTCTGGGCCGGGCGTTCCTTAACACCTGAAGTTAAAAGTCACGTCTGGGCCGGGCGTTCCTTAACACCTGAAGTTAAAAGTCACGTCTGGGCCGGGCGTTCCTTAACACCTGAAGTTAAAAGTCACGTCTGGGCCGGGCGTTCCTTAACACCTGAAGTTAAAAGTCACGTCTGGGCCGGGCGTTCCTTAACACCTGAAGTTAAAAGTCACGTCTGGGCCGGGCGTTCCTTAACACCTGAAGTTAAAAGTCACGTCTGGGCCGGGCGTTCCTTAACACCTGAAGTTAAAAGTCACTTCTGGGCCGGGCGTTCCTTAACACCTGAAGTTAAAAGTCACTTCTGGGCCGGGCGTTCCTTAACACCTGAAGTTAAAAGTCACTTCTGGGCCGGGCGTTCCTTAACACCTGAAGTTAAAAGTCACTTCTGGGCCGGGCGTTCCTTAACACCTGAAGTTAAAAGTCACTTCTGGGCCGGGCGTTCCTTAACACCTGAAGTTAAAAGTCACTTCTGGGCCGGGCGTTCCTTAACACCTGAAGTTAAAAGTCACTTCTGGGCCGGGCGTTCCTTAACACCTGAAGTTAAAAGTCACTTCTGGGCCGGGCGTTCCTTAACACCTGAAGTTAAAAGTCACTTCTGGGCCGGGCGTTCCTTAACACCTGAAGTTAAAAGTCACTTCTGGGCCGGGCGTTCCTTAACACCTGAAGTTAAAAGTCACTTCTGGGCCGGGCGTTCCTTAACACCTGAAGTTAAAAGTCACGTCTGGGCCGGGCGTTCCTTAACACCTGAAGTTAAAAGTCACGTCTGGGCCGGGCGTTCCTTAACACCTGAAGTTAAAAGTCACGTCTGGGCCGGGCGTTCCTTAACACCTGAAGTTAAAAGTCACGTCTGGGCCGGGCGTTCCTTAACACCTGAAGTTAAAAGTCACGTCTGGGCCGGGCGTTCCTTAACACCTGAAGTTAAAAGTCACGTCTGGGCCGGGCGTTCCTTAACACCTGAAGTTAAAAGTCACGTCTGGGCCGGGCGTTCCTTAACACCTGAAGTTAAAAGTCACGTCTGGGCCGGGCGTTCCTTAACACCTGAAGTTAAAAGTCACGTCTGGGCCGGGCGTTCCTTAACACCTGAAGTTAAAAGTCACGTCTGGGCCGGGCGTTCCTTAACACCTGAAGTTAAAAGTCACGTCTGGGCCGGGCGTTCCTTAACACCTGAAGTTAAAAGTCACGTCTGGGCCGGGCGTTCCTTAACACCTGAAGTTAAAAGTCACGTCTGGGCCGGGCGTTCCTTAACACCTGAAGTTAAAAGTCACGTCTGGGCCGGGCGTTCCTTAACACCTGAAGTTAAAAGTCACGTCTGGGCCGGGCGTTCCTTAACACCTGAAGTTAAAAGTCACGTCTGGGCCGGGCGTTCCTTAACACCTGAAGTTAAAAGTCACGTCTGGGCCGGGCGTTCCTTAACACCTGAAGTTAAAAGTCACGTCTGGGCCGGGCGTTCCTTAACACCTGAAGTTAAAAGTCACGTCTGGGCCGGGCGTTCCTTAACACCTGAAGTTAAAAGTCACGTCTGGGCCGGGCGTTCCTTAACACCTGAAGTTAAAAGTCACGTCTGGGCCGGGCGTTCCTTAACACCTGAAGTTAAAAGTCACGTCTGGGCCGGGCGTTCCTTAACACCTGAAGTTAAAAGTCACGTCTGGGCCGGGCGTTCCTTAACACCTGAAGTTAAAAGTCACGTCTGGGCCGGGCGTTCCTTAACACCTGAAGTTAAAAGTCACGTCTGGGCCGGGCGTTCCTTAACACCTGAAGTTAAAAGTCACGTCTGGGCCGGGCGTTCCTTAACACCTGAAGTTAAAAGTCACGTCTGGGCCGGGCGTTCCTTAACACCTGAAGTTAAAAGTCACGTCTGGGCCGGGCGTTCCTTAACACCTGAAGTTAAAAGTCACGTCTGGGCCGGGCGTTCCTTAACACCTGAAGTTAAAAGTCACGTCTGGGCCGGGCGTTCCTTAACACCTGAAGTTAAAAGTCACGTCTGGGCCGGGCGTTCCTTAACACCTGAAGTTAAAAGTCACGTCTGGGCCGGGCGTTCCTTAACACCTGAAGTTAAAAGTCACGTCTGGGCCGGGCGTTCCTTAACACCTGAAGTTAAAAGTCACGTCTGGGCCGGGCGTTCCTTAACACCTGAAGTTAAAAGTCACTTCTGGGCCGGGCGTTCCTTAACACCTGAAGTTAAAAGTCACTTCTGGGCCGGGCGTTCCTTAACACCTGAAGTTAAAAGTCACGTCTGGGCCGGGCGTTCCTTAACACCTGAAGTTAAAAGTCACTTCTGGGCCGGGCGTTCCTTAACACCTGAAGTTAAAAGTCACTTCTGGGCCGGGCGTTCCTTAACACCTGAAGTTAAAAGTCACTTCTGGGCCGGGCGCGGTGGCTCAAGCCTGTAATCCCAGCACTTTGGGAGGCCGAGGCGGGCGGATCACGAGGTCAGGAGATCGAGACCATCCTGGCTAACACGGTGAAACCCCGTCTCTACTAAAAAATACAAAAAACTAGCCGGGCGACGAGGCGGGCGCCTGTAGTCCCAGCTACTCGGGAGGCTGAGACAGGAGAATGGCGTGAACCCGGGAGGCGGAGCTTGCAGTGAGCTGAGAGCCGGCCACTGCACTCCAGCCTTGGTGGCAGAGCAAGACTCCGTCTCAAAAAAAAAAAAAAAAAAAAAAAAAAAAAAAAAAAAGTCACTTCTGGCCAAAGTAAATACTTTCTGTCCAGACCTGTGACTCTGCTGCTTCAGCTACAATACATCCAGACTCTAGGAGAGACATCAGGCAAAAGTGTATTTTCTGATCAGATTTGAGGTTAATTTAGCAAAGAAAGAAGTGAGAGCAGAGGAGCATCAAGACAAAAGAAGAGTCTGTCAGGTACATGTAGCCCAAATAGCCCTCAGATTCATCCATATAGGAAACTGTAAATGTAAGTCTTAATCATAACTGCAGCCATGTCACTTGTGCAGAAAGATGTTACAGAGAGTATTATGGCCAGGCCAGGCATGATGGCTCACACCTGTGCTCCAGCACTTTGGGAGGTCGAGGCAGGCGGATCACTTGAGGCCAGAAGTTCAAGACCACCCTGGCCAACATCGTGAAACCCTGTCTCTACTAAAAATATAAAAATAAGCCAGGCATGGTGGCGGGCGCCTGTAATCCCAGCTGCTCAGGAGGCTGAGGCAGGAGAATCACTCGAACCTGGGAGGCGGAGGTTGCAGTGAGCCAAGGTCGTACCACTGCACTCCAGCCTGGGCGACAGAACAAGACTCAGTCTCAAAAAAAAAAAAAAAAGTATTACGGCCTTTGATACATTTTTTTAAGTGGAAAAATATATTTGTGATCCTTAGGTGTAAAAACAGAGACAGTTAGGGAAGTAAGTTCAGGAAATTACTTCCAATTTAAAGGCCTGCCTTGACCATGCTATAAATGAGAGTTAGTTCCGATGTTTTAAGCATGTCATCCCATCAGATTGACCAGTCAAACCGCCACTAAGCCATGTTGCAAGCTGAGAGATCCAAAACCGAACTGGCTATAGTATTTGAGTTGCCTTTTTATAAATTAACTTTTTAGTTTAGGATAGTTTTAGATTTTACCTTTGTCTCAAATAGTTAACCAATAGTAATACATTACTGTAATAGCAGCATTTGTACTTCATTTAGATTTCCTTATTTTTTAGCTAATATCTTTGTTCTTATATCTAATTTTCCAATATCCAGCATCTTACCAGGATACTACATTATATTTAGACATTGTGTTTCCTTGGGCACCTCTTGGCAGTGACATTTTGAGTTGCCTTTTTACCCTAACAGAACTATCTCATTTACAGATAGAGTATACTATACTAACTAGAGGGTGGTGGAATAATTGCTTCATGTGTAGACTCAATACCATATATAGCACAGTGCCTGTTATATAACAGGTGCTTGGGTTTTTGAATGATTCATTATTAGATCATTGGATACCTCAAGAATGGATGGATAGACCGGGCATGGTCTGTAATCACATGCTTTGCTCATGTCTGTAATCACAATGCTTTGGGAGACTGAGGCAGGAGGATCATTTGAGACCAGTCTAGGCAACATAGGGAGACCCCGCCTCTGCCAAAAAAAAAAAATTAGCCAGGCATGGTGGCACACACCTGTGCTCCTACCTACTTGGGAGACTGAGATAGGAGGATCACTGAGCCCAGGAGGTCTAGGCTACAGTGAGCCATGATCACACCACTGGACTTTAGCCTGGGCAACAGAATGAGACCCTGTATTTAAAAAAAAAAAAAAAAAAAAGGATGGACAGATAATGCTGTGTTAATATGTTAATGTGACTTTATAAGTAAGATTAAAGTGGTAATTAATCTTATGCCACAGTTTCCTATATTCCTGAGATCATTGTTTATTTTTCTTATTCTCTCTACATTTACCAAAGAAATACTCAGCAGATCATTACACACCTTTCCCTTCTGACCTGGCTTTCCTCTCAGAGCAAGTAGCCGCTGCCTGTGGATTTCAGGGTTTCCGAGCCGAAGCAGGGATCCTGAATTACTATCGCCTGGACTCCACACTGGGAATCCACGTAGACAGATCTGAGCTAGATCACTCCAAACCCTTGCTGTCATTCAGGTGAGTTAGTTCCAGGGATTTGGGATTACTTTTTATCATTTAATTCTTTTTTCTAAGGCATTTTACTCTAAAATAAATACAGATATTTAACTTTTTAAAAAATGGCTGGACTGGCCGGGCGCGGTGGCTCAAGCCTGTAATCCCAGCACTTTGGGAGGCCGAGACGGGCGGATCACGAGGTCAGGAGATCGAGACCATCCTGGCTAACACAGTGAAACCCCGTCTCTACTAAAAATACAAAAAAAACTAGCCGGGCGAGGTGGCGGGCGCCTGTAGTCCCAGCTACTCGGGAGGCTGAGGCAGGAGAATGGCGTAAACCCGGGAGGCGGAGCTTGCAGTGAGCTGAGATCCGGTCACTGCACTCCAGTCCGGGCGAGAGAGCGAGACTCCGCCTCAAAAAAAAAAAAAAAAAAAAATGGCTGGACTATAATCTTCCACTTCTGGGAATTTTAACAAATTATAGTTACTTTCTCTGTTTAAGACACATGGAACCTACCTTTTGTTTTATTTTTATTTTTTATTATTATTTTTTTTTGAGATGGAGTCTCATTCTGCCACCCAAGCCGGAGTACAATGGCGTGGTCTCGGCTCACTGCAACCTCCGCCTCCCGGGTTCAAGCGATTCTCCTGCCTTAGCCTCCCGAATAGCTGGGACTACAGGTGCACACCACCATGTCCAGCTAATTTTTTTTTTTTTTTGTATTTTAGTAGAG
Source organism: Rhinopithecus roxellana (assembly GCF_007565055.1). NCBI lineage: Eukaryota > Metazoa > Chordata > Mammalia > Primates > Cercopithecidae > Rhinopithecus > Rhinopithecus roxellana. Next base: position 135,830,342 of record NC_044553.1, on the reverse strand, counting down.
ATGGAGTTTCACTGTGTTGCCCAGGCTGGTCGTGAACTCCTGAACTCAGGCAGTCCACCCACTTTGGCCTCCCAAAGTGCTGAGATTACAGGTGTGAGCCACTGCACCTGGCCGTAGCCTACCTTTTATAATAAAAGGCATTGTCAGTGCTCTGTGGAATAGACAAGTGGAAGGCCATAAAAGCAAAGTGAGTGACCTTTGGAATAGAAGAGCAAAATATAGAGCAAAGCACAAAAGCCTGAGTGGTTTATTCTCCTTGTCTCCCTAAAAGTAAGTTTAAATTTGTGCCAAGTTTTGCACCTGTATCTCGGCAAAGTGCCTTTTATTAATTGCCTTATCTTTAAAATGAAGAATGGTAAAAACATAGTAAAGAACTCAAATGATTTTATTGAAAGACTCAAAGACATATCAGTAGGCTGGGCATGGTGGCTGACGCCTGTAATCCCAGTACTTTGGGAGGCCGAGGCCAGTGGATCACTTGAGGTCAGGAGTTTGAGACCAGCCTGGCCAACATGGTAAAACCCCATCTCTACTGAAATACAGAAATTAGGCATGGTGGCTCACGCCTGTAATCCCAGCTACTCCAGAAGCTGAGGCACAAGAATCACTTGAACCCAGGAGGCTGAGGTTGCAGTGAGCCGAGATCGCGCCACTGCACTCCAGCCTGGGTGATGAAATAAGACTCTATCTTTTAAAAAAAGCATCAATAAAACTTAAATGGATAATGTTAAAGCTAAGTTCTTCATTTGCTTATTTAACTGCATCAGATTTTATTTTGCAGCAGTTCTGTGGGCTGTCATAAGTATAGGTAGAAGGTCATGAGTTGGTCAGTCATAGACACAAGCCAGAAGAGAAGGATCTTAGCACAGTTTTAAAAGGAGGATTTGGGAGCAATATTTCAAAATATCAAGTTGAAATTAGAAAATAACACAGTTGGCAGTAACATAGTTACTAAACATAGTTAATAAATAAAACTTACTCTTGCGTGTTGTTTTTACTTATTTTTTGTAGCTTTGGACAGTCTGCCATCTTTCTCCTGGGCGGTCTTCAAAGGGATGAGGCCCCCACGGCCATGTTTATGCACAGTGGTGACATCATGATAATGTCGGGTTTCAGCCGCCTGTTGAACCACGCAGTCCCTCGTGTCCTTCCAAATCCAGACGGGGAAGGCCTGCCTCACTGCCTAGAGGCACCTCTCCCTGCTGTCCTCCCCACAGATTCAATGATAGAGCCCTGTTCTATGGAGGACTGGCAGGTATGTGCCAGCTACTTGAAGACTGCTCGTGTTAACATGACTGTCCGACAGGTCCTGGCCACAGACCAGAATTTCCCTCTAGAACCCATCGAGGATAAAAAAAGAGACATCAGTACAGAAGGTTTCTGCCATCTGGATGACCAGAATAGCCAAGTAAAACGGGCCAGGATAAACCCTGACAGCTGAGACTTGGAGATCCTATCCTTTTACTCAGGCACCTGCTTACCATAAATGACCATGTTATTGTGTATTGCCATGGACTTCAGCACCCAGACAAGCCAAAAACAGAGACAGGGAAGAACTCATTGATGATCACACTGTTGCCTTGGAACCCATGCAGAAGTAAACTCATTAGCCACTTTGCTGAGAGAAGTGTTTGACATGGTCTGATCCTAGTTACATGTTGGCTGTAATGTTGAGAAGTCAGTCCAAGGAGGTATGTTCTTCCACGACAGCCTTCTCAGCCTCTGCCATTTCCTTTGAGGAAGGTAGAAGCGAATTTCCATGTCTGCAGAGTCTTTAAATACCTCAGATTTTATTAATGGGAAATACAGTACCCCTCCCTCCACTGCATCTGGTAATTTATGGTAAAATTGTGGTTCCGTGAACCAGCTATTAGTCTCATCTTCTTAACTCCCTCAGTCATCAAATTCTTTGATCTTCTCTGGCTCTCACAGAAAAATCCTTTACACATGAAAACAATGGAACTGGAAAATCTTGTCTCAGAAAAGAAATTAATCACAACTGTCTCTCTTGCCTAAAAGATAAATGTATGTAAACCCAAGGAAAAGGGAATTTAGTTTCTCCACATGTCATTTCGGTCTCCAAACTCCCTGTTGGCTTTTTAATGCAATTTTAATTGTTGAAATAAAAAAGTCCCAAGGGTGTTTTGTTACTGTTTTCTCCATGAATAAACTCACTTGATTTTAAATTAAAGATCTATATCTGTCTTTGGGGTTTAGTGTATCTGGGATTAGGTTTTTTTTTCTGTTTTTCTTTGCTGTATTGTTCATGCTATTGAAGCCCTCTAACTGTTTCTGCCCTACACCACCCTGCTCTGCCCTGAGTATTCTTTGTGGCTGTCTCACAGAAGAGAGAACATTTCTTGATATTCCAGTCACTGCTGTTTTGTCTGAGGGTAGGCGGCTTGGAAAATGTAGGCAACACCAAGTTTTAATCTTTGTATCCCCAACAATTTGACTCACTATATTGTGGTCCAGGTTACTTTACAGTTCTCTGGACCTCGGTTTCCTCATTCACAAAATGAAGATACTATTGACTACCATCTTCCTAAAGGGATATTGGTATTTAAAAGAGAATTAAGTGCTCCTTTCTAGAAACATGATGTGCCAAAATTGTTTTATTATATGGGCTCTTTGAAACATCCTAACTTCCTTGTGTGGAGGACTGGCTGGAAGTCAGTTTGGTACCTACTGTTTGCAATGCGTATTATTAAGTTTACATGTCTCCTCTGTCCTGCCCCCTTTTTAAATTACTGGCATTGAATATTGAGTTCATATAGTAATAGGGTTTTTTAAATGAGTGAAAATTATGGATTGATCTCTTATGTGTAAGCTAGGTTCTTTTTTTTTCAGAGTTTCACTCTTGTTGCCCAGGCTGGAGTGCAGTGCAATGGCACAATCTCAGCTCACTGCAACCTCCACCTTCTGGGTTCAAGCGATTCTCCTGCCTCAGCCTCCTGAGTAGCTGGGATTACAGGCATGCACCGCCACACCTGGCTAAGTTTGTATTTTTGGTAGATATGGGGGTTCTCCATGTTGGTCAGGCTGGTCTTGAACTCCTGACCTCAGGTGATCCGCCTGCCTTGGCCTCCCAAAGTGCTGGGATTACAGGCGTGAGCCACCGTGCCCAGCCTAGGTTCTAAATTTAATGTATAATATAAATCTTATATAATTAAAAAATACCACTGGGTAAGATTACCACTGTTAACCTTAAATTTTCTACAATGTATGTTAAATGTGACCTACAGAAACCAACATACTGTCATTAAGTAAATCCAACAGACAGTCTAGCATTAAGACAAATTATTCTTTCTTCAGTTGCTTGTCAAATAAAGGCATTGGTCTGTGTATAGGAACCATGTTGTGCAAAAAACACATATCCAAATTGTAGAGTCACACTTGATGAAGTGAGACGTTTATGCCATGAGAAGCAGGTAGAAACAGGCCAGCCAAGAGAATAGCACATTCCTGTCTCCTGGGATGGTGAACAGATCATTTGCACAATTAAATATTCACGCACGCTCTCTCCCGCCCCATCTCTCTCCTCCCTCAAGCCGTCCCCACTTCCTCTGGCTCTCTCTTTACTTTTATTTGCATTTTTTTTTTTTTTTTTTTTTTTTTTTTTTTGGAGACGGAGTCTCGCTCTGTCACCCAGGCTGGAGTGCAGTGGCGCGATCTCGGCTCACTGCAAGCTCCGCCTCCCGGGTTTACGCCATTCTCCTGCCTCAGCCTCCCGAGTAACTGGGACTACAGGCGGCCGCCACATCGCCCGGCTAGTTTTTTTGTATTTTTTTTTTTTTAGTAGAGACGGGGTTTTCACCGTGTTAGCCAGGATGGTCTCGATCTCCTGACCTCGTGATCCGCCCGTCTCGGCCTCCCAAAGTGCTGGGATTACAGGCTTGAGCCACCGCGCCCGGCCCTTATTTGCATATTTTTATGAAGCACATATGATTGAAGATGTATATAATGTAACTCAGTCTCTGGCAGTAAACAGAAAATTATATAATCCAGTAAAAAGGAAAAATTGGTTGTTTTTTTACAGGAGCGTGATTGCTTAGGGTTAATTGTCTAAAATACATTTTCTAAGAGGTCATCAAACTATGACCCACCTCTCATTTTTGTACTGCCCTTGGGGTAAGAATAGTTTTTACACTTCTGAACTGTTGTGGAGAAATCAAAAGGATATTTTGTGACACATGAAAATCATAAAATTTAAATTTCAGTGCCGATAAATAAATTTTATTAGAACACAGCTGCATTAATTGATTTCCATATCTGTGGCTGTTTTCATGCTGTAATAGCAGAGCTGAGTAGTTGCAACAGAGACGTATAGCCCACAAAGCCTAAAGACATGATCTAGCCCTTTATGGAAAAAGGCTGTGGGCACCTAGAAAGGAACCTAGACCCTTAGAAAGGACTCTAGAAAAGAACCTGAAGCCAAGAACTGGGACCAAGGGAAAGATTTTCTTCCCCCTGTCCCACCCCCGTTGAGACGGGGTCTCACTCTGTCACCCAGGCTGGAGTGCGGGGGCGCAATCACAGCTCACTGTAGCCTTGACCTGGGCTCAAAAGATCCTTCCACTTCAGCCTCATGAGTAGCAGCTGGGACTAAAGGCGAGCACCACTATGCTGGCCTTGGCCTCCCAAAATGTTGGAATTACAGGCATAAGCATAAGCCACTCTGCACCCAGCCTTTTCCTTTTTTTTTTTTTTGAGACGGAGTCTCGCTGTGTCGCCCAGGCTGGAGTGCAGTGGCCGGATCTCAGCTCACTGCAAGCGCCGCCTCCCAGGTTTACGCCATTCTCCTGCCACAGCCTCCCGAGTAGCTGGGACTACAGGCGCCCGCCACCACGCCCGGCTAGTTTTTTGTATTTTTTAGTAGAGACGGGGTTACACTGTACCCAGGATGGTCTCGATCGCCTGACCTCGTGATCCGCCCGTCTCGGCCTCCCAAAGTGCTGGGATTACAGGCTTGAGCCACCGCGCCCGGCCTTTTTTTTTTTTTTTTTTTTGAGACGATGTTGCTCTGTCACCCAGGCTGTAGAGCAGTGGCATGATCATGGCTCACTGCAACCTCTGCCTCCCAGGCTCAAGCAGTCTTCCTGCCTCAGCCTCCCAAGTATCTGGGACTACAGGCGTGCACCACACACACAGCTAAGTTTTGTATTTTTTGTAGAGATGGGGTTTTGCCACATTGCCCAGGCTGGTCTCAAACTCCTGAACTTGAGCGATCCACCCACCTCAGCCTCCCGTGTTTGGATTACAGGCATGAGCTACTGTGCCAGGCCTTATTATTTTATACTAAAGGAAGAAAAAAATGTTAGGTTTGATCTAGGACGTATATATATATAGCGTCAAGAGTAGGCCAGGCTTGCCCGGGCGCGGTGGCTCGCACCTGTAATCCCAGCACTTTGCGAGGCCAAGGCGGGCGGATCACGAGGTCAGGAGATCAAGACCATCCTGGCTAACACGGGTGAAACCCCCGTCTCTACTAAAAAATAACAAAAAAATTAGCTGGGCGTGGTGGCAGGCGCCTGTAGTCCCAGCTACTTGGGAGTCTGAGGCAGGAGAATGGCGTGAACCCGGAAGGCGGAGCTTGCAGTGAGCCGAGATCGCACCACTGCACTCCAGCCTGGGTGACAGAGCAAGACTCTGTCTCAAAAAAAAAAAAAAAGGTAGGCCAGGCGCAGTGGCTCATGCTTGTAATCCCAGAACTTTAGGAGGCTAAGACGGGAGGATCACTTGAGCCCAGAAGTTCAAGGTTACAGTGAGGTAGATTGTGCTACTGCACTCCAGCCTGGGCAACAGCAAAAACCTGCCTCTAAAAACAGGGCTGGGTGCTGTGACTCATGCCTGTAATCCGAGCACTTTAGGAGGCCAAGGCGGGTGGATCACCTGAGGTCACGAGTTCGAGACTGATCTCACCAACACGGCAAAACTCAGTCTCTACTAAAAATACAAAATTGGCCGGGCGTGGTGGCTCACACCTGTAATCCCAGCACTTTGGGAGGCCGAGGTTGGCGGATCACTTGAGGTCAGGAGTTTGAGACCAGCCTGGCCAACATGGTGAAACACCATCTCTACCAAAAATACAAAAATTAGCCAGGCATGGTGGCCGGCACCTGCAATTCCAGTTACTCAGGAGGCTGGTGCAGGAGAATCGCTTGAAACTGGGAGGCTGAGGTTGCAGTGAACTGAGATTGTGTCATTGCACTTTAGCCTGGGTGACAACAGCAAGACTCCATCTCAAAATATATATATATATATATAATTATAATTAGCTGGACATGGTGGCGGGCACCTGTAGTCCCTGCTACTTGGGAGGCTGAGGCAGGAGAATCACTTGAACCTGAGAGGTGGAGGTTGCAGTGAGCCAAGTCACGACATTGCACTCCAGCCTGTGCAACGAGCAAAACTCCATCTCAAAAAAAAAAAAAGTAAAGTCACAGATTTTAGGCCCTGAGAAACTGGTTCTCTAATACTCTGTTAGTAGGGATGTAAATTGCTGTAGCCCCTAAGGCACAACTTGGCATCATGTAATGTGTGACTTTTTATCCTACTTTGACCAGGGTAGTCCTGGATCTCATTTTCCACTCAGAAGTGGTCTCTTGTTCAATGATAATTTATGTGGTCATCCTAATAGTGTTTTCAAATGTGTACCCTTTGTCACAGTAAATTTCACTTCTAGGAATTGAGTCTGTGGAAAGTAATCAGAGCTGTCCAGAAATATTTTTGTGTGAGAATATTTATAATAGAGAAAATTTGAAATGTGCTCAATATCCAGCAACAGGGAGTTAGTTAAATTCATGTACTTTTTCAGCACATGGCTACTAAGCACTGTTCTTTAGCTGCACGAGTACTTGCCTTTGTGGAGCTTGTATACTGGATATGCCGTAACCCTATGTAGCCTTTAAAGGCCATGTTTTAGTTAGAATAGAGATAAGGGGAAATGTTTATACTGTATTTAGGTGAGAAATCCAATTATAAAACTGTCCTTAGTAACCTAATTTTGTATAGAATGTTGACATTTTTATTTTGTATTTTTTGCTCAGACCTCTCAGGGGTGAAATGTTTACATTTTTTTTTAATCTGGAATTGCCAAGCGCGGTGGCTCACGCCTGTAATCCCAGGACTTTGGGAGGCCGAGGCGGGCGGATCACAAGGTCAGGAGATCGAGACCATCCTGGCTAACACGGTGAAACCCTGTCTGTACTAAAAATACAAAAAATTAGCCAGGCGAGGTGGCGGGTGCCTGTAGTCCCAGCTACTCAGGAGGCTGAGGCAGGAGAATGGCGTGAACCCGGCAGGCAGAGCTTGCAGTGAGCCAAGATCTCGCCAGTGCACTCCAGCCTGGGTGACAGAGCAAGACTCTGTCTCAAAAAATAAATAAATAAATAAATAAACTGGAATCATGTGAATACCAAAACGTGAATGATGGTGAATTACAGTTGATACTTATTTGTGCTTTTCTATATTTCTGATTTTTAATTATTTTTCTCTTTCTGCATGCCCCCCTCCCCCACCCCATCTACTGGGCACCAGAGTTATTTGATTTTTTTGTTTTGTTTTTTTGAGACAGGATCTGACTCTGTTGCCCAGGCTGGAGTGCAGTGTACAACCACGGCTCACTGCAGCCTCAATCTCCTGGGCTCAAACAACCCTCCCGCCTCAGCCTCCCAAGTAGCTGGGACTACCGGCACCACCAGGGCCTGCCTGGCTAACTTTTCTGATTTTTTTTTGTAACGACAGGATTTCACCATGTTTCCCAGGCTGGTCTTGAACTCCTGAGCTCAAGTGATCCACCTGCCTGAGCCTCCCAAAGCTCTGCAATTACAGGCATGAGCCACCGTGCCCAGCTTGTCTGATATTTTTGACATTAAAAATCTTTTTAAAACATTTTTTTAAGGCTGGGCACAGTGGCTCGTGCCTATAATCCTAGCACTTTAGGAGGCCGAGGCAGGCGGATTGTCTGAGCTCAGGAGTTCAAGACCAGCCTGGCCAACATGGTGAAACCCCATCTCTACTAGAATACAAAATAATTAGCCAGGCATCATGGGACGTGCCTGTAATCCCAGGTACTCGGGAGGCTGAGGCAGGAGAATCGCTTGAACCTGGGAAGTGGAGGTTGCAGTGAGCAGAGACCACGCCACTGCACTCCACTCCAGCTTGGGTGACAGAGTGAGGCTACGTCTCAAAAAAAAAAACAAGGCCGGGCGCGGTGGCTCAAGCCTGTAATCCCAGCACTTTGGGAGGCCGAGACGGGCGGATCACGAGGTCAGGAGATCGAGACCATCCTGGCTAACACGGTGAAACCCCGTCTCTACTAAAAATACAAAAAACTAGCCGGGCGAGGTGGCGGCGCCTGTAGTCCCAGCTACTCGGGAGGCTGAGGCAGGAGAATGGCATGAACCCGGGAGGCAGAGCTTGCAGTGAGCTGAGATCTGGCCACTGCACTCCAGCCTGGGCGACAGAGCGAGACTCCGTCTCAATAAAAAAAAAAAAAAAAAAAAAAAAAAAAAACATGTTTTTTTTTGAGACAAGACTTTTGCTCTTGTCGCCCAGGCTGAAGTGCAATGGCACAATCTCAGCTCACTGCATCCTCCACCTCCCGGGTTCAAGCGATTCTCCTGCGTCAGCCTCCCAAGTAGCTGGGATTACAGGCACCCGCCACCACACCTGGCTAATTTTTGTATTTTTAGTAGAGACAGGGTTTCACCATGTTGACCAGGCTAGTCTTAAACTCCTGACCTTGTGATCCGCCCACGTCGGCCTCTCAAAGTGCTGGGATTACAGGTGTGAGCCACTGCATCCAGCCAAAAAAAAAAAAAAACTTTTTTTTGTTTTTTTTTTTTTGAGATGAAGTGTCGCTCTTGTCGTCCAGGCTGGAGTGCAGTGGCGCGATCTTGGCTCACTGCAACCTCCGCTTCCCGGGTTCAAGTGATTCTCCTGCCTCAGCCTCCTGAGTAGCTGGGACTACAGGCATGTGCCATGACGTCTGGCTAGTTATTTTGTATTCTAGTAGAGATGGGATTTCACCATGTTGGCCAGGCTGGAAGAAGAAGTTTCTCTGCACTTCCTCTTATTTTAAAATATGTCTGGTTAAGGTGGATCCACTCACTACTCTCTACTTATTATTTCGGTAGAGCCTCTTGCCTGTTGCCTATTTTTTGCACCCCATGTCTGGTTTTTCCTAGAAGGGTGCCAGGGCCTCAGACATAGATGTCCTGCTGAACAGGACAGACTCAATGAGACTTGGCTTTCCAGTGTTTCTCAGTTCTTTGGTCACTAAGATAAGCTGGTCTTACCCCATTTCTCTTTTCCCTTAATGTAAAATCTTTATTTATTAGAGTAAAAAAAAAAAAAAAAAAGAGCCTACACTAGGTGGATCCAATAAGGCAGATTAGAATGGTAATGAGGCAGAAGGGAGCCCTTGGGGTGACTTGATCTCAACATGATTGACAGGAGGACCTAGACGGAAAGACACCTCACCTGTTTTCTCCTGTTTCCAAGGTCACAGTAGAAACGATGCAAATCTAATGCCTTAGCCTGAATGGTAAATTTCTACTGATTTTCCTTTTGATTAGCTACCTATACAAATTTGAGCCCTCCTGGAGATGGGTTTGTTGGCTCTAATTTTATTGGTAAGAGAGATTTCTGGCTGGGTGCAGTGGCTCATGCTGTAATCTCAGCACTTTGGGAGTTCGAAGCGGGTGGATCACGAGGTCAGGAGTTCAAGACCAGTGTGGCCAAGATGGTGAAACCCCGTCTCTACTGAAAATACAAAAATTAGCCAGGCATGGTGGCTGGTGCCTGTAATCCCAGTTATTCAGGAGGCTGAGGCAGGAGAATCGCTTGAACCCGGGAGGCGGAGGTTGCAGTGAGCCAAGATCGGGCCACTGCACTCCAGCCTGGGCAACAAGAGTGAAACTCCATCTTAAAAAAAAAGACTTCTGATTAAGATGGTACAGTAGATGGAAAGTAACATTGAGTGGTTACCAGAAAAGCTAATTCCAGTAAAAATTCCAACACAGCTTTGTGACCTTGACTAAATCTTCAGCTGAGCCTCAGTGAAACTTTTTGAGCCCCAGTTATCTCATCTATAAGGAGCTTGTCAAGTAATTCTTGTTACCTACCACCTCTGCAATGCTGTATTTCTAAAATGAGAAGTTAATCTCACAGAGGTTGGATAAACAGCAAACAAAAATTACCCTATGAGCAGCAAGATTTTTGGTAAGGAAATGAAGTGTTGTTTTTTTTTTTTTTTGAGACGGAGTCTCACTGTCGCCCAGGCTGGAGTGCAGGGACTGGATCTCAGCTCACTGCAACCTCCGCCTCCCGGGTTTACGCCATTTTCCTGCCTCAGCCTCCCAAGTAACTGGGACTACAGGCACCTGCCACCTCTCCCAGCTGGTGTTTTGTATTTTTTTTAGTAGAGACGGGGTTTCACCGTGTTCACCAGGATGGTCTCAATCTCCTGACCTTGTGATCCGCCCGTCTCGGCCTCCCAAAGTGCTGGGATTACAGGCTTGAGGTACCGCGCCCGGCCGGAAATGAAGTGTTAACCAAGTAAAACTAAAGGAGAACAAAGCAAAACTGGAAGTTTTCTGAAGAAAACAATACAAATAGCCAATAAACATCTAAAACAATGCTAACCTCACTAGCAGATAGAAATGCAAATTAAAGCAGTAGATGTACATTTGTTCCCATTTATTTGGCAAAATTAATTACATTATCTCTTGACTCTCTTTCACTCACATTCTACTTCTTTTTTTTTTTTGACTCTCGCTCCGTCACCCAGGCTGGAGTGCAGTGGTGCTATCTCTGGTCACTGCATCCTCTGCCTTCCGAGTTCAAGCAGTTCTCCTGCCTCCACCTCAAGTAGCTGGGATTACAGGCGTGTGCCACCACACCAAACTAATTTTTGTATTTTTAGTAGAGATGGGGTTTCACCATGATGGCCAGGCTGGTCTCGAACTCCTGATCTCAAGTGACCCACCTACCTCGGCCTCCCAAAGTGCTGGGATTACAGGTGTGAGCCACCATGCCCGGTCCACTCACATCCTACTTCTAATCCCACAGGAAATGTTGGCTCTACCTTTCAAGTATCCAGAGTCTAACCACTTGTGTTTACCTCACTGTTACTGCCCTGGCCCAAGCCACTATCATCTCTCAACTGGGTTATTACAATAGCGTCCTAATAGCTCCTCCTTTCATGCTTGGCCCTCCTCTCTTCCCCCATATTTTATCATCAACATAGCAGCCAGAGTGAGGCTATTAACACCTGAGACAGATCATGTCACTCTTGTGCTCAAAACTCTTATGTTGCTCCTCACTCTAAGTACAAGCCAAAGTTCTGTCAATTGCCTACAAACCCCTACCCATCTGGTCCCCCATTTTCCTCTTGGTCCTCTCACCCACTCTGTCTCAGCCACAGAGTGAAACTCTGTCTTGGTTCACTTCTGAAGATGCCAAGCACATCCCTACCTTGAGACTTTCACGCTGAACTCTTTCCTTTGCCTGGAATGCTCTTCTCCCAGAGATCTGCACCCTCACTGCCTTCCAGTCTTTGCTCAAATATCACCTTGGTGAGACCTTCCTTGACTACCCTCACTGAAAGTTTCAATTCCGCTGCCGAATTTCCTAGTTTTCTTTACAGAGTATGGTAAATACTCTGTTTTTTCATAGCATTTCTGATATAACATTCTAGGTAATTTACTAAATAAGGAAATAATCCTTTTAAGGAAATAATGATAAATAATTATTGTCCCCCTCCACTAGACTGTAAGTGCCACAAGGGAGAGACGTGCCCTGGTGTCTAGTACAGTTTCTGGCACATAGTAGTTACTCAGTATATGTTGAATGAATGGATATTCACCGTAGGTGTGGATGTGTGGAAATGGGCACTCATGTACTACCGTGGGAATGTAAATTAGTAAAGCTCTTTGGAGGCTAATTATCAGTGTTCACATGAATTTCGATCTAGCAATCCTACTTTCTTAGTAACTTCCCTATAGAAATACATGGACACAATATGTGTAAAAAGATATTTATCACAGTGTTGTTCATAACAGTGAAAAACTGGAAACAACCCAAATGTTAATCAGTACTAAAAATATTAAATTATGGTTCATACGCACTATGAAATATTATGAATATGTATTCCTTCACAAGAATGTACTGACAGACATCAACAGGACTCCAGGATATTTTGGTTGGTAAAAACAAGTTGCAAATTATAAATACAGTGTAAAATCATGTAAAACTATTATATATGTAAATATATATATATAAACTAATATGTAAAAACTAAACAAGTCTTTTTTTTTTTTTTTTTGAGATGGAGTTTCACACATATCACCCAGGCTGGAGTGCAATGGCACAGTCTCGGCTCACTGCAACCTCCACCTCCCAGGTTCAAGCGATTCTCCTGCCTCAGCCTCCCAAGTAGCTGGGATTACAGGCACCAGCCACCATGCCCAGCTAATTTTTGTATTTTTAGTAGAGACAGGGTTTCACCATGTTGGCCAGATTGGTCTCGAACTCCTGACCTCAAGTGATCCACCCGCCTCGGCCTCCCAAAGTGCTGGGATTACAGGCGTGAGCCACCGTGCCCGGCCTAAACAAGTCTTATCTATAGATGCACATATGTTTGTAAATGCATGGGGGGAAAGGACATGTCCAAGGGTAAGAGTGGGGAGGAGAGAGATTAGAAGATTGTAGAAGGTACTTTCTACTATGTGATTTTTGACCTTTGATTTTTTAAAATTTTTTTAAATTTACGTTTATTTATTATTTATGAGACAGGGTCTCACTCTTTTGCCCAGGCTGGAATGCAGTGGTGGTATGATCTCGGCTCACTGCAGCAGTTCTCTTGCCTCAGCCTCCCGAGGAGCTGGGATTACAGGTGCACACTACCATGCCCAACTAATTTTTGTGTTTTTAGTAGAGACGGGGTTTCACCTCATTGCCCAGGCTGGTCTCAAACTCCCGGGCTCAAGCAATCCTCCTGTCTCAGCTTCCCAAAGTGCTATGATTACAAGCATGAGCCACCGTGCCCAGCCTGGTGTTTATTTTTTTATGAGAATTATTCACATATTACTTATATATTTTTAAATTATTTAAGTTATATGTAGCAAACTTTAAAGAATCATGTGCAGTAATAAAAAATTGAGGAAATTTATTTTCTCCAAACTCTTAAAGTTTTTGTGTTGTTATAAATAAGATCTGATAGTGGCTTAAATCATGGGAAAAGCAGCTGATTTTGGCTGCGATCATAAACACTAGTTTTGGTCTCTGAGTTGGATTTACCATGGACTGGCCAGAGAATTGTTCGACTGTACCTCTCCAGGCAAGAGAAGCAGCCCCTTACCTTGTTTTTCTATATCCTAAATTCACATACATTGCTGTGCTCAGAAACCCTAATAAAAATAGGAGGCCTTTGTTGCTAAGGCAATAGACAATCAACCTTAAGGTTGAACCACTTGTGAGGGCTATAGTCCTCTGAAAAAGATTACTGTATTCTCCTAGGGACATAGCTGAGCAGATAGCATTGATATCCACAGGGCCCTATGGTATATTATTTCTGTTTTCTCTGTGGCGATGGCACAAGGCAGGAGTGGTGGAATCTGCTGTTTTTGGCACACTGAGAGGTGTTTGTGCAGATGTACACTGTGTATTCCCTTTTCTTATTAGGTATTAATTGTCCTATCCCCCAAAGTGAGCGTAGGCCTACAAGTGTGGTCACCAGTGGCTGTCTGCTTCTGTCTGCTCTCATCCACAATAATCGAGCACTTCCTGAGAGCCACTGGATACTGGACCTACAGGCTTTACATCTTCATTTTTAACAGGTGCTCAGCAGAAGGGCTCCAAGCTCAACAACAGGAAAAGCATGAACAAACTGCGTTTCTGGCTATGGAAGATTTTTCTCTGTCTTTTATGTCTGTGTTATTAACCAACTCTTCTTGCCTTTGGAAGGTCACATAGTGTAAGAATTGCCTAAAGGAGGGAAATACACATCAGTATTGCTGCTGTCAGTGAGGTATCAAGCCCTTGTTATTCATCCAGCAACTACTGAGCATCTACGAAGTGAGTCACTGTGTTAGGTGAATGTAACAGGCATTGTTTCTGCCCTCGGGTCCTTCCATGAGTGGGAAAAACACCTTCGTAAGTAGGGTTGCCATAAAAGTATGCTCCCATGGGCCAAGTACAAGGTGCAGTGGGAGGGGCATTTAACCCAGATCTGGCAATGACAAGCTTCGTGTAGGAAGTGACATAAAAGCGGACGAAGAAGGAGCTAGACTTAGCTTCACTACCCTCATATTTGGCTAAAGGCCGTTTATTATCTCCTCTATTGTTTCATTGGTCTTGTGGGAAAAAGAGCATCTGGAAAATTGTGAAGACCTTTTTAGCCTTAATAGTTTATGATTCTGTATGACTCACATGATAAAAATCATTTATTTTGTTCATAGCCCTTAGCACTATCTGCTATTATATCTTTTGTTTACTCTTTATTATTTGTGTCCTCCAAAGAAAGGCAGGCTTTTTTCTTTTTTCTTTTTTCTTTTCTATCTTGTTCTGGGCTATTTCCCCGACACTTAAAATTGTTCTTGGTACATAGTAGCTGCCCAATTAAATATTGTTGAATGAAAAACATTTCATCATACTCTTAATGTGACATATATCACAGAAGTCCTTTGCAAATAATTGGCTGGAGAAGGGGGACAGCATCATTTTAAGCATTTGCACATATCTAAGCAGGCTTTTTTTCTAGGGATTCACTGTTTATCCTGAGTGGGGATGTGGCTCCAAAAGGCACTGCTAGCATCACCAGCCAAACCTAACCCAGATACTCGTAATGCCTTAATCAGGGATCATTCCACTACAAGACACAGACTCACTAAATTACAAAAAACAACCAAGGGCAGGAAGTGCAACCAAGCCTCACTGGGAACCGGAATTGGTAAAAACATCAGGACCCACAGCAGCTGCCATATTCCACTCTCCCCCACTCTCCCCCCTCTTCCTCCCTCTCGGTCTTAGTTTTTTTTTTTTTTTTTTTTTTTTTTTTTTGAGACGGAGTCTTGCTCTGTCGCCCAGGCTGGAGCGCAGTGGCCGGATCTCAGCTCACCGCAAACTCCACCTCCCGGGTTTACGCCATTCTCCTGCCTCAGCCTCCCGAGCAGCTGGGACTACAGGCGCCCGCCACCTCGCCCGGCTAGTTTTTTGTATTTTTTAGTAGAGACGGTTTCACTGGGTTAGCCAGGATGGTCTTGATCTCCTGACCTTGTGATCCGCCCGTCTTGGCCTCCCAAAGTGCTGGGATTACAGGCTTGAGCCACCGCGCCCGGCCTTGGTCTTAGTTTTTTTCTGCCTGTCTGCTTCCTTCTTATTGCAACCCTCTTTGTTAATTTTACTTGCACAGGGCTGCCCCTAAACGGCACCTTCAGTCCCCAGTTTTCCATGTTGCTTGCATATAGATGACCTAAATCCAGATTGCTGGAAGAAAATCAGCTTGGCATTTTTTGGATCAGTTGTCTACCCCAGATCAGTTACCTGTGGCCCTGATGATACAGGGGACTTAACTCTTCAAAACCAAACAAAGAAAAATGGATGGATGGAAAGGAAGTAATTAGTGGAAGAAAGGACTGGCAACTCTAATGGCATTATTATACACATTTTCCTTCTGGAATGAAGTGCTAGGTCACTGGACCAGGAGATGATAAAAGTGGAGTGTGTCGGTGGCTCTCTCCAGCCCCCTTCACCAGACACTACCCTCAGGTCCCACCCCACCCCCAACAAACAAAATTCACCGGTGCCCCCCATGCCATCTCCCCTGCTTATCGCCTCTTGGGCTTTGTCGAAAGGTTGGAGACAAGGGTGAGGCATCTGGTGCCCCCACGGTCCCATTGCTTCGGAGACCAGAGGCAATTGAGGTGCTTTCAGCCAGAAAAATATAATTTAAGGGCTTGGCATCCGGCTGGGAGCAGAGAGCTATGTTGCCATGGCAATGCCTCGCTTCATTTAACAGCAGCATATCCCCAAGTTTGGTCACATCCACACTCAGGCACATATAGCACCCTGTCAGCAGCCTCTGTGACGTGCACACACTCACCTCTGGCAGAAATCCCTCTGCAAGATGCAAAGCCCATTCCCTGCATCCTCCTCTCATCATAGACACCCACACTCCCTCATATCCTTTCCTACAACACCTTGGCCACTCAGGTAGATTCCAAAAACACTTCCAGACAGCACAGAACGCTCCAGGGAATTTCGTTTTGTTTCATTTTGTTTTGTTTTTTTGAGATGGAGTTTTGCTCTTGTTTCCCAGGCTGGAGTGCAATGGTGGGATCTCAGCTCACCACAACCTCCGCCTCCCCGGTTCAAGCGATTCTCCTGCCTCAGCCTCCCAAGTAGCTGGGATTACAGGCACCTGCCACCATGCTGGCTAATTTTTTTGTATTTTTTAGTAGAGACGGAGTTTCACCATGTTGGCCAGGCTGGTCTCGAACTCCTGACCTCAGGCGATCCACCCACCTCAGCCTTCCAAAGTGCTGGGATTACAGGTGTGAGCCACCAGGCCCGGCCACTCCAGGGAATTTAGAGTGCTCTATGAGTGCAAACCCTCTTAAACAGGCCCACACCACGAAGGCTGCTGGGGTCCATGTTCTTCTTCAGCATCCATAACATGCAGCTGTAGCTCTGTCTTCCTTTATAAATCGTTGTGTGTCATCTCCAGTCCTTTAATAATGCCCAAGAGGATGGTAACGAGGGAGAGGAGCAGTGGTGGCCAGTAGTGCACAAATCTCTGTTTTCTTGAGAGCAGAGGTTAGCCTCTAGGGGTCAGGTAC
The DNA here is from genome assembly GCF_007565055.1 of Rhinopithecus roxellana. Taxonomy (NCBI): domain Eukaryota; kingdom Metazoa; phylum Chordata; class Mammalia; order Primates; family Cercopithecidae; genus Rhinopithecus; species Rhinopithecus roxellana. The sequence goes on along the minus strand of NC_044553.1, from coordinate 135,813,498 downwards.
AAGGATCAAATCCCTGCAGTAATTACCCAGAAGCCCCCAAGAGCCTACTGATATTCTGTTTCTGCCCCTCCCTTAACCCAGGCAGGGATAAACAGGATGGATTAGAGCAGAGAGACTTGAAAGCACAAGATCATTTATTACAACGCTATTTATAGTAGTGAAAAAATAGAAATTGCCTGAATGTCTATTAACAGGAACTAACTAAATACAGTATGGCGCATCTGTATAATGATGGACCCTATGGGGTTTAAAAGAATTATGCAATCCATGTATATCATGTGAAAATATGTCAGCATGTAAAGTGTGATCCCCACTGATTATTTATTTATTTATTTATTTATTTATTTATTTATTTTTCTGAGATGGAGTTTCATTCTGTCGCCCAGGCTCGAGTGCAGTGGCATGATCTCAGCTCACTGCAACCTCCACCTCCTGGGTTCAAGCAATTCTCCTGCCTCAGCCTCCCAAGTAGCTGGGACTACAGGCACACGCTGCCATTAGCCCGGCTAATTTTTTGTATTTTACTAGAGACAGGGTTTCACCACATTGCCCAGGCTGGTCGCAAAATCCTGAGATGAGGCAATCCTCCCACCTCTGTCTCCCAAGATTTTTTTAACTTTAGTATATACACATGGATATTGATAATGTGAAGAAAAAGGTCTGAGAAGGCTGGACACAGTGAGTGGCTCATACCTGTAATCCCAACACTTTGGGAGGTCCAGGTGGGAGGATCGCTTGAGCCCAGGAGTTTTAGACCAGTCTGGACAACACAGCAAGACCCTGTCTCTACAAAAAAAAAATAATAAATAATAAATTAGCCAGGTGTGGTGGCACACACCTGTAGTCCCAGCTACTTGGGAGGCTGAGGTGGGAGGATTGCTTGAGCCTGGGAGGTTGAGGCTACAGTGAACTATGATCGTGCCACTGCTCTCCAGCCTGGGCAACAGAGCAAGACCCTATCTCAAAAAAAAATTAATTAAATTTTACAAAAGAAAAAGGTCTAAGAAGAGTGGGATCGAGAGATGGGTGATGGTGACAATTTCAGTTGTCCTTTGCTGCATGACAAACTTAGAGGCTCAGAACAACAATAACTTGTTATTTTTCCTGATTCTGTGAGTTGGCTTGGTCACTCCTCGACTGGCTTCCCCCGAACTCACAGATGCAGCTGCGTTCACCTAGTGCTGGCTGCCAGCTGGGCTTCCCCAGGTGCCCACATGGCCTCTCATCACCCAGGAGGCTAGAGTGGCTTCCGTGGTGTCCCAAGACAGCATTCCTTCTGAGATCACCAAAGCAGAAGCAGCAAGAGTCCTGAAGGCCGAGGCGCTAGAACTCAACAATATCATGTCTGTCATGCTCTGCTGGTCAAGGCAAGTCAGAAGTTAGCCCGATTTCAAGGGATGAGGAAACAGACGGTACCTCTTGGTGACATGCATGGCACAGGTACGTTGCCAAAGGGCCTATGGATTGGAATAGGGAAAATCTGTAGCCATGAAACAAACAACCATTGCGAGCACCTCTCACTTTTTACTCTGTGCAATTCTGTACTTTGTGTTCAGGTTTTCCTTGTGTAAATTTGAAGAAACAAAAATAAGTGGAAGAGTGAATCTAAGAGAGAGAAGGAAGAATGATGAGGACTTTGTAGACACATAATTTAGACAGAAATATCAATGATGACCTAAAGGCTACCAGTCTGGAATACTAACTCATAGCAAGCTTTTTGTTTTTTAAATCAACTGTGAAGAAGAGAATATTGGAATATCCAAGGCTGGAGATGTGACAACATTGACTAGTGATTCAGTGTGTGAGAAGCATGAATTTTAAAGAGCAGAAGAAGAGAGTATAGCTATTTCACTGGATTTCCATTTTACAGGAAATAAATGTAATCAGCCTTTGAAATAGCTATACATATGCAGAAGATGTATATATTATCACCAGGCTATCAAAATGGATGACAGGTTTTTCATTTTGTGCTGGCTCACTGCCTCTGCTTACTGGACATTAAGTAAATTCCAGAACCATGTTCCCACCCATAAAATGAAAGCATCTTCCCTTAGAAAGTATTTGGTTTTTTTTTAAGTGAAGAATTCACATTTATACAATATTCTTGCAAAGTTGGTTTGTTTCATTGGCATGGATGATTTAACAAAACAGTACCTCAAAGGCTTGGACAAAGATGGTCAGGAAAAAAGAAAATGAAACCTTATTCTCAAAATAGCAAGTTCGTTGGAAGCATCGTGATTCTCCCTGTGTCCTGAGTGAGGGCCTCGTCTACATGCAGCACCATGGAAAGCCCCAAGTTAACAGAGAGTTCCCAGGACACAGTAGGGACAGGTAGAAGAATAAGACTATCAGAAAAACACCGGGGATGCAGAAGTCATCTGGGCACTGATTCCACAGGGAAGAAAGATGTCGCGGGCAGAGGACAGGACCACCGATGTAAGGAAAGGATATGACGGGGGAACTGTCTTCCTCATTTCTGATGTTTCCTTCCTGCAAAGGAAGCTTAATGAGTAGAACTTCTGGAACTGTCTCTGCCCCACTGTTCCCTCCCCCCCCGGTGGATGTGGGGGGGAGCAGTGACTGTTCCCACTGGTTTTTTGGTGGGGAGGGGAGGAAGGTTGTTTGTTTGTTTGTTTGAGACAGGGTCTTGCTTTGTTGCCCAGGCTGCAATGCAGTAGCACCATCATGGCTCACTGCAGCCTCTGCCTCCTGGGCTCAAGCAATGCTCCCACCTCAGCCTCCCGAGTAGCTGGGACCACAGGCATGCACCACCACACCCAGTTAATTTTTCTATTTATTGTAGTGATGGAGTTTCATCATGTTGCCCAGGCTGGTCTCATACTCCTGGGCTCAAGCAATCTGCCCACGTCAGCCTCCCAAAGTGCTGGGATTACAGGTGTGAACCACCACACCCAGCCTGTTCGCACTGTTAATTTTGAGAAGAATACCTGGGTATCTTTGGCTCAGATCCATACTCTTGTCTTGGTTGGGCATGATTCCACCTGCTGAGTAGAAGTTTTTTCCCCTTCTTCATGCTTCTACTCTGCAAGGGGAGGTCTCTGCTCCACCCAGTGTTCTTTGGGTCTGTGTGGGTGTCTACCTAAATTCTGGGGTTTGGGATTGTCAGGCTCAATTGACTTAAGCCACATCCTGCAATTTGGTCTCTTATCACTAATGAAAGTGGTATTTCACCTTCCACATTTACTTTTTATTTCTTGGCTGCAAAACCCAGGAAGAAAATAAGAGCGTGTCCTCTTGAAGCCTGTATCAGTTGTTTATTGCTGGAAATATGGCCAAATTTACTTAAAATGGTACATCTTTATGTTCTCACACAGGGTCTCCGGGAGCAGTTTGCCTGAGTGGTTGGTGAGGCTCAGGGAGGCTCAGGAGGTTGCAGGCAGGACATCGGTCCAGGCTACAGTCGTCTGAAGCTTGATGCGGCTGGGGCATCGGCTTCCAACCTGTCTGAGGGCAGAAGGCCTCAGTTCCACACACGTGGGCATCTCCACAGAGCTGCCGTGTGTCCTCATGACATGGCAGGGGTCTTCCCTGAGCCATGATCCAAGTGAGAAAGAAGAGGAAGTCCCAGTGCCTTTTGTGACCTGGTTTCTACAGTTGCACACCATCGCTTTCGCTTTGTTTTTAGAAGCCAGTCTCTGAGTCCACCCCAGGAGAGGAATTAGGCTCCCCGTCTTCAGGAGAGCAGCAAAGAACTTGCACATCTTTCTTAAAACCACAGAGACCTCGATAAAGGAAAAGTAACTGGGCTCTCATACAAGAAGCCGGTCCAGAGTTGGAGAAAGAGAAGCCATTCTTTCAAACAGCTCTTACTGAAAAGCCACTAACTGCTCAGCTTTGAGTGGGACGTTGCCTATGAAGGCAGAAATACTACGAGATTCGTTTGCTTGAGGTGTAAGCAAGAGAGCACATCCTTGAGAGACGCTTTCCTTTTCTCTAGCCCTCCCTATCCACACAAGGGAAGTGCCTGCCCAGAGACCTTGGCCCCCTTGTGCTCTGAGGACCCAGGACCCCAACATCCTCTTCCCGAGTGGCCCCAAGCCTGCTTCTCAGCCTCTGCAGCCTCATCCTCAGGTTCACCTTCCTACCCATGTACACACCCCTAAGCCCAGGGCAGCTCTTGGTGGGAATTGGCCAAAGCTTGGCCCTGCAGGCTGGCCTGTGGAGTGTACATACTCATGGTGTGGGACTGAGGCAGGGCAGGAGAAGAAGGAGGCCTCAACTCCTGGAAAGGAGATGACGCATGGAGGTCTAGGTCTCCACAGTACATTGGGGTGTTCCTTTCCTTCCTCCTCTCGTCTGTAATCTAGCAGGTGTGCACAGCCTGCTGTGAGGGGCTGCATGCCCCTTCACAGTCCAACAGTAGCAGCCCCTCAACAATAGGCAACTGTGGCGCCACTTCCGAGCCCAGGCCTCCCTCTAGTGACCAGTTGGGAGACAACAGCCAGAGGGTCTTTGCTACTCTCCTGCACCTCTTCCAGAACCTGCTTTCCAGAACACAGATCTGATCCTGTTGTTCCTGGCTTAGAAACCTCAAAAGCAAAGAGCGAAATCTCCCAAGCTCCCTGAGTTCCCACATGCCTTCAAGCCCCTCAGCCTGCTTTATGTTATCCCAAGGTCAGCCAGGAGGCCCTTCCAGGTTTAAGCCAGCCTATATCTCCAGCTCAGAGCCAGCTTCCAGCACACACACACACACACACACACATACACACACACCCCTCCCTCCACCAGCTGTTAAACACATACACTCCTCCCCCACCACCTGTTACACAGATATACACACGTGCACACACCTCCCTCCACCACCTGTTATACACACACACCCCACACCTCCCTCCACCACCTGTTACACACACACACACCCCACACCTCCCTCCACCACCTGTTACACACACACACCCCACACCTCCCTCCACCACCTGTTACACACACACACACCCCACACCTCCCTCCACAACCTGTTACACACACAACACATCATCTCTGTTACATACAAGTGCATGCACATACGTTTGAATTCTCCAACCCCTCTCTCACCTGCTCTGCTACACACACACACACACTGCCATCCTCAACTGCCACACTGCTTGCCGTAGCGAACACACCATGGATTCCCTGCCTCTTTCTTTTTTTTGTTTTTGTTTTTTGTTTGTTTGTTTGTTTTTTGAGAGAGCCTTGCTATGTCACCCAGGCTGGAGTATAATGACATGATCTTGGCTCACTGTAACCTCCGCCTCTTGGGTTCAAGCAATTCTTGTGCCTCTCTTTTGCTGACAATAAACCACCCACCTTTGTCCGTCAATCAAACAAACCTTGACTCCTCCATAAAGACTCACGTAACAGCTTCCTTGTGGCTTGCTCCAGCCCCTGTGAGAGTTAACAGCGGCTCCTTGCTGGTTCCTGAAGCACTTTTGTGCAAAACAATCGCTAACATCTTTTGAGCCCTTAATGCCAGCTGAAGGCTCCACAGGGATTACTTTATGTGGTCTCCGTAACCATCAACGCCAAGCACGGCTGTCATCCTCGTTTCACAGACGTGGCAAAGGAGAAGAGAGGGGCTAAGTCATGGGCCCGAGGTGACCCGGAGAGCAAGAGCTGTGTGATGCCCATGTGCTCCCTGGGCCAGGGCTCTTCAGCAGGCGCCTTTGCTTCCTACCCACTGAGAGCCCCTTCAGAGAGAGGCCTGTTCTCCTGCCTCTGAATGCCCAGCATGAAGCATCATAGCCCTGTGCTTGGAGCTGACTAGACCCACCACGCATTTCCTGAACTGAATGGCAGGCAGGAAGGGCTAGCTCTGCCTACTACCATCTTTCTCAGGCCCTTTAGGTCTGAACCCTGATTCTAAATCTCCCACCAATGGCCAAAAATCTTGTTTCCCTGCACAGAGCCAGTCAGATATACTTAGCAAATGAAGGCAGAAGATGTGGGCACAGTTTGCAGTATAAGGACAGGGTATAAGTTGAGGCCAGTTATCAAAACAGCTGATCCTCCGTTCCCCACCTCTAACCTCATTCACCCCAAACCTGCCAGGACCATCGGAGGTGGTGCTCATCCCCAGGTGCTCCCTCAGGACTCCAGCGTGTCCCAGAGGGCTGCCTCCCTGACCCAGGTCCCTGGTCCCTGCTGCCCTTCCTCCTGCCACTGGGGGGGTAGCCTACCTTCATCCCCCGTCCTTACTTCCTTTGTTGCTGCTTTCCTGTCTTCTGTCTTCACTCACTTTCCTTTAACTTAGGCAACACACATTAAATAAACTCCTTTTTGGCCCACCTGGAGTGCTTATTTGCTAAGTTGCATCTGTTTCCTCCTTTTCTTTTAATGTATGTATGTATGTATGTATGTATGTATTTATTTATTTATTTATTTTTGAGATGGAGTCTCGCTGTGTCGCCCAGGCTGGAGTGCAGTGGTGTGATCTCGGCATGGCAATTCTCCTGCCTCAGCCTCCTGAGTAGCTGGGACTAGAGGCATCCACCACCACGCCTGGCTAATTTTTGTTTTTCTGGTAGAGATGGGGTTTCATCATGTTGGCCAAGCTGGTCTTGAACTCCCGACTTCAGGTGATCCACCTGCCTCAGCCTTCAAAGTGCTGACATTACAGGCATGAGCCACTGCACCCAGCCCATTTCTTCCTTTTCTTCAAAGTGAAAATATGAGGTCTCTTTGCTCTTCCTGATTATGAAAGTACTATGGTCTACTTGTAAAAAATGCAAACACAGCCGTCCATTCTCCCATCAGCCAGGAAGGACGTTGTTGTTATTGAGGCTGGCTTACCTATCAAGGCGCTGTTGTTGAGGCTGGCGTACCTATCAAAGACAGTAACTACCACAGCTTCTGGTGCTTTGACAAAACCCCAGATGCGTGGCCTTCTGGCCAAGCACCTGTGCTTTCATCTTGTTTGAGAACTCATTGTATCTGTGGGGGTTGCAGCTCTCTGTAAGTTTGCTGTGACTGAACCAAGAAAAAAGTCATACACAGATTTCTACAGTAATTGTAAGTTCAGTGAAAGATTTTGAGGAGATGAGGAAGCCTGGTATCTTTGAGAGTGTGAAGTGATTTGGAAATATAATTTATTTGGGTTGAATTACCTAGAAGTTCGTCACTGACTTGTGTTCTTGAACTAGAAACATGAATGTGTGGGCTAGGAAATAGTTTCTCTTGATAAAGAAACAATTAACATATTTTTTAAAAAATCGAAACACAGGCCAGGTGCAGTGGCTCACGCTTATAATCCCAGCACTTTGGGAAGTCGAGGCGGGCGGATCACCTGAGGTCAGGAGTTTGAGACCAGCCTGACCAACATGGAGAAACCCCATCTCTACTAAAAATATAAAATTAGCAGGGCATGGTGGCACATGCCTGTAATCCCAGCTACTCAGGAGGCTGAGGCAGGAGAATCACTTCAACCTGGGAGGCGGAGATTGCAGTCAACCGAAATCGCACCATTGCACTCCAGCTTGGGCAACAAGAGTGAAGCTCCGTCTCAAAACAAACAAACAAAACAAACAAAATCCCACAAATGTTTAAAGTAGAAAGTGAAAGTGGCCAGCCCTCCCACTACAAGATAACCAGTGTTTTCGCTTTGGTTTATAGCATTGCAGATTAGCATGTGTGTGCATGAGTTTGTCATTTTACGGGTTTTTTTGTTGTTGTTGTTATTGTCATTGTTGTTTTTGTTGTTGTTGTTGTTGTTGGAGACAGAGTCTTGCACTGTTGCCCAGGCTGGAGTGTGGTTTCAGGATCTTAGGTCACTGCAACCTTCGCCTCCCAGGTTCACACAATTCTCCTGCCTCAGCCTCCCGAGTAGCTGGAACTACAGTCATGTATCACCAGGCCTGGCTAATTTTTGTATTTTGGTAGAGACAGGTTTTGCCACATTGGCCAGGCTGGTCTCCAACTCTTGACCTCAAGTGAGCCATCTACCTCAGCCTCCCAAACTGCTGGGATTACAGGTATAAGCCACCGTGCCCAGCCTAGTTTGTTGTTTTACTTTAATTTGAATCATAAATGAAGATCTGTCTCTCTCTCTCTCTCTTTTTTTCTCTCTCTCAAGGTAATTTTATTCCAGCAGTCCTAGATTGAAATCACAATGCAGCTACAAGGTCTTGGTCAAAAGCCACCCAGATTCATTCTGACAGAACACTCTGGCTTCAGCTGGGGAGGAAAAAGACAAGGGAGTATTGGAACCTTTCCTTCCAGAGGGCTCCTAAGGTCCTTAGAACAACTAGTCATAAAAGCTCTACATATAGGCCAGGTGCAGTGGCTCACACCTGTAATCCCAGCACTTTGGGAGGCCAAGGTGGGTGGATCACCTGAGATCAGGAGTTTGAGACCAGCCTGACCAACATGGTGAAACCCCATCTCTACTAAAAATACAAAAATTAGCCAGGCATGGTGGCAGGTGCCTGTAATCCCAGCTATTCAGGAGGCTGAGGCACAAGAATCGCTTGACCAGGGAGTCGGAGGTTGCAGTGAGCCAAGATTGTGCCACTGCACTCCAGCCTGTGAGACAGAGCAAGACTCTGTCTCAAAAAAAAAAAAAAAAAAAAAAAAACTCTGCTTATAAAATGGCCTTTACTAACCCATGGGAAAGTCTTTTTACACCATTTCCCCAGAACAAAACTTCTACTTACTCATATTTACCAAAACTAAGAGATCCGTTGGCATCACGTTTCCCCCTGTAATAATGAAATATCACCACACTCAGGTAGTTTGCTGGCTTCCCTTCAGGACGAAGCAGAGGACAGCAGGGAGGCAGCGGGAACTCACTTTAGCAGACATTCATTTATTCATTCCACAAGCACTGGCTGAGGAAACAATGATAATACGTGGTTCCTGCTCACAGGCTATGGGAATAATCCGTCTTCTCCACAGAGTGCTGGCAGCATCAAGGGTAAAGTACTCAATAGAGAGTAAAATGCCAGACATGGGTAAAGCGATGATTACTGCGACACACTTCTAGACTCATGAGAGCTTGATGCATAAAAACCGGGAGAGCAGTTACATGGTTTACTAATATGAGATACAACTTTTTTTCTTTTTTTTTTTTTTTTCGAGATGTAGTCTCGCTCTGTCACCAGGCCTGGAGTACAGTGGCACAATCTCGGCTCACTGCAACCTCTGCCTCCTGGGTTCAAGTGATTCTCCTGCCTCAGCCTTCCGAGCAGCTAGGATCACAGGTGTCTGCCACCACGTCCAGCTAAGTTTTGTATTTTTTTTTTTTTTTGAGACGGAGTCTTGCTCTGTCGCCCAGGCTGGAGTGCAGTGGCGCGATCTGAGCTCACTGCAAGCTCTGCCTCCTGGGTTCACGCCATTCTCCTGCCTCAGCCTCCCGAGGAGCTGGGACTACAGGCACCCACCACCACGCCCGGCTAATTTTTTTGTTTTTTTTTTTTTTTTTGTCTTTTTTTTTTTTTTTCCTTTTTGTGGAGAACGGGGTCTCGCTGTATTACCCAGGCAGGTCTCGAACTCCTGGGCTAAAGCTATCCTCCCGCCTCTGCCTCCCTGGGATCCCTCTGAGCTGGGATTACAGGCGTGAGCCACCACGCCCGGCCAATTTTTTTGTATTTTTAGTAGAGACGGGGTTTCACCATGTTAGCCAGGATGGTCTCGATCTCCTGACCTCGTGATCCGCCCACCTTGGCCTCCTAAAATGCTGGGATTACAAGCGTGAGCCACCGCACTCGGCCTAATTTTTGTATTTTTAGTAGAGATGGGGTTTCACTATGTTGGCCAGGATGGTCTCCATCTCTTGACCTCGTGATCCACCCCCCCTTGGCCTCCCAAAGTCCTGGGATTACAGGTGTGAGGCACCATGTCTGGCCTGGAGATACAATTTTATAAATGGGCCAGGCATGGTGCCTCACACCTGGAATCCCAGCATTTCGGGAGGGCAAGGCAGGAGGATTGCTTGAGGCCGGTGGTGGGCCAGCCTGGGCAACATAGTGAGATCCCAACTCTACAAAAAATTTAAAAATTGGCTGGGCATGGTGGTGCGTGCCTGTAGTCCCAGTGACTTGGGAAACTGGATTGGGAGGATCACTTGAGCCCAGGGGCTCCAGGATACAGTGAGCTATGATTGCACCACTGCACTCTGGCCCAGATGACAGAGTGAGACCTTGTCTCAAAAAAGAAAAAAAAGATTGGCTGCTTTTGTTTACTGATCATATTCTCTCCTGTAGGTTTATAATTACAAATGAGAATAAGAATGTATATAATATAGTGATAATAAGAGTTACTCTTCATTGAGTGCACACTATGTGCTAGGTACTGGGCTGACCCTGTTATCTTAATTTTCTCATCCAAGTCTCTCTACAACACTATGTGGTGGGTACTGTTTCTTTTTTTTCTTTTCTTTTCTTTTTAATATTTGTTTGTTTATTTATTTATTTATTTATTTATTTATTTATTTATTTATTTTTGAGATAGGGTCTCACTGTCACCCAGGCTGGAGTTCAGTGGCACAATCTCGGCTCACTGCAACCTCTGTCTCCCAGGTTCAAGCAATTCTCCTACCTCAGCCTCCCAAGTAGCTGGGATTGCAGGTGTGCGCCACCACGCCCGGCAAATTTTTGTATTTTTTGGTAGAGATAGGGTTTCACTGTGTTGGCCAGGCTTGGTGGGTACCGTTTCTTCCCCACTTTGCAGATGGGGTTCAGAAATGTTTAAGGCAAATAAGTCGAGATCCAGAATTCCAACTCAGTTCTGCCTGCCACCAAGACCCAAGCTCTGAACTGCTCACTTATTGTAACTCTCTTCCCTTCTGGGAAACCAGATTGTAATCTGGACTTGGAAGAAGGGACATTAAATTAGGTGGAGATTCTTGAACACAACTCAGATGTAACTGAGCCTTTTTGGAGCCAGTCTCAACACAACAATGTACGACAAACAAAGCACAAATCTGACTCCCAAAGCCTCTGTGCCAAAAGTCTATTTTCCCGAAGGTTTTATGAAAGAAAGAGTCAAGAGGTTACACATCACAAAACATCCTAAGCATTTCGTTTCAACATGTTTTCCCCCAAAGTCCTCCTGCGTCTAGCAGCTGTCCACAAGCCCTTCCTCTACTTCTCTCTACTTCATCCCACTCATTCCTACCCTTTTTTTTTTTTTTTAAGACAAGATCTAGCTTTGTCACCCAGGCTGGAGTACAGTGGTGTGATCCTAGCTTACTGCACCCTCAAACTCCTTGGCTCAAGCAATCCTCCCACCTCAGCCTCCTGAGTAGCTGGGACTACAGGCATGTGACACCACGCCTGGCTAATTTTTGTGTTTTTAGTAGAGACAAGATTTCATCATGTCACCCAGGCTGGTCTAGAACTCCTGGCCTCCTGTGATGCTCCCGCCTCGGCCTCCCAGTGTGCTGGTATTATAGGTGTGGGCCACTGCACCTGGCCCATTCCTTCCTTTTGAACTCTTCCTCTGCTGCATCTGAGACTTCTCCTCCCTCCTCCAGAATTTTACCCTCGTTACTATCTCAGAGATTACAGACTGATAACTCCAAACACAGCCCACAAAAGTGTTTTGTTTGACTGTTACCACTCTTGGAAGTGGGGCAGGTGCTTCAGTTAATCACTGGATCACTGTCCTCCCTTCCCTATAGCCTGTGGACTGTGTGTCTGAGGGTCACTTGCTCTTCGTCATCCTCCTAACCCATGTAAGTAATTGGCCTGACCTCTCGGATCTCGGATTTCCAAATATTGACCTGACCTCTTGGATTTCCAAGCCCAAGCCCTTTTTCTTCCTCTTTTCTTTTCTTTCTTCCTTTCTTTCTCTCTCTCTCTCTTTCTTTCTTTTTCCTTCCTTCCTGCTTGCTTGCTTGCTTTCTTTCTTTCTTTCTTTCTTTCTTTCTTTCTTTCTTTCTTTCTTTCTTTCTTTCTTTCTTTCTCTTTTTTTTTTTTTTGAGACGGAGTCTCAATCTGTCACCCAGCCTGGAGTGCAGTTGTTCAATCTCGGCTCACTGCAAGCTCCGCCTCCCGGGTTCATGCCTTTCTCCTGCCTCAGCCTCCTGAGTAACTGGGACTACAGGCGCCCTCCACCATGCCCAACTAATTTTTTGCATTTTTAGTAGAGACAGGGTTTCACCGTGTTAGCCAGGATGGTCTCAATCTCCTGACCTCGTGATTCGCCCACCTTGGCCTCCCAAAGTGCTGGGATTACAGGCGTAAGCCACCGCGCCCAGCCTCTTTTCTTTCTTTCCCTTTCTTTCTTTCTCTCTCTCTCTCTCTTTCTCTTTCTTTCTTTCTTTCTTTCTTTCTTTCTTTCTTTCTTTCTTTCTTTCTTCTTTCTTTTCTTTCTTTCTTTCTTTTTTTCTTTCTTTCTTTCTTTCCTTCCTTCCTTCCTTCCTTCTTTCTTTCTTCTTTTCTTTCTTTCTTATTTCTGTCTCACTCTCTTTATTTCTTTCAAGACATGGCCTCACTCTGTCACCCAGGCTGGAGTGCAGTGGTACAGTCTCAGCTCACTGCAACCTCCGCCCCCCAGGTTCAAGCGATTCTCCCACCTCAGTCTCCCGAGTAGCTGGGACTACAGGTGCATGCCACCACACCCAGCTAATTTTTGTATTTTTAGTAGAGATGGTGTCTCACCATGTTGCCCAGGCTGATCTTGAACTCCTGAGCTCCAGCAATCTGCCTGTCTCAGTCTCCCAAAGTGCTGGGATTACAGGTATAAGCCACCGCACCCGGCCTCTACTTTTTTATTTGTAACCACAACATGATAACCAGTGCAGCTAGACTTTGGAGATGACCTTGGGATGGATTTGTCTGCCATGTCTATGAGTGTATTTGGACACCTTGGAAATGTGTCACTGATTAGGAAGACTGTAGCTCTGGTTTGTTTAAAAAATTCCAGGCCTGGGCACATCTGCTCATATGAAATTACCCAAGTGGGTGCACAGTGAAGTGTATGCACCCTGCCCTCAATTGAATGCTGATCAAAGTTCAGGCGTATCATCTAGGGACCCACTCTTATCACAGATTAAGAGTCAATTGTGCAATAAAAATGAATGCTTATCATATCACATGGTGATAAATAATACAGGTTGTTCTAATACTCATTTTAAGATTGGATGCTTGTAGTCTAACTTATGATAAGTAAGAATCTCAGGGCTTAGGGATTCAACTTTGAAACAAACTTTCTCCTTTTCCTTTTGAGCTTGGGAATTCATTTACATAGAGACTTCTTAAGATTGCAAGGTTAGCTTTTATCATTTCTAACAACTTTTCTCTTACTGCAGATTTCTACGGTATTTTGCTGTGGTGGACTCTATTGTTGTTTATGAGTATTCTTTTCTTTCTTTTTTTTCTTTCCTTCTTTCCCTTCCTTCCTTCCTTCCTTCCTTCTCCTTTCTTTTTTGATACGAAGTCTTATTGTGTTGCCTAGGCTATAGTGCAGTGGCACAATCTTGACTCACTGCAACCTCTGCCACCTGAGTTCAAGCAATTCTCCTGCCTCAGCCTCCTGAGTAGTTGGGACTACAGGCATGCCCCCACCACGCCTAGCCAATTTTTGTATTTTTAGTAGGGATGGGGTTGTGCTGTGTTGGCCAGGCTTGTCTCGAACACTTGACCTCAAGTGATCCTCCTGCCTTGGCCTCCCAAAGTGCTGGGATTTAAGCATGAGCCACCATGCCCAACCCTCTCATCTGCTTTCTTGAATAGGATCATATTTCCTTGCTTGTTGACATCAGGCTTTGACCATGTGATTTGTTTGGGCCAAAAAATGTGAGCAGAGTGATGTGTGTTAATGTTAGAGCCAGAGCTCTAAGAGCCAGCAGTGGTTTTACATGGTTCTCTCTTCCCTCTGGCACAGCAAGGACAGCCAGGCCCTGGCAGGAGCGTGACCTGTAGCAGAGCTGCGGCTGCCCCACATGGACACAGGGCATGAGTGAGAAATAAACCTTTGTTGTTACATGGCACTGAAATTTTGGGACCGTTTGTTATAGCAGCATAACCTCACCTATCCTGACCAAGATGTATACAAGCAAACCAAAACTATTAACGGTGATGCTGAAGCTGACAGGACAGGAGATTGCAATAAACCCAGTTTCATTTTTCCCTACTCATTAACATGATCTAATTGTTCTCATTGATTGAGAAGTAAGTGTTGTAAATTTAAACTTATGAAATAATTATAGACTAACAAAATTATATATACAATATGATACATAATATATTCATACCTACATACATATATAGTAGTCCCCCCTTACAGTTTTGCTTTCCATGGTTTCAGTTACTCATGGTACAGTATAGTAAGATACTTTGAGAGAGAGATGAGAGAGAGAGATGGAGAGAGACCACATTCACTTCACATTCACTATAGTATATTGTTATAATTGTTCTATTTTATTATTAGTTATTGTTGTTAATCTCTCACTATATCTAATGTCAAAATTAAACATCATCAGAGCTATGTATGTATAGGAAAAAACATAGTGTATATAGAGTTTGGTAATAAGCAGTATGAGGCATCCTCTGGGGGTCTTGGAATGTAGCCCCAGGAGATATGGGGAGGACTACTGTATACACACATATACATATATACAGTCTCTGTAAATTTTTTTTTTTTTTTTTTTTTTTTTTTGCGATGGAGTCTCACTCTGTCGCCCAGGCTGGAGTGCAGTGGCACGATCTCAGCTCACTGCAACCTCCACCTCCCAGGTTCAAGAGATTCTCCAGCCTCAGCCTTCCAAGTAGCTGGGACTATAGGCATGTGCCACTGCATACAGCTAATTTTGTTTGTTTGTTTGTTTGTTTTGTATTTTTAGTAGAAATGGGGTTTCACCCTGATGGCCAGGCTGATCTCCAACTCCTGACCTCAGACGATCCGCCCTCCTCAGCCTCCCAAAGTACTAGGATTACAGCATGAGCCACTGCACCCAGCCAGTCTCTGTAAATTTTTGAAAAAAAAGTTCTGCTTGTAAAAATCATAAAATTCTCAGGACAAAATTCTGGTGTTTATGGGGCAGATCACCCCCAAGACAAAGCTCAGATGAGAGTTGTCACTGTTGGCTTTTTTGGCATCTCCTTTTCTAAGCATTTGTTGCCAGTCAACCCCTTGCCAATGAACTTCTTTCTTGAAGAAGGTCCATAGCATTGATTCCCCTACCAAAGTACTGCAAACCTGGAAGCCATTCTACCTCTTAAACATAGATGTGTATCTCTGCTCAAATCCACTATGAGTGAAATATTTTAAAATTATTGCAGTAATACATGTACATAGCAAAAAAGGCATACCAGAGATACGTGATAAGTAAATTATCTCTCCCTTCCCTAACCTGCAGTGCCACTTCTCAGAAGTAATTATGTGAGGAATTTCTTATCAGGGCCAGTTTCACAAGAGTGTTACCGATACAGTCATACAGGCGCCCCACTCAGAAGGACCGTGCACACTTCATTTAATGCTCTGCCATAACCATCTTGAATTTTTTTTTTTTTTTTTTTTTTTGAGATGGAGTCTCACTCTTGTCGCCCAGGCTGGAGTGCAATGACATGATCTTGTGATCTCGGCTCGCTGCAAACTCCACCTCCCAGGTTCAAGGGATTCTCCTGCCTCAGCCTCCCAAGTAGCTGGGATTACAGGTGCCTGCCACCATGTCCGGCTAATTTTTGTATTTTTAATAGAGACGGAGTTTCACCATGTTGGCCAGGCTGGTCTCAAACTCCTGACCCCAGGTGATCTGCCCGCCTTGGCCTCCCAAAACGCTGGGATTACAGGCATGAGCCACTGCGCCCAGCCAATTTTAGAAATGTTTTCATCATACAGATGTTGAATTCATAATTTAACTCATTGTGAGTGCTTGGTAGAAAATCCACATAACCTGTGAGTTATGACAGCCTGAGCTATGGGTGTCACTTATCGAGCTGGAAAGCTTATTTTTTGTTTGTTTGTTTGAGACAGAGTCTCACTTTCTTGTCCAGGCTGGAGTGCAGTGGCACAATCATGGCTCACTATAGCCTTGACCTCTCAGGCTCAAGGGATCCACCCACCTCAGCCTCAAGAGTAGCTGGAACCACAGGTGCACACCACCATGCCCAGCTAATTTTTGTATTTTTTGTACAGATGGAGTTTAACTATGTTGCCCAGGCTGGTCTTGAACTCCTGGACTCAAGTGATCCTCCCGCCTCAGCCTCCCAGAGTGCTGAGATTACAGGCATAAGCCACCACACCTGGCCCTTCTCAACTTTTCTATTACTAATTCTCTGTATTAAATGTCCTCTGTTTCAAGTGCTCAAAGTGGTTTCCCCTTTCCTGGTTGACCCCTGAATGATTCTCTATATCATTCTTGCAGACATTACATGCACTATGATATATCTAGCTATAGTCACTGGTAATACAGTGTGCTGCATATGAAACGCATTCTAAAAGTAGGCTGACTGGAGTTTGAATCCTGACTCCAACCATTCCCTAGCTGTGTGATATTAGTCTTTCTAAGCCTCAGTTTCCTCATCTGAAAAATCAGAATAATACTAAAATCTACCCCGTAGGGGAAATAGTGCTTGAAACATACTTAGCATAGTCCTTGACACAGAGTAAGTGTTCAGTGTTAGCTAATGTAACAGGAGGAAGATCAGAGGCTTGTGAGAAGCTGACAGTGTCAACCATAATTCCTGGACTGTTCTCATAATTGATGGTGTGTGTATTGTACAGCATTGTAAGCTCTTGTGTAGCATCCTAGAAACTTGTTTATAATCCCCCACCATGCCCAGAACAGTGATTAGAACATAGGAGAGACTCAGAAAGTTGGCTTGTTCTTGATTTTGTAATTACCACAGAACACCTTACATTAGGCCTCACCTTTTTCTATACTGCTTAAAGCTGGCCCTGATCTTTTCCTTAGTTTCTGGGCCTTTGTTTTGTTTTGTTTTGTTTTTTTTTTGAGACGGAGTCTCACTCTGTCGCCCAGGCTGCAGTGCAGTGGCCGGCTCTCAGCTCACTGCAAGCTCCGCCTCCCGGGTTTACGCCATTCTCCTGCCTCAGCCTCCCGAGTAGCTGGGACTACAGGCGCCCGCCACCTTGCCCGGCTAGTTTTTTTGTATTTTTTAGTAGAGACGGAGTTTCACCGTGTTAGCCAGGCTTGAGCCACCGCACCTGGCCTGGGCCTTTGTTTTTGAGACAGAGTCTCGCTCTGTCACCCAGGCTGCAGTGCAGTGGCACAATTGTGGCTCACTGCAACCTCTGCCTCCCATATTCAAGTGATCCTCCCGCCTCAGCCTCCTAAGTAGCTGGGATTACAAGTGTGCACCACCACACCCAGCTAATTTTTGTATTTTTAATAGAGATGGGGTTTCACCATTTTGGCCAGGCTGGTCTCAAACTCCTGACCTCAAGTGATCTGCCCGCCTCAGCCTCCCAAAGCGCTGGGATTACAAGTGTGTAATCCCACCGCACCTGCCAGTTTCTGGGCCTTTAACCAAAAGACTCCAGTATCTGCGGAGTCCTGTCTCCTGTCCTCACTCACCCCTCACATACCCGACTCAGACCCCAGGTTTAAAACCAAAAGAACTGCTGAGAACTCCAGACCAGAAATCAGCGAACTTTTTCTGTAGAGGGCCAGATAGTAAAGATTTTGGGTTTTGCAGGCCACTTATAGTTTCTCTTGTAACTACTCAACTCTGCCTTTGCAGTGTGAAGCAGCCATTCATGCATGAACGTGGTCGTGTACCAGTGACACTTTATTGCTGGACACTGACATTTGAATTTTATATAATTTTCACACTTCACGAACTATTACTATTCTTTTGACTTCTCTTTAACCATTCAAAAGTATAAAGACCATTCTTAGCTCTCAGGCTGTATGAAAACAGGCAGCAAGCAGGATTTGGCTGGCAGGTCATAGTTTTCGGTTGGCTTTTGCTCAAGTCCCTGTCTTCTTTTTGTTCCCCTCTTTCTTTCCTTCTTTGCTGTGTGACACTAAGTTACTTAGCCTCTCTGGGCCTCAGTTCTTTGCCAGTAACTCTGGAGTGGCAGTAGATGAGTGTTTTTCAAAACCAGATCATCAGTAAGAATGGGATGGAGAGAGGAACAGGAGGGAAACTGTTGGTTTTGTAGTTTTATTGTTTTTCATCTCTTTTATCTGTTTAGGCTTACAGGTAAAATTCTGTTTTTTTTTTTTTTTCTTTTGCCCAGGCCGGAGTGCAGTGGTGTGATCTCGGCTCACTGCAACTGTTTCCAGGGTTCAAGCGATTCTCCTGCCTTAGCCTCCTGAGTAGCTGGGATTACAGGCACCCACCACCACGCCCGGCTAATTTTTGTATTTTTAGTAGAGATGGGGTTTCACCAGGTTGGCCAGGCTGGTCTCAAACTCCTGACCTTAGGTGATCTGTCCACCTCGGCCTCCCAAAGTGTTGGAATTACAGGCGTTAGCCACCATACTCGGCCCAAAATTCCATTCTTACACACACACACACACACACACACACACACACAGAGAGAGAGAGATTTATTTATGTATGTATGTATGTATGTATTTATTTATTTATTTATTTATTTATTTATTTAGAGACAGGGTCTCACTCTGTTGTCCAGGCTGGAGTGCAGTGTCACAATCACAGCTCACTATAGCCTCAAGTTCCTGGGATCAAGTGATCCTCCTGCCTTAGCCTCCCGAGTAGCTGGGACTACTACAGGTGCACACCATCACACACGGCTAATTTTTAATTTTTTTTCTAGAGATGAGGTCTCCCTTTGTCACCCAGGCTGGTCTCCAACTCCGGGCTCCAGCAATTCTCCTGCCTTGGCCTCCCAAAGTGCTGCGATTACAAGCGTGAGCCACCGCTCCCAGCCTTAAAATTCCATTCAAACAAAAAGTACCCTTCCTACAAATACTTTTGGAAAATTGCCAATCGGTCCGGGGGTTCAACCGTTTTTCCTGCGTCCATCAGTAACATTTCATGGGGCAGAGGTGAAACAGGTGTAAAAGTTACTGTCTTCCGGGAGCAACCCCTTTCTGACCGTCAATGCATTTGTTTGTGTCTTGGGTCCTGTCAGCTCCAAGTTTCACTCGCTTATTCATGATGGAAACGTTTGCTGAGCGCCTCCAGTGCGCGGGGCCGGGACTGGATGTTCTGCTGCGGACGGCTCAGGCGCAGGAGTGGCTGAAGATGCCCGCCCCGAGCGCCGCGGCCTGAACCACCCAAGAGCTCGGGGAAAGAGGGAGGGCGGGGGTGGGGGGGGGGGGGGGAAGCTGGATCCAGACAGACCCCAGCTCCTGGGTTCCCAGAATTGTCCGGCTATTCCTCAAAAGCCCCCGCTATCTTGCTTCCGACTTCCTTCCGGCGCTTTCTGCAAACACATCCTTCACTTTCTCGGGCTAGCCTCTCGCCAGCGCATCCTCCCTGCCCTTGGCTCTTCCCAGCACACGCGGAGCGGGGAAAGAGGGTGGAAATCACGCCCTTCCCGTGCTTACCCCGGCTCCCGCTCGCCCTTCTCGGAATGGCTCCGTGCCCACACCCTCAGCGCCCTGCGATCCTCCTGCGATCCTTATCAGGGTCGGCCGCATGGAAACCCGGCCATCCTCAGGGCGACGTTCTGGCCTCCAGTAGTTTTCTGATCCCCGTGGGGAACAAGGATCGAGGCCGACCCCAATCTGTTTCAGTGACCTTTTTCTAGAGAAAAAGATTGTGGCCAGCGATTGCCGGGAACACACACCAACACAGTTCTCTTTGGGACTTCAGCCTAAAATAAGCAGACGGCCTGATTTTCACTCTTTGGGCGGGGAGAGGAGGGAATGGGGGATGGTCTAATCCTACCCAGTGTTTCCTCAGTGACAGCTTTTCTTCTCTAGGGCCACTCCTTTCCTTCGTTATTTCTCTTCTCACCACTTCCTCATTCCTCATTCAAGAAAAAGCCTTAGGAGATTGACTTTATTTTTTTCTTTTTTTTTTTTTGTAATGAGTTAGGGCCTCACTCTTGTCGCCAGGCTGGAGTGCAGGCGCAGGATCTCGGCTCACTGCAGCCTAGAACTCCCGGGCTCAGACGATCCACCCACTTTAGCCTCCCAAGAAGGAGCACAGGCGCATACCACCACGCCTGGCTACTGTTTTGTTTATTAGTTTGTTTTGCTTTTTGAGACAGGGTCTCACTCTGTCACTCAGGTTGGAGTGCAGTGGTGCTGTAACTGTCCAAGGGTTTACCTTGCCCGCTGCCTACAACAGAGCGGATTCATCAAGACAAGGGAATTGCAATAGAGAAAGAGTAATTCATGCTGCGCAGGCTGTGCAGGAGACCAGAGTTTTATTATTACTCAAATCAGTCTCCTGGAGCATTCCGGGAGCAGAGTTTTTAAGGATATCTTGGTGGTGTTGGGGGCGGTTTGGAGCAGGAAGTCAGTGAGCCAGGAGTGCTGACTGGTCAGTGATGATATCATAGGGACTGGAAGCTGTCTTCTTGGACTGAGTCAGTTCCTAGGTGGGGGGGCCACAAGATGAGATGAGCCAGTTTATTGATCTGGGTGGTGCCGGCTGATCCATTAAGTGCAGGGTCTGCAAAATATCTCAAGTACTGATCTTAGGAGCAGTTTAGGGAGGGTCAGAATCCTGTAGCTTTCAGCTGCATGACTCCTAAACCATAATTTGTCTTTTTTTTGAGATGGAGTTTCGCTTTTGTCGCCCAGGCTGGAGTGCAGTGCTGCCATCTCAGCTCACTGCAAACTGTGACTCCTAGGTTCAGGCGATTCTCCTGCCTCAGCCTC
This sequence comes from Rhinopithecus roxellana, assembly GCF_007565055.1. NCBI lineage: Eukaryota > Metazoa > Chordata > Mammalia > Primates > Cercopithecidae > Rhinopithecus > Rhinopithecus roxellana. Next base: position 135,792,794 of record NC_044553.1, on the reverse strand, counting down.
CCGAGTAGCTGGTATTACAGGTATGAGTCACCACTCTTGGCTAACTTTTTTTTTTTTTTTTTGGTATTATTAGTAAAAACGGGTTTCACCATGTTGGCCAGGCTGGTCTTGAACTCCTGACTGCAGGTGATCCATCTACCTTGGACTCTCAAAATGCTGGGATTACAGGCATGTGCCACCATGCCCAGCCTAAACCATGCCCGGCTAATCTTGTGGCTAATGTTAGTCCTAAAAGGGCAATCTAGTCCCCAGGCAAGAAGGAGGTCTGCTTTGGGAAAGGGCTGTTATTATCTTTGTTTAAACTATAAACTAAGTTTCTCCCAAAGTTAGTTTGCCCACGAATGAACAAGGACAGCTTGGATGTCAGAAGCAAGGTGGAGTCGGTTAAGCTAGATCTCTTTCACTGTCTCAGTCATAATTTTGCAAAGGCAGTTTCAGTGCGGTCTTGGCTCACTGCAACCTCCGCTTCCCGGGCTCAAGCAATCCTCCTGCCTCAGCCTCTGGGGAGCTGGGACCACAATATGTGCCACTGCACCCGGCTAACTTATGTATTTTTTGTAGAGATGGGGTTCTGCTGTTGCCCAGGCTGGTCTCAAACTCCTGAGCTCAAGTGATCCACCCACCTCAGTCTCCCAAAGTGCCGGGATTACAGGTGTGAGCCACGTGCCCAGCCTATGGCTACTGTTTTTGCTTTTGTTTTTGAGATGTAATCTCGCTCTGTCTAGCCCAGGCTGGAGTGCAGTGGCGGAGTCTCCACTCACTGCAGCCTCCACCCCCCAGGTTCAAGCGATTCTCCTGTCTCAGCCTCCCAAGTATCTGGGACTACAGGCGTGCACCATCACATCCAGCTAATTTTGTAGTTTTAGTAGAGACGGGTTTCATCATGTTGGCCAGGCTGGTCTCAAACTCATAACAGGTGATCCACCTGCCTCTGCCTCCTGAAGCACTGGGATTTCAGGCATGAGCCACTGTGCCCGGCAGCTATGGTTTTTGTATTTTATTTTTTGTAGAGACAGGGTCTCACCATGTTGCCTAGACTGGTCCCGAACTCCTGAACAAAGCAATCTGCCCACCTTGGCCTCCCAAATGGTGGAATTACAGGCTTGAGCCACCACATCCTCCAGAATCTTGACTTCTTTTTTTTTTTTCCTTTTTTTTTTTTTTCTTTTTTGAAATGGGAGTCTTGCTCTGTCGCCCAGGCTGGAGTGCAGTAGCACCATCTCAGCTCACTGTGCTCACTGCAACCTCTGCCTCCCGGTTCAAGCGTTTCTCCTGCCTCAGCTTCTAGAGTAGCTGGGACTACAGGCGCCTGCCACCACGCTTGGCTAATTTTTTGTGTTTTTTGTAGAGACTGGGTTTCACCATGTTAGCCAGGATGGTCTCGATCTCCTGACCTCGTGATCTGACCTTGTGAACCGCCTGCCTTGGCCTCCCAAAGTGCTGGAATTACAGGCATGAGCCTCTGTGGCCGGCCAGAATCTTGACTTCTTAATTGAGGAATTTCTCAGCTACCTCCTTCCTACCTCTTACCTCTCTCAGCTTTCCACCTGCTGTTAGAATCGGTTTCTTCTTGCCGGGGGCAGTGGTTTACGCCTATAATCCCAGCATTTTGGGAGGCCGAGGCAGGTGGATCACTTGAGGTTAGGAGTTCAAGACCAGCCTGTCCAACATGATGAAACCCGTCTCTACTAAAAACACAAAAATTAGTTGGGCATGGTGGCATGCGCCTATAATCCTAGCTACTTGGGAGGCTGAGGCAAGAGAATCGCTTGAGCCAGGGAGGTGGAGGTTGCAGTGAGCCAAGATCATGCCACTGCACTCCAGCCTGGATGACAGGGCAAGACTCCATCTCAAAAAAAAAGAAAAGAATCTGTTCCTTCTTCTCAAGCTTAATGTCCCCTTCTCACCCACTCCCTAGCATTCCTAACCTGACTCATCTCCCTTCCTCTCTGCCTCATGAAATATAGTAGACACTTTAGGGTTATGTTTTAGACCATGCGTGCCTTTTCTCTGAGAATTTCCTACACACAGATGCATATCCTGCATGGGATGGGCTCCGGGCAGCTATGTTTGGGCGTGTGAGTTCACCCCTATGACATTAACTGTGACAGAGTATACATGACTCACAACTGGGTCAAGCATATTCTCTTTTGTGGAATTTAGAATTAGGCTTGAGAAGCTGGCTGCAGCCTGAGTTGTTTGGTCTCTTGGATGCAGAAACGTAAATAGGGAGGGCTTTGCCATGTGAATTTGGATTGGTGAAAACTGGTCTGTAGAAAGTGCAAAGGATCCGGATTCCCAGAAGCAGAGATGAGGCTGGAGGAAAGAGGAATTTCTTAGGAGTATGACTGCTTTCTAGTTCCTGCTTCCTGATCTTCAGGAAAAGCTGCCCTTGGGTTCCTTGAGACTCACAGTGAATGTGTTATAGTCTGTATGAATTAAGATGTACTTGCCTGCAAGTAAGAAAATCTAAATGATAGTGACTTGAACCACTAGCATATGTTATTTCCTTAAGAAGTCTGGGCTGGGCACAGTGGCTCACACCTGTAATCCCAGTATGTGGGGAGGCCAAAGCAGGAGGCTTACTTGAGCCCAGGAGTTCAAGACCAGCCTAGGCAACATAGAAAGAACCTGTCTCTACAAAAAAATAATAATAATAGTAATAGCCAGGCACAGTGGTGGGCACTTGTAGTCCCATCTACAAGGGAGGCTGAGGCAGGAGGATTACTTGAGCCCAGGAGGTCAAGGCTGCAGTGAGCTGTGATTGCACCTTGATTGCACCACTGCACTCCAGCCTAGGCAACAGAGCAAGATCCCATCTCAAAGAAAAAAAGTCTGGAGTTAGGTAGAGCCAGGGTTTCTTCAGCTCAGCTATGTCATCAAAGACCCAGGCTCTTTCCATCTTTTGGTCACTCAGCATGTTGACTCTTCCTTCTTTTGCTTATTGCCTCATGGTCTAAAAATAGCTGCCATGGTTCCAGACATCATGTCCTCCATTCATAGCATCAAGTCATTGGGAAAGGAGCAGGAGTAAAAGGGCTCAATTTTTGCTAAAGAAAAATCCCTCATTTTCAGAGACCCCACAGACTTCCTTATCTCACTGGATGGAACTGTGTCACTTATCTACATTACCTGCAAGGGAGGTTGGAAGAGTAAGTGCCTGGCAAAGGAAAATTGGGTTTCCATGATTACCTTAGACCAATTATGATTCATGGGGCTGGCAGGACATCTGCTTCTGTGAAATCAGTGACTTTCCTCCCTGTCCCTGAACAAAATCAGCAGGGAAAGAGGGGAGAGCGGAAGGGGGAGGGGAGAGGTGATACATAGAAAACAGTATCTGCTACACCTTTCCAAAACTTTCTGTTCCATTTAAGCTAGTTTACTTATATTTGTCACTTTTAACCAAAAGAATTTTGACTAAGGATTCCTGTTAAAGAGAAATGACTCAGCCAGGCACTGTGGCTCACACCTGTAAACACAGCACTTTATGAGAAGCCAAGGCAGGTGGATCACTTGAGGTTAGGAGTTCAAGACCAGCCTGGCCAAAACGGTGAAACCCTATCTTTACTAAAAATACAAAAAGCAGCTGGGCATGGTGGCGGGTGCCTGTAATCCCAGCTACTTGGGAGGCTGAGGCAGGAGAATCGCTTGAACCCAGGAAGGAGAGGTTGCAGTGGGCCAAGATCACATCACTGCACTCCAGCCTATGTGATATAGTGAGACTGTCTCAAAAAAAAAAAAGAGAATTCCCTCTTTCCATGTTTCTCAGGCTCACCTAATCACTCTTGACCTCTGCCCAGTGTCTTTCTTCTCACCAGAGAGGTGGGTGGGGTGCCTGGTTGGTGTGGGACATGTTCCTCCACTGGATAAGAATGATCTATCAATGATCCTGGATTGGAGGATCTGGTCTCTTACTTCTTTTCTACCAGGACAAGTGGGAGAGCAGCATATGTACTTGCTAGGTTTCAAATTTTCTTTTAGATGTGCTTCATCAAGGTCTAGTCTGGAGATCAGAAATTAACCTCACACTCAAACCACCTTCTCCCAGATCACTTATACCCATAATAAAGATGACATTTTATCAGGTGACATTTTTGTCTGCACTTAATTTGTGGAATCCAGTGCAAAATAAAAATTACGAAGAATTGCAAGATCATTAAACCAAGTGCAGGGCCCTATGCAACTCACACAGGTCCCATGCCCATGAATTCAGCTGTGCACTTTAGCTCTGCATATGCTGACCCTTTTGTCTTATTTCTCTCTCTCTCTCTCTTTTAGTTGTAATTAAAGCCTATGTCTTATTTCTCAATTGTTTCATAACTATGGTTGTTACAGTAGGTAATTGGTCAGACATGAACAGGGCAGGAGAGGGCTTCTACCAACCAGTAATGTCAGGAGACCATCAGATGTTGGTCAGGCAGTTGTTAACTGTCTCTCTAAAATAATAATGGGTCAGAGCCAGCCCAGGGAAAGGTAGTCTCTGGATAGATAGCAACACCTGAAACTGGTGATCATCAGCTTCCCAATAAGACTTTGGGAGTTGGGTGAGTGGGCTCAAGCATGTGCCCACATGCACCCAGAGGCAAAATGGTGGAATTTAACTAGTATATGACCTTCCTCTAAGAACACTTCTAGGAACAAATCAGACATCGTCATCAATAGGAGAAAGCCAAAGGAAACCCCAGAGGTGGCAAGTGAAATTACAAATTTCTCTTTTGGGTTCAAGAGCTTCCTACTCTATGCTAACCTCCTTCTCTGAGCGACTCTCCAAATTCTGTTTGGTAACGGGGACAAATGGCACATCCCCTCCAAAAGAAAAGATTCACATTTATTTGGAGCAAGATGGGTGCCTACTTAATATTTACCCAACTTCTGAATTCATCTTTCTCTTTAATAGCCCTATGTCTCATGGAAAAACTACCTAAATCTTTAACCAATAACTTTAACCTTGTCAGTTCTACCTTCGGGGTTTAAAAATGGCCCACACTTACTCAAACAAGCCCGAACAAGAAATCTAACTGAGCAATTACTTTAGTGGGGGATAACTTCTACCATATATAGGTAACCTCCTTATCTGCTCCCACTTCACAGGACTTGCACAGCAACAAACCATAAATTCCTAACAGAAAGAAAATGACTTTTGTCTAATTCAAAATTTATAAAAGTAAAGAGGTATTTTTGGTAAAGAGTGTTACAAGAAAAGAGGTTTTGTATGAAAAAGGATCTTGTATGGTAAATTCTTGTCCTAAAATAAAATAACTGGTTGTTTAAAAAGACAGATATTTAGGACAAGTCAGAAAGTCCAAGCATGTCATAGATGGTATGTGTAAGCTATGAACAGATTCGTGAAAGGAATTTACAACTTGCCTTCTTTAAAGCCATTAACTTCGGCTGGGTGAAGTGGCTCATGCCTGTAATACCAGCACTCTGGGAGGCTGGGGCGGGTGGATCACAAGGTCAGGAGTTTGAGACCAGCCTGGCCAACATAGTGAAACTCTGTCTCTTCTAAAAATACAAAAAATTAGCTGAGTGTCGTGGTGGGCACCTGTAATCCCAGCTACTTGGGAGGCTAAGGCAGGAGAATCACTTGAGTGCTGGAGACGGCAGTTGCAGTTAGCTGAGACTGTGCTACTGCACTCCAACCTGGGTGACAGTGTAAGACTCTGTCTCAAAAAAAAAAAAAAAGAAAAGAAAAGAAAAAAAGTCATTAAATTCTAGGTAAGGCCTGAGCACATACAGAGTTAGTCATGCCCCCTGACTATGCTGGAAAAAGTCCGACCTTATCTGCACTTCCGTTTAGTGTCCTAGGCGCCAAATCTAGTACATAATTAGAATTGTTTTCTTACCGGGTTTTTCAGAAAAAGTAAATGTTGCTAGGAGTTAACAGTGTAGGCCAATATGATGAAACCCCATTTCTACTAAAAATACAAAAATTAGCTGGGCCTGGTGGCATGAGCCTGTAGCCCCAGCTACTCAGGAGACTGAGGCAGGAGAATCGCTTGAACCTGGGAAGCAGAGGTTGCAATGAGCTAAGATCATGCCATGGCACTCCAGCTTGGGTGATGGAGCAAGACTCTGTCTCAAAAATAAAAGAATAAAAAAGAGTTAACTGTGTAACATTCACTTGAGACTACTGGAGAAAACAGTTTTTCATGCAAGATGTATAAGAAAAGTAGAATGTGCTTTTGGTAAAAGATTATAAGAAGGCACGGAGCCAGGTGCAGTGGCTCACGCCTGTAATCCTAGCCTTTTGGGAGGCCAAGGCAGTTGGATCACTTGAGGTCAGGAGTTCAAGACCAACCGGGCCAAATGGTAAAACCTCATCTCTACTAAAAATACAAAAAATTAGCCAGATATGGTGGTGCACACCTTTAATTCCAGCTACTCGGAAAGCTGAGGAAGGAGAATCACTTGAACTTGGGAAGCAGAGGTTGTAGTGAGCCGAGATCATGCCACTGCACTCCAGCCTGGGCAACAGAGCAAGACCCTGCCTCAAAAAAGCAAAGTAAAACAAAACAAAATAAGTAATAAAAAAAAAGAAGGCATGAAATGTGGATTTTTTTTTTTTTTTTTTTTTTTTTGCCTCATTTAGAGGGTTAAAGGATAGTTTTAAGTTGAAATAAAGCTGAAGGTTTGGACAAGTCGTGGAAGGGTTGCAAAAGATTAATCTGTATGTGAACATATTGGCTAAAATTAAAGGGGTATATCATTCAGTTTACCCATAAATTGAACATTTGGAATAAAAGCATAGGCCAGGTGCGGTGGCTCAAGCCTGTAATCCCAGCACTTTGGGAGGCCGAGATGGGCAGATCACCAGGTCAGGAGATTGAGACCATCCTGGCTAACACGGTGAAACCCCGTCTCTACTAAAAATACAAAAACTAGCTGGGCGAGGTGGCGGGCGACTGTAGTCCCAGCTACTCGGGAGGCTGAGGTAGGAGAATGGTGTAAACCCGGGAGGCGGAGCTTGCAGTGAGCTGAGATCTGGCCACTGCACTCCAGTGCGGGCGACAGAGCGAGACTCCACCTCAAAAAAAAAAAAAAAGAATAGAGTTTAACATCAATAGTACTCTAATGCAAAGGTAAATTTTGGCTTTCTTTGAACTGTATTTGTATATGCAGGTTGTTAGTATGTGTTCCAAAACTGTGTGAAACTCCTGTAATTCTGATACAACTTAGTATATGTTATCAGTAATAATTATAATTGTTATGTTAAATTATTGTATACCACAGAGGTGACACATTTCCTTGTCAATTGCATCTTTGACTGTGGTGGCCTTAAGACTTTTTGTCATCCACAGACAATCATCGTCTTGTTTTAACCCTTTTTAAAAGGTGATTTTACAGGCTGGGCATGGTGGCTCATTCCTGTAATCCCAGCACTTCGGGAGAAAGACTGAGTCAGGAGGACCACTTGAGTGCAGGAGCTTGAGACCATCCTGGGCAACATGGTGAAACCCCATATCTATAAAAACATAAAACAATTAGCTAGACGTGCTGGTGGATGCCTGTAGTCCCAGCTACTCAGGAGGCTGAGGTGGGTGGATGGCTTGATCCTGGGAATCAGATGTTGCAGGTTTCAGTGAGCTGAGATCACACCACTGCACTCCAGTGTGGGCTACAGAGTGAGACCTTATCTCAGAAAAAAAGGTGGTTTTATAATAAGCTATGGAACAGGTGCTCTTTGGAGATTTTGACATTAAAATGAAGAGGAAAGAACTTCCAAGACTCTCTTGGAAAACTAATGTGTTCATAAATATCAAGCAAAACTGGAATTGAGTGAAGTAATCTCTTCTACCTTTTTGCTTAAAACATTGCTAATCCTTTGTTTTTTGAAGCCAAGAGAACTCTTCTTTTGAACTATTTACAGCTTTGAAAATTGGGTACTCCTGTAAACAAAGTGTGGAGCATATTTGTTTCTCTCTACCTGATTTCTCCAGAATTTAGAAATGATTTGTGAGTATTCTTAACTTATGGCAATATAATTATTTATATAAGTGCAGTAAGAATTTGTTTCTCTTGCAACAAGACACAATTGGAGAAACTAGTTATTTTATCCAGGCTTTGACTGGAATGTCATGCTTTCCTTTAAGGAATCGAAATTTACTTAGAAAACCAATAAAGCCCCTTGGTAAAACAGGCCTCATACCTTTTCTCACAGTCCCTGTACAGGATTCTTGACCTGTGGTAAGTAAAGAATGTCACTTTCTAACAGGCCCAGGAGCCCCAAATTATCTTGCAACTTCAAGAGGAGAGAAGTTTACTCAACTCATACAGGTATTTACTGTCATCAACCCATGGCTGTCTTAATGCTTTAAAAAGTCTTATCTGAAGCTGGGCACAGTGGCTCACACCTGTAATCCCAGCGTTTTGGGAGGCCAAGGCGGGCAGAGCACTTGAGGTCAGGAGTTCGAGACCAGCCTGGCCAACACGGCAAAACCCCATGTCTACTAAAAATACAATTAGCTGGGCATGGTGGCACACACCTGTAGTCCCAGATACTCGGGAGGCTGAGGCATGAGAATCACTTAAGCCCGGGAGGCAGAGGTTTCAGTGAGATAAGATCGTTCCACTGCACTCTAGCCTTGGTGACAGAGTGAGATTCTAGCTCAAAAAAAACAAAAAGTCTTATCTGAGATTCCTTATGGAAGGAAATTCCATCAAAGTCAATTTAAAAAGGAGCCTATATGTCAAATAATTATTCTTGCTGTGCTTTGTGCAAATAATCTGGCCAAGTATAAAAGACTAAAGCTTATTTTGCAAACAAATCAGTCATATCATGATATGTTATTAATGAAAACAAGAACTGAAGAGAGAAAAATTATGTTTCAAGAACTATAGTACACCTGTTATTATATTCTAGTGTCATCAGTTGCTTTTGAGTTTTTGTCTGTAATTTAGTTTAACTCTGCTTATTCCTATGAACCAACCAGTGATCTCTGGCTGCAGCTCAGAAAAAAAACAGAGGAATGAGTAATGTAAAATCACCCAGGCTGGAGTGCAGTGGCCGGATCTCAGCTCACTGCAAGCTCCGCCTCCCAGGTTCACGCCATTCTCCTGCCTCAGCCTCCCGAGTAGCTGGGACTACAGACGCCGCCACCTCGCCCAGCTAGTTTTTTTTTGAATTTTTAGTAGAGACGGGGTTTCACCGTGTTAGCCAGGATGGTCTCGATCTCCTGACCTTGTGATCCGCCCGTCTCGGCCTCCCAAAGTGCTGGGATTACAGGCTTGAGCCACCACGCCCGGCCAGTAATGTAAAAATCTTGATCAATACTCTAATTCTGGGCTGGGCGCGGTGGCTCACACCTGTAGTCCCAACACTTTGGGAGGCTGAGGCAGGTGGATCACCTGAGGTCAGTAGTTTGAGACCAGCCTGACCAACATGGTAAAACCCCTTCTCTTCTAAAAAATACAAAACTTAGCTGGGCGTGGTGTAGGTGCCTGTAATCCCAGCTACTTGGGAGGCTGAGGCAGGAGAATCACTTGAGCCTGGGAGGCAGAGGCTGCAGTGAGCTGAAATTGTGCCATTGCACTCCAGCCTATGCAACAGAGTGAGACTGTCTCAAAAAAAAAAAAAAAAAAAAAAAATTAGACAAGCATGGTGGCAGGTACCTATAATTCCAGCTACTCAGGAGGCTGAGGTAGGAGAATTGCTTGAACCTGGGAGGTGGAGTTTGCTGTGAGCCGAGATCACTCTACCATTGCACTCCAGCCTGGGTGACAGAGCGAGACTCCATCTAAAAAAAAAAAAAAACCACCTGACCAACATGATGAAACCCTATCTGTACTAAAGATACAAAATTAGCCAGGCGTGGTGGTGCACGCCTGTAATCCCAGCTACCCAGGAGGCTGAGGCAGGAGAATCACTTGAACCCGGGAGGCAGAGGTTGTGGTGAGCTGAGATGGTGCCACTGCACTCCAGCCTGGGCGGCAGAGTGAGACTCTGTCTCAAATATATATATACATACAAAATTCTGAGCACATATTGGAATTGGTTAGCAGTCCCATGCACCCAAATCTTAGCAGGCATGACTATATCCTCCAGTTACCTGGGCATATCAGCAGTCTTGAAATATTTTGGAGCTGTCCACACCCCTTATTTCCATTTGACATTCTTCTAAATCTAATAACCTGATTTGTCTCCTCTGGCCTTCAAGCCACAAAGCTCAGTGAGGGATACCATCCTCTCAATATTCAAGAGTCACCGTTGGCCAGACATGGTGGCTCATGCCTGTAATCCCAACACTTTGGGAGGTTGAGGCAGGCAAATCACTGAAGGTCAGTAGTTTGAGACCAGCCTGGTCAGCATGGCAAAACCCTATATCTACTAAAAACACAAAAATTTAGCCAGTTTTGGTGGCAGGTACCTGTAATCCCAGCTACTCGGGAGGCTGAGGCAGAAGAACTGCTTGAACCTGGGAGATGGAGGTTTCAGTGAGCCAAGATGGTGCCACTGCACTTCAGCCTGGGTGACAGAGTCAGATTACATCTCAAAAAAAGAGTCACCCTTCTACAGAGGACCCCTTGATTGCCCATTAGTGGGACACAACAGAAGCAAAATCCTTCTCCTGTCTCTCTTGAACCTGGATGGATACTGCTTTCATTAATCCACAGAGCCACCCTGCCCTGACAGCTAGCAAGAAGCCAAGACTCACAGAACAACCACCACTATCCCTCTGTCAGCAGGAAGCAGTTACAGAAGACTGACCTTCATTCATTTTCCTCAAATAATTGGGGTCTTAGACTCTTGAGGGGGGAAATGTTATAGTAGGTAATTAGTCAGACACGAGCAGGGTAGGAGAGGGCTCTTCCTGTGACCAGGAATGTCAGGCAACCATCAGGTAATGGTCAGGCAGTTGTTAAACTGTCTCTCTAAAATAATAATTGGCTGCAGCCAGCACCAGGGAAAGACAGTCTCTCAATAAATAGAAACACCTGAAACTGGTGATCAGCAGCTTCCTGATAAAATCTCAAGAGGTGGGCGAGTGGACTCAAGCTTGTGCGCTAAGAGACAAAATGGCAGACTTTAACTGGTATATGACTTTCTTCTAGGAACAGCCAACTGGTAAGAGAGGAACACCTCCAGTGAGCATGTATACAACTTCAGTAAACACACCGCACATTTGGCCCTTCCTAAGTGCTAGCAGGCCACTGCAATGTGGATGGCTCACCCCAAGGGAAGAATCAGGGGAGATGTAACTCAACCCTGGAAGCATGCTAATATATAAGACTCCAAGTCAAAGGTCAAATCGTGCACTTGAATCTCTCAAGTTGCCCGCTTGGCCCTCTTCCAAGTGTACTTTACTTCTTTTTATTCTTGCTCTAAAACTGTTCAATAAACTTTCACTCCTGCTCTAAAACTTGCCTCAGTCTCTCCCTCTGCCTTATGCCCCTTGTTCAAATTCTTTCTTCTGAGGAGGCAAGAATTGAGGTTGCTGCAGACTCATTTGGATTTGCCACTGCTAGCATAGTGAGGAAGGAAGTGTTATTTATTTGGTCCTTTTGAACCCCCCAAAATATCATAATCGTATCAATGCCTTCCTTTTTCATCCTCCTTCCCTCCTTCTATTCCTTTTGCATATCTTCTTTGGTGTAAGGTCTATTCAATTCTTTTGCCCATTTAAAAATGGGGTTATTTATCCTTTTATTATTGAGTATTATAAGAGTTTTTGTGTATCCTGGATACAAGACTCTTTTTCTTTGAGACGGAGTCTTGCTCTGTCACCCAGGCTGGAGTACAGTGGCGCCATCTCGGTTCACTGCAAGCTCCAGCTCCCGGGTTCACACTATTCTCCTGCCTCAGCCTCCTGAGTAGCCCGGACTACAGGTGCCCGCCACCGCGCCTGGCTAATTTTTGTATTTTTAGTAAAGACTGGGTTTCACCATGTTGGCCAGGATGGTCTTGATCTCCTGACCTTGTGATCCACCCGCCTCGGCCTTCCAAAGTGCTGGGATCACAGGTGTGAGTCACCGCGCCCAGCCCCAGATACAAGACTCTTAACAGATATATGATTTGTGAAAATTTTCTCCCATTCTCTGGGTTATTGTTTCATTTTCTGATGGTGTCCCTCGAAAACCAAATTTTTTTCATTTTAATGAAGTCCAGTTTTCTATTTTTTCTTTGGATACTTATGCACATCCAAAATTGCACTGATTGGTGAAATATCTCAAAACTATTGTCCAATCCACAGTCATGAAGATTCATACCTATGTTTTCTTCTAAGGATTTTAAAGTTTTAGCTCTTACATTTAAGTCTTTGATCCATTTTGACTTAATTTTTTTGTGTATGGTATGAGGTAGGGGTCTAACTTTATTCTTTCGCATGTAGAGATCCAGTTTTACAAGCACCATTTGCAATTAAGATCATTCATCGTCCTCTTTAATTTTCTTGGCACTCTTGTCCAAAACCAGTTTAATACATCTTAGGGTTTATTTCTAGATTCTCAATTTTATTACATTGATCTATATATCTGTCTTCATGCCAGTAGCATACTGTCTTAATTACTTCAGCTGTGTAGTCAGTTTTGACATTGGAAAGTGTGAATTCTCTAACTTTATTATTTTTTTATCAAGATTCTTTTGGCTATTCTGAGTCCCACATTTCCATATAAATTTTAGGATGAGCAATGTCTCCAAAAAAGGCAGGTTGGTTTAGACAGAGATTTCATTGAATCTTTAGATCAATTTGGGTAGTATTGCCATCTTACAACATTAAGTCTTCCAATCACTGAACATGGGATGTTTTTCCATTATTTAGATCTCCTTTAATTTTTCAACAATATTTTATACTTTCCAGTATACAAATCTTGCATTTTTGTTAATTTTTTCCTATTTTATTATGTTTGATGCTATTGTTAATTGGATTGTTTTCTTACTTTCATGTTCAGAATGTTTATTGTTAGTGTATAAAAATATAACTCCTGGCTGGGCACTGTGGCTCGTGCCTATCATCCTAGCACTTTTGGAGGCCAAGGCAGGTAGATCACCTGAGATTAGGAGTTCGAGACCTGCCTGGCCAACATGGTGAAACCCCTGTTTCTACTAAAAATACAAAAATGTTCTGGGCATGGTGGTGTGCACGTGTAATCCTAGCTACTCGGAGGCTGAGGCAGGAGAATTGCTTGAACCTGGGAGGCGGAGGTTTCAGTGAGCTGAGATCGTGCCATTGCACTCCAGCCTGGGCAACAGAAGTAAAACTCCATCTCAAAATAAAATAAAATAAAAAATATAATAAATATAATCTTGTATCCTTTAACCTGTTTAATTTGATTACTAGTTCTAATCATTCTTTTAGTAGATTCTTTGGGATAGTTCATGTATAAGATTATGTCATCTGTGAGTAGAGATCATTTCACTTCTTCTTTTTTAATCTGGAAGCTTCTTATTTTACTTTCCTCCTTACTAGCCTAGTATAATGTTGAATAGAAGTGGTCATCCTTTGAGTTTGAGTCCTTTGTAGGGACATGGATGTAGCTGGAAACCATCATTCTCAGCAAACTATCACAAGAACAGAAAAGCAAACACTGCATGTTCTCACTCATAGGTGGGAACTGAACAATGAGATCACTTGGACTCGGGAAGGGGAACATCACACAGCGGGGCCTATCACGGGGAGGGGGGAAGGGGAGGGATTGCATTGGGAGTTATACCTGATGTAAATGACAAGTTGATGGGTGCTGACGAGTTGATGGGTGCAGCACACCAACATGGCACAAGTATACATATGTAACAAACCTGCACGTTATGCACATGTACCCTAGAACTTAAAGTATAATAAAAAAATAAATAAATAAATAAATAAAATTAATTTGATATTAAAAAAAAAAAAGAAGTGGTCATCCTTGTCTTCTTCCTAATCTTAGAAGAAAGCATTCAGTCTTTTACCATTTAGAAGAATGTTAGCTGTACATATTTTGTAAATGTCCTTTGTCAGGTTGAGGAACTCCTCTTCCACCCCTAGTGTGTTGAGCACTTTTATCACAAAAAAGTGTTAGTTTTTTTTTATCAAATGCCTTTTTTGTGTCTGTTAGATGACTGTGTAGTTTTTGTTCTTAATTCTATTAAGATGACATATTAAGTTAATTGTTTTTGGATATTGAAACAATCTACAGTCTCACTCTGTCAATTTGAGGTTTTTAATTATTATAATTATAAACAGATACCTCATTTAAAAAACTGGGAAGTATCAAAAGGCAGGAAGACATTGAACCATTTACATCCTGAACACAAGATTTTCGGGTCTGATTCGTTGGGTTACAAATATCAGGTTCGTGCAAACGTAATTGTGGTTTTTGCAGTTGAAAGTGATGGCGATGACTGCAAATACTTTTGCATGAAACTAATACATGAAAAGAAAAGATACACAAATAACCCCACAGGAATAACTGAGCATGTTTCACTAGTTCCTACTTAGTGTATGAGAAAACAAACACAAACAGGTACACTAATAGCTTGAATATAAAATAGCACATATTGAGTGCTATAATCTCATTATGGGACTGCAGAAAGTGGACTCCCCCTCTAGGAGTCTACTCAGGAGTGGTGTGCTGTCTGCTTACTTTTGAGGTTGTTTAATTTCTTGGTCACTGCTCATCCTGTTCGCCTTCCCTAAAATTTTCTTTTCCTTTTTTTTTTTTGAGATGGAGCCGCGCTCTGTTGCCCAGGCTGGAGTGAAGTGGCACAGTCTCGGTTCACTGAAATCTCCGCCTCCTGGGTTGAAGCGATTCTCCTGCCTCAGCCTCTCGAGTAACTGGGATTACAGGCGTGCGCCACCACACCCAGATAATTTTTGTATTTTTAGTAGAGATGGGGTTTCACCATGTTTGGCCGGGATGGTCTCGATCTCTTGACCTCATGATTCGCCCGCCTCGGCCTCCCAAAGTGCTGGGATTACAGGCATGAGCCACTGTGCCTGGCCTACTCCTAAGTATGTAACCAAGAGAAATGAAAGTTTACGTCCACAGAATGATTTGTATACACACACACATACACACACACACACACACACACACACACACACACACACATATATATATTTTTGAGACAGAGTCTTGCTCTGTCGCCCAGGCTGGAGTGCAGTGGCACCACCGTGGTTCACTGCAAGCTCCACCTCCCAGGGTCACGCCATTCTCCTGCCTCAGCCTCCCCAGTAGCTGGGACTACAGGCGCCCACCACCATGCCTAGCTAATTTTTTTTTGTAATTTTAGTAGAGATGGGGTTTCACCGTGTTAGCTAGGATGGTCTTGATTGCCTGACCTTGTGATCCGCCCACCTTGGCCTCCTAAAGTGCTGGAATTACAGGCGTGAGCCACCGTGCCCAGCCTGTACACACATATTTATAGCAACTTTATTTGTAATAGCTCCAAACTAGAAACAATCCAAATGTCCATCAATTGGTAGATAGATGAATAAACTGTGTGCATCCATACAATTAAAACTACTTGACAATGGCCAGGTGCGGTGGCTCATGCCTGTAGTCCCAGCACTTTGGGAGGCCAAGGCGGGTGGATCACGAGGTCAAGAGATTGAGACCATCCTGGCTAACACGGTGAAACCCATCTCTACTAAAAATACAAAAAAATTAGCCGGGCGTGGTGACGGGTGCCTGTAGTCCTAGCTACTCAGGAGGCTGAGGCAGGAGAATGGTGTGAACCCGGGAGGTGAAGCAGGCAGTGAGCCGAGATCATGCCACTGCACACCAGCGTGGGTGACAGAGCAAGACTCCGTCTCAAAAAACAAACAAACAACAACAACAACAAAACTACTCGGCAAAAAAAGGAAGAAAGATACAAGCTACAACATGAATGAATCTCAAAATATTATGCCAAATGAAAAAAGCCAGACAAAGAAAGAATATACTACATTATTTCATTTATATAACATTTTCGAGAATGTTAACTAGTCTATAAGACAGGAAGTCTGGGAGAACAGTGCAGGAGGAGAGGGATTCCAAAAGGACACCAGGAATATTTTGAGGATGATGGATATGTTCATCATTCTGATTGTAGAGATAATTTTACAGGTAGATATATATATATATGTCAAAACTCATCAAATTATACACTTGAATATGTGTAGTTTACTATTAATTATACTTCAATAATGCTGTGAAAAATATTGTACTGAAGGATTGTAATAGTTAAGATGCTTTAAGTTTCAATTTTTAAAAAATACAAAACTTCAACTGCATAAACAACTAAAGAGAATCTCTTGACTCAGCATAATTGAAATGTCTACTGTGGGCCTCATGTGTGGTTTGATCAGAGCACCAGCTCCATGTGTCTGTGAGCTTCTCTGCTCACTTCCTGATGTTGCTTTTATTCTTAGTAGGGTTTTTCTCGTGGTAACCAAATGGCTGTAGCAGTTGTAGGTCTCACATTCACATACCACACCTTCTGGGAAAACAGATAGGTTTCCTTCCCCCGGTCATTGAACCAAAATCTCCAGTCGTAAGTATGATTGAATCAACTACACTCTTGTGTCTGTCCATAAACCACTCCCTGTTGTCAGGGTCTGGGAAATAGTCCACCCTCTAATAAATGACTGCTCACCAGTGAAGGAAGAGTGGAATAGATGCTGGAGAAGCAACCACCTGAAATGCAGGATATGGACCAGTAGATAAGGATGGGGCGGTCAGCATGGGAAAGGCCGGTTTGGATTAAAATAAAAGGTGACTCTAAAGTTGTCATTTATGCCTTAAAATATGCTGTTGATATAATAGAGAAATGTACTATATGTTGAAATGTTCAAATGTCAGGCCTTAAAGTCGATACAAGAAAGTTCCTGGCAGGGAGGGGTGGCTCACACCTGTAATCCTAGCACTTTAGGAGGCCGAGGCAGGTGGATTACCCGACGTCAGGAATTCAAGACCAGCCTGGCCAGCATGGTGAAACCCCATCTCTACTAAAAACACAAAAATCAGCTGGCCATGGTGGCAAGTGCCTGTAATCCCAGCTACCCAGGAGGCTGAGGCAGGATAATCGCTAGAACCCAGGAGGTGGAGGCTGCAGTAAGCCAAGACTGTGCCCACTGCACTCCAGCCTGAGCAACAGAGTGAGATTCTGTCTCAAAAAAAAAAAAAAAAAGTTCCTTTCCCTGTCAAGTCTTTTTGACATCCCTGTTGCATTCCCATTGCCTACTCTAATTCCCATACTTTTTGGGAGATTTATTGAAAGAACCTGTCATGTGGCTTTAGAGTCATTGGGCACATAAACATCAGAATAGTCTTCTTCCAGATATAGGTTAAAATGGCCCACCAAAATATTAGGCACCAAAAATTATTGGTTTTGGAAGTGATACAAGATAGAGAAAAAATGTGAGAAATAGTTAGCAAATATTGAGGGTAGAGGAAGAACCCCAAAGGCCGTTTTAAAAGAAGTTATGTTGTCCATGAATATGTAACATTGCATAGTAAATATAAAGAAAGTGATGGGGACAATAGCTAAATCTTCTAAGGGTTCTATGATGAAGTGGAAAAGAATGACAGCTTTACCTTCCACTTATTCGGTTTAAATATGCAAATTCCATCACACCATTGAATGCATATGTCACATTGCCTAGGAACATACGCAATTTCTTATTTATGTCTTCTTTTTTTAAAAAAAGCAAATTTTTTTGGTTTTTTTATGGAGATACACTTCACATTCAGTACAATTCAATTTTTGCCATTCACAATATATAACATTCAGAGTTGGTGGTATGTTGTCTTACGAGTCCTTTATTGCTCTTTTTTTTTTGGGGGGGTGGGGACAAAGTCTCACTCTGTTGCCCAAGCTGGAGTGCAGTGGCACCATCACGGCTCACTGCAACCTCTGCCTCCTAGCTTCAAGTGATTATCCTGCCTCAGCCTCCTGGGTAGCTGGGATTACAGGTATGCACCACCATGCCTGGCTAATTCTTTGTATTTTTAGGGAGATGAGGTTTCACCGTGTTGCCCAGGCTGGTCTTGAACTCCTGATCTCAGGTGATTCACCCACCTCGGTCTCCCAAAGTTCTGGGATTACAGGCGTGACCCACTGTGGCCTGCCCTTTATTGCTCTCTTAGAGAGTTAATTCTCTGTCTGTATTTCTATTTTTCTTATACAACTACATATACAAAGAATGTTTATTAATGGCTTTAGGATAATGATTTGATGAAGATGAAGATATCAATCACTTAAATCAGTTAAGTAAACACACAGAACAGACAGTGACCATAGGGAGGGATTAATTTGAGACAAATTTTGCAGGTCGGATTTGTGGAGAGGGAGAGTTTAAATGCAGCATTCCTAGTAATATCATCTGAAAATGTTGAGACTGTCCGAGGCATTCCTACTTCCTGCTTTTTACTGTCGTAATCATATGTAATGTGATCAGTGCAATGGACATCTGTGACTTATGCCTACTCAGTGCCGTGTTTTCTGGCAACAGCATCCATCCTCTCCCAGTGGAAAACCATTGGTCTTCCCTTCTCTGAGCCTGTGGCTCAGAATTGGCGGAATGGTTGGGCACAAGATTCAGGCCTGGCCAATCAATTCAACACTCACCCGATGCATGTGACCCAAGCTGGGCCAACAGGAGTCTACTTAGGAATCTCGAGAATACTACAGAAAACAGGCAGTGTCTTTCAGCTGAAGTTTTAAGCTGACTGAATGGAAGCTTGCCCACCACAAGCCATCTTTGCCATCACATGGTGGCAGCCTTTCTGGGAATAAAGCTAATTCAGAGGGACCGCAAGCTGGGGATGGAGATAGATTTCTTTCCTTTTTTTTTTTTTTTTTTTTTTCTTTTGAGCTAGGTTTCTGATGATATCATTTGAGTACCTGGTCCAATCAGATCTACCCTTAGTTTCTGGTTATGTGAGTCAGTAAATCATCTTTATGCTTAATCCAATTTAAATTCAGTTTCAAAGCTTGCAACTCAGAGTGTTGGCTAACATCACCACCATGATCATAATCTACATCACCATCCTCTCTCCTCCCTCTTGAAGCCAGAAGCAAAAGTCCACTTGCTTCCTGAAGCAGAACCTGAAATGATTGCAACATTGAGTCAGGTGAGTGCCCAGAGGAAGTCCAGGGTGGCAGTGTGGGGTGTGGTGGAGGAAGCTCTCAGGTGCTTCTGGAGCAGAGGTAACTCAAGGCCAGAGACCTGCCATTGAGACATAGGCTCTGGCTGCCTATTCCTGGAGCACTCATCTGTATTATTGTAGAATTCCCATTGCAAATGCTTTGTTGGGTACAGATTAAAATCTCTACTAAGTGCTCAGCTGGCACCCTGGAGGTGTATAATCAGAAATCATCATTCCTCTTAAAGTTTCATGTTTGCATGCAAACATTCATTTAAATAGCTCAGGCCTCAAGATCATAATGCAATTCTAAACTCTTGTCCCAGGACCTGCCCAGTTTTGTGGATGCAAATATTGCCACTGAAAATAATCCAAAAACATTATCCAAGATTTTCCAGCAAAACTAGGGTCAGAAACCCTGGGAGAGAATTAGTCTATTTCACTTACTCTATTAGATTAGGAATAATGAAAGGGGAAAGAGCAGATGCATTTCTTGTAAATCAAGACTGAAAACTCCGCAAGCGCAAAGACCATGTTTCTTTCTATTTATCATTGTATTTGTGACACCCAACATGATGGCCAGCAAAAAATACTTGTTGTGCGATTGGCCTAATAGAAAATGAATGAATGAAGCACGAGAAGTTTGAAAAGGAAAGACCAGGCCAGGCGCGGTAGCTCATGTTTGTAATCCCAACAATTTGGGAAGCCAAGGTGGGCGGATCACTTGAGGTCAGGAGTTTGAGACCAGCCTGGCCAGCATGGCAAAAACCTGTTTCTACTAAAAACACAAAAATTAGCTGGGCATTGTGGCATGTGTCTGTAATTCCAGCTACTTGGGAGATACAAGAATCACTCAAACCCAGAAGGCAGAGATTGCAGTGAGCTGAGATTGCACCACTACGCTCCAGCCTGGGCAACAGAGTAAGGTTCCATCTCAAAAAAAAAAGAAAAAAGAAAAAGAAAAGGGAAGACCAAATGATGCTCTCAGAGTCAGGTTCAAATAATATCTCTGCATTGTCTATCTCTGGTTTTTGTGCAAAAGTAGATTACTTCTGAAGGGCCCTTTCCATTTCATCTTGTGGTTCTTCTTTTTTTCTTTTTTCTTGAGATGGGGTCTTACTATGCTGCCCAGGCTGGTCTTGAACTCCTGGGCTCATGTGTTCCTCCTGCCTCAGCCCCCTGAAGAGCTAAGATTACAGGTGCATACCAAAATATGCAGCTCTATCTTGTGATTCATCTGCAGCATTAACTGATATAAAGGACATTGTCCATTTTTGCCTGCCCAGTGTCCATTCCCTTTTTCTATTAGGTCCCCCATTTCCTTTTAGGAAATCACCTCTTCTCATTTAACGTACTCTTCTTAAGAGGGTGCGTCTTGGTAAGCACCACCCACCATGAAAAGTGAAGGAAACTTTTTTCTTCTGTTTGTACCTATAAGGACCAATGCAACCTAAACTCAAGTAAGCAGATATTCTCTCCAGTATTTGACTCTCGACCAAGTGACCCAAGAATGGAAGGGGTAGTTGGATGTCATTTATTTTGGCAGGGGTGTTGCTAAGAGAAAAAATTCAAAGAAATTAAATTTAGGCGGGGCACAGTGCCTCGCTCCTGTAATCCTAGCACTTTGGGAGGCCAAGGTGGGTGGATCGCCTGAAATCAGGAGTTCAAGATCAGCCTGGCCAATGTGGTGAAACCACATCTCTACTAAAAATACTAAAATTAGCCGGGCGTGGTGGCAGGTGCCTGTAATCCCAGCTACTTGGGAGGCTGGCTGAGGCAGGAGAATCGCTTGGACCCGGGAAATGGAGGTTGCAGTGAGCCGAGATCGCGCCATTGCACTCCAGTCTGGGGGACAGGAGCAAAACTCTGTCTTAAAAAAAAAAAAAAGAAAGAAAGAAAGAAAAGAAAAAAAGAAAGAAATTAACAGAATTTAACTGAGCAAATAATAATCCTCAAATTGGGCAGCCCCCATCCAGAATCAGAACACTCAGAGAGATTCCGGCACTGTCACATGGTCAGACAGGATTTATGAATAGAAAAAGGAAAGAAACATACAGAAAACAGAAGTGAGACATAGAAACAGTTGGAATGGTTATAGCTTGGCTTTTGCCTTATTTGAACACTGAACAGTTGGCTGCCTGTTGAATGGTTGAAGTATGGTTTCTGTGATTGCCTGAGGCTTGGCTACTTGTTTGGGTTTTTTTGTTTGTTTGTTTTTGTTTTTGAGACGGAGTTTTGCTCTTGTTCCCCAGGCTGGAGTGCAATGGCACGATCTCAACTCACTGCAAGCTCTGCCTTCCGGTTCACGCCATTCTCCTGCCTCAGCCTCCCGAGTAGCTGGGACTACAAGCGCCTGCCAGCACTCCCGGCTAATTTTTTGTATTTTTAGTAGAGACGAGGTTTCACTGAGTTAGCCAGGATGGTCTCGAAATCCTGACCTCGTGATCCGCCCGCCTCAGCCTCCCAAAGTGCTTTGATTACAGGCGTGAACCACCGCGCCCAGCCCTAAATGCTTTTCTTAATTCTCCAACTCTATGAGATATATCCCATTTTACAGATGAAGGAACTGAGTCATGGAGAGGTTAGGCAGCTTTGCCTAAATCATAAGGATTCTAAGTGCCGAAACTGGTCTTCAATTATGGTGTATCTGACTGCAGAGCTCTTGCTTCTAAGCATTGTGTGTAACCTCCCTCTCAAAGAATCTCAAAGCAGTGCTTACATGCTTACACAGGTGTGTATAAAGTTCATAGAGGAGAAAGCAACTAATTTTGTGGGGAGGTTGGGCTTCAAAACAGGCTTCACAGTTGAAGAGGTTTGAGTAATCTTGAAGGAAGAGAAGGGTTGTCTTCCTGGTGCCTAGCATAGAACTTTGCATACGAACACTGTAAAATGATGATTAAGCAGCTTATGCTTCTGGAAGGAGTTGTTTTCCTGTTTACATGGAGCCTGGGGTGTTTCCTACTGCCTACTGCAGCATCATTTTTGTGATTTAGCAATGGCATGTGAAGTAATCAGATCATCTGTATATCACCGATGCTCACAGAAGCCTGTAAGGTAAGTAGTACAGGTATACACTTTGTAAGATCAGTGAGGAAACCAGGGCTGAGTTTGCATGATTTGTTCAAAACTATACATGGTTGAGTAAGTGGTAGAACAAGACAAGGGGCCAGACCCCTGAGGAGGGATTGGCTAACAGGATTCCTCTAATCTAGCCAGACTCCTTTACTCCTCTTAGCCTGCAGTTCAGGCTTTGCTCTTTCCAGACTCGGCACCTGAGTTTCTGAAGGTTTCCTCAGAGTACCCTCTCCATCCTTCTCAGTTCCAGCTCTCCAAGTACCACTCATCTTCCAAGATCTATCTCATTGCGCATCTTCCTCACAAGCCTTCTCCAAATTCAATCAGCTCACTCCCTAAGCTTCAGTTAAATCCCTTAGCCCTGCTTCCATCCAGATTCCTGCTCTGAAAACTTTCTACATGGTTAGACTCATCACTGCCATTCAGCTTCCCTCATCAGGACTCCTGTTGCCAAATCTCTCCAGCCTTAGGTTGGTCTTTAACTGTTGTTTTCTTGTCTCTCACTGAAATGTAAGCTCCATGAAGCACAGCCATATGCTTCTTTTTTAGCCTTATACATATAGACGTATATTCACTTTAAGATCAATAGTGTTTGTCTTCAAATAGGATGTGTGGGATGCATGATCCCACGTTCTGTTAGATTATTCAGCTTCTAAGTCATGCAAAACTGATACCTTGTGGACCTCCTTTCTAAAGCTCCTGCAGGGTGGGGGAAGACTGCATGGATTCTCATAGGTGCATTTAGCAATTACTAGTAACCAACACTTAATGAATGCTTACTAATTGCTAGGTCCTGTACAAAATACATTACATACATAAACTTATTCAATCTTCATGACAACTATTATTATCCCCACTGAACAGATGAAGATACATAGAGGTCACTCAGCTAGTAAGTAGCGCAGCTAGGATTTAAAACCCAGACTGACTCCAGAGTCCATACTCTTAATTATGACACTAAATTCTTTATGGATAACAGAAAGTCTCTAACTGTAATGTAGATCAGTTTCCTTGCTTTCTAACCCAATGGGAAGATGGAACTAAAAGGGTGAGAAAACAATATTTATTATACTCCTATTACGAGCCAAGTATTATAAGAGGTGTATAATGGGTTAATGATATAATTCTTGCAATAAGTCTAGGAAGCAGGAAGTATTAACTCTATTTTAAAGAATTTGGCTTCTAAAGTGGTTAAATACAGTGCTCAAGTTTTAGCTTCCAGTTACTGGCAGAGTTGGAATTAGACCAGGTTTTCTAACTTTGAAGGAAAGACTTTAAAGGAGGCTGTATGGAAAACCCTGCCAAGGGCAAATGTGAAGGGCACGTGAAAAGACATCTGAATTATTACTTATAATAATTCAGAAATAGTGAATGTGTGGCGCAAATTGAAGAATGGTGAGAGATTGTCAAAATATCTATTCTGTAAATACTCACAAAGGAATAAGCTAATTAAATACGGGAGCTGCGGGTCTTGGGCTAGGACATAAAGCCCAGAACTTCCCGTGAGGCAAAGGCAGACACTGCGCCACCTGTCCTGGAGAACCTGGGAACCCGCTCTAGAGACTTCGGCTCAGCCCCTTTTCTTTCCTCACACTCTAATTGGCTACTTTTCCCTGGGCTCCGCCTCCTTCTCTGTCTGGACCATTAAACAGGCAAGCCCTACCCAGGACCTGGGCGCGGCCTCCAATCAGGTGCCAGGCCCTGGAATCCCTCTAGAGAAGCCCCCTCTCCGGCGAGGCGCTTTGCTCTCGTCCGTGATTGGCCAGGCAGCAGCATGGGGTCCGCCTCCTTCTCTTCCAGATAGGTCAGCGGTCTTCAGGACCACATCCCTCTCGGCCGGTCCCTGCCGTTTTTTCTCTTCGCTGCGTGGCCTTGGGCGAGCCGGGTCCTCTGCGGAGAGCGCCCCGCCCTCTGTGAAGGCCCGCCCGGGAATTGGCGGCGGCGCTGCAGCCATTTCCGGTTTCGGGGAGGTGGGTGGGGTGCGGAGCGGGACTTGGAGCCGCCGCCGCCGCTGCCGCTGCCGCCGCCCACAGATCCTGCCTTGCGCCTGGTGCTGCCAGGAAGATGCGGCCGGGGCCCGGAGGCTGCTGCTGTCGCCGCACGGTGCGGGCGAATGGCTGCGTGGCGAACGGGGAAGTACGGAACGGGTACGTGAGGAGCAGCGCCGCAGCCGCAGCCGCCGCCAGCCAGGTACGAGGGGCCCGCGCCGCAGGGCCGGGGTGGCGGTGCGGGCTGGCGGAGGGACGGCCGGGCAGGGCGAGGTCTCTGGGCCATCCGCTGGGCAATCCACCGGGTGGGCACAGCTCGCAGGTGTGGGCGGCAGTGTCCGGCCGCTGGCCCGACCTCCACGAGCCTGGAAGCTCAAGGACGGCTGGGGGGCTCCCCACGTCTCCGCGCCTGGAGGTCTTCCTCCCTTCCCTCCGGAGCTCTGGGTTCTGCTCAGAGCTCCGGGTACCTTTCTCTGACCCATCCTGCCAGAAGTGTGTGCCGCCCCCAGGGGAAGCAATGAGGGACCCCTCGGACCCCACTGGGAGCTACCCAGGGGCTCCCGAGGGTCCCTTCTCAAACCCCCGAGGTTGTTGCTTCCTCTTAAAGTCCTGCAGCCTTCCAAAGAAAACCACCCATGGGGTCCTTAAGAGGCAAAGAAAGTTAGGCGGTGGTGTCAGATGGAAACACACCCAGCCTCTCCCAACCACATTCTGGACTACCACGTTCGCTCCCCAAGCAGGACATTGGTCCGTAGATCTGGCAGGGAATCCAAGCTGGTCCCTCGAAAGCATCATTCTCTTAACTCTGCTCGTGGTGAGACTCTACCTCAGGCTCCAGGTTGAATTGGGTGACTCCTTCGACCCTTTTCTGAACACGAGTGCTCTCACACAAGGGGATTGTTTAGCTTGGTGGTGACTTGCGATGACTATACTAATTAACCATGCTGAATCATCAACCAAGTTCAGGCAGTTCTAAAATATTTTGAAAAGTTCTAAATTCAAGACAGTGCTTATTATCAACCTTACAGTGCTCTAGACTGACAAGTATTCTGTTGAAATGTGTTTTTAAAGATGAGCTGGTTAAAAAGATGCAAGATCGGTGTTCCTGGAAGAGAGTGTTGCGATAATTTCCAGTTGACTTTAATACGTTTAAGTCTTGTACAGATACTAAGGAACACTTAGAAAGTACCCTGTTCCCCTTTAGCAGGAGTGTGACCGTTGCAGTTTTGATAGGATGGTGATCTTAATTTGGCTTTAACATAAATATCTGGCAGGCTCCACCCCAGATGAGTGTTACGATGGATAGATCTGTTACTGTTTGGTGTGAAGCAGAAAATAAAGCATTTTTCCAGGTCATGTGAGATATTGAGACTGAGAGTTGAGGGGAAGAATAAGTAAAACAGACTTGACCTCCCCTGAAGTTGTAAGGTGTCAAAGCGAAGTAATACACAGATCAAAAGATTTGTTTTCACTTTTAAAGACATAATTGTGTGAGGGAGGAAGTGATAACAATGAGCTCATTATAAGCAGTGGAATAGTTTGTCGTTTTCCTAGCAATGTAAACGACTTATAAGACAAAATTGTTGTGGTGTATAGAATGTAATAGGGAAATTTAACGGGTAGGAGTTAGAAAATACATTGTAGGTGAATGAGTGAGGTATGATTTTTTTTTTTTTTTTTTTTTTTTTTGAGATGGAGTTTCGCCCTTGTCGCCCAGGCTGGGGTGCAGTGGCGCGATCTCGGTTCACTGCAGCCTCCACCCCGTGGGTTCAAGCGATTCTCCTGCCTCAGCCTCCCGAGTAGCTGGGATTACAGGCACCCGTCACCACGCCCGGCTAATTTTTGTATTTTTAGTAGAGACGGGGTGTCACCACGTTGGCCAGGCTGATCTCGAACTCCTGACCTCAGGTGATCCGCCTGCCTTGGCCTCTGAAAGTGCTGGGATTACAGGCGCGCCCGGCCGAGGTATGATTTTTCTTTTACATGAAAAAGGAAGTCAAGAGAGGTGTTCACGCTTCAGAGGTGCTTTGTGTTAAAATGCTGCTTTCAATCCCTGTGAGTTATGTTCTGATTTAGTAGGAAATCAAGGACCTTTCTCCCATAATCTCTAACAATTTAGCATTTGTAGAATGATACTTCTTCAGAGCTTGTCAGCTAATAAGGCGAAGAAATACCAAGGTACTAACGTGACATTTTAAAATCTGTGTAAATAACATTTGGTTGACTTTTGGGGACATGTTTTATAAAAGTTTCACTCAAGGCACATTGGTGGCATTTAAAAGAATGGTCTGTTGAAATGCTGTGAGGGCTGCAGTATCCCTTCTAGAAAACTACTTCTCACCAGTATTTTTTAAACAGACTTCAGATCTGGAGCTTTCTGCACTCTCAGATGGAGGAATATTGTCTGTGAATTTTTTTTCTTTTCTTGTACAAAAGAGAGATCTTGGTAACTACATGAGAGCTATACAATATCTTAACATTTTTTAAAAGTTGTTTTCATTTTAATTAAAGCGATGTGCTTGTGCTCCAACCTCTACCTGTCTTTCCCATTTTTCTGAAGGAAATGTTGCCAACTGTGCCATCAAAAATATGCATACAGCTGTGTGTCATGCTTTTACTAGAATATGAATTTAGAGTACAACGTGGTTGAGATGTAAATTATTTTCCTCACATCTCCCACCATGTCTTTTAATGAACAGGAGAGAAGTCACAAACGTCTAAGATCACTTTACACTCTCGAGTATGTTTCTGTGCTTGAAGGGGTGAATGAATGTATATAGTAAAAGAACAACTCTTGAATTTGGGTCTAGAATTTGATTAACTAGATGCTGTGTTAAGGAGTTATGAAACAATCAGATATTGCTGTTTAGTGATGACAGTAGACACACAGTTTTCACAATAGTAGCAGCTGAACAATAAAGCAGTAATTTTTCCTCTTTGCTATTCAGATGAGTGGGAGGAGCACAAACCTTTATTTGAGGTAAAGTGTGGCAATTTGCCCAAGGGAAACTTTTACATTAGCATTGGAAAGAACCTTTGAGAGTTTATGTAATTCAGTCCTTTATCTCTTTTTAGGACTTTATTAAAATCAGTCCTGATAGAAAATTCTGTGCTGTTTTTAAAGATCTCCAGGGGATTTGCAGCAAGTTTTTCTCTATAGCAAACTGCATTATTCCGTGATCTTAATTACCAGATTTCTTCTGTGGATTTAGCATTTGATTAAGTAAATGCCATGTTTTGGTTGTCCCTGAAATACAATAGTTTGTTCGTGTGTTTGTTTTTAAAACTCCATGTTAACAGCTCTTTTTAAAAGAGCTTCCATTTCTGTATAGAACTTTGGAGATTTAGGTTTTCCTTTTACTTTCCTCAATTAGTTAAAAAGTATGAAAGAAAAAAATTAACTACCTTTGAGACAGTTTTGACCCTAACTTTGTTCCCTTTGGGCGTAGTGTTTTATTTTTTTTTTGGAGACGGAGTCTCACTCTGTTGCACAGGCTGGAGTGCAGAGGCTGGATCTCAGCTCACTGCAAGCTCCGCCTCCCGGGTTCACGCCATTCTCCTGCCTCAGCCTCCGGAGTAGCTGGGGCTACAGGCGCCCGCCACCTCGCCCGGCTAGTTTTTTGTATTTTTTAGTAGAGACAGGGTTTCACCGTGTTAGCTAGGATGGTCTCGATCTCCTGACCTCGTGATCCGCCCGTCTCAGCCTCCCAAAGTGCTGGGATTACAGGCTTGAGCCACCGCGCCCGGCCTGGGTGTAGTTTTAATGAGATATTAGAAGGATGAGAGCTCTCTGGCTGTCAGAATAAAAAATTCTATCTCGAGGAATTGGGGCAAAAGTTATGTTCTTATGTTAAATAATAAGACAAGCAAAGTAGAAAGAACAAAGTGTTAGTCTTGCTTCTTAGGAGGAGGCAAATAAATAACTAATGAAAGCTGGTTTACTGAATAGCTACTAGCTTTTGTTTCCACTGAGGGGAAACAGTAACTGGGGATTTAATGTGATAGTTAAGGAAAAGGAGAAGATAGTTATGAGGCCGTAACGGTAGAAATAGTTAGAATGGTCATATACCTGTTTAGATTTAGCAGGTTCTGATAAGATACCTCAGATACCTCAAGGCTTTTCAGAAATAATGTAATTACAACTTGCAGGACAACATTTTCATTTCAGTTTTTGCTTTAAGGGGAAGCATATCTTGATTTTTACATAACTGCAGTTGAAGAATTCCACTTATTTGAGATACTTAGGAATTTTCTTTAACAGGAATTCTTGGGAAATGTGTGAGCAACTGTGTTCTTAAGGTAGTATTTTAGAACTAGGATGTTCAGAAAAGTCAGACTTACCCACTTTTTAGGGTTTGCCCAGGTGCCATAGAAACTTGCACTGCTTTGAGCAAGACAGTTAATTGGTTGATTTAATTAGATTCAATTTTTGAAAGAAAGAAGCAGTGTTTATTGGTAGAATAGGCAATTCAGAGGGATGGGTAGAGGCAGTGTTTGCATTCTGAGTGGGTGTGCCATACTTGATTAAATAAATGGTTTGTGGAGTCAAAGGCAGTTCCCTTCTGGGTAGTTTCTGAGAAGCTTATGTAATATAATTCACAATTTGTGACCGATTAAAAAGTAAATCCTTTGCGCTTGACCCATTTACTGTTAGAAAATTTATCTTAAGTTTGTCTTTAAGACTACTTTTTATTACAAAGCTTGACGCGGCTGTTTTTCCTTTTTTAAAAAAAATCATTTTTACTTCTCATTATAGAAATAATACATGTTTAATGTGAGATCGTAAAGCATTGGGATAATCTCTGTGTTAGGTTTTTTTTTTTGAGACGGAGTCTCACTCTGTCGCCCAGGCTGGAATGCAGTGGCGCCGTCTCAGCTCACTACAACCTCCACCTCCCGGGTTCAAGTGATTCTCCAGCCTCAGCCTCCTGAGTAGCTGGGATTACAGGCATGCACCACCAGGCCTAGCTAATTTTTGCATTTTTAGTAGAGACAAGGTGGAGGTTTCACTGTGTTGGCCAGGCTGGTCTCGAATTCCTGACCTCAGGTGATCCACCTGCCTCGGCCCCCCAAAGTGCTGGGATTACGGGCATGAGCCACCGCGCCCAGCTGGAGGTTTGTTTTTTAATGTGGTCTATTGTAAATCGGTCTGCTGCTTTCTAATAATTTTTGTTATTGTTGTTTGCTTTGTTTGCAAGACAGGGTCTCACTCCAGCCTGGCCTGTGATGGCGCAGTTATAGCTTACTGCAGCCTCAACTTCCTGGGCTCAAGCGATCCTCCCACCTCAACCTCCCGAGTAGCTGGGTCCACAGGTGTGCACCACTACAGTGGGCTAATTTTTTTTTTTCTTTTTGAGATGGAGTCTCGCTCTGTCGCCCAGGCTGGAGTGCAGTGGCGTGATCTCGGCTCACTGCAAGCTCCACCTCCTGGGTTCACACCATTCTCCTGCCTCAGCCTCCCGAGTAACTGGCACTATAGGTGCCCGCCACCACACCTGGCTAATTTTTTTTCTTTTTTTTTGTATTTTTAGTAGAGATGGGATTTCACTGTATTAGCCAGGATGGTTTCGATCTCCTGACCTCGTGATCAGCCTGCCTTGGCCTCCCAAAGTGCTGGGATTACAGGCTTGAGCCACTGCACCTAGCCTTTTTTTTTTTTTTTCTTTTTGGGAGATTGGGTCTTGCTATGTTCCCTAGGCTAGTTTCTTTTTTACTTAAAAAAACAAACAAACAATAAATAAATAAATATAAAGGAGAGGGAGACAGAGAGAGAGAGGGAGACAGAGTCTCACTGTGTTGTCCAGGCTGATCTCAAACTCTTAGGCACAATTGATCCTCCCACCTTGGCCTCCTGAAGTGCTGGGATTATAGGTATGAGCCACCACACCCAGCCACCCAGGCTGGTCTCAAACTCCTGACCACAAGCATCCTGCTGCTTCAGCCTACCAAAGTGCTGGGATTGCAGCCACTGTACCAGACTATTTTGTGATAATTTCTAAGTGCCGTGAAATATGCAGTTGTACAGAGACTATGAGTGTGATCCAGTCTTACTCCAAAAGATACATATTAAGGGCCGGCACAGTGGCTCACACCTGTAATCCCAGCACTAAGGGAAGCCAAGGTGTAAGGATTGCTTGAGCCCAGGAGTTCAAGATCAGCCTGGGCAATGTGGCGAGACCCTATCTCTATTTAATTAAAAAATATTAAGGTATATGACCAGGCACTGTGACTCACGCCTGTAATCCCAGCACTTTGGGAAGCTGAGATGGGTGGATCACTTGAGGTCAGGAGTTTGAGACCAGCCTGGCCAACATGGTGAAACCCCGTCTCTACTAAAAATGTAAAAATTAGCCGGGTGTGGTGGCGCATGCCTATAATCCCAGCTACTCTGGGAGTCTGAGGTAGTAGAATCGCTTGAACGGAGGAGGTGGAAGTTGCAGTGAACCGAGATGGTGCCATTGCACTCCATCTTGGGCGACAGTGAGACTCGGTCTCAAAAATACAAAACTAAACAAAACCACAGTGAGATACCATTTCACACCACTAGGACTGCTAGAATAATAAACCAGGTATTAAGTGTTCATGAGGATATAGAGAAATTAGAATCCTAATACATTGCTGGTGGATTTATAAAATGATGCAGCCACTTTGGGAAGCAGTTAAACATAGAGTTAGCATATGGACCAGTAATTCTACTCCCAAGAAAAATGAAACACATGTTCTGGCAGAAACTTTTATATTAATTATAATAGCAGCATTATTGATTGATTGATTCAGGGTGTTGCTGTTACCCAGGCTGGCATGACATGGCTCACTGCAGCCTCCATCTCCTGGGCTCAATCAGTCCTCCCACCTCAGCCTCCCAAGTTATCTAGGACTACAGGCATATGCCACCATGAGTGGCAATTTTTTTTTTTTGAGACAGAGTCTCACTCTGTCGCCCAGGCTGGAGTGCAGTGTGATTCACTGCAACCTCCACCCCACTGGTTAAGAATTCTCCTGCAGGCCGGGCGCGGTGGCTCAAGCCTGTAATCCCAGCACTTTGGGAGGCCGAGACGGGCGGATCACGAGGTCAGGAGATCAAGTCCATCCTGGCTAACACGGTGAAACCCCGTCTCTACTAAAAAGTACAAAAAAAACTAGCCGGGCGATGTGGCGGGTGCCTGTAGTCCCAGCTACGTGGGAGGCTGAGGCAGGAGAATGGCGTGAACCCAGGAGGCGGAGCTTGCAGTGAGCTGAGATCCGGCCACTGCACTCCAGCCTGGGTGACAGAGCGAGACTCCGTCTCAAAAAAAAAAAAAAAAAAAAAGAATTCTCCTGCCTCTGCCTTCCAAGTAGCTGGGACTACAGCCACGCGCTACCATGCCCATCTAATTTTTTGTATTTTTAGTAGAGATGGGGTTTGTCAGGCTAGTGTTGGTCAGGCTAGTCTCGAACTCCTGACCTCAAGTGATCCACCCGCCTCGGCCTTCCAAAGTGCTGGAATTACAGGCGTGAACCACTGTGTCTAGCCCAGCATTATTTATAATAGCCAAAAAGTAGAAACAATCCAAATGTCTTATCAACTGATGAATAGATAAAATATGGTATATCCATATAAAAGGATATTATTCAGCAATACTATTGAAGGAATGCAGTACTAATGCATGCAGGAGAATACTACCTTGTTTATGGCCATGTGTTTATATAGTAAAAGTATTTAAAAATGCAAGGGAGTGCCGGGCGCGGTGGCTCAAGCCTGTAATCCCAGCACTTTGGGAGGCCGAGATGGGCGGATCACGAGGTCAGGAGATCGAGACCATCCTGGCTAACACGGTGAAACCCCGTCTCTACTAAAAAATACAAAAAACTAGCCGGGCGAGGTGGTGGGCGCCTGTAGTCCCAGCTACTCGGAGGCTGAGGCAGGAGAACGGCATAAATCCGGGAGGCGGAGCTTGCAGTGAGCTGAGAACCGGCCACTGCACTCCAGCCTGGGCGACAGAGCGAGACTCCGTCTCAAAAAAAAAAAAAAAAAAAAATGCAAGGGAGTGATAAACACCAAATTCCCAATTCCTCTGGGGAGGAAAGGAAATATAGCATTTCCCCAGGACAAACTTCTTAAAAGGATTGGAGAACTACTTAAACATGTCAGATCTTGACACTGTCCTGATGGCCTCCTGTCACTGATAACAAAATACAAAATAGGGTTTACAAGGTCCGCCATGAACTTTCCCATCCCTCTCTGACTTCATATCCTGCCAGGTCACTGCTTTTTAGCCAGTCTGGGCTTTCTGATGTTCCCCAAACACATTGTCATCAAGCACACCTCCTCCCTGAGGCCTTATTATTGTTATTATCATTATTATTATTATTTTGAGATGGAGCCTCAATCTGTCACCCAGGCTGGAGCGCAGTGGTGCAATCTCAGCTCACTGCAGTCTCCACCTCCTAGGTTCAAACGATTCTCCTGTCTCAGCCTCCCAAAGTGCTAGAATTACAGGCGTGAGCCACCATGCCTGGGGTCCCTGGGACTTTAGCCTTTACAGTTACCTCAGCCTGGAAAGCTTTTTTACAGAGTTCTCTTCCCTACTCCAAGTCCATCTGCTTATACCTTACCTCCACCCTGTTTAAAATGCTCTTTTTCCACAGTTTTATTCTCATTGTAGCAGTGTGACCTGAGACGGTATATCTGTTTGCTTATCTGATGTCTGCCTCTCTCACAGGAGTGTATTTCTAGTGCTTGGATCATGCCTAGCTCATAGCAGGGACTCAATAAGTGTTAAATGAATGAACAATAACTTTAATGTTTTATTTAATGGAAAAAAGATCTAAAGCATATAAGCTAAATCTTAAGTTTTGATAAAGCTAGATGTTGAGTAGAGTTTTATTTCTATTTTTTGATGATAATTATTGTGTCGTATTTCATACATATGCTCCTGGTTGACAAAAACTAGCTCCCTAAAATAATGTTATAGACATAAGAAAGAAATGAATTGTGGTGATACATAAGCCGTTAAAGAAACCCATAGCCTCATTTATAGTGTATCAGGTTTGCAAATGGTTTAAAACAATAGCGGTTTGCTGAATGTTCTTACTAGCATGAGGGGACCGCTTGTGAGAAATAGGAAGAGGCCAGAGAAGGTCCCGGGGGTCTGGCACACTCTGGTATACTTCATCACCTCTCCCTGAGCTCTCCCTACAGGGCAGTGGGGCCAGTGGTGACTTCTGCAGCACCCTCTCCATTGTCTTACCAAGGGCTTCAGCTGTGAGACGCCGGCTGGTGCTACAAGGAAGGGGAAACGCGTCAGCTCTTTTCTCTGCTCTTTTCTTACATTGATTTCAAACGCCAAGAAGCTGGGCTGAGAAACCGGGCCTGTGATCCTGGCTGGACTGCAGTCCACCACGTGCTGAAGAACTCTGCGGGTTGTGCTAAAGGGTAGTGTCTTTATTGCCTCCTGTGTAAGCTTGACTTTTTTATAGGCAAGCAGGTTATTTCCAGGACAACTAAATTAGTTGGTGCCAAACCTCATTTCCTAGAAACAGACGTTTTCTTAGTAGAGGAAACCCATATAACTGTCTGTTTCCATCTAAGTGTAGCTAATAACATGAATAACAAAAAGAGCTAATTATTTAAATAGCAAAAATAAGTATGGAAGATGAATGTGAAGTAAAATTCTAATATTAAGCCACTGATTATTTTAAAACAATCCGATTAAATTGTAGTACCTCTGAAATAATTAAAGGAAAATTTGATTCTTAGAACATCTCAATTCATTGGAAGGCCATGGAATTAATAAAATAAAAAAAGAAAATCTCAGGCAATATAAACTAAGGAATGGCAAATAGAATATGTATTGATTGGTGCAAACTAATTGTGTTTTTTTGCTATTGAGAGTAATTACTTTTGCCATTACTTTTTTTTTTTTTTTTTGAGACGGAGTCTGGCTCTGTCGCCCAGGCTGGAGTGCAGTGGCGCGATCTTGGCTCACTGCAAGCTCCGCCTCCCAGGTTTACGCCATTCTCCTGCCTCAGCCTCCCAAGTAGCTGGGACTACAGGCGCCTGCCATCTCGCTCGGCTAATTTTTTTGTATTTTTTAGTAGAGACGGGGTTTCACCGTGTTAGCCAGGATGGTCTCGATCTCCTGACCTCGTGATCTGCCCGTCTCGGCCTCCCAAAGTGCTGGCATTACAGGCTTGAGCCACCGCGCCCGGCCAACTTTTGCCATTACTTTTAATGGCAAAACCCATGTAATGGCAATTACTTTTGCACCAAACTATAAATAATTGGACTCTAGTTCCAACTTTGGTATTTAACTTTCCCACAACTGTTGACAAATTGCTTAACCTGCTTTCCTTGATTTTGTCAGTCAAGTGAAGAGGAAGAGACAGCTTGAGAAACATTTGTAAGAGAAATGCTTATTACTTTGTATGTGTTTTTCATCTTGCATATTAAATATAAATTCCTTTAGGCGATATTCTTTAAAATGATTTCCTAGCTCCCTTTTGTATTTACACCCATGGTCTCTTTAAAAAAAGAAATACTGCACAATTCTTGGAGACAAGGATTACCTCTTATTTGTATCATCAAATATAGAGTACGGTTTGTTTGTTTGTTTGTTTGTTTGTTTTTCTGAGATGGGTCTTGTTCTGTCACTCAGGCTGGAGTGTAGTGGCGCCATCATGGCTCACTGCAGCTTCAACCTCCTGGGCTCAAGAGATCCTGCCATCTCAGCCTACCCAGTAGATGGTACTACAGGCATGCACCACCACATCCAGCTAATTTTTAAAAATTTTGTGTAGAGATAGGGTTTCACTGTGTTTCCCAGGCTGTTTTTAAACTCCTGGGAGCCAAGCAGTCCTCCCGCCTTGGCCTCCCAAAGTGTTGGGATTACAGGCATGAGCCACTGTGCCCAGCCTAGAGTACGGTTCTTGACATATAGATAGAAATTAAGTATTCGTAGAATGAGTGAAAAAAAAAATGAAATGATTATGTTGATTTTGAGTTTCTCAATGGAATAGGGCTTTGGGTTCCTAGAAGAAACTTTAATGTCAAAAAATTATTTTGTAGTTTTGAAAATGTTAAAAAATTGAACATGAGAAATCTCCACTTCTCTGGGCACGTGAAATTAAAGGGAGGGATGATCAAGTTGTGACAGATTACCTAGACTAGCAGTGCTGATGCAAGAAGGTGAACATGTAGACTGCTGTATTCTGTACACACACACACACACACACACACACACACACACAATGCCCTACCTCCTGGGAAAGCAAAAGTTGTTGTTGTTGTTATTGTTTTTTGAGACAGAGTCTTGCTGTGTTGCCCAGGCTGGAGTGTAGTGGCGTGCAGTTTCGGCTCACTGCAACCTCTACCTCCCAGGTGCAAGCAGCTGTCCTGCCCCAGCCTCCCAAGTAGCTGGGATTATGGGCGTGTGCCACCATGCCTGGCAAATTTTTGTATTTTTAGTAGAGACAGGGTTTCACCATGTTGGTCAGGCTGGTCTTGAACTCCTGACCTAGTGATCAGGAGTTCAAGGGAGCCCACTTTGGTCTTCCAAAATGCTGGAACTACAAGCATGAGCTACTGCGCCCGGCAGCAGAAGTTTTTGAAGATTTCTAGACAATGTGTGTAAAGACCTTTAGACTCTAAAGTTAATGTTTTTGCCTTGTGCAGTCTTAGGCAGATACAGTGAGGTGTAAAACACCTCTATCCAAACACCTGAGTTGGACTGGGCTGAAGATCTAAGTCCTTCAGTTCAGTGTATCTCAAGGGTGGGATCCATTGTATGTTTGTTACAGACCACTCCCTCTAGCTTTATCTGCTAAGCACTGTGAGATTGTGCTTAATTTCACTTTGCCTTTCTTTCTCGTTCAGGCCTCCAGCCTCCCCAGCTGGAGGAAAATGTCCTGTGTAGAAAACTGGTCATAAATTTAGGGCTCTTATGGAATAGTCTGTCATGCCAACCCATACAGCTGTCAAAAGTTCTGCTGGTTTTTCTTTCTCTTGGAGTTCTGCCTATGGCAAGCCCCAATTATCATCACTCACGCTGAAGCTCTGCAAGTAGTACCACAAGGAGAGAGAAAATGGCTGGCGCTTTCAGCTCACCTAGAAAGGGCTCTTCTCCCTGTGGAATTTTAATTCTGCTAGTTCTCTTTGCTATGCATAGAAGACAGCTCTTCAATCTTTAAAGCCATTTATTTATTTGAATAATCTATATGGTTTATCTAGTTGTTACTGTGAAAGCAATAGCTTTCCTCTCTCTATTAAAGCTATCCTGGAAGTGGAAGTCTCATTGTTTTTTGAATTTTTGTTACACAAACATGACATAAGAATAAGTTTGTTCTGGGCCAGGCATGGTGGCTTACGCCTGCAATTCCAGCACGTTGGAAGGCCAAACTGGGAGGATTCCTTGAGGCCAGGAGTTCAAGACCAGCCTGGGCAACATAGGGAAACCTCATCTAAAAAAAAATTACCCAGGTATGGTGGCGAGCACTTGTATAGTCTCAGCTACTCTGGAGGCTGAGGTGAGAGGACTACATGAACCCAGGAGTTTGAGGTTACGGTGAGCAGTGGTTATGCCACTCTACTCCAGCTTGGGCAGCAACAGAGTGAGACTTTGTCTCAAAATAAATAAATAGGCCAAATGTTTAAAGTAGGAAGTCAAAGTGGCCAGCCATTCCACTACAAGATAACCAGTGTTTTTAATTTGGTTTGTAGCATTCCAGATTAGCATGTGTGTACATGAGTTTGTCATTTTACCTTTTTTGGGGGGCGGGGAGACAGAGTCTTGCTTTGTTGCCCAGGCTGGAATGTGGTTGCAGGATCTTGGCTCATCGCAACCTCCATCTCCCAGGTTCAAGCAATTCTCCTGCCTCAGCCTCCTGAGTAGCTGGGATTACAGGCATGCGCCACCACACCCGGCTAATTTTGTATTTTTAGTAGAAATGGAGTTTGTCCATGTTAGTCAGGCTGGTCTCAAACTCCCGACCTCAGGTGATCCACCCGCCTTGGCCTCCCAAAGTGTTGGGGTTACAGGTGTGAGCTACCGCGTCCGGCCAGGAAATATTTTTCAAAAATTTCTTGAAGCCCTTAAAGTTGACAGGCTCTGCTAACATGACAAATACTCAATAAAAATGTAGAAAATAAGTTCTAAGAGATTTTAATATAGAATCTCTGTCTGTTAACTTTTTTAGTTGAGAGTAACAGAAACTGACTCTGGTTAAACTAAGCAAAAAGGTGATTTATTGGAAGGACAATAGGTATGCAAAAAAGGGATGGGGGATGAAATTGAACAGGTCTCAGAAAGGCAGGAATTGCCACAGCTCTTGGGACCTGAGCGGCAGGAGTTTGTGAACCCTTTCTTCAGGACATTGGAGACCCACTGCCCTTCAGACTCTCTCCCCACTGACATTTTAAATCCCCATAAAAGAGGGTTGTTGGATTTCTTTTGGCATAGGTGTCGGTGCTGTGTCCATCAGTTATGGTCCAGGAAATATGATCACAAAGCATACACGTGACCACCAGGGGCCCATCCCTGCATATGAGGGAGTATTTCCAGAGAAGGGAAATTGACACAAACCAGGTTGCCTTTCCAGTGGTGTGCACCACAAAACCAGATTGGAGCACGTGGAGGGGACAGAGTGGAGGGTATGGTATTACAGGCTCAGAACATGTCAGAGGTGGAGGAGAGCTCAGATGAAGATGCAGAATTTGTGGCAGAGCTGCACTTGTACTCCAGTCTTCCGACTCTTGCATCTCTTACACTGCGATGCTTATCTAGAGGTGGAAAAGTGTTACAGCAGAGGCTTGGGTGGCCAGTTAGTGTGATAACTCCTGGGCAGACATCAGTGCCCAGTGTGTACAGGATGCCAGTGAACTGAAATGGAAATGTTCCACTCCATATATGCTTGAAGATCTCCTTTTGGGGGTTTTCAATAGGAAAATGATAATGTCAAAATATAAATGTGTTTCACAGCTAGTTTTGGAAACATTTTTCATTCCATTATGCATGAGATACTTACTGACAAAAATTAAGAAATTTATGCCGATTACAAGAAAAACTGTGGACTTCCTCCTTTTCTAAATTTCCTTGCTGAAAAAAGGAGACACTTCTGAACATACACATTCAGAGCATGGTATAGCCTATGTGATTTGTGTAAAGCTCCAAACTGTTCTCTTTAATATGTGTGGTATGCAGTAGGGAGAGGCCAGTACATTTCAGTAAAATTCCAAGAAAGGACAGTTTCAGCAGAACGGATTTTAAGGAACAACAGAAACACACCACTTGAAAATGAGTAGGGTTCATTTAATGGACAAAGCATGATAACAGTTCTTTGATTGCTGAAGAATAATGGGTGGTTCACATTAGACATTAAGTTTTTAAAAATAATGTTCCAAACCATTCACCAGCTAGGCAGGTTCTGTTATCCTGCTGTAGCATGCAGCTGGAATGTGCTTATTTGCTTAAGGAAATCATGCTTTTGTGATTTTGTATTCATATCAGAAATGTGTGCTTCTGTTTCTTAGTAATTACTTCGCTGTTACTGCATCATAACATAGTTACTCCCTGTCCTTTCGTGGGATTCTTGAAACCTTTACTCAGGATCATTTCTCCTAAGTCAGTTTACAGTGCACTAAAAACTTTTTTATTTTAATTGTTTAAAAAAAATTTTTCCTGAGACTTGAGAAAGACAGAAGGGAACGTATAATCCAGGGTTTTCTTTTGCTATAGAGGATATCATTAGGACGTTTGGCAAAATCTGAATAAAGTTGTAGACTAGGCTGGGCACAGTGGCTTATGCCTATAATCCCAGCACTTTGGGAGACCAAGGCAGGAGGATAGCTTGAGCCCAGGAGTTTGAGACCAGCCTGGGCAATGTAGTGAAGCCCCATCTCTACAATAAATAAGTAAATAAATAAGCCGGGCATGGTGGCACTTGCCTGTGGTCCCAGCTTCCTGGGAGGCTGAGGCCAGAGGATTACTTAAGCCTGAAAGGTAGAGGCTGCAGTGAGCCATGATTGCACCACTGCACTCCGTCCTGGGTGGCAGAGTCAGATGCTGTCAAAAACAAAAACACAACTTTCTACCTCCTTAAAATTCTCTTGTGCCCCACAAGAAGCTCTTGGACTAAAGCACAGAAAGTCATTACTAATTCTATCTGGAAGCCAGAAAATAAGGTGGAGCCAAAGATGACTCCAAACTTGGGAGACTGGGTAGACTGGATAGTGATGCTGTTGACCAAAATAGGTAATAGAAGAGGAGTGTCAGGTTTTCACTGAGAGGGAGGGTTAGGATGGTGACAAGTTCAGCTTTAGATTTGTTGAGTTTGAGGCGCCCATGAAGTCTAAGTGGAACTATATAGGAGGCAGGTGGAAATGTGAATGTGGAGTTCTGGAAAGGAATCTGGGATTGCAGTGTAGGCTTGAGCTTACTCGTAGCATGGAAGGTCTAGCTGAGAACTCATAAGTAGATGAGAATTCACTAGAGAGGCTATCGATAGTGAGGTGACTGAGGTTGTGATGATAGGCATGTTTTGCTTTTATTAACTCTGTTTTAGTCCAAATGGTGAATTAAGTCAATGACAAAATTTAGTTTAAGCTTCAAAAAAAAAATGACAAGTAAAAATTCAGTAATACATACTCGTAAAAAGCAAGAAGAAAAATCAAACCAGTTTAGAAGGTTATGAACAAAAAATATGCCTTCTTTTCCCACCCCACTCCTTACCTGAGTTTCTTGTGTCTCCTTCCAGACAATTTTAGTCATATGGAAATAAATGTATTACGCATATGGCTTATCTTTTACTATACTTTCCCATTATTGCTTTGGTTAGGAGTGCCTTTTCAGCTGCTTAATAAACATGGTTGACAGCCCACAGGCATGTGGACAAAATGGCTCATTAGTTTGATTTTTTTTTTTTTCCTTCTCTTGTTCTGTAAAGTGTTTTATGGTGGTGTGCTTATAGTCTTGTCTGAAAAAAATTTCTTCCTTTGCGTTTGTATTTTCTTCAACAGTAATATTACCGTTCAAGCAAAGATTTCTTGATATTCCTAAATCTTTCCTTGATTAATCGTGCTAAGATAGTATCACATTCTTCTTTGCTTAACGTGAGCAGACTGTGAACAGACTGATACGAAATGTTATCAAGTGTTAACTATTTATTAAGACTTCATAAATACTACCCTGGGTGCTAGATGTGCAATGATGAACAAAACAGACCTGGTGTTTTTCCTCAAGGATTATTACCTATGTATAAGAGAGTAATACCGTTATTATTATTTGAATCATGTGAAAGACAAGATTTAGCATCAGTTCTTAAAGGTAAAGTGATTTTGTTCTCTCAGAGTTTAAAGGCTTTTCACCTTTGAGAGACCCACGTGTCAGTTGGCGTGCCCATCCGCGTCCCCCCCCCAACATCAGTCACTCTGTTTTGACTGAAACCACATTCCAGAGTCACTTCTTTTCACAAGTTCTAAAGGTGGAAAAAAAGAAACCCCACCCACTTCTTAGTTGAACCTTAATTCTTTAAAATACATTTAATTTTGAATAAGGCTTTGGTAAAATCACACAGTTCTTCATAATGGTTTAGCACCCTCCTCCCTAGAGAGTCCAGCCTACGGTATGAATGGACTTGATCCTGCCCGTGTGAGTGTGGCTGAAATTAAGGCAGATATCTTTCAAAGAGACCCACCCACAGCATTCCTGACCTGTCAACTTGCTGCAGGTTGGTTAGAGACTGCAGGGGGGTTCTGTGATTTCCAGGCTTTTTAATGATGTGTACAGTTGAGAGTAAATAGTTTAAATAATTTCATAGTTAGGGAGAGTTCAGCACTGGTCTTAAGGCAAAATATTTTCAGATACAGTTTTTAAAAAGATGATCAGAAAGTTAATTTTTTTTTTGTCTTTTAAATTGCTTTTCATTTTGCTTTGCCCGGCTTAATAACTTTTTTGTATTGTTATGTTGTTAATTTTTAAACAATTTTCTGTCTTCAGGTATTGGCTCAATTTTAGCTATTCTGTTCTAAACACATTACAACCTTACTCCCACATAAATGTTTAAGTATTAAATATTGACACCAAACTTTCTCCTATGTGGAAGAGATTGATGAAGACCTAAATGAGTTTGTGAATAGTTTTCAGAAGTTATTTAGATCATCAAGTTGAATCAGTACCAACAGATTCCATCCATCTGCCATGCCTATCTGAATGCCTGTCCTTTGTCACATACAACTGTGTCTTTCCAAACTATTCCAATTTGTAACACTGAAGCAGCTTTCCAAAACTAACATTACCAGGATAGGATACTCTAAAATATCTTTACCCCTTGGATATGTATAACAATTGATTGTATAGTTATGTAAATTTCATTAATTTGTTTTTGTTTATATCATATCTCTGATCAGATTGCCTGAGAGGACAAGGAAGGATCTTTTAGTTCTTTGGGACTTTTCATGATGCTTAATTGACAATATGCCTCTGGTAAATTTTGATTAACCATCCTTACTACAGTTGTTCCAAAGTTAAGATTAAAGTTAACACACAAACTTGTCTAGCAGATTTCTTCTATAAAGCAAGATTTCCATTAAAATTGACCAAGAAGCAAAAAGTTACCATCTATGAGATAGAAAGTAAAGTAGCTTGGTTTTTGTGTATTAAAGTCCAAGTATCCCAAAAGTTAAAACAAGGGATAATATCACAATTTTTGGGAATGAATACTTAAGATGAAGGGGGACAGAGGAATTCACGATGGTTACTAACAGTTTTTCCCCTTGTTTTGGATTTCACTTTCTTTTTACTTTTATATAATGCTGGACTACACTTTGGTTTTTTTTTTTTTTTTTTTTTGAGACAGGGTCTCACTCTGTCACCCAGGCTACAGGGAAGTGGCACGATCATGGCTTACTGCCGCCTTGACCTTCTGGGTTCAGGTGATCCTCCCACCTGTCTCCTGAGGAGGTGGGACTACAGGCATATGCCACCATGTCCAGCTAGTATTTTTTTTTTTTTTTTTTTGTAGAGACAGGATTTTACCATGTGCCCAGGCTGGTCTCAAACTCCTGGGCTCAGGTGATCTGCCCACCTTGGCCTCCCAAAGTGCTAGGATTACAGGCATGTGCCAGTGCACCCAGCCTAGACCACACTTATGTAATATAACATCTTAGTTTTTTGCGTGATTTACTTGTGTTATCACTACCGACAAAGGTTAATTTGAACTACGTATTTCTACAGGGGCCTACTGCTGATAATTATTTGGAATACTATGGCTGGGTGGCTTTGAGAATGTGTGGTAGTAAAACATTTACAAATATTTTACATTCTAAAGCTGAATTTACTTTTGAACTTTTGATCTCTTTGTCTGTAAGCTAATATAGTACTTTTTTTGGGATAGGCTTTCTCTTGTTGATTTACGTTTTTTGCTTTTTTTATTAGAACAAAAGAAATTACGCTAGCATTTTAGGATCTATTTAAGAAAATCAAATAATGATAAAGATCAGTGTTAGGTGGTGTCCTTACACAGTCCTTCTTGCTCTCCTTCTTTTACTGTTCATCTGAAATGCATATAATTTATAAATTATTTCTATTGAAAACATGTAGGCCGGTCGGGCTTGGTGGCTCATGCCTGTAATCCCAGTACTTTGGAAGGCCCAGGCGGGCAGATCACAAGGTCAGGAGATTGAGACCATCCTGGCCTTGATCCAAAAGAAAACAAGTAGCGTTTTCTTTGGGATCACCTCTTAGTGTTACATTTGACTATCACTTACAAAATTCTTTTTTTTTTTTTAGTTTTTTTTTGAGATGGAGTGTCGCTCTTGTTTCCCAGGCTGGAGTGCAATGGCGTGATCTCAGCTCATCGCAACCTCCGTCTCTCAGGTTCAAGCAATTCTCCTGCCTCAGCCTCCTGAATAGCTGAGATTACAGGCATGCACCACCGCACCCGCCTAGTTTTGTATTTTTAGTAGAGATGGGGTTTCTCCATGTTGGTCAGGCTGGTCTTGAACTCCCAACCTCAGGTGATCCACCCGCCTTGGCCTCCCAAAGTACTGGGATTATAGGCGTGAGCCACTGTGCCTGGCCTAAAATTCTTTTTTTTTTTTTTCCTTGTTTCCAGTGAGGTTGGAACTTAGAAAATTCTTTTTTTTTGACATGGAGTCTTGCTCTGTCGCCCAGGCAGGAGTGCAGTGATGTGATCTTGGCTTATTGCAACCTCCACCTCCCAGGTTCAAGCAACTCTCCTGCCTCAGTCTCCCAAGTAGCTGGGATTACAGGTGTGTGCCACCAATCCTGGCTAATATTTGTATTTTCAGTAGAGACGGGGTTTCACCATGTTGGCCAGGTTGGTCTTGAACTCCTGACCTCAAGTGATCTGCCTGCCTCAGCCTCCCAAAGTCCTGGGATTACAGGTGTGAGCCACGGTGCCCCGTGGAACTTAGAAAATTCTTAAGGTATAATTCAGCAAATCTCTGAGGACCTAGATTTTAGGTAGGAATGTTTTTCTTACCATGATGGAAATAAACATATTTAACCTTTCTTTTAGATCCATCATGTTACACAAAATGGAGGACTATATAAAAGACCGTTTAACGAAGCTTTTGAAGAAACACCAATGCTGGTTGCTGTGCTCACATATGTGGGGTATGGTGTACTCACCCTCTTTGGATACCTTCGAGATTTCTTGAGGCATTGGAGAATTGAGAAGTGTCACCATGCAACAGAAAGAGAAGAACAAAAGGTAATTGTTAGGGAGTTTTTGATTCTGTAAATAAAAGCCTTTTATAGAAATCTTAGTATTTTTGCACAAAAGTTTTTTCTTGGAAATTTGGGTACACATAAAAATTAAAATATTCCAGGTGTGGTTAAATGAAAACATTCTACAAAGAAAGCTGAAAACAAGGTTAAAGATATCAAAGTATTCAACATGTGTTTAATCAAGAAGAACCTAAGGAGGTAGGCAGCACTA
This sequence comes from Rhinopithecus roxellana, assembly GCF_007565055.1. Lineage (NCBI taxonomy): Eukaryota > Metazoa > Chordata > Mammalia > Primates > Cercopithecidae > Rhinopithecus > Rhinopithecus roxellana. Next base: position 135,748,752 of record NC_044553.1, on the reverse strand, counting down.
TCCCTATTTTATGGATTAGAAATCAAAAAGTCACAAGTTGAATAATGTTTCCTAAGATGCCTGGTGTCAGAGCTGCTGTGTGGACAGAGGACTGTGAAGTGAAAAAGCCATGCTCTTTCTATTCCTACCCCTGTGCTGAATCCCAGGTTGTGTTTACAATTTTCTGAAAAGGTTGTATTATTTGAAATTAATAATGTGTTTTCTCATAGATACATTATACGTAGTTGGGTGATTCACACATCAGCTCCTCTCCGCAGGCAAACAAGCTGTAATACAGAATGTAGCCAACCGATTCTATTTACAGTAAACAACACTCTTATTTTAGGAATGGTAAACATATGAGCACCGTTGTCTCTGGGGAAAAGGGCTTCATTCAGTTCATTTTTCTCTGCATGTTCCTTTGTACCTCTGAAGGGTTTTTTGTTTTTTTTAATTTGTTATTGACTTGAAGCTCACTTCTGGAGTTTTATACATTATGTTTGTGTTACCTGATCTCCATAAATAAATAAAATGAGGGTTAAGGATGTCTGATTTTACTAAAAATAAAACAAGCCTCTGTGTTGTTGGCATGTCCCCCATGGCAAAAGGTTGTCTTTTAGCCCAGGGGAATATGCCAGATTAGAGAAGGACTTAAGACATTATAGTTTTTTTGTGGTCCCTGTGTGTCTGAGGAAAAGAGGCAGGTGTGGGGTGAGCAGAGTCACCGCTGAGACGAGCCAGTGAACATTGTAGAAGAAACAGTTATTCAGGTAATGGATAGTGGTCACGTGGAAATGGGAAGAGTCCATCAAGAAAACATTGTCAGTTACTAGGAAGACAAAACCAGTCAGTAGATACATGGATTCAAAAGTGACTCCTGGGAGAACTCAAGACTAGGCATTCTTCCTTTCATCTCAACCATCTTGTACTCCATCTGAGCCCCAGTACAAGTTGGCCATCCTACTCATTGCCCTGCAAGTTAATTTACAAACAAGGTAAATAAGTTTTTTGAATACCTAATGCAGGCAAAGCCCTACATTCAGAAATTGGTCCAGTAGCCCTAACTTTTATCTTTTAAAACCCAAACACATTTTTAATATTTTTTATTTTATTTTATTATTGTTATTTTTTAGACAAGAGTCTTGCTTTGTTGCCCAGGCTGGAGTATAGTGGTGTGATCTCGGCTCACTGCAGCCTCTGCCTCCTGGGTCCAAGCAATTCTCATGCCTCAGCCTCCCAAGTAGCAGGGATTACAGGCATGTGCTACCACTCCCCAGATAATTTTTGTATTTTTAGTAGAAACGGGGTTTTACCATGTTGGCCAGGCTGGTCGCAAACTCCTGACCTCAAACGATCCACCTGCCTCAGCTTCCCAAAGTGCTGGGATTACAGACGCGAGCCACTGTTCCCAGCCCACATTTTTAACACTTTTTGATCCCCCTTCTACCCCTGAGCTTGTCCACCCAGAGTGCATCTACAGTAGGTTGATTTTGTATAGTCCTCAGTGACAGCTTACCATACCCTTCCTAGGTTGTGCAGTATTACAGTTACTTGTTCACAGGCCTATGTCCTCCTACTAGATTGAGTTGATGGCAGTTATGACCGATGGTAGCTGAAGTTTTATTTATATATTCAAACTAAAAACTTTATCTGCAAGGACCTCTCCTAGTGTAGATGCATAGTCAAAACTTAATAATTGACATGTATAGCAAGTGCTTTACATGTGAGCAAGTGCTATACATGGTGAGGCAAGTGCTGATTGTGGTGCAGACAGCACATTCCTGGATGAGGGGATAGGCAAAGGCATGAAGAATGTTTGGGAGAATCTGGAATGTAGATAGAAGAGAAATTGTGTTTTGAAAATCAAAGTAAGAAGTTTGGTAGGCAATGAGAAGTAGTTTTTTTGTTTTTTGTTTTTAAATGGAGACAGCGTCTCGCCATGTTGCCCAGGCTGGTCTCAAACTCCTGTACTCGAGGGATTCTCCTGCCTTGGCCTCCCAAAGTGTTGGGATTACAGGAGTGAGCCACCATGACCCCAAGGGCAGTTTTTGATCAGGGGATTGTCCTTAGAGCTTGGACAGCTGGTGCTCAAAGTGTGATGAATGAATGAAACCAACAAGATGCATCTGAATTACTTTGTTTGTGAGTATGTTTTCTTTGGAACTTGTTTCATGTTTACAGAAAGTAAATTGGTGGTTTAAGTGTTGGGAGCTGCCTGTGTATCCTTTGTGTGAAAGAATTAGAACACACAGATTTTATTCTTAAGTAGTTTCTAATTTTGTTGAGGAAACAAACATTTTAAAGTTATGGGCCTTTGCAAAACCATTATACAAGTAAATAATGCTTAGATTATATGAAGATATAGAACAAAAAAAAATCTGAGTAGCATAGGGTTAATCAGAAAACAATTCGTGGAGGAAGTAATACAAGGAAATGTGGGGGTGCTGAGGAGAGCATTTGCCTCTACAGTTTATGGAGAGGATTGTATTAAATTATTCAAGTTCATTTCAATAGAATATTCCCAGTAGCTAACATTAGCAGTGAAAACAGCCAGCTTCTGCCATTTTCTTACAAAAATTCAGCTCGTAGAGGGAAAGGGAATGTCATTCCTTTCCTGTGATAGATCATGTTTGTTTTCTAATGCTGGATTAGATATGGGGAAGGAGGGAGGCAAATTAAGTGTTAAACTGGAAGGAGGTGAGGGAAAGTGGTTGCTTGGGATCATAAAATGCAAATATAATGTTGCTACTTCCTCATTTCACCGAGAGAGTGGTATCCATAACCACATCCTGGTTTTCTTCCTCATTTCATTCTAAAACAGAGCCCAGTTTAACTATGTTAATTCTTTGTTGCAGGGAAATACCGTATGTTGCTTTGAATACAACTATATCACATGGTCATACCAATAAAGATGAGTTACCATGAGTCTGGTCTATTTTATATAAATTGCATACAATTCTTGGAATTTTTTACCCCTTAATCCTCTGTTATTCGTGGTGTTTTGGATGAGAATGTTGTTTTTCTCAGTCTGTGGTTTATTTCTTTGTGATGTGAGGTGAAGCTAGTAGTTCAGAAACATGTACGTAACAGATACAGCAAAAGCTTGAATTAATAAAAATGTTCCAGGCTGAGGTAGGAGGATCACTCAGGGCCAGGAGTTTGAGACCAGCTGACACAACATAATGAAACATCTCTACAAAATGAAAAAACTTAATTCAGAAAAAAATATTCTACTATTTAGATAGGAAATTGCTAGGAATGTAAGGAGTAAATTATGGTAGGTAGTTACCACACACTTACTACATTTTAAACTAACATTTTGCCTCCACAGCTTGTTCATGATCAGATATTTAAAAATGGGAGGACCAAATACCATGTTCTCACTTATTTTTTTATATTTATATATGTATGTGTATTATATATGTATATAATATAGGTGTATATATTATATATGTATATAATATAGGTGTATATATAATATATGTATATAATATAGGTGTATATATATTATATATATGTGTGTGTATATAATATATATATGTATTTTTTTTTTTAGATGGAATCTCACTCTGTCGCCCAGGCTGGAGTGCAGTGGTGTGATCTCGGCTCCCTGCAGTCTCCACCTCCACGGTTCAAGGGATTCTCTTGCCTCAGCCTCCCAAGTAGCTGTAATTACAGGCGTGCACCACCACGCCCAGCTAATTTTTTGTACTTTTAATAGAGACGCGGTTTCACCATGTTGGCCAGCCTGGTCTCGAACTCCTGACCTCAGCTTGCCTTGGCCTTCCAAAGTGCTGGGATTACAGGAGTGAGCCACCATGTCCGGCCTGTTCTCACTTGTAAGTGGGAGCTAAATGATGAGAACACATGGATACAAAGAGGAAAAACAACACTTGTGGTGGGTAGGAAGAGGGAGAGGATTAGAAAAAATAACCCATTGGGTGCTAGGCTTAGTACCTGGGTGACTAAATAATCTGTACAAAAAATGCTTGTGATGCGAGTTTACCTGTACAACCTGCACATGTACCCCTGAACCTAAAATCAAAGTTACAAAAAATAAGTAGATAAAAAATGGGAGGGATAGGATACGGGGAAGGGGCATTATGTGTCTATATCCCAATATGCTTATTTTCAAGATACAAAAGAAAGAAATTAATTGAAATACATTACTAGGAATTCCCAGAGGGATTTTATTCTTGACCTCCTTCAAAAAGTAGCATACAGCCAGGGGCAGTGGCTCACACCTGTAATCCCAGCACTTTGGGAGGCCGAAGTGGGTGGATCACCTGAGGTCAGGAGTTCAAGACCAGCCTGGCCAACGTGGTGAAATGCCATCTCTATTAAAAATACAAAAATTAGCTGGGCGTGGTGAAGGGCACCTGTAATCCCAGCTACTCGGGAGGCTGAGGCAGGAGAATCACTTGAACCCACAGGGTAGAGGCTGCAGTGAGCTGATACCGTGCCACTGCACTCCAGTCTGGGTGACAGAGCAAGACTGTGTCTCAAAAAAAAAAAAAAAAAGTACTAAGAATATTCTGGTACCTGTCATTTTGGCAGCATCTTAGTTAACTATTAATGTAGTATAATTGCTTGGTGCATTAAGCTAGGGGATGGATCATTTGGTTTGTCTTCTTTAATTCTGTGTATGATTCTACATTTTAAAAGAACACTACTGGCCAGGCATGGTGTCTCACGCCTATAATCCCAGCACTTTGGGAGGCCGAGGCAGGCAGATCACCTGAAGTGAGGAGTTCACCCTGACCTGAACAGATCACCAGCCTGACCAACATGGTGAAACCCCGTCTCTACTGAAAATACAAAAATTATCTGGGGCGTGGTGACACATGCCTGTAATCCCTGCTACCTGGGAGGCCGAGGCCACGAGAATCGCTTGAACCAGGGAGGCAGAGGTTGCAGTGAACCGAGATTGCACCATTGCACTCCAGCCTGGGCAGTGGAGCGAGACGGTCTAAGAAAATGTAAGAAGAATAAAAAATAAATAAAGAGCACCACATTTCATTGTTTTGTGTTAGTTGGGCTCAGGACAGCAGTAGTGTTTTTAAGTAATTGACATATCATAAAGATTACCTATTTAAAGTGTACAATGCAATAGTTTTTAGTATATCTACAGAGTTGTGCAGCCAGCACCACAATTTAATTTTGTAATGTTTTTCTCTTCTGAAAAAGAGAGAAACCCTCTCTCTTGAGTTTTTCTCATGAACCCATTAGCGGTTACTCCTTCCTCATCCACCCTCCCCACCCTCGGCAGCCACTAATCTACTTTCTGTCTCTATTGCTTTACCTATTCTGGACATTTCATGTAAATGGACGTTTCATATAAATGGGCTCACACAGTGTATGTTCTTCTGTACCTGGCTCCTTTCACTTGGTGTAATGTGTTTGAAGTTCATGTTGTAGCATGTATCGGTACTTCATTGCTTCCTATTGTTGAATAATATTTCATCATATGGAGCAGTCATCTCTATTTACTGTAGGGATTTCTCGCTGGTAAGAAACTATACTCAAACCTTTCAAAGAAGTTGTGTAGTAGGTTTACCACTGTATCCATTTGGACTAGTGCCAGTGTTAGGTTTGCAAGAGTTTCCCTGTAACCTGTTTTCCCTATTTTTCATACCAGGAAAGTTTTTCTTTCAAATAGTCCCTGGCTAGTTCCCTCACTTCCGATTTGTCCTCTGTTCTACCCAGGGTACCCCAGCTGATTTGCAGCATGACTCCCCCTTTCCTGCTTGCTTTTATTTCTGTTAGTATTTGTCACTGTCTAGCATACTTTATTTCTTTTTATTTTTATTTTCTTGAGACAGAGTCTTGCTCTGTTGCTCAGGCTGGAGTACAATGGCGCGATCTCCCAGGTTTAAGCGATTTTCTTGCCTCAGCCTCCAGAATGGCTGGGACTACAGGCATGTGCAACCACACCTAATTTTTGTGTTTTTAGTAGAGACAGGGTTTTGCCATGTTGGCCAGGCTGGTCTTGAACTCCTGGGCTCATGTGATCTGCCCACCTCGGCCTCCCAGAATGCTGGGATTACAGGTGTGAGCCACTGAGCCTGGACTAGCAAACTTTATATTTTATATGTTTATATCTTCCACCAGAATACAAATTCCAAGAGGGCAAGGATTATTACCTTTTTGTTTACTACTCTATACTACAGAGTGCTTGGCACATATTAGACACTCGGTAAATGTTTACGATACGAGGCCAGAGGCCAGGCGTGATAGCTCACACCTGTAATTTCAAGCACTTTGGGAGGTTGAGGTGGGAAGATAGTTTGAGCGCAGTAGTTTGAGACCAACCTGAGCAATGTAACAAGACCCTGTCTCAACAAGAAAATTTGAAAACTTAGCTGGGTGTGGTGGCCCACACCCATAGTCTTAGTTACTTGGGAGACTGAGGTGGGAGGATCACTTGTACACAGGTGTTTAAGGCTGTTGCAAGCTGTGATTGTGCCACTGCCCTCCAGCCTGGGTGACAGAGACCTTGTCTTTTTTTTTTTTGAGATGGGGTCTTGTTCCGTTGTCCAGGCTGGAATGCAATGGCATGATCTCGGCTCACTGCAATCTTTGCCTCCTGGGTTCAAGTGATTCTCATGCCTCAGCCTCCTGAGTATCTGGGACTGCAGGCATGCACCACCACGCCCAGCTAATTGTGTGTGTGTGTGTGTGTGTGTGTGTGTGTGTGTGTGTGTGTGTGTGTGGAGACAGAGTCTTGCTCTGTCGCCCAGGATGGAGTGCAATGGAACGATCTTGGCTCACTGCAACCTCTGCCTCCCAGGCTCAAGCGATTCTTCTGCCTCAGTCTCCCAGGTAGCTGGGATTACAGGTGTCCGCCATCACTAATTTTTGTATTTTCAGTAGAGACGGGGTTTCACCATGTTGGCCAGGCTGGTCTTGAACTCTTAACCTCAGCCTCCCAAAGTGTTGGGATTACAGGCGTGAGCCACTGTGCCCGGCCATTGTCTCTTTAAAAAAAAAAAAAAGTTTAAGATATGAATGATATTGTGAGTGGTGGTAACAATAACAATGTAAAGGATTTTGAAGTATCTGTAGTTGGGGTGGGTGTGTACGTACACACATGCACACGCAAACATGCAAATGACTGTTTCAGATGTAGGAAAAACCATTGTTTTTTATCTTGAAATCTCATTCTACACTTTCATGGACAGCACAGAAACAGCGAGGAAGTGGCTTCCTGTTTTTAACATTGAAAACAGGAAAGGACAGACAGTGGTATGACCGATATGAACAGTAAGGAAAGTCGTTAATTAACCATGGTTCAAGGGTTTAAAAGTTGCAGTCTGAAAACTTTTCACTGAGTATTTTACCTACTTTTCTTCATTAAGTAGAGGTAAAAACAGAATTATTGGTTTATAAAATAAATATTTTTAGAATTTATAATGCTTTTTCTTTTCTTTTTCTTTTCTTTCTGTCTTTTTTTTTTTTTTTTTTTTTTTTGAGACGGGGTCTCACTCTGTCACCCAGGCTGCAGTGCAGTGGCACAATCTCAGTTCACTGCAACCTTGACCTCCCTGTGCTCAGGTGATCCTCCCACCTCAGCCCTCAGGCTCCAGAGTTGCTGAAACTGCAGGCACATACCACCATGCCCTGCTAATTTTTGTATTTTTTTTGTAACGACTGGGTTTTGCCACATTGCCCAGGCTGATCTTGAACTCCTGGGCTTAAGTGATCCGCTTGCCTCAGCCTCCCAAAGTGCCGGGAATATAGGGCGTGAGCCACTGTGCCTGGGCCAGTTTTTTTTTTTTTTTTTCCTTCTCTTGTCTCTCTTGTTCTGTTGCCCAGGGTGGTGTGCAGTGGCACAATCTCAGCTCACTTCAGCCTTTGCCTCCCACGCTCCAGTGATTCTCCCACCTCAGCCTCCTGAGTAGTTGGGACTAAAGGCGCATGCTACTGCAACTGGCTAATTTTTGTAGAGACAGGGTTTCGCCTTGTTGCCCAGGTTGATCTTGAACTCCTGAGCTCAAGCGAGCCATCTGCCTTGGCCTCCCAAAATCCTGGGATTGTAGGCATCCGCCACCGCGCCCAGCTATAATGCATTTTAACCATGTGATGACTCCATTTTCAACACTTCCTCAGGTGGGAATTATTTGGGATTTTAAAATGCTTAATTTAAGTTTTGAAACAACTTTGTCATGTTTCAGTTATTTCTAAATCTATCTCATGAGGCTGTTTCCTTCTTTAGTAGAAAATACATTTTCCAGCTGGGTGTGGTGGCTCATACCAATAATCCCAGCAGTTTGGGAGACAGAGGCAGGAGGATTGTTTGAGGTTAGGATTTTAGACTGGCATGGGCAACAGAGAGAGATCTTGTCTCTACAAAAAATTTAAAAATTAGCCAGGCATGGTGGTGTGCACCTGTATGTAGTCCTGGCTACTTGAGAGGCTGAGGTGGGGAGATAGCTTGAGTCCAAGAATTTGAGGCTGCAGTGAGCTATGATCATGCCACTCCTCTCCAGCCTGGGTTACAGAATGAGACACTGTTTCTAACAACAACAACAACAACAAAAATGTTGCCCAAATAAAAAATTCAAAACGTTGCAGATTTTTTTTTTTTGCTATCTTGTCTTTGGTGTGCAATATTATGTTTATAATGAAATGTCTTGAAATCTTTCAGTAGTACTATAGTACCAGCAAACAACATTAGTTGTTGTTGTTGTTATTATTATTATTATTATTATTATTATTATTATCATCATTATTTGAGACAGAGTTTTGCTGTTGTCGCCCAGGCTGGAGTGCAATGACATGATCTCAGCTCACTGCAACCTCCACCTTCCAGGTTCAAGCGATTCTCCTCCCTCTGCCTTCTGAGTAGCTGGGATTACAGGTGCCCACCACCACACCTGGTTAATTTTTTGTATTTATGGTAGAGACGGGTTTCGCCATGTTGGCCAGGCTGGTGTCGAACTCCTGACCTCAGGTGATCCACTCGCCTCAGCCTCCCAAAGTGCTGGGATTACAGGCATGAGCCACTGTGTCTGGCCTTCCTTCATTTTTATAATAATGGATATTGAGGCTTTTTTCATTTTATGTCAGTGATGAATAAAACTATAAATGTTTCTGCATGTAAATATGCGTTTCTCCAGGGTTGGAATTATTGGGTTATAGAGTTATAGAGTATGCATGTCTTCAGTTTCACTAGATAGTGCCAAATTGTTTTCCAAAGTGATTTTACTGGTTTGTACACCTACCGGCTGTGTTTGAGAATTCTTTTTTTTTTTTTGAAACAGAGTCTCGCTCTGTCACCCAGGCTGGAGGAGTGCAGTGGTACAATTTCAGCTCACTGCAAGCTCCGCCTCCTGGGTTCACGCCATTCTCCTGCCTCAGCCTCCCGAGTAGAGCTGGGACTACAGGCGCCTGCCACCGCGCCTGGCTAATTTTGTTTTTGTACTTTTAGTAGAGATGGGTTTCACTGTGTTGGCCAGGATGGTCTCGATCTCCTGACCTCGTGATCTGCCTGCCTCAGCCTCCCAAAGTGCTGGGATTACAGGCGTGAGCCCCCACACCCGGCCGAGAATTCTTGTTCCACATCTCTTTACCAACACTAAGTATTGCCAGAATTTAACATTTTTGCCAATTCAATTGGTATGTATGTACTAGTATCTCATTGTGGTTTTAATTTGCAATTCTGTATTGTCCAGTGAAGCTGAACAGCTTTTTATGTGTTTAATGACCATTGGAAGTGCTGATTTCATGAAGTCCCTGTTCAAACCTTTTGTCCGTTTTTCTACTGGGTTTGTGTATTTTTCTAAGTGGTTTTTAGGAAATATTTATGTATCCTAGAAGTATTTTGCATCTACGGTCCCTCTTTTGTGACTTGTCCTTCACTTAGCATAATGTTTTCAAGATTCATGTACCGTTGTAGCAAGTAACAGTACTTCATTCCCATATCACTGTATACTATTCCATTATGTGGATATATCACATTTTGTTTCCACCTTTTGGCTGTTTTGAATAGTGCCTCTATGAACATTCACACACAAGTACTTGTTTGAGTATCTGTTTCCAATTGGTATGTACCTAGAATGGAATTGCTGGGTCACATGGAAAGTCTATATTTACCTTTAAAAGAATTTTTTTTGGCTGGGTGCTGTGGCGCACACCTGTAATCCCAACACTTTAGGAGGCCGAGTTGGGTGGATCACTTGAGGTCAGGAGTTTGAGACCAGCCTGACCAACATGGTGAAACCCTGTCTCTACTAAAAATACAAAAATTACCTGGACATGGTGGCGCATGCCTGTAATCCCAACTACTTGGGAGGCTGAGGTAGGAGAATTGCTTGAACCCAGGAGGTGGATGTTGCAGTGAGTCTAGATTGCACCACTGCACTCCAGCCTGGGTGACAGAGCAAGACTCCATCTCAAAAAAAAATTTTTTTTTCATCAGGTTCTTCGTTGTCAAAGTCTACATGTACCTTTGAGAAACCAACACACTTTTCCACCTTGGCTGTGCCATTTTACATGTCCACCAGCAATGTATTAAGGTCTTTCTGAGTCTTATAGTTTTATATTTTACGTTTAGGTCTATGCTCCTTTTGAGTTAATTGTATAAGGTGTGAGGTTTAGGTCAGGTCATTTTTTTGGCCAGTGGATGTCCAGCTGCCTTAGTGTCTTTAAAACAAGTATAGCATTTAAAAGTAATTTGTGAAGGTTTATAGTTTTGTAGATTTTAATTTTTCTCCCACTTTTTCCTTTACTTAGCAAGTTTTGAATAGTAGTAAAGCGGAAATAAATTTGTCCCTTAAAGACTGCTAGAGTTGGTTTACTTGTCCCAGTTTTTTTTCCCTGCACCGGATGCATAGATCAAGGGTCGGACTTTAAATCATCCTGACCTTGAGAAGACGCTGAGACAGTTCTAAGCATGTTTTCCAAGCTTTTTATCCTAACATCAAAGCAGTGATTGTTTACCTCAAATGCTCATGTTTGAGAGAAATTCTGCCTTTTGTTGTGTTGAGATTAGTGCCCCAGACTCTAAAATAAGTAAAAGTTATTAAATTAGAACTGACATTGAGAATTCTTAATGGAATTAGTAGTAACACTACCACTAATAGTGTTAGTTTGGAATAATACTAGAGTTTCAGTTTTAGCTTTGTCACTGTATTGTTATGCGACTTGGACAAATAATTTTAATTTTATTCAGTGAATCTGTAAAATACAGCTAATAAGTTATTAAACATCTGTTTCTCAACAATAATTACAGGGACCGTGTTGTTGAAATCATCAAATTTTTGGTAGAGTTACCAAAAACACTGTAGATCATTCAAGCAAACAGGGAATTAGGCATATATGGCTTTGTGGAGGGGCAAGAGCAGTGAGGTTAGGGCCTCCCTGTCCTAACTAGGCAGCTACCCCAAACTAGGAAACTGCTCCTGCTGTAAGTACTCTGAGTGCTGGCATCACAACTGTCGCACTGCCAGAGGCTGGTGAATAGGCAGTGGCACATAGAATCGTGCTGGTGCCAATCCAGCACCAAGGTCTGCGGGGGCTTGCCTCCTACGCTGGTGCAAAGCGTGGCTGGCCCCTGCCATCCAGCTCTTGTGTGTGCTTCTCACTGGTAGACACTGCATCACATCTACAACCCGATCACAGGGGTGTCCAGGAAATACAGTTTTTAGCCTTCCAGCTCCTAAGTGTGTGTGTGTGTGTCCATGTGTCTTGTAGGGGGTTTGTAATGTGTGTGTTGGTCGTATGCAGAACATAGGAAAAGAATGGGAAGGACAATAGCACAGTGGTCTTGAAGTGCTTTGAACACTATCAAAGTATTTCAGATTGATTTAGTAGCATCACCAAATGAGAGGCAGTGTGGCATTGGGGTTAGGAGCACAGAGTAAAATTAGAAGGCCTGGATCATCGGTTCCTGGCTCTGCCTCTGGCTGCTTTCCTAAGTGGGAAAGCCATTTAGCCTTTCTGAAAGTGTAAGAAATGATATCTTCTGTAAGAGTGTGCAGAGTATGTATATTTACATACTTACATATATAAGTATATAAATATATGTGCATGTAAAGCACTTGGCAAGTGCCTGTTATGTCATAAATACTCAGTAGATGGGCACTCTTGCTGCCGTTGTGATGATTCATCATCTTTATCATTATCATGTAAACATATTTGGCTATCTGTGTTGGACCAGAATGATGCTTAACAAAGGGACAGTTGTTAGAAAGTGGACTTCAGAAAGTGATAGCATCCAGCTTTGCCCCCTGTGTTCTTAATGCCTGTATGGGCACTAGAATAGGTGGTACTCATGTATATTATATTAAACAATGGCAATTTTCTAGAAGGCTCAGCTTAAATAGGCTTAACTAGTAAAGGATATTTATTGGCTTGTTATTGAGATGTCCCTAGACTACTTTTGGTGAGGTCTTCATCAGTCTCTAAGCAGCAAATCCAAGAGTTGGAATTGTTCTCTTCAGTTGAGAAGGCTCTTAGGTGAGGAGTATTTCAAGCCCAGTGATACAGCATTTAGTCGCAAGTAGGTATTGTTTTTCCTCCACTTACATGTGCTAGGATATGGGATTTGTGAGGATCTTCAGGAAGAATGTTTATGAGTATATCCTTAAGGCTGCTTGAACTTGACTTTATCGTTGTCACTCCCTTATCGGTTAGGTATTCGCTCCTTCTCTGGACAAACACCCTTTTATAGTACTTATTATATTGTATTTATTTGTGTGTTTCTCCACTACACTTAAGAGTTCTTAGGGAGTGTAGAGGTTGTTCTTACTCATTTTTATTCCCAGTGCCCGGTTTAGTGCCTGGAAGGTACTGCTCAGTAAATGTTTGTTCAGCAACTGAGTATTAGGTCAATGATGATGAGTAAGCCTTAACTAAAGTCACTTCACAGTGACCAAACTGAGGAGGAGGAAAAGAGCGGTGGAGATGGGGGAATGAGGGTTGGAATCGTGGGGGTATTACTCTGCAGAGAGAACTGTCTTATTCTTTAATGTATCCTGAAAGTCTAGCATACAATCCGGTATGTATCAAGTACTCACTAAAATATATTTGAATGAATAAATGAAAAGATACCTGTCCCTCCTCCCCCAGTTTAACTGTGGTCTTAGAATATTTGAAGTTAACCTGATATTTTTGGAAATACACTCCCATTGCCTAGAACTGGAACTGCAAGTAGTGACCCCTCCCCGCCTTTTTCTCATGGCTAAGCTGTGGGGAGTTTGGTTTGCTGCCCTTTGCATCTTTTCTTAAATTAATTAATTAATTAATTAATTATTGAGACAACTTTTCACTCTGTTACCCAGGCTAAAGTGCAGTGATCCGATCTTGGCTCACTACAACCCCAACCTCCTGAGCTCAAGTGATCCGTCCACCTCAGCCTCCTGAGTTGCTGGGACTACAGGCACGTGCCACCACACCTGGCTAATTTTTGTATTTTTTGTAGTGACAGAGTTTCGCTACATTGCCCAGGCTGGTCTCAAACTCCTAGGCTCAAGCGATCCATCTGCCTTGGCCTCCCAAAGTGCTGGGATTACAGCATGAGCCACTGTGCCCAGCCATGCCCATCAGATCTTTCTGCTGAACCTACTGACTGAGATCAGAGCTACCACCCTGGAGCTTAGCTAAGGAGTAAAGGGGGGGTGGAGACTTCGGCTGTGAGTCCCTCTCTCCTACCGTTCTATGCCACCTGCTTTTGGTCTCTAACATCCCTCATTGTGACAGCTTCTTCTTTACCCTGTGCTAATGTGACTTAAATCATTTGTTAAGGAGAGATGGAAATGTGTGACCATGACAGGCACAATTCTTTGTTCAGGAAATTGGAACCCATTGCTTCCTTCCTAACCCCAGACAACCGTGCCTCTGGTTTTCTTTGTTTAGCCTTGAACTCTACTTCATTCGTTCCTGCAGCCTTTTCTCTATCTTGGGGTTTGATAACCCCTCTGGCATTTGGAGCAGACTCTAAGATTGTTGTTTTGTAAAGTAAAAACAAAAAAATATTGCTTTTGTTGCTAAATAGAAATTTGTCTGTAAGGAAATATTTCTCTTAATATTGGAGTTAATACTTCGAACATTAATGTGCAGTGTTTAGAAAGGTTATAAAGAAATGAGATCAGCCACACGCTGTGGCTCACGCCTGTAATCCCAGCACTTTGGAAGGCTGAGGCAGGCGGATTCTTTGAGGTCAGGAGTTCAAGACCAGCCTGACTGACATGGTGAAGCCCTGTCTCTACTAAAAAATATAAAAATTAGCCAGGTATGGTGGCGGGCACTTGTAATCTCAGCTACTTGGGAGGCTGAGACAGGAGAATCACTTGAACCCAGGAGGCGGAGAGTGCAGTGAGCCAAGATCACACCATTGCACTCCAGCCTGGGTGACAGAGAACGACTCTGTCTCAAAAAAAAATTAAAAAAAAAAAAAAAGAGAGATGAGATAATCAGTACTGTCATTTCCTTCGTTAGAAGGATTAGTACTGTTACCCTTTTTGATGTGAATGAAAAGGATTGAAGACTACTTTTTGTTTTTTTTCCTCTGGGAAATAAATGCATGGGTAAAAACAGCCAAATAAAAAGTTATAATTAGAATTGGACATCTCTATTCCTATTTTAATTCAACTAGTATACTTGTTGGAAGGCTATCAAAACAGACATACCATTTAAATGAAAAATTTCCAATTGTGATAGACATGTTATTTATGGATATTTTCTGTCCTGAGGAAAATTAACTATTAGAACCAGTTGTATGAGAGATGGCAGCTGGGCGCAGTGGCTCACACCTGTAATCCCAGCACTTTGGGAGGCTGAGGTGGGTAGACGCCTGAGGTCAGGAGTTTGAGAGCATCCTAGCCAACATAGTGAAACCCCGTCTTTACTAAAAATACAAAAAATTAGCTGGGCGTGGTGGCAGGCGCCTGTAATCCCAGCTTCTCAGGAAGCTGAGGCAGGAGAATAGCTTGAACCTGGGAGGCAGAGGTTGCAGTGAGCCGAGATCCCACCATTACACTCCAGCCTGGGCAACAAGAGCGAAACTCTGCCTCAAAAAAAAAAAAAAAAAAAGAGAGAGAGAGATGGTTTCAGGTACTGCAGATTCTTAGAGTAGCTTCTGACTTTGCTCAGCCTTATTTATAAGATTTATCTACTGGGAGGCTCATTTAGTAGGCACTTGAGAGTCTGGTGTCATAGAAAGTTGTTAATTTTAGAGTTATATGTAGCCGCCTTTAGCAATGAAAATCTTTTACAGAATAAGACTTAAGCTTTTTCAATGTTTTTGACTAATTTAGTTAACAGGTTAATTTATATTGGCACCAAGCCTAGATCTGATGGCTGTCAACTCAGTAGTTGGCTGATACAGTAAAACTGTAGTTTCATTTTCTTGTTTGGTTTCCCCTTTACATTCAAGAGTTTAAGTAGATCTCGTGTGGTCTGGTCACATGTGTTCTGAGTAGTGGTCATACCACACCAGGCATAGCATTTCTGCTCCACTGTGACTTGATTTTTCACAGACTTAAGTTTTAGTACAACTTAATCTCTCAGAGCCTTTAAGTTCCTGAGCATAGGAATTCATTTTGGGAATGTATTTTCTTTTCTTTCTTTTTAAAAATTTTTTTGTAGAGACAGGGTCCCACTGTGTTGCCCAGGCTGATCTTGAACTCTTGGACTCAAGTGATCCTCCTGCCTTAGCCTCCCAAGTGTTGGGATTATAGGCGTGAGCCACTGTGTCCTGCCTTCTTTTCTTTTTGAGACAGGCTCTCGTTCTGTTGCACAGACTGGAGTGCAGTGGTATAGTCACAGCTCACTGTCACTTCAGATTCCAGGCCACAAGCGATCCTTCCACCTTAGCTTCCCCAAGTGTTGGAATTACAGGCATGAACCATTGTACCTGGCCTTTTTTTTTTTTTTCCTTTCTTTTTAAAAAAATTCCTTTCTAAAGGGAAAAGAACCTAAGGTGGGTGGCTTCCTATAACCCTTTTTTTTTTTTTTTGAGATGGAGTCTCACTCTGTTGTCCAGGCTAGAGTGCAGTGACCACGGCCCACTGCAACATCCGCCTCCCGGGTTCAAGCGATTCTCCTGCCTCAAGCCTCCCAAGTATTTGGAATTACAGGCCCACGCCACCATGCCCAGCTAATTTTTGTATTTTTAGTGGAGACGGGGTTTCGCCATGTTGGCCAGGCTGGTCTTGAACTCCTTAGACTTCAAGTGATCCACCCGCCCACCTGCCTCAGCCTCCCAAAGTGCCAGGATTACAGGCGTGAGCCACCACACCTGGTCCCTATATCGTATTTTATAGTGTTTCTTGTTTATTATTTTCTCTTTGAATTTGTTTCATTTTGATCCTTGACGATATGCAAAGGATGGAATCTTAATTTTGGAATTATTTTTCTTGGTTGAAATTGGAATTATAGTGGTTTTTAGGGCATTTCTCCTAATCTTTTAATGTGGGGGGAGGCTTGTGGGGAGGGAGGAGCAGTCTTTTTGAGATTGTTAGGAAGGGAAACCATTTAATGACAGAATGGTACAACTACAACATATTTTTATGAGGACTACTTTGTTAATTTACATTCGTTTGCTCTACATTCATGAAGTCAGTTATTTGAAACCATGTAATGTATGTCAACTATCAAAGTTAAGTGACTTTTATCTGATAAGAGTTGTGTTAAAGTAAACATAGAGAATTGATGCCTTTCTAGATGTTTTCCTGATACATCAGGGTTTTTGTTGTTGTTGTTTTTGTTTTGAGATAGAGTCTCTGTTATCCAGCCTGTACTACAGAGGTGCCATCATAGCTCACTGCAGCCCCAACCTGCTGGGCTTAAGGGATCCTCCTGCCTCAGCCTCTCGAGTAGCTGGGACTACAGGTGCACTGCACCTGGCTAATTTTTGAAATGTTTTTGTTGAGACAGGGTCTTACTATGTTGCCCAGGCTTGTCCCGAACTCCAGGGCTCAAGCAATCCTCCTGCATTGGCTTTCTAAAGTCCTGGGATTACAGGTGAGAGCCACCAAGCCTGTCCTGATTTAGTAGTTAATTAAATATAAGTGGCCTCTCATTCTCAGGTGCTCTTACAGTGTGAAAATGGAAGTTGTAAAGATTGTTTTTAAAGTGACTCAGTGGAATGATAGACAGTGGAGACTTGGAAGGGTGAGGGAGTGAGGGTGGATGATGAGAAATTACTTAATGGGTACCATGTGTGTTATTTGAATGATTGATACTCTAAAAGCCCTGACTTGTCCATTACACAATCTTGAATATAATGAAATTACTCTTGTGCCCCATAAATTTACAGAAATAAAAAGTCATGTCATCTGTTAAAAATTTTTAATAAAGTAACTCAGGTAAATTTATGGTATGTCACCATTTCTTGGCAGGACTTTGTGTCATTGTATCAAGATTTTGAAAACTTTTATACAAGAAACCTGTACATGAGAATAAGAGACAACTGGAATCGGCCAATCTGTAGTGTGCCTGGAGCCAGGGTGGACATCATGGAGAGACAGTCTCATGATTATAACTGGTCCTTCAAGTGAGTCTTGGTTGGGAAATTATTTCTTGACAACAACTACAAAAGGGTTTCTTCATTTGAGAAAATATGTTATTGTAAATTGAGTATTCTCTCAAAATAGGAGTAGCAGCTGAGGATACAGTACGATTGGTGTCCTTATTCTTCATTGTTGAGCTTTTAAAGATACATCTTTCTGTTACATTTGATACTGTGTTGGGTTATAGTTCAGAACAAAATTTGGCTTATGTATGTATGTATGTATGTATGTATGTATGTATGTATGTTCTGAGACATAGTTTTGCTCTGTCACCCAGGCTGGAGTACAGTGGTGTGATCTCACCTCACTGCAACCTCCGCCTCCCAGGTTCAAGCAATTCTCATGCCTCAGCCTCCGGAGTAGCTGGGACTACAGGCACACACCACCACACCTGGCTAATTTTTGTATTTTTTTAGTAGAGATGGGGTTTCACTATGTTGGCCAGGCTGGTCTTGAACGCCTGACCTCAAGTGATCCGTTCCCCTCAGCCTCCCAAAGTGCTGGGATTATAGGTGTGAGCCACCACGCCTTTCCTGGCTTATTTATTTTTAAAAATAACTCCTATTGATAATAAATAGTGTACAAAAGTTTAGTCTGTTTTATTTTTGGTCTTTTTTTTTAAAAAAAAAAAAAAAAGGAAGAAAAGCTCTCCTTTCCATTATGCCACTTATCAGAGTTAAGTATCTGAATTTATTTCTGGATATTTTGATTTTTCAAATGATTAAGGATGATATGTGGAGTGTTACTTAAATGGATTGAATGGTTTGGAAAACTTTTTGTATTTTTAACATTGTATTGGTTTGTTTGTTTATTTGTTTGAGTCAGAGTCTCACTTTGTTGCACAGGCTAGAGTGCAGTGTCACGATCTCAGCACACTGCAACCTCCACCTCCCAAGTTCAAGTGATTCTCCCACCTCAGCCTCCCTAGTAGCTGGGACTACAGAGATGCACCACCATGCTCAGCTACTTTTTGTATTTTTAGTAGAGATGAGGTTTCACCATGTTGGCCAGGCTGGTCTCGAACTCCTGGCCTCAAGTGATCTGTCCACCTTGGCCTCCCAAAGTGCTGGGATTACAGGTGTGAGGCACTGTGTCTGGCCTTAACATTGTATTGTTTAGATTGCACAAGTATTACATGATTGAATTGCCATTATAAAAAAAAAAGATAAATAATACAGATAAACTGTTAGTTCCCATGACAGCTAACCCCATTTCCTCTGCATGTCCACCCCCTTGCAGATCCTCCTCCACTCCCCAGAGGTAACTGTTGTTATCACTTTGTTTTGTATTGTTTTTTGTATTGTTTCTCAAGATCTTTTCTGTGGGGATAGAGTGACACTCTCTGTCAAAAAACAAAAATTTATTTTACAGCTTGCCTTCTTTTTTTTTGTTTTGAGACGGAGTCTCGCTCTGTCGCCCAGGCTGGAGTGCAGTGGCGCCATCTCGGCTCACTGCAAGCTCTGCCTCCTGGGTTCATGCCATTCTCCTGCCTCAGCCTCCCGACTAGCTGGGACTACAGGCACCCATCACCACGCCCGGCTGATTTTTTGTGTTTTTTTAGTTGAGACAGGGTTTCCCCATGTTAGCCAGGATGGTCTCAATCTCCTGACCTCATGATCTGCCCGCCTTGGCCTCCCAAAGTGCTGGGATTACAGGCGTGAGCCACTGTGCCCGGCCTACACCTTGCCTTCTTAGCTTGGTCACATATTGGTGACACCCCTTCTCGTGTATATTCACAGCATGTTTACTATTTGTAATGACTACATCGTATTTTGCAGTATAGATGTGCCATGGTGCGACAGGTTGGGCTGTATTAATAATCTCAGAATCTCAGGGAATTAAAACAGTGACAGTTTATCCTTGTCCATACTTCATGTTCATCCTAGGTCGGTGGGGCCCCGAACCATTTTGTCCTTAGTTAGGGGCCCAGGCTGCCTCAGCTTCCATTGTATGAAATGTCACTGGTCCCTGTACCTGGGGAATGGATGTGGCAGATTGTGCAGTGACTCTCAAAGGATCCTCATGTGTATATATGCTCATGTACAGGAGTTACTGAGCCAGAGTATGTATATCTTTTAATGGATAAGTACTACCAAACTGCCCTCCAAAGAACGAACAAGAAAAAACCTGATATTCTTATGTACAGTGTCCTGTAAGATAAGTGACTGTCCTGGCCAACACTGGATATCATTAGTATTAAAATCTTTATCACTATTAATAAATGAAAATTGGTTATTTTAACTTCCATTTCCATAATTGGTAGTGTGTTTGAGTTTTTTTATATAGACTTTGTTCTCTCTGCTTCCTTTTGTGTTACCAGTGGGTTTGCTATTACGTGTAAGTACTTTTTTGCTCATGAGTTTCATTGTTTTATGCTGTTGATACACAGGTATACAGGGAATATAATAAAAGGTGTTATAAACATGGGTTCCTATAACTATCTTGGATTTGCACGGAATACTGGATCATGTCAAGAAGCAGCTGCCAAAATCCTAGAGGAATATGGAGTTGGAGTGTGCAGTACTCGGCAGGAAATTGGTAAGTGAAAGCTATATTTGGCCAGCTGCTGTTTTTGACCTTGTTTTAGTCAGGGACAAATAATAGTGATATTTACCTAAAGTATTAAGTATCTACACTTTGTCGTGTCATTTAGATAAGGTGAAGAATGCTTTGTTTTTCTGAAGTGTGATGGATGATTTTAATGCTTTCAACACATTTTGAGATGTGTTTATCTTTCCCAATGTGTTATACATATAGATTGTCCCTCGAAAAGTCCTGCCACTGTTTGTTTCATTTATAACTTTGATGTCGATTTCATTGGCTTTTGCAAATGTTAATGGTTAAGAGTGCCACTTATTAGGATGTTGGGCATATGAGAGTTAATCTGCTTTCATACTGGTAAATTGGGGCCAATAATAATTGCTGCCTTATAGAGCTCTTTTAAGACTTACGTAAGCTAATCCATGTAGAGCACTTGGAACATAGTAGACAATAAATGTGAACTCTTTTTATTATTGTTTTAAATTTATAAAATATAGAAGAGTAATAGCTTTATATAAAGAGATTCGATTTATTTTACTTCAGAGGACGATTTCAGATTTTTCTAATTTATTTCAGAGAACTGATAACCCTAGAAGTTACAAAAACTTTCCAAATACCTATTACTGTGAATATCCCTAAGCACAGTAGATTAAAAGGACAGTCCATTGTTAGTTATTTCTCAGGGTTCTCGGGATTGGCAAGCATAGTTGGGTGGTTCTTACCCAAGGTTCCTCTCATGGTTCACTCAGTGGTGGCTGTATGGCTGGAGACATATGAAGCCTTCTTCATTCATTTGTTTCACCTAGGCTGGGGTGGCTGGAGCTCTGTGTGGCCTCTCCATGTTTCTTACTTGGGCTTCTTCATACCATGGTGGTCTTGGAGAGTTGTTCATCATGCATGGCAGCAGGCCTCTAGAGCAAGCATGCAAAGATACCTGACTGAGGCCAGGCATGGAGGCTCATGCCTATAATCCCAGCACTTTGTGAGGCCAAGATAGGAAGATCAGCTGAGGCCAATCTGAGCAACATAGTGAGACCCGGTCTCTACAAAAAATAAAGATAAAGTAGCTGAACATAGTGGCCCACGCCTGTGATCCTAGCCACTGAGGAGGCTGAGACTGGAGCATCCCTTGAGCCAAGGAGTTTGAGGCTGCAGTGAGCTATGATCGTGCCACTGCACCCTAGCCTGTGACAAGTGAGACATCGTGTCAAAAACAAAAACAAAAACAAGGAGACCTAGTTGAAAGCTGGAAGGCTTTTTAGGCACTAGGTGTACAGGTCCAGAATATCGCTTATGCCTCTTCCTGTTGGTCAAAGTGTCACTAAGGTCAGCCCAGATTCAAGGGTTGTGGGGATTGCCCTCCTCCAACTCCAAATGGGAAGAGTAACAAAGAATTTGCATCCTTATTTAATCTTCCACAGCAACACTGTCAACTCAGGAAACTTAAAACAAAATGAAGAAAGGAAAAAGGAAAAATAAAATTGTGCAGATTTTTATATCTATTTATTTAAATAGATAGATACATGGATTTATAGATAGATAGATGCAGGGTCTCTGTTGCCCAGGCTGGAGTGCAGTGGTGCAGTCATAGCTCACTTCAGCCTCAAACTTCTGTACTCCAGCCATCCTCCCACCTCAGCCTCCTAAGTAGTTAGGACTATAGGTGCACGCCACCGTGCCGAGCTGATTTTTTAAATGTAATTTTTGTAGAGCTGGGGATCTCTTTCAAGAGGCTATGTTCCCCAGGGTATTCTTGAAATCCTGGCCTCAGGTGATTCTCCCAACTCAGCCTTCCAAAGCACTGGGATTATAAGTGTGAGTCACCATGCCTGGCCCCACCATCTAATTTTAAATATTTTCATTCCTCCTAAAAGAAACCGTATACTCAGTAGCATTCATTGGATAGTTTCCCTTCCCCCTACAAGTCCTTGGCAACCAGTAGTCTACTTTTTGTCTTTATAGATTTGCCTATTTTGGACATTAAATATAAAAGGAATTCTATAACATTTGGTCTTTTCTGTCTGACTTCCTTCACTAGCACAGTATTTTCAAATTCATCCATGTTGTACTATCTAACAGCACTCCATTCTTTTCCATGACTGAATAATAATCCTTTGTGTGAGGGTGCCACATCTTGTTTATCCACTTATCACTTGATGGTCATTTGGGTTGTTTCTGCTTTTTGGCTATTGTCAACAGTGCTGCTGTGAACGTGGGTGTACAAGTTTTTGTATGATGTATTTTTGTTTCTCTTGGGTTTATACTTACTAGCAGAATTGCTAGGTCGTATGGTAACTCTGTGTTTGACTTTTTGAGGAATTGCTAAACTGTTTTCCAAAGAGACTGCACTGTTTTACAATCTCTCCATCAATGCGTGAGGGTTCCTGCTCATTTTTATATTGTCTTCCAGTCATCTTGTATGTAGCCCAACTTTAACTCTTGCTTACTTTGCTGCCTGTTCCCTCCAGTTTTTAAACTTCTCTAGGGTTCCATACAGTGAATTTACTTGGTTTTCAAAGAATTCCACTCTATAAGAGCATAGATATGACCTTCTTCTAACTCTGTCATTTTCCAGTTATATTGGTTTCCTGTGGCTGCTGTAATAAAATATCAGAAACAGAGTGACTTAAAACAAAAAAAAGTCTTATCTCATAATTCTGTGGTTTATAGGTTTGGGGTCTAGGGTGTCAGCAGGGCCATGCTCTCTGATGCTCTGGAGAATCCTTCCTAGCTTCTGGTGTTGCCAGCAATCGATGATGTTCCCTGGCTTATAGTGCATCACCCCACCACATGGCTGTCTTCCTGTGTGTCAAACATTGTCATCTTCTGGTTGGGCACAGTGGCTCATGCCTGTCATCCCGGCACTTTGGGAGGCTGAGGCGGGCAGATCACTTGAGGTCAGGAGTTCAAGACCAGCCTAGCCAACGTGGTGAAACCCTGTCTTTACTAAAAATACAAACATCAGCCGGGCATGATGGAAGGTGCACACCTGTAATTCCAGCTACTCGGGAGGCTGAGGCACGAGAATCACTTGAACCTGTGAGGCAGAGGTTGCAATGAGCCGAGATCACACCGCTGCACTCCATCTGGGCAACAGAGTGAGACTCTGTCTCAAGAAAAAAAACAAAAAAACAGCATTGTCTTCTTCTGTGTTCCTTCTGTGCATGTCTATCTCTGTGTCCAAATTTCTCCTTTCTATAAAGACATTAGCATCCCCCTAATGGCCTCATTTTAATTTGATTGCTGCTGGAATGTCCCAGTTTCCAAAGAAGGTCACATTCTTCTGGGAATGAGGACTTCAAAATATCTTTCTGGTGAGACACAATTGAACCCATAACGCTATCCTTCTGTATATTTTCCATTTTCATTAATTGTGTTCAGAATTATAGATGTCCACTAATTAATAAAAAATTGAGCTTTTTGCTTTTATTTCTTGGTTGTCCAGCTGTTTTGTGACGATTTTCAAGAGGAAGATGGGAATAGAACATTTTTATTTCCCCCTATCTTTAAAACAGAGTTGCTAACTGGCACTCCAGAAATGACAAGCCTTTTGATCTAATCCTGTGGTTAAAGGAGCATTGTGCAGTGATGACATATAGTAAGGATACCTTATACCTTTATGGCATTTTATATTTTATAAAGTACTCGGCTGGGTGCGGTGGCTCACGCCTGTAATCCCAACACTTTGGGAGGCCGAGGTGGGTGGATCTCTTGAGGTCAGGAGTTCGAGACCAGCCTGGCCAACATGGTGAAACCCTGTCTCTACTAAAAATACAAAATAGCCGGGCATGGTGGCGTGCACGTGTAATCCCAGCTACTTGGGAGGCTGAGGCAGGAGAATCGCTTGAACCCAGGAGGCAGAGGTTGCAGTGAGCTGAGATTGCGCCACTGCACTCCAGCCTGGGCAACAGAGCGAGACTCTGTCTCAAAAAAAAAAAAAAAAAAAAGCTCAAACATATTATCTCTTTTGATCCTCACAACAATGTCATTAGGTAGATAGGGCAAATTATTACTGCTATTTAGAAGTATTTAGCCCAGAGACTTCCTAAGGGCTTTGATTAAGCAAGCCGTAAGGACACATAGCATCCAAGTGTAGCAGTCTTCTTTCCCAGCATCTTTTCTCTCTGTAATGTCATTTAGTCCTTAAAGATTTGAGTACCAGTATAAAATTGCAGTACAAATTTACCAGTCAGTTCACAGTGAGGGAATAAACTTTTCTTTTTTTTTTGAGTCAGAGTCTCACTCTTTTGCCTAGGCTGGAGTGCAGTGGCACGATGTCAGCTCACTGCAGCCTCTGCCTCCCAGGTTCAAGTGATGCTCCTGCCTCAGGCCCCGAGTAGCTGGGATTACAGACACCAGCACCACGCCCAGCTAATTTTTTGTATTTTGAGTAGAGAGAAGGTTTCACCATGTTGACCAGGCTGGTCTTGAACTCCTGACCTTAGGCAATCCACCCTCCTCGACCTCCCAAAGTGCTGGAATTGCAGGCGTGAGCCACTGCACCCTGCCGGTAAGAAACGTTTTTACCTGTCTCTTGCTGTATAAAAGCCATCTCAAAACTTAGTGGTTTAAAACAGCAACAGATTTATTTGCTCATGATTCTGCAATTTAGGGAGGGCTTGATGTTATCTTAGCTCCGTGTGGTATTGGGTAGGCAGTTATGACTGTGTAGAGTATCCAAGATGTCTTAACTCACATGTTTGACACCTCAGCTGGGTGGCAGGAAGGGCTAAAGGCTGGCTGGGCATCTCTCTGTTTCTCTTTCTCTCTCTGTCTCCCCCTCTCCTTACATCTTTCTCTCCTCCTTCCATAGTCTCTTATCCTCCAGTTCCCACCCCCTGCCCATGTTCTGTTTTTGCAACAGGCCAGTTAGATTGTTTTATGTAGCAGCTGACTTCAAAAGTATAAATGCAGATTTTGCCAGGCCTCCTAAGGCCTAAACCTGGAACTAGTATGCACAAACAGGAATGGGAGAAATTATTGGCAACCCCCTTTGGGGAAATTCCACTGCAGGTGCTGAATCAGATTTTATTCAACTATTGTGTTCTTTATGAGTGCGTATTACTCTTCACAATATTATGAAGAATATTACTCTTCATAATATTGACTCCTTCATAGATCTTAGTCTGAAAAGGACACAACACATACACTATGATTTCTTTTAATAAAGTGATGAGTAATTCTTAAATTCAGGATTTTGTGATACTGACTTTCTTAACTTCTTCACACAGGAAACCTGGACAAGCATGAAGAACTAGAGGAGCTTGTAGCAAGGTTCTTAGGAGTAGAAGCTGCTATGGCGTATGGCATGGGATTTGCAACGAATTCAATGAACATTCCTGCCCTTGTTGGCAAAGTAAGACACTTTGTCATTTATGAAAACTCCCTCATGTATATCTTCTTTTGTTTTGAAAAGCATTCAGAGTGAGCTAAAAGCTGTTGTAAACTTTAGACTAAACATAGTTGAGCCAAAGATATCTCTACCACAAATTGTTTTTCTTGCTTTCTTTTTTTTTTTTTTTTTTTTTTTGAGATGGAGTCTTCTTTTTTTCGCCCAGGCTGGAGTGCAGTGGTGCCATCTCAGCTCACTGCAACCTCAGTCTGTCAGGTTCAAGTGATTTTCCTGCCTCAGCCTCCCAAGTAGCTGGGACTACAGGTGTGTGCCATCACGCCTGGCTAATTTTTTGTATTTTTAGCAGAGGCGGCGTTTCACCACGTTGGCAAGCCTGGGCAACATAGTGAGGCCTCATCTCTATTTTATTTTTTATTTTTTATTTATTTTTTATTTTTTTTGAGACGGAGTCTCGCTCTGTCACCCAGGCTGGAGTGCAGTGGCCAGATCTCAGCTCACTGCAAGCTCCGCCTCCCGGGCTCACGCCATTCTCCTGCCTCAGCCTCCCGAGTAGCTGGGACTACAGGCGCCGCCACCTCGCCCGGCTAGTTTTTTGTATTTTTAGTAGAGACGGGGTTTCACCGTGTTAGCCAGGATGGTCTCGATCTCCTGACCTCGTGATCCGCCCGTCTCGGCCTCCCAAAGTGCTGAGATTACAGGCTTGAGCCACCGCGCCCGGCCTATTTTATTTTTTAAATGAAAAACAATTTGTGGCTGGGCACGGTGGCTCACACCTGTCATCCCAGTGCTTTGGGAGGCTGAGGTGGGCGGATCAACTGAGGTCAGGAGTTTGAGACCAGTCTGTGTTTATATATTTATATATACATATAATATACATATTATATATGATATATAATATACAAATATGTGATATATGTAATATATATGATATACGTATTACATATGCATATTTTATATATATATCCCCAAGTGGATAGCGCATGTGAGAGGGCACAATCTGTATGTAAATGTAAATTATGTCTCAGCAGATTGGTGCTCTCATCCTGAGAGGCCCTTTGAGGTTATTTATTCTCATGTTTAATATGACATCTAGGAATGGTATATTGAAAATGTGGTGGATTAACTCAAGCAGGAGAATTGAGTTTTTGTTTTTTGATTGTTTATATGGTCACTCTTAGCTATGTGACTGTGAGCATGTCAAATAATCTTTCTGATCCTCTACATTTCTTTTGTAAAATGAGGTGGTTGAGCTAGATTAACTTTAAAGTCCTTTTTAGTTATGCAATGTATGGGTCTGTAAAGTACAGGTGGGAGAAATAGAAAACAAACAGCAAGATAGGAGATTTAAACCCATCTGTATTGATAAACATTAAATATAAATGGTTTATACATTCCAAGGAGAAGACAAAGATTGTCAGATAAAATTAAGTAGGTTTCCTAATACAAAATAGCAACTTATGTTAAATATGAAGACACAGGTTAAAAGGAAAAGGATAGAAAAAAATACAGCATACAAATAGTAATCAGAAGACATTTGAAGTGCCTGTATTAATATAAACAAAGATTTCAGAGCAAGAACTATTTCTGGTGATAAAGAGGAACATTGTGTAATGATTAAGGAATTAATTCATCAAGAGGATGTAATTTTAAATGTATAGGTGCTTATCCCATTTATGCCTAATGTTCCATTATTGGAACGCTAAGCATGTGGGAGTTATTTATATCCTACTGCTCAAGGTCATCGCCAAGGTCTGATTTTGCAATTCAAAAAATTGTAACCTCTGGCATAAATGGTTTATGAACAGAGCTTCAAAGTACATGAAGCAGAAATTGATGAAACTAAAAGAAGTAGACAAATAGAAAATTGTAATTACAGACATTAACCCATCTCTCTCTCTTTTTTTTATTTATTTATTTTTTTTGAGACAGAGTCTTGCTGTGTCGCCCGGGCTGGAGTGCAGTGGCGTGATTTCAGCTCACTGCAAGCTCCGCCTCCCAGGTTCACGCCATTCTCCTGCCTCAGTCTCCCGAGTAGCTGGGACTACAGGCGCCCGCCACCATGCCTGGCTAATTTTTTGTATTTTTAGTAGAGACGGGGTTTCACCGTGTTAGCCAGGATGGTCTCAATCTCCTGACCTCATGATCTGCCTGCCTCGGCCTCCCAAAGTGCTGGGATTACAGGTGTGAGCCACTGCGCCCAGCCCTAACCCCTCTCTCTTAATTGACAGAAGAATGAAACAGAAAATCAGTAATAATATAGAACATTTGGAAAACACTGTCAACCAGTTGACCTAGTTGAGAGTCTTGAAACACTTCACTCAACAACAGCAAAACATTTACTACCAAAGACCATATTCTAGGCCATTAAGCCAGTTTTAGTAAATTTTAAAGTATTAAAATTATTCAAAGTATGTTCTGTGATCACAGTGGAATTTAAATGAGAAATTAATAACACAAAGATACCTGGAAAATCTTTGACTATTTGAAAATTAAACAACATACTTGTAAATAACCCATGGGCCAAAGAAGAAAAAACAAGGGAGAATAAAAATATTTTGAACTGAATGGAAATGTAACCTATTACAATTTGTTGGATGAAGCTAAAGCAGTGCTCAGATGGAAATGTATAGCATTAAATGTTTATACAGGTTGAGCATCCCTAATCCCAAAATCTGAAATCTAAAATGTTTCAAACTCATAAATATTTTGAGTGTCATCATGACAGCTCAAAGAAAATGCTTAGGGGTGCTAAAGCAGTAAATATAATGCAAATAATCCAAAATCCACAAAAATCTGAACTCTGAAACACATCTGATCCCAAGCATTTTGAATAAGGGATATTCAACCTGTATTAGAAAAAAGTAAAGCTTGTAGCTTAAAAAATTAGGAAAAGAAGAACAAATTGAACCCAAACTAAGCAGAAAGAAGAATATAATGAAGATAAAAATGAATTAGAAAATAGATAATAGGGAAATTAGTGAAACTAAAGCTGATTGTTTGAGAAAATGAATACAGTTGATAAATCTCTAGCCAGAATGGTCAGGATAAGAAGAGAGAAGATTCATATTACCAGTAACAGGAATGAGAGAGGGGGACATCACTACACGTCCTATGGACATTAAAGGATAATAAGGGAATATTAAGAACAACTTCATACCAATAAATTCAACAACTTAGATAAAATACACAAAATTCCTTGTAAGACATAAATGTATGGCTCTTTGACTTCACATTATAATACGTTGCTGTCCTGCATTTTGAAGTACAAACCTGAGATTCTTTTTTGTTAGAATTTTTAACACCAGAGGATTAGAACATCTCATCTTGCTCTACTCTCTGTATGCCTACAAACTCTAACAAAGTATTATCTAGAATTAGATGTTTTCTACATAGACCTGAAAGATACAACCATAAAGATTTATATTCCAAATCAGACTATAGTTGAAATATTATTAAATATCATTTAATCTGTTAAAGACAGTAACTTATCCAGTTTTAATGATCCTTTGAATCTGATACTGAATTTCCATGTGAGGTGGTTAATTGCTCAGTTTAATGGCAGGATGGGGCAGTATATTGATTAAGAGCATAGGTTCTGGAGGCAGACACTTGTCTTATTTAATAATTATTTTGTGGCCGGGCGCAGTGGCTCACTTTGGGAGACCAAGGCGGGCGGATCACGAGGTCAGGAGATCAAGACCATCCTGGCTAACATGGTGAAACCCCATCTCTACTGAAAATACAAAAGATTAGCTGGGCGTGGTGGCAGGTGCCTGTAGTCCCAGCTGCTCAGGAGGCTGAGGCAGGAGAATGGTGTGAACCCGGGAGGTGGAGTTTGCGGTGAGCAGAGATCGCACCACTGCACTCCAGCCTGGGTGACAGAGCAAGACTCCATCTCAAAATAATAATAATAATAATAATAATATAATTATTATTATTTTGTTACTGTGCTTGTGACCTTGAGCAAGATTTTAAACTCCTGAACAAGAGTTTCCTCATAGGTGAAATGGGAGTGATAATAGGGTCTATTACATACACTTGTTGTGAGGATTACAAGTGATAATGCTTTTAAATCTTTTAACATCATACCTGAAACATTAAGCACTTAGATGTTAACTGCTAGTGTGAATATCTATTTTATTTTTGAACCAAATATTTAATAAAGCTTTTCAGAATAAGTTCTAAAGGAAAAAGACAGATTGATACATTGAAATGGTGAATAAGGCTGTCTAAAAAAGACTGTCTAAAAAGAGTTCCTTTTTGCCAGAAGAAAAGAACATATTGCTTTTGCAGGTTTGCCAGAAAAATATTTAGCTGGAAAGAGGAGAAAATAAAATTTTGTGTGGAGGGGAAGGGAAGGGAGGATACCTTTTCAGATAGAGTTGATTGCCAAGAGTGGTAAGTAAAGAATTTGAAGACTTGCTGAAGAGAAATCTGACCTCTCCTTATTTCCTCCCCCAGTTTCGCTTTTTCAATTTTAACACTTTTTTTGAAACTTAAATTTAGACTTACAAAAAGAGTTACAAAAGAGTACAGAGAGTTCCTGTATACCATTCATTCAGCTTCCCTTTATGTTAACATCTTGAATAACAGTGGAACCATTTCTTACAGCTTAGAAATTAACTGTGATATAATACTATAACTAAAGTAGAGGACGTATTTGGTTTTCACTGGTTTTTCACTGATGTCCTTTTTCCGCTTCAGGATCCAGGTGAGGATCCACATTGCCTTTAGCTGTTGTAGCTCCTTGGTCTCCTCTAATCTGGGATAGTTCCTGTCTTTCTTTGTCTTTCACGACCTTGATACTTCTGAAGGGTACTGGTGCCTTAATTTGCAGAATGTCTCCAATTTGGGTCTGTCTGCTGTGTTGTTATGGTTTGATTGAGCCCATGCATTATTGAGAAAGCTACCACGGATGTGGTACACTTCTCAGTGAATCATGCAAGAGACTGTGATTTCAATACATATTACTGATGATGTAAATCTTAATCACTTGGCTCAGGTGTCAGCAGGGATTTTCTACTACCAACGTACTGCTTTTCCCTTTGTAATCACCATATATTGTGGCACTGATACTTTGGGACTATATATAGCATTTTGGATTAAACTTTCACCCACTAACTTTAGTAGGTGTCTCTGATCTTGCCTGTGGCAGTTATTACCTTGGTGTTCTAATGGTGGTTTTTCTATTTTTCTCATTCCTTCTATACTTAACTAATTAGAACTTTTGTGTAAGGAAGAGTTCTTGCTTCTCCCTTATTTATTTATGTAATTATGGGTTTGTGAATATTTTTATTATTTGGCTTATAATTCAACACAATTGCTTCTTTTTTGTTGCTTGACTTTTAGTTTTGGCCATTGGGAGCTCCTTCAGGTGGGTACCTGTGTCCTTGGACTATATCATAACTTTTTTTTTTTTAAAGCATTCTCATACTTTCTGGCATAATAAAATGCTCCAGGATCATCTTATGTTTTCCCTATCCCAGTTTTGGAATTAACCAGTTCTCCAAGAAGCCCTGATTCTTTTTATTGGAGAATGGTATTTAGAAACCAAGGTCTGGGAACTAGGTGTGTGTATTGCTGCAGGAGTGTCACTGCTTCTCACCTCTCAGTGACTAGAGCTAGAAAATGTATGTATGTATGTATGTATGCTAACTCATGCATACACGTGTGTGTGTGTGTGTGTGTATGTGTGCATGCATAAAGATTTGAAAGCCAGGAGTCTGTATTGATACTGCCAACTCTGCTTTTCTTCTCCTCCTTCTCCTCCTCTTCCTTCTTCTCCTCCCATCTTCCGTCTTCTCCTCCTGCTCCTCCTCCTCTTTTTTTTTTTTTTTTTTTTTCCAGACAGAGTCTCCCTCTGTAACCCAGATTGGAGTGCAGCAGCACAATTTTGGCTCACTGAAACCTCCGCCTCCTGGGTTCAAACGATTATCCTGCCTCAGCCTTTTGAGTAGCTGAGATTACAGGTGCCCATCACCAAGCCCAGCTAATTTTTTTGGGGTTTTCTTTTTGTTGTTTTTTTTGTTTTTTTTTTAGTAGAGATGGGGTTTTGCCATGTTGGCCAGTCTGGTCTCGAACTCCTGACCTCAAGTGATCCACCCACCTTGGCCTCCCAAATTTCCAGGATTACAGGCATGAGCCACTATGCCTGGCCACTTCATTTTTAATCTGTATATTTTTAACCAGGGTAGCTTTTTTATCTTAATAAATACTATGTGCTTAATAAAAATTTCAAACACAACTACTGTTACAAGTTTCTTAAGTATTCCTTTAAGAATATTCTGTAATAAATAAGCATATATATATATATATATATATATATATATATATATATAGTTGACCCTTGAACAACGTGGTTTGAACTATGCAGGTCCACTTATACATGGATTTTTTTCAACCAAATATGGATCAGAAATACAGTATTCAGCCAGGCACAGTGACTCACGCCTGTAATCTTGGCACTTTGGGAGGCCGAGGAGGGTGGATCACCTGAGGTCAGGAGTTCAAGACCAGGCTGGCCAACATGGTGAAACCCCATCTGTACTGAAAATACAAAACTTAGCCAGGCATGGTGGCAGGCACCTGTAATCCCAGCTACTTGGGAGGCTGAGGCAGAATTGCTTGAACCTGGGAGGCGGAGGTTGCAGTGAACCAAGATCGCACCCACTGCACTCCAGCAACAAGAGCGAGACTCTGTCTCACACACACACACAAAACATAGTATTCATGGAACACAAACCCCAAGTATATGGAGGGCCTACTTTTCCTATAAGCAGGTCCCACGGGGCTAACTGCAGGACATGAGCATGTATGGATTTGGATAAATGTGGGGGTGAGGCAGTTCTGGAACCAAGGCCTTCTGTAGACTGAGGGATGACTGTGTGTCTGTGTATGTTCTCTCTTCGTTTTATTCTCATGGGAGCATGCTAGATACTTTCTGCACCTTTTTCATCTAATTGGATATTTTGAGGCTATTTTTGATAGAGAAAAACCTGTTTCTGGGTTCCGATCTGACATGTTGAAGGGCCCCCTGAGAGATGGAAGAGTAAGAACTGCAGTGAAAAAAAAAACAAAAACAAACCCGAGACCTTCAGCCTTGTTGCCTTAGCAGAAACTGATGTTTGTGTGTTAAAGCAAAGCTTGTTTGGAGATTTTTAAGATAAAACTGAAGCCTACAGTCCATGTTATGTGGGGAAAAGGTTAATAAGTAGGATCTTCCAAGTAGGTTCTTCCCTGGACTCTGGATATGAGTAGTAGTGAGAGAATGAACCATTTCCACAGACATGACCCCATCAGCTGGCATTTCCCACAGGTGAACAGAACATCATACTAAAACTACATGGAATTCTCTCACGTAAAGAAATCAAAACGTTTTAGAGACTGATGTGTCATGTTTTAAATATAAATAAAGACCTGTTGCCATATATCTGACTATTTACATCAGTCATGGGACTGAAGATATTAAATTAAAAGCCTAGAATTTTGCATCTACTTTTAAGGTGTCTTTACAAAAAACAAATGATCATGTATACTTTTTTCCTCTTCTTAAAATTGATCACTGTGCTGTTGTGCACGATTTCCTTAATAAGATACAGCTATTAGTGCGTGTGGCATTTTGTGATTTGTGTAACTAACCCTTTCCCTTCCAGCTTCTTACCTTTCTGTTCCTGTGATATTGCAGGGTTGCCTGATTCTGAGTGATGAGCTGAACCATGCATCACTGGTTCTAGGAGCCAGACTGTCAGGAGCAACCATTCGAATCTTCAAACACAACAGTGAGTTTGCTGCGGAATTCACTGCTGGCCTTGGTGTTTATTATTCTTTGGATCCATGGTGGGAATTAACATTAGTTATATTAGCAGTTGAAAATGTAAATGAAGCTAAAGTAGCAACATTTAAAATGTTCTTCTGGTCCAGTCTTTTAAAATTAGAGGTTGAAGGAAGCCTCTTGTACAAATATAATACCATCCTTTTATTTGACCTTTAAGTTTTCCATCCCATTTCGTTGTTTACAAATCCCTTACTCAAATACATTTACTCGATGCCTGTAGTGTATCTTGCCATAAGACTAGCGGTGTTTAGATGAATAAATCAAGGTCTCTGACTGGTTAATGAAGAGACTTAATAGATAAGCCAGTGTTTACAATACAGCGGACAGGTGCTGAAGTACAGCCGTGAATAGATGCTGTGGGAGCACGGAGGAGGGTGCCCCTGAGCTGGGCCTTTCCTGTCTAAGTGGAAATATCTTTGCGTGTTATTAAAATGATTATTTAGAATAAAAATGTATAACTTTCATAGTTAAAATACACACAGAGGCAGAAAAGATAACCAAACTGTATGTTTAATATCATCTTTTCCCAGAATGTGTACAGGCACAGACAGGTTTGGAAGAATGTATCCCAAAATGTTAGGTGTGTACCCCTGGATAGAAGGATCATAGATGATAACATCATTTTTGCTTTTGTTTTTGTTTTTGTCTTGTCTAAAATGTTTTACAGGGAGAAATGAGATCTTATTAAATATCACTACGTAACCTGTTATTTTCTTTCTTTCTTTCTTTCTTTCTTTTTTTTTTTCTTCTGTGACAAGAGTCTTGCTCTGTCACCGAGGCTGGAGTGCAGTGGCTCAGCCTTGGCTCACTGCAACCTCCGCCTCCCGAGTTCAAGCGATTCTCCTGCCTCCACCTCCTGAGTAGCTGGATTACAGGGGCACGCCACCACACCTGGCTAATTTTTAGTATTTTTAGTAGTGACGGAGTTTCACTGTGTTGGCCAGACTGGTCTTGAACTGACTTCAGTTGATCCTACCGCCTTGGCCTCCGAAACTGCTGGGACTACAAGTGTGAGCCATCACGCCTGGCCCCTTTTTACAATACACTATGATTGTTGTTTGTCATTACATGTGACTCTACTTCATTCTTAAATGCCAGTGTGGCAGTCAGTGCCTGGATGTGCCTTCATTTAATTGCTCCCTCAATTGGACATCAGCGCTGTTTCTAAATTTTTCTCCTGGGAACAGCACTACACTTACAGTTTTGTACAATCATCTGGTTAGTGCCTTAGGATAAATTTTTAGTGGTCTCAGAATGCGTGGTTAAAAGAGTATACATTTTTAATCATTTTTCGAATTGCCTCTAAGCATTATATGAACTATTTTTTTCACTTTTGTTTTAGGTTCAGGGGTACATGTACAGGATTGTTATATAGGTAAATTGCATGTCTCGGGGGTTTGTGTACAGATTATTTTGTCACCCAGGTAATCAGCATAGTACCTGATAGGTAGTTTTTCGAACCTTACCCTCCTCCTCCCCTGCCTCATCCTCAGGTAGGCCCCAGTGTCTGTCGTTCCCTTCTTCATGTCTGTATGTACTCAGTGTTTAGCTCCCACTTACAAGTGAGAACATGTGGTATTTTGTTTTCTGTTCCTGTGTTAGTTAGCTTAGGATAATGGCTTCTAGCTGCATCCTTGTTGCTGCAAAGGACATTATCTCATTCTTTTTTATAGCTACATAGTATTCGATGGTGTATATGTACGTATATGTATGTGTGTGTGTATATATATATATATATATATTTTTTTTTTTTTTTTTTTTGAGACAGAGTCTTGCTCTGTCACCCAGGCTGGCATGCGTTGGCATGAACTGAGCTCACTGCAACCTCCAATTCCCCAGCTCAACAGATCCTCCCATCTCAGCCAGCGTAATAGCTGGGATTACAGGTGTGTTCCACCATACCTGGCCAGGGTTTGTTTTTTGTTTTTTTTTTTTTCTTCTGTATTTTTTGTAAAGATGGGGTTTCACCATGTTGCCCAGGCTGGTCTTGAATTCCTAGGCTCAAACAATCCATCCACCTTGGCCTCCCAGTGCTGGGATTATAGGCATGAGCCACCGCACCTGGCCCCACATTTTTTTAATCCGGTTTACTGTTGATGGACATTTAGGATGATTCTATATCTTTGCTGTTGTGAATAGTGCTACAATGAACATACACATGCTTGCGTCCTATATGAATTTTACTCAACAGTGTGAGATTGACTGTTCCTACTCACTGGCCATTCACTCAGTGAATCATTTTAAATCTTTCCAAATCTAATGAGGAAATATGTTAGTTTTTATTTCATTGCTTATTAGGTATAGAGCAACTTTTTACATTTTTATTGTATTTTTATATCTGTTTTTTAAACCCTACTTGTAAGTTAATGTGTTTGTATTTCCTTATAAATTGGCCATTTTCAAATTGTTTCTATTTTTTGCTGATTATAAGAGCCCTTTATATGAATTAGCTTTTCCTTTATGTTGCATTATTTTATTAATTTTTTTTTTGAGACAGGGTCTCGTTCTGTCACCCAGGCTGGAGTGCAGTAGCACAACCACGACTCACCACAGCCTTGACCTCCTGGGCCCAAAAGATTCTCCTGCTTCAGCATCCCAAGTAGCTGGGACTATAGGCATGCACCACCATGCCGGGCTAGTGTTTTTTTATTTTTTATAGAGACAAAGTCCCTCTGTGTTGCCCAGGTTGGTCTCGAACTCTTAGGCTCAAATGATCCTCCTGTCTCAGCCTCCCAAAATGCTGGGATTACAGGAGTGATTCACCATGCCCAGACTGCACTGTTTTTATATTTTTGACTTTGTTTTTCAGTGTCTTCTCGTGCAGACTCATTAAAATGTTTCTGTTGCCATACTTACTGTCTTACAACTTTTGGATTTTACACAGTACCCTCCTCATTCTCAGGTCATAAGATTATTCTTTCATGTTTTCTTCTGGAAATTTTGCGATATATTTTTTATTTAAATTTATGTGGAATTTGGGGGCATAACATTGGAGAGAGGTTGAATTTTTTTTTCTGAGTAGAAAATACGGTTAAGCATTCTGCTGTAGATATTTCTTTTTTTTTTTTTTTCTGATACAGAGTCTTGCTCTGTCACCCAGGCTGGAGTACAGTGGTGTGATCGCAGCTCACTGCAACCTCTGCCTGCTGGGTTTAAGCGATTCTCATGTCTCAGCCTCCCAAGTAGCTAGGATTACAGGTGCCCACCACCACACCCGGCTAAGTTCTTTTGTATTTTTAGTAGAGACGGGATTTTGCCATGTTGGTCAGTCTGGTCTTGAACTCCTGACTTTAAGTGATCCACCCACCTCGGTCTCCCAGAGTGCTGAGATTACAGGTGTGAGCCACCACACCTGGCTGATATTTCTTTTATCTAAAATTTTGACCAGTATTATTTTTCTCCTCCTTCTGTATATAAGCATAGAAAACTAAAATAATTCATGTTTTTACTTGTCTTTAACTGATTGCCATACATTGCTCTCTGCCTAAGAACTGGAGGCTTTGCAGGACTTGGGGAGGCCAAGGCGGGTGAATCACCTGAGGTCAGGAGTTAGAGACCAGCCTGGCCAAAATGGTGAAACCCCACCTCTACTAAAAATAAAAAAATTAGCTGGATGTGGTAGCACGCACCTGTAATCCCAGCTACGCAGGAGGCTGAGGCCGGAGAATCACTTGAATCCGGTAGGCAGAGGTTTCAGTGAGCAGAGGTCACGCCACTGCACTCCCACCTTGGCAATAGAGCAAGACTCTGTCTCAAAAAAAAAAAAACAAAAAAAAGACGGAAGCTTTGAGTCAGGACATAATTTACTTCTGTAGGGTACATGTACTGAATCTTGAGTAGGTCGTATGCAGATTTTTTTCTTAAAAATTACTGAATGCGTAAGCACAATCACAACCGTAGGCTATCTTATTTGTGTTTGTGTTCTGTGTTTTTATTACCTTATTTCTTTTTCTGTCAAAATTGTTTTCTGCAAAGAGCAAAATCATGTGCTTTTATAACCCCTTCCTCCAGTGACAAGCAATACAGAATACAAAATCAGATTTTATGGTGGGGCCAGGCTTGGTGACTCATGCCTATAATCCCAGCACTTTGGGGGCTGAGGCGGGCAGACCACCTGAGGTCAGGAGTTCAAGACCAACCTGGCCAACATGGTGAAACCCCATCTCTACAAAAATACAAAAATTAGCCTGCCATGATGGCAGGTGCCGGTAATCCCAGCTACTTGGGAGGCTGAGGCAGGCGAATCACTTGAACCTTGGAGGTGGAAGCTTCAGGAGCTGAGATCGCACCGTTTTACTCCAGCTTGGATGACAGAGGGAGATTCCATCTCAAAAAAAAAAAAGAAAGATTTTTTGATAGGATGTCTCCCATCCCTATTAAGTATTCCCCAGACTTAATGTTGCTTAAGTTTTGGAGAGTTTTTTTTAAGGACTTCATTTCAGGGCAGGTAGTTTAAGTATTAAATCTGTAGTGTGGCAACAATGATCTTCAAAGCATTTGTCTTTAACAGGGAAATTGTGATCATCATTAATGGCGGTAGCAGCCAAGTTGTTTCCAGGCCCATTAACCACCATGAGAACCAACAGAGCCACAAGAACTTGGTTGTTAATAGACAACTGATGAAGTCAAACATGGAACAATTTCAACCAATTGTCAGGCTTGCTTAACACACAGACTTAAACATGCCCCAGACGGGTGTATTTTTAACCCAGTACCAAAACAGAGCTCTTTAACAAGCATTTATTGAGTATGTCCTAGGTGAAAGGAAATGGAGCATACACTGTGAAGTTTTTTTACCCCTTGCATTTGTTTTTTTAGGAGGTGTATGTATCTGTGATGGTTTATTCACACTGTCTCGCTCTGTCTTTTTTACGCATTTATTTCCGAATGACTCACTAGGATTAGAGATACAGTTTGATTCTATATTTTTCGATAAACACAGAGAAGCTAACTTAATGGCAGGGTACTTAACATGAGACACTGGTCATTTCATAAGCAAGCTAACGAACTGAATCAACCACCACAGTCCTTCAGTCAAGTTCCAATGGTTTTGAACATTTG
Organism: Rhinopithecus roxellana; assembly: GCF_007565055.1. Classification (NCBI taxonomy): domain Eukaryota; kingdom Metazoa; phylum Chordata; class Mammalia; order Primates; family Cercopithecidae; genus Rhinopithecus; species Rhinopithecus roxellana. The sequence continues at coordinate 135,710,471 of NC_044553.1, read as the reverse complement.
TTACGTTTTGGATTTCAATTCAAGGTGGCAATAATTCACCTATTTTGCCCTGCTTTTTTCTGCCCAACTCTAATTATGTCCTTTGCTATCTGAGGCATACTTTCCAAATGAGAAATATATCTCTGCATTTCCAGAATAAAGTTAGGAAAGAGGAAGATGTGGTATGACTCTGTTCTTTTTTGTGTGTTGTAGATATGCAAAGCCTGGAGAAGCTATTGAAAGATGCCATTGTTTATGGTCAGCCTCGGACACGAAGGCCCTGGAAGAAAATTCTCATCCTTGTGGAAGGAATATATAGGTAATCCTACTTTATTATTCTTACCTTTGTGACTTGGCCCCATGAAGTCATAGAATTTTTTAACTGAAGGCAACATTAGTCTGTCCCCCTCTGGAACTAAGGAGACGGTGTTTATAAATTGCTAAAATACCTGGAAACAGAGTCAGCATTAGAACAGAAGTCTTTTTGTCTGGTTCTTCATTATTCTTTCCATTATACTACATGGTCACCAAATTCCCTTTCTATTTGGGTCTTTTATTTTTCTAGTTTGTAGAGGGAACTTACACGTAAGGGCAAGAGTTGGAATATATATTTTAATATGTCAAAACAAATTATACATCATTTAATTTTAATAAATATTTTGTTTTAGGCTGAGTGCAGTGGCTCACACCTATAATCCCAACACTTTGGGAGGCCAAAGTGGGAGGTCGCTTGAGGCTAGGAGTTTGAGACCAGCTTGGGCAACATAGTGAGAGCCTGTCTCTATAAAAAATAAATAAAAATTAAAAAGAAATATTTTATTTTGGTTAACATTTACAGCTTTTGCACGTATTTTTACCACCTAATTTTTTTTGTTCTTTTGTGTCATTCTCATTACCTGTGCAATGTGATGCAAAGTCTCATGTTGCCTGTAATTACAAGCTTTAGAAGAATCTGCTGTGATCTTAATTCTTTTTGTTGTGCATTAAGATCGCTTGTGTTTGGTGCTTGTCTTTTGTTTTTTGGTGGTTTTGGTGGGCTTTTTTTTATTTTTATTTTTTTTTTGAGGCGGAGTCTGGCTCTGTCGCCCAGGCTGGAGATCCGGCTTGCAGTAGCCGGATCTCAGCTCACTGCAAGCTCCGCCTCCCAAGTTTACGCTATTCTCCTGCCTCAGCCTCCCGAGTAGCTGAGACTACAGGTGCCCGCCACCATGCCTGGCTAGTTTTTTGTATTTTTTAGTAGAGACAGGGTTTCACTGTGTTAGCCAGGATGGTCTCGATCTCCTGATCTAGTGATCCGCCCGTCTCGGCCTCCCAAAGTGGGCTTTTTTTAAAGATGGAATCTCGCTCTGTCGCCCAGGTTGGAGTGCAGTGACATGATCTCGGCTCACTGCAACCTCCGCCTCCTGGTTCTCCTGCCTCAGCCTCCCGAGTAGCTGGGATTACAGGTGTGCACCACCATGCCCAGCTGATTTTTGTATTTTTAGTAGAGACGGGGTTTCGCTGTGTTGGCCAGGCTGGTCTCGAACTCCTGACCTCAAGTGATCTGCCTACCTCAGCCCCCACAAAGTGCTGGGATTACAGGTGTAAACCACCGTGCCCAGCCAGTGCTCATTTTTAAAGTCCAGTTTTCTTTCCCCTAGTCTTTTGCCTTACCATGACTTCCTCTGACTTTGTCAGTTTAAACCACAGATACAGGCCGGGCGCGGTGGCTCAAGCCTGTAATCCCAGCACTTTGGGAGGCCGAGACGGGTGGATCACGAGGTCAGGAGATCGAGACCATCCTGGCCAATACGGTGAAACCCCGTCTCTACTAAAAAATACAAAAAACTAGCCGGGCGAGGTGGCGGGCGCCTGTAGTCCCAGCTACTTGGGAGGCTGAGGCAGGAGAATGGCATGAACCCAGGAGGCGGAGCTTGCAGTGAGCTGAGATCTGGCCACTGCACTCCAGCCTGGGCGACAGAGCGAGACTCTGTCTCAAAAAAAAAAAAAAAAAAAAAAAAAATAAACCACAGATACAGTCGTCAGACCATTTAAAACCCAATAAACTCAGCCGGGCATGTTGGCTTATGCCTGTAACCCCCAGAACTTTGGGAGGCCAAGGCGGTGTATCACTTGAGGCTAGGAGTTCGAGACTAGCCTGAGAAACATGGTGAAACCCTATCTCTACTAAAAATACAAACATTAGCTGGGCGTGGTGGTGGCAGGCACCTGTAGTCCCAGCTACTTGGGAGGCTGAGGCACAAGAATCGCTCGAACCCAGGAGTCAGGGATTGTAGTAAGCCGATATTACGCCACTGCACTCCAGCCTGGACAACAGAGCAAAACTCTGTCTCAAGAAAAAAAAAAAAAGCAGTAAACTCAATAATAACGAAGTGCCAAACTCCTAATTTTGATTTAAAAAGTCTCAGTGTACATGCGTATATATATATTTTTTTCATGTTTTGCCAGCATGGAGGGATCTATTGTTCGTCTTCCTGAAGTGATTGCCCTCAAGAAGAAGTACAAGGCATACTTGTATCTGGATGAGGCTCACAGCATTGGCGCCTTGGGCCCCACAGGCCGGGGTGTGGTGGACTACTTTGGCCTGGATCCTGAGGATGTGGATGTTATGATGGGAACATTCACAAAGAGTTTTGGTGCTTCTGGAGGATATATTGGAGGCAAGAAGGTAAACGAGCCATGAGAATGAGCGATTAGAGATAAAATCACTGGCAACTAGATTTGGTACCTCAAGCCTAGCAGATGGGGCCCTGAACTGGGATGTCCCCAAATTTGCCTATGGTTTAGGCTGTAATACCAGTGAGTGACTCTGATGTCTCCTCACTGAACTAAAGGCTGGTTCTGTTCATTGTTTGTTGTTTTCTTATTTGAGCTTCTTTCTAAGCTACATGCTGATCTGAGATATAGAATACCCTCTTGTGTGAAAGAACACACAGTGGTGCTCCCTGCCCGCCCCAGCCTTCTGTTGGGTTTGCATTGTGCTCACAGTTTCAAAAACAGTGGGGTTGTCATGGGAGCGCATGGGAATAGCAGGTCACCTTGCTCTTGGACACAAACATATCATGAGTGAACATGGAGACAGGAAGGAAAAAAGTTGTGCCAGCTGTGGGGTACTACAAAGCATTGTATTTTCAATTTTTAAACGACGTAATTGCCTTTTCTGGGTCTTTGTAGTCAGAAAAAAATCATATGGTGAATTTTGATGTAGGTAAGAATCTGTGGTGTGGTGGAAGTGGTCAACCATAAGGACAGAGGCCTGGGTCTGAATGTTTCTCTGCTTACTTTGTTAGACCTCAGGGAAAACATTTAACCTCCCAGTTTCCTTGTCAGTAAAATAGAGGTAAATATGCCTAGCTTGTAAGATTGTAGTAAGGGTTTAAAAAGTAATATATGTCCATGCTACAACGTGGGTGCACCTTAAAAATAAGTGAAAAAAGTTAGTCACAAAAAGTCACATATTGCATGTTTTAAAATATGTGATATCTAGAATAAGCATAGAAACAGAAACAGAAAGTTGCCGGAGGTGGAGGGGATGGAGAAATGGAAAGTGAATGCTAATGGGTATGAGGTTTCCTTTCAGGGTTATGGAAATGTTCTAAAATTAGTAGTAAAAGTGGCACAACTCTGGATATACTAAAACCCACTGAATTGTACTTTAAAATGGTGAATTCTGTGGTGTGTGGCTTATATCTCAATGAAGCTGTTATTTTTGAACACTGCAGTGTTAGGGAAAAAATAACGTATGTATGTCAGGTGTTTGTATATGGCACAAAGGAAGTGCTCATAAATGTTCTTAATTTTGCTTCAAAACTCAATATTGGGAGTCTTAAAGAATGTTTATGCTGGGCACAGTGGCTCACACCTGTAATCCCAGCACTTTGAGAGGCTGAAGTGGGAGGATTACTTGAGCCCAGGAGTTCAAGACCAGCCTGGGCAACATAGTGGGACTTCATCTCTACAAAAAAGTAAAAAAATTAGCTGGGTGTGGTGACACATGCCTGTAGTCCCAAGTACGGGGTAGGCTGAGATGAGAGGATTGCTTGAGCCTGGGAGATCAAGGGTGCAGTGAGCCGTGAGTATTTATACCACTGCATTCCAGCCTGGGCAACAGAAAAAGACCCTATTTCAGAAAAAAAGGTCATTCGTTTAATAATTGATTGTCTTTTAGAGAGAACTCATTTTCATTGACTTTTAATCAGCTTTGATAGATTTTTTTTTTCTTTTTTTTGAGACCAAGCCTCACTCCATTGCCAGGCCGGAGTTCAGTGGCACAATCTTGACTCACTGCAACCTCCGCCTCCCAGGATCAAGCAATTCTCCTGCCTCAGCCTCCCAAGTAGCTGGGACTACAGGCGCGTGCCACCACGCCCAGCTAATTTTTTGTATTTTAAGTAGAGACAGGGTTTCACCGTCATGTTGGCCAGGGTGGTCTTGATCTCTTGACCTCGTGATCTGCCCGCCTCGGCCTTCCAAAGTGCTGGGATTACAGGCGTGAGCCACTGCGCCCGGCCAGGTTTGATATATTTTTTATCTCAAATTTTCCTTTTTGTTAATGAGACCAGGCTCACTTTGGAGAGTTTGTTGTTTTTTAGTAAGCTTTGTGACTGTGAACCAAAGGATAGAAAAATAATACTCTGGGAGATCATTTAAGTACAATATATTTGTGCTTTTGGTTTTTTTAGTACAATTTTTAATGTTTTTGAGATAAAACTGTTTTATATCCAAATTTGTGTCTCCCTAATTTGTTCTGGTACATAAGCTTCTTGTACGTACATTTTAAAGATTTGGTGAAATTAAAAGATATCAGAGAATAGGGATATACAATTAATTTTTTTTTTAAATCCTTGTAAATGACAGAGTTTTACTTTATTCAGTGAGATGTCATTGGCATTTTAATGAAAGACCTTATAAATTTCTATTTTATTTCACATTTGTATCATTTTATACATTTCTACATATCTGGAGGAAGTTCTAATGCTCTTAAAGTTGATGTTAGAGAACTGTTACTTAGGGTTGGAAGGATGGGCTTTACAGGCACAGAGAGAGCTGCAGATGACATTTTCAATGATACTTGGAATTAAATCATTATATGTAAAAAGCAATCCAAACACCAATCAGCAGTCCAAACAAAGGCTGTTTAACTCAGCCTTGTTCATTTATTTTTAACTTTTTTTTTTTTTTAAGATGGAGCCTCACTCTGTCCCCCAGGCTGGAGTGCAATGGCGCCATCTCAGCTCACTGCAACCTCTGCCTCCTGGGTTCAAGTGATTTTCCTGCCTCAACCTCCTGAGTAGCTGGGATTATAGGTGCCCGCCTCCACGCACAGCTGATTTTTGTATTTTTAGTAGAGATGGGGTTTCACCATGTTGTTCAGGCCAGTCTTGAAGTCCTGACCTCAGGAGATCCACCCACCTTGACCTCCCAAAGTGCTGGGATTACAGGCATGAGCCACCATGCCCGGCCATATTTCTAAACTTTAAATGATACATTCTCCAAATTTAGAGGGATTGTTTTAAAACTAGTTTTTTTCCTATGTTGTTGCATGTTTAAAAAACAAAACCAGGCCGGGCGCGGTGGCTCAAGCCTGTAATCCCAGCACTTTGGGAGGCCGAGACGGGCGGATCACGAGGTCAGGAGATCAAGACCATCCTGGCTAACATGGTGAAACCCCGTCTCTACTAAAAATACAAAAAACTAGCCGGGCGACCTGGCGGGCGCCTGTAGTCCCAGCTACTCGGGAGGCTGAGGCAGGAGAATGGCGTGAACCCGGGAGGTGGAGCTTGCAGTGAGCTGAGATCTGGCCACTGCACTCCAGCCTGGGCGACAGAGCGAGACTCCGTCTCAAAAAAAAAAAAAAAAAAAAAAAAAAACAAAACCAAACCTAAGAACTTTGCCATGTTTCTGACCCAGTTGTTGCCAGCAGTATGCTTCGACCATGTTGGTTGACCTTGCATCTCAGATTAGTGTCCCTGTTCCAGTGCCATTGAAACGAGGAGTCCTCTAGAACTTAGAAGGAAAGCACTGACATTGCCAGTGAATGCAAGAATTGTCTCTATTTATCTGCCTCTGTGAACTTCCCAGGAGCTGATAGACTACCTGCGCACACATTCTCATAGTGCAGTGTATGCCACGTCATTGTCACCTCCTGTAGTGGAGCAGATCATCACCTCCATGAAGTGCATCATGGGGCAGGATGGCACCAGCCTTGGTAAGTCTTTCTTTTCTTGAAACATTGCATAAGTCCACCTAGCAGCCAAACGTGCTGTTTTTCTCGAGCTTTTTTCCTAAAATAAATAGTCAGGTTTACTGATAGGCAGAGCTGGCTGGTGTGTGGTTTCTGTGGACACTTTTTTTTTTTTTTTTTGAGACCGAGTCTCGCTCTGTTGCCCAGGCTGCAGTGCAGTGGCGCGATCTTGGCTCACTGCAAGCCCCGCCTCCCGGGTTCACGCTGTTCTGCCTCAGCCTCCCGAGTAGCTGGGACTACAGGCGCCCGCCACCTCGCCCGGCTAATGTTTTGTATTTTTAGTAGAGATGGGGTTTCACCGTGTTAGCCAAGATGGTCTCGATCTCCTGACTTCATGATCCACCCACCTCGGCCTCTCAAAGTGCTGGGATTACAGGCGTGAGCCACCATGCCCAGCCTCCATGGACACTTTTTTAGTGTGTTTGATACATATGCCATGAGAACGACCCTGGCTCACTTCCTGTGGAATTTTCTTGTTTATAGATGGGAGGCTTTACTCTTACTATCCTACATACCCTCTTAACTCAGAGGTAATATGCCTTTGGGGTTTTTCTTGAATTGCATAATTTTATGTGATGGTGTAATTCACTGTTAGTGATGTTTCATTAACAGCATGGTTTACAGCTGCTGTTTTCATAAATTAGTATTCCTGATTTAATGCCTTTATAAAGAGTTTCTAATTTCATATACGGGAGATAATAAATGACATCCTGAATCTGTTTATTTTGTCTTTGATGGGATTTGTAGTCCCAACTAGATGCCTTGATTTAAACATACTACTGTGAACAATAAAGTGCAGTGTTCACTTTCTGACATTTGACTTTTATTCTGCAACACCAGAGGGCAGTATTGACTGCAGAACAGTGATTCTAAAAGGGGAGCAACTGGGTGTCTGTTTTTACTTTAAAAAATATTTTCATTGCATGTATAAGACAATAATTTCACTTGTTGCTTTTTTAATGCTTATAAAGTCAGTTTGACATTTGTAAAAGATTTCACATTATCAGCCATGAGCTCTCCACTCTACAGTTATGTAATACTTTATTGTAAGATTGATTTGGCTTGCATCGAATAAAGTGGCACGTCTGATTTTGATTGGTCTAAGACTGTTTTCTTTGTTTGTTTTTTTTTTTTTTTTTTTTTTTTTTTTTTTTTTTTTTTTTTTTGGTTTTTGTTTTTGAGACAGAGTCTTGCTCTCTCTCCTGGGCTGGAGTATAGTGGTGCGATCTCAGCTCACGGCAACCTCCACTTCCCAGGTTCACGTGATTCTCGTGTTTCAGCCTCCCGAGCAGCTGGGACACAGGAGTCTGCCACTACACCTGGCCTTTTTTTTTAAATTTTTTATAGAGATGGGGTTTCACCATGTTGCCCAGGCTGGTCTTGAACTCCTGGGCTCAAGCAATCTGCCTGCCTTGGCCTTCCAAAGTGTTGGGATTATAGGTGTGAGCCATCATGCCCAGCTGACTGTTTTCTTTTTTTTTTTTTTGAGACGGAGTTTTGCTCTTGTTGCTCAGGCTGGAGTGCAATGGTGTGATCTCGGCTCATCACAATCTCTGCCTCCTAGGTTCAAACAATTCTCCTGCCTCAGCCTTCCCGAGTAGCTGGGATTACAGGCATGTGTCACCATGCCCGGCTAATTTTGTATGTTTAGTAGAGACTGAGTTTCTCCATGTTGGTCAGGCTGGTCTCAAACTGCCGACCTCAGGTGACCCACCTGCCTCAGCCTCCCAAAGTGCTGGGATTACAGGTGTGAGCCACCACCCCCAGTCGACTGTTTTCTTAAATCAGAATTTTACCTTAACATTTTTTCTGATTTGTGCTAGATCCTTGTTATCTCTAATGAGAGATTTTTGGAAATAGTGAAATGTGATCATTTTCAGTTTTACGAATTAATTCCTTGAAGAAGTCGTTTTATTAATGTTGCAAACACATTGTGGAGCCTGTGAGTAGCTCCCTGTTAATAACAGCTATAACTATATCTGTTCTCCTTCTGATGTGGTGTTAGTGGAAACAGTGTGTGTGAATCTGAGAGACAGACATACATACACACATATGTATACATATAGCTATCATTTCTCTAGGTACTTCACATAGGCACACTTAACTGATTCAGCACACAGGTTTAGGTGACTAAGAAATGGCTAAGAGCTATCAAAGTTAACATTGGATAATTTATTTGCCCTGTTCTAGAACATGGATCTGTGTGACACATTACCCCCAGATAAATGATTTACCTGTACTAAATGATAAAATCTGGACTGTGCTGGTAGTGAGAAAATGAAACATGGTGATTATATATAGACTTTGGATCAGCACCCATTTTCTAGTTTTTGCCTCTAGCCACCCCCCAAGCTTAGTGGTGTGACACAACAGCCATCTGATTATGCTCACAGGTGCCACAGGTCAGGAATTCGGTCAGGGCACAGCAGGGATGACCTGTCTTTGCTCCGTTGTCTGGGGCTGGCCTGGAAGACTCAAGTGTCTGGAAAGACTGAGATGGCTGGTGGTTGGGATCACCTGGAGGCTTCTCCACTCGTCACCTGGGCTGGAGTGACTTGGAGCCAGACTCAGCTGAGGCTGTTGACCAGAGCACCTTCATGCATGTATCTTTTCCATGTGGCTTAGGCTCCTCATAACATTGTGACTGGGTACCCAGAAAGAACGCTTCAGAGAGCGAGCATTCCAAAGAACCTGGCGGAAACTGCATGACCTTTTCTGACCTGTTGTTAACAAGCAGGTCACTAAAGCCATCCCAGATTGAAGGGGTGGGGAACTAGATTCTACCTCCCCAGTGGAGGCATGTCAAAGAATTTGCAGCCTTTGTTGTTGTTTTTGTTTTGAGATGGGGTCTCATAAAAGGGGGAAGTACCATGCTCTTTTAAACAACCAGATCTTGGGAGAACTCTGAGCGAGAACTCACTCATTACCCAAGAATGCCAGCAAGGCCTTCATGAGGGATCTTCCCCATGATCCACACACACACCTCCTACCAGGCCCCACCTCTGTCGCTGGGGATCACATTCCATCCTGAGATGTGGAGAGGACAAACATCCAGACCATATCAGTGAATGTATTACTTTTATCATGAAAACTTTGTTATTGTTGGATTCCAGAGTACATTAAGCACCTGGTATTGAAAGTAAGGCTTAAACACATGCACAGACAGTATGTGGTTGCTTATTGTTAAATGTTTTCATCTTTTTGTGTGAAGAAATGTTGCTCTTTGGTGAGAGTACAGAGCCTTCGGAAAAGCTGCAGCATGCAAGGGAAGGTGAGATCCAGTTTCCACGCGACTTTATGAGGGGAGACTCCTTTCCCCTTCCTCCCAACTTTTTCCACATTTCCCCTCCAGTTTCTATCCTTGTCCCAAGGAAGAACAGGACATATGACTAGGTTGACCGATATTGCAAGGCAACTTCACTAGGATTCCAGGTGAGATAATAATGAATGGGAATTGTGCTGCCAGGTTGCCTGCACCTGGAGTGGGAATACTGAGTTAGCACAGGCCAGGGAGTAGAAAAAATGAGGCCTAGGAAATTCTGGTAAATTCCACTAGACATTTGAAATTCTGACTTTTACTTTACACATCACTAATCCATGTCCACTAACAGAAATTTAGCTGTAATATCTACATACAAATCAAGGCACAGTGTTTGACCAAATCAGCTAAAATTTTGCTTTTCCGTTTTCCAGAGCTGTGCTTTGATGTATTTTATTTCTGTCCAAAGGTGTAGTTAATAATAACATGCATAGCACCCAGCTTAGTGTGTGACGTCTAGGATCCTTTCAGTAAATTTATTGAATGACTGAATGAATGCACGCATGATTGGAAATACCAGAAAATCGGTGGGTTCTTCAAGCACTTTATTGTAACATTGCTTGAATAGTTGAATGTTAAGCCAGAATGACCAAATTATGGAACCAAATTAACTAGATAGGTACATTTTAATAGATAAATTTTTAAATAATGTCAGAACACTTTATAGAGTTTTATACTTCTTTATTTTGAAAGGAACTGGGCCCATGCAGGCAGCTACTGATAGAGGAGAAAAAAGACTACCCTGAGCAGATTGAGGTTTAATTAAAACTAGGTTTGGCTCATTTGAATTAATTCCAGTAATAGACTTGTTAATGAAGTGTTAAATGATCACCTTGAGAATAGCAGGGAACTGTCAAAAACTAAGAGAACTGAGATGCTTAAAAAAGACATTCCAGGACAGTGCGGTGGCACATGCCTGGAGTCCCAGCTACTCAGGAGGCTGAGGCGGGAGGATCGCTTGAGCCCAAGAGTCGTGGGCTATAGCATGCTCTGCCAGAGACATGTCTGCACCAAGTTCAGCCATCAGTATGATGACCTCCCGAAAGTAGGGTACCACCAGGTTGCCTAAGGAGGGGTGAATTGGCCCAGATTGGAAATGGAACAGGTTAAAACTTCCCTTGCTGATCAATAGGGGGATTACGCCTGTAAATAGCCATTGCACTCCAGCCTGGGCAACATAGTGAGACCTTGTCTCTTTGGGGGAAAAAAAAAAAATTTCCAGGATTCCCATGCAGAAGGGTTAGAAGTGTTGAAAAAACGCAGCCTTTCCAGGAGGCATAGAGACTTCCCTGCCTGTCTTCGGGGCTGACAGCGTTTAACTCTCCCATCGAGCACCATGCTTCCTGAGCCTAGGAAGTTTTGGGTATTGACTTTCTTCTTTGTCATGCTTTAAAGTAATTTATTTCACTATTAGAAATTCATTGGAATGAAAATTAAGTTTTCTGGTAAGCACAGTTTTGTTCTTACCCACAGTACAGTTTAGCAGTTTATCTGATGCCGCAAATCAGACTCGATTCCTCCTGTTTTGTGACTTTCTGCCTAGAATGCTGTTGTTTGGGGAAAAAAAAAACAAACTTGTTTTAGCCTGGCACAATGGCTCACACCTGTAATCCCAGCACTTTGGGAGGCCAAGGCGGGCGGATCACCTGAGGTCGAGAGTTCAAGACCAGCCTGACCAACATGGAGAAACCCCATCTCTACTAAGAATACAATAATTAGCCGGGCGTGGTGGCGCATGCCTGTAATCCCAGCTACTCAAGAGGCTGAGGCAGGAGAATCGCTTGAACCCAGGAGGTTGCGGTGAGCTGATGTGCCACTGCACTCCAGCCTGGGCAACAAGAGCCAAACTCCATCTCAAAAAAAAAAAAATGTGTCACTATTTGTTAAACATTTATCAAGCAACTACTATACATAGTGGTAGATATGCTGTGTGGGAGATGCAGAGTTGAACAATAGTTGTTCTCTGCCTTTGAAAAAACAGTCCAGTAGTAGGGGTAAGATTCCTGGGAAGAACTAGTCTCAGAGCCACAGATAAATTCTTCCTTTGTTCAGCTTGTCTTTTCTCAGTTTCCTCCTCCATTCCCTTCTACAGCCTCCTCCTTCACTCACTCCCACTCCCCTAAAACCTTCAACTTCCTTAAAACCAGCTAATTTTTTGAAGCAAACTCATATTTTAGGTTTCTTATATAATAAGTTTCTGTATAAATGAAATTTTTCTGTGGATGCTGTCACTCTAGTAAATTATCAGCAATCAAAGAAAAAGAAAAGATTTTCCTTTTGTGAAGTAACTTCTTCATTACTGAGCACAAAAGCCCTTTTAACCAATGGCTTAAGCCTTCTGAAATCAGCAAGCAATATGACCACTTTACAGGCGGAGAAGTTTGGGCTCACGTATGGAACACGTTTCCTCAATGTCTTGTCTCCAACTAGAATGTAGCTTTTCTAACTCCATCTGCTTCTTCTGAGGTTGCATGATGATAGTTAGCATTTTATTAAAACAGACTATTTTATAATCTGTTTCTAATTTTTGCTAATTTTCCAAATCTGCTAATTTTCCAAAGTTTAATTGTGAGTAATCAGCCCAAAACATGAAAGCCCTTTTGGGCAATTTGCCTCCGGGTTTTCTCTCCATGGATCAGAAATCGATTCTGAATACTCAAGAGCTTTTGCAACATGGTGTGTCTGTTTTTTCCTCCACTGCTGTCTCTTTCTTCCAGATCCAAATGCTATTAAAAGTTTCTTGCAACAAGAGCATTCTCTCCTTTTGTGTCTTGTTTCAGAATTAGTTTGAAGCTAGCTATTAGGATGCCCAGCATTTATTGTTTGTTGAAGAATAATTCTAACTTTCTAAACCTTCACATGATTGGAATTGCTTTTCTCCCCCCAGAATTATGTCTGAGGGCTTTATTTTTCATCAAATAGACTTGATCCTAGCTGTTCCCCAACTTTATAGCAGGTACTTAATATGTATAAACAAGTGACCTAATAGATGGAATCTGCTCTCAGTAAGAACCTGATACCCCTCCGGGCGCGATGGCTAATGCTATAATCCCAGCACCTTGGGAAGCTGAGGCGGGTGGATCACCTGAGGTCAGGAATTTGAGACCAGCCTGACCAACATGGCGAAACCCCGTCTCTACTAAAAATACAAAAAAATTTATCCAGGCATGGTGGTGCATGCCTGTAATCCTAGCTACTTGGGAGGCTGATGCAGGAGACTGGCTTGAACCTGGGAGGTGGAGATTGCAGTGAGCCAAGATCATGCCATTGCACTGCAGCCTGGGAGAAAAGAGCAAAACTCTATCTCAAAAGAAAAGAAAAGAGCCTGATACCCTTCTAAGAGCTTGCCAGATTTGAAAGCTTTCCAAAAAGGAATTGATTTTTTTTTATTGTCACCTATGGTGTTTCTAATTATCTAAATATTTTATTTGTATCTACCTGCCATCTACTTTGGCAGTAGAGTGAGGTGTTAAAGAAAAAATTATTCCTGGCACTTGTGAAACATGATAAGGCATACTTCCTTCAAGGGGGCCATGATAATAAGCATAGGGACCACTGCAATGGGCTCTTCCAGTGGGGGAGAGAGGGTGGGCTGCAGTCTGACTCCAATAAGGACAGGTGAGAATTTACAGCCAGGGAACAGGGTGTGAGTGAGTGGATAGAAAAATACTCAGACGAAACATCAGGGTAAGGGGGATGGTTGCCTTCAGCATTCTTGTTGAAGGTAGGTCAGGGTGATAAGATACCAGGGGTAGCCATATAGGGGATTTTCTCTAATCTAACTTGGAAGGATTATTGCTCAAACTAGATTCTACAAGAATGGAGAAGGAGGCCCAAGGTCTCCTTCTGATAAGGAGCCGTTACCAGGAAGGACTCCAAGAGGAGCCTGACTCAAGTTTGGTCAAAGGAGAGAGTCTTTGTCAGAGGTTCAGAAGGGCCTCATGAACATGAACTCTTTGAAGCCCTGGTTCTCAAACTTTGTCCATGGACCACCTGCATCAGAGGTACTTTTAGTACAGTGGTTCGTACCTTGCTTACACATAGGAAAGCTTAAAAAAATAGTGCCAGCGCGGTGGCTCAAGCCTGTAATCCCAGCACTTTGGGAGGCCGAGACGGGCGGATCACGAGGTCAGGAGATCGAGACCATCCTGGCTAACCCGGTGAAACCCCGTCTCTACTAAAAAACACACACAAAAAAACTAGCCGGGCGAGGTGGCGGGCGCCTGTAATCCCAGCTACTCGGAAGGCTGAGGCAGGAGAATGGCGTGAACCCGGGGAGGCGGAGCTTGCAGTGAGCTGAGATCGGCCACTGCACCCCAGCCTGGGTGACAGAGCGAGACTCTGTCTAAAAAAAAAAACAAAAAATAGTGCCAATGTTAGAGACCTTCTGCAAACCCATTGAATATCTCAAGGTGAGGCCTCCCTGCCATGGCATGGTATTATTTAAAAACACCTCGGATGCTTCTAATGTAAGGCCCAAGTTCAGAACCATTGCTGCTTGTTAAAAATGAAGATTCTAGTTTGTTCCACCCACACTACTGAGTCTTGGTGGATGAGGCCCTAGAATATGCATTGAAAAGAAAACCTTAGGCTGGATGTGGTAATCCTAACGTTTTGGGATGTAATCCTAACATTATGGGAGGCTGAAGCTGAAGGATCACTTGAGGTCAGGAGTTTGAGACCAGTCTGGGTGACATAGTGTGAGACTCTGTCTCTACAAAAAATTCTAAAAATTAGCCAAGCATGGTGGTACATGTCTGGAATCATAGCTACTTGGGAAGCCAAGGTGGGGGGATTGCACAAGCCCAGCTGTGATCACACCACTGCATTCCAGCTTGGATGAGAGAGGGAAACCCTATCTCTAGAAGAAAAAAAAGAGGATTGTCTTTTTGACAACTCTTTTTTTTCTTTTGTTTACCTCAGAGAGAACCAAAGCAACTCTACTGATTGATGGTAATTGAAAAAGGAAAATAAATTGGAAGTCAAGATATAAATGAGGGAAATGTTTGGCTTGTAGGACAGGCATTTGGTGGCAGAGCTAAGTTGCTGGTTGTTTCTGGAACTCTAAATGCCTGGGATGCTGACACTCCCTTCCAAACAACTGATGATTCTTGCTGATTGAATCAGTGGCATAGGTGGAGAAGTTAGAAACCAGTTAGGTGCAGGAAGAAAACAGAACTAAGGATTCAGAGATCTGTGGTCATGGTTCCTAAGGCTAGTTGGAATATAACTAACAAAATAATTACTTTGTTTTACTTTTTTTTTTTTTGGCTACTTGTATTTTTATATCCTATTAATCCTCAAATTCTTTAGTACATAACCTACAAATGGCCCTGCCCACTATAAAGTTGTTAAAATGTTTAGTATTAATTGTTTTGTGAAACTCTGATTGTCTTATTGTCTTGCCTTCTACCTCTAAAACTGTTAATTTAAATCCAAGCCAAGCCTTTACCAGAGATTACGTTTATTTGCTAGCTGTCTTCATCTGTGAGTAGTTACATTACTACAGTGTTCACATTCCTTATCTCTTTGTCTCAGAGTAGCCTGTGATATGTTCCGGCCCCAACAGAGGACAGTAGAATAGTCTATTAAGACTTTCTGAGGCCAAGATGGGCAGATCACTTGAGATCAAGAGTTGGAGACCAGCCTGGCCAACATAGTGAAACCCCGTCTCTACTGAAAATACAAAAATTAGCCAGGCGTGGTGGCGCATGCCTGGAATCCCAGCTACTCAGGCGGCTGAGGCAGGAAAATCACTTGAACCCGGGAGGTGGAGGTTGCAGTGAGCCGAGATCGTGCCACTGCACTCCAGCTCGGGCGACAGAGTGGGACTTGGTTTCAAAAACAAACAAACAAAAGACTTTCTGTCCTGCCTGTGGGTTGGCACCTGTTAAAACTGAGTTCCTTGATCTTTCACAGGCACTTGGTCTCTTTTCTGCCTTTTATGGAGGGCGCTCTGTTTCTGGCTGTGCATTAGCAACCGTTCTTTTAAACTTCTGATTATATTGAACCAGCAGCTTTAAGCTTGGCCCCTGCTGCTTGTCGTACATCCTGTGGCAGTCCTCAGGAAATCCTAGTTTTTGGCATTGAAATGAAGTAAAGGATTAAGCCACAAGAGGGTGGGGGTGATAAACCGTGCTTTTGAGAGGAATTTACTGTGCAGTACTTGTTGTTAGCAAAAGCAGTTCTAGTTCTTATAGGGAGATAGGAAGCCAGGGGCTGCTTTAGAACAGTATCCCTAGGATATGAAGAGGCAGATCTGTCAGCTTTGATGTTCTTTAGCTTGATAGTGGCCCCGGCTGAGCACTTTGATATTTGTCACCAGTCTAGCAAAATAGGGGTTGTGTCTTGGAGTTGGTAACCCTAGTTCCCATTATTTTGCTTCAGTGTTAGAAAATTACTGAACTCTTGCTTCCTGGAAGTCCCTTATAAATCTCCCTTTTACAAGACTGTTCACTGGGTCACGAAAATGCCTTCGCTTGTAAAGAGCCCGTTGAAGGTCCATTTATTCTTCTTTTCTTAACAGAAAGATTTTCCAGTGCCATTTAATTAGGACTTACGGGAAACGTGTTGTTAAAATCAGTCTGTCCTGTCTTTTAGCTAATATTTCTTTTATTTTCATTTTGAGCTTTTAGATAAGATTCTTTATCTTTCTCTGAGATAATATGAGAAAAAAAACCCAGAAGAAATAAAGTCAAATACCAGTATACTCTGATTTTTAAAATATCTTCACTGACTTTTTTTTTCTTTACATGCTCTACTCTCCCTCTTACCCTACTTCCTTCTTCACTTTCACTTGGTACTTTAAGATATTCTTTGTGGGTTTTTTTTTTTTTTTTTTTCTGGACACAGAGTCTGTCTCGCTCTGTTGCCCAGGCTGGAGTGCAGTGGCACAATCTTGGCTCACTGCAACTTCCGCCTCCCGGGTTCAAACCATTTTCATGCCTCAGCCTCCTGAGTAGCTGGGACTACAGGCGCGTGCCACCATGCCTGGCTACTTTTTGTATTTTTGGTAGAGATGGGGTTTCTCCATGTTGGCCGGTCTGGTGTCAAACTCCTCACTTCGGGTGATCCACCTGCCTTGGCCTCCCAAAGTGCTGGGATTACAGTCATGAGCCACTGCACCTGGCCTAGATATTCTTAGATATATTCATGATACATCCCATCTAGATACTTGCGACAAGTATATAATTTACTGACCTGGAAAGTGTAATGACAAGAGTTTAAAGTGTTATCTGCTGCCTTCTCCCCCCACTTTAGAGCTGTTCAAAGAAAGTGACAATTGATCATTTTAAAAGATGATCAAAGGAAAGACTGCTTCTTTTTTAAAAAAGAAAATTTGGCGGCCGGGTGCAGTGGCTCATGCCTGTAATCCCGGCACTTTGGGAGGCCAAGGCGGGTGGATCACCTGAGGTCAGGAGTTCAAGACCAGCCTCAACATGGAGAAACCCCATCTCTACTAAAAATACAAAATTAACCAGACGTGGTAGTGCATGCCTGTAATCCCAGCTACTCAGGAGGCTAAGGCAGGAGAATTGCTTGAACCTGGGAGGCGGAGGTTGCGATGAGCTGAGATCGCGCCCATTCACTCCATCCTGGGCAACAAGAGCAAAACTCCATCTCAAAAAAAGAAAATTCGATTACTTAGTGTTAGAACACGTTTCTACATGGACCCCACCCCTTCTAAATGGGTGGATATCCAGATCATCCAGTCTGTGTACATAGAGTCCTTACATTTCTAAGTTCAAAACAGTAATTTAAATGAAAGTAGGCCATCATAAGGCATTGTTAAGAAGAGGTTACTGTTGATAGATGAATGTGCTGCTTTTGGTAAGAATTAGTTTGTTACTTATATTTAAACTGTTTGTAGGCTGGGACTGGTGGCTCACGCCTGTAATCCTAGCATTTTGGGAGGCCAAGGCAGTTGGATCACTTGAGCCCAGGAGTTGAGACCAGCCTGGGCAACATGGTGAAACCCTGCCTCTACACAAAAATAAAATAAAATAAAATACAAAAATTAGCCGGGCGCGGTGGCTCATGCCTATAGTCCCAGCTACTTGAGGTGCTGAGACAGGAGGATCACTTGAGCCTGGCAGGTGGAGATTGCAGTGAGCTGAGGTCGCACCACTGCACTCCAGCCTGGGGGACAAAGTGAGTCCCTGACTCAAAAAATTAAAAAAAATAAAATGTTTTGCAAACATACCTTCTCAGTACAGTTACACTTTGCCTTATTCTTAGATTTTACATGCTACACATATTTTTGGTTCTACGAACAGATTATCTATGGCCCATTTGTAATTCTAAACTACTTCTGCAACTAAACTTGCGTTATCACTCATTTCCCCTCTCAGTGGAACTGGTTTATATGGGCTTGTGCCAGAATTAAATGTTAACAATGAGAGAACTCTACCTTTAAAATAATAAAATGTGCTGGGTGTGGTGGCGTACACCTATAATCCCAGCACTTTGGGAGTCTAAAGCGGGCGGATCACTTGATGTTAGGAGTTCGAGACCAGCCTGGACAACATAGCGAAACCGCATCTCTACTAAAAATACAAAAAGTAGCCAGGTGTGGCGGCGGCTGTCTGTAGTCCCAGCTACTCGGGAGGCTGAGGCACGAGAATCGCTTGAACCCGGGAGACAGAGGTTACAGTGAGCCAAGATCGCACCACTGCACTCCTGCCTGGGCAACAGAGCAAGACTCCAGCTCAAAAAATTTACAAAATTTAAAAATTAAAAATAAATAAAATGTATTTCAAAATCAAATGGAGACCATTTATTGATGATCTGGGCTGCTGTGCCTTCCTCTTCCCACATACGCACAGCTAATCGAGAATGTGGTGGTAAATTTATTTTAGTAGCAGATAAGAACTCTGTCCATTAAATTTTTTTGTATGTTTGAGACCTTTTAAGGTATATTATTCCTTTATTGCTATCTGATCTTCAAAACATATCCAGAGGGACCTTCTTATTACTTTCATTTGATTCTGGTTTGTTTTTTCGTTTGTTTGTTTGTTTGTTTGTTTTGTTTTGTTTTTGAGACAGAGTTTCACTCTTGTTGCCCAGGCTAGAGTGCGATGACATGATCTCAACTCACTGCATCCCAGGTTCAAGCGATTCTCCTGCCTCAGCCTCCCGAGTAGCTGGGATTACAGGCATACATCACCACGCCTGGCTAATTTTGTATTTTTAGTACAGACAGGGTTTCTACATGTTGGTCAGGCTGGTCTCGAACTCCCAACCTCAGGTGATCTGCCTGCCTCAGCCTTCCATAGTGCTGGGATTGTAGGCGTGAGCCACCTTGCCTGGCTTGATTCTGTTCTTTTATTAGTTCAAGCCACAATTAAGAAGTTTCTTCAGTCAGCAATCTTTGACTACTTACCATGTGCTAGCTACAAAAAAATGACACATAGCTTCAAAAGCCTCTTAAGGGGCTGGGGTTGTTCCTGTAATCCCAGCACTTTGGGAGGCCGAGGCTGGCAGATCACTTGAGGTTAGGAGTTTGAGACCAGCCTGGCCAACATGACAAAACCCCATCTCTACTAAAAATACAAAAATTAGCCAGGCATGGTGGCGGGTGCCTGTAATCCCAGCTACTTGAGAGGCTGTGGCCAGAGGATCACTTGAGCCCAGGAGCCAGAGGTTGCAATGAGCTGAGATCACACCACTGTACTCCAGGCTGGGCAACACAGCGAGACCCCGTCTCAAAAAAAAAAAAAAGCTTCTTAAGGTAAAATGTTCAATTTTTTGAATTCTCAGAATAAACAACAGTTTCTTAGTGCTAGATTCCAATTATTTCTTAATACCACTTAGATCCTTCTATGTTTTTTATTCATTTTTTCTCTTTCCTTTTTGGTGTCTGAGTGGGCCTTAAGAGTTAGAAAAAAACTGTCTCCTGTTGGCTTGCCTTTTCTCTTCTTCCTCAACGTCTTTAATATCTCCCTAGAAGATAAAAGGGATATATGCCCATTTAGTTCTGTTTTCTCCCAATTTGGTGATAGAAGAATAGGCCTTAGAATATATAGGTCTTGTTATAGGTAAAATAACAAAAATAGAAAATAAAAATAACAATATAAATGATCTTACATATGTAAATATAAAATAATGAGTTTTTAAAGACCATGTGTTTAAACATTTCATTAAGTGCTTTAATGGAGTATCCCATTTTCTTAAAACAACCTTATCAAGTAGGTAGTTATCATCGTCATCGTCATCATCCCCATTGCCATTCCCATTTTATAGATGAAGAAACCAAACTCGGAGGTTAAGCGACTTGTCCATAGCCATACAGTTACTAGATGCTCAAGCCAGGATACAAGCCTGGGTAGTCTGACCTCGGAAGTTTATATACCACAGGCTGGGCATGGTGGCTGATGCCTGCAATCCCAGCACTTTGGGAGGCTGAGGCGGATGGATCATGTGAGGTCAGGAGTTTGAGACCAGCCTGACTAACGTGGCAAAACCCCATCTCTACTAAAAATACAGAAATTAGCCAGATGTGGTGACACATGCCTGTAATCCCAGCTACTTGGGAGGCTGAGGCACAAGAATCATTTGAACCCGGGAGGCAGAGGTTGCAGTGAGCCAAGATCAAGCCACTGCAGTCCAGCCTGGGCAACAGAGCAAGACTCTGTCTCAATAAATAAATAAATAAATAAATAAATAAATAAGTTTATATACCACCAAAGAACCGAATGAAAGCTAATAATAAGTGAAATTCAGGAAGATAGTGGAATTATTAGTTCTCTCTTTCTGAGAGCTGCATTACTGCTTTGATGTATGACATCCAGAATGACTGTCTTATCGTTTCAAGTTAAAAATGTCCTCCGCGCAAGCATATCTCTATGCCTATTCTAGATTATTAGATGTGAAAATAAAATTAGCTCAGGTAGAGATGGGGTCCCATCCCTGTTATGATGGGGTGTGCATGAGTGGTAGTTTTCAGAAAAGGAGGATGTCTGCTTGCCATCTTGAACCCTCAGATTTGCAAAGGTAATTTGCCTCACCTGGGTGATAATTACTGGGTGACGTGGTGGTAGAGATACTCTAAATTGGAGAATAAAGGAAAACCTCAAAAGCTTTGGAAAGTTCGTAGCATTGTAGAGAGTAAAATATATGAAGTTTGTTTTTAAATTGTAAATCAGAGCATTAGAGAATGAAGTGATTATATGTTAGTAAAGTCAGCTGTGTCCTTGTGTTATGTGTTAATAAGCATGTGCACAGGAAATAGAAAATGGAGAACTAGAAGCAACAAGGGAAGTAAGATAGTTCATTTCATTTTTCAAAGTTAAGGCTAAGCCGAAGGGAAGATACGAACAGCTTGATTTTAAGGGAAGAATACATAAACAAGTGAAATAACAGTGGCCATTTATTATCTGCTTACCATGTAGTTAGCACTGTTCTAACTGCTTTTCATTAAATTCTCAGAGCAAATATTAAACGTTGAACATTATTTTCCCTCTTTTACAAAAGGAGGAAACTGAGAGGTTAAGGAAACAAAGAGGTTAAGTTGCTTACCCAAGGACACATAGTTACTAGTGGTGGACACAGTTTGAACTCTTGGATCCAGTTCCAGAATGCTCTTTGTGTACTCGATATTTACTAATGTATTAGATGATTGTTTGCCTTAATGTAATTGAATATATAGGTCATTTTGCTTTGTAATTTAAATGAGTTTGAATACATAAAGTGTTTTCATTTTCCCAGCATATTTCAACGTGGCTTATCTGCTCAGTATTCTTGGGGGAGGTACTAGGGAAAAAAATATAACAGTATTTGTCCTTGCAGTTTGTTCTGGCAACACTAGACCACACATAAACGGCATAAGTACAGTAACAGGAACTTATAAACAAGAGCAAGTTAATGAATTACAAAGTAGAGACATGTCTTAAAATGTGCCATAGAGAATCTTTCCATAACTTTTTTTTTTTTAACTTGTGCCCTTTATCTTTCACAGTGCCCTTTGGTTCCTTTGGGGTTTTTAAAGATAAGAAGTACATAGGCCAGGTGCAGTGGCTCATGTCTGTAATCCCAGCACTTTGGGAGGCTGAGGCGGGTGGATCACGAGGTCAGGAGTTCCTCAGTCTGGCCAACATTGTGAAACCCCATCTCTACTAAAATTACAAAAATTAGCTGGGTGTGGTGGCAGGCGCCTGTAGTCGCAGCTACTCAGGAGGCTAAGGCAGGAGAATCACTTGAACCGGGAGGCAGAGGTCACAGTGAGCTGAGATTGTGCCATTGCACTCCAGTCTGCGCTACAGAGTGAGACTTTGTCTCAAAAAAAAAAAAAAAGGAAATACATAGACATTGGTAGAAAATAACAAAAACAAAATTTAAATTTAAAAATTGCTTGTGCTTACTGATTTGCATGATTTTAATCTAAACTGCAGAAAATTGTCCACAGGAGTTTTTACTAGTAGTATTTTATCTTTACCACTGATCTAATGGTAGAAAAATAAATAGAGCTTTGAGAGAGGTTTTTTTTTTTTTCTTAAAGTTATCATTTGTCTTTTGTTTACATAGAAAAGTGTGGCTTTGCAATAAATTATATTACTCGCCCTGCCTCCCACAAAAGTTTTGCTTAAACCTGGCCTATAGGCTGGAAGGACTGGGGTGAAAAGGGGGATTGCTAATGGGTACTGGTTTCTTTTTGGGTAATGAAAATATTCTAACATTTATTGTCATGAGGGGTGCAGAACTCTATACTAAAAAACATTTAACTGTATGCTTTAAATGGGTGAATTTTATGGCATGTGATATATATCTCCATAAAGCTATTTAAAAAAAACACCTGGTGACACGAATCCATTCGTCAAAAATAAAATAAAGAGAAAAAAACCACCTGACTTACAGTGAGCAAACAGTGTCACCTATAATAAATAACTTTAAAACTTTTTTTATTGTGGTAAACATATATAATAAAATTAACAATTTTTATGTACAATTCGGTGGCATTACATACATCCAGTGTTGGGCAACCATCATCACTATCCATTTATAGACCCTTTTCATCATCTCAGAAAATAATTTTTAATATTCTAGTTCAAGTTTGGAAGCAGTAGTCTTGACCTACTGCATTTCAAACTCTGGGCTCTAGAAATACTTGCTCCACCAAAATTGAGTTGTGTCTCCACAGTTTTTAGCCTTTCTGCTTGTTTCCCCTCAAACCAACTTTTTCTTTCGTGTTTCCTATCTCAGGTAATGGCATCACTATTCATGAAGTTGTCCAAACAAGAAATCCCTATCTTCTTTTCTCTCCTTTATCCCCTGTATTTAGTCACCAGTGCCTATGGATCATGCCTCCCTAGTATCTTTGAACCTGTCTACTTCTCAATATCTCATTGTTATTTGCTTGACTTAGATTTCTGTCTACTTTCACCTGGTTTTAATAGCCAGCCAATCATAATAGTAGAGGAATCAGTCAAGCAAAAATGCTTTGGAAGAATTAAATAAGCAATGCTGAAAATCCGGAATTGTAGATATCCATGCAGCGAGTTCCAGTAAAATTTTATGAGTCCATGACCCCTTTCCTAAGCAGTCTGATCCATGTTGGTCTCATCCCTCATATGCAGGATTCATTCACTCATTAAATATTTATTTCATACCTTGTTTGTAACACTTCTGTCTGCCTTCTAAATGTATCCTCAGTCCACTTTCTATCACTTGCTACCATGTTCATCCAAGCCACCATCTTTCCTCCTGTGGTGTCTCTGCTTCCCTCTTTGCATCTATTCTAAATATAGATAGCTCTCAGTGTGATCCTGGTGGGAGATCATATCTGTCTTCTGTTTAAGAACCCTCCCAGAGGCCTTCTTACCTATGGGCCCTTGTTGACCTCCTCTATCCCACTCTTCCCCTCACTCACTGTTTCATATTTCTTCCATATGCTGGGTGTGCTTTTTGCTTAGATATGCTTGAGTGTGCTTTTTGCTTCTGGGCCTTGGCACTTTATAGAAATAGCACTTGGGGCTGGGTGTGGTGGCTCATGGCTGTAATCCCAGCACTTTAGAAGGCTGAGGCAGGCAGATCACCTGAGATTGGGAGTTCGAGACTAGCCTGACCAACATGGAGAAACCCTGTCTCTACTGAAAATACAAAATTAGCCGGGCGTGGTGGCACATGCCTATAATCCCAGCTACTTGGGAGACTGAGTCAGGAGAATCGCTTGAACCCAGGAGGCGGAGGTTGCAGTGAGCCAAGATGGCGCCACTGCACTCCAGCCTGGGCAACAAGAGTGAAACTCCATCTCAAAAAAAAAAGAAAGAAAGAAAGAAAGAAATAGCACTTGGCTGCATCAGGTCTTTCCTGAAACACTTCTTTAGTGAGTATTAATTTTGTTTGTTGTCCGTCTCCCACACTGGAATGTAAGCTTCATGAAGTCAGGAGTTTTGTCCGTTTCATTTGCTGCAGTATGTCCAGGGCCTAGAGCAATATCTGGTGCATCGTGAGTTTTCAGCATATGTTTTTTTAATGACATCTGCTTCCCTAGCGCACAATATGTTCTCCCTTTCTGTGTAGTCTTCTGGTGAGATTTTTGCCTTTGGTGTGACCAATTTCTGTCTCCTCTACGTTTAGCATATATATATACTGAAATATGTGAAATGTTTATTTTTTAACTTTATATACTAGATTTCTGTGTTAAACATTTTTTTATATCATAAAGTTAGACTGCCCTGAGGCTTCAGAAATGTTAGTAACCTCCTAATTTGACTTCTTTAGTGTTTTAAGTTTCTTTCAGAAATCCCGAAACATATCCACAACCACTGTATGTGTAGTTTCTTTTCACACTTATTTGGTGAACTTATCAATATGAATTTGTCATCTTTCTCAAAATGAGCACTTGTTAAAAATTGGTAATATTGAATTTGATGAAACCTGTTATTTATATGGAGTAAATAATATGAAGTGGAACAAATTTACATGTTCCCTTTGAGAGTTTTTATAGATACACATTTGTGTGTGTGTGTGTGTGTGTGTGTGTGTGTACGCGCGCGCGTGCGCGTGAGAGAGAGAGAGAGAGAGACTCACTCTGTCGCCCAGGCTGTAGTACAGCGGCATGCTCTCAGCTCATTGCAACCTCCACCACCCAGGCTCTAGGGTCTAGCAGTCTTCCCACCTCAGCCTCCCAGGTAGCTGGGACCATAGGTGTGTGTCACCACACCTAGCTAATTTTTGTATTTTTTGTAAAGATGGGGTTTCGCCGTGTTGCCCAGGCTGGTCTTGAACTCCTGGGCTCAAGCGATCCTCCCTCTGTGGCCTCCCAAAAGTGCTGGGATTACAGGCATGAGCCACTGTGCGCAGCCCATATTTATTCTGAAAGAAAGTAGAGGTTATAGTGGGAATTTAAAATTCAGTTGGCACCAGCAAACCCCAGAGACTTAGGAATATTTTTTGTTACTTTTGGTATCAAATCTAAACGTTCATTTGCCCAACCCACTTCACCTTTCTTGAAAGAAGTAAAAATTACTTTTGGAAATCTGATTTCCTCAATAAATGGAGTCAGGAATCCCAGCAGTTCTTACTGTTAAAGGATATGCTTGCACACATAAAGAATGGTCTGTTTACCTAAGGTTTATTTAGCTCAGGAACACCGTAAGCCCTGGTACAAGTCCAGCCTTCCCGAAACTGCTTGCGTATACACTCCCTGCTCAGCTTCACCCCCTTTTAAAATGAAAGTCAAACATTCTAATTTGGTAAAGGTGTTAGGTCCTGAGAAATTATTACTTTGTCAGTATTACCATATTTGCTTTTCAGAATTTCAGATTCCAGTCATCCTAGAGAGCATATTATTTCTACAAAACCTGTTTTAGGAGGACTTTGTTATACGTTGCTGTTATACTCACCCAGAGACATTTGCTTTTCTTTTTTTTTTTTTTTTTTTTTTTTTTTTTTTTTTTTTTTTTTTTTGTGACAGAGTTTCACTCTTGTCCCTCATGCTGGAGTGCAATGGCACAATCTTGGCTTACTGCAACCTCTGCCTCCCGGGTTCAAGCAGTTCTTCTGACTAAGCCTCCCAAGTAGCTGGAGCTCTAGGCGCATACCACCACGCCCGGCTAACTTTTGCATTTTTTTAGTAGAGACAGGGTTTCACCATGTTGGTCATGCTGGTCTCAAACTCCAAACCTCAGGTGATCTACCCACTTCAGCCTCCCAAAGTGCTGGGATTGCAGGCATGAGCCACTGTGCCCAGCTGACATTTACATTTTTTAATCTGAAATCGACCTTTTCTGTTAACATGAAGCATTTGTTCATGCTTTGCTACTATGGTGGTGTCATTTTAACTTTTTCTTTGCTGAATAATTTTGTACTCCATTGTACCCTCATAATTTCAATTGTCCCATAGCCCTCCAAAAAAGGCAGTCAGAATCAGATTTTTATATTAAGTTGCTAATTTTTTGTGCCAGCTGCCCATCAGCCTCCCCATCTTGGCAGAGTATACAGAAGAAAAATCTAATAGCAAAATATCTAGGGAAAATGTCTTCGTGGGAATTAAAGCAAATGCACAGATAAAAAAATGAATATTTTTATTACCAGGATTTTCTATTCTGTGTATTCATTCACATGAGCATTTAAAGAGAGAAAAGGAAAGAAAGGAAGGCCAGCTTTCATTTCTCGCCTCAGGACATTTAAGTTTGAAGTGCTGTTTTCCTAACACTTACCCCATCTTACAAATTCCTGAAAATACCCAGCACCAAAAATTTCAGTATTTTTCCAGATTTGTCTTAAAACCAAAGGCTAAGAGGAGAGTTCCCTAGCCCACACCTGTACTATTTAGATGGTTCTGTTTTGTTGTTGTTTTTTAGTAAAAGCGGTATTATTAAGTAGTAGTTGGCTCTATTTAAAATCCTGAATAGAGAGATGAGAAATTTAACCTCAATTCCATTTTTGTTTAACTTTGGGTGATTTTCCAAGTATTTTAAATTTTATTTTTATTCTTATTGAAGTATTGACATTCATACAATGAAGTGTACAGATCTTAGACTTACAATTTTCATAAATAAATATACTCATCTAATCACCACCCAGATTGCAGTATAAAACATTCCAGGCTAGGTGCAGTCGCTCATGCCTATAATCCCAGCACTTTGGGAGGCCAAGGTGGGCGGATCACCTGAGATCAGGAGTTCAAGACCAGCCTGACCAACATGGAGAGACCCCGTCTCTACTAAAAATACAAAATTAGCTGGGCATGGTGGCGGATGCCTTAATCCCAGCTACTCAGGAGGCTGAGGGAGGAGAATCGTTTGAACCCAGGAGGTGGAGGTTGTGGTGGGCTGAGATCACGCCATTGCACTCTAGCTTGGGCAACAAGAGCAAAACTCCATCATCAAAAAAAAAAAAAAAAAGAAGAAGAAGAAGAAAGTCATAGTCCCTGTGAGGAAATAACTTTCAGGGCCTATGGTAGTTCTCAGTCAACCGGGAAGACTACTGTCTTCCTGAGAAGCATGTGGAATAGTCTAGAGGTATTTTTGGTCACAGACTAGATTGCTGTGGCACTATTGGCATGCACAGCCCAGAGGCCAATGATGCGAAATGTTGTGCAAGGCACTAAACAGCCTAAACAACCAAGAACTGTCCTGCCCAAAATGCCAACAACAACCTTACTGAAAAACACTAGAAATGGTTGACTGAAATTTTGCAGGGTGCCCTCTTTTGAACATGCAGGATGGCAGAAATCCTAGATTAAAATGGGGAAGGAGAATGCAAGATGGAAGGAAATCTGTGGGCACCACCTCTTTCCCTGGGATGCTGCACGATGTAGTAGAGCCGGAGAGTGAAGGAGAAGCAGTGTGATGTGGCGGAGGCAGTGTTAGGGAAGAATTCACAGTAGGTAGATGAGTCTCAACAGGGTGAGCCAACATACATTGTCGATTATTTGTAATGAAACAAAGTTTCTCACTTGTTCCTCTTCTCAATTCCTATGTTAAGTACTTAACATCCCCTTTCAGTCAATCCTAGCAATACAGGAGCTAGAGTACATCATTGAGTCATGGTTAAGAGTCCAGTCTTTGAAACCAGAAGAACCAGGGAGTCAAGTCTTGGTTTCTCTACTTTAAGATATGTAACATCACTGGGCATCAGTTTAGTTTCTTAGCTGTAACATAACTCTTAAATATGCCTTGTTTCTAAAAGGGAGAGGTGGAAAAGCCTACTAAGTCTGTTCTTCCTCTCAGAAGTTACTTATATGGTGTCTTGAAAGATCTTGTGGTTTAGGCCTGGTGGCTCACACCTGTAATCCCAGCACTTTGGGAGCCCGAGGTGGGTGGATCACTTGAGGTCAGGAGTTCGAGACCAGCCTGGCCAATGTGGCAAAACCCTGCCTCTACTAAAAATACAAAAATTAGCCAAGCCTGGTGGCGTGCACCTGTAATCCCAGCTACTCAGGAGGCTGAGGCACGAGAATCGCTTTGAACCCGGGAGGTGGAGGTTGCAGTGAACTGAGATCATGCCACTGTACTCCAGTCTGGGCAGCAGAGCAAGACTCCATCTCAAAATAAATAAATAAATAAAATTAGAAAAAAAAAAAAAAAGGATCCTGTGGTTAAGATGAGATTAAGCTGTTGTTCTAACTTGTGGAGTTAGCTGTAGCACCATAAATGCAAAAGAATGCTTAATTTAAATTAATATAAATCAACATATTCTTTTGTTTATGATAGACTATAAAGTACCATCTTATCAGGAGATAAGGCAGGCTAGTAGTTGACTTAGTAATATTTAGAGATGTAGTAACCAAAGCAAAATGTAATAGTCCCCTGTTTAGAAATTGCTTTACTGGGCCAGGCAAGGTGGCTCACGCCTATAATCCCAGAACTTTGGGAGGCCAAGACAGATGGATCACATTAGCCCAGGAGTTTGAGACCAGCCTAGCCAACATGGTGAAAACCCATCTCTACCAAAAATAAAAAATTAGCCAGGCATGGTGGTACACATCTGTAATCCCAGCTACGTGGGAGGCTGAGGCACGAGAATCTCTTGAATCCAGGAGATGGAGGTTGTGGTGGGTGAACATTGCACCACTGCACTCCAGCCTGGGCGACAGAGTGACTCTGTTGCAAAAAAAAAGAAAAGAAAAGAAATTGCTTTCCTGGAAAAAGTGAAAAGAGCAAACATTAATTGGGCCTAGTACTGTGCTTTCTATTTTCTTTACTCACTTTGCTTAAAGGGAGTCGGTACTAAGACCTTCCATAATTACTTTGGTAATAGCCTTTGAAAATATAGTTTGCTTTGACTTATCTGATGTTATAAACACTTGTATAAGAGGTCTTTAAGATATAAGTTCCAGTTTTAGATTTCAATATGGACACACTCACAACACAGGCGAAGTTAAACATCAAGGTTATGTAAGTGTATTTCTACATACTTTGTCATGTCCTGGTTTCAACTGTCCTAGAAAAGGCATATTTGTAAAAAAAAAAAAAAAAAAAAAAATGTTTTCAAAGAGAAACATCACAGGAATGAAATGTGTTCCTTCTGTCTCTATAGTATAATCCAACCAAAGTAAAATATGAGAAAAGGTATATAATTCTAAATAACAAAAATAAGTCTGGGCACGGTGACTCATGCCTGTAATCCCAGCATTTTGGGAGGCTGAGGCAGGCGGATCACTTGAGGTCAGGAGTTCCAGACCAGTCTGGCCAGCATGGTGAAACCCCGTCTCTACTAAAAAATACAAAAAAATTAGCTGGGTGTGGTGGCGGGCGCCTGTAATCTCAGCTATTCAGGGGGCTGAGGCAGGAGAATCTCTTGAACCCGGGAGGCAGAGGTTGCAGTGAGCTGAGATCGCACCATTGCACACCAGCCTGGGCGACAAGAGTGAGACTAAGACCTTTGAAACAGATGGTTAAAGTAAAAGGTTGACAGTTAGCTTCACTTCTTATAATAAATTATTAAATGAGAGAGATATGAAACAGCCTCGGTTTGCTATTACATTATATATTAGAGCTAGATGATGGGTAATATTTTTCCATATTTTAGTCTGCTTTATGTCTGTAATTCCTAGTTAATGCTGAAAACTAATTGAAACCATTCTTGGAGCTATCTGTTTGTGGGACCCTGAACTGGTATAGAAAACTTTTACCTGCTTTGAGAATATAACCTTTAAGAAGAAAAGTGGGGGTGCTGGGTGTCGTGGCTCACGCCTGTAATCCCAGCACTTTGGGAGGCTGAGGCGGGCAGATCACCTGAGGTGGGCAGATCACTTGAGGTCAGGAGTTTGAGACCAGCCTGACCAACATGGAGAAACCCCATCTCTACTAAAAATACAAAATTAGCCAGGCGTGGTGGTGCATGCCTGTAATCCCAGCTACTTGGGAGGCTGAGGCAGGAGAATTGCCTGAACCCAGGAGGCAGAGGTTGCAGTGAGCCGAGATTGCGCCGTTGCACTCCTGTCTGGGCAACAAGAGCGAAACTCCATCTCAAAAAAAAATAGAAGAAGAAAAGAGGGACGGGGAAGTTCTTCAATTTCTAACTCTTTCAGTGCACCGTAATTAATTGGAAAGTGTAAGTTGGAGGAGTAGCAGTGATTTTATTTTTCCTCTGGAAGACAGATGATATCAGCATATTCAGAAAATCTAAGATCAGGAGCTGTGTAATGAAGTATAATATGAGTTAGGGGATCAGCTCTGGTGAACATCCTTAATATTTGTGTCCTTTATTTTGAAAGATTTCAGTTAACACCAGAAATGTTATTTTTGAAGCTGCAGGCTCAAACATGTTTTTGTTGGTTATGGTATAAGTTGTATAAAAGCTCATCAGCTAAACTGGAAATCATATTACTACTTAAGCAGGTGAGTACACGCTCTATTCTTTGAAGTATAATGCTAAATAGTACTAGTTTAAGACAAAAATGTCTGCTGCCTTTATATCTCTTAACTTTATTACATGGATCTTTTCCTGGTTTCCAAAAAAACAAAAAAAAACAAAAACAGTTTTGAGCATACAGAAAATTTATAGAACACTGTCTGTTCTAAGTGATACCTATCTAGGAGGGCGTATGGAGTTTATTTCAGTAATACTATAGTAGTTCCTTCTAACCTTAAGATTATATGCATGGCTGAGAATCTTGAGAAATTGGGATTAAGACTTGATAAAATATTCCTTTTAAAAATAACTGAAATGGAATGGCTACACCTTAAATCTGTTTGGCAGTGATTAATAAAGATAGTTCTCTAAATCTAACTCTGTTTTGTAAACGTGATTGAAGGTTATCAATATCTAGTGGTGACCAGTAGGTAGATAATTGTGGTGCTCCTTCAACCTCTACCCTCCATCCTTTTTAAGGCCTTCTAGTTCCTTAAAATAACTAAATCTAGGCCGGATGCGATGGATCACTTGATGTCAGGAGTTCAAGACCAGCCTGGCCAACAAAGTGAAGCCCTGTCTCTACTAAAAATACAAAAAATTAGCCAGGCATGGTGGTGTGTGCCTGTAATCCCGGCTACTCAGGAAGCTGAGGCAGGAGAATCGCTTGAGCCTGGGAGGCAGAGATTGCAGTGAGCTGAGATCACACCACTGCACTCCAGCCTGGGCAACAGAGTGACACTCCGTCTCAATTTAAAAAAAAAAAAAAAAAGAGGCCGGGCGTGGTGGCTCACACCTGTAATCTTAGCACTTTGGGAGGCCGAGGTGGATGGATCATGAGGTCAGGAGATTGAGACCATCCTGGCTAACACGGTGAAACCCCATCTCTACTAAAAATACAGAAAATTAGCCAGGTGTGGTGGTGGATTCCTGTAGTCCCAGCTACTCAGGAGGCCGAGGCAGGAGAATGTCATGAACCCGGAAGGTGGAGCTGGCAGTGAGCCAAGAGCACGCCACTGCACTCCAGCCTGGGTGACAGAGTGAGACTCTGTCGGAAAAAAAAAAAAAAGAACTAAATAATCTAATGATGCTGTTACAGCCTATTGATCTTTTATATCTGTTCCTTCCTTCCTGAGAATAAAATTTATTGTAAAGAGGTTGAAGCCTAAAAATGACCTATTAAGGTTATCTGCATTTTCTAAGAAATTAACTACATATTTACTTTTCTCTTTCTCTTCCATGCCAAGCTGTAGATTTTTTACAGTAGAGTTCCTAAAAATAGTTTTATTCTAACAAACCATATTGAAGAAGTCCAAAAGGACAGCCACACAGTGAAGTTTATTTGTAAAGTTCAAGAGTCAGTACAGATTTTTCTCCTCCAAATTGCTTTTATGCTTTTTATCACCCTTAAAAGTAAAGATTTATGTTTGAAAAGTAGGAAAGAATTCTGACCTCTTATATTTCCATCTGTGTTCTTTCTGAGCCAAAGATAAAAACCTTTTAAGAGTTAGTATTTTTTTTAAACAATGCGAAACTTTCTTCTTTGTTTCAAGTCTGTATTAGACCAGATACTTGCTGAAACTCTGCGGTGAAAAATCATTAGGACTGAGCTACTAGATTGGCGTTAAATAGCAATTGGTCTTCTTGCATAAATATTAACTGGTATTTTATATGATATTCAAGTCAAAGTAGGTAACTGTGTTGTCTGTTAAGATTCAGTTTCACTTCAAAAGCAAGAGATAACTATTTTCTAACATGTGTAAATGCCAGGGCTTACTGATTTGTCTACATTTATTTTACTACTTTTATTTTCCTGTTACTCTCTTTGAAATTAATAGGTTAAACTATAAGAAATTGCCTGTTTTAAGGTCAAAAATGGTAGCATATTGGCAGTTTGATGGTTCAGCCTAGCAATTTTAAAGGATAACAGACCACTTTATTTATTTATTTATTTATTTATTTACTTACTTACTTACTTACTTACTTACTTGAGATGGAGTCTCACTCTGTCACCCAGGCTGGAGTGCAGTGGCATAATCTCGGCTCACTGCAAGCTCCGCCTCCTGGGTTCACGCCATTCTCTCGCCTCAGCCTCCCAAGTAGCTGGGGCTACAGGCACCCGCCACCACGCCCAGCTAATTTTGTTTTTGTATTTTTAGTAGAGACGGGGTTTCACCATGTTAGCCAGGATGGTCTCAATCTCCTGACCTCGTGATCTGCCCGCCTCAGCCTCCCAAAGTGCTGGGATTACAGGCATGAGCCACCGAGCCCAACCCTTTTTAAATTTTTTTAAATTTTTCTTTTTTTTTTTTCCGAGATGGAGTTTTGCTCTTATTGCCCAGGCTGGAGTACAATGGCGTGATCTCAGCTCACGGCAACCTTTGCCTACCAGATTCAAGCGATTCTCCTGCCTCAGCCTCCCGAGTAGCTGGGATTACAAGCGTGTGCCACCATGCCTGGCTAATTTTGTATTTTTAGTAGACATGGAACTTCTCCATTTGGTCAGGCTAGTCTCAAACTCCTGACCTCAGGTGATCCACCCACCTTGGCCTCCCAAAGTGCTGGGATTACAGGCATGAGCCAGTGTGCCTGGCTAATTTTTCGTAAGTGACAAGAGTCTCACTATGTTACCAAGGCTGGAGTGCAGTGGCTGTTAACAGGTGCAATCATAGCTCACTACAGCACCGAACTTCTGACTCCAGAGATCCTCCTGCCTCAGCCACCCAAGTAGCCAGAATCACACCACTGTGCCTGGCTTTCCTTTTTTAAAAATTGCTACATAATAATATTTATGGGGTACATATGATATTTTGATACATGCATACAGTATCAAATACTCTGATCAAATCAAGTACTTAGGATATGCATCACCTCAAACATTTATTATTTCTTTGTGTTTAGAACATTTCAGCTCTTCTAGCTATTTTGAAATACACGGTAAACTATTGTTAACTGTAGTCATCCTGTGCTATCAAATGCTATAATTTATTCCTCCTATTTAACTATACGTTTGTACCCATTAACCAACCTCTCTTCAATCCCCCTTTCCCTACCCTTCCCAGCCTCTGGTAACCACTGTTCTACTCTCTACCTCCGCGAGATCAACTTTTTTAGCTCCCACATGAGTTAGAACATGCGACATGTGTCTTTCCATGCCTGGCTCATTTCGCTTAACATCATGACCTTCAGTGCCATCCATGTTGCGCAAATGGCAGCATTTCATTCTTTTCATGGCTGTATAGTATTCCATTGTGTGTATCGCCACATTTTCTTTATCCATTCATCTGCTGATACTTAGATTGATTCCGTATCGTGGCTATTGTGAATAGTGTTGCAGTAAATGTAGCTGTGCACATATCCCTTTGATACACTGATTTCCTTTTATTTGTATAAACAGCAGTAGTGGGATTGCTGGATTGTATGGTAGTTCCATTTTTAGTTTGAAAAAACTTTTTTTTTTTTTTTAACAGAGGCTAGTTAATTTGTGATTAGATAGCTAAAAGGTTTGTGATTTTTTAAAAGGTGGTGGCTGGGTGGCATGGTGGCTCACACCTGTAATCCCAGCACTTTGGGAGGTCAGGCAGGTGGATCACTTGAGCCCAGGACATCCAGACCAGCCTAGGTAACAATGGTGAAATTTCATCTCTACAAAAAATAAAACAAAAAATTAGCTGGGCGTGTTGATGCACACCTGTAGTCTTAGCTTCGGGAGAGTAAGGCGGAAGGATCCCTTGAGCCCAGGAGACAGAGGTTGCAGTGAGTCAAGATTGTGCCCCTGCCCTCCAGCCTGGGTGACATGGTAAGACCTTGTCTCAAAAAAGAAAAGGAAAAAAAAAAGTGGTGAGTTGCAAAATGGTCAGTTGGATGCAGAAAAAATTAATGTACACTAAACTAATAAATTCCATGAGTTTTGACATATATCCAGTCTTTTTATATTTTATTTATTTTATTTTATTTTATTTGAGACAGAGTCTCCCTCTGTCACCCAGACTGGAGTGCAGTGGGGCGATCTCAGCTTACTGCAACCTCCACCACCCAGGTTCAAGCAATTCTCCTGCCTCAACCTCCCTAGTAGCTGGGATTACAGGCACCCGCCACCACACCTGGCTAATTTTTGCGCTTTTAGTAGAGATGGGTTTTTGCCACATTGGCCAGGCTGGTCTCGAAGTCCTGAGCTCAGATGATCCACCTGCCTCGGCCTCCCAAAGTGCTGGCATTACAGGCGTGAGTCACTGCGCCCAGCCCCATGTATCCAATCTTATAACCATGCCACAATCAAGGTTAGAATATTTTCATCATCTCTCCTGAAAGTTCCCTCCTGCCCCTTTGCTATTAGCCCCCTTCCCATACTTTCTGGCAACCATGAATCTGTTTTCTGTCATTATAGTATGTCTTTTTAGAGTTTCATACAAACAAATTCATACAGTGTGCAGTCTCACATCTGGGTTATTTCAATGAACGTTATATAAGTTTTGAGATTCATCAGCATTGTTGCCGTAGTAATCATTTGTTCCTTTTTATATATTTCTCTCCTCATGTTTCTTTTACCTTTTTGAACATATAGATCATATTTATAATGGCCTTTAACATCCGTATCTGCTAACACTGTTATTTCTGGTCGGTTTTTATTAACTGACTTTTCCGCTGGTTGTACATCATATTTTCCTGTTTCTTTGAATGCCTAGAATTTTAAAATTATATGTTGGACATTGTTAATTTTACATTGGTAGGTTCTATATCTTGTTGTTTTCCTTTAGGTAATATTGGACTTTGTTCCTGGAATCAACAGGTTCCTTGCAAGGCTTGCTTTTAAGGTTAGGGTGGTTCAGACCAATTTTTAGTCTAGGGTTAATTTATCTCCACTACTAAGGTGATAGGAGTGGAGTCCCCTTCTGAGGACTCTGTTAGATAACCCACATATTATAAGATCTTTACATTTTGGTGGATAAAAATACAAACTATTCCCAGCTCCATGTGAGTGCAGAAATTCTTTGGCCTATTGCTTTCTGATGGATCTTTTCCCCAGCCTCTGCTAGCTTCTTTTCGTGTGTTTACAAATCAGTACTCTTCCCAAAGTTCAAAGGGACCCCTCTGCAGATCCCTAAAGCACTCTCATCACACCCCCGCTCCCTGCTCCTGTACACTGCCCAGCAAATTCTAGCCCCCACAGCGCCCCCAGCTCTGATCTCAACTGACAGCTCTCCACTCCAATCTCAGATGTCCTCAGCTGGCAAGACTGGGCCCTCCTTCCCTGTGCAGCAGCCTGTGGCCTGCCTTCAGTCAACGCAGTCTGGCCCTCCCCGTGGCTCAGTGTCTAGAAGTCATTGTTTATGTACTTTGTCCAGTTTCCTATTGTTTACAGCAGGAAGGTAAATCCAGTCTCTGGTACTCCATGACTGAAAGGAGTCTCATCTTCTAAATGCAGATTAAGCATGTATTGATATTTCTAGGGGGAAATTAGGGTACTTGGCTCATCAGTTCCCAACATACTTAAATGTAACACACTTTAACGTCTGCTTTCTTCTTTGTAACTTAAATGATGACATAAATGATGCTCTTCAGTGTTCACACGAGGCTAGTCTAAGCTTGAGTGTTTTTCTCTGATCAACTTGAAATTATCTGCATAAAGAGTATTAATTTTGACTTATTTGTGGCCAGCTTATCTAGAGTAGCTTCCCATGAATGATGGATATGTTACTATTCCAATTCTAAGGACATTTGTTAGCTATCTGTATGTCTGGTTAATTTGTCATAAGAACTTATGTGTCATGTTTGGATTTTTAAAAATAAGAACTTTGGCCGGGCGTGGTGGCTCACGCCTGTAATCCCAGCACTTTAGCAGGCCGAGGTGGGCAGATCACAAGGTCAGGAGATCGAGACCATCCTGGCTAACACGGTAAAACCCCGTCTCTACTAAAAATACAAAAAATTAGCCGGGCGAGGTGGCGGGCGCCTGTAGTCCCAGCTACTTGGAAGGCTGAGGCAGGAGAATGGCGTAAACCCGGGAGGTGGAACTTGCAGTGAGCCAAGATTGCGCCACTGCACTCCAGCCTGGGCGACAGAGCAAGACTCCGTCTCAAAAAAGAAAAAAAAATTGCTGATTTTATAATCTATATATGAAAATTACTGCAGCCTTTTTTATTCATGAGTATTTATGGTTGAGAAGATTCTAAAATAGTTCTTAGCCTTTTACAAGTGGATCTTTTAAATTTATTGCATTGCTCTGTATAACAGAACAATTATTTGGATATCTTTTCAAAGATTGACTTACCATAATGTCAAAACCTGCCCAATTATTTAGTCAGTTCGCAATTACAGAAATGTGCATTTTAATCCATTTGTGTTTTAGGGAAGATGAGCACAATAGGATTAAAGATATGATTTTATACTATTACAGATATGCTACTGCTGTCTGGTAAGAATTTTAAGGAAACAGGCTGGGCGCGGTGGCTCACGTCTATAATCCCAGCACTTTGGGAGTCCAGGGTGGGCGGATCACTTGAGGTTAAGCGTTCGAGACCAGCCTGGCCAGCATGGCGAAACCCTCTCTCTACTAAAAATACAAAAATTAGCTGGAAGTGGTAGTGTGCGCCTGTAACCCCAGCTATTCAGGAAGCTGAGACAGGAGAATCGCTTGAACCTGGGAAGCAGAGATTGCAGTGAGCTGAGATCATGTCGTTGTACTCCAGCCTGGGCAACAGAGCGAGATGCCATCTCAAAAAAAAAAAGAAAAAAGAATTGTAAGGAAACAACAAAATGAAACTCAGAAGATGAAAATTTGAGGGCCTAAATCGCTTCATCTCTGGTCTCATGTGTAAAATTCATTTGCATCACAGTTGATTGGAATGAATCTTAAAGTTAGAAGACGTAAATTCTAGTTGAAGCTGTGCCACTTGCTACTTATAATGTGGCACACACTGTTGTGCAACTGTAGGCATGTCACCACCTTGGTGAGAGTCTCCCGACCTATCATATGAAGATAATCATAAATACCCCGCTACTGTCAAGGGATTTGTGGAGTGCTCAGTGAGGGGTTATGGCTGAAATTCTTTGAGGACGCTAATGCTCCATTAAACGTTTTTTACATAATTATAACTTCTGCTGTTAACAGGTAGAATGACAGAATACAAAATGAGACATTTTACAGTTATAGTCCTTTCAGTTTACTGTGTAAAATATTTTATGGTGAAATGGAAAAAAAACGAAACAGAACTGATTAGGTAGAATGGAGATAGAGGAGATTGCTGTCTTTTTTTCCATTCCTTTTTACTTAATATTATTTTGTTTTCTCTCACCATGACTTTCCAGGTAAAGAGTGTGTACAACAGTTAGCTGAAAACACCAGGTATTTCAGGAGACGCCTGAAAGAGATGGGCTTCATCATCTATGGAAATGAAGACTCTCCAGTAGTGCCTTTGATGCTCTACATGCCTGCCAAAATTGGGTATGTTTTGTTGCAGATCACAGACTAGTCTGTCCTTATACTTATCTGTGATGTGAGACTAGGGCTTATGTATTTTGTTAGGGAAAATGGTCTTGTCCTTATTGTGTTAACTTTCATTTGGTACATATGCCATAGATCAAATAGTGAATTCCAAATTGTTAGGTATGTTAATTTGTTCTTCTTTCATTAAACATTGAGTTTCATGTACTCTCTAGGGGCCTGGGATAGCTCAGTGAATAAAATACAAACATCTCTGTCCTTGTGGAGCTTACAGTCTAGTAGGGGGCAACAGTCAGACAGACATAATAAATGAACTGTGTACTATGTTAGAAGGTGTCAAGTGCTATGGAAAAAAATAGAGCAGGACCTATATGGGGAGTTGAGAGTGCCCTGTGGGCGGGCAGATAACACTACTAAATAGCGTGGTCAGGGTAAGTAAGCCTCCATGGGAAGGAAAAGTGACATCTGAGCGAAGATTTGAAGGAGCTGACAGTTAATCATTGGAGAAAGAAGCATCTGTGCAAAGGCCACAGTGCAGGAGCGAGCTTGCTTAGGTGACCTAAGAGTAGCAAAGAAGTCCCTAGAATTGGAGCACAGTGCCCCACGGGGAGCAATGGGCCATGAGGTCAGAGAGGTTTTATCAGAGTGTATTACTGGATACTTGCCAGGTGTGCAGATTACACCAGCTTCTTTTGTTTGTACGAGGCATACATAATGGAAAATCTTGCCCTACGATAGCTTTCAATGTATTTGAGAAGTCCAGATATATAATGAAACCAGAAGATATTTGAAAAGCAAATGAACAGTAATTATACTGAACAAATTTTATTATATGCAAAGTGGCCCTGAAGATGTAGAATAAAGGAGTGACCTGCTGAGTACAAGCTCAGTAAGAAAGGCACATCTTATTGGATGGGTGAGTTTTGAGCTGGATCTTAAAGCATTTCTCCAGTTTGAACTCATTGAAGGAGCAATTTTTACAAATTTTTGAATCCCCCGTGTCCACCACAGTCTCCGACACTCAGTAAGTGTTTACTGAAGTGAATACGGGAGAGGAAATTAAATCAGGGAGCCTGGAAGTGATGTGATTCAAAGAAAATGAAAGGGAAG
This sequence comes from Rhinopithecus roxellana, assembly GCF_007565055.1. Lineage (NCBI taxonomy): Eukaryota > Metazoa > Chordata > Mammalia > Primates > Cercopithecidae > Rhinopithecus > Rhinopithecus roxellana. The sequence continues at coordinate 135,671,576 of NC_044553.1, read as the reverse complement.
TAAGGAAAAGGTGCTCCCTGAGAGAAAAAGAGGAATTCGGGTTTCAACATGAAGTCATATGGGTAGTTAGTATTATGGCTTCAGAGGGGATATGGAGAAGGATTTTCTTCATTCTTCTTTAGGTGGAATTCTCATAAACAAACACGAAGAGTTATCAGATCCAAAGGACTCAGTTTAGAGCTCTCTCTTTAAAGAAGGCTGTGTCTCCTTTATTCTATATAGGTGCAACTGACTGTGTATACTTGAATTAGGAAAGAGTTAGAGAAGGTGAAGAAGAATTAGAATAAGGCACTAGACAGTTTGGGAGCCTGTGCTGAAGTTACAGGGCACCCAGGTTCATGCTGACACAAAGGAGGTGTGTTGAGGAAGGTGTACTGGTACTACAGAGAGTGAGAAAAGGCTGAAAAGCTGGCATTAATGTAATGCCAAATGTGCAGGATCTCTATTGCCCAGGCTGGAGTGCAGTGGCGCAATCTTGGCTTACTGCAGCCTCCACCTCCTGGGTTCAAGCAAATCTTGTGCTTCAGCCTCCCCAGTAGCTGGGTTACAGATGTGTGCCACCACACCTGGCTAATCTTTGTATTTTTTAGCGGAGATGGAGTTTCACCATGTTGGCCAGGCCAGTCTCCAACTCCTGACCTCAGGTGATCTGCCCAGCTCGGCCTCCCAAAATGCTGGGATTACAGGCACGAGCCACTGGCCCGGCCAGATTTTTTAATTCTCAAACAAACGCTGTAAATAGCTTAAAGGAGAAGTTAAAACATAAGGGAGGTCAACAAGAGGAAAAGACAAAGAACAACATAATTGGGGCCTGGTGCAGTGGCTCACAAGGTCAGGAGATCAAGAGCATCCTGGCCAACATGGTGAAACCCCGTCTCTACTAAAAATACAAAAATTATCTGGGTGTGGTGGCGCACACCTGTAATCCCAGCTATTCGGGAGGCTGAGGCAGGAGAATTGCTAGAAGCCGGGAGGTGGAGGTTGTGGTGAGCCGAGATCGCACCACTGCACTCCAACCTGGCGACAGTGAGAGACTAAAAAAAAAAAATAATAAAATAAAATAATTTAGTAGACAAAATTAAATAAAAGTTAGAATGTGTTATTTAGACAAGACACAGATGTGGAGTAAGGCCAGAGGCCTCCCGTTTGGCTTCTGGTAAGGGTGGGGGATTGTGAAACACGAATTGTGTGGTCTGAGTAATCGGTTGAAGCCAGCGGGTGAACTGGCCTTACAGACACCAAAGGAAGCCCTGAATTCTGAAGCAGTGTTGTTCCCAAGACAATCAAAGAAATGCGTGATCTGGAGAGGTCATGCCAGTCAGCCATTCTGCTAGAAGAAAAGATGTGCCATGTTATAGCAGATCCCCACAGCTGCAGAATCCTCAGAATTTGAGGAATCATGTTAAACTGCCAAGCTTAACATTTCAAGGACCAGATTTTAATTAAATGCAGGTTCATTTTGAAGCCTCTGAACCACTATTATGTATCAGGGACACTGTTTTTTTGTTTGTTTGTTTGTTTTTTGAGACAGAATCTTGCTCCGTTGCTCAGGCTGTCGCTCAGGCTCAGTGGTGTGATCTTGGCTCACTACAGCTTCTGCCTCCTGGCTTCAAGAGATGCTCATGCCTCAGCCTCCTGAGTAGCTAGGACTACAGGTGCATGCCACCGCACTCAGCTAATTTTTGTATTTTTGGTAGAGACGGGATTTCGCCATGTTGCCCAGGCTGGTTATTTCAGTTTTGTGAAGGACACCATATAGAAGACTTCCTCAGGATTGACTTTAAAAGTATTTGTGAGCTATCAATTTTAACTTTAAAAGGAGTTAAAAGAAGCTCTTATTAGAAGTCTCCAATGCCTGCATCACCAAAAAGTTTAAATCACTGAGGACAGCAAGTCGTCTGTAATGAGTGCTTTCTTACTCCTCCTGGTTTCTGTTTCTTGTTTTCCCCTTTGCAGCGCCTTTGGACGGGAGATGCTGAAGCGGAACATCGGTGTCGTTGTGGTTGGATTTCCTGCCACCCCAATTATTGAGTCCAGAGCCAGGTTTTGCCTGTCAGCAGCTCATACCAAAGAAATACTTGATACTGTAAGTAGGCACTTTCCCCTTGATATAAATATGCCTTTTATTAAAAAGGCCTGTATATTAGATGAAATTCATAATATATTGACCTTGATGTTCTTGTGAGCACCTAAGATATTTACCAGTAAGACAGAGGAGGTGACAGTGCTACTGAAAACGTTGGCCTTTACAAAAAAACTGTCACCAGAATCATCAGAGCTCTGGAGAATTTTCCGGCTTTGTCTTGCTCCACTGTCTCCCTCACTATGGACTCTACAGTTCTCCCTCCACTCTACCTATTTCTACACTAAGCTTTCTCGTATGTTGTTCTGTCTAAAATTTTCTCTCTTGAGCTTTCTCTCCCCTCTGCCTGGCTGACTGCCACTCATTCTTCACATCTCCACTTAAAGGAAAATTGCTTAGGGATGCCCCACTCCTTCTTGCTCTGTGTTCCCTTGGAATCCTGAGATTCTCCCTTACTAAATTCTTCACACTTATAATTACTTAATAGCAGTCTTCTCCATTAGATAAATATTGAGGATAGGAACAAATCTGTTTTACTCATTCTATATCCCAGCACCCACCACACTGCCAGGCATCTAGTTGGGGATCATTATTACTGAGCTTAATTATTTATGATCTCAATATATTCTCATCGCTCTATATTCTCTTAATATGTTATTGTTTCAAATCTAAGATTGCAGAGTTTAAATCAGTATTGCCCTCTGGGAGTTTATAAAGTTTTAGAACATGACTTTTGCATAAAATTGGTTGCTAGAAATATCTATTAATGAGTTAGAAAGCTACTACTTTTTTTTTTTCTTTTTTTTCTTTTTTGAGACAGAGTTTCACTCTTGTTGCCCAGGCTAGAGTACAATGGTGCAATCTCAGCTCACTACATCCTCCACCTCCTGGGTTCAAGCAATTCTCCTGCCTCAGCCTCTCGAGTAGCTGGGATTACAGGCATGTGCCACCACACCCAGCTAGTTTTGTATTTTTAGTACAGACAGGGTTTCTCCGTGTTGGTCAGGCTGGTCTCAAACTCCCAACCACAGGTGATCGGCCCGCCTCAGCCTCCCAAAGTGCTGGGATTGCAGGTGTGAGCCACCGCCTGGCAAGAGCTACTAATAAAGAACATTATGAATGCTTCTTTATAAAAGTTCATTATAACAATTTGATGGACATTTTATATTCCTGAATAGCCAAAGATTTTTGACTTTTTCTCTATTTCTACACAGCAAAATTTCTATGACTATAAGTGTATTCCCTTTTAAAAAACAGAATTGTGCTAAGAACACTTCACATGAGATCTATCCTCTTACCAAATTTTTCCATGTAGAATACAGTATTGTTAACTATCGGCACAGTGTCGTGAGCCTGTTCTTAATCACATTCTGACAATATCCAGTTAGATTTGGCTTTTTGATATTGTATCTTTTTTTCTTTATTTTGATTATGCCTGTCAGATTTTTCCAATAGATTTTTCTCATTTCTCAGAAATGTTACTGGTGAATTTCTGCTTTTTTTTTTTTAACCTAGAGATTTCAGCTTTTCTTTCCCTCCTACTCTATTGATGTTTTAAGAGTTTTCTTTTTTCTTTCTCATGTTCACCTGTTAACTCAGAGTTTCAACGTGCCTTTAAAAAAAAAGTTTATGTAACTATAAGCAGCATCTATGGCAGTAATCCACGCCTTCTGACAACAATTTTGACTCCTGAGAACTGTACACATTCATGAAGGAATTTAGATATAACCAGGATATCTGCCTAGGATATCTAAGGAGATTTCTGTTGCCAACAAATATGTTTGCCAATTGAGAGTTCTAATCCTTTTCATAGGATTCACTTGAGGGATTGTTGGGCTTTGCCTTCCATTTAGTTTTTAAAGCATAAAGTGCATTTTTTGAAACCATGGATTTGTTAAAGTCATTTTGTCTTATGATGTTTTATGGAACTAACATGAACTAGACCATTATGAAATACAAATTAATTTTCATTTAATAATGGGCCCCATGACATGATTCTGTATATAGAAAGTGCTATAAAATACACATGCACGCACACACACACACGTACGCACAGCTAGAGCTAATAAATGAATTCAGCAAAGTTGCATGGTAAAAGATCAGCACACAAAAAATTAGTGATTTTGTACACCAGCAATGAAGAAATGAAAATTTCTTTTACAGTAACACTCAAAAGAATAAAATACCTAGTAATAAACTTAAGAAAGCCTTTCCGGGCTGGGTGCTGTGGCTCACGCCTGTGATCCCAGCACTTTGGGAGGTCAGGCATTTGAGATCAGCCTGGCCAACATAGTGAAACCTCATCTCTACTAAAAATACAAAAAATTAGCTGGGCGTGGTGGCAGGCGCCTGTAATTCCAGCTACTCGGGAGGCTGAGGCAGAAGAACTGCTTGAACCTGGGAGGCGGAGGTTGCAGTGAGCCGAGATCACGCCATTGCACCATAGCCCGGGCAACAGTGCGAGACTCTGTCTCAAAAAAGAAAAAGAAAAAGAAAGCCCTTCCCTTGTCCACTGGCTAATTTACACTTGTACACTGTATGTTTAGATGTGTATATTGAAAACTATAAAACTTTCCTGAAAGAAATTAAAGAAGTCTTAAAGAAATGGAATGACATCCTGTGTTCATGGATTGGAAGATTTAATATTGTTAAGATGGCAGTGTAGCAACCTACAGATCCAGTGTTCAACATTTCTCAGAAAAAAATGGACTGGGAGACCCTAAGCCACTAGCCCTTTTTTGCAGAAATTAAAAGGCTGGTCCTCAAATTCATATGGAACTGGGAGGGAATAGCTAAAATAGTATTGAAAAGGAAAACCAAAGTGGGAGGTCTCACACTTCTTAATTTTAAAACAAAGCTAATTACTACAAAGCTACAGTAATTACAACAGTCAAGTACTTGCATAAGGATGGACACATAGACCAGTGAAGTAGAATTGAGATTTCAGAAATAAAGTACAAGCATCTATGGCCATCTCCCTTTATTTTCAACAAGGGAGCCAAGACCAGTCAATGAGAAAAGAACAGTCTCTTCAACAATCAGTACTAGGTCAGCTGGATGCAGAAGAAGGAAGTTTTGACCTTACAGCATGGATAAACCTTGAAAACATTAGGCTAAATGAAAGAAGGCAAAACAAAGACCACGTAACTTACGATTCCATTTATAAGAGATGTCCAGAACAGGCAAAAATCCATAGGGTCAGACAATAGATTGGTGGCAGCCAGCCTGAGAGGAAGGAGGAGTGAGTATGGGGTTGCTTTTTAGGGTGATAAAAATACTCTAAAACTAGATAGTGACAAAAGTTGCACAATTCTCGGAATATACTTAGAAGCAATGAATCGTATACTTTAAAAGTGAATTTTGTTGAATGTGAATTGTATCTCAAAGCTGTAATTTTGTTATTTTTTAAAATGGGAAGCGCAAGGATATTGGCTCAGGGGAGCGGCGGGATTGCTGTCCTAGAGGATTGGGTTACTCAGCTGTATAATGAATACATGTTTTTCTCCTAGGAACCCACCTTACCTGTGATCTAGAGGTTCTGTGTAGACTATTTGTTAATGAATGGTGATGCATGTACTGGCTCCCTGTCCCTAACATACCCACACACCCCACACAAGAGTCAGCACTCTTTAGAATGGCATCTTTTATTCACATGATACTGATTTGTCTGAAATATTTGGTGTGGGATCAGAGGAAATCTTGTAATCTAGATCCCCTTGGGCTACTGAGGAATTTTTTTTTCTAATGATTACTTTTCTACATTGATGAAAACATTCTAGATTCTTCTGAAGTCAAGAGTTTATAAATGATCATTCCTTTGTGATCTTAGTCATGTGTGCTTTTGTCTTATTATGATTTTGAGGTAGGGTCTCACTCATTCACCCAGACTGGAGTACAGTAATAATGATCTTAGCTCACTGCAGCCTCCACCTCCCGGCCTCAAGGGATCTTCCCACCTCAGCCTCCAGAGTAGCTGGGACTATGCCTGGCTTTTTTTTTTTTTTTTTAAATAGATGGGGTCTTGCTATGTTGCCCAGGCTGGTCTCAAACTCCTGGGCTCAAGCAATCTGCCTGCCTTGGCCTCCCAAAGTGCTGTGATTACAGGCTTGAGTCACCGTGTTCAGCCTTGACTTTTTTTTTTTTTAACAGAGTTTTGCTCTTGTTGCCCAGGCTGGAGTACAATGGCGTGATCTCGGCTCACTGCAACCTCCACCTCCTGAGTTCAAGCGATTCTCCTGCCTCAGCCTCCTGAGTAGCTGGGATTACAGGCATGCGCCACCACACCCAGCTAATTTTGTATTTTTAGTAGAGACGGGGTTACTCCATGTTGGTCAGGCTGATCTCAAACTCCCGACCTCGGGTGATCCGCCCACATGGGCCTCCCAAAGTGCTGGGTACTGACATAAGCCACCAGGCCCGGCTGGCTTTGACTTTTGTCTTAAATTAATAAATCTTATCACAGAGGTCAGGTGAATAAATGGTTGATGGGTTCTCCCAGCTTAATTTCAGACTTAAATTGTTTCCATATGGAGCTTTCACTTACACCTCTTCTCAGCGGTGCCGCTGTTGTGATAGTGCATTGAAGTTCAGCTATTATTTGCTTTATGTTTTTCACATTTCGAAATGAAGAATATTTTTTCTTGTGCTGGAATACATCAGTAATACTGTTGGTGGTTTTCTCTCTCCACATACTGATTTTTTAAAAAAATGAACTTTAAGACGCCCAGTGTAGTGGCTTACGCCTGTAATCCTAACACCTTGGGAGGCAGAGGTGGGTGGTAACTTGATGCCAGGAGTTTTCGAGTCTAGCCTGGCCAACATGGCAAAACCCTGTCTCTACAAAAAATTAGCTGGGCGTGATAGCACTTGCCTGTAGTCCCAGCTACTCAGGAGGCTGAGGCAGAGAATCTCTTGAATGCAGGAGGCAGAGGTTGCAGTGAGCTGAGATGGTGCCACTGTATTCCAGCCTGGGTAATAGAGCAAGACTCTGTCTCAAAAAGAAAAAGAAGTTGCTGGGCTCATTTGCTCACACCTGTAATCTCAGCATTTTGGGAGGCCAAGGTGGTGGATCACTTGAGGTTGGGAGTTTGAGACCAGTCTGGCCAACATGGTGAAACCCCATCTCTACTAAAAATACAAAAATTATCTGAGCATGGTGGCGGGCACCTGTAGTCCTGGCTAATTTGGAGGCTGAGGCAGGAGAATCACTTGAACCTGGGAAGTGGAGGTTGCAGTGAGCTCGGATGATGCCACAGCACTCCAGCCTGAGCAACAGAGCGAGACTCCATCTCAAAAACAAAAGGGAGAGATGACAAATTTTAGTTGGTTTTGTGCATTCAGAGTGCATATAACTTTTTCTACCAAGCATATCATACTTTGAATTATAGCCTTTATTCTGCATACCTGGCTATTCACAACCCATTATTCATGGTGAGCTTGAAAGCCTTGTTCAGAAAGCAGGTCCTTCCACAGCTGTATTGTAGTCTGATCTTGTAAATGCACTAGACATAAGTCCTGCTGAAGGATAATCTTGCCATGATTGTTTTTAGCAAAGTAAAACACCAGGCATGCCTGCATCCTACTGGCTCTGACAGACCTCTACTTTTCTTGCGTATTTTAGGCTTTAAAGGAGATAGATGAAGTTGGGGACCTATTGCAGCTGAAGTATTCCCGCCATCGGTTGGTACCTCTACTGGACAGGCCCTTTGACGAGACAACATATGAAGAAACAGAAGACTGAGCCTTTTTTGGTGCTCCCTCAGAGGAACCCTTCCTCACCCAGGACAGCCTGTGGCCTTTGTGAGCCAGCTCCAGGAACCACACTTCTATGGCCATCTCATGTGACATTGCCTCAACTACTGAAGGTGGCCACCTCCACTCTAAGTGACATTTTGTAAATAGTAAAAAACTGCTTCAAATCCTTCCTTTGCTAAGTCTCACCTTTAAAAACGAAGGTGACTCACTTTACTTTTTCAGTCCATTAAAAAAACATTTTATTTTGTAACCATTCTACTTGTGAAATCACACTGACCCTAGCCTGTCTCTGGCTAACCACACAGGCCATTCCCCTCTCCCAGCACCTCGCAGACTTGGGCCCATCAAGAGCTACTGCTGGCGCTGTTTCCACAGCCTGGAGACTTACCTGGCCCTCCTCCCTAGGGAGCAAGTGCCTTCCACTTACTTCCCATCCAGGTCTCAGAGATGGCCAGCCTTGAAATCCTTATTTAACCATTCAAGTAATCAATAGAAGTATTCACCCTTTAATCTTAAGTTTAGCCTTTTAAGAAAAACAGTAAGCGATGACTGCTGAAAGGCTTATTGTGTAATCTCCCGAGGGTTTGGTCTTAATCCATTTTGTTCTGGTCACCAGATGATTTCTTCCTTTACCATCAAATATTTCTTCATAATGATTACAGTCTGAGGATGTGCGCAAATTCTGGTTCTTCCCAAGCTCCAGCCATAACACGTCCCACCCCGTTTTTAAAGCGCTTACTGTTTTCAAAGCACCCACATCCCCCGCTGGTTAGAAGGCCACTCTCACATCTGAGTGTTGGGTACAAAGCCGCTCCGTAGAGTAATGTGCACTCCCGGTGGGTGAGGGGCAGGGGCAGTGTGGAAAGAACTGATTACTCCTTGCAGAGTCTGTGGCTTGCATTTCCTACTGATTTCTACGTTTGAAAATTATGACAGTCTCTGGCTGGGTCTGGGTCCAGATTAGGATTTAAACTGATAAAGGAAAATGTTGGTAAATCCTCTGCTCAGAAATCATTTATCATGTTCCTATTTAAGGATTAGATTTATTAATTTAGGCCTTTTAGAAGCTAACCCACTTAAATATTACTCTTCTGAATGCTAGTTCTCTTTTATTCTTGATGTCCTAAGACAGTTGAATCTGGCATCTGGGGCTAGGGTCTGCCTGTCTACATTTTTTTTCTTTTTTTCTGAGAAATTCTGAACACACAGATCTCTTTCCTAAACTGACATTTTCTATTTTGACTGTTTTCATACTATAACCAGGTAAAGGGACTTTTTTCAGAGAGCTTTATACTGCCTGACCAAAGAACAAATCCGAAAATCACCATTTTAAAGTTCTTTTTTAGTTGAACCAAAGTGTAAGTGAAGCGGACTTTTGGCTTGGTTATACCCAGGATCCGCTTGTCCTTTTGTATCCATCAAGTGTTACAGGAGAGGGATTGGGAACAGAATGGAAAAGCAGTGTATGAAAGTCATGTTACAGGCTGGGTGCGGTGGCTCACACCTGTAATCCTAGCACTTTGGGAGGCTGAGGCAGGTGGCTCACTTGAGGTCAGGAGATCGAGACCAGCCTGGCCAACATGGTGAAACCCCGTCTCTACTAAAAATACAAAAAAAAAATTAGCCAGGCATGGTGGCAGGCGCCTGTAATCCCAGCTACTTGGTAGGCTGAGGCAGGAGAATCGCTTGAACCCAGTAGGCGGAGATTGCAGTGAGATGAGATCGTGCCACTGCACTCTAGCCTGGGTGACAGCGAAACTGTGTCTCAAAAAGAAAGTCACGTTACACATTTTAGTTTTTGAAATTGCTCCTTTTATTGGTAGAGATTATCAATCCGGCCGGGCGCGGTGGCTCAAGCCTGTAATCCCAGCACTTTGGGAGGCCGAGACGGGCAGATCACGAGGTCAGGAGATCGAGACCATCCTGGCTAACACGGTGAAACCCCGTCTCTACTAAAAAATAGAAAAAAAATTAGCCGGGCAAGGTGGCGGGCGCCTGTAGTCCCAGCTACTCAGGAGGCTGAGGCAGGAGAATGGCGTGAACCCGGGAGGCGGAGCTTGCAGTGAGCTGAGATCTGGCCACAGCACTCCAGCCTGGGCAGCAGAGCGAGACTCCATCTCAAAAAAAAAAAAAAAAAAAAAAAGATTATCAATCCAAATTCTCCTGGGTGTCTTGTCATCAGCTGTGGTATGTTTGTGTACATTACATGTAGCAGAGGATGTAAGCAATATTATTGTTTGTGAAGTTTTGTTTTTAATGTCTTGAGTATAAGTTTATTCACTGTCAGCATCTGCAAGCTTTAATAAGCCCCTGAGATATTCCAAAGTTTTATTTTACTTTTTTAAAGAATAGAAAAAGATGAATGAAAGAACCAAGGAGAGATGCAGAGACTATATTTAGCATGTACAGGTTAAAGTAAGAAGGAGGTTGTGGTAACTAAATAAGGAGTCCTATAAAATCAAATACATTGTCACCCGTTCCTGCACATCTAATTTCCTAGCATAGAATCCCACTGGAATACCAGATAGCTTTTGCACAGCAGTTACTATTTAATAACGTAAATGTAGGGTTTTTAAAAGTCACAGACTTATAAGCAATGAACTCACCTGCTGGTCTTTTTATTTTGACTTGCATGAAGTCACTGAAAAACTTTGTTGGTACAAAGTTACTTCAAGATAAGTGTAATTTTGTTACAAGTTTATCTTGAAGAGACAAACCTCCTGTGATCTATCCAGGACCTCTGTACTTTCTAAAGAACAAAATGTTATGTATACATTATACATGGTTGGTTGTCTTTTCTTGAAACTGTAATATAAATCTAGGGTCCAGTCACATCCTAGTTATCATCGTTTATCCAAGTACTTGGAGGAATACAAGTGTATATATAAATACAGTCATTGAGAAGAAGTCGAGATTTGGGGCATACAAGAATAGTTTCATACACAGTTTAACATGGCCTGATTCAAGACTCTGATAGGATTCAGACAGATGTCTGTTAACCATAACTACCAAAACCGATCATCTGAGTCGATTGATAGAGGTGTGACTAGTTCTTAGCACTTTTTCTCATTCCTCTTTTAATTCAGCATTGCTGTTACCTATTTCAGGTTTTTAAGACCTCTTTCAGCAGATCACATCAGAAGCCAGGAAATGTATAGCTAGGAGACGTCAAAAGCCCACATGAAGAGTGGGCCAAGCAGCAGTGGCGGTTTCTTCTCGCATCTTTTTTTTAAAAAGCTTTAACTTAGCAGGGGAATGGACTTTATAGCACTTTTTCAACTTTTTGCTTTGCTTTGGATAAGACATCCTTACCTTTTAAAAAAAGCTTCTAGTCTCCAGAACCCCCAAAGTACTGCTTTTTTGTTTGAAGAATCCAGCCATCGTAGTGCTTTAGTCACTATCTTAAACATCCATGATAGGGTGAGGATTTTAAAACAGGATTCTTGCTTCTGTAGTCATCAAGGTGAACAGAAGCATCCTACACAACTACTAAGGGCTCTATGTTTGTGTCATGCCTCTTCAGACACCAAGGAGTTGAACATGTTTCCAATGATTTGTCTCTGTAATGCCTTCCTCCTTTACTTGGCCTTTCATTCTTTCTGTACCTTCAAGTTCTTGATTTTTAAAATTCCAACTCTAGAGAAAACCAATATATGGTGGTGCTGGGCTTTGACGATAGCATATCAGACGCCTTGGTTCTGTTTGTACACTTAGCCTTACATTTCAGGAGGAGGCTTTTCATTAGGGGCTTAAGCTAGCTCCTTTGGCTTTAAAAAAATTTTTTTCTTTTTTCAAATTTCTTCATTACCTAAGGGAGCCTGCATCTGAATTCCTCAACTAGTTCAACCTAGCTGAATGTTTTTTTTTGTTTTTTTTTTTTTTTTTAGTAGAGACGGGGTTTCACCGCGTTAGCCAGGATGGTCTCTGTCTCCTGACCTCGTGATCTGCCCGTCTCGGCCTCCCAAAGTGCTGGGATTACAGGCTTGAGCCACCGCGCCCGGCCGCCTAGCTGAATGTTCTACTGTGTTAATACCCTTTGCTTCCTTCTTATTGGTGAAAACCAGGGGGATGAGTGGCTTCCATGAAGAGATTTCCTGATTTCTCAGGGAAGAAAAAGTGATGACATTTACCACTACTTTTCTGTTTTTCCCCTTTTTCCAAATTGGTAAGGATTTCCAGTTCCTAGTGATCTGGGATTGGGCAGCAGTGCAGAACTGCCGGTCATGCCGTGGGCCGTGAAGAAAGAATATGGGTAACTGTTGTTTTGCAAGAATGTGTAGGGTTATGGGCAGTTGTTGTCTTGTTTGAAGCATTGCTATGACCTAATTCCCAAGGTGTCTTTCCTCTCCTGGTGTTCTCAGTAAGCCAATGAGTTTTAATCTCTACTTGCTATAATCTCTACTTGTGCTTAGAAAAAGAGATGAGAGTAGTGGTTTTCCTTCAAACTGTCCACATTCATGAAGATTATGAATTGTTAGGACAGCCAGGGCAAGATAGACCCTGTCTCTACAAACGTTTTTTTCTAAATTAACCGGGCATGGTGGTGCCTGCCTATAGTCCCACCTATGTGGGAGAATCACTTGAGCCTGGGAAAGTCAAGGCTGCAGTGAGCCATGATTGCACCGCTGCATTCCAGCCTGGGTGACAAAGTGAGACCCTGGCTCAGTAAGAGGGGGAAAAAAAAGGAAGAAGAAGAATTGTTAGGAGCTGGGTGCAGATGCAGCCTGCAATCCCAGCTACTCGAGAGGCTGAGGCAGGAGGCTTGCTTAAGCCCAGGAATTTGAGCCTAGCCTGGGCAACACAGCAAGACCCCATCTCAAAAAAAAAAATGTTTTTAAAATCAACTTAGCCCAAAGGGGTTGTGAATGGGGGAGGTATAAAAAGCAAAGATTATTTTTTGGCTACTAAGCCAAGAACTTAAAGGGATTTTTTTTTTTCAGTCCCAGAACCTACTGATACACTGCTATTTACTTCACGTGGATGGGATGCTCAGTGCCCAGCAGCCATCTTAATCCATTAAGCCAGTTTTAAAAATACCTTCCACATGGAGAAAAGCATGTGTTTTTCTTGCCTCAACTTTATCCACATGAAATGTGTGCCCGTGGCTGGGCGCAGTGGCTCATGCCTGTAATCCCAACACTTTGGGAGCCTGTAATCCCAACACTTTGGGAGGCTGAGGCGGGCAGATTGCTTGACGCCAGGAGTTCAAGAATAGTCTGGTCAACATGGCGAGACCTCATCTCTACTAAAATTGCAAAAATTAGCCGGGCGTGGTGCATGCCTGTAATCCCAGCTATGTCGGCAGGCTGAGGCACAGGAATTGCTTGAACCCAAGAGGCAGAGGATGCAATGAGCCAAGATCGTGCCACTGCACTCCAGCCTTGGCGACAGAGGGAGACTGTCTCAAAAAAAAAAAAAAAAAAAAAAAAATGTGTGCCCAGGCCCCTAGCCATTGCCATGTGCTCAGCCAGAGAGCCAAATTAGAGGGCTGGCTTCCCTTATCACACAGAAGAAATGCTAGTGCTAGCCAATGATCCCTTTGCTTTTAATTGTATAGAAAATGCTGTTGTTCCTTTTGTCATTTCCAGTGACATCTCTTTTCCAAGCAGCTCTTTTCTAGGGAGGAAACCAAGGGGCTAGTTTAAGCCCCTAATAGAAATGTTTTTTCTAATCTCTGGTGAGTGTGGAAGTGTCACATTCACAGTCCACCCTTGGGAGTGGCTTGGTGGTGGAGCTGTGGACAAGGTTTTGTTTACTACATAGTACACATGATAAATGGCCTTAAACTGTGATTCTTTCTGGTAGGATAGGTTATAATAAACTGACCCTAAAGAATGCAATGGCTTTTAAACTGCAGTTACTGTATTCTTAATGAAGCAATACCCAAAGCTCTGTTCTTTTGGAGCACTTGAGGGGAAGTTAAATGAAAGGTGCAAATAAGAGCAGTACCTTGATCTTACGCTTTCTAAGTGTCCTGCCTTGTTGCCATCTGCATGGATGAGTGAATGCTTCTATGCACGAGGAGACTTTTTCCAACACTATTCTCAGGTTTCTTGTGCAAAACTTGGTCATTTGGCCCAGGTCTTCCTGGAAAGTGGAGTACACGTCACTGACTAGGGTGGCGTGGTGTCTTTACCCTTAAGTCTTGTTACCTCAGTGATGTGAAGTCGATGGTTGGAGTTATAAAAAGCATCCTTGCTGGTTCTTCACAGGACACTGGAAGCCACCCTGTCGCTTCAGCCAGCATGCCCACACAGTCTTGATGATCCCTCTCTGTAATAGTCAGCTAACATTAAGAGAAGGGGGAAAGAGAAGAAGAGAGCAGTAGCTTATGGGAGAGCTGAGATCTTATTTCATTGGCCCATATTTTCCCCTGACCAAGTTACCTGTAAACGGGAATTTGCAAGGGGGTGCTGTGATGATAACCCCTTTCTATTGCTGTAATGTTCATATAACCTGGGAAACTGAGAGAAGGGGATATGTAAATAAAAGCTTAAACATTTTAGTAATATGTTAAAATGTCACTCTCTCCCTTTTCACTTTTTTGCCAGATGATTTTTTTTTATTTTTATTTTGTACTTTATTGGATGACTGAAGCGATGAGTATTGGGTTGGGGTAGGTGTGTTGATTTTGAGAGTGCATGTTAAGAACTGAAGGAGAACTACTTGAGATCACTTAAGAAGCATCCCATGCAAATATCTTGTTTTGCCCTAATAAAATATTCAGAAAGATATATCTGCCTTTATTCATTCAACCAGTACATATTGAGTGCTCTCTGTCTGCCGGGCAGCACACTGAGCTTTGTGGTTCCTACTTGCTAGTAAACAAATAAGCACATGAACATACATGTCATTTTACAAACTGTTAAGTGCTATGGAGGAAAAGTAAAGAGCTTGGTAAAAGTAACCAGGCTGGGCGCGGTGGCTCACGCCTATAATCCTAGCACTTTGCAAGGCTGACACAGGTGGATCACTTGTGGTCGGGAGTTTGAGACCAGCCTGGCCAACATGGCGAAATCCCGTCTCTACTAAAAATACAAAAATTAACCAGGCATGGTGGTGCGTGCCTATAATTCCAGCTATTTGGAAGGTTGAGGCACGAGAATCGCTTGAACCTGGAGGCAGAGTTGTAGTGAGCCAAGATTGCACCACTGCACTCCAGCCTGGGCAACAGAACAAGACTGTCTCAAAAATAAATAAATAAATAAAAGACAGTAACATTATCTGGTTTAGACAGGGATGAGAGAGAAAACATCAGTGGAGGATCTGAAATAAAGCACAGTTGGAGCTTAATTAAAAACTATGGCGAGGTGAGGTAGTGGGGAGGGTGTAGAGGCAGACTCACTGGGCTGTGTAGGTCTTGGTGAGGTCTTTCTCTTATGCAGGGGGTGGGGGTTGGACCAGTGAAAGGGTTGGGTTTTTAAATTTTTTTTTTCATTATTACTTAAAGTGGAGACAGGGTTTCACTGTGTTGCTCAGGCTGGTCTCAAATTCCTGGCCTCAAACAATCCTCCCATCTCAGCTTCCTGACATGCTGGGATTACAGGCATGAACTGCCATACCCGGCCCAGTGAGGAATTTAAAGTATGGAAACGGTTAACTCTTAGCATCTTTTTTTGTAGACATGGACAATTTGATAAAGTTTATATGGAAATCTAAAGGACCTAGAATAGTCAAAACAATTTTGAAAAAGAATTTACACTGCCTGATTTCAAGACTTTCTGTAAAGCTACAGTAATCAAGACACTGTCGTTGGCATTAGGATAGTCGTGTAGACAGTAAAACATACTAGAGACCAGAAATAGACCCACACATAGAAGGCTGGTTGATTTTCAACAGAGTTGCCAAAGTAGTTCCAGTGAGGAAAGTACAGTTACTTCAACTAATGGAACCAGAACAACTAAATATCCATATGGGCAGAAATGAACTTCAACCCTTAACTCATAGATATACAATAATTCAAAATAAATGATACATCTGAACACAAAAATTAAAACTATAAAACCTCTAGAAGAAAACAGAAAAGAAAATCTGTGACTTTAGGAATGATTTCTGAGGACACAAAAAGCATTATTATTTATAAGTTGGACTTGATCAAAATGAAAATTTCAAAAGACTGAAAATGAAAAACCCCAGGCTGGAATAAGATATTCAGAATACATGTATTCGATAAAGGCTTTCTATACAGAACATCTAAAGAACCCTTAACACTTAGTAATCTATTCATAAAAAATAGGTAAAAGATGGAAACGACATTTCACAAAAGAGGTATACTAATGTCCCACAAGCACATGAAAAAATGCTTAACATAATTAGTCGTCAGGGAAGTGCAAATAAAAACTACAGTAAGATTCTACCACCCCAGTCTGGGCAACATAGCAAGACCCCGTATCTACTAAAAATTTGAAAAATTAGCCAAGCATGGTGGTGCATGCCTGGAGTCCTAGTTACTCGGGAGTCTGAGGTGGGAGGATCCCTTGAACCCAAGAGTTGAAGGCTACAGTGAGATATGATCACACCACTGCACTCCAACCTGGGAGACAGAGCAAGACACTGTCTCAAAAAAAAAAAAAAAAAAAAGGCCAGGTGCAGTGACTCACACCTGTAATCTCAGCACTTTGGAAAGCCAAGGCGGGCAGATCATGAGGTCAGGAGATCGAGACCATCCTGACTAACACAGTGAAACCCCATCTCTATGAAAAAAATACAAAAAATTAGCCAGGCATGGTGGCGGGCGCCTGTAGTCCCAGCTACTCGGAAGGCTGAGGCAGGAGAATGGCATGAACCCAGGAGGTGGAGCTTGCAGTGAGCCAAGATTGCGCCCACTGCACTCCAGCCTGGGCAACAGAGCGAGATTCCATCTCAAAAAAAAAAAAAAAAAAAAAAAAAATTCTGCTACCACTCCCACCAGAATGGCTAAAATTAAAAAGAATTACAATATCAAGTGTTGGCAAAGATGTAGAGCAACTGGAGCTCTCACTGGTTGCTGGTGGGAATGCAAATGGTACATCCACGTAAGAAAATAATTTGGCAGGTTTGAGACAGCAATTCCACTCATAGATAAATTTAAATGTTTTATTTTAAAATATTTATTTATTTTGAGACTGAGTTATGAGACTGGCTAATTTTTGTATTTTTGGTAGAGACAAGGTTTCACCATGTTGGCCATGCTGCTCTTGAACTACCAGTCTCAAGCAATCTGCCTGCCTCAGCCTCCAAAGTGCTAGGATTACAGGCGTGAGCCACCACACCCGGCCCACTTATAGATAGTTAAGAGAAATAAAAGCATGTCTGCATGAGGACTTACATTTGAATATAGTCACTAGTCATAACCAGAAACAATTCAAAAATCACAATGGTGAATGGATAAACACATTGTAGTATGTGCATATAATGGATATTACTCAGCAATGAAAAGGAACAAATTACTGATACCTATGAGATGGACGAATCTCAGCCACATGCTGATGCTAGTGCACGTGGTGTAAGGGGGAAAGAAGATGAGAGAGAGAAGCCAAAGAAAAGAATACATAAATATTATTCCATTGATACAAAATTCTACAAAAGGCAAAAATATTCTATGGAACAGCAGGATCAGTGGTTGCCAGGAGCCAAGAATAGGAGGAGGTAGGGATTAACTATACAAAGGGATTATTAAAACATAGTTTTCCAAAAAGCATGAAGTTGGCAGGGCACAGTGGCTCACACCTGTAATGTCAGTGCTTTGGGAGGCCGAGGCAGGTGAATCACCTGAGTTCAGGAGTTCAAGACCACCTGACCAATATGTTGAAAATAAGTCTACTAAAAATAATAAAAATTAGCTAGGCATGGTGACGTGTGCCTATAGTCCTAGCTACTTGGGAGGCTGAGACAGGAGAATCACTTGAACCCTGGAGGTGGAAGGCTGTAGTTAGCCGAGATTGAGCCACTGCACTCCAGCATGGATGACAGAGCAAGAATCATTCTCAAAAAAATAAAAATTAGGCCGGGCGCGGTGGCTCAAGCCTGTAATCCCAGCACTTTGGGAGGCCGAGACAGGCGGATCACGAGGTCAGGAGATTGAGACCATCCTGGCTAATACGGTGAAACCCCGTCTCTACTAAAAAATACAAAAAACTAGCCGGGCGAGGTGGCGGGCGCCTGTAATCCCAGCTACTTGGGAGGCTGAGGCAGGAGAATGGCATAAACCTGGGGGGCGGAGCTTGCAGTGAGCTGAGATCCCGCCACTGCACTCCAGCCTGGGCGACAGAGCGAGACTCTGTCTCAAAAAAAAGATAAAAATAAAATAAGCATGAAGTCATGTCTCTCATGGATATAAAAATGAACACGTTTTAGGCCAGGCCCTGTAGCTCACTTCTGTAACCCCAGCTCCTCAGGAGGCTGAGGCAGGAGAATCACTTGAACTCAGGAGCCGGAGGTTGCAGTGAGCAGAGATTGATTGCACTCCAGCCTGGGCAACAGAGCAAGAATCCATCTCGAGAAAAAAAAAAAATGAACACCTGTTAAAGATTTTACTTATTAATGAGGAAACTGGCATTAAAACCAGTTCAAAGGAGATATTGAAAAACCAACATTTATAAATCAGGAATATTGAAATTAATGTCCAAACAAAGGCAAACTTGTTTCTTCCATACTGGAAGAAGGAAGTCAATCGAACTTCTACAGGACAGGCAGACTGCATGTTTCTATGGACAAGAATTTTATTTTTACTACCAGTTACCTACAACCTACAGAGCAGTAGCTCAAAGGCAATGAAAGACTAGACTCAAACAGCCTAGAAGTATCTGCACTATGTACACAATGCAGTTTTCCACTGATGCACAATTTTTTTCTACAGCACACAGAAGGAAATTGGAATGGTGGGAAGGTTCTACATCATGATTGTGGTGGTGATTACACAGATGTACACGTTTATGAAAACTAAATGGCTCAATTAAAATGGGTGTGTTTTATTATATGTAAATTATATCTCAGTGAAGGTTATTTTCAAAAGGAAAAATAAGCCGGCCAGGCGCAGCGGCTCACGCCTGTAATCCCAGCACTTTGGGAAGCCGAGGTGGGCAGATCACCTGAGGTCAGGAGTTCAAGACCAGCTGACCAACATGGTGAAACCCTGTCTCTACTAAAAATACAAAATTAGCCAAGCGTGGTGGGGCACGCCTGTAATTCCAGCCAGCTCAGGAGGCTGAGGCAGGAGAATGGTTTGAACCCCAGAAGGTGGAGGTTTCAGTGAGCCAAGATTGTGCCATTGCACTCCAACCTAGGCGACAACAGCAAAACTCCATCTCAGAAATAAATATATAAATAAATAAACATACAAATAAACTAGCTGGGCGTGGTGATGAGTGCCTGTAATCCCAGCTACTAGAGAGGTTGAAGGCAGGAGAATCGCTTGAACCCGGGAGGTGTAGGTTGCAGTGAGCCGAGATCACACCACTGCACTCCAGCCCGGGGTGACAGAGCGAGACTCCATCTTAAAGAAAAAAAGAAAATATAATCAGCTTCATGGGGAGTTGGGGAGGGTAAAAACAAGAGTGGTTGCAGCAGGACCAATTGAGCTACCTGTAGTTGGGGGCGTGGCCTGAAGTCCAGTAGTAACTGCTGGTTATGGAGACAGGTGCTCATGAATGAATGAACTCATTGTCTTCCAAGTCTCCTTTGATCTGGTGGAAGGTGCAGGAGTGTGGTAAAAAGACAAAATAATCAGCAGGATGTAAAAATATTTATACCCCCCCCAAAAAAAGTCCTGAAAAAGAACAAGGTGGCCTTGCATTTAGTCTAGTAAATGCAATATGGTCTAGCAGGTGGTCATAAACAGGGTTTCTTTAGGCTAACATTTGAGTATTTACCATGTACCAGGCACACTATTAGGTTGCACCATATGAAATTGCCAATATTCGACCTTTTGAACAAAACATGGCAACTTCATATGGTTCATTCTAATACAAATTCTCAACATGGAAACATGGCTTCTCATTTACTCACATTTACTTCTCACTTACTCACACTTCTCACACTTGGTGCCCAGGTGAGATGGGTAACCCCTCCTGCTCCCGGGCCCCCACACCTTTACAGATGACAAGAGCACGAAGACGTCAAATAATTTGTCCAATAATATCACCTACTTGGTAAATGGTGAAAGACTCCAATCCCCATGGCCGAATTCAGACCCAGGTTGTCATCCCTGTGAGGCACCGTTTAAACCCTACAGCTGTGCCCCTGGGAATAGGAGTAGTTCCGGAAAAGCACAGTCCCACCCCCAGTCTTACTCTAACTTGACCCAGACCCAGCAGTTTACGCCAGTAGCTGGGCTTGCTGTTCATCCTCTCTAACACTCCTGGGGATCCATCAATCCTGCCCTGAAACTTGATTCATCCTTCGTGCGCCCTGCTATGGCCCCTGGGTGGGCATGTCCCCAATGCCTTGTGACTGCTTCTCACCGACCTGTCCCTGCCCCTCTCCCTACCTTTCTCCTGTTTTGTTTTCTGAGACAGGGTCTCACTCTGTCGCCTAGGTTGGAGTGCAGTGGTGCAATCTCGGCTCACTGAAGCCTCGCAGATTCAATGTCACTTCGTTCACATTCCCTAGCTGCCTCATCCAGGCTGTAAGATTGGCACTGCCTCTCAGAGTTCCTGATCTTTGCCATAAGCTGAGGTTTTGTGTCGGTTGCTCAGAGGCAGGCCATCTTGGTGACCCTGCTGGCCTACGTGAGGATCCCTGCACCAAGGGTCCCACTGGAGGAAGTGGGCAGTTTCACTCTTTCACCCAGGATACCACTAGGCGACCCCCAGACTCCTGGCTGTCCTTTTGGGACTTTATCCTCGCATCTGAGTCTCAACTTTCTCCTGTTTTGTTTTCCGAGACAGGGTCTCACTCTGTCGCCTAGGTTGGAGTGCAGTGGTGCAATCTCGGCTCACTGCAACCTCGCAGATTCAAGCGATTCTCCCACCTGTGTGTGGGCCAAGTGCGTCGGACCTCGGGGCTCCCACCCGCTGGGACTACGAGTGCGCGCCGCCACGCCCGGCTAATTTTTGTATTTTTAGTAGAGACGGGGTTTCAACATGTTGGCCAGGCTGGTCTCAACTCCTGACCTCAAGTGATCTTCCTGCCTCGGCCTCCCAAAGTGCTGGGATTACAGGCGTGAGCCACCGGCCGGCTCTCCGGTTTTTAAAAGTGCTCTGAGAACATTCCGAGGACACTGGGCGCAGAGTGGCAGGTGCTGGCTTTTGCCTCTGCTCTGGTCTCCACCTCCCGCAGTAGACTGGGAAGAGCCTTGGCTTCCTCCCCAGCAATCCTTCCTGGCGGCGCAACCAAACATCTGCCCGGCATCCGAAGACTCGCACCGCTCTCCCGTCAGGCTGCGCCCCCCTCGCCCGCGCGGCACCGCCGGTCCAGGTCGCAGTCGGAGCGCGGTAGGGGAGGGCAGAGGTGGCGTCGGACCCTCAGGGCCCCGCAGGTCGCAGCGAGGGGCCGGAGCGCGCCGGGCCGCAGCTTCTCGCCAGCAGGAATTCGCCGGGGGCTGCGACGGCGACAGCGGCGGGGACTGAGGGCGGGGAGGCGGCCAGATCAAAGACAGCCGCCCGCAGGGCCCAGATGGGTCGGGGAGCGCTGAGGGTCCCCTCCGAGGACAGCGAGGGACGTCCAGGTGGGCTGACACCAGAGCTGTGCGGACGCCCACGCGAGGGGCAGGGGCCGGAGAGGCTGTGCGAGCTGCGCGCCCCCCGCCGCGCGCGCCCCTCAGGATCCCCAGGTCCCGCCCCCGGAGGAGGCGAGGCTGGGCGCGACTGGGTTCGCGGCCGCGGGCAGAGGCGCAGGCAGAGCGGCCTCGGGACCGAGACGATGCGTGCGCTCCGCGACCGAGCCGGGCTGCTCCTCTGCGTGCTGCTGCTGGCGGCGCTGCTGGCCGTGGCGCCAGGGCTCCCCGTGAGCAAGCCGCGGCGCCACGGACCCGGGCCTGGGAGCCGCACGAGGCTGGCGGAGGTGAGGGGCGGCGGCACCGGGCTGCGGCGCGCGCGGTCCCTCCTCCCCGAGCCACCGGCTCTGGCCGTGCGGGGAGCGGGACCGGGACATACAGAGGCAGCGACCCCCCGAGGGAGAGAGAGAGGGGCCAGGGCCGGCCGGAAGCTCCCGGACACCGAGCGCTGGCCAGGTGCGCCGGACCTCGGGGCTCCCACTCCCCGCGCATGGCCGCGAGACCGGCTGCTGCGGACCCGCCGGGGGACAAGTTTGACTTCTGTGCGGAGTGAGGTGGCCGACACTCGGCGGTGGCCAGGCTTCCTCGCCCTGAGCGAACCTTTCCTGCAGCCGCCTGTCCAGGTGCTCGCTGGCTCGGAGGGGAGTCCCGCCGGTGCGAGGAAGCTGGCGCTTTGCGGAGTGGCGGGCCGGGGCCGCTGAGGTTCAGACGGTCAGGTGAGCCCCTTCCATGAGACAAGCGGAGGCACAGTGGGGCTCTCCAGCTACTGGCAGGGGTGGCCAGCCCGAGACTGGCGCTGTCGTGGACTGTGGGTGGGCGTTGGGGTATAAAACAGTAATGAGATGGAAGAGTGGTGTTCGCCATGGAGAGAAGCTATGGTCTGTCAAACCCCGTGTCTTCCAGTCACTGAGGGGTCTACAGTCCAGCTTATTGCCCCCTGGAATGCAGCGGACGTTCATTCCCATGGGCACAGAGACAGCCAGACTTGTATTAGGGTGTGCAGGAGCAGGCCTGTGTGGCAGGTGGCCTCAGGTCTTGGGTCCTGGGTCCTTCCATCCACTGAGCTGTAGGAGGCTAGAATAGTTCTTCCCATTTTGCCATTTTTCCTCCCTTCCTTCCTTCCTTCCTTCCTTCCTTCCTTCCTTCCTTCCTTCCTTCCTTCCTTCCTTCCTTCCTTCTCGTTTCCCTTGTTTCCCTTCCTTCCCTTCCTTCCTTCCTTTTCTTTCTCTCTCTTTTTTTTTTCTTTTTTCTTTTTTCAGACAGGGTCTCTCTCTGTCACCCAGGCTGGAGTGCGGTGGTGTAATCGTAGCTCACTGTAGCCTCAACCTCCCAGACTCAATCGATCTTCCAGCCTCAGCCTCTTGGGTACCTGGGACCGGAGGCATGCACCACCACACCTGGCTAATCTTTTTGTTTTCTATTTTGTAGAGATGATGTCTCACTATGTCTCCTAGGCTGGTCTTGAACTTCTGGGCTCAAGCAATCCTCCTGCCTCAGCCTCCCAAAGTGCTGGTATTTCGGGTGTGAGCCATGGTGCCCGGCTATTCTTCCTTTTTTCCTTTTTTTTTTTTTTAGACAGAGCCTCACTCTATCGCCCAGGCTGGAGTGCAGTGGCACAATCTTGGCTCACTGCAACTTCTGTCGCCCGGGTTCAAGCTATTCTCCTGCCTCAGTCTCCTGAGTAGCTGAGATAACAGGCGCCTGCCCCCGCTCCTGGCTAATTTTTGTATTTTTAGTAGAGATGGGGTTTCACCATCTTGGCCAGGCTGGTCTTGAGCTCCTGACCTCGTGATCCACCTGCCTCAGCCTCCCAAAGTGCTGGGATTACAGGCGTGAGCCACCATGCCCGGCCGAATTTTTTTTTTTTTTTTTTGACATGGAGTCTTGCTTGATCTTGGCTCACTGCATCCTCCACCTCCCAAGTTCAAGTGATTTTCCTGCCTCAGCCTCCTAAGTAGCAGGGATTACAGATGCCTGCCACCACGCGCAGCTAGTTTTTGTATTTTTTCAGTAGAGATGGGGTTTCACCGTGTTGACCAGGCTGGTCTGAAACTCCTGACCTCAAGTGATCCATCTGCCTTGGCCTCCCAAGGTGCTGGGCTTACAGGCATGAGCCACCACGCCCGACTTCCCCATGACATTTTAATACCACAGATATACTGTCTGTTTATGTATTATGGCCCTTTGGAATGTCACAAACCATTGTAATATCTTAAGACTTTTTGGTCTCTCACAAGATCTACTTATTGCCCCTATTGAAAATGCATCCTTTAGACTGGCTCTTCTCAGCCTCAGCACCCTTGTCATTTTGGGCCATATAATTCTTTGTGGTAGGGGCTGTTGTTGTATGCATTATAGAATGTTTAGAAGCATTCCTGGCCTCTACCCACTAGGTGCCTGTAGCACGCGCCTCCCCACCAGGACCAGACACTCCACATGCTTCCTGTAGGACACCCCATCCCCACTGCCCATAGTGGAGAATGACTGTTGTAGACAGATGAGGCCTCTCGCCAGTCCCTCCTCCCACACAGAGATGACAGTGATAATAAAATTAACTAAATTGGCATTGTTTCTGCTCACTTGGCATGAATACTTTCTATTTTAGTACTTACTGCTTTGTATTGTAATTATTTTTAGCATGTTTGCCAAATCTTCCCCTAACAAGAACACCCTAGAGGATGAGTTATTTCAGAGCCAAAATCATATCCTCAGTTCCAGTACAAAGCCTGGCAGAGTCATCAGAAACACGTGAAAACAAATTAGTGTCACAGTGAAAAAGCAGAGCTTGGAGTCTAGGGCTTGGAGTTCTGATCCCAGTGGGTCATTACTGCATGTGTGACTCACCTCGGATGATTTCTCACATTTAAAAAGAGGGGCCTGCACGGTGGCTCACACCTGTAATCCCAGCACTTTGGGAGGCCAAGGTGGGAGAATTGCTTGAGCCCAGGAGTTCAAGACCAGCCTGAGCAACATGGCGAAAACCCATCTCTACCCCCACAAAAATACAAAAATTAGCTGAGCGTGATGGTGCACCCCTGTAGTCTCAGCTACTCAGGAGGCTGAGGTGGGAGGATCTCCTGAGCCCAGGAGGCGGAGGTTGCAGTGAGCTGAGATCGTGCCACTGCACTCCAGCCTGGGTGACAAAGCAAGACCCTTTTTCAAAAATAAATAAATAAAATGAAAAACGAGAGCCAAGAGAGCCTAAGTCATCGTTATGGTCCTGTCCAGCTCTGACATCGTTCCATGAGTCTGCATGATTTGTGTTAAAGCTGTCTATGGCAAAGGTGTTAGTTTAAGGAGTCATGTTGAGAGAATGCAGATTGCTATTCTAGGGACTTGGGTGGTGTATCACAAACAACTGACCAGGCTGGGCGCAGTGGCTCACACCTGTAATCTCAGCACTTTGGGAGGCGGAGGAGGGTGGATCACTTGAGGTCAGGAGTTCAAGATCAGCCTGGGCAACATGGAGAAACCCTGTCTCTACTAAAAATACAAAAATTAGTCAAACATGATGGCACGCACCTGTATTCCCAGCTACTAGGGGCTGAGGTGGGAGAATCGCTTAAGCCCAGGAGTTTGAGGCTGCAGTAAGTCATGACTGATTGTACCACTACACTCCAGCCTGGGTGACAGAGTGAGACCCTGTCTTCTTTGTTGAGATGAAATTTCGTTCTTGTTGCCCAGGCTGGAGAGCAATGGCGCAGTCTTGGCTCACTGCAACCTCTGCCTCCTGGGTTCAAGCGATTCTCCTGCCTCAGCCTTGCTGAGTAGCTGGGATTACAGGCATGTGCCACCATGCCCGGCCAATTTTGTACTTTTAAAGTAGCCGTGTTGGTCAGGCTGGTCTTGAACTCCCGACCTCAGATGATCTGTCCCTTTTGGCCTCCCAAAGTTCTGGGATTACAGGCGCGAGCCACCGCGTCTGGCCGACCCTGTCTTCAAATACATAAATTAATTAAATTAAAGAGGCTGGGCCAAGCCAGGCATGGGTGGTGCATGCCTATAGTGCTAGCTAGTTGGAGGGTGGATGGGAGGATCACTAGGAGTTTGAGGCTGCACTGAGCTATGAATGCACCACTGTACTCCATCCTGGGCAACAGAGAAAGACCCTGTCTTAAAAAAAAAAAAAAAAAAAGGCTGAGGCCAATTTGTTGAGTGCTGATCAGGCACAGAGTGACCCAGCTCTGTCCTGGGTATTTTCTGTTCTAGTTAGGATGAGAACACCACTCAAACAGCCGCCATGTGTGTTCCTTGTCTTGTTATCATTTTAGAGATGAGGAAACTGACAGCAGGCCCAATAACTAACCCAAGGTTAGTATGTGGTGAACCAGGATCCCCACTCAGTTTTGCTTAATTCCAGAGCCTCTGGGCACCTAAACCTGGCACCCACCACGTCCCTGGCAGGCTAGGGAAGACCTTGGCATGAGAGAAAGAAGAGCTGGGGACTTGGTGCCACAAAGGGATTGAGGGGGTAGAATTAGGCAAGAGAGGCTGGGCGTGGTGGCTCACGCCTATAATCCCAGCACTTTGGAAGGCCAAGGTAGGAGGATTACTTGAGACCAGGAGTTCACAACTCCTGTAACCTATGATTGCACCAGTGGTCTCCAGCCTGGGCTACAGAGTGAGACTCTGTCTTTATTTAAAAAAAAAAAAAAAAAAAAAAAAAAAAAAAAAAAAAAAAAACGCTGGGCGGTGGATCACACCTGTACTAGCACTTTGGGAGGCCAAAGCAGGTGGATCACCTGAGGTCAGGAGTTCAAGACCAGCCTGGCCAACATGGTGAAACCCCATCTCTACTAAAAATAAAAAAATTAGCAGGGCTTAGTGGCAGGTGCCTGTAATCCCAGCTACTTGGGAGGCTGAGGCATGAGAATCACTTGAACCCAGGAGGTGAGGTTGCAGTGAGCCGAGATTGTGCCACTGCAACCCCAGCCTGGGTGACAGAGTGAGACTCCATCTCAAAAAAAAAAAAAAAAAAAAAAAGGTCCAGGCACAGTGACTCATGCCTGTAATCCCAGCACTTTGGGAAGCCAAGGTGGAGGTCAGGAGTTGGAGACCAGCCTGGCCAACATAGTGAAACCCTGTCTCTACTAAAAATACAAAAAAAAAAAAAAAAAAAAAAAAATTAGCTGGGCATGGTGGCAGCCACCTGTAATCCCAGCTACTTGGGAGGCTAAAACAGGAGAATCGCTTGAGCCCGGGAGGCAGAGGTTGCAGTGAGCCGAGGTCATGCCACTGCACTGCAGCCTGAGCTGCAGAGTGAGACGCTATCTCTGTTTAAAAATAAATAAATAAATAAACAAATAAACAGAGGAGAACTGAGAGAGGACTGCTGTTCCAGTCTGGAAGGACTGGCCCACCTGGGGCGGGGTGGGGGTGGTTCATGCTGCTGCAGCAGGGGTTAAATGGCCATGAAAGAAGCACTTGTTGAGGGTATGGGCTGAGACAGAACTAAGGGCAGAGGAAGGAGCCTGGGGTCCCTGAGAAAGCTGAGGCAGTGTCATGCACATGGTGGGGGTGCCTGCCCAGCAATTCAGTCCTGGTCCATTGTCCAGCCAGTTGCCTGGAAGCAGGGGCTGGATTGCAGGAGCGATACAAGGTCTCACCTGCCAGGTGGATGGCAATGAGAAGGATGTATTTCCTAAAGGCTGACTTTATTTGGTTGCGGGGTCTTTCTAGCCCAATCAGTGAGAGAGTGCCGGGGAGAACTAGAACCTAGGTCTGTGTGGTGCCAAGCCTGTGGCCTCACCTGCTAGCCTTCTCCTGCAGCTGTCCACCTCCCTGGACCTCAACTATGGCCTTCCTTATACCTCCAGACCATTCTGTCTCTAAAGGGTTGGAAACCCCAGGGAGGGAGAGAGGGAAAGACAGGAATGGGGCCTGGAAGCTTGGCTGTTCAGAGGCCCCAGGCAAGTCTCCAGCCTCTCCAATCTCAGTCTCAGGTTGTTATGAGGATCAAAGGGAAGGATGGATGTGGAGAGTTGAACATCCTGTATAGTGTTTTGTTCATCCAGCACATTCAGCACTGCAGAGCAGCAGGCGGCAAACCAGAAGGTGCAGCCACTGCCTGGAGTTAGCAAAGTACAAGGCTTAAGAGCACAGACTCCAGCCAGACCACTGACATCAAATCCCACTCTGCCAGCCCCTAGCTGTGTGACTCCAGGCAAGTTACTTTACCCCTCTGATCCTTGGCTGCATTGTCTATGAAGTGATGATGATGCTCACACCTACCTAAAGCATTGTTGTGAGAATCCAGTGAGTCTGTACATATAGGGTGATCGGAAAAACTGGCTACGTTTTTTTGGTTTACTTTTCTTTCTCTTTTTTTTTTTATTGCCTTTACCTTGGAAAGCCAACTGGCCATATTTTTTGTGGGGCCCAGTACCGAATGAAAACATGGGGCTTCTTGGCTAGGCGCGGTGGCTCACACCTGTAATCCTAGCACTCTGGGAGGCTGAGGCGGGCAGATCACGAAATCAGGAGATGGAGACCAGCCTGGCTAACACGGTGAAACCCCGTCTCTACTAGAAATACAAAAAATGAACTGGGCGTGGTGGCGGGCGCCTGTAGTCCCAGCTACTCGGGAGGCTGAGGCAGGAGAATGGCGTGAACCTGGGAGGTGGAGCTTGCAGTGAGCCGAGATTGTGCCACTGCACTCCAGCCTGGGCGACAGAGTGAGACTCCATCTAAAAAAGAAAGAAAAGAAAAGAAAACGTGGGGCTTCTTAAGTATTTCCAAAGGGCAACAGCAGGGCGTTAAACTAAATACGGGGCTCGGTGCAAAGACACAGGTTGCACACCATGAAGCCGGCCCTGTGCTGGGAGTAGTATGCTTGGTCAGCGCTACTCTTATTACAGTGAGGAGCTTTGCAGCCTCCACTGGGTGCCGGGGTGGGTTGGATTAGAATAGTATATACCTAATCCCAGCTGCTCAGGAGGCTGAGGTGGGAGGATTATTTGAGCCCAGGAATATCGAGGCCAGTCTGGGCAACATAGCAAGACTCGGTCTTAAAAAAGAGAATAGTACTTACCTGGCCGGGCACAGTGGCTCAAGCCTGTAATCCCAGCACTTTGGGAGCCAAGGTGGGCGGATCACAAGGTCAGGAGATCGAGACCATCCTGGCCAGCACTGTGAAACCCTGTCTCTACTAAAAAATATAAAAAATTAGCCGGGTGTGGTGGCGGGCACCTGTAGTCCCAGCTACTCTGGAGGCTGAGGCAGGAGAATGGCGTGAACCCGGCAGCTGGAGCTTGCAGTGAGCCGAGATCGCGCCACTGCACTACAGTCTTGGTGACTCAGTGAGACTCCATCTCCAAAAAAAAAAAAAAAAGAATAGTACTTACCAATCAGGAAGGTAGTTGAGGGAGAATGAAATCCAGCCCTATTCCTCTGCCTGTGGCTAAAGAGGCCTGACTAAAGAGGCAATTGCTGTTGTATGCAGCGTCTCAGGCCTGGCTAAAGAGGCAATTGCTGTTGTGTGCTGGGTCTCCAGCACCTCCCGCCAGCATGACTTAGTGTGCAGCCTGGCTGTCTGTGGTGGGCCTGGGCTTCAGCAGCTAGGGCTACAGGACCTGCATTTAGTGAATGAATTTAATTATCCAAAACAGTTTCTGATGCCTGAGGCACAAAGGAGAAGGGAGAACAGGGAACTGTGAAGGGGCTGAAACAGGTTGGCAGGCGGGCTCGTGCAATGCAGTAAGGGTCTGTGGGGATCGGGACTCTGTTGTGTTAACTGGAAACACATGGGTCAGGGGCTGCCTGGCCAAGCCTGGGAAGGTAAGCTCAGGGGTGAGAGAGAGAGAGAAAGAACTGGTGAAGATGTACCTCAGGATGTATCTCTATTTGAGCAGTGACACCACCCCCCAAAAGAATGGCCTTGTGTGTCTGGACATGCATGCAACTCCACATGTAAGCTTAGAAGATGGAGAGAGGTGGTCTTGTGAGATAGGGCTAGAGTTCTTCAACAACCTGGAGCCTCCGAATTCCCCTCAGAATGTCGTGAGAATACACCTGCCGAGGGATTTTGCAGCAGCGTTCGGAGGATCTGAATGAGGTGTAAAGAACTGGCACATTGTCTGGCAAAGGGGGTGCCCCCGATGGCTCCTGTCTGCCTTCTAAGTACCATCTGTCGCCACCTCCGGGTTACGTTCTTTGCATGCTTACCACCTCCAAGGTACTATTCTAATTCAACAACCCTATGAGACAGGCGCTGGTGTTTTGCTAAATTACAGAGGAAGGAGCTAAGGCAGATTCAGTAACCTGCCGGAGGTCATGCAGCTAGTAGGTGTATACGCTGGGATTGAACCTGGTCATGTGGACTCCAGCCTGAACTCATTTCCACCACATTCAGCTGAGATGATGAAAGTGGAACTGCTCTGTGAAGACAGAAGGTGGTGGCCCACGAGGGGTTACTGTCCCCAGTGTCTGTCCACGCATGCATGGTGTGTACCAGTGCATAGGTGTTGAGATCAGGCCAGGCTGAGCTGAATCCTAGTTCTCTTATTGTAACCTTTAAGACCTTATGTAAGTCCCCTACCCTCCCTGAGCCTCCATAGCCTCATTTTTAACATAAAGATGATCACACTCGCCCCTCAGGGTTGCTGGTGTTCATCTGTTTACGTGGCAGTGATTTCTTGCGCTCCTATAATGTATCAGGCACAGTGCTCAGCACAGTATCCCACAGTGAACAAAGCACACAAAATTCCTGTCTGCATAGAACTTACCTTCGAGTTGGAAAAAGTGACAGATGGTACAGAAATTGTGTAGGAAGGCCTGGTGTGTAAGATGTGCCCGGAGGTTGGCTCTGGGCTGGGTCTCTGGATGCCCGGCCCTGATCCCCTCAGCCCTGCTGGGAGCTGTACATGGCTCACTTGAAGTGTCTGGAGAGCAGATCCTCCCTTCTAGCCCCAGAGCCTTTAACCCAGGACTGCTGGAGTTGCCAGATAAATCCCTAGCTCTCTCTCTGCTTGAGGGGTATCAGAGGAGCCTGGGGGGATTGGCTGCAGATGGCCATCACGGTCGCTGCTTGACTGCATCCTTGACTGCCACCTTCCCTTCCCTGTCTGGCTTCCCTATCCTCTTCTGGCATCTCCTGGGGCCACTTTCCAATGGAACCACCTGCACTGGAACCCTTGTGTCAGGGTGGGCTTCGAGAGAACCCAAACTAAGATGAGACATTCCCCACATCTCTTTCCACTCCCAGGAGTTCCGCAAGGGCCGATGCACAGAGAGGGAAGCTCCAAGAGAGGAAAGGCGGCAAGTGTGGCTGCGACACTTGGCCAAGACCTCTCTGGCCTTTGCCCACCCTATGGTCTGACTGGGCACCAGGGAAAGGAGTGGGTAGAGAGGGCTGGAAATGAGCATTTTGAGCACCTACTGGGTAGCAGGGCCTGGGCCAGGCTTAGTCCTGTCGTCATTCCCATTTTGCAGATGTAGACGCTCACAGAGGCTTCTCTTCTACTAGGGCCCCACAGGTAAGATGCCAGGCTGCCAGCAGAACTCAGACCAGGCAGCCCAATCTACAGCATGCTTGCTTTTCTTTTCTTTTTTTCTTTCTTTTCTTTTCTTTTTTCTGTTTTTTTTGTTTGTTTGTTTGTTTGTTTGTTTGTTTGTTTTGTTTTGTTTTGAGACGGATTCTCACTCTGTTGCCCAGGCTGGAGTGCAATGGTGTGATCTCGGCTCACTGAAACTTCCGCCGCCTCAGTTCAAGCGATTCTCTGCCTCAGCCTCCTGAGTAGCTGGGACTGCAGACACCTGCCACCAGCTAATTTTTTTTTTTTTTTGTATTTTTAGTAGAGACAGGGTTTCACCATGTTGGCCAGGCTGGTCTGAAACTCCTGACCTCAAGTGATCCACCCGCCTCAGCCTCCTAAAGTGCTAGGATTACAGGCGTGAGCCACCGTGCCTGGCCTAGGGCATGCTTTCTTTTTTTTTTTTTTTTTTTTTTTTTTTTTTTGAGATGGAGTCTCGCTCTGTCGCCCAGGCTGGAGTGCAGTGGCCGGATCTCGGCTCACTGCAAGCTCCGCCTCCCGGGTTTTACGCCATTCTCCTGCCTCAGCCTCCCGAGTAGCTGGGACTACAGGCGCCCGCCACCTCGCCCGGCTAGTTTTTTGTATTTTTTAGTAGAGACGGGGTTTCACCGGGTTAGCCAGGATGGTCTTGATCTCCTGACCTCGTGATCCGCCCGTCTCGGCCTCCCAAAGTGCTGGGATTACAGGCTTGAGCCACCGCGCCCGGCCTGGCATGCTTTCTTAACTACAGCACTGTTCACATTTGGGTTGGATGACTCTTGTGGGGTGGCCTTGTGCCCTGCAGGCTGTGTGGCAGCATCCCTGGCCTGTGCCTACTAGATGCTAGTAGAAACTCCCCTCTAGCTGTGACAACCACAGATACCTCCAGACAGTGCCAAATGTCCCCAGATGAGAACCACTGCATAACCACTGTACCACCTGCCACAGGCAGGCCCAGCCACCATCAGGCTAGGGTGTCCTGATCAGCCAAAAGGCTGCACAACCCTGAACACCTGCTGCTCTGAGACTGCCTGTCTCTATGCCCCAGAGACTGCAGACAGTGGAGATGCCGAGCAAAGTCACAGGCACAGTTAGGGCTTTGGTGGAATTGTGGATGGGAGCTGCCAGGAAGCCAGCGCTCGGGATGCTCCAGGCCTCCCTCATTGGTCAGTGAAGGGGCTGAGTTGTTCCATTACTCACCCTTCCACCTTCCACTCATCCACCCTGCTGTCTAGACTAGAGGGCTTTGGCTCAGCAAGAGACTCCAGGCTGGGGCTGAGATGGGCCCACGGCTGCCCTGGGACCAGGCGTTTATTGCAGGATCCCTGGAGCCAGATGTTTGGACACTGCAGAAGGGGAGGTCAGAGAGGGAGAGACAGAGGATTCTGAATCTCTTTCCAAACTTTCAAGAAAAAAAAGTCAGTGAGAGTGAGAAACTAGGCTGATTAAGCCCCTGATTTTTGAAGGGGATGCAATACTATCACTTTACAGCATGCAGGTTAAGGGAATGGGCTTTAGGCCCAGACTGCCTGGTTTAAGTCCTGGCTTTATTGCTAAATGTCTGCACAACCTCAGGCAGGTTACTTGCCCTCTCTGTGCCTTAGTTTCCATTGTAAGTCAGGCATGACCATGAGGATGTAAGACAGGGAGGATGAAATGAGTGACGAAGTGTTTACAATAGTGCCTGGTGTGCAGTAAATGCTGTGGAAATGTTTGATAAATAAAATTCTCACAGTCCATGCAGGGAAGAATGATTATCCTCAATCTGCAGATGAGGATATTGTCAAGTTGAAGAAGTTAGTAACAGGCAGAGCTGGGATTTGAATCCAAGCTTTTCTGGCTCTCAGAACCAGTGTTTGTCAGCCATACCATACTGCCCAGGTATGAGACAGGAGGGGTGGCAATGGTGTGGCCTGAGTGAAGCAGGGTCCACAGGTGCCAGGCCCCGGAGACTCATAAGGCAGCTCTGGGACATACTCCTTCTGCCCTGGCATAGAGACCTGGGCAGTGGCTATAGCCTGGGGGTAAGTGGCAGCCACTGAGCCCTAGTGCCCCACTGTCTGGGCAGATGAATGCTGGAACAAGAGTCAGAGATGACATGGATCTGCTTTTCACTTACCATCTGATCTGAAGCAAGGACTGTCCCGGTGAGGACACCATGGCCAGTGGCTGTTGGAAGGGATGAACTGGCTGAGTCAGCCATGCCAGCAGCCTGGAGTACAAAAAGGAGCCAGGCCCCAGGCAGGCAGGCGGAGGAAGGTAACTGTGGTCAGAGGCACCGAGGAACACAGCCTTCATGTGAATGGCCTGGGCGGGGCCGAGTGGACAGGAGCGGGCTGAAGGGAAAGACCAAGGCCTGCTGCCCACTCCCCGATAGGACCCGGCGCATCCCTGAGGGCCTTTCTGCTCTGGCCTGTGAGGGCCCTGGGGAGTGGGAGGCACATTGTCTGCAAAGGGCACCATTCTCTGAAACAACTGTCTCCCCTTCTTGGGCCTCCGCTTCTTCATCTGTGAAATGACCCTCCTTTTCTTGCCTCACACTGGCATCTGCTATGGAAGTGCTTTGTGGACATAGTCCACTGTCTGACCAGCTACACCCTCACTTACCCGTTGAGGGCCTTAAGACAGGCAGTGTGAAGATTTTACATTACAGATACACACTCCAGAGAGGTGTAAATCACAGGGTAAGTTTATGACCCAGTCAGACCCCAGGGCTCCTGGGTCTGCCTGGCCAGCCTTTTCTGGGTCCCCATGGGGTGAGCCCTGACCTGTTACCTCACCTTCCCTCTCTCTCCCTCAGGCCTCAGCCTCCCCAGATCCTAGGCCTCTGAGGGAAGAGGAGGAGGCACCACTGCTCCCCAGAACCCGCCTGCAGGCAGAGCCACACCAACATGGACACCGGACTGTCACTGAGCCAGCAGCCCTGACCCCAGGCAATGCCACCCCTCCCAGGACCCCGGAGGTTACTCCCTTGCTGCTGGAGCTGCAGACGCTGCCGGGATTGGTCAACACAACCTTGAGTACCCCTAACCCTGATATCCAGGTGAGAGCCACAGAAGGGCCAGCAGCTCCTGCAGACACCCAGAGAGGAGCAGGGCTGGTAAGGTGGGCTCAGGATACCCTGCATCCTGGACTGTATGGAGGGTGGGGCTGCTGTGTGGGGTGAGGGCAGGCTCCCCATGCTCTCCCTGTGGTGCAGGGGACAGAGTACCTGCCCCTCTAGTTTCTAGCTGTGGGCCTTGGGCAAGTCTTTTGACTCTTTGAGGCTTTGTTCTCTAGACCATGGCAAGAGACAGACAGTACCAACCTAGCAGGGCTGTGTGAGCCTAGTGAGTGGGAAATGCTTTGTAGGCTACAAGGGATTCCAGGAATCTAAGGAGACCTCCTGGAAAAGACCTGCAGGTCTGATGCCCTAAAGAAGGGGTTCAGTATGGAATGGAGTGGGCTGGTGGCATGGGGCACAGCCACCTGAAGGGCTTTATAGGAGAGGAAATGAGAGCAGCTGGCAGAATTATAGTTTCACGCTCCACTGCCTGGGGTGAGTCCTTCATGATAATAATTCTGCATGTTTGTGTAGCAGCTACGGTTTACAAAACACTTTCGTCAGAAGGGGAAAAAAGACCATAAAAGTATAAAACACAATTCTAAAATTATTTAAAAGTGTCTCTCTTCTTTTCTCTACTTACCTACACATACACACACACACACCCACACGCAAAAAACTGAAAGGTTTTCTGTCAGTGATAGAATATAGGTGACTTTCTTTTTTCTTTCGAGATGGAGTCTCACTCTGTTACACAGGCTGGAGTGCAATGGCATGATCTCAACTCACTGCAACCTCTGCCTCCTGGGTTCAAGAAATTTTCCTGCCTCAGGCTCCCAAGTAGCTGGGTGCACCACCACACCCGGCTAATTATTGTATTTTTAGTAGAGACGGGGTTTCACCATGTTGGCCAGGCTGGTCTCGAACTCTTGACCTTGTCATCCGCCCACCTCGGCCTCCCAAAGTGCTGGGATTACAGGCATGAGCCACTGAGCCCGGCCAGAATATAGGCGATTTTCATTTTCTTCTTCATAGTTTGCTGGTTTTTTCCAAATTTTGTTCAGTGAACCTCATGTTACTTTATTGAATAGCCAAAAATAATGTTTCCGAAGTTCAGTTTCATATAAATGATTTTATTTTACTTATTTTCCATCCATAATGTGGTGCAAGAGAGCTCCTCCGAGGGCTGCTGTGTCGGGAGTGCTCAGCTTCCAGCCCTACCATGAGGAATTGGAGGCTCAGAACTGCCCAGGCCCAGCAGCTGCATGCTGGCAGAGCCGGGATTCAAAGCCAGGTTCTCTTAAGCTAGTGAGTGTCAACCCTGGCACGTGTTAGAACCACCATACCTGGCCCCAGCCCAGACCAGTTCAGTCCATACCTGGCATCTGGGAATTAGGAGTCCCCAGGTGATTCTAATGCACCTCCAGGCCGTAAGCTGTGATTCTTGTGCCCTAAGAGGCCAGGAAGGTTAGCCATGAATGTCAGCCAAGAGAAGACAGCTGGTTTGAAGGAAAGATTGGGCCTCTCACCTCTGGCCCTAACCCCATGATCCCCCCTCTCCTTGGAATGCAGCTTTAAGACCTCCCTCACTGGCCTGCCTGGCCTGTCTCCTGCAGGTGACCATCGAGGTGGTGGAGGATCCCCAGGCCGAGGTGGAGATAGACCTGTTAGCTGAGCCCAGCGATCCCCCGCCCAAGGATACCCTTAGCTGGCTGCCCGACCTCTGGTCCTTCCTCTGGGGAGACTACAAAGGAGATGAAAAAGACAGAGCCCCGGGGGAGAAGGGGGAGCAAAAGGAGGAAGACGAGGATTATCCTTCAGAGGAAATCGAGGGTGAGGACCAAGAGGACAAAGAGGAAGATGAGGAAGAGGAGGCGCTCTGGTTCAATGGAACTACAGACAACGGGGAGCAGGGCTGGCTGGCCCCCAGGGATTTGGTCCTCAAGGATTTTGTCAGCTACGGTGAGCACCCCCATCTTGGCATCCCCAGGCTGCTCCCCTATAGGTACTGAGTGGAAATGGGGGTGGGGGAGAGGGTGGAGGCTTCCCAGGCAAGACCATCTGAGGAAGCCAGGAGCCTAGGCCTTGTTCAAACACCATCATCAGCTCAGAAGTAACATTGCCAATAGCTTGCAGAGTTTTTCCTTTTTTTTTTAAATTTTTTTATTTGAGACTTGATCTGCAGCCTCAAAATCCTGGGCTCAAGCGATCCTCCCACCTTAGCCCTGGAATAGCTGGAACAACAGGTGCGTACCACCAGGGCAGCCTAATTTTTTAATTTTTAGTAGAGATGAGGTCTCCCTACGTTGCACAGGCTGGTCTCAAACTCCTGGGCTCAAGCAGTTCTCCCACCTCGACCGCCCAAAGTACTGGGATTACAGGCATGAGCCACTGTGCCCAGCCATTTTTTTTTCTTTTTTTCTAAACAACATTTGACTGTCACAAAAATCCCTGATATCCTCTAAGCAAAAGACATTTGTTACTATTATATTTATTTACATCTGTGAGTTTCCAAGGATTGAGAAATTATAAATTCCATCACTCACGACTGACCTGATTTTCAGATTGTATGTGTGACTTTGACTCCTGGCTGTGTTGCTTACCAGCTGAGTGACCTTGGGAAAGATTCTTCAACTCTCTGTGCCTCAGATCCTTCCTCTATAGAATGGGGAATGGTATCATCTTTTTTTTTTTTGAGACAGAGTCTTGCTCTGTTGCCCAGGTTGGAGTGCCGTGGCACAATCTCGGCTCACTGCAATCTCCGCCTCCCGGGTTCAAGCAATTCTCCTGCCTCAGCCTTCTAAGTAGCTGGGATTACAGGTGTGTGCCACCACGCCCAGTTAATTTTTGTATTTTTAGTAGAGACGGGTTTTCACCATGTTGATCAGGCTGGCTCAAACTCCTGACCTCATGATCCGCCCGCCTCGGCCTCCCAGAGTGCTGGGATGACAGGCGTGAGCCACCGTGCCCTGCCGGTATAATCTTTTTTTTGCTGTTGTTGTTGAGATGGAGTCTCGCTCTGTCACCCAGGCTGGAGTGCAGTGGTCGGATCTCAACTCACTGCAAGCTCCGTCTCCCAGGTTTACGCCATTCTCCTGCCTCAGCCTCCCCAGTAGCTGGGACTACAGGTGCCCGCCACCTCGCCCGGCTAGTTTTTTGTATTTTTTTAGTAGAGACGGGGTTTCACCGTGTTAGCCAGGATGGTCTCGATCTCCTGACCTCGTGATCCGGCCGGTATAATCTTTACTACATGGAGTTGGCTGTAGAGAGTACTGAGTTAAGACATATACAGTACCACCATGGAGTAAAGAATGTATTGGCTATTTTTATTATTTTTGTTAGAAAAAGACATAACAACAGCACAAACTGTTCAGAAAATATTACCTTAAGCCTACTAGCCTCTCATGATGACAGATTTTTTTTTTTAAATTTTTTCGAGGTGGAGTCTCACTCTGTTGCCCAGGCTGGAGTGCAGTGCAGTGGCACAATCTCAGCACACTGCAACCTCCACCTCCCTGGTTCAAACGATTCTGGTGCCTCAGCCTCCGAAGTAGCTGGGATTACAAGTGTGGACCACCATACCTGGCTAATTTTTGTAGTTTTAGTAGAGACAGGGTTTCACCAACTTGGCCAGGCTGGTCTCGAACTCCTGACCTCAAGTAATCTGCCCACTTCAGCCTCCCAAAGTACTGGAATTACAGGTGTGAGCCACCCCACACCTGGCCATGATGATGATTTTTATTTTTGCATATTGTGGTTCAGGTTTCCTCTGGGTGCAGACGTGTTTTTGCATAGTTGCAGCCATTTCCCTTGGAGCCCTGGTATCTTGTCAATGGACAGAGGTGCCTATGATTAAGACTAGGTTGTGACAGACTCTTCCCAGTTCACTAAAATAATGTAAACTCACAGAAAATGTCCATGATTGGCCGGGCACGGTGGCTCATGCCTTGTAATCCCAGCACTTTGGGAGGTCAAGGCAGGTGGACTGCTTGAGCTCAGAAGTTCATGACCAGCCTGGGCAACATGTTGAAACCCTGTCTCTACAAAAAGCACAAAAATTAGTTGGGCATAGTGGCGCCTGCCTGTAGTCCCAGCAACTCTGGAGGCTGAAGCGGAAGGGTCACTTGAACCTGGGAGGTCAAGGCTGCAGTGAGCCGTGATTACACCACTGCACTCCAGCCTGGGTGACAGAGCGAGACCCTGTCTCTAAAAAAAAAAAAAAAAAAAGGAAAAATGTCCGTGTTTTTCAGCTTTTCTCCCATTAATTTTCCTTAAACTCTTGACGCCAGTGCTGGCCTGTCTGTGAAGTGTGGAACCAGCTCTCAGTATTTTGGGGGTTTCACAGAAAGCACTGGGTCTCAGGCCCTGCACAGCCTGAGGATATGGGCCCAGCCACAGTGTATTTCAGCTCCCTCAGATCAGAAGTGGGTTCCTAACATGGGTAACAGGGAAATTCTCTTTTTTTTTTTTTTTTTTTTTTGAGACAGGGTCTCACTGTGTGTGGAGTGAGACACAGTGGCTGTGGCTGGAGTGCAGTGGCATGATCACAGCTCACTGCTGCCTCAACCTCCCTGGCTCAGATGATCCTCCTGCCTCAACCTCCTCAGTAGCTTTTTTTTTTTTTTGAGGCGGAGTCCCGCTCTGTCGCCCGGACTGGAGTGCAGTGGCCGGATCTCAGCTCACTGCAAGCTCCGCCTCCCGGGTTTACGCCATTCTCCTGCCTCAGCCTCCCGAGTAGCTGGGACTACAGGCGCCCGCCACCTCGCCCGGCTAGTTTTTGTATTTTTAGTAGAGACGGGGTTTCACCGTGTTAGCCAGGATGGTCTCAATCTCCTGACCTCGTGATCCGCCTGTCTCGGCCTCCCAAAGTGCTGGGATTACAGGCTTGAGCCACCGCGCCCGGCCCTCAGTAGCTTTTTAAAAATTTTTTGTAGAGATGGGGTTTTGCCATATTTCCCAGGCTGGTCTCGAGCTGCTGAGTTTAAGCGATCAGTCTGCCTCAGCCTCCTGAAGTGCTGGGATTACAGGCATGAGCCACCAAGCCCAGCCTGGAAAATTATTAAATATCTCCAGTTCAAGGGAAATATTGTCATCCTTGGTTTTGATTGACATAAAAACTATAGCTCAGGCCAGGTGGGTGGCTCACACCTGTAATCCCAGCATTTTGGAAGGCTGAGGCTGGAGGATCGCTTGAGCCCAGAAGTTCAAGACCGGCCTGGGCAACAAGGCGAAACCCTGTCTCTACAAAAAATTTAAAAATTAGCCAGGCTTAGCCAGGTGCAGTGGCTCACGCCTGTAATCCCAGTACTTTGGGAGGCCGAGGCAGGCGGATCACTTGAGGTCAGGAGTTTGAGACTAGCCTGGCCAACATGGTGAAACTCCATCTCTACTAAAAATTAGCTGGGCATGGTGGTACACGCCTGTAATTCCAGCTACATGGGAGGCTGAGGCAGGAGAATCACTTGACCCCGGGAGGCGGAAGTACAGTGAACTGAAATTGCGCCACTGCACTCCAGCCTGGGTGACAGAGTGAGACTCTGTCTCAAAAAAAGAAAAAATTAGCGAGGCTTAGTGGCACGGTGCCTATAGTCCCAGTTACTAGGGAGGCTGAGGTGGGAGGATTGCTTGAGCCCAGGAAGTCAAAGCTGCAACGAGCTATGATCACACCATTACACTCCAGCCTGGGCAACAGGCTAAGACCCTAACACAAGAAACAAGTAAAAAATCTATAGCTCAGAGATTTAGAAGGACTTGCCCAAGGTCACACCAATAGTGGTCAGATGGCTCCCAGCCCGAGGTATCATTTCCTGTTTATTGCTGTGTTGGCACAGAACAAGTGGCTAGGGCTTATACTGTCTCTTCAGGGCCACCTGATACATTTGCACAGGTTGTTCACGGCAGAAGGGTACCCAGTTGAGGGAGCAGGTGGAAGCTGAAATCCAGCCCAGCTTCATTCATGAGGCTGGAAGCCCTGGCGTGGGCTGCATCCACCTGAGGAAAGGGTGCCCTGGGCTGATTTGTACTGATTTGCCCTGTGGGCTATATGCACTCACCCCCAGCTCCCTGTCTTAACCCAGACTATGAGCCTCAGGAGGAGTGGAGTCCCTGGTCTCCCTGCAGTGGGAACCGCAGCATTGGCAACCAGCACAGGACTCGGCCCTGTGGCTATGGCTGCGCTGCCACCGAGACCCGTACCTGTGACCTGCCCAAATGTCCTGGTGAGGCTGGGCGCGGTGGCTCAAGCCTGTAATCCCAGCACTTTGGGAGGCCAAGACGGGCGGATCATGAGGTCAGGAGATCGAGACCATCCCGGCTAACATGGTGAAACCCCGTCTCTACCAAAAAACACACACACAAAAAAACACTAGCAGGGCGAGGTGGCGGGCGCCTGTAGTCCCAGCTACTCGGGAGGCTGAGGCA
Organism: Rhinopithecus roxellana; assembly: GCF_007565055.1. Classification (NCBI taxonomy): domain Eukaryota; kingdom Metazoa; phylum Chordata; class Mammalia; order Primates; family Cercopithecidae; genus Rhinopithecus; species Rhinopithecus roxellana. The sequence continues at coordinate 135,631,074 of NC_044553.1, read as the reverse complement.
GGAGAATGGCGTAAACCTAGGAGGCAGAGCTTGCAGTGAGCTGAGATCCGGCCACTGCACTCCAGCCTGGGCGACAGAGCCAGACTCCGTCTCAAAAAAAAAAACAAAAAAAAACAAATGTTCTGGTGAGAGAGGAGCCCCTACCCCTGCATAGGAGTGGCTGGTGTGGCTTAGGCTGGAAGCTTGGTCCACTGGGAATGTGAGTGGGCTTGGGAGATGGGATGCAGGAAGCTCACAAGCATGGTGGTCCTGCCTTGTCCCAGGCCTATTTTGGCTGCTGTGGGTACTGAGAGCCTATTGAGGTGGGGGGAGGTTTCCCCCATCGGGGCACCGAGGTGCCCTGCGGAGCCACCAGCCTGGCTTCCTTTTTTCCCAAAGGCACTGAGGACAAGGACACCTTGGGCCTCCGCATTGGGGAGTGGCAGCTCCTAACCGGCAATGCTACAGACATGCCTGACCAAGGTGAGTGGGGAGCTAGGCTTGCCCCCTGGTGGTCTGGGGGACAAGCTTTCAGGGGAGGGTGGGGTATTATTCCACGGCAGGAACCTGGCCTGTCTCCACGAGGCGGAGAGCACAGCTTCCATCTGGAAGGTTTGCTTCTCCAACCGGGGGCCCTGGCACATTTCTGAGCCAGCCCATTGGCCTTTCCCAGGCTGGTATTTCTACTGGGAAGGTCTTAACAGGAGCAGCAGAGCTTAGAGATCATCTGGTAGAGCATATTCTATCCTCCCTGGCAGCAGGATGGGGTGGGTACGTTCTTACTTCCATTCCTTGGTCACTCTTGGAGGCTCCTGGGCAGAGTCTGTCTGGGGAGGGGGATACAGTGCAGTCAGAAATGGGTCAGCGTTCAGAACTCCAGCTCTGCTCCTCCAGGCAGCTGGGCGTGGGCCAGGCTTCCAGCTGCACACTCTGAGTCTGTGTCTCTTGGTCTCACTTGCACCCTACAAGGAAGGCAGGGAGACCCACCTTGCAGATAAGGCTTGCACTCAGCACAGCAAGAGCCTACTGAGCCCACATCATGTGCTTGGCCATGGTGCTGGGGCAGGGGATGTCAGCAGCCTGAGGCCTGGTCCCTGTCCTCAAGGAGCTCAGGTCCCATGAGGGAAAGACACACATAACCCATGTGAGCACTGCACTGCAAAGAAGGCCCTAAAGATTTGGGAGCAGAGAGGAAGGAGCAATTTGTTTTCCAGTGCAGGGGTGGGCCTGGGAAATGCGTGTCTCTTCCCCTCTCCCGTGGTACCATTTCCCAGGCTCCTCTTTCACTCCCAGTCAAAACCCAAATCCCAGCATCTGGATCCTGGGCAAGGTTCCAGTCCCTTGGGGATGTCCAGGGCCTCAAACTATCAAAGTCAGTCCCCCAGTGTCCGGGACTGGACAGCTCATCCCATTAGGTTGAGGGCACAGAAGGGAAACGAGAAACAAGACCCAGTTAACAGCACCCGCTCAGGCAGATTCTGGGGAGTGGGGAGCAAGGTTCTGCGCATTCCCTCATGGCCAGCTCCCCAAGGCCATTTTTCTTCTGTCTGCTGTTCCTTGGTGACTGTAGTGTTTTCCCCTTCCCTGCTTGCTGCAGGGCTCTGGTGAGTGTGGGGGCACCTCTTTCTGGTTTATGAAGGCTCCTGGCCTCTGCTGCGCTGTGCCATGGGGACCAGGTGAAACAGTGAGACAGTCTTGCTCTGTCACCCAGCCTGGAGTGCAGTGGTGCGATCGCAGCTTACCGCAACCTCCACTTCCTGGGTTCAAGTGATTCTCGTGTCTCAGCCTCCCAAGTAGCTGGGATTACGGGCATGCACCACCACGCCCGGCTACTTTTTGTATTTTTTCGTAGAAACGGGACTTCACCATGTTGGCCAGGCTGGTCTCAAACTCCTACCTCCTGCCTTGGCCTCCCAAAGTGCTGAGATTACAGGCATGAGCCATCGTGCCTGGCCCCTCAGCTCTTCTATTTAAGATAATCTCAGACAGATGTACTTTAGCCTCAGATTTTTGTTGAGGGATATAATTTATTTTAAAATTATATAAAAATATAGTTTTTTTAAAAAAGGCCACATTTCCCGAGGTGGAGATGGGGAGGATAGCAGCACAGACAGAGAGGGCCACAGGAGGCCAAAGCAGCCAAGTGACTCACCCCAGGCCAGACCGCCTGAGAAAGGCAGCGTTCAGAACAAGAATGGGGCAGTGGCTAAAATACTGAAACCTTCTTACCAGTTGGTTAAAAGTTGCTGTCCCTGTCTCCACCCACCCCAGATCCTTTCCAAGATCTCAGGATCTTTCCCATCATTCAGCACCTAAAGACGTGACACTGGATCACTGCTCCAGCCCCTTGGCCCGTGTCTGTTCTGAGCAAGAGCTTTTTGCTTCAGGTTGTCTGGGTGGTGTGGGGTAGCCTCTCTCTGTCCCCAAGGCCCTACCAAGCCACACCTTTGCACCAGCTGGAGCCTGGGCCTTCTCTCCCCATGCACTGGCCCTTAATCAGTCCCTGCCCAACACCGGCCTGGCTAGCTCTCTCACCGGCTTCCCTCCTGCACTTTGCGGACCTCTGCAGATGTGGACAACTGTGAGAAGTGGCTGAACTGCAAGAGCGACTTCCTAACCAAGTACCTGAGCCAGATGCTGCGGGACCTGCCCAGCTGCCCATGTGCCTACCCACTGGAGGCCATGAACAGCCCTGTGAGCCTGCAGGACGAGCGTCAGGGCCGCAGCTTCCGGTGGAGGGACGCCAGCGGCCCTCGTGAGCGCCTGGACATCTACCAGCCCACGGCGCGCTTCTGCCTGCGCTCCATGCTGTCTGGGGAGAGCAGCACGCTGGCCACCCAGCACTGCTGCTATGATGACGACAGCCGGCTGCTGACCCGTGGCAAGGGCGCCGGCATGCCCAACCTCATCAGTACCGACCTCTCACCTGAGCTGCACTTCAAGCTGGATAGGATGCCCTGGATCCTGTGCAAGGGGGACTGGAGCCGCCTCCACGCTATGCTCCCCCCCAACAACGGCCGGGCCTGCACCAGCAACCCCCCGGAGGAGGAGTACCTGGCACAGTTGCAGGAGGCCAAGGAGTACTAGTAACGGGGCTGCTGAACAGACATTGCAGGGAGAGGGCAGGCGGCTGCTGCTGTTGCACGGGAGAACTTTCCTGGGAGGGCCCTCACCCCGCCCCTGCCCAGACAGGCTGAGGAAAGGGCTCCCTCAGCGAGGTTGGTCCGAGGCTGCGTGCCTTCTGCAAGTGACCCCGAGGCAGATATCTCAGTGGGGTTAGTGAGAAGGTTGAAGGGTGGGTGTCCCTGGGAGTCCTGGAAATGTGCATACGTGCCTGTGTCTGCTGGGGCCTCCCTCTGCTGCCTGCTGGGAGCCTGGCCACTCATTTTTCTCCTCCTTGGGAGCTGGACTCTTCTGCCCTGGCTCTGCACATAGGTGTTAGCCAGCAGCTCCAGAAACATCCCGATTCCCGCGATCTGCCATGAGTGTCTCACACCCGCCCCTGGTGGCCAGCAGAGGAAGTGCCACTCTTCTCATGGGCATAGCCACCGTTTGCCAGGGGGGCATCCAGCCCGGGTGGCCACCCCTCCTTATCTCTGAGTGGTGCACATGCCCTTCTTTCCCCACTCCCTGCCACAAGCCACTGCACAGGAGGCTATCTGTAGCCCCAAGCTGCCTTTCTGTCGGACACCACTTTAGTCTCAGGCTGCAAACCATCCCAGCTGAGGTGAAGTGGACTCCAGGCAGGAAATGGCTTGCCCAGTTCTGGTCCCTTTCGTTTGCTCAGCCCTCTCTGTTATGCTGATTGTAGGCATGTGCAGGGCTGGGAGCTGGCACTCCCCGAGTGGGGAGGTGACAGCTTGTCACAGTAGCCAGGCTTGGGTGGGTTCAGCACTGGCTCAGGACCGTGTGTCACATGTCTATAGCAAACCAGTTCTCTGGGAGGGAAAAAAAAGCCCTGATTTGTTGCATTTGGGCAGCTTCTATGGTGTAAATTCTCCCAGCAGTGGCCCATGTCATACTCCCAGCATCGCTAAATGCACTGAACTCAGAGTTGGGGAGAGATGCACATAATCACTCTCCTGGTATACCTCATACCTCTTCCCTGCCTCCCCATCCCCGTAGCTACACTTCCTTGCCTTCTATGGGGTTGAAATGTTGAAGTCTCAACTGTCTCTGTTCACAAGAGCCACCAAAAGGTAGGGGACTTCAGTCCTAGCCCCTAGATGGCCGCCCTGAAGCTCTCTGGGATCCTCAGCAATAAAGCACTTTATTTTCAAATTCTGCCTGATGAAGATTTTTGGGCCCCGGCAGAGCGGAGGAGTGTAAGGAACCCTTGCTTATGGTCCAAGTCAAGCTCCCTTGGGTGAGCTTATAATTTACCTAACCCACAGCAGGCTCCTTTTCATTTCCTGGACCAGCTGGGCAGGCAGAGCTTGTGGCATGCAGGGGTTAGACTGTAAATATCAGTTATCCTTATTCACACTGCCTTGGAGATGGACGAGGAGCTGGCTGGACCTCAGGGGCACATTCACTCTGAGCTTTGTCCGAGAGGTAAATCACGTTTACTGCACCAGGAAGTAATTTGCTATGAGGGGATCCAACAAAGACTTGCCCAAAGAACTACAGTTCTGGCCATGCGCGGTGGCTCAAGCCTGTAATCCCAGCACGTTGGGAGGCCGAGACGGGCGGATCACGAGGTCAGCAGATCGAGACCATCCTGGCTAACACGTTGAAACCCTGTCTCTACAAAAAATACAAAAAACTAGCCGGGCGAGGTGGCGGCGCCTGTAGTCCCAGCTACTCGGGAGGCTGAGGCAGGAGAATGGCGTAAACCCGGGAGGCGGAGCTTGCAGTGAGCTGAGATCTGGCCACTGCACTCCAGCCTGGGTGACAGAGCGAGACTCCGTCTCAAAAAAAAAAAAGAACTACAGTTCTAAGATGAGAGGTGGATCTGTGCTCTGCCTCAGTTGGCACCCCAACTAGACACTCCACTGTCACTCCTGACATGTGGGGAAGGACAGGGATGTGTCAGGAAGCACAGTAAAGGAAGATGTGTCCAGAGCCGCCACTGGAGACGCTCAGAGAGTCAGACGTTTCCAATGACGATCACTCCCAGAGGTAAGTTTATTAGTCTGTCCTGAACCATAGTCTAAAAATACTCTACCTGCAACTAGAAATACGAGAGGGTCAGAGAGGGCAGTGTTTCGGGCTACCAGATGGGAGCCATGCTTACTCCCTTTCTCTTGTCTAAGGAATTCAATAAGATTAATTATTATTATTATTTTGAGACAGAGTCTCCATCTGTTGCCCAGGCTGGAGTGCAGTGGCGCGATCTCGGCTCACTGTAACCTCCGCCTCCCAGTCTCAAGTGATCCTCTCACCTCAGCCTCCTAAGTAGCTGGGACCACAGGCCCACACCAGCACACCTGGCTTTTTTTTTTTTTTTTTTTTTTTTTTTGTATTTTTGGTAGAGATGGGGTTTCGCCCTGTTGCCCAGGCTGGTCTCAAACACCCGAGCTCAAGCAGCCCACTTGCCTTGGCCTCCTAAAATGCTGGGATTACAGGCATGAGCCGCTGCACCCAGCTCGAGGCTAATTATTTTTCAGCAGAAACTTCTAAAAGTAACAAGACAGAGTAATCCCAGAGTCTGCTTTCAAAGGAAACTGCTAATTCCCCTCCTTTCTAATATAACTCACCTTGCCTTTTAAACATACTGTCTTAATCTGTAGCTAATGGTTTTCTATTACTCATACTGAATTTAGCCAACCCCATTTTAAATCTGTACCTTTAAAGTGGCATGCTAAATCGCTGCCATGTCAGGCCACAGATGAGAGAAACTAAAGGGGCTGGGGAGTGGGTCAGCTATGAAATTATGTCTATTCAAGCAATGCAAAGGAGAAAGACACTGCGCAGGTGGCAGCTGGCTTTAGGAGCACCTGTGTGTGAGGAGCAGTGCCAACGGTGGGAGCAGTGAGCCTTATGAAGGGAGGGTTTCCAGAGTAGCTGGTATCAGAGCCCAGAGGAAGCCCATGAAACCAGAGAGGGTCCCTCCACTCCGTTCTGTTCCGGTGTCAGTCACATCACTGGCTTGGCTAGCTGTTCTTCCTGTCCCCAACACCAGGAGTTCATCCGTGGTCATGAATCCAGCATGAATACCACTGACTGTTTCTACCTTAACAGCCACCCCAGCAACCAAGATGGTTTTGCCCAATTTTACCCCCTCTGGTTTGCCTCACAAACGGCCCTAGGCTAGGCAAGGCTGGTCAGATTGAATTCTTCCTAGAGTTTTAGGTAACCAACAGCAGGAGTCTGCTGACCTGTCTCTTGGAAGACAGAATGATTAGATCCTTTGCCCCATTAGTCTAAAAGGGACACAAATGTGCTGCTATGCCTCCTTCTTTACAATGAAGTTTACTTAACATGTTGAGGTGCTTCTCAAAGTGCATCCCTGATATTAGAATCACCTGGGATATTTATTAAACTCTGTTTATGAGCCACACCCCACACCCACTGAGTAAGAATCTCTAGGAGTGGAGTTGACTTTTGTGCATTGTTCTTCCTCTCAGGCAGGGAGAGCTCTTAGCCCAAGATATGCAATTTGGACTAAATTAGCCAGCTTTTCAAAATAGCATTCTGGCTTAAGGGAAAACACTTGGGCTTTTGAATGGACTCAGCAGGGACTATCTGCTAAATGACACCAGGTGCCAGTGTTTCCACATGTACCATCTCGAACACTCTCACAAGGCACCTATTATACACATTCTACAGATAAGGATGTTCACCCAATTTGTTAGGAAGTGGGGAACTTTTACCATTCAAACACAAGTCAAAGTCCACAGTTTTATTTCTAGCTATACCATCTGCTAAAAAGGTTCAGATGGCTAACCAAAATGTTATCAGTAAAATGGCAATGGTAAGAATTGAATAGCCATCAGTACTGGCATGTAATGGCAATTGCACATGTCACATGGCAGGCACTTAGCCTGGTGCCTTGGGTTTAACGAACATATTGGTCATCTCTACTTGATTGATTCTAAGTGTTCTGGAACTGGTAACTTTCCATCCAGATGTGTATGAAAAGCCTTATGTTTTCTTTCTCTTTTTCTTTTTTTTTTTCATTGAGACGGAGTCTTGCTCAGTTGCCTAGACTGGAATGCAATCAATGGCATGATCTTGGCTCACTGCAACCTCCGTGTCCTGGGTTCAAGCAATTCTCCCACTCAGCCTCCTGAGTAGCTGGGACTACAGGCATCTGCCACCACACCTGGCTAATTTTTGTATTTTTAGTAGAGATGGGGTTTCACCATGTTGGCCAGGCTGGTCTCGAATCCCTGACCTCAGGTAATCTACCCGCCTTGGCCTCCCAAAGTGCTGGGATTACAGGCGTGAGCCCCCGCGCCCGGTCGGAAGGGCTCTTTTTTGTTGTTGTTTTTGTTTTGTTTTGAGACAGAGTCTTCATCTGTCGTCCAGGCTGGAGTGCAGTGGCTTGGTCTCGGTTCACTGCAACCTCTGCCTCCCAGGTTCAAGCAATTCTCCTGCCTCAGCCTCTCAAGTAACTGGGATTACAAGTGCCTGCCACTATGCCTGGCTAATTTTTGTATTTTTAGTAGAGATGGGGTTTCGCCATGTTGGCCAGGCTGGTCTCGAACTCCTGACCTTGTGATCTGCCTGCCTCGGCCTCCCAAAGTCCTGGGATTACAAACGTGAGTCGCTGCGCCCAGCCAAAGGCTCATTTTTTAATGGTCTCTGTGTTAGGAGGAGTCTGTTAGGAAGGGCCTGTTGATTTGATTCAAGCTAGAGTCCAGGTTCTTCAGCAAAAGGCGTCATTTTGGACCCCAGGAGGCAGATGTAATGTCAAACTAGATGTCGATTAGTTCAGCCCAGCACTCCTATAATTCAAGCCAAAGATGGCTTTGGGAAATGTAAATGAACCAGATCTTGCACTCTGCTTTAACCAGTTTTAGCCTGCAAGGTCTTGCTGCCACCCAATAAAACAGGCAAAAAATAGACGAAGGAAATAGCTGTAGTTGTAGGAGGTAGTGTCTGGCTTAGAAAGCACTGACCCACGCTGGGGTGCAGGAAGTCAGGGCGAGGCTTGTCCAGGAGTGACTCTCCCTGTTCAGGTACCGATACCTCTTCCTGCAATGTGGCAGTCTGAATCCACTATATCCCCAACACTTGGCTCATGGTCAGTGCCCAGCAAACTTAATGGTACCACATATTGTTAAATAAACAATTTCCTGAGTATGGGCTCTGCAGTTACAGTCCTTGTTGCAGTTACAGTCCTTGTTGCAAATCTCAACTCTGCTTAATTGTTCAATCTGGGTGTTAAGAAATCCAAGGCTCACCTGTAGCAAATACGTATGTAAAATATTTAATTTTTTCGTTTTTTGAGACAGTCTTACTCTGTCACCCAGGCTTGAGTGCAGTGGTGCAATCTTGGCTCACACCTTCTGGGCTCAAGCTATTCTCGTGCCTCAGCCTCTAGAGTAGCTGGGATTACAGGCATGCGCCACCACACTGGTTAATTTTGGTATTTTTAGTAGAGATGGGGTTTCGCCATGTTGGCCAGGCTGGTCTCAAACTCCTGGCCTCAAGCGAACTACCTGCCTCAGCCTCCTGAAGTGCTGGGACTATAGGCCTGAGCCACTGCACCTGGCTATACGTAAAATACATGTATTTAAAAGCCAAGACTTAAGTTCGTGTAAAACAAATGACAACAGTACCTACTTCATATCATGGAGATCAAATGAGTTAATGTAGTGTCTGGTACTCAGTAACTATGCAACATAACAGAAGCTGCCACAAGTTAGGAATCTCCCACCTTTCCATATCCCAAAGCAGCATCTGGTGATCACTTATCCTTGCAAGAGGGTAAGAGGCTATGGGCATTGCAAAGTGAGAAGTCAGCTGCACTGGCAGTAGAGGTATAGTGTTTGTTAGCACTCTCTACCCAAGTACCAACCCTCCCCTACTTTTATGGGTAAAAAGGCAGGAACTATTTACCAGGAAGAAAGACTAGCTCAGGAATGCCTGGTAGTGAGAAGCAGGCGCTGTGCCTCTTAATTACCCACACTTATCCAGAATAGAGACAAGGCTATCCACCCCATCCTTTTTTGAATTCAGAACCTTTGAGGGAGTTCTCAATACCAGCCAATCAACACAGGTTCCAGACACGCATGTTTTTTAAATTATGTTTATTTAGCATATGTACACATAAAAGAGAAATTGCCCTCTGAACCCACCCAGAAGAAAACATGCACAAACCCAAGGTATATGTGGAGGGGAGGGGCCCTGGCCCCAAGTTAGCGGCTGGGACGATGCAATCCTGTGAGTCGCAAGTCCCAGTCAGGAGAGGGCTGGACTGAAGTGTCCAGGAGGCTGAAGTCCCCTGCCGCTGGCCCTAAAATAAGCGTGCGCCATAGCCAAAGGTCTGTTTAATGCCCTCAAAGTAGTACCGCTGCCAACCCTGCCGTGTCCGCTCTTCCTCAGGAGCAGGGATGCCTCGACCTTCCATGCACAGCTCAGTCTCTCCATTCTTGTCGATGAAGGTCAAGGTGATGGTGGCAAAGTGCCCTGGGAAAGGCAGAGGGGATGGAGGTTTCATATCTAGGGTTTCCATCTGAGTTTAAGACTGAGGCAACCTGGCTGGGTGTGGTGGTTCATACTTGTCATCTCAGCACTTTGGGAGGCTGAGATGGGCGGATCACCAGAGGCCAGGAGTTCCAGCCCAGCCTGGCTAACATGGTGAAACCCCGTTTCTACTAAAATTACAAAACTTAGGTGAGTGTAGTGGCACGCGCCTGTAATCCCAGCTACTTGGGCAACCTGTAATCCCAGTACTTTGGGAGGCTGAGGCAGGAGGATCACTTGAGCCCAGGAGTTCAAGACTAGCCTGGGCAATGTAGTGGGACCCCATCTCTACAAAAAAAGTAATTAAAAAAAAAAAAAAAGCTGGCGTGGTGGTACACGTAGTCTCAGCTACTTGGGAAGCTGAAGCAGGAGGATCATTTGGGTCTGGGAGGTTAAGGCTGCAGTTAGCTGTGATTATGCCACTGCACTCTAGCCTGGGTGACAGTGAGACCCTGTTTCCAAAAAACAAACCAAAAAAAAAAAAAAACTACAGCAAAGAGAGAAAGTTCTGGGGGTAATGGCAATATATATGTTTACTTACCCTCTGGCCAAGATTTAAACCTCCACTTCATCACAATATGTTTCTCAGGGACCTAAAATAATCAAACAGCTCAGTCTACATTATATACTACAACGCACCCAGTCCTAGCTAGGATCAGTCATCTGCCCTTCATACGGAGTCCACCGTCTGTGCAATTGTACTACTTGCAAGAGAGTTCAAATCATGGCCTTTTTTTGAAGAACAAAATGTTTTATTAACCAAAGAGATTAAAGCCTTAAACTTTACCTATAGAGTTGAGAAACAAGAGAAATGTCACTCAGCTGACCAGACAGACGCAACAACCCAAGTCTAGGGCCGGCAGGTACTCACCAGATCAGTAAATTCCCCAGAAACGTTGCCATCTACCATGTGGAACTTTCCACCTCTGTCTGCTTCTAATGTTGCGGGAGCATGGGTAAAGGCCTGCACCAGCTGCAGGAAAAAAAAAAAAAAAAGAGGCAGAAGATACATGGCTCTCAGTGGGACCCGGGGACAAATGCCAGCTGAAGGCTGCATGTCTCAACTCTCATTTCCGCCAGTCTGCCCCACAGGCGGGTCCAAGGTGTCCCTCTATTCTGTTCTACTACCAGCCAGGACTTGCTTCGGGAATTCTTTCTGATCCGATGATGCCATTACTTTGGACCCATTTACTTTTATTTATTTAAAATAGTATATGGTTCAGAAAGATATGATAATGAGCTTATGAAAGAAAATTCTCAAGTAAATGTTTGAGACTTCTATTTTCATTTCTGAGAACGTGTCCCAAAGAAGATCTATGCCATACATCTTTTTTTTTTTTTTTTTGAGACGGAGTCTCACTCTGTCACCCAGGCTGGAGTGCAGTGGCATGATCTCAGGTCACTGCAACCTCCGCCTGTCCAGGTTTTAAGCAATTCTCTGCTTCAGCCTCCGGAGTAGCCGGGATTACAGGCATGTGCCACCACGCTGGCTAATTTTTTGTATTTTCAGTAGAGATGGGGTTTCACTATCTTGGCCAGATTGGTCTTGAACTCCTGACCTCCAGATCCACCGGTCTTGACCTCCCAAAGTGCTGGGATTACAGGCGTGAGCCACCGCGCCCACCCCTTTTATTTTTTTTTTGAGATGGGTCTCGCTCTGTTGCCCAGGCCAAAGTGCAGTGGCATGATCACGGCTCACTGCAGCCCCAACCTCCTAAGCTTAGGTGATCCTTCCACCTCAGCCTCCTGAGGAGCTGGGACTACAGGTGTGTACCACCACACTGGCTAATTTCTGTATTTTTTGTATAGATGGCTTCACCATGTTGGCCAGGCTGATCTCAAACTCCTGGGCTCAAGCAATTCACCCGCCTCAGCCTCCCAAAGTGTGAGGATTAGAGGTGTGAGCCACTGTCCCTGGCCTACTCCATATATATCAAATCAGTACCATTTTGCTGTGTTCGATTACTCAACAGTGCCACTTTTACTTTTAAAAAGACTTTACCATTTTTTTAAGTAGGTAATACAAATACATGGTAAAAAATTAAAAAGGAACAGAAGGTTAAAAATGTCAGGAATCCTCCCATACAAAAGTATTTTAAAACTCTGAAAACTTTAGCTAGTTTGGAAGAAGAGATTCAACTGAAGTCTGTGTCCATTTAACTGCTTCTCCAGTTCTTGGTTTTCTAAGGGGGACAGATCATGAGAGTATTTTGAGTGCAGGCACACAGACATACTAACACCCATATACTACATGGTACCTCTTAATTTATGGCTGTATTTGCATTTTTGTTTAAAAAACGAGATCTTGGAATTTTGTCCTAGAGTATGTGGGCACTTCCACGTATCCTAACCACCTTTACTATCAGATAATAAAGCTGAATACAATCATGTTTCTCACCTCCACACTATAGCAGCAGAATGGTACAAGTCAGCTGTGCAACAGAAAGAAGCCAGGAATTCTTCTGTGCTACAGAGTAACCAAGAATGGCCATTCACTTTTCTGGTAAGATTCACTCAGTGGTTTGTACTTATATGACCCAAAACTAGAACAGGCATGGTAGTGTGCACTTGTAGTCCCAGTTACTCAGGAGGCTGAGGAAGGAGGATCACTTGAGCCCAGGAGTTCAAGGCTAGTCTGGGCAACATAGCAAGACCAGGTCTTTTGTTTTTAAAATAAACAAATATGGCTGGGCACAGTGGTTTGCGCCTGTAATCCCAGCACTTTGGGAGGCTGAGGTGGGCAGATCACTTGAGGTCAGGAGTTTGAGATCAGCCCATCTCTACTGAAAAATATGGTGAAACCCCATCTCTACTAAAAAATATAAAAATTAGCTGGGCATGATGGTGCATGCCTATAGTACCAGCTGTTTGGGATGCTGAGGCAGGAGAATCGCTTGAACCCGGCAGGCAGAGGTTGCAGTGAGCCGAGATCGCGCCACTGCACTACAGCTTGGGCGGGTGACAGCGAGACTCCGTCTCAAAAAAAAAAAAAAGAATAGAGGGAGGGAAAATTCACTTTGATGAAGGCCTCATGGCTCCAGCTGTGAGCACCTCTTCTGCACACTAAGGGCAGATGGCATGAGGCCTGAAGGACAAGACTGACTTACCTCTTGGGTGGTCAACACTCTGTAGAGCTCCTCTGGTGACGTCAGGAAGGTTTCCTTAAGAGTGATCTTACAAGTGGGGATTTTGACTCCAACAGGTCTGGCCTGGGTTTTTGAAGGAGCAGGCTTAGCCTGTGAAAGTGGCAGTGAAAACAGTCAGTACAGAGTAATGATACAACCTCAGTCAACGTGGCTTCAGAGACAGTTGTACCATTCATTCTCAAAAAAATTTTCACCTCCAAGGCTAATTATTCCAAGGGGTTTGAAGGGAATTTGAGTGTGCAGGTGTTTTAGTCATGAGGGTAATGTTTCTGCAAACATCCTCAATTCCCAGTAAAAATAACCACTCTACAAGGAAGACCCTGATAGTCAAATAACAAATCAAATCATTGAGATATTTTTTAAGAGCTCAGTATAATTCTCAAACAATTTCTATGCTTAAATAGCTGGAAGCAGTTTTCTCCCCACTGCTAGAGTATCCACTTTGCTATGCTGACAAAAGAGCAACAGGGCTCTAAACCAAGTGCTGAGCTTGAACCACAAACTTCCATCTCCAGATAAAGTACTTGCTTGCCCTGTAAATTGGAGAGACTGGGTGAAGACAAGGATGTAACTCCATTTCCTGATGGGACCTTCTAATATCGAAGTCTGAGATATCAACACACCAATTAGGCTGAAGACTTATATAGATGAAGACCATCCTTTGTTCATAACCTCCTAATTGGTGCTAAATGCAATCAAGAGTCAGACTTTTAACTGTCTGATGGCTTCTACTTGCTCTAGGGGTCTGTGATAAACAAATTAAAACCAGGTTAAAATGGGTGAACGAATGCATATTGCAGGGACTCTAAAAAAGCACCATGAGCAGATCACAAGCTGCTCTGGCTTAGAGGTTAGGGACACAAAGAGCTGACATGTGGAATTAAGAAGGCGGTCTCTCAAGTTCCTTTGCAGACAGTCTCCCACCCCGGGAGAAAACCATTTACCTTATGCTCCTCAGTTTTCAGTGCTGGCTGCCCCACTGGGTCTACTGACTCTCCATTCACTGTAGGTAAGATCATGCCCTGGGTGAACTCTGAAAAGATAAAATTCCAGCTCATGGAAGTTATTTCTTAGTAGCTGAGATCTGGAGTTTCATTACAGCTTGACAAACATAGCCATCCTACTACAGAATGAGGTTATGATCAGAAAAGGAAGAGGCTATTTTTACATCTTTACTTTTGGTCTATGCCAGACTGGTATGGGGGTATATGCTATAGAATATAGTATGTTCACTGGGATTATCTTTTTTTTTTTAGATGGAGTCTTGCTCTGTCGCCAGGCTGGAGTGCAGTGGCGCAATCTCAGCTCACTGTGATCTCCAACTCCCTGGTTCAAGCTATTCTCCTGCCTCAGCCTCCCGAGTAGCTGGGATTACAGGCAAGTGCCACCATGCCCGGCTAATTTTTGTATTTTTAGTAGAGATAGGGTTTCACCATGTTGGCGAGGATGGTCTCGATCTCCTGACCTCGTGATCCACTGGCCTTAGCCTCCCAAAGTGCTGGGATTACAGGCATAAGCCACCGCGCCCAGCCACTGGGATTATTTTTAAAAGCTTATCCTCCTGACTCAACTGGAAACATTATAACATATTAAGTGCATGTGAGGTCTGCTATGGAAGGATGGCATGAACGCTGTGGCACTTTGATGACTTCAAGAGTGGGTAATCTACCCAGCACCCATGGATGCATGGTTAGTGTCTTTCCTCCACAACTAGTTATGGCACTGGAGTACTGGTCCTCCCCCAAAAGGTGTCTATCACCTTCTATCATCTTCTTTGATGGTTATTACACATATTCCAACACCAAGATCACAACACACTGGCAGAAATGGAATCCCAGGGGAAAGCTGAGCTGACTTCTATTCTAACCATCTAAATATCCCTGGAGAATGCATATCAAAGATAGTCCAGACTGTATTTAAGTAATGAGTCCAGCGATGCCAAGTCTTTAGATTAGCGCTGTCCATTAGAAATATAATGTGAGCCTCACCGGGCGCGGTGGCTCAAGCCTGTAATCCCAGCACTTTGGGAGGCTGAGACGGGCGGATCACGAGGTCAGGAGATCGAGACCATCCTGGCTAACATGGTGAAACCTGGTCTCTACTAAAAAAGACAAAAAACTAGCCGGGCGAGGTGGCGGGTGCCTGTAGTCCCAGCTACTCAGGAGGTGGAGGCAGAAGAATGGTGTAAACCCGGGAGGCGGAGCTTGCAGTGAGCTGAGATCCGGCCACTGCACTCCAGCCTGGGTGACAGAGCGAGACTCCATCTCAAAAAAAAAAAAAAAAAAAAAAAAAAAAAAAAAAAAAGAAATATAATGTGAGCCTCAAATATAATTTGTTTTTTGAGAGGGAGTCTCACTCTGTTGCCCAGGCTGGAGTGCAATGGCATGTTCTCGACTCACCGCAACCTCCACCTCCCAGGTTCAAGCGATTCTCCTGCCTCAGCCTCTTGAGTAGCTGGGATTACAGGCATGCGCCACCATGCCCGGCTGATTTTGTATTTTTAGTAGAGATGGGGTTTCTCCACGTTGGTCAGGCTGGTCTTGAACTCCCGACCTCAGGTGATCTGCCCGCCTTGGCCTCCCAAAGTGCTGGGATTACAGGCGTGAGCCACCGCACCCAGCCCATAGTGTAATTTATACTCACAGCACATCTCTTGTGTTTTTTGGTCATCCAGGCTGGAGTGCAGAGGCATGATCTCAGCTCATTGCAACCTCCCTGCCTCCTGGGCTCAAGCCATTCTCCCACCTCAGCCTCCCCAGTAGCTGGGACTACAGGTGCTTACCACCGTATCCAGCTAATTTTTGTATTTTTGTAGGACGGCATGTTGCCCAGGCTGGTCTCGAATTCCTGAGCTCAGGCAATCAGCCCACCTCAGCCTCCAAGAGTGCTGGGATTACAAGTGTGAGCCACTGTGCCTGGCCCTCACAGCACATCTCGGTTTGGTCTAACCACATCTCAAATGCTCAACCAACAGTATTAGACAACACAGCTCCAGATCCTTCCCTTACTCCGAGCTTATGGACTGACTTTAAGATGAAATAAGCCCCCTCCCCACAAATCTTTACCCATTTGCCAAAGAAAGGACTGTCCAGGCCCTTAACCACAGTCTAACAGGTGGAAACTACCTCCTTAAGGCATATAGAACTACTCAAGGGATACCTGTTTTGAGGGTGCTGATGTAAATTCCCATTGCTTCTCTGAGAAGTTTCACCCCTTCTTCCTTCATTAAGGCCACGAGATTTGTGTCAGGCTCATCTTTGGCAAGGCTCACACTAATCTGAGTGAAAGATGAGAAGTAGGTGGTAAATAACTTGAGGGGCACCCTCATTATGGAATGTGGGGCTGAGCAATCACGTAACTGCTGACACTTCCAAAGGAAATGCATGAGTACTGCGATATTCGTACAATCCCCATTAGTGTTCCTTCTTGAGTCCTCTCTGTCAAATGGCTAATGTTAGTTAGAACCCATGTCACTAGCTAAAGTGAAGAAATTAAAGAAGTGCAAATTGCTCTGGAAGTTTTCAGTGGCACCACACGCCTAGCAAGTATCTGCAGACTCGGGTTCTGAATGCTTGGACCAAGCCTGCACTATGAATCCTCAATGACAGGTCACTTTTCTCATCTGAGAATAAGAGGATATAGAGGACTCGGATTAGGAGTTAGGAAGCACGAACCTCCACTTCATCCACGCTGTTTTCATCAGACAAATTGGGGATCTCCACATGTCCTTTGTACTGTACTCCTGACTTAGAAGTACCTGTCAAAACCAATGCAATGTCATTAGTCCACTCCTAGGCAGGAAAGGTCTCTGCTCCAGGCTCCTAACTGCGACCTCACTTCTGCTGCTTTTGGATGGCTGAACTGATCCTCTTTATTCTGAGAATGCCACATGCCAGATGCAGTCAACACCCGCACCCCCAAAAGAAATGTCTTTTCCTCACCAGGTTACTGGAAACCAACTATGTTATTACAATGTGGGACAAAGAGCTACAGATTTGGTACTAGCATGAGTTATACCGTAAGAACTTGGGTCAAAAGCCAGTAGTTCTGCTAGAAACTTCTTTTGAAAATATCAATTTATTTCAGTGCAACTGAGATATTAGGGAACAATTTGATTATAACGAGAAGTTCACATTTGCTTATATGTGACTCCATCCATGAGAAACACTAGGTGAATACGGAAAGCCTCACCCAACTACATAGGATACATAAAACACACATATCTCAAACACCTATCTGCCAATGACCTCGGTTTACAGCATGTATTGTGAGCCATACCCATCCTCATCTAGTGTAATGTTCCTTCTGATTGTAGATGATTCTCCTTCTGCCATTCCAAAGTAGTCCTCAAGCTGCAACCCTTCTGATGCCCACTTTTTTCCCCCGAAGACAGTCTCGCTCTGTCACTCAGGCAGGAGTGCAGTGGCACGATCTTGGCTCACTGCAACCTCCACCTCCCAGGTTCAAGCAATTCTTCTGCCTCACCCTCCCAAGTAGCTGGGATTACAGGTGCGTGCCACCATGCCCAGCTAATTCTTGTATTTTTTAGTAGAGATGGGCTTTCACCATGTTGGCCAGGTGTGTCCAATTCCTGACCTTGATCCACTTGCCTCGGTCTCCCAAAGTGCTGAGATTACAGGCGTGAGCCACCGTGCCTGGCTCTGATGCCCACTTTCACAAGTAATCTTCAGGTCTTTTTAATGGTAAAGCACCGTATTTACTGTAGTCTTTATTTATTTATTTTCTTTTGAGATGGAGTCTCAGTCTGTTGCCCAGGCTGGAGTGCAATGGTGCGATCTCAGATCACTGCAACCTCCACCTCCTGGGTTCAAGCGGCTCTCCTGCCTCCGCCTCCCGGGTAGCTGGGACTATAGATACGCGCCACCACGCCCGGCTAATTTTTTGTATTTTTAGTAGAGACGGGGTTTCACTGTGTCAGCCAGGATGGTCTCAATCTCCTGACCTCATGATCTGCCCGCCCTGGCCTCCCAAAGTGCTGGGATTACACGTGTGAACCAGCGTGCCTGGCCTATATTTATCTATTTCTTACCATTTAATGTGCACAAAACTATGCTACCAATTTTTAGTCCCTATATTTAAAAAAAAAGTGTCGGCCAGACACAGTTCAAGACCAGCCTGACTAACATGGTGAAACCTGTCTCTAATAAAAATACAAAATTAGCCAGGCGTGGTGGCAGGCACCTGTAATAGGCACCTGTAATCCTACCTGGGAGGCTGAGGCAGGAGAAGTGGTTGAACCCAGGAAGTGGAGGTTGCAGTGAGCCGAGATCGCGCCACTGCACTCCAGCCTGGGCGACAGAGCGAGACTCCATCTCAAAAAAAAAAAAAAAAAAAAAGGAGGTCTGAACAAGATGACATCAAAGATTCCTTCCATACTACTATGCTTCAAGTGTACTTTAAAAAGAAATTAACAAAAATCAAGGACAGATAAATCTACTTTCACCCTTCTTTATGATATGACTATTCACTTCAGAAATGTTTATCAAAGCACAAATTTCATGCTTTGCCTCATACACAGACAGTAGCTATCTCATACTCCTTTAACTTTATTGCCTTTTTACATTCAGGCTCTCAACAGTCAGGACTGTCCAAAACGGGCATACGCATGACCTCAATTTTTTCCTAATGTCATACAGAAGGGACACAAAACTAGAAGAGAGATAAAACAGCCCCAAATTAGTGTCACACATAAGCTTCATTTTAATTTGTTAGATTCACACTGAGGAGTGTAAAAAAAAAAGAGATCAAGACCAAAAAACAAAACAAAACAAAACAAAACACCTCTTTCCTCCTTTTAAATCACTCACAAGATACATGTAGCTAATCTGAAGAAATATCACCTTAGGTGTTCCAACAAAGACCAAGGCCCAAAGATCCAGTGGCCCAGCCACTTCATGGGTGGGACTGATGAGACCCAGAGAGAGGAAATCCATATAGCATCCCACAATGGCAAAGAAATTTCAGTACCCAATACTGCTTTACATTGGACTCCAAAGCAGCAACATCTGCCTTCTCCCTTCAACGTTTGTAACTCCTCAAAACTGTTCTCTCCAGCTACTTAACAGGTTAAACAAAACACAGTTAATCTCTCTGACAGCCCAGCTTAGACTTACCTGTCCAGTTTAGTTTGACGCTCCATTCATAAAAGAAGATAAGTTTCCCTTTGCGATTGTTAATGGATGCCTCTCCATCAAGCTTACTCACTTCCGTCACCTCACATTTGCCTTCTTCATTTTGAACCTGCACTGCCAAGAACAGTGTTTTCAGCTTATCCGTGGACCAATTTGAAGCATCTCTCTCCGTCCTGCAAAGCAGAAACAAAGCTATGAACTAGCAGTCAAATGGAGGATATACTACTCTATGCAAGAGAATACGAGGTTAAAGGAGGCCTGACAAATAGTTTGAAAGGAACACAAAAACTCCCAGTCCCACTCCAGTATGTCCACAAACATGTCACCCTTTTTTAGGAAGACAAGGGGTTGCACACTGTCAACAAAGACAGCTGCTGTAGAGAATGGTATAAACTCAATGGAAAATGATGCTTTCCTTTCTCGGCATGATGGTGCTGGAGAATACTTGATACTTTAACATGGCGCCCCCATTTGAACAAGTGGAAAACTGCACATACTGCTCTGATCAGGAACACAGACTGGACCATGGAAGAATAGTACTTAGCTAAAAGGCCCAGAAAGGATTAAACCAATAACCCTGACCTCACTGGCACAGTGTTCTGACCTATCAGATTCGCACTTGTATTATAAACTTCCTACACATTCACTGCCCCCTAGATGGCCACAAAAACGTTAAGTCCAGGGCTTCAAAAAAACAAAAATTAGGTCAAGTACTCTGCATGTTAGAAGAGAGAACACAAAGTAAGATATGGAAAAGAAACATCACTATCTGCCTTCCTACTTATCAACTATTAGAGAAAACAACAGCAAAAAAAGCTGCAACAAAGTAACGGTACAATACAAACATTATGAACAAAATTCAGTGGAATTCAAAAGTAAGGAAACATTACTTTGGGCAGATTTCATGAAGCAGGGCAGTATTTTAAGAACGTACAGGTTATAAAACCACGGCTGCTCGGCAACCTGGAGTTTCAACACACCTGACCTGACAGTTCCGGGTGAGAGGCCGCAGCTATCTGAGCTCTGAGCACCTGCACAACACGTTCTCAATCTCCCGCGGGACTGCTGCAGCGGTCCCCTATGAATGACTTTTAATTTTACTGCAAGTCGCAAAACAGGAATTACAGATCCCTGGCCTTAGGCCTTTCACAGCTGTCTCCCAACACAATCAAAAGAGGTTCCAGTCTCAGTGACTCCTCTGGCCACGTGTAGTAAGCACCTCCCTGCTTGGGCTGGATGTAGCAGCCAGGGCGTTATCTCCCAGTCTCTCTGACAACCCTCCTCTGGGGCGCTGCCCTCCACGTCCATCTCCCTCCCCTCAAGCACTGAGAAGGTGGCAGGGGAGTGGAGAGGCCTGGGGCTACGGACCCCTGCCACAGGAAGGACCCGCCCCCATCTCCGGACAGGGCTACCTCAGCCCCAGCTCTGTCCGGTCCGAGGTTCCAGGAACCCTGAAACCCTGGCCCGGCCGCAGGTCTCCCAAGGCCAGCCTGCTTTGCTGGCCCTCACCAGTGCCAGTTGTTGACGTTGGTGGCGTCCGCCCGCTCCTCCACGATCCAGCGTGGGTCTCCCTCACCCCACTTGGCCATCGGCTCTCCTATCGCGGCGCCACCAGCTCCGGAGCTGCCGCAGCCACAGCCTCAGGACCGCTTAGTGCCAGCCGCCCGGCAGCGCCTGGAAACTACTAGAAGCGGCCGCAAGCACCTCCTGGCTTGCTTTTCCCTCCACCCCCTCCCCTTTTTAACTTCCGGCTCCTCCCCATTTCCACCGGCTACTTCCGTCCCAACTCGCCGCACCGTGGGTTCCATCTGATTTAGTGTTCCTTCAGACTCCCTCAGGTTCTCCCCAAAAACGGTCCTGAAACCCAACTGCTCATACAACCATTCTTCACCCATAGGAAAACAAAGAACACGTCTCATTGTTTCCCTGGACCCTAAATCGGCCTTGCTGAGCCTCATGGGAATTGTAGTCTTCTTACGTGACCCGCTGGGTAACCGCGGAAGGTCGCCCTGAAGGGAGAGGAAATGACCTAGCACAGTGCGTGGGGTTTCTGGGGGCTGTAGTCAAGAAGCCTTGTGGTTCATCGGGACAGCGCCTGACAGCAGAGGCAGAAGAAACTATAACTTCCAGCATGCCCTGCGGCCTCTTTATTCGCGTTTTCTCCCCGCCCCGCGATTATTCCTTTCTGCCCCCCTTCTCTAAGCTGCACAGCCTGAAAAGAGAGGCTGGTCCAGCGGCGGCGGAGGCTGACGCTGTCCTGAGAGGGAGGGCTCTGTGCGTAAGAGGTGAGGGTGTCCCAAGCCCCTTGGGTCGCTTATACAGGCTGAGTCCAGCCTCTCCGCATCTTGATCTTTCCCCCTCTTCTAGGAGGCATCCTACACCCTACGACCACAGGCCTGATTCTCTTCTTTCAGTCAGGGCGACCCTTGGGCGCTGGAGTACGCTTGGGAATGGGGCTGCGAGTAAGCACCAACGATTGGTTCGGAAGTGGACATTTGGTTCAGAAAGAGCATTTAACTCTGCCAGGGATCCGCTGGGCTCTGACGACTGCGGTAGATCCATGGCTTCCTGGACGTTCACCCGTAGAGTCATCCTAGCTTAACTCATGTTCCCTGGTCTCAGTTCACAAGCCTCACCTGTATCTTCCTGGCTCGGAAGATAATTGACACCACGTCTGACTTTCTCAGTAGCTGGTTTTTGGAGTTTTCTGAGGCAGGGAGGATGTTGTGGTTTTCTTGCTGATCCTTCTGTTTTCCTTTGTAAAGTTCCTGTTCTCCCCTGAGATCTCTCACCCTGCCTTGTGGCCTGTCAGTAAACAGGAGAGACGACAAAGTTAAACCTCTGAAGTGTTTTAAATCATGTTGAAGCACCTGTCACTCTTAAGATTGTACCTGATTACTTTATAACTCTAGAGCTATTAGATCGTTATCTATACTTGTCAAGTAAACCTAGCTTCTCGTTTGGCGTTATAAATACAAATTGATGGCAGGTGTCTACTGCCATTGCGTGGTTTAAAAAATTTCCAGAAATCCACTGGCAGGTTATTGTGTTTGTTAGACATATTCTATGTCTATTTGTAGATAACTACTATAGTGAAGGAATGATCTCTAGTTTTCCGGAGAGTGAATAATAGGTAGAAGGACCATGCAAGACACTAGAAATGGTCTAGAAGCCAGAAAGCCTGGATTGTAATTTGAAATAGCACGTAACAAGGTGGCTTTGATACTGAACTCTTTTGTGCCTCACTTTCCCCGTGAGTAACATGGAAATGGAATCTCCCAGGCCTACTTTACAAGATTGTTCTGAGGATCAAATGAATGACAGATTTATGAACTGACATGTGTGCCAGAGACATTTATATGTTCTGTGCACATCTTCAGCATTTGTGCCCACTCAGAATTTTTTTTTTTTTAATTTTTAGGATTGCTAAAAAATATTTTCTTTTTTAGCTTTTCCCAAGGTACTATGATGATGTATTAATAATAAAAGTTACTACTGAGTGTTAATTTTGGGTCGGGCACTAAGCACTTTATATGTATTAACTGGTTTACTCCTCATAACCATTTCTAAGATAGGTCATCTGTTATGCCCATTTTACAGATGGGGAAACCAAGACAGAAAAATGTCAGTATGATATTCCATATTAAAAGGAATTAACATTTAGTATTTACTTTCTGCTAGACACTTTTATAGATGTTCCCTGCAACCCTGTGAGATAGGATATAATTTTCTCCAAAGCTTAAAAGTAAAGTCATTTACATTTATCCAGTTTGCTCAGAATTAAGAGAAACCAGGATTTGAACTCAAGGTTGCCTGACTACAATGTCTGTGTGGGATGATTTCATGGTGTCTGCAAGCATTTTTGGTTTATCTCCCTAAAATTAAATACAGAAAAGGATTTTTAAGCAACACTGTTCCAGTAGAAATCAATTAGCGATGTCTGCTGTGGGAAGGAACCAGAAAGTAGAAAATTCCCACAATACCCTTGCTATCCTTATATCCCCTGAGTTGAAAACAGAGTCAGGAAGTAACAGTAGAATATCTTTAAGGGCCATCAAAAGCCTCAACAGGTCTACCATGATGAGGCTTTTCTCAAGCTTTTATTGATGAAGGTGCTATTAAAAGGAAAAGCAAATGGTTCTTTTAGAACTTGATGCTGTTTAGCCGTTACGATTATTTTTGGTGCCGTGGGAGTTTTAGTACCTAGTCCTTGGCTTAAATCATAGTTTTCATTCTAATCCAGTTGGCATTGATAGTTTAGTTTGTAATTCTTTTTCCTTATTTGGAGACAGGGAGGGTCTCACTCTGTCACCCAGGCTGGAGTGCAGTTGTATAACCTCAACTCATGGCAGCCTCAACCTCCTGAGCTCAGGTGATCCTCCACCTCAGCCTCCCAAGTAGTTGGGACTACATCACCATGTCCAGCTAGTTTTTTGTTTTGTTTTTACATTTCTTTTGTAGAGACAGTTTTACTGTGTTGCTCAGGCTAGCCTTGAACTTGGACCCAGGCAATCCTCCCACCTCACTCTCCCAAAGTGCTGGGATTACAGATGTGAGCCACTGTGCCCTGCCTAGTTTGTAATTCTAGGGCAAAACTTGTTTTTGCAGGGCAAAATTGAATTTTATAGTAGTTGTATCAGGTACTTGTGGTCTTTTGACTACTTCTTTATATACTTGCTTTTCTTGGCCATGCCCTCATTTCTCAAATTTTGGCCAACAGTTGTTAATCAAATAGTCATAATTTGAAGATTTAGGTGAGATAGTTCTGCTTCTTTTAATTGCTTTGCTTTCCATTCTTTCAGGCATTTATGAGAGTGGAATATTTGTCAGTTTTATTCACTGTAGTATTCCCAGAACCTAGAACAGTGCCTCAGAGATGGTGCTCAATAAATATTTGTTGAAAATGCGAATGCAATTTTTGTCTATTTTGTGCATGTTTTGATTGCTCTTCCTTGTGTATTCAGCAAAGTTTTGTGATGGATTCTTACAGCATCTGCCTGCCTTGCACTGTTGCTTTTAATACATACCTATGCTGAATGCCCTGGCTGTGTTGTACGGTCCTTCAGAAGTGGGAACGTGTCTGACACTTTTTTTTTTTTTTTTTTTTGAGATGGAGTTTTGCTCTTGTTGCCCAGGCTGAAGTGCAATGGCGCAATCTCAGCTCACCGCAACCTCCGCCTCCTGGGTTCAAGTGATTCTCCTGCCTCAGCCTCCCGAGTAGCTGGGATTACAGGCATGCACCACCATGCCCGGCTAATTTTGTATTTTTAGTAGAGACGGGGTTTCTCCATGTTGGTCAGGCTGGTCTCGAACTCCTGACCTCAGGCGATCTGCCCGCCTCGGCCTCCCAAATTGCTGGCATTAAAAGCCTGAGCCACCGTACCCAGTCTCTGGCACTTTTTAATATATCTTACAACACCTGAGAGAGTGCCCTGGACAAAGTGGATGCTCTAAGAATAGATGACTACTTCTGGGTAATTAGAAGATTAGAAGTATGATTTGATCAGTTGGAGACCCAAGAATGTGGTTTTATATGGCAGGTTCAATATTTGTTTTACCAGATCCTTTTCTGCATCCTTGATTTTTGGAAGCAGTTAAAGCTTTGGAACTCTTTAGGGAGAGACCCAGAAAGGGACGATGTATGTCTTCCTGTCACTGTAGATGAATCGGACAAAGGGTGATGAGGAGGAGTATTGGAACAGCTCCAAGTTCAAGGCTTTCACCTTTGATGATGAAGATGATGAGCTTTCACAGGTAGGGTCAACTGCTGAAGTTTGTACTCTTCTCCACAGTGCCACTCTAAAATTCCTTTGTCTTGCAGTCTGGGTAACTTGGCTTTTGACCATGTCTTCATTAGGGTCAGGAAAGAACCAGAAGGATTGTAAAATCCAGCTGTCTGCCTTTTTTACTTTACCTTTTTAAAAAGATGATTTAATCCTTTCATTTTTTTTTCTAAAGAACCTCAAGTCTTTTATTCATGTGATATATATTTTTTATTTTTGAAAGATGAACTGGATTGGAGGATTTATTTTTGTTGTGTCAATTTTGCAATTGGGGAAACATTTATTTTTAGAGAGGTGAATAAATTCACTCAGGTTTACATAGCAAGTCACTGCCAGGAATATGATGAGAATTCAAAAGTGACTTTGACTCCTCCTAATTCTTTTACCACTGGACTGTAGTGTGGCTAAAAATCAGTTTGTTTTCTTGGCAAATATCTAGTATGCTAGGCTTTCGATTGCAAAGGGTGAGTGTTGGCCACCTCCAGGCCCCAATTCCTCAGCCTTCTTGATTGTCAGAAGAGAGGTGGGGAATGATGATTGCCTGAGCACCCTGGCCTTGTGTCCCTCTGCAGTTAAAGGAGTCCAAGCGGGCAGTGAACAGCCTCCGGGACTTCGTGGATGATGATGATGATGATGACGACCTGGAGCGAGTCAGCTGGAGTGGGGAACCTGTGGGAAGTAAGTAGAAGAGGCGGGGATAGATGTCCAGGATTCTTATCACTAATGAAGGCTCTACTTGTTTGTCTCTTCAGTGCCGGTTTGGAGAGGGAATGAGGTAAGACTGTTTTCAGATGAGCATGCATCTGGAAACGGAAATCCAGGAGAAGATACTTGGGAAATCCAGCAGGCGTTCCCACATGGCCACATAGGTCTGCTCTTCAGGGGTTGAGGCTTGGCTGGCTATTTCATTCTCATTTGGGGTGCTTGTTAAAATGACATACTCCTAGGCTTTATCCCAGAGATTCTGTTCATTAGGTCTTCTGCGGAGTAGCGGGGGTCTCAAGTTTTAATAAACCCTGCAGGTGATTCTACTTTATAGCCATATTTGGGAACTACTGACTTAACTCAGTGTACTCATAACTGATTGACAGAACGGACTTCCTTACCCACCCAGTCTCACTGCTTAGCTGTGTACTTAATACTTTTTCAGAGTCCATTTGGTTTTTTTTTTTTTTTTTTTTTGATGGAGTCTTACTCTGTTGCCTAATCTGGAGTGCAATGGTGCAATCTTGGCTCACTGCAACCTCCACCTCCCAGGTTCAAGCGATTCTCATGCTTCAGCCTCCCTAGTACTGGGATTAAAGGCACCAACCACCATGCCTGGCTAATTTTTAGTAGAGATGTAGTTTTACCCTGTTGGCCAGGCTGGTGTCAAACTCCTGACCTCAAGTGATCGCCTGCCTTGGCCTCCTAAAGTGCTGGGATTATAGGTATGAGCCACCAGCCCTGGCCCACATCTGATTTTTTTTTTTTTTTTTTTTGAGATGGAATCTCACTCTGTCGCCCAGGCTGCAGTGTGATGGCATGATCTTGGTTCACTGCAACCTCTGCCTCCCGGGTTCAAGCGATTCTCCTGCCTCAGCCTCCCAAGTAGCTGGGATTACAGGCGCGCACTACTACACCCAGCTAAGTTTTTGTATTTTTAGTAGAGACAGGGTTTCACCATGTTAGCCGGGATGGTCTCGATCTCCTGACCTTGTGATCCACCCACCTCGGCCTGCCAGAGTGCTGGGATTATAGGCGTGAGCCACCATGCCGGGCCTACCACATCTGATTTTTTTTTTTTTTTTTTGAGACGGAGTCTTGCTCTGTTGCCCGGGCTGGAGTGCAGTGGCCAGATCTCAGCTCACTGCAAGCTCCGTCTCCCGGGTTCACGCCATTCTCCTGCCTCAGCCTCCGTAGTAGCTGGGACTACAGGCGCCCGCCACCACGCCTGGCTAGTTTTTTGTATTTTTTAGTAGAGATGGGGTTTCACCGTGTTAGCCAGGATGGTCTCGATCTCCTGACCTCATGATCCGCCCGTCTCGGCCTCCCAAAGTGCTGGGATTACAGGCTTGAGCCACCGCGCCCGGCCCCACATCTGATTTTTAAGAAATATTTTTAATTAAAAATTTTTAAAAAATAGGCGATACTATAACATGACTAAAGATTTAAAAAAATTAAAGGTATACAGTGAAAAGTTTCCGTTCCATATTGTTATGTATTTTCTCAGTTTTCAGTTCCTGTCCTCCCAAAAGACAATCGTTGTTGCTTGGTTCCTGTGTATTCATCTAAAGACTCTTTTTGCATTTGGAAATGTATATAGAAACATGTATTCTTATCCCTTTTTTATGCGAGCAGTAGCATACTTCATACTTTGCTCTTTTTATGTGTTAATATAGCTTGGAGATCTTTCCATGTCAGTATATAAAGAGTGCTCTCATTTTCTCTTTCTTTTTTTAAATAGCAGCATAGTATTATATGGATTTACCATCATTTATTTAGCCCACCCACTGTTGAATTTTAGATTTTTCAATCTTTTGCTCTTTATATTTCTATCAGTGACTTTGTATTCTGACCATAGATGAATAAACGAAAGAGCAATTCTTAGAGTGGAATTACTCACATAGGATGCTTGCATCTGTATTGGGTAGATATTGCCAAATTGACCTCCACAGAGGTTGTACCAATTCGTACTACCACCAGCAATGGAGGAGGGTTCCAGTTTCCCTATAGCCTGGCCAACACAGGGTATTATCAAGCTTTTGGATCTTTCCCCATCTTAGAGGGGACTAATGGTTTCTCATTATATTTTTAATTTGTAGTACTCTTAGCAAAGCTGGGGGCAGGTGGTGTGTGTCTCTGGAGGGTGGTGGCGATGGATTGCTTGAGGCCAGGAGTTGAGGCTGACGTGAGACATGATTGTGAGATATGATTGTGAATAGCCACTGTACTCCAGAGATCCGGCAATGTAGTGAGACCCTGTCTCAAAAAAAAAAAAAAAAAAAAAAGAAAAAAGGAAAAAAAAAGAGTGAGGTTGAGCAGCTTTTCTTTTATTTATTTATTTATTTATTTATTATTTATTTTTTTGAGACGGAGTCTCGCTCTGTCGCCCAGGCTGGAGTGCAGTGGCCGGATCTCAGCTCACTGCAAGCTCTGCCTCCTGGGTTTACGCCATTCTCCTGCCTCAGCCTCCCGAGTAGCTGGGACTACAGGCGCCCGCCACCTCGCCCGGCTAGTTTTTTGTATTTTTTAGTAGAGACAGGGTTTCACCGTGTTAGCCAGGATGGTCTCGATCTCCTGACCTTGTGATCCGCCCATCTCGGCCTCCCAAAGTGCTGGGATTACAGGCTTGAGCCACCGCGCCCGGCCGAGCATCTTTTCATATGTTTAAGAGTCATTTGAATTTTCTTTTCTGTGATCCACTTATTCATGTCCTTGGTCCATTTTTCTGCTGATTATTCTATCTGATTCTATCTTTTCTCCTTGCCCCAAGTTGGCCAAGGGACCAGGGCTTCTGGTGAAAAGCTTTTAGAGTTTGTTGAATGTTGGATGTCAAGGATTTATTGTGGATGAGAATTGCTGATGTAGTTCTTACTATCTCACAGGTATCTCATGGTCCATCAAAGAGACTGCTGGTAATAGTGGCTCCAGCCATGAGGGGCGTGAACAGCTAAAGAGCCGAAACAGCTTCTCCTCCTATGCACAACTACCCAAGCCTACTTCTACCTACTCGCTGAGCAGCTTTTTTAGAGGTAAAGAGATATGCTTAAAGAGACAGGGAAGTCCTCCTTCTCTTTTTTCAGAAAAATCTTAGGCCATAATTTTCATCTTTGTAAGAAAAAGATTATTGAAGGATAAAGCATTCTCATTGGAGCTAACAGCTAG
Source organism: Rhinopithecus roxellana (assembly GCF_007565055.1). NCBI lineage: Eukaryota > Metazoa > Chordata > Mammalia > Primates > Cercopithecidae > Rhinopithecus > Rhinopithecus roxellana. The sequence goes on along the minus strand of NC_044553.1, from coordinate 135,602,511 downwards.
GTGTTAGGAGCAGGAGAAATGAGAGAAATGCAGAGGGGTTGGACTGGTTTTCTAGAACACGATGAATGAAATTGATATTAACCCTGTGACTGGTACTGAAGACATTTGCCTGGATCAAAATTCCTCCCTACTCCTTGTGCATAGCTATTGGAAAACCTTGTTGGTAGGAATGCCAAATGGTGCAGCCACCGTGGAAGACAGTGTGGCGGTTTAAAAAAAAAAAAATTAAACATAGAATTAACATATAACTAGCCAGGCATGGTGGCTCACACCTGTAATCCCAGCACTTTTGGGAGACCGAGGCGGGTGGATCACCTGAGGTCAGGAGTTCTAGACCAGCCTACCAATATGGTGAAACCTCATTTCTACTAAAAATACAAAAATTAGCCGGGTGTGGTGGGGGAGCATCTGTAATCCCAGCTGCTCAGGAGGCTGAGGGAGGCAGATTGCTAGAACCTGGGAGGCAAAGGTTGTAGTGAATTGAGATTGCACAAAACTCCATCTCAATAAATAAATAAATAAATAAATAGCAAATGATCTAGCAATTTTACTTCTAGGTATATATCAAAAAGAATGGAAAGCAGGGACTTGAATAGATATTTGTGCCTCCATGTTGATAGTAGCATTATTCACAATAGTCAAAAGATGGAAACAACCCAAATGTCCACTGATGGATGAATGGATAAACAAAATGTGCTATATACATGCAGTGGAATGTTACTCAGCTTTAAAGAAGAATGACATTCCGATACATGCTACAACATGGATGATCCTTGAGGACATGATGCTAAATAAAATAAAGAAGGCACTAAGGGACAAATATTACATGACTGCATTTATGTAGACCTAGAATAGTCAGATTCCTAGAGACAGAAAGTAGAATGGTGGTTACCAAGAGCTGGGGCGGAGGGAATGGAGAGTTATTGTTTAAAGGGTATAGAGTTGGTTAAAGGGTAGAGAGTCTCAGTCTGGGATGATGAAAAAGTTCTGGAGATGGATAGTGGTGATAGTTGTACAACAGCGTGAATGTGCTTAATGCTACTGACTTACACACTTAAAAACGGTTAAAATGGTAAATTTTGTTACATATATTTTACCATAATTAAAAAAAAATTTTTCTCCCTGCTCCATTTTTTTTTTTTTTTTTTTGTTGAGATGGAGTCTCGCTCTGTCGCCCAGGCTGGAGTGCAGTGGCCGGATCTCAGCTCACTGCAAGCTCCGCCTCCCGGGTTTATGCCATTCTCCTGCCTCAGCCTCCCGAGTAGCTGGGACTACAGGCGCCCGCCACCTCGCCCGGCTAGTTTTTTGTATTTTTAGTAGAGACGGGGTTTCACCGTGTTAGCCAGGATGGTCTCGATCTCCTGACCTCGTGATCCGCCCATCTCGGCCTCCCAAAGTGCTAGGATTACAGGCTTGAGCCACCGCACCCGGCCTCTCCCTGCTCCATTTTTTAGTGGCACTTCAGATTTCTACAGATGAATAAAACATTTTTTACAGCTTAAGTTCCTATATTGCATTATAGAGTTCTGTATACATTGTGTCTTTAACCAAGCCTGGATGGCTCTGACTTAAACTGTTGACCTTTTCCCTCTTGTGTTCTTTACCTTTAGGTAGAACTAGACCTGGAAGTTTCCAGTCCCTTTCTGATGGTAGGCATTGAACCCTCTTTTAATTGCTATGGGAAATGTTACTGATCTGGTACAGTCTGGGGAGTTATGGGGACAGGTAGTAATTAGATGACAAGATGAACTTTCTTCTGCATCTACTGTCATTATTAGAGGAATTTTCTGATACTGACTAAGGAGGTAGAAATCATTCTGGCTACAGGAGCAAAGGTGACTTCTAGGGATGCTGTCTTTGGGGAAGAACGGAGATCTGCTTTTGGCCACAAAGTTAACATTGGGAGCCCAGAAGTCAAAAAAATGTGAGAAGGAAGCAGTAGAGAGAAGGAACAACAAGCAGGATTCATGGTGCCCTTCTGAACCAGCTGCTTCTTTTTCAGCTTTGTCAGACACACCTGCCAAAAGCTATGCTCCAGAGCTGGGGAGACCCAAAGGGGAGTATAGGGTGAGTTACAGCATACACTGGTGTGACAGTTTCCACAGTATAAAGTACCTTGACATATGTTACCTTGCTTGATTTTCCCAACTATTTGAGCAGAAATTTTTTTAACCCTCTTTTATAGATAAGAAAATTGGGTTTCTAAACATTAGGGCTTACCTGGGGTCTCACAGCTAGGAAAGAGTGCAACTTAGACTTATAATCTCAATATTCTGACTCAGCGCTGCCATACTTTGCGTACTCATTATGCTCCCACTTGAAGGCTGTACTTTGAAACCCAGTGATCATCACTGCAGTCTGGAAGCTTGGTAGAGCTCATATTCCCATGAAGCAATAAAAAAGCAAATGGATTCATAAGGAAGAAACCATATATCCTAAGGTCAGAAAAGGAACATGTCTCCAACGTCTCTCTCTTTCCTTCTATTGGCCAAAGGCATTAATTGTTAGAATCCTAAAACGTGATTCTAATTGCATCTAGAGGTTGCAGTCCTGAACTAGTAGGCATGGGCTACTGGCTTTGTCAACTGGCTCCTCAGTCTTTGATCCATCTCCTCCTACCGATATTGCCCCTGCTCTAGTTCCTTCAGAAACTCAGAACAAAACTGTCCCGTTTCTTCATTTTTTTCACATCCATTCCCTCCCACAAAGTATTTCCCCCTTAGACACTAAGACTGAGTTTGAGTTGAGGAGTTGGTATACTGATAAATTTGATTCCTTAACTTCCTGGGATTCATGTATTGCTAATATTCCAGGATTACAGCAATGACTGGAGCCCCAGTGATACAGTGCGACGCCTCCGGAAGGGAAAGGTAAGGACAGAGAATTTTTGTGAGGTTCTTTGGGAAGTTGGGCAGCTTGTTCACACAGGGAAGATTTTTTGACCTCTCTTCAGTTCTCATTTGTTCAATGAATTTCAGGGGGAAAATAAGTCCACTAAGGTTGAAAGTCAGCGGCACAATTTCTGATTCTCCATTACTGTTGCTTTGATGGGGTAGTGGGGAAAGAGTGATGGATGAGAGGGAAAAGTACATTTAAGAGTGAGAGGCCTGGGCTGGGGGCGGTGGCTCATGCCTGTAATCCCAGTACTTTGGGAGGCTGAGGCAGGTAGATCACGAGGTCAAGAGATCAAGACCATCCTGGCCAATGTGGTGAAACCCCGTCTCTACTAAAAATATAAAAAACTAGCCGGGCATGGTGGCAGGCACCCGTAGTCCCAGCTACTTGGGAGGCTGAGGCAGGAGAATCACTTGAACCCGGGAGGTGGAGGTTGCAGTGAATTGAGATTGTGCCACTGCATTCCAGCCTGGCGAGCGAGACTCCGTCTCAAAAAAAAAAAAAAAAAAAAAAGTGAGAGGCTGGGCGTGGTGGCTCACTCCTGTAATCCCAGCACTTTGGGAGGCCAAGGCAGGTGGATCACCTGAGGTTAGGAGTTCTAGACCAGCCTGGCCAACATGAAACCCCATCTCTACTAAAAATACAAAAAATTAGCCGGGCGTGGTGGCATGCACCTGTAATCCCAGCTACTTGGGAGGCTGAGGCAGGAGAATCACTTGAACCTGGGAGGCAGAGGTTGTAGTGAGCTGAGATCGTGCCGCTGCTGTCCAACCTGGGCGACAAAAGTGAAACTCCGCTTCCCCTACCCCCCAAAAAAGAGCGAGAACAATCTTTTATGTTGGATCTGTGATTCATTGAGTTCATGTTTGCATATGGTGTGATGTAAGGGTTTGAGTTTCATCGTTTTCCCCATGTAGATCTCCATTTGTTCCAGCACTATTTGTTGAAAAAACTATCCTTTCCCCTTTGAATTATCCTGCTAATGCCTTTGTTGAAAATCGGGCCAGTCGCAGTGGCGCACGCCTGTAATCCCAGAACTTGGGGAGGCCAAGTCGGGAGGATCTGTTGAGCCCAGAAGTTCAAGACTAGCCTGGACAACATAGTGAGACCATGTCTCTACAAAAGATAAAAAAAATTAGCCAGGTGTGTGGCTGGGCGTGGTGGCTCACGTCTGTATCCCAGCACTTTGGGAGGCCGAGGCAGTCGGATCACCTGAGATTGGGAGTTTGAGACCGGCCTGACCAACATGGAGAAACCCTGTCTCTACTAGAAATACAAAATTAGCCGGGCATGGTGGCACATGCCTGTAATCCCAGCTTCTCAGGAGGCAGAGGCAGGAGAATCGCTTGAACCCGGGAGCTCGAGGTTGTGGTGAGCCGAGATTGTGCCATTGCACTCCAGCCTGGGCAACGAGAGCAAAACTCCGTCTCAAAAAAACCCAAAAAAACCCAGGTGTGACTAATTTATAATATAAATGTATATTATAATTTATAATTATAAATATATAAATATAATTATAATTATAAATAAATATAATTTATAATTTTATAGCAGGATACGTTTTTAGTCACAATTACTTGATGGAAGGATTGCTTGAGCCCTGACGGTCGAGGCTGCAATGAGCTGATATTGTGCCACTCCATTCCAGCTTAGGTAACAGAGCAAGACCCTGTCTCAAGAAGAAAATAAGAAAATTAATGATCATATATATGTAGTCCTATTTCTGGACTCTTTATTCTAGTTCATTGGATTATTTATCCTTAAGCTAATACTACAGTCTTGATTATTGTATAAATCTTGAAATCAAGACACTTCAACTTTGTTGAAGCTTTCAACTGTCAACTTTTTTCTTCTCTTGTTTTGGCTATTCTAGATCCTTTATACTTCCATATCGATTTTAGCAGCAGCTTGGCAGTGTCTACAAAAGAGTTACTGAGATTTTGATTGAGATTGCCTTGAATGTATAGACCAGTTTTGGTAGAATTGGCAATGATCATAATAATTAATGGATCAAAATGGATCATAGTGCCAGGTGTGGTGGCTTGCGCCTGTAATCCCAGCTACTCAGGAGGCTGAGGCAGGAATATCAGTTGAGCTCAGGAGGCTAAGGCTGCAGTGAGCTATGATTGCATCACTGCGCTCCAACCTGGGCAAGAGAGCGAGACCCTCTCTCTCAAAAATAACGGATAAAATGGATCATACTTCACAGGTTCTAAGGATTGGGAATGAAAAAATATATTTAAAAAATGGATCATAGACCTAAATGTAAATTAAGTGTTAAAACTATAAAACTTCTAGAAGAAAATATAGATGAAAATCTTTATGAGCTTGGCTTAGGCAAAGATTTATTACCTAGGACACAAAAAGCATGAACTATAAATGAAAAAATTGATAAAATGGACTTCCATCAAAATTTAAAACTTTTATTTTTTAGAAACCACTGTTAAAACCATGAAAAGACCACCATAGCTCAGAGAAAGTAGTTTCAAAACACATGTATTATAAGGGACTTTCATCCAGAATGTATATAAAACTTTTCTTTTTTTTTTTTTTTTTTTTTTTTTTGAGATGGAGTCTCCCTCTTTCACCCAGACTGGAGTGCAGTGGCGCGATCTCAGCTCACTACAACCTCTGCCTCCCAGAGTATTCAAGTGATTCTCCTGCCTCAGCCTCCTGAGTAGCTGGGATTACAGATGTGCGCCACCACCCCCGGCTAATTTTTGTATTTTTAGTAGAGATGAGGTTTCACCATGTTGACCAGACTGGTCTCAAACTCCTGACCTTAGGTGATCTGCCTGCCTTGGCCTCCAAAAGTGTGAGATTATAGGCCTGAGCCACTGCACTTGGCCAGAATATATATAAAACTTTTATTAAACCTGGCAGTATAGCAAGATCCCATCATTACAAAATAAAAATTAGCCAGGTGTGGTGGTACTCACTTATGGTCCCAGCTACTTAGGAGGCTTGAGGTGGAAGGATTGCTTGAGCCCAGGAAGTTGAGGCTGCACTGAGCCATGATCATACCACTGCACTCCAGCCTGGGCAATACAGTGAGACCCTGTCTCGAAAAAAAACAAACAAACAAACAAAAAAAGATAAAACTCTTAGCTCAGTGGTAAGTAGACAGTCTGATAAAAAATTGGCACAAGCGTTGACCAGACACATCACAGAAGAAGATTCATGAATGACCAATAATCATTTTTAAATATACTTAAAATTATAGTTATCAAGAAAATGTGAGTTAAAACTATGAGATACTGGCTGGGCATGGTGGCTCACACCTGTAATCCCAGCACTTTGGGAGGCCGAGGCTGGCGGATCACAAGGTCAGGAGATCCATGGTGAAACCCCATCTCTACTAAAAATACAAAAAAATTAGCTGGATATGGTGACGGGCGCCTGTAGTCCCAGCTACTCGGGAGGCTGAGGCAGGAGAATGGGTGAACCCGGAAGTGGGGCTTGCAGTGAGCTGAGATCATGCCACTGCACTCCAGCCTGGGCGACAGAGGGAGACTCTGTATCAAAAAAAAAAAAAAAAACACTGAACTATATACTTAAATAGGGTACATTCTACTGTATGCAAATTATGATGTAAGGGTTCTTAAGAAAGAACAAGTGATTTCTGTTGACTTTATCAAGACTTCAGGACATTAGCTTCTTGTAGGGCAGCAGGCTGAACTAGAACTAGAGAGGGTGGTGGGAACCTACTGTTTTATAAGTTCTGGGGACCCTAGTGTAAAAATAAAGAGACTCTCCTTGGGGACATTTTGTTTCATTATTGCTCATTCTTTAGTATCCAGTGACAAAGGAATAAAGAAAACTGTCTTCTTTTGTACTGATTCTAGTGTTTTTCTGCCAGGTCTGCTCACTAGAGAGATTCCGCTCCTTACAGGACAAACTACAACTCCTAGAAGAGGCAGTAAGCATGCATGACGGAAACGTCATTACGGCTGTGAGTTGTCAAATTTGTTGTTTGTTTAATTATTGTTTTTACTAGTTTCTGAAAATCCAATCAAACAGACTAACATTTTGTGTTAAATGTTAAGTAAAGATCCTGGATTCCCCTTGGAGGTGTAGGATTCTAAGTAATCTGTGCTTTAAGAGCTTAGCCGGTGCCACATGTACTAAGCGTGGAACCCTGTGGTTTTTTTGTTTGTTTGTTTTGTTTTGTTTTGTTTTTGGAGACAGGGTCTTACTCTGTTGCCCAGGTTGAAGTGCAGTGGTGTGATCATGGCTAGCTGTAGCCTTGACCTTCTGAGCTCAAGTGATCCTCTTACCTCAGCTCCCCGAGTAGCTGGGACCACAGGTGCATACCACCATGCCTGGCTAGTTTGTTTTTTTTTGTTTTTGTTTTTGAGACGGAGTCTCACTCTGTCACCCAGGCTAGCGTGCAATGGCACAATCTCAGCTCACTGCGCGATACTCCTGCCTCAGCCTCCCAAGTAGCTGGGATTACAGGCGTGGGCCACCACGCCAGGCTAATTTTTGTATTTTTAGTAGATATGGGGTTTCACCATGTTGGCTGGGCTGGTCTCAAACTCCTGACCTCAGGTGATCCACCAGCCTCGGCCTCCCAAAGAGCTGGGATTACAGGCGTAAGCCACTGCGCTTGGCCTTGCCTGGCTAATTTTTAAATGTTTTTGTAGAGACAGGGTCTTGCTATATTGCCCAAGCTGATCTCACACTCCTGGGCTCAAGTAATCTACCTCCCTCAGCCTCCCAAAGTGTTGGAATTACGGGCATGAGTCACCATGCCCAGCCTATGTGAAACCCTTGATTGTAACCAAGACACAGAAGGTTGGCTACTGTGTGTTACATGGAACAATCTCAGGGAGGAGAGGTGTGAGCATATCCTCTTTCAGAGGGAGGTGTCTCTCAGCAGCATGGGCACGGGCATGTGGTCTCCCAAGACACAGCTCAGTTCCAGATATCCATTGGCTTTCCTTCCATCACATACAGAGCTGGTGACTGTACCTGCAGAGATTGCTAATGAGTTGCTGGCCCCATGTCTGTAGTGCTCAGGGCACGACTCTGTGTTGGAAAGTTTGCACAGTCTTTGTTCTTTTCTCCTGTAGGTTCTGATTTTCCTGAAGAGGACACTGAGCAAAGGTGAGAATGGCTTGCAGGAAATCTTCAGTCAGCAAGGTGTCTGCCACATTCGAGGGGAGAATGCCATGTGCCTTTCATACCAGAATTCATTAGTCAAGTCTATTTCAGAGACAACTGGGGTGGCCTGAGACTTCAGAGCACACATCACATCTCTGAGGGCATCCGTTAGGGTGATGACTACATTAACCACAGAGCCCCCTCAGATGGCTGTGTTGGTTTGAAGAAGTCAGAATCCATGCTAAGTGCCTGCTGTTTGGGTTGGTGTGAAATGAAAAGCTGACTCAATGGCTATGAGCTGCCCAAGACCATAGAGTGTGTTGATGGTGAATTAAGACATAGGGGTAAACTATTCTTAGCTTTTGTTAGGCTTTGATGAGATATTGTTTGGAATGTGTGAGCAGGGAGACCAATTTCACACTTGACTAATAGGCTTTAATCTTTCTCAACCTAAATCCGGACTGTCTGACAGAGATCCTCTTCCGAGAGCTGGAGGTGCGACAGGTTGCCCTGAGACATCTTATTCACTTCCTTAAGGAAATAGGGGATCAAAAGCTGCTTTTAGACCTCTTCAGGTAAGAACTGATCGTCGGGTCTATAAAGTTGAGTAAGTACTTGTTTCAAAGCACTCTGAGGGATACAAAGGAACAGAAGACAGCAACTGCCCAACAAGCTATTGAAGTGTGAGGAGATAACTAGCAGTACAGCACAGCTTATGATAAGGTGCAAGCTGGTTAAGAACCAGGCTTTGGAGTCACACGCACTTGGGTTGAATGTTATTACAGATCTCCCACATCATTCATAGAGTGACCTTGGCCAAGTTACCAGCCCTCTTCGTGAGGTTTTCACATCTCTCACATGGAGATGATCACACCTACCCACAGGGTTATTATGAATATGAAGGGGTAGTATGTGAGCCAGCACTTATCCTAATACCTAGTTTGTAGTATTAATATTTATTAAGTGTTTTATTAAAAAAGACGTAGAATAAAGGTATCTTTTATTACTTGATTTCTAAGTGATACCAGTGGGAAGTACAGTAGAAGAGAAGAAGGAAATATTTTCAGTCAGGATACCCAAGTAAAGCCTCATGGAAGTGATTAGATTTGCATGGGCCTATAAAACTAGGTAGGATTCTGATTGGTGAGAGAAAGGCATGTCTGCTGGGGGTAAAGAGGTCTGAGGTCTTTTACCATGTTTTTCTTCCCTCTAATTCCAGTCAGTGGGGACTATTTCCCACCTTTGGATTAAAATACGTGCATATGGCCGGGCGCAGTGGCTCAAACCTGTAATCCCAGCACTTTGGGAGGCCGAGACGGGCGGATCACGAGGTCAGGAGATCGAGACCATCCTGGCTAACATGGTGAAACCCCGTCTCTACTAAAAAATACAAAAATCTAGCCGGGCGACGTGGCGGGCGCCTGTAGTCCCAGCTACTCAGGAGGCTGAGGCAGGAGAATGGTGGGAACCCGGGAGGCGGAGCTTGCAGTGAGCTGAGATCCGGCCACTGTACTCCAGCCCCGGGGACAGAGCGAGACTCCGTCTCAAAAAAATAAAAAATAAAATAAAATAGGTGCATATGATGTCCTTTCTTCAGTGTCAGGGAAATGGTTAGAACCTCTGTTTAGACTGACATGTGGCCCAAGGCGACTCTGATTACCCAGTGACTCCAGCACAGCAATGAGCTCCCCAGAAGACTGAGGTGGGGAAAAGCAGGTTACCTGGTTAGGGTCAAGATTACAGGTGTTAGCCAGAAATTTGCAAAAGAAGACATGGTCACGGAGGCTGGCTGCTTCCTCCCTTCCTCCTTCCCTCCCTTCCTCTTCCCCAATGAACAAGGCTTTATCAGGCATCACCTCCAAGCCAAAATGGTAATGTTAATTATGGTGGTCTATTCAGAGTAAAGAAGAATCAGAAGACAAAAGTCCTGGTGCTCCAAGGTTTTACCTAAGCCTGTGGGGGAGACAAAACACATTGTACTCTGTCCATGAAAACAGTAAAGAACAATATAGAAAATATGTTTTCAAGATTGTATGGACAGAGAATAGTGCTTTAATCTTAGGGGAAAAAAAAAAAACAACCAAGTTTTCTGTGGGCCCGAGTAGATGGCTCTGAGCTTCCCTGCCAGACCTGTTAACAAAGTTATTAGTTCCTTGCAATACCTTCTTGTCCTTGCTTTTTGATCAGCCAGAGAGACCAGGGGAACAATGATACCTGATCAACCGTTTATCTTGTGTATAGAGGGAAATGAGTCTGAACTGTGTTTCTCCTAGAGGAGGCACTCTATTTTGTGAGGTTATACTGCCACACATCAATAGATACAAATGCCCTGCTCCCTTCTGCTTCTTCCCAGGTTCCTAGATAGAACAGAAGAGCTGGCGGTAAGTGTGGCCTTTGTTTCAGTTGGGGACCAGTTTAACAGAAATCTAGGCTGGGCACAGTGGCTCACGCCCGTAATCCCAGCATTTTGGGAGGCCGAGGTGGTCGGATCACCTGAGGTCAGGAGTTCAAGACCAGCCTGGCCAACATGGCGAAACCCTGTCTCTACTAAAAATACAAAAATCAGCCGGGTGTGGTGGCGCACGCCTGTAATCCCAGCTGCTTGGAAGGCTGAGGCAGGAGAATTTCTATAACCTGGGAGGGGGAGGTTGCAGTGAGCTGAGATCATGCCATTGCACTTCAGCCTGGATGATAGAGTGAGACTCTGTCTCAGAAAAGAAACAAACCCAGAAATCTAAGTCAAACCTCAGCCTCCAAGATCCTAGACTGATTGAGCTATTTCCTTTGATATTGATTATATACAGAAGAGAGAGGCACCTGGAAAACCTGAAAACTTAATCTGAATGATGTATTTTTCTTTTTATATGCTCTTTTGGTTGGGCTTATGAATAAGTTTTAAAAAATAAATATGTGAAAATTGGCCTGGTCAATTTGTGATTTGTTTTCCGGTTGTTTTCAGGTCCTGGTTGGTAGGAGTTTTGGGGTTTTGGCTTCTCACAAAGAAAATGTTGAAGGCTAAGAGGCTAAGAAACCAGATATGGGTCAAGAAGGAAGATAGGTCAAGTTGATGATACACCCAACATGTTTTGGCTGAGAATTCAATGGCCAAGTGTTAAGATTGAATTTTGGCAGATTTTCACAATCATAGAATGAACTCCTGGAATATAAGAATAAATCTGAAATTTTACCAAAAACTCAATTGTATTATTAAAACTTCAGCAATTCATGTTAAAAAAAAAACAAAAAACTTGTCATTATAATGCAGATATAAGAATTTCTAGCCAAGCATGGTGGCTTATGCCTGTAATGCCAGCACTTGGGAGGCTGAGGTGGGAGGAACACTAGAGTCCAGGAGTTGGAGACTAGCCTGGGCAACATAGTGAGATCCCATCTCTAAAAAAATTGTAAAAATTAGTAAAGCATGATGGCGCATGCCTGTAGTTCCAGCTACCTGGGAAGCTGAGATGGGAGGATTGCTTAAGTCTGGGAGGTCATGTCTGGGCGAAAGAATGAGACCTTGTCTCAAAAAAAGGATTTCTCAGCACTGTTGACGGCAGGATTGCTTTTTTAGTTACTGTACAACACATTCAGTTGGCACATTAAGTATTGTTAACCTTTGAACAGCATAATTACAATATAATACTGAAAATGCTTTTCAGAAACATGGGTTTTTTTTGTTTTTGTTTTTGTTTTTGTTTTGAGACAGGCTGGAGTACAGTGGTGCATGATCATGTATTTTACATATAGTTTACTGCAGACTCCCAATTCCTGGTTCAAGCCTCAGGCTCCCAAGTAGCTGAGACTACAGGTGCACATGACCACACCTGACTAATTTTTTAAAATCTTTTTGTAGAGATAGGGGTCTCACTTTGTTTGCCAGGCTGGTCTCAAACTCCTAGCTTCAAGCTGTCCTCCCACCTTGGCCTCCCAAAGTTTTAGGATTACAGATGTGAACCACCTCACCTGGCTCAGTAACATGTTTTCTGAAAGGAACTTGTACTTAATATTCAAAGCATGAGACAATCTGAAAAATCCTTTTTCTTAATCAACTGAAAATGATTGGCAGCCTGTAGTAATTATTGAAAAGCTATTTATATTTTTAAATCTCTCTAAGTTCAAAACTATAAGGATTTTTCTTCTTACAGCATTCTTATAAACTTTTTTGTTTTGAATTTGATTAGTGAGAATAAATGTGTTTTGGGTAACTCATTTTAATCTAAAACTTTATTTTCTTTATACTCATGTTTGAATTGAAGATGATTTATCATGCATGTTGTTGTATATAGATTTTGAATTTTTCAACCTTGTAAACTTTGGAAGTGGCAAAGCTGATAGAACACTTTTAGTGTATGTCCACAGAATATGAAGGTTTCCCAAGAAGAACTTTTCTTGAAAGACCTAAGGCTGAAATGGAATTGAATAACAAAAAATTAACTATACCTCTTAAAGATTACTTTCTTTAATATTAGGAATGATTGTATACCAACTATTTTATATGAAATGTTTTACAAAGATTGGGTTATGATATATAATTTCTGTTATTCTGTCTTATTTACATTTTTACATTTACATTTTTATATACATTTACATTTTTATATATAGCTGTTGGCTCAATCTGTGAATATTTATGAACAGTGAGTCAGAATGACATGCCCTATTTATATTACTGATGCTAATTGTTAGATGTTGACATGATCATACTACCATTGATCATGTACATGGTCAAGGATGCCAAAAATAACACTGAAATACGCATTTAGCTCTTTGACTTTTCAAAATCTAAATCTGAAGCAAAATATTCATTTTCGGTTAAATACTGAGGCTAAAATGAAACTTAAAGGTAAAGCTCAGTACTGTATCTACTCAGTGCTTCATTAGATAGATCAGCACTGGCCAATAGAACTTTCTACAATGATGGAAATATTCCATATTTGGGCTGGGCGCAGTGGCTCACGCCTGTAATCCCAGCACATTGGGAGACCAAGGTGGGGCAGGTCACCTGAGGTCAGGAGTTTGAGACCATGATGGTGAAACCGTGCCTCTACTAAAAATATAAAAATTAGCCAGGCATGGTGGTGGGTGCTTGTAATCCCAGCTACTCGGGAGGCTGAGGCAGGAGAATCACTTGAACCCGGGAGGCAGAGGTTGCAATAAGCTGAGATTGTGCCATTGCACTCCAGCCTGGGCAACAAAAGCGAGACTCCGTCTCAAAAAAAAAAAAATTTACATATTTGTGTTGTCCAATATAGTAGCCCCTGGTCACATGTAGCTACTGAGTTCTTTAAAAGTAGCTAGTGTTAACTAAGGAGGTGAATTTCTACTTTAATTAATTTAAATTTAAAGAAACAGTTGTAGCTAGAGGCTATTGTATTGTACAGTGCAGTTATAGATAAACCTACTAATGATATGTAGTCACTCTTTGCCTATCCCCCCGCCCGCCCCCCATAACCATTTATACCCAGAAATGAAGAATTTGGTTTTTTTTAAAGCACGGGAAGTTCAATTATTCAGCTATCTCCCTCATCTAAGGAGACAAAATACCTCAAAGCCTTTTTCTGCTTTTTGTAGCTATCTCATTATCGAGAGCATTTGAACATTCGGGACCCTGACAAACGAAAAGAATTTCTTAAGACCTGTATTGGGTAAGTATGGGGGAGAAGTGATTTTAAGTATCAATACCTTTACCCAGAAGGAATGAAGAAAATTAAAAAGGGTGGAATGGATAGGCAGGAAGGGAAGGGCTAACAATGAATCATACCAGCATCATTCAGGGTCGCCTCGTGCAGTGGTGTTCACACACTAGTCCCCAGCAGAGTTTCCACTGCTTAGTGGTAAACCGAGAAAAAAAAAAAGACAAATGTAGAGAGATTTTTTTCCTAAAGCCAAATTTATTTAATTTGAAAGGCTATCTTTTATTGGAGGATTTTTGTCCTCACTTTTCTCCTCTTATTTGGTACCAAAATGCGTTGTACCTTTTTTTGTGACCTTAGGTAATAAAAAGATAGCAATACTTTAGGGACCTGATGCATTTTTTTCAGTGTTACTGGTCCTTGAAACCCCAAAGTCCAAGAACCACGGATCCAGGGCAAGCTTTCATCCAGAATTAAAATTATTATAAAACCCAGCTCCACATATTCCTGTGACAGGGTGCCCGTTGCTCTTGAAACAGCTCAGTTTGTTTTTGAACAACCTTCATTGTTGGAAAGTACTTCCTTATGTTAAGCTGAAACTTGCTTCCCTGTATCTTTTGAGACAGGTGTAGCGTCTCTCAAGTAGTCCTTTCTTCTTCAGGTTCAGCGCTCATGCTTGTTTCAACCATTCCTCATGTGACGTGATTTCCCGGCTTCAAGTTTAGAAATTTGATTATATCAGTGAAATCCATTTAATGTTACCCAAATACTGAGATATGTTATATGGCCTCTGGAAAACAAGGAGAAAAGTTAAAATAGTGAAGTAACTAGAATTTAAAGCATCTCTCTAATTTATCTCTTCTAAAAATTCACTGTGGCTAAAACTTATCTGGAATAGTGCAATTAAAACTCAGAGTTCTTCCTGGAGTGAGCAGAGTACGGGGAATAATGCAGTGCTTTTTAAAAGATAGACCTGTGAACTGGGCATTTAAAATCTGACCTCTGTTCCTGGCCTTCCCCATTGACTGACCACATAACTTTTTGGCAAGATGCTGTCCCTTAGCATCTTCATGTATAACAATAATGCGGCTGGGTGTGGCAGCTCACGCCTGTAATCCCAGCACTTTGGGAGGTTGAGGTGGGTAGATCACAAGGTTAGGAGATCAAGACCATCCTGGCCAACATGGTGAAACCCCGTCTCTACTAAAAATACAAAAATTAGCGGGGCGTGGCAGCATGCACCTGTAGTCCCAGCTACTCGGGAGGCTGAGGCAGGTGAATTGCTTGAACTCAGGAGGTGGAGATTGTAGTGAGCCAAGATCACTCCACGGCATTCCAGCCTGGGCGACACAGAGAGACTCCATCTCAAAACAAACAAAAAGCATAATGCAGTGTTGAAGATAGGACCCTTGACATTTGTGATATTTGTCAATCTATAAACATACCACCATGCCATGTAATTTAATTTACCTTTTGTACTCTGCAATAAAAAAAATGGCCAACAAATCTATGTGTCCCCTCAGTAAGTTAAGCACAAGCCACAGAATTTCACTGGGATGTGGATGATGGGCAGTTGCCTAGGCTCACTCATTAGCTTTGTGACTGGTTCACCAAATATTCCAGCTCCCAAAATGAGAAGATCCTACTTCATTTATCAGCAAAATTATGAGTGACTATAAGTATTTTGTGGACTTTCAGGATCCCTCTTGAATTGGCAAAACCTTTAATATGAAATTCACACCATTCATGCTATGTCTTTCTTCCTCTAAGGGATGCTCTAAAGGTGAACTGAGATCAGACTTGTGAGGCACCATGAGCCTCTTATACTTATGCTGGTGATTTGGTTTAGTTGGGTTTGTTTCCTTTTTCGAATAGAGAAAAGTACTAACCTTCTGGCACTCTACCAGCTTGCCATTTTCAGCAGAAGATTCTGCACACATACAGGACCATTACACGCTCCTGGAACGCCAGATCATTATTGAGGTTAGACTCCTCATCTCTACATCTTCTGCGTCAGCGCCAAGGCTCAGTGCCATTCAGCATCTAGGAGATTTCTATACTCTGCACGTGGGTCATTTCTTGTTGGTTTCTAAAAGCCTTTCATTTTCTGCCTCTACACAATAGCCCCCTTCCTCCATTGTTTTTAGGATCCTTTTTCCTCTTACCAGCTGTTAACCTGGAAGTATTTCTTCTTCATCCCAAATCTCCCATGTCATCACCACTTCTATTTGTTTCCATCCAACGTGGATCCATGATCACTTTATGGATTTTAAACTACCCTGGGGATATCCTAGGCAATTTCTTTCTTTTTCTCTTCTTTGTTTTCACTCCTAGGGTGGGAAACACAACTGCTATAGTATTAAAAGGCTTTTCTCCTGCCTCTACTCCATGGACATTGTTTTTTGTTGTTGTTGTTTTTGTTTTTTTGTTTTGTTTTGTTTTGTTTTTTACTTGGCTTACTCTACCACAGGCAAATGATCGCCATCTAGAATCAGCAGGACAGACTGAGATCTTCCGAAAGCACCCCCGCAAAGCTTCCATCCTCAACATGCCACTAGTGACAACGCTTTTCTACTCCTGCTTCTATCACTACACGGAGGCTGAGGTACAGGCAAAATATGGAAGATTCCACAAAAAGAACATAGTTCAAATCCAGTACTTTTACGTACTCTATTAATAATGGGTATGTATAGTTCTCAGAAATCCACCTGGAAGCTTTCCTGGCCCTCACCAGGGGTAAGAGGGTCTCATCTGGCCAGGAGGGAAGAGGTTTGTAAGGTTTGTGGCTTCAAGTAAGCTGGCATGCTAGCATAGCAAGTTCTATCCCTGGTGCTGTTACCTGTAGAAGTCTCTGTTCAAAGGTCCATGATTTCAAATGGATTAGCATGGTGTGGAGAAGGGCAGCAGGGTAGCAAGTAGCTGTGGATACTTTTTTTTTTCTGAGATGGAGTTTCGCTCTGTCACTCAGGCTGGATGGAGCACAGTGGTGTGATCTTTGCTCACTGTAACCTCCACCTCCCAGGTTCAAGCAATTCTCCTGCCTCAGCCTCCCGAGTAGCTGGGATTACAGGTGTGTGCCACTACTCCTGGCTAATTTTTTTTTTGTATTTTTAGTAGAGATGGGGTTTCACCATGCTGGCCAAGCTGGTCTTGAACTGACCTCGTGATCCACCTGCCTCGGCCTCCCAAAGTGCTGGGATTATAGGCGTGAGCCTTCTTCCAAACTTTTTCGAAGAAGTTTAGATTCCATGCTAACAGGCAGACATTTTCCCCTTATTTGGATTAGCAGAAAATGGGAAAAAGCACCATACTTATTAATCCAGTTCCCGATAAGCCAGCTTGTAGTGGTATCTGACTATTCCCAATGGAGCTTTTCCCTGAAATTAACTTCTGTGTTTAAATGGCAACGGAGTAAGATGTAGAAAGTCTCTGTAGTGGGAGAGAAAATGAGAGCTTGGGTGGCACATGGGAAAGTCAATATCACTAAAGTTCCTTTTTCGCTTTCATCCTAGGGGACGTTCAGCAGTCCCATCAACCTGAAGAAGACATTTAAGGTAGATACAAATTGGTCAGTGTTATGAAAGGAGTGATCAGGGTAACTACATGGAGTGGATGTTGCTTTGTAACCCTGTACAGTATGTCCTTTGATATTCAAGGTTGAAGGTGGAAAGGAATGAGTTTGGGAAAGTGAGAGAAGACTGAATGCCCTATAGCAGTGGTGGGGCTTGGAAATTAAGAAGTTCTTGAGCTGAGAAATGTTTTGATTTTTAAGAGCAGAGTCAATATCAGGAAATATTTAATGTCTGTCTTTTCTAAAATTCTCAAGCACCCCCATTGATGTATTTCTACTTCCCTTTAATTTTTCTTGGTCTCTGCTTTCCAGATCCCAGACAAACAGTATGTGCTGACAGCCCTGGCTGCTCGTGCCAAGCTTCGAGCCTGGAATGATGTAGACGCCCTATTCACCACAAAGGTGTGTGCCCTGGAACTGTTTAGTGCTACTGAGGCCTTGGGAGACAGAAGGGTTCTATCATGTTACAAGTTCTGCTTACTGGTGTACATTTTTCCTCCAACTTTTTATTTTCCAAAATTTCAAACCTAAAGAAAAGTTGAAAGAATGAATTTTATAGTTCATATAATAATCAAATATATATTATAATAGTATAATAGTCTTTATCTACACTAATTTATTAACAATTTTGGCCGGGTGCTGTGGCTCACACCTGTAATCCCAGCACTTCGGGAGGCCAAGGAGGGTGGATCACGAGGTCAGGAGATCGAGACCATCCTAGCTAAAACAGTGAAACCCCATCTCTACTAAAAGTACAAAAAATTAATCGGGTGTGGTGGCAGGTGCCTGTAGTCCCAGCTACTCGGGAGGCCAAGGCAGGAGAATGGCGTGAACCCGGGAGGCGGAACTTGCAATGAGCCGAGATCACGCCACTGCACTCCAGCCTGGGCGACAGAGCGAGACTCCATCTCAAAAAAAAAAAAAAACAATTTTGCTATATATGCTTTCTCTTTTTCTATACCTATGTGTTTTTCTTTTCTGAATCATTTGAAAGTAAGTTGTAGACATCTTAACACCTCTCCTTAAATACTTCATAAGCACAATATTGGGCCAGGCACAGTGGCTCACGCCTTTAATCCCAGTACTTTGGGAGGCCGAGGTGGATGGATCACCTGAGGTCAGGAGTTTGAGACCATCCTGGCCAACATGGTGAAACCCCATCTCTACTAAAAATACAAAAATTAGCTGGGCTTGGTGATGTGCGCCTGTAATCCCAGCTACTCGGGAGGCTGAGGCGGGAGAATTGCTTGAACACAGAAGGTGGAGGTTGCCGTGAGCCAAGATTGCACCATTGCACTCCAGCCTGGACAACAAGAGTAAAATCCTGTCTCAAAAAAAAAAAAAATTACATATATATATATAATTATCACTAAAATAATTTAACATTAATATAATAATATATATGTAATCATGGTCCATATTTAAATTCATTCTTTATAGCTGTTTTGGTTTGCTTCTGTATTTTTTTCTATCAGGATCCAAAGACCTTGCATTGAGTTTTGTTGTCATGTCTCTACTGATTTGCCTTTTTTAAAATTAATTTTTATTGTATATATTTAAGGTACAACATAATGTTTTGATCTACATATACATAGTGAAATGATTATACAGTCACACCAATTAACATCCATCATCTCACAGTTAGCCATTTTTTGTGAGTGTGGTAAGAGCCCCTAAAATTCACTCTCTTAGCAAATTTCCAGTATACACTACACTATTATTAACTGTAGTCCTCATGCTGTACATTAGATTTCTAAATTTATTCATCCTCATAACTACAACTTTGACCTACATTTTCCCCTCTCTGGAAACTACTTTCTATGTGTTTGACTTTTGTAGATCCTACATATGAGTGAGATCATGAAGTTATTTTCCTTTCTGTGTCTGGCTTGTTTCACTTAGCATAATGTCCTCTGGGTTCATCCATGCTGTCACATGTCAGGATCTCCTTATTAAGTTCTGAATACATTCCATTGTATATATGTACCACAATTTGTTTATCAATTCATCCATCAATAGACACTTAAGTTATTTCCATATCTTCGCTCTTGCGAATAATGCCACAATAAACATAGGAGTGTAGATGTCTCTGTGAGATGCTGATTGCATTTCCTTTGGATATATACCCAATAGTGGGATTTCTGGATAATATTTTAGTTCTGTTTAAACATTTTTGAGGAATGCCTATACTGTTTTTCATGATGACTGCACTAATTTACATTCCCACTGACAACAGTATACTGGGGTCTCTTTTTGCTACACCCTTGCCAACACTTGTTATCTTTCTTCTTTTTTTTTAAAGATAAATGTTATATATTGTATATAAGTTATACAATAAGATGTTATGAGTTACATGTAGATGGTAAAATGGTTACTACAGTGAATCAAATCAACATATCTGTCATCTCAAATTATTTTTTGTGGCAAAAGCAGCTAAAATCTACTCATTTAGCAAAACTCCTGATTACAGTACAATATTGTTAACTACAGTCCTCATCTTGTAATTAGATCTCTAAAGCTAATGTTCCAGCATGTATGTATATATATACCATAGTTCCATAGTTTCTGTATCCATTTATCTGTCAATGAACACTTAAATTGTTTCCTTATCTTGGCTATTTTTTGGGGGGGAGGGAATTATTTATTTGTTTATTATTTTTGTAAGTTATAGACATTTAAATTCTCAGCAATAACTTATAATAGTTACATTTCATGAATAGTTAACATCTCATGAATAGTGTTACAATGAATGTGGAAATGCAAGTATCTTTATGAGGTGATGATTTCATTTCTTTTGGGTATATACCCAAAAGAAGGATTGATTACTGGGTCATATGGTAGTTCTATTTTCATTTTTATTTATTTTTTTTTGAGAGAGGCTCTCACTCTCACCCAGGCTGAAGTGCAGTGGCATGACCGTAGCTCACAGCAGGCTGTTATCCACATTGGCTACCCCAATCTACATTCCCACCAACAGGGTACAAGAGTTCCCTTTCCCCGCACCCTTGCTAACACATCATTTGTCTTTTTGATAACAGCCATCTTAACAGGTGTGATGTGATGTCTTACTGTAGTTTTGATTTGCATTTCCCTGATGATTAGTGATATTGATCACCTTTTCATATACCTCTTGGCCATTTTCATGTTTTCTTTGGAGAAATGTCCATTCAGGTCTTTTGCCCATTTTTAAAATCTGGTAATTTTTATTTCTGCTATTGACTTGTGTGAGTTCTTTATATGTTTTAGATATTGATCCCTTATCAGATATGTGGTTTACAAATATTTTCTTCTAACCCATAGGCTGCCTTTCATTTTGATTGTTTCCTTTGCCACGTGCAGCTTTTTAGTTTGATGTAATCCAATTTATTTTTTGCTTTTGTAGTCTGAGCCTCTGGTGTGATATCCAAAAAATCATTGTCAAGGCCAATGTCAAGGAACTTTTTCCCATGTTTTCTTCTAGGAGTTTTATGGCTTCAGGTCTTATGCTTAGGTCTATTATCCATTTTGAGTTGATTTTTGTGTATGGTATAAGATAAAGGTCTAATTTCATTGTTTTGCATGTGGAAATCCAGTTTTCCCAGCACCACTTGTTGAAGAGACTATCCTTTCCCCATTGGGTCCACTTGGTGCTTTTGTTGAAAATTAGCTGACCATGTATGCTTGGGTTTATTTCTAGGCTCTCTATTCTATTCCGCTGGTGTATGTGTTTGTTTTTATGCCAGCACTGTACTGTTTTGATTACTGTATATAACTTTGTAATATAATTTGAAATCATGAAGCATGTTGCCTCCTACCCCTACCCACCCCCCCCCCCTTTTTTTTTGTTTTGAGATGGAGACTTGCTCTGTCACCCACGCTGGAGTGCAGTAGTGCAATCTCGGCTCACTGCAACCTCGCCTCCTAGGTTCCAGCTAATCTCCTGCCTTAGCCTTCCAAGTAGCTGGGATTAAAGGCATGTGCCACCATGCCTAGCTGATTTTTGTATTTTTAGTAAAGATGGGGCTTCACCGTGTTGGCCAGGCTGGTCTCGAACTCCTGGCCTCAAGTGATCCTCCCACCTCGGCCTCCCAAAGTGCTGGGATTACAGACATGAACCACCGCACCCGGCCTCCATTTTGTTTTTCTTTAACATTGATTGCTTTGGCTATGTGGGATCTTTGGTGATTCCATATGAATTGGTTTACATTTTAAATATCTGTTTTTCCATTGTAGGTTTGAAATTTTTTTGTTTTTCCCATTTGTTAATTATTTAATTAGTTGTATTAACAAAGCAATACATGTCTGTTGTCAAAATCAAACACTGTATTAAAGTATAGAAAGAGTGAAGTTCCTTTTTCATTTTCTACCTACTCCTATCTCACCCCCTTTCTCAAGGCAAACACTGTTAAAAGTTTAGACCTTCCCTCATGAATTTGCAAATAAACATCTATACTTATAAAGATATGGAAGATGGAATTATTTTCTACATTGATAAGTTCATATTACAAATATTAAGTAAGTTACTTATCCCATTTAGTAGTATTTCAAGACTTTTCCCTGCATTCATTTCTATAGATCTAAGAAGTTATTTCAAACCTGATTCATTTCTACTTTCTCAAATCGCTTGATTTTTCTGAAAAATTCATTTCTCATTATTTCTGTATCCTTCAGCACCTCCACCCACCCACCACATTATTCTGGTCTGATCGTAAAACATAGACTAGCCTAGAATGTGTTGAGTGTGCCTGGCCTACCTACCGCTGCCCCATCTTCCTCTTTCAGAACTGGCTGGGCTATACCAAGAAGAGAGCACCCATTGGCTTCCATCGGGTTGTCGAAATTTTGCACAAGAACAATGCCCCTGTGCAGGTAATGGCTCCTAAAGAGAGTTGGGTACAGGAGATTCTCAGATACCTAACTTTAAGCCTCTTATTGGTCAGTGATGGGAAACCCGATCTGCCCTTGTTTTCCTTTAAAGGCAGCACAATGGTTGCAATAGGCCTCAAGATAGAAAAGACCAGGGATTGAAATTCTCTCCCTTTCTCCCCTTTAGAAACAATTCCAGGCCGGGCGCGGTGGCTCAAGCCTGTAATCCCAGCACTTTGGGAGGCCGAGACGGGCGGATCAGGAGGTCAGGAGATCGAGACCATCCTGGCTAACACCGTGAAACCCCGTCTCTACTAAAAAAATACAAAAAACTAGCCGGGCGAGGTGGCGGGCGCCTGTAGTCCCAGCTACTCAGGAGGCTGAGGCAGGAGAATGGCGTAAACCTGGGAGGCGGAGCTTGCAGTGAGCTGAGATCCGGCCACTGCACTCCAGCCTGGGTGACAGAGCAAGACTCCGTCTCAAAAAAAAAAAAAAAAAAAAAAAAAAAAGAAACAATTCCAAACTGTCCTCTCTGAGTAGCATCTACTATGTTAGCCCAAGTGGAATACTGATGTACCGTTCAAATGATAGAAAAGCAGAACTCGTGGAGAAAAGACATCAGGGAAGAATGAGCAAAGCACTGGATCAGATCTAGAGCACTGTCATTGCTGGTGTGTGTATCTGGCTCTAGGATCAGGAGAAGTGTGCTCTTTCCTGCTTACTGAGGCAACATGGAAGTACTGTGTAGCATTACCTCATTCCCGTTGCAGAACTAGTCCTATGGTTGATGACGGGAATTGTACACGTTTGCTGTTGAACTCTTTTGCCGTCTTCAGGACTTTCTTTTCTACCTTGTAGAGCTCTATGCCTTATGGGTCTTTGAATCATTAATCGGAAGTACCTCTTCCCACAGATATTACAGGAATATGTCAATCTGGTGGAAGATGTGGACACAAAGTTGAACTTAGCCACTAAGTTCAAGTGCCATGATGTCGTCATTGATGTGAGTCCCCAAGAAATGGGAGTCCTCCGTTAGATCCTCAGTGGCGGGGGGGCAGTGGTGGGGATTATAATATTCTCTGTCCAAGATCCTGAGGTGCTCCCACCAGTTTTGACTGAATGAACAGAATCATCTGGCAAGAGTTCGTTTGGAGACCAGCATTCCTGTATTATTTTCCCAGCCCTCTGACTGGTTTCTCTGTGTTTTTATAAACTTGTCATACTTAGAGAATTCATAGAACTAAATCAAGCTACATAAGCTGTGTAGTCTTCTCTCCAACATGGAGTTCTGTAGGCATTGGACCTCACTGTCATCCCACTATAGCCTCTTAGCCTCTCTTTGAGTCTTGGGTCAAAGTGATGATGACAGAAAGAAATAAGCCCTCATGTCGGCACAGTGGCACACACCTGTAGTTCCAGCTACTCAGGAGCCTGAGGAGAGAGGATTGCTTGAGCCCAGGAGTTTGAGACCATCCTGGGCAAAAAGAACCCTGTACAGAAGGCTGATTGGAGGTTCGTATTGTTTGTTTTGATGCACAGACCTGCCGGGACCTGAAGGATCGTCAACAGTTGCTAGCATACAGGAGTAAGGTAGATAAAGGATCAGCAGAGGAGGAGAAGATTGATGCTCTTCTCAGCAGCTCGGTGAGCAGCTACAGTTTATCCCTCCAGCAGGCTCGGGAGACAGTTCACAAAACAGTACCAAGTGTATGTTCCCAAGGCCTGGAAGGATTGCAGTTGGCTAATCCACATGGATGTAAGGCTCTCCTCTGGCCACAATGTCAAAAGTACTGCTTTGAATAGCAGAAATTACTCCTGAGATGCGGTATGATAGGGGGGTAATCTGGGGACCTCAAGCTAAGACTTAACTGTAATGCTCTGATAATAGTTAAACCTAGCAGGTAGGAGAAACTAAATATTGAACGTATAGGCCGGGCGCGGTGGCTCAAGCCTGTAATCCCAGCACTTAGGGAGGCTGAGATGGGCGGATCACGAGGTCAGGAGATCGAGACCATCCTGGCTAACATGGTGAAACCCTGTCTCTACTAAAAAAATACAAAAAGCTAGCCGGGTGAGGTGGTGGGCGCCTGTAGTCCCAGCTACTCGGGAGGCTGAGGCAGGAGAATGGCATAAACCTGGGAGGCGGAGCTTGCAGTGAGCTGAGATCCGGCCACTGCACTCCAGCCTGGGCAACAGAGCGAGACTCCGTCTCAAAAAAAAAAAAAAAAAAAGACAGTATGAAAACATGTTTCAGATTCAGAATATCCAAACTGTATGGTCTCATGGGGAGGGATGGGACCTACCTGTTGAAAATAAGAAGTGGGTGAAATAGATGTTAGCTATCTGGGGAGCACAGCTGGTTCATCTCTCACAGCATGAAATTGCTGAGCTTTTTGTTAATATGAAAGTTAGTTCCCTGTTAGGTATTTTGGGACCTACCTTAGAGTCAAATGACCAAAATTAGGCTTGTAAAATACAAAATAGGTGTTTAATGCATCTTTGAATAAATGAACTCCCCCACATATTTTTAAAAATTTCTCAACATCCCCTACCTACCGATCTGATTCTACTTTTTCTTTTCTTTACATTATCTAGCTATGAGCCTTGTTTTGTTGCATTTTCTCTGC
This sequence comes from Rhinopithecus roxellana, assembly GCF_007565055.1. Taxonomy (NCBI): domain Eukaryota; kingdom Metazoa; phylum Chordata; class Mammalia; order Primates; family Cercopithecidae; genus Rhinopithecus; species Rhinopithecus roxellana. The sequence goes on along the minus strand of NC_044553.1, from coordinate 135,577,837 downwards.
CTTGCTATAGGGATAAGTGAAAACTGATCATACACCTTCATTGTTTCCTCTTTCCATAGCAAATTCGATGGAAGAATTAAGTGGCATTGACTACCCTGAAACCTGCCTCATTTCCTCCTTTCCTGCCTGTGAAAGTAGAGAGAGCTCCTCTTTGAGAGAGCTGCAGCATCACATCGCTTGGGCCCATTATCAACAGGCAGTGCCAGCTACTCTTGACACAGATAACTTCAGACTGAACTTCTGTCCAAGGAACATCATCTGAGGATCGAGATCTAAAGCTTTGACTCATGAGAATGATTCCCTCCACCTGGTGCTCATATGAAGGTGGGAGTGATTTCTAGATTGGGCCCCTACTGGGTAAGATCTCACTTGGTCTGAGAAAAGTGACTGCTCCAGAAAGGAAGAGGTACAGGTGTCATAGGGTGACCACTCCATTCCACTCAGCTAATTATGATCCAGGACTTGGTGCTGGACATTGGCAGTTCTGCTCCGAATGAAGTCAGAACAGAACCAAAATGGCCCCAGGAAGGAATGCCAGTGTTTCCCAAGACCTGCTGGAGATGCACTCACACCAGACTGCACAGACCCCTCCACATTATGCCACACATTGCCTAGACATTGTGTTTCCTCAGCCATTTTCCCTCTGCTGCCCAGTTTACTCTGTCCAAAACCCTAAGGTTCTTCTCTCACTTGAACACAGATGACCTTGCTTGGGTGATGAGACATCCCCTTTATCTCTTCCTCTACTGCTAGCCCAGACCCGTCACTTTATAAGAAGCTCAGATGCAGCAGTGCTGGAGAGCTCTCTCTTTATGCAAAACTCCCATTTCACCAGGAGCTTTCAGAAGTTTCACCTGGGCTAAACTCAGCAGCATTTCTGTTAGGATATTTAGATGGAGGTATTATTTTCACACTTGGATTCTTCCTCTGTACCAATATTTGCCTCCTTTTCTGTGACTGAACTGGGTTTTTCTGACATGCGTAGACTCCTAATAAAAGTATTTCTTCCTTGGTGCCTTCTCTCCTGCTCCTGGTGGTTTTGTGCAGAATTATGAAATAATTGCTCAGGATCTTAGGATCATTACAAGTCTTCCTCAGTGACTGCATTCAGCAGCCTGTCAGCACATGTCAGGTTGTAGAGTAACAGTGCTATGGCAAAGCAGGGCTATGTGGTTAACAGAAGCCTGACTTTTTCCACCTCTACCACTAACTAGTTATGTGATGCTGGGTGAGTCCCTTTCTTTCTCTGGATTCATTAGATAATCTAAAATTTTATAGAGTTTGTTTGTTTGTGAGATGGAGTCTTACTCTGTCACCCAGGCTGGAGTGCAGTGGCACTCTCAGCTCACTGCAACCTCCACCTCCCAGGTTCAGATGATTCTCCTGCCTCAGCCTCCCGAGTAGCTGGGATTACAGGTGCCTGCCACCACACCCAACTAATTTTTGTATTTTTAGTAGAGATGGGGGTTTCACCATGTTGGCCAGGCTGGTCTTGAACTCCTGACCTCAGGTGATCCTCCTGCCTTGGCCTCCCAAAGTGTTGGGATTACAGGCGTGAGCCACCGCACCTGGCCTGTTTTTAAATAGACATGGTCTTGCTCTGTCACCCAGGCTGGAGTGCAGTGGCACCCTCATGGCTCACTGCAGCCTTGACATCCCAGACTCAAGCAATCTTCCTGCTTCAGCCTCCTGAGTAGCTGGGACTACAGGCACATGCCACCACACCCAGCTAACATTTTGTAGAGTTCTGTGCTCCTGTGACTGTGGAGTGGGTGAAGTCACAGAAAGAAAAGAGAAGATGCTCTTACAGAGGCACATACCATGCTTTAAGGCAATATGGTTCTCAACTGGAGGCAGTTTTGCCCCTCAAGAGACATTTGGCAATGTTTGAAGTTGCTTTCTGTTGCCACACTAGGAGTGCTACTGGCATCCAGTGGGTAGAGGTCAGGGATGCTGCTAAATGTCCTACAATCCACGGGACAGTCCCACAACAAAGAATTATCCTGCCCAAATGTTAGTAACACCGGTATTAAGAAACTCTGTTTTAAGGGGATCAGACTCCAGCTTTTGCTCCTCCACTTTGCAATTCCAGGTAACCTCATGCTTAGTTCCTTTCTTGATCATCCTTCTTGCTATTGAAGAAACAAGAGTTTAATTTGCTAGATTGTACTAAAATTATTGGTTCATCTTCAAACAAATAGTGGTTACTTTATTAACTAGTATATTGGTTAGGGTTCATTTAGAGAAGCAGAACCATTGGGCATATATATGCATTATTTAATCTAATCTATATATGCAGTTTGTTAGAGACATTTGACCTTTCTCTGACCTGTTAGAGAAATTGGATGAGAAGTACTGAGGAGTAGAGCCTGTCTTTTCTGTTTGAGTACTTCCACTCAAGGATGGCAACTGGAGGGTCTGATTAAGGTAGTTGTCTTCATGTCCAATGGTAGAGCTTGAAATCCATAGGGAAGGCCGTGAAGAAGGGAAGATTGTTATAAAGTGAGTGAGCAGGGACTGGGACCCATGTCAGTTCTCACAGCCTCCAACCTTCATGAAGTGGGTGTCCCGCTGCTGGAAAAGCTAGTGGCCTTTGTCATGGAACGGAAAAACACCCAGCCCAGGAGTGAGCAACTGAAGGAGGAACCAGGGAAGATGTAGCAGTTACAGGTCCAACTGTTGCCCCTCACCAGCAAGGTACCCCCAGCAGATAAACAGCAACATGTGTGAACTACAAAAGTACTTCCCCTGATTATGCACAGGTTGGTTGCTGTTCATTTCCACCTTCCTGGTCTTGCACAGAAATATCTCTGGTGGTCCACCTTAACCAGAAACATACAGGGAAGGGAATTCTGGAAATTGCAGTTCAGCCTAGCCAAGGTGACATGATACAAAACAGTAACAACTGATCTCCACTTTTGAGAATGCATAAGTAAAGGATAGGCCTAGAATTCATGTCTGTACAACTTGTATGCTGCATTGGTCATACTGATCTAGGAGGTTTTGAGCTTCTTTTTCCTTTGGAGCAGGAAGCATTACTTGGCAACATTAGGATGACCTACTGACTGTTTTGGTGTAAGGAAGTGTTTCTTGAGTTGGATGAGAACTTCCACGCCCTACATTTCAAGTGTAGAGGCTTTGCTTTTGTTTTATGTTATTTTATTTTTTTTGAGATGGCGTCTCGCTCTGTCGCCCAGGCTGGAGTGCAGCGGCACAATCTCTGCTCAGTGCAACCAATCTCCACATCCCAGGTTCAAGCAATTCTCCTGCCGCAGCCTCCTGAGTAGCCAAGATTACAGTCATGTGCTATCACACCTGGCTAATTTTTATATTTTTAGTAGAGATGGGGTTTCACCGTGTTGACCAGGCTGGTCTCGAACTCCTGACCTCAAGTGATCCACCTGCCTCAGTCTCCCAAAGTACTGGGATTATAGGCATGAGCCACTGTGCCTGGGTGAGACTTTGCTTTTAAAGAGATTGTGTCACATAACAGCCTTCCTATAAAAGGGATTAGAGAAGCCAGACACAAAAGGTCACACATTGTATGATTCCATTTATATAAAATATCTGGAATAGGTAAATCCATCCAGACAGAAAGCAGACTGGTGGCTGAGGGTGGGAAGGGATATGGAGTAACTGCTTGATGGGTGTAGGCTTTCCTTTTGGGAATATGAAAGTATTTTGGAACTACATAGAGGTGGTGGCACAACATTCCGAATGTATTGATGAATTATTCACTTTAAAATGGCTAATTTTATGTTATGTGGATTTCACCTGAAAAAATTTTTATTGGTTTCTTGAACATAAAAAGGAGTTGTAAACTAACTCAAGTAGTGCTAAGATCTGTAAGATATTCTAGTCTGAAAAAAAAAAACCTAGAAATCCAGAATCTTCTTTTGGGAAAAGGAGGGTCTCATACTGCTCTAGTGTGGTACTCCTAGAAGTAGTGGAAGGAACTCATGTCCTGATATTCAGCTCAGGAAGACCTCTAAGTGGGGCTGGCCCCTTTAAGACTCAGAGACTGTAATCTGGTAGTTAAGGAGTCATAATCACAAGTTTCTTGGGTAATTCTCCTTAGAAATGTAGTTCTTACCTTCCAGGTCAGAAGTACTGAGGAGCAGAGCCAATCTTCTCTGTTTGGTGATAGATATATGTAGATGGGTTTATATGACTTTGAGTTTAGTTTGTAAAATCTAGATGTCCCTGCCCTAGACAGGGGACAGTGATATTTAGTTTGGGTTCTTTTCTACCCTGTGGAGAACAGAGTTCAGTGAAAGGGAAGCATTTCTTTGAAATGTGGTTCTATGTGTTCAGTCCTATTTCCAAAACGCAGGAGGGAATGGAAGGGAAAACATCCTGGCTCAAAAATACCTGTAAAACTCAACTGTTGTTGTAAATTCATCTGCCGAAAACAGTGCCTGTAACCCATGTGGAGAAACAACACTTTGGGTTTCTGTACAGATTTTTCATGAGTCCAGGATTCATGGGCAGCCAGTGATTAGGAATCCTCAAACACTCACACTCTAGAGTGTGAATTCAAGACAGGTGAATTCCAAGTTCAGAATTTGGGAGTAGAGAGTTGCTGAAGCCCACCATCATGAGTGCTTGTGACCTGGGCACACATACCATCATACACACACCTCCTACATAGACCCCTCTTCTACCAGGACAGGGAGCCAAACTGATTAGTATCTATCACTGCAGGAAATAGTGGCTTGGAAATGGACATGCTCCAGGACCTTGAGTCCCTGCAGTTTGAGTATGGGGTTCCAGAGGAAGATCGTATCTGGCTGTATTTGCAGGGCCGTTCTCGGGGACTGATGATAGAAGCTTGTGCCCATGCAACCTTCTTCTGCAAACTATTATATAATTTGAGGTAAGCTGAGTATCCAAATTGAGGAAGTTGGACAAGAATGTCACTGCTGAGAATTCAAATGTCTTAAATTTGTTTTATATCAGAGGGTAAGTTTGGCTGGCAGATTGTCGTTCTATCTTTTCCAACCCAGAGTCAATGACTCCTGGTCTGAAAGGACAGGAAATCTATACCAGGGTCCCCTGGCTGTGGTTACATAATAAAGCATAGATTAGTAGTGATTACCTTTTAGTGGATGGATTGATTAAATGATCGTTTATTCGTCCATTCACTCACTCATCATGACCACCAGCTTGCCCTCCACAGTTGCTAATGTCTAGCCATTCCTTATCTATTGGCAAGGAGTGCAAATGGAATCAGTTCTTTCTTTTGGGGCTGAGGTAATAGTGGAATGCTCCCTTACAGGAAGGCTACCCAGGCCTTCACAGGTCCTGTGCCAAGGACTTCCTTGAAACCAGGAATATTGATTTGCAGAAAAGCTCTCAGTCCAGTCTTGATTCTGATATCAATATGGCTTCAGACACTTAAATAGCAAATGTGTGTGAAGCATGTACATATAATTAGGCTCCTGAATTCTGCAACTCCAGGTCACTCTGGGAGCATATGTCACCTCCTCACTCTACTTCTTAGTTTTTCTCTGAAGTTAGATTAATTCCTGGATGGTGGGACCAGATTTGAATTAAACATGTTTATAGATACAGCATATGTCCAAGGAGGCAGGCTGCTCAGTCAGTGAATTTACTGATTGGCTTACTGATAAGGATGCATAAACCTATTGGTGGTACTCTATATGACTGGTGAGGAAACAATACGTGAAACTTGCAGGTGGCATTTTATATTTGGAAGGATCAGGCACTAAGAGAAAGTGCTCTTTCAACCAGGAGAGAAGGTTTAAATAGAGTGTGACTTGTGTTGCTTAGAAGCAAAATCCAGAGCTTTAAGACACTGGTTTTTACAGAAATACAGAACAAATATAAGGCTGTCATATAGCAATGAAAGTATACCTTATGTATTCAGAAGTCTGACTTTGTTAATCTTGGGCCAAGGAAACACATCCAGCACCAACAGTAAGTGGACCTCTGAAAATAGCGGTCTGAAATCTTCATCCTTAGTTTCTCAGTTCTGTTCTTTTTTGTTTTATTGTTTAAATTTGTACCCTGGATGAACACTGTTTTTTTTTTTTTTTTTTTTTTTTTTTGAGACGGAGTCTTGCTCTGTCGCCCAGGCTGGAGTGCAGTGGCCGGATCTCAGCTCACTGCAAGCTCCGCCTCCCGGGTTCACGCCATTCTCCTGCCTCAGCCTCCCGAGTAGCTGGGACCACAGGCGCCCGCCACCTCGCCTGGCTAATTTTTTGTATTTTTAGTAGAGACGGGGTTTCACCGTGTTAGCCAGGATGGTCTCGATCTCCTGACCTCGTGATCCGCCCCTCTCGGCCTCCCAAAGTGCTGGGATTACAGGCTTGAGCCACCGCGCCCGGCCGCCTGTTTTGTTTTTATAAACCATTTATAAGTCATAACCTTCTTAAAAAGCCAAGTTATCTGGTTTCTCAAGTCTGCAGATTTGAAATAGCAAACTAGAAAGAGTGGGCGTATCATTGGAAAGGAATGCACTCACATCTAATAGCAATCAAAATTGACAGCTGTCTCAGACAATGGTATCATTGACAGTGGTATCAGTAAGATGTAGAAATAGGAAGCTCCAGACTTTGTAACCTTGAGATACTAACTTAACAATAATATATGGTCCAAAAGCCTTTATGAAAACTCCAGCAAGCACTTAAGAAATTGTAGTACCCCGGAGAGGTACAAATCCAAGAATAGCTGCATTTACACACGTAAGAAAAGCCATTGCAGTTCACCTAAGATATTCCTTTCCTCAAGCCAGCCTCAGGTGATCAGGAGAAAATGCCTAATTTGAGGCTTCTCCCTTGGAGGGAAAAAGAAAAATGGAATGTTTGTCCACTGTTCTACCTTTTGAGGGGCTGTCTGAGGGATTGGTTTCTGTCTCACATGACTTGGAGCACTGATGAGGAACCAACATATTTTGGATGAAAACAGGATCACTCAGTGACTTGTTGCAGTACAGAGAACATGCAGTACTGCAGATAGATACCAGAGTGAGGAAAAGATTATGAGTCCCTGCAATAGAAACAGGCAAAACTCTTTAATTGGGAAATTCCAAACCCAGCCCCAGAGAAGACTCATTCCTGGAAAGATTTGACAGGCCCCAGAATCTCTAACTGGGCTGATTGGGAAAGATCTTCCCCTGTATGGTGCCAGTCTGTAAAGATTGGGAGAGACCTGACTGTTCTTTCAAAAGCCCAAATCCAGCAAAAAATAAAAAGGCAACATTGCTCAACCATAGGAACAAACTACTGCAGAAACCAGCCCTAAAGAAATAGATTTATGAGATACCTAACAAAGAATTCAAAATAATAATCTTAAAGAGGCTCAATGAGCTACAAGACGCAGAAAAACAACTAGGCCAGGCACAGTTTACAGATTAATTTGTAATTACAGGCCTGTAATCCCAGCAATTTGGGATGCTGAGGTGGGAGGGTTATTTGAGCCCAGGAGTTTGAGACCAGCCTGGGCAACATAGTGAGACCCTGTCTCTATGAAAAAAAAAAAAAGTGATGAAATCAGGAAAACAATACATGAATAAAATAATATCATAAAGAGAAACTAAGAAAGAACCAAAATTTGGAGCTGGAGAGCACAATAATTGAATTGAAACAACTCACTAGAGTGGTTCAACATTAGGCTTGATCACACAGAAGAAAGAATCAGCAAACTTGAAGAGCAGTTATTTGAAATTATCAAATCAGAAGAGCAAAAGGAAAATTAAGAAAAGAAGAAAATCTAGAGGACTTACGGGATACTATCAAGTGGGTCAATATATGCCTTATGGGAATGTCAGAAGGAGAAGAGAGACAGAGCAAGGTGCAAAGAGCTTATTTGAAGGAATAATGGCCAAAAACATCCCAGATCTGAGGAAGGAAATGGACATCCAAATTATTCAAGAAGCTCAGAGGACTCCAATTTGGATGAACCCAAAGAGGACCACACAGAGACACATTATAATCAAATCATCAAAAGTCAAAGGCAAAGAATACTGAAAACTGCAAAGAAAAAGCAACTTATCACACACAAGGGAGTTCCCAGAAGACTATCAGTGGCTTCTCACCAGAAACATTACAGGCCAGAAAGGAGTGCTTGATATATTCAAAGTGCTAAAAGGGGAAAGAAAAAAAAAAAAAACCTGTCAACCAAGAATACTATATCTGGCAAAACCTGTGCTTCAAAAATTAAGGAGAAGCTGGGCACGGTGGCTCATGGCTATAACCCCAGCACTTTGGGAGGCCGAGGTGGGCAGATCAATTGAGGTCAGGAGTTCTAGGCCAGCCTGGCCAACATGGTGAAACTCTGTCTGTACTAAAAATATAAAAATTAGCTGGGCATGGTGGTGGGCACCTGTAATCCCAGATACTTGGGAGACTGAGGCAGGAGTATTGCTTGAACCCAGGGAGGCGGAGGTTGCAGTGAGCTGAGATTACACCACTGCACTTCAGCCTGGGTGACAAGAGCAAAACTCCATCTCAAGGGAAAAAAAAAAAAAAAAAAAAGTAGAAAGAAAGAGCTTCCCAGATAAACAACAACAACAACAAACCTCATCACTCCTGGACCTGCCTTACAACTAATGCTGAAGGGAATCCTTAAGTTGAAATGAAAACATGCTAGTCAACAACACAAAAGTATACAAAAATAAAAAGCTCTCTGGCAAAGGTGAAGATATAGCCATATACATAATACTGTGATGGGTGGTACATAAATCATTTTTAATTGTGGTATAGGATTTAAAGATAAAAGCTGGCCAACTGTGATGGCTCACACCTATAATCCCAGCACTTTGGGAGGCCAAGGCAGGAGAATTGCTTGGGCTTAGGTGTTTGAGACTACTAGCCTGGGCAACACAGGGAGACAACATCTCTTAAAAAAAAAAAAATTAGCTGGGCATAGTGGCACACACCTGTGGTCTCAGGTATTTGGTAGTCTGATGTGGGAGGATCGCTTGAGCCTGGAAAGTTGAGGCTGCAGTGAGCCATGATCATGTCACTGCACTCCAACCTGGGTGACAGAGTGAGACCCTGTCTCATAAAAAGATAAATAAAATATATATATAAATGTAAATAATATAGAAATAATAAAATGTAGAAAATAAAATTATAAATATCAATAAGTATAAATATAAATAAATAATAAAAATTAAAAATAGGCTTGGCACTGTAGCTTATGCCTGTAATCCAGCACTTTGGGAGGCTGAGGCAGGCAGATCGCTTGATTCCAGAAGTTCGAGACCAACCTAGGCAATGTGGTAAAATCCTGTCTCTACTAGAAATCACAGAAATTAGCCAGGTATGGTGGTATGTGCCTGTACTCCCAGCTACCCGGGAGGCTGAGGCAGGAGGATCACCTGAGCCCGGGAGATCAAGGCTGAAGTGAGCTGTGTTCACGCCACTGTACTCTAGCTTGGGCCACAGGGTGAGACCCTGTCTCAAAAATAAAAATACTAAAAAAAAAACTATTACTATAAAACCATGCTAATGGTTAAAACATATCCAAAAGATATAATTCGTGAGATAAATAACAAAAAGCAGAGGCAGGGAAAGATGAAGTAGAGTTTTTGTAAATGATTGACGTTATCATCTTAAAATAGGTTGTTACAACTATTTTTATGATTTTTTTGCAATTTCCTATGGTAACTACAAAGAAAATATCAACAGAAAAAAAGAAAATAATGTAATTACAAAAAAAAAAAAAATCAGTGAAACACAAAAGAAAGCAGCAAGAGATGAAAAGAGGAACAAAACTGCAACACATGGAGAAAAAACAAAATGGCAGTGATAAGTCTTTCCCTATCAGTAATTATTTTAAATGTAAATGGATTAAGCCCATCAATCAAAAGATACCAAGTGACTGAATGGATTTAAAAAAAAAAAAAAAAAAAACAAGATCCAACATATATCTTATCTTCAAGAGACTCACTTTAGATGTTAGGACACAAATAGACTGAAAGTCAGAGCATAGAGAAAGATAATTCTATGTAAATGATAACCAAAAAAGAATAGGAGTGGTCATACTTGTATCAGACAAAATAGATTTTACGTCAAAAACTGTCATGAGAGACAAAGAATGACATGATGATAAAAAGATCAATTCACCAGGAAGATACAACAATTATACATGTACCTAACATCAGAACATCCACATATATGAGGCAAATATTGACAGAACTGAAGGTAAACAATTATAGCAGGAGATTTTAATACCCAACTTTCAATAGTGGATAGAACAACCAGACAAAAGGTTAGTAAGAAAACAGAAGACTTGAACAACACAATACACCGATTAGAACCTAACAGACAAGTGCATAACACTTCACTCAACAGCAGCAGAATACACATTCTTTTCAAGTGCACATGGAACATCTTCCAGGATAGATCACGTTAGGTCACAAAACAAGTCCTAACAAATTTAAATAGATTCAAATCATACCAACTGTCTTTTTTTTTTTTTTTTTTTGACCATAATAGAAGGATACTAGAAATAGCAGAAGAAAAACTAGAAAATTCACAAATATGTGGAAGTTAACACAACTCTTGAACAACCAATGGATCAAACAGGAAATCACAAGGAAAAATTGAAAATATCTTAAGTGAAAATGAAAACAACATACCAAAACGTATGGGTTGCAACAAAAGCAGTACCATGAGCAAACTTTATAGGAGTAAATGCCTACATTAAAAATAAGAGTGGCCGGGCACGGTGGCTCAAGCCTGTAATCCCAGCACTTTGGGAGGCCGAGACGGGCGGATCACAAGGTCAGGAGATCGAGACCATCCTGGCTAACATGGTGAAACACCGTCTCTACTGAAAAATACAAAAAACTAGCCGAGCGAGGTGGTGGGCGCCTGTAGTCCCAGCTACTTGGGAGGCTGAGGCAGGAGAATGGCATAAACCCGGGAGGCGGAGCTTGCAGTGAGCTGAGATCCGGCCACTGCACTCCAGACTGGGCGACAGAGCGAGACTCCATCTCAAAAAAAAAAAAAAAAAAAAAAAAAAATTAAGAAAGATCTCAAATCAACAGCCTAACAACTTTTTATACTTCAAAGAACTAGAGAAAGAACAAACTAAACCCAAAGTAAGCAAAAGGAAGCACATAATTAGATTAGAATAGAAATAAACAAAATAAGACTATAAAAACAATGGGGAAAAAAAAGTCAACGAAAATAAGAGCTAACAGCCCTTTCCTAGACTAACTGGTAGAGAAGAGAGAAGAATCAAATAACAAAATCGGAAATGAAAGAGGAAACATTAAAATTGATGCCACAGGCCAGGTGTGGTGGCTCACGCCTGTAATCCCAGCCTGGGAAACAATGCAACGCCCTGTTTCTACAAACACAAACAAACTGATGCTGTTGAAGTAAAAAGGATCTTAAGAGTAAGAGTCTACTATGAACAATTACATGCCAACAAATGGGATAACTTCAAAGAAATAGAAAAACTCCTAGAAACATACAACCTACAAAGACTGAATCATGAAAAATTTTAAAGATCTGAAGAGAACTATAACTAGTAAGATTGACTCAAAAATAATAATACACTCCCAAGAAAAGCCGCAGGCCTGATGACTTGACTGGAAAAATCTACCAAACATTTCTTTTTATTTTTTATATATTTTTAGACAGAGTCTCACTCTCTCACCCAGGCTGGAGTGCAGTGGCGCGATCTCGGCTCACTCCAACCTCCACCTCGCATGAACCCTCCACCGGGTTCATGCGAGTCTCCTGAGCTGGGATTACATGCACCTGCCACCACGCCTGGCTAATTTTTGTATTTTTCATAGACACGGAGTTTTACCATATTGGCCAGGGTGATTTCAAACTCGTGACCTCAGGTGATCCACCTGCCTTGGCCTCCTAAAGTGCTGGGATTATAGGCATGAGCCACCACACCTGGCCTTACCAAACATTTAAAGAAGAATGAACAATCCTCAAACGCTTCCAAAAAAATTGAAGATGAAGGAACACTTCTGAACTCATTTTATGAGGCCAGCATTACCCTGATACCAAAACCAGACAAAAATAATGGAACTACAGACCAATACCCATAATGAATACAGATGCAAAATTCCTCAATAAAATACTACCAAACTGAGTCCGATAGCTTATTAAAAGATTTATATGGCAAGTGCAATGGTTCATACCTGTTGAATTCCAACAATTTGGGACAGTGAGGTAGGAGAATCACTTGAGCCCAGGAGTTTCAAACCAGTCTGGGCAACAACATGATGAGATTTTGTCTCTATACAAAATTTTTAAACATTAGCTAGGTGTGGTAGCATACACCTGTAATGCCAGCTACTTGGGAGGTTGAGGTGGGTGGATTGCCTGAGCCTGGGAGGTCAAGGCTGCAGTGAGCTGTGATTGTGCCACCACACTCCAGCCTGGGTGACCAAGCGAGACCCTGTCCCAGAAAAAAAGAGAAAGGATTATACACCATGACCCAGTGGGATTTATTTCTGGAATGCAACAGTGATTCAACATGTAAAATCAATCAATATAATGCATCGTATTAACAAAATGAAGAACAAAAATAACATGATCATTTTAATTGATGCAGGAAAGGTGTTTGACAAAATTCAACACCTTTTCATGATAAGAACACTCAGCAAACTAGGAATAGAAGGAAATTATCCCGATATAATAAAGGCTATATATGAAAGGCCCACAGGTAACATCATATTCAATGGTAAAAACTAAAAGCTTGCCAGGTGTGGTGGCTCATGCCTGTAATCCCAGCACTTTGGGAGGCTGAGGAAGGTGGATCATGAGGTCAGGAGATCGAGACCATCCTGGCTAACACGGTGAAACCCTGTCTCTACTAAAAATATAAAAAGTTAGACTGGGCATGGTGGTGGGCACCTGTAGTCCCAGCTACTCAGGAGGCTGAGGCAAGAGAATGGCATGAACCCGGGAAGCGGAGGTTACAGTGAGCCGAGATCACGCCACCGCACTTCAGCCTGGACGATAGAGTGAGACTCCGTCTCAAAAAAAAAAAAAAAAAAAAAAGTCAAAACTCAAAGCTTTTCCTCTAAGATCAGAAACAAGGCAAAAATGCCTACTCTTACCACTTCTGCTGAAGTACTGGAAATCCTAATCAGAGCAATTAGGCAAGAAAAAGAAATAAAAGACATCCAAACTGGAAAGCAAGAAATAAAATGGTCTCTGTTCACAGATTATATGTTTTGTTTGTTTGTTTGTTTGTTTGTTTGTTTGTTTGTTTTTGAGACAAAATCTTGCTCTGTCCCCCAGGCTGGAGTGCAATGGCATGAGCATAACTCACTACAACCTTGAACTCCTGGGCTCAAGTGACTCTCCTGCCTCAGCCTCCTGAGTAGCTAGGACTACAGGTGCACACCACCACACCCAGTTAACTTTTAATTTTTTTATAGAGACAGTGTCCTGCTATGTTGCCCAGACTAATCTCTAACTCCTGCCTTCAAGCAATCCTCCCACCATGGCTTCCCAAAGTGCTGGGATTGCAGGCATGAGCCACTGTGCTCAGGCTGACATGATCTCACATGTAGAAAACCCTAAAGATTCCATTAAGAAAAAAACTGTTAGAAATAGTAAACAAATTTAGCAAAGTTGCAGGATACAAAATCAACATACTAAAATTAGTTGCATTTCTGTACACTAATGAACAACCTGAAAAAGAAATTATGAAATTAACATTTACAATAGCCTCCAGTAGAATAAAATACTTAGTAATAAACTTAGTAAGGGCATGAAAGATTTGTACACTGAAAACTACAAAACATTGTTAAAAGAAATTAAGGAAGACACAAATAAACTGAAAGACATCCCATGTTTATGGATTAGAAGACTTAGTTTTAAAATGTCCGTACTACCTAAAGCCGTCTACAGATGCACTGCAATCCTTATCAAAATCCCAATGACATTTTTCATGAAGATAGAAAAAAAATCCAAAAATTCATATGGATGAAGCTTGAGGACATTATGATAAGTGAAATTAACCATGTATAAAAAGACAATACCACATAATTCTACTTACATGAGGTATCTAAAGTAGTGAAACAGAAAGTAGAATGGTAGTTTCCAGGGGCTGGGGAGAGAGAAAAATTGTATAGAGTTTCAGGTCGGGTGCAGTGGCTCACGCCTATAATCCCAGCACTTTGGGAGGTGGAGGTGGGCAGATCACTTGAGGTGGGGAGTTTGAGACCAGCCTGGCCAACATGGAGAACCTCATCTCTACTAAAAATACAAAAATTAGCTGGGCGTGGGGTGCGGTGGCATGCACCTGTAATCCCAGCTAGTCAGTAGGCTGAGGCAGAGAATTGCTTGAATGTGAGAGGTGGAGGCTGCAGTGAGCTGAGATTGTGCCACTGTACTCCAGCTCAGGCAATGGAGGGATACTCTGTTTTGAGGGGGAAAAAAAAAAAAAGCATATAGAGTTCCAGTTTTGCAAGATGGAAAGGTTCTAAAGATCTGTTGCACAACTATATCTATCCTGTATGTGTCTGTCTATCTATTTTTTTTTTTTTTTTGAGATGGAGTCTTGCTCTGTTGCCCAGGCTGGAGTGCAATAGTGGATCTTGGCTCACTGCAACCTCCACCTCCCAGGTTCAAGAGATTCTCCTGCCTTAGCCTCCTAAGTAGCTGAGACTACAGGTTTATACCATCATGCTGGGCTAATTTTTATATTTTTAGTAGAGACGGGGTTTCACCATGTTGGCCAGGCCAGTCAAACTTCTGACGTCAAGTGATCCACCCACCTTGGCCTCCCGAAGTGCTGGGGTTACAGGCGTCAGCCACCACGCCTAGCCACAATGTGCATATAATTAATACAACTGTACTGTGCACTTTAAAAATGGTTATGATAGTAAAGTTCATGCTGTGTGTGTGTGTGTGTGTGTGTGCTTTTCCTGAGACAGGGTCTTGCTCTGTCATTCAGGCTGGAGTACAGTGGCACGAGCACAGCTCACTGCAGCCTCAAACTCCTGGGTTCAAGCAATCCTCCTGCCTCAGCCTCTGGAGTAGCTGGGACTACAGGCGTGCGCCACCATGCCTCGCTAATTCTTGTATTTTTTGTAGAGACGAGGTCTCACCATATTGCCCAGGCTGGTCTCAAACTCCTGAGCTCAAGTGATCTACCTGCCTTGGCCTGTCAACGTATTGGGATTACAGATGGGAGCCACCGTACCCAGCCTGTGTTTTTTAACCACGATTAAAAAAAAAAAAAGACAGATGTCTGCACAGAAACAAACAAAACATGAGGGGACTGGCCCACAATGTGTTATAGACATTACAGTATGCTATATAATAGTGACTGTTCACATTGGTGTACTGAGCCAGTGAAATGATTAAATATTCAGACTGTTTAACCAGGCAAGCATAATACATGTAACAAAGTATGTTCATTTAAAACATTTTAAATTTTGGTCCCTTGAAAAGGGTTATACTTTTGTTTCTGGAAAATTAACTCAGGAGGAACATTTCATTCCCTAGTGAGGCTGGATAAATGACACACAGTTGCAATGCCTTATCTCCGAAGTACTTAAGGTGCCACCAAGCACCTTAAATGACAAAGCAGAAAACATCAGAGATTGACAGTTAAGAAGAACTAGGCCGGGTGCGGTGGCTCACGCACTTTGGGAGGCCAACACGAGTGGATCACGAGGTCAGGAGATGGAGACCATCTGACTAACATGGTGAAACCCCGTCTCTACTAAAAATACAAAATTAGCTGGGCTTGGTGGCGGGTGGGGAGAACTGAGGCAGGAGAATGGCGTGAACCTGGGAGGCGGAGTTTGCATGAGCCGAGATCACCCCATTGCACTCCAGCCTGGGTGACAGAGTGAGACTCTGTCTAAAAAAAAAAAAAAAAAAAAAAAAAAAACAAGAACTACAGTGTGTGCACGTATTTATGTATGTGTCTGTGTGTTCATTCTCCAGAGCATCATTAAATGAGAATCAAAGTTCCAGACATCTCTCAATTGACTCCCTTAATTCAGCCAGTCCTGAAGAGTTTAAGGTGGGCATCATTGGAGGTGGCCACCTTGGGAAGCAGCTGGCTGGCACACTGCTGCAGCTCGTCCCCGTCCCTGCTGAAAGCCTGCGGATCTCCACTCGGAGGCCAGAGGCTCTGGGTGAGCAGCGGTGTGTGGGAGAAAAGGGGCTTGGTTGTGCCGTGTAGGTGTCAACAGAGCCATTTTGAAAGGGTCCTCTAAAGAGGAGTCCTTGCATACAGCGTGTGGAGTTCTCAGCTTGCTAGACCTAAGAAAGGTTAGAAGCATGACTTTCTCTCTTGTTCTTTAAAGCAACTTTTTTTCTCCATGTATATGTTTTATATCCATCTCTCCTTCCTGTGCCTTTGGTGGTGAATTATCTTTCTGGATCTTTGATACAGGGAAGCTTTCCATACAGAGTTCAGATCTTCTAACTGAATCAGTTAGGGTCTGGTTGGGTGTTATACTGTTCCAGGCATTTGCAGTTGGCCTTATGTTTTTAAAAATGACATTTACTGGCTTTTAAAAAATGTTTTGTGGTCGGGCGTGGTGGGCACACCTGTAATCCCAGCACTTTGGGAGGTCAAGGCGGGTAGATGACGAGGTCAAGAGTTTGAGACCATCTTGGCCAACACGGTAAAACCCTGTCTGTACTAGAAATACAAAAATTAGCTGGGCGGGGTGGTGCATGCCTGTAGTCGCAGCTGCTCAGGAGGCTGAGGCAGGAGAATCGCTTGAACCCAGGAGGCAGAGGTTGCAGTGAGGTGAGATCACGCCACTGCACTCCAGCCTGGCGACAGAGCGAGACTCCGTCTCCAAAAAAAAAAAAAAAAAAAGTTTTGTAATGATTCCATTTATGGTGATAGAAATCCAAACAATGATTTCTTCTGGGGAGATGGACTGAGAAAGTCCCAAAGGAACTTTTTCTGGGGAGATGAAAATGTTCTATATCTTGAGAGAGGTATGGGTTAAATGGGTGTATGCTTTTGTCAAAACTGATCAAACTATATACTTCATATCTGTGTGTTGAATTATATGTAAATTATACTTCAATAATAAAAAATGTAAAATAATATGCATACTGTAGGAAATTTGTAAGGAAGGCTACAACTACCTATAATCTACTCAGGTTATCATTTCCTCCCCATGTTTTTTTTTCTCTATATCAGTAATTGACACTATATATAGTTGTTTGTATTCTGCTTGTTTTACATAATGTATCATGAGCATATTCTCATACTGTTTTAACATTTTTTGAAATAATGATTTGCCCACGTCTGTAAGCCCAGCACTCTGGGAGGCCGAGGTGGGCAGATCACCTGAGGTCAGGAGTTTGAGACCAGCCTGGCCAACATGTTGAAACCCAGTCTCTACTAAAAATACAAAAATTAGCCAGGTGTTATGGTGGGTGCTTTTAGTCTCAGCTACTCAGGAGGCTGAGTCAGGAGAATCACTTGAACCCAGGAGGCGGAGGTTGCAGTGAGCTGAGATCGCGTCATTGCACTCCAGCCTGGGCGACAGAGTGAAACTCTGTCTCAATCAAGCAATCAATAAGAAATAATGATTTTAAGCCCCTCCACTTCCCACAATAGAAGGTTACCCCAGCAGGCTTTGAGCACACTCCCTTGCTTCTCCCTAGCAGGGTGTGCTTGCTGTATCTGGTGTTTGGATGCACAGACTTTGTAGTTGTGCCCAGCAGTGGCTGAGACCACCAGACACCCTACACCATTCTTCCTTGCTCTGTTTTCGTCTCAGGACTTAAAATGTTAATTATATTAGTAAGAGATTAATGTAAAAAAAAAGATTTTAAGGTTGTGTAGTATCCCAAAGTATGGATGTACTATAATTTATGTTAACTGTACCTTATTTAGTTGAACTTCCTTGTACATAATTTTCCAAATAAAGTTATTAGGTCAAAGAATTGGTACAGCTTTATTAATTTTTTTTTTTTTTTTTTTTTTTTTTTGACACTGAGTCTCGCTCTGCTACCAAGGCTGGAGTGCAGATTGTGGAGAGTACAGTCTTGGCTCACTGCAACCTCTGCCTCCCAGGTTCAAGCAATTCTCTTGCCTCAGCCTCCCCAGTAGCTGGAATTACAGGCGTACACCACCATGACCAGCTAATTTTTTTTTTTTGTATTTTTAGTAGAGACAGGGTTTCACCATGTTAGCCAGGCTGGTCTTGAACTTCTGACCTCAGGTGATCTGCCCACCTCAGTCTCCCAAAGTGCTGGGATTACAGGCGTGAGCCACCGCGCCCAGCCCTAAAATATTTCTATACAATAAATGGCACACAGTTAAAAGTGTACAATTTGATGTTTTGGCATGTATACTCCTGTGAAACCATCACAAGGTAATGAACGTATCCCATCACCCCTAAAAGTTGCCCCTTGTCTTTGGTAATCTCTTTCTGTCCACTTCCCTGTAGCTCTCCACCCAGGAAACCAACAATCTGATTTCTGTCACCATAGATTAGTTTGCATTTTCTAGAGTTTTATATAAATGGAATCATATAGTTTATAGTGTTTTTTTAGTCTAACTTCTTTCACACTGCATAATTTGTTTGAGATATATCCAAGTTGTTTTTTTTTTTTTTTTTTTTTTTTTTTAGACAGAGTCTCACTCTGTCGCCCAGGCTGGAGTGCAGCGGCACAATCTCGGCTCACTGCAACCTCTGCCTCCCGGGTTCAAACGATTTTTCTGCCCCAGCCTCCCAAGTAGCTGGGATTACAGGCGCGTACCACCATGCCCAGCTAATTTTTTGTTTTTTTAATAGAGACGGGGTTTCATCATGTTGGCCAGGCTTGGTCTCCCAACTCCTGACCTCAAGTGATCCTCCCACCTCAGCCTCCCAAAGTGCTGGGATTACAGGCATGAGCCACCATGCCCAGCTGAAATATATCCAAGTTTTTTTATGTATCAATATCCTTTTTTATTTCTGAGTAGTATTTCCTTGAATGATTATTCCACAGTTTATTCATTTGGTTTACTTAGGCTGTTTCCAGTTTTGGCTATTACAAATAAAGCTGCCATGAATACGTGTATATAAGTGTTCATGTGGGCAACTACTTTCATTTTTCTTGGGTAAATACCTGGCAGTGAAATGGCTGGGTCATGTGGTAGGCATCTGTAATTTTTAAAGAAACTTCTAATGTATTTTTTCAAATTGACCTCCCAAAAGGTTTTCAGGTATACTTTTTTACCAACATTGCATAAGAACACCCATTTCACTACACCCTGGTCAGTGCTGGGATCATTTTTAACATCACCATTTTAATATGCTTTAAATTATTTTCTTGTTTTAATATGTCTTTCATTAATCACTAGAAGAGTTTTATTTTCTTAGGTTTTATTACTATGTCATATTTTTTTGAGGTGCTTTTGACCATATTTTCTGTTGGAATGCCCATATTTTTCTTACTTTATTTATGTATTTATGTATTTATTTATTTTGAGATACAATCTCACTTTGTCACCCAGGCTGGAGTATAGTGGCATGATCTCGGCTCACTACAACCTCCCTGCCTACCAAGCTCAAGTGATTCTCATGCCTCAGCCCCTCACGTACCTGGGATTACAGGCACACACCACCATGCTCAGCTAATTTTTGTATAATATTTTAGTAGAGACGGGGTTTTGCCATGTTGGCCAGGCTGGCCTTGAACTCCTGGCCTCAAGTGATCCACTCGCCTTAGCCTCCCAAAGTACTGGGGTATAGGTGTGAGCCACCGTGCCAAGGTTTATTTTTCTTATTGATTTGTAATTTTTTTCTTTTTTGGTTTTATAAATAGAGACAGGGTATCACTGTAATGCTGAAGCTAGTCTTAAACTGCTAGGCTCAACCAGTCTCCTGCGCCTCACCCTCTGAAAGTGCTGATATTACAGGAGTGAGTCACCACACCTGGTCATTTTTTTTTTTTTTTCCTATATTCCTAAGGAAACTAGAAAAAAATCTTACCAACTGGGCATGGTGGCTCACGCTGGTAATCCCAGCACTCTGAGAGGCTGAGTCAGGTGGATCACTTGAGGCCAGGAGTTTGAGACCAGCCTGGCCAACATGACGAAACCCCATCTCTTCTAAAAATACAAAAATTAGCCGGGCATGATGGCACATACTTTCAAATCCCAGCTACAGGGGAGGAATGAGAATTGCTTGAACCCAGGAGGCAGAGGTTGCAACGAGCCAGAATCGCACCATGCACTCCACCCTGGATGACAGAGCAAGACTCTGTCTCAAAAAAAAAAATCTTACCACTCAAGGTATATTTATCCCATCAATAGGACTAATATACGTGATATTTCAACAAAGTACATATATTCTTTGCAAAGCAATGTATTTATTATAATAAAATTATAGTTGTAAAATGTCAGTGTGTGTTGTGTAAGGAAACAAGAATTCAAAATGCTCAACATCAGCTTCTATGCACGTGAAAAGAATGAGAACACCACATGAGAGAATGATAGATATGCCTGTTTTGTAAACTTTGTCCTGTTGTATTAGTCTGTTTTCACACTGCTATAAAGATACTGTCTGAGACTGGGTAATTTATAATAAAAGAGGTTTAATTGACTCACAGTTCTGCATGGCTGTGGAGGCCTCAGGAAACTTACAATCATGGTGGAAGGTGAAGGAGAAGCAAGTACCTTCTTCGCAAGGTGGGAGGAGAGAGCACACAGGGGAAACTGCCATGTTTAAACCATTAGCTCTCGTGAGAACTCCCTCCCTATTATGAGAACGGCATGGGGAAACTGCCTCCATGATCCAATCACCTCACACCAGGTCCCTCCCTCGACACATGGGGATTACAATTCCAAGATGAAATTTGGGTGGGGGCACAGAGCCAAACCAAATCATCTGTCATTCTTCCAGGTTTATCAGTATCTAGATAACCTCAGCATTACATTTGCCATGTACTCTCAGTGGCTAACATAAGAAGTCACTCGCCAATGTCTGTTATATTCTGTTTTCCAATGACATTTATGACATATCACCAGATATGAGTGTACACTTTAGGTTTATACTTTTGAAAATCCATATTGCCTCATGCCCATAATCCCAGCACTTTGGGAGACTAAGGCAGAGGGATCACTTGAAGCCAGAAGTTGGAAACCAGCCTGGATAACATAGTGAGATCCTATCTCTAGCCTAAAAAAAAAAAAAAAAAAAAAAAAAAAAAAAAAAAAAATGAACTACCAGTGAGTGTTTTTATGCAACTACATGAGTTGTGAGTCTTTCTTCATTTATAAATATCCTAATAAAATTAATTTGTATATGCTTTACAGAAACTGTTAAATATTTGCAAACTCCTCTCAGCCTCTGATTTATACCTTCCACTCTCCTAGTCTTTTCCACCACCTCAAGTCAGCAGCTCTGTACCTTTGGAAAAGTCATATGATTTCTTGAATCCTCAGTCTCCTCATCTGTAAAATGAGACTGCTACTCATTTCTGCTTCATAAGGTCCTTGTGGGGGTTACACCTTAGACACTATAAAGTACTTTGTACATTATCTGACACATGGTTATCCTGCAGTACATTGGAATAAAAGGCTTCTCTGAGATTTTTTTTTTCTTCCTAAAAAAAAAGTCTGGGCAGCACATGGTGGCTCATGCCTGTAATCCCAGAACTTGGGAGATGGAGGTGGGAGGATCATTTGAGTCCTGGGGTTTGAGGCCAGCCTAGGCAACATAGTGAGACCTTGTCTCTACACAAAATAAAAAAATTAGCTGGGCATGGTCACACTCACCAGTGGTCCCAGCTACTTGGGAGGCTGAGGTGGGAGGATCCTTTGAGCTCAGGAAGTTGAGGCTATAGTAAGCCATAATCACACCACAGGTGACAGAGCAAGACCCTGTCTTAAAAAAAAAAATCCGGGGCTGGGTGCGGTGGCTCACGCCTGTAATCCCAGCACTTTGGGAGGCCGAGGTGGGCGGATCACAAGGTCAGGAGATCGAGACCACGGTGAAACCCCGTCTCTACTAAAAATACAAAAAATTAGCCGGGCGTGGTGGCGGGCGCCGGTAGTCCCAGCTACTCAGGAGGCTGAGGCAGGAGAATGGCATGATCCCAGGAGGCGGAGCTTGCAGTGAGCCGAGATCGCACCACTGCACTCCAGCCCAGGGGACAGAGCGAGACTCCGTCTCAAAAAAAAAAAAAAAAAAAAAAAAAATCAGAAAAATTCTAGCATTTGATCTAAAAGTAAGATAAAGATGAATTGTAGGCCAGGTGTGGTGGCTCACACCTGTAATCCTGGTACTTTGGGCAGCTGAGATGGGCGGGTCATCTGAGGATGGGAGTTCAAGACCAGCCTGGCCAACATAGTGAAACCCCGGCTCTACTAAAAATACAAAAATTAACTGGGCGTGGTGGCACGTGCCTGTAGTCTCAGCTACTACTGCTGCTTTAGTACTAGAGTTAGGGCATTGCTGCATGGCTTTTAGAAGTCCTGTAGGAAGGAATATCTTCTGATTTATGGAGCAACAAGACTTGGGTTGATTTACTGAGCTAAAATAATGATCACCCTCTCCCCATAGTTGATGTTCAGGTCAAACTCCTTAGTACTGTGCTCTTTCTGTCTTCCTTTTTCCCTTCCAGGTGAGCTCCAGAAGCTGGGAATCAAATGCTTTTACCACAATGCTGATCTGGTGAGTTGGGCCGACGTGATATTCCTCTGCTGCTTGCCATCTCAGCTGCCTAATATCTGCGTAGAAATTCACACCAGCCTTGAGAAGACCAGCATTGTGTACAGCTTTGTAGCTGCCGTCCCACTACCCAGGTATCTTGTTAGGGTGAGAACGGAACTGGCACAACTGTCCTGTCTCCCTGTCTCTGACTTCTGCCTCCCACCTCCACTATAGCCCCTACCTCTTAGAGCTGGTCATTTCTAATAATAAGGGGGAAGCAACTTTATCTGTAGAAGAACATAGTTAGCCAATCTTTTTCGTAACTTCCCTGCTTACCCACAAATAGTACCCACAAACCATTTTTGTTGCTGTACAAAGGTTTACAATTGCAATAGAACATTTATTCCCATTACTTGAACACTGAAGTATTCTCCTTGTGCATCAATGAGAAGAGAAATCATCAGTCAATAACATGAAAAGCTACTGAAAGTATGTGTCAAGTATTGTTTCTGCACACTTAGTTTCTAGCCCAGTGCCTGGCACATAACATTCAATAAGTAAGGATTTGTACATTATCTGACACATAGTTATCCTGCAGTACATTGGAGTAAAAGGCTTCTCTGAGATTTTTTTTTTCTTCCTAAAAAAACAAGTCTGGGCAGCACATGGTGGCTCCATCCATCCATCCAGCACATCCATTAGGTGGATGAACGGTCCAATTAATTAGTGTTCTCAGCACAGACCCAGACCCACATTTATCTCTGAGCTGTGTGAGGGAGTCTGTTTATGGGTTGGATGTAAACACAGTGGGTTATGTGGTCATTTATTCCAGTCCTGGCATTGCACTCCCTGTCTTGCTTTACTTCCAGGCTGAAACTACTGTTGAACCACACCAATATCTTGCGGCCTCAGTATCAGTATGGTGAAGATTCTGTCAGCATCTGGGGGGCCAATAAGAAAGTCATAGCTGCTCTCCAAGATCCTACGATTCTTCAAGCTACCTGTCCCTACAGTCCTGCTGGTCATGGCTCAACATATTTCTGGCATTCTTTTGAAAATTACTTTCCTTTTGGCCCATTGCTATCTTATTAAATCTCTCTCTCTCTCTCTCTCTCTCTCTCTCTCTCTCTCTCTGTGTGTGTGTGTGTGTGTGTGTATGTGTGTAAGGCACAAGGTACTGCAGGAGAACTACTTAGGAAGAGCTGAGAAGCCTGATCATTTGGACTTCTTAAGGACAAACTAAAAACCAAAAGAGGAGATAGCTCATTTCAATAGGAGGATGTAATGTTGGACTAAAATGGCTTTTCCCTGTTCTAATCTTGCAGTTTTCCCCAGTTCCTTCTCCTTATTAGCAACGACTATTCTAGAGACACTTTTTGCCATTAGCAATGTCCACATTAGTCGTATCTGTCCGCCTTTGGGATGGTCAACACATGATATATTATAAAGGGCACAAGTAGGGCTTGTTTATCTTGTGGTTCATATTACCAACCTGTCTTGGAAAAAAGGTGGCTATTCAAAAAGGTGGCTATTCACTGTTGGGGGTTTATTCTAGGTTCTCTGCAACTCATTTTTGGTGGTGCTAACTGGTATTTACCTTCTCACTGATGTGTAGGGGGAATAATCCTTAAGATCAAGTGGTTGGAGGGAGTGTTTTATGCGGCCCTAAACATATGCACAGCAAGAAACATGGCCCACTCCCAAGTGCTGCAGCTTCTGAGTGAACTCTTTCTCTCCGTGCACTTTGAAGACTGTGGGAAAGACACAGCATCTTGCCCAAAGTTTCAATTAACAGATTTTGTCAGCAAAGCCTATGGCAAGAACTTGTCTCAGGAAAGGTAAGGGCATCAGACAGCTGGCCATTCTCATTTCTCCCAGACTCTGCTTAGTTAATGCTTTTTTCTTTTATCCTTTCGTGTTCTCTTTAAACACTGATAAAAATCATACCTTTCTGTAAAGAATTTCAAAGAGTGGAAAAGTAAATGTCATCCTTTGCCTTCCAAATCCTGTTTCATAGATTTCACCTCTAAGAGTTTTTATATTTTTATCTATGCATTTACAAAGATTTATATTGTTATAATGTATATGCATATCTATTCCTATATATACAGTGTTAGACACATGGGAACTATGTATTCTGCTTTTGTACTTACTGTATCACAGCTACCATTCTATGTTAGTACAATCATAGCTACTTCATTTATGAGCAGCTACCTAGGTGTCTACCAGACACATTTATTTCATTAAATTTATTCACCCTGTTTCACTTGATAGAGATGTAGTAGTTCCTCCTCCTATCCCCAATTTTGCATTACAGGCTACTTTTACTTTTTTTTTTTTTTGAGACAGTCTTGCTCTGTCACCCAGGCTGGAGTGCAGTGGCGCAATCTCGGCTCACTGCAACCTCTGCCTCCCGGGTTTAAGTGATTCAAGTAGCTCAGCCTCCTGAGTAGTTGGGATTACAGGAGTGTGCCATCACGCCTCGCTAATTTTTGTATTTTTAGCAGAGACAGGGTTTCGCCATGTTGGCCAGGCTGGTCTCCAACTCTTGACCTCAAGTGATCCACCCGCCTTGGCCTACCAAAGTGCTGGCATTATAGGCGTGAGCCACTGTGCCCGGCCTGCTTTGAACATTCCTGTACTTTGCGCACTTGGACCAGTATTTTGGTGGCATATGTGAAAGAATCTCTGGGTCAAAGGTTATACATATTTTATATTTGATAGGTGTTCCCAAATTGCTCGTAAAAAATGTGGTACTTGTTTACATTTCTACCAACAGCATAGGAGGGTGCCACTTCTCTATTTGATAACTATCAAATAAATATTTTTGATCTTTGATAATCTAATATGGAAAGATTATTGCTCTTATTACTAGTGACTTCCATGTCACTAGATCCACTGGATGCTTTAAACTCTTTTTCTTCCTTAATTATTGAACATGCCATCCTTCTTGAAGCAGTCTCTTCTCTAGGCTGACATGATCCCTCCCGTTCTCATTTTCTTCCTGACTCCCCGGCCCCTCCTTTGCTAGCTCCTCCTCTGCCTCACCCTTAAATCCGGGTGTTTTCAGGGCTCTATCCTAGGCCTTTTTCTTTTCATGCTATACTTCTTTTCATTCTATACTTTGTTCCTGGTGATCTTTTCCACTTTGGGGACTTAGGTTGCCATCTTTACACTGACCATCTCTAGCCTAAATGTCAATGCTATGCCTAGGTAACAGTGTATTCACCATCTCCACTCAAACTCACCACGTGCAAAAACATACCTGCTCTTATACCTGCTCTTCTAATGTTTCTTACCTAATTATATGCTGCTTCACCAAGTTGTTCAAATCAGAACCCTAGAAATAATCCTAGATTCTTCTTCCCCTCTTATCTTTTGTATTCCAATCAGTCATCAATGGACAGTTTATGCCTGGCTAGGTGTTTTATTATTTGTAGAGACTGGGGTCTCACTTTGTTGCCCAAGCTTGAATTCCTGGGCTCAAGCAATCCTCCCGCCTCGGCCTCCCAGATTGCTGGGATTACAGGATTGAGTCACCTCGCCTGGTCTCTTAGTTATTTTAAATTCCCAGAAGATTATTCCAATATTCCTCCTATATGTGGTTCTGATGCTTGTTCTGGCTTTTCAAAGTGTGGGTTTTGGTGGCTTTTTGTTTGTTTTTTGACTTTAGTATGCCTGTTAACTTTTTCTTGATAGTCAGACACGATGTACCAGGTAAAAAGAACTGCTCTAAATAGGCCCCCCCCCCTTTTTTTTTTTTGAGACGGAGTCTTGCCCTGTCACCCAGGCTGGAGTGCGATAACGCGATCTCGGCTCACTGCAACCTCCGCCTCCCTAGTTCAAACGATTCTCCTGCCTCAGCCTCCTGAGTAGCCGGGATTACAGGTGCCTGCCACCACACCCAGCTAATTTTTGTATTTTTAGTAGAGATGGGGTTTCACCATGTTGGCCAGGCTGGTCTCAAACCCCTGACACTGTGATCTGCCCGCCTCAGCCTCCCAGAATGCTGGAATTACAGGCGTGAGCCATCGCACCCAGCCTGTAAATAGGCCTTTAATAATGTAGTCAGGAGCTGAGGAGGTGAAGTGTTCTATAGTCCTATAAGTAGGTCTGTCTTTGAGTGAGCCTGTGCTCTGGACTGTGAACTTCACAAGTGTTTCTCAGGTTTTTTCTCCTTCTTCAGTGGAACAGGATGGCTAAAGTGGGCTGGAGTTGAGGAGCCCACTGCTCCTTCCACGTGGAAGGGCAGACCTGACTGGAACTGGCTATTTCTCCTCCCCCAGGTCAGTCAGGCTCAGATAAAACCCCAGAAGGTTTGGCTCTGGTTAAATAGTTTCTCTCAAGGGCAGACCTTGCTAAGAACAGAATGCTCTGGCATATTTCAAAATGGTTCCTTTTCCTCTCCCTCTGATGGAAGCACAAGGGGATTTTTGTATTTTTGGTAGAGATGGGGTTTTGCCCTGTTGCCCAGGCTGGTCTCAAACACCTGAGCTCAAGCAGCCCACTTGCCTTGGCCTCCCAAAGTGCTAGGATTACAGGCATGAGCCACTGCACCCAGCCTACTTTTTAATCTATATAGCTAAAGAGGCTATCTTCAAAGCAGTAAGACTTCTTCCTTGCTTGATGTCCACGATCTTCTTATGTATGTTCTTTCTAAATTCAAGAAAAATGTTTTGCAAAGGGTGTCAATGTCAATATTATAATAATTCTGTAATTATGAATTCCTCTCCAAACGCACTTAGAGAAATGTACATAAGTGTGAGAAATCACCATTAAGTACACTTAAATCTACACATTGACTAGTTCTAGCTGAATTTCTAGTTTATGAAAAGGTCATGAGGAAAACTTTCTTTAAAAGATGTGTTTAACAGCCAAATCAGATATACTGAACAGACATAAAAAAGTAACAATTTTTCTTTCACCTCAGGCCTTTCCCCTGGTTTGATCTGACTGCTGTGCAACTCAAGAAAACTCCGTTTAGCCAGCATCTCTCAAGCAGTCCTGTTCTCCAAGACCACCTCACCCATCTGTACTGTGCTTCATTTGGCATCTCTCTAACCAAAGAACAGCCAGTCGTTTCCACAGGCTCTCCATCCCAATAAGAGAACTCGGGAATCAGGATTTTTTCCCACTCACAGATTTTCCCTACAATATTATGCCCTGATTATCACAATTGACTGTGGGAGTCTTGTGACTGTATTGTGTTTGCCACATGATAGACATCAGGAATTAGAAAACTGTACTGATGAGGAAAACGTAGAATAAAACAAGTGGTCCTATCCATCAATATGTATCTGGCTTTCAGAAGCAACTAGTGAAACTACACAACCTAACTTAAGTAAGCTGCTCCCGCAGAAAAGCCTTATTAATACAAATTATTTCTCTTCTAAAATTCAAGAAGTTATAATGTTATAAGTTTTAGACAATTACATACTGCAGCTTCTTTTCCAATAAATCAAATTTCAATCCATTTGCCAGCAGTAGGTAGCTGGAAAAAGATATAGTTTGATTTTCTCACAATTTTGGATAGGGAAGTGAAGGTATGGTAAACCATCTTAATTGAATTATGGCTTCTGTCATGCTTACTTTGACTATATATGACTGTTCTGGTACTATCGTATTTACAGCTGTTCCCATTTAAACCATTTAAAAAACTGGTATTTAATGGCTAAAACTAACTTTGCAAAATATAGATCTGTATTGCAAATTTGTTGATTTCCTTTATGTTTTGCAAATACTTTTTGTCAATTATAAGAGTTGAAAACAACAGGGATGTCACTATGCTTTGTCATAGAACATAACCGCTGTTTGCTAAATGCTAAAGGGCTTTTGAACAAAACCTTTCGCTATATATGTAAATCACCATGGTCTTAGGTTAATCATTTACATTTCGTTTTTTTACATAATCGTGAGCCAGGCAAATGCAATGGTATGGTGTTAGAATGTTTTCTGATAAAATTTTGTTAGTCCAGTTTGGGAAAATATTAGGTTCATCATCAAATATTAACACTTGGCATGAATGTTCATTTGAGGCACTCTTGCTTCTGTCAGTGGAAAAACAGACGAACATATCTTTTACTATTCATTCAGGTGTAGGAAACTGGAGGTTCATCACTGTCCTTCAAGACTGTTGTTAGCCCACAGTTGTTTTCAGGATTAAAATGTGAGTTCAGGAAGAGAATGAGCAGTTAAATCTGTAAAACTAGAGGGGAACTGGAGCCATTCAGGTAATGAGAAATATTTTATAATTTCTTTTTTTATTTTTATTTATTTATTTATTTATTTTGAGATGGAGTCTCGCTCTGTTGCCAAGGCTGGAGTGCAATGGTGCAATCTTGGCTCACTGCAGCCTCCACCTCCCGGTTCAAGTGATTATTCTGCCTCAGCCTCCTGAGTAGCTAGGATTACAGGCGCGTACCACCACTCCTGGCTAATTTTTGTATTTTTAGTAGAGATGGAGTTTCACCACATTGGCCAGGCTGGTTTCAAACTCCTGACCTCAAGTGATCTGCCTGCCTCAGCCTCCCAAAGTGCTGGGATTACAGGTGTGACCCACTGCACCCAGCCTATAATTTCTTTTGAGAAGTGCAGTCGTGGGTAGACTCTAGCCTAAATTTTATATTATAAAGACCTGGAAAGTACCACATAAAAGAACCTGTAAGCAAACCACAGAACCTATTTCATAGTGGTAAGCCATGTTTAGATATTTACATATTTAGATACATACATATCTAAAAAAATTTTTTCTTTTAAATTTTCCCTGATGCCAAAAGGAAGAGAGAACTTGCCCACTTTTTTTTGTAAAACATTTCATTTAGGCCGGGTGCAGTGGCTCATGTTTGTAATCCCCACACTTTGGGAGGCCAAGGCAGGCAGATCTCTTGAGGCCAGGAGTTTGAGACCAGCCTGGCCAACATGGTGAAACCCTGTCTCTACTAAAAATACAAAAAAATTAGCTGGGTGTGATGGCTCATTGCTGTGATACCAGCTACTCAGGAGGCTGAGGCAGGAGAATCACTTGAACCCAGGAGGTGGAGGTTGCAGTGAGCTGAGATCACACCATTGCACTCCAGCCTGGGCAACAGAGTGAGACTCCATCTCAAAAAAATAAACAAAAAACAACCATTTCCTTTAAAGAACTTGCCACTGTAAATGCTTTTACTATGCCCTTGAGATGTATGTAAATCTTTTTAAAAAGCTGAATAAGTCTCTAGCCATTTTATACTTCAGGACAGTTTCTTTTTGGGAGGCCATGGAGACATCTCTTTGAAATGTGAGCACTGAGGAGGTTGGTACTTTGTCTCCCTGTCTCTGTAGGAGTTTAGCCTAGGTACCTGGCTCCAAATAGTAACTTCTGCTTGTTGTCAAGACAGAAGTTTTATTTTTCCTTTGGACACAGATAATTAACATGTATGTCATGGATTGTATCTGCTCTGCCATCTAAAAGGGTGAGATTTGTCTTTGCAATCTCTTTAGCAGCTTGCCTGTGATGTGCATCATAGTTTAATGCTTATTCAAGAATAAAAATGTTTCTTTTCTGCATTTGTGGAGAGAATTCTCTCTCTGGAGTTGGCAGGATATTTTATTTTTAATTATATTTCCCCAACATGTTTCTACTACAAGGTGCATTACTAGAAGTTTTCAATAATTTTGTTTTGCTTTGTTTTCTTTGTTTGTTTTAGAGTCTTGCTCTGTTACCTAGCTTGGAGTGCAGTGGCACGATCTCAGCTCACTATAACCTCTGCTTCCTGGGTTCAAATGATTCTCCTGCCTCAGCCTCCTGAGTAGCTGGGACTACAGGCATGTGCCACCATGCCCAGCTAATTTTTGTATTTTTAGTAGAGATGGAGTTTCGCCTTGTTGGCCAGGCTGGTCTTGAACTCCTGACCTCAAGTGATCTGACCGCCTCAGCCACCCAAAGTGCTAGGATTACAGACATGAGCCACCTTGCCCAGCTCAGGAATTCTTATAATTACCCAGAAAGATAAGCGTGACTATCTTTGTTTTAACAAGGGGTTAAATTGCAAAAACAAAGGGAAGGTACCATAAGTCAGAGACACAACTAGGAATGAAGCCAGCAGTTCTAACTCTGATCTTAATGAAAAGGAGAAAAAGGGCCAGGTGCAGTAGGTCACGCTTGTAATTCCACCACTTTGGGATGCCACAGCGGGCAGATCAACTGTCAGGAGTTTGAGACCAGCCTGGCCAACATGATGAAACATCATCTCTACTAAAAATACAAAAATTAGCTTGGTGTGGTGGTGGGTGCCTGTAATCCCAGCTACTCAGGAGGCTGAGGCAGGAGAATCGCTTGAACCTGGAAGTTGCAGTGAGCTGAGACTGCACCATTGCACTCCAGCCTGGGTGACAGAGCAAGACTCTGTCCCAAAAAAAAAAAAAAAAAAATGGAGAAAAAGAAAACCAAAAAAGACCATACCTCTTCCCGCAAGTAATTTAGTTTGATCTTTCAAGCTCTGTGAAGCAGCTTTCTCCTATGGTTCAGTGCAAGGTAATTCCTCATTCTCTTCAGGGGCAGTTATTTCTGGACCATAATCCTGTAATCCTGCTGCTTTGACAAATTCAGATAAAGTCAAGGAATCAGATTTTATCCCAGTATGACCTTTTCGCTCTAAAAACAAGCCGATAATATCCCTATAGGGAAGGCTGATGGAGCGTTTGAATAATGGCTCTTCAATTTCCAGGAGCTCCCGCGTATGCCGAGAAATTGCCTGAAATGCAAGGATAATTTTTTAATTAGACTAACCTGAAAACACAACCAACTCAAAGAAGGAGGTTTATTTAGTTTTCTAAGCCTCTTGAATGTGAACTCCTTTTTTTTTTTTTTTTTTTTTGAGACAGAGTCTCGCTCTGTCGCCCAGGCTGGAGTACAGTGGTCAGACCTCAGCTCACTGCAAGCTCTGCCTCCCGGGTTTACGCCACTCTCCTGCCTCAGCCTCCCGAGTGGCTGGGACTACAGGCGCCCGGCACCTCGCCTGGCTAGTTTTTTGTATTTTTTTAGTATAGATGGGGTTTCACCGTGTTAGCCAGGATAGTCTCGATCTCCTGACCTCGTGATCCGCCCGTCTCAGCCTCCCAAAGTGCTGGGATTACAGCCTTGAGCCACCACGTCCGGCCCCTTCTTTCTTTCTTTCTTTCTTTCTTTTTTTTTTTTTTGAGATGGAGTCTCGCTCTGTCGCCCAGGCTGGAGTGCAGTGGCACGATCTCGGCTCACTGCAAGCTCTGCCTCCTGGGTTCAAGCAATTATCCTGCCTCAGCCTCCTGAGTAGCTGGGACTACAGGCGTGCACCACCACGCCTGGCTAATTTTTGTATTTTTAGTAGAGATGGGGTTTCACCATGTTGGCCAGGCTGGTCTCGAACTTTTGACTTCAGGTGATCCACCCACCTTGGCCTCCCAAAGTGCTGGGATTACAGGCGTAAGCCACCGCGCCCCACCAACTCCTTATTTCTATGGGGAAATAAAATAAATTCACAGACTTACTAGCCTAACCTTACCAAAACCAATTTCTTAAATATCACATGATTTATTATCCTTTTCAAAGTACCATTTAAGATATTTCTAGGCCCTTGCATCAGATGGCCATAGATGGGTTCATTTCTTTGTTTTTGCTGAGCAATTTGACCAAGCATAAGAGCAGATAATATGTTCAGATTAGGAGTCATGACTATCTCTGGGAAGGTTATTAAATAACTTGTCTATAAGGGGCTCAGTTAATGTGCAACTAAGAAAAAAAATTATAACTGAGAGCCGAGCATGGTTGCTATATAAATACTATATAAATATATATAAATATATTTAATACTATATAAACACTATATAAATATATATATATATTTATATCATGATTGCCTTTCAAATTCTAGTTTTAATCCTAGGTCAGTTATAACACCACTGTTTGAATTCATAGTCTGCCTCTGGATGAGAAGTCCACGAAATTACTGCTAGATCACAGCCAAAGGGTATTTGGGATGGACTTTTTTTTTTTTTTTTTTTTAATTTAAAGCTACTGGTCAGAGTTATAAGACTGTAAAATTCATGCCACATACAATGCTACACCTGATATAAAACTGCCCATTAGCAGTGCCTTTTAGATAGGCAAGACATCATGTTTCTCAGATCTTGAACAGGTTTTGTTGACTCTAGAGATGGTTTATGGGTATAGTTGCCTTGGCATTCCCAGTAAGGATTGTGGTTTTTTTTTTTTTTCTTGAGATGGGGTCTTGCTGTGTTACCCAGGCTAGAGTGCAGTGGATATGCACAAGCACAATTATAGTGTACTATAGCCTTGAACAACTGGGCTGAAGCCATCCTCATGCCTCAGTCTCCTGAGTTGTCCAGTGAGAATTCTAATTGAGATCTTTATCAGTTGGGGCTTCTAAGAACTGAGATCCAAATTACTACAAAGGCCAGGTGAGGTGGCTCATGCCTTTGAGAGGCCGAGGCAGGTGGATCACCTGAGGTCAGGAGTTCGAGACCAACCTGGCCAACATGGCAAAATCCTGTCTCTACTAAAAGTACAAAAATTAGCTGGGTGTGGTGGCGCACGCCTGTAGTCCCAGCTACTCGGGAGGCTGAGGCAGGAGAGTCGCTTGAACCTGGGAGGCAGAGGTTGCAGTGAGCTGAGATCGCACCACTGCACTCCAGCCTGGGTGATGCAGAGAGATTCCATCTCAAAAAGCAAACAAACAAACAAACAAACAAAAGCAAATTGCTACAGAAAAAAAAAAAAAAAAAAAAAAGCCAGTTGTGAAGTTGCATGCCTGTAGTCCCAGCTACTTGGGAGGCTGAAGTAGGAGGATCCTTTGAGCCCAGGAGTTTTGAGGCTGCAATGAGGAGCCATGATCATGCCACTGCACTGCAGCCTGGCTAACAGAGCAAGACCCTGTCTCCAAAAGCAAACAAACACACACACACACACGAACAGGTGGCTTCTAAGACTTCTTGTTTGTGATGCATGCTTCTACATGTGCACCTTGTTTGGTAAGCATCTCACCCTGATTCTCTTTTGGTATATGTGCCGCCAAAGCAAGTACCCTGATTCTCCTTTCCAATGCCCCGAACAGAAAAGGTTATTTCACAAATTCCCTGAGGTTCACAGATGGTGTTCCCAGGAGGTACACTGCAGTCATATACACATTATTAACAAAAAGAGCTATGTGCCCACTGTGGGCTGAGAGGGTTCACTACCGTTTTGTACAATATTGTAATGCAGAAATTAAAAGTGTTCTCGACACATTCTTTATCTATCGAGACAGGTAGGTCTTGCTCTGTCATGCAGGCTGGAGTACAGTGGTGTGATCATAGCTCTCTGTAGCCTTGAACTAGACTCAAGCCATTTTCCTGCCTCAGCCTCCCAAGTAGCTGGGACTACAGAGGCATGACACCATACTCCTGCTTTTTTTTGTTTGCTTTTGTTTTTGGTAGAGATGGGGTTTTGCCATGTTCCCCAGCTAGTCTTAAACTCCTGGATTCAAGTGATCCTCCTACCTCAGCCTCCAAAGTGCTAAGATTACAGGTGTGAGCCAGCCGCTCAGCCACATTCATGTGTTTTTGGAATTTTTCTTTGTTTTGGGAAGGGAGTATATATATAATCTACTCATATTCCCTTTGTGGGCTATAACAGCAAATGATATGGGTTTTTTATGGCTCTTGGTGCTTAGGGTTTCTTAATAAAAATAATTTCATAAAAAAGTGTTAGAAAGCTATTCATTACACAGCACTGAAATCAATAAATACAATCTGACTATCCCTCCTCCTATTCAGTGATTTTTAAGTGTGTTTGAAGTTCATCAGTGAAACAAGAAGTTCCTCTGACAAGTGACAGATTGAACTAAAACTGCAATTTCTTTCTTCAGTTATTTTATTTTATTTTATTTTATTTTGAGACAGGGTCTTGCTCTGTCACTCAGGCTGGTGTGAAGTGGCATGATCATAGCTCACTGCAGCCTTGACATCCTCGGCTCAAGTGATCCTCCCACCTCAGCGTGCTGAGTAGCTGGGACTACAAGCATGTGCTACCACACCTGGCTAGCTTTTAAAATATTTTTTATAGAGCTGGGGTTTCACTATATTGCCCAGGCTGGTCTCAATTTCCTAGGCTCAAGTGATCCTCCTACCTCAGCCTCCCAAAGTGCAGGGATTATAGCCGTGAGCTACTGTGCCTCTTTAGTTCTGATGAACAAACAACAAGTAGTAGACTTTATTTTTGCCTAAGACTTACAGCAACTTACTGGTAAATTACTTGAGTTAGTAAGGATTATTGGAAATAGGTATTTGTGAGGATGATCAGTTTTCTAAGGATTTGTAATTCTACATTCTTTTTTTTTTTTTTTTTTTTTTTTTGAGATGGAGTCTGGGTTTGTCTCCCTGGCTGGAGTGCAGTGGTGCCATCTCTGCTCACTGCAAGCTCTGTCGCCTCCCGGGTTCATACCATTCTCCTGCCTCAGCCTCCCGAGTAGCTGGGACTACAGGCGCCTGCCACCACGCCCGGCTAATTTTTTTTTTTTGTATTTTTAGTAAAGACGGGGTTTCACCGTGTTTGCCAGGGTGGTCTCTATCTCCTGACCTTGTGATCCGCCCGCCTCGGCCTCCCAAAGTGCTGGAATTACAGGCGTGAGCCACCGTGCCCGGCCCATAATTCTACATTCTAAGGTGGTAGCTTATACTCAGTGCGTGGCATCATGGCAGAACACCTACTTCACATGGCCTCAACCAGTTACCTGCAATGCCTGCAGTTTTCAAGAAGATTATTACTACTATATTATCACTGTAACTTATGTTGATCATTGTTTTCAAAGGCTGCTGTTCTTTTATTTGTAAGCTACTGATGGTTTTGCTTCATCACCAATTTATTGTGTATTGTTTATTACCTCATAGTATGTAACTATGCATATTTGTATAATTGGAACCTATAATTTATATGATCTAAAACTAAGGACAAAGACATAATTGTTGTGGTTAAAATATGAATCATCTATACCACTATTATTATTATTATTTCAGAGATGAGGTCTCCCTCTGTTGCCCAGGCTGGAGTGCAGTGGTATGACCATAGCTCACTGCAGCCTCAAACTCCTGGGCTCAGGCATTCCTCCCACCTCAGCCTCTGGAGTAGCTAAGATTACAAGTCCGAGCCACTGCAGCCAGCCTATACCAGCACTATTATTATTATTATTATTATTATTTATTTATTTATTTATTTATTTTTTGAGACAGAGTCTCGCTCTGTCACCCAGGCTGGAGTGCTGTGGCCGGATCTCAGCTCACTGCAAGCTCCGCCTCCTGGGTTTACGCCATTCTCCTGTCTCAGCCTCCCGGGTAGCTGGGACTACAGGCGCCGCCACGTCGCCTGGCTAGTTTTTTGTAGTTTTTAGTAGAGATGGGGTTTCACCGTGTTAGCCAGGATGGTCTCGATCTCCTGACCTTGTGATCCACCCGTCTCGGCCTCCCAAAGTGCTGGGATTACAGGCTTGAGCCACCGCGCCCTGGCAACCAGCACTATTAAAGAAGATGTATAGTCTCCTTAAAATCTGCTTGTTGATTCATCTAACAACATGGATTAATCTTAAATGCATTTTGCTAAGGGAAGGAAACCAGGCCCAAAGAATATGCATTATTTGATTCCACTTATGTGACATCCAAAACATATTGGGGATTAGGGTAGAGAGATGGGCTGACCACAGAGGGAAATTCTAGAGTAACAGAATTGTTCTGTATGGTTCTTTGGTGATGGATACATGACTGCATGCATTTGTCAAAACCCACAGAATTACACACAACAAATAATGGTTTTACTGCATGCAAACTTTTAAAAAGCCAAGAAGTGAGGACGGGTACAGTGGCTCATGCCTGTAATCCCAGCACTTTGAGAGGCCAAAGCAGATGGATTGCTTGAGCGCAGGAGTTTAAGACCAGCCTGGGCAACATGGCAAAACCCCATCTCTACCCCCTCAAAAAAGTACAAAAAGTTAGACAGGTGTGGTGGCATGTGGCTGTAGTCCCAGCTACCCGGGAGGCTGAAGTGGGAGGATTATTTGAGCCCAGGAGGTGGAGGTTGCACTGAGCTGAGATTGCACCACTGCATGCCATCCTAGGTGACAGAGCAAGACCTTGCCTAAAAAAAAAAAAAAAAAAAAAAACCAGGATGTTGGAATGGAGTAAAGGCTGTGGACAAATGAATCTGACTGTATTATAGAGTAAGACATAATCTCACTGAAGGGGGTGGGGAGGAAAGGAGCTGACCTGTAACTTTAAGAAAACAGTGCTCTGTCTAGATACTATAAGGCTAAAGACAGAAACAGTTATACACAAACACTGAACTCTATTTGGTAAATCTGTTTTTCACAGGGAAATATATTTACATAAAAGGAGAGCCAAGTTT
Source organism: Rhinopithecus roxellana (assembly GCF_007565055.1). Classification (NCBI taxonomy): domain Eukaryota; kingdom Metazoa; phylum Chordata; class Mammalia; order Primates; family Cercopithecidae; genus Rhinopithecus; species Rhinopithecus roxellana. The sequence continues at coordinate 135,540,848 of NC_044553.1, read as the reverse complement.
CTCAATGTCAGAAAAAGTAGTTATAAACAGGCAAGGGGGTATAATCCCAACACTTTGGGAGGCCAAGGCGGGTGGATCACCTGAGATCAGGAGTTTGAAACCAGCCTGGCCAACATGGCGAAACCCTGTCTCTACTAAAAATACAAAAAAATTGGCCAGGTGCAGTGGTGGGTGCCTGTAATCACAGCTACTCGGGAGGCCGAGGCAGAATTGCTTGAACTTGGGAGGCGGAGGTTGCAGTGAGCCAAGATCGCGCCATTGTACTCCAGCCTGGGTGACAGAGTGAGACTCCATCTCAGAAAAAATGAGCAGAATTTGTAAAGGGAAACACAGTAACTTCATAATGAGGAAACCTGACAGACAGCACCTTAACCAAGTGATGAGGGTAATGTTTCTAGCAGTAAATCATGTTGCAGGCCGGGCACGGTGGCTCAAGCCTGTAATCCCAGCACTTTGGGAGGCCGAGACGGGCGGATCACGAGGTCAGGAGATCGAGACCATCCTGGCTAACACGGTGAAACCCCGTCTCTACTAAAAAATACAAAAAACTAGCCGGGCGACGTGGCGGGCTGCCTGTAGTCCCAGCTACTCGGGAGGCTGAGACAGGAGAATGGCGTAAACCCGGGAGGCGGAGCTTGCAGTGAGCTGAGAGCCGGCCACTGCACTCCAGCCTGGGCGGCAGAGCAAGACTCCGTCTCAAAAAAAAAAAAAAATCATGTTGCTATCATGTACCTCCTGATATGATGAGATGGGAGGGGCTCATCACCTCTGTGACTGGTTTCCCCCAAATCCATAACTTCAGTCTAATAATAGGAAAGATGAGACAAGGTAAAATTGAGGGAAATTTACAAAATACTTGATCACTACTCTTCAAGAAAAGTGTCAAGGTCATGAAAGTCAAAAATAAAAAAACTGCTACCTTTTGGAGGAGACCCAGGAAATATGACAGCTAAGTGCAAATCCTGGATTAGATACTGGAACAAAAAAACCATTTATCAGTGGGAAATCTGCAGAAATCTGAATAACGTCTATAGTTTAATAATACTAATAACACTGATATTAATTTATTAGCTTTGATAAATGTACTATTGTTAACTAAGATGTTAACACAGAGGAAACTGGGTTAAGAGTATACCAGAATTCAGCTGGGTGTGGTGGCTCACGCCTGTAATCCCAGCACTTTGGGAGGCCGAGGTGGGCGGATCACGATGTCAGGAGTTCAAGACCAGCCTAGCCAACATAGTGTTTAATGTCTCCATTAAAAATACAAAAAATTAGCCAGGCGTGGTGGCGGGCACCTGTAATCCCAGCTACTAGGGAGGCTGAGGCAGGAGAATCGCTTGAACCTGGGAGGTGGAGGTTGTGGTGAGCCGAGATCATGCCATTGCACTCCAGTCTGGGCAACAGTGCAAGACTCTGTCTCAAAAAAAAAAAAAAAAAAAAAAAAACCAGAATTCTCTGTACTATCTTTGTAACTCTTCTGTAACACTGAAATTATTTGAAAATTAAAAGGATTTTTAAAAAGAAAAAATTTTGTCTAATGATACTCAACTGCTGACTGGTTGTTATGAATCTGTGCTATTTAAATAGTTTGCAACAATGCAAGTATAGTAAAACTGTTGAGATATTGTAAAGCATATAAGGCTATACCTTATACTATAAAATCATGCATACAACAGGAATAAGTAACTCATCAAAGTTCTTCAGATATTTATCACAAAATTCTTTTGTTCATCTGATACAGTGAATAGTTAAAATATTTTAAGGATTATTTTCTAAGAGAAAAATGAAGCAAGTGTAATGCTAGCTTGTCTAGCTTGTCCTTAGAATAACTGAGATTGACTTTCTCTCTCCTTTTACCAAGCTAAACGTATCACTACGAATGGGAAAGACAGGACAGTGGATTCAAGCGCTTCCTTGGCTGGCGGGGAAAGGAGAATTAGTGCTTCTTTTCTCCTGCAGTCCTCACCAGTCTCACACACATATTTTGCTCTTCTCTGGTCATCTTAATATGTTGCACTAAGGACAAAGGGACAAGTAAGTTGTTTCTGCAGGTGAAGCATGAGTAATTCAAAAATTAAGGAAGTAAATGCGGGCTTTGAAGGTAACAGAAAATGGCCATAAATTAGCTGCAAGGCTTGTATAGGAGGTGCACAGTGGCAATGTTGTTCAAATTCTTAGCAGCATGTCCAGAATTCCATACTCTCAAGCAATCTGCTTTTTCTTCCTTCCTTCTATTCTCCCAAAAGTCCATAAATGATGATATGGGAGAGTCAGCATGAAAAAGATTACTATTTAAATGTTGTTATGGGATAAATTGTGGGTGTACTAGGTGCTATAAGTACAACGGAGACATGTTAAAAGCTTTCTATATCAGTAAGGAAGATAGCTACAGCATACTTGAGTTCATGTATGACCTCCTAGAAGTTACATGTCTTAGAGCATAATCAGTTTTGTTTGTTTGTTTGTTTGTTTGTTTTTGAGATTGAGTCTCGCTGTCACCCAGGCTGGAATGCAGTTCATGGAGAGCACGATCTCAGCTCACTATAACCTCCGCCTCCTGGGTTCAAGCTATTCTCCTGCCTCAGCCTTCCGAGTAGCTAGGACTACAGGCACGCAACATGCCTAGCTAATTTTTGTATTTTGTATTTTGAGTAGAGAAGAAGTTTCGCCATGTTGGCCAGGCGAACTTCTGACCTCGGGTGATCCACCTGCCTTGGCCTCCCAAAGTGCTGGGATTACAGGCGTGGGCCACCAGGCCCGGCCATAATCAGCTTTTTCATATGGGTCTAAGTGTCAAGCAAAGCTTATCTAACATACTTTGAATGTCTTGGTCTTTATGTTACTCTAGTGACCTCAAGGGAAGGCCACATTTGTCTGAGGTGACTGTGATAATAAGTATCTCAAAGTTGGCTTATTCAAATTTCTTAGATATAAGGACAGACCACTGGGTTCATCATTTACTCTTGAGGATTTGAGAAGATTTTTAAAACCTCTCGTGTCTTGCAAGATAAGAAAAAGCATAATTAGAATTTTTATTATTGCATGTTGATATTGTACTTTTGGCATTAGAAAGCCAAGGGAGCTGAATGAATTGTCTGACTCTTAAAAATGCCTTCTCATGATAAAAAGCTGAAATTCTTGGTACTTAAATGTTCCAGGAATTTGACAGGTTACTATTTTGCTAATTCTGTTCCTTACTATTACTTTTAAGCCAAAGCAAGTTTATTAAGAAAGTCAAGGACTATGCCTGCTCCATAGGCAGAGCAGCCTGTTCCTTATTTTTATCTAGAAAATTCATTATACCTTAAGTAGAAATTAGAGTTCATAAACACAGCTGTATCATCTTTGAACATAAAAAGAACACAATATTTATCTGGCAGTAGTTGGTAGTTAAGTGAGGGCATGGTTGGAAATACAAATATATAATAAATGATCCAGGCCAGGCATGGTGGCTCATGCCTATAATCCCAGCACTTTGGGAGGCCTAGGTGGGTGGATCACCTGAGGTCAGGAGGTCAAGACCAGCATGGCCAACATGGTGAAACCCTATCTCCACTAAAAATACAAAAATTAGCCAGACATGGTGGCACGTGCCTGTAATCCCAGCTACTTGGGAGGCTGAGGCAGGAGGATTATTTGAACCTGGGAGGCGGAGGTTGCCATGAGCTGAAATCGAGCCACTGCACTCCAGCCTGGGTGATAGAGCAAGACTATCTAAAAAATAAATAAATAAATGATCATTTCCACATCATAATGTTTATAGTACATGGAAGTTTATGGTAACAAAAATGTGCACTTGGAGAGGCAACACAGTGTAGTGGTTTAAATAGAACATGGATTGGGAAGTCACACAAGATGGACTTAAATCCTGGCTGTTAAACTTATTATCTGAATATAAGTCAGGCATAGTGGCTCACGCCTGTAATCTCAGCACTTTTGGGAGGCCAAGGCCGGCAGATCACTTAAGGTCAGGAGTTTGAGACCAGCCTGGCCAATATCATGAAACCCTGTCTCTATTAAAAATACAAAAATTAAGCCAGGCACAGTGGCTCATCCCAGCACTTTGAGAGGCCAAGGCAGGCAGATCACGAGGTCAAGAGATCAAGACCATCCTGGCTAACATGGTGATACCCCATCTCTATTAAAAACACAAAAAATTAGCCGGGCATGGTGGCACGCACCTATAGTCCCAGCTACTCGGGAGGCTGAGGCAGGAAAATCACTTGAACCTGGAAGGCAGAGGTTGCAATAAGCTGAGATCGTGCCACTGCACTCCAGCCTGGGCAACAGGGCAACAGAGCAAGACTCCGTCTCAAAAAACAAACAAACAAAAAAAAAAAAACAAGAAAAAAAAATTAGCTGGGCATGGTGGTGCACACCTATAGTCCCAGCTACTTGGGAGGCTGAGGCAGGAGAATCGCTTAAACTCAGGAGGTGGAGGTTGAAGTGAGCCAAGGTCACACCACTGCACTCCAGCCTGGGTGACACAGCGAGACCCTGTCTCAAAAAAAAACAAAACCAAAACAAAACAAAACAAAAAATCGTATTATCTGAATAGCTTGTTTCACCTTTCAGGGCCCCCGTTTTCTCTTCTATAAAATGAGAATTAGTGAAATAATACATATAAGAGGCCACAGTAAGCTCTCAGCAAAGGATAGCTATTAGCAGAATTCAAGAAAGTAAACGCTCAGTTAGGACTCTATGTTTAATAATTTAAAAAGCTTCCTTATATCTTGTTGCTACTAAAAGGACTCGGGTATTCACAAGTGTAGTTTTCTTATTTCTAAACCATATGACTTATGGAATTACAAGGTTATAAAGCCAGTTGAAGAGTCATCTAGGAAAGAGATTCCAGGGCCTACCCAGCCCTAATGGATCCAAATTTCTGCAGGATGAAGGCTAGGAATGTATCTTTTTCAAAAAATCTCATTTGATTCTGAAGACGACCCAAGTTTGGAAACCACTGAGGTGGAGCATTTCTAGGCATGGGTGTGCTGAGAAAAACCATGGTTATGCCAAGAACTGTTCATTCTTGGAGGGTTACTGGGGTGGGGTGCTAAAGGAGAAGTTACCCGTGAGATTGTTTGGGATGCTTTGTAAATTGCAAAGCACTACAAATGGAGGGTACTGTTATGCAAAGGAGTATAATCATGAACTGTTGGTGCTGGAGATTTTCGAAAATTGAGGCTCAGAGTGGTTAATGTAGCTTGTTTCAAAGTTAGGCAGCAAAGCAGGCAAAATACATATGGTGTTATATAAGTGCCAAATGGGTGTCAGAGACACGAAATGTCATGAGAACTCGGGATGGGGGCTACTGTGGGCTGGGAATATTACGAAAGACTTCTTGGGGAGATGCAAATGAGGAATTGGTCTTGAAGGATGATTAAGATTCATATTAGTAATACAGAGGATGGGGGAACTGAGCAAAGACATAGAGAGAAGAATGCATCAGGCAGGTTTGCGAAGGTGTGAGTTAGACCTGGTGGTAGGCTGGAGCACAAAATTCATGTGGAGGAGTGGTAGGGGAAAGAACTTGTGGAGGGCCTTAAATTCTAAACTAGGGAGCTGAGACTATCTTGGTAAGCAGAAGGGATCCCAAGAAGGTTTCTGAATAGTACATAAGTAGGTGGAAAGTGAGAGCATAAAAGCAGGGCCCTTGAATCCAAAGGGCCCACGGAGAAAGGCTAAAAGCAGGAGGCCACTGCGGTGTTCTAGGCATGAGGCCATAAGGTTTGAAAAGTAGGAAAGAAGAAAGCCAGATGGTCTAAGTGCCACAGGAGCAATGGACAGTTCTTGGAATATTTATGGGGATCAAAGAGGAGGCAACTGCTGTGAACCTAAGGGACTGGAATTATGATGACACCACTGACAGGAATGGGAGGCCAGGCTGGAGGCAAAAAAGGTTGGTTTGAGACAGATGGTGGCACTGTTACAGTGCTCTGTAGGGAAACTTTGGACACAACTCACCTTCATGTCCTCAAAGTTTGTTATCCCCATCTGAGGGAGGTTTGAGCAGTTGACGTGAATGAGTTTTCGGCCACTGATGAAGTTTGTGATAAAACACTCCTGTCAATACAAGGACATCACTTAAAAAAATGCACTGCAAATAGAAGGAAGAAAGGCGGGGAAGGGGGAGGAAGGGAAGAAATCATGTTTGTTCTATCCTGAGAAAAAAATATTTTTTCTTTTCTTTTTTTAGAGACAGGGTCTTGCTCTGTCATCCAGGCTGGAGTGCAGAAGTCCTGGGCTCAAGCAGTCCTCCTGCCCGAGCCTCCTGAATAGCTTAAATTTATTTTCTATCCCAATAATGGCACAATTTGTCCATGTAAGCTCTTTATTAAATTTTACACTGCTCTTTAACCTTTCTTTTGGCATGGTACAACCAGTGCTGCTTCATGCCTCAATTACATTTGTAAGTATAGTAGGTACAAAAGGTTTCAGATCTTGTATTGTTTTGTGGTAGCCTTAAACCTAGTTGGCATCAGTGAAATAAGAGGTTTACACTGTCTTTTTATTAAAACTATTTTTGGTTAACGGCTAACTTGAATTAATACACTTACGTGCTCGTGATACATGTGACATTATTTGGGGCTGACACTTTAAAGCGTAATAGCACAAATTCAAAGTAAGGGAGCTGCCACTAAAACAACTTGATAAAGTACCAAAAAGCCTACCTTGAACAAAATCTACTTAAAAATACAGTTTTCCATGAAAGGAGGTCTAAGGCGGGGCATGGTGGCCCACGCCTGTAATCCCAGTACTTGGGGAGGCTGAGGCTGGTGGATCATGAGGTCAGGAGATTGAGACCATCCAGGCTAACACAGTGAAACCCCGTCTCTACTAAAAATACAAAAAATTAGCCGGGCATGGTGGCGGGTGCCTGTAGTTCCAGCTACTCGGGAGGTACTGAGCAGGAGAATGGCATGAACCCAGGGGAGGTGGAGCTTGCAGTAAGCCGAGATGGCACCACTGCACTCCAGCCTGGGCGACAGAGTAAGACTCTGTCTCAAAAAAAAAAAAAAAAAAAAAGAAAGAAAAAGAAAGGAGGTCTATATACTCTTCTCGGTCTTTTATTCAAGGATTGCAGAGAAGTGTAATCACTGGAAGAGGAAAAACAAACAGATGTGACCCTCCCTTCCTCTCCCAAAATACAAATATACATCAGTGGCAAGGCCAAAATTAAAATCCAAGTTACCTCTACCACAGTCCAGGACTTTTTGATACTCCTTCCGGTAAAGAGGTAAGAGCTCAAGCCACGTTAGAAGGAATAAGAGGTAGACAGATGAAAACATGTGATTTCAAAAAATCTTATTTTTGTATACCTTGTATTGAGGGAAGCCTAGCTGGCTAATCCACTCTGCAACTTTCTCTGGATCCCAATTAAGATGCTCAAATTGTAACTCAGTCCCTTGTTTTGACTGGGTTTCATCATCTTCAGAGACCAGTTCCTTCAAGTCTTGGGACAAATCTACAACTTCCTTTTCATGAACGAACTCACTTAATTCTGTCAGAGACTCTGAGGGATCTGAGTATGAGCATACTTCATTGACATCAAGCGATTTTTGGAGTGGTTGTGAAAACTCGTAATGTGTACCAATTGATTCTTCACTTTCTCTGATAGATCCTAATGCGTAGTATTCTTTTTTAAATTCGTCACTTAGTGACCACTTTCCTCTTTTAGGCTCACGGAGCTCTAGCTCATCCTTTCCTACAGAATACTTAGACTTGATTGGTTCTGGCCTGTCTTCCTTGGAAAATTCTAAATGTGTCTTTCTTGGTTTGGTTTCATCTGGTAACTCTAGATTTTCCTCCTCAGTTGGCTTTGTTTGTGTTTTCTCTTCAACTTGTGGGTTGATATCCTGTGGTAGCACTAGACCAGTCTCCTCTGGTGGTTGTGGATTTTTTTCCTCATTTGATTTTCTTATCTCTTCTGGACTTTCTGGTTTCATCATTTCTGATTGTTCTAGAATTGTTTCCTCATTTGGTTTTCTTGATTCTTCCTCGGGAAACTCTAATTTGATCTCTTCTAGTGGCTCAGGGACGTTCTCATCAGTAGACTTTCTTGACTTGTGGTCTGGAAGGTCTGGTTTAGTCCGCTCAGGTAGTTCTGTCCCTTTCTCCTCAGTTGCCTTTCTTTGCATCTCCTCTGGAACCTCTGGTTGAGTCTCTTCTGGAGGCTCTAGACCTGCCTCCTCACTAGACTTTCTTGGTTTCTTCTCTGGAAATTCTGGTCTAGCTTGCTCAGGTGGCTCTGTCCTTTTCTTCTCAGTTGACTCTCTTTGTGTCTCCTCTGGAATCTCTGGTTTGGTCATCTTTGGTGGCTGAAGATCTGTCTCTTCAAGTGATTCTCCTGGTTTCTCACTTGGAAAATCTGGTTTGGTCTGCTCTGGAGGCTCTACAACTGTCTCTTCATGTTGCACTCTAAGTGATTCCTCTGGAAACCCCAGTTCAGTCCCCTCCTCTAGTAATTCTAAATTTATCTCTCTGACTGTGGCCCCTGAAACCTCAGACATGGTTTCCGTTGGTGGCACTGGATCTGTTTCCATAGCTGACTCTAGGAACATATCCTCTGTAACATTTAGTTTAGCTTCTGGTGGCTCTAGGTCTGACTCTTCATGCGTTTCATCCACAGGGGCCTCCAAATCTTTGAAAAACTCTCCCGTCTCTCTCTCCGACTTTACCTCTTGGGGAATCCCTAGTTCAGTTTCGCTTGGTACGTCTCTCTTGGACTCTTTGGCAATTCCTTCCAGGGACGTCCCTCCAGGTTTCAGCTGCATGTTCTTAGCACTCCTTGGCCCCCCATCTCTGAAGTCCTCTTCCTCGGTCTCTGGCTGTGGCTCGTGATAAATCTCTGCCGGTAGCTTCGAGTCTGCCTCTGCCATGGTGTCTCGTTCGGCATTTTCATATGATTTATTAAGTTCAGGCAGTTCAGGCCTCTCAGACTCCGGCTCTCCATCTTCATCTGGGCCGGAATCGTAATCCTCCGGGACTTCAGCCATTTGCAGCTTAGCAGACGCGCCGCGGCTTCCTAGCAACCCCAACTTCCGATAGCGTCTCTATGGATACCACGATTTCCGGCAGTGTATTCCTGACTCTTCCCCAGGTTTTGTTTGTTCTTTCAAGCCCTGACTTTAAAAATCGGCTACAGAAGCACGCGGTAACCTTCCCTGTGGCCGCATCGCCAGCCTCCGCGGGCCGGAGCTACTGCGGCCGCCCCTGGGTGGGCTAGGTTTTCAAGCGGCCGCCGCACCGCTTCTTCCGGCCTGCAGGCTGCGCTCGGCTGTGCCCGGCGCTCGCTCGGCCTTCGGCTGTTTCCGGAGCCACTCGCGGCTGGCAGAGGAGAGCTCCGTGCGCGGGCTGCAGATGTCTGACCTGCAGGCGGCTGAGGGGCCGGGCTCCTGGAGCCCCACAGCCCGCCGAGGGTCGGCTGGCGGCGTCGGGGACTGCCAGGGAGTGGAGGGGAGCCAGGCGGCCGCCTCAGGTACGCAAGGCCGGGGCGCTGGCGGGTGGGTGCTGCCCGGCCTCAGGGCCCCGCGCCACGGCGCGAGCCTCCGCCGCGCTCTGTCCTGGGCTTCCCCGCGGAGCGGACCCATCTCGGCAGCCCCTTCGCGCGCGGGGCCCCTTCCCCGCCGCTGCCACCACCCGGGCCCAGGGCTCGAGGTTATTCTCTGCTCCTGTTTCGAAATGCCTTGATTCCTGCCCCGCTTCCTTTCTGAGATCTGCCCAAATGATAGTGACAGGGTGGCTCTGGCCCTGGCGTCTCTTCAGCTTCAGTTTCAGCTTCAGCCGGGGTTCGGGTCCCACCTCCATCTGCTGATCACATCCAGACTGCCGACCCGAACCCTACTGGCCTCGCCGCCCCCTGCTTCTGGCTCCCCACCCGATCCCCACCTCAGTCCTCTGTCCCAGCCTTCTCACGCGCCTCTCTGCCCCCATCCGGGTTGGCAGCCTTGCCTTCCTCTGCTAGAAGCCCACTTCGCCCTAGCCTCCCTGCACATAGGCCCCCTGGCCTTGCTGCCATCCTCTCCATCGCTCAGAGTGGCAAAAATGAAAAGCAGAGTTGAAATAGGTAGTCTTTGGGGTCTTTTGATTGAACACAGTAGCCAAAGCAAGAGCAGGAATTAAAAATTGGGGCGACCTCCCTCATTCTCAAGACCCTCATCCTCTTCTTGTCCGGGACGACGTCTCCATTTCTACCCACGCGAGTTCCTCCGTGTGTATAATTTCAGTGTCCAAAGACAAAAGAGTCCATCCATCACACTTTCTTCTTTCAGCCCCCTGAACACCACACATGATGCAACTGAAAGGATGCTCTTTTGAAATACGAAAGGATAGAGAGGAGAGAACTGGTCTTATTAAGTAGCAAATATAAATTAATTTTCTAGGTCTGAAATTAAAATAGACACCATAAAGTATAGTGGTTGAGGCACTACCGTGGAGCCAGGGTGCCTGAATTGGAGTCTGAAACCTCAGTTTCCTCATCTGTAAAATGTGATTACTAAAAAATACCTGCCTCATAGGATTATTGTGAGGATTACTTGAGCCGCTTTGTCTAAGGCATTTGGTGTGGAGCCCATGGTACACACTATACTTATCTATTGTGACAGTAAGGTCTCTTTTTGTTCAGTTGAACTTCCTGTGCTGCCAGAGGTGTTTCTGGATGTATGGCTTCCAACATGGTGCCTTTTTCTCTCTTCTACTCTGATCCCAAGTATCTTCCCTCATAATGCTGCTTTACTCAAACACACACAACTCACCCAGCTCTTTCCCATGGCTTTATATTCTCTTACTTTAAAGCATCTAACAAAAATTGCCTTTTTTTCTTACGAACTCTGCTTTGTATTAAATTCAAAATCGCTGGCATGTATTTAACATTATAGCAGTAGAAATTCTAAGCATAATTTCTAAAAGACTAAGCAAATAAACAGAAAGGTGTGTAAGTCTTGCAACACTTGTCCCTTGCATGCGCCAGTATTTATTTAAAAAGGCATGTTTTTACTTCCCCTTTAGGTTCTCATGTGTTTATGGCAAACATACCCACACGTTTTAGATAGATGAGTGTTTTTTTACCCCCAGACATCTAATTCATTCCTGCATTGAATTCCTCCCAGGACATTGGTAGAGATGCTTACTTTCCCTCCTCTTACCCTCAGAATGCAGGGTGATAGTTTTTTTGTTTTTTTTTTTTAAATGTGTAGGAGTTTATTATAGTAGCCCAGAGCAAGCTCTTCCTCTTGAGGTAGGATTCGTTGCTAATAAAATAATAGTAATGATAACCTACAGGTATTGAATGCTTATTCTGTGCCAGAGGTGGAAAAAAATTTACTTGTATTTTCTGATTTAGTCATGTCAACAATCATTTTCTCCCTGTTTTACAGAGGAACAAACTACTGCTGAGAAAGGTTAACTTACCTGTTTGAGTTAGCGCAAGTTTTTACTGTCTATATGAAATTGTCATCTTGTTATGATGAAGTCTATAACTGATTGTTTTTATTGGCCGTGAATCAAGTATTGGTACTCACAGACAGGTTATGGTCTTTGTCCTCAAGGTGTTTTCAGTTTGATGAGGTGAGAGATCCATTTCAGGGGGAAACAATGCACAATTCAAAACATTATATAATTGGGCGTCTTTTATTACAATTCTTTAAGAAACCTGCTTGAAGGTAGGAACGGAATCTCTCTTGCTTGTTTATCTAGAGCCCTTGATGTTGTGTTTTAGAGGTTTCACAAATAGTTGCTGAGTTTGATGGTGAGAGAAAGTCTATACGCAGAGATTTGGATGAGCATCTAATGAATGTGAAGAATTAGGGTTGAGATAATCAAGAATGTTCCTTAGTTGAGAGCAGTGGTTCTCAACCAGGTGCAATTTTGTATCCCCAGGGCATGGCAATGTCTGGAAACATCTTTGCTTGTCACAACTGGTTGCAGCTATTGCTGACATCTAGTGAGGATAGGCGAGGGATGTTTGCTAAACATCTTGCAATGCGCAGGGCAATCCCCATTACGAAGAGGCATCTGGCTCCAAATGTCAGTAGTGCTGCTTTTGGGAACCTTGTGTTAGAGTTAAGCTGGGCTTCCAAAGCAGTGTGAAAATATTATATTTGGCCTGGACCAGAGGCTTGGGAGTAAACCCCTAAAAACTGCTTTAAACTTGGAATTTGTTTGATTGGATCCTTGTGCCATCTTCCTCTAGAAAATGATACAATGAGTAAGCAATAGAGCTCTAACAAAGAATGAAATTGAATGAGATTTCTCTCACCCTCTCAGAGAGAAAACAGCAGTGAGAAATGGAATTGGATATTCAGGTGTTCTGTTTGTCCATTGGAATACCTGAGACTGAGTAATTTATAAGAAAAGAGTTTTAATTGGCTCATGGTATTGCAGGGTGTACAGGAAGTGTGGTGTTGGTAGCTGTTTCTGGTGAGGGCCTCAAGAAGCTTACAGTCATGCTGAAAGGGGGAACAGGTACCTCACATGGTGAGAGTCAGGAGAGAGAGAGAGAGAGAGACCAGAGGAGGTTCCAGACTCTTTGAAACAACCATATCTCAGGTGAACTAGCTGAGCGATAACTCACTTATCATCAAGAGAATGATGCCAAATCATTCATGAGGGATTCATCTCCACTATCCAGTCACCTCCCACCAGCCCTCACCTAACATTGGAAATCACATTTCAGTGTGAGATTTGGAGGGGACAAACATCCAAGCCATATCAGGTATTATTGGATTAAGGGTTTTGGTTTTTCGGTGTATCTTATTCCTTCAAAGCAGGAATGTGTCATTCTCTAGAATAACCATAACTTATTTTTTAAAAGTGTTCTCTGCAGAGAATACCTATTGAGTGTCTTCATGTTTGTTAGCTGAGGTTTTGGTGAAAAGGAAGAAAAGGATTTATGTTCTTATGAACTAAGCTCTCCAGTGGTCATGGTGTTCTTATTGTTTTATACATTGTAATTGTTTTTAATAGTCTTTTATTTGAGGCACCTGGGTTCTTCAGTTCCCAAGAGGCGAGATGAATCGTTCTTTAATTATGAAACTCTCTGAGGCATACTTGTTGCATCACTTAAAGGCAGGGTTTTTTTGTTTTTGTTTTTTAAAGTTTAAAGGAAAATAAAGCTCTATAGTGATCCTGAAGTCAGCAGTAGAACTTAGTTTGGTGTATATGTCCCCCAGAGCTATCAATCCATTTAGATGCTGAGGATGGAAACAGGTCAGGTAGACTTGTTCATGGTTCTAAGTTAGGAGTTAGAATATTACAATAAGTCTTTTTGCAGTGATGAAAATATTTCATATCTGTCCCAGCTACTCAGGAGACTGAGGCAGGAAAATCGCTTGAACCCGGGAGGCGGAGGTTGCAGTGAGCCGAGATAGCACCATTGCAGTCCAACCTGGGCGACAGAGGGAGACTCTGTCTCCAAAAAAAAAAAAAAAAAAAAAAATTCTATTTCAATTTACGTGAATTAAAGTTCAAAATTTGGTGGCTACCATGTTGGATGGTAAGAATAATTGGGAGTCTATGACAAACAGCCTTGATGTTTTTTTGGTTTTCTATTGTTGTTTTATGTCAAAACGTTAACATTTTCTCTGCCTGTGGCTTTCTTTTTCTTAGTCGTTGTGTTTTTAGTGTCCAGATAGTCAATTAGTCAGAGAGTTGATTAATCATGTCGTGATTCAGTCTAAACAGTATAACAAAGGTGCACAATCTGAGTGACCACTCAGGAGCATGTCCCACTCAAGAGCTAAAGAGAAATTGGATCACATGGTCATTAGATTTGGTTGGAACATAAGCTCACTTAATTTGTTTTCATTTAAGCCTCTTGAGTCTGTAACCACATAGCCTGCTTTTAGTTCCTCTGCACTGGAATCTAAAATGACAGGCTAATTATCTCTTTGCAGCCTGTTTACTGAGGGGGAAATCCTCTGAGGCCTGTTCTAAAGAACCCTGACCTGATATTCAAATGCTTTTGAAAAAAACCTGCTTTTTGGTTCTCCTTGTAGGGAAAGTACGAAGTACACAGTAAGTTTGAATCCCTAGCATGATCAGAATGTCTGAAACCAGACCCTTTGGTAATATAGAAAGAAAATGCACATTTAAAAATTGTCAAATATAAATAAGTTATTTTAAGGAAGTTCCTTTTTTCTCTTTCACCTTCGCTTTAGTGGCCATCAATGATAAATTAAGTTATTGTTAAGCCTCCATTTTCCCTCCTTTGTTCATTGTTTCCGAGATTTTGGCCACTGAGGAACCATGGTAATGACTTTGCCACACTAGAGAATACCGTTACAGTATTAGTTATTTACTGTTTTTTCTTGACATTGACATTTAATTGACATTTTAATTGACACTTAAAAGTTTCATTCTAAATAATTCTTATGATACTACTAGTTTGATGTATCCATTTTTCTTAATATATACTAGAATACATATTTTTAAAAATAAAAAACATTTCCCCACATACCATCTAAATTTGCAAAGTCTGGCCTGCTTTCTCAGATCTCTTCTAGGAATACTTTCAGAATTGGCTTATATTTGGCTAATATAATAAAAGCTATACTATAGGAAAATTGGCTTTTTCTTCTTCATAGTGGCTTAAATTTCACTGAATAACTTCAGGAAACCTAAAAGGCTGTGCTCATAATTCTCTCTCACTGAAACAGGGCTGCATCTCCCACACTTTATACTTCTAGAAATAAAGTTATGTTTTTCTTTCTCCTTTTCTTACTTCCTGCCGCTCTGAATCCAATTATAAGTTGTTTTACCAGCAGTTCTTACATAATTTAGGGCATTCCTTAAAATTAAAAATAATTTAGGGCATTCCTTTAAAATTAAAAATCAAACACTCAACTCCTTATGGGATGGAAAGAAAAAAATCAAAAGCTTATTTTTTTTCTAGTATACATCAAGTCGTTAAAATGCTAGGAGAAGGGGTGCTTACCATGTGAAAAATGCTCAGCCTAACTCATAATAAGGGAATTGGAAATCCTAACTACACTTGGTAGTTTGCTAACTCACTTTGTTGGTCGGTGTGCAGAAGCAGACACTCTCATGCATTGCTGAGATTGTAATTGGTACAGATTCTATGGAGGGCAATTTGTCAATATCCATCAAAATTACAATATATGCCCCTTTGACTCATTCTTTCCAGGAATTTATCCCATAGATTTATTTATTCTCCTGTTTAATGACATAGATAAAAGGTTATTATGGCATTGTTTGTAATGGTAACAGAATAGAAAGAACATGAATGAGTATCAGTAGGAAACTGGGTAAATACATTATGGAATATTCACCCAATGAAATATAATATTAATCAGCTGTAGAAAAGAATAAGGAAGGCCGGGCGCAGTGGCTCAAGCCTGTAATCCCAGCACTTTGAGAGGCCGAGACGGGCGGATTACGAGGTCAGGAGATTGAGACCATCCTGGCTAACACGGTGAAACCCCGTCTCTACTAAAAAATACAAAAAACTAGCCGGGCGAGGTGGCGGGCGCCTGTAGTTCCAGCTACTCGGGAGGCTGAGGCAGGAGAATGGCGTGAACCCGGGAGGCGGAGCTTGCAGTGAGCTGAGATCCGGCCACTGCACTCCAGCCTGGGGGACAGAACGAGACTCTGTCTCAAAAAAAAAAAAAAAAAAAAAGAAAAAAGAAAAAGGAAGTTTTTCATGTGCACTTATGGAAAGGTCTTTGAGATATAAGTGGAAAGAACAAAGTACACAGTAGTATGTCCAGCATACCCCCCCCCTTTTTTTTTGAGACAGAGTCTCGCTCTGTTGCCCAGACTGGAGTGCAGTGGCCGGATCTCGACTCACTGCAAGCTCCGCCTCCCAGGTTCAAGTGATTCGCCTGCGTCAGCCTCCCAAGTAGCTGGGATTACAGGCCTTCGCCACCATGCCCAAGCATGCCCATTTTTTGTGTAAAAAAGTGAAGAAGTATGTGTGTGTATACACACACACACACACATATACTTTTTATATGCATAAAACATGTTTGGGCCGGGCGCGGTGGCTCAAGCCTGTAATCCCAGCACTTTGGGAGGCCGAGACGGGCGGATCACGAGGTCAGGAGATCAAGACCATCCTGGCTAACACGGTGAAACCCCATCTCTACTAAAAAAAATACAAAAAACTAGCCGGGCGAGGTGGCGGGCGCCTGTAGTTCCAGCTACTCGGGAGGCTGAGTCAGGAGAATGGCGTAAACCCGGGAGGCGGAGCTTGCAGTGAGCTGAGATCCGGCCATTGCACTCCAGCCTGGGCCACAGAGCGAGACTCCGTCTCAAAAAAAAAAAAAAAAAAAAAAAAAAAAAAAAAACATGTTTGGAAGACCACAAAACTGAATAACATTGATTGCTCTTGGAGGTAGGAACTGACGTGGGACGAAATTTTCACTGTATACTTGTATGCCTTTTGAATTCTGAGTAATGTAGATAAATTATTCAGAAATAGTTAATAAAAATAGTCTTTAAAATATATAAATATATGTATACATAGATATACATACACACAAGCTTGGCATGAGACTTCACTATGTTTATATCCTAAATAAGAGCCTTTCTATAGGTCTGTATTCTGTTTCTGCTCATCAGAAACTGACATTTTCTAGACCTTTTTCTGTCAGTGAATTTTTTATAAAATAAAGGTTATAAGTCTCCTTAGAGATTAATTTTATGTTATTCTTTAAATCCATTACTGTCTTTCATTATTTTTGTGCTAGTTTCATTTCTGTCTAAAAATTTAACCTTTTTGAAGTCTTCATTATGATCCAAAGGACAGGATAAGCCAAAGGGGGATAGACATACTACTTAGACAAACTGATATGATTAATCAATTAATAACAGAGAGAGGGCAGAATTTTTTTTTTTTTTTTTTTTTTTTAAGACAGAGTCTCACTCTGTCGCCTAGACTGGAATGCAGTGGCATGATCTCGGCTCACTGCAACCTCTGCCTTCTGGGTTCAAGCGATTCTCCTGCCTCAGCCTCCCAAGTAGCTGGGATTACAGGCACACGCCACCACGTCCAGCTAATTTTTGTATTTTTAGTAGAGATGGGGTTTCACCATGCTGGCCAGGTTGGTCTTGAACTCCTGACCTTGTGATCTGCCCGCCTCGGCCCTCCCGCCTCAGCCCTCCCGCCTCAGCCTCCCTTACAGGCATGAGCCACTATGCCTGGCAGAGGGCAGAATTTTAAAACTTCTATTTTTGTTTCTATTTAATTCACTAAGGTATATTCAGATTGATACGGGTAAATAGGCAATATGGATTTCTGTTGTCAGTAATGTCAGACTAGGTAATTATCTCTCATCGGGGACAATTAGAAAATATGGGTGAAATATAAACATCTGCTGGAAAATACTGGAGAGATAGATCATGAAGAATTACCTAGCTGTGATCCATGCGAAAGCTATAGAGATCCAAGGACAGAGTCTATTTGGGGCTTCTTTGTCCCCTGGGGGTACATGCTGGATTCCTGAGTGGGGAAGCTGAGTGACAAGGTCATGAAAAGTGCCTCTTTGAACTAAAGTAACAGGAAATGGATTAGTGTTCAGGACCCATCATGTAAGGGGGACCCTGGTGAACTCCATTTCCTTTGGGTTAGGGCCATGAAAGGCCATGCCCTAAAAGTAGGTCGTTGCAGGGAGTGCAACTCAGCTTCAGAAACAGCTAAGTTCACGAATTGGGATTTTTGGGTGGCTTTGACAAGCTGGTTCTAAAATACATATAGAAATGGAAGGCCACAAATAGCAAGGACACTCTTGAATAAGAACAACATGGAAAGATTTGTTCCGTCCAACATCAAGACTTATTTTAAAGTTTTTAAAGAGTAGTCAGGCTCTAGGAATAGAATCAAAAGCTTAGAAACATGTTTATATGGACACTTGCTTTGCAACAAAGATTGTTAACATAGAGCAGTGGGTAAGAGAAGGTAAATGTTTCTGGGACAATTGAATATTCTAAGAGAGAGGAAAGTAAAGAAACTTAATCTTTACCTCACACATGATACACAAAAAATCAACTCGGTAGATTATAGAACAGTATGTGAAAGGCAGTACATAAGCACCTATAGGATACGGGAGAATATTTTTGGATCTCAGTATAGTGAAAGACATCTTAGGACACACAAAGACTAAGGAAGGAAAATTTGATAAATTTTGAATACACGAAAGTACTTTGGTTTATCAAAGGCCACCATTAAAAGTGAAAAGTCATGTCACAGAGTGGAAGCAGGTAATTATAATACATATACCTGACAAAAGGTTTGTATCCAAAACTCCTATAAATAATAAAAAGAGGCTGGGCGTGAATGGCTCATGCCTGTAATCCTAGCACTTTGGGAGGCTGAGGTGGGTGGATCATGAGGTCAGGAGTTCGAGACCAGCCTGGCCAATATGGTGAAACCCTGTCTCTACTAAAAATACAAAAATTAGCCAGGTGTGGTGGCGCATGCCTGTAGTCCCAGTTATTGGGGAGGCTTAGGCCAAAGAATCTCTTGAACCCAGGAAGTGGAGGTTGCAGTGAGCCAAGACCATGCCACTGTACTCCAAACTTGGGCAACAGAGCGTGACTCCATCTCTAAATAAAATAAATAAATAAGTAATAAAAAAGACAAACCAGTAATAAAATTGGCAAGAGACTTGGACAGGCACTTCACAAAAGAAGATTTTTTTAATGGCCAAGAAATACGAATCATCAGTGAAATACAAACTAAATTAGCATACATCTACCAGAATGGCCCAGATAAAAAATGTTAACATGACCAAGTGTCAGAGAAGGTCCAGAGTAATGGAAATGATGCTACAATGCTGGTAGCATTATATTTGGTACAACCCCTTTAGAAAATAGTTCAGCATTATCTACTGAAATTTAACATTCAAATTTCTATGACTTAACCATTCTATTCTGACATTTATATCCAACATAAATGCATGCACTGTAGCCAAGAGACAAGAATATTCATAGCAGCATTATTCATAATAGCCCCAAACTGGAGTTAACCTAAGTATCATCAACAATAAATAGGTAGCTCATGGTGGATTCATGGAATAGTGTACAGCAATGAACGTGAACAAACTGGCTGGGCACGGTGGCTCACACCTGTAATCCCAGTACTTTGGGAGACCGAGGCAGGCGGATCACCTGAGGTCAGGAGTTCGAGACCAGCCTGGCCAACATGGTGAAACCCTGTCTCTACTGAAAATACAGAAATTAGCTGGATGTGGTGGTGGGTGCCTGTAGTCCCAGCTGCTCAGGAGGCTGAGGCAGGAGAATCGCTTGAAGCCGGGAGGTAGAGGTTGCAGTGAGCCGAGATTGCGCCATTGCATTCCAGCCTGGGGAACAAGAGTGAGACTCTGTCTCAAAAGAAGAAGAAGAAGAAGAAGAAGAAGAAGAAGAAGAAAGTTAACAAACCTACATACAATTACATGGATGCATCTTTTGATGCATCTTTTGAGGGATGCATCAAAATAATGACTGAAATAAGCCAGACCCAAAAGAAAATATTCTGTATCATTTTCCTTTCTATAGAGTTCATAAAACAGGCCCAGTGAAGCAACACTGTTTAGGAATGCTTACTTAGGTCGCCCAGCTATAAAGAAATGAGGAAATAATGTCCATAGTTGGGATAATGGTTTTCTTACCTTAAGGAGGAAAGGATCAGGTGATGATTGGGAAGATCATGAATGGGGCTTCTGGAGTGTTAGAAATGTTCTATTTCTTGGCCTGGGTAGTGTTTGTGATAATTTATTGAGGTATACACTTTTGTGTACTCTTCTACATTTGTGTTATATTTCACAATAGAAAAGATTTACTTTTTTTTTTTAGAGAGTCTTGCTCTTTGTCACCCAGGCTGAAGTGCAGTGGTGTGATCTCAGCTCACTGCAACCTCTGCCTCCCAGGTTCAAGCGATTCTCCTGCCCCAGCCTCCCATGTATCTGGAATTACAGACACACCACCACACCTGGCTGATTTTGTATTTTTAGTAGAGATGGGGTTTCACCATGTTGGCCAGGCTGCTCTGGAACTCCTGACCTCAAGCCATCTGCCTGCCTCGGGCTCCCAAAGTGCAGCAGTTATAGGCGGGAGCCATCACGCCCAGCCTAGAAAAGATTTTTAAAAGAGTCAGTGTATAATGTAGTTAATAAGAGTGCTGGCTTTGGTCTTGGATTGCCTGAGTGCATATCACTTCTATTTGTATTTGCTGGTCATCTTGGGCATCTTGATTTCTCTGAGCTTCAATTTCTTAAACTATAGAAAGGGAGTAATAATAGTATCAACTTCAGTGGTTCTGTAATTCCATGAAATTCAGTGACTATTCAGTATAATGATGCCTACAAAAAACTTATAAAATAATTGACATATAGTAAGTGACCACTGAATCTTGGTTATAATAACAAAGATGATCAGAATAAAGATAGAATAGCTAGGTACTTTAATTAAGTTCAGATTTCTGGACCCAGTGAAATTCTATCCAGGAATTTTGGTCAGAGTTCTTTTTAAAAGCCATATAAGTTAATTCTGGCTGCCTTAAGCAGAAAGAGGATTTATTAGAAGGATAAAGAAGGCTCACTAAATTGTTAGAAGGCTGGAGGACTCCAGAGGCTAAGCAGCAAGAACAGCTTGGCTGTTTGGCTGCCATTAGATGAATTCTGTCTCTCCTTTGTCGCACTCCTGTTTCACTGGTTAAAGGTGGAAATATTTTAGATTATATGCTTGTTCCCTGACTTCCTGGTACTGAGAAGAGAAGGATCTTCCATTTTGACTTCCACTATTGTCAGTGACAGTTCTCCCCATGGAGGGAAAGGTTGAGTATTTTTGAAAGCCGGAAGATTGACAGATGACTGCTATGTCTGGAGTCCTGAAATAACCTGCAAATATAATTGTGCACCATCTTTGAGGGATGTCTGGGACTAGAAATGAACATATATACTAGTTATCCTGAAGGGAAAGAGTATAATCCAGAATCTGGAGACCATTAAAATTGATCCAGATTTTCAGTGGAATATGTCATTTGAATGTAAAGAAAATATGTGTTGCTAGGAGCCAGCGTGGGCGAAATAAAAGCACATTAGACTGCCTAATTATTTTCTGATTGTAGACTTTCTAGTCTTTCATTACTAGTTAGGTCCTTTCTCTCTCTCATGGACTTCTACAGAGGCCTCCTATCTGATCTTGTAAAATCCATCTTACCTATGGCTGCCATAGAATTGTACCAAAAAAATACAGATTTGACCATGTCATTTCCTAGCTTAAAATTATTAATCACCTTTGGGATAAAGGACCTTCACACACTTTTTCCCGCTAGATCG
The DNA here is from genome assembly GCF_007565055.1 of Rhinopithecus roxellana. Lineage (NCBI taxonomy): Eukaryota > Metazoa > Chordata > Mammalia > Primates > Cercopithecidae > Rhinopithecus > Rhinopithecus roxellana. The sequence continues at coordinate 135,519,549 of NC_044553.1, read as the reverse complement.
AAAGCTACATGAGAGCCAGAACTATGTCTGCTTTGGATATTCTCTCCAGTACCTAGGATGTGGCCAGGCACTTACTAGGAATTTGGTAGTATCGAGTTAAATCACTGGGACCTGTGGCTCTCAGTTCATCTCTCTGCATTTGTGCAATGGCCTCCAGCCACACTGAACTGCCATGGTGATATTTTTTTGTGTTCTTGGTTTTGTTCATTCAGCTTCCTCTGCCTGCAGTGCCCTTTTTCACTTGACTTGGCCAAGTCCTGGTCATTCTTGAAGGCAGTGCGATTGTCATCGCTTTTAGGAAACCTCCTTTGACACCTTTATTCCCTAAATTAGTTAACTATATGTGTATCTGTGACATCTAGTGCATAATTCTATCCTAAAGGATACCACACTTACATTACAACTGTCTGTTTATGAGTTTATGTTCCTCACTAGGCTGAGGTCCTTGAGGGCACAAATCATGTCTAATTTAACTGTATATTCCCTGCATGGAATGTACTGCCTGACATACAGCAGGGGCCCAGTAAAGTTCTGTTGAATTTAGGCAAAGTCATTAACTCAAATTTCCCTTTTTCATGTAGTTGCTGTATATATAGTATATTTTGATTTTGGCAAAATATTTGGCAGAGTGATATTTGAAGGAGATTCAGTGGGCTGCTTTAAATGGATAAATATCATTGTTGAGTGGAAAAGGTAGGTTAAGTAGTATGTGTGGTCAGAATTCATTTATTAAACAACAAAGAAGGCAACTGATTCTTATGCATAAAAGAGCTTGTTTCAGCCATATGAGCTATTAAAGGATGACAAGTTAAAACAGTAGTGTTTCATCATGTTCTATCTATAGAATGGCAGCAGTTATAAGGAATTATTATACGTAGTGTTAGTGAGAATGTGGGGAAACGGTTACACTCGGATATCCACTCCCAGTAGAAGTGAATTTTGGAGAGAAATTGGGCAATGTGTATAAAAGTGTTTATGTGTATACCTTGACAAGGTTTTTCAGTCCTGGGGACTTGTCCTATAGAAATGAAGTAAAAAAAGGCTTAGATAACAAAATGCAAGCTGGGGGTGGTGAGGGTGCCTGTATTCTCAACTACTTGGGAGGCTGAGGCAGGAGGATCACTTGAGCCCAAGTTTGAGGCTGCAGTGAGCTATGATTATGCCATCAGACTCCAGCCTGGCCAACACAGTGAGACCCCATCTTAAAAAAAAAAATCATGGCTCATGCTTGTAATCCTAACACTTTGGATGGCCCATGTGGAAGGATTGCTTGAGCCCAGGAGTTTGAGACCAGCCTGGGCATCATAGGGAAACCCTATCTCTACAAAAATATTTTAAAATTAGCCAGATGTGGTGATGCACGCTTGTGGTCCTAGCCTCAGTCTCCTGAGTAGCTAGGAGCTACTCAAGAGGTTAGCTCTGCAGTGAGCTGTGATCGCAAAACTACACTTGAGCCCTAGAGGTCAAGGCTGCGGTGAGCTGTGATCGCAACACTACACTCCAGCCTAGATGGTAGAACAAGATCCTGTCTCAGAAAAAAAAAAAAAAAAAGTGCTCTAATGCATTAAAAGATAAGAGAAGTGCAAATTAAAATTATTATACCATTCGTCACATACCAAGTTCTGTCAATTTTCCAACAGTTTGACAACATACTCTGATGTGCCAGGTGTGGGGAAAGAGGTACTCATATATTGATGCAGTGAATGTAAAATAGATGATCCTTGTGGAGAATATGGTTCAGAAATTCCACTCCCAGGAATCTATCCCAAAGATGCACTGGCGGAAATATGAAATATGCACAAGGCATTGTAGCACAGTTTGCAATAGTAATAGACTGGAAATAACCCTAATGTCTTATCAGTAGGGACATGAGTATGGTGTACATCCACACAGTCAAGTATGCCAGTTTAAAAAGTAATGAGCCAGCTGTGGTGGCATATACTTGAATCCTAGCAACTCAGGAGGCTGAGGCAGGAGGAATGCCTGAGCCCAGGAGTTTGAGTACAGCCTAGGCAACATTAAAAAAAAAAAAAAGAAAAAAGAGGAATAATGTTAGGCTATTTATTTGAGATACTATTATTATTATTATTTTAGAGACTGAGTCTGACTCTGTCACCCAGGCTGGAGTGCAGTGGCATGATTATGGCTCACTGCAGCCTGGAACTCAAGTGATCCTCCTGTCTCAGCTTCCCAAAGTACTGGGATTACAGGCCTGAGCCACCATGCCTGGCCTCTTCTTTTTTAATGTAGGAATTTATTGCTATAAACATCCTTCTTAGAATTGCTTTTGCTTTTGCTGCATCCCATAGGTTTTAGTATGTTATATTTCCATTCTCTTTTGTCTCAAGATACGTTTTCTCTTTTGATTTCTTCTCTAATCTATTGGTTGTTCACAAGCAGGTTGTTTAATTTCCACATCTTCGTGATTTTCCCTGAATTCCCTCTGTTATTGATTTCTAGTGTTTTACCATTGTGGTTGGAAATAATATTTGTATGATTTCAGTTATAAATTTGTTAAGACTTGTTTTGTGGCCTAACGTCTGATCTGTTCTGGAGAATGTTACATATGCGGTGGAGAAGAATGTGTATTCTGCTACTGTTGTATGGAAAGTTCTGTGTATGTCTTTTGGGCCCATTTGGTCCCAAGTGTAGTTCAAGTCTAATATTTCCTTATTACTTTTCTGTCTAGTTGATCTATCTATTGTTGAAAATGGGATATTGAGGCCCCCTACTATTTTTATATTGCTGTCTGTTTTCCCCCTTCACGTCTATTAAAATTTGGGTTATACCTTTAGGTGCTCTGATGTTGAGTGCATATATATTCATAATTGTTATGTCCTCTTGATGGCTTGATCCCTTTATCATCAAATAATTGGCCTTCTTTGTTTCGTGTGACAGTTTTTAGACTTTATTTTGTCTAAGTACAGCCACCTCTGCTCTTTCTTGGTTACTGTTTACATGGAATATCTTTTTCAATTCTTTCACTTTCAGCCTGAATGTGTTCTTAAAGCTAAAATGAGTCTCTTGTGGGCAGCATATAGGTTGGGTCTTAGTTTTTTTAAATCCATTCACCCACTCAGTGTCTTCTGATTGGAGAACTTAATCCATTTACATTCAGACTTATTGTTGATAGGTAAGGATTTACTTCTGCTGTTTTGTTAATTGTTTTCTGGTTGTTTTGTAGAGCCTTTGTTCCTTTCTTCCTCTGTTATTTTCCTTTGTGATTTGGTGATTTTCTGTAATGCTGAGCTGATTCCTTTCTCTTTATTATTTCTTTATCTGGGGTGGTTTTTTGCTTTGTGTTTACCATGAGGCTTATATAGAACATCATCTTATCGTTAGAATAGCTTATTTTGAACTGGCAACAACTTTAGATATAGAAGGAAATTTATTCAACGTAATAAAGACTACTTGTGAAAAACCCAAAGCCAGTGTCATAGTCAATGTGGAAAAATGAAAACTTTTTCTCTATGATCTGGCACAAGGCAAGGATGACCACTCTCACCACTTCTATTCAACATAGTAATGGAAGTGCTAGCAAGAGCAAGCAGACAAGAAAAAAAAAAAAAAGGGCATACAGTTAGCTGAATGGTAGAAGTTATGTCCATTTGCAGATGACATGATCTTATATGTAAATAACTCCAAAGACTCTACAAAAAAAACTTAGAATTAATAAATGACATCAATAAAGTTGCAGGATAAAAAATCAGTGTACGGGCCGGGCGCGGTGGCTCAAGCCTGTAATCCCAGCACTTTGGGAGGCTGAGACGGGCGGACCACAAGGTCAGGAGATTGAGACCATCCTGGCTAACACAGTGAAACCCCGTCTCTACTAAAAATACAAAAAAAATTAGCTGGGCAAGGTGGCGGGTGCCTGTAATCCCAGCTACTCGGGAAGCTGAGGCAGGAGAATGGCGTGAACCCGGGAGGCAGAGCTTGCAGTGAGCTGAGATCCGGCCACTGCACTCCAGCCTGGGCGACAGAGTGAGACTCTGTCTCAAAAAAAAAAAAAAAAATCAGTGTACAAAAATCAGTTGCATTTCTGTACACAGTAACAACCTATCCAAAAAAGAAATCAAGAAAATAATCCCAATTTACAGTAGCATAAGAATACTTAATAAATTAGCCTAGCATGGTGGCCCATGCCTGTTGTCCCAGCTACTCGGGAGGCTGAGGTGGGAGGATCGCTTGAGCCCTGGAGGTTGAGGCTGCAGTGAGCTGTGATTGTGCCACTGCACTCCAGCATGGGTTACAGAGACCCTGTCTCAAGAAAAAAATACTTAAGAATAAACTTAAACAGAAAGATCTGGACACTTAAGGCTATAAAACACTGATGAAAGAAATTAAGAAGACACAAGCAAATGGGAAGACATCCTGTGTTCATGATTTGGAAAAATTAATGTTGTTCAAATGTTCATATTACCCAAAGCAGTATGCAGATTTAACACAATCCCAATCCAAATTCTAATGACATTCTTCACAGAAATAGAGAAAACAATTCTAAAATTTGTATGTAACCACAAATACCCTGAATATACAAGCAATCCTAAGAAAGAAAAAGTTAGAGGCATCACACTTTCTGATTTCAAATTCTGTTACAAGCTATAGTAATCAAAACAGTATGGTGCTGGTATAAAAACAGGCACACAGACCAGCAGATCAGAATTGAGAGCCTAGAAATAAACCCAAGCATATATGACCAACTATATGTACTAAGAGCATATATGTACTAAGAGGTACACAGTGGGGAAAAGGCAGTCTCTTCAATAAATTGTTCTGGGAAAACTGGATTTTCACATGCAAAAGAATGGAAATGGGCTGGGCATGGTGGCTCATGCCTGTCATCCCAGCACTTTGGGAGGCCAAGGTGGGTAGGTCACTTGAAGTCAGAAGTTTGAGACCAGCCTGGTTAACATGGTGAAACCCCATCTCTATGAAAATACAAAAAAATTAGCTGGGCATGGTGGCATGCACCTGTATTCCCAGTTACCCAGGAGCCTGAGGCAGGAGAATCACTTGAACCTGGGAGACAGAGGTTGCAGTGAGCTGAGACTGTGTCACTGCACTCCAGCCTGGGCGACAGAGTCAGACACCATCTAAAAAAAAAAAAAAAAACAAAGGATCTGAATGGATGTTTTTCCAAAGAAGATGTAAAAATGGCCAATAGGTACATGAAAAGATGTTCAACATCAGTAGTCACAAGGGAAATGCAAATTAAAACCACAATGAGATATATCACCTCATACCTGTTAGGATGACTTATCTTTGGTAAGAGATAACAACTGTTAGTACAAATGTAGATGATGCAGCCATTGTGAAAAATAGTGTGGAAATTCCTAAATAAAAGTAGAACTACCACATGACCCCGAAATCCCTCTTCTGAGTATATACCCAAAGGAAGTGAAATCACCACCTCAGATATCTGTTCATTGTAGCATTATTCACAATAGCCAAGATATGAAAACAATCTATGTGTCCGTTGACAGACAAATGAATAAAGAAGCTGTGATGTGCATACATATACACAGAGGAATATTATTTAGCCTTATAAAAGAAAGAGATCTTGCCATTTGCCACACATGGATGAGCCTGGATGACATTGTATTAAGTAAAATAAGCCAAACACAAAAAGAAAAATACTGCACGATCTCACTTATATATGTAATCTAAAAAAAAAAGTCAAGTACACAGAAACAGAATACAATAGTGGCTACTAGAGGTGGTGGTAGTGATGGTAGAGGAAAGGGAGAGGTGTAGGTCAAAGGATACAAAGTAGAGATACATAGGATGAACAAGTCTAGAGATATAATGTACAATATGAGAACTATGGTTAATATTGTTCTTGGGATTTTTGCTAAAAGTAAATTTTAGGTGCTCTTGCCACACACAATGGCCAACAGGTATATAAAAAGGTGTTCAACATCACAAAAAGAGAGGATATCTGTGGGACGCTGGATTTATTGATTTGCTTGATATGGTAACCATTTCACCATCTATATATACATCAAAACATTATGTTGTACACCTTAAACATATACAATAAAAAATTTAAAGTAATGAGGAAGATCTGTGTAATCTTTTCCAGACACACCATGAATTCCAATCTGGGAATGCCACTTTTTCTGGACCTAACTCTTGAATGACCATGTTAATTCATTCATTTTTTTTTTTCTATTATTTGTCATAGTTGTTGAAAGCCAAAGAGCTGCTGAGAGCTGTAAATTTTTTCTCACTGTCAGAGTGCCCATGGTGATATCATCCTGTACCACAGAACCTGAATTACATTTGAAATTGGCAGATTGAGGTACTCCATTTATCAAAACATCTCCAGATAATCATGTGGATCTTTTCTTTGCAGCTCAGACATCTAACAACAAAGGTTTGCCTCCACCTGTGTGTACCAGAGTGGCATCGAGGCCAGGTTTCATTATTCCTTTGATATTCATTAATATTTCTTTTTAAACTGTTTTTTGATCAAGTAGAAAGCCACTCTTTACTTTTACTTGATAGTGGATATTATGAAAACAACACAGCTCCCCAGTACATGTCTTCAGGTCATTGTAGGTTGTCCTGGGTAGGTCATGTTGTTTCATCATGGATCTTTCTTTGTGACACTGGGATAAAAACTTGGACATTACTGGGAGACATCTGGAGAATTTCTGCCTGTGTTTACTGGTTTATTGTAAAGGATAAACAGCCAGATGAAGAGGTACACAGGGCAAGGCCTGGAAGGGTCCTGAGTGCAGGAGCTTCTGTCTGCATGGAGTTGGGTTGCACCATTGCTTTGGAATGTGGGTAAATTCACCAACTTGAAAGCTCTTCTAGGCTATGTTGTTAAGTGATAAAAACAAGTTGCAGCTGGGCGCAGTGGCTCATGCCTGCAATCCTAGCACTTTGGGAGTCCGAGGTGGGCATATTGCTTGAGCTCGGGAGTTTGAGACCAGCCTGGGCTACATGGCAAAACCCCATCTCTGCAAAAAATTTTAAAAAAATAGCCAGGTGTGGTGGCGTGGGACTGTGGTTCCAGTTACTCGGAAGGCTGAGGCAGGAGAATCACTTAAGCTGGGGAGGTTGAGACTGCAGTGAGCTGTGATGGCACCACTGTACTCCAGCCTGGCGGACACAGCAAGACCCTGTCCCCCCCCCCCAAAAAAAGTTGCAGTAGAAGAATGTGTATTTTTTTCTAAGATGGGGGCAACATACAACTATATGTATATGTATTTCCTTATGTTTTCAAAAACAAATAATGGAAGATTAAAAGCTAAGGAGAAGAGTGTTATAACATCCATAGCTTTAGTTATATTGTTATTCTTAATTAAAACTATTATATTTACATTGTAGAATAAAGCAAATGTGTATATATGTGAATATTATTAAGATCCAGGATGTTCCACAACAAGACCAAAAAATACAAATATAGAATTAAAGTTAGGTTAAAATCCTGTAATCTGGGCCGGGTGTGGTGGCTCCCAGGACTTTGGGAGTCCAAGGCGGGTGGATCACGAGGTCAGGAGATCGAGACCAGCCTGACCAACATGGTGAAACCCCGTCTCTACTAAAAATACAAAAATTAGCTGGGCGTGGTGGCATGCACCTTGTAATCCTAGCTTCTCAGGAGGCTGAGGCAGGAGAATGGCGTGAACCCAGGAGGCGGAGCTTGCAGTGAGCCAAGATTGTGCCACTGCACTCCAGCCTGGGTGACAGAGGGAGACTCCGTCTCAAAAATAAATAAATAAATATATATATAAATATATAATACACACATGTAAAATGAATTCATGCAAATACTTCTAATTCAGATTACGGGATGTTTTTTCTTTTTTTTTCCGAGATGGAGTCTTGCTGTGTCACCCAGGCTAGAGTGCAGTGGTACAATCTCAGCTCACTGCAACCTCTGGGCAACCACGCCCAGCTAATTTTTGTGTTTTTAGTAGAGACGGGGTTTCACCATGTTGGTCAGGATGGTCTCGATCTCCTGACCTCGTGATCCACCTGCCTTGGCCTCCCAAAGTGCTGGGATTACAGGCGTGAGCTACCGTGCCCGGCCTTACACGTATATTTTTATATATGATATTAATATATGACATTTAGGGTATATATATATATATTCGTGTGTGTATGTGTGACATATGTGTAATGTTTTACCTTGATTGTGGTCTTTAAATACAATTTCTTTTTTTTTGTTCCTGAGAGAGTCTTACTCCAACACCTAGGCTGGAGTGCATTGGCACAGTCTCAGCTCACTGCAACCTCTGCCTCCTAGGTTCCAGCGATTCTTGTGCCTCAGCCTCCCAAGTACCTGGGATTACAGACATGTGCCACCATGCCCAGCTAATTTCTGTATTTTCAGTAGAGATGGGGTTTCACCATGTTGGCCAGGCTGGTCTTCAACTCACCCGCCTCAGCCTCCCAAAGTGCTGGGATTACAGGTGTGAGCTACCGTGCCCAGCCTTTAAATACAATTTCTAATGAAAAAGAACCAGGGCTCCTTAGAGAAATAGTTGATTCCAAGTGTCAGACAGGCATTTATAAGCTTTTAAAGCTCAGGACTTATGCTATAAGCAAGACCACTGGTGTCATCTTAAAAGGACACAAGAGCCAACTTTAAGGAGCTCCCACAGGCCAAAATTAGGAAAACTCGAAGCACGTAAAATATGTTAAAATTCATGTGTTTCTAACAATACTTCAAAAAACAAATCATTGGTTACCTTTGGAGGTTGTTATGATTCTAACTCAGTTGGTGAAGGATCAAGTCTTTATCCTGCTTTTCTCTTATGACTGTGTCAGAGTAGCCAAATAGTTGGTGAGGGGAAGTTTTGTTTTGTTTTGTTTTTAGTAGAATTCCAACTCAGAACAACTGTAGAAAGTGCTGGAATTGGAAAAGTCATTTTCTAGTTTTTAATGAAATCCTGTATCTATTTTAGACAAGGATCATCAATGCCTGCTAAAGCCACTAGGTGCAGGGTTAATGAGGAGCTGGATGGTGGATTAGGCCGAAAGCATGAAACTAATCTTTATCATTAAACTTGTGATAACCATAGATTATGTGCCTCTTAGTGTAATACAATAGGAATTACATATGTTATTTCTGGAGTATTCTTTCAAGAACAAAACTGAATCTGAGTTGAGTCAAGCCTCTAGATCAGCACAGTCCAGTAGAATTGCTTTGACGGTGAAAACGTGCTCCTTGGCAACAGTAACCACTAGCAACTCATGGCTATTGAGTATTTGAAACGTGGCTGGTTGAGATGGGTGGACCGAATTTTAAATTCTTTTACATTTAAATTTAGCCACGTGTACTAGTAAGTACTATCCTGGACAGTGAAGCTCTACATCTATGACTGGTTTATAGGAATAGAGTGCATAAAATAATCTGTTAAGTGATACCATGAAAAGGCAATCAGCCAAATTCAGAATGTTTGAAAAGTCTGCAGATGAGCTTTTAAAAATTTCAACAAATATATTATATACAGACCCAGGGTGGTGAAGATTAATGTAGATTAAGAGATTTATAAGGTAAATTTAGTGTGTGAACCTTATTTGGAATCTGATTCAAACAAACCAGCTCCTAAAAAGAAATTCTGGGAGCCAACTTGGAGAAATTTGAGCATGGGCTGGGTATGAGATGATACTAAGGAACTGCCAATTTTGTAGGAATGATAATGTTGTACCTGTGTTGAAAGTCTTTTTCTTTTTTTTTTTTTTTTTTTTTTTTTTGAGACGGAGTCTCGCTCTGTCGCCCAGGCTGGAGTGCAGTGGCCGGATCTCAGCTCACTGCAAGCTCCGCCTCCCGGGTTCACGCCATTCTCCTGCCTCAGCCTCCCGAGTAGCTGGGACTACAGGCGCCCGCCAGGTCGCCCGGCTAGTTTTTTGTATTTTTAGTAGAGACGGGGTTTCACCATGTTAGCCAGGATGGTCTTGATCTCCTGACCTCGTGATCCGCCCGTCTCGGCCTCCCAAAGTGCTGGGATTACAGGCTTGAGCCACCGCGCCCGGCCGAAAGTCTTTTTCTTTAGACATTTGTTGTAAATGAATGTAATGGTGGATACAATGACGTCTGGGCTTTGTTTGAAGTAATCCACTGTTGGTGGATGGGCCAAGAAGGTAGGGCATGGAGGAAAAAAGGCCAAATAAAATCTTGTTGAGAAGATAGGTAGGGTGCGTGAGTCTTCGTTCTACTGTTACACAATTTTGTGATTTTGTATATGTTTAACATTTTCTACAATAAAAAAGGTTTTTAAACAGCAGTAATTAATTAAAATATATAAAGAATAACAAGGAATAATTTACTCAGAATTTGGAACAGGGAATATAGGATAGGAAAGGGCATTGGGCAGGGGAATTCTAAAGTACTAATAATTCACCTAGTTAGTAGGTATGCAGGTATTTGTATTATTAATATTTTAGCTTTGTATCTTCTTTTCATGCAGTCTTTCATATGTGTGGTTTATTTCACAATAAAAAGAAGAAAAGAGCTCATTGTTAGTATGTAAGGCTTCTTACAGACTCCAATTGGAGGAACACACTTGAACTTCATGAGGTTACAAAGTAGCCTCTCTGGTCTGTTTCTCTCCTAAACTCAGAGGTCCCCTTGTTTCTCTTTCCCTTTACTTGAATGCATCATTGTACTCTCTTTGAAAATTATCTTCTCTGCTTAGTCATCTGCTTTTACATGGCCTGTGAAGGCTTCTCCCAAAAGGCAAGCTCAGCTCCTAAACTCACAAAGGTTCTCCACAGCCTGTTTCTGTCTTGGATACCAACTCCAGATTTTATGGAAGAGAATTGGACTGACTTTTGGTCGGGTGCTCACCCAAAACCAATGAACTATGGCCAACATAATGTACCTTCATCATAGGAACTACCACTTCCAAGGCTGTTGACAGGGGAGGTTCTTAAGAAAGGGTTGTAGATACTGCTAATAGACCATCATTATCTCTAACAGTGAAAGATACAGCATCATTGTCTATAACAATGAAAGATTTGGAATAAGCACTAGCTCTACCAGTAGAAGATTAAGAATTGGTTAAAGAAATAATGGGACAACATATGGGATAATATGTAGCCATTTAAAATTATGATATAGCCCTATCTTTACTGACTCTGAAAAATGTTCATTAAAAGTGTTTATTGGCCACGGTGGGTCACGCCTGTAATCCCAGCACTTTGGGAGGCTGAGGCGGGTGGATCACCTGAGGTCAGGAGTTTGAGACCAGCCTGGCCAACATGGTGAAAACTGGTCTCTACTAAAAATACAAAAAATTAACCGGGCATGGTGACGTGTGCCTGTAATTACATCTACTCAGGAGGCTGAGGCAGGAGAATCACTTGAACATGGAGGCAGAGGCAGCAGTGAGCCGAGATCACGCCATTGCACTCCAGCCTGGACAACAGAGCAAAACTATGTCTCAAAAAAAAAAAAAAAAAAAAGTGTTTAGTGCATGTCCTTTCAGAAACGCACATACACACACATAATACATATACATAAGTATTTGTATGTATATATGTATAAATGTATTTCTCAAGGGATATACATCAAAATGTTAACAGTTGGCTAGGTGCCGTGCTGTAACCCCAGCACTTTGGGAGGGGAAGGTGGGAGGACTCCTTGAGCCCAAGAGGTGGAGACTAGCTTGGGTAACATAGAGAAACCTCGTGTATTTTTTTTTTTTTTTTTTTTTTTGAGAGGGAGTCTTGCTCTGTCGCCCAAACGAGTGCAGTGGCCGGATCTCAGCTCACTGCAAGCTCCGCCTTTCGGGTTCACGCCATTCTCCTGCCTCAGCCTCCCCAGTAGCTGGGACTACAGGCGCCCGTCACCTCGCCTGGCTAGTTTTTTTGTATTTTTTTAGTAGAGACGGGGTTTCACCGGGTGAGCCAGGATGGTCTCGATCTCCTGACCTCGTGATCCGCCCGTCTCAGCCTCCCAAAGTGCTGGGATTACAGGCTTGAGCCACCGCGCCTGGCCCTTTTTTTTTTTTTTTTTTTTTTTTTTTGAGACGGAGTCTTCCTGTGTCACCCAGGCTGGAGTGCAGTGGTGCAATCTCAGCTCACTGCAACCTCTTCCTCCAGGGTTCAAGCGATTGTCCTGCCTCAGCCTCCTGAGTAGCTGGGATTATAGGTGCCTGCCGCCATGCCCAGCTGATTTTGGTATTTTCTAGTAGGACAGGATTTTGCTATGTTGGCCAGGCTGGTCTCGAACTCCTGACCTCAGGTGATCCACCCTCCTTGGTCTCCCAAAGTGCTGGGATTACAGGCATGAGCCACCGTGCCCAGCCAATCTTTTGTCTTTTTTTCTTTTTTCTTTTTTTTTTGAGACGGAGTTTCGCTCTTGCCCAGGCTAGAGTGCAGTGGCGCCATCTCAGCTCACTGCAAGCTCCGCCTCCCGGGTTCACGCCATTCTCCTGCCTCAGCCTCCCGAGTAGCTGGGACTATAGGCGCCCACCACCGCACCCGGCTAATTTTTTGTATTTTTAGTAGAGACGGGGTTTCACTGTGTTAGCCAGAATGGTCTTGATCTCCTGACCTCGTGATCCACCCGTCTCGGCCTCCCAAAGTGCTGGGATTGCAGGCGTGAGCCACCGTGCCCGGCCCTCTTTTGTCTTTTTTAAAAAAAGTTAACAGTGGTAATCTTTGGTTAGTGGGGTTATGGTTAGTTTGTTGTTGTTTTGCTTATCTGTATTTCCTGATTTTTTTTTACAGTGAACAATGGATTATCTGTATATTAAAAATTTATTTTAAAGGAAATAAAGTCTAGAAGGTTACATGCAAAATGTTTTCTTATCTGTACTTACTTTTTTCTACAATGAACAAAGCATTATTAGTGTAATTTCAAAAAGTTAATTTGAAATAAGTAATAGGGTATGAAAAGTCCTGGTTTTAAGTTAAAAAGTCAATTATTTTCCGAAAGTCTGTTTTAAAAATAGAGCATAGGAGAGAGTGGGCTTGGAAAAAGTTTATTTTTATAAGCCCTGGAGATCTTGACTGACTTATTTAGGCCAACAGTAAGTTTGCAGTTAAGAAATCTAGTGCCTGGTTAGGGTATTATGTCAAGAAATATTGTGTCCTTTTTAAGAGATTATTGTCAGTGTAGTCTGCATGGATTGGAACACACCTGGAAAAGTTGTTCATTTTGGCTCCTTTCTTTAAATGGAACAAACTAAGTGGAGCAGCTATAGGGGGCCAGCATGGTCACAGGCTGTGTGGTATGAAGACGACCAGCCTGAGAAGGAACTTGTGGAAATGTGACAGCCAGCTGTCAATATGGGAAAGGATATTGTGGGGAATAGTGGTCAAAGAATAGAATTTATTAGAAGCACATTTCACTTACGTCAACATAAGGGAGAACCTTCTCTTTGCATTTTCCCTCAGTTCATGGGCCTCTTTATAGAGTAGCAGAGACTGGGGAACAGTGTCTTAGACTCAGTTTCTTTGTTGGGAGAACAGTTGGGTGGCAGGAGCTCTAAGGTCTTTCTGCCTATGAGACTGAATTGACCAAAAGAAAAATAGATCTTGGATGGGCACAGTGGCTTATGCCTGTAATCTCAGCACTTTGGGAGGCTGAGGTGGGAGGATCACTTGAACCCAGGGATTCAAGACCAGCCTGCCTGGGCAACATAGTGAGACCCCCATCTCTACAAAAATAAAAAAATTCGTTTGGCATGTTGGGATGTGCCTGTGGTCCTAGCTACTCAGGAGGCTGAGGTGAGAGGGTCGCTTGAACCCAGAAGGCTGAGGTTGCTGAGAAGCTGAGAGTCGTAATTGTATCACTGCACTCCAGCCTGGGTGATAGAGGGAGACCCTGTCTCAAAAAAAGAAAGAAAGAAAAAAGAAAAGAAAAGAAAAATAGATCTTGCTCACATATAAAACATGAGACTAGATCAGGCTTGGATTAAAAATTTTGCCTGCCGTTTTCACTTTGACTTTGCTACCAAACTCTGAAACTTTCAATGTTTGAAGTTTACTTAATTAAGTTGCATTTTGTGTTGAGAAGTAAACTTCAGTCTTCAGTGTCTTGCTGTCTTACACAGAGGGAGTTAAATGAGGGGCTGTCTGAATGCACTAAACCATATGCTCTCTGAGTATTCAAGGAAAGACTAAATGAATAACCCCGAAAACTAAGTAGCATCTGATGTTAAGAGCACAACTGCCTGGGTTTGAATCCTGTCTCTATGCCTTAAGTTCTTTACTGCAAAAATGGCTGTGATAATACCAGCCAATCATAGGCTTGTTTTGAGCTTGAGAACATGGCCTTCATTATGCATTTCACCTATATATTCCTTGAGGGCACCTAGTTATTCAATAAATCATTGGTAAATGAGTGATTGAATAAATAAATGAAATTACAAAAATCCTTTACCTGACCTTGGGTACATTGATCTGAGCTTATTGAATATAGAAGTGACACTTGATACTTTGACTCTAAATTCAGTGTATCTTACATTCCACTCTACCCTCTATGTTCTGCCTAATTTAGCCATCTGCTTTCTGAGAAATATGATTGATTTCTTTTTATTAATTTTTTTTTTTTTAGTTGAGATGGAGTCTCGCTCTGTCACCCAGTGGAGTGCAGTGGTGTGATCTCAGCTCACTGCAACCTCCACCTCCCGGGTTCAAGTGATTTTCCTGCCTCAGCCTCCTGAGTAGCTGGGATTACAGGCACGTGCCACCATGCCCAGCTAATTTTTGTATTTTTAGTAGAGACATGGTTTCGCCATGTTGGCCAGGCTGGTCTCGAACTCCTGACCTCAAGTGATCCACCCGCCTTGGCCTCCCAAAGTGCTGGGATTACAAGTGTGAGCCACCGCACCTGGCCCTATTTTTTTTTAATTTATTTTTATTATTTATTATTTTTTTTGAAACGGAGTTTTGCTTTTGTTGCCCAGGCTAGAGTGCAATGGTGTGATCTCAGCTCACTGCAACCTCTGCCTCCCAGGTTCAAGTGATTCTTCTGCCTCAGTCTCCCAAGTAGCTGGGATTACAGGTGTGCACCATCATGCCTGGCTAATTTTGTATTTTTAGTAGAGATGGGGTTTCACTCTGTTGGTCAGGCTGGTCTCAAACTCCTGACTCACCTCAGCCTCCCAAAGTGCTGGGATTACAGGCTTGAACCACTGCACCTGGCCTTAATTTTTTTAGAGACAGGGTCTTGCTCTGTTGCCCAGGCTAGTTTTGAACTCCTGGTCTCAAGCGATCCTCCTGCCTTGGCCTCCCAAAGTGTTGGGGTTATAGGTGTGAACCACTTCACCTGGCAGAAGTATGATTCTTAAATTAGGATTAACTTTTTGGAGACTCGTTTTAGAAATGACTTATTTTTTATGAATGAGTTATGACTGAGAATACTTGGATGTGATAACTTGAATAATTTATGTGTTAGGCCTCCTAGAGGATAAAGTTCATACCAGAATATTTTTGGGAAGAATTTGGTTGAAATTGCTAAATTTTTTTTTTAAAGGTACAAGATAATTATGATTGTGTTGCCTCTCAGATATTGAATTCTTTCTTTCTATGGTTTTCTAGAGAATGAAGATCTGGAAAACTACAAGGATACCTCTCTATTGGCTTCTGCCACTGATCCAGAACCCCGTTCCTCACCCCACAGGTAACCACTTTGAATAGAATGCTTTCCGAGGTTTTATCTTCTGAGATGAGGAATTGGTGAAAGAAATAGGTAGTGACTTTAAGGGGGAAGACAAGTTAAAGTAAAGAATGTGGGCCAGGCACGGTGGATCACGACGTCAGGAGATGGAGACCATCCTGAACAACATAGTGAAACCCTGTCTCTACTAAAAATACAAAAAAAAAAAAAAAAAAATTTAGCCGGATATGGTGGCGGATGCATGTAGTCCCAGCTACTTGGGAGGCTGAGGCAGGAGAATGGCGTGAACCTGGGAGGCAGAGTTTGCAGTGAGCTGAGATTGCGCCATTGCACTCCAGCCCGGGTGACAGAGTGTGACTCTGTCTCAAAAAAAAAAAAAAAAAAAAAAAAAAATAGTGGATAGTTGGCCAGACACTGTGGCTCACGTCTGTAATCCCAGCACTTTGGGAGGCTGAGGTAGGCAGATCACGAGGTCAGGAGTTTGAGACCAGGCTGGACAACATGGTGAAACCCCGTCTCTACTAAAAATGCAAAAATTAGCCAGGCATGGTGGCACATGTCTGTAATCCCAGCTGCTCAGAAGGCTGAGGGAGAGGAATCGCTTGAACCCAGGAGGCAGAGGTTGCGGTGAGCGGAGATCACGTTATTGCACTCCAGCCTGGGTGACAGAGCGAGACTCTGTCTCAAAAACAAACAAACAAACAAAAAAACAAAAAATTGTGGATAGTTTTTTCATGAATCAACCCTCAAGTGTGTTCAGGGGCAATGTCAGGTCTATTTCAGGTTGTACATTTTTCCTTTACTCTCAGAGAATAAAACTATAACAAATAGTCTAGTGTAGTGTCCTCATTTATTTTCTCCTGAAGATCATGTTCAAATGTTAAAATATTTGAAGGAGATTCCAAGTGGACTTGCAAGAGAATGCATGTTTGGTTTTATAAAATGCATACACACATACATATGCCCTCACAAAAGCAGTTGGAATTTTTTTATTCTGTAATTTTCAGATTAAACCATTTTGATGGCCTTTAGGTTGTCTTTCTTAATTTCCTTTTCTGCCCATCTCATCCAACCACCATCGTTGATACCAGAATGTATAACAGAGAGAGAAGAGGTGTACTGAGCCCTGGAAAGAGTAGAAACCATGAAGCACTAATAGAATAACTAATGAAAACCTGTATATTGGAGAACCCTGAGCTAGTGAGTATTGTAGTCCAACTAATCAGTTCATGGGACAGTGTTGCTCAGTAATCCTGTGGTCTCCACACAAAATTGATGTCTGGAAGTGGTGGCAGATGTCAGGGTATTTCAAAAATCCGTCATTTCTTGAGTTCCATTTAGAAGCTCTTTCCTCTTACTTTTGCATGTGAAATAATTTGTATGATTAGTAAGTATAATTATAGTTGGTTATAATAGCCATTTTTTTTTTAAATGTTCCTCTGTAATAATGGTAATGAGGCCGGGTGCGCTGGCTCACGCCTGTAATTCCAGCAATTTGGGAGGCTGAGGCGGGTGGATCACGAGGTCAGGAGATCAAGACCACGGTGAAACCCCGTCTCTACTAAAAATACAAAAAATTAGCCAGGCACGGTGGCAGGCCCCTGTAGTCCCAGCTACTCGGGAGGCTGAGGCAGGAGAATGGTGTGAACCTGTGAGGCGGAGCTTTCAGTGAGCCGAGATGGCGCCACTGCACTCCAGCCTGGGCGACAGAGTGAGACTCCGTCTCAAAATAAATAAATAAATAAATAAAAATAATAATGGTAATGAAATAGTTACTTTGTCAGACATTTCTATTTGCCAAATACTGTACTAGGTGTATTTATTATCTAATTTAATTCTCATAGCAGCCCTCATGAAATAAATATACCTGCTTTTTTTTCTTTTAAGGTGAAGCAAATGGGCCGGGCGCAGTGGCTCACGCCTGTAATCCCAGCACTTTGGGAGGCCGAGACGGATGGATGGCGAGGTCAGGAGATTGAGACCATCCTGGCTAACACGGTGAAACCCGGTCTCTACTAAAAAATACAAAAAATTAGCTGGGTGCGGTGGCGGACGCCTGTAGTCCCAGCTACTCGGGAGGCTGAGGCAAGAGAATGGCGTGAACCCGGGAGGTGGAGCTTGCAGTGAGTCGAGATCACGCCACTGCACTCCAGCCTGGGCGACAGAGCGAGACACCATCTCAAAAAAAAAAAAAAAAAAAAAAAAAAAAGATGAAGCAAATGAAGCAGTGAGTTCAATAATTTGCTCAAGTTTACATAGCTTTAGTTTTGTTCAGCTCCATAGCTTATTCTTATAACCAGCCAGAGAGTTTTGAGTTCTATGCCTGGAGCTACTCAGCTAATATACATAATAATCCTATAGAAGATGTAGCCTCCTCAAGGCTTTGATTATTTGAGACCAGTCATGTTTTCATCAAATCTCCTGAGGAGAACTTTCCATCTTCTTGCCATCATCCCTTTTCTGTACCTGCTGATTTGAAGGACCTCTGGGTGATGGGTTTGGCACAGAAGTGTTTTTTTTTTTTTAATTTGTGCAGATTCATGGGGTCTGTGATACATTTTTTATGTGTATATAATGCACGGTGATCAAGTCAGGGCGTTTACGGTGTCCATCACCAAAGTACACAAAACTGTTTTGTACTTCGGAGGGTCAATAAATTTTTTAAAATAAGAAACACAGAACATCCTTGGACACAAAGGGATTTAATTTTGTTGTTGTTGTTGTTGTTGTTGTTTTGAGACGGAGTCTCGCTCTGTCGCCCAGTCTGGAGTCCAGTGGCGCAATCTCGGCTCACTGCAAGCTCTGCCTCCTGGGTTCTCGCCATTCTCCTGCCTCAGGCTCCCGAGTAGTTGGGACTACAGGCACCCACCACCGCGCCCAGCTAATTTTTTGTATTTTTAGTAGAGGTGGGATTTCACCGTGTTAGCCAGGATGGTGTTGATCTCCTGATCTTGTGAATTGCCCGCCTCAGCCTCCCAAAATGCTGGGATTACAGGCATGAGCCACTGCGCCTGGCCTTAATTTTTTTTTTTTTTGAAATGGATTCTCACTCCATCGCTCAGGCTGGAGTGCAGTGACGTGATCTCAGCTCACTGCATCCTCCACCTCCCGGGTTCAAACGATTCTCCTGCCTCAGCCTCCCGAGTAGCTGGGACTACAGGCGCGTGCCACTACGCCCGGCTAATTTTTGTATTTTTTAGTACAGACAGGGTTTCATAATATTGGATAGGCTGGTCTCGAACTCCTGACCTCGTGATCTGCCCGTCTTAGCCTCCCAAAGTGCTGGGATTACAGGCATGAGCCACCGCGCAGGGCCAGGGATTTAATTTTTAACTTTTGTTTCTAACATTTGCTGAGCAAAGATAAAAATCCACTGAGTGTGATGCCTGAGGCTCACTTCTTAATGCTTATGTGTCTATTGGAACTATCTTTTCTAGTGAGGCTGGCTGGCCGGCCAGGCTCTCCCCTTCCATTGAGGTGGCCTCCCTGCTCCAGGTCAGTACAAACCAGAAGCTTAAAGCAGAGACTTTTCCTTTAGGTGGCTTATCACCAGCATCAAGTGATTTGAAATTCATCTTTCCCCAAATATCCTTTTCTAATTCCCCAGAGCATAAAATGCTAATGTGAATATTAAATTTACATGGGTGGCACATATCCTGTTTAACATAATCTTATTATTTAATTAGTTCTTGAGACATAGTCTTGCTCTGTTGCCTAGGCTGGAGCATGCTGAGCAGTCATAACTGCCTGCAGCCTCAAGCTCCTGGACCCATGCAACCCTCCCACTTCTGCCTTGTGAGTAGCTAGGACCACAGGCATGAGCCACCACAGCGAGCCATAAAATATGTTTTTTAAATAAGCAGAATCATGTTTTTTCAGAGTAGCATGCACAAAGACAAAGAGACTAAAGTTTAGATGTCACACACAGTAAGTCAGGCTAATGATTCAGATAGCCTGTTCTAGTCTCACCTTTCCAATATTATAAATGATAGTCTGATCCAGAATTTCTCTTTTATTCCCAAGCAAAAATTAACTTGTTCATTTTTTTATTCAACATACATTGTGGGACTAAGACTTATTTATTCAACAGATGTTTGTTGGGAGCCTACCATGTACCTGATACCGTTCTAGGTACTAAAGATACCACAAATGAGCAAAAGAGTCTGTCACTGCTCTCAGGGAGCTTACGGTCTAGTGGGGGAAGTGGATAGAAAACAATTACACATCATACTTCATAGACTCTTAAGTTGCCATCAACTGTAAGATGTACTTTCATGTACCACCAAGAAAGGAAGAAATGCTTAAGATGGATCGTCTAATAGACACCCCCATATGGAGCTGGGATACCAAAAGCCTGGACCTTCAGTGAAAATATAAAGAAAAAAATCCCCCACACAGAAAAGGACAGCAAGGAAACTTGACACTGTGTCATAGAAGGAAAAAATCTCCCCTGAGAATAGTAACCACAAGTTGGTATTAGCCAGTGTCTTGTCTAAATTCACTCTGCCAGGATGATCTAAACAAAACCCTAAACAGAGAACTTAATTTCAACGCGTCTCAGATTGGTAGCATTCCTAAGTACTGGCAGAAGCAAATGCAAATCTCTTGCGGAAAGACTTGACGTCAGTCCAGGCCCACGGCACTTTTAAGATATCATTAATTTTTAAGACATCCTGTCTTTCAGTTGTGTTAAAATCTAAAAGCCAGGGTGCATCTTGCAATCAACAAAATATGCTCCACATCATGTCAGGCAGTAATAGGTGCAGTGAAGAAAAACGACAGTGACAAGGCCAGGAAGGGGTAGCCATTTTATATACAGACCTCTGAGAAACCTCTCAGCAGAAAACCTGCAGGAAGGAAGTCTTCAGTTAACTAAAGAAGAGTTAATGTCCTAGAAGAGTATTCTAGGCAGAGGTTACAGCAAATGCAAAAGCTCTCAAGTGGGAGAGTACTTGGGGTGTTTGAGAACTATCAAGGATTGAAGAGGCTGTTGTGGCTGGAAGGACCAGGGTAGAATGAGGATTCTGGGAGGTGAGGTCAGAGTGCAAAGGGCCTTAGGGCCGGGCAAGGTGGCTCAGGCCTGTAATCCCAGCACTTTGGGAGGCCGAGGTGGGTGGATCACCTGAGGTCAGAAGTTTGAGACCAGCCTGGCCAACATGGTGAAACCCTGTGTCTATTAAAAATACAAAAAATTAGCCAGGTGTGGTGGTGCACACCTGTAGTCCCAGCTACTTGGGAGGCTGAGGCAAGAGAATTGCTTGAACCAGGGAGGCAGAGTTGCAGTGAGCCAAGATCCGAGATCATGCCACTACACCCCAGTGAGCGAGACTGTCTCAAAAAAAAAAAAAAAAAAATGGTGTTAGAGTTCCAGGTGGCAGGCTTGGTTTCCGGTGCTGTGCATACAGAGGCAGTGAGAGCCAGTGCCTGCCACCAAGCTTACTTTCTAGTAGAGGAGGCAGATGATACAGTGTCAAGAAACAGAAATGGACTATAATTTCTGGGTTGAAGAGTGTTAAAATAGGTCCACAGCCTAGGCCAGTTTACAGCTCACCCTGAATTACCCAAGTGATCTTTATAGAATTACCTATAAAGATCAACAGAATCCCACAGCTCTGATTCTTGGAGTGACCTCCTCTTGTCTGTCCTGAGGTGGGCTGGAGTAATTTTAGATATTCCGAAAGAAGACTCTGTTTTATCTGAAGAGGTAACTTGTAAAATAGGAGTGATTTTTCTGTTTATGTTAAAAAAGGAAAGAAACAAACTAATAAACTCTAAAATAAAGCCTCCGTCTGTTTCCCCCATGAAGTGTATACTACCATTTTCCAGACATTTACTCAGCCTCTTCAAGGAAATGATGCCCTCAAGGAGGGATTCTCAGACTTTTATACTCTTACAAATGATTGAGGACCCAAAGAATTTTTGTTTGTGTGGGTTATACCTATCAATATTTACTATATTAGAAATTAAAACTGAAAAATTAGAATATGGTTATTTGTTCATTTAAAAATAATGAACTCATTACATGCTATATATAAAACATGTTTTTACTTAAAAACAACTAATTTTCAAAGCAAAGAATGTAGTACAAAGAGAGACATTGTAAATCTCTTTAATGTTTGGCTTAATAAAAGACAGTTGGATTCTCAGCTCTGCTTCTGAGTTCATTCCATTGCAATATCACATGTCATATAGTCTCTGGAAAATTCCACTGCAGACTCTTGAGAAAATGAGAATAAAAAAGGGGAAATAACATTTTAGTGTTATTAAGAAACAGTTTGAACTTCACAGACTCCCCGAAGGGTCCCCAGACCATACTTTGATAACTGTCATTCAAAAAAAATCCATGTCACCTTTTATCGGCAACAGATTTCCAAAAGGCCTGGGTTATTGTGCTGCAGACCTGGCACTAATTTTCTAGTTTTTGTGAAGCCAGGGGAAATGGAAGAGAGCATAAATCATTCTCTTGCATCTTTAAAATCAACTATTCACGGCCAAGCACGGTGGCTCAAGCCTGTAATCCCAGCACTTTGGGAGACCGAGGCGGGTGGATCACCTGAGGTTGAAAGTTCGAGACCAGACTGACCAACAACATGGAGAAACACCGTCTCTACTAAAAATACAAAATTAGCTGGGTATGGTGGTGCACGCCTGTAATCCCAGCTACTCGGGAGGCTGAGGCAAGAGAATTGCTTGAACCCGGGAGGCGGAGGTTGTGGTGAGCCACGATCACACTGTTGCTCTCCAGCCTGGCTGACTCCGTCAAAAAACAAACAAACAATCAACTATTCACATAGCTGTGTTTGAAGCCATTGGGATTGTTGATTAATGTGCTTTAAAAAGGAGAGAAAGTGATGACCCCTAGCACTGACGGGGACAGGGTATGAAATAGACTTGCTGAAAGACTGCCTCATGGATAACTGCAGAGAGAGTTGCCTCGATCATCAGTTTGTAGTTTGTTTTGGTGCATCCAGAGGCAGTGAGACCCAGTGCCTGCCCCAGGCAGGCCTCCTTAGGCAGGCCTCCTCCTTTTGCTTCTAGCCAGTGGCTTTGTGTGTAGAACTGAACTGAGATTCTAACAATTCTTTGGTTAAAATTCTGTGGGTCCCAGAGTGAGGAATAACATTGGAACTCATAGAAGCTGAGGGCAGAATGGTGGTTAATAGGGGTTGGGGCCAGGGGGTCGGATGGGGAGATGTTGGTCAAGTGGTATAAAGTGTTAGAAGGAGGAACAAGTTCTGGAGACCTTTGTACAACATGGTGACAATAGTTAATAACAATGTAGGCCGGGCGCGGTGGCTCAAGCCTATAATCCCAGCACTTTGGGAGGCCGAGACGGGCGGATCACGAGGTCAGGAGATCGAGACCATCCTGGCTAACACGGTGAAACCCCGTCTCTACTAAAAAAAAAAAAAAAATACAAAAAACTAGCCGGGCAAGGTGGCGGGCACCTGTAGTCCCAGCTACTCGGGAGGCTGAGGCAGGAGAATGGCATAAACCCGGGAGGCGGAGCTTGCAGTGAGCTGAGATCCGGCCACTGCACTCCAGCCTGGGCGACAGAGCGAGACTCCATCTCAAAAAAAAAAAACAATGTATACTTGAAAATTGCTAAGACAGTAGATTTTAAATGTTCTCGCCACAAAAAGGAGTATGTGAGGGGATGGATATGGTAATTAGCTCAATTTAATCATTTTACAATGTATACATAAAACAGCACATTTTCTATCGTAAATATATACACTTTGTCAACTAAAATAAATAAATAAAAGAAACAACATTGACCAAAAAAAACCAGACCAGCGGTCCATCTCAGATGACGGAGCTGTGTATTTTTCATGGTTCTCCTGGCTTTTGACCTGGCCTTAGTCTTTGTTTTCACACTGTCAACACTTCACTGTGGACCAATTCAGCCCTGGGCAGTGGTCGGCTAAAGTGCCAGTAGAGCTAAACACCAGGAGCGGCTGGGGCTGGGGGTGTTTTGAATGTTGTTTTATTTCAAAGTTTCTCCAGGATGATTGCGTCTTTTCAAAGAGCCCTTGAATTGACATGCTCTCTTCCTCTGAGAGGCCACAGATGGTATCTCCAGTGAGTAAGGATACCACGGAAGATCTGCGGAAAGCAACTGGTGCCTTGGAGGCTCAGGCTTTGGTGAAACAGGATTTGCTGCCTGCAGACCAGGCCCAGGTCCTCAATGAGGTAGGGGCGGATTCTGGCTCTTTCTTACGAAGGGAGGCACCAGAATGTGGACACATAGTGGATGGGTTGGAATTAGATAGCACTGCGAGGGTGGTTCCTGGAATTCTCTCTTTGCCCTCTAATTTAGGGCATCTTGGTTTTCATTATTATTTGGAGAATGATTATTTGTATCTTCCACAGGGCCCATCATTGTACTGGCACCCAGTAGGCACCTACTCAGAAAACAAAGTGTTAGAATGAATGTTCATGTGTTCTCTAAAATCCTCTTCATTGAGGAGCCCGAAGTCATTTTGGACTCTTTTGCTCTTGCTTTTTTTGTGGTAGATCTATTCAGCATTTATGATAAAGATTCCATAGAAGCTTTTTTTCTTTTTTTTCTTTTGAGAAAGGTCTCCCTCTGTTGCCCAGGCTGGAGTGCAGTGGCACGATCTTGGCTCACTACAACCTCCGCCTCCTGGGTTCAAGCGTTTCTCCTACCTTAGCCTCCCGAGTAACTGGGATTACAGGCGCCTGCCACCACGCCCGGATAATTTTTGTACTTTTACTAGAGGCAGGGCTTCACCATGTTGGCCAGGCTAGTCTGGAACACCTGACCTCAGGTGAACCACCCGTCTCGGCCTCCCAAAGTGCTGTGATTACAGACGTGAGCCACTGCACCTGGCCTTTTTTTTTTTTTTTTTTTTTTTTTTGAGACAGAGGTCTCACTCTGTCACCTGGCTTCAGTGCAGTGGTGCAGTCATGGCTCACTGCAGCCTCAAACTCCTGGGCTCAAGTGATCCTCCTGCCCCAGCCCTTCAGGTAGCTGTATGGAAGTGATAGTGTAGCAGCACCCCTGCCGTGGAGGTGGGGGGGGGGGGTTGTTTCTATCATTTATTAGCATATGTATTAGAATAATGGTTGGTATTAGTGTCAATGAAGGCAACACCAGGCGTGATAATTAGATTCATATAATACTTCACAGTTTACAAGCATTTGTATCTGTAACACTTCATTTACTCCTGAGAACAACCTTGTGAGATAGGTGCCATTGTGTCTCCATTTAATAAATGAGGAAACTGGCTGGGCATGGTGGCTCATGCCTATAATCCCAGCACTTTGGGAGGCCTAGGTGGGCAGATCACCTGAGGTCAGGAGTTCGAGACCAGCCTGACCAACATGGAGATACCCTGTCTCTACTAAAAATACAAAATTAGCTGGGTGTGTTGGCAGGTGCCCGTAATCCCAGCTACTCAGGAGGCTGAGGCAGGAAAATTGCTTGAACGTGGGAGGCGGAGGTTGCGGTGAGCCAAGATCGCGCCATTGCACTCCAGCCTGGGCAATAAGAGCAAAACTCTGTCTCAAAAAAAAAAAAAAAAAAAAGGAAAGAAAGAAATGAGGCCGGGCGCAGTGGCTCATGCCTGTAATCCCAGCACTTTGGGAGGCCGAGGCGGGCAGATCACGAGGTCAGGAGATCGAGGCCATCCTGGCTAACACTGTGAAACCCCGTTTATACTAAAAAATATAAAACAAAAGTAGCCGGGCGTAGTGGCGGATGCCTGTAGTCCCAGCTACTCGGGAGGCTGAGGCAGGAGAATGCCGTGAACCCGGGAGGCGGAGCTTGCAGTGAGCCGAGATCGTGCCACTGCACTCCAGCCTGGGCGACAGAGCGAGACTCCGTCTCAAAAAAAAAAAGAAAGAAATGAGGAAACTGAGACTGAGGGCTGTTAGAGAGTTTACTACGGCTGTGGAGCCAATATGTTGCAACCTAATCCTTTATTTAGCATTTTAGAAAAGGAAGGATTTGTTCAAGCACACTAGCCAAAGTCTGATTCACTTCAGTTAGCCTGGGAGGATTACAAACTTGATTTATTTATTTCTCACAAACACAATTCCAGCCTCTTAACTGGATTGCTGACTCACTGATGTGCTCTCCCCTGTGGGCAATAGGTATAGATTTCTTGTTGAATTGCCTGCCAACTGTTTGGAGAAGGGGCAGGAAATTAAGGTATAATAGCATGAAACCAGGAACACTAATCTGAGTGATTTGAAGGGAAACTCACCAGGGAGACGTTGTAAGCTCCTGCATGGGTTAGCAAGGGCTAGCAAGGGCTTTGAGTATCAAATGCCATTTGCATTCTTCCATGTAAGTCAGACGTCTGGCAGCAAATGTACCATTTAAATGCAAGTCCTGGGGCTGGTCTAAGGTGAAATTGTAACTATTGATAGAACACTGTTAGTGACTTCAAGACTGAGACAACCTGTAGCCTGAGGTGGGCTTTGGATGAGAGGAAGACTAAAAACCAGATTCTGTCTCTGCAGTGCTTTGGAGAGCTGATTGACAGTAATGTAGAAGTAACCCTTGAGTGGGAACTGTAGCAGGAGGATGTGTGGCAGAGTGGGAGTCAAACTAAACCCTAGGAGCAAGAGCTGTTAATGAGAGGAGCCACAGGGAAGTACTGTGCAGGTGAGGTAAGACCAAGGCATGGCCCAGAATCATGGTCGATGCAAATACTGTCAACAGCCTGTGAGGGTGTTGGCGGGCAAGGACCTTATAAAAGGTTTGGAGCAGGAAAGTTGCAAAAGGTAGGAAACAGTCTTTAAACAATGTAATATTTTGGTGGCTTTAAAAAAATTAGTAGAATTTATTAGCAACTCCTATTTGGAAGTAAGAGAAGGAATATTGACTAGTACATTAAGCTTTGAGTGGGGATAGTGGAGATAATCGAGCAGGGGTGGGGCAGCCTTCATGCAAAAAGATTAATTAGAATCTGCCACTCTAATACTCCTTTAACCAGAGTTCTGTTGTGCAGATGGCCAAGTATCAAGTTCCACAGAGGTCTGGGGACATCGTTATGATCCAATCTGAACATACAGGAGCTATAGATGTTCTTTCAGCTGATTTGGAATCTGCAGATCTTCTGGGGGACCACAGGAAAGGTGAGACCTTTGGGAGTATAGGAGGTGGTTTGTTTCCAGTAGATACTTAAAGAAAGGCAGGCAGACAGAGAAATGGAAGGAAAGGAAATGACTTGTGAAAGGAAGTCAAAGAAGCCAGTAGAAAGAATGTCTGACTGTGCCAACCTCTCTTAGCAAAATCCCGGGGGTACTCATGTTTCCTCATGGTTTCTCAGTGCTAAGCTGCCTGTCCTTTCAGTCTCCCCACCTCTGATGGCTCCTCCATGCATCTGGACCTTCGCCAAGGTGAAGGAATTCAAAAGCAAGCTGGGCAAAGAGAAGAACAGCCGTCTGGTGGTGAAGCGTGGTGAGGTGGTGACCATCCGGGTACCTACTCATCCAGAGGGGAAGCGTGTCTGCTGGGAGTTTGCGACCGATGACTATGACATTGGCTTTGGAGTTTATTTTGACTGGACCCCTGTAACTACCACTGACATAACTGTGCAGGTCAGTGATTCCAGTGATGATGAGGATGAAGAAGAGGAAGAGGAGGAAGAGATTGAAGGTAAATTTAATGTTAACATAATTTGCAGTTTTCTGGCTTAACCTAATTTCTGGTGATCATTTCCTGTGTTGTACCAGTCTTCTTCTTCCTTCGAAAGCAGTTGAGGAACTCAGCATTACAAGCTAAGCTGAGTAGTACAGGCCAAAGAGAATGTTGTGATGAGGTTGATACTGCTGTCTTAGTTGAAAGAAAGCCTCTTTTCCTTTAATCCGTACCTCATTGTTTTCCCAACGCCTTCCTGAGGGCAGGGATGGGGTGGGAGCAGAGAGAGGGTGAGTCATGCTGCAGTTTAGAGGAATGGTCTTTCAGGTTGCATGTAAGCCAGAGATTATTTTACATCTCTCTTTTAGTTTGGAGATATTTATTCTTGGCCTGGAACCAAAGTGAGTGATTACAGTTTGCTACAGGTACCCATTCTCTCCCTACCCCAACTCTCATAGCTGGCTAACTATTGGTTACTGCTTTACTTCGCGCCCAGAGAAGTTTTACAAGGGCCTCTGGGCTCCATTCCAGTTTGTATCTGTAGCGTCTACTAAGGATGGCCCAGAGGCATTTTTTCAGGTAATTTAAGATTAGGTCCTAAGCATTAGTCTTATTCCTCTTATTCCTTGGTTTTCTTATATAATCTTACAATCAATCCCTTAACGTGCGTCTTCATAGAAAGCTAACACGGTGAAACCCCGTCTCTACTAAAAAAACAAAAAAATTAGCCGGGCGTGGTGGCGGGCGCCTGTAGTCCCAGCTAATCGGGAGTCTGAGGCAGGAGAACGGCGTGAACCCAGGAGGCGGAGCTTGCAGTGAGCCAGAGATCGGGCCGCTGCACTCCAGCCTGGGGACAGAGCGAGACTCCATCTCAAAAAAAAAAAAAAAAAAAAAAAAAAGAAAGCAAGCTGCAGGGAAATCTACAGGTCTTTGGGAAAGAGGAGAACCTTGTCTCTTATTTGCTGCTTTTCAGGAAGCCAAGTGAAGGTGCTAGGGTCACTTTACAGCATGTTTATTTGCAATTCCTATCTCCATTAGCTAGTCCTTTCACCTATTAAATGAAAGAATGTCAGGATCTTTCCTTCTAAATATCTCTTTCTCCCTCTCAGAAATGTCCAGACACTTCTGAAGCTAGGAAGGCTCCTATCAGGCTAAATCATTGTTTCTCAGTGGAGACATTATTGGCATTTGGGATAGGACACTTCTTTGCTGTGTAGGTGCTATCCTGATTTTAGCATTCCTGGACCCTTGGGTACTAAATGCAGGTATCACCTAGTAGTCACTGTGATGACCAAAAGATCACCAGACATTTCCAGATGTCTGTCTGTAGGAGGGCAATAACCTCCCCGCACTCTGAAAGTCACTGGGTCACCTGGTTCTTCCGCTCACCTTTAGGCAGGACTTACGCAGTCTCTGAACACGTATCCAAACACTCTGCCATTTTGCTCATGCAGAACCTGTTCCAGCTGGAGATGTGGAGAGAGGCTCCAGGAGCTCCTTGCGGGGTCGCTATGGGGAGGTCATGCCTGTGTACCGGCGGGACAGCCACCGAGACGTACAGGCTGGCAGCCATGACTACCCTGGTGAGGGCATCTACCTGCTCAAGTTTGACAACTCCTACTCCCTGCTGCGCAACAAGACTCTCTACTTCCACATCTACTACACCAGCTGAAGGACTGCTGGGACGGGGGCAGGCTGTATTTGCTGGCTGAAGCAGGCTGCCAGCTGGTGCCTCTTGTTTGGGATAGGCAAGAGCCAAAGGTTCATGTGGGGTTCCTGAGCCTCACACCCTGTCTGGCGTGCCTGACTGTTGGCCCATGTAGCTTTTTCCCCTTCTTGGCTTCTGCAGGTGGTGGTGTCGTGTCCCTGTTCTGTGGTCCCTGACTCATACTCTTCTTGCTTCAGACTCCAGCAGATTCCCTCTTGAAGGCACCCATTGGGCACAAGCCTGAAAGGAAGCAGGGCGTTGTTTTTTAAAAATAGATTCATCTTGGCACAGGTTTATCATTCAGATTGCTGCCCTCTCCTCTCCCAGAGCCCTTATTGCCAGTGCGTTTAGTGGCACCCACTCTCTTTAACTTTTTGAGGTGCCAGAAGAGGGAAAAGCACATTGTCCATGAAGGAGCCCAATCTTTTGGTTGGAGAAAGCTCTATCCAGCCTGTCACCACTGCCGTATTCCTGCCTGCTGGTTATTCTTGGTCTCTGCATAGCTGGGAGACCACACTGCCTTTGGAGGGCTGTTACTATTCCTGATGGTAGACGCCTCCTCCTTTCTCTTTCCTAAGTCTATGTTTTTGCCATTACAGCAAGAACTTTCATGCAATCTAAAGTGATGATCAGTGTAACCTAAGATCTTGTGGGAAGAAAAACTGCCTCCATTGTTTCCTGTTCCAAGAGCTGGTTTCCCTTACCATGGGCACCGGCAGTCAAAGTGGAGAGAGTGGAAATTAGGTACTGAATTGATGTCAGAACCCACATATTTGAAAGTCAAGTGTTACTATTTTTTTTTTTTTTTTGGTATAATCAAAGAAGGAATGGTATAATCTGAGAGAGATGAAAAACAGAAAACCACTGCAGAGTCCTCACCACTTTTTTTTGTCTTTAGAGTAGGAGTGCTATTTAGAAATGTTGCTTTGGAATCAAATGCAGTGAAACCCAATCAGGTTTCCAAAGTTTCTGCATTTAGGTTTCTTGCATTGAGGGCTTAAAGCTTTTGGTGTTCAGAGTCCCTTAGTTTAGGTGATCATGAAGCTTCACTATTGCTGCTGATTGTATTTGTTCTTTACCTGACCAAAGCTTGCATTTCCCTGGTGACAGCATTTCCTACTCTGTCACTCCTGAGGCTCAGGAGTGCCACAGAGTGCAGGTGGTGCTGCAGCCAGTGGTCACCGGAGCACCAGATGCCCGGCTCCCAGGCGGAGAAGGAGATGGAGGTGAGATGGGACCTCAGCAGTCTCTGTGTTTGTACCTCCCTGTCTCTTACTCCTCGTGTTATGTCTGTTACTGCCTGTGAATTCTGAAGAATAATTAGATTTATTTATTACTGTATTTATTTTTTTTAGCACATTTCATTTTGCCTTTGAAACAGTTTCCATCTGTTTCTCAGAAGGCTTCCCATCTGTTCTGAGCCACTGAAGCCCCCTCTTTTATGGAGTTAAAGATGATATTTTTAGGATAATTTGGGAAGCGATGAGGTTTTATTTCTGCAGGTCAGTCCTGTGACAGCTTTGCAAGGAGTATGGCCCTTCAGAGATGGATGATGCCACCTTACTGCATGTTTGGGGTACAGTCCAGCACTCCCCGTGAAGAATTCTAACTTGTGAGGGAATCTGACCATTTGCTGGGGATTGAGTGCAGAGGAATTGCCTAGCCAATCAGAGATATCCTGTGATTCCAGGATTTCAGAGTCCTTTGTCTCCTCTGAGGAGTCACCTTCTTTGTGATGTTTCCTTTGACTCCTTCATTGTTGGATTCCTCACACCAAGCGTCTGTCCCTACAGTAGCATAACTCAAGGAACAGGGCTCCTCCCAGTGAGTCCCTAGTAGCATCTACATCACATCAAAGGGCAATATATCCTGCACCTGCTCTTCCCCTCGGAGCAAAGCCCCCAGCGGGATGGGATGTTGGGGACTGCCAACCATTCCCATTCTCTTGAGCCGCATCATACCTCCATTATTTTATATTTGCAAATGTGTTTTGTAGAGGATTACACTGGCCAAAATTTATATACCTTTAAAGAAATTATTTTAGTGACTGTCTGTTGAGGCAGTGAAGAGCAGATTTGCTGTGTCATCCCATTGGATAGCTGAGTGACCGCTCTTGCATCATTGAAGCTGAATCATGCCTTAGCTAACTGAATATAATCTTTGTAAAATAATTTTCTACTGAGCTGTTTTCTAGTCAGCGAAAGCCTTGCTTATTTTTCCTGTTTATTATTAACTTCTGCCTTTCTCTCAAATTGAAACTGTCAGGCCATACACAGCAAGTTCCCAAGGATAACACTTGTTATTATTGATTTTCACCATGAGATTCTCTGCTTATTTTCTTTGGAATCCTAGTTCTGTTGCATCAGGGAAGCTTAAGGGACTTGTTCCCCTCGCCTCTGTGTGCCTGTTAGTGTCTGGTCACTTTTGATGTCCTGGGCATGGTTACATTTCATTCCATACTGGTTTTTCACCAACAGTCGGGGTTTGTGTGTTCCATTAGCACAAAATAGCTAAAGAACATATTTTTACCATCTAATTCACTATTCTCACGTTACATTTCTGAAATAATTGAACTTTAGGGGCAAGATATTGTTTACTGAAGCACAGGTAATTACTGAGAACCCACAGCCCAGCAAATTCTAAGAGAGTCATTTTCTCAGCCCCTCCCAGTCCAAATGTATAGACCCAAACAATGAAACAAAAATCTTTTGCTTTGATCCTCATCTTGTTCTCTAGAGCACAAATAAATATTAACAAACAATGGAAGGAAAGTGCTGCATAGTAGGAGAGAGATTGGAATTCTCTATACAGAGTGACTGAGTTCTTAAATTTCTTTAGTTTTAGTTCTGCCACTTTGTTGAAAGATGGGGCTTTTAGAAAGGAAGACATGTTTAAAGTATTGATTTTTCCCTCAATGTTTTATTGTGAAAAAATTCAGCAAACAGCTTAAGAGAAATATAAATATATTATAAACCAAAAAGTATCTGAGACAGGTCTCAATAAATTTAGAGGTTTATTTTGCCAAGGTTGAGAGTCTGTGCCGGGGCCTCAGGAGGTTCTGAGAACACGTGCCTAAGGAGTCAGGTAACAGCTTTATACATTTGAGGGAGACAGAAGTTCCAGGCAAAGCCATAAATCAATACATGTAAGGTATACACTGGTTTGGCCTGGAAAGGACATCTTGAAGATGGGGGTTTCCAGGTCAGAGGTAGATCAAAGAGTTCCTGACTGGCAGTTGGTTGAGAGTTAAACTCTACCTGAAAAGATGAAGTCAGCTTAAGTAAAGGGGGGCTTGTGGAAGCCGAGGTTCTTGTCATGTAGATGAAGCCTCCAGGTGGCAGGCTTCAGAGAGAACAGATGATGAATATTTCTTTTTAGACCTTAAAAGGTGTCAGACTCTCCAGAAAAGACCTAATAGATTCTCTACAGAATGCAGTTTCCTCTACAAGAGACAGCTTTGTAGGGCCATTTCAAAATATGTCAAATAAATATATTGGGGGGTAAATTTCCTTTGGGGCCTACTGTCATGTGATGCTACACCAGAGTCAGGTTGGGATTTGATATTTGATTGCCACAAAGAGTCTGTTTGGTTAGTCTTAAGACTCTGTTTTAATGTTAATGCTGGTCAGTTGTATTTAAATTCCAAAGGGAAGAGGGTAATATGAGGCATGTCCGACCCCCTTCTTCCCACCAGGGACTAGTTTTTCAGGTTCCTTTGAGATCCCCTGGGCCAAGAGAGGGGTCCATTCAGCCAGTTGAGGGGCTTAGAATTTTATTTTTGGTTTGCTGTATATATATATATATATGTATACACACACTCCCCACATAAATGTAAAAATTTTAAACTACCAATTCTTAAGCAAAGATGACTCTCACATTCTGTTCCTTTTGACAAGTGTCCAATTAGAGAATGTTGAGAATGTTCCCTGCACAGACAACCTCAGCTCTGTCAGAGAGCCCCGGATTTTTAGCAGAACTGTTTCATTCAACAGGGGTTACCCAGGAGGTGGTCTTCATAAAAATGTTTCTTGGAGGCCAGGCACGGTGGCTCACGCCTGTAATCCCAGCACTTTGGGAGGCCAAGGTGGGCAGATCACTTGAGGCCAGGAGTTCGAGACCAGCCTGGCCAGCGTAGTGAAACCCCGTCTCTACAAAATACAAAAAGTTAGCTGGGCGTAGTGGCAGGCACCTATAATCCCAGCTACTCTGGAGGCAGAGGCAGGGAGAATTTCTTGAGCCCAGGAGGCAGAGGTTGCAGTGAGCCAAGTTCATGCCACTGCACTCCAGACTGGGCAACAGAGCAAGACTCCATCTCAAAAAAAAAAAAAGTTGTTTCTTGGGCCCCATCTTTCAAAACCTGCGCTATATTTCCCCTTTCCCTCAGGCCATGATCTCTGCTGTTTTCCTTACTAACTGGCACGTCAGTACAGGCGTGATTGTGAAGCTGCTCCAGAAGGGCTTTACGCTAACCTCTGTTGCTTGATGACATGTCCTCAGGGCTCTAATATTAAAACTCAGTCCTCAGATAACAGGTAGCTTTATCATGGAAGTAGGTAGCAATTTGGAATTAGACCATTCTTAAGTTTTTTTCTTAATGAATTGATACATGCACTTTAAAAGAATATTTTTGTTATTTTGGAAAGAAAAACTCAGGCTTTTAAAAAAGTGTAGATTGTCCCATTATAATATGTATATGGAAGGGTGAAATCTGAGCACTGTCTTATATTAAGCAGTGGGATTAGGTATTATCATAAAACGTCTTAATCTATAGGAAATATGAGTTTATGTTTGAGTCCTGCTCAGTCCCTCTTTGAGAGAATTAGTTGAAACCCAGACTCTAAAGTCTGCTTTTATATTTGTTAAGACCACTTATCTGCAGAAGGTTGCCTTTTAACCCCAATGGTTCTAAGGTGTGGAGTGGAGTGACCGTAATATTTACGTAAGTATGATACTTGTTTTAGTGGAGCATAAGGGAGGGGCATAAGTCACACCGTTTTGTGCTGCTTGATAACTGTCTTTTAAAATTGATCACAAGGAGTGAAAACAAAATAAAATGAGGGGGCAAAGGGTAGGAGTATCGAGGGAGGGGAGAGCAAAGCTATCGAATGTATCTTAGAATTTTGCTCAGAAATCACTGCTCCCTCTCAAGTGTTGCATTGTCCCTGCCTAAACCAAGAAGGCCAAACAAAGCCCCTCCTGTTTGAATTCTTAAGGTAAGAAATTTCTAAGCTAAGAAAACACTATAGACTAAAGCTAGTGATAGTGGAGCTCATATACAAATAGGCATGCCTCACACACTGAGTCCAAAGGCAAGACACTGGCTTTGAAATGAGGCTCATGAGCTGATTCCTATTTTATGTACCTGATTTCTTTTAGGCCCCAGGTATGTGGACCAGAGTTAATGTCATGGCTCTTCATTCTAAGATATGATGAAAAGTTGCCCTAAAATCTAGAGATGCATGTTTATTTAATTCCATAGTTTAAAAAAAATTTTTAAGCAGGTAGTTGTGGCTTATCTGGGGGTAAAATAGTATACGTGAAATTACTTCCAGAGGACAAGTATATTTTCTAAAGTTCTGAAATAGGATCATGAACCATTTTGAAGTTTTGGTTTGAAATATTATAGTATATGATATTACCAAAGAGCCCTTAATTCAGAGTTTAAGGGGCTCTCTTCCTGAACTCTCTTCATCACTCAGGGTTGAATGCGTAATGTTCCTTGCTATTGATTGTTATTGTTGATTCTTAGGATCAGGCCAAGAATCATCTGGAAAACATTATCTTAATTCCTTCTCTCATATCCTCAACAGTACATTTACTAAGAAATTCCACGCGAAAAACTCCACTCATGTCTTCTGAGATTATCCCGTTAAGTGAAATAGCTTTCATTTAACCAAGCTAAATTATTTCCATTTAGCCATGTTAAAGAGAAGTCAAGTCTGGAGAAAGCAATCCTGTAACCCATGACTCTGGCGTACCCATTTTCCCTTAACATAACGGGAAGTGTTTTGAAATTCCCAGAAGAGAGCTGTTTTGTACTCAAAGTGATGGATTATAAGAAAGCCAGACTTTGGAAAGGATAATTGGAATAAAGGGAGGTGCTTGAAGATTTTCTAAACTACTTTATGCCATTTAGCTTCTATTTCTGAAGGGCTTTCTTTGGTGCCATGTACTCAGATCAATCAGTTGACTGAAAGATGATCATGTTTTCTTTATAAAGATTTAAGCAATTGGCAACCACAAAGACATTATTTCCTTACTGTTCTGTATGATGTACTGTTGCTGACATTACAAAAAGGGTCTGGAAGAGAAACCGTGTCACTGTTGTATCCTTTTTCTTTAAAATACAAACGTATCCCAACTAATCATTTTTTATGGTCAGCTTGTTTTACATGTCCCCTGTCATGAGAAATGCTATTAACATCTGTGATTTCTAAGAGCTCTTACCAAATTGTTACTTAATTCTTGTGTCCTGCTGAGTGGTTTTTCTTTTAAAACACCATTTTTGTCACCCTTTGGCACTGGGTGTGTGTCACTGCAGTTACACTGATGATTCTGAGCTGTGCTTCTTTAAATAGCTCAGTTCTTGTGTTTTATATTATGTAACAGTTTTGTGATGCTTTTGTGCATTCTTTGTCATCTCTTCCGAGTTTTCAAATCTGTCATAAATAAACTTTTTCACTATGCACCTGGTAACATCTGAGTTGTATTTTAATGAACCTGATTTAATTTTAAATCTTTGTCTTTCATGTATCTTCCTTAAGAAAGGTATTCTATAAACCCATAGGAATTATTTCATAATCTATTAAGATTGTAAAAGTTAAGAAAAACTAAAAAGAAAAAAATTGAGAATAAGATTAATAATAGATCTTTCATCTGCATTTAAATTCATGGCAGAGTATCATGAACTGGGAACTGGGATTGGAAAAACTGGGTTTATAGTGATGATTAGTGAGTTCTGAGTTTTAGGTCAGCATTTGGTCCCAGTGAGGCCCGTTTCCCCATGAACATACTCTGTTCAAATTTGGAACCTCGACTTTGGATACCAGGCCAATCATTAACGTAATCTGGGTGATATGAATTCAGCCTGTTTTCATTTACAAAAGTGACACCATAATATATCTTTGCTATCTTTTAAACCACTGCCTCTCCACATCCCTGGGGTCTGTTGCAGAATAAGGACTCATATCTGAGCAGGGAAGGGTAGCATTTAAATATTTCCTTCAGTGATATCTGTGATCCTAAAATGAACCTGTTAGATCATTCTCTGCTTTCTGTTGCAACATATTTTAGAGGTTGAAGCATAAAAGAGGAAGGGATCTGAAACAACTGAGGTAAATGAATGTAATCACGAAACTACCCTACAACTAACAAAAAGCCCAGGCAGATTCCGTGTAGCTGGAGATCATTAATGATTCATGTTTGGGTACGCTGGATGTAATACGTCTCTGTCAACACATAATATATTTAAGATTATTATTATTTCTTGAAATGGAGTCTCGCTCTGTCGCCAGGCTGGAGTACAGTGGCGCGATTTCGGCTCACTGCAACCTCCACCTCCCAGGTTCAAGCAATTCTCCTGCCTCAGCCTCTCCCATAGCTGGGATTACAGGCACATGCCACCACGCCCAGCTAATTTTTTGTATTTTAGTAGAGACGAGGTTTCACCGTGTTGCTCAGGCTGTTCTCAAACTCCTGAGCTCAGGCAATCCACACTCCTCAGCCTCTCAAAGTGCTAGGATTACAGGTATGAGCCACCGCACCTGGCCTTAAGATTATTTTTTAACTTTTAAAAGTATTCATATGTTTCATATCATTGACCTTGACATAGCTCAAGATTACAAAAGGCAGCTCACACATTACAGCTCTTGACATTCAGCCTTGATGTTCTTTAACCTGTGCAGCTGTGACTTAAACTCAGCAGCTATCCTTAGTTCAAAGTATTCTCCGAAAGTAGAATTGCTTGTGACCTTGGAAGCAAGAGCTAAATAAGTTATGTTTAGAAGTAAGAGCCAGCCCAGCTACTCGGGAGGCTGAGGCAGGAGGATCAAGATCAGCCTGGGCAACACGGTGAGACTCCATCTCTAAGAAAAATTTTTTTAAATAAAGAAAAAATCTAGGCCTGGCATGGTGGCTCATACCTGTAATCCCAGCACTTTGGGAGACCGAGGCAGGTGGATCACAAGGTCAAGAGATGAAGACCATCCTGGCCAACATGGTGAAACCCATCTCTACTACAAATACAAAAATTAGCTGGGTGTGGTGGCGTGGGCCTGCAGTCCTAGCTACTTGGGAGGCTGAGGCAGGAGAATCGCTTGAACCTGGGAGGCGGAGGTTGCAGTGAACCAAAATTGCTCCACTGCACTCCAGCCTGGTGACAGAGTAAGACTCTTCAAAAAAAAAAAAAAAAAAAAATCTAAAAGTTAAAGAGGAGCCATATCTTGGCCGGGCGTGGTGACTCTCGCCTGTAATTCCAGCACTTTGGGAGGCCAATGTGGGCAGATCACCTAAGGTCAGGAGTTTGAGACCAGCCTGACCAATGTGCCTGTAATCCCAGCTACTTGGGAGGCTGAGGTAGGAGAATCACTTGAACCCAGGAGGTGGAGGTTGCAATGAACCTGAGCTCTCACCACTGGACTCCAGCCTGGGCATGACAAAGCAGGACTCCCATCATAAAAAAAAAAAAAAAAAAAAAATTAGTATCTTATGAATATGTATATCACCTGTTTATCCAGTAAGTTTGCCACTTTCCTTAATGGATATGTAAAATTTCTGAGGAACACAAGCCTATAATTTTTGCTTTCTTCTCAGGTATTTCCTGACAGCACCTCCCTATTGCTTTCCTCCTTCTGAAGTATTTCTGGGGACTTGTTACTTCCATAGAGTTGGAATTACCAGTATCAGGCCACTCCATTGTTCTTCCTTCACTGTGGCCATTCCCACTACGGGAAGACCGTGTATCCAGTCTCCCTGCGGCCTCTAGCGTATCAGGATCAGGTGTCTGCTGAGTGTGATATGGAAAGGAAGGACTTGACTTACCACTCAGCCGTTTGAGAGAAGCCCCTACTGGAAAATATTCTGTAAAAAGGTGATGGTCTTTGCTACGATTTAAATGTTTATGTCCCCTCCAAAATTCATGTTGAAACTTAATCTCCAATACAACAGTATTCAGAGGTGGGGCCTCCAGGAGGTAAAGGTCCTAAAAAGTTCATCTAATTTCATCCCCAGAAGCTACCCCAATCTCCCTACGGCATCTCTGCCCGGAGATGGTCCTGGTTCTGCCTGGAACAATGCCAAGCATGGGAACTTGCTCCCTCCAGAGCAGCCCGTGGTACATTGGTACCTGCTTTGTCTGCTGAGCTGGCCTAGTCACACTGCTCCCAGCACCATTTGTGACTGGATTTACCTCGAGTGCCTAATCCTGGGACTGGTCTGGAGAATGCTGGCCCTGAAGATGAGGGACTGGGTTGAGAGGTCCAAATGGCCTCTCAGTACTGGAGTGGAATTTTTTTTTTCTTTTTAGATGGAGTCTCACTCTATCGCCCAAGTTGGAATGCACTGGCACGACCTCGGCTCACTGCAACCTCCACCTCGCAGGTTCAAGTCATTCTCCCACCTTAGCCTCCTGAGTAGCTGGGACTACAGGTGCCTGCCACCACACCCGGCTAATTTTTGTATTTTTAGTAGACGGGGTTTCACCATGTTGGCCAGGCTGGTCTCGAACTCCTGACCTCAAGTGATCCACCTGCCTCGGCCTCCCAAAGTGCAGGAATTATAGGCATGAGCCACTGCGCCCAGCCTGGAGTGGAACATTTAACAACAGCACCATTCCTAGCCCTGAGAACTAAGCCGGTCACTAGATGCTTTCCTGCTTCTATCTGTTATCTCCCTGGATCTTGTCTGATTCTTTCAGGCAGGCTTTTGGGCGTATTTCTCTCTTCATTGCCTTTAGGTCCCATAGGCCAGGCCTGCCACAGGGTAGGCAAACAGCTGACTAACTTCCTCTACTGGTCCAGGCACAGGGGATTCCAGCTAGGGACAGTGTTCATCTTCTGGAGTCTTAGACAAACAAGGTAGAGGCCTGGGCTTCAGTTTAATTCATGCCAAATTTCAGCGTGGGCATTCTTTGGAGTCAGACACAAAAGCAGATGAGAAAAGGCACACAGGCTTCCCCGTGGTGTTATGGTGAGCATGCCAGGCATTTTAATCCAATTCTCATCTCAGCTTCACGACTGCCCCATCACATAGATAACAGTATTCCTGCCCCGCTGCTCCCAGCATCTTCCTACCCAACCCCACATGCATTTGACAGATGAGCGGACTGAGGGGGAACAAGTTTCAGCAGGAAGGCAGATCCAGGGCTAGAGTTCGAGTCTCCTGTCTCCTCAATTAACTCACTTGTTTCCAGGCCTCTTCAGCCCACCCAGCTTCTGCTCCTGTGGCCCTGTGCCAACGGGGCAGGATTTGGGAGCTAGGCCCTCAGCTCGGTGGGTGTATCTGGCTGCCGACAGGGGTGAGTCACCTGGAAGGCCTCCAGGACCAGCAGCCTCTTGTTTATGGAGCTGATGGTAGGGTAGGGGGTGCAATCCACCTTGAATCTGTAGTAGAGAAACACCTGCTAAGCCAAGGTTTTCAGGGACACAGGGAGACCGCCCTGATGCAGCAGGGGGAGCAGAAGGCAGGGCTGGATGAGGTCCAGGGAGCTGTCCAGGGAAGGATGATGGGGCAGCCCTTATTCATAGAAGATGGGTAGGTCTTGTGCAGTATCGTTTGGCATCTGTTACCTACTACTCCTATTTCTTTGAGAACCTACTATGTGTAAGGCCCAGTGCTAGGCATTTATATATACAGACTCTCTCTTCCCCCATGTTGTAAGCTTCTTGGGGGCAGGGAATGTGCCCGACATTTCCATATCCCTAATGCCTAGCATGATGCCTTCCAGAGAGGTGCTCATTCGTGCCCTACTGAAGGGTTGATGGAGGGATGCAGAGGTAGAGCTCATTTCTGGGCACAGACACATCACACCTGAGGACATCAGGCAGGTGATCTTGGGGGTCCACCAGGTGAGCCACCTCCTCTTAGGAGCAGGGGCTATCTATACAGGATCATCTGAGCTGTGGTGGGCATGGCAGGAGCACTGCCCCAATTTCTTCTGCCCTCTTCCAGGCCGAAGTGGCTGTGTGGCCTGGCATGGTGGGCCCCTTGGCTGGATGGTGAAGAGTCTGCATGAGATGGTACCTCACCAGCTGAGTGGTAACTGACTGTGGGCAGAGCCAGGAGAAGGGAGGGTGGCAGGACTCTCTCTTACCTTTCAGCATTTGCCACCTGAGGCACCAAGCACAGATCAGCCATGGTCACCTGAAAGAGGGTTGGGTGGGTTCCCATCAGGGTGCGTACCCCAGACTCACTGGCTGGACTGGGTGTGTCCACTGCAACTCTACTGGGGGTACCAACGATCTGCTTTGGCTCTTTCAACATCCCACCCCCAATTCTTGTCTGCCCTAGGCCTGCATGTGTCTGTCTCCCAGAGCTGAAGTGCCCTCCCAGGCCGTGCTCCAGTTGCCCTGACAACCAACTCTGTGGGTTGAGAAGGCCAGAGAAGATGGATTGCCTGGACTGCGCAGACGTCATCTAGTGCAATCCCTCAATTGACGTCTGGCCTGCCTCATCGTCTCACAGCCAGTCTTCTACCTTGAGTAACTCCCTCTTGAGACGGTTTAGTGTAGTGGGAGTGAGCTGAGGAGTGCCCCACAGCAGAGATCCCCCTGCAGATGCCTCCTCAGGAAGCTGTGAGCCCCACCTGCCTCAGGGTGTGACAGATGGCTGAGTCTAAGGGGAAGAGAGTGACAGCCTGGGGTCAGCATGAGGGAGGCGGCCGCTGTGGCTGGGCCTGGGGAGGCCTGGGGACAGCTTACCTCATCTCCTACACAGTATGTGCCTGCTGTGCTCTGTAGGATCTGCTCCAGGGCTGTGGGGAGGCCACATAAACATCTTATTCTGGGTGCAGGAAGGGGACACCAAGCTTTCTGGGCCTTGGCCTCCATAGTTATGAAATGAGCGCCCAACTGAGTGACAGACTGGGCACGGCTGCTGGTGAGAACTGGCAGCCAGGTCTGAAGAGAGCTGCTAGGGACAAGCTTCTGTTTCCTTAGGCTCCGCAGAGCCAGCCACCATTTCCCCCACTAGAGTGGACAAGCCCTGCCACTGGCCACGGTGGCAGCTCTCACTCTGATGGCTGGCACTGTGCTGGCCTTGGTTTCCTGGCTGGAGTGGGCAGTGAAGCTGAAGTTGGACCACCCAGCTATGAAGGGCTGTGGGCTGTGGGTGCAGGGACTAAGGTTCCTGGAAGCACTGGAGCTAAGGTCTGGAGGCCCACCCAGCCCTTCGCTTCCCGAGTCCTGCCCTCACCCATGCAACTGTCAGGACCAAAGCAGCCTGGGAGGGTGGTTCAGATACCCAGGCCCCTGTGTGCGAGGGCCATACCTCTAAGAGGCCACTGTGGGGCAGCTCACAGGGTGAGGACTCACCGTTAAATCCAGAAATGATGGCATTCTGGGCCCAGGTCAGCTGGAACTTCTCTTCCACTTGCTTCAGGACAGACAGGTTCTATGCAGCCCAAAGAAAGTCTGTGATTGCTCCGAGAGCTGGGTGGGGGCTGCCCCTTGGCTAAACCCCTTCAGGGAAGTTCACTTGCCATCTGCCCCTGGGGGCTGGACATCTATCCCTTCTCCCCCCAGGCTCCATGAGCCCCTTCCTTCTACCAGGGCCCTGAGGCTAGAGGGAGGTAGCCATCCCAGCAGCCACCTTCACAGGCTGCCCCAGTGGCCTCAAAAAGCCATGTAATTCCGTCAGAGATGTGCATGAATCCCTATTCATGTGATACAAGATGCGGCCATGGCTGTGGCAGGTGCACCCACAACTCAGGCCTGTCTCCCTCACTTCTCCCTTGTGTGGTCCCTTGTGAGCAGACGGAGTGTGATAGAGGGTGGGGCTGGGATGAGGGAGGTCCACAGGACTGGCTTTCAGAGATTTCCAGCCTGGCTCCATCTTGGCACTCCTAGAGCCATTTTACCTCTGTTTCCTCATTATGGAGGAATTTTATTTCCTCAAAATGGAGATATCTGTCTGCTCCAACATCCTTTGTTAAAATGACATGGGAGTGGGGGGCACAGGCATGCAGGGGTCCTGACTTGGTCCCCACTTTGCTAGGACCTACCTGTGGGACTCAGCATAAGTCACTCCACCTTTCTGGGGCTATTTCCTCATTCAGAGTAGAAGCTGGTACAGATAAACTGTTTTTAATACTTACTTGTCTGTTTTTAACAGTGACACCTCCGTCTCAAAAAAAAAAAAAAAAAAAAAAAAAAAAATCCTACGTGTATCCCAGTGTATGACCGAGATAGCACAGATGAAAGGGAAGCCGCTCTGGTTAAAGGCGGGAGGCCTGGCCTGGGGCCTACTCAGTGTCTCCCCTGCCATCCTGGCCCTTTCCCTGCCTCAAGCACCTGTACATGCGTCCTTGGAAACTAGAGCTTCTCGGAACGCAGTGGGGGACCAGCTGGGATGGCTGATTTCTGAGACTGAGATCTTTGCCCCCTTCTTTCACATGGTCCAGGTCAAAGCCCCTGAGAATCCAATCCCCCTCCCTCCCTTGACGCCCCCGCCCCCATACTGGGCACCCGCCCCCATAATGGGCAGCTCACAGCCAATGTGTGAGTGTAAGAGTGTGTGAGGTGTGCAAGGGTGCAAGTGTACAAGTGCCACACCTGCAGGGGCTGGATGCCACCAGCAATGAGGTCAGAAATCATACGCACGCTGGCCCTCTTCTTTGGGTCCTGAGGCAGAAGTCGCGGAGTGGGACGCGTCTCCTCTAGATACTCAATGATGGCCAGCTGTCCAGAGGGGAGCAGTGAGGCAGGGACAGGGCCCAGGACCCCTAGGCCAGAGGGGACAGGGCCAGCAAACTCCTCCTCCTCCTCTTCCAGCACCATCACTACACCTCTTCCCCCCACCTCCTCAGCTCAAGCCCTATAAAGCCATTTTGGACCTTATCCTGCGGAACTTGGTTCTCCATGTGCTTGAATCTTCCTTTATTTTCCTAAACAACCTCCCACCCTCCCCACGAGCCTTGTATTGAGCCTCTCCTATGTGCTAGGCACCTTGACCATACACAGGCGAGGAAGAGATGTCAGGTGCTCTCATTCAGGGCACTACTCTCATGAGGGCCCTCCCCCAGGCCCTGCACTCACTGACTGGTGAATGGTGATTCCATCAATCTTCAGGGCTGGCACCTGCTTCATGGGATTCAGTGCCTGGAAGTCCTTAGAGAACTGTGGAGACAAGGCCCTGGTGGGCTGGGTGGCCTGGACTGTGTTGGCCAGAGGAGAACCAAGCAAGCCGGAGAACCCCAGGCCTGCCGCCCACCCCCCTCTCCCTTCCCTGGGAAGGCCCTAAATCCTAGGCCCAGGGTAATCCCTGGGGGATCCATGAAGTCTCCCAAACCCCAGCAGCTGCTGAGCCATAGGCTTCATCCTAACAGCCTGGCTATGGGCTTTTCCCTGCATCTCACACCATGGCCACCAAGGCGGCTCCTACCCTAGTCAGCCATCCAGAGGGCCCAGTATGGGGTGGAGACTCACTCGCCACCCACCCTCCCAGGGTCAGGCATTGGAGCGCTCAGGCTGGGGTACACAGCCTGGACCTGGGCCCTTCCCAGACCTCCTGCTACTGCACAGGGTGCCACCATGTCCCACAAGGGAGAGCCAGCAGCCTCTTGCAGTGACAGTCCACAAGACACAGGTTCACTTCTCTGGGGCAGAGCCTCCCCTTCTTCCCCTGCCTGGTGCCTCTTCAAGGCCTCCAATTCCCACTTTGTGGTCTGGGAACAGCTTTCTTACCTGTTGGCCCCCATCCTTTATGAGATTGATGGGCACCGTCTCATAGTCAATGCCTTTCAAGGCCAGAGCTAGGAGAGACCACAGATAGCAGAGTCAGCGAACAGCCTCTGGCCATACTCTTAAAGAAAAGAGCCCTTCTAGGGTGACATAAGGCCAAAGAGGGGGAGGCTTCTCTACACTTCTGGGTGGTCAAGGGTCACCTTGGCACTATCCCCTTCTCTCCAGCTTTCCTTGTTACCACCTGCTCCCTACCCCAGATGCATGATGTTCTGCCTCGCTCACCCCTGAACTCTTAGAGACCTCACGATCTGGACCCCCCAATGGGGCCCTCATGCCCCCTGGGTGGTGATAAAGGTGTATGCCCCGCCACTCCGTGGGCTCCTGGAGGACAGCAAGGGTGTGTCGTGTTTACCTCTGCTCCCCCAGGGCCTTAAACAGTGATGACCAGTGTCTTGGTTGGAGACATGCAATTACTCCCTCAAGAAGGCAACTAAGGGCCAAGTGAAGGAGCTCAGGTGGCCACACAGAGCACACACAGATGGCACTCTTGTTCTGTTGGAGAAGGATCTCTTCCAATCTATTCTCTCTGTTCTCAGGGCTGTTTACTAGAGATTCCAGACAGGCACTGGGCTCCTTGGTGGCCTTGGAGCGCATTTGCTGTGACTCCAGTCACCAGATTTCCTCTCCATCCCTTTTGATAATTTCCCCTGGCAAGCTGAGGGTAAAAAAACCTGGGTGGGTCAGCACTAGTGGAGAAGACTGCGTGCGTGTGCATGCGTGTGTGTATCACGCGCACTTGGGCATTCAAGTATGGTGATGGCCAGCCTCAGGGAAGGGCA
Organism: Rhinopithecus roxellana; assembly: GCF_007565055.1. Lineage (NCBI taxonomy): Eukaryota > Metazoa > Chordata > Mammalia > Primates > Cercopithecidae > Rhinopithecus > Rhinopithecus roxellana. The sequence goes on along the minus strand of NC_044553.1, from coordinate 135,474,899 downwards.
AAGGAATGAGGGGAGGAGGACCAGACATGTCACGGTGTAGAGAGCCTGGGCAACACCAGGCTACTCCTAGTGCTGGTCAGCTCCAGTCTGGGGAGTGACAGTCTTTGGGGCTGGAGGAGACACCTGGACGAGGGAAGGCCAAAGCACACAGGCCCTACAGACAGCACCTATATTGCTCTGGCTTCTGGCTTCTGGCTCAGCCAGGGCAGAGGCACTAGCACCTGGGGATGGGTTCATCTTCTTGGAGGAAATTTTCTCCTGGCACCCAGTGCTCTTGCTTACTGATCCCAGCAAATACCAAGTGACTGCGGGATGGAGGAGGGGTCACGGAGGATAGCTTTGCCTCCACACTCTGGAGGCAAGCTTCTTGGGTTCAAATTTCAACACAGTCACTTGCTAACTGTGTGGCCTTGGTCAAGTAACTTAATGGGCCTCTGGAGCCAGACTATATGGTTTGAATTCCAGTTCTGCCTCTTAGTAGCTGAATGATCTTGGGCAAGTTACTTAATGTTGCCTCGGTTTTTTGTGCCTCAGCTTCCTCCTCTATACAATGGGAACAGTAATAGTACCTCCCTCCTAGGGTTGTTGAGGTTTAAATGGAATCGGGCACACAAAAGCACTCAGCAGAGCTTTTCCTCAGTATAGACTGCTTTTCCTCAGTACAGTACAGCCTTTGCCAAATGCTGTGTTAAGCCGAGGGAGGGAAGGGTCAAACAAGGACTAGCCACAGGGCCCTTGTTTCTGCTTTTCTGAAGCCTCCATGGCTGACGCTGGCCCGCTGGTCCATTCTGTTTGCTTTGCCAGTTCAAATAAGATAAGAACTGAGGGAGGCCAGCTGTTCCCCTGCTAGTTACCAGGGGCAGATGGATTTTGTGACCCTGCTTTAAACACGGTTGCCAAGGGGCTTTGGAGAGCAGTGTTGGGAGAAGTGTCAGTCCCAAGAAAAAAAACAACCCCCTTCCTCCCACCCTCACCTTGTGTTTCCAGGGTGGAGATGCCATGAAGGGATGGGGGTTCTAGGAGTCAGGGGATGCTGGTTGCTGGGGGTGAGGTCCTTTCTGACAGAGCACCCCTTCCATCCCAGGCCAGCTTCTCCACCCCAGTCCACCCCACTCCAGCACTCAGTCCGGAGGAGGCACAGCTCTTACCAATTCGAACTCTCCATGAGCAGGAGCTTCGGAAATAGGAATAGAGGATGGGCTGAGGAGAGAGGATGAAAGCACGTGTTAACCCATGCTGGGTGGGCTCCAGCTCGGGAGGAGTCAACCGTTTCTTCCTATCCTGCCAGGCCTCCTCTCTCAGGCCTGCATCTGGGCAACTCAGGTCAAGACTCCGAGCTCTCTGAGAGGCTCGTGAGGTCCCTTGGCTCCAAAATTGTGCTCGTTTGAGCTTCTGAGGTCCAAGAGGCCCCCAAAGGGGCAGCCAGTCTGCAAGTGCCTTCCTTACCTTGCCAGACTCTGTCATGGTATCGTGGTGACTGACTCTCAGCCTCCCAGGGAATGTCCCCTCTGGCAGAGCTTGAGCAGGGAAAGGAAACCTAAAGGGGTGGATTTCAGGAGCCAATGGGGAAGCTGGGCTACTCAGGCACTGGGGGAACTTTGACTCTGGTCAGAAAGGGCATTTCTAGCCAGGCACAGTGGCTCACACCTGTAATGCTAGCATTTTGGGAGCCAAGGTGGGCGGAGCATTTGCGGTCAGGAGACCAGCCTGTCCAACATGGTGAAACCCTGCTTCTACTGAAAACACAAAAAAAATCAGCCGGGTGTGGTAGTGGGTGCCTGTAATCTCAGCTACTCAGGAGGCTGAGGCAAGAGAATAGCTTGAACCCAGGAGGTGGAGGTCGCAGTGGGCCGAGATCGTGCCACTGCACTCCAGAGCAAGACTGCATCTCAAAAAAAAAAAAAAAAAAAAAAAAAAGGAAAGGGCATTTTTTTCCAACTTGCTGGAAGTTTCTTATGCTCCTGCTGGGGCCAGGCATGGTGTCCCCCCACAGAGCATGGCCTGGTTGTGATGCAGTAGTTTGAGTGGTAGAGCGGGCTGGGAGCTGGCATCTGGTCTGGACCTGGTGCAGGAACCAGCTCTGCATGACCTTGAACAAACCTCTGCCTTCTTTAATCTTCGGCTCCCTCATTTGTAAAACGAAGGATTGCCCTAAAATGATGGCAGGGATTCCTTCTAGCAATGCAGAAAGACGAGGAATTCTGACTTTTTGATGCTTTGGTGCCTGTCTCCTTCAACCCCACCTCCCAGCAGTCCAGGCTCTCAGCTGTCCCCATAAAAACAGCTGGCAGATATGCTCACTCACCCCAAAGGTGAGGTCAAAAGCTGGCAGCCCACTGGGGCCCTATCTGGCCCTCAGAATTTCTGTTTGCTCAACACAGTAGTTTAAAATGTTTCAGGTAGTTGCCAATGTTTAAAAATCAGGACATTTCGTTCTAGTGTGGTGGGTCATGCCTGTAATGCCAGCACTTTGGGAGGCTGAGGCCAGCAGATTACCTGAGGTCACGAGTCCGAGACCAGCCTGGCCAAGAAGGCGAAACTCGTCTCTACTGAAAATACAAAAATTAGTCAGGTGTGGTGGTGTGCGTCTGTAATCACAGCTACTCGGGAGGCTGAGGTATGAGAATTGCTTGAATCCAGGAGGCGGAGGATACAGTGAGCCAAGATAGTGCCACTGCCCTCCAGCCTAGGGGACACAGCAAGACTTCATCTCAAAATAAATAAAAATAAATAAATAAATAAAAATCATGACATTTTATATACAACACCTGTTTTTTTCTTTTAAAAATCTGGAGACAGTAGATTTGGGCTCCTAAATACCAACAATTGATGGGAACGACTGATGGCCCCCATCAACCAGGGTATGCCCTCTCAGATCTGCCATGGCCCATATCTGGCCCACTTTTCTCATTTTTGTTACCTTTGGGCCCTTGGGGGCAGCTGGGTGTGTGATCTCTACTCCAAAGTTTAAGGGGCTCAAAGTTAATTTCTCTGGTACTTCTTGGGAAGCCAGCCTTTCAAAGTGGAACCCAGGAAAGACTCGCCAGTGATTAGCACTCATGAATCTTCCCACCAACATGTGTATCCCTATGGATGGGGGAGAACTTGACAGAACTTCTCAGATACCCTGTTTACTACCCCTCTGACTATAGACATTTCACCAAAGCTCCCTCTCCCCTCTGCCACCTCCAGAATATTAAGCTGCTCTCTGAACCTGCTTTCACCATCCCTGTACTACCAACTCAGTCTGCTAGATGGCAAGGGTACAAGTGGGAACCTAGGCCCTTCCAAGGTGGTTCCCAAGCCCAGGAGTCCCAGCCTGTCCTGAAGGTACCTTTTGTGGGGAAAGTAAAGATGGTCCTGGCACAGAAAGCAGGCGATGGGCAGAAAGTGCCTTTCGAAGAGGAGGAATTGGGTGGCCACAACTGGATCTTTCTTATTTGGAGATGCAGTCCCCTTTCCTTACTTAGCCAGGCTACAGGGGCCCTGGGGCCAAGGGACAGGGACTGCTGGTGACCACTAAAGAGTGGCAGATATTAACTGGCTTAGAATCTCTGAAGAAATGCCTTACCTAATGGTTAAATGCCTTTGGATTACACCTTTGGATCTGTACTACGAATGACCAAAAGCATGGTAAATGCTGCTCCCCTCCATCACGACCCACAAGCAGGAAACCTGAAATCTCTTGGGCATTTTCTGCTTTCTCTTACCAGTGATAACTATGCAAACCATCCCCCGTTCCTTTCTGCACTTGTAGAACTAAATTTTAAGCCCAAGTATCCATCTCATCAGCACCCCTGGAAGACTTCTGTTTCCAATTCAAATATGCATTCTGATTACTTTAGCAGATTTTATTTTTAAACCATGTCTTACACATGATTTGAGAAAAAGACTCCTAAAATCCCATTTGGAAGAGGGAGGACTATACATTATTAACGTGACACAAAGTCCCATCTAACGTGCCACCTTCCTTAGTGCCATAAAAGTGGTTCTCAAACTTTACGGCGCGTTAAGACCCATCAGGACCGCTTATAAAAACATGCAGATTCTCGGGCCCGTTCCACCAGAGATGAAGAGTGGCTATGGAGCGGGCCCCGGGAAGAACATGTGAAAGCCGTGAAGCTCCCCAGGTGATTGTCACGACTGCCTCTCCTCGCTCGGGGACTTTTATTTATTTTTTTTTTTTGAGACGGAGTCTCGCTCTGTTGCCCAGGCTGGAGTGCAGTGGCGCGATCTTGGCTCACTGTAAGCTCCGCCTCCTGGGTTCACGCCATTCTCCTGCCTCAGCCTGCCGAGTAGCTGGTACTACTGCCGCCCGCCACCATGCCCGGCTAATTTTTGTATTTTTAGTAGAGACGAGGGTTTCACCGTGTTACCCAGGATGGTCTCGATCTCCTGGCCTTGTGATCCGCACGCCTTGGCCTCCCAAAGTGCTGGGATTACAGGCGTGAGCCACCGCGCCCTGCCCAGGGACTCTTACAATATAAACATTACTGGAAAGCCATCTCCTGCTAGGGCCAAGAGAGGAGCATGAAGGGCTGCGAGAAACTGGGAAGCTTGGGGCGACGTTTGGAAGCCCTAGTGGAGGTGTCTGTTAAGGGGAGCAGGGAGGGCGGGGCAGAAGTGAAGCGCGACCGGACAGCGACTCCACCCGGCTACGAACTCCCCACCAGGACCGCCTCCTTCCCCAGCCCAACCCTCTCGGGAATTCCAGACCCAGCGGGCAGCGTGCAGCACGCAGGCGCAGAGCGTGCCCGGCGCAACGCACGGCACGCCGGGAGTCTTTGTCTGCTGGGCGGACGGAGCAGCTCACCTCTGACCCCGCCCCCCAGGGGTCTCCAAGTGTCTAACCAGTTTCCCTCCACCCGGGTGCGCGGCACAGACCTTCCCCGCCTGCATCTGGCACTTCGCGCGACCCCTCCTCTAGGCCGAGAAACTTCGCGCCTGGGACTCGCCAACAACTAAGGCCCAGTGAAACTCGACGAGTCAGGCCCGTGCCTTTCGTCCGGTTAAAGCGATGGTCTGGACTACAGTGACCCTTCCGGTCGCCTCTGTCACGCCCAGCCCTCCCGCCACGCCCCGTACCCGGGGGCTGCTGGGAGTTGCAGTTCCCTGAGCCCGACCCCCCCCTGCCCAGTCCCCCCTCGGGCCGGCCGGCCCTCCCGGTCCCGACATGCTCTGCGCCTCCTGCCGCCTCCTAGCGGCCCGGGCCGCGACCACGCTGCCCGCCCCGCCCCGCCCCGAGCCCGGGGCCCCGCACTCCGCTGCCGTGGAAGGGAGTTGCATTTCCCGGGGTACCCCGAGCTGCCCTCCTGTGACTCCTTGGCGGGGCGGCTGGTCAGAGTGTGCCTCTGGGCCGGTGGGCGACCCGGAGGAGGGGGAAGATGCCGCCGGCCACGGGCGGAGGCCTGGCAGAGTCCGAACTGCGTCCTCGGAGGGGCCGCTGTGGGCCCCAGGCTGCTAGGGCCGCACGCCGGGACGTGGCCGCCGAGGCTGCGGCGCGAAGCCCCAAACGGCCTACCCGGGGCTCACGGCGCTTCGAGGCGGCCGGCCGGTGGGCCCTGCTGGCCTTGGTGACGCTGCTGTCCTTCGCCACCCGTTTCCACCGCCTGGCCGAGCCGCCGCACATCTGGTGAGTGATGGGAGGGACTCGGTGGCCACCATGGCAACCGCGAGGGGACGCCGTCCTCTGATTGGCCCGAGGGTACGGAGGAGGCGGGATCTACAGGAGGAGGGGCGGGGCCGTGATGGAGGGGAACTTGAGATACCGGGTGGGTTGGCCTCTGGCGAGGTGCATTCTCTGGGAGGGGGATCGTTTTGCTCTGGTCGTGGGGCAATGGGATTGTTAGGATCTGAGGAAGCAGCCCTCATGTCTTCCGCGTTGTTACAGTGCATCACCTGGCTTGCAAATTGTGGCTTTTAAAGGTGCTTTCAACTTTCCAAAGAGAATTGCAAATTCTTGGGTAGAGAATTTTCTAAGGCCTGAGTTCCGATATCTGCAGGATTTTCAGGCATCAACAGAGGGGAAAATACCTAACTGTGTTACCTTTGTCTTATAGGGCAAGGACAGTTTGATTGTTCAGGTATGGTGACAAAAGGATTTTAAGAGGCACAACTCTTCCTGTGAGAAGAGATTTATTTTCTTAAAGGTTTTAGCTTGTACTATCCAGATACTGGGTGTCAGAAACGGAACTCCTTTTTTTTTTTTGAGACGGAGTCTCGCTCTGTCGCCCAGGCTGGAGTACAGTGCGCGATCTCGGCTCACTGCAAGCTCTGCCTCCCGAGTTCATGCCATTCTCCTGCCTCAGCCTCCAGAGTAGCTGGGACTACAGCCTCCAGAGTAGCTGGGACTACAGCCTCCAGAGTAGCTGGGACTACAGGTGGTGGACTACAGCCACCACCACGCCCGGCTAATTTTTTTTTGTATTTTTAGTACAGACGGGGTTTCACCGTGTTAGCCAGGACGGTCTTGATCTCCTCGTGATCTGACCGCCTTGGCCTCCCAAAGTGCTGGGATTACAGGCGTGAGCCACCGTGCCTGGCCCAGAAATGGAACTCTTTGAGCAAAAAGCAGGCAAGAAAACAGACTGTCAGGGTTGCTTTATTTAGAAATTAATAAATTAGCCTGTTATTGTGTCGTGACTGCTGGCAGAAGATGAGACTCCTGGGTTAGAGACAAAGGACTTTATTACAGGAAAGAGGATGCATGTTAGAAGCAGTTTCCCTTGCCATCCAAGTCCCACAGGGTGACGCTATGGGTTTAAATGGATGACTGCACAGGCAGTGGGTTGCATCCAAGTGAAGGAACGACCAGCTTGGAAAATCTGTTTTATAGACGGCAGTACGCAGACCTCCTCTTTGTCCTGGAGGGAGACACTGCCTCTTCTGTCAAGGTTGCTTGCTGCAAACACAACCCTGAGAAATGGCCCAAGTGAGATGCAGTCAGGGCCTTGCATTCTTGGTAGACCCAGAATGATGTGTAGAGGCACGAGCAATCTGACAGCCTCTCTCACTCCTCGATTCTGCAGTCTTGGCTTCTAGCAGATTTTCACATGAATATGCAACTCCCCTGGCTACTCTGATTAACCTGGCTGACAGAGGCAGGGACCAAATCTTTTCAGTTTGTGCCTTACAGCATTTAATTAAGGTTGTTGTCAATGGGACTCTAAGCAGCAGAATAAGGCCAGCTTACAGTATTTACCTCAACCATGCCCTCCAGAGTCCTGAATTCAGCCACTTGTGAATAAGTCCTGGGGGCACCAAGGAATCTTATTTCAGACATCTGATCTATTAACCACTGTGACCTGTGCACAGAAGTTCAGATTGATCTCTGATCTTTGGTGTCATTACCAGTAATTACAATAGCCCTCTACCCTTATAAAAAAAATTTTAAGAAAGTAACTACCAGGCCAGGCACGGTGGCTCACGCCTGTAATCCTGGCACTTTGGGAGGCCGAGGCGGGCGGATCACTTGAGGTCGGGAGTTCGAGACCAACCTGGCCAACATGGTGAAACCCCGTTTCAACTGAAAATACAAAACTTAGCCGGGCATGATGGCGGGTGCCTGTAATCCCACCTACTCAGGAGGCTGAGGTGGGAGAATCACTTGAATCCGGGAGGCAGAAGTTGCAGTGAGCTAAGATCACACCATTGCATTCCAGCCTGGGCAACAAAGTGAGACTCCACAAAGTGAGACTCCGTCTCAAAAAAAAAAAAAAAAAGTAACTACCATGATTAATGGCAAGATATTTTGTGACCCATTCTTCCTTACACTAACATATTACTTGAAGGAGTGCAGGCCACTCCAGGATTTTTGTTAGATTTTTATTTGGATCACCATCAAATTTAAACCACCTGGGCAGTGTCACTGAATAGTTGCAGCCTCAATCACTAGACAAGGCATAACCTAAGGAAGGCCCCTAGGATCTCAGGAGAAGCATGTGATCTGTATCAGCTGGTTTGATAGAAGGTTGTGCTGATCTGTGTGTTTGCACACCTGTGAGGGAAGTCTGTGTTTGGGAGTTGGTGTTGATGTCATCAGGCACGTGGGAATAGTTCAAGACTGGCCATGTCCACGTGAGTTTTTGTTTTCTTTTTTTATTTTCTTTTTTCTTTTCTATACTGACCTACTAGATAAAGTTTTTTTGTTTTCATAGTGAGATGACAAACTCAGCCACAGGTCAGATTGCCAGCCACAGTTGCTGCTTGGCTTAAGGTGGACCATATGAATGTTTGCCAGGCTTTGGTGCCTGGCAAACAAAGAGAACATTGTTTCCCTTCTCTTTACATCTCCAGGGGCCTAAGATGTTCCTTCCCCAGATGCCAGGATTGTTTCTTTCCTTCCATTGCTACATAATTAGTGTGTCCTACCCTAGTACCTATAACTTCACCTTTTCTCCATTTATTCAATATCCAGACCTTTTTTTTTTTTTTTGAGACGGAGTCTCGCTCTGTCGCCCAGGCTGGAGTGCAGTGGCCGGATCTCAGCTCACTGCAAGCTCTGCCTCCCGGGTTCACGCCATTCTCCTGCCTCAGCCTCCCGAGCAGCTGGGACTACAGGCGCCCGCCACCTCGCCCGGCTAGTTTTTTGTATTTTTTAGTAGAGACGGGGTTTCACTGTGTTAGCCAGGGTGGTCTCGATCTCCTGACCTCGTGATCCGCCCGTCTCGGCCTCCCAAAGTGCTGGGATTACAGGCTTGAGCCACTGCGCCCAGCCAATATCCAGACCTTTTAATACCCAAGGGCATTGTTAGAAAATTGACAGAGGCCCATTATGTCTTCTACCTTGACACATGTGGGCCACTGTAGGGGGACTTTAAAACCACTGTACCCAACCAAATGATCATTAACTTTATGCTGTAGCACCAGGCCATTCCAACAAGACAATCTAGTGACTGAACTAGAATTAAGTCCGAATTACATAGATAGCCTCCTCCTCCCAGCTGATCTGGGCTTTCTGTAAGGCAAAAGATGAACCATGGCCAGAAATGGTCAGGAAAGAATCTTAAATTTTCAAAATAGGTTTATATAATCCTCCACCCCTTTTTCCTGATCATTACCCAGTTGGTAGGCAAAAGGAGATGAACCCTTTCTGAGAATGGCTGCCTTAGGTGACCAAACTGCTGCACTAAGGTGTGTAGACCGGGAGGAGGTTAAAAACAGAGTCAAACATCTTTTTGAGTTGATCTTTGAGGGAACTATTCAGTACCTGACAATATTATGCCTGTGGATGGTAGGGAGTGTGGGAGGTCCATCGAATACCTTGGCTATTGACTGTTGACACTGTTGGGTGGTCGTTGTAACAAAAAGATATGCCACTGTCAGACTGTAGATGGTTTGGAAAGCAGAAAACCTGGCAGAGCTTAGTTCCAAGGGCCACAGTGGTATACACAGAGTCAGATGATTGAACTGGAAAAGCAACATCAGCACTGTAACCTGAAAAAGTATCAGCAGTAGCAAGGTACTGATGAGAGCCTGGGAGAAGGGAACAAAGTCCTAATGTCAGTCTCCCAGGAGCAGGTGGGGTCAGTGCCCCTTGCAACGTGGTTTCCTTTACTGCAAGACAAGCAGGCCAACTTTTGGCAGGAGTCACAAGTCTGGCACGCAGTAGTGGCTTCTGCCTCAGAAACATGTAGTCCCTTACATTGTGCCTGGTCCATGATGGTAGATGTTTCCATACCTGTTGCATGAATCCAGGTGGCTATGGCCGCAGTCTTGGTGGTGCAGGCTGGATCAGCAGCTTGATCCCAGTCAGTCTTATGAGAGTACCTGCCCTTAGTGTGGGCACCTACATGAGTGATCCAGTCTGTCCTATTGGCAGGCAGCCATGATGTGTTTCCATAGTTCTCACTTTCATCTCTCAGTATTTAGTCTTCCAAGTGGCATACCAAATGCTTCAATCCTTACTGCCGTCAGCCATCCAGAGTTGTCACTGGGGCTAAGTGCCTGCTGCTGCCTGGTGGGTAACATCAGTTTTTAACTCAGCCTAATCATTAGTGAGCCAGGCCTAAGCATTTAGAGGAACCCCTGTGAATCAGGGCCCTACTGAACCAGCAGCTCGGCTTCAGGCAGTGGAGAAGGTTGTTTCTCCCAAAGTAGGAGCTGCCACTTCTTCACGGAAAACCAAGATGCCTCTAGGGCCAGCCTGGCTATGCTCTTTTTTTTTCAAAGAGATGAGGTCTGACTTTGTTGCCCAGGCTAGAGTAGAGTGGTACAATCGTAGCTCACTGCAGCCTCAAACTCCTGGGCTCCTCCTGCCTCAGCCTCCTGAGTAGCTGGCACTACAGACACATGCCACCACATCCAGCTAATTAAAACAGAATTTTTAAGAGATAAGTTCTCACTGTGCTGCCAAGGCTGGTCTTGAACTCCTGGCCTCAAGCCATCCTCCTGCCTCAACCTCCTGAATAGCTGGGATTACCAGCTCTATTCTTGAATGTACTATTTCCATGGGATCAGTGAGGCTTGTAAACCCTTCCCTTGTTATCAGTAGATTCCCACTGACCCACCCCAAAGTGGGAATACTAGGCCAGGGAGTCCTGAGGCCTTTATGGGTCTGGCAATCAATTTCAAAGCGTTGAGTAGTTAACTAAGAGGTTAATAGCTGCCCTTTTAGAAAGAGTGTGCTTGGTACCTGTGTCCAGCAGGTGGCACTGTGATTCTGGTGCGTGGCTCTCAGTACTCCAACAGCCAGGAAGTTTTATTTATTTATTTATTTATTTATTTATTTATTTATTTATTTATTTATTTGAGACGGAGGAGTCTCAGTCGCCCAGGCTGGAGTGCAGTGGCTTGATCTTGACTCACTGCAACCTCTGCCTCCTGGGTTCAAAAATTCTCTGCCTTAGCTTCCTGAGTAGCTGGGATTACAGGCGCCCGCTGTCACGCCTGGCTAACTTTTTGTATTTTTAGTAGAGACAGGGTTTCACCATGTTGGCCAGGCTGGTCTCAAACTCCTGACCTCAGGTGATCTACCTGCCTTGGCCTCCCAAAGTGTTGGGATTACAGGTGTGAGCCACCACTCAGAGCTGCCATGAAGTTTTTAAGCCTGTGATTTATTTCCTTTCCCTTCCAGGGATGTGGATTTTTATCTTCTGGACCACCAGGAGAGGACAGGATCACCTGTCTACACACAGCAGCCCTTGCACAGGATAATCCTCTTTGACACTTATGGGATCAGTATCAGCTATACATTCAACACTGGAAACCACAGGAATAGTACACTGAAGAGGCCCAAAGAGCTCTGCCTGGAATGTCACTTTAACTTCCCTTCCCTACGGGGAGCATGGCTCAAACATTACCAGTTTAATCTGGACACTTTTTCCCCTTGAACGAATGCGTCTAGAAGGCCTGCATCAGGGGTATGGTGACAGCAAGCCAGAGCTTTTACCATTTCCCAGTTGGAGAGTGTGGCGGTGCTGGATGCAGGAAGTGAGGAGAAGCTTTTTCTCCTCCTTTAGCTGTTCACTTAGGCTCAGCAGCACGACCTCCCCAGTGTCGCTCCCCCAGAGTTAGGACTAAAGCGCTCCCTTTAGTCCATGTGCACACTGCTACAACTCTCCCTGCAGTTCTGAGTGTCTGCGGTAACCTCTGTGCCTAGCACATCCTCCCCGCCATGAGACACTGTAGAGTGGAGATGTGGGACCTCATATCCAGCAGAGCCCTGGGTTTGCCCCTCTCCTCCCTGGGGCTCTCCAGCATACTAGGATGGGTGTGTATGACCTTCAGTCCCCTTTAGGGACATGGAAACCCTTTAATCATCTGTCTTTTTTTTTTTTTTTTGAGACGGAGTCTCGCTCTGTCGCCCAGGCTGGAGTGCAGTGGCGCGATCTCAGCTCACTGCAAGCTCCGCCTCCCGGATTCACGCCATTCTCCTGCCTCAGCCTCCCGAGTAGCTGGGACTACAGGCGCCGGCTACCACGTCCGGCTAATTTTTTGTATTTTTTTAGTAAAGACGGGGTTTCACCATGTTAGCCAGATGATCTCAATCTCCTGACCTCGTGATCCACCCGCCTCGGCCTCCCAAAGTGCTAGGATTACAGGCGTGAGCCACCACACCCGGCCCATCTCAGTCTTTAAAGCAGCTGCGGTTGTGGTAGAGTGGGAAGGATCGTGGGACATAAACTGAGAGAGTGGCTCTGAACCAGAAAGCAAGGCATATTTGTATTTACTTTTGGCTTGAGTACACAGCTCCCCCAAGGATCTTTCGGTGTTTTCATTTTACTCAAAGTTCTGTCTTATATAGCAGGGTCCTATTGCCGCACCATTTGTTGAAGCGTTGGAGACTTGTTGATTGAGCAGCTACATCCATATTGCCTTTTGGCAGGGGCTGCTGGGCTTGCTGCCATTGTCATGATCACTCCTCTTCCTCCTTTTGCCCAGACCACAGGGCAATAACCAGGGTGACATTCAATGGCTTGTTTCAATCCTACCTCTTTCCATCGGTCTCTGTAATAGTGGGACAGTGGGGGACTCTCGCTACCCCATTCCCGGCCCATGGAGGCCCTCATTCTTTCTCTTACCGAAGACTATGTCTCTCCTCCTCCTATGCTTGTCTCCACATTGTCAGGGGCTGGGGATTTTATCTTAGCCTACTTATAAGCTAGTAAGTTAGCCTGTCACTGTTGTTTGCATGCCGAAAGAAAACAAAGTCTTGGGTCAGAGACAAAGGACTTTATTTCTCATGGCACAGCAAGTGGGATGTGCATCAGCATGTTGGCATCAGTTTCCTTTGCCCCTAAGTCCCACGTGGTGCTGGTACTGGATAAATGCTTGCACATGCAGTAGGTTGCATCACAGCTGAGTAATATTAAGCTTGGGAAATCTGCTGTTTTATGGCAAGCAATAAACAAGACAGCCCTGTGTCTCAGAGGGAGACACTAACTCTTCCCTCAAGGTTGTTTACTGCAAACATGACCTTAGAAATGACCTCGGGAAAGATGGAGCGGGACATTGCATTCTTGGCATACCCTGTGAAAGGCCTGGAGGAGCACAAGAGCGCCATGGAGGACTGTCTCTCCTAACACAAGCGATAAAAGCCAGGAGGAAATATGAATGTTACCACTGGTTTTACTTGGGAAACTTTTGAAGTAAAAATCTGGAGCCCAGGCCGGGTGCGGTGGTTCACACCTGTAATCCCAGCACTTTGGGGGGCTGAGGCAGGTGGATCACCTGAGTGTTGGAGTTCGAGACCAGCCTGGCCAACATGGTGAAACCCCATCTCTACTAAAAATACAAAAATTAACCAGGGGGGCATGGTGGTGGGCACCTGTAGTCCTAGCTACTTGGAAGACTGAGGCAGGAGAATCGCTTGAACCCAGGAGGTGAAAGGTGCAGTGAGCCAAGATTGCGTCACTATACTCCAGCCTGGGCAACAAGAGTGAAACTCTGTCTCAAAAAACAAACAAAAAACAAAACAACACAAAACTGGAATCCTTTTGTTAGTATGTTCCCAAACAGATTTAAAAACTAGGACAGTTTAAATAGGGTCCAGCAGGGATGGTACTTTATAGTCTACAGAATTCTTTCACATGTGTTACCTGAGTTGAGCCCTAAGGCCTCCCTGGGAGGTGGGCAGGGCAGATAATATCATTGCCTTCGTTTTGTAGATGAGATAAGAGGAGTAGAGAGAATGAGTGATTTTGCCAGGTTGTGCCATTAGTTAGCAGTGGAGCTGGGACTGGGTCTCTCTTTCTGCAAATCAATTTTGTTATGCCGCTTTGAAGTTATTTCTCTTTGACCTCACCATGCCAGTGTCCTCATCGCATGTCAAGCAATGTGTTTAGCAGGTGCTGACATAGACCTATTCTTTTGCCTATCTTGGACCCACCGAGTAAGATATAGAAAGAAGCCTAGATTTTTAGGTAAAACATGTTTTCCCCTTATGTAGTAGGTCACTAATGACTGCTCATGACCTGGGAAATTGATGACTACTAGAAAGTAACTCTTCTTTTGAGCTGCAGGGAGAAAATAACAAATAGAAAAGGCCAGGCTCTGCTGGATGACTTGGCTGCCTTCCCAAAGCCCTCATGTATGGTGTAGAAAGGTGTATGTGCTTGTATAAAAGAGGACTTTGCATTGTGTTTGAAAGCCTGTTTATTCAAATCACTTATTTACTTGCAAAATAAGCAGTGAGGATAGGTTTTAGATGTGGTCTTAATTTAGTAAGAAAACCTTCAACTTTTATATGTACTAGTTAGTATAAGATCAGCCAGATCACAGTCAGCCGCTTACTTGTCACAGAGTCGCTGAGCAAAGTGAGACTCCTGTGACAATCATGGTTTATAGTCTTAACCCTGACCAATAACCCAGCAATGTTGTAATGGACCTTGTAATAGCAAATGTTGTCTCAGAAGTTAACAGACTTGGAGGAAACTTTTTTAATTTAAATTTTTGTTTACACTGGCTACTTGGAGATAAGAACATTCTTTTTTTTTTTAAATTTTTTTTATTTTGTTGAGATGGAGTCTTGCTCTGTAGCCCAGGTTGGAGTGCAGTAGCGCCATCCCGGCTCACTGCAAGCTCCGCCTCCCCGGTTCACGCCATTCTCCTGCCTCAGCCTCCCGAGTAGCTGGGACTACAGGCACACGTCACCACTCCCGGCTCATTTTTTGTATTTTTAGTAGAGACGGGATTTCACCGTGTTAGCCAGGATGGTGTCGATCTCCTGACCTTGTGATCTGCCCGCCTCAGCCTCCCAAAGTGCTGGGATTACAGTTGTGAGCCACCACGCCTGGCCAGAAGAAAACTCTTACTACAAACCTTTTCTTATTATGAGAAAACTTCTTGTCCTTTTAAAATAAATAGAAACTCAAGATACAGAGTAAGTATATGTATATTTAACTCAATTGGTAGGTAATTGGCTGGTGAATATTTGCTCACCTTTCTCGTCTGTCTAAATGAAGACCAGTGGCTAACTTCCTCAAATCACTTGTGTCAAAAGATTTTTTTTTTTTTAAATCCAAACTTTTGCATTAATTATTTGAAATGCACAGCCTTTAATTTTAACCATGCTTTATTAAGGCCATTTGGATTTTATGATAATTTTCAAATTCTTGTTTTTCTTTCTGTGTTTCCTTTAGTTGGGATGAGACTCACTTTGGAAAAATGGGAAGTTACTATATCAACCGTACGTTTTTCTTTGACGTGCACCCGCCTCTGGGAAAGGTGAGCAGTGTGGTGAACAGCAGCTCTCTGGTCCTGGAGGATCGTTCCTAAGGGCTGGAGCCACATCTTGATTTTGGATTTGGGGCTTGTAGAAAGAGTTTGGGACTTGTAGAAAGAATTTTCTGACGTTTCAGACCAGCTACTTTCATGGAAAATCTTTGGTGTTTTTTAAAGGATCCTCTGGGCTCGGAAATGGAAAGAGGGCCCATCAGCTGAGGGAGGGATGAACAAAAGTGTGGCACAGCCATACAGTGGAATACTATTTGGCCGTAAAAAGGGATGAGGTTCTGATACGTGCTACAACATAGATGAACCTAGAAAACATGCTAAATGGAAGAAGCCAGACACAAAAGGTTACATACCCTGTGGTTCCACTTACATGAAATATCTAGAACTGATAAATCCACAGAGACACAAAGTAGGTTAGTGGTTGCCAGGATCTTGGGGAGGGAGGATTAGGCAGTGACTGCAAATGGGCATGGGGATTCTTTATGGGGTGATGACATGTTATGGAATTAGGTAGTGGTGATGATTGCACAATTTTGTGAATATACTTAAAACCACCCATTGCACAGTTTAAACTGGTGGATGTTATGTGAATTTGTCTCAATTTTAAAAAAGAAAAAAGAAATAGGAATACACTACATGAAGCAGAAATAGCTCAGGAGGCTGATGTCCACGTGGGGCTGACTTCTTTCTCCCTTCCCATGTCCAGCATACACATTGTTTGATCTGTTTCTCTCACATGTTTTGCCATTAGAAATTCCACCAATTAGAATTCACTTTACTCTTTTTGTGTTTGTTTGTTTGTTTTGAGACAGCGTTTCAGTCGTGCCACCCAGGCTGGAGTTCAATGGCACAATCTTGGCTCACTGCAACTTCTGCCTCCCAAGTTTAAGTGATTCTCTTGCCTCAGCCTCCTAAGTATCTGGGATTACAGGCGCCCGCCACCACGCCCGGCTAATTTTTGTATTTTTAGTAGAGACAGGGTTTCACCGTGTTGGCCAGGCTGGTCTTGAACTCCCAGCCTCAGGAGGTCCACCCACCTTGGCCTCCCAAAGTGTTGGGATTACAGGCATGAGCCACCGCGCCTGGCCCATTTTAGTCTTTTAAAAACAAAAATCTCTGAGAAGGCTCTCAGATTAGCTCTGGAATTCACGCAAGGCTTTCTTCCTAACTGGAGACTGAGATCTTGGGCACCAAGGGGACAGGAATTTTCCTGTGAGGAAGTGGGGAGGGATTTTGGAGCATATAGTACTTGGGGGATAAAGGTGGGAGCAGGAAAGCCAGGAGGAGGCAGGGATGGTAATCTTTTCTCAAAGATCACAAAGATCACCTATGGTTGGGCTTAAGGAAGCATGAGAGCAGGGGCCTTACAGGGCGGAGGGGTAGAGAGGGAGGTAGAATAGGTAGCCTATTTCAAAACTGACTCTGAGCCCAAGAAAAGTGTAGAAAGTATTATGCCTCTTCCTATCTCTTTTATACTATAACAACAATAACTATACTATAACAACAATAACAAGAACAATTAAAAACATTTATTCTGTTCTGGTCACCTTAGAGGCATTATCTCATGTAAGCCTCAGAACAACCTTATAAAGTAGGTATTGTTGCATCACCATGACACAGATGGGGAACTGAAGGCAGATAAGTAGTTTGCCATAGAGAACCAAGCTAGGAAGTGGCAGAATCAAGATTCAGACTGGTGTAGAGCCTGCTCTCTCAATTGTGACACCACACGACCTCGCAAACTTGCCTTGGCTCACTCCTCAGACTACATCTGTTGCTACCATAGAATTAAGCAACAGACGTGTTGAGTATTTGCATGGAGCTCGCCTGGGAACCAGACTTCTGATGAAGATTTTGCGTAGGAAACCCAGCCCAGTGTTTCTGTGGGGACTGCCCATTCTTTTTTGGAGTTTTCCTGGTGCTCAGCGCACTGTGGACATGTGCACAGGACTGGCTGATTTGTTTGATTTACCTAAGCCTTAGGCCAGGCGCGGTGGCTTACGCCTGTAATCCCAGCACTTTGGGAGGCTAAGGTGGGCAGATCACCTGAGGTCAGGAGTTCGAGACCAGCGTGGCCAACAGGGTGAAACTCCATCCCTACTAAAAATACAAAAATTAGCTGGGCATGGTGGCACACGTCTGTAGTCCCAGATGTTTGGGAGGCTGAGGCAGGAGAACAGCTTGAACCTGGGTGGTGGAGGTTGCAGTGAACCAAGATCACGCCACTGCACTCAAGCCTGGGCGACTGAGCAAGACTCCATCTCAAAAAAATAATAAAATAAAATAAAATAAAATAATAATATACCTAAGCCTTGCCTTCCTCACGTCTGCTTGCCTACGTGAAGGGAGAAGTGTGAGGGTTCTCAGGCTGCCCTCAGGGAGTGCGGCCCATCTGCACCCCTAATTTATCTTGTGTTCTGTCTGGTTGAAAGAGAGTGATGAGCAAACTGGAAACCTGTGAGAGGGCATAGTAGCTTCTGCAGGTTCTGAGGCCAAGCCAGTCAAGGAATCAAAACCCCTCCAAGTGGCAAGCAGGAAGTTTTTTCCTTCGCTACTGAGGCTGAGACCCGCCGCTTCACATTGGCCCCCAGCCCTGGGCATCTGGCAGCTCCAGTCCTACAGGAACTTAAAACATAAAAAAGCCTGCACATAGCAGAAAATGCGGTCAGCACAGAAGGAAGTATGAGGTCAGAAGCCTCCTTCAGAAGGTGTCAGAAGCCACCACATTTCTAGTCCACAGAGGTAACCACAGTCATCTTTGTCAATAGTTTCTTATATTCCTCTAAGAATTTTTTATGCAAATAAAAGCGTGTATGTTTTTATATATGTACATATGAACAACACGTTATATATACACACAGTTCTTTTTAAAAACTCAAATGGCATAAGACTACAGTTGTTCAGCAGCTTGTGTTTGAAACATGATATATCTTCTTTCCACATTAGCATATGAAGATGCGCTTCATTCTTTTTAATGGCCGTGTGTCATTCTGTTATGTAGATGTGCCGTAAGTATTTATGCCTCTTCAGTTGGTGGGCGGCATGTAGGTTATTTCCAGTTTTTAGCCATTACAAAAGATATTGCAGTGAACATCCTTGTACTTATATCATTGTATAGTTGTGAAGGTATATATGAAAAATTCCCAGCAGCCAAGCTAAAAAATCAGAGAATATACACATTTAAAATTGAGTTAGATATTGCTAAGTTTTCCTGCAAAGATGTTGTAATCATATATATTCCCACCAACAGTGTATGACAGTGCTTTCTTCCCCACATCATTGCTAGCACTGCTATGATCATACTTTAAAAACTTTGTTGGCCGGGTGCAGTGGCTCATGCCTGTAATCCCAGCATGGGATTTGGGAGGCCGAGGTGGGTGGATCACCTGAGGTCAGGAGTTTGAGACCAGCCTAGCCAACATGGTAAAACCCTGTCTCTACTAAAAATACAAAAATTAGCCGGGTATGGTGGCAGGTGCTTGTAATCCCAGCTACTTGGGGGGCTGAGGCAGGAGAATCACTTGAACCCGGGAGGCAGAGGTTGTGGTGAGCCGAGATCGCGCCACTGCACTACAGCCTGGGTGGCAACAGCGAGACTTGGTTTCAAAAAAAAAAAAAACTTTGCCAATTGGAGAGTAAAAAATGACACATCACCGTTTTCATTTGCATGGCTGTATGAGTTAGGTTGAACATTTTTTCATATGTTTATTAGCCATTTGTATTTTGTTTTCTATGAATTTGCCATATTTTCTAGTAAGTTATTCATTTTTTTTCTGTTGATTTGAAAGAGTTGTTTAGTTAAGAAATTAACCTGGGGCCAGGCTCCTTGGCTTACGCCTGTAATCCCAGCACTTTGGGAGGCTGAGGTGGGTGGATCACCTGAGGTCAGGAGTTCAAGATTAGCCTGATCAATATGGTGGAACCACGTCTCTACTAAAAATACAAACAAAAAATTAGCTGGGCGTGGTAGCAAGTGCCTGTAGTCCCAGCTACTCTGGAGGCTGAGGCAGGAGAATTGCTTGAACCGGGGAGCGGGAGGTTGCAGTGAGCTGAGATCATGCCATTACACTCTAGCCTGGGGGACAGAGCGAGACTCCGTCTCAAAAAAAAAAAGAAGAAAAAAAAAAAGAAATTAACTTGGAGCTACTTTGAACCCTAAGGGAACTGAGAGAGTACTGAATTTTGAGTGTCTGCTAAGTGGTTGGTGTAGTGTTAGGTGTTTACTTAATGGCGTCACCTCTAATCCTCACGCCCTCTGGGAGGAAGTTTTTATTACCTATAGCTCAGAGATATTAAGTATTGTCCGTGATCAAAGAGCTAGAATATAGGGCACTGAGATCCAACCATCTGTGCATTTCTTCACCCCAGACCAGCCAAGCAGTCTGGAAATGTATGGTCAGCACCAGGCAAGCTTGTCCTGCAAGATCGCAGGTGAGAAGAGGGATCCACTTGTTGCCACTTGGCAGCTTTAGTTCATCTAGGTATTTGGATGACCCTGTCCGGACCCTGGGGTCCCCGCCTTCCTTTTTAAAAGCAAGTCTTTGTTGTCTTTTTCTGCCAAACTTTGGCTTCTGTACCTTGACCTGGAGCTGTAGCGTGGCTCTGTTTAGAACTACTTAGAGAAAAAAGTGGGTTGGTTAGTAGTCTAAATCCAAGTCCCACAAGTGTAGCTAAGAGAGACTTTCCCCACACAGCCAGTGTATTCCCTCCTGCAACCCAGCCCACCAGAGCCCGGGGGGTCAGACTGGAGCAGCCTGGGGCTGTCCCAGATGGTTGGCATTTACCAGCAGTTTTTATACTTCAGCTGCTTCTGATTGCTTGTGTGAAAAATAGAATTTTGCAATGTTGATGGCCAAGGAAATATACAAAAGACACAGCCGATCTTGTCAAAGGTTTTGAAGGGTTCATGACTCACAGTCTCAATTTCTAGTTGATTTGTTCTGGTTTGGGAGGTACCAACGTTGCCCTCCTTTGGAATATTAGGAATGGGAGAAACCAGCCTCTGGTCTTTGGCAGTTTTTCTCTTCCCCTCTGGGCAAATGCATCTGTCTTTGCATTCCTCTTTCTGGTTTTCTTCCCTTGTCTTTATTCCTGGTATGTAGCTCCTTGGTCCCTTTTCTCCCTCACTGTGACTTGGAAACTCACTTTCCTTTCAAGAGGCCAGTTCCCCAGGAATCAGCCTCTGCCCATGACCCAAGAGCTGCCCTGTTTTATTTTACACTATCTGAAGGAAAGCAGAATAAGAGGGCCCCTTACTGACTCTGCCCTTCAAATTGTGGGGCTCTTTTTCCTTCCTAAGTGTTTAGGTTGTGCTGTTCCCAGAACTCAGCCATAATACAAGAGAGGTTTTGTTTCAAGCAGTGAGCTCTATAGACAAAAGATTCTTTGCTCTGTGGCAGCTGCAGGAGAAAATGTCGCATCGGCAACATTTTCTATGGACAGTTGTCAAGGGAACCCAAAGTCTGTGGGTGCAGCTGGAGGGAAGTTCAGAGGACAGAGGAATCTTCTCCTAAAGGCTTCTCATCTTTTTGTTTGTTCTTCTCTCCTCAGATGCTGATAGGTCTTGCTGGCTACCTGAGTGGATATGATGGTACCTTTTTGTTCCAGAAGCCTGGGGATAAATATGAGCATCACAGCTACATGGGAATGAGAGGAGTAAGGCTTCCTGACTTGATATGGACTGACTGAACCCTGGGGCCACACTGAATCAGAAATGTTAATAGTTAACAGCCCTGGAGTGGTGGCAGGTGTAAATAAAGGGACTCTGGGTGGTAAGGAGAGGGGAGGATGATCAGACCCTCCCCTGTGGTGTAGATAGTCAGAACTGAGGTGAGAAAGAAGGGAAGAGGAGGCCGCAGATAATACAGAGATGACATAGATAGGAGCAAGCACGCATTGTCACCTGCTGCCCTGCCCTGGTGTACTGTCAGACCTCAGGTTGGAGAACAGCCTGGAACCCGGGCAGTCAGGAGTCTCATGCAGCCCCAGTGGTGCCTCCATGCACTGGCATGCTGCCTGCTCCTCCCCTCACAGCCACAGCTGCTGGAGTGTTGCCTACATCTCAGAGCCTTTTCTGAAGATTTCAGCATGCCTACACCCTGTCACCATGTTCCTGTGTCTTTCCCAATGAAGGTTTCAGGCACACAGAGTTTTCCAGCCTTATTTGAAGGGAGACCAAATGTCTGCTCCAGTCCCTGTGTGTCCTAATTCACAGCACCAGCCTTGGTGGAACATGGCAGGGCCTTAACACCCAACTTTTTGGGAACCCTGAACGTGTGGCTGAATGAAGCCAGCAGAAGCTGACCTCCAGTGTGGACCTCTCAGAGAGGTTTGCATTTACAAGCCCCTTTCCTTGAGGATTTCATAGCATTTTAAATAAATGACCGTGTGCTTATTTGGCCTCATCGTTAGATGATTTGCATGGCCATATTGTAGTATATTAAACAAGGAGTATGTCCTACCCTCAAGTTCATGTTCTTAAGTGATTCTGTGTCTTCCTAATAACTTTTGAACATCACATGCCATATGTAATTGGATGTAACAACCAAACATGAGAATTTCCCATTATTCTGGCTTGTCTGTTTATTTTGATGGACAGGTAGGGGATGGAAGAGGGCTGACAGCTTAAAAAAACAAAAAACCAAACAGGCATCCAGGTACTGAAATATCAAGCAATCCCTTTTTCCAAAATCAAAATATGTACATTGTGTAGATTAAAGACTGGTTTCTGGTGTAGATGAAGAAAAGAACTAGGGGTTCCTTAAAATTCTCTGAAATACCTTCAGAGGGGTCTTTCTCAACTTGTACCTACAGTTGTGTAATAGAAGCTAATGGCTGTCAATTCCTATCTCTGTGTTAATAACACTCATTTTCTTCCCTTCTCTCTATTCCTGGTGTGTAGCTACTTGGTTGCTTTTCTCCCTCTCTCCTACCCACACCTTC
Source organism: Rhinopithecus roxellana (assembly GCF_007565055.1). NCBI lineage: Eukaryota > Metazoa > Chordata > Mammalia > Primates > Cercopithecidae > Rhinopithecus > Rhinopithecus roxellana. The sequence goes on along the minus strand of NC_044553.1, from coordinate 135,452,783 downwards.
CTGGCTGAACTCTGCTGATTTCATGTCAGTGCACAAGTTGCTGCTTAATGGGAACATACATATTGCTTGATTTGGCTCTTCACTATTACAATACTCTTTTCTTAGTTATAGATATCCTAGGTGACTTTAGGTCATCAAAGTCATGCCTTCATCAGGTCCCCTGTCTTAAATGTTAGGTTGTACTGAGTCCAGTAGGTCCCTGACCTAGCTCAGCTTGTTACTTGACAGCTTCTCTATTCCTCCCACAGTTCTGTGCATTCCTCGGCTCCTGGCTGGTCCCCTTTGCCTACCTCACTGTATTGGATCTGTCTAAGTCCCTCTCGGCAGCACTGCTCACCGCTGCCCTCCTCACCTTTGGTAAGTTGTCTTAGCCATGCCATGGCTTTTGGGAAATGGGCTGCCACTCTGTAAATGTAGCTGAAAATCAGTACGTTCAAGGGTCCTATGTGTGGGTCCAGTTCAATTAATTTTAGGATTGGGTAAAATGTACTACAAATCTCATTCACAGTAATACTTAATGTATATCAATAGTTATATATATAACAAGCCTTTATATTTTTGGAGGGGAGAATCGGTATGAGTAATCCCAAGGAATAGATTTACCTCCACGTTATTCACAATTGAGTTTGGAATGGGTAATAGGATAGATTTGTGAGTATGTTTGTTTTTGAAGGAAGCTTATAATTCTAATTTTGCTTCTCTTAGGTTAATATTAGTTTGCATTCCTAAACTAATTTCAACTAAATATAAAGGTAAATGCAGAAGTAGTTGGGTGGCAAGAGATAGCAAAATGGGAACTTGGATAATAATCCTCATATGGATAAATGAGAGTTTGTCGTAGAAGTTGATCATGTTGCTAGCTTTGTTGCTATGAAAGTGAATTCATGACCTTGGGGAGCTTAACATTTAAAGAAATCTAGACCAATTTAAATGGGGTACTTTATGGGTTTGCTTTGACAGATATGTTGCTTTGTTTTGACAGATAGATTGCAAGATTATTGGCTTTCTCTATAGACGACTGGTGGCTTTTTCCTTGTATCTTGAATTTCCGTCTTCAGTTATTCATTCATTTAGTCATTTATGCACTTTTCATTCAACAGTAATTTCTCAAGCACCTACCCTGCTCCCGGCCACTTTTCTCGGTCTCAGAGGGTACACCAATGAGGCACTCTGGTCTCACTGAGTTTACCCCATCGTGGGCAGACAGTAAATAAACAAGTAAATGAATAAGTCTGTCATGTGATGTCCTAAGCCAGAAAATAAAGCAGGGTAAGGGATGGAATAATGGAGATCACTACTATTTTAGACAGGGTAGTCAGGAAAGAACTTCTGAGAGGGGAGCTTTGAGCAGAGACCTGAGTGAGACAAAGGATCAAGCCCTGCAGAGATCTGAGGGAAGCGCATTCAGGCAGAGGGAAGTGCATGTACTATAGTTCCGGTGCAGAGCTCTGTGGGTTCAAATCACAGTAAGAAGGCTGGCATGGCGAGGGCAGAGTGAGTGAGGCAGAGGGTGTTGGGAGATGAGGTTGGATGGGCAGGGAGACCACACAGACTCTGGCAGTTGTCATGAGAACTTTTTACTTTGAGTGAGATTGGAAGACATTGGAGGGTTTAAGCAGGAGCATGACATAATGAGATTTAAGGATTTAAGTTAAAAAAGAAGATCATTCTGCCATCTGTCTGGAGAATCAACCACCAAGAGAGACTTCATGTAAAATGATAAGATTCTATCATAGGTGTAGCTAGTTTGTGGTTACATGAGCAGTGGCAGGACTCCCTTTTTGATGGTGGAAATTAGGAAGAGAACTCGTCTCAGGGCTGGTCTGAGTGAGTGAATGACATGATTTTCTCTTAGGTTGAGGGCCTAGAGGCAGTGTGAGATACTGCTTCTTGTCATTGGGCTTTGACGTCTCCCAGAGCTGTGGCCTTCCACCTCCCCGATGACTCAGTGTTGATGTTGACTCTAGTCCTGACCGTACAAGTGCTTACACTCAATTAACTGGCAAGAGGGACTGTTTCCTACTGCTGGGGTGTTTGGTTTTCAGGCAGCCCCTCTCTTACCTCGCCTTTTCACCAGGGAACTCATGTTTTTCAGACACGGGATGCCTCACTCTGTCCCAGTACATCCTCCTTGACCCCATCCTGATGTTCTTCATCATGGCTGCCATGCTGAGCATGGTCAAGTACAACTCCTGCGCCAACAGGTCAGAAACTCCATCCCTGGGAGGGGAGGGTCGGAAGCTGTGGCAGCTCCAGAACTTCTGTAATGGCCAGGGCCAGGGTGGATGCCCAGAGACTTGTCTTGAAGCTGAGCTTGAGGCAAGCATACGTTTTGTTTGTTTTTTTAACTTAGATTGTCCGTTTTAGATCATAAAAATAGATTTTAAGAAGTTTTCTACAGATGATTTTATTTTTGCCATATTCAAGACAGAAAATGTCAGTTGTCTTTTTCAAGCGTATTATTCTCATGTTTACAATGGAGTACAGTTGGGTAGGGGTTTTGGGATGTTATAGAGGGATCCTAATGCTTTCCCCACCCGCCTCTTGTAACCAGTGCTGGTTAGGAGATGCCAGGACAGGCCTGTCCTTCACATACTCTGTCCTAGAAAGGAGGGCACCAGGGTAGATACTGCCTGGAAACTCTCTCCCTGCCCTCAGTGGTTGCATCCAGTCCTGACCTAATGATGGGAATAGCATATATAAAGGTTGGTTTGAATGGCCCATACCAGCCAAGAGGATCCTTCCAGGTCCTGGTCAGTTCTAAAGCTGACCTGGAGGGTCCAGTCTACTTCCAGAATAGTCTTTTCCAGATCATCCTTCTACTTCTGAGAAAGTAGAATAAGTCATTCATTCTATTCCAACCAAAAGAGTTGGCCCCTCCTAGGCTTTTCTGGACGTTAACTTGGCACAGCCAGGCTCATTAAGCTCCATTGTGCTAATCAAACCTGATCAGTGACTCTCAGCCCACTCTGGCTTTGGGTGTTCTGGTTACGCCACATCCACTTCCATCTACCATTTCTTGAATAAACATACTGGGTGCCAGGTACTATGCTAGGAGCTGGATGTACAGAGCTCTGTTGGGCTTGGCTGTTTAGGAATATTCGCTCTGGCAGAGAAGGCAGCCAGAGAGCCAGAGAATCACAGTGTAGAGTACTAGGTGCTATACAAACAGCAAAATGGTCAGGAGCACTAACTTTGACCCAACTGCCTGGGTTAAAACTGTGCCCCACTGCCTGCTAGCTGTATTACTCCACCTCTTTGTCTCTTGATTTCCTCCTGTGCAAAAAGAGGACCTAGTGACATACAATCCGCTGTGGGCTATAGTGATGGCTAGAAGAATTAATGTATGTATTATACTTGGAATGGTGCCTGACACATAGTAAGCACTCAGTAAATGCTGCCTTCGCCAGGGGCAGAGGTGACACAAAGGAGAGGGCTGCCTGAGTCCAGGAGCACCTAAGGATTCTCCTTTCACTCCTGCCTGACCGGTCACTTGTGAAGAAGGAGCCCCCGCTTACCCTGAGCCCTGTACTTAGCCAGGAGCACTATGGACACTCTCCCCAGAAAAATACCCTGCGCACTCAGACTGTGGTTTGCCTGCCGTTCCAGAGCTTTCATAGACCGCCTCCTCCCTGGAGCCATGCCATGGTCCCTTGAGGCTAAGAGCCCCCAAGACAGGGCACAGCACAGCCTCTCCAAGTCTGAGAACTGCCCTGTGCCCTGCTGTGCTTGCGTTTTCCTTTGGTTCCAGCTGCCAAATTGAACTCCGTCTTGTTGATTTTCAGGCCCTTCTCTGCCCCCTGGTGGTTCTGGCTCAGCCTGACTGGTGTTAGTCTTGCTGGTGCTTTAGGGGTCAAGTTTGTTGGCCTCTTTATCATCCTTCAAGTGGGGCTGAACACCATTGCAGACCTTTGGTACCTGTTCGGAGACCTCAGTCTTTCATTGGTGAGCACCCAAGCGTTTGCTGTGGAAATGTTTTTCCTCCCTGATGTTGCTGAGTAGGAGCCAGTGGCCTTCTCTGTCTCTGCTGCAGGTGGCAGAGTGGCTGTGTTCTGGATCCCAGGTGGGCTGGACCCCCAACCCCCCGCAGACAGCAGGACATCAGGGAGTGGGCCTGGCTGAGGATTGGATAGGGTTCAAGGGAGAGGATGGATTAACATTCTTGGAAGTCTCCTTTTGCATTTGTTTTGTAATGTCTGCCTATTTTTTTTTCTTTTTGAGATGGAGTTTTGCTCTGTTACCCAGACTGGAGTGCAGTGGCTGATCTTGGCTCACTGCAACCTCCACCTCCTGGGCTCAAGTGATTCTCTTGCCTCAGCCTCCCAAGTAGCTGGGATTACAGGCACATGTCACCATGCCCAGCTAATTTTTATAGTTTTGGTAGAGATGGGGTTCTACTGTGTTGGCCAGGTTGTTCTCAAACTCCTGACCTCAAGGGATCCACCCGCCTCGGCCTCCCAAAGTACGGGGATTACACGCGTGAGCCACCGAGCCTGGTCTGAACTCACAATTTTCATTTGCTGACCCACAGCCTCCATATTTGGAGGCCAGTAAGGGCCTTTACGGTTTATTATTTATTAAGGGCTGATTCTGTGCCAGGCACTATGTGAAATGCTTTACCTCCATTATCTCATTTACCCCTCATAATAGTCTTATGAGGTGGGGAGTTATTACCCTGATTTTCAAATGAGGAAATGAAAACCTACAGAGGTAATGACCTCCCCAAGGCCATGGGGAGTGAGAGGTATATCTAGGAGTCACACCCAGGTTAGGTTGGCCCCTGGCCATCACTCTGCTGTGGTGCTGCTCCATCACCTCCGAACCAACTCCTAACAAGTTTATTCACTTACTCATTCATTCATTCAGAAAATATGTGAAGACCATCTACTGTGTGTGAGGTGCTGGAATATACAGATGAATACAATATGGTCCCCATCCTCTGGGGTCAATGGAGAGAGAGAAATAGGGAAGCAGGCAGTTACAGTCAGCCAGGCGTGCTGAGAGAGCACAGAAAAGGGCACCAGGCCAGTCCCAGGCAATCCAGGAAGGCCTCTGGGAGGAAGCTGGGAAGATAAGGAGCCATTAGCCATGTGATGGTTGGGCTGGGACAGTAGAGGAAGCACTGGGAAAGTACAAGGAGGTCAGTGTGTCCCTGGAACATGGAGGGGACTGGTGAGCAGCTATGTTGCAGATGCAGGCAGTGCCTTGTCCTTGGCACAGTGACAGGCTGGGGTCTTGGGTGTAGAGCCTGGAGAAGTGGCAGAGGGCTGGCCCATGTTTATCTTGTGTAGTGCTTGGGTGGTGGGTGTTATAGAAAGGCTTAGGGTTTCCACATATTCTCCTCTCCTCTTGGCCATTTTTTATGATTATGACTTGCACATTAAAATCTATATATAATGCATGCATAGTGCATAAGGAATAATGAGGTCTCACGTGCCTGGCACCCCACGCTGGCCTCTGTTTGCAGGTGACTGTGGGAAAACACCTGACTGCTCGTATCCTGTGCCTCATAGTGCTGCCCCTGGCTCTCTACACAGCCACCTTTGCTGTTCACTTCATGGTGCTGAGTAAAAGGTATGGACAGAGCCTTTGCAGCGTCTTGCTTCTGGTTTTCCTTTTGCCCTTAAGCCTGTGGAGGGGCTGGGTGATGTTCTAGGTCTGTGGTTAAAATGATAGGAGAGGGACCCAGGGGCTTTTTCCTGTTTCTTTCCCACTATATTCTATCCTTTGGGTGTGCTAACGGCTCAGAAAGGCAGTACCCTAACCTGAAGGAAGAAGCTATTTTCCTTATAGCCAAATTGTCCCTTATCTCTAAACAGAGTCCCCTGTACTTAGCAGGGATAGGCAACAATAAGATGTGCAGTAGGAGTGAGGGTAACAATAGTAATAACACCGGCAGCAACAGCTCCCACTTCATGAGTAGCCACTGAGAATTAGGAACTGTGTTCTGCATTCTGTGTACAGTATCTCATTTAATCACAATCACTTGCGACTTCTCTGGGTTTCTTTAAATCTCTAGTTTATAAATGAGGAACTAAGGCTGAACAAGGTTATCTTGCCCAAGGTCACACAGCTAGTAAGTGGCTGAGTTGGGATTTGGACCCCAATTTCTCCATCACCCACTTCTGTCCCATGATCTGATTCTAATTCCCTTAAACTAACTGAGCAGAGCTCTTCCGAGAGCTCCTGGGAAATCACATTTTCACTCCTTTAACTTGGCTCTTCCTCTTCCCACAGTGGCCCTGGTGACGGTTTCTTCAGTTCTGCCTTCCAGGCCCGGCTTTCAGGGAACAACCTGCACAATGCTTCCATCCCTGAACGTGAGTGTCTCTGGGCCTTTACAAAGGTAGATGGCAGAGGGGCTTCCTGGGAGTTGAATTGGAAAAGACAAATATGATGGCTTGGGTTATTTTAGCCTGTGATGGCATGGTGGGAGAAAGACCCAGTTCGATCTAGTAAAAATACTCGAGAGCGAATCAGGACAGAGGAGAGGAAGACATCCTGAGCAGCAAGCTCTGTGACCCTAAAGAATGACTTCTCCTTTGTGGCTCTCCAAGCCAGCTCTGAGGGAAGGTCACTCAGAGAGAATCTGGTAACAACACCAGGCCCTTCAGAGCCAGTTGTCAGTTTCCCGCACCGCTTTCTGAGTGTTGCGTCGATTTGCCTACGACAGATGGTAGTGGAGCATGTGCTCGCCCTCCAGAGATGGAGCCTGGTGTAGGGGAGCTCCACACGGTGTGACTGGAGGCGTTAAGTACATAAAGAGGGAGCACAGCTCTGGGGATTGACAGGCGTGAAGGAGCATGGCTGCTGGGCGGTTGAGGGCATCAGAGGCACATGATGTGGGTTGCCTTGGAGTCAGGCCCTAGAAGGATGTGTGGCTTTCAACAGATAGAGAGGGCATCTCAGGCAGGAGGGATGACATGATCAAAGCCAAGGACAGAGTAAAACTCAAGGCACAGGTTATATGCAGAAAACTACTGGAAGATAAATGTGAAAAGTTAGGTTGGGCCCAGATTATGAGGGTTTGAGGTGTCTGGATGAGGTATTTGACTTCCTCAAATAGGCCGTGGAGACCTAGTGGAGGTCTTTGAGCAGTCAGGAGGCCCAGAAGGCTGTGCTATAGGGAGATGACATGGGTGGGAGAGTCGAGGCTGGCTGGGGAGGGGACAGGATTGGAGGCAGGAGAAGCCCTCTGGGAAGCTATTGAAGGGACCTGAGCTGGACATGGTGGGGCAGCCACAGGGTAAGGCAGATGGGCGTATGTAAGGGAGATCTGGACATAGCAAGGGAGGAAGAAAGATGTCACTAAGGACTTGAGTGCAGGTGATTGCTTCCTGGAGGCAGAGACTGCCTCTTACTCATTTTAGTCTTTCCAGGCTTTGCACAGTGCCTAAAATACAGCGGGCTCTCCCAGGCTGGGAAGAATGAGAACTAGGGAAGCAGGAGAAGAAGTTGGGTTGGAAGAGCAGATACTGAATTCCACACTAGAGGGCTTGACAGTGAGCTGCTTGGGGAAATTGGTGCCATGGGGCCAGTGGGCTTTGGGGCTGATGCTTTCAAAGGAGGAATCAGCCAAGTAAAAGGGCAATTGATGCTGTAGCAGTAGCTGTGATTTGTAAGGAAACTGTAGAAAGAGGAAAAGAAGAGGGCTGAGGTCAGATCACTGGGGAATGCAAGCAGAGGAGGAATTAGGAGAGGAGGCTGCAGAGGAACAGCCCTTGAGGGAGCGTGTGATCAAGAAGCGGGAACAGGCCGGGCGCGGTGGCTCAAGCCTGTAATCCCAGCACTTTGGGAGGCCGAGACGGGCGGATCATGAGGTCAGGAGATCGAGACCATCCTGGCTAATACGATGAAACCCCGTCTCTACTAAAAAATACAAAAAACTAGCCAGGCGACGAGGCGGGCGCCTGTAGTCCCAGCTACTCGGGAGGCTGAGACAGGAGAATGGCGTGAACCTGGGAGGCGGAGCTTGCAGTGAGCTGAGATCCGGCCACTGCACTCCAGCCTGGGCGGCAGAGCAAGACTCTGTCTCAAAAAAAAAAAAAAAAAAAAAGAAGCGGGAACAGAGAGCATTTCAAGAAATAAAGGTGGTCAGCCGTGTGTAGAGCTGCCGAGGTTGGCCTGCCTGAGAACTCAGAAGAACACAACTGTGGAGTTTAGCAAATTCCTGCTCATTATTTAAAGGCCTAGCTCAGCTGTCATCTCTTCGATCAAATCGTCCTCTCTTTACTCCTTGGGAGAGAATTTGTCCTGTTCCGAGTTCCCCCCACTCCCACTGTGTGACACATCATCATGCCTTTGTGGGGCACTTGTCCACCGTCCTGTACTTGTCAGTGTGTGAAGCTGTCTTCCTTGTAGACAGGGCTCTTCCAGGGCCACAGGCAGGCCTCCTCCACCTTTGGATCCACTGTGTAATCAATACATTCTTCTGGTCCACTGAATGAACCAAGAAAAACAGGAGCAGGTCATGCCAGCGGATTGGAAGAGGGGCAATATTAAGGAAAAGAGGCTTCTCAATAACTCAGGACCTATAGGAGGAGGGGATGCTCTTGGGAAGTGGTTTTCTGTGTTTTTTTTTTTTTTTTAATTCAGAGTAAAACAAAACACCATTGAACAGTTATTTCATATGGTACTAGATTCAAAAGGCACAAAAGAATAGAGTGAAAAAAACGGTTTGTCAAAATGTTGTATCTTGGAGAATGTTCCAGGCAAAGACAGAAAATGCTTCTTCCTTCTTTATTCCATTGAATCCATGTAGAGACCTTGAGAAGGACAAGTTGTTTTTCATCTTTTGCTGTTATACATAGTGCTTTGATAATGACAGTGTTAACACCAGCTTCTTCTGAAGTCCTCAGGAGGGAGGGGAGTAAGTGGGCCCTGTAGTGAACTCTGTCTTGAGTCGGCTCCATGGGAGTGAGAAGGCAGCTGGGCTTCAGTCCAGGGCCCAGGGGAGTCTCGCAGAGAGTTAGTGAGCAGAGAGTTAGAGGCAGGGGCAGCCTCTAGCACTGTGGCAGCTCACCCCTCTGCTGTCTCCCTTCCTCCCAGACCTGGCCTACGGCTCTGTGATTACTGTGAAGAACCTCCGGATGGCCATCGGCTATCTGCACTCCCACAGGCACCTCTACCCCGAGGGCATTGGTGCCCGTCAGCAGCAGGTCAGTGAGCCTTTTGTGCACTTGTATGGCAGCAATGCTGTTCACCCTAAGAGTTCACTCTCTTGCCTCCTGTCCTTTGCTTATCCCATTCCCCCTGCTTAAAACATTCTTCCTAGCCCTGCACCCTTCTCTTTCCTCTGGCTAACCCCAGGCATCAGCATAGGTGATCTTCAGTGACCACCGTGTCCCACCTCTCCATGGTACTAGGTGGGGTGCCCCTCTGATGAGAAGCTTGGTGGCACCTTCCACATGCCTACGTGGTAAACCTTCTTATATTGAACTGTGCGTGCTTACTTCCTGCCGTCTCTTTGGTACTTGATTGCTAGCTCCTGGAAGGCTGAGTTGCCTAGCGCAGTGCCTGCAATGGGATGGGTGATGAGTAAAGTGTGGTAGTTATGAACACAGACCTGGGAACCAGACTAGGTAATCTGGGTGTGAAGCCTGCTTTCATACAGAGTGTCACTTTGGACAAATTCATCTTCTTGTGCTTCAGTATCCTCTTCTTTTTTTTTTTTTTTTTTTTTTGAGACAGAGTTTCGCTCTGTCACCCAGGCTGGAGTGCGGTGGCGCAATCTTGGCTCACTGCAAGCTCCGCCTCCCGGGTTCACGCCATTCTCCTGTCTCAGCCTCCTGAGTAGCTGGGACTACAGGCGCCCGCCACCATGCCCAGCTAATTTTTTTGTATTTTTAGTAGAGACGGGGTTTCACCGTGTTAGCTAGGGTGATCTTGATCTCCTGACCTCGTGATCTGCCCGCCTTGGCCTCCCAAAGTACTGGGATTACAGCCGTGAGCCACCGCACCCGGCCTGTATCCTCTTCTTTAAGTTGGGGAAAATAAGTAGTACCTCTCTCCATCATAGGGCAGTTGTGAGGATTAAATGAGATAACAATGTGAAGTGCTTATGAGAGATTAGCCATGTGAGTATCATCTGAATGAGTGAACGACGCTGTGAAGGAGTGTTTGTGTGGCTGCAGTGTATGGTGCCTGAGAGGGAGAAGCAGGATGCTGAAGAGGTTGGTGGGGCTATATGGGGGAGAGGCCTGTGTTATAGTAGATTTGACTTTGCTCCGTAGACATTAGGGAGGCAATAAAAATTATTATGATTATGATTAGATCTCTAGTTTAGAAAGGTAACTTTAGTGGGAATGTGATAGCTCACAAGGAACCAGTTTGGAGGCAATAATTATGACAAAGGACAGTGAACAGAGGCAAAAAGCATGGAATCTTTACAAAGATTTGTACTTTGCAAAAAGTTGTGCCTCTCCAAATGCTTTGTTTTTATTTCCCTTTTAGTTGCTAGAAAGTGACCCAGGGTGTATTCGTTCGATTTCACGCTGCTGATAAAGACATATCCGAGACTGGGCAATTTACAAAAAAAGAGGTTTAATTGAACTTACAGTTCCACATGGCTAGGGAGGCCTCACAACCCTGGTGGAAGGCAAGGAGGAGCAAGTCACATCTTATGTGGATGGTGGCAGCCAAAGAGAGAGCTTGTGCAGAGAAAATCCTGTTTTTAAAACCATCAGATTTCTGGCCAGGTGCAGTGGCTTACGCCTGTAATCACAGCATTTTGGGAGGCTGAGGTGGGCGGATCACATTAGGTCAGGAGTTTGAGACCAGCCTGGCCAATATGGTGAAACCCCATCTCTCCTAAAAATACCAAAAAATTACCCGGGCTTGGTGGCACCCGCCAGTAATCCTAGCTACTCAGGAGACTGAGGCAGGAGAATCACTTGAACCGGGCAGGTGGAGGTTGCAGTGAGCTGAGATTGCGCCACTGCACTCCAGCCCGGGTGAAAGAGGAAGACTGTGTCTCAAAAAAATAAAAAAATAAAACCATCAGATCTCGTGAGATCCATTCACTACCACAAGAACAGCACGGAAAAGACCCGGCCTCATGATTTAGTCATCTCCCACTGGGTCCCTCCCACAACACGTGGGAATTATGGGAGCTACAAGATGAAAATTGGGTGGGGACATAGAGCCAAACCATATTACAGGGTATTGGGTTTTAGTGTCAGTTTCTTATCCTCAATTCTCCATTCATGTCTGACCCAGTGGTTTTCAGCCCTGGCTGCACTTAGAATCAATGGAGAGATTTTTAAAAATTCTGATGCCTAGACTCCACTGCAGAGATGATAATTTCATTGATCTAGGATGAGGCCCATGCATTTTGCATTTTTGGTTTGATTTTAAGCTGTCCAGATGATTCTAAGTCATGTATACCCAGGGCAGAGACAACTAGCTGTACTGTGTTCTCATGTGGTGTTAAATTGCTGCAGGTGTCATGTAGAAGACACTACAGTTACAGACGTGGTGACCAGAACATCTACACTGTGCAAAGGGAGAGAAAGGCCAAACTCTGAAAGGCTCTGTTAAGCTAGTGTTACGTACTCAGAGCCCATGTGTAGAGGTGTGAAGCGTGATGGTGGTATAGGGAAAGTGCATAGGGCCAAGGGACAGAAGTGTCTGGCTTTGTCATTGACCAGATCACTTAGCCTTTCAGCCTGTTTCCTCATCTGTAAATTGAGGGGATTGGACTAAATAATTATCTCCAGTGGCCCTTCCTGCCCTGCAGTTTAATGTCTTGTTAACAGGTCTAGGTCTCTATTTTAGAATGTTTTTAAAGCATAGCATTTATAAAATTGGAAAATATAGAAAAGTATGAAAAAGAAAACAGAAACGACATGTAATCCCAGAAGATTAAGTGTTTATCTAAATGTTTTAACGTACAACATTCTGCTAAATTGGATACCTGTGTTATTCGGAAATCTCATGGTATAAAAATCTCCGTTGTCAAAACAAACATTTCAATGGGAAAAGGGGCCATGGACTGTACTCATGATAAAGAAATAATTTTTCTTGTAGGAATTTTAATCGTAATTGCTGTTGTAAAACAGACACACAAAGACTGCTGTGCTACCACACATCTACACCTTGTAAAACAGACACACAAAGACTGCTCTGCTACCACACATCTACACAGAGTACACACATGAGCATCACAGAACCTTAACTTCCTTGAGCAAATCCAGGCTGGATGGACGATATCGAACTTTTTCTCAGGAATGTAGAATTCATTTTAATTTCTTTATGAGCACCAAAACTTTTTAGCTTCTTGTATATCCTTAATATTATCCCTACGTTTTTTATTTTTTCTGAGGAATGAAGCAAATACCACTCAAAAGAAGCAGCCATAATGCAGGCAAAATAATTTTTCCCCTCAATGCTAATTCTGAATCTTGTTGTAAGTACAGTCATGCATCGGGGGGCTACTGTCTGAGAAATAGGTCATTAGGTGATTTGATCGTTGGGTCAACATCGTAGTATGTACTTACACAAACCTGGGTGGTACAGCCTACCACACACCTAAGCTACATAGTATAGTTGATTGCTCCTAGACTACAAACCTGTATAGCATGTTACTGTACTGAACACTGCAGGCAGTTGGAACACAGTGGAACACAATGGTAAGTATTTGTATTAACTTAAACATATCTAAACATGGAAATGTTATAGTAAAAATATGGTATTATAATCTTATGGGACAACCATCATATATGCAGTTTGTTGTTGACCAAAATGTCTTTATGTGGCATATGACTGTAAATTGGTCATATTTTGTCCAGTTGCAGTTATAAAAACTCATTTGTAAGAGTTCTCTACTTGTTTACATAATTGGCATAATTGGATGTATCTAGTCTCTATCCTGGGAGCATTTATTTAGCTGCCCTGGTTTGAATTCTGTCTCCCCAACTCATAAGCTGTGTGACCTTGAGCAAATTACTTAACTTCAGTTTCCTTGTAAGTAATGTGGGGATAACCATACTACGGCATAGAGCTGTAATGATGTTTAAATGAGAGAAGACTTGCCCAGCCGGGAGCGGTGGCTCACGCCTGTAATCCCAGCACTATGGGAGGCCGAGGTGAGCAGATCTTGTACAAGGTCAGGAGATCAAAGCCATCCTGGCTAACACGGCAAAACCCCATCTCTACTGAAAAAAAAAAAAAAAATCAGCTGGGCACAGTGGCTCATGCCTGTAATCCCAGCACTTTGGGAGGCCAAGGTGGGCAGATCATGAGGTCAGGAGATCGAGACCATCCTGGTTAACACAGTGAAACCCCGTCTCTACTAAAAGTACAAAAAATTAGCCAGGCATGGTGGCAGGCGCCTGTAGTCCCAGCTACTCAGGAGGCTGAGGCAGGAGAATGACATAAACCCGGGAGGCGGAGCTTGCAGTGAGCCAAGATCGTGCCACTGTACTCCAGCCTAGGTGACAGGGCGAGACTCCATCTCAAAAAAAAAAAAAAAAAAGACTTGCCCAATGTTTAGAATAGTGCCTGGTAATAAATGGTAGCCATTTTCAGCATTAGCATTTCATGAGTCTTTTCCCATGTTGCTAAAAAAATGCTCTGAAACATTTTTTATGGCTGTATATTATTCTATCCCAGGACATACTATCATGTTAACTATTTTTCTGTTACTAGACAATCATACTGTTTCCTGATTTTTTTGTACAAAATGTGAGTTAAATTCTAGGACAGGATATCTGTGGAGCTTTTTAGTTTCGTTTGGCCACATTATAGAAAATATAATAGCATGAATTTTTCATTTAGAAAGTTTGAGGCATGATCTGAATTACTTTTTTTTTCCTAGATGGAGTCTTGCTCTGTTGCCCACGCTGTAGTGCAGTGGTGTGATCTTCACCTTCTGGGTTCAAGCGATTCTCTTGCCTTAACCTCCCGAGTAGTTGGGATTACAGGCGCATACCACACCCGGCTAATTTTTGTATTTTTAGTGAAGACGGGGTTTTACCATGTTGGCCAGGCTGATCTCAAACTCCTGACCTCAGGTGATATGCCCACCCCGGCTTCTCAAAGTGCTGGGATTACAGGCATAAGCCACCACGCCCAGCTTTAATTACTTTGAAAATGCACTTAAATCCTCATTCTGTTTTTGTGCTGAAGTCGGTTATATAAGGCCTCATGGTTCCTCCCTCTAGAAGGCTGGATAGAACTTTTAGGACAAGATGCAGAAAGATACAAAGAGACAAAAAGGCTCTTGTGGGACAAGGCCTCTAAATGCAGAAGGAAGGAGAGAATTTCACTCACCAGTGCTACATCTGAGCCCCATTGGGAAACATGGCCCCTCGGGTTGGTGGCTGGGGATTCTGAAATTGGCTTAAGCAATGTTGGTTTGATGTTGATTGTTCTTGGCCAGCTGTGCTGATAGTGATGGTCTTCTCCCTCCTGCCTCCTGTTCCCTCCGCCCCCACCCCCCACCCAGGTCACCACCTATTTGCACAAGGACTACAACAACCTGTGGATTATCAAGAAACATAACACAAATTCAGGTAATGTGGTCAGAGACTGATGCTTCTTGTGCTGTTACTCTCTCTGAGCCCTCCTTAAGATTTCTCATGCCTGCAAAAGAATGATCTTGAGATGGGCTTTGCTAACCATCTTTGACATCTTTACTTATCTCAATTATCCTTTTAATTATTATTTATTAAGCACCTACTGTGTTCCAAGCACTGTTGTTGGCATAGAGGATAAGCATTGAGCAAAACAAGTAAGAACTTGCTCTTAGAGCTATCATTTTGAAGACAGATAGCAGAGCCCAGATTTAATCCAAGTAGAGGTTACTTGAGCATGCCACTGGGGGCTGGTGAGTGGCCCCAGCTGAGGGCACCTGGCTGCTGCTCTCATTTCTGACATAGAGCACACCAAACATTGCACACTGTAGCATGTGGTGCAGCTCAAGTTGTCTTGATAAGATAGAATTCTGCCCACTGCTCAGCCCTGGCCTGAGTCAGTCAGTTGGAGATCTGAGGGGCTACTAGTCCTGTGACTGGAATTTGTCTAGACTAATTCCTGGGATGTAACTCAATGCCTGCTGATCTGTTCCCAACTGGCCTGGGTGAAGTAACTCTGCAGCACACCTATCAGGCTCTCAGGGCTTTATGACAAGAGTAAGAGCTGGAGCCAGATCTTCCTTTCTTTGGTCAGACAGCTAGCTACCTGCAGGCTGTGCCTCTGCTGCAGCTGAGAAGAGAACAGAGGGCATCTTACACTCACCTTCCGAGCCTGTCATCTGTGCTGACAGTCTTGTGTCACAGGTATCTCTGTGACTCCTCAGCAAATCCCACCTGGCTTAGCCTATCCCAGCTTAGCTGCTCCTGGGCCTTTGTGGAGAAATGGGCAGCTACTCACCTAAATCCACCTCCTGTTATTGCCATGTAGGCTAGAAACGTGGTGTATAAAACCACTTTGCATTCTGCTCCTTAGTAGGATAAATTATCACACCATTGGGCAGAGTCTGTTTCTATACCTTTATAATGGACATTGATTGATTCAGCAGGCCAAATGTGAGTGTTCTATCACAGTGAGGAGTTACGAGGGAAGACCAGTTTTACTTCCATCGTGTGGTCATGAACCAAGTCTTTGACATTCCTAGTCTGTTATTCCATTGTAACTTCTGAGTTAAGATGGTTGCATTTCATCGAAGTGATTAAGGATTTTGTGGGAGCTTTATAGACTAGGGTCTTTGTGTTCTTGATGGCTGTAAATGCCCCTCCCCACCAAATGCATATGAAATAAAGCCTCCCTCCCTATTGACTTATTTGATTTGTCATCTTGCTAATTAATGCTTTTAAGAGACCCTACCAGGCAGCATGGAAATGGGCATCTCTTCCGTTGAGTTCTCTGATTCTCTCGAGAGCCAGTGATTTGCACTGGCAAATTTATCTTTCCTGACCTTGATCTATTTATAGTGTGTTGGTATCTCACTGTTTGGGACAGAAATTTGCAAGGATCCATTCTGTGTTGCTATGATTACTGCCAGCTCCTTTTCCATGTCATCACCTTTCTAGATCCTGATTGGTCTTGACTTTGAGATGATACAGAAGTAGTCCCTTAATCATTTCATCATTCTTTGCCTCACATTTAGCAAGTTTATTGCCAAAGACAAGATACTTGCTGGCACAATTGTCAGGGTTTATTTGATTTTGAGGAGAGTTGGGCAAGAGGTCATTTGTATGGAATTAGTTTTTAGAAGACTATTATTACTACTAAAGTCTTATTATTTAGCTTCCCAGCTTAAGCTCCAGTGGGGCTTCAGCGCCTATTGGGTAAAGGCCACGTTCCCGCCTGGAATATGCAGTCTGGCCACACTCGTTCATCGCCTCATCTGTTCCCACTCTCCCCCACCCCACCCACCCTTACAGTATGAAACCCATTTGCTATTCATCAAAGGAGTTTTTCTTCTTCTTCTTCTTCTTCTTCTTTTTTTTTTTTTTGGAGACAAAGTCTTGCACTGTCACCCAGGCTGGAATGTAGTGACACAATCTCGGCTCACTGCAACCTCCGCCTCCCGGGTTCAAGCAATTCTCCTGCCTCAGCCTCTCGAGTGGCTGGGACTACAGGTGTGCGCCACCACGCCTGGCTATTTTTTGTATTTTTAGTAGAGATGGGGTTTCACCATGTTGGCCAGGCTTGTCTCAAATTCCTGGCCTCAGGTGATCTGCCCACCTCAGTCTTCCAAAGGGCTAGGATTACAGGCGTGAGCCACTGTGCCCGGCCAGAAGTTTTCTTCTTTCACACTTCTAGTGCCTTTCCCCCACTTGTCCACCTGACAAAATCCTCCCTTTCCTTTAGGAGTTTTTTGAAGCATTGTCTCTGGGACAGCCTTCTCTAGTCCCCCAAGGCAATTTAGGGGTCCTTCCTGTCTGGTCTGAGAGTACCTGGTTTATACCTCTAGCAGATACCACATGGTACTGTAACCCTTTACCAGTTGGCCCTTGATTAATACTAGCCTGGTAAGTGATTTTGGATATCAATGCTTGTTTATTTTTGGCAGATCCCCTAGACCCTTCCTTCCCAGTGGAGTTTGTGAGACATGGAGACATTATTCGACTAGAACACAAAGAGTAAGTCTATTTGCAGTTTGGATAAATAAATGGTATGGGCACCAAGGGGAGGCAGTTATTTTAAGAATTAAACAGAAGTTAGATTTTGATAAGGCTCTGGTCAATGGAGCAAGGCTGCAGTGCGAGAATAGGAGAAGCATTTTATGAAGGTGATGAAATTGCAGGCCAGCCTTTGCCCCTGCCTACTGGGGACCTTTCAGTTTCCCATTTCCTAGAGGAAAATTTGAGTTGCCCAAAGCTGCTGCTGCTTTTTTTTTTTTTTTTGAGACAGAGTCTCATTGTGTTATCCAGGCTGGCCTCAAGAGTCCTGGGCTCAAGCGATCCTCCCGCTTCAGCCTCTCAAATGGTTGCTATTACAGGTGTGAGTCATCACACCCGGCTCCCAAAGCTTCTTCTTAAGTGGCTGCCTTTAGAAAGACGTAGGAGTCTGTTTCTGAGAATATGGCAAGCTAGCTTATTTAACCAGTGTTCTCACTGAAAATGACTAAAAATGCTGGAATAATATAAAGACTTTTAAGAGCATAAAAAGGCTGACAAGATATTAAAGAGTTACCAGGCCAAAACCTAAGTGAAATGAGGAATCCAGAGAAATAAGTGAGACACTGAAGCCACTTTTGCTTTGATCCCACAATCTTGACTTTTGGCTGCCTCTTGAGAGAAGAGGTTTTAAAGTCAAACCTCTAGGCTCACCCAAAGTGGTAAATTTATTAAGTTATCCTTCCCCGTATTTGGAACCCCCAAAGGCTTGGGGTAAGGGTAAATCTGCCCTATGCACCTGTGCCCAGGAAGAATTACTTGAGGACCCAGCTAAGTGTTGGGGGTTGGGTGGTGAACTGTCCTTAGTTCCTGAGAAGTTGGAACTACCATTTGATCCTCACATGAACTTGGGGCTCAAATTCATGTCACCTGGATGATCTCAGAATCTCCAAGCCGTGAGTTTAAACTGAACATGATCCTAGATTGGTCATGTCTCCTAGGTGCATGGCTAAAAGCAAATGTAAGCCCTCTTTGGGGAAAGACATTGTCATTTGTTCCCATAAATAGTTTCTTAGTGACAATAGTACATGCCCAAAAGTAACAAAGCACACAAGAAAATAGGGCACTGTGTGCGAGAACAAGCTGAAACGACAGAGAGCAGGAGCAGCCCCGTAAACATTTCATAGACTGGAATTATCGGATACAAATTTTTAAAAATCAAGGGTGTGTGTGTGTGTGTGTGTGTGTGTGTGTGTGTGTGTGTGTGTATAGAGAGAGAAGCAATTAGCTGTGGGTTTTTTTCTGAGTCAGCTGGATTTTGAATACTTAAAATTTTTATTTTATTAGATAAATTTCATTTTGTCATTAATAAAAATTTATTGTAATTAAATTTTACTTTTGCAAATTTTCACAAATTGTATAATGAACATTTATTACTCGTTCCAGATAAAAGTGAGAGTTGTTACATAAAACTAAATAAATAAAAGCTAAATTAAATCCCTCTCATCCTCCACAGATGTCTACTTAAAAAACCTGGTGATGGGAGCAGAAAGAGTAAGGGGCAGTGAGGAGGTTACCTAGCTCAGGCCATGCAGATTACAAGTTTTAATTTTTCCTCTCCTCAAACCTGCCTCCTAAGTCAGGCAAGCTAAGTGCTTCAAAGCTACTAAATGTGTGAAAGTCGCCCCTCACCTCCCTGCCAGCACCTAAAGTTAGCCCCTTTCTTGGCATGCCGTCCAGTGCTCCTACCATCTGTCTCTCCCGGTTTGGGCTCATCTCTTCTCCAGTTCTCACGATATTTCTTGAGAGTAAATAGGAAACAAGTTCCTGATATGTTGGATTTAATAGTTCAGATTCTAATTTTTCTTATCCTGACAGATGACTCTGAACATCCTTGGTAAAAGAAGAAATGTTGCACATCTTCTTTCTATAGGATAATGACACTTCTCTTTTCTAACTTCTAGAACTTCCCGGAACTTACACAGTCACTATCATGAGGCCCCCCTGACCCGGAAGCACTATCAGGTCACCGGCTATGGCATAGTAAGTAAGCAACGGGGGTGTGAGCAGGATGTAAAAAGTTATAGGCCTTGGCTTAGGGTTGTGTGGTGGGATATCTCCTCCCCAGACTTCTGGAATGTTCCTGAGGATAAGAGGCTGCACAGGGAGTCTCTTAACATTTGGGAGCTTTTTGGCTAGGCTTGCTGTGGGAAAAGCAGCCTATGAAGTCTGTCTGTCTCCATCTCTCTCCTCACATAATAACCATGCCATTTACATGTTCTGATACTTAATAAATATCAAATATGAATACTATTTGGATCTCTTTTAAAATCACCTTGGACATAGAAAACAAGGACCCACAATATGGCCCCCAACGAACATGTATGTTTCTCTTTTGCCAGATCCCAAATTCTCATTAGCTTTATTTCAAGTATCACTTCCTTGTTCTGCAGCTTTTGTATTTTACTACCTCAAAGAGATGCAGCTAATAGAGTAAAAGCTCTATGAGTACTTATGGCTTTGGGAGTAACTGAAGACAAAAACTACTAGTGGAAAACTGTATACAGATTCTGGCCTTCAGGTAGATTTCCCAGCCCTTTTTCTGTTTGCTCATCCCACATTGTGCTAGGTCAAGACTGTGAACGTTCTCATCTTCTTTGTGGGCATCTTCTGAGAAGAATTAGACATACACGTCTTAATTTCCAAAATGCGATAGCCAGGCCAGACCTTTCTGGCTTAGATGAGTGAGTACCTAGATGGCCAAGGTAATGGATGCAAATGGCCCAGATCTGTTTCTGTTGGCTCAGAGTGATGTCTTGAGTTTGACTGAAGGGCAAAGACATCTATTTAGAACTTGAACTCCAGTTCTATGAAGTGAAGAGTTGGACTTCTGGTTCCAGGGGTCATACTACTGTGTTTTGGTTATAATAGTTAGTTTTGGGACAATGCCAGTCACCTGGGATATTTCTTTGGCCTTCTGGTAACCTCGCCCATCTCTATCATTGAGCCCTGATTTGGTCTTTGATCTTCATAACATGGTGGCATCTGAAGGTGGCCATTTCCCTTTCTGACATATTTTCTCTAAAGTCCCCTCACTTTCTTTGTATTTTTTTCTTGGCTTTTGTGGCAGAATGGAACAGGGGACTCAAATGATTTCTGGCGGATTGAGGTTGTAAACAGAAAATTTGGAAACCGGATCAAAGTGCTGAGAAGTCGAATTCGCCTCATCCATTTGGTCACAGGTTGTGTCCTGGGCTCCTCGGGAAAGGTTCTGCCCAAGTGGTAAGTCTCTAGGGTTTTGCTGTCCCAATCAAGGGTCCTGATTTTCTTTTCACTCTACAAGGAGTATGCCAGAAGCTTTCGTTTTCTCATGTTCGCCTCCTGTCTGCTTGTTCTTAGTGGCAGATGGAGGGAGAGCAGGCATCGGGTGTATTATGGAGCACAGAACTCCAGGGAAGCTTTGGTGTTTTATGTGTTCTGATAGTTCAACATTTTCGCATCTGGCTGGTGCTAATAACTCTCTGAGTCTGTGTCTCTTTCAAAAATGGGACTACTGTATGCTGGACTATCCTAGGATAGTTGTCCAACATGGAACATGAAGAAATAATGGCCACCAGGTGGAAAAGAGAAGGAGCCTGTGGATTTAAGAGCAGAAGACAGTGCCGCTCTCTGGTGGATTTCAGGTCTTCTGAGAGACATCTGTGACTTCTGCTTTTCACAGGGGCTGGGAGCAGTTGGAAGTTACTTGCACCCCATACCTGAAAGAAACCCTCAACTCCATCTGGAATGTGGAGGACCATATCAATCCCAAGTGTGAGTGAGGTCACTTTCTGGGCTGGCTCTGGAGGGAAACATGTATAAGAAACCCTTATCTTAGAAAAGTAAGCGTTTGTAGACTCTGTTATGCCTTCAACTTGCTGCTGTTTGTTCCTTGTGAACACTCTCTTTCTGGAGTTGTCTGTACCTACATAGCATACTCCTTTCCTTCTCATCTACTCCCTCCGTAAACTCCTCTCTCTAAAGTGGCCAGTGGCCATCTGCAGGTCCATCTGTCTCGTCTTCCTCTGGGCTCCTCTCTCCTCTGCACCATGGGCACCTCCCCAGCCTCCAGGCTTGGCGCAAGCTGGTACTTTCCCTTTATGCCTCAGTGTAGAGTCGCTCCCCCGCCCCCCACATATCCAGCCAACGCTTTTATAGAAAGTGACAAGCACAACCCTGATCTGTGCCCCACATCTCTACACCCAAGCTCCAATTTGATATTTCCACTGCATTGTCAGCTTCAACTCAGTATTTGGATTCATCATCTGTTTTCCTAAACTACCCACCTCAAGCTTATGTGTGCCTTCATTTTGTTCTTCCCACCCAATCTAGCCAAACCCACTAATCAACTAATTCAACAACTCTTGTATCAAGTATGCCAGGAACCATGTGGGGCCCTGTGGACATATTGGTGAGGAGACAGACTTGGTCCCTGTCCCGACAGCAACTGCTCCAGGGGTCCGGAATGATTCATTCCTCATTCCCAGGCCCTTCAAAGGGCCACAGTGACTGGGGGCTGTGCAGCTGTCCCTTATGCCTAATAGGAGAGCAGCATTTGAGCCAGTACCACGGTGAAAAGTGATGGTGCTGAGAGCTGTCGGAGTACCAAGCAGCTGAAGCCTCCTTGTCTATTTCCTTTGCATTTCTTAGAATGCCTGATGAGTTCTTCATACAGCTAATTAAATGATCAAGAATTGGGCCAAGCTTTCTTCTGTCTCTTCAACAGTTGTCAATTTGTCAGCAAGGCTGCACTTGTATTCTGGTGGGAATGTGGATACCATGGACAGACTGAGGAGAGGAGAGAATGTATGACAAAGGCTTTTCTCCTGCCTTTTTTTCCCCTAGTGCCAAACATCAGCCTGAATGTGCTGCAGCCCAGTTTTCCTGAGATCTTGCTAGAATCCCACATGGTCATGATCCGGGTATGTGTCCCCTTCTCATTTCATGGCATCTCTAAGAGCTTTTGGGCAGCCATGAATTTGGATCACAAGTCAATGCCATGCTACAGATCCATTCCCCCTTGTGGAGAAATTTGAAAGCGTCTTCACTACGGCTTTCTGTGATCCTCAAAGGCATTTCCCTCACCACAGAATGAGGATGGTGGTGATGTTGATGATACCAGTGAATGCTTGTACAGCTCATGTGCCAGGTACTACACGAAGCACTGTACATTTATCAACTCATCTGATACTTACTACAATCATGTAGAGGTTGCTGTCATTCCCAGTTACAGGAGAGGGAACTGAGGTACAGAGAGGTCAGGGAACTTGCCCAGGATCACATAGCTAAGTGTAGGAGGGAGATCCAGCCCTCAGAGCCAGGCTGGTAGGCTTTTAGAGTTACTGCTAGTTACCACTACACTCCTCCACCTCTAAGTGATCTGTAAATCTGTCCAAGTGGCAGAGCCCCTGAAAATCATAGTTCTCTTGGTTGAAGATCATGAGATACTGATAGTTCATTCCATCATACGAAATCAGGATCAGTTAGGATGGATAGCTAATTTGAGTGTGTTGTTTATATGCAGCATGAAATCCCAGCCACGAGCCCACTCATATTCCTGGACAGAAACTGCTTAGGCAGGGCATGGTTGATTCTTTTTTAAGATTTTCGAAGACATTGTTTGTGCTGTCTGTCATTAGTAGCTGACAGCAGTTGTAGCATCAAAGGTTTAAGAAATCTTTAAATTGAGAAAATTCTACTCACTAGCTTAAATTTTCCCCGGCTGTCATCCTGCTGTTTAGTGGAAGAGCCCCTTATTCTGGCTTATGGAAAACCTGTGTTCTGCAGGAATAATGTTTAAGAATCAATGTCTCAAGCCAGTTCTGTGATTATCCCTCTACCCACAGCATTGCAGGGAGGTGGAGCACTTGTTATTTTTCCCCTGGTAAGCCATTGTCAAGTGGACTTTCCTGGAAGTGATTATGTAAGCAGTACTCAGGAAATATAGTTGACTTATTTCACCAGATTAAATTTTTAAAATTCAAATTTTGTCATTTTTGCACATTGGGAGGTGATGAGTTGACATTAAGCATCTCTGGGTCACTTCCTCTCTGACTCTCTGCTTGTAGCTGTCACTGTGGCCTGACGGCTTAGCTCTTTGAACATGTGCCTGTCAGTCAGAATATCATTCTGGGCCTGGGTCAAATTTTAAGACTAAATCTAGGAGTTTCATTTTGTCTTTCATTAGCTAAGAAGTAGAGTCAGAGAAGAAAAGGGAAATAGGAGAGCTTTCTTATTTGGCCAACAAAGAGTCGGGGAGGGGAGAGAGATGAAAACACTAAGTCCAGACTATAGAAACTGCAGGGGCAGGGCTCTTCTGCCGGCTGAGTAGTGGCCCGGGACCTGGAGGAGAAGGCTGCCTTGCCTGGTGCAGTTGCAGGAATGAGCCCATCTAGATTTCAGCCATAGAGAACAACTTACAAGTACATGCCTGTGATGGTTGCAGATTTTTCTTTCCTCTCTCTCTCTTTATTTTTATTTTTATTTTTTTTTGAGACGGAGTCTCGCTCTGTCGCCCAGGCTGGAGTGCAGTGGCCGGATCTCAGCTCACTGCAAGCTCCGCCTCCCGGGTTTACGCCATTCTCCTGCCTCAGCCTCCCGAGTAGCTGGGACTACAGGCGCCCGCCACCTCGCCTGGCTAGTTTTTTGTATTTTTTAGTAGAGATGAGGTTTCACCGTGTTAGCCAGGATGGTCTCGATCTCCTGACCTCGTGATCCGCCCGTCTCGGCCTCCCAAGGTGCTGGGATTACAGGCTTGAGCCACCGCGCCCGGCCTCCTCTCTCTCTTAGTTTAGCAACAGAGCAGGATTTCTCAGAGTTTAATGTAGTGAATAAGATTCCCTTGGCTTGGTACAGTTCTGGCTGGAGTCCTTGGGTTTGGGACCAAACTGTACACTGTGAAGGAATTGGTTTCCCTCAGCAACTGCTCCAGGGGTCCAGAATGATTCATTCCTCATTCCCAGGTCCTTCAAAGGGCCACAGTGACTCAGGGACTGTGCAGCTGTCCCCTTTGTGTCTGATGCCCCCAGTGCACTTTTGACCTTGGAGGCACAACCTCTCCACCATGCAGAGGCCTGTAAACTCTTCCCAGCCCCTTGATGAACTGGATTCCTAAGGCACTGGGTGGCAGTCCACTGAACTTTCTGGATCTTTCTTAGGCTATATCAGTGGTTCTCAGTTGAGGGCGATTTTGCCTCTCGGGACTTTTGGCTATGTCTGGAGAAATTTTTGGCTGGGAAACTGAGGGGCTGAGGGTAGGAGTGCTACTGGCATTCAGTGAGTGGAGGCCAGGAATGCTAAACACTCTACAATGCACAGGACAGTCCTCACAACAAAGACTCTTCCAGCTCGAAATGTCGGGAGTGCTGAGGTGGAGAAGCTCCGACCTAAGTCATGGCAGCTGACTCCTCTTCTGGGGAAATGCCTTTTCAGTCTGTCCCAGTGATGAGGCTGACCCCAGTCCTAGTGGTTAAAATCCCGGATCCTGACCCTACTCCTTCCTGTTTTAGCAAAGACCTGGTTTGCCCTGTGGAGACAGGTTAGCAGATGTTCTTGCCTGCTGGATCAGGGAAGCTGTGTCTGGGTCCTTCAAAGCATGCATTGGGGTTGATTTCTCTCCCAGCAGATGAAATGTGTTCTTGGAGGGAAAAAAATAAAATAAAATCTTATTTTTTATGTATGAAGCACAAGTGAGATGTACAGTATAAAGTATTAAAATGTCATGGAGGATGTTTAGGGAAAAACTTGTCTAGAAATGCTCCTGGTAGAGGGGCAGTAGTGGGAAAAAAATGGTGGAGAAACACTAGGCTAAAGTACCTCTTCCAAGTCTAGGCATGCATGAGAGTTTCCGCTTTTCTGTTTGAAATTGGCCCCTGAAGGGAACAAATAAGTAAACCTTATTTTTAAAAAAATTTTTTAAATTTTTTTTGAGACTGAGTGTTGGTCTTTTTGCCCAGGTTGGAATGCAATGATGTGATCTCGGCTCATTGCAACCTCCACCTCTCGGGTTCAAGTGATTGTCCTGCCTCAGCCTCCTGAGTGGCTGGGATTACAGGCACCCACCACTACGCTCAGCTAATTTTTTGTATTTTTTAGTAAAGATGGGGTTTCACCATGTTGGCCAGGCTGGTCTCGAACTCCTGACCTCAGGTGGTCCACCCACCTCGGCCTCCCAAAGTGCTGGGATTACGGGCATGAGCCACCACGCCTGACAGTAAGCCTCATTTTATATCCCCTCCCCCATCATTTTCACACCTTGTCCTTGGCTTGGCAGATGGGTATATATTTTGTACCCATTGGAACAATTTCCTCATTCCCCTTTCCCTTCTTTTTCCCTAGCGTAGAGGGTTGGAATGGACCCCTTATGGGAAATGGAGGCTTGTTTGGGAGAAGTAAAGCAATTGTTGTAGGCAGGCAGACAGTGGCTGCAAATGATCCCTGATTCTTCTCTGCAAGGGAAGGGAAGAAGAGAAGGTTCTGCTCGGCGCTTGGCCCTGTATCAGAGAAACCTGGGCCTCACATTTCTGTCAACCCTCCAGATCTCTGTCTTGACTAGCTTTTCTTTGCTACCTTCATGCAGGGGAACAGTGGCCTCAAACCCAAGGACAATGAGTTCACATCCAAACCCTGGCACTGGCCTATCAACTATCAGGTAGGATCCGAGGCTGGGGCTCCTCCCAGGAAATGGAGCCAAGAACGAGATCAGGGAGACTGGTGGAGGTGGGGGTGGGTGTGCTAGGGCAGGCACATCCTGGGATGGGTTGGCCAGAGGCAGGGCTCTGTTTTCTGCCCTAATTCTGACCCTGCCTTCCCGGAGAGCTCATGTAGAATTTGCATAGCCTGAGCCTCATGTCCAGCCTCCCTATCTGTGAAGGAAGACCATCTTCCTCCCCCTAGTGGGTGTGGCCAGGGATGGGCTGGACCTGGGTCAGCAGGGTGATCTCCGTTCCACAGGGCCTACGCTTCTCAGGGATCAATGACACAGACTTCCGAGTCTATCTGCTTGGCAACCCGGTGAGTGCCTAAACATTCCTGGCTCAGGCCCTGGAGCACTTGCCCATGGAGAGTGGCTGCGTTCTCATCTGCCCGTTCCCGTTTCTGCACAGGTGGTTTGGTGGCTGAATCTGTTGAGCATCGCCCTCTACCTCCTCTCAGGGAGCATCATTGCTATAGCCATACAGAGAGGGGCACAGCTGCCAGCGGAGGTTGCAGGTCAGGTTCCCTGGGGCTCTCCCTCCCCTGACCTGGTGGTGGCAGAGTGCCTGCACCCCTGGGGAGGGCCGGCTGCCTGCTGATGGGCCATCCTTTACGCTTACCACCCCACACCTTCCCTTATCCTTTGCTTTTGAAAGCTAATAACCCCCAAGTACCCAGTGCTGTGTTAAACACTTTACTTCCTACCAACAACCCTAGAGCGTTGGCTATTATGACCCCCATTTTATGGATTAGGAAACCAAGGAACCAAGAGATTAAGAAACTTGCCCCAGGACATACAGCTAGTAAGTGATAGAGCTGAGGCTCAAACCCATGCAGTCTGACTTCCACTGCCTCACTTTTAGCCCCATGCTATGTACACAGCTGCCCTTCTTTTCTCTTCTGTCACCTCCTTGTTCCATGGCCCTGTCCTCTCTGGGCTAGAGAGGAGCCTCCAGGGTTATGGGGTTCCCATCCCAGTGCTGTTCTTGGTAACTTTGGCTGCCAGACCATGGGCCACAGCATCTGAGACAGTCACACAGGCCCTTTTGCCTCTGCAGCTCTCTGTCTGAACAGTCATAGTCCCAGACACCCCCTCACTCCATCCTCACCTGTGACCTCACCTTAGCGCTTGTCTGCCACTGCGAAGATCTGTGTGGCAGCAAAGATGTGGGAGGTGGAAGTAGGGAGTGAAGCTGTCTGCAGGTGTAGAGGGGTTTCTTTAGAGGCTGGGCTGCCTCCTGCTGGTGCTTGGTGCACCTGCCATTGGTACCCAGGCCTCACTAGGCTGGACCCTGACCAGAGTTCTCAAGCCCCAGCTTCTCTCTTCTTCCAGTTTCTGTAGCGTGGTTTGGGTTGGTCCAATGAGGTGATGTGACATATTCAAGGTCACACAGCAAGGAAGGGGCAGAGCTGGACCAGAGCCTGGAATCTCTGCCCACTCCTTGTCTTCTGACCGGGCTGTGCTGCTTGGGCCCAGGGTTGTCCCAGGTCCTGCTACGAGGAGGCGGCCAGGTCCTGCTTGGCTGGACACTCCATTACTTCCCGTTCTTCCTGATGGGCCGGGTCCTCTACTTCCACCACTACTTCCCAGCCATGCTCTTCTCAAGCATGTTGACAGGTCAGTGCCACCCACCTGGACTTGGGAGACAGAGCAGGTGGAGGGGAGCCACGGTGGGGCAGCAGTGCTGGGAATGACTGCTCCTTGACTTGGAGTGGCTCCTTCTTCTGTAGCCCAGAAGTCATCCCCTGCCTGGCTGACTCCAGGTTTCTCTCCTCTCCTCTGCTCTAGGCATTCTGTGGGACACCCTCCTGCGGCTCTGTGCCTGGGGCTTGGCCTCTTGGCCCCTGGCAAGAGGCATACACGTGGTGGGAATCCTGAGCCTGCTCCTGGGAACCGCCTACAGGTGAGCATCCCTGCACCTCACGTGCCCTCCCAGTGTGGGCTCAGTGGTGCCTCAGCCCTGATGCATTCGAGAATCCCCTGTGGTGCTTTCACCACCACCAGTGCCCATGCCCAGAGATTCTGCTTCACCCCGGCCCAGGTGGGGCCATGGTTTCCAGAGTCCTCCAGGTGATCCTAATGTGCAGCCAGGTAGGAGAAGCAGGGCTTAATCTGCCTTTTCCCCTTTTGCTGGTGGTTCAGCTTTTGCGCCATCCCAGCATACCTGGAGGGGTACCCATCTAGTCACAGTGACTCCCTGCCAAAACAGCTCCCAGAGGGGAAGGGTGGGAATGGGGGGCAGGGTACCCCTCTTTAGTCACCATGGCCCCTGTCGGAACAGCTGTTGGGGTGAGGGGGGAACCAGGTGGCAATGGGGGACAGGGTACCCCTCTTTAGTCACTGTGGCCCCCTTCTGGAACAGCTCTCAGCGGGTGGGGTGGGAAGGGTGGGAATGGGGAGTGTGTGGCTGAGTGGCTGGGAGAGTTGTTTGGAAGTCTCCCCGGTTCCCCAGTTGGTGCTGGGCCTGTGACCTGTGAGCACATGCCTGCCTAAGAGGGCTACATTTACATGTTGACAAACACCCCGGGCCAAATAGCCCATAACGAGACCCCTAGAAGGGTTGCTCTCCTGGGCCTCTTGGGAAGAGCCCTTTCCACGATTATCACTGAGTCAGCATCTACTAAGCTGTCCAGCTACAGTGTGCCCAGCAGGACAAGGCCATGAAAGAGAACCGGGCTTGGCGATGGGGAATTTCTCCAGAGCTCCAGCAGGAGGAATGGAATTCAAACCCCTCAGCTGAGGCACTGGGGGTGCCAACTGCTTCCTGCTGGTTCTCTCACAGCTTCTACCTCTTCCACCCTCTGGCTTACGGGATGGTTGGTCCCCTGGCCCAGGACCCCCGAAGTCCGATGGCAGGACTAAGGTGGCTAGACTCATGGGACTTTTGAGGCCACTGCAAAGATTCCATCCTGGGTCCAGGACTTCCCAGGAGAGCCAGCTGGGGAGCAGTACTGGACCCTTCCAGCCAGGAGGAAGCTGCCTAAGGAGCCTGAAGAATTCTGCTCACCAGGACCCAGCTCTGGAAGTGCAGCGGGAACGGAACCCAGCATTGGAGAGAGCCGGGAGAGAGCTGCAGCTCCGTCCACAGCACCACAGAACCACAGAGAGGACAGCACCTCTCAGGCTGCTCCCTCGTGCTGAGCGCAGGGGAAGATGGGTGCCAGAGGGTGGGTGTGGGTGCGTGTGTATGTGAGGGCACATTGTCCATATCCCTGTGGAATACAAGCCATGTAACTGTGGACAGCTGAGTGTCATAAACTAAAATAGTCCAGGCTATAGTATTTTCTGGTATTTTTTTCATGTTGGATTTCTTTGGTTTTAGTTTGTAAGATCCATCAAAAATTCTCAGACCTCTAAGAGGGCCTTGAGGGCAGAGAATACTGACCTCACCTTGGGATGTCACCAAAGGCAGAGCAGATGGGACTGTCAAAGTTGTGTTGCCCTCCCTCCCACAAACAAATGAATCCAGCGTGGAGAAAGGCACACCGCCCCGAGC
Source organism: Rhinopithecus roxellana (assembly GCF_007565055.1). NCBI lineage: Eukaryota > Metazoa > Chordata > Mammalia > Primates > Cercopithecidae > Rhinopithecus > Rhinopithecus roxellana. Next base: position 135,423,490 of record NC_044553.1, on the reverse strand, counting down.
TGGAGGGCCTGGCTCCCACCACGCCCCCCAGTGGCTGCAGGTAGCCGGACTCCCTGCCTGTGATGCACAGAGAGCACCGGACTCCGGAGGGTCGCCTGCCTTAGTCCTTGGTTCCTCGTTTTTTGGGATTGTCACACTGTGAGACTCAGGGGAGGAATGATGTCCTATCCTGGGCTGCTCAGTGTTTCCAGGCCCCGTGTGCCAGAGGCCAGGTCTCTCCAAGTGCATCTGGCCTGGCCTGGAGGGCAAGGCAGATGCATTCTCCTGGCTGCTGGGAGAGCCCTTGGGAACCTGGCTTAGCGCCCAAGGTAGGTGAGAGACAGGACAGGGAATCTGCATGGTGCTGGGGTATGGGGACTCTGGCCTCTTCAGACTAATGTTCCTGTCACCTGCTAAGCTTTCCCAGTGTCACTTCTACAGTCCTCCTCTGCTCACCCCTCCCTCACTCTGTGGGCAATTCCCTTTCTCTCTGTCACTGCTGCAGCAATGAAGACCCATGGCACCTAGAAATGCATCCCAGCTTCCTGCGTCTACCACTCTGCAGCTCAAACAAGAAGCTCAGAGCTGCCCCTTCCACTTCCTCCCCGAAAGGGATGAAGAAAACCCTGTGGTAAAGGCCAGCCCTTCAGCCTGCCTCCTCCTTCCTGGTGCATGACAAAATATTTCTTTTGTCTCAGAGGACTTTGATGCTTCAAGATTTAATGATGAATCTGCCACACACCATTTTCCCTCCTCTGTAGCTCCCAACAACTCTGACAGGGTCAGATCTCTTTAAAGCATCTTTGGGAGGTGGTTGCCACGGAGACTGGATATTGGTCCCAGGGACAGGCTGTGCTACCTACTGGGTGGTGGGGAGGAAAGCTTCTGGCCATGCTTGGACATTCAAACCAACCATCATTAATGTTAATAGAGGAAATGCAGCAACATCAAAAGCAAGGCAGGTTGGTTAATTAGATCTGGGGCCTGATGACCTCCCTCTCCCACCGCTACAGCCCTTTTGACTTCCCCCAGCAGGAAGCGCTGTCTGTGCGGCTGAGTCTGGGCTGCTTGCTTAATTGCATTTCTGGCAGGGAAGGAGAGGAGGGATGGAGAAGCTCTGCTCCCTGCCTCCACCTCACCATGTTTCCTCCCCTCCCCTCCCTTCCTCTCCTGCCTCCCCACAGGCAGAATTGCTTTCTTCTGAGCCGGGTGGGCTCTCCTGCAGGTAGAATGCAGGGGTCTGTGCTTGGCTCTTAGCAAAGCGGGTGGCCCACAGTGACCTCCAGGAGGCGGCTGATTTTCCTTTGTGCCTTCTTGTTTCTCAGTAGGAACTTGGAAGGCAGGAGCTCTGAAGGAGCCAGAGGGGCAGCCACCCGGCATGAGGGTGAGGAAGGAGAAGCCCAGCAGCCTCTACCCATCCCTCCCTCCCAGTTAGGCTGCACTGGGGCCGAACGCTTCCCTGGGCTCCCACTGCCTTCTACGGAGCCAAGGAGAATTTCCTGCCCACTTTCTCTTCCTCCATGCCCAAACTGGCAGGTGCTTCTCTGGGGGCAAGGTCACATGGGTTGATTTAGCTTTGAGTGCTGAGGTTCTGTTCTCTGCAAGATGCTGGAGAAAGGCTGTCAGGGTGCTTCTCTGAATATGGGCTTTAGCCTTAGCACTGGCAGAAACGTGATGTGTCCCACAAACTGCTGGTGGAGGAAGATGTTCGTCAGTCAGTTCAACCTCCATCCAGCTTCTCGAGCCTATTTGGTTTAAAAAAAAAAAAGGCTTCTAATCAGAAGCCACTGACTTTTATAATAAATAGCAGTTGTTTTGAATGCCTTGTTGTGCTTGTACTTAATTGAATCTGACTTGCCCTCTGGCTCCCAGAAAGGCCTCCCTGAGAAGAATGTTTTGAGTGCAGGAACCACCCCGTGTGTCATGTCTGAGGCTGATCTAATTCCAGCAGAGGCCCTGGGCTGGGCAGGTGAGCCTGATTACTCCAGGGGGCATTTGGACCTCCCTATGTATACAGTTATTTGAGTAATGTTGGTCATCATTTTGGTGTATTTAAACTGATTCCAAAATAAATAGGAAGCTGGACCTCTGATTTGTCCTCTTTCAACCTGCTCACACGGCATAGAAAGGAGTGCAAGAAGAAGAGGTACAGTTGTCCCCTTCCCAGACAGCCGAGTGTCCCAGCACTGGAGCAACTTGCCATTCTGCCTAACAGAGGCCCGCATCTTGACAGGGGTCTCCTGTTATGAGGAGTGATGCTAAGGATCTGAAGGCAGCAGGAGCTGACCTGAGTGTTGGACAGAGAGTCGGGGAGGGGAGTAGCACTGTGCTGTGGAACTGGGGGGCTTCTGGACTGCCTAGCCACCCTCTGGTGGGGGCTGGTGGGGAGAGAGGGGCATGTGGGTATTCAGGAGGTGGAACATGCCTACGACAGGCAGGTTAGGAAGGGGCCAAGTCGCTCTTCCTTGAGTAGCACAGCTTCGTTTACAAAGTCTCAACACATCTCTGACATTTAATCCTCATAAAAGCCCAGTGAAGTCAATGATGTTTTTGTGCCCGTTCTACTCATGAGAGATTAAATGACTTGCCTTAAGGTCTCGCGATGAGTAAATAGTAGAGCCAGGACTCAGTGCCAAGTTGGGGTTTTTCTGCCTCTCTAGTCTGGTCCTGGGACTAGAAGCACCTTCCTAGAACAGCCTGGCAGCCCTAGATACCCTGGAGAGAAGGCCTTGAGCACTCAGCCCGAGGTCCCTGACGCAGCACCTTCCCAAGGGCCTTCTGCTTAATGCATTGGCAGCCGCTCATCTAGGGCCCAGGTTTTCCAGGCTCTCCCAGGTGCACCCAGATCAGTGTGTGCTGGTAGATGTTTAACAACAGGTGTTCTGGGAGAAAAAACTGGTGTGTATAGCATTTGCCAATTCCCATGGTGTAAATACTTCCAGCATGTTCTTTTTTAAGCTACCAACTTGATGCCACTGAAGGAGAAGTTGGAAAAAGATGCGTACAGTTGGTTCTTGAAAGCCATATAAACGCTGGCTCCAGCACACTGCTGACCCAGACCTGGTGACCATGGCTTCGTCCGAACTATGGTGGGGCTCTTGGCCACAGCCCATTAAAGCAAGGGAGGCATGGAGGCCTACAGGATGGGCCAGAGAGACCTGAGGTCAAATCCTGCCCCCACTGCTTGTTACCTATGTGACCTTGGGCTAGTTATTTAACCTCTTTGCCTCTGTTTCCTGAGCTGTAAAACGAGGGTATGATAAATAGCACCTACTTCATAGAGTTATTGTGAGGATGAAAAGAGGAAATGAAGTAAGGTGCCCAGAACAGTGTCTAGACATAAATGCCAGCTCTGTATTATTAATGATACATGGACCTCAGTTACCAGCACTGGCTCTGGAGCAGTACTTGAACTCTCCTCTAGGTTCTTACCTCCTGGGCGGATGACCCACAGGGAGGAGACTCCTGTGACTTTTACCGAGCCCCTCAAATGTGGGCTCAGACCCTTGGTCTACTGGTGGGGGGAATACATCACTCTCGTCGCTTAGGCCCATCCAGATTCTCAGGCCTTTCTTGAAGGAACCAGCGATAGAGTGCACTTACCTTGGCTTATCTTACTTAGCACGTATCTCCTGGCTCTAGGAAGACAAAGAGTGAAGCCATGGTTTGAGTGCTGACTCCACTTACTAGCTAGGGCCATTAACCCCCACTACCCCATCAGACTCCAGACCCTGGCCAGAGGAGAGAGGAAGCAAGATGGGTCCTAAGTGGAGACTGCTCACAAGAAGCGTGAGCTGGGTAGAGTGGGGTACCTTAGACCAGCCAGGTGGCCTGCACAGAGCACTGGGCATCTGGGCACTGAAGAGTGAAGCTCACTAGTGACACATGGCCTTGCCCTGTGACCTGCCGCACCTGGCTGTAGGTCCACAAGACCCCAGGCTGGAAGTCTAATCACGTCTTGTCCGTCAGTCCCCATCCCTTTGTGCTCTTGCTTGGAGACCTCTTGGACCTTAGGACACCAGCATTTCCAGGCTGCCTTACAGCCTTGCTCTCCTGCTCCAGCCCAGAGATTTGTGAGGAAATGGGAAATAGAATAGGGGATGCCACAAACTCCTGAGTCCTTGGAAGAGGGAGAACAGCTACATGGTTTCCTGGGGCATGGCTGGGAGCAGGACAGAAGAGTTCTGCTGAGGCACTCAGTTCTGATTCAGGGCCAGAAGGAGACATTTTCAAGACCAGGACTCACCACTCCATGTCTAACACAGGGCTGGGCATGGAGCCCCAGCTGTTCATAACCAGGGGCTCGGGAACACCCACCTTCTATCCATGGAACCAAAGGAGGTGGACTAAAAGGCCCCAGAGACCTTGCCACCCAACCCCCTTGCTGCACAACTGAGGAAACAGGCCCAGAGAGGTGTGGACAGACAGAGGAGATAGGCTTGGAGACCCCTGAGGGAATAATGAGAGAGAAATAAAGGCGAAATGGACTTGCTCTCCCTAACCTGGGCCACCAGCACCGGGCTGGGGCCTGAGGAACTTTCTGCTTTGAAACAGAAAAGTTTAGTTCTAGTTGACAGTTGGCCAACTGCACACCCTGAGTGAGGAGCATGGATTCTATCATCTGAACTTCTATCGAAAAATTAAACAGTACTTCCATTAAAAAAAAAAAAAATTAAAAATCATGGAAGTGGGGAGGGCCCAGGGAGGGGAGAGGTGAAAAATTAAAATTAAAATTAAATCATGGAATGGTAAAATGTTAGAGCTGAACTCCCTCAAGATTCCACCCTGGCCAAGCAGAGCTAGAATTAAGTTTCCACCCTGGCCAAGCAGAGCTGGGATTGGAACTTGATCTCAGGGATTTCTAAAGATGGAGTCTCAAAAAAAAAAAACCCAGGCCTGGCTGGGAATGGCTGTGGTCTTGGCCCTGTCCCTACGGCTGAAAGCCCTGGTGGTCCCCAACGTGTGCTGGTGCCCTAGTCAGACCTAGAACTAGGCCCCTAGGCCGCCTCCCAGGCCTGACCTGCAGGCCAGGTGGATGGCAAACTCAAATGCCTCCGGCAATGCGTGAGTTGAGGGGCCTGTGGAGAGGGGGCGCACGCGGCGCCTACCTGAGGCGACCAAATTCAACACAGTGCCCTCGGGGCTTGGGAGGAGAAACTGAGGCCTGGAGAGCCTCAGCGATGTCTGTTACGTTCTGCAGGCCAGGCCTTTCGCAGGCCACCAGGTCGTCGCTGGCCAGAGCGGCTGGCGGAGGGAGCGCGCGCCTCGCTAGCCTGGAGGGGGCGGGGGCCGCGGCGGCTTTAAAGCGCCCAGCCCGGGCGTCGCGGGGCGTGGCGGCTCTCGCGGCTGCGGGGCGCAGGGCGCTGCGGCCGAGCGGGGTCCCCGGAAGCACAGCTGGGGTGCCTCCACCTACGGCTGGCCGTGCGCTTCTTCTCTCCCGCGCCAGGGAAGGAGCGGCTGCGGCCCCCGCCGGGCGGAGGCACGGGGGGCATACCGGGCGCGGAGGGGCCGTCGCGGAGGAGATGGCTCGGCACGTGAGGTGACGGCGCCCGAGCCCCGAGGGTCCCAGCCCCGCGCCCCGCGTCCCCGGGACAGCATGGAGCGCCCAGAGCCCGAGCTGATCCGGCAGAGCTGGCGGGCGGTGAGCCGCAGCCCGCTGGAGCACGGCACCGTCCTGTTCGCCAGGTGAGGGCGGCCCGAGCGCCCGGGGGTGCGGGTGGAGGCTGCCTCGGCGGGAAAGGGGTCACGCGACAGGGCCGGCCTCGAAGGAGGGAAAACTGGCCGCTGCCGGGGCTCTGGGGCGGCTGCCAGATGTGCGCCAGAGGAGCGAGGCGCGGCGACGGATGGCACAGCCCCTCTGCCTCTCTCCCTGTTGCCAACCACGCCGCACACCCGGCTGCCAGCGGGGCTCACCGGGTCCCGCGGGGTCTCCTCCCGCGGATCTCCCCGCATCTGGCGGGTGGACCTCCATCCCCGCGCGGCGCCTCCACCCCGCCTTGTGCCTCCTGCGTGTGACTGCAGGGGTGCACCCCGCTGCAGGTATCAGGGTACTGGGGTGCCCCGAGGGCCAGGGAGGGGAGGTGTGTGGGGCGAGCTCCTGCGCCCATGTGTGAGCTGTCTGGCTCCAGGTGTGTGGATTCCTGACAACCAACAAGACAAACCTTTCCGAGGAAAGAGCCAGAGAGCCGCCGGGGAAGGGGTGACAGATGCCGGGGAAGGGGTGACAGATGCGGGAGCCTCACCGCAGGGGAGAAGGGTGGGGGGGCGCACAGGCCCCGGGGGAAGGGAAGGCCAGTCTCCAACCGCCTCGGTAACCCCTCCGCCATCACCAACTTGGCACTGCTTTCCTCACCGTGGTGTTCCCAATCCTTGACACCCTTGAGCAGCCCAGAACTTCTGCCTAGGCTTCCGCAAAACCGCCCCCAAAACAAAAGGGGAAAAAATTCAGTTACCCGGTGAGACTTCCCAAATGCCGAGGAGAGCCTCTGCTTCTGCCTCGGACTCCCCCAGCTCACTTTTTTCTCTGGCACCCGCTGTGGCTCCACTACATCCAAGCTGTGTGACCTTAGACGAGTTCTAACCTCGCCGGGCTTCTGTTTTTTCCTCTGTAAAACTGGGGTAACAGTTGTACCCACTGCTTAGGATGGTGAGGAATACAGTTAAAAGTTAACCACACGGAAAGTACTCAGCGCAGGAAAGAGAGAGAGAGAGAGAGCGCGCGCGAGAGAGAGAGCGAGAGCGAGAGCACGCGCGCGCGCGCGCGAGAGCTCTCCACACAATATAACTCCAGGTTTCCTGTTTGGGGACCTCTTCCTGTCCCAAGTCACACCCTTCAGCTATTCACCGAGGGGCTCCTGTGTACCAGAGGCCCTGGGACACATTTGCCCTTTCTAGGATGCTGCCCAGAGCCAGTAGAAGGTGTGAGGAGGGGGGCACTACCGAAGCTGACCAGGGAGCAGTGCCAGGTGGGAGAGTCTGCTGTGGTTTGCAGCTGAGACCCGGCTTGGCACCCCCGCCCTCTGACTCCAGGACAGCCAGGCTTGCTGGGGCTTGCAGGGGCTCACACCTCAGGGCTAACACCTGGGCCTCACCCCCACAGGCTGTTTGCCCTGGAGCCTGACCTGCTGCCCCTCTTCCAGTACAACTGCCGCCAGTTCTCCAGCCCAGAGGACTGTCTCTCCTCACCTGAGTTCCTGGACCACATCAGGAAGGTGAGAGGGAGGCAGAGCTGCTGTGACCTCTGGGATCCAGCAAAGCACCTCCCTGGTGGAGAATGGGGAAAATGACTTTCTGCCCCAGGCCTAGTTTTACTCCCCTCCTGTTCCCCCAAGCAGGGTATCAGCTCCTTTCCCTCTGGACTGGATTGGTCTGGGACATCAAAATCAGCCTCTTTCCCTACCCTGTGTTCAGAGAGCTGGTCCCAGCCTCTGTCATTGCCTTTGTCCCCTGGCTCCCATAGGTTGTGTTAGCACAGATCCTCATCATTGGGAACTATCTGCCTATGAAAACCAGGCTGAGATTTTCTTAGAATCTCATGATTCTCAAAGGGCCTCAGTTTCTCCTCGTCCCAGCAGACAACACTCTCCAGTAGGTGTGTTTAGAGATGTGAATTCCTCAGAGGAGAGAGGCTTCCTTCATGGGTGTAACATTAGTAGTTTGGCCACCATGTATTGTGTGCCCCCTATATGTAGTAGACACAGGCTGCCTTTGACCCCTGATCCTGGAAACTGAGGGTCCTGCTGGCCTCTCTTGCTTTGGGACCCTCTCATGCCTTGGGCTGTGATTGTGAGCAGATGTGGCTGCTCTGGCCTCTCTGTTTCACTGCTGCCTTGGCCTTGGCAGGTGATGCTCGTGATTGATGCTGCGGTGACCAATGTGGAAGACCTGTCCTCACTGGAGGAGTACCTTGCCAGCCTGGGCAGGAAGCACCGGGCAGTGGGTGTGAAGCTCAGCTCCTTCTCGGTGGGTAAAGGAGCTCTGACTCTCTCCAGAGCTCCTGGCCTGGGGCCACTTCTCTCTCCCAGACTTCCCCTAGCCACCTGTTCTGTCTCCCATTCCCATATCCTTAGATAACCAGGGCTGTGGGCCTGCATCTGTTACCTGCTGTGTGGCCCTGACATGGGCTTGACCTCTCTGAGCTTCCAAATTCTCTTTTCTGACATGGCTTCTTTTGAAACCATAAAAGTTAAGGAGCCTTTGGGATTAGCTGGTCTGCTTAATTTCCTGTTGCTATGTATCAAACAACCCTAGAACTATGGCAATGCTTTCCGATTTCTCATGGCTGGGCTCAGCTGGGCAGCTCTTCTGCTCTGCATGGTGTAACTGGAGTTACTTGTGTGTTGTGTTTAGCTGGGAGCTCAACTGAGGCTAGAATGTCCAAGGCCTGTCAGCCTTTGAGCTCTGTCCCTGCGGTTTGTTGTCATTCACTAGTCTATCTGAGCTTCTTTATAGAATGGAAGCTGAGTTCTGAGAGGGAGTTTTTAGAGGGCAGGCCCCAGTGTGCAAGCACCTATAAAGCCTCTGCTTGCATCACTCTTGCTAATGTCCCATTGACCAAAGCCACTCACATGGATAAGCCCAGTGTCAATGTGAAAGGACCCTACTCAAGGGCATGAATCCTTGAGGTGTGGCCCATTGGGGGCAACTGATATGACAGTCTGCTGCACAGTCCAGTCACCTTGCCAGATGGTGAGCACCTTGAGGAAGGAGCTATGTTGGTCTTGTCCTCCTCTCCATCCCCAGCACCAGCACAATGCCTGATCTACCAGGGCTACAGTGGATATTCAGTTAATATTTGTGAGATAAATAAACCTTATTTTATTATGAGTAATAATAGCAAATGAGAGCCATTATCTTTATTTATTTATTTATTTATTTATTTATTTATTTATTTTGGGGATAGAATCTTGCTCTGTCGCCCAGGCTGGAGTGCAGTGATGTGATCACAGCTCACTGCAGCCTCAACTTCCCAGGCTCAAGTGATCCTCCCACCTCAACCTCCCTCATAGCTGGGACTACAAGCATGCACTACCATGCCCAGCTAATTTTTGTATTTTTTGGTAGAAATGGAGTTTTGCCATGTTTCCCAGGCTGGTCTCAAACTCCTGGGCTCAAGTGGTCTGCCCACCTCGGCCTCCTAAACTGTTGGGATTATAGGCATGAGCCACTGTGCCTGGCCTATTATCATTGTAGGCTTCCTGTATACAGATGCTGTGCTAAGAGCTTTTTCTGGATTATCCCATTTATCATCCCAACAGGCCCAGGAGGTGGAGCTTCTACTTTCCTTGTATCACTGATGAAGCAGCTGAGGCTCAGAGAGGTTACATAACTTACTCAAGGTCACCCAGCTGATGAAGAGTGGAGTCAGAATCTGCACTCAGGTCTATCTGGCTCCAGTGCCCAGACTCTTAACCCCATCATTGCTGCCTTGCAGATGAGGAAACTCAAGTCTGGGGGCAATGATTTGGTTTGGTCTAAGCTGGGAGGTCCCAGGCAATGTCTTGACCCCACTCATGGGGTGTTTGCAAGACCGAGAGTGGGGTGAAAAATGTGAGGATATAAAGCCTCACATTTAGAGGGAAAGGTGGGCACAATGTGATACCCAAGGATTTGGGTAGGACCCTGCTCAGGAAGCATGGACTCCGTGCAGGAGAAAAAAAAGGCCCAAGAGCCCTAATCAGCCCTAGGCCTCAGTTTTCTCACCTGTGGAATGGACAAGTGCCTTCCTGCTTTGGAAGTGACAAGGTGCCTCTTGCCTCTGCAGACAGTGGGTGAATCTCTGCTCTACATGCTGGAGAAGTGTCTGGGCCCTGCCTTCACACCAGCCACACGGGCCGCCTGGAGCCAGCTCTACAGGGCTGTGGTGCAGGCCATGAGTCGAGGCTGGAACAGCGAATAAGAGGCAACCCTGCCCAGTGGCCCCCATCTGTTTGTGTCTGTCTGTTGGTCTGTATCTGTTGTAGCCCAGGCTCTCCAAGCTTCCCTGCATCTTGGTCCTTGTTACTTGGCCACACTGGAGAGGTGCTGGGGCAGGGCTGGGTCTCAGTCTCCCAGAGTCCAACTGCAGAAGGAGTGGCTTTTCCTCCAGGAAGGGGCTTCTGGGTGTCCCCTCATCCCCAATAGCCTCTTTCTTGCCTTTTTTTTTTTTTTTTTTTTTTTTAACCTTTTTGGCACTCCCTCTGGCCCTGTGAGGAATGTTTTGGTGGCAGAGGTGGGATGGAGCTGGAAAGGTATGGGGGTGGGAGGGGATGGGGCTCTTCTGTCTGTCCTGCTTCTTCAGGTGAGTGCAGGCCAAGGCAGGGGTGAGATGGCTGAGCTTCCAGCGCCTTCTATCTTACTTGCCGAGTCCCTTCACTGCTTTCCTGCCCCAAGATGGCTTGCTTTTCACAAATAAAGAGAAAGGCAGCTTTAGCCTTCTTGGTGGAATCCCAGGTGTGGGAGCAGAATCAGAACTGGCCGGGCGCGGTGGCTCAAGCCTGTAATCCCAGCACTTTGGGAGGCCGAGACGGGCGGATCACGAGGTCAGGAGATCAAGACCATCCTGGCTAACATGGTGAAACCCCGTCTCTACTAAAAATACAAAAAACTAGCCGGGCGACCTGGCGGGCGCCTGTAGTCCCAGCTACTCGGGAGGCTGAGGCAGGAGAATGGCGTGAACCCGGGAGGCGGAGCTTGCAGTGAGCTGAGATCCGGCCACTGCACTCCAGCCTGGGCGACAGAGCGAGACTCCGTCTCAAAAAAAAAAAAAAAAAAAAAAAAAAAAGAACTGCCAGGGAAGGGAAGGGGGACTTGGGTCTCAATAGGGCTCATCTGAGTTGCGCGGGCTGTGCAGATGCCCTGACAGGGTTGGTTTCCTTTGGCGGCATTCCCTTTCCCTCATTCAGCACTTCTGCCAGGAACTCCCTGACTATTCCGCTGCTGCGGGAACCCAGCTAGCTGGCCAGGTGGGGCGGGGCTGGGGACTGGCCAGGAAGGAGGGGTGACTTCATCCCAGAGAGACCCAAGTTCCCCCAGCCCTTCATCACCAACCCGCTCCTGCAGGAGTGAGTCTTACCTCCCCTGGCCCTCCTTTCTGGCTCAGCCTGCAGTGACTGTGAGGCCACGGCCTCTCAGATTCACTGCCCACTGTGTGCCAGTACTCAGGCAGCTGGAGAGAAGGCAGCTGCGGAGACCCCCACCCTCACCCCAGCCGTCTGCACTTTTACCGTTTGCTCTGTGCTGTCTGTGATCCTATAAACTCATGAGAAATAAACTGGTACTGTGTGCCTCTCTGACCCTCGGCCTGGTCTTTTCTTGGGTCTTGGCCTGTACCAGATGAAGCTGCAGGGCAGCGGATCTCAAGGCAGGATGGGAGGATGGAGTCAAGGAGACCAAGGCCTGGGAGGAAGCTCTGGGAAGCCAGTGGCAGACATCTGTGGGGTCTGTGGCCCAAACTGGCTGGCAGGTCACAAACCCAGCTCTTCTTCCTCCTGGGCACACAGCTGGATGTCATGCAGCCACCCTTGCAATTAGGTGGGGTGTGTGACTGGGCTCTGGCCGCTGGACCATGCAGATGTGTGTGCCACTCCCAGGCCTGGTCCCCCAAAACTCCTGCATGCTCCTCCATGCTCTGTCATCCTTCTGCTGGTGTGATACAGAACTCACAGAGACCATGAGGGCTACGTGTTAAACATGGCAGAGCCACAGGTGAAAGGAGTCCCAACCTTGAATCGCTGCTTGGAGGAAGGTGCCCGTTAATCAGAATCACCCATTTTGAATTTTATATGAAAGAGACAAATTTCTCTTGTGCTTATGCCATTATACATTTTGGGATTAGTTAAACCCATACCCAGACTGATCTATGGTCTAAAGCAGGTCATTGATCGGGGGCTTGGGACCCCACAGGCTGTGGGCTAGAAAGCCAGCCAGGGATGTGGGGAGGAGGAACTGTGTTGAGTGGGCATGACAGGAGCAGGTTTGGGGTTACTTCCACGTGTTCCAGCCTCAGCGGCGGATCCAGAGCCCACGCATGGCTGCAAGGCCTGTGCCTGGGCTGGCTGTCCTCGCCGTAGGCTTCCAGTTTCTCAGTTGACATTGAATGTAGCAGATGCCCATGGGGCCTTGCCAGCTCCCAGATGGGGCCTCGTTTTCTTTAAGCTCAGATGCCAGGCCTGCCAGGCTATGTGACAGCAGGCACTGGGTCTGCAGCGTGTTAGGAACGCCTTGCCCTCTGTGGTGCCCAAAGCATTTTCTGGAGCCCTACAGGCTCCAGTGAGGCAGGGCCTCATCTGCTGTGTGACCTATTAATGGGTCAGGCTCAGGTGTCCATGTCTGGCCCACAGCTCTCGAGGTGGCCTGGCTTTGGAAAGATCTAATGCCCTCCTCTGACTTGTGTCTGAGTCATCCTAAGCATGGGTGCTTTCACCTTTTTTGAAAGCCACTCTTCTACTTAGGTGTGAGTGCATGTGTGCATGGGCATGCACTCGTGTGTGTGCACGTGTGTGTGCACGTGTGTGTATGCACACACGTGTCTGTATCGGGGAGAATATTCCTTACCTCCTCCTCTGCTTAAGGGCTCAGCCCTCTCTCTCTCCTGCATCCCTCCTCTGTCAGCCACATCTCCCCTCCTATACAAAGAACAGCCCCTCACTTCCTTTCCTCTCCAGCTACCCTTTTGGTTCTTTACTTCCTTTGATAGCAAAACCCTTCTAAAGAGTAGTCTTTCCTTGCTGTTTTCATCTCACTTCTTATGGGAGGATGGGAACCTGCTTCAACCAGGCTTTGTCCCTACTTTCAATCTACTACAGTCAAGGTCACCAACCACCCCCATCTTGCCAAATGTAGGGTCACATTTTAGTCCTTATCTTCCTCTCCTGCTCAGCAGCACTTGAAAAAGTTGGTCATGCCTTTAGTTTTACACTTTTTATTATGGAAAAATGTTAACATACACAAGAATCAAGAGATGAGGGCATCTCCATGTACCCCAACTGCACCCCCCACCACCATTTTTTGTGTTTTTTTGTTTTTGCTGGAGAGGTTTTAAAGCAAATTCAAGACTTCATGTTCTTTTACCTGTAAATTCTTCCATATGAATTTCTAGCTGGCACTTTATTTCACATATGAACCCACGCCATCAATATATCTAACAAGATGAACAGTATCTCCTCATCACCACCTAATTCCAGTTCCCTGATGGCCCACATTCATCCACATGTAGATTTCCCAGACGTCTCTCTGCAGTTGGTTTGTTCAACTCGGGATGCACACTTTGCATTTGATCGTGTCTCTTCACTCATTCACTTTGGCCTGGCCCCTCTTGCCATTTCCCCTCACCATTGCTGTGTGGGAGAAGTGGGTCATTTGTCTAATGGTCTATCCAGCATTCTCCACTTGGCTGAAGCTGCTTCGTGGCATCTTTTGACTTTACTCCTCTTTACGCCACATTTACTCTCAAGCGTGGTTAGAGCTGGGGACGCCGTCCTTCCTTTTTGAGTCCCTCCTGGTTTTCCTTGCCGGTTCTCCTCCTATATCTTTGTGCTGGCTCAGCCCTCAGACCTCCTCACCTGCACCTGCTCCCATCAAAGTCTCAGCCAGTCCCATGCTTTAATCACCACCCAGGTGCTGATGACTGAAATGAACATCTCCAGCCTGACTCCTGTATCCAGCCACCTCCTTGACATCCCCACATGGCATCTCAACCGGAACACACTCAAGATGGAACTCTTGGAGTTTCCCTTGGCCTTTTTCTTCCCAGCTTTCTCCACCTCAGAAATCAGTGTTTGCTGAGTTCTTCACGCTAAAGAACTGGGAGTCATCCTTGCATTCCTGCTTTCCCTCAGACCCCACATTTAATCATCCATGAATCCTTGACCTGTGTTCCAAATTTAACTGCTTCTTTATTCACTCCCTATCCTGGTGCAAGCTACCGTATTCTCTCTCCTGAATGCCTCCGGCACAGTCCCAGCTGGGCCTTTTGTTTGTTTGTTTGTTTGTTTGAGACAGGATCTCACTCTGTTGCCCAGGCTGAAGTATGGTGGCATGATCATTGCTCACTGCAGCCTTGAACTCCTGGGTTCAAGGAATCCTCCTGCCTCAGTCTCCCAAGTAGCTGGGACTCCAGGTGCATGCCACTATGCCCCAGCTAAGTTTTTAAATTTTGGGGGAGATAGGGTCTTGCTTTGTTGCCCAGGCTGGTCTCAAGCTCCTGGCCCCAAGTAATCCTCTCACCTCAGCCTCCCAAAGTGCTGGGATTACAGGTGTGCACCACCACACCTGTCCCTAACTGGGCTTTCTGCTTCTACTTGTCCCACCCTGGTGACAGTGACCATTTCAGCACAAGGGTTACATGAGTGGTTGCCAGGGGCTGACGGAGAGGAGAGAATGAGGAATTATTGTTTATGGGTATACAGTCTCAGTTTTGCAAGACAAAGAGTTGTGGAGGATGGCTGGTAGTGATGGTTGCACATTATATTTCATGCCACTGAACAGGACAGTTACAAATGGTTAAGATGGTGGATGGGTGTGGTGGCTCATGCCTGTAATCCTAGCACTTTGGGAGGCCGAGGTGGGTGGATTGCTTGAAGGCAGGAGTTCGAGACCAGCCTGGCCAATATGGTGAAACCCCGTCTCTACTAAAAATACAAAAATGGTGGTGGCGTGTGCCTGTAATCCCAGCTACTCGGGAGTCTGAGGCAGGAGAATTGCTTGAACCTGGGAAGCGGAGGTTGCAGTGCAATGAGATCATGCCATTGCACTCCAGCCTGGGCGACAGAGCAAGACTCTGTCTCAACAACAACAACAACAAAAAACAAACAAAAAACCCATCAATGGTTAAGATGGTGAATATGATTATGTGTACTTTACCACCACCACCACCACAAAAAAAAAACCTGGAAAACAAATACTTAAGGGGGTCATCCTCCTCCCCAGAATCCTCCCGGAGTTTCCCGGATGATGAGTGAAACTTGGGAGTCCCAGCGTGGGCCTGCACAGCCTGTTGCCCACTCAAACCTCACCCCACCCTCTCCTCCCCTCGCTCACTCTGCCCGGTTCTTTAGGCCCTGCATGTGTGCCCACAGACCCTTTGCTGGCTATCATGTCTCACCCCCACAGAGCTTGTGCTGGCCCCCCTAGTGCAAAGCATCCCCTCCCCGCCTCCAGGCACCCCCTGCCCTTATCCAGCTTTGTCTCTCCCTGACACCCCATTATGTAGGCCTATTTGTTGACTGCAGTTGTCATGTTCTATTGCACAGAAATGGGCAGGCGGTCATGGAAGCCACTTGGGCTCTGTGTTTGGAGGGGAGGGAAGAGGGACTGTCTTCGAACCCTCGCTGAAGGTGACAAGGTAGCCAGAAGTCCCCCTGACACCTGGTGTGTGGCCCTCGGGCCCACACGGTAGTCATACTTATTGCAAAAGAAGATACTGATGGCAGAAGCGTGCCTGAGCTAGGGAGTTGTCATTTCTAAGCTGGCAATGGTGAGATGCTGAGGCCACCCAGGGCATGCGGTGCCTGAGGCTGGGACTGTTTGCCTTATCCACTCACCCCTCCCTGTACACTGGAATCACCTGGGGGACTTTTGTAAAATACAGGGTACTGGGCCCCACCCGAGAAATTTTGGTTTGTTTAGGGATGGGGCCTGGACATTGAGAGTAACTCCCATTTGTGGCTGAGATGGAGAACCTTGGAAATTGAGGCTGAGAGCTTCCGGGCTGCCACTTGTCCAGGCCGAGGGACTGTCAGATGTTCTGAAAGCAGCCTCTGTTGAGAAAGACTGGGAACCTGTCTCCCCGTAGACCAGGCTCTCCTCGCCTCCCCAAGGCCTTCCACAGAGCAGACCTAGAAACCTGGAATCGGCCAGGAAGGAGGTTCCTCAGGACAGAAGTGAGCTGCCCCAGGCTTCCCTGGCGGGGCCCCGTGCGACCCCAGGCTTGGTTTCTGGGCAGAGGCATGGGGCACTCTCAGACCCCGCTGCTTCCTCCCTGCACAGGTCACGTGCTCCAATCCTATCTTGGGCACAGCCCAGTGGCGCCACCTCCTGGGGCTCCCTCTTGCCTTGCCCCAGTCCTGTCCCCAGCCCAAGTAAATCCACCTGCAGGCCTCCAGTCCCTCCTTGCCTGCTGAGTGGAGAGAGGATCGACCAATGCTAACCTCCCTGGAGGACGTTCCATTGCTGGGGCGACCGCCCTCCCTCTTCAGCTTCTTTTTCTCTCTCTTTCTCAGTCTCTGCCTGAGAAAGGCCCCTGAAAGGTCTGCTGAACCACAGAGTGTCCCAGGCCTGCCATCTGGGGACCCTGGAGCTGCCCGCCCCTGGGAGGGGACCATGAGAGGCAGCAGCAGGGCGCGGCCCCCTCCCGTCCAGTCAGGGAGTCTTCATGGCTTCTCTCCTGAGAAGCAGCCCTTGTGGATTTCAAGGGCTGACTTGACTTGGAAGATAGTTGTTGTGAGGGGGAGAGGGGACAAGTGGATGGGTCTTGATCCCATGCCCAGGCCCACACCATGGTGGACTTTGAGTCAGTGGCCACTGATGGACTGTGGAAGCTTGCGGAGAGGACCCAGCAAGGGAGATGCGAGAAACAGTCCTTAGGCAGCCACCCCGAGACTGTCATCCTCTGTCCCCATAGGAAGCACTATGGAAGTCTCCCCCTACCCAACACCCACACAAGATTCCCATCCTCTGCCCCCAAATTTGCTCTGCTCAGTCATGAAGCAGAACAGTCCGCCTCATGTCCTCCCAGCCCTACTGTCTGGATGAGGTGGCCAGCCTGGGTGATGCAGCTGCTGGAGGAATGGACAGAACGGGTCTCCTGACCCTGAGATGTGTCTCCCAGGGCAGGGAACTGTTGTCTCCTTGCCACAGCTATAACAGCCTTTGCTAACGGGTGTTTCTTATCCTACCTGGCTGCCCCACACACTTCCCTCGTGCCAACCTCTCCTCCACCCAACCTCTCCTCCACCTCCCCCATCCCCGAAGTCCCCCACCCTCATCCGCTTGCAGACCTGAGCCCTGTCTGCCGCTCTTCCTGGGGCCTCAACTGAAATCGGTGTGTTCTGAAGTCTGGCCGCTTGCCTAGTCCATTGGCCCACTCATGGGGCTCAGCACTCACCAGGGACTTCTACTGCCTCTCGGGGCTACTCTGTTGGCTTCCTGGGTAGCTCAAGGACCAGAAAGTTCTCCCCACTGCACAGCGGAGCAAGGCCAAGCTGGCCCAGATGCAGAGGCAGGGGCCAGGAGAGGCTGGGAGGACTTGTTTATTCAAGGCACGGTCATAGCATTAACAAGAAGGTTCAGCATTCTGGCACATTCCTTTAGTGGTGGTGGCCAAGGTTAGCCCACACCCCCCCACTGGGGGCCCCAGATGACGCAACGCTGCTGATAGGCACTTTGCTTCCGGGGCAGTGGAGGGTCAGGCAGGCGGGCATGGGGCCACTGGAGGCCTGAGGAGGGCCCCTCCTGGAGGCTCTAGGCAATACCGGTTCCCGGGCGGCAGCTCCTTCCAGAAAGGATTAAGTCAGGGGGTGATTTGGAGGATGGAGTGGGGTGGGGCAGCTGGAAAGTGGCTGGCGGAGGAGTGGGATGGCAGTAGGTGGAGGGAGGGGGGCAATGGGCGAGGCAGGTGTGGGCTGAGGCAGAAGGTGCCTGAGAGGGCCTGGATGTGGTGGTGGGGAGGCTAAAAGATGCCCCGCTCCACCGCCCTACAGCGACCATGGGAGGTCCAGATGGAGCCAACTGCCCTGAGGCTTTGCTGGTTTCCCTAAGAGTGGACATGGAACCTTCTCCTTCTCCACATGCTCACCACCTTCTCTCAGAGCCAGGCTACACTGGACCTAGGTTCAGAGGGAGGAGCCCCCAGCCATCCTGCCACATTGTCTGTCAGGACCTTTCCCATATGTGGCTTCCACAGTCTGGCAGGGGCCTCAGGGGCTGGGGGCAGGCTCCAGCAAGCTGTGTCCAGTGAAGGAGAGACCCCAGGCCAGCTTCTGGCGTGTCCCACGCCCCATATACCAAATACGATGGGGTCGGGCAGGGTCTGAGCTGGCCACCTCCCCACCACGTGCCGAGCTCCTGCTGGGCCTGACTGCTGTGCTGTAAGTGTCCTTTCCCCTTGTTGGTTGGTGAAATGCCAGTGGGGAGGGGCCTGTGGGACCTGGGTGTGTAGGGGCTGGGCTAGGATCATTTCCCCCTTATTCCTAGCCGGACAAGGAATGGGAAAGGCAGCCTCTCTCCAGCCAACCCAAGCTCTCTGGAAAGACACCCCCATGCCAAAATGTGGGCCATGCCCTGGGGGTACAGCAGTTTCTGCCCATTGAGCACAATTTCTCACCTGCGGTGAAGCTTGGAGCTTCTGGGGCTGGGATGGGGCAAAGGTGGGGCAGGGACAAGGCCTAGGTGATCTGAGTTCAGGGCAGCCCTGTGACTGGGGCCTGGTGCAGGCGCTCAGGTGAGATGAGCCCACCTTCAGTAGGTTGGTGGCATGGACCCAGACCTTTGGAGGAGGGGGCTGAAGAAGGCCCTGGAGAGCACACAGATCCCATTCAGCTTGGCTTGTTCTGGTTCACCGAGGCCCCCACAGGTCCTTCTCATGTCCTCCCTGGCTGGGCTACACGGTGGTCCCGATGAGAGCCCATCCCAGAGGCAGAGGCCGGTTCCCCCCAGCTATGGCAAAGGTGCTGAGTGTCACCATCACTGTTCAGAATTCAGCTCCCCCAGGTCTTAGGTGGTGGCAGACCTGGGAGGGCAGCCTTGCTTCTCCAGAAAGGGCCTCTCCCTGGAGCACATGACCCTCTCCTCCACCCCACCCCTGGCAGGCCTGGGGCGACATCATGATTGAAGCATCTGCAGTGTCTGGACCAGGCCCACACTGGAGGCTGCTTGGGTGGTCTTCAAGGCAGGGTGCAGGGGCAGTCCCGAGAAGGGAGGAAGGGTCCTACTTGGGACTCAGGTGAAGGTCAGTCCTTCAGTTTGAAGCATGGGGTTCTTACCCTAACGTACTGCCCATCTTGACCAAGCTGGGGGCCCAGGCACTCAGTTGGGTAGGAGGCAGGAGACTCTTTTAAGTGGCCATATCTTTGGCTTTGGGGGGGTCTTCTCTTTAGACCCTGGGGCTTGGGGAGGTATAGCTGGTTTCCCACCACCCAGAGTTTTGGGGAGAAAGCCCCCTTCCATGAATTCAGCCTCTGTCTCACCCCACTTTGTGTTACCCAGCAAGGACTAACCAAGGTTTCCTTCTGAAAAATGCACACAAGTCTCATTTGATGAGCCCTGAGTGGTCACGCTCTAGCTACCCTTGTACGAATAGAAAGGAGAGGGGCCTCTGCCCTGCTGCTCCTGGGGATGAGGGCAGAGGAGCAGGAAGGGGCTGAGTTACCTCTTCTCAGGTCTACGCTTTCAGTTGGTTCTTCCTCGGGTGGGTGCAGAAACTTTCTGTTCACAGATCCCCATGCAGGGAACCCCGTGATGAGGTGGTCCTCTGTGTCCTGTCAATGTGCCCCGTGCACGTACCTTTGCCTCCTCAGACTGCAGGGGAGGAATGGGCTGGGGCTGGGAGAAGGAGCAGCAGCAGAAGCTCCTTGGAAGGGCAGCTGATGCAGAGTGGTGATGACCCCAGAGAGCCTTCGGCGGCCTCTTTCTGCCTCCTCCCTTAGGAACACCTTCTCCATCTCGGTCCCAGGAAGGGACCCCAGCGTTCAGTCTCTGTGCTGGTGCTCCAGCCACCTCTTTCAAGACATGGGCTTCCCTGTATCCTCCATCCCTTCCCAGGCTCCCTCAGCACTGCCGAGCACCCCCAGTTCCAGCTGGGCAGCAGGTCAGGGCGCCCGTATGGCCCATGGCTGGGGTGGCAGATGTCTCCACTGGGGGCTTCTCAAAGTCTGCAGGAGGTAGTGGGGAGGTCCAGGCCACCCTCCTGCCTCCCCTTGCCAGGCCCTCCCCTGGCTCCTCAACAAGTCGCCAGTGGAGGCCTCAGGTCCCAGTCAGTGGTACTGGTTCTGGCCCTCCAGTTCCAGCCCTTCCTGGAACTGGGCCGAGTCTAGCTCCCTTGCAAAGCCCCTCAGACCACTCTCTTCTTCTCCCTCTTCCGGCTGGTTGTTCATGGTGCCATAGGTGTGCCTGGCTGGGGAGGAGGCGGGGGTCAGGTTCAACTCCGGTTCTTGCAGCACGGTGGCCACATATAGCTGCTTGGGATAGAGACAGGGGACAGGAGCAAGTTCACGTCCGGAGCAAGGCCCTGGGCACACCCTCTCCCCTCATGCCCCACCCCCATCGCCTCTGTCTCCTCCAAACCTTGGAGCCTGCCTTCTTCCCCAGCAGCCTGGGTCCTGTCTGCCCCACCTGCCTAATTTTTCTTGATCATTTAATGAACATCCAGGTGCTCCCAGGGCTGGTTTAGTGGCAGGACTCCCCACTCCTAGTCCACTGCTCCTTTAGAACATGTTCCATTCACTCTTGGTTCCAAGTCAAGCCGCATCCAGGGAAGGTGACATGAGGCTCCCCTCAGCTGGGGTAGGAGAGACCCCCTTTCCTGAGCTAGTGTACTTTCTAATACAGCTTCAGCGGCACATTCAGAATCCCCCTGGGGTCTGTTACTGGTTGGCCTGTCCTCAAGATGTGGAACTGCAGCCGGGCGCGGTGGCTCACGCCTGTAATCCCAGCACTTTGGGAGGCCGAGGTGGGTGGATCATGAGGTCAGGAGATCGAGACCATTCTGGCTAACACAGTGAAACCCCGTCTCTACTAAAAATACAAAAAATTAACCAGGCGTGATGGCGGGCACCTGTAGTCCCAGCTACTCGGGAGGCTGAGGCAGGAGAATGGCATGAACCTGGGAGGCAGAGGTTGCAGTGAGCCGAGACCGCGCCACTGCACTCCAACCTGGGCAACAGAGCAAGACTCTGTCTCAAAAAAAAAAAAAAAAAAAAAAAGATGTGGAACTGCTAGCAGAGACTTTGGTCATATGACCTGTCACACCCAGGAATGATCCCCATGCCTGGGACGGCAGCAGACTAGAAAAACACAGGACATACTAGGAAAAAGAGCAATTGTCATCCTCTGAAGTGGCTCCTAAACCATCTCTTTACTTTGAAAATAGGCAATTAGGGAATGGAATGAAACCTTCCCCGTAGGAGTTTATTTCAGTGAAACCAAACAGCCCTGGTCGAAGGAATGGTTTTCCTACAAAAGAATCTAGACATTTGCATGGCACCCAAGTAAACCATCTAGATGACCTTTTGGTCATAAAGGGGAAAATGTCAACTGAACCATGGAAAAATCCTTCTGTCATTCCCCTAATTAGAGGGTCATGATGGCATCATTAATGAATGGGAAATAACAGGATGTTACATCTCTGAGTATACATTGCAGCACTACTGGTAATGTGTTCTAGCCCCATGTTGAACTTGAATCTATCAAGCCATCAGATCTAAATTCCAGTGTTCAGGGAATACAGGAGATCATGGAACCTGTCCTAAGACATCATGAACAGCCAGAAAAATCCAGGTGGAATATTCTGCAGGACTGCTGGCTTGGTCTCTCCAGTCATTTAAAAGGCACTGTGCTAAAATAAAAGGGACATGAAAACCTGATGCACACATGCTAGATTTGATATTGGGTGGGACAAGCTCTAAAAGATACTTCTGGCATAATTAGGGAAATTTGAATATGGGCTGGGTGCTCAAAGAGATCAAAAATTGATATATATGGAAAGAGATTGTTAACTAAAAATGCAGGTTATAAGCCAGGTGCGGTGGCTCACGCCTGTAATCCCAGCACTCTGGGAGGCCAAGGCAGGTGGATCAGCTGAGGTCAGGAGTTTGAGACCAGCCTGGCCAACATGGTAAAACCCCGTCTCTACTAAAAATACAAAATTAGCTAGGTGCGGTGGTGTGTGCCTGTAATCCCAGCGACTTGGGAGGCTGAGACAGGAGAATCGCATTAACCTGGGAGACGGAGGTTGCAGTGAGCCAAGATGGTGCCACTTCACTCCAGCCTGAGCAACACAGCAAGACTGTCCCCCGCCAACAAAAAAGGGTTATAAAACAGTATGTGCAGTACTATTTCATTTTAGCAAAACTATGTAAATCATACATATTATCTGGAAGAGATACATAGTATATAAATATCTGGAAGAATATACACTACCAGTGGTCATCTCTGGGTGGTGGGAATATGGACTTTTTATTTTCTTATTTCTGCTTATCCTTTCCCCCTATAATGATGTGCAATGTTCATATAGCCCTGTTGTAATAAGGCAAGGTTTAAAAAATAAATCCTAGTCGTGTTTTTTAAAAGCATAAGCTTTAGAGTCAGTTGGACCTGGTTCGAACTTCGTCCTGACACTTCCTTGCTTGGTGCCCTGGAGTCTGTATTGACGGAACTTTGGAGCCTCCATTTTGGGATGAAAACCCCTACTGTGTGGGTTTATCAAAAGATTAAGAGCGAAAACAGCAAAGCACCAGGCTCATGAGAAGATTTCAAAAACTTATTGCTAACAATATTCCAAGAGGGGTCCTTTCGGAAGGGTCCCAAGAAAAGACAGACTTTCTTCTTTGAAATCTTTGTCGTCTCTTCATTACCAAAGCACCTTCTCCTGTCCCCACTCAGAGATAATCTGTGCCTGTATACAGGGTTTTTCAAAGCGAGGCAAATCTGGCACCCCAGTGACTTCTGTCCATTTGCTGGTGTTTTGTCCGTGCTTCTGTCACTGTGCACTCACACCCAGCTCTGCCCACAACTAAAGAAAGCCCTGCCGCCCACTCCGTGTTCCCACTGTGCTGAAAACTGTCTTGAGTCCCCCAGGCTCTGGTCTGTCTTCCAGGCTTTTGCACAGGCTGCTCCTTTTCCTTGAAAACTCTTGCCTCACACCCTATTTCACCTGGCACCCCGTATGCCCATTCCTGGGGTCAGATTCGATGCTCCCTCCTCTGGGATGCTTTCGCCAAGTGCCGGCCTGGCACCCTTCTTTAGAGCTCCTCCCAGGAGCCCTGGCCTTGGGGCACAGGCTGACCCCAGTACCCACCTCAGTGTGTTCATTGGTGGCTCTGCAGCTGCATTTGTGGCAGGGATGTGGGTGGGTGCTCATGCCCATTCCCCTCCAGGCTGAGCCACGGTGTGAGAGCCAGCACCCAGCCTGCGGGCCCTGCACTCTGAGCCAGCCTCTCAGCATGCAGACAGGCTCGCTCATTCGGCGTCCCTGCCTTACCAGCAGTGCAGGCTTCTAATAGTTCCCTGAAGCTCTGTCTGTGTCGCTCTGCCTGCCCCTGTGCCTCAGGGGCAGCCTTTGGTCCTGAGGCCAATCCTCAGCAGGCCCCCCTGCGTCTACATGACTGAGGTCGCTGTGGTCTCGGCCTGCCTGACCAAGTACTTCCTCTCTGGGTGCCTTCTAGACAATGCCGAGTATATGGTGGCTCTTCTCTTTTTCTCACTCTTCATCCAGGGCCACGGCAGCATTTGGACCTGGACCAAGTCCTGCTCCGTTAGAGGAGGGAGCCCAGGGGTCCCTTATCTCCTCCCCCGTACCCAGAGTGGGCAGCAAATGCTAGCATCCCCCACGATGCCACTGGAGTAGACCACCCCTGCAAGCACCGCCCTCCCAACCTGTCCCTGGAACTCAGGACTCACGAGGGAGGTGGGCGTGGAGGAGGTGCTGCTTGGCTCCATGTCAAACACCGTCTGGATCTCCTCCTCCTCGGGCTGCAGCAGGGAGAGGTGGTGGGTTACAGGATGGAGGCCTGCCCTTTGCTCCTCCCCCCACATCCAGAGGAGCCTCAACTCCACACCTGGGCTTCTCACCACCTTGGAACTCAACTCATCTTCTGTCTTTCCAGACCTTCAGTCTGGCAAGACTGAGGCCCAGGGGGACAGAGAGAGGCCTGGGATGCAAGGGAGTCCCTTCTGGAATGTTCTATTCCCAAGGGCCATTATGGGAGGAAGTAAGCAGAGCTGGAATTGAAGTTCAAAGACGAGCCTGCTTTGACTCTAAGAGAAACCTTGATTTCAGCACTGTCGTCTTTCCTCCTGGGGCTTCCCCTCTAATTTGGAAAGTGTCCTACACCAACACAGCCTAGGTTCCTGGCCATCCTCCTTCTCTAGCATGGACACCTGGCCAACCCAATCACATAATGCTGCTGTATTAGAAAGACAGAGCCAGCGGGGTCATTCACAAGATCTTCACTAGTGTGGTGCTCCAGCCAGGCGTGGAAAAGGAAGGCTGGGCAGAGAGGGCAGTGGGTGCCTGTGCCCAGAGCCCTGGACACAGAGACACCAGCAGCAAAGAGATCCTTCTCCGAGTCCCTCCTCAGGCTCAGCAGGGTGTCAGTCCTTAAAATCAGCTTTCTTTTCTTTATATACATTCATTTAAAAAGGAAATGATTCACTTTTATAAACAGAAAACTGTATTTCAGTTGCCATAAGCAGAAAGTTAATGTTAAATACGTAACCATGAAAAATGAAAAATTATGTTGTGATCCACTGGAAATCATTCCAGTGCCCCAGGATAGATATCCATTCTGGGAAATGCTGAGCTAGAACACACAGTTGTTGGCATGGCTCTAAAAGGGCACGGATTGGCTCCCTTCTCCTAATGATTAGGCTGGACCCACTGCCAACAACCAAAGCAATCATGTGGGGCAGGGGCCACCTCCAAACATGGCCACCTCAAGTTCAATAGCCTGGGGTCTTAAAGGAGAGAAAATGACAATCCCTTTTTTGAATCATCATCAACTCTCCCGCCGACCTCCTTTGCTCCATCCTGTCTCTTGACCTCCAGTCCTTGGAGGCTCACAGCTCAGTGACTGCACTGGACCCACATCACAGGAAAGAGGGGCCAGCAGCCTGCAGTTTGGAGGTGTCAGAGGGCAGAAAAGGAGAGGATAGCTGTCTTCTGGATGGGGGCCAGAGCCTAAGGTAGTGCAAGGCATGCATGCATGCACGCATGCACACTGGGTTCCACACTCTACGGTCAGAGAGAAAGGTGAGACCCTTTCGTCCTGTGGTGCTGTGGGAGCCCAGGCATGGAGGGTATCCTACAGCTGTGTCCCCCAAGGGACCAGAAGAACCAGTGGAGGAGGGGCAGGCTGGCAACTCACCTCGTAGTCGGCAACCATCCGAAGCTTCCCCAGAAAAATGCCAGCAAAGGCAATTAACATGGCAATGAGGAGGGTGGACAGGGAAAAGATGGTGATGGCGTGGAGAGAACCTGCCAAGGAGAAGAAAAGGCCATGGGCAGGAGTCTGCCAGCTGAAATGCCACCCCAACTGGCAGATGCCCAGGGACCATCACAGCACCACTGCAAGGGCTTTGACCTTGCCAGTCCTCCTCTGATAACAACTGGCATCAAGGAGTCTGACACAATAACATCATCCCTTTGTTCTGTTTGATTTGAGCAGTTTAGAATTTGGCATCTATGGAGTCCATGAAAAAATGTTTTAATTGACTTCAGTACCCACTTCAGTGCCCATAAAAATGTGTCCTTCCTGATCTGCTGGTCACCTCCAACACCATGGTCCCTGGGAAGTACCTTGGAGTGACCATTTCTGCCAGTGCCCCCAACACCATCTCTGACCTACACCTTTCCCTGCAAGCCGTTTTGAAGTGAGCATGCTCAGTTATCTGTGCTGATGGCACAGAGAGGGAATCTAGAAGGTAAAAGTCATCTACATTGCATTTGGGAATATTTGGTTCCCTTTTTACGGCAGCAGTTTTCTAACTAGGTAAATTTTTTTTAATTATGCGTTACAGCCAAAAATCACTGCTTAATGATGCTTACTGCAGTGTTTTTATAGTAGCAAAAAGTGGCAAACCTCAACATCCAATCATGGAGAACTGACTAAAACTGGTCGACTTTCATGCAGCCGCTGAAAGGCACCTACGTGTTCAGTCTTTTAACAACCTAGGGAATTGCTCAGAACATTGTGTTCAGTACAAAATCTCAGGATGCAGGACTGAATGTTACAATATGGACAATCACAGTTTTGTAAAGTAACCATAGACCAACAGCTCCCTCTCTACCATCCCGCGCCCAAAGCGCATGCCTGAAAGTGGGGGCTGGGAACAAGAGACATCAGGTTCTGGGTGAGATGATGGGTCATTTACATGTTGGTCTTTGTATTTTTTCTATTTTTGATAATAAACATGCAGTCCTTTATTCTTAGGAAAAGAGCATTATGGAAAAAAATGAAGTCTCTGAGGTGGCAGGGAAAGGCGAGCAAGATAAGCAACTGGGGGTGACGGCAAATGGGTAAACCACATAAATGACTGAGAGTCGACCGTACAGATGCCACCATGACAGGGAAAGAAAAGAAAACACAGCCTCGGATTGCCTGAGCTCAGGAGTTTGAGACCAGCCTGGGCAACATGGTGAAACCCTGTCTCTACTAAAATACAAAAAATAAATGGGGCATGGTGGCGGGCGCCTGTAGTCCCAGCTACTCAGGAGGCTGAGGCAGGAGAATAGCTTGAACCCAGGAGGTAGAGGTTGCAGTGGGTCGAGATCAGGCCACTGTACTCCAGCCCGGGGGACAGAGCAAGACTCCATCTCTTAAAAAAAAAAAAGAAAAGAAAAGAAAAGAAAAGAAACAAAACACCGCGTTTCCCTTCTCCCACCACTGAGGTTAAGGTCAAGTGTCTGAGGGAAGGGCAGTGGGGTTGGGGGTTGCTGGGGGCCACAGGTGCCTCTGATGGGAGAAAGCTGAGGGATTTCTAATCTGTGGCCTGCAGGGACTGCTTCTAGGAGGGTGTCTCTGAGCTCCCCTGGGCAGGAACAGTAGCTGTGTACAGCTGAAGAGTGAGGAAAAAGCTAGCCCCTCCTGCAGGCTGGGTTCCTCATCCAGGTTTTTGGCAACTCATAAAGTCAGGCATCTACCACTGGGCGCCAGTGGCTCACACTTATAATCCCAGCACTTTGGGAGGCCTAGGTGGGTGGATTGCTTGAGCCCAGGAATTCGAGACCAGACTGGGCAACATAGTGAGACCTCATCTCTACAAAATTAAAATTAGCCAGTCATGATGGCTCACGCCTGTAGTCCCAGCTACTGGGGAAGTGGCAGAATTGCTTGAGCCCAGGAGGTCAAAGCTGTAGTGAGCCATGATCGTGCCACTGCACTTTAGCTTAGACAACAGAGCAAGATTCTGATTCAAAAAATAAAATTAAGGCCAGGCGCAGTGCCTCAAGCCTGTAATCCCAGCACTTTGGGAGGCCGAGACAGGCAGATCACAAGGCCAGGAGATCGAGACCATCCTGGCTAACACAGTGAAATCCCGTCTCTACTAAAAATTACAAAAATCTAGCCGGGCGAGGTGGCGGGCGCCTGTAGTCCCAGCTACTTGGGAAGCTGAGGCAGGAGAATGGTGTAAACCCAGGAGGCAGAGCTTGCAGTGAGCTGAGATCTGGCCACTGCACTCCAGCCTGGGTGACAGAGCGAGGCTCCATCTCAAAAAAGAAAATAAATAAATAAATAATAAATAAATAAATAAAACAAAATAAAATACAATACAATAAAATTTAAAAACAAAACAAAAAACCAGGCATCTTATGGGATCCCAGAGGAAATGTCATGGAAACTGAGCCTCCCAATAGCTGATATTCTATTTCCTGCCCGTCTGGACTTAGAAAGAAGGAATATGAGGTTTCCTGCCCTGAGCCCTGGAAACTCAAATCCACACATGGGGACCATGTTGGCCCAGGGCCTCCTCTTAGCCTTGAAACTCTGCTGAGACTCTAATGCAGGCCCTTTAGGCCCAGAGAAGTCACTGGGTGTGGCCAGGTCTGGTGAGCAGCATCTTGCCCTGCCTGGGCTTTTCTCCTCTAACAGCGTCAGTGTTAAGGGACTCACAGAGCAGTGGGGCAGGCGGATGTGGGGTCTCCAGGCAGGCTCGGTACCTACCCAACCGCAGGACAGAGAAGAACAGCATCCAGAACAGACCCAAGAGTGGCGCAAAGATGGCCTGGGAGACGGCAGCCATGTGGATCTGCTCATTCAGTTTGGTGGGTGCGAAGGAGTAGTACATGTTATAGCGATCCGTCAAGTGCTTCATGCACAGGTAGAGCAGCCCTGGGGGGCCAAAGGTGGAAACTTATTCAGTGGCCCCTTCGAGTTTGGACCTTTGCGGCTCCAGTGTCTCCACAGGCCTGAGAAGCCAGATCCAGGGCTGTCAGAGTCAGAACAGCCCAGGATGGATTGGGAGAGCTCTGTGGTGCTGACCTCCAGGGCCAGCAGCTTCCCTTGAGCCCCCAGAACTGATTCTTTCAGCTAGGTGAAGAGTCATTCACTCATGCATTCACTCAACAAACATCCCTCGTCGGCAGCCATCCAACCTCAGCACCCCCATACCCCCGGCTTGGCCCTGATCCTGACACCTCCCCTCCACAGGTCTCCTCATGCTCCAGGAGGTGGACTGATATTGTGGGGCTCAATTCCTCCTCCCCATCTGCGGGCATGCAGCCCTTGGGCATGCCTTGGAGATAACTCACCAAAAGGCACAATGATGGGGCAAGTGATGCTGTACGCCATCACCACGCTGAACACGTTCATCATCCACGCGTACTCGCGCCCAAACTGGAAGTCTATGGCCTGGTTCTGGGGCAGAAGGCAGGCGTCACCCTGAGGTGGCCCAGTCCCCTTGGCTTCACTACTTCTGTGGCTCCTCATCAGCCTGCTGGCAGCTCAGACCTGGAAGCAGCCTCCTTTCCAACCCTGTAGACTAAGGTGCCCCACCGCCACCCGTTCACACTGTCCCTCCCACCTCAGCCCCCTTGAAGCAGGCTCTATCCCTGACACCCTCTCAAAGGAAACTGAGGGCTGTGCTCAGCGAAGGGCCAGCCTGTACCTTTCTGATGTTGACTCTCTCTGGCTCTGATCTAGAGAAGAAGAGGCGGGTGCTGTAGCAGAAGAGTGACCCCAGACGCAGCAGCTCCATGCCTGTGCCAAGTAAAGCTGCCGTGATCACATAGTTGACAAAGAAGGCGCCGTTGTCTGGCAGGAACACACACCTGGGCAGTGAGGGAGAGGGAAGGCAGCAACAGAAGCCATGGGGAGAGGGAGAGATGTTAAAAGGGAGGAGAGAGAGGACAGCAGCAGAGGAAATGGGAGTTGGGGGTGGAGATACAGATACAGACAAGGAGAATAACATTTCCTCTCTTTCTTTTTCTCTGCCTCTCTCCTATAATATATATTCCCCCAACCCAATTAAGTTAACAAGCAGTCCTCTGAGCAGGGAAGGGCAGGGACCACATAAAGCATGGGTGTGTTAGGGGATTGCATTGACTTGATCCAAAGCAAGGGTGTCTGAGCCAGGTCCAAAGACTCTGGAGAATCCATGAGTGGGTTTCTGGGGGGTCTGTAAACTAGGATGGGAAAGAATAACATCTTTATTTTCACTAATCTCTAGCTGAAATTTAGCAGTTTCTTGCATTAAGAATGTGGGCAATATGGCAGGGCATGGTGGCTTACACCTGTAATCCCAGCACTTTGGGAGGCTGAGGTGGGCAGATCACCTGAGGTCAGGAGTTTGAGACTAGCCCAGCCAACATGGTGAAACCTCATCTCTACTAAAAAATACCCTGAAGGATTCTGGTCCTTGCCTTATAGAGCAAGTTATGGAAGTTTGCATGTCATTTGCAACATATCTTTGAAAACTGGGATTCTCAACACTTCTTAACACTAAAACAAAAAAATCGAAATTGGCAGAATGTCCCACCCAGTCTGCATGTTGCTTTGTCAACGATTCCCCCTAGTTTAATGTTCTTATTCCAATAAGTAATATGAATTTTAATACTGATGTTTTTAAGATGGTAAAATGTAACTTTAGCTTTCTTATATAAAAAATGCAATATTGGTTGGGCGTGGTGGCTCAAGCCTGTAATCTAGCATTTTAGGAGGCTGAGGTGGGCAGATCACTTGAGGCCAGGAGTTTGAGACCAGCCTGGACAACATGGTGAAACCCCATCTCTACTAAAAATACAAAAGTTAGCTGGGCATGGTGACATGCACCTGTAATCCCAGCTACTCAGCAGGCTGAGGTGGGAGAATCGCCTGAACCTGAGAGGTGGAGGTTGTAGTGAGCCGAGATTGCGCCACTGCACTCTAGCCTGGGTGACAGAATGAGACGTGGTCTCAAAAAAAAGGGCAATATCTTGTTATTGATGTGTTTATAAAGACTATGTCAAAATTTTGATTTTTAAAATATCTTGATAACTATAATTCAGTATAATCGGTTTTCTTTGTAATCCATGTATTTTGTGCACATAAAAACATCATTCAGAGTACATGTGAAACTGGCAGAATCAGAATAAGCTCTGTGGATTGGACCAGTGTCAATTTCCTGGTTTTGATATTGCACTATAGTTATGCACAATGCTTCCATTGGGTGAAACTGGATAAAGGGCTCATGGAACACCCACCCCCATACAGTTTTGGGGCAACTTCCTGCGAATATACAATTATTTCAAAGATATCATTCTGAGAAGGGGTCCCTGGGCTTAACTAGATTGCCAAAGGGATCCCAGCACAGGAAAGATAACGAGTCTGCCCAGTGAGGGTGTTCACAAGCATTTGTCTACACTTCTGTGAGCAAATTCAGGTGATGGACTCAGGGAAGGGCACATATACCCACTCCAGTGTGCATACACAGCAGCCCTGGTGGACATGTGGGAGTACTCACTGGAACCTGATGGAGGCCTGCTCTAGATAGTAGATGTCAAAGAGCCAGCGGAGAAAGACATCCAAACTAGAAGCAAAAACAAGGCAGGTCTGTCAGTTAGCAAACCTGTGAGCTAAGGCTGAGGGTTCAACCATCCTCCCTTGCCCAATCTCCAAAGAAAGACCCTTGCTTTATTCCAGCTGGCCAGTCCACACTTCCCCTCTTCCTTCTTAGTGCTGGGCTGTGTTGGCCCTGAGCCCTTTGGCCTTTCAGCTCCAGGCCACCTCCTCCAGCAAACCTGGGCCAGTTTGCAAAACTGTGAGCAAACGTTTCTCTCACAGCATTCACTCATTTCTCTCACAGTACTCTCGCCCTCTTCTGAATTTCTACTGCTCTTTGGCTGTGTTGTTCCCATGTAGGGCTGTCAGGCAGCTGATAAGCACGCCTTGTGTCCCCAGCCAGATGACAAGCTCTGTGTGGGCCAAGCTCACGGCTGACACGTTAGTGTTTGCAGGAAGCCTGGCTCATGCTACACCCATGACAGGCACGGGGCTGTCATTTGAGGAGTGGGTTTGCAGCAACCACAGGCAGGTCTACAGTATCTGAAAGAGGAGGTTTTAACTCAGAGAACCTGGCTAATAGAGGAGGGATAATTGGAATGAAGGTACCTGGTCAGTCCCATAGAGGGCAGAATGACCACCATAAACACCAGAAAGATGTAGCACTTGTGCACCATGACCAAATTCTGACTTGATCTAGAAGGAAACAGAGAGATATTCATCAATGGACGTGGCCTAATAAGAACCAAAGGCCTAACTATGTAATAGAGAGGAAGAGAAACACTGATATGGTTTGACTCTGTGTCCCCACCCAAATCTCATCTTGCAGCTCCCATAATTCCCACGTGTTGTGGGAGGGACTCATTGGGAGAAGACTGAATTATGGGGGGTGGGTCTTTCCCATGCTGTTCTCATGATAGCAAATAAGTCTTGTGAGATCTGATGGTATTATAAGGAGGAGTTTCCCTGCCCAAGCTCTCTTTGCTGCCATCCACGTAACATACGCTTGCTCCTCCTTGCCTGCCACCATGATTGTGAGGCTTCCCCAGCCACGTGGAACTGTAAGTCCAATAAACCCTTTTTCCTATATGAATTACCCAGTCTCAGGTATGTCTTTATCAGCAGAGTGCAAATGGACTAATACAGAGTCCAATGAAACCTCTTTCTTTTATAAATTGTCCAGTCTCGGGTATGTCTTTATCAGCAGTGTGAAAACTGACTAATACAGACATATGCAGAGTAGAGATCTGGGCTGGGAAATTGGTTTAATCGTGCATACTGATGCCATCTCCATATACCACTGTGAGCTGCGCTGCATCTGGGGGCAGCCGGAAAGAACAGCATGATCAACTAGTGACGTCTGTGCTGGGTACAGGAAGGGATGGGAAGACACAGATCTGCCATATAGTTGATGCCTCTGTGTTAAAGAGGCATTACCAAGAATACTCAAAATCCCTGCAGAGTTTCAGTCATCAATGTAAGTCTTGTTCTTGGCCAGAGGAAAAGGCCAGGAAGGATTTCTGTTAGGACAAACCTTTTGGCTGCTGCCTGGTGGAATGGTAGGAACTTTTGGTGTGGAAAATAACTTTTGAAATGCATGCAACTTTCAAGCCAAAGTACTGCCACCTGCCCAGGGCATGGCAAATACTTTCTACCCAGTAAGCTGCCACCATAGAACCATCAAGGCTAACAAATGGGAAAGCTCCTGATTGGGTAAAATGTTGGCATGGTGTGGGTCATATGTGATGACAGTCACAATGAGTTTGTGGGCCCCTCTGTGTGGCCACAGCATTCTACTGACATTCCCACACAAGTCTTTCCTCCTGTGCCTTCTGCGTGGGATGCCTGGGACTGCCTAGCTCATGCCTACGGCTCCATGCTTTCAGGATATGGCTGGGGGCTGAGGGAGAAGCCCAAGGAGGGCTTGGTTTTGGCCCCATGCTCTTAGACAGTGGCTCTATCTCAGCATCCCAGG
Source organism: Rhinopithecus roxellana (assembly GCF_007565055.1). Taxonomy (NCBI): domain Eukaryota; kingdom Metazoa; phylum Chordata; class Mammalia; order Primates; family Cercopithecidae; genus Rhinopithecus; species Rhinopithecus roxellana. Next base: position 135,390,868 of record NC_044553.1, on the reverse strand, counting down.
AGCCCAGAGACAACCCAGACCCTCCTTCCAAAGACAGAACACCTGTTGGTCTTTGGGGATGGTTTCAGGTATCAAAATCATCCCTTATCAATTCTCCTTCTTAGGCTAGAGGGGAGGCCCAAGCGCCAGTGTGGCGGGGAAGCCAAGGCAGGGGAAGAGGCTGGAGAACCCACAGGGCTAGGAGAGAAGGTCCCCAGGTCACCTGGTCCAGTGGGCCTCCAGGAAGGCGGAGAAGTAGACAATCAGAGGCAGTATCACTGTGAAGCCCCAGAGCATCACAGAGGGGAAGAACTGGGTCACAATTGGGCTCTGCAGGGGGAGAGGGGAGGATGGCAGGAGAGACGTCAATGCAAGCATCCCCTTCCCCTTGCCTCTTCTCCTCCCACTCACTCCCAGGGCTGGCTTGCTCTCCTGGAGGCTGCAAGGGGCCTGGCCCTTCTCACTGGCCTTCCTGGCCAGGCAGAGGCTGACACCCAAGGTCAAGTGGTCTAGGTTACTGGAGGAGCAGCCTGAGCTTTCTTGAGTGACTTCCTCCTAAGGCCAGAGCTAGCCGGGAGATGACATTGCCTTTGCTGTGATGACATGTGAGCAGGCGAGGAGGGGAGGATGGAGGAGTCCTCAGGGAGAACTGTGGTCCTGGGGTTGGATGCATGGGGTCTGGGGCCTATTACAAAGTTTGCAAAGGGGAACAAAAATCAGCAGCAGAAGTGGTGTGGCTTGACTTGTGTGTGTATGTGCGCGTGTGTGTGCATGTGTGTGTGTGCATGTGTGCGTATGTGTGTGTGTGTGTGTGCATGTGTGCGTGTGTGTGCATGTGTGTGTGTGTGCATGCACACGTGTTTTTTTGTTTGTTTTTGTTTTTTTTCAAGATGGAGTCTCGCCCTGTTGCCCAGGCTGGAGTGCAGTGGCATGATCTCGGCTCACTGCAAGCTCTGCCTCCCGGGTTCATGCCATTCTCCTGCCTCAGCCTCCTGAGTAGCTGGGACTACAGGCGCCCGCCACCATGCCCGGCTAATTTTTTTTGTATTTTTAGTAGAGACGGGGTTTCACCGTGTTGTCCAGGATGGTCTCGATCTCCTGACCTCGTGATCCACCTGTCTCGGCCTCCCAAAGTGCTGGGATTACAGACGTGAGCCACCGCACCCGGCCTCACATGTGTTGACTGTATGTGCATGTGGGCATGCACACGTGTGTTGACTCTGTGAGTGTGTGCATGTGTGCGTGTGTGCATGCACGTGTGTTGACCTTGTGTGAGTGTGCATTTGCATGTGCACATGTGTGTTGTTGGAAATGAGGATGGGGAGAATATGGAAGACGAGACCTTCTAGGCTCATCTTAACAGTCTTGAGCCTAAAGAATTTGGAAATAGGTGAGGCTCCCTCTGACCTGCACCGTCAATAGGAGGCATCCCCTGACTTCAGAGATGGTTCCTCCAGGGCTGAGGGATCCCAGCCTAGAGTGCAGGTGTCTGGAGATGAGGAAGGTGGAGGCAGATCTGGAGTTCCCATTTCTCTGAGAGGGCTGCATTGGGACTTACCTCACTCTTCCTCACCCTCAACCATACTACACAAACCAGGAGCCTGCTGCCCTGGACAACTTGTGGAAAGCAGAGCCACTCACATTTGCCACACCCTCTGGACTCCAAGCTGGCCTGGGATGACCCCATTCATGAAGACCTCTGAGCCCATGTTGACAGGATGACACCCCCTCCAACTCACCCCAGGACCTGCCTGTGGACTCCCCACTCTCCCTTCCTGTTCTAGCCCTGGTCCCTAAGACTGGCAGTCACCCACCTTCATCCCTTTAGAACAAATCAAGCCCTACCCCACCATTTGCACCATGGCCACCTCCACAATGTTCGCACTGTATGGGCTCCACAGCCCCATCCCAGGGGGCCCCCCCATTCCATCCTCGCCTGAATTCTTCCTTGATCTCCCTGGGGCCCCCAGGCCTGGCCTGAGCAGAGGAGGCACCTGCAGCTTCTCGATGGGGCGGGTGACGTTGTACATGTCGATAGTGTTCATGATGATGGCAGGCGTGGTGAGGAAGAAGAAGAGGAAGAAGAGGAAGGTGTTGATTGCGATAAAGCGGGCCCACCAAAAGAAGCGGCGGACAGACAGGTGTTTCCTGGGGAGGGATGAAAGAAGGAGGCACACTTAGAGACATCAGTTCTTAGAGCCCACGTGCTGTTTGCTGCAGGCCAGCTGTGGACCTAGGCTGGCCTGGTCTAATCCAGCTTCCTGGGCCCAGACCTGCATGCAGTGGGCCCCTGGACCGCCCCCTGTCACACTGTTTATAAAGGATCCGGTGCATATAGCCAAAAAAAAAAAAAAAAAACTGGACCTGAGTTCCTTCTGCAGGAGAAACCTTTTTGCTAAGGGTTGGATGCCTCCCACACTTGTGGGAATGAATCAAGTGGTTAGTGGTGCTTAGAAAAGCATGGAACTTAGTCCCCTTGGAGTCTCTGTTGGGCAATGACACGGGGAGAGAAGGCCCTGTCCCGCTGCCTTCTTCAGTCTCAGAGGAGCTCAGAGGAGAGGGGAGGGATGGAAAAGGCTTACCAAATAATGTCTTTGGGGTGTGGAGCCATAGTGACCCTCCAGTAATAGGATTTGACGATGGTGGTCACTGAGGACTGCTGGGGTTGCACACCACAATGGATATATTTGTAATCCTTACGGACGCTGCAGAGAGGGGAGAAGAGGAGGAGACGTGGGTCTGGGGTTGGGGGATGGGCTTAGGAGGGTCTCATGCCAGGGCCTCAGGGCCACTATGGTGGTCCTACAGATGGGGGCTCACCCCCTTCCTGGGGATGCTTGAAGCCTTGGCTATGTCTTCAGGACCTTAGAGGCGGACAGTTCCTAAGGCCTAGTGTCTGGAGGAAAGGGCTTTTGAGAGTGCCTTGACTGCCCAGGAAGGGCAGGGGTGCCATGTGGTTCTGTTTCTGCCTTTCCCCCTTAACAGCAGTGACAGCACATAGACACACTCTTTCTTTGAGATTTGATAAGGGAGGTACTACTTTTAGCCTCATCTTAATATCAATAGCTACAAATTATTGAGTTCTTTCTGTGTGCTTGATACTGTGCTAATTGATGACCAGTATCATTTCCAATGCACAGATGACTAAATCGAGGTGCCTAGAGATGTGACCAAAGAGGAGCAGGTACTGGAGCCCCACCTCTGGCTTGCTAGCTCATATTCCGCTGTAATTAAGCCTCAGATCCTCTCTACCAAATGATGATGTCTCAAAGAATGAACAATGTTATCTTAGGTAGGTGAATTGCTTTAAACAACACAGAAATGGAATAGAAGGCATATCACTTGTCAACCCTCCGGGAGGTGAACAGGGCAGATATCAGTAACCAAATTTTCCAGATAAAAAGTTGAGAGTATAAGGATCTTGCAAAATTGTGCACCACTGTTTGTGAGCAAAATCTAGGCAGTTCTCTTTCTTTGTAGGGGTTGGGGTGGGTGGGAACAATGTGCTGTACAGGATCAGTCTCCCCCAGAAAGAAGAGCCCACCCACCCCCCACAATTCTTAAGAGATAAATTCTGGAGCTCCTTTAGGACTTTGTTCCAGTCCTAAGGATCCTTCTGGAACATTCCAGAGTGGACTGAATTCATTCCTTGTCAATGCATGGGCCGCCAGAGGCTGGGGCAGAAAAGAGAGGGGACTGTAGAGCTATGAATTAGGGGAGGCCTGCAGCAGGAGAAGGGCAGGCAGAGCTTCTCTATCCTGATGCTCTCTTATGGTGAGGAGGAGTGACGTGTGTGTCGGCTGGGCACAGTGGCTCACACCTGTAATCCCAGAACTTTGGGAGACCGAGGTAGGCAGATCACCTGAGGTCAGGAGTTCAAGACCAGCCCAGCCAACATGGTGAAACCCCATCTCTACTAAAAATACAAAAATTAGCTGGGCTTGGTGGCGGGCACCTGTAATCCCAGCTACTTGGGAGGCTGAAGCAGGAGAACTGCTTGAACCTGGGAGGCAGAGGTTTCAATGAGCCAAGATTGTGCCACTGCTCTCCTGCCAGGGTGACAGAGCAAGACTCTGTCTCAAAAAAAAAAAAAAAAAAAAAAAAAAGAACAAAAGAAAAAGAAAAAGCGATGTCATTCTTGTCAAGGACAGAAGAGGAACCATGAGGTCAAAGGCTTCTGGGGCCACCTCTGTGCTGAAGCAAGGACAGGGAGTGAGGAGCCCCAGCCTGGGCACCCCTCGAGACCAGCTGGGCCCCAGCAGCTGGGAGAAGCAGGTATGGCCTTCTCATCCTACTGGAGAGCCAGAGGGCAGCTGCCTGTGAGGAGCATGGAGGGCCCAGGGGAGGCAGAAGGGGAAACTGGAAGGGGAGAGGGAGGAGAGTGCCGAGAAGCAGGGGTGTTCTTGGGGCTGAGTGGGGTGCCTGCCTGGTGCTCACCGCTTGGCCATCCTGGAGTCCTGGAAGGTGACGAAGATCAGGTCCAGGCGCTTGAGCGGCACGCGGTTGAGCTCAGCGTTGAACTCGTCCGTTAGCTGCTCCTCTAGCTCACTGTAATACTGCTCTGCATCCACCTGGGGTGGCAGGCAGCCCTCAGGGCTGGGGCCAGAGCCCCAGGAAGGCCTCCCTGGTCACAAGGTTCCTCCCCACTCAAGCCTCCCTGGATTGTGGTGGCCTTGAAGCACCTCAAGGAGCCCAGGACCCTGGCTGGCCTCCAAAGTCCCACCTCTAGAACAAGAAGAGGCAATGACTGCCTTTCACCCCTGCCCTTAGATCTCGGGAAAGTGAGGCATAGCTAAGGGTACCCAGGGGCTTTCAGGCTTGGGGTGGACCCCAGAGAGGTGAGATAATGTGTTTGCCGCATTTCCACAAGAGAGGGTGATTCTTTTCCTGGGATGGCAGAAGTTTGGTGTGGTCCTGAAGCAGGTGTCTGAGTCTTGACGCCTTCTTTGAGCCACAGTGGTCAGGTGATAAGACAGGCTGCTGCCTTCAAATGTTTCTGTCCTATCTTTTTGGGAGCCGGAGGCCTGGCAGCCTCGTGTAGCCTGCTGTGTTTTCTCTGGTCCTTCTCTCTCATTCTCCCATCCAAGACCAGAAAGGAGACAAGAGCAAGCTTCCCTGCATTGTTCTGGAGGTGGCCTCCAGAAAGGCTCCCATCTCAACAGAGAGGAAGGACATGGTGGATGGGGAGGGAGGAGCTGGGTGGGGAGCACTGGAGCAGACCTGAGTGGGGCCTGGGGCCCAACAGTGCCGGTGAAGGCACAGATCCTAGAGCCCCAGGACCCCACCGCTCCCTTGCTGTGCTCCCGATGCTCAAGCCAGTTACCTCCTTGAAGCAGGTCCAGCACTTGCAGAAGCACAGGCGGGCGCAGGGGTGGATCCTGATCATCACCTTCCCAGTCTTCTTGGCCTTGGCTGTGTAGAAGAGCCGGCCCCGCATGGCGTGGCGCCTGCCAGCGGTGGGCAATGGGAGAAGGACCTGCAGGTCAGAGACCAGCAGAGCCCCATCCTCCCCTTTTACTCCCACCCCGGGCCCTGAAAGGCCCCGCTGCAGCCTCACCTCTGATCGTCCAAGTCAATCAGGTTCCTGACATCATAGCAGAAGTGGACTCTGGTCACGACACTGCCTGGATAGGCCTCGCTACAGCCACAAACATGGGTGCTGAGTTGGCCTGTGGGGTGGGGATGTGCTGCCCCGAGCCCCTGCCCAGCATGTCGGCCCCCAGGGCTGGGGGGCTCAGCTGCCTGGTGTTCCTGGATGGGAGACTCCATCTCTGCTCCTAAAGCTGAACCTCAGGATTTGAACCTTGGTGATCTGAGAGCTGTCAAATCTTTCCTACACAACTCAGAACAGGGCCAAAGGGTGGAGCTCCACCCGAGGGGAACCCAGGAGAGAGCTGTTCACAAAGAGAGAGTCAGCTCAGTGAACAGTGTCCTTGGGGTTAGGAACTTGGGGTCATAACAGATGTCTCCAGATGATCTGCTCTAAATAGCTGTGATCCAAGGTTCCCTGTGCCCAGTAGTTGGAGCAACAGCAGAAAGGAAAATTCCCATCACCCATATCACAGCCACGCCATGCAGGAAGTCCCTGACTTCAGAAACCCTGCTCCAGCTCCAGTGACCCTCCCCATTCTGAAAAGCTTTTCAGATCCTGAGCTCAGTCCAGGGAGAGCCACCCCAGGGTGTCCCAGTCCCACCATCCTGCACCAACTCACTACCCATTTGAGGACCCAGGCGGGGTTATGGGGAGGAAGCCATCCACGCCTCGGCCCACCCCAACCCACTTACTGAAAATGCTTAATGATGATTTCTGGGTCTTCAATGTCCTTGGGCACATAGGTGATCATTAGTGTCCTTGTGACCTGGGTGGGAATAATCAATGAAGAAAGAAGACTGTGCTTGCATAGGAGTTCCAGATACCTGAGTCTTTTGGTGGCCCGGAGTCTCCTGGGAGCAGGCCTTCTGCTCCCAGCAGGCTGCTGATGCCAGTGCCAGTGCCTCCTTGCTGAGACAGCCAAGAAAGCAGAAGCCAAGCTGGGACACTGTGGGCCAAAAAAGTGCCAGCTTCCTTAGCCCACAGTGGCCCAGCTGAGCCAGGCAGCTCTGAGGTTGGTCAATTGCGCTTCTGTTCTCCTCTGTGCCCAGCTGTGGGTGCCCTGCCACAGACCACTGTGGTGAAGGGAGGAAGAGCTGGAAGCCGCCATCAGGCTGGGGTGGAGGATCAGAGCTCCACGATTGGAAAGAGCTGCCCGAGCGACCCCGCAGTGATTTCTGCTCTCCCTGTAGCTTCCACTATTCCAGCATAAAGCCTCACATCGCTAGGGGAATCCCTCACGTGAGACTGGGCGGGGGAGCTGGGAAGTAAACGAGACTCTGGGGAGAGGATAGGGAAGCTTCCCCCGAACTTCACATTTCATTCTGTGAATGGGAAATATCTTCCTGGGTCATCACCGTTAAGATGACAGTCTGGTAAATTGCGCTGCAAGAATCAGGGGTCTTGAAAGAGGTTTCTGGTAACCATAAGGAAAGCTGAAGTAGCAGACACCAGACTGGTCAAGGGTGACCAAGCCTCCACGCCTGGCAGGCTGAAGCATTTGGGTTCACTTTTCAGGGAATGTGGATTTGCACTCTGGGGTGGGTTCAAGTGAATCAGGCCTTTTGAATGGATGGCCTGGAAGGAGCTGACTCCACACCACTGAACCATTGAAAGGCTGAGGACGGGAGCCAAGGATGCTCTTCCTTGCTGTTGCCTCTCCCCACCAGAACATGGGTGCTGGTCCAGAGGGGTGGCACTGCTGGTGCCTGCCTGTGGCCCCGTCAGTCATCTCTGTACACCAAAGCCTGCTTCAAACACAGCGACTGCGCTTTCCCGGCCTTGGGGCATGTTCAACTTTTGTGCAGGGCAAGCAGTGCAGGAGTTAAAGCCCCCAAGTGCAACCCCCAATGAATGGTGGACAGGGAGCTGGTGGAAAATACCCCTGATTGCTCACCTCCAGGAAAACTCTGGGGCATGTGTTCTACACCAACTCCCAGAGTTCCCAGGTCATGAAGCTGCAACTGCCTCCAGTGGTAAGCTGCCCCTCTATGCTCCCTTTGTTTGGTTGCCTTTGCATCCTCACTCCCTTACCGGCCTTTCCTGGGATCACCTCCCATAAACAAGTGCTACTCAATCCAAGTCTCAGGGTCTGCTTGGATGGGGTCACCCAAACTGAGATGGTGGGGATACACAGGGGGTCTCTGACCTCAGAGAGGTTGCAGAAGGGCAAGGCATGGCCCTAGCAGGAGTGGGCAGGGCCAGGTACACTAAGTAGCAGCAGTTCAGCAGGGCCCTGACCACTTAGCATGGAGGCCCCCGCTGGCCCACTGGGCCTTGTTAATCCTTTAGTTTTCGGATGGTGGGAAGTCCAAGAGTCCCTGGGGAGGGGTGGGGCAGCAGAGGGGCAGGGATAGGAGGTACCTGGGCAGCAGCTATTTACCAACCAGTCTGAAAGTTTCATTGGGGGTGAGAGGGTGGAGGAGGGTGGAGGAGGGTGAGAGGGTGGAGGAGGGTCAGGGGTGGGGGCCAGATGATTGTTACTAGGGCTGAAGGGAGGAAGCTTGGCCACTGCTCAGGTGAAACCGCCCCTTCCCATCTATCACAGTCTCCCTGGACCCTCTGAGGGCTTCTCTGAGGGCTGGGAGTGGTCGGCCCAGTGGGGAGCAGCTTTGTAGGCCACTTACCTTTTGGCTATTCCTGGGCGCAAACCTCAGGCAGTGATGAGCCATGAACACAAAGTTGGTGATGAAGTAGAAGAAGGACAGCAGGCTGTGCAGCCACAGGAGCTTGCTCCTACAGGGAGGCAGGCAGCAGCAGTGAGGTCAGCCTGCGAGCTCCCCAGAGCCCACTGCACACAGACCCCTGGGCCTCCTCCTGCCCTCAGTCTCCTGGGGCCTCCCAACCTATCACAGTCTCCTCAGACTTCAACCCATCGCAGTCTCCCGGGACCACCCCCATCAATCACAGTCTCCCACACCTCCACCCATCACACTCTCCCCACACCCCCATGCATCAGTCTCCCCAGAACCCCCAACCCATCACACTTTCCCCAGACCCCCATCTATCACACTCTCCCCAGACCCCCATCTATCACACTCTCCCCACACCCCCACCCATCACAGTCTCCCCAGACCCCCCAACCCATCACAGTCTCTCCAGAACCCCCCACCCATCACAGTCTCCCCAGACCCCCACCCACTGCAGTCTCCCTGGACACCCCAACCCATCAGTCTCCCCAGACCACCCCCCACCCATCACAGTCTCCCCAGAACCCCCCACCCATCACAGTCTCCCCAGATGCCCCACCCATCACAGTCTCCCCAGACCCCCATCTATCACAGTCTCCCCACACCTCTACCCATCACACTCTCCCCAGGACCCCCACTCATCACAGTCTCCCCAGAACCCCCACCCATCACAGTCTCCCCAGACCCCACCCATCACAGTCTCCCCAGAACCCCACCCATCACAGTCTCCCCAGATACCCCAACCCATCACAGTCTCCCCACAGCCATCAATCACAGTCTCCCCACATACCCCCACCCATCACAGTCTCCCCAGACCCCCCCACCCATCACAGTCTCCCCAGACCCCCCACCAATCACAGTCTCCCCAGACCTCCACCCATCAGTCTCCCCAAACCCCCACCCATCACAGTCTCCCCACACCTCCACCCATCACAGTCTCCCCAGACCCCCCCACCCATCACAGTCTCCCCAGACTCCCTTCACCCATTGCAGTCTCCCCAGACCCCCCACCCATCACAGTCTCCCCAGACCCCCACCCACTGCAGTCCCCCTGGACACCTCCCCCACCCATCACAGTCTCCTAGGGCTCCCTGCTCCCTCCCACCCATCACAGTTTCCCCGGACCCCCCATCCCACCCATTGCAGTCTCCCTGGACCCCCCAGCCGGTCACGGTCACAGTCTCCTTGGACCCGTTCCCACCAGTCGCAGTCTCCTGGGACACCTCCCCCTACCCATCACAGTCTCCCAGGTCTCCCTCCCAGCCATCACAGTCTCCCCAAATATCTCCCCATCCATTGCAGTCTTCTCAGACCCTCCCCTCCCACTGATCACAATCTCCCAGGACCCCCCTCTCCCAGCCCACATGCAGTCTTTCCAGGAACACCTTCTTGGAGTCCAGACACTCAGGTGCCTTGGAAGGGGCATCAGTGGTGAGAAGGGATCTTGCTCCAGCTCATGAGCGGGATGTGTATTGAGTGTTTACTCTGAGCCAGATCCACGTGGGACTTAGTGCATGGTGTGTATTTTCTCACTAGACTCAACCACACACATAGCCATGCATGTGGTTATCTTCACCTCACTCAAAGGGAAATGAGGGTGAGAGAGGGTCGGTGACCCACCCAAGGTCACTGTAGCAGTGGTGCGCTGGGAGGTGAGCCCAGAGCTGCTGAAGAACTTAGATTCATCACTGTAACACCATCCTGCCAGCTGCTGTGGCTCAGGCCCCCATGGCTGCACAGCAGACCAAGTGAGGAAGAACCTGGGTACTTGCAGGCCTTGGGGGAGGAGAGCTAGATGGTTTGCAGCACTGCCCCTGGGGTAGGAGAGTCATGGCACTTGGGCCATGTTTGCCATCCCTGCTTTCAACTCACGTGATGCCATCCCAAAGCATCTGGCTAGGATTGCTACTCAGAAATAGGGCCCACCTTATTCCACATGGTTAGAGGGGTGCCTTGTGGAATATGCTTCAAAAGGTGCCTGGCACCTCATACGCCATTGCCATCTGCTAGATGCCTCCACCCTCAGTTTCCATAGAGGGGCAAGGCTACGTGGTCTCTACAGAACACTCCAGCTCTCTGCCAGGATGGATTCATGGAGATTGATGGCTTTTTGCTGTTCTACTAGAATTCACTTTTTGTTGGGAAGATGTAGGTACCTCGGGCCAGCAATGGGCCTTGGGAAGGAGCCGATATCCCTGCTCTGGTTGGCATCCCCAGGGGAGGATATGGTGAAAGCAGAGATGAGAGGATGTCATAGCCCCTTTCCGCTGATTTCAAGTTTGGGTTAAGCCAGTCTGCTCCAAGGTGTATTGCAGGAGAGCAGGGGCAGAGGGACAGGGGTGGGAGGAGGCGAGATGGGGCAGGGTTGTGTGAACCCCACTCACACTGGCTGGAACTGCTTCTGCAGCTTTGTCAGGAATCAGCCAAGCTGGCCTAGACACCTAGGCCATGGAACGACCCAACAGGGCCGCATTTGGCTCGGGGTAAATTGATATGCCACCAGCCAGGTCGGCTGCTGTTGAAACCCACAGGTTCCTGGCCTGTGAGGGGAAGGAGCTTAGAGAGTATGTCCACCAGCCCTTCCTCAATGATGGACATGGATAAGGACTGAAGCTCAGTGTTGGGGGCACACTGCTTCAGACCCAGGGCCAGTTAATGGCAGAGGTGGGGCATGAGTCTGCTGTGGGACTCTGAGGGGGACTGTCAGGCCCATGATTCACTCAGGGATATGATGGCTGACTGGAACCTATTGGTGGCAAGAAAACAATCTTCAATCTCTTTCAGCACAGGGCCTCTGCCTCTTGGGATCTGGGTACACTAAGCAAATAGGACCATTTCTCCACGTCTTCATGAGTGGCCAGTTTGGGCAGCTCCACTCATGACAGATGAGGACACAGGGTCTCATCTCACACCAAGAGTCCTGCCCCACTGAGAGGATGCAGCTTCCGGCATCTCACTCAGGACCCGGTTCCCAGGGAAACCAGGCCTTTCTTATCAGCAAAACGGTGCCCAAGTTACAAACTGACATGTGAGACCTCCTCTCCACACCAACACCCCCAGCCAATGGAATGGGAGGTTAAGATCAGGTACCTACTCTGTGGAGACATTGACAATGGTGGTCCGAGCAAAGTGACTGCTCCAGTCTGAAAGAGAAAGAAGTTGCTGACCTTGAGCCTGGCTCCTCAGTTGCTGTGGGGCACCAGAGTTCAAGGTTCCTGGACGAATTGCCTGGGGTCTGGAGATGCTTGCCTTTGTCCTCCTCTTCCTTCCGGTTCCCCAGAGCTTGTCCCCAACTTTAAACAAAAACATCAGAGGCCTCTTTTCCCTGGCACTGCTGACTGGCGCTCTCGGGAGGAAAGCGTGAACACTTCTTTGTGTGGTATCTCCAGGGCACGATTGGCACATAATGGACACCCAGTGAATGCTTGTTGAAGGTACCAGCCATCCAGCCATGAGCAGAATGATGACATTAGCAACACTATTACCACTGGCAATGTCCAGAAAAGGCAACACTGCCTTATTCAGAGGAAATCCTTCTGGCTAGGTGTATTAGTTTGACGGTTCAGATACTCCCTTGTAAAATGTATCTAAAAATCCTGCATGATATTATCACTGCCAACATACCAGCTCTTAGGATGAGACAAGACAAGGACTCGGATGTTACTCTAGTAGTGGAATTTGGTGGCATGGACACTCTGTGTGCTAAACTGAATTAAGGTCTACCTCTGGCCAAGGACAAACAGGTAGAAACCTGGAATCAAGGTAAAGCTGGTTTCCACTGGGGCATTTAAGGTGCTATTCTGCACCACCCAGTTGTACAGTCTTCATACAGCTCCGTTCAGCTTCATGATTCTAAGTGAAATACTACCAGCTATTCATTGAGCATCTGCTATGTATATCAAGCACTGTGTAGGTATGTGATCTCCCAATCCCTAAGACAGTTGAGGAAAGTCAAGCTCGGGAGACTGATTTGCCATATACAAGGTTAAATCACATGTTAGCGGCCAGACGCGGTGGCTCATGCCTGTAATCTCAGCACTTTGGGAGGCTGAGGCGGGCGGATCACTGGAGGTCAGGAGTGTGAGACCAGCCCAGCCAACATGGTGAAACCCCATCTCTACTAAAAATACAAAAAGTAGCCAGGCGTGGGGACAAGTGCCTGTAATCCCAGCTACTCAGGAGGCTGAGGCAGGGGAATCACTTGAACCCAGGAGGCAGAGGTTGCAGTGAGCTGAGATTGTGCCATTGCACTCCAGCCTGGGCAACAATAGCAAAACTCTGTCTCAATAAATAAAATAACATATTAGCTAGGCAAAGGTATTTTCTGGGGTGCAGGTGTGGGTAAACATCGTGGAGCCCTGATTTTTCTGTTTTGGAAGCCAAGGTCTCATCCACAATGCTGTTCTGTCCAAAGGGCTTACCCTCTTCCAATGAGTGGGAGCAGAGGTCCCACAAGACAAATTCTGCACTTACAGTGTTATGTCCAACAGAGTGGGTTCAGAGATCTTTGCAGTGGGTCACATGTCACAAAAGGGTCCCCAGGAACACCCAGCCAGAGTGGGGCCGTGAATGAACACTCAGTTCCCAACTGAATTAATACTATGTGCCTGCTGCGTGCCAGGCCCTGGGTCAAACCTGTGACAAAGGAGGAATCGTCTCCAGTCTCCACCTGAGAGAAGTGAAGCATGGCTTGTCCAAGTTCACACAACAACAAACTCCAAGAGCCAGGATTAAAATAGATGTCTAGACCCTCAACCCCAGCCCTGACTGGCTTGCCTGGCTGCCTCTCAGGTCCAGCTGCTGCCCTGGGGCCCACTGAGCTCTGCCTACCCAGAACGGATCCAGTATAGTTGATGGGCAAAATGATGCCCAGGGAGGGGATGCAGATGATGAGCACGAAGATGATGAGGTGGTACTGGAACACAATGTAGATGCGTGCGTCGTCCCCACACTTGTTAATCAGATCCTCGTCCCTGGAAGAGACACATAGACAAGGACATGCCTCGGGAGCCAGCGTGGCCACCACTTGTTGCAGGGAGGTAGAGGGAAGGGCAGCAAATGATCACCGCCTCCCCAAGTTTTTTTTTTTTTTTTTGAAATATTACCCTATATCTCAAAGCCTCTGTTATCCCTGAAGTATACCTTAACTGAATTTCACAGACATATCAAAGATAGGGGCTCTGTTACAGATACACACTCAGGAATCCAGAAACACTCTTGAAATAGAGCATTCATTCATCCTTTTATTACTTCTTCAAACATTTTGAGTGGTTGCTATGGTGCAGCCATACCACCAGACAAAGCATTCATGGTATTGAGAGGCAGCCTAGTAGGAAAAAAGGAACTACCTGAAACCCACGAGAGATAACGAGCTATCACTCCACACTGCCAGATTTGCCAAAGTTGGGAAGTTGGACAACACTAAGTGTTGGTGAGAGTGTGGGGCATTGGGAGCTCTCCTGTTCTCACGGGTGTATACACTGGCCCAGTTACACTGGAGAACAGTTGGTATTATCTACTGAAATGGAAATCATGCACATTCTATGACCTAGCGATTCCACTCCTAGGTTTACACCCAACAGAAATGCATGACATGTGTACCCAGAGACATGTATAAAAATTTCATAGATGCATTACTTGTAACATCCTCAAACTGGAAACAACTTACATGCCTATCAAGGTGAAATGGACACAAGAGCTGTGATATATAAATCATGAAATACTATACAGCAGTGGTCCCCAACTTTTTTGGCACCAGGGACCAGTTTTGTGGAAGACAATTTTTTCCATTGTTTCTGTAGTCACTGCCCCAGTTCAGGTCACCAGCACCTCCCACCTGGACCATTGGAATAGCCTCCTTAACTGCTCACCTTGACTTTGGACTTTCTCTAAGGCCATTCACTCTCCACACTTCTGCCTAAACACATATATCGTTTTGACTTTCCTACTTGAAAATACTAATTGACTCCCTACTGTCTCTAGATGAAAGCCCAAGATTCTCAGTATGCCAGTCAAGATCCCAGCTGAGGCCCAATGCGGTGGCTCATGCCTGTAATCCCAGCACTTTGAAAGACTGAGGCAGGTGGACCACCTCAGGTCAGGAGTTCGAGGCCAGCCTGGCCAACATGGTGAAACCTCGTCTTTACTAAAATTACAAAAATTAGCGGGGCATGGTGGTGCGTGCCTGTAATCCCAGCTACTCAGGAGGCTGAGGTAGGAGAATTGCTTGAACCCAGGAGGCGGAGGTTGCAGTGAACTGAGACTGTGCCACTGCACTCCAACCTGGGCAACACAGAGAGACTCTGCCTCAAAAAAAAAAAACCCAACTGATCCTTCCAGCCCAATCTTTTACCCTCCCCTGCCACACTTACCACGAAATCTTGCTTCTAACCACACCAGATTTACCATGTCTAGGTACACCCTACTCATCTCTGCAACAAACTAGCTCACACAGTCCTTTACTTCTCCTTTTTTTTTTTTTTTCCTGAGACAGAGTCTCGCTCTGTCACCCAGGCTGGAATGCAGTGGCATGATCTCGGCTCACTGCAAGCTCCGCCTCCCGGGTTCACACGATTCTCCTGCCTCAGCCTCCCGAGTAGCTGGGACTACAGGTGCCTGTTACCACGCCCAGCTAATTTTTTGTATTTTTAATAGAGATGGGGTTTCACTGTGTTAGTCAGGATGGTCTCGATCTCCTGACCTCGTGATCTGCCCGCTTCGGCCTCCCAAAGTGCTGGGATTACAGGCGTGAGCCACCACGCCCGGCCACAGTCCTTTACTTCTGATGTGCCCTCCACATCCCACATCGTGCCTGTCAAAACTCTTCCTGTCCTCTAATGCCTAGCCCAAAACTGTACTTTTCCAGTTGGAATTCATTTATCTCTTCCCCAGATGCCCTCTGCACGGCAATTATAACCCTCCCATTCTGAATTCTATGAAGGGAGTCTTGTTCACCTTTATTTCTCCAACCAGATCGCATGCGTTTGTGCATGGGGACTCTGCTTGACTTATTGCTGCTCAGTAAACACATTAAACTGTCTTCTATGACACTGCTCTCAAGGGGTGCTGGATGCACGGTGCAATGCCCTGCCTTCCTGCTTTCCCAGATGCTGAGTCCCTGACAGAGGGGCCTCCATGATAGGAGTCTTTGGGTAAGGGTGGGGTGGAGGGGTTTTAAGGATGGGCAGGACAGGACAGATGGAGCACATTGAGGGAGAGCCCATGAGTATGTGGGGTCTGAGGTGGAGGAAGAGCTGTGTGCACACATGCACGTGTGTGTGCATGTATATACGAGGGTGCACGCGTGTATGCCTATGCAGTGGGAACACAGAGTTCTGGTAAGTGTCTGCGCTGCTGAAGTGTCTGGTTGGTGTTGAGGAATCAGGAGAAAATAGGTAACTTGAGGTCGGCTTGCAAGGGAAAACGGGTGACTTGGGGTCTGCTTGCTTGCAAAGTGGGGTCTGGCATTCAAGAAACCCAGAAGGTGAGGTGGGCAAGGGCTGCCCCGCTGCTCTCCAGGCACTGAGGCTGAGAGAGGCCCGCCCTTCTGCCCGATGTGTTTGCTTGGGCAGAAGGGCGAACACATGATACTCTGAATGATGTTCACAGAAATCAAGCAGATAGCACAAAGGAAGGATTTCTTTTTCCTCGTGTGGAGTTCACAAAGCATTTCTATAAGTATGTGAGTAATGATTCAGCTATTAAAAGTGGTCCTTCCCTGAGGGGCAGTGGGCTGTGCCCAGTTCCCACTTCACCAATTGTCACCCAGGAAAGCATCCTTCACTGGTGATGGGCCGAGGTGGTGGGGAGGGTATGGAGCTCAGGCCCTGTCATCCTAGGCTGGGGGAGGCTAACTTTTCCAGGAGCCTCCACCCCCAATCCCCAAGGCAACACGGTCACAAGCTCACAGAGCCCGGGCACTTACTTCATGGTTATGCTGTTGAAGAACCAGGAACAGAAGCCCTGGGGGGAAAGGAGAGAAACTGTGAGAAAACTCAGGCCCTGGCCCGCCCTGCCCAGCTCTGGGAACCCAGGCGGCCGGGTCATCTGAGGCAGCTGCGGCAGTGTCCGGGGCCTCCTTCCTCGGAAAAAGAGTCTGAAGGCAAAGTTGGGAACCGGTGACTGTGGAGGGAGATGCTTCCTTGGAAATGAGGGGACATCTCTGCCTTCCTGTTATAGGAAATGGGGTTTAGAAGGTGACTCTTGAACTGGAGGGGGAGAAGTGACTCCTTCTGGGGTAAACATCTGTCGCTCTCTGTCTGTCCTTCATGCTTCCTTCCGGAGATGCCCTTCCCTGGATGCATAGGGTCCAGTGGGCTCCTACTCTTACTCTGTCCAAGTGGGAATTTGCCTCCAGTGACTAACTGGCCAATGGGAACTTTACCCAAGTGGGGCCAATTAAAATTTCCTTAAGGAAGCCAGGCATGGTGGCTCACACTCTTAAACTCAGCAGCTCAAGAGGCTGAGGCAGGTGGATCACTTGAGCCCAGGAGTTTGAGTCCAGCCTGGGCAACACAGCAAGACCCCACTTATTAAAATTAAAAAAAAAAAATCCCTTAAGGAGACTGATATGGGTGTTGCAAGGGAGAAGGTCTCTTTCCCTCTGAATTCCTGCACCTCGGTAAACATCATGAAGCCTGGAGTGGTTTGGTGGCATCTTTGATGCCATGTGCTGAGGGTACTGTCCTGTTGATATCTTTCTCTTGGGGTCTTGCTGTCTAGAGTTTCTGGGTGGTGGGGAAAGGTGGCCTCAGCCATGGGGAGACTGGTGGGGGACTAGAGTCGTCTTTGGAATGGTGTGTAAGAGCGGGGGCTAGGGCCTGCAACTCTAAAAGCTGCCAGCTCTGGTAGCTGGTGAAGTTACCCTGGTGCCTGCTTCTTTCTGGGATCCCAGAGGACTTAGCAAATGCTTGCACAAGGTTACAGCTCTAGAATGACTCCATTTGGGTCATGTGCACTTCTGTGAACCGGGCAGACCTCTTGATTGACAGTCCTCTGGAACCACATGGACTGGGGAAAAGGTGTTTCCCAAAAGGAAGCAACTATCAGCCAACCTGACACAGGGCAGGAGACTTAGAAGGTGGGCCTTATGCCAAGGAGAGCAAAGGACATCTGTTTCTTTTTTGCCTTTCCTCGTTGCTTCCTTTTGAGAAGGCACAAAAGAAACAGCAGTCCCTTGTTCCCCTTGGCATAAGTCCCACTTTCTAAGGCCCCTTCCCTGTGTTGGGTTGGCTGATAGTGACAATGGCCAATCGGTGGGTGTTCACGGCAGGATATTCCTCCAGCTATATCCTGGGGAACTAAATTAAGGATAAAGGTTCAGGTGTGAGTCAGAGCAATGAAGGGGAATAGCATGCTGGTGGCAGCAGCAGTGGGGAGCATCCCCAGAGAGGGGTAACTAGTAAGGCAGAGCTGGGCCAAGAGAGGTCCAGTCACCCCTCCTGCATGGAGAGTCTGTCTCCACGGCCCAGCTGGGCAAACAGGGTGCGACTAAGGGAACAAGTAGCTTTCTTTTTTTTTTTTTTTTTTTTTTGAGACAGAGTCTCGCTCTGTCGCCCAGGCTGGAGTGCAGTGGTATGATCTACGCTCACTACAAGTTCCACCGCCTCCCAGGTTCCCGCCATTCTCCTGCCTCAGCCTCCCGAGCAGCTGGGACTACAGGCACCTACCACCACGCCCGGCTAATTTTTTTGTATTTTTTAGTAGAGACGGGGTTTCACCGTGTTTACCAGGATGGTCTCGATCTCCTGACCTCGTGATCCACCTACCTCGGCCTCCCAAAGTGCTGGGATTACAGGTGTGAGCCACCACGCCCGGCCATAGGTAGCTTTCTTGATGGTCCCTCATGATTAGGCAACACTGGGGACACACCTTCCTGGGAATGTGTTTCTGCCCCTTCCACTCCAGGTGCACAGGTGTATACTAGAATAGACAGAGGATGGGTCATCCACCAAAGGGCAGAGGTCATGAGTAGAAGCATGGCCATGAATATCCTGTATGGCTATCTCTCTCTGTGTGTGTCTGTGTCGTGTGTGTATGCGCGCGCGCGCGCGCGCGCACACACACACACACACACACACACACACTCCCTCCCCTGAGTCCCGTTGTGGCTCTGAAGGCATAAACCATTCAGAAAGTTCAGCAGCTGAACAGCCACATGAGAGGCAGACACAGGGCCACAGTTCCCAGGAGCCAGCTCAGCTGACGTGACAGAGTGGCAGCTGTCAGTTCACTTCGCCTATCTGAGCTCCCACCACCTGGGGGTAACAATGCCTGACCCAAATTGCTCAGGAAACCATGGTGAGACCCATTTTCTTCACCCACACCACCTGGCCCTGGCTGAAGTCTCCCCATCCTGGCTGGACACTGTGGGGGCCGCCTCACTGAACTCTCTGTTCCCCATTTAATTTAATGTATGCCCTCTTCAGTTTGCTGCCATAGGGATTTATCTTCTAGACTTTTAAAAATAAAACTTTCTTTTTTGTCATTGTAACAAGAAAAAAAATCAAAGTGATGTTTCTAAAAGTAAAGCTGCGAGCCACGTTGCAAGGTAGGTGTTGCTGCCCTTTTTCTACCTAGGAAGCCTCCAAGAGATGAAGTCACTTGTCTGAGGCTCTGCACTTTGGAGAGGGCAGATCCTAGCAAGTGAAGGACCCAGCCTCTCAGGGGATGACAATGGAAGGAATGTAGCTCCACTTACTTAGCACAGTTGACAAATACGCATCAGCTGCTAAGTACATGGCAGGCTGGATTGGACGTGGGGTGCAGTGATGAGCAAATCCAAGTTCAGGGCTTGTGGGAACAGACACACTAGACTGATCTCGCAGATGAGGGATCGTTACAGACAGGGTTAAAAATGTTAAACAGAAGGAATGCATTTTCTGTGGCCATATAACAAGAGATCTGGACCCAGGAAGGGTCGTCAGGGCTCCCTGCGGAAGTATGCTTCAGCTGAAATCTCAACAAAAGGTGAGCGACTCCGAGAAGGGCCACTGGGTAAGGGGGAGAGGGAAGAGCCTGGGAAAGGACTGGTGGAGGGAAGCAGGTGGCCCTATTGAGAAACTAAAAGGTAGACCCATGTGGCGGGGATAGGGGAGTTGGGAGGAGTAAGGCAGGATGGACCAAACTACCAGGCCACGGCACAGCATCTATAATTGATTCCGCGGGCCCTAGGAAGACAGTGAAGGTCTCTGCAGCAGAAAATATGTCCCCAGGCAGGGGAATCTCTCTGGATGCAGGTGGAAAATGGATAAGGGCCCTAGAGTGTGGACTTAAAGGGATCAGTTAGAGCTACTGCAGTTGTCCAGGCAAAAGGCTGATGGAGGCCTGGACCAGGGAATGGTAGGAGGGAAGGAGAGAAAGAAAGTGGGGAAGGTCAAAGCAACACAACGTGGAGACACATTGGCCATGCTCGGGGTCCTGGGTAAGAGGGAGAGGAGACCCTGGGGAGGATGGTGGGAGGTCTGAGACCAAGGTCACAGGAACAGGTGGGTGTGGCGGGTTATCATGAAATGTTTTGGACAAATGGAACCCCAAATGACCACAATATCCATGTGGAGGTATTTTGAAAGACATTGAATAAATCGGCCTGGGGCCCAGTGAGAGTATTAGCTGAAGACAGGAATTTAAAAGTTTATGTGTAGAGATGGCAAAGGAAGTCATCAGTGTGGGCATCACTGCCCAGGAGTCAGGGCGAGGGGAAGGGTATGGGATCAGCTGGTTGAGGAGACTCCCAGTGTGGAAGAGAAGCCTGCAAAGGAGACACAGTAGGAGCAGACAGACAGCTAGAAGGAAAACCCAAAGAATGTGACGTCACCTATGCAAGGGAGAACACCCATGCAAGAGAGAAAGACGGTCTATGGGGTTGCACGTTTTGGAGAACGCAGGCGAGATGTGAACTGAGAAAAGTACATTGGATTTAGTGGCGGGGCGAACCACTGCTGACCTTCAGGGTTGTCTGGGTGGAGTGATGGACAGGAGCTCACATTTGAGGAGGTTGAGGTGTGAGTGGGAGAGGAGGTATGGGTGGGAGGGGAGGTGTGAGAGGGTGGGGAGGTAAGAATGGGAGGCGTGAGTGGGAGGCATGAGTGGGAGAGGAGGCATGAATGGGAGGGGGCATGAGTGGGAGGGGAGGCGTGAGTGGGAGGTGAGAGGGGGAGGGAGGCATGAGTGGAAGGCATGAGTGGGAGAGGAGGCGTGAGTGGGAGGTGAGAGGGGGAGGGGAGGCGAGACATAAGTGGGAGGCAGGGCTCCTGAGTGGCAGGGGAGGCATGAGTGGGAGGCAGGCCATGAGTGGGAGGCGGGGCTTGAGTGGCAGGGAGGCCTGAGTGGGAGGTGGGGTGTGAGAGAGGAGGCGTGAGTGGGAGGTGGGGCGTGAGTGGGAGGGGAGGGGTGAGTGGGATGGGGCGTGAGTGGGTGGGGAGGCCAGAGTGGGAGGGGAGGCATGAGTGGGAAGGGAGGCTAGAGTGGGAGGGGTGGCGTGAATGGGAGGCGGGGCGTGAGTGGGAGGCGGGGCGTGAGTGGGAGGCGGGGCGTGAATGAGAGGCCAGGTGTGAGTGAGAGGTGAGGAAGTGGTGACCGCAGCATGGGCCACTGTCAGAAGTTCAGCTGTGTGTGGGGGTGGGGAGGGAGGACGTTCTCAGGGCGCCCTCTCAAAGTATTCAGGGCCCCACTGAAATGTCACCACTGCCCAAAACCATCCCTGACCTCCCCTGTGCCGCAGATCCTCTGTTCTCCACTGTGCCTTATCACCAGTCTATGTGCTTCTGTCTGCTCGTCTCCCCTGCCCGGGGAAGACAGCGCCATGAGGCAGGACTTGGTGCTCAGCTCCCAGTCCAGTGGCTGGCAGATAGCAGGTGCTTCCCAGCAAGTGGCTGAAGGGATGCATGAGTCGGGTGAAGGGCTGGTCTTCGTCAGGGAAGGGGAGGAAGCAGCATACTGCGCTCCACTAAACAAGGCTGGGGAGCCTGAGGCTGAGGGAATCCCTGCCAGATGACTAGAATCTTCTATGTGAAATGGGAGGTGAGGCCTTGACTCAGAGTCAGAGGCGAGGACATGGGCAGGACAGGACTGTGAGAAGGGTTGGAGATTTGAGCAGAGAAGACAAATTAATGTTAAAAATCTCTCTAAGATGTTTTAATTAGTTAACACTTACTTGGCACCCTAGTAGTAGGTATGGTCAATATCTCCATCTTTCAGGTGGGGAAACTGAGTCTGGGGGAGGCTGAGGAATTTGGAAGTGGTTGAGCCCGGCTGATTGCAAAGCCCCAGGGTCTGAGCCATGCTTCTCCCTGTGCACACCACGCCCGCCTGCCCAGCGCGGGGACTCCCCCCCCCAGACTGCTACCAGCACTCACCTTGTCTCTGCGTTCCATCTCCAAGGAAGTCTCCGAGGGAGAAGTCTTCTCGCTCTGCTCCCCATAGATCAGCGAGGTCAGGCTGCCAGCCAGGGACAGGGCAGGGAGGTAAGAAAGGAAAGAAAAGGTCCCAGCTGCCTGCCCTGCTCCCTCTCCACTCCCTGGCTGAGGGCTGCCCTCTGCTCTGCAAGGGGCAGGCATGCCTCAGCTCCTTTGCTGAGCACACAGCTCTGGGCACAGACAGCAATCGCCCCGTGCCAGGTGCACCAGGCATCCTGGGAGTCCAGTCACGTGATCCAGAAAGTCTAAGACCAGAGAAGAACATGGCCTTGTGCCCGGGGATGGCTGCCCTCCAGGTCCCCTTCCTGCAGGGAGGGCAGAGCAGGGGCAGAGGCCACCTGCTGGCGAGACACCTGCTGCAGCTTGGGCACTGGGCAGAGCCGCGTCCTGACCATGGCAGCAGGTTCTCCCCAAGGAGGCAGCAGGTTCTCCCCACGGGGGCAACAGCTCACCCATCTCGACCCCTCCTCACCTGTCATTGTGTATCAGCAGAGCCAGGCGCCCATAGTCCCACGCAGCTTTCCGGAGGAAGGAGTAAACCAGAAGGACGAGCTACAGGCCAGGAAAAGCAATGTGGGGTGGGAGAGTTCATGGATCCCTTCCCCTTGCCTGGCCCCCCGCATTCCCTTGGGGAAGACCCTGTCCCTAAGGTCCCCAGGGAGCTCCTCCACTAGAAGGTGAGGTCTGTTGGAGTAGGGGCCATTCCTTTCAACTCTGGGTTGCCAGTGCCCAGCAGCTGCTGGGTACAGAGTGGACACTCAGAGTTCGTTGAATGAAGGAGCTGGTGGTATGTTCAGAACTATGGGACCAGAATGTGCCTTGAAGACCTCAGCAGTGAGAAACAGGAGGGAGGCCAGGTGGACCTTTGGACAATGATGCATGGAAGAGAATCCCAAGAATTCTGCCTGTTCCTCCAGCCTCTTCTCTCCGAGGCCCACCTACCCGGGCCACCCTGGGCAGGACTGACATTCAGGTAGTTCGTATCACTGTGGCTGTTGTCCATTTGGACAACTGGGTCCCCCACTGCGTCACCTGTGAAAGTTCAACCCTGTCTGAGGCTTTACTGTCTGCCTCCTGCAGTGCCCAGGACTCACCACCCACAGGGCGATGTTGAGGCACAGCACGGTGGGGACACCCCCGAAGGGCTGCCCCTGGAGGACGGTGCTCCGAGACTGGAAGCATTCATCCACTGTCATGTTCTTTAACCTTCCCCCTGTACTCAGTTCCTCCGGTGAGGCAGACATCATGGGAGGTTCCCTGGGGAACAGAGGGCATCCAGGTCAGACACAAAGATTCCCTTGCATTTTGCAAAACACAGAAGCCTGATGGGGAGTTGTGGATGGGCACCGAGTGCCTTGGCCAGGCTGGGCCACTCCATACCCAGGACAGGAAGGTGAGCCCACGAGACGGCACACAGCCCTGTCCTGCAAGAGAACAGCTGCCTCACACCCAGGGCTGGATGACAGACTGGCTCCAGTTTCCTGGGAGAGTTCTTATTTTGTACCACTGGATCTCTGGAACGAGAGCTGTAAAATGCACATCCAAATGGGTCTTTCCAGTTCTACCTTGGGAAGTTTTTCTTGTATATAAATGAACAAATCTCACAAAGGTGGGTCAGACCCCGGCGTGGAAATGTTCATGTTGGAAGTCAAAACCGCTGTGTTCACGGAACGCCCGTGCAGATAGGGTTCAGTGACAACCATCTCTGCATTCAACAATCTCTGATTCAGTCACCATCCAGCCATGGTAAGGGCCATAGCTCTTAGGGGATGCAGTGCCTGGCATGTGCAATGACTCAAGAAAGGCCCTGTCTTTTTTTTTTTTTTTTTAACTTCTGTGGGTACATAGTAGTTTTATGGAGTCCCTGAGATGTTTGATACAGGCATGCAATGAGATATAAGCACATCAGGATAAATGAGGTATCCATCCTTTTGAGCATTTATCCTTTGGGTTACAAACAATCCAATTATACTCTGTTAGTTGCTTTAAAGTGTACAATTAAATTATTTTTGACTATAGTCACCCTGCTGTGCTGGTGAATACTAGGTCTTATTCATTCTTTTCTTTGTACATATTAAGTATCCCCACTCCCCACCACTCCCATACCCTTCTTAGCCTCTGGTAACCATCCTTCTACTCTCTATCTCCATGAATTCAATTGTTTTAATTTTTTGCTCCCACAAATAACTGGGAATATGTGGAGTTTGTTATTTCTATGCCTGGCTTAGAAAGGTCTCTGTCTTCCAGGCATTTGAACTAGGGAGACCAGCACCTGCCCAGGGACCTGAGCCAACTCCGCAAGCCTGAACATTCTGGTGAGACACCAATGCAGAGCCTGCCATCCCTGGCATCGCATTCCTCAGGCATGGATAAGAGTGGGAAGGGCGGGTGAAAATGGGAGGTGTCCAGTAGCTACTTGAACTTATCTGCAAGGTAGTTGTTCTCTCAAAAGACCATTCATTTTGCCTTCAGACCTCACCTCTACCTGGAAACCCCTCACTTCCATTCAAGCAAAGTAGACTCATTCATCCATTCATTGATGCATTGGAGTATTTGGTGAGCAACTGCTTTATGCTAGACAAATGCACCAGTGAACAAGATAAATAAAAACCCCTCCCTTGTGGGATTCCACTGGGGAGACAAAGTGGAGGGATGCAGGTGAGGTTAGAATTGTAAAGGGGTGATTGGGGAAGGCCTCGCTGAGAGAATGACATTTGAGCAAGGACTTGAGGGAGTGAAGCATGCAGTTGCGGGGGAAGAGCACTTTAAGCGGAGAAGAGGCCCTGGGCTTGGAGCTTGCCCGGAGAGCTGGGGAAGCAAGCAGATCAGTGGGCTGCACAGGGCAGGGTGAAGGGCATGGGGAGTGAGCCATGGAGTGAATTAAAACGACTTTCTTTTTTTTTTAAAGAGAGAGAGACTTGCTCTGTCACCCAGGCTGGAGTGCGGTGGCACGGTCCTAGCTCACTGTAGCCCCCAATTCCTGGCCTCAAGCAATATTAAAGAGTAGCTGGGACTACAGGTGCATGCCACCACACCAGGCTAATTCTTAACACTTTTTAATAGAAACAAGGGTCTCACTATGTTGCCCAGGCTGGTCTCAAACTCCTGACCTCAAGTGATTCTCCTGCCTTGGCCTCCCAAAGTGCTGGGATTACAGGCACGAGCCACTGCACCAGGCCCACAATAACATGATTTAATGAGAACTCTTTGATCCTCATGTGGAGACTAGGTGAGGGAGCAGGGGGGTAAACAAGCAGAGAAGCAGACGTGGAGAGCTCAGCCAGGGTCCAAGCAGGAGACAATGGTAGCCTGGACTGGGATGGGCGCAGTGGAGGTGGGAGATGTGCTCAGATTTTGGAAATACTCTGAATGTGGAACCAACAAGATTTGCCAGCAGATTAGATAGGGGATGTAAAAGAGTGAGAGGAGTCAAGGATGACTCGCAGGTTTTTGGCCTGAGCCACTGGAAGATAGAGTTGCTGTTATGGAATGGGAGAGGCAGAAAGTGCAGGATGGAAATGGACAGTGGAGGGGGAGTGGGTGCAGGGGTGCAACCGGGAGTTGAGTTTGGAACATGCTAAGTGGAGATGGGGAACAGAGAGTTGGAGAGGTGAGTCTGCAGTTCCTGAAGAGACTGGAGACGAAAAATTTGAGACAAAAGCCACCAGCATAGCGACAACTCTTCGAGGCAAAGCCCTAAATTACAGAAGAGAATGTAGCGGGAGGAGAGATCCAAGGTGGGAGCCTTGGGTGCACCAATATCTACAGGGCAGGGGAGGAGAAAACAGAAGGAGACTGAGAAGCAGCAGCCAGGGAGGAAGGAGGAAAAGCAGGAGAGGGTAGTGTCCTGGGTTGAATGAAGACAATGTTTCCAGGAGGAGGGAGGAATCAGTGTTGATGTGGTCAAGAAAGATGACAACTGTGAATGATCCATGGTCTCTCTCTCTCTCTCTCTCTCTCTCTCTCTCTCTCTCTCTCTCTCTCTCTCCCCCCTTCCTTTCTCTCTCTCTCTCCTTCCTTTCTCTCTCCTTCCTTTCTCTCTCCTTCCTTTCTTTCTCTCTCTCCTTCCTCTCTCTCTCTCTTTCCTTTCTCTCTCTCTCTCCTTCCTTTCTCTCTCTCTCTCTCTCTTTCACTTGAGGCACAAGCCACTGCGCCTGGCCAAATTAGCCATGGTTTAAGCCATGTGCAAGTGGCCAGACTGGAATAGGCTCCAGAGAGAATGACAGGAGAGGAATTGGAGCCAGTGGGCAAAAACAGCTCTCTGGAAGAGTAATTGGAGGTGAAAGTGGTTACGATGGGAGAAATAACACATTGTATAGCGGTGGGAATGATTCAGTAGAAGAAGTAGGAGGAGGCGGGAACTGCTGGAGCAAAGTGAGACTGTGAGAGGGTTGGGAACTAGTGCACAGTGGAGATGTTTGCTGAGAGCCAGGCTGTTGGCTGGGTGAGCGTGAGGGAAGGCAGCACACATGCCCAGGTGCTGGCTGGTCCCAGGGGTGGCAGCAGGAGCCAGTGAGTGTTCTGTCCTTACTGCTTCTAGTTTCTTTTTCTTTTTTTTTTTTTTTGAGACAAAGTCTCACTCTGTTGCTCAGGCTGCAGTGCAGTGGCACCATCTTGGCTCACGGCAACCTCTGCCTCCAGGGTTCAAGTAATTCTGCTACCTCAGCCTCCTGAGTAGCTGGGACTATAGGTGCCCACCACCACACCTGGCTAAATTTTGTATTTTTAGTAGAAATGGGATTTTGCCATATTGGCCAGGCTGGTCTTGAACTCCTGATCTCAGGTGACCCACCCACCTCGGCCTCCCAAAGAGCTGGGATTACAGGCATGGGCCCCCATACGCAGCTTTGCTTCAAGTTTCTCAGTAAAAGAAGGAATGAGGTCTCAGCGCAGTGTGAGGTGGTGGTGGTGGGCGGATGTTGGGATGTTTGGGGACAGGAAAAAAAGGTAGAAATAGAAGTCTAGGGGAATGAGAGAGGATGGATTAGGGAAATGGAGCAGGATTGCCAGGCAACAGTGGGGCCCATGGAGGCTCATGATCTTGAATTGATGAGTGCAGTCAGACTTGCTATGCTGGATTCACCTGTATGGTTGCAGGTGTGGAAGACTTAGTTGGGATAGAGGTTTCCCCAAGCAAGTATGAGCATAAGACAAGAGGGCTGATGGTGTAGCATGTGAATAATTGTAATGATTTGCCATGGAATTTGAGCCAGGAGAGAAATAAGATGCAAGATGGGTGAGGACCAGGGAAAGGTACTGGAGTTCCAAGGGGAGGTAGAATTGTGGACGACTAGTTGGTGCAGAGCAGAGGGAGTTGCACTCAGAAAGTGGGATGTTGGGATGTTTGGTGCTGAGATGAAAGAGATTTCAGCTATTGGTGGTGATCGGGTCTCGGGCATGACCATGGGAGCGAGCAGTTGAGTATCAGAAGGATCATCTTTGTGGAGATGGGAACATAGACATCAGCAAGAATGAAGACAGGAAAAGCACTGGGGAGACAGTGAGGGGGGAAGGGGAGAGTAGCCTGGGGGACTCCTTAATGACTAACAAGATGTCTAGGCTGACACCTGTGGGTCCAAGACAGGGGGCTTTAGAAAGCAGGGAGGAAGAGTCTCAATGTTGCCAAGGGGAACAAGAAAGACACGTCTCCATCCCCAGGCCAGTGGTGTTGGTGGGGAAGCAGGAACCACCCTCTGAGAGGGTGGTGAGGGAAGCTGGGCTGGGGAGTCTCCCAGTCAGAAGGTGAGGAGACCGAGGAGCTGGGGATGCTCCTGAGGATTATGGGTTCCGCGACCCCGAATCTCAGCTCTAACGCTCGCTCATCGCTCATCGGGTGACCTTGAGCAAGGCACTTATGGTCTCCATGCCTCACTTTACTCCTCTGTAAAGTGGAAATGGCAACAGCCATTAGTACCCACTTCACACGGCTCTTAAGAGGAGTGAGTTAGGATGTGTTCATCTTGTAGAACAATGCCTGGAACACAGGGAGCATCACATAAATATTTGCAAAATGAAGAATGGAGATCCAGGGGGCACCATGGAAAGGTTCCAGGAGTTGGGGAGGGCTGAGAGATGGGGATGGAGCAGGAATGAAGGTAAAGGGATTGAAGCAGGGGATGGGAGGTGGCCTGGGAGTCTGGGCTGCTTGCGCTCACTCACAGAACCTGCGATGGAGGGCCTGAGAGTAGTCCTGGAAAAGGAAGGGGTGCACAAAACTCTTCCCACTCCCACCCTCTAGATTAGCATCTAGCAGGATCCGGGAGTCTCTTGCCTGTCTTTCTCAGTTTCCCTAATTCCTGCTCCATCGAGCTCTGCCTAGGCCACCCATGGTGTTCTTGTTTCTACCCCAGCTGGCTAATTAACTCACTCACTAGCACGTTTAGCCAAATGCAAACTCATAATAGTTACATCGAACACAGTACACTTTAATGGCATGCCTTCTGCCAAAGCATCAGAGTAGCGGCCAATGGTAATTTCTAGGGTCTCCTGGAGGGAGAAGCTGGCATCTGAGCTACCTCGGGCTCTAGGTCAGCTATGGCAGGAGGCTGCAGTTCTGCTGGTGGTCACTGGGAGGAGCCCGCACTAAGGAAGCGGGCAGGGGAAGGTGAAGGAAAGGCGATCCTGCGGGTGGAGAGGCCTGGGGAGACTTTTCCCACCTGAGTCACTTCTCCAGTGAAGGTCCACGTCAGGCGCAGAGGCTCCACTCAGCTATGGGGCTGCTGCAAAAGAACAAAATGCGGTGGAGAGACTACAAGACTTACAGACCCAGGAACTCCCTTGCCGGCAGCACCCTCCTTCAGGGCCCTTTTGGTCATCTTTATGCTCAAATGCACATCCTTTATTAGAGCTCTGCTTTGCAAATAGTTTCTCCTGGTCTATTGCTTTTCTTTTCATTTTCTTGATGGTTTCTTTTGAAGTGCAGAAGTTTTGAATTTTGACCAAGTGACCAAGCCAAGATACGAAGGGGGTGTAGGAGTTAGTCCTGTGCAATGGGAAAGCCTGGGCAGAGGCACCCATATTGGCAAAGACCCAGAGGGAAGGCTGAACATAACGTTTTGAGGAAGTGAAAATGAATGGCAGTGGCTACAGTGCAGAATAAATCACTACTGGCTCATTCATTCATTCATTGATTCAACAAGAATACATTGAGTATCTATTTCCCCTGGAAGTACAAACATGAGGTCCTCTCTAGGGAGCTCACATCCCAGCCTTTGGGGTTAGGGAGAGGACTGCTGTTGGGCAGCTTGGACCAGGTGGCCCTTCTGCCTGGGAGGACCCCTAGTTACAAGGCCCCAGCCACTAAGCTTGGAGTGGGGCAGAAGGTGGGGAATTCCATCAAGCAGGTTGGTCAGATGCGGGTTTTCAGCTCAACCTGACTGCTCAACCTGCAGGGCAGTGAGGGAGGAAAAGAAAGGAGACAAGATCCTCACCCTCTCCCACCTCACCACCCTCCTCAGCTTTCCCAGGCAGCAAGCAGAGGCAGTAACGAGGGAGGCTGTTGCTGTGGAAACCTAGAGCAGCACCAAGCCTTTTCTCCTCATCCCTTCACCCTCCCTGGACCTTACTTCTTTCTGGAGGGAGACCTAGCTCTTGGGTGTGAAGAAGGCAGGCAGAAAATCCAGATTTTGGCTTACTGGAGACTAAAGCATCAGCACTGGAAAGAATGAAGCTAGAAACTCTGGGATGCCAACAGAAAACACAGCAGGGCCACCAGCTTAGACATCACTTTCACAACATAGGACAAAGGCTGCCTGAGGCAATGGGAAGGAGCAGGCTCTCTGAAGCCACTGACTGTACTTAATCCCAGATCCACCTTTGCTAGCTTTGTGACCAGGGGCAGTGTCTTCATCTCTCTCAGCCTCAGTTCCCATATCTGGAAAATGGGTATAATAACAGTATTGCCTCACAGGGTTATTGCAAAGGGGAAGGAAGATAGTTCACACAAATCCACTTGTACAATGCTTGAGAAATGTGACTGCTTAATTAGCCAGCGCTGCCGTCCTCTTCATCATCAGCTTATTTGTCAGGCTATGGTGAGAGGCCCAGACTGCACAGTCCCTACACTCCTCCTTCCAGACTCTCTGTTCTGGGGCAGGCAAGAGGAGAGATGTGAGGATGGAAAGGTCCATCCACTATCCCTCAGACTGCAGCTGGTAGGTGGTGGTGGTTTCTGTCCTTCCTGTGCATAAAAAACAAATGTCAGCCTTGCTTTGTGGGCCAAAGAGGGGCAGTGGGAGATGATGTGAATGCTGATTGATGAGTCAGGGTTTCAGGTCCCCTCCTAGCTGCATATCTTATCTGATGGGAAAGTGTGTGGCTCTCTTCCTGTCCCATTTCTCCTCCATCCTGGGTTCCTATGCCAAAAGCTGGCAGCTCAGCTGTTCTAGGCTTGGGCAAAGTTGTCCTTGGCAACTGGGCAAAGGCTTCAAAAAGAGCTAGCTTTGCCTTTCTGTCTGCCCCATCCTACTGCTCACTCCCAGGCCTCCAGACCTAGCCTGCTTTCATCCACTGCTGCCCTAACTAGCAAGGCCAGCACTTTGCTTCCCACTTCCCCTTCCAGATGAGTTAGACATCTCAAGGCCAAAGCCAAATCTCAGGGATGACCCCAGAGTTAGGATGGTCCAGGAGAGCCTAGGGAGGGATGAATTTTATTAATAGCTATCATTTACAGAGCAAGTAATATGGGCTAAATATTTTCTATTTAAGTACTAGCTCATTTAATTCTCATAAGTACCCTAGGGTATGAGAATCATCCCTAAAGGCAAGAGAAAATTAAGGCCCAGAGAGGTTAAACAACTGGCTCAAGGTCATGGCCCAGAGAGGTTAACTGGCCCGAGGTCATGGTGCTAGTGAGTGGCAGAGCTGGCCCTGAAGCCAGACCATTCGTAACCCTCTGCTTTGCTGGCCCTGAGCCTCTGCTGCTCTGGACATGCTGAGCAGGGGGCAGAGGAAGGGGATGACCTTGCTCAGACTTTAGTCCAGGGACAGCAGCTTCCCTAGCCTTTAGGGTGATGTAGCGGAGAGCAGCAGAGTGGGCTGAGCCAGGAACCCAGGCTGGATCTGCAGCCACTGAGCCTGCATTTCCCAGCACAGCCCAGGGCCCAGTCTGCTCCACCATCCCCATGAGTTCTCAGGAACTAGTCCATAGGGCATGTGTTTTGGTTTGGATTAGAGAATCACTATAGCCACAAGCTATGTTCTAGGAAAAGATGCTACGGTTGGGGAGCCACCCCCACCTTCTCCCCCGACCCCATGACCCCCAGAGTGCACAAAGCCACAGCTCCCGCCCTGCCCTCTTGCCATTTAGCCTTCCCAGTAGTTTCAATAATTAATCACCTTTTTGTAAACAACAGGTAAGATTATCTCCCATGGTTCTGGACTTAAACAAGCTGGGATTCCTGGTCCTGGGCATCACCTCCCACCTCCCCTTCTTCCTTCTTCTCCAGGTCTCCTGCCCTGCCCCCACCACCCCTTGGCCATTCTCACTCAGGGCCCCCCTCTCAGTGAGGTTCACTCTCACAGCTAGGGGGCTGGGTACTATTGGAGGAGGTGTCAAGAGAGGGAGGGTGTGTCACTGGAATGAGGAGCTCTGGTTCACATCCTTCACCACTGACATGTTCGCTGGCCATAAATCTTTCCCTAAATATCAGTAAGCCCTTCCCTGCTCCATACCATCCTCAAACTCCTCAAATCTTCATGACAAAGAGTGGTTTGCTCAGCTTTGCACATGGAGAAATTGAGCCTCCAGCAGACATGGAGATTTGCTTAAGTCTGGGGAAAATGGTGGACTGGGGATAGAACTGGGGTTTTTGGCTCCCCACTCACTGCTTTCAGTGACTCCTTAGCCTGGGAGGGGGTCGCTGGAATCACCTAGAAGGTGTTTAGTAAATCTAGATACTCATGTTCCACCCCAGACATTAAGCGTGAGGATCTCCAGTCAATTATTGTGTGCAGCCAAGACATAAAAGCACCAGACTGACATTTCCGGGGTTATTTACACCTAGAGAAGGAGTTCTTGATGACCCAAAAAGTTTTCTCACTCTTCCTAAATAAGGAGAGAGGGTGGGGAGATGTGGGGATAAAGGATGATACCTCACTGCCTCTTAAACCATGTCACAGTGTGGCAGTTCATGAGGCTGGTCCTTATATTCTCCTCCCATGCAATCTCTGCCCCCTCCCCCAGCTGGTCGCAAATCTGTGGAGAGTTGGCTGAAAATCTACAGAGGCCCACACCACCTCTTCCCTGGAAGTTCCAGGCTCTGGTATTCCTCCCATTACCCCAGAGGCCACTGGCCTGGCTACTTCCTCATGGTACCCTCTGTTCTGCCCCACCAGCCCCCTCATTCAGTGTTGCTTGCCCCACCCCTACACAGCTTGAGCCAGTTCCTCCTGGACTTGGGTGAGCCTTGGTCTCATCAGCATTTAAAGCCCCTCAGTCCAGCTTATAGTCTACTCCTCTGAACCTTCTTTCAGATGACCAGCCCTGTCTGCACCTTGTTCCCACCCTCTTCACACAGCTGGCCTTGCAACCACTGCCTGGGACTATCCTCTCACTTTTCCACGCACATGAGCAGCCAGCTCCCCAACAAATCCATGGGCTCTTTGATAGTAGGGACCATGTCTTTCTCTTATACTTTCCATGGTTCTCCCAAAGACCATCACACAGTCGGCCTCAATAAGAGACAGAAGGCCTTTTACCCGGAGACACACTCAGGAGTAGGAAAGAATAAAATGTAGGTGGTTTGCACACATTTGCACAGTGCACAGAGTACGTGAGTCCCAAATTTTTGCCCCCACATAGCGCACATTGGTTACCAAGTTTCCCTCCCCGAGTCACTGCAGGGAGTGGAGGGAGCATACAGCTGCAGGTAAGGAGACTGGGTGTGCATCTGGCTCTACTGTTTATCAGCTGCTATTTAACCTCTTGCTATTCAGTTTTTTTCTTGAAGATCATATCCGTCCTGCATATACCAGGGTGGTTATGAGGGTTAGTTAAAGGAGATAGTGCATGGAGACTCTTTCTGTAAACTGTGCCACAAACGTAAGTTGTTGCTTTTGCTGTCCTCTTCATAGGATCGAAGCCAGCCTTCCCTCAGAGGTCCCCAAACGTCCCCTCCGCCACAGTGGCTCCTGAAGCCTCAGCATGTGGTGAGAGGATTGGAGTTCCACCTTGCCATTGGGCCCATGATGTAAGCAGGGCAATGATACCGCCGCTCCTGGCTGGGTCCAGCAGGGCTCTCAGTACCATGGACAGCACCATGCTGGGCAAAGGCATTTCCGCTTCTGCTGCTCTCTGCCAGGGCT
The DNA here is from genome assembly GCF_007565055.1 of Rhinopithecus roxellana. NCBI lineage: Eukaryota > Metazoa > Chordata > Mammalia > Primates > Cercopithecidae > Rhinopithecus > Rhinopithecus roxellana. The sequence continues at coordinate 135,357,890 of NC_044553.1, read as the reverse complement.
CGTGGGCCGGGCCAGGCAATTCTCGCTGGCGCCTCAGCCCAAGAATAAGAATAACAGCTAACACCTACTGAGTGAGTTCTATGTGCCAGGCCCTGTGCCAAGTCTCTTCAGGTGTCAACTGGGTTAAACCTATCAGGTTGCATGTGGAACACGGTTGATGCCCTCAGCATCCATTCCCACCTCTGTGCCTTTCTATCTTGCAAAAGCTGGAAAGTTAAAAGCTACATTACCAACACTCCCTTGCAGCTGGGGCTCTGGATACAGATTAGAGCCCATCAATTAGACATGCTGGAGATAGATTTACAAGGCTGAAGGGAGGAGAGGGAGGAAGAGGCCATCTCCCTGGTACTCAGGCGTTCTGCTGACAAGCCATGTCAAGGACAGGAAGGGATTCTCTGCAGGAAGTTCAATGCCCAGTCTCTGGCTCTCAGGGAGGGGGTGGTGTGAGAGGCAATTGTGGTAAAAGCTGCAGCAGTTTTCTTATCCCTGGGTAGCAGGTGAAAGGACGTGAACTCCATGGCTCCGGTAATGGCCCTCCTGACTGGGAGAGAAGTAATTTGTCTGGAGGGACAGTTCTGCTCTGTTCTGAAGACACAGTTTCTAATTTTTCCAGTGACTTCAACACCCTGCGGTTCCCTGTGTGAATCAAGCTGACTATAGCCTCATGTCCCAGTCCTGGTTTTACTTAAGATTCCTAGAGTGTTTTTTGTTTCCTATACAAAGACCAGGCAGGTTATATTATTATCCCATCTTATTTTGTTTGTTTGTTTGTTTGTTTTTTGAGGTGGAGTCTTGCTCTGTCACCCAGGCTGGAGTGCAGTGGCCGGAACTCAGCTCACTGCAAGCTCCGCCTCCCGGGTTCCCGCCATTCTCCTGCCTCAGCCTCCGGAGTAGCTGAGACTACAGGCGTCCGCCACCTCGCCCGGCTAGTTTTTTGTATTTTTTAGTAGAGACGAGGTTTCACCGTGTTAGCCAGGATGGTCTCGATCTCCTGACCTCGTGATCTGCCCGTCTCGGCCTCCCAAAGTGCTGGGATTACAGGCTTGAGCCACCGTGCCCGGCCTATTATCCCATCTTATGAATGAGGAGTTTCAGGCCCAGAGAGGTTAAGTAACTGGCCTAAAGTTACACAGCTGGAGAGAGACAGAGGCAGGATTGGAATCTAAGTGTCTGGCTCCACTACATCATGCAGCCTGTGAAGGCACAATCCCAGGAGGACTGTATTTCTGGAGTACAGGAGGATGGCCTCCCACATCTGTACTACATCTAAGGGACTCTCAACTAAAGAGAAGGACCAGGCAGCTTCTATTATTATCCCATCTTATAAAAGAGGAATTTCAGACCCAGAAGATTAAGAAACATCCTCTTAACACCTCTGCGAGTGGCAGCGGGAGCTGGGATGCTGTCGGGAGAGAAGGTGGCCACTGGGACCCAGGCTGGAAGCTGAGTGTGTTGGCTTCCCCACCCCATCCATCTCACCTCTGGTACCCTCCCAGAGATGCCTCTCCTTGGCAGGAAGTTTCTTTTCCTTGTCCTCCAGACCCTGGACCACAACCCATGTCTTTCTGCCCATGCCCCTGAATCCGTGAGCAGCCATGACGGTGCCCATGTGGGGCTGGAGACAGAAGGCAGAGACAGCTGTGGGGATGTCACAGTCACCCAGGCCCCTGGGAACTGGGCAGTGACTCAGGGAGACACGGGGAGGAGGACAGGTGACTCCGTGCCTATGTTAAAAAGGTAAAATAGGAAATAAAAATAGCAGGACACAATGCTGCTAAATGAAATGATCTGGATTCTAAAAAGAAAAATAAAAGAAAAAAAGTAAATTATATCACATGCTTTTAATAGTCCTTAACATTTTTTTCTGAGTTTGAAAAACTATTTAATATGAATATGTATTGTTGTTTCTAATTAGAGAAAGATCATATATTAAAAGGAAGGCTTGAGATTGATGCGCATCCATGTAACCAGCTTTCCTCCTGCATCAAATCTCTCTTCCCTTCCTCAAATGCCCTCATTCTGGTCAGCTCCCACTCAGACTTGTTGACGGGGAGTAGAGGGTGGAGGGACGGAGCTCTCACGGTGACATGCAGCCCAGTGGTTCCTGTGCAGGCTGCCTACTGAGAAGAGTCAAAGCCTGAATCCAATGCCACCTCCTCTCCCTCCCCTGTCAGGATCTGGCTGGGCCACATGCAGGCAGATCAAGACTTGACCTTGTACCATCGAAGCCAAGGTGGCCACCAGGTCCCTGGGCGTCTGCCTGGAAGCCAGAGGCAAGCCCCCATCCCTGCTCCACCCCAGGTCAGTGGCTCCTCCTGACAGCAGTGATACTGTGCTGACTACAGCATCAAGTCCCAGGGGCAGAGATCAGGAAGGGGACTTGGAGGCCTCCCCAGCATAGCTCTTACTAGGACAGGCAGGAGCAGCCTCCCCAACCCCCTGCCCCACCCCTCCCACCTCCCTACCCCAACATCAATGGATCAGTGGAAGATGGTGTCCACTGTGGCCCCTCTAGTCATTTTTTGGGGTGGTCTAAACCTAGACTCCTATAGGGAAGGGAACAAAAGAGAAATGGTAGCCTCCAGGAGGTGGGGGGTGGGGTCCTGAATGGGCCTGGTCTCTACCTCTGAGCCTGACGGAGGGCCTATGTGCACTCTCCTCCAGGTGACAAAGTATGTTTACAAAGTCATCATCTCACCTGGCCCCCAACAGTCCTGCCAGAGGAGAAGTACCAACTGTCCCCATTTACAAAGGAGGATGCTGAGGCCCAGGGTGGGTGCACAGCCTGCCCAGGCTCACACAACTAGCAGCTGAGCAGCGGGGGTGGAGATCTAAAGCCAAGGCCTGAGCTTTTGCACAGCTCCCTGCTCCTTCTGACATCTGAACTCTCGGGTCCTGTACTGCTCCAGGGCAGAGGCTGGGACGAGGGGAGGCCCTCTTGGTCCCAGGAGCCTCTCCAGTCTCACCTCCCCCAGTTCCCCACGAGGAGTCTCAGCTTCAGCCAAAGGAAGGCCCCTTGCCCATCAAAGGCCTTGGTTGTCTCTGCCCCCTCCATTCCTCCCCTCTGTGGAGGACCTTGATCCTTGCCCAACAGGAGTGCTCCATTGGCAAGGCCCAGTTCAACTCTGCTTTCTTCAGGCAGCCTTCTGGGTACACCCCCAGGTCTTGGTGATCTCACCCTCCCTTCCATCCTACTGTTCTCACTTACTCTTTCCTGAGTTCTCACCCGGGTAGGGGTTGCTAAAGAGGATGAGATGTGTTCCTCCCCTCCTCAAGCTCATTCTAGAAGGGGAATGAGAAAGGCCTTGGCTGAAAGGCAGTGACAACGCAGTGTGAGAAGGGCTCGCAAATGCACCGAACCCAGTCTGCAGTGCCCAGGGAGGCCTCCTGGACCAAGCTGTTATGGAATCAGCTAGAAGGGCTTTCTTTGCTCTCCTTGACTTGGCCACCAAGGCCTGGGTGTGCTGCCCTTCCTAGTGTTCTGGCTTCATCGTGTCAAACTTCCCCCTCACTTCCATCTCCAGCCTCCTAGGTTGTTCCCTCAGTTTCTGGAGCATTGCCATCTTCCCTCCTGCCACAAGGCCTTTGTATATGCCAGTCCCACCACCTGGAAGGTTCTCCCTCCCATTACTTGACTCATTCTCCTCCTGCTTAATCTCAGCTCCATTTTTGCTTCCTTAGGGAAGAGCTCAGGCCAGGCTCAGCTCCCCAAGTCCCATGCCTCCGAGCATCTTGGGAGGCAGGCTTCATGCATGCAGTAAATGTGGATTTCTAGTACTAGACTCTCTGGGCCCAAGTTCTGCCTCTGCTACTTACTAGCCCCATGTCTTTGGGCAAGCTTCTTAATCTCCCTGTGCCTCAGTTTCCTTATCTGTAAAATGGAGATGTTAATAGCACCTACCTTATTGGGTGGATGTGAGGTTTGAGAGAGCCAACTCACATGAAACATTAGAGCAGTGCCTAGCACATTGCAATGGCTCAATAAAGTTAAGTGTAGTTTTCCTTGTTGTACCTAGTACATTCGATGTTGTTTACGGAATGACGTAGCAGATGGCTGACTCCCCACACCTCCCCGCAAAGGGAAGCTCCTTGACAACAGAGCCCTTGGCTGTGTTTGCTGATTATTTCCTCTGCTGTGCTGGATAGGGTTGAGTGCTTTACAAATATTTGCTGAAGAAAGGAAAGATTGGCAGTGGGTTGGGGTAGGACTCATTTGGCCCCCATGATGTCAAACCCAGAGTGATTTGGCTGGAGGAGATCTTACAAATCATCTAACTTAAGCCCTCCTTCCACAGAGGGACAAAAGGAGCATTTCCCTGGTCTAGTCCCAGAGGGCTGAGCAGCCCTTGCCCACCTCTGTCTCCCCCTAGGGCTTTGCTCAAAGCCTATCATGGCAAAATCTCAGACTGAGGCATCTGTTTCTGTTTTGATTTTTTTTTTTTTTTTTGAGACGGAGTCTCGCTCTGCCGCCCAGGCTGGAGTGCAGTGGCCAGATCTCAGCTCACTGCAAGCTCCGCCTCCCGGGTTCCGGCCATTCTCCTGCCTCAGCCTCCCAAGTAGCTGGGACTACAGGCGCCCACCACCTCACCCGGCTAATTTTTTGTATTTTTTTTTAGTAGAGACGGGGTTTCACCGTGTTAGCCAGGATGGTCTCGATCTCCTGACCTCGTGATCCGCCCGCCTCGGCCTCCCAAAGTGCTGGGATTACAGGCTTGAGCCACTGCGCCCGGCCCTGATTTTTTAAAAAATGTGGTGCATCTCATATTTGAGTGTTGTAGAGCAAATACATTCACCACAACTGGGTGAAGCTGCAGGATCCAGTTCGACCCTGAGTTATTGCTGCAATTCTCGTCTCTGTGGTAACAAGTCCCCACTAAGTCTTCAGCCAGCAAGGCTGGGCAATGGCTCAGCTCAGCTCCTGCAGGGCCCCTGGGCTAAGATGCCAGCAGGCAGGCAGCATGGTTCTCCCTCCAGCCTCTCCCCTGACTGCTTCCTCCGTAGGAGTCTGGAGGGGGCAGGAAGCAGTAGAGGGAGGTGAAGCAGCCATAGGGATACAGCAGCAGAGGCCCCAACCCCAGAGTCAGCTCCAGCTAGAGCTGGGTTGAAGGCTGCCTGTGGGGAGGTACCCACCAGCAGGAGCAGCCTATTGGGGCCATCCCACCCCACCTCCTGCTGCTGCCAGGATGGGCTCTGATCAACCAAAGCTCTGCAGCCAGTCCCACTCAGATCCAACCAGCTGTTGACAATTTATTACTGTCTAGATAGAGTCAGCCTTCACTGAACACTTGCTCTGGGCCAGCCCTGAGCTAGGCGCTGAAGAGGCAGGGATCCATAACATATGGCCTGTCCTCAGCAAGCACACAGTCAGGTGGAGGAGACCCAAGTGGTGTGAAAGCAGCCAGAATAAACGACAAGTGGTGCGTGGCCAGGCAGCAAAAGCAAGATGCAGACGGCACATGGAGAATGCTGCCTCCTGCGTGTCTCTGTTTCCTCTAGAAGGATGCACAAGAAACCGTTGCCAGTGCTTGTCTTCCAGGCGGGGAACTAGGTGGCGAGGAAGCAGGGTGAGCAAGCCTTACCTTTCACTCTGTTCTCTTTATTGCTTTTTTTTTTTTTTTTCCGAGATGGAGTTTCACTCTTTTGCCCAGGCCGGAGTGAAGTGGCAGGATCTCGGCTCACTGCAACCTCCACTGGCTGGTTTCAAGCGATTCTCCTGCCTCAGCCTCCTGAGTAGCTGGGACTACAGGTATGCACCACCACACCTGGCTAATTTTTGTATTTTTAGTAAAGACAGGGTTTCACTATGTTGGCCAGGCTGGTCTCTAACTCCTGACCTCAGGTGATCCACCCACCTCGGCCTCCCAAAGTGCTGGGATTACAGGCATGAGCCACCACGCCCAGCGTCTTTACTGCTTTTTGAATTTTGTACTATATGCATACCTAACCGTTTCGAACAAAACAACAAAACCAAACTGAAAAGCAGCATCACCAGGTAAATGTTGTAATAAGGATGTAGGCTTCTCAGTGCTGGACACCCAGAGAGGAGGAGTGGATAGCTCTGACACTCAAGGACTCTCTCTCCTCTCAGGAGCTCAGAGTTCCATGTGCCAGGTAGAGGAGTGTGTGTGTGTGTGTGTGTGTGTGTGTGTGTGTTGTGTGTGTGTGCCTGTCTGCCTCTGTAGCTATGTGTTTGGGATGTGTAGAGCTACTGGGCTGAACAGTTTCCTTCCAAAATGCATGTCCACGTGGAATCACAGAATGTGACCTTGTTTGGAAGTAGGGTCTTTGCAGATGTAATTAGTTAAAATGAGGTCATACATGATGAGGGTGGCCCCTGAATCCAACAACTGCTGTCCTTAGACGAAGCCATGAGAAGACAAAGGGAGAGACTGGCGTGAGGCAGCTACAAGCCAAGGAATGCCAAGAACTGCTGATAACGCCCAGGAGCTAGGAAGAGGCAAGTAAGGATCCTCTCCTAGGTCCTGCAGAGGGAGCACGTTCCTGCTGACCCCTTGATTTCAGACTTCTGGCCTCCAGGACTGGAAAAGAATAACTTTCTGTGGTTCTCTTCTGTGGTAATTTGTTGCAGAGTCCTAGGAAGCCAATACAGTGGGTCTATGAACTGGTGCTTGTGTGTTTTGAGGTGTGTGTGTCAATGTGTTTGTGTGTGTATCTGAGTATGTTTTGAGGGGTATTTGGTTGTGCTTGGGAATGTGTTTGTGATTATAATTTGGATTTTAGATGCTTGTGTTTTGGGTTGCATGCATATTTATGTGTTCATAGGTGTGCATGTTGAGTTGTATACACTTGTGTGTTTTGGGGCTTGTGTGAATGTATGTGATTTTAGCCAATGATCTCTAGGGTCTCCCTTAGCCGTGTCATTCCAGAAGTCTGTCCTGGAGCCCCTGCTGCAGGTAGCACGTAGAAGGGATGCTGGGCAATGGCAGTGGGGATGGAATGGACTCAAGGCCAGGTGGGAGCAGCATCCTGTCTGGTCTAGGACCACCTGGGAGAGGACAGGGGCATCGCAACTGCCCCCATTGCACTCGCCCTGTCAGTACAATGATCTCAGCCTCGGGAGTGGGGGTCCAGTAGGAACCATGTCCTGGGGGCCCAGCCCCAGGGCCTTCTTGGAAGCCTTCAGCAGAGGAGAGACCCCCTCACCCCCAGAGACACTCTACCTCCTCTCCTCTTTGGTGTTAGTTTACAGGAAAGTGAACACACACCCTTGAAACATTACAGCAATGGGTCTCACACTTTGGTGGGAGAGGTTGTTACAGCAGGGCTTGTTACACCACACCACAGATCGCTGGGCTCCACCCCAGGGTTTCTGCTACAGCAGGTCTCGGGTAGCGCCTGAGAATGTGTATCACCAAAAAGTCCCTGAAGGATGCTGATACCACTGGGCCAGGGACCTCACATTGAGAGTCACTATCCTAGACCACAGAACAGGAGAGGGAGGCTCCTCTTCAGCCTCCTCATTCGACCCCCCAGACTTTGGTGTGGGCAACCTCGAGTTTGAGGACAGGCCCTGGGAAAGTCAGGCTCCAGCTGATTCTTTCAGTCTCACTGCCTCTGCCAGCTGCCCACCCATCACTCACAAAATAGTTTATTCAGCAAATTACGGTCCGGACTCTGTTCCCTGAACTCGAGGTGCCTACAGGCAAGACACAAGGCTCTAGTGGGTACACAGACCCCTAAGGAGACCATAACAAGACCGCATAGCTGCACTCTGGAGCTCTGTTCAGGGAGTACTGGGAGCACAGAGGAGGAGCTCCTGCCTCAGAACTGGAGAATCCCGAAAGGCTGCCTGGAGGTGCCAGCCAAGGCAACTCTTAAAATATGGATACCTTCTCTTTTGCTGTGGATGTGACCACAAAACATTTCCCACTTGGTTTTCTCTCTGCTACCTTGCTCTTAGCCAGCCTATTGTGAACATTTTATGAACGCTTTATTAAACTGTCACCAAAAAAAAAAAAAAAAAAAAAAAAGACAAACAGCACTAGATCACTTGAACTGAGCACTTATTACCCTTATTACCTGCCAGGGGCCGTGCTAAGACTCTGGAAGCACAAGAGCACCTCTGTCCTCACATCGCCACCAAGATGGGAACCATTGTTCTTAGTGGGATTTGAACCTAGCCAGTTGGCCTCACGGCATCACATTCCTAGCCTGAGGACACATGGGCCTCCTACCCTGTGGAGGACAGGGCAGAATGGTCCAGGAGGAGACCTCGGCATGCATAAAAGCCAGCCGAGAGGCAGATGGGGAGCGGGGGCAGGACAAGATGTGAGCCTAGTTCAGGTCCCCTGGATGGAAATGCACCACCCCTCAGGGGCAGCAGAGCCGGGACGGGGGCCAGGTTGAAGCCTGTTTCTGGGCTCTGGCGCCATCTGTTTAAATAGGGCTGGAGCCACGTTGGCTGCCTCGTGTGCTCTCTGAGTACAGCTGATCCAGTGAGGGGTGGGAAGCAGATGGCAGAGGATGTGGGTCTGGCTCACAGGGCCTCACAGGGCCTGGGGGCCATGAGGGACCTGAGAACCCCTGCTATGCTAGTGGGAGCTCTCTATTCACAGGTTTGTTTGTGATGAAGGTTAGCCCTGCAGGGAGGCTGCGCCAAGAGGCTGAGGGGTGGTGGCTGGCACAACCTCCATGACTCATGGTGGCCACACATCTTAGCTCCCTAGCAGTCTCCATGTGGCTCTGGGGATCACCACAGCCTCCTTAACTAGAGCACAAGCTCCAGGGCAGGAGCCAGCCTCCTGTGACCTTGCTCCTGCCCTTTGGGTAGGGGATCAGGAAAGCCACAATGATCCAGGCTGAATGAGGACTTGAATGGTGACCTGCAGCCAGATGATGGAAAAAGAGAAAGTGAACTGCAGCTGCAGTAAGAGATATTTCGGTCAGACACAAGGAAGCACTGGCCTGGGAGACTGAAGGGAGTACTAGCTATTTCTGGGGGAAGAGAGGGATCCCTCCTTCTGTCTGCGACAATCTGCCTCTCTGGAAAAAGTACAGTGGGGATTTCTCTCTCCTCATCCCTCACCAGCTCCTCTATCATCTCTCACCTACATTTTAGTCTCTTCTCTCCTTTCCTGCCTGCCTCCACTTCTGCCTTCATTGCCTGAGTGGGCCTGGCTTGTCACAGTGTCGCTGGAAGCCTTTGAGCAGGGACACAATTCAGCCAGCGTTCACTGAGTCCCACACCTGCTGGAGGTGAAGGAGCCCAGGCCCTGCCCAGAGCACTTCCAGCCAGGTAAAGACACAAGACAGGAAAACCAGTGCTGACACCCAAGGCAGAGTAAGAGCCACACGCTGAGAAAGGAACAAGCCAAGTTGTGCGGCTCAGAGACCACAGCCCCGGGGATCAGGGAAGGCCTCCGAGAGGTGGCATTTGGAGAGTGGGTGAGATATCTATACTAACAGAAACCAGCGGGAACAAGGATAGTCCGGGCAGAGGGACAAATGAGAGGAAGAGGGAAACAGACAGTGGAGTGTTCCAGAAATGGCAGGCAGATTAGCTTGGCTGAAGAAGTGGGGTGAGAAGGGTCTGGTGAGATAACAGGCTTGGGACCAGATCATGAGGCCCTGAATCTTGGCTGAATGATTTGCACTTGATTATGTAGGCAGTGGGGAGCTATTGAAGGTCTCGGAGAAAGGGCATGACATTATCTGGGCTGGGACTAGAAGAGCTTCTAGATTTTGCTGCTATCCTAGGATCTCATGAAAGGCACTTGGCCTTGATTCTGAGCCCCTGGGCCTCTCAGGAATCCCCAAAGGGAGCAAACAATCTGTGTGTCTCAAATGTTGCCTTTCCGGTGAGGTCTGTCCTGACCATCCTATTTAATAACGCAGCTCCTCTGGCACTCCTGACTGCCCTCCCTTTCCTTCTCTGTGTTTTCCCCCCATTGCATTTATCTCCTTCTAATATACATCATCCATAATACGCTGTTTATTATCTGCCCCATTTGAATGAAAGCCCCCTGAGGGCAGGGTCATGTTTGTTTTACTTGCTGCTGCCTAGTCCAGTGCCTGGAATCCCAATAGATTCGTTCATTTTTCAAGTGGATAAAGAGAAAAATACCATCTTGCAGGAACCAGCATGCTCTGATTTGCCCCCTTCCTGTCCCTTCACTGCTGGCTTCCTGGGCTTGGCAGCACCGAGCCTCCAAGTGGAAAAATCTCTGAGAAAACCAGGCGGAGCTGCGCTGCTTCCCTCCTGCACTTCCCAACCTTGCCAGGAGTCTGGAAACATTTGAACTGTTTCCTGCTTCTGCCAAAAACCACCACTATTTTCCCTAATCTCAGAGCGGAGGCCAGGCGAGGACAATTTCCCCACCTAAGGAAAGCTGGAAGTCAGGACTGAAACAGCTCCACTCGGCAGCCTGGAGAACAACTTTGATGGTCTGATCAGAATCACTGCAAATTCCCAAGTGCCCACTCCATGCATGCAGTGGCTCTGGGCATTTTGCACCATTTTGCCATCACCCCGACTCTACAAAGCGGGTGTTATCCTCCCCATTTCACAGATGGGAAAATAGAGAAGTTCATTGACACGGTTGAGGTCTCTCTACCAGATGAGGAGGCTGGTCTCAAATGCTGTTCTGTCCTGCCCCAGCCCAGGGCTTGTTCCTCCATAGTGTGTGGCCTCTCTTCCCCCACAGGGGCTGAGATGCAGGATGGAGCTAGCTGAGTTCTCTGTCCAAGATGCTAGATCATGGGCAGTCTCTGCTGGCCTCAGGCTTCCCACCTGAGCCATGGGAGCCAAGGTTTTGGCCACAGCCCCAGGATGAATGAGGACCATGATGTCAAGTCTGCTGCCTGGCCTGAACTCATCAGAGAGTACACATTATAACTGCGGTCACTGTCTGTCTGGGCAATGGCCAAGTGTCCTCTCTTGACTCTGATGTGGACCAAGGCTAGAGCCCAAAATAGGGTTCACTGCATTTGCAGACCCAGTGGGTCCAAAGGAAACTATCCCTAGCCTTGTGTGTGGATCCAAGGCCCCATATCCAGGTCTGCTCCTGGCCAGGCTATGGTTGGGGAGGTAGAAGAGCTTGGATCAAATCCCCAGATGTTGGCTGTAGGTGACTGCACTTCCATTCCTTAGGGATTCAGTTCACCCACCCTGAGGGTGGAAACCCTCTCCCAACAAACGTTACTGATTCCTTATTACATGCAAGGCAAACAATATCTGTCTCTGCCTTCAAGCCCTTAAAGTGAAGTTAGAGCACAGTCATTAACTAGGCAATGGGGAGCCACAGATGGTTGTAGAGCCAGGGACTTAGATGTCTGCACTGTGCCTTAGGGAGGTTGATCAGGCAGCAGACTATGGCTGGGAGAGAACAGACTTTTGCAATGATCGGATCTAATGTGTTAAGCACTTACTGGGTGCTAGATGTTGTTTCGAGCACTTTACAGATATTACCATAGTTAATCTTCACCCTAGGCTACTATTGTTAACCCCATTTTACAGATGAAGAGACAGAAATACATAGAGATGACAAGGCCAGTAGGTGATTGAACTGGGATGTGAACCCATCTGGCTCCACCGCTGCCTTTTCTAGTAACATTTTTTTTTTCTTTTTTGAGACGGAGTCTCGCTCTGTGGCCCAGGCTGGAGTGCAGTGGCGCCATCTCCGCTCACTGCAAGCTCCCCCTCCTGGCGATCTCCCCTCACTGCAAGCTCCGCCTCCCGGGTTCATGCCATTCTCCTGCCTCAGCTTTTCAAGTAGCTGGGACTACAGGCGCCCACCACCGTGCCCGGCTAATTTTTTGTATTTTTAGTAGAGACGGGATTTCACTGTGTTAGCCAGGATGGTCTTGATCTCCTGACCTCGTGATTCGCCCACCTCGGCCTCCCAAAGTGCTGGAATTACAGGCAGGATCCACCACGCCCGGCCCCTCTTCTAGTAATCTTGAACAAGAGTCTGGCACAAGGCTAGGGCCTGGGAATGGCCAGAGGAACAGAAGTGACACACTGCCTGTGGCCAAGGCTCCCTGCCCTGGAGGGCTCTCCCAAGAAAGGACTAGGAAATTATAAAGGGGACGTAAAGAACTATATCTAAGATTACTTTTGTCAATAACAGCAACAATCACGATGTTCTTGGCCAACACCCCATGCAGGATAATATCTTCTTTCATGTAAGAGAGATTTGAGACACTCTCAAATAGAGAAATCTTATCACAGTTAGAGCTTCCTCTGGAAAGCTTCCCGGATTCTCTAATCCTTCCTCAAAGATTTATTTATTAATGTATTTACTTACTTAAATAGGGAAGAAAGCCTCACTTAGATGCTAACCTAGCTTCAATACCTTCTAGCTTGGAATGTCCAGCCACTGTCAATGTTTCTTCTGCAAAGGCGGAAGGAGTTGCTGGAGGTAACCGGGAAGGTGGAAGGAGAGGAAGAGGAGTGTAGGGCACAGGCTGGACTGAGGGGCAAAGGGAGGCCACTGAGCCCAGGAAGGGCTGTCCAAAGCCAAAGGGCTTCCCGTGCTGTTTTGACAAGATTACACCTGATTCCTCTGAGATGTTCAACCACAACATTGGAAACTACACTATTGATATAAGTAATGCTTGAGAAGTAAAAAGAGATTGCGGTTGGATTCTACCTCTAAGATCCCCAGCTCTAGTAGTCTATGAAGATACCATCTGTCTTAATCCTTTCCTAGAGGAAAAAGTGTCAAGAGTTAGGAAACTCTTGGAAGAGCCGTGTCTGGCCGGATTCTGGGCTTGCCCGAAACCAGAGTCAGCTGAGCAAGAACCACGGGGGGCCCAGCTAGCAGCTCAGTCCCGGGGGAATTTCTAGGGAACAGAGGACATCCTAACCAAAACCAGAGCATCTTCTGCCCCTTCCCAGGCCTCATGGGCAGGGTCACCTGGGATAGCGCCCTTCGGAATGGGGTTAGGCCGTTCCTGCCCCTCTCTTGGCAGGTTGTGGGTTTAGGAGGGCTTAGGGAGGGCCTTTGCCCAAGTGCTGGCTGGAGAGCTGCAGGCCATGGGGCGGCCAGGATGGCCACATTTCCCAGGCTCAAGGTGGGGAGCTGGTGCTAGGGCTTAGCCCTGATGGGTGATGGGATGATGCCAGGGGCACCTACCTGGAACAGTAGCTGAGGTTTGGGGCTCAGGCCCCCCGTGGCCCCTGAGCTGTTATAGGACCTTCCCTCCTCTTGATCAGTCCCCAGGAAAAGGTGCTTCTGAGTGGCTCAGCCGTGTCCCCGCTTGATTCCTGACCCCGAGGGAGGCTCCTCCAAGGCTGTATGGCACAGGGACAACAGAACCCTTTCAGGCCAGGCAAGCATGCATCCCAGTCCTCCCTGGCCTCCTTGCAGCTCCTCCCCAAGCCCAAGCTGGCCAAGCCCCTCCCAGCTCCGATGTGCTTGTCAGTATCTCCCACAAGGCCTGCCTTGGGGAGCTCCAATGGGGTGAGGGGTACTCCGGAAGCATCCACGACGCCCAGCCTGCCCCAGTTCCAAATCCAGGCCAGCCAGTGCCCACGCTTGGGTGGGTGAGCTGGGGGCTACCATTCAACCCCGCAGAGCATGAGCTGTGAGGAGGGGGCCATGGGGAGAGCACTGCACTGGGAGCCCAGGCACCAGCTGTCACTTCCCCTGCTAAGCTGGAGCACCCCATTTTCCCTTGCTGGTGTGGGGGTGTTCAGCCTAGATGCACAGACAACGCCAGCAGGGCTGAGCTGTAGGAGGTCAAAGGGGTCATAGACATCACCCACTTCAGAATCATCTGCGGGAGGAGGGGGAGGCCTTGCTAAAATGCAGGTGGAAAGGCCCTGCCTTGACCCACTGAACCTGAATCTCCAGGAAGGTGTTTGGGAACCTACATTTTAACAAGTTCCCCACATGGGTACACATGAAGTAAGACTCAGTGGACGACACACTGGGAAAGGGCAGACAAGTCCAAGGATGATTTTATAATCCACATAAAGGGATCATCGGTCCGTTTCCTGAAAGCAGCATCACAGGAGCCTGGTCTCTGCAGTCAGGCTAGCCAGGGAGCCCCAGCAGCTTGCTAAACCCTCTCTAGCTCTCATTTTCCTCACGGACAAAATAAAGATTGGCGGTGATCTCTTAGGCCCGCCCACATCTGAAATTGTGAATGCAAGAAGAGGTGAACTGAGAAATGAATTTAAAAACAAAACTCAGGGTGAGACATTTTAACTGGTATTCTCCCCCTTATAATTTGTCTTTTCTTAAATATTCTTGTCTTGTTTTGTTTTGTTTCAGATGGGGTCTCACTCTGTTGCCCAGGCTGGTCTGCAATGCCTGGGCTCAACTGGTCCTCCTGCCTCCTCCTCCTAGGTAGTTAGGATTACAAGCCCATGCCACCATGCCCGGCTTTAAGTATGCTCTTTAAATTCTGAAAATAACATGCTTAAGGGAAAAAAAAAATCAAACCATTCAAAATAATACACAATGAAAACGAAATCTAGGCTGGGTATGGTGGCTCACACCTATAATCCTGGCACTTTGGGAGGCCAAGGTGGGAGGTTCACTTGAGCCCACAAGTTAGAGACCAGCCTTGGAAACACGGCAAAAACCCAGTTCCACAAAAAGTACAAAAAAAAAACCAAAACAACAAATTAGCTGGGTATGGTGATGTCCGCCTGTAGTCCCAGCTACTCGGGAAGCTGAGGTGGGAGGATTGCTTAAACCCAGCAGGTCGAGGCTGCAGTGAGTCATGATAGTACCACTGCACTCCAGCATGTATGACAGAGCAAGACCCTGTCTCCAAAAAAGAAAGAAAGAAAAAAGAAACATGGCATGGATGGATGTCCCTGCCATCTCAGACCTATATCCCACTCTCCAACATAAACATCGTCGTTTCCTAAATTTTCCTGAGAAGTTTTTCCAGAAATACGAACATACACACACACACACACACACACATCTATCTATGCCTGTATCTTTATTTTAAACCCAACCGGGAACATATTCCCTGTACTTACATTTGCTTTGCTAATTAACATACATCACACATCTCTGCATACCACACAGACAGATTCCTCCATTCTTTTAATAGCTCATAGTGTTCCACTGAACCAATGCACTATAATTTCTGTGAATCTGTCCTTGTTGATTGATATTTAGGTTATTTCTACATTTTTTGCTGCACAAGCAAAGCTGTAATGAACATCTTTGTTTTTTCTTGTTTGTTTGTTTTGAGACAGCATCATACTCTGTAATGAATATCTTTGTTTTTTCTTGTTTGTTCGTTTAAGACAGCGTCATACTCTGTTGCCCAGGCTGGAGTGCAGTGGTACAACCCCAGCTCACTGCAGCCTCAACTTCCTGGGCTCAAGCAATCCTTCCACCTCCGCCTCTCAGCTGGAACCACAGGCACCCACCACCATGCCCAGCTAATTTTTTTTTTTTTTTTTTTTAATGGAGTTTCACTCTTGTTGCTCAGGCTGGAATGCAATGGCGCGATCTCGGCTCACTGCCACCTCTGCCTCCAGGATCAAGCGATTCTCCTACCTCAGCTTCCCAAGTAGCTGGGATTACAGGCATGCGCCACCAAGCCCGGCTAATTTTGTATTTTTAGTAGAGACAGGGTTTCTCCATGTTGGTCAGGCTGCTCTAGAACTCCCGACTTCAGGTGATCCGCTCGCCTCGACCTCCCAAAGTGCTGGGATTACAGGCGTGAGCCACCGCACCCGGCCTAAATTTTTTTTTTTTTTTTTAATTTTTGTAGAGATGAAGTCTCACTTTGTTGCCTAGGCTGGTCTTAAACTCCTGGGCTCAGGTGATCCGCCTGCCTCAGCCTCCCAAAGTGCTGGGATTACAGCCGTGAGCCATCTCGCCCAGCCTACATCTTTGACTCTATATCTTTGTGCACATATATGATGCCAGCTGGAGGACATCCCTGGGTCAAAACTTACGTGAACCTAACATTCTGATAGATATTGCCAAATTGTCCTCCAATGAGGGTGAACCAGTTTTCTCTGCTCCAGCAACTCATGAGGGTGCCTGTTTTTCTCCACCCTCACACCGTGTGCATTATCAGATTGTTGGATTTTTACAGTGAGTTTAAAAATGGTATCTTATTTCAATTTGTAATTCAGTTGTCAAAAAAGACAGACATGTTTTCATGTTTATTGACTGATTGGCCTTTGCACTAGACATGTTTTCATGTTTATTGACTGATTGGCCTTTGCACTTATTTTTCTGTGACTTGTCTGCATCCATCCTTTCTAATTTCTTATTGATTTTTTAAGAAGTTTTTCTAAATTAAGGCAACTTACTTCTTGTCATGTGTATTGCAAATTGTCATTCATCTCTTTTTGACTTTATTTATGGCATCCTTGGGACTTGCTTAAAAAGCCTTTCCCATTTGAGAATCATGAAAGTATTTGCCCATATTTTCAACTTGTATTCTTGAAGATTTCTTTTTTTCTTTTTCTAAGTTCAGCTTTTTATTGAACACATTATAAAAGAGGTTTAGTCAAAAAGACCAAAGCCCGTGTCATCATCAGAGTCCTCGGATTCTTCTTTCTTTGCTTCCACTTTCTTCTCCTCAGCTGGAGCAGCAGCAGTGGAGGGGGCAGGACCTCCTGCTGGTGCAGCACCAGCTGCTGGAGCAGGTCCACCAGCCCCTACATTGCAGATGAGGCTCCCAATGTTGACATTGGCCAGGGCCTTTGCAAACAAGCCAGGCCAAAAAGGTTCAACATTTACACCGGCTGCTTTAATGAGCGCCTTGATCTTATACTCCGTGACAGACACCTCATCGTCGTGCAGAATGAGGGCCGAGCAGATGCAGGCGAGCTCGGAGACGGAGGCCATAGCGCAGGCAAGTGTGGGGCTGGCGCCGGATGAAGTGAGGGCCTCACCCCAGCGCGGCCTTAACTTCCTCGGAAGGACAGAGCACCTTCGCGGCAGCTGAGGAAAGGGACTTGAAGGTTTCTTTCTCCTTTTCTTCTTCTCCTTCCTCCTGTTGTTGTTGTTGTTCCTCCTTCTCGTCCTCCTCCTCCTCTTCCTCTTCTTCCTCCTCTTCCTCTTCTTCTCCTCTTCCTCCTCTTCCTCTTCTTCTCCTCTTCCTTTGTCTTTGTCTTATTCTTTTTTGAGGCAGGGCCTCACTCTGTTGCCCAGGCTACAGTACTTATGTGACACAATCATAGCTCACTGCAGCCTTGAACTCCTGGGCTCAAGTGATTCTCCTGCCTCAGCCTCCCAAGTAGCTGCGACTGCAGGCACGCACCACCACACCTGGCTTTCTTCTTTCTTTTTAAAATATATTTGCCACCTCCAGAATTTATTTTGATGCAGGGATTGTGGTAGGACTCAACTTTATTATTTTTTTCAAGGGGCTACACAGTTGTCCCAAAGTCATGTTTGAATAATCCATTTCCTGCTCCCCTACCCAACAATCCTCCCTCTAAATTCAAAATTCCCATTTGACTATGTAGGAGGATGGATACAAAGAGCATAAACTCAGAGTCGAGTGCTTGGTTCAAATTTCTACTCTACTGGACCTGGGATAAGCTGCCTGCCCTTTCTGTGCCTCAGGTTCCTCATCTAAAAACGGAGATAACAATAACACCATCTGCATGGAGTTGTTGTGAGGATTAAATGAGTTATTACAGGTAAGGGGTGTAGAAAGATGCAGCTAATATATGCTGCCCACAAGAAGTTCAACCTCAGACGTAAAGACTCACATAAGTGGAAAGTGAAAGGATGGAAAAAGTCATTCCATGCAAATGGTAACCAAAAGAGAGCAAGGATGGCAGTATTTATATCAGTCAAAAGCTGCCACAAAAGACAAAGGAGGCTATTACATAATGATAAAGGGTCAATTCACCAGGAAGATATAACAATTACAAATACATATGCACCTAACAGCAGAGCACCCAAATATATGAAGCAATATTGACAAAACTGAAGGGAGAAATAGACAACACTGCAATAATAATTGGAGATTTCAGTACTCCTTTCAATAATGGATAGAACAACCAGACAGAAGATCAATAAGAAAATGGAGAACTAGGCGGGACACGGTGGCTCACACATGTAATTCCAGCACTTTGGGAGGCTGAAGCGGGTGGATCACCTGAGGTTGGGAGTTCGAGAACAGCCTGACCAACATGGAGAAACCCCATCTCTACTAAAAATACAAAATTATCCAGGCTTGGTGGCGCATGCCTGTAATCCCAGCTACTAGGGAGGCTGAGGCAGGAGAATCACTTGAACCCGAGAGGTGGAGGTTGCGGTGAGCCGAGATCGTGCCATTGCACTCCAGTCTGGGAAATAAGAGCGGAACAAGAAAGAGAGAAAGAGAGAAGAAAGGAAGAAAGGAAGGAAGGAAGGAAGGAAGGAAGGAAGGAAGGAAGGAAGGAAGGAAGGAAGGAAGGAAGGAAGGAAGGAAAAAGAAAATGGAGAACTTGAACAACACTATAGACCAATTGGACCTAATAGACATATGCAAAAAACTCCTCCAAACAGCAGCAGAATATACATTAACTCAAGCACATACGGAATATTCTCCAGGACAGATCACACCTTAGGCTACAGGTAAAGAACAGGACAGTGGCCACACAGGGGAACTACTATATGGTGGTGTTTACTATTATTATCATTGCAAATTAAGTGTGCTTTGTTTATCAATCGGTGAAGCAGTTCCATCATTTGACAAATATCTACTACTATGTGTCAGGCCCTATTCCAAGTGCCAGGGAATCAAGAATGAAGTAGTCTTAAGAGCTGCTCCTGCCACCTCTGGTTAGACTTAGTACTGGTTATTTTAGCACTTTTACTGATATTTTAAATTTCTTCCATTATATTTAAAAAGCTAAAGTCTGTTTATATACAGACAAGCTATATATTTTTGTTTCTAATAGTTATTACCGATCATGTTGGTATATTATTTTATTATTTCTAATTTTTTTTCAGTTGACAATCTTGTTCCTTTTTCTCCAGGTCATCAATCTTATTGTCTACACTTTTGATAAATTTAGCACTTTTATAACTTGTATTTTCAAAATTTGTGTTGGTTTGTACTTCTAGAGTAGTATTAAAGAATTACAGTCATGGGGTCATTCTTTCCTTGTGTGTTTATTATGTCTGAATACACACACACACATACACAAGCACACACAGGCATAAACAAAATCATGTTAAGCAATATCCATCTATTCCTATGACATAAGAGTTAAAATCAGAGACATGTTGAATTTTATCAAATGCATTTTAGACATTTTCAGCACTTATGAAGTTGCTTGTATGATTTATTTCTTTCGAGTTATTAGTGTGTTCAATTACATTAACAGTTTTTCTACTATGGAATCTATATTTCTGGAATATAGCCCCACTTGCTTGTGGTATGTTCATTTTTGTAACATAATGCTGTGTGAGTCCATTTGTTGCTATTTATGAATTTTGCACCACTATTCATAAGATTGTTTAGTCATTTTTCTCTTTTTGTGCTGTCTTTGACAAGGTTTGGTATCCATGTTGTTTGTACTTCATAGAATAATTTAGAATCTCTCCTTCTCTGTGATTTGGTGTAGTTGGTGCAGTTTAAATAACATTGGCATTATCTGTGCCTTGGAGATTTGATAGAAACTAGAAGTAATCTGAACTTTAATTTTCTTGGAGGAGAAATTTATGAAAACTCAGTTTCTTCAGTGATTATTGGTCTGTTGGGATTTTCTACCTCTCCTGATGTCAAACTGATGATTTACATTTTCCCAGAAAATCATCAGTTTCAGCTGGTTTTCAAGTGGATTTACATATGGCCAAACACAGTACCAATAATAATAATAATAATAATAATAATAATAATTCTTTCTATTTTCTCCGTATCAGTGGCTATTTCCCCATTTTAATGTTCAATTTTGTATATTTGCCTCAATCCTCTCCTAACCCCCATTAGATTATCTCATCTCTAAAAAATCATAAAATGACACATGATTTTTCCCCCAGGACTCTATTTACTATGTACGCAACTCAGAAATAGAACAGCTGAAATCAGAGAAGGGGATGAGAGGGCAGCAGAGGGACAGCTTGATACAAAGTCAATCAACAAACATTTCAGATGTGCAAAGAGCCAGCACAGGTATTCCCTGGCTTTAAGCACCCACGGCTGCTTTTCCCAACTCCCCCACCCCAGTGAAACCTGCCAGTTCCCCGAGTCCTTCACACCCAGCTATCACCTCCTCTTGGACCCTTTCCTGACTCCCCAGGGAGATGTTGGCACCTTTCCATAGACATCTTAGATTACTTTTCTTCAACTTTGAACAATTCATTTAAACCAATTGAATTAACAAATGTAAACATTCTGTCATTTTTGCTTCAGCTGTTCTTTGTTAAATGAAGTGCTACTGACAAGTTAGAAACCCTTCCTTTTCCCCTTTCAGTCTCAGCTCCTACTCTCTCCAAAGCACTACAAGCATCAGCTTGGTAGGCATTGCAACAGAAATTAGTAAATCCATAAATCATAGCTAGTACTGTTTTGTGATTTTTATGAAAATTAAATTTTCAGCCAGGCACAGTGGCTCACACCTGTAATCCCAGCATGTTTGGAGGCCCACGTGGGTGGATTACTTGAGCCCAGGAATTTGAAACCAGGCTGAGAAACTTAGCAAAAACACATCTCTACAAAAAATACAAAAAAAAAAAAAAAAAAAAAATTAGCCGGGTGTGATGGTGTGCACCTATAGTCCCAGCCAGCTACTTGGGAGGCTGAGGTGGAAGGATCGCTTGAGCCTGAGAGGTGGAGGCAGCAATGAGTCAAGATCGCACCACTCTACTCTGGGCAACAGAGTAAGGCCCTGTCTCACAAAAAAAAAAAAAAAAAAGAAAAAGAAAATTAAAATTTCACTAATGGTATTATTTTGAAATTTCCTTTTTTTGAAACACAGTTTTTGAAATTTATTCATGTTAATACAGAATGTATCCATATGTGTATGTACATATATATCAGCTTTGCTAAGGTATAATCTATACAAAATAAAATTCCCCAATTGCACATAGTTTAACTGTTGCACAGTATCACAGTTTTGTTTTGTTTTGTTTTTTGAGACGGAGTCTCACTCTGTCGCCCAGGCTGGAGTGCAGTGGCCAGATCTCAGCTCACTGCAAGCTCCGCCTCCCAGGTTTACGCCATTCTCCTGCCTCAGCCTCCCAAGTAGCTGGGACTACAGGCACCCACCACCTCGCCTGGCTAGTTTTTTGTATTTTTTAGTAGAGACGGAGTTTCACCGTGTTAGCCAGGATGGTCTCGATCTCCTGACCTCACGATCTGCCCGTCTCGGCCTCCCAAGGTGCTGGGATTACAGGCTTGAGCCACCGCGCCCGGCCACAGTATCAGAGTTTTATTCATTATTCTATTATTGCAGATATTGAGGTTGAGGTCTCTCTTTTTTTTTTTTTCTGTTTTGTTGCCCATGCTGTAGTGCAGTGGCGTGATCATGGCTCACTGAAACCTCAAACTCCTGGGCTCAAGCAATCCTCCCACCTCAGCCTCTCAAGTAGCTGGGTCTACAAGTACACACCACCCCACCTGGCTAATTTTTTTTAGTAGATACAGGGTCTTGCTATGTTGCCAGGGCTGGTCTTAAACTCCTGGGCTCAAGCAATCCTCCCACCTGGGCCTCCCAAAGTGCTGGGATTACAGGCGTGAGCCACAGAGTCCAGCCAAGACCTCTTTTTTTGCATTTCAAGCATTGCTGCCCTAGATACCTTGGAGTATACCTAGGTAACGTATACCTAGATGTGAAACCATTGGTCATAAAGCATATACACATTCAGCTTTACTAGCATTCTTGCCAGAATGTCTCATGGAGCTTTGTATTGCTATTTTCACAGAATGTCATGATTTTTTTCAAGCTATTGTCACTAAGCCATTTCCTTGTTTACCCATCCCCTTCCCCATGAATTACTGAAGGGTCTCTGTGTGACTGGCACTCAATGAACACTTGAAAAGTGAAAAGATGAGCTCACTCTCTAGCAGAAGAGAGAGACTCAATGTGTTAAGGGCATTCAAGGCTGTTAAGATCTCATCTGGCTGAGATCCAGGGAGGGCTTCATCAAGGAGGTAGCATTTGAATTGGGCTTTGAAGGGCAGGAAGATGAACAGATGAGGATAGAGATAAGGACCAGGACTGGGATGGGGAGAGGCAGTGGCTCAGACAGTCCAGGGCACGTTTGATTTGCCAGAGCAATGGTTCTTAGCCAAGCTGGGGTGAGATGGGGCAGAAAAGCCAGGCATGTGTATTTTGTAAAAACTTCAAGGGCATCTGACACATCCCCCCTCCCCACACACAAATAACCCCTGAGTGGGAGCAGAGCATGTGGGAAGGGAGCCTCACTGGAAAAGGCAGGTTGGGCTTACTCCAAGATGAGCCTTCAATGGCAGCCTCTGGGTCAGAGCTGGGTTCAAAGGTAACTCCCAGGGGAAGTGGGCAGAGTTACGGGGACACCAGGACCTGGGATAGGGCTGAGTCAGAAAGCCTGCCCTTCCCACTCACTTCCCCTCTTCTGTCTCTGGGAACAGATCATGGCTGTGATGGCCTGGGTTCCCTCCCCAGCCACACAGGAGGGCACTGGGACTGGGGCTCCTTCTGCTCCTCCACT
Source organism: Rhinopithecus roxellana (assembly GCF_007565055.1). Lineage (NCBI taxonomy): Eukaryota > Metazoa > Chordata > Mammalia > Primates > Cercopithecidae > Rhinopithecus > Rhinopithecus roxellana. The sequence continues at coordinate 135,335,304 of NC_044553.1, read as the reverse complement.
TGGTAGCTCTGTGATCCAGGCCAGGGGCTTCCTGTCCCTTCCTCCCTGGCTGCTCCATGCAGCACAAGCTGTATGCATGTGCCTGGGCCAGGGCCCCAAGGAGCCCCTCCATGGAGTGTGAGGCCTGGGCCTGGCTAGGCCAAGTCCCCTTCCTTTGCCTTGGCTCAGCCCCTTGGAATCTAGGTGGGGGCGGGGTGGGAATCCTAGCCTTCCACCTTCCCTGCTCCCGTGACACGAGATGTCCTTCAGCAGAACCTGGTTCTGGGCGCCCTGCCCAGAGTGGAGGGGAAGGGGAGAAACGCACGACCTTCTCTTCCAAGTCCTTTTGTCTCAAGCAACTTCAGCAAAACCACCAGCCCAGCAGTAAGAGGAGAGCTCAGGCTGTGTCAGCTGTGCTTGGGAGGACAGCGCACAGATGACTCCCCTGGACATAGACTGGCCACGGCCCCAGTTTGGGTTCTGCTGCTTTGGTGTGTGAGTGTGGTTGTGGCTGTCACAACCTGTCAAGCCACAGCTTTCTAATCTACTGAGCGGGTGACTCAGACCTGCTTTCTCTCCCAAGGCGTGGAGAGGATTAAAGAGTAATGACAGGGAATGTGAGGCCGCTGAGTGGCTCCAGGGCCTCAAGCCAGGCTCAACGTTCAGGCTGTTGTTCTGCTGCCTGAGGCCTCCCCAAGCCAAGCCTAGTTGACACTCCTGGGCACATGAGGCCCCAGCCAAGGAGGGATCCCTGGTCCAGCAACAGCTTGTTCATTGTATGGAAGGACACTCCCTGTCCACACCACACAGACAGACAGACAGACACACACACATATCCCTTTGGTTCTAAGAAGATTCCCCCTCTGCCAGGTCGTCAGGGATGTGAGAAGCCTTTTTGATTTTTGTTTTGTTTTGTTTTTTGAGACAGGGTCTTGCTCTGTCATCTGGGCTGGAGTGCAGTGGTGCGATCACAGCTCACTGCAGCCTCAACCTCCTGGCCTCAAGTTATCCTCCCACCTCAGCCTCCTGAGTAGCTGGGACTACAGGCCTGGCTAATTTTTTCACTTGTTTGTAGAGACAGGGTCTTTCTATATTGCCCAGGCTGGTCTTGAAGTACTGGGCTCAAGCAATCCTCCCTCCTAGGCCTCCCAAAGTCTGGGATTATAGGCATGAGCCACCATGCATGGCCTGAAGCCTTTTTGAAGGAGACAGTTCAGTTTTAACAGTGCCTGGAACAGTCGACATTGTTGATCAGCCATTGTTGGACATTGTTTGGTGTCATCAAAAAAGCATGGTCTGGCTGGGGATGTTGGCTCACTCCTGTAATCCCAGCACTTTGGGAGGTTGAGATGGGCTGATCACCTGAGGTCAGGAGTTCGAGACCAGCCTGGCCAACATGGTGAAACCCTGTCTCTATCAAAAATACAAAGAAATTAGCCGGATGTGTTGGTGCACACCTGTAATCCCAGCTACTCGGGAGGCTGAGGCAGGAGAATCGCTTGAACCTGGGAGGCGGAGGTTGCAGTGAGCCGAGATAGTGCCACTGCACTCCAGAGTGGGCAACAGAATGAGACTCTGTTTCAGAAAAAAACAACAACAAAAAAACATGGTTGCCATCCCAGAGGTCCCTGGACAGCTGGCCACACAGCAGGCAGAGGGATGAGCAAATGGAAAGAAGGGGACTCCTGGTTACCAAGCACCATGCTGGGCACCTTTCCGCTTCCTCCCATTCATCCTCCCAATGGCTCTGTGTGGAGGGAATTGCTTCACCATGTTGCAAATGGAAGACTCACAGAAGTGAAGTGAGCAGGTAATGAAACAAGTGGGAACCCAGCTCCCAAGTGCTCCTCCAGGCAGTGAGTCCATATGTGACAGGTCCTCTGTGCTTCCATGCCCCCATCAAAGCAGGATTGAATTCTCCACAGGGCCCTGTGTGTGTGTTCCATTGCCCTCTGTAGCGTTTCTAGCCTATGGCCAAATCACTGCCACTCAGATACCCCAAGGCAATGAGGCCTCAACACCCAAAACTCAACAGCCAGCCAGTATCCCAGCGGACCGCACACAGCTTCATCTTGCCCACCTATCTCTCCAAAGACCTTAGGGTCACTTTCTCTTCTGCTGCGACTCCATGGCCTGAGGCCAGCATGCACCTGGCTGGGCACAACTCTGAGAAGACTCAGCCAGAGTGAGAAGAAGGCTTCTGTCTTCAGGACCTTGCTTGGCCAGGCCACTTAGTAATGGGGAGGGGACAGTTTGGTTTCCTGTTGGAAGCCGGCCTGGTCTTTCTGCCTCTGATCCTCTAAGGACACCAGAGGCCCTGGCTTGGCAGGAATGAAGGTCTACAGGCACAGGGCTGGCCATGACTCACTCACCTCCAGCCCAGCTCTTCCCATCTCATCTTGAGGGTGCTCGTGTCAAACGGCAGAGTGGAAGGCTGTGAAAAGCAGAAGGTGGGAGCCCAGGACACTTGGGTCCTAGTCCTGCCTTTCTAAGCAGATCTAGGCTTTGGTTTCCCTTTGGGAAGCATTACTAATGACTAGAAGGAGGGAGGAGGTGACAATGAGGCACCCCTTCCCCGCCCACTCTGCCTCTGCATGTCTCAGCACCAGTCCCAGGGGTGCTGGCAAGGAATGTGGCAGCTTGAGTACATATCCTGCCCTAGAAACACAGAACATGGAGTACTGGCCACACGTTGTTCTTCTTAAGAGCCACCCTCCGTTGGGCCTGAGCAATGCAGACAGATCTAGAGCAAGGACACACCATACTTCATGAGCTGCCCACATTCTCATCTCAGCTCCTCCTGTAACCCTACCTTGCAGGAGTTGCACCAGCCAACTCATGGGCAAGAATGTGGAGTTCCATTTACACCACCCATGCTGATGTGTAAGCTGTGAAAACCACTGCTCTCCCACGAGAGGAAAGAAGAGTGAGCATCGGGGCCCCACCTCAGGCAAAACAGGGCACTAAAAGCTGCTGATCTCACTGGAAGCTGAGCACTTCCGCTGAGCACTTTCATTACAGCCTTTCCCAGTGTGAGCCTGCCCATGGCCTGAGCACCACGTGGGTTCCTGCAAACTGGACGCTCTGTGCAAACAGCTCCCAGCACTTTATGCCCATTATCTTTATGGTTCTTCCACCCGCCGCTTCCCGGGAAGAATGAGAGCAGAATTCGTGGGGATCTGAGAGTCGAGGCAGTGGAGAGGGTACAGGCCTGTAGGAAGCTCCACTGTGCCACTAGACACCCTCATTTTACAGGGGTGAACATCCTGTTAAATATGTTCAATGTAATGGGCAGCTGGGGATAGGGGAAGGAAACTCCTCAAGGCCCCAAGCACTACTTGAAGTGGGCTGGGGAGGGCTGACCTGCCTTCCAGCCTAGAAGGGTGCCCTAGGCTGGCCACAGAGGGAGAGGGCATCCTCTGAAGAAGAAACAACCATGTTTCCCCCATCGAGGCAGGAAACAGATGGCTTCCACCTAGACCAGAGACTCCAGGAATAATACTTCCCATCTGTAATAAACACTTGACAAGTTTCCAAAGCCCTCCCACCCATCTGGAGAAGGTGTTTTCATGTCTAGCTATCAGGTAGAGAAGTTGAGGGCAGAGTGCCAGCCAATAGAGGCGCTTAGTCCAGGCTGTCTGCTCTTTAAGTCTGGTTCTCACCAGGGGGCCTCTCTGAGGCCTGACCCTTTCTCTGCTAGCTGAGAGGGACACATATCGTGTAGTTTCCCTCCAGTATGGTGGGCCCTCTCCTCTCTGGCACTATAGAGTCATCCCACAAGCAGCTGGCTCCCATCTGGTTTACTGGGAACCCCATCCCTTCCCACAGGGTCACCCCAGCAGCTCCTGGTGGTCATCATGCAACACAAGGCTCCTGTGAAGCCAGCAGGGGCCAGCTTCAGGGGTGCTGTGCTCAGAGGGTGTCTGAAAAGGGGCAATTCATGAGCCAGGCACATGGCAACTCCTTTCACTTGGGGCAAACAGGTGCTGGCCCAAACCCCCCATCCAGAGATGCTGTCAGGGAGATAACTGAAGTCCCTCTACCTGTGGCTCCCCACTCCCCAGCCAGCTATGCTCACAGCTGCTGGCACTTGGGTAGGAAGGATGCCTGTTTTGGGCTCCGACAGGCCTACAGAAATTGTGTACCCCTGTGGGGGCATGATGGGAAGGTAACCAAGAGACTTCATTTCCCCTCTTCAAGCTGCTTCCTTCCCAATAAACTAGAAAACATATCTTGAAGGAGGAGAAAATGCTGGTGCTGTCCCCTGTCATCGACCTCCACACCCATCAAGAGGCCCCTCGCAGCCTCAGTTTCTCAGTGCTGGGACTGTGGGGTGCAAAGAGAAGACAGGAAGAGGCCCCTCCAGTCTGCCCTTTGGTGGCTGGGGAGTCAGGAGACCTGCATGTAGGTAAGAGACCTGGAGAACTCACTCCACCCTCCGTGCCTCAGTTTCCTCATCTGGCTCCAGCTCTAAAACGTCACTCTCTCCTTGCCTCAGTTTCCCTCCAGAGAAAGTCATCTGTCCCAGGGAGAAGAAAAAGGTGAATTCACTTCTAAGGGGAAAGTTCACTTCTGAGGGCAATAGATGGAATGTAGCCCATTTCTCCCAGGGACAGGGGCCAGAGAGAGAACGAGGATGAGGTGATAACAGAGGGTGGTGCTAACAGATGGGCCCTTCTTGAGGGAAACCACGTCTTCCTGGAGTGCTGCAGGCTGTTGAAGGAGAAAGTTCATCTCCTTGTCCCCCTCAGCACAGGCCTTCTCCTCAAAGCCAACTCTCATTCTTTTCTTGAACCCAGAAGAACAGCACAGGCTCACACCCCCTCTGCTCAGATGAGTGTTTTTCATGAGCAATTTTCTCCTGTCCCAGACAATCTAATTCCTGCTTACAGCCATGATACCCTGGAGCCCCACGCAGAAGTTGCAACTCCTGGCATTCTCAGGGATGAGGAAATGTGGTGCTGGGGTGGGGGGAGGTCCCAGGGTCTAGAGAGGAAGAAGGGCCTCTGCCCCTCCAGAGAGCATTCGGTGAAGGCAGTGCCTGGGAGGCCAGCTCTGTAGGGCCTGCTCAGTGACCTTGGTCAAGCCACAACACCCCTGGGCCTCAGTTTCCCCAGGGCCTTCATCCAAACACAGTGTTTCTCTCTCAAGGCCAGGGCGAGTAGGGAGGCAAGAGCCTTTCTTTGGAAGCACATGGGGAAAGGGTGGCATTGTTCCCCTGGGGGACCAGGAGCCCAGCCAGCCCGGCAGCAGCGCAGTAGTGACGTTGTCATAACCCATAACGGCGGAGCAGGCTGGCCCCTCCCGTCCCAGCCCAGAGAGTGGGCGGCAGAGCCCCGGGGAATCCCTGGGTGGGGGAGAGGGTAGCCCAGAGCGGTAACTCCCACCTGGCTGTCAGGCAGGAGGCCGGGGACCCCGCAAGCAAAACTCCTACCCACCTCCATCCCCCCACCCAGTGAAGACCGGTCTTCTAACGCCACGCCCTCCTAGGTGGGTGGCTCAGGCCACACTTTCCTGGGTACAAGCTAGAGACAGCCAGCGTGGCAAGGGACTGTGGCGCAGTCTCCCCTACCCCCATCCCTCCCAATGCAAGGTCTCAGAAAGCACAGAAACAAGCAATCCTTCCCCGCCCCCTCCCCGTGCGGGACCTGGATCCTGCGCCCCTTCTTCCCGGCCCAACCAGCCTGGGTCACTGCACCTGCGTCGCGTGCTCACCACATCTGCGTCCTCAGCACCGCGGCCCCAGCGCCAGGCGCGGCGCTCAGGCCGCCAAGCTGCGGTGACAAGCTCCACGCTCCCCACCTGGGAGGAGACTGCCAGCGGGTCCTCCTCCTCGCCGGCCGGGCGAAGCCAGCCCCACCTGGCAAGGGAGTGTCAGCAAATTCCCTTCTGCATCACCACGAGAGCGGCATCCCGGCTCCTCCCAAGCAGGGGCCAACCTTGGCCCCGCCCCAAGGCTCCTCTGACCTGCGGGGGTACCCAGGCTGGCGGATCCTACGCGAAGACCCAGGCTCCGCCTCAGAGACCCTGTAGCTACCAGGAACCATCTGCAAATTACCATCTTAAACGCACAAGGCTGCCGGTCCCTGGTTCCAGCTTGCTTCAGCTCCCCTGATGCACTGGGCCTCGGCAGCTCCTTTGCCACCTCCCCTCGCCCTCCCTGAGGCCTGTCCTCTTTCCCAGTCTCCTTAGTCCCATCAGCCAGAAGCAAGAAAAGCCAACCCACTCCCACAAAGGTAGCCCGCTGCCCCGCCCAAGGACCCGGTCCTGGCACCAGCCCAGTGGCTGGTACCCAGCTGCTACCCAGACTTCCCCAACAAAGGAGCCATCTACAATTGGCCACAGCCCCACCCGGGAGGCCCAAGGGAGTGGGCTGGGTCATTTCCAGTTTGCGGTGGGCCACACTCCTGCAGGTCTCAGAGTTTCATCAAAGTCCTGACCACTCTGCTATATAGACACTGGTTTTGACCCTGAGGACAGGTGCCAGCATTTGCAACCCCCAAAGATCAGTGTGCAAAACAAGGGGCAGTAGTAAACAGCCTCTCCCTCCCAGGCAGGAGCCTAGGCACATTCATGTCATAGACATTATCTGGCACTCGCAGCACCAGATAATGAAAGACAGCTAATGGGAGAGGAGCCACTGCCCAGCGCTCTCTGAAAGTGACGCCCTTTCACCAGTTAGCGCTGTTAGCAATATGATAAGAAGGCCACAGAGGAAGCCGTGTGAACACAAGGTCATGAGGTGCTAGAGGATGGGCTCAAAAGCTGGTTATGCTTTCATGGGTTGATTTCCCCATAACCAACAGCACAGCACCCCCTTCCACACAACCCTGCCAGACTGGCACACCCTAGTCATCTCCCTCTTCCTCTGACCCCCTGGTTCTCATGACCTAGCCACCCCAAGAAGACCCAAGGGTGAGCCACATAGACACATTCCGTCAAAGTCTATCCATTATGCAGTCACTCACCCACTCATTCTTTTTTTTTTTTTTTTCTTCGAGACAGAGTCTCGTTCTGTCGCCCAGGCTGGAGTATAGTGGCTCGATCTCGGCTCACTGCAAGCTCCACCTCCCAGGTTCACGCCGTTCTCCTGCCTCAGCCTCCCGAGTAGCTGGGACTATGCCTGCCACCATGCCTGGCTAATTTATTTTTATTTATTTATTTATTTTGTATTTTTTAGTAGAGATGGGATTTCACCGTGTTAGCCGGAATCGTCTTGATCTCCTGACCTCGTGATCTGCCCACCTCAGCCTCCCAAAGTGCTGGGGTTACAGGCGTGAGCCACCGTGCCCGGCCCACTCATTCTTTTATCTTTTTCATTCATGGAACAGGAAGACTTTTGACCATCTATTCTTCAGTGGCAACAGGGCATCAGGGTCTAGGTTCCAGCCCTTGCTTAGCGGCTATCATGCTGTGCAACCTTGGGTAGCTCACTTGATCTCTCTTTGTTTTTCCCTCTTATCTGTAATTCTGAGAGGGCTGGGCTAGTTGGGGTCTCAGACCCCTCTGCCCTGACACTTGTATTCTCCTCTTCTAGGATAAAGTCCAGTGGGTACAAAGACAAACCAGATCAATACAAGAATAGTGCTGGGAATGCTAGCTGCCTGCGTTTCAGTCCCAGCTGGGCCAGCTAAATATGAGACTTAATCTCTCTGTGCTTCATTTTTTTTTTTTTTTTTGCATATGGAAAATGGGAAAAAACAATAATCATAAGCTTAAAGGGTGATTGTGAGGATTAAATGAAATATTGTATACAAAATAAATGCTCTGCACGGATTCATTGTTGTTGCTGTAGTTATGCTATTCAGTCTGGTGGGACAGCATAAATTCTCAACAGAAGCGGTTTGTCTGTTCCTCTGCTTCATCATCACAGCAGCTGTTAAACCTATACCCAACCCCATCCACTTCCTAAAGGAGAAACCTGATAAGCATCAACGGCACGCCATAAAGAGAGGCCAGGTGCGGTGGCTCATGCCTGTAATCCTAACAGTTTGGGAGGCTGAGGTGGGCAGATGACTTGAGGTCAGGAGTTCGAGACCAGCCTGGCCAACATGATGAAACCCAGTCTTAACTATAAATACAAAAATTAGTCAGGCATGGTGGCAGGCACCTGTAATCCCAGCTACTTAGGAGGCTGAGGCAGGAGAATCACTTGAACCCAGGAGGTGGAGGTTGCAGCGAGCTGAGATTGCACCACTGCACTGCAGCCTGGGTGACAGAGTGAGACTCCATCTTGGAAAAAAAAAAAAGAAAGATACAGTAAAGGGGGACAGAAGCCAGGTGTGGCGGCTCACACCTGTAAACTCAGCTACTTGGGAGGCTGACGCAGGAGGATTTCTTGAGGCCAGGAGGTTGGGATCAGCCTGGGCAATATAGAGAGACCTACATCACAAAGGAGAGGAGATGAGAAGAGAGGAGAGGGAGGAGAGGAGAGGAGAGGGGAGGGGAGGGGAGAGAAGAGAGAGGGGAGGGGAGAGGGGAGGGAAAGGAAGGGGAGAGGGGAGGGCAGGGAAGGGGAGAGGGGAGGGAAGGGGAGAGGGGAGGGGAAGGGGAGGGGAGAGAGGAGGGGAGGGGAGGGAAGGAGAGAAGGGAGGGGATGGGAGGGAAGGAGAGAGGGGAGGGGAGGGGAAGGGAGGGGAGGGGAGGGGAAGGGAGGGGAGGGGAGGAGACGGGAAAAGAAAGAAAGAAAGAGAGAGAGAAGGAAGTAAGGAAGGAAAGACGAAAAGAAAGAAAGGAAGGAAGGAAGGAAAGACGGAAGGAAGAGAAGAAGAACCTATGGAAGGGAGGAGAACCCATGGAGATGCCAGGTGGGCTGTGTGGTGGGGAAAGACATGACCCCATTGTCCCAACCAACCACCTAGATGAGTGTCAGGCTTGTAGAAGGTCCTCAGTAAAAGTGTATGGGTATGAATAACTGAGGCTTTCGAAAGAAAGGCCCTTCTGGCCTGTGACACTGAAAACACTTATCATGCTTTTACTTGTGTATTGGGGTGGGAATGCCTTTGGCCTGAGCTGTCAAATCTGAAAGATTATGCCTGTTATTGTCTTCATGACTGCATTGTTAACCTCCAATGTCTGGTCTGGGAACATAATCCAGAACAATATAAAATAAACAAAAGGACTCTGAGTAACCCTCACAGTGAGCTGAGATCACACCACTGCACTCCAGCCTGGGCGACAGAGCGAGACTCTGTCTCAAAAAAAAAAAAAAAAAAGAGAGAGAGAGGTACAGAAAAGGGGGATGGAAGCCAGGTGCGGAGGCTCACACCTGTAATCCCAGCTACTCGGGAGGCTGAGGCAGGAGGATTTATTGAGGCCAGAAGGTTGAGACCAGCCTGGGCAATATAGAGAGATCTACATCAGAAAGGAGAGGAGAGGAGGGGAGGGGAGGGAAGGGAAGAGGAGGGGAGGGGAGGGAAGAGGAGAGGAGGGGAGGGGAGGGAAGAGGAGGGGAGGGGAGGGAAGAGCAGAGGAGGGGAGGGGAGGGAAGAGGAGGGGAGGGGAGGGAAGAGGAGGGGAGGGGAGGAGAGGGGCTTTTTCTGCAGATCACCTTGTGTCTTCAATTGGAGCCCACCTTTACTTACTCCACACAAAATTTCAACAGATCCAGTGTGGCAGAGACTGCTAAGAGCCCCTTTTCTTTCCCTCTTCCTTTTTGCAGTAGAGCTCCCAAGGTTAAAACCTGGATTTATGGCTCCCCTACTAGAGACCACATATCCCAGAACCCCTCGCAGCCAGGTGGAAGTATGAACTAAGTCCTAGCCAGTGAGATATAAGTGGAAGTAATAGGTTTAATTTCTGGGCCACATCCTTAAAAGGAAGCTGGCTGTTCTCTACTTCCTCTTTCTCCTTTGTGAAGTCTGGGATGTGGACATGGGGTGGAGGAGAGGGCAGCTTTGATGATGCTGACCAGGACAACCCCCTAGAGACAGGGCATCAAGGCAGGAAGAACTTGAGTCACCAGATGACCTGGAGAAGTGCCCTAGAATGCTGACCACCTTGCATTTTTCCCATGGGAGAGCAATAACCTTGTAAAGTCACTATTGTCTGGTCTCTGTTGCAGCAGCTGAACCAATAGCCTAAAGGAGAAGCCACTTTCCTGATTTTCAAACCCACAGCAGATGAGCAGAAGCATATTAGAAGGAAAAAGGACTAATAAGAAAGCAAGTACAGTGAAAAGGGTAAAAGTCAAGAGCAAGAGAAGAGAGAACAATGATAAACAAACAAACAAACAAACAAACAAAAAACAAACTTGACCAGGCGCGGTGGCTCACGCCTGTAATCCCAGCACTTTGGGAGGCTGAGACAGGCGGATCACAAGGTCGAGAAATCAAGACCATCCTGGCCAACATGATGAAACCCTGTCTCTGCTAAAAATACAAAAATTAGCTAGGCATGGTGGCGTGCACCTGTAGTCCCAGCTACTTGGGAGGCTGAGGCAGGAGAATCGCTTGAACCCGGGAGGCAGAGGTTGCAGTGAACCGAGATCATGCCACTGCACTCCAGCCTGGTGACAGAGTGAGACTCCGTCTAAAAAATAAAAAAAACAAAACAAACAAACAAAAAATCCCACAAAACTTAGGAGTTTGGAGTCATTTAGCATAAGGTCATTCCAATAGACCTTGAAGGCATCATTGTATCATAAGGTGGTAGTGGAAACATGCTCAGAACAACCATCCCACATCACTAGAAGAAGTCATTGACCAAATCCTTTAAAGGAAAGCAACTGTGTATTTAGAAAGTATTCCCAATCAAAAGTGGTTAAAATGGAATAAAGCTTGTATATTTGGGGGAGAAACCTTCAGCATCTGGAAAACTCAGTCATCCAAAAGTACACCTTTCCTCAATGATGAGAAATCAGAGATTTAAATTCATTTATATTTACCTTCTCCCTCATTAGATTATGGATCCTTTTAAGGTCAGATTATGTCTCCTTTTTCTTTTAATTTTTAATATTGAACACAGTGCCTTGACTCAATAAATACTTTCTAATAGCTTTGGGGGTGAAGTCTATGTTACCTAGGATGACAGAGCCTAGGATGGTCCCACTAGCTGATTTGGAACACAGATGCTCCTCGACTTAGGATGATGACATTACATCCTGATGAACCCATCATAATTGGAGAATAGTGTAAGTTGAAAATGCATTTAACCCACCTGACAGGGTTTGCTTGTGTCCCCACTCAAATATCGTGAATTGTAATTCCCATAATCCCCAAGTGTCATGGGAGGGACCTGGTGAGAGGTAATTGAGTCATGCCGTTCTCGTGATAATGAGAGTTCTCATGAGATCTGATGGTTTTATAAGGGGCTTTTCCCCTTTTGCTCAGCACTTCTCTTCCTGCTGCCATGTGAAGAAGGATGTGTTTGCTTCCCCTTCCACCATGATTGTACGTTTCCTGAAACCTCCCCAGCCATGTGGAACTATGAGTCAATTAAATCTCTTTTCTTTACAAATTATCGGGACTCAGGTATGTGTTTATTAGCAGCATGAGGATGGACTAACACACCACCTAATCTACCAAACATCATAGCTTAAGCTAACCTGTCCTAAATGCGCTCAGAATACTGACATTAGCCTATAGTTGGGCAAAATCATCTAACACAAACCCTATTGTATAATAAACTGTTGAATATTTCAGCAGTTTTTTATAAAATGGGCTTGTGTTAGATGATTTTATTTATTGAGTACTGAAAGTGAAAAACATAATGGTTGTATGGATACTTGAAGTATGATTTCTGCTGAATGCATATTGCTTTTTCATCATTTTAAAGTCAAAAAATTGTAAGTAGGCCGGGCGCAGTGGCTCAAGCCTGTAATCCCAGCACTTTGGGAGGCTGAGGCGGGCGGATCACGAGGTCAGGAGATCGGGACCATCCTGGCTAACACGGTGAAACCCCGTCTCTACTAAAAAAATACAAAAAACTAGCCGGGCAAGGTGGTGGGCGCCTGTAGTCCCAGCTACTCGGGAGGCTGAGGCAGGAGAATGGCGTAAACCCGGGAGGCGGAGCTTGCAGTGAGCTGAGATCCGGCCACTGCACTCCAGCCTGGGCGACAGAGCGAGACTCCGTCTCAAAAAAAAAAAAAAAAAAAAAAAAAAAATTGTAAGTAGAATCGTTGTAAGTTGGACTGCCTGTATTGATCAGCGAAATTATCTGAGATCTTAAACTAGACCAGTGAACAACTGCAGGGACCCAACCCTCATAGTTTTATTGAGCCTATGGTGGGCCTGGGAACTTGCCTCTGTTATCTAGAAATAATTTCATCATACACACTCAAGCTCACAAAGACCTACACACACAAGAATGCTCATTGCAGAATTGTTTGTAATTGCAAAAACAACAATAACAAAAAAATACCTCACAACTGTGCACAGCCTACACAAATGTACATGGGTTTTCTGTAGCACCCAGGTGAGATGTTCAGGAAAAATCAAAATGAGAGAGAAAAGGCAGGAAGTGAAAGCCACACACCAGTGTCATCACCCTAAGGCCTGATGTTGGGTGACGCTGCTAGGCAGAGGGTAAGCAGGGGGCCATGGGCTTGGAGATGATGGGAGTCAGATCACAGATTTTACTACAGGACCCAGAATATAAACATATGCCACTGACAGGGACAGTATTTTCAAGGCAAAGCCAATACACTGTTTATACTTTAAGTGGCAAGCCACGTACTCTAGGGTATCCCTGATCCCAAGAGCCAAATAAAAACTCTCTAAGAAAGTGGATTCATTTTGGGAGCTCAGCTCCTATCACACGCTCTAATCTGCCTTTCCAGACAGAAGGGAATTTGATTTCCTGTGCAGAAAGTAGCGGGGAAATGTATTGGAATGGAAAACCATTTTTCCAGTGTCCTCTGCCTAACCAGACACAGGGTTGTGGTTTTCTAGAGAGAAGAAGACTTCAGGCTTAGGTCTAGACACACAGCACTGTCCCTACTTGGAAGCTGGTGTTCCCCAGTGGAGGAGTCAGGCCCTATGATCACTCAGCCCTGCCACAGAAGAGAATCCAGGCCTCCCTTCTTCTGGGACAACCCTGGCCTCTCTGCCCTCTCTTACCCCTGGCCTCAGACTGGGCCCCACTCACCAAGGCCCCAGTGGGTAATCTTAGCCAGCAGCAATGTCTTTTACTAGTACTTCTCCCCTGGAAGAAGAGAAATTCACAGCTGGTAGGAGGTCATTGTTATCCACTGCCACTATCACTTAATGATATTGGAAACTTCTGGGCGGGTGAGGTCAGAAGCAGGTGTTGATGACATCACAAAAGAAACACCACTGTGTTGTACTGGAACTCTGGGATTCTGGTATCATTTCTTCACCCAGGATTGAACTCAACTGAACATTTTCAGACAGACCTGGGGGTTGAAGCCTGCACAGCCTCACTTCACTTCTATCTTGAGCCTGACTGATGCCCTGCAGAATTAGATCCTTAAAGAATAACTGCCGGCCGGGCGCGGTGGCTCACGCCTGTAATCCCAGCACTTTGGGAGGCAGAGGCGGGCAGATCACGAGGTCAGGAGTTCAAGGCCAGCCTGGCCAAGTTGGTGAAACCCCGTCTCTACTAAAAATACAAAAATTAACTTGGCACAGTAGCGGATGCCTGCAATCCCAACTACCCGGGAGGCTGAGGCAGGAGAATCGCTTGAACTCGGGAGGCGGAGGTTGCAGGGAGCCGAGACCGCACCACTGCGCTCTAGCCTGGGTGACAGAGCAAGACTCTGACTAAAAAAAAAAAAAAAAAAATGGGTCCTTGCACTGATATTTTATTGAGGCTATAGAACTCCCCTGCTCCCCCAAACTGATACTCATGAGGCAGAAATATGAGTTTCTTCTGAGCCACAAAGTGAAGATCTCTTCAGGGCCTCATGTCCAGGCTCTTGAAATCAGCTCTGTTGTACCCCTTCCTCTGGGTGTTGTTACCTGTTTTCAATAATGAACCTTTTCTTTGTTGTATAAGCTTTATCAACTTTGTGAAATATAATACATATACAGAGAAGCATATACCATACAACAATGAGCACTATAATGAATAATCACAGAGCAAACTCTTGTGTAGCGACACTGTTTAAGTCGATAAATAGAACATTATCACCAGAAGTTTCCCTGTATTGTTTCCCAATCCACTCCTTTCTTTTCCAGTCGCTTCCCCGCACAGAGATAACCCTATCCTGACTTCAGTCTTTCCTTGCATTGCTTTGTACTTTTACCACGTGATTATTCATTCCTAATCAATATGGTTTGCTTTGGTCTGTATTTTAAGTGTACATTAATAGAATTAGAGCATAAATATACTTTTATGTTGGGCTGTTAGAACTCAGCATTGGTTTTTTTGTTTGTTTGTTTTTTGTGTTGTTTTATTTTTTTGAGATGGAGTTTCACTCATGTCGCCCAGGCTGGAATACAATGGCACAATCTCGGCTCACTGCAACCTCTGCCTCTCAGGTTGAAGTGATTCTCCTGCGTCGGCCCCCCAGGTAGCTGGGATTACAGGCACGTGCCACCACTCCCAGTTCATTTTTGTATTTTTAGTAGAGACGGGGTTTCACCATGTTGGCCAGGCTGGTCTCAAACTCCTGACCTTAGGTGATCTGCCTGCCTCAGCCTCCCACAGTGCTGGGATTACAGGCATGAGTCACTACGCCTAGCTTCAACATTGTATTTTTAAGATTCATCCACACTGTGGTATGCAGTTGGAGTTTATCCATTTTCATTACTCTGTTGTTTGACTATGTCACAAACTAATCCTGCCTGGTTTGTTTGGCATTTGTTTTTATTTCCAGTTTTTTATTAGTGAGTGCTATGTTTGAGTGTGTTTTGTCTCCTCCAAAATTAATTAGTTAATTGAAAAATATGGGCTGGTTGTGGTGGCTCACTCCTATAATCCCAGCAGTTTGAGAAGCTGAGGCCAGCAGATTGCTTGAACTTAGGAGTTTGAGATCAGCCTGGGCAACATAGTGAGACTCCATCTGTTAAAAAATACAAAAATTAGCTGGGCATGGTGGTGTGCACCTGCAGTCCTAGCTACTCTGGAAGCTGAGGTGAGAGGATTGCTTGAGCCTGGCAGGCAGTGGTTGTAGTGAGCCAAGATTATGCCACTGCACTCCAGCCTGGGTGACAGAGTGAGACCCTGTCTCAAAAAAAAAAAAAAAAAAAAAAAAAAAAAAAAAAAAAAGAAAGAAAAGAAAAAGGAAAAGATGGTAAAGCAAGAAATCAATCATTTTAAACTGTTACAGAGCATAGAAATAGAAGTAAAATGTCCATATTATTTTATACAAAGCCCACATAACACTGAAATAATACACGACAATTACTTCACACAAAAATTATTTCTTAAAAAATTATTTGGTTGACAGGGTCTTAAGATGGCTGCCAGGCGGCTGCTTCCTGACAGAAGAAAAGATATCGAGTGGGCTGGTACCTCCTGGCCTAAATGAAAGTGATGTTGAGTCAAACTCCGAAGATGAAGCTGCATTGGAGAGCTCTAGGCTTAACTTACAGGAAGATAAGAGGATGGGAACCTCAGAAAAGCAGAAATCATAAATTTCTCAACAGATGAAGCAAAAAGTGAAACAGAGTCAAATGTAAATGCCTAAGAAGAGTGTCCTTCTGGAATTCCCTTAGATGTGTGGAATTGAACAGTCCTCAAATGCAGTCCAGTGGAAGGAGCTTCCTCAGTATTTTGGAGTCAATGATAGGTTTGACCCCTCTGTTAAAAGGAAAACCGTTGAGAAGGCCTCAAAAACAGGATAGAGCAGGCTGTGGAGGAGTGGAATATTGAGAAGGCTGAGGAGCTCAGCAACCAGCTAGCTACTCGAGAGCTTGGTGTAAAAATTGCCAAAGCAGTTGTCTGCCACAATTTTGTAAAAGCCAAAAATGGAGACTAAAAATTCACAGGACTGCCCGAAAAAAGAAGGAACTCACGTGGGGGTTTGAAGCAAAGAAGAGATGGGCAACCAAAAGCAACGTGGGATATATGTAACTTGCCAGAATGCTTGAAGACGTTTGTAGACTCAAATGCTCAATTCACCGAGAACGTTTTCCTGCCTATGTTAAATGTCAGAAAATTGATAGCACTAGAAAAGAAATAAGCATAAAATTTGGGAGTTTGATTATCAGCTCTTTTCAATCTTTCTCTAAGGACTTTGTCCTATTGAAGTGAATAAAATGAAGCATTCTGTTATTTTATAAGAAATGTAAGAAAAAATATAGAAAAACAGAAAGAATTTTATTTATTTGTATAAAGCCACAGTATAAAATCAGTTTTGCGGCCAGTTGCTGTGGCTCATGTCTGTAATTCCAGCACTTTGGGAAGCCGAAGTGGGCAGATCACTTGAGCCCAGGAGTTCGAGACCAGCCTGGCCGGCATGGTGAAACCTCATCAGCCGGGTGTGGTGGCACATGCCTATAGTCTCAGCTACCTGGGAAGCTGAGGCAGCAGAATGATTTGAACCCAGAAGGTGGAGGTTGCAGTAAGCTGAGATCGCGCCATTGCACTCCAGCCTGGCGGACAGAACAGACAGACTCTGTCTCAAAAAAAAAAAAAAAAATCAGTTTTGCTGCTTTTCATTTATTTGGTTTAGCATAACCAGTGAGCTTCTTGTACTTTCTTTTTTTTTTGAGACAGAGTCTCACTCCTTGTGTCACCCAGGCTAGAGTGCAGTAGCATGGTCTTGGCTCACTGCAACCACTGTCCCCTGGGTTCAACTGATTCTCTGATTCTCATGCCTCAGCCTCCCAAGAAGCTGGGATTACAGGCAAGCACCACCATCCCTGGCTAATTTCTTTTTGTATTTTTAATAGGGTCAGGGTTTTGCCATGTGGGTTAGGCTGGTCTTGAACTCCTGGCCTCATATGATCCACCTGCCTCGGCCTCCCATAGTGCTGTAATTACAGGCATAAGTGATCATGCTGGCCTTGTATTTCCTTATCTGTACCCAGCATAACTACACGTTTACTGGAGCTGTGTTTTTAAGATTGAAAATTGTTTATAATGGATTAGTCATAAGTGCCAAAAAGTCTCAGTTGATACTGTCTTTACAAATGATGACTTGACCTTAATGTCATAAAAGTAGTTACTAATTTTGTATTGAAGGCAGTAGACTTGATATTTCAGAATTGCATAGTAAAAGCAATTTATTAATTTTTGTGTACTTTCAGATAAACTATTACAATAAAGAAAGGTGACAAATGTTAAAAAAAAAAAAAAAATTCCATCATGGTTACTGCCTGAGCAAGTTGGAGCTGTGGGTGAGGGTTTCCTGGAATGGGGACAAGTTGGTTCCAGATGGTTTTGATACACCTCATTCTGCAACCCTCCTTTTCATACTCCAGCCCTATAAGAAACACATGGTTTGGAAGTAGTACTAGGAAAACTTCCTCTTCTCTTCTTCAGACTTGTTTCCTTACTTCTTTACTACTTTGGTCAGTTTAACATGGCAGCTGCCTCTGAGGGGTCAGTCATTCTCCTTCAGTTCACTCACAGACTATGAACCAGGTAATCTATTAAAAGCTTCTAAATGTTAGTTGTTCATCCAGAATCCCTTTCCAGGAAGATGTCTCTTCTCACACTTTGTGAGATTCTATCCAAAATAAGGATTTTGAAAAGCTCTGACATATTCATGGGAATCTAGAGGACAAGTGCATGCTCAACAGAAACCTGAGAAAACCCTAAGCTCTCACCTCTGCGTGACCTTCAGTCTCTATGCAAGAAGAAATTGAAGACAAAGGCAGAGTTGTAAACTGCCTAACTGAACTCTGAAGGCATGTCCCAACAGCACACACAGGCTTTTTTACTGGGCAATTTTACTGTTTTTTGTCCCAGGTGTTTAAGGAAATCTCTTGTCCAATCACTAGCTGATCATTAAGCTAGTGATCAGAGAGACTTCTGTGGCCATACACACACACACACACACACACACACACACACACATGCACACACAAAGAGTTTTCAAAATTAGTTCAGAAAAGGCACTAAACAAACAAACAGAAAAAAAAAAAAAAAACAGCAACAACTACAACAGGCAGGAACAACAAACCCTAGAAAAATCTGATTTCCAGAGTTGCCAAATTATAATATTCAAAATGTCCAGTTTTCTACAAAAAATATGAGGCATGGAAAAAACACAAGAAAGTATGGCCCCTACAGAAGAAAAATGACAATTGATAGAAATTATTCCTGAGGAAGCCCAGACATTGGGCTTACTTTTAAGAGACTTTAATTCAACTATTTAAAATATGCTCAAAAAGCTAAAGGAAACCATGTACAAAGAACTAAAGAAAACCATGAGAATATCTCACAAATAGAGAATATCAATAAAAATATCAAACTTATAAAAAAGAGCCAAATATAAATTCTAGTGCTTAAACGTATTACTGAAAGGAAAATTTTATTAGAGAGACTCAACAGCAGATTTGAGCAGGCAGAAGAAAGGATCAGTGAACTTGAAGATAAGTCACTGAGATTACTCAGTCGGAGGAGCATAAAAAAGAAAGATATAGAATAACGAGCAGACTTTAAAAGACATCACCAAGTATACCACAACATATGCATAATGGAAGTTCCAGAGGAGGTAGGAGAGTCTAACAGAAAGAATACTTGAAAGAAATAATGGGCAAAAACTTTCCAAATTTGATGGAAAACAGTAGTCTATACATCTAAGAAACTCCAAGTAGGATAAACTCAAAGAGGTCCACATTAAGACATGTTATAATTAAACTGTTCAAAGTAAAGACAAAGATAGAATCTTGAAAGCAGCAAAAGAGAAGCAGTTTATCACATAGAAGTAATGCTTAATAAGATTAACAGCTTATTTCTCATTGGAAACCATGGAGGTAAGGAGGCAATGGGATAGAGCATTAAAAGGACTGAAAGAAAAATAGCTATCAGCCAAGAATGCTATATCCAGCAAAACTATCCCTCTGGAATGAAATAGAAATCAAGAAATTTCCAAATAAAAACAGAGAGTTTGTCAATAGTGCCCTATAAGAAATGTTAAAAGGAGTCTGTCATGCTGAAATGAAAGGACAGTAGGCAGTAATTTGATTCCACATGAAGAAATAGAGAATACTGGTAAAGGTAAATATAAAAGTCAATATTAATGTATTTTTGGTCTGTATCTCTTATTTTTTCCCATATTATTTAAAATGGGAAATATTTCCCATATTATTTAAAAGGCAACTATGTAAGTAAAAATTGATGATATATATCTATGATAGGCACAAATGTGTAAAGATGGAATTTGTGACAAGAGCAACATAAAGATGGGGGTAGAACTATAAAGTAACAAAGTTCTTATACTGAAACAGTATTAATCTAAACTAGATTGCTATAAATTAAACATTAATTTTAATCCTCTGGACAACCACTATGAAAATAACTAAAAAATATATAGTAAAAGAAAAGATGAGGAAATTAAATAGTTTATTAGAAAATATCAGCCAGGCATGGTGGCGCATGCCTGTAATCCCAGTACTTTGTGAGGCTGAGGTGGGTGAATCATTTGAGCCCAGGAATTCAAGACTTGCCTAGGCAATAAGGCAAAATCCCATCTCTGCAAAAATACAGAAATCAAGCTGGCATGGTGGTGTGCACCTGTAGTCTCAGCTACTTGGGAGGTTGAAGCAGGAGGATCACTTGAGCCTGGGAGGTGGAGGTGTCAGTGAGCCAAGATTGTGCCACTGTACTTTAGCCTGGGTGACAGAGCAAGACCCTGTTGCAAATAAAGTAAAATAAAATAAAATAAAAAATATATTTAACACTAAAGAAGGCAGTAATGAAGGAAATAAGGAACAAAAATAGTATGAAACACAGAAAACAAATAGCAAAGCAGCAGAAGTAAGTACTTCCTTAATTAATTACTTTAAATGTAAATGAATTAAACTTTCCAATCAAAAGGAAGATATTAGCAGATGAGTTTTTAAAAATGATGTAACTGTGCTATCTACAGGTGACTCACTTTACATTCAAAGATACAAATAGGCTGAAAATGAAAGGATGGTAAAAAAATATACCATGAAAACAGTAACCAAAGGGAGTGGGGGGGGGGCTATACTAATATTGGAAGCAATAGACTTTAAGACAAAAATTGTTACAAGAGACAAAGAATGACATTATATAATGGTAACAGGGATACTCCATCAAGAAAACATAACAATTATAAAGATATATGCACCCAACGACAGAGCCCCAAAATATATGAAGCAAAACCTGAAATAATTAGAGAAATAGATAATTAATAACAGTTGCAGATTTTAATATTCCACTTTAAATAATAGATAGAACAACTACACAGAAGATCATCAAGGAGGCCAAGTGTGGTGGCTCACACCTGTAATCTCAGCATTTTGGGAGGCTGAGGCAGGCGGATCACCTGAGGTCAGGAGTTCAAGACCAGCCTAGCCAACATGGTGAAACCCTGTCTCTACTAAAAATACAAAAATTAACTGGGTGTGGTGGCAGGTGCCTGTAATCCAGCTACTTGGGAGGCTGAGGCAGGAGAATCACTTGAACCCAGGAAGTAAGGGTTACAGTGAGATGAGATTGTGCCATTGCACCTCAGCCTGGGCAACAAGAGTGAAAACTCCATCTCAAAAAGAAAAAGAAAAAAAAAAAAGATCATAAGGATATAGAAGACTTGAAGAGTACTATAAACAAATTAGACCTAACAGATATTTATGGAGCACTCCACTCAGCAATGACAAAATACACATTCATCTCAAGTGCACATAGAACATTCTCCACTATAAGTCAGAACACAAAATAAGTCTCAATAAATTTTAAAAGATTAAAATCATAACAAAGTATGTTTTCTGACCACAATGGAATAAACCTAGAAATCAATAACAGAAAGAAACCTGAGAAACTCATAAATATGTGGAAATTAAATAACACACCCTTAAATAACCAATGGGTCAAAGAATAAATTGCAAGGTAAATTAGAAAATATTTTGAGACCTATGAAAACTATAATACAACATGCAAAAACTTATGGGATTTAGTAAAAGCAGTGCTTAGAGGGAAATTTATAGTTGGAAATGTCAACATAAAAAAAAGCAAAGATTGCAAGTGAATAACATATCCTTCTACCTTAAGAAACTGGAAAAAGAAGAACAAACGGAATCCAAAACAAGAGGAAAGAAGGAAATAATAAAGATTAGGGTGGAGATAAATGAAATAGAGAACAGAAAACAATAGAGAGAATGAGCAAAACCAAAAGTTAGTGTTTTGAAAACATCAACAAAATTTTAAAAAATCAACAAAATGGATGAATCTTTATCTGGACTGAATAAGGAAAAAAAAGAGAAGACCCAAATTACTAAAATTAGAAATGAAAGTACAAACATTAATAATGACCTTATAAAAATAATAATTTTAAAAGATTATAAGAGAATACTATGAACAACTGTATCCTGACAAATTACACAACCTAGATGAGATGGATAAATTCCTAGACACATAAGCTACCAAAACTTATTTAAGAAGAAATAGAAAACAAGAATAGATCAATAACAAGAAAAGAGATTGAATCAGTAACTAAAATTTAAAAAGAAAACTTCAAACAAAGAAAAACACAGAATCAGATGGCTTCACTAGCAAATTCTACCAAGTGTTTAAACAGTTAACACTATTTTTTCCTCAAATGCCTCCCCTAAAAAGAAAAGGATGGAACCCTTCTGAACTCATTCTGTGGGGCCAGTATTATCCTAGTACCAAAGCCAAAGATATCACAAGACGAGAAAATAAGAAACCAACATCCCTTATGAATATAGATGCAAAAATCCTTAACAAAATACTAGCAAACAAAATCCAGCAGCATATTTAAAGGATTATATACCATGACCAAGTGGGATTTATCTCCAGAATGCAAGGATGGTTCAACAGACGAAAATCAATCAAGGTACTACACTATATTAAAAGATTAAAAGATAAAACACATAATCATCTCAATTGATGCAGAAAAAGCATTTAACAAAATCCAGTACTCTTTCATGATTTTAAAAAAAAACCATAACACTCAACAAACTAGAAGAGAACTTTTCCAACCTTATAAAGGGCATTATATTAGTCTGTGTGGGCTGCCATAAGAAAATACTACACACTGGTTGACTTAAACAACAGACATTTATTTTATTCCAGTTCTATAGGCTAGAAGTTCAAAATCAAAGTCAGGGTTTATTTCTGGTGAGGCCTTTCTTTCTGGCTTGTAGATGGCTGCCTTCCCACTGTGTCCTCACATAGCCTTTTCTTTGTGCTCATGTGAAGACAGAGATATCTCTAGTGTCTCCTCCTCTTCTTTCTTTTACTTTTTTTTTTTTTAAGACAAGGCCTTGCTCTGTTGCCCAGGCCAGAATGCAGTGGTGCAATCATGGCTCATTGTAGCCTCAACCTCTTGGGTTCAAATGACCCTCCCTCTTAATCCTTCTGAGTAGCTGGGACTACAGGTGCATGCCACCACACATGGCTAATTATTTTTAAAATTTCACTCTGTCATCCAGGCTAGCATGCAGTGGTGTGATCTTGGCTCTCTGCAACCCCTGCCTTCTGGGTTCAGGGGATTCTCATGCCTCAACCTCCCGAGTAACTGGAATTATAGGTGCATGCCACTATGCCCAGCTAATTTTTTGTATTTTTAGTAGAGACATGGTTTCACATGTTGGCCAGGCTGGTCTTGAACTCCTGACCTCAGGTGATTGGCCCACCTTGGCGTCTCAAAGTACTGGGATTGCAGGAGTGAGCCGCTGAGCCAGGCCAAGGCCCTCTCTTTATGATCTCATTTAACCTTTATTACCTCCTAATAGGTCCTGTCTCCAAATACAATCACATTGTGGGTTAGAGCTTCAATATGAGAATTTGGGAGGGATACAGTTCAGTCGAAAACAGGCATCTGTGAAAAACCCACAGCTCCCATTCTACTTAATTATAAAAGATTGAAAGCCTTCCCTCTACAATTAGGAACAAGGTAAGGATGTCAGCTCTTGTCACTTCTGTTCAACAATGCATTGGCAATTCTATCTAGGGTAATTAGTCAATAAATAAATAAAAGACTATCAGATTGGAAAGGAAAAAGTAAACCTGTCTCCATTTGCAGATCACATACTCTTATATATAGAAACCCTTAAAGAATCTACAAGAAAACACTATTAGAGCTAATAAATAAGTTTAGTGAAGTTTTAGTGTACACGAATCAGTTGTAATTTCATATACTAGCAATGAACAATCTAAAAATAAAACTAAGAATTTCATTAACAGTAGCATTGAAAAACATAAAATAATTGGGAACAAATTTTACCAAGTAAGTATAAGATTTGTACACTGAGGCTGGGTGTGGTGGCTCATACCTGTAATCCTGGCACTTTGGGAGGCTGAGGCGGGAGGATCACCTGAGGTCAGCTACTCAGGAGGCTGAGGCAGGAGAATTGCTTGAACCCAGGAGGCAGAAATTGCAGTCAGCCGAGACTGCACCACTGCACTCCAGCCTGGGTGACAAGAGCGAGACTCCATCTAAAAAAAAAGGGAAAAAAAAGATTTGTACACTGAAAACTACAGTTGAAAAAAAAATTTTAACAAAAATAAATAAAAGACATCCCATATTCATGAATTGGAAGACTTTCTCTGTTTTTGTTTGTTTGTTTGTTTGTTTGTTTTTGTTTTTTTGTTTTTTTGTTTTTTTTTTTTTGAGACGGAGTCTCGCTCTGTCGCCCAGGCTGGAGTGCAGTGGCCGGATCTCAGCTCACTGCAAGCTCCGCCTCCCGGGTTACGCCATTCTCCTGCCTCAGCCTCCCAAGTAGCTGGGACTACAGGCGCCCGCCACCTCGCCCGGCTAGTTTTTTGTATTTTTTAGTAGAGACGGGGTTTCACCATGTTAGCCAGGATGGTCTCGATCTCCTGACCTCGTGATCCGCCCGTCTCGGCCTCCCAAAGTGCTGGGATTACAGGCTTGAGCCACCGTGCCCGGCCTGTTTGTTTGTTTTTTGAGACAAGGTCTCTCTCTGTTGCCTAAGTGTGTTGGAGTGCAATGGCTTGGTCATGTCTCATTTCAGCCTCAACCTCCTGAGCACAAGTGATCCTCCTACCTCAGCCTCCCAAGTAGCTGGGACCACCACACCTGGCTAATTTTTGAATTTTTTGTAGAGATGGGGTTTCACTATGTTTCCTAGTCTGAATCTTAGTATTTTTAAGATGACAATACTCCTCAAAATGATCTACAGATTCAGTGCAACCTCTATCAGAATTCCAGCTGACTTCTTTGTAGATATATACAAGCTAATTCCAAAATTTTTATGGAATTATAAGACACCTGAAAGCCAATCACAGTCTTGAAAAAAAAAACAGCGTTAAAGGACTGACATTTCTCAATTTCAAAATGTACCACAAAGCTTCAGTAATCGGAACAATGTGGTATTGGTATAATCTCAATTCTGTTTCTATATGAAACAGAATTGAGAACCCAGAAATAAACCCGTACATCTGTGGTCAGTTAGTTTTCAACAAAGGTGACAAGATCATTTGATGGTGGAAAGAATGGTCTTCTCAACAAATAGTCCTGAAATAATTCAATATTTATATGCAAAAGAGAATTAATTTGGATCCCCTACTTCATACCATATCAAAAAATTAAGTCAGAGCATGTCAGAGTCCTAAATGTAAGAGACCTAAAACACTGAGACTTTTAGAAGGAAACATAGGTGTAAATCTTTGTGACTTTGAATTAGACAAGATTTCTTAAATATGACACCAGAAGTACAGGAAATGAAAGAAAAATTGATATATTGAATTTCATCAAAATTTAAAACTTTTTGCATCAAAGGACGCTCTCAGGAAAGACAACCCACAGAATGGAATAAAATATTTGCAAATCACATATTAGATACGGGACTAGTATCCAGAAAAGAATATATATATATATATATTTTTTTCTTTTTCTTTTTTTTTTTTTTTTGAGACAGAGTCTCGCTCTGTCGCCCAGGCTGGAGTGCAGTGGCGCCATCTCGGCTCACTGCAGGCTCCGCCTCCCAAGTTCACGCCATTCTCTTGCCTCAGCCTCCCAAGTAGCTGGGACTACAGGCGCCCGCCACCTCACCCGGCTAATTTTTTGTATTTTTAGTAGAGATGGGGTTTCATTGTGTTAGCCAGGATGGTCTCGATCTCTTGACCTCGTGATCCGCCCGTCTCGGCCTCCCAAAGTGCTGGGATTACAGGCGAGAGCCACCGTGCCCGGCCGTATCCAGAATATATTTTTTTAAAACTCTTACAATTCAGCAATTAAAAAAGACAACCCAGTTTTTAAAAACAAGCAAAGGACTTGAATAGATGTTTTCCCAAAGAAGATGTGTAAGTGGCTAATAAGCACCCGAAGAGATGCTCAGCATCATTAGTCATTAGGGAAACAGAAATCAAAACCACAATGAGATGCCACTTCACACCCTCTAGGATGGACACAAAATGGAAAATAACAGGC
Source organism: Rhinopithecus roxellana (assembly GCF_007565055.1). Lineage (NCBI taxonomy): Eukaryota > Metazoa > Chordata > Mammalia > Primates > Cercopithecidae > Rhinopithecus > Rhinopithecus roxellana. Next base: position 135,309,869 of record NC_044553.1, on the reverse strand, counting down.
ATTGGTGAGGATGTAAAGAAATTGAAACCTTCATACATTGCTGATAGGAATGTAAAATGGTGCAGCCACTGTAGAAAATAGTTTCGTGGTTCTCCAAAGAGTTAAATATAGCAGTACATATGTCCCAGCAATTTCACTCCTAGATATATATGCGAGAAAATTGAAAACATGTTCAAACAAAATGTGTACATGAATGTTCACAGCAACGGTATTCATAACAGCCAAAAAGCGGAAACAACTCAAATATCTATCAACGAATCAATGAATAAACAAAATGTGATGTATCTATACAATGAACTATTATTCAGCCATAAAAAGGAATGAAGTACTGATATGTTCTACGACATGGATGAATCTTGAAAACATTCTAAGTGAAAGAGGCCAGATACAACAGGCCCCATATTGTATGATTCTGTCTATACAAAATGTCCAGAATAGGTAAATCCATAGAGGTAGAAAGTAGGTTGTTCACTGGCAGGAGCGGAGTGTTGGGGGGTGGTCATGGTGGCGGTGAGACTGATGGAGGAACTGAACTGACTGCTTCACAGGTATACCGTTTTCTTTTTGGGATAATGAAAGCGTTCTGTAATTATTGGTGATGGTTGCACAACTCTGTGCACACAAAAAAAACACACAAAAAAACACTGAATTTTTTTTGTTTTTTAATGGTTTAAGGCCAGGTGCGGTGGCTCACGCCTATAATCCCAGCAATTTGGGAGGCCGAGGCGGGCAGATCACCTGAGGCCAGGAGTTTGAGACCAGCCTGGTCAACATGGCGAAACCCCATCTCTACTAAAATACAAAAAAATTAGCCGGGTGTGGTGGCATGTGCCTGTAATCCCAACTACTCAGGAGGCTGAGGCAGGAGAATCATTTGAACTCGGGAGGCAGAGGTTGCAGTGAGCCAAGATCATGCCATTGCACTCCAGTCTGGGTAACAAGAGCAAGATGCCGTCTCAAAAAAAAAAAAAAAAAAAAAAAAAAGTGGTTTAAATGGTGACTTTTATGTTAATTTTGTCTGAACAACAACAACAACAACAAAACACACCTGGAGTGGATTTCTGTATATATGGGCAATAGGAATCCAATTTCAGTTTTTACCTGCAGAACTCCATTTTGTCCTTTCCTGACTGCTCTGCTGCACCACCTCTGTCACAAGTCAAGTGTCTGAATAAGTGGGGTCTGTTTCTGGGCTCTCTGTTCTTCTGGCCTATTTGTCTATGCCTGAAACCACCATTACTGTAAGCTTACTGTAAACTTAAAATCTGAGAGAGCAAGTTCTCCTACCTTATTCAACTTCTAGAGTATCTTGTCCTCTTTTAACTCTTTGTATTTAGAATCAGCTTGTCCAGTTCTAAAAACAAACCTGATGATACCTTGGCTCAGATTGGATTAAATCTATAAATAATTTGGGGTGAATTGATATCCTTAAATTATTAAATCTTCCAGTTCAAGAATACGGTGTATTGGTATACCAAGAATATGGTAAAATTTTATAATTTTTTCTATGAAGGTCTTGCATAGCCCTTAAAAAAATTATTTCTAAATTCGAATATGTTTATATTATATAAATTATACACTGAATTTTTTTTCATTTTCAAGTTATTTGTTGCTGCTCTATAGGGTGTAATTTATTTATTTATTTATTTATTTTATTTATTTATTTGAGACAGGGTCTCACTCCCATCGCCCAGTCTGGAGTACAGTGGTGCGATCTTGGCTCACTGTAGCCTCGACTTCCCAGGCTCAAGTGATCCTCCCATCTCAGCCTCCCAAGCAGCTGGGACAACAGGTGCATGCCACCTTGCCCAGCTAATTTTTTTGTATTTTTTGTAGAAACTGGGTCTTACCATGTTGCCCAGGCTGGTTGGTTTTTTTTTTTTTTTTTTTTTTTGAGACCGAGTCTCGCTCTGTCGAGCCGGCTCTCAGCTCACTGCAAGCTCCGCCTCCTGGGTTCCCGCCATTCTCCTGTCTCAGCCTCCGGAGTAGGTGGGACTACAGGCGCCCGCCACCTCGCCCGGCTAGATTTTTGTATTTTTTAGTAGAGACGGGGTTTCACCGTGTTAGCCAGGATGGTCTCGATCTCCTGACCTCGTGATCCGCCCGTCTCGGCCTCCCAAAGTGCTGGGATTACAGGCTTGAGCCACCCCGCACGGCGGCTGGTTGGTTTTTATATACTGATTGTTTAATTCAGCAACTTTGCTAAACTCTCTTATTAATTCTTAGTAATTCTAATAATTCCTAGATTATTTTGGATTAAAAGAATTTAGCCATTATTTTAAAAAAAAGTTCATGCTCCCCAAGTCTAATTACATGTATATTATTCCAGTTGATATTGTCACCCATTATGTAGGCTCTGTTCCTTTCATCAGGCTTTTTTTCTCTCTGGTTTCCTTGAAGCCTCTTCAGATATCATCTACACCCTGGCAGAGTACCCAAAAGCCCTTCACAGGGACTGAAATCGCTGTAAAGTAATTCAACTTTCCTATCAGATTTATTTATATATTTAAAAAATTGAAAAGAGTGCCCGTGCATAGTCAATGCCACGGTTCAGGAGAGCGGTTACCTCTTGAAGGAAGGTAGGAGGAGGGCATTAGGAAGTACATCAAAGATAACTTAATGTTTTCTTTCTTACGCTGGTGGCAAGAGCATGGATTTTATTTTTATTTTTACAACCGTGAGCCATAAGAGCATGGATTTTTGGTGTGTTACTGTTTACATATTTTTGTTTGTTATAAATATTTCATTTTTCAAAAGACACAAAGACATGAATCTCTACATGTTGGAATCTCTGAAAGTAAAAATGAAAGAACTGAAATAGGATGTTTGGGAATTGAAATAGGATATCAGGAAACCATCAGGGTTTAGCCTTGGGCTCCCTGACACTGCTTCTCCTGTCCTTCCAAGATACTCCCTTGGTCCTTGCATGCTCCTCCGTATACTGGAACAGCCTAAGGGGCTCTTGGTGGAGTGGGCAGGAATAGAGGCTGTGGACACCCATGGGTCATTTGTTAAGTCTGATGCCTATAAGTTGGCACTACCCACTTTTGAGCATATATTACCCTGACTTTATTGCCAGCATATTATTAGTTGTAGGAAAATATAGCTAACTACTAAGTGCCTTTAGGCTACAGTGATACGACTTTTTCCTTGCTTTCAATTCCCTTTTGGCTGAGCAATGCTTAATATTCTCAGCTCTGTCCACTGTTTCCTTTCAGATCTTTCTGTCTTAAGCAGGAATCCTCCCTCTCTCCGATGCCTCACATTGTGATGAGCTGGAGAGCCAGCTACCTCCTTGCCCCAGCAACTTCCTTACTTGCCTAGCCCCTTGCCAAGGCATTCCAAATAATAAAAACAGTAACAGTAATCACTAACATTTGTTATACCTCACACACATTAACGCGTGTATCTACATGGATAGATAGACACAAGTCAATACTATTATTATAATTCTCAACTAATCTTCAAAATATCACAGGTAAGGGAGACATCATTATTATAATTTGTAACGCTGTATAGATGAGGAAACCGAGGTTCAATAACTTGGCCAAGACCACATGTGCAGGAAGAGGCTTGGCAAAGACTGGAACTCAGTCTTTCTCTCTCTAGATGCTGTATTTCTTGTGGATGGTCAGAACTGCCTGGCCAATCCATAGAAGAGTGAGAAACAATAAATCATCATTGATTTAAGCCATTGGTTTCTTGGGTGGTTTGTTACAAGGCAGTATGGACCTGAAACAGATGCTGAATATTAGATTGTAGATTAATATTTTCAACATGAAGATATGTTTACAACATATTGTTAAGTGAAAAAAAGGAGGCTATAAAACAGTGCATGCAACACGAGTTCATTGTTGCAAAAAACAAAAGCAGATGATCTGAATCTATTCAATTCCCATTTGGGGATAGTGAGTGTTTAGATGTTGAGGGATGCTTGTATTTGCAGGAGGATGCTGATTCATTTCGATCCTATTGCCTGGAAGCTGATGACCGGAACCTTAAGCGGGTTAATGTGTGTGGAGCATCTTCCACTCTAAAGAGAGGTGAAAACCACTGTGCATCTCCTGGGACCTCGACAGGCTCCAGAACCAGCTCTCCACTCCTACCATCGCCAGAAACCCTCCTCCTCTCTATGAGCAGATGAGGTCAGAGCAGTCACTCAAAGGCAAGACCGCCTAAATAATTTTTGGACCCCAGTGTGAAATGAAAACAAGTTGCCCCTAATTCAAAAATTATAAAACTTCAAGACAGAAGAGCATTGAACCAACTGCCAGCACTTCTGGCCTGAGGTCTCATGGAAGTGCACAGACCGCACGCCCCTGAGGCTGCCCTTGTTCCCAAGCTAGGGTAGGGGCTCTGCTTCCCCCTCCGCTTTCTGGAAGTAGGGGTGAGCTCCTGGAGACTTGCTCACAGAAAGTAGGGTACCTGTAAAGGAAAGGGCTGGCATCCCGTGGTCCAAGGGAGGCAGGAAAGGGAAGGAGAGTGGACAGAGGCAGCTGCACAGAGCCAGCAGCAGTGGAGGGGCTCGCATGCCCTGTTCGGTCAGGTAAGGGTGCATGAGTTTCTCCATGAACACTGGGGAGGTGGCTGGGGAGGAATTTCAATGGTGGGCCTCTGGAGGGTAGAGCTGAGAGGGAAGACATCTAGCCACAGTAACCCTCTCCCTAGACAACTCCACCACATACCCCACTTGGAAGCCTGCCAGCAGAAGGCATTGCCCATCAGGCAGTGGTGGCCAAGAGAACAAGATCTGTGGCTGCTCCACTCCACCTCTCATCCCCCAACCCAGCACACACCAACCTCAAATCCTGGAAATGAAAGGACTCCATGTGGGAGGGGAAGAAGAGAAACCCCTGCCCTCTGTTCCTAGCCTTGCTTGACGCTAGTGGACATGGGGCAGGGGCAGTCATCCTATAATTGCATATGATTTTCTTTTAATTTTTAGAGATAGGGTCTTGCCCTGTCGCTCAGGCTGGAGTGCAGTGGCGCAATCAAAACTCACTGAAGCCTGGAACTCCTGGGCTCATGCAATCCTCCTGCCTCAGCCTATCAAGTAGTTGGGACTACAGGCTACACACCACGACACCTGGCTAATGTTTTATTTTGATTTTCTTGTAGAGACAGAGTCTCACTATGTTGCCTAGGCTGGTCTCAAACTCCTGGCCTTAAGAAATACTCTGTGTTGGGCTCCCAAAGTGCTGGATTTACAGGTGTGAGCCACCGTGCCTAGCCAAACATGATATTTAACCTGTATTTTATTTTATTTTATTTTATTTATTTTATTTTATTTTATTTGAGACAGGGTCTCACTCTGCTGCCTAGGCTGGAGTACAATGGCATAATCATGGTTCACTGCAGCCTCGACCTCCTGGGCTCAAGCGATCTTCCAACTTCAGCCTGTAGCTGGGACTACAGGTGCATGCCACAACACCTGGTAAATTTTTTTATTTTTTGTAAAAAGGGGGTTTCACCATGTTGCTCAGGCTGGTCTCAAACTCCTGAGCTCAAGTGATCCACCAGCCTTGGCCTCCCAAAGTGCTGGAATTATAGGTATGAGCCACTGCACCCGGCCTTAACTTTTTTTTATTGTTGTTGAGACGGAGTCTCCCACTGTAGCCCAGGTTGGAGTGCGGTGGCATGATCTCAGCTCACCGCAACCTCTGCCTCCCGGGTTCAAGCAGTTCTCCTACCTCAGCCCCCTGAGTTTCTGGGATTACAGGTGGGCGCCACCATGCTCAGCTAATATTTTTATTTATTTATTTTCAATTATTATTATTTATTTATTTATTTATTTTTTTTTTTGAGACGGAGTGTCGCTCTGCCGCCCAGGCTGGAGTGCAGTGGCCAGATCTCAGCTCACTGCAAGCTCCGCCTCCCGGGTTCACGCCATTCTCTTGCCTCAGCCTCCCGAGTAGCTGGGACTACAGGCACCCGCCACCTCACCTGGCTAGTTTTTTGTATTTTTCAATAGAGACGGGGTCACACCGTGTTAGCCAGGATGGTCTCGATCTGCTGACCTCGTGATCCGCCCGTCTCGGCCTCCCAAAGTGCTGGGATTACAGGCTTGAGCCACCGCACCCGGCCTATTTGTTTATTTTTTAGACGGACTCTTACTCTGTCACCCAGGCTAGAGTGCAATGGTGCAATCTCGGCTCACTGCAACCTCTGCCTTCCGGGTTCAAGCGATTCTTCTGCCTCAGCCTCCCGAGTAGTTGGGACTCAGGCCCGTGCCACCATGCCTGGCTAAATTGTTTTTGTATTTTTAGTAGAGACGGGGTTTCACCATATTGGCTAGGCTGGTCTCGAACTCCTGACCTTGTGATTCGCCCGCCTCAGCCTCCCAAAGTGCTGGGATTACAGACATGAGCCACCACGCCCGGCCGATATTTTTAGTTTTAGTAGACACGGGGGGGTTCACCATGTTGGCCAGGCTGGTCTCGAACTCCTGACCTCAGGTGATCTGCCCGCCTCGGCCTAGTACTGGGATTAAAGACATGAGCCACCACGCCCCTGGCCTTAACTTTTAAATTGAACTAGACTAACCGGGATTTTTAGTAGGTGAAAATTTTGGAGGTGACCAGAAAGCTAGAAATCTGCCAGGAATATTGTTCAGGGTCAGAAAAGGAGATTTGACAAAGCGTGGTTGAAAGCTGTGATTAGAGACAAAGCAGAAATGTTTCTTGTTTGAATCCTGTTAAATTCAGACTTTTCCAAAAGCCAGGTCCATGTGAATAGAAATACATTCAGAAGGGATTAGAGCAGGGCATTAGGCACCAGTTGGGTGTTGGGATTTTGTACTAAGACAAAAAGTGGCTTTTGATGAAAGGAGATGTGCTACCCTCCATCCAGCCTGTCCCCTGAGTCTCCATCTCCTCTGGACCCCTGCCAGTGATGGGCAGCCCCTACCCAGTGGCATGCAGCCTCTGTATTCCATGTAGCTCAGGAATGAGTCTCATAAATGTCTGTTGCATCAAAACATCAATGCAGAGTCAGGAAAGCTTTTGTGGCTCCCTGGAGAAGCCAGGTGGGGTTGATTTGCAGGGATCTGGTGCCAGCAGGGTGGTGAGTGTGAAGGTGGAGTTGGAGAGGGGCAGACAGGGTGCCCAGCTCATCCTCGTGTCGTTTGGGGAAACCCCTCAGTCCTGGGTCATCCGGGAGGGTTGGTCACCCTGTCAGCGGGATTCAGACTGACAGAGGAGAGGCATGGGGTGAGGACAGAGCGAGGCTGGAGAGACCACAGCTGGGAACGGCCTCGAAGGAGAGAGTGCCGCCTCTCCTTTGTCTCCACAGCTTTCACATCTTGTGGGGAACAAAGCCTCTCTCTGCTGGGAGGGGCTCCTTTTCCCCAAACCAGGAGGTATGTGAGCATGTGAGCGTATGTGAGTGTGTATGTGTGGTGTGAGTGTGTGTGTGATATATTTGATGTGTGTGTGCATGTGTGATGTGAGTGTGATGTGTGATATGTGTATGATGTGTGATGTGTGTGATATGTGATGTGTGTGTGATATGTGATATGTGTGTGTGAGATATGTGATGTGTGTGTGATATGTGATGTGTGTGTGTGTGATGTGTGTGTGCATGTGTGCGTGTGTGTGATGTGCGGTGCTGGAGCACACCCTCCCTCCCTCCCTCACTTCCTCACTTCCTCCCTCTCTCCCTCCAGCAGGGATGACTCAGCAGGGAAGCCGGGCCTGCTCCTCCCTCTGGCTCTGGTGCAGCTGCTGCCCACTCCCTGTCCCCTGCTTTCCCTCCTGGTGGCAGCCACACTGGCTGGTCCCAATCGCAAGAGCCGGGGACTTCTTGGGCTGAGGCCCCTGTGATCTCTCCTTGGTGGCCTTGAGGAGGGGGCTGACCAGCCTCCCCTGGTCGTACAGGCCCCTCACTCCCTCCCTCCCCATTCCAGCTGCTTTTCTCCTCCCCAGCTAACACTGATGGGGGTTCCTGTGTGCCAGGCACTGCGGCAGGACGTCATTTATCCTCACCCTGTGAAGCCAGCGCTCTGACTGTTGTCATCCACAGACTGAGAACGCGAGGCATGAGAGGCCAAGTCACTGGGCCAGCCACTCATTCACATGCAGTTCTGACAGATACGCACACCCACATGGGCTAAAGAGTACAGGCAGGGACACTCATGAAAGAACCCCAGGTAGCAATCTGGGCATGAGGGCTCACACCTGTCATCCCAGCCACTTTGGGAGGCTGAGGTGGCTGGACCGCTTGAGGTCAGGAGTTCGAGACCAGACTGACCAACATGGTGAAACCCTGTCTCTACTAAAAATACAAAAATTAGCTGGACGTGGTGGTGCATGCCATAATCCCAGTTACTCAGGAGGCTAAGGCAGGAGAATCGCTTGAATCCAGGAGGCGGAGATTGCAGTAAGCTAAGATTGTGCCACTGCACTCCAGCCTGGGCGACAGAGTGAGACTCCATCTCAAAAAATAAAAAAATTATCCAGGGCGTGGTGGTGGGTGCCTGTAATCCCAGCTACTCGGGATGCTGAGGCAGGAGACTCTCTTGAACCCAGGAAATGGAGGTTGTAGTGAGCCAAGATTGTGCCGCTGCATTCCAGCCGGGGTGACAGAATGCGACTCCTCAAAAAAAAAAAAAAAAAAAAAAAAGACGCCAGGTAGCAGCAACAAAGTGAAGTGAACAGCTGGAAACAATGTGGTCAGTCAATAGGACACATCACAGGAGTTATGGCGCATCTGCATGATGGGGGATGACACACTCATTAAAAAGGACCAGGAAGCTGGGCAGGTAGCACACACCTGTAGTCCCAGCTACACAGGAGGCTGAGGTGGGAGGATGGTTGGAGCCTGAGAGCTGGAGACTGCAGGGCTTGAGGATTGTGCCTGTTGATAGCCACTGTACTCCAGCCTGGGCAACATAGTGAGAGCCTGTCTCTATAAAATAATAATTAATAAATCAATAAAAAGGAAGATCTCTATGTGTGCATGAATATTGAGCAATTGCCAAGGTACATCAATCAACAAAGAAAGAAGAATGTTCATGCCTATAATCCCAGCACTTTGGGAGGCCAAGGCGGGTGGATCACTTGAGCCCAGGAGTTCAAGACCAGCCTGGCAACATGGCGAAATTCCGTCTCTACTAAAAATACAAAAAAATTAGCCAGGTGTGGTAGCATGCATCTGTAGTCCCAGCTACTCAGGAGGCTGAGGTGGGAGAATTGCTTCAGCTCAGGAGCTAGAGGTTGCAGGGAGTCAAGACTGTGCCCCTGCACTCCAGTCTGGGTGACAGAGTGAGACACTATCTCAGAAAAATAAAAAGAAAGCAGAGTGCAAAGCAGTGTGCTAGTGTAGCTAGGGGGCTACTGTGTATGTGTGTGTCTGTGCACCCATGCACATACACGCCTGCTTATGTCTCTATAGAGGCTCTTATCTGCATACCAACTCTGGAGGAGGATACTAGTAATCAGTGGCAATGGTTGTCCCTGGGAAGGGGAACAAGAGACTGGGAACTGGGGTGGTAGTGGAGGAACTGCACTTATAACACCTTTATGTGGTTCTAATATCAGATAGTGCCTTCTGAAAATGAGAAACCATTGTTTAAAAACTGTAATGCAGCTGGGCGCAGTGGCTTATGCCTCTCATCCCAGCACTTTGGGAGGCCAAGGCCCATGAATCACTTGAGGTCAGAAGTTCGAGACCAGCCTGGTCAACATGGTGAAACTCCATCTCTACTCAAAATACAAAACTTAGCGGGGCTTGGTGGTGTGTGCCTGTAATCCCAGCTACTCGGGAGGCTGAGGCATGCGAATCACTTGAATCTGGGAGGCAGAGATTGCAGTGAGCTGAGACTGTGTCACTGCACTCCAGCCTGGGCAACAAGAGCGAAACTCCATCTATAAAAAAGAAAACCTATAATGCAATATGTAAAAGAAAACTCCACGTTTGCCTGACTTCAAAGTCCAAACCCTTAACCTTAAGAGTGGACTGCCAGAGGAATTTGGACTAAGGTGTGCAGGTGAGTGCTTGTGTGCAGGTGCATGCATGTGTCTGTGTGAGTGTGCATCTGTGCATGTGTCAGTACAGGTGTGCTTGTGTGTATGAGTGGGCATGTAGGAGCAAGTGTATGCATATAAACTTTCAGAAATCCAGCTTCTGTTCCCCAAGTCCTCTTTCCAGGAGGTGAGCCATGACAAACTTACCCCCAAACTGTCCTCCCACGCTCTGCCCTTCTCTCTGTCTCAGACAGATTGCTGAATGGAACCACAGGAGAGGGGAGCGAGGGAAGTGTGAGTGGGCTGCCCAGACAGGCCTCCTAGCATAGGACTCCACTCCGTGGAGCCAGCTCTGTTAGGGAAGAAGATGCCCTTCCCCTTTCCCTTTCCCTTTCTCTTTCTCTCCCCTCCTCGCCACTCCCACCCAGGCCCCAAAAGTTCTCAGCACTACCCTGATCTAGCAGACTGTGGGTGGGATAGGGGAAGACAGGACTGGAGCTGAGCAGGCTGGGCACCAAGGGGAGGAGGTGGGAAACTGAAGGCTGCCTTTGCTGAGTAAAGGGATGATTTTTCTGGGCTTGGAGAGGTTGGAGAGCGAGCAGAGCCAGGGTGCCTGGAGATCAAGTTTGGGGGTGATGGGGAAACTGCCTGGGGAGTATGGGGACAGACAGGGCAAGTGGAGCAGGCGGTGGTGCCTATAGCTCTTGGTCTCACATAGCCCCCTTAAAACACAGGCCAGGGTATATGGTTTGCTGCTAATTTTACCAGCAGGGTCAGATTTTCCCTCCCTGCTCCAAAATTATCCTTGAAAAGCTGGCGGGGACAGCCCATGCCGTGCACATTCTCTTGCCCCCAAATTTATCCTCCCACATCTGGTAACCTGCTTGAAATTCCACCCTCAGAATCCCGCATGGGGTTCCAGTCCCAGGTCTGCCACCTACAAGCTGGGTGACCTGGACCAACTACCAACTACCAACTACCTAGCAGCTCTCAGGCTCAGGGCTTGATCTGTCAAATGCAGATGAGGTTGCAGGGCTGGTGGGAGGTTCCGTGGGAAAATACCTGCAAGACTCAGTCAGTGTTAATGCCCCATTCCCCCTCCACACCTATTGTGTCCAAGGGCTTCAGACCCAATCTTACAGGAAGAAGTAATGAGCAGGGAAATGAGTATTTTGAAGGGTGGGAGCAGAGAACAAGTTGAGAGGCCTCAGCTCCTGAAAGGTGTCTCCTAAGCAGGAAAGAGAAGGCGGTGGCAGGTCAGGAAAATACATTTAGCAGCATCATAGAAATCTCTGCCCAGCTCACCAAGGCAACCGCCGCCTGTCCCTGCTGTGCAGCTGCCACCGTCGCGGGGCCTCCCCCTCATTTCTCCCTTAGCTTTAACTTTAGCCAGATTCCACTCTAGGAAGCGAGGAGGCAGAGATGGGTGCACGGGGGACTTTGTCTCAGTGCCGTGGGAGGGGATGCTATAGATGGACCGGGAGGGATAGGACTGGAGGCAGCTGAGCACATCAGGGGTTATAGGATGAGGGTTGGCAATGATGATAAGTACAACAGAACACAAATGTCATTTATATGCAGAGGAAATTACCCCCATTACACTATTTGTATAATTCTTGTTCTGTGGTGTTACGGTTATTAGGTTACTTTCCTTTAATTAATGCTGGGGAGCCTGCTAGGTAGAGATGTTCCCTGTAGGAAGGAGATGTCCCTGCATAGGCAAGATGTAGTAGAGAATTCTCATAGTTCCTCAATTCCCATTCTCCTCTTCTTCTCTAGGAATTGGACCTACAATTTTTAGCTAAGCACAGGGCCACCTGGAATCTGCTGACCTTCTTTGCATCTAGATATGGTCATGTTGCTAAATTCTAACCAATGGGAGACAAAGAGAAGTATCGCAAGTAATTTCCAGGGGGTATCCTAAGAGGAAGAAGGTATGCCCTTGCTCATACCTCTTTTCCTACTTCCTGGTGGTGGAATGTTGAATCAATGGCTGGAGCATGAGAAGTTATTTTGGGCCATGAGGTAAAGTCTGCATACTAAGAATTGAGGACGAAATGCTATAAAAGGAGGCTGGGCCCTGATGTGATGAAGGACTTTGCCAGCCCTGAGCTGACACCTCTATCATGAAGATGAAGACCACATCTGAGGGATGACCGAACAGGGAACCCACATGAGAGAGGCAACGAAGAGCCCAGCTAAGCTTCTCTTCTGCACCTTGGAGTGATCTACAATGGTGGGGGCCAAGGATAGTCTCCAGTCATTAAATGTCCTAGGAACTAGGAAGGGAGGAACTGGGTAAGGCCTCTTCCTCCCCAGGGTCCCAGAGGATGGGATAAAGTCTGGCTTTATCAAGAAACAAGAAACAAGATGGCAACTACACTAACTTTATTGCCCCCATGGGGCTGTAAGCAACTCTAGGCTAGAGATTAGCATAGACCCCAGCACATAGTAGATGCTTACTAAATATGTATTAATTGGCTAATGGATGCACTATACTAAGGAGCTTGGATCAGCGCCTGAAGGGGTCAAAGCAACCCCTTGGGATAGAGTAGCAGCGGAGAGCCAGGAGAGAGATCCCTTATGGGAAGGTGACTCTGGGGGGTGTTGTGACAAGGCAGCGCTATGTGATCTGTGGCACACCCTTCCCGCAATAATGCAGCATATCCTCTCTGGGTAAGGAGGACACTCATGGACGCAGTGCTTTATAGCTAGCCATGCGTGATCGTGTTCAGAATAGCATTTGTTCCTTGCAACCCCAAGGGCAGGGATTATTACGGCACTCTTTTCAGAAAGCAAAACTAGGCCCCAGAACTTTGAGGTCACTTGCATAAGACCATGCATAAGAAATGCAGGAGCGGCTGGGCGTGGTGGCTTATACCTGTAATCCTAGCACTTTGGGAGGCTGAGGCGGGCAGATCACCTGAGGTCAGGAGTTCAAGACCAGCCTGGCTAATATGGTGAAGCCCCATTTCTACTAAAAATACAAAAAAATTAGTCGGGCGTGGTGGTGCATGCCTGTAATCCCAGTTACTCAGGAGGCTGAGACAGGAGAATCACTCGAACCCAGGAGGTGAAGGTTGCAGTGAGCCGAGATCACACCATTGCACTCCAGCTTGGGCAACAAGAGTGAAACTCTGTCTCAAAAAAAAAAAAAAAAAAAAAAAAAAAAAAAAAAAAATGCAGGAGCTGGGACTTGAACCCAGGATTTCCCATTACAAACATCACCTTTGTTGGAATAAAGGATGCAGCTGGGGCTTTCTGGTGCTAATGCCACTCTCCTCTGAACTCCCGAGCCCAACTCTGAGACTCTGAGGCAATCGATGAAGGGGTGAGACAAGGGAGGGAAGGCGTGTCAGGCAACCTGTCAGCAGTTTGGAGGCTGGTAGACAGATGCACCCAGCACTGCAAATAGCCCAAACAGTATATTTGTACAGAAAAGGGGTGTCCTTAACTCAAGATACTTTACTGCCATCTACTGGAAAATTATCATAATAATCATCCAAATATACATGTGTGAAAATGCGGCCCCTGGAATTGTAAAGTGTAGAACCTGAACAACTGTACAAGGCAGCCCTAGATGCAACTTCTCTTGCCTGAAAGAATGATAAAAGAGAGGACCCTTGCCACCAGGGTGGCTCAAATCCTGCCCTCTTCTTTCCTGCCTGGCAGTACCTGGTTCACACAGAGGGTCTGTAGTAGTCTAGCTCCTGTAGTTTCACCATCTAGGGCCCTGTAGAATCTATTCATCCTTCCATCCACTCTATGAACGTGCCCCGAGTGTGTCCTCTGGTCTAGGTCCTTATCTGCATTCTCTGCCATTTCCTAGCTGCGAGCTCTTGGATATTTTCCTGAGCCACTGTCTCCTCCTGTATAAGATAAAGGTATCTCTCCTGGCCATTTGAGACTTACGTGAGACAATGTACAGAAAGTCCCTCCTGGAACGTGATCAAAACTTGCCCCTTTACCCCCAAAGAGGTCAACTGTCAACTTACTGTGCTGAGGGACTCCGTGACCAACAATCTTGACCTGCTCCTTGCACTGTTGGATCTGACTTACACACACCAGGAAGTTCACTCAGAGAGGACAGGCTCTGGCATGTTTTCCTTCAGAAAAAACCAAGAAGCTAGGGATGTGAACATGTGAAGGTAAAGTGCACAGCACAGAGCTGAGCCCACCGGGTGGTCATCTTCTTTTCCACCTTTAGGCCCTGGCTAGAAACTATGCTGGCTGGGAGGGTGCAGGGATCCCTGATCCTGAGAGGGGCTGAACAGTTGGGGTTGTGGGGACTGGGCCTTGCAGGTTTCATTTACCTGCAGGAATAAGCCTGCAGACTGTTGCTTGAACAGGCCCCTGGAGATTTCCATTAGGGCTCAAAGCAGGGCCGTCCAACCCTTTGAGTTTCCGTTTCCTCATCTATAAGATGAAGCCAGCCATATTTACTTTGAACCATCATTGAGGGGATTAAAATGCAGGAGGTAAATGGTCTACCACAATGACAAAGAAGTAAACACAAAATAAATTATAGCTACAATTGCAATCGTGGGCTCCAGGGGGCGTCTGGGCTAGCTAAAGGATGCTATTCTCTGCCATCCAACTCCCAGCCTCCCGGGGGGATTGGAAAAGCAGGTCCCAGAGCTGGTGAGAAGGCAGATTACAAGCCCCCTACTCCTTGTGTGGGAAGGAAGCTGGCACAAACTTTCTGGAGGATGGTTTGGTAATAGGGATCCTTTTGACCCAGACACTCTACTTCTTGGAATTCAGCCAAGGAAATAATCACAGGGTCCCACAGAGTTGTTTGTGTTAGGACGTCCATTGCAATGTTGCTAATAATAGTGAGAAATTGGAAATAATCTAAAGTTAGAGATACACTCAACACACATTTTGGCTGAACACCAGATGGTCAATTGCTACAATCAGTATTCAGCTGAAGCCCAAGCCAATGCCTTTGATAAAGGAGTACATCTAACATTTTATCAGAGATTCTCTGTGATGACAGTTTCCTTATTGGTGCATTTCACTGTCAGTGTTTAACAGTTAAACATTATAGTGCAAGAACAACATTTTCTTAGTGCTAGCAGTAGCGAGATTGCTCCTGTATTATGTATTATGTAATGTTTGTGTTAATAAATTGGTGCTTACTTCTGACTGATAATGGCAGAGGAGTGTGATGCCTCACTTGTTCTAATAATTTTTTCTTGGCCAGGCGCAGTGGCTCACGTCTGCAATTCCAGCACTGTGGGAGGCCAAGGTGGGTGGATCACCTGAGGTCAGGAGTTTGAGACCAGCCTGGGAAACATGGTGAAACCCCCTCTCTACTAAAAATACAAAAAATTAGCTGGGCGTGGTGGTGGGCATCTATAGTCCCAGGTATTTGGGAGGCTGAGGCAGGAGAATCGCTTGAACCTGGGAAGCAGAAGTTGCAGTGAGCCGAGATCATGCCACTGCCCTCCAGCCTGGGTGACAGAGAGAGACTCTGTCTCAAATAATAATAACGATAATATTTTTTCTTTTTTTCATATTCTTTATAATCCATATTGAGTTAAATGTAATTTACCATAGATATTGCTATTAATATATGTGATTTTAGAGGTTTCCCTCCTGATGAAATTATGAGGTTGGTTAAGCTAACATTCTATTTTTATTTTATCTTTACAAGACATAAAGAATTACAAATAGGGCTTAAAAAAAAAGACTCATGTCCTAAATAGAATAAAGTAACTAAAAATGGAATACAGTTTAAAAGGTTGTTTTGCTTACTGCCATGAATATTAGTATCCCCAACAATTCTACAAAGATTACAACTCTGATGTAATCTAATCTCTATTATTCTCCTTCATATTATTATTTTAATTTTTTTGTTGTTGTTGCCTCAAAAAGTATCTTTAAGCCAGATGTAGTGACTCAAGACTGTAATCCCAGCTACTTGGGAGGCTGAGGCAGGAGGATTCCTTGAGTTCAGGAGTTCTAGGCTTCAGTGAGCTATGATAGTGCCACTATACTTTAGCCTGGGGGTGACAGAGTGAGACCCTGTCTCTAAAAAATTAAACAATTTTTTCAAGTCTTTAAAAAGTATCTTTTAAAAGTATCTAGCTGACATATTTTTCAAAATTTGTATTAGCTATGTGTTTCCTTCTAAATCTGAATACTTAAAAGCTCTCAATAATTATTTCCATACATAAAAGGGACAATGTTTACAATCATAAATGATTACAGCGTTTTACTCTTGCAATAATAAATGTACATTTATACATCGATAGAATTTCAACACATAGAGCACAAAAGAAGATATTCATTACAGTTTACACATAGAAGGTCATCCATATTTGAAAGTGTTTATTATAGTACATCCAAATGATATACCAGTATAACAGGTTGTTACGCTTATTGCATGCAAAGTCCATGTAACACAGCCACGGGATAGCGGATCATGCCCCAGTCTAGGAAACCCAGAAATGATGCTCAAGTCTGAATTTGTCAATACAGCCTTTCAGGGGCCAAAGTTGAAGATGGAGCTCTAAAGCAAAATTTGATACTAAGATCAAAGCCAAATTTTGGTGCACTCCTATTAAATTGTGTCACTTCCGTAAGAGGGACATGCTCGCTGTCCATTAAAAATTATGTTGGGGAAATGTATTTATCAACATGGAAGGATTGTCTTGTTAATGCTGAATTTTAAAAGCTGGTTATAAAAGAGAATGAAGATGTGAGCCCAGATTTGTAATCAAGGGGAAACAAATCTGAGTAGATGAAAGATTGTGAGACACATACAAGATGTTCACGATAATTAGCTCAGGGCTTAAGATGAAAAGGTTTTGTTTTGCTTTTAATTTTAAAAAAATTATATTTTCTTACAAAACATATTACTCATATGGTTTTTAAGAGTAAAAAAAATTTAAAGTGCATCTTTTCTGTTTCCCCTTCTCTTTCATCTGGAGCCAGATTTTGAGCTTATGGAAGCAGCCAGATGGCCTGCGACACTGACCATAGCCACCTCCAGCCCTCACCGTCCATGTTCATCTGAGGGCCAAGGCTTTGGCAGGCTGCAGCTGCCTTTCCTGCACCTGTTCTGTGAGGAGAAGGAGATGTGCCAAGAGGAAGGCAGAGATCAGGTGGAGGGCAGAAAAGGGCAGTGGGCAATAGCCCCACTTGACCAATGACAAACTGGAATCTCAGAGACTAGAAGTCCCAGAAAAATCCATCTTCAGTCCTGAGGCCCAGGGAATGGCTAAACTGCAGGTCTAAACTTTTTCACAGTAGAAGAAAAAGCTGCAAGTCATTCTCCAAATCCATTTCTCTCTTCTTTTTTCTCAATACAACTCACAAATCTTAGCTGGTTACATACTGACCAGTAGCTAGGTATGGCCATGTGACCAAGTTCTGGCCAATGTGAGAGGTAAGTGCATGTAAAGTGTGCGACTTCCAGGAAATTCAGGAGAAACCTGAATCTACTCTGCAGAAAGAGCAAATCTGAGACTCAGAGAAGCTAAGGAACTTGCTCAAGGTCACATAGCCAGTGAATGGCAAAGCTGGGATACAAGCTCAGGTCAACAGACACCAAAAACTTGTGATTTTTTTTTTTGGTCACACCACACTGCCTCTCTCCTGGATCCTGGGCCATCTCTGCTGGGGTGGGGGAGGGAGAAAGAGGGGGGGTCAGGAGCGTGAGGTTTGTGCTGCCTGCTGCTCTGTGACGGTAACAACCTATCTAAGAGGCCTCCAAACAGCCAAGGGCACTGTGGGGACCTCACTCCCTTGGTCTCACTCCCCTCCTCCTGTAATTGAGATGTCAACCTTCTGCCTCATTCCTTCCCATCCTGGACACCTGGCATTGCAGGGCTCTCAATGGAGACAGCTGATTTCACCCTGCTTCTCCTGAGCCTCCATCATGAAGACATAAACTTGGTGTGTCAGACAGATAAGTGGGCATTCTCTCACTACCCCCCTTTCTTCTCCTTCCTCTCTCCTTTTCTGTCTTCTCCTCTCTGCCCTCTCCCTCCCTCCTCTTCTCCCTCCCCATACCCCCTCTTTCTCCTCCCTCTGCCCCTGCGCACTCTGAGATGAAAGGGCCAGTTAATCTTGCTGCCACCGCTTCCATGGGGCTGCATACTCACTTGCTTATCCACAGGCACAGGCGTCCCTACCAGGACAGACTAAACGGTCCCTGGAAACCATGGCTAATTGGTGAAAGAGCCCATTCGTTCATTCTTCCACAGCCTGGATACTGCAAAAGAGGTTCTCTCAAGCTAAGCCAAGATTTCCACCCTGATGCACCAACCACCCGGGAGACCACTGGGTTTACCTGTCACCCAGACCTGTAGTTTCTACCTTGACATGTGAGCTTGGAGGCTGAGCATCCCTGCCCCTAATCACACACACCCCCTCCAGCACAACAAACAGCAGAGTGCCTGAGGGCATTTGATTAATGTGCTGCAGGCTTACAAGTTTATGGATATTATGTTTATTCATTGAACCAATGTTTACTGAGCACCTACTATGTGCCAGACTCTGTTATAGGCACTGGGGATACAGCAGTGAATAAAGCAGTTCAAATCCTGCTCTCTTGGAGTTGAGAATTCAGTGGGGAGAGACAGACAGTAAACAGACAAATATATACCTGTCAAGTGGTGATAAATGTTGTTGAAGACAAAGCAGAGTAGATGGGACGCAGAGTGCAGAGCACAGCAGTTTTAGGTAAAGGGAGATCCTTCAGGTCTGTTACTCTGGAGGAGTATGTTACATACCTGCTTCCTTTATGCAACTGACATGTTCCAGAAAAGTTAGATATCGATGAGATTTGTTTTGCATATTAAGTCATATTTCAAATCAAACATAGCCAAGCCTTGCAAATTAACATGCTGCAAATCTCCGAACCTCAGTTTCCCCATAGGGAAAATGGGTTTGATAATTCTCGCCCCAGTTAGTTTATGCTGTTGAGAGAGATTCATGGGGTGAAATTTTAATTTTGTGGATGTACTTTGTAGCCTGCAAAGCACTTTATTACATCAAACTAATGTTATCGTTGTTAAAATGAAGACATCGTTAGCAAAATAAATTACCACCTCCAAATAGAAATTCTGTGATAATCCAATTTTCATGTATTTAGTTGGCTAAAATGAAGATTACACTTGCATGTTTTCCAAATCTGGGCAGGCAGGGATGGCATCTTTGTAAGCCTTCTGAGGCTTGGGAAGCACTCTGTGTTTATCCCTGGCTATGACCTGCTGTCAGCACTAAAGAGCATCCTGACCCAAGCCTATCTTCACCTTGATCTATCTGAAATAAGAGCATGAGAATGAAGAAAACCCCCACCAGCCTTCTTAGGTGCAGCTCCTTGCATCTTGGAATAGTTTCCATCCAAAACATTTGGGGCATTATAGGCCTGACAGACATGGAGGCGGGGTTACTCACTCAAGGCAGAAGCTGCTTGCTACATGGATTTCTCTCCTTGTAATACAACACTCTGAGGCAAAATGGAATAATTTCCACTTGAAAGGGAATTCATTTTATTCAAATAACACCACCAAATAGCAAGATTGAGGGTACGTATCTCCAGGAAAAGGCTGGACAGCAATTAGATGCTTATCTGTGTCCCTGCCCCCATGGGACTGCCTGAAGGTACAGTCATGGCTTAACTATAGGAATCTACAACAAGAACAATGGAGAGTGTGGTTTATAAATTATTTCTGTCATTGTTTATGGAGGATGAGATTAGACTCAGGGTGGGTGGTGGCAGGTTGCAAGATCAATGGCAAATGTGTCCTCACCAGACATTTCTTTTTGAGACAGAGTCTTGCTCTGTCACCCAAGCTGGAGTACAATGGCGTGGTCTTGGCTCACAGCAACCTCTGCCTCCTGGGTTCAAGAGATTCTCCTGCCTCAGCCTCTTGAGTACAGGCACCGGCCACCATGCCTGGCTAATTTTTATATTTTTAGTAGGGATGGAGTTTCCCCATATTGGCCAGGTTGGTCTCAAACTCCTGACCTCAGGTGATCCGCCTGCCTCAGCCTCCCAGAGTGTTGGGATCACAGGTGTGAGCAACTGCATCTGGTCCTCACCAGACATTTCAAAGACCTCAGAATGTAGCTCCTCCTTTCAGAGACAGACCAGTAGCAATTCATCGATTAAGAGACTTTTACTCAGTGTCGACTCTGGGCAAATCATCCTATTAGGAAATATGGAAGAAACCCCAAAACATTTCCAACATAGGCAAGGAGCTCTCATTTTAGTTGAAAACAGAGCAGAGTTCTGTGGATGAAAAGAGGAGCCCTAAAGAGGATGTGGGAGACGCTAAGGCACTTAAATTACATGATCCCATTTGATCATCATCACCACAGAGTAACAGCAGCATTCTTATTCCCATTACATGGAGGAGAATACTGAGAGCTGAGAGGTTAAATGACCTGCTCATGATCACACAGCTGGTAAATGGCAATAAAATGCTCATTCTTGGTCTGCTTGACTCTCATGGGGCCAGAATCCAAGTGAAGTTTTCATATTGATTTTGCCTCCCTATTGATTTTGTCAGGGATAAGCATATGTTTTAGAAACACAAAATGACATTTGCCGTTTTTCCCTTCACTCCATTCCTTAAGGGGAGCTGAGGAACCACTAGCTTTAGATCTGAAGCTCTAATGCCCTTTTCTGCTGATAAATGATATTTCTAAATAAATTTCGTCCTTGTCCATTTGTGTTTCGATGACCAGATCTCCTTTTCCTGACTGAATACTCCCTTCCCCCACTAACATCTTCCCACGTTCGCTTAGCTTCTTTCTCTCTTTCCTTTTCCTCATACACACAAATTCAGACACACACCTTCCCACCTCACACCCATATGCAAAATAAAATTAGAAATACCACCCGACTCACAAGGTATTTGGGGAATGGAGATCTTCAGTCAGTATACCCAAACCCGAGCACCCCAGGCTCCTTCCCTGCCAAGCCCATGTGAGAGGCAGACAGAGCTTGTGAAAAGGGGCCCAGACAGCCACAGTGATCAGACAAAGCTGCTCTGAAGGAAAAAGGACCATGTGTGCCTCCCCATGTCTGTCCTGTGGCCACTGGAACTCACAGGGCTGCCAGCTGCTCACGGCCACCATGTGGTATACTGTTCTTTCACTTACATGTCAGATGCTTTTAGAACACGAAAAGGTTTCCTGGCCTCTTTTTTATTTTGATGTGTGCTGATAAATTACAGAGGAACAGCGTCTGGTTATTCGAGAATAGAGGCTGAGCTGATTAGCATATGGCCCTCATTTCAAGGGATTGCTCATTTTAATCAGCCAGTTGAGAAAGCAATAAATACTTATTTATTTATTAAGTATGCCATCACCCAGAGGAGAGGAACAGGGCAGGTAGGTGAGCTATGACACCCAGGAAATTGAGGATGGTGATGGCACCAATATTTCTGCAGTGTTTGATGTTTTTAAGGCTCTGCTCCCCCCGCCCCCCACTATTTGATACACACTGGTGTGACTACCCTCTTGGTGCATCACGGTACCCACCTTAGAATAGCGGAGCCCTGGAAGGGGAAGGAAATAGAAATAGGAAGGTGGGGGTGGGGCCCGAAGAAGCAGCTCCAAGTTCAAGCTCTGTGTCTGGATAAACTCCCATTGTCTTTCCTTCTCCCAAATCAGGGACACCCATGGGTCCCAGGGTGATGCTGGGTTGTGTGGAGGCCGAGAGCAGGAGCATTAACACTAGAACAAAGTTCAAGTCCAGGCTCTGTCACTTAATGGCTGTATGACCTTAGACATGCGACTTAGCTTCTCTGAGCCTCAACCTCCTCATCCCCAGAATGGGGCTCAGCCAGCTTCGTAGATCAGGCTGAGAGGATTAAGGAAGCGTCTTATGCTAAAGGCTTAGTGCAGTGCCTGCTACCTAGCAGGGGCGAGATAAGTAGTGTCTCTAATTATGATCTAATCAAGCAGTGCTTGCCCTGGGCAGGCCCTGTTTAAGGGTTTTACATAGATTTTCATTTAACCCTCACATCTCTGTTTTACAGATGAGGAAACTGGAATCTAAGATTACACTGGAATTTACAGACGAAGAAACTGGAATCTGAGATCTCACAGTAGTGAATGGTGAATATTCAAACCCAGGTAGACAGGCTCCAGAGTCCCAACTCCCAATCCTCTGTACACAGCCCTTCCGAGGAGATGACGCTGGTCTTCACGGGTGTTGCCCTGGCAAGCCGACCTCTCAAACCCCCAGGGTTCCTTCAGTCCGAGTGGAGAGCAGGGAAGGTCGTGGGGCATAGCCGAGAGGGAAAGGCAGGATGATGTCTGGAGAATCCACATCAGGGCTGAATCCCAATCTCCCAGCTGGAATGGGCAGCTGAAACCAGGCAGAGCGCCCCAGCCCGCTCAAGGGGAATCGAGGGGGGAGGAGGGGGCAAGTCCACAATGCTGAGACTGGCGGTCAGAGCACCGCCCCCAGGAGCGGAGGGAGGGGTGGCGGGGCTGGGGGGTGCCCAGTTGCCGTCCCCGCCGCTTCCTTGCCCCTACTCGCTGGCGCCCAAGTGGGAAAACAGCAGCTGCCCGCTCCTTCCTCCCCACATCCCCGCTACCTGCCCAGTTCCCGAAGCGAAGCGCAGGCTGCAAGCCAGCCGGGCCGAGCCCACAACTTTGCAGCCTCGGGCAGGGCGAGAGCCGGCGTCCGGTGCTCCTCTTCTCGGCGACCAGAGCTGGGTGAGTTCATTTCCTCACCCCTCTGCGGCGGCGGCAGTGCGGCGGCGGAGGCGCGGGGGGCGGCTTCCCTTGCGTCCGGGAGGCAGTGGCCGAGAAGCCCGCGGCCGCGGGCGCTGCCGGTCTTTCTAAGGCTCTGGCTGTGCCGCCCTCTGCCGCGGGCGAGGCGGGCGCCAGTGCTCAAAGGACAGCTCCCTGAGCCCCGGGACCCCACGGGCGGTCTCTGCTGTCCCTTCTCCCGCGCAGGGCCCGGGCTGAGACTGCCCACCGAGCGCCCCTCACTCCCCTAGCCCCCGTCCTTCGCCGCCTTCCCAGCGCTGCGGCGCATCTGGCTGCTCCCGCGCCCCCCTGGCGACCGGCGCGGGGAAGGCACTTGCTTCGCCGGAGCCCCAGGCCAAGGGCTCTCTGGGGCTGGCAGCGCCGCCGCAGCCCCCGGCGGCGCATGACTGGGGGCGGTGCCCAGGCCCCCGCGACCACCCTGTGGCGTGCACTGCGCTGCGCGCCGGCTGCAGGGAGAGGCCCACTCTCTCCGCGGAGGCTGCGGGTTCCTGGGGGGCGCTGGGACCTGCAAAGGGGATTCCAAGGTGACCAGTCGCCCCGTCCTGACGGGACAGCCTGGACGGAGGCCCCGTGGCATCCGCCCATCCTAGGTGCAACCGCCTTCCCAGAACTTTTCTCGCGCCTCCGGCTGGCCAATTCCTTAGCCCCTGGAAAAGTTCTCTCGGGCGCACGGAATCCTATTTCTCGGTGGCTTCCGAAGCTGGCCAGGAATCCCGGCTGTGAGGCGTGGAGTGGGATGGGGACGCTGTGAGGGCTGCGCACGGCGGCGGGGTCGATCCCAGGAAAGGCCGGCCAAGCATCCACTCGTGCGCCCAGGGCGGGCTTGTCGGCATGGAAAGGATTTAGGCGCCATGAGGGTTGTTTGGGTTTCTCTCACCAGGAGGGCGGGAGGCGGGCGCGAAAGGGGAATTTTAATTTCGCCTCAAATGAAAACGCTCTTTGCAAAGGAATAGCCCGGGCAGCCAGCGTTGGAGAGATGTGCTGGCCAGGACCCGCTGACACAGGTATTCTGGCTGCGTCCCCACCCCACCCGGTGCCCGAGAGCGAGTGTGAGTGTATCGATTGTTTTAATTGATTTTTTAAAGCTAGGTGGCAGAGGCTGCGTGTCTGTACACGCAGATACATACATACAGAAATACAGATACTCAAGCGCACACAGATTACACGTACAGAGTCACAGACAAGGACACACACACACATCATGGTCCCGCACGCACACATACCTCCAAAGAGCCTTGGGTAACCGGTGAGGTCCCTGAGTGCTGCCCAAGATGTGTGTGTGGGTGGGGGCGCAGGGAAGGAGAAAGGGAAGTGTGAAGCAGGATTTCCAGCAGCTCAAATGCCGCTGATACCTCTGCCCCCGACCCCAAATCCTTCCCTTTCTCCTCCTAGGGAGGTCTGAACCAGAAATCCCAAACCTGGGCTTGTTTCCACAGCCA
Organism: Rhinopithecus roxellana; assembly: GCF_007565055.1. Classification (NCBI taxonomy): domain Eukaryota; kingdom Metazoa; phylum Chordata; class Mammalia; order Primates; family Cercopithecidae; genus Rhinopithecus; species Rhinopithecus roxellana. Next base: position 135,285,721 of record NC_044553.1, on the reverse strand, counting down.
CAGAGGGGAGGAGTCCTATCCCCCAGCGCCCGCCACCCTCACAACTTGTATTGCTGTGCCTGACTCTACCGCGCCAAGGCGCCGAGCTCGCTCAAAACCCCAGGCAACACTCACCCCCAGGTAGGGCCTAGACCCGAGGCCGCTGCAGGCTCGGGGTCTCTGGCCTGCCTGGTCCGGGATTAGGGAACTGGGGAGGGGAAATCGGCGGGACAGGGGTTTGGGGGCGTGGAGTCGCGTGCAGAGCCCCAGAGGCGCGGCACGGAGGAGCGCGCGAGGGCGCCCCCTGGACGCCGCAGTCAGTCAGTCCTCTTCTCACCCCGGGTCCCGCAGGAATGTAATCGAGGATGCTGGCCCTGCGGCTGCTCAACGTGGTGGCCCCCGCCTACTTCTTGTGCATCTCCCTGGTGACCTTCGTGCTGCAGCTCTTCCTCTTCCTGCCCAGCATGCGCGAGGACCCCGCGGCCGCCCGGCTCTTCTCGCCGGCCCTGCTCCACGGGGCGCTCTTCCTATTCCTCTCGGCCAACGCCCTGGGCAATTACGTCCTGGTCATCCAGAACTCCCCAGACGACCTGGGCGCCTGCCAGGGGGCCTCGACCAGGAAGGTTCCGTGCCCCTCACCTAGCACCCACTTCTGCCGAGTGTGCGCCAGAGTAACCCTGAGGCACGACCATCACTGTTTCTTCACCGGCAACTGCATCGGCAGCAGGAACATGCGTAACTTCGTCTTGTTCTGCCTCTACACCTCCCTGGCCTGCCTCTACTCCATGGTGGCCGGCGTGGCCTACATCTCCGCGGTCCTTTCCATCTCCTTCGCCCACCCCCTGGCCTTCCTCACGCTCCTGCCCACCTCCATCAGCCAGTTCTTCTCCGGTGAGTGGGCCTTGGCAGGCAGGTTGGGCTCTACACAAAGACCTCCCACCCCAAAGGTTGCCGGGCCCCAAACTCCAGCCCCAAAAGTTGCCAGATTTAGCAAATAAAAATACAGACCCTTCCACTAAATTAAAATTTCAGATGAACAACTCATAATTTTTTAGTATAATTATGTCCCAGATATTGTATGAGATACAGTGAGAAAATTTGCTATGGCCTATCTGAAATGCAAATTAAGCGGACATGCTGTATTTTATTGGCCACCTCCCCCCTAGCCCCCATCATCCTCATCCATCATGCTGTCCATATGCTCACAGAGTTGTGGCATCCAGGTAATATACCTGCTCTGTGCCAGGCACGGCTGGGTGCTGGCCATTCCTCCATGTAGCCCCATGAGGTACAACCATGCTATGACCGTCCTCTGCCTGGACCCCAGTCCTGCTTACATGTCACCCAAGGACTCTTCTCTCCAGAGGTCTCACCAACCAATTGCAGTAATATTGAACTTGTTGCCAGCCCAGCCCAGCAGGAGACTAAGCCTCGTCCCCCTGCCTATTATGTTTGACCTCACCAGCCTGTTCTCCAGCCTGCTGATGGCTCAGAGCAGAGGGAACTTGGGTGGGAGAGGCAGGCTTTTTTTTTTTTTTTTTTTTTTTGAGACAGAGTCTCACTCCATCACCCAAGCTGGAGTGTAGTGGCGCAATCTCTGCTTACTGCAACATCTACCTCCCAGGTTCAAGTGATTCTCTTGCCTCAACCTGCCGAGTAGCTGGGATTACAGGTGCGTGCCACCATGCCCAGCTAATTTTTGTATTTTTAATAGAGACGGTGTTTTACCATGTTGACCAGGCGGGTCTTGAACTCTTGACCTCAAGTGACCCACCCACCTCGGCCTCCCAAAGTGCTGGGATTACAGGTGTGAGCCACTGCACCTGGCTGAGGACTACACTTTAACTGGTATGCACAAGGACCACTCCCTGATATCTGGCCCTAGAAGTACTCAGCTCCTGGTGGCAGTTCTTACCACTTTATTCGGCCTTGAGACTGGCTCCTACTGCGTTTCCTTCCACTTCCTCCCTATCCTGGCCTTTGACTCTGAATGGCTTAGCTTCCACAATCGGTAGTGTCTGCGTGCTTGGGCCTTCGTGTATAGCATTGTTATCTCCATTTCTCAGATGATGAAACCGAGACTCAGATGGGATTAATTGGCTTGCCCAGTATCTTCCTACTACTGAGTGGCAGTCTCTGGTCTGCCTTTCAGGTCCTTAATCCACAGCTCTTCTGTAGTGGCTCAGGGAATAGAGCATGCTTCCTCGCCTGTTGGCCTTCTAGGAGCAAAGAAAGACGGGGGCAGCTACTTCCACTGAAAGCCCAAGATTGTTTTGAGGTGCCTGGGCTGAACATTCATAAAATTTCTGCTCTACTCTGGGGAAAGCCATCATTTCAGTCTTTGTGGTAACTACAGCCCAGTTCTTCCCAGGCACAGAACTATCATGCCATTTGGCAGTGGGAACACAGAGATACAGAGGGGACCCAGCTACGGGGGCTGCCTTCAGGGCTGGTGGCTGAGCTGGGTCCAGAACTCACAGCTTTCAGGCCTTCTGGATCCCAGCACTGGCACAGGAGGCTGCCGGGACCAAAATAACCAGGACGGGGGAGGGTGGGTGGGTGGGCTAGGGGGTGGAGTGTGAGCACAGGCAGGTGGAGGGATGAGGAGAGCCAACAAGCCTGCTTATACTTTCTTTTCCAAGTAGTTTCGCCAACCGTAAAAATGGATGGTTCCAGAAGGAAGACCTTGAAATGGTTTGATTTGAGATAAATCTGGGCTTGAGGCCTGTCCATATGTGCTAGGTTTGATCTGATGGGAGAACAGAGCCAGTGAGTGCCCACCTTGGGGCCCAGACTCCTGTGCCAGCATAAGGATGAGTTCCCGTGTCTTTCACTTCTTCACCATATTCACTGGGAATAGGCGACCAAGACTTCTTACCTCTAACTCTCCTATCTCATCCTTTGTGACCTTTCATCTTTCCTCTTGACAACCCTCCTTCTTTCCCTCCCATGACATACACCCCACCTGCTCAGCTTTCCCTTTCCCATTCCTCTTGTTCCCCAACCCTCAATCCGAAGAGTTGGTAGCACCATCTTTCATCTGCTCAGGAGGGCAGGTGGACAGGAAGGAGGAAGAAGCATGGGTTGTTTAATAGAAATTGAGTTCAAGATCAGCCTGGGCAAGATGGTGAGACTCCGTTTTTACAAAAATAAAAAATAAATAAATACACTAGTCAGGCATAGTGGCATGTGCCTATTGTCTCATCTACTCAGGAGGATGAGGTGAGAGAATTGCTTGAGCCCAAGAGTGTGAGGCTGCAGTGAGCTATGATAATGCCTCTGCACTGTATCCAGCCTGGGCTACAGAGCAAGACCCTGTCTCAAGAAAAAAAGAAAGAAAGAAAGAAAGAAATTGAGCTGTCCCCAACTCTGGTACAGATCTGAGTCAGATCTGTCACCAGAGCATGGATGGCCGTGAGTTTGGGCCTTGAGAGCTAAAAGTGGGAGGGGTCTTCTAGTGTGAAGGTGGCAGCCAACCACAGGCCCTCAGCTAATCCAAAGAGGAAGGCGGCTAGTTAGTTAGGTGTCAGAAGTTGCCCTTTCTTTTGGCTTTGTGGGACCAGTACATGTTGCTGTGTCACCTCTCTGAATCTTATTCTTATCTGGGAGATGCCACCCTCTGACCTGTATCTTGGCATTTGGGTAAGTACACCAGCATGATGGGTGCTACCAGAAAGTGCAGTAGGAGGGAAAGGGGACTAAAGTTCATTGAGCACCTGTTATGTACCATCCACTATGCATGTCACATTTCACCCATTCCTCACGACAAGTCCATATTATCATATCCATTTTTAAGGCTCAGAAACCAAAGACTCAGCAAGGTTAAGTTGCACTAACACCACACAGCTGGTATGATTCCAAATCAAGATTTGGAGTTGGGGCTTCTAGCCTCCAAAGTTCATACTCTTTCCACCACACCACACTGCCTCTTGGGGGCTGCCTCTCTGAAGCTGCTTCCGGAATGAGCCACTTTGGGAGGGAGGCAGCTACTTGTCCTTGGATGTACTGAAAAGTATGCTGAGTGATTATTTGTCAAAGGTGTTATAGATGCTTGTTGGGAGGAAGGGGCAGGGGAGATTGACTGATGTGTCCTTTTAGGCCCATTAGGAAAATTCTGTGATTTTTGAAAAGAAGCAGAACTATTATTACACAGTTAAGAGGAGCTGAAGCAGCCAGGCTAGGTAACTTCAAACACTTTTAGACAAAGCAGGTCCCCAGAATAGCCTTTTGTAGCTGCTGCATGGGGCCAAGAAAAGGCCGCAAGGTCTTTTTCTCATGCCTTGATTTAGTGCCAGGAAAAAACCCTGTGGGAAATGACTTCCATCCGCCCAGGCTTATTCCTGGGGCAGTGTTGCAAGGCAGGCCCAAGCTTGACAGCTCTGATGTTCTCACATCGCAGCTCGAGGGCCATCTTTGCCTGTCAGCATTCCTCACGCCAAAGGGCACCATGGACCTGGGATCTTCCATCCCGCACATGGCTGCCCAAGCTAATCTGTGCCGACAAGGAAGAAGTGGGTCAGGGGAATGGCACAGCCCAATGTGAGCCCTGTCCCACTACCGCCCCTGGGCCAGTGGAGGGGCTGCTCTAATGGCAGCTGGGCCTATCTGTCTCCAGCTTTGTAACAAACAAAACAAAACAAAAAACAAACAACAACAACAAAAAGTGGGTATCCAAGCTCCTAGGGATGAGGACAAGAGGAGGCTTCTAATGAGAGAATCTGAATCAGATCCACATCCTCCCTGACTGCTGAGTCCACCACTGCTCATACTGGACAAATGTTGAAAGACCAGTTCCCAGGACTTTGGAAACTGGAGGCTGGAGATACTTGGGAAGAGGTGGGCTGGGGCAAGAGAAGGCTAGGGAAAGGGCAAAATATGGTTGAGATTTTCAGGGGCAGAATAGGTTGTAAGGTGGAGTCCTTAGAGGAGATACCCCCACCCCACCAGAGGAGGTGATACGGTTGCCCTACAGGGAGCCAAGGGCTAAGGAGGACTTTCAAATTAATGCCAGGGTCCAGTGCCCTGGCTGCTGGGCAGATCAAGGTAAGTGTCTTTGCCACAGCTGCCAAAGTTGCAGCCCAGCCAGGACTCTAAGCCCTGAAAAGGAGAAGGAGAAAGCTTGATAGTTTCAGGAGTTAAACTTGAACTCATTTTGGATGTAGTCTCCTGCTCTGTAAAAATGACCCTCTGCTGTGAGCACCACACTGAGTGTGAACCGGGATGCTGACCACTCTGTACATCATTTTCTTGAATCATGCAGCCGAATGAAATCGTTAGTATTATTATACCCATTGTACAGATGAGTGAACTTCAACTGAGAGGTTGGGACACTTGTGTAAGCCCACACAGCTGGGAGACTCAAACCTAGCCTGGACCAGCCATCCAAACTCTGAGGAAGAGTGTGGGAGCTCTTACTCAGTGATTATTTCAAACCAGTAAGAGGAACTGCTTGGTTTAGAGGGATTCTGGGGAGATCCTGCCCCATGAAACAGGGCCAATGACCTTGGGGGCCTCTTCTAGCAAGATTTGATTGACAGAACCAGCTCTGGTGGAATGCTGTGGTGGCCACACTCTCCTCTTGTTAACATTAATGACTGAATTATTCTCTACGTTGGTGCTCTGGGCTGCTCTTGAGACTAAGCTCGTGACTTATTCTTCCCAGCTCTCCATCATGCTGTCATTTTCCTGAGTCCTCTCAACCAGCACTCCCAGAACAGTACGGAGAAGGTGCTGCGGTCTAGACAGCTGCCCAGACACCTGCTCCCTCTTTAGGGTCCTCAGCTCACCCCTCTCTCCTCCTGAGCAAAACCCCTCACCCTGCTTCCAGCCCAAAAGGAGAAAACAGAGAGAGACAGGCATCTCCGACTCTACAGAAATGTTATCATCAGCCAGATGCTGCCCCAGGAGCTGAGGGCTCTCCTTGCTAAGCTCATCAAGCTTAGCTGTTTTCGCCAGGTCTCCAGTTTTCCCCTCTTGCCTCAGGTGCCATTCGATTCGCACCAAGAAAAAGTTAGGGCAGCTGGTTCTTCCTTCCTCTCCCTCACTGCAGCTGCAGCGCTGAGGTTGCTAAAAAAATGCAGTGTCAATCTCATTAATCTCCCGCCCTCCCAGTGGAAAGCCTGCCTAGATCACAGTTCTGCAGGTGGCCTGGGTGTAAAGCGGCTCTGGTGTTTCCCCTCCCGTTGCCCTGCAGGAGCTGTCCTGGGTTCTGAAATGTTCGTCATCCTCATGCTCTACCTCTGGTTCGCCATCGGCCTGGCCTGCGCTGGCTTCTGTTGCCACCAGCTGCTGTTGATCCTCCGCGGGCAGACCCGCCACCAGGTGCGGAAGGGGGTGGCAGTGAGGGCCCGGCCCTGGCGCAAGAACCTACAAGAGGTCTTCGGAAAGAGGTGGCTGCTGGGCCTGCTGGTCCCCATGTTCAATGTTGGAAGTGAGAGCTCCAAGCAGCAGGATAAGTAGCAGACACTCCCGTCATTTATCTCTCTCTCTCTCTGTCTTGACTCCTCCTGAGCATAAAACCATGGCAGCCTTGTCTCCACCCATGACCCAGTACAACTTTGTGCTGGTAAGGTCCTAGCATCTTCCCCCCGCCTTCCACCCATAAGAACAGTGTGGGCTGGTGGATTATGACAAGGAGGAAAAATGTCCCCCCAGGCATTTCTAGGCTCCTCACGAGCCAGCCAGGTGGCTGCTAGCCGTTAGACTGCCTCTGCTTTCGTTCCTTCCCCTTGGGATCCCTGCTTTCCCCCTCTTCCTGGCTCATCCATTCTCCACCAGGTCTCATTCATCACTGCTGTCTGCTAGAGCCCTTCCTCTCAGCCCCCATGTTGGGAGAGGGGAGTGGATTCTTGCTGCTGGTATGAGACTCCCTGGGACCTAGAGGCTGGCAAATGTTTAAAATCACCATGTGTAAGAGGCAGCCAAGTCAGCTCTGCCAACAGCTAGGGGAGTTGGGAAAGAGTGGGTGTGTGTCCGCATCCCCTCTGTAGGAAAAAGAACTCAGTAGCTTGCTGCTCCCTCACCCCACCCCCCAGGTTCAAGACCCTTTCTCTGGGAGACAGAAGTCAATGGCCTGCTTTTTCCAAATGCTATTCCCTGTCTGCCCTGCCCCATCTGGCCAGCCCAGCCCAGTCCAGGACCTGGCTGGATGCTTTGTCTCCCTGGAACTCTTCCAGCCTTTCTACTTGATCTCCAGCCCCCAGGTCTTTGCCAGATGATGGGAAGGCAAGGAAGAAGGGACAGGGAAGGAGAATTACTGATAAAGGAAGGGGGTATTCAACTGTATAACCATATGGAAGTGTGTGTGTGTGTGTGTGTGTGTGTGTGTGAGAGAGAGAGAGAGAGAGAGAGAGAGAGAGATGGGTGGTGGTGAGAAGTGCTGTTAGAAACATATAGGAATAATGCCTAGGGGAAAAGGAGAAGTGAGAGGGACAATTGGGTTCATTTATGCCCTATACAAAGGGCATTCCAGCAGCTGAAACTCTTCAGTGTTTGAATGGCTGCCTGTGAAGGTAGTGAGTGCCCCATCACTAGAGGTATTCCAGCAGAGTCTAGGCAGTCGTCTGCGGGCATGCTGTGGAAGGGATTTCTGCACAGGGTTATTCTAGGTGAGCTTACACATTCCTTCCAACCCCAAGGTTCTGGTGTCCTGGTTGTGATTGCTGGACCCAGAGGCAAGATCTGCAGAGATGTCTGTGAGACATTTGCTTTCCTGGAGGGGAGTGTGGGCATGGGAGGGGTCTGAAGATCAGTACCCAACCCAGCCACTGAAGAGAGAATCTATGCAGAGACAAGGCTACCTAGGTGGTTCAGGGGACTGACATTTGAGGACAGGGAGATGGAGCCATGTCATTGTCAGTGGCAGGGCATGGGGGGCAGTGGTGAGTTAAGGCTGGGGAGCGGAGATGACCAGAATATAAGGGTGCAATTCCCAGACCATCCCTGTGCATCTGACTGACTCCGGTGGAGGCACTACTGTGTGTTTTCTGAAACCCAGAGGACCAGACCCCTGGGGCATATAAGGGAGTAGGGACAACACAAGTGCCCCGTCCTGACTGGGTCCCAAAGCCAGTATGACATCCATGCAGGCAGTAGTGCTGAATCCACGCCCTGCAATGTCCAACCGCCGACTGCAGTGATCTGCTGATAGCTGCACAACACCCTGGGTTCTTGAGCAGAGACTGGGAGGACTTTACTGTGGTTCTGCCTTCACGCCTCCTAGACAGCTAATGTAGTACTGGCTTGACCTGCTCATACTTCTCCCTCCCATATTCATTAATTCATTCATCCATCCTACATATATTTATTGAATGCCAACTACGTTCCCAGCCTCTTCCAGGCACTGGCAATGCAGTGGTGAACAGGATGACAAGATTCATGCCATCGGGGCACCTTGTCACGTCTGTGCACTGATTCACACCCCCTGAAAAATGGTCACTCTGCCATCTTGGTGGTTGGTGGGGCAGGTTATTTGGAAAGAAAGGATGTGATGGAGATGGCTGAAGGGGGGAAGCCTAGGCTGCCTCAATGGAGGAGTCACCAGCGGCATCTTCACCCCCAATTCTGGCCATACTTAAGCAATGGGAGGGAGAGGGAGGAGGGGAAGGTCTGGGCAATTTTGGCCTTGACTCTTTCCTGACCCCAGAGCTCAAGCTTAGAAGCCAGCCCTGCCGTTTTCAGCCTCCTGAAGTCTCAGCACGGTGAGGCCTGACATCCTGAGGAAGGGCAACAGGGAGACCTACAGGATGTTGACTGCTTGCAGACTGGTCAATGGGGGATGAGGGTGGGGAGGTTGCCAGATGTGAGACCTGAGTAGCATTTGTACACATGGCCCTGTATTGTCCTTGAAGAACATCAATAAAACATATGGTTTTAAATTGGATTTGATATGATTGTATGGGCACTGTTGGTAGCAGGGCTGGACTGAACTGATGCAGCCATACTAGCTATTCAAATATTTAAAATAAGTATTTAAAATACTTCTATCTTAGTTAGTAAATAACCTTGGCTCAGATTCTCTGAGTATCCTACCCCTTCTGCCCCTGCTCCTCCCTGGGAACCCTTGATTCTCTCCACAATCCAGCAACTAAAGTGATGAGGGCCCCCCAGCCTGCTGCAGCCCTCAGTCAGAGTCCACTGTGATTTGCCAGGGCTGGGCCGTGTGGTGCAACATATGTATCACCTCTGGTTGGTAACAGGTCTCAGTGCTGGGGTGGATCCACAGGGAGCAGGGGTTGGAATATCTTACCTAGGAACTTCCCTTTTCCTCCTTCTCCTTCCACTCTTTCTCCTCCTCTCCCTCCCCTCCCCATATCAGAAGACAGGTGAGGAGGAGTGAAGAGAGTCCCTCTGCTCCTCCTCCACAGACAGCCAACTGCTCGTAGGGATCAGTCAGGCCCCCTGCCCTCTCAGGCCCTGCAACATCTGGAGGTCTCAGGCTTCCCAGCCCTGGGGACAGTTGGGAGGGTGTTGAGCCCTTCAGGGAGTGGGCCCTGAGCAGATGAATGAGTAAGACCTCTGATTCATCCTAAAGACACAAGGCCTGGACTGAGGAAGGATACAACTGCAAAGAGCTGTTGCAGAACCCTTAGCCTCGCCCTGTGTCATGATGGTGTATGTGCCCTGAACACGGGCCAACAGGCGACCAGCTTTGCTGCAGGAGCTGGGTGAATGAAGCTGTGGTGAATCCTCAGCACATTCTAGAGCATGGGCTGCCTACACTTCACAGGGCAGGCACCACACTTGCCTTGGTCACTGTCATATCCTTGATGTGTAGCAAGGGCTAGGCACACAGTAGGTGCTCAATGAACATTGCCTCAATGATGCAGATTTACCACTCACATGCTTACTCCACATCTCTTATTCCCGTGCTGGACCCAGGACTGCACTTTGCACATTGTGGGGCTAGAAAACAGATGAGACCACTCTCTCTTCAAGAGTTTCCATTCTGGCAGAGGTTTCTGGGAGTGCTCAGAGGAGGGAGAGAGCACATTCTGCTGTTAGGTCTGGGCCCTTTCCATGATACAGGGCCTGGAAAGATGGATGAGATTTCAGCAGGCCAAGAGGGACAGGGAGGGCTTTCCAGGGACAGAGAACAGGCCTGGGGCCTTGGGGTATAGGGGATATCATGAAGAGACAGAGGAGGTTAAGGCTGAGAGTAGGGACCCAAGCAGAGAGGGCTCTGAATGCCAAGCTAAGGGACCTGGAGGGCATTTGACAGGCAACAGGGAACCACTGAAGGTTTTGAGCAAGGGAGCAGCATGATCAGAGGTAGATTTCAGAAAGCACAGCCTTGGAGGATAGACTGGAAGTGGGAGAAACTGGAGGTTGAGGGACCTGGTAAGAGGCATGTGCTGTATCTCAGTGAGATGTAGCCAGGGTCCAGGTGGGGATAGTGATTGTGGGATGGTAAAGAGGGGAAAGATATCAGAGGCACTTCAAAGACATGGGGCACGAGTAGAGGGATGCTGGGGAGGGGGCCCAAGATGGCCCTGAAGGTGAAAACATGGTGATTGTTAGGAGGACTGGGGTGGAAAAGATTGTGACACTAGGGTTCAGGGCCATCCCATGCACTAGCCTCTGTCATTGGCCCATCAGATGGAAGTTGATGGTGTCATTTTTAACTAACCACTCTGTCCATGGAGGAAGAGGTTCAGGGACATCTGCCGGTCATTCTTTACAGCACAGCTCTGTGACTCCCAAAGCAGGGGTAGAATCATCTGTTAGCGCCAATAGAGATCATGGGTTCTCAGGCCCATGTGTTGGAGTGAGATGCTTGGCTCCCCAGTGCCTCAACCTTTCCATCCAGAAAGTGGGTACTCTTCTTTGGCCCATGCCCTAGTGTCAGATTAGGGAAGGCAGGAACTGCCTCACTCTAAGCTCCAGGAACCCAAGGAGTTTTGGAAAGAGGACAAACTTGAGGAGACTTCAACACAGGTCCCCCTCCACTGTAACGAATCAGTCCTTAGGTCCCAGGGGCCATCTGTTAGCCAGTCTTTCTCCTTAGGAATATGACTGTCCTTGTTACTGTCCATGCATTTGGTCCCCCAAATACTGTGGCTCCTGTCTGTACCCAGTGTCCTCCAACTGGCCTCATTGCTCATGAGATTCCCCCTCATCTCCCTCCTGCCCTGCCTCTCAGCATGCCCTCACGGATGCTTGGGAAGCAGACCCTCCTGCCAGGAAGAAAAGGAAGGATGGGCAGAGAGAGAGGAGGCATTTCTCCTAACTTATCTGAGACACGTTAGAGATGAGGCAGAACCTTGGGCCTGCTCACTAGCCACAGTGAGCCTGCTGGTGGGGGCGGGAGGTGTCTGGGAGTAGCTTGGTTGCTCCAGATGTTGGCCTCTGCTTCTGCCCTCATTTCCCTCTCTATTCACAGTACTGGCCCAGCTCCTTCTTTCATTCTTCAAAAACATTCATTGATGCTGACTCTATGCCAGGCATGATGCCAAGAACCAGGAATGCAAAGATGAAAGAGACCTAGTACCTGATCTCAAGGAGCTCACTAGGAAGAGAACAAATTGCAGATGGTTGTGATTCAGCGGCATGAAAGTGCCGATGAGAGCACAGGGTGCTACAGAAGCCTGGAGGAGAGCACTTACTTGACTAGGGCGGACCTGAAGGCTTCCCAGAAGAGGCAACATCTGGGTCATGCAGGATGAATAGGAGCGGGCCAGGCAGAAACGCAGGGCTGTGAGTGGGAATAGAGGTAGGAGGGACTGTGCAGAGGCAGAGATACCAGGTGATTTCTGGGAATTGCAAGTCTGCATTTAGGAGTGGGGAGATGTGAGCACACACCTGCAGCCGCAACTGGACGTCTGTCCTCAGGCCACGCTCCCCACGGACCCTGCCTCCTTCCTCTGATCACTTCTTAGAAACCCTAACTCATACCAGCTCATGGTGTCCCATTTGGGTGAGTCAAGCATGAACTGATGTCTAGTTTTTCTAAAGGGTCCACAGGTTTCCAGGTTGGTGTTCAAAGGTAGAGGGTTAAGTTCATTTTCCAGAGAATCAGCCCAAAGATGTTAGAGCTCACCTGGGAACATCAGACATTCCTAGTCCTCTCTGGGCCCAAAGAGAGGTCTCTGGGAGTTTCCCATCACTCTTGCCTTCCTGCACAGCCTCAGCAAATGGTGTTGGAAGGACACCATTCCTACCAAGATGGCTTCCAGGAGCTACAAAAGAACTGGAAAGGCTGGGACCCTGAGATGTAAGCAGTGACCTTTTGTTATGTGCAGTGCCCCATCTGGACTGGCAAGGCAGCTCCCTGCATGGCCCTCTGCACCTTGGTGGGCACCTCCCCACATCCTGTAACCTGGTGGCCCCAGCATGCCTCCTCCTTTAGCCTAGGTCCCTCCCAGCCCCTCCTCCACATCGCACTTCTCCATAGGACCTTTCCTCAACTGGTCTAGCCTCCCGGAAACCCTCTATCCCAAACTGCCACAACTGTTGGCAGTTCTCTGTCACTCTTACTCTCTCCTGTAGGTTTTGTCTCCTAACTACTGCATGCCCTTGGAAAGCAGAAATGGAGATGGTGGAATCCTTTAGTTTCCCCCGTCCCTAGCATGGTGTAGGACACTAACATTGTTGATACAGTCATTCTGTGTAGTGATACTACATTGTCACCAGTAGTATACTGGTGACAATGACCAGGATTTGCTGAGCCTTCCCTACATGCCAGGCCCTTGTCCTACACACACTTCATCTGTATTAACTCACATATTCCTCATAGCAATACTACAAGGTATGTTTTATTATAACCCCGATGTTCCAGGTAAAAAATAATAATAAAGGCACAGAGATGTTGCGTAATTTGCCCAAAGACTGAAACTAGTAAGTGGCAGAGTCAGGATTCAAACTCAGGCTGCCTGCTCCAAGGTCTCTTTAACCTGGCACCAGACTGTCTTTCCATTGTGGAATATTATAGTCACACAATACATTCCCTGCTGAAAATTAACAAGGAGCCAAGTTTCTACTCATTCATTGATTGATCTGTTCATTCAACATGTTTATTGAGTACCTACTATGTAATAGGCACGGATGGATACAGAGAAAGGAAGTAGGCTCAGCTTGTGCCTTGCAGAGCTAACAGCCAACTGCTTATGGTGACTTTGCAGGGGAAATGGGGGTTCCTATATCTTTCCCAGCTGAGGATTATGGGCAGATTGCCCTAGATGAAGCCACTTCCTCCAGGGCAGAGTATCGGTGGAGGTCTGAGGACAGTTGGGGCTGAGGCTCAAGGATGTTACCTAGTCAGGGAAAAAGTTCAAACTCTTTCTAGATGGCAGTCCTCCCAGGCAGTGTTGGGGTACCTGCAGGAGGGGACCAGACCCTGGCAGAGAGCCAAGCACAGCCCAGCACACCTCTGCCCCCATCCTTGCAGACCAGGACATGGAGCCACTAAAGATTCCAAAATGAAAGTGAGGTCTGAGGAGAAAAACACCTGCAAAGCCTGTCTATGACAGAGGAAAAAGATAAGCCTCCAGAGAGGGCAACAGACAGCTACCGAAGTGGGGTTGCATGTGAGGGTCCCCCTATGGAAGGCCAAAAAGCTGTGTAGGAGGGGACCAGGGGGCTGAGCTGGAACTCAGAGAGGAGCGGAGCTGGTGCTGAGGCTTTCCAAAGAGGCAGTCCTCTATGTGGGCTTCTCCCCAGCCTTCCTGTCCCCAAATACCCCCTTTCTGGCTGGCTTGTGATGCCTGAAATTCCCCCACTATGAATATGTCCTTCAAAATAGCATTTTGGCTCCCCAGGCCCTTTGTCTCAAATTCTGGGAGGTATTTACCACTAAATACCTTGAAATGAGGCTGCCTTCTTTTTCTGATTGACAGCTGCGAGGTGGCGAGCTGTCTGAAGGGGCGATTTTAGGTAGAGGGGAGGGGAGAGTGGTGCCCAAGGTGTGAGGTACTCTGTGGGGAAGGAGGCCCTGCAGGGTGTGGTGACCTTGGGCAGGGCAGGCCAGAGGGGCAAGGACTGAGGTGGCAGGGGGTGCAGGACTGAGCAGGACTGCTCCCAAGTCCTCAGTCAGTAAGTGGCATCCTGGAAAGATCACACTGTGAACCCAGAGTGCACTGAGGTGGCAGGGGGTGCAGGACTGAGCAGGACTGCTCCCAAGTCCTCAGTCAGTAAGTGGCATCCTGGAAAGATCACACTGTGAACCCAGAGTGCCCAGTGGTTCTGAGTCCCTGTGTGACCCTGGGCGGGTCACTGCCCTCCGTGAACACTGGACTCGCTCTTAAACGTGGCAGGGATTGCACACACTTGGCCCTCAATAGGGCACATGGTTTTAACGACCCCCGAAGGGGCAAGTGGCTTTCACTTTGCCACAGACTCCCCCCCACCATTGCCCAACCCAGAGCAACCCCACACTCTACCCTTGGCTATCTGGTCCCTGGAGGCTTTGAGTTTGTGACCCCTGAAAGGCAAGTTTCAAGAGAGCTCAGTTTTAGTCCCGACTGTGCCCTGGATGGGCTGTGTGACCTTCCACAAGCCACTGGGCCCGTTCCGGAAACCTTCCACCCAGCGTGCGGTGCGGGGGATAGTGGTGGGAAGGGGGAATACGACTGAGCAGGTGGAAAGTCAGGGGAGGCGAACTGACACGAATGGGATGCCCCGAGCAGCAGAGGTCACCAGCAGCAGGAGAAGGACCGTTCCTGCGTTTGCTCCGAGACCTCAAGGATTGCTGTCTTGTTCCAGGTGGAAAGAGAGGGAGGAGACCTGGGGAGGGAAGCGAGGGGCAGCGCGGCCCCTCCACCTGACGCGCCAGCCGCCCAGGCCAAAAATTCCCTCACACGTGCCGGGTAATTAATAAACAGACTCGTAGGAGCGGGGCGCGACGGCTTGCCGGAGAAGGGATTTAATTAGCAATGTTTTTGGGAGAGAAAATTAAATTACAGGAAGCAGTGGTGCAGGCTGAGGACCGCAAAATCCCGAAGCCGATTCCTCAGACCCCTGCGCGCGTCGGGACCGCCTTGCCATCGCCCCGGCGGTGGGATGAAGGCCGCGCAGCGTGGGGAGTCTGTCGGGGCTCGGGCTGCGACGCAGTCGCGCGTGGCTTCCCCGGAACCCACCGGAGCCCGCGGCCGTGGCTCAGGCTCCCCGGGAGGGGGCGCCGTCGGGTCTCCGCGCTCCACTTACCCGGCGCTCGCGCCCAGAGCTTGGTGGCGGCACAGGAACCGCGGGCTGCAGCCAACATGGGCCTGCCTCGCTTAGCCGGAAAGGGTGAGATGGGAGACCCAGACTCATGATGCCAGCAGTGGTCTTACTCGAAACTCATCTAAGCGTAAGGTGGGGAGAACCGGCCTGATGAGTGGGCGGCAGGTGGTGCACGACACTGCAGTCTTGTCCACGGCCCGGGCCCCGCGCATCACCGCGTCTCCGAGAGCGCGCTCCGAGCCCAGCCCCTCCTGGGAGGTTTTCAGCCCTCCTCAGGCGCCACCGCGGCCCCGGGACCCACCTTCTCCCTGTCTTCTGGCGGGTTTTCCATTTGTCACAATAGCTACCATTCCTGAGCTGGCGCTAGAGTCAGGCCTGGTGAGTGAGTACTTGGCTTAGGGAAGGCACCAAGCCCTGTGCGGTGTGATTATTAACCCTATTCGACGGAAGAGAAAGAGGAAACGAGCTCAGAGAGGCTGAGGAAGTCGCCCAGCAACACACAGCTGGCAAGACATTGAAATCCACATCCCATTGGCTTCTGAGCTCTTCCCCAGCAGGGGAGCGCCTGTTTTTCATTCTCAGTCTCTAGCACAGAGCCTCGCACGTGGGTGCTCAGGAAGGATTTGTTGAAGGAACGGCAGATTTTTCCTTGTTTGTCAAAGGGGGTGCTCATAGCTGAGGGGTGTGAGGATTAAATGAGATGGTGTGTGTGTAAAACACCTGACTGTGCACTTGGAGCACCGTGAGCAATTAGTAAAAGCTGGTGCCAGTGTTAAAGAAACTCGACAGTGCGGGGAATCACTGGGGACTTTGGTAAAATGTAGATTCCGAATCAGCAGGGCCTGTGACTCTGCATTTCTCACAGGCTCCCAGGTGTTGGTGATACTGCAGATGACAGTTACTTCGCTGTGTGGAACTGGTCCCCATGCCTCCTCACCCCAGCCCCAAGTCCAATCCCCCACAAGGGAGCCACTGCAATTATTCCCAGCTTTGTCTGCCTATCTGCAATCCCCTGAGGAGCTTCAGAGAATATCCACGGGGGTGGGGGACAGGGGACAGAAGGTCTTTTTCCCAGAGTCTGACAGGTCTGGGATGTGGCCTGGGCATGTTCAAAGCTCCCTAGAGGAGTCTACTACCGCAGTCAAGGCTAGAACCGCTATAGGGGAGGTATCTGAGGAAGGCAGTAAGTGAGCAGAGGAGGTTTGAGGAAGTTCACCTGATGCAGGTGTGAACTTCAGGAGATTGTGCAGGAGCCTGGAGGCTGAGTCACCAGGTTGGAGGCTGGGCCAGCTAGGAGGCTGGATCTGGCTAGGGCAGGCTGATTCCTCCATGGCTCCCCACCCACCAGCTGTATAACTCTAAAGGAGGGTGAGGCCTGGGACAGGCTGGGGAGGGCTGGAGAGCATGCTTGGCAGGTATTCTGCAGGGTGTGTGCAAAGGAGGGGCTCTGTTCTGGGTGCAGCAGGGTGCCAGAGGTAGGCAGGGAGCTGGGTTGTTTTGCTGGCCACTGCCTGTATGTACAAAGTGGAAGGCTGGCCTTGGACTGAAGCCAGCTCAGAGGGCCCAGTCCTTGTTCTTGGAATGGCACAATTCACTTGCAGCAGCAATCTTATTATTGTTTACTGAGCACCCACCACGTGAGTCCACTGTACTATACACTATACATTAAGGCACAACAATCTTTCAGAGTTGACAGTAACTTAACAAATGAGGAAACAAGGCGCAGAGAGGTTGTGTAACTTGCTAGGATCACACAGAGACCAGATCAAGATCTAAAGCCATGATATTTCCATCTCAACCAAGATGTCTCTACTCCTGCTCTTTCCTTTGGCTAAAACGCTATTCCCCTTCCTCTCTATATCTGTATCAGGTGAACTCCCTCAAAACCCTTCTGCTCACATTACTGCTCTCCTATGTTGTCTCTATGTAACTCAATCTCTAAAATAAATCTCTCCTATGTTGTCTCTATGTAACTGAAATAATATCTGAAAGTTATGTTCTTCATCTCAAATGAAATGGCTGTTTGCAGATGACTGACTAGGAACAGACAGCTTACTGAAGCTCTACCCTATGCCAAGGCTGAGATCTCAGACACTACTTAGATCTCAATCATCGTGAGTTCCTCTCAAGGTCTCGGGGAGCTCCTGCAGCTCTGGTCTATGATTTTCCTTGGGCACCAGGCACAACCTTGCGTCACTACTTTTCCCGTGGGTCATGACTCCTGGCTCAGATGCCTGGGCTCCAAGGCCGGGGACCACATGTATCTTTCTATAGACCCTGGGCCTCAACAAGTATTTGGTGCAGCCAGAACCAGGACTAGGGTAAGTCAAGCAAGGGGCCATGTGAATGCTTATGCCAGCGGCAGCTGGGGAAAGCAGATGCAGGTGCTGTTGTTGTGGGTGAGCTCAGAAGTCTGAAGGTGAGTCGCTCAACAGGATAATCCGCTGCTGCTAACTCCCTCCTACTGTGCTTAGGTGTGTTGGGGTGGACTTATCAATTAATTTATTGTGCCTATTCAACACTTCTGTTCTCAACTTAATAGTTTCATATTAAGGACTCTTGCCCTAATCAAAGGGTGCTAAACCCAAAGGTTATTAAAGCATTATCTTTGAAATGAGTAGGACATATCACCTTGTCTAGGCTTACGCACCCAGCTTTGGATGTTTAAGACCTACAGAGACCAAAACTGTCAAAGGGGCAGTTGACTAACTGATTGTCATTGCTACTTCCCACAAGACTAGAAGGAGGGACCAGGTCTGTTTTAGCCACCATTTTATATCCACAGTTCAGTCAGCAGCTGGGACATAAACGTGTTGAAAATGTGTTTCCCTGAAATAACAATGACAATGCTTTGGTCAGGTAAGCTGCAGGAATCATTAAAACTTTCAGAAGAAGGAGAAATGATCAGGTTTTTTTTTTTTTGTTTTGTTTTGTTTTGTTTTTTTTTTGAGACGGAGTCTCGCTCTGTCCCCCAGGCTGGAGTGCAGTGGCGCGATCTCGGCTCACTGCAAGCTCTGCCTCCTGGGTTTACGCCATTCTCCTGCCTCAGCCTCCTGAGTAGCTGGGACTACAGGTGCCCACCACCGCGCCCGGCTAATTTTTTGTATTTTTAGTAGAAATGGGGTTTCACCGTGGTCTCGATCTCCTGACCTTGTGATCTGCCCTCCTCGGCCTCCCAAAGTCCTGGGATTACAGGCGTGAGCCACTGCACCCAGCCTCAGGTTTTGAGAATACAATTTTGGGGGGAGAGGTGTGAAAATCCAAGTGATGAGGACCATGTTTTTGAGGATTTTTAAAGGCCCCCAAAGTGGGACCTACCCCAGGGCTGACCTGTGGGCTTGTGTTGTCTGGTGCCTGCTCAGCTCTGGTCCTGTGGATCCAAGAACCGTTTTTTTCCCTTGAATTAAATATCTCTGCCACGTTGACTTTATTTATTTATTTATTTTGAGATGGAGTTTCGCTCTTTTTGCCCAAGCTGGAGTGCAATGGCATGATCTTGGCTCACCGCAACCTCTGCCTCCCAGGTTCAAGTGATTCTCCTGCCTCAGCCTCCCGAGTAGCTGGGATTACAGGCATGCGCCACCATGCCTGGCTAATTCTGTATTTTTAGTAGAGACAAGGTTTCTCCATGTTGGTCAGGCTGGTCTTAAACTCCCGACCTCAGGTGATCCACCCGCCTCGGCCTCCCAAAGTGCTAGGATTACAGGCGTGAGCCACCGCGCCCAGCAACTTTTTTTTTTTTTTTTTTTTAATCATTCAGTGCATGCTGTCCCACATGTAAAGATCCCCATGCAACTGGCAGGGCCAGGAGCCAGTCTTGGCCATGGGCTGAGCAGAAGTGACACTGTCACTGCAGCCGAACCTGACTAGTACAATCAACAATGTTAGCAATTTGCTAGCTAGGAGCTTCACAGCACAACCGATGTTTATAGACTGCGTCAAGAATAAAATCAGTATCAAACTATCAATTTCAATAAAATCAGTATCATGCTTTCTAGCTAGGTAATTTGCTAGCTAGGAGCTTCACAGCACAACTGATGTTTATAAAATGCTTCAAGAATAAAATCAGCACAGGCTAGAAAGCATGATACTTCTAAATACACCTTGCCGAGACAAGCATCAACTTGGATATCCTTTCAAAAAAATAAAAGGCTTTCACCTTAAAGTTCACCGTCTCGGCCTGCGAGAGCCCAGGGGACCATTATTGAAAACACACAGTCTAAACCATGCCTATCACTGTGTTGTCGGGCTGCAGGCTGCGGGTATCCGGGGCCGTTTGTTGTGACGGTTCACTGCCCTTTCTCTGTGTTTTGCTGAGGTGAAACTCATTTGCATTTCCTGAGCAGCCCAGTGATGAGCGGGGAGGCCCGGAAACCTTGATGGAGCCCAGAGGGGAATCAGAATGAAATGTTAACCAGCAGGACCACCAGGCCTCTGGGGCCAAGTTTTCCTGCCGTTTTTTGAGGACAATGCAGGACTCGTTGAGGGTGTGGTGTTCCATTTGCATGTAACTTCTTCAGGCTTCTTCTCTTCCCCCGACTGGGCACTTGTGCAAGGGTTGTGTGGAGATAATTTCACTTGTGTGGAGATATTCACTTGTGCAAGGGTTGTGTGGAGATAATTTCAACCCAGCTCTCTGTAGAGACATGATTATTATGGCTTACCATCTACAAGTGGTGGCAGGTCTTGATTTTTCAGGGCTTCTGGTTTTTTACTCTAACCCTCAAATGAAGGGCAGGCCCCATGCCAAGCACTCCCATCTGCCCACCCAGCAGGCAGGGGCTTTGTGGGCTGTCCCCAGAGAATGGAGGCCTTTGCTCTCTTCTGTTATAAAGACATTTACCAGGATGAACGAACATGCTTCCAAGGCCACTGCAATTCTTGAGATCTAGAGAGTCTGTAGGAAATGTAAAGGCAGCTATTTTTATTCTCATGTTCTCCAGCCACTCTGACTGCCTTGCTGGAAGGATAATAATCACTCCACCTGCCAGGGCCCTCACGCGGGCTGGCCGCAGGATCCCACTTTTGGTTTTCATTCCCCTTCATTTTCTAACAGCTTCCGCCCACTCCCTGGGTTAACTTCGTACTCTATGGGCCCTTCTTGCTTTTTTGCTCAGCTCATCTCCTCCAGCTGCTGTAATTTGAGGCAGGAACCATACAGACTGTTCTTTCAAGCAATTCTGTCTTGCATAACTATCCTTTAGAAAGAGATAGGAAAGCCATGTGTTTTAAGAATAAAGAGGGGCCGGGCACGGTAACTCACGTCTGTAATTCCAGCACTTTGGGAGGTCGAGGCGGGCGGATCACCTGAGGTTGGGAGTTCAAGACCAGCCTGACCAACATGGAGAAACACCATCTCTTCTAAAAATACAAAATTAGCCAGGCATGGTGGCGCATGTCTGTAATCCCAGCTACCCAGGAGGCTGAGGCAGGAGAATTGCTTGAACCCGGGAGGCGGAGGTTGCCATGAGCCGAGATTGCACCACTGTACTCCAGTCTGGGCAATAAGAGTGAAACTCCATCTCAAAAAAAAAAAAAAAAGTAAAAAGAAAAAAAGAATAAAGGAAGGATTCTGAGAGGAAAAAATCAAAATGGTCACACATGGACCCACAGAACAGTTCCTTCCAGGAAGCCAAAGAGTAACCATCTTGGGTTGATATTTGCTCTCCTCCCATTCACTGTAAATGAGATTTTGGTAGAAGACAGTCTTAATTATCCCAAGCAGTGACAACCCTGAAGGGGCTGAAGCCATCACTTGAATCCCATCACTGGGTCTGTGAGCGGCGAGGCTGCCTCGCTCCGTAGAGCAGTTTTAAAACACTTTCGAGACATCATTTTTTTGCATTGCACCTTCATCTCAGGATGTCAAGTGCATAGCGAGGATTATGCCTCTCCTCTTTTGATAAAAGAAACTGAGGTAGCAGAGATAAAGGCTGCAGGAGCTAGGGCACAGTCGTTGTTTTCTTCTGCCTCTTTCTCTCAGGGATTCTGATTGTGCTGTGTCACCCAGGCAGACTTCTCATCTCTAATCTCTCTTCTGGTGTAGATGAAAGGTGGACCCAAAAGGCTTGGACCAGAATAAAGACCTCACAAAGTATCACTGCATCTATGTCATCTCTGACTAGTGACAGTGAAAATAATGTTAAATCAACCCAAGTGGTTCTGTTTTTCGTTTGGCTTTTTTATGAGACAGGGTTTTTGTCACCCAGGCTGGAATGCAGTGGCATGATTTTGATTCACTGCAACCTCTGCCTCCTGGGCTCAAGCAATCCTCCCACCTCAGCCTCCAGAGTAGCTGGGACTACAGGTGTGTGCTACCACACCCAGCTAATTTATTTTTTATACAGACAGGGTTTCGCCATGTTGCCCAGGCTGGTCTCAAAGTCCGAGGCTCAAGCAATCCATCCACCTCGGCCTCCCAAAGTGCTGGGATTACAGGCATGAGCCACTGCACCCAGCCCCAAATGGTTCCTTAAAACACATGAAAAAACATCATCCCTGGTTGTGGGGAGAGAAGTCTGAAAGGAAATAAGCTAACTGACACTCTGCCAAATACAAAAGTTACCTTCTTCATCTCAAATGAAAGGAAAGGGCTGTTTGCAGATGGCTGACCAGAAAAGGACAGGATCTGATTTAACCCCAAATCATTCTCCTTTTGGGCCAGTAAGAATTCTTTGAGACCAGTTTTTCACATGGGAGGTAGTAAATTCACATTAGCTGCAACAAGATAATCATATGAAAGGCAAAACCAACGCAGACTGGCAAAGAGCTTCTCCCAGAGTTCCATATAAAGAAGTTAAAAATCCGACAGAACACTGTACTATAAAACCATCTTACTGGAGGCTCTCAGAACCTCTTTTCTAAGCACCCCACGTTTTAAAAAATTTAATTGGCCAGGTGCGGTGGCTCAGGCCTGTAATCCCAGCACTTTGGGAGGTTGAGGCAGGTGCATCACCCGGCCAAAACTCTCAGGAGTTCGAGACCAGCCTGGCCAACATGGTGAAACCCTGTCTCTACTAAAAATACAAAAATTAGCTGGGCGTGGTGACGGACACCTATAATTCCAGCTACTCGGGAGGCTGATGCACGAGAATTGCTTGAACCCAGGAGGCAGAGGTTGCAATGAGCCGAAATCGTGCCATTGCACTCCAGCCTGGATGACAAGAGCAAGAATCCATTTAAAAAAAAAAAATTAATCTATTAATTCTATGGCTCACCTGTAACACAACTATAGATCTTACAAAGGTTAGCACTGAGATGAAACTTCAAAGTACCTACTTCAAATTCTTCATCATTCAGCTGAGAGGAGTGACATCTAGAGAGAGGTTAAGTGACTTATCCAAAGTCACTGAGTCAATGAGTAGTAGATATGACATGTGAATGTAGGTCTTTAGACCCCATTGCACCAGGCTACAATCTGCAGGGATGCCATAAAAAACATGGATGAAACACGTTTGCAAACAGGCTGTCCTAAGGGGCAAGCGTTTCCACATACAGGAATCATGCCGAGGGGTGAGGAGGTGAGGTGCAAACGCAAATAACTGGGTTCTCTTGAGCCTCTGAGGCTCAAATTTTTGTGCTCCCTCCCTTCTCTGGATTCCACTTCTTAAGGAAGGATAGTTCTCTTTATTTCAGAAGGGACCTTCTCTAGCCATCTTTACCCATTTTTTGTTTCTTACTAGTGGCCTGACAGCTACTTTTTTTTTTTTTGAGACAGAGTCTCGCTCTGTCGCCCAGGCAGGAGTGCAGTGGCTGGATCTCAGCTCACTGCAAGCTCCGCCTCCTGGGTTTACGCTAGTCTCCTGCCTCAGCCTCCCAAGTAGCTGGGACTACAGGCGCCCGCCACCTTGCCCGGCTAGTTTTTTGTATTTTTTTAGTAGAGATGGGGTTTCACCGTGTTAGCCAGGATGGTCTCGATCTCCTGACCTCGTGATCTGCCTGTCTTGGCCTCCCAGAGTGCTGGGATTACAGGCTTGAGCCACCGCGCCCGGCCAACAGCTACATGTTAAAAAGCCACTTAGACAATTGTATAGGACAGAAATAATACTATAAGAATTAGACTATGACAACCCTCCAGGCCTTTTAGTGAGGATCAGCTTTTCATTTCCCCGGTATCTTAAAGATCCCAGGAAGGGGCTCCCGACTGGCCTCAGAAACAGGGAGGACTCCACATGTCTCCCTGTTGAGATCCTCTAGGTGAACCCTGACAAGGAGCAAGGCTTGAGGCGGCATGGGGGGAGGCATGGAGGTGTGCTTGCTAAGGACCACTGTGCTGTAGAAAGAACTTCATTTACTGTGGCTTTAGTTTATCCCGGTATACAATTGTAGTAGCTTTGTCACTTAAAAGTTCTATTTGTGAAAGTGTCAATCAGATGGAAGAAATCACTGGACTGTCTTCACCTCTCACTCCTCCCAACCTGCCCAGCAAAAACCTCCAAGGCTCCAGAAAACGGAGGACTACTCATTTGCCATAAGCCTGCTCATATTTCAAGTTCACACCAGTGAAAATCTGAGCAATGAATTTCCACATGTTCAGTGTCTAATCCCAATATTCCCAAATAACATGAGTACCTATGTTTAACATTTAAATCAGTTCAAATATTTACTCCAGGTTTCATTCAGTATTTTTAAGCAGTTATAAAGCAAAAAGGCCAAATAGGTTTCAAGTAAGTGACTTTTATTTTTCTCTGACATTTCACAGTCAATATCTGCAAAACTTCATACTTTCTCAAAAGAATTCACATTTGCTAAATAAACTTCTACCCTAAAGAATTCATAGCTAGAAAACCACTTCAATGTATGCACAAAAATTACTTTTCTGCTAAAGGAACCATAGTAGAAAATAAAAAGTCAGACAATACTATAATCAATAAAAACCAATGAGTGTAATAAATTACAAATGTCATTAAATCCCTTTCCCATAACCATTGCAATCTGTAACTTTTCTAGATATATTTCAATAATGCCAACAAAATCTGCCAAAAGTTCTCTTAAGGGTTGCTCTGAGCTAAAAATGGCTTCTCACCTACAGAAAACAGCAGCTCTGCCACAGTACTTCATAGCCAATTATGTTATGCATCGCTAAAACCATCACTACTTACAGCCTTGGGCAACCGATGGAGATCTTTCTGGTCACCTCCAAGGTTCCTCCATTTGCTGATCTGGCTTCTGGCCCCAACTGTCTGCTGGCCTCAGTGGATCTCTCCTTCCAAGATCTATCTTCTCTACTTGGGTTCATCTGCTTACAGCTCCAATAGGGAACAAACACCCATGGTAATAGCCTGGAGAGACTTCTAGCACTAAGTTACAAGATTAGAGAAGAGCTGGGGGTGGTGCTGCTTCTCCTTGCCACTCAGCAGTGAGGACTGATAACGGCTTTCATCATCTTTTACTGAAACAGGGAGGGAAATGCAAGCCTTAATCTAGAAAGAAGAGTCCAAGAGGCTTATAGCTCCACAGAGGGTTTTTCCAATGGAATAAATTTGGTTCTCAGCAAGTGTTTTCAGATTTTTGACACTCAGTAAGACTCATGACTGGTGCCCAGGCTGTTCTGAATGCACCTGTCTGTATAGCTTTGCTGCCAAACGTACTGTGCCAAAAAGGAAGCTTCCTAGCATGGTGCACGGAGTAGAGCTGCTATAGTACCACACAGATTCAGGGGAGGCGAAGAGAGTGGGCCAAGAAAAAAATATTAAAAGGAGCTGAATCTGCCTAAAGACACATTTGCTCTGATTTCTGAAATTCTTTCAGAAAGTAAAGAGCAGGTAATAATTCTGCGTTGATGAGGGGAGTCTAGGGATGTTACCAAGTTGTTCACTTCTAAATCAGTCATATCTAAATCACACGTTTGTGAACAAAGTATAGGCAATCTGAAGCCACATACTTTTTAAACTATGTTAGAGTTACAACTACCTAGGAAATGTCATCTTTAACTTCTCGTCTTGGTAAAACTTTTCTTTGCAGAAAGGGTGAAGCTGGGCTGGGCGTGGTGGCTCAGGCCTGTAACCCCAGCACTTTGGGCGGCCGAGGCAGGCAGATCAACTGAAGTCAGGAGTTCGAGACCAGCCTGGCCAACATTGTGAAACCCTGTTTCTACTAAAAATACAAAAATTAGCTGGGCGTGGTGGCAGACACCTGTAATCCCAGCTACTTGGGAGGCTGTGGCAGGACAATCACTTGAACCCGGGAGGCGGACGTTGCAGTGAGCTGAGATCCCACCATTGTACTCCAGACTGGGCAACAAGAGTGAAACTCCGTCTCAAAAAAAAAAAGAAAGATGAAGCTGATCATATAGAACTTATTAAGATAATTTTGTAAAGAACAAAGATTTTCAAGAGGATGAAATTTTAAAATGAGAGAATATTTTGAAACTTTACTACTTAGAAACATAGTTGCCTATTTAATGAAGCTGAAAAGAACATGTATCATCTGGAAACTCTGGTCATGGTCTCCATTTCTAGATGAACTTCATATAACCAACATTATACCTTTGGCTTTGTTGCCAATATTTAACACATGAAGGAAACACAGAAGACAATGCTCTATAACTGCTTCCCATCACTATGACATGGAACAAATGAAAATTTGGGATGTGAAAAGAAAATGGGTAAGATGCTTTCCAATTTTTTGTAGACTTATCATACCTTTGAGACAACTATTTAATTCAAAGTTTATCAAGCATAATAATCACTTCTTTTATCAAAATAAAAGAAAAAAAAAACAAGATGGCAACAGAGTTAACTTATACTACATCCCCAGGAACCACTGAAACTATCCTTAAGATTTTTAGATATAAAACAGGATATACTGTTTCAAAAGAAGAGAGAAAAAAAGCCTAAGTTACCAGAATCGTCCAGCTCCTGACCATGAGATATGCCAGCCATGTCTATTTTCTTCAGCTTCTAAGTCAATAAAGCAATTCATCGACTATAATTCCAGATGGTACTGCATCCATTCCACACCTTAAAATTTGGAAGTATTTTTTTGCCTGCTAGTTTAAGAAAAATCTGACTTGCAATGAAAGTCTAGGAGTCAGATGGTACTACCCTTTCCCTTGACTTTCAAGTTTAAGAAAACAAAGCGTTGAGTGATTAAGTGCTCGCAACCAGGTGCAACCTGTGCCCAGGGCATTTTAGGTCTTGCCCAACTAGCACGATGCCTTGTGGAATGCAAGCAACCTCCTCTTATTTCTCTCTGTGACTAAGACAGGCAAGGGAAGATCCATGAAGGTTTCTTTATGTCACCTACTCCCTGGCTCAACAGGCGTTGCTCTGTATGCTCATTCGTGTTACTGCACCCTTGATCTTGGTGAGAGAGTGGGATGATGGGAGGTGACAGCAGGAAGAGCCCCACACAATCATCTCCTGCTTTGCCCCGTGATCCACTGAAGCACCTGCAGGCTAAGGAAAAGGGGCTCAAGGGCACTCCCAAACTGAGGTCCTCAGTGGAACGGGGACATATGTATCCTGTGCCCAGACCACAAGTTAAGACAGCAGCCAGGTATTGGCACGTGGCTTCCTAAGTGAACCATGACACAGGTTAAGTTTAGAAGGAAAAGCTCTTACATAAGCTTTGGGAAACAGGAGTAGGTAACAGTAAATGAGCAAAAAGAACCACTCAAGTAACAGGAAAATATGCCTCTGTACTATATGTCTGGGTGATCAGAGAATGCTTCTAGGTCACTGCCTGTATTACTGGACCCAGGTGTTAAAGATGCCTGCAGCTTGGCCCAAGCCTGGGGGGCCCTGCTCTTGGTGGCTTCTATAAACAGCTGGGTTTGCTCCTTTAGCTGGTCTAGTTCTACCTGAGTTGCCTGGTTCTGACGAATCAACTCCTTGGTTTTCAAAGTGATCTCTAGCAAACCAGATTTGTGTAGGACTACTAGGGTATTCTGAAAGCGCCTATGTTTGCTCTGCCGCTGCTCTAAAAAGATATCTGGGCTGCGGCAGAGGTGCTCTGTAGCCCATAAAGGTGAGCTATAATTAGCAGACAGTGGTGAAAGGGGAGAGTTGCTCTCTAACCCATGGAGAGTGCTGTCTGATGCGCAGACAGGACTGGCGGGGGAAGCGAAGGTCAGACTGGGAGCTTTAGCCACGTGACTGCTGGATACCGGCTGAAGAGTCTGTGGACTTCCACCTGCCACCAGAGAGGGCACACCCTGCAGAGCTGAGTCCTCGGCAAGTTTGGCGCTGGGTGGTGCTGGCGTCGAGGGACTGGACGGAACAGCACCAACCTTGGTTGGCTCACTGGAAGACAAGCTAGGCCCAAGTCTCTCAGTACAGATTTTCTTCTGCACTCCACTTGCTCCTTTTTCTTCTGGGCCAAGGGAAAGGCCCCTTTTGCCTGGATGTGGGGCTATTTTGGTATAAGAATTCAGAATGGGCAAGTAGTTCCTGGAGTCGGACTTTTTCTCGCCAGTGTGGCATGGACTGACAGGAGATGGTACAGGTGGATGAAGGAATAAGAGCTGTGGCTGTGCTGAGATCACTTCAAAGGAGGGCTGGACAGTCCATGACTGGAGCTGGGATGAGCTGCTGCCCTGAAGACAAAGGAGGAGAGCAGCACACTACTCATTACTGCCGAAAGGATAGAGGAGTGAAGCTTCTGTCAAAGGGGCAAGTGGATACTCAAATGTTTAGAACAATTTCAAGGACAGCACTTCCCTCACGTAGTGGTTTGAACATCTATTTGTGTCTGATATCACAAATACTTTTTTAACTTTTTCTAAGGGAAAATTGGAGGAAATACCTATTTTTATTCAAGTGCTATCACTCAGAAAAATAAATGGGTAGGTAAGGCAATGACATAGCTAAGGTCATAACTGAAACAATAAAAATATGAATTTCCTGGTGTAAGTTAAAATGTGACTTTACACCAAAGTATATCTTCATTTAGTTACATCTGGAACCTCTTTTACCTGAAAATAACTTTTGATTAAAAAGTAACATATTGGGCCAGGTGTGGTGGCTCATGCCTGTCATCCCAGTATTTTGGGAGGCTGAGGGAGGTGGATCACCTAAGGTCAGGAGTTCGAGACCAGCCTGGCCAACGTGTGAAGCCCCATCTCTACTAAAAATACAAAAAATTAGCTGGGCGTGGTGGTGCATGCCTGTAGCCCCAGCTACTTGGGAGGCTGAGGCAGGAGAATCGCCTGAACCCGGGAGGTGAAGATTACAGTGAGCCGAGATTGCGCCACTGCACTCCAGCCTGGGCAACAGAGCAAGACTTGGTTTCAAAAACAACAACAACAACAGAAAAAAAACAAACAAACACCCATATTGTCAGGAGTCTATGGGTCCCTGTTTTTAGGCAGTGACATCCAACGATCATAAAACCATTCAAAATAATAACAGCTACCATGTATTGGTGCTGACTATAGGCTACCACTGTGTGTAATGTTTTACATGAGTTACTTAATCTATATGACAACCTCATGAGGTAGTTACCATTTCCCTTCATAAACAGGAAACTGAGGCTTAGAAAGTTGAAATAACTTGTTTTAAGTCACCAAGTTACTAAGTGATGCAGTTAGGATTCCATCCTCTGTCTGACTGTAAAACTCATCTGAGCCATTCTGCTATACTACCTTTGTTTTATTACTCCTCAATTATGCATTACTTTTTAATTAAAGTATTGATTCAGACGAAATCTAATAAAGAAGGACATGGCTACTTGTCTCCAATGTTTGAAAGCCAATCCAGTTCCAACCTGGTCCCAAAAATCTGAGTGTAGATAAAGCCAGGCAGAGGGCAAGTCTGATAGAGGTTCACATCCTCAGTGGGGTCAGGTGGGGTCATCTGATTTATCTGAAGAACATTAAGAACTGTCTTCCCATACATGTACATGCGCACACCATTTTGCACACATTTCAGTTTCTTGGATGCAAGGTTAGGAACTTTAGGCCAACTATAATTCATTTCCCCTGCAAAGGCTAGAACGTTCTGGAGTCCTCTTGATGTTCAAATATACTCCAGGATTTACTAAGGCAAGCAATGCTAGGGCCAGAAACCACATTTCCTTGTCATAGGAGATCCAAAATCAAGAGGTCTTTTGAAGTAGAGATCAGCCTGTTCCAGCTCAGTCAGAAGCAAAACTTCATGCCCTCTCTAGGGATGACCTACTAGGCAAATGGATCTGGAAAATATCTAATGCATTGCTTTCCCATGATTTTACTGGACTGTACTTACTAATGCTACTGTTATGCCCACTGTCCTAACAGATACTTAGCTGACTTGTTCTAATTATTAGATTTTACAAATTGTATTATTCATGTTGAAATCACCTGAGGGAATACGGAACAAAATTTTAGACTTGGACAGGGTCTCAGAATCATTTCACATAAACCCTTCATATTAAAGATGAAGAAACTGATATCCATCATGGTTAATTATGTACAAGATCACACTGTCTAGTGACAGAGATGGAATCAGACTCTCAAAAGAAAAATATCTAAAACCAAGCAGCCATAATCAAGACATTACACAACATGCAGAGGGTTTTAAATGTGTATCATTATTTTAATTTTAGAATATGCTGGATTCTAGTATGTTTTTTAAAAACGAAATAAAACTCCTAGACTACTCCCTTAGGTCAGCCTCTTAGCTCCTGATCAGACCCAGCAGCCTTCCTGGCGGGTCTTTGTCCTGAAGAATGTGGCTCTGCTGGAAAAGCCTACTCACTCCGTAACTGTGTGTGTGGGCTGTTCTCAGCCTTCTGGAGCTGCCAGCCTAGCCTACAACAAAGAAGGGATATAAACACAGACACACAAGAAAAGGACAAGGAAGCCAGAGAGGAAGGCAGGGAGAAAAAGAACTGGGAGAAAGGAAGCCCAGGAAAAGCACTGGCAGCACCGGTGGGGCCGGGGCAATCTCACGTGGGCTTCATTTCCTGTCTCTATTATTTCTTTTCCTTTCAATAAGGAGAGCCATGCTTCCAGCTGAGATATGATTTACCAAGCAAAAATCTTCAAATTCCTTTTCAGAACTCACCAGGCTGCCTTGTTGAAAATCAGTTTGTGTTCCTCATACATAACGAGGTAATAGCTAAGACATTAAGATTTCCTGTCGGGTTAAAGCCATGTTCTAACCTTTTACCCTAAGGAGGGAAAAGTCAACTACTCAAGCCAGATTTCAAATTTCACTATCTTCAAGTAGCCTCATCACTGAACCCATATCAGAACTGATATATTTTCAGACGAAAGTACGGTAAGACTAAATTTCTTTGGCTGAAATCAATCTTTTCTATTCTCAGACTTCTCTATTCCAACTTAACCAAGCTTATATGATCAAGTTCTCAGTTTCAAACACTAGAGCTTAACTTAGATTTTCATCTAAATCTTTTCTTTCATATCTAGACAATAATCATATAATATACACAGTTAGGTAATGAAGCCCCAAACAGGATGTGTTTCCACTCCACAACGATGCTGTGTGGATTCTGCTGGTATTCCCATACTTGAACCAGGAGCAGTTTCGTCACTAATGATGGGCTCTGGCTAACTACTAAGAAAATGCTCAGTATATGGCATAAGAAACAGGGAAGGCCGGGCGCGGTGGCTCAAGCCTGTAATCCCAGCACTTTGGGAGGCCGAGACGGGCGGATCATGAGGTCAGGAGATCGAGACCATCCTGGCTAATACGGTGAAACCCAGTCTCTACTAAAATATACAAAAAACTAGCCGGGCGACGAGGCGGGCGCCTGTAGTCCCAGCTACTCGGGAGGCTGAGACAGGAGAATGGCGTGAACCCGGGAGGCGGAGCTTGCAGTGAGCTGAGAGCCGGCCACTGCACTCCAGCCTGGGCAGCAGAGCAAGACTCCGTCTCAAAAAAAAAAAAAAAAAAAAAAAGAAACAGGGAAATTGCCTCTACTTCTGAGATAAATGCATTCTACATTCTTAAATTCCCAGGGCAATTCATATTAAAAAGAGCTTCTTTTGTTTCTACCCTAAACTCTGCCACATGTTAGAATGCACCACTGAAGTTATGCCATTTCTGCTTGGTTCCTCTATATACATTTCAGGGTCCCTTTGGACAAACTATGAATACAGAAATAAAACAACCTAGCTGTCTCAAAAATGAGAACACACATTATGATTCTTGTACTCCTTTTTAAAACAGTGTCACACTTGAAAGATAACATCTGCTCCCCAGGAGAGAAAGTACACATTGGTGTGGTTCTAGTGGTCTGTTTCTAAAATCTCTCTCCTTGGCAGAAAATATAAATCTCTTCCTTTATACACAGGAAGCTCAGAAATTTTTATTTGCAAAGCCTTTAGGTGATATTAGTCCTCCTCACCTGTTTGACCAGCACATTCTTCATGACGACCATGGGAGACAGGGTAGGGAAGGCATTCTTTGCAGTTTTGGAGTTCTGCCTCGGCCTGTCTTCTCTGCTCCAGCCTAAGGCGCTCAGCATGTCCTCGGACTCCATCTGCTCTGCGGAGCTCAGACATTCCGAGCTCCCATCTGGTGGGCAGAAGAATGGTCAATTCACTTAGGCTCTAGACTAGGGGTTCTTAACTAGGCTCCTAAGGAGCTATGGACCTCTTGAAATTGAATGCAACACTTGTGATGTGTTTTTGTGAATTTTATTAAGAAGGAGGCTTTTAGCTTTCATTGGCTTTTCAATGGGATCCATAATTAATCCCTCCTCCACCAAAGATTAAGAATTATTGCCCTAGGACAAGTTTGATTTCCTTTCTAACTCTCTTATGGACAAAAACCTGCCTCAATTAGGGCTCACATGAAAGTAATCACCACCAGTCTACAGGAGAAATGAGTTCGAGGCTTCAACGTTAGTTTATTACTTTTGAGAATCTGTTGTTGAGAAAGGAGATGGGTATGGCCCAAGGTAGGATTAGGACCTTCAGAGGCTCTGGGTACCCCAAGAGGTAATTACAGTTAAAAAAACAAAACCAATCTGTAAACCTCAAAACAACTGCATTTTATCCAGCTTAAGGAAGACTGTATGACTAGAAGGATATGCATCAATGGAAATATTATTTAGAATCTCCAGTGACACTTTTAAAAAGTTATAAATGTTGGGATCCTTCCCTTGATCTACTGAAGTGATTTACCTGGTTCCATAGTAGCGTATTTTCACAAAACACAAGTAATCCAAATGTACATCTCTAGTTAAGAACCATTAGACCAGGCCGGGCGCGGTGGCTCAAGCCTGTAATCCCAGCACTTTGGGAGGCCGAGACGGGCGGATCACGAGGTCAGGAGATCGAGACCATCCTGGCTAACACGTTGAAACCCCGTCTCTACTAAAAAAACTACAAAAAACTAGCCGGGCGAGGTAGCGGCGCCTGTAGTCCCAGCTACCCGGGAGGCTGAGGCAGGAGAATGGCGTGAACCCGGGAGGCGGAGCTTGCAGTGAGCTGAGATCCGGCCACAGCACTCCAGCCCGGGTGACAGAGCAAGACTCCGTCTCAAAAAAAAAAAAAAAAAAAAAAAAAAAAAAAAAAAAAAGAACCATTAGACTGAAAACGAATGAGCCCAGAAGCAATGTACATATTGAGTGCCCAGATCTTGGTTTCTAAATGCCATTCTGCACATAAAGGAAATGAGGGCTCCTTGGAGAAACAGCTGATTCCAAGACTTTGACAGGGAAGATACGAGATGAGCCTGGACAGCTTGTTGTCCCAGAAAGCAAAGAAGTGCTCAAACACTAACAGAGACATGTCAAAGAGACACAAGAGCTATCTTGAAGGGACTCCCGCTGGTCAAATTTGAGACAATTTGAGTATCAGAAATCATGATTTTAACGGATTAACAAACTGAATTACAAAAGAATTCCATGACTACATTAGTGATACTCAAAGAAGAGGGAGGAGGGAAAGCACTTTTTACAGAAGAATGTCAGCCAATAATGTACGAAGAATGGTAAAATTAGAAGATCACCACTTTTTTCTTTGATACAGAGTTTCGCTCTTGTTGCCCAGGCTGGAGTGCAATGGCACGATCTCAGCTCATCACAACCTCCGCCTCCTAGGTTCAAGCGATTCTCCTGCCTCAGCCTCCCGAGCAGCTGGGATTACAGTCATGTGCCACCACGCCCGGCTAATTTTGTATTTTTAGTAGAGACAGGGTTTCTCCATGTTGGTCAGGCTGGTCTTGAACTCCTGACCTCAGGTAATCCGCCCGCCACAGCCTCCCAAAGTGCTGAGATTACAGGTGTGAGGCATCTCGCCCGGCCAAAATCACCACTTTTAAACCACCAATGTACTGATTCAGGCAAAGACCATCAATGGATGCTAACTCCGGTAAAGAGTTTGTTGGGGAATAGGATAGTCACACAATTATAAAGTATTGTATGATCTTATAAAAAATAAATTACTTATGAATTACAAAGAGAAAAGGGTACTTTAACAGTAAAGAAATCTGGTACACACTATCTTAGCCAAGTGACCAACCAACCAGAGCATCACCAAGAGTAAGACTAACTTACGAGTCTCCACATGTGTTGCAATGGGAAGGATACAACATCAACAACATAGTATTCTGGTCAAGATGCTAATCCTGACCCTAATAATGGGGACACTACCAGAAAATCCAGGGTGTGAGACATTCTACAAAGCAACAGGTCTGACTCATTCAAAGATGTCAATGTCATAAAAGAAAGAATAAAAAGCAAAGAAAAGATAGGGGGGTGGTTATAGTTGTAGACTAAACCAGACTAAAGGACAGGACAACTAAATGCAATGCTCAATCTTCAGTTGGATTCTGGATCCAAAATAGACAAAAAGACAAACAGCTGTAAAGGAAATTATTGGGACAATGGGGGAAAATCTGAATATGCAGTGTAGCTAATGATAAGTATCAGTGTTAAATTTCTTAGGTATGATAATGATATTATAACTATATAGAAGAATGTCCTTGTTTTTAAGAAATTTGTACTGA
Organism: Rhinopithecus roxellana; assembly: GCF_007565055.1. NCBI lineage: Eukaryota > Metazoa > Chordata > Mammalia > Primates > Cercopithecidae > Rhinopithecus > Rhinopithecus roxellana. Next base: position 135,251,684 of record NC_044553.1, on the reverse strand, counting down.
AGCTATATAGAGGTAAAATGTCAAGTGTTTGCAATTTACTTTCAAATAATTCAGTGTGTGCGTGTGTGTATCCGTGTGTGTGTGTAGAGAGAGAGAGAAAGCATATATGACAAAAAGATAGATATATGGGGTATTCATTTGCTTTTGTATAGATTTGAAATTTTTTGAAATACAAATGCAGTAATTAAAATGGGAAAAATTGTCCTGATTTTACGAATTTCATCCTACTCCAAGGTAACTGGAATAACTCAGTGAGGAAATCACTGGCACGTGGCCTAAGAGTGGCTAGACGCATTCCAGTGGCATTCACTGGGGCTACTTTCTGGGGCATAATGAGTTTGATTATTTTAATACCACTTTATGTCTGAGTAGTACAATATTCTTAAAACAACTGGCCTGACAAAGTTGAAGTTGTTAGAAGTGTCAAAATGTCAACAGTACTGGAAATAATAGATGGTAAGATTATTGATAATGTTTATTTTCTTCTTCGTGGTTTCCTACATGTCCAAGCTTCTATAATGAGCATGTATTCATGAAATGAAAAACAGACAAAAAGCAAACATGATATTAAAAGAAAAAAAAGAGACACTAGGCCTCCAATGTTTCCCAAACCTGTCTGACCATACAACAAAAACACTTGTTTTTTAAAAAACCCACATTCCAGGCCCTGTCCAGACCCTTGAGAGTCTCCAGGAGGGGGATCTGGTGATCAATATTTTTAACAAATGCCTCAGGTGAGCTTTATGATGAGGCAGGCTTGGGAAACAATGCTGAGAGACAGAAGAAAAATCCAAAGGGAAGGTTGGCCCGCCCTTCCCTGGACTGTCCTGGCCCTGGGCAGGGCAACTAATTCCTCTTAATCTAATCCCTTGGTCGGCGCTCTGTTCCTCTTTGAGCAACAGTCTATTTATAATTTGCCTTTTCAAGCAGCATGCCTACAGGGAGAAAATATGCCAATCTAAAGACAAGAGAGTTCTAGTTTTCCTAACAGCTGCATTTCTCACTATAAGTTAATAAATCAAAATTGATTGATTTGTCTTTCTGAGACTGGATAATATAAATTTTCTCCTTGAGAGGGTTCTACTCTCAGGATGTTAACTTGGCTAGAATCCCTCAGCATCACCCCTCTGCATCCCCTGCGCCAAAAATCACACTAGCACCATATCCAAGCCACTACCCTCAGACCGGGAAATTAAAAAAGAGCCCCAGCACAAAATTAAAAGATTCAATGTATATTCAGCTAGCCCTTTTGGGTAAGGTTTAAGAAAAACTTGTAAGGAAAACTGTTCTATTTTCTTATCTCTAATAGATACTCAAGTTTAGAGCTGGGCCAGGAGGCTCACAGTCCAAATACAAAATGCATAGAGAGTGGGGGGAGGGGTTGTTGGAGGGGTACATTTCTAAACACAGCAAAACTACTTTCTCAATGAAAAAGGTACCTTACAAATTACATACAATATGACTTTTATTTAACTGGCAGTCTTCAAATTTGTTACATGGCAACTACATGCAGTAGCATTTTTTCCCCTACAATATAATAATTCCTGTGAAAAAGGAAGTAAAACAACAGAATTATGAGTATTTAAATATTTTTCCAGTGATCAGTTGCAATAGTTGGAAGTGTAAGATTCAGAGTCTAAGTTGAAAAAAGATGTCAAATAATTCTTTCAGAACTAACCCTACGGTGACTTTGATGGGTACCCTGACATATGGCATCAGAATTACCATTTTAAAGCATCAGGTAAGTATTTATCCTGTGCGTGAAAGCATCCCATCTTTATCACATAAATGAGTTTTGGGGAGGAAATTTTTTGGGCAAAGCATTCACTCACAAAACAGAGGAAGGATAAGATATTTTTAACCTGAAAAGCCAGAGTCCTTGTCTGACTCAGCAGCAGCCATCCCGAGCTGACGAGCCACTTTCTTCATCTCTGTGCCTTTGCCTACTTTGGCGGAGAGTCTTCTGGGGCTCTCTCTGGATGGGTTTTTCCTCTCCATGGTTTATTCAGCTGGAGGCAGATTCATTGGTACTCTTTTCATCTGGACTGCCCTATGAAAAACAATTATATAAGAAGTCACTGCCTGGAGAGCTGAAACAGATGATCCAGATAGTGAATAAAGTATGGGCAAAGAACATTGGCCTCACCCACTTCAGCTTTATTTTCCTCAGAGGTCTCAAGTGGCAAAAGTTTCAAGTTTACTAAACAGAAGGTTTCCACCCATAAGGAGATTCACAGTCCTCTGGCTGCCCTCTAATTCCATTACAAATTCAAGGCACACAAACCACATTCAACATAGCTTTGTAAACTGCTAACAAAGGCACATTTGATTAGGCTTTTTGCAATGGGTAACAAAATGAACTCACCAGAGGGGAGAGGGGACAGGGGAGTGAAGACAAGGGAAAAGGAAGACGGGAGAAGAGAGAGGGCAAAAGGAGCGGGAGAGGGGAAAGGGGAGAAGAGAGACACTACAAGGCTTGCTTTCCTCGTGTACATTTGCAGGCTCATGACCTATTGCCACCTCCCACAGTGTAGCGTTTCTCAAATTAACCTTAAATCCTTTGGCTGAGGTACTGAACAAAGAGCAAAAACAACTCCCTATACACACATGCTACTTTTAGGCTTAAAAAACACTTTTATGGACAAATAATATCATATATAATAAAAAACTTATAATATGTGTAACTATTAGTGTTATCTTACGTGAGCCTCACAATGTCATCTTCAGTTGCTATCTCATTTTACAGGGGAGGAAACTGAGGCTCAGATAAGTCACAGTCAATCATTTAAAAACACTGATAAATATTGCCACTGTAAATTAGGCATTGTGCAAGGACTGGGTTTATAGAATAAACAGAATAGACATCTGTCACTTCCTTCTTGTAGCTTATGATCTAGAGAGAGACAGTCATTAATCAAGTAATCACTCAACTAGCGACCATTTTGATAAGAGCTATAAATGGGAGGGGCTAAGAGTCTGGGGGACTCAGGAAGTGCTCTGTAGCTGGGATCTGGAGGATTAGGAATTAGTAGCAGTTAAGTGAAAGGCATATTCCAGGCAGTGTGAAGGCCTTAAGGGAGCAAGGGGCTTGGCACAAACAAGTAACTGAAAGGCTAGAGCACAGTGTAGAAGGGTACAATGCCACGCACTGATGACAGACTGGTAGTCAGGGAATAGACAGGCAACACCTTGGAATCCATGTTGGAAGGATTTTAGATATTAACTTAAAAGCAATGGGAAGTCATGGAAGAATTTTAACCAGAAGTATGACATGATCAGATGTGCATTTTATTTATCTTATTTTTTGAGACAGTGTCTCACTCTGTCGCCCAGGCTGCAGTGCAGTGGCATGATCATGGCTTGCTGCAGCCTAGACTGCCCAGATGGAAGCGATCCTCCCACCTCAGCCTATGGAGTAGCTGGGACTACAGGCACGTAGCACCACACCTGGCTAATTTTTTATTTTTTGTAGAGACAGGATCTCACTTTGTTGCTTGGGCTGGTCTTGAACTCCTGGCCTCAAGCAATCCTTCCACCATGGGCTCGGCTCTGTGCCTTGGCTTGGCTTGGCATTCCAAAGTGCTGGGATTACAAGTGTGCACCAGCTTTGCATTTTAAAAGCATTCTGGATGCTGAACTGAGGCTAAAGTGGAAAAAGGCAAGAGCGGCATTGAGATCATTTAGTTGCTACCGTCATAGTCCAGGTGAATTAAGGTGGTGGAGATGGGGAGAAGAAAAACATGGAGGCCCACCTGATGGGACCTGGTTATTGTATTGGGTGGGGGGAAGACGGTGGTACCACTTTCTCAGCTAGGGAGCCCAAGAAGTGCACAGAAGGGAGTTGGGCGGGTGGGGCAGGGTGGCATGGTCATGTAGATTTGGTCATGTAGAGACTGAAGTTACTGTGGGTCATCTAAATGGAGATCCTGGGAAGGCAGTCACATGTAAGACTGAAGCCCAGGGGAGAGGCCTATATTTACTCCAGTGATATGCAGCTCATCCACAGCAGACCCAGACCTAGACCAACAGTGCCAAGAATAAGACCAATCAGTCCTTCAAATTGCTGGCTGAGGATAAGAACATTACAGGTATTTTAACATGGCCATTTAGTCATCAAGGAATGGCAACTGTAAGGCCAACATGATAAGAATACTGCTGGGATAAGGAGAATAGGCCAACAGGGAACATGACAATAATGAAACTAGGAAGATGCAAGCAAAGTCTTGTGGTGTTTTAATTCACGATGCACTCCTGACTCTATCCTGTTGTCCTCTGAGTGAAGAAAAACACAAGCCCCCTGCCAAATAGCACTGTATCTAGAATACCCTGGAGTGCCAAGTCTGGACATTCTTGCTAATATAAGATCTAGTGAAGAACATTAACTACCCTAGAAGCAGTTCAAAATAAAATTAAATAGAAGACAAGGATGCTTATAAGCAACCCTCTTGCTCATACTTTTGCATACTGTAGGAGCAGACTAAAGAGAACACAAACTGGACTGAATGAGAGTGAATTTTAAACACGATTCCAAGTAAAAATCATTCTGCCCCATATCTAACTCATTTAAGGGGACTGGCTTCCTCATTCAACTGACATCAAATCAAGGACTCCCACAGGTCACACGTTTAATCCTATGTGCATAAAAGATAAACAATGGCACTGTCACATCTTGCAGAGAACTATGCAAAAACAAGGTCTATCTGACAGCTATGAAATTTGACAGCATGGACAGCCCAGCTTAAAAAGTAGACTAAAGTGTAAAACTACATCTCTAATTAAATCAGGATCCTTTTGTATGAAATTCAACAAATGTGCACAGTATAATTTTCCTAAAATAATACTGTCCAAAAGTGAATAGAAGCCTTCTGCAAAATAGATGAGGCTTGTGGATGGGCATTCAAACTAATTCATATCAGACTAGGCTGTTGATTTAGATTAGGAGGGTAGCTCATGTTAGTTGCAACTAATTAAGAACCTTACTTAGGTTCTTGAAGTTTCACATTATCTTACTAAATATGGATTATTTTACAGGTACTTTAGATAATGCATCCCAATTCAGTCTTCTACAATCCTTGTGGCAAAACAATGAAAAAGGTCTTGCTATTATTATTAAAGTATAGTCAATGGAGCTACAGAAAATACACAGGAATTTATTCTGGCTTATTGAGAATTTGTAGGATAACAGATAATTGATCATGGAGTCAAAATACTGAAACAGTGACAATCGGTTTTTGAGGCTCAGAAAACAATACTCCAAAATACGGCACTTTAGCATGAGTGCTTTGTTGTTGCTTTTTGTTTTTTCTGAGACTGTGTCTTGCTCTGTCACCCAGGCTGGAATATGAGGCCACAAACACGGGCTCACTGCAGCCTCGACTTCCTGGCCATAAAGAAATTATCTGACCTGTCTTGTCTGATAGTAGATCATAAAACCCTCATTCCAGAATGGGTCCTGCCCTAAAACAGAGAGGAAGGAATGCTACACAGAGGTCAAGAATAATTCTAGACAGACAGACCTTGCTGGGTTTCCCATCTCAGTCCTTTACTATTAGATCATACTCTTTTGTTTGATTTTTCTTTTGTTTTGTTTTTTATTTCTAGACGGATCACATGCTGTTGCTCAGGCTAGAGTGCAGTGGCACGATCACGGCTAACTGCAGACTCGATCTCCTGGGCTAAAGTGATCCTCCTGCCCTAGCCTCCTGAGTAGCTGGGACTCCAGGTTCATACCACCACACCCAGCTAATTTTTAAATTTTTTGTAGAGACTGGGTCTTGATATGTTGCCTGAGCTGGTCTCGACCTCCTGGGCTCAAGCAATCCTCCCACCTCAGCCTTCCAAAGTGCTGGGATTACAGGCATGAGCGACCATGCCCAGCCAGATCATACCCTTTTTATCCAATCATATTTCTACATGGCTGTCCATTCTTCATCAAACCTAAGCATAAAAATAGACAGTTTTGCCTGAGTTTGGGAGGCTTCAATTCTGAAGACTCCTGTCTTAAACAAAACTTTGATTAAATAAAACTGTTATGTTTTTCTCTTGTTAACCTTTCTTTTGTTATGGGAGGGTCAACTAAGACCCTTATGGTAGGTGAGGAAAGGTATCACAGAGTTAAGTTAAAAAGGGAACAGATGCTAAATTTAGATCCTGGGGAGTTGCTGGCATTTGGAAATAAAGAATGCAAAATCGACTTTAGGATGGAAAATTGACTATTTTTGATATGAAAATGATTAAAAATATGAAAGCCTCTGTCTTCAGTAAAGTTCTCTTAAGCAGCAGAAAGCCTTAGCATTGCAGCCAGGGAGGCTCACATAGGATGTGGAACAAAGCGCTACATCCCTTCCCAAACTTTATTCTTTCGGAGGAGCAGCAGCAGTGCCCTCCTGGGAGTGGCTGAGCGACCCACTCACACACATAAAGCCCTCAACAGGAGAGAAGCAGAAAGTGATGGCATTTGCTACTGGTGCTGTCAACCCCCAAATTGGCAAGGCAAAGTCTGAAAACCTCCAGAAGTTGCTTAATTTTTTTCCTCTTAGATATTAGTTTACAATAAAATTAGATGCTCACACACTGACTGGGAGTTGAAAATGGGTTACTAAGCTCTTACCCACTGTGTCCTTTCTGCTTCCTGGCACAGACTGGAAATCACTCACGTTGCTTTACAAATGCATGTACCTTACTCTGCATTAAAAGGGCTAATTTAAGCTCCAAAACTGTCAGAATTTACCCTAATTGGGCCTCTTATGCATATATATGTAACACATTGTCCAAAAGTTTCCCAGAAAGGATAGTACACACTAAAACTCATAATGGAAAGTGAATCAGGCTGGGGCATGGTGGCTCACTTCTGTAATCCCAGCACTTTGGGAGGTGGAGGCGGATGGATCACCTGAGGTCAGGAGTTTGAGACCAGCCTGGCCAACATGGTGAAACCCTGTCTCTACTAAAAATACAAAAATTAGCCGAGCGTGGTGGCACACATCTGTAATCCTAGCAACTTGGGAGGGTGAGGCAGGAGAATCCCTTGAACCTAGGAGGTGGAGTTGCAGTGAGCTGAGATGTCACCACTGCATTCCAGCCTGGGTGAAGAATGAGACTCCGTCAAAAAAAAAAAAATGTGGGGGGGGGGGAGGAAGGAAGGAAGGGAAGGAGAGGGGGAATCAGAATCAGAGCCAAACAAGGTGGCTCACATCTCTAATCCCAGCAGCACCTTGAGAGGCCAAGGCGGGTAGATCACCTAAGGTCAAGAGTTCGAGACCAGTCTGGTCAATATGGTGAAACGCTGTCTCTACTAAAAATACAAAAATTAGCTGGGCTTGGGGGTGTATGCCTGTAATCCCAGCTACTCAGGAGGCTGAGGCATGAGAATAGCTCGAACCTGGGAGGCAGAGATTGTAGTAAGCCAAGATTGTGCCTCTGCACTCCAGCCTGGAGAAAGAACGTGAATCAATAAATATATGTCTATATAAGGGTACAAAATTCAAAATCCTAGCAAGTGCTCCAAAGCACTTAGTTCTTACTACTGTTTTTGCACTTCTGACATTATTTGTCTCCTCAACTTTGAGTTGTTTTTTTCATCTTTGCAACCTCAGCCCCCAACAATTAACATGAGGCATTCAATAGAGTAATAAATTCCAACAAATCTCGGACCTGCTGAGTCTCCTTGGCAGCTCTCATAGCTTAGCAGCACAGAAATACCTGAACAGCTTGAAGGTCAAGATTCTGCATTTCCAAACACCATGGTCACCTTAAGATCTAACCTCCACGTCTGGTCCCCTGCAGGAAACAGATATTTGATCTACCCCTTATTCTAAGATGAAACCTCAGGGACAAATCCACCATCCAAATTAAAGCTTGGCCTAATCCACAAACAATCTTTGTGAAGATTTGTCCTTATGATTAAAAAGGAGATCCAAGGGTTACAAGAAAAGGATCTGAAATGCTGCTTTCAGATCTCTCCTTTTATAGACACTTGGCAACATTCCTGGGAGCTCAAGTTCCCTTTAAAATGTGTCACGTGTATAACATGTGTGCCTGGACAGAAGTGTGAGGTAAAAGCCCAACCACAGGCTTAAATACAATAAAGTGGTAAGGTCACAGGAAGAAAACCTTGAGTAATCCCAGTTCGAATTATAAGCACATTACTAGGTTTTCTCCGAAGTCATTTTCTTTTGGCCTGCATATTCAGAGATACCATTCTGGGAGGATGTCTGTGTATTTTTTAACAGTGGAAAAACCCTGTCTACCTAAATGTCTAATATTCATCTTCCCTTTCACATCCATTCCATTTCTCCAACTCAGGTGAAAATTCGTGTCAAAGATCCTGAACCCCAATTCCATACAATTTCCTATGTTTGAGACCAGTTTGGCTCTATTTTCACCTTTCAAAGGGAAGATGAGTTTAGAGAACTTTCTCTGATCCCCTGCTGCAATTAGTTCACAGTAACAGTACCCACCTACCCATTCACACTAGCCCACGTTGCATCTGTGCCAGGCAGCATGTGCACCCTCCAGGCATCCACCAGCCTGCCAGCTCAGCAGGGCAGAACTGGGCAGACCCTAGTACTGTGCTGTGACTGGCATACCACCAGCCTTCCAGGGCAAACGCCCAGGCAATGCATACTGCCAGGACTTGAGCAATAACAGCGAGCCTAGCTCCAGCCTGTGACCTGGGCCGGGATCAGATCTCCCCCGAAGCCACCCACTAACCACTAACTCCTTACTTGGCACTGCCCGCCTTCTCCCCCAAAACACTACCCCCGGCACCAAGCCTGGCAAGCTGGCCACTCAAGGGAAACAATCAGCAACGTAGGTGACGGCAGGTCTCTGGAAAAGGCAACACACCTGTGCCCTGGGGCCAGAACAGGGTACCACCCCCGACCTCAAACTGGAAGCCCAGGACCTTCGCCCAGTTACCAGTTCTGGCGCCCACTCACCTGCCCACTGCCTAGCCCTCAGCTCCCAGCCGGGCTGGACTCCAAGCTCTCTCCCCGCCCAGCCGGCTGGCGGTTGCGCCTAGGGCTAGACCAGGGCCCACCTGCCCCTCACACAAGCCCCCTCCCCACACGCAGCCCCCTCCTCACCCGCGATTCCCTCTCCCACGCCCCTCACAGCAAAGCCAACAACCCTCAGTCCCACCGTTTGGCCCTCCGTCCCCCGAAAGTCCCAGTTTGCCCCCTTGCTTACTCGCTCCTCTTCCTCTCTGCCCTACTTCCACCTCCTTTCCCCACGCTTCTCGCCCAATCCCTCTCCCGTCGCCAACCCTGCTCCCCTCCTCCCAGACCCAGCCCTCCCTTTCTCACCGAGGGCCGGGGTCGCAGCTCCACGACCGGCCCCCGTGGGTCAGGTGGCGCATGCGCGAGCACGGCCTCGCAGCACCATGACAACCTCGTCGTCGCCGGGTGTCTTGCTATACCCACAGCCTCCCGCCCATTTCTCCTCCCCGCCGCCTCCGCGACGTCTTTCGCCCGCCACGTGACTCGGCTCGGAGGACCCAGCACCATGGAGACCCCACGCTGTTCTCCTAGAAGGGGCCTTGGAGACGCGCCCTTTCCCCGCCCCCGCCGGAAGAGCAGGCCGACCCGGGGCGGGGCCGGCGCTGAGAGGCTTACGCTCAAGGGCCTACGCTCTCTCCGCGACTTGAGGGCGTCTCTATGGTTGGTTCCTGAGGCCCCGCCGCCATTTTGTACGGGTGTCTCGAGCGATGAGCGTCTTGGGCACGGCTTCGAGGCGGGGTTCCGAGGAGCCGGGGGTGGGGCCAGCTTGGAGCCAATACAGCAAAAGGTGCGACTGTCGCACTGTAGTGGTGCGTGCCGCCGTGCCGCCGTGCAGCCGTTGGGGTGGGGGCCGGGGCGAGTCGTGTCCGGCCTGTGCGCTAGCGGGGAGCGACAGTGCCCGGCGTGGGAGAGCGGGCGCGCGATTGGCCTCATCCTGGAGTCACCGTGACAGGGGCGCCAGACCTCCCCGCGTGCTCCTCGCATTTTCCCTACGCCTGTCGCCCGGTTTGTTTTTGTTCCCGTCCACCCTCGAGACCGTGCCCCACGAGGTCGAGGCGCGATTATTTTAAGTGGATGATTTCATGCCCTTTGATGTTTGACTTACTTTGTCATGTGCTGTGGGTTTTACACGGATTCTGTTTCTCGGTGAAGGTTCACGGTGAACACGTGTGTAACAGCTGAAAAAAAAAAAGAGCTTGGGATCACTTGACTTTCTGATGCCTTGAATCAGTGAAGGTTACTTAGAAAAAGAATTATTTCGCCAGTGAAAAAGAGGAAATGGGCGAGTTTAAAAAGAGTGTTGACGGGTCGAGATTCTAGAGCTGAGCTGTCAAATAAAGTGGTCACTAACCACTGGGTAAGTTTCTCAGTCGTACTAGCCACATATCAAGAGCTCACTCACCTCTTTATTGGACAGTGCAGATTATAGCCCATTCCCAGCATCCCAGAAAGTTATATTGCACAGTGCTAAGCTAGATAGTGGGCAATTGTTTTATACTGGTCATCCAAGCCTTTGTAAGTATGCTAGGTCATGGTTAATCACGTTAGTCCTCTAGACACATAATTCTAATGTATTATTGGGTATGGGTGTACTTGTTTAGCAATCAGCTTTACCAACAAGTAATATGCCTACAGCATGTAAGGCTTTTGTTTTGGGGACAGAGTGAAAGTAATAGTTAACGATTACCAAGTAATTAGGAGCGGGGCCACTTTATATACATCCTCTTATGATGCCTTACGAATTTATGACGCAGGTGGTATTTTTTTCCATGTGTGGTGGTTTTGCCCATTAGGACTCAACTAAAAACCCGTGACTTTGGCCAGGCACAGTGGCTCATGCCTGTAATCCCAGCACTTTGGGAGGCCGAGGAGGGCGGATCACCTGAGGTCAGGAGTTCAAGATCAGCCTGGGCTGTTAACACAGTGAAACCCCATCTCTACTAAAAATACAAAATTAGCCGGGCGTGGTGGCGCATGCCTGTAATCCCAGCTACTCGGGAGGCTGAGGCAGGAGAATCGCTTGAACCTGGGAGGCAGAGGATGCGGTGAGCCGAGATCATGCCATTGCACTCCAGTCTGGGCAACAAGAATAAATCTCCATCTCACCAAAAAAACAAACAAACAAAAAACCATGGCTTTTATCCATGAAGCTATTAATACATTGCCTTCTTTTGAAGTGGGATAAAACAATCTGCTTTCAAATAACTTAAAATCTGATATGGGAAATAAGATGCGCTGTAATAAATAATATGAAAGAGAATGGGATAAGTACTAGAAGATTCTGAACAAAACTAATTAATAAAGGGAGAAAAAAATATTTTTTTTTTTTTTTTTTGGTGGTTGGAGTAGGAAGAGACTAGTAGGTAAAGCTTTAAGGATAGCTAAAAGTTGGATTTGCAATAATGGAAGTGGGTGAGCGTATGACGCATATAAAGCCAAAAAAGAATCAATGAAATAAGCAAAAGCATGAGGTGTGGTCCTATCTTAGTTTTCGAAGGGGCAAATAAATCAACTATGAGAGGAATGAATTAATGGCATTTGCAGCAACCTGGATGAGATTGGAGACTTGTATTCTAAATGAAGTAACTAAGGAATAGAAACCCAAACATGGTATGTTCTCACTCATAAGTAGGAGTTAAGCTATGAGGATGTAAAGGCATAAGGATGATACAGTGGACTTTGGGGATTCAGGGGGAAAGGGTGGGAAGGGGGTGAGGGATAAAAGACTACAAATTGGGTTCAGTGTATACTGCTCAGGTGATGGGTGCACTAAAATCTCATAAATCACCGCTTAAGAACTTAGATAACCAAATGCCACCTGTTCCCCAAAAACCTATGGAAATAAAAAATTGAAAACAACAATAACAATGTGGATACAAGGCTAAATACCTGGGTAACGAAATCATCTGTACAACAAACCCCCATGACACAAGTTTACCTATGTAATGAACCTGCACACGTATCCCTGAACTTAAATAAAAAAAAAAAATGAAATAAAACAGTCTGCCTTCAAATAACTTAAAATCTGATATGGGAAATGAGACATAATGTAATAAGCAATATGAAAGAGAATGAGATAAATGCCAGAAGATTCTGAACAAAGCAATAACATTAGGGTAGAAAAAAAAAACTTTCTTCTTTGGTTGTTGGAGTAGAAAGAGACCAGCAGGTAAAGCTTTAAAGACAGCTAAAAGTGGGGTTTGCAGTAATGGAAGCGGGTGAGGGCATAACGCATACAAAGCAAAAAAAGAATCAGTGAAATATGCGAAAGCATGAGGCCCTCTTAGTCCTCTGAAGGGGCAAATAAATCGGACTTCCTTGACTTTACCTACATCTTGAGCAGACAGCCATGCTGTACCAATAACTTGAACTTCAGACAAGTATTGAAATGGAACCAAATGAATCAGACTAATTTAATGATAGGCATAATTTTTATGATTATTTTATGCTATGGTTCTATATAATTAGATACACAGAATAAGCAATTCATAAAGATTGATAGTGAATATTTTCATATAGCTAAACCACCGTAAACGTTTTTCTTCCTTTCCTATTAATTTACCAAGGTTTGTAAATCAGCATCTATTGATAGTTTACTGGTGCCACAAATTCTTTAAGCTTCACTCACTTTACTCTCTTTACTCTTGGTTGGGGTAAGGACCCTGTGATGGATAGTGGGTTCTGAAGCAGCTATTCTTCTTGCTCTAGGGTCCTTTCCAGTTCAAGTTCTCCCCAGTACCATTGCGGTCTAGGCTCGGTTTGCTACCACCACAACCAGCAGGGGGAGACATGCACCCTTAAATCCTACATTTAGGGACTTGCGAATGTTTCTTTTTTCCATCTACTTCTTGAAATTGTAACCTGCCTATCCATGTGAGGATTTGAGTTTTTAATCCTACCTAGGATACTGTGAAGACTCAAACATGGGCCGAGTTTTATTTGAAGATATTTTAAGCGTATTATCTATTGTACAATTTAAAATATATATAAACAATTGTTTAATAATTGTTGAATTTAAAGTTAAAGTCACTTAAAAATATTTAAAAGTGGGCCGGGTGCGGTGGCTCACGCCTGTAATCCCAGCACTTTGGGAGGCCGAGGCGGGCACATCACTAGGTCAGGAGTTCAAAATCAGCCTGGCCAACATGGTGAAACCCCATCTCTGCTAAAAATACAAAAATTAGCTGGGCATGGTGGCCTGCGCCTTTAATCCTAGCCACTCAGGGGGCTGAAGCAGGAGAATTGCTTGTTGAACCCAGGAGGTGAAGGCTGCAGTGAGCCGAGATTGTGCCACTGCACTCCAGCCTGGGTGACAGAGTGAGACTCAGTCTTAAAAAAAAAGAAAAACTGTAATAGGTGACAGTGAAAGTATTCAGATGATCTAGTTTCAAATCCCAGCTCCTATAGGTATCATTTTACAAAAGAAGGGGCATTTTGATATCTTTTCCGTATACACAGGAGGGAAGATAGGACATAACCTCACAATTTAAAAATAGAATAATTTTGGGTGTATGAAAAACTTAAAGCTTTAGTCTTATTTTTCCAGTTGGCTGAAGACTGGTGAAAACATCACCACAAGGACTGGCAGCAGTTCTTGGACTGGTGTTTGGGAACCATTGATTTCCTTTTTCTGAACCTCAGTTGGGCCATCTGTAAAACAGTTATCCTCTAGTTTGAATCTAGCATCTAGCATTATTGGTGCTGATCACTTCATAAGTTTTTAAAGAGAATTTGATGGAGTGGTAAGTGTGTGTCATGGGTCAATGAGAGAAGAGAGGGGCTCCAGCCTGTGTGAGCAGGGGGATCTACAGGTGCCAGATGGCAGAGGCAGAGGCCAGTAATAGTGAGATATATGACCTTTTTTCCCTTAGCAGTCAGGTGACAAGGCCCTCACAAGCCAGACTGGTTCTTAGCTCATATTTTAGGGGAAGATTTGGCAGAGCAGGTATACTAAAAGGATAATATTCAGGTTATGGTCAGGCTGTTCATATACAGGCAAAGGTTTGATTTTAGAGGCAATGTAAACCCCTCCCACATAGCCCTCTGTCTTCCTGCTGATACTTGAAATTCCTTTAAGGAATTGCTTGACACCAAGAGACTCTGGAACCCAAGACAAATTTTTCCATAACAACACGGAGTGCTTATTATTTGCCAGATGCTGTCCTAAGTGATTTGCCTACATTTATTCATTGAATCCTCCTACTGTCTATGAGATGGGTGTAGTATCATTATTTTCTTTTTACAGAGCAGGAGGCTTAGATACAGAGGCCCATGTCACTTGCCGAGGTCACCAGTGGTAAGTGGTAGAGCCAGGATTTGAATTCCAGAGTCCTTGCCACTTTGCTTGACAGCCTCCATGTTAAAGTGGAAATGGGTAATATCTCAGCCTTTCCTGCTGTGCTAAGGAGGAGGCCAGTGGGGAGCTAAAAGCACTATGAGGAATAAAAATAAAATCTTAAGCCCTTCAGCCAACTGGAATGACCCCCTCTTGGCCAAGCAGTCCCGAGAGACACCCTGAAACTGAAATGTCTGGCTGTGATGGGGAGAGAGGTCAGACATGGCTCAGTATGCCCCTTCCTTATTAATCTTTAACCAGAATTATTTCCTAAAGAGTAAGCAGAAACCAACTCTAGAAAACAAGAAATGGACAACCTGTTCCTTTATCCCCATTAGCCAATCACCTGAGGTAGTGACCGCACTCCCCCACCCTCTTTACAGTTTCAGAGTGACAGCTTGCCAGTTTCACAATGCATCCCTTCCTAAAAACTGACCACCATCTCTGAACTAGTTTTAGTTGACTTGTGGAGGATGTGAGGATTTTTGTGTCCTCTGCTTCACCTAGTGATGTCAGAATAAAACCGCCTTTGCAAAGATTATGACGGCAAGAGAAGTCTAGCATGGCTGACTCCATCTTGCTTCTGCCTCATAGGCTGGCTGTCCTCACTCATTCCTGGGTGTAGTCCAAGCTAACCATGGGAGGCATTTAGTTTATAATTTAACTTTGAGGCAAGAATGATAATAGGCCCTCCATGAAACTAACCCCCTCTTTGCTCAGGGACTGAAACCACTTTTGTAAAAGTAATGAAAGACCACAAGATTGGGATTATGGGATGGACCTGAATTCTGCTAAAATATAGATGTAATTAAATGATAACCAGCCATGGCCGGGTGCGGTGGCTTACGCCTGTAATCCCAGCACTTTGGGAGGCTGAGGTGGGCAGATCACCTGAGGTCGGGAGTTTGAGACCAGCCTGACCAAATGGAGAAACCCTGTCTCTTCTAAAACTACAAAAATTAGCCGGTCATGGTGGCACATGCCTGTGATCCCAGCTACTCAGGAGGCTGAGGCAGGAGAATCGCTTGAACCCAGGAGGCGGAGGTTGCGGTGAGCCGAGATTGCACCATTGCACTGCAGCCTGGGCAACAAGAATGAAACTCCATTTCAAAAAAAATAAAATAAAAATGTTAACTAGCCATTGTTTAAGAAGTCACAAAATCTGTAACTTCCCCAAATGCTCCTATAGGTAATCACTATTTTAGAACCTAAGATTGGTCTTTTGAGATGTTTTTCAGACTTTTGCATTCTGGCAACTGACTGACTTCACTTGAATCTGTGACTCAGGAATCAACTAATCCTGTGGGCCCCCCGCCCAGAACTCAGCACACGAGGACTAATTTTCCACACCCCTAGGATTTCTTGCCCAACCAGTCAGCAGCACCCATTCCCTAGCCCCCTGCCCACCAAATTACCCATAATACTATTGCCTCTCAGTTCTCAGGAAAACTGATTTGAGTAATAAACTCCCATTTTCTGCTAACCCTGCAATAATTAAACTCTTTCTCTACTGCAATACTGCTGTCTCAGTGAATTGGTTTTGTCTGTGCAGTAGGTAAGAAGAACCTGTTGAGCAATTACAAGTGGACCAAAAACTCTACCCTTGGACCATGCTAACACCACCACTTTTTTTGAATATGGGACTCAGGAAGAAATGTGAAGCTCAATTGCATATATGGTTGTTTCTCCTTTCATAAGTATTCATGACTCCTATAGCTTACTGAATATTACATATTTGGCCATGCAGCTAAGCATAAATTTCTGTTTGCTTTAGCCCTCCCTTGAAGTGATTGCTCTCAGCTTCTTCTGAAGGTTACACTTCCCAGCCTGTGGGCCTGCAGGCTGCAACCGTTTATGAGAAATAAAGCTCTCCCTTCCAAATTTATGAACTTTGTGATTGATTCTTCAGTTGACAATTAGGTACAGGCACTTGTGTGGAAAGGAGGATGCCACGAATGGGGGCTGGCCACTGTAAAAGCATACTACAGAAGATGCCTCCAGCTGGTCATCTTTTTCTCTGTACATCGTAGAGATATTTGGGATGTGTGTGTATCTGTGTGTTATATGCTGATTTCAACCCACATACCTGCCCAAACTATTCAGAAGCTGCCTTGTATCTGTTAGACCCTCATCCTGAGTCTTTTTAGTGGAAGACTTTTAAAGTATTTCCCCCAAAAGAGCATAAGGAACTTCACCCCAAAATATGACTCCTAGATATAATGAGTATTTTGAGTTAAAGGCCCTTAGAGATCAACAGATGTTGGTAAAGATTTTTCCCTTATCTACATAAAGATTGGATGGACCCTACAAGGAGAACAATTGTTTCTCGCCCCCCGCCCCTTATTATCTACTTTCTTTTTGTTTATTTTTTGAGACATAGTCTCGCTGTGCCACCCAGGCTGGAGAGCAGCGGCACGATCTTGGCTCACGGCTCACTGCAACCTCTGCCTCCTGGGTTCAAGCAGTTCTCCTGCCTCAGCCTCCTGAGTAGCTGATATTACAGGTGTGTGTCACCACATCCAGCTGATTTTTGTTTTTTGTATTTTTAGTAAAGACGGGGTTTTATCATGTTGGTCAGGCTGGTCTTGAACTCCTGACCTCAAATGATCACCTGCCTCAGCCTCCCAAAGTGCTAGGATTACAAGCATAAGCCACTTCACCTGGCCTTTTTTTTTTTTTTTTTTTTTTTTTTTTTTTTGAGACAGAGTCTCACTCTACCACTTAGGCTGGAGTGCAGTGGTATGATCTTGGCTCACTGCAACCTCCATCTCCCTGGGTTCAAGCAATTCTCATGCCTCAGCCCCCTGAGTAGCTGGGATTACAGGCATGTACCACCACGCCCAGCTAATTTTTGTATTTTTAGTAGAGATGGGGTTTCATCATATTGGCCATGCTGGTCTCGAACTCCTGGCCTCAAGAGATCTGCCTGCCTCGGCCTCCCAAAGTGCTGGGATTACAGGCATGAGCCACTGTGCCTGGCTTCCTCCTCTTATTATCTATTGCAGAAAAGACGAACAATGTAACCACACCTGAACAGACTCTTTCACAAGATGATATCTCTCTTGCAGACTCACTCAGACAACCATTTAGAAATTAATCTCTGTTGCCCAATCCATTCATTCTCCCTAGCAACCATTTATTGCCAATCGACAAAATTACCTGTATTCCCTGTCTCCCCCTCCACCTGAATAAGGCTATCTGGACCCCACTGGAAAGTGGGGTAAGCACTCTGTGATTCTCCATGTTTGCACATTAATACATTTGTACGCCCTTTCTCTAATCTTTTGTGAGCTGATTTTTTTGGCGAACTTTCAGAGGTCAAAAGGGAAGTTTCCCTTTGCCCCTATACCTCTTCCCCAAATAAATATGAAGTCATCTACTTATTTATTGAGATGAGAGTCTATTTGTCACCCAGGCTGGAGTGCAGTGGCATGACCTGGGCAACACTGCAGCCTTGACCTGGGCTCAAGCAATCCTCCTGCCTCAGCCTCACAAATAGCTGGGACTACAGGTGCATGCTGTCACACCGAGCTAATTATCTTTATTTTTTAAAGATGGGGCCTTCCTATGTTGCCTAGGCTGGTCTTGAATTCCTGGCCTCAAATGATCCTCTCACCTTAGCCTCCTAAGTAGCTGGGATTACAGGCACAAATTACCATGCCCGGCTTTGAAGTCTTTGATTTAAACTCACACCTTCTCTCTCTCTAGGCCACCCAGAAAGCTGTTCACTTGCCTCTGTGTGGAAGCATTTGATTTTTGGCTTGGAGGTTTTCCTTGGCTTTGTATCTTGCCTCAGAGGCTTACCTCCTTTCTGTAAACAGCCTTTGTATCCCAGTTGAGTTCACCAGCATGGGACTGACAAAAGACAGGGAACACAGAAACACCACGGCAGAAAGCCAAATGGAATTGGAGCTCTTCGGTGGGATTTGTTTCTTCAGTAATAGGAAGCTGGCTACAAAGACCAAGATTAGGAATAGCCTCCATATAGCAATTATTTACAAAAATTGAGCACTTTGTGCCTTGTAGCTTGATCTAGACTGGCTTGTAATTTCTTGGGTACTTCTCTGTCTCCCTCACTGGAGTCTAAACTCCTTAAGGGCTGGGATTATATCAAATGATTTTCTCCCACAAAGTAAATTCTGCACAGCATATGTTCAACTAACTTGCTATCAGTGGAACCCGAACTTCCTGAACATTTAACAGCGGGGTCACACATCACTGAAAGGACTCCAGAGAAGGAAAAGACACCATGAAGGAAGGGAGTGAGTACCTTCTGTGGCCACAGGTGCACAGAAGCTTGTCCCTCCTTTTCTTTTGTCGGTTCCCTGACATGCTCTACTCTCTGCCACCTCCAGGCCTTTTGCACACACCTGTGTGGGGCCACTGGGGAAAGGAGGAATAAAAGTAACTGTGACTCCCACTGGTTTTGCTCTACACTTGTCATTCTGGCAAAGAAATTCCAGAGCCTGCATTGTTCCTCCCACCCCTCTGAGTCATTGGAGGGTCTTTTCCATTCCAAAATTTACTCAAGAATGCCCTTGAATCCTCCTCCTTTATGTTTGATTTGGCTCATGGCTGACTCTATTTGGAATTCCATGAAGAATCTTATAAAACCTAGTAGTCAGTAGAGATGTAGTGGCTGTACTTTGCAGACAGAGACATACCCAAGAATGTCATACGCCAGTACTTCTGTCTCTGGCCCCAGGGAGTCTGGATGGCCCTTTGTCAAGTTTCACTTCACAGGATTGGCCAGCTTGTCTTGTTTTAAGTCAGCACCAAAACAGGTTAGATAAACAGGCTCCATATGTTGGGTTGAAGCCATGCCCAGTTGTTCGTCAGAACTACCTGGTTGATTTTATCTCGATTCAGAATCTGCTTTCTTCACAGCCGATTGCCTGATAGCAGAGTCTAAGGTCTCAAAATTAAATCTCAAACAGGAGACTGAAAAGCAAGCAGTCAATTTGCAAAGACTTAAATATGATATTGGGGTGGGGATGGGGCATGATGAGACTCAGAAAACAATATCTCAAAATGAAAGCCTCAGAAAGCAGCCTCAAAAGCAAGTTTTTATCTGACCTTCTGCTGCCCTCCTGTCTCTCTGTCCCATTCTCTCCCCAGGCCAGCCATAGAAACTAGAATCCCTCTTCCCCAAGGCAGGTCAGAGAACCAGAACCCCTTTTCTCCAAACCATAAAACCTAAAAATAATTTTCCCTCCACCTTGCCATGTAAAAACTGGCCATAAAGAAATTACCTGACTACCTCGTTTGACTGTAGGTGGTAAGAGCCCCAATCCAGAGAGGGTCCTGCCCCACACCCAGAAGGAAGGAGTGCAGGCTCAGAGAGGCCGAGAAGTATCTGGACAAAAAAGCCTTGCTGGGTTTCCCCACTCAGTCTCATAGCATTTGATCATACTCTTTTTTGTCCAATCATATTTCTACATGGCTGTCCATACTTTGTTTTACCTAAGCACAAAAATGATCAATTTTCCCTGTATCTTTGGGTCTTCATTCTGAAGTCTCCTGTATACACATGTTAAATAAATTCGTGTGCCTTCTCTCCGATTAATCTGCTCCCTGTCAGAGATTTTCAGCAAACCTGCTGAAGGTGATAGGGATGTTTTCCCTTGGCCCCTACGGGCATATATTCTTTTTTTTTTTATCTGTGTGTGGGAGGGTCCTTTTGAAAATTCAAATGAAAAAGATGAGTCCCCTTAGACTTCCAAATTTGCAGTGGAATTTAAATTTATTTATTTATTTTTTTGAGACAGGGTCTCATTCTGTGGCCCACTCTGAGTGCAGTGGTGCAGTCTTGGCTCACTGCAACCTCCGCCTCCCTGGCTTAGGTGGTCCTCTCACCTCAGCCTCCCAAATACCTGGGACCACGGGCTCATGCCACCATGCCTGGCTAACCTTTTTTTTTTTTTGGTAGAGGCGGGATTTTGCCTTGTTACCCAGGCTGTTCTCGAACTCCTGAGCTCAAGCGATCAATCCTCCTTGGCGTCCCAAAGTGCTGAGATTACAGGTATGAGTCACTGCACTTGGCTCGCTCTCTTTTTCTTGCTTAACATCAGAGTAGCTTTCACACATTTTTTATTCATTCTTCAACACATTATTGTGTTTTTAGCCTAAAGACAGGGATATCAATACCTACAGTTGAGTGGAGTCTTTACAAGGCAGCTTATTTGTCTAAAGTGTCTTGGAAATCCTGTGCAAACAAATTGCTAAGAGCGTTTTCCTCAGGTATGAAAAAGGGTGATTTATTCACCCAGAACTAGTGGTTTCTTTAAGATGTTGTGTATCCTTTTTAAGATTTAAAAGGCTGCTTTTTTCTGGAAGTCTCGTCCCAGCTGGCATCACGGGACACGCTGATCTGGAGCCGTTATTGAATTGATGACCATTCCCATGCATAACTATGGTGCGTTTGGTCTCCTGCTTTGTGGACAAGTATAATGGGATAACCCACAGGATTTACCCACAGGGTAAATCCAAGAAAATTCACTGCAATGTCTTGTGCTAATAGTTTAATGAAATTCACCCTCCAGCAATTTCTGACAGGGCATGGGGATTTTCTCCAGTGTCACCATACTTCAGCAGGAGTGACTGTGTCATCCAGGTGCAGGTATTCTTGGTTGTCCTTTACCTGTTGTCTCTTCTTGTCACACATAGCTAAGAAAGCAGATGACAGGTTCATCTCTATTACATGGGGAATTACCAAGTGGTTGCCTAGCAACTAACACAGCACAGTCAACATGGTCTCTGTTGTGGAATGTAGAGTGGTTAGCTTTCTTTTCAAGAATGCATTTCCATACTTCTTTTGGGTTTCTAGAAAAGAAGGTACATTTCCTGGATTTGAGGTTAGTAAAATGGACTTTTGTATTGCTTTTTCCAGTATTTATTCTATAGTAGGCCATTATTGTAACAAACAACGGTTATCTGACCAAATCATTAATACAGTAATTGTTTCACTTACATTCAATTCAGTAAGCATCTTCTATGTGCCATATACCCTTCTAGATACTGTAAGGAATTATGAGGATGCGCAAGTGTGGTCCCTGGTCTCAGGGAACCTAAAATTTAGTGTAGATGCTTATATGTTTAATAGATGTGTATAAATCACTTGTTTACGCATGCGAAACAGCTATATATGTATGTAAAATAAAGTTATCTTTATTTGGAAGAGTTCCTTTGTGTTTGATCAAAGGATTTTTTTGCTTGTATTTAGATTACTGTCTTCATAGCTTACAGCTGCAATCAGTTCAAAAAGCTGTAATCAAAAACTGTAATCACTTTTAAGACATAGCTCCTATTGGAATCTAAGTAATTAGCAGCTCTTAAACAGCTCTTGTTGGAATATGCCTTTGCTGCTGCTGATGTTATCAGCTAGGATGGTGCTGCTCAGTGTCTGCACTGCAGTCTTTCTGCATAATTGCTGCTGTGGTGTTCACAGCTCCCTGCTTCTATTTTACACATTCCAGTTTAAAAGAAGCTCCTTGTCTTTCTTTGTCTACTTTGTAACCGTGCAGCTGCCTCTCTCCCCTTAAAGAGGGACTTTGGCATGTCCCAAATCTTGCTTCAGGGAATCCTTTGATTACTTGAGCTAACTTCTTTTCCACTGGAGAGACAGTTGCTAGACATAGCCTGGGATTTGACTAGCCCCTTTCCCATGAATTGACTCAGCTGGTGAATTGTGGCATCTTCATCCTCAGGAAGGTGCCAGGGCATGGTGTGAAGTAAGAGTCCCTTGATGCAGCTGGTGCCTATTCGTTAGATTCTCCTCCTCAGTGCACTATACTGAGACTCCACTAAGGAAAGAGGAAGCTCTTGTGGATAGTTGTGCCACAGCCCCAGAATTCTCTTCCACCATTTTGGCTAGTGCTCTTTGGTTTCTCCGCTTGCCTTCCCAGTCCCTCTGCAGGGCCTGCCCCTTGATCGTTTTATCGGCCGTCCAGTTCCCTTAGATCCCTTGAGAATTCGTTTGGACCTCTTGCCTTCACACAGAGCCCTTGACCTTTGCTTCCCACTACAGTGTCAGCTAGAAGGAAGGGGACAAAGGGTAGAAGGGGACTGCGTGAGACCAAACATTGTACAGACATTTTCCTTGAGCTTCCTCATTTCATCCTCATAACCACTTCTCCCTAGCTCTTCACAGCCCCATTCCACACATGAAGCTCAAAACAGTGCTACACAGATTAATCTAATGAGTACTGCCATAGTCTCCTGTCTCAAGCCAGTTTTTCACTTAGGATGAAGCCAACCAACATTTACTGTGTACTGTGTCCCTCCCAAGGGTTAGGAGCACAGTAAAGCATAAGGCCCAGTCTCTTCTCTTAAGGAGTTCCCAGAACGGTTTTATAAGTGCTACAATAAAGATTTGGGAACAAAAACAGGAGATCAGTTAGTTTCGGTAAAGGATGGGAGATCAGGAAGAGACACTTGGGGAGCCATTTAGATCTGGAAGGTTGGCTAACAAGGGAGGACTCTCTATTTACCTTTAAAAATGGACCTAGGGCCGGGCACGGTGGCTCACATTGTAATCCCAACACTTTGGGAGGCCGAGGCGAGCGGATCACCTGAGGTCAGGAGTTCAAGACCAGCCTGGCCAACATGGTGAAACCCCGTCACTACTAAAAATACAAAAAAAAAAAAAAAAAAGTAGCTGGGCATGGTGGCACACCTGTAGTCCCAGCTACTTGGGAGGCGGAGGCAGGAGAATCGCTTGAACCTGGGAGGGGGAGGTTGCAGTGAACTGAGATTGCGCCACTGCACTCCCGCCTGGGTGACAGAGTGAGATTCTGTCTCAAAAAAAAAAAAAAAAAAAAAAAAGGCCTAGAAAAAGCTGGGTGTTGGCGGGCATGGTGGTTCATGCCTGTAATCTCAACACTTTGGGAGGACAAGGTGGACGAATCACCTGAAGTCAGGAGTTCGAGACCAGCCTGGCCAACATAGTGAAAGCCCATCTCTACTAAAAAAATACAAAAATTAGCTGGGCTTTTTTGCAGCCGCCTATAATCCCAGCTACTTGGGAGGCTGAGGCAGGAGAATGACTTGAACCCAGGAGGCGAAGTTGCAGTGAGCTGAGATCACGTCATTGCACTCCAGCCTGGGTAACAGAGCAAGACTTTGAAAAATAAAAAAAGGAAGGAAGGGAGGGAGGGAGGGAGGGAGGGAGGGAGGGAAAGAAGGAAGGGAGGGAGGGAGGGATGGAGGGAGGGAGGGAGGAAGGGAGGAAGGAAGGAAAAGCGGGGTGCAGTGGTGAATGCCTGTAGTCTGAGACCAGACTGGGCAACATAGCAAGACCTCATCTCTAAAAATAAATAATAATAATAAATAAAAATTAATGATGGGCCCAGAGCAGAGATCTGTTGCCTTTTGATGTTGGGAAATCTTTTATTGCTTGACTCTAAATCCTTTATGCTGCAGTTTACACCATATTTCCTCTCGTTTCAACTTCAGTTAAAATAGCGAAAATCTGTGTCTAATACCCTAGTCACTCAGAGGTGTTTTAGCAAGTCATATCTGGCTCACTACCCTAACACAGAAAAGAAACTATTTTCCTGTCACCCCAAAACCCTGCAGCTAGACTTTTCTAGCTGCTGCACTGGGAACAGTTTCTAAGAGATTCCTTCTACTAGGGCCTTCCCTAGAAGCAGGGAGGTAGGCAGGGCAATCAGCTAGTCGGGCAGCCTGCCCCAGATAACTGCACTTGGAAAGAGTCTGCGTTGTAAGCATTTCTCATAGTATCTTCACTGAAGACAGAATTTTTGAAGTTAAATGACATATAAAAGACAGGAATAAAGTACAGGGTCTCACAACATCCCGTACAAGATTTTTACCAGCCTATGGGTCATATTAACCGAAGAGGTCATATTGACATCCAGGCCTAAATTTAATTAGCTCTGGTCGCCTACTGAAGGTCTATAGAACTTGCTAGTCATCCCTTGCCCTGCTAACTCACCCTCAGTTATTTCTGGGAGACCCACCAAAGTATCTCCTATAGGTTCATAGGCAAACCCGCTATGTTCTTCCACTTCAGCCTCCCCATTCATGGTCTGCTATTCACAAGCTCCTTAAATGGGGGTACCTCATCAGTGTCTGTGGCCTCCATAAGAACATTGTTCTTGTAGTGGTCACTCCTGTTGCCCTGCTGGGAGCAGCATTCTCTCTCTTCTCTCCTGAGGCCACTCTTAAGCCAGCAAGTCACCAAAGTGGAGGGTGGGGTAGGGCAGCAGGGACCTCTCACAGACTGGCTGCACTTTGTTAAGTGCGTTGTGAAGCAAAGTTGCATATATCTTTAGTTGCACAAAGCCTCACACAGTTACTCCTCTTTCCATTTATCGCCCTTCATGCTTCCCTCCCTGGGGCTGGAAGTGAGCCTCTCACGTCATCATAGAAGATTATAGCTCATCAATACCTTCCCGTACCCTTATCTTTCTCCCCAGAGAGCTCTGAACCCAAACAAAACAACTTCCACAAAACCAAACAAATAAAACTCAAAACCCTTTTCAATTCAAAATAGCAAAAGTATGTCAATTGTTGCAAATACTTACAAATACTTGGGTGGACAGAAGTGAGAAGGTTGGTGATGTTTTGTATGCTCCGTCCCATAATTCATAAAACCCAGGAATAGTGGGGATTTCTCGTATAACCTGAAAAGGAAGTCAACTTATTTGCATAAGAAACATAATGCATGAAAGCTCCCATCTCATTGGCAATCTGTTGAGAATGCAGTCCTGGGAGAAATCTGCAATGGTTGTAGTCCAAAATTTAACAGTGCTTTGTCAAATAGACTTCTTGTTATACAAGAATTTTCTCTGTAGGCTCTAAGAAACATCCACTGCACCCCACTCCAAAATAAACACACAGAAATTAAACTCTTTCAATCCAGATAATGCAAAAGACAAAGATAGAAATGGGATTGCCCTAAAAGTAGACTTCACAGTATGGTGGACAGAGCTCAGGATGTGGCTTTACAGGTCTTAGTTGAATCCAGGCCCTGCCACTTACAAGTTGGAATCCCCTGAGAAAGTCCCTTTCCCGCCAGGCGCGGTGGCTCACGCCTGTAATCCCAGCACTGTGGGAGGCCGAGGCAGGCAGATCACTAGGTCAGGAGTTCGAGACCAGCCTGACCAACATGGTGAAACCGCATCTCTACTAAAAATACAAAAATTAGCCAGGTATGGTGGCACATGCCTGTAATCCCAGCTACTCAGGAGGCTGAGGTAGGAGAATAGCTTGAACTGGGGAGGCAGAGGTTGCAGTGAGCTGAGATCGTACCACTGCACTCCAGCCTGGTCGACAGAGCAAGACCTCCTCTCAAAACAGCAACAACAACAACAACAAACCAACAAAAAACCTGTAGAAACTTGCTTTTGTGGTCTAAGTATATTCTTAGTTTAAAACCAAAATGTTTTGTTACCACTGCTATTTGTTTAAACATCCCTGTTTCAACATTAGCTTTGGCTATAGAGGGTATCTGGGACCACAAACACAGGATCTCTGTTAAAAGAACACGAAACATCACTTCCACATGACCTGCAATTTCTAGAATGGAGAGAAAGCTTCAATAAACATTCCATGATAGCATGCAACAAAGGCAAGTAAAGGCTGTAATAGAACATTGGCATGGTGTTCTTAAAAGAATAATATTATTTGTTGTGTATTTAGCCAACACAAGGATGTGTTGCTCTTGCTTTCTCATGGTGGGAGATATGAAGTTATGAAGAGATAGTTACTGGATCGAAATAGGAGGAAATGATGCCAGACAGCTAGAAAAAAATATTCGTGTGCATATTACCCAATAAACAAGTAAATACATAAGTAGCTCTTCTTTACCCATTATTCTAAATCTTCAGTGATAAACCACTATACTTCACAAGGATCTATGAATTTTGCAACATATTAATTTTAAATTAATTTGTTTATTTTTTATTTTTATTTATTTTTTTGAGACAGAGTCTCAAAAAAACAAAACGCTATGGAGAAGAGCAGCATCGGAGGGTAAAGATAAAGCCAAGTCCTGGTGATATTGTTTGAATCCCTGGATCAAGCTTGGCCTGAACCAGCACAATGCCTAATCCCTGGTCTGCTCAGTTATGTGAAACAGCATCCCAATTTAAAGTCATTTAGAGGTGAATTTTCTGTCACTTAGTGCAACCAAGAGAGCAATAACTGATGCAAAGGCCACATAGACTTGGCTTTTGTTTTCTTTTTTTTTTTTTTCCTGAAGTATAAATTCCCTTAGCATCTGTGTGGCCCAGCACTATCCTGGATATCCTTAGCTGTCTGGTCACTGAATGGGGACTGCTACTTGGCGGTGATTCTTAACCAGGGGTGATTTTGCCCCCAAGGGACAGTTAATAATATCTAGAGACAGTTTTGATTGTCATGAGGTTGGGGGAAGCGCTACTGGCATTTTGTGGATAGAGGCCAGGGATAGTCCAAAATATCCTACAAGGTACAGGGCAGCCCCCGCAACGAAGAATAATCCAGCCCAAAATGTCATTAGTGCTCTGTAGATTGTTTTGGCTGCCGTAACAAAGTACCTTAGACTGGGTAATTTATAAACAGTGGAAATTTATCATTCACAGTTCTGGAGACTGGAAAGTCCAAAGTCAAGGCGCCAGCAGATTCAGTGTCTGGTAAGGGCTCATTCCTCATAGATGGCGCCTTCTCTGTGTCCTGGTATGGCAGAAAGGGTCAACAAGCTCCTTCAGGCCTCTTTTATAAAAGTCTTAATCCCATTCATGAGGGGAGAGCCCTCATGACCTAACCACGTGGCAGGCAGATCGTCTGAGGTCAGGAGTTTGAGACCAGCCTGGCCAACGTGGAGAAACCCTGTCTACTAAAAATACTAAAAAAAAAAAAAAAAGCGGGCTGTGGTAGCTCACACCTATAGTCCCAGCTACTTGGGAGACTGAGGCAGGAGAACTGCTTGAACCTGGGAGGTGGAAGTTGCAATGAGCCGAGATCGCACTATTGCACTCTAACCTGGATGACAGAGCAAGACTCTGTCTCAATAAATAAATAAATAAATAGTAAATAAAATAAAGAGTGTTAGGAGCCTTCTCTCCTATAGGCTGTGAACAACTAAGCTTGTTTAGGTCCTGAAATGTCACTGTCATTGTCAGCATGATAAATGCTTTGTGCTGTAATAATATAGAGAATCAGGATGTCTATTCCCCAAAGCCTTTGTGATGGAGAAGGTGGGCTTTCCAGAGGCTCTGACTGTGGAATGTGTCTAGAATCCTCTGCATGTTTTCCAGGTTCACCTCCACACCCTCACCTCTGCTCAGCCGGGTCCTTGCTAGGAGCTGGAACCTGCTTAGTGGGTCTCTGATCACAGCCCCATGCTCCGCAGACCCCGGACTCTCCACAGCCCCAGCTCCTGCCTTGTCCTGGTTCCTTCTACCAAGGGGCACCCTTCTTTACAAAGCCGGACTCTTTTTTATTTTTATTTTTTGAGATAGGGTCTTGCTCTATCACCCAGGCTGGAGTGCAATAAATAGTACAATCACAGCTCACTGCAGACTCCACTGCCTGGGCTTAAGTAATCCTCCTGCCTCAGCCTCCTGAGTAGCAAGGACCACAGATGCACAACAACACTCCAAGCTAATTTTTTAAAACTATTTGTAGGGATGAGGTCTCACTATGCTGCCCAGGCTGGTCTCAAGCTCCTGGCCTCAAGCGATCCTCCTGCCTTAGCCTCCTAAAGTGCTGGGATTACAGGAGTGAGCCACTATGCCTGACCCAAGCCTAACTCTTAAAAAGGGACAGAGCTAGTACCAAGCTTGTGCAAGGACAGTGAGAGAGGGGAGACTCAGTAATTATTTTCCCCCAGTAATTAACAAGACATTTAAAGGACTTACCAGATCACCACAGCTCCATCATCCCTGGGGAACTGTTTGGTTTAGCAGAACTGTTCCCACTGTGCCCCCTTTCACTTTCTTCTTTCCTTGCCCAGACCCCTCCCCCACTTAGTTGATGTTGCGCAAAGCTTTCAAAAACCAAGTTTTGTTCCCAGGTCAGTTATATCCTCCCAGGAAGTTTCCCCATCCCAGGGTGAAGTCAGGCCAACACAGGGTGAAGAGTTCGGAGGGCGGGTGGCGGGGGCAGGGGTGTTTTGCGCGGGACAAGGAGTTCTATTTTGTTGTTGTTATTCTTTGTGTCATTTCTAGAGAGATAGGAAGGAAAACAGTAAACATTCTTCAATTCTGCACAGAAGCCGAGAAGGGATTTTCTTCAGGAACCTCCCTCTGGGTCAAGGCTCTGCCATGGCCGGGAGGCAGAGGGTGGGGGGTTAAGAAATATAAGGCCCAGTTCCCCGTGGAGGCGGGGGTTCGGTGAAACCAATCCTTTGACTTAGTTCAGTGAAACCAATCCCTTGAATGTGGAATGGAACCAACATGCAACTCAGTTTGCTTTGGCTCTCACTGTGCATTTGAGCGAAAGCAAGGGAAGCACTTCCCCTTCCCCTGGCTGAAAGCTCAGCTGACCCCGAGGCTCTTCTGGTCATGCTTAGGTATGTGCATTTTATGTCACAAAATCCATTATCGACTTAGAGATTTAAAGTAGCCAGTCAAAGATATTAAATGACACTTGCATTTTTCTTCAAAGAGAAATCTTCTTCCTCCTGCCCTAGTTAAGGCCTTAGTTGGGGGCTGCCAGCTGCCAGGGACTGGGCATGGTGAGCTTTTGTCTATTCTCTGCTGAATACCCCTCTCCCCACTTGCTGGTTGCTTTCAGAGTCTAAGTGGAGGTGATGGGTGAGGATGCCGGGAAGCAGATGGGGAGCAGGGGAATAGGGCCGTTTTTACTTGACTGTATGATTGCCAGCTCTCTGGGTGTGGCAGATGGTGAAAGCTCTTTCTGGAGGGTTCCCTGTGTTCTTCAGAAGTTCCCATCTCAGCCAGGTGCAGTGGCTCATGCCTGTAATCCCAGCACTTTGGAAGGCGGAGGCGGGCAGATCACTGGAGCCCAGGAGTTCTAGACCAGCCTGAACAATATGGCGAAACCCTGTCTTTACCAAAAATACAAAAATTAGCTGGGCATGATGGTGCACACCTGTAGTCCCAGCTACTTGAGAGGCTGAGGCAGGAGGATCACTTGAACCCAGGAGGCAGAGGTTGCAGTGAGCCAAGAATGCGCCACTGGACTCCAGCTTGGGCAACAGAGCAAGACCCTGTCTTAAAAAAAAAAAAAAGTTCCCATCTCTAAGGTTCTCTCCTGAAGTTCCCTGTTCTACACCTCCATTTCAGGTATGGCTATGACTCCGTCTTCAACCCCCAGAAATCCAGCATCCTCTTGCAACTTCTTCCTGCTGACATCTCTTTGCCCTTCTCGGAGGCCCTACAGGACTTAAAATGACCCCCCCACCTTGGCCCTCTCTCCTGCCATGGTCCAGTCTGATCCACATCTGGCCCATGGGAATAACTCACACAGCTCCTTCACTCATCCTAATGCAGTCCCTCCTGGCACAGTCCCATGGGGGCCCACAGCTCCAAGTGGCTGCATGGAAGCCTCCATCACTGGGCTTGAGTCGAAGGTGGTACCTTCAGCTCCTCGGTGGGGTAACTTACAGCATAGCTTTGCCATCTCTGGAAGTTTCTATTCCCAAACTCTCCCCATTCTCCACACTTTATATTCTTGGTAAGCTGAGGGCCCTGAGTGCTATGCAACTGGTTCCCCATTATTTCCTTTGTAAATACTACATGTAGGAGTCTGTCTCACATTCAGTTTGCTATCTGATATAGTGGTAGCCTGCTTCCACGATGGCCCCTCATTGTCACCATCTCCTGGTATTCACATGGTTATGTCTCTTCCCTTCCTTAACAGGGCCGACCCTTGTAGCCACTTGCTATTGCAGAGCTGATGGCATGCATCTTCTGAGGCTAGGTCATTGTTGTATGTTGAATGATGTCCCCCCAGAAGATATGTTGCAGCCCTAACCCCCAGGGCCTATAAATGTGACCTTTTCTGGAAATAGTCTTTGCAGCTGTCATCAAGGGTTGTTCTTGACTAGAGTGGGCACTACATCCACTGACTGGTATCGTCATAAGGAGAGAGAGACACAGAGTAGACAGACACAAGGGAGAAGGCCGTGTGAAGATGGAGGTGGAGATTGGAATGATACAGCCACAAGCCAAGAAACATCTGTGGCCATCAGAAGCTAGAAGAGGCAAGGAATGATTTATTCTTTCCCACTTATTCTTTCACCAATGAGTACCTTCCATGTGCCACTGTTCTGACCCTGCTGACAGCGTGGTTTCAGACTTCTGGCCTCCAGAATTGTGAGAGTAAATTTCTATTCTTTTAAGTCATCTTGCTTGTGGTACTTTGTTACAGCAGCCCTGTGGATCTAATACAGTCATAAGAGACATTATGACCTCCTCCCTGCTCTCTTTTGAACCACTCATTCTGGGAGAAGTTAGCTGCCATGTCCTGAAGCTACTCAGGGAGGTCTATGGAGAGGTCCACGTGGCAAGGAACTGAGGCCTCTTGCCAATAGCCAGCACCATCTTGCCAGCCTTGTGAGTGTGCTATCTTAGAAGCACATTATACGGCCCCAGTCAAGCCTTCAGATGAGTGTATAACAACTTGACATCTTGACTGCAACCTCATGAGAAACCCTAAGCCAGAACACCCAGCTAAGCCACTCCCCAGTTCCTGACCAAGAGAAACTATGAGATAATAAATGTTTATTATTGTTTTAAGCTACTAAATTTTGAGGTAATCTGTTATGTAGCAATAGATAACTAATACTAATATCTGTCATATTGGGGCCTCACTGTAACTTGGAACAGAAAGAGTTCCATATTATAATTATAATTCTTTTTTTTTTTGAGACAGAGTCTTGCTCTGTTGCCCAGGCTGGAGTGCAGTGGCCGGATCTCAGCTCACTGCAAGCTCTGCCTCTCGGGTTTATGCCATTCTCCTGCCTCAGCCTCCTGAGTAGCTGGGACTACAGGCACCCGCCACCTCACCCGGCTAGTTTTTTGTATTTTTTAGTAGAGACGGGGTTTCACCATGTTAGCCAGGACGGTCTCAATCTCCTGACCTTGTGATCCGCCCGTCTCGGCCTCCCAAAGTGCTGGGATTACAGGCTTGAGCCACCGTGCCCGGCCTCCATATTATAATTCTTAAACGTTACTTGGAATGGTTAGGGGCCTTAATGCTAGCCTCTCTGGGGATAT
This sequence comes from Rhinopithecus roxellana, assembly GCF_007565055.1. NCBI lineage: Eukaryota > Metazoa > Chordata > Mammalia > Primates > Cercopithecidae > Rhinopithecus > Rhinopithecus roxellana. The sequence continues at coordinate 135,220,161 of NC_044553.1, read as the reverse complement.
TTCCAGCAATGGGCCCCACAGCCATTTATAGTGAGTTGTCCCACTTATTCTTTCATCAGTGAGCACCTTCCATGTGTCAGATGCTATATTAGAGACTGGGGCTATAGAAATGAACAGTCTTTTGGGAAGCCCAGACAGGGGGATCACCTTAGGTCAGGAATTCAAGACCAGTCTGACCAACATGTAGAAACCCCATCTCTACCAAAAAAAAAAAAAAAAAAATTAGTTGGGTGTGGTGGCGCATGCCTGTAATCCCAGCTACTTGGGAGGCTGAGGCAGGAGAAACCTGGGAGGCAGAGGTTGTGGTAAGCCAAGATTACACCATTGCACTTCAGCCTGGGCAACAAGAGTGAAATTCTATCTCAAAAAAAGAAAAAAAAAAAAAAGAAATGAACAGCCCTCTTCTTAATCTCTTAACCAGTGGTCATTATGGTCTCTGCCAGTAGAGCACAATGGGCAAGAAGGACAGCACTGCTTTGCAGAGAAGGGAAAAGAGTGACATCACTGAGGCACTGAGAAGAGAAGCAGTCAGTGATGTGACCCTGAAGAGGCAAGAAGAGGACCAAGTTCAAGAGTCTGCAAGAATAGTGGGAGGTAGAGCTGGAACTAGGATCCAGACACCCCATTTCTAGTCTTGAATTTGTGCTTCCTGAACTACACAGAGGCTGGCTCATGGTACCAGGGTCTCTGAAGATACCTGGAGGCATGGACTTGAATCCTGCTGGGATACTACTCTTTGGATAATAATTTCTCTATCGAAAGGCAGGGTACAGAGTCTTGGAATCTTGTTTCTGCTCTGCCATCTTAGCTAAATAACTCCCTTTGGAGATCCTTTGAACCCTGGTATATCAGCAAGCCCCTCTAAAACATCATAAGCCTCAGGACAAGAAGCCTGGCCGCCTCCTCCATCTGAATCTTAGCCCTTCTTTTTTTGAGACGGCGTTTCACTCTTGTTGCCCAGGCTGGAGTGCAATGGTGTGATCTTGGCTCACCGCAACCTCTTCCTCCTGGGTTCAAGCGATTCTCCTGCCTCAGCCTCCAGAGTAGCTTGGATTACAGGCATGCAAAACCATGCCCTGCTAATTTTGTATTTTAAGTAGAGATGGGGTTTCTCCGTGTTGGTCAGGCTGGTCTTGAACTCTCGACCTCAGGTGATCCGCCCGCCTCTGGCCCTTCTTAGTAGTGATGTTTTCTAAACAGGTTAGATCAGAATTTGACACCTACTGAAATCTCCTGGCCCCTCCCAAGGTCAAATTGCACATCTTGCCGATGAGAAGAGCCTTCACTTCTTGAGCATCATCTACTCAGCAGCAAGTGATTTCTCTAATCTTCACAACACCCTCTCAAGGCAAGGGATCATGCACCACACTTGGCAATCTAGGAAAGTGAAGTTCAAGAACAAGCCCCAGGACACATGGCTAGTGGCAGCGAGACACAGAGCTGGAACTCCAACCCAGGCCTGTCTAACCCTAAATCTCCTCCTATCCACTCCCTCCTTGCTGCCACAGAGGGTGACTCAGAGCTACTCAGTCTGGGGAATTCAAGCCAGTATCCCAGGAAGTGGAATTTTCTCCAGTGTCCTAGGAAGGAGAGATTACCATGGCATGGGGTGGGCCAGGTAGACACAAGAGGCAGTGAAGTTGCATAAAGTGGTGATTAAAGAGAATGGAGTCTGCTGTGGTTTGGATATGGTTGTGTCCACCTAAACTCATGTTGAAATTTGACCCTCAGTGTGGTGGTGTTGGGAGGTGGGGCGTAGTGGGAGGTGTCTGGGTCATGGGGGCAGATCTGTCAGGAATGGCTTGGTGCCATTCTCACAGTGGAGAGTGAGTTTTCACCCTGGCAAGGCTGGATTCTTGTAGGAATGGATTTGTTCCCAAGACAGTGGGTTGTTATAAAGCCAGGATGCCCCTTGGGTTTTCCCTTCTTTGCAAGTGTCCACTCTCCCTTTGACCTTCTATATGTTGCAGCTCTCACCAGAGGCTGAGCAGATGCTGAGGCCATGCTTCTTGATTTTCCCAGCCAACAGAATTGTGAGCTGAATAAACCTCTCTTCTTTATAAATTACCCAGTCTCAGGTATCCTGTTATGGCAACACAAAATGGACCAAGACAGGTAGGTGACAGAATGTCCAGGTTTGAAACCTAGCTTTTCCTTGTGCACCACATCTCAGGTTCTTCATCTGAAAGTTGGGGATAAGAGCATGTACCTCCTTGGGTTTTGGGGAAGATTAAATGAGATAATGCATGTGAAATTCATGGCAAGAATAAACCGCCCATTACATTTTTCTGCTATTAACTTTGCTATTGACATTACTTTCCCTCCACGGCCACTAGACTCTTGTATCAGGCAAATATTTGAAGAGAGACAAATTTAAACGAAATAGATGTAACTTGGAGGATGATGGCAGAGAAATCTGTGGCTTGACGGTTTTTTTGTTTTGTTTTGTGTTTTGAGACAGAGTCTTGCACTGTTGCCCAGGCTGGAGTGCAGTGGCGTGATCTTGGCTCACTGCAACCTCTGCCTCCCGGGTTAAAGCAATTTTCCTTCCTCAGCCTCCCTAGTAGCTGGGATTACAGGTGCCCGCCACCACGCCCGGCTAATTTTTTGTATTTTTATAGAGACGGGGTTTCACTATGTTGGCCAGGCTGGTCTCGAACTCGCGACCTCGTGATCCACCCGCCTTGGCCCTCCAAAGTGCTGGGATTACAGGCATGAGCCACTGTGCCCGGCCTTGAAGGTTGTTTTTCTAATTTTTTTTTCCAGTTGTAAGACAGCTCCCTGTGTAAGATGATGAGTGTGATTAATTGCAATCAGCTCCTCTGCATGTAATGAGGGAAGCTGGATGTCATCTTGTGGCTTCTGTCCAAGTTGATGCAGTTATCTATTGTGTCCACAGGGTGTCACTATCAATCACGCTGCGACTGAATACAGCCAAACCAGGATACTCAGGGAATTGGAACCTGTAACCAGACTTCCATTTAGTACAGACACAGCGCCAGGGGGCTGAGCATTCTTTAGCAACACCCTTTGGACCCCTTCTCTACACCAATGCTGTGTGACCTGAAGGGCTGGGGACATGAAGGAGCAGCTCAGCTGAGGTGACCCAGATGGTTGGGCTCGGAGCTGGAAGAACACTGTGGTCTCCTACCTCCCGATTCCTGCATCTGTCCTGCTTGTAAGAGGCTTGCCAAGAACAGGAGCTCTTGTTTGTAGGTCTCTAGAGATGGCCACCGCAGGGAGTGTGATTTGAAGATGGGGTCGGGGTGACATTACAGGCCCCCTTTAGGCTCTGCTGGGTTGCAGGCCAGCTCTCTGGGCTGCCTTTCTGATGGCTGCTATTTTAAAGGCAGATAGGATGAAATTAGCAACTTTTATCATTCAACTAGCAAGGGCTCAGGACAGGCAGCCCCCTTCTGCGAATGTGCCTAGCTCCTGCTCCAGAATGGAGGAGTCTCTGTGGCTCTAGGGGAGCTGGCCTTCTATGGAATCTGAGCAATGTACTGCACAGGGAGAAGACGCTACCAGCTGATACCAGTGTCTTATGCAGAGACATTTCCAGGACACCACGTTAAGCAGCAGAGACACAAGAAGTCAAGGCCCATGTGCTCTGGTGTGGATGTGTGCCTCCTGTGCCTCAGTGGCATCATCTGTACCATGGGAGGTGTGTAATGAGGGGTGCGATCACGTCTGCAAGGGCACGTACATAGTAGATGCCCAGGAAGTGCCAGTCCCCATCTCCTTCCCAGTTTCTTCAGAGCCTTCTGGAAGGCACTGGCATAGTCCAGTCCTGAGGCATTGATTTTTCTTTCATGGATGATCAGGAGCTTCTGTGATTTCTTCCCCCTCACTCTTCATTTTGCCAAGATGTTGCCCATAGTAACCTCAGCAGTGGAGCGGGGATTCTGCACTGTTCCACTGCCCGGGGCTGCACATCCACGTGAGCGGGGCAGACCCGTCCCAGAGCGCTTTGCCCTCGGAAGGCAGCCTCACCTGCAGGGGCAATGCTGTGGACAGCTCTGGCATGTCCTCCAGGGCCCTGGCATAGTCAGTGAGAAAAGGCCCCCAGGCGTGGGCTTCTCCCATCAGTCAGGTTCAGAAGGCTTCCTGGGGTAAGTAGAGACGCTCCCTACCCAACTGAGTTGTTAAAATGACAGGAGGGAGAGGGGAAGGTCTGGGCCTGTGGCACTGTGATTTTTTCTTTCTTTCTTTCTTTCTTTTTTTTGGAGACTCACTGGGGTAGAAATGAGGACAGGAAGAAGTACAATCCGTCTGGGATTGGTTTATTTTTATTGCTTTTTAAAATCATGTGACTAATTGGTGTTCATTGAAAAAGAGAAAACAAAAATAAGCCAAGAGAAGACAGCAAAAATAGTCTGTTAACATCTTGGCAAATATCCTTTTTCTCTGCATAGAAACAGAGAATACTTTTGTTTCACTTATAAAATGTTTCTTGCTGTACACAGCTTTATAACCTGCTTTTTTCTTAATGGAACAATATACTAGGACATGTTTTCAGGCCAACAGATAAATATACTTCACTTGCATTGATGCTGTTGGCCCCATGGTGTTCTGATGGTTGGTAATTTACCCTGTCATTCTGTCTCCCTTTACTCAGTGGCAAAAATGGCCTGGGCACCTGCCCCTGGGCCTGGGCTGGACATCGGTCCTTGGCAGATGGGGAAGGTTGGCGACCAGCAAGGCACAGAATAAGGACACATGGTCCCAGCAGACCCTTGGGATGACCTTGACCACTTGGACCTTGGAGAGAGAGGGGACAGGAGAAGAACAGAGGGCAATGCCACATGGAGGGGAGGGTGCAGATGGCTGGTGGCTGGAACTCCGGGAGGCTGAGCAGTGAGGGTGGCAGGAGAGAACTGGCTCTTTCTAGATAGGGGAATATCGTGGTTAGGGTTCTGGGGTCAGATTGGATCTGGGCTGTGTCACCTACTAGCTGAGGAACAAATAATTGAGCCTTGGGGCCGGGTGCGGTGGCTCACGCCTGTAATCCCAGCACTTTGGGAGGTCAAGGCGGACGGATCTGCTGAGGTCGGGAGTTCAAGACCAGCCTGACCAACATGGAGAGACCCCATCTCTACTAAAAATACAAAATTATTAGCCGGGGTGGTGGCGCATGCCTGTAATCCCAGCTACTTGGGAGGCTGAGGCAGGAGAATCGCTTGAACCCGGGAGGCAGAGGTTGTGGTGAGCCGAGATCACGCCATTGCTCTCCAGCCTGGGCAAGAAGAGCGAAACTCCATCTCAAAAATAAAATAAAATAAAATAAATAAATAATTGAGCCTTGGATCATCACCTATAAAACTAATAATAGATTAGATTGATGTGCCAGGCTTAAATGAAAGAATCTACAAGCTATAAAAAGTGCTGCGTGGCAGCTGCCTTTAAACTTATTCTTACCATTGACTTTGTTATTGTTGTTGCTGCATTTCCAGGTAATGCAGAAGGGCTTCCCTCTTCCCTAGCCCATCCCTCTTTCTCATTTCTCTCACATTCCTGCTTCTCTTTCTCTTTCTTTTCCCCTGCAAGAGCTTTGGCTCCGGGAGCAGTGGCAGGAGGGAGGGAAGAGGAGGCTGCAGCCGCTACAGCCTCATGCCACATGGGGGCAGCAAGGCCCTCTGAAATGTGGGCCTGCCTCTCCCACCATGCCTTCTGGCGGGTGCAATGGCCCAGAAGAAAGAAATCCATACCCACCTGGGCCCAGGTAGGGAGGCACTGCCCAGAGGGGTCCCACGGTCCCCAGGTTGGACCGGCCAGGCCCTGGCAGCCAGAGTGGGTGACTGTAACAACAGGTCACTCTGGTGCCCCAGAGTGGGGCTGGGTCTGCTAAAGAGGGAGGGGGAGAATCTGGAGAAGGGTGGGAAGGAGGTGTGAGGGTTCTCCAGGAACCTACAAAGCTCCAGGTGCCATGAGAGGTGGCCCTGGGAAATTGGCCAGCTGAACTTGGTCTTTGGGACAGCCCAGAAGAGAGAATTAAGTGGGAGTCAGTATAGCACAGTGGCTTAGCACATGGGCTCTGGGGGCTGGCTGGACCTGGTGGCCACTGGTGGCTCTGGCGCTTACCAGCTGTGTGGCCTGGATCGATTCACTTAACCTCTCTGAGTCTCCATTTTCTCACCTGTAAATAATAGTAGTACCTACCTCATAGAGTTTGTGAAAACTAAGGTAATATACATAGAGCACTTGGCACACTGCCCAATCCATGGCAGCTTAGTTATTTTTATCACTATCAGGTAAGTTGGCCTGGAGAGCTGGGAGACAGTTGTGTATAGAAAATGCATGTGCTGGCCGTGCACATGCATGGTGGCTCAAGCCTATAATCCTAGCACCTTGGGAGGATTGCTTGAGGCCAGGAGTTTAAGACTAGCCTGGTTAGTTCAAGACTAACATGGCGAGAGCCCTATCTTTACAAAAAATACAAAAATTAGGTGTGGTAGTGCACAACTGTGGTCTCAGCTACATGGGAGTCTGAGGCAGGGGGATTGCTTGAACACAGGAGGTCAAGGCTGCAGTGAGCCACAGTCGCACTACTGCACTCTAGCCTGAGTGATAGAGCGAAACCCTATCTTAAAAAAAAAAAAAAGAAAAATAGACCAGGTGCGGTGGCTCACACCTGTAATCCCAGCACTTTGGGAGGCCAAGGCGGGCAGATCACCTGAGGTCGTGAGTTTGAGACCAGCCTGGCCAGTGGATGGTGAAACCCCGTCTGGCCAGCAGAAATGGTGAAACCCCGTCTCTACTAAAAATACAAAAATTAGCTGGGCATGGTGGTGCAAGCCTGTAGTCCCAGCTACACAGGAGGCTTAGGCAGAAGAATTGCTTGAACCTGGGAGGTGGAGGTTGCAGTGAGTCAAGATCACGCCACTGCACCTCAGCCTGGGTGACAGAGCAAGACTCCCTCTGGAAAGGAAAGGAGAGGGGAGGGGAGGGGAGGGGAGAAAAGAAAGAAAAGAAAGAAAGAAAATGAATGTGTTTCCTTAAGTTCACAACTGTAGCTGGGTATTCTTTGCAGGACCAGGTTGGGGTATGCATGGCTGGGGATCTGGAGAGGAAAGAATTGGGAGGTTGGGGTCAAAGGGCAATTCTAATAAAGAACAAGGAGTGGGGGCCTCTAGGCTTGGCTGCTTTGAAACCAGGTAAAGACTCCAGTCGCCTTCCTGGTTAAGGAACATGTTGTATGTGTCCACACCATACCTCTTTCCTCCAGGCTGCTCTTGAAGCAGTCCCACTCCTCCTGGGGGTGCAGAGCAGGGGTCTACAGTGGTGCCTGCATGGGAAGTAGAAGAGGGCTAGCATGGAGGAGAAGGGGGCTCAGTGTCCTTGAGCAGCTAAGGCCTGTTGGTCAACCTGGGTCCACCCTGCAGGGAAGCAGGTGCCCCTGCTGGCCTCCTTGTTGTGCACAGGCAGCCTGGGCCCTGGACCAGGCCTCCCATTTCCTGCTAATGAGGCGCGGCTCCTCCACTGGCAGAGGGGCCATGCTCCTGGCAGGCAGGCTAGCGGGTGGGTGAGCGTGTGTCTGCCTATGTTCTTTTAACTTCTCCAGAAAGGTCACCGACGGGTCTCCATTAGGAGCGGTCTTGAGCCCTGTACTATTTTCTCATACAATTTAATCTACTCCCTGGATGGCCTCCAGTGTGTGAGCCACTGACAATCGCAGGTTTTTGCAATCAATTTCCTGGAAGTGGCGGCCCAGCTGGCAGCCACATGATGGATATATGCTAGGCGACCTGGTTCAGCAGAGGCTGAGGGGGCTTAGGAACCCCAGGCTGCCTTCCCACACCATGGCAGGGTCCCCGAAATGTGGGACGCATGCACTTCTGACCACCAGCTCCACCCTGAAGCATCAATGCCTGGAGAACCACTCACACATGTGCACAAAGAGACATGAGTGAGCATGCTCGGTGCAGAATTGTTTGTATGGTAAAAACTGGAGCCGCCTTATCTGTTCATCAGGCAGGGCTGCTGCATTCTGGGTGTGGATGGCATCCCCTGGAATTGTGCAGAGGCACCATTTACCGTGAAAACCTTTTGACCCATGTCCCCTACAGCTGGGACCCTGAGTGAGGGTGGGAGTGGGAGGGGCGTGGTTGAATTAACTGTGTTACAGGCATGCATGGAATATTAGGTAGAGGCTAAAAAAAAAAAAAAAAAAAAAAAATGAGGCTAGCCAGGTGTGGTGGTGCGCACCTGTAGTCCCAGCTACTCATGAGACTGAGGCAGGAGGATTGCTTGAGCCCAGGAAGTTGAGGTTGTAGTCAGCTACAATTGCACTAGTGCACTCCACCCTGGGCAAGAGTGAAACCACATCTCTAGAAAAAAGAAAAAAAAAAGAGGATGTTCTATTTTTGTTGACATGAGACAATGTCCAGGATATACAGTTATGGGGGGAAAGTTGCAAAGCAATGTGGTCAGCATGATCCCCTTCATGTAAAATCAAAGCAAAACAAAGATCTTGACATCATCCCCCTGGGTATGTACATGTACTATGCAGGGAAATGCCCAGAAGTCTGGGATGATTGGGGAAAACAGTGATATTGGCCAGAAATGGAATAAAAGGAATTTTTCATTTTTCTTTCTTTTTTCTTTTCTATTCTTTTTTTCTTTTCTTTTCTTTTCTTTTTTTTTTTTTTTTTTTGAGACAGAGTCTAGCTCTGTCGCCCAGGCTGGAATGCAGTGGCAAGATCTCAGCTCACTCCAACCTCTGCCTCCTGGGTTCAAGCCATTCTCCTGCCTCTGCCTCCTGAGTAGCTAGGATTACTACAGGCACGCACCACCACACCCAGTTAATTTTTGTATTTTCAGTAGAGACGGGATTTCACCATGTTGGCCAGGCTGGTCTTGAATGCCTGACCTCAAGTTATCCACCTGCCTCAGCCTCCCAAAGTGCTGGGATTACAGGCGTGAGCCACCGTGCCTGGCTCACTTTTCTTCTCTCTTTACCTCTGCTCACACTTTTTTCCCCAGGGAGGGAAAAAAATGTGTAAAAATAGAAAAAGAAAGTTCCCTCCTTTCTTCTTTGCCTGTTACCTAACTCCCTCATCCATCAAAGCCTTCCGCAAATTCCTAAATTCCCATTTTTTATCATCTCCTACAGAGCAGCTCCCTTCAAAGTTCCTTTCCATTTACTCTCCAAGAAGGAGCCCTGGGCAGGAGAGCTGGACATTGCCTGGACCCACATCAGAAGGCCCCGGCTGCACTGGCCAAAGCATCCTATGCCCATCCTGGCCTTGTGATCTGAGTCTGGGGCTGCGGTGGCCAGGTTGTCCAGTGGACACTGTAGAGGCAGCCTTGGGGTGAGAAGCCCCTCATGTGGACCCGCAGCAAGGGACATAAGTGGGAAGGAATTCAAAGGCTGAGGGGGAAGCAGGGGTGTAGCTACATCAAATAAAGCTCCTTCTTCTCACACCTGCCAGCATGCTGGGAGGATGCTACCTGTAGCATCCTAGGGATGGCAGAAAGGGGCAAGCATGGCTCTGCCTCCAGCCTCTGTGCCTGGTGCAGGCTCCACTGTGGTGTGGGGTCTCTGGCAGTGAGGACTAGGCTACAGCCACCACTCTGGCCTGTGAATCCATTGCCAGCATAGAGTCCCTCAAACTCGTCCTGCCAGGCCTAGGGCAATAGCTGTGACCCTCCATGACTTGCTCTGAGGAAGGAGCCTTCCACTCTAGAGATTGCGTGGCTGCCAAGCCTACCAAGGGCCCAGCCTCCACTTCCCGGGGAGCCTTTGTTTTCTCCTTCCTTGTTCTAGAAGGAAGAATGGGGGCTGGGGGCACGATCATGGACTATACACCTCTTCTGTGATAGAAGCCCAGCTGGTTTCCTGAGACTTCAGCCCATTCACATCCCTTAACCGCCCTGTAGATGAGGCTCACAGACATGGGAGTGACGGGGTGTGACTTGGCCACACAGCCGGAAGATATGGAGCTGAGATCCATACCCCGGTCCTTCCATCCCAGGGGCCACTCATTCCCACGATGCCTCAGTGCAGCCTTGCTGTTTTGCGGGCTCAGACAGGATGCTTACCCTTTACTCCTGGTGAGCAGAGAACCTAGCCATGGAAGGAAGCCCAAAGAAGGAAAAGCTCCTGGGGCTCCTGGGGGCTCCCCAGCCCTCCCTGACCACTCCTCTGCGGGGGCTGCTTCCATGCTTCCGGGGGTCTTTCTTGCTTCCCGGTCCTCTGCATGCTTCCCTGACACCTCCACTTATGGAGCTCAGACCCTGCTTGCGGGAGTCAGGTCAGCCAGGCCTTGACCCCACCCGTCCCCTGCTCACGGATTCAGGGTCCTTTTTGCTGGCATCACCCTGTCCCAGCCAGACTGGAGGACCCCTTCTTCTCAGCTCTCAGCCCTTCCTGCCAACATCTTTTAGCCAAGATTCAGCAAATCAGCAAAGTCTGATGTTAACATGGCTTCCATCCCAGCTCTGTCATCACTAGGCATGTGACCTTGAGAATGTCTCGGAACATCTGTCTCCCAGTTTTGTCATCTATAAAATGGGAATGCTAACAGCGATATTCCTAGAGCTGTTGCAAGCGTCAAACATACACATAATCGGAACAGCTCCCTACTGTGCTTCGCACTCTGTATGTCTTTACTGTTACTGTTACCTCTTTCTTCCTCTGAGCTCCTTCCACAGGATGGGTTATTCTGCAGATCCATGGCTGGGAGGAAATTAGAGTGGGCTGGATGGAAACCAGGCAGTAGGCCTGATGAAACTGCCATATGGTGCTTTGCTCAGAGCTGTATATGGGAAGAACAAGTTCATATGCCAGTTGGGTGGTGGTGGAGACCGGGGAGGGAAGTAACAGGGACAGGGCTTTGCATATGCTCTATTTTTTGCTGCCTACCTCTCCCTAAAGCCCATGGCCTCCAATCCCCATTGTCCCCCTTTCCTTTGGGTCTCTGGGTCTCAGATCATCTTGTGAAAAACCCCATGGAGAGGTGTGGCAGCTGGAAAGAGGAGGAAGTGAGATGGATAACCATGCTGTCTAGTGGCTGGCACCCTGCATGAGCTCAGCTACTGGCAGGTTCTACTGTGGTGTTTAACAGTAACTGTGAGCAGACCGGGCACGGTGGCTCACGCCTGTAATCCCAGCACTTTGGGAGGCCGAGGAGGGCGGATCATGAGGTCAGGAGATCGAGAGCATCCTGGCTAACAAGTGAAACCACATCTCTACTAAACATATAAAAAATTAGCCAGGCGAGGTGGCAGGCACCTGTGGTCCCAACTACTCGGGAGGCTGAGGCAGGAGAATAGTGTGAACCCGGGAGGCGGAGCTTGCAGTGAGCCGAGATGGCGCCACTGCACTCCAGCCTGGGCGACAGAGCGAGACTCCGTCTCAAAAAACAAACAAACAAAAAAACCAGTAACTGTGGGCAAAGCCAGTGTGAGTCTCTCAAGCCAATTGTGGTTTCTCTTTAATTCTTTCTCTCTACAAGACACCCTTGAAAAGAAAGTCATTCTTGATACAAAGCACTGGGAGCCCTCACAGCTGGCCCTAAAAACAACCAATAGCTCCTTATCTGGCACATGTATATCTCTTTGCTTTCCCTGCTACGTTGCCCCTGAAAATACCACATCTGTCCTGCTCACCGCTGAGTTCTGATGCACCAAGCATGAACTAATAGTCGATCTGTACTTGTAGACAGGGTGATGGAGGAGGGATCTGCAAACTTGGGAGCTTTATGAGAGAGCTAGCACCTGTGAAAGGGCCTGATACGGTATCTAGCACATAGTAGGTACCCCAGAAATGCCACTTGACTCTGAGTCTCGGGGGGCTGTGTGGTTGTCACCAGTTTTGATGTATTTCTGGGCTAACACATCCAGCAAGCAGGTGTGACCACACCCAGACTGTCCAGGCTTAGCCAAGGAACCAGCAGCCAGTCCTTCCTGTGCAACGAGCCCAGCTCCAACAGCTCACGTTGACTCCACCCAGCCAGCTCTCTCAGCGGGTGGTATCTGCCTTCTGCTGCACAGGGTCTTTAATGCAATGTGTCCGTTTCAGGGTTGCCTCTTGAGGAGGGGCACCTCTAGCAACCTTCTGCTTAGCAGATAATGTCCAAGGGGAAACGGGACCCACAGGTCCTTTGCAAAGGCTTCTTGAGGATAAGGAGGAGTTTCCCTCCGGGGTTCCTTTCTCGGCATCGAGGACTAAGGCATTTTCCCAGCAACGGAATTCATTGTCTGACTAGTGCTTCCTGGAAGTCAAAACATGGTCCACATCAGGTGACCAGGGCCTCTAGAAGCGTTTGTCATAGTCATTTCCATGCTTTTATGTAACTTGGCCAGCCTGGACACACAGGTGACCTGCTACTCCTTGAGGGTTCTTAGGGCAGAGGAACCTCTGGCCAGGCCTCCTGGTGACTGGAAATGATGCAGTGAGGAACTGCTGAGCATGCCTGCAAGGCCAGTGTAAACCACGGTCCAGCCCCACCCCCACTCCTGCCCCGCCTGCAGGCCCCCCTCAGGCACTCTAATGTGCCTGTGCCTGCCCACCTCAGGGCCTTTGTTACACAAAGGCTTGCAACAGTGGTTCTGAAACTCCAGCATGCATCAGAAGCCCCTGGTGCGCTTATTCACGGATTCTGGGCCTTTTCTGAGAGTTCCTGATTCAGTAGGTCTGGGTTGGGGTCTGAGAATTGCCTTCCTTACAAATTTGCAGAAGTGGCTCACACCTGTAATCCCAGCACTTTGGGAAGCTGAGGCAGGAGAATTGCTTGAGCCCAGGAGTTCAAGACCAGCCTGGAAAACATAACAAGACCTGTCTCTACAAAAAATAAAAAAATTAGGCCGGGCATGGTGGCTCACGCCTGTAATCCCAGCACTTTGGGAGGCCGAGGTGGGTGGATCACCTGAGGTCAGACGTTCTAGACCAGCCTGGTCAACATGATGAAACCCCTTCTCTACTAAATATACAAAAATTAGCTGGGCGTGGTGGTGGGTGCCTGTAATCCCAGTTACTCGGGGGGCTGAGGCAGGAGAATAGCTTGAACCCGGGAGGCAGAGGTTGTAGTGAGCCAAGATTGTGCCATTGTGCTCTAGCCTGGGCAACAAGAGTGAAACTTCGTTCCAAAAAAAAAATAAGGTGCGTGTGGTGGTGTGTACCTGTAGTCCCAACTACTTGGGAGGCTGAGGTGGGAGGATCACTTGAGCCCAGGAGGTTGCAGTGACCTGAGTTTGCACCACCGCACTCCAACCTGGACAACAAATACCCTGTCTCTAAAAAAAAAACTTTAAACCAGATTCCCTGGTGATTCTTATGCTGCTAGGCCGGGGACCACATTATAAGAACCACCAGTATAAGCTATTTCTTCATTTGTCACTTCCTCGGGGAACTCTTCGTTGACCTCACCAAACAGATGAAGTTCTCATACTAGGTGCTTTCATGGGATCCAGTACTTCTCCTTCATGTCACTTACCACATTTTGCATTTACTATAAATTTATGAAAACGTTGAATTGATGTCAGTCTCTCTCTTAAGCCTATGTCTGTTTTATATACCTTTGTCTCCCTGGAACCTAGTATGGTGCCTTGTACATAGTAGGTGCTCAACAAATCACTGCTGTATGAATGAATGAATGAGTGAGTGAATGAGTGAGTGAATACATGCAAAAGACATTCAGAGGCTCAGGCAACCCTAAGTGCTAGGAGAGCATGGCTACTGGAACCAGATTCTCTGGGTTCAACTCCAGTTGGTTATTATTAGCTGTTTGACCTTGAGTTGGCTACTTAATCTCTCCACGTGTCACGTTCTCGTCTGCAAAATGGGAATGTTACTAGTACCTATGAGTAGTTCATAGGGTTGTATGAGGGTTAAATGAGCTAATTTGTCTAGAGGGCTTCCTTTTCTGCCTACTACATGTGAAATTCTATCCAAGGTGATGGCTTCATTGTTACCAAAGTGCCTGGCACGGAGGCTCCGCTTGCTTTAGTAAGACCCTGGGCCAGGCGCGGTGACTCACGCCTATAATCCCAGTACTTTGGGAGACCAAGGCTGGTGGATCACCGTAGGTCAGGAGTTTGAGACTAGCCTGGCCAACATGGCGAAACTCTGTCTCTACTAAAAATACAAAAAATAGCTGGGCGTGGTGGTGCATGCCTGTAGTCCCAGCTACTCGGGGGGCTGAGGCAGGAGAATCACATGACTGCAGGAGGCAGAGATTGCGGTGAGCCGAGATTGCGCCACTGCACTCCAGCCTGGGCGACAGAGCAAGGGTTCGCCTCAAAACAAAACAAAACAAAACAAAACAGAAAAACAAAGACTCTGTCCAGGGATCAGCTTCTGGGGCATTTCCTCTGGTCGACTTGGGCAAGACCTAGACACAAGAAAGTAGCCCAGATTTGGGTTTTGATTAACTTTCCCAGAATGCTCCATCCCCACCTACCAGGCCTCCATGATGGTCACACACAGTATTGGGTGGTGGAGGGCCTGGCTCCCGCTCCTCCAGCTGCTCACCATGTGGATGGAGCTGGTGTTTCTGGCCTTCCCTTACCACCACCGGCCTGGCTTGGAGCTGACTCACCGCCAGGAGGGGGTGGTGATTAGTATGCAGGGTGAGTACTGGGAGGAAAGCTGTCTCCACGCAACAGCTCTTGATGTGTTTCTCTGATTAATGTGGCAGAGAGAACATTGCAGCTTTTTCCTGAATGGTCGCCACGTGGAGCCGGAGTCATTAGCATTGTGTCTCCTGCTTGCCATGACCCGCTGACCAACCTAAGTAGATAAAAATGAAAATGGCCAAGACAGCTGCAAGGCTCAGAAACAAACTGCCTGGTGGCTTTGCAGCCACGGGAGGGTCTTTTATGTGGAAGGTTTCTGGAACAGCCCTCCCTTCTCCATCCTTTCACACCCCTCCAAAGCCGTCCCTAAAGTTTTTGCTTCTGTATCTGCTGGTTCCCAGGGAGGTCAAAATTCCTTTTTCAGGAGTGGAGCCCAAGTTGGGGCACCTGTATCAAAACCTCCTCCAAGGGTGTGTGCTCCAAGCCAAAAGAGTGTGGAAGGAGGGGACAGGGGCTTCCGGGGGAGGGATCAGATTGGGCAAAGGACAGGAGATAAGGGAGCCAGGGCAAGCAGGGATCTGTGATGGATCAACTAGGCTAGTGCAAAAGAGGGCACGGGAGAACCTGAACTGAGAGCAACAGGGAGTTCGTTGTGCAGGCTGAACAGGAGGATAAATTGGGGGCCCAGTCTGGAAGTGGGGAAAACCATGAGGAAGCCGTTGTCGTAATCCAGCGGGGAGTGCACCCACACATTCCTCAGTGCACTTCCTCCCCACCCCGAGGAGCTCTGTGCCTCTATGTGCAATCTCTGGAGGCTAAAAGCCTGTGTTGCTCAAGGAGACTAACACAACCAGTGGCGACCTGACAGCCTCCTGAGGATAGGCGTGATGGTTGGGGGCGCTCCTTCTATAGCTCTGCTTCCTCCTGGGCTCTTTGGCTTGGACCCGTGTGGCCCTGTTGCCCTGAATTATTGCTTTTGGATTTTTCTTTTTTTTTTTTTTCTAATTTGCCATATTCTTTCTCTGGGTCTCAGTTTCCCCATCCATGCAATGCGGATGGGTCAATGGTGCCTGAGCTTGCTGGGAAGCAGGATAAGACACGAGACATCAGGAAGCTAGAGTTCAAACTGGCACCACTCCCCAGCATTGTGCCTCTGCCACCCACCCCACACCACCATCCCCACTCTATTTGGGTGGTGGTCTTCAAGCCAGCCCCACGGCTTCCCCTTGCCAGAAAGCAGGTCTCTGCACTCGGCCTGAGCTGCAAGGGAATGAGCAATGGTGCTAATTGTGAAGCCGACAGGAGAGGCTGTGGGTAGGCAGCTGAGAGAGAAATCATCTTGTGATACGCCAATTACTGATCAGCTGGGACATAATTGCGGGGCTGCCATCCCGGCTGCTGGAGGTACCAGGCCTCCCTCTCGTTAATCAATGATAATCCAGAATTACGACCCTTAATGATTTGCAAAGACACTTATGCACACACGCACACATGCTCTCATATGAACACAAGTAATTGATAATCAACCATGTAATTTGAGGCAATAATTCTGTCCGGGATAGATGACAGGCTCCACCCTGCCAGCAGAACAGAGCCCAAATCACAGCGGACCCCTGCAACGGGTGGCAGATTCTCCGGGGGAGGGGGCTTTTTTCCTCCTTCAGTGTAGGTATTGAGGGGACCTCCAATTGTCTCTAGGCTGTGGTATATGGTAGTTTTTGTTTCCTATTTTTACTTATCTATGTTTTCTAAATTGTGTACATTATTATTAGCAGCATTTAAAAACATCATTGCCCAGGCATGGTGGCTCATGCCTGTAATCCCAACACTTTGGGAGGTTGAGGTGGCAGATCACGTGAGTCCAGGAGTTTGAGGTTAGCCTGGGGAATAGAGTGAAACCCCATCTCTACAAAAAATAGCCAAACATGGTGGCGCATGCCTGTGGTCCCAGCTATTTGTGAGGCTGAGGTGGGAGGATCACTTGAGCCCAAAAGGCAGAAGATGCAGCGAGCCATGGTCACACTACTGCACTCCAGCCTGGGCAAGGAAGTGAGACCCTGTCTCCATAAGAGATAATAAAAAATAAACTGCATATATGCTGAAGTAAAAATTATATAACTACTACATGCACAAAAAGACATCTAAAAGGATGTCAAGGCAGGATTTTAGTAATAGCCAAAAACTGAAAACAACGGAAAGGTTCGTCAAGAGGGAAATGCTAATGGTGTCCCATTTCTACCATAGAATACTATGCAGGATTCAAAAAGAATGAGGCAGACCTTCGTGTACTGAGAAAGGGCACAGGGTGCAAGGAGGCCATTCTCAGGGTAACAGAGAGTCCCGCTTGCCTCACCGTGCTCCTGACCCTGCCAGCTACTCGGGAGGCTGAGGCAGGAGAATTGCTTGAACCCAGGAGGCAGATGTTGCAGTGAGCCAAGATCATGCCACTGCACTCCAGCCTGGGTGACAAAGCAAGACTCTGTCTCAAAAAAACAACAAAAAAAAAACCCAAAAACATCATTGCCATTGCTATACTGGACTGGGCAAAGGATGGGAGAAGAGGGAGCCACAGCAAGGAATGCTCTGATGGAGCAGCCAGGCTGCAAAACATCATTGCCATTGAATCTGGGCTGATCTGGTGTCTTGCTTGGGGCAGTAGAAGCGGTGGAAGTGACACTGTCCCAGCTTCAGGGCTAGTCCCTAAATCTGGCAGCTTCTGCTTTCATTCCCTTGGATGAAATATAATTCCCAGCTGCCATGTAATTAATCCAATTGACCTGAAACCACCATGCTGACCACGTGGAGAGGCCATGCAGAGGAGCACTGAGGTGCCAGGCCTGTAAGTGATGCCTTCTTGGCCCTTCCCTCCCGGTCCAGCTGCCAGTTGAATGCAGTTGAGTGACCCCAGCTGACACCACATGGAGCAGAAGAACCACCCAGTCAAGCCCTGCCCAAATTCCTGACTCACAAAATCATGAGAAATAATAAATTGGTGTTTTAAGCCACTAATTTTTAATTTATTTACTTTTCCTTTTTTTTTTTTTTTTTTTTTTTTGAGATGGAGTCTTGCTCTCTCATCCAGGCTAGAGTACAGTGGCGCAATCCTGGCTCACTGCAACTGCCACTTTCCAGGTTCAAGCAATTTTCCTACCTCAGCCTCCCAAATAGCTGGGACTATAGGCCCTGCCACCACAGGCCCTGGCTAATTTTTGTATTTTTAGTAGAGACAGGGTTTCACCATGTTAGCCAGGCTGGTCTCGAACTCCTGACCTCAGGTGATCTGCCTGCCTTGGCTTCCCAAAGTGCTGGATTTATAGGCATAAGCCACCGCACCTGGCCTTAAGCCACTAATTTTTGAAAGTCAACTGTTATGATCTTGTTCTGATACAAGATCAGGAAGCGTGTCAGGCCTCAATTTCCTGATCTGTAAAATGAGAGTTAAATGAGATCATGCATCTAAAACCCCATGCATGGGGCCTGGCACCTTGCCTGTGCTTCACTGAGAATCTGTGATTCTCAGCCAAACAATGCCACAATTCTGTACCCGTGCTCTGCCCCGACTGAGTGATGGCCACTCAGACCATGTTGTTCCAGGTCCTCAGATGAACAGCCATTATTCTCCTCTAATGGAAATGGCCTGTCACCATGGCAGCACCCTGGCTAAGAGCAGTGGCTTCTAAACCAGATAAGCATGGATGCAAGCCCTTCTCTGTCAGTTTCTAGCTTTGTGACCTTAGGCAAGTTAATGACTGTCTCTGAGTCTTGGTTTCTTCACCTGAAAAGAAAGGAAGTCAGCCAACCTCCCTCTCCAGGAAACCTGCCCTGATTAGCCTCTCCCCACCATATTTCTCTAAACAGAGATTTGTCATGGCTTGTTTACAAGACAGGTATTAGTTTCAGAACTCTAAGAAAAGGGATGAAATTAACTATATTGGTTGGAAAAGGGGACTGGGGGACCCCTGACCATAATTTATTAATAATAGAGCCCAACACCTCCTGGCTCTTCCCATCCCCTCTCTCCTTGTTCCCACCAGGACAGCCTCTCTGACCATGCCTCGGTATCTTTGAATTTGCTATTTCCTCTGCCTGGAACCCTCTTCTACCAAATAGCTTCATAGCTCACTCTCTCATCTCCTTTTGGTCTTTATTTAAATGTTACCTTTTCATTGAGACGTTCCCTGACCACCCCATTTAAAATCCTCCACTCATTTTGGGGCACCGTCTTTTTTGCTTTGGTTTTCTCCATAGCACATATTACCCTCAAGCATCATGTTTATGTTACTTGCTTATTTACTTTTCTATCCCAGACTCCCCCCTGCCCCCACACACTCCAGTGGTAGTGAGTGTTACATAGTGAGTGTTAGCTCCCTACTAATGACAGCGACCTTGAAACCCATACCCAGGGTCTCTACCCTCTGAATTGAGGGGAAGGAGTAGGGAAGTCGTCCATGCTACAGATGAGAACCTGAAGCTCTGAGGATTTTGTGTTTGTCTATTTCGTTTACTAATATTGCCCTAGTACCTGGCCATAGCTCAAAGTTTGCTATATGAGTGAGTACAAAAGCACACACACCAATACATATCCTGAGCGTGGGGTGACACTGTGGACATCTTGAAAGAATAAGCTGGACCCGACTTGGGTTGTGTATTGATAGGGGTGTTAAAGCATTCCTCTAGCATCAACTGGCTTCCAACCCTCGCCTTTGCTCTGTGTGTGTGTGTGTGTATGCACATGCAATGAAGGCCATGGGAAGTAGAAAATTGGATGTTGGCCGGGCGCGGTGGCTCAAGCCTGTAATCCCAGCACTTTGGGAGGCCGAGATGGGCGGATCACGAGGTCAGGAGATCGAGACCATCCTGGCGAACACGGTGAAACCCCGTCTCTACTAAAAAAATACAAAAAAAATTAGCCGGGCGAGGTGGCTGGCGCCTGTAGTCCCAGCTACTCGGGAGGCTGAGGCAGGAGAATGGCTTAAAACCCGGGAGGCAGAGCTTGCAGTGAGCCGAGATCCAGCCACTGCGCTCCAGCCTGGGCGACAGAGCGAGACTCCATCTCAAAAAGAAAAAAAAAAAGAAAAAAAAGAAAATTGGATGTTAATAAAAAGTCATCAAGAACATATTTCCTATCCTCTTCAAGCTGTTAAAGCCCTATCAACTGAGAAGGATTTGCCCAGTGGTCTGGGGGAGAACAGGAATCCGGGCAGGCAATGGTTCCTACTAGGCTGGCACTGAGGCTAACCAGTCCAACTAATTTAAGGAGAAATATCCATGTATCACCTGGAGAGAAAGTTGCAGGGTATCTGCACGATCCCCCCACATCCACTCTGATGACCTCTCATTAGAGTTTAGGGCTCTATCATTGCGCTGGAGCAGAATGGCCTGGGCCAGGGGTCTTCCGGGGTTCCTGGTAGATGGAGAGCCTGGGGAGACTGGCATGACAGGGTCCCTTCAGAATGAACCAAATGATGACAGCCCAGGCTCAGAGGGATGAGGTTTCCTTTGAGAAGAGATGGCTGTTTGGAGTGACTGTTAGCTCCCTACTAATGACAGCGACCTTGAAATCCATACCCAGGGGCTCTACCCTCTGGTTTGAGGGGAAGGAGTAGGGAAGTCTTCCATGCTACAGATGAGAACCTGAAGCTCTAAGGGATTATTTCTCTAAGATTACTGCAAGCCCAAGATGCCAGGACCTTTGTTCATTGCTATATCCCGACGCAGAACCATTTCTGTTGAATGAATGAACATTCAAGCAGATATTGATAGTCTCTGGGCTTGACCCCTTGGGTGGTCAACACCAAAACTAGTTGGCTCCAAAAACCTAGCTTCCCTTTCACTCATTCTGCATCCCTCCCAAAGCCTGGCGGGGTACCTGACAGCTGGGGGGTGCTCTGTGAATATTGGGTCAATTGACCCAGCAGCAGCAGGTGGTGCTAACATGAACTACCTGAAGACCCCTGGCAGACAGGCGGGACCTCTGCTCGCAGCCAGCAGGGGGCGCGCACACATTGTTTTGCAGTGGGCTCGCCTCCCCAGGCCCCCTTCGCAATCCTCCTGTCCAGACCAGTGGTGTGCTAGACAGAAAGGGTCCTCCCTCGACCAGCCTGTTTTATGGAGGCTTCAAATTATGCAGTCTTCCACAGCAGGCAGCCCTCTGGGACATGTGGCTCCTACACCAGGCGCTGTGCTAGGCCCTTGACACACATTATCTCATTTAATCATCTGAGGTATTGATATCAGTTTTACAAATGAGACTACTAAAGTGCGATTTTTACCCATTTTACAAATGAGAATACTGAGGCTTGGGGCTGTTCAGGGACTCGTCCCCCCTACCCTTGAGGCCTCGCCTCTTCGGGGTGGTGGGACCCTAAGTCCTGGCAGAGGCCTGAGCTTCTGGGGAGGGCCAGATGGGAAAGAACAGTTCTCAGAAGAGGAATGGCTCCTGCCCGCGTTCTTCCCTAGTTCCTGCCTCCTCATGGTTTCTCACTGTTTCCCAGAGCTCTGGGCGGGCACCTTGAGCAGGCCTGCCAGCTTCATGCTGTGCCACAGGGCACCCAGGGACACTCCCTCCTGGTGTCAATTCCAGACACCTGGCACACACTGGGGAGTGTCCTGGGCAGTATCATTGGTAGTGGGAGGAGAGAAGGCTTCCCAGCATGTCACGGTAGGGCCAACTAGCCCACCCTCTTTGCCATTTTACATGCAAGGAAACCGGCCCAGAAGGGAGACCCCTGGCCTGGGGTCCCTTAGCTTGTCACGGCATAGCCAGGGCTGCAACCCAGCTCTCTGGATTGCCAGTCTTTCTTCAGGTGCTAGCAGATCATGTTCTCTGAGGCCTGTAATTGCCTCCTTCCTCACATCCATCTCTCACCCCACCCCTGCCATGTTCCATGGGCAATCCTGCCCATGCTGCCCTGGGCCCAGCCCCCTACCCCTCTTCCGGGGAGCCTTTGCTGTCCTGAGTTAGAACCACTTGTTCTCTTTAGTCTGTAGCAAGTGCATCTGTCTGTTCCTGGGTGACTTGCCCCTTCTCCCCAGCTGATCTCTGAAACGAGTGCCAAGGGGTAGGGCAGTACAATGGATGGGGCACTGGGCTTGACTTTGAACCTGACCGGGCCTCCAACCTGCTGTGTGACTGATGGAGGTCACTCCTCCAGAGCCCTCTCTGGGCTTCTATTTACCCCCCTGGTCTGGGTCAGGGCTGTTTGGATACTGTCCATGGAGTCTCAAGGCAGAGTGGACAGGGCCCTACCCCTGCCCTAGATTAAACAGCAGCAGTCTCACTTGTTTTCTTTCTTAAATACTTGGGCTTTTGTGGGGGGCGGAGGGAGTTGGAATTCTGACACACACAAGTTTAAAGGCCATTCTGAGGTCCTTTCTACTCTCATCTTGCTCTCCGTACCTCTCACCCCAACCCACGATTAGCCAGGAGGTATATGGCATCTTACATAAAGTATTCTCCGTAAAGATTTGGTGAACAGACTTGAGGTGGCTTATGACTGTAATCCCAGCATTTTGGGAGGCTGAGGCAGGTGGATCACCTGAGGTCAGGAGTTTGAGACCCGCCTGGCCAACGTGGTGAAACCCCGTCTCTACTAAAAATACAAAATTAGCCGGGCGTGGTGGTGCGCACCTGTAATCCCAGCTACTTGGGAGGCTGAGGCAGGAGAATTACTTGAACCTGGGAGGCAGAGGTTGCAGCGAGATGAGATCACGCCACTTCACTCCAGCCTGGGCGAAAGAGCGAAACTCTGTCTCCAAAAAATAGAAAGAATTGAGCATTGAAGCAGGGCTGTGCTGAACCCAGCTGAACAGGGGCAAGCAGGAAAGGAGACCCTGGAACAAGCTTCTAAGGCAAAGGCAGCCTTTGAGAAGGCGGCTGAGGCTGCCTTGAGTTGATGGCTTTTGCTCCCCATCTTCTCCACGTTCCTTCCTGGCTCGCCCCTGAAGCGAGCCACTGCCTCTTCCACGCCCTGCTGTGGGTGCCACAATGTCCTTGCACAAACCCTGCCCTGTCCCCTGCTGCCAGGGCCGCCCACATGGCTGGACAGACATGAGTCTGGCAGACACTGGTGTGGCTGAGCTCTCCTGGAACGAGGTTTGAAAGGGCCGTGGGGCCGGCAGGGAGCAAAACTCCATGGCCTGGTCAGCTGGCCAAAAGCCAGGCAGCCCCCAGAGGCAGCCCCACCCGAGCTGGAGAGGTCTGCTGGGCTTCTCTAGGCCTCTCAGAGAGGACGGACTTGGTGTGCTTTTGGCAAGTCAAAGGCCCTGCTTTACGTTCGTGGGTATGATGGTTCTGCTTTCAAATCTTGCCTCCTCCTGGAGCTACAAATTATACTCTAGAGGCTGGGCGCAGTGGCTCACGCCTGTAATCCCAGCACTTTGGGAGGATGAGGTGGGTGGATCACTTGAGGCCAGGAGTTCAAGACCAGCCTGGCCAACATAGCAAAATCCCGTCTCTACTAAAAATACAAAAATTAGCCGGGCGTAGTGTCACATGCCTGTGATCCCAGCTACTTGGGAGTCTGAGACACAACAGTCACTGGAGCCTGGGAGGCGGAGGTTGCAGTGAGCAGAGATTGTGCCATTACACTCCGGCCTGGGTGACAGAGCGAGACTCTGGCTCAAAAAAAAAAAAAAAAAAAAAAAATCACACTCTTGCCTTCATCCTGCAGCAGGGCTTCCATGCCCCAGGGTAATTAAGGACCACCCTGATTGTATAAGTGTGGCCACTTACAATTAGAAAAGCCTGTACATGCAATGTCTAATTCTGACCCGGGTAAGAAAAGGCATGAGAAGTAAAAAGGAGAACCATTGTTACAGCCCAGGAAGTTCCATTAGGACATTTACTAACATGTTTGAATTTCATCGTCTTTGTCATCTTCGTCTTTCTAGCACCTACCCACTTCTGAACTGCTCTAACCTTTATTACCATCTGCCATGTTCTCTGGACCACTCTTCACAGTCATTCGTGCATTCACCCCAGAACATCTCAGCAGGAAAATCTTTAATCTTTAAGAACCTACTATGTGCCATACCCTGTCAGGCACTTTTTCAATTTTTTTTTTTAAGACGGAGCTTTCCTCTTGTTGCCCAGGCTAAAGTCCAATGGCATTGTCTCTGCTCACTGCAACCTCCGCTTCCCGGGTTCAAGTGATTCTCCTGCCTCAACCTCCTAAGTAGCTTACAGGCGCCCGCCACCATGCCTGGCTAATTTCTATATTTTTAGTAGAGATGGGATTTCACCATGTTGGCCAAGCTGGTCTAGAACTCCCGACCTCAGGTGATCCACCCACCTCAGCCTCCCAAGGTGCTGGGATTATAGGCATGAGCCACCTTGCCTGGCCAATTTTATTTTTATTTAGTCATCACAGCAACCCTGTGAAATTGATCGTTAGGATGCTTTTGGCTGTGAGTCACAGAAACCTTGGTTCCACTGGATCAAGCCAGGGGTCCCTCATTGAACAATGAAGGAATTGATGGAAATAGTCCAGATATGGGTGGCTCCAGGGCAGAGTAATCCAGCTGCCGAACTGTGCCACCAGACCAATGTTCTTTCCACATTTCCTTCCATTCTATCATCTTTAGTGTGTTGACTTAGTTCTCTGAATGGCTGCCTTCATCATAGCAAGATGGCTGCTGTAGCCCCAGCCATCATGACTCCAGACACACATACAGCTACAGAAAGACAATTGTTTGGCTGGGCACGGTGCTCATGCTTGTAATCCCAGCATTTTGGGAGGCCGAGGCAGGTGGATTACCTGAGGTCGGGAATTTGAGACAAGCCAGGTCAACATGGTAAAACCCTGTCTCTACTAAAAATACAAAAATTAGCTGGGCAAGGTGGCAGGCGCCTGTAATCCCCGCTACTTGGGAGGCTGAGGCAGAAGAATCGCTTGAGCCCAAGAGGCGGAGGTTGCAGTAAGCTGAGATCACACCACTGCACTCCAGCCTAGTGAGACTGCGTCTTAAAAAAAAAAAGGAAGAAAGACAATTGTTTCTCTCTCTCTCATGTTTTAAGATTGAGAAAATATTTCCTAAAACAAGCCCCCAACCCCCATGTCTTATTCACCAGAACTGGGTCACAGATCCATCCCCAAGCAAAGTGTTAGCAAAGGGAAGGGGATGCTAAGATTAGCTCAGACTAATTGGGATTTTCCCCCATGGCATGTGGAACTGAGGGGTGGGGGACTCCTGAAACAAATTCAGGGCACTAAGGAAGAAAGCAGGAGTGACTACTTTTTAGCAATCAACAGTGTCCGCCTCATGGGTAATTAATGTTATCTTCATTTTACAGGTGGGAAAACTGAGGCTGAGACAAAGTAATGACTTAATGGCACACTAGGAGACTGGGTTATGATTTCAACCCAGAAATACTTGATTCCAAAGCCCCAACTCTTTCTACTGCAGGATATACTAAGCACTGTTCTATCTCTATTTCTGAATAGAATGCTCCAAGTTTTTGCTGGGACAGGAAGGGTATAAATAGTACATACATACATACACTTCCATATTATTTTGGTAACAATAAAATTACGTCATAAAAATGTATATTTAGGCATGTTTATTTGACTAGCCTTTATTTAGAGGCTTCTAGATGCATTCGGAATAGAATGGCCCCAGCCTTGAACTTCAGTGAGTTCCCAGTGAGGCAGCTGTGAACAGATAACTACAACTCTTTGTGATAAATGCAGATTGCAATTGAAGCACAGAGCTGGAAGATGCCAGAGACTATTTTCACAGGAAAGGTAAAAGTTGAGCTGGGTTTTGAAGGATGCACAGAAGTTTGCTCAAAAAACAAGAGCGAGAAAACATTCTTTGTAGGTAAAGAGCCCCGTAAAGGCATGGGGCTTCAAAGTTCATATTGTGTTTAAGGAACAAGAGGAATTTAATGTGGTTAGAAAGTAATTGAGGAGAAGGAAGAGGCAAAAACAGGAATTGGAGGCAATTTCCCAGAGGCCTTGTGTTCCAAGGTAAGGAGTTTGTCTTGATCCTGTAAGGCGCCTGGAATATTTTTATTTATTTATTTTTATTTTTTATTTTTTATTTTTATTTTTTTGAGATGGAGTCTCACTCTGTCACCCAGGCTGGAGTGCAGTGGCACGATCTCGGCTAACTGCAACCTTTGCCTCCTGAGTTCAAGTGATTGAAAAAAAATGCATTGTGGTCGCATGCACCTGTAGTCCTAGCTAGTTGGAAGGTTGAGGTGTGAGAATCACCTGAGTCGAGGAGGCTGAAGCTGCAGTGATCTGTGATTGCACTCCAGCCGGAGCAACAGAGTGAGAACCTGTCTCAAAATAATAATAATAATAATAATGATATATAAAATAAAAGCTAGCGTCCATTGAGTACTTATTATACTCTGCTAAGTATTCTAAATGCACTATCTTATTTAATTCTTAAAAGAAATCTTTTTTTTTTTTTTTTTTTGAGACAGAGTCTTGCCCTGTTGCCCAGGCTGGAGTGCAGTGGTACAATCTCAGTTCACTGCAACCTCTGCCTCCTGGGTTCAAGTGATTATCCTGCCTCAGCCTCCTGAGTGGCTGGAATTACAGGTGCACACCACCACGCCCAGCTAATTTTTATATTTTTAGTAGAGACGGGGTTTCACCATGTTGGTCAGGCTGGTCTCAAACTCCTGACCTCGTGATCTGCCCTCCTCAGCCTCCCAAAATGCTAGGATTACAGGCGTGAGCCACCACGCCCTGCCTCAAAGCAATGTTGTAAGGCAGGTTTAGGCTAAATTACATGAAATTGCCAATATTTGATGTGTCTAATAATGAAAACAGATGAGGAAGCCTGGAGGTGCAGAAACTTGGCACAGCTCACACAGTCTCATGAGTCAAGATTCAAACCCAGATCTGTCTGATAAGGCCTCTAGAGTCAGGCAACCCTGAATTCATACTTCAGCCACCACTTACTAGCTGTGTGTCCTAAGATACATGATTCAACCTCTCTGAGTTTCAGTTGCTTTGTCTATAAAATGGGGACGATAACTGAATCCACTTCATTAAGTGCGGATTAGAAGAGATAATGCATTAAAACACCCAGCACAATGTCCAACACATAAGAGGTGCCCAATAAATGTCAGCCTTGCCTATCATCGTCGCTATTAATATCCTAAAATCTGGGCTGTTAAGCACCTTCCCAACCTGCTGTAGGAAAGATGCTTTATGGAGTCAGTATGTCCCTGGGTGGAAAGGAAGGAGATTTTACTGCCAGAACCACGACAGTGCTGCTGGTAAGAGTCTTCAAACTAATGGGGCGAGGAGAGCTGGGAGCTGTGTCCTCTAGTTTGTATCACCACAAGCCTCTGATTGTTCCACCTCTCCTGAGGTTCTCCTGGCCACAGGGGATGCAGCAGTCCTACCATTGTAGAGTGGCTGGCAGCTCTGCCCTCACCCAGGGCATTCTCCTTAAGGAGCAACTTCTGTCTCTTTTGCCCATGAACCAACCTGAATGAAGTGTATTTCCAGGAAATATAAGCTGTCTTTGCTTGCTTTTCTTTTTCTTTTTTCTTTTTTTTTTTTTTTTTTGAGATGGAGTTTTGCTCTTATTGCCCAGGCTGGAGTGCAATGGCCTGATCTCAGCTCACCACAACCTCCACTTCCCAGGTTCAAGCAATTCTCCTGCCTCAGCCTCCCAAGTAGCTGGGATTACAGGCGTGCACCACTATGCCTGGCTAATTTTTTTCTTTTTTTGTATTTTTAGTAGAGACAGGGTTTCTCCATGTTGGTCAGGCTGGTCTTGAACTCCCGACCTCAGGTGATCTGCCTGCCTCGGCCTCCCAAAGTGCTGGGATTACAAGCATGAGCCACTGTGCTCGGCCGTCTTTGCTTTCAAGAGTCACATCTGGCCAGGTGCAGTGGCTCATGCCTGTAATCCCAGTACTTTGGGAGACCGAGGTGGGCAAATCACCCGAGGTCAGGAGTTTGAGACCAGCCTGGCCCAATGGTGAAACCCCGTCTGTACTAAAAATACAAAAATTAGCCGGGCACGGTGACATGCGCCTGTAATCTCAACTACTCGGGAGGCTGAAGCAGGAGTATCGCTTAAACCTAGTAGGTGGAGATTGCAGTAAGCCAGATCCAGCCTGGGCAACAGAGCAAGACCCTGTCAAAAAAAAGAAAAAAAAAAAAGCCACATCTATCAGTGATGGGTCCTGGGTCCTGTGGATCCCCCTTCCTCTTGTACCTCATCTATGCACACCTCCCCAAGAGCTTTCTGGTTTTGTGTATAGACAGATGTTTCTGATACATGCATGCATGCAGCTCTGTGTGTGTTTCTGGGCTCAAAAGCATCTGCACTGGCACAGGCTGAAGGTTGGCACCACCCTTGGCAGCAATAGCCCAAGGACACTTTTTGTCCATTGTATTCCATGTCTGGGTGGGGCCCCTGCCTGCTAGGTAAGTATCGACTCCCTGCACTTTTCCATCTATATCTTGGAGTGTTCTTTTGACAGAAATTACAAGTGCTACTAACTTGAGAATGAAGTCCAAACCCCAGCACCCAGCTGTTCCCAGCGTATCTCTGAGATGGGTGCTTTGGCTCACAGACTGACATCATGGCAGCTGCCATAATAAAACGCTGAAGGGGTGGGGAACAGGCAGGCTCACTAAGCCACACCTTGGTTTCAGAACTTTTGGATGCCCACAGATCTTTTTAGCACTGTCTGCCCTCTTTTATGGCTGCATTCTTGCACAAGACCTGGCTGCCCCCTGCTTCGTCTCTCTGAAAAACATGTTCAGCTCCCTCCAGAGAAACTCAAAACACAGAAACTCCTATGCATTTTCCTGGAATCATTCTATAGCTCCAACCTGGGAAAGCTTCCAAAAGTTTCCTGAACCAAAGATAATAATAATAAAAGAGGAGAGGGAGGGGAGAATCATGGGCACACATTTCTGTTGATTAATGTGCAAGGCAACAGACTTGGATTGTAGGGAAAGGAAAAAGAAAGGCTTTTCCAGGTCCTTTTAAACATTTGTGTTGTCTTCTTTAAAGGCAATTTCAAAATAGTTGGCCTCCCTAAAGCGATTTTTTGGAATCTACTCAGAGGGCAGAAAATGGACCCTTCCTTCCCCCATCTGGAAAGTCTTCACACCAGAGGCCCCACTCATTCCTGAGCTCTGGCTTTAGAAGGACTTTCCCAACCTTCCAAGATTCCCTGCCCTCCCTCACCCGCTGACCTATAGGGAGTTATGTTTGCTCCACCCCAAGCAGCTGCATTCCAGCTGTGGAGCTATTATGAAACATTTAGGAATCCTCTGGCTAGAAAGGTAAATGAGGAATATGTCCTAATGACAGCTGAAGGCTGGCTAAAATCTGTAAACAGGGAAGCAGCAAGGAACAAATGCTTGACATAGGATTCCCTTTACAATTCTATTGTGCAGAAGAGTCAGCTGTTAACTTACAGAAAACCTTCTAGATGGTCTCACAGATAAAAGTGCTGATCAGCCTGACCCCCTGTGAATAGCAAGAACTGAAATTCAAACCTATCTGTGAAGATTCAAAAATATTTTCACTTACTCATGATCTCTCATCTTTTTAATTAAAGCACAACATCTTGCTCAAAACAAGCCTTTGGTACAACAGAATAAACAGAACCTTAATTTAGGGATTTGCCAACTGATCTTGACTACTGCTGGCAGGTTATAGCAGCCAGTTAGAAGCAGAAGATGGAGTTCCCTGCCCTTCCGAAGATGGTGTCTGCCTGAGAATTCAGAAAAGAGGGGGGGCCGCAGAGACCCATGAGGATCCTTGAAATACACAGAAGTTGCCCAGACAGGGCAGGGCTGAGCAAATGGCTTTTCAGGCAACTGAAGCCCTCTGCAGCTGTCAGAACAACTGCCACCAAGCTCTCTCTCCTGGTCGAGGTTGCAGCAAGTGCTGCAGTGTTGACCTTATCTTCCGAGACTGCGTTGTGGACACTCAGGTTAACGGCAGTCCACCTTACTACCTAGTTCTAGAACAGCCAGTCGCACCTGCCTAGCTACACGCTGTCTCACCCAAACCATTTCATTTCCTGGGTCTTGCGATTCTGGACTTTTCCACTAGCAACAACTGCCATCCAGTCAGACAGTAACAATGAACCACCGTGGGTATGCTTTGAGAATCCAGTATCCTGGATGGGGAACTCCATGTAATCCTCCATTCACCCATGGTGCTAAAAGCAGATATGGAGAATTAGTAGAAGTGGTGCCCTGTGTCCCAGGGGGCCGCCCAGCTACAGTGAAAGCATCTCTCTCTCTCCACTTCTTCCTGCTCCAGTTGTTCCACCTCAAACGCTCCCTACAGAGCACCTTTTAACACCTCTGGAGCCACCACTGCCACTGTCACCCCCCACCCCCACCCTCTGGCCTAACCACCCAATTCTCAGCCAGGTCTTTTGCAGAGCACAGCCTCCATGGTTGCCATGGAGGGTTCCTCCCAGCAGCAGTAACCCTTGGGGCTTTGAGACCCTATAAGGAAAGCACCAGGAAACCCCAAAACGTTCTCCCTCCTGAAAACAATGGTTCCCAGTGTCTATGCCAGACACACTCACACCACCCAAAATAGACTCATTGTCCTCTTGCACAACATCCAGGAATTTGGTGAAACTCATCATTTTTCAGGTTACCGATAATGCAAGTTTGGAAACCGAAACAGGAAGGAACACAGGCTGAAAAGCTTTTATCCAGCCCACAGCATTTCTCTCTCCAGATGCAAGATAGTTTTTTTTTTTTTTTTTTTTTTTCCAGCAGTACTTTGGTGGGGTTAAAATTAGCTGGCAGCATTCTGGTCACATGCTAGACAACAAAACAAAAGGGAGTTGTTCCCCCTGCCGCTCCTGAACTGGCCCATGACAGAGCTTCCTAATCCATGGATTTCTGGGAAGCTGGCTCTCCGGGCCCTGGTATGGAGGGGCCACACCGAGGACTCCCCTGGTTATCTTCTCTGCTGTAATGGGGTGACAAAGACAAGGTCAAGGCTGTTTGGAATCTTGGGGCTTGCCTCAATCTGGGAAGGCACTCAAGGATCTAAAATGGCTTTTGTAAATCTTCTCACCAAAGCCAACAAAGAAGCAAACACCACAAAAACACTGACAGAGAGAAGGGTAACATCTGACACATGAACACGGGCATCCATTGACTTGTGGGGTGGTGGCTGCTCTTGGCATAATTAAAAAAAAAATAGCTGGGCGTGGTGGCTCACACCTGTAATCCCAGCAACTTTGGGAGGCTGAGGAGGGCATATCGCCTGAGGTCGGAGTTCGAGACCAGCCTGGCCAGCATGGCAAAACCCTGTCTCTACTAAAAATACAAAAAGTAGCCGGGCATGGTAGCACACGCCTGTAATCCCAGCAACTTGGGAGGCTGAGGCAAGAGAATTGCTTGAACCTGGGAGGCGGAGGTTGCAGTGAGCTGAGATCGCCCCACTGCACTCCAGCTTGGGTGACAGAGCAAGACTCCACCTCAAAAAACAAAACAAAACAAAAATAAATAAATAAATAAATGTAATACATCTGGGCTAGAGGTGGCGAACATTTAGGATAGATTCTTTATCTCTTGACCTTGATGATAGGGACATGTCAGGGTCTGCTTTGTTCATCCAGCTTAAAACTGTCACCAGAAGCCCTGGATTAAAATGCAGCCTCTGATTCACACACAGTCAGGAAACATGCCTTGTGCTCAGTACAGAAACATGTCCGTCAACCTGGGAAAGGAATCACCACCACGAAATATGCTTTTGGCTTGCCAAAGCTTAGCAGCTGCGAGAGCCAAAAACCCAGCTGCCTGGACTGTCTGGGGAAGTTGGCGGGTGGGGGGCGGGGGGAGGGTGCTGTCTGAATCACCTGATTTCTGCCTCCAACTCTAGTTTAATTCCAAGCCGAAACCTATCTTGAAATGTCTCAAGAGCCAACTGCTCCTAAAAATTGTGGGTTTTAGCTAACCTTTCAGCTGTGTGCCCGCTGGCAAGGTGAAGCAGATGGCGTTTGTTGATTATTTATTTGGAAGGGACTACTTTGGAATCAGGAAATTCCAGCGAGACAGAGTGCATCGCCTTGGCCAGAGCTGCCGTGACAATCACGAGCAGACACCCAGAGAGAGTCAAGTTCAAAGAAATTGCAGCTAAGCCCCAGGAACTTGGGGCATTTTCAGTCTTTCTCCTGTCCTGGCCTCCATGTTCACCACACACTTAGGAAGAACTACTTCGTTCAGTTCAACATTCTGTGGTCTTGAAGGGTTTGAATACAAGGGCCCACATTCAAGGTCCTGCTTTGTCAAAAGGGCTTCAAGAAGCTAACAGGCTTCTGACTTACGTTTCATCCTGAAGCCCTCATTATACAGACAGATCAAAACAGAAATCCCCCGTCTTAATGCCCAGCACATAAAGTCCTCTTTAATTAACACACACCATTTTTCAGTGAAACAGCCTCAAGGTGTTAAAAGTGCATAAAGGTCTGAAAGCTGAAGCCCAAGATAAACAGTGCGCCGAAATACATTTAGCAGAAAATATTGAAAGCCACAGGAAAAATAAGTTCTCTTCCCGGGATGTTAACGAAGGTTTAGGTTCAGGAAACCTTCAGGAAGTAGTGAGCCGAGAAGGAATACTGCTCACCGTTTTTACCCCCAATGTAAATAAATCACTAAACCTCTTTGGTTTCCATAGGCCTGGGCTGGAGTGGAATATTTCATTTTTTCCCCATTAAACAGGCCACCCGGAGTGTTGGCATTACAGGCCTGAAAATATACCAAATCTGAATGTGCTATTTTGTTTCTGTACATTAAATCAAACTGTGTTTCAAACGGCAGTTTGTGCTAAATGGGGGCCCGATGATCCAGACTGTGCACCCTCACACACCTGAAATTGGCGCAGCGTAAATGATAGATCTGTTTCACCTTGGATCTCCCCGTGTCTTGTCTCCTACAGGCACGCACCCTCTGTCGTTGTTGCCCAAGGTGATGTCATGTTCATTCTAAAGGCCGCGGTTCCAAGGGGACTACACCACAAGAAAATGCCTTCAGAAAGACCCAGATTTCCTGCGGTCTCAGGTAGGCGGCAGGGAGCAAGAGAACAAGGAAAGGACCCGCCGCCACTCTCCTCAAGATGGATGCTGCATGATGTAAGTGGCTGGCTAAAATATCTGGCATCCTTGCAGTTTTAAGTTGCCAACTAAATATTATTAAAAAGATAAAATACACGCAAACTGTGCAGAATGCAGGGCTGCTGTGTTTACATCCGGGTTTTGATGACTCAAATACTTACACTAGGGCTTGCTGAAAAGCTCTATTAAAAACACCGCTTTGTGAAAGCCCCCAGGGAGCAGGAAGAAAGCTGGGGGTGTGAAAGAGGAGAGCGGGAGAATGGTGACCCACCCAAGGACAGCGCTGAGACCTGTGCTCCAGGCTGGCACTTAAGGCCAAGGAACTGCTTAGAGGTTAACCTCCTCTCAGCCTCGGAACCAGAGCGGGGAGGGTTAACCTTTTTCCAGAACATTTATTTCACCATCTCACTGACTAGAGGGAGGAGGGGCGGGAGGGGGAGAGCGAGAGCCTGCCGCGCAGAGAGGCTGCAGATCACAAGGCCATTCTGATAGCCTCCTGTCCCCATGGCAACTGCAACGGCATTTATCAGTTCCTTCTGCGCACAGGCACAGCAAATCTGCATTGCACATGGCAGGCTTCCAGCATTTCAAATGAAAGAGCACTTTGAACGGCTGCCAAGTTTGGAAGGAGCAGAACTGTCAGGGCTGCTTAAAGCTGGCAGTTTATACTGGGGAGGTTTTCGCTTCCCAGAATCCTCCGGGCCTGGCGAGCCGCCAAGTACTTAGCGGAAGCTAAAAAGTAACTCGCTCCCCTCCCTCCCTTCCCCTCCCCCTGCTCACGCTCCCCCTCCACACTATTCACCGCAGTGCTCTCAAAATTTTCCACATGTCCTGTGTCACCAGTGCAGACTGTACAATGAAAACCAGAACGCCGGCTGCCCACGACCAGGCTTTTATTAATAAATAACGCAGGGAGGGGGAGGAGGGGTTGGGATCAGACACTGACAGCTGGGGCACCGGGTCTCCGCGTACCTGCCAAAACCCCATAACCACTGGGTGTGAACGCGTGTGGTGTGTGTGCCTTTCAGCCTTTAAAATACATTAATAAAAATAAAAATAAAGGGAGCCTCAGAGCTGTAGACACCCTGAGTACCGAGGGAGGAGGGGTGGGTTTCGGTTGGATGGTTTGGCGCTTTATTTAGGGTAGGAATGGAGGTCTTGCAGGCAGCGTTGTTCAGATTCAGCCTTTCTAAGATCTGTAGGGAAGAGGGTTGTTATTGAGAGCAGAGCCTGTTTCTGGAGCTTTCCTTGAATCTCTCAGATGTCATGGTGAAAGCTCTGAGGCCACCGATGGGGAGTGAGTTCGGAGATGGTTTTCAATGCAAAGTTTACCAGATAACTTCTGACCGTCACGCACAGCCCGGAGCACAAGGGCTTCTGCGGGCAGAAAGTGGAAATTGGCATAGTATTCACTGTACTTTTTTTTTTTTTTTTTTTTTTAATGAAAATCTACACTGAGATCAAGGCTTGGGCTTTATTTTCCAGCACAAATAGAATGAAAATTGTCTGCCGCTTAGGCGGTTGGATAGAGTTCAGGAAAACTATGTCTGGCATTAATTCCAAAGTGGAGGTTTTGGTTCAAGCGAGGCCCATTAATTTCAGTAAACTGTTTTCACTAGTCCAGACCCTGCTGTGCAAGGACTATTTATTACCTTGTGCTAACCTGATGTCTGCAGAGTTGTGAAGCAAAGGGGGAAAAAATCCAGGGTGAAGATATCTATATTTTGCATCAAATGGGTTTTGCACTTCCCTTTGGGGGCCGTGTTTTATGGGGAGTTTTCTATCCCTGGCTTTTCTTTATCAGTGCCAATTTAAAAAAAAAAAAACTCCATCTTGCAATGAATTAGAAAAAAAAAAAAAATCCTGATGGAGAGGAGCCTGGTAAGAGCAAATACCCATCTCCCGCCTCCTTTAGAAGGGCACCTCCCAGCCACAGGGATGTTTCGTGTCCCTGTCTTCAGCTCCCAGGCTGCAGGTCCACTGCAAAGCCCTGACATGATTCACCCTGACGATCGAGTCTAAAATACACCAAGACAGTCAATTTTGGCATTTGTTCTCCCTTAGGAATTTTACTAGCTGCCTTAGAAAAGCACATAAATTACTTCCCCCTCCCTCTCTTTTTTCCGTGCCTCCTCTCTTCATCCCTCCCCCCTACAAGTCCATCTTGATGTCATTTCAAAGAGAAGGATGAAAAGGGGGGATTTGTCAGGCAGTCCGGTTTGAGTGTGTCTTGCCAAGCCCCAACGCGAGCGCGTGCACGCGCGCGCGCACAGACACACACCAGCTGAGAATGTTAATCAGAATTAAAAGCCAGTGAGTACTATTAAAGCATCAAACATGAAGACCTAGAGAAGGAGGAAGGTAATTGGGGGTGGGTGTAGAGGGAGTGGGAATGAAGTAGAATTCCGTCCTCTGCACTGACTTACTAAAATAAAGGCGGGGAGAGGTAGCGGTAACCCCGATTTGGTCACCTTGTCAAATTTATTGGTCTTTCCTTTTAACTACCCTCCCACCCCACATCTCCCCACCTCCCTAGCCCCCACGCCTCACCCCGCCCCAACACAGTCAAGTTTTGTGCCATTCCCAAGTGTGATTAATCTCTGGCAGAGGCCAGAAACAGGAGTAGGTTTCTTGGCTGCCCGTTCTGATAAACAATCTGTTCTTGGGAAGAGTAGGTGAAGGGGACTGGAGGGGGAAGTGGGGGCGGTAATCTGCGGGCATGATGTGGGGTGGGGGTAGGAGAAGGAAGAAAGGAGGGGGCAGCCTCCAGGCCAGCCCCAGCTAACCCTAGTAGAGGCCCGCCCTCCCGGAAAATGCAAGTGCCCCTCCTTGGGGTGCGTGGTCTGGGGGTGGGTCAGGTTTCCTGCCCTTAAAAATGTGAGCAGACAGTAGATCCTTTCTTGCTTGTCACTTCACAACGTCCAGCGAACGTCGGAGGGACACCAAAGGTCCAGGGAGAGGGAAGGAAGGGGAGGGGAGGAGAGAGGAGCCCGTGCATCTCTAGGTTTCAAACCCATTTCAAACGCTCTGGGCGTTGCAAACCAGGTGTGCTTGTGCACACAGACTGCTTGTCCCAAAAGGAAACTAAGGCAGCCACGGGGGAGGCTGGGTAGGGATGGTGGTGGTAAGAAGTATTTTAAAGCGGAACAAGGAAAGCCAGAAGATGTTTAAAACAAAAGGAGAGACTATTCTGCAGAGTCGGAGGTCGCTGGGATGGAAACTGTAGGCAAGAAAGCCGGCTGTGGATTTTGCAGTGGGTTTATTGTGTGGGCAACCAGGCAGAAAGCGGGAATATGAAAAGTGGGGAGGGGGAGAGTTGGCACGAAAGGAAAATCAGTGCCTAGAAGGCTGTGCACGCTGAAAATGTCACCAAGGAGAGGGCAGTGGCACTGAATAAAAGACGAATAATCGGCTACCTTTTGGAAAAAGCAATGTAAAAATATTAATAAAGACAAGAAGCCGGCTTCTCAGCCTGAAAAGCAAATCCATTTCTCACCTCCTGCCTCTCCTCCCCATCCCAACACACACAAAACACACACATACACACAGCTCTTGTCTGCCCTGCATCCAAGAAGCCTCTGCTAGGCTCGCTTTCCTTTGGATTTAATTACTTGAAAATGCTGAACAAAAACCTGTAATTACACCCTTAGTCCCTGCCACTCAGGCCCAGTACACTTCCTGCCTAGTTTTGTGTTTTAAAGAGAGGTCATTGCCTCTTTTCTTTCCAAATTGGCCAAAACAAAACAAAAAAAAAAGTAAAAGCCCCAAATAAATCCAACTGCTCTGAGCTTCACTGCCACCACCAGGGATGTGGGGAGGGGATATGCTTGTCTCTCTAGGAGAGATGAGAAAAAAACAGCCTAACCTTACTATTGTCTTGCTCCAGCTCTTAGGCCTAGAGCCTGTCATTGCTTGTTTGTCTGTCAGCCCAGAAGGACTCGGACATGCTAGATTGGTCCCCCAGGAAGAGGCCCTCCAAGGGCAAGATGAAGAGAGTGGACAGGGCTTAGCGGCAGGCCTGGCTTTCCACCTATTTTACCTCGAAGGGCTTAGCGCTGGAAAAAAGATTTGTCACAGTGTCTTGCCTTTCTACAGCCCTAGGCATTAACATACAGAATTTCATAGCAAACCCCCGAAGTAGGGGAACAGGTTTTAATATCAACCTTTGACAGGTGAAGAAATGGAGTCCCAGAGAGAATAAATAGATTGCTCTAAGTCAGTCATGTGGCTGGTGGGAGTGTTGAACAAGCTCTGCCTCTTATGACTTTTGGGCTATTGCATCAGGAAAGTAGGACACCTAGGAGGAAATGGAAGCTTCTAGATTCTGGGCTAGAGCCAGTCTGGCTCGGTTCATCTGGCACTGAGATAGAAAGTGCTCCCTAAATAAATAGTTGAGTAACTGAATGAATGGTAAATGGAAAGGCACTGGTTAAGGAGTTGGGGAACAGAAACCTACCAGGCCGTCTGGCAGCCAAGTTTCAGCTTCAAAACAAAATGTAAGTACTGAGAATAGTTTCACACCAGGGACCTATCAAGCTTACTCTTCTGTGTATGGCCAGAGAGGGAATTCAGGTTAAAGTATGGTGGTCCTCTAGATGTGTTGGAGGGGTCCCTTTGTTTCCTGGCTTTCTTGCTCCAATGATGCCTAGGCCAGGTTTGATGTCAGGGCTGTACACCTACCCTTGGCTAGAAGTGCTTTTTTTTTCTAAGAGATGAAGGCTGGGTGCAGTGGCTCACGCCTGTAATCCCAGCACTTTGGGAGGCTGAGGTGGGCAGATCACCTGAGGTCTGGAGTTCGAGACCAGTCTGGCCAACATGGTGAAACCCCATGAAACAATATATGCAAAAATCAGCTGGGCATGCTGGCAGGCGTCTGTAATCCCAGCTACTTGGGAGGCTGAGACAGGAGAATTGCTTGAACCCAGGAGGTGGAGGTTGCAGTGAGCTGAGATCACGCCACTGCACTCCAGCCTGGGCAATAGAGTAAGACTCCGTCTCAAAAAAAAAAAAAAAAAAAAAAAAAAAAGTCTTGCTGTGTCACCCAGGGTGGAATGGTGGAATGCAGTGGTGTAATCATAGTTCACTGCAGTCTCGAACTACTCCTGGCCTCAAGTGATCCTCCCACCTCAGCCTCCCAAGTAGCTGGGACTACAGGTGCGCACAACTGCACTGTACCTGGTGGCCAGAAGTGCTTTGAGGACTGTACCCTGCCACAGTCAAGTGGCCCCCAGCCTAAGAATAGGACAGTACATATTGAGGGAGTGTCTACACAGCTGGTGTGACCCATATAAGGTGGCGCACATTACTTGTGTGATATGACATTTGGGTATGAGAAGAGGCTCCTTCCACTATAAAATGCACTCTCTTCATTTTCCTCCTTCCTCTTTATTTTTCAGCCTGGGGTCTTTCTCAGGAGTGCACGTTTAAAATGCTGCTGTCCTCAGTAAATTCCTAAATGCTTCAGTGAGTTCTAGAACTTCAGATTTTCCTCCATCACCTCTGCCAAGGACCAGGGTATAGAAAAGGCAGGAAGAGACCCAGTGTCGTGGTAATCCCTGTACTTTGGGAGGCTGAGGTGGGAGAACTGCCTGAGCCCTGAAGAGACAAGCCTGGGCAACATAGTGAGATCCCTGTGTCTACAAAAAATAAAAAGCTTAGCTGGGTATGGGGTGGCGCATGCCTGTAGTCCCAGCTACTCTGGAGGCTGAGGTGGGAGGATCACTTGAGCTTCGAAGGTGAAGGCTGCAGTGAGCTGAGATTGTACCAGTGCACTCCAGCATGGGTGAAGCGCGGTTGCTCATGCCTGTAATGCCAGCACTTTGGGAGGCCCAAGCAGGTGAATTGCTTGAGTCCAGGAGTTTGAGACCAGCCTGGGCAACATGGCAAAACATCATCTTTTTTTTTCTATACTAAAAATTAAAAAATAAAAAATTAGCTGGGCGTGGTGGCACACACACCTGTAGTCCCATCTACTCAGGAGGCTGAGGTGGGAGAATCATCTGAGCCAGGGAGTTTGAGGCTGCAGTGGGCCGAGATGGCACCACTGCACTCCAGCCTGGGCAATCGAAGTGAGACTCTCTCAAAGAAAAAAAAAAAAAAGAAAGAAAAAGAAAAAAACAATAAAGGCAGGAAGAAAGAGAATGGTTTTACAGGATGCCAGGAAAGCATAACTACTCAATTTTGCTTCAAAGCTGGATGGTGATTTTAACTCCATAATAACCTGTGCTAATTTATGTATAACCTTGCATCTACTGGGACGTGAACCTGTAAACTCCTACGGGGAGAGAGGTTTTAATTTCTTACAGTTTCTCAGGAGCATCTGAGACCCTCAAAAGGCTATAGCAACAGGCGGGGTGAAAGAAGAAATGCCAGTTTTACAGCCAGAGAACCTCGTTTCCAATAATTCTGGACTTGGCTTTGCTCACCTATACAGTAGGTTGATGAAAGTAACACCTACTTCACAGGGTTGGTGTAGGGATGGGTGAAATAATGTCTGGGAGTGCACTTCGGAGCCCTACACAAATGTTGGTCATTATATTGTTAATAATGTCTTTACATTTTATTAACCGCATTATATTGTCTTCCACACAGATCAACGAGGCAGGCAAAGGAGGCAGTGTGATTTTTTCCCATTTTACGGATGAAGAAACCGAAATTCAAGTGATTTGCTCAAGTTCACACAGCTGTTTAGGGTCAGCCAAGTCCAAGTTAAACAACACAATGTAAATATGTACCCAAATGCTAAGCGCCCTCCCTTCCTCCCTCTCTCCTGAGTTTCGGGTTGAAATACCTAGCTCACGCAAGCCAAAATATTTGAGGGTCCTGGCCCATCCATCCCAACCACGCACAGCAGTGACAGCTGCCCCGTGTACCAGACCTGACTGAGGGATGGCAAGGCTGCAGGGAGGGGCTTCCCGCGCTGAGGCCCCGCCTTCTGGTGGCCCCAGCAGGAAAGCGCCGGCGGCAACGGGTCTCCGTAGCCGGCGATGGAAATCCCC
The DNA here is from genome assembly GCF_007565055.1 of Rhinopithecus roxellana. Classification (NCBI taxonomy): domain Eukaryota; kingdom Metazoa; phylum Chordata; class Mammalia; order Primates; family Cercopithecidae; genus Rhinopithecus; species Rhinopithecus roxellana. The sequence goes on along the minus strand of NC_044553.1, from coordinate 135,180,564 downwards.
AGGTCGGTGCGGGCCAGTGGGAACTGGCTGGCACTCCTACTCCCTGCTGAGGCCCAGGCGCGCGCCCGGCGGGGTGGAGGGTCCCGGGGTATGCGCACCTGTGGCCTGGTCGGCCGCCTCGCCAGCTTTCTGCCTACTTTTGCCGTCCAAGGCTTCCTTCCTCTCCAACTCCCCTTTTTGGGGTGTGGGTATTTGTTTTAACCCAACCAGGTCAGTGAATAGCACCCTTGTCTGGCTCTTTCCTCTTTTTTTCCTCTAGGCCTGGTCCCTGGGCGGCTCATTCCAGGGTTCCTTTATTTTTGGACCTAAAAAAACCACGCCAGCTTTTGCTGAGGACAGCGCTGGGCTCTCCCATCCTGGCACACGGGCAGAGAGGAAGCGGGGAGGAGGCAGGAACCAGACGCGACTCCCCGCGCCTTTCTTCCCCTCCCTGTTCCCCGCCCCTCCAGGAAGAAATCAGTCAGAGATCCATCCCTCGCTGTGGCCACTGTGCCTGCACCAACCACTACGCCCGCCCTCCTTTTCCTTCCACCCGATTTTGCACTGAGAGCCCGACTGCCCGCGCGCCCCAGGCTGGGCAGGTCCTGGCAGGCGGTGCAGGCTCCCCTCCCCCGGGGCTTCTCAGCGAATCACGTTGTTCCTGGGATTTCATGCTCGAGTGGCTCTTGCGTAACCCTACGCCCTGGCCTAAGTTAATACTTTTTTTTCCCAAATACCGGGATTACTCCTTTAGGGAAAGGCAAATACTTCCGCCACGGAATGGGCCTGGGAGTAAAAGCGTAAATCATCTTGCTGTCTCCCTTCCCCCACCCTCCATAGCCCCTTTGCGCGTCTCTACGGGCCCAGGGCTCAAACTGCGCCTCTGGGGTTCCTGGCGCGCGGTGATCAGGGCCATGGAAAGGCCAGAGGAGGGCCCAGCCCAGACGTTTGTTTTCATCTTCTCCGAGGCGGATCTCGCAGGCCAGAGAAGTGGGTCCCGCTTACCGCGGGGCTGTTACCAAAAAAGGCCTTTCTCTCGCTGGAGCGCTTGGCGGCGCGCGTTGCAGCGGGGTGACGCGAGGTACAGCCCGGGCCTCCTCGAAGGTTGAGCCAGCTGACTGCAGGGATGCCAGGCCAAGAGTACCCCCCGGCCCCCCCCAACCCACCCGCCCCGTCTCTGCCACAAAACGGCGGGGGCAGAAGACTGCAGGGAGCTTCGAAGTGCGCGCCTAGCGACTTTCTCACCACTAGTAACCTTGGGCTATGGTGCTCCGGAAAGGCCAGGTGGAAAGCTGACCTTTTGCTCCAGTTTACAGCAGGGTTCTCTGAGGATGCCAGCCCAGATGGCAAGCTGGGTGGGGAAAGCGACATAGGAAGGAACTTTGGGAAGACGATGTCGCCGTTTGGCGCCCGGCTCTGCTAGTCTCTGCTTGTCTCCCAGACCCCATGGACAGAGTTCCGTGAGTCTCTGCACGTGGCAGTTTACGTTGAGGCTCCTCCACCTCCACCAACCCCCTCGCAAATCCTTTCCAGTTCCTTTCCACTGTTGTCATAGTTTTGTTGCACGGGACTCTTCTTCGGGGAGAAAACCCACCTCCAGAACATTGGAGTTCTTGCCTCTCACCTTCTCTCACACATCCTCAAACGGCCATCTCAGACAGGCAACATGAGATACCACAAATGATGGTGATTTTTGGGGGGGGGGTTTGGAGAGAGCTGTGTTTTATAAATTAAAGGATTATGAGACTGTAATGGAAGTCTGTTTAAATACACGTTGATTTCTAACTCAGTGTGTCTGAAGGCACCCCGGCATGTATGTGTGTATATATATCTCCTTTAGTAACAGTGAAGACAGAGACAGACAGGGAGATGGAGACATATGTGTGTGCATACCAAACATAACACCATGACATAGAATCCAACTTGCTTTCTCTAGCAGCCTGGCTGGAGGGTTGTGGCTAAGTTGCTATTTTCCCAATATTTTTGGTTTAATAAAGGGAAGGGCTGAATAAATATTAATGTAAAGAAATGGGTCACCCAGCCAAGCCAAAGCTAAGGAGCCCCAGGCTGGTGGGGATGTCAAACCATTTCCCACCCCTATGTTTTGACTCACTCCAGGGTAGCTGTGGTGTGGGGAGGGCTGAAGTCTGGGAGAGTGAGGCAATGCTCCCCAAGCAGTTCTTCACAGAGGAATCACTGCAAAGTGCCAGCAGGCCAGAGAAAGTTTATTATTGCTCTGGAGTGCACAGTGAGCTCACTGTTTTGCAAAAACAGAAATCTGGCTGCTTTGAGATGAAAGAGGGGCTCCCTAGGGCTCCTCCTCCTCCTTTTCTGTCCTTAAAAACTCGCCTTTCCTTTGCACTTGGGGGCCCCAGAATGAGTGGGAGATTGGGGCTCTGGGAAGTGTTGGATAGGGAATAGGCTCTGGAAGTCAACTGTCAAAAAAAAAGTAAGTATCTCTTGTTGCTTCCACTGAACTTTATTGCAATTAGTAGTAATAAGAGTGATAAGCATAGTAATCCTTACATTTTATGCAATTTACAAAGTACTGTCACATGTTAACCAGCAATAGTACCAACACTAGTATCAATACTGATAATAACTAACACTGTGAGTCCGACACTGCTCTCCATTCTGTATGGTGTATTTAGGTTACAGTCTGGTAGTGGCAGATCGACAGCTTCTGTATCTAGAACCCAGTGGTACAAATGCGCTTGGAAGGGGAGGCTGGGGGTTGGATATGAAGGTGTATTGGCATAGTACTTACGGAAGATTGTTAACACCAGATCAACTGGGGCTGATGGGAATTTTGAGCACACCAAACTACCTCTGTGAGCCTGAGCTTGTCAAAGCCACCTCTCAAATCAGATTATTACTAGATTCAAATCCCAGCTCCATCACTAATGGCTGTGGGCAAGTTATATAGCTTCTTTACTTTCTTTTTTTTTTTTTTTTTTTTTTTTTTTGAGACGGAGTCTTGCTCTGCCGCCCAGGTTGGAGTGCAGTGGCCGGCTCTCAGCTCACTGCAAGCTCCGCCTCCTGGGTTCACGCCATTCTCCTGTCTCAGCCTCCCGAGTAGCTGGGACTACAGGCGCCCGCCTCGTCGCCCGGCTAGTTTTTTGTATTTTTTAGTAGAGACGGGGTTTCACCGTATTAGCCAGGATGGTCTCGATCTCCTGACCTCGTGATCCGCCCGTCTCGGCCTCCCAAAGTGCTGGGATTACAGGCTTGAGCCACCACGCCCGGCCTAGCTTCTTTACTTTCCTGGTTTGTAAAATGGAGGTAAAAGAATATACCCTTTAGATAATATTAAGGGTTTAATACTATAATAGGCCGGGCACGGTGGGTCATGCCTGTAATCCCAGCACTTTGGGAGGCTGAGGCAGGAGGATCACCTGAGGTCAGGAGTTCGAGACCAGCCTGGCCAACATGGTGAAACCCTGTCTCTACTAAAAACACAAAAAATGAACTGGGTGTGGTGGCGGGTGCCTGTTATCCCCAGCTACTCAGGAGACTGAGGCAGGAGAATCGCTTGAACCTGGGAGGTGACGGTGGCAGTGAGCCGAGATCACGTCACTGTACTCCAGCCTGGGTGACAGAGTGAGACTCTGTCTCAAAACAATAACAAAATACTATAGATAATATCCCCTTAATAATGTAGATAATATTAAGGGTAATGCAAGTAAGCCACCGAGTTTACTAAGTGTCCCATGGCAAGTCTAAGGAAGCGTTATCTCCTATTATGACGAGAAACAAATTGAGGCTGGGTGAGGTGGTTCATGCCTGTAATCCCAACACTTTGGGAGGCCACGGTGGGTACATCACTTGGACCCAGGAGTTCGAGACCAGCCTGGACAACATGGCAAAACCCCATCCCTTTCCAAAAATACAAAAAAATTAGCCAGGTGTAATGGTACATGCCTGCAGTCCCAGCTACTAGGGAGGCTGAGGTGGAAGGATTGCTTGAGCCTGAGAGGTAAGGCTGTGGTGAGCTGCGAGTGTACCACTGCACTCCAGCCTGGGCAACAGAGCAAGATCCTATCTCAAAAAAACAAAAAACCCAAGTTGAAATTTCAAACAATCCTAATAAGATGGGAGCTACCATTCCATTTTACAGACGGAAAAGAGATTTTGTGAGTAACTAGCTTAAGGGTGCAAAGCCAGTAAGTGATGGAGAGGAAATTTCAATCTGCTGGCCAGACTCCAGAACCCGAAATCCCATTATATTGCTTTCCCTTCTCCAGCCTTCCCTGGGATTATCTCAGTTTTCATGAAATAAAAAAAAAGCAAATCCAATAATTAGAATCATCAATAGAAATGCCCCAACTAGAGCTACGACCAACAAATCCGTTGTGTCATAAGCAATACTGATGAGCAGTGATCTTTTTTTTTTTTTTTTTTTTTTTGAGACGGAGTCTCGCTCTGTCGCCCAGGCTGGAGTGCAGTGGCCGGATCTCAGCTCACTGCAAGCTCCGCCTCCCAGGTTTATGCCATTCTCCTGCCTCAGCCTCCTGAGTAGCTGGGACTACAGGCGCCCGTCACCTCGCCCGGCTAGATTTTTGTATTTTTTAGTAGAGACGGGGTTTCACCGTGTTAGCCAGGATGGTCTTGATTTCCTGACCCCGTGATCCGCCCGACTGGGCCTCCCAAAGTGCTGGGATTACAGGCTTGAGCCACCGTGCCCGGCCTGCGCAGTGATCTTGTAAGGCAAAAGAAATCACCGCCTTGGCCGGGCGTGGTGACTCATGCCTGTAATCCCAGCACTTTGGGAGGCCGAGGCAGGAGGATCACCTGAGGTCAGGAGTTCAAGACCACCCTGGCCAACATGGTGAAACCCTGTCTCTACAAAAATACAAAAAATTAGCAGGGCCTGATGGCAGGTGCCTTAAGGCCAGCTACTCGGGAGGCTGAGGCGGGAGAATCGCTAGAACCTGGGAGGCGGAGGTTGCAGTGAGCCGAGATCGTGCCATTTTGCATTCTAGCCTGGGCGACAGAGCGAGACTCCGTCTCAAAAAAAAAAAAAAAAAAAAAGAAAAGAAATCACGGCCTTGTTCTGCCTTCTGGGGCAGCATGGAGTGAGATCACAGCGCCTCAGAAATAACTTTGAAAACTGCGACTGTGCTTTACAAAAAGATATCAGTATTATTAAATGCTGCCCCTACCTTTTAAAAATCAAACTCTAGAAAAACCACTCACCTGTTTGGCCTCTCCGGCCCCTACCCCTCCCTGCCCTCAACTGCAGCTGTGCGCAGCCAGTTGACGGTTTTCCTTAAAGGCCTCGGGGTGCTCGTATCTTCTTCAGACGTTCAGCCAAAATTTTTAGAGTGCGGCTAGGGGGAAGGGTAGCGCACTCTGAATTCATTTAGCTCCATCGTTGAAGCCCGGGTTCCTAGATCAGGGCACAAAAACAAATAGAAAAGACAGTTTCTGGAAGATTGTAAAACAGCTAATTTTGCAGGTGCTTCGGCATCAGTGGTGGCGATGAATGTAACATCCACGTCGGAGGGGGGATAAGGTTCAATCGCAGATTAAATGGTTAATACCTTATACGAAATTCACGGCGAAAAATCCTGAAACAGGACATTTAAATTCACTGCCGAAGCTTGGGGGTGGGGTGGGGAGCAGGGATCGGAAACGACGCTAGTGGTTCTTAAATGCGTTTTTACTTGGGAATGCCGGGCAGGAAAAAGAAAGGTCATAGTCTGTTTAATTTCCACCCCCAGCTCTGGACTTCCAGCATTAGCTCGCCGGGCCTCAGCTGTTGTACACACACGGCGAGGGGGGAGGGGAGGGCGGAGGCGCGGAGGAGGGGCCGGCTGGGAGGAATCTGGGCATCCTGCCGCGCATGCGCCTTTCCGGAGCAACAAGTGGGCTCCACAGAGGAAGTGTAAAGGGGAGGGGGGGAGAACTGGTGCAGAGCATGGCGGTGACGTCAGCGCTCCGCCCGGGCGGCATCCCGCGCGGCCAAGCCGGGGACAGCGCGAGCCGCAGCCGGAGCAGGAGCGCCGAGACGCGCCTCCGGAACGTAGAGTAACAATCACAACCTCACATTCCGGGCGAGCGCGAGCACGAGCGGGAAGGGATGCGACCCGGGCGGAGGCGCCGCGCGAGCGCCCTGCAACCAACGTGAGCGCCGCCAGCCGCGGCGGCCCGGGCGCCGGCCAGGCCTGGGGGCGGCGGGAGCCTGCGTGCGTGCCCTCCTCTCCTCTGCTCTCGTGCGTCCTGGAAGCAGTGGCCGCGGCGGCTCCCTCCGGGGTGCAAACCCAGCCGCCGCCAGCAGAACGGCCGACACTGCGGAGGGGAGAAGGTCCTTTCTCGGCTGCCACCCCCTCCCCCGGTCCTCCGGGGAAGCAGCGGCTTCAGCAAGATTGGACCCGGGCACCGGGTGGCACTGAACCCTCTAGCCCTCGCCCCAGGGGGCCCGTCGGGGAGAGGACGCAGCTTGTAGGGGGGCCCCCGGGGAGAGGAAGAGACAGCCCCTTTCGAGCTTCCACGCACCATCCACTCCGGGGAGGGGGCCAAGAGGCAACGGCGGCCAGCACCGGGCACCCTCGCCCCCTCCCCTCGGGCCGGGAGCTTCCAGCCCAAGTCTGCAGCACCAGGAAGAAGGCGCCTGAGCTCCCCTCGCGACAAGACAACTGCAGTAGGAGGTGGGGGCGAAGAGCGGGCTGAACCCGTCCGCTGCCCGGGCGGTGGAGCCCCCACGGCGAGGCGCTGCGCCGGCGGTGGAGACTCGCGTTCCCTCCAGCCCCTGGGGCAGAACTTTCTCGCCCCCCCTCCTCCCTCCCCCGCAGTCGGACTCCCTCCCCAGCCGGCCAGTCCTCCCAGAGGAGAAGGCGTCGCTGAGACAGCCCGGGCGGGGGCCTACCTTCCCCAGGGCCGGCATCATGTCGGCGGCGCAGGTGTCCTCGTCCCGGAGACAATCTTGCTACCTGTGCGACCTGCCCCGCATGCCTTGGGCCATGATCTGGGACTTCTCGGAACCCGTATGCCGCGGTTGCGTCAACTACGAGGGCGCCGATCGCATCGAGTTCGTGATCGAGACCGCGCGCCAGCTGAAGCGGGCGCACGGCTGCTTCCAGGACGGCCGCTCCCCTGGGCCGCCGCCGCCCGTCGGGGTCAAGACAGTGGCCCTGTCGGCTAAGGAAGCGGCGGCGGCGGCAGCAGCAGCAGCGGCCGCGGCCGCCGCGCAACAGCAGCAGCAGCAACAGCAGCAGCAGCAACAGCAGCAGCAGCAGCAGCAACAGCAACAACAGCTCAACCACGTTGATGGTTCCAGCAAGCCTGCGGTGTTGGCGGCCCCGTCTGGCCTGGAACGCTACGGCCTGAGCGCGGCCGCTGCCGCCGCCGCCGCCGCCGCCGCCGCGGTGGAACAGCGCAGCCGCTTCGAGTACCCGCCACCGCCGGTGAGCCTGGGAAGCAGCAGCCACGCCACGCGGCTGCCCAACGGCCTGGGGGGCCCAAACGGCTTCCCCAAACCAACACCGGAGGAGGGACCCCCAGAGCTGAACCGCCAGAGCCCCAACTCGTCTTCAGCGGCGGCGTCGGTGGCGTCTCGGCGTGGGACGCACGGTGGGCTGGTGACGGGGCTGCCCAACCCGGGGGGTAGCGGAGGTCCCCAGCTTACTGTGCCCCCCAACCTGCTGCCGCAGACGCTGCTTAACGGCCCGGCCAGCGCCGCGGTACTCCCCCCACCCCCGCCCCACGCTCTGGGCAGCCGTGGGCCCCCAACGCCTGCTCCCCCGGGGGCTCCTGGGGGCCCCGCTTGTCTCGGGGGTACCCCAGGTGTATCGGCCACGTCGTCCTCCGCGTCGTCTTCGACCTCTTCGTCGGTGGCAGAGGTGGGCGTGGGTGCTGGTGGCAAGAGGCCCGGCTCGGTGTCGAGCACAGACCAGGAGCGCGAGTTGAAGGAGAAGCAGCGCAACGCCGAGGCCCTGGCCGAGCTGAGCGAGAGCCTGCGCAACCGCGCCGAGGAGTGGGCCAACAAGCCCAAGATGGTCCGCGACACGCTGCTCACGCTGGCTGGCTGCACGCCCTACGAGGTTCGCTTCAAGAAGGACCATTCGCTGTTGGGCCGCGTTTTCGCCTTCGACGCGGTCTCCAAGCCCGGCATGGACTACGAATTGAAGCTGTTCATTGAGTACCCCACGGGCTCGGGCAACGTGTACTCCAGTGCATCTGGTGTGGCCAAGCAGATGTACCAGGACTGCATGAAGGATTTCGGCCGGGGCCTATCCTCGGGTTTCAAGTACCTGGAGTACGAAAAGAAGCACGGCTCCGGGGACTGGCGCCTGCTTGGGGACCTGCTCCCCGAGGCCGTGCGCTTCTTCAAGGAGGGCGTGCCCGGCGCTGACATGCTGCCCCAGCCCTACCTGGACGCCAGCTGTCCCATGCTGCCCACGGCGCTAGTGAGTCTGAGCCGCGCCCCCAGCGCACCCCCGGGGACCGGGGCCCTGCCGCCCGCGGCTCCCTCGGGCCGGGGCGCAGCCGCCAGCCTGCGCAAAAGGAAGGCCTCTCCGGAGCCCCCGGACTCAGCCGAGGGCGCGCTGAAGCTGGGCGAGGACCAGCAGAGGCAACAGTGGATGGCGAACCAGAGCGAGGCGCTGAAGCTCACCATGTCCGCCGGGGGCTTCGCGGCGCCAGGGCACGCGGCAGGGGGTCCGCCTCCGCCGCCCCCACCTCTGGGACCCCATTCTAACCGGACCACCCCACCTGAGTCAGCCCCCCAGAACGGTCCGTCCCCCATGGCCGCCCTCATGTCGGTGGCAGATACTCTGGGCACAGCGCACTCGCCCAAGGATGGCAGTTCCGTGCACTCTACCACTGCGTCCGCGCGGCGCAACAGCAGTAGCCCAGTCTCGCCGGCCTCCGTGCCAGGGCAGCGCCGCTTGGCATCACGTAATGGGGACCTGAATTTACAGGTGGCGCCCCCGCCGCCTAGCGCCCACCCGGGCATGGACCAAGTGCACCCCCAAAACATTCCGGATTCCCCCATGGCCAACAGCGGACCTCTCTGCTGCACCATTTGCCACGAACGTTTGGAGGACACGCATTTCGTTCAGTGCCCGTCCGTCCCCAGCCACAAATTTTGCTTCCCTTGCTCTAGAGAGAGTATCAAGGCTCAGGGGGCCACCGGCGAGGTGTATTGCCCCAGCGGTGAGAAATGCCCCCTAGTTGGGTCGAATGTACCTTGGGCCTTCATGCAGGGCGAAATCGCGACTATCTTAGCTGGGGATGTTAAAGTGAAAAAGGAAAGAGACCCTTGAACCACTGGGCAGCCACCTCCTTTGCCCTAGACCAGCTCCTCTCCAATCCTGAGGGCCCCTCCCCCAACCCACCTCGACCCTCCCTTCCCTCACCCCCAAGGTGTAGAATTGTGAATATAACAAAACTGCAAAAAGTTAGTCTTATGTATAGACATTATTTTCGTCGTATGTTTCTATATTTTGAAACAGGTATGTAACTTCTTCATTTGAAGGATAAGCTGGTTTGTGTTAAGCAGTATAATATTGGTTGGGTCATTTGCATCATATTCGTTAGCATTTATTTGGTGGCAGAATGTTTGCCTAGGTACAGAATTAATAGCCCTTAGCAACGACTGCTGCTGGTGTGTATTTTTGTAAATGTTATGCACTCTGAAAGGAAACACACAAAAGAAAAATACTTTTTTTTTTTTTTTGCCAAGGCCAGTGTTGCTGCCTAAAAAAAGAAAAAAAAAGAAAAAAAAGATGCTATAAAATGGTGAAAGCTTCCTTCTAAACTGCCCCAAGTGTTGAAGTCTTCACTTTATTTTGTTCTGTTTTGTTTTGTTTTTCTGTTTTGTTTGCAAAATGGTAAGGGGGTGTCGGGGGGGATGGGATGTTTTTTGTTGCAAGTTTGTGAGGGGAAAATGTTTTGGTTTGTTTCTACTGACCTGAATGTGTTGGATCTACACGTGTTGTTTTGTTTTTGCTTTATTGATGCACGGATGCTTTTGAACAGTAGAGCGAAATGCTAGACATGGAGAATCTGCTCTGTTTGTCCTTTATACATTTCTGTAGTTAACAGAACACTGTAATGTGCCTTGGAGCTTAGTAACTTGTAATAAATTCAATTGATATTAACTCTGCGCCGAGTCAGCAAGTTTGTCTTTCTAGGGCTAAGGCCACACAACTCCGAGGTAGGGGACACCCTCCCTATCTCCAGTATAGAAGGAAAATCTTAGTGCCTTTGAAAGCGCTGGGAGCTGGCCTGTGGGAAAGGCCTTGTGCTGCCTTGCTGCCCCTCCCCCTCGGTACCCGGCTATTTACATTCACCTCTTGGGGAGGCGACAGTTGCTGACTAAGCGATTTCGGTTTACTCTTCAGCATCTCTATTTTCCCCCGGATGTGGGCCCAGCTGCAAATGGCATTGTCAGGAATGCTTTCTGGTGCCTCGCCCTGTGGCCGTGAATATAGGCTGACACCCAATGCAGCTGGTGACTTGACAAGTGGGGGAAAAAGTCTAGGAGAAAAGCTAGGATGCTTTGCTTCTTAGATATGACAGACATCCGTCTTTGCATATTTAAAACAAAAGTGCCACAGAGCTGGGAGCAAATGCTTACACTCAGCCTGGAGAGTCCGCAGTAGCTTCAGGCTGGTGCCTTGGAAAAGCAGTTTTCGCCTCATTCATTACACTTTGTTTTCTTTCCTCTATTTTAAATAATTCTAAAGGCAGAAGACTTAGTTGATCAGAGAGGGTTTCCGAGGATGAGGAAGGGGGAAAAACCCCAAACCTAGTTCCTGAAGCAAAGATTTACTTCCAAAACCAAATAAAAATCCCTTCCGGCTGGTGAAGCAATGCAATTATTCGTCTAATCAGCTTTTGGCGGCGTTTGTGAGGTGCAGAGAGGCGGGGAAGCGGACAGAAGACTAATGCCCTTTAGAGCAGAGCCCCGCGGGCTAAGAGCAGCCTGGAGTCCTCCCAGTGGTAGGGGAAGGCAAATAAACCTGATCTGAACCTTGTACTTTCCTGGGAGGCAAATAGAAGAGCAGAAAACAGGAGGGAGGAAGCAAAACAAAACCCGGCAATCCAGTCAAATGGATTCCTGGCCACACCTCATTCCTGGGCGGGGCGAGCTGGGCCCTTATGGTCCCCTTGAAGGGTGAAGGACTATAAGAAACTTGGAGCCCCCACATCACTCCCATCAAAGGAGTGGGAACACTGGGAGGTGGGGATGGGTGCAGGCACGTTTGGGGAGAAACAAATCACTGGTTCGCCCAGAACTCCGGTGTGGAGGCTGGGCTGGTGTCGGGACTTGTTAATAACACCCTTTTAGTTTCTGTTGCTGCTTTACCACTGCCATCACTGAAGTGGTGGAAACCAGGACTGTGTGTGTGCACGCGCACTGGCGTGTGTGTTTGTGGGTGTGGATAAGTGGCAATATTGATGGATCTGCTGCAGCCTCTTAATCCTGGTACATGGGAGGTGCCTGTCTCACCTCTTTAAGAATCTCCCCACATATAAATAGATATTCATGTCAGCTTCCTGCAAATGTGTCCTTGCATTTTCATCTGCTGCCAAGTGTTGTATTGGTGCTTATGAGTCATGAAACCTATTTTCATCCGCAGGGGTAATTAACTTGGGGGTGATAATGCATAGCAGACTGTAGGAAGAGTTAATTCCAAAACCCATCCTCGCCTGGCTACCAACAACACATTTCACTTAAAGGTCTGGGTTGGCTTTTCGTATAAGTTCATTAATAAAAACCAAGCATGTTTCGCCTGGAAGATCCTCTAAGATGCTCCCAACTCCCACTCCCAAGGCACATACTCTTAAAATGGTAAAGCTGAACAGCCTGAGAATACAGTGTCACGGGTATAATTTAACCATCATTGAAGGAAGGAGCGCTGGGTGCAGCCACGGCATTGCACAGCGCATGTGAATTTAGACATGTGGATCACCTGTCTGGGCGTGGACCTTATGAGTTGTGTCTGGTGGCTCCAGCTGGGAGTTGGCCCTGTTACCGGTCTCTGTGCACAGCTGCTCCTGCCAAACTACAACTGTCTCTTCATCACTATGGTATTATGCTCAGGAACTTTTAGGATTATAAGACCCTTGATTACTAGTGCACATAGGTAGGAAAGAGGGGCCTGTCATTAAGCACTAAAAACAGCATTGTTTCTTTCCTTCTTGTTGCTGGGTGCTATTATTAACAGTAGAAGCAGTAGCTGTAATAATGAGGAATCCAGCCATGGAGGCCAGTTTGGTTTCACTAAGGAAACCTGACTAGAGATGTTGGGGAGAGGAGGGAGGGAGTGGGAGGGAGAGAGCAGGTTGGGGTGGAACCCAGGCTAGAAGTGAATTATAATAGTGCAGTTAATTAAAGTTTATCATAGCCGGGGGCCACTTGTTAAATGGAGGCTCTCACTCTCTCTCTTTTTTCTTTTTTAACCATGTGACCTTTTCCTTCGCTGAGACCCATTCAGCTGCTAGTCTGGTTGCCTTAACCAGCCTTGCTCTGATCCCTCAGCTGGATTCTCCTTTCCCTGAAGCTTTGCAGTTTGGGTGCCTAGGAAGCACTTTTCCTCTCTGGCATGTAAGGATTCTTGTGGGTTTTTGAGATTCAGCTCAGGCCTCTGGATGAGCCGAGGCTCCATTCATCTCCATTTTACCTCCATTTCTTCCTACCCTCATTTCCCATCCTTCTCACTCTCTTTCCCCTCAGAGCCAAAGTGGCCAACATTTAAAAATTCATATTTATGTGCATCATTTGTGCAGCAAATCCAAACGACATGTTTAAGTGGGCAGAGTGGTGGGGCAATGAGGACTCAATTCAACAGCTTTGAGAGAATAGGCCAATGCAAGTAATTTCTTGAACTTGATCTCTGAAGGCAGCACCATAGTCCTCCATCGAAGGCGGCTCACCCTGTCAAGTCCTCAATGCAAGATTCAAGGTGTGTTTTCACTTGCATCCAGCCCAGACTGGCTGATGTAATAAGTACTGAAATTCACTTTTGTTTTCTGTAATACTTCATCAAGTCAGGAAGTTGGAATTGGGGCTGGGCGTGGTGGCTCACGCCTGTAATCCCAGCACTTTGGGAGGCTGAGGTGGGCAGGTCACCTGAGGTCAAGACCAGCCTGGCCAACATGGTGAAACCCTGTCTCTACTAAAAATACAAAATACAAAAATTAGCTGGGCGTAGATAGCACCACTGCACTGGGAATGACTTTTTTATTTTTATTTTTATTTTTTTGAGATGGAGTCTTGTTCTGTTGCCCAGGCTGGAGTGCAGTGGAGTGATCTTGGCTCACTGCAACCTCCGCATCCCAGGTTCAAGCTATTCTCCTGCCTCAGCCTCCCGAGTAGCTGAGATTACAGGCGCCCGCCACTACGCCTGGCTAATTTTTTGTATTTTTAGTAGAGATGGGGTTTCACCATGTTGGCCAGGCTGGTCTCGAACTCCTGACCTTATGATTCGCCTGCCTCAGCCTCCCAAAGTGCTGGGATTACAGGCATAAGCCACCGCACCCAGCTTGGGAATGACTCCTTAAGGTCATCTAGTGAAATGTTTTCTAAACCTTTCTGGGGTCAGAGACACCTTAGAAAAATCTAACAAAAATTATGGCTCCTCCCCAAGATATACCAGTGCCCATATACACAAGGATTTGCATACATTTTTTTTTTCCTTTTTAATATACATTTTATGTATTTGTTTTTGAGAAGGTAATACATTCCTTTTGTTCAAAATTCAAAGAATGAGGCCTGGAGTGGTGACTCATGCCTTTAATCTTAGCACTTTGGGAGGCTGAGGCAGGAGGATTGCTTTAGGCCAGGAGTTCGAGACCGGTGTGGGCAAGATAGTGAGACCCTTCCTCTACAAAAAAATTTTAAAAATTAGCCAGGCAGTCTGGGTGCGGTGGCCCATGCCCATAATCCCAGCACTTTGGGAGGCCCAGGCAGGCAAATCATTTGAGGTCAGGAGTTTAAGACCAGTCTGGCCAACAAGCTGAAACCCTGTCTCTACTAAAAATAGAAAAACTCAGCCGGGTGTGGTGGCACACGCCTGTAATCCCAGCTACTCAGGAGGCTGAGGAGGGAGAATTGCTTGAACCTGGGAGGAGGAGGTTGCAGCGAGCTGAGATCACACCACCGCATTGCAGCCTGGGCGACAGAGCAAGACTCCTTCTCAAAACAAACAAATAGACAAACAACAACCAAAAATTAGCTGGGCATGGTGGTGTATGCCTCTGGTCCCAGCTACTTGAGAGGCTGAGGCGGGATGATCGCTTGAGCCTGGGAGGTCAAGGTTGCAGTGAGCAATGATTGTGCCATTGCCCTCCAGCTTAGGCAACAGAGCAAGACCCTGCATCAAACAAACAAAAAAAACAAAGGATGCAAAGAGGGGAATAGAGTACAACTGACCCCTCTGCTACTCAGTTCCCTTCTGGGATGCAACCAATACTACTCAATTTCTTAAGGCATTTATGCACATCTGAAGCCCATTCATAAATTGAGGTTAGAACTTATGTCTGGTCCGGCTGGGCATCATGGCTCACGCCTGTAATCCCAGCACTTTGGGAGGCCGAGGTGGGCGGATTACCCGAGGTCGGGAGTTCGAGACCAGCCTGACCAACATGGAGAAACCCCATCTCTACTAAAAATACAAAATTAGCCGGGCGTGGTGATGCGTCCCTGTAATTCCAGCTACTCAGGAGGCTGAGGGAGGAGAATCGCTTGAACCTGAGAGGCGAAAGGTGCGGTAAGCCGAGATCACACTATTGCACTCCAGCCTGGGCAACAAGAGCGAAACTCTGTCTCAAAAAAAAAAAAAAAAACAAAGAAAACTTATGTCTGGTCCATCCACTTTGTAATGATGAAGACCCCAAGTCACAGAGGCAGAGAGGTGAAATAACTTGCCTATGGTCACACAGTGGCAGAGTCTGGGCTAGATTCTTATTAGGGAACAGCTATAATATACTTTTTTTTTTTTTCGAGACGGAGTCTCACTCTGTCCCCCAGGCTGAAGTGCAGTGGTGTGATCTTGGCTCACTGCAACCTCCGCCTCCCGTGTTCAAGTGATTCTCCTGCCTCAGCCTCCCGAGTAGCTGGGACTATAGGCACGTGCCACCATACCCAGCTAATATTTTGTAAATTTAGTAAAGATGGGTTTCATCTTGTTGATGTTGGCCAGGATGGTCTCGATCTCCTGACCTTGTGGTCTGCCCGCCTCAGCCTCCCAAAGTGCTGGGATTACAGGCGTGAGCCACTATGCCTGGCAATTTTTTTTTTTTTTTTTGAGAGGGAGTCTCTCTGTCGCCCAGGCTGGAGTGCAGTGGCGCCATCTCAGCCCACTGCAAGCTCCGCCTCCAGGGTTTATGCCATTCTCCTGCCTCAGCCTCCCGAGTAGCCAGGACTACAGGCCCATGCCACCACGCCCAGCTAATTTTTTGTATTTTTAGTAGAGACAGGGTTTCACCGTGTTAGCCAGGATGGTCTGGATCTCCGGACCTCATGATCCGCCCGCCTTGGCCTCCCAAAGTGTTGGGATTACAGGCATGAGCCACTGCGCCCGGCTTTTTTTTAAATTTAAGAATACTTGAAGCCAGGCATAGTGGCTCATGCCTCTAATCCGAGCACTTTGGGAGGCCGAGGTGGGCAGATCACTCAAGGTCAGGAGTTCGAGACCAGCCTGGTCAACATGCTGAAACCCTGTCTCTACTAAAAATACAAAATTAGACAGGAGTGGTGGTGCACGCCTGTAATCCCCAGCTACTTGGGAGGCTGAGGCAGGAGAATTGCTTGAACCCGGGAGGCAGAGGTTGCAGTGAGCTGAGATTGCACCACTTCACTCCAGCCTGGGTAAGAGTAAAACTCTATCTCAAAAAAAAAAAAAATACTTGAGAGCTGGGCGTGATGATGTAATCCCAGCTACTTAGGAGACATGACCATTGCTTAAGCCCAGGAGATTGAGACTAGCCTGGGCAGTCCTGGGGAAAAAAAAAAGAAGAAAGAAAAATTTAAGGACAGTTTCTGTGAGGAGTGATGATAAGGTGGGCAAAAGGAGAGCGATACCTGGTCCAGTGGGATTCACTATTTTCACTAATTCTTGGAGGACTGGCAAAAAACATGTATCCCCTGTAGCCTTTTGGGGAAGGGAACATTCAGAGATATTTCTAGGTTTCTGACTGTAAATGTCAGGTGGGCCTGAACTAGTAGAGTCTTTTTTTTTTTTTTTTTTTTTTTTTTTCTCGAGACGGAGTCTCACTTTGTCGCCCAAGCTGGAGTGCAGTAGCGTGATCTCGGCTCACTGCAACCTCTGCCTCCCGGGTTCAAGCGATTCTCCTTCCTCAACCTCCCAAGTAGCTGGGACTACAGGCGCCCACCACTACACCTGGCTAATTTTTTGTATTTTTAGTGGAGCCAGTGTTTCACATATTGGCCAGGCTGGTCTCGAACTCCTAACCTTGTGATCTGCCCACCTCTGCCTCCCAAAGTGTTGGGATTACAGGTGTGAGCCACCGTGCCTGGCCGGTAGAGTCTTTTTAACCTTTAATCTGTGGCCTTTCACGCCACCTCCCCCTTTGCTGATGGGAAAATTCTGAAGGTTTTTTTTTTTTTTTTTGGAACAAGGTCTCGCTCTGTTCCCCAGGCTGGAGTGCAGTGGCATGTCCATGGCTCACTGCAGCCTCCATCCCCTGGGCTCCAGTCATCCTCCTGTCTCAGCCCTCTGAGTAGCTAGGACTACAGGTGCATGTCACCACCATGCCTGGCTAAATTTTTTTTTTTTTAAGAGATGGGGTCTTGGTACATTACCCAGGCTTTTGAAGATTTAGAGTCAGATAAGCAACTGACTCCAGACCAACAGGGAGCAACTATCTTGGCATAGAAGGAGGGGGTAAGGGAGAGACACCAAGGACTCCCCCATTTTCCCTTCAGCTTGGGGCTTCTCACTTCTCTGCCACCCACCTCTGCCTGGCCATCTCTCCCCTACTGCTGAAGGAGAAACTGAAGGAGTCTAGGAACAGGCCAGATGCCGTGCAGTGTGCCTGGCAGCTGCACATTGTACCATTCCAGCTTTAGGCCTGCCTAGGAAGAAGGCGTGATGGGCCCCATTTTATCGATGTGCCAATTGAGCTCAGAGAGGTTAAATAGCCAAGACCATCTAGACCCAGTGCAATCCAAGCCCCAGTCAGCCTAGAGCCTGGCTCTGCCAGACTCCAATGTTGCTTTGTGCAGAGGGCCACAAACTTCTGACCTGCAGAGCCCAGGAAACCAAGGCTCACAGTACGAGCCCTGTCCCTTGGCCCTCTCCACATCTCCTTGAGTCTGAGTGTGAGCCTCACCGACACCAGTGTGCAAGGCTATCTACAGGCAGGGCTGTCAGGAAGCCCCTTGAGGAGAACATTTTCTAGGTTCTATGCTCATTTTTAATTTTTAAAATTGTATTATTATTATTATTATTATTTTTAGAGATAGAGTCTCTGTTGCCCAGGCTGGAGTGCAGTGGCATGATCTCAGCTCACTGCAACATCTGCCTCCAGGGTTCAAGTGACTCTCCTGCCTCAGCCTCCTGAGTAGCTGGAATTACAGACACCTGCCACCACACCCAGCTAATTTTTGTACTTTTAGTAGAGATGGGATTTCTCCATGTTGGCCAGGCTGTTCTCTAACTCCTGACCTCAAGTGATCTGCCTGCCTCAGTCTCTTAAAGTGCTGGGATCACAGGTGTGAGCCACCACGCCCGGCCTAGGTTCTGTGTTCTGAGGGAACACAGTGGAGCTGTCCAAGCAATATTTCCAATCAGGGATTCTGGAGCAGGGCTGTTCTTCTGAAGTCTTCCTCAGTTGCCTCCTACTCTCAAACTTAATTTAAAAACGAGCTTACCAGCCGGGCGCGGTGGCTCAAGCCTGTAATCCCAGCACTTTGGGAGGCCGAGACGGGCGGATCACGAGGCCAGGAGATCGAGAGCACCCTGGCTAACCTGGTGAAACCCCATCTCTACTAAAAAATACAAAAAACTAGCCTGGGGAGGTGGCGGGCGCCTGTAGTCCCAGCTACTCAGGAGGCTGAGGCAGGAGAATGGTGTAAACCCGGAAGGCGGAGCTTGCAGTGAGCCGAGATCCGGCCACTGCACTCCAGCCTGGGCAACAGAGCAAGACTCCATCTCAAAAAAAAAAAAAAAAAAAAAAAAAGAGCTTACCTTTGTCTCATTTTTGACGGAACAGAGAGATGACAGGAAACAGGCAGTGGTCCTGATTTGTAAGGTATATTGCTTCTATGGGGAGCATCTACCCCACTAGCTGGTGTCTTCCCTGCCAGTCTTGCTTTTTTTTGAGACGGAGTTTTGCTCTTGTTGCCCAGGCTGGAGTGCAATGGCGTAATCTTGGCTCACGGCAACCTCCGCCTGCCGGGTTCAAGCAAGTCTCCTGCCTCAGCCTTCTGACTAGCTGGGATTACAGGCACACACCATCATGACTGGCTAATTTTTGTATTTTTAGTAGAGAAGGAGTTTCTCCCTGTTGGTCAGGCTGGTCTCGAACTCCCGACCTCAGGTGATCCGCCCACCTCGGCCTCCCAAAGTGCTAGGATTACAGGCGTGAGCCACCTCATCCGGCCTCAGTTTTGTTTTTTTCAGGTTGAAATGCTGGTCAGTTACCTCTTGGACCTAGCTTGATTGTCCTGCCTCTTTGGGGGTCACAAGTGTGCACCCACCAGGTCTGGGGTTCTGGATTCAGGAAGGCTTACCTCTCTACATGGGAACTATTATTGTGGCTCCCAGGTTTAGGTTAGACTCGAGAGAAGTGTCCCAACCTCCCAACTGGTCTCCCGTAAGCTCTGGTGTCTGCTCACTTCAGGCCATGGCTCTGTAGCAGAATCCATTTTTTTTCTAAATCTAAGCAAGTCACACCCTTGCTTAGAAACCTCCCTTGGCTCCCTGTTGCCTACAGGGTAAGTCCAAATTTCTTAGAACAACAGTCAAAGCCATCATCCACCATTTCGCCATCCCAGGAGTTTGTTTATTTATGTATTCATTTCAAAACAGAGTCTTGCTCTGTTGCCCAGGCTGGAGTACAATGGCACAATCCTGGCTCACTGCAACCTCCGCCTCCCAGGTTCAAGCGATTCTCCTGCCTCAACCTCCTGAGTAGCTAGGACTACAGGTGTGTGCCACCATGCCCGGCTAATTTTTTGTATTTTTAGTAGAGACGGGGTTTCACCATGTTGGCCAGGCTGGTCTCGGACTCTTGACCTCAAGTGATCTGCCCACCTTGGCCTGCCAAAGTGCTGGGATTATATAGGCGTGAGCCATCACGCATGGCCCCTGGAGTATTTTAATTTGTAAAAGGTATTATATACACATGGCAAAAGAAAAACAAAATCAAAGAGCATAAAAAGATACTCAGAGAAAAGTAAGTCGGTCTCCTTCTCATTCCAAATCTCCAGTTCCCCTGCACTGTGGGCAGTTATTTCGTGTACATGTTCAGCAGTATTAAAAGCACAGAGAAGCTTAGATCTGTAATATATGTCTGCTGGGGACAGATATTAGGACAAGCCAGGGACAAGCAGAAAGGTCCAGGACAAGGAACTGGGCTTGGGTCAGAGAGAGCCCCATCTGGGTCTGGGGGCTGATGCAAAAGTCAGGGAGATGCCCCCTGTCCCCACAGCCAAGGATTGGTTCTGGTGCTTCCTAGGCTCCTGGGCAAGGAGTGTGAGTGAGTGAGTGTGTGTGTGTATATGTGTGTGTGTATCTTTGGCCCACAGGCCCACACCCAGGTCATTCAATCCCTATGATTATTTGGGTGCCCTGAGCAGCCCCTGGTTGGCTGGACATTCTCTGGAAGGACTTGGGGGAAGAAGTGGGGCAGTGTCTATGGAGGCCCGCTATCCCCCACAGCGTCCAGAGCCTTCCTTACCAATAGCCTCATTCCCCTCCCTCTCCCAACAGCCACAACAGCTCAATGAGGCTGTCAGAATTGCACCCCTAGGTCACAGACGGGGATACTGTGGCTGAAAGAAAAGATTGAAGGGGAGACATCATTATTATTATTATTATTATTATTATTATTATTATTATTATTATTTGAGACAGAGTCTCACTCTATTACCTAGGCTGGAGTGCAGTCGTGCAGTCTTGGCCCACTGCAGCCTCCACCTCCTGGGTTCAAGCGATTCTTCTGCCTCGGACTCCTGAGTAGCTGAGATTACAGGCAAGTGCCACGATGCCGCTAATTTTTGGATTTTTGGTGGAGACGGCGTTTCAACATGTTGGCCAAGCTGGTCTCTCATTTCTGGCCTCAATTAATCAGCCTGCCTCGGCCTCCCAATATGCTATTACAGGCGTGAGCCACCATGCTCGGAGGGAGAGAAATTATTGACTGTAGACTTTGGAACTGACAGTGGGCCAGGCACTGTCATATATGACTTCTCCTTCATTGTGGTAAATCTCTGAGGCTGGTCATGGCCATGATCCTCCTTTGACAGGAACATCCCCACAGTAGGTCCTATTATTGGTCCCATTTTGTAGCCAGGCAATCGAGACAGGGGTAAATAACGCACCCCTGCCTGGCTTCAGGCCTTGTCACCTGAAGGACAGTTCACACCCTCCCTTCACTCTGCCCCCACACCTCGCTTTTCACCAGCACAGACCCTGCCAGCTGGGGGTGGTGTTTTTGAGGGGAGGAGCGAGCACTTGGAATCCCAGAGCTGCAGTTCCAGGAGGTCTGGGTGCATCTGAGAACAGGTTTGGGTGGCTGGGGGCGCTGGGGGCGCCGGGGGCAATGCTGATGGCCAGCACCCTGGGAGAGGCGGCTCTGGAATGTAGGGCCATGTGAACGTGAAGGAATTAACTCTGTGCCCCTGGGTCTCAGCCCAGACGGTCATGTGACCGCCTCCCACAATCTCCCCCCTCCCTTGTGTCTGCCAGGAGCTGGAGGTTCACAATGCCCTGTTCTGCTTGGACTGGAGCTGGTGGCAACTGATCCCTGACTTGGGGAGTTGCCAACATGCCCATTCTTCTGGGGCCTCTGGAAGTAGGATAGTTTCAAGGGTGGGAGAGAGAGGTGACGGGGAGCTTCCCAAGGTAGAACAGAAAGGGGGAGAGCTGGAGAGTCGAAAGGAGGAGCTGCTTCGGAGCCTACCACCTTGCCTGGGGCTAAACCAACAGGCCAGGCCACTTGCCAAAAAGTGGCTTTTCGGGCTCCAAGTCAGTCCTGCCCCAGAAGGGCCTCCAGCTCACCTCAGTGAGCGTAGTGACCCCAGTGGAGCTGGGAGAGAGGCAGGGTTGGCCCTCAGGCAGGGAGCCAGCACCTGCAGCTCCTCTTTAGGCCCAAGGACCCCTTGCCTTGTACCCCCTACCTGGTCCCAACCTTGCCCCTGCCCATGGAGGCAGAAGTAGGGATGTCCGCCAGCCATAGCTGGTGCCTCCAGCACCCTGGGCGCAGGCAGTGCCTCTAACAGCTTCCACCTCATTTTTCTTTTTCTTTCTTTCTTTCTTTCTTTTCTTTTTTCTTTTTTTCTTTTTTTTTGAGATGGAGTTTCCCTCTTGTCGCCCAGGCTGGAGTACAATGGCACGATCTTGGCTCACTGCAACCTCTGCCTCCTGGGTTCAAACGATTCTCCTGCCTCAGCTTCCCGAGTTACTGGGATTATAGGTGCGTGCCACCACGCCTGGCTAATTTTTGTATTTTTAGTAGAGATAGGGTTTCTCCATGTTGGCCAGGCTGGTCTCAAACTCCTGACCTCAAGTGATCCACCCGCCTCGGCCTCCCAAAGTGCTGGGATTACAGGTGTGAGCCACCACGCCTGGCCTGTCACAGGGCTCTTTCTTTGCCCACTGTGGCTAAGTGCCTGGGGCAGGGTTCCTGTTCCTGGGGATGGCAGAGGTGGGAGAAGTCTGGAGCAGGCTGTGGAGAGCACTCAGCCCAGGCTGTGCTTCTGCCTGACACGTGGCTCCTTTCTCCTTTTGCCTGCCTATCACGTCCCTCCTCCTTCAAGACTCATCCAGGCTCCATGCCTCCTTGAAAACATGCTTTTACCCAACACACATCTATCGATTGATGTGTGGGTTCAAATCCTGGCTCTGCTATTAACTTTGGGCAAGTTACTTGATCTCTCTGGGCTTGTATCCTCCCTGGGAAGGAGGAATATCCCTCACAAGGTTGCAGGAAGAATCCAAGGAGACAGTGGTGTGTGTTCCGTGTTAGCACCAGCCAGCTCGTTGGCTTCCAGTGACTGTTAGCTGTCTTGTTGCCCTTATTCTTGCCTGGCTCAGGGGTCTCCTGCCACCAGGACTCTCGGCACTGGGGGATGTGGTAAAGGAAAGTCAACAGCAGCACTGGCGATGGTGCTGTGACCGTGGTGCTCAGAGCACGGGTCAGGGCCACGGGGAAAGACCTCTTTCTAGAGATATGGCCTGTAAAGGACGAGGAGCGAGGATGATAGAAAGGAGCTCCTGGTGGAGGTGAAACTGGGGAGGCAGGAGAGCAAGTTTCCTCCAGAAAAGCGAGGAGTTAGTTGGGTTTGGCTGGAGAGTGGGGAGGAGGAGAGACAGGACCAGCCAGCGAGATCTTCCGTGCAAAACAAAACGTGGGTCTTGGAATTAATCACAAAGGGCCCCTGGAGGATTCCGTGAGCTGGGAGGGACGTGGCCTGATTTGCCATTTGAAAAGATCTTTCTGGTAGCAGCATGAGGACTGGAATGGAGGGGAGGGAGAACCAAGATTGAGAAACCAGTTAGGAGGCGATTGCAGTCATCCAGGCTAGAGGTGGTGAAGCCGAAGGAGGAGGGGGCTGTGGCGCTGGGAAAGGCTGAGCGTGAGCACTGTGGGGAGCAAAGGTCCACGAGCCCTGGTGCCCAGACCCAGGAGGTGTGAGGCAGAGGGAGAAAGGGGGCAGGGTCATCCCTCAGCTTGGGTGCCAGGGGAATGCCGCAGGCCAAGGAGGGTTAGGGAAAGAGGCCCAGCTCCGTTCTGGACACCGGGGTTGGGGCGGGGGACGAGATGACGGATAAGCAGGTAGACACGCAGGTCTGGCCTCTGCACACAGGTCTAGGCAAGAAGTGAGAGGTGTTGTCCTCTTTGTGGGTGGTAGGTAGAGGTGTGAGTTTGGATGAGGGCCCTGAAAGGAAAGTGGGCAGAATGAGATGAGATGGAATGCCGGGAGCTAGTGCTCCAAATCCCAGGCCCGGGGGAGGAGCAGCCCTGGAGGAGAATGAGTAGCAGGAGGGGTGGAAGGACGATCCCAAGAAGTGATGTCCGGTCTGCCAAAGGAGACCTGTGGACTAGGCTCAGGGACAGAGTCAGGTGCTGGGCTGAGATGGAGGAAGGTAAGGCCAGAAAGGTGTCTGTTGGACTTGGCAATGTGGAGTTCCTGGAGATCTTAGCCAGGGAAGCATGGCTATACTTACCATGTTTCAGGCAAGAATGAAGGAAGCAGAGGCTAAGACACACAGTATTGAAGGGTCGGTGGGCAAAGTGTGGGGACAGCAGAAGGCCCAGCTTGTCCTAGTCTCTTGGCTGTGACGGGAAGGAGAGAAACGCAGCCAGGGGACAGGTGGGGAGAGTGTCCTTGATGCCAGCTGAGAGAGACACAAGCGTGTGTATAGTGAAAGGGCTCGTCCAGGAGAGACTGAAGACCCTGGAAGGGGGATGGGAATGAATGGAGTGGCAGCTTTCAAGAGGAAGGTGGCGGTATAGGTACTGGAAAGTCCTAATATTAACGATAGCCAGCTCATTGGCTTCCAGTGACTGTTAGCTGTCTTGTTGCCCTTAATCTTGCCTGGCTCAGGGGTCTCCTGCCAGCAGGACTCTCAGCACTAGGGGACAGGGCAAAGGAAAGTCAACAGCAGCACTGGTGATGGTGCTGTGACCGTGGTGCTCAGGAGCATGGGTCAGGCCCATGGGGAAAGACCCCATACACATAGTGCTTACAATGTGCCAGGCACCCTTCTAACTGCTTTATGTATACGGCCCCACCCAATCTGCACAACAGCTCTACAAAGTAGGTGCTTGTATAGGAAGTGCACCTGATAGCAATCACTTCTGCACACCCTGAGAATGACCCTGTATGGCAGATGCACCTGCACGTGTGTACAAACTAGGGGGTCTGGGAGTGGCCAACCTGGAGATTGGTTCCTTGCCTATGAGGAACATCTGAACCCCCAGCCTGCCCTATGGAACTTGGGCCATACAGAGATGGAGGCCCCAAGTTTTGCACTGAAAGAAGGTTGCCAGGTGGAGGTTGTTATGGAAAGGGTGCTAAGTGGCAATGCTCTATAAACTGCATGACTTTTGCAAGCAGTTGCAGTTCTTCTACCCAACCCACTGTTGCTGGACTCTCTTCCCTGAATGTAAGTCCCCAATAAAGCCCCAGGCACTCTGTCGTTTGCTGGCGCTGGGTCTCTGCTATGGCCTCTTGAACCTGGTGCCATCCCCACTGCAGTTGACAGGGGACTGGCACAACAGTGCTATCATAGTCCACATTTTACAGATGGAGGAATCCACACACACAGGTTAAGAAACTCGCCTAAGTTTACACAGCTGATATGTGGTGTTGCTGGTGTGTCAGGATTTGAACCCAGGCAGGGGGCCTCCAGAAGTGTGTAGCGGTCAAAAGCATAGATTCTGGGGCCAGACTGTCTCTCAGTTTCCCCACCAAGAAAATGGGCATGAGAATTGTACCTACTTCATAGTGCTAGTGGTTGGATTATATGCATAAGTGCCCATAAAACTCTAGAGTGAGGCTTGGTACGTAAGACAGCTTAGGAGGGGGATGTACCTGGGACAGAACTGGGACCCTACTTACACTGGGAGCAGAGGGAGGAAACCAGGATGGAGAGATGGAGAGATTTGCAGGGACCCCTCAGGTCTTTTCTGTAATATTTATTTATGGGTGCTCTCCTGACCAGACAGGACTCCTTGCAGGAAAGTTTAGGAGCAATTTGTGGTAGAGCTGAAGAAGCCTTTGGGACCACAGCCTGGTCTCTTTGCTCTACTCAGTAGCTATGGAACCTTCTGTGCATTACTCTGAGAGCCTCAGCCTCCTCTTAGGCCCAAGGCGGCAGTGATGCCTACCTTGCCGGGCTGTGGTGAGGATTCAATGAGACCATGTGTGTGAGCAGGTGTGCCCAGCTCAGCTCATTGCCTGACTCATCAGGCAGCTACTTCCATCACTTCTACAAATGCTGACGGAGCTCCCAGCAGGGGCCGGCACTGTTCTAGAGTCAAATTAGTAGTATTAGTCCTGAAGCCTTAGCACAGTGCTTAGATGCTCTGTAAATGTTGGTCAGATAAGGAGAGAGGTTGTCTCCAGCAAGGATCAAGGAATGGGTCAAGGAGGAGGTGCTAGGATTAATTAGTCAGAAAAGGGGAGGTGAATAGAGAGTCTCACTGCCTCACCCCATCCAAGTCAGTTCTCTAGGGACACTAGATTGTCAGGGGCTCTGAGGTAGCCCCTGGTTACATGCAGATGTGACCTGGAAGATGAGAGGTGAGGTCAAGAGCACTGAGGATGGTGGTGGGGCCTCCAGGTCAGTGGAGGATTTGCTTCCCAAGGCCCATGGCAATCGTACTTGCCTTATGTCTGGGATATATAATTTCCCAGGTAAGGGAGGAGTTTATGTGGGGGACAGTGTGGGTTCTGTGCAGGACGGCCTTCATGGGTATGGACCTGTGCAATCACAAGGGGTCCCACATTCAAAAGAGATGGTTGAATGTTCTGCTATCACTATCTTGCAATTCTTGATCATTTGGAACAAGGGGCCTTGCGTTTTCATTTTGCATTGTGCCCAGAAAATTACGGAGCCGGTTCTGGGACTTGGAGTGCTTGTCTCTCTCCTCGCTCATAATGTTGGAGGCTCCTGGCCGTGGCAGAAGTTGAGAGGTACCTGGCTGGGCAGAGAGGGTTGAAGTGAGAGAGCTTGTGGCTTTGCCCCTCTGGAGGCCTGAGCAGGGGTGAGACCAGTTGGTGTGGAGTAAAGCATGCTGGGCAGAGTCAGACAATTGGGTTTGTATCCTAACCCCGCCACCAGCCAGCAGTGTGCTCTTCAGTGAGCTCAGTGTCTCGGAGCCTGTTTCCTCATCTGTACATGGGGTAGGCTCAACCATACCACAGGTAACATGAGGGTTACAATGAGGTACAAAAAGTGCCTGGAGCAAGTAGGTGCTTAGCAAACGTTTGTTGTTGAGTCTCTGGCTGGGGCAGGAAGGGAGTTGGGTTGTGAGTAATATGCTCCATTGCAGTAGGCTATGGGGGAAGAGGTATTGAGCCCTGCCCTGCCTCCAGGGGCTCAGAGCTGAGTGGCATCCTTGGAACCATCTTCCAGGAAATGGGCTGCCAGCTCCCCCTCCAAAGTGACTACTGTCTTTGGCCACCTCTGGCCAAGAGGCTTGCCATTTCCAGAGTGACCAAATCTCAGCTCTGGCCCAGGGGTGGCAATTCCAGGCTGCCAGGCCTTGTTCCCAGGCCCTGAGTGCCCCTGCTCCTTTTTCCCCCTGCAAGAACTCACACCTTGATTTCCCGAGATCCTGTTCACACCAACGCAGGCCTCACACTGCACACCTCTGGCTGGGCTAGACCAGCTCTCCTTTCACAATAATACTGCAGTGTCCCCTTCTCTGCAGAAAGCCTTCCCCTGTAAGGGAGAGAGCTACAGGTTGAGGCCACATACTCCCTCCTCCTCAATGCCTCAGGGTCCCCACCCCCTTTCTGATCCTTGATTTTCCCTGAGCTGGATTAAGACCTTTAGCAGCCTTAAGAGCTGAAGGATTAAGGTGTACCTCCCCCACTCACTCACACACAAATTCCAAATAAAATAATCCTAAGCCCTAAAATAAGTGTCAGGAAGTCCAACAAAGTTTCGATTTTCCCCAGGATGACTACTACTTGTTATTTTTGAAGTACGAAATATTAGCTCTTAAAAAAGCAAAACCAAACCAAAATACTTTGTTGATGGCCTTTTGCTGCCAGTGCCCTGAGAACATGCTTAATCTGCCTACTGGGTAACCTGGCCTCGCCTGCCCCCTCCCTGGTGCCTGAGAAGGAGAGGCCTCGCTCGCAATAGCAGGGCATTGGGCCAGTCTGCCCAGAGATGTCCCCAGGAAGAGAGGAAAGCCCTGGGCCAATCAGTCTCCATAGGGGAGGTGACATCAGCAAAGCCCGGAAGGTTCTGCTGCTTCCACCCCTGCCGTAGGGCAACATCTCCTCCCCTCCAGAGCAGCCAGGGTCAGTCTGGGCCACGTTCCAGTCCTGCAGCTGGCCAAGGATGACTGGGCTGTTAGTCCCTGGGCCTGCTGCCCTTCACCCACACCTGTTGGGCAGGTCTCCCTGCCTGGCCGAGGGCTGCCAGGGCCACTCACCCTCCTGCTGTGGGGGAGGGAGCCAGCCAGGGCTGGAACATCTTCCACAAACTGGCTTTTCCAGATCCCGCTTGTAAACTCTGATTAAAAATAAAGCCCTCATGTCTGGGAAGGAGAGGGTAGGAGGGTACAGTGGTGGGGGACAGAGCAGGCAGGCAGAGGGCTATGGACAGGTGACAATAGCCCACCTTAGCAAAATGGTTGGGTATCCCAGAGAACAAGGCTGGCCGGGGAGTATCCTGCATAATTCCGGGTGGAAGGCACCTTCCAGAGCCCTTTGTTTTGCAAAGAGAAAACAGGCCCAGAAAGGGGCAAGTGGTGTCACAAGGTCGCCAGAAAACAAGCACAGGTGGAATGGAGCCCTTGGCCTTGTTCTTGCTGCCACCTTTTCCTCAAGAGCAAGACGTGAGGACAACCCTCTCTCTTCTTCCCTGCCAAGGATCCCCTACTTGCCAGGAGCACTTCCCGATCATGTCAGGGCACCTTCGCCATCCCCTGCCCGCCCAGCCCTGCCCATGATCATGTCAGGACACACGCTTGCCCGACCCCGCCCACTCTCTTTTTCTGTTTTTCTCCCTCCCAGCGTCCATCAAGCTGGTCTCCCTTTCACATCTCCAAGGGAACGGATGTTTATTGCGTGTCCAGCTCTGTGCATACTATGCCATTTATTCCTCTTGCCAATAAAGCAAAGCTTTTCTACAGTGTTTTCTGAAGGAAATGTCACGTTGCAGGGGAGAGAAGGAAAGGCTTTGTGCATCCTGAGTACTTTACAGGTGCAGAGTACTCCCCAGATGTGATTTCCAAGCCTCAAAACAGCCCTGCAAAGTATTCTGAGGCCCTCCATAGAGAACAGACCTTGAGACTGAGAGCCTTAATGAACTGGCTTAAGGCTCAGTCCAGCTGACCCAGAGCTGACCCGTTAGTCTTCCACCCAATCCCTTGCTCCTGCAGCCCCACAAGCGCAGGGACTGAGCTCTCAGTATATGGTACAACTGCAGCAGCTGAAGCAGGGGATCACTTGAGCCCAGGAAGTCGAGGCTGCGGTAAGCCGTGATCGCACCATTGCACTCAGCCTGGCCAGCAGAGTGAGACCATGTCTCAATCTCGTTCCATCCTCCCAGCACCCATCAGTGGATACTAGTGCTCCCCTATTTTACAGAGGAATGAACTGAGGCACAGGGTAGTTAAGGAACTATGTCTCCCAACCAGGAGTAAGTAGAGCTCGCCTTTGAACCCAGGGTTTTCTGTTGCAGGCCCGTGCTCTTAATTACGGCCCAGGCCAGGCGCGGTGGCTCAAGCCTGTAATCCCAGAACTTTGGGAGGCCGAGGCGGGTGGATCATGAGGTCAGGAGTTCGAGACCAGCCCGGCTGACATAGTGAAACCCCGTCTCTACTAAAAATACAAAATAAAAAAATAAAAAATAAATTAGCCGGGTGTGGTAGCAGGTGCCTGTAATCCCAGCTACTTGCGAGTGCTGAGGCAGGAGAATCACTTGAACCTGGGAGTGAGATGTTGCCGTGAGCCAAGATTGTGCCCGGGCCGGGTGACAGTGCGAGACTCCATCTCAAAAAAAAAAAAAAAAAAGAAATATGGCCCAATCTGGACACTAGCACAATCTCATCTTTTTTTTTTTTTTTTTTTTTTTTTGAGACGGAATCTCATTCTGTTGCCCAGGCTGGAGTGCAGTGGAGTGATCTTGGCTCACTGCAACCTCCGCATCCCAGGTTCAAGCTATTCTCTTGCCTCAGCCTCCTGAGTAGCTGAGATTACAGGCGCCCGCCACTATGCCTGGCTAATTTTTTATATTTTTAGTAGAGACAGGGTTTCACCATGTTGGCCAGGCTGGTCTCGAACTCCTGACCTTATGATTCGCCTGCCTCAGCCTCCCAAAGTGCTGGGATTATAGGCTTCAGCCACCGCGCCCAGCTGCACAATCCCATCCTCAAGGGATTTAATCCAACCTTGCATTTTTTCTGTCCAGCCCCCTCTGCAGTCTTGGGTGGTGGGCTTCAGGCCAGCTGGCCTGGTGTCTCTCTGGGGAGGGCAGAGGCTGTGGGTCAGGGGTTGGGCTCAAATAGTGTTAACTGACAGCAAAGCTGTTTGGAAGGCTTAGGGAGGGAGGTGTGGATGTGGGCTGAGAGTGGCGTATGAGATTGCTGTGTTCTCTTCTCCTGCCCTTTTTGGAATTTTAGCTTTGTCCCCATTGCCCTGGTGGTTTAAGGTTGACTGTTTCTTTGCTAAGCAAGTGCTCCCCCAGAAAAGGCTGTAAAATTCAGAGAGGAGGTGTTTGGATTGGGTTCGGGCATTGGGATTGGACACAAGGAGGTTCAAATTTTTTCTGTAGACCAAGTGCAGTGACTCATGCTTGTAATCCCAGCACTTTGGGAGGCCGAGGTGAGAGGATCACTTGTGTCCAGAAGTTTGAGACCAAGGTGGGCAACATAGCGAAACCCTATCTCTACAAAAAAAAAAAAAAATTGGCCGGGTACAGTGGCACATACCTGTAGTCCCAGCAACTCCAAAGACTGAGGCAGGAGAGGATCACTTGAGCCCAGGAAGTCGAGGCTGCAGTGAGCTGTGATTGTGCCACTGCACTCAGCCTGGGCAACAGAGTGAGACCCTGTCTCAAAAACCGACAAACAAACAAAAACACACACACACACACACACACAAATTTCTTCTGTACTAGTGACCCTGGGCAAGTCACTCTGAGCCTTGAATTTCTCTTCTGTCAAGTCGGAAGACCAGTGCCTCCTTGAAAGCATTATAAAGGGGATCAAATGAGACAATAGATAATTCTGAACAGTAAAGTATCTGCAATGATATTTATGATGCTAATGCTATTGCCTTTCTAAAGGAAAAAGTCAATGTGCAGCTTATTGAGAGTCCTAGGGGGAGTGATGGCTGAAGGCAAGGAGGCTGCTGGTAAAGCGAATGTTGTCCTGGAGCCCTGATACTCCTGAGCTACTGAGGGAGGCTACAGGTGGGTCTGTGAATTGCTTTACCCAGTGAATTGCTTTACCGGTGCCCTGTCCCTGTGCCCGAGGAGGAGGGCTGTCCCAACACACCGACCTTGCCCGGGCTGCTGAAGGAGCAGCAGGTGCTTACATTGCCCTAGAGTGGAATGCACCCATTCACCCTTCCAGAGCACAGGGCCCTAGGGCTTGTGGCCAGAAGACATTCTCTTCTCAGCTGATTCTACTCCAGGGTCTCCGAGAGAGTGGGGGACCTCTGATCTGTCCGGAAGGCTGACAGGTTGAACCTATCAGAGGGTCTTGTCTCCCATCAACTCGGGTGGCCGTGGGGACATAGGATGTTGGGGGCAGATATGAGGGAGCTTCTTGTAAATGGAGCTGGGTGTCCATGGCTACAGGAGGAGGGGCTGCTACAGGCTGACACGGGCTCCTTGGGTTATGTAACCATTTCCCTTAACCTCCAGTAGTAAATGCATAAAAGATGACTTAGGATAGATACCAATCTGGTCATCAAAACCCGGAACTGTCCCTGCCAAACAGGAACATCCTGCACCCTCAGCTGAGCAGACACCTGGACTATGGGCGAGGAATGCAGAGAAGTAATCAAGTTCTCAGTCAGAAAGCATGGATGCTCCTTGCTTTGTTGTGTCATTTGGTCAATTATAATTGATTCAGCATTGGAAATGTAGTTATAAGTTAAAGTCCTTGTGGATATGCTCACAACCAGATAGTGGGAGAGTACCAGAAACATAACCTGGTAATGGAGAGGCAATTGCTTCAGCCTGGGCATTTTGGCTTGTGTTTTGTTGAGTAAATAGGAATTCACTGAGCAGGGATGGGAAAATCTCAAGCCTTACTTATCCACAGGTTTAAGATAGGAAACTGCCCCAGCACTGAGTTCATGAGTGCTGGGGGGTGCTCTAAGGTTACAGGAGAGCATGATTCAGGAATGAGGCCATTCTGGGTTTGATGGTAAATCTCCCTGATATGTAATTTTGGCCTCTGCCCCACTGGCCAGGCCTCCAGCTCTTCCCTGGGCTCAGCTGGAAGGAAACTTGGCCCAAACCACATTTCTCTCTTTGATTGAGCCATCTAGCACCTTACTGGCTGGGAGTGCAGAGGTCAAAGAAGGGCAGGGAGTCAATACACAGACTGGAGCCCCTTCCCCCAACCCCCAACTCAGCAGGCAGAGAGGCCCTTCAAGTACAGGGTCTGCCTTCCCAGTTCCCATTCTCCTGCATTGGCCAACCTCTCTACAGTTTCCAGCCCTCTGGGCCTGCCCTGACCATGCCCACCAGGCACCTTCCACTCTCTTACCCTACTCTTCCCTGGTCCTGAAACACCCTAGCAGAGGCCTTGACCTGGCACTTTCTGGACCTCTGACTTGGCTCAATGGTTCAGGACCCGTGACTTTTTCATGCTCACTTCCAGTCATTCCCTAGGTCCAGACCTTGCACAAACAACCTGATTGATTCTGCAGCCATCTTAGGGACTCACAGATGAAAACTCTTCGACAGCAAAGGCCCGCAACCCCAGGACAATTGTGTGCTCACAGGGAGTCACACAGTTGAACATGGGAGAGCCTGTGTTCACCATTTCTAGGATAAAGTGGACCATGGAGTGGGCACACCTGGGCTGTTTGCCATCACTGCCCTTGATTCCCTAAACAACAGGGAATGCAGAGCCACGTATGGATTTAGTCTTAGCTGAATTCATATGCATCTCTTTTTGGAACAGGTAAAAGCGTGTCTGATTATCACATGATATCTCTTTTTTTTTTTGAGACAGAGTCTCACTCTGTTGCCCAGGCTGGAGTGCAGTGGCGTCATCTCGGCTCACTGCAACTTCTACCTCCTGGGTTCAAGCGATTCTCCTGCCTCAGCCTCCCGAGTGGCTGGGATTACAGGCATGTGCCGCCATGCCCGGCTAATTTTTCTATTTTTAGTAGAGAAAAGGTTTCACCATGTTGACCAGGCTGGTCTCAAACTCCTGACCTTGGGTGATCCACCCGCCTCGGCCTCCCAAAGTGCTGGGATTATAGGTGTAAGTCACCATGCCCGGCCCAAATGATATCTCTTTTCAAGTTAGTTTCCCCGTGTAGCAAATGAGAGTGGGGCTTAATCACCTGTTTCACCAAAGGGCCATATAGGAGATGATGGAATTGGGTGGATTACCTGGTCCACAGAAGGTTTGTGTCCTGATGCCAGCCCCTGCTCTTCCAGCCCCCACCATCCTCTGCTGCAGAGAAATGGGCTCAGTGCCCACCACAGCAGTCCTGTCCAGAGGGGTGAAGGCCAGCAGACAATACCATCATGGTCACTCTGCCCTGCAGTCATCTCTGACCTGTCTGCCTCCTCTGCTCTCTGCAGCTAGGGAGTGGCTGTTTGAAAGAAAGAATAT
The DNA here is from genome assembly GCF_007565055.1 of Rhinopithecus roxellana. NCBI lineage: Eukaryota > Metazoa > Chordata > Mammalia > Primates > Cercopithecidae > Rhinopithecus > Rhinopithecus roxellana. Next base: position 135,147,894 of record NC_044553.1, on the reverse strand, counting down.
TTACTTTTCTTTGAGCCTTCAGTTCTGAATATGATCCGAATGCTGTTTGCGTGTTTCTGGCTCCCCTTCTAGAATGTCTTGTCTGACACTGAGTGCCAGTGCAGGAATAGTGCCTGGAACAGAGGAGAATGTTTGTTGACTGACTGAATGCCTTGCAGATTGAGTGAATGATCGAGGATTGCAGCTGAGGTGGGGCATGGGCAGGGGGCAGGTGCTCATCCTAGGAGGGAGGAGGGAGCAAGAGAGATCTCATTTCAATTTCTGGGGTTGATTGGATGGCTGTGTTTTGGTCTTCTACGGAAAAATAATCACAAACATTTATATTGTGTCAGCCACTGTCCTGAGTATTTTGCATATATTAATGTATTGAATCCTCATAAAAACCATGTGTATGATGGGTGCTATCATCATCATCATCATCATCCCCATTTTATAGGCTGAGATTCTGAAGCACAGAGAGGTTAAGTGATCTAGCCAGGGTCACACAGCTAATAACTGCCAGAGTCAGGATGTAAACCTGCTCTTATCTTTCCCCCATGGATTTGTATCCCATATTCTTACCCCATAGACTGCTCCCATAGCTATTTAACTGGGGTGTTTGTGCCCTCAGGGTCCCTGGGATGAGCCACAGGGTGTTTGAGACTCAGCTTTCAGGAAGATTAATTTTAAGCAAATATTTCAGAAAAAAAGGTTAACTGTTGAATTATAAATAATTTGAGATGATTGAGATATATGTTATAGTGAATAATGCCAAAAGCCAAGTGAATTTTTTTTTTTTTTCTTTTTGAGACAGAGTCTACTCTGTTGCCCAGCCTGGAGTGCAGTGGTGCCATCTTGGCTCACTGCAAGCTCCGTCTCCCAGGTTCATGCCATTCTCCTGCCTCAGCCTCCCCAGTAGCTGAGACTATAGGTGACCACCACCACGCCCAGCTAATTTTTATTTTATTTTTAGTAGAGACGGGGTTTCACTGTGTCAGCCAGGATGGTCTCCATCTCCTGACCTCATAATCTGCCCGTCTCGGCCTCCCAAAGTGCTGGGATTACAGGCGTGAGCCACTGCGCCCGGCCATCAGGTGAATTTTTTTTTTTTTTTTTTTTTTTTTTTTGAGACGGAGTCTCGCTCTGTAGCCCAGGCTAGAGTGCAGTGACCGGATCTCAGCTCACTGCAAGCTCCGCCTCCCGGGTTCATGCCATTCTCCTGCCTCAGCCTCCCGAGTAGCTGGGACTGCAGGCGCCCGCCACCTCGCCCGGCTAGTTTTTTGTATTTTTTTTTTTTTAGTAGAGACGGGGGTTTCACCATGTTAGCCAGGATGGTCTCGATCTGCTGACCTCGTGATCCGCCCGTCTCGGCCCCCCAAAGTGCTGGGATTACAGGCTTAAGCCACTGCGCCCGGCCTACCAGGTGAATTTTTAAGACAGAAAAGGTGGCCAGATGCAGTGGCTCATACCTCCCAGCACTTTGGGAGGCTGAGGCAGGAGGATCACCGGAGGCCACGATTTTGAGACCAGCCTGGGCAACATAGTGAGACCCTGTCTCTACCAAAAAAAAAGAAAATAAATTAGCCAGACATGCTGGCGTGTACCTCTAGTCCCAGTTACCGGAGAGACTAAAGTGGGAGGATCTCTTGAGCCCAGGAGTTCCAGGCTTTCAGTGAACTACAGTTACACCATTGCACTCCAGCTGGGGTGGTAGAGAAAGACCCTGTCTCTTTTTTTTTTTTTTTTTTGAGACAGGGTTTTGCTCTTGTTGCCTGGGCTGGAGTGCAATGGAGCAATCTCAGCTCACTGCAACCTCCGCCTCCTGGGTTTAAGTGATTCTCCTGCCTCAGCCTCCCGAGTAGCTGGGATTACAGGCATGCACCACCAGGCCTGGTTAATTTTGTATTTTATTTTTTTAGTAGAGGTGGGGTTTCTCCATGTTGGTCAGACTGGTCTTGAACTCCTGACCTCAGGTGATCCTCGGCTGCCTCAGCTTCCTAAAGTGCTGGGATTACAGGCATGAGCCACCGTGCCCGGCCAAGACCCTGTCTCTTAAAAAAAAAAAAAAAAGGAGAGAGACTTCCAAGAAATTTGTAGGGTTTCTGTGCCCAGGCCCAACCCCACCGCCAGCCCAGGGTAAGCTGCCATTGTCTGTGAATACCACTCATCCAGCACAAGAAGCGCACACACACATGCACACACACACACACTGTCTGGATGGAGTGAGCTGTGGGCCACGTCAAGGCAGGGCTGCAGTGGGAAGTGCTGCTTTCTGATGATTGTGGGCCTGGGGGTGGAGGGCTGGGCAGGGAGAGAGGCTGGGCCTTGGGTCTCCATGGGAGCTTGCACGGGGCTCAGAGTTTCCATTGGCGTCTGTGGGATGGGGTAACAGAGGGACTGCCTCATAGGAAACTGTGAGACAATGAAACAGGAGGGAGGAGGAACTTCACCTCTGCACCATGAAATACCACACCCGGGGCCCTTCGTGGAACTTGCAGAGCACATCCTTAGATGCTCCTCCCTGCAGTGGGAGAGGCATGTTCTGTGGCCGATGTTTCCCGTGTGTCTGTGTATGTCAAGCCCAGGAATACGTGTTGTCCCGGTCACGTGCCACAAAATGGGTCCCACTTGGGGAGGCAATGCCAATGGGACTCTTACAGGCAGAGTAAGATGAATGTGAGCTGACACTTCTGCCAGTGAGCGACAAGGAGCTGGTGTGCCTCCGCAGAGGACAGGCCTCCTCGTTCATGTGCCCACGTCTTCATTGACAAAGCAAAGAGGCAAACACGGTGGAAGGGAGTGAGCCACGCAGGGAGACAGCGGTGGCTTGGAAGGAAAAGGGCAGGCATGTGCAAGTGTGTCTGCAGGGATAGGAGGGGCCCGGGCAGGGCGAGCTGAGTGGGAAGGAAACGTTGGACAGAAATGTCTGCATCTGTGAGGAAATGTATGTGTGAGAGAGAAACGTGAGAGGCTGTGTCTGAGAGGGAACGTCGCGCTGCGAAGTGTGTGTGTGACGACAGAGGAAGGGACAGAGGGAGCAAGGAAGGGAGGGAGGCGGCAGAGGGGAAGGCCTCTCCTCCCTCCTTCAGCCACAGGCTCTGGAAGGCCCTGCGGTGTGGAGTGAGGGACAGGCAGGAGAGGTGAGATTTCATTACCTTTCCCTTTGTGTGACGGTTTCGAGTTAGAGATGTAAGACTGGAGCTATAAATAATCCAGTCACAGCTGCATCCTGGAGATTTATGGTGCATGCCAATGCCAGCCAGCTTCAGGCCGGGGAGGGGTTGGGTTTGCTTCACACAGCCAAGATGAAAGGCTGATTCCCCCCACAACTAGCTCCCCCCAGCCCCAGCTGACCCCCACCCACCCCTGTGCCACCCTCCTGGACCACGGAGCCCAAAGGGGCGAAAACCTCACAAATGCTTAGACCCCCTCTCTAGTCCTGAGCAGCCTGAGCCCCATGAAGCCTGACAGAGTGGTGGCTCTGCTAGCTGGGGAGACCAATGGGGTAGGGGCAGCAGGATGAGCAGAAGGTGCCTTACCAGGGCGGGTGCCGTGGCTCACGTCTATAATCCCAGCACTTTGGGAGGCCAAGGAGGGAGGATCACTTGAGGTCAGGAGTTTGAGATCAGCCTGGCCAATATGGTGAAACCCCGCCTCTACTGAAAATACAAAAATCAGCTAAGCATGGTGGCGTACGCCTGTAATTCCAGCAACTTGGGAGTCTGAGGCAGGAGAATCGCTTGAACCTGGGAGACAGAGGTTGCAGTGAGCTCAGATTGTGCCACTGCACTCCAGCTTGGGTGACAAAGTGAGACTGTCTCAAAAAAAAAAAAAAAAAGGGCCAGGCGCGGTGGCTCAAGCCTGTAATCCCAGCACTTTGGGAGGCCGAGACGGGCGGATCACGAGGTCAGGAGATCGAGACCATCCTGGCTAACCCAGTGAAACCCCGTCTCTACTAAAAAATACAAAAAAAAAAAAACTAGCCGGGCGAGGTGGCGGGCGCCTGTAGTCTCAGCTACTCGGGAGGCTGAGGCAGGAGAATGGCATAAACCCGGGAGGCGGAGCTTGCAGTGAGCTGAGATCCGGTCACTGCACTCCAGCCTGGGCGACAGAGCGAGACTCCGTCTCAAAAAAAAAAAAAAAAAGAAAAAACAAAAAACAAAAAAGAAAGAAGGTGCCTCAGACAAAGGGCAGGGCTGGCTGGGCCTGGCAGGGCCTACAGGTGACCCAGACTATTCAGACTTGATGAGGTCCCAAGGGGCCATGACTCCCCACTGCCCCGCCCCACCATTCCTATTCTTCCCAATGGGCTGGAACCCTGTTCCATGCCTCAGCTACAAAGACTGCCCAGATGGGCTTGGTGCAAGACTCTGTGTGGTACTAGGGGGTCCTCCCAACCCAGGAGAAGGTGGCTGCACATCCCGTTGGCCTGGGGAGCAGCCTATTCCCCAACTATGCAGCCAGTGCATCTGGGACAGTGGGAGAGTCACCTCCATGGATCTGTCTTCGGCGCTGCTGTGAGGGTGGAGGAGGAGGCGAACGGACGCATCTGGGGAGCCCAGACATCGGCTTCTGCTCGGGTTCTATGGGAGCTGGAGGAAGAGGATGAGGGTGGGGGTCTCAGGAAGAGATGCTGGTTCAAGGCACCCCTGCTATGCCTGTGCCTCTCTGCAGTTTCCCACCAGAGCATTTATCCACCTGTGGCCCCCATAAGCCCTAAGCTTTTGAGAGCAGAGAGCATGCAAGCTTCGCTTTCCCTGCAACCTGGGGACTGTGCGTCAATGTTTGCAGAACAGTCAGGCCCTGGTGCTGGAGTGCACCCTCCCATGGGCTGAGCCCGCAGAAGGAGTTTCCTGAGAGAGAGGTGGCCAGGCCTACCTGGGTCTGCCTCCTGGGGGCTGAGGATCTCCTGAACTTCCCACCCTCCTCTCCTCCCTCTCTGGGAACCCCCAGTGCCTGCTGGGGCCCAGCTATATCAGGCAGCAGCTGCCACCTCAGCAGTTTCTGCTTTGCTTTTCTTCTCATTCCCTGAGCAAATATTGAACATCCAGAGAGACAACCAAATCCTGGGTATGTGGGTGGTGATGGAGTTGGTAGCTCAGCTGGTTACTTCTTGGGCAGCTCAGCCAAGACAATCCATACCTCAGGCCAGGCCTCTGGCGGAGGGAGGATGCTGGAAGGAGGGGCCCTTCCTTCAGAAGACTTCTCTGGGGTTGGGGGTTGGTGGGATGCCCGGGGCCTCCGGAACACTCACAGGTTGGTTGTGGTAGGATCTTTTCTTGGATGAGGAGGGCAGTCTGTCTTCCTTCAGCCTCCAAAAGTCAACTGTGTCTGGGAGTGGGGTACACACAATAGGATTTCTCCTTCAGGGGGCTCAGAGGCAGCTCAGCCAAAGACACAAGGCAAGTTTGCCCAATTCACTGCACGGCAGAGCGACGAGGTTCTTCAGGGAATCTGGAGGCTCTAAGGACATACCTGACTGCAGCTTGGATGCCTTCTCCCCTCCTGAATTTCTGGCACACCTGTCAGGGGACCACCTTCCGCCATAACCATTGTCTATCTGTCCTGGGTGTTTGTACCAGTCAGAGTTCGCTTTGAAAGCAAGATAAATGGACTCTGATGCTCTTAAGCAGATAAAAGATTTACGGAAAAGATTTGGGAATGCTCACGGCATCTATAGGAAGGCTGGAGCCCCAGCTTGGAAAATGCCTTAAGGGATGTAGGGCAGTCGGCATCACTGCCAAGGTCATGCCACAGGGTGGTCTGGTTAGGATAATACCTTTGCTGTCACCATCTCTATGTCTTCCATGGGTCTCACCACAGCCTGCCTCTCTGCCACAGCCCCTGCCTCTGCCAGGAATATCTGACCCTGTGGGTCTGAGTTACTTCCTTTTCTTTTTCTTTCTTTTTTTTTTTTTTGAGATGGAGTCTTACTCTGTTGCCCAGGCTAGAGTGCAGTGGCATGACCTTGGCTCACTGCAATCTCCATCTTTCAGGTTCAAGCAATTCTCCCACCTCAGCCTCCTGAGTAGCTGGGATTACAGACACACGCCACCAGTCCTAGCTAATTTTTGTATTTTTAGTAGAGACAGGGCTTCACTATGTTGGCCAGGCTGGTTTTGAACTCCTGACCTCGGGTGATCCACCTACCTCAGCCTCCCAAAGCGCTGGGATTATAAGTGTGAGCCACTGCCTGGCCCTGAGTTACTTACTCCCTTAAGACTGAATTCCTGGTGGGAATTTCTGAATGACTGAGTCTAGGTCATAAGCCCGCATCCTGGCTGCCAGCAAGTAGAGGGAGAAAGAATCTCCAGCTTTGATTTCTGTGATCAAAGGCAAAGTCTGTTTCCATAAATACCCCTCAGGAAGGGACATTCCCATCCCCAGCTCCTAAACAGAATAGGAGTATTCTGGATGGCCTTCCCAATCGGTGCCTCCAGACTTCATCCCTCTCTCCCTCCCTAACTCTGAAGTCCAGGAGGCTGATCTGTATGGGCTGCATCAGCTGAACTCCCATGCTTCCTGGCTTCCGGTTGGGTTTACCCAATGGGCGGCACCATTGGAGGAGAATGGAGGAGGGAGGTGGGAGGGGAGAGGGTGGGGTGTTGTTCCCCTTGCTCCTTTCCTTTGCAGCTTTGGGTCCCTCCAGCTTCCAGTCACTCTGTCCCTGTCCCACAGGATCTTCCCCATTTGTTGTTGGTTTCCCTTTGTGCTGCTCACCTTGACAACTTGTCCCTTCTTGAAAGGCCTCTCAATTGCCCTATTTCAGGGTAACATCTGTTTCCTGCTGGGACCCCAGAATGATACAGGGGGGTTGACCAGTGAGAAGCAACAAAGCTCCAACGAATGCCCACAACATGGTGGAACAGACGCCCATTGGAAGCTGGCAGCATGATAAATGGGCAAGAGCAAGGAATTTGAAGCTAGGCCTAGGAAGGTCTGAATTCTTAGCCCCGCTCTTACTACCTGTGTGAACTTGGCTGAGTTCCTCAACCATGCTGAATTTTTGTTCTTTTGGGGAAGTAAAAGTTAATCCTTAACTCGGGGATTGGTTGTGAGATGGATTTATTAAGCACTTGGCACTTAGGAGACCAGTGATGGCAAGAAGGGAGACCAGTGATCCACTTATGTGGCTCCCAAGCTATCAGTAATGGCTCTTTGGAGCACTGTGTTGAGAATTCCGACACCTTGTTCTGGCCTGGAGGTGATGGGTGCACCTGTAATTCATTGGTGATGTTTGTCCTACTGAAAGCCTGGGCAGTAGCATTTACTCAATAATAGCTATGCCTTTTTATATTTTTTTACTCCTTGGGAAGGGAAGCAGGATTCTGCTGGGGTCAAAAAGGCTAGGATCCATTCCCATCAGCACTGCCCAGGTTCTGAGTCATGGAGTCACCTCTCCTGGTTCAGCATAGGCTTCTCAGCAGGGTGGACACCTGGCAAGCTCTCTCTTTTAATCAGCAAACTGCTTTAGCCCTACCTAGGTTGTTTCAAGGTCTTTTACTGGGACCTCTGCTCATTTTTTTTTTTTTTTTTTTTTCTGAGATAGAGTCTTACTCTGTTGCCCAGGCTGGAGTGCAATGACACCATCTAGGCTCACTGCAACCTCCGCCTCCCAAGTTCAAGTGATTCTCCTGCCTCAGCCTCCCCAGTAGCTGGGATTATAGGCGCCTGCCACCACACCCAACTGATTTTTTTTTTTTTTTGAGACAGAGTCTCGCTCTGTCGCCCGGGCTGGAGTGCAGTGGCCGGATCTCAGCTCACTGCAAGCTCCGCCTCCCGGGTTCACGCCATTCTCCTGCCTCTGCCTCCCGAGTAGCTGGGAATACAGGGGCCTGCCACCTCGCTCGGCTAGTTTTTTTTTTTGTATTTTTTAGTAGAGACGGGGTTTCACTGGGTTAGCCAGGATGGTCTCGATCTCCTGATCTTGTGATCTGCCCATCTCGGCCTCCCAAAGTGCTGGGATTACAGACTTGAGCCACCGCACCCGGCCGATTTTTGTATTTTTAATAGAGATGGGGTTTTGCCATGTTGGCCAGGCTGGTTTTGAACTCCTGACCTCAGGTGATATGCCCACCTCGGCCTCCCAAAGTGTTGGGATTACAGGCATGAGCCACTACGCCCAGCTGACCTCTGTTCATTTCAATCCCCAAATGCCTAGTCTGATCCTCCCTGCCAGCACAGGCACACCACGCACACGCACACACACACCCAATCCCATGTTCACATAGTAACTCGAATCTCATATAGTAACTTGAATTTCTCAACTCCATGTTACCCCACTCCCCAAGCCTCCTCCATTATCTCCTGCCCCACATCAGGGAGCCTGATGTTATTCCAGTGACACACACCAGAGTTGGTTGAAGGTAGAAGAGAGAGAAGAGAAACCGTGCCATAGGCATCCTATGATGAGTGCTGGAGTCTTGGTGATCAGCAGGTGGTCCCTGGGGCAATCAAGAAGATGGGAGGGACCAAGGAATCCTTCCCCCCCGAATCCTCCTTTCTAGTTTTAGTTGCACATAAGAGCAACCTTCATTTATTCAAGAAACATTTATTGAGGACCTGCTATATGCCAGGCAGCAGTGCAGGAAATAGACAGGCTCTCTGCTGTGAAGGGCAGACAGTCATAACCCAGTGCAGTAAAGTGCTAAGTGGAGGCAAGCACAGGGGAACTCTGATTGGGGTGGCATGGTGGGACAATCAGGGAGGACTTTCCTGAGGAGGTGGCTCCTCAGGAGCTGAGTCAGGAAGGATAAGTTGTGCCAGGTGGCATGGTCAGGGCAGCATATGCCAACATTCTGAAGGTGTGTGTTTGAAGAGCTGCTGGTTGCTGGCAGGTCACCATGGCTGGGGCTCAGAGCTGGAAGGGAGGAGATATTGGAGCAGAACTGTCTGGGGGCTGGGGGAATGCAGGGGGCAGGTCCTACAGGGCCTTGAAAAGGAGCTCGGGTTTTCCCAAAGCAGCACCCACCCCACCCCAGCCTGTCTCCTGCCTTCTTCAGCAAGTGAGGCCCTGAAAGGACGCACCTTCCAATCCCCTCCTTTCTGTGAGCTGTGGGGCTTCCAAGGCAGTTGGGGGCAGATTCCCACCTCAACCCTTCATGCCCTGTGAGTCATCAGGAGAACAGTGAAAGCTGACTCAGGCAGTGGCAGGTGGGCAGGTGGGTGGCAGTGGCTGAGTGAGGAGGAGCTGCAGAGCAGGGCCCGCTACCCCCAACCTGCTGAATGAAGGCTTTAGTGCAGTCCCCGTAACAACTGGCAGGAACCATCAGGTGGAATATAGAGTAAAACAGGTGTTCAGGCATTTTATTTCTCAGTGACTAAGTAGTTGTTACCTCTTCCTCTCATTAACCCCCACCCCCTTTTTCCCAGCCACCTCCCATTCTCAGACTTGCTTCCCTTTGGAAAATGGGAAATGATGTGTCTATGAAGCAAAGTGTGGCTCTGCATGTATGCGTATAGCTATATGTGTGTGTTCATGAAAGTATTTCATGTATATGTGAGGAAGTAAATAAAAGGAATATATGGGCCGGGTGCAGTGGCTCACACGTGTAGTCCCAGCACTTCGGGAGGTCGAGATGAACAGATCACCTGAGGTCAGGAATTCAAGACCAGCCTGGCCAACATGGTGGAAACTCCATCTCTACTAAAAATGCAAAAATTAACCAGGCATGATGATGGGCGCCTGTAGTCCCAGCTACTTGGGAGGCTGAGGCAGGAGAATCGCTTGAATCAAGGAGGCAGAGGTTGCAGTGAGATGAGATCATGCCACTGCACTCCAGCCTGGGCAATACAATGATAGTTCATCTAAAAAAAGTAAAAATAAAATAAAATAAAATAAAAGGAATATATGTACTTATGTGTGCATGAAAATATTTCTGTTGGTGCCATGCATGGGAGCACATGTGCATGAAAATTGCATGGCACTGTGTGTTTAAGTAGACTTGTTGGGAACATGGAGGCAAACGTGTGCACAGGTGTGCAGGAGAGTGTGGGTGGTTATGAGTGGAGGGGACATGAGGCACATGTGTGTGTTTGCAGTGAGTGTGCATGTGACTATCACTCCTTATACTGTGACAGTGATTGTCTTTGTGGGAGAGAAGTTGTTGGGCTGGGATATTCCTATTAACCAAAGCAATAAGACACCCAACTAGTCTGGCTGCCTCCCCTCTTGCTCCTTTGTAATTCATTCTCCACCTAGCAGCCAGTGCAAGCTTTTAAAAATGCAAATCAGGGCCGGTGCGGTGGCTCACGCCTGTAATCCCAGCACTTTGGGAGGCCAAGGTGGGCAAATCGCCTGAGACGAGGAGTTCGAGACCAGCCTGACCAACTCTACTAAAAATACAAAATTAGCCAGGCCTGGTGGCACATGCCTGTAATCTCAGCTACTCAGGAGGCTGAGGCAGGAGAATTGCTTGAACCCCTGAGGCGGAGGTTGTGGTGAGTCGAGATCACACCATTGCACTCCAGCCTGGGCAATAAGAGCGAAACTCTGTCTCAAAAAAAAAAAAAAAAAAAAAAAAAAAAGCAAATCAGATTTTGTAACTCTAAGGCTGAAAACACTCCAGTGGCTTCCTATTGCATTTGGAATAAATCAAACTTCTGACTGTGGCCTGCAGGATGTGCCTCCACCCCAACCTTTGAAGCTTTGCTGTCTCATCTCCTCTCACTCTCTGGGCAGGCACACCATGCCTCAGTCACACATCAAGAGCCTTCACACCTGCTGTTTCCTCTCTTGGACTCCTTTGCTGTTGGGTGGTGTCCTGCCCTCAGGTTTCAGCTCAACATGATGGCATAATTAGTGGGGGCATCCCTGACCCCCCAGTTTAAATTGGCACCCCCAGCCAGGCGTGGTGGCTCACGCCTGTAATCCCAGCACTTTGGGAGGCCAAGGCAGGTGGATCACTTAAGGTCAGGTGTTTGAGACCAGCCTGGCCAACATGGTGAAACCCCATCTTTACTAAAAATACAAAAATTATCCAGGCCTGGTGGTGCATGCCTGTAATCCCAGCTACTCAGGAGGATAAGCCAGGAAAATCACTTGAACCCAGGAGGTGGAGGTTGCAGTGAGCCAAGATTTCGCCACTGCACTCTAGCCTGGGCGACACAGCGAGACTCCATCTCAATAATAATAATAATAATAATAATAATAATAATAATAATAATAAAGGCCGGGTGCCGTGGCTCACGCCTGTAATCCCAGCACTTTGGGAGGCTGAGGCGGGCGGATCATGAGGTCAAGAGATCGAGATCATCTTGGCCAACATGGTGAAACCCCGTCTCTACTAAAAATACAAAATTAGCCGGGCATGGTAGTGGATGCCTGTAATCCCAGCTACTTGGGAGGCTGAGGCAAGAGAATCGCTTGAACCCAGGAGGCGGAGATTGCTGTGAGCCGAGATTACGCCATTGCACTCCAGCCTGGGCAACAAGAGCAAAACTCCATCTCAAAAAAAAAAAAAAAAAAAAATCCTGGCTAACACGGTGAAACCCCGTCTCTACTAAAAAATACAAAAAACTAGCCGGGCAAGGTGGCAGGCGCCTGTAGTCCCAGCTACTCGGGAGGCTGAGGCAGGAGAATGGCGTAAACCCGGGAGGCGGAGCTTGCAGTGAGCTGAGATCCGGCCACTGCACTCCAGCCTGGGCGACAGAGTGAGACTCCGTCTCAAAAAAAAAAAAAAAAAAAAAAATAATAATAATAAATAGGTCGGTCGCAGTTGTTCACACCTGTAATCTCAGCACTTTGGGAGGCCGAGGCGGGCGGATCATGAGGTCAGGAGTTCAAGACCAGCCTGGCCAACATAGTGAAAACCTGCCTTTACTAAAAATACAAAAATTAGCTGGGCATGATGGTATGTGGCTGTAATCCCAGCTACTCAGGAGGCTGAGGCAGGAGAATTGCTTGAACTGAGACCCAGGAGGCGGAGGTTGCAGTGAGCCAAGATCACACCACTGCACTCCAGCCTGGGCTACAGAGGGAGACTCCCTCTCAGAAAAAAAAAAAAAAATTAATTAATTAAATTATAAAAATAAATAAATAGCCGGGCGCGGTGGCTCAAGCCTGTAATCCCAGCACTTTGGGAGGCCGAGACGGGCGGATCACAAGGTCAGGAGATCGAGACCATCCTGGCGAACACAGTGAAACCCCGTCTCTACTAAAAATACAAAAAACTAGCCGGGTGACGAGGCGGGCGCCTGTAGTCCCAGCTACTTGGGAGGCTGAGGCAGGAGAATGGCGGGAACCCGGGAGGCGGAGCTTGCAGTGAGCTGAGATCCGGCCACTGCACTCCAGCCTGGGCGACAGAGCAAGACTCCACCTCAAATAAATAAATAAATAAATAAATAAATAAATAAATAAATAAATAAATAAATAAAAATAAAAAATAAATAGGCCAAGCGTGGTGGCTCACGCCCGTAATCCCAGCACTTTGGGAGGTTGAGGCGGGTAGATCACCTGAGGTCAGGAGTTGGAGACCAGCCTGGCCAACACAGTGAAACTCCATCTCTACTAAAAATACAAAAATTAGCTGGGCATGGTGGTGAGCACCTGTAATTTCAGCTACTGAGGAGGCTGAGGCAGGAGAACTGCTGGAACCCAGGAAGCAGAGGTTTCAGTGAGCCGAGATTGCACCATTGCACTCCAGTCCAGGCTGACAACAGCAAGACTCAGTCTCTAAATAAATAAATAAATAAATAAATAAATAAATAAATAAATAAAATTGGCACCCCCAATCCATGTCCATCCCATCACTCCTACTTTGTTCCTCCCCAGCACTAGGTCCCTTGGGTCTGAAGCTGGCACTGAGATGGAGTTAGGAGTGCATAGGGCTCAGTGGGGAGTGGCCCCGTGACATGAACAGGAAGGATGCCAGATTGGGTGGGGGAGCCATCAGACCATGGTGCAGATCTGACAAGGTCTCTGCCAGCCCACCAAGGGGGCAGTAGCAGAGACAGCCCATTGGAGGAGTCCTGAGATAAGTAGAAATGGCTGGACTCTGTATAATAGTCTGGCTCAATCGGGGACTGGAACCATCCACTCAAATAAAAAGGGGAGTCACAGACCGAGAGAAAATATTCAAAAGACACATTTGATAAAGGATTGTCATCCAAGATAGACAAAGAACTTGGGTCGGGTGCAGTAGCTCACACCTGTAATCTCAGCACTTTGGGAGGCTGAGGAGGGAGGACTGCTTGAGCCCAGGAGTTAAGAGACCAGCCTGGGTAACATAGTGAAAACCTTTGTCTACAAAAAAATTTTAAAAATTAGCTGGGTGTGGTGACGATTGCCTGTAGTACCAGTTACTTGAAAGCTGAGACAGGAGGATCACTTGAGCCGGGGAGGTTGGGGCTATAGTGAGCCAGGGTTTTACTACTGCACTCCAGCCTGGGTGACAGTGAGGCCCTGTCTGAAAAAAAAAAAAAAAAAAGAATATTTTATATATATACACAATGAACTCTTCTTTTTTTTTTTTTTTTTGAGACGGAGTCTCGCTCTGTTGCCCAGAATGGAGCGCAGTGGCGCCATCTCGGCTCACTGCAAGCTCCGCCTCCCGGGTTCACGCCATTCTCCTGCCTCAACCTCCAGAGGAGCTGGGACTATAGGCGCCCGCCACCGCGCCTGGCTAATTTTTTGTATTTTTTAGTAGAGACGGGGTTTCACTGTGTTAGGCAGGATGGTCTGGATCTCCTGACCTCGTGATCTGCCCACCTCGGCCTCCCAAAGTGCTGGGATTATAGGCGTGAGCCACTGCGCCCGGCCCACAATGAACTCTTGAAACTTAACAATAAGAAAACAAACAACCAGATTTTAAAAACCAGCAAAAGAGCCAAAGAAGACCCCTTACTAAAGGAGATATATAGGTAGCAAGTAAACATATGAAAAGATGTTCAGGCCGGGTGCGGTGGCTCACACCTGTAATCCCAGCACTTTGGGAGGCTGAGGCAGGCAGATCACACGGTCAGGAGATTGAGACCATCCTGGCTAACACGGTGAAACCCCGTCTCTACTAAAAATACAAAAACAAACAAACAAACAAAAAAAAATCTTAGCTGGGCGTGGTGGCGGGCGCCTGTAGTCCCAGCTACTCAGGAGGCTGAGGCAGGAGAATGGTGTGTACCCGGGAAGTGGCGCTTGCAGTGAGCTGAGATTGCGCCACTGCACTCTAGCCTGGGTGACAGTGTGAGACTCCCGTCTCAGAAAAAAAAAAAAAAAAAAAAAAAAGAAAGAAGGAAAAGATGTTCAATGTCATATATCCTTTTTTTTTTTTTTTTTTTTTTTTGAGATGGAGTTTTGCTCTGTCACCCAGGTTGGAGTGCAATGGCATGATCTCACCTCACTGCAACCTCTGTCTCCCAGGTTCAAGTGATTCTCCTGTCTCAGCCTCCCGAGTAGCTGGGATTATAGGCACCCACCATCATGCCTGGCTAATTCTTATATTTTTTGGGGGGTGGGGGTGGTGAGACAGAGATTTACTCTTGTTGCCCAGGCTGGAGTGCCATGGCACGATCTCGGCTCACTGCATCCTCTGCCTCCCAGGTTCAAGTGATTCTCCTGCCTCAGCCTCCTGAGTAGCTGGGATTACAGGCATGTGCCACCACACCCAACTAATTTTGTATTTTTAGTAGAGACAGGGTTTCACCATGTTGCCCAGGCTGATCTTGAACTCCTGACCTCCAGTGATCTACCTGCGTCAGCCTCCCAAAGTACTGGGATTACAGGCATGAGCCACTGCACCCAGCAACGTCATATATCTTTAGGGAAGTGCAAATTAAAACAACACTGAGAGTCCACCATCATCTATTAGAATATCCACAATCCAAGACACTGACAGCACCAAATGCTGGCAAGGATGTGGAGCAACAGGAACTCTCCCTCATTGCAGTGGAAATGCAAAATGGTACATTTGAGGACAGTTCGGCAATTTTTCTTTTCTTTTCTTTTCTTTTCTTTTTTGTTTGAGACAGGGTCTTACTCTATTGCCCAGGCTGGAGTGCAGTGCAGTGGCGTAATCTTGGCTCACTGTAACCTCCACCTCCTGGGTTCAAGTGATTCTCCTGTCTCAGCCTCCCTAGTAGCTGGGATTACAGGCATGCACCACCACGCCTGGCTAATTTTTGTATTTTTAGTAGAGGTGGGGGGTTTCACTATATTGGTCAGGCTGGTCTCGAACTCCTGACCTCAAGTGATCTGCCTGCCTCAGCCTCCCAAATTGCTGGGATTACAGGTGTGAGCAACCACGCGTGGCCTCAAGTTCAGCAATGTCTTACAAAATTAAACATACTTTTACTATATGATCCAGCAATCATGCTCCTTGGTATTTACTCAAACTTAAGTTCACACAAAAACCACACACGAATGCTTATAGCAGCTTTATTAATAATTGACAAAACTTGGATGCAACCAAGATATCCTTCAGTAGGTGAATGAGTGAATGAACTGTGGGACATCCAGACAATAGAATATTATTCGATGCCAAAAAGAATGTAACTATCAAGTTATGAAAAAGCATGGAGAAACCTTAAAAGCACATTACTATTCTGGGCATGATGGCTCGCACCTGTAATTCCAGCACATTGGGAGGCCAAGGCAGGAGGATTGCTAGAGCCCAGGAGTTCTAGGCTGTATATGATTGTGCCACTGTACTTTAGCCTGGGTGACAGAGAAGAAAGAAAGAAAGGCGGGGGGGGAGGGAGAGAGAGAGAGAGAGAGAGAGAGAGAGAGAGAGAGAGAGAGAGAGAGAGAGAGAGGGAGGGAGGGAGGGAGGGAGGGAGGGAGGGAGAGAGAGAAAGAAAGAAAGAAAAAGAAAGAAAGAAAGAAAAGAGAAAGAAAGATAGAGAGGAAGGAAGGAGAAAGAAAGAAAAAAAAAAGATGGCTGGGTGCGGTGGCTCAAGCCTGTAATCCCAGCACTTTGGGAGGCCGAGACGAGCGGATCACAAGGTCAGCAGATCGAGACCATCCTGGCTAACACGGTGAAACCCCGTCGCTACTAAAAAATACAAAAACGGCCGGGCGCGGTGGCTCAAGCCTGTAATCCCAGCACTTTGGGAGGCCGAGACGAGCGGATCACAAGGTCAGCAGATCGAGACCATCCTGGCTAACACGGTGAAACCCCGTCGCTACTAAAAAATACAAAAAACGGCCGGGCACAGTGGCTCAAGCCTGTAATCCCAGCACTTTGGGAGGCCGAGACGGGCGGATCACGAGGTCAGGAGATCGAGACCATCCTGGCTAACACGGTGAAACCCCGTCTCTACTAAAAAATACAAAAAACTAGCCGGGCGAGGTGGCGGGCCCCTGTAGTCCCATCTACTCGGGAGGCTGAGGCAGGAGAATGGCATAAACCCGGGAGGCGGAGCTTGCAGTGAGCTGAGATCCGGCCATTGCACTCCAGCCTGGGTGACAGAGCCAGACTCCACCTCAAAAAAAAAAGAGAGAAAGAAAAAAGAAAGAGAAAGAAAGAAAAAAGAAAGAAAAGAAAGGACGAAGGAAGGAAGGAAAGAAAGAAAAAGAAAGAAAGAAAAAGAAAGAAAGAAAAGAAAGAAAGAGAGAAGAGGGAGGGAAGGAAGGAGAAAGAGAAAGAGAGGAGGAGAGGAAGAGAGAGAAAGGAGGAGAGGAAGAGAGTGAGAAAGAAGAAAGAAAGAAAAAGAAAGGAAGGAAGGAAGAAAGAAAGAAAAGAAAAAAGAAAAGAAAGAAAGAAAGAGAAAGAAAGAAGCATATTATTAAGTGAAAGAGGCCAATCTCTTTTTTGAGATGGAGTCTAGCTCTATTGCCCAGGCTGGAGTGTAGTGGCATGATCTCGGCTCACTGCAGCCTCCACCTTCCAGGTTCAAACAATTCTCCTGCCTCAGCCTCCCTAGTAGCTGGGATTACAGGCGCCCGCCACCACACCTGGCTAATTTTTGTATTTTTAGTAGAGACAGGGTTTCACTGTGTTGACCAGGCTGGTCTCGAACTCCTGACCTTGTGATCTGCCCGCCCCAGCCTCCCAAAATGCTGGGATTACAAGCATGAGCCACCGAGCCTGGCCAGGCCAAAGAAGCCAATCTTAAAAGGCTACCTACTGAATGATTCCAACTATATGATATTCTGGAAAAGGCAAAACTATGGAGACAGAAAAAAGATCAGAGTTAGAGCAATGAAACTATTCTGTAGGATACTATGATGGTGGATACATGCCATTGTACATTTGTCCAACCCCATAGAATGTACTACACCAAGAGTGAACCCTAATGTAAACTATAGACCTTAGTGATGATGATGTGTCAGTGTAGGCTCACAAATTATAATAAATGCACCCCTCTGGTCAGGGATGTTAATAATGGCATGGTGGAAGCTATGCATGTGTGGGGACATGGGATATACAGGAAATCCTTGTACTTTCTTTTTTTTTTTTTTTGAGATGGAGTCTCGCTCTGTCACCCAGGGTGGAATGCAGTGGTGCGATCTCGGCTCACTGCAAGCTCTACCTCCCAGGTTCACGCCATTCTGCCTCAGCCTCCCGAGTAGCTGGGACTACAGGCGCCCGCCACCACGCCCGGCTAATTTTTTGTATTTTTAGTAGAAACGTGGTTTCACCATGTTAGCCAGGATGGTCTCAATCTCCTGACCTTGTGATCCACCTGCCTCGGCCTCCCAAAGTGCTGGGATTACAGGCTTGAGCCACCATACCTGGCTCCCGGAAATCCCTGTACTTTCTTCTTAATTTTGCCAAATTGCTCTAAAAGATGAAGTCCACAAAAAAAAGAAAAAAAAAAAAAAAAAAAAAGGCCGGGCCAGGCATAGTGGCTCATGCCTGTAATCCCAGTACTTTGGGAGGCCGAGGCGGGCGGGTCACCTGAGGTCGGGAGTTCGAGACTCGCCTGACCAACATGGAGAAACCCCCGTCTGTACTAAAAATACAAAATTACCTGGACGTGGTGGCGCATGCCTGTAATCCCAGCTACTCAGGAGGCTGAGGCAGGAGAATCACTTAAACCCAGGAGGCTGAGGCAGGAGAATCACTTAAACCCGGGAGGCGGAGGTTGTGGTAGCCAAGATCGCGCCGTTCCACTCCAGCCTGGGCAACAAGAGCAAAACTCTGTCTCAAAAAAAATAAATAAATAAGGTCAGGCACGGTGGCTCACGCCTGTAATCCCAGCACTTTGGGAGGCCAAAATGGGTGGATCACTTGAGGCCAGGAGTTTGACACTAGCCTGAGCAACATGGCAAAGCCCCGTCTCTGCAAGAAATACAAACATTAGCTGGGCATGGTGCTGTGTGCCTATAGTCCCAGCTACCCGGGAGGCTGAGGTGGGCGGATGGCTTGAGCCCAGGAGGCAGAGGTTGCAGTGAGCAGAGATCATGTCACTGCACTCCAGTCTGGGTGACAGAGAGAGCCCCTGTCTCAAAAATAAAATAAATTCAATTTAAAAATAAAAGGAAGAAGAGAAGAGAAAAGAAAAAAGAAAAGAAAAGAAAAGAAAAGCTTGTATTCCTTCTGGACTCTCTTCCCTTCTCACCTCACGGACATGCTTCTGCTGCCCAGGTGTTCTGACTTCCCCTCAGGTGAATGTGCTTGCTCGGTGTTTTCCTCTGCCTGTCCTTTTCTCCTCTGGTTTGGCCGAATCCTTTGTTAACAATTTTCTGGCTTAGGGGCTGGCCTGGCTGGAAACTCCTGGATCTCTGCGGCTCCTCTGCCCTCCTTGCAGCTCTCTACCCCACCTTCCTGCAGCCCGCTGTCCTTCTGGAAAGAATTTCATAAACAAATGACAGCCACTGTAACCCCTCTCCTGGTATAAATATGTACCCTGACACTGAACTGGGGAGAAGGAAATTCAAGATTGGAGAGAGAAGAAGAAAATCCTGAATAACTCATTAGCACCACCTCCAACCAAGCTTAATCTTGCCTCCTTTGGTGTCAGACGGCAGCAAGAGGAAAAACATCTTCCCTCCCCGCCCTCCAGGGATGAAGCTGTCATGCAGAACAGACTTGAGGGGGGCCCACCAACTGTGCGCCCCACTTCCATTTCCCAGGCCTTGATTAAGACTTTTAGAGGCAGTAAGCTCCGAAAAGATTAGAGCATCTCCGCCCCCGTGAATAGTACACAATGAAATCAATATTAAGCCACAACATAAGTGTGAGGAAGCCCTTCAACATTTTGAATTTTCCCGTGATGACAGCTTTGAAGTTGTTTATTTTTTGAAATATCAAATATGAAATTCTTAAATGATTTTCTCCTTCTTCACTGGCTTCCTTCCTGTGGGTTTTGTTTGCATGTTGTTCTTATCTGTGATCAGCCCTCACCCCCAGCTGGCCTTCCTGCTTCCACCAGGCCTGCCCTGGTGCTGGACGTTAGGAGGGTGGTTCTAGGGCTGACCTTGAGGACCCCAGGGAGTCCTTCCATGGAAACTGGCCTGGCGTACAGGGGGGAGGGCCGCAAAGTCAAGTCCCCTCTCACCAAAGTTAGTGGACTTGCTGAATAATCCAGGGCATACAAGCTTAGGGCTGTCAGGGCTGAGCTGAGCAGGGAGGGCAGAGTCCTGGGTGGCTGTCAAACCTGGAAAATCAAACTTGAATCAAATCAACAGACAGCTACTGAGATCCATGTTGTAAGCAAAAAACAAGTTGGGCTGGAAGGGAAGGCCAGGACTGGGGTCTTATCTGGTGGCCTTGGGCTGGTGGCTCAGATGGTGGAACAGAATGGTCAAGCACCCACTTGGATGCTGCCCATCAGCTCAGGTACAATACTGTCTGTAAGTACATTACAAATAGGCAAACTGAAATCAGGGTCCGTGCCCAGTGATGGAAGAGCTGGATCTGTCTGTCTGTCTGGGTCTGGAGATTTTGCTCACAGTAAGCCTCCAGAGTCCAGAGCCTGGGGCTGCTCACTCATGAGTTTTATCATTGTCTGGCACCTTCTGTTGCTGGAGGGAGAGGTGAGAAGTCTACAGGCATTTTTGTCCTATCTGCATATTTGGCCCACTATGTGTTGAGCGTTCACAAATCTGTTATCTCATCCAGGCTGCATCTCTGCAAAGTGGGCAGTGTGGGACCCCATTTTACAGATGAGCTCAGCAAAGGAGAGGGACTTGCCCAAGACAGTGGGGACTTCTGGCCTCCTGGAAGGGAATCTCCATGGGTGCAGAGGCTGTCTGGCTTCAAGCTATAACCCCAGGCCACAGCCCCCAGCACAGCAGTCAATGCATTGTCGGCAAGCAATACATGTCTGGTGAATGAGTAAGTCCCTGAATACTGAATGATCACTTGATTCTGTTTGGCCCCAAATCTTTGCCCTCTCCTGGTTTTCACCTAGTCTGGGGAGCTGCAGCTGAAAGCAGAATCCCTGGGCCTTCCTGGTGGAAAAGGCTCCCTGGGCTGTGCTGGTAAGAGCCCCTGGGTGAAAGGCCTCAGCACTGCCAAGGCCTCCCAGCTTCTGCCTCCTCAGGGAACCCCTGCCTTTACCTCTGCCTGCCACAGCCATCCCTGGTGGCCATGTATAGTCCCAGAAGATGCAGGGATTGTTTCACCGCAGAATAAACACATAGGCTGTACATCCAGTGATTCAGAAGATCCTAATAAAATAATTTCAGACTGCATAAAAGTTGCAAAAAAATAGTACAAATAATCTTCATATTCCGTTTACTCTGATTCCCCAAATGTTAGCTTTCTACCGTGCTTGCATTTATACTGGTGTGATGAACACTAGAGCTGTCTCTGTGCATCTCCTTCCCAACTCCCTCTTCAGAAGATCCTGCTGTGCTGGCCTCCCTCTTCCCCAAACCATGCTGTTGCCATAGCAACAGGTGCCAAACCAGAGCTTGCTGAGGGCATCCCAATTCACCCCTTTCTGGTGCACAGGGCCCTCAGTACACCTGTCCACATGGCCTGGATGCCCATAGCACTGATGCCCAGGCTGAGAGACAATGGCACAGGGGCAACTTGTGCCAGACACAGGCAGGGTGGTATTGTGGGCAGAAATGCAGGCTTTGGGGGTCAGAGGGCCTGAGTTGAATCTCTGTGTCAACTATGTGAACTTGGATACTCCATGAAACCTTTCAAGCCTCAGTTGCAACATGGACCTAATACTGTGTCCACTCACAGAGCTGCTCTAGCAGTCGGCTGGATGAGGAATGCATCATAATGTCCAGTGGAATACGTGGCATGTGGCTAATGCTCGTGACTTTGGGCTGGGTTCATGCTCTCTGCACAGGAGGGACTGGCCAGCATGCCGTGTGTACATATTCAGTCCACTCCTATTATGCGGGGCCCCAGGGTGTGTTAGGGGTGGGCACATGGTTACAGACATACAGAACAGGGATTCATCTGGGAAAAAGGAAGCCGGTCCCTCTCAAGCTGTACCAGGCCTGGAGCTTGCCCTGGGAGACCTCTGTCAAATGGGCCATTCATTCCACCTTGAACTCAACCCTCTCAAGGCCCCACTGGGCTCTGGGACTCCCAGAGTGAGAGGTTTGACTAGAAACCAAGAGGGGTGGGAGGAAGCCGATAGAGGAGAGGGTGGGTCTGTGGGTCTCTGGTGTGCAGTGGGGAGGGCCTCAGAGTCAAGTCCCCTCTCACCAAGGTTAGTGGGCTTGCTGAATAGTCCAGGGCATACCAGCTTAGGGCTGATCAGGGCTGAGTTAAGCAGGGAGGGCAGAGTCCTGGGTGGATGTTAAACTTGGACTTCCTCACACTTATTTTGTGGCTTACAAACAGTTCTGAGTGGTGCTGGTGGGGAGAATAGAAAGTGAGGCTGTGCTGGAAGCTCTGGATTCACCTGGTGGCCTGTGGCCATGGCCCGTACCCCACCCCTGCCCCCTGTTAATGCCAATTGAGCAAAGGGCCCCTGGGGAAAGTGACAGCAGACAGTAGACCAGACAAGGCAGTATTAGTGGCCACTGTTGATTGAGAGTCAGCTAGGGGCCAGAATGATAGAGCAAATAAGGCCACATTCCCTCCACCCACTGCTTAAAGCACTCTGATGGCTTCTCCCTGAGGGACCCAAACCTTCAGCTGTGGCTTACAAAGCCTCTGTCCTGGCCCCAGCGCACCTCTCTGCTCATTTTGCACTTCTCTATTCCAAGCTGCTCTTCTCCCAGTCACTCAGACTTGCTTTGTGTTGTTGTTTCTCAGATAAATTGCTTCTTTCAGCCTCAGCTTCTGCACAGTCAAGGCAGGTGCCTCTACCTGAAATGCTCACGTACTCTTTCCCCAGTTCATTTACTGCATCTCATCAGTTACAAGATATGCACTAGAAAAAACCCCAAACTTTTTATTTGAAATAATTTCAGACTGCATAAAAGTTGCAAAACATAGTACAAATAATCTTCATATTCCGTTTACTCTGATTTCCCAAATGTTAGCTTTCTACTGTGCTTGCATTTATACTGGTGTGACGAACACTAGAGCTATCTCTGTGCATCTCCTTCCCAACTCTCTCTTCAGCGACTTTATGGCGCCAGCTTGTAATTGGCCACAGAGAGTATTTACGCCACAGAAATTGGTATCAGGGCTTTTTTTTGCCCTGAGAGAGTTGGTTGTTAAACATTTTCAGCATACCACCATTTTATCAATCTCTCTCTTTTATCTTTTTTAAATCAAATTCTCTCTCTCTCTTTTTTTTTTTTTTTTTTTTGAGACGGAGTCTTGCTCTGTCACCAGGCCAGAGTGCAGTGGCGCGATCTTGGCTCACTGCAACCTCTACCTCCCAGGTTCAAGTGATTCTCCTGCCTCAGCCTCCCGAGTAGCTGGGACTACAGGCATGCACCACCACGCCCAGCTAACTTTTTCGTATTTTTAGTAGAGACAGGGATTCACCATGTTGGCCAGGATGGTCTTGATCTCTTGACCTCGTGATCCACCTGCCTCAGCCTCCCAAAGTGTTGGGATTACAGGCGTGAGCCACCACACCCGGCCCAAATTCTCTCTTTGTATGTGTGGGGTGTGTGTGTGTGTGTGTGTGTTCACTCATTTTTTTTCTTTTTTTCTGTCTGAGATGGAGTCTAGCTCTGTCCGCCAGGCTGGAGTGCAGTGTCGTGATCTCGGCTCACTGCAACATACCAGGTTCAAGTGATTCTCCCACCTCAGCCTCCTCAGTAGCTGGGACTACAGGCGCGCATCACCACGCCAGGCTAATTTTTGTATTTTTAGTAGAGACGAGGTTTCACCATGTTGACCAGGCTGGTCTCGAACTCCTGACCTCAGGTGATCTGCCCACCTCAGCCTCCCAAAGTTCTGGGATTACAGGAGTAAGCCACCTCGCCTGGCCTCTTTTTCTTTTTCTTTTTTTTCCTGAACTGCTTGAGAGTAGGTGACAGATAAGTGCTTTATCCCTAAATACTTTGATACATTCTTCTTCAAAACAAGGACATTCTTTTGTTTAATAACCACAGTACATTTATTGAAATCAGAAAATTAGCATGGCTACATACAGTTCTATTGGCTGATGTACAGACCTTATTCAACCAACTCCAACCGTCCTGCTAATGTCCTTTACAGCAAAAGAAGAAAAATGTTAGGCACAATGAGTCACACCTGTAATCTCAGCACTTTGGGAGGCTGAGGCGGAAGGATTGCTTAAGCCCAGGAGTTCAAGACCAGCCTGGACAATATAGTGAGACCCTATCTCTCCACATGCACACACACACACTAGCCAAGTGTGCTGGTGCACACCTGTAGTCCCAGCTACTTGGGAGGCTGAGGTAGGAGGATCACTTGAGCCCAGGAAGTTGAGGCTTCAGTAAGCCTGAATTTCCCACCTCAGCCTTCTAAGTAGCTGGGACTACAGGTGTGCACCATCAGGCCCAGCTAATTTTTGTATTTTTTTGTAGAGACAGGGTTTTGCCGTGTTGTTCAGGCTGGTCTCAAACTCCTGGGCTTAAGCAATCTGCCCACCTCAGCCTCCTGAAGTGCTGGGATTACAGGCACACACCACTACACCTGCCTATTTAATTTTATATTTATGTATTTTTTAGAGATAAGGTCTCACTATGTTGCCCAGGTTAGAATGCAGTGGCTATTCATAGGTGTGATCATAGTGCACTACAGCCTGGAACTCCTGACCTCAGCAATCTTTCTGTCTCAGCCTCCTGAATAGCTAGGACTACAGGCATACAGGCACGCACCACTGCACCTGGCTTTATTATTTTATTTTATTTTTTAGCACCTCCTCACTTTCTGGCACAAGATGTTGCAGGCTCACTTGTATTTTCCCTGAGCCAACCTTGGAATTAGCTATTCACCAAAGTGCCCTAGTTCCTTTTAGTGGAGAATGGCATTTGGAAACCAAGATTTGGGAGCTAGGGTGGTCCTTGCTTCTAGGGAAGATGCACCTTTTAAATTTCTGACCACAGGATGCATTTTAGAGATGATGTCTAACAATCCCCCAGCTTGGCATTTGCCTCTTCTCCTTCTGGCCACCTCAGAAACTGAGCCCAGCAGTGACCACTCAGCCGGGACCCCTTCCCCACACTGCTCCCCAGGCCAGTCCACACGGCCCCTTTGTCCTACCTCTTCTTTCCACTGAATCAGAGCCCAAGAGCCTACCAACCACAAACTCGGGGATTTTATACCCGGCAAGGCTTGCTGCAGGGCAAGGTAGATTTCTCTTAGATTCTACCTTATTCTGATCTCCGCCATTACAGATCCTTCTTTGTTTCAAATTAGGTGGGAGAGAGAAAACTCCTCTGGGGCTGTAGAAGGTGAAAAGAGCTCTTTCAGTAAGCACAAAGTAACATTTCTAAGGTTAATTGGCTGAATTTTTCTCTCAGTGTTATCTAAAATAATAGTGTGGATGATCAATAGTGTCTTAGATTTGATTAAATAGATCGCACCCAGTTATCCTTCAAAACTGAGCTCACACCACTACTCCTGAGTACTTTTCCTCTGTATCACTCACCACAATCGGTACCATGGATTTGGGGGTCACTGTTGGTCCATATCTCTCTGAGTGCTTCACAAGTGGACTCCCCTCTGTGTCTATCATGTATTCATATCTGTATCTTCAATGTGAGGTGCAGTTAGGTGCTCCATAAGGATTTGTGGAATAAATGGCTGGATTAATTTTATCTTCTCAACAAGACTGCAAGCACAGATGATGCTTTCTACTTTACGGGTGGAGAAACTGAGGCTCCTAGAGCCAAAGTGTGTTCAATATCACTCCACCAGTAAATGGTAGACTCCGGATGCAAACCCAGGCGTGTCAGATTCCAGTGTTTGTACAAAGGGTGTCAGTGGAGGAAATGATTTTTGTGAAGAATTGAATTTTTATTCCATGATGAGCTTGGTCCCCAGAGTGTATAAATTCCTAGAAATTGGGGCAGCACAAACAGGGCTGCTCACGGTGACTCACGCCTGTCATCCCAGCACTTTGGGAGGCTGAGGTGGGTGGATCACCTGAGGTCAGGAGTTTGAGACCAGCCTGACCAACATGGTGAAACCCCATCTCTACTATATACAACAAATTAGGCGGGCGTGGTGGCACATGC
The DNA here is from genome assembly GCF_007565055.1 of Rhinopithecus roxellana. Lineage (NCBI taxonomy): Eukaryota > Metazoa > Chordata > Mammalia > Primates > Cercopithecidae > Rhinopithecus > Rhinopithecus roxellana. Next base: position 135,122,453 of record NC_044553.1, on the reverse strand, counting down.
CTGTAATCCCAGCTACTCAGGAGGCTGAGGCAGGAGAATCGCTTGAACCCGGGAGGTGGAGGTTGCAGTGAGCCGAGATCACACCATTGCACACCAGCCTGGGCAACAAGAGCAAAACTCCTTCTAAAAAAAAAAAAAAAAAAAATGCAAGAAAGGACACAGAAGAGGGGCTGGCACAGAAGAGGGGCTGGTGCTGCAAAACCAGTTTCCATGGGTGGCCACAGTCACTAAGCTCCTACTGCCACTAGGTTGGCCTGGGCTGCCCTGCCCTCCTGTGGGAGGGCCAGGCAGAGGCGTGGGTAAAGGGCAAGCAACCTGGCTGGGCCTGCCTGACCCCAGGCATGGGCCTTGACCGCTTGTGCTGCCTGACTAGCCCTGGCCTGCGAAGGGAACTTCCACACAGACAGCACTTGTCTTGAGGACTTCATCATCCCCACCTCGCTGCGCCTGCACGTGCCCAGCAGCGGGCCGAGTGCAGGTTACAACTTCTGCTTTGCAGATGTGGAAACAGAGTCTCAGAGGGTGTAAGTACTCACTAGAGGGTAAAGCCCTTGGTTTCTCCATCTGTAGGATGGGAAGGTTGGACTTGGTGACGGCACAGGTTTCTCTAGCTCTGCAGGTAATGGTTCCACAACCAGACGCCACCTCCTCTGTGTCTCTCTCCAACCCAACCTCAGGGCTTTCCTGACCACTTCCCAGGGGAAAGGGTGCTTCCCAGTGCTTCCCATTGAACAGACTGAATCAAAATACAATCGTCATTTACATTTCAAAAGCCCTGGTCAGTCACCCTAATCCAGACCAGACTTACCGGTCCATCTGGTCTATGAACGTCCCGTCTTGACCTGGGTGGGCTTTCATGAGATGAGGAGAGCATTTCTGGAAATAATTTGAGAGACATTAAGAAGATCATCTCGATTTCTTGATTATGTGCTAAATAAGGGGTGGATAATTCATGAGTGGGGATGTCCTGGAACTGAGGGTCACTCCCCTGTTTAGACCATATAGGGTAACTTCCTGACATTGCCATGGCATTTGTAAACTGTTAAGGGGCTGGTGGAAGTGTCTTTCAGCATGCTAATACATTATTTTTTTTTCTTTTTATTTCATTTTATTTTATTATTATTATACTTTAAGTTCTAGGGTACATGTGCATAACGTGCAGGTTACATATGTATACTTGTGCCATGTTGGTGTGCTGCACCCATCAACTCGTCAGCACCCATCAACTCATCATTTACATCAGGTATAACTCCCAATGCAATCCCTCCCCCTCCCCCCTCCCTGTGATAGGCCCCGGTGTGTGATGTTCCCCTTCCCGAGTCCAAGTGATCTCATTGTTCAGTTCCCACCTATGAGTGAGAACATGCGGTGTTTGGTTTTCTATTCTTGAAAAGAATAGAATAGAAAAGAACAGAAAAGTTTGCTGAGAATAATGGTTTCCAGCTGCATCCATGTCCCTACAAAGGACACAAACTCATCCTTTTTTATGGCTGCATAGTATTCCATGGTGTATATGTGCCTATTATAATTAGTGTATAATGAGCAGTGAGGATGACCAGAGGTCACTTTGGTCACCATCTTGGTTTTGGTGAGTTTTAGCCAGCTTCTTTGCCACATCGTGTTTTGTCAGGAGGGTCTTTGTGAACTGTTTCTTGTTCTGACCTCCTATCTCATCCTGGGCCCAACATGGTGGCTCATGCCTGTAATCCCAGCACTTTGGGAGGCTGAGGCGTTGGATCACCTGAGGTCAGCCTGATCAACGTGGTGAAACCCCGTCTCTACTAAATACAAAAAATTAGCCGGGCTTGTTGGCGCATGCCTGTAATCCCAGCTTCTTGGGAGGCTGAGGCAGGAGAATCGCTTGAATCTGGGAGGCAGAGGTTGCAGTGAGCCGAGATTGCACTATTGCACTCCAGCCTGAGTGACAAGAGTGAACGTTGTCTCAAAAAAGGAAGACAATCTCCTCTTCTAAGCAGATTTCTGTCCTAGAAAGATCACATATTTTAATAAGCATTCAACACTTACATACACTAACTAGGTGCCAAGTAGTCATTTAATCTTCACAACAGCCCTGTGAGGTTGGGGTTATTTCCCCATTTTACAGATGAGGATGCTGAGACACAAAGAGCGACTTGCCCAAGGCCACGATCTGGAATGTGAACTTCTTTGTTGTTTTGTTTTGTTTGAGAGGGTCTTGCTCTTTTTCCCAGGTTGGTGTACTGTGGTGCAATCATGGCTTACTGCAGCCTCAACCTCCTGGGTTCAGGTGATCCTCCCACCTCAGCCTCCTAAGTGGCTGGGACCACAGGCTCGAAGCACCACTGCCAGCTATTTTTCTTTTCTTTTTTTTTAGAGACAGAGTCTTGCTATGTTGCCCAGGCTGGTTTCAAACTCCTGGCCTCAAGCAATTCTCCTGCCTCAGCCTCCCAAAGTGCTGGGACTCCAGGCGTGAGCCACTGTGCCCAGGCAAGGAATCTGAACTTGAACCAAGATCGTGCCACTGTACTCCAACCTGGACGACAGAGCAAGACTCCATCTCAATAAATACAAAAATAAATAAATAAAGATGGGATGGCTTCAGGCCAGGCATGTTGGCTCATGCCTGTAATCCCAGCAATTTGGGAGGCAGAGGCAGGAGGATCACTTGAGGCCAGGAGTTTGAGACCACCCTGGGCAACATAGGGAGATCTTGTCTCTACAAAAAAATAAATAAAACAAAACAAAAAACTAGCTGTGGCAGCATGTGCCCCTAGTCCCAGCTACTCTGCAGGCTGAGGAAGGAGGATTGTTTAAGCCTGGGAGGTCGAGAATACAGTGAACCATGATTGTACCATTGCACTCCAGCCTGAGCAACAGAGTGAGACCTTGTTTCAAAAACAAAAACAAAAAACAAGAAACAGATGGCTTCAGAGGAATCTGATCATTACCAGACACTGAATCTGCCGACACCTTGACTGCGGACTTCCCAGACTCCAGAACCATGAGAAATCTGTTTCTGTTGTTTACAAGCCAGCCATTTTATAAAATATCATTTTATGGTATTTTATTCTAGCAGCCCAAATGAACTAAGACCGGGCATCATTATCACCCGGCCATCTATCTCTTATTGGGGTGGAGACACCAGTAGCATTGTCCAGTGCTACTCAGTGGAGAGTGACAGTTTGCTTTCCTTCCATGTGTCCTGTCTATACAACCACAGGAGGTGTGGCTGCTGGAGGGGTGAAGGGGAACTGAGGGCCTGAGGCTGGCTCCTAGCAGGAAAGGGCTGATCTGCTTGTTGAGTCTGAGCCTCTGACATCAGAGCCCTGCCACCCTCCCACCTCCACCCACACAACTTACACAAGCTCCTCTCCCTGGGCCACCCCAGACCTAAGCTCAGTGTGATGACAACACAGTCATGGGTTTGCCTCTGAAATTCCCCTCCAGGAGAGCAGTGACGGGCCTGTGCACGACCCATCCCTTACGTGGCTGCTGATGGAGGAAGCTGATGAAGATGGGGAGGGGACAGGCAGTGAAGGATGGGGGAGGTTCTAGGAGAAAGAGAAAGAGGAAGAGCAGGAGGAGGCGTGGGCTGGTGGAGACAGGGCAGGGTGGTTGAACTAGATACACTCTCTGTGGGAGTCTGGATTTGGGCTCAGCCTTCGGGCAGGACTGGGGTGTTGGCACTGGCTAAGCGAGATTAGAACTCAGGCCTCCGGCCATGTCAGATCCAAAAGGACACCCCCCTCCAGGTTCCCTCCTCTCCAAACATCACTCTAGGATCCAGTCTCCTTGTGACACTCCTATTTGGGGTCAGGGACCTCTTCCAGGAATTTATAAGAGTTGGGGCCCCCATCCCAGGAAAATCTTCCTCCATACAATCTTGAGCTACTACTACCCAGGCCATCTGTGGACCCTCCTGGAATTCTGAAGTAGGAACCTCAAAGCAAAAGGGGAAACAGCATTTTTCCAAGAGTTGGCAAGGATGCTTGCAAAAATAGACTCCCAGGCCTGACTTCAGCCATACTGAGGCAGACCCTGGAGGAGTGGTCTGGGGCCTACAGTTTTTTTTGTTTGTTTGTTTGTTTTTTGAGATGGAATCTCGCTCTGTTGCCCAAGCTGGAGTGCAGTGTCACAATCTTGGCTCACTGCAACCTCTGCCTCCCAGGTTCAAGCGATTCTCCTGCTTCAGCCTCCTGAGTAGCTGGGACTACCGGTGTATGCCACCACGCTCAGCTAAGTTTTGTATTTTTAGCAGAGATGGAATTTCACCTTGCTGGCCAGGCTGGCCTCGAACTCCTGACCTCAAGCGATCCACCTGCCCCGGCCTCACTTTGTATACTTGATTCATTAAATTTGGATTCAGAAATGACTTTGAAGTTGATCGACTCTTATTCTGCTTCAGACAGGCCCATAGTACATGCCATAGATGTGCACACCTCACACCAAAACCAGAGCCCCAGGTACCTGAGGCCACGTACAGCTGGCCAGAGCTCCTGAAGAACTGGGATCTTGGCAGCTCTCTTGAACCCCTCTGACTGCAGCTCAGTGCTGGGGCTCTGGCTGCTGAAGCCTTTCACCTGTGGGAACCAGGCGACGCGTTGCCCCATCCCTCCTTCAGAAGCTGCAGCCAGAAAACCTGCAGCAAGATTTTAGGCAAAGAGCCCTTTCTAGGCCGGAAACAGTGGCTCACACCTGTAATCCCAGCACTTTGGGAGGCCAAGGCGGGTGGATCACCTGAGGTCAAGAGTTCAAGATCAGCCTGGCCAATATGGTGAAACCCTGGTTCTACTAAAAATACAAAAAAAAAAAATTAGGTGTAGTGGCAGGTGCCTGTAATCCCAGCTACTTGGGAGGCTGAGGCAGGAGAATTGCCTGAACCCAGGAGGTGCAGCTTGTAGTGAGCCGAGATCATGTCACCGCATTCCAGCCTAGGCGACAGAGTGAGACTCCGTCTCAAAAAAAAAAAAAAAAAAAAAAAAAAAAAAAAAAAAAAAGAGCCCTTCCTGTAGACGTGCAGGGCCAGCAGATCAGGGCCTGGCCTGGAAAACATTATGGAGCCCCTCCCCTCAAATGTAATACAAGAAAAACCATATCAAAAAATAAAAAGCCCGGACTGGGCACGGTGGCTCACCCCTGTAATTACACCACTTTGGGAGGCCGAGGCGGGCAGATCACCTGAGGTCAGGAGTCCGGGACCAGCCTGGCCAACATGTTAAAACCCTGTCTCTACTAAAAGTATAAAAATTAGCCGGGCATGGTGGTGGGCGCCTGTAATCCCAGCTACTTGGGAGACTGAGACAGGAGAATTGCTTGAACCCAGGAGAAGGAGTCTGTAGTGAGCCAATATGGTGCCACTGGACTCCAGCCTGGGAGACAGAGTGAGACTCCGTCTCAAAAAATAAAAAAATAAAATAAACAAAACAATAAATAAAATAAAAAGCCCAATAAAGAATGTGATTTTCAGCTGGGCACAGTGGCTCACACCTGTAATCCCAACATTTTGGGAGGCTGAGGCAGGTGGATCACTTGAGGTCAGCAGTTCGAGACCAGCCTAGCCAACATGGTGAAACCCCATCTACTGAAAATACAAAAATTAGCTAGGCATGGTGGTGCGTGCCTGTAATCCCAGCTACTCGAGAGGCTGAGGCGGGATAATCACTTGAATCCAGGAGGCAGAGGTTGCAGTGAGCTGAGATCGTGCCACTGCACTCCAGCCTGGGCAACAGAGTGAGACTCTGTCTCAAAACAAAAAAGAAAAAAAAAGTTTTCTCCATGATGACTTTTTTGTTTCTTAAATATCATATTCTAAAACTTTTTTCTTTTTTTTTTTCCTTTTTGTGCAGAACGGGATCTCACTATATTGCCCAGGCAGATATTGAACTCCTGGGATCAAGCTATCCTCCTGCCTCTGCATACCTGAAAGATGAGATTATAGGAGTGAGCCACCGCGTCTGGCTATAAACATTTTTTCTCACTTTCTTTTTTTTTTTTTTTTTTTTTTGAGACGGAGTCTTGCTCTGTAGCCCGGGCTGGAGTGCAGTGACCCGATCTCAGCTCACTGCAAGCTCCGCCTCCCGAGTTCACGCCATTCTCCTGCCTCAGCCTCCCGAGTAGCTGGGACTACAGGCGCCCGCCACCTCGCCCGGCTAGTTTTATGTATTTTTTTTTAGTAGAGACGGGGTTTCACCGTGTTAGCCAGGATGGTCTCGATCTCCTGACCTTGTGATCCGCCCGCCTCGGCCTCCCAAAGTGCTGGGATTACAGGCTTGAGCCACCGCGCCCGGCCTCTCACTTTCTTTATTGTCCTGATTTGCTGGTGACCTCAGCATGTATTACTCTGCGTATTGGGAAGTTCAGTTTTCCATGTGTGTGTCTGTGTGCGCAGATATCACTGTGTGCAAATATCACCCATACCTAGAAATGTAAACACACACACACACACACACTCCATATTGACTAGTGATTCTCGATTATGGCTGCACACTGGGAATATCTGGGGAGTGAAAAAAATCTCAGTGCTCAGGCTGCACCCTAATTAAAATAAATCAGTAGCCCTGGTGTGGTGGCTCATTCATGCCTGTAATCCTAGCACTTTGGGAAGCTCAGGCGGGTGGATCACCTGAGTTCAGGAGTTCGAGACCGGCCTGGCCAGCCTGGCCAACACGGTGAAACCCTGTCTCTACTAAAAATACAAAAACTTAGCTGGGTATGGTGGCGGGCGCCTGTAATCCCAGCTACTCAGGAGGCTGAGGCAGGAGAATCGCTTGAACCCAGGAGGCGGAGGTTGCTGTGAGCCGAGATGGAGCCATTGCACTCCAGCCTGGGCAACAAGAGTGAAACTCCAAAAACAAACAAACAAAAAATAAATCAGAACTGCTAGGAGTAGGACCCAGGTGTCAGTAGCTTATAAATCTCCCCAGGTGATTTCAATGTGTCATCAAGGCTGAAAACCACGGATGTAAAACTGCAGCTTTCCTGATAGAATTCCTTTGCTGAGCAGTTAACAAGAGTTGCATTCAGACTCAGAAACTGTTAAAAGACTGCACTTGGAGAGTGGCTGGCAGTAAAACGAAAAAACGCTTGGCCTGGGTGCAATGTTCTCACCTGCAAAGTGAGGCTATTGGATAAGACCATCTGTGGAGTCCCACCCGACTCTTAGAAAATGCTTTGATTGCAATAAGTGTGTCCAGGAAGGAGAGAAAGAAATACACTGTTCAGGCAGAGGCCAGGCCCCTCTCTAGAGGCTGACGTGCGCTGGAGTTCTGAACGTCTACAGCACCATAGCTGCTTCTCTTTTTATTATGGGCATAAACCAAGGGTATCCTTGCCCACCTCCTCACTGGACAAACAGCAGCCAATGTGAGCTGCTGGGGACTGGCGATTAGGGAGGGATTATTGAGTGTAGTTCGCAAGGGACCTGGAGTCTTGCAGCCAGCTCAAGAGTCTGAAGTTCAGAAAAGGCGCAGTGGTTTACGCCGCCGGTAATCCCAACACTTCACTTTGGGAGGCTGACGGGGGTGGATCACCTGAGGTCAGGAGTCTGAGACCAGCCTGGCTAACATGGTGAAAACCCGTCTCCATTAAAAATACAAAAATTAGCCAGCCGTGGTGACGGGCGTCTGTAATCCCAGTTACTCAGGAGGCTGAGACATGAGAATTGCTTGAACCTGAGGGCAGAGGTTGAGCTGAGATTGCGCCACTGCACTCCAGCCTGGGCAACAGAGCGGCACTTTGTCTCAAAAAAAAAAAAAAAAAAAAAAAAAAAAAAAGAAAGAGGCTGAAGTTCAAACACAATGAAGGGTAGAAGGAGCATGGTAGGGAGAGTGAGCTGAGGGAACAGGGACAGTGGGCCTTTGGCTGCTTGGACTGTGAAAAGTTTATTTGTTAATTACAGCCTGAGTATCCCTTATCTGAAATGTGTGCAACCAGGCTGAATTTCAAAATATTTGCATATACATAATGAGAGATCTTGGGAATGCAACTGAAGTCTAGCCATGAAATTCACTTAGGTTTCATATACACATAGTCTGAAGGTGATTGTATACAATGTTTTTAATAATTTTGTTCATGAAACAAAGTTTTTGACTGCATTTTGACTTCAGTCCATCACACGCAGCCAGGTGTGGAATTTTCCACTTATGGCATCATGTCGCCATTCTCGCCATTCAATATCTTTTGCATTATAGGCCGGAAGCAGTGACTCACACCTGTAATCCCAGCACTTTGGGAGGCCGAGGTGGTTGGATCACCTGAGGTCGGGAGTTTGAGACCAGCCTGGCCAATATGGTGAAACCTGTTCACTAATAAAAAAATATATATATAAATTAGCCGGGCATGGCTGAGCACGGTGGCTCATGCCTGTAATCTCAGCACTTTGGAAGGCTGAGGCGGGCAGATAACGAGGTCAGGAGTTCGAGACCAGCCTGGCTAACATGGTGAAACCCATCTCTACTAAAAATACAAAAAATTAGCCAGGCGTGGTGGCATGTGCCTGTAATCCTAGCTACTCAGGAGGTTGAAGCAAGAGAATTGCTTGAACCTGGGAGGCAAATGTTGTAGATCATGCTACTGCACTCCAGGCTGGGCGAGACTCCATCTCAAAACAAAAACAAAAACAAAACAAAACAAATCTGTTGCATTTTAGAGCATTTGGATGTTGGATTTTTGGATTAGGGATGCTTAACCTTTACTAGTTTTTTTTTTCTTTTTCTTTTTTTAAGTTTAATTATAAAAGTAAGGTTTTTTGTTGTTGTTGTTTGTTTTTTTCTTCGAGACGGAGTTTTGCTCTTGTTGCCCAGGCTGGAGTGCAATGGCACAATCTTGGCTCACCGCAACCTTAGCCTCCCGAGTAGCTGGGATTACAGGCATTCGCCACCACGCCTGGCTAATTTTGTATTTTTAGTAGAAACAGGGTTTCTCCCTGTTGGTCAGGCTGGTCTCGAACTCCCAACCTCAAGCGATTCGCCCACCTCGGCCTCCCAAAATGCTGGGATTACAGGCATGAGCCACCATGCCCGGCAAAAGTAAGGTCTTCTTAAAGTAAAAATTTGAACAATGTTAAAGTATGCAGACAATAAATGAAAATTCTCCCTCTTACCGGGTCCTCCCTAATTCTACTTCCCTCTCTCACCATTTTGGTGTTTATCCTTTCAGGCAATTTTCTTTCTTTCTTTCTTTTTTCTTTTCTTTTCTTTTTTTTTTGAGACAGAATCTTGCTCTGTCACCCAGGCTGGTGTGCAATGGTGCAATCTCCACTCATTGCAACCTCCGCCTCCTGGGTTCAAGTGATTTTCCTGTCTCAGCCTCCTGAGTAGCTGGGACTACAGATGCCCGCCACCACACCCAGCTGATTTTTTGTATTTTTAGTAGAGACAGGGTTTCACCGTGTTAGCTAGGATGGTCTCGATCTCCTGACCTCGTGATCTACCCGCCTCAGCCTCCGAAAGTGCTGGGATTACAGGCGTGAGCCACTGCGCCCTTCCTTAATTTTTGTATTTTTAGTAAAGACAGGGTTTCACCATGTTGGCCAGGATGGTCTCGATTTCCTGACCTTGTGATCCACCTGCCTCGGCCTCCCAAAGTGCTGGGATTACAGGCGTGAGCCACCAAGCCTGGCCTTTTTTTTTTTTTCTAAGTTCAGCTTTTTATTGAACATATTATAAAAGAGGTTTAGTCAAAAAGACCAAAGCCCGTGTCATCATCAGAGTCCTCGGATTCTTCTTTCTTTGCTTCCACTTTCTTCTCCTCAGCTGGAGCAGCAGCAGTGGAGGGGGCAGGACCTCCCGCTGGTGCAGCACCAGCTGCTGGAGCAGGTCCACCAGCCCCTACATTGCAGATGAGGCTCCCAATGTTGACATTGGCCAGGGCCTTTGCAAACAAGCCAGGCCAAAAAGGCTCAACATTTACAACAGCTGCTTTAATGAGGGCCTTGATCTTTTTTTTTATTTTTATTTTTTGAGACGGAGTCTCGCTCTGTCGCCCAGGCTGGAGTGCAGTGGCGCGATCTCGGCTCACTGCAAGCTCTGCCTCCCGGGCCCACGCCATTCTCCTGCCTCAGCCTCCTGAGTGGCTGGGACCACAGGCACCCGCCACTGCACCCGGCTAATTTTTTGTATTTTTTAGTAGAGACGGGGTTTCACTGGGTTAGCCAGGATGGTCTCGATCTCCTGACCTTGTGATCCGCCTATCTCGGCCTCCCAAAGTGCTGGGATTACAGGCTTGAGCCACCGTGCCCGGCCTCTGTGTCCAGTCTTGCCTCCCACTTCCATTTATTATGTCTCACTGGCTTGAGGCCCTTCCATGGCTGTGTATTAACCATTCCCCACACCCCTCACCCCCAAGCCACTAGCCATCTGAATGGACTTCCTCCTCAGCCAGTGCAATCTAAAATTTAATCTGAAAGACTGGTTCTGGCCATGAAGGGAAGCCAAGCCTCATTATACCCGTAACATCAACATCAACACAAACCTTATGTCTGATAAGAAACACTTACAGGCCGGGCGCGGTGGCTCAAGCCTGTAATCCCAGCACTTTGGGAGGCCGAGACGGGCGGATCACGAGGTCAGGAGATCGAGACCATCCTGGCTAACACGGTGAAACCCCGTCTCTACTAAAAATACAAAAAACTAGCCGGGCGAGGTGGCGGGGCCTGTAGTCCCAGCTACCCGGGGGGATGAGGCAGGAGAATGGCGTGAACTCGGGAGGCGGAGCTTGCAGTGAGCTGAGATCCGGCCACAGCACTCCCGCCTGGGTGACAGAGCTAGACTCCGTCTCAAAAAAAAAAAAAAAAAAAAAAAAGAAACACTTACAGTCCATTCTCTCGAAAGCCTGCTACTGGAGGCTTCAACTGCATGATAAAACCTAGGTCTCCACAACCCCTTATCGTAGCTCAGACATTCCTTTCTGCTGACAATAATTCTTTCAACCAATTGCCAATCAGATTATGTTCAAATCTGACTGTGACCTGGAAGCCCCCCATTTCGAGTTGTCTCACCCTTCCAGATCGAACCCATGTAAATCTTTTTTTGAGATGGAGTTTCACTCTTGTTGCCCAGGCTGGAGTGCAATGGCGCGATCTCGGCTCACTACAACCTCTGCCTCCCGGGTTCAAATTATTATCCTGCCTCAGCCTCCAGAATAGGTGAGATTACAGGCATGTACCACCACACCGGCTAATTTTTTTGTATTTTTAGCAGAGCGGGTTTCTCCATGTTGGTCAGGCTGGTCTTGAATTCCCAACCTTAGGTGATCTGCCTGCCTCGGCCTCCCAAAGTGCTGGGATTACAGGCATGAGCCACCATGCCCGGCCAGAACCCATGTAAATCTTACATGTATTGATTGATGTATTATGTCTCCCTAAAATGTATAAAAGCAAGCTGTACCTTGACCACCTTGGGCACCTGTCTTCAGGACCTCCTAAGGCTGTGTCACGGGCGCGTCCTTAACCTTGGCAAAAATAAACTTTCTAAAGGGACTGAGACTGGTCTCAGATATTTGGGGCTCACAGCTCTCCATCACCCTCAGGACAAAATCCAAATGACTGAGCAGACTTTCAAGGTACTTTTGGGTCTAGCTACTTTCCACCTTTGGGGACCCCAGCTCCCTGCACTGCCTCTCACCCTGTGAGTTCCAGTCAGCCTCACCCAAATGGCACCACTCACAGGCTGTTTGCTTGGCCTGGAAAATCTCTTCCTTGCTCATGGCTGACTCCAAGTCATCTTTCAGGCCTGGATCCAGCTTCCCTCCCTCCAGGGAACCCTCCCTGGCTCCCCACGGCTGGCTTAGCTGTGCCTCTCTGTGGGCTTGTCAAGAACCATGTGTTCAACGGCAGAGCCTTCATGCATGTGTTTTATCACTTGATTGCATCTCTGTATCCCAGGTTTCTAGAAGCTCTGTATGAGCAGGAACCTTGCCTGTCTTGCACTGCATTCCTAGAGCCTGGAACAGAATGCATTTGATAAATATTTTTGACTGTTGATGAATCGAGACTTTTGACGAATTGGGTGCAGCCCAGGACTTTGGCAATAGCCCCTGCCTTAAAAAAGGACCAGGGCTCAAGTTCTTGGGTGAGAAGCAGAAGCTGACAGAGAAGTGAGAGTGACTAGAAAGTGAAAGTAAAGCTGAGCAGGGAGGAAAGAACCCCACGGTGTGAAGTCTCTGGGGGAGGGACCGGGCCAAGAGTTCATTCAACACAGTTGAATGAGGCTCCTGAGGAAGCCGACTGATGCCGGGATAGGCGGAGGGTGTGTGGGCGGCACAGTGAGCTTGACGAAAACGAGAGAAAATGTGTTTTGTAATTAGTCATTGCCCCCTGGGGTGAGGTTGGGAGTTTTCACCGGAGGTGGGTTGACCAGATTTGCAAAATGACAAACAGGGGCTAACCGCGGGCTGGGGCCGCAGCGGGGCTTCCGGCCCCAGAGGCAGAAGTTGAGCTTTCTAGTTTTTTCTCTGACCCGCCTGCCTACATTCAAGGTTCCGCCAAATAGTGGAAACTGGGAGGAGAAAGGCTCTCAGGAGACTGCCCAGGGGCCAAACTGTGCTTTCTGACTCTGGCCCCCGCGCTCTGCGTGGACTCATGACCAGGGGAAAGGGGACAGGGTGGCCCTTGCTACTTGGAAGGATCCATCCAAGGATTTTGACTGACTTACGCTGTGGAGGTTCGGGGGAAAGGTGAAAACATTCTGAAGATGGGGGATCTGGATGAAAGCTACCATCCCTCTTTTCCTGCTAATGAAAATAGCAGGCTGGGTGAGGTGGCTCACGCCTGTAACCCCAGCATTTTGGGAGGCTAAAGTGGGCAGGTCACCTGAAGTCAGGAGTTCGAGACCAGCCTGGCCAACATGGTGAAACCCCGTCTCTACTAAAACTACAAAATTTAGCCAAGCATGGTGATGCGCGCCTGTAGTCCCAGCTACTCGGGAAGCTGAGGCAGGAGAATCGCTCAAACCCAGGAGGCAGAGGTTGTAGTGAGCCGAGATTGTGCCACTGCACTGCAGCCTCGGTGACAGAGCTAGCCTGTATCTCAGGAAAAGAAGGAACGGGAGGGGAGGGGAAGGGAGGGGAGGGGGGAGGGGGAGGGGAAGGGAGGGGAGGGGGGAGGGGGAGGGGAGGGGAGGGGGAGGGGGAGGGGAAGGGAGGGGGGAGGGGAAGGGAGGGGAGGGGGGAGGGGAAGGGAGGGGGGGAGGGGGGAGGGGGAGGGGAGGGGGAGGGGAAGGGAGGGGGAGGGGAAGAGGGGGAGGGGAAGGGAGGGGAAGGGGAGGGGGGAGGGGGAGGGGGGAGGGGGAGGGGAGGGGAGGGGAGGGGGAGGGGAGGGGAGGGGAGGGAAGAGGAGGGAAGGGAAGGGAGCAATTTCAGTATGAAGGTGTAAAGCGTATATGGGAAAGTGGAGGTCAGTGGTTCCCCCACAGACACTCCTAGGGTGCTGTAACCAAACGCTAGGACAAAGAGACCCCCACCGCCACCCCACTGCCAACACATACACAAAGGGCACATTTTGGTCTCCACTCCTCTATTTTCCAGAGCAGTGGCTTTCAAACATTTAAAATCAAGACCTGCACTAAGAAATGTGTTCCCATCTCAACCCATTACTCAGACAAGCATACTACCCTGAGGCAAAAACTTTATGAAATTAAACGTTCCTTTTAACCTGCACTCCTGTTTCTACGTTCTTTTCTATTTCCTTTTCTTAAAAAAAATTCTGGTTGGGCGCGGTGGCTCATGCCTGTAATTCCAGAACTTTGGGAGGCCAAGGCAGGCGGATCACTTGAGGCCAGGAGTTCAAGACCAGCCTGGGCATCATGGCAAAACCCCATCTCTACTAAAAATACAAAAAAAAAAAAAAATAGCCAGATGTGGTGGCAGGTGCCTGTAACGCCAGCTACTTGAGAGGCTGAGGTAGGAGAATCGTTTGAACCCAGGAGGTGGAGGTTGCAGTGAGCCAAGATTGTGCCACTGCACTCCAGCCTGGGCAGAGTAGTAGAATGAGACTGTCTCAAAAACAAACAAACGAGGCCAGGTGCGGTGGCTCAAGCCTATAATCCCAGCACTTTGGGAGGCCGAGACGGGCAGATCACGAGGTCAGGAGATGGAGACCATCCTGGCTAATCCAGTCAAACCCTGTCTCTACTAAAGAATACAAAAAAACTAGCTGGGCGAGGTGGCAGGTGCCTGTAGTCCCAGCTATGCGGGAGGCTGAGGCAGGAGAATGGTGTGAACCCGGGAGGCGGAGCTTGCAGTGAGCTGAGATCCGACCACTGCACTCCAGCCTGGGCGACAGAGTGAGACTCCGTCTCAAAAAAAAAAAAAAAAAAAAATCAAACAAATGAGTATGACTATGATCCCTTAAATTGATTTCATGGCCCACGAATGGATCTCAACCTACAATGGGAAAAATCCACTGCTCTGGAGGAGTTTGATTCCGTACTCTGCTGGATCTTCAATCCCTGACCGCTGGAAATTGGCTGCAATTTTCCTGGTGAGTTCCTCCCTCCATGTTCTCCTCACTATTACACCCTACACCAGACCTCCAGTCCTAAAAGCCACCACCTGCTTCAGGTCACCACACCTGTGCCAATCAGATTTCCTGTGTTTCCCCTTGGACCTTCAGGGACCTCCAGGATAAATGCAAGGATCCTGGTTACTGGCAGACTGAGATAAGAATGACAGCCCCAAAAGGCCACAAGGTTCCTATCTGTCCATATTTGGTGGGCTGCTTTTGTCTGCAAGAAGAAAATACAAGCCGGGTGAGGTGGCTCACATCTGTAATGCCAGTACTTTGGGAGGCCGAGGCAGGCGGATCACCTGAGGTTAGGAGTTTGAGACCAGCCTGACCAACATGGCAAAACTCCATCTCTACTAAAAATACAAAATTAGCCAGGTGTAGCAGTGCGTCCCAACTACTCAGGAGGCTGAGGCAGGAGAATCGCTTGAACCCGGGAGGCAGAGATTGCAGTGAGCCGAGATCGCACCACTGCACTCCAGCCTGGGCGACAGAGCAAGACTCCCTCTCAAAAAAAAAAAAAAGAACAAAACACATAACTCAAGTAATTTAAACAGTGAGGGGTAAAACTGAAATCACACACCAGGAAACCCAGAAGTCTGCGGTTCCAGGGTTGGTAAATGAAGTGACCACTCTATGTCTATTTCTCTCTTGTCATTGACACCCTTTGGAAGTGTCTTTTTCTGCCTTAGTCTCAGTATGACAACAGTGCTATGTCAGGGGGCTCTTGTGGGTAGCAGAAGGGAAAGGTGGGGCCAGGGTTTCAGCTGGCTGGGCAAGTGAGTGAGTCAGTAAGTGGCTGGGCCCCTTTAGCCCCATGTAAGGACAGGCTGTAGCCACCCACTGCCCGCCCCAACTGTGTCTGGACAGAAATGGACATGTCTGCTTTGCAGCGGCCACGCCTCATGCTGGGATAAACCTATGAATCAGGAAGGCCACAGATGCCATCACCCCTGTCTCTCCACCAGTCACAGGCCCCGAAAGCAGAAATGGCTGTGGCCTCACCTCCAAATCCTGAACAGCGAACCCAGCATCCTGTTTCTAGCTTAGTGCTGGATTCCCTGGAGCAGGAAGTGCCAAATGTGGCAGTGAGGGAAGCTCTTTGGTTCTCCCTTTCACTTTGGGCTCATTCTAAGTCCATTCTCTAGGCACCCAGACTCCTCATGTTGATTTCTTCTGCCCACATGGGCCCATTGTCTGTTGATTTTCCCAGGGAGAACTGGGAACTTGAGGGTTGGGGTGGGTGGGTATAATGGTGGCAGAGTCTCCCCCGGTTTCTGTGTCTATGGTAGTACCTGATAGCACAGACCTCGCCTTAACCTAGGTCTAGTAACATGTGGGACTGTGTGGGAGCTGGAAGGAACGTGAGTGCAGCCTCCCTTGCTATGCAGATGTGGAGGCCCAGGCTCAGAAGGGGATAGTGATTTGCCCGAGGCCACACAGCTCCTTAGCAGCAGAGGCATATACTGGGGTTTCTTGGACTTCAAGCCTCCACTCTTTCACCACTCCCACCTGTGGGGATCCCTGGATTGCCCCAATTGGCTCCATCCCCCAAAATCATCATAAATGGCCCAGGTGAGAGTGGTGCCCTGTTGCTAGGGGCTACTGGGTCCAGGCAGTAACTCAGATGCCTACCCCAGGAAACTCTGACAGTGGAGGAAACGCCTGTGTTTCTGTCCCAAGCTGGTTTGCCTCACTCCTGCTGAACGCAGTGAAAAGAGGGGAGTGAGAATCTGCACTGCAGGCTCTGAGACAACAAATGCTCACCCTTCTGAAGAAAGTTGCCTTTAACAAAGGGGAGCAGGGCTTGGCTGGCCCTGGAAAGAATTTGCTACAGGAGCTGGTGTTAGGGAGGGTATGGTACCAGCCAGTGTGTAAGAGTTCTGCTCATGGGAGGGTGTACCGGGTGTGTGCTGTGAGCCCAGGAAGATGGCAGGTATAGACAACCAGGGAGTGCCTGACTGGCAGCTGGAATGCCAGGGTTCTCTCAGTCACCTGTCAGTCCTGTGACCTTGGGACTTAACCTCCCAGAGTCTCAGTTTTTCTAACCTGCAAAATGGGGATGCTAAGAATCTCATTCACAGGACTGTTAAAGAGGTGAAACGAATGGATGTGCACATTCTCGCAGACACTGGACAAAGTGGCTTATGCCTATAATTCCAGGACTTCGGTAGGCAGACACAGGAGGATCACCTGATCCCAGGAGTTCAAGACCAGCTTTGGCAACATAGCAAGACCCTGTCTCTACAAAAAAAATGAAAAAATTAGCTGGGCATGGTGGCGTGCACCTGTAGTCCCTACTCAGGAGGCTGAAGGGGGGAGAATCTTTTGAGCCCCCGAAGTCGAAGCTGCAATGAGCTATGATCACGCCACTGAACTCCAGCCTAGGTAGCAGAGAGAGACCCTGTCTCTACAAAAAAAAAAAAAAGAAAAATCATTTACCCAGGGACACAGCATGAGGGCTGCTCTGGAGGTAGGGGCTGGCCTGGAGATGTATTCCTCCTCCTGGGCCCTCGCTCTGCCTGCAGGTCTCAGGCAGTGTATGGTCTGGGGAAGGGCAGGGCAGGGCAGGGCAGAGCAGCTCCTGAGCCCCTTGTCTGTGATTTCCTTCCTGACTTCCTTGGCTGCCCAAGGCAGCACTAAATCAGGTCACCGCTTGTCTCTCCTCACAGTAGCTGTCATGCAAACCAGCTCCTGCCCAGCTCCCAATCGAGGTCACCATCTCCCCACCCGCTCCCTTCTCTGGCAGCCAAGGAAAGGGCTTCTTGGTGCTTTTGTTCTTAAGTGGCCATTTATTAGACCCTGGCTATGTGCCTGACACTGGGCCTATTGCTTTAAGTAGAAATAACAGGCACCGTTTGCTGCATGTGATATGCCAGACCCCATCATGAAATTATCCTCTTTTAGGGAGATACGATCACCTCTATTTTATAAGTGCGGAAACTGAGGCTCAGGAAAGGTATCTCATTTAAGGTCGCTGTGCAAGTGCAGAGCCTAGGCTGAGACCTAGATGTGGCTGATTCCAGAGCCTGTGCTTTCAGTCCCTGAAGTCCCATGTTAGGGGACTGGTGGCAGAGGGTGGAGTGGGAGCCAGGGGTGCCAGGGGAGGGAAGGTGTGCCACCTTGGCTTCAGAAACCTCAGGGTCACTCCAGGAGACAAGGTGAAGTCTGAGGGGAGGAGGCTGGGGCTGAGGGAGGGGGGTGGGGGGGACACACACACTCACCCAGACACACGTATGACACACACATGACAGGCCCACAGGCCCAACACAGGCGCCCACAGACAGGGACAAAGACCCACCAGACAGGCGCGGGGATCAACATGCAGTAAGACACACACAGACTCAGCCATACACAAAAGACAGGCATAGCCGCGAAAATACACTGGTGATGGACAGGCATCAGACATACAGACAGACCCTGCCACACCCGCACACACCCACACCACACACCCCTGCTGGAGTGAGGGAAGGAAGAGCCGCTGCCTCATTTCCGGGCCTCCTCCTCCAAAGCGGAGGGAAAAGCCTTCTCCAGAAGTGCTGAGTCAGCAGCGGGTGACAAATGAGCCTCCGGGCGGCGGGAACGGGCGCGAGCACTTAGCATGCAGAGCGCGTTCGTGGCAGCGCCAGCCCCGGCCCGCGGCGGGCGAGGGGGCAGGGCGCAGCGGCCGGCTGCCCGCTCGGGGGAGGCCCGGGGGAGGAAGTGACTCGCTTTGACTTTGCAAACGCCCGACTTTGCAGCCCAAGGTCACGCAGCAGGCGCCGCCAGCCGTCTTCCTGCAGGGAGGCGGGGTGGGCTTTGGCTGGCGCTGGGCGGCAGCCGGGCCAGGCCGGGGAGGGGCTGGACGCGGGGAGGGGAGGGGAGGGGAGCAAGAGGAGGGGGTGGCCCTCCCAGTGTGGCAGGACTCCGCAAGAACAGACAATGGAACTGCGAGGAGTGGTCCCTGAGCGCGAGGGCCGTCTCAGAAATGCCCAGGGCCGGCCCAGGGGGCTGAGCGTGGCTGGAGCTGATCCCTGGGGTTCTTCTTCCGCTCGCCCAAAAGCCCCCACTGGAAGCTAGTCAAAGGGCACCTCGCAGCACGCCTGGGTTGCTGCAGCCGCCCCAGGCGGACTTCTTCCCTCCTGCCCCTCTAATTTATTCTTCACGGAGCAGCCAGTGAGGTCTTTTCAAAACATCAATCACATCATTTCCTGTGATGGCTTCCCTCTGCCTTAGAATAAATCCAGCCCTTCATTGCGGGTAACTATCTCCGGCATGAGCCGCTCTTGATTGTGAAAGGATGAGCTATTAAAAACGACACCAGGAGGACATGCCTGAACTGGGACTGTCCCAGCACCAGGCTCCACTTCTAGCCTGTCCCCACTGCAGCGCTTCTGCCTACACCCCCTTATTTGCATGGCTGGCCCAGGTCTCAGAATGAATGTCAATGTCGCCTCCGCAGAGACCTTCCCTTGCCATCCACCTGCACAGGTCTCTTCTCCTTAAGCAGTTACACTGCTTTATTTCCTTCATAGCATTTACCACCCTCTGGTTTTACCTTCTTTGTTTGTTTGCTTCTCTTTTGTCGATTTACCTCCTTCAACAAAAGCTTGAGGGCAGAGGCTTTCTCGGTTTTGTTTGGCCCTGCTGTATCCCCAGTACCTGGAAGAGCGTGTGGGACATAGTTGGTGCTCAGTAACATTAAATACAAGAATGAATGCACCAATGGGTGGCAGCCCTAAAGTGAACGAAGTCCTGGGAGGACAGCCTCAGAGACACACCACAAGGAGAGGGGCAGGGCCTGCCTGTGCGGAGGTGGGGTGGGGGGGCGGGTGTTCGTTTGCAGGATCTATGGATAAGAGCTGCAGGGGCTTTGGGAGGCTGAGTGGGTGGATCACCTTAGGTCAGGAGTTCGAAACCAGCCTGGCCAACATGGTGAAACCTCGTCTGTAACTAAAAATACAAAATTTAGCCGGGCGTGGTAACGGGCACCTGTAATCCCAGCTACTCAGGAGGCTGAGGCAAGAGAATCACTTGAACAGGGGAGGTGGAGGTTGCAGTCAGCTGAGATCATGCCATTGCACTGCAGCCTGGGCAACAGAGGGAGACTCAGCCTCAAAAAAAGAAAAAAAAGAAAAAAAGCTGCAGGGGCTTCTGACCCCTGAAAGCAGCAGGAAGGCTTTAGAGAAATCCTGATCAAGCTTGAGAATATCTGCCCTCTCCGTTGCTAGCTCTGTCTTTAGGCAATATTTACTATCTGGAAGGTAAGAATGAACACAACTTCTCCAGGGTTGTCGACAGCTCCTGGTCCTCTCCCAGATGTCACCTCCTCTCCTTGCCAGCTCCTAAGACACACTTGGCTCTGCTGGGAAATCCAGGAGTGAATTCCCTTCCTATGTTTGTGAGTGTTGGACTGTTACAGGGTGCCATGATGGAGGTGTCAGCTGTGTTTCCACTCTGGGTCCTGCCAGGGTTGCCTCAGTTTCTTCCTGGATGGACAGAGATTGAGCAGGGCTCTGCTGCTCTGAGGTGAACCTCCGGGAACAGGGAGGAAATCTGTCAAAATACAAAACCTACAAAATGTTCTTGCCCTGGCTCTCTGGCTTCAGTTGACTCCTAGCCTGGAGGACATTTTTTTTTGCATTTGTTTTTTAATTCCTGTCTTCCCTATCCCCGCCCCAGAGTGAGGATCCAGTAAGATAATAATCATGATAGTGCTTTGAAAGTATCCCAGGCTTTGAAAGTATCCCAGGCCGAGTAAGTGGTGAGTCACACCTGTAATCCTAGCACTTCGGGAGTCTGAGGCAGGAGGGTCGCTTGAGACCAGGAGTGTGAGACTAGACTGGGCAATATAGTGAGACTCTATCTCTACAAAAAATTTTAAAAATTAGCTACTCGGGAGGCTAAGGTGGGAGGATTGCTTGAGTCTGGGAGGTGGAGGTTGCAGTGAGCTGAGATTGCACCACTGCATTCCAACCTGGGTGACAGAGTAAGACCCTGTCTCAAAAATAAAAAATAAAATAAAAATAAATAAATAAATGAATGAATAAATAAATAAAGGTATTCCTGGCTGAGGAATCTAAGGGACTGTCACTGTTACTATTTATCTGCTGAGATTTACTCACATGCATATGGGGCACAGAGGCTGTTGAGCCGCCTTTCTCCCATGTTCAGGAGTCCTCCCAGGTGCCAGTTTTTCTTTTCTCTCTTTCTTTTTTTTTTTTTTTTTTTTTGAGACGGAGTCTCACTCTGTCGCCCAGGCTGGAGTGCAGTGGCTGGATCTCGGCTCACTGCAAGCTCCGCCTCCTGAGTTCACGCCATTCTTCTGCCTCAGCCTCCCGAATAGCTGGGACTACAGGCGCCCGCCACCACGCCTGGCTAGTTTTTTGTATTTTTTTTTTTTTTTTTGAGAAGGAGTCTCGCTCTGTCACGCAGGCTGGAGTGCAGTGGCCAGATCTCAGCTCACTGCAAACTCCGCCTCCCGGGTTTATGCCATTCTCCTGCCTCAGCCTCCCGAGTAGCTGGGACTACAGGCGCCCGCCACCTCGCCCGGCTAGTTTTTTGTATTTTTTTAGTAGAGACGGGGTTTCACCGTGTTAGCCAGGATGGTCTCGATCTCCTGACCTCGTGATCCGCCCGTCTCGGCCTCCCAAAGTGCTGGGATTACAGGCTTGAGCCACCGCGCCCGGCTCTTTTTTCTTTTTTTTAAGACGGAGTTTTGCTCTTGTTGCCCAGGCTGGAGTACAATGGCGCGATCTCAGCTCACTGCAACCTCTGCCTCCCGAGTTTAAGCGATTCTCCTGCCTCTGTCTCCCGAAAGTAGCTGTGATTACAGGCGCCTCCTCCCATGGCCAGCTAATTTTTGTATTTTTAGTTGAGACAGGGTTTCACTATGTTGGCTAGGCTGGTGTCAAACTCCTGACCTCTGGTGATCCACTCGCCCCGGCCTCCCAAAGTGCTGGGATTACAGGCTTGAGCCACTGGCCGCGCCAGTTTTTCTGACTCCTAACTCCCATCTCTGTGACCTGGGCCTGCCGATTCTGCTTCTGTGGAGAAAAGAGAAAGTGAAAGTTGCCCGGTGGAAGAGGCAACTCTGGGAGTTCAGGGCCTGCTGGCGGCCTTCGGAGAGATCCCAGCAAGAAAGGGCAGCTCCTCTGCCCCACCCCAGGCCCCTGCCCTGAGCTGCCCGCGCAGCCTTGGCCTGCCCTGTGGCTTGGCTCCTTCCTGCCACAGCCCTGGGCAGAACAGGCTGCCTGGGCAGCGGGAGAGTGGCCTGAGGCCACTGTTCCTGGTCTTCTGTCCTGACTCACCCTTCCCAAGTGGGTGAGAGGAGGGAAGGGAGGGTGTGGCAGCCAGGAGCTGTCCCCGGTGGGATGGGCTAGAAGCTGGAATGGCTGGGCCCTTGGGTCAGGATGCCACAGGGTTTCCCAGTGATATCACTGGGAGGCCCAAGGTATGGGTGTGGGCTGAGTAAAGTTAAAGGAACAA
Organism: Rhinopithecus roxellana; assembly: GCF_007565055.1. NCBI lineage: Eukaryota > Metazoa > Chordata > Mammalia > Primates > Cercopithecidae > Rhinopithecus > Rhinopithecus roxellana. The sequence goes on along the minus strand of NC_044553.1, from coordinate 135,100,507 downwards.
GATAATGCCATCAGCCGGCCTCTAGCACTAAGCTAACCTCAGGCCAGGCACCCTGCCAGGTGCTTTATCCACCTAGAAAACTTAGGGGTGCCTCAAAATCACAAGCTTCTGAAAAATACCTATGCCACTGGCCCTGCTCCATTACTCCATTTATTCAAATATATATGTCTTTTAAAGAAACAGGGCCTCCCTTGGTCACTGCCCTACAGGCTGGAGTGCAGCGGCACAATCATAGCTCACTATAACCTCAAACTACTGGGCTCAAGCTATCCTCTCGCTGCAGCCTTGTGAGTAGCCGGGACTATAGGCATGATACCCAGCCAGTTTTTTTTTTTTTTTTTTTTCTTGTGAAGGGATCTCACCATGTTGCCCAGACTAGTCTCAAACTCCTGGTCTCAAGCAATTCTCCCACCTCAGCCTCCCAAAGTGTTGGAATTACAAGCATGAGCCACCACGCCCAGTCTCAAACAAATATTTTTTGAGTGCCCACGGTGCATCAGGCCCTGTCTAGACACAAGGACATAGCCATGAAAACAGTTTGTTTGTTTGTTTGTTTTTGAGTCGGAGTCTCGCTCTGTTGCTCAGGCTGGAGTGCAGTAGTGAGATCTTGGCTCACTGCAACCTCCGCCTCGCAGGTTCAAGTGATCCTCCTGCTTCAGCCTCCCAAGTAGCTGGGACTACAGGCGTGTCCCACCATGCCCAGCTAATTTTCTTGTATCTTCAGTAGAGACGGGGTTTTACCATGTTGGCCAGGCTGGTCTTGAACTTCTGACCTCAAGTGATCCACCCATCTTGACCTCCCAAAGTGCTGAGATTATAGGCGTGAGCCACCGCGCCCAGCCGGAAACAGATTTTTCCCTGTCCTCATAGAGCTTACATTCCATTGGAGGGAGAGTTAATAACCAAAATACGTGAAAGTTTTAGTACATAAGATGGTGACATGTGCTATGGAGAAAACTACAGAAGGGAAGGAGGATAAGGGTGCCGGAGTCGGGATGGGCTTGTAATTTTAAGAAGAAAGGTTGGAAAAAGCTTGCTGAGAAGGTAGCACTGATTCTAATTTATTATCTCTTCAATACTCACAAAAAGCCAAGGCATGGTGGCTCATGCCTATAATCCCAACATTTTAGGAGGCTGAGGCGGGAGGATTGCGTGAGCCCAGGAGTTTGAGACTGGCTTGGGCAACACAGTGAGACCCCGTCTCTACCAAGAAATACAAAAATTGGCCAGGAGTGTTGGCATGTGCCTGTAGTCCCAGCTACTGGGGAGGCTGAGGTGAGAGGATTGCTTGAACCCAGGAGGTCAAGGCTGCAGTGAGCTCTGATCGTGCCACTGCACTCCAGCCTGGGTGACACAGCCAGAACTTTTCTCAAAAAATAAAAAAAATAAAAAAATCAAAAGCCAAGAATGCAGAATGCAGTCACAATTATTAAGGAAGACGACATCAAGGCCCAAGTAAGGAGTCCAAGGACGGCTGAGAAGGGGCAGATCTGAAATTCAAGTTCAGGTTCTGTCTGTGCTTGTAACAACCACAGCATGATATTGGACACAGAGAGAGAAAATAGAATGAAAGGGAAAAAGGAAGTAAGAGGGTGTATGGCCAGCCTTGCAATGGTGGCCATCTGTTTTCCAACTGAAAATCAGGACACGATCTGAAAGGATTTTCCTGTTGCTCGCAGTGAGAGAGGCCGTATGGGAGAGGCAATTTGGATGTAGGCCTGAAGGGTGGGATTTCTGAGACATTCCAGTGGCTTGTGGGGCCCATGAGGGAGTCCAAGGGTAGGGCATTTTCATGGCAACCTCAGTCTGGCCATTGGGCCAGGAGCCTAGTGCAGAGCCACCTGGCAGAGAAACCGTGCTGGGTGTAGACCCGAGACTCGGAGGACCGGGGGCATGGGGAGCCACTGAGCAGCCAACACCCAGGGGATGTGGGAGCATGGTAGGGGGAGAGGGGAGTGTGTGACTGGCAGCCCATGCTCTAGGCCAATCTGGAGGATGGGCTGGCTGGTTCCAGGACGCCCTCTGGAAGGAATCTGAAGGGCAGCTGAGGAAAGAACCCAACCTTTCCTGTTAGCCCAGCCTGGGTTTGAAAGTTCTCTGTGTCACTTCCTGCTCTATGGCCCTGGGCAAGTCACAACTTCCATGAGCTTGTTTCCTCATGTGTGACATGGGGGAGAACAAGGCACTCATAGGGTAGTTGCAAGGATTATCATACATTGAGATAAGGCATGAACTGTGTTTGGCAGACTGCAGACTCCATAAATGAGTATTACTGTTTCCCTCCACCCAGTGGGGCATTGGGGGCATGCCAAGATGGTAAGCTGGGTGGAATGGAAAGAATTGTGGGGCTTGGGAAACAGATGACCCAGTCACCCAGGGTAGTTTCAGCTTCCCAGCCAAGTCCTGCATGTGGGCTGGGGCTTCGTCAGCAACAGAACAATACTCTTCCCCAAAGGCCAGGCCCACAGTGCAAGCCCTCCTCCTAGGTCCCACCACTCTGCAGCTTCGGTGCCCTGGTGGATGGGCCTTGCCACCCACCCATCCCTTCAGGCATCCTGACAGCACCAGGGCCCATACTGCCCTCTGCTCTGGTGAACAGCCAAGGTACCTACAGAAGTAACAGAGGGGCTCCCATGGCTTCTGCTGGGTGATCCCTTCCTTTCTGCCCAGCTGTCCAGGCACCTTCCAGTAAACTCCATTGCTGCCCGCACTGTTGCTTCCGGAAGATTGTCCTTAAAGAAAGAGAACCAGAAAGAACTTTTGCATCCCCCTGCCCGCCCCCGCCCCCCCCCCCCCATCTTTCCATGGGCTGAGCTGCATTCCTCCAGCCCTGGAAGAGCCAAAGAGAGTTGGAAACCAGCCCAGCTTTTACCAATAATTCACTGTGTGACCTTAAATATCCTTTCTAGGCTCCTTGCTTTCATTTGTAAAGTGAGGGGTTCAGATTAGATCATCTCTAAAGTCTAGTCATAACCTCTAAATAATTGTATTCATCGATTCTTTTTTCTTTTCATTCATTCATAGCACGTATACTTCCTGACATAGTATATTTCTTATTTGTTTGTTTTTGGCTGTCTGAGTCAACTCCAGCTCCCTGAGGGCACAAGGTTTTTTTTTTTTTTTTTTTTTTCACTGTTATATCCCTGCCACTTATGAAAAAGACAGTAGGAGCTTATAACTGTCTGTGTCTTGGAAGGAAACAGAAGACTGAACACTCAAATAGAATGATCAAGTTTTCAAATAAGAACAGAAGGCAGGGTGCAGTGACTCATGCCTGTAATCCCAGCACTTTGGGAGGCTGAGGTAGGTGGATCACGAGGTCAGGAGATCGAGACCATCCTGGCTAACACGGTGAATCCCTGTCTCTACTAAAAACATAAAAAATTAGTCGAGTGTGGTGGCACACGCCTGTAGTACCAGCTACTCGGTAGGCTGAGGCAGGAGAATTTTTTGAACCCAGGGGGCAGAGGTTTCAGTGAGCCAAATTGTGCCACTGCACTCCAGCCTGCGTGACAGAGGGAGACTCCGTCTCAAAAAAAAAAAAAAAAAAAAGAAAGAACTGGCTGGGTGCGGTGACTCATGCCTGTTATCCCAGCACTTTGGGAGGCCGAGGCAGGCAGATCATTTGAGGCCAGGAGTTCAAAACCAGCCTGGTCAACATGGTGAAACCCTGTATCCGCTAAAATACAAACATTAGCCAGGCGTGGTGGTGGGCACCTGTAATCCAAGCTACTCAGGAGGCTGGAGCAGGAGAATCACTTGAACCCAGGAAGCGGAGGTTGCAGTAAGCCGAGATTATGTCAGTGCACTCCAGCCTGGGGGATAGAGGGAAGACTGTCTCACAGAAAAATTAAAAAAGAAAAAGAAAAAGAAAGAATATAAAAAACTTTTTTTTTTTTTTTTTTTTTTAAATTTTGAGATGTAGTCTTATTCTGTTGCCCAGACTGGAGTGCAGTGGTGCAATCTCGGCTCACCGTGAACTTCTGCCTCCTGGTTCAGCCTCAGCCTCCTGAGCAGCTGGGACCACAGACATGTGCCACCATGCTCAGCTAAATTTTTTTGTATTTTTTAATGGAGATGGGGTTTCACCATGTTGGCCAGGCTGGTCTTGAACCCCTGATCTCAGGTGATCCTCCCACCTTGGCCACCCGACATGCTGGCATTACAGGTGTGAGCCACTGTGCCCAACCATAAATAACTATTTCTAAAGTTGTAGATGAAGTAAGGAGACCAACAAGGAAGGGCGATGCATCCCAGGGCTAACAGCAGAGTAGAGGATGGGGCTGAGGGGGCGAGGCCAGGGAACCCTCCAGAGCTGTGGCCGAGCTAAGCTGCAGGAGAGGACCAGAAGACAGGAGCTGCAGGCTTGCGTAGAGGAAAGCAGCCACTGGCACCCCATGCCCAGCAAGGAAGTGAGTGTAGGGTAAATACCCCGACCTCTTTCTCCTTCTGCCCTCCAACCTCTTTCTCCTGCCCTCCAATCACCTGCCGCCGTATTCCACTGGCTGAATCGAACCAGAAGCCAAAGGGTAAGAGCACTCTGTGGCACGGTCCTGAGAGGTCAGGGTAAAGAAAAGGTGGAGGAGGGTGGACTGTGGATCTAGAGAGGAAGTGTGGATTCAAGGCAGCACCTGATCAACATTGCTGAGCACTGGCTCGGTGCCGGAGTGCCTGTGCTGTAGCTAGACATGTGACAGGCAAGTTTAAAATCAAGGTCTCTGCCTACCAGGCAGCACAAACAGAATGCCTTGGCTGGGTCTTGAGGAGCCCTGCTTTCCCTCTGCCCGGGGGCCTCCTATCCCTATCTGATTTTTGGAAAAGCCTGCTTTGCAAAATTACACTGACAAATGGAAATTACAGGAGCACCGTTGAAGGGAGGCTATGGGTGAGGGGAGGTGAGGGTAGGGAAAGGATTTGGAGGTCCTGGGCGGTGAGAACTAGCTGTGGAGCTCTGAACCAGCTCGGGAAGGTGACCTTGACATTAGTTGAGGCTCCAGAGTCTGAAAGGTTCAAAGCCCACTCTATCACTCATTTGCTGTGTGATGTTGGGCCTGTTCCTTGACACCTCTGAGTTTCAGTTTTGGCATCTATGAAAATGGGGGGATGAATAGGACGTACGAATTTTGTGCGGGTTAAATGAGAATCTGTGCAAAGGGCTTAGCATAGTGTCTGGGCACAGGGCAAACACTTTATTATGATAATTAGAGGCCAAGGGCCACACTCCCCCCTTCCCATTTCTCACCCGACATGGGATCTCCACCCCCTCTCCAGCTCCATTTAGCTCTGAGTGTTTTAGGTCATTCTATGCCTGGCATTCTGCCAAGGCTCTGACAAAGACAGGAGTTTCTGCTCATTCATCCTAATGCAAGTTCCTGCGTTTATGATAATAAGGAAAAAATGCATGAAAGGGCTTGCTGCCTGCAGAGGGGAAATCAGCTTAGAATTGAAAATCGGAGTCCTTCCTTGGCCCAGCTTTCCCCTCCCTGAGCTTTGGCAAAGGCTGCAGCAGAGAGGGCAGCGGGGAAGAGAGGAGAGGAGAGGAAGGGGAGGGGGAGGGGGGAAAAGCTGGCCAGGGAGGCAGAAGGGCAGGGTGGGGGCAGGGTGTGGGGCAGGGGCGAGGGCCCGGCGCACCCGGGTGAATGGGTTTCAGGGTGGCTGAGGAAGCCTGCCAAAAAGGCCAAGTGAAAAGGCTGGCCCCGGGAGGCGCTGCGAGCGGTTTCCATGGCGACATCAGCTGCTGCCTGGGCCCCGCGCTTGCCAGCTCCTCAGTCCCGGCGAGGCCTCGCCTGCCACCACATGGTTACTCAGCGCGATAGGGAAGAAAAATCCCACGGGTTGCCTTGGCCCAGATGTCACCAGCCAGTGCCACTGTGTTCTAGACACCATGCTGCCCCCTGCGTGGGGAGACAGGCACCTGGGAGGTACCCGTTGGTGCTTCCTGGAAGCACATACTTCATCTGGTCCAGTGTGGAAAGAGGGGCTGCCTTGCAGGGGCACCACAGGCTCTCCAAGGCCTACGGGCCTTTTCAGTGGGACATGGCAAGGCCAATGTGTGTTTGTTAAAGATGGCTGTGCCTACGGAGGACTTCTGGAGGATGGTGGCTTGTGTGCCCAGAGAGGTTAGGCCACGCTTCTGTGGCTTAACCTAGGGCAACGGTAGGAGGTGAGTGATTTCAGATCAGAGTGATTTAAGAGGTACACATGACCAGGCCTGGTGCTTGGTTGGAAGAAGGGATGCCAGGACTTTGGCTTGGGCAGCAGGCAGGTGGAGGCTGTGTCCCCCAGACAGAAAATAGGGGTTGGGGCCGGTCAGTGAACTGTCTGTAGAGAGGACCCCCTTGTCCCATTCTTGTCTGTTCCACTCCTCCCAATTCTCCCCCACCCCAGAGACTGCAAGGACTTGGATCAGGGTGGGGATGCCCAGGTTTGGTGAATGAATACGTGAAATGGGGAGAGATATAAAAGTGTGTGAAACAACGCTGGGTGCGATGGCTCATGCCTGTAATCCCAACACTTTGGGAGGCTGAGGTGGCAGGATCCCTTGAGCCCAGGAGTTCCAGGCTGCAGTGAGTCATGATTGTGCTTCTGCACTCCAGCCTGGGCAACAAGCAAGATCCCAATTCTATTTTTATTTTTATTTTTTTTTGAGACAGAGTTTCACTCTGTCTCCCAGGCTGGAGTGCAGTGGCGCAATCTTGGCTCACTGCAAGCTCCGCCTCCTGGGTTCACGCCATTCTCCTGTCTCAGCCTCCTGAGTAGCTGGGACTACAGGTGCCTGCCACCATGCCCGGCTAATTTTTTTTGTATTTTTAGTGGAGACAGGGTTTCACCGCATTAACCAGGATGGTCTTGATCTCCTGACTTAGTGATCCACCCGCCTCGGCCTCCCAAAATGCTGGGATTATAGGCATGAGCCCCCGCACCTGGCCAAGACCCTGATTCTGGAAAAAAAAAAAAAAAAAGGAAGTGCGTAAAACAGGGTGGGCGTGGGGAGGGAGAGCATCAGGATAAATAACTAATGCATGTGGGGCTTGATACCTAGGTGATGGATTAATAGGTGCAGCAAACCACCATGGCACACGTTTACCTATGTTACAAACCTGCTTGTCCTGCACATGTATCCCAGAACTTAAAAAAAAAAAAAAATAAGCTCTGCCTCCTGGGTTCACACCATTCTCCTGTCTCAGCCTCCCGAGTAGCTGGGACTACAGGTGCCTGTCACCATGCCTGGCTAATTTTTTTGTATTTTTAGTAGAGACAGGGTTTCACCGTGTTAGCCAGGATGGTCTCAATCTCCTGACCTCGTGATCTGCCCACCTCAGCCTCCCAAAGTGCTGGGATTACAGGTGTGAGCCACCACACCCGGCCCAAAATAAAATATTTTTTTAAAAAGAAAGAAAATGTAGGCCGGGCGCGGTGGCTCAAGCCTGTAATCCCAGCACTTTGGGAGGCCGAGATGGGCGGATCACGAGGTCAGGAGATCGAGACCATCCTGGCTAACACGGTGAAACTCCGTCTCTACTAAAAATACAAAAAACTAGCCGGGCGAGGTGGCGGGTGCCTGTAGTTCCAGCTACTCGGGAGGCTGAGGCAGGAGAATGGCGTGAACCCGGGAGGCGGAGCTCGCAGTGAGCCAAGATCCTGCCACTGTACTCCAGCCTGGAGGACAGAGCAAGACTCCGTCTCAAAAAAAAAAAAAAAAAAAAAAAAAAGAAAGAAAGAAAATGTGTGAAACAAACAAGAAATAGAGATGCACTCTCTCTATATATGTACATACCAACTCCCTAGATGCACCACCCAAGACTGCCGGGAATGAGGGAAAGTCATACCAACCTCTCACATGCTCACATATACTCTTATTGAACTTTGTCCCTTAAATGTGTCATTTTGGTCTTAGCATTCAAATTGGCTTTCACAAGTTTTTTATTTTTTATTTTTTGTTTTTTTTCTTGAGATGGAGTCTTGCTCTGTCACCCAGGCTGGAGTGCAGTGGCATGATCTTGGCTCACTGCAACCTCTGCCTCCTGGGTTCAAGCGATCCTCCTGCCTCAGCCTCCTGAGTAGCTGGAATTACAGGCACCCACGACCACACCCAGCTAATTTTTGTATTTTTAGTAGAGATGGGGTTTCACTATATTGTCCAGGCTGGTCTCGAACTCCCGACCTCAGGTGATCCACCTGCCTTGGCATCCCAAAGTGCTGGGATTACAGGCATGAGCCACTGTGCCCAGCTGGCTTTCACAAATTGATTGCAGTTCTATTTGGCTTTTACTCACTGTAGAATTTCTTTCACAAGCCATGTGAGGGTGGAGTCCTTTCTCCTGCGCCATAAAGCACATCTGTCTACCTGTGAGTGTGTGGGTTGCAGGTGCCCCTTGTTCTAAGTAAGCAGATCCAGCAGGTAGATATTTAACCCAGAGAACCAGTAAGTGTTGATCTCATGCTCTACAGAAGAAATCTTTGCAGCTTTCCTGCAAGGCTGTGGAGTGATGGCAGGGCTCAGTGGACACAGAGCTTTACAGGGACACCACAATCTGTATCATTTTTATGGGGGACTAGCTGGCCAAATGTACACTTTATCGGAATCCTCCTGTCTACTCTTATCTTCCTACCTATAACATGCATGCTACTTGGTGATAAAATGGGGGCTGGGGGTAGGGGCGAGGGGGCGGGCTGTGCACATCCAGGCCTGCCTTGTGTCCGTAATCCTCAGACTTCACCTGATGCCCTTCGTAACAGACTTCTTCACCCAAACTCCTCTCCTGAGACCAGTTGTAGTGTTTGCAGCACCCTTACCACCATCTGTAATTATTTTGTTGTTTACTTGTTTATGATGAAATGTTTATTGCTCACCTTTAAAGTTTCAGTCCCTAGAACAGTTTCTGGCAATTAGGAGGACTCAGTTTTGTGTTTTTTGTTTTGTCTCGTTTTTGAGCTGGAGTCTAGCTCTGTCACCCAGGCTGGAGTGCGGTGGTGCAGTCTTGGTTCATTACAACCTCCGCTTCCCAGGTTCAAATGATTCTCCTGCCTCAGTCTCTCGAGTGACTGGGACTACAGGAGCGTGCCACCACGCGCAGCTAATTTTTGTATTTTTAGTGGAGATGGAGTTTCACCATGTTGGTCAGGCTGGTCTCAAATTCCTGACCTCAAGTTATCCACCCGCCTCGGCCTCCCAAAGTGCTGGAATTACAGGCGTGAACCACCATGCCCGGCCCAAAAGGCTCAGTTTTTGATAGAGGAATTAACAAGTGAATGAGTGAATGGACAAACTAGGAGAAGTGGCCAGTTTTTCTTACATGCACTCCTCCTCTGATTGGGTTCAGGAGGCCCTTAGGCAGTTTTCATGTCCATCTTTCCATTTCCAAGGAGGGCTGGATTGCAAATACTCCTGTAGGGGCCGGGTGCCGTGACTCACACCTGTAATCCCAGCACTTTGGGAGGCCCAGGTGGGCAGATCACTTGATGTCAAGAGTTGAAGACCAGCCCGGACAACATGGTGAAACCCCTGTCTCTACTAAAAATACAAAAATTAGCTGGGTGTGGGGGTGTGCACCTGTAATTCCAGCTACTCCGGAGGCTGAAGCACAAGAATTGCTTGAACCCGGGAGGCGGAGGTTGCAGTAAACTGAGACCAAGCCATTGCACTCCAGCTTGGGTGACTGAGTGAGACTCTGTCTCAAAAAAATAAAAATAAAAAAATAAAAACCAAAAAACAAAATACCCCTGTAGACTAGAGAAGGGCAAGGCTGTTATTTATCACCCACAGATATTCCTTGTGTCCCTATAAGTGCCAGACCCTCCCTCTGTGGGATGCAGCAAAGACAGCAGTGGGCAAGACAGCCAGGGTCCCTGTTCTCCTGCAGCTCCCGTTTTAGTGTGGTAGACAGACAATATGTTGTAAGTGACACCCACAAATGAAAAAAGGCGGCCGGGCGTGGTGCCTCAAGCCTGTAATCCCAGCACTTTGGGAGGCCGAGGTGGGCGGATCACGAGGTCAGGAGATCGAGACCATCCTGGCTAACATGGTGAAACCCCGTCTCTACTAAAAAATACAAAAAACTAGCCGGGCGAGGTGGCGGGCGCCTGTAGTCCCAGCTACTTGGGAGGCTGAGGCAGGAGAACGGCGTGAACCCGGGAGGCTGAGCTTGCAGTGAGCTGAGATCCGGCCACTGCACTCCAGCCCGGGCCACAGAGCGAGACTCCGTCTCAAAAAAAAAAAAAAAAAAAAAAAAAAAAAAAAAAAATTAAAAAAAAAAAAAGAAAAAAGCCCTGTAACAGAAAGTTAAAAAGGGCATCTAATTTAGATAGGGCAGCCAGGGGAGGTCTTTCTGAGAAGGTGACATTCTTGCTGAGCCCTCAAGGTTGAGAGGGAACCAAACATGGGAAGAGCTAATGGGATGATGTTTCAGGGAGTGGGGCCAGAAAGTGCAAAGGCCCCGAGGCAGGAAACAGCTTGGGATGTTCCTGGAAGGCTAGAGGTCAGGGAAAGGGAAATGGGCAGAGCCCAGCGTGGAAGACCCATATAGCCCATGGTGAGGAGTTTGGGTTTTACTCAAAGCGCACTGGACAATCATTGTAAGGGTTGCCCAGGAGAATTACATAAACGGACCATGCCCTGGCTTCTAGGAGCCAGGATTGGGTGGATTGGGATGGGGTGGGAAGCAGGATACATCTCTGAAAGTACAGAGCAGTTGGAAGGTGAGAGGGAGGGGAGGTTTAGACAGGTTAGGGTAGTGGCCATAAGGTTGGAGAAAAGTGGGTAGAAACAAAATCTGCATAAAGGTGGGGGTGGGTTGGAGTTGGGGAGGGAATAGGATGAATCTCCAGGACTTCTGGGTTTCCGGCTGGAGAAACCCAGCAAACCTGGTAAACAATGCAATGTCCAGCTGCTATCAAAGAAAGACCCGATGTTTGTTGGGCCTGTGAGAACTTTCCTGAGAGTCATATAGATTGGGCAATAAAAGCTTCCACTCCTGCGAAATAAAGAGCCCCGTGTGAATGGCGCCCTAACCGTAGGTGTCTTTGAGGCACAGTGTCACAGGAGCAGAGCTTGGGCAGCAGTGATCATCAACCATTCAGCATGGTTTTGAATCATCTCATTCTTTCTGTAACTGTCCCCAATTCTAGCATTTGAAAGCCGGTCGTCTGAGAGAGCGCTGTACCTTTGAAAGGCCTTCCCGCAGAAAGGGGAGCAGCTTTGTGGCCCCAGAGGGCAGAATCAGACAGTGAGAGGCATGGGGGTAGAGATTGCAGCTCAGCACCAACAGGAAGACCTTGAATAATGAGAGCTTTCTCAAGAGGTGAGCCTCCCATCAGTAGGTGTATTCAATCAGAGGTTGACAGGATGCTGGGGCGTCTCCATCCTGGCAGCCAGTCAACCAGCAGACTCAATTCCTGTGGTTGTGAACACCCTTTTCGTCTTGCTTCCCCGCATCTCAGGAGGATAACGGCTGCCTCCTATCCCCTGCACTAAAACCCCTCTGCTGGCTAAGGACAGCAGCTAAGTCACATCTAAGCCTGTCCTGCTTGTTCTGGGTTTAACAATCTCAGTGTTTCCTCCCACCCACCCGCTCGCCCATGGCCAGGAGAAGAACAAACCCCAGCGTGGGCGGAGCAGTGGGGGCCGGGTTGATGCTGTGCAGGCCTGTCCAAGGCCTCCTGGCTTTTCAAGAAAGGATGTCCTCATGTCTCTGGGACTACCAGAGCCAGGCATGTTTCCCTGAAAGTCCTCTGACCACAGGTCAGACTCCTGCAGGGACAACCAAGGGTGTCATGGGTGTGAGACGGGGGCTTTCCTGATCAAGCCTTTTGGATACCCCCCTCCCCTCATCCCAGCTGCACTCACCGGAACAGCAGCAGCTGCCACTAGATAGGAAGGACCCCGCCTCTGGTGTCCGTGGGGAAAGGGGCCTTGCATAGGTGGTGACACAGCCTCTTGGTCCCAGCTGTGGGTGAGGGGAGGGGCTAACACTTCTAGAAGACCCTGAACTCTGGCAGGCCTGATTGCTTTGCTCCAGGGCTGGTCTCAGCTGCTATCATGGATCCCTGGGAGCAGCTGGAGGGAAGAGAGATGGCATCCAGCATGGATCATGGGGAGAAGCTGGCCCCTTTGGGAGGTAGCCCTGGGGCATGGCAGCACCACTCCTCTCTAGGCTACCTCTGATGATTTTGGTTCTTTCTTTGCATTTCTGAGTCTAAGTTTTCATATATGGAAAATGGGGATAGAACAACATCTACGTTCTGTGAGAATGGAGTGAAACGATGGATAGGACAAGCCTAGCACAGTTCTTGCACACAGCAGGTGCTGGATGAGTTTTCTCCTCGAGTTGTCTTTTTTCTCCACACTCTCCCCTCTGTTACCATCTGTAGAAGTGGAATTGCTTACCAGTGGTGGGGATGCTTTTGTACGGAGAATGAGATCCTTCTTGTTCTGAAATATCCCTGCCTTTGCTGACAAGATTACACGCCTGTATTGTTTTTTGCTTTTTTTTTTTTTTTTTAATTGAGACAGAGTCTCACTCTGTCACCCAGGCTAGAGTGCAATGGCTCACTGCAAACTCTGCCTCCTGGGTTCAAGCAATTCTCCCACCTCAGCCTCTAGAGTAGCTGGGATTACAGGCGCCTGCCACCATGCCCAACTAATTGTGTGTGTGTGTATGTGTGTGTATGTGTGTGTGTGTATGTGTGTTTAGTAGAGATGGGGTTTCACCATGTTGGCCAGGCTGGTCTTGAACTCCTGACCTCAAGTGATCTTCCCACCTCGGCTTCCCAAAGTGCTGGAATTACAGGCATGAGCCACCAGGCCTGGCCGTTTTTGTTTGTTTGTTTGTTTGTGTTTTTGTTTGTTTTTTAGAGAGAGGGGTCTCACTTTGTCACCCAGGCTGGAGTGCAGTGGTGCAATCATAGCTCAGTGCAGCCTAGATCTCCTGGGCCCTGGTGATTCTCTCACCTCAGCTTCCCAAGTAGCTGGGATCACAGGTGTGTGCCACCACATCTAGCTAACTCATTATTTTTATTTTTATTTTTTGTAGAGCCAGGATCTTGCTATGTTGACTAGGCTGATCTCAAACTCCTGGGTTCAAGCAATCCTCCCGTCTTGGCTTCCCACAGTGTTGGGATTGCAGGTAGGAGCCACTGCACCCGGCCCAAACTTGTATTTTGTTAAAATAAATAAATGATAGAGAAGGCAGGCGAGAGGGGTAGCTGCCAAGCTGTGGGCCCACTGTAGCTGCCCACGCTTTCCAGTGGGTGCTGTGGAAGGGGAGGGTCTAGCTGGGGTGGGCTCCCCACCTCCCCTGGCTGTGGCCCCACAGCTGGGGAGGGGTCTGGAAAGGGGACCATGGGCACAGTGATAGAGACTGGCATTCCAGACTTCCCAGGTTGGGAGCCCAGTTGAGAGAGGAGGGGGACTGGTTGGGAGCCGGCCCTGGGGGAGATGGGGAGGGGCTGGGGCCATTTGCTCTTCCAGCCAGCTGACCCTGTTATTTTTAGCCCTGGAATGCTCCTCCCAAGCCCCCTTCACTTCTATTTATCTTGCTTTGGAGTCTTGGTTCTTTCCCAAAAATTCCACATGAGGGGAGGCAGAGGGGATTGAGGGTGCCAGAAAGAATGGGACACACTGGCTGGGGCTGGGCTGAGGAAGAGGAGGAAGCTGCTCTTCTCCTTCTCCCTACTCCAGCCTAGAGGCTGCCTTTCCCCTCCTTTCTCCATTTCGGCTGGAAAATGTAAAAACCCTGGCTCAGAGAACACTCAGCTGTCACCAAGTTATCCTTCCTTCTTCTCAACCACCTGGATAAGACTTCCATTATCCCCAGCCCAGGCCTTGGCTGCCCCATCCTCTCACTTTTCCTTTAGGGAGTTCAGGGGAGGGTTGGGGTGGTCAGGAAGGGTTTGCCTTGGAACCCCTAACTGTGCATAAGGACATACTGGGGGTCCTTGGAAGGAGTTCCTGTGTGAAAATGAAAGGAGGGCCAGGTGTGGTGGCTCACATCTGTAATCCCAGCACTTTGGAAGGCCAAGGCAGGTAGATCACTTGATCCCAGGAGTTCGAGATCAGCCTGGGCAACATAGTGACACCTCATCTCTACCAGAAATTAAAAAATTAGTTGGGCATGTTAGCACATGCCCTGGGAGGCTGAGGTGGGAGGATTGCTTAAACCCGGGAGGTCGAGGCTGCAGTGAGCTGTGACTGTGTCACTGCACTCCAGCCTGGGCAACACAATGAGACTCTGTCTCAGAAAAAAAAGAAAAAGAAAAAGAAAATGAACAGAATGAACAGGAGCAGTCAGAAAAGAATTGGTATGAACGCTGGAGGTTTATTCAGCACTCCCTGAGCTTCATTTGCATCCTCTATAAAATGGGAATGACAGCAGTTCCCCGTCTATGAGGGATCTGCTGGGAGAGGCATGAGCTGGTGAATAGATAGCACCATTGACACGTGGAAACCACACCATCAATGTCGCCAGTGCTGGCAGGATGGGCTGGTCCCAAGGCGGGTGTGCTTTTGGGTACTGATGGGGCCTGAGCCTCCTGAAGGCCACACTCCTCCCCAGCCTACTTCAGTTGCTGTCAGGCTGCAGAGTGCTCAGCTCTGGGCTCTTGGTGTTGATTTTTTTTTTTTTTTTTTTTTTGGTACGGAGTTTTTGCTCTTATTGCCCAGGCTGGATGTGATGGTGCGATCTCGGCTCACCGAAAACCCTACCTCCCGGGTTCAAGCGATTCTCCTACCTCAGCCTCCCGAGTGCTAGGATTATAGGCATGTGCCACCACGCCCTGCTAATTTTTTGTATTTTTAGTAGAGACGGGGTTTCTCCATGTTGGTCAGACTGGTCTCGAACTCCTGACCTCAAGTGATCTGCCCACCTCGGCCTCCCAAAGTGCTGGGATTACAGGCGTAAGCCACCGCACCCAGGCTGCTCTGGGCTCTTGTTACAGGTGAATGTCACTCACTGGCTCCTCTCCCCACTTCCCCCAGCACAGGGGTGCAGGTGGGCAGTAATTCTGGCATAAGGGACACTTCGAGGCAAGGTAATCCCCTCCTGCCAGTCCCTGGAGGAGAGGAGGGGAGTGTGCCTCTGAGGCTCCCCAGTGGGGCGGGCACGCCGTCTCTTCCGGTCCTGTTCTCCAAGCCTCCTTGTGGGAAAAGTCCATCAGCCCTCAGGGAAGACCAGGCATCGCCTGGAGCTGGCGCTAGGGAGACAGGCCAATGCAGTCAATGAAGAGCCTTGGTGGTCCCAGTGCTGAAGAAACAGTGGAATATTCTGGTCATGAGTCAGTTAAAAATGGCCATGCTCCAGGCCTGGCAGTAGCCTTGGGGGGCTATGTGTGGAAGAGAGGGTGGACATGCCTGGGCCAGTTCTGGATAAAGGCAGGGGATGGGGAAAGCCATCTGGGGCAACCACTGTCCCCCTGATATGGGATTAATGCCACTTAGAGGTAGAAAAGAGGCAGCAGCTGCCATATCCCAGGAAAGGCACTGACCTTTAGAACAAGAGACAGAAATAGCCCTGGAGAGTTCAGAATCCTGTGTGGGAGAGGTGGCCAGGCCAGGCAGGGCAGGCCCTGACACGAGGAGGGGAGGAGAACCATGTTAGTACCCACTGTGTCAGACACGATGCCTGGCATTTCACAGGCCTTCCTCCCCTATTTTCCACCTCCAGCCAGCAGGGTATGTATGATTGTCTCCATTTTACGGATGAGGAAACTGAGGCTCAGAGAGGCATGGCCAAACTTGTCATCAGCAGAGTTGGGGCTGAGCCAGATCTTGCTTATCTGACAGTCCACGTGTCCACATGGCTTCCCTCACCCATGGCCCAGTTGCTGTTTCCATCATGGGTGTTGGGTGGGGTTATCCAGCTGAACCTGTACTCAGCTGGCCTGGTATAGGGGGGAGGAAAACCTCTCATTGAGGCCTGGAGGCTCTAAAAGGTCAAACTCAACTACTTCTGCTTGTCAACTCACCCCAGAGACCCTTAATCTTGGCAGCCTTTGGCCAACTTTCCTTTTCTCCCTTGCTCACGGAAAGAGGGACCGCCAACATTTCTCCCCTTATGTCCCCTCAATTGTGCCAGGCTCAGGGCTAGGTGGAACCCCTGGAGACCCCTCCCCTGTGGCAGTGGCAAGGATAAGTTTGGGGGAAAGGCCCCAGTCAAGCCAAGGTCTGGGAGGGTAAGAATAACAGCGTGTCACAATAACACGCTGATTGGCTGGTGGGCTCCTCCCCCCTCCCCTGATGGTGTTCCAGCCTCAGCAACTCCCAGCTGTTTCTGCTTATCTGAAGCCAGGGAGGCTGGTTGCCTGGATACCAGGCTGCTGATTCGCAGTTGGGTCCTTCAGGGGCAGGCAAAGCTGCTGCATCTCCCGCCAGCTGGGCGTGGCACCCTCAGCCCCCTGCACCGGCCCTGGGAAAGGTGGCAGGGAGGACTGGGGGTCAGGTG
This sequence comes from Rhinopithecus roxellana, assembly GCF_007565055.1. Lineage (NCBI taxonomy): Eukaryota > Metazoa > Chordata > Mammalia > Primates > Cercopithecidae > Rhinopithecus > Rhinopithecus roxellana. The sequence continues at coordinate 135,084,071 of NC_044553.1, read as the reverse complement.
GGAGCGCTGATGGAAGAGACCCCCTGTGCCAGGAGTTGTCAGAGAATCTGAGTCCTGCCGTTTGCTGGCTGTGTGACCTTGGTCATGCTAACCTCTCTGAGCTTCTGTTTCTTTATCTGTGAAGAAGGGATAAATATCCCCTACCTCAAAGCACTGTTGAAAGAATAAACGTGGGCTGGGCATGGTGGCTCACGCCTGTAATCCCAGCACTTTGAGAGGCCAAGGCTGGCGGATCACTTGATGTCAGGAGTTTGAGACCATCCTGGCCAACATGGCCAAACCCCGTCTCTACTAAAAATACAAAAATTAGCCAGGTGTGGTGGTGCACACCTGTAATCCCAACTACTCAGAAGGCTGAGGCCTGAGAATCGCTGGAACCTGGGAGGTGGAGGTTGCAGTGAGCTGAGATTGTGCCATTGTACTCCAGTCTGGGCAAAAGAGCCAGACGCTATCTCAGAAAAAAAAAAAGAATAAATATGATAAGTAAGTGACTGCACAACAGAGCACTACAGCTCAGTAATCCTGACAGCCTACCCAGCACCGTTGGGCTCCATCCAGAACCTTCAGTCTGCATCCCACAGGGAAGGCGTGCGGGGTCACTGAAGCAGGCAGTTGGGGAGCCTCAGAAGAGGTGGCCCCGAGCCTGCTTCCTTCCTCTAGGAATGGAGGCTATGACCCAACCTGGGGCCCTCAGAGCTTAGCTGGGGCTGAAGGGCCAGCCTAGGGATGGGTTGGGGAAGACTAGGCCAGACAGCAGCCCGCTGACAGCATCTTAGGTGATGAAAGGAAAGCCAGCTTTGTGTCCAACCAATGGCGAATGTTCCCGTTCAGCATCCTTTCTTGGCGAAGAGAGAAGTTGCCGCATTACAGGTGGAAGACTAGGGGAGGAGGCAAGAAAGCCCAGCATCGTGAGCTGTATAAGCTCCCTGTCACCTGCCCTGGTTGGGTACAGACAACAGCAAGGCTGGGCCGGGCGCAGTGGCTCACATCTGTAATCCTAGCACTTTGGGAGGCCGAGGCAGGCGGATCATTTGAAATCAGGAGTTCAAGACCAGCCTGGCCAGCATGGCGAAACCCCGTCTCTACTAAAAATACAAAAATTAGCCGGTCATGGTGGCGGGTGCCTGTAATTCCAGCTACTCGGGAGGCAGATGTGGGAGAATCACTTGAACCCGGGAGGCGGAGGTTGCGGTGAGCTGAGATCACACCATTGCACTCCAACCTGGGCAACAAGAGCGAAACTCTGTCTCAAACAAACAAACAAACAAACAAACAAAAAACCAAGAGGACATGTTCTTCTGGTCTGCTCAGATCTGGTGGTCCTCATGTGACCTTTTTCACTTAAGAAATGGGTGAGGTAAGCTCGGGGCTGGGGGCTGGGGGCTGGGGGCTGGCAGAGCCAGGCGGGAGAAACCTGAATCTACTCTGCAGAAACGGCTGTTCCGAAGTTCATCTGTTGGCTCTCCAGAAACCTCTTCAGAGCCAGGCCCATGGAGCAGGCAGTTGGTCTGGATGAAAAGCAGCAAATAACCATGGGCCCTCAGTGACCCTGAGGGGCGAGCGGGGCTATCACAGACCCTCTTCTTCACCCTCCTGACTTAGGGAAAGGGCAGCGAAGAAAAGGGCAAGTGGGAGGGGAAGGGAGGGTGTGCTGTTCCACCAGGGCCTGTACCTTTTTACTACCTTAATGCAGCAGGAGAGCAGCCTGTGCCTGCTGGTAGCGAAGAGACTGGAGCCCATGAATAATGCAGAGAAGAGCACAGGGCAGCTAAAAAATGGTTACTGTTTCATCAAAGCGGAGAATGGGCCTGGAATGCAAAACGGAGGGGAGACAGGGGCTGGAGTGGAGGCGAGGACTTGGTGCAGCCCTTGGGCCATTGGGCTGAGGGACTCACCATCCTTATGCTGGGCCCAGGTCCTGGCTCTGGCTTCTCTGTGGCATCGGTAGCAGCCCAGGGCATGCAGAATGGGCAGAAGGGCTGGGCCCTGCCCCAGGCCTGGCCTTCTGTTATGGTGACAGGAGGCAATGGCCACCCATCATATCTTCACAGAGGTGTTGGCACTGGCAAGCAAGGTAGAAGAGAGGCTTGGAGGGAAACTGAGGGAGCTTCCAGAGATGTCTTAGTAGGTGGGTGGGGGAACTTCCAGCTGCTTGGAAGTTTGGGAATTGGGGGAAACTTAGGGGTCAAGGAGTATCATTTAAGAGTCAAAAGAAGGTACACTTTGGGAGGCTGAGGCAGGCAGATCACCTGAGGTCAGGAGTTTGAGACCAGCCTGGCCAACATGGCGAAACCCCATCTCTACTAAAAATTACAAAGAAATTAGCCGGGCGTGGTGGCGCATGCCTGTAATACCAGCAACTTGGGAGGCTGAGGCAGGAGAATTGCTTGAACCTGGGAGGCTTAGGTTGCAGTGAGCTGAAATCACGCCACTACACTGCAGCCAGGGTGACAGAGCGAGACTCCATCTCAAAAAAAAAAAAAAAAAGAAGATGAAAGTAAATCTATAAGGATGGATTTGGAGTAGGTCTGAGAGGAAAAGGTACCGCCTTTCCTCACTGCCTTGTCCTGGGTGAGCAAGAGAGTGCCTGGTTACAAAAGGCCTGAAAGTTATACATCCGCACTTTTTTTCCTGAGTTCCATGAGAATCTGTGGAAGGATTTTACAGGAGGGAGACAGGATTGGATTTAAGTGTGAGCAAATCACAGATAGTTTTATTGTATCATCATGGGAGATCAATAAACCATTTATTATGTATTTGCCTCCTTTTGCTTTTTTTAAGTGTAGTCTCGCTTTATTGCCCAGGCTGGGGTGCAGTGGTGTGATCTCGGCTCACTGCAACCTCTGCTTCCCCATTTCATGTGATTATCCTGCCTCAGCCTCCCGAGTACCTGAGATTACAGGCGTGTGCCACCACTACGCCTATCTAATTTATTTTTGTATCTCTCTCTCTCTTTTCTTTTTTGAGACAGAGTTTCGCCCTGTCTCCCAGGCTGTGGTGCAATGGCAAGATCTCGGCTCACTGCAACCTCCACTTCCCAGGTTCAAATGATTCTCCTGCCTCAGTCTCCCGAGTAGCTGGGATTACAAGTACCCATCACCACGCCCAGCTAATTTTTGTATTTGTTTTTAGTAGAGATGGGGTTTCACCATGTTAGCCAGGCTGGTCTCGAACTCCTGACTTCAAGATCTGCCCACCTCAGCCTCCCAAAGTGCTGGGATTACAGGTGTGAGCCACTGCACCTGGCCCATATCTTTTTTTTTTCTTTCAGTACTGTTCCCACTTGATGGATGTCTCTGCTTCTAAAGCTTGTCCGTCACCATGTGATTTGGGAAGGAGGGGACACAGGGTGAGTTAAGGGGACGAGTTAGGGGACTGGCAGAGTAGTGCAGGTGCAAGAGGTTGGGCGATCAGAAGGCCTGGGCAAGGACAGGAGGTGGGAGAGCTGTTCAGAAGGTAGAAACAATCACTGTTGGTGACATTCTGTGCGGGTGGTCGCCGACAGAGAAAGAGACATCAAAGGAGACTCCCGAGTTTCTGGTGTGGGTGTGGCTACTGGGTACCAGGCAGATAGGGTGCCTCCAATCCAGAAGAGAGGCCCTGGAAGCTTTGGTGCAGGAGGATGGTGGGGAAGATGCTGAGTTTGAGATTCCTGGGTGACAACCAGATGGCAGGTGGAAATAGGGCCAGGAGTTTGAGGCTGGGCCTTGCTGCTAACGTGGGTGCTATAGGTACAGACAGGCCTTTGCTGGTTCTAGATTCACCTCCCCACAGACCATAGGAGAAAAGGGGCCAGGTGAGGAACACAGATTCTATTAAAGTCCCTCCGGCTGGGCCCTGGGGCTACAGGTAATTCTGTCACCCAGCGCTGCCTGGAGCAAACCCTCTCTGCTTTTGCTCCCCAACCCTTTGAAGGCCAAGGCATCCCAGGCCTTTCTTCTTTCTGCCTGCAGCTAGGCCTCAAGCAGCCTCAAGAGGAGTCTTTCCCATGGCAGGACTCCCCAGGAGAGAGGATTCCTCCTCATGCCACTTTGTCCTCTGGCAGCAACAAGTCTCAGGGGCTGAGATATCCCCTTCCTTTGCAAATCCCAAGGGGGCGCCCTGAGGTGTTGCTTTTGGGTGGAGAAGAAGCACAGGCTCTCAGGCTGGTGGAAACCCCCTGAGGGTGAGCGTTTACTGCTCTCCATAGCTGCCTCCCAGCCCTCTGGGGGCCACTCTCCTGCTGACACCCAGCTTGGCACAACTTTCCACCAAGAGGGTGTCCACAAATGCAACCCCAAACGACAAGTGCACGCAAATCACCAGTTAGCAGTCCAGAGAGAAGGACAGCCGGTGAACGGCCCAAGCTAGGGATGAAAGGAAACAAGCTGAGATTGCCAGTAGCGGGGAGAGGGGCTCTTTGGAGAGGCCCAGAGGCAGGAGGAGGCTAAAGAACAGAGAGGAGGTGGAGAGGAGGAGGCTCTGGGGGCTGCCGGGAGACAGAGGGTCCCAATGACCTGGCAAAGATAGGCTGGTGTCAAGTGGAATGGGAAGTAGACAGATGCAGGTCAAACGGGCCTCAGCAGGGTCTAGAAGACTAAGTATCATTTCCTCCTGCACGCTTCACTCCTCCCTGTATCTACTGTGTTCCAGGGGCTGGTCTGAGATGCAGAGAAGGAATACAGTCCTCTTCCTGCAGTAGTTCATAGCTGCGAAGGGCAGTGACAGGGCAGGACCCCAGAATATGGACCCCTGGCAGAGGCTGGAAGGTGCAGGAGTAGTGGTCAGTGACCTGGAGATGGTGGAACCCAGCTGAATGTATCCTGAGGGAGAAGTGGCAGACATCCAAATAGAGAAGGGGTTGGGGAGGACTACGGAGCAGAGCAGCCATGCAAAGGTGGAGAGGCAGGAGAGAGCCAGGGGGCTTGCTATAGCTATGGTGTGTACATGCGTGTGTATCGAAATGCACAGAATAGCAAGAAGTGAGCCAAGGCTGTCTAGGCAGGTATAAGGCATTTGCCTTGCCAAATGCCCTGTGTGCTCTGCTGCGAATACTTGGATGCAGTGGAGCACATTCAGATGACACAGAGTGACAAGGTATAAGATTTGTGTTTTGAGGCCGGGCGTGGTGGCTCACGCCTGTAATCCCAGCACTTTGGGAGGCCGAGACGGGCGGATCACGAGGTCAGGAGATCGAGACCATCCTGGCTAACACGGTGAAACCCCGTCTCTACTAAAAAATACAAAAAACTAGCCGGGCGAGGTGGCAGGCGCCTGTAGTCCCAGCTACTCGGGAGGCTGAGGCAGGAGAATGGCATAAACCTGGGAGGCGGAGCTTGCAGTGAGCTGAGATCCGGCCACTGCACTCCAGCCTGGGTGACAGAGCGAGACTCCGTCTCAAAAAAAAAAAAAAAAAAAAAGATTTGTGTTTTGAAGACAGTGTGGTGTGCTGGAAGACTGAAGCTAGAGGACAGCTGGTTAGGAATCCTTGGCAGTATTTCATGCTAGACGTGATGGAGGCCTGACAGGATACTAATAACAGCCATGCTTCCATGCCAGGCATTGTTCTCTGCCTCTTTACAGAGTAGTTCACTTGATCATCACAATAGGACTGTAAAGTAGGCACCGTACTACTATTATGTCCACTTTGCAGGTCAGGAAACTCAGGCCCAGAGAAATGAAGCAACATGTTCAAGTTTCCCTATCAAAGCCCCAGAGTTGGCCGGGCATGGTGGCTCACACCTGTAATCCCAACACTTTGGGAGGCCGAGGCGGGTGGATCACTTGAGGTCAGGAGTTTGAGACCAGCCTGACCAACATGGTGAAACCCTGTCTCTACTAAAAATACAAAATTTGCTGGGCATGGTAGTGTGCACCTGTAATCCCAGCTACTTGGGAGGCTGAGACAGGAGAATTGCTTGAACCCAGGAGGCGGAGGTTGCGGTGAGCTGAGATCATGCCATTGCACTCTAGCCTGGGCAACAAGAACGAAACTCTGTCTCAAAAAAAAAAAAGAAAGAAAGAAAGAAAGAAAGCGAGAAAGCAAGTTAGCAAGAAAGCAAGAAAGCCCCAGAGTCTGTGCTAAATGGGAAGGCCCTGGCTGTCAGCATGGTGAAGAGGAGACAGGCAGATGTGAAGGAGGAGCAGTCAGGCTGACCTGAAAGCTTCTTGGGAGTGGTGGGGGTAAGAGAGAGGGAAAAATCAAAGATGAGGGTAAGGGAGTATCCTGGGTCAAATAGCTCCCCCACCAAATTCATGTCCAGTTAGAACCCATGAATGTGACCTTATTTGGAAATAGCGTCTTTGCAGATGTAATCAAGTAAAGATGAGGGCATACTTGACTAAAGTGGGCTCTAAATCGAAAGACTGGGGTCCTTTTTTCTTGTTTTTTGAGATGCAATCTTACTGCACTGTCTAGGCTGGAGTGAAGTGGCATGATCTTGGCTCACTGCAACCTCCACCTCCCAGTTTCAAGCGATCCTCCCACCTCAGCCTCCCGAGTAGCTGAGACTACAGGTGCGTGCCACCACGCCCACCTAAATTTTTTGTATTTTTAGTAGAAATGGGGTTTCATCATGTTGCCCAGGCTGGTCTCAAACTTCTGACCTCAGGTGATCTGCCCCTGCCTTGGCCTCCCAAAGTGCTGGGATTATAACCGTGAGCTACCATGCCTGGCCAAGACTGGTATCCTTATACGCAGAAGGAAACTTGGATGCAAACATATGGGGAAGGCTTTGTGAAGATGGAGGCAGAGGTGGGGTGATGGAATGCCCAAGATCACCAGCAAATAGCAGAAGCGAGGAGAGGCAAGGAAGAATTTTCCACCAGAGCCTTCGGAGAGAGAGGGCTCAGCCAACACCTTGGTTTCAGACTTCTGGCTTCCAGAACTGTGACAGAATAAATGTCTGCTGTTTTAAGACACCTGGTTTGTGGTCATTTGTTATGGCAGCCCAGGAAACCAATACACTCTCCCCACTTCAAAGAAACCAGGCCTCTGCGAGGAGGATGGTAGCACATCCACCCAAGTCAGGTAACATTCAAAACATGGAGGGGCCAGGCGCAGTGGTTCATGCCTGTAATCCCAACACTTTGGGTGGCTGAGGCAGGCGGATCACCTGAGGTCAGTTCAAGACGAGCCTGGCCAATATGGCGAAACCCTGTCTCTAATAAAAATACAAAAATTAGCCCGGCATGGTGGCGGGCGCCTGTAATCCCAGCTACTAGGGAGGCTGAGGCAGGAGAATCGTTTGAACCCAGGAGGCGGAGGTTGCAGTAAGCTGAGATCGCATCACTGCACTCCAGCCTGGGTAACAGAGTAAGACTCCATCTCAAAAACAACAACAACAAACAACAACAACAAAAAAACACGGAGGGAAAGGGCAGGCAGATCCTACAGGTGAGGCTTGAAAGAAGGAGTGGAGCCGACCTGGGAGGCCCTCGAAAATGAGCTTCTGACAGTGTAATCACCAAAGGTCTTGATGCGAAGGAGAGAGGGAGGAGCCTTAGAGACAAAGTGGATCATCACAGGCTGGCAGATGAGCTCGGGCTGGCGAAGGACACATTCAAAGCTGGAGGAAGGGCACAGAACCAAGGGCAGGAATAAAGGAGCAGCAGAGACAGCAAGAATAGAACCCGGCACGCTGCAGCCTGCACAGAGCTGAGGCTTGCAGAAAGGGCCAATCACAGAACAATTTTTTTGAAGGTGGGGGGAAGGGCAGGTAGGGAGCTTGAAAAGTTTTCTAGAACCAGAAAGACCTGCTTGGGGTAGTGAGGGCTAATTTGGCACTCAAGAATGACAGATATACCCAGATGCTATGTGTCATTGATTTTCTCTATAAAGATAATGGGGAGGGCACACTTTTTTTTTTTTTTTTAATGAAAAGGGTAGCACAAATATTAGCAGGAGGAAATTCAAATCTGATTTTGTTTTGTTTTGTTTTTTGTTTTTGAGAAGGAGTCTCTCTCTGTCTCCCAGGCTGGAGTGCAGTGGCGTAATCTTGGCTCACTGCAACCTCCGCCTCCTGGGTTCAAGCGATTCTCCTGCCTCAGCCTCCCAAGTAGCTGGGATTACAGGCACGCGCCACCACACCTGGCTAATTTTTTGTATTTTTAGTAGAGACAGGGTTTCACCGTATTAGCCAGGATGGTCTCAATCTCCTGACCTTGTGATCCGCCCACCTTGGCCTCCCAAAGTACTCGGATTACAGGCATAAGCCACTGAGCCTGGCCCCAGTTGGGTTTTAATGAGGTACTTGTAAGGTGATGAGATCCCTGTCACAGGAGGTATTCAAGCAGAGACTGGAAGAACCTTTCATCAGAGGTGTTGAAGAAGAGAGTCCTCTGAGACTTTAGAGCTCCTTGCTCATTGCCAGGCCATCTGACCCTTAGTTCAGCTCCAACATAGGGAAGACAAGTGGGGTGGTTGCCTAGAGCTACGCCTGCTCTGAATTGGTGAGGAGGCAGCAAAAGGACAGTCTTGCCACAGGGCCACAGCTCAGACGAGGTAGTACCAGGGAAATCATAACCCTGTGAATATGATGGTTTTCTTGCTGTGAATGGTTTTGTGATGGTAAAAGTACTAATTTAAGTTTCGTCTTTGTTTTTGTTACCAAGAACTGAATGCATCACGGCATCGCCAAATCACCCAACCCTCCCCATTCCATGCCCACCTTCCCATCTTTGGCTTCCTTTCATCCTTGAACTTCCGCCCATCCCTGCCTATTCACAGTGGCCTTGTGGCTGAGGAGCACAGAGGAGCAAGGCAAGCCCCCCTCCCTGGTGGCAGGGGGAGTCGGGAGCACCTCCCTCCTTTTTCCTTTCCTTCCCTCCTGTGCCTCCCCTCTTTGTTCTCCATTTCTCTCTCTGCCTCTATAGCTGGCAGGATGAGCTGGCTGGGGATGAGCCAGGGCGAGCCCTTGCCACCCCTGTTGTCTGTCTGGGACAGTGGGATCATTAGGAGGATCTCGAAAGCCCCTTTGTTCCCACAGTGCAGGATGCACACTCCTCCCAGCCATGCCAGACCTGGCTCTCTTCCACTCAGGTTTCCACAGGAGGCTGGGTCTATTCCTTGTGTGTTGGCTGCAGGTGGAGGAAGAAAACAGAGAAGTGTGCCCTTGGCTGAGGACAAGAATCTGCATTACGTTTTCTTTGACCTTGAGAATGCCTTTTGCTTGCCCTAAAGAGCAGGAGAGGAGCTGGAACTTTCCCCTTTGGCTCTGTCAGTCAAGTGCAGCTTTCAAGTTCTCTAGGGACCGCTGTATTTTCTCATGAGTGAGTCAAACGCTCAATCTGAGGCCTGGGAGACAGAGTGGAGGAGGGGAGTGGGGAAGGGGATACCAGCATCTACCTTCGGGTGGGAGAATTAGGCTGAAGCCTGCCTGGGATACTGGTATGTGTCCTTAGGCCACCAATGCCACTGTCATCTCAGTAAACAGCATATGCGGTGTCCTGGGCTGACAGCTTTCTCTCAGGTTCCGACTTCAGATCTCCGGCTCCTCTTTCACTTAACAGATTCCAAACACTAAAACTCCCTGTGTGACAGCTGGAGAATCACTGCACCTTTCTGGACCCCGTTGAGTGACAGAAGATTGGAATGGATAGTCACATGCCTGCCCCAGCATGGATGAAGAGCCTATACTTCCATCCATTCTTGCCTCTTCCAAGTTCCCCTCATTTTTCTCTCTAAGATCAAATAAATAGACATGTTATTATTATTTTTATACATTTAATATATGCTCATGAAAGAGAAGAAGCAAGGGCCAGGCGTGGTGACTCACACCTGTAATCCCAGCACTTTAGGAGGTGGAGGTGGGTGGATCGCTTGAGGCCAGGAGTTCCAGACCAGCCTGGCCAACATGCTGAAATTCTGTCTCTAATAAAAATACAAAAATTAGCCAGGTGTGGTGGCACATGCCTGTAGTCCCAGCTACTCAGAAGGCCGAGGTGGGAGGGTCACCTGAACCCAGGAGGCTGAGACTGCAGTGAGCTGAGATCACGCCACTGTACTCCAGCCTGGGCGACAGAGTGAGACTCCGTCCCAAAAAGAAAACAAGCAAATAGGCTATAACAAGAGTCACCACCTAGAAAACAATCACTATTCACATTTTGGAGTGTATTATTATTTTTCCTCTCTCCCCATTCATTCTTCTGGCAGACACTGAGGACTCCTCCATGACAAGACAGGCAGGGTTCCTCCCTTTCTGGTGCCTACATGTCAGTGGGAAAAATTATACATAAATCTATATAAGATCTACAGACAAACAAGACAGGGCTCTCTAAGGAAGTCCCCTCTCCCCTCTCTCCATCTCCATTGCCATTGATTTCCTCCCCAAGAATCCTTCCTTTTCTTCTGCACATCTGTGCTTTGGCAGAAAAGGGCTTAGTATACCATGGGAGGGTGCCAGGGCTCAGGCCTGGGTGGGCTGCATGCTGGGACTGTGCCCCTGGGCAGGGGAGAAGCAGCCCCACCCTTGGCAGGAGTGAGATTCACTTGGGTCCTTGTCTAGAGCGCTCAAGGCTGTTAGTGCCCCTGCCTCATGTCAGCAAAGCCTCACTCTGGTGGGTGGAAGGAGAGCCTCTGCAGAAGTCGGTCCCAGAGAAGGGTCTGGTCACCTGGCCAGGTCACAGGAGCCAGGACCCAGTTTGTTCTCATGAGGCTTGGGACCGCTCAAGGCCCTTTCTTTGCACTCCAAGTGGTGTGAAGGAGAAGGAGGGGGTGCTGAGGCAGCTGAGGAAGGAAGGGAGAGGGAGAGGAGGGAGGAGAACCAGCCTCGTTTCCATAGCAACCACACATGTGAGCCAGCTGCGTCACCATGGAAACAAGGGGAGCCTGCTCAGAGGCTGCACTGTCTCAGGGGAGACACAATTTTTGACCAAAAAAAAAAAAAAAAAATATATATATATATATATATACACACACACACACACATATATATGTATATATCCTTTGATAAAAATAAAGAAAAAATAATGAAAGCCACACTCTCTGGGATTCGAGGGCACTGCAGAGTGAGGTGACAGAAAGGAGGGGGCTGGGCTTTACAGAGGATGCTGCGGCTTCTGCTGCTGCAGAGAATTGCCGAGTCAGTGTTTTAGAGCCAAAGGGCGCTTCAGAGACCACCCCCACTTGAGGGATGAGAGTGGATGCTGGGAAGGGAGGCTGGTGGCCCCTGGAGGTCCCAGGGCAGGAAGAGTCAGCACAGGGAAAACCCAGGGCCCCTGGGAGAAAGGCAGGGCCACGCTGGTTCTGTGGGGCTTTTCTTTTTCTTTTTTGTTTTTTGAGACGGAGTCTCTCGTTCTGTTGTTGCCAGGCTGGAATACAATGGCGGGATCTTGGCTCACTGCAACCTCTGCCTCCCAGGTTCAAGCGATTCTCCTGCCTCAGCTTCCCGAGTAGCTGGGACTTCAGACACCCGCCACCATGCCCAGCTAATTTTTGTATTTTTAGTAGAGACAGGGTTTCACTATGTTGACCAGGACGCTCTCAATCTCTTGACCTCGGCCTCCCAAAGGGCTGGGATTACAGGCGTGAACCACCGCCCCTGGCCTGGGGGCTTTGCTTTTTATGAGCTGGCATGTGGAGCCAGGAGGGAGAGAGAGGCAGGCGGGCAGGTGCGAGCCCCGTTAGCTGGGACAGGCGGTCCCACAGATGTCTTGGCCTCTTTCTTCCTTTTCCTGTGCCCCACCCTTCTGCTAAGCTCAGCCTCCAAGGTTCTGGCTGCCTCCCTGGGGACAAAGCTGGGTGAGCTCCCACCAGTTGGGCAGGAGAGGACCGGGAGGTATCCTCCCAGCCTAAAGAAAGGGCAGGGGGAAAGGTGAGAAATGCCTGGAGAGAACTGTGGAGCCTTCTTTTCCAGGGAAAGCCACGCCTGCCTCAAACTCAGTTTGGTGGGGATGGGACAGCAAGAAGTGCTCCTGGCGCACTGGTCCTTGACTAGATATTTGGCTATAAGGAGATGCTCTTAGTAGGAGTCAAGTCAGGAAAGATCAGGAAATACACAGGACAAGAGGTGGGGGCCTTAACAAATCTTTTTTTTCTTTTTTTTTTTTTGAAGGTGTCTCACTCTGTCACCCAGGCTGGAGTGCAGTGGTGCGATCTCGGCTCACCGCAACCTCCGCTTCCTAGGTTCAAGCGATTCTCCCCTCAGCCTCCTGAGTAGCTTGGGACGGCAGGCGTGCACCATCATGCCTGGCTAACTTTTGTATTTTTAGTAGAGACAGGGTTCTACCATGCTGGCCAGGCTGGTTTCGAACTCCTAACCTCATGATCCTCTGCCTTGGCCTCTCAAAGTGCTGGGATTTCAGGGGTGAGCCACCGAGCCTGCTCCCGTTTTTTTTTTTGAGACGGAGTCTCCCTCTGTCACCTGGGCTGGAGTGCAGTGGTCAGATCTCAGCTCACTGCAAGCTCCGCCTCCCGGGTTTACGCCATTCTCCTGCCTCAGCCTCCCGAGCAGCTGGGACTACAGGCGTCCGCCACCTCGCCCGGCTAGTTTTTTGTATTTTTTAGTAGAGAAGGGGTTTCACAGTGTTAGCCAGGATGGTCTCGATCTCCTGACCTCGTGATCTGCCCGTCTCGGCCTCCCAAAGTGCTGGGATTACAGGCTTGAGCCACCGCGCCTGGCCTTTTTTTTTTTTTTTTTTTTTTTTTTTTTTAAATCACAAGGCTTTCTGAACTGTGGGGTTCTATGCAGTAGAGATGGGCCCAGACCAGACAGGGGAGGCAAAGGGTGGACACCATCCAAGTGTCCTCCTGTTTTACCAGAAGAGTCTCTGCTTTCATCTCTTTTATATGCTTTTTTTTTTTCCTTTCATAAAGCACTTTCCTGAATGTCATCTCATTTGCTTCTCTCATCACCCGTGAGAGGAGATGAGCCCATCCCTTTTGTGAGGATGAAGACACAGCCTCAGAAAGGTTACGTTCCATGCCTGAGGTCACAGAGCTCCCAATCAGCCAGAACAAGAATCCCAACCCCAGTTCTGGGTGCCGACCCCATTTCACAGGCACGGGAGACTAGACACGCCCAAAGGTGTGCTTCCCGGGCAGATCATCCCTGGCCTCTCCGAGAAGAGCCCAGAGCTGCGAGGAGACCCTGCCCCAGGACAGTGACACAGGTTGGCCCAGGTCAAGGGCACATCTGGGGGCAGTGGTCTTGCCATCTCTTTGTCCTGGAGCTCCATCTACTCTTTCCCTAGGGCTTTGTGCAGCCTCAGCTGAGAGCCCTGGAGATGAGGGTGAAGGGCAGGCAGCAGCCACAGGGGGCTGGGAGGGTGGGACTCTGCCAGGGTGATGCGGGGTGGGCGGCGGCGGAGAGGGCGGGCTCCGGCTTGACTCTGTCCTCACCTCTGGGAGGCTGGTGCCTCTTGTCAGCTGCCCTTCATTCCCCCCATCCCCCCAGCCTCTAAGGCAGCAACCACGTGGGTGAGTTGCCATGGAAACTGTGGAGTTCTATTTGAAAGCAATACATGGTGTAATGTGAGATGGCTTGTTGCGGGGTGATGGGAGGTGTGATAGGCAGGTGGGGCATCTACACCTGTTTGGCTAAAGTCCTCCCAGCTCATCCCTTACCACCAAAAACTGGGGGCCAGGCCACCTTCTTTCCCACAAGATACTCGCCTCCCCTACAGTCCCACTGCCAGCCACCCACTTTCCCCAACCCTATTTGTAATCTCAGGCACGAACCCCCAGGCGCTGTCCTGACTACCCCCCACCCCAGAGGAGGAGCCATTATCCCTGTGACATAACACTAGGTGGCAAGAAACCAAGGAGGTCATTTTTGCCATACAAGAGACAGGACAGAGCTGCAGGGATTATCTGGATTACAGGGCGCCTGTGTGGGAAGGGGGTGGGCAGCGTTGGGGTCCTGGTGCTCCAGAGATGAACACGTGAACCCCCCTTCTCCCCCTCTCCACTGAGGTTTAGCAGCAAGGCCGGCCAGAGTCTGACGGTTCACAAGTAGCAGGAAGGCTGAGTCTAGGGAGAGATGGGCTTGCCATGGCCTCAGAATTTCCCCGTGGCGCACACCCAGTCCCTTGCTGTTCCTGGCTCATGCCTGGTTTAGGCCCTGCTCTTGGTCTTGCCTGTTGTCACTTTTGCTGTGTCCCCCACTCCCACCCCGCATCCAAGTCATAGCAGAGGAGTTTTGAATTTTCTCCTCCATTTAGCTGTGTGACTTGGGGTAAACTGCTAGCCTTTCTGAACTTCACCAGCTTCTTCCATGAAACAGAAACAAGGAAAAAAAAAAAACTCTGCCTCATCGAGTTGCTGGGGGATTAAATGAAACAATGTATTCAAAGTGCTTAGCATAGCGCCTGGTGTCAACGAAAATAGAATATGATTACTATTATTATCCATCCTTCAACACTCAGAACAAACCCCATCTCCTCCAAGAAGCCTTCCTTTCTCTGAGGGAGGAACTAGTGCTTAGGCGCAGCTGCTGTGTGCCAAGAGCTTCGATGCATTTTCTTACTGCGTCCTCACAACAGCCCCAGAAGGGTGGTGCTGTTTTCATTATCCCCATTTTATAGAGGTGGACACGGAGGCGCAGCGAGCGTCTTCCTCAAGGTCGTTGGCTAGTAAGAAGCCGGTTCAAGGTTCAAACTCAGCCTGTCTGGTTTTAAAGCTGTGTTTTTTCTTTTTCTTTTCTATTTCTTTTTTAAGACCGAGTCTTGCTCTGTCGCCCAAGCTGGAGTGCAGTGGCGCGATCTTGGCTCACTGCAACCTCCGCCTCCCGGGTCCAAGCGATTCTCCTGTCTCGCCCTCCTGAGTAGCTGGGACTACAGGTGCCCGCCACCACACCCAGCTGATTTTTTTTATTTTTAGTAGAGACGGGGTTTCACCGTGTTAGCCAGGATGATCTCGATCTACTGACCTTGTGATCCGCCCGCCTCAGCCTCCCAATGTGCTGGGATTACAGGCGTGAGCCACCACGCCCATCAAAGCTGTGTTTTTTTCTACCACGATGTGCACCTCATAGATGGTACAACTCCTCCCCGAGCCGTTTTCCTTCCAGTTCAAAGCAGGTCATCATTGCTTCTGATTTCTTTCTTGCCTTCTTTTTGCCTTGATTCCCTGCATAAGGGCAAAGAGTAAGGAGGTAAGCTGAACGCTCAGGGAGGGTCAGGAACTCAGACATCTTCTGGCTTACTGGAAGCTTATACAGCAGGGAGCTAGAAGCCAAGCTCCGATGTTTGTGAGAAGCAGGTGACCCAGGTGGGGAAGGGGTTCCAGATGCTGGTCGAGGTGGGCTGGACTCCAGCAAACTCTCCCCAAGCCCACTCTGATTTTCTGCTTAGCTCTGGCCTTGGTCTCTAGACCCCAACTTCCCAGACCAGGCCTGGTGAGGGTTTGATGGATGATCTTGACCTGGTTTTGTCTTTTGGGGGGCTTGAACTGTCTCCTTTAAGGAACAGGAGAGAGATTGAGGGAGAGAGAGTGAGAGGGTTGGGGGAGAAAGGAGAAACAGGAGGGAAGAAGGAGGAGGGAGGAAATGGAGAAGGGGGAGGGAAAGACAGCCGGATGGAGAGGGGAGGACAGGGAGGAGGGGAGGGAAGCCAGCGCTGTGTGGTTGTGAGCTCCGAGGCAGAAGAAAGGATGAGAAAGCAAGAAATCAGCTTCAAGGGAAGGACGAAGGGGGAGGGAGCCGAAGTTGGTGGGAGAGTGCGAGAAAGAGGAGGAGGGCGAGAGAAAGAGAGCGAGGGAAGGAGAGCGAGCTGGGGGAAGGGAGATGAGAGGGTGGGGAGAGGCCTAGGGAGAGAGAGGAGAACAAAGGCAGAGATTGAGCGCTGCTTTCTCCCACCACACAGGGAGGCCTCAGTGGGCTCTGAGGGGCTGAATGAACCTGGAGCCAGTCATGACTCAGCCTTGGGGCTCTCCTGCCCCACAGACAAATCCTTTCTGGCTCAGCAGTTTCTACTCTGTCGAGTGGGGGGTACCATCCTCCACTGTCCATCCTCTGCTGTCTTCCATCGTCCTCGACTGTCCATCCTCTATCATCCTCTACCCTCCATCCGCCACCCTCCATCCTCCAGTGTCCTCCACCCTCCATCCTCCACCCTCCATCCTCCACCGTCCTCCTCCTCCGCCATCCATCCTCCACTGCCCTCCGTCATCCATACTCCATCGTCCTCTACTGTCCACTCCTTTCCTGGGAGGGAGTCTTCCCTGAGGCCCTGATGAAAGCCCCGTCCCCACCTCCCAGGACTTTGCGACTGGTACCTGCCCTGAGTTCTTCCAGTTGCACTGTCCTGGACAACCCTTCTGGAACCTTCCAAAGAGGCAGAAACTGGTCGCTGTGCTGGGGGAGCGAGGAGTGGGTGTGCATGCAGCCTGAACAATCTCCTCCTCCCCCAGCTGCTGAAGCCTGACACCTTTCTAAGGAGGTAGTGCCCAGGAGCCAGCTCTTCCTTAATAAAAGAACTCAAATGTATTGCAGGAGCTAAGCAAGTTTCATGTTGTATCTCATTTAATCCTCACAGCAACCCTAATACGTCATGGCATTCCAGTTTCCAGAAGGATAAATGAGAGTTAAGGAGGTTTGGTTATTTGCCCAAAGTCATATAGCTAATAAGAGGAGGAACCCTGATGTCTAGCTCTCATCTCCCAGGGACAGAGGTCATGGTCCTCCTGGGGTTTGAACCCAGGGCAAAGGCTGAGGCAGGAGAGTATGGGATTAGTTAATGGTTTATGATGTCTTGAGCAAGTCTTGGAAGTCTCTGTACCTCAGTTTCCCCGTCTAGCATCTCAGTTACTGTAGGAATTGGTGGGAGGGAGAGTTGACCCAAGGAGTCAGGACATAAAGTCAGTAAGGCAGTGTTTGAGGATGGTGTCCTCTTGCAGGGAAGAAGGCCCCAGGTACCTGAGAAGAAAGCTCTGAAATGGTGTTCCCCTGCTGGCAGCCCTATCAGCATCTTCTAGGAAGACTGGATGGGTGGTAATAAGGCCGTTTTCATGGGGCTTCCAAGAACCTTTCTCCAAAGCACTTTCATATATGGGTAAACACATACACATGTACAGACACAGATGCACAGACACAGACACACACACACACCCATGCACACACATACACACATACCATTCTTATCGTCAAAACCACTTTCCATGCACAGAAAGTCAACCTGACTTCATTTTCTATGGCTGGGCTCCTCAGCTAGAGAAGGCCAAAGTCACATAGTTAGCAATAGGGAGAGCAGATACTACCCGGATGCATGGGTAGCGACATAAAGTTTCTGTCCTCAAAGCACCTTGTGGGCTCTCAGGCAATCAGTAGGCACATAGAACCCACTCCACACCCGGCTGCAGCCTAACCTCCCCCACCCCCACGGTACCTGAGGGTCATCCTGAAGACCCCATGCATGCCATGGCCTCCCCTGGCATCACCCTGCAGCCTGCCCATGCCCCTCTCCAGCCTGAGCTGCTTCTTTCCCAGCCCAGAGTCCTGGTGAATTCCCCCTGTCACCTTCCATCAGGTTCATGTTAGAGTTCCAGTCTGGAAAAGGGCTTTCCCCTCCTCCTCTCCCACCCCCCTGCCCAGATGGCGGCTCCCCTTCCCCAGGGACCAGTGATGCAGCAGCTCGGGTAGCCTGCAGTTGCCATGGTGATAGTCCTCCTTTGGGTTTCCATGGGGTGGGGGATGACAGGGAGGGTGTAAGTGTGTCCCAGTTTCAGCTCCAGGTGAGGAGAGCTCATGGAGTGGAATCCCACCCTCCTTGAGTGGGGTCTGCTCCTCCTCCCAGCTGGGACCCAGCCAGCTCAGTGGCATCACAGCAACTGGGAAGACTGGAAGACAGACAGGGACACTGGACTGAAGAAAGATGTCCCAGAAGGAGCACTGGAGGTGGGGGGTGGACATGGCCATTGGCACAGTTGCCAAAGGATGGAGGCCGGAACCTGGGGTGGGAGCCAAGGCATCAGGGAGCTGGGAGGAGGGACAGGCTGGAGCCTCAGAGACCCGGAAAGGGTGGGCCCCTTATTTCTGCCATCCACCAAGGAGTCTCCCGCTGCGCTTCCCCAGTCAAGAGAAGGCCCCTCTGCTCTTCCAACATGATCTGTAATTTCCGGCAGACATTTGAGGCCCCTGACATCTGCATAATGTGGGCCAGTCTCTTAGCAACGGGGAACAGCTGTCTGGCATTTCCAAGATTAAACTGTAACTATACGCGGTCCTTGCCAGGGGGAGGGGGTGGGGGAAGGGGATAAACACTGCCTCCTGGCATTTTCAAACTCATTTAGCTTTTATTCATTTCCTGCCTCCAGTAAAGAGGCCAGGGATTCGGGCTGGGCTGTTACTGCCCCTGCCGCCACCGCCTGCCACGCCGCTGCCACCACCTCCGCTGCTGAGGTTGCAGATGGCTCTTCCCCCAGATCTGTTCGCATACTGGTGGGGGAGAGATAGGAGACAGCACTCGCTCTTTTTTTGTTGTTTTTATTTTATTTTTTGTAGGTGCTGCAATCCTGGCATGCTGTGTAGCTGCAGCCCAGGAAGAAAAGCCAGGGTGACCCAGGAGTTAAAGCCTTCAAGTCAGCTCGAAGCTGGGTGAATTCCATCCAGCTCCATGGCTAATAGCTAGCTGTGTGACCTTGTGCCAAATTCCTTCACCTGCCCACACCTTCACCTCCCTGTCTGTACAAGGACATAATTCTACCCTGAGGTGGCTCTGAAGACTGTGTATGCACTCAGGCAATGGATTCATGATTAATAATCGTGGGTCTCTGCTCCTTTGGTCACCTTCCAGCCGCCATCCTCTGCTAGTGACCTCGGGCTCTGCTACTGGGGCAGAGAGACACAGGCCATTTCTCTGGGAGCTGCCACCTTGAATTCCAGTTCCCTGGAGCCCCCGTGATGACATTTTTGCCCTGCAGGACTTAACCAGGGCTCAGCAAGCCCTAGCAGGGCCCTCTCTGCGGCTGGCTAGAGGTGTCCTCATCCCCTGGCCTGCTTGGGCCAGGCAACTCCTGTTTCCCGATTCCTCTGCCAGCTCCTGCCACTTGGCTACAGCGCCTGAACTTGTGAACGCGGTGTTTTGGTTTTGCAGCAAGAAGGAAAAATAAAAGGGCGGGTGTGGGGCCTGGACAGGAGGGTGAGAGGGAGAGAGAGGAGGAGGGAAAAACCCTCCAGCCGCCTGTGCTGGCCAGTTCCAGGAATGTGTTCTCCGACCTCAGTGCCAAAGCAGTGACCCAGGCGCGGCGGCCAGGCCGGGTCTGGAGGCCTTCCCAGGAGAAGGGAGAGGCCAGCTTCGGCTCCAGGGCCCGAGGCTGCCTCGCCTCCCGCCTCCCGCACGCCGCCTCTGCTGACTCATCGCTGCCCCAGCTGGCAGGAGCCTTTTCTGGGGATGGCTGTTGCTAAGATTCCTTGGAGATGACTGATTGCTTCTCCTTGAGCTTTGTGAAAACATGTTTGTAGACTGCACGCAAACACGCATGCACTCCTGGGGGCTTACACGCCTGGCCTAGACACCTGTGCATGTGCGTTTGTGTGTCCAAATGTGTGTGCACATGGAAGACCAGAATACGCTTCCTGTCCCCATCACCTCTGAGCGCACGTGTATGGACCAGCACACCCCCACTCCACCCAAAAAGGGGCTGAGACACGCCAGGCTTTCCTGGCAGTAGGGGAAGCTGCCGCTGTACAGGCCGCTCTCATCTGAAGGAGTTTCAGGTTGCCTTGAAACATTCCTGGCCTCTGTCCCTCCTGCCCTCTCTGGGTTTTTGGTTTGCTTCATTCTGCTGTAATGATCTAATCTTCCCTTCTCCCCAGGCCTGCCAGGTTTTTGATGTCTGGTGTTTCAGGCACTCAACTGGGAGCTGCTTGAGATCAGGCTGCCTGGCTTGGAAATGACTTGCCCAAGAGGCTCCAGGGAGTCTCAGTGCCTCTGTATCCCCCGCCCCCACCCCGCTGCCCCGGGAGGGAGGGGATCAGCAATAGCATTCATGGAGGGGAAGTGCTGGGCCTGTCCCCGGGCTCTGCTGTAGGAGATATTTGTTCCTCCTGTGTGCCTGGCCGAGCTGTGGCCGGGGTGAGGGCAAGGGTGCTGGGTGCTTAGCCTGCAGTCCTGGATGCCCTGCCTCCAGGGCCTTGTAGCCAGTGCTGTGTGTGACCTTGGTCACGTTGGGCTCTTACTGCCTTGGTTTCCCCACCTGCTGGGCTGAAATTGGACTCCTTGCTGAGTCTTCCAGGGTTTTAGTATGACAGGGCTTGGCAGGCACTTGGGCACCAGGCAAGGTTGTTTGTCACGGGTTCTTGAAGAGGTGGAGGGACAGGCAGGCCCCGTGCCAGCATGGAACCAACACTCTTCTCTCACCAGCTCTGCTAGGCTCAGGCTCAAGTGTGGCTTCTTTAAATGTACTCACCCCAGGGGCCAGATCCCAGGAGTGCTGTCTGCTGTGATTCTGCAGCTGTTGCTAGGGAAGGCTCTGTACCTGACCTCATGGGATGAGCTGTGGCCAGCCTGAATTCAGTGGGGTTGGCAAAGCTCACAGCAGCCACCAGAAAAATATCCGTCTGTGCTCAGGTCCTCATCCTAAATGAGGACAAGGCTGGCTTCAGAATTCCTGCTGCTTTTAACAGGCAATGGTATGGGTGGGAGTGGGGGTTGGGGATTGGGAGGTGGAGTGGAAATTAAGAGAGTAAAGCGAATGACAACAATAAAAATAAGTGGCACAAAAAAACAGCTCTTTGTGGGAATGTCAGCAGCCTAATGCAAGCTCCCCAAAGCAGGAACACTACTGGATGCATTATTTTGGCTAGCACCACAAGAGTCTGGCAAATCATAAACAGTCTCAAGGCAGGAGAGTACATGGCACTGTGTCCCACGGACACCAGCGTCACCACTCAGGACGCATCAGCCTCTTGCCCAAGGCTCCCAGCCCACCCATGCCCCTTGCTCCAGCCTCAGAACAAAGCAGGGCACCAAGCACTTTGCCTGCAGTCCTTGTTTTCACCAGGAGGTGGCAAGAACTTCCATATGAACTGCCTGCTCGTCAGGTTTGAGAATTACAGTCAGTCAGTAACCACAAAGCCTGTGAGATGGGAATCCTCAAAGGATGGGCTCTGGGCCCTAGTAGAGGTCTCTGAGCTGAGGTGGGCTTGCTGGGATCCATTGGTGAGGATGCAAGCATAGAATGATCATAAGGACACATCTTTGTTGAGCTTTTAGTACGTGCCAGGCACCTTTCTAAGTTGTTGCATGTATCCATCCATTAGATCCTCACAACCGCCCTCTGAAGGAGGAAGTACCATGACCTGTATTTTCCAGATGGGAAAACTGAGGTGCAGCAATGTTAAGAAGGAGCTGCTCGGTAGAAATCTGTCTCCAGAGCCTAACCCTTAGACACTTTCCATCATTGCTCCCTGCCGATTGTCATGCAGGCAGTCATGGCACCAGGTGCCACCATCTTCTCCAGAGCTGCCACAGGCAGAGGAGAAATGTAAGTTTCCGTGCCGATATTCCATTTCCACGGCGCTTCTGCCTCTGACCTCTGGGAACTCACATATCAGCCAAGACAAGCCTCATGGCAAATTTGATTAAGGTGTTCTCTCACCGAGTGACCAGAGCATATGATTCAACCCCTTGGACCTTATCTTCTCCCTTTCTGTACAATGAGGGGTTTATGGGGCCCCTCAGTTCCTTTCCTTTTCTGACATGCAACAATACTAAGAAACAGCTTTCTTCTGCGACTCCCAAGCACATTACAGATGCAACTGATTTGCCTGGTCACAAGCACATGCGCACACATGTGAGATTCTGCACCTATGGGTGCAAAATCTTGGACAGAGTCACACAGATATACTATGGAAACTGGGCAGGGCTTCCAAAAGACTGGCATTTTTATTGTATTTTTTTATGGTAGCAATGATCAGGGAGCAGCTTCGGGCTATAGATGCTTATGAGGAAACATTTAATAGGGCCTCACAGACATGTACAGCTGTCAAAGGGTTTCATAGCCAGCATTGTCTGAGATATTCACACATTTTCTTGTTCATAATACTTGTCTTCCTACTCTACAACCTTTTAAAACAGAATTTTTTTTTTTTTTTTGAAATGGAGTCTCACTCTGTCGCCCAGGCTGGAGTGCAATGGCATGATCTTGGCTCACTGCAACCTCCACCTCCCAGGTTCAAGAGATTCTCTTGCGTCAGCCTCCCAAGTAGCTGGGACTACAGGTGTGCACCACCATGCCCAGCTAATTTTTGTATTTTTAGCAAAGACAGGGTTTCGCCATGCTGGCCAGGCTGGTCTTGAACTCCTGATCTCAAATGATCCACCTACCTCGGCCTCCCAAAGTGCTGGGATTACAGGCATGAGCCACGGCACCCGGCCCACCAGAATGTTTTGTAAATCATCTCCCTCATAATTGCCTGACACAGTGCAGCCCCTAATAGGTGATCAATTTGTATTTTGCATTGGTGGCTAATGGAGAGCAGGTGAGTTAGGCTAACAGAATTGTTTGGTTATATGCATTCACCAACCCCATGACACTTTCAGAAACCACCATTGGGACTAAACCCCCCAGTCTGCTCTCTAAGCCAGCTCCTCACTCAGTTATCCCACCCCTACCTCCCAGCAATGCTAAGGCCACATCCTGCATCTCCTGCTCTTTTTGTGTCTCTGCCAATCCCCTACCTTCCTTTTCCATCTCCTACATGGAGATTTGAGTCCATGCCCTGAACTACTGCCTTTCCTCCCTCTCTCCTTCGATTTTCTTCTTAGAGAAGAGCCAGAGGGAGGCCTTTAAGTGGCTATTGGAGAGGGGAGCCCTGGTGGGGGGTGTCAGGTGGAGGAGGGCAGGCTCCACCCCAGCTTCTCTCCTTCCTTCTCCTCTTTCAGACCTGAGGTCCACCTGGGGTACCAGAAATGCCAGAACTGTAACTCCACCTCTGAGATCTGCAGGGAGAGCCTGTGTCGAGTCCCCAGGTGGGTGGGGTCTGGGCGAGTGGCAAGCAAGCCTAGCAAGCCGAGGAAAGTCCTGCAGTGTCTTTGTATTTTGTTTTGAGACAGAGTCTCACTCTGTTGCCTAGGCTGAAATGCAATGACGTAATCTCGGCTCACTGCAACCTCCGCTTCCCAGGTTCAAGCAATTCTCCTGCCTCAGCCTCCCCAGTAGTTGGGATTACAGGTGCCCACCACCACACCTGGCTAATTTTTTGTATTTTTAGTAGAGATGGGGTTTCACCATGTTGGTCAGGCTGGTCGCGACCTCCTGACCTCAGGTGATCCATCTGCCTTGGCCTCCCAGAGTGCTGGGATTACAGGTGTGAGCCACCGCACCCAGCCAGGTCCTGCAAGGTCTACGTTCTCCTGTGTTGGGGCTTCAGGATTCAGAGCCTGGAATCAGTGAGGACAAAAACAAGCACTTTCTCCATGCTCCCTCCCCAGCCCGAGGAGATGGGAAGGAAGCCAGTGTTGGGCGTGGGGGCTGCTGGTTTCTGAGTGACAAGCCTTTAAATTAGGCTGGAAATGGCCAGTTAGAAGCTCCCATTGCTACCTGACTTTGAACTAGGTTTGCTTGATCTGGAGCTAATGAGACACCACAGTCTCGCTGATGGCCATGCAGTCTACCTGGCCCACTAACACCTTCTGTGGGTTTGGGCTAAGGAGTAGCCCCCAGGCAGGCAGGAACCCAGGAAGCTGGGCTGAGCTCCTGAACAGGGGTGTGGGGGTGGGTGGTGAGGGTGGGGGTGCCTCCTGTCCCACCCAGTGGCTTGCTGGGATGAGAAGGTGTGATCTGTCCTTCTACATCACCCTCCACTCATTTCAGGCCTTTGATGGAAGCCACCTGTGTTCTCAGGCTTGTAGACCAGGACATGTGCCTTCTCGAGGGCGCTTCTGCTCGCCTTGAGGCTAGGGGGATAGGGCCACTGCTCTGCTCGACCACAGCCTCTCACCTTTACTTCCCCAGTCCCTAGGGTGGGTGCTGAAGAAGGTCCTCCTGCCATCACCCTTCATCCCACTGGCTACACAGCGACACCTGGTGGATCACGGGTGCCATCACAAGGAGACCCCAGAAGCCCCACACTGGCTGAGCCCTTGGTTCTAACCTCTGAGTCTCACTCAATCTCAGTCCATCTCCCCAGGGGGCTAAAACTCACCATTTCCCTCTGAGCCCAGAGTCCCAGACACTGGGAACCGCTGGAAACAAGGAGCAGAGTCTTGGAAGGAGTCAATGTGCCATCAGACAAGGACTTTGGGGAGCCAGTCCAGGTCATAAAGTCAGGGTGTTTGGCCACTAGGGTTGGATGAAGCTACCAGAAAGGTCTGGAAGGGACTGGGCCTGGGGGTGAGCCCTGGGTCAGCACCTGGGGATGTGTGGGCACAAAGCAGATTCTGCTGCCCTCCTCAGGGCCAAATCGGAATCCGCACCAGGCCCTGAGCCTGGACTACACCCCCACTCCCCGACCCCGGGGACACCCTGGGCGAACTGATTCCACACGCTACTCCCGACAGCACTGCTCTCACCCAGGAGCTTGCCTGTGTGCTTTTTGCTTGTTTTTTGAGATGGAGTCTGGCTCTGTCACCCAGGCTGGAGTGCAATGGCACAATCTCAGCTCACTGCAACCTCCGCCTCCTGGGTTCATGCCATTCTCCTGCCTCAGCCTCCTGAGTAGCTGGGACTACAGGTGCCCGCCACCGCGCCCGGCTAATTTTTTTTTTTTTTTTTTGTATTTTTAGTAGAGACAGGGTTTCACTGTGTTAGCCAGGATGGTCTTGATCTCCTGACCTCACGATCCACCTACTTCGACCTCCAAAAGTGCTGGGATTACAGATGTGAGCCACTGCACCCGGCCCACTCTTACTATTTTTAAGCAGGGCATCTCCCACTCTGAACTTGACATACACACACACACTTAAGTCCCTGTCGCCAGCTACCTGCACCTTCTCTGTGCATATCCAGGACACATCTGGTCCAATTCTGTCCTCTCCCTACCTTCTCCTGCCTCCAGCAGGCTGGAGCCTAGCACTGCAAGGACAGGCCCAGACTGCTGGAACTCAATCACATGTGCACGCAGAGAGCCAGCCAGGGTACCCAGCCTCTCCTGCCTGCTGTCAGGTCTAGGAAAAAGATGACTGTGTGGCTCATGCCTGTAATCCCAGTACTTTGGGAGGCAGAGGCAGAGGATTGCTTGAGCCCAGGAGGTCAAGACTACAGTGAGCCGTGATTGCACCACTGCACTCTAGCTTGGGTGACAGACTAAGATTCTGTTTCAAAAAAAAGGCCTGGTGCAGTGGCTCACTCCTGTAATCCCAGCACTTTGGGAGGCTGAGGCAGGTGGATCGCTTGATTTCAGGAGTTCGAGACCAGCCTGAGCAACATGGTAAAACCTCGTCTCTACTAAATATAAAAAAGTAGCTGGGTGTAGCTGTAGTCCCAGCTATTTGGGAGGCTGAGGCAGGAGAATCATTTGAACCTAGGAGGCAGAGGTTGCAGTGAGCTGAGATCATGTGCTATTGCACTCCAGCCTGGGCAACCAGGACAAAACCCTGTCTCAGGAAAAAAAAAAGAAAAAGAAAAAGATGGATGTGTTCCTAGGAAAGGCATTGCTTCTCACCACACCCTCCTACCTGCTGAGCCATCATCTCACAGTGCTAGTCACCACCCCCTCATCACCCCCTACCGAAACACCGCCTCCCCACCCGCCCCCAACTCCCCACACAACTGAAACACAGCCTGGTCTCTTCCAAGTCAGGTTTGTCCTTGTTACAAAATGATCATTGTAAGAAAAAGGAACAAACCCATAGAGTAGAACTCACACCTACTCCTATTATCCAGAGAAAGCCCCTGCTGACATTGAGTTTTTTCTCGGAAATCGTACCTCTTTACGTTTTGTTTTTATTGTTTTTTTGAGATGAAGTCTCGCTCTGTTGCCCAGGCTGGAGTGCAGTGGTGCAACCTCCACTTCTCTGGTTCCAGAGATTCTCCTGTCCTCAGCCTCCCAAGTAGCTGGGATTACAGGCACATGCACCACACTCTAATTTTTGTATTTTTAGTAGAGATAGGGTTTCACCATGTTGACCAGGCTGGTCTCAGACTCCTGACCTCAGGTGATCCACTCACCTTGGCCTCCCAAAGTGCTGGGATTACAGGCATGAGCCACTGTGCTCGGCCTATATTTTATGTTTTAATAATCCCTCTGCACATGCTGTTTTGTATTTTTTTTTTTTTTTTCCTGCTCAATTACATATCTTGAACATCTTTTCAGGCCATTAACTATTCTTCCACCAAGTATGTCAATGGCTGCCCAGTATTCCATAAATAAATCAGTGTTTATTTAACCAGCCTACTGATTGCTAGACATTTTGTACCTCATTCTTGACTTTGAATCTCGGCTCTGCACTTAATAGCTGTGTGCTAACAGGAAAGTCACTTCTGCTTTCTGAGCCTCGGTTTGCTCATCTGCCCGCTGAGCAGCCTAATGCCCCAGTGCCCTTAGGCATTGCCGCGAAGATCCGAGTTGGTGGATGACGCAGCGCTTGGCACGGTGCCGGTGACACGTCCCCCTAAGTGTTTTCTCAGTGTGAGTCTTCATCAGCTTCTCTGCTGTGCCTTCTTCAGCTTGTTTGCGAGTTCCTGGTTCATCCTGACCACCCTGAAAGGCCGCCCTGGGTCTTCGCATAACTCAATCTCTCTCCCGGTTCCCAGCATGAGTGTAGGAATGAGTGCTTGTCCTGGACTCTGGGCTGGGAACTAGCACTAGTGGGGACTGGACTAGGAAGACTTGGGCCAATTTCTTTTCAGGCCGAGTTTGGATTTCAGATCAGATCTCTTAGGACAGAGCCCTTGGGAATTCCCATAGTGTGAATGTCCTGGGCCAGCGAGAATGACTGCTCGCCCCCCTTTTTCAAGGTGAGTGTGAAGGTCTGCCCAGGCCCCTGGGGCATGCCAAGCTGTGTGCTCCTACCTTGATGTCTAGAGACGTGACCCTCCCAGACTGTGGGTGTGCTCCAGGAGCCTCCCACACCTGCCACAGGCCACTCTTTCTGGGGCTGTCTCTGTGTGAGGGTCTGGCCTTGCCTGCCCTAGACCAGCTCAGGAATCCTTGCTTCTTCAGCCAAGCCTCCCCTCTGTCCAGCCACTGGCGTGACTCATCACAGGACCCATTTCTACTGCAAGAAGAAACGCTCAGACCCACGCCCCTGGTTACAAAAGAGGCCACTCAGCTGAGGATCTGCTTCCAACAACTGGGATGCAGACCCTGAATAACCCCAAGTAGAAAACGCGTGTATAGAGCTTGTGTGCGCAAGTACACACACACGCATTTCCTCACGTACCCTCCCACACGCTCTCACTCGCTCTCCAGCATGCCCATCCTTATCCGCTCAGACATTCACACACATGTGTGCACGCACGCAACTACCCTGTGCTGTGCCAGACAGCAGTTAAACTCTGACTCGGCTTATGTTTTTCGTCATGCTGTTCTGAGAAAAAAGAGAATGTGTTTGGAGAGACCCCAGCTGCCAGACAGCAGTGCTTTTTTTTTTTCTTCTTCTTCTAATTTTGGTCCCATAGGTCAGATCTCAATTTTCTTTACTCCTTGAGCAGTGAAAGAGAAAGAGGCAACACCGCAAACCAGAAATGAGACAGAAGCCTGGTGCAGTGGTGTGCACCTGCAGTCCTGAATACTCAGGAGGCTGAGGCTGAAGAATTGTTTGAGGCCAGGAGTTTGAGTCCAGCCTGGACAGCATAGTGAGACGTTGTCTCTAAAAAAACTTAAAAAAAAAAAAAAAAAACCTGTGAGACAGACACCTCCACCCTGTGACACCCTGGTTATCTGATTGCCCCTGGTGAACACTCTTGAGTGGGATACAGATTCTTACCTCCTCTTGACCTACATAAGCATATAGCAGGTCAGAGTGCTGGAGGGAGGTAGAAAGGGGTCATGAGAGAGCAGACTCAGGACTGGCTTTGGGAAGGAAGTAGGAATGGAGATGGGCTTGGACGGATGGAGAAAATCTCATCGGAAAAGGCTGATGCGATAGCTCACACATGTTATCCTAAAACTTTAGGAGGCCAAGGTGGGAAGATTGCTTGAGGCCAGGAGTTTGAGACCAGCCTGGGCAACATGGTGAGACTCCCTCTCTACAAAAAATAAAAAAAATTACGTGGGCGTGGTGGCCCACACCTACGGTCTCAGCTACTTGGGAGGTTGGGAGGGGACGATCACTTGAGCCCAGGAAGTAGAGGCTGCACTGAGCTGTGATTGTGCCAAGACACTTTAGCCTGGGTGACAGCATAAGACTTTGTCTGAAAAAAAAAAAAAGGCTTAACCATCCATCCCCCTCTAAGTCCAAAACCAGTACAGAATCAGCCTAGAAACCTTTATAATCTAATTTAACTTAATAGTCAAATATTTACTGAGGGTCTACCATGTGCCAGGCACTGTCAAAAGAAAGGATACCAAACATCCCACCTTCTGACCCTCCCCAGGGAAGCGCTGTCATCCTTTGGTTATACACTTCCTGCGCTTTCTGAGACAGGGTCTTCTCAGATGGGCTGGTCAGCACCGTCCTGAAGCTTCTTGGGGACTATTTGTCTGTGTGGCAGAAGCGCAGGAGAGCTGTCAGGAGTTGGAGGACTTGTAACTGCTTCTTACTCTCTTCCTACAGCACAGTGGTTCACAATCTGGGAGATTTTGTCCTTCAAGGACATTTGGCAGTATCTGAGACATTTTTGGTTGACATAAATAGAGGAGGTGCTACTGACATCTAGTGGGGAGAAGTCAGGGATGCTTGTAACCTCCCTGCAAGGCACAGGACAGCCCCCACAACGAAGAGGGAGCTGGCCCCAACTGTCTTCAGAGCTGGGGCCAAGAAGCACTGCTGTAGCATATCAGTTCTGGTTGCTGTGATGGTGATTCCTTAATAGCATCTCTCACCATTTTTCTTTCTTTCCTTCCTCCCCTCCCCCCCCTTTTTTTTGATAGAGTTTCAAAAAGGAAACCTCTGCCCCCTGGGTTCAAGCAATTCTCCTGCCTCAGCCTCCTGAGTAGCTGGGATTAAAGGCACCTGCCGCCATACTGGCTAAATGTTGTATTTTTAGTAGTGACAGGGTTTCACCATGTTAGCCAGGCTGGTCTTGAACTCCTGACCTCAGGTGATCCACCCACCTCAGCCTCCCAAAGTGCTGGGATTATAGGTGTGAGCCACTGTGCCCAGCCTTCTCTCCCCATTTCTTTATTTTTTTTGAGATGGAGTCTCACGCTGTTGCCTAGGCTGGAGTGCAGCGGTGTGATCTCAGCTCACTGCAACCTCTGCCTCCTGGGTTCAAGCAATTCTTCTGCCTTAACCTCCTGAGTAGCTGGGACTATAGGTGCCCGCCACCACACCCGGCTAATTTTTGTATTTTTAGTAGAGATGGGGTTTCGCTAAGTTGGCCAGGCTGGTCTCGAACTCCTGACCTCAGGTGATCTGCCCGCCTTGGCCTCCCAAAGTGCTGGGATCAGAGGCGTGAGCCACCTTGCCCAGCCATTTCTCCCTGTTTCTAATGCATGAATCCAATCCATCATGGCTTGGGAAACTACTCAAGCTTGCTAAGTGCTTCTAAAAGAAGAGTAAAGAGACAGAATCCAGCACCATAGACTACCCCATGAGTCAAATGCATGAGCTTTGTGATCCTGACTGAGGTTTGACCGGGGCTTAGGAACTGGACTTATGACTCAGTGGGTCTACCAAGGTGGGTGGTGCCAGTGGCAGAGATTCTGGGCCTTCAAGAGAGGTGTTCATGCACAAAGAACAGATCCTGCCCTAGGGCATTCATCAGAGCTCTCTGGTACTCAAAGGGCGGCTTCCTCCCTTGGTTGGACCATGGCCCACTCCTGTGGTTTGTGCTTCTATCCGGGCATTGAATCCTGGCATCTTTGGCTTCTGCCCCTCACTGTTTCAATTCCTGGCCATACCCCATGCTTTGTGCCACCCCATGATTTGGTTTCCATGTTCCATCTTGCCCTCCTGCCTCCTCCTGGCCCCTGCCCTACAGCCAGGCAGATGGAACAATAGGCCCCCTTTCCTCCTTCTGGATTTTCTACAGTGTTCTGCATAAACAGGGTGGCCACACTCGTGACCTCTGGGTATGGCTTTACCATGTTTGGGAACACACCATGTATGTAATGTGCCAACACTCTGTTCTTGGCTCGGGCTAGCTCATTCCAAATTTTTTAGGACGTCTTTGGTTGCGAGTGATGGAAACCAACTCTGGCTGGGCTAAGCAAAACAGGAATCTTTTGGAAAGACCCCAGAGGCATATCAGGAATTCCAGGGCAGAGCTGCCACTGGGCCTCAGGGATTGACTGAAACCAGGGAGAGGGCACTGTGGGAGCACAGAAAGCCCTCCCTCTCCTCTCTGCCCTCTGCCTTCTGCTTCTGCCCCCAATCTGCTTTCTGGGATGCTCGGAACTTGGGGTAGAAAATATCCAGTGAAAATAACAGTGGCTGGGCTTACATGTGTTCCATTCAGGGGAGCCGTCAGCCTGGGCTGGAACCTCTTGGTCCTGATACAAAATTTCTGAGGGAAAAGACTTCTATTGCAGGTGTGCAAACAAAATACTAGGTATCCATGGTGACATTTACACTGATGGCCAAGAGAGGACACTAAAAGAGAGGGAAAGCTTCTGTTTTGGGTAATGAGCTTTGAAAGGCTAGGGGGGGTTGAAATGAAATCAGAGACACCCCATAGTGCAAGTCTAAGATGTGGAGGGCTTGGCTTAATTCCCCTCAGTCTAACACACTTTTAGGAGAAATGACTATAGCTCCAATCCCCAAGGAGCTCCCCCTCTAATAAGGGACTAAGACAGACAGAAAACTACAGTACCAAGGTGGGCTGTCCAGAATAGTGCCACAGACAGTGCCCTGTGCACCAGGGGAAGGGGTGGGGAACTCTGCCAGGTCAGGTTAGCCCAGGAAGGGCAGCACAAGGGGGGTGACATTTGAGCTGAGCCTCTGAGGATAGAAGAAACAGCGGGGCGACAGAGCGAGTGGGAGGGACATACCTGGGCCTCCTGGGAAGCCTCCTGGGTCTTCGGCGACTGCAAATGCAACATTGTTGGGTGGATTTCTTCTTTCCACTTTTCTCACGGTCCTTTCTCTTTACAACCCGTTTTGCTTTCCTACCACATCACCACAAACTTAGTGGCTAAAACAACACAAACTTATTATCTTACAGTTCTGAAGGTTAGACGTCCAGAATGAGTCTTATGGGGCTAAAATCAAAGGGGAGAGTCTGTTTAGCCAGGGGATAATCCATTTCCTTGCCTTTTCCAGCTTCTAGAGGCCGCCTGCATTTCTTGGCTTGTGGACCCTACTTCCATCTTCAAAGTTCTTCACTCCACTTCTGCTCTTATTGTCCCATCTCCTTCTTCTACTTTTGACCTTCTAGTCTCCTAGAGTTTCGTTTTTGTTGCCCAGGCTAGATCTCAGCTCACCGCAACCTCTGTCTCCTGGGTTCAAGCAGTTCTCCTGCCTTAGCCTCCCGAGTAGCTGGGATTACAAGCACGTGCCACCATGCCCTGTTAATTTCGTATTTTTAGTAGAGACGAGGTTTCTCTATGCTGGTGATGCTGGTCTTGAACTCCCTACCTCAGGTGATCTGCCCATCTCGGCCTCCCAAAGTGCTGGGATGACAGGTGTGAGCCACTGCCCAGCCTTCCTCTTATAAGGGCCCTTGTGATTACATTGAGCTCACCTGGATAATGGGGGCTAATAAAGGCCCTTGTGATTACATTGAGCTCACCTGGATGATGGGGGCTAATAAAGGCCCTTGTGATTACATTGAGCTCACCTGGATGATGGGGGATAATCTCCCCAGCTCAAGGTCCTTGACTTAATCGCAACAGCAAAGTCCCTTTTGCCTCATAGGGTAACGAATTCACAGGTGCCAGGGATAAGGGTGTAGATTTCTTCTGGGTGGCAGGCATTGTTTGGCCTACCGTGACCTCCTTCACCACCCTCCTCACTCTTCTTCCAGCTGCTGGCAAAGCCACCTATCTTATGGGATAGCCTGGGAGCACACAGCACTCCTGTAGGGGGTGGTGGGGGTGGTGGGGGTGGGGGTGGTGTGGGGCAGGGCTCACCTGTGCTGGTGGAGGCGGGATGTACAGCTGGGGCTCTACTTCCAGCTGTCCTGGATTAAGCAGACAGAGCAGGCCTTCTCCTGCTGGCAGGTTCAGGTGAGTCCTTGCTCCCTGGGTTCTAATTCCTTTAGCTGCTATTGGAAGATTTGTCAGAGTTGTGCAACGACTAGATTTGAGGGAGGAAGTCGGAGGCCCTGCCAATTCTGCATTCAGCTCTGCAGTAATAAAGCATGACTTTGTGTGCAGGTCCCTACTCAGCTCCTTCTGTTTTTCAACAGGCCAAGAGCCCAGAGAGGAGGAGAAGTGAGCGTGGGGTTCCCCTTACCTGCCACAATCTGGGCTCACAAGGCCATCAAAGGCAGCTCTCTAGGCAGTGCGAGTGGGAAGTACAATGCCCAGAATAAGGGCGGTAAATAGCCCATTGTCCTCCACTCTGGAAGACACAAGGGAGTTTTTTGTTCCATCCTAGGGCTGCATTGAAATAGAATACAAAGTCACTGAATAGAAAGTGACATTAGAGGCCAGGCACGGCTGCTCACCCTATAATCCCTGAACTTGGGGAGGCCGAGGCAGGTGGATCACCTGAGCTCAGGAGTTCGAGACCAGCCTGGCCAACCTGATGAAATCCCATCTTTATTAAAAGTACAAAAAATTAGCTGGGCATGGTGGCACGTACCTGTAATCCCAGCTATTCAGGAGGCTGAGGCAGGAGGAGAATCTCTTGAACGTGGGAGGCGGAGGTTGCAGTGAGCCAACATCTCATCACTGCACTCCAGCCTGGGCAACAAGAGCAAAACTCCATCTCAAAACAAACAACAACAACAATAACAACAACAAAAAACAGGCTTGGAGAGGTGGCTCACGCCTGTAATCCCAGCACTTTGGGAGGCTGAGGTGGGTGGATCACCTGAAGTCAGGAGTTCGAGACTAGCCTGACCAACAGGGAGAAACCCTGTCTCTACTAAAAATACAAAAATTAGCCAGGCATGGTGGCACATGCCTGTAATCCCAGCTACTTGGGAGGCTGAGGTAGGAGAATTGCTTGAACCCGGGAGGTGGAGGTTGCAACGAGCCGAGATGGTGCCACTGCACTCTAGCCTGGGCAACAAGAGCAAAACTCTGTCTCAAAAAAATAAATAAATAAAATAAAATTTAAAAAACCAGAAAGAGACATTAGAACAGAATCTGGGAGCATGTCCAGGAGGAAAGGACTAGAAACATGTTACATGATGAGCAATTACAGGAAGAGAAGAATTAACATTTGCTGCCTGTCTAAAGTGTTCAGGCATTTTGCGTAGAGGTGCTGTAATCGCCCCAGAAGCCCTGGAGAAAAGTGCATTTATCTTCATTAAACAGATGAGCAGACAGGAGCTCAAATAACTCAAGAATATCTCCTAAAGTCACACAGATAAGGAAGTGGTGAGCCTGGACTTGAAGTTGGGGGTCTGAAAGCCCCTTCCCCATGTGAAGGCTTCAGCCTTCCTCCAATGCTGTCTCTCCATAAATGAATTTTGTCTGGAAAAAGCTTCTGAAGCAACTGTTAGTTGCTTACCCAATGCCCATTTTCCCTTTCTTCTTTATCAATAGCATCATCATTTTATTTGAGATGTGTCCAGATTTAAACAAATAAAAGATATACTATACTCCTTTGCAACTTGGGGAGACCATGGGCGATACTTCTGGTCTATATGAGATGAGCAGAAGTCTGCTGGGTATTTCTGGGAACCTTTTATTTCCTGTTGCTTTCCCTTTTTTCCTTCCTGCTTGGGGTGTGGATTGGAGTTTGAAGGTGGAGCACCCACTCCATAACTGCGAGCCAACCATGAGGATGAAAGCTACCTATTAATGATGGTAGGCCGGGAACGGTGGTTCACACTTGTAATCCCAGCACTTTGGGAGGCTGAGGCAGGCAGATCACTGAGGTCAGGAGTTTGAACCAGCATGGGCAACATGGTGAAACCCAGTCTCTGCTAAAAATACAAAAATTAGCTGGATGTGGTATTGTGTGCTTGTAATCCCAGCTACTTGGGAGGCAGAGGCTGGAGAATCGCTTGAACCCGATAGGCAGAGGTTGCAGTGAGCCAAGATCATGCCACTGCACTCCAGCCTGGGTGACAGAGCAAGACTCAGTCTCAAAATTAAATAAATAAGTAAAAAATTAAAAAGTGACTTAAAAATAAAAGGATGGTAGAGCAGAAAGAGAAAAATAAATGAAGACACTCAGGACCTCACAGAGCTGTCACACCAGCTCCAGCCTGCCCGGCCCCAGCCTTATTGTAAGGTGAGAAATATCTATCTCTGCCTTTGGTTAAGCCATGGTCGTATGGTTTCTGCTTCATGCAGCCAAACACACTCCTTACTAGTAAAAAGGAACATGACAGCACTCTTTAAATACTTGAAGGACTGTCTTTGGAAGTGGGTTTGAACTTTTCCTATGTTGGCCTGGAGGGCAGATCTAGGGAGTGTGGAAGGTGCAGAGAAACAGAAACTGTCTCAGTCAGAGGAAGAACTTTCTAGTTGTGCTCTTGTTTCTTGGCTCAGTAGAATTGACAATGAGTCAGGGGCCGTCCTCACCCATGGGAGAGTTTGGGCAGAGACTTGATGGCTCTAAGTGGGGCCAGATGAAGAGACTACGTTTGCATCAGTTAAGGACTGAACTCAATGATATTTACACATCTGAGGACGAAAGCCGCTCAGGTATATCATCACATGACCCTCCTAATTAGGAGTATTTGCAGGATTGTGCAGTAGACCTTTTCCTGTATGTACCTGTGAGGGAATAAGCTATCTTGATTAAAAAAAAAAAAAGGTCCCAGCATCAGGTTAGTCATGGAAGAACACAGTCGTTGGGAGATCGTTGGGAGATCATGGATGATTAGATAACCTGGTTATTCTGACTTTGTGTTTTGCCTTTTCCTTGGGATCTCCCACTTTTATCACTTTGTCTCCAGGAAGCTGTACTGTCTCCAGGAAGGTGTATCACTCAAGAGTCTCAGTTATAAGTTGCATAAAATCCCCAAAAGGGAATTTGTTGACATAAGTAACTAAAACATGGAGAGGTTTCCCGTTTTCAGGCAAGGCTGGATTCAGGTTGGCAGATGATGTCATCAGGAACCTCTTTCCTTACATTTCTCTGGGCTGCTTTTCCCTGAGTAGGCTTCATTCTCAGGCACTTTTTTACTAGGTGGCAGCTAGACGAATATCAGCAACTTCATACTTGCATCAGGGTCTCATAGCAACTCCAGCAGTGAGCTAGCACCTTTCCTCTAATAGGTTCAGCAAAAACCCTGGAGAGGGCTGTCATTGGTCCAGCCCAGGTCACATGCCCACTTCTGACCAATCATGATGGTCAAGGATGCACAGCACTTTCATTGGCTAGGCTTGGTGCTCCCTGATGAAGCTTGGCAGAGGGGTCAGCCCCACATGGGCTGAGAATGGGGGAGGGATGGAGTGCTATCAGAAAGAGGAATTAGATGCTGGACAGGCTAAAACAACAGACTGGATTCTACCATGGGGTACTGCTCTCCTTTTCCCACACTGACTGAAGGCTTAGCACCTCACCTTGGTATCCGTTTACATGGTCAAGACTAGCTGGGTCTTTCCAAGACTGTTCTAAATCTAAAGGAGAAAAGGGGAACCAATCACAGACTCTTTAGGAAACAAACCCAGTTTTACTTACCAAGTAAACCTCATGACATGGATAGACAATTCAACTCGGGCTCAGACACTGCTTTGCAGAAACCTTAGCTGACTTCCTTGGCTCTTAGTTCTTTGCCTGTCACTACCTGGAGGGCAGTGATGTAGTTTCCTCCAAGTACAGGAGCTAGACCTTTTGACACGTGGATCTTTTGTGACTCAGAAAAGAAGACTTCTGACTGTTTTCCACTTAAAACCTGCTCACTGGGTATGGAGACCACAACCTCTCTCTCCTCTTTGTGGAAAAGGACAGTGTTGTCTACATATGTTAGTCCTACTCCTTTAACTCTAGCCATTTAAAAAAAAATTTTAAAAATTTGTTTTAATCAAAGTAATAGGCATATGTATTTTATAAAATTAAATATATGATATGACTTACAATGAAACGTCCCTACTTCAATTTCTCCTCCTGAGAGGTAACCATGTTTAACCTTTTTTTCTTATGCAATTTACCTCCAGATTTCTGAATAACATACTTTTACCTCTATTTTCTTTATAAAATTTAGTTATTATCAATAGACTTTCTATAGTGGAATCTTAGGATCCAGCTCTCCTAAGCTGGGAGACCTGACCACACAACCTGTTTCCAAGCTCAACACACTTCCTTGACACCCATCCTCCTATGACAGCTTTAGTTAAACCATTATTTAGTGTTTGCATTGTGTGTGTATATGTAAAACTGTTCACAGCTGAGCCCTATTGTGTACTGTGATTGTATCTCCTCTCTTACACAGTTTGGAGTTACTAATTTATCTCTATGGAACGGTGGCTCAAGCCTGTAATCCCAGCACTTTGGGAGGCCGAGGCAGGTGGATCACCTGAGGTCAGGAGTTTGAGACCAGCCAGCCAATATAGTGAAACCTTGTCTCTACTAAAAATACAAAGAAATTAGCCAGGCATGGTGGCAGGCCCCTGTAGTCTCAGCTACTTGGGAGGCTGAGGTAGGAGAATTGCTTGAACCCAGGAGGTGGAGGCTGCAGTGAGCAAGATTGTACTGCTGCACTCCAACCTGTGTGACAGAGTGAGGATCCATCTAAAAAAGAAAAAACAATTTTGACCTCGTAATGCAACAGTATTTTTTTTTTTTTTGAGTGAGACCTCAATTTTTTTTTTTTTTTTGTATTTTTAGTAGAGACAGGTTTCGCCATGTTGGCCAGGCTGGTCTCAGACTCCTGACCTTAGGTGATCCACCTGCCTTAGCCTCCCAAAGTGCTGGGATTATAGGTGTGAGCCATTGCACCTGGCACAAGAGGTTTTTTTTTGTTTTTTTTTTTTTGTTGTGTTTTGTTTTTTTAAAGACCTCCCTCCTGAAGACTTTCCTACTTCAAATTGAACTTGTTGACTTGGCTGGCATCTTGGAGTTGTTCCTTTCCCATTATCCTGAGAATTCTTTCTCTCTCTCTCTTTGGTGGAACAAGTCTTTCATATCTTTCTGGGAAAGGGTTCATTAGAAGTAAAAATTTTGAAGCCTTGCATGTTTTTACTCTCCTCGCACACTGATTGATAGTTTGGCTGATGTAAAATTGCAGGTTAGACATAATTTTCTTTCAGAACTTTGAAAGTATTGTTCCATTGCCTTCTATCTTCCAGCATCACTGTTGAGAAGTCTGATGTTTGTTTTACATCCTAGTCTTGGGTCAGGCGCAGTGGCTCATGTCTGTAATTCCAGCACTTTGGGAGGCCGAGGTGGGTGGATCACCTGAGGTCATGAGTTCGAGACCAGCCTGTCCAACATGGTGAAACCCCATCTCTACTAAAAATACAAAAATTTCGCCTATAATCCCAGCACTTTGGGAGGCCGAGGTGGGCAAATCACAAGGTCAGGAGTTCAAGACCAGCCTGACCAACGTGGTGAAACACCATCTCTACTAAAAATACAACATTAGTTGGGTGTGGTGGCATACACCTGTAATCCCAGCTACTCAGGAGGCTGAGGCAGGAAAAATACTTGAACCTAGGAGGTGGAGGTTGCAGTGAGCTGAAATCGCACCATTGCACTCCAGCCTGGGCAAAAAGGGCGAAACTCTGTTTCAAAAAAAACCCAAAAAACAAAAAACCCCCCACCAAAAATGGGCGTGGTGGTGCGTTCCTGTAATTCCACCTACTTGGGAGGCTGAGGCAGGAGAATCGCTTGAACCCAGGAGGTGGAGGTTACAGTGAGCTGAGATCACACGATTGCACTCCAGCCTGGGGACAGAGCAAGACTCTGTCTCCAAAAAAAAAAAAAAAAAAATCCTAGTTTTGCCTGGCACTGTGATGCCTATAATTTTAGCACCTTAGGAGTGGTCAACTCTGGTCTCAAAGATCTCTGTCTCTATGAAAATAAAAATAAAAATAACTAAAAAATAAATAAAATTAGAAAAAAATCTTAGGTTTTCTCTTCAGGGCTTGGCAGAATGCCTGGGACATGGTGACATCCAGCAAATGTTTATTGAGTGAGTGAATACATAGATACCTGCCACATCCAGAATGTTTGGTGAAGCTATTGTCATTGACATATTGACTCAGAATGTATTGCTTTGCCATTATGATTGTCTACCAGCAGTTCCTATCTTCTGTGTGGTTTGTGGGGAGCTGTTTTCATCCTAATCTTATTCTGGAAGCTCTCACCACTGGGGTCCAGGAAGTTCCAATCTGATTAGTGCTGGCTCCACCCCCAAGCTGCTGCAGAAACCTATCATAATCCAAGACTTTTGGGGGCCCGTTGGTCAAGCGTTGCCCACCACCCTTCCGTATGCAGATGGAGGCAGTTCAGACTGACCTTGGATGTCTGGGGTGTTGCCTCCAAGGGCGTGTGCTCCAAAGGCTGCTCCTGCCATTTGGCCCTGGTCTATCACAGTTCCCTGCAGCCCATAAGCCATCTTTCTAGTAATAACTTTTCAAGATGCCCCTCCTCTCCATTCCAGTGCCCCTGTCTTGGTTCAGACCACTACACTTCTCTCCTGGTACACTCCTGTAATCTAACTGGTCTCTCTGCCTATAGGCTAGTTAACCGCCTTGCAGGGTTTTTTTTTTTTTTTTTTTTTTTTTTTTGGAGACAGAGTTTTGCTCTTGTTGCCCAGGCTGGAGCGCAATGGCACGATCTTGGCTTACTGCAAACTCCACCTCCCGGGTTCAAGCAATTCTCTTGCCTCAGCCTCACAAGTAGCTGGGATTACAGGTGTGTGCCACCATGCCCGGCTAATTTTTGTATTTTTAGTAGAGATGGGGTTCACCATGTTAGTTAGACTGGTCTTGAACTCCTGACCTCAGATGATCCACCCACCTCAGCCTCCCAAAGTGCTAGGATTACAGGCGTGAACCCCGTGCCTGGCCTGCAGTTTTAAAATATATCTGCAGAACTTCAACAGGTCTCTCTTCAAAAGGTGGAGGCTCATTCCTCTTTCCTTGAGTGGAGGTTAGACTTACTGACTCACTTCTAACAGATCGAATATGGCAGAAATGACTGTATGTGATTAGGTCATATAGCACTGTGACTTCCCCTGTGTTCCCCCCGTGTTCCCTCTTGGATCACTGGCTCCAATGTTGGCTGCCATGTTGCAAGCAGCTCCATGGAGAGGCCCATGGGGTGAGGAATTGAGGCCTTCTGTGAATGGCAGATGAGTGGGCCATTGTGGGAAGTTGTTTGGAGGTTCTAGCAGGGGAGCACAGCCACTCATATACATTTGACCAAAGAACAGTCCTCTATCGGGGAAGGCAGTCCTCTTCAACCTAGTGCACAGCTTAGGGAAGGACATATGTGGAGCAGTGAGAGAGGAAGGGACACCTGCTGCCCCATCCGGATCAGCTGAATCAACCCTGGCAATCAATGGGGTGACAGATATCACAGCCGGATCGAAGTGGGCCATTTTGCAAGCACATCCTCTAGCCCAATCAAGCCTTTAGACAGCTTCTCTGCAACCTCGTAGGAAGCCCTGAATGACAACCAAGCTGCTGCCAGATTCCAAACTCTCAGAAACCGTGTGAAATAGTAAATATTAATTGTTTTAAGCCGCTACATTTTGAGATAATACGCTATGTAGCAATTGACAACTAATACAACACTTTCCAAATTACCCTTCATACCACTGCCAAAGTAATATTTCCTTTTCTTTTTTTTTGAGATGGAGTCTCACTCTGTCACCCAAGCTGGAGTGCAGTGGCGCCATCTCGGCTCACTGCAACCTCTGCCTCCCGGGTTCAAGCGATTCTCCTGTCTCAGCCTCCTAAGTAGCTGGGATTACAGGCACGCACCACCATGCCTTGCTAATTTTTTGTATTTTTAGTAGAGACAGGGTTTCTCCATGTTGGTCAGGCTGGTCTCGAACTTGTGACCTTAGGTGATCCGCCTGCCTCAGCCTCCCAAAGTGCTGGGATTACAGGTGTGAGCCACTGCAGCCTGTCAAAGTAATCTTTCTAAAATAAAAATCTGTTAGCAAGGTGCCTGTGGTCCCAGCTACTTGGGAGGCTGAGGTGGGAGGATCAACTGAGCCCAGGAATTCTGGGTTACAGTGAGCTAGAGAGAGAGAGAGAGAGAGAGAAAAAAAAAAAAAAGAGAACCTGATCTAGTAATTTCCCTTCTAGAATCCTTCTGTGGCTACTCATGACTTTCAAGATTAAGTCCTGACTCCTTTGCTTAGCACACGGGGCCCTCCCTATTCTAGTGGTCTCTTTGCCCAACATTCAAGCTTCATTTTCAACAATCCTCCCTGTACTCCTCCACGTAGAATGACTGGTGCTTTTATAACCAGGCCATGCTCTCTTTGGGTGCTCGTCCATATTGTTCTCTCTGCCTGGATTGCCCAATGTTTTGCTCTTGCTTTAACTAACTAACCAACCAAACGATTAACTAACAAGAAGAGCCAACAGCCCTACCAACTCTTGGGTCTGTGGCAGGTGGACTCTGGTGGTCCCTGTTGATCCACATCTCCTGGTGCTCAAATCTGGTGCAGTGTGGGTAGGACCAGTGACTTGCTTCTAAACAAGACAATAGGGCAAAGGAGGTGGGGGGTGGTAAGAGCACCCAGAAATGAATTCCTGCTCAGAAACCCTTTGTGACTTGTGCCAGGAGCAGCTGAGAGAGGCTGATGTGTTGGCATGCTGACACTTCACCCTGAAATGGTGATCAAGCTGGTTGGTTCCTGTCTGTGCATCTTGTTTCCACAATCCAAGCTCCATGGCAATATCTATTAATTTAATTTTTTTTTTTTTGAGACAGGGTCTCATTCTGTCACCCAGGCTGGAGTGCAAGTAGCATGATCATAGCTCACTGCCGCTTTGACCTCCTGAGCTCAAGCCATCCTCCCACCCTCAGCCTCCCAAGTAGAGTAGCTGGGACTGCAGGTGCACGCCACCAGGCTAATTTTGGTATTTTTTTGTAGAGATGAGTCTCACTATGTTTCCCAGGCTGGTCTCAAACATCTGGGCTCAAGTGATCTCCTGCCTTGGACTCCCAAAGCACTGGTATTATGGGCATGCGCCACTGTGCCCAGCTGATAACTGTTTATTTTATTCCCTCCCCCTTTGCCAGGTGCGTCCCATCCTCTCTTCCTCAGCAGTGCCCCATGCCCAAGTTGTGCTCACCCAATTAACACTTGCTTTCTAGACTTGCAGATTGAGGGCTGAATGAGGAGGAGGGCTGGGAGGTTTGCTGACTCAGGAAGGAGAGCCCTCATCTCTGGTTCCTCTACCTGTCACATGGGGTCTGGCTCCCCTATTCTTTTAGGTCAGGTCGCCTAGAAGCAGAATTTGAATTGGGGTTGACTTTTCAAGGGTGGACTCTCAGGTGAAGCTTGTAAGGAAAAGGTAGAGTGGATGCTTGGCAAATGTGTGGGTTCGCAGCCTCAGCCCAATCCCATGGGGAGCTCCGGAGCAGAGTAGATCCATAGACCACCAGAGTCCACCTGCCACAGACCCAAGAGTTGGCAGGGCTGTTTGCTGTTCTTGTTAGTTAATTGTTTGGTTGGTTAGTTAGTTAAAGCAAGAAGAAAACATTGGGCAATCCAGGCAGAGAGAACAATATGGACGAGCACCCAAAGAGAGCATGGCCTGGTTATAAAAGCACCAGTCATTCTACGTGGAGGAGTACAGGAGGATTGTTGGAAATGAAGCTTGATTTGTCACACCTTGAGACAACAAGGCAGGCATTTTGTACCCTAGTATCATTCAATCATTGCCTTTGTCTAGAAACACCCAGAATTCCTGGCCAGGTAGCCGGGGGCCCTGGCAGGTCAGCAGAAGCACTCAACTGTGAGCAGTCCCCACTCACAGCAGCTGCAGAGGGGTGCACCAGCCTGCAAAGCGGGCCTGGATCACTATGTCCAGCAATGTGGATGTGTAACTCCTAGCCTGAAGCTGTCCTTCTGGGTCCACTGGCCCCCAAAGTTTAAGGCTGCCAAGAATCTCAGAGGCTGGAGGTTGGGAGCCTGGAAACAAGACTCCAGTCTGCCCACAGGAACTGTTTATGAAGGACGGGTCAAATAATTTTGATCCCCCCCAAACTGATGTCTGCCTGAAACTTCAGATTGTGACCTTTGGAAACAGGGTCTTTGCAGATGTAATTAGTTAAGAATCTCAAGGAAAAGGCATCTTAGACTTAGGGACAGCTCTAAATCCAATGAGGAAGGTCTTTAGAAGAAGAGGAGAGAGACAGGGAAGAAGGCCATGTGACGCCAGAGGTAGAGACAGGTGGGCAGGGCCAGAATTCCTGCAACTACCAGACACCAGGAGAGGCAAGGAAGGATTTTCCTGGGGACCCTCACAGTGGCATGGCCCTGCCGGCACCTAGATTTCAGACTTCCGGCCTCCTGAACTGTGAGAGAAGAAACATCTGTTGTTTTAAGCCACCCCATTTGTGGTAGTTGGTTATAGTATCCTCAGGAAACAAATATAGGCCCCAAGACCTGACACAGTGGAAGATGCGCCACATCAGGCACTCGGGGCTCTTCTGGGCCTTGCCCTGCCACGAACTTCCTGTGTGACCTGGGTCAAATCATTTCCCCTCTCTGAGCCTCAGTTTCCTTATTTGTAACAAAAGGGGGAGTAGACAAAATGTGGCGGGGCTGGAGACTCACTGAATTCCCAGGCTGGGAAGCTTTAAAGAAACATAGGAATGACTCCCAGGCGCCCTCCACAAATCTCTGCACCGGGGGCGTGGCCCTAGATCCTGATGCTTAGTCTTGTGGTCCCAGGTGACCTGGACACAGCCAGGCAGGCATCGCCACCTGAGGCCCCATTTGGGCATCCCTGGAAGAACCAGTTTCTGAGGACCCCTCTAGCTCTAGATCTCTGAGAAAGAAAGGATCTCATGAGTAGCAGTACACATGAGAAAGGGTAGCTGGCTGCAAGATCTACTGTTAAAACAAAGGAAGCTAGTGCAGATGCTCATGTGGTGTGTTCGCACCTGCATGAGGACGGGGTAGATCTGCAAAGTGGCTGTGTCTGCAGGAACAGCTTTGCAGGGAGGGCAGGAGTGGCTGTTTCTGTGGCAGGATCCTGGGCTGGGTGGGCTGCATGCTTCCTTCCTATTGTCTGTTCCTGTAGGTTCCCCCACCTCCCCCACCCCCCCGACCCAGACAGAGTCTTGCTTTGTTGCCCAGGCTGAAGTGGAGTGGTGTGATCTTGGCTTACTGAAACCTCCACTTCCTGAGTTCAAGCGATTCTCCTGCCTCAGCCTCCTGAGAAGCTGCGATTACAGGCATGTGCCACCATGCCTGGCTAATTTGGTTTTGTATTTTTCGTAGAGATGGGGTTTCACCCTGTTGGCCAGGCTGGTCTCGAACTCCTGACCTCAGGACACGCCCACCTTCAGACTCCCAAAGTGCTGGGATTACAGGTGTGAGCCAGCCTGTTCCTTTAGGTTTTGAATTTTTTTTTAACTTTTTGTATGCATGACTTAAAAAAAAAAAAACCCAACAATATATTTTAAAACAAAAAGCAAAAAGCCCTCGTGCTTAGAAATAAAAATGGAGCCGGGCACAGTGGCTTACGCCTGTAATCCCAGCACTTTGGGAGGCCGAGGCGGGTGGATCACGAGGTCAGGAGATCGAGACCATCTTGGCTAACACGGTGAAACCCCATCTCTACTAAAAATACAAAAAATTAGCTGGGCGTGGTGGCATGTGCCTATAGTCCCAGCTACTTGGGAGGCTGAGGCAGGAGAATGGTGTGAACCCAGGAGGCGAAGCTTGCAGTGAGCCGAGATTGTGCCACTATACTCCAGCCTGGATGACAGAGCGAGACTCAGTCTCAAAAAAAAAAAAAAAAAAAAAAAAAAATTAATTAATTAATTAAAAAAAAGAAGAAAGAATAAAAGAAATAAAAATGGAAAAAGGAGAGAGGAGTTTATTTACTCCTCCCTTTCCTGCCCTGGTGCTGGATCTATTTGTTCCACCTCTACCACTGCAGTGTCCTGCGCCCAGCAGGGCAGGGGCTGCTGAGAAGTGTGGACAGGGCACACAGCCCAAGAAGCCTCAAAACCAGCAGGGGGCCGGGCATAGTGGCTCATGCCTGTGATCCCAGCACTTCAGGAGGCCAAGTCGGGCAGATCATGAGGTCAGGAGTTCGAGACCAGCTTGACCAACATGGTGAAATCCTGTGTCTACTAAAAATACAAAAATTAGCCGGGTGTGGCGGTGCGCACCTGTAATCCCAGCTACTCGGGAGGCTGACGCAGGAGAATCGTTTGAACCCGGGAGGCAGAGGTTACAGTGAGCCGAGATCACACCACTACACTCCAGCCTGGGCGACA
Organism: Rhinopithecus roxellana; assembly: GCF_007565055.1. Lineage (NCBI taxonomy): Eukaryota > Metazoa > Chordata > Mammalia > Primates > Cercopithecidae > Rhinopithecus > Rhinopithecus roxellana. The sequence continues at coordinate 135,039,614 of NC_044553.1, read as the reverse complement.
GAGCGAGACTCTGTCAAAAAAAAAAAAAAAAAAAAACCAAAAAAAAAAAAACCCAGCAGGGGAGGATTCCACACACAAAGACAAGGGGCTGAAAAATAACCGCAAGAGGAACAAAGCAGGGATAAGCTTGAGGAGGTTTATGCTTAATTTAATAGCACAAAGCCTTGTACTCAACTGTTATTATTTTTAAAAATTAGGTAAATTGCCAAATAAGTGGTGCAGACAGAAAGTCCCATGGGTTCCAGGGGAGGGGATGGGGCTGGGAACTGAGTGTAAGGAAGGACTTGTGGAGAAAGACAGTTCCGAGCCGGCTGCAAAGATGGAGAGCTGCCCAGGGCCAGAGGGTACTGCTGGGGTTGGAGCAGTGGGGGCCTTTTGCATCCCCTGAATCCCTGCACATTGTCATGTAATATGTTGACATGAAGGTTGCTGAGACCAAAAGGAAAAGACATCTGGAGAAGAGCTTCTTCAGCTCTGTGTGGTCAAGGGCAAATTGCTTTCTTTTTAATTTCTAATCAATTACAGACTGCTTCTTTTGTAAAACAGAATATGAAAGAATTGCTGGAAAAATGAAAGGAAAAAGAGACCCACAAAATATAAACTCAAGTTGTTAAATACGAGATTAAACTGACATAAAATTGCTTTGTCAAATTGCTAGAAAAGTACAGCATCTAAACACTTCCTGTCAATTCCTGCACTTATCCTGGACCTGGGGCAAGCAGTTTGCTGAAGGGTGGTGGACTACACTTTGAGTGGCCCCGCATAGGAGAGAACCTTGGAGATCAAGATGATGAAACATTCAGAGGAGGTGGCCAAAGGGTGGGCTTTGAAAACATTGCTTCCCAGCCCCATCTCTCCCCTGACCTGTGCCCCTGGATATATGACTGCATCTTCTTTTTTTTTTTTTTTTTTTTTTTTTTTTTTTTTTTTTTTTTTGAGATGAAGTCTTGCTCTTGTCACCCAGGCTGGAGTGCAATGGTGTGATCTCGGCTCACTGCAACCTCCACCTCCTCGGTTCAAGTGATTCTCCTGCCTCAGCCTCCCGAGTAGCTGGGATTACAGGCACACGCCACCATGCCTGGCTAATTTTTGTATTTTTAGTAGAGATGGGGTTTTACCATGTTGGCCAGGCTGGTCTCAAACTCCTGACCTCAGGTGATCTCCCTGCCTCGGCCTCCCAAAGTGCTGGGATTGCAAGTGGGAACCACCATGCCCGGCTGATGACTGCACTTCTAAAATGCCTATGGATATATGACTGCACTGCTAGGAGAGGGTTCCGGGGGGCAGGCAGGCTAGGCTGGGATACGAGGTGCTTTGGCATATTAATAATTCAGAATGCCTTCACACTAGTGTTATTTAAGTATTTGCTTAACACTTGTTTGGAGGAGAAGCTGAGCCCTGCAGGAGGAGCACAGGGTAAAGGAGGGGAGGCTGGCAGCAGCCTCAGTTTCTCTACTACTCACCTCAACAATTTGGCTCTGCCCTTACTTGCTGACACCTCCTCACAAGCAAACACCCTGCTAAGGACTAGACACTCCTCAGCCATTGAGCTGCAAGATGATGAATATATCCTCCTTAGAAGGGCTTCAGTGAGCTCTTGTTTCAAGCGTGTACTCAGTATCAAGCGTGTACTCAGTATCAAGCGTGTACTCTGGCGAGGTCTGTCTCCACCCCCACGTAGCTTATCAAAATGGGTGTCCCCCTGGGGAAGTGCCGGAGGACACAGCTTTCCAGTCCTATTGCGGGACCGATGATGCTGAACCTCCTTCTGGGTTAGTGCTCTAGTCAGCTGCACCTCAGGCCTCCTGAAATGGGCTCCGTTAGGGAGCAGTTTATTAGCTTCCTTTGCTGCTGTGGTGGGGATGATGAGGATGACGATGATGGCAATGATGACCACCCTCTGTTGACTGAGCCAGGCACTGTGCTCAGCACTTCCCATGCACTGTCTCATCTGATTTTCACAATGATGATCATGATACGGAGGGGAAAGTGTGAATATTGCTCCCATTTCACAGATAAGCAAACTGTGGCTCAAAGTTTTAAGCAACCCGCCCAGGTCACACAGGTAGTTGGCAGTGGAGGTAGGGAAACCCAATTCTATCTGACTCAAAGCTCACATTCTGATTTAGGGCATGGAGGCCTCAAGTGAGTGACGAGGGAGGAGAGCCCAGAGCAGGATTTCAGTGAGTTTCTCTGAAAGGAGCTGGGGCCCACGGGAGGGTAGGAGAAGCCAGGCTTCAGGGCAGCTGGTGCAGCTCCTTCTGGTCTATTTTGGGAAGCTGGGTGGAACTGAGAGAGGTCATGTCTTCCTCATTTCCTTGGAAGAGGAAGGAGGCAGCCTCTCCCCTCTGCAGTTTGCAGTTCAGCTCTAGGCTCCAGCTGGCAGCATCAGACCCTTGTAGGTTCTGAGTGCTTGGTACTGGCTCCCACCAGGTGGTTTTACAACCAGTCCTTCCCACTGGGGTTGTGACAGGACAGGTTAAGTACTAGCTGATGATTTAGCTCTAGGACACTCTTCAGTCGTCCAGCAGCAAGGTGATGAATACAGATGTCAAATTTGGGGTTTTACATTATTTTTTGAGGTGAAAGATGGACTGAAGTGGGAGATAATATCTGGCAAGACTAATTACCCCCTCCCGTTGCCCCTTTTCTCACCAAATCCAAGGATCAGGGAGGAAGCAGCCATCTGAAGCAGGAAACTCACTTCTGGGCTGGCATGTGGTGGCCAACTCTGCCTGGAACCTCTCCTGCACCCCACCCCCACCTTCTCAAGCCAGGCTTCATGCTTGCAAAGAGGGACACTGGAAGCTCCAGTTACGTTTATTTATATTTTGAGATGGAGTCTCACTCTGTTGCTTAGGGTAGAGTGCAGTGGCATCATCTCGGCTCACTGCAACCTCTGCCTCTTGGGTTCAAGCAATTCTCCCCGCCTCAGCCTCCCGAGTAGCTGGGATTACAGGTCCCCACCACCAAGCCCACCTAGTTTTTTTATTTTTAGTAGAGACGGGGTTTTGCCATGTTGGCCAGGCTGGTTTCAAACTCCTGACCTCAGGTGATCCACCCGCCTCAGTATCCCAAAGTGCTGGGATTACAGGGGTGAGCCACTGCACCCAGCCTCCAGTTACATTTAGATAACTGAGTAGAGGGCCCTGCACCCTGCTTTCTGGCTGCAGCTCTGGGAGGGCAGCCAGTCAGAGAATGTCCCTGTGCTGCTGCAGGCTGTGCCTCATGGGGTCCTGGGCAGTACTTGGGCAGCCCCACTTTAAGCTTGAAAAAAAAAAAAGTTGCTACTGCTGGCCACGTGAAAGGGCAGGCCGAGGCTGGGGGTCTTTTATTATTTGGTGACATGGCCAGGTGTTTAGAGGTTAAAGGCTGGTACCTGCCGTTTGGTTTTAACTGCCTTCTCTCCCACCCCCATACTTCACACACACAGGTGCCCGTGGTACCTGGCAATTCAGGACTTAGCAGTTTATAGAGTGGGAGGAAGGACCAGTTCTTGCCCTCCTGAGAAACCTGTCGTATGGGGGAGGGATGGGCCAGGCACAGGTGCTCACGCTTGTAATCCCAGGACTTTGGGAGGTCGAGATGGGCAGACCACTTGAGGTCAGGAGTTTGAGACCAGGCTGGCCAACACAGTGAAACCCCGTCTCTACTAAAAATACAAAAATCAGCCAGGCATGATGGCACATGCATGTAATCCCAGCTACTCGGGAGGTTGAGGTGGGAGAATCGCTTGAACCTGGGAGGCAGAGCTTGCAGTGAGCTGAGATCGTGCCACTGCACTGCAGCCTGGGTGACAGAGCGAGACTCCATCTAAAATAATAATAATAAAAAAAAATAATGGCTGGGCGTGGTGGCTTATGCCTGTAATCCCAGCACTTTGGGAGGCCAAGGTGGGCGGATCACGAGGTCAGGAGATCGAGACCATCCTGGCTAAAACGGTGAAACCCTGTTTCTACTAAAAATCAGAAAAAAAAAAAAAAATTAGCCAGGCGTGGTGGTGGGTGTCTGTAATCCCAACTACTCAGGAGGCTGAGGCAGGAGGATGGCATGAACTCGGGAGGCGGAGCTTGCAGTGAGCTGAGATGGCACCTCTGCAGCCTGGGCGACAGAGCGAGACTCAGTCTCAAAAAAAAAAAAAATAATAATAATAATAATAAAGGAGAACGATGGGTCTGTTTCCTTTGGCTCCCCTGGCGAGGAGATTCCTGGCTGTAGGTCTGACAGCCAACCAATACAGCATTGTTAATGTATTGAAATACTTTCATTCTAGTCAGCAAATAGCTATCCCTAAGCCCCCTGAATGCTCCTTCATCATCCTAGCCTGCTTTCCTTGGGACCCCAAGACTTCTTCTGAATCCAGCAAGCAAAAGAGCATCTCAGCGTGTCTCTGGGATCCTAATGCAGTTGCAATGTCAATTCTGATTGCTGGGGCTGTGTTGCTGTGCAGGTTGTTAATATTTGTGAATATCACCTCTGGCCGGACCCATTGCTTCAGTGTTGAGGAAAGACCATTTTGGGGGCAATTAGAGGCTCTGGGTTAGAGTCCTATCACCAACAGGCGGTGTAACCTTGGATACATTGTCCTCTGTGGGTCTCAGTTTCTTTACCTATAGAATGAGGGTACTGGGCCAGGTGAGCTCTGAAGGTTTTGACAGAATCCTGTGATTCCATCCTCATCCTCAAAACAGGTGTGTACACCTATGTGTGTACATGAGTGTACATGTGTATATTCCCATGTTTCCTTGCTACTGAGCTTCGTTTCCAAGTGCAACAAAGCCTGCTACCTCCTACACCTTCAGGCTGGCCCAGGGCAAATGCCTGATAGTCTCTGAGCCATGGGGCCTGGAGCCTGTGCTCCCATCCCTTCTGGGTCCCTTTCCCCTTCAACCCTGGACTGTTCACAACTGCATAGACTCAGACCCTCTGTCTACCTAGCCAGAGCCCTTTTCGAGCCAGCTCTTCCCGCTGAGCTTTGCAGAGCTGTGCAGAACTGCTTCTAACTCTGAGCTGCTCCTCGCTCCTCATTGTCTACCTTCCTCTTCCCAACCCCAGTCCCAGGTTCAGCCCTGCCAGACCCCAGCTTGGGAGACTCCCAGTAAGCACAGGTACTAGATGTTCCCAAAGTCCAAGCGTAGATGAGGATGGGGCCGGAGTGGGCATGGCCAACATGGTGGAGTTGGCATCTGTCGCAGCTAGCGGGGAAGAGGTGTGAGGGGAAGGAGGCAGCTCCTCCCCCAGCACTGGAGAATGGGTGGGGTCTTCTAGGGTGCTGGCAGAGAGGAAACTCCTGGCTCCTCCCCTGTTCCCTGAGTGCAGGGCAAGCTCAGTCCTCCTGCCCTCACCTTCCCGTCAGGAGTCCCAAGTCCTGCGGGCTTAGAGGTGATGTGCTGTCTTCCAGGGAGAGGTGGCATGATCATATCTGTGCTCTAACGGGGTAGTAGCTCTGTGACTTGCACCCAGAAAGGGAACCCCCAAAGATGAATTTTCTTGAACATGAGAGCTCCCCCTCACTCAAAGGCCACACATATGTGGTCTGTGGATTAGCCACGTTACCTGGGATGCTATAAAAGGCAGATTCCTGTGCCCCTAGAATGAGAGGGTAAGGGCATATGTCTGCACTTTTAACATGCCCTCTTTTCCCTGAAATTCTTATGCACATAAACTTTAGTGTGCATAAATTTGTGAATATCACCTCTGGGAGACCCACTGCCTCAGTGTTGAGGAAAGACAATTTTGGGGGAAATTAGGAGCTTCTGGGTTTGAGTCCTATCACCAACAGGTGGTGTCAACTTGGATACATTGTCCTCTGTGGGTCTCAGTTTATGCACGTGAGTTTTAGTGTGCATAAGAATTTCAGGGAAAGGAGGTTGTGTTAAAGTCAACACATCAACCTGTGTTGTAATGAGCTTTCCAATCTTCTTCCTAGGGACATCCAGATAGAAGTATCTTTCTTTGCAGCTATAATTTGGAATTCTTTAGAATTCTGTTAGAGCCTTCAGGATCTGTTACTTCCTGCTTCTCTCGGCTTGGAGTGGATCCCAGATGCTCCACAGTGCTGCCCTTCAGGCCCTGGGCCCTTTCCCTTCATGGTGCCGGTCCTCCAGGGCCAGCTGATTATGGCTCCCTGATCGAGATGGAGATTCACAATGTCGATTCATGATGTCGTCCGCTGCAATCCCAGAGCACTTGGTGGCTCATTGTCATAGCCTGGCTTCATTTCCGTGTTCTGTTGAAATTGCCTATTGGTTGTTTTTCCACAGATAACTGTGTGGGTCTATGAAGGTCTGCGGATTGGCTGCAGAGGGCCAGCAAACCTTCTGAAATGGATACAGAACTGAGTGTGTGTGTGTGTGTGTGTGTGTGTGTGTGTGTGTGTGTTGCATTTTTCTGGGATAAGTTCATAGCTTTCATCAGATTCTCAAAAGTGTCTGTGACCTAAAATATATTAAGAACCCCTTTAAGGGCAGGGAGTTTATCTTGGCTATCTCTTTGTTCCCCATGGTACCACCAACCGTGGTGCTTTGCATAAAACACATGTAAACAAGATGTTCACTGAAGTTTCTTATTTCTGTTGAAGGGTTATGGTCTCTACCCTCTGGAAACACCAGCATGGGAGGTGCCTTTTCAATGGAAAGACAAAAAGAGCATTTTCTCTTTAAAAAAAAAAATCCCTGTCATCCTGGAGAGTCCACACATCACGCCTGGGCTCAGTAGTGGCATGTCCTCTCTCCCCAGGATGGGTGCGGAGGTGGAGTGGGTGAACAAGAAAGACACCATCCCCCATCCCTAGGCAGGTCTGAAATTGAATTTACCCCCAGGAGGAAGGAGAAATTTGCCGACCTAATAGCTTTCATTCTGTGTGAGCTTTTCCTGCTGCACGGGAAGGGGGACCTCTCTTGTTCTTAAAGGAGACAATGAATGAAGGTTTGTGCTCTGCAGTGTTTGTAGATTGGGTAGACCTGGAGGGGAGTCAAGGTTCTTTTAGATTATTTCAACAATGGAAGGCGATTGGAATGGGGCCCTACTGAGTCAGTGCACCTGTCATCTGTGTCTGCGGTGGCTGGACCAGCTGCTTAGGGAAAAACACGGGCCCAGCGCTCTTCTGAGGACACGTTTTCAGGTCCCTTCTAGCCTGAAAATACCCGAGTCTGAGAAACGAGCCTGGGATTGCCAATGGCAGTGAAAATGTGTTAGGCATGGGCAGAGTCTCTGCCGTGGAAGGGGTGGTATCCATTGGCTGAACAGTTCCTATGAACCAAGGGTGCCCGCCCCTTCCTCATCCTTATGGAAGCCTGTGTTCTCAGTCACCCTGGGAGGAGGCTGTGAGTTCCTCCTTTACAGTGAGAAAGCTGCCCTGTGTTGCCTGGGGTCCTGAGGCCAGGGAGCAAGCTCCACACTGCTCTGTGCCACTGCCACCCAGCCCAGAGGGCTCTGGGAGGCTGGCAGCAGAAGCCTTGGGCATTTGGGTTGTTGCCCCGTCACTTAACTGTTGGCCTCTACTGACATTTCAGGTCTCAGTTTTCCTGTCTGTGAAAATGGGAGGATACATGGAAGGATGGCAACGACAGAGCAGCAGCCTCAGCAAACCTCTGGAAACCAGGAGGGGCTGTGGAAGTGCCAGGGGCCCAGGAACCTGAGCTGGGAGTGGGAAGGAGAGGGCAGAGGTGGGGGTCGGGATGAGGCCTGCCCAGGCGTAGTGTGAAAGTGCTGGGTTCATCTACCCTTCCTGTCTCCCACAGCCGGTCCCTTCAGTCTCCTCCCCTGCCCTGCCCTCTGGGCTTTCCTCTGGGCTGGCTGTTCACAAACCTCTGACTGAGTGTGAGGAGTGAAATTCTGACCTGAGCCCACCCTCTCCTGGGCTCCCGGGAACATGTGCATTTGAATGGAAGGGAATGGCAGCCTGGATCCTGGGAGGTGCAAAGGAAGGAGTCTTGCTGGTCCAACCCTCAGCCTCAGGAAACCAGGTGTTGAGTGTACCCTGCCCAGGGACTATGGCTCCAGCCTGGCCCGACTGTGTCAGGGAGGGACAGATGGGGTGGCCTGGCTTCCGAAAGTCGGGTCAGTGTCTGGGCTGCGCCTCAGGCAGATCCCCTGGGCTGCATCTCCACTCTCCCTGCCTCCTACGCAGGGTGGGGTTCCCTTCCCACCCTCTTCTGTGGAGCCCGTATCCTCTCCAGCCCTGGTCTGGGACCTGGGGCCCGCTCCCCTCCTGCCAGCTTGTGTCCCAGCACTGCCTGACCCTGGCCCAACTGTGAGGGACAGGGGAGCCGCAGGAGCAGCCAGCCGCATCCGGGAGGTGGAAACCAGGAAGCCCGGCCCATGCTGGAGGAGGAAGGCACCTGGCTGGCTGCCTGCTGGGGGAGTTTCTGAATTGCCTACTGGCTGAGACTGTCAAAGGGGTGTGAACCAGAGCAACTCCATGTTGAATAGGAGCTGGGTAAACTGAGGCTGAGGCCTACTGGGCTGCATTCCCAGATGGTTACGAATTCTAAGTCACAGGATGAGATAGGAGGTCGGCACAAGATACAGGTCATAAACACCTTGCTAATAAAACAGGTTGCAGTAAAGAAGCCGGCCAAAACCCACCAAAACCAAAATGGCGATAAGAGTGACCTCTGGTTGTCCTCACTGCTACACTCCCACCCGCTCCATGACAGTGTACAAATGCCATGGCAACGTCAGAACATTACCCTATATGGTCTAAAAAGGGGAAGCATGAATAATCCACTTTCTGTTTAACGTATCATCAAGAACTAACCATAAAAATGGACAAGCAGCAGCCCTCAGGGCTGCTCTGTCTATGGAGTGGCCATTCTTTATTCCTTTATTTTCTTAATAAACTTGCTTTCACTTTGCACTGCAGGCTCGCCCTGAATTCTTTCTTGCGTGTGATCCAAGAACCCTCTCTTGGGGGGTCTGAATCAGGATCCCTTTTCTGTAATAAGACCAGAGGCCAGAGCGGGCCTGGGCTGGCCCTGCTGGTGGAGGCCCTGAAGAGCTTTCTCCCGGCTCCAGGCCTCATCACCACCACCCTCTGTCCCACACTCCCCTGTGCCCACCTCAGACCTGCAGTCTCCTCCCGTGGTGAGTTCTAGCTGAAGGGGCTCACCCGCTTGCCCACCACCCACGGAGGGCCTTGGCAGAGAGGGGCCTGTCCTTCCCTGGCCCCTGCCCTTCTTTTTCCCTGACCCGACCTGCAGCCTGTGGAGGTCAGGGCTGTTTCCCTCTCTCTCCTCTCTTCTGGGAACCCACATGCCACCCGGCCAACCTCGAAAGGAGGCCCTGCTGGGTTCTTCGTCTTTCTCCTTCCAGCTGTGGAGAGGTGTGGGGTTGGGGCGGGGAGAAGGATGGGTTGTCTCTTCCAACACCCTCCGATTCTGTTTCCCAGACAGGAAGGCCCTTTGTGTATAAATGTCCTCACTCTAGATGGGGTCTGCTAGATAATGTATGGGCCATTTGTTAAAAAATTGTTAAGAATTTCAAGACAGAGACAACAGAGCATGAAGCCAAGTGGCTGATCCTTCCTTGTGTGGAGGCTCGTGTGACCACACAGGTTGAACACCCACAAAACCAGCCCTGCCCCCGGAAAGCCCTAGGCCCTCCTCGGCCTCGCCATCTCTCTCCTGGACCAGAGGTGCGGCGGAGACCTTGGCTGGAAGGCAAGTCTAGGTGGACCTCCACCCTACTCCCTCCTTCGCTTCTCACAGTGTCCTCAGTGGAAGTGTCTAATGCTCTATCTCGACCTTCTTCCCAAGGAAACTGAGGCAGCGGGGAGGACTGGGGCCTCCAGATCCCATGTAGTCCCACCCATCCCAGTTGGCCAAGGGAGGGCTGATGGTGGTGGCTGAGTCCAGGGGTTTCCCTGCGTTGCCCATGGTGTGTCAGTCTCAGTGTTCTCGGTGGGGGGCCAGGGAGAAGTCCCTGCCTTGGCCTTCTGTTGCCCATTAGCACCAGCGTTCCTGAGGGGAGGGAGCCAGCGGATTTTGGGGGCACTTTGCCAGTTCCAGGCCAGGCCTCCCCGCAGCCAAAGCTGGGGCACTTTGTTCTTTGCAGCCGACGCATAGCAGCTGGCTCTGCTGGCAACCAGGCAGGATGGCCACCCTTGGGCTGTTCAGTCCCCTGAACCAGGAAGAGGCCAGGGGTTTGGATCGGGGTCCAGGGGTGTCCTGATTTGCTTGACTCTGGCAGCCCCAGCTGGGCTGAAGTCAGGGAAAGCAGGCAGGCTATCCACGGGGTCTGGAAATGATCTCTCCAATAGCAGAGAAAGGCCAGGCCCTGGGGAAGGTGGAATGACCCTGGCAGGCCCCGCAGGATGCAGCCAATGGCCCAGGCTTCCAGGCCTGCCACCAGCTTCAGGGACCATAAGACCCAACACCCCTCCCACCAGGGAGCACTTAGTCAGGGCCTGGTGAGTGGCAAAGTGGTCTTGGGGCACCTCCTGCACCTATTCTCACAAAAGCCAAGGAGGTGGGTCCTGTTATTACAATAACGAGATTCAGATTAATTGAGCAACTGCTTCCAGCCCACAGAGCTGCTGTGTCGGCCCACACGTGGAGGTCATCGCAGTGGGAATGTTTAGGGGCTACTTGTAAAACATGCACCTCCCTGATTAAGGCTCTAAGTTCTATGTCACTGAGCAGAGCTGCCACGTGCACTCATGTCTGGCCGAGGCGATGTTCAACGTTGTAGTCCTGGTGCCACACACAGTGCCTGGCACATAATAGGACCTCCATAGGTAATATGGGAAAAAGGAGACCATTGGGTCAGGATCCCAACATAGATCAGCTTGATCCTGAGCCCTTGCGCTTCACCGCTGCGCACACTACCTCACTGTCACCCGAGGGCTCTGTTGACAAACTTCCAGGAGGCTGGTGAAGGTCCTGGGAACAGACCCAGATGGAGCCCTACACCCAGTCTAGGCTGGAAAGCAGACAGCACTGGCCTTGACTTCATGGAAGGAGCTTAGAGAAAGGGGGAAGGAGGCCCTGTCTCCCCCTCTCCATCCCCCTATCAAGAGTCCCCACTCCTGAGGCTTTGGGAGGGTCCCTCCTCCATGGGATACCTCACAGGGCCAGCTGGTTCCTGGGTGGCTTCTTAATTACCCAGCCCCGTAAGGCAGGGGTCGTGGGCAGCTGGAGGAGTCTGGCCCTACATGGGCTGGGTAGCAGGGAGGGCTTCCACAGGGAGGCCTTTCCTGGAAGAAATATCTACATTTGTAGCGTGCTTCCAATCTTGCTCCATGGAGCAATTTAGTCCTCGACTCTCACGGTGCAGTTGGATCGTCTGCTCTCACAGCTTTGCTGGAACCTCAGCCTCCGGGCCAACACTTCTGTTGTCTGAAGCATCTGAGGGCATTCACCCCAGACATATTTACACTAGGCACTGCCAGCCTACTGGGGCAGTGTGTATGTGCCAGAGAGGCGCTCAGGAAACCCCACAGCTGGGCTGCTGAGAGCGGACTCACTGTCCTTTAAATGTATTCATTATAATCCTCTCTGAGCCTCTCCTCTGTCCCAGGCTAAGTAGGCAGATCCACCAGGGGAAGCACAGCCCTGGACTCAAGGGGTTGCCAGGCCAGTAGGGGAGGAAAACATGCCACCAGACAACAATCACAGAGGGATGCTAGTGTGCAGGGACACATGGAGGGGGCCTGAATGTCCTAGGGTGCTTTTGGCTACAAGCAACAGAGAAATCAACTCATCCTAGACATAGGATATGATTGTGGGTTTGTTTGTTTGTTTGTTTGTTTTATTGAGACAGGGTCTTACCCCGTGGCCCAGGCTGGAGTGCAGTGGTGTGATCTTGGCTCACTGCAGCCTTGATCTCGTGGGCTCAAGCAATCCTCCCACTTCAGCCTCCTGAGTAGCTGGGACTACAGGTGCTCACCACCATGCCCAGCCAATTTTTGTACTTCGTGTAGAGATGGAGTTTTGTCATGTTGCCCAGGCTGGTCTCAAACTCCTGGGCTCAAGCAATCCTCCTGCTTCAGCCTCCCAAAATGCTGGGATTACAGGCATGAGCCACCTTGCTTGGTGACATAGGATGCTTATTAGTTCACTTGACAGGGAGGGGATTGGGACAGTGTTGCCTAGCGAGACTGCCTCATCCCATCTTTCTGCTCAGCCATCCTCAATGCTTTTGGTGATACCACAATGCCAAGCATTATATCCTCTTATTGAAAATCAGAGTGGAAAGGCAGGCTCTCCTGTACCTGTTCCTTTTATCAAGAAGGAAAATCTTTCCCAGAAGCCACCACCAGACATCCTGTTATATCTAATTGGCTCTGCTAGGTCACATGGGCATGGCTAGCTGCAAGGGAGGCTGGGAAATGGAGTAGCCTGCATTCTCAGTTCTGTCTCAGTAGAAAACAGGACAGGGGAAATGGCATAGAGCTGGAAAGAGGTTATCTGCTCCTGCTTTATCTAGAACAGGTGCTCTCAACCAAAGAATGATCAATATTCTGGCCTAAAAAATTACTGTGAGGGCAGGAAGCTTTGCAGCTTCCTTGGCCTCTAGCCCCTGGATGCACCCCTACACCTCTCCTCCGGGCTATGACAGCCCAAAACACTTCCAGGCATTGCCAAATGTCCTTCTGGGGAGGGAAGTGAAATCACCCTCATCAGGTTGGTCTTGAACTCCTGGCCTCAAGTGATCCTCCCACCTTGGCCTCCCAAAGTGCTAGGATTACAGGTGTGAGTCACCATGCCCAGCCCATCCTCCACGGGGAAGCACTGATCTAAGAGTCTTCCCTAAGCCATACTGAGGAGTTAGGGAAGGTTTCCCTGGAAGAGGTACTGACTGAGCTCAGATTTGAAGGATGTGGAGTTGTAGAGCTGGGGAAGGTGGAACACGGGCTAGAACCAGGTCTTTAAGCCCAGTGTTTCATCCACTATACCTGATGCTTATGAGGCAGCACTGATAATGGAATTGTTACATGACTGATGACCACTGCTACAGCTGGAGCCATTTTCCTGGCAACACGGGCACACCAGTGGGCAGGAGGGGTTGTGGGAGAAACTGCCCTAGTCTTGGAGACCATGAGATTTACGACTTCAGTGTCATAAATCAGTGTCTCCTACCTCTGATTTCCTCCCAGCTAGACAGAGTCCTTGAGTTCTGGTGTGACAGTGACAACCAAAGACCAGAGTGGGGTCCTGTTGGGAGAGTTGGAATTTAGTGCCTGCCCCCCTCCTTTGTTGTCAATCAGACACTTGGGGCCCACCTGTGCTGTCCTCGCGCTGCCCACCCACCCCACTGTTCTTGGGAAAGGCTTTCGGGGGCCACTTTTTTGCTTGGTCACTTTCCAGAACCCCACGCTCTGGGCTGTGCACTCACTGGGCTCTCCTCTGCGTCCCCTTTGCGGGGTCTTTCCCTCCTGGCAGTCTTCATCACGCTGATGTTCCTCGGGCCTTGGTCCCTTTTCTTCTCTGTCTGCACTCAGACACTTCGGGACCTCATTTGGCCTCATGGCATTAAATACCATCTACGCACACAGCACTCCCAAATATGTGCCCTAGTTCATGCCCCCCAGCCAAAGCCCACTTTTGGATTTTTTTTTTTTTTTTTAATTTTGAGACAGGATCTTGTTCTGTCACCCAGGCTGGAGTGCAGTGGTCTGATCTCAGCTTACTGCAGCCTTGATCTCCTGGGCTTAAGCGATCCTCCCACCTCAGCCTCCTGAGTAGCTGGGAACACAGAAACACACTACCATGCCCAGCTAATTCTTTGATTTTTTCTTTGTAGATACAGGGTCTTACTTTGCTGCCCAGGCTGGTTTTGAACTCCTGGGCTCAAGCCATCATCCTGGCTCAGTCTCCCAAAGTGCTGGGATTACAGGCCACCACACCTGGCCCATTTTTGTATTTCTAATGCCCACTTGACTCCTCTCTATATTACTTAGTAGACTTCCCCAAAGTAATTACTGATTTTCTTTCTCTCCACCTCCCAACACCCAAATCTATTCCACCAGTGTCTTCTCCACCTCAAGTGATGAAGAATTCATCCTTCCCATTGCTCAGGCCCCAAGCCTTGGGGGCATTCTTCACTCATCTTTCTCCAACAGTCCCTATCCCATGTGTGAGGGAATCTTGTCTTCACCTTTAAAATATATCCAGGCGCTGCCCACATTTCATCACCTCCACTGCCTCCACTTTCTTCTCTTGCCTGCATTACTGCAATGGCCTCTCAGTTGATTTTCCTGATTCTCCCTGGGATCCCTAAAGTCGGTTGTCAACACACCAGCCACAGTATTCTCTTTAAAAAAAAGTAGAGATGGGGTCTTGCTGTGTTGGCTAGGTTGGTCTTGGCCCAAGTCGTCTTCTCACCTTGGCCTCCCAAAGTGCTAGAATTACAGGCATGAACCACTGTGTCCGGCCCACAGTAGCTTTTTTTTTTTTTTTTTTTTTTTTTTTTTTAAAGACAGAGTTTTGCTCTGTCACCCAGGCTGGAGTGCAGTGGCATGATCTCAGCTCACTGCAACCTCCACCTCCCGGGTTCAAACAATTCTCCTGCCTCAGCCTCCCGAGTAGCTGGGATTCAGCTGCCCGTCACCACACCCAGCTAATTTTTGTATTTTTATAGAGATGGGTTTTCGCCATGTTGGCCAGGCTGGTCTCGAACTCCTGACCTCAAATGACTCCCCCGCCTTGGCCTCCCAAAGTGCTGGGATTACAGGTGGGAGCCACTGTGCCTGACCCACACTATCATTTTAAAAGGTCTTGGGGTATGCTATGACTGTGCCCTCACCCTGCAGAGCTGTCTCCTTTAGACACCCACATTCCCTGATGGCTCAAGACCCCACCTGCCCTGGCCATGTTCCCTCTGAACTTGCTTGTACCATGCTTGCTCTCCTTCCCTTCATCTGCTCCGGCCACAAGGGACACACCAGAGGGCTCCTGCATGGGGCCTTTGCTTAAGCTGTGCCCTCTACCTGGAAAGCGCTTCCCCCAGACATCACGTGGCTTCCCATGTGGCCTGCAAGCCTGTTAGCCTCCTGATTCTATTTTTCCCCATAGTACTTCTAACATACTGTATGATTCACTTATTTCTTACCTTATTTGCCAGTCTTCTCTTGCTAGAATGCAAACTTCACATGAGAAACAGGTTTTGTCTTTTTTTATTCACTGATGTATCCCAAACACCCACACAGCACAGGACACAGAGCGAGCCCTTAATAAGTATTTACTGAATGTCAGTGAAGTCATTTACACTTTAGTATAAATAAACATGCATTCTATCCCTTTACCCCAGATAATTTGCCTTCTGTTTTTTCCCTATAATTTCTAGAAGGGGTTGTTTCTCACATCACAGTGCACTTGGGAAAGGACATTTTAGGGCTGTGGGTTTTACAGTCTTGAAATAACACTTAGTAGACTGAAGACCCACTGGGGTGCAAGGACTCAAGGAGAGAGAAGCCCAAAGAACTGCCTCATGCTCCTCAAAATCAGAGGGGGTGGGAGGCAGCCTCCTGGGTTTGACAGAGAGGGAAGGAAGGGATAGCATCTCACCCGTGTTTATTATGTGACCACAGCTGGCTGCTCCAAGGACAGGGAAGAAGAGAGAGGCATGGAGAAATAGACAAGCTACTCACAAGGCTGTAGTTGTATTCACAAGGTGTCTGGTTGCTGCCCGGATTTTCCTTCCTGCCGCTTCTATATATGGCAGGTGGGCCAGAGTTGCTGAGAAGCTAAGAAAACTCAAGCTGCAGGGACCCACACTGCAATGAGGCCCCTTCCGAGGCCCTGGGGGGATTTGATGCTTATGGTTTTGTCAACTTTAAGAAAATGTGTTATTTGTAGTGATTCTTCCCCGTTATTCTAAACATCCACTTTTTATCCCTAACATTGTATTTGTGAGTTTGTATTTTTTTTTTTTTTTTTTTTTTTTTTAGACAGTCTCACTCTTGTCCCCCAGGCTGGAGTGCGATGGCGTGATCTCAGCTCACTGCAACCTCCACCTCCTGGGTTCAAGCAATTCTCCTGCCTCAGCCCCCCAACCCCGAATAGCTGGGATTATAGGCGCCTGCCACCATGCCTGGCTAATTTTTGTATTTTTAGTAGAGACAGGGTTTCACCATATTGGCCAGGCTGGTCTCAAACTCCTGACCTCAGGTGATCCACCCACCTCTGCCTCCCAAAGTGCTGGGATTACAGGCGTGAGTCACTGCACCTGGCCATGTTTTTTTTTTTTTTTAAAGAGGGGCCCGTAAGTTTTATAAGCTCAGCTCCCACAGAACCTGGATGTCGCAGGGAGGTTGAAGGCTATGGCCCAGGCTCCCCCAGGTGCAATCTGTGTCACTGAAGTCGGCTGCATTGCTGCTTTTCTGAGGGCACCTAATGAGAATTTGATTTCCCTGAGCCAGTGTGGGGTCCTATTTTCTTCTGTGCATCTTCACTGAGCCTTAGGGAGCTGGGAAAGGCTACAGAGATGGGGTACTTGTGAGGTCGGAGCACCCTCTGCTGGGAAAGCAGAGGTACAGCCAGGATGGCTGCACTGAACCAGGGTTATTAAGACGCAGGTCAGAAAGCAGGAGGGGCTTGGACTTAGCTCACTGACAAGCCCCTCTTTTGGGGCATGGGCACATTGGAGCACACACACCCCATCTCTGAAATTCAAATGCGAGTGTGCTGCTGTGCACATGTGCTCCATTTCCATCCCACCTGGAGGAACACCAACAGGAGTAATTGCAAGTCAGTTCTGACACTAATCCCCCTAGGGTTGGCAGCAGACTTTAGTTTTAGGGCTGAGTCCTCCACAAAACTGCCTCTGTTTCAGTACCAGCTGCAAGTTGGGTACCTAGACCACCTGCACTTCTGACCAGCCAGGTACAAATGTGAGCATCCCCATTGCTTCCCCAGTTTTGATAATTTGCTGGAATGACTCAAAGCTCACTGAAAGCACGATACTGTACTTACAAAATCACAGCTTTATTATAAAGATACAGCTTAGGAACAGGCACAGGAAGTGTGACAGAGGGCAAGGTCTGGGAGGGAGCACAGTGCTTCCATGTTCGCTTCCCAAGGAATCAGGGATCGCCAGCCTCTGGCATCTCAATGTGTTCACCAACCAGGGAGTTCCACAGAGCCTCAGTGTGCAGAGTGTTTATTGGGGTTTCATTGCCTAGGCTTGATTGAGTGAACACTGACCACATGACTAAACTCAATCTCCAGCCCCCTCTCTCCTTCCTGGAAGTATGTTGGCCGAAAGTCCCAACCTCTAATCCTGTGGTCTTTCGGGTGACCAGCCCCTGCCTAAAGTGATCTAGGGGTCCACCCTGAGCCACCTCTTTAGCATAACAAAGATTTCCATCTCTCAGGAAATTCTAAGGGTTTTTGAAGTTCTGTGCCAAGAACCGGGAAGAAGACCAATTATATTCTTTATCATCAAATAACACATCCACACAAGCACAAGAGTCATGTCTCAGGCAGCCTGGACACCACAGCATTTAGCCAGCCACTCTGTTTCATTCACAGACTCCCTAGGGTGGTGGCAAAACAAGCCAAAGCCCTCTGAGGGTTCCCTGGATGACCTTCCATAAAACGAGCCCCCCCGCCCGGGGCAACCTCGCCCCAGCTGCCCTTGGGTTCCCTCCCCTCCAGGACGCCTGCTTCCTGAAGAACAGTTCAAGGCCACTGGGCAGAAGCTCGTGTTTAGGGCACAGGCTGGCCTTGCCAATCATTGTGCTATTTTGTTTAAAACAAAACGAAACAAATCCCAAGCCCCCACTTGGCAAGGTAGGCCTGGTCCCGAGGACACCACAGCTGCCACTACAGTCAGACACCAGAGGGTGCAGTTTGTATTGTGAACCTGCAGGCCCGGGACCATGAGTGACACCCTGCACCATTACCACCGCTGCCCTGGGAACTCCACTGAGCTTCAACGCTGCAGCTACCACATGGAATTCTCTGTGGCCCTTGGTTCTTCGGTGCCTGCTCCTGTATTTGGAGTGGCTATCTGGGTAGGCATGATCCTATGTCCCAGCTGGGAGGGCAGCCCCCCCCCCAAAAAATGCCAGATGTCTCTGTGTCTCCTGTTCTTTCAGGCCTATGATCCTGCACTGCCCATACCACACCCCCCAGGGCTGCTGGCCCTGGTCTTCCCACCCCACCCTCCAAGACCCTGGACAAATTCTTCTGTTTTTATGGCCTGAGATTGGAACACCCCCCATGGTATTTCCAACACCCATTAGTTGGGTGTTTCAAAGATAGCTGCTCAGGTTGGCCCCTCTTGTGCTCTGCTGGTCCTACAACTCCCCATACCTCTCCCTCTTAGCAGTGGAACACCACTGTAACATATATAGGCACATCCTTATATTAGGGACTTATTGTATGCCAGGCCTTGGGCTTTGTGTTTCATGTGTGTGATTTCATTAAATCTTCACAGCCACGTTCTCCGATGGCCTTCAAGGTCCCATCTGACCTGGCCACATTCCCTTTGAACTCACTCCCACACGCTCTCCTTCTCTCCATCTGCTCCAGCCACAGAGGACACACCCTATAGAGGAGGTGGTACCACTATCATTTCTGTTTACAGATGAGCAAACTGAGATTCAGAAAGGATAAATGAATTGCTTAGAGTCACAGAGATGGTAATTGGTGAAGCCAAACAGAATTCAGACCCAGGAGTGTCAAATGCCAGAATTCATAGGCTTAATTTTTAACCCCTTCCCAGTTCTAGCACACAGATATCCACAATCCTCTTCTCCCACCTGGCCACCCCCAGCACAATTTCTGAGCCACGCGGCTGGTGAGGAGAGTGCATCAACCTGCCCTTGAGAATTTGGCCACAACAGAGCACCATCTCAGCCTTTGCCCCCTTCCATTAGCCAGTCCAGCCTGGCAGAGGGGCAGGGAGGCATCGTGGCTAAGCCCTCAGGGAGCCACAGCTGTATTGCCAGGGCCTGGATCTTGGCGTTGCTACTTACTGGCTGGGGGACCTTGGGCAAGATGCTTAACTTCTCCGGCTGCAAAACGGGGATTCTACAGAGCTCACCATGCAGAATCACTGTGAGGATGCGAGGAGTGCGTGAAGCCGCATTGAGTTGGGTATGGAAGAACAGCAAGCCCAGGGTGCCATCTCCCTGGACTGCAGCCTGACCGCCTTCGGAGGTTGGGCCAGCGCCTCTGAGCCATCTTTGACCTTGACGCACCTCCTGCTCCTGCAAGGCCCCTCTACCTCCGCCTCGTCCTCCATTTGAGCGCTGCAGCCGCTACTGGGGTCCCCCTGCCTGCCAGCCTCCTGACCTGCCA
Organism: Rhinopithecus roxellana; assembly: GCF_007565055.1. NCBI lineage: Eukaryota > Metazoa > Chordata > Mammalia > Primates > Cercopithecidae > Rhinopithecus > Rhinopithecus roxellana. The sequence continues at coordinate 135,020,364 of NC_044553.1, read as the reverse complement.
AGCTGACGACGCGCTTGTGCAGTCCTGCCTTCAAGGAGCAGGACTCCTCTCTGTGGCCTGCCCGGCTCAAGGGCGGGCTGACTGGAGGAGGGAAATGAATATTTATGGAGCTCTTCCCAGGTGCCTGATTTTCTTCCTCACAACAAGGGTGCAAGGTGGTCACAATGAGGACACGGAGCCTTGGAGAGGTCTGCCCAGGGGTTGGGCTGCTGGGCCTTTCGAGGCTCAGATTCTAAGTCGGCGTTCCTCAGGGGCAGAACTTAGGGAGATCAGAGAAACTTACCAAGACCCCAATTTAGGAGAAGGCAAAGCCCAATTCTCCGATGACTTTTGGAGCTGACCTGACACCTAGCGGCCACAAGTGGGAATTACTCCACCTTTGGAGGCTCCTAGGGCCGCTGAGGCAGCTGGGCTTGGCCACCCATCCCTTGCTTACTTGAGCGTCAAGGGGTGGCCTGGAGGGTTGAGGTGGGGGATGGGGGAGATTTTAACTTCCCTGTAATCTCCGTCATTTCGCCAAAGGCACCCAAACAAAAATAAGATTTGATAAGAACATCTTTTCCATTTTATGCAACAAAATTATCTTGAAAAAATTTGTTTTCATTGATCCATAACCATTACAAATGTATAACTTGTCCATTACACATTTTGATACTTCATAGCCTCTCCTTCTTGCCCACACATAACCCTCAGGGTTCCACCTGGGCACCAACATTGATTGGACACTCAGTTACAGGCAGGGAACCTGGAGAATTTTACGGATTGTAACAGATTTAAAAGACATGATCCCATCTGGGCATGGTAGCTCATGCCTGTAATCCCAACACTTTGGGAGGCCAAAGCAGGCAGATCACTTGAGGCCAGGAGTTCAAGACCAACCTGGCCAATATGGGGAAACCCTGTCTCCACTAAAAATACAAAAAAAATAGCTGCTCACGGTCGTGCAAACCTGTAATCCCAGTTACTTGGGAGGATGAGGCATGAGAATCGCTTGAATCTGGAAGGCAGAGGTTGCAGTTAGCTGTGTTCACGCCACTGCACTCCAGCCTGGGTGACAAAGCGAGACTCTTTCTCAAAAAAAAAAAAAAAAAAAAGACTTGATCCCAGACGTCAAGGACTTCACTTTATTTGGGGAGATAGAGCAGATGTCTACAGAGCACCCAATGTTATGGTAGATGTTTCAGTCCATAGACTCCTTATTGCGTTTCTTTTTCTTTTCTTTTCTTTCTTTTTTTTTTTGAGATGGGAGTTTTGCTCTTGTCACCCAGGCTGGAGTGCAATGGCATGATCTCAGCTCACTGCAACCTCTGCCTCCCGGGTTCAAGCGCTTCTCCTGCCTCAGCCTCTTGAGTAGATGAGATTACAGGTGCCCGCCACCATGCCCAGCAAATTTTTGTATTTTTAGTAGAGATGGGGTTTCACCATGTTGGCCAGGCTGGTCTCGAACTCCTGACCTCAGGTGATCAGCCTGCCTCGGCCTCCCAAAGTGCTGGATTACAGGTGTGAGTCACTGCACCTGGCCTTTACATTTCTTTATATTCCCTTCATTGTCCTCATTTGAACTCTGAGCTCCTAATCCACCCAGTTGATGGAAATTCCATTTCAGGAACATGCTCAAGGTGGTGCCACTGAGCCTCCATGGTGCTCACTTGTCAGGAGAGGCCCTCTACCTATTTGTCACCAGTCCACACTGATTATTGCTGGGGGTCTTTGGTCCCAGCTCAGGGGGTCCCTGCAGAGCTACAGCTCTGCTGCCCTCATGCTATGTTTGGGGCAGGGGAGCTCTACCAGGTTGGGAGCCCAGACCAAGAGTCAGCCTCCAGGGCACAGCTCAGCTACTTGTTCTGAGGTCCTGCCAGACTTGAAGGCCTCCCTCTCCTCCCGGCAGTGCTGTGAGGGCTGCTGTGGCCCACCCTTCTCACTCTTCTCCTCAGTTCTGTTCTCCCCAGTGAGCTTAGGCTGGCGAAAATGTGCACTAGGAAGGGATGAGTCTTCCTAGAAACTTCTATCCTGGCCCTAAACCTCACAAAAGCAAAGACTTTAATAAGGAAGAGAAAGGGCAGGAATACAGCTAATGAGTGGGACATAAATTATTTCCAATAATGATTCTGCTGCATGTGCAGAGGGGTCTTGGTGTTCACCTCCACCTTTGGTGAAGGCAAGTGAAACACAAGGGATAGTGACTTGGTTCCTAGACCCTTCGCTGGTGTGCCAAAGCGTGGGTTACCATATATCAGCCTTCCCTCGCCCCCTACACTTTCCCTACATTTCACCCCTTACCCCAAACAATCACCAGGTGAATGTACTTGTTCATTTCACAGATGTTTATTGAGCATCTACTATGTGCCAAGCACTACATGGGGCTGCAGAGGGGCACAAGAAAGTTCCTGCCTTGCTAATCTACAATGGTGTCTGGTAAGATCAATCAAAACTCCCAAAGGTGCCTGTTTCACCCACTTAATCAGTGAATGCTGTTCTTGGCTATTCCTTTTCTTCCTTCACTAAACTCTTCCTGTCTCCCCAGTTTCTTAATGAATTTAAAGGTGAAATGCAGAATGATAGATTCCTACAATGGACTGGGAAGGCTTTATTGCAGCTGCTCCATTTTCAAGGGGAGCCACTGGGACTCCAAGGTCATGTGGCCAGGATGGGATGCCCGCTCTCTTGGTCTCCTGTCCTGGCTCCCTCCTTGTGACCCCACAGCATTTGTTTGCTTCTTAAAGGCCCTTGCCCTCATTCCCTCAGCATCTGTTCGCGCTGCCACTGCCTCCCACCATGGAGGTCTTCCCTGGACTCCATTTCTAATCACTATGACGATTACCTTCACGCTCTGACCTGCTCTCTGAGGCTCTTTCCCTGCTGCCTAGCAACCCCGTCACTCCCCAATTTGTCTGTGCAGCTCTTAACGAGGCTGCATTGACATGTCCCCTGGCGGTCACTAAAAGCAGAAGGTGGCCCCCGTGGTGATGGGCACACCACTAGCAGCCCAGGACGCCCAGAACCAAGCCAGACTTTATTTGCTTGTGCCCAGCCCTGGCCACAGCATCTGTCCATCGAGATTTCTGCCACCTCTTGCTCTCCTTCCTGCCACCATCCGACTTGCCAGGACTCCTCTTGCCAAGACGTCTTTCCAGACCAGACTTATTGCTATGGCTTCATTGTGTTCAACAAACTGGTATGAAAGGTAAGGGAAAGATGCTGAGCGCCCATACAGCCTCATGGCTGATGGGCAAGAATGTTAAGATAGGCTCAAATCCAAAGGAGACCATTTGTAAACCCATCTCTGTCCTTAGAGGTCATGCTGTTAACCATTATATCTCCCCCACTACACATGTGTGCATGTGTGTGTGTGCGCACACACACACGCACACACACTTATGATAAGTACATGGGAAAGGCATGCAAATGTGCACTTAAGACCATTTGCAAGAGCCCTTTGGGGAGGCAGAGTGAACTATGGAGGGAGATAAAAATGGACCTTCATTTTTTTCCCTTGCTATACTTCTGGGGGTTTAGATTTTTTTTTTTTTTTTTTTTTTTGAGATGGAGTCTCACTCTGTTACCCAGGCTGTAGTGCAATGGCGCAACAACTTACTGCAACCTCTGCCTTCCAGGTTCAAGCAATTCTCCTGCTTCAGCCTCCTGAGTAGCTGGGATTACAGGTGTTCACCACCACACCCAGCTAATTTTTGTGTTTAGTAGAGGTGGGGTTTCACCATCTTGGCCAGGCTGGTCTTGAACTCCTGACTTCAAGTGATCAGCCTGCCTCGGCCTCCCAAAGTGCTGGGATTATAGGCGTGAGCCACCACGCCCAGCCGGGTTTAGAATTTTTACAATGAGATATTTGTAACGTAAAACAACAATGAAAAGGATCATGCAACAATAAAAATTAAAACTCTGCTCCTCAATCACAGCTGATAAAGTGGCAGTGTGTGATCTGAAGGGCAATTTGAAGCGACCCCAAGGGCTCCCTGCTCGGGTGCTGAGACTCAGGGACCCAGACCCCAGTTCTGTCTCTCGAAGGCCATGTGACCTTGCCTGCAAACCTGGAGACTTTGCTGGACGTGAAACCTGGTCTGGAGCCTCTGAAATGGGCACTTGCCATCAGCTTCCCCAGGAACAAGAGGTGCCACTTTAGGTAGGGGGCAGGTGAGGAGGCACAGGGCAGGCTGCTGAGCAGCACAGGAGTGGGAGGCCCGGTGGTAGCAGGGCGGGCCTGAGCCACCTTTGGGGCCCTCTTGCTGGATGCCAGTGTCACTACTGAGTGACGTCCCCTGTGCTGGTCGCTGTGTGCATTTCTCCCACTCACTCCTTACAGCCCCCTCCCAGGTGCCACGGTTATCTCCCCGTTTTAAAGGGAGAGCAGATCCGCACACAGCTGCAGCCTTGTTCCGCAGAGCAGGGCTTGCAGCTGGGTCAGGCTGCCTTTCTTGTCTGCATTGTGGTTTCTCCACACGACGACTCTGAGTGGAGCAAAGGAAAGAGGTACTGGGAGAAGGCGCGTGGGGCAGGGCTGGATGGGAGGCCTTGTCCCACAGAAGCCCTTAAGAACACAGTCCAGCCACAGGGCCACCAAGACAGATGGGAGCCCAGCTGCAGACCCAGGCTTGGCAGGGACAACTGTGTCCTGCGCCTGGGCTGGGCGGTCTAGCACAGTGAGAGACAGAACAGGTGTGGTCCCCTCAGGCCTGGAGTCTCGGCCAGAGTTGTCCTTCCCAGCTGTGAGAACTTGGCTGCTTTTCTTTTCTTTTCTTTTTTTGAGACAGGGGCTCACTTTGTTGTCCAGACTGGAGTGCAGTAATGCAGTCTCAGCTCGCTGTACCCTCTGCCTCCCGAGCTCAAGTAATCCCCCCACTTCAGCCTCCCAAGTAGCTGGGACTTCAGGCATGCACTGCCATGTTCAGCTAATGTGTTTTTTTGGTTTTTAGTGGAGATGGGGGTCTCGCTCTCTTGCCCAGGCTTGTCTCGACCTCCTGGGCTCAAGTGATCCTCCTGTTTCAGCCTCCCAAAGTGCTGGGATTATAGGCATGGGTTACTGCACCCGGTGAACTTGGCTTCTTTGCTGCACGTCTCTAGAGCTCTGTTTCATCACTTGCTAAGTAGGGTGATGGCAGCATTGCCATGGGGCACCGTGAGGCTGAGAGCGTGCCTGTTGGGCAAGTGGAGAGGACAGGCATGTGGTAGGGACTCATTGTGGGTTGCTTACAGGCATCACCAGCACCATGGACCTGTCCTCTCTCTTCAAGGACTTCGGCCTAAGATACAACATCCTTCACTCGCCAAGCCACGGCAGAGTGCAGGGACCTGTAGTCCCTAACACACCATTAGCATTTGGTACTTGTGTGCCTCCGCCCTCTGTCTAGGGCTCTGTCTCGCCTGAAACATTGCCTCCTCCCGCCTGAGCAACACTTTCTCTTTGGGCTGCAGGGGTGCCTAGTGCACACCCCTATGGCTCCTCTCACCTCACCAGGGCCTAAAAATCTGCTCCCTTGCCTGTCCTCTTCCTGGGCCGTGAATGTGGGCTCCGGCTCCTCCCGCTGGCGTCCCTAGCATCTGGCCCAGCAGCCAGCAGTGACTGATTCGGCTCAAGTTTCGCTAAACAAGTGAATTGGGGATGAGAAGGAGGGTAGACAGCGGGGCCTGGCCTTGGCATGCAGGGAACAGGCGGGTGGGTGAAGCCGCTAGTAACAAAGTGTAGACAGGGCAGCTGGGGGAGCTCACATCAGCCCAGCCCAGCCAGGGCCCCTTGCAGAGAACGGGGAGCGACGCCGGGCCTGGGCTGACCTGAAGTTCACCATGCCTGTCTTCTCATCGAGCTTCTTTATCACCTCCCTGACCTGGTACTGGTTCAGAGGGACCTTGGTTTGCTGAGGAGGTGGATGGAACATGTGCAGTTAATAGAACTCTGTTCACCCCTCCCTACGCATGCCCCCCCCACTACTACACACACACACCTTCCACACACACACACACCCCACATACAATGCCTCACTCCTCCTGGGACTGTGGAGGGCAACTGATTGAGAGCTCAGGGGAAAACTTATTCCACAGCATGGAGGGGCTGGAAAAAGCTCCCTGCCCATGGGTCATTGTCTAGACTCCAAAGGGCCTCCCCTTTCTGGGGGCAATAAGGGAGGAGGAGATCAGAGTCAGGTGGAGTGAGTGGCTGGGGAAGGGGACAGGACTCTCCTTTGCATCCTGTGAAGTTCATTCTTACTTCCTGCCGCTGAGTCCCGACCAGCCTCTTCGCCCCCGGCCTGAGCACTGGGCACCGGACACCGACTGCCTTATCCGTCCCTGCCTGGGCCCCAGGAACTTCTCCTCTGGAGTCCTATTCCTGCAGGGCCCAGGTCTCTCCTGGGATGCTCTGATGATAGACCCCTTCAAGTATGCATTACAGGGGGCTTTCAGCACCTTTGTTACATGGGGAGTGAGAGGAATGTGGGATTTCAGAAAAATGATATGGCCCAAGGTGGAAATGTTGGGACTTTGGGATGTGGTCTCCTCTCTCACTCCCTTTGTTATCTGCCCAGTAGTGAAATGCAATGGGGGGAAAACCTCAAGATAGAAGATGTGTCTCTGGGTGGCACCTCGGGTCACCGGTGGCATCAAGCCATAGTACAGGAATGACTTCAGCAGGGGTTGAGGGAGGTCTTAGGTTCCCTCTGGGTCGAGATAAATGAGGGGAGTGTCCCATAGCCCATCCCAGGAAGCTCTAGGAAGTGCCCACGAGCTCTTTTGCTCCTTCTCCTCCTCTCCCCTCTCTCTGACACACAAACATACACAACAAACTCACTCACACTCACACTCACACTCAGCCTGTGGCCACTAGGACCCAGCGCACCTCTATCATCACCTTCTGGAACTCATCCACGGACATCTTCATTGTCCCGGTAGGGTTCAAGCTCTTGAAGAAGTCCATGACCGTGATTTTGTGCTGGTCTGCATAGTTCTGAGAGAAGCAGAAGAGACCAGGAGCAAACACTTGGCCTTCTAACAGTGATCGCAGGTCCCCCTCACCTCCCACAAAAGGGTGGCCCGTGCTTCTAGGCCTAGCACGGCTGAGAAGGGCAGAAGACCAAAGTGAGGAGTCTGAGTCTCCCAGGTGTTGGCTGTTCCCTAAGACCAAGAGCCGAGTGCAGACCCACCAGGCCTGGCAAGGGTGCATGCCGGGATGATTCCTGTGTGCTCGCCAGGCTTCCAGGAACCCCTTGGCACGGCACAGACACTCCCTCCATTCCAAAGGTGGAAGGACTGAAGTCAAGGCTGTTCAGGTGTCGCAGTACCAACGGGATGGGGCATGATCGTTATCTACACATGAGATCTGTTAACATTGGTGTGGACGGTGTGCTGTGGATGGTGGGCGGATGTTCAGAGATCAAAAAGTTAAACCACAACTGTATAATGTGATGGTTTGGCTCTAGGAATTCCTAGGATTCTCACAGTTTCACATTAATGCTCACATGGAAACATACTTTGTTAGAGTATTTTTAAAAGGATATTTCATTTTTTTCATTTAAAAAATATAGTCATCTTTTAATATCTGTAAGGGATAGGTTCCAGGACCACCTCAGATACCAAAATCCACCAATATGAAAAGGCAGTCCTCCATATCCATGGGTTTCTCATTCCTCAAATGCTGTATTTTGGATCCATATTTGCATATGCAGAACCCACGGGTACGAAGGACTGACTGTATTTATTGAAAAAAATCCAAATATGTAAAAGTGGATGAAATGGCACAGTTCAAACCCATGTTGTTCAAGGGTCAAGTGTATTATTACTCATGTTGCAAGGCAATTTTAGATTAGCAGAAGAAAATTTTAAATATCACCCATAAATCTAATACCACCACAGAGAGGTAATATCTTGGTGTAGACCCTTTTATCTTTTTAGCTATCTATCTGACATCAATCTGTCTAACTTCTATCTATCTGTATAACATTATCATCTATCTTTTTTTTTTTTGGAGACGGAGTCTCGCTCTGTCACCCAGGCTGGAGTGCAGTGGCCAGATCTCAGCTCACTGCAAGCTCCGCCTCCCGGGTTTACGCCATTCTCCTGCCTCAGCCTCCGGAGTAGCTGGGATTACAGGCGCCCGCCACCTCGCCCGGCTAGTTTTTTGTATTTTTCAGTAAAGACAGGGTTTCACCATGTTAGCCAGGATGGTCTCAATCTCCTGACCTCGTGATCCGCCAATCTCGGCCTCCCAAAGTGCTGGGATTACAGGCATGAGCTACTGCCCCCACTCTTACAATATTACAATATTCTTTTAGGTCCTTTTTAAGCATTTTTTTTCTCTTCCCCACTGTGACCCCTGCTTCCCCCCGGCCACCCCGCCCCCCCCCCCCCCCCCACCTTCCCCTCACTCTCAGAAAGTCGGACAGGGTCCTGCTGTATCGATAGCTATTTCTGGCAACGTCCTGCTCACGAAGCATTTTCTCAGGGCTCAGCCCTGGGGCCCTTGCTCTTTGTTCCCCACACTTCCCCTTCCGAAGTGCACGGCCTCCCACCCTTCCGGAGTGCCTCCCGAAGCTACATTTCCAGTTTTCCATCCTCCACGGCTGCTGACACCCCACCGGCACTTCAGTCAACACATCCGAAGTGCCCCTCATCCCCCGAATCCTGCGCACTGCTGCTGAGCGCTGTGGCAGATGCCGTGGGTGAGCCCGCGGCACCCACTGCTGTGTCTTCACAGCAGGCTTCTCATCCATGCAGAGGCTGGAAAGCGGAAAGTGACATTCCCCAAGCCCCCTTGCAGCTGGGGGTCAGAATGGATGGCCTTTGCCAAGCACCTGCCTGAGATGTAAGTGTGAGGCTTGTGTCTGATTTGAGAGAGGCAGGTGGTGGGCAGCGGCTGTGGTTGCTTCCTGACTGGGCAGGGCATTCTGCAGTCATGCAGCTTCTTGATTATAGCAGAAGGAGCAACCCTCTTGGCAACTCAGTTGGGGTGCTTTGACAGCCATTTCTGGAATCTAACAAGGGTCTGTTTGTTCAGCCCTCCTGACATTTCTATGGTCTCTCTCCCGTAATAAACCCCTGTGTGCTTAACCTAGTTGGAGTAAATTCTGTGGCCAGCAACTAAGAACCTTGCCCAGCTACTTTGGTAGGTGCTACTACTAAGACCCCACACAGCCCTGCCCTGGAGGAGTTCACAGGATTGCAATGAAAGGGTGAAGCCAAGGGCTTCAGGAACACAAAGGGCGTTCGCCCTTGACCAGGGAATCCAAGAAGCGTTTCCCTAGGAAGTGACATTGTGTAGAGACCTGAGAATGGGTAGGAATGAGCGAGACACAGAGGGCAAGAAGAAAAGTGTTCCAGGTGGAAGGACCTGCCCTGCCCGTACACAGGCCTGCAGTGAAGGGAGGGCTGATGCAAAGAGGATCCGGAAGCACTCCAGTGGGGCTGGACTGTGGAGAGACAGGAAGGGCCAGGTGGCAGGCACTTTCCCCATCTGCACTTCCCTGCCTCTGGCAATCTTTCCTTCAGTCCCTTGGGCTTGAAATCTTGGGTTATCTTCGGGTTTCTCTTATCACAGGCCTTCTTATCCCAACACACACACACACACACACACACACACACTCACATGCATGCAATACACAACCCCACATACCCGACCATTGGCCAAGTCCTGGAGATGTTTCCATAATGATAGCTCTTACATCTGCCCTTCAATTTCATTGTTATTCTCAGCCACGCCGTCATTCTACATCCAGAGTGCTACAATAGTGTGCTTCTATGGTTTCCTACTTTTTTTATTTAACCCTCTTCAATTTACTCCCCATTGCCAGAACCCCTCAATCCTGCTGGATTTGCATCACATCCACTGCCCAACAGCTCTCACTGGCTCCCTGTTCCCGATGGAATCAAAGCCAAACTCGGAGCCTAAAATCTGAGGGCTGCCACTTGCAGCCCAGCCTCCCTTGCCAACTTTGCCTCTTGGGCTCCTCTATGAACCTGTAGCCATGTGTTAGTATCCCTTGAATGTGCTGCATGCAGTTCCACCTCGGCACCTTTGCTGGCGGGAGCCTCTCGCCGGAACACCCTCCCACACTCTGTGGCTCACCTCAGTCTTTGACATTCTTCAGGGCCCTTACCCCATCCCATCTCTTCCAGGAAATCATCCTTTTCTGGTTGCCCAATCCTACATTGATCTCTTATTTGGATATCGACTACATTTTCTGCTTCTGTCACTTTTTAATTGTGTATCATATGACACCTTTTTTTTTTTTTTTTTTTTTCTCAGACAGAATCTCACTCTGCCGCCCAGGCTGGAGTGCAGTGGCATAATCTCAGCTCACTGCAGCCTCCACCTCCCAGGTTCAAGCGATTCTTGTGCCTCAGCTTCCCAAGTAGCTGGGATTATAGGCACCTGCCACCACGCCTGGCTAATTTTTGTATTTTTAGTAGAGACGGGGTTTCGCCATGTTGGCCAGGCTGGTCTCAAACTCCTGACCTCAAGTGATCCATCTGCTTCTGCCTCCCAAAGTGCAGGGATGACAGGCAGGAGCCACTGTGCCTGGCCATATGAAAGTTTCTATGATCTATGGGTCATCACTGTATCCATCCCATCTTTCCAACCAGATTGTCGGTCCCCTGAGGGGAAGGGCTGTGTTTGACTCTGCATGTCTTGTTTGGTCTCCAAGATTCTTTTTGTGTGCGTCTTTAAAACAGGAGGCGGGGCCTCCACTTTGCATCAGACAGCTCCATTCCTGTTCACTGGAGCACCCTGCTCCCCTTGCAAAACAGGTTTGCCCTTGGTTCCATCTGAAGTCATCTTACTCGTACAAATACTTGACACCACTTTGCCTTCTAGAATTTTTCACATAGCAATTTTCATGTGGGAGCTCTTTTATTTAGTTCTGGAAACTGAGGCACAGAGCAGACCCATCAGGGGCAGGAAGCAGCCCAGGGACACATCCTGTAGAACGTGCATTGGCAGAGGGCCATCCCTATGCCTGCTGCCCAGATAGTAACCGCTCTGAGGCCAGCAGCAGACTCCTCGCCCCCACTGCAGGGTAAGAAGCCTGCCGTGGAAACACCAGAGCAGGGTCTGGGCACTGGTCTGTGAGACGATGGGACTGGAGGAGCAATAACATCCCTTTAGGTGCTAATATTCTCTGATTTTGTATTTCCACTGTTACATCTGCCTCCTGTGATTGCCAGAGCTAATCTAAGAAAAGATGAGTCGGGCGCAAGTTACCATTAGAAACAAAGGACTGAAGCGTCTCTCTTTGGCTGAAGCTGCCAGATAGCCATCCTGACCACAGGGATGTCTTGACCTCCTTACCAGCAGTTGGAAAGAAACTGTGTCTATAATAAGCGGGTGCTTGTTCTATATCAGGCAACCTTCTAAGCACTTCATGCATTTTACATAATTTGATTTTCCAAGCAATCCTACTGGGTGGCTACTGTTGTGCCCATTCTACAGGTGAAGAGACTGTGACCCAGAGAGCTTTAGTAACTTGCCTTTGGTCATACGCTAGCAGGTGGAGGAGCCCTGGTGGGAGAATCCATCCTGTCCACCTGTCCCCTTCAGCTAGATCTCAGCTCTTCCTTTCCTCTGGGGATCAGGAAGCACTGCTGAGGGATCCAGTAGCCACAGAGAATATTCATTCCATATCTGCAGTCCAAGGGACTGAGATATTCCTTATCAGAGGGGGCTGTACAGATACTGGGCGGGAGGGAAAGTCTGGAAACTGATTTGGAGCCATTAGCCAGCTTTCCCCAGGGCTCCCTGGAGGCCCTGAGAGGAAGGCAGGAGCTCACCTGGATCAGTTTCATGGGGTTTGTCAACAAAAAGATGGTATTCTTGGCAGAGAGGCCTTGTACTGCCTTGAACATCACATCCAGCTGCGGGTGAACGGCATACACTCCGTCCAACGTTTTCATGAACTGCTCGGACACCAGCACGTTCTGTGGCAGGGAGAGAGGGGACCCATGATGATGAGGGCACTGCCATCATGACTGCCCAACCAGTGCACCCTACCCCTTCCACCCGAGCCAAAGTCAGGAAGTTTTGTCTCTTTCAGTTTGTTCTCAGTGCTGCTCCCGGACTGGGATAGTTCGGGTATTTTGGAGCTTGTAAATTGACTTGTAAGTTTCCTGTGTAATTTTGATGGGATGTTTTTGTTGAGTGCTGGTGGCTTGTCACCTGCTGCCAGCTCAGCTCCGCTCTCAGATGGCATCTGCATCTGACAGATGAGATATGGCTATGGAGTGGCAAGACGGTTCTTAAAGCCCTGAAATGTCCATGTCTGCGTGAGTGTTGTTCGTCAGAGAAAGTGCCCTGGAAGAGGATCCCTGATTCCAATAAGTGACCAGGGACGAACTGGAAACTTCCCCTTCTGGAAGTGCCCTCAGAGCTGGTTTGTAGGGCATGGGAGAAAATGCGTCCTGTGAAATAGTGTTTCATCAAACCTGGGCTCCACCAGTTTGGTCAACCTACTTCATTCCTCAGATGTGGCTTGGAGTACATTTCGCCCTTCCAAAGAATTAAACCCCTGCTTAAGAGCAGTAGGCTTTGTAGAGATTCTAGAGAAAGTTCTAGGAGCATCTACAGAAGAGGAATTTCCATACTGTTCAAAGTTATGGCAGCATTGTTGACAAAGGGGAAGGAGAAGGCTAATTCAGGCTAGGCATGATGTCTCAAGTCTGTAATCCCAGCACTTTGGGAGGCTGAGGTGGGTGGATCACTTGAGTCAGAAATTCAAGAGCAGCCTGGCCAACATGGTGAAACCCCGTCTCTACTAAAAATACAACAAAATTAGCCAGGTGTGGTGGTGGGTGCCTATAATCCCAGCTACTCAGGAGGCTGAGGCAGGAGAATCGCTTGAACCCGGGAGGCAGAGGTAGCAGTGAGCTGAGATTGTGCCACTGCACTCCAACCTGGACGACAGAGCGAGACTCCATCTCAAAAAAAAAAAAAAAAAAAAGAAGGCTAATTCAGACTTATTTGTTCTGGTAGGTTTGTTAAGTGCCAATGTGGTCACAGTGTACAGATTTATGGGCCGTCTACGGCCTAAACAGCACCATTTCTTTTTCTTTTCTTTTTTTTGAGACAGAGTTTCACTCTTGTTGCCAGGCTGGAGTGCAATGGCGCGATCTTGGCTTATCACAATCTCCGCCTCCCAGGTTCAAGTGATTCTCCTGCTTCAGCCTCCCAAGTAGCTGTGATTACAGGCATGTGCCACCACGCCCAGCTAATTTTATATTTTTTGTATTTTTAGTAGAGATGGGGTTTCTTCATGTTGGTCAGGCTGGTCTCGAACTCCTGACCTCAGGTGATCCACCCGCCTCGGCCTCCCAAAGTGCTGGGATTACAGGTGTGAGCCACTGCACCTGGCCTAACAGCACCATTTCTAATGTTCTCTCAAATACACCAAGGCAGTGCCTGGGTTCACGCCTTCCACATGTACTGCCTGGGAGAGGAAAATACAGATGCCAACAAAATCTGAATCTGCAGTGGAGACTCAGGGGCGAAGGCAGCATCCTGGCCTGCAGATTCAGAACCAGAGCATGAGGATGGGGAAAGGGAAGAAGACCCAGGAAGCACAAGAATGGCCTGGGGCAGGGAGGATGGGTGAGAGAACAAAGGGAAAGAAAAGCGACTATGTTTGACAATGTCTCAAAATCTGTGGCAAGTAAAAACCCGCATTGTATTAATTATTCAGTTCTAAGGAGCTTGGGTTTAAATATTCAAAATGCCATCACTGGAGGCTGGAGTGCACCTATAATCCCAGCACTTCGGGAGGCTGCGGTGGGTGGATCACTTGAGGTCAGGAGTTCGAGACCAGCCTGGACAACATGGTGAAACCTCATCTCTACTAAAAATACAAAAAGTTAGCTTGGCATGTTGGCACGCGCCTGTAGTCCCAGATACTCTGGAGGCTGAGGTACAGAATTGCTTGAACCCAGGAGGCAGAGGTGAGCCAAGATTGTGTCATTGCACTCCAGCCTGGGCAACAGAGTGAGACTCTCTGTTTCAATTTCCTTATATGTAGAATGGGAAAATGAGGAAAAGTACTTGTTGTGGGTTGACTTTTGCCCCCTCCCAGAAAAAGATGTTGGAGTTCTAACCCCCAGGACCCATGGATGTGAATTTATTTGGAAATAGGGTCTTTGCAGATGGTCAAGTTAAAATGAGGTAATTAGAGTGGGTGCTAATCTAATACGACTCTGTCCTTATATAAAGGGGACATTTGGATACAGAGACAGGGAGAATGCCACGTGAAGCAGAAGGTAGAGATGGGAGTGATGCTTCTACAAGCTGAGGAACACCAAAGCATGACAGGAACCACCAGAAGCCAGGGGAGAGGTCAGGAACAGATTCTCCCTCACAGCCCTAAGAAGGAATCAGGCCTGCTGACACCTTACTCTTGGACTTCCAGCCTTTAGAACTGTGAGACAATACACGTCTGTTGTTTAAGCCACCCAGTGTGTGGTACTTCACAGCAGCCTTAGGAAATTAATACAGTATTCTATCTACCTTCTAGAGTAGGATAAAAATGAGCTGGCATATACAAAATCACTTAGGGAAAAAAAGAGTGTAAAATGGTAGACAAGTATAGGCTATTATCACATGCCACCCATATGCTGATTCAGGCAAGAGTTCCCAGCAGGATCTGAAGTCACCTCCTGGGGCTTTCTTCCTTTATCAAGAGATATTCACCCAAAAATACTGCTCTGAGTCTAACAGGCCAACTCATGAAATGAAACTGAAGTATGTGTTTTAATACCCAGATTCTATAAATTTTGTGATTCTGGAAACATTCTGGGACCCAGGGCCACTCCATCAGAGAAGCTGATGTTAAAGAATTCTGTTTTGGAGTCCTCCTGCCTTTCTTTTTGGCATTTCCTTATCTCTATTCTCAGGTTTTCATAGCTCTAGTTTCCAGTATCTGGTAAATTATTTCTCACTATGATGTTACTGACTAAATAGCTACGCTTCCTAAAAGGATCCCTGGAGAGGGTAGAGTTGTAACAAAAGAAGTGACCCTTTCATGGAGCATTTGTGTGAGGGCCTGTGAGGGATAGAGCTGTTGGCTCCGGCCAACACAGAGTATAGAGTGGACAGGGTCACTGACTTGTGCCCAGACACAAGCAACTACCATTTGATCACTTACAGAAATATCAAGCTCTTCCATCCTGGATTTGGGGTTCCTCTTGATAGCCAGGATAAGTAAAATAGCCCCATCCATACTTATGGGATTCAGGAAAAGCTATAGAGGGAGAATCAAGACAAGAGGAGGCTGAGATGGGAGGATGAGGCTGGCCCAGAGCACAGTTGCTACATCTCATCAAATCACAACCTCTGTCTCATACCCAGACTTCTCTGTAAGTAATTATCTCCTTATCCATCTGTTTGTTTATCCATCTGTCTGCCTATCTCACTGCTCATCCATTCATCCATCCATCCATCCATCCAACCATCTATCTATCCATCCATTCATCCACTTATCTACTCATCCATCTCACTGCTCATCCATCTGCCCATCCATCCATCCATTCATCCAACCACCAACTTATCCATCTCACTGCTCTCCCCTCCATGCATCCATCCACCCACCCACTCATCTGTCCATCTCACTGCTCATCCACCCAACCATCTATCTACCTATTCATTCACCTGTTCATCTCCTCATTCATCCACCTCTCATCCATCCATCCATCCATCCATCCATCCATCCATCCATCCACTCACTTATCCAACTCACTGCTCATCCATCCATCCATCCACCCACAGATCTGTCCATCCAACTGCTCATTTATCCAACCATCTATCTATCCAACCATATATCTATCCATCCATCCATTCATCTACCTGTGCATCTACTCATCCATCCACCTGTCATCCATCCATCCATCTAGCCATCCATCCATCCAGCCAGCCATCTGTTCATCTCACTGCTCATCCATCCATCCATCCATCCATCCATCCATCCAGCACATATTAATTAGAGGCTTGCCATATGCCAGCTACTGGACTAAGCACTGAGGGACACATAGGCAGACATGGCAAGGTTTCTGCCCTTGGGTAGCTTAACACTGTAACTGGGAGAGAAAGGCAAACAAGCCAATAGCATCAGAAGTGTTATGACAGCAGTGACAGAGGTACACCTGGGTACTGCAGGAGCAAGGAAAGGAGCATGCAGCATAGGGGAGGGGACCATGGAGCTAAGCCTTGCAGGACTAATGAGGATTAGTGAGGTCTGAGGAAGGGGGGCAAAACCAGAGGAGGAAACAAGATTCATCAAAGAAGTAAAGAGTAGGCAAGTGCAAAGGCATAGGTGTGTGAAACAGCATGAGATGTTTGTGAGCAGAAGCAGAGAGAATGAGGCCACAGAGCTGGGATGGACCACATCATGGAGAACCTTATAGGCTTGTAGAAGGAACAAGGACATTATCCCGGTGGTGCTAGGAGCTGCTGAAGCATGGATAGAAGTTAACAGAAGGGACTCTGGAGCCTGGTGGCTTTGCTTACCAGCTGCCTGGCGTTTCATTAATTCCCTGATCGCTTTGTACTTATCACCTATGGCTGCTCTGAGGACTTACCATACCAATTCAGGCAAAGCATTAAAATGAGTGCCTGGTAAGCAGTATGCTGTCAATGAACAATAGTTCTTATTATTGAAGGCTTTCAGCTAAGTGGCTTCATCATGAGGCAGCCAAAACTCTTACTGAGCACCTAGTATATGTCAGCTGTGTTCCAGGCTCTGATATACTCCTGTAAGAAAATGCAGGCCTGGGGCCCAGGCCTCGTGGAGCTCAGCATCTAGAATCCTTTGCTGGACTCACTTCCTAATGGGAATTCCTTATTTTTCCAAGTTTAGGGGAAATGGGCACCAGGGCTGGATGTGGAGACCCATTGATAATTCCTGTGGCAAAGTTGATGTGGTTTCCGTGGTGGCCAAACTAAGAGTTTTGTCTTAAACTTTTCTCTTTTACTTCTAAAACGTTTTAGAAAATTGAAATATATTAATTACATATGGTAATTGCGGAAAAATGAGAAAAGCGGCAAAAATGATTTAAACCATATATACCCACAAAACAGCAAAGCCCCCTATTGCCATTTTGCTGAGGCAACTGCTTAGTCTTTTAAAATTCAGTTTCTCAGACTGTCCCTGGCTTCCTCAGCCAATGGGGCTGAGCCACCCACAGCCTGGGTCAGTCTCTATCTGAGTTATGCCTGGCCCCACTCCACCCCAGCTGGGACTCCCAGATCTACTGGTCACTAGATGGCCAATCTGTTTGGTCTGTAGTCACTGTGCTCCTGCCTGTCAGAATCTGGCTTCCTCCTGTCCTCTTAGCAGCTCCTCATGGTTGTCCTCTCAGATGGCATCCCCTTCCTCACTGTTTCCTTACTGTTTTTTTTTTCTTCAGGACCCTGACATCTGTGGTCTCCCCAGTCACCCTCACATATTGAGGGATTTGGAGTTGCCATGGAAAACCAGGTAGAGCAGGCTTCCCTCTGCCTCCTGCTACTTGTGTGGCGTAAGCAAGTCACACAACCTCAGTTTTCTCATCTGACAAGTAGGGCTAACAGAGCCCACATTACCAGGTGAGGCTATGAGTAATGAGAGCTGGCTCTTGGCAGGAGCCCCAGAAAGGGAGATGATTAATAGAAGTCCTCACCTTTCATTTATTTTCCAACCACTCAATAGCATCTATATTATAAATTAGCATCTACAAGTAAATTAATTTAAAATGAAATATGTATTCATTAATTCATTCATTTGATGAATATTCACTGGGCTTCTACTATGTGCCCAACACTATGCTAGGTATGAGGGACTAGGTATAAGGAGTTTAATGATGGGAAAACCAGTCTTTGATCTTTTTTTTTGAGACGGAGTCTCGCTCTGTCACCCAGGCTGGAGTGCAGTGGCATGGTCTCGGCTTACAGCAACCTCCGTCTCCTGGGTTCAGTGATTCTCCTGCCTCAGCCTCCCAAGTAGCTGGGATTACAAGCATGCACAACCACGCCTGGCTAATTTTGTATTTTTTTTTTTTTTTTTTTGAGACAGAGTCTCGCTTTGTCACCCAGGCTGGAGTGCAGTGGCCGGATCTCAACTCACTGCAAGCTCCACCTCCCGGGTTCACGCCATTCTCCTGCCTCAGCCTCCCGAATAGCTAGGACTACAGGTGTCCGCCACCTCGCCTGACTAGTTTTTTGTATTTTTTAGTAGAGACGGGGTTTCACCGTGTTAGCCAGGATGGTCTTGATCTCCTGACCTCGTGATCCGCCCGTCTCGGCCTCCCAAAGTGCTGGGATTACAGGCTTGAGCCACCGTGCCCGGCCTTTTATTTTTATTAGAGACAGGTTTCACCATGTTGGCCACACTGGTCTTGAACTCCTGACCTCAAGTGATCCACCCACTTCGGCCTCCCAAAGGGCTGGGATTACAGGCGTGAGCCACTGTACCTGGCCCAAACACAGTCTTCGTTCTGATGAAGCTTTCACATTCGAGGGGATGACAGGTGAGCAAAGAGCCCTTATGTGCATGGAATTAGAAAGGGCAGCAAGTTCTATGGGAAGTAGGGAGCAGGGCTCTCGGAGCAGGTCCCCTAGACGGAGGATCCCAGCAGCAAGCAAGTGGAGGGGGAGCGGCCAAGCCTCTGTGGTAGGAGGAAAGGAGCGGAGAGAAGACCAGGGGGTCTTGGGTGCAGAGCAAGGGAGAGCACCGGGTGGACTGAGGCTAGAGGGGCACTTGGGGCTCAGCCAACGGGATCTGAGCAACAGGAAGCCATGTGGGGGTGTAAGCTGAAAGACAGGAGACTGAGGGGCTGGAGGAAGGGGAATGGACGTCAGGTTTGTATTCAAAAAGCACATTCTGAGGGCTAGGCACAGTGGCTCATGCCTGTAATCCCAGCACTTTAGGAGACTGAGGTGGGAGGATGGTTTGAACCTGGGAGGCGGAGGTTGCGGTGAGCCGAGTTTGCACCACTGCACTCTAACCTGGGGGACAGAGCCAGACCCTGTCTCAAAAGAAGAAAAAAAAATCACACTCTGGTGGCAATGTGGAGAAGATCCTGAAGGAGACCCAGATGGGAGGAAGGAAGCCCTGTTAGTAAGATCTGTAGTGCACCAGGGAACACTGAGGGTGACACTGGCTTTATAGTAGAGAATGGTCACTGCATTTACAGCCAAGAGGTGGTAAAAAAAAAAAAAAATACATGCATATATGAAGTACAGATGTTTCCAATTATTCTCTCCAGTATTATGCAGCCCCCAACTCACCCCAACACACACACACACACACACACACACACACACACACACACACACAAAATAGCACCTTTCCAGCTAAAGACTACCTTCAGAACTCTGAGGCTTTCATTGGATTCCAGTCCTTTGCTGATTTTGGAGGCCCCTTCATTGCCAATGTCATTGCTGCCGACATCCAGGTAGACCAGGCAGCTGTTGAGTCGGAGGACCTCCCCTAGGGCCACAGCCCCCTCATTCCCAAGGCCATTCATGGAGAGATCCAGCTTTGTCAGGGTTACATTACCCTCCAGGAAGAGGGGAGAACAGCACCAGCATCAAGGTTGCGCGTGACTCATCCAACCACAAGGGCCCTGACTTCCACCCCCTGTTGGCATCCAGACTGGGCGCTCAGTGGTCCCCAGGACTGATGGATTTGCCAGATCATTCAGAGCTCCCAGCTGGGCTCAGTCTCAAGTGCTCATGAGACTCCCTCCCTTTGGCTTCTGGTCATTCCCTACCCACTAATTAAACTGCCCTCTTGAAGTGTATCCAAAGATGCCACTCTGGCCTCAGCAGATATGATTTATACTAAAGAATAATGTACAGGCCAGGCGCGGTGGCTCACACCTGTAATCCCAGCACTTTGGGAGGCGGGCGGATCACAAGGTCAGGAGTTCGAGATCGGCCTGGCCAATATGGTGAAACCATGTTTCTACTAAAAATACAAAAATTAGCTGGGCATGGTGGCGGACACCTGTAGTCTCAGCTACTCAGGGGGCTGAGGCAGGAGAATCGCTTGAACCCGGGAGGTGGTGGTTGCAGTGAGCGGAGAATGCACCACTGCACTCCAGGCTGGGCCCCACAGTGAGACTCCATCTCAAAAAAAAAAAAAAGAATAACGTGCATCCAGGAATTGTGGGAGGGAGACATTGGTCTTGAAAAGTATCTGATGAGAGCTCAGTATACCCTCATTGATGGTGACCATTGATGGGGACCATGAGGAAGAGGCTTAGGATGGCCAAATGGGAGGCCCTGGCTGTCTTCAACTGGACCCCACCCACCCCTCCTGGAGAGTGCCTTACCCGGAGACCGTTGCACAAGGCCACAGCTCCCCTTGTGTGGAAGTTATTCCAGCTCAGATCCAGTGACGTGAGCCCCACATTGATGGCTGAAACAGGGAGGGAACTGGCTTAGCATCTCCCACAGCCCAGAAAACCGCATTCTCAGAGTTAACAGATGCCCATGACATTGGGGATAAAGACCACTCAGAGGTCATGCAAAGTAAAATTCTCAGATAATAATTTTTTTAGTTATTCATTTAAACACAAAATTGTAAGATGATCCCCAAAGCTGGCAAAGATGTGGTGAAATAATCCTCCTTACACAGTTTAGGTGGGAAGGAAATTGGTATAGTCTATTTGGCAGATATTATCTGATCACAGATATTTTCCCATTAAAATATGCATACTCTATCACTCACCTCTGAGACTCTATCTAAGACGACAGCACAGAATATGGGAAGAGCAAGGTGCTTGTAGATGTTTACCATGGCATCATTTATAAAAGTAAAAATTAGCCGGGCACAGTGGCTCACGCCTGTAATCCCAGCACTTTGGGAGGCCAAGGTGGGCAGATCACGAGGTCAAGAGATCGAGACCATCCTGGCCAACATGGTGAAATTGCGTCTTTACTAAAAATACTAAAATTAGCTGGGTGTGGTGGCATGTGCCTTTAGTCCCAGCTACTTGAGAGGCCGAGGCAGGAGAATCGCTTGAACCTGGGAGGCAGAGGTTGCAGTGAGCCGAGATCGTGCCACTGTATTCCAGCCTGGCAATGGAGCGAGACTCTGTCTCAAAAAAAAAAAAAAAAAAGAAAAGTAAGAATTATTTGGCCGGGCATGGTAGCTCACCTGTAATCTCAGCACTTTGGGAGGCCAAGGCAGGTGGATCACCAGAGGTCAGGAGTTTGAGACCAGCCTGGCCAACATGGTGAAACCCTGTCTCTGTCTCTACTAAAAATACAAAAATTCACTGGGCATGGTGGCTCACACATGTAGTCCCAGCTACTCAGGAGGCTGAGGCAGGAGAATTGATTGAACCTGGGAGGCGGAGGTTGCAGTGAGCCAAGATGGCGCCATTGCACTCCAGCCTGGGTGACGGAGCAAGACTGCATCTCAAAAATAAATAAATAAATAAAAGCAAGAATTATTTATCTGGTGGAATTTTATGAATTAAAATAGAAGCAGCTGGAAAACATCTTCAGGGGCTGTATTTACACAGGAAGGCTGTGATGGACCTGGCATATTACGTCACGTGATGTCTTTATCATGGCAGGCCATGGCTGCAGTGGTGACTCTAGAATTTCTCTCCAGGAGAGGCTCAGGGGCACAATGAGTTGGAAGTGGGGAGGCATCAGGCTTGGTGAGAAGCTGGGTTTGCACAGAAATCATACTTTTGTTCTGACCTGAAGATGATTTTGCTTACATGTTCCACAGGGTTGGAACATCCTATTTAAACACACTATTATTGTTGTTTTTATTTGGGTAGGACAGTTATGCCAAGGAGGCCATTGATGGAAAGGCTAAAGTCCTCTTGAACCATTACTGAATGGGAGGAACTGCCTTTAGGCCTCTGGCCCAGGAATAATGTCTTATTTCTTTTCTTTTGCTCTTTCTTTTTTTTTTTTTTTTTTTGAGACAGAGTTTTGCTCTTGTTGCCAGGCTGGAGTGCAATGGCACAATCTCGGCTCACTGCAACCTCCACCTCCTGGGTTCAAGTGATTCTCCTGCTTCAGCCTCCCGGGTAGCTGGGATTATAGGTGCCTGCCACCACGCCCAGCTAATTTTTTGTATTTTTAGTAGAGACAGGGTTTCATCATGTTGGCCAGGCTGGTCTGGAACTCCTCACCCCAGGTGATCCACCCACCTCGGCCTCCCAAAGTGCTGGGATTACAGGCATGAGCCACTGCAGCTGGCCTATTTCTTATTTTTTATGAACAGTGCACTATGTTCTGATCATGCTTCTCTTTGTGTCAACCCTCAGTGTGAATTTTTAGTAAAAAGTGCACAACACCTTATATAATTTTGGGAACAAACTTTCTCCTGTCTTCATTACCACCTCTCCTTTCTCCCTCACTCTCTTCTTACCCTTATTTCCTCTTCTCTCCAGTTCCCTCATTTAAGCCACACCTTACACACCCGCATCACTCAAATGGCCACACATGTTAGATTGTAATTCTGATCTCACCACTTACTACATGTGTGATTTCAGGCAGGTTACTTATCCTTCCTTTACATTTGTTTCCTTATCTGTACAATGGATAAATCAACCTATATAGAGTTTTTATGAGGATCGATGTAAAATGCCCAACATGATGCCTGTCACATAGCAATCACTTCAAATAATAAGTGTTTTTTTTTTTTAATTTTTTGTTTTTTATTTTTTTTTATTTTTGAGACGGAATTTCGCTGTTGTTGCCCAGGCTGGAGTGCAATGGCGCGATCTCTGCTCACCGCAACCTCCGCCTCCCAGGTTCAAGCTACTCACCCTCTCGAGTAGCTGGAATTATACACCCAAGTCCACGTCCAGCTAATTTTTTTGTATTTTTAGTAGAGACAGGATTTCACCATATTGGCCAGGCTGGTCTTGAACTCCTGACCTCAGGTGGTCCACCCGCCTCAGTCTCCGAAAGTGTTGGGATTACAGGCATGAGCTACCGCACCCAGCAATAGTAAATGTTTTTAAAAGCTGCATTTGCAGTACGATTATAACCATTTTAAAAGAGGGCACAGGCCGGGCACAGTGGCTCACGTCTGTAATCCCAGCACTTTGAGAGGCCAAGGAGGGTGGATCACTTGAGGCCAGGAGTTGGAGACCAGCCTGGCCAACATGGTGAAAACCCATCTCTACCAAAAATACAAAATAATTAGCTGGGCGTGATGGCTTGGGTGTATAATCCCAGCTACTCAGGAGGTTGAGGGATGAGAATTGCTTGAACCCGGGAGGCAGAGGCTGCAGTGAGCCAAGATCGTGCCACTGCATTCCACCCAGCCTGGGCGACAGAGTGAGACTCCGTGTCAAAAACAAAAAAGAGAGCACAGTCTGTCTCACGTTAAATTTATGACCTCAGCTTTCAGACAGAGACTCAAACTGCCCCACATGGAAAGGTGCTTCCATTACATGTTGCTCCTCCCTCCTACACGGTATTTTATACCTCCTGCCCTCGCATCAACCCTAGTGATGTGAACTGAACTTTCAGCTGAAGATCTTGCCTCCTACTTCACTGAGAAAATAGCAGCAATGACAGGCTTCAAATGCCACCATGAAATCTATCCACTTACCTGCACCTGCACCATCCTTTCCTCGTCTGTTTTTCCATGAATGAACTGTCCCTCCTGCTCTCTCAGGCTGGCGAGCTCTGCACTTCTGTTCTGGACTCCATTGCCTGCAGCCTTCTCATGGACTTTGCTCCTGTAATTACCTCCTTCTTCTTCTGTAACATCAGTTTTTTCTTTCTTCCTCTCAGCATTTTCCATCCTTAAGAACCCTCCTTGGACTCTATGTCTCCCTTGGCTCCTGCCCCCTCTTTCTGTTCCAACTTTCCCAGCAGAACTTCTGCAGTTGCCTATAGTGTTCTTTTTGCTTTGCATCCTATTTTCTATTTTTAGAGGACAGGGTCTCACTCTGTTGCTCAGGCTGGAGTACAGTGGCATGATCACAGCTCACTATAACCTCTAACTCCTGGGCTCAAGCAATTCTCCCACCTCAGCCTCCCAAGTAGCTGGGACTATAGGCATGTGCCACCATGCCCAGCTAATTTTTGATTTTTTTTTTTTTTTAGATGAAGTCTCACTCTGTCACCCAGGCTTCAGCAGGATCTCGTCTCACTGCAACCTCTGCCTCAAGGCCAGGCTGGTCTTGAACTCCTGACCTCAGGTGATCCACCTGCCTCAGCCTCCCAAACTGCTGGGATTACAGGTGTGAGACACTGTGCCCGGCCTAATTTTTGAATTTTTTGTAGTGAGAGGGTCTCACTATGTTGCCCAAGCTGGTATTGAGCTCCTGGCTTCCCATCTTAGCCTCCCAAAGCACTGGGATTACAGGCATGAGCCACTGTGCCAGGCCTCCATTTTCAACTCAACCTCCTCCAGTTGGGTTTCCATACTCACCCACTCCGCTAAAACAGCACTTCCTCTTTTTTTTTTAATTTTAAGTTCAGGGGTACATGTGCAGGTTTGTTATATAGGTAAACTTGTGTCACAGGGTTTGTTGCACAGATTATTTCATCACCCAAGTATTAAGCCTAGTACTCATTGTTTTTCCCGTTCCTCTCCCTCCTCCCTCCCTCCACCCTCAGTTAGTCCCCAGTGTCTGTTCCCCTCTCTGTGTTCGTGTGTTCTCATCATTTAGCTCCCACTTATAATTGAGAACAGGTGGTATTTGGTTTTCTGTTCTTACATTAGTTTGCTAAGGATAATGGCCTCCAGCTCCATCCCTGTTCCTGCCAAGAACATGATTTCACTGTTTTTTTTTTTTTTTTTTGTAACTGCATTGTATTCCATGGTGTATATGCACCACATTTTTTTTTTTTAAATCCAGTCTACCACTGATGGGCATTTAGGTTGATTCCATGTCTTTGTTACTGTGAATAGTTAAAATAGTACTTTCAAAGCCACTAACTCTCCATGCTGCCAAGTGGCATGGTCACTATTTTATCCTTGTCTTATTTGACCTCTCAACAGCATTTGATGCAACTGCCGGCCTTCTTCCTGAACTGCTCCCTTCCTTGGCTCCTGCCATCTCACTTTTCTGGTATCCCTCCTATTTGACTGACCACTCCTCAGACTCCTCTTCCTCCTCTGTGAAACCTAAAAATGTTGGAGTGACCCAAAGGTCAGTTCGATGGCCACCTACTCAACTCTCTGTCTACACTCCCTGCCTAGATGACCTCATCTTGCCTCATGGTTTTAAATACATCTATATACCTATGACCCACAAATGTGTATCTTCAGCCCTGATCTCTTCACCAAGCTCTAAACTCATACAGCGAACCATCTACCTGACTTCTCTATGTAGGTGTCAAATGGCCACTGCAAACATCACGTAGCCAAAATGGAAAACGGGGCTCCTATCTCCTGTCCCTCCTGTCTCTGTTACTCCCTGAGTTGTCTCCATCCATGTAAACAACACCGTCATCCAACCAATAGCTGAAGCAAAATGACCATGAGTCTATCTCTCTCTCTTTCCCCCATTCTTCACATCAGCAAGTCCTTTTGGCTTTACCCCCAAAATATATTCTTAATTCATTCACTCTTCTCTATCCCCACCTCCTCCCTGAGCTCAAGCTCTTTTCCTGTCTTGCTTAGACTCCTGTGACAACTTCCTTTTTTCTACTCATTTGCCTGGGGATGACTATTTAGGTTGTTACTATTTTTTTTTCTCTTTTATGACGATGCTGTAATAACCTCCTCACACATTTCTCTGTGTATGTGTGACAGCTTCTCTGAGACAATTCCCCTTGATGGGAGGGAATTTCTGCATCAGAGAATAGACACATTTTCAAATTTACCCAGGATTGTCAAGTTGTTCTCAAAAGTGCCCGGCAGCTTAGAAGTATTCTTATTTTGCTCGGTTGTCCGCAGCCTTTGACATTCACTGGCTTTCAACTTTCACAGCTTTAATAGATGACAAGGAGAACCTTTCATTTCTCTAATTAGTAAAGAGATTTGGGCACTCGACTTTCAAGGCATTTGCCTTGACCATTGCTCTATTGAGGCTATTTACCATTGTCTAATTGAGCTAAGGATCTTTTATCAACATTCTGAATACTAATTTTTGTACTCTACAAATGCTGCAAATGTCTACCCCCTGTCTGTTGCTTGTCTTTTGTTTTTGTTTTTGAGACGGAGTCTCCTTCTGTTGCCCAGGCTGGAGTACAGTGGCACGATCTCGACTCACTGCAACCTCCACCTGTTGGGTTCAGGCAATTCTCCTACCTCGCCTCCCGAGTAGCTGGGACTACAGGCACACACCACCACATTTGGCTAATTTTGTGTTTTTAGTAGAGATAGGGTTTCACCATGTTGGCCGGGATGGTCTTGATATCTTGACCTTGTGATCCACCCACCTTGGCCTCCCAAAGTGCTGGGATTACAGGCATGAGCCACTACGTCCGGCCTGTTGCTTGTCTTTTAAGGTTGTTCATGGTTATGTGTCTTTTTATGATATGCATGTTTCAAATGTATTGTTGTCAAATATGGGAATTTTTAAAACTTTTAGATTCAGGTGTACATGTGCTGGTTTGTTATATAGGTAAATTGCATGTCTCAGGGGTTTGGTGTACTGATCATTTCATCACCCAGGTAATAAGCATAGTACCCAAAAGATACTTTTCAATTGCTTTTGGACCGTTTACGCTTACTGGGCCTTACTTAACAGTCATTAGCCTTCCTGAGATCAGCCAGTTGTTAGTTGTTTCTATGTTCTTCTAATCGTTGTAAAGTTTTGCTTCCCATGTTCAGGTGTTTGCTGCTGCTGCTTCTTCCCCTCCCCCTTCCTGTCCCCCTCCCCCTCCCTGTCTCCCTCACTCTCCCTCTCCCTCTCCCTCTCCCACTTCCTCTCCCTCTCCCTCTCCCTCTTCCTCTCCCTCTCCTTCTCCAACTCCCTCTCCCTCTCCTTCTTTTGAGACAGGGTGTCTGTTGCCAAGGCTGGAGTGGAGTGGCATGATTATAGCTCACTGCAGCCTCGACTTTCTAGGTTCAAAGGATCCTCCCACCTCAGCCTTCCAGGTAGCTGGGACTACAGGTGTGCACCACCATACCTGGCTAATTTTTTGATATTTTAAAGAGACAGGGGTCTCCCTATGTTGCCCAGGCTGGTCTTGAACTCCTGGGCTCAAGCAATCCTTCTGCCTCAGGCTCCCAAAGTTCTGGGATTACAGGCATAAGCCACTGCACCGAGCCAATTCTGAATATATTTTGGGCATGGTTTACATCACTTTTATAATCACAACATTTAAAAATAATGTTAAAAAGGGAGATTCAGCTCTGCCAAGTAATCCTCCCTATCCCTCCCCTTTGCTGTCCCTTCCTCCAGGGAGACTCACCCAGCATTTGGCCCAGTTGCTCCCCTCCTATATCAGAGAATTGGTTGTGACTGAGATCCAGCTTCTTAATTCGGTAATTGGTCTACAGAAACAAACAGGGGAAAGAGAAAGATTTTTTGTCTTCTGATTGCAAATATCTTACTTAGGGCAGTGTGATGGCAGGGCTCTCATGTACCAAAACTTAGGTGAAGACGTTATCTTAGGCATTTTTTTTGGACTGTACTGGGAGAACTTAGTGCCATATAAACAGCTCTACCATTTGCTGCGGCTTTTGCTGGGGTTGGCAGGGTCTAAACACTCCCCAGTCCCTAACATGTGAAAGTAGCCTCAGGTCACTGTGCCCATAGCAGCCCCAGGTTGCCCAGATCTCCCAGGGACATCACCCACGTGGCTTGGCTGCACTCCCTGCCTCTTACCGACAGGGCTTGGCAGAGCGGTGCTGCGGATTCTTCCTTGAAGTCATTTCCTGTAGTGAGGGTGGTGTGTCAGCGATGCACTGCTAGTTCACCATGGCCTCTCCCACCCCCTGCCCCTCCCAGTCCATTTCCCTTTAGAACAATCAGACAGAGAAACTTTGGGAGGCGGAGGTGGGAGGATCCCTTGAGCCCAGGAGTTTGAGACCAGCCTGGGCAACATAGTGAGTCCTTGTCTCTACAAAGAATTTTTTAAAAAATTAGCCAGGCATGGTGGCATGAACCTGTGGTCCCAGATACTTTGGAGGCAGAGGTGGGAGGATCACTTGAACCTAGGAGGTCGAGGCTGCAGTGAGCTATGTCGGTGCCACTGCACTCCAGCCTGGGTGACAGACCAAGATCCTGTCTGGAAAAAAAAAAAAAAAAAAAAAAAGAAAAGGAGCCTGGGCATGGTGGCTCATGCCTCTAATCCCAGAACGTTTACAGGCCAAGGTGGGTGGATCACCTGAGGTCAGGAGTTCGAGACCAGTCTGGCCAACATGGAAAACCCTGTCTCTACTAAGAATACAAAAAATTAGGCAAGATGGTGCATGCCTGTGGTCTCAGCTACTCAGGAGACTGAGGCATGAGAAATGCTTGAACCTGGGAGGTGGAAATTGCAGTGAGCTGAGATCACACCACTGCACTCTAGCCTGGGTGACAGAGCAAGACTTCATCTCAAAAATAAAATAAAATAATAAAATCAAGTAAGAAAGGAAAGGAAAGGAAGAGAAGGGAAGGGAGGGGAGGGGAGGGGAGGGGAGAGGAGGGAAGGGGACTTAAAGCAAGTATTATGTGGACAAAAGAGAACAAGGCAACTGTTTACTGTCTCCTTTAACATTGCCTTTTCTCTCTGCCATGAAATTCCAGGAGTTGGTAGCATACCCTGTGCATTCATTAGCAACATCAACCCCCAGTCTAGTGCCTAGAGTCTGTAACATCCTAAAAATGCTCATCTAAGTTCAAGCAGCAGGACTGGGACACTTGTGAGTGAGACACTTGCCATGGGTGCAAAATTTAAGGGGTACCTAAAAATTCAGTGATCAAGAAGAAGAATATCCTAATACACTAAAAAAATCAAAATTAGTCCAAAATCATCTATATATAACAAGTGTTTTTTTATTTTAATTTTTAAATTTTTATTTATTTATTTTTTATAGAGTCTCGCTCTGTCACCCAGGCTGAAGTGCAGTGGCATGATCTTGGCTCACTGCAACCTCCATCTCCTGGGTTCAAGCAATTCTCCTGCCTCAGCCTCCTGAGTAGCTGGGATTACAGGTGTGTGACACCACGCCCGGCTAATTTTTGTATTTTTAGTAGAGACATGGTTTCATCATGTTGGTCAGGCTGGTCTCAAACTCCTGACCTCGTGCCTGTCCACCTCAGCCTCCTAAAGTGCTGGGCTTCATGCCCGGTGTGTTTATAATTTTAAATAGAGACAGAATCCGACACTGCACACACGTGACTAGACCTTATTCACCTCAGTCCATTCTATACCTGTTGGATGCTGTTTTTATTTAATGTCTTGATATTTTGCTCATCATGATATTTTGGCACTCCTTACGTTTGTGACCAACGCAAGTGGCTCACTCACTCTACCCGAGTTGTGGCCCTGCTAAGCAATGTAAGACACTGGTGATTTCTGGGAAGTACACGACATAGAGCCTTATTCCCAAATTTCCTCCTTTGAACCCTCAATAAGCTTTGTATCTTTACCATCTACATAGTGCTTGGCACATAACAGGTCCTTAATAAAGTGAGTGAACGAATGAATGAATGAATGCATTCACTGGAACACAAATACTTGTTTGGCTGTGTCTGTTAACGGTCCAATAAAGTGAGATAATAAGCTAGTCAATGCATAAAACTAGGTGATTAGTTATTCAAATTCTTGTGTTTAAATCAGTGGTTACAGATAGTACAGAGCTGGTTGTAAAAGAATTATTTGTGAAATTTGAAAAAACACAGATTCCAAGATTTCTCCTGCTAAAGATTCTGATTTCACCAGACTGGGATAGGACTGGGCAATTTGTATTTTTATAAAGAGCTTTCTGTACTATGTTAACACATTATGTTAGGGGTCTTAGCCAATGCAACCAGAAAAATAATTAGGAGATATAAATATTGGAAAAGAAAAAAATATCATTATTTGCAGATATAGTCACCTATCTAAATAATTCTGTAAAATTAACTAACAAAATGTTAGAACTCATAAGATAATTTAATAAAGTGACTGGATATGGAATCAATGTATAAAAATTAATAGCTTTCAGACACACCAGTAATGACCAATTAGAAAATGTGATAGAAAAAAACATTCTGTTCACATAAGATAAAATAATAGAAGACCTAGAAATAAACCCTAATATAAATAATGTAAGGCTTATAATAGAAGAAACTAAAACTTTACTCAAGAATATAAAAAGACCTGGGGCTGGCCACGGTGGCTCACACCTGTAATCCCAGTTACTTGGGAGGCTGAGGCAGGAGAATCACTTGAAACCAGGAAGCAGAGATTGTGGTGAGCCAAGATCGCACCATTGCACTCCAGCCTGGGAAACAAGAGTGAAACTCCTTCTCAAAAAAAAAAAAAAAAAAAGAAAGAAAAAGAAAAAAAAAATGTATATATATAAAGACCTGAAGGAGTAGAGATAAACCATGTTCATAAATGAGGAGACTCAATATTGCGAATATGTCAGTTCTTTCATAAATTAATCTAGAATATTAAATGGAACCCCAACCAAAACCCCAACAGGTGTTTTTTTCTTCTTTTTATTTTTTTCTTAAATAGAACTTGACAAAATGATTCTCAAATTCACCTGGAGGAGAAACTGTGCAAGAATAGCCAAGATTACTATTACTTACAATACTAATAGCCAATATTGCAGAACTATTTTGAAAAAAAGATTCAAGATGATTACTTTGAAAAAAGGTATGCTCACTCACATACAAAACATATTTATTGGCTGGGCACAGTGGCTCATGCCTGTAATCCCAGCACTTTGGGAGGCCGAGGCAGGTGGATCACTTGAGGTCAGGACTTTGAGACCAGCCTGGCCAACATGACAAAACTCTGTCTCTACTAAAAATACAAAAATTAGCTGGGCATGGCAGCAGCCACATGTAATCCCAGCTACCCGGAATGCTGAGACAGGAAAATCACTTGAACCCAGGAGGCAGAGGTTGTAACGAGCTGAGATGGCACCACTGCGCTCCAGCCTGGGTGACAGAGGGAGACTCCATCTCAAAAACAAAAACAAACAAAAAATATTTATTATAAGATTTTATAACATATATTAAACAGTACATCATCTTTTTTTGTATTAGTCACAACATCTTATGTTATAATGTGTGGTAATTATAATTTTAATATTCTAAACAAATATTAAGACAATGCAGTGTTGACATGGAAATACATAAATAGATTAATGAAATGAAATAGAGAATCTAGAAGGAAACCTATATTTATAATGGGAGTTTAATACATGATAAAGATGATATTTTAAATTAATCATAAAAGGATGAATTATGACATTGAGATGCTGGAGTACCTGGCTATCAGTTTTGGAAATAAAACATCTGATTTCTACCTCATGCCATGCACAAACAAGTATTAGATATATTAGAGAGCTAAGAGTAGAAACAACAACAAAAACAAAAATTGAAGAAAATAAAGGAAAATATTGTTACCTAATTTTGTTTTGTTTTTCTTTTTCACAGATAGGTCTTACTATGTTGCCCAGGGGAGCCAGTCCTGGGCTCAAGCAATTCTCCCACCTCAGCCTCCTGAGTAAATGGGACTATCAGTGCATGCCACCACTGCTGGTTCAGGAAAATATTTTTTTAAACTTTGGGAAAGAGTTTTAAAGCAAGACTACAAAAATTAAATCCATAAAGGAAAAAGACTATAAAACTTGACATCAATAAAAGACATAAACTTTGCTACAAGAAAGTACCATAAACAGGCTGGGCACGGTGTCTCATGCCTGTAATTCCAGCATTTTGGGAGGCTGAGGCGGGCAGATCATGAGGTCAAGCGATCGAGACCATCCTGTCCAACATGGTGAAACCCTGTCTCTATTAAAACTACAATAATTAGCCGGGCATGGTGGCATGCTAGTCCCAGCCACTCAGGAGGCTGAGGCAGGAGAATTGCTTGAACCCAGGAGGCGGGGGTTGCAGTGAGTCGAGATCGAGCCACTGCACTCCAGCCTGGTGACAGAGCAAGACTGTCTCAAAAAAAAAAAAAAAAAAAGGAAAAAAAAAGAAAGTACCATAAATATAGCCTTATCTAACATTCTAACATTCAAGTATGATTACCTATAGTTTATGAAGAATGGCTAAAACTTAGTCATACTATAAACCCCATGCAACAACTGACATTTCACAGAAGAGAAAATAGAAGTGGAAGTGAGCATCTCAAAAGGTGTTCTATTTCAATAGTAATAGAATGTGTAACAGTAACAAAGAAAATAATAGCGAGGAACACATCGAATACTTATGTACTAGGTATAGTTCTGGGAGTTTTAGATTTTAATTCACTTAATCCTCACAATAACCATCTGAGGTAATATAATTATCTTTAGTTTATGAATGAGAAAATGAGGCACAAAATGGTTAAAAAACTTGCCCAGTGTCAAAGCTGGGATTTGAACCCAAGCACTGTGACTTCTACACCCACACACTTAACCATTTTGATTCACAAATAGCTTGCTATTTCCCTTCTGGGGATGGTATAGGCAACAGTTCATTGGTAGAATTATAACCTGGCAGTCTTTTTAAAGGGAAATTTGGAAATCAATTGTTAAGTTCACAAAAATGGATACATCTTTATATTCAGTAATTGTGCTCCTGGGTGTCTATCTAGAAATACAAGAACATGTGCCTAAAAGATGCATGAACAAGAAAGTCCTTTAAAACATTACTTGAAGGCAAAATTAGAAATGACTTTAATCTCTTTTCTCCCAGATAGGGGAGTGTTAAATAAACTGTACTATGTCCATAATTCAGAATACTAGCCAGCAGTTCAAGAGAATTAGATAAATCTATTTGTTTTGCCATAGAAAGAAATCCAGGATATATTTAGTGGAAAACAAGAGAAATTGGAGAATAATAACTGACCTGTAATAACATTTATGTTAAAAATACACAAACTAAGTCTGGGCAAGGTGGCTTTTGCCTGTAATCCCACCACTTTGGGAGGCTGAGGTGGGAGGATTGCTCGAGCCCAGGAGTTTAAGACTAGCCTGGACAACATAGCAAGACTCCATCTTTATAAAGAAAAATACACAAACTTTATTTCTGTATTTTTTCCCTAGACACTCTTCATATCTTCTCTGTATCTTAAGGGTTTTTCAGAGATATACTCCAGTGTAGATTCCTTTTTATATATCTTTCTTAGGAGTTACTTGAATTCGTGTATCTGCAAATTTATCAATTTAGGGAATATGTTAGCTGTTATTTGTTCAATATTGCTGCTCATTCATTTCTTCTCCATCTGGAAACTACTCATTCTTTTAATTCTTTTATCTTTTATATTCTCTATGTCTTTGTCTTTCTATGCTGCAAAGGTAAAATGTTTTCCACTAATTCTACTCACTCGTAACTAATGTGCCATTGAATTTATTTGTTGAGCCTTTAATATCAGTGATTATAAATTTTTCATTGTAAGAAACTCTTGGTGTGGAGAGGAGGAGAGGTATTTTTTTTTTTTTTTTTTTTTTTGAGGCGGAGTCTCGCTCTGTCGCCCGGACTGGAGTGCAGTGGCCAGATCTCAGCTCACTGCAAGCTCCGCCTCCCGAGTTTACGCCATTCTCCTGCCTCAGCCTCCCCAGTAGCTGGGACTACAGGCGCCCGCCACCTTCGCCCAGCTAGTTTTTGTATTTTTAGTAGAGACGGGGTTTCACCGTGTTAGCCAGGATGGTCTCGATCTCCTGACCTCGTGATCCGCCCGTCTCGGCCTCCCAAAGTGCTGGGATTACAGGCTTGAGCCACCGCGCCCGGCCGAGGTATTTTTTTTTAAGTGATTTGTTCTTTTATGATTTTATTTTATGTTCTTAATCATATTAAACATAGTTTATGATTGGGTGCAAGATATCTCGGTTTGCTTGTGGTTCCAGTTAATTAATAGTGCCCTATTCAGTTTGGGTGGTAAAGTATATGATAAATTATTGTTTATATATCATCTGTAATGTCAGATATGGATGATAAATGGCGGGGGCTAGAGGAGTGTGACTGGGAGGGTTTAACAGGCATAGATGCAGTATTCTGGTCTCCAAGACTAGAAGAACATGGTCTGGTTCAAAGAGACATTGAATTATCTGTTTTTCCCCTCTTCCCTTCCTCTGATTCCCAGCGCCTTCTCCCTTCCTTTCCACGTGCTCACCTGAAAGCTCAAGGTTCCAGATGGAAGAACTATTTCTCTCGAAGAAATCTGAGATGATTCTGGCCCCCTCCAAACCAAGGTGATTGTTGGAAATATTCTAAAAGGCAAGAAAATACTTTGGTATGTAAAAAAGCTCACCAAAGGGCCCTTATGAACAAATGATGTCTTTTGTGGTTTACTTGAGTCCTGTGCTGAGGGCGTCGGGTTGGGATGGGGAAGGATTTAGGAGGAATAGGGTGGTGCCAAGGACGAAGAGAAGGGCAATAGGAAACCAGGCTCTAGAGCCGGCTTTTCCAGGGCCTCCCTGTGGGACCCGTGGGCTAGGCTGGTCTCAGTGTTTTGAAGTTGGTTTCAAGGACTCCCTATTTTCCCAATATAGCCTTGGTGCTTCAGATAAGCACGCTATTTTGTTTCTTTGTGTTAAAACCCAGAACAGCTTCATGTGGAGAGCTTGGCAGTGAAACAGTGAAAATTGAGTTCAGAGTGCAGAATTATTGTAAATTTCACTCATTGATTCGGGAAGTATGAATTGTCCTTTTAAGCTAGTGGGAAGGACTTTATGTAAAGTGGCCATTATGGTCTTAATTGGTTGTCTCCCCCTTTTCTTTGCATTTCTTTTTAAGATGGTAAAATAAGCATAACATGATTTACCATCTTTGCCATTTTTCAGTGTCCAGTGCTGTGGTATTAAGCATATTCCCGTTGAGTAACCATCACCACCAGCCATCTCTAGGCACATTGTCTTTCATGAAATTATTTCATGTCTTTACTTTCTTTAAGAAAGTTCACTTTAAGGCACCTGTGCAGAGCTACATTTATCAATTTTTTTTTTTTGAAACAGAGTCTCACTCTGTCACCTAGGCTGGAGTGCAGTGGCGTCATCTCAGCTAACTGCAACCTCTGCCTCTGGGGTTCAAGCAATTCTCCTGCCTCAGCCTCCGAGTAGCTGGGATTACAGGTGCACACCACCATGCACAGCTAACTTTTTATATTTTTAGTAGAGGCGGGGGTTCCACCATGTTGGCCAGGCTGGTCTCGAACTCCTGACCTCAGGTGATCTGCCCGCCTTGCCTTCCCAAAGTGTTGGCATTACAGGCGTGAGCCACCATGCCTGGCCACATTTATCATTTTTAAGGGCTTCTAAGTTCCAGACAGAAATGGGTTCTTTTTTCTTTCTTTCTTTCTTTTTTTTTTTTTTGAAATGGAGTCTCACTCTTGTTGCCCAGGCTGGAGTGCAGTGGCACAATCTCGGCTCACTGCAACCTCCACCTGCTGGATTCAAGCCATTCTCCTGATTCAGCCTCCTGAGTAGCTGGGATTACAGGTGCCCACCTACCACGCCTGGCTAATTTTTGTACTTTTAGTAGAGACGGGGTTTCACTATATTGGCCAGGCTGGGCTCGAACTCCTGACCTCAGGTGATCCACCCGCCTCGGCCTCCCAAAGTGCTGGGATTGCAGGTGTGAGCCACCATGCCCGGCCATAAATTGTTTCTTAGGATTTTCTACAGCCATAGGAAACACAGCCTGTCACGTGTGACCCTCCTCCAAGAAGTCACGTGGGAAGGGCAGGGGCCGGCAGGGCCTCCGGCTTGTCTCCAGTGAGTTGTGAATCCCCAGGGATGATGGTAGGAGCCAGCACAGCGGGGCACAGTACCATCTCCTGGAGGTAGTAGTTCTCTTGTAGCATCTCCACCAGGCTCAAGACGCCCTCCTCCATGATGCAATTGTCTTCCAGCTCCAGTTTGGTAACAGCCGTGTTGGACTTCAGCCAGCACAAGGGGAGGGAGAGAGAGACAGAAGCGGTTGGTGACCCAGTCAGTTCTCTGCTCGCCCTGGGCCAGCCATGTGAGTGGGCATGGAGATGCAGGCTAGGAATTCTGAAGGCCTGGCAAGGGTGAGGAGACCAGAACAGCGGCCGAACCAACCCATAGAGTTTTGCTAGGACAATACGCTGATTCTGGGAGAATTTAGAAAAGGATCCTGAAAGCAATTAAAACCCTGACAAGTCGGAGGCACAAGGATGAGCTAAACAGATTTGAACTATTGAGCCCTAAGGAGAAAGAACTGTGACCTACTCCAAGATTCAGGAAAACTTGATACATTGAATAAGGATATTTAAACATAAAGATTCTTGCAAGGAGGTCCTTTAAAGCATTGATTTTGTTTTCTTCAGAGGCCTTTCTTCTAATTTAGGCTTAAGTCTTATCTGGTACACTCTTTTAAATTCGTATTTATTTATTTGTTAATTGTTATTTTTTGAGATGGGGTCTATGTTGCCCAGGCTGATCTCAAACCCATGGGCTCAAGTGAGCCTCCTGCCTTAGCCTCCCAAGTAGCTGGAATTACAGGCGTGAGCCACCACACCTGGC
Organism: Rhinopithecus roxellana; assembly: GCF_007565055.1. Taxonomy (NCBI): domain Eukaryota; kingdom Metazoa; phylum Chordata; class Mammalia; order Primates; family Cercopithecidae; genus Rhinopithecus; species Rhinopithecus roxellana. The sequence goes on along the minus strand of NC_044553.1, from coordinate 134,983,846 downwards.
TCTGGTACACTTTTTAATAGGAGGTGACCTGAAGTCCGTTTGGAAGGAATTGGACATATAAGTCTGGTGAATATCTAGATCCAAACTAGTCGCATTTCTTTTATTTTTTGAAACGGAGTAATTTCTCTGTCGCCCAGGATGGAGTGCAGTGGCACGATCTCGGCTCACTGCAACCTCTGCTTCCCGGGTTCAAGCAATCCTCCCTGCCTCAGCTTCCTGAGTAGCTGGGATTACAGGTGCCCACCACCACACTTGGCTAATTTTTGTATTTTTTTAGTAGAGACGAGGTTTCACCATGTTCGCCAGGCTCGTCTTGAACTCCTGACCTCAAGTGATCCACCCACCTTGGCCTCCCAAAGAGGTGGGATTACAGGCATGAGCCACCGCGCCTGGCCACTAGTCTGCATTTCTGTGAGGGGCTGGGCAAAATTCAATTGCCTTGAGTTGTGCTCAAAGGCGAGGGAGATGGCTCAGGGGGCCTCCCAGTCTAGGTTATATTTAGCAGTGTCTAGAAACATCAGTTGAATCACCACTGCCAGATTCATACTGGCGACCAGCACATTCTAGGGGGAAGCAGGAGGCCCAGTCCTCAAATCCATCCACGTTTATTCCACACAGGCCAGTGTCTATTTGTCACTCTCTGTGTTCACTGCTGGTGAAACAAGGATTAACAGAGAACATTCCCATTCTCACCCCACCTGCTGCCCCCACATACAAGGGCACGGTAATGGGCCGTCAAGGGATACACGCAAGGATGAAATACTATCCCTGCTATTAGGCTGCTCCTAATCTAAGCCAGGGAAACACAAATACGTGAAACGTTAATCAGTACAAAGAGCAAATAGAAGTTCAGTCCACCAGAATGTCACTATGATTACTTGTCAAATGAATGATACACAGAATGGGGGAAGAAGAAACTCCTCCCAAACAGAAACTGCCGTTACTAAGAAACAAGTGGTCCAAGTCCCGAGAGGATGTCATTATTGTCCATGTTTTTCCCCCAAAGCTCCTGAGGTAATGGTGCATTCCTAACGCTTCATTAATCAGCCTTTCCACCCTTGACAAATCTCAAGACGGCTTTGTTCTTTCTCCGCCCTTTCTTCCCATCCCCGGAAAACAGTGCAATCTCACATTTCCTGTCACTTCTTAAAGTGCATATGCTAAATGCAAATGCTGTTATATTTTTCAGAAAGAATGAGTGTGTTGGGGAAAGTGAAGAAAAATAAGACCATGTATTCTAGGAATACACCGTTCGATGCCAACTGGGGGCTAGGCACTCAAAATGAACAGCAGCACACAAGCTTATCCCTCTTATCGTACAAGGAACTTACATTCTAACAATGATTACAGTAGCCCACCCCTATCCTTGGGGGAAAACATCAAGACTGCTGGTAAATGCCTGAAACCGAAGATAGTACCAAACCCTAAATATACTATGTTTTTTTCCTATACGTACTTACCCATGATAAAGTTTAATTCACAAATTAGGCACAATAAGATGTTAACAATAACTAATAATAAAATAGAACAATTATTAAAATATACTATCATACAAGTAATATTGCCAGGGCACCATGGCTCATGCCTGTAATCCCAGCACTTTGGGAGGCCAAGTGGGGAGGATCACATGAGGCCAAAAGTGCAAGACCAGCCTGGCCAACATAGTGAAACCCTGTCTCTACTAAAAATACAAAAAATTAGCCAGGCGTGGTGGCGCACACCTGTAATCCCACCTACTCGGGAGGCTGAGGCAAGAGAATCACTTGAACCTGGGAGGTAGAAGTTGCAGTGAGCTCAGATCATGACCCTGCACTCCAGACTGGGAGACAGAGCAAGACTGTCTCTCAAAAAAAAAAAAATAAAAGTGATGTGGATGTGGCATCTCTCTCTCTTGTTCTCTCTCAAAATACCTTATTGTAATGTAAGAACAACTGAAACTGTAGACAGTGAAACTGTGGATAAGGGTGGACTACTGTACCTTCTAGCAACCAACAATGACAGTGTATTTCCAGGCTTTTTGGAGCTCACCATACATTTCATAACTGAATAGATATGGACGCACAGAATTGCCTTCCTCATTCATCACTCTCTCAGATGTCTGCATCATTGAACTTGGCCTACTCAGTCTTCCTGCAGCTTGTCTTTGGCTGTCTCTACCATTCTGTAGCTTCTCCTGTCTCTCAGTCACTCATTCTCTATTGAATTTACTGACTCTTTTTCTTCTTTCAGATCCTTTATAAATAATATTTTTAAAGAATTCTTTCTCAGTCCTGAAACTGTCCCTATAAACTTTATAAAATTGATCAGGGAACAAGGGAGGGAAGAAACGGAAATCAGCCCAGCTTGCAGCACACACAGCATTGGTCATGAGGTCAGCTGCTCTCTGACCCCTTCCTCAGAGTTGTTTGCTGCCTGTTGCCCTAGAATCACATAGACTCTGTCACAGGATCATAGTTCCTTTTCACTGCTCTACAGATAACATCGCAAGCATTGTGAAATGTTAAGTTTTCCATCTGAGATGCTGGTGAAACTATACTGACATCAGCTGGTCTGAAGGACCCCAAGAGAAGCTGACTCACCAAAGCATGCAGCTGCTACCTCCTGATGATTTCATCCCCCTTGTCCCGACCAATCAATGACCCTAATTTTTCAGTCCCTTGTCCTCCAAGATCCCCTTAAAAACTGTTGGCCAGGCCAGGTCCGGTGGCTCATGCCTGTAATCCCAGCAGTTTAGGATGCTGAGGTGGGTGGATTGCCTGAACCCAGGAGTTTGAGATTAGCCTGGGCAACACAGCAAGCCTCCTTCTCTACTAAAAATACAAAAATTAGCTGGGTGCAGTAGTGAACACCTGTGGTCCTAGATAATCAAGAGGCGGACGCAGGAGGATCACTTAAGCTCAGGAGGTCAAAGCTGCAGTGAGCCATGACAATGCCACTGCATTCCAGACTGGGCAATAGAGAAAACCTGTCTCAAACAAACAACTCTAGACCAGAACTCCTTAGGGAAATGGATGGAAGTGTTCCTTTCATTTCTTTGCTTGGCCACCCTGTGATCATTAAACTCTTTCTTTGTTGCAAACTCTGCTGTTTCAGTGCATTGGTCCTTATTGCAAAGTGAGCATATGAACCTGGTGGTACTGTAAGTACTCTTTATTTTTCTCTGTTAATTCTTTCCATGGATAATTTAACTATTATCAATTTTAAATGTCACCCCTAAAGACACATCTACCTCTCTACCTTACTGAGCTGTTGTATAATGGAATTTTCTGTTTACTTTTCTAAGTGACTCAACAGTGTTGTGCTGACATGCAGTTGTTAGGTTTTCTGTTTTTCTGTGATGGGAGTCAGTTTTGTGTGTAAGTCAGTTATAATTATATGAAGTCATGATGAACTCAAGGTCAAGTCCTTGTTTGGTCATACCAAGCTGAGAGATAACACTGTTTCTGTGGGAAAACTTGATCTATTCTACAGCACAGTCTTTATGAATTATAATGTTGCACAAGGCAGACGTTGAATGGAATGGGTCAGTAGTAAACCCATTTATAGCAAAGGTGAGCTTTGGAATGGAGACCCAGGCTGGCATTTTGTTGGTGCTCTTACATTGATCATTGGGCCTGGTCACTTTTCTGGCCCCAGAGGCTGGTGCCTTTGCTTCCTGAACAGTAAAGAGTATATAGACTTCTATTTTTTTCTCCCCAAAGTCTCTGCAAGGAGCATAGACTTCTAAGGCCCAGGTTGCTAGCAGCCTCCTACCAGGAGCTAAATAAACCATCTGGCAGCCAAGCAGAGCCCAGGGCAGTGTGGGCATAAAGGTCACTATTTAGGCTCCATAGGAAGGGCCCTCTGAATCTTGGGCCTACCACTCTGCCAACCATCCACCTCCACGAGGTTTCATGAGCCCCCGTTAGCATGCTCACCACCAGGGCTATAGCAATAGCCTTGGTACCCCTGGGGCCCAGGCCGTGGTGGTTGAGGTTCACGTAGGACTCCTCCATGTTCCGAATGAAGTAGGAGACAGGCACTACACCCACCAGTTTGCAGGCCTCCAGGTACAGCTCCTTTTGTCCAGTGGTGAAAAATTTCTCATTATCTGCAGAGAAAGATGGGCTGAAATAGGATTTCTCTTCCACCTTTGCCTTCTCTCCCCTCTAGCCCCAGGTCACATTCACTCATGTCTAGACTGTCCTCTGCCAGAGGATCTCTCCCTGTGGATATGTGCTAAGAAGCCAGCTCCTGTCTGGGACATCAGTCCATGGTGGGAGAGGGAGACTCTAACTCCAGAAAATCCCAGATGAATGTTTTCCTTTGGGTAGGAGATGAGGCCCATGGTTTTAGGCCAGAAGCTTTCCTAGAAGTGAGCAGTGTGCTTCACCCCACCTGCCCAGGTTGGCCACATCCAGTGACTGGTCAAGGACATAGAAGGCCCAAGCCCTCTTGCCCACCTTTGGACAATTCTGAAAGGCCAAAAGCAGATGACTTTTGATGGTTGATGGAGTCTCCATTTCACTTTTAATTTCACCACCACTATCACAAGGTTTTGAGTCATGAAAAAAGCTTCACCAAAGACTAATAGAGGCACTGACATTTAAAAAGCCCAACTAGGACAGGGTGGACCTCTCAAAATGGCAAACCAGTGAATATGGAAAGACCTCCACATCAGCGAGAAACAAGCATGCTTGCATGTGAATGGTCTTTCTTCTTTCGAAAGCTTGCATGTCATTTTCCTTATAAAAAGGACTGTCGTCCTTGCTTTATCGACGACAAACCTAGCCTCAAGTAACACACAGTTGGTCAGTGCTAAAACCAGCTAACAGAAGTAGGGACTGCACCTTTCCATTCTAACCCCTGGAGGCCTTTATTCCTTAGGCTTTAGGCCAGCCTGGCCCATCGTCACTGGGCATCAGGCCTCCCTGGATTCTGGGTGCCCCACAGCTGTGTCCTTATTAGGCAAGTCCAGCCTATGGCAGGGCTTCCTGGAGCCAGCTGGCCTCTACGTCTGCATCTGTTTTTCCTTCAGATCCCAGGACCTTTGGCCAACACCCTCCCCGCCCAAACAATCTAAGGCTGACAATGGGAACTTTGTTGGTAAAAGGACAAGTGCTTTACAGGGAAGCTGATTTTGCAAGCACAACTACAAAGTAGACTTATCTTTGGGATGCTTGTACAGCAGCACTTCTCAACCTCATCACTGCAGGTATTTTGGGTTGGATAATTCTGTTTTGAGGGCTGTCCTGTACATAGTAGGGTGTTTAGTAGGGTCCCTGGCATGGAACCACAAGATGCCAGTAGCAACCCCCCACCCCCTAGTTTGCCCAATGTCCCCTGGTGCAAAATTGCTTCCAGGTGGGAACCACTGTTGTGGAGAAAAACAGCTCATGGCATGTGAGCAAACCAGGCTCGTCTCCCCCTCTTCTCTAGACTCACAGCCAGCACTGCTCCCAGCTGGCCCATTTCCCATGCCCTCCCTGCTCATTCCCAGTGTCTCAGCAACCACAGCAGGGGCACCAGGAGCCAGGGCTGCTGAGCCCCGAGTTTCCCTTCAGGACAGTTTTTGGTGCCAAATTCAGCCATTAGAGGTTCCTGTTGGCCAAAGCAGGGAAGGTAACCCCCAGTTTTGTCCTTGGGACTAATTCTGCTGGGTTTGATGCTGACCCTTTCTAGCTGTGTTCCCTATTGTTATGTTTTATGGGCAGCTAGAGACAGTGTTAGCACTTGCTGCGGTCAGGGGAAGAGGTAGGGGGAATGAGATAGAAACAGGACCCTTTGGCCAAACATCCAGTGTTGTCCTTTGCTACCTCCTCCAACCAGGTGAATGAAGTTGGGTGTTGGAAGCAACGTTAGCAACAGACTTGAAGTGGACAAGAAGCTAGAAAAAGAGCAACAAGCTGCCTGGGGGACAGTGGGGAGGAGGTCTGCGTGGAAGGGTGAAGATGTATGTTGTATGTTGACCATGGTGGAGAGGTTTATAAACTGACTCGATGCAGATGAACTTCACAGTTTAATTTGGCAGAATTGGCCTTCCTCCATCTCTGCTGCCTGTGAATCACTGCCCACCAGCCAGCTGCAAGGCCACAGGAAAGGAAGGGTGACTGGACTAGCCTTGGCCTGGGAAGTTTGAGGCTGGCCCTGTCAGATGGAACCAGTGTCCCCTTGCTTCACAAGTGTTCTCTTTTGATTTTCCCTTCTTGGGGAAACTGGGGGAAGAGAGAGGCTGGAGGTGTTGCTTGCATTAACAGAGTCTTTGTTTCAACTCAGCCAGTCCCGATACCCAGGCATGCTTAGATTTATCAAGAAAAGTAGGGGAAACCAGAGCTCTAAGGTGAGTGTGGGAAACTCACTGGGATGCAAGATAGGCCATAGAAACACTCCAGGGGCCTGGAATATGGAATACAGAAGGCAGGACCATCAGAGTGAGTCAAACATGGGATCAGCCAATATGCTGGGCAAACTCCCATTGTCCCTGGGCAATGCCTGTGATCTCTTTTAAGGCCCAGTTCTTCTGTTAAAAATGGGCAATGATGTCTACCTTCTAGGACTATTGCAAAGATTGCATAGGATGCCCCATGTGGAAATATTTAGATCAGAAAACCCTGTTTGTGTATTGATTTAGCTTTTAACAAGCTGACGTGAGGGTACTGCTCCTGAGGCAGGTGACAAGCGTGGGAAGCTGAAGCTGCTGTCCCTGGCCAGCCTGGAGGAGGACTCCAGGCAAAATCAAGCACAGGCCTTTCTGCCACATTTTCTCCACAGGCCATCCACGGGGCAGACTCTGGAAAGGAGTGAGATGACAGCTCCTGGAAACCAGATTTCTCCAGCTTCTGAGGAGAAGCTGCCCTGACCGCCCCCAAATGCCCATGCTTACCTTCAATCTCCAGGTCTGTTTCCGAATTCTCCTGGGCTGGTTTCACTTTTTCTACAGTTGGCGGGGGTTCGGCCTCACAGTAGAGCGTTTTATCGCTGCTCTGTGGTACTAGCTCAGTTTCAGTCTCATCTGGAAGAAAAGAACTCATCTCCTTGATGCCAGGAATAAAACCTGCTGGCCTCTCCAGTAAAGCTTGCCGCTACCACCCCTCTGTCTCTGCTCCCTTCCTCTGAGTCCCAGGTCCTCAAGGTGCCAAGCCCTGCTAAGGCAAGTCCACTCTACAAACCTGCCTTCCCCAATAGCGCTGCCTCCAACTGCTGGGTCCATGGGGGCTTGTGAAACCGACTCCCTTCTGCTCCCTGGAGACTGGCTTCTCCTGCCCCCTTCCCTGTCTGAGGCCTGCCTTGGAGATCAGCTCCTTGCTCACACTTTCCCCTTCTTATGTGTTTGGGTGGGTTTTGAGGTGTGCTGGTACTCTTTCAGGTGAAAGGTTGGGTCCCGATACACAGGCTTCCTTATTGTCAGGCACAAATGGTGCCAGGGAGTATAAGGGGCAGGGCAGGGCAGGGCAGGTGGCAACTTAGGTCGAATAGAAAGTAAAATGGACCAGGAGCAGTTCCAGAGAGCAAGAGAAGGAAGGGTGACTGGGCTAGCCTTGGCCTGGGAAGTTTGAGGCTGGCCCTGTCAGATGGAACCAGTGTCATTCTCCCCTTGCTTCACAAGTGTTCTCTTTTGATGCTTCCCTTCTTGGGGAAACTGGGAGGAGAGAGAGGGTGAAGGTGCTGTTTGCATTAACAGAGTCTTTGTTTCAGCTCAGCCAGTCCCGATACCCAGGCATGGGTAAGAATTTGACTTACCTTCTCTTCCTTCCAATCTAACATTGATTTGTGATCAGGAAGAAGGAGGGGCTTGAAAATCTCCCTTGGGTTGAAATGAATTACTATGATTAATTCATAGTGATGAATTAATCGTATTCATTACTGGGAACAGAGCTTCCCTCACACCAGTCCTCTGCGCTTGCTAGATGTGGTTTTACCACCTCTGGGCCATTGACCTGGGATAAGCCATAGGCTTGTGGAACCCACACATAAAATCCAGAGCTCAATCCTTGGGCATCAGCAGGACTCAGTAGTTTCAAGAAGCCACACCATGCCTCTGAATGACCTGTCAGAATTTAGCCAACCTACTCATTGGGTGGGCTGAGCATTTGTGGCAGGGGTCGCCAGTTTTGACCACCCAGATTCTAGGATGGTGGCGTTCCTAATGAGTCCATGTTCTTTCTTAATCCTTGTCCATAGACCCAGGTTCCAACATTTATCTCCCAGCCTGTCTGGGATACACAGTGCAGGTAGCAGTAGCCTGGTAGTTAGAAGACAGACAGCAGCATGGCAGCCAGACTGCTGAGTGCCTTAGAAAAGTGATGAATTTCTAAGTCTTAATTTCCTTGTCAAACAATTTAGCATTCCATACAACCAGTAGGATGCTGGTAAATATTTAACAATTGATTCTCCAGGAAAAAAAAAAAAACAACAACAACACCAAAAACATCCTGATTTATAGTGTTAGCCAATTCATGTGGTGTAAATATTCCCAATGTGGCTGATTTCAGACTATAAATATGGTATCAACCAGCCCACACAATACAAATTAAAGCTGGCTGGAGCCAGTATGATGTAGTTCTAGCATAGCACTGTAGCCAACTCTTCCTGTTTGCCAAGCCCTGAACCCAAGTCAGTATAACACATCATCCCACTTCTAGAGGGTCCCAGGTGAGGAAAGAAGTGGGCTTCAGGGTCCTGCGATCACTAGGTGTTGTACTGATGCAGCGGGGATGGGCCTGAGTGGTGAGAGATGGGATGCCCTTTCACCTTCTGTCTCAGGCTGAAGAGGCTTGTCATTGTCCATGGTGCCAGGACCCTCTTGAGGGCAGCTGCCAACTTCTTGCCACCTCTTGACTGCTTCCCTAAGAAGCACAACTGTCCATTCGCCTCTGTCTCAAACTTTGTGAACTTCTCTCATGAGGGGGCATCCCAGGGGAGCCTGCAGTTATCCTTCCCTCCCAGCAAGCCCTGGGAAGAGTGGGCTTTGATGGGAATTGGATGTGCATGAATTTGACCCCAACTCTGTCTGGGAGAGGTAGCTACCTCTCCAGCTCATCCGGGAGAGTGAGACTGCTCTGTTGCTGGGAGCCCTGTCAAAAGGATGCCCACCACCCTGTGACTTTGTGACTCAGGAGCCACTTTCATTTCATCTTCAACATTCCATGACCTCATGCAGTCATTGTGATTCACGTGGTGGACCTGGCAACAGCAGGCCTCCCGCCCTCTGGGTGGTTCTGGCAGGCACCTGTTCTCATATGTCCACTGGGGCCAAGCCCAGGCTTGGCTGTGAGTGCTCAGGTGCTGTGCGGGGGGCCTCTCAGTGGTGTTGTATTTCCCTCTGAGTCAGGACCCAACCCAAGCCCCTTAATTAGGGGACTGTGAAGAGCCGCCATCATGTTCTTCTCACAAGAGAGCTGTGCTTCAGGTAGGAAGTATTTCAGTGGTGAGTGAAGTTGGTTTTCTTCTGCCCAGCTCTTCTTCCTTTTTTCTTTTTCCCGTGGGAGAGCATCTCAACCTCGGAGCTGAAGATCAAAAGCAAAGCGCAATGAACATATGTCCTATCACTATAGTTTGTTGCAGCCAAAGCATTGTTAAATCCAAACTACGGGGCTGCCTACCTTGAGACCGTTCAACCAGCATTCCCCACACTCGGCCATTCTCACGTGTGTTGGAGTTGAAGTCCAGTTGCAGTTTGGTGTCAGGAGAATCTGGAGGCGCATTTGTTCTTTCTTGATAAGTTTTCAGGACATCAACGGTCAGGTCAGTGACTGGAGGGCTTGAAGATGTGAAAATTCCTTTTTCTTTCCTTTTTTTTTTTTTTTTTTTTGCTACTCAGAATGAGGGATATCTAGAAACTTGTGCAAGGAAAACATGATTAGAACTGTGGATCAAAATAAATATGTATGCCTGAGATGTTACTTATTCCTTCGAGCATTCACGCTGAGAAATACTTATTGAGTCTCTATTATGCACGGGCGCTAAAATAGGCACCACTGTGGGGAAGGGATGCAGACATGATGAAGACAGCACCCTTTTAAGGCATGTGTAATGCATGATAGAAATTGACAAGGCCACACTAGGGTGAGGGTACTAGGCAAATACTTTTGGCAGAGTTCTTGCTCATATAAACAATTTGAGTCACCTTAAGTCAGCATGTCAGCACCATTCTGGTGGCTAATCTCATGTGGTCCTTCTAAAGAAACACCAAACAGGCCGGGGGGATGATCAGTTCCTAGGATGATCAGGTAGACATGAGTCCACCGGTGATCTTCAGGGCATCTGGCTGACCCACACTATTGCAGAGGATAAGGAAGCATTAACTGGGAGAAAGAGGGATCAGAGGGCATGTGTGTCCTGGTCTAGGGCTCTGGGTGCTCTACTTGGAGGGCACCATCTGGTCTTAGGTACTGAAGGGTGAGTGAGAAAAGCTAGAGGTAGGTGCTCCAACTAAGCCACTGGACAGAGGAACCATCAGCCTGCGTCTAACAGCAGCAGGGAAACTGAGAAAGGTCTTTGGGGAAATGTGCTGGGAGTTCAGGGAGGGTGAGGCTTCTTCACACTGGGGAACTTTCTTGGGCTCTGGACAAGTAGAGTCTAGGGAAAAGGCATTTCCAGGAGGTCAGGATGAAGGAAGGCAGCAGATCTCCAGGTAGGAGTGCAGGCTGTGAAGAAGAGTAGCGGAACGGGAGGCCACCAGGGCCAGAGCAGCTTCAGGGAGAGATCCGAATGAAGAGTTTTGAACAGGAGAGTGACATCATCAGAGATTTTCTTTAGAATGGTGGACAGCAATATTCTTTGCATAATAGTTATTTCTGGAAAAAATAAAAATGTTTGAGGACCATAATTTTTAAAAATGTGTACCTTTTAAAAACCTTGAAATGTAATACCTGTAACTTCTTTTTATAACTTACTATTTTTCAAAATTTCTGTGTGATTTTTTTTTTTTCCAAAATTCCTGTTTTATTAAAGAGGTTTCTTTATTTTTTTTTAGATGGTGTCTTGCTCTGTCGCCCAGGTTGGAGTGCAGTGGAGCGATCTCAGCTCACTGCAACCTCCACCCCCTGGTTCAAGTGATTCTCCTGCCTCAGCCTCCCGAGTAGCTGGGACTACAGGCATGAGACACCACATCCAGCTAATTTTGTATTTTTAGTAGAGATGGGAGTTTCACCATGTTGGCCAGGCTGGTCTCAAACTCCTGACCACAAATGATCCACCCACCCCGGCCACCCAAAATGTTGGGATTATAGGCGTGAGCCACTGTGCCGACCAAGGGCATCTTTTTTTTTTTTTTTTTTGAGATGGAGTCGTGCTCTGTCTATTGCCCATGCTGGAGTGCAGTGGCACGATCTCAGCTCACTGCAGCCTCCACCTCCTGGGTTCAAGCAATTCTTCTGCCTCAGCCTCCCAAGTAGCTGGAATTACAGGTGTGCACCACCATGCCTGGCTAATTTTTCATATTTTTAGTAAAGACAGGGTTTCACCATATTAGCCAGGCTGGTCTCAAACTCTTGACCTCAAGTGATCCGCCAGCCTCGATCTTCCAAAGTGCTAGGATTACAGGCGTGAGCCACCATGCCCAGCCACATTAAAAAAAAAAAAATTTTTTTTTTTTGAGACGGACTTTTACTTTGTTGCCCATGCAGGAGTGCAATGGCATCATCTTGGCTCACTGCAACCTCTGCCTCCCGGGTTCAAGCGATTCTCCTGCCTCAGCCTCCTGAGTAGCTGGGATTACAGGCATGTGCCACCATATCCGGCTAATTTTGTATTTTTAGCAGAGTTGGGGTTTCTCCATGTTGGTCAGGCTGGTCTTGAACTCCCGACCTCAAGTGATATGCTCGCCTCAGCCTCCCAAAGTGCTGGGGTTATAGGTGTTAGCCACCATGCCCGGCTCCAGTCACATTTTTAAAATTAATCTTTTTATTTTGAAATAATTTTAGATAACAGAATTACAAATATAACAGAGAGGTCCCATTTATTCTTCACTCAGCTTCACTTTATGTTAACATCTATATAACCATAAAAAAAGATCAAAACTAAGTTAATATCAGTGCAATGCTATTAATTAAACTACAGACTATATTTGTATGTTACTAGTTTTCCCATTAATGTCCTCTTTTGGTGCCAGGATGCCATATTACATTCGTTATTGTGGCTCTGTTGATCTCCTCCAAACTGTGACATTTCCTTAGTCTTTCTTTCGTCTTTCATGACCTTGACACTTTCAAGGAGTACTGGTCAGATATTTAGAATGTCCCCAGTTTTGGTCTGGCTGATGTTTTTGTCATGGTTATTGGGAAGGGTGCCACATAGTTGATGTACCCTTCTTGGTGTGTGTCAGCAGTACATTATGTTAAGATGTATTATATTGATCACTTGGTCAAGGAGGTATCTGCCAGGGTTTTGCTACAGTAAAGTTGCTATTTTTCCTTTTATACAGAATACAGACTTAGATACTTTAAGACTCTGCAAACATCCTCTTTCTGCTCAAATTTTTGCCCACTAATATTAGCATCTATCAATGGATCATGCCTCAACAATTACTATGGTGTTCTCCTGGTGATTTTCTGTATTTGCAATCCTTCTACATTTATCGACTGGAGTTTTTCTATAGGAGTTGCCCCTCTCTACCACTTGTTTATTCAGTTGTTTGTATCTATAGGGACTCAGGTTTATTTTATTCCTTGGGTTACAATACAATACTATCATTTATTTTACTGTTCAATTTCCAACTTTGGCCACTGGGAGTTCATTCAGGTGGGTTCCTGTGCCCTTTTGACATCCATCTCCCCCTTTTTTTGAGCACTTCCTTACTCTCTGGAGTCACAGAAATTACTTTTCTGGGCGAACGCGGTGATGCATGCCTGTAATCCCAGCACTTTGGGAGGCTGAGGCAGGAGGATCACCTGAAGTCAGGAGTTTGAGACCAGCCTGGCCAACATGGTGAAACCCTATCTTAGCTAGGTGTGGTGGCACGTGCCTGTAGTCCCAGCTACTCAGGAGGCTGAGGCACAAGAATCACTTGAACCCGGGAGGCGAAGGTTGCAATGAGCAGAGATCTCTCCACTGCACTCCAGCCTGGGCGAGAGTGAGACTCTGTCTCAAAAAAAAAAAAAAAAAAAAGAAGAAGAAATTATTTTTCCAAGGAGAATTGTATTTGGAAACCTAGATCTGGGAGGTTGTGCACTCATCACTATGTGGGTATCACTACTTCTGGACTTTTTGGTGAACAGAGCTAGGAAATATATGTGTGTGCATGTAAACTAACCCACCCATAACAAACATTTATATTTATTTCCATACCAGTCCATCTATATATGTACACTGAACAAAAGCCATGAGTCTATACTTATGCCTCGATCCCCAGTCCAGCACTACGTGACTCATTCATGCCGTCTCCTTTTTCGTATTTGTCATTTCTTTCTCCTGGCCATAAACCTGGCTCTTGTTTTCTACCATATATCTGCTTATGTGTTCATCTCTAATATATATACATAATTAGTTTCAGAATTGCTAAGCCATAGTCCTAGAAACAAATTTACTAACTAGAGCATGGTGTCTGTTAGTATATAAGGTTGTGGTTGTTTACCCTTATGGTATCCAATCAAAATACATTTTTCCCCAGTTACTTAGGTCAACTCTTTCTTCTCACCCCCTTCAGTGGGTTATTTAATTCACGTATAATACAGTTAGATTCATTTGTCAGAGTCTGCATTTCATGTTTCCTTACACATCCTGGTTGATTTTATTATGGCTGATACATGGCAGAATTCATTCTTTGTGGTGTAGAGTTCTATATGTTTTGACAAATTCATGAAATCATATATCCACCACCACAGTCCCATTCAAAAGAGTTCCATCACCCTCAACAGCCCCTCATGCTGCCTCTTTTACCCCTCGTCCCTCCCTATCTCCTGGCAGCCACTCTTCTCTTTTCTATCCTAATAGTTTTGCCTTTTCTAAGTTACATTAATGAAACCATACAATGTGTCGTTTTTTTTTTTTTTTGAGACGGAGTCTCGCTCTGTCACCCAGGCTGGAGTGCAGTGGCCGGATCTCAGCTCACTGCAAGCTCCGCCTCCCGGGTTCAGCCATTCTCCTGCCTCAGCCTCCGGAGTAGCTGGGACTACAGGCGCCCGCCACCGCGCCCGGCTAATTTTTTGTATTTTTAGTAGAGACAGGGTTTCACCGTGTTAGCCAGGATGGTCTCGATCTCCTGACCTCATGATCCACCCGCCTCGGCCTCCCAAAGTGCTGGGATTACAGGCCTGAGCCACCGCGCCCGGCACAATGTGTCGTTTTTTCAACTAGCTTCTTTCATTTAACAAAATGCATTTAAGAGTCATCCACGTTGCTGAAGAGTTCCTTTTTATGGTAGAGTAATAGTCTGTTACAGAGATGTACCACACTTTGCTTATGCATTCACCTGCTGAAAGACACCTTCTTATTTTCCTCTTCTTTGGTGATTATGAATAAAATGGCTATAAACATTCATGTGCAGGTTTTTGTGTGAACATGAGCTTTTTTCTCTCTTGAGTTCTCCTGCCTCAGTCTCCTGAGTAGCTGGGATTACAGGCGTGTGCCACCACGCCTGGCTAATTTTTGTATTTTTATTAGACACAGGGTTTCACCATTTTGGCCAGGCTGGTCTTGAACCCCTGACCTCAGGTGATCCACCCTCCTCAACCTCCCAAAGTGCTGGGATTACAGGAGTGAACCACCGCGCCCGAATGTGTATGCCCATTTTGAATTCCCACCAAGAATGTATGTACAGTATCAGTTGCTCCACATCCTTGCCAATATTTACCATTTCCAGTTTTTGGTTTTGTTCTTCCATTCTAGTAAGTGTGTAGTGGTATTTCATGGTTGTTTTAATTTGCATTTCCTCAATGATTAATGATGTTGAGCATCCTTTTGTATGCTTATTTGCCATTTATATTTCTCCTTTGTTCAGATCTTTTGCTTATTTAATTTTAATTTTAATTAATTTATTTATTTATTTTGAGATGGAGTTTCGCTCTTGTTGCCCAGGCTGGAGTGCAATGGCATGATCTTGGCTCACCGCAACCTTCACCTTCTGGGTTCAAGTGATTCTCCTGCCTCAGCCTCCCCAGTAGCTGGGATTACAGGCATGTACCACCACGCCTGGCTAATTTTGTATTTTTAGTAGAGATGGGGTTTCTGCATGTTGGTCAGGCTGATCTCGAACTCCCGACCTCAGGTGATCTGCCCGCCTCGGCCTTCTAAAGTCCTGGGATTACTGGCGTGAGCCACTGCGCCCGGCCCTTTTGTTCACTTTAAGTTGGGTTATTTATTTTCTTATGGCTGAGTTTGGCAAATTCTTGATATATTCTGGAAATAAATCTTTTGTCAGAAATGTGATTTGCAAATATTTTCTCTCAGTCTGTGGCTTGTCTTCTCATTCTCTTAACAATGTCTTTCACAGAGTAAAAGTTTTAATTTTAATAAAGCCAAATTTTGTCAAAATTATACAAATAGTTTTTTTTTCTATTATGGATCACATTTTTGGTGTCATATCTAAAAATTATTTGCCTAACCAAGGTCATGCGGATTTTCTCCTGTTTTGTTTTAGAAGTTTTATAGTTTTGGCTTTTGCATTTAGGTTTATGACCCATTTAATTTTTTTTTTTTGCAGTGAAATATGCATGATAAAATTTGTCATTTAACCATGAAATTTAACATTTTAAAGTGTACAATTCAGTGAGATTAAGTATACGTACAATGTTGTGCAACCATCACCACCATCTATTTCCAGAACTTTTCCTGTGACCCATTTTGAGTTAGTTTTTGTATAAGGTGTGAAGTTATAGGTTGAGTTTCATTTGTTTCACATGTGGACGTTCAATTGTTCCATCGCCATTTATTGAAAGACTATTCTTTTGTCATTTAATTGTCTTTTCACCATTGTTGAAAATCAGCTGAATTTGTATCTTTTCGATTTTGTTGTGGGGCTAGTATTTCAGAAACCACATAACCAGCATGTGCTGTACCCTCTGATTAAACTGTTGTGCTTTTGAACTACTGGTTTGTGAGGTAAGCCTTCATGGTACTGAGAGGTGGATCTGAAAGCACTTAGGGGTGGGAGGTGAATTGACTGTACAGTTAATCCAAGGAGCTTGGCTTAGATTTTGAGGACAGTGGGAGTTTGCAGTAAAAGGTTTTAGGCGGCAGTGACCTGATATGATTCACACAGTGAAAGATTGCTCTGGCTGCAGTGTGGAAAATGGATCCAGGCAGAGAAGAATCAACACTAGTCAGGAGTGGCTGGAGGAAGTGGATCCACTGAATAAATACAAAGAAGGCCAAACCAGTTGGATTTGGGAATCAATCAGATATAAAAGAGAAAGAGAAGAAAAAAGCGGGGGCCAGGATAGCTCAGTACATGGTTGTGCCACTCCTAAAGGACAGAACAAAGGAGCTGGGGCAGGAGTCTTTTGGAGGATGGTGGTGATGGGTACAGCTTTGCCTGGGTTGTCTTTGAGTTGCTGCTGGGGTGTCCGTTGGGAGAGGTCCACAGGCAAAAAGATTTATGGGTCTGTGGCCCAGAAAAAGGATAGGTATTTGAAGCCATTGGAGTGGTGAGACTTTCTCAAGAAGGGACGGTGGAGGAAGAGGAGGGAAGAGGCCAAAGGAGAAATCCTAGGAACATCATCAGGAAAAGGATGGTGGTGAGAGGAACAGAAGTGAAGGACACAAGGATAGGACATCCACCAAGACAAGCGAAAAACAAGAATGTCACGGAAACCAAGGGAAGAGAATCTTACAAGAAGGGGGAGGTTATGCAAAATGACAGAATATTCAGTGAATAATAATGCTTAGGGCGTGTTCTTTCTGCAGGACCCTACTATCCTCAACAAGGAAAGCATCAGGAACAGTGAGGAGGGAGTTTTGGTGGCGTGATGGTGGTGGAAGCTATATCATAGTGGAATGAGCATGAATAAGAGTGAGGAATTATAGACAGCAGCTGCAGACAACTCTTGCAAGAAGATTGGCTGTGAGAGGTGGGAACACAGGGGCTAGCTGGAGGGGACCTGGCACTGAAGAAGGGCTTCTTGACAGGAGTGATTTGAGCATGTCTTAAATGTTGATGAGAAGCGGTCAGTGAAGGAAAGGAGAGGGGTAGTAGAAGGAGCGTCATCTCAGAGGAGGCAGGCAGGAGGGGGTCCGGAGCATGGTGGAAGTTCCAACTGCTGTGTTGGGAGAAGAGGAAAAGGTGGTTAGAGATGCTGGTCAATGCATTATTGTAGCAACAGGGATTAGAGAATTTACACTTGGTGGCTCTATTTTTTCTCTAAAGTTGATGGGGAGATAATCTCCTGAGAGCAAGAAGGGAGGCAATAGGGCAGCAAGTTTGAAAAGAATGATCATTGTAAGAATGGGAGAGAAAGCTAATTAAAGAGTATAGAATTGCTGGGGAGGATTGAGAGCAGAAGAGAGGTTGGAGACTAGCACACTAATGGCCTCAATCTATGGAGGTGGTAATTTTATTCATCGGCGCTCAGCAGCCCAGATGTAAGAGCCAAGAAGAAGTAGTTTTACCGACCTACGCAGATATAATCCAAGAACAATGGGCAGGAGAGTTGATGATACTGGGGAGAGTGATTTAAAAGAGGGGTCATGGGAATTCCATGTTGGACAGAGAAAGAAATGATGACTGAGAGAAAGCTTGAGAAGGACAGAATAGAGAAATCAAGGGTTTGATGGAGTTAAAAGAAAAGATGAAGTAGAAGTGGGAGAGGCAGAAAGCCATGAGAAAGCCATACCCTCAGAGTGGGTGTGTGAATTTATGATTTCAGAGGGGAAACAGTGCCCAGTGATGACATATCCAAGGTGCGGCCAGGGAAGGGAGTGTCTGAAGTACATGGAAATGAAGGTCATTGAGGAGATCATGGCAATGAGCTTCCAGGGGTTAGGATGACTCATCCACACTGGTGACAGGAGGACTAGAGGTAGGGAAGAAGACTGTGAGTCCAGGGCTGAAGTTTCAAGGAATCGGGGAGTGGGCAGGAGGTCAAGGAAAGTCAAGGGTGAGGTTGGGGTAAACATTGATGAGTGCCTGATAAATCTCTAATGAACACATGGATGCATGAATCAGTGAATAAGTGAGCAAATGAATCCAGTAATTCAGACTAATCTGGCGTACATTCTGGGAATATCTAGCCATAAATCTTAAGATTCCCAAAGAAAACACTAGGCTCAGAGAAGGCAGATCACTAGGAGTATAGAGGACTCGGGTTATCATAAGAGTTGAAGATGAGCAAATCTTTTCAGCCTATCCTATCTGAGAAGCTGTTTGCGCTCTCTAGACCAGCCCATGTTCAATACCATAGCCATTAGCTCCTTGCAGTATTCAGGACCTGAAATAAGGCTAGTCCAAATTCAGATGTGATGTCCAAGTAAAACACACACTGGATTTTGAAGACTTAGTACAAAAAAAGAACATAAAATATCTCATCTTGAACTATTGATTACAAGTTAAAATACAAAATTTTTGGATCTATGGGGTAAAATAAAATATTATTAAATTAATTTCACTTGTTTTATCAATTGATTTATTTTTACTTTTTATACGAGGCTACTAGAAAATTCTAAATTACATGTGTGGTTCACAATATATTTCTTTTGGGCAGCCCTGTTCCAGGCGTTGGTCAGTAGCCTCTGTGATCCTGAAGAAAGCACTATGCCGCCCCAATATTTGCACATGTTCAATCAATAAGTTAATAAATGTAGCCACTCTGTTGGAATTCCACATATATTTGTTGTCGTAAGTAAAATGTTAGCCCTCAAGGGCTTAAATTTCTTATACACTGGAACTGTCCCTTTAAGAGAGCATCTTAAGTCTCTCAAAGTATTGCAAAACCTCCCACTTGCTCCATTAGATAGGTTCTGCACCCTGGAAACCATGGCGGTGATGGATGCAGGTGCTCACACTTGTCTTCATTGTTAGCACAGTTGGAATGAATTGAGGGAATCGTCTCTCTTCTTGGGATATTTCTGACACAATGAGGCTGGAGACTGTGCACATTATACTTGTAATTTTCCTCTGACTGGGGAAGCCTAAGGCTCCACTCCTTCAGGCCCAATCTCCTTGGAACCTGTAGTTACTGGCTTGCTTAGTAATACTTATTACAGTTGGAAGGGCAGGAACCCTATTTTAGCCTGAAATTGTGGAAGAAGATCCTACGTCAGCAGGGTCCGGAGCTGTTTTTTTTTTTCCCAAATCCAAAAATGTAATAGTAAACATTGAGAGTTTACACTGGGTCAGGCACAGTGAGGAAACTGAGGCCCCAAGAGCTTAGCAACCTGAGAGGTTCCACAGGTAAAAGGTGGCAGAGCTAGGATCTCCACGTAGGTGGTGTTGAGATCCACCACACTAACTCCAAAGTGTGTGATCCTCATATCACCCTACACCTTCCAACACAACTGATTATGGACCAGGAAACAAAAAGAGGGAAGCCTCACTTAATTGGTCTCAGAAAAAGCCTCTGAAAGAACATGGATCAGTTGGGCTGACACATTGTGCCCACACATGTGCATTGAACAGCCCAGTTGAGACTAGATCCTTTAGCAGAAGTTCCCAAACCATGCATTGGAATAAGTGTTTAAGGGCCTCATTCCAGGGCTGCTAAATCAGAACTCTGGGAGTAGGGCCTAGAAATTTGTATTTTGAAAGCATTTTCCCAGTGGAGATAAGGGAACCATTACCCTTGATTAGGATCTGATTTGGAACTTGGACTTCTGGATAACTCATGGTACAAAATGGAAGGAGGGTACAAGGAGGGTTTTATTCAAGCCACATCAAAGGAGGGGGCCTGACCTCAGGAGCGTCCTTTGGTAGATCCACCATTTGTGCACTAATTTCTAAGGAGGTTCCCAACCTTCAGATTGCTGGGGCCTCTGTTTCAGTCTCAAACAAAGGGATGAGTGCTGTTGCCTGAAGGCAGGCAGACATTGCCACCTCTAGAACTAAGGGTAAGTAGTGGGAAGGCCACAATAACTCTCTCCTTCTTCCTCCTTTTAGTCTTTCAGTGTTATGATGTACCCAGCTGGTCCAGGATCTGGTGACTCCCCAGAAGGCTTCCCTGAACAACCAAGTCTCCAGCCACAAATTGGAAATCGCACAACTCAGACACTGGGTACTGAAACTGGGTGTATCATCCAGTCCCTCCTTCAGAGCCTGTTTGGGGCAGAAGACTGGGGGAGGGAGACTGGGGAAGAGAGACTCAAAGAGGTTGCTAGGTGGCACAGAAGTGATGGCAGAACTGGCCTTCATTTAGTGACATATGCTTTGTTCAACCAGTCAACAAAGGCTTATGTGGTGGCTAGTAGTGCTAGCGAATGCAGATTTGGCCACTTGCAAAACCAATGAGCAAGGTCGTGGTATGGTAGAAGGAGACTGACTTTATTACAAACCAAAGCTAGCAGTGGGGAAAAACGATCCAGGCTTTTGCTTTAATGGAACTGCTTCACATTTCCAAGCAAAATGCGAGGCTTTAAGAAGTTTTGGTATGGAGGGTATGCAAGGGGTGAGGCAGTGCAGGTCTTCATGACGAGTTCTGATGACTTGCCTTGAGTTACTGCCCATCTGGTGAACGGGCTGGCATCATCTCGGGCTGGGCTGAGTTGTAAATTAACTGTAGCCTTGAAGCAATCTCCTGGTGGGGGAGATTTCCACAGATGCCTATACTGTTTCAAGATTTAGTCTCTGGAACTTTTAAGCCAACATACAATTAGATATGCTAATAGTGTGTGTGTGGTTGGGGGGATAGGGTGTCGGGGGGTGCCTAGTGGTTAACTGAACAAAAAGAAACAAAGAAATAAAACAATATAACAAGAATATAACCTTCAAGCTGGGTACTTGGTTACAGTAGGTGCTTGGACTGTATTAGAGATACCTCAAGGTAAGCAAACAACCAGCCAGAACTGGTCCCTGGCCTTGTGGAAGTTTCTCTCTTCTCTCTCTCTCTCTCTCTCTCCTCTCTTTGTCCCCTCTCCTTTCTTTCTTGACTCCCTTATCAATGGGACACCCTGTTTTCCTAGATTAGGAAAAAGAAGACCCATTTAGAAAGTGGGGAAGGAGACAAAATATTACTTCCTGAAGCAAGGTAGGACTCAATTTGTGACCTAGAATCTGAGACAGGGAAGTAGAGGCAGGAAAAGGGGGAAAATGGGGAAGAACTCACTTCCTTTCTGGGCTGAGAAGGGCTAGAAGTCAAGGTTAAGTGGAGCCTTAGAGAAAGTCCAGCTCTTCATTTTACAGGTGAGGAAACTGAGGGACGAAGAGGTTATAGTGTGGTCACAAGGTGGACACCTAGTTAGCGGCAGAAGTGGGAATAAACTGTGGCCTTTGAATAACACTATGAGGCCTCCAGTTGGGCACTCAATTTTAATTCGGCACGCTTGGGTGGCAGCCGGGAGCTAGGCGAGGGTAGTTGCCATGGGAACCGGTTCCTCCCACTTCCTGCGTGCGCACCCATAGACCTGCGCTCCCAATAAAGTTGTTGTTGAAGCGCTGCGGCGGGAGCGCCGGCTGCACCACGTGGGCCGGACCGGGCCGGGGGCGGGACCGAGCTGAGGGAGGCCCTGCAGGCAGCAGTGAGGAGTGGAGGCGGGCGCGGGCGGCCGGCCATGATCGCGTCGTGCCTGTGTTACCTGCTGCTGCCGGCCACGCGCCTCTTCCGCGCCCTCTCAGGTACCGGCCAGGCGTACCGACAGACAGGAGCCCGGCCTGGGCCCGCCTCTGCGGGGCTCCGCGGGCGTGGAGCGGCGTGCGGTTGTCCGGGCCTTACGACTACCGTGCTCCAGGCAGTGCCGACGTGTAGGGAGGCGTTCCTGAGCCCTTGTCCCGCGGGCCCCTCCTGACCCCACGAGGACTGGACCCGGCCGACGATCCTCGTGGGCGGCCCCTCCTCCCGCCTGTTGTCAGATGGCTTCCGGCCACGGTTAAGGTGGAGAGGAGCTGTGGACGGGCAGGGCCCTTTCCTGGCCCTGGGGGTGCAGAGAGATTGTGGGGTCGGCCAAGTCAGCACCCCGAGGGGTCGGGAAGGGGTAGCAGCTCGGACCGAGGCGAGTGCCCAAATTCTCGGCGGGCGAGGCGGGTCGGCTCTGGGAGGTTTATGGCCGAAGTACTAGACGCACCGGTCTTCGCCAGGTCAACTTCACACTCACCTTTCACTGCCACCTGGCAGCTCTTGCTCCTATCTCACCGGTGTCTGGTTGAAAAACGGACGCTCAGTCAGAGACACATTTAGATCTCAGCTTTGGAGCATTCCTGCCCCCAGCCCCGGCGGTTTAGAGGGAGATGTGCTGGGGTGGGGGCAATGCCCAGTCGATACCTCAGAGGGGGTGGTTATTTCGTTACTTTTTCATGATTTGTCTGCATTCTCAATTCCTGGGCTTTGAAATTACAGAGGGTTTTATGCGACCAGCAGTTTCTGAGATCCCATGGAACTTGCAGACTTTTTGCCTTTAATTTATGGGACAGGACCAAGAAGTACTTAGGAATGAGGGCTCCAACTGTGTATTCTGTGGTTTTCCTTTGTGGAACTTTACACAATTGATACGCAATGTGTGTGTCATTGATAATATATATTTCATATAGAAATCTTTTAAATTTATTTTTACTGTGTATCTGCCATTAGAATGCAAACTTCAGGAGGGCAGGGCCACGTCCATTTTGTTCGCTGTATCTCTGGTGTTAACACATTGCTCGGTATATATAGTAGGCACTCAATGAATTCAGGAATGTCTTGTGTGTCCATACTTCTGAGGAATGGGAAACTCCACAGAAGTAATTGTTTTCAGAGAACTAAGGATATTCTTTTAACTATGTTGCTGTTACTCCTGGAGCTCTTCTAATGCCCTCTATGGCAGCCTTAGTGATATAGTATACTAGTCCAGAGGTTTCCAGACCAGTAGAGTCCTAGGGATCTCAGAGGAGGGCCCCTCCCCACCTACACATTACAGTAGTCCCACTTATATTTACTTGGCATATTTGGTTTCCAAATAAGATTTTTAAAAAACAGAAGCATTCTGCTGCTGAAAATCCACCACCACCACTGCCAAAAGATATCTGCCAAAATCGAAAGCCTCTAACTTCGGGCATATGAACCAAAGAACCTCTGCCATCTGGTACACGCAGAGGATGTTTCAAGGGGCAGATAATTAGCAAGTTCTTGAGACTAAAGCTCAATGACCCAGTCCATAGGTTTAGAGCAGGGTTTCTCAATCTCAGCACTGTTGATGTTTTGGGCCAGATCATGTGTTGTGGGTCCATCCTGTGAATTGTTGGAAGTTCAGCAGCGTCTCTGTCCTCTAACCACTAGATGCCAGTGGCACTGCTGCAGTTGTGACAACCACGGTGTCTTTGAACATTGCTAAATGTCTTCTGACGGCAAAATCACTGTGGTTAAAAACCATTGTTTAGAAGGACATAAATATACATAGGCTCCAAACAAGATATTTGAACAGTCTTTCAATATTTGAGCCATTTTTAAGTTTTCTTGCCTTAAAAAAAAATTGCCAGTAAAATGAGTCTAGTGATTGAGGGCCAGCATCGTGTACGTCACTTGTCCTGTGCTGTAAATAAATGGCTGGGTGTGTGAGTGTGGGAGTTGTTTGCTCTCACCAAAATACTGTGCTCAGAGTTTTTTAGAGTTTTTCCCACATTCTTTCTTGCCTGTTGGTTGTGATTTGTGGCTGCAGTAGCAAAGAGATGTCAGCTCTCTCTTACTGTCAACTGTTGGCACCTTGTAATTTATAGCCTCTGATGTGTTGTGGAATGGGAAAGTAGATGATGAAGTTTGTGAAGATTTTATTACAATAAGTAGCTTTAAGAAGAGGCTTAAGGGCCTTTGCTGAGATGTAAATTGTATAGATTTTTGAGGCTGTCTACTTTAGGACTTTTTCTTTTGGAATACATTCATAGATCAGGGAATTTATACAACTAGAAAAGCTCTTAGAGATTATCTAGTTCAAACTTCGCTTGTCTCTATTTTTTTAAATTAAATTTTTTTTTCAATTTTTTTTCAATTTTTTTTTTTTTTTTTTGAAATGAGGTCTCACTTTGTCTCCCAGGCTGGAGTGCAGAAGGGCAGTCACAGTTCACTGCAGCCTCGACCTGGGCTCAAGCAGTCCTCTTGTTTCAGCCTCCCAAGTAGCTGGGACCACGGGCATATGCCACCATACTTGGCTAATTTTTAATTTTTTGTAGAGATGAAGTTTCGTTATGTTGCCCAGGCTGGTCTGTAACTCCTGGCCTCAAGCGATCCTGCTGCCTCTGCCTCAGCCTCTGCCTCCCAAAGTGCTGGGAGCCACCACGCCTGGCCTCTTGTTCCCATGTTACAGTCAAGAGTAACTCCATCTGACTAGGGCCATTGTTCAAGGTCAGTTTTATTAATTTTGCTGCTAGATCATAACCCACAGTTCTGATTCACAGTCAAGTGCTGGTTCTAATGTAATGTGGTTCTTAGAACCGAAGAGTTTGTTAATAGTTTTAACTAAGTCATGTAAAAGGAGTGTGGTTATATGTGCCCATCTGTGTTCTAGATTATGTGAGAGGGCTGTTCTTTCATGCACTGAATATTTATCAGATCCCTGTCTTATAAATTAGTCACCACTTGTAAAGAACAGTGCCTGGCACATAGTGAATACTTTGCCCTGATTATGATGATGGTGTTCAGGCATTAAGGTGGGCAGGCTCGGTGATGGTACAGTGATGAGCAAGGTGGATGTGGGTCTTGCTTTTATTGGGCTTATGTTTTAGCTGGGAGAAGAGTGTGGATTGGATGACAGTCTTATAACCTGGTATTTTGGCTTTCCTCCTAGATGCTTTCTTTACATGTCGAAAAAATGTCCTTCTGGCGAAGAGCTCATCCTCCCAGGTAGAAGGCGACTTTGCCATGGCCCCTCGGGGCCCTGAGCAGGAGGAATGTGAGGGCCTGCTGCAGCAGTGGCGAGAAGAAGGGTCGAGCCAGGTACTCTCAACTGCAAGTGAGGGGCCCCTTGTAGATAAAGGACTAGCCCAGAGCAGCCTGGCACTTCTGATGGATAACCCTGGAGAAGAGAATGCTGCTTCAGAGGACAAGTGGTCCAGCAGGCAGCTGAGTGACCTTCGGGCAGCAGAGAACCTGGACGAGCCTTTCCCTGAGATGCTAGGAGAGGAACCACTGCCGGAGGTGGAGGGCCCTATGTGGGCAGCTATCCCCATGCAGACGGACCCCCAGTATGCAGACTGTGCTGTCCTCCCAGTGGGTGCCCTGGCCACAGAGCAGTGGGAAGAGGACCCGGCGGTGTTGGCCTGGAGCATAGCGCCTGAGCCTGTGCCCTGGGAAGAGGCTCCCATCTGGCCTTTTGAGGGCCTGGGGCAGTTGCAGCCTCCCCCAATGGAAATACCGTATCATGGTGAGTCTGACAGCTGACTGAGTGAGCCAAGGGAGCAGGGTGTCTCAGGTGTGGGCAGAGCCATTGCTAAAGAGAAGATTCTATGGTAGGGAGCTTTGCCACTGCATTCTATTTTTCTAAGAATCTTGGCGTGTAAGATCTAGAGGGGCCTTACAGATCATCTCATCCAGCCCCATGGTTTTAAAGGTGAAATAATCACAGTGCAAAGAGGTAGCAGAACATGCCTAAAGTCATAAAGCCAGGTAGGGGAAGAACTGAAAGCATACTCTAGTTCTGATTCTCCACAATATCATTTCTCTGGTGGTAACCCTAGGGCTTTCTGAGGGTAGGGATGGAGAGGTCTCAGGGCCTCTATTCTCTATCTCAGTCACAATCACCTCAGTTTTATTTGTGTTGTATATTCAGAGTCCATTAAAGTTTGAAGAAAGGCATAAATAGATTTGAAATCCACTATGCTGCCACATGCCATAGGGGAGATGGGGACACACTGTGGTTTGTAGTCCCACAGACTCTTCCAGGTTTAGGGATCAGAAAACACCCAGGGCTGCAGTTAACTCTAGAATTGTCTTTAACCTCAGGTGACTGTTAAGCACACTCATCTGAGTGATTCTCCAGATATATATAGATTTATCAAAAATGAGAGACTGTCAGCTTGCATATATGAGCATCTATTAGATGCTAGGTACTGGTGATGTAGTGGTGAGTAGGCCAAGGTCTCTGGTTTTGTGGAGCTAACCATGTCATCTGAAGAATGTTCATAGAGTGCTGCTCAATTCCCCACAGAGAGGGATGGGTGACAGGGCAGATGGTAAAAGGAACTTCAGGGCATAATACTACTGAGTCAGGAGTGGAGATGGTGGTGCCTCTGCATTACTTGTACTTGCCATGGAATGCTTCTCCCAATCCCTTTTCAGAAATTTTGTGGCGAGAATGGGAGGATTTCTCCACGCAGCCAGATGCTCAGGGCCTGAAGGCAGGAGATGGCCCTCAGTTCCAGTTCACTCTGATGTCTTATAACATCCTGGCTCAGGACCTGATGCAGCAGAGCTCAGAGCTCTATCTACATTGCCATCCAGACATCCTCAACTGGAACTATCGCTTCATGAACCTCATGCAGGAATTCCAGCACTGGGACCCCGATGTGAGTGAAAAGGGGAGTTGCCATCTTGCATTGTTGCTGGACCTGGGCTGTTTCCCAGTGCTCTTAGAAGATGAGTTCAGCCCCGTAGTTGTTCAAATGATTGGAGTCCTATCTAGGGCTGGAGTCTGCCTGCCTGGTGTCAGTGAGTTGTTGGCAGATGCTGAGAAGAATCTCCCTAGGTATGCACTTTCCAGCACCTTTATGCAGGAAGGGAGGCTTGAGGGATTCAAGGAGCAGGAAAATCCAGTGCATATGTCTAATCTCTTCAGCATAGGTCTGGGCCTGTTCTTGCTGTTGGTGACTGGGAAGTTTCACTGTGCCCCAGCAGCTTCTTACCTGGCCTCAGGACCTGCTCCTAGAGGGTGAGGGTCACATTCCAGCACTCCGGAGTGACTGGGTTCCTTGTCAATTTCCCAGATCCTGTGTCTCCAGGAAGTCCAGGAAGATCATTACTGGGAGCAACTGGAACCCTCTCTGCGAATGATGGGTAATGCAGCTCCCTGGGATGCTTGCCAGCTTTTCTTTCTACAGCCTTGCCTACTCTCTCCTGAAGACCCCATCCTTCCCTTTTGTCTTGGTAAACCCTCAGTTTCACCTGTGAGCTAGCTCCTTCCATGTGTGCCTGAGAAAGTAGAATTCTGCAGTTTTAAAGGAATTCTGACATACATTGCTATTTGATCCTTGAAGTACCCAGTGTGGTGAGACTGTGTTATTATTCCCATTTCACAGATGAGAAAACTGAAGTTCTGAAAATTCGTGTGACTTCCTCAGAATCACAAAGCTACAAAGCTAGTAGATGTGGAGCTAGGAATCCAGCTTGTCTGACTCTAGATTCTGGGCTCTTTTCTATCATGTTACATTGCTTCATACCCTTCCCTCCTTGCCCATCCAGCCCCTCAGTCACCTAGTTACAGCTGTAAGGGGGAACCTGCTGAACCAAGGAAGTGGCAAAGGCTTCTTATATTGAGTAGCAGGAACAATGCCTCAGGGGCACACACTGGGACTGCTGGTGCTGGTTGGAAGGGATTCAGGCTTTAAGGACTCTGACCCATCTCCTTGGTGGGGTTTTCCTTGCAGGCTTTACCTGTTTCTACAAGAGGAGGACCGGGTGTAAAACCGACGGCTGTGCTGTTTGCTACAAGCCCACCAGATTCCGCCTGCTTTGTGCCAGCCCTGTGGAGTACTTCCGGCCTGGCTTGGAGCTACTTAATCGGGATAATGTGGGCTTAGTGTTGCTACTGCAACCACTTGTCCCAGAAGGCCTGGGGCAAGTCTCGGTGGCCCCGCTGTGTGTGGCAAATACCCATATCCTTTACAACCCACGCCGGGGTGATGTCAAGCTGGCCCAGATGGCCATTCTCCTGGCAGAAGTGGACAAGGTGGCCAGATTGTCAGATGGCAGCCACTGCCCCATCATCTTGTGCGGGGACCTAAATTCTGTCCCTGATTCACCTCTCTACAACTTCATCAGGGATGGAGAGCTCCAGTACCATGGGATGCCAGCCTGGAAGGTGAAATGGGAGAGGCCACAGTGGGGGTGGGAACATGGTCTAGAGAGAGATTCAGCTGTTAGCACCAGTGCTTCTTCTGTGGCAGGGACCTCAGTACAGCTGCTCTGGCCTGTTCCTCCTTTTTCTTGTTATGTTGAATAGCTTGTACCCAAGCCTGGAAGTTAAGAATTCTTGAGTACTTCGGCATGTTGGGATTTTTTTCAGTTTTTATCATTAATATTTTTAATTCACAAGTAGTACGTGAGTATGTACTTGGAGGAACTTAAACATTATACAGTAAGGCACAGGCCTGTTTTATTACCCACATTCCCTTTCTATTCTCTTAGAGTCACATAATGACTGTTCTAAGTTTGGTGGTAGTCTTTTAGCTTGTTTTCTTTGCATTTACAGTGATATCTATGTTCCTATGGTATTGTAATCAGTGTTTACATTTGTTAAGCACTTAACTCTGTGCCATGTGCTATTTTGAGCACTTTATACTCATTAACTCATTAGTTTTCACGATTTCCATCATGGCTTCCATTTTATAAATG
The DNA here is from genome assembly GCF_007565055.1 of Rhinopithecus roxellana. Lineage (NCBI taxonomy): Eukaryota > Metazoa > Chordata > Mammalia > Primates > Cercopithecidae > Rhinopithecus > Rhinopithecus roxellana. Next base: position 134,955,275 of record NC_044553.1, on the reverse strand, counting down.
AGGAAACTAAAGCCCAGAAAAGTGAAGTAATTTGCCGTAGGTTATGCGGGTAGTTAGTGGTGGAGCCAGGATTTGTAACCAGGTGGTCTGGCTGCAGAGCTCTTAACCCTCAAATACTGTGCTGTGATTACTTATAACAGCCAATATGTAATCTGCCATGTGTGTTTTATAAACATGATACACTGCTATATGTTTCATTTGTAGCTTTTTTCCACTCAGCAATTTGCATATGGATCTCATTCCTTCTAACTGTTGAGTGTTGATGACGACACCTCATAGTTTTATCAGCTTGTGCTGATTTCTTTATGTCACAATCTCCTTGTTCCTCTATTTTGCCCCTGCTGTTTCAATTTATTGACTAACTTTTGGCAAGGCACGATGGTGGAAGGACACAAAATGATTGAATTACTGTTGTGCACGTGGGATTTTATGTAAATGAGGCAGATGTGTGCAGAGAAAGGCATGATCTTGCCCTAAAGGAGCTGTAATCAAGGAGCTCAGGGAACCAGGAAAAGAATTGACCGCCTGCCACATGACAGGCACTGTTAGGCATAGTGAACGAGAGCACTTGCTTTGAAGCCAGACAGTCCTGAATTCAGATCCCTGCTCTGCCACCTTGAGCAAATTACTTAACTTTCTTAAACCCAATTTGCCTCATCCATACAATGGGGGATATAATGGGACCTGCCTCAGAGATGTTTTTTTTGGGTGAATTAAATAAATGCGTGTAAAGTGTTTTCTAGTATCTGGTTCAAAGTCAGTAACTGGTAGTGATATTAAGATTCTTAACTGTACATGGTATTATTATCCCATTTTATTTGTTTATTTATATTTTGAGACAGAGTCTCGCTCTGTTGCCCAAGCTGGAGTGCAATGGCACGATCTTGGCTCACTGCAACCTCCGCCTCCTGGGTTCATGTGATTCTCCTGCCTCAGCCTCCTGAGTAGCTGGGATTACAGGAGTGTGCCATCATGCTCGGCTAATTTTTGTATTTTTAGTAGAGACGGGGTTTTGCCATGTTGGCCAGGCCGGTCTTGAACTCCTGAACTCAGGTGATCCACCTACCTTGGCCTCCCGAAGTGCTGGGATTACAGGAGTGAGCCACTGCGTCTGGCCTATCCTATTTTATAGTAGGAGATGTTGAACCCAAGAGAGTTAACAAACTTGCCCAAAGTCACACAGCTATTAAGTGGCCATTGAATTACAGATCTGTTTTACTTCAGATGACATATTGAAAATTTATGCCCTTATAGGGCAGGGGGATTCTGTCTGTCGCTACTCTATCCCCAGCACCTAGCTAGTGTCTTTTGGCTTTCAAATATTTGTTGTTGTTAAATGGCATAAAGGGACTTGCTACACACGTTGGAGATGTGCAGATGACTGATGTTGCCGAATGTTTCCCCTACTACGTTTTGTCCGTTCCCAGGCTGCTCATTGGCTTTGACCGAGGATGGTGACGTAGATACGGTAAAGTGCTTTGGTGCTTTCCCATTTGGTTTGACCCTGTGGTTTCCCAGTAATAGGTTCAGGATATTAGACCTTGATCCAGAAGATCCAAAGATGAGGATAAACCTTTAACCATTGCAACTTAAAGCCCCTGAGAGTTGATATTCCCTGTGGAGGAGAATTGTATTGATTTTTTGGAGGTAAAATTTGGGGAACCATGTGTTCATACTATTCAATTCCCCTTGATTCAGTCTCTTATCCTCCTCCTGTTTCAGTGGACATTTCAGTGTTGCCAGTGAAAAAGTAATGGTTTTAATTTGGTCCTTATTTTTAACCTGCCCCTGAGACTTACATGCTTGCTTATACCATGTATGTAGTGTGTGATTGTGTGTGTTCGTATTTGTCCACATGTCCCAAAACATGGGCTGTTACTTTCCTTTTTCTATCTTGGTTTCCTTATTCCCACCCTGCTCGTTCCTTGCAGGTATCTGGACAGGAAGACTTCTCTCATCAGCTTTACCAGAGGAAGCTGCAGGCCCCCTTGTGGCCCAGCTCCCTGGGCATCACTGATTGCTGCCAGTATGTCTCCTCCTGTCACCCCAAGAGATCAGGTGAGCACATGTCACATTCTTGGTTGGCTGTGTCTTCATGTCTATTTTGGGAGAAAGCTGGTGTCTCAATGACAAGAAAAAGTGTAATCCCTCATTTCTCTTAGCAGATTCTTCTGTTTTCTCACTGTCCTCCCAATGGCCGTCCAATAAAATCGACAACTTTAAATCACAGCCATTGGAAAATCTCCTTGTCTTCTGAATCCTTCCTCTGTGGATCTATGCTGGAAGTTGCTTGGTACTAAGGAGGTCTCAGCATGTTGCTTCATCTTCTTTCACTATATGGCTTTTCCTGGTTTACAGAGAGACGCAAGTATGGTCGAGACTTCCTGCTACGTTTCCGCTTCTGCGGCATCGCTTGTCAGCGACCAGTAGGATTGGTCCTCATGGAAGGGGTGACAGATACTAAGCCAGGTAATGGAAACGAATCCCAGTTTCTTGGTCTTCTTTCTTCTTTACTCCTGATGTTTGTCAGTTATGTGGTTTCCTGCTCTATTCTAAGTATAATTCTTAGAGATTCGCTTCTGGTAATACGTATACTTAGAAGGAAGCTCAGTTGAGTTCAGTGGCCATTGCATGGATGTGCAGTGTGATAAGAGCACCAGACCAGGAATCAAGACACCTGGGTTCTAACTAGCTTTGAGAGCTTGGGTAAGCCACTTAACCTTTTTAGACTTAAGTTGTTAATGACTAGCATGTGTACAGCATATATAGGGGAGAAGTTATACACGATGGGGCTTTGAAAATCATAAGGTAACAGTGGTTCTGGTTTTAATAAAAGTTGATCCTACTGAGAAATTTCAGATTGAATGTAGCAGCGTATACTTGACATTCTCCCCTTCTTGTCTCTGAAACCACTTCAAAGCAACAAGGAGAATGGAAAAAAGAAATGTAAACTCTATTGTAGGCAAAACTGGGAGATTTGAAGATATCTGACACCAAGAACCACAACACAGAAGGAATGCCTGCAAGGAGCACTGGAGATCATGCAGGGGTGCTAGAGGAAGTATAGAGAGACTTATCTGGGGGATATGTGGATCTCAGAAAGAACTAGCTGAGTACTTTTTCCCATCTGGAGCATAAAACCGAAATCCCTTTTTTTTTTTCCAACAAGAATAGAAAACACAGGTCATGATAGGAGAGTCTCTGGACCAATTTTGATCATATGAGGCAGTGGAAGAGGGACTGATCAAGGATCAAGCCGTATTTCTGTTAAGCAATTTGGTCAAGTGGTAGAGAGGGTAGATAAGATACTTGTAGAGCTGCGTATCTCTTTTGGCTTGGGAGAGAAAGATTAAAAGGATGCCTACATAACCCTGTGTCAAAAAGAAAATTCCTGTTACTTGAAATACCCAGTCCTTCCCTTATATAAACTTTGCACAAATAACTGGTGGAGAAAAACCTCAACTAATTCAAAGCTGGGTTGTCAAAAAGGAGGAGCATGGAATCTGTACTAAAATACTACAAGAAAAAAGGAACAGAAAAACAAAAGGCGGATAAAGAATGTTTAACTTCAAAGATAAAAATAATTGCCATGGACCTTATAGAAATTATGATTACTTTCTCATGAATAAAGAAGTTGTCTTTATTTTTATTTTATTTATTTTATTTTATTTTTTATGATGGAGTCTCACTCTGTCACCAGGCTGGAGTGCAGTGGCACCATCTTGACTCACTGCAACCTCCGCCTCCTGGGTTCAAGTAACTCTCTTGCCGCAGCCTCCTGAGTAGCTGGGATTACAGGTGCACGCCGCCATGCCTGTCTATTTTTTTTTTTGGATTTTAGTAGAGATGGGGGTTTCACCATGTTGCCCAGGCTGGTCTCGAACTCCTGACCTCAGGCAGTCTGCCTGCCTTGACCTCCCAAAGTGCTAGGATTACAGGCGTGAGCCACTGCGCCCGGTCAAGAAATTGTCTTTATGAAAGAAAGAGCACAAAAATAACTGCCTATAAAGTAAGTTCAGGCATGTGGCAAAGCATCAGAAGATGAAATGTAAGCTGCAGAGCTCAGAAAAGAAGTGGAATAAAACATAAAAATATTACAAAAAATAAAGACAAAATTGTATGCAGCACAAGTAGGAATAGATACTGTTGAAAACAAGGTAAGAGACAGGCCTGGAAATCCAAACAAAACAAACAAAAAAAAACCAAATGAGAAGTAAAAGGTTAGAAAGGGTTAGAGAGAAAATGACAGTAATGAAAGATAAAGGAGATTTAACTTATGCATAATTGGAGTTCCCAAAGAAGAAAGCCTATAATATAATAACACAGAAAAAATATTTAAAGATAATTATTCAAGAAAGATTTTCCCAAAGTGAAAAGATGGGAATTTTCAGATTGAGAAGACATGTGTCCCAGTAAAAAATGATAAAGGAGCCAGGCACCCTGGCACACACCTATAATCCCAGCATTTTGGGAGACCAAGACAGAAGGATTGCTTGAACCCGGGAGTTTGAGACCAGCCTGGGCAACAAAGTGAGACACTGTCTCTACAAAAAATCAAAAAATTAGCCAGGCATGGTGATGCGTGCCTGTGGTCCTGGCTACACAGGAGGCTGAGGCAAGAGGATTGCTTGAGCCCAGGAGGTCAAGTCTGCAGTGAGCCATGTCCGTACCACTGCACTCCAGCTTGGGTGACAGTGAGACTAAAGATGTAGGAGAATTAATACTAAGACATTCTAGTGAGGTTCCTGGAAGTCAAAGATGAAAGAGTCTTTTGGGCAGTTAAAAGATTGAGCTACTTTGAAGTCTAGCAGTAATGAGGTTGACCTCAGACCTTTTTTTTTTTTTTTTTTTTGAGACAGAGTCTTGCTTTGTCATCCAGACTGGAGTGCAGTGGTGCTATCTTGCTTGGCTCGCTGCAACCTCCGCCTCCTGGGTTCGAGTAATTCTCCTGCCTCAGCCTCCCCAATAGCTGGGACTCTGGGCATGCGCCACCATGCATGGCTAATTTTTTTGTATTTTTAGTAGAGATGGGGTTTCACCATGTTGGCCAGGCTGGTCTCAAACACCTGACCTCAGGTGATCTGCCCACCTCAGCCTCCCAAAGTGCTAGGATTACAGGTGTGAGCCAGTGCACCCGGAAGACTTCAGACTTCTTAATATTGACATGCAACTCCAGAAGACAGTGGATTAAGGTTTCTAGGAAAGAAGATACAGTTCAAGAATATTATACTCAACTAACAACCTTTCTGCAAGAAACTACTAGAGGAGTAACTGAAGGCAACCAAGCAATGGCTGGGAAAACTATAGTAAAAGGACTGCTGATTAACACGGAATTTATTTTCTTCTTGTAAGAGTTTAATTTGAATTGGCATTTTTCACAGAGCAACAAACATGTCTGTGGCCCAGTTTATTTTTAATTGCAAAGTGAAAGTATTATTACAGCTCTGTCAATAGCAATAGTAATAACAATGATGGCCACCCTGTATTGAGTGAACCAGCAGGTATAGGAACTGGGATAAGTAAATTCTGTGTCAGTCAGGTTCAGGCAGAGGAGCTCAGTGTTTTAGAATTACAAAAACAGTAATAGGATCTCACTTAGATAATTTCATATTAAGAATAGGTTATTTAAATCAGTGATGTACTTGAATGAAACATAAATAGTAACAAAATTAAACCAAGAACCTTTAAAATATATACTGACAATCACTTTGTAGGTAGAAAAGACTCATTCTATAGGGGCAAAATAGCCAGTTCCCCAACGGTGCAAAATAACAGTAGTATTTTGAAAATTGAGATTAGATTTGGGTAAACACACTCATTCTCCACATACTCTGAATGTACCCTTCTGTTTGTTCAATGCTCCTACCCAGGGCTGAACAGGCTTTTGATGAATCTCTTTTAAAGAGTCTAAATCTAATTTTTTTTTTTTTCATGACAGAGTCTCACTGCTTCACCCAGGCTGGAGTGCAGTGGTACAGTCGTGGCTCACTGTGTAGCCTTGATCTCGTAGGCTCGAGTGATCCTCCCACCTCAGCTTTCCCAGTAGCTGGGACTATAGGCACATGATACCATGCCCAGCTAATCTTTGTAATTTTTGTAGACACGGGGTTTCACCATGTTGCCTAGTCTGGTCCCGAACTCTTGAGCTCAAGCCTTCCTCCCGACTCGACCTCTCAAAGTGCTAGGATTATAGGAGTGAGCCACCATGCCCAGCCAACTATCCTTATTTTAAAAAGGTCATGAATGGAGTACAAGGAGATCTTAGTGTGTGAGTTCATTTTTTCTAGAGACTCTGTTTAGATATGCTACCAATATTTCCAGTTCAATACCAGAATCATCCAACCCAACTGTGCATTTCAAAACATGACAACTTAACTGTGACACTAGCTTGAATGGGGAGCCTCTGAGTAGAGAGAAAGATTCAGTGCTAGGTAGTGATGGTTTGATTTTCCCATAAGCTGACATTACATTGTACTGGAGCATTCTGCACCATCAATGTGTATAATAAAATACATTGTGATTTTTACTATTTCCATCTCCCTTTGTTTTTGTTTGTTTGTTTTGGTTTTTTTTTTTTTGAGATGGAGTCTCACTCTGTCACTCAGGTTAGAGTGCCGTGACACAATCGTGGCTCACTGCAACCTTTGCCTCTTGGGTTCAAGCAATTCTCATGCCTCAGCCTCCCAAGTAGCTGGGATATACAGACATGTGACACCACGCCCAGCTGGTTTTTATATTTTTAGTAGAAACAGGGTTTCACCATGTTGGCCAGGCTGGTCTTAAACTCCTGGCCTCAAATGATCCACCCACCTTGGCCTCCCAAAGGGCTGGGATTACAGGTGTGAGCCACCAGGCCCAGCCCCCAACTCCCTTTGTAATGGAATAATTTGTTAAAAGGGTATTTAATTTTTAAGTTCTCCCTCATTGTTAACATTTCTATTATGAATGATTTCTTTTTTTCCAGTATGGTTCTTAAAGATACTGTCTTAGTCCATTTGGGCTGTCGTAACAAGATACCATAAACTGGGTAGCTTTTAAACAATAGAAATTTATTTCTCATGGTTCTAGAGGCCGGGAAGTTGAAGATCAAGGCACTGGCAGAGGCTGGGTACAATGGCTCACACCTGTAATACCAGCACTTTGGGAGGCTGAGATGGAAGGATTACTTGAGGCCAGGAGTTTGAGACCAGTCTGAGCAACATAGCAAGACCCTGTCTCTACAGAAAATTCAAAAAGATGAGTTGGGCATGATGGCATGCAACTGTAGCCTTAGCTACTCAGGAGGCTGAGGTGGGCGGATCACTTGAGCCCAGAAGTTTGAAGTTACAGTAAGCTATGACTGCCCCACTGCACTCCCGCCTCGGCAACAGAGACCCTGTCTTTAAAAAAAAAAGGGGGCACTGGCAAATTTGGTGACTGGTGAGGGCCTGTTTCCTGATTCATGAGCATCATCTTCTCAGTGGTGGAAGAGGAAGAGGAAAGGGGTCTCTTTTGGGCATCTTTTATAAGATCACTAATCCTATCCATGAGGACCCCACACTCATGACCTAATCACCTCCCAAGGTGCCAAGTGCCACCTGCTACTGTCATCACCGTGGGGGTTAGGATTTCAACGTATGAATTTGACACAAACATTTAGACCATAGCAGACATTAAAAGGAATTACTGTGTTTTCTTTCTCATGGGCACTGGCCCATTACACTGAATCTTGGAGCTTTAAGTCTTTTAACAAGTAAGAGCAAACCATGTGCACAATTTAGCACATTACAGAAAAGGCAATTGCTAATGAGTGATTTTTGTAAACTCCTAGTTGACAAACTGACCAGAAGGTCACATAGTCACACAGCAAAGGCTAAGGCTATCTGGTCAGTTTTCTTTTTCTTTTCTTTTCTTTTCTTTTTTGAGACAGAGTCTCACTCTGTTGCCCAGGCTGGAGTGCCCAGAGTCTCACTCTGTTGCTCACTGCAACCTCTGTCTCCTGGGCTCAAGTGATTCTCCTGCCTCAGCCTCCCGAGTAGCTGGGATTGCAGGTGCATGCCACCACGCCCAGCTAACTTTTTGTAGTCTTAATAGAGATAGGGTTTTACCATGTTGGCCAGGCTGGTCTTGAATCCTGGCCTCAAGTGATCCCCCTGCCTCAGCCTCCCAAAGTGCTAGGATTACAGGTGTGAGCCACTGTGTCTGGCCTATCTGGTCAGTTTTCTAAGCAGAAAAGTTAATTTTAGTTTGTTTGTTTTTTAACAAGCCTACAGCTAACATCATAAAAGAGCAGGAAAGTCCTAAATCCAGCTTCTCTACTGGCTGTTGTGTGATACAACTGAGGATCCTCTTCCCAAGTACTTGTAGAGGAACTTGCATGTGTTTGGCTGCTACTATTGCTGAATGGGCCCAGGAAGAGGCTGGAGCTCATGTAGAGGTAGCAGCTCATGTGACCTGGAGCAGAGTAAATGGAAGCCTTGAGTCCTGTATGACTGCCAGAGCAGTGCTGTTTGTTCACAGTGCTGCATGGTAAAAATGGTGTCTAGTGAAATCATGTTTAAGATCCTGCAGGTCACTGTGATTTTGTGTGTGTGTGTGTGTGTGTGGCATATTGTAATGATAAAGGATGTAACTCAAAGATACTAGCGTTAAGAATGTTTGCGCTCCAAATAACATTGCATCAACAATCACAAAGTGAAACCATAGGCTGTAACATGGAGTAATAGACAATAACTAAAGGTAGAAGGCTTTAATTGATCTTTCTGAGTCTGCAGTAGATCAGGTAGATGAAAGATGACTAAGAATATAGAATAACTAAGTAACATGTCAGATGATAAATCTGATTCATATATATCAAACACCGAACATTGACAGCAGAGAGGACATTTTCTTTCTAAGAATTCGTAGGAAATTCTTAGGAATTGATCATGTATTAGATCATAAAGCACATGTAATAAACATGTAATTTAAAATTGAAAAAGAGGCTGGGCACAGTGGCTGACACCTGTAATCCAGAACTTTGGGAGGCTGGCTGAAGCAAGTGATTCTCTTGAGTCCTGGAGTTCGAAATAAGCCTGTGCAATGTGGCAAAACTCTGTCTCTGCAAAAAATAGAAAAATTAGCCAGGCATAGTGGCATGTGCCTATACTCCCAGCCACCCAGAGGCTAAGGTGAAAGGATGGCTTGAGCCTGGAAGGTCAAGGCTGCAGTGAGCCGTGATGATACCCCTGCCTGAGTGACTGAGTGACAGAGCGAGACCCTAGCTCAAAAAAAAAGAAAAAAAGAAAAAGGAAAAAAAAAAACTGTGAACTGGACATTTAAAAAACTTTTTGATCAAAGAGGAAAATTTAAACTGAAATTGCGGAATATCTAGAAAATAACAGTAATGAAAATACCATTATATTTGTTGGATATAGCTAAAATGGTGTTCAGGGAAAAATTCGTAGAATTACATAGAATATTTAGAATCATAGAATGATATTAATAGATATGAAGGGATGAAAGTGAATTAAGGCACCCAGTTCAAGAAATTAGAAAAAAGAAAGAAACTGAAAGCAGAAGGAAAGAAGATTCGAATGGAAATAATTTTAAAAACAGAAAAATGGAAGAACTCATAAACCCTTAAGAGTTGGTTGCTTGGATGAAAAACAGCTGTCAATTAAAAAAGCTCATTAGCTAACCTATGTAAGGGGGAAAAGAGGAGCAGTAACAAGCATCCAGATGCAGAGGAATCAAGACTCACAAGACTTTTTGTTGTTGTTTTTGCTCAAGTAAGTGCAAAAGAAATGGAAAATTTGGATGGCATATAAATGTAATTTACTAAAACTGATTCCCATGGAGATTGTCTAAATAGACTAATGACCATGGGTGAAAAATAATAGGAAAAGTTCTCAGAGATACAGTCCCTCAGAAACACCAGGCTCAGATTGATAGGGAATGTCCTCAAACGTTTCAAAACATATATTTCCATTATTTAAATTGTTACAAAGTGCAGACAGAGAAAGGGGCCAGGTTATTTTTATGAAATAATATTGACACCGACACCTGACAATAAATACGCAGAAAGAGAAAACTACAGACTCTAATGTTCTCCACCTATGAATATTGATGCAAAAAAATTTAAATGGAAGATCAGGAAACAAAATCTAGCAGCACATTGAAAGAGTAATATACCATGACCAGCTGCAGTTTATTAGAAATATAGGGATAGTTCAATATTGAGATATCTATTAATACAATTTTATGTATGTGTGAAATCTAAAATATATGAAACCTATGCCATTCTCTGTATAGATGTTGAAGAGACATCTGTTAACGTTCAACATCTATTCTAGATTCTTTTAAAACGAACCCTCTTAAATTAAGAAAAAAATGGATAATTTCTTACACCATTGAAATATATTTATTTCAACTTCAAACAGCGTCTTGATTAAAGAAAAAAACTCTAATAGCATTCCTGTTAAAGTTAGGAACAAGACAAGGACAAGACTATCATGATTTAACTGTGTTTGGAGATACCAGCCAACAGAATTAGAAGTAGAAAATAGAAATACAGCAAAATAGAAATATAAAAGTGGAAAGGAGGGGGTAAATTATTACTTGCTGATGATATTGTTTTAAAACTGGTAATCGAAGAGAATAAACTAAAACAGCATTAAGCATTGAGATAATTCTGGAAGGTAAGCTGGGTACAAAATTAATGTGCAGAACTTAGTAGTGTTCCTTTATAAAGATACATGTTTATTAAAAGATATAATGAAAAAAATACACTGTGTAAGAACAACAAAAAGAAAAAATATAGAAATCTAACAGGAAGAATATAAGGCATATAAAGGGGAATTTCTTTTTTCTTTCTTTTTTTTTTTGAGATGGAGTCCCGCTCTGTTGCTCACACTGGAGTGCAGTGGCACGATCTCGGCTCACTGCAATCTCTGCCTCCAATGTTCAAGTGATTCTTCTGCCTCAACCTGCGGAGTAGCTGGGGTTACAGGCACCCACTACCACGCCCGGCTAATTTTTTGTATTTTTAGTAGAGACAGGGTTTCACAGTTTTAGCCAGGATGGTCTCAATCTCCTGACCTCGTGATCCGCCTGCCCCAGCCTCCCAAAGTTCTGGGATTACAGGCGTGAGCCACCGCGCCTGGCCTAAGCGGGTATTTCATTTCATCTAAATTATCAGATATATTGGCGTGAAGTTGTTCGTAACATTCCCATATCCTTTTTTTGAACAGCTTTATTGAAATGAAATTCACATGTCATGAAATCCTCCCATTTTAAGTGTGTAATTAATTGGCTTTTAGTATATTCAGGGTTGTGCGACCATCACCGTGATCTAATTTTAGAACATTTTCATCACCCACAAAAGAAACCTTACACCCATGAGTCACTTTCCATTCACTTCTCCCCTTGTCAAAAATCAATTGACCATAGATGTATGTATTTCTGGACTCTCAGTTCTGTTCCCTTCCTGTCTATGTCTGTCCTTATGCCAGAACCACACTGTCTTGGTTACAATAGTTTTGTATATAGTAGTCCACCTTCTCAGTGATTTTGCCTTCCTTGGTTTCAGTTACTCATGGTCAACTGAGGTTCAAAAACATTAAGATACTTTGAGGGAGAGAGAGACCACATTCACATACCTTATTACAATATATTGTTATAATTGTTCTATTTTATTATTAGTTATTGTTAATCTTTTAATGTACATAATTTATAAAGTCAGCTTTATTTTAGGTATGTTTAGGAAAAAACAGTATATTTAGGGTTTGGTACTATCCATTGTTTCAGGCATCTCCTGGGGGTCTGGGTATGTATCCCCCATGGATAAGGTGGATTACTGTACTTTTGAAATAAGGATAAGTAAGTCCTCTGACTTTGTTGTTTTTAAGATGATTTTTGTCTCTTCTGGGTCTCTTGCATTTCCACATGAAATTTAGGATCATCATATCCATTTCTGGAAAAAAAAAAAAAAAAAACCCAAAAAAACCCCCAAAAAACAACCAGTTGGGAGTTTGATAGGCATCTACAAATCTTTCCTTTCCTTTCCTTTTTCTTCCTCCTTTTTCTCCTCCTCTCCCCTTTCCTCCCTCTTCTTCCTTCCCCTCCCCTCTTCCTTCTCCTCCCCTCTCCTCTTTCCTTTTTTTCCCCTCTCCCCCCCTCTCCTCTTTCTTCTCTCCCCTTTCGTTTCTTTCCTTTCTGTGACAGGGACTCTGTTGCCTAGGGAACTATTGCCATTTTAACAATATTGTCTTATGGCCAATGAACATGGGCTGGTTTTCCTTATTTAGATCTTTAATTTCTTTTCAAGTTTTGTAATTTTTAGTGTGCCTACGCTATTTTTATTAAATTTTTCCTAATTTCATTTTTTGATGCTATTGTAGATGGAATTGTTTTCTTTATTTCATATTTGGATTGTTGATTGCTAGTGTATAGAAGTATTTTTGTGTATTGATCTTGTACCTGCAATCTTGCTGAACTCATTTATTAGTTCTAATAGTTTCTTAGTGGATTTCTTAGGATTTTCTCTATATAAGATCATGTCATCTTGCAAATAGAAATAGTATTCCTTCTACTCCAATCTGGATTCCTTTTATTTCTTTTTCTTTCATAAATACTCTGACTAAAACTTTTGGTACAGTGTCAAATAGAACTGGTGAGAACAGACACCCTTTTCTTGTTTCTGATCTTAAGGGTAAAGCTTTCAGTCTTTCACCATTAAGTAGGATATTATCTGTGAGTTTTTCACAGATTCTCTCTATCAGGTTGAGAAAGTTTTCTTCTATTCCTAGTTTTTTGAGTGTTTTTAACTCATGAAAGGGTGTTGGATTTTGTCAAATGTTTTTCCTCTGTTCAGATAATCATGTGGCTTTTTTTTTTTAAACTTAAGTGTTCTATTGTGACATATCACAGTCTATGATTTTCAGATGTTAAACCATGCCGACATTCCTAGGATAAATCTTATTTGGTCATAGTTTATAATCATTTTATATTTTGCTGGATTTGGTTTGCTGATATTTTATTGAGGAATTTTACATCTGTATTCATAAGGGATATTGGTCTATAGTTTTTGTTGTGACATTTTATCTAGTTTTGGTGTCAGAGTAATGCCTCATGAGTTAAGTGTCTCCTCTTTTTTTTGGAAGTGTTTGTGAAGGATTTGTATGAATTCCTCTTGAAATGTGTGCTGGAATTCACCAGTGAAGCCATTGAGCCTGGTGTTTGCTTTGTGGGATGTTTTCAAATTACAGATTCAGTCTCTTTATTTGTTATAGGCGTATTCAGATTTTCTGTTTTCTCTTGAGTGATTTTGCATAGTTTGTGTCTTTCTAGGAATTTTTCAATTTTATGTGAGTTATCCACTTTGTTGGTATCTAGTTATTTATAGCATTCACTTAGAGTTATGTTTGATTTCTAAATGGTTGGTGATGGCCCCTCTTTCATTTCTGATTTTAGTAATTTGAGTATTCTGTTTTCTTGGCCTAGCCAAGGGCTTGTCAGTGTTGTTGCTGATCCTTGCTGTCCTGTTAATGTCAGTAGGGTCTGTACTAATGCCCCTTCTTTCTTTCCTGATACTGGTAATTTGTATCTTCCTTTTTTAACATCCGTGTGTGTGATATGTATGTGTGTGCTTATAGATGTATACATATATGTAATGTGTATGTATAGATACATGTATGCATACATACATAGATACACACAATGGATGGTATGTAATAGAAAGTCTTTGAAGGAGTATAGCAGGAATTTGGTAACATTGGTGGCTTCTGGAGAGGAGAATTGAGTGGCAGAGGAGGGCAAATGAGAGGGAAACTTCACTGATATTTTTTGCTACATTTTGATTTTGTACCATGTGACTATATGACTTATTTTTTTTTAAATCAAATTAAAGAAAAACAAAGGTGAGGAGCCACAGAAGATAATGCTGTGTTAGATGTCCTACATCTGCTTTCTGAGGCTTTTGACTTTGGTTTATAGTCATCTTCTCCTCCTCACTGTTTCTCTTCCCTTTCTCCTCCTGGATCCTTCTGAAGCAGTCCAGTCAAGTATCAGGGGATTTTAGGGTGAAAGGTTCTGACCCTGTTTCACTGTCTGTGGATGAGAAAACCTTTTTCTCTCTGGTCCTCTGCAGAGCGACCTGCAGGTTGGGCTGAGTCTGTCTTTGAGGAAGACACATCGGAGCTTGAGCCTGCCTCCTCCAGGTAACCTTCTCCAGTTCTCTTCTGTTTTCAATCCAGCCCTTGCCTAGGTGTAAGAGAGAGATTCCCACTGGTTGTCCTGAGGCTGACGTGGGGGAGCACTTTTTGATAAGCTCTTTTTCCCCTAATATCTGCTAAGCTTATAGAGAGTTATGTAGGTATGCAGAAGCCAGAGGTGACCCACCCATGTTCCTGCAGGTGAAAAGGCTATGTACTCTTTCCTCAGAGAGTAAAGCCTCACAAAAGAGGCCTGGGCCGCAGACAGGGGTACATTGGGTATACTTTACCAGGTAACAAGCAGATAGTGGGGGATAAGGAGTGTCAGGGAGTTTCAGGACAAATGTGTGTTTCTAGGCTAATTTTAGCTAAGACTGCCAGCCCCTTGTTAGCATGGGAAGGAATTGGCTGAGATTGAGTCAATTGAGATCATCCTTTTAAAAAATCTTCATAAAACCCACAGAAAAAGTGACCTAGGGAAAATTTAGTAATTTTTGTTGACTAATATTTCCCCCTTCATCCCTGTAGGACTGTAGGTACCATCCAGCACTGCCTCCACCTGACCTCAGTATATACCCACTTCCTGCCCCAGCGTGGCCGCCCAGAGGTCACTACAATGCCATTGGGTCTTGGAATGACAGTAGATTACATCTTCTTCTCAGCTGAGTCCTGTGAAAATGGGAACAGAACTGGTAAGCCTGATGGATCCTGGGTTCCTCCACCCCCAGGTCCCTGGGAACAGCTAATGGTAGGTCAGGCATTTGGTAGCATGTCTTGGGCTGGTGGGATTTAACCAGTAAAGGAGCAGATTTCATACCTCCCTTGTGCTGGTCATCCTTATCATTCTCCCCATAGGCCACTTGCCTGCCTTGTCTCTTTTTACTCTTTCAGCATTAAAGAGAGGAGGATAGGACAATCACTCCCAATCCCCATTTTAGAGGTAAAAATAGAGATCTAGGAAGTGGTTGAGTTTGTTTAATGATAGGCACTGAGTGGGGGACTTGGTTAGGTTAGAGACCTTATTTTCTGTCTCCTCTCACCATACCAGTAGGCATAGTATAGCAGTCTCCCAGCCCCATGCCTGTATTGTGTAAAGAATGTTTCTTTTTGGCCAGGCATGTGTATTACTGTTATGGCCAGGCACGTGTATTACCAGTACACCAGTAATCCCAGCACTTTGGGAGGCCAAGGTGGGTGGATCACTTGGGGTTAGGAATGAGACCAGCCTAGCCACATGATGAAACCCTGTCTCTACTAAAAATACAAAAAATTAGCCGGATGTAGTGGTGGTGCCTGTAATCCCAGCTACTTGGGAGGCGAGGCAGGAGAATCGCTTGAAATTGGGAGGCGGAGGTTACAGTCAGCCAAGATTGTGCCACTGCACTCCAGCCTGGGCAACAAGCATAAAACTCCATTTCAAAAAAAAAAAAAAATTAGCCAGGCATGGTGGCAGGTGCCTATAATTCCAGCTACTCAGGAGGTTGAGGCAGGAGAATCACTTGAACACGGGAGATCGTGCCACTGTACTCCAGCCTGGGCGACAGAGCAAGACTCTGTCACCAAAAAAAGAAAAAAAAAAGAATTTTTAAAAAAGTATTTGAATTGATGGCTTATGTTTAAAATTCAGATTTTATGGGCTGGGTGCAGTGGCTCACACTTGTAATCCCAGCACTTTGGGAGGCCGAGGTGGGTGGATCACGAGGTCAGGAGTTCAAGACCAGCCTGGCCAAGATGGTGAAACCCCATCTCTACTAAAAATATAAAAATTAGCTAGGCATGGCGGCAGGCACCTGTAATCCCAGCTACTCAGGAAGCTGAGGCAGGAGAATCGCTTGAACCCGGGGGTCAGAGGTTGCAGTGAGCTGAGATTGCGCCACTGCACTTCAGCCTGGGCAACGGAGTGAGACTCCATCTAAAAAAAAAAATAATAATCAGATTTTATATAGAAAACCTGGATCTCTAGCTTCTCTTGGAAAATCAAAAGATCTTGTAATGGTGGGCTCTCCAGCTTGCCCTAGTCCCCCAGAACTCACCTCTCTATATTCGTTGATGATATTACGGAGTATCTCTGAGAAAATGAGGCCTCCTCAGCCAGATGCTGCAAGAGGAGGTGAGGGGCTGTGGGCAGCCAAGGGGATGCAGCCTGCAGAAGGCGTAGTTCCCAAAGGGCTCTGCCACTGCCTGCCCTTGCAGCGTGGCTGTGGCTGCTTTTACCCATTGGCTTTTGCTTTGTACTCCAGATCACAGGCTGTATCCAGATGGAACTCTCAAGCTCCTGGGTCGTCTCTCCCTTCTCTCTGAAGAGATTCTCTGGGCTGCCAATGGCTTACCCAACCCCTTCTGCTCTTCAGACCACCTCTGCCTGCTAGCCAGCTTCGGGATGGAAGTCACCGCTCCATGACAGGGCTCCCAGGGGAAGAGAGCTTCTCTTTCAGAAGAGCTCACTGGATCAGAGACTGTGGAAAAACCCCACGCTTCTGGAAACTTAGATCCAAGAAACTTACATCCCCTCCCTTCCCCCTCCTTGTTCCCTTTTTCCCATGGTTAGATTTTCTCCAGGCCTGGCCGCGTTCTCTGCCTGTGGTCCTTGCCTCACCCCAACCTCTTCCTAATCCTGTGCCACACATTCAGTGGCCTTGGGAGAGGCAGAAGGGGGGCTCCCCCTTCCTTTCATGTATCCAGAGCTCCCCCTTGATTTTTAATTACCAGGGTTGTGGGAGTTACTGATTTCATTGGTTATTTGCTTTCAGGCTGTTTCTTGGTGTACCTTCTGACCTGACCTTTTCCCTGCCTTCAGGACCTCTGGGCCCAGCCCTCTTGCCAGGCATGCACATGTGAGACATGCATATCATGTATGTGTCCTCTTGGGGTGAGACTGTTCTGCACAGCCATGCCTGCCTCTGACCAGTCCACTTTTCACATTGGGGCTGTAGGCCTAGGGGCAGGTTCAGAGTCTTCCCAAGTACCTGTGTATGACTAGGCAGCAGCAGGGCATGGCCCCATCTCTCCTTTTAGCCTCTGTGTTTCATTAGGCATTCATCCTGCCAACCAGGGCAGGCCCGGCATCTGGGCTCTGGGAACAAATGGGGCCCACATCCTGGAGTGGCAAATTTGGGGGGATGCACTACTTGTCCCAGCGGGCCCTGTGCCTCCAACCCACAGCTCCCTACAGACCTGGTATAATTTCTCAAGGGCCCATCCCTTTCCCCAGGCTTCCCTGAGGGAGGTGGAAGTTTGAACCCTTGTGTGGAGTTCACTGGGCTAGGGTAGTGGTATGAGGTTTAAAACTATTTAAGGATGAGGAGGAGAAAGAGTCTTCAGGAAACTCTTGTTTCACTGGACTCTGCAGTCTGCAGAACTGGGGCAAGGGTAGGAGTTCCAGTAGGGGAAGGAGCAGGTAGACTCTGCAGCTGCCTCAGGTGGGACTCAAGACCTAAACTGATTCTCTTTCCTCTCCACTCCTAAGAAGCAATTTTCTGTTCCTCTCCTCCCACCACTTTTTACTTTCTGCTTCCTCCCGTCTCCCGCTTCCCTTCCATTTCCTTTCTAGAAAACCCTGGTATTCAACTCAGGCCAAACTGCCTCAGCAGAAAGGTGGCCTTGCACAAAACTGGTCCAAGAATTTGAAGTGGCAGTGTTTGCACATTGGCTCTGTCCAGCAAGGCCTCAGCTGCTTGTTGCCTCTGCTTTCCCTCCCCTCACACAGAGGTGCCCTGGCTTATTCAGGGGACTCCTTAGTCCACACTGTGTCACCTGCAGGCCTTAATCTTTCATTGCTGGGGCGTGGCCTTGGGAGATCTTGGGCCAGCCCCTCCATACATCTCCCTAAGTCAGACTGGCTGCTGGCCCTGGTAGATTTGACTTGCTTTTGCCTCACTCGACCTTCAGAGTGGGACTGAAGACAGTGGCCGAGAGACTTGAGTTTGGGACAGTGAGCCAGGGGTTAAGGTTCTTTCCTTTTTTTGAAAGCCAAAGACCCAGTTTGAATTGTGCTGCTGCATTCATGGTTAGAAGCTTTCCATGCCTATGTTCTAGGGAATTTACTTTTCTATATGTGTATATTTTTAAACTTTGTTTCCTGGGTACTGGGCATGTGCCTGTCTGAGCCCCAGGTCTGTCTACACCCCACCATTCCTTCTGTCTGTCCGTCCCCTGGACACTGCCTAAAGGGGTCTCAAGCCAGTGCCCTATGGGTTCCTAGGACTAGGGCCCGTTACTGTTCTCTTCTGCTGGGAAATGCAGCTTTAAAATGGCTAACGAGGGCAGAGGGCAGGTGCTTGATAGTTTTATCTTTTCCTTGCTTTCTTACTTGTTTCTGTTTTGAATATGAAATGGGGTTTTAAATGGTTATTAAACTCTTTTTCCAAATAAAGGTTTACCTTTTTTCCCCCCATTGTTGGTCATTTTATTAGGATCCTGAAGGGATTAGGTCCTTGAGAGAGGGCCTGAAGAATGAGATGGGCAGAGGAAGAGACTGAGGAGCTTTTGATTTTGGGGTGGGGTCTCAAGACATAAATCTAGATTGAGAAATGTGTTGTAAGGTTTCCCTCTATTAGCTGAGGTAGATTCCCACTGCTCTGAGGCCTGGGAGGAACAGGGCCTGAGTGAAGCCTCCTGCCTTGACACTGTTGGGGTATAGCTTTCTTCTGTCCTTGCCAAGTGAGAGAATGACTCTTTGGACTGCTTTTCATTCTTCCTCCATCTGCTCCCCCCATGCCTCCCTCTAGTATCTACTGCGCTTCAGGAGGGTCTGTGCAAAGTGGGATAAGATGTGTGTTTTCCTGGTTAAAGCTATGGCAGCTGCATGAGACATGATGCGGGTGGCACATGCCTCTTGCTGAGCATCTATTTCTGATCTCTTTTGCATTCTGGAGCCAGGGCTGAGCAGTGGGCCATCTGTCGCTGAAAAAATGTCTCTTCCTTCCTAGGCCTAACTCTGCTGGTGCTTTTGTCCTCCAGCCTCCCTATGCAGTAAGACCAGCCAAGCCCACATGTCCACTGGGAGCCCTGAAACCAGGTCTGGTGTTCTGTCTTACCTGAACAGGTTCCCAGAACCCACACCAGGTCTGTGAATCAGTCTCTGAGAATCTGATTGATTTAAAACCACTTGGTTGCTTCCATTGCACTACCTGGGTTGCAATCCACTCACTGATTTAGTAAAAAGAAAATTTAGCAGCCCGGCGCGGTGGCTCATGCCCGTAATCCCAGCACTTTGGGAGGCTGAGGTGGGCAGATCACCTGAGGTCGGGAGTTCCAGACCAGCCTGACCGACATGAAGAAACCCCGTCTCTACTAAAAACACAAAATTAGCCGGGCATGCTGGTGCATGCCTGTAATCCCAGCTACTTGGAAGCTGAGGCAGGAGAATCACTTGAACCTGGGAGGTGGAGGTTGTGGTGAGCCGAGATCGCGCCATTGCACTCCAGCCTGGGCAACAAGAGCGAAACTCCATCTCAAAAAAACAAAGGAAAAAAGAAAACTCAGCTAGGGATTAGGAACATCATTTGTCCTCTTGGCCTGTTCGGTTGGTGACTATAGGTAAGTTACTTAACCGCTCTGTATTTCAGTTCACATTGCTTGGTGAAATAGAAATTAAAGTTAATAATCACTTCTACTTGTGAAGAATTTTCAGATCTGAAATTGCTTTGTTTGGGCTTTGGCAAGAAAAGGGTGCTAAGAATTCCAGAGAATTACTGGTAGGAGTTGGGAGCAGATAGTTACCCCAGCCAGGCTAGACAGTTGGGCCCATTGGCTGGGAAGTATTTGAAAGCCCTAAGCTTTGAGGTATATCCCCAAAAACCCCTTCCTGGCAGGGAGGGTTCCTCCTAGTTGCCTCAGTCAGTTAGCATCTGCACGGCACTTCTGTTAGGTTTACACAGTACTTCCACCTCAGCTAGCAAAGACAGTAGCACTGCGTGGTGGCAGTTTAGATGGTGTTCAGATTCTACCTTTACATCTGAGGAAACAGAAATCCCAGAGATAGAATTTGAGAATCTCCTTTGGTTTATTTCTTACTACCCCAAATTTCTCACAAGCCTTTCCAGGATCAGGCGAGGCAGGTTTTCTTGGAAGGCAGATGCTGGTGGTGGGGGCCTGGGCTTGGGGAGCTCAGAGGCAGCTTTTTACTGGAGACCAAGAAGGGTAATGGCCAGTGAGGAGGCTGCTGCTTTTTTTGTTTTGTTTTGCTCTCCAGTTCCTGCCCTGCTGTAGCTACTAACTAGAGGAATGTTCTGGTGGTTTTGTTTTTCCTTTTTAAAATTGACTTGTGATAGTTGTACATATTCTGGGGCTGCATGTGATATTTTGATATATGCATACAAAGTGTAATGACCAGTCAGGATATTTAAGGACGTTTATCACCTCAAGCATTTATCTTTTCCTTGTGCTGGGAACATTCCAATTCTTCTAGCTATTTTGAAATATACAATAAATTGTTAACTATAGTCTCCCTACTGTACTATCAAATACTAGAACTTAGTCCTTCTCACCATATTTTTGTACCACCCACCTGCTCTTCATTCTCCTCCCCTGCCTTTCCCAGCCTCTGGTAACCCCATTCTGCCCTCTGTTGGAGGGCTGTGTTTTGATTGGCTGCGTAATGCACAGTGTGGCTTCTCTTCTCCCAGAAGTGGGAGGAGCCACCTCTGGGTTCCACCAGGGGGAGCTGCCCTGCAGCCCTGGGCTCCCATTACTCTGGTCCATGGTCCATCCCCTCTCCTCTCTCTCCTGAGCAAATGTGCTAGACAAGACTGTTCCAGGTATGGGCTAGCCAGACAGCGGCATGGTGGCGAGGATGCAGATCTGCTGGAAGCAAGAAAATGTGGACTTCATGGGTTGTGGATGGAACTCTGCACTTTGTTCCATCCCCAGTCAGTTCCTATGACCTTAAGGCCTGAAGTCTCAGCTTGCTGTGGTGAGGACAGCAGAGCCTACACTTAAAATTCTTGGAGGTTTTGTGCTTCCAACAACCAAGTCCTTTCAGGCTCAGGGTTGGAAACAGTTTGTGTATCTGTGTGCACATTGTCATTTGGGCTGGGCTCAGGTGACCCGCCAGCTGACCTGACATGGCCTCTCCTCATCTTCTGCCAGGTCTCAACAGCTGGTCCCCTCACCCCACTGGCAGACACTAAGGGTTACAGGCAGCTTGCTTCTGGGCCATTCTGCTTGGTTCTTGGTATGACCACTTCCTGTCACTACTTCCACGGTAGTGGTCCAAATGCTAGCTCCTGGCAAATGGGGCAGTAGAGCTTCAACCCCTTCATTGTCAGGCCTCTGAGAAGGGCCACCTGAACCCAAAGGTCTAACCCAGTTAGTCATGTGCCTAAATTAGGCAGGTGCATGCTGTGAGCCTGAGGAATGGGACAGCAGGAAATGAGGTAACCCCTTCTACCCCCAAGCAGGTTGGGTTCTGATCCTCCAGGAGTCTGCAATGACATTTCCTTCTGCTTTCTAAGAAAATGGCCAGTGTCCACAAAGAGTCTACCTGACTCATTACGTAGATTCTCACCCCAGCACTTACTTACCCAGCCCCTCGTTTGTATAAGAGCAGGCCAGGGGCCCCACTATGTATGAACCTGTCTTGTTGAAGCCTATGAGGCCCTTTATTTGGTATCATATTAGCTGGACTTAAATATGAAAATTACAGCACTGCCTCTATGAAAGGGTGTGCAATGCAAGGTATTCACAAATTCTCGCTACTTTGAAGTGCTTTTTTGGGTAATGTTTTAGCTGGATTTAAAGGAGCCTGTAACACAACTGCCTGTATTTACTGGTGTACAGTCCCAGATGTCTATGGATTCCAGCAGGTCACCTCTCCTTTTTCTAATACCATGCCTCCTTCTCCCCCTGGTCACGACCACACCACTGAAAATAAGGAGGTCTTGTGGTGTGAAGCTACACTTCTAGCCACGATTTTGTGGGGACTGGCTGGGATGAAAAGTAAGAAATACACTTTCCTCTCTCACAGGTTGGGTTTTACTCTTAAGCTGAATGAAAGGAGAACAGAGACAAGGGCAGGAAGGGTTATGGGTGAAATATGCTGTGAAATCTAAAAGATATTTTCTGTGCGAGTCTGGTTTCCACTGTTAGGGCTTGTCTGAAGGTGTGGGAAGAGGTCCAGAGCTGGAGGGACAACAGAGAGGAAGAACAGGGGTTGGTGGATGGGACCCGTAAGTGTTTTCCACACCATGGGTCTGGATGTCAATAGTGATGAGAAGGTTGCTATGGTTTCCTGAGCTATACTCATTTCCCAGGAGAACACGCCCCATTTCTCCTTTGCTCCTGATGGACTGCTGTGGACTGAGACCAGAAGAGCAGGGTCCCGGAATACATCCTGGGAGCTGACTTGAGCCTCTGGAGGCCAGGCCCACTGTGTGAAGAGAAGGGGAAAGCACTGCTCACAGATCAGGGTTAACAAGGCCTGAGTGGTTTCAGCAGGCTGAGAAGGTCTGGGACCCAGAAGTTTCATCACAACTGCAGGGGCTGGGAGGTTTCCTGTTCCCTGGCTTCAGGCTCACCTCAGGTCAGGCTCTTCCCAGAGCCAGTGGGGCTAATGCCGCTGGGCTGGGGGAGGGCTCGGGCCCCAGCCCCAAAGGAAAGGAGACAAGGCTTACTCGTTGTGGTTTCTGCCCAGCCCACACAGCAGGAGCTGGGGAGATTTTATTCGTTTCAGGGGAAAGTGACAACAGGAATGAGCGAAGTGTGAAAGTGAAAGGAAGGGGCAATACTAAGATGAGAAGGGCCTGAGCAAAGTCTAGTGCAACACTGCAGCCATCCAGAGCTTGAGGGAGGGGAGGTCCATCACCACCAGGCCCTGTGGGCCAAGCACACCCACGTTTCTTCTCTCTTGTCAGATGTGATGAAAAAGGGAAACTTGGGACTCTGGAGCACCAAGATGGAGCCAGACGGTCAATACTGATGGACTTGCAGCTAGCACCATGGCAGCCCTGCCTGGTCTGGGGAAGCTGGCAGGAGGCGATGGTACCTGGGGGGGCAGACTGCCCACCTCCCACTTCTTCAGAGGACTGTTTCCTGCCCTTCACACCATCATCACGTTGGGCCCGGCACTCATGTCCCTGCACTTGGAGTGAGCCCAGGGACACAGGGCAGACAGTGGGCGTGCAGATGCTGCTGCCGCTGAGCCAGAAAACATTTCAGGCAGGAAAAGCAGGTGCACACATTCACACAGGCCTCTGGGCACTCCACCAGCCAGAATGAGACCAACTCCTTGACCTGGGAAGTCAAGTCCCAGCGGGAAGGGCTGGAAATCGCACGTGGTCAACTTCTCAGCTCTCTCTGCTCCCCAAACCCTGGCCCTAGGCTTGCTTTGTCATCACATCCCAAGGCCAGAGGGCTGCTGCTGTCCCCAACTTGGCCCTGCCAGAAGAGGGATAGGGGTGGCTGGCATGATGGGTGAGGGGAGCATGAGAATGTGCGGAGGCCTTGGAGGGAGAGGACTGGCAGTTAACGACAGGAAGGCTCTCTATACCTGGCTCCCCAGTGTTCTGCCCCTGGCACTCAGCACAAGGAGCCAGGCTTTGGGGAGACTTTGCAATCACCGCCCCCAATCCTGGTCCATTTTCCCCAGGTAGCTTTCTTGGAACTCACCTTGACCCCTCCTCAGCCAGCAGCCCCCACCTCCAGGGGCAAAGGAGCTGGAAGGCAGTCCTGAACTGGTGGGAGCTGGGGTCCCATCAGCCAGGCCCCGTCCCTCACAGGAAGTGAGATGAGGTGATACCATGGATGGTGACTAAGGCCCCAAAGTCCCTGCCTCTCTGCCTCCCCAGAAACCTCACAGCCAGGCCAGCCCCCGGAGCAGAGCCTGTGTAAACACGCCCAGGAGGGGAGGAGGGGTTGCTACATATGAGAAACAGTTAAAAATAAATTTAAAAAGCACCACTATGTCCTGTGCTGGTCTCCACAGCCCCAAGTCTCAGCTCAGGAAGGGTGAGTGCTGGGGGATTATCAGCTGGGGCTCGGCTCCCTCCCCTGCAGACAGCAAGCAGGTAAGAGCTTCATTTTGCTGTGTTCTCCATGGAGGGCTCTGGGAAAGGATCCTGCAAGTTGGAACCTCCGAAGACTCCAGAACCAGGAGTGTTCTCATATCTACTCCCCTCAAACCCTGTCATTCCCGGGAAGCTCCCAGAGGTGGCTGAGGCCGCGCCCCTGCTCATTAACGGCAGCATCCAGACTCAGAAAGGACCTAGTTTCAGCCTGGCACCTCCCAAGGTGAGCCATCTCTTCTTAGGCATAGTGGGAACATGGAGACCACACCACCCCCACTCCCTGAAAGCTGGGATGGGATGGTGAGTCAGGGGTCACCATGTGCCTATTATTAGTCTGGCTGAAGTTAGGCACCTCCCAGGGCTCAAGTGACCCCAGGAGGAACTTGGGGAGGCAAGGGACTGACCAGCTAGCCTCCCAGGATGCCTCTGGCCAGGCCATGCTGGATCTGGCTCTGGGTCAAGCGCTGCTGGTTTGAAGAGCTGCCAGCCTGTGGCGCCTTCCCTGACAGGCACTCTCATCAGCAAAGGCATCCCTGGCTCTGCCTTCCCTTCCTCTTTCTTTGCTTCGAAGGCACCATCCATCTCCCTGGCAGGCCGAGAGCTACACCGTCTGTACTCCACACCACCCCTGCTGCTGACCCAGCAACTCCAAAGGGCCTCTAGTTTGTCCTGCTCTGGGAGGGGACTCAGTGGCTTTTCCTTCTCCTCAGCTGCAAGGATCCTCCCCTGGCCCAGCCCAGCTCTGGGGAACAGGACTTTCCTACACCCCACCTCAAAGCATCTTGGTGGACTTCTCCCCAGCACGAGCTCTCTCTACTTCAGGGATTGCAAACTGGCATCCTCTTTTGCCAGTATTGGGTTTTTAAGTTTTTATGGAAGTGATCACCAGCATTTAAAAATTCTATTTCACATAAAAAGTCAGAATTCTGGCCTCTGACAAAGCAGACAATCTGGCAACACGGGGCTGGCACTGTAAGAACAGCTGAGCAGCTGTGGCCCCTTTAACAGGGTGTGCCCTCTTCAGGTAGCCATAGTCCCCACGCAGCCCTGCAGCTCTCCTTCTCACCATTTGCTGGCCCTGTTGTCGTTTGAGTTTACAACCCTAGTTCTGATCTTCCTTATGTAGACCCCCAGCCCTTCTGCAGCCTTACTGGCAGCTGCCCCTAGTGGCCTTACAGCCTCTCAGTAAAACAACAAAACCTTAATGGTCATCTCATCCATTTACCCTTCCATAACCCGAATCATTTCTACCTTTCTACGCCTCCTGACAAACAGCCATCTAGTCTTTGCTGTAGGCAACCCATTACTCCTCAAGCAGCCTGATCCTAAACTCTCCCCCACATCCCTTTCTCACTTGCATCCCCCAGTTCCCAGCTGTCCCTCCTCAGTGGCTGCACTGCACCCTTTCCCTGCACCTCCTTGTTGCTTAAGCCTCCAGAACCTACCCCCGGCTCTGCCAACCTCTCTGCATCCTCTCACTTTCCCACCAGGTATCTCATGCTGACGGGCAGGCTGGGGACAACCCCAGGTGCCTAGGTTCTTCCCTGCCAGGGCCCTGATGCCCTGCCACAAGTGACTGGCCCAGCCATCATTGCAACCCCAAGCCAAGATGGGCTGTTAAAGGATGCAGGGCAGGCCTGGGACACAAGCATCCTAGTCTGGTCTTGATTTCCCCAGCAGGGGCTCCTGGCACTGCCAGGGGAAAGACCCAGGCCCAAGCATCCCACCCCATCAACCCATGCCCAGCCACAGCTCCTGGACTGGTGCCCAGGGTCTGCTCAACTCCCACAGCCATGCTGGCCTCAGTGCCATTCTGGGTCCTTCACCAAGCCCAGACCCTCTGCAGGGAGCCCATGGGCTAGAGCAACAGGCAGAGCTGGGACTGAGCAAGTAGACTCGGTTAGGCCCTGGGAACTTTCTGCTCAGAGGTCCTTCCCTGGGCTCTCCTATCACCCCTCCTCTGCCCACACAGCACTGCCCATGGGGACCTCCAGGGCCTGAAGGCTCTCCTAGGCCATGAGCTCATGCTCTTGGGGCAGATGTGGCCTGTGCCAAGCTCCTGGTTAATGGAACAAACCTTTCTCAGGAGGACTCCTACCCTGTTTCCCTTTCCCTGGGTCAAGATTCTGCCAGGGCAGGCAGAACTGGAGAAACATCTCCATCCCACCTCCACCCCCCACCACGGGCCTGGTAAGGCTGGGAAATTTCCCACTGATAGGATGCACTGAACTCCCAGAGAGAAGCCAGGGGCAGAGGCACCAGCAGAACCAGCAATCTCTCTCACCTGGCTCCATGGCACATGGATCTCCTAAGCACTGGCCTTCCCACTATCAGCAGATCCATTTGGACTATTTTCCCCAAATACCTTAAACTTCAGTTGTAGAGTTAAAAACTCCAAATAAAATACTAACGGCCTCTAGGCCCAAAGTTAGGGGGCTTGGCTCAGTGGGAGCAGGAGCAGCTTGGGGGGCTGAGCTGGAACACGCTCTTGCTGTAGCCTCTTGCCCTGCCTCGTCACCAGCCCTGCCTTCCCCCATGCATGAGGCTGGTTCCAGCAGGTGGATCCTGACCCCTAGGAGTGGGTGGGGCCTGGGGTGCTGGCATCCGCCTCAGACCCGGATCTGGTACCCATTGAGGTCTGGCATGGCTTTGGGCTCTGAAGGCTTCTTGTCACCAGAGGGCCTGCGGGGAGGAAGAGAGCAGAGCAGGAGGAGAGTGAGTGGTCTGTTAGGGAGATGGAGTTGGGGAGCCAGCAGCGGCTGCCTGGTGGCTTCCCAGCCACATTCTCCAAGCAGCCCTCCAACGCACAGCACATGCGTGTGGAAGTGTGTTTTTGGATGCCCTGGCCTGCCTGTGCTGTCTGAATGTGGCCCTGGCTCGCTCTCACAGGCTTGCTCTCTGCTGGAGGCTGGCTAATCTGGCTGCAGTTGGTAGGTAACAGCTTAAAGTACAAATCTCTCTGAGGGGAATCTGTCATCTACAAAAGCCTCTTAGATAAAAGTCACAGATGATGGATATTTTGGTGCCAGAGGTCTGCTTAGTACCCCACCCCTGAATTCATACCAGAGAGGTGACTCCTGAATGACAATTATATTTAAAGCAGGAGTCAGAGTGATGTGTAGGAGCTGAAATCAGAGGAGGAGAGCTGGTATTTCAATGGCTTGTTCTTGCTACCTAGATACAGACAAAAACCAGACTTTTGGGTGGGGGGCAAAGTTATGTTCAAAGCCAGCTAATATTCAGGCCCTCCCCCATGGCATTCCTGGGAGGCTCACTGCCTTGCAGGGCCCCATCCTTTCCACCTTTTCTCTCACATAACCCCTGCTCAGACTAGTGGGCTAGCAGAGTTTGGTTTCTCCGGGGAAGTGGAACTGCCTTGCTGTGGGAAATGTCAATACACAAACCCCTAAACCCACCATCCCAAGTCACCTCCCCTGGGTGGGAGCAAAAAAGAGAGAAGGGTGGGAAAGAGGTACAAAAAAAGAGGGATACACACGATGAGAGGAAAGGAAAAAACCCTCTTTGGACCCACCCAGGCATGATCCTTCTCTCACCGTCTTTCGCTGCGGCTGTTCCTGCGGTGGGGGCTGGACTGGGCCCGCTGCGGAGAAGAAACATCCTTCTTCCGGTCCTTGGTAGGAGAGGGAGGGCCCGTCCCTTTGCCAATCTAGGTGCAGAGGAGGAAGCAACAGCATCACTCCAGGGCTGCCCTGGAGCCCAACCTCCCCTTCCAGGAGCCACAGGTCCCTGGAGGCTGCCTTGGGGAAGGCCCAGGGAACCTCAATCATGGCTCTGCCCTGTCTGGATCTTTCCCAACCTATTTCCCAGGCACTAAAGCTGCCAGGGCAGGAGTTTCTCCATGGGGCTGTCCAATCCCTGTGGGCCCTTGAAGGCAGAGTGGAAGTGGGGGAAGTCACTGAGATATCATAATATTGCAAAAAGTCCCCCAACAAAGGCCAGGTAAACGTGCCAGTTGTGGGAGCAGCCCATGCTGAACTTGGGGCTGAGATCCCACTCACCCCATAAGGGTGATGCTGGTTATTTCCAGCCATTGAGAAGTCAGATTGGTAACTCTAGCTCTGCTTAAGAAAAAAATGATAGCCAGATGTGGTGGCTCACGCCTGTAATCCCAGCACTTTGGGAGGCCAAGACGGGTGGATCATGAGGTCAGGAGATTGAGACCATCCTGGCTAACACGGTGAAACCCCATCTCTACTAAAAATACAAAAATTAGCTGGGCGAGGTGGCAGGTGCCTGTAGTCCCAGCTACATGGGAGGCTGAGGCAGGAGAATGGCGTGAACCCAGGAGGCGGAGCTTGCAGTGAGTGGAGATTGCGCCACTGCGCTCCAGCCTGGGCGACAGAGCGAGACTCCGTACTCAAAAAAAAAAAAAAAAAAAAAGAAAAAAGAAAAAAATGAGAAAAACAAAGGAGTCATCCTTTACATGGCACCATCAGTTTGACTTGAGTTTTCAAAACACAGGAGCGCTGGAGAGGGGCAAGAAACAGAGGAGTGTTTAGCACTGAATAGGCTGGGAATGCATCACAGCTCTAAATACTAGGTAACTATTGGCTCTCACCCTAGATCCAATCTGATGCCTTGAAGACACAATAGCAAACTGAGCAGCAAGAGCCAGGGTGCTGGGGGACCCAGAGCTAGGTGGGGAGCAGCAGCTCTCTAACACAGGGTTGGCTGTAGCCTGCCTCTGCCCTAGGGGAAGGCCCTGTCACCCCAGGAGATCTTGGCCTAGGGCTGGCAATGGCTAGGGCAGCTGTAGCTCTTACAAATCCCTGCCAGGACACCTGCAGGCACCTGCAACACACCTGGCTTCCCCATCAGGAGGCTGAGCTCCAGTCCGTTCTGCCTCTCACTGCCTGTGAGCAAGACTCTGAGCTTCCAACCCTGAAAATGGAGCTACCACCTACCACCCACTGTCAAGAGAAGCAGTGCACTTGGCAGCGCAGAGGTCGGTGGCTGAGGAGGAGGCTCCAGGCTGCCTGGAGGCGCAGTCACAATACAGCAGTGAGTGAGCTATGGGGATACCCAGCAGGGGGCCCTGGCAGCTCCTGGAGAACCGAGGCAGAGGTCAGAATTCTGCCTGCTGAAAGGCTCTAGGGCTCAACAGCTCAGCCCAGCTGTTTTGGGTGCAACAGCCCCCAGCCCACTCCCCATCGCCTCCTGCTCAAGTGTGGATGGGAAGAGGAAGAAGGATCACCGCCCTCATTGTCTTCCACATGGTCTGACTTCCCTTTCTTCTGACCTCCCCCTAGTCCTTTAATGGTTGCTAGGGTTGGGGGGCAGAGTCAGGATGCCTTACAGGAGGAGCGGGGAGGCTGCCCATCACAGCACCCAACCACACCCTCCAGGCAGGCGGTGATTCCCCACCAATGACCTTGACTGCAAAGTCCCCTTCTCCACGTGCCCAACACCTACCACCATCCAAACCCAGCCCACCCACCTCCTCCCTCCGCAGCCGTCCCGGTCTGCCCTCCCCAGGGGACCACCTGAACGATATTGACCACTAAGCAAGGCCCCAGCACCCTAGTCCTCCGAGAAGTTCCCCAGTCCTCTCAATCCTACATCGCCTCTGCTGGGGCAGGGGAGGGGGCGAGGGCGTGGAAGGCGGGCCGACCTTGAGCCGCATGTCGCGGGCGTGGCGCTCCAGCTCCTTGCGGAAGTCATCGCGGCCCAGGCGCTCCACGTCCAGCACCGAGTGCTTCCACTCGATCTGCTCCACGCTGTGCGGGTCGTGCGACACGCTCTGGCCCAGCTTCACCTTCTTGAGCACGTGCCAGCAGCGACCGTAGGCGGCCTCGAAGTCCAGCACGAGCTCGCTGAGCGTGCGGAAGGCGGGCGGCTTGTACATCAGGTCCTCGCGCCGGCTCATGCCCAGCGCGCCGTAGCGGCCCGCGAAGTTCACCCCCAGCACGATGTGGCGGAAGTAGTTCCCTGAGAAGTAGGTCTTGAAGCTGATGGGGAAGCGCTCCAGGGTGGGCATGCTGTTGGTGAGGTAACTGGCCAGTGCCCCGCTAAGGAAAGAGCCGGGAGAAGCACGGGCCAGCACAGCAGGAGGGACTGGGACCGAGAGCCAAGGGGTCCAGGTGCCGCCTGCCTTGGGGTGCAGACACCCGCCCTGCTTATCTCCACACACCTGACGTCTCCTCCTGGTATTCCTGCCATCTAGTATTGAGCCTGGTATCCAGCAGGAGTTCAAAATAAAGGGAACCTCGAATAGGCACCGGACTTCCAGGGATTTGTGGCCACCGCTCTAAAGTCAAGCAGGGCTGGTGCCACACTGCAGGGCTTTTCAGAGCCTGGTGGCCCAAGGTCGGAGGAGAGGCCTTGCCTCTCCTGCCCCACTCCCTCCTCCTCCATCCCCCACCTCCGCACACACACAGGCCGCAGACACGGCCTCTGGGTTTTGTTTCTCCTTCACACATGGATTTCCTCACAGATGCAGGCAGTTCTGTTCAGTCACCTTTCTCTTACCCCCGCCCTGTCCTCTCCCCATATCCACATGCACCCCTGCCTCTGGCCCTTCAAATACAATCACGTGCACTCCCGAGGCCTGGGAGGTGCCTCCAAGCCACCCCCAGCCCACTCCCGCCTCCTACACCTCTGCCCCACCTGCTCACCTCTCCAGTCCTCGGGGCCTCCCACCTGAGTTTCTCTCACCCGCCTTTCCCCTGCCCGCCAAAGCTGGCTCCCCCTCAGGCCTGAAACTGAGCCTGCACCACCCTCCACCTCCTCTTCGGCACTCACCATAACCAGCGTTTACCACTTCTTTTTCCTTACTTATTTTGTCTCCTCCACTAGAGCACGGGGCCCTTGTCTGTCATGTTCTTCAGGGCCCAGCATCAAGCCGGGCACACAACAGTTACTCAATGAAAGTTCTTGAACAAATGGGTAGAAGCAGATGAATGGATAGAAGCATGCAGCAGACACCATGTCCAGCGCTGTGCTGTGTCTCACGGCACCGGCACAGCCCATTGTCCTAACAACTCTACACACTGCCACTATCCCTCTTTGCAGAGGAGGACTCCCAGGCTCAGAGATGTTAAGGAGCTTGCTTGGGGGTCACACGGTGAGTAAGTGGCCCAGCCATGACTGAAGTCCAGGTCAGCCTGACCTCAAAGTCTGTGCTGAGACATTATGCCACCGTCCCTCCAGCGCTACCATCATTCCACCAATGCTTACTGATCCTGACTCCTTGTAAGTGACCAAGGATACAGCGATGAGAAACACACAGCCCTGCCCTGCAGAGGCTCAGAGTGCGGTGAGGACAAGACGTGAGAACCATTGAGTGCGATGTGCCCGAGGGAGCTGTGGGGACACTGAGAAGGAACCCCTCACCCAGATGGGGGCTGTTCCCATTTTCTTCCTGCCCACAAGCCACCAGGTGACCCCTGAAAGGCTTCGAGACCATAGGACCCTGCCTGGAGTGACTTCTGTGTGTGCTCCTGGGGAAGGGGACCAGTCTCTCTCCTATGAGTGTGGGAGCCTCCACTTTGGTGTGTGGCCCCTGAGGAAGAAGTGAATGTGAAGACATGAAGGAGGCACTGGCCGCAGCCTGAAGTTATTGGGTGGGCTCAGGCTCATCCTAGCAAAGAATCCTATAAACAGGGCAAGGCTGTCGGGCTCCTGAAACGGGCCTGCCCTATTAGCAAATGCCTGCCGTCCGGACCTCTGCGGAAAGAGCACCCGCCGCCTCTTTGTGTGAACTTCAGGCAGGCATGTCTGTGTAGGGGGTGGGGATGGACCCCTGGATCACAGTCTTCCCAGGACCTGTCCTCAGAAGGGACTCCTGTTCCATCAGGCTCCCTCCCTCTCACCCACTTGGCTCCCACCTAATCTGTGCTCCTCTGCAGTGCTGAGCCCAGTGGGCTGCCTGCCCCAGGGGTGCAGGCAAAATGTTGAAAAAGCTGGTAAAGAATATGGGCAGGGTGGGAAGAGATGAAACAGAATTGACCTTGAGTTGTTGAAGCTGACTAACAGGCGCACAGGAGTTCATGATGTTCTGTTTCACGTGTATTTATGACATTTTTAATAATAAAATGACTGAGAAGAAAAAGTAGGGCTCAGGCACTGACCAGTTAGGATGGAGAACCAGCCATCAACACTTCCTCCTCTCCCGCTGCTTACTGTGGGGCTGGGGAGGGCAGCCTCTCCTGGTGGCTGGTCTGTCTCCAGGGCTACCCTGGTGACTCAGCTACAGGCCCCACTTCCGCCCTTTGGATTGGAGGCAGGGGTGTGACTGGAAAACCTTGTGGGGTTTTTTAAAAGCAGTTTTGATTTAGTATCTCGTCCAGAAATCAACATGTTCTGGAAATGCCAACATCTGGGCATTCCAACTGGGCCTCCCAGACTATATGGTTCTTGGAAATGGTACAACAGCCTTTGTGAGACACTATGCCCTGATTTGGGGTTCAGAAAACAGGGTCCCTGTGTCCACGTGACTCAAAAAAGAGCTGCCCAGTAAGCCTGGGAAGATAGCAACTGAGAGGTGGGGTACTGGGCCTCCGGGACTCCTCCATTTTGTGGGGGGCTCTTCCACTTTAGGGGGGACTTCTCCATCTTGGGGCCAACCAGATGACTGCATGTGGGAGAGCCCTGGAGCCCATCAACCTCCCCCACCCTCACTTTCGGGGCAGGAAGCTGAGGCCCAGAGAAGCCCTGGACCCCTCCCCTCCAGGCGAGGAAGGATACATTCCCAGGATCACGGCTTCCAGGCATTTGATTGGCAGGGCCTCTTTGGTCATTTCCTTGGCCAGGTCCATCAGCCTGTGGGAAAGGGAGGCAGGGCAGTAAGGACAGTGCCTCCAGCCCCTTCCAGGGGAGTGTGAGAAGGAGGGGACAGGGTGGACTAGAAATGCTAGAAGGACAGAGGCTGCCCCCTAAGCTGCTCTGAGCTCAGGCCCGGCACCTCCCTCCACACTCCCAACAGAAGTCTGGGGCCTGAGGGGGTGGGAAAGAGGCGGCCACTGCTGACAGGAAGGAGGTCCACTCTCCCTCCTCTTCCCTCCTTTCACTTCCACCTCCCACGCCTGGCTCTTGCTCCAAAGAGCTTTGGGGGAGGGCAGCAGAAGTTGGGGGCAGGACCTTGACCGCCACCAGGCTGGGGCCTTCTGGGAGGTAGTGTGGGGAGGAGGGACGTCAGCATCGATCTCCTCCCTTCTGAAGCACAGTGGACCCAACCAGGGCTTCTCCCAAGAGCTTGTTAATTGACTGTAACTGCCTCCCCGCAGCTGCCTGGGCCTGGATGTGGGATCTTAGGCAGATAGTTGCGTGCCGACTTCCGGATCTGCTCCTGAACTTGGAATTCAGGCCATTTTAAGACAGCCTTTCCCTGAGGCCTGGTTCCTCCTTCTGTCCCCAGCCTGGGGATTCAGCCTGGCCACTGGCTTTGCTCGGGAGGGCACCTGGACTCTTCCATGCCAAGTAAGGCTAGAGTGGGCCCCCAGCACACAGCAGCCACTGGCCAACAAGAGCAAAGCTTTGGGGATAGGGAGGGTGGACTCCATTCAGGGCATTGGAGAGGGCATAATTAAGTAATTTTGCTAATAAGCCATTTAAATGCATTTTCACAAAGAAGCAAACACATTATATATGGGGCAAGATGTAAAATTCACATTAAATTTTTTTTTTTTTTTGAGACAGAGTCTTGCCCTGTCACCCAGGCTGGAGTGCAGTGGCATGATCTCGGCTCGTGGCAACCTCTGCCTCTTGGGTTCAAATGATTCTCCTGCCTCAGCCTCCCAAGTAGCTGGGATTACAGGTGCCCGCCACCATGCCCAGCTAATTTTTTTATTTTCAGTAGAGAAGGGGTTTCACCATGTTGGCCAGGCTGGTCTCAAACTCCTGACCTCGTGATCTGCCTGCCTTGGCCTCCCAAAGTGCTGGGATTACAAGTGTGAGCCACTGTGCCTGGCCAATTCACATGAATTTTTAAAGCCCAGGGGTCTTAAGCTTGTGGGCATCTGTGGGCTAAGCCCCTAGACTTAGCTGTGGCATTCACTCTTCACTCTCCTCTGCCCTCGGGGCTTCATGGGCAGAAACTTTCCCGGAGAAGTGAATTCAGGCAGGGGGCTATGCACAGGGTGGCAGGATGGGAAGTGACAGATGCAACATTCTCTCCAGGGAGCTCCCTGTTCTCAGACCCTGGGCCTTCTACTCAATGCCCAAAAAAGAGTCCAGGGAGTAAGGCAAATGGGGTGACCATGCAAGTACCGTGCAATGGGGACCAGCAAGGGGGACCAGCAATGGGGAGAGCAGCAGCTGCAGAACAGAGAAGCGGGAGGGCTCTCTCCTGCAAGGTCCACCTCTCACTAAAAAACAAAAGATCTGAGGCTCCCCTACAGTCCACCTAGGACCACCCTCTCTCCTGGCCAAGGCAGGAGCTGGGGGCGGGCTCTCTCCCACTCTCTAGCTCAGCATGGACCTGGGATTTCCTTTTCATCAAGGCAGCCCTGGCTGTTCATCTCAGCCGAATTTTCCTCTTTATGACATCCTTAAGGCCCCATGGTGGCACCTGCCCCAAAGGCTGGCTTCCTTCCAAAGAGTCCCTGACTGCCCCATAAACTTCCACTCCAAGGCTCACTACAGGGCTTTCAAGAGGCTCCAAGCCAGCCCTGGGGCAGAGGACTGGCCTCCCCACACTTACCCTGTCAGAGGTCTGCTCTTCTTAATTTCAAAGAACTGTGTCCCTGTGTGATTGTACCTGCGGGCATGGGTTAAGGGCTTCCTAGCTTGGCCTGAAGGAGGTTGACCCTCTCTCCCTGCCTATCCCCAAGCTCAAGAGCCAAGTCTCCTGGAGGGGAGATGGGGGCACAGCATGAATGCTTCTCCCCACCTCACGCCCCCTTCACTTTCCCTCTCCCTCACCCTCCTTGGCTTTCTCCCTTGTTCTCCCCTGGCTTCCCTTCTTAGGACAAGAGACATGGAGCAGGCGGCCGGTCCGGTGAGGGCCAGAAAGAGGCTGTGGCTGGGAACGGCTCCCTGCAGCACTTCATCTTCCAACCAGCTGAGAAGCCACAGGAACTGAGAGGAGGCTAGAGGGTAGGGGGTCCAACTCCACCTTTAATTGCTCCTAAGCCAGCCACCTGCCTCACTGGACCAGGTTCCCCACTGGCATAGTGAGGAGCTGGACCTGATTTGCAGTCATTGGCCTGGCTTCCCCCAACTGGCCTGGCTTCCCCCAACCCAGGATCCATGCCTAGCTCTCCCATCTCTGATCTCTGCAGCCAGAAGCCTGGGAGACAGGACCCAGAACACACAGCTCTGGGGCAGGGTACAGGGGCTGGAGGGCCCAGAGCAGGGACACAGGGGAATCTGGACCCAAGGGAGCCCAGCTCTTCCCCTGCTGGCCTCCTGCCAGGGAAGAAAAAGGAGAACCAGGAGAAAATTCTAGGATTCCGAAGTTACCTCCTGGAGCCTAAAATCCTTTTTCTCTGCCATTTTCCTCTTTATTCAACACCAGACTTTCAAAAGCCCCAAGGCAGCTCCCTCTCTCCCTCTCTGCTAGGGCTGGGTGGACAACAGAGCAGGAGATCTATCTAGACTTGGCTACCCCACCAGCAAGTCGCTCAGGACCCATTTCCCTCTCTTTACCCCGTCATATGGCAGAAGCGGGAGGTAAGTGGCAAGAGCGTGCGGAGTGGGCCCTGCACTCATCAGACAAAATTCCTCCGACATCCAGGAGGGACAGAGGCCATGTCCCACAGCAGCAGGGACCACAGAGATGCCATGTGAATGGCAGCCCTGGCATTGTGGAATGAGGTGGCTCTGCTGATACCTCTTCAGCTCTGTCTGGAAATGCCCACCACAACGGCCAGAAGGTGGCCATGACCCTTGACCAGAGAGGATACTGCAGCTCCCTGATGTAGCGCTGCACAGCTTCCAGGCGCTCAGGGACAGGTGTAGACGGCTGGAACGTAGGCACACTCGGTATGGGGATCTGGGGACAAAGAAAGAGCTCCGGTCATAAGAAGAGGCTCGCCCTGGAGCTTCCAGTCCACCAAACCCCCTACGACTGGCCTCAGAGGCACCCCACCCTGGGGAGGCGCAGCTTCCCCTCCCTCCCACTTGAGCTTCCTTTCTTGGCACCCCCTCGTTGGAAGACTCTTGCCAGGGCCCCAGCCCAGCCATTCCTTCCCTCCCGAGACTTAACAGTATTCCTCATTTGGAGCATATGTTGATATTCCAATTTTATGCTTCTTTAATAATTTTAGAAAAACTTAGGTTAATTCACTGACTGTTTTAAATTTTAAATATTCATTAGTTTCAAGACTTAAGAATATAATACTGGGGTTAAGTTCTTTTAGGTTTGAAGTTTGCTCTGGTTCAAGTGCCGGATCAAAGTTGGTGTATCCGGGGTCCCATCCTCTCAGGTGGTGCCCTAGGCTTGGGGAGTGGTCCCAAGGGGGTGAGCATCCTTGGTAAGGGGTATGACCCACCCAGTATTATGGGCATATGTGCCAGGCCTTCCAGAGCACCAACTTGAACCGTCAAGGAGTCAGTCAGCGGTAGCAGGCCAGAAGGACATATTTTGGAACAGGTCTAGATGTAGCTCTGTTGCTGGGGCCTGCACAGGGGGCCTGGGTCCTCCTTCAAGTCTTCCCTTTCCTGCCAGCTCCGCATCTAAGCAGTACAGGTTTCCAGGTACCCAGCCAGTCTTCCTCCCCAGAATGCACTTTCTAGTACCCAGCCCAGAAATGGCGGAGGAGAGAACAGGCAGAGATTCCCAGTGCCTGGGAGCCCGGAGGCTGCTGAGGTAAGGTCAGGAACAGCTGACCCCTAGGCTTCCTTCAGCCTCCAGTCTCCAGAAAAGAGAACATTATGCCAGTGTGGGCCCCTCTCCAGCCAGGGGAGCCTGAATCCGGAGGTTTGGCTACAACAAGTCGGTGAGGCCGAGGAGGCCAAGAGATACATCAGCTAGGGTCCTCTGAGGTTTCAGAACAGACTTCCTTGGGTAGAAGAACCAGACTTCCAAGGACAAGGCCTACCCCTCAGAGCTCCCCCTTGGCCACCAGCACAGTAGCTATAAGGCTTCCCACATAGAGAGGTCCCACCCCCGCCCCCAAGCCTCCACTTGGCCCTCCAAGGCCAGACTGAGCCCCGCCACAAGGGAAGTGGGTAGGGCTGTGTAGGGAGGGAAGGATGAAGCTCTTTTCCTCCTTTCCTTGGGAGGCTCTTGAGTGGTGGAGATGCCAGCCCAGCTTTTTAAATAATGTGACCGCAGGGGCTGGGGCTCTGACAAGGAGGGAAGTGACACTCCAGTTATCACTGCACACTCATGTCTGGGGTGCTGCTGATGGCACAGGCACACGGGACAGTGTCTGACAGACACCTCCGCACTCTAAGGGGTGGAGACGCAGAAGGGAAGGGGCCCTGGTCCAGAGCCACAGTGTCGCCTGCACTTCCTAGCCCTCCCTCCCGTCTGTCTTCTCCTTCCTGTCTGGGCAGTCCCTAGCAACTGCACTGGCTGCCCTGACTCCTGAGCCGCTGACACCTCTGTCTGGAGGGAGCCATTTCCCTTTCACACTGCTCCTCCTCCCCAAATTGGCACCACCACTTACAGTCACCAGCAGGATAAAAGCCCGGGGTGGGGGGCTCCCCCTCTTCCTGTCTGGCCACCCTGTGCCAAATGCGCCCCAGGGCCTGGCCTCCCCACGTCAAGCATATGGGGGTAGGGAGGTGGAAGAGGAATTAGAGGAATTACTTAGCAATTTACTTTAAATAGCATGGCACATCCACCCAGTCACCTGGTCTCTGCAGGCGGCAGCCCCTGCGAGGCAGGGAAGCAGGCAGATCATCCCCGCACACAAGTGAGGATCCAGTGACCTTGAGGAGCTTGGGATAAAGACTGTAATACACCCTCCCACAAGAAGCTGCAAACAGGGAGCTGCAGTCCCAGGACTGGATCATTCACCCAGAGCCAGGCCTGGGCCGGGGCCAGGCAGTACCCACGAGAGCACTGGCACTGGCTGTTCAGACAAAGGACCCAGGAGCTGGCTGCTCTGGGAGAAGGAAAAGTCAAGAAAATACCTGGGGGTTCAGAAGCAGGACCTTAAGGCCACCCTCCCCGAGGCTAGCTCTTTGACTCAAGTCACCCCACTGCAGGCAGCACCGACACCTTATTTTCTGAATGTTCATTACCCACGTGGACTCGTTCACTCAAACACAAATAATAAAGATTCTGTATATGCAAACGATCAGGCCCACTTTAGGACTTGCCCCTCACCCCAACCTCCGAAACAGGAAACAGAAGTCGGGAAATCCTTCCTCACTGTTGAGGGGTGGGGAGGGAACCTACAAGTGGGGCATGGTGGGGGAGTGGTAAAGCCACCAGATCTCCCCAGGGAGCACTCCTTCTCCACAGCCAAGGTCAAAGATTTCCCCGGCCCCAGGAACCCCTACAGTCCTGAGTTCTCCTGAGACATTCCCACTGGAGGGGTCTATTTCAGTCTAGCACAATGAGGCCTAGGGGAGGTGGGGAGAGCTTGCGGCTGGATGTGTGTGCCGAAAAAATGTGGCCTAGAGAGCAACAGGGCTGAGTCTCCAACTAGATCGTCACTGTGGATATTCAGCTCTGCCATTTACAGTCACGACTTTATTTATTTATTATAGATTTTTTGAGACAGAGTCTCGCTCTGTCACCCAGGCTAGAGCACAGTGGCGTGACCTTGGCTCACTGCAACCTTCATCTCCCAGGTTCAAGTGATTCTCCTGCCTCAGCCTCCCGAGTAGCTGGGATCACAGGCATGCGTGACCACACTCAGCTAATTTTTGTATTTTTAGTAGAGACGGGGTTTCATCATGTTGGCCAGACTGGTCTCAAACTCCTGACCTCAAGTGATCTGCCCGCCTCAGCCTCCCAAAGTGCTGGGATGACAGGCGTGAGCCACCGCGCCTGGCCCAGTCGTGACTTTAGTGCCTCAGGCACTTCATTTATAAAGCGGGCACTAACACAGAATCAGCCTTACAGTGCGAATGAGATGCTGCAGGTCGAGGTCTTAGAGCAGGGTTTGGCACATAGCACAGACTTAATTCCTGTTCACTGTCATCATTATCAGTGTGTCCCGAAGATATCAGTCCGCCCATGCTGATCACGGCAGTTTCCCTTTTAGAGGAGATGTCCAGGCTGGGTGTAGTAGCTCATGCCTGTCATCCCAGCACTTTGGGAGGCTGA
This sequence comes from Rhinopithecus roxellana, assembly GCF_007565055.1. Taxonomy (NCBI): domain Eukaryota; kingdom Metazoa; phylum Chordata; class Mammalia; order Primates; family Cercopithecidae; genus Rhinopithecus; species Rhinopithecus roxellana. The sequence continues at coordinate 134,915,913 of NC_044553.1, read as the reverse complement.
GGCAGCAGGATCACTTGAGCCTAGGAGTTTGAGACCAGTCTGGGCAATATAGCGAGACCCCACCTCAACAAAAAAATTAAAAAATTAGCCAGGCATGGTAGGGCACACCTGTAGCCCCAGCTACTCTGGAGGCTGAGGCGGGACTATCACTTGAGCTCAGAAGGTAGAGGCTTCTGTAAACCATGACTGTGCCACTGCATTCCATCCTGGTGACCAAGCAAGACCCTGTCTCATAAATAAATAAAAGGAAAGCGCTCTGGAGTCATCATAAGTGACTAGAGGAGATGTCCAAATTCCCATTCTGCAGGAAAAGACCTTCAGCAGCTGGGTCTGGGGTCAGTGGTCACTAAGCTTTTAAAGGTGGTGGAAGCCTGAAACCTCAAGGAGAGACTCTTATCAAGGAGCCTAAGCTGTTGCTGGATGTGGGATCTTTCTAGAAATTGTTGCCCTATAACATACTGGCATCATCCCTGTAATTACAGGCTGCTTCTCCAACGCGCTAGTGGGGTGTTGATGAACACTCACTCGTTGCTCCATTACTGGGTATCTATTAGAGGCACCTAATGAAGCATCACATGCTTTGCATCGTGAATTCCTCTAACATCCTCTTGATGGGCAGTGCTATTAGCTCCATTTCACAGCTGAGGAAACTGAGGCACAAGAACGTTGCCTGTCTCCCTCACATAAACAGTTATGGGAGATCAAGGATTTGAACAAGGTGGCTTTGACTCCAGAGTGCTCTCCTTTTATGACACCACCCTGCAGGGGTCCCAGACTCAACCACGTGCAGGGGCCAGGCAGGTAACATACACAGGGCAGGCGGGCCTGGTAGGTGAGTGGTGGAGATGGTGGCAAGATGGGGGAGTAGGACCCACTCCCCAGCGCCAGCTGACAGCTGCTTCGTGGGACTGCAGATTCCCATGTGTTCCCAAGTCATCTTATTTTCTGAAAAGATGCCAAAAATCTGGATCTTTATGTGAGAAATCTCCCAATTTTAAATTTTGGCTCAAGTGGCCTTTTAAAGCATTGTACAGTCCCAACAAAACATTTCTTGAGCCCCAAACTGTGTGGCCGCTCTAGGGAATGCCCCTGTGCCAGCTCCAGTGGCATGGCCCCTAGGGATGGTAAGGATGGGGTCAGCTCACCCTGCCACTGGCACCCAGGCGCCCAACCCATGCTGCTTCTCTCCAAGGCCTGCTGGACTCCACTGCACTCTCAGACTCTAAGGGCACCTTTCTTTTTTTTTTTTTTTTGAGACGGAGTCTCGATTGGTCGCCCAGGCTGGAGTGCAGTGGTGCGATCTCAGCTCACTACAAGCTCTGCCTCCCGGGTTCACGCCATTCTCCTGCCTCAGCCTCCCGTGTAGCTAGGACTACAGGCGCCCAACACCGCGCCCAGCTAATTTTTTGAAGTTTTTTAGTAGAGATAGGGTTTCACCATGTTAGCCAGGATGGTCTTGATCTCCCGACCTTGTGATCCGCCCGCCTTGGCCTCCCAAAGTGCTGAGATTACAGGCGTGAGCCACCGCGCCCGGCCTCTAAGGGCACCTTTCTACTCGGCCCAGGTAGAGGAGGGACCTCATGCAGACTCATGCGGTTTATCTGAGATCTGTGGTTTGAAGAGGGGGAAATTCAATTTTTTCCAAACCTCTCACAAAATTCCTTCCACCCTAGGGGTGGAAGTCTAGGGGTCCGTCACAACACAGCCCCCACCCTTAGACTTCCTTCATCCGTGTCCTTCCTGTATATGAGGACTGAAGATGACAAGATGACATTACAAACCAGTTACTAGTGAGCTCACTGAACTTTTTTTAGTTCCCAGGAGTGGTGACAGTTCTGCAGGGAACTATTCACACTCTTTTACGGCATGATTCAGATATAAGCCATCTGGAGAGCTGCCCAACGTTTTCAGGTAGGAGCAGGGTGTGACTCTGGCCTCATCGGGACAACCGATCTGAGCAAAACCTAGTCTTCCCACTTGATAAAGGACATGAGTAAAGGTGATGGACATCTGGCTGGGCGTGGTGACTCACGCCTGTAATCTCGAGCGTGGTGGCTCACGCCTGTAATCCCAGCACTTTGGGAGGCTGAGGTGGGTGGATCACCTGAGATCAGGAGTTTGAGACCAGCCCGGCCAACATGGTGAAACCCCGTTTCTACCAAAAATACAAAAATTAGCCGGGCATGGTGGCGGGTGCCTGTAATCCCAGCTACTTAGGAGGCTGAGGCAGGAGAATCGCTTGAACCCGGCAGGTGGAGTTGAGGTTGCAGTGAGCAAGATCGTGCCACTGCACTCCAGCCTGGTGGAGAGAGTGAGACTCCGCCTCAAAAAAAAAAAAAGGTAATGGATATCCAATAACCAGGTAATGGTTTGGGGCTTTACAGTCTGTCAAATACTTTAACACACAGTCTCTCATTTCATCTTCCCCACAATCAATCTCATTTTATTGATAAGAAAATTGCATCTCAATTAGGTGAAAGGCGCCATATAGATAAGCAGGTGGCCCCTATCAATGTCAGTATCCTTTGATGCAATACTTTCACTTTCAGAATCTTTCCCAAGGAAATAATCAGAAATGAACCCCCAAAATTATATTTTAGAATGTTCACCACAGTATTCATTTTAGGAATAAAACTGGAAAAAACATCCAACTATAGGGGATTAGCTAAATAAATGGTAAGTCAGTGCAGAGCGCATTTATGTGGCCATTCCAAATCAATCTACATTTTGTTTCCCCTGGAAACATTAGGCAGTATTTTAACCTTCAACCTTTGATTCTCTTTTTCTCAGAAGACACTTTCTGATGACTGTACCGATAACTTGGTAAAAACAAAACGGGCCACTTGTCCTCATGTCTAATTCATACTAACTTCCATTCTTCCTAGCTCTCTTCCTTCCGACCTGGGAAGGCAGGGCTAAGCACTGGGCTCTGAACTCAGTCCAAAGGGCTCTTTTTTTTTTTGAGATTTCAGGCCTCTGCATTTGGCAAAGTGCCTCCTAGTCTTGATCATGTTTTTTTTTTCTTTTCTTTTTTTTTTTAAATATCAGGCATGTATTTCCATACAGCAGCGTACAGCACAGAAACTCTCAAATACCCTTTCATTCAGCAAACACACACACAAGTGCCTGTTCTGTGCCAGGCACACAGGAGGCCTTGGGAAGACAAAGATGAATGAGATACAGCCTCTGCTTTCATTGGTGACACAACTGAAGGATAGCTGTCATGGAGGAGGAGTTACAGCCAACACAGAAAAATTATTTCATTGTATGCTTCTCTATAAGACCTCTTCTAATGTCCTTGAATCCAGTGTCCAACAGAGAAGAGGACCTGAACACTTCCCTCCACCACCACCCCCCTTCTCCTGAAGACCTGAAGTTGAATCTCAGTTCTGCCACTTACTGGCTGTGGGGCCTTGGGTTCCTACTTGAGTTTTCAGCTTTCTCATCTGTAAAATGGAAACCCAAATTGCACTTAACGTCACAAGGCTGTTGGGAGAACTCAGTGACATAATGCACAAAAATATTTTCTCAACATATGAAGCCCTGCATCTCCTTAGTCATTCATTACATTTGTCTGCTCATAGTTCTTTAGCTTGGCAAGTGTCATCAAGCAAATGAGACGTCAAGCCATCCTAGTGTGTTTGTTAGTTCTATCTGCTGCTGTCCCCTCCTGTAAAACGTAGGGCATTTTAAAAGACAGCAGAGAGGACCTCCTGGAGACAGGTATGTGAACCTCCCTCCTATAACGGCAGTGAGAGAAAGTTCTCCGAGACAGGTATGATTTCTCTGCATTTTAAATATCTTACTGAGCCAGTGGTCCCCTGCCCCGTGGGAGAAGAGTGTGGCTTTACTCTTAGCCCCAAGGTCACTAAAACCCTAGATTGTGCTATCACCCCCGACCCCCAAGCCTCACCTTGGGCAGGTCTGTGGCCCCACGGATCCGTTGCGCCACCTTCTCTCCATCGGGGTGGATCTTGGCCACGTGTTTCCACATCCTTTCCCAGGTGGCCTCATCCACAGGTAGCCCACCCCGGTTGACAAAGAAGGGGACCCCTCCGTCTCGCAGGTCCTCTTCCCCTTCCTCTTCTGGCTCCTCATCTCTCTGGGCTGAGGCTCCTTCGCTGGTCTCCAAACGCCTGACCCCAGAGGGGGCGGTGGTCACAGCGGATGTTGGAGTGGCACCACTGCTGCCACCCCCAACCACCTTCTTCCCCCCTGGCATCCCTAAATCCTCGAGGGGGTGGTGGAGGCGGGAAAACAGGTGGCTCACAAGAGGCCTCCCACACACCAGCTGCCGAGATAACACATGGCCAGAGTGCAAGGCGCCTTTAAGAAATCAGGGCGTGGCTCCTGTACAATAAACTACTACTTGATAAAAAAAATCAGTGCAATACGGTGAAGTGGGGTCCGAGGGGGTGGGTTGTCTGGGGTCAGCCTTGGAGGCCTTGTTCTGTTTGCAAAATGGGACAAAGAGAACACACCCCACCTTGGCAGCCGTCACAAAGCACCCCCATCTAACTGCGAGAACAATGACGGGCAGCAGTGAGGGCTGGCAGAGCGGAGAAAAGTCGAAGGGAAACTGAGGCCAGACAGCTCGGACCAGCGGCTGCAGAAAGGCCAGAGTCAAGGCACCGGTGCCCACTGGGCGCCCTGGGTCTCAGTTTCGGAGGGAACAAAACCCCCTACACAACTCTCGCACGCTCACATCTGCGCGCGCCCCAGGAGAGACCGAGGCGACTCCCGGCCGCGCGAGCTCCGAACCAGGACCCCCGGGCGGGAGAGCAGCGCTGGGGGACGATTTCTCCGACGCGACGAGACAAGTCCGGGAGCCAAGACTTGCAGCTGGCGGGGCGCGGGGAGGGGGCGCGCGCCGACGCGCACATTCCACGCCCGCGGCCAACTCCCCTTACAAAGTGGGCTTTGTCTGGGCCCCCTGTCCCCGCGTCCCCAGAAACAGCGGCGGAGTGCCCAGAAAGGGAGCGGGCGCGGCGGGGAGGCGAAGGCTGAGAGCGCCGAGGCCCAGCGGGTCCCCAGCCGGCCGCGTCTCAGCGGGAGGACCGCGAGCACCTGGCGCCGCGCTGCACCAGCCGAGCCATCGCAGGGCACGGGGCCCGCGGCTCAGCGGGACCAGCTCGGGCGGCTCGCAGGGGCCAGGCTGAGGTCACCGAGCGGCGGGCTCCGGCCGCGGGGTCGCTGCCTGGCACTGGCTGCAGCATGGGCGGTGGCGCGGCCGGGGCGGGCGGAGGATGCTCCGTGGCTGTTCGCTTGGGCTGCCGCTGCCCTGGCTGAGGGTGGAGGAAGGACCGCGGGGCGGGGACAGCAAGCCCGGAGGCTCACGCAGCCTCGGCCGGCGGATGTAGCTGGAGGCGAGTGACGAAGCCGCGCCAGCGGGCGGTGCGCCGGTACCTGGGGAGCAGTCCGCCAACGCGGAGCCCACCAGCAGATCGCGGCTCGGCGAAGCTGGGGCCGCCGCTGCTGCAGCCCCGCCGCCCCTGGGCCCTGCTGCCGCCGACCGCGTCCCCTACCCGCCAGCCGCCCACCCGGCTCGACTCCGGCCCGCGCCGCGCATGCGCTCCGTCCCCCCCTTAAAGGGCCAGCGCCTTCGCGCCCCGTCCTCCGCCCCCCGCAGCGGTCCCTTTGGCCCAAGTTGGCCCAAGTTACCCCAAGGACGCCGGTGGGCATTCGCTCCCTCCTCACCCAGCTGTCAGGGCACCGCGAAGCCGGTGCGAAGCTGCGGAGGAAATTTTCAACGTGCCAAACGGAGCGCAAATCCATGGAGATTCCTAGTGCAGAAGGAATTCCTGCGGTGGGGCATTTCTTGAAAAGGATTCCTCGCAGGGGCCCTCAGCGGGTAGGACCGAGAGCACTGGCCTGGAAGAGTGGGATTCTAGACCAGATTCAGTGCCTGTGTTGCTTTGGGACGTTCAGCAGTTCCCTTTCCTCTGTAGGCCTCAGTTTCCCCATATCTCAGCCGAGGTGGTCACAGTGAGTGAGTGCAGAGTCCCTCCCAGCGCGCACAGTTCTTACAGGAGTACATCTAGGGATTGAGACAGGAGGGTCACTACCTCTAGAAACGAAAAGGATGAAAGTCACCCTGTTTTATCCGATTGCCTGCACTGGTGGGAATGGGGTGCGCAGAGTTCGCCCCTAGACCGTCTGCCTAGACCGGGCTTTGGACACTCCAGACCCCGCGGACCAGGGTGGGACTGCGACGTGGGCGTGGGAGGCAATGCTTGGGGAGGGTCGGCTGGCCTAGAGGAAGGTGAAAGTACAACCGGCTGTGGTGCGTGGCCCCTGAGCATTGGACACTGAACGTACCCTCGGCCTCCGTCATGCCATAGAGTTGTAAACCGTGGGAAAGGCACTATCTCTAGGCTAAGCCAAGAACTTTAGGAAAAGACAGCCGAGTGTGTGCTTTAAGACGCTCTCCCTCTCCCCAACCTGTAGTTAGCGTGAATCACAGTCTTGTAGGGAGAATGCAGATTCCTTGGCCTTAGCGGGCAGATTCAGATTCCTTAGTTGTGGAGTCATTGCATTTCTTGACAAGCTGAGGTTACTACACAAGGGCTGGGTTAAAGGCCTTAGAGAGTCCCCAGGGCCTCAGTGGTTTCACATCTGTTCCCTAAAGCTGTCCCTGGTCTCTGAACTTTCTGGGTACCTCCTGTGCTCCTGTAGCAACCTCTTACTACCTCCAGGGTCAGAAACCAAGGGTTATCAGTGATGGGAAGGATCACAAGACTCCAAGAAAGTTAATTCAGCCTGGATCTTCTTAAACTCACTGAAGCAACAAGACTCCAAGCATAGAAAAGTCACTAGGGATCAACAACTGTCACCCTGTATTGTATAAACCAAGTCTCAGAGGGTAATTTCCCAAAACTCACACAGCTAGTAAGTGGCAGAGCTAGAATGTGAACAGAAGTCTTACTTCTTCAGACACTTGTTTTTCACTGTATACATTGCTTCTTGTGTTAGCCAAGTGGTGCTGGTTTTAAAATTGGCTTGCATGCTCTTGACCATTCTTTTCAAAAGATGATATCTAATTCCTTTCCTCCTGAATGTGGAATGTACCTGGTGACTGGTTTCTAATGAATAGAATGTAATGGAAGTGAAGCCGTATGACTCTTAAGACTATGTCATAAAAAGGAGACAGCTTCTTCTTGGTTTCTCAGAAGAAACCAGCGAGCATGTTTTGAAGAAGCCCAAGCCACATGGTGAGGCCACATGAGTGTGTTCTGGCTGACAACTGCTGCTGGGCTCTCAACCAACAGCCAGAGCCAATCACCAGATCGTGGTGAACTGAGACTTCAGATCTTTTCAGTCCTCAGCCTTTGAGTCTTAGAGTTTAGGTCCCAGACATGGAGCAGAGAACAACCAGCCCTGCTGTGCCCTGTCTGACTTTATCTCCCACAGAAATTGAGAAAGGATAAGTGACTATTCTTGTTTTAAGCTGCTAAGTTTTGGACTAACTTGTTACGCAGCATTAGATAATACCATGTGTTTTCTGAAATGACAAATACAATAGATGTAGGGTATTCATTCAAAGAGTGAGTATTCATAGAACATCTTCTATGTGTTTGGCTCTGTACTGTGCACTGGAGAAGCAGTGGTGAATAAGAGGGACATGGCCTTTGCCCTAGTTGGACTTATGGTCTACTAGTGGAGGAGATAGTTAAGCATGATTTCCATAAGGTGCTCTGCCAGAGGGTTATTCAGGAAGCTGTGGGAGTGCATACCCAGAGAAACTTCTCAGTCAGGTAGGGAACTGGGAAAAGAATAAATGAGTTGTGTACAAGGTCAGCATGGACTAGGCTAGAGAATTTTCTGGCATGTGTGCATAGAAGTGGAAGAGGATATGTGTCAGGCAAGGGGGCTTGCAAATAGATTAGAAAATGGTGAAACTGGAAAGAGATGTGTATAACCCAGTCTTATCTAAGCCAAAAACCCAGAGAGAACAAGTGACTTACCTGGTGCGGCACAGCTTGTGAACTGGTCTCAGATCCTGGGTCCTTCATCAAACACTCCCATGACTCCCCACATCTATGCCTTGGGAACAATTCCTCCAGCAGATAGTTGGGTAACTCTTTATTTGGCTCAAAGCTTTCATGACCATTATTTGTTTTTCTTTTCTTTCTTTCTTTCTTTTTTTTTTTTCTTGAGATAGAGTCTCGCCCTGTCACCCAGACTGGAGTGCAGTGACTCGATCTCTGCTCACTGCAGCCTCTGCCTCCCAGGTTCAAGTGATTCTCTGCCTCAGTCTCCTGAGTAGCTGGGATTACAGGTGCCCACCACCATGCCTGTCTAATTTTTGTATTTTTAGTAGAGATGGGGTTTCACCATGTTGGCCAGGCTGGTCTCCAACTCCTCACCTCAAGTGATCCACCTGCCTCGGCCTCCCAAATTGCTGGGATTACAGGCGTGAGCCACCACGCCCGGCCCTCATGACAATTATTCCTTTTGCTGTCTCCACAAAAACCGTGGAAGAGTTAGGATGAGTATGATTTCCATTTTAAAGACAAAGATAGGATGCATAAGAGAAGCTAGGCAAATTACATACCTAGTACAGGAGCAGGCACATTCGAGCTGCTGGGTACAATCCACTTTGATGATGACAAGGAGGATGATAATGATGCCTAACTCACATCATGTATCACTTTTGTTATCGTCACACTCTGGACTAATGGTCTGCAAACGAATGCATGTTGTCTTAGCGCATCAACACTCGTATTAATCTGCTCTGACTCATTTTCTATTCTTGTGACACAGAAGCTAGAGTGAAATTTCCATAGAGAAGAGTCTGTTGACTTAGCTTGGATCCTTGGCCTACTCCTTGGCTAGAGGAGGATGGGGCAATTTCATTAGTCAAGACTACAGGTGGTTGGGGGAGAAGGACTGCCCTAAGGGTAAATGGGGTGCTGTTAGTAAAAAAGGGGCATGGAGGCACACAGGTATAGATGTGTTTATAAAAGGTAGATGTTCTGCACTGTTCAGTATGGTAGCCAGAAATCATGTGTGTCTATTTAAATTCGAATTTAATTAACATTAAATAGAATTAAAAGTTCAGTTCCTCCAATCACACTAGCCATATTTCAAGTACTCAGTAGCCATTATGGCTCGTGGATACTGTAATGAATAGTACAGATTATAGAACATGTCCATCATTGCAGAAATTTCTTTTTTTTAATTTTTTTGAGACGGAGGCTCACCCTGTTGCTTAGGCTGCAGTGCAGTGGTATGATCTCGGCTCATTGCAACCCCTGCCGCTTGGATTCAAACGATTCTCCTGCCTCAGCCTCCCCAGTAGCTGGGATTACAGGTGCTTGCCACTGCGCCCAGCTAATTTTTTTATAGTTTTTAGTACAGACAAAATTTTACCATATTGGCCAGGCTGGTCTTGAACTCCTGACCCTGTGATTCACCCACCTCGGCCTCCCAAAGTGCTGGGATTACAGGCGTGAGCCACCGTGCCTGGCCCATTGCAGAAATTTCTATTGGACAGTTCTGCTCTGTGATTGTTTCTTGGGATTAAACTCTTTTTCTTTTCTTCTTTTACCTCATAAATTATGAACATGAAAACAGCAAAAAGGTGAGTCAGAATCTTCATTCATTTACTCAATAAACATATACTGTCTACTCTGAATCATACATGGTTGCAGGCACCAGGGATACCTGAGGGAGGGATCTGGGAGCACTTCTGGTCCAGTGGAGTGTACATTAGGATCACCCCAGAAGCTCTTAAAATTCTTGATACTCAGTCTGCACCCTGCAGAAATCCTGATGAAACTGGTTTGGAGTCGGGCTTGGTACCCATCATTTAGAAAAGCTCTCCAGGTAATGCGAATGGTAGCTAGGCTTGGAACCACTGAAATCTAGTCTGGCCAGTGAAACGATTTGCTTCAGGTCACCTGAAACCCTGAATCTGCATGGGTCTGACTTCCGCTGTGGGGTTCGCATGACAAAATCAGAGAGTTCTTTATGGACTTGGCATCTGTCTGAATTGACTGTTAAATTCTTAGAGAACAAATCTGTTTTTCCCTAATCCAAACAGAATCCAATTCACTGCAAATACCGTGCCAAAAGGACCTCTGGCTTGGGATTCATTTTAAATCACTTCTTTCTCAAACTGTCCATTTTGTTTCTGGAACTAAATTATTCAGCCAGGTGAGTGAAAGTCTATAAAAATAGCTACTCTTCACTAAGCACCTAGTGTAGGTCAGGTGCTTTACCTGCAGAGTTTCATTTAATCCCCAGGTCAATCTTACAGAGTAGGTATTGCTGACATCAGTTTACAAGCGGGCAAACTGAGATTCAAAGCCATTAAGGATTGTAATTTGTTCAAGGTGGCACAGCTGAGATTATAACTTAAGAGTTCTTGTTCTTTCCCCTACACCACTCTGCAACTACTCCACAGCTGAGAGCGTGGGGCAGCTCGCAGATGGCAGCATTCTGCTCTGGCTTCACATAGGAAAGAAAGCTTTGTGCTCATGAAGCTCCAGAGATGCTCCGGACAATTGTTACCTGAGCTTAGTGACAGTACCAGGGGCCTGGAGGAAAGGGGGATTTGGGGATAAGACAGATGAGCAGATTTGGAGTTGAGTTCTTTTAGTTGATGGTTATGCCTGGATTCCTTTTACTGAGGGATTTGGAAGAAGCAGCTAAGAACAATGTGGCGCCTGAAGCAGTTAGCTCTAAGACACCTAGCAATGATGATGCATGCTTGATATAAGCATTATCTATTCTTGGCCTGGATTCCTGTGGGCTGGCAGAGTGTCTGTGTTGCCATGTATCTTTGCAATCTGATCCCTGCCTGATACTTCCTGGGCAGCCTGGCCTGGCCTCCAGGGGCTCGGAAGGGCCAGGACTCATTGTGTCCATGCCAAAGAACTCTGACAGAGAGATCTCACCCCTGCCATTCTCTGGGGGCTACCTTATACAGTAGTAGGAGATCCAGGCCTTGACAAGCAGCAAGGGCTGATCTTAGAATGGATCAGGGCTTGTCTGCGTCGCATTCAGCAGGTCCATGTGGGAGCAAAGCCACGACTGGTGGTAGAAAGAGTGCAGAGTAGCACAGCTCGAAAGACCCTTCAAGATTTTCTTGTCTCTCATTTCACAGATAAAATACTGAGGCTCAAAGAAGTGACAGGATTTAGGATTACACAGCCAGCTGGTGGTGGGATTACAAACTTGAACTCAGGGCTGTCCTCAGTCCTGACCCAGTCTGCCTTCCCTGATGTGTCCACTAGCAGGGAAGAAGATGGTAGTAGGTGAGCCCCTGAAAGCACTGCAGTGGCAAAAGGGAGAAAGAAGATCTTTCCACATTAAGGGAGAGAGAAGGTCTTCCCACGTTTGTTTCAGGGTGTGGCCAAGCTGTGTGTGTCAGTGGGTGGTTGTGGACGGGGTGTGCATTTAGAAAAGTTCTTCAATCTGAAGGACTGGGTGATGGCCACTCTCTTTTCCAGGCAAAGCACACTCATCCAGACTTGTATCCCTCCCATTGTTAGAAAATATGGTGTTTCCCCCAGCGTTTTTCTCCATGCACTGCAGCAGGCGTTTGGAGAGTGGGGGAGCAATCGGTGATTGAGTCAGTCAGCTGGGAAAGGCCAGGTGGTGATAGTCGTTCTCAAACTGTGGTCAAGGTTCTGGGTGTCCCCAAAAGAATCAAAGTCTGATCTCAGCCTCCCTGTTCAATGGACAGGACCCAGGCTTGGAGACAGGGAGAAACAGAGGGAGTTCTGAGATGCAGGTGCATCCTGAAGACTAGATCAAAACCATTTACAAGATGGAAGTCTATAGGTCCATGAGGTGGGCTGGGTTTATTTCTCGAGGCTTGGTTCTCAGGTGAGACTTCACTATAATGCGACAACAGTTTCTGAGTGCCTATACTATATGCATGGTGTAGCCTAAGTTGCTGCGGGAGATGCAGACATGTAAGACATTGCTATGGCCACCTGAGGTTGTGTCGAAGATGACACATCCCAATAACTTTTTGAACCCTTACCGTGTGCCAGGGTCTCTACATATAGTATTTTATGTAATCCTTACCATAATCCTGCAAATGGGGATTCTATTTTCCATTTTGTAGATGAGGAAATGGCCTGAGAGAAGCTAAACCACTGTTCCTCTGTCGTGGCCAGTGAGTGGCTGAGCACGTTCAGAAGCTGTGTCCCTTCTGTGGTACCAGGGGGCCACCAGCTAACCACAAGACCTGGCAGACTCAGGCCACGGCTCCAACCCAGGCTTCAGCAAGGTGTTTGAGGAGCACGGAGTGAGTGATTTGTTCTAATCTAGGCAACTGTGTTTGGCTTTAAGCACTGTTGATATTTAAAGCTGCACGCTTCTTTGCTGTGGGGCCTGTCCCATGCACTATAGGATGGCTAGTGGCATCCAGGCCCTGTGCCCACTAGATGCCAGTGGCAATCTTTCCCATTGTGACACTCACTCCCAGTTGGGAACCACTGGTTTTAGGTAAGAAAGGGTCTTCAACCTAGGCTTATAAAGATTTCGTAAACAAGGATTTTGGCAAACAAAAAAGGGAAGAAAACACTCATTTGTCTAGTGTTTTTCCATTTGACAAAGTGTGTCCACTTAGATTTTCCAATTTGGTTTTCCCATTTGTCCTGTGGTTGAGTGCATCAACTTACAAAGCAAATTACAGCTACATACGGTTGCCAGTGGGCTGCAATGCAGGCTGAGGGCTTCTCATCCATTGCAAGTTTCCTCAGTACCCAGCTTCTTTGTGGCCTTTGTGTTCAGCTTGTGTTTAATGCCTATTTTCTGTCCTTCATCTACTCTCCTTCCAGGGTGCTTTTTAGGGTATCTATTTTATCATCAACAGCTACCACCAACTATAGACACTCACTTGGGGGTTGACTCTGTGTTAAGGGCTTTGCATAGCACCCCTAGAGGAAGGTGTCCTTGTCATCCCTATTCTGGAGGAAATGAAGGTTAGGAGAGGGAAGAAACGTGCTCAATTCACAACCCTGCTAAGTGGGGGAGGAAGCAGGACTTGAACCCAAACCTTGCTGAGCCTCCTGTCTTCACCACTGTGCTCTGCTACCTCCCAAGAATGCCCTTTCCCCATGGTGCTGCCCACGGGGCTCTATGTACCCCTGTGATATGCTCCCAGGAGGACACAGGCAGCAGGCGGCTCCAGCTGGCTTGGTGGGGGTGGGGTGAAGGGGGACAAGAGTGCCCTTCCTACCCATCAGTTGTGCTGGGAAAGGGAAGGCAGTGTTTCTGGTGGATCCTCTCCCCGTTGAGATTATCCAGCCTGCTTGGCATTCAGCAATCAGGGAAGGCTTCCCATGAACAGGGCAGAGCGCCCAGCCAGACTGCAAGACAAATGGGTGGCATATGTGCTCCAGCCCAGTGCACAATGAGCTTGTGATTCTGCATCTGCCAGCAGTGAAATAACGCTCTATTACTGCAGGAGGAGAGAAGAAACGTAACATCTGAGGCTGGGTCCTGAGATTGTTTTTACCTCTGTCCTCATCCCTTCTCTCTGGGGTTATGGCCAGATGCTCCCTGCTTTGGGAACATTAGTTATGAAGCTTGTGGGCGGTTTAGCTCCACAGGGTCAGACCTGCAGGTGCAAACAGGCCCTAAGTGAACCCCCTGAAGGAAACCTTGACAATCCTGTTTTATCCAGCTCACAGAACACTCTTGCTCACTCCCTTACTACTGTGGGGAAAGACAGGGAACAAGTGATGGGACCAGTGAGATAGTCCCTGGAGATGAGAGAGAAGAGTGGCCTGTGAATATCCATCACAGGCAGGCTGGATTAGGGACAACAAAGATGGTCAGGTTCCAGGTTTTCTTGAGTCGGGACTAAAGTAGCATCTTGTTAGTGTTTATGGGTTGGATAAAGCAGGGCTTCTCAAACCTGAGTGTGCCTCAGAAGAACCTGGGGGGCTCCTTACAGCACAGATGGCTGGGCCCTGCCCCAAGAGTTTCCTACTCAGCAGATTTGAGCGAGGTCTGATAACTTGCATTTCTTTTTCTTTTCTGTTACTTTTTCTTTTTTTTTTTTGAGACAGAGTCTCGCGCTTGTCACCCAGGCTGGAATACAGTGGCACCATCTCAGCTCACTGCAGCCTCCGACTCCCAGATTCAAGCCATTCTCCTGCCTCAGCCTCCTGGGTGGCTGGGATTACAGGCACACGCCACAACACCCAGCTGATTTTTGTATTTTTAGTAGAGATGGGGTTTTACCATGTTGGTCAGGCTGGTCTCGAACTCCTGACCTCGTTATTCGCCCGCCTCGGCCTCCCAAAGTGCTGGGATTACAGGCATGAGCCACTGTGCCCGACCGAGAACTTGCATTTCAAACAAGCTCCCGGGTGATGCTGCAGCCTGTCTGGGACTTTGCTCTGAGAATCGCTATGTTAAAGTATAATTTTCAAAGAAGTAAAATTATGGCTGTCATACAAATATAAAACGAACTCGTGTTGAAGATTTTATTTATTTAACTCCTTAATTAATGAGGGAGCCAGAAAATGGTTAAATCCAGTTAAGAGTAAATTTAGGCCGGGTGCTGTGGCTCACGCCTGTAATCCCAGCACTTTGGGAGGCTGAGGTGGGTGGATCATGAGGTCAGGAGATCGAGACCATCCTGGCTAACACAGTGAAACCCCATCTCTACTAAAAATACAAAAGATCAGCCGGGCATGATGGCGGTCGCCTGTAGTCCCAACTACTTGGGAGGCTGAGGCAGGAGAATGGCGTGAACCCAGGAGGTGGAGCTTGCAATGAGCCGAGAGTGCGCCACTGCACTCCAGCCTGGGCAACAGAGCGAGACTCCGTCTCAAAAAAAAAAAAAAAAAAAAAAAGAGTAAATTTAAAGAGATGTATATGACCAGTAATGCTGAATTTGCCAATGGACAAAAAACTGGTTCATATACTATAAATTGAAGTGGGGTTATCTTTTCTAAAACTCCATGTATCTCTACTAGACAAAATTCATTTGTGTATCTATGGATAAGAATAATTTAGGTCAGGAGATCGAGATCATCCTGGCTAACACGGTGAAACCCCGTCTCTACTAAAAAATACAAAAAACTAGCCGGGCGAGGTGGCGGGCGCCTGTAGTCCCAGCTACTCGGGAGGCTGAGGCAGGAGAATGGCGTAAGCCCGGGAGGCGGAGCTTGCAGTGAGCTGAGATCCGGGCCACTGCACTCCAGCCTGGGCGACAGAGCGAGACTCCGTCTCAAAAAAAAAAAAAAAAAAAAAGAATAATTTGTATTATTGTCAGTTTTTCTATAACTAAACTTCTGTCTTTATAGGGTTATAAAATAGCCTAGTCAATAGAAAGACAACCATAAATGTCGATCCTTATGGAGTCAGATCATCCTTGGAGAACTGCTAAATCATTTGGAGGACTTGGATTGCTGGTTCCTACCCCCAGGGTTATTGCTACATGGATGAAGAAGAGATCGAAGAAACTTAATGGAATGATGTGGGGGTGAATAACAGCAAAATCTTTCTCCTTTTTGTGTTCTGTACGTCATCTTAATGTCCTGAGGACTTCATTCTTGGCCATTTTCTTCTTCAGATTGGTGGAAAGAGGAAGGAAATGAGAACCCGGTGGTGTCTGGGACAGGCAGGGCTTGGCAGGTAGAGGAGGGTGAAAGCGAGGCTGGGCTCAGACAGGGGGTGTGAGTCACCATTCAAACTCAGAGGCAGCTGAAAGTGAGAGCGTCCCATTGCCAGCAACCATTCCCGGGAAGAAGCCAGGTCTCGCCTTTGTCTGTTCTGCAGTTGGGGATTCCTGTGGAGACAGGAGGGAGGCAGAGAACCTCAGTAGGGTCTTAGCCCACATGAGGGCTGGTCAAGGGGTGGGAGAATTTTCAGTGGCAGTTTCTGGCCGGGCGCAGTGGCTCACGCTTGTAATCCCAGCACTTTGAGAGGCTGAGGCAGGCAGATCACCTGAGGTCAGGAGTTTGAGACCAGCCTGGCCAACATGGTGAAACCCCGTCTCCTACTAAAAATACAAAAGTTAGCCAGGTATGGTGGCGCATGCTTGTAATCCCAGCTACTTGGGAGGCTGAGGCAGGAGAATCACTTGAACCTGGGTGGTGGATGTTGCAGTGAGCCAAGATGGCGCCATTGCACTCCAGCCTGGGTGACAAGAGCAAAACTCTATCTCAAAACAAAAACAAAAACAGAAGTTCATAGATTGAATAAGTCTTTGTATCAAGTCTATGGGTTTTGACTGAATCATGTGGTTTTTGACATTTTTTTTTTTCCGTGAGGCCATCTAGTGGCTGTTGGGTAAAAGTCAGACGGAGATTTTTCTTTTCTTTTTTTTTCTTTTTTTTTTTTTTTGAGATGGAGTCTCGCTTTGTTGCCCAGGCTGGAGTGCAGTGATGTGATCTTGGCTTACTGCAGCCTCTAGATGCCCCGCAAGAGTGTGTAGACTGCTGCAGGCCTGAGGACTGGCTTGCCCATCACAGCCACTGCCAAGACCAGCACAGACTGCTTAGAGGCCAGAGGTTTGTCATGTCAGTGCTACGCCATCATCCACATCATGCCCAGTGACCAGATAAAAGGACCCACTGTCTCACCTGGCCCACCGCTGCTGCTACTGGCATCTGAGCAAATCACCTGGAGGCCCAAGAATTGGCCTACCT
Source organism: Rhinopithecus roxellana (assembly GCF_007565055.1). NCBI lineage: Eukaryota > Metazoa > Chordata > Mammalia > Primates > Cercopithecidae > Rhinopithecus > Rhinopithecus roxellana. The sequence continues at coordinate 134,899,288 of NC_044553.1, read as the reverse complement.
GGATCCATTTACAGCAGTGGCAGCATACGCCTAAGGATAGGCATGTGTGGCCCACCATTGCTACCACTGGGGCCCAAGGAGAGGCCCATCTGGGGACTCCATTTCCAGCAAACTTCACCATAGCCTCCACTAACAACTGAACCATAAGTGACTGAGGAAATCATAGACACCACTGATGCTGTTAATAGCCAAAAGAAAAATAAATCATGGAGAATATACTACTGCATGTATCCAGAATCAAAGCCAAAATGTCCTACCCAAGGAACACATCTTCAGGAAAAAGACCTTCCCTACAAAAACAAATTCAAAAAATTTGAAAAAGTGATTGTTACACCAGATGTGCAGATATCAACTTAAGGACCTGAACTACATTAAAAAAGTAAGGAAATATGACACCTTTAAAGGAATACAATAGTTCTCCAGTAACAAATTCCAATCAAAAAGAAATTTATGAAATCCTAGGCCAGGGGCCATGGCTCATGCCTAAGATGCTAGCACTTTGGGAGGTTGAGGTGGGCAGATTGCTTGAGCTCAAGAGTTCGAGACTAGCCTGGGCAACATGGTGAAGCCTTGTCTCTACAAAAAAATTAGCAGAGTGTAGTGGTGCACACCTGTGGTCCCAGTTACTTGAAAGGCTGAGACAGGAGTATTGCTGGAGCCTGGGAGGCAGAGGTTTCTGTTAGCCAAGATCATGCCACTGCACTTCAGCCTGGGTAATAGAGCAAGACTCTGTCTCAAAGAAGAAAAAAAAATAAATTTATGAAATTCTGGGAAAAGAATTCAAACTAATGATATTAAAGAAGCTGAGTGAAATAAAAGATAATTCTGAAAAGCATTCAAAGAAATCAGAAAACCAATTCAGGATATGAATGAGAAATTTTCCAAAGAGACCCCAAAAAAAGAGCCAAACAGAAATTCTGGAACTAAAGAATTCATTAAATAAAATACAAAATACATTAGAAACCTTCAACAATCCATTAGCTTAAGCAGAAGAAAGAATTTCAGAACCTGAAGATAGGTCTTTTGTAATAAGCCAGACAAAAATTAAAAAAAAAAAATAAAAAAGAATGAACAAAGCATGCATGACATATGGGACACCATAAAGTGATCAAATATTTAAATTTTCAGTGTCCCAGAAGGTAAAGAGTAAATGAAAGGGATAGAAAACCTATTTAACAAAACAATACCTGAAAACTTCTCAAGTATAGCAAGATATTTAGATATCCAGATACAGGAAACTCAGACATCCCCAAAGAGATAAAATGCAACAAGTTCTTCTCTGTGGCACATTACAATCAACCTGTCAGAACTCAAAGACAAGGAGAGAGTTCTAAAACCAGCAAGAGGAAAGCTTTCTAGACACTTATAAGAGAAACCTCATCAGACTAACAACAGATTTCTTAGAAGAAACCTGATAGGCCAAGAGAGAATAGGATAATACATCAAAAGTTCATAAAAGAAAAAAAAATTTGAATGAATGATACTATACCCAGCAAAGTTATCCTTCATGAACCAAGGATAAATAAAGTATTTCCCAAACAAGCAAAATCTGAGGGAATTAATCATCACTAGACTGACCCTACAAGAAATGAAATGCTTGAGGGAGTCCTACACCTGGAAGTGAAATGATAGGTATCATCATGATTAATATGCATGAAAGTATGAAACCTACTGGTAGAGCAAGCATACCAATGAAGGAGAAAAATGACTAAAATATTACTACTACAGAAAACTACTGAACCACAATAATAAACGAGAGGGAAAAAAAGGCACAAAGGATATACAACACTACCAGAAATCAATTAATAAGTGACAAGGGCTGGGTATGGTGGCTCATACCTGTAATCCCAGCACTTTGAAAGGGTGAGGCAGGTGGATCATGAGGTCAGGAGTTCATGACCAGCCTGACCAATGTGATGAAACCCTGTCTCTACTAAAAATACAAAAATTAGCCAGATGTGGTGGGTAGCATGTGTCTGTAGTCCCAGCTACTTGGGAGGCTGAGGCAGGAGATTCGCTTGAATCCAGGAGGCAGTGGTTGCAGTAAGCCAGGATGGTACCACTGTACTCCAGCCTGGGCGACAGAGCGAGACTCTGTCTCAAAAAAAAAAAGAAAAATTAAAAAAAAAAAAAAGTGACAAGAATGAGCCCTCACATATCAAGAATAATCTTGAAAGTAAATGGATCAAACTTTCTACTTAAAAGATATAAACTGGCCAAATGGATAAAAAACGTGACCCAACTATATGCTGCTTACAAGAAACACATCTCACCTGTAAATACACATATAGATTGAAAGTAAAGGAATGGAGAAAAATATAAAAAACAGTAAAAAGAGACAAGACCATTGTAGGATGATAAAGGTATCAATTCAGCAGGAGGTTATAACAATTCTTAAAATATATGCACCCAACACTGGAGCACCCAGATATATAAAGCAAATATTTAAAAATCTAAAAGGAGTGATAGACTCTACTTCAATGATAGTTGGAGACTTCAATACCTCAGTCTCAGCATTAGATGGATCATTTAGGACAGAAAATTAACAAATATATTGTTGAATTTTAATTGCACTTTAGACCAAATAAGCCTAACTGACACAGAACGTTTCATCCAACAACTATAGAATACATTCTTCTCATCAGCATATGGAACATTCTCTAGGATGGACATATGTTAGAACAGAAAACAAGTCTCAACAAATTTTTAGAAATCAAAGTTATACAAAGTATCTTCTCAGACCACAGTGGAATACAACCACAAATCAATAACAAGAGGAACTTTGGAAACTGTACAAACACATGGAAATTAAACAACATGCTCTTGAGTGGCCACTGAGTCAAGGAAGAAATTAAGGAGGAAATTTTTTTAAATCTTGAAACAAATGAAAATAAAAACATAACACACAAAAACCTATGAAATATAGTAAAAGCAGGCAAAGAGGGAAGTTTGTAGCAATAAATGGCTAAATCAAAAAAGTAGAGAGATTGAAAATTAACAATGTAATAATGCACCTCAAATAACTAGAATATCAAGAACAATACAAACCCCAAATTAGTATAAGAATATAAATAATGAATATCAGAACAGAAATAGAGACCAAAAAGCAATACAAAAATCAATGAAATGAAATTTAGTTTTCAAAAGGACAGACAAAATTGATAAAGTGCTAGCTAGGCTAACCAAGAAAAGAAGGGAGAAGGCCCAAATAAACAAAGTCAGAAATGAACAAGGAAACGTTACAACTGATACAACAAGGACACAAAAACTTATCAGAGGCTATAATGAACAACTGTAAACTAAAAACTGAAAAACCTAGAGGAAATGGATAAATTCCTATATACATACAACATACTAAGATTGAATAAGGAAGATACAGAAAACCTGAACAGACCAATAATGAGTAATGAGATTGAATCAGTAATAAAAATCTCCTATCCAGAACTGGATGGCTTCACTGTCAAATTCCACCAAACTTTCAAAGAACTAAGAGTAACTAAAAATTGAAGAAGAGGGGATTCTCCTTAACTTATTCTGTGAGGCCAGCGTTAACCTAATACCAATACCAGATAAAGACACAACAAAAAAAGAAATCTATAGGCTGATGTTCCTAATGAATGTAGATGTAAAAATACTCAACAAAATACCAGCAAATCGAATCTAACACCATATCAAAAAGATAATACACTATGACCAAATGGGATTTATCCTAAGGATGCAAGGATGGTTCAACATACCCAAATGAATAAACATGATACATCATATCAACAAAATGAAGGACAAAACCATATAAGCATCTCAGTAGATGCAGAAAAAGCATTTGATAAAATTCTTTATGATAAAAACTCTAAACAAATTAGGCATAGAAGAAACATACCTCAATGTAATAAAGGCCATATATGACAAACCCATAGCTAACATCATACTGAATCTAGAAAAGCTGAAAGCCTTTCCTCTAAGAACTGTAATAAGACAAGGATGCCCATTTTTACCACTCTTATTCAACATAGTACTGGAAGTCCTAGTCAGATCAATCAAGCAAGAGAAAGAAATAAAAGTTTCCAAATTGGAAAATAGGAAGTCAAATTGTCCCTCCTTGCAGATATAATCTTATTCTAGAAAAACCTAAAGACTCCACTAAAAAACTCTTAGAGCTGATAAATTCAGTAAAGTCACAAGATGCAATATTGACATAAAAAATCAGTAGCATTTTTATATACCGATAATGAACCAGCTGAGAAAGAAACCAAGAAGGAAATACCATTTATAATGGCTACAAAAAAGTAAAATACCTAGGAATAAATTTAACCAAGGCAGGGAAGGACCTCTCTAAGAAAAACCATAAAACATTGATGAAAGAAATTGATGCGGACATAAGGAAATGGAAAGACATCCCATGCTGATGGATCAGAAGAACAAATATTATTGAAATGATCATACTGCCCAAAGCAATCTACAGATTCAAAGCAATCTCTGTCAAAATACCAATGCTATTGTTCACAGAAATAGAAAAAGCAACTAAAATTTGTATGGAACCAAAAGAGAGCTAAAATAGCCAAAGTGATTCTGAGCAAAAAGTACAAAGCTGGAGGTATTACATTATCTGACCTCAAAATATATTACAAGTCTGTAGTAACCAAAACAGCATGGTACTGGTATACAAACAGACACATAGACTGAAGGAACAGAATAGAGAACCCAGAAATAAATTTACATATTTATAGCCAACTGATTTTCAGCAAAAGTGCCAAGAATATACATTGGGTAAAGGACACCCTTTTCAATAAATGGTCCTGGGAAAATTGGATATTCATATGCAAAAAAATAAAACTTGATCCCTAACTATTACCATATACAAGAACTAACTCAAGATAAGTAAAGATTTAAATTGTAGACCCAAAACTCTAAAACCACTAAAAGAAAATACAGGGGAAACATTTCAGGACATTGGTCTAGGCAAAGATTTTATGGCTAAGGCCTCAAAAGCACAGACAACAAATCAAAAAACAGACAAATGGGACTGTTTTAAACTAAAAATCTTCTGCACAGCAAAGGAAATAAAACTGAGTGAAGAGACAACCTGCTGAATGGGAGAAAATATTTGGAAACTATTCATTTAACAAGGAAATAATATCCAGAATATACAAGGAATTAAAAAAACTCAACAGTAAAAATCAAAATATCACTGCTAAAAAAGGTGGGCAAAGGGCATAAATAGACATTTTTTAAAAGAAAACACACAAATGGCCAACAAGTATAAGAAAAAATGCTCAACATCACCAACCATCAGAGAAATGCACATCAATGAGATGTGCACACAATGAGATATGATTTTACCCCAGTTAGAATGGCTTAAGTTATAATACAGACAAAAAATGACATGCTGATGAGAATGCAGAGAAAAGGGAACTGTCATACACTGTTGGTGGGAATGTAAATTAGTATAGCCACTTTGGAAAAGAGTATGGACATGACTCAAAAAACTAAAAATAGAACTACCACACAATCCAGCAATCTCACTACTGGGTATCTATCCAAAGGAAAAGAAATCAGCATATCAGAGGGATAGCCATATTCCCATGTTTATTTCAGCACTGTTCACAATAGCAAAGATATGGAATCAACCTGTGTCTATCACTGGACAAATGGATAAAGAAAATGGAATACTATTTAGCCATAAGAAGAATGAAATCATGTCATTGCAGCAACATGGATGGAGCTGGAGATCATAATATTAAGTGAAATAAGCCAGGCACAGAAAGACAAATATTGCATGTTGTCACTCACATGTGGGACTAAAAAAAATGTTAATTTTATAGAGGTAGAGAGAAAAGTGATAGATCCCAGAGTCTAGGAGGGGTGTATGTGGTGGAAGGTGGTACAGGGAGATAAACAGAAGTTGGTTAATGGGTACAAACACATAGTTAAGTAGAAGAAATAAGTTCTAATATTCAATAGCAGAATAGGGTGGCTGTAGTCAACAACACTGTAAAGTGTATTTCAAAATAGCTGGAAGAGAAGACTTGAAATGTTTCCAACACATAGAAATGATAAATACTTGAGGTGATGGACACCTCAGATACTCTAACTTGATCATTACACAGTCTATGCATGTAACTAAATATCACATGTACCCCATAAATATGTATAAAAATTATGTATCAATAAAACATTTTTTAAAAAGAGTGTATAGATTTCCAGAATGATGTGTTTAGTGCAGGTAGTGAGAAAGAATACCTCAAATTTGTAAAAAGTTTTGCATTTTGCAAAGTATTTTATATTTTCCTTAGACATTATGTCATTCAATTAATATATTTAATGTTTGCTAATTACAAGAGCCTAAAAACCCCATATATCTAGGAATAAATCTAATAAAACATGTACAAGTCCTCTTTATTGAAAATGGTATATAATTATTGAAATAAATTAAAATCTAAATAAATTGAGGGCTAGATCACGTTCATGGACTGGAAGACTTAAGACTGCAAAGAAGTCCGGGCGCGGTGGCTCACACCTGTAAACCCAGCACTTTGGGAGACTGAGGTGGGCGGATCACCTGAGGTCAGGAGTTCAAGATCAGCCTGGCCAACATGGCGAAACCCTGTCTCTACTAAAAATACAAAAATTAGCCAAGTGTGGTGGCAAATGCCTGTAATCCCAGCTACTCAGGAAGCTGAGGTGAGAGAATTGCTCGAACCTGGAAGGTGGAGGTCACAGTGAGCCAAGATCACACCACTGCACTCCAGCCTGGGCAACAGAGCAAGGCTTCATCTCAAAAAAAAAAAAAAAAAAGGTTACAAAGATGGCAGTTCTCTCTAAATGAATCTTTGGATTCGATACAATCTTTTTCTAAGTACTAGCAGATTTTACTAAAATCTTTGAAATTGACAACCTAATTTCTGAAACTCATATAGAAATACAAAGAGCCGAGAAGAGTAAAGACAACCTTGAAGAAGAAAAAGAAAGTTGGAAAGTGTATACCAGAAGAATAGACTTATTATAAATCTATATAGTACTAGGACAGTGTGGAATTCTTTTACGTTTTACTCATTTGTGCGGCTCTGAAGACTGAGCCCTACTGGGCAGAGAGAGTGGAAAGCATTTGAGGTTCCATCCACCAGTGGGGGTTGGTGATGTCATTTTTGTGTGTAAAGGACAAGGTATGGACCCGTTCTTTCTAGTAAAGCCAGAGAGCTACTTTGTTCTGTAAACCAGGAGTTTTGTCTTGTTGGTTGGTTACAGCAAGAAGTCATCTGATAGTCTAGTCAGCAGTGCCATGGATGTCACACTGTGTCCAATGGGATGTTTAAAGTCGCCAGAGGCCATTGACCCTAGACATTGCATTTGCTTTCAATTTTGTGTGTTGGCGTTTGCATAAAATGGAGCATTTATTTATGCTTACAAATTTATTTGTTCAAATAGCTTTTCATTTGTAGCAAAAGAATAAATCTTAGGTATTGAAAATTTAGAAAATGCAGATAGGCAAATAGAAGAACATAAAAAGCAGGCAATCTTAGCACTCAGAAATCAGGACTGACCTACCCAATAGGCACAGGAAGCACCCAGGGCCCACAGATGTTTTAATGTTAATTTCTCTTGAGAAGAAAAAAGTACATGTAATAATAATGAATATATAACAGTAAACCTAGCCTGCGCTATGTTCATCTTTATACCAATGCAGTCATCAAATATAATTTTCTACATTTTTTTATGGAGGAAGGGACTCAGAAAGGCAAAAGTGGTTAAGGCCCACAGATGTAACCCTGGCAGAAATCACCATTTTGTTTTCTTTTTTGCATATTATGCTAATCCCCCAGCATCTCATGTATACACCTATGTACACATATACTTATCTATATCATTTTTATAAAAATGTGATATTTGCTCAGAATTTTATGATTTTAAAAACTTAATGGTATACTGTTCATGCCTTTCTGTGTTATCAAATGTTCTTCTAAAGTATTTTTCTTGAATGTTTTATTTTTAACTGTAAAAGTAACATATACAATTTTTTTTTTTTGAGATGGAGTCTCGCTCTTGTCACCCAGGCTGGAGTGCAATGGTGCAATCTCGGCTCACTGCAACTTCTAGCCTCCCAGGTTAAGTGATTCTCCAGCCTCAGCCTTCTGAGTAGCTGGGATTATAGGTGCCTCCTGGCTAATTTGTGTGTGTGTGTGTGTGTGTGTGTGTGTGTGTGTTTATTAGAGATGGGGTTTCACCATGTTGGCCAGGCTAGTCTAGAACTCCTGACCTCAAATGATCCATCCACCTCGGCCTCCCAAAGTGCTGGGATTACAGGCGTGAGCCACCACACCGGGACATACTTACTTTTTTAAAAGAGATAGAATCTTGCTATGTCACTCTGGATGGAGTGCACTGATATGATCACAGCTCAACTGTAACCTGTAACTCCTGGTCTCAAGTGATCCTCTTGCCTCAGCCTCTCAAGTAGCTGGGACTACAGGGATGCACCACCTTGCCTGGGTAATTTATTTTGTTTTAGTTTTTGTAGAGATAGGATCAATCTTTATTGCCCAGGCTGGTCTTGAACTCCTGGCCTCAAGTGATCTTCCTGCCTTAGCCTCCCAAAGCGCTGGGATTACAGGCATGAGCCACTGTGCCCATCTGTACAATATCATTCTTGATGCCTGCATAGTGCTCCAGTGAATAGATATACTGTAAGATATTTAACCTATTTGGGGTGTTTCCAGGATTTTGCTAAGATGAATAACACCAAGATGAATATTCTTCCAGCAAAATCATTGCATCCATGATTATTTCCTTGGAATAAATTTCTAGATGTACAATTTTGAAATTTGACACTAAAGGAGTACAAACATGCCACCCCCAAAATATACTGTCCTGGCATATTGACTATTTTGAGTTAAAGGCTCTTAAAAAACAGGTGGTACTAGAAGATCCCTCTGACCTTCCTTCTGTTTCTTAAAAGCAGGAGATGAAATTGTCATGTGAAAGATATCTTCCTCATACCAGAAAGAAAGAATCATTCTTGTCATCAAGAATAGGAAGTCGAGGCAGGGGAAATCTGTACTTGTTAGACTAATTCTTATCTTCCTAGTCACTCCTCAACCCAATTAACTACCCTAGCCCAAGCCCCTTTGTCTTGTTACATTTTACTACCGTCTGCTCAATTCAGTATATAAGTGTTCAACTCTGTGTCTTTGAGTCTTCATTTCTTTATGAGTGCACCTGGGCAATGTAAACTTGTATTGAATGAAGTTGTATGCTTTGTTCCTGTTGATTTTCTCTTATTATGTCATTTAATTCTCAAGCTCAGCTGATAAACCCTAAGGAAGGTGGAGGTAAAATTTTCCCCCGCTACATCACATTACACTGCACTTAATTTAACAGTGTAAGAGCATCAGTACAACATGGGTCATTTGTAATGCTACCCGTAAGATGTCCTGGGGCCTTCTCCTATATCAGCAGTACTGCAGTGGCCTCTCCTTGGTTTAGGAAGGACTCCTTCCAGTGTGATCACTGGAAGCCTGGGGGACCACTGTGTACAACACATAGTGGAAGCTCAGTAATTATTTGCCAAATGAACAAGTAAACGAATAGTAGACTCAGTATGACTATTGGTCCACAAATGCAAATATTCAAGAATATAACATTTCTTTGTACTCCTCAAGTCAACGTGGATTAATCCCACCTATGAAATTGGTGGGAAGTTAAATTTCAGTAATTACTGAGTCTCTCTGACAGTGCTCCACCTGCCCCAGGTCATACAAGGTTCTTAAAGCCTTTAGCACTAAAGACTTATCTGGGATTTGCTGCCAGTCCCCTGCCCCACTGGTCACTCTGAGACCTCTGTGTCTCCGCTTGCACAGTCCCTTTCAGCTCCTGCCTCGGCTGCATCTTTGCCACATTTGGGGCAAGGGACTCTTGGGAAAACCTGAGACCCTTAGTGTCTGGAGTTCAGCACCCTTAGGTGTGTCAACAGCCATCCCTCTCTTTAGATCTTTCCAGAAAGAGATGCATGGCTCCCCATTGCAGGCTGGGGGATTCTCTCTTTGAAACCAGACCAATTGTTCCACGGAACTGATGTTTATGGTTTCTTTGGAATAAACATAGAAATGGACCCTCCCAGTCTTAAAACATGAGGAATTTACATTTGTCTTATTCAAGTTCCTTTCTCAGGAAACCAACCATCAAGCCTCCCAGACAGTATCAAAGAACTGAAACTTACCAGATCACCACATCTGGACAGTAATATCCCTCACTAGCCATGATTGCCTCACAGACCACCTGCTGTCTGTTGACCAACTCTTTTTTACTCTCCCTAATTCCTGTTTTCCCACACATGGTTACATTCCTTCCTTGCTCTATAAACTCCTAATTTTAGTTGATTGAAGAGACAAATTTGAGACTGACCTCCCATTCTCCTTGGCCACAGCACCCAAATCAAGCATTCTCCTCTGGTAATACTCGTCTCAGTGATTGGCTTTCTGTGCAGCAAGCAATGGGACACCTGGCACTCTGTGCAGTAAGCAGTGGATGCCTGGCATTTCAGTAACATCTTCTGCCCCTGGAGCTGTGCCCCACAGAGTTAAGGAAATTGGTCACTGGCTGAGCATGGTGGTAATCCCAACACTTGGGGAGACCGAGGCGGGTGGATCACTTGAGGTCAGGAGTTCGAGACCAGCCTAGCCAATGTGGTAAACCCTGTCTCTACTAAAAATACAAAAATTAGGCGGGTGTGGTGGTGCATCCTGTAATCCCAGCTACTCAGGAGGCTGAGGCAGGAGAATTGCTAGAACCCAGGAGGCAGAGGTTGCAGTGAGCCAAGATCATGCCACTGCACTCCAGTCTGGGTGACAGAACAAGACTCCATCTCAAAAAAAAAAAAAAAAAAAAAAAAAAAAAAAAAAAACTGAAAGAAAAGAAAAGAAATTGGTCACTGAGCAGAAACCTTGAGCTTGACTTACAAGATGGCACATAAGGAAACAGCTTGATTCCAGTTGCAACAATAACTGGCTCACTGGCTGAAACTGGAACCGATATGGCTGACTAAAGTCTTCCCAGAATAGACTTACTTGCCCAATGGGTGACTTTTGACATCACAGCCAAAATTTCCACTGCATATTTCATACCAACTCACCCTGAATTTGCATGTGTGACTCATGAAGAAGCTTGAAGACACAACTATACATGTTCAAGGGCCTTTCCAAAATCCCTCTCCTTTGCTGCCAATCACTAACCAACCCCAAAGCTCCTTCTCAGAATCTTTCCCTTAAATATACTGCTTCAAGGCTGGTCTTGCAATATACCTTTCTCTACAGAAATCTCTGCAAAAGTGCTCCAGTGTGTGGCTTTCCATTGTGCGTGAGCAAATAGACTCAGTTTGGTTCAGCAACACCCCTTGTTACTCTTGTTCCCCTCTTCACGTAGGACACATCTCTTTATTACATTTGTCCCATTCCCCTTACCCTACTGCCACCAGCAATGAAGGAGACATGGACTTGAAGCTCTTTAGCTTTCTGTACTGCAAAATCTCAAAGGCAAGCAGTTCCAAAGGGCCTGGCTACCCACTTAAAATCAGAGCAGGGATCAATCTATGGGAGAGCAAGGCCAAATTATAATCTCAAATGATTGTGCCACAAATGGATTCATAAAATGTTAAAGAGAGCGGTAATGCCGTAGAAAAGAGAATCCTCATTGTGGTGATTGAGCTGGCTTTAGGATGCACATGGTAGTGATACATCTCAGCCATGCAGAAGTGGGGCTTTTTGGTCATTTAGGTCACTGCAGCACTTTGGTAACATGTATACATGCCACAAATGCATGGTTAGGCAAAAAGGTGTTTTTCCTTGTTTGATTTTTCTTTTCTATTTCTCTCTCCTCTGGGATTGGTATTTTCCAGCATTAAGCAGATTAATGTGCATGTGTTGCAGATTTCATGTGGCTTAGAGTTGTGTGGTGCAGGGGAGGCAGAATTTTACCCCTACCCTCTTAAGGTTTTTCAGCTGGGCCTGAGAATTAAAGCGACATAAGACAGATCCACAGGATAAAAGAATACAAGTATATTTAGTACAAGTTTTCCATGGCATGGGAGCCTTCATAAAGAATTGAAGACCCAAAGACACAGCTAGAGTTGAACACTTACATACTGAATTAGAGTAGTAGAGTTGTGAAAAAGTAACTAAATTCAGTGGGGAGGCTAAAAAAGATAAGTTATTTTAACAAAGTCTGTACAGAATTCTCTCCTCTAAAGCTTCCATTCTTGAGAATAAGACTGTTACTTTCTTTTAGTATAGGGAAGGCATCTTTCACATGGGAATTTCATCTCCTGCTTTTAAGAAACAGAAGGAATGTCAGAATGATCTTCTTGCACCTGCTGTTTTTCAAATGCCTTTCACTCAAAATAGTCAATATGCCAGGGCAGCATATTTTGGGGATGGCATGTTCTTATCTCCTTCAGTGGGGATGAGACAGTTGGAAACACTGTACGATTTGGAGAGGAAGCCCTGCATTTTCAGAGGCCTTTGTTTTGGGTGTGCCTTAACTGCGCACCTGCATTTCTTGCTGTTTCTTACAAAGAAACTTCCTTTTGAGAGTCAAAATATTTCAACTGCAGTTATTTTCAACCAGAGGGAAATGTTTGAAATGTCAGCCTTTGTTAGCCCAAAGAATATTGTTTCATGAACATGATTGAAATAGTCATTTCCTTTGGGAAGCCTCTGCCATTGAAACAAACTTTGATTTTGGAAGCAAAAGTTTTGGCTTTAAAGATGTCAGCCAAGTGTTACAACTTTTTCTAACAGCTCCCTGGCCATTTATTATAGCGTTATGGTAGTTCGTTTGGGTTTGAAGAAGAAAACACGTTCTGGCTAGGTTGGGCAGCGTTAAGAGGCGGGATAGTACAGCGGTGGGGAGCAAATCCCGTACAGTCGGGCTGCCTGGATTTGCAATCCTCATCATGCCACTGCAAGCTGACTCTTTGGCAAGTTATATAACTGTTCTGGTCTCAGTTCCTGCATCTATAAAATGGGGGTGATGGTAGGATTTACTGCCTATGATTGCTATAATTATTAATTAGTGAATTAAAAAGCACTTAGAAGCTAGCACAGAGGCTAGGCATGGTGGCTCATGCCTGTAATCCCAAAACTTTGGGAGGTGAAGGCAGGAGGATTGCTTGAGGTCAGCAGTTTGAGACCAGCCTGGGCAACATGTAGAGACCGTCTGTACAAAAAAATACAAAAATTAGCCAGTCATGGTGCTGCACACTTGTAATCCCAGCTACTCAGAAGGCTGACGTGGGAGGATCGTTTGAACCCAGGAGGATAAGGCTGCAGGAAAAAAAAAAGCACTTAGAGATGGCTAAATGTTAATCCAATAAGGGCAGTAGTTTAGTTAATAGTATTGCATCCATGTACACTTCCTGGTTAGATACAGGAGTGCTGGAAAGGGAAGGGTGTGGTCCCTTTAAATGATAGGCAAGGGAGAAGGGAAGTGCTGGGTAGAGGTGGGCGTGGTCCCTGGCTAGGGCTCCATCCCCACGGACCTAGGTGAGGACAGGTATTTCCTGCCCAAATGTTACATTTTCCAAGACAACGCTGGCCTGCCATGGCCCTATCCTGTGCCTATAAAAACCCAAGACCCTAGCAAGGCAGAGACAGAAGCAGCTGGAAGTCAGGAGGAGTGCGTTGGTGGCGGAAGACACCCATAGGCACCAGCATGCCGGCAGGCCACTGACTGGCAGAACAACGCAGTGTTTCGCTGGGGCAGTGGGAGGAGCGCTCCGGCAGCCAAGCAGCCCGACTCCAGCGGAATACCATCTCCTTTCTGGCTCCCCCATCTGCTAAGAGCTACTTCCACTCAGTAGAACCTTCCTCTCATTCTCCAAGCCCACATGTGATCCGATTCTTTGGCGTACCAAGGCAAGAACCTGGTGATACAGAAAGCCTTCTGTCCTTGCAGTAAGGCAGGGGTCTAATTGAGCTGACGAACACAAGCCGCCTATGGACGGCTAAGCTAAAAGCAAAACTAAAAGAGCACACTGGGCCGGACGCGGTGGCTCACGCCTATAATCTTAGCACTTTGGGAGGCCGAGGCGGGCGGATCACGAGGTCAGGAGATCGAGACCATCCTGGCTAACAAGGTGAACCCCGTCTCTACTAAAAATACATAAAAATTAGCCGGGCGCGGTGGCGGGCGCCTGTAGTGCCAGCTACTCGGGAGGCTGAGGCAGGAGAATGGCGTGAACCCGGGAGGCGGAGCTTGCAGTGAGCTGAGATCGCGCCACTGCACTCCAGCCTGGGAGACAGAGAGAGGCTCCGTCTGAAAAAAAAAAAAAAAAAAAAAAAAAAAAAAAAAATTAGCCGGGCGTGGTGGCACGTGCCTGTAATCCCATCTACTCGGGAGGTTGAGGCAGAGAATTGCTTAAACCTGGGAGGCGGAGGTTGCAGTGAGTCAAGATCGCGCCACTGCATTCCAGCCTGGGTGACAGAGCGAGACTCCGTCTCAAACAAACAAAACACACACACACACACACACACTAACACACCCACTGGGGCTTCAGCTGTAAACATTCACCCCTAGACACTGCCATGGGGTCGGAGGCCCTTAGCGTGCCCATCTGTATGCTCCCCTAGAGGTTTGAGCAGCCCGGTACTGAAGAAGCGAGCCACATCCCCATTGCACGCCCTGCAAAGGGGACAAGGGAACTTTTCCCATTTCAGGTGTGATATTATGCAGGATGTTATCACTGGAGGAAGGTGGATTAAGGGTACATGGGAACTGTATAGTATACCTATGTGCACTTCTACATGAGTCTAAAATTATTTTAAAAAATACTACGTTAAAAAGCACTTAGAGAAACTGTATTTGGTAGTATGATTCTTTGAATAAAGGTTGTCTTGGACAGGAGACTGTGGACTGTAAGCTCTCTGAAGTTAAGGACTATTACTGTTTTCCCCCAGCCCCTAGTACACTGCATGGCACATAGTTGTCTTCAATAACTATTTGCCGACTGAAAATGAATAAAGAAATTAAGATACTGAGGGTACTGGCCAGCAGAATTTTAAGCAACAAAAGAGAGACAAACCATCCTGCATTAAGGTGGGAGGAAAGAGGTGAGAGGGCCATGCACCAAAATATGGTAAGACCTTCAAAACACACACACATGCATGCCCACACACACGTACACACACACGTGCACCTGCCCCTGTGCAAATTAGGGAGTGGTTTGAGTTCCATGCATGGGTCAGTGGTATGTGTGGCAACAGCAACAACAGCATGATGGCAAGGTGATTCCTAAAGCGATGTGATTCTGCAGATGCAGCTCAGAGCCAGTGTTGAGCACAAAAATTT
Organism: Rhinopithecus roxellana; assembly: GCF_007565055.1. NCBI lineage: Eukaryota > Metazoa > Chordata > Mammalia > Primates > Cercopithecidae > Rhinopithecus > Rhinopithecus roxellana. Next base: position 134,883,955 of record NC_044553.1, on the reverse strand, counting down.
GGGATGAATCCATGTTATCTGGATTTTGGGTAGCTTGGTGAACCCAGCTGACAGTTTTAGTAAATAAACCTAGACCATCTTTTTCTGTACTCAAATGTTAAATGTAAAGACAATTGTTTAAACGTCGTTCTAGCTAGAATGCTACCTAGTTTGCTAGAATATACCCAGAAACAGGGGAAGAGGGTTGATATGGTTTGGCTGTGTCCCCACCCAAATCTCATCTTACATCGTAGTTCCCATAATCCCCACATGTCATGGGAGGGACTTGGTGGGAGATAATTGAATCATGGGGGAGAGTTACCCTCATGCTGTTCTCGTGATAGTGAGTTCTTACAAGAGCTGATTTAGAAGGGGCTTTCCCTCCTTTTGCTTGGCACTTCTTCCTGCCACCATGTGAAGAAGGATGTGTTTGCTTCCCCTTCCACTGTCATTGTAAGTTTCCTGAGGCCTCCCAAGCCATCTGAACTGTGAGTAAATTAAACCTCTTTCCTATATAAATTACCCAATCTTGGGTATGTCTTTATTAGCAGCGAGAGAACAAACACAGGGTCAAATTCAAGAATTAAGCTATGCTGCTGGTAATATCAGGGTCACACCACATAAGTGATAAGCCTATCAAAACATCACAGGGTTTAAACTGATACTACTATTTATGATTTGGAAAGGTTCTAGAAATTAAGAGATGCTTTACTGCATTTGTAACTCTAAGAAATACAAAAGGTTTGGGTGTGAATTAGGTTTCTCTATTATATACAGAGTGTTAAATCAGACTTTGCAAACAATCCTAGGCAAGGTCTGAAAGCATTTCCCAGAAGCTATTCACAATGCCTGACTTAAATACTCTGTATACAAAATTATAATGTAAAACTGTTGTTTCAATTTTTTTTCATAAAAGCCAAATACTTAAAACTCAATGTTTTGTTTCAATATTTATCGTATCATTGGGGAGGTTAGGATATGTAACAAATATTCTAAGCTCCTAAGAATGGATAGAACTATGTCACCTGTCTATGTCTGCCCAGGTAGACAGTTGGTTCTTTAAAGCTGTAGGGGAAGAAAAACTTTACCTCAACCATCTTAGGGTTACTGGTTGGGACTGATAATTAAGATGACATAGGCAGATGAACAGGAGAAAAGCACACAGATTTTGACAGGTACTTGGGAGCCCCCAAAGGAAAATGAAGATCTAAAGAACTGGCAAAACCTAAGTGCTTATATACTAGGTTGAACAAAGGGAGGCAATTGTGGAAGAGTAACTAAAATATTTATGTGAGGACTAAAAGAATGTAAGAATTATTTTAACAAGATCTGTATGTACAGATTTCTTTTGGCCTCAACTTCTCATCTCCGATGATAAGAATGTTTCTTTCCTCCTGGTATAGGGAGGTGACCTTTCACATGGGAGATTTATATCCTGTTTTTAGGAAGAAAAGGGGAGGTCAGAGCACCCCTTTTGCAAGTGCCTTTAGTTCAAAATAATCATGGTAAGAGGCATATTTTGGGGATGGCATATTCTGCCACCCTTCAAAGCCATGGACTGTGTACGATTGTGGATCTATTTTTCGTGTTCTCCATCCCCTTCCTATATACCGTGTTGTTTTGCAAATAGTTGATGCACAGTGAATTTTGGTAGATTTTTAAAAGCTCTTCACTGTACTCTATTAGCACAGATAGTCTTACTATTCAGTTGCATTTCTAAACGCTATTAGTGCAACTATTACAAACACAATATGTGTTCGTTGCAATGAGTGCAAAAAGTACAGAAAAGTGTAAGGAAAATAAAAATCCATCATGATTCCACTGTATAGTAATAATCACTGCTGACAGTTTCACATATACCAGACTCAGAGATGTTTTTGTACATGAGTGGATTTATATAGTACACAGTTGATAGCCTGTTTTTTTTTTTTTTTCTGAGTAATGTCTATAGAATTCCCATCATGAAGTATATGTCAACATCACCATGTTTACTGACTTCATAGTATTCCATTTATGTATGGTCTGTAATTTCAATCCCTATTGCTAAATATTTAGGGTGTGTCCACATTTTCTCTACTATGGGCTGCAATTCAACAATTATCTCTGAACATACATTCTTGGGAGAAGTTCTCAAGAGTGAAATTGCTGTTAAGTTTAAAATTTGATTATACTCCAAGTTGTTTGATTTTTTTTTAAGGATGTTGAACACCTGTACATATGTCTAGTTTCCCTACTTTGAATGTAAGCTTCTAGAATAGAAGGAAGAAACCAAATCTTGGCAGTCTCTGTATCCTCTACGAGTCCTAGCACAGCCCTGGGTGTTGGAAATGCTTTTGACTGCAAATCATAGAACACCTGTGTAAGAGTAGCTTAAATTGAAAAGCCACTTAATCATCTCCCATAATGAAGAAGCCTGGGTGTAGACAGTTCAGGGTTGGTGCAACAGCTCGGTGAAGCCCTTCTACCCTTTTGGCTTTAGCATACTTCCTGCCTCACCTGAGCACCGGCACATTGTCTTCACCTGGAGCCCCCAACCCAATCTAGAAATCTAGAAACAAGGAGGTGGGCAAAGGAGCTCTCCTCTTGCCCGTCTTTTTTTTTTTTTTTTTTTGAGGTAGAGTCTTGCTCTGTTGCCCAGGTTGAAGAGCAGTGGTGTGATCTTGGCTCACTGCAATCTCCGCCTCCTGGATTCAAGCGATTCTCCTGCATCAGCCTCCTGAGTAGCTGGGATTACAGGCACACACCACCACCCCTGGCTAATTTTTTGTATTTTTAGTAGAGATGGGATTTTGCCATGTTGCCCAGGCTGGTCTTGAACTCCTGAGCTCAGGCAATCCGCCCACCTTGGCCTCCCAAAGTACTAGGATTACAGGCATGAGCCAGTGTACCCGGACTTGCCCCTCCTATTTTTATCAGAGAGGAAAAGATTTTCTAAAAACAACCCAGGAGAATGTTTTTGTACCTTAGTGACTAGGCTACTTCTAGCTGCAGAAGAGGCTGGGAAGGTACCTTTGGGCTTTCATCCCCTGTGATGAAAGGCAAGCTCGTGGGAAGAAGTCAGGGAAAGGCTGTTGCGTTGGCCACCAACAGAAGTGGTGCCCAGTGATAGGACTGAACATATTCTCAGAGTTGGCATGTAGATTATCTCCTTCCCCCACTCCTCTTCATCTCTCAGGGAAGAAACCGAGTTTTTGTGGTGTCACCAGCCATGGGATCTCTGGGGACCCAGTGTCACCAATTCTGCCTCCCTCCTTAGTGTTTTGGTGGGGCTTTCCTGTTCTTGTGGGTGTCCTCCAGGGGAGACTGGTCCTACAGGGGGCCCAGGGCTGTGGGAGGTGCCGTCAGGGCCTCTTAGCAACTGAGAGAGACTTGGGCCACACCTGTTTTTCAAGCTCCCTATAAATTAAAAATACCAGAGAAGAATCCTGACAGCACTATAAAGTTTGTAATTTGGCCCGGTATGGTGCCTCATACTTGTAATTCAGCACTTTGGGAGGCTGAGGCGGGTTGATTACCTGAGGTCAAGAGTTTGAGACTAGCCTGGCCAACATGGTGAGACCTCGTCTCTACTAGAAATACAAAAACTAGCTGGGTGTGGTGGCAGGCACCTGTAATCCCAGCTACTCGGGAGGCTGAGGTGGGAAAATCGCTTGAACCCTGGAGTCAGAGGTTGCAGTGAGCCGAGATCTTGCCACTGCACTCCAGCCTGGGCAACACAGCAAAAACTCCATCTCAAAAATAGATAAATAAAATAAAATAAAGTTTGCAATATATTTTAAATGTTTGCCTCTAACAGATTCATTCCTTAATACAAAGAAAACACTGCAATAAAATTGGGCACCATGGCCATTAAATTTATGAAAAATACTGACTCAGTGTAGTGTAGCTGATGTGACCCAGGATGGGGACAAGTTCAAAGTTGAAGGTTGAGCAATCTTTTTTTTTTTTTTTTTTTTTGCAACGGAGTCTCTATTGCTCAGGCTGGAGTGCAGTGGTGTGATCTCCAGTCACTGCAGCCTCTGCCTCTTGGGTTCAAGTGATTCACCTGCCTCAGCCTCCCGAGTAGCTAGGACTACAGGCGCTCGCCACCCTGCCCGGCTAATTTTTGTATTTTTAGTAGAGACAAGGTTTCACCATGTTGGCCAGGTGGGTCTCGAACTCCTGACCTCAAATGATCCACCCACCTCGACCTCCCAAAGTGCTGGGATTACAGGCGTGAGCCACTGTGTCTTGCGAGCAGTCTTCTTAAAATGCATGGTATTTTGTTTGGAGGTCTTTGCAAATCTAAATTTGAGGTGCTTCGTTTATGTGAATACATTTTGTATTTTTAGTAGAGACGGGGTTTTGCCATATTGCCCAGGCTGGTCACAGCAAACAACCCTCCTGGGTCTCCTGTGATAGGCCCCAGGGCAAGAGTTAAGGCCCAAAAGGGCCAAGGCCTCAGGTGCCACAATTTCATAATTAGTTAACTCATTTCCTTCCTCTCCTCCGGTCTGATTTTCCCTTCCCCACCAGCCTCATGTGCTCCTCGCACTTCCCTTTCTCCCCTCCTGAATTCTCCATCCTCTTTTCTGACCTCTTCCTGCCCTCGCCTTCCTCCCTTCCTTCCCTCCTTTGAAAGTCTGGTCCTCTAGGGCTGTGGAAAAGACTGGAATCTGAGACCTGGCCTGCAGCCAGCAGGGAGCCAGGAGGAGCAGCTGCAAGGTCAGACCAGGGTCACATCAGCTGCTGAGGGAGAGAGGAAGTGAGGCTGTCTGGGCTACCTGGCCCTCAGGGGCAAGCTCACTCCACATGGCCCCTTTCTGCACCCCTGTTCCTGCTGAAATGTGCCAGGATATGCCACCCCAAAACATACCACTTTGGCATAAGGATTATTTTGAGCTAAAGGCACTTGAAAAACAGCAGATGCAAGAAGGGCATTCTAATCTAGTTTCTTCCTGAAAGCAGGAGATAGGGACTTTCATTTGAAAGATGCCCTCCCTGTACCAGGAGAAAAGAAACATTCTTTGAGTTACTCAGAAAACACTCTTTGTTTGCTGGGAAGATTGTGGCTTATTTTAAAAGCAAAAGCAGCATCCCTTACCCAGCATTACTTTGCTCAGGGCTGCTTTTTGTTAAGGAGCTCCTTAAAACCAAACTCAGGAGGTATTTTCTTCTTTCTCTTATGACCAGAGTGTGCTAGCGAGCAGGCTGCCCCAGGCCTAGCGTGGCCACTCCCAGCGCACTGGTCGGGAGTGGGAGGGAGGAGACTCTGTCCCCTTGACCTGGTTTTGGGGCGAAATCCCGGAGCCTCCCTGGCTGTGTGCGTCTGCCTCTTTGAGTGTCTGCAGCACCAGCTCTCCACTGGTTGTTTTAGAGCTTCAGGGTCTTAATGATGTCGAGAGTGTAATGGTGCCAGGGCATTTGGTGCTGGTTATTGGTCCTACAGGTCACTCCATCTCTTGTCCACATGGCCCTGGGGAGATATGAGGGTCACTCACGCTGCTTCATGTCGCAGAGCCCTCCACGCCCTGTGGAGTCCTGTCCACGCAGGCCTTCTCTCTTCAGTTGCTCCTCCTGAGACCCATCGCTCCTCTGTTCTCATCCTCTCCCCTCCAACACCAGCCCAGGCAAAACCTTTCCTACATTTGGGTCTTTACCTGTAATCTGCTCTGTTCTTCCCAAATGTTTAGACTTCAGGGATTGGAAGCTGGGAGTTCTTAGACTGTTATTAACTTTCTTTCCTTTCACCACTTTCTTCAGTAAAGGAGCCCAGAGCCCAGAATCTGCTTTAAAGGGGTGGAAGGCAAAAAGGGGGCAAGAATCTCGAAAATGTGACCCCACTTCTGAGCGCTTGTCACCTGGCACAATACCTGGCACACAGCAAACCATTGTTCAAAAAAAAAAAAGCTGGGCAAGGTGGCTCATGCCTGTAATCCCAGCACTTTGGGAGGCTGAGGCGAATGGATCACCTGAGGTCAGGAGTTCGAGACCAGCCTGACCAAAATGGAGAAACCCCATCTCTACTAAAAATACAAAATTAGCCAGGCATGGTGGCGCATACCTGTAATCCCAGCTACTCGGGAGGCTGAGGCAGGAGAGTCACTTGAACCCGGGAGGTGGAGGTTGCAGTGAGCAGAGATCATGCCATTGCATTCCAGCCTGGGCAACAAGAGCAAAACTTCGTCTCAAAAAAAAAAAAAGGAAAAGAAAAGAAACATGGTAGCAAGAGAATGAATAAATGCAGGCCACCAGGCTCAGAGCCATAGGACTTGAATTCAGATCCCAGCCCCTTGGCTGACCTCCCTGTGTAAGTTCCACTGACCTAATCCATAAAGGAGGGGAGGGATGAGTTCATCACCTGGATTCCTTCCAGACCCCAAACTCAAGATTTTGTATCCATATAGGAAAAAGAAAGAATATTTTTTGCTGTTGTTGCACTGAACTGGAGCAGGGAAGAAACCTGCCTTGATGATTCAGGCTCACATACACAGTCATCTCCAAATATGCTTCCCTTCTGTCAAATGCCAACTTCTAAATATCACCAGAGCAACCTGTGGAGCAGGCAAGGCTGAGCTGATTGTTCACTGTGGTAAGGGAGAGTACTCCCTCCACAAAACCTCGGTAGCTTCTCAAAGCGGGAGGGCAAAGTAATTTTTATTGAGACTTTGAGGCCTGGTTTAAGGTGGCTCTTTCAGTGCAGAGGTGACATGCTTGATTGGGGTTGGTAAGATCATGATTGGTAGACAGAGCAAAGTGAGGATTTCCAGCTGAGACGTTCAAAGAATCTTGGGGTATAAACTGTCTTTTGATGCTTCCTATTGAAGACATGGTATGTCCTTCAGGAAGTTCCTGGGATGAACAGTAGGGTTATCTGCAACTTTTATCTTCCTGGGCAAGCATTTTCTGGAATAATAGTGAAGTTACTTTGATGAGGACAGTGGAATAGTAAAGTCATGTTAATATAGACAGTGAGCTATCGGTAGTTTGATTCTCATCGCAGGCTATCTTGGTTGGCTGTCTGAATTACTGTGATTACCCTCCACCAAGAAGGCTGATGCCTATGAACGTGTGTACTCCCTTCCCCTCTTGGTCCAGCTGGATTTGGCCCATGAGGGCAGGGAGCAGAGTGAGGCTGGAATATTCATTTCTGTTCTCTTTCTGCTGGTGTTACCCAGCAAGCAATGAGCTTACTGCCTGATGCACACACAAGTGGAATACCATGACACCAAAAACCTTTACTGGGAATTGACTGGCAAGACAGGAGGCAAGGCTCAAATCTATGTCCCCTAGCTGGTGGGCTGGGGCAGGTTTTATAGGCGAAGGATAATGAGCCATGATCTGATTGGACTTTGCAATGAGGTGATGCTGGGGAGGCATGATCTGACTGGATCCTGCCACAGGGTGACACCAGAGCTCAATCTGATTGGATCCTGGATCCTGCCATGCGCAGTCCACCTCTTAAAGCAGTCCCTGCTCCTGGCTTCCAGCACTTAGGTTCCGCTTGTGGTTGCACACTTGGTTCATCTGGGCATGCTCAGGTTACTTGACCTTCAACTTGGGGATCCATGGCAACTGAAAAACAACTCACAACTTTGTTACATAAAGGTTGAACCAGGGCTGAGCCCGGTGGCTCACGCCTGTAATCCCAGCACTTTGGAAGGCCGAGGCGGACAGATCATGAGGTCAGGAGATCGAGACCATCCTGGCTAACACGGTGAAACCCCGTCTCTACTAAAAGTACAAAAAATTAGCCAGGCGTGGTGGCGGGCGCCTGTAGTCCCAGGTAGTCAGGAGGCTGAAGCAGGAGAACAGTGTGAACTTGGGAGGCGGTGTTTGCAGTAAGCTGAGATCGCGCCACCGCACTCCAGCTTGGGCGACAGAGCGAGACTCTGTCTCAAAAAAAAAAAAAAGAAAAGAAAAGTTGAACCCGATTGATCTGGTGATTACACTGGATTGCCCTGGGTTGGTTGCTTCCCCCGTTTCAGCCCTCAGCTCCTGCCACCAGCCTTCTCAATACCTTCTCTCTTGAGTTGGGGTAGCTGCTCCCCGACTTGCCCTTTTATGCCTAAGGGAGCCCATGTGGCTCTTTGTCTCATTTCTTATTCCCAATGAGCATGTGTTGCTTTCCTAAAGGCATTTCCATAACATTATACTGCTAAAGTCAACTGTGTGTGAGTATAAATGCTATTGGAGATCAGGGGAGAACTTGGAAAAAAAACAAACCAGATGTTCATTTTTATTAATAAACTTTTTAACTAAGGTAATTTTCAAAGAAAGCTAAAATCATGACACTCCTACAAACATAAAATGGACATGTTAAAATTGTATTTAGTGCGTCATTAATGAAGGCTGGTAAGATGTGACAACCAGTTCAAATGAGAAGTCAAAAGAGGCACAAATTTATATGGAGAAAAGCAATGTTGAAATATATTTACGAATAGAAGGAAATATATTTACGAATAGAAGGAAGCATATTTCAAATAGAAGGAAACTGACTTTCCTTTGGAAAATAGGAAGTTAATTGAACCACCTCAGGACAGAATGTATTTGCATGCCTGCAAACAGGAATTATTTACATTGCTATCAGTTATCTACACTTTACAGAAAATAGCTCAAAGGCAATGAATGACCCAGAGCCCCTAAAGCATCACACTCGGATAACCTGGAAGGGTATGCTCTAAAGGATACACAGTTTTCCAATGAAGCACACATTTTTTCCTACATGACATTTATTAAGCAGTTAATACCTGCAGGCAGTGATCCAATCCATGGGAACTGATGGTCTGCTTAAGACACAAAAGAGCTGAGCCATCTCCCTCTAGCAGTCTGATTAGTGGAGTGTTTATTATACTTCCTCCCAGTGACATAAAGATACTCCACATTGAGTTCCATCCTCAAGCTTTCCTCTTGAGAAAAAAATTTCCACTGCTTTCAAAAGTTTGAAAGCCACCAACCCATGTCCAACAGGTTCATTTTATAGAAGAGAAAATGAAGGCTCAGAGAGGAAACGTGGTCTGCCTTGGGGCACACAGCTTGTTAACTCATGTCTGGTCGGAAGATGAGCTTTCAGGGCCGAGAAGGTGCTCCTTTTTGGCATTATTAGGTGACAGAAAGAGCTCCTGGAAGGGAGGACTTAGGAAGCAGGCTGTGACAGAAGGTTTTCATCTCTTGTGCTCTGGGAAATCGCTACCACCCTCTAATTGGATGTTGGGAGCTTCAAGCAAACTGGCAATCTACATTATATCATTGTTCAGTATCCCTAATTATACCTTGGGATTTGGCTTAAGTGCAGCTTAGAGGATGTTCATTAATAGTGTCGACAGGGACACTCAGCATTTGTAAAATTCTTTACAGTAATTGAAGACCCAGCATTGTTCTGGTATGGTAAGGAAGCATGTGCGCTCCCAGCTGAAAGATGACTTAAGCTAAGAGGATGGAGACTGGCTGACTCAGAGTTGTTTTTTCTAACGTCCAGGTCTGAATTCAGAGTTCTACAATCCTTGTTTTCACCGGCTCAAGGAAGCTCCTTGATGAATTACACGAGTTCAGCTTACTAATGGGCTTAGTTCACCAGAGTCAGAGTGATCTGTCGTTGGCATTTCATAACCCACTTCAGTTTCCTATCTCTTGGCCACTGTGTTGTCAAAAACCTCATATTCTTGTGGCCATGCCCAGTTCCAAAAGAAGCTTTGTCTCCACAGACAGATCGTGGTTCCATCTGGGCCTACCACCAAGAGCCTTGTGATTCCAGATGGAAAAATCCCCACCCCCTCCCCCTGTTTCCAAAGCATCCCCCACCCCGATTGTTTTATCTACAGCCAGCAGCATGAATTCTCCACAAACAGAATCTCTCCGGGGGTGGAAAGAGTGGCTAATGGGGGAAATAGCTCATCTTCAAACCCTGTGCCATGTGAATGGAAAAAAAATGCACACATCTGGCTGGATTGGATAAAGAGGAGAGCTGGGGCAAAGAAGCCGGGGTGGTGGTGGGGGCTTGCCTCTATCAAAGAAAACATTAAGAAAAAGACTGTTCTTATGGCAGAGGAAAATTAAAACTTTACATTGTGACTGGAGCTATTCAACCATCTACATCTGGTTGGGCACGATGGCTCACCTCTGTAATCCTAGCACTTTGGGAGGCCGATGTGGGCGGATCACCTGAGGTCGGGAGTTTGAGACCAGCCTGGTCAACATGGGGAAACCGTGTCTCTACTAAAAGCCCAAAAATTAGCCGATCATGGTGGCAGGTACCTGTAATCCGAGCTCCGGAGGCTGAGGCAGGAGAATCGCTTGGACCTGGGAGGCGGAGGTTGCAGTGAACCAAGATCGCGCCATTGCACTCCAGCCTGGGCGACGAGAGCAAGACTCTGTATCCAAAAAAAAAAAAAAAATCTAAATTTTTGTTGTTGTTTTCGAAAGACATCCTTGAGGAACCCCAGGTATTTGGCTGGAATCCTCTGGTGACAGCCAGTTTCCTTCCAGGAGGTTGGAACAGAGCTGCAAGTGTATGTATGTGTTTGGGGGGGATACAAAGAATTGAACTGGTTTTCTTTCAGCCATAGCCTCACTCTCCTGCCATTTGAGGAAGACAGGGGGAGAAGGATAGGATGGGAGAAGGAGATAATTTCTGAATTTTTTTTTTTTTTTTTTTTTGAGTTTCACTCTTGTCACCCAGGCTGGAGTGCAATGGCGCGATCTTGGCTCACTGCAACCTCTGCCTCCCAGGTTCAAGTGATTCTCCTGCCTCAGCCTCCCAAGTAGCTGGAATTACAGGTGTGCACCACCACACCTGGCTAATTTTTGTATTATTAGTAGAGATGGAGTTTTACCATGATGGCCAGGCTGGTCTTGAACATCTGACCTCAGGTGATCTGCCCACCTCAGCCTCCCAAAGTGCTGGGATTACAGGTGTGAGCCACCGCGCCTGGCCAGATGATTTCTGAATTTGAGGAGTGAAATTTCAGCTGCCAAAGAGCACCTGAAGATGTGTTTCCTCCTCCCACACCCTCCTTCTCTCCTAACAGCCCCTACTTACCCCAGTCCCCAGAACCCCATGCCCTGGAGGCATCTGGGACCTTGTTCTCACTACTCATTTCCTCCTTCCTCAGCTACAAGGGAGGCCAGCTTTCTGGTCATCTGTTGCCCATTTGAACTTTACTTGGTGCTCCAAAGGGACGTAGAAATTGCAAAGGACCCCCTGCCCTTTCATATTCTGCAGATTCCCATCGCATGCTTCAAATAAGCCGTGAACATTCTTCCCCTAGAGTCTTGCCACTATACCACCCCAGCTCCCCGACACTTCCTTTTGGCTGAGAACTTTCTCTGTATTCGTGAAAGTTCTCCCTAATAGCCTGAATAAAATCATCTCCTTAATTATCTGGGGCATTTCTTTCACCCTGTGCTGCCCACCCCAGGAGTCTGAAATAGAACCGTAAGTACCTTCAGTGTTAAGACAGGGAATTACCTTAAGTGGTTTCAGGAAAGATGTGAGCAGGAGCTACTTAATGGGGTGAAGGTGAGGCTGCCTTGAAGATGAACCCTCCTTTTGGGCAATGTGTTTCACTTCAAAACCTCAGAAGCGGTGAGCCTAAGGGGATTTTTATTAACACACCTACGGAGCAAACATAAACCCTCCTGTGTGTGCATGCGTGCATGGATGTGTGCTGGGGGGCAGTGCAGGAGAGGAGGGGGGTGCTGGAGAATCTCCAGGTGAAGCGGGGATGCAGTTTTGTTCCCATCACAAAGACCTCTTGTCAGCCCGCCGGCCAGGCTGAAAGCGCCGGGCACTTCCCATTCAACGCCAGCTCTCCTAAGTGGGCCGAGTGGCTGTGACCTCGGTTAGGGCGGCTGTGTATTTGCACAGATCTGCCATTTGTCATGTTCCCAGAAGCCTTCAGGACAATGACTTTTGTGGGGGTATGCTGGAGGAAGATAGCTGTTCAAAATTGGGGAACTTTTTGGCTTGCTAAACGGAAAAGGACAATGGCCTCTCTGTCCCTAGTGTAAGAGAGCTGGGGGGAGCCCTAGGAACCCACCAATGGTAACTTTAAAATGCTGCCTTAAAGATATTTAACAAGTCTGGGTGTGATGGCTCATGCCTGTATTCCCAGCACTTTGGGAGCCCGAGGCGGGAGGATCACTTGAGCCCAGGAGTTCAAGATCAGCCTAGGCAACATGGTGAGACCCCATCTCTACAAAAATATAAAAAGTAGCCGAGTGTGGTGGTGCACACCTGTAATCCCAGCTACTCGGGAGGCTGAGGTGGGAGGATTGCTTGAACCAGGGAGGTTGAAGCTGCAGTGAGCTGGTGGTTGCACCACTGTACTCCAGCCTGGGTGACAGAGAGAGACCCTGTCTCAAAAAAAAAAAAAAAAAAAAAAAAAAAACCTAAATAAAAAGAAAAATAAAAATTAAAGAGAAAAGAAAAGAAAAAACAAGATAATAAAATAATAACAGTGGCTAGTTTAAAGAAAAACACTACTCATAATTGTAATATCCAAATACAACATAATAACTGATTAATGTTTTCATTTTTATACATTACGTTTCAATCTCACATTTTACAATCGGGGTAGTGCCAATTTATGTCTTTTCACTTAACATTATGCCACACAATCACTTTCTTTTCTTTTTTTCTTTCTTTCTTTTTCTTTTTTTTTTTTTTTGAGACAGAGTTTTGCTTTTGTTGCTGAGGCTGGAGTACAATGGCTCGATCTCGGCTGACTGCAACCTCCACCTCCTGGGTTCAAGTGATTCTTCTGCCTCAGCCTCTTGAGTAGCTGGGATTACAAGCATGGGCCACCATGCCAGGCTAATTTTTTTGTATTTTTAATAGAGACGGGGTTTCTTCATGTTGGTCAGGCTGGTCTTGAACTCCCTATCTCAGGTGATCCACCCGCCTAGGCCTCCCGAAGTGCTGGGATTACAAGCGTTAGCCACCGTGCCCGGCCCTTAATCATTTTCTTATAATAGTATAATATCTAATTCTGTTGGATTAATGGAACATATTTATTATGGTTGAACCTTTCCTCTGGTATTAGACATTCTCTTTTAGTCTCTTTTTTCTTTGCTATTGTAGATCATGTTGAAATTAACATCTTTGGATATACAATTGTCTGTTTCTGAAGAATGAAAGGTAAATAACAGAGCTAAGAAAGGGACTGATGAAACTTACAACAGCAGGTCTCAAATTTTTGGTCTCAGGACCCCTTTATGCTCTTAAAATGATTGACAGTCTCCAAGGGCTTTTGTTCATGTGAGACGTTTTTATATTTGCCTTGCTATATTAGAAATTATAACTGAGAAAATTCAAATATTGATTAATACATCTAACATTAACTGTAAAAACCCATTACATGTTAACATAAATTACACACTTTTACCAACAATAGCTATATTTCCTAAAACAAAGACATTTACAGAGTGGTATTGTTTTATATTTTTGCAAATCTTTTGAATGTTTGGTCTACAGATTCTCGTATTTCCTTCTTTCCATCTCTTGTGATTTTTTTTTTTTTTTTTTTTTGAGACAGAGTCTTGCTCTTGTCGCTCAGGCTGGAGTGTGATGGTGCGATCTCGGCTCACTGCAACCTCTGCCTCCTGGGTTCAAGCGATTCTTCTGCCTCAGCCTCCTGAGTAGCTGGGATTACAGGCGCCTACCACCACGTCCAGCTACTTTTTGTATTTTTAGTAGAGACAAGGGTTCACTATGTTGGCCAGGCTAGTCTCGAACTCCTGATCTCAGGTGATCCTCCCACTTTAGCCTCCCAAAGTGCTGGGATTACAGGCGTGAGCCACCACGCCTCGCTGACATGTTGTTTTAACTGATGTCTATGAAGAAAACCTGTCCTTGCATAGATACATAATTGGAGAAGGGAGAGGGTACGCTCAGGGGTCCGACCACACTTTGAGAACCTATGTCCTGCAACATTCCTCGTGCTCTACATGACACTTCTCTTGTATTACATTTTGCACTTACAGATTTAGATGATAGAGTGAATCCAATGTCCCCTTTTTTTGAAATCAAGGTCCCAAGAAGCAAGTCCCTTAGCTAAAGTCACCCAGCTGGTTGTAGGGACTCCACTTTAATTTACTTCCTTACAACCAACTCAGATGCCTCATTTGTCCTTTTGCCAGGCTTTGACAAGGCTGTGAGAGCACAGAGCTGAATGAGGGATTTTGGATTTCAAGTTACCCACTAGCCCCAGGACTTGCCAACTCATGAATAAGACAGAAACGAGGTAAACATCCCACCATATTTATGGAAGAGTTCATCTCTCTCTGTCAGCATTACGTACATGCAGAAAGGTGTAAAAAATCGTAACAGCGCTGTTTGCATTTTTCAGAAACAAACACACCTGTATTACATCTCTTTTTAAGGAAGTTTTTGGGTGACTTTTGTTTAGAGGCAGAGTGGAATAATAGAAAAACAATCTGGGGTTTACTTTTAGGAGTCTCTCTCTCTTCTGTAAATGTAAGGTTTGGCAAAAAAAAAAAAAAAAATCACTAAATTTTTTCCACCTTTAACATTATATGAGTTTTAATGTGTTTGGATGCTTTGGAAGATTGGATTGCTAGAGTGCTGGTTAGGATCATTTCTGGATTTAATAAAATTGGGAGAGCTAGCGAATAAAGCAGGAAGCCTCCCATCTAGTGGCAAATGTGTATATTGCTCTTTTGCTCAGCCTCTTGGGCTGAGTTTTCAGAACCAGAGTCCTTTTCTTCTGGCCCCCACATTCCTTAATTACAGGGGTTTAATTGCGCCACAGTTAGACAATACTTAATTGTCTTAGCTACATTATAATGAGTGAAGGGAATACACTTGTGATTTGGCTGAATGCAAGAGAGGGGAGGCCCCTTGCATTCATAGTTAATTGCTCCAAAACTCTGCCTGCGGCTTTGCCATGCCCTCATTCACACTTTGGGCTAAAATTATAAGGATCCACTAGATACTGTCTCTGCCTCCAGACTTCAGGCTGCAGGGAGGGGGACACCAGCTGGAGATTGTTTCCGACAGCTTATTTTATTTATTTATTTATATTTGAGACGGAGTCTCCCTCTGTCACCCAGGCTGGAGTGCAGTGGCATGATCTCAGCTCACTGCAACCTCTACCTCCTGGGTTCAAGCGATTCTCCCTGCCTCAGTCTCCCAAGTAGCTGGGACTACAGGCATGCGCCACCACGCCCAGCTAATTTTTGTATTTTTAGTACAGATGGGGTTTCGCGATGTTGGCCAGGCTGGTCTTGAGCTCTTGACCTTGTGATCCGCCCACCTCGGTCTCCCAAAATGCTGGGATTACAGGCATGAGCGACCACGCCAAGGGGGATTGGTGGAGCTCTCCCTGCAACCCACTGATTCTTGGGTGTTTACTGGTGAGATGGGAGGTAATAAATTATAGAACCCTGGGCAGAGGCTCTGGACATGGAGTGGGGCAGGAAGGGGAAGCGGCATTGTGGGCTGGGCTTCGATGGCAGAAATGTCAGGGTGGCTGGGCGCAGTGGCTCACACCTGTAATCCCAGCACTTTGGGAGGCCAAGGCGGGCAGATCACCTGAGGTCAGGAGTTCGAGACCAGCCTGACCAACATGGTGAAACCTTGTCTTTACTAAAAACCTTGTCTTTCCTGGCTACTTGGGAGGCTGTGGCAGGAGAATCACTTGAACCCGGGAGATGGAGGTTGCAGTGAGCTGAGATCGTGCCACTATACTCCAGCCTGGGCAACAGAGCAAGGCTCCATCTCAAAAAAAAAAGAAAAGAAAAAAAAAAAAAAGAAATGGCAGGGTGGTCTTGAGGCACCGCTGGAAGCGAGTGTGTGTG
This sequence comes from Rhinopithecus roxellana, assembly GCF_007565055.1. Classification (NCBI taxonomy): domain Eukaryota; kingdom Metazoa; phylum Chordata; class Mammalia; order Primates; family Cercopithecidae; genus Rhinopithecus; species Rhinopithecus roxellana. The sequence continues at coordinate 134,868,178 of NC_044553.1, read as the reverse complement.
GTGACAGGGGAACCAATGTGGCATTCTGAGGGCTCTTCAAAGTGGCATCGCTTTCATGGTTCCCCACCCAGAGCCTTGTGGTGGTGAATCAGGGAGAGAGAAAAATGTCAATAGACAGTCCAGTCTTGGCTGGCAAAGCATACAGGAAGCTGCATAACATGACAGAGGCTTTGGCAGGGGACGCATATGAGTGGTAGCACCCAGTCTTGAGCTGAATGGTAGCACCCAGCCTTGAGCCCAGGAACAAGTGCACAATGCTATGTGCTCAGCCAAAACTCTTTCTTGAAAAATAAGAATAAAAGGCACACACCTCTTAGGGGAATAAAATAGAAATTGGTGAGTTATGAAATATAAAAGGCTGATAATTACTGGTCTGTTAACTAATTATTAATTTAAAATAATTGGCTGGGCGTGGTGGTTCATGCCTGTCATCCCAGCACTTTGGGAGGCCAAGGTGGATGGATCACCTGTAACCAGGAGTTCAAGACCAGCTTGGCCAACTTGGCAAAACACCATCTCTATTAAAAATACAAAAAAAGTAGTCAGGCGTGGTGGCACGTGCCTGTAATCCCAACTACTCAGGAGGCTAAGGCAGAAGAATCACTTGAACCCAGGAGGCAGAGATCTTGTGAGCCAAGATGACGTCACTGCACTCTAGCCTGGGCAACAGAGCGAGACTTAGTCTCAAAATAAAATAAAATAAAATAAAATAAAAAAATAATTATCGAACATTTCCCAGAGGTCAGGCCCTGTGCTGGATGCTGGGGCTAAAGGTGGAAGGAACACAGTCCCTATCCTGGTGGAATTTACAGTCTAGAGATGAAGACATTGAACAAATAATTATACAGCCCTGCACTGCATAGCAATGTTTTGGTTAACCACAGCCTGCAGATACGACAGTGGTCTCATAAGACTGTAATGGAGCTGAATTACATAGCCTAGTGAGGTCATAGCTGTGGTAATGTCATAGCTCAATGCATTACTCGCAGGTTTATGGTGATGCTGATGTAAACTAACCTACTGCGCTGCCAGGCTTGTAAATGTCTAGCACATACAATTACTATACAGTACATAATACTTAATAATAACAAATGACTATATAACTCCTTTATGTATTTACTATACTATACTTTTCGTTGTCATTTTAGAGTGTATTTCTTCTACTTACAAAATAAAAAAGTTAACTATAAAACAGCCTCAGGCAGGTCCTTCAGGAGGTATTCCAGAAGTCACCGTTATCATAGGAGATGACAGCTCCATGCGTGTTATTGCCCCTGAAGACCTTCCAGCGCGATAAGATATGGAGGTAGAAGACGGTGATACTGGTGATCCTGACCCTAACGTGTGTAATGTGTGTGTTCGTGTCTTCGTTCTAAGAAAATGTTTTGTACAGATGTACAATGTGTTTGGGTTTTAAGCTAAGTGTTATTTCAAGAGTCAAAAAGTGAAAAAAATAAATAAAAACTTTATATGGTAAAAAAAATTACAGTAAGCTGGGTTTAATTTATTGTTATTACTATTTTGATGCAGAGTTTTGCTCTTTTGCCCAGGCTGGAGTGAAGTGGCGTGATTTCAGCTCACTGCAACCTCCGCCCCCTGCGTTCAAGCAATTCTCCTGCCTCAGCCTCCCAAGTAGCTGCGATTATAGGCACCTGCCACCACGCCTGGCTAGTTTTTGTATTTTTAGTAGAGATGGGGTTTCACCATGTTGGCCAGGCTGGTCTCGAACTCCTGACCTCAGGTGATCCACCCACCTCAGCCTCCCAAAGTGCTGGGATTACGGGCATGAGCCACCACGCCCGGCTGAGGTTAATTTATTATTGAAGAAAGAAAAATGTTTCTAAAAACAGATTTAGTGTAGCCTAAGTATACGGTGCTTATAAAGTCTTCAGGAGTGCACAGTCATGTCTTAGGCCTTCGCATTCACCCGCAGACTCACCCAGAGCAACTTCCAGGCCTGCAAGCTCCCTTCATAGTAAGTGCCCTATACAGATGAACCATTTTTTCTCTTTTATACTGTGTTTTTATTGTACCTTTCCTATATGTAGATATGTTTAGATACACAAATGCCTACAGTATTCAGTACAGTAACATGCTGTACAGGTTTGCAGCCTATGAGCAATAGGACCATATAGCCGAGGTGTGTAGTAGGCTATAGGTTTGTGTAAGGGCACTCTATGATGCTCACATGATGACAAAATTGCCTAACAACGTAGTTCTCAGAACATTATCAAGTGATGCGTGACTATGTTATATATACCTAGGGAGTCAATGACATTGGTGATCCGTATGAGTTAGCAGGGAAGGTGTGTGTGTGTGTACCCATCCACATATGGTTGGGTGTTCCAGGCAGAAATAAAAAAAGCAGGTGCTTAAATGCTGAGACAGCAGGAGCAGTGTGTATCCAGGAAACACAAGAAGACCAGTTAGTTCTTCCTGAGAGGGAGGGAGAGTGGACGAGATGAAGCTGGAGGGTCAGGAAGGGGCCAGTTCACAACCTTGTATAACCTACATCCTAGAAGCGTGGGAAGCAAGAAGAGGCACACGATCAGATTTGCATTTTGAGGCCAGAGGCAGTGATTCACACCTGTAATCCCAGCACTTTGGGAGGCTGAGCCGGGCAGATCATGTGAGGTGAGGTCAGGAGTTCGAGACCAGCCTGGCCAACATGGCGAAACCCCATCTCTACTAAAAATATAAAAATTAGCTGGGTATGGTGGCGAGCGCCTGTAGTCCCAGCTACTCGGGAGGCTGAGGCAGGAGAATTGCTTGAACCCGGGAGACGGAGGTTGCAGCGAGCTGAGATCTCACTGCTTCTTTCCAGCCTGGGCAACAGAGCGAGACTCTGTCTCAAAAAAAAAAAAAAAAAAAGGCTTGCATTTTGAAATCTCACCCTGGTGGCAGCAGTGCCGGACAGACTGCACAAGGGACAAGGAGGGGCCAGAGGAGACAAGGGGCAGCCAGTTAGGGAAGTGCTGACATAACTCCAGGGCAAGGCGGTGGCAGCCAGAGCTAGGGAGAGAGAGAAGTGATAAGGAGTGGAGAGGCTGAGCATGGTGGCTCCCGCCTGTAATCCCAGCACTTTGGGAGGCTCAGATGGGAGGATCTCTTGATACCAGGAGACTGGTCTAGGCAACATAGAGATCTCTATCTCTACAAAAAGTAAATAAACAAAAAATTAGCTGGGCATGGTGGTGCCTGTAGTCCCAGCTACTTGTTTTTTGTTTGTCTGTTTTCCTGAGACAGAGTCTCGCTTTGTCGCCCCAGGCTGGAGGGTAGAGGTGTAATCTCAGCTCAATGCAACCTCTGCCTCTCAAGCTCAAGCAAGTCTCGTGCCTCAGCCTCCCGAGTAGCTGAGATTACAGGCCTGTGCCACCACGCCCGGCTATTTTTTTGTATTTTTAGTAGAGACAGGGTTTCACCATGTTGGTCAGGCTGGTCTGAATTCCTGACCTTAAGTGATCTGCCCTCCTTGGCCTCCCGAGTGCTGGGATTACAGGCACGAGCCATGGTGCCCGGCCAGTCCTAGCTACCTGGGAGGCTGAGGCAGGAGGATTACTTGAGCCCGGGAGATGTTCAAAGCTGCAGTGAGCTGTGATGGTGCCTCTGCACTGCAGCCTGGGTGACAGAGCAAGACCTTGTCTCTTAAAAAAAAAAAGAAAGAAAAAGAAAGAAAGAAGAAAGAAAGAAAGAAAGAAAGGAAGGAAGGAAAGAAGGAAGGAAGGAAGAAGGGAGGGAGGGAGGGAGAAGAAAAGAAAAGAAAGGAAAAGAAAAAGAGAAAGAAAAGAAAAGGGAAGACAAGAAAAGGAAAGAAAAGAAAAGAAGAGAAAAAAGAGCGGAGAGAGCCTGGGGTTTTCAAGCCTGCCTAGTGACCCCAGCTCCAGGATGTCTGCAAGGCTCCTGGAATGAAGGGCTGTCAGGACCTTGGTAACTGCCTGTGCATGGTGGCTAAGGGAGACAGGCTCCTTTGGTTCTGAGCAGTGCCTGAGAAAATCATTCTTTTAATATCAAGAATAAGACAAGTTTGCCTGTTATCACTGCTAATATTGAACGTTTCTTGGAAGTTCTTATGAATGAAGTAAGAAAAGAAATGAAATAATCTGTATGAATATTACCAAAGAAGGAAAAATCATATTTTCTTTTTCTGGTCTGGTAGAATTGAAAACCCAGTCTAATAGCAAATTAGTAGAATTAATAACGATTAAAATTAATAATAGAATTTTTAAAGTGGCTATATATAAGATAAATGTACAAAAATCAATAGCTTTTTTTCTATACTAACAAATGGAAAGACATTCCATACTCATGGGTGAAATGACTTATTACAAAAATATAAACCCTTCTAAAGTTAATATATAAATGTAATACCCTTCCAGTCAGAATCCCAGTGTGTAGTATGTGTTTTTGTGTGCCTAAATCAAGATGAAATGATTTTAATTTGGGAGGCTGAGGTGGGCAGATCACTTGAGGTCAGGAGTTCGAGGTCAGCCTGACCAACATGGTGAAACCCTGTCTCTACTAAAAATACAAAAATTAGCCAGGTGTGGTGGTGGGTCCCTGTAACCCCAGCTACTCAGGAGGCTGAGGCAGGAGAATCGCTTGAACCCGGGAGGTGGAGGTTGCAGTGAGCCAAGATCGTGCCACTGCACTCCAGCCTGGGTGACAGAGCGAGACTCTGTCTCAAAAAATAAATTAAAAAAAGGGGCCGGGCGCGGTGGCTCAAGCCTGTAATCCCAGCACTTTGGGAGGCTGAGATGGGCGGATCACGAGGTCAGGAGATCGAGACCATCCTGGCTAACACGGTGAAACCCCGTCTCTACTAAAAATACAAAAACTAGCCGGGCGAGGTGGCGGGCGCCTGTAATCCCAGCTACTAGGGAGGCTGAGGTAGGAGAATGGCATAAACCCAGGAGGCGGAGCTTGCAGTGAGCTGAGATCTGGCCACTGCACTCCAGCCTGGGCGACAGAGGGAGACTCCGCCTCAAAAAAAAATAATAATAATAATAAATAAATAAATAAATAAAGACTTTAAGCACTCATCTTGTTGATTAGGTTGTTTATATTTTGACATATATGCTTAATTTTTGTCCATTTGACCTGTCTCCTACTGAGAATGGTGTGTTTAATCCTCCCTATAGGTATTTTTCTCTATTTTTCTTTGCTTTCCCTCAAGCATCTGCTTTATATAAGTGTAATGTGTACTATCTCCACCGAAGGATAACCACTATCTTGACTTCTCATCTTGCAGATTAATAATTTGGGTATTTTGTCTTTAAATAAATGGAATCACATAGCATGTGTGCTTTTTGGTTCTGACTTATTTTATTCAGCGTAATTTTTGTAAGATTCATCCATATTGTTGCATATAGTTGTAGATTGTTCATTCTCAGTGCTGTATTGAATCCCATTGTGTTTATATACTATAATTTATTTATCCTGTCTACTGTTGATGGACTTGTGGGTAGTTTCAAGTTGTGGGCTATTACAGAGCTGCTACAGGAATTCTTGTGTGTATGCGTTGGTGCATATTTGTATGCATGTCTCCTGGGCATTAACCTAGGAGCGGAGTTGCTGGGTTGCAGGTGGCAATCAACTTTTGATGTCTCACTCTTAAATATGAACAGGCAGCCAAGGTCACCCAGCATCTGAGGAATGCCCTCTGCATAAAATAAAGACACAAGCAAACACACATTCAGCAAACAAACCAATGAATGTGAGTGTGCTTAGTCCCAGGAAGCCTCACCCTCTCCCTCACCTGATACTCCTGTTATTTTCCTCACATGTCGCTATAAGAATAAACATTGTAGTGGCTCCAGTCGCCATAGCTGGACTCATAGATTGGATGTACAGTTGGATCATCGGACAGGTTTGTCTCATTTCTGCACTTCTTTTGAACCAGATGCTGGCCTACTTTTCCTTTTTGGCCTTGGTGTCATACATGGAGACTATTTCCTCAGCTTTGGTACACACTGTCCTGATTACATCCGTTACACCACATGCCACGAAGGCAGTGCTGGCTGCAGAGCCAAACAGGCTGGTTTCCCAGAGGAGGGACAACTGGGAGGTGGACTTGTTGGTTTTGGCCAAGATGATGTTACTTCTGGCTTCTCCAGTTGGATGTATGACCTGGAGGCCTGATTCATCAACAGAGAAGTCCAAATCTTGGTAGGAGGAAGAAGTATAGGGAAAATCATGGTTATAAGCTGCATTTGGCCATAGGCTAGTTTGGACCTTGTTGGAGGTGATATTTACCCAGCACATGTTGTTGGAATTGATGCAGTTATAATAAAGCTGGTTCTTGTTCTTGACCATTAATTCCAGAGCCGTGTAGTGAATTAACAGACCCGTAGAGATTGTGCCACGGAACTGTTTTAATCTGGTGTAGTCTTTGTAAAAAGAATATTTAAGGACTATAGGGGAAGAATCGATGCTTTTTCAATACAGAAACTTTGGTCTGGTTCCAGGGAGGGGTCCTTCCCTCAACCTCCAACTTTGAAGGGATGGTCTAGAGAACAAAAGCCTGGCTGAGGCTGGTGATTCCTTCATTGGCACAGGACCCAGAGGGCTAGGAAAGGAATGGATTAGGAGTCATAGACACAGTGACCAGCTGGGGACATAGAGCTGGCCCGTGGTGAGTTCTAAAGGTTTAAGGAGGGAATGAGGGAAGGAAGGAAGCCAACCAGTGACCACTCTATCTGGGGTGGAGAAAACTTTGAAAGGAAACTCTAAAACTTTACTTCTGGGGTGCGTATTCCCTGAAGTCCCCTCACCTTGGGTTCTTGTTGGGTTCTTGTATTAATCTGGCAGGGCTGCTGTAACACGATACCACAGACTGGATGACTTAAACAACAGAAATGTATTTACTCACAGTTCTGGAGGCTAGAAGTCCAAGATGGAGGTGTCAGCAGGTTTGGTTTCTTCCAAGGCCTCTTGACTTGTAGATGGCCTTTCCTCTGTGTGTGAACATCCCTGGTGGCTCTTCCTTTCTTATGAGGACACCAGTCATACTGGAGTAGGGCCCACCATATGATCTCATTTAATCTTCATCACCTGTTTAAAGGCCCTACTTCCAAATTCAGTCACATTCTAAGGTACTGGGGATTAGGACTTTAGCGTATAAATGCGAGGGTGACACAATTCAGGCCATAACAGTCATCGGATGAGGAGATGATCTGACTAGGTGATCTGGCACATCCCAGAGGCCAGGATTCCTAGGTTGCTCAGGTTAAGGTGTTCATGACCTTGAGTCATGGTCCTGGGGTTCAGGAACAAATCCACCGATAATGTGTGTTGTGCAGGATCTAAGGTTGGGGGAATGGAGGAAATAACCCACCAAGGAGGTTTTCTGCCCCACCCAAGTCAGATCTTGCCATGTGTTCTTCAGAATTGGACTTGGACTTATTGGAGGCCCAGATTCTATCACTGCCAGGTGAATGATAAACACGAGGATGAAATGGCATCTAGCTACCTTGCGTCACAGATTTCTCTGAACTGTGGGATGTTACCTTTTAGAAGTTTAATCTTGGCTTACCTCAATCCAAGTACATTCTCTCTCTTCTTTTTTTAAAGACAGTTAGGTTTAACACAAAAGCAAATGTGGTTGTCTCAAAGACTAGAACCCAAACTTTGCTTTCATTTTAAAGATAAAACCTGAGTCTTCAAAAGAACAAAATTTGGTCAAAATCTCTAGAAACTCTGGGGATATGCTATTTTTCTCTTCTGTCAGAGGGAGTGCCTCTGTTTGAGACACACTGAGCTCGTCCCTGCAGCAGGTTTTTGCCCCAGCTGTGCCCCTTGCCCACCTGCTCTTCCTCCAGGTCTTCACAAGGTGAGTCCTTATCACTCCATCTCCGTTAAAATGTCCCTTCTTTCCTGACCACCCAGCAGTGTGGCTCCCCAGGTGTGGTCTTCCTCTTACTTCCTCAGTGGCATTTATCAGTGTCTGATATTTTCATGTGTATTCTTGATTGATTTGTCTTCTGTCACCCTCTACCAGAAAGCAGGTTCCACCAGAGCAGCCAACCATCTCCCTCTTTCACTGCGGTATTTCAGCACCTAGAACAGGACGCAGAGTCAGGCACCCAACAGGCATTTTCCAACGCTTTGTTGAGTGGATAAGTGAGCAAGTCATCCTGAGTAATCTGGGCCACTCCATTCATAAAGGTCTTCAATTTGCCAGGACATTGCATTCCCCAAGCATTCTGAAATGTTAGCAGCTGCTTGTGTTGGCCTTGTGGGCTGGGATATAGTTACCTCTGTTAACTTTAAGAAGAAATCCACACATAGTATCTATAAATGTGGAAAGGAGAGAAGAGTGTATTTCTTATAAAGGGATACAGCAGGCTGGGAAGGGTGCCTCTGGACAAGATCAGAGACAGGCACTTCGAAGGAGGAAGAGTTGGAGTAGGAGTTTTATGCTGAACAAGTTGGCTAAACATACATATTCAACAGGTTACAGGAGGAGCTGTGAATATTCATGAGGTGTTTCTGACGCATGTGCATTGAACAAACACGCACGTAACATATGACCCACTTTGGGGTGGAGAATTAATATTTAAATGTATTACGATTAGGCCCTATACATCAAAAGGTCTTTTCAGGATCCAGAAACATGCAAGTGTGCAGTCTCTGTAAACTGGCCAGAACCAGTCCATGGTTGGTGGTCTTATCTGGAGAAAATTACTGAAATCAATCTCTTGTCCAGTCAAAGCTGTAGTTACGGCTGGTGGAACAAGGGTCAGGTAGTCAGCCTCTGTGAGCTGGATGAACTGTAGTTGTTTTAATATTGCTTATCTCAAGGCCAGCACTCTAGTTTAGCTGCTAGAGAAAAAGAAAAACCTTGCGGCAGTTGGGACATAGTTTATTCTTGAAGTGTAGGAGTGGGTGACTTAACCCTTGCCTGGCATGGCCTTAGGTTCTGTTTATAATTTGATATATTATTGCCACAAAGAATCTGTTCTGTCAGTTTTAGAATCTCTATTTTAACATTAAGACTTGTCAGTTATTGTGTCTGAACCCCAAGAGGGAAGGGTTTATAACAAGGTGTGTCTGACCTTCTGTCCCGTCATGGCCAGGAAGTCAGTTTTAAGGTTTTAATGGGGTCCCCTTGGCCACAAGGGGATCCTTTCAGTCAGTGGGGTGCTTAGGATTTCAAATTTACACCCCAAAGGACAAGGCAGATTCCAGTTTCTAAAGACTCATAAAATGGAAAGAGCCCTGTCCTTATTCAGATCTACTGCTGTGTTAGTCCGTTCTCACACTGCTGTCAAGAACTACCTGTGACTGGGTAATGTATAAAGAGAATAGGTTTAATTGACTCACAATTCCACAGGCCATAAAGGAAGCATGGCTGGGGAGGCTTTAGGAAACTTACAATCATGGTGGAAGGTAATGGGGAAGCAGACATGGCCTTCATATGGCTGGCAGGAGAGAGAGAAGGAAGGGGGAAGTGCTACACACTTTTATACAACCAGATCTTGTGAGAACTCACTCTCTATCATGAGAACAGCAAGGGAGAAATTCACTCCCATGATCCAATCACCTCCCACCAGGTCCATTCCCCAAGTTTGGGGATTACAATTTGACATGGGATTTGGGTGGGGACACAGAGCCAAACCATATTAATTGCTTTTCTTCAGTTTCTGCCATTCTGGTCCTTGTGGTCCAAGAAATACACCCGAGAGGTGGGCTAATGGGAGAAGGCCCAAGATCAGGCACAGGGGCTGAATTTCCCTTCCTGTCTACTCCCTTCTCTATGTTCCTCCACAGATCATACCCCATATCCTGTGAACCCAGCAGCTGCTTTATACCGCCTGGTGTGAGAAGGGACGGGAACACCGAGGGCACACTTGAGTGGGTTCCCCAGTCCCTGCCATGACATGGGATCTTAGGGAGCAGAGGGGCCTGCACTTAGCCCACCAAATCCCTTGCCTCTGCATTTAGGAAATCCAAGGGCCTTCACACTGCCAGCTGGGGGCATACATCTCAGTCTAATTCCCGAATATGAATGATATACAGAGCACTGCGCAGGGTATTGTGGGTAGGTGGGAGCCTCAAAGATGAACAGTCTCAGAGTAAGTATGAGGAAAGCCCCACGTATGAGTGACTGTAACTCAAGAAAGGATACATGAAAGCAAGTTGTGAAAACAGTTATTCTTTTAAGGCCTTCTGAAGAGACTGGTTAAAGAAGAGATCTTTATGCAGACTTAGGATAGTGACAGAGAGGTGATCTATGGATGGGGCACCCTCATCCTAGCGGACACCAGATCCACTCTGACTTTGGAAAGTCATCTCTCCTATCTTGGCCTAATTGGGGGGAAAGAAATACTAGATCCCTAACCTACCTTTTGTACCCCCAAAATGTGTGAAAGTTCTAGAAGAAATCAAGAAGTGGGGGAAGCTTTCTCAGCAGGGCATAAACCCCAAATAAAGGAGATTGATAGTATATGACTCATAAAAAATTTTAAACATCACTGTTGGAAAAAGATACCATACATAGTCCAAAGACCAAGGACTGCCTGGGAAAAATACATCTGCAGCATATTCACTGGGCAAAGATGTCCTTTCCTTCTGTTACAAACAACATATACACATCATCTTCGATGGGACTCATTTCCCCATCTGTATGAACATCTTGGTGAATGCTTGGTGACCAGCGTTCACCAAGAGACCGGCCTTCATGGACGTTGCCCACTCTTTGAGGCTCCTTGGGTGTGCATATGGCTTAGGCATGGCTGGGAAGAGCAGAGAGCTCTTACATGTCTCTGGGGAGCAGCACCCTGCCTGGCTGCCTGCCAGCTGACCCCAGCCACTGGGTTGTACCTAATCCAGACTGGTTTCTGAGGATAAGGGGTGTGGGGTAGTGCGGAGCAAGATCAGGGCTGTGCCTGCTGACTCTCTGACCTGCACCCCATGTTCAAGCCCCCTGAAGACCATTTTCCAGTTGAGCCTAAAGCTGAAGAAAATTGAGTTTGTTGAGCTCCAGGCACAAGGCACGGTTCTCTCCACTTACTGAGCACCTCGTGTGCGTCAGACACTGTGTTGGGTGCTGAAAGTTTTCCAGCTGCAGGGAGCTGAACAACCTGACAGGAGATGGACGCTCGAGTCACGCCTGAACTTCCTACCTGGGTGACCAGCTCGTTCGTTTCCCCAGGGCTTTGCTACCTTCCAGGAAACCCCGCAGTCCCAGACAAACCAGGATAATCGGTCACCCTAAGCCTGACTGAGCCTCTGTCTCACCTGAACAGCTTTGAAAAGTGACAGACTCTGGGCCTTACCCCAAGAGTTTCTGGCTCCCTACATCTGAGCAGGCCCCACAGGTCACCCTGAGGCTAAAAGGGTTTGGGAGCTACTGATGTGGACACATTTAAGACACACATGGGAAGTACTTCGAGGCACATAATGGGATGGTTTTGTGATGGAATACAGGTCTGCTTGCAAAGCCCAATAACAAGGGTGAGGAAAGAAAGTGACTTTATTTATCAAAACTAGCAAAGGGGAAATGATCAGATTCATATCCAAAGTAACCACTTTGAATTTCTGGGGAGAAGGCAAGAGCTTAAAAAGGGAAACTTGATCTGGGAGGCAGGCAGGACGGGTGTTGACTACAAGCTCTGTGTGTCTTGTCTCGGTGGCTGTCTTGGGTCTTGGTCCACCTGGAACGTGGGCTGGCATCATCTCAACAATGGCTGGGTTGTTGAGTAGCTGCCTGGAGGTAATTGCTGGAATGTTGCAGCTGTGTCCCCAGGCTTGGTCTGTCTGTCTCAAGATTAACCCCTGGAACTTCTAAGTAAGCAAGTAATTAGATACTAGCATACAGTTAGATAAATGTGAAGAGTATATGGTGGGAAAGGGAGAGGCATGGAGTCTAATTCAAGGTTAAGGGAAAATGCTTCTACCATTTGCTTCAAGGTTACATCTCGAGACTAGGGAAGAAAGAAGAAAGACAAATGGGGAAAAAGGTTTTAAAATGCATTTTGAAGTGAAGCTGCCCAGTTACAATATGAGAAGCCTTAAATCCCAGGTCGGCTGCTCTAGCTGTGAGCCCTTGGGCCAGGCGCGTAACTTCTCTGGGCCTCAATCTCCTCATTCATAAATGGATTAACAGTGGGACTGATCTCTTAGGGCTGTGGATTCAATGAGCTAATATATGAAAGGGCTTAGCCGAGCTCCTGGTGTGTGGGAAGTACTCAGAGACTTCACTTGTTCCCTTTACAAGAATCCATGTAGGTTTGATGTGCTTTGGGAGCCCAGAGAAGGCAGTGCATAAACTTGCCAGGGAGATCCAGGCATTAAGGCATTTCAGATGGGACATGAATAAGAGTTCCTGAGGCAGCCAAAGGGTAAGGGTGTGTATAAGGGTATGAAGATCGTCCAGGGCTGACCCTGTGTCGCTGAGCAGAGGTGAGCAGGGAAGAAACCCTGAGGAAGGGAACTGGGACGGGGCCTTGTCTCTGGGCCTTGAATGCTAAGGAAAGGCTGGCACGTGGGGAGACATCAAAGGTTATCGTCAAGGAGAAATGGGATCAGATTTGTGATTCAGACAGATCATGTTGGTGTGTGGGGGAGGACAAGTGAAGGGCTGCTGGAATGTTCCAGGTGAGATAAAATGAGGGTGTGAGCTCACTCTGGGCAGTGTGGCTGAAAGAGGGGTGAAGGTGTCATCTCGCCATCCAGCCCAGCACAGGCAGGTGACCCAGAGCACTGCCTCCCCAGCCTGGTCACACAGAGTGGCTGTCTCGCTGCCACCTGTGCCCCATGGCTCTGCAGCCTGGGCTTGGCTGGCCTTCCACCCCCTCCCTTGGTGCTCACCCTGCACCCACTGCGAGGCTGTTCTCACCTCTTCATCTGATCTGATGGCCCAGCTCTAAGCGCACCTGTGGGGAATGGGGACTTCCCTGGTTTTCATCCAGAGATGAGGGAGAAGGTCTGCGTTGCATGCCTCATGGTAAAATTCCTAGAATCCCCTTCAAACCTCGTCATTCCTTCGTCAGTTTCTCTTCAGGTGCCAGGTACCCATTTCCTCTATTTCCCTCTTTCTGCCTTTGTGGCTTTAAAAATCTTTCTTCATGCCCTGAGCGATTAAACTCTGGCTCTCAGCTTTGGGATTCAACTTGTTAGATCAAAAGCCCAATTATTCGTCGGCTCCATCACTTTAGAATGCAGGTTAGGGACTATCTTTGTACACTCAGACACATATATAGGACACAATTTACCAAAGCACCAAAAGGCAAATGAACAGCATTAGTGACAGCAAAACCCCACAGGCTCTCCCAGGGCAGGGCTGCGCAGTAGGGCCCGACTGTGGTACCTCAGTGTATGCTCCCAGTGGGGTTCCGCACGCCGACGTGCAGGGCCTTCCTTCTCACATGGGATGGCTTTTCCAGAAATGCATCAATTTAAAGGGAAGGGGAAACTTGTGTGTGTTTCTGGGAATTGGTTTTTATTTTATTTTTAAAAATAGAAACAGGGTCTCCCTGTGTTGCCCAGGCTGGTCTTGAGCTCCTGGGGTCAAGGGATCCTCCTACCTCAGCTTCCCAACGTGCTAGGATTACAAGGATTACAAGCATGAGCCACCGTGCCTGGCCAGAACTGATTTTTGTTTTGTTTTGTTTTATATGGAGTCTCGTTCTGTCGCCCAGGCTGGAGTGTAGTGGTGCAATCTCAGCTCACTACAACCTCTGCCTCCAGAGTAGCTGGGACTACAGGCACGTGCCACCACGCCTGGCTCATTTTTGTATTTTACTAGAGATGGGGTTTCACCATGTTGGTCAGGCTTGTTTCAAACTCCTGACCTCAAATGATCCACCTGCCTCAGCCTCCCAGAGTGCTAGGATTACAAACATGAGCCACCGCGCCTGACTGGAGCTGGTTTTTAAAAACTGATTTTTAGACCTTGTAAATCCTGGGAATGAACCACATTCACAGCCCCCACAAGAAAGAAGGAAAGAAAGAGAGAGAGAGATCATAAAATGGAGGCAGTGGCCAGTCTAAAGAACCATTTGCAGTTCTTTTGTTTCAGGTTTGTGAGGCTGAATTGGGATCCCAGGAGTATGCACCTGCCCCTGCACCAGGAGTGCTGAGCCCCCACCCTGCCCCTCCAACCCCTGCAAGGCCCCTGCCTCAGTCACAGAAGCAATTCCTGGAAGCAAAGCAGAAACTCATCCAGGTAAAAAAAATAACATTTGGGACTCATCAGTTTGCAGGGATATTTTCCTTTTGAAAAACTCTAAATCCTCATAAACAGAATTAAAACACAAACTGGCAAACAAGAAAAAGCTGTCTACACAAATATGACAAAATGGTTATCAATCCATGAGGGCAACACTAAAATTGAACGGGGCAAAACAGCAGCAGACTATAATTTATAGAAGAAATATAATTTATAGAAAAATGCCATTCAGCCACACAAAAGATTCACCCTCTCTAGTAATCAGAGAAATACATCTTAAAATACGACATGTTTTTTATCAATCAAATTGACAAATGTTTATAAATAAAACGTAGTATGTACAGTGACAAAAGTACTCGGACAATTTTGTCAGAATGTGAACGGCTATTATCTTTCTGGAAAGACACTTGTCAATATTTATCTATCTAGAGCTTTTAATTTTATTTATTTATTTTAGAGACAGGGTCTCCGTCACTCAAGCTGGAGTGCAGTGGTGCAATCATGTAAACTGAAACACCTGAGCTCAAGAGAGCCTCTTGCCCCAGCCTCCCAGGTAGCCAGGACCACAGGTAGGTACCACCATGCCTGGCTAATTTTTGTATGGACAAGGTCTTGCTATGTTGCCCAGGCTGATCTCAAACTCCTGGCCTCAAGTGCTCCTTTCGGTCTGGGCCTCCTGAGTAGGTGGGATTACAGGATTTTGCCACCACAGCCAGCCTTATCTAGAGCTTTTTAAAGGGTCCCCACATCAGCCTAATAACGCCATGTCTCAGAATCTTTCCTAAGGAAGCAATTAGCCACTCAAGTGAGGTTGCTCATCGTGGGATTGTCTATGACAGCAAAAAATCAAAAGCAGGGCCCGGTGTGGTGGCTCACGCCTGTAATCCTGGCACTTGGGAGGCTGAGGCAGGTGGATCACCTGAGGCCAGGAGTTCGAGACCAGCCTGGCCAACATGGTAAAACCCCGTCTCTACTAAAAATACAAAAATCAGTCGGGCGTGGTAGTGGGTGCCTGTAATTCCAGCTATTTAGGAGGCTGAGGCAGGAGAATCGCTTAAACCTGGGAGGCAGAGGTTGCAGTGAGCCAAGATGGCGTCACCAGCTGGGCAACAAGAACGAACTCTATCACACACACACAAAAAGAAACAGGGTCTTACCGATGTGATTAAATTAAGATTCTTGTGATGGGAAGATTATCCTAGATTATTTGGGTGGGCCCTAAATGCCATCAAAGTGTTCTTCAAAGAGGGAGGCAGAGGGAGATTTGACACAGACAGAGGAGGAGGCGGCAATGTGAGCACAGAGGAAGAGATTGGAGCGATGTGGCCAGAAGCCAAGGATGCAGCCACCCCCAGAAGCTAGAAGAGGCACTGGACAGATTCTCCCCTCCAGCCTCTGGAGAATGCTCCGCCCTGCTCACACCTTGAATTTGGCCCAGTGATAGGTATTTCAGACTCAAGGCCTCCAGGACTGTGAGAGAAGAGATGACTTGTTTTTTGTTTGTTTTGTTTTGTTTTTTTAGACGAAGTCTTGGTCTTGTCCCCCAGGCTGGAGTGCAATGGCGCGATCTCGGCTCACTGCAACCTCCACCTCCCGGATTGAAGCGATTCTGCTTCGGCTCCCCGAGTAGCTGGGATTACAGGCATGCACCACCACGCCCAGCTAGTTTTTATATTTTTAGTAGAGACGGGGTTTCACCATGTTGCCCAGGCTGGTCTAGAATTCCTGACCTCAGGTGATCCACCCGCCTCGGCCTCCCGAAGTGCTGGGATTACAGGCGTGAGCCACCGCGCCTGGCCGGATGACTGCTGTTTTAAGTCACCTAGCTGTGGTAATTTGTGAAGACAGACACAGGAAATAAACACCCCCTCCAAATACGGTGAATTTGGAGGAGCACGTGCTAAGAATCCCTGAAGGGAGCTGACATCTGACATGCTCCCGTAGTAAGGCCAGTGTCCGACCTCCCTCCTTTCTGCCGGCTCCTGCCTTCGCTTCTCTCTTCTGCCCTCCATGAGCCTCCACGATGAGGTGTAAAGATGAAGACGTGTCTACACCGGGAAGAAGGGGATGGTAGGGAGGAGGGTAGGGAGCACACATCTCCAGGTTTGTATCATTTCTGCAACCGAGAAGTGAGTTCTCTTTTTTCCCTTGTATCCACACATACACATTCAGGGAAAGATTGTGATTGGTCTTCTTGGGTCTGGTGCACAACTCTTAGGCCAATCAGTTTAGGCCAGGGCTAGGGCCCAGCACTGTGATTGGCAGCCCCAACAGAATCCCATGGACTCTGAGAAGGACAGCGCCACCAAAAGAGCAGAAGAAAGGGATGTTGGGCAAAGCAGCTGAAATAGCGAAAATCTGTATTTGATCTACAAACAGAACACTGGGCTGGGTGCGGTGGCTCACACCTGTAATCCCAGCACTTTGGGAGGCTGAGGCAGGTGGATCACCTGAGGTCAGGAGTTCAAGACCAGCCTGGCCAACATGACGTCTCTACTAAAAATACAAAAATTAGCCGGGTGTGATGTGCGCCTGTAATCCCAGCTACTCGGGAGGCTTAGGCAAGAAGATCGCTTGAACCTGGGAGGCAAAGGTTGCAGTGAGCCAAGATCACTGCCACTGCACTCCAGCCTGAGTGACAGAGCAAGATTCCATCTCAAAAAAATAAAATAAAAATAAAATAAAATAAAGAGAAAAGAACACTGCAGTCTTTCATAAGCTTTCCCAGAATCCCTCTCTGAGTTTTCAAATCATAGCCAGGATCGTAGATTGTTAGAATGTGAAGTAATAGAAAAGGTCATCTGGTTCAATCTCCTCATTTTCCTAGGAAACTGAGGCCCAAGGCAGGAGAGTAACTTTCCCCAAGGTCACACAGCTAGTAAAGCTATAGAGCTGGGACAGTATCTAGTTCCAATTCATGGCCAAGTGCTCTTTCAGCTTCTCTGTCCCTGCCAGCAGTTAGCACGCTACCTACCCTCCAGCACCTACTACCTTGAATAGGGCCCAGGGTCTGGACTGGGGAGGATGGCTGGCTTCTGTATTCCCAGAACAGGCTAAGCCTCCTCCTCTTCTGACCTCCTTTACTCCAGCCCAGCAGGCTGGGACACAGATACTCTGGAAGGGCTGGAAGGACTGGTTCTCCTGGGGACATCCTCCACTTCGAGTACCTGCTGAAGCAGGCCCTGGCCACCAGCATGCAGCTCAGCCTCCTCGCCAGGCCCCTCAACTCCAAGGCTGGAGGGCTACTGGCAGCTTCAAATTAGTTCCTAAGCACAAGATGAAAATCCAGTCTAGGAAGATGCCCCCCGCCCCTGGACAGCCCCCAGGAGAGCTAATGAGGCCAGGGGAAACCGCCCCAAGAAACCAGGTGAGGCAAAGAAAGACCCTCCCAACTTGAGCAAGGTGAAAAAGGCAGCCAGGAAGCCAGCAGAGGTGCAGACGTCTCCTCCCAAATTAGGTACCGCCAGGGAGAAGACCCCCCCAGCAAGACAGTGAGGCTGAGGACACCAAGGCAAAGCTAAGCAAGGCCCCCCACAAAGCCAAAGTCATGCAGGCCTCTTCCTGTGCCAATGGGCTCAGCAAGAAGTCAAAGGCCAAAGGCAGCAGGAGCAGCTAAGGAGACGCTGAGGCCCACAGGAAAATCAAAGCTGGGAGTAAGAGTTCAAAACTCACGGCCAGCAAGGTCAAGAACGGCGCTGCTTCCCACACCAAAAAGAAGACGGTGGCCAAGGCCGAGGCCCCAAAAGGGGCAGCTGCTCAGGGTGCTGGGCAGAGGCCAAACACCAAGGCAGCTTCTCCTGCTGGGGGCAGTGTGTCCAAGGTGGTGCCTGCACACCTGACCGGGAAGACAGAAGCCTCCAAGGGCCTGAGAAAGCTTGGGCTGTCCATCAAGGCCTCATGATCCGAAGTGTTCAGAGGGCTGAGGCCTTGCGCCGGGGTGGAAATGGAGAGAGATTGAGCCTCTGCCCTAGTTTTTATTCCCCATCAAGCTCACGACTCTATTTGTTTAATTGTAAGCTATTTATCAATAAAGACTTTTGGTTTTTTTCCCAACCCCTGCCCCCCAAAAGAAGTCCAGGGCAGGAGAGTAGCTTTCCCCAAGGTCACACAGCTAGTAAGCTACAGAGTTGGGGCAGGATCTAATTCTGATTCGTGGGCCAGTGCACTTTCATCTTCTCTGTTTTCTTGGGTCAGGTGTCTCTGTGTCTGTCAGCAGCCCTCCGGTCCCTGCTACCCTGAAAGGTGTTTTTGTCTCTCTTCCTCACGCCACCTCCCGATCTGGGAAGACACAGATGTGTTCCGGAAAAATGCACTAAGATCCAGCATTTCAGTTCCAGTTGTGCCACTCTTATGATGTGATTTTTGGCCGCAGTTTCATTACCTATCAATTAGGGACAAGAATTTTTATTGGAAAGAGTCATTCTGAAGACAATGTGGAATGTATCTGAAATTGCCATCCCTGTGAATATAATAATATTCCATACACAGTTGTCAAGTTTGCAATTACAGGCAATGACTTGACTTAGATTCCCTAAGATCATCTGTTTGCAGGGCCTCAGCCCATTGAAATGAATTTTCTTTGCTACTTACCTAGTTTCAGGCCATCTGCAACTTTGTCCTTCCTTTCTCCAAGTCCATGTGTTAACTAAACTTTCCTATACCTTATCAGTTTTTTGATATTGATCAAGATCAAACCAGATGAAAATGCTATTTTGTGGCTTTGTTTTCTATCTGCTACTCCTTCCTCTGTGTCCCCATCTAATAAAGAAGCAACACTTTCCTTTATTCTCCTCTTTTTTTGCAATATCTTTGATGACTGTTTTTCTGAGCCTATTATGTACTCAGTTCACACATTGTTTCAGTTTTTGCTTTGGTTTTCTGGTTTTTGTCTCCCTAAGGTTTCAGCAGTGTATCATTTTTTTTCTTTTCTTCTGGCAAAGAAGCTTACATTATAAAAAAGGGAGAGATCATTTTTGAAGTATTACATTGCTTACAGCAATGCATGGTTCATGGAAAACAAACTTTAATTGACAATGATGACAGTTAATTCTGGGATTTTTGGTTCTTGTGACTTCACTCATTCAAACTTGAATCAACACTAGTTTTGTTGGTCTGATTTAAGAAAGGAATATATTCTGGCCGGGCGCGGTGGCTCAAGCCTGTAATCCCAGCACTTCGGGAGGCCGAGACGGGCGGATCAGGAGGTCAGGAGATCGAGACCATCCTGGCTAACATGGTGAAACCCCGTCTCTACTAAAGAATACAAAAAACTAGCCGGGCGAGGTGGCGGGCGCCTGTAGTCCCAGCTACTCGGGAGGTTGAGGCAGGAGAATGGCGTAAACCCAGGAGGCGGAGCTTGCAGTGAGCTGAGATCCTGGCCACTGCACTCCAGCCTGGGCGACAGAGCGAGACTCCGTCTCAAAAAAAAAGAAAGAAAAAAAACAAAGAAAGGAATATATTCTAGTTTGAGATTCTACTTGCTTGGTCAGGAATTCTTAGCTATGACGCTAAGAGCATGATTCATATGAGAAATGGTTAATAAATTGGACTCCATCAAATAAAAAAAATTTGCTCTGCAAAAGACCCTGTTAAAAAAAAATAATAAAAAACAGGCTGCAGATTGGGAGAAAACATTTGCAAACTCCATATAGGACTAGTATCTATAGTATGTATTTTAAAACCCTCAAACTGTAACAGTAAAAAAAAGTCAACAATTTAATCAGGAAATGAGCAATAGACATGAAGAGACATTTCACTGAAAAAGATATGCAGATGAAAAATAAGCATATGAAAAGATGTTCAATAGCACTGGCCTCAGGGAAATGTAAATTAAGGCCACAGTGAGAAATTACTACACATCTATGGAACAGCTCAAATGCAAATAAGTGACAGTATCAAATCCTGGTGAGGATGCAGAGAAACTGGATCTTCCATATATGGCTGGTGGGAATGTGAAATTGTATAGCCACTCCCAAAAACACTTGATCAGTTTTTTAAAAAAACAAACATATACTTACCATATGACCCAGAAATAGCACTCCTGGGCATTTATCCCAGAGAAATAAAAACTTATGTCTGTTAGCAGCAGAATGTATCTGAGTCACGTGGCACCAAAGTATGTTACCAACTGCAAATCCATACAGGTCTGCAGCAACCTCAATTCTTGCCGCCTCAGAAGAAAGAATTCAATGGGTATAAGGAAGGAGAGACTGAGGCAAGTTTTAGAGCAGGAGTGAAAGTTTACTAAACAGCTTTAGAGGGGGAATGAAAGGAAGTAAAGTACACTTGGAAGAGGGCCAAGAGGGCGACTAGAGAGATCCAGTGTACTGTTTGACCTTTGACTTGGAGTTGTATACCTTGGCATACTTTCAGGGTCTTGCATGGCTTTTTTCCTGATTCTTCCCCTGCGGTGAGCTGTAAGCATGTGTAGTGGCCTGGTAGTACTTGGGAGGGGGTACATGCGCAGTGTGTTTGCTGGAGTTGTACGCATGCTCACTTGAGACGTTCCTTATGAATCCAGCGTTCCTAGAGTTAAACTCTGCCGTTTTGCCTCTTAATGTGCATGCCTGAGCCCACTCGTCCCAGTTCTGGAGATCTTATCAGGAAGCTGCTGATCACCAGTTTCAGGTTTTTTCTATCTATTGGGACACTGCCTTTCCCTGGGGCAAGCTGTGACCAAATATTATTTTAGAGAGACAGCTGGCAACTGCCTGATCATCATCTGATGGATGCCTGACATTCCTGGTGTGTGTGTGGTGAGGGGAACCCTCTCCTGCCTTGCTCATGTCTGACTAGCTACCTACTGTAACATGTCCACACAAAAACCTGTATATGATTGTTCATAGTTCCTTTATTTTTATAGCTAAACCTGGAGATGATCAGCTGATTCTAAACTCCATATGGAAGTGTAAAATAACTAGAAGAGCTCAGATAATTTTGAAAAAGAACAATAATGTTGGAGGATTTATATGGCTTGATTTAAAGCTTAGGTATAAAGTGGCATTATTTACTGAAGATGTCTGGCATCCAAGCAAAATTTACTAAGCATGCAAAGAAGCAAGAAAATATGACCCAAAACAACATATTAATAAACTAAACTTTATCAAAAAAAATTCTGCTCTTCAAAATATACTGTTAAGGAAATGAAAAATAAAGCCAAACTGGGAGAAAACATTTGCAAATCACATATCTGATAAAAGCCTGTAGCCCCAGTGTGTGATGTTCTCCTTCCCGAGTCCAAGTTTCCTCATTACACATTGGGGCCTATCATGGGGAGGGGGGAGGGGGGAGGAATTGCATTGGGGAGTTATACATGATGACCTGATGGGTGCTGACGAGTTGATGGGTGCAGCACACCAACATGGCACAAGTATACATATGTAACAAACCTGCATGTTATGCACATGTACCCTAGAACTTAAAGTATAATAATAATAAAAAAAAAAACAATAAACAGCAGGCATATACAATAAAAAAAAAAAGAAAACAAAAACAAAAAAACAAAAAAACAAAACAAAACAAAAGCCTGTAGCTAGATTACTTAATGAACCCTCAAAACTCAATAATAACAAGTCAGGCATGGTGGTGTGCACAGGCAATCCCCAGCTATGTGGGAGGCTGAGGTGGGAGGATCACTTGAGCCTGGGAGTTCCGGTCCAGGCTGAGCAACATAACAAGACTGTATCTCTGAAAAAAGCAAAACAAAACAAAAAATTAACTCAGTGGTAACAAAACAAACAATAAAAATATGGGTAGAAAATTGGATATATATTTCACCAAAGATATACAGATGACAAATAAACACATAAAGAGTTGGTCAATATCATTAGTTATTAAGGAAATGTAAATTAAAATGTCAATGAGATACCACCACACCTCTTAGAGTGGCTAAAATTAGAAAGTATTGATGAGAATGTGGAGCAACTGAAACTCTCAGACCTTGTGAGGAATGTAAAATGGTACAACCACTTTGGAAAGCAGCTGTGCAGTTTCTTAAAACTTTACACATACACTTAGAGTATAATCTAGCCCCATTTCCCTCCTAGATATTTATTCAAGGGAAATGAAAGCCTATGTGCATACAAAAATTTGCACATAAATGTTCACTGCTGCTTTGTTTATAATATCTTAAAATTGGAAAAAATGCAAATGGCCACAAACAAGTGAATGGATTAAAAAAACCCTGTGGCATATTTATGATAGACTACTACTCAGCAATAAAATGAGAAAAAGATCACAAAGGGGTATGAGGAAACTTTGGAGGTGATGACTATGTTTATTATCTTAATTGTAGTGATAGGTTCACAGATGTGTACATGTGTCAAAACATATCAAACTCTTTACATATTAGCAGTTTATTGTAAGTCAACTATAGCTCAGTAAAACTTAAAAAACAAACAAACAAGTAAACTTCAGAGAATGTGTCACCAGAAAACCTGAAACAAAGGACAGGGTATTTTTCCAGAAGAAGCTGAGAAATGTGAGAAGGAATAAAGAACAATGAAAATGATAGCTAGTGGATAAATCTAAATAAATATTGACATCATAATAATAGAATGTATTCATTTTGAGATATATATGGAATTAAAATATATTACAACAATGGCCTGTAAATCAGGAGGGGAAATGGATTTAAAAGGTTCTGAAGTTCTTGCATTTATCCAACAAGAGACAAATATAACAGATAATATAACAGACAAATTCATGGGAGAATCAATATGGTCAAAATGTTCATACTACTCAAGTGATATACAGATTCAATGCAGTCTCATCAAAATTCCAATGGCAGTTTTTTTACAGAAATAGAAAAAATAATCTTAAAATTGGTATGAAACCACAAAAGACACCAAATAGCCAAAGTAATCTTGAGCAAAAACAAAACTGGAGGCTTCACACTTTCTGATTTCAAATCATATTGCAAAGCTATAGTAATCAAATAGTTTGGCACTGGCATAAAAACAGACACATAGATCAATGGAACAGGGTAGAAAGTTCAGGAATAAACACATGCATACATGATCGACTAATCTTTGACAAAGGTAGCAAGAATATATAATGGAGAGACGATAGTCTCTTCAATAAATGGTTTTGGGAAATCTGGATATCCACTTGCAAAATTAAACAAAACCAAACAAACCAAAAACAATGGAATCAGATTCTTATCTCACACCATATACCAAAAATCAACTATAAATGGATTAAAGGTATAGACTTAAGACCTAAAAATGTTAGATCCTTAAAAGAAAACATGGGGGAAAATCTCCAGTGATCTTGGCAATGATATTTTGGATATGATACCAAAAGCAGGCAATAAAAACAAAAATAAACAAATGGGACTACATCGAACTAAAAGTTTCTACACAGCAAAAGAACCAGCCAACAAATTGACATGACAAGTCACATAGTGGGAGAAAATATTTGCAAACCACATATCTGATAAGGCAAAGACCAGACTGGGAAACAAGGTGAAAACCCCTTTCTACAAAAACACAAAAATTAGCCAGGCAAGGTGGTGCACACTTGTGGTCCCAGCTACTTGGGATGCTTAGGTGGAAGGATCACTGCACTTCAGCCTGGGTGACAGAGTGAGACCCTGTCTCAAAAAAAAAAAAAAAAAAAAAATTGAAAAAAAAAATGGAAAAACTAAAAAAATTGGGCAATTGATATTTTTCTGAAAAAGACATACAAATGGCTAACAGATACATAAAAAGGTGGTCAATATCTCTAATTATCAGGGAAATACAAATCAAAACCCCAATGAGATATTGCCTCAAATTTGTTAGGATGACTACTATTAAAAAGTCAAAGTATAACAAGTGTTGGTGAGGATGTGGAGGAAAGGGAACCCTTCTCCATTGTTGTGGGAATGTAACTTGGTACAGTCATGTGGAAAACAGTACAGAGGTTCCTCAAAAAATTAACAATGTAATTATCATATGATCTAGCATTTCTACCTCTGGATATATATTCATGGAAAATAAAATCACTATATCAAAGAAATATCTGCACTCCTATGTTCACTGCAGCATTATTTATAATAGCCAAGAGACATGGAAACAAAGCAAGTATCCATCAAAGGATGAATAGATTTTTTAAATGTGAGAGATATATATATATATAATGTACATATATATGTACATATATAGATAATGGAATATAATTCAGTCTTAAAAAGGAAGGAAATCCTGTCATATGCAACAACATGGATAAACCTGGAGGACATTACCCTAGATGAAATGAGCTAGGCACAGAAAGACAAACATTGCATGATTTCACTTATACATGGAATCTAAAAAAATAGAACTCAGACACACAGAGTGCAGTGATGGTTTCTGAGACAGAGGTGGGGGAAAATGGGAGATGCTGGTCAAAAGGCACAAATTTGCAGTTATAAGATGAATTAGTTCTAGATACCTAACATATAGCATAGTGACTATAATTAATACTTTTTACTTGAATATATACAATTTTTATTGGTCAATCATACCTCTAAAGCTGAAAAAAGAAAAAAGGAAAATAAATAGACTGAGAAAAAAAAGGATGAATCAAGGAAGCGTGTTGTAATCCTTGTTGTCAGCAGGACACTGGCAAATATGATATAAACAGAATAGTGAACAGCACTTGTGCATTCAGACTTTCTCTCTTATTGCTTTAGAGACGCTTGCCATGACTGCCATGTGAAGAAGTCTGTTGGCTTGTCTTTCAATGATAGATGTAGGGCTCAATTGTCTCTATGCCCCAAGGGTCAGCCAGGTAAGCATTGGAAACAAGTCATCCAGCTGACCAGCAGCTAGCAATAGAAGCATGAGTGAGCACACCCCACACCAGCAGATGAACCTACTGGCTAAATCCAGCCCAAATTGTGGATCCACAAAATTCTGAGCTGAAAAAATGATTGTTGTTTTAAGCCACTAAATTTTGAGGTGGTTTGTTATGCAACAAGAACTGATTGATGGAGAAATTGACACCTATAAATGGAGTGCTGCTGAACTAAAAACCTAAAACATGAGCCATTGTCTTTAGGACTGGGTGACAAACAGAGGCTAGAAAAACAGGGGGCTATTTCCAAAACTTGGAAAATTTGCAAGTAAACAGTTGTGGAGGCTGGAATGTAATGAGGAAACTGCTCTAGAAGGCTGGGAAATTGAGGATCCGTGTTGAATAGTAGCAACATTTGACAAAGCTAATCTGTGTTGAATAGTAGCAACATTTGACAAAGCTGTTGTTGCCCATGGTAATTGTATAATATAAAATAAACCTAGTAAACTTGTGGCCATTGGCAAGATGATTTCCAGGAAGAATGATGAAAGTGTTTTATAATGTTTTAGTTGCCTATGATAAGGTATGGGAAGAGAGAGATCAGCTAAAGAAAAAATTGTTCAGTTAGCAACAAGAATTTAATAACTATAGAGGTCAGAACGTAATGGGTTGAAAACCAAAACTACTTCTTAATTCTGGTCCTGCAAACCAGTGAATTATTTTCAAAGTAAGTAAAGGCCTCAGGGTAAAGAACTCGTTAAGAGTGTAACTATGGGACACTTAGATAAGACGTCGAAAAGATTTATGGTGGCTCCTAGTAGATCTTTTCAACTAGATAAAAAGGATTTAATTTACCAAAATTAGCAAGAGGCTATCTAGGAAAGAATTTCAAATGTGGCTCTATGGCATAAAGCCGACCAGAATCAGATAAACTGGAAACCCACAAAGTCTTTATGAGAATTGCACTAACAAAAGCACTGCTGGCTAGGACTAAAAAGCTCTGAGACAATTTGAAATACGATACTTTAATAAAAACTAATTATAGCTATATACATTAACACAATTAGGCTTATCCTAAGAATGCAAAGTTGGTTTAATGTTAGACCACTGAATAAGGTAATGCATTATATTAACAGATTAAAGGTGGAATAAACACAATTTTTTAAAGTGAAGAACTATTGGCAATATTAACAATTAGATCATGATAAAAAACTTTCAGCAAATTATGGATGGAAGGAATCATCTTTAACCTAACAGAGGGAAGTTAATTATATATTTTCAGAAAAGTACAAAGCATACTTAGTGGTAAAGTGTTGAAAACATTCTCTTTAAGGTCAGGAACTAGACATAAATGTCAGTTACCATCACTTACATACAATATCATATGAGAAGTCTTAATGATTGTGGTAAGATAAGAAAAACATGTATATAAAATTTGAAAAAAGAAATAAAGTTACCACCATTTTCAAATGATATAGATGTCTATAAAAAATACCAAACTTTTTACGGATACAAATTTAGAATTAATAAGAGTATTTAGGAGAGTTACTGGACACAAAATCAATATTCAAGCCAATTGCATTCAGCAACAATCCAAGAGTTCCTCTTGAAGGAGACATATTTACCAGGAGTCTTATAGAAGAATTTTCGTTGTGTCTCTGTTTATAATGGCAAAAATGGAAAAGAGTGGAAGAGTTATCAATGGTAAAATAGATCTATACATTGAATAGGATATGTTCATACTACAGAAAACTACACATCACTAAAAACTAATAAACTGTAACTATGTATATGAACAGAGATCATTCTCAAAAACATATGGTCAAGTAAAAAAATCATGTCTCAGAATAATAATACTGTATTATCCCATTTACATGCAATTCAAAACCAGACAAACCACAAAAGTACATATTAATAGTTTAGTGACACATATACTGGAAGAAAAGTACAAGTAAAAACAAAGGAATGAAAAACAAAACATTCATCTGAGATCAGAGAGGGACTTCAAAGATGTGGAAGCTGTTCTCTTTCTTAGGCTGGGTGGTGGGTTCACAGGTGTTTGTTTATTATTTTTAAATGGTAGATATACATCATTTATATTATTTTCTGTATGATACATTGCATAATTAAAAAGTTTTAAGAAATATTTAGTCTATGGGACATTTCCTTACGAAGCTTTCACAAAACCGACTTTCCAAAGGAACAGGTGGGTATGCCTTTTATTTATGTTCCCAGATTCACCTCTTTTAAAACTTGTAGCAAATTTTCCATCGCTGTATATTTGTTGGTGTTCCCACTTAAATGGCGAGGTCCTTGAAGACAAGAATTACTTTTGTTATAAATAAGGTTTTGGTGCCGCAAAAGAAATAGCACTCAAATATAAAATTTTCTTTTTTTCTTCTCAGCAAGGCAATTTACTTCTATGGAAGGGTGTGCCCTCACAGATGGAGCAATGGTGAGTGCACACCTGAACAAGGGAGGGGAAGGGGGTCTTATTCCTGACACACATGGCCCCTGCTGCTGTGTCATTCCCCTATTGGTTAGGGTTAGACCACACAGGCTAAACTAATTCCAATTGGCTATTTTAAAGAGAGTGACAGGGTGAGTGGTTTGGTGGGATAAAATGGTTATGGCAGAGCAGGAAATCGGAATGAGTCAGGGTGGAGAATGAGCAGGTAATCAGAATGAGTCAGGGTAGAGCAGATAATTGGAATGAGTCAGAGTGGAGTAGGTAATTGGAATGAGTCAGGGTGGAGCAGGTGATTTAAAAAGGTTGCTTTATGAGGAAGTTAAGTTTAAAAGTAGAAGGCAAATAATTGAACATACTGACATACTGATTCTTCGAAGAGAAATTTAGAACTCATATCTAATAATCTTCTTATTCATCTTAGTATCCTTGGCACTTAGCACATGGTTTGGTTAATAGTATGTGTTAATAAAGATTTGTTTTAGGGTAATGAAGGGATTAATTGTTGCTGAAAGGTGGTGAACCATACACATCCTAATGCACACACATATACACGGTTTATTTTCCTTTCAGATTTGTCTTATATTACAGTCTATAATTTTCCAACTCTTGTTTTTTTTTTTTTTTTTTTTTTTTTGAGGGGGAGTTTCCTCGCTCTGTCGCCCGGATGGAGTGCAGTGGCGGATCTCAGCCTCACTGCAAGCTCCGCATCCCGGGTTTGCGCCATTCTCCTCGCTCCGATAGCTGGGACAAGGAGCCCCCGCCCGGTAGTTGTATTTTATGAGACGGGTTTCACTGTGTGCCGGATGGCTCGATCTCCACCTCGTGATCCGCCCGTTCCAAAGTGCTGGATTACAGGCTTGAGCCCGCGCCCGGCCTTTTTTTTTTTTTTTGAGGCGGATCCGCCTTCGCCCGGACGAGTTTTTGTATTGCCAATTTAGTACGGAAGCTCGCCCGGGGGTCGCCATCTCTCTAGCCTCCGAGTGTTGGACCAAGGCCATCGCCGGTCTTGATTTTAGTAGAGGGGGTTCGTAGAGGATCGATCTCCTGACCGTGATCGCCGTCTGGCCTCCCAAAGTGCTGGGATTACAGCGCTTGAGCCATGGCCGCGTCCGGCCTGTGTTTGTGTGATTTTGTGAGATGGAGTTTCCCTCTGTTGCCCAGGCTGGAGTGCAGTGGTGCGGTTTCAGCTTACTGCAGCCTCTGCCTCCCAGGTTCAGGGGATTCTTGTACCTTAGCCTCCGGAATAGCTGATGTTACAGGAAAGGGGTCTCAATCCAGACCACGAGAGAGGATTCTTCGATCACGCACAAGAAAGATATCAGGGCGAGTTCACAGTGCAAAGCAAAAGCAAGTTTATTAAGAAAGTAAAATGGTGAAAGTGTTACAGGAAAGGGTTCCCAATCTAGATCACAAGAGAGGGTTCTTGGATCTCGCACAAGAAAGAATTCAGGGCGAGTCTGCAGTGCAAAGTGAAAGCAAGTTTATTAAGAAAGTAAAGGAATGAAATAATACTCCATAGACAGAGTAGCCCCGAGAGCTGCTGGTTACCCATTTTATGGTTATTTCTTGATGATATGCTAAACAAGGGGTGGATTGTTCATGCCTCCCCTTTTTAGACAATACAAGGTAACTTTCTGATGTTGCCATGGCATTTGTAAACTGTCATGGTGCTGATGGGCGTGTAGCAGTGAGGATGTGCAGAGGTCACTCTTGTGGCCATTTTGGTTTGGTGGGTTTTGGCCGGCTCCTTTATGCAACCTGTTTTATCAGCAAGGCCTTTATGACCTCTATTTTGTGCTGACCTCCTATCTCATCCTGTGACTTAGAATGCCTTAACCATCTGGGAATGCAGCCCAGTAGGTTTCAGCCTTGTTTTACCCAACTCCTATTCAAGATGGAATTGCTCTGGTTCACACCACCTCTGACAAAAGAACAGCTACTCCATAGATAGAGTAGGGCATTCCTCAAAGTAAGGAGGAGAAACACATCCACCCTAGGTACAATGCTTGTATATATAGGCTGAAAAAGATCATGGGGAGATGTGCTCTGCTACAAGGGTTTGTGATAGAGG
This sequence comes from Rhinopithecus roxellana, assembly GCF_007565055.1. NCBI lineage: Eukaryota > Metazoa > Chordata > Mammalia > Primates > Cercopithecidae > Rhinopithecus > Rhinopithecus roxellana. Next base: position 134,838,709 of record NC_044553.1, on the reverse strand, counting down.
ATTAATTTTCTTAACGACAGTATTTTGCAAGAATCGATATTATCATATTATCTTTAAAGCAAAATTAGGAATGTCTTTGTTCTCAAAATATAAGGATATTAGGACACTCCCAAGTCTGGGTCTGTTTAGTAAACATGATCAATCTGTTCCTTTAACTGTAAGCATCTAGAGTCTAGGAATATCTAACTTTCTGGGAATGTGGCCCAGCAAGTCCCAGCCTTATTTTCCTAGCCCTCACTCAAGATGGAGTCACTCTGGTTCGAACACCTCTAACATTGGGATTACGGGCCCCCACCACCACACCCAGCTAATTTTGTATTTTTAGTAGATACAGGGTTTCACCATGTTGGCCAGGCTGGTCTTAAACTCCTGACCTCAAGTGATTCACCCACCTCGGCCTCCCAAAGTGCTGGGATTACAGGCATGAGCCACCATGCTGGGTCTCAACTCTTGTTTTTATCCTAATCTTTTCTTAAATTCAGAGTTTTCTGGTGTGTGTGTGTGTGTATGTGTGCGTGTGTGTGTGTGTGTGTATATACACATGCATGCATGCACACAAAGGCTGAGGAAAGGAGATTGGAGGGGACGGGTGGTGAGAGTGTACAGAAGAAAAGGAGAAGGTGTAGATACTCAAAAGCAAAGAATCCCGTTTTCCAGAGTAAAAGCCAGTCTTAGCAAAGCCGGGGTGTAGGTAATGCTCAACAAACTCTTAGAATTCCCCTCAGTTTGTCTTTTGGTCCCTTTCTGCCTCCTATTCTAGCCCTGCTCCCCATCCCCACCTCTCTTGTCTTGGATTTCACTCTCAAAAGACTGACATGTAAATTTCTTTGTAGATGTCAGTTGAGACCTAATGTACTCCTCCCTCATGGACATTTGCTTTTCAACAGGGGACCCTTTAAGGCGGAAAAGCTTGTAAAACTCAAGAAACACAACTCCAAAGTGCTATTTTAGGCACTGTAACAGATTGATGCAGAAAAAAAAAAAAAAGGAAAGATTTCACTGAAAATTATCTCCATTTCTGGGTTTTCTTTTTCTTTTCTTTCCTTTTTTTTTTTTGAGATGTAGTCTCACTCTTGTTGCCTAGGCTAGAGTTCAATGGTACATTCTCGGCTCACTGCAACCCCCACCTTCTGGTTTAAGCGATTCTCCTGCCTCAGCCTCCTAAGCAGTTGGGATTACATGTGCCCGCCACCATGCCCATCTATTTTCTTTTTTTTTTTGTATTTTTAGTAGTGACAGGGATTCACCATGTTGGCCAGGCTGGTCTCGAACTCCTGACCTCAGGTGATCTGCCCATCTCGGGCTCCCAAGTGCTTCGATTACAGGCGTGAGCCACTGCACCTGGCCCATTTCTGGATTTTCTTGGAGATTGGATGCTACAACCTCACTGTGCCCATCTTCCTGTAAGGCAACTATTGCATGGTGCTGGGAATCAGCCACTCTTAATTTTTTTGGTTAGTTTTTCATTTTTTATTTTTATTTTAGTTTTTTGAGACATGGTCTCCCTCTGTTGCTCAGGCTGGCCCTTTAAACAGGCTGTCATCCTGAAGCTCTTCCCAGTCTCTATGACTCGCTTCATTCAAATGCATCATCTGTCTGTTGGAGTTGGTGAGGCCTTGCTTTACAGTATGCATGAAGTGTAGGAGGGATGAAAAAGGAGAAAGTGCATCCAAGAGAGCTCTGTCCCGTGCAAGAAGCTCTTATAGATTTTCTTAAGAGGACTTATAATTTAAAGAAAAAAAACTTCAGTGATTCATTGATGGCTGTATACTGTTGAAAAGGATCACAGAAGATTGCTTGTGGGTGTGGTGATAAAGATGTTAATGGTGATGATGGCGATGATGATGATGTGATGATGATGGTGAAGGACGTTCTTGCATTGCTATAAAGAAATACCTGAGACTGGATACTTTATAAGAAAAGAGGTTTAATTGGTTCATAGGCTATACAGTAAGCATAGTGCTGGCATCTGCTTCTGGGGAGGCCTCAGGAAGCTTTCAAATATGGTGGAAGTCACATGGTGAAAGCAGGAGCAAGAGACAGAGCAAGAGAGTGAGAGAATGAGATGCCATACACTTTTAAACAGCCAGATCTCAGGAGAAGTCGCTCACTACCTGGCAGACAGCACCAAGGTAATGGTGCTTAAGCATTCATGAGAAATTCACCCCCATAGTCCAGTCACCTCCCCCCAGACCCCTCCTCCAATACTGGGTGAGATTTGGGCAGAGACACAGATATATATTCCAAACTATATGAGTGGTGGTGATGATGATGATGATGATGATGGTGATGATGATGAGAATGATGACGATGGCTGTGATGATGATGACAGCTCCATCTATGCTGTGCTACATCCAGTACCAGGCTCTGTGATGGGCACTTTAGATGCTTCATCTCTAGTCGTTAGAACAACCTTACAAAGTAGGTGGAATTATTACCATTTTACAGTGGAGAAAATTGAGGATCCAGGGAGTTTCATACGTCAAGAGCCCTACACTTGAGAGGTCTCCACACACACTTTAACAGTCACACAATTCTTCTGTCAATAAGAATTTTTTTGAGCATGCATGTGCCTCCTTTTCCATCTATTTATCCATAAAGCAGAAATTAGTACTGTGATTGTTAGTTAATATCTCAAGGCACAGAATATGCCCAGGGCAAAGTTTGCTGTGAATAATAGTGGATGTAAATCCACATTTCTAATAGTCTTCTTGATAATTTTTTACTCTTTTTTGCGGGGAGAGGGGTGGCAATTGCTTGTCAGATGTGATTAGATCAACATTATTTTTACCTCATCAGATGGTTGACAAAGAGCTTGTAGTGGGAGTGGGAGAAGTTTCAGCTCTGTCATTTTTCATGTCAACTGCAGTTTGAGCTACGATTTCTAATTGTCCTCTTTGTGAGGGCAATTCAGTTAAAACTAGATAATACTACCTGTAAATTCACTTAACCAGCCAAAGATAACTGCAGCAGGCCAACAGGCCAGCACAGGCACTGCAGGTCGCTCTTTAAGGCCCCTCTCTTGCTCCTTATCCCAAGTCTCAGTGGCCTGGGACAATGAGAGACCAAGGCACAGTGACAAACTTAATTTCCTTCTTTTTGTTTAGATTTGACAAGTGGCAAATAGTTCTAAACGTTTCCAGCGGGCCGGGTGCACTGGCTCACACCTGTAATCCCAGCACTTTGGGAGGCTAAAGTGGGCAGATCACGAGGTCAGGAGTTCGAGACCATCCTGGCCAACATGGGGAAACCCCATCTCTACTAAAAATATAAAAAAATTAGCCAGGCCTGGTGTCACATGCCTGTAATCCCAGGATTACAGCCAGGCTGAGGCAGGAGAATTGCTTGAACCAGGGAGGCGGAGGTTGCAGTGAGCTGAGAAGTGCACCACTGCACTTCAGCCTGGGTGACAGAGCAAGACTCCATCTTGGGGGAAAAAAAAAAAAGCTTCCAGTGTTCCAGTGCATCATCTTGTGCCCTCTTTTTTGAGGCCCATGGCAGTGGTCCTAAGATCCAAACACAAGGCATTTTTTTTTCTCTCTGTTTCTCTCTTTCTCTTCCCATCCCTCGTCTCTCCACCACCCTAAGACCTGTGCTCCTACCATGCATGGTAGACTGCCTTGGTGTCAGTTTTGGTTTTCATTAGAGCAAAAATGTTTGGAACCAGGAATCAATGCCCACCTTATCTAGTTGTCTTTCTTTCTCTTCCTTCTCATATTTTGTGCCCTGGCAAAAGAAAAATGCTGGATTTGAATTTGAAAAAAAAAAAAAAAGTCCTTCAGTGGAATAGAAAATGTAAAGCTTTTAGGTCTTTTTTTCTAGAAAGTACCTGCATGTGGCTTGATTTCCTCCCATCCCATCTCCCTGATTCTGAGGGGCTCAGTAGATCAATAGATGTCTGTGGAGTAAATGAAGGAAGGAGGAAAGAAGAAATGAAGGAGTGTGTTGGGGATGCCTGAGATGGTTAAGAGAAGGGGGAAAATTGAGAAATGATGGGATGGCAGGACTTGGAGATAGAATTGGGGGCTTCAGAAGTCCTCAAGCACCTATCCTTTGAGAATTAAATGACATCTAACCTTGGTCAGCATTTGGAAGGACACTTTTTGTTCAAAAAAGAAAAACGGTACAGTACACTGTGATAAGACCATTTCCTTTCTCACAGCGTCTCCTTTAATGTCAGCTCTGAAATATGAAGTCATTAGGGGATATTAAAACAGTGCTGACAAACTAATTAACAAAAGACATTACGCCGGATGGGCTCAATTTATCCTTTTTAATGGTTCTTATAAATGGGTGCCGCCAATTAAAATTAATAAAGATTTACCAGCGATTGCCCGGTGTACATTGCTAAGAAGCGCCGCTGAAGGTCGGCTTAAAGTCAGCTTTGTCAAAGCTGCAAGTTCAGCTCCTGAGCAGCAAGCCCCACAGAGTCCCCGGCATTTTTGTTTCCCCCTGGCTGTTTCTCCTTCAGCTCCCTCCTCTCGACTTTCTATCCTTGGCTCTGAGTTGTTTGCCCACCATCTCTTCCACCCCACTGTCAGCTCGGCTCCATCCTAGGCTGACTGAGATGCTCAAAAATTAAATACATAAAGGAAAGAATAAAACACTCCTCCCAGTCTCACAGTAGCTGGTCCGATTTGTCACAATTTGCATTATGGCATTTCTGCTGTTACTTATGGAAAGTGCCTTCTGGGTTTGTTTAGCAGAGCCCATTTCTTGAGATCCATGCAGCCTGGCTTGTCCTAAAGCCTTCTTGGTGTCCTCAGATTCCTGGGAGATCCAACAGGATGGGTGCATGGTCCTGAAAACGCTGTCCTGAGAGTTGTCCCAAAACTGGAATGTGCTTTAAGTGGGTGGGGGTTTGGAAAGAGTGGTGATGGTCACTATTCAGGGAATGTTCTGGTCACTCTCCTTTCTATCAAGTGCAGATTTCTTTTATGATACATAAGACAGTTCCTAATTGATCTCTTAGTGCAAGGGACACCTGTGATGTCCACGCAGACTGGACCACTGTTCTAAAGTCCCCCATGTTCTTTCTGAACACTTCTCCAGCTCAGGGCTGAGGAGCTGCTCTGCTAGAACTCTTCTTACCCGTAGATCCAAGCTTCTTCTATCCCATAGTTAGGCCAGCCTTGGCTCTACTCAACATCAGCCTCAGGGGTGAGTTCTCTTTTATAACCAGCATTCAAGGAGTGGGGCCAGGTGAGCTCCTGAAAAAATACCTTCTTTGTCTTTCCTGTAAACACGGTTGAGTTCTTACCTCCTCACATCTGAATATGGTGGTCGTGGCAAGGGTTGGGGATGAGATAAAGTGGGAGGCTCCAAAGAAGTGAAATCTTAGAGGCATTTGTCTGGGGGCCACTCATGCAGCTGTCACTGGCTGCATGAGGGAGTAAAGGTTCCACCTCTCTGTTCAAGCCTGGAAGGAACCTGTGTTTGGGGGTAAGTGATGGTAAGGGAATTCCTTGAAGGCAAAAGCCAACAGGTTGGAGTTACAGGAGCCTGAAGTGTGCTTCCCAGTGCTGCCAGAATGTGATCTGAAGGATGTCCAATGCTCCCTTCTCTCTATGTGCTGGTCCCATGTCCTTGGGCTTGAAGTTCTCAGGGTAGGAATCACTTGAAGGTTGTGTGCCAGGTGCTGATCTTGACTCTAGAAAACCTCATTTAATGCTGCTTCCCTGGTTCTCTTGCTGACCTCCAGGAACTCAGGCGAGTTTGTTAGATAAACCATGTGACACCTGGTACCTTAAAGGCCTGAGGAACAGGACAGGCATGCAACAGGGTACAAGTGGGTCAAGAGGAGGTGTAAGCCTTCTCAGCTTGAGAGGGCAAAGGAGCTAAAATCCTGACTTTTCCACTTCACAAATTACCCAGTACCTGCCTTTTCCTTGTGTGCCTTTGATGTGGGATTCTGCATATAAGCTCCCTGAAAAGATGAAGCAATCAGGACGACCGGGCAGGCACTTGCATGCAGCCTCTTAAGTGAGGTCTGATGCTGGTACTACAATCCCTAGCAGGTCTGTGTCACACATCCTGTTTCAAATGGTGCCCTGGGTATCTGCTGCCATTGAACGTTGTCTTACCTCATAGGCTTCCTGGCAGAACGCCACATTTGGGATCATCCAAGGCAGGCACCTTGGAAAAACCACTGCCTGTAGAGTCAGCCAGACTAGGGACCTACTGCATCTGACTGTGTGCCACCGGAGACAGTCATGTATGATGCCGAGCACATGATTACATTAAGTGCATTTTGGTTCTTTTCCTAGGTTTTCTCCATGGAGAAGGTAACTTTTATGCGTTAACTTGACCAGGCCACAACGTACCCAGATGATGGCCAAACGTCACTCTGGTGTATCTGTGAGGGTGTTTTGGATGGATTAATGTTGGAATCTGTAGACTCACTAAAGCAGATTGTCCTCCTCAGTGTGGGACCTTCATCCAATCAGTTGAAATCCTAAGAAAAACAAAAAGGTGGCCCTCCCACAGTGAGAAAGAATTCTCCTGTTCAACAGCAGTTCGGACTTGTCAGCCTCCATACTCATATGAGCTAATGCCTTAGAGTAAAACTGTCTACCTGTCTGTCTGTCTGTCTATCATCTATCTATCTATCTATCTATCTATCTATCTATCTATCTATCTATCTATCTATCTATCATCATCTATTATCTATCTATCTATTGCCTATCTGTCTATCTATCTAATCTATTATCTATCTATCTATTGCCTACTGGTTCTGTTTCTCTGGAGTACTCTATTATGTCTGCATGTCTGTCACTTTCATCTGTTGACAATATGGGGTTAATATTGCCCTGATTCTCAGACTGTGTGGTTGGAGGGAAGTGATATTTTTGTCAAGTCAAATGGCTTTGTTAAAATATCTCAGAAAAGCTGGGTGTGGTGACTCACACCTGTAATCCCAGCACTTTGGGAGGCCAAGGTGGGCAGATCACTTGAGGTCAGGAGTTCGAGACCAGCCTGGAGTTCAAGACCAGCCTGGCCAATATGGTGAAACCCTATCTCTACTAAAAATACAAAAATTGGCCGGGCGTGGTGGTACACACCTGTAATCCCAGCTACTCAGGAGACTGAGGCAGGAGAATCGCTTGAACCCAGGAGGCGGAGGTTGCAGTGAGCCAAGATCATGCCATTGCACTACAGCCTGGGTGACAAGAGTGAAACTCCGTTTAAAAAAAAAAAAAAAAGGCCGGGCGCGGTGGCTCAAGCCTGTAATCCCAGCACTTTGGGAGGCCGAGACGGGTGGATCACGAGGTCAGGAGATCGAGACCATCCGGGCTAACACGGTGAAACCCCGTCTCTACTAAAAAAAAATACAAAAAAAAACTAGCCGGGCGAGGTGGCGGGCGCCTGTGGTCCCAGCTGCTCGGGAGGCTGAGGCAGGAGAATGGCGTAAACCCGGGAGGCGGAGCTTGTAGTGAGCTGAGATCCGGCCACTGCACTCCAGCCTGGGAGACAGAGCGAGACTCCGTCTCAAAAAAAAAAAAAAAAAAAAAAAAAAAAACTCAGAAAGACCCCAATTCTTCAGTGTCTCCAAAAAGGACTTGAACTTACTTTAAAAATCAGAAAAATAATAGCACAATGGAGTATATTTGTTCTAGGTCATTCCGAATCATAGAAACCAGAGCTGGACAGGCTCCTGAAAGCAAGGGTTGGACCACAGGACGAGGAGAGACAGCTCTCACAGAAAGGGCAGGGTGGGTTCATTCTCACATTGGAGGGACTCCAGGTAGAACAGACTCAAGTTACTTTCTCTATTACCCCTTCCCTACTTTCCACCTAATTTTCAAATCTTCATGGAAAAGTGAAATCGGTAAGGTAGGCAATCCCAAAGCTAAGCTCCTCTGAAGGCCGTGGGGAAATCGTCCATAGGCAATGAATTCACTGGAAATATGACCTCCAGAGAACCTGACTCTCTGGGAGGCATTAGCCACACTCTTAATCGTGCATTTTATTGTTTCCTTTCTAGCATTGCACAGCAAGTCACTTGTGTGACAGTACATTAGGGACGACAGAGCAAGTTAGAATAAATAGACTCTGTTCCCTCCCAGAGCCTCCTCTATCAGAAACCAGGACACAAATGCCTTCTGAAGGCCAGAGGGGTAAAGAGTCCCTGAAATGGACTAGAGAGATGAATTCAAAAGAAAAGAGTGTTCTAAGGAATGCCCTCAGTCCGACCAGTCTTAAATAGCAAGATATAGACATGCAAGTCAAAAATTAAAACGTTTCCCATTATAATCTTTTAGTTTTAATTTTAGGGACTAATTTAATTTCAACTGTGACCTCTCCCCACTACCAAGTTGTCAAATGTGATTTTAGGGTTTAATGTGAGATGACTCTAGTCAGGAAGGGGTAAAAGAGGGGCAGTTGAAAGACCACTGGACTTAGAACCACAAGATGCCCTGGAGTTCTGTCGTTCCTCAACTGCTGGCAGGGTAACTTTGGATAAGTAACCCCACTTCTCTGTGTTCTGATTGCTTTAGCTTTCTGTCAATTAGGAAGCACACCCCCCACTTACCACAAAAAAGTCTCAAATGGGACTATGTACCCAAAAACAATGTGTACATAAATGTGAGGAGTTAGTAGATCCCCCTTGAGGATTTCTGATCAGGAGGGAAAATGGAGTGAGACTGGGGGTGTGTCCTTAGCTGCAGAAATAAGATAACATTTACTATACTTTAGTAGTTAACAACCTTGTAGGTAGGACACTTTTGTCTTCTTTATACAAATGAGAAAATAAAAGTTTAATAAAGTCATGAATTCCACATGGTCACACAACGAGGGAATACCAACACTTACACATGAGCTCATGTCTTCTGATTCCATAGCTCTTGCCCTTTCTACTATGCTAAGCTGGCTTTAATCAGTGCCCCAGAATTATCCAGTCAGCACTCTAAAGCTCAGTCCCTTCTCAGGAACTGTGATAATGAGACAGCAGAGACAAACAAAGTCAGGGCCCCAGTGTCTATTGCCTATTCATAGCCCTGTGGACTTATGTGAGGGAAACTGTCATTTATTTGTTGTTAATTCATCCATCCATCCATCCATCCATCCATCCATCCATCATCTAGGGGTCTTAAATATGGTAGAAAAAGAATAGGATTTGGGGCCGGGCATGGTGACTCATGCCGGTACTCCAGCACTTTGGGGGTTCAAGACCAGCCTGAACAACATGGCAAAACACTGTCTCTATAAAAAAACAAAAAACAAAAATTCATTGGGCGTGATTGCTTGAGCCCGAAAGGCAAGGCTGCAGTGAGTTGTGATTGTACCACTGCAAAACTCCAGCCTGGGTGACAGCGCAAGATCCTGTCTCAAAAAAAAAAAAAAAAAAAAAGGATTTGGAGTCAGAAGAACTGGATTTCAGTCCCCATTGCAGACTTTCTTCCACCTTCATCAGAAATGTTTTTTAAGTATGCACATTCCCAAACCTACTGAATTAGATTCCCCAGAGCTAGAACCTAGTAATCTGTTTATTTAACAGTCTCCCTAGGTGACTCTGGTATCCCTAAAGTTTGATAATTACTGCCAAAGGCCTCATCCCAACTTCTGGTAGGTTTCAGCTGCTCAAAGAATATAAAATCAAACTGGTTTGGGGTGAGGGACTATGTCATGGGCTCTGTCCTAGAGATTGAGTTATCCTTGTGAAGTGGGGCTCTCTGGTGCTACTTTTTCTTCCATTTTTTTTGCCTCCAATTCTGGCTTTTTCCCTAAGGGAAAAGGGAACAATCTTCCCTCATTTGGTGACACTAAAGGTTGATCCTGCTCTGGGGTATTCTTCTCTCCCCCACTCTACACTGAAACATGGCACATTCTAGAATCCTAGAGCACTGAGGAACCCTGGACATTAAAACTCAGCTCTTCAGATTAAAACCCTGGAGATCAAAACTGTTTCTGCTCTTTCTATTATATAAAGCTTCCTTGCATATAGATAAGAGTTTAAATGCTTGAATTTAGGAGTCAATGACTGAATATTTCTCCCAGGCTATTCCAGGCTCAAAAGATTTGCCTAGGACAAGCTCTTCATCACTGGGAAACTAGACATCTATAAAAGAAATTTTAATCATTCTCATTTACTATAACAGTAACTATGGACACTAACATCATTTATTGAGCATCTATGTGCCAGGTGCTGTATTAGATGCTTTACAGATGTCATCTTTTTTTTTTTTTTTTTGAGGTGGAGTCTCCCTCTGTCACCCAGGCTGGAGTGCAGTGGCATAATCTCAGCTCACTGCAACCTCTGCCTCCTGGGTTCAAGCGATTCTCCTGCCTCAACGTCCTGAGTAGCTAGAACTACAGGTGCACACCACCATGCCTGGCTAATTTTTGTGCTTTTAGTAGAGGCAGGGTTTCACCATGTTGGCCAGGCTGGTCTTGAACTCCCGACCTCAGGTGATCTGCCTGCTTCAGCATCCCAAAGTGCTGGGATTACAGGCATGAGCCACCGTGCCCAGCCTGCACACATCATCTTACAACATCCTTGCAAAAGTCTGGCAAAGTATGTGGATGAAGAAACTGAGGCTCAGAAAACCAAGCTGACTTGTTCAAGGTCACAACTAGGGAGTAGCAGAGACAGATATGTGTGTCCAAAGCCCATGGGTTTTTTTGGGATTATCCTAGGGAGTTAGTTCTTTATAGCCTAAATATCACTCTGGCAGGTCTCCCAGGAATTTTGTGGACAGCTTGAATCATTGAAACTGCCTGGTCTTAGCCTACATGGAAGTCTTGGGAAATAGTGACAATCCTCACCGAAACAGGAGCAGCTTTGGGTGCAGTTGTCATAATTTCAATGAGAGTAGGCTCATATTCAGGCAGATTCTCCTGCTGTAAGTCAAAAGAGGAAAAGGATGGAGACCTCTTAGCCCATAGACCACTGGAGCTACTTGAAGAAAATGCATATGGTAGAAAGAATGAAATCTTATATTTATTTAGCACTTAATACATTACAAAACACTTCCACATACAGGCTCCAAATTTATGTCTCAACACACATGCTCCAATAGCAGGTAGGTTGGAGGAGGGCATTATAATTTTTCATAATTGTTTAGATGAGGACCTGGAGGCTCAGAAATGATAAGTAAATTTTCAAGGTAATGTAACTAGTGAGTGGCTGAACCAGGATGAAAACACAATTCTCCAGATCTCAAATCTACCAACAGTGCTTCTCAAAACTTAAATGTGTAAACACATCACTTGGAGATCTTGTTTGAATGCAGATTCCGATTTAGGAGGCCTAGGATGGGGCCTGAGATTTTGCATTTCTTCTTTCTTTCTTTCTTTCTTTCTTTTTTTTGTTTTGAGACAGAGTCTTGTTCTGTCACCCAGGCTAGAGTGCAGTGGTGTAATTTCTGTTCACCTCAACCTTTGCCTCCCAGGTTCAAGCGATTCTCATGCCTCAGCCTCAAGTGATTCTCATGCCTCAGCTGGGACTACAGGCACACACCACCACACCCGGCTAATATTTATATTTTTAGTAGAGATGGGGTTTCACCATGTTGGCCAGGCTGGTCTCGAACTCCTGACCTCAGGTGATCCACCTGCCTTGGCCTCCCAAAGTGCTGGGATTACAGGTGTGAGCTACTGTACCTGGCCAGATTTTGCATTTCTAAGAAGCTCTCAGATGATGCCAATGCTGTTGGCCCACAGACTACACTTTAAGCAGTGAAGTTCTAGACTATGGTGCCTTGGTCTGGGCACTGATCATCCCCATCAGGCTGAAAATCCTCACCAGGTCACACTTCTTCAAGGCCCCTCCTTGCTTTTCCCTTTGTCATCTTGTGTAGAGGCTTCTTTTTTAGTAGGGTAGAGTTGGGAGCTTCGTGAAAAAGAATTATGAAAGGAAAAGAGATATAATGTCTTGTTTGATGATATTTCTTTTTCTGAAAAATGGAAAGAAAATAATACACCGCCTTTTAAGTTCCTTTTAGGGTCATGAAGATGAGAAATACAAGTCAGTAAATCACATAAAAAGTGCCCAGCTGAGGACAAACCAACAGTGTTCTGGCCTCGATACTCCTTTGAGTTTTCTATCAGAAAAGTGTACATTTTGAAGTAATGAAAATACGCTGGGAACTTTATTGGAGGAAAGGCCACCTACCTCTAATGAATGAGCCTCCATATCACCCCCCAAGACACCTGTGGATCAATTTAGATTCAATTAGCATTTATTGAACATCTACTATAAAAATAACAATAGCCAGTAGCTAATGAGGGTTTCTTATGTGCCTGGCTCAGTTTCAAACACTTTCATGTTCATTTAATCTTGCTATCCACCCTTAATATATGTAACTGGCCCAAAGTCACACAGATAATAGATGGCAGAGCATGAATTCAAATCCAGTCCTCTCCCCTACTGACTCCAGCTGCTTAACTCCCTGACTGTGTACCTCTACTTCTGGGATGAACTAGGAGTATTCAGAGGAACATGCAACTTTGAACAGGAATGCAAGTAATTCGGCCACTATAGGGCTGGTGCTTTACAAACAATATCCCACTCGATTCTTACAACAACGCTTTGAGGTAGGAGGAGTCTCCCACTTTAGAGAAGAGGAAATGGGAGAGTGATCTAATAACCTTTCCCAAGTCTCAAGTGACAGAGCCAAGGCTAAAACTCAGGAGTTCTGACTCCAAAGCCCCTATTTCTCTCATTAGCCCTCAAGGGCTTTATTACCAGCCTGTCTAAGTCTATTTGTGTTGCTATAAATAGCCTATTAAATAAGTCTATTTGTGTTTCTATAGTAGCCTCAGGGAATACCTGAGGCTGGGTACTTTATTTAAAAAATGAATTTATTTGGCTCACAGTTCTGGTGTCTAAAAGATTGGGTATCTGGTGAAAGCCTCAGGCTGCTTCCATTCGTGACAGAAGGTGAAGGGGAGCCGGCATGTGCAGAGCTCACATGGTGAGAGAGGAAGCAAGAGAGAGAGGGAAGGCGCTAAGCTCTTTTCAACAACCAGCTCCCACAAGAACCAACAGAGTGAGAACTCACTTATCCCCCACCCAGGGAAGGCATTCATCTATTCGTGGAGGATTAACCCCTGTGACCAAAATGGCTCCCATTACACCCCACCTCCAACACCGTGGATCAGATTTCAGCACGATACTTGGAGGAGACAAACATCCAAACTACACAGCCATATGAAGCAGCAGTGTGACATTCTTACAGCGATAGAGTCTTCAAGAATTTGTCCTCTCAGGGCACACTCCTGCCCACAGCCCCACATGCCAGCTGAACCAGATGTTTCACCCGCCTGAGGGAGGCTATGTGACCTTCCCAGCCCCTGATGAGGGGCCCAGATGTTTGCACCAGGACTTTAGTTTCTGGGTGTTAGAAGAGGTGGGTGACAGCAGTTGCACAATCAGGTTCTCCATCCCTATTAGCAAAAGTTTCTATGTGGAATTGTGAACTCTGTGTGTTCTATTGTATCCATTGATGATCATGTTTAGCGAGAAGTGTCAACAACTGTGTGGTTATTGACTGTGGGATCCCAAAACAGTGAGGGTGGGACCCAAGTGCCCCTTGGATTTCTGGAATCTGTTGCTGTTACTATTTAGGACCCTCTATGACATGTTCTTTTTTTCTGCAAAAGATCAAATGGAGGCTGTTAATTAAAGCTGTTGCTTAACTAAGATGACAAAGTAAGCCCTTGGGAGGGCCATTTTACCCTTTGGGCAGGGATAATGATCAAGAGACTTACCTGGTAAGCACAGACCCTGACCAATTAAAATGGATACCAGAGGTAAACAAAAAGTACAATTATACTAAGGTGCACCAGCTGACCATTGCTCTGTCTTCGGGTTCAAAGTTTTACAAGGTCCTATGAAAAGGCTGAAGACCCAACAAAACAAAACTAAATATGAATGTTAATAATGTTTTAATTAAACGTCTCTAAATCATAACATGTCAACTAGCGAATTGCAACTAAACTCTTAAGTAGTTAGGTATAAATTTGACTTAATGTAGGATAAGTGAGTCTTTGAATATGATTGCTAGGCAGTGGAGTAGGGTGAGAATGCCTCGGGCTTGCAAAGACCCACAATCTGCCACGGAGGAGGGTAGAATGATTAAATAGTCACTCTTGAGTCAAAGCTCTCTTTTGGAATTCTCTTCTGCTTCTTCTGTTTTTCTTCTGCATTCATCCCCTTGCAGTTACCAGCAGGTAAGTAAATTCCCCATTTTCTGAATAGGGATGAGGATATGTCAGTGGGGGTTATAAAAGGGACACTGGACTGCAGTGAGAGATCTGGCTTCCTTCCCTGGATCAATCGATTCCTTCTCTGGATCATTTATGCTGCATGTGTTTTCTGCACCACGCTCTGAGCTAGACCCTGGTGATATCACTTACCAACTGAGTGGCCAGACAGGTTACTTGACCTCTTTAGACATCAGTTTCTCCACCTGTAAGATGAGGGACTAGGTGGTATTTCTGATTCTTCTTAGCTGACATTGCCCAGAACTAGAATTCACGCAGGGGGTTATAGTGGAAACCACTGCACATTCTTCTTATATTTTCAGGAAAGTACATCGCTGTTTGTATGGACAGCTGGGCCCAGGTCCTTAAGGGCTGCAGACTCAGGGACTGGGCCTAAGGATTTCCATTTGAGGGTAGTGGGCTGTTGAGGGCTTATTGCTCTGCCTCTGCCAAGGGATTGCCACATCTTGCCTGACCAGGGGCCCTTTTCCCTTGGGAAGGCACCTCCTCGGTCACAGGCGGATGAGGTCTGATACTAAGGAAGGAGAAGTGTGGCATTGGGAGCTCAGCCTAGCACAGCCATCTTGACTGTATCAGGAAATGGTCAGTGGGGAGTAGGGTATGGCAGGACCTAAAGCAACCATTTATAATTTGAGAGTCCTGGGAAGCCTTTCCTGAGGCTTATGAAACATGTGAAATTAACCTTTTTTTTTCTTTTTTTGAGACAGAGTCTTGCTTTGTTGCTCAGGGTAGCATATGGTGGTGCAATCTTCACTCATAGCAAGTTCTGCCTCCCGTGTTTAAGCGATTCTTGTACCTCAGCCTCTGGAGTAGCTGGAACTACAGGCTCACACCACCATGCTTGGCTAACTTTTCTGTTTTTAGTAGAGACAAGGTTTTACCGTGTTGGCCAGGTTGGTCTTGAACTCCTGATTTCAGGTGATCCACTGGCCTCAGTCTCCCAAAGTGCTGGGATTACAGGCGTGAGCCAATGTGCCCATCCTGAAATAGGTGAAATTAACTTTAATAATGTATTTTTGTAACTCAATATATCCAAATATCATTTCAACTTGTAATCATATAAAATTATTGAAATATTTTTACATTCTTTACTGTTTCAAATGAAGTCTTTGAAATGTAGCTTGTATTTTATGTCTATGGTAAATCTCCATCCTGAGTAGCCACATTTCAAGGGCCAGTAGCCACAAGGAGCTTGTAGTCATCATCTTGGACAGGGCAGCTCTAAAGAATTCTTGGGTAAGCTTCAGGGAGGTTGTGAACCCCTTGAAATTGGTGGCATGTTTTTTTTTCTATGTGCATTGTGTATGTGTGTGTGTTTGTGTGTATGTGTAGCTTTATTAGATTTTTAAAGGCATTAGTGATCCCCAAAGGGTTAAGAGCCACTGATTGAATGCAAAAAATTCACATTTCTCAGTGCCAAATCTTGTGATATCCCAAACTTGGCCTTGTGGTGCTGGGTGGGGTACCCTGTCCACCAATTTCCAACACTCCTGACTGGCTCTGAGTATGGAGTATGTAGCCTGTGTATGAACACAGGAGTTTTCTAACTCCTGTGGATGTGGGTCAGAAAACACGGTTTCCAGAAGAATGGGAGGGAAAACCCAGGAGTTACTGGAACGCAAGGAAAGCCATCGCAGGAGAGAGGGGACATTTCTTGCCATTAGCAGACCAGTATCATTCCTAGGATCTGTTTTTTTTTTTTTTTTTTTTTTTTTTTTTTTGACAGAGTCTCACTCTGTCACCCAGGCTGGAGTGCAGTGGCATGATTTTGGCTCACTGCAACCTCTCCCTCCTAGGCTTAAGTGATCTTGCCACCTGGGCCTCCCAAGTAGCTGGGACTACAGGCGCATGCTACCATGCCCGGCTAAGTAGTATATTTTTAGTAGAGATTGGGTTTCACCATGTTGTCCAGGCTGGTCTCGAACTCCTGAGCTCAAGCCATCCAACCGCCTCTGCTTCCTAAAGTGCTAGGATTACATGCGTGAGCCACCGCGCCCAGCCAGATCTGTGATTTGAGATGATCTTCCAGATCACCAAGGACACAGAAATAATGTTAAATTCAGCATTTTGAAAGATAGATGTAAAGGGAAGAACGTAGCTGGTTGAAAATGGTATGCAGGTGGGTTTCAAATCTCACCCTGTTCTCTCTCTTAGACCCTCCCTCCAACATAAACCTCACCTTTTGAATCACATGAGATGATTTCAAAACAAAGTGACTTCTGAGTGGTCTTGACTCTCCTCATCCTTCGAGGGTGAGTTATTCCTGGAAGAAGTTTTCTCAGGGAGAGGGTACAACCTCCAAACCAGGGTTCTGAAACTGCTGTCCCTGAATGGGCTTCATAGCATGCCAATGGTGTTGCTGATGGTGTACACATCTGCAAGAATTTTTCTGGGGAGAGAATTCTGAGATTTAATAAAATTACCAAAGAGGTCTGTGACCCCTCATTGGGTCCAACCACCTGTCCACATCCTACAAGCAGGGAAGGTTAGCACAGGGCATGTGGGTCTCTATTTCTCCTCCAGTCCTGGAGGGTCTCATGCAATTTCCCCAGGAGAACTTTTCCCCCTGGAGAGCCAGGAAGAGAAGCCATCTGCCTGTCACCTGTGTGCTCAGTGAAATCATAAGGGCATGTGAGCTCAGAACCCAGGCTGGAGCAAGGGAATGGCCTGCAGAGTCATCTCCAAACCCCTCATCCTGGTCTCCTGGGTCACTAGCCTTGTATAATCGATAATCTTTTTTTTTTTGAGAGAGAGTCTCACTCTGTCACCCAGGTTGGAGTGCAGTGGTGCAATCTCGGTTCACTGCAATCTCTGCCTCCCAGGTTCAAGTGATGCTCCTGCCTCAGCCTCCCAAGTAGCTGGGATTACAGGTGAGTGCCACCATATCCGGCCAAGTTTTGTATTTTTAGTAGAGACAGGTTTTCACCATGTTGACCAGGCTGGTTTTGAATTCCTGACCTCAGGTGATTCACCTGCCTTGGCCTCCCAAAGTGCTAGGATAATAGGTGTGAGCCACTGTGCCCAGCCTGAGATTGATAATCTTGATACAGCTCCAATATGGGGCTCTATGGCCCACTATCTGCACCGTGCCTACTTGTCTTTAGCTTTGGGGGTTCCTGGGTGCCTGATGCGAGCCCTTGCTCCAGGCAAAAGTATGAGGATAATGAAACGTTTTGTCAGCCCTCCATTTCAGATGCAGATACAGAAAACGGAGACTTTGAACTCAGTTGTTCCCATCCTCTCATGTTACAGATGGGAAAACTGAGGCTGGAGTGGTGAAGGCACTTACCCAAAGACACACAGACCTTAAGCAGAATTCAGCTCTTCTCATGGCCCAATACTGCCTCTCTTGTTCTTTCAGCCCACAGTCTACTTGGTCCCCAGTGTCCTCAGATGGCTCAGGTAGGGTCATGTCTGATTAAGAACACTAGAGTGTAACAGACCTGGGCCCAAATCTCAGCTCAGCCATTCACTACTTGTGAGACCCTAGACAAATTATTTTTACACCGAGCCTCAGTTTTCTCAGTCTGTAAAATGGGGATAATCAGACCTATGTCCTGAGTTTATTCTAAAGACTAAATTAGATAACTAATGTATTAGAGCATTTGGCACAGGGCCCAGTGTGTAGAAAGTGCTGAATAGATTGTAGTTATTATTTAGGCCTCTCCTCCCCTAGCCCCCCGCAAAACCCCTAAGGCATTGGTCCTCTGATAATGTTTAAATTTATCTGTCCTGGGTTTTATTCAGGGAAGACCTTGCTAGGTGACTGCCTGATGAGCAGCGGGGGGTCTGTGGCTTGCCTGCTGTGTGTATCTTTCACTAGAGTGTGGGGTTGGCGAGGATACTCATTGCTCTTGTTTCCCACTACATGTCTCTAGAGACCAGCTCAGGGCCTGACATAGAATACACACCCAGTGAACGTCTGTTGAATGGACAAATATTTAACTGGTGCCCTTCAGTGTCATAGTGGGCTGAAGAAGGGGCCTCAAAGACATCAGGTCCTGATTTCTAAAACCTGTAAATGTCATCTCATAAAGAAAAGAGGTCTTTGCAGATGTGATGAGAGTTAAGGATCTTGAGATGGGGAGGTTATCCTGGATTATCTGGGTAAACCTTCAATGCAATCATGTGTATCCTTATAAGAGGGAAGCTGAGGGAGACTGGAATACACATGAGAGGAAAAGGTGATCTGAAGACAGAGCTGAGAGGCATTTGAAGACACTGGCCTTTAAGCAACAGAGTGATGTGACTATAAGCCAAGGAGTGTTGACAGCCATGAGAAGTTGGATTCTCCCCTAGAATCTCTGGAGGGATCATGGTCCTACTGACACCTTGACTTCATACTTTTGGTTTCCAGGGCAGGATAAACTTCTGTTATTTTAAGCCACCAAGCTTGTGGTAATTTGTTCCAGCAGCCCTAAGAAACTAATGCAAGTGTCTTTACCCAAAGAAGTTAGTAACATGGGAATTCCAGGGACTAGGGCTTTACATTTTCGAGTGTAGAACCGAGCTCAAACATTCTTTAATTCTATGTTTCCTTTTTTTTTCTCCTAAAGATAGTGCCCTCCTTCTGGGAAGGTGGTGACAAAGTCCAACAATATGGCTCAAATAAGAATCCAGAGGGCATGGGTGGTTGAAGTGGGCTCTCTCTCATTCATTAAAGAAGAGAAACAACCAGATGACTTGTTAACTAAAGGGGACAGTGATACTTAAGTTAGGAAAGTTGAGCTGCATGAATTGATTTATTCATTCAACTAGTATTTATTGAGTACCTACTATGTGCCCGGCACTGTTCTAGGCCTCGAGGATGCAGAAGTGAGCAAGACAGGGGAAGAAAAATCCCTGACATATGGAGCTTACATCCTAGTTGGGGGAGATAGGCACACACAAGCAAAACAAATGTTCACCCCTGACAGTGGCAGCTTGGGCAGCAGCAGTTCTCCCTATGACATCTCCTTTTGCTTCCAAAATCTTCACCCATGGACAAGACACAAGCAATTTTCTTTTTTTTTTTTTTTTTAATTTTTTTTTTTGAGATGGAGTCTTGCTATGTCACCCAGGCTGGAGTGCAGTGGCGCGATATCGGCTCACTACAAGCTCCGCCTCCCGGGTTCACGCCATTCTCCTGCCTCAGCCTCCCGAGTAGCTGGGACTACAGGCGCCCGCCACCACGCCCGGCTAATTTTTTGTATTTTTTTTTCAGTAGAGACGGGGTTTCACTGTGTTAGCCAGGATGGTCTCGATCTTCTGACCTCCTGATCCGCCCGCCTCGGCCTCCCAAAGTGCTGGGATTACAGGCGTGAGCCACCATGCCCGGGCAGACACAAGCAATTTTCAACCGATGATCAATGCTCTTACCAAATGGCTGTTTCCCAGCAGAGTCCACCCCACTAGGGCTCTGAAGGCATCCTCCTACATATAAATGTCATTCTTCCTTCCCTCTCTTTCCTCCTGTCCCATCAGAATTGTTGTCTGCAAACTTGTTTCTAGACCCTCTGATGAAGTTGAGAGAAACTGAGGCAAAATCCCTCATAACCTAACTTTTTCAAGGATCCCTTAAAAAGTGAGGGGCAGAAACAAGAAGACTTTTGGGATTAAGGTATTTCTTTCCCAACTGGCATTTTGAAGTTTGTGAATTGTTTAGTATATTCAAAGCTATCAGAAAAAGCATTCAGAAAGAGGGGCTCTGGTTTTGTGTTTCTGGAAATTGATCTGAGAAGTGTGAAGGGGTGATATATGGGAGAGGATACTCAGTGTTAGGACTACCAATATTAGAAGTGACGGAGTGACAGAAAGGCAGAGTCCAGTTCAATTTGAGAAAGAACTTCGTGCTGTCAGAGCAGTCTGATAATGGAATGCAGAGCTCAAACATGGCTAATGGCCACTTGAGGGATTGTTAGATAGCAGTGAAGCTTCTGAAGGAGAAATTAACTAAGTGACCTTTATGGTCTCTTGCAACCCCGAGGAGGCTATGATTTCACTAAGCATTCCAGAAAATTGTAATATACTCAAGTTGAATGTGATATACTTGAAACTTCATGTGCCAAACAATATAGTATTAACATGTTAAGAAACTGACAGGAACAATAGTAGTAGGAAACTTTACCACATTTCTTTTTCTATAAAATGAGAACATAACCATAATTGAGAAAATTCCTATAAATTCTTAAATGTTGAAATAAAACAGACTATATCTTCTGTCCACAATGTAATAAACCCAGACATAAATAAGAAAAACGAAACAGTAGTGGATACTTTCTCGTGTGTCCAATCTGTTCACAATAACAAACCCCTATCCCTTCTCTTCCATAACTCCTTCTCCCACATTTTGGTTTTCAGCAACAACTTAGTACAGTATAATCCCACTTCCCTGGCCTTGACTGATTGACTTAAGATTGGACACCTGATTCAGATGGGCCAGACCTCCTTCCATGAAAATCTGGAATTGGGGCAGAGATAGGAATATCGTCTTTCAGGTGGCTGGACCTACAATATACAAATTTGAGAATTATCAGTGATTGTGATCTGCCATGTGAATTCGAGAAAGAAGAAATTGGTTGGCAAAAAACAAAACTAAACAGAACCCAAAACCACTATAGAAATAATGAAATAGGCCGGGCATGGTGGCTCATATCTGTAATCCCAGCCCTGTGGGAGTCTGAGGTGTGTGGATCAGCTAGGTCAGGAGTTCAAGACCAGCCTGGCCAGCACGGTGAAACCCTGTCTCTACTAAAAATATAAAAATCAGCCAGGCATGGTGGCAGGCACTTGTAGTTCCAGCTACTCGGGAGGCTGAGGCAGGAGAATTGCTTGAATCTGGGAGGTGGCGGTTGTAGTGAGCCAAGTTCATGCCACTGCACTAAAGCCTGGGTGACACAGCTAGGCTCCATCTCAAACAAACAAACAAAAAAACCCAGAAACAATGAAATAGATACATAAGAGCGAGCAGAGATCAGAGAGAAGCTCCCAATGACTTACCAGTAGCTGATTTATGCCCTTTTAAGAGTCTCAGTGCATTTTTGCTCTTGGAGTACACAAGGTCCTTATATCCTTATAACAATTCCCATCTTTCACTTAAGTCAGTTGGGGTTATTTTCCTTGCAATCAGAGAATTCTGACTCATAGGAATAAACAAACTTCAAACCATTTGAAGATTTTTAAATTCTCTTTTAAACAACCCTTAGATCAAGAATTAAGTCAAAGCTGAAGTGACAGAATGTTTAGAAAATCATTACAATGAAAGTAGTACAAACTGCAAACTAAAGGATATAGTCAAAGCTATTTTAAGATGAAAATTCGTAGTCTTAAAAACTTAGCGCATGGTGCTCTGGAGCCAGATGACCTGTGTTAAAATTCCTTTTCTATTAATTAAAACAATTGTAATAATATATAATATGATAAAACATGAATACTGAAGCCATCTTTGAGGGATGGGCAGGATTGGGCTGTCTCAGGGCATTTTGGGGTTCTCAGGTTACACTGTAGAATGGAGACAGTGTATCCCAAGCACTTGACTGCCTTCTACTCTCTCCACAGACAGAGCTGTTCCTGGCTTGGGCTAATGGCAGGATGAGGTCTGGGTACCATCTGAGTATCTCAGTGCTAGTGCAGGACAGGAAAGCATGAGGCTACCTTGGTGTGGGGAGTGACTGCCTCCTCACGTGACTGAGGCGTTAATGAGGCAGGGGAAGGATTTCTGTGACTTTTAGTGGCTTGTGAGGCTAGAGGTTAAGAAAAGTGGACCACTAGACCTGAAACTATACCCCTTGCTTACTGATATCCCACATTCCATGATCAGAAGGCAAATCATTTTTCTTTGCTGACTTCTAGGTTAACAGGGCTCTATACCTGAGGGTGTCAGTTATTTTCCTATTTTTGCAGGTGGAAGATGGATTGCCAACATGTGATTCTCAGATGGTGAGTGGCAGAAAAGGGCAGCCATGTGGTCTGATAAGTTGTGGAATCCTTGTGAGGGGACGGGATCCCAGGAAGTGGGCATCTCATCATAGAGAGAATCAGTTATCTGGTAAGAACAGGAGGCAGGAAGGAGCACCTTGGTCAGGCCTGGGCTCCTCTGAGGTCTGCCAGGTTCCGGCATTTTAGCCTGCTGACCTTGAATTGGAGGAGATGTTGCCCTGTTCTTCTCCCTCAGGGGCCAGATGTGCTGTGCTCTGCAGAGTGTTTGGTTTTGTGAAGTTGAAAATCCAGTACACTCAGGACAGCCTTGCCACGTCTAGATTCAGGATGTGTAATCTCCTCCTGGGTCCCTTGGCAGCCATCTGGGTTGCCTGTCACCCTATCCTCTGTGGTATATTTTGGTCCTAACCACTATTAATCCATAATATCTTAATAGGAAACAAATTAATTCTTATCAATCATCTACCAAGTGCCAGGTGCTAAAGACACAGTGGTGAGCAAAGCAAAGTCCCTGCCTGTGTGGAATTTACATTTCTGTGTGGGAGGCAGGCAAGACAAGAGGAAAAGCACAAACATTATTTCAGAGAGTGGTAAGTGCTCTAAATTTCAAAGCAGGGTAGGAGGCAGAGAGTGATAGAGGACGGGACAGTTTTAGGTCAGATGGGGACACTTGAGCGGAGACCTGAACAATCTGGAGAGAGCTTTGGAAGATCTGACAGGAGCGTTCACCTCAAGGAGATAGCAAGTGCCAAGGTCCCAGGGCAGGAACTAGCTTTGCACAATGGTAAGAAAAGTGAATGAAGGGCAGAGAGGGAGTTGACATGGTTAGACGTTAACAAACAGATCTGATAGAACTGGCTTTCAATAAGGTAGGGAATGGATGTGCTTGCTTCACTTAACTACGTGGTTCTTAGCACTATAAACACAGTGGACTGATTTAACCAAATGGCATTCTGAGATGAGCACTGGACTGAGAATCAAGAAACTGACAGTCTAGTCCAGTCACTATTTTGCTGTGTGACCTCAGGCAAGTCCCTTAACCTCTCTGTGCCTTAGTTTCCTTATCTGTAATATTAGAAAAGCAGGGTCCCCTTGAGTTCCAAATCTCTGGAGTTTACAACCAGGGACTATATTTCAAATGCAAACTAGGCTGTTATTTGAGAGAGAAGTAGAAGATTAACCAGGAGGAGGGGGAGGAAAAGGAGGAGGAGGTAGAGACCCTTCCAGACTCTAACTTCTTTGCCTCTGCAGACACCTGGTGGATGGGGCCATGTGAGAATATCTGCCAAGATACCAAAGGAGGCATTTTATAGAGAACAGGTGAGGGTGCTTTCCCTTACTGATCCCAGTGCCACACAGCGGTGCCAACAAGTCATTTGGAAAATAAGTAGAGTTTGAAACCCATGTCATCATGAGGGCTTCCAGGAATAAATGAAAGAAATAATAAAAGAGCCAACCAGGAGAGACCTGAGCAGGCTCAGGGAGGAAGCTCTGGAAATTACATGTCTTTCAGGGTTTGGGATACTTTTTGCCAAATAATGAAAAAAGTGGAGAGGAGAAGAAAACAGGAAGGTGGGCGAAAGTCCTGAGAGCGGGAGGAAAGCTCCCGGCAAGGCCCCATCCGTGAAGGGAGCCAGCTGGAATGGCTGTCGTCGAGGGCTGATGGGAAGCACATCCGACAGGTTCGGGTCCAGGTCTCCTAGATAAATGGCCCTCTTTGCCTCTTTTCATGAGACTGGCAATGTACGCTTCAGCTGGTCATTGGTGGGCACAGCAACATTCCAGGGAAGGGGCCAGCATGGGGCTGAGCCATTCTTTGGAGTTAAACACACCCAGGCCCGAATTGTAGCTCACCTGTGTGACCTTGGGCAAGTCATTTAACCCACTATATGGGGAAGTAAGGGATGCTGTTACTCACCTTTGGAGTTGGTGTAGGAATTACGTTATAGGGAGTCGAAAGATAGTACTACCCTTCCCCTCCTGGGTCTGAACCAATTCTTGAATAAGATAAAAGAGCCAGCATATCACCTTCCTTACGACAAAGGCCAGGTTGTAACACGTAGCTTATGTCTACAGGCCAGAGGATTCCCTGACACAGAGCCCCAGAGTTCACAGACCTACCTGGCCGCCAAGCATCCCCGGATCTTCACAACCCCTGTAAAGCTCATAGAGTGAGACAGTAAAGCCCCCAAAGGGGAGGAGGTGGTGGGAAGAGGCAGGGCCGTGCATGCCCAGTTTCTCCTCCCAATTCCCAACTCAGATGCTTCTCCCGCTAAAGATGTACGGAGGTGAAGAGTCGGGAGTGTCTCAGCAGGCCAAGCTCGCTACCCATGGAAGGAGACCACAGAAGCAGGGGACTAATTTAAAGAGATCATATGAAGAAATCTAAATGATGTGCTCACCCCAGGGCCTGGTATCTGATAAGGACACAGTAAATAGTAGCGTTAAACATCTTCAGCCTGGCTTGGTTTACTCAATGCTTTCATGCAAATATTTATTGAGTGTGCACTATGTGCAGAGTTTGTGCCAGCTACTAGAGAAGATACAGGAAAGCAGCTGGTCCCAAGCTCTTAACTACCCCTACCATTCTGTTGCTGCTGTGACCACTGCTGCTCAAACTATTTCTTACTCCTGGCTAATGTTTATTAGTTGGATCCTACACACCAGGAACTCATGTCTGCCGCTTCTGCATATTATCTCATTTAATCCTCAAAACGACACTAAGGAGTGGTTATGATTAGAATCTTACTTTGGGAGGCTTCTTAGAAATGCAAAATCTGGCTGGGTACAGTGGCTCACACCTATAATCCCAGCACTTTGGGAGGCCAAGGCAGGTGGATCACCTGAGGTCAGGAGTTCAAGACCAGCCTGGCCAACATGGTGAAACCCCATCTCTACTAAAAAAAAAAAAAAAAATTACAAAGTTAGCTGGGCGTGGTGGCACACACCTGTAATCCCAGCTACTTGGGAGGCTGAGGTAGGAGAATCGCTTGAGCCTGCGAGGCAGAGGTTGCAGTAAATAGTGATTGTGCCACTGCACTCCAGCCTGGGCAACAAGAGCAAAACTCCATCTCAAAAAAAAAAAAAAAAAAAAAAAAAAGAAAGAAAGAATCCTACTTTGTACTTGCAGAATGTGAGACTTTAGCAGTTGAAGTGTCTTGCTCACGGACTCACTGAGGGTAAGTGCAGGGCAGGCCTGGAGCCGACGGGTTATACAGCAGAGCGGGTTGATGTGAGATGACCAGATTTGTCCCTTGGCAATTTCCTTAAGTGTCCACCGCACATCATAGGCAACAAGGGCTCAGAGGTTCCCAGGGGTGGCTTTGGAGTCCCGCAGCCTGGCCATGAGCACGAGGGCCATGCAGGTGAGGTGGCAGGTATGCAGCTCTTCAGGACATTTCCCCAACCATTTGGATGTGGCTTCACTTCCCCATGAAGAACATCAATTTGGAAGATATAAAACAGCTCTAGGGGTGGGAATGAAAGTAAATTAGGCACAAATTCGAGAGGCAAAGGACCATTGCAGCAGTTTGGCAGGCCGAGGCAGGAGGATCGCTTGAGCCCAGGAGCGTGAGACCAGCCTAAGGAACATAGCGAAACCCCATCTCTACAGAAAATTAGCCGGGCATGGTGGTGTGTGCCTGTAGTCCCAGCCACTCAGGAGTCTGAGGTGGGAAGATCGCTTGAGTCCGGCAGGCAGAGGTTGTAGGGAGATGAGACTGTGCCACTGCACTCCAGGCTGGGTGACAGAGTAAGACCCTTTGTCAAAAAAAAAAAAAAAAAAAAAAGAAGAGGCAAAGGACCAGCTTCGAAACCAGCACTGCTTAAATGCAGCTGTGCTGTTCATTGTGAACTATGGGGAATGGGTGGGTTTTGGGTTGCACGGTTGCTTGGTTGTCCATTTAGTCAGTGCTTTGGTTCCTTTCTCAAGGGCAGGGCCCTCATCCTCTTCTGATGTTCTCCCAAGCCAGCGTCTAGCCCTGCTGTGTTCAGGAGGGACCATCTGAGCAGTCGCTTATGTGAGGTCAGACAGAGGCCTCCCCAGACATAGCTTTCTGAGCTTCCTGGGACCTGCATGTCCCTCTCGCTGTTGTACCACAAGGATCCACTCTTCTTCCCGGCTGGTGGGGGCTGGGGATGGTGGAGTTTCTCAGTCCCAAAGCAGAAATGTCAGTGCCTGCATTGTCTGGGAAAGAATCACCTCCCGTTTGTGAGGTTTCCTGGGCCGCCCTCCCCACCCAATTTTCAATAATGTTGCTACCGAGCCTGAGAGAGGAATCAACATAATTCATAGTGCACAGTTGTTAAAATGAGCAGACCTGCACAAGAAGACACACACATAATAGGAGCTCTAGGTTGAAAAAAACATACAAACTAACCAGGGCACAGAAGTAAGGGGGTCATAGTTCACTGTTCACTCTGTCTTAGATTCAGCTTCCCGAGGAGCAACTCAGAGACGAGGATTTGTAAGCAAATGGTTTAACTGGGAAATGGTCCCAGAGAGCACCATAGAGGTTGGTGAGCTTGAGAGAGAAGGAAAGGAAGCTGGTTACCACCGTAGGAAACTGGAGTTTAACCCTACCGGGCAACTCTGTAAACAGTGCAGAACATGAGTCTCAGCTCTGTCCCTCCAAAGAGTGAGGTGGCTGTGTGTTTATACACCAACTCCCACCAGCCATTGGTGGAGGGCCCTGGGCTGCCTTGAGTTTGTCTTGTGATGGGAGGTTCTGGTGTGCTTTCATGGCCAGAAAAACTTGTGGAAACGGAGATACAGATGCTGGCTGGTGGAGGTCAGGTCAGCCTGCTCAGAAACAGTACATAGCCAAAGGGTACGGTTGGAGCACTGACAGCTTCTGCTAAATTGTGGGAACTGGTACCTTCCAGATGGTGAGTCATCCAATCCTCATTATAAGCTGATAAAGTAGGTGATGTGGTCCACACTATAGAGACAGAGGAGCCAAAGGGCATACAGTTCTCATGTTTCTTGACTAGAGCATCATTCTCTACAGCATAGGGTGTTTTAGCATCCTGGACTTCCTCTGCTAAATGCCAGTGGCACCTCCCCATTCCTCAGTCATTGTGATAACTAATTAACCATCCAAATCGAATAAAAAATCCTCTCCCCTCCCAAATGCTGGGTGGAAAGGATCTTCTGTAAGGCAGGTGTTCCATTTAAATCACTGCTTTGTTCCATTCTACCCTAAGGTCTTGTTTGTTGGTTAGATTGAGAATGAGCTGATCTGCAGCAACATAATTGTTGGAGCACACTTTGCACGTTCTGTGAAATGAGAATTCTTAAACTGAACTCACAGGAGTGTCTGAGGACTGAGCAACAAACGTGTTTAGCACAGTGCCTGGGAGAAAGCAAGTGCTCAGACAACCTCAGCTGTTATTATTGGCTGAAGAGAGCTCTTTTTTTCAACAGCAATGCATTTCTTACCTGTTCCTCATTTCTTTCCCTGCTCTCTCTTTTTCTCTGTGTTTCCTGCCCTCATGATACCCCTGTCCAAACTCCTTGGGACCTCTGGGCAGAGGAAGGCACTGATGCTTGCATCTCTGCTCTCACAAAACAAAGCTGCAGTTACCAGGCCAGAATCATCTCTCAGCTGAGGCTGAGCAGGCCAGAGAGGGGAAAAGGCCACATGTTGGGTAGAGATGCCATGCTGACTGCTGGGATTCAGCCGTGAGTGTTAGCGAGTATTGTGTGGGTGCATTCAGGGGAGCGGCAAGCTCAGTGTACACAACACGTGCATGCCAGGCCATCCAACTCACGAACAGCAATGTCTAAGTAGATGCAGCTTCACAACTTTTTACCCAGATTTTGTTTTCTTTGCTGTGAAGCCAGATCTTTTATAAACCTTTTGCTATGTTTGGCAATTCTGCAATATTCAAGTCATGCCTCTTCTAGAACCTGTTCAAGCCCATCACAACACATGCTGCCTCTCACTCCAATTTCCCTTTCCTCAAGCATCTTCACCCAGATAGGTTTAGGTTAAAATTAGTAGCACTCCTATGGTGCGTGGGGAAGGGGAAGACATGTGACCAGGGGAGGCCTGGGGAATAATGGCTACTTAAATTCTGCTAGTGGAGTGACAGAGGTCCAGCAAGGATGGTGACTGCTTTCTTCCTCACCATAATCCCCATAAATGTGCACTTTCTTGGGAACTGCATGGTGTATAGTTGATGGAAGACTCAGTCCTGTAACATTCACCTGCGTGCGGGGGCGGGGGGGGTCAAATTTTTGAGTTGATTATGAATTGATTATAAGTAGAGCAGCCTCAGCCTGTTTTAGTGCTAGTGGCAAGTCCAGGGTCATTCTCAACACTACACCAATTGTCTGTGTCCTCAGGATGGATGAAAGGAGGCACAAGACCACTATTAGCAGAATTGCTTTTGTGTGTAGGATGGTGGGAGCTAAGAGTGAATGCATTTGATCTCTTCAAAGTGACACTCTCAAGTTCCACAGTAGAATCCATAGTCCCTGAAGATGAGGCTTTATTTTGTTATGCATCTTAGCATGAGAGCAATAACTGGAGTATTAGCAGGATTGAACATGGGCTCACCAAGTGGCAGGTGCCATGAACACAGCATTCTGTTCTTCACCACGTATCCACAATATGAATAGCACTGGTACTCACATTCCCATTTTACAGATAAGGAAACAAACTTGGAGAAATCAAGGACTTGGCTGATAAGGTCACAGAACTAGTAAGAAACATGGCAGGGATTAGAATCATCTTTTGGAAATACAGTTAGATCATAAAAATAAGACCTAGTATTCCATGGTACAGTAGGGAAATTATAGTTAACAATAATTTATTGTATTTTCAAAATGGCTAGAAGAATTGCAATGTCCCCAACACAAAAAAAGATGAATGTTTGAGGTGATAACCCAATTACTCTGATTTGACCATTACATTGTATACATATGTCAAAATATCACATGTACTTCCAAAATTTATGCAACTATTATGTATCAGTTTAAAAAGTTATAAAAAAACGATCTTTTGGATACCTAAGGCTCAGCACTGTTGACATTTGGGGATAGAACATTTTCTGTTTTGGGGGCTGTCCTGGGCATTGTAGGATATTTAACAACATCCATGTCCCCCATCTGCTAGATGCCAGGATTACTTTCCCTATACCCACCAACTGCGAAAACCAGAAATGTCTCTCTCCAGACATTGCCTGGGTTGAGAACGACTAACCTAGTGCTTTCCATCTCACACTTCTAAAAAGAGCACGGTTTGAGAGCGGCCTTCAGCCCCTACCTCTGGGTCACATCCAAGGCCCAGTCTACTGGTTTCCCTTTCTGCCTCTCCCAACTCCACTGTTCGCCAGGGCTGTGTCAATTACTTCATTCATTCATTCACTCATTTATTCAATGACTACTTATTAAGCATCTGTGTTGCACTAGGAGATAGAAATAAACCATGGAAACTCCTGCCCTCCTGGAGCCTATATTCCAGTGAATACATAAACAGCTTATAATCAACTCATACACTTGACCCCCTCCCCCCCAACCCGTGCACTCAAGCCTGACTCAAGCAAAAGTTACAGAAAGTACCTAATAGATGTCAGAGTTCATGTAGCTGTGCTAACTCATTTCATTCTCACAGCAACCATTGTTAGTTGCTTTTTTTTTTTTTTTTTTTTTTTTTTGAGACAGAGTCTCGCTGTTGCCCAGGCTGGAGAGCAATGGCACGATCTTGGCTTACTGAAACCTCTACCTCCTGGGTTCAAGTGATTCTCCAGCCTCAGCCTCCCGAGTAGCTGGGACTACAGGTGTGTGCCTCCATACCCAGCTAATTTTTGTATTTTTCGTAGAGGTGGGGTTCAATCATGTTGGCCATGCTGGTCTCCAACTCCTGACCTCAAGTGATCTACCTGCCTCAGCCTCCCGAAGTGCTAGGATTACAGGCATGGGCTACTATGCCCAGCTCTGTTATTTGCATTTTATAGGTGACCAGTACAAGACACCAAGAGGTTAAACAACCTGCTGGAGGTCACACAGCTGGGAAGCAGTGAAGTTGAGAGTTAAACCCACGCTGTTGGGCCCCAGACCCACGCACCTGACCACTGTACTCTCCTGCCTTTCCAAACCTGTGTCTTCATTCCACAGCCCCTTCCAACTGCTTTGGAAATTGTCCCACATCTGTCCCAGTGCCATTTCAGACTCATAGGTAAATCTAAACTTGCCATCTTTTCCCTCAAATAGCTGTCCACCTTATCTCTCCCAATGGAATCATCATTCTTCCTGTCCACCAGGCTCAAAAGCTTGGTGCCATCTAGAAATCATGACCTCCATTCTCCGTAACATCTCCACTCCCAGGTCCTGCTGGTTTTTAAGATAAATCTCTCGTCTTCATTTCAATGACCCAGCGAGGCAAGACTATTGTGTCTTCTCTTTGTAGATGAAGAAATGGAGGATGAAAGAGATCACATGACTTGCCCAAGATCACACAACTACTAAAGGTGAAAACTTACCCATGTCCTCTGATCACGAAATTTGAACAATGAACAAATTATTTCATCTAAAAAGTCTTGTCTCTGCACCTGCCTCAAGAGCTCCTAGAAGAAAAGGCCATGACAATGCTACATCTGCATCTCTTATGCAGAGTCTAGCATTTGTGTTGACTCAAAGAACCAAAGTCAAAGTTGGAAAGATGTAACCCAGACTCAGCATCCTAAGAGTTGATGCTCTGGAAGTCCACTAGGTGGCAATGTTTCCTCCACGTAGGAGGCCATCCCAAAGCCAAAGTGCAGGGTGCTACTGAGAGGCTAGGTTGAAAGTGACCACGGCATTTGGATTTGAAATGGTTTCCAATGAGACACACACTCATGCCATGTTCAGAATCTTGCTGGGCATGCAAACACTGATGAAATCCTGGGGACTGTTATTAGGCAGTGGTAGAGCATAGACAAGATTTGTGTTCTAGTCTAATCCTTGACATTCCTAACAAGGTGACCCTCGGGGAGTCTCAAGCTCTCTCAGCTTTTATTTTTATCATCTGCAAAGTAGGGATAAGAATATATGCTTGCTTTCGGCTGGGTACGGTGGCTCATGCCTGTAATCCCAGCAATTTGGGAGGCCAAGGCAGGCAGATCACTTGAGGTCAGGAGTATGAGACCAACCTGGCCAACATGGCGAAACCCCGTCTCTACTAAAAACACAAAAAATTAGCTGGGCATGGTGGCACACACCAGTAGTCCCAGCTACTCAGGAGGCTGAGACAGAAGAATCACTTGAATCTGGGAGGCAGAGGTTGCAGTGAGCCAAGATCACACCACTGCACTCCAGCCTGGTGACAGAGCGAGACTCCATCTCAAACAAACAAACAAACAAACATCAAAAATAAAAAAAACCCAAAACACAAAAATTAGCCAGGCGTGGTGGCAGGCGCCTATAGTCCCAGCTACTCAGAAGCAGGAGAATCACTTGAACCCGGGAGGTGGAGGCAGTATTGAGCTAAGATCACACCACTGCACTCCAGCCTGGGTAACAGAATGAGACTCCATCGCAAAATAATAAAATAAAATTAAATTAAAAATTAAAAAAAAATCTGCTTGCTTTCACTCATAGACAGGGCCATTATGAGGCTGGTGTTGAATACATGAGAAACCAGAGATGACTTTACAGATGTAGTTTATTATAATTATGGATGTTATGAAATTACCCATTAGTTCAACAATTTATTTTGTAGAAAAGCATTACCTAAAATCTTGCTATTCAAAGTGTGGTCCACAGACCAGCAGAACTGCCATCACCCCAGAATTGGTTAGAGCTATAGAATGAGTCTGCTGTGGACTGAACGTTTGTGCCCCGCCCCCTGCCTCCAGCCAGGATTTCTGTGTTGAATCCTGAATCCCCAGTGTGATGGTGTTTGAAGCTGGGGCCTTTGGGAGGTGATTAGGTCATGAGGGTGGGATCCTCAGAATGGGATTAGTTCCCTTATAAGAAGAGACATGAGAGAGATGATCTCTGTTCTCTGCCACATGAGGATACAGCAAGAGGGTGGCTGCCTACAAGCCAGGAAGCAGGCCCTCCCCAGATAGGCTGGCACCTTGATTTTGGACTTCCCAGCCTCCAGAACCATGAGAAATAAATGTTTCAGCCACACAGTCTGTGCTATCTGTTTTAGCAGCCCAAACTGGCTAAGGCAGTACCTCATCCTAGACCTTCTGAATTGTAACACTGTGCATTTTAACAAGATCTTGAAGTAATTTGTATGCACAGTAAAGTCTGATATTAGCTAGAAAATTATTAGTTTTAGCAAATTAATAAAAGAGCAAGAAAAACAAGCTCTGGCAGTAATACTGATTTCGTTCAAATTGGTGTCCCCCATAATATGAAAAGTGGCTGCTATGATGAGCCTGAATCTTGTTAAGCAAATTGTTTGCAAAGCTCAAAAAATGTGTCTGTATCCAAGTTAGGCCTTAGAGTGGATGACTTGAAGTTGAAACAAGACATTCCCATATTTCAATCAGTCAGGATAGAATAGGTTATGCTGCAGTAACAACCAACCTGGCATTTCAGAGGCTTTAAAAGCCCCAGGTACGTGTACATCACAGGTGAGTAGGGGAATTCTGCTCAGTCCCTCAGGGGTCCAGGCTAGTAGAGCAGCCACCACCCCAGATACTGCAGCGAAGAGAGCTCTTGGGTGGAGGGTCTTGCACTGGCAATTACGGTTCAGCTCGGATTTAACACACAGCACTTCTCCCACAACCCATTGGTCAAAATTAGTCCCTTGACCCTGTCTGCCCACAGCAGGGCAGGAAGCGCAATCTTATCCTGTGCTTAGAAGGTAAAGAGATAGAGTTATTCAGTGAATAGCACTAATAACTACCACAAAGGTTACCCCTGAGTTGGTTGGAGCAGCAGCTCCCAGAACTGGGTGTGCAGAAGAATTGACTAGGGCTAGCTTGTAAAATGTACAATTCCAGAGCCCTGACGCAGGGACTCTGAATCAGAATCAAGGAATCAAGTGCACCAGCTGGTTCTGATGCACTCTCTCCACAGACCAGGCTTTGGAAGTCCCTGGCTTTGAGTCCTCCTATCCCTTGACCCCATATTGAAGTTTCCTAGCACTGCCATAACAAATGACCCTAACCCTAGTGCTTTCAAACAGCAGATATGTTTTCTCTCCCAGCCTCTTTTGGCTGCCAGGGCCTTGGCACTCCTTGGTCTTGGAGCTGTACAACTCCACTTTCTGCCTGTCTTCACGTGGCCTTCTGCTCTGTGTGTCTGTGGCTTTCTTTTTCTGTGGGTTATAAGGGGCCATTGTCATTGGATTTAGGGCCCACCTGGGTAATCCAGGATGCTCTCATTTTATGACCTTAATTACATCTGCAAAGGCCCTTTTTCCAGATAAGGTCACATTGGGGGAACATACCTTTTGGGGGGCATCATTCAATCCACGACAAGCACTCACAGTCACAATGAACCCAGTCTTTGCCCCTTCTCTCTGGTCAGCAAGGAGCGGGCTTTGAGAGCCTCCCACCACAAGGGGTCAGGCAAGCCTCACGTTTCTGCGGCTCAGGGCCCTCGGCGCCCCGCGCTCCTTTCCGTGTTGGGAAATGCTCCATGCTCCACTGGCGAGGGTCAATGTGGGTGAGCTGCCAGCTGGGCTCCGGGACCCAACAGCCGACTTTCTCCTCATCTTCCCACAAGAAATAGAGACATTGCTTGCTAAGAGAGCACCTCCATTTGTACAGACGCTCCGAAATCATTGCAGGAACTTAGCTATCTCAGCAGCCTCAGACGCATCCGGGACCTGCGTGTTGATGGCCTCCCTGCCTCAGCTGTGAGGGCTGTATTCTTGAAAGCTCCCAAGGTTGGAGAATTCCAGGTGGATGGTCGTAAGACATTAGGAGGAAGATAGGTGTGAGCATTCAGGTAATCAGACGAACGCTTATTTTCATATTCTCTAAAAGATGATAGTAATGAACACACATTAAATAGAACACTTCAATGTCATTTGACACATCTTGAATAATAATAATGGCTCCTCAACAATTATTTTTCATTTAAGTAATTCCTGTGCTCTTCAGAAACATTTTAGCGCGTTCAATGAGAGTTTAGACATGGATCTTGCTTGGCTTTTGAGATTAGGCCTAGGAAGGGGGACAGTGTTTTCTGTGTGCGTTTTGCCATTCAGGACCAAAGTGCTTAAATTTTACAACAAGGAGTCCCCATGTCACCGTCCCTAGGTCATCACCTGGCACACCTGCGGTTTCTCTACACGGATGGTTGCTGAGAGGCATGTGGAGGTGCATCAGAGGGGACTCGAGTTTTTCTTGAGCAGATTCACAACAGAAGGGTGGGCTTGCTAGGAGCATGGACTGTCAGACCCTGGCCTTCCGGTCGCACGGGCCCCAGTGCTACAAGCCGTCAACTGTGTAGTCACCTCCTCAGAGACCCCAGCCTTAACAGCCACAGCCTGCATCTCCTTTTCATTGCACTCATTGTGAGGTCCCTCCGTGGCTAGATGGTTTCAGTATTTCCTTGGTTTCATGTTTGGCATTTTCCCTCCTGGGATGTTCCCGGGGGAACAGTGCCTTTTATATGCAACCCTCTGAGGGTGAAGCCTTGCCCACCCTCCTCTCTGCAGCTTCCCTGGTGCTTTGCAATGTCTGGCACTGAGTAGGTCTTTGATAAATGTTCTTAGGAAAAATGAGTGTCTGCTTGGTTATGCCTGGAGCTGACCTTCAGGGAGACCTGCTTCTGTTTGTGCAGAAACGTCTCCCTCTGGGAAAAGGAAATCTTCTGTTTATTACTGTGAAATTTTCTTTTTGACCTGGGGACTTTTCAGTGTCTTCAATATGCAGGATGTGAATTACAATGGCCAAGAGGGGAATTTAGTGTGGAATATCAACCTTCTGTCTTCTCAGCTTGGAGCTGTTTTCCCAGAGAAGGCCCAAGGCAGGCCCAGGTTCCATCCCCCTGTCTGGTCGTACTGGCCAGCGAGGGCTCCCCACTGGCTGGAGGACCCTTGTCTCTGCGCCGCCAAAGAGAAGTGGCATGAATTCTGGCAGAGCCCTGAACTCTGTGTTGCAATGGCCATCTCCAAGCTGTGTCACTGTGAACAAGTCACCTGGGCTCTTTGGGCCTGGGTTTCCTCACTTACTTCATTTAATCAATACATGTTTATTGAGTGCCTGTTATGTGCTTGACACGCCGCTAGGAACTGGGGCTAAAATGGTGAGCAATGAAGACAGTCCTGCCTTCCTGAAGCTCTCAGTGTGGTCAGGAAGAAAGATGCTTCCAAACAGCCCAGGTACCCGTCTAAAGA
The DNA here is from genome assembly GCF_007565055.1 of Rhinopithecus roxellana. NCBI lineage: Eukaryota > Metazoa > Chordata > Mammalia > Primates > Cercopithecidae > Rhinopithecus > Rhinopithecus roxellana. The sequence continues at coordinate 134,803,271 of NC_044553.1, read as the reverse complement.
TGCAACCATGACGAACTCTATGGAGAAGTCACAAATGGCATCTGAGATCCTGGGATGGGAAGAGTTGACCTAATGAGGGTGGTGAGCCATGTCAGGGAAGGTTGCTGGAGCTGGAATCCGAAGGCAGGGAAGAGCCACCCATGCACAGGAAACTGCACAGGAACCTCGTGGGCTCAGGCAGGATGGTGGGCGTGACTGTGGCAAAAGGATGCCAGTGGGTCTGGGGCAGAGACATCGAGGAGATGGAGAGCACCAGAAGCCAGAGAGGAGGGGAGGAGAAGGCCAAGGAGGACCTTGTGGGCCATGTTAGGGGGATTAGGCTTTATCCTGAATCTGTGGAAAGCCATTAATGTGTCTGATGTCTGTGAGTGCAGGGGTGAGTGGCACAAAGCTGACACATGACTAGATTTGCATTTTGAGAAAGCACCGCACTGGGCAATGGACTGAAGATGAACCAGAGTAGGCAGCAGTAGGTCAGACAGGAGGCTAGTGCCATCATTCAGACAGGAGACGGTGGTCATGAAGAGTCAGTCCTCGAATCTTTATTGAGCATCTACTACGTGCCAGGTATATATATATATATATATTTTTTTTTTTGTGAACAGGATAAGCAAAGGTCCTGGGGGAGCTTACATTTTAGTGAGAAGGGAGATAGACAGTAAATACAATGAATAAGTAAATATGTTGCAAAGTATTATGTGCAATGGAAAAAGAAAAAGAAATTGAACAGGGTAAACAAGATCAGGAATGCGGATGGCTTGATGGCAGAGATCCTTAGGAGATAAAAATGGCGGTGCTCTATGACGAAGTATCGGGTTGGCGGGATTAAGTGAGAGGTGTCAAGGCCAGTTCCTAGGTTTTTGGTTTGTGCCATTGAGGAATGGTTTAAAAAGAGTTGGCCAGGTGTGGTGGCTCATGCCTATAATCCTAGCACCTTGGGAGGTCGAGGCGGGTAGTATCCTGAGGTCAGGAGTTTGAGACCAGCCTGGCCAACATGGTGAAACCCCGTCTCTACTAAAAATACAAAAAAATTTAGCCAGACATGATGGTGGGCATCTGTAATCCCAGCTACTCAGGAGGCTGAGGCATGAGAATCACTTGAACCCGGGAGGCAGGGGTTGTGGTGAGCCGAGATCAAGCCACTGCATTCCAGCCTGGATAACAAGAACGAAACTCTGTCAAAAAAAAAAAAAAAAAAAAAAAAAAAGAAAGGAAGGAAGGAAGGAAGGAAGGAAGGAAGGAGGGAAGGAAGGACGTATTAGACCAAACATTACTCTTCTTTCTGATTCTGTAGTCCCACGGGCTCTGAGACAGTGACCCCATCACCTCAGCTGTTGCAGATGGGCCTGTAATCTTATCTCTACAACCCCAGAGGACTTCCTGCTTTGGAAGCCCCTGTCCTGGATTTGTCACATAAGGATGCGGGTGCTGTTGTTCTCTGCGTGTGGCAGGTCCACTCTGTGGTCCACTGAGGTTCCTGCTGTATCTCCATCAAACTCTCTCCCTGGGGTTGGTCGCATTTGCCCCGGGAGAGTACTTATTGATTAGGGCTCAATTAACATTTAGTATTTGTGCTACTCACTGCTGCCAGCATCTTCCGTGTAGCCCAGCCCTTGCCACATCCTCCAGCCTACTGGGTGTCATCCGACTCCTGAATCAACTCCGCCTTGACCCTCCTGGCTGGTGATCAGAGAATAAGATGCTGTGGGGTAGGTTTCTTGAGTTGGGCTGGGAGGAGGGAGCAGGAGCTTTAGTAGCTGAACTCCAAGATCTGCCTATTTCCAGGGTCCTGGGCCACTTGGTAGGACTTCCCACAGCTGGCGATTTCCAGTAGAATCCCAGTGACAAGAGAGATGGGGTTGGCTGACCCTGGGACTTGAGTCTGAGTAGTCCCTGCTGTCCCCTCACTATAGAAAGGCTGAGGCTTCCTGTCAGACTCCACCTTGGCAAATGCCTGGTGCGGACAAAGAGAGATGACAGAATAAAACCATAATTAACATGTATTAAATGCTTCCTATGTGCTGAAGAGCTTTCCATGGATTACTTCATTTAAACCTCAGTAACTCTGTGAGGTAAGTGCTATTAGCATCGTTTTTCTCATTTTAGAGGTGACGTAATCAGGGCTTGTATAAGCTGCCCAAGGTCACAGAGCTAGCAAAGTACAGAGCTGGATTCACACCCAGGCCAGCTCTGCTCTGAACCACTGTGCTTTAGCAACTGATGGCTCAGCCTGGAGGTTACCCGACAGGGGATCCCAGTGTTTGGACTCAGTCCTGACTTTGCATTGCTTTATGCAGCAATTTGGAGCAAGTCCATCTGTTCATTCATTGATTCACCAAATATTGATCTAAGGCCTTCTATGCAAGGGCTGGGGGCAGTGAAATGATGTCATCTTGGAAGAGCTCCCAGTCTGGCTACTGAGACAGACACACAAGCACATCATCAGGGTTGTAGAGGGACAGGTGCTTTATGGAGCAGGAGAGGAGAAGGTGACAATGCTTGTCTGGTATGGGAGTGGGAGGTCTGGGAAGAGGACATGGCCTTTGCAGAAGAGAAAGGCATTTTCCAAGGCTTTCCAGGCAGACAGAACTGGGAGCACAGGGGCAGGAAGTCATGCGCTTACCCATAGTGTTTCAGTAACTTCAGGCTGGCTCTGCGATTACAGCAGAATTTCACGAAGTGTGGACCTTGGGCCACCTACATTAGAGCCATTTGGGATGTGGGAACATTGCAGGCTCCACCCCAGACCCACCGAATCAGAATCTCTAGCCATTGGGGCCCAGAAATCTGCATTTCCTCAGTCCCTTCAGGGGATGCTAACGTGTAGGGAAGTTTGGGGCATGCAAGAAGAAGCAGGACAGCAGCCAGTTCTGGGTTCCTAAGAGAGTCGGCAAGCTTTTGCCGGACAGGACCAGGCAGTAAAGATTTTAGGCTTTGTGTACAAACAGGAAAATTGAGGATACATGTAGGTACTTATATAACCATGCAAAACATAACCACTTACAAAAACAGGTGAGTGGGGGCTGGACTTGGCCCATTTTAGTTTGACCTTAGCCTGCCCGCTCATGGTTTAGAAAGTTAACCACGTCGACTGGTGTGGGTGCAAGTGAAGACAGGGAAATGAATGTCACACCCAGGGGAGCAAAGGAAAGGTCTCAAGGGCCGTAGATCCCTAAGAGGGGCAGAGAAGGCTGAGAAATATGTCAGTGGAAGGAAGGACGGTGCTGGTCAAGAGCTTGGCAGGAAGGGTGAGGGCACAGGAAGAAGCAACTTTTGGCTTAAGCACTTGAGTGGGTGGGGATATCACTAGCTTACTATAGTAGCCTATGTAATAATTTATAAATAAGCTATGTAATAACCCATATATAAACATGGCCAAGTGCTGAGCAGAGGCCCCATGGGTTGAGAACTGGAAGGAGGTCATTGTATTTGGCTCTATGAGGTAATTAATGACCTTTGTGGGAATAGTTTTTGGAAAGAAGTGAGAGCCAGATGTCAGTGGGTTCAAGAGGAACAGGCAGAGAGGAAATGGAATGGGTCAACCCAATGGGTCTCCCAAGTTCTGACCTGGTGAGTCCAGCTCCCGATTCCTTTGGCAGATAGTCACATGAGCCAAGAGAAACCACACGATGTGGTCAGTGCTCTATTAAAGGCAGTCACAAAGAAGTCCAATGAGATAAATTACAGAACTCTGGATACTACTGTAAAATGCCACCGCCTTTAATCCTGAGCTCACAAGCAACCATGGTGAAAAGGAAAACATGTAGTTCCTCTTGTCCAATATGTTATTCCTAAACTTCTGTCATTCTTGAACAACTGTCACATTTTTTTGCCTTTCCTGTGGTTCTAGCAAAATTGTTACTTGCTTGACATTTTTTCAAATCAATACAATTATTTCATTTAATTAAAAAATCTTAAAAACTTGATATTTTTGTAAATGGAAAACCACCATCACTAACCACAAATAGAGGGTAATGACACAGATAAGTACATATCATTAAAATTAAGAATTCTTGTCTGTTAATATCACTAAAATAATCTAAAATTAGTCTGTATGCTACTTACAATATGCCAGTTACATAGTGGGATAATAAAATAACGCATATAAGTTCAATTGAAGACCATCTTATTTCCTGGCATAAAATTCAAGGAAACATTTATTGCAAAAGACACAGAAATTCCAATCAAATAGATGTTTCTTATGAACCCCTATAAAAACTAAGGGCATAACATTTAATCTTAACACACTGAATACTTTTCTGTGGGCAGCTAAGAGAACAGCAGACAAGTACGTTTCTTCTGATGATCTAACCCAGGAGTCTGCAAACTTTTTCTGCTAAAGGGCCAGATATTAAGTAATTTATCCTTTGCAGGCTATATGGTCTTAGTTGCAACAACTCTATTCTGACTTTATATCGGGAAAGCAGCCATAGGCAATACATAAACAAACGGGTAGGGCTTTCTTTTTTTCTGAGATGGAGTCTTGCTCTTGTCATCCAGGCTGGAGTGCAGTGGTATGATCTCGGCTCACGGCAACCTCCGTCTCCTGGGTTCAAATGATTCTCCTGCCTCAGCCTCCCAAGTAGCTAGGAATACAGATGCCTGCCACCACACCTGGCTAATTTTTGTATTTTTAGTAGAGACAGGGTTTCACCATGTTGACCAGGTTGGTCTTGAACTCCTGACCTCAGATGATCCACCCATCTCTGCCTCCCAAAGTGCTGAGATTACAGGCGTGAGCCACCACGCCCGACCTGTGTTTCAATAAAAATTTATGAACAATGACATTTGAATTTCATATAATTTTCACAGTAAAAATACTCTTTTTTGATATTTTCAACCATTTAATAATGTAAAAACCAGCTTTAGCTTGTGGACTGTGCACGAACAAGTAGTGGGCTGCCTTTGGCCCCTGGGCCAGACTTTACTGAATCCTTAGTCGGGACTCAGAGAAGCTAGTGGAATGGAGAATGAATGTGTTCTTAACACTGTTCTCCTCTCTCCATCCCCAGTGCTGAAGGGCTTATACAGACTGGTGGCAGGGCCGCATAAGCGATTGGCAGCGGAGTTAGGACTAGAACTCAGAATTTTCTTTTTTGGATTCTGTGATCTTCCCCGTCTAGATGCTGTCTCCCAGGTAGAGGAAGCCTTTACTCTGTGCCTGGCTGATGTAGATAGAACCTCACTTAATCTCTTTGTAAATAGAACCTCACTTAATCTCCTGGCATCCTTTGTGTGGCATATGATCCCATTTTGCAGATGAAGAAACAGAGGTTTAAAGAGGTTAGGAATCAAAAAATTGCTAAGTCCTGGAGCCAGAATTTATACCCAGGTCTGTCTGATTGCAGAGACTTACTGTCTGCATTATAATTGCATAGTCCTTTCGTATTTCTTTGGGCACTTGGTCACAATTGAACAATGACTGCTAAGGAATTGCCTTGACCAGGCGTGGTGGCTCATGCCTGTAATCTCAGCACTTCGAGAGGCTGAGGCAGGAAGATTGCTTGAGCCCAGGAGTTTGAGACCAGCCTGGGCAACATAGCGAGACTCCTGTCTCTCTCCACACACACACACATAAAATTAGCTGAGTGTGGTGGCGTGCGTCTGTGGTCCCAACTACCCAGGAGGCTGAAGTGGGAGGATCTCTGGAGCCCGGAGTGGTGAACCACTGCACTCCAGTCTGGGTGACAGAACAAGACCCTGTCTCAAAAAAAAAAAAAAAAAAAAAGAATTGCCTAGACTTTGATAATGACTCTTTTGCCAGTCTCCTTTCTCTCACCCACCTAAGCTCATCCCTGACAAGACTGCTCTTTATAAGGGACTGGCTTGTGGGGTAAGAAAGCATAGCCCCTACTTTTCAGAAGCAGACGGGCTCTGTGAAAGATGAGGAGAGGGCAGGGAACACAAGAGAAGAAAGGCCCCGCTTTTTTCTCCCTCTAGATTCCTTTTTTTTTTCCTTTTTGAGATGGAGTCTCGCTCTGTTGCCCAGGCTGGAGTGCAGAGGCGCAATCTCGGCTCACTACAGCCTCTGCCTCCCATGTTCAAGCAATTCTCTGCCTCAGCTTCCTGAGTAGCTGGGGTTACAGGCACCCGCTGCCACGCCTGGCTAATTTTTGTATTTTTAGTAGAGATGGGGTTTGACCATCTTAGCCAGGCTGGTCTTGAACTCCTGACCTCATGATCCACCTGCCTCGACCTCCCAAAGTGCTGGGATTACAGGCGTGAGCCACAGCACCTGGCCTGGATTTCTTTTTAAAAAAATGATTTTACTGAGGTATAATTGACATACAAAGATGACACATTTAAAATGTATAATTTGACCAGTCTTGACATTTAAACACCCATGGAACCATCACCACAATCTAGATAATAAACATATGCATTGTCACCCCCAGTGCCCCTTTGTAATGACTCCTTCTCACCCCCTCCCCTCCTCACTCCATCTCCTGGTAACTATTCATCTGCTTCTCATCACTGAAGACTAGTTTGCATTTTCCAGAATTTTTAAATAATTGAAATCTTATAGTACATATTCTTTTTTGTCTTATCCTTTCATCCAGCGTAATTATTTTGTGATTCATCTCGGTATGCATCAATAACCAATTCCTTTTCATTGCTGTGTAGTATTCCACTATATGGATATACCAAATGTTTATCCATTCACCTGTTGATGACATTTGGGGTTTTTCCAGTTCTTGGTTATTACAAATAAAATGTCTATGAGCATTCACATATAAATTTTTGAAAGAACATATTTTTATTTCTTTTGTGCAAATATCTAGGAGTAGAATGGCTGTATCAGATATTAAGTATATTCTTTTTGTTTTTTACTTTAGAAATTGCCAAACTGTTTTTCAAACTGGTTCTACCATTATACATGCCCACCATCAGTGTGTGAGAGTTCCAGTTGCTCCACATTTTTGCCAACATTTGATATGGTCAGCCCTTCACATTTAGATATTCTAATAAATATGTGGCTTTAACTTGCATTTTCTGATGACTGATAATGTTAAGAATCTTTTCGTGTGTTTATTTGCCATTCGTGTATCTTCTTTGCTGTTCAAATCTTTTGCCCATTTGAAAAATTGTGTTCTTTGTTTTCTTTTTATTGAATTTTGAAAGGTCTTTGTTCTAGATATGTATCCTTTTTTTAAAATCTGTGGTTTGCTTTTCAATTATCTTAAGTCTTATGATCACACAAAATTTTGAAATTTGTGTATATCTCCTCTACTTTAATCCTTTTAAGTTGGCAAAAGCACCATTCCCAATCACAAATACACAGCAGTTCTACAGTTTTATATTTCTGAATGACCGTTTAAAGACAATCATGGCTGGGTGCGGTGGCTCACGCCTATAATCCCAGCATTTTGGGAGGCCAAGGCGGGTGGATTACCTAAGGTTGGGAGTTCAAGACCAGCCTGACCAACCTGGGGAAACCCCATCTCTACTAAAAATACAAAATTAGCTTGACGTGATGGCACATGCCTGTAATCCCAGCTACTCAGGAGTCTGAGTCAGGAGAATAGTTTGAATCCGGGAGGTGGAGGTTGTGGTGAGCCGAGGTTGTGCCATTGCACTCCAGCCTGGGCAACAAGAGCAAAACTCTGTCTCAAAAACAAAAACAAAAACAAACAAAACCCCCGACAATCCTAAATTATAACTTAGTTTGACTTAGATTATAAAAAATTAAAGAGTGAAGTTTAACTTGCTACTAGTTTAAAAGCATGTGACCTTATAGAGCATCTATAAAATGTGAGAAGTGTTAAATAATCTTTGATATTACACATAAACCACACTAAAATGCCTTTCAATAAATAAAAAGAACCATTTTAAATACAGAGAATTCTAATTAGATTGGCATAGTTAAGGCAAAAAATATAAAGTAGACATTGCTACCTTATTTATCTTCAACCCTTGCCTTTAAGAGGCAAATGAATACAAAACACAGGTGAATCTTGCTTGGTTCTGAGACAGTGAAGGAATTTCCCCAGTATTTAAATATATTCACATAACCAGTTATACAAATCTAAATATAAAACCAATCTCCAGTAAGTTTTAAGATGACACCATCTTTGTGAAAAGTTGAACACTGCTAATGAAGTCTAATCACACTTTTAAAAGGGGTAAACAGTGATAGCATTTACTGAATTGGAATTACTATTAAAATTCAAAAACTGAACATATTCATTTAACCACAAGTCAGTCTTAGTTTTAAATCAGGACTGCCCAACAAAATATTCTGTCAGTTATTCATGATCTGAATTCTGGTGTATGAGATCTATTAAAGTATGGTACACATAAAAAAGTCATGAAACATTTCTGTTTTGTAATTAATAAGGCAGTGACTGATTATTACTCATTGGTAGCCTTTTTGAGATAAGCTATCAAGTCTGCCCTTTCTGTCTTCTTCTTAATGCCGGCAAAGATCACTTTGTAAAGATGGAGTCTCCAAATACTCCATCGGGGTCTCCTCTCCCCACGTAGTGCCTTTGTTCTTATTGGCGTCTGTGTAAGAGAATACAACAGCCTGACCTGTCTTCTGCCTGAAGAGACCATGCAGATTAGGCCCAGTCTTGTGCTGGCCTCACTTTTCCATGGTGTGACACTGGGCACACTTATGAACAAAAATCTTGCCTTTCTCAACATCACTCATATTTAATTCTCTTTTTCTTTGCTGGGGCAATGGAAGGTTCCCGTTCTGAAGCCAGATGTCCCACTCTCTAGATACATATCTTTGATCAGATACATGATCACAAATATTTTTTCCCAGCATGTGGCTTGCCTTTTCATTCTCTTAAAAGACTTTCAAAGACCAGAAGGTTTTTAAAATTTTTTAATATTTTTAATTTTTTTAATTTGAGACGTAGTCTCACTCTGTCACCCAGGCTGGAGTGCAGTGGCACAATCTCTGCTCACTGCAAGCTCCGCCTCCCAGGTTCATGCCATTCTCCTGTCTCAGCCTCCCGAGTAGCTGGGATCACACGTGCCTGCCACCACTCCCGGCTAATTTTTTGTGTTTTTTAGTAGAGACAGGGTTTCACCGTGTTAGCCAGGATGGTCTCGATCTCCTGACCTTGTGATCTGCCTGCCTCGGCCCCTCCCAAAGTGCTGGGATTATAGGTGTAAGGCACGGTGCCTGGCCCAGAAGTTTTAAATTTTGACAAATTCCAACATCATCTTTTATGGATTGTGCTTTTAATGTCTTATCTAAAAAATCTTTGCCTAACCCAAGATCACAAAAGCTTTTCACTTACGTGTTCTTTTAAAGTTTTATAGATTTAGGTTTAACATTTCATTCTATGATCCATTTTGAGTTTGTTTTTGTATATGGTGTAAGGTATATGTCAGACTTCAACTTTTTCCATATGAATATTCAGTTGTTCCAGCAGCATTTGTTAAAAAGGCTATACCCTTTCCGCTGAATTGCCTTTACATCTTTTTCAAAAATCAGTTGATCATGTGTGTGGGTCTACTTCTGGATTCTCTATTCTATTTCACAAATTTATTTGTCTATATTGTTGCCAGTATCATACTATTCTGATTACTGTGGCTTTATGATGAGCTATGAGATGAGGCTGTGTTAGTCCTCCAACTTTGCTCTAAAAGACTCCTCCAACCTTCCCTCTCATCAGACAACAAAGCTAGAGTTGATGTGAAGAGTTCTGGTTTTCCTTCTTTTTTTTTTGAGATGGAGTCTCTCTCTGTCGCTCAGGCTGCAGGGCGGTGGCACAATCTCGGCTCACCGCAACCTCTGCCTCCTGGGTTCAAGCAATTCTCTGCCTCAGTCTCCTGAGTAGCTGGGATTAGGCGCCCACCACCACGCCTGGCTAATTTTTTGTATTGTTGGTGGAGACAGGGTTTCACCATCTTGGCCACGATAGTCTTGAACTCCTGACTGCATGATCCACCTGCCTCAGCCTCCCAAAGTGCTGGGATTACAGGCATGAGTCACTGTGCCCAGCTTGGTCTTCCTTCTTTGCTTGGGCATTGACTTGAGAGATTTTTTTTAGGAGCAATCTTCCTTCATCCTCGACCATCTCTGTTAAACTCCACTGGCTGTATTGGAGACGCCTGAAACCCTAAGTTCTTGCCATACCACAGTCTTAGTCTATCTTAATGAAGTGGTCATATCTTGTGCCTTGAGACCAGGGATCAGTCTCCAAGGAAAAGAAGACAAGTACACAGTGATCACAAGAGGGGCCCAGGAGGTAGCCTGGCACATGGCTGCCCTGCTCCATGTTGGAAAGTAGGAAACTGACTCAATTAGAATCTCTTTTGTGGAGTAAAAATGTGAGATAAAGACAGAATGAGGTCAGATGGCCATTTCTGAGAGGAAGCTGGGTAGCCTGGTTATTTGAACTGTTCTGTCTTAAACATGCTGTGGTTCCCATTCTTTTCTCCCCAAATCTGCTCTTTGCCAGAGGCCTCTGTTAAAGCCACCATCATACTTTTGCTGTACAAGTCAGAGTCATCGTGGACACCCCTTACTCCTCCACTCCCGTCACCAAGTTGGTCCCCAAGTGCTGTCACTTCAACCTTCTAACTTTCTCCCCAACCCATCCTCTTCTCTCTGTCTCCTTGGTAACCACCTGGCCTACCTGCTATTATTTTGCCCATGAACAACTTCAATGGCACCAACTGGTCTCTCAGCTTCCTCTCTGTTTACCACATGGTTCCCAGAGCAAATTTTTTTAATTAAACTTTTTATTTTGAGATAATTGTAGATTCACATGCAGTTGTGAGAAATGATACAGAGAGCTCCCATGTACCCTTCACCCTGTTTCCCTCAATAGTAACATCTTTCAAAACTCCTGTATAATATCACTACCAGGATATCAACATTGATAAAATAAAAGACAGTTCTGGTGCCACATTGGTCCTTTGTTGTATGAGTTTTCTAGGGCTGCTGTAAGAAATGACCGTAAACATGGTGGCTTAAAACAGTAGACATTTATTCTCACCGTTTTGGAGGCCAGAAGTCTGAAATCAAGGTGTTGGCGGGGCCATCCTCTCTCTGAAGGCTCTAGGGGAGAACCTTTCCTGCCCCTTCCAGCTTTGGGTGGCTCCCGGCATTCCTTTGTTCATACCAGCATAGCTCCAATCTCTACCGGCATCTTCACCTCCTTTCTTCTCCCTGTCTCTCTGTGTATGTTCTCTTCTCTTTCTATAAGGACATCAGTCATTGGATTTAGGGCTCATCTTAATCTAGAATGATTTCATCTTGAGATCCTTGTGTTAATTACATCTGCAAGCAAAGTCATATCTGAGGTTCCGGGTGGACATGAATTTTGGGAGGATACTATTCAACCCATGACACTAGTATATTCATTGGCCTGGGCTGCCATAGCAAAATACCACAGACTGAGTGTCTTAAACAGCAGGTATTTATTTCTCACAGTTCTGGATGCGAGGAGTTCAAGCTGGCTAATTCAGTTCCTGGTGAGGACCCTTTTCTGGCTTGCAGATGGTCACCTTCTCGCTGTGTTCCCACATGATGGAGAGAGAGAAAACATTGGTGTCTCTTCCTCTTTAATAAAGGTACCAGCCCCGTTGGATTAGGGCCCCACTATTATGACCCCTTTTAACTTTTGTCACCTACTCACAGACTCTGTCTCCAATAGAGTCATATTGGGGGTTAGGGCTTCTGCATATGAATTTCCGGGGTCAGGGGGTGCAAGCATTCAGTCCATAACAACTCATGCTGCCCTTTTATAGCCAAACTCTTCTTCTATCTCACCCCATCTTTGACCCCTGGCAATCACTAATCTGTTCTCCATTTCTATAATTTTGTCACTTCAAGAATGTTATAGAAATGGAATCATACAGTATGGAATCTTTGGTGACTGGCTCTTTTTACTCAGCATAATTCCCAGAGGAATCTTTTAAAGATGCAAATCTGAGCAGGTCACACCTCTGCTTCCAACCTTTTATTGCCCCTTGTTGTCCCTCTGCCCGGACCACACCCCCTCACCCAGCCCCTCACTCTTCCTCCTCCAGTCTCAGCTTAATGTCACTGAGGCTTCCTCTGGACATGCTGAAGGCCACTGTCTTGTCCTCTCCCTTTCTAATGCCTATAGTATTGGTAAGTAGTTATTCAGTGTTGTCTTACTTTCCAGGAGGCAACCTGTCTTTCTTCTTCAGATTTTAGTTCCTAGAGCTGAACGCTTGGCGCATAGAAGGTATTTAATGAATGTGTGAATGAATGCATGAATCAGTGATGCAAGGTATCTAGCGCAGAAAATTATACCTAGGAGGTGCTCATGGTATGGCTGATGGAAGGATGGAAGGAAAGAAGGAAGACAGAAAGAAAGGGAGGCAGGGAGAGAGGGAGGGAAAGAGAAAGGTAGGCATCTCCTGTATTCTGTAGCTTGAGGAACTCTGAGACTCAGAATAATAATATGGCCACAGAGATGCCACCCAAGCTACCCCCATGACCCTTCCATGAACTCACCACAGAACGTTCTATTGAACAGCATTAATCTGGAGGGAATCACTCCTCTCCCATTCTTAGTCCACGTGCTTGATGCATGGATGAACATGTGAGCTGCAGCTTGCCAATCAGGCCATTGCATGTGACTCAAGTCACAGTCAGAACAAACGTTGGGACTTTTGCTTACACGACCACAAAAAGACATTCTCTTTCCACTGATATGAAGTGGGGTGGGGAGGTGGGAGAATTTAGCCTGGAGCTATTGGCAGACATTTTGTTCTGATACAGAACCAGAGAATGAAGCCGAAAAAGAGGAAAGTGAAACTGAGAATTAGGTCTCGATGATACTTCTCGAATCTTTAGACTGAAATTGTGCCTGAGGAGAGAGAGTTAAATTCAGTGAACCAAATAAATTCCTTTTTTGTTTAAGACTTTTTTTCCTGTTTGCACTGAAAGAACACTGATTAAACACACAGTGTAACCATTGCCAGTCACTTCCTCTTTTACCCTCAGGTTCCCCGTCTGAGAAGAGAGGAAGTTGAAACAAGTAGCTCATTTTAGTTTTTTTTTTTTTTTTGAGACAGTGTCACTCTGTCACCTGGAGTGCAGTGGCGCGATCTCGGCTCATTGCAACCTCTGCCTCCCAGATTCAAGCGATTCTCCTGCCTCCTGAGTAGCTGGGACTACAGGCACAGGCCACAACGCCCAGCTAAGTTTTGTATTTTTAGTAGAGATGGGGTTTCACCATGTTGGCCTGGCTGCTCTCAAACTCCTGACCTCGTGATCCACCAGCCTCGGCCTCCCAAAGTGCTGGGATTACAGGCGTGAGCCACCGTGCCCAGCTCACTTCAGTTCTTCAAACATATATTGAGTGTGCATTGCCAGGTATTTGTGCTTCGTACAGAATGGTGAATTAGATCCAGTCCTTCTCCTGTAAGAATTCGCAAGTATAACCCTAATAGTAATATGCTATGAGGAGTGCTTATGATTGATATGGAACCACAGAGGACATGCTTCATTCAGCCTTGGAGAAGACTTTACTGAGAAGCTCTCATGAAGCCTGGGTTTTGAAAAATGACTCTGTAGGGCTTTTCCTAACAGAAAAATCAAGGGAAGGCATTTTAGTTAAGAAGGAAGTATGAGCAAAACTCCAAATTAAGAAAGCTCATGATCCGCTTGGAAAATAGTAGTTCATTATTCTCAGAGCTGACATTGTAAGAGTAGAAAGGAGGGACTACACCCTAGTAGAGGTTGGTGGGGCCTGGGTGCCATGGCCATGCTTAAATGCCATGCTGGGGACTTTAGGCTTTCTCCTGTAGGAGAAATGCAAGCAGGGGAGTATGACGATCAGACTTGCATTTGGAAAGATTACCCTTGTGAGCAAGGAAGACAGACTGTGGAAGGAGAGAGATTGGAGACAGAGTGGCCGGTTAGGAAGTTACTGCAATTGTTGCAGTGAACAATGAATGACACAACTAAACTGTGCGTTCCAGAGTAATTTGCAAAGTATTATGTGCAGAATGGTAGATGCTCAAAACACGTTTGTGGAATAAACATTGATGAGTGATGGGGAGCATGTTATGGAAGAGGATGGCTTGATCATCTGAAGGTCATGAGTAGGGTGATGAATGGAGAGGGTAAAGAAGGGAATTGGAGGTGTCAAAGCCCACAGAGTCCAAATTAGGACAGCACTGATATTTGCAAATGCACTTCCAGTAGAGTGGAAGGGTGGGGATCCAAAGTAGTGCACTGGGTAGCAATGATAGCCAATGCAGTGGCTCCTAAGGGAGGGTGGGAGTTAGGGGAAGGAGAGAGGGCAGCAGAGGGAGTAGAAGAAAGTGGAGTGGTACAGCCTGTTTCTTGTCTTCCAAGTCCCTGTTCTCTCACTTCTTACGTCCTAACAGAACTCCAATTTTGTTAAGGTTTTTGTCCCACCCCAATGAAACCCTTTTGACTCAGAGTGCAGGGATGGAAGCTAATTAAGCCAGTCTCAGCAATTCTATGCCTCTTTGCCATTGATTAGCTTAGGAACACAGGCTTACATCTATCAGTGCAGGGTGTTCCCCTGGCCACTAATTTATTGTCCAGGAATGGGCACTTGACTTCATGGTACAATCAGACTGATTGAGGGAACAGTTTTTCTGAATAAGGAAATGTGTGGCCATGATGCTGCTGGCCACCATATAACCATCACAAGGGAAGCCGTGTGAGGACAGAGCTCTGACTCTGCTCCTGACAGCCGCTGGAGACTGCCTGAGACCCAGGCTTCCAATACGGTTTAGGATTGTTTAAAGCATTTTGATTGGGTTTTTTGTTACATGCAGCTGTGGATTTTATTTTAGGGATGATGGATACTCAGGGTTAAGGGGGAGATTTCAGAGAAGAGAAAGATATTAAAGACACAAAATGGAGAAAGGGGAGAAACGGGAGGGTTGATGGATCCAATTCCAAAAAGTGGGAGACTGGGTGCGGTGGCTGACACCTGTAATCTCAGCACTTTGGGAGGCCAAGGTGGCTGGATCACTTGAGGTCAGGAGCTCCAGATCAGCTGGGCCAGCATGGCGAAACCCTGTCTCTACTAAAAATAAAAAAATTAACCGGGAATGGTGGCAGGCACCTGTAATTCCAGCTACTCAGGAGGCTGAGGCACGAGAGGCAGAGGTTTCAGTGAGCCAAGATTGCACCACTGTACTCCAGCGTGGGCAACAGAGCTACACACACACACACACACACACACACACACACACACACACGCTATATATTAAATAGCAATAAATATAACATACAAATAGCTATTGCTATTTTTTTTTTTTTTTTGTTTTTGAGATGGAGTCTTGCTCTGTTGCCTAGGCTGGAGTACAGTGGTGTGATCTCTGCTCACTGCAATCTCTGCCTCTCAGGGTTAAGTGATTCTCCTGCATCAGCCTCCCGAGTAGCTGGGATTACCAATGCCCACCACCACATCAGGCTAATTTTTTGTATTTTGAGTAGAGAGGGGGCTTCACCATGTTGGCCAGGCTGGTCTCGAACTCATGACCTCAACTGACCCTCCCACCTCGGGCTCCCAAAGTGCTGAGATTACAGGTGTGAGCCACTGTGCCTGGCTGCTATTGCTGTTTTTATTACATATTATTGTTGTTATCATTTTCCTCATTGTGAAGTGGATATCACAGGACACCAGGAGACAAAACCAGTTCCAGGGTCTCACCCACTCCCTCTTTGTTCCCTTTGAGATGCAATGTCAATGGCTGCTGCTCAGGAATGATGGTTTGCAGCCCTGTGTCTGAAGGTGATTTGTTGATGTTGAGCTGTCTGAACAGGGATCCTGGGCTGGGAGCTGGACTGGTTCATTCAGTGATGGGTAGGTGAGGAAAGGTTTTTTGCGCAGCCAAGCTCTTCAAGAACAACCGGGAAATCACTCAGTGTTAGGGCTGGACAGGGTGGTGGGGAAGTGGTTGCTCTGACCCTCTGTGTGTGTGGGAGGGGGCAGGACAGGGTTGGGAGCTTGTAGTGATGTCCAGTCACTCCTCTTACCTCATTTGGGACATGAGGGACGTGATTCTATTTATTCTTTTACAGAAGCATAAAAAGATATGAACATGAATCTAAAGAAAGTGGGGCTTTTAGCAGGAGATATTTAGATACACTTTCTCCTTTGTTGCCAATATTCAGCCCATCTCTGGGAAGGTATCCCTTAGATCTTGGTGTGACTCTTATCTGCTTCTAGTGAAAAGAGAAAATCATTCCATAGGGGTGTCAGGTGGTCCCAGGCCCAAAATAGGATTCTCCCCAGGGATTTTTCTAAGAACTTCTCCACCTGAGCACTGTGCCTATAGAGGTGTGTAACTGTGGGCCACCCTGCTGCCTGGGGAGCTCTTGAATTAGCACAGAAGAGACTCCAAGGGCCTAGATTTCCTAGAATTCAAAATTCTGAGGATGAGCCCAGGTCATCTGTAAGATGTCAGATGTCCTGCGTTGGGGGGACTGTTGTACTCCTTCAAATGGACTTGCGATTGAGCAACTCAGCTGCTGGAGGCCACGGAACCACTTGCATGTGGTGGAAGCTACCACAGCTTGGGAATAATCCAGGTTGAAAATAAGGAGCCCCGGGGCACCATGGGAGTTCCTGGTTACTTGGGGTTGAGGCAATGGAAATCCCATTGTCCTAGGAGTTAGGAGACCCATGTCTGTCCAGAAGAGACCCCAGATAAGCCACTTCACCTTTGTGGGATCTTAGTGATTTTGCTCAGTGGCTGACACACAATAGGTGCTCAGTTATGTTTGCAAAACCTCACTGATCTGTAAATAATATCTGTCTGTTTATATCTAAGAATTTCGGTGGAATGATATATATGGAAATGCTTAGAATTAAAAAGCACTGTGGAACCTTAAGGTGTTAGCATAGTCATACTGGGGGAAGAAGGAAGGAAGTCATATTTGCTGGGGATCCACTGTGGTGCTGGGGCAGGTATTCCTATACAGTGTCTCTCTGAATTCTTCCAGAAATTATTCAAACTCAGGATGATTATTCCCATTCCTGTGGTGGGTCCACTGAGCCTCAAAGGTAAAATAATTCTCTCCAAGCCTCATATCCTGTGAGGGGTCAGAGCTGGGGTTTGAGTCATTCTGCCTTAGGACATGCAGCTATTTCCAAGAGCCTGGCTTCAAGAGGGAGATGATATTGACATCAGAGATAGAGATCACCCAGGCGGAGATATTAAGAATTCAAAGGCTGCCTGAGGCAGGGTGCAGTAGCTTACACCTATAATCCCAGCACTTTGGGAGACCGAGGTGGGTGGATCACTTGAAGTCAGGAGTTCCAGACCAGTCTGGGCAACATGGTGAAACCCATTTCTACAAAAAACACCAAAAATTAGCTGGACATGGTGGCACATGCCTGTAGTCCCAGCTACTTGGGAGGTTGATTTGGGAGGGTCACCTGAGCCTGGGAGTTTGAGGCTGCAGTGAGCTATCATCACACCACTACACTCCAGCCTGGGCTACAGAATGAGACTCTGTCTTAGAAGGGTAAAAAAAAAAAAGAAAAAGAAAAAGAATTCAAAGCTGGGTGTGGGGTGTGTGTGCCTATAATCCTAGCTACTCATGAGGCCAAGGTGGGAAGATTGCTTGAGCCCAGGAGTGTGAGATCAGCCTGGGCAACATAGGAGAGGGCTGGGTACTGTGGTGTGTGCCAGCAATCCCAGCGGTGTGGGAGGATTGCTTGAGCCCAAGAGTTCAAGGCCAGCCTGGGCAATCTGGAGAGAAAAATAAATAATTCAGAAGCTGGGGGTGCCTAGGAAGGAGCTGGGCAGTCCCCAGAAAAGTGCAAGGACTGGTTATAACTAGCCAAGAGTGGCACAAACACTGAACACCTCCTCAAAGGCAATTTACCCAGGCTACTGCCCACATCTTCCACCAGCCCGGAGCTGGACTGGGCTGGCTGCCCAAAGCCCTGCCCTCCTCGCCTCTGCACTCGCCACCCCCTACCTGGCCCTTCTGATCACCTCCTCCTGCCTTTACCACTCCTGCTGAGTTCTGTCATTTGAGCCCCCTAATTTAATAGGTTTGTCTCATTATTTTGATTAATCATATTAACTCATGTTAATTAAGAGAGAGATTTAAGCAATGACAGAGGTTAATGGAATCAGCCCCTGTTCTTCTCTGGCTTTTGTTGGGGGTGCTGGCAGGCATGGGGGGAAGAAGAGGGACAAATGGGAAACGGAGCACCAGCAGGGAAAAGCCTGGGAAAATCCAGGGATTCTGCTGAGAATGAGCGGGAGAGAAATGTATCGAGGAAATGATCAGTTACCAATCAGAGTTTCCTTCTAATTGAATGTCTGATTTTATTAATGATGGAATTTATAAAGGTCCTTAAGAAAAGAAAAGAATTTAGTCAGTTCAGCAGCTAACTGTGAAAATTAATGCAGAGGATATAAGTTAAAATGGCCATTTTATTTGTCTTCCTTTTTTTTTTTTTCTGGTGGTGGGGGATGAACCTGGGCCCATCACCTCTGAGGTCTTTTCCATCTCTGGGCTCTCTTTATTTGGCTCAGAAGAAGCAGACAGATGGCTCCGGGGCCTCTGCTTGACACTATTAGGGACAAAATCCACACCTGTCTTTGTGAGGTCCCCTTTCCAGAGGAGGAAGCTGAGGCTTAGAGATGTCTGGTCACTTGTCCCAGGCTTCACAGCTTGAGAGTTGTGGATCCAGGATTCCCACCAGCTCCCGACTCCCAGGCCAGTGAGGTTGGTAATGATCGTGAGCCTTTTCTCCCAACCGTAGAAGCCAATGTCCCCGCAATTGGCTTCTACGGTTGCAAGAAAACTTTGAGATCAGGAGTCACCTCTATCTGATCACAGTGTCATCGGTTCTAGAGAAGAACTGTGACATCCTGGCATAGGGCCCATTGGAAAGGACCTTCATGTGGAGAAGAAGGGAGGAGGGAGCAGCTGACGTGGCAGCACAGCTCTTGCCAGGTTGAGGTTTCCAGAGCTGGCCTCACCCCAGTGACGAGTGCCTCTCTCCTCATCTTCCAAGTTGTCTTGGGGATGAGAAGTCCCACTGTTGTGGGTTGAATTGTGTTCTTCCAAAAAGATATGCTGAAGTCCTAATCCCTGGTACCTGTGTGACTTTATCTGATAACAGGGTGTTGCAGGTGTAATCAAGTTAAAGTCATACTGAATTAGAGTGGCCCTGATCCAATATGACTGGTGTCCGTATAAGAAGAGGAAAAAAGGCCAGGCTTGGTGGCTCACGCCTGTAATCCCAGCACTTTGGGAGGCTGAGGTGAGCAGATCACCTAAGGCTGGGAGTTCAAGACCAGCCTGGCCAACATGGTGAAACCCCGTCTCTACTAAAAATACAGGAAATTACCAGGTGTGGTGGCAGGTACCTGTAATCCCAGATACTCGGGAGGCTGAGGCAGAAGAATTGCTTAAACCTAGGAGGCAGAGGTACAGTAAGCCAAGATTGTACCACTGGACTCCAGCCTGGGCAACAGAGCCGGACTCTATCTTAAAAACAAAACAAAACAAAATAAAACAAAACAAAACAGTAGAGAAGAGATAGAGACACAGACACAGAGGGAAGACAACCATGTGAAGAGGGAGGCAGAGATTGGAGTGATGATGCTACAAGCCAAGGAATGCCTGGGGCTCCAAGAGGCTGGAAGAGATAAGAGAAGGCTCCCTCACTAGAGAGTTCAAAGAGCATAGCCCTACTGACACCTTGATTTTGGACTTATAGCTTCTGGAAGTATGAAAGAATACATTCCTATCATTTTAAGCCACTTGGTTTGTGGTCCTTTTTACAGCAGCCCTAGGAAACGAACACACCTGTGAAGGCTTCACTGGGTCTGAAACTCCTTTACTTGCTGACTGGTGCTTCTTTAGCTTAGGTTTTGATCCCTATTAAAATGCAGCAAACAACTGGACATGGTGGTTCATGCCTGTTACATCAGCACTCTGGGAGCCTGAGGCAGGAGGTTCGCTTGAGGCCAGGAGTTTGAGACCAGTCTGGGCACCATAGCGAGATCACATCTCCACAAAAAATGAAAAACTAGCTAGGTATGATGGCATGTGCCTGTGGTCCCAGCCACTCAGGAGGCTGAGGCAGGAGGATTGCCTGAGCTCAGGAGGTCAAGGCTACAGTGAGCTATGATTGTGTCCCTGCACTACAACCTGGCCCACGGAGTGAGACCCTGTCTATTTTTAAAAAAAGCAGAAAATGTTCTTTAGGCTGTTGTCTGTTCTTTACAGATAATTGGAAAGAGAGTGCGAGGTGCCTGGCACTTCTTGGGTGAGTGCCAACCTTGATCCAAGCTTGCCTTGGACAGCGTGCCCTGCACCCCCAACTCTATTGCTTGAACATCTAGATCCCAAATCTGTGAGTCTTTTTCCTGGGCCAATAATTTCAGAGTCCTATCTACTTTTTTCTCAGACCCTTGGGATATACATAAACTCTCTGTGCCTTGTAACCTAATTCTTACTAGGGTGTCAGTGGCTCCCTGAGCCTACCATTACATATGAGAAGTTGCGGAGTCTACTGTAGGGGTCCAACCCCTTTCCCCTGCTGCACTTATGGCAGACATCACTAAGAGGTCTCACAAGCTTTCTGTTAAGCCTGTGAGTGGCCTCAAACTTCTGCACTCCAATTGATCGGTGTTAGTACTTCAAGAATCATTCATTCATTCAGTAGATGTTTGGGGAGTGATTACTAGTGACAACCTTGGTGCCAGGCACTGGAGCTGTAGTGGTGAACAGCACAGATCATCCTGTGGTCTGGAGTAAACTTTTTGGGCCATTCCTGGCTTAGTGAGGAGACTACTTACCTGGAATCAGAAATTCCACTGCTCGGGCAATGCACTTGTCTGGTGTCAGTTTCATCAGGTTGAGCTAGATTACTCCCCACGTTTCTTTCCATCTCTAATTCAAAACTGTACATCTGAAAAGCAGACTGAAGACCTAGTGTCTCAACCAACACCCACTTCTCTGCTGGTTAGAGCTGTAAGAAGATAGTGGTCATTTGGGAACAGCAGAGGCTTTTGGCAAAAACCTTCAATTGCATCCAGACAAAGCAGTGACTTCCCCACCTGGGGATGAGCTCCCTGAATCAGGCAGGCAGCCCCTTTGCTCAGAGATGAGGGATAGGCACAAGAGGGAACTCTGTGTATGAGGTGAGCTGGGGACAAATTCGTTCTCAGCTTCAACAAAATCAACTGAGCAGGTAGAACCAGAGAAGATATGATTTAGCAAAAGCTTGTGTGAAAAACATTTAGGGGCTGCTGCAGTATGAAGCCATTAAGATCTTAACCTGCACTAATAGAAACAGTGTCCTAGATGAAGAAAATGAGGGTCATTTGATCTCCTATGCGGTTCCTAGAATATTATCTTCATTTCTGAATCTCACGTTTTAAAAGAAAAGGGTGGGCTGTGAATTAGCAATTAGGTGTCTCAATATAAGTGCTTGGCAGTGAACAGCCATTATTTCATTTTAATCCTAATAACAATGCAATAACCTAAGACAATTATCCTTTCATCCCTCCCCATTTCAAAGATGGGGAAATTGAAATTAAGCCAGTCCTCAAGGTCTCTTACCCATTTGGTGATAGAGGCAGGACTGGAATTCAGGTTCATCTGACTCCAGAGCCCACGGTCTTTCTGTAGACAATCATGGCCTTGGGAATGTGAACAAGGTGGAGGGATGTCAGACTTCAGTCTGGTCTTAAAGGTGAGGGAAGACAGAAAAAAGGGTGCCTGGGGAGGGTGGGGAGTGGGGAGGAGCAGGACATACCAGGGAGAAAGGAAAGTGAGTAGAGGCTTAGAGATAAGAATCTAGGGCCAGGCACGGTGGCTCATACCTGTAATCCCAGCACTTTGGGAGACTGAGGTGGGTGGATCACGAGGTCAGGGGTTCGAGACCAGCCTGACCAACATGGAGAAACCCCGTCTCTGCTAAAGATACAAAAAATTAGCTGGGTGTGGTGGCATGCACCTGTAATCCCAGTTACTCGGGAGGTTGAGGCAGGAGAATCGTTTGAACTCTGGAGGCGGATGTTGCAGTGAGCTGAGATCACGCCATTGCACTCCAGCCTGGGCAACAGGGCAAGACTCCATCTAAAAAAAAAAAGAAAAGAAAAGAAAAAAAAGAATCTAGGAGGGATATCTGGTGGTATTTGGTGAGTGGGAGGTAAGAAGACTCACGTTATATGTGCATGGTAGAGGCAGTATATAACAGTGGGCACGTTTTTGGTTTTGTTTTTTGAGACAGAGTATTGCTTTGTCACCCAGGCTCGAGTGCAGTGGTGTGATCTTGGCTCACTGAAACCTCAACCTCCCAGGCTCAAGTGATTCTCCCACCTCAGCCTCCTGAGTAGCTGGGACTACAGGTGTGCGCCACCATACTTGGCTAATTTTTTTTTAGAGACGGGGTTTTGCCGTGTTGCCCGGGCTGGTCTCTACCTCCCGGGCTCAAGTGATCCACCTGCCTCAGCCTCCCAAAGTGCTGGGATTATAGGCATGAGCCACTGTGTCTGGCCAGTGGGTGGGTTTAGTCCGGATTACAGTAGGCTTAGAATGCTGGGTTAGGGACTATAGACTTTACCACATATGTAATGGGAAGGTTGTAAAGATTGAATACTGCTTGGGGTTGGAGTGTCATAGTAAGGGCTGAGCTTCAGGAAGATAATTTATTGATCACATCTGTGGTGGGTAGGTAGGAGCAAAGAAGGGTACTATCTAGTAGGCTATGATAAGCAGAACGTAATATGACAGAAATAAAAGAGATGGTTAAATTGCTTGTGCTTGCAATATTTCCTCCTCTCTTCATTTCCCAAGCACGAATTATTCTTCCTGTAAACTGTTAATTATCTTTTAAATAAACAAAGCAGAGTTTTATATTTACCTAAATACCTACCATTTCCAGCAGTCTTCAATTTCTCTCTATAGTTCTGAGTTTCCTTCTGGTATCTTTTCCCTTTAGCCTGTAAAATTCCTTTGACTGTCTTTGCAGTATAGGTAAGCTTTATCTGGCTGAAAAAATCTTTATTTGTTTTTTGTTTTTGAAAGCTATTTTAACTGGATGTAGAATTTGAATTCTAGGCTGGCAATTTTTTTTTTCTTTCAGCACTTAAATATGTCATACCATTGTCTTCTGACTTGCAGTGTTTTGAACAAAAGTCTATCATCATTCTTATCTTTGTTCTCCTGTATGTAATAGATCTTTTTTTTCTGATTGCTTTTGACATTTTTCTCTTTACTCCTGATTTTCAGATACTTGATTATAATGTGCTTTAGTGCTATTCATTGTGTTTGCCCTGCTTGGGTTTACTTAGCTTCTTGGATTTGTGGGCATATAATTTCCATCAAATTTGGAAATTTTCTTCCAAATATGTTTTCCATTCCCAATTTCTGGGATTTCAAGTATTTACATATTAGACTGTAGCTGATATTTTCCCACAAATCATTAAACTCTGTATATGTATGTGTGTGCGTGTATATATATGTTATACATGTAATGTATATTAGGACTTTCTTTTTTAATTCTTAAATTTATTTGCTTATTTATTTTTCAAAATGGAGTGTCACTCTTGTCACTCAGGCTGGAGTTCAGTGGCACGATCTTGGCTTACTGCAACCTCTGCCTCCTGAGTTCAAGCAATTCTCCTGCCTCAGGCTACTGCATAGCTGGGATTACAGGCACATACCACCATGCCTGGCAAATTTTTGTATTTTTTAGTAGAGATAGGGTTTCACCATGTTGGTCAGGTTGGTCTCGAACTCCTGACCTCAGGTGATCTGCCCACCTCCGGAGTTCATGCCCAGGAGACATGTGAAACATACCTCCTACAATGTGATGCTGCAGAACTGCCACTCTGATTTAGCATCTTTTTTGGTTGAGTTACGGAGCAGAGTTTCCAGGGCTGGGGATGTTAATCCTGCCTCCCCGTTTTGTCTCTGACTGTCCTCAGAGATTTGTCTCCCCTCAGGCACTCATGATGCCTCCTGTGGGTTGAGGCACGAGTAAGTCTTTTGGCAGGAAACTCAGGATGGTAAGGAAGCTGGTTGCTACCTTCCCCTCACCTTTCCAATGTAGAAACTATTAATTGGGGAAGATTTTTCACATACTTAGTGCCACACAGAATGGGGGAGGGGCGTCAAGATATGGAAAATTCCATTCTCTTACTGTCTGCTCTGAGTTTTTTTCACTTCTCTGTAGCCCCCGGAAATGTCTTATAGTTCTGGGATATTGCTGGTAATAATCTCAGCACTGTATTTTTGTTTTGGATTTTCTGTTGTGGGGAGTGAAGCCAGCCTGTGTCTACACTGCCATTTTAGAACCAGAAGTCTCTAGAACCTTTATTCTTTATCTGCTTCAATTTGTGTAGTTTCTAATGCTATGCGTTTAATTACTTAATTGCTTTATATTTTCAATTTTTTATTTTTCAGTGTCTAATATGCTACAAAGCCATTCAATAGATTTTTTATTTCAAATATTATATTTTGTAGTTCTAGATGTTTCATTTAGTTCCTTTTCACATCTTTCATTTCTCTTCTCATTATATTCATGTTTTCCTTTAAATATTTGAGGGTATTAATAATATATGTTTTTAGCTATTTAAAGGTTAAAGGTTTTGTCTGTTAATGCTTTGTTTCTTCATTTCTTTGTCTCTTTCTCTTGACTTTTTTTCTCCTTCTGGTTATTGGTCTCATTCTTGCTGCATTGAATGTCTTGTAATTTTGGAATGGGAGCTAGGCATTTTGGATGCTACATTATTGAATGTCTAGATTTTGCTGTCTTCCTTTAAAGAGAAACAAAGTTTGTTTTGGTTGATTGTCACATTTCTTATGAATCAACCTGATCCTTTTTAGGCTTGTTTTTAAGCTTTGTTAGGATGGGTCTAGAGTAGCCTTTACTCTAGACTGGTTTACCCGTATTATTAAGGGATTGCCCCTATAGGGTCTTTAGGGAGACAGTGAGGTCTCCCTGTTCTGGCTAGTTGGAATTGACATCTCCCTGTACTATGTGATCAAGAGTCTCAAGGAGGACTCTAATGCATATTTCTGGAATTCTTTCTCTACATATTCCCTTATCTTTGACACTCTGCCCTTCAAATTCCAGCCACCTCAGACTCCTTAAACTCAAATCTCAGTTTCCTGAATTCAACAATATTGTTCTTTTTTGCTTGGATACTCTCTCTCTGCACTGTGGTCTGGAAAATAAATCAAGCAGAAAATTGGAGTGATTGTTTTCTTTCTCATTCCTGTGAAGTCTGTTATCTGAAGCCTGAAATTAGCTATTTCATATATTTTTAATTTTTTAACTGGTTTTTGGCAAGAGGATAAATTGCATATAAGTTAATTCATTGTGGTCATCTAAGTCACTGAACCTACTTTTGTCATCTGTAAAAGAAGCGTAATGATCACCATTAACTTTGGAGGGTTGTTGTGAAGCTTAGAACCCCCTCTATGAATAATTGCTACATGAATACTCTTTATCTAACCTCATGACTTCCTAATGCTGTCCATAGTTAGCCCCACATCTCTAGCTCTACTTCTTCAGGGACTGGAAGTGAGAAACTTGCAATGTGGTAGAAACCATTGTAGTTTCCATGAGGACTTTTGAGGGCCTCAACTTGGGCTCTAATGCAGAAATGTCACTTAAACTTCAGGGCCCACATTGCTTCAGTTGACAAGAGATTACATGACCCATCTGTCTACTCTATCCAAATATCCAGTTACTGCTAAGGGAATGTAAAAGGGAAGATGGGAAGAAAGATACTGCCTCCTGTGAAATGTCTTGTTATCATCTGTGCTACTGTGCTATAATAAGACATGTATATTTTTGTCTTTGTCTCTGGTTCCTGGTGCAGAGTTCCTCAGTGACGGGGTAAGAATTCCTAAGTGTAGGGGTAAGAAGAATGTCTTTTGTTTTCATAATAAGACCCTTTCAATCATGCCTGAGTTTATGCTAATGAGGTGACTGTGTTGGAGGATGAGGACTCGTTGCCAGGGGAACCACCCATGTGATTAAAGGGCTGGAACTTCCAGGTCCACTCTTTTGACCTCCAGGGAGGAGAGAGGGGCTGAAGATTGACCTAATCACCAACTATCAATGATTTAATCAATCATTCCTATATAATAAAGCCTCCACAAAAACCCTGAATAATGGGGTTCAGAGAACTTCCATGTTGCTGAAGTGAGATACTGGGAGGATGGCATGCCTGGAGAGGGCATGGAAGCTCTGTGCCCCTTCTCCATGCTTTGCCCTATGCATCTCTTCCATTAGGCTGTTCCTGGGTTGTATCCTTTATAATAAACTGGTACTAAGTAGTGTTTCCCTGAGTCCTGTGAGCTGTTACAGCAAATTATCAAATGTGAGGAGAGGGTCATGGGAACCACTGATTTATATTCAACTTAGGCAGAAGTGTGGGAACCCTGAAGCCTTGCTACTTGCAATTAGCCTTTGAAGTGGGGGCAGTCTTGTGGGACTAAGCCCTTGCCCGTGAGGTCTGTGCTAACTCCAGGTAGTTAGCATAAGAATTGAGTTAAATTGTAGGACACCCAGTTGGTGTCTGCAAAGAACTGGATAATTGCTTGGTGTAAATAACTCATACATTTGGTGTCAGAAGTGTTGACAGTATAGAAAAACAGTGTTTTCCTTTATCCTCCATTCCAGAAACAAAAGTGTGGTACTATTATTTTATAGTCCTTGCCACTTCAGAGGACCAGTCTGTCTGGAAGACCCTCACAGCCCTAAGACAGGATTCGGTAATTATTGCTCTATATGATATGTTATATCATATATAGGGCACAGATTTAGCCTCTGCCTTCCATCATAGTACCTGACTCCAGGTAGAGGATCAGAAAATGCCCGTGGAATTATGAAAAATGCTTCTGCAGCTCTCTCAAGTATCCCCACCCTTGCCTACTTTATCTTAAAGATGACTGTGTTCTAAAACTTTCTGCCCACATCATAACCTTTTACAGATAGTAGGGAAGCATCTCCACATTGAAGAAAACCAGCACCATCACAAGGCAAAGTGCTTGTGAAGGGATGGGGTGGAAGAAAGGAACTGGTGACATTTTCAGTGGTTTTGTTTGCATCCATCGAGTGAAGACATGTGACTAGGTGTTGCAGTCTGGTTTAATGATTAGGAATATGAACCCAGAGGAGGCACTGAAGGCCTTTCAGCCCTGGCTGGACTTGTCATTGCTTGTGTTGCTCTCCCCTTTCTCTTCGTAGCACTTTTCAGTTTGTAATTGTAGCAGGGTGATGTTCTCTTCTCCTGTACCTCTTCGTCCCTGACCATCCTCACCTGTGAGTATTAGCAAGCGAAAGCTCTGTCTTATAGTTCATTCACATTGAAGACTCTAAAAGGCAAATCCACCTCCTGTTGTGAGGTTCCACTTTCGCCTTCCAGATGGAGCAAGGAACTCTGGTGGGAAGTGGTGGGGTGGAGTGAGTAAGAGAAGGGAACAAAGACAGGAGCCAGGAATGAGAGACACCCAGGGCCCCATCTAAGGTAGAGCTTGTGTGGGATGAAAGACAAGCTAATGGGGAAACGGAATAAATGTTTGGCAGCATCCTCTGGGTCCTGAGTGTGTTTAGGATTAGTTAAATCAGTGGTTCTCAGCCTTGCCCATACATTTAATTCACCTGGTTATCTTTTATAAAATACTGATATCCTCCAAATATTCTGATTTGTTGGTCTGAGATGGAGCCTTGGCATCCATATTTTACAAAACACCCAGGTGATTCTAAGGGTAGCCATAGTTGAGAATCACTGCATTAAATAGTAATACGGTTTTCTTTTCTCACTATGGGTTCTGAAAATCAGTCATGACTGGACCTTAGTGGCAAAGTGTAGATTTTTGAGTGGAGGAGGGTGACTTGCAAATCAAGAATGAGTGGAAAGAAGGCATA
Source organism: Rhinopithecus roxellana (assembly GCF_007565055.1). NCBI lineage: Eukaryota > Metazoa > Chordata > Mammalia > Primates > Cercopithecidae > Rhinopithecus > Rhinopithecus roxellana. Next base: position 134,775,417 of record NC_044553.1, on the reverse strand, counting down.
TTTATGGCTGAGGTACCCAAAACTCCTGGGTTTACATTGCTGCCAAGAGCTTAGCACAGGGGGACCCGGGTTGAAGTCTTAGCTCTTTCACTTGTCGGTTGTGTAGCTTGGTCAAGTCACTTAACCTCTCTGAGCTTTACTTTCAGCATCAAAGAGAGAATAAAGGAATTGTCCAGCCAAGGAGGCAAGAGGGTGTGGATTCTGTAGCCAGGTTGTCCTGACACTTGTAAGCCATGTAACCTGGGCAAATCCCTTAACCACTCTGAGACTATGTTTTTCTCACCTGTGAAATGAGGATAATAAAACTCAAAGTGTTATCATAGAATTAAGTAGATTACTATACGTAAAGCATTTAGAATAGTAACTGGCACATATCAGATGTTAGCCAGTCGGTCATAATTTCCTGATTTCTGCTAGAACTACCTGGATGCATCTCCCTCCCTCTATGTCCCAACATGTTTGGGTACAGAGCACTTCCTTTCTCTGTAATTTATTTGTCTAGGTTTTCAAATAGGCAATAAATATGTATTTACAAATTAAAAGTTATGGCTATGGAAATACTCAGCTGGCCTTGGATGATCACCAAGATCACCACATATTCTTAAAGTACTGGTCGTTTTGCCTTAATAGTGACAGTGGTGAACAAACAGCCTGCGATCTGAGAATGGGTGCTGCCAACCCTGGAGGCATTTTGTAGGTGTTCCCCTTCAAATGCGCTTCCCAACAAATGCACCTCTTCATTTCCTCTTTCATATAGGGGAAGCTGGAGAGGATACTAGAGGGGAAGAATTGTAGGAGCTACCTAAAAACTACAAGGATGATAGCTCTGATGAATCCAGTGTTATAAAGGATGAGTACAAGAGAGACAGAGAAGAGTGTTGTCATGGGATTGGTTACAGTTGCCTTCCCAAATACTTCTTCCATTATTCTGATAACAACACCCTTATATTCCTCTGGAAAACCACCCCGCCCCCACCCCAGCTCCAGAGGAAGGAGACATGAATAAACCACAATCGGTAATCAGAATATTTCATCTTGCCTATCACAGTGACTGGCTCAAGGGTGGGCACATGACTCAAGCTCATCCAAGGAAACTTACTTTCATTTGGCTTAGTTTGGTTTGTAAGAATCTCTCTTGCCCTGGTGGTTGCTGAACTGGTTTATTGTAAATCCGAACTCCCGGTGGCCATTTTTGCCACAATGTGGGGAAAGTCAGCTATACAGATACAGTCAACACAGGGAAACCAGAGGAGAGATTTGAAAATGGATGGGCAGAATGCTGATGATGAGTCTGCAGTCCTGAATGCAGCTGTGCCTCAATGCTTTGTCAATAAGCCAGTAAATTTCCTTTGGGCTTGAACTGCTTGAGTTGGATTTCTGTCATTTGCAACCGAAAGACTTGTGATTATTAAGGCACCTCACTAAGGAAGAGCTACAGTGGATCATTGGAAAGTGCACACAAATAGGGTCCAGAAGGCTGAAGACCAGGAAGGGATGAAACTGGTAGAAAACGTTAAATGCAACCCTTGTTTGTTCATTTAGCAATTGTGTTTTTAGGCCCTTATTCGGCAACAAGCAACAGAAACTCATTCAAATTTTCTTGAGAGAGAGAGAGAGAGCCCTGAGAGAATACAGTGACACTTCACAACACCTAAGCCCTTTTCTGCCACAGAGCCTTTGCTTTTACTGTTTGCTTTGTCTAGAAGACTTTTCCTGCCAGCTCTCGACATAACTGACTCATTCTTACTGCTAATGTCCCAGGAAAAAATGTCTTCTCTTCAGTGAGTACCCTAACCCCTATCCAATGCAGGCCATCCTCATGCCTACCTCCGATTGATTACTCGCCATCACATTTCCCCGTTTATTTTATCTCGCTTCTCATAATCTAAAATGACCTGGTTCATTTATTTTGTACCTATCAGTGGTCTGTCTTTCACATTAGAACATAACCTCGTGTGATGGCAACCTCGTCTCTTTGTGTCTGCTGCTATGTCTCCTTCAGCCAGTACACTGCCCAGCACATAGTGGGTCCTCAATAAATATTTGTGGAATGAAGTGATGAACCAACAGCAGGGAGTGCAGCTGGACCTTTTGAGATACTGGTACTGGCAAGTAGAATGCTGATGGGAATCAAAGCAGCCATGTTCTCTAGAGATTCTTCTCTCTCTCTCTCTCTCTCTCTCTCTCTCTCACACACACACACACACACACACACACTCTGCTTCCTTCTTTGTGCTAATTCTCTTTCCTCTCTCTGCAGCCCAGCTTTTTCCACGTCTCCCCGTACATAGTACCGTACACAGTAGAATCAGCCTCCCTAGGCAGCCTGACTTCACTCTCCATTCTGGCATCCAGTTGGGAGTGAGTGGTGGCTGTGCCCCTTGCATCTTTCCTCTCCTTTTCTGCTGTGCAGGGAAGCACAGTTCAGATCTGGGGGCTGAAGGAGGTTGCTCCACAAAACCTCACTGCCCACCCAGGCTTGGCTAGTCACTGGGGCAGTGGGAAGACTTCTCTGTAGATGTCTGGGAGATTCATGTGTGTTCCCCAAGGGTGCATTCAAGTGTGTTTCCCAACCCTTCCTGGAAGAGCTCCTCCTAGAAAGAGGATAAATAGAGGATGAATAGAGGGGCTACCTCTGCTGGGCACCTCATCTGAGCCAGACACTGCAGGAGCCGTGTTCTCACTTCTGTCCCCGTTCATCCTCACAGTGATCCTGCAGCCATGCCCGCTTAGCCCCATCGTATAGATGGTTGGTATGAGGCTTTTTATGTTTTTTGGGGGGGTTTTTTAATGCAGGAAATAGTTATTTAGGGTTTTCAGTATGAATGTGCCATAAACCAAAATTGTACTTTAAAAGCTATAATTCTTTGTGAGATTTTTTTTCATTTAAAAAAATTGTCATTAAAAAAACGCCCACACAATAAATTTACCATCCTAACCATTTTCAAGTATACAGTTCAGTAGTGTTAAGCATATTCACATTGTCATGCGACAAAACACCAGCACTTTTTTATTTTGCAAAACTGCAACCCTGCACCCACTCAACTGCAACCCTGACCATTGAACTCCCAGTTCTCCTTCCCTCCAGCTTCTGCTAACCAGCTTTCTGCTTTCTGCCTCTATGACTCTGACTACCTTAGAGACGTCATTAAAGTGGAATCATTCAGTCTTTGTCTTTTTTGTGACTGGCTTATTTCACTTAATGTAATGTCCTCAGTGTTCATCCATGTCATAACATGTGTTGGAATCTTTTGGTAGGCTTTTAAGATCAGCTTACATTATTCTATTTATAAGTCAGTTGATAAATCTTGTTATCTTCATTTTAGCAATCATTTTAAGGGGTACTTGAATTCGATTTTCGTCCCACTTAAAAACTCAGCTCATTAAATACTTTGAAGTATTTTAAACTCTATTTATAAATGTAACATATTTTATTTCCTTCTTAAGTACTTCAATATCCTGACTTAATAAATAAAACCTTTTCAAGTACTGAAATAATTGTCAAAATTTATGAAATTAGACTAATAAAGTGAGCATAAAGTTCTCTTAAATGTTCCAACACCATACAATGTAAAATCCCAACTCTTAAATCAATTCTTTACTTTCACATTGCAAATTAGAGTTGAAAGCTATTACTCTTAAAGGCCTAAATTCCTTAAACTTTGCAAGTATGTAGCATTTCAAAATTTTACAGATTCAGGCTGGGCGCAGTGGCTCATGCCTGTAATCCTAGCACTTTGGGAGGCTGAGGCGGGTGGATCACTTGAGGTCAGGAGTTCAAGACCAGCCTGGCTAACATGGTGAAACCTCATCTCTAGTACAAACACAAAAATTAGCTGGGTGCATTGGCATGTGCCTGTAATCCCAGCTACTCAGGAGACTGAGGCAGGAGAATCGCTTGAATCCAGGAGGCAGAGGTTGCAGTGAGCCGAGATCATGCCATTGCACTCCAGCCCCGGGGACAAGGGTGAAACTCAGTCTCAAAACAAAACAAAACAAAATTTTACAGATTCATTAATGCAAAAATATAGTTTTGATTTCCTTAAATGTGTCTCTATTTAATTGTAATTTTTCCTGAAGCTGAACGATGTATCTCTTGGAATGACATCCAATTAGTTAAGGTTACTGACAATGAAGGTATCGCCAGGATTCTACCTGGATTCTGGTCCATGCCCTTTTTGGGATACACTAAATCTTTTGATGTTTGCTATAATGTTTATGCCTCCACAATTCAAAGGGGCTGGTGATGAAGTCTGTTACCCATATATCCACATCACATGGATTCCAGGGAAACCCGCAGCTTCCAATTACGTGTTACAGGACTGCACCTTCTTTTCTTTCAAGTTTTGTGTATGTCTTCTTTCCTAGGCAAGAACTTAATGTAATTCTGTATTCATTTTATATCCTTCCTCTCTCTCTCTCTCTCTCTTTTTTTTTTTTTCCAGACAGGGTCTTACTCTGTTACCCAGGCTGGAGTGCAGTGGTAAGATCATAGCTTATTCCAGCTTCGACTTCCTGGGCTCAAGTGATCCTCCCACTTCAGCCTCCTGAGTAGCTAGCACTACAGGCATGCCACCATACCTGGCTAATTTACTTAGTTATTTTTGTTGTTGTTGAGATGGGGTCTCCTCGTGTTGCTTAGGTTAGTCTTGAACTCCTGGCCTCAAGAGATTCTCCCACCCTCAGCTCCTGAATAGTTGGGACTACAGGCACACACCACCATGCTCAGCTAATTTTTAAATTTTTTTGTAGAGATATGGGTTTCCCTGTGTTGCCCTGGCTGGTCTCAAACTCCTGACCTCAAGCAATCCTCCTGCCTTGACCTCCCAAAGTGCTAGGATTACAGGTGTGAGCCACTGTGTCTAGTGTCGCATTTCTTGAGGCTCTACTAAGTGCCAGATGCTATGCCAGGGGCTGGTTACAACCAGAAGCAGATACAAAGTGTTCCTTGTCCACCAGGAGACTAAGGCAAGGCCTTGACGAGATGGTTATTCAAATCCCTCTACTAAAGACTTCAGTTAAAGGATATTTTTGTTTGTTTGTTTTACTGTCTACTCTCCTAGTGAACTTAAATACACATAAACTTGTACTCATTTCCTGCATCAAATGTGACTCTTCGACCCACAATACTCCTTAAGAAGTTTTCTCTTATAAAGTTCCTATGTATTATACCCTCAGATTTTAAGGGCTTATTCGTCAGATAGATAAACACACACATGAAAGCATGCATGTGTATTCAAAAGGCCTCTGCATGGAAAATAAATGAGGAAGAAATGTCAAGGGAGCCGTATCAACTGGGATATCTTAGTATCTTTAGAGAGAATCCCAGCCACTGACTACAGATAGATAAGGGAAGAGAAACGTAATGATAAAATAGAAAAGCCTGGAGTATTTTACTCTGCTTAAAGCTAGGTGGTGAGTGTGGAATTCCTTTCTGGGGTGAAATTCCTTTATTCCATTTACAAGCCTCTCCTCCCTGACATGTGTGTGCACACGTGTACCCAGCTTTGTGTGCGGGTGTCCTTGGTCCCTGGCGTGCACGTGGCTAGTCCTGTTGGCACGCAGCCTCCTGTCGATGTGGGCAGCATCCACCATCTTCCTAGCCCATCCATATGTATGTGTGTCTATATCCCAGCAGCGGTCGGCATCATTCATTTCCAAAACCAGCATGCATTCATTTTCATAACTTTTTGTTCCATTACAATATTAATGGGACTATCAATGGGAAAGGACAAGAGAAGCATTTTTAATGTTTATCTGACAGTTGCAAATTTCACTTGAGGTTGTTTACTGGGATCTGATTGTTGGCAGCGAGGAGCAGGAGAGGCGGCAAGATTAATGGGATCACAGGAAGAGGAGATGCATTTATGGGCCTTCTGAACACCATCTAAGAGTAATAAAAAGTCCTGCCGCACCCTTCCCCGAGTGAGACTTAAGTTTTAAAGGCTGAGAAATGAGGGGTTGTTTTAATTAACTTCCATCTAATCCAGGTGGCCTGTTCAAAGTGAATCGTGCTGCATTTATGTCTCGGTCTATTAAAAATAGACCACGCCCCAGGGGCCAGGCGCGGTGGCTCACGCCTATAATCCCAGCACTTTGGGAGGCTGAGGCGGGTGGATCAAGAGGTCAGGAGTTTGCGACCAGCCTGACCAACATGGTGAAACCCCATCTCTACTAAAAATACAAAAATTAGCCGGGCGTGGTGGCGCACGCCTGTAATCCCAGCTACTCAGGAGGCTGAGGCAGGAGAATCTCTTGAACCGGGGAGGCAGAGGTTGCAATAAGCCGAGATCATGCCATTGCACTCCAGCCTGGGTGACAGAGCGAGACTCTGTCTCAAAAAAAAAAAACAAAAAAAACATTAGACGGCCCTCTCCCATCTCCCATCTTTCCCCTTTCTCTCTCTCTCCCAGCCCCAACCCCCAAACCCCTGACCCTAGATTTCTATCACTCTGGCTTGCCCTATTTTTTCCCTCTTCCTTAAACAACTCCTGTGCAATCTCAGGGAGAGACAGAATCTCTTGATGGGGAGGATTGGAGAAAGAAGGAGAAGCGGATGCCAGAGGTTGCTAGGGGAAGGGAGATGGGCACTAACTCTTGGACAGAAGAGAGGGGATTTGTGCTTCCCCTGAGGCCTTCCCTCTGCTCTTGTCTGCTTAGGCCTATAGGTAACAGAGCAGTGGGTCCCAAGAACCCCTGAGAACTTTATGGGGGAATAAAGGGATAGAGATGCGTGGGTGGACCCATCCCCTTGCCTCCCAGGAAGAGATCTGGCTGTGGGAAGAGACCTTCCCAGGGACACTGCTTCTCCCGAAGGCTATGGTATCCGTTTGTCCTCTGAGTCCTCCATTTCAGGCCAGCAATGAATAGATATTTAGTATATGTCCCAAATATTGCATGGAACTTACTTATACTAAAAAAAAGTTCTTCATAATTTATTGGAAATTAAAGTTTGACTGACTGTCCTGTATTTTTATTTGCTAAATTTGGCAACTCCATCCGAGACAGAGTCCCCACTCAGTGTAGTTATTATGATTCCAGATTCTGGCACGGCATTGCCTACACTTAGACCTTGAGCTACTAGTTATTGTTACCTCTCTGACCTCAGTTTCTTCATCTCTTAAGTGGGGATAACAATAATAACAATATTACCTACTTCTAGGAATATGATGAGGATTAAATAAATTTAAATGCACCCAGTCCTTAGAACAGGGGTCATGGTCCCTGCTGCAACTATTTAACTCTGCCAAAGTTAGTGGGACAGTAGCTGGAGACAAATTGTAAACCAGTGAGTGTGGTTGCCTCCCAGCGAAACTCAAACTACAAACACAGGCAGCAGGCCTTGCTTGCCCCCAGGCTGAAATTTGCTGAGCCTTGGCTTCAGCCGGACATATCATTAAGTGCTTCTTAAGCATTGATCATTATTATTATTCCACATACTTGGGACTCTCCTGACCAGGGCTGGTGGGTAGCATTAATTGAGCAGCAACCAAAAACTCTTCTTGCCTGTTAAAATACAGGTGTCATCTGCCTCCTGATTCCTGAAATTTCACAGTTAGAGATTCAGCCCTGTGTCTACACAGCTCTGGAAGAAGTCATTCCTTAGGCTTTATCCCTCAGTGTGAGGACTCTCAGGAACACAGAGCACGGTTTAGGGAGCGCTTAAGCTCGCCCAGCCCCACGGACGCAGAATCTGTCACTCATCCTCACACTCATTCCTGGAGGGGCTTGCTGGGATTATGTGCATTTTACACCTAAGCAGGCTGGGGTTCCAGAATGTGAGTAACTCCTCCCGGGCCACCCAGGGAGTCAGGGCCAAAGCTGACCTCTGGTTCCTGCCCACAGTTCCTGGGCTTTGCAGGTCAGAGCCAGGCAGCGTCCGCACTCTCCTCATTTTACCATTTACCAATGTGAAGATGGCTGCTTGTGATTTCTTGGGGACAGGGCTGCAGCATTAACGGTAGAATAAGTCCAAGGTCAGCAGGAAGGGATGAGAGAGATGGGGCCAGAGCAAGAAAACGGTCTTAGAAGAGGGGATAGAAAAATGGGAGGAAAAAATTCAGAGAATTCTGCTTTGCCCAGAGCTGTGCCACTCTCCAGCCTGTCTTCCTTGAACCACGTGGCACAGGGAGCGACTGTTTCACCACTTAATTTCCACCTCCAGGCACTGTCTGAAGGGCCAGGGCCTAGCACTGCCACGTTCTTCTCCAGTCTACACCGCTGGAGCTGGGACAGGTGTACCCAGGTGTTCTACCTCCGCTCACCTCTCTCCAAATCATACTTGCCCAAAATTAAATGCACCATCTGAAACTTGTTGGTGCACACAAGAGTTCTGTGTGCTCCTCTCTCCTCCCAAGCCCTACTTCCCACTCAAGCCCCATCTGAACTGAGAGAAGACGGAGTCTTGATGTCCCCAAAGACACAGCTCCAGAGTGAGACTGAGCTGCTGGTGCCCAAACCAGCTGCAGGACCATGAGCAGACCTCTCCCTGCCTCGGTTTCTTCCTTTGTAAAACGAGGGTGAGCAAACAATTCTGGAGCTACTCCAGGTTTTAAATAAGAGGAATGAGGTGGAGCCAGGTGACGAACACATCAAGATGCTGGAAGGGTGGCGTGCCTGGAGAGGGCACGGATGCTTCGTGCACCATTTCCTCCTCCCTATACCTTGCTGTACACATCTCTTCCATGTGGCTGTTCCTGAGTTGTATCTTTTATAATAAACCAGTAAATGTAAATAAAAGAGAGAGAGAGAGAGAGGTAAAGGAACTAACCTACTGCTGAGCACACAGCAGGAGCGGTGGGGCAAGTTCCATGCCCTTTCCTCTTTCACTATAGATGCCACCAGGGCAGGGACCTTATGCTAGGCATCTCCAAGCTTGCCGGCCAGATGCCTTAGCCCCCCGGCTTATCTCCCCACCCAGTAACCCAGTGGAACAAGAAGAGAGGGGTGGAAAAATCTTGTGGGCAGTTCTCCTCTCTGTCACTAACTAGCTGTGTGGTCATAGTGGTCACTCACTTTGCACCTCGGGTTTTCATCTATCAGATGGTCATTAAAATATGTTCTCATTTAACAGTGACTCTCTGGAGTTGTTATGGAAGTTCCAACCAAAGCAGAGAGGGGTGAGCAAGTGAGAAGTATAGAATCAGACCTCAAGGTCACACCCACCTCCATCACAGTCCACACTGTGTGCCTCAGCAGCCTCCTGGGAGACATGGCTATAAAAACAGTGCCTAACTCTCAGCACCATGGCAAGGGTGGCACAATGTGTGCAGAGGACTTCGTGCAGTGTCTGAGAGGGCGCTCTCTATGCTATGTATGGTGACTGTTATCATGGTTTCATTCATTCAGTTCCTGCCTGGGAGACACCACCTGCCAAGCTGTGAGGCAAGTGCATGGTGGTGAACACAGCCAAGGCTATGTCCAGGAGAGGTCCACACTGTGCAGCTCTCAGACCTACCATCTTTGCATTGCACCTGCTCCAGCTGCCCATGCATCCTCACTGTTGCTTTCAAGCTAGTCCCTTCCTAGTCAGCTCTGGCCTGGACTCCTCAGCAGGAATCACCTCTCTCAAGACCCAGCCTCCTTTCTTGAAAGACTCCTCTGGTGACCAGTGGATCACAGTCCTGTTTATGAGAGGAATCTTCAGTGGGAGGTTCCTCTTTATCAAGCACTGCACTTTCGCTAGTAACCTTAACATCAGCAAGGACACCCACATCCCATTTTTCCTACACACTTCCCTTCACACACAGATCATCTCTTGAAACCTTCGTCGCTTCACATCCCCTCAAACGCTGCCACCCCCATCAATTTCTCCTTTGCCCAGATGCTAACTTCAAGGCCAGAGTTCTAGTCCTGGCCAGTATCATCTCAGAAGAGAACAGATGAGGGCACGTTGGCTTTCCTTAATTTCTGTGTAAAGTCATGCACATAGGCATGCAATCAGGTTAAGAACAAAACCGTCATCTTAGGTGTAAACAATCTTCTAAATATATATTTGTGGTACTTAGCCCCAAATATACATAGGATCAAAAATTTCAGAGTTGGAAGGGACCTTAAGGGTAGTCCTGGTCCCGCGTGGGGGCTCAGGCCTGTAATCCCAGCACTATGGGAGGCCAAGGCATGACCTGATGTCAGGAGTTCAAGCCTGGCCAATATGGTGAAACCCCGTCTCTACTAAAAATGCAGAAATTAGCGGGGCGTGGTGGTACACGCCTGTAATCGCAGCTACTCTGGAGGCTGAAGCAGGAGAATCACTTGAACCCTGGAGGCGGAGGTTGCAGTGAGTCAAGATCGCACCATTGCACTCCAGTCTGGGCGACAAGAGTGAAACTCCATCTCAAAAAAAAAAAAAAAAAAAAAAAAAAAAAAAAAAAAAAAAGGGTAGTCCTGGTCCATTCTGCCCACCCAGGGAAATAAGGATATTCTCTGTAGTGCCCATCATGATCCCAGGGCTTCTTTCAGCTTCCAGACCAACACACACACAGAGCAGAGTACTTTGCGTTTGTCACTCAGTGCTGTTTACTTGGTGATTTTGGTGGGTCATTTGTCCTGCCTCATCATTAGAGGGTAATGTACTTAGGGCAGGGTCTGGCCATTGAGTCTCCCGAGACACCTAGGCCAGGCACTTTCTGTGGACAGGTGCTTACTTACCCTCTGACTGAGGCATAGATGGGCTAGAGGGACTTGCAGGGCATGGGCCACTTCCACACCCCAGAGCCCTGCCTCTCAGCTGGAAATTGACCACAGTGTATCCTCAGTGTTTGATATGCGTCTGTTAAGTTACTTCAATGGGCTAACGAAGGATGGATGTTTCCTATAGGGGAAAAAAATAGGTCAAATTGTGCTAATTTCTTGGATAAATTTTGAGATAAAGAATAACATTTATTTGGCCAGGCATGGTGGCTCACACCTGTAATCCCAGCACTTTGGGAGGCCGAGGCAGGTGTATCACTTGAGGCTAGGAGTTCGGGACCAGCCTGGTCAACATGATGAAACTTCTTCTCTACAAAAAATACAAAAATTAGCTGGGTGTGGTGGCATGCACCTGTAATCCCAGCTACTCAGGAGACTGAGGCAGGAGAATTGCTTGAACCCAGGAGGTAGAGGTTGCAGTGAGCTGAGATGGTACCATTGCACTGCAGCCTGGGTGACAGAGTGAGACTCCATCTCAAAAAATATATGTGTATATGTGTTTTTTCTTATAAAATGTACATATAAAAGTGTTTAAAGAATAATAATAAAATAATAAAATGAACACATGTGTATCTACTACTTGGCTTAAGAAATAGAATCACTATTACCATTAAAAACACCTCCCATCCCTACCTGTGTATGTGACATTCCTGATGTCATCTGAGCATCCCCACCTTGTGGATGTTTGTCTTAATCATTGATATGGTTTGGATCTGTGTCCCTGCCCAAATCTCATTGAAATTGTAATCCCCAGTGTTGGAGGTGGGGCCTGGTGGAAGGTAACTGGATCCTGGGGACAGATTTTCACCTTGGTGCTGTTCTCACGATAGTGAGTGAGTTCTTGTGAGATTTGGTTGTTTAAAAGTATGTGACACCTCCCCCTTCTCTCTCTCCCTCCGCTCCTCCTCCTCCAGCCATGTAAGATATGCCTGTTTCCTCTTCGCTTTCCACCACGATTGAAAACTTCCTGAGGCCTCCCCAGAAGCCAAGTAGATGCCAACATCATGCTTCCTGTACAGCCTGTGGAACTGTGGGCCAATTCAACCTTTTTTCTTTATAAATTACCCAGTCTCAGGTATTTCTTTATAGCAATGCAAGAACGGACTAATATAATCATTCTCTGACTTTGTTTACAATTTTATCATATATGTATGCATCCCAGAACAATATATTGTTAGTCATGCATGTTTTCAAACTCTATATAACACCCTATTCATTGTATTTTTTCATAATTTGCTGTTTTTACTCAACATTATGCTTTTATCTACACTGATGTATGTAGCTATTGTTTGTTTGGAGGTATAATTGCATGGTTTCCATTGTATGATTACAACCACATTTATTTATCCATGTTGCTGCTGATAGACATTTGGATTTCCAGTTTTTGCTATTATGATCAGTGTTGCTATGAAGATTCCCATTGTGTGCATCTCTGGGCACATATGCAAGTTTCTTTTCCATATGTACTGAGTAAAAGCACTGGATAGTAAAGTGTGTGTGTGTTCAGCCTTAGTAGATATCACAGAATGGCTTTTCCAAAGTCATTATACCAATTTATACATCTGCCAGCATCAATATTCTCAAAATATTTTATGTTGTCGGACTTAAGTTTTTGCCTATTTCATGTATGTGAAATGGCATCTTCTTTTGGTTGCAATTTGCATTTTGTTGATTTTTTTTTTCTCTTACGCTTATCATGTTTCCTTTAATGTGTTTCCTTTTCGTGTCCTTTGGCCAATTGTTTTACTGGGTTTTTTTCCCCTCCCGATTCATAGACCTTCTTTATGTATTCTGGATATCAATCCTCTATTAGTTGCCCATGTTAGGAATATCTTCTAGTTTGTGGCTTGTCTTCTCTTTCTCCCTGTGATATATTTTGGGGAACCAAAGATCTTGATTTTAATGGAGGCAAATATATCAGTCATTTTCTTTATGGGTTCCACTCCTGCGTCTTAAGAAATTATTCCTTACATTGGGGTCATATCGATATTCTCATATTTCCTCCTATTCTTCGCTCTGGATGCCATATTCTTGTAGGAAGATGTCCCTGAGGCCCCATCTCAGCCGGCATAGCTCCTTCTCAGCTCCTCCCATTCTCGACTGCAACGGTCGGTTGATTTGCATTCGCTCCGCTGGGCCAGGAACAGGGGCTGTATATATCATCGAGTTCTAACTTTGCAACTCTTGCAATGCCTGGCACACAGTAGTCTCTCCTCTCTATGGCCTCTTAATTTTTTGCCTTCTCACTTCTCCTTTTGCTTTGGCTCTGCAGCAATGGATTCTTAACCATAGCTGCACAACTTGCCAGGCCCTACCCTCAGACTTTCTGATTTAATCATTCTGGGTGGGGTATCAATGTTTTTAAAAAGGCCTTCAAGGGATCTTGCATGGTGTCAGGGCTGAGAGCTGCTGCTCTGTAGTTTTGTGAAAAAGACAGGCTCCAGCATCTGTCCTCTGAAGCGACTTACTTCTCATGCTCCCCTGATCTCTTACCTCAGTCCCAATTTCAAATAACAAGCCAGGAGGGTAGGCTAGAGTAGCGGACAGCAGGCCCTAAAACTCCCCAGAAGGTGACCTGCCAAGAGCCTGGGAGCCTCTAGCCATCGAGGCCGCCATATTGGCGGTTTCAGTTGCCGCTAATGGGAAATAGACGAATGGGGGGGCATGGGGAGGTTTGGAAAGGGGCGAGAAGGGAAAGGTGCCATCTGTGAGAAAGGCAGAGGGATAAAGGGAGAGGCAAAAGAAACACATTTTGGAAAGCGCCAAAGTTTTGACAGGAATCTGCCTCCTTCCCCCTCCCTTTTCCATCTGTTTTGGAGAAATGTAAATGCGCCCGTGTTCCCAGGTGACTGGCCGGCGGGGAGCCTCTTTGGAATTCTGCAAACTGGCCATCTGTCGTCCTGTAATAAATGATAGCTATAAAAGAAAGTGATTATGGGGCCGATAGGGGGAGAGGCATTTGTTTATATTCTTATAATATGTATCAGATTGAATAGAAATTATCACTTAAAATTGACAAATGGAGAGCAAGGTTCCTTGGAGAGGAGAATCAGGGACACAGTGGCAGTGATGGGACCGTGCGGGAACTTTATTTGACCAAGTGTCAGAGACCCGCTCAGCCTCAGAGGTTCACAGAGTACGCCGGGCCCCTGAGGGTGGGGATCCAGCTTCCAACCTTCTCCAAAAGTCTTGGGTGTGCACCTGGCAAATGTGGCTTGGCTGGTGCATAGGAGGGTCATATGCCCCTCCTGCCTGCGGAGGAGGCAGGGTTGCTCTAGGAAATCAGCACAAAGCTGTGTTTGTCTCAATGGGGGCTACGTGGCCCTGCAACTCCTATGTATGGCCCCCCAACAAATGACTACCTTCTGTTTGATTTTTTCCCTTCCATTCATGCTTTTCCAGTTTCTGGTGTGATGCCCACCAGCTGGGCCTCCCACCTTCTGACTTCGCCTTTCTTGCGTCCCTTTCTTGGCCCTTAGCTCGCCTTGTTCCCTGCCTTTCTGGAGCAGCACGTTTGCTTTGAGAGTCCTGGGCGGCTCGCTTCCCTAACGTGTCCCCTGTATTTCTGTATTTCTGTGCTGCCTGGTTGCCTCCTTCACAGCCCAGGCCAGGGAGCATTCAGGGCTGACCTCTTCCTAAGAAGTAGCAAAAGGCTTGAGGAGCTCAGCTGTCCCTTCGCCTTCTCCTGCTCACATGCCTTGGCTAAAACCTCCAGTCTCCTCTGCTCTAAAATAGGATCCTTTTTCCCAGGTCTCAGCAAAATAAAACTTGATGTTTATAGAGTCCTGATCAGGTTTTCACACCCCACAGGCTAGGCACAGAAGATCTTATTCTCTCCATCTTACAGCTGTAATAACTGAGTATAGGAGAGGAAAAGTCAGCATGTCCATGGTCACACATTAGGGAGTGGCAGAGTCACCTGCTGTTCATTCCTTGCAATATCCTTTACTATTGATTAATGCCTCTAAGGCAATAAGCATGCTTACATTGGTTTTCAAATACTCTTCACATTCTCCGTCCTTGTCATTTGACTGTATTTTTAATATTTAAGTAAGCACAAAAACAATTTGTATATTAAGCAGATCTCTATGTATTAAATACATTTACATATGCAATACTCAGCACTAGTCTTTTTTTTTTTTTTTTTTTTTTTTTTGACAGAGTCTGGCCCTGTAGCCCAGCCTGGAGTGTGCAGTGGCGAGATCTCTGCTCATTGCAACCTCCACCTTCCAGGTTCAAGCGATTCTTCTGCCTCAGCCTCCTGAGTAGCTGAGATTACAGGTCTCTGCCACCATGCCTGGCTAATTTTTGTATTCTTAGGAGAGACAGCAGTTTCACCATGTTGGCCAGGCTGGTCTCTAACTCCTGACCTCAGGTGATCTGCCTGCCTCAGCCTCCCAAAGTGCTGGGATTACAGATGTGTGCCACCGCACCCAGCCTCAGCACCAGTATTAATTGATGTCACTCCACTCATTTCGATTGTCTTAGTTAATTTTTAGTGGATTCCTCAGGAGGGATTTGTAAGGATTTCTTACATGTTCAAAAGTTTGTCTGCAACCTTTGTGCTTGACTCAACTTGTGTGGATATAAAATCCTTCATTCACTTCTTTCCTGGAATAGCTTTAATTTATTGTTTAATTTTTTTTTTTTTTTTTTTTTTTTTTTTTTTGCACAGAGCATTGCTGTTGAAAAATCTGATGACAATTTAATTTTCTTTCTGTGGGGATTTGGTGGCAATCCTTTCCAGTCCCTCCTGTTTCAGAGAGGTGTGCATTCCTGTACCGTCAGGAAGGGATCCTGTTTCAGAGAGGTATACATTACTGTACTGTCAGGAAGGGATCCTGTTTCAGAGAAGTGTGCATTCCTGTACAGTCAGGAAGGGATCCTGTTTCAGAGAGGTGTGCATTCCTGTACTGTCAGGAAGGGATCCCATTTCAGAGAGGTGTGTATTCCTCTGCTGTCAAGAAGGGATCCTGTTTCAGAGAGGTGTGCTTTCCTCTGCTGTCAGGAAGGGATCTTGTTTCAGAGAGGTGGGAGTTCTTGTACTGTCAGGAAGGGATCCTGTTTCAGAGAGGTGTGCATTCCTGTACTGTCAGGAAGGGATCCTGTTTCAGAGAGGTATGCATTCCTGTACTGTCAGGAAGGGATCCTGTTTCAGAGAGGTGTGCATTCCTGTACAGTCAGGAAGGGAATCCTGTTTCAGAGAGGTGTGCATTCCTGTACTGTCAGGAAGGGATCCTGTTTCAGAGAGGTGTGTATTCCTCTGCTGTCAAGAAGGGATCCCGTTTCAGAGAGGTGTGCGTTCCTCTGCTGTCAGGAAGGGATCTTGTTTCAGAGAGGTATGCATTCCTGTACAGTCAGGAAGGGATCCTGTTTCAGAGAGATGTGTATTCCTCTGCTGTCAAGAAGGGATCCTGTTTCAGAGAGGTGTGCGTTCCTCTGCTGTCAGGAAGGGATCCTGTTTCAGAGAGGTGTGCATTCCTGTACTGTCAGGAAGGGATCCCGTTTCAGAGAAGTGTGAGTTCCTGTACTGTCAGGAAGGGATCCCGTTTCAGAGAGGTGTGAGTTCCTGTACTGTCAGGAAGGGATCCTGTTTCAGAGAAGTGTGAGTTCCTGTACTGTCAGGAAGGGATCCCGTTTCAGAGAGGTGTGAGTTCCTGTACTGTCAGGAAGGGATCCTGTTTCAGAGAGGTGTGAGTTCCTGTACTGTCAGGAAGGGATCCCGTTTCAGAGAGGTGTGAGTTCCTGTACTGTCAGAAAGGGATCCTGTTTCAGAGAGGTGTGAGTTCCTGTACAGTCAGGAAGGGATCCTGTTTCAGAGAGGTGTGTATTCCTCTGCTGTCAAGAAGGGATCCTGTTTCAGAGAGGTGTGAGTTCCTTTACTGTCAGGAAGGGATCCCGTTTCAGAGAGGTGTGAGTTCCTGTACAGTCAGGAAGGGATCGCGTTTCAGAGAGGTGTGCATTCCTGTACTGTCAGGAAGGGATCCTGTTTCAGAGAGGTGTGCATTCCTGTACTGTCAGGAAGGGATCCTGTTTCAAAGAGGTGTGCATTCCTGTACTGTCAGGAAGGGATCCTGTTTCAGAGAGGTGTGCATTCCTGTACTGTCAGGAAGGGATCCTGTTTCAGAGAGGTGTGTGTTCCTGTACTGTCAGGAAGGGAATATGGGCAAGATGTCCTTGTTAGCTTTCTGCCCAAGACCTTGCTCTTTTCTTGTTTTCTTGAGGGATAAAAAATATGGGCTTTCACTTTCAGAGGTCTCTGCTTCCCTTCCCATATGACAGAGTTTGGATCGGAGTCCTGGCCTGAATCCCATGTCAAATTGTGATCCCCAGTGTTGGAAGTGGTGCCTGGTGGAAGATGATTGGATCATGCGGTCAGTTTCTCCTGAATGGTTGAGCACCATTCCCTTCGTGCTATTTTCCTCGGTGCTGTTTTCTTGAACATGAGTGATTTCTCGTGAGATCTGGTTGTTTAAAAATGTATAGCACGGCCAGGTGCGGTGGCTCATGCCTGTAATCCCAGCACTTTGGGAGGCTGAGGTGGGCAGATCACTTGAGGTCAGGAGTTCAAGACCAGCCTGGCCAACATGGTGAAACCCTATCTCTACTAAAAATACAAAAATTAGCCGAACGTAGTGGCACACGTCTGTAATCCCAGCTACTTGGGAGGCCGAGGCAGGAGGATTGCTTGAACCTGGGAGGCGGAGGTTACAGTGAGCCGAGATGGCATCACTGCACTCAGCCTGGGTGACAGAGCGAGACTGTCTCAAAAAACAAACAAACAAACAAAAAACCCCACAAAAAACAAAAAGGAGCACCTCCCCTCTCTCTTCCTCCTGCACCAGCACCAGCCATGTTAAACACGGGCTTCCTCTTTGCCTTCTGCCATGATTGTAAGTTTCCTGAGGCCTCCCCAGAACCCGAGCAGATGTCAGAAACATGCTTCCAGTACAGACTGTAGAACTGTGAGCCAGTTAAACCTCTTTTCTTCATGAATTACCCAGTCTCAGATATTTATTTATAGCAAGGTGAGAACAGACTAATACACCACGTAACTTCAGCATTGTCCAGCAGAACTCTGTAATAATGGGATTGTTCTACATCTGCATTGTCCAATGCAGTCACCATATAGCAGAAGCTACTAGCCAAGCATTTGAAATGTGGCTAATGCAACTAAGAGACTCCATTTTAAAATTCTATTTATTTATTTATTTATTTATTTATTTATTTATTTATTTATTTTTGAGACAGAGTCTCACTCTGTCGCCCAGGCTGGAGTGCAGTGGCGCCATCTCTACTCACTGTAACCTCCACCTCCCGGGTTCAAGTAATTCTCCTGCCTCAGCCTCTTGAGTAGCTGGGATGACAGGTGTGTGCCACCATGCCTGGCTAATCTTTGTATTTTGCAGTGTGAAGCCTTAGTTTGTAGTTCCTCCTCTGTGTGGGGTTTGTCCTGAAAAGACGTCCCCACTGGTTAGTTTCAGGAGCTATCAGGTCTAGACTACCTAGGGTGTCCTAACCTCAATTCAGGGTCTGCCGAGATCCCTCCCAGCTTCTCTGCTCCTCTCACATTTTGGCCTGTCATGGTTCCAGTCAGCACTTCTGGGTGGTTTTGAGGGTCTCTGGGCTACTTCACCCACTCATATTTTGGGGTTTATGGGATTCCTCCTTCTGATTTTGTTGTACATAAGAATATTTTGTTTTTCTACCCTAGTCGCTCTGCCCATTTTCCTAGAAGGGTTTAGGGAGATTCAAAGTCTATGGTGTCATTGGTGCCATTGTCCTATTTTTTATTTTGAAGACCCTGCTGGTGTGTAGATCTCAGAAGTACAGGCATTCTTGTGGATTCTCTGTTGCTTAAGTTTCAGCACAAAAAGTCACATGTTATGAAGTGCTTAGTACGTGGGAGGCACCAAAAATGTGTGTTAAATGAATGAAGGTTCTTAACCACGTACGGTGAACTTTAGACATCTGAGCAAATTCTATTTGTGTAGCAGACATTCTGGCACCCTGAGCAAAATTGGCAGAAATAGATCTCTTGTGCAATGATAATTCAATGGCCAGACTCATGTGGCAAGACAAGGGGATGGACTCCAGCTAGTTCTGTGCTGCCATTGGGCCTCCTCTATGCAGGTCAATGTGCAGAAGAACAACAGTCCCCATAAAGCTGATTAAGGGATCCCCAGCAATGGGGAGGAGGCAATGAATTTAGAACTGAGCACTGGAAGAAAGTGAAAGCTATGATTTCAAGGGAAGTATTTATTATGTGCATGACACAACAATGAAATTGTAAACTGAATAAGTGATTGATGAAATGAATGAGACAAAGACTTGGGTAATATCTCTTGATGAGGAGGCAAGATCTTGAACATGCTGGATATAGCTGTAGTCACCGTGGTACTTCTCAGGTTACTCTCTGGAATAGAAATAAACTCAGGGGCTCTTCTAGGCATTGATCCGCCAAATCTTATCCCTCTGGAGAAGTTTTGTCTATGCCTTCATCCTGAGCCTATTCAGTTTTGATCCCTCCTTGATGCCTTCTGCAGAGATAATGCTCTGTTTGTTTTGCCCTTCTATTAGAGATCTTTCTTTTATACGAAGAGCCACAAGCTCTTTGTATAAGAAAGAAAATATAAAAGAAAGTGGGGTTCTCCGTCTTCCCTTGGGTCTGGGGCTCCACCCAGCTCTGGAGTTAAAGTGTACTGCCAGAGAGTCAGATACTTATTTTTCATTTTCAAACATCCTTGACTCAATGTCAACTAAAAAATCACTTTCAAAAAAATATGCTTATGTTCCAGAGACCCTAAGAACGCACAGGGAAGTTGGGGGGCAGCAAAGTCTCCACCTCCACTGCCGGAGAGCCAGGACCCTCTCTGAGCTGGTGTCTGGAGGACCCTCTGCTGCCCCGGCCCAGTGCTTGCCTCTCTTTGCCCCTCTGCCTTAGGCCCTGGCTCATCAGTAGGAAATCTCAGTGCTACCTTCTTTCCATCTGGTGTCTTTCCTTCAAACACGGACACAGGCAGCTTCTGCTCAGCACACCCCAGACTCCTAAGTCTTAGCAGGGGAAAGCCTCCTGGTGCCTCTCCTATCTCCATGCCCTTTTCCTCTCATCTATTTCAAAAAGCTGGAATTGGGGAAACAGTGAAGGAATCAGCTGCTTCTGCCCTCAAGAAGAAAATAGCCTCACCCCATCTCCTGCAAAAGGAGCACTATCCAGCCTGTAATATTCAGGGTCCTCTGGAGAATCAGATATACACAGAGACAGAGATGAGAGGAGACTCTCAAACTGAATTAGCTTATGAAATTATGGAGGCTGACGAGCCCCACAACTGGCCGTCTGCGAGCTAGACAACCAGGGAAGCCAGCTGCATGGCTCAGTCCAAGTACAAAGGCCAGAGAACCAGGGATGCCAATAGGGTAATTCTCAGTCCAGGGCCAAAGTCCTGAGAACCCAGGCCACTGGTAAAAGTCCCCAAATCCAAAGGTCAGAGAATCTGGAAGTGGGATGTTGAAGGGCAGGTGAAGAAAGGTGTCCCATCTCAGATGAGAGAGAGCAAATTCTTTTGTCCTCTGCCTTTTTGTTCTATCTCAGCCCTCAGCTGATTGGATGGTGTTTGTCCATAATGGGTGAGGGTGACTCTTCCTTACTCAGGCCACTGATTCAAATGCCAGTCTCTTCCAAAAACACCCTCAAAGACATACCCAGAAATAAGATCTTGCCAGCTATCTGGATATCCCTTAATCCAGTCAAGTGGATACCTAAAATGAACCGTCACACAACCCAAGGAGCAGACCATGAAGAGGTGAGAGCCCCAACCTCGCTCTGAGCTTCACCAGCATGGCGGTACACACTGCATCCCAAGGGTCATGAGACATTCTGCTGGACACAGACCCATAGGAGACTTGTGGAGTTTGGGGATGAAAGTCATTCCAGGGCCCTCCAGCCTCATCCCGACCCAACAGTGGCCATTCAAGCACTCTCTGGGGGACTTCTGTGTGGGGCAGGAGCATTTTGCCACCTTCAGAAGCATGAATCAAGCCTTGCGGGTGGGTGATACCAATATCCACCCACGTGACTGCGTGCTGCCAGTAGCCCTGGTTCTGATGGGTTGCTGGGGGCTTCTCTCCCTTACACACAATGGGACTTTGATGTCCAGGAGCATTTGTCCTGCACTGGTTTCTAGAAGGCTTTGTTCCCATTGCTTTGATGAGGACAGTAAGACAATCACTGGCTGACTTGGACTCACAGACAACCTGGTCAAGGGATAGGTCATGGGACCGAGGAGGTGACTTGGTGCCTTTCACACATGCCCCCATGACCCCCTACCTTCCATAAGTCACCCATTTTGTCTGTTTTTCTTTTCTTTTCTTTTTTTTTTTTTAAGACAGAGTTTCACTCTGTCACCCAGGCTGGAGTGTAGTGGTGTAATCTTGGCTCACTGCAACCACCATCTCCAGGGTTCAAGTGATTCCCATGCTTCTGCCTCCCACTTAGCTGGGATTACAGGTGCATGCCACCACGCCCGGCTAATTTTTGTATTTTTTAGTAGAGACAGGTTTTCACCATGTTGCCCAGGCTGGTCTCAAACTCCTGACCTCAAGTGATCCACCCGCGTTGGCCTCCCAAAGTGCTGGGATTACAGTCATGAGCCACTGCGCCCGGCCAAGTCACTCATTTTGGATCTATCAGTATACATTTCTTTAACTCTTCTAGAATCTATTTAACTTTAAAATTTGTGTCAGCTATAATTAGTTTGGCAGCAATTAATAGAAACTTGGAACTATAGCAGTTTAAATAAGTTAAGGATTTGCTTTTCTCCCAGGCAAAGCACTTGTGGAGACAGGAGGTCCAGGGCTGGTTTGACAGCCCCACGATATGGTTAGCGCCTCAGGCTCCTTCTCCCTTTCTGTTCTACCATTCTTAGTGCATGCGTCTGTCCTCAAGGAAAACTCAGGGCTGCAAGATGGCTGCTGCCGCTCCAGTCGTCATGCCCACCTTTCTGTCATGAAGAAGAAAAGAAAGGAAGAGCTTGCTAGGGAAGTCAGACCCTTTTACAAAGATCTCCCGAAGCCCCCCAACAAAAACTTCCTCCATCTCAGGGGCCGCCTCAACTGCAAAGACTAGGAAATGAACTGGGAGTACTGCCATCCTCAACAACATAGGGATTTTGTTGGCAAAGAATTATCTCATGGCACCTAAGCCTTACTGAGCCCTTAGTTGACGTTGGATACTCTAAGCATCCCATATGCATGACCTCATGGAACCCTCACAACAACACCGTGATGTAGGAACTATGATTACCCTATTTTTCATAACAGGAAGCTGAGCCATAAGGGTTTCAATAGTTTTTCGAAATGACAGAGCCAGGGTTTGGCTCTGAACATGAGTTTTTCCCACACTCAGGCTATTTTCCACTGTGGGCCCCTTGCCCTCAGCCATCAGCTGACTGCTTAAATTCGGGTCCCCCGAACTGCCCCCATGCCCCCCAGCCCCTAACCTTGTCACTGTGGTGAAAGAGCTTGGTCTTTCAGCTCAGAGGTCCCTGTTCAGAGCTGTCCTTTGAGACCTGGGTGATTCCCCACCTCTGAGGCTCTCACCACCAGTGGTACCCGGCATGTGGGAATTCCTGGTCCCCTAACCTGTCCCCTCCTATCTCTCTTCCATATGTCCCTGTCCCTCTTTCTATTATTCTATTTTTCTCTTCCTCCCTCTTTTCTTTTCTTTCACAACATCCCTTAATCCTTTCTTTAAAATAAAAGAGACACAGTCTTCCAGCCAGGGCTTAGTTCTTGTACACTCACTTTCCTTCTGCCCCTCCTCTTCGTCACCCTTCTCCTTCTCTGGCCTCCCATTCCCCACACGGAGGCACCTCCCCCCAGCCCCCACTGACACACAGCCACCCCCATGAGCGCACGCTGTGGAGCAGGCCCAGAGGAAACCGCCAAGCCAGGGACATAAACGTAATGAAGCTGGCACGGGCCCCTCCCCAGGGCTCGGTTTGGCAGTCACTCACTGTCACTAACAGGTCTACATCCCCAACTCCCTTCACGATGCTTGGGAGGAGAGAGCCCAGAGTGAAGGGGACTTTTACTATCCTCAGAGGGAGCTTTGTTCCTGCTACAATCTTTCCTGCTCTGCTCTAGGCCGGCCAGCAGCTTGAAAGAGGTTTTGGTCCAAATGGGTCTCTCTCCTTCAGTCAGCAAACATCAATTAACTAACCACAACAGTCAACAGTACCAATAAAGAGCTTGCAGTACTGGCCTGTGGGGTGGAGGCGACATCTTAGAAAACCATGCAGGGCAGCCCATTCTGCGATGGACGGGCTGAAGCCCCAGGACTTGGTTTCCTGTCTCCCTTCCAACCCCTTCCTCTGCCTCTAACCCTTAGACTGTGACTTTGGTGTAAAAGGAACTTGCTCTGTTACCAAACACATTTATGGAGCTGATCTTTTTCATCTTCAGAACAACTCCACTTTACCGATGAGGCGGTACCCAAGTTCAAACAGCCCTGAGCAGTGGAGTCACACTTCTGGATGATGAGGCCGCTCCGGTTTGCACAGACAACCTGCTTGTTTCATCAGGCACCTGGGCAGGTACAGTGGCTCACGCCTATAATCCCAGCACTTTGGGAGGCTGAGGCAAGTGGATCCCTTGAGGTCAGGAGTTTGAGACCAGCCTGGCCAACATGGTGAAACCCCATCTCTACTAAAAATACAAAAATTAGCTGGGCATGGTGGCAGGTGCCCATAATCCCAGCTACTCCAGAGGCTGAGGCAGGAGAATCACTTGAACCTGGAAGGTGGAGGTTCCAGTGAGCCGAGATCGCACCACTGCACTCCAGCCTGGGTAACAAGAGCAAAACTTTGTCTCAAAAAAAAAAAGAAAACAATTTGTACTTTTAGTAGAGCCAGGGTTTCACCATGTTGGCCAGGCTGGTCTCGAACTCCTGGCCTCAAGTGACCCACCCGCCTCAGGCCTCCCAAAATGCTGGGATTACAGGTGTGAACCATTGCACCCAGCCAATAAGAAGTTTTTAGAAGCCCCCAGGAAAGGTTTGTTGTCTGGGATTAAAAAGGAGGGCTTTTCTGCCTATCCCCTTCTCTTCTGCTTTGCTGTCGTGGTATGAAGATATGACTCTGGGAGCTGAGGCAGCCATCAGTGTGAGCATGAGGTGGCGAACTTGAGGACTGAAGCCAACGTATTAGAGCACGTGAAAAGCCTGAGTCATGGAACACTGCCCCCAACTCTCAGCTCCCCCTTCAGACTTCTTATTATGGCAGGAAAATACACCTTTACTTGTTGAAGTTTTTGTGGTGGGCGGAATGATGTCCCCATTCCCAGAGACGTTCATATCTTAATCCCTGGAATCTGTGACTTGTGTTAGGTTATTTGGCAATAGGAAATAATGATAGCAGATACAATTAAGGTTGCTAATCAGCTGGCTTTAAAATGAGGAGATCATACTGTAGCATCTGAGTGAACCTAGATAGATGTATCCCTGAAGACATATATATCTCTCAGAGAGAGAGAGAACAATTTACATAATTTTTATTATTATTTTTTGAGATGGAGTCTCACTCTATCACCCAGGCTGGAGTGCCATGGTGTGATCTTGGCTCACTGCAACCTCCTGGGTTGGAGCAATTCTCTTGCCTCAGCCTCCCGAGTACCTGGGATTACAGGCACCCGCCACCGTGCCTGGCTAATTTTTGTATTTTTAGTAGAGATGGGGTTTCGCCATGTTGTCCAGGCTGGTCTTGAACTTCTAACCTCAGGTGACCCACCCACCTCAGCCTCCCAGAGTGCTGGGATTACAGGCGTGAGCCACTGCACCCTGCCGAGAAAAATTTATTTTAAGGAATTGGCTCATGAGCCTGAAATTTGTAGAGCAGTCTGGCAGGCTGGAAATTCAGGGAAGAGTCAATGTTGAAGTCTTGAGCGCAAAGTCTGCAGACTGAAAATTCAGGCAGAAATTCTATATTGCAGTCTTGAGGCAGAACTGCTCCTACTTCAGGAAACCTGTCTTTTCTCAGCCTTCAATTGACTAGATCAAGACTCTTAAGTAATAGGGGGTCATCTGCTTTACTTAAAGTCTACTGATTAGAGGAGAGTGCAGTGGCACATGCCTGTAATAGAAGCTACTCGGGAGGCTGAGGCAGGATGGTTGCTTGAGGCCAGGAGTTTGAGGCTGCAGCGTGCCATGATCGTACCACTACACTTCAGCTGGGGCAACAGAGCAAGACTCTGACTCTTAAAAAAAGAAAAAGAAAAGTTTACTAATTTAAGTGTTAATCACATCTAAAAACTATTTTACAACAACGGGCCAGGTGAGGTGGCTCATGCCTGTAATCCAGCACTTTGGAAGGCTGAGGGAGGTGAATCATTTGACCCCAGGAGTTTGAGACCAGCCTGGCCAACATGATGAAACCCCCCTCTCTATAAAAGATTAAAAAATTAACCGGGCATGGTGGCCTGTCCTTGTGGTTCTAGCTACTTGGGAGGCTGAGACAGGAGGATCACCTGAGCCCGGGTGGCCAAGGCTACAGTAAGCTGTGATCACACCATTGCATTCCAGCCTGGGCTACAGAGCGAGACTCTGTCTCAAGAATAAATAAATAAATAAAAATTTTAAAAGTTACTTTACAGCAGTAGCTAGACTAGTGTTTGACCAAACAACTGGGCACCATAGTCTTGCCACGTTGACATAAAAAGCAACCATCACAACGGTCCCTAAATGTACAAGAGGGAGGCAGAAGAGTCAGTGTCACAGTGATTCTATGTGGCAAAGACTCGACCAGCATTGGAGGCTTTGAAGATGGAATGGGGCCATGAGCCAAGGAATGCAGGACACCACTAGCAGCCAGAAAAGGAAAGAAAATGGTTTTCCCTTAGAGCTTTTAGAAAGCAGCACAACCCTGCTGACACCTTGATTTTAGCCTTGTAAAACCTATTTGGACTTCTGACCTCCAGAACAGTAAGTTGATAAATATGTGTTGTTTTAAGCCTCTAAACTTCATTATAGTGGCACAAGGAAATGAATACAGCCACTGTTTGTTCAGATTTTTTTCATGTACTTACAGCCAAAAGCACAGCTAACATTCACTTGGCAATGACACTTTATCTCTCTGGACTTTCAGTTCATCTCTGATAAATGGTAGGGGGTGAGGGGAGAGACTGAAGTGCTCTAGGCCTGTTTCTACCCTGCCCATATTGGATCTAAATCTACCTGACTCAAGGGTGATCTATTACTCTCTTACCAAGGTCCTCCTTTGCAGAAGTGTATAAATGGCACTCTAGGGTGTTAGCTGTGTTTGCTAGCCATGGCCTTTGAGGCTCCCCAGACACATGCTAAGCACTTTAAGGAAAGGGGCCATATCTTCTCTTTATATCTTCTCACAGCACCCACTGCATGAATCAACTTTTCTAGCATTCTCCTATCACTAGCTGTGTGGCCTGGGACACATTACCTAACCTCTCTGGGCTGCAGGCTATTTGTCTCTAATAAGCAGATAATAGAAGTACTTGCCTCATAGGCTTAGTATATAAGGAATAATTGAGATAATGAATGTGAAACATTTAGCACGATACCTGACAACACACACTAAATAAATATTAGTTTTAATGGTTGTATTCATCACCACAATAAATATATTGAAAAGGCGTACATTCTCGCCATTTTACTATTAAGAAAACATATTCAAAGAGGTCAGTTAATTTGCATGAGATTATGGAGCTCAAGAGGGCGTAGTTAGACTTGGAACCTAGATCTACCTGGTAAAATTAAATGTAATAACACATGTAAAGTGCCCAGAACAGTGCCTGGCGCATACCAGGCTCTCAGTAATGATAACTGTTGTTGTTATTTCTACTCCCCTAATTTATTTCTATTTATTCAGTCAACACTTATTGCATGTCAATTACATATGTGTCAAATCCTGAACTAAGCAGGAAGACTACAAAGATAAAAGACAGAGACCCTGCGCTCAAGGCTGTAACTACTGAGCTTGATATTCCTACAAATTACTGGCAAGAGTGCAGAACACCCACAGGGACAAGAATGGGGACAGCGGGGATCCCATACTCTCTTCCCTCTCGTTATCCATCAGGGCTACTTTTCATTCCTTGCAATGGATTTTTCCTTTCCCATCTCCAGGCCTTGCTCACTTCTACTTCTTCCTCACTGACCCTAGGAAGGCACCCACTCCTTCTCCTCTTGTCCATTTCTGCTTTGGAAATTCCATCCACCATTCAAAGCCCAACTTGAATCCCTGCCCAACCACAGCAGCTTCCTGAATGACCCTACCCAATCTTCCTTTGAACAACTCAGGGTGCACTATCCAGGGTGATCATCTAAGTATCTGATAACCAGCTGTCATGGGCACTGGCTGGTCAGAATGAGCCCAGCTGCAAAGACCCATAAGGCTCTACCAGGCTGACCAGCTGCATGGCCACCCTTTGAGGCCACTCAGCTGACACTAGATGTTTGTGACCTTGAACGATAGGCATTTTTAAATTTTTTCATCTTTTTGTTCTTTATAACTAGATTGTAAGCTTCTTTCAGTTCCTCACAGCATCCGCCTTTATCATATGTATCTGTTAGGAATACTTGTAGATGCAAATAACAGAAAAATTATCAATGGAATAGACAAATAGAACGCTGTTTTTCCCCGAAACAAGAATGCTGGGAGTAAATGACTTCTAGGGATGGTTCTGTGGCCCAGTGGCATCAGGACCACCATTTTTGTGTGTCTCTTGGCCTTTCCCTCATGTTCAAAAACAGCTGCCAAAACTCCAAATAGAAGGAAAGAAACCACGTCACCTACAGTGTCTTTCCCTTTAATTTGGCTTCCCTCTTATCGTATTGCCTGCTTCAGCGTCACAGGACCAGCCCAGCCTCCAGGGAGGTTGGTGTAATGGAACAAATGTTTATGTCCCCTCCAAACTCACGTGTTGAAATTTTCACCCCCAAAGTGATGGCATTAGGAGGTGGGGCCTTTTGGAGGTGACTGGGTCATGGGGGAGGAGCCTTCATGAATGGGATTAGTGCTTTTGTAAGAGACCCTGGAGAGATCCCTCTTCCCTTCCACCATGTGAGGATGCCGTGGCCATCTAGTTAGCGGACTCTCACCAGACACTGAATCCGCTGGTGCCTTGATCTTGGACTTCCAGCCTCCGAACTGTGAGAAATAAATTCCTGTTTTTTATGAGCCAACCAGTCTATAGCACTTGTTCTAGCAGCCTGAACAAAACAAAGTTGGAAAGAGAAGTGCTTCCCTTTTCCAGTCTCAGAGGTGGAGGCAGGCTAGGAATTAGGGGCTGGGAATGGGCATTATGTCAGGTGACCAGCCAGCAGGGTCTGCCACACCACACCTGAGTGAATGAATGAATGAATGAATGAATGAATGAATGAGGCAACCAATGAATGAATCAGTGAATGAGTCCATCAATCAGCTTAAAAGAGGGTTCCACTTGGATAAGTCTAGGGTAGGAAGGAACCCAGGGATATGGTCTTCAGAGGTCTATGTGGCCACTGGGTCTGGCCTGCACAGGGTTTCTCCCAAATCTCCCTCCAGCCCTCCTTCTTTCCCTTCTCCCAGCCCCTTCGTGGGCTCCCCTTAAGAGTGAAACCCCAATACAGCTGTTTACAGCCCCGAAGAGACAGGCAGGGCTCTGTCCCTCCTCTATTCCCTACCCCCATCCTGTCCATACAAGATTGATAATGAAACCAATACCTTTTACCAGCGTAATTTTCATATTTAATGAGCGTGACTCAAAAACTATTACATTAATTAGTCAAATCCCACAAACCGTTAATGGTGCACGCGGTAATTAATATTGTATTCAATTAAAAAATGACCTGTTTCGGGGGCTTCTCTCAGGTTGGGAGCATGGGGGCTGGGGTGTTTGCAGGCGTGCAGGGCCCTGTTTGTAGGCAAAAGCCCTCTGGTGCTGCCGCGCTTTCATCTCCCTTTCCTCTTCCCAGCAATACCTGGAAAGAGAATGCACCAGAAGAACATGGGTGCTTCCCGCCCGCCACCCTGGCCAGCCACTGGCTTCCCCTCTGTTTTGCCGATCTCCTCTCCATCTCTTCGCCCTCTGCTGAGCCGACAGCCTACTTGCTGTGATTTATGGGAGGGCCTGGCACAGGGCTCACGAACTGGAAAATTTCCAGTTTACACAAGAATTCCCTGAAAAATGAGCTTGCTTAATTTATTTCTTTCATTAACGAGTTCGAACTGTGAGATCATCTTTCTGAGGGCCCCTCCGGTGTCACCCGGCATTGTTCATACATCCTGACAAGCTGCTCCCTGGCCTCCCATCCTGCCTGCTGGACCAGTGGCCAGGGCCCCGGGGAGGGATGAGGGGCTGACCTCAGTGGGTGTCTGCCTGGTGGCCCAACCGCTGGGACTGGGGCCTTTGGCCAATCAGGGATCCCCTTCCCTTCCACCCTGTTAATACCTGGGATTGAAGCTCAAAGCTAAATCAACAGGAGCCCGAGGCTCGATGTTGGCTGGATGCACTTACAGAGGGTATGGCACTTTGCTAGGCCTGGGTGACAAGCAGCCAGGAGGAGTTTAAGTCAAAGCGCTCATCAGCCGGAGACGTAAGATCCAAGAATGGAGACAGGACCGATAATCAGGACACAACTGGAGGACAAGGCCTAGGTCCTGCCTTTATGTGTGGCCCAGAACAAGAGTGTCCAGGGGCCCTCAACCTGCAGCTCTCCCACATCCCTCCCAACAGGACACCCAGATCTCACTCTACACTTTGGCTCCCTCTCCCAAACAGCTGCCTCTGGGCCACCCATCAGGCCTAGGATGAGCTTGACCCACCTCCCAAGGGAAGGGCCAGGAAGAAGGCCCACATAGATCCTGGAAGGCACTTAGGGCCAAGTGTACAGGGAACTCTGAGGATGTGGAATAGGGTCTGCCAAAGAACACAGGCTTGGTTCCAGGAATCCTTGTCCCACAGGGAGGAGCTCTGCTATAGAAGAGGGACAGTGGAGATCCAGGGCAGAGGCTCCCTTGCCTGGGTTAAGGGCAGACCTTATGAGATTATAGTGGAAACAATTTGAAACAGCTCAAAGCCAATGGGGCAGCATGTCGTGTGGGTGGAGTACCTGGGCTTTGGAGCAGGACCACCTGGTTGGAGTCCTAACTCTGTCATGTTCTTGCTGTGCAACTTGGGGCAAATTACCTACCCTCTCTATTCGCAGGGTCTTGATTTTAGGAGGGGGATAAAAAAAATTGATTCTTCATAGAACTATTGAGAAGTTAAATATGTAGTGCACAGAGCCCTCTGACATAGAGTAGGAATTAAATTAGTGTAAGTGATTACTACTGTATTAATGGCAGTATTATTAGTGACGTAATGACAGTGCTTTGCAAACATCCGGCCTCGTGATTGACATTACAGACTCGGAGCACTTGGCTCTACCCTTTGCTTGCTGTGGGATCTTGGACAAAGCACATAACCTGCCTGAGCCTCAATTTCCTCAACTGCAAAATAGAGGTTATTATAAACACCTCAGAGGATGTTATGCAAATCGAGTGGAATAGTGCATGCTAAGGGTCTAGCACACGGTAAGTCCTTAGACCAAGTCAGTTATTATTATCTATTAACAGCTATTACCCCCTCTAAATATGTGGGATTCATCATGATTATCACCCTCCAAACAGATATTTTAGTGCTTCCTTTCTACTCTAAAATAAAATCCATAATAATATAACCTGAGTAAATACAGACTTTAAAAATAATACTACAGATTCTAAGTACAATATGAAGAAAAATAAAATAAGGGTAATTTACTTAAAAAACAATATGACTTTAAGTATAATACTAAAAAAGTAATTTCTAACAAAACAATTTGTATTTTAATCCATGAATGATCAGGTATGATGGCACTAGAAGACATAAAGGAGGAGTCTGTTGGTGAAATCTGAGTGAGGTCTATAGTCTAGTTAATTGCACTGCACCAATCAATTTCCTGATTTTGATAATGAGTTACAGCTATATAAGATGCTCCCACTGGGGGAAGCTGGGTTATGAGTACATGGTACCTCCCTGTACTACTTTTGCAGCTTCTTGTGAGTGTATAATTATTTCAAAATTTGTAAGTGGATTTCATAGCTACAAATGCAGACTAATGTATACTGCCAAATGAACCAAATACTATGAATAGTGTTGCCATTGTGATTTCATTTTCTGAAATAGTGAACAATTCTCGGCAAGGTCATGAACAAAACAAAGTTTAGTTTTACCTTGATTTATAAGAGTTGAATTGGTGGAAAATTTGGTGATATTAAAACTCTACAAAAAATTGCTTTGTATTTATATGTAAAAAAAAGTGTTAAGCCAGACTCAGACCCCTCAGGTCAAGTTTTTCATATATATCAATGTCCAGTGGACATTGAAAATTCACATGAGCATTGGTGGTATAGCGGTGAGCATAGCTGCCTTCCAAAATCCACATGAGACACGAAACAACCTTTGTCATATGTAGGATTATCCTGTGTGTTTGCCATCCTCCCTGAACACACCCACTAAATGCTGGTGGGGAAGCACAATCACTGAAATTACCAACCTCCCTGTCCCCCTTCTCAGAGGGAAGAAACTTCCACTGAGAGTCATTAATATATAGAGGGTTCTAGTCATCCTTCTTATTCCTAACATGGTGGGCACATTTAACACTCACTGCCTTGAATCTGGGCCCGTAGCGGCAGACTTCCCTTGTCCTACCCCTCCAGGAAATACCTCTCATCCCTTCTTTCTGCAGAGCCTTCCTCAACTCTGTATTCCTTTAGCCTCGACCATGTCAGCTTTACCCTTATAAAGGAACCTTTTGAAGCCAGGTGCCTGTAGCTGAACTCCTGGAGGCAGCCACCATCTTCCTGAGAGAAGACTGACTCATTCTTTCTGCCAGGTGCCAAGAGAGAGACGAGGCCTATCCACAGTCCCAAGGGCCTTCCCTGTGAAGCCCAGCTCTGCACCTGCACCACACTGCTGCTCTCCAGCCAGCTCTCTAGAATCTGAAACCTGGGTAGGAGTTCCCACCATCCTACCCCCGACCAGTACATCCTCAAAGAATAAACGGCCTGATCAGCCTTCACATCTTCTTACTAATAAAAGGAAAACATGGAGCTAAAAAATGTGACCCTTGGCAAACTGATATCAAACACAACCAAAAATGCCTAGTAGCTGTGTGAACTTGAACAAATCACATAATCTCTCTGAGCCTTAATGTCCTCAAACTGTATGAGGGTCATGTAGAATAGTTTATGTGAAAGAGCTGTGTAAAATGTAAAGATGACATTAATATATTAATATGATTAATTGCTATCACTGTTATTATTATGTGGGCCAGTTCAATGATTAATTTAAATATGCCAATGGATAAAAGAACAGTGGGCGAGAACCCCAAGTTATAGGAACATAGAATGCATGCACTCTTCAAAACCATCATCTAGATCAGGGCAAACTAGTTGGCAAACTACATTCTGTGGGAAAATCTGGCCCACAATCTGTTTTTGTAAATAAAGTTTTACTGGAACAGAGCCATGCTCGTTTGGTTAATATTGCCTAGGGCTGCTGCAACAGCAGAGTTCAGTAGTGTAACAGAGAGCATATGGCAGGCAAAGCCTAAAATGTGTGTTACCTAGCTCTTCACAGAAAAAGTTTGGGGACCCCTGGTCTGCCCAGTCAACAGAATAATCTGTCTAAAAGGTCCAACCATGTTACAATCCAGCTCTTCAACAGTACCCTGTTCAACAAGGAACACAGGCCTGGCTTCAGCCCACCCAGCCAGGCTCACCTTCCTGTTACAGACTTCATGCTTTAGAAAACCAAGCTTCTTTCTTGCAGTTTCCTTGCTCAGTGTTGTTTCTCACCCCATACCTTTGCCAAGGACATGAGGCTAGCTTGGGATGGTTCTGGTAGGTTGAGGCCTAAGCTCCTTTTCTAGCCTCTGCTTGGATCTCTTAGCCCCATCCCAGGAGCCTTCAGCCCCTCTGTCCTTGAAACAAGAATACAGCACGAGGGTCCACTGCCTCCTTTTAGCCTGGGAAGGCCTGAAGGAGTGAGCATCACTCAGGAACTTGGCTCTGGAGTGTGTAAAGTCCCAGTTCCATGTGTGTCACCCAGGAAGCAGCAACAAATAGCATTATTATCACTTAGCACCCACTTTTTGGTCTTGCCAAGTTTCATAGTGCTCCAACTTTCATGGGCCCTCGACCTGCTGTGAGAATTTAAGGAGAGGAAGACTCCCCCTTCCCCACCATCTACCTGCTGCTCCAACCCATTCTCTCCTCTCTGGGAGAGGCAGGGATTTTTCTAAGGCAGGTGACACTATAATTTCAAGTGCTCTGTAATGACTTCTTAGTTACACAGACACTTAATAGAATTTCCTGAGATAGAGGTTGAGTCCACAGTAATTCTAGACCTCCTATTGACTTGAGTGTAATTGCTGCTAATAGACAAAGAGGTAATTACCGTGTGACCTGCCTTCTGGTTTGGAAGCAAACAGTCACACATGTTGTGCTGTTGAGGGCATCTGACAAGTGTTACTGTGTGCCCAATTGTGCCCGACTGAGTCTCTGCCCTGCTTGAAAAGACCCAATGATCCAATCAATCATAGGACCACTGAATCTCTGGCTGGCAAGGGATATTGAAGTCCTGTGGTAGGCAGGCTAAGGGTGCCCGAAGACATTCACGTCCTAATCCCCTGAACCTGGGAATATGTTATGTTATATGACAAAAGGGAATTAAGGTTGCAGATGGAATTAAGAATATCAATCAGCCGACCTTCAAATAGGAAGATTGTCTTGGATTATCTGGGTGGCCCAATAAAATCATGAATGCGGAAGAGGGAGGCAGAAGAGGAGGTCAGAATGATATGATGTGAGAAGAACTAGACCCACCATTGCTGGCTTTGAAGGTGGAGAAAAAGGTCCACACACCACAAAACGGGGTGGCTCCTATAAGCAAGAAAAGGAAAGAAAATGGATTCTCCCTGCGAGCTTCCACAAAGGACCACAGTCCTGCCACACCTTAATTTTAGTCCTGTGAACCTGATGTTGCATTTCTTTTTCCTTTTTTTTTTTTTTTGAGATGGAGTCTTGCTCTGTTGCCCAAGCTGGAGTGCAGTGACATGATCTTGGTTCACTGCAACCTCTGCCTCCTGGGTTCAAGCGATTCTCGTGTCTCAGCCTTCTGAGTAGCTGAGATTACAGGCATGCGCCACCTGGTCCGGCTAATTTTTGTATTTTCAGTAGAGATGGGGTTTACTATGTTGACCAGGCTGGTCTCAAACTTCTAGCCTCAAGTGATCCACCCGCCTCAGCCTCCCAAAGTGCTGGGATTATAGGCGTGAGCCACCACGCCCAGTCCGATGATGCATTTCTAATTTACAGAACTGTAAGGTAGTAATCTGTGTCCTTGGACGCCACTAAGTTCATGATCATTTGTTACAGCAGTCATTGATTACGATTGTCGGCCCCTGGTCTCTTCCAACCCCTTTTAGCTTGTACAGGAACCCCTCTGCAGTAAAACTGATTTATGGCCATTTTCCAGCCTCTGCTTGAGGACTTCTGGTATGAGGAGCTCACTCCTCAGGACACAGCCTGTCCAATATTGGTCGGCTATCATTGTTGGAAAAGACTCCCCTTGTGGGTTCAAAATTCATCTCCCACAACTTTCAATCATTTGTTCTAGTTCTTCCTTGGGGACACACAGACTTACCTACTCACACACACATACATGTGCATTGAAGTTTTCCATGATGGCTCTTCACGTATATGAAGAGCTCCCCAAAGCCTGGCATGAAGGAAGCACATAAACATTTGCTGACGGACAAATGAAAAAATGTAATTCCTGCAGCTCCCCGTGACTGTGTCATGAACTGGAGCCGAATTTGTTATTTTTGTCCCCAGCTGTAGCATCTACTCTCTCCTTTCTCCACTAGCAACACCCAGATTCTCCTTGGGAAATGCCCTCCTTAGCTCTTCATTTGGCTTGGCTGACAGAGCATTGCACCCCTGTTACGCCTCTGGCCACAGTGATGGATTCAGGGGTGGCACATGACTCAAGCCTGGAAACCGGAACCGATGAGACTCAGTTCTTGGACTTTGGTGGGGAGAGGACCATTGAGAAAGGAGCCCTCTTCTAACAGGAGGCCCAGGAATCTGACTTTTAATAGGTACAGGTACCCCAGTTTCTTGTTCTGCATGTCCTGCGGGTCGCATTTTGAGAAACATTGCATGGATTTTGTTTATCTAGAATCTTAATCTGAACGCCACAAATGTAGACTCAAATACCAACCCTGAAGGTGGATTTTAACTCAGTACTTAATCAGGGCAAGAAAAGGATTATTGGAGAAGACCTAAGCCAATATGAGAATAAACCATGGATAGGTTTGTTTTAAACATAAAAATATAGCGAGTTAAAACAAAAAGTTGAGGTGGAGTCACCTCAGCTTTTTTCAGTTCACCCTTTCACTTGGGGTCTGGTGAACCTGCTAAACAGGCCCACTCATGTGCTCTCCCTCTCTCTCTCTCTCATTCTCTCTTTCTCTCTCTCTCTTAGCCCATGTGGACACCCAGATTATGGAGAACAAAAGAGAAGCCTAATCTGAGGTTCCCTCCATTGCCCCACCCGCTCCAGACCCAGAACAAGTGAAAGCCTTCTTCCCATGAATGATCAGGGCCAAGGGGATTTGGGGAGACCCTTGGGGCACAGGCGCTCTATCCTCACTGGAGAGGCCTGAGTGTTAGCAATCAGGCCTTTGGAAGTTCCCCAGAGTTCTGTGCCCTCAGAGAGGGGCCCAATCCAGATGCCAGCCATTCTCTCTTCTGCTCTGAAGGACAAATGGGGAGCTGCCTCCAGAGGCTTGAGCAGTGTCTATAGTTTGGGACTGCCCTGTAATCTCCTGAGACATGTAGCTGGAGTTAGCAATGCTGCCCAGGCCCCTGCAGTCACCTGTCTCACATAACCAGGGCTTGGCACACAATCAGCTCTCAGAAATATGTGTTAGATGTACGACTGAATGAGAGCAGATAGAGAGGGAGAGGGAGAGGGAGAGGGAAAATGGGAAGAGAACAGTTCTTTCAACTCCCACTTGGCTAGAATAGGGAGCTTCTTTAACAAACTTCCCATCAAAATGACATTGCTTGCATAATAACCAAGAAAGCAGAAACAACCCAAATGCCCTTGAAATTCCCATGGATAAATGGATGAACAAAATGTGGTATATCCACACAATGGAATATTATGCAGCCATAAAAAGGAATGAAGTTCTGATACAAGCTACAGTGTGGATGAACCTCAAAATGCTGGGTGGCAGAAGCCAGACACAAAAGGTCACCTGTTGCATGATTCCATTTAGATGAAATATCTAGAATAGGTAAATCCATAGACACAGCAGATTAGTAGTTGCCAGGGGAAGGTGGGGAGGGAGTAATGACAGTGAATGCTTAATGATCACAGGGTGTCCCTTGAAGGTGATAAAAATACTTGTAACTAGATAGAGATGATGGTGGCACAACATCGTGAATATACTAAGTGCCATTGAGTTTTGTACACTTTCAAATGGTTAGTTTTATGATACGTGAATTTCACTTCAGTTTTTTTTTTTTTTTATATTGCATGATATATTAATCTTGTCACAGTGCTATCTGGCAGCCTTAATGCTATTTGGCATCCCATCCTCCAGCTGTGAGGGCTATTTCATTCTCAAGGACTCATTTTGCAGTTTGGGGGTCATTCTAGCACTGCACCCTCCCATGACCTTCCCCTCCACTTCTTCCCTGGGCTAAGGCATTGCTAGAGTTTCACTTCTTGTTGGTTTCTCATTTGGGCTTCCTCCACCAGGCTATCACTATCTCTGCTTCCCTGTTCCCTGCTCCTTTCAGTGGCCAAGATTCAGTGGTCCCCTGTCCTTTTCCCTGAGCCAGTCTCCATCCAGCACGGTTTCCTATGAACCCAGGAGGGTCAGGGGCTAACTGCCAATTCCATTCTGCTAGGGTTTTGGTGATGTCTGTAGCCAGGAATAGCTAGAATTTTATTTGTTTTTGATTTTCTCTTCTGGCTTTCCATTATTCAATTCCATATCAAGTGTCAGCCACAGCTACTACAATTTACCCAGTGCAAGTAGGGTGGGTCATTTCCCATTCAGAGGACTCACAACTCTTCCAGAAGAGATCTCAGCTCCTGCCTCTGCTGCTCCCATCACTGGGTCTCTCAGGTTACAAGCCTCTGCCATTGGACTTTGTGAACTCCTTTTCCCAAGCTCCTCTCCTCTCCTCTTCTCTCTGATATCACACAGATGTATGCAGAGATGGGCAGGCTGGCGTGGGCTCCTGCGCATGCACACAAGCTCCTCTGCAAAGCCTCCCGACTGCAGCTACACCTCCACGGTGTCAGGGGGCATTGAGTGTGGTCTGGAAGACTCTCCCCCTCGACTCCAGAAGATGAAGCAGCTGTCCCTAGAGCTGGGGCTCAAACACAAGCTTGTCTTTTTTCAAATCACTTTAAATCACTGTGCCTCTACGTTATGGGTTGAGTTGCATACCCTAAAAAGGTATGTTTAAGTCTCAATTTCTGGCCCCTGTGAATGAGAACTGATTTGAAAATTAGGGACTTTTCAGATGTAATCAAGTTAAGATGAGGTCATTAGGGCCAGGGGTGGTGGCTCACACCTGTAATCCTAGCACTTTGGAAGGCCTAAGCAGGCAGATCACTCGAAGTCAGGAGTTCGAGACCAGCCTGGCCAACATTGCAAAATCCCGTCTCTACTAAAAATACAAAAATTAGTTGGGCACCTGTACTCCCAGCTACTCGGGAGGCTGAGGCAGGAGAATCACTTGAACTCGGGAGGCGGAGGTTGCAGTGAGCCATGAGCCACTGCACTTCAGCCTGGGTGACAGAGCGAGACTCCATCTCAAAAAAAAGGGGGGGGGGGTCATTGGGGTGGGCCCTAAAGCCAATCTGACCCTTGTCCTTAGAAGAAGAAAATTTGGGTACAGATGCAAAGAGAGAAGCAGAAATTGGAGTTAGGCTGCCACAAACCCAGATCTTCCTGGGGCTGCCGGAAGCTGGAAGAGGCAAAAAAGGATGCTGCACTGGAGTTTCCAGAGGGTGTACGGCCCTGCCATCACCTTGATTCAGACTTTTGGCCTCCAGACTATGAGAGAATAGATTTCTGTTGTTGTAAGTGACATTTCGTAATGACAGCCCTAGGAAACTAACATACTCCACCTGCATAAAGAGAGAGCAGTAAGACATGTTTTGAACACGGAAAATCCCTGCACACATGTGAGGGTAGAGTTGTTGAGGATCAGGAAGGTAAACCCTGTGAAAGAAAAAGATTTGAAGTGTTAAGCACCG
Source organism: Rhinopithecus roxellana (assembly GCF_007565055.1). Taxonomy (NCBI): domain Eukaryota; kingdom Metazoa; phylum Chordata; class Mammalia; order Primates; family Cercopithecidae; genus Rhinopithecus; species Rhinopithecus roxellana. Next base: position 134,737,347 of record NC_044553.1, on the reverse strand, counting down.
ATCACACATTATTATGAAATCATTATTCTAATATTGAGAAAACAGAACCAATTTCTGAGCATCCCACCTCCCCTCTGCCTTGTGTGCACCTGATAATTTCTTAACCATTTGCATTCCTCCTTTTGTCAGTTCCCTTCTCCTGCTTCCCCTTTAATACCTTGCAAACACGAAGAAGAAACCGTCCCTGACAGCCCAGTTAGGGACAAGGGATGGGTTAGCCCAGCTCCGAGGTAAGCTGCACACAGTTAACTTCCCCCGCCGGGGCCGGGAACCCCAGTCTCCCTCCCGGGCATGCGTGTGCGCTCATGTGTGCCCCCAGAGCATAGGGAGAGAATCCAGTGATATTTCACACAAATGAGAAACGTTATTCTGCAGATTAAAGCCTCGCTGAGTCTGGTTTTGTCTTTATTTATGCTTTTCCATTTCCCTCTGCGCTGACATGGGTGCCCACGCCGGGGAGCACTGAAGGACGTAATTGGGGTGGTGAAGGATTGTTGAGCGGTCCAGACGCTCCCTTGCAGGGCTGGCCCCCTTCTCTCCCCCATCTGTCACCATCTAATGTGACAAAGTTTTTATCGGGCATTGAGGCACAGGAGATTAAAGGTAAATACTGCAATCAGGAGGCAGCTGGGGAGAAAATGCAGCGCATTTCACAGTAAGCTGCACAGCTCATCAGGGTAGCCTTGTGGCTCTGTGAGGCGAGGGGGATGGGGAGATGGGGAAATGGAGAACTCCAGGTCGGGGTGAGCGCAGGGAGACACAGGCCTAAGCCGCTGTGCTTTCACTTTTTGGTAAGTAATAATAAAATGATGGCAGCTGCCGTATATCAAATGCCTACTATGTGCCAGGCATTTGGACCGGGTGGTTTTTGAACATTTCCTAATGTAATCCTCAGGATGATAACTTACAGTTGGAATAGCCCCCTCCTTTAATAGATGAAGAACCTGAAGGCCAGAGAGGTTAAGGAACATGTCCAAGGTCACACAGCTGATGAACTGCCCAGGAAGCCCTCTCTCCTTCTCCTTTCTGCTCTCTTCTTCACTGAACAGATACTGGGGTTTGGGTTTGCAAGATAAATTGCCACAGGAGAAATTGTGTTTTGTTGCATTTTCATTGCTATGTCATACTAAATGACAAGCATTCTCCACTAAAGAATTAATTCCATCTCATATTCATTCATTTGGCATACATGGTTTATGTTCTGCTTGTTTTTTCTATTCAGTATCTCTAGCACCCAGAGCATTGTCTAGTACATAGTAAGTGCTCAATAAATATTTGTTGAATGGCTGATTTGTTGAATAAATAAATATGAGTCTGGACCTCCTATGTCATTGCTACTCAAGTGTGGTCCCTAGACCAGCAGTACTGACATCCCTTGAGAGCTTGTTAGAAATGAAGGATCTCAGGGGCCACCCTGGATCTGCTGAATCAGATTCCCAGGTGATTCATGTGATGCTGAAGTTTGAGAAACACTGGCACGTATATAAGACCCCTTGTCCTGACGGCCCAAGCTTTCCTGCTTCACAGGTGAAGGAGATTGAATTTCACTTACCTCTGAGATTGTGCCTTATGCCACACATCATTAAATCCTGTTGCTAAAATACCACTGTTAGATGGTTTTTCAGTGTAGACTGAATCAGCCATGGGTGGGCCCTTGCAAATCCTTCTCCTTTTGTCTCCCTTCCCCTTTCGTTTTTCTCCCTCTGCCCTCCCTGTAGGTCTGGGTCTGTGGTCCTGGCTGATAGCAGATCTTTGAATTCTTCAGATGGGGCTGTGTCCTTAGCTACTGTGTTCTCTCTTGAAGACTTTGATCTCTTCTCGTTGCAGGACCATTCTCCAGGTGGCCTTGGACTGACCCAGTTCTCCTCCCATCCCCCACACTTTCTTGCTTGTAGTTCTCAAGAATAGCTCTGGCCGGGCACAGTGGCTCACACCTGTAATCCCAGCGCTTTGGGAGGCCAAGGCAGGTGAATCATGAGGTCAGGAGTTTGAGACCAGCTTGGCCAACGTGGTGAAACCCCATCTCTACTAAAAATGCAAAAAATTAGCTGGGCCTAGTGGTGAGCTCCTGTAATCCCAGCTACTCAGGAGGCTGAGGCAGGAGAACTGCTTGAACCCAGGAGGCGGAGGTTGCAGTGAGCCAAAATCATGCCACTGCACTCCAGCCTGGGTGACAGAGTAAGACTGTCTCAAAAAAAAAAAAAAAAAAAAAAAAACTACAATGTGTTGGGAATGCAGCATCCTGAGACAGAGAGGGACTGCCCCCTACAGGCTTCGAACCTCTCTCTCCTGTGGAAGCAGGATGTTCTCAATGCTTTAGTCCAGTGGGTCACATGACCGCAAGGTGTATAACCCAGGAAGTAAAGACTCCATCTCCTGCAAGCCTTGTGTAGTGATGCATGCCTGCAGTCCCAACTACTGGAAGAGATGGGGACAGGAAGGCTGAGGTGGGAGGATTGCCTGAGCCCAGGAGTTCAAGGCTACAGTGAGCTATGATAGTGCCACTGCACTCCAGCCTGGGCAACAAAACGAGAGCCAGTCTCTAAATGGAAAAAAAAAAAGCTCCATCCACCCCAGCCAGCTCTCTTGAGCCTTGGGGAACTGGCTCACAATGGATGCTAGGCTTCTTCTGTCTTCTGCTGCCTATCTGTAGGCAATAAACCCGCTTCACAGAACCTGTTGCCTGTGAGTGTGCTCTTTGTCACTGGACTCAGGCATTGAAACTCTGCAGCCCAGGATGCAGTGGGCAGAAGTGTTTGACTCCTACTCCCGGTAGTTGGCATAATGAGGATCTTGGCTATGCCCCACACAGGGGGAGGCCTCGCTTGGGACTGGTTATTAATGAGTCTGCTTCACACTCATGGGCAGGGACCAAGGGGGTGAAAAAGAAAGAAAACTTCATTTTCCCAAACATTCAGCCAAATAAGCCCTTACTTCTGTGTCCCATAGAAAAACAGACTTATGTTTTATTTTAACTTCCATTGTCTAGCTAGGGAAATTGAGGCCCAGGAAGGAGAAGAATCCCCACATAGGCTGATGACACCAAACACTAATATTTGGTCCTTAGTAAGATGTAGACTGGGAATGGTGGCTCACGTCTGTAATCCCAGCACTTTGGGAAGCTGAGGTGGGAGAATCACTTGAGGCCAGGAATTTGTGACCAGCCTGGGTAACATAGTGAGACCCCATTTCTACAAAAATAAAAAAATTAGCCAGGTGTGGTGGCGCACTCCTATAGCTACTTACTGAGGTGGGAGAATTGCCTGAGTCTGGGAGGTCAAGGCTGCAGTGAACCATGATTGTGCCATTGCATTCCAGCTTGGGTGACAGAGCAAGAATGTCATCTGTCTCAAAAAAACAAAACAAAACAAAACAAAACAAAACAAAACAAAAAAACAAAATACAACCACTGGGCCAGATAATGCTTACAAGCTTACATGCTAAGAGAACAGTTCCCCCATGTTGAGCCTGCATGTTGTTCTTTCCTTCCCACTCCAGATTTGTGGAGCCCCACTGCCTTGGGGACAAACAGTCTTGGCTGTGATGCTAATCTCATTCTCTAGCCTGTAACATTGCCAGTCTCTCTCTGACAGAGGTTCCAAAGTTGCATGATCCAGGAATTAGAGCAGGTGGGTCCAATCTTTTGGCCTTCCTAGGCCACACTGGAAAAAGAATTGTCTTGGGCCACATATAAAATACACTAACACTAAGGATAGCTGAGCTAAAAAAAAAAAAAAAAAAAGAAAGAAAAAGAAAAAAAGAAAAAATCACACACACAAAAAATCTCATAATGGTTTAAGAAAGTTTAAATTTGTGTTGGGCTGCATTCAAAGCCATGCTGGGTCACATGCAGCCCACAGGCCACAGATTGGACAAGCTTGATTGAGTCATAAAGCATTCAGTCAGCTACTTAGTAGCATTCATTATTACATTACTGCAATTATTTTATCATGAACTATAAATTTGTGTGTTTTTCTTATTTTAATATTTGCAAATTCAGAGTGCAACTTACAATGCAATAAACACATTTGATAAATTGCATTAATTGTTTTTTGTTGTTTTTTGGAGACGAAGTCTCACTCTGTCACCAGGCTGGAGTGTGATGGTGTGAACTCGGCTCACTGCAACCTCCACCTCCTGGGTTCAAGTGATTCTCCTGCCTCAGCCTCCCATGGAGCTGGGATTATAGATGCCCGCCACCATGCCTGGCTAATTTTTGTATTTTTAATAGAGATGGGGTTTCACCATATTGGCCAGACAGGTCTCGAACTCCTGACCACAGGTGATACACTGGCCTTGGCCTCCCAAAGTGCTGGGATTATAGGCATGAGCCACCATGCCCAGCCCATTTATTTTTTTAAACTTTCATTAGATTGATGGTATGTGTTACAATTTATGGCCTCTTAGAATTGAGGGAATATGACATTAAGGCTCTAACACAATGGGACACAGCACAAGTACATTTTTGCTTGTTTGTTTGTTTTTTGGAGACTGAGTCTGCTCTGTTGCCTAGGGTGGAGTGCAGTGGTGTGATCTCGACTCATTGCAACCTCCACCTCCTGGGTTCATGGAATTCTCGTGTCTCAGCCTCCCTAGTAGCTGGGATTATAAGTGCCCACCACCATGCCCAGCTAATTTTTTTATTTTTAGTGGAGAGGGGGGTTTCGCCATGTTGGTCAGGCTGGTCTTGAACTCCTAACCTCAAGTGATCCACCCACCTTGGCCTCCCAAAGCGCTGGGATTACAGGCGTGAGCCACTGCACCTGGCCCACAGGTACATTTTGATAGATGATAGGAGGCTTAGGAAAAGTGGAAATGAGGATAAATTAATAATCACTGGGATAATAATAAATACTACTTATTGAGTGCTTATTTTATGTCAGTTATAAGTTTTCTCTAATTCTTGAATAAGCTCACAAGGAAGATAACATGGCTTTAGGCCGGGTGTGGTGGCTCACGCCTGTAATCCCAGCACCTTGGGAGGCTGAGGCTGGGGGATCATGAGGTCAGGAGATCGAGAACATCCTGGCCAACATGGCAAGACCCTGTCTCTACTAAAAATACAAAAATTAGCTGGGCGCGGTGGTGCATGCCTGTAATCCAAGCTACTCAGGAGGCTGAGGCAGGAGAATCACTTGAACCCAGGAGGTAGAGATTGCAGTGAGCCGAGATCGCGTTGCTGAACTCCAGCATGGGCAACAGAGGACAGAGCGAGACTCTGTCTCAAAGAAAAAAAAAAAGATAATTGACTTTAATAATTTTAAACATTTGTGTACTATGGTCTTCATCCTATGGCCTTTTTATTTAGTAAATGCTTTATTGAGATATAATTCCTATGCCTAAAATTCATTCTTTTAAAGAGTACAATTTAGTGGGTTTTAGTTTATTCACAGTTGTACCCTTAGCCTTTTTAAATCTGAATTTCTTGTGGATCTGATCTTACTGCTGCTTATATCTGTCAACTTTCACTCATGGTGAATTATTTCCTTGTGGGTTTTGTAATTTTAGGTTGTGAGTTCATCTTTGGTAAGGCTTTGCATGTGGAAATCCTACATCAATTGGATAGAAAATGTGTTCCTCTAGAGGGAGTATTGTATTTGCCCTTAGGTATAACTCGCCCAACTTCCTTTTGCTGTTGTCATTGTTAGTTGATTGGATTAGAGCTCCAAAACCATGGAAGTAGAATAAATTTGAATTCCAAACCTATGGGAGGGAGACAGGGATCATGGTTATGAATTCCCAAAGACATTTTCCTGCACAGAGCCCAGGTCTGGATCAGGATTTCTCAATAGCATTTCATGGCATTACGGACATCCTGGGCTGGGTACCTCTTTGTTGTGAGGAGCTGCCCCCTACATGGCAGGATGTTTAGCAGCATTCTTGGCCTCTACCCACTAGATGCCAGCAGTACCCTTCCCCCAAGTTGTGACAATCAAGTGTCTCTAGGCCCCCTAAGGGACATTGCCAAATGTCCCTGCGGGGCAAAATTGACCCTGGTTGAGAACCTCTGGTCTAGACAAACAAGCTTCCTCAACATTATGGAAAAAGACAGACCTCAGCAAGTTTCCATGCCATCAAACTGTGCCAGCCAGAGGACGTTTTCCTTATTTTCCCAGTTTTGTTAAGGTTGTAGCCTTTTGTGGGTTATGGATTTATGGGGTCTCAGTTTCAAGTGCCCTCCCCTCACCTGGGGCCAGGGTCCTTAGGCAGGGGCTGGGGTAGGATAGGGAACACAGGGACAGCTCTTGTGCTTTGTGGTACTGTTTCTGGTTTTCCTTTTTTATTTTTAGCTCCTATGGGTTTCTCTCACTTTCTTGGAAATTTGTTAATGCATTTTTGTTGTTGTTGAGATAGGGTCTCACTCTGTCACCCAAGCTGGAATGCAGTGGAATGCCTGTAGCTCACTGCAGCCTTGAACTCCTGGCCTCAAGTGATCCTCCTGTCTCAGCCATCTGAGTGTCTGGGACTATAGGTATAAGCCACCACACCCGGCTAATATTTTATTTTTATTTTTTGTACATATAGAATCCTGTCATGTTGCCCAGGCTGGTCTTGAACTCCTGGCCTCAAGCACTCCTCCCACCTAGGCCTTCCAAAGTGCTGGAAGTACAGGCATGAGCCATTGCGCCTGTCAGTTTATACATTTGGAAGACTGCCAGCTTACATTAAACATTTCTGGGTATTTTGTAACAAGATGAATTTTAGGTCATCAAGTCTAATATTGCCAGAATTGTGGATCCCTAGGTAGATATCATTATCGCCATACAGACATGAAGAAACTAAGACCAAAAGAGGTTGAGTGATTCAAAGACCACACAGATGATAGGTGGTAAAGCTGGGATTTGAACCTAGGTCTGTTTGGTTTAAAAGTTAAGAGCTGTGTAGAATCCAGTGATTTGGGAATCGGAAGGCACATCCTATTACTGCTCTAACAAATTACCAAGAATGCAGTGGCTTAAGAAGTCTACAAGGGGTTGGCAGGGCAGCATTCCTTCTGAAGGCTCTAAGGGAGAGCCCACTGTCTTGCCTTTTTCAGCTTCCAGTGGCTGCCTGCATCATGGTTCCATGGTCCCTTCCTCGCTTCAACTTCTGCTGCTTCTGTTATTCTATCTTCTTCTCCAACTCTGACCCTCCTGCCTCCCTCTTATAAGGATCCTTGTGATCATGCTGAATCCACTCAGATAATCCAGGATAATTTCTCCATCTAAAGACCCTTGATTTAATCACATCTCTGAAATCCCCTCCGCAATGTAGAGTGAGATATTTACAGCTTCTGGGGATTAAGACATGAACATTTTTAGGGGGGCATCATTCAGCCTATCACAGAAAAGATCTAACAAATACGTATGTTCTTCAACTTACAATGTGACATCAGAAATTGAAAATATTGACCAGGCGCGGTGGCTCACGCCTGTAATCCCAGCACTTTGGGAGGCCGAGGATGGGGGATCACAAGGTCAGGAGTTTGAGACCAGCCTGGCCAAAATGGTGAAACCCTGTTTCTACTAAAAATACAAAAATTAGCTGGGTGTGGTGGCACACACGTGTAATTCCAGCTACTCTGGAGGTTGAGGCAGGAGAATTGCTTGAGGCTGGGAGGCAGAGGTTGCAGTGAGTAGAGATGGCTCCACCACACTGCAGCCTGGGCAACAGAGTGAGACTCCATCTCAAACAAAAAAAAAAAAAAAAAGAAAAGAAATGAAAAAGAAATTGAAAATATTGTAAGTTGAAAATGCATTTAATACACCTAACTTACCAAACATCATAGCCTAGCCTAGCCTGCCTTAAACGTGCTCAGAACATTTATATTAGCCTACGGATGTGCTGGGCAAAATAATCAAACACAAATCCCATTTTATAATAGTGTTGAATATTTCATGTAATTTATTGAATATTGAAAGTGAAAAACAGAATGGTTGTATGGGTACTGCTGAAGTACAGTTTCTACTGAATGCATATCACTCTGGCACCACTGCAAGTCGAGCCATCATAAATTGGGGTCCATCTGAAATATTTTCAACTTTTTTAACATTATAGAAAAAGAAACAGGTCCAAAGAGGTCTCCTGGCATGTGAACTCTTGCTTCTTCCATCTTACCTGCTACCCTGACTTGCTTAAGTGCTCAAGGAAATAAGTAACTTGAGTCCACTCAAGGAGCTGTCCTGAAAGAGGTGGGATGTGAGTGGGGCCTGGTAGGAGAGGAAGGGCAAGGCTTGATGGAGACAGGGTTCTATCAAATGTCAATTCAATCAGGAATTTACCTAAGCCAAGGAAGGAAGGAGCGCCGGCTCTGTTCAATGTATAAGCATTTATTGTGTGCCCGCTGTGAACCAGGGTTGTGCCAGAGGAATAAGACCCGCCACCCATGTGGAGAAGAGACTTGTGGAAGGGGCATTTTATGTGATGGAAAAGAAGCACAGATTTGGAATAGGACAAGTCTGAGTTTGAACCCAGTTCTTCTACTTACGGAGTGACCCAGGAAAATTAATCTCTTTGATAGTTTCTTCATTCATAAAATAGAAATAGCTATCAATTCTTTACACAGTGAACATTTAAAAATCTGCTTTAATGTTTCCTAGTTTGGGAACCAAGACAGAATTGTGTGACTCTGAAACTGACAAGCTTCCTGAGTCTCAATTTACTTACCTTTGTAATAGACATAATATTGCCTGGTTTGGAGACTTCAAAAGAATGCTTGCCAGGTACTTTTATGCTCAGCTCTGGCCATTTTTGCAAGAGCCCAGGAGGAGACTGCAAGCAACCAGAGGCAACTGAGCCCTGGGCTCTCCAGACCCTATCTGGCGGCCTCCAGGGTGGAGAGGAGGAGCCATTGTGTGTAACCCATGTGTACCCCTGGCACCTGAGTTGAAAAATTCTACCTTTGAAGGCTGTTAGGAGGATTAAATGGCGTGATCTATGACCGTATTTCTCAACCGTGGCACTATTGACAGTTGAAGCTAGATAATTATTATGGGTCTTGTCCTGCACTTCATAGCATGTTTAGCAGCATCTCTGGCTTCTACCCACTAGGCACCAGTAGCAATCCCTCCTTGTGACAACCAAAAATGCTTCCACGCATTGCCAAATGTCCCCTAGGGACAAGATTGCCCCTAGTGGAGACCTACGGGAAAGCATTCTGTAAGCCTAAATATTTAAGATACAACTTTTTGATTTTTACGTTTATTTAATTCATTTATTTATTTGAGACAGGGTGTCCCTTTGTTGCCCAGGATGGAGTGCAGTGGTGTGATCTCAGCTCACTGCAACCTCCGACTCCCAGGCTCAAGCGATCCACTTACCTCAGCCTCCAGAGTAGCTGGGATTACAGGTGTGGACCACCACACCTGGCCAATATTTGTATTTTGGGGGGTAGAGACAGGGTTTTGCTGTGTTTCCCAGGCTGGTTTCAAACTCCTGAGCTCAAGCAATCATCCTACTTCAACCTCCAAAGTACTGGGATTACAGGCGAGAACCACTGTGCCTGGCAGATATAATTCTTGCAATGAATTATTGTTGTCATTATATTGCCAAGTGCTGAAAAGAAGTTATGTTTGAGCATATTGCTGTGTCCAATTTTTTTTTTTTTTTTTTTTTTTTTTTTGAGAAGGAGTCTCGCTCTGTCGCCCGGGCTGGAGTGCAGTGGCCGGATCTCAGCTCACTGCAAGCTCCACCTCCCGGGTTCATGCCATTCTCCTGCCTCAGCCTCCTGAGTAGCTGGGACTACAGGCGCCCGCCACCTCGCCTGGTTAGTTTTTTGTATTTTTTTTTTAGTAGAGACGGGGATTTCACCGTGTTAGCCAGGATGGTCTCGATCTCCTGACCTTGTGATCCGTCCGTCTCGGCCTCCCAAAGTGCTCGGATTACAGGCTTGAGCCACCGCGCCCGGCCTGCTGTGTCCATTTTAACCAGAACCCTATAAAGACAGTCTGAGCTCAGGGTTAAATAACAGGAGGAATACTTAGCAAATAGATAAGGAAAATGCTTTGGAATAGCTGGACCCCACTTCATGTTCTGCAAGCCGGTGCCTGCCTTGACTCCTTACAGGTCCAACTTCCGCAGGCAGGGCTGGAAGAGACCAGACACTCAGATTCTGGTCCCAGCATCACCACTAAGCAAGTGGCCTCTCCTCTTTGGGTGGCCCCAGGTGGCCTTTCCTCTTTGGGCCCCACTCTCGCATCTCTGGTCACGTGGCATTCTTCCCTGCAAGTCAGTGTCTCTGTCCTTTCTTCTGCTTTTTTTCAAACTTATTTTTATTTTACTTTATTTTTTAAGAGACAGGGTCTGGGTGGGCACGGTGGCTCACACCTGTAATCCCAGCACTTGGGAGGCCAAGGTGAGTGGATCATCTGAGGCCAGGAGTTCAAGACCAGCCTGACCAACATGGAGAAACCCTGTCTGTACTGAAAATACAAAATAAGCTGGATATGGTGGTGCATGACTGTAATCCGAGCTACTCAGGAGACTGAGGCAGGAGAATCGCTTGAACCAGGGAGGCAGAGGTTGCAGTGAGCCGAGATCATGCCATTGCACTCCAGCCTGAGCAATAAGAGTGAAATTCCATCTCAAAAAAAAAAAAAAAGAAGAAGAAGAAAGAAAGAAAAAAGAGACAGGGTCTTACTCTCACCCAGGCTGGAGTTCACTACAGCTTCAAATTCCTGGGTTTTAGTGATCCTCCCACCTCCACCTCCTAAGTAGCTAGGACTACAGGTGCACACCACCATGCCCAGCTAATTTTTAAAGTTTTTTAGAGACAAGGTCTTCCTATGTTACCCAAGCTAGTCTCCAACTCCTGGCCTCAAGCTATCCTCGTGCCTGGGTTTCCCAAAGCTCTGGGATTACAAGCATGACCCACCCTGCCTGGCCTCTTTCCACCTCTTAAATGACACTAATCATATTGGATCTAGTCTAATATGACCTCATCTTAACTAATTACACCTGGAAATACCTTATTTCCAAATAAGGTCACATTCTGAGATTCCAAGTGGACATGCATTTTTGGAAGACACTATTCAGCTCAGGACACGAAGTGAGAGGCACTGTCATCCATAACCAGAATCCTGGGGAAAGCAGAAGGACCCAAAGCTCTCTCTTCCTATCCATGACCTGTACCACACATATGCAGGGTATGGCCTTGCACCTGTGCAGTGTGTGCTGGAATAAGCAGGTCAGATCCAGAGCTCTGTTCAGCTGGCTGCTGATCACGGTTAGTGGCTCGTAGTAACTGACCTTCATGACCTTCCATCCAATGGTCCTGCCAGCCCTGGGCATAACATCCTCCTGTTTCAGATAAGTCTTAATTGAGGAAAGTTATTGTCTGTGGCCTCTGCCTTTGGCTTCCATCTCCTCTTCTTTGAGTAAATCACACTCAGGCTCCCTCTTGGAGACCCCACTTCCCTCACTCTCAGGCTAGGTAGGGCCCTATCCAAGACTTCAGGACCTTGTCAATCAGCACATTCCATCTCCCTGGTCCCAAAGATTGGTTAAGGGTGGGCACAAGTCCAAGGGAGAGCAAATTCTTTTTTTCCCCCACTGGTCTTGAACCTGCAAGGCTATGGACTGGATCTCTGGCAACCATTTTGCCCATGTGAGGTCAGAACTTCTCTGAGAATGGAACTAATGTAGAAAAAAGTGGAATCAAGAGTTAAATAGAGTGAAATGGGGGTCCTGATGGTATCAATAGCACCTAAATCAAGCTGTACCTGAAACTTTACCACTGGTCTTTTTAGCTATTGGAACCATTAAATCCACCTCTCCCTTACTTTGCTTGAGCTGATTTAAGTCACATTTTCTATCAAAAGTAAAGAAAGGGTATTAATTGCAGTTCACTCAGACTCATTGTCTGGGTTTTATAGTTTATCTACTTGAAGTATGTTTCTTTTCATCAATCTTTGAAACAATTATGAAGTAGATGGCATGCCCCCTAGTGTCAGCGCAACACCCTGCTGGAGGAAGCGGTCTCCAGAGCCTTCACAGAAGTGCTGGTACATCTGACCATGCCTTTATCCAGCAGATATTTTTTGAGTGTCCATCGTGTGTGTGTGCCTGAGGAGTAGCTTAGGTTAGTATGGTGGCAGTGGAGATAGAACCAATGGCACTAACAGAATTTGGTATTAATTGGTTGTCAGTGATGTGGAAAGGAGGTGTCCAGACTGAATCCCAGAATCCTAGGCTTCTAGTTTGAGAAATGGAGTGTCTGTCATGTTCTGAGCTGAGGAACACTAAGAATGACCAGGTTTGTTTTTGGTGCTGGGATAAGGGTAGCTAAAAAGAAAAAATGAAAAATAAAAAATAATAAGGGTGACCATGACCAGGTTTGTTCACGGGGCGGAGGGGAGATAGTGAGTTTGGTTTGGACCATGTTTAGTGTCATGTCCCTTCACAGTGTCCACATGGGAATGCAGGTCAGCAACTGGACATCCAGCCCTGGGGCTTGAGGAGAGGCCAGGTGAGAGTTATCGAAGTTGGGAGTCACCTGCCTGTGAGCGGTGGCTGAAGTGGTGGAGGCAGGAGAGGCTGAAGGAGACTGTATGGGGTGAGAAATAGAGGGCCCTGGAGGCAGCCTAAAAGCAGCACTTTCCATGAGCACAGCAGGAGGAGGACTCCAAGCTGAGCGATCCCTAGCCCTGCTCAGTGGATGCCAGAGCCTGGCCCTGAGCCATCCACTGTCCTGCCTCTTGAACTTCAGCTCCCTGAGGGCAGGAGTTTGTCTTGTACACATCCAATAGGATTTTCAGGGAAAGAAGCTGCATCTGTCTTTTTTTTTTTTTTTTTTTTTTGAGATGGAGTTTTGCTCTTGTTGCCCAGGCTGGAGTGCAATGGGGTGGTCATGGTTCACTACAACCTCCTCCTCTCAGGTTCAAGTGATTCTCCTGTCTCAGCCTCCCCAGTAGCTGGGATTACAGGCATGTACCACCACGCTTGGCTAATTTTGTATATTTAGTAGAGACGGGGTTTCTCCATGTTGGTCAGGCTGGTCTCGAACTCCTGACCTCAGGTCACCTCGGCCTCTCAAAGTGCTGGGATTACAGCTGTGAGCCACCGTGTCCGGCCGAAACTGCATCAGTCTTGTACACCGCTGAGGAAGATGCTTCGGGTGTGGCCCACATCTCTGCACTCGCTCCCCCTGCACTGCACGCCCTCTGTGAGTACCTCCCCGTGCTCACTTCCTCTGAACATACTGCTCCCTGTACTTACCACCTCCACGCACCTCCCCAGCACTCAGCTCCCCTGCACTCACTTTCCCTGCATTCACTCTTTAGGTACTTACTGAAGAAGCCCTGACTCTGATGGAGGGCTGCTGGCTGGGAAGCAGGTTTGGTCTGCACAATGGTTAGGCTAGAAGTGCCAGGGAGCTCATGCACCTGGGAGCAACCCTCAACTAATGTCCAACGGGAACTTAAGATAATGCATCAGCGCCTCTGTCCTCAGGCAGGAGTAAGACAATGCTGGAACTTGTTCTCCACACTCTCTCAGGGTCCCAGCATGACTGCGCCCCAGTTGCCCACAGGGTGAGTTGCTCCCTGATATTCCCTGTGTCGCCTTCCTTCCCTTCCCTGTCTCACTGTCCCATGTCCCTCCAGGAGCTTCCTGTCCCAGAAACCACCTCATTCACATCCTCACTCAGGCTTTGCTTCTGGGGAACCCAGCTGAAGACAATCACTGAGTGGGGAGAAAGGTGCCAAATGAGGATTTCTTTTTAAATATTTTTTTAAATTCATTTATTTATTTTTGGAGATAGGATCTTGCTCTGCTGACCAGGCTGGAGTGTAGTGTCGCCATCACAGCTCACTGTAGCCTTGAACTCCTGGACTCAAGGGATCCTCCTGCTTCAGCCTCCCAAGCAGCTAGGACTACAGGTGCGACCACCACGCCTGGCTAATTGGTGTATTTTTTGTAGAGACAGGGTCTCCCTATGTTGCGCAGGCTGATCTTGAACTCCTGAGCTCAAGTGATCCTCCCACCTTGGCCTCCAAAAGTGCTGGGATTACAGGCATGAGCCACTGTGCCCAGCCAATAAGGACTTCTTGTATAATTATTCATCTCCACTCCCTGGCACAGAGCGGGAGGTTAGTGAACTTTGGTTGAAATGATAACCGTTGACCATTTATTCACACCAACTGCTGTGCACACGTCCACACAGAGTCTCTGCCGTGGTCATCAGCGCATCTCTCCCCTTGGTCCAAGGAAGCCAAGTGAGGACACCCAGGTCCCACGGCCCACAGGAGCACCTATGGACCCAGGTGCCTCAGCATGTGGGGGCAGGGCTTTGAGTTCTTGGCAGTGGCCAGTGGGTCACTCCCAGTGTCTGTGTTCACAGGGGCTTCATCCTCGTCCCGGGGATCTGAAAATGAGGTGGCCCTGGTACACAATCCCCAAGTTGTCTCTGTGCTAATAAACTTTGGGCAAATCAGCTTGAGTATGTGTGTGTGTGTGTGTGTGTGTGTGTGTATGTGTGTATGTGTGTCCCTAAGCATTTGTGTGCTCGCATCTTGCACTTAGTGTCTGGTGTGTATATGTGTACCCACGTTTTGTGCTTCAGTGTGTATTTGTGTGTGTACAGTGGCTGCCTGTCATTATGCCGCTAATGGAAATATGGCCACGGATCGCAACTCTCAATTAGCTCCTGGGGCGATCTCTGTGACAGCCAGTTACCGAACAGCAAGGCCTAACGGAATGAATTAATTTGTAGTACATGGCAGTTAAAGTCACCGCGTTAGCAACAGGGACTCGACAGCCGGAGACCCTGATTGGAGGGGCTCGGACCATTTGGCACCAGCAGGTACCTGGGAGGCCTCTCCTCTGAGTTCCCGACCTAGGAAGGGGATGAGAGGAATATCAAGAAACTTAGCTGAGCTCAGGACCATGCAACCATCAACCACTCCAGCTGGAGGGCTCTGGCTGGCACTTGGCCAGGCCAAAGGCCCAGGGTGCCAGGAGCTGGGAAGGGTGGTGAGGCCTTGTTCTCTCTCTCTCAATCTCTCTCTCTCTCTGTCTTCAAACAGAACCTTTGGTTGGTTCATTTTGTCCGGAGTGGGGCCAGATCTCTTCAAGAATGGAGTCTTCAGGGGTCAGCTAGGAGGAGCCCTAGGGCACCAGGGAAAGACAGAAGTCAACCATTTCTCCATGTATTTGTTAGGATTCTTTCTTTATTTTGAATTGAACTGCAATTCACATAACATACAACTAACCATTCCGTGAACTATTCAGTGACATTTGATGCGTTCACAATGTGGGCAACCACCACCTCTCTCTAGTTTCAAAACTTTTCTCTCACCCCCGAAGAACACGCTTTATCCTTTGAGTGATCATTCTCCATTCCTCCTCCCCCAGCCCCTCTGACACAACCACTCATCTACTTTCTGACTCTATGGATTTGTCTGTTCTGAAGTTGGTGTGTCAGTGTGGCTAGGCTTCAGTCCCCAGTTATTCAGTCAAACACTAACTGGAAATGTGGTGGTCCTGGCAGCAAATCCCCCAGTTGTCTCTACGCAGACAAACTTGGGCAAATCAGCTTGAGTGTGTGTGTGCACCTGAGCATTTGTGTGCACATGTGCACACGCTTAGCTTTACGATGAAGGTGTTTTGTAAACATGATTAAAGCCCACAATCCATTGACTTTAGGGGAGATAATTATTGAAAATCTGGGTGCGCCTGATTCAATCGGTTGAAAGGTCTTAAAAGCAGAGCCAAAGCTCCCTAAAGAAGAGATTTCTGCCTGTGGACAGCAGCGTCAGCTCACGCCTGAGAGTTCCAGCCTACCCTTCCTAATGCCTGCTCTGTGGATTCGAATTTGCCCTGCCAGCCCCACAGTCACATACCCCAAGCCCTTCAATCTATCTATTTATCATATCTAGCTATCTGCCCACCTATTCTCTGTCTAACTACTTATCTATCTAGAGAGAGAGAGGAGATGGAGATATCATCCCCTATCTTGCTTGGAGCTCTACAAACTAACTGGCTCCTCTTTCTGCTCTTTCTGCCAAATGCAAGTACTTCCCAAAGTCCTTCCTTTGTTTGTTTCCTTCCTTGCAATAATACCATCCAGGCAGCTGGGCATGGTGGCTCATGCCCGTAATCCCAGCACTTTGGGAGGTCGAGTAGGGTGGATTACTTGAGGCCAGAGTTCGAGACCAGCCTGGTCAACATGTTGAAACCCCGTCTCTACCAAAAATTCAAAAATTAACTGGGTGTAGTGGCAGGTGCCTGTAGTCCCAGCTACTTGGGAGGCTGAGGCTCGAGAATCAGTTGAGCCCGGGAGGCAGAGGTTGAGTGGCCCAAGATCGCGCCACTGCACTCCAGCCTGGGCGACGGTGAGACTCCATCTCAAAAAAAGAAAAAAAATACCATCCAGGCACATAGCCCAGTAAATGTTTAGCTATCATTGTCATCACTGCTATTACCATTACAGAGTGAAAATTTTAAAGGAACACAGAATTCCATACTAATCAAAAGACTTATGCTTGACCAATAGAGTCCTGGGTGGGAGGGGAGAAGACTGAATTGTTTCTTGCCACTGCCTGATAGGAGTTTGCCCCTGTTCTTCTGCTTTCAGTGGAAATGATAGCATTGTTTTCTTCTCTAGGCAACAGAAACATCACTTCTTTGTCCAGAATCCAGAAGGTTGGTAATTAAGTATTGCATGTAAGTAATAAAATATGAGGAGACACTGGCCACACAGACCCCATTCTCATGCCCATGGGCAGATGACAGCTGTGTAGGTACAGGCAGCATGGGCAGCTCTGCTTTGCTGCCCTGGGTGAAGGTGTGTCTGTCCTCAGGCAGACTCAGAGGAGCAAGGAGGGGATCTGCTGTGGCACCAAAAGAGAATGAAAGCATCCCTCGATCCCATTTTCTTCAGGTTTTGCTTTCTCACCTTCCTCCTTTGCAATACCATCTAGCTTCTCCAAAGGGCAGCATTTACCTGGTACCTCCATTTCCTCCTTCCAATCTGCCTTCCCTTCTCCTGCTCTACTCAGTCAAATTCTAAGACATTAGCTAGGACCCAACAGCCATATCCAAGGGCTGCACGCAGTTTGTCAGCAGCCTTTGGACCTCTCGGCCATGCCTGGCTCCTGCTTGGTGATACATCTCTCCTGGGGCCTCCATGGCACTGCGCCCTCCTGGCTCTCCTTCTTTCCTGATCACTTGCCCTTCACTGGCTCCTCTTTCTGCTCCTGTGCCCCAGTGCAGGCACTTCCCCAAGTTCCTTCTTTGTTTGTTTCCATCCCCTTCTACTGTCTCCTTTTGACAAGTCCACTTGCTCCCATAGCCTCAGAGTTCCTCGAGGCAGATGAATCTGCCTGTATCCATCTCTATTTCCCCAATTCCAGCTATGCAAAAATGTGTCTTGAACGGTGAATGGGACACTCATTGCCCCTGTATTGGTCAGGGTTCTCTAGAGGGACAGAACTAATAGGATAGATGTCTATATGAAGGGGAGTTTATTAGGAGTATTGACTCACACGATCACAAGGTGAAGTCCCACAGCAGGCAAGCTGAGGAGCAAGGAAGCCATTCCGAGTCCCAAAACCTCAAAAGTAGGGAAGCCAACAGTGCAGCCTTCAGTCTGTGGCCGAAGGCCCGAGAGTCCTTGGCAAATCACTGCTGTAAGTCCAAGAGTCCAAATGTAGAAGAACTTGGAGTCTGATGTTCGAGGTCAGGACACGTAACATCGCAGAAAGATAAGGGCTGGAAGACTCAGCGGGTCTGAGACAGGAGAATAGGGTCTGGAGGCAGGGAACCTGCGGCTGACTCACACTGACTTCCCAGAACTAAATCAAAGGTAAAAAACCAACTTTCCAAACCTAAGTAACAAAAGGACCAGAAGCTTTCACTTTCTGCAACCAATCAGACTGATTACAGGTCACTACTTCATTTGCATGGGGTGTACACCAAGTGGCCAATGGGAAACCTCTAGGGGGTGTTTGGACCCCAGAAGATTCTGTCTCAGGTCTCTGGAGCCGCTGCTCGGCCCACTCCCACCCTGTGGAGTGTACTTTCATTTTCGATAAATCTCTGCTTTTGTTGCTTCACTCTTTCCTTGCTTTGTTTGTGCGTTTTGTCTGATTCTTTGTTCAAGAAGCCAAGAAGCTGGACACCCTTCTTCAGTAACAGGTCTGCTCTTTCCAACTTCTTCTGCTGCTTTATTCTAGCCACACTGGCAGCTGATTAGATGGTGCCCACCCAGACTGAGGGTGGGTCCGCCTCTCCCAGTCCACTGCCTCAAACGTTAATCTCCTTTGGCAACACCCTCACAGACACACCCAGGAACAATACTTAGCATCCTTCAACCCAATCCAGTTGACACTCTATTATTAACCATCACAGCCTCCTTCCCTACTTTTGCAAAAACCCCTCCAATTCCAGGTATTGCTCTTGCTTTTGCAACCTAAACGTACAACCGGCATCCTCCTCCCTGTGTTCAGCTCTACGCCGCTTTCTTACTCAACAGCTCTCAGTGAATAGTTGCACTTTGCCCCATGAGCAAAATTAACACACTTTACCATGATATTTAGTGTCCTTGGTAATCTGAACATAACTACCTTTTCAGTCTTATTTTTCCACTACTCATTTGCAACAACTTGGATATATTTTAAACCCCCAAACCACTACTCGTATATCCCACCTTTATAATTTTGTTCATTCCACCTGAAATGCACTTCTCCTAAACTTAAAAAAAAAAAAACAACAGTTTTTTTTTTTTTTTTTTTTTTTTTTTTGTGGCTGGGCACTGTGGCTCAGGCCTATAATCCCAGCACTTTGGGAGGCTGAGGTGGGCGGATCACAGGGTCAAGAGATCGAGTCCATCCGGGCCAACATAGTGAAACCCCATCTCTACTAAAAATACAAAAATTAGCTGGGTGTGGTGGCGGGAGGCTGAGGCAGGAGAATCGCTTGAACCCGGGAGGGGGAGGTTGCAGTGAGCCAAGATCGTGCCTTTGCACTTCAGCCTTGGAGACAGAAGGAGACTCTGTCTTGCTCTATCGCCAAGGCTGGAGTGCCGTGGCACGATCTCACTGAAACCTCCTCCGCCTCTGGATTCAAGTGATGCTAGTGCCTCACCCCAGTAGCTGGGATTACAGGGGTGTGCCATCACACTCGGCTAATTTTTGTGTTTTCAGTAGAGGCGGGATTTTGCCATGTTGTCCAGGCTGGTCTCACTCCTGTCCTCAAGTGATCCGTGGCCTCCCAAAGTGCTGGGATTACAGGTGTGAGTTACCGTGCCCAGCCAAAAAAGTAACATTTTTTTATGATTATACAATATATTGAAAGGAAAAAAATAGACGTAGCAGAGGTATCAGGGGCCAGGGGAAGAAAATAAATAGATGAGAAAATCTGTGGGCCTACTAATTCAGGGCAGGCTATTAGCCAGAAGATGCCCCACATTCGCAGATAACTTTGTGTTAGAATTCGTACATACGGGGAAGCCCAACTTTGGCTTATAAGGTGTTTCTTCATGTTACCAGAACCAACTTTCTTTTAACCCCAAATACTTCACTGTTTTTCCAAGACAAGGACATTCTCTTATATAACCTTAGTATAGTTATCAAAATCAGAACATTTAAAATTAACTATTGGCTGGATGCCATGGCTCCTGCCTATAATCAGCACTTTGGGAGGCCAAGATAGGTGGATCACTTGAGGTCAGGAGTTTGAGACCAGCCTGGACAACATGGTGAAACCCTGTCTCTACTAAAAATACAAAACTTAGCCAGGCACAGTGGTGGTCGCCTGTAAGCCCAGCTACTTGGGAACCTGAGGCAAGTGAATTGCTTGAACCCAGGAGGCGGAAGTTGCAGTGAGCCAAGATCATGCCATTGCACTCCAGCTTGGGTGACAGAGCAAGACTCTGTCTCAAAACAAAAACAAAAGCAAACACATATTTAATCTGCAGTCTATATTCAGATTTCATCAATGGCCCCTCAAGCAAGTGTCCTTTATAGCTAGTTTTCCTCTTCAGTCCAGGGTCCAATCCAGGATAACCTGGGGCATTCAGCTGTCATGCTTCTTTTCGTCTTCTTTGATCTGGGACAACTCTCCAGCTTTCCCTTGCATTTCTTGACCTTCACATTATTGTTTAAGAGAGCAGACCAGTTATTTTGTAGAACATCCCTCAATTTGGGCTTGTCTGATGTTTTTCCATGATGAGATTCAGGTTGTGCATTTGGCACTGTTCTTCTCAGTGCCTCATGTCAGGAGGCACATGATGCCAGTTTGACCCAATATTGGTGATATTAACCTTAATCATTTGGTGAAAGTAATATCTGCCAGATTTCTGCATTGTAAAGTTACTATGCTTCCCTCTGTGAGGAATACATAATTTGTGTTAAGGTATTCTAAAACTGAAATAGCCTGTTCCTCATCAAACTTTAACCCAGCAGTTTTAGCATCCATTGATGATTTTCAAACTCCATCATTCCATCTATCTATACTACTTGGCATTCAACTGTAAGGAAGAACTATCCCTGTTCCCCTGTCTACTTATTTACTTATTTTTATCAGTATGGATTTGGGGATTATTATTTTATTCAGTGAGTTATAATTCATTACTATTATTACTCATTTTGATGCTCAAATTCTCCAGATTTGGCCAAAGGAACTCCTAGTGGATCCCTGTGTCCCCTCATGCTTTGAGCACAACTTCCCGTCTGGCACAACCAGCGGTTTTGGCTTCCTCTTTGACTTTCCTTTTCCCAGACCTGGAATCAGCTTTTTCTCCTGGAGCTTATTTGATTTCCATTTTCTAGGGAGCAGTGGAGGGCCCCAAAAGGACAGCTGCCTTGTCTATCCTCCTCATCATGTGACCTAGTTGGCGTGCATTTCAAGTTCTCTGAGGGCCTAAATAGTTTTATAATTTACAGTAATAATAATCTTGTTATCTACATCATCTTCATGTTCAACTTCTTGTATTTACTTCTTTTTCATTAAAAATTCAACAAAACATAGGCACATGTACAGTTATATATATATATATGTGTGTGTGTGTGTGTGTGTGTGTGTATGTATATATATTTAAAAAAATTTTTTTTTGAGACAGAGTCTCGCTCTGTTACCCAGCAGGCCGGAATGCAGTGGCATGATCTCAGCTCACAGCAGCCTCCTTCCTCCGGGTTCAAGCGATTCTCCTGCCTCAGCCTCCCGAGTAGCTGGGATTGCAGGTATGGGTCACCACGCCAGGCTAGCTTTTGTATTTTGGGTAGAGACAGGATTTCACCATGTTGGCCAGGTTGGTCTTGAACTCCTGACCTCAGGTGATCTGCCTGCCTTAGCCTCCCAAAGTGCTGGGATTACAGACGTGAGCCACGACACCCAGCCACAATTATAGAAAGTAAAAACTACAGACCATACTACTGGAAGAATGGACACTGCAGGCTTAGCCAAGGCTTTCACCAGAGAGCCAGATGAAGAAGCAGTCCAGATCAGGGGTCAGTGTCTTGCTGCAACCTCCAACTCGTATGCTCAAGCAATCCTCCAGCCTCGGCCTCCTGAGTAGCTGGGACTACAAGCATGCACTGCCACACCTGGCCTTTTTTTATTTTTATTTTTCTGGTAGATATGGGGTCTTTCTATGTTGACCAGGGTAGTCTTGAACTCCTGGTCTCAAGCTATCCTCCCACCTCCACCTTCCAAAGTGCTGGGATTATAGGCATGAGCTACCATGCCCAGCCTACCCCTCTCTTGTTTTTGCAAATAAAACTTTCTTTAAATACAACCACACCTTTGGTTTACCTATTGTAGCTGGTTGCTTTCACCCTGCAAAAGCAGAGGTGAGTAGTTGTAACAGAGACCATGTGGCCCACAAAACCTAAAATATTTACTATCTGGAGTTATACGGTAGAAGTTTGCCAATTTCTGGTTTAGATGAACAGATGCTGAGAACACAGATTTATAGGGGGAGCTAAACATTACTGAAATAAATGAGAAATGAGAAACCCGGTGCCTGCTAATTCCGGCTCCACATGCTATTTAGAATAGCCTTGCTCCTCACATGAGGGTGAGTTTATAGAGTCAACAGGTAAAGCAAAAATCACACACACACACACACACACACACACACACACACACACATTCCAGAAAGTCTCCTGAAAAGTTAGCATGTTAGGGACTGATATACCATTTCTCACCGAGATTCCTGCACAGTCAGTTTTAGCAGCATCTACAAATCTGTGTTGAGGGTTTCAACAACATACACATGCTACTATAGGCAGCATCACCACTCCTAAAAACGGCAGGCTCTAATCTGCTGTGTAATCAACTGCAATTTTGAAACCAAATCACATATGGGCTAGCAATGTTTATAGGGAATAAATTATTAAACACCCTAGAATAGCATTTTCCAGAAGCTCTCTCATTTGGAAAATTGCAGAAGAAAATTGAAGTGGGAAATGTTTTGCCAACATGAAAGCTAGGGGAAAAAAAGACACCCAACTTTTAAACCTCTGTTGAAAGAGATTTTATATTTTATGTCTATATTCTTGGGAACTACCTCAATTATTAGTGAGTGCCATAAGCACCATCCAACTATGAGTGGTTAAAGAACCGATTGGGAATACTGCTCCCAATGTGCTTGACATGCTCTCCTTTAATGAATACAGTGATGCGACACCATTTCATACCCACTAGATTGGCAAAATATAAGTTAGACAACACCCAGTGATGATCAGGATATGGAGACTTGAGAATGCTTACACATTGCTGGTGGGAGGGAAGTTGATAAAACTACTTTGAAGAGCAATTTGAGAGGTACTAGTAAAGGTAAAATGCGTCCACCCCACCACCCAGTAATTTAGCTTCTCTTTAGCTAACCTAGAACAGCAATTCTGAACAAGTGGCCCCCAACGCCAGGAGGATTTCTGAGATGCTTCCAAGGAGACAGACCTCCCAGGTCAAAACTGTTTTCAGAACAAAACTAGGAAACCAAGCTTGCTGGCTCACACCTGTAATCCCAGCACTTTGGGAAGCTGTGGCAGGAAGAGGATTGCTTGAGGTCAGGAGTTCAAGACCAGCCTAGCCAACATAGTGAGACCCCCTGTCTCTCTTCATATAAATAAATAAGTAAACAAACAAACAAACAAACACTAAGATGTTATTTGTCTTTTCTGCAGTGACAACATTTGCACTGATGACGTTCAAGTGATAGTGCCTCAGCATGAAACAAGGCAGTGGCCTTAACCTGCACCAATTGTCACTGTCATGCCCTTTTCAGTAAACAAATAAACAAAGACAAAAACAGTTTTACTGAAGGATATTCTTGATGGAGTAGTAGAATTTTTTAAATGTAAAAATCTCGACCCTGGGTACCTATTTTGAATGTTCTGCATGACGACATGGGAACTGCACGTAAACCCCTTCTGCTGAATACTCAAGAGGAAAGCACACAGGGGACTGTGTGTGTTGAAAGATGAAATAGCCCTGTGCGCTGGCTCATACCTGTAATCCCAGCAATTTGGGAGGCTGAAGCAGATGAATCACGAGGTCAAAAGTTCGAGACCAGTCTGGCCACATGGTGAAACCTGGTCTCTACTAGAAATACAAAAATTAGCTGGGCATGGTGGTGCTTACTTGTAGCCCTAGCTACTCAGGAGGCTGAGGCAGGAGAAATCGCTTGAACCTGGGAGATGGAGGTTGCAGTGAGCCAAGATCATGGCACTGCACTCCAGTCTGGCGACAGAACGAGACTCTGTTTCAAAAAATAAAAAAAAGAAAGAAAGAAAGAAAGAAAGAAAGAAAGAAAGAAAGAAAGAAAGAAAGAAAGAAAGAAAGAAAGAAAGAAAGAAAGAAAGAAAGAAAGAAAGAAAGAAAGAAAGAAAGAAAGAAAGAAAGAAAGAAAGAAAGAAAGAAAGAAAGAAAGAAAGAAAGAAAGAAAGAAAGAAAGACAGCTGAATTAGCCACTTTTTTCATAGAATGTTATTTTCTCTTGAAAGAACGGACATACCATGGTTATTCAAATTGGGGTATTTGGGAGATATTTTCTGAAAAAGGAAGAGAGCTTGTCAATTCGATGACAAAATTTGAGCTTTCAAATTGTGGGAAACTTGGACCTGCTGCCCTGTGAGCTTGACAGCTTCTCAATAGCTAAAGGATCCTGCCAAAATCAAAGGTGCTATCAGGTAAGGCCAGCATGGTGGCTCATGCCTGAAATCGCAGCAGTTTGGGAAGCCAAGGCAGATGGATCACTTGAGCTCAGGAGTTCAACACCAGCCTGGGCAAAATGGTGAAACTCATCTCTACTAAAAATACAAAAAATTAGCTGGATGTGGTGGTGCATACCTGTGGTCCCAGCTACTTGGGAGGCTGAGGCAGGAGAATCGCTTGAGCCAGGAGGTGGAGGTTGCAGTGAGCTGAGATTCTGCCACTGAACTCCAGTCTGGGTGACAGAGTGAAACCCTGTCTTAAAAAAAATTAATTTTTTTAAAAAAGGTGATGTTAGTGAATGTATTTTTTGTGATATTGTGTAATAAAGTGTGCCAGCATCTGACAGATTTGCAGGACTGGCTGAACTAATATTTTCCAAATGATCAATGTAGGATGATGTTACAAAAATCACCAGTAAAAGATCCTTTCAAAGTACAAGATAGATCAATGCCTTTTAATGTAATAGAGCACAAAACGAGACTAATACGGTTTCATATGTTACACTGCAACCAATTTTAAGAAACTATCACTTGTCAAGTGAGTATTAGCAAAGAATATCCACAATGATCTGAAAAGACTCTTAAGTTGTTTCTCCCCTTTCCAACTACGTAGCTTTGTGAGGCCAAATTTTCTTCATAGACTTCAACCAAAACAACATAGCACAGTAAACAGAGAGCTTTGTGAAAATGAAGAACAACACTGCTACCACTTATCTTACTCAATTTTTATTTTAAAGAAGTTACTTTTCATAACAATATGTTATTTATATTGACATGAAATAGATGTGTTATTCTTTCAAATAAATAAATAAATATTTTAAAAATTCTCAGTTGTAATTTCTAAACCGTTAACTATGGTATTTGTTGATAGATATAACTCCCTTCAACGAAAGTTCTTTGTGGCCTTCAAGAATTGTTAAGAATGTAAAGGAAGGCCGGGCATGGTGGCTCACACCTATAATCTCAGCACTTTGGGAGCCCAAGGCAGGCGGATCACCTGAAGTCAGGAGTTCAAGACCAATCTGGGCAACATGGTGAAACCCCATCTCTACTAAAAATACAAAACATTAACCAGATGTGGTGGAGGGCACTTGTAATCCCAGCTACTCCAGAGGCTGAGGCAGGAGAATAGCTTGAACCCAGGAGGCAGAGGCTGCAGTTAGCTGAGATTGTATTCCAGCCTGGGCAACAAGAGTGAAACTCGGTCTCAAAAAAAAAAAAAAAAAAAAAAAAAAAGAATGTAAAGGAATCCTGACATCAAAAGGTTTGAGGAGTGCTGCCACAGAAATCAAACTCTCCCGCAAACTCATAGAGAGATCTGCAGGAAACTCACCAGGGCATTGTTTGAAATAGTGGAAAAATGAGATAGAGTAGAACTGTCCTGCAGCAGGAGAAAGGATCAATAAGCTGTAATTTAGTCATATAATGTCCTAATTCACAACTGAAATAAATAAATCAAATCTATATGCAAAAACATAAACAAATTTTTTACAATCACAAGATTTAAGAAGTAAATTGCAAGAGACTGTATAATTTGATGCTATTTATATTAATATTAATTAATAAATGTGATTTAATTGCATGACTAAAATTATTTATGGATGTATGTACATATAATAAATGTATTAAAACATGCCTGGAAATGATTGATAACACCTTCAAGATAGTGGTTTATTTATTTATTTACTTATTTATTTTTTGAGACAGAGTCTCACTCTGTCACGCAGGCTGGAGTGCAGTGGCGCGATCTCAGCTCACTGCAACCTCCACCTCCTGGGTTCAAGTGGTTCTCCTGCCTCAGTCTCCCGAGTAGCTGAGATTACAGGCACCCACCACCACACCTGGCTAATTTTTGTATTTTTAGTGGACACGGGTTTCACCATGTTGGCCAGGCTGGTCACGAACTCCTGACCTCGAGTGATCTGCCCACCTCGGCCTCCCAAATTGCTGGGATTATAGGTGTGAGCCACCGTGCCTGGCAGTGATTTCTTTCAGGGCAAGTAGGCAAGAAAAATGTAAGAGAATATGGCTTAGACTATACAAGTAGAGTTACAACATTTCTTTTCATTTTTTTTTGAGACAGGGTCTAGCTCTGTTGCCCAGGCTGGAGTGCAGTGGTGCCATCATGGCTCCCTGCAGTAGAATCTAGCCATCCTCCCAGCTCAGGCTCTGAGTACCTGGGACTACAGGCACGTGGCATCATGCCCAGCTAATTTTTAATTTTTTTGTAGAGACCAGGTTTCACCATGTTGCCCAGGCTGGTCTCAAACTTCTGCGCTCAAGCAATCCTCCTGTCTCAGCCTCCCAAAGTGCTGGAATTACAGGCATGTACCATTTCTAAAAACTAAACACCTACAGTAAGTTAACATAGTTACATAGGAATTTGTTTATATTGTTTTCTATAAACGTCCATATATTTCAAATATTTTGTAATTGAAAACAAAAAAGTCTTCAGTGCTTGGTTATAAATTGCTTATTTTGAAGCAGAGGATATAATGCTTTTGGTTTTGTTCAGTAAGTTTCAGTTTCTCCCTACTCCCAATAAAGAAATATTGAATGTGTGCTTGAAGAATACCAGTGTAACCTGTTAATTCTTACTCTGCCTGGGGAGTCCCAACATTTTCCTCTGGCCTTGTGATTAGGAAGTAGAATGTGGAGGAAGAATTTCACTTTCTCTGTATTGTTTTCGTTTTTTTAGCACAATAAGTTTTATCAGGAAAAAAAAAATTAACTAAGTGTCCATTGTGAAAATAGCAAAAAGTTATGTTCTTTTGCTTTCACATTTAAATAATGTTGGGACCACGCTCTTCATTCCATCATGTAAGCTGTTTTTTTCATATAACCTTTTTTGATTTTTCGGTGTCATTAGTTAATCTTTGATATTGCTATTTTCATGACTGCCTAAATCCCATTTCACAAGGTGCCATAAGCGCTAACACATCTTTCTTTTATTTTTAGTCACTTGGCTGCTTCTAGTTTGGTTGTTATAAACAAGATTGTGATGAACATCTTTGTACATCATCTTCATCTTCAGTTTTTACTATTTCCTGAAATCTTACTGTTACTTCCCTTGGGCAAAGAATTCAGCCTTCCTGAACCCCAGGCAGGACCAAAATATTTCTTAGTGAGGGACGATATATATTCCCCCAGGACACTTGGCAATGTCTGGAGACATTTTGGGTTGTCACACTGGAGGATGGAGGGGCAGGTGTTACTACTGGCATGCAGTGGATGGAGGCCAGGGATGCTGCTAAACATCCTACGAATCACAGGACGTCCCAGAACAAATAATTATCTGACCCAGAATGGCAACAATACTGAGGTTGACAAACTGCAATAGAATCATCACTAAAGTTCCTTCCTGCTCTGGAAATTACTGGGGACTTCTGGAAGTACTCATTGTCTGAAAGGAGATGGCGGATGTGTCCTCACCAAGGATTGGGAGCTCTTGAGGTGCATGGGACTGGGGCATTTCCCAAACCGCTCTGACTCCTGCAGTCACCTCGGCCTTTGTTAAACAAAAACTCCCTGGAGCATCTGGTTCTAAAAATTCCGGATGGAGGCCAGTCATGGTGGCTCATGCCTATAATCCTAGTCCTTTGGGAGGCTGCCTGAAATCCTAGCACTTTGGGAGGCCCAGGAGGGTGGATTGCCTGAACTTGGGAGTTCGAGACCAGCCTGGGCAACATGATGAAACCCTGTCTCTATTAAAAATACAAAAATTAGCGAAGGGTGGTGGCGCGCCTGTAATTCCAGCTACCGGGCGGAGACTGAGGCATGAGAATCGCTTAAACCTGGGAGGTAGAGGTTGTGGTGAACCAAGATCAAGCCACCGCACTCCAGCCTGGGCAACAGAGCAAGACTCTGTCTCAAATAAATAAATAAATATACAAAATGAAAAAAAAAAAATTCAGGATGGTATCCCAGGATTCTGTGCCTTTACCAAGTTCCCCAGGTGAATCTAAGGCAGACCCTGGTTAGAGCTATAGTTCTCACTTGCCTGATCTTCAAAATCTCTTATGGGCAGGGATATTTCTAAGCAAGGTTTGGAGTGACGTAAAAGAATCTGCATTGTTTTATTTTGATTTGTTGGTTTGTTTTAAGCACCAAAGGTGATTCTGATGAATCCAGCTTAGAAGCTTACACTAGCTTTGGAGGAGATCTGTGGGAGTTACCTGGGCACCCCATTCACTCATTCATTCCTTCATTTATATATAAGATGATAGGATTAAAGAGATGACTTAGACATAGTGTCTGCTGTCAAGGACTCAAGATCTAATGGAGACATGGACCCATTAGCAGCTCGTTTACAATTCAACTGCCTGTGACAAAGGCAGGAACAAAATTGTTTGAGAGCACAGCGAAGGGAGGGGCCCCCTGTTTCTGAGGGCTTCAAGGAGGAGGCTGACCTTTGCCATGGGTCTTAAAGGAACAAAAGGGAGCTTTGGAGAGGAATCCTGTATTCTTGAGGGCAGAAACAGTGGAAAGAGGGTGCAGGGCCACAAAAGCAGGGGAGAGAACTTGGCCCCTCTCACACAGTTGGCATTTTCAAACTAATCTGAAACTGGTCAATGCAAATGGTATGAAGTCTCACTTGTGCAAAATTTTTGAAAGGAGGCAGATCTTACTTTATATCTATTCCTCCGGGAAAGCTTGTCTTGAATTCTGTGAGCTTGAAATTAGAAGCGGTTTGCAGGAATGCAGCACTCACAGAAAAACTGGCCCACCCAGAACTGAGCACCTACTGCATGTCAGGACCTGTGCTCTGGGATCCCAGGAGGCATAAGGCTCAGCCCCACCCTGGTGAGCTCACAGCCAGGTGGACATACCTCCCCTGTCCTCCCTCCCCACTCCTGCCTCTGATCTGAGTCATGCTGGCAGAGGGGCAGGAAGAGGAAGCCACCAGGAATCTACCAAAGAGAGGCAGGAATAGGGTGGGCTGGACTAGGGCTAGATAGAGAGTATGGTTTACCCAGGGACTTAAGTAGCATCTGAAAGAGGGGTGGGGCTCCCTAGGGCAGGGAACAGACAATGGGCAGAGGAGCTACAGTAGCCTGCTGCTGGAAGGCACAGTTGTTCATTTCCTATCCCATGCTCAGCAATACCATTGCTCTTGTCCTCTGAGCACCACCTTTTTGTTGCTTAATTCAGTCAATAGATAACTTATTGAGTAGCTACTACATAGAGCACTGTTCTATGCACAAGGACCATATCAGTGAACAAAAGAGATCCAAATCTCTGCCCTCAGGAACTTATATTTGTGTAGGAGGAGTTAGACCATAAACAAAATAAATAGGTATAAAATAATTAATTGGGACAGGTGTGGTAACTCATGCTTGTAATCCCAGCACTTTGGGAGGCTGAGGTGGGTGGATCACCTGAGGTCAGGAGTTCGAGACCAGCCTAGTCAACATGGTAAAACCCCATCTCTACTAAAAATACAAAAATTAGCCATGTGTGGTGGTGGGCACCTGTAATCCCAGCTACTTGGGAGGCTTAGGCAGGAGAATTGCTTGAACCCAGGAGACAGAGGTTGCAGTGAACTGAGATCATGCCACTGCACTCCAACCTGGGTGACAGAGCAAGACTCCGTCTCAAAAAAAAAAAAAAAAAAAAAAAAAAAAAAAAAAAAAAAAAAAGAATTAATTGGGAGACCATTAGGCTGAGATAGCTCCAAAGTGCCTTGGGTTCCTAAGTAAGCAACTGAAACCCAACTCAAAGTAAAGGGCCATAGCCCAAGAAAACACAAGTGAATAGACTAGGTATAGTGGCTCATGCCAATAATCCCAGCACTTTGGGAGGCTGAGGCAGGAGGATCTTATGAGGCCAGCTCAGGTCCATCCTGGACAACACAGTGAGACCCAGTCTCTACAAAAAATAAAAAAAAAAAAAAAATTTAAACATTAATAAAAAGAAAACACAGCTTAAGCTTAACCAGTCAGAAACTGCCAACAAACCTCTAACTAGAGACTTTACCAATCCAAAACTAACTAATCTCTGAGATTTTCCACTTTAGTTAATCAAATCTTTTCTGTCTGGCTTCTGCAAATACCTTATAAAAGTTTTCACCTGGCTGGGCGCGATGGCTCACTCCTGTAATCCCAGCACTTTGGGAGGCCGAAGCAGGTGGATTACGAGGTCAGGAGTCCGAGAGCAACCTGACCAACATGGTGAAACCCCATCTCTACTAAAAATGCAAAAATTAGCTGGGCATGGTGGCGCACGCCTGTAATCCCAGGTACTCAGGAGGCTGAGGCAGGAGAATTGCTTGAACCTGGGAGGCGGAGGTTGCAGTGAGCCGAGATTGTGTCACCGCACTCCAGCCTGGGTGACAGAATGAGACTTCATCTCAAAAAAAAAAAAAAAAAAAGTTTTCACCTTGCACGCCCTCAGTGGAGGCCTGAACCACTTGGGGTCTAACACAGCCCGACTCATGAATCACTGTTTGCTCCAATAAACTCTTTAAAATTGTAATGTGCCTGTTTGTCTTTTAGTACAGGCAGTTTCTACAGTGTAGTAGAAGGTGGTAAGGACACTGGAGCCAAAGAAAGCCCAGGTGGGACAGGGGATGCTGGCTAGGGGTGTGTGTGTGTGTGTGTGTGTGTGTATACTTAGCTACACAAATTAGGGAAAGCCTCACTCAGAATATGACATTTGAGGGTTTCTTTTAAATCTCATGCAACTGTCTCCAGTCATATTTACATGTGTGTGCTTGCAGGAAGAGTTTTTTTGTTTTTGTTTTTGAGACAGAGTCTCACTTTGTCACCCCAGCTGGAGTGCAGTGGCACGATCTCAGCTTACTACAACCTCTACCTCCTGGGTTCAAGTGACTCTCCTGCCGAAGCCTCCCAAGCAGCTGGCACTACAGACATGAGCCACCACGCCCGGCTAATGTTTGTATTTTTAGTAGAGATGGGGTTTCACCATGTTGAGCAGGCTGGTTTCAAACTCCTGACCTCAGGTGATCCAGCTGCCTCGGCCTCCCAAAGTGCTGGGATTACAGGCATGAGCCACCACGCCCGGCCTGAATGAGTATTTTCTCAGCAAGATTAGAAACTCCTCTAGAGGCAGAAACCATCTTGCCTGCCTCTTCCATTGTCTAGCACAGAGTTGGGCTCCTCATGAATGTTCAAAAATCTTTTCTGGATGAATGAATGAAAAAAGAATGAATGAATAAATAAAAATGGAATGAATGAAGAAAAAAAAGTCTTGCCATCTTGAAATTGGGTGTCTCGTCCAGCTGTTCTGGAATCTTTGCATTCGCTGCCCTTGCCCAGCCAGAGACCCTCCCTCTTACAGTGGGAAAAAACAAATGCATCTTGGGAAGAGGAAAACCCAGGGTGGGATGGGGCAGGAAGGCCTGGGCAGGGAGGGGAGGGGTGAGGTGGAGGAGGTAGAAAGAAGAAGGAAGAGCAAGAAGAACCAGGAGGGGAGAAAACAAAAGATCAATAAGAGCAGCCGGGAGGTGACAGCAGCCAGCCAGGGAGCACTCCTCCCTTGATTAGAATTCATGAACTCCCCTCTTACATTAAGTCTTTATATGACACCTGGCCTTTAATGCAAAGCTGGCTGTGAACATTAAAAATTAAAAGCCGAAGGTAGGCTACATCCATCTCTGATAGCGCAGCTCCCCTCCTATCTGAGGCCTGCACAAAGCTATTACACATTGATAAATTATTTTGGGTAATAGCCGAGATATTACATTGTTTCTGAGTGAAGGTAAAATCTCTCCCTGACACGGGCATTTATCAGGAGTGCCTTTCATCGTATTTATTATGGGCTAGATGAGTGTGGGGCTGTGGCCGGCTGGGGTGCTGGCCGGGGCTGGGACCCTTTCCCCTATTCCCTCCCTCTCCCTCTATCACTCCCTTCATGGGGTATTGATGGGGTTTGTGACAAGTTAATTATTAGCTAAAGATATGCAGATCACCGTAAAAGGGGCGGGCACCTGGGGAAGAGGGAAGTTCCGTTATTGAACAGTCAGATCCCTTACAGGCCTGTTGTGCAGAAACCTTGGTTCCAGGCCTGGGCCTGGTCCCACCTGGTAACCCTGAGTCCAGCCAATCAGAATTGCTGAAAGCCAGCCCCCCCCCCCCCCCCCACCGTGGTGTGTGCCTGTAATTCTGTAATCCCAGGTACTCATGAGGCTGAGGTGAGAGGGTCGCTTGAACCCGGGAGTTTGAGACCAGTTTGGGCAACATAGTGAGACTCCATCTCTTAAAAAAAAAAAAAAAAGTATTTATAAAAAATGTCATTCGAGTTGGTAAAAAAGAATTGCTGAATATTTGTTCCGTAAAAAGGTAGGGGTTGGGGGCTTGGAGGGCTTTACCACGCATCCCCTTCCAGCAACACACCCAGCAAAGGTGCATCTGGATCCTTAGTCTGCACTAGAAACACGGCCTCCTGCTGCAGAGCCCAACACTGGTAATGTCTGCTCCTCCTGCCCTTCCTTTTCCTTCTCCAGCCTGCACACCATCACCCCAAACTCTGTGACAGTGTCCTGTGTACTGATGGTGTAAGGAAAAGAGGCAGCCTTTGGAACCCGGGTGTGCTCATTAGCTAGTCCCTGAAACTGTCTTCCATTTCCTCTCCTGTGACGGGGTGTGATGATAATGCCAGCCTCTAGGGGTCGCTGTTATAAAGTGTTTATTCAGGATTGGCTGGGCATCCCTATGGAGCCTCCTGGGTGGAATGGTAGACGGTGGATTGACACGTGTGCACGGATGGAATGCCATGGAGTAGTAGCCACTGTCAGGATTGGCTGCTTGGCATGGGCTACTCAGGGGGTCATCCATCTACAATCCTTTTTGGAAGAAGTATTGCTTCTAGAAATATTGCAGACTACCTTCTGTCTTCTAGGCATGGTGCTAAGGGCTGAGTAGAGAATAATGAACGTAACAGATCTGGTTCCTGCTTCCTACCTGGGCACAGTCTAGTGGAATGGGCCTCCTGTCCCCAAAAGAGAATCAAGTGCTCTGCATGATTTTTGTCCTCGGGGGTAGGTTAACTCGTGATAGGTCCAGCCCTGGATCTGAGTCATCTCCAACTCCTATGGAGTACTTGGCACATAGTGGGCGCCAACTAATATTTTTGGAATGAATGGCTGGATGCTGGAATTAGGCAGCGTTGAGCCCCAAGTGGACAGGTGTATGCTTACTGATCCTCACGGAGGCCGGAGGTCTGATTAGGGCCTGCTTTCTAGGAAAGAAAGGCTGCCAGCTTAGCTTGGGGGAACTGTTCATCTCCAAGCCCCAGCCAGGTAAAGACACAGCCCAGCAAAAAGGAAAGAAGTGTCCATTGTCACTGGATGTAAGCTAGGCAATGAAGTCCCCCATTGTTGCTGGCAGAGCCAGAGCGACTCTTCTCTTTTCTGGCATTTTTGCTTAATGACCAGACATCTGCAGAACCTGCCAACCAGCAGGAGGTGGAGGGGAAGGTCATCCCCAGGGCATACCCCAACCCTGGACCGGGCTTCCTACTCTGTCTGGGAGGTGGCCCAGAGTGGAGGGCAGGCGGGTGGTGGAGGAAGCTTGGGAAGGGTTGGGCTCAGGTGTCATGCAGTCATGCTACATAAATCTGGCTGGCCATGTCTCTAGTCTGCACCCCTCTAGGGGCCCTCGGGAACTTGGATGGGGCCTACCGCCTCTCAGTGTTGGTTCAGCCTTGGCTGCTGTCTTTCTAGTCTCCCGACTGCATCTCTGCCAACCAGGAACAGCCCTGCCCCACCCTGCACCCAACCCTGCTTCCCAATGCCCAGCAAGGATGCCTGGACACTGATGATGGACGGACTTGGGCATCTCTGAGAGTGCCAGCCCCTGATTGGTTATGTTGTGGATTCAGCTGTCAGGCTGACTCAGCTCCTTCTTGATGGAGTGTTTTCTTGTTAAAAGAAGCATGAGTCTAAAACAGTAATTCCCAGACTCTGTGTGGGCTGTTCCCTTCTCCAGCCATCGCTGGCCACTGCTGAGAGTGGGTCTTATTCAGCAAGTGCGATGAGGCAGAATAAAGACTGAGACCCTACTTTAAAAAGTTCGGTATATACCCGGGAGGCAGAAGTTGCAGTGAGCTGAGATCGCACCATTGCATCCCAGCCTGGGCGACAGAGCGAGACTCCATCTCAATACATACATACATATGTACATACCTTTTAAAAAAAAGTTTAATATATAAAACAAAATGAAAGGGCAACCTGGAAAGACCTTCTAGGATTAGCTCAATGACAGAGTGGTACAAAATAATGATGACAACGATGATGACGATGATAGCAGCTAACACTTACTGAGTGTTCACCATGTGCTGGGTATGGTAATAAGCAGTTTGTATTCAGTCTTGCATTTCATCCTCATAAAAACCCAGGAAGTTGGTGTTATAGAGGCTCAGAGAGATCCACAGTGAGGGTACAGAAGGGATTTGACCCTGGGTCTAACTACACCAAATGCTCTTAACCATTCACTGGAAAGGATATGTGTTGTCGTTGTTGTTGCTGTTTTTGAGATGTTGCCCAGGCTGGAGTGCAATGGTGCGATCTCGGCTCACTGCAACCTCTGCCTCTCCGGTTCAAGAGATTCTCCTATCTCAACCTCCCCAGTAGCTGGGGCTACAGGCACACGCCACCATGCCTGGCTAGTTTTTTGTATTTTAGTAGAGATGGGGTTTCACCATGTTGCCCAGGCTGGTCTTGAATTCCTGAGCTCAGGCAATCCACCCACCTCAGCCTCCCAAAGTGCTAGGATTACAGGGGTGAGCAACCACGCCTGGCCTGTTGTTGTTGTTGTTTTTGAGACGGAGTCTCGCTCTGTTGCCCAGACTGGACTGTAGTGGTGCCATCTCTGGGCACCACTCCGCCTCCCAGGCTCAAGATATTCTCGTGCCTCAGCCTCCCGAGTAGCTGGGATTACAGGCTCCTGCCACCACACCCGGCTAATTTTTAAGGTTTTAGTAGAGACGGGGTTTCACCATGTTGGCCAGGCTGACCTTGAGATCCTAACCTCAAGTGATCCGCCTGCCTCCGCCTCCCAAAGTGCTAGGACTACAGGCATGAGCCACCACACCTGGTCACTAGAAAGGATCTTAGTGACCAGCCACTCCATCTCTTCATTTTCTGTGGGAGGAAACTGAAGTCCAAAGAGGAAAACTTGTCACCTAGAATCGGTGGCAAGGCTGCAGCTGGGTTCTAAGTGTCCTAATTCCAAATCTAAAGCTTTTCTCTGTGAACCAGAAACACAACTCTCCTTCCCTCTCTCCTGTCCCTCCAAGACTGAGGGAGATCATAAAGTCAGGGAGAAAGGGAACCCAGGGCCAGGAGAGCCGGGATCTGGATGTGAGCGAAAACATGCCGAACACATAGGCATAGGCTTGAGCCCCAGGGAGCTCAGCGGGGCTGCTTTTAAAGATGGGAGCGGGGTCAGGAGCCAACAGAGCAGCTGGAGGTGGGGCACATGCAGGTTCCTGAGGGTCACCGTGGTCAGGATCCAGGAAAGCAATGAAGACAGCAACTAGGGGTCCTCGGTGTTTAGAAAACTTTGAAAAGAAGCTGGAAGAACCAGGCATCTGCTGAGGCAGGAAAGACCCCAGGCCCTGAGACAGAGCCACACAAGGGATGCAAGAGACCCAGGCAGGTGCCAGCAGCAAGCAAACAGAAATGGAAGGGGCATGGTGAGGCCCATGGCTGAGAATATGAGTGTCCTTATTACCGACAGCAGAAGAAAATAGAGGCGGCCAAGCTGGAGGGATGGGCGCACTAACAAGACGTGAGGACCTGGGGCCACTGCCTTGCACAACCTGCCCAGGTGTCTGCAGCAACCTGACAGAGAGCCAGCGGCCCGGCCTGGGGCGGTTTCTTGGTTCAGAGTTGATGGCTGGGGAAGGAAACAGAGGTCAAGAGTATCTTAGAAGTTTTTTCTAAGCATTTAATAAATATTTTTCCTTTGTGATAGTCACAAGTAACTGCTGTGAATATTTAAATTCTTTTAATCACTTGTTTTTTGTTTTTTTGAGACGAAGTCTCACTCTGTCGCCCAGGTTGGAGTGCAGTGGCATAATCTCGGCTCACTGCAAGCTCCGCCTCCCAGGTTCACGTGATTTTCATGTCTCAGCCTCCGAGTAGCTGGGATTACAGGCATGGGCCACCACGCCTGCCTAATTTTTGGTAGAGACAGGATTTCGTCATGTTGACCAGGCTGGTCTTGAACTCCTGACCTCAGGTGACCCACTTGCCTCGGCCTTCCAAAGTTACAGGCATAAAACACCGTGCCTGGCCTGTTTTAATCACTTTTTCATCAGCCTTTTTCTTAACGGAAATTTGTGTCGAGACCCGAGTGGGAGCTGGAATGTATGAGGTTGTATTTTTAATAAAATATATAATAACAAAATAACAATAACAAAAATATAAGTAATAAAATAACAAAAATACATAATAAGAGATAAAAAGAATAAAAGGATGTAATATTTGTATGCCTACACCTATGCTTAGTATTGCTCCCTTTCTGCACATTATAAATTTATTTATTTATTTTTATTTTTTGTAGAGATGGGTTCTCTACATATGGGGTTTCTCTATGTTGCCCAGGCTGGTCTTGAACTCCTGGCTTCATGAGATCTTCCTGCCTTGGCCTTTCAAAGTGCTAGGATTACAGGTGTGAGCCATCATGCCTGGCCATTTATATTGTAAATGTAAAACTAATATTTAAAAAATGTTGGTAAGGAGCACTACATAAAGAACACTGTTTACCTTGAATTTCCCTCCCATCGGGGCTCGCCAGCATCCTCAAAGTTCTTTCCACCTTTGGAAGGAATGCTGCACCCAGCTAGGAAGGGGTGTGTGTTCTCTGCTTCACAGTGGTAGACAGCCCTGGAAAGAGACTTCCCACATCAGATCAGCAAAGGAATGGTAATCATTTGGGATGCATAAGCAGGCCAGCGTTGCATCTAAAGTCTTCAATAATTCTGCACATTCCTAATCTGTGCAATATTTCAAGTGGCTGGGTTTTAGACTTGGCTATTTAGAGTTAATGTTGCTACGGGGGTGGGGCGGGGTGGGGGAGAGGGGGAAGTAAGGAGGAGGAGTGACGAATTTCTACAAACCCAGTGCTCTGCACCCAGAACCTGGTAAGGGGGCAGTGGTCAGAGGGAAACAGAGGGAGAGAAAGATATCAAGTGTAGTAATCAGAATGAAAAATGGAGCCGCGGTTACTTTAAACAAGAGCTAATTCATCACAAGAACGAGTGGATAAGTAGCTGAGTTTCAGGCGTTCAGTAAGTTCCCCGTTCTGCTCCAAAAATTATTCCACCCTTGTCTGCAGGCTCCCATAAATCATCCCTTCTTCACATCAGCTCCGATTACCAATTACTCCTGCCTGTAACACGCATTCCTTGCCCAACCCCATCTGATGGGGCCTTGCCTTTTAATTTTACAAATGCTTTTTTCCCCCACTGTACTTTCTTCTTTCTCCTTCAGTATCTCCCCTCCCCCAGCCTTCCATTCTCTGGCTATCTTCTCTTTTCTGTCTTTGTCATCTCTCGTTTGCACCATGCCCCTCCCCGCTTTGCTTTAGCCCCTGGCCAACCCGGCCATTCGCAGTGGTGCTTTGGGAAAACGAGTGAGGAACCGCCTTGGGCAGTGGTGGTACCTGGAGCACGTGGGAAAGATGTGAGAAGGGTGTACAGCTCTCCCCTCTCCAATTGGCCCTGAAGACATTTGTCCCCGGCCTGCTTCTTGGTCTGTAGGCTTGGACACAGTTTGAGTCTGGGGTTCTCCTAAGCTGTTCAAAAGGGCATCCCATTCTCCCCAGAAGAAAGATTTCCACTCCCCCTGGCTCCTGGCATGACAACAATGGTCATAATAAATACTTATCATGATACGTATTGGCTGCTGACAATGTTTGAAGGACACAGGTAGACAGTCTCTGCAGGGCTCTAACAACTCCTTTAGAAGATGCCCTGCCTTCCAGCCCAGCTTCTGCTGCTGGCATAGAATCACTCAAACTTTAGTCATTATTGTATCACTTACACAATTGTTGCCACATTTTGGTATCATATTTTCTTAAAACCAACTTTAAATTGGTTCAGCTCTCAGAGACTTAACTTTGTTCTATGCAAATTGGTTCAGCTCTCAAAAACTTAACTTTGTTCTATGCCAAAACTCATGAACTCATGTATTTAAACAGATAGTTACATTTTCCCCCAAACCTATAGAAATAAATTCTGAGTTATTATACCAGTGAACTGAACTTTATACCAACTGAAATTGTCTTGAGATCTTCTATCCCACGTGTATCATGCTTTAGCTAAAGCATCACTCCCTCCTGCACACTCAGAGATGTGGCATGATGGGAACATGGGACCAAGATTCAGAAAGTGTCAGCAGCTCAGACTTCTGCAGACTTCACTCTACCGTGGAAGTCCCGTGAGCCTGGTAAGATGCCAATTCCAACCCTACCGTCAGAAACTCCGATTTGGGAGTTCTAGAATATGGCCCAAGCCCGGAAACCTGGAGTTGGACACATACCCCCACGGTGTCTCTGACTATGCTTTGAGAAATACTGGTCTAGCCTGGGCTTCAAACCTAATTTACTTTGTGACCTTCGGAAAATCACTTATTTTTCCATTTTGTAATTGCTTAAACTGGGAGAACCTTAACTGTTCTTCCTACCTCATGGAGGTCAGAGAAGGTCAAAACTTGACAAGATAAGTAGGGGATGGATTTTGACAGGTGCCCGGTTCTGTTGAGATGGGAGGCAGAGGTGTGGCTTGTTTCCTTCAGCATGTGTGGGACAGAGATCCAGCCCTGCCCATGGGTATTTGCATACTAGCCTTGCATCGGCACAGCCCATTTTTTTTTTTTTTGTTTGTTTGTTTTAGATAGAGTCTTGCTCTGTTGCCCAGGCTGGAATGCAGTGGCACGATCTCAGCTCACTGCAGCCTTTGCCTCCTGGGTTCAAGCAATTCTCATGCCTTAGCCTCCCGAATAGCTGGGACTACAGGTGTGCGCCACCACACCTGGCTAATTTTTTTGTATTTTTAGTAGAGATGGGGTTGCACCATGTTGTCCAGGCTGGTCTTGAACTCCCGACTTCAGGTGATCCACCCGCCTCGGCCTCCCAAAGTACTGGGATTATAGGTATGAGCCATCATGCCCAGCCCAGCCCCCTGTTTTGATTGGATTTGAAAACTAGATTCCTGCAGGTTTGAGAACCCCAAAGTGGATTCTAAGCCAATTTAATGATTGCCATTTGCTATGGTTTGAGTGTTTTTGCCCTCTCTAAAATTCATGTTGAAACTTGATCCCCAGTGCAACTGTATTGGAAAGTGTGGCCTTTGGGAAGTGATTGGGTCATGAAGGCTCTGCCCTCACGGATGAGATTGGGTGACCTTATAAAAGGGCTTGACAAGGGGAGTTAGCCTCTTCTTGCCCTTCCATCTTTCACTGTGTGAGGACAGTCTTCCTCCCCTCTGGAAGATGCAGCATTCAAGGCACCGTCTTAGAAGCAGAGAACAGACTCTCACTAGACTACCTGCTGGTGCCATGATCTTGGACTTCCCATTCTCCAGAACTGTGAGAAATAAATTTCTGTTCTTTATAAATTACCCAGTGTTGGGTACTTTGTTATGGCAGCACAAACAGACTGAGACACCATTTAATTAGTGTGAGGGGTATAGATACATAAAAAGTCACCCAGAAGCCCAGGGTGGGAACTAGGGCACTGCAAGCAAAATATTTAGGGTGCAAAACTTAAGGAGGCACTTACTCTCAGAGGCTGGCCATGTACTTGCACAATCCTGAGACTGAGGACCTCCTTAAATGTCATGGATAGGATGTCTTGAGCCTCTCAGTCCTGGGTCTGCAGAAGCCATCGTGTTGTTGGATCTAAATCCTCATAGGGCAGAGTGAAGGCAAGAGAAAGAACTAAG
Source organism: Rhinopithecus roxellana (assembly GCF_007565055.1). Lineage (NCBI taxonomy): Eukaryota > Metazoa > Chordata > Mammalia > Primates > Cercopithecidae > Rhinopithecus > Rhinopithecus roxellana. The sequence goes on along the minus strand of NC_044553.1, from coordinate 134,697,304 downwards.
AGTCAACTGAACATCCAAAAGGAATGGCACTGCGCCCTGTGGGGCACACACATGCCACATCTGGCAGTCTCACAAGCACCTGCAATGGAAGCAGCATCAATTTTAGTTTATATCTGAGGACATCCAGGCTTATAGAGGTTAGGAAAGAAGAGGAAATGAAAAAAATAAAGAAAGGAAAGGAAAAAAGAAAGGAAAGGGAAGGAAAGGGAAGAGAAGGGAAGGGGAAGGAAGGGGAGTGGAGGGGAGAGGAGGGGACGGGAGAGGAGTGGAGGGGAGGCAAGGGGAGGGACAGGAAGGGAAGGGAAGGAAGGGAAGGGACGGGAAGGGAGGTTCTTTTTTTCCACCAAGTGTTAGCATTGATTTCACTTCATGAATGAGGTCAGTGGAACCCACAGCCTTCATATGTTTCCTATATATTTGAGAATTTATTATTTTAAAATCACTCATTGACAAAAAAAAAAATACTTTAGATCACTTATTCACTTAGATGTCTACATCCATCCTGCAAACATGACTGAGTAGGCATCCAGTCAGGCACTGCAAAGAATCAGATTCCTTTTTGGAATCATAGAAGCCAGTGGGAGACAAGATTAGCTGGTGGCACGAATGAGATGGAGTAAGTAAAGAAAGGAGCGTCTGCTGCATGATCAAGGGGAGCGGGAATTATGCCAGAAAGCTTAAGCTGAAGGTGATTGTCAAAACTTCACAGGATTTAGCCCCGAGCTTCCCTGGTAAATACAGCAGCGGCCATCAACCAATAAAAAGCATCCCCGCCTGTGACCTGTCAGATGAGAGACGATCTCCCTAGCACTAAACTGAAAGCACACTTTGGTGCTGAGAAGCTTTACATAAGGGGCACCGACAGCAGCAGTGCCAAGGAGAATAACATAGTAACGAGAATAGCTGCCGTTTATTGCGTAGGCACTTTCAAATGCTAATGTAACGCTCTCAAGTATACCACAAAGCAAGCCTTATTCTAACCTTCATTTTTTTCAGAGTGGGAAACTGAGACTCAGAGACCGCAAGCAACTTGGCCACAATCCCAGTCATTAAATGCCCGGTCTGATTGAAAGACTTTTCCAAAGTGGCCAGTATCCCTTGGCTGCTCCATTTACAAGACCAATGCCGCCGGTCACAGGATGAAAATCACCTCTTACTACTGACAGGATATATTAAATAAGTGACACAGACATTCCAGTTAATTAACTGTGTTGCCCCCTGCCCTTTCATTTCATAATCAACCCTGTTATCTGGGGCCAAGTTTCCTAGTGTCTCCTATTTTATTAAAGTCCTTGCTTCCTGTATCTACAGAATCTCTATAGAAGGGAGGGGATATGGCGTAGAAAGCAACATCATATCTGGGTACCACGAGCACCCAGATTGAGTGAGACCTGGGTGAAACTGTCGGGAGCAGAGGTTCTCAAAGTGTGGTCCCACAGCGGCAGCAGCACCTGGTACCTCATTAGATATGCAATCCTCTGACCCTGTAGAAGTGGATAAAACTATCCCAGACCTACTGAATTAGAAACTGGAGTAGGCCAGCAATTTCAGGTTTAACCAGCCCTCCAAGTGACTCTGATACATGCCAAAGCTGGATTACCGTTGGTTTAAGTTAGTAGTTTTCAACTGAGGCTGCACATTGGCATCACCTGGGAAGCTTTAAGAACTACAAATGCGCAGGTCTTACCCCCCAAAATCGACATTATTATTGTTATTATTATTTAGACAGGGTCTCGCTCTGTTGCCCCGGCTGGAGTGCAGCGGTAGGATCACGTCTCATTGTAGCCTCGACCTCCCAGGCTCCTGTTCTGTAGATCCTCCCTCCTTAGCCTCCTAAATAGCTGGAACCACAGGCATGTGCCATCACTTCTGGCTAATTTAAAAAAAAATTATCTGTAGAGATGCAGTCTCCCTATGTTGCCCAGGCTGGAAGAATCTACATTAATGGGTTTGGGATATGACTCAGGCATTGGGATGTCTTTTTAAATTCCTTGGATGATTCTAGACTGCAGCCAAGGTTGAGAAGCCCTGGTTTAGAAGCTCAGAGAACTCTAGACCTTACCCAAGCTCAGTGCTCCTGATTGATAGGTGCCCCAGAATGGCCTCTCATGGGCTCAAGAGTTCAAAGTTGTCACTTTGCCCCTGAAATTCTCACTTTGAAGGCTTAGAACTAAGGCACTGGTCATTGGGAAGTACTGTGCAACCAAGGAAGAAAGATGGAATTGGAAAGACTTTTTTTTTTTTTTTTTTGAGATGGAGTTTCACTCTTTCACCCAGGCTAGAGTGCAATGGCACGATCTCGGCTCACTGCAACCTCTGCCTTCCGGTTTCAAGCAATTCTCCTGCCTCAGCCTCCTGTGTAGCTGGGATTACAGGTGTCCGCCACCACACCCAGCTAATTTTTGTATTTTTAGTAGAGATGGGGGTTTCACCATGTTGGCCAGGCTGGTTTTGAACTCCTGATTGGTGATCCACCTGCCTTGACCTCCCCAAAGTGCTGGGATTACAGGCGTGAGCCACTGCACCTGGCCTGGAAAGACTTTTAAGCCTAGTTCAAACCCTGCATCTACCACTGAGTAGCTATGTGACTTCTCCCAACCTCGGAGTCTCACCTATAAAATAGTGAGATTAAGCATCTGCTTCCACTGCTGTTGATAAAGCACCAAGAACAGTGACTGACACTTGGCAGTAACTTGTCAGACAGAACACATGTTTGTCAAAATGAAAACTGGCCAAAGGGAATCATGAATGTGGGGGGCTTCGCTCTGACTTATAAGGTCAGGGAAATGGGTAAAACTGTTCAACTGGAGGGCTAATGTGCACGAGTAGGAACAAGGTTATTCGCAAAAAGGATGTGGGGAAGGCAGCCGTGCTCCTGTTCTGTGATAGCAAAAGAGTTTAGATGAGAAGGGATCCCATAGAAACTAGACACCTTCACTTGTGTGGTCAGGGACTGGGACAAAACCAAGAAACAAGCAGTGCAAGAAAACGTGTAGCTAGGAGTGCTGGCTCACGTCTGTAATCCCAGCACTTTGGGAGGCCAAGGTGGGAGGATCACTAGAGCCCAGGCATTCGAGACCAGCCTAGCCAACAGGGCAAAATTCTGTCTCTACCCAAAACACAAAATTAGCTGAGTGTAGTGGCATACACCTGTAATCCCAGCAACTCAGGAGCCTGAGGTGGGAGGATCATTTGAACCTGAGAAGCGGAGGTTGCAATGAGCCACTGAGATTGTGCCACTGCACTCCAGCCTGGGCAACAGAGCAAAACCCTGTCTCAGAAAGGCAGAAAAATAAAAATTAAAAAAAAAAAAAAGAAAAGAAAACGTGCAGTCTGGGAGGAAGAGGAAGATCTAGCAGAGGGACCACTGGGATATCCCTGCTGAGGATAAATATCCCAGTGGGAGGGGGGCTGGTCTGCCCACACCCTGAGGATGCAGGAAGAGGGTAGTCAGCACCAGGAAGACACAGTGGCCAGGAATGAGACCCCTTTAACTGCCAAACTAGGGCTCTCAACCAAACTCCAGTCTAGCTCCAGTCTAACAATGAAGGCAAGACAAGACTCTACTCCAGTGGAGTTGGGAGCCAAGCTAAGAACTCATGGCCTCCTAAGCATTCACAGAACTGGAGTGCAATTCTGTATTCTTAGTTCTGTTTGCCCACCAGGCTTGTTAGATTAGTTTCGGGGTGACGAGGCTTACCTTAGGCCTGCTTTGTCCCCTCTTCCCCCTGTCCTTTGTCTCCTTCCCCAGGAGCCCAAAGCTTAGTCTCCAAACTGGTATAAAGTTGAGGGTCAAACCTTTCCCTCTTCTTTAACACAACTGATGCTTTCATGAGAGCATTCAGCCTCCCATGCTGAAAGCACTCCACACCCAGCGGTATCTCTGGCTGCCCCCATCATGGGTGGGGCCGCTCTGCTGTGTGTTGGGCAGTACCTATGTCAGGAGCTCAGATTGTCGGAGCTCAGCCACTGTACAGCAGACAGTCTTGCCACCCACCTGACCTTTCCTGGTGCCCTAGCTCCCTGACCAAGGCCCCAGCTCCACTCAAAGCCCTCCTTCCAGGTTGCTACAGCCTGGCTGATCCAAATGCCCAGTGGCTATGTGACTCCAGCTCTGTTCCATGGCTCACAAGGCCCACCCCTCCAGCCCATGTTCCAGCATCAGCCTCAGAAATCACAGCCCAGCCCTCAGTGTCTTGGGGTTCTCAGTCTGTCCCGTGCTCTTTCACATCTCTATGGCTTTGTTCAGGACGACATGCCTTCCCCACTATCTATTGCTCCTTTTCCCTTCTTTCAACCCATTCCTGCCCATTTTTAAGATTCTCTTCAAACATCACCTCCACCAGGAAGTTTTCATGACTCCTCCATATTAAGCTAGGTCCTTGGTGATTCCTCCAAACCCTTACCTAACTGGATCATAGTATGTGGAGACCAATTGCCAAGTGAGTTGTTACAATTTACTGGAGTTGGTGAAAATTATTCTGAAACTGCCAGATGTAAATAGTGGCTGGGAAAGGAAGGAAGTGCCAGGTGCCAGGTGTCTGGTGACTTTGGAGAGCAGTTATTCTTTCCCGGAGATGGCGAACCAAACCACAACGAGCAGGAAAACCCCAGGGGTCCTGCCAGTTCCCTTTCCCACTCCTGATGCGCAAGTTCAGGCTCTCATTTCTTTTCTCTTTCTTTCCTTCCTTTCTTCCTTCCTTCCTTCTTCCCTTCCTTCCTTCCTTCCTTCCTTCCTTCCTTCCTTCCTTCCTTCCTTCCTTCCCTCCTTCCCTCCTTCCCTCCTTCCCTCCCTCCCTCCCTCCCTCCCTCCCTCCCTCCCTCTTTCTTTCTTTCTTTCTTTCTTTCTTTCTTTCTTTCTTTCTTTCTTTCTTTCTTTCTTTCTTTCTTTCTTTCTTTCTTTCTTTCTTTCTTTCTTTCTTTCTTTCTTTCCTTTCCTTCTTTCTTCCTTTCTTTCATTTTTGAGATGGACTCTCTCTGTCACCCAGGCTGGAGTGCAGTGGCACAATCTTGGTTCATTGCAACCTCTACCTCCCGGGTTCAAGTGATTCTTCTGCTTCAGCTTCCTGAGTAGCTGGGATTACAGGTGCATGCCACCATGACCAGCTAAATTTTGTATTTCTAGTAGAGACTGGGTTTCACCTTGTTGGCCAGGCTGGTCTTGAACTCCTAACCTCAAGTGATCCACCCACCTCAGCTTCCCAAAGTGCTGAGATTACAGGTATGAGCCCGGCTGGCTCTCATCATTTCTTGAATGATTTATTCAACAGCCTCCCATAGTATCACCTCACTGCTATATATTTACTGAGTGCTCACACACCTGACTCTGTTTGGTGAACTTTATATGTATCTACTAGTTTAATACTTACAAAATCCTTATGAGGCATTTGCATTTTACAGATGAGGGAACTGAGGCCCAGAGAGAGTAAATTATTTGCTCAGGATTTCATAGCTGGTTGCAGCAGATTCAAATTCAGGCTATCTGGCTTTGGAGCTTAATTTTTAACCACTCTACAAACCTCCTCCAATCAGTGTTCACATCCACCAGAGGCACCTTCCTGCAGCACCCTTGGAATGGGGTTCGGCAGACAGCGATTGTTGTTTACCTGGTGTCTATTCTCCATTTCTTCCCAGCTAACAGAACCCTGATTTTATTTAGGACTCCAATTTATCCCGTTAAAAAAACCTTCATACCTCTCTGTACCTAGAGTGACCATGTGAACTAGTTTTTGAGTTTTGCTCTTGTTGCCCAAGTTGGAGTGTAATGGCGAGATCTTGGCTCATTGCAACCTCCGCCTCCTGGGTTCAAGCGATTCTCCTGCCTCAGCCTCCTGAGTAGCTGGGATTACAGGCACGTGCCACCAAGCCTGGCTAATTTTTTGTATTTTTAGTAGGGACGGGGTTTCACCATGTTGACCAGGTTGGTCTTGAACTCCTGACGTCAGGCAATCTACCCACCTCAGCCTCCCAAAGCGCTGGGATTACATGTGCCCGGCTGTGAACTAGTTTTAAGTAAGGAGAAATAAGCTACAGGATGGGACTTCCAGGGAGATTTTTTTTTTTTTTTTTTTTTTTTTTTTTTTTTTTTTTTTTAGCAGAGTATCACTCTGTCACCCAGGCTGGAGTGCTGTGGTGCAATCTCAGCTCACTGCAATCTCTGCCTCCCTGGTTAAGGCGATTCTTGTGCTTCAGTCTTTTGAGTAGCTGGGACTACAGGCACACACCACCATCCCCAGCTAATTTTTGTATTTTCAGTAGAGACGGGGTTTCACCATATTGGCAAGGCAGGTCTTGAACTCCTGACCTCAAGTTATCCTCCTGCCTTGGCTCCCTAAAGTGCTGGGATTACAGGAATGAGCACCGTGCCTGGCCCAGGGAGACTACTTCTATCCAGGAGGATTTCCAGTAAGTATAAATGGGGACAGAGTCCGCTAGCATGAGCTATTCTCTCTTCGCTGTTCCCTCATTTTTTCTGCCTGTAGCATGGTAGCAAAACCTGGAGGTGCAGCAGCCATCGTATAGACATGAGAAAGACGGTCGCCTGCTGAGAGAGTTAGACAGAGCCCAGGTTTCGATGACTTCCTCGAGTTGTTGCACCAGCCCTGGATGACTGTCTTCAGGACTCTTGGTACAAAAGGAAACTAAGCCTATAATTGGTTCAGTGACTGCATTTGGATTTCTGTTAAATGCAGCCAAATGTCATACCTAATAAACACAGGGGATCATGCATTCTTCAAAGTTTGCGTTAATGGTCAGTCTTATGGTCCACCACTAGCAACAGCAGTGTCCTTAAACTTGGGTATAAATGGGAATCACAGGCAGGGCTTGGGGGCCCTGTACACAGGGACTAGGACCCACCTTCAGAGCTTTTGATTCAGTAGGACTGGAGCAGGACCTAGGAATTCGCATTCATACTCTAACAAGCTCCCAGGGGATGCTGGTGCAGCTGGTGCAGGGACCACACTTTGAGAAACACTCTGCCTGCAGCATAGGGCTCAAACAACTACTGTAGGGCCCTTGACAATCTGACCCAAAGTGCATTTTTCAGCCCTTTCCCTGACTCCCCCGACTCATTTCCCCAAGACACTATTCTCCAGCCACACCAGGCTGGAGAACCCCCAAATATCCAACACATGCTCACACCTCCAAGCCTTTGCCCAGATCAGTCCCTCACCTTGCAATGCTCATTCTTCCTGTTTTTCTGCAACCCAAACCCCATCTGTCCTTTAAAATTCAGCCCCTTTGTTTTTTGATGATACTTTCTCCAGTGCCTCTGGAGAATGAAACTCTCTTCCTGCTGAGTCTCCCTGAGCTTTGCTTTTTATCTGTTCTAGCATTTCTTTCTTTCTTTCTTTCTTTTTTTTTTTGAGACAGAGTCTCGCTCTGTTGCCCAGGTTGGAGTGCCGTGGCCGGATCTCAGCTCACTGCAAGCTCCGCCTCCCGGGTTTAGGCCATTCTCCTGCCTCAGCCTCCCGAGTAGCTGGGACTACAGGTGCCCACCACCTCACCCGGCTAGTTTTTTTTTTTTTTTTTTTTGTATTTTTTAGTAGAGACGGGGTTTCACTGTGTTAGCCAGGATGGTCTCGATCTCCTGACCTCATGATCTGCCCGTCTCGGCCTCCCAAAGTGATGGGATTACAGGCTTGAGCCACCGCGTCCGGCCCTGTTCTAGCATTTCTTTCATTCTGCTTGGAATTATAGACAGTTGTTTACTTGGCTGTCTCTCACCAGGATGAGAGCTCCATGTGGGCAGAGACCAGGTAATACTATTCAGCTCTGTAATCATCGCCTCTTCAAACTGGCCCAATGCTATAAACATACAAGTTGCTCATAAATTAATGAATTGCACGAGAACATTTAGATAGAAAAGAGCTTCTCCCCAAAATAAGCATAGTTAACATTTACTAAGCACTTCTTGTGTGCCAGAACCTAGTCTATATGTTGTATCTCACTGCCATGAAGTTTTAAAGGGAGTTCTATTATCCTCCGATAGATGAGGAAACTAAAGCACAGGGAGTTTAAGTAACATCATACATCTAAGAAGTGGTGAAGGTTGCAGAGTGTGGTGGCTCATGCCTGTAATCCCAGCACTTTGGGAGGCCAAGGTGGGCGGATCACGAGGTCAGGAGTTCGCGACCAGCCTGGCCAACATGGTGAAACCCTGTCTCTACTAAAAATACAAAAATTAGCCAGGCATGGTGGTGCATGCCTGTAATTCCAGCTACTCTGGAGGCTGAGGCAAAAGAATCGCTTGAACCCGGGAGGCGGAGCCGAGATCACGCTACTGCACTCCAGCCTGGGCAACAAAGTAAGACTCCGTCACGGGTTAAAAAAAAAAAAAAAAGTGGTAAAGGCAGGATTTGAACTGGAGCCCATGTATTTAGCCATGCATCAGCCTGCCCCTCAAGTACAAAATCCAGACCTGTCAGGTCAGGGACAAAGAAATATTAGCAAGAAAGGTGATCTATTCCTGAGTGACTAGGAGGCTAGTAAAATTAATCAGGGTCTTTAAGTGGCTGAGAAATGAACTACCTATTAAAACCTGTCTTTAATAAGAAAAATAAAGTTAGGAAATGGGTGCAATTAGTAAGTCATAATAAAAAACAGGTAAAGGGTCACTTAGAAAAATTAAATGCTAGAGAGATACATAAATCAAGGGGCCCTATGGCATGCAAACCGAAAGGTCTTGGCAGAATTAGCTAATGAACTTAAGAAACTCTTGACACCTACTTTCAAAAAGCGATGGTGAACAGGGAGACGGCTAGAGAGGAAAAAACGTGGGACTCAAAAAACAAGAAGAAAACTGATTCCAGCAATTTCCCTCCAGGGAAGCCATAAGTTCCGTTTGTAGGCAAGCCATAGAACAAATTTTATGATTAAAAATTTATGATAGATTTTATGAGTAGAAAATCCAGTAAGCAGCTGGAGGGCAACAGAGACCTAAGCCATAAACGGAACTGGCAGGTTTACGCAGAAGTCATGCCGGGAAACCATAATGCTTTTTTATTCTAACTAATTTGTAGTATTAGTGGGAAGAGGGTCCACTGAAGATTTAGTACTTTTTGATTTTAGATAAGCCTTTGATTCAGTGTCTCATGAAATCTGACTGGCAAAATTAATTTAAATTGGCACCGACAGGGACTGTCTCAGGGATGGGGCTTGGCTGAAAGGCTATAAACACAGGCGTGATGAATGGGAGACTGCAGACCAGAGAGGCAAGGGGGCAGGCCCGGGCCCGCTGCTGGGTGAGGTGATATCAGCAGAAGCAGAAACCTGATCACATCATCAGTCTCCATGAAGGTGAGGTTCATGGCTGGTCAGTGAAATCTGCATGTGTAATTTGGCCAGGGTGACACAAGGAGGAGAGGGTGGGAAACCCAAGAGATATAGAAAGGACAGAATTACCGCCAGAAATTAGTGTGTGTTGTATGGCAGATGCCTGTGACCCGAAGAACCAGTCTACCAGACAAGAAAGCTGAGTCCGGGTTAGTGTACAGAAAAATACTGACGAGATGGGAGATACGCAGGTGGCCAAAGCCGGAAGCAGGTGTAAGTAACAGAAAACCTGCCTTGAACAAGTTATCTCACATGTAGGAATTAGACAGGTGGGGTTAGCTTCAGGCACAGAATGATCAAGGCCCTGGCTTAATCTCTTTGCCATGTTTTTGACCCTGTCCTCTCCATCACATTAGTACCATCCCAAGGTTGGCTTTCCTCAAGATTGCCACCTTATAGTGAGTTGAATGGTGGCCTCCAAAAGATAGGCCCATGCCCTGGAACCTGTGAACTTGATCTTGTTTGAAAAAAAGTGTCTTTGCAGCTCTATTAAGGATTTTGAGATGAGATCATTCTAGATTGGCTGGGTGGGCCCTACATCCAATGGCAAGTGTCCCTGTAACAGACGGGACACACAGGCACAGAGGAGAAGGCTGCAGGAAGACAGAGGCAGAGGAGGGAGTGATGCCTCCACAACCGAGGATTACCTGGAGCCAGCAGAAGGTGGAAGGTAAGGAAGGAGTTGCCTCTTGAGCCTTCCGAGGGAGCACAGCCCTGCCAGGACTTTGATTTTGGACTTCTGGTCTCCAGGACTGTAAGAGAATACATTTCTGTTATTTTAAGCCACCCAGTTTGTGGCAATTTGTTACAGAAGTCTCAGGAAACAAATACTTGCCTGCTAGTGTGCTTCCTGTGGGTGAGCAGGCTGGCTTCATGTGGCTCTCCGGCTAAGAGTGAAGAGGTCAGGCTGGGCGCGGTGACTCACACCTGTAATCCCAGCACTTTGGGAGGCCGAGGCAGGCAGATCACCTGAGGTCAGGAGTTCGAGACCAGGCTGACCAACATGGAGAAACCCCGTCTTTACTAAAAATACAAAATTAGCCAGGCATGGTGGCACGTGCCTGTAACCCCAGCTCCTCGGGAGGCTGAGACAGGAGAATTGCTTGAACCTGGGAGGTGGAGGTTGTGGTGAGCTGAGATCATGACATTGCACTCCAGCCTAGGCAACAAGAGCGAAACCCCATCTCAAAAAAAAAAAAAAAGAACAAAAAAAAAAAAAAAAAAAAAAAGAAAAAAACAAGAGTGAAGAAGTCACTTTTCCATAAGCCCCAAGCAAACCACTCTCACAGCTCTCTGGCTAACATGGGTGCAGCCTTGTCCCTTAACCAGTCATGGATAAGGGGTTCAGACCATAATACGTGGCTTCCACTCCTCTCTCCGGTGGAATGGGCGGTGCTCACTGGCTACCCTCTAGATAGGGAGCCTCCTATCTTCCTGTGTCTTCTGTGAGGATGAGCTGGAGCAGAGACCCACCCGACCTGTGCCACCATACATGATGCACAGGTACTGTAAGGGAGAAATGAACCTTCCTGTTTAAGCCACTGCCATTTGGGGGTTGTGACTCCAGTCTACATAACTAACGCGAGGGGAAGATCATTGGAGCTATCTGGAGGGACTGGCAGAATTTGACAGGAAGATATGCGAGATATTCCAGGTGGGCAGAACTGTAGGAGCAGGAAGGGGATAGGATGTTCAGGGAAAGGCGGTGGCCGCCCCTGCAGAAACAAGTGTCAGAAAGGAAGTGCTCTGCCGGCAAAGGAGGAGCCAAAGCGCCCCAGGACAGAATCTGGATGTGAAGAGGAGGAAAGACAGGAGAAGAGAAATTTAGAAAATTAGAAATTTGTCAAAATCCAAACAAGGGCAGTGTGTCTGGTGGCTCAAGCCTGTAATCCCAGCACTCTGGGAGGCCGAGGCGGGTGGATCACTTGAGGTCAGGAGTTCAAGACCAGCCTGGCCAACATAGTGAAACCCCGTCTCTACTAAAAATACAAAAATTTGTTAGGTGTGGTGGCACGTGTCTGTAATCCCAGGTACTCTGGAGTCTGAGGCAGGAGAATCGCTTAAACCTGGGAGGTGGAGGTTGCAATGAGCTGAGATTGTGCCATTGCTCTCCAGCCTGGGCAATAGAGGGAGACTCTGCTAAAACAACAACAACAACAACAACAACAAAACAAAAACAAGCAAGTATGACGAGGACCTGACCCCAAAGAGGGGCAGTGAAAAGAATGATATGGGTGGTAGTGAGCGTAGTAATATAGCAATAGGTAACATTGATTAAAGCCTCATTATGTTCCAAGGACTGTGCTGACTGCTTTATCTTCATATCCTCATAGAAAGGAGAGATTAGGGCTAAGGCACAGTGAACCAACAAAGGCACAACATAGGTGAGCACCAAACACCAAGGCCCAGGGCTCAGCTGGAGCACGTCTACTTTGCCTTGGTAGGTTTCCCACTGCACGCCCTGGCCTGCAGAGGAGGAGAGCTGCCCTAAACTCTAGTGATTTAGGGCAGATCTAGTGCTCACTAGGCTGGTGACCCACTGGCGAGGAGATGGGTTCAGTGTGGAGCAGGCCCAGACCCACAGGATCTGGCGATCTGGTTGTGGCTCTGTTATACTAACCCTCCTTGGAAGCTCTAGACCCAGGGAGGAGGCACAAAAACTCCCTGGTCATCCTTCAAAGAACATTATTCCAGCTGGGCATGGTGGCTCACCTCTGTAATCCCAGTACTTTGGAAGGCAGAGGCAGGAGGATCACTCGAGCTCAAGAGTTCAAGACCAGCCTGGGAAACATAACAAGACCCTGTTTCAGCCAGGCGCAGTGGCTCACACCTGTAATCCCAGCACTTTGGGAGACCAAGGCAGACGGATCACCTGAGGTCAGGAGTCTGAGACCAGCCTGGCCAATATGGCGAAACCCCGTCTCTACTAAAAATACAAAAATTAGCTGGGCGTGGTGGCACATGCCTGTAATCCCAGCTACTTGAGAGGCTACTGAGGCAGAAGAATTGCTTGAACTTGGGAGGCAGAGGTTACAGTGAGCCGAGATTGCACCACTGCATTACAGCCTGGGAGACAGAGCAAGACTCCTTCTCAAAACAAAAATAAAAACAAACAAAAAACAAAAACAAACAAAAAATAACAACAACAACAAATCCTGTTTTTACTAAAAATTGAAAAAAAAAAAAAAGCCAGGCATGGTGGCACATGCCCATAATGCCAGCTACTCAGGAGGCTGAGGCAGGAGGATTGCTCGAACCCAGGAGATCAAGGCTGCAGTGAGCTATGATCATGCCACTGCACTCCAGCCTGGGTGACAGAGCAAGACTCTGTTAAAAAAAAAAATTATTTCATGGAGACGGGAATATATGGTTCCAGTGAGAGGCACGACTGTGAGCAAAAAGGGGCTTTACTGGCTCCTGTCACTGGGAGGTCCGGGGCAGGTATGGCTTCAGACTGAGCTAAGATTCTGATGTCGGAAATCCATTCCTCCCACACTCTCTCAGCCCTTCCTGGCTTTGGTCTTGCCCTGTTTGGTGGCAAGGCTGACCTTGGTAACTCCAGGCCTTCGTGGATTTTGCAGCCAGTGATCCCAGTGAAAAAGACTGTGCCACTTTCCCAGTGGTTTCAGCAAAAGTCCCAGTGATGACCCTCATTGGCACAGGTTGGGTCAGTGTCCATCTCAGGACCGGGGGTAGGATCAGCCTCACCAAAGGGCCTGGTGAAAAAGTGGTATATTTTGGGTACTACACAAAGACAGACACTGAGACAGGGCTTAAGGGCAAGCAGTTTCCTTGGGAGATGATGCCAGAAAGCATCCGTAGAAGTGAGGAAGTGAGATGGGGAAGGGAGGGGAACAACAGAGTGAATTCATGAACAGGTTATAATTTGGGCAACTGCCACTCAACTCCACCGAGGCCCCAAGGCCCCAGGACTTTGAAGAAGCAGCCGTGGAGCATTCATTCACCAACAGTCCAATTTCCCTTTGGTTGAAAGCTCCTCCCACAGGCATTGGCTTTCCCGGCTTCTCACCTGCCCCACACCTGTGGGCTGAGCATGCTTCCCTGGCCAGAGAGAGCCTTCAGGCAGGACCTTGCAGTAAGAGGTCATCAATGTGTGTGGAAACCAAGTGCTGGAGGAAAATGGGCAGGCCACGGTGGTCCCCAAGGGAAAATAGGAGGCTGTTGTCAAAAGAATGGGACAGGACCGTAAGGCAGGCACAAAGAGCAGACATCCACTTAAGCCACGCTCCTGACAGCATGCAGGATGGGGAAGCTGAGCTCTGAACCTCACTCCCCAATTGGTTCATGTTTCTGGACCAAACAGCCATAAATTGCAACAGCTTTCCAACAAGGTCTGGTCTGATTTCAGAAATATTAGGAGCCATTTATTTAAGGAATAACTTGATAAGACTGAAGATATCACCATCCCAAAGGATTAATACTAATGAAGGATGATGATAGATCCCAACAAGTACATCACTAATGGTAGAATTGCAGGCTCCACAAGAGTTGTTCACTGAGGAGAGATTTTTGGGAACAAGAGCCCCATCTAGCACTGATACCACACAGGGAGTCATCCTCTAAGACCAATTAGATGTCAAATGAAGGTCCGCTGCTAATGATAATGATTACTGATCTCACCTGGGCCTTGTAATAATCTGTGAGGCAGGAAGAATAAGTATTATTCCCACTTCAGAGAAGAGAAAACAGAGGGTCAAAGAGGCTGCACGACAGAGCAAGGCTAACCTGCCTTATCTAACTCCAATCAGATTCCCTGTTGCTGTCTCAGTGTCATCAAAGGCACTGGAAGGAAAGTAAGTCCTGGCTTGTAGAACTTTATCCCTCCAACTCATTCCTTTATTTTGGCTTTCAGTTTTTTGTTCGTTTGTTTGTTTGTTTTGAGACAGAGTCTCTCTCTGTCACCCAGGCTGGAGTGCAGTGGTACAATCTGGGCTCACTGCAATCTCCACTTCCTGGGTTCAAGTGATTCTCCTGCCTCAGCCTCCCAAGTAGCTGGGACTATAGGTGTGTGCCACCATGCCTGGCTAATTTTTGTATTTTTAGTAGAGATGAGGTTTCACCATGTTGGCCAGGTTGGTCTCGAACTCCTGGCCTCAAGTGATCCACGCCCCCCCCCCCCCCCGCCACCCCCCAGCCTTCCACAGTGTTGGGATTACAGGCATGAGCCACTGCACCTGGCCCAACTCATTCCTTTAATACTTTCCCTATGGTCCTAAACCTTCCCCCAAGTCCAGACCCCACACCTGGGCTGCTGTCAGAATGATAAGGGCAAGTGGTAAGGGGAAATGGGAGGAGAACACAGGGCTTCCGGGAAGCACAGAAAAGACCCAAAAGAGCACTAAATAGTAACGATGACAACCCAGGCACTAGGAAGGCAGAACAATGTCTCACAGAGGTGTGTGTGTGTGTGTGTGTGTGTGTGTGTGTGTGTGTGTGTGGTGTTTTTGTTTTTTGAGACAGGGTCTCACTGTCACCCAGGCTGGAGCTGGAGTGCAGTGGCACAATCACAGCTCACTGCAGCCTTGATCTCCAGGGCTCAAACCATCTTCCCACTTCAGCCTCCTGAGTAGCGGGATTACAGGCATGCACTACCAGGCCCAGTTAATTTTTTTCTTTTTTTTTTTTTTTTTGTAGAGACAAGGTCTCGCTATGTTGCCCAGGATGGTGGCCAGCCTTCAGTGACTGCTCATGAGCGGTCAGGAAATCAATCAGCTGCGTAAGTTAGATCTCTCACTCCTGGCTGCTCTGATTCTGCCCTTGGGTGGGTTGCTGTGATGTTCAATGTCCCCAGTAAAGAAAGAGCCCCAGGTTCCTGAGTTTTGTTAATGGGAGAAGAGATCAAAGAGGTTCCCTCAAAAGTTTGCAGTCAGATGATCCAGAGATGGTGGTGATGCCATGGAGAGGAGAACCAAGTGGAGAAAGAAGCCAGAGGCAAGAAAAGCGAAGTTCCCATGCATTACAATTTGCCAAGGCCTGGCTCTGCCTGGCAGCTTCCTTCTCAGGTGCCCAGGCTCAGCCTTGCCAGGTTTCATAGAGAAAACGTCCCTGGGCCCCAGGATCCATGTGGTCCAGGCTGGTCTCCTATCAGTCAACTCCTGCCGCTGCTCTATCTCTCCAGGCCAGTCCTCTGCTCCCCGTCCTACTCAGACACCCCTCCCCAGCTTTCCCAGCTCCTGATCAGAATGCAGCATCACAAGGGGCTGTTTTTAATCCTTGCTAGATCTCTTTTATTTTTTTTCTTCTTTGCTGGGCTTCCTGGGCTGTAATTTTTCCCTCTGTGTCATCCATCACAGACACAACGTTGCTTGTTGCAAATTAAAATGCACCTCAGAATAATAAAAAAGGGGCTTTCTTTCCCCCCTCCTTTTCCTTCCCAGCAGCAACTCCTCAACACAAAACATTTGTCTCTGGGCAAAAGCAGGAGCATTAATTAACCCTGTGTGTGCCATTGCCAGGCCCATATCTTCCCTGCAGCCACACGGAGCCAGTGATCAGGGCTAGGGGGCAGCTGGAGAATGGCAGAGAAATGCATCTAGGGAATAAATTCCCTATACTTTATTGCATGCTTATCATGGGCCTGGCACTATTCACCCATTGCCTCTTTAGTCCTCACTGCAACCCTATGGGACAGGGACTATTATTATCTTCATTTTTTAAATGCAGAAACTGCTGGTGGTTTAGTGACTTACCCAGTTAGTCGATTTGCACACTGACTCCAAAATCCATACCCTACTTTTGCTACTTAGAGTGTGGTTACATGGACATAGCATCAGACCTACTGAATCAGAATCTGCATTTTAACAAAATATCCAGGTGATTCTTGTGTACATGTATACATTCAAGTTTAAGATCTGTTCCCCATTCCCACTGCCCTGATGTCTCCATCTTTATAGGCCAGAAAAGTTATTTTCTGAGGATGCATCAGAAGCTACAGTGGGCTCAGCTCAAGCATCTCCTCCTCCATGAAGCTAGGTCCCAAAGAGACTTGACCAGGCCTTTTCACCTGCGCCTATTTCCATCATGGCAAGTGTAAAGATATTACACTTATTTACCTACATGCTTGCTTCATCTCTCCATGCTGAGCTCCTTGAACCCTGAGATGTGCCTTATTTTGTTCTGTCTCTGCAGTGCCAGGACAGTGCCTGGCACCTAACCAAAAGGCTGGCAGTGAGCCTTTATGTTCCTGTATGTTAATGCTCCTAAAAGTACACACACACACACACACACACCCATGTACACTCACACTTTTTTTCTAATTATAAAAGTCATGCAGTAGGACTTCTGCTTCTGGGAGGATGGAATAGACATACTTTTTTCATTACTGCCAGTAAATATAACTAGAAGGTCTGGAAAACAATCATAAGAAGAGGTGGAAAGAAGGCAGATGGGCTAGGGATGTCAGGTCCCAAGGAACAACATGGTGGTGAGTTTTCTGGGTTCTCATTTTGCCTCATGTACCCTAAACCTGAAGCTTGAGAAGGCAGCAACCTAGAAATATTATTGAGTGAAGATTTTATAAACCCCAAACAAAAGCCTGCTGTGTCTAGCCAAAGGATTGGGAAAGGGTGAACCTAGCAAGACAGAAAACTTTTAGATTATAACTGCTCTACTCCAGCCAAATACCACATGAAAAAAAATCTGAGTTTATATCCCCATCACCACCATCAAAGGGCAAGTGGAGAGCCTAGACTTCCATCTTTGCTGGGTTATAAGGAGGCATCCTAACCCCACCACCAGGGTGGTATCCGAGAAGATCATGTAGAGTGCCAGGACTTTCATCCTCATCAGTTGGTAATGAGTTGGCAATGAGGCCCCTCACTCTATGGTGTCACTGGAGGCCACATAGGGAGTAGTAAGGAGGCACTCCTACTCTTCCAGCCAGGGATAACTGATACTATCCAGAGAGGTATTGGGGAGGCCCAGTGGGAGCCAGAATTTGCACCCCCACTCAGAAGTAATGAGGAGTACTGTCTTGCACCCTCACCTGGCAGTAACAACAGAGTACTCCCTCTTCCCCTGCCAGAGGGGTGTCAGAAAAAAGTAGAAAAGATTTAAATGAGAGCCAAAGTCTCCTAATATGATGCCCACAATATCCAGATTTTAATAAAAAGTTATATCAAGATCCAAGAAGTTTTAAAACTGAATAGAAAAAGACAATCAATAGTTGCCAATACCAAGATGACAGATGTTAGGACTAGCTGACAAAGACTTTAAAGAAACCATCATAAAAATGCTTCAACAAGCAATAGACACACTTGAAACAAATAAAAAAATTAGGAAGCAACAGCTAAGAAATAGAAAATATCAGTGAAGTAATAGAAGATATAAAGAAGAATAAAGTGAAATGTTAGAACTGAAAAGTACAATAACAACAATAACGACAACAACAAAACCCACAATGAATGGGCTCAATAGCAAAATACAGAGGCCAGAGGAAAGAATCAGTAAATTTGAAAATAGAGCAATAGAAATAACCCAATCATCACCCAATTTGAACAACAGAGAATAAAAAAACTTCAGAAAGATAAAGAGTCTCAGGGACCTTGGGTCTATAACAAAAGAGCTAATATTTGTATCATGAGAATTCTAGAAGGAGAAAAGAAGGACAGCAAGACTGAAAAAGTACTTGAAAAAATCATGGCTGGAAATTTCACAAATTTGGCAAAAGTCATAAACTTGCCAATTCAAAAAGTTGAGCAAACCTTAAACAGAATGAACCTAAAGAAATCTATATCAATATACAACATAGTCAAACTTCTGACAACTAAAGCTAGATAAAAAATTCTGGACAACAACAAGAGATAAATGACACAATATCTATAGGAAAAAACAATTTGCATCACAGCAGATTTCTCATCAGAAACCAGTGGCACAACAGTTTTAAAGTGCTCAGAGAAAAGAACCATCAGTCAAGAATCCGATACCCCACAACAACAAGAACAACCAAAACCCTTTCAGGAATGAAGGGGGGGAAATGAAATCAAGACATTCTAAGATGGAAGGAAACTAAGATAATTTGTTGCCATCAGACCTATCCTAAAAGAATGGCTAAAGGAAACTCTGTGAACAGAAAGAAGACAATAAAAGCAAGAACTCTTAAACATCAGGAAGAAAGAACACAGTAAGCAAAATTATGAGTAAATACAATAGACGTTCCTTCTCCTCTTGGATTTTTCTAAATTATGAAGCAAAAATTACAACCCTGTCTAAATGGAGGTCTAGATGTGTGCAGGAGAAATATTTAAGGCTTGTTGGGTGCAATGGCTCATGTTTGTAATCTCCTCACTTTGGGAGGCTGAGGCGGGAAGATCACTTGAGCCCAGAACTTCAAGACCAGCCTGGGCAGCACAGCGAGACCTTGTCTCTAACAATTAAAAAAGGAAATATTGAAGACTATTACATAATAAACAAAGGAGGGTAAAGGAACATAAAGGGAGGTAAGGTTTCTACTCTTCATTTGAACAGAGAAAATCATGACAGCAGAAGACTGTGATAGGTTATGCATATGTAATATAATGCCTACAGCAACCACTAAAAAAACTATACAAAGTAATACACTAAAAAAAAGATAAATAAAAATTTCTAGCTAGGCGTGGTGGCTCATACCTATAATCCCCACATTCTGGGAGGCTGAGGCGGGCGGACCACCTGAAGTCAGGACTTAGAGACCAGCCTGACCAACCTAGTGAAACCCTGTCTCTACTGAAAATACAAAATTAGCTGGGCTTGGTGGCGCATGCCTTTAATCCCAGCTACTCAGGAGGCTGAGGTGGCAGAATCACTTGAACCCAGGTGGCAGAGGTCACAGTGAGCTGAGATCGTGCCATTGCACTCCAGCCTGGGCAACAAGAGCAAAACTCCATCTCAAAAAAAAAAAAAAAAAAAAATTCTAAAAAGTGTTCAAGTAACTCAGACAAAGCCAGGAGAGAGAAATCAGAGAAACAAAGCACAGAGAGAACAAACAGAAAACAAAAACTGAACCCCTCTCATATTAATAATTACATTAAATGTCAGTGGCCTACAGCACCACTTAAAAGACAGAAATTAGATAAATGGATAAGAAAACATGACCCAACTATATGCTAGTTACAAGAAACTCACCTTAAATATAGTGATATAAATAGGTTGAAAGTAAAAGGATGAAAAAGATATGCCTTACAAATACTAATCTGAAGAAAGCAGAAGTGTATCGATATCAATATCAGATAAAGTAGATTTCAGAGCAAGGAAAATTACCAGAGACAGAGAGGTATATTACATAATGATTAAAGAGTCAATCCTCCAAGAAGATACGGAAATTCTAAAAGTGTATGCATCAAATAACAGAGTTGCAAACTACGTAAAGCAAAAGCTGATAAAACTGAAAAGAGAAATAGGGAAATTCATAATTATAGTTAAAAACTTTAATGAACATATGTCAAGATAGATCATATCCTGAGACACAAATTAAATCTCAACAAATTTAAAAGAGTTTCAGAGTATGTTATCTGACTAAAATGTAATCAAACCGGAAATCAATAATAGAAAGATAATGGGACAATCTCCAACTACTTGGTAACAAAGAAATATAATTCTAAATAATCCATGGATCAAAGAGGAAAGACTCCAGGCAAAAAATTGATCTGAATGAAAGTGAAATTACAGCATATTAAATTTTGTGGTATGTAGCTAAAGTCATGCTGAGAAGGAAACAGAACGTTAAATGCTTAGATTAGAAAAGAGGAAAAGTTTTCAATAATAATCTAAGTTCCCACCTCAAGATCCTAGAAAAATAAGATAAAAATAAACCCAAAGCAAGCAGAAAGAAGGAAATAATACAGATAAGAACAGAAATCAGTGAAATTAAAAACAGAAAAAAAAATTTAAATCAGTGAAAAAAGGAGCTGCTTCTTTGAAAATTATGAATAATATCAACAAACTGGGTGGGCATGGTGGCTCATGGCTGTAATCCCCCCAGCACTTTAGGAGGTAGAGGCAGGAGGATCCCTTGAGGCCGGGAGTTCGAGATCAACCTGGGCAGCGTAACGAGACCCTGTCTCTATTTAAAAAAAAAAAAAAGCCTCTTTTGCCTCAAAAGAAGGAACAAGAAAACAAAAATAAGAAAGAAAAAAGAAAACAACTGACAATAAAAAATTTTTATACCAAGACTGACAGAGAAAATAATCAGAAAAAAAAAATACAACTTACCAATATCAGGAGTGAAACATGGTACGATACCATAACAAATGCTGCAGACCTCAAGAGAATGAGAATATTATGTACAACTCTACATACATAAATTTGACACCTTAGATGAAATGAACCCATTCCTCAAAAAACACCAGCTATCAAAATTAACCCAATATAAAATAATATGAATAGCCCTATAACATTTCAGGAAATTGAATTTACAATGTAAAAACTCTTGAAATAGAAATCTCTTGCAACCAGGAAATAGAACCTTAATTTCCTCATCTGTAAAATAGGAATGATAGTTATAATATCATTTACCCTGCAGGGTTGCTCCTAAGATTAAATGAGCAAATGTCCGGGAGATCACAATGTGTGCAGCACATAAAAATTACTCTCCTCCTCTCTGATCTTTCCCCATCCCCACTGGCAACATTTGATGCAATGTTCTGGAACTGGCACAGAGAATCCAGTGACGAAAAAGCCAGAGTGGTGTGGCCGTCATGGTCATCACCCAGCCAATGTCTTCCCAGCCCCAGGGAAAGGAATAAAGTCAAGCACAACACCTTGAAGAAGCAAACGTACCTTTACTGTGGGAGGAAGAAAAAATACAAGAAGAGGAAAAGAGAAATGGAAATCCCCATTATTCTTAATCATTACATGGAGCATTAGAATAATATGATGATTCAGTGGCATTCCAATTAGGCTTAATGAAGAGTAATGGGAGTGAGAAAAGACCTGGAACATATAGTTTTATGTGGTATGCATCCCCCAGCAGGCAGAGAAACACAAGGACCCCGGGGCTCAGAGACTGGAACAAGACGCACCCTTGGCTGGCTGGCATTCACCCGTAACTTCTGGCATCCACCTGTGACTCCTGGCGTGTGTTTGATGGGATTGGTTATCTAGGAAACCATGCAGACACCCCTTGGCAAGGTTATGGTGGGGATGAGCAGAGAGTACATTTTGTGAACTGTGAGTGGGATGGACCCTTGCTGTGGAAGGGAGGCTGGCAGGTGGCCCAGGTGTGGCATTGTGTGAGGTGTGACCCCCTCCCCACGTGGGGTAAATATACCTACCTACCTATATAAGGTATCTTCGAACACACAAATTAGGAATAGGGCAAGGGGTAAGAGGGGTCAGATTTAGTGGGTAAAGGCCTTGTAAGTTTTAGAAGTCCCAAATAACTGGTTCTGTAGAAGACAGAGGAAAAAGTACCTAGTCCCCCACTCTCCCACTGGCTCCCGCCACACTTTGCTGTCTGAGGGAGGGCTGGTTTGCCTTCGTGGTGGTGAACTTACTATGAACTTCGTAGTTCTTGAAAACATCTCTCCCTAGTGACTATTGACTGGACAGTGTTCCTGGTTACTGGTGCGATGGTCTCCCTCCCTCCCTCCCTCCCTCCTGCCCGCCTTCCTTCCTTCCTTCTTTCTGTCCTTCCTTCCTTCCTTCCTTCCTTCCTCTTCCTTCCTTCCTTCCTTCCTTCCTCCCTTAATCCCTCCCTTCCTCCTTCCTTCCTTCCTTCCTTCCTTCCTTCCTTCCTTCCTTCCTTCCTTCCTTCCTTCCTTCTTTCCTTCCTTCCTTCCTCCCTTCCTCCCTTCCTCCCTTCGTCCCTCCCTTCCTCTCTCCCACTCTCCCTCCCTCCCTTCCTCCCGCTTACCCTTCCTCCCTTCCTCCCTTCTTTCCTCCCTCACTCCCTCCCTCCCTGCCTTATTTCTTCTGGGTGGGAGGAGAACTTGTCAGGTTGGGGTCAGCATGGGCAGTAAACTGAACCAGAATGAGGGAAGAGAAATAGAATATAATTTAGATTAAGCACTTGGAACCTTACGGACTGGGTGGGTGTGTCAGTTGAGACAGCCTAGGCTGTACTAGTTAAGAATCAGAGGCTTATTATAACAGGGTTTATTTCTCATTTATCCTGAACGTTATTCACTGGCAAGCTGGAGGCTCTACTAAGTGTGGTTTTCACTCCAAGACCCCAGTTGACTGAGCTTTCACCATCTGCATTCTTGCGCATTGTGAAAGCAGAGGGACAGAGAGCTTTGGTAATTAAATGCTTCAGCCTCAAAGTGACACTTGCTACATCTACTCATAACTCAGTGACCAGGATAACCTCATGGTCCCACCCAACCACAAGGTGTCCAGGGCATGCAGTCCTACCATATGCCTAGCAGGTGAGAAATTAGAAGTATTTTGAACATTAATGAGGTTAAGAGTTTCCATGGGAGGCCCCCAAGCCCATTTGTCATGGGCTTTCCCAAGCCTGTAGCCATCGGATACTCAATTGTCAAACACTTGCTGGGGGCCTATAGTTAGTTTGTCACCGGGATGGGTACTGGAGAACAAAGATCAACAAGCTATAGCCCCTGGTCCTAAAGAGCTTAAGGATTCATGTAGCAGGTAGATGAGTAAACAAACAATTGGGATCCATCATTGTAAGTGCCATGACTAAGAAAAAGCAGGTGCCATGGGAACATGAGATCCCATCTGAGAAGTTTGGTCCAGCTTCTTGGAGGCAGTGATGCTTGAATGGATCCTGGGGATTGAGGAGGAGTGAGGCAGAAGAAGAAAGCGATGGGCATTCCAAGCAGAGAGAATGACATGTGCAAAGGCATGGAGGCAAGATGCTTTCAGAAAAGAATAAAACATGACTGGCATGCAGGATGGGAAATGCAATTACTAAGAGAGGATGCTGGAGAGGTAGGAAGAGGCCAGGTCACAAAAGGCCTTGCCTGTCATTCTAAAGACTGTGTTTGCAGTGGGAAGCCATCAGGGGCTTGAGCCACATTTTGAAAGCCACCCATTGGCTGTTGCATGAAAAAAAAAATCACTTGGATGGGGAAAGACTGGAGATGGGGAGAACAGTTAGTAGATTGTGGCAGACAGTAATTCAGGTGAGAGGTATCTGTGGTCTGACCCAGGCAGGGCAATGGGGAGGAATGCCAGTAGACAGTGGGGGTGGTATTAAGCTACCTATCAAGTAGACAGATTGATCCGTTGGACAGGATGAGCATGTTGTGAAAGACAGGCCTGAACTTGTGTCATGCTTTGTTTCTGTGCAAGTCAGCTCCATGTTGACTGCTTTAATTATTTTCTAGAACAAGGCAGGGCATAAAGCTATCATTCAAGCTGTCAATACTTCCTATTTGCTGGCTCTGCATTAGACACAGAGGATTCAACATGAATAAAACCCAGGCCGTGCCTGGAGGAGCTCACAGTCTCAAGACAGGTTCCTCACCCAAGTATGCTGAAGAAAGACAGGGTGGCTGGGGGGAGGGTGGGGTGGACCTCCAGGCTTCTCTTACACAAGTGCTACCCAACTTTACTTATTCCAGCTCCATAGTCATGAATTTCACCAATTCCACCTCCTATCTGTATTGTTATTTATGTAATATCTTTATTTAAACAAACTCACTTTTTAACCTTATGTGCCTACTTTAATCTCTTCCTAAGCAAAGTAACTGTGATATCATACATTTTGAATACATTAGGGTTTTTTTGTTTTGTTTTGTTTTGTTTTTTTTTGAGACGGAGTCTCTCTCTGTCACCCAGGCTGGAGTTCAGTGGCACGATCACTGCAACCTCTGCCTCCTGAGTTCAAGCAATTCTTCTGCCTCAGCCTCCCAAGTAGCTCAGACTACAGGCGTGCACCACCACACCCAGTTAATTTTTGTATTTTTAGTAGAGATGGGGTTTCACCATATTGGCCAGGTTGGTCTCCTGACCTCGTGATCCACCTGCCTCGGCCTCCCAAAGTGCTGGGATTACAGGCATGAGCCACTGTGCCCAGCCCCTGCCTTCATCATTTTTATACCCAAATCCTTTCCAGGTAAAGCCCTGACCTCCTGTTTTGTTCAAATTCTTTTATTTCCAGCTTCCCAAGGGCACAGATATTCAATAACACACTCGTTAAGGGTTCCTTGTGTACAAGGGCTGCTATATAAGCCCGTGGAGGGCACCCAATGGCTATGTCCTTACTGACGTGTTAATTGCTGTTGGACAAACAGTGTTGGATCATGGGCAGTTACTGAGGTTATGTGAACTGCTGACTTATCTGCCTCCCGCTCCCCATGCTGGGATGGGGAGCATCATTCAGGTTACAGGTGCCTCACATGTCTGGGCGTGGGCACGGAGGAATTCACTTGGTGTGAAATGCTAGGAATTGCTGACGTGCATGGCATGTTCTCAGGGGACCTCAGGATTCTCTCAGAATTCTCCAAGGGATCCCCACTCTCTGGACACGTGCCTTTTTCTCACAGAAAACAGGCAGTGAGGCTCCATAATACAGGTCCCTGTTTTTCTACTGAAAGCCTCCCAGCTGGGTGGTAGTTTGGCTGACAAGCCTCTCGCTTTTTCTAGAGACACTTTCTGGATTCACGATGCTAACAGAAAGCTATCAAGGTCATTGATGGCAAGCACCAGACATTAATGCTAGAGGAAATGGCATTTTATTAGAGAGATGAACAATCTGACCTTAGGAAGTGCAGGAACCTGGGCAGCTAGGTAGCCAGAACCACAGCAGGTCCTTTAAGGGGTTGCCATCATGTGACCCTGTCCCTGAGTCGGATTGGCAGAGTTTGCATCCTAGCCCCAACCATGTGGGTGGGGAGCAGCATGATTGGCAGCCTCTTTGCCACCCAGTGGAAAGGGAAGAGAGAAGTGAGTGCGAGGGCTTCCCTCCTCATAAGGAGGGAAAGGGATGCTGCCCTCAGGAAAACCACAGATGTCCTCTACTGAGTTGCATAAAGAGTAAGAGTGGGCCGAACACCGTGGCTCAGGCCTGTAATCCCAGCACTTTGGGAGGCTGAGGCAGGCGGATCACTTGAGGTCATGGATTCGAGACCCGCCTGGCCAACATGGTGAAACCCCGTCTCTACTAAAAATACAAAAATTAGCCGAGCCTGGTGGCTCGTGCCTGTAAGCTCAGCTATTCAGGAGGCTGAGGCAGGAAGATCGCTTGAACCTGGGAGGTGGAGGTTGCAGTGAGACGACAGAGTGAGACTCACTCTCAAAAAAAAAAAAAAAAAAAAAAAAAAAAGAAATAACAGAGTGAAAAAATTAGAAGGTAACTTGAAGTCCATTTGGTCAACCCATTAAGTTAGGGATTAGGACCCAGAGAGGTTAAGTGACTGACTTGGCTCCTTAGCTCTTCAGTAGCAAAGCTGAGCCCCAAATTCAGGCAGGTTCTCTGACTCTCAGAGCAGGGCTTCTTCTTCATGCTCTATCTGCATTCAAAGCAAGAAATTATGCAACAGCTAAGTCTCTGGGATTTTCTCAGCATCCCCTGCTGGTGTGTTTCAGTTTGCTTCCTCTTAGAGCATCATTATTTTAGTGCTCTATGAAAGAGGATGGGACAAAACCCGCTAAATGCACATGGAAGCCAGACCTGTCTGCTTGACCCGGGACACAGAAGGGACTCAGGGAATCGCATAAGACCACTGTTGACCCAGAGAGGGGAAGCTGAGAAGGACAGCTGGCTCAAGTTGACTCCCCTCCCTCTAGCCAACCCCAGGGTACCATCTACCCACAGTTTCAGGAGACACCCCAAGGAAGATGAATTGTGCTGTTCACTGAGAGCAGAAGGGGACTAAGAACCCAAGCCTTTTCCAAAAGCAAGGCACTGTCTGGGGCCCATGACTTGCAATGTGCTGGCTTCATTGCTCTGACAACATGAAGGATGTTTGGTTTTGTTCCCAGTGCTGTTATCATTTATCTTCCTCTTATAAGAGCTGGCACCCTCCGCCTGTTCCCTCTTCCTTCTCACTCTCTCCCAGCCCCCACATTCAATCCATCCTCCCTATTTGCCTGATCCCCCTGCCACTGAGAGGAGCCTTCTTGTATGTACCCCAGAGGAAACTCTCCCCTATTGGTTCCTAGAAGCCCAAGGGATATCCCTGTTGAACTCAACTCTTAAACATTTGCTGAGCAGTTCATCTGGGCAAAGTACTGTGCTTGAGGCTTTGGGTGGTAAAACAAAACAAAACAAAAACATAAATAAGACAAGTTCTTCCCTTCAAGGAACTTGTCTTCCAGCAAAGAAACAACTGTAGTGTCCTAGGCAGAGGGTATAAAACACAAAACACAGTCATGCCCAGAGAGAACCACACGTCAGAAAGGCTGGGGAAGGGAGCGTGGAGGACCTTTGAAAGAGCAGGGCAGCTGGGTGGAGGATGGAGGAAGACAGAGGCCTGGATGAGGAGTGAGTGGGGAAAAGACAACAGACACAACAAATATCTTGGGAAAAAAACATGGCTAACGACAGAAAGAGAAGACGTCACAGCTGGAAGAGGAGCTACTGTATTTGAGTTGGTTTGGTGGTGAGAGGGGAGGAGCCAGTGGAATGGCAAGGCTGGAGGTACAAGAGAGAGG
Source organism: Rhinopithecus roxellana (assembly GCF_007565055.1). Lineage (NCBI taxonomy): Eukaryota > Metazoa > Chordata > Mammalia > Primates > Cercopithecidae > Rhinopithecus > Rhinopithecus roxellana. The sequence goes on along the minus strand of NC_044553.1, from coordinate 134,670,409 downwards.
AAGTCACGATGGAGCAACGCCCAGGCTGGGATGGGTGAGGCAGGGTCAAGACAGAGGGAGGGCTGCCCCGATGGACAGTGTTTGCCCAGAGCGCCCTACTGAGGCAGCCAAGACTGTGTCCATAGAGGTTTCATGGCAATCATAGGCTGAGATGGAGTTGGGAGAGCAAGAATTTTATTGGAGTTGGGAGTCGGGGGTAAAGGGTTAACCTGTGAATGATAAAGGGGAAGAAGAAGAATTGACCTGGGAAAGACTGGGCCATAGCCTGACACTCTCCCTGTCCAATCTGCTTTTGTAGGCGTTACTTCCTGTGTTCGCTTCCCACGGCTTTGTAACAAATTACCACACCTGGAGTGGTTTCGAACCATAGAATAGAAACCTATTCTCTCACAGTTCAGGAGGCCAGAAGTTCAAAGTCAAAATGTTGACAAGGTTGGTTCCTTCTGGAGGTTCAGAAGCAGAATTGATGCCATGCTTCTTGCCTAGCTTCTCGAAATGGCTAGTGATCCTTGGCTTGGAGCTGTATCACTCCAGTCTCTGCCTCCATCTTCACATCCCCTTCTCTGTGTGTCTCTCTGTGTCTTCTCTTCTTACAAGGACACTATCTTGGGATTTAGAAATGTACTCGCGCCTGCAGCTGTGCCTTTGAAGGCAGCTCCATGTGGATGATTTAAATCTAGGATGATTTCATCTTGAGATCTTTAATCAATTATACCTGCAAAGACTCTATTTCCAAATAATTAGAAATTCTGGATGATTGTGAATTTTGGAGGAGATTATTCAACACACTACACCCTCCCCCAATAAATGTCTTCCTAACTCCATCTCAGCATCTGCCTACCGGAGGGCCCAAACTGACCCCCTGGCAGACTGAGAACTGTAGGAATAAAAGCAGGTTCTTCTGTTGCTGGTATGGCCAAGAAATGGAAAGAGACAAGAGGTTTACTGATCTATTCATTTGATCAGCATGTATTTATTGCCTATGGAAGATTCCAGAGTTGTGTTCTTGGTGGTAAGGTCTTAGGTGGCACTGAGGGTGTGGGGCCTGATGCAATAAACTCAAGTGGGCCAGTGAGGGCTGGGGGAGCAGAAGAAGGGCTGAGGTGGGTCAGCAGCATGGACCCCTCCAGAGGACACTTGGGACTTACCTGGTGGCCTGCACTCTTCTTTGCAGGTCTTGAGGAACCATGACTGGCCACCTCTGGGCTCTGTCTATTTCCCTGCTTGACCTTCAAGGAGAAGTAGACATTGTGTTGAGAGAAATCACCATAACCATGATCAACAAACATACCAAAAGTATAAAACTTGGAAAGATGGGATTACGGATCATAATAAAGGAAACTGGTAAACAAAGTCTCATCTTTGTATGTCCTCAGGAAATTGGGAACCTACCGTGTACTGGAATAACTGCTGGGAACAAGGCGAACTATGTGGCCACTATCCCTGAAAAGGTAAGACCTACACCTGAAACACAAGAGAATGCTGATGAGAAAACCCTTCCTTACCCCACTGGCATTTGGCTGCTTACATATTTTGACGCATGAAGTTATCCATATTGTAAATGGATTGAACCCCTAAAATTTGTGTCTGCAACTAAGAATTGCTTTGAAAATTATCTTCTTCCTATTGGTTGGGTTGTTAATTCATTACCCGGGAAAGGTAGCAATTTCCATGTAAGTTGCGACTGGTGGCTTAATATGGTCTTCAGAGTTGTACCTTCGCCTGCAGCTGTGCCTTTGAAGGCAGCAGCTCCATATCGTTGCTTAGCACATTGAAGATGTCCCCACAGCTACTTCTGTGGAGATGGCTGTACAGAGCTTAGGAGAAAGTTCTGCTGGCTACCTGAAAATTAGGACTGCACTCACCTGTACTCTGGGTTGGCAGAAGACCTAGTTGTGAATTGGTACTCATGTGCAAAACACACTGTTCTGCCTTATTAATTCCTCTGCATTGATGTTTTGTATCATTCATGGCCCTTTCTGGCATGTCCTGGTTCTGTAGAATGACAGCTCTCTTGAAGTCTGAGTGATTTCTGTTCTTTGAGTGTGAAGTGAATTTGCAACTGAAGCAAAATAAAATATATAGGTGGTAAGGTTTTCAATCTTCTTCTACTCCCTCCAACCCACATTCTCTGCTAAAGAGGAAATTTTACGTACAGGATCAGCTTCTAGTCCTTCATGGCATTTTCCAATCAAGTCCGCCAAGTGTTTGGCAGGGGTGGGTGAGTGTGGGTGGGGTGGTTGTAAGCATGTTTTATTATATTGGCGCACCCTAAGCCCCCCGCACCACCAAAGATGTAGCCTCTGGAAGAGATTACTACCTGACTTGCCAAGTTATTCAGTTCTGTCTCAGGCTCCTGAATCCAACCTAAAGTTGATACACAGGAAGCAAGCAGAGGACAGTTTGAGAGCTCAGAATCAGGGAACCTGTGAGTACCTGAGAGTCTGTTTCCGTTCCCGAAGGGTTGTGGGTAGAAGAAGGGTACAGCTTGCCTCATATGGCCCAGAAAGCAGGACCAGGATGGAGGATGGAGAAGATGGGAAGATATGAAAGGCAGAGAAGTGGACCCAATCCATTATTTGATGATTAAACATATACAAAAAAGTGGGAATGGATTGATCTGGGTGTATAGTTGGCCAGATTTAGCAAAAAACAAAACAAAACAAAAAAACAGGACACCCAGTTAAATTTGAATTTCAGATAAACAATAAATCATCCCATACAATAGTTGGGATGTATTTATACTAAAACATTATTATTTATCTGAAATACAAATTTAACTGGGCATCTTGTATTTTATCTGGACACCCTCCCAGGACAATGAGTTTTTATCACCGAAGGTGTCCAAGCCGAGTCTGGGACACAGGTGGAAGGCTGTCTCATGGGGATGGGCTGAGATCTCAAATGGCAGCTTGGGCTGAAGAGCCCCACTCCCCATCAGGTAATCAATTTCACCCTTTTGCCAGTTTCAGAGTGTTCAGGTAAGGGGCATCCTCCTGCTCAGGGAAAGGGCTATTAATTCACTGTCCGTGTGAGTGTGAAGTGAATTTGCAACTGAGGCAACTAGGTCCAGCAGCAACTTGTTTAGAGCTCTGTCCTCAGTTACCTACAGCAGCAGCTGGCATCCTGCATCCAAGAGCAGCTAGCCTGTGGATGATGCAGGTGTGGACCCCCCCAGGGCTGGACTCCCTCCCATTTCAGTCCTTATCAAGCCTCTCTTGGGTGGTGAGCTGTCACCTGCCCCTAGGCCACTCTCTTGGCATGTCATCACCCATACACACTCAATTAGGGGATTGGAGTGACTTACAGGGGCTCCTCTCCCCCAGGGTCAGCATTTGCATAGGGTGATGGATGATGAGATGTCATCTAAACACATCCGCACTTTGCATTTTAAACAAAGCAATTTCCAGAGGAAGCTGGGGGAGCTTCGTCCTTCCTCTGAGTCAAATTATCTTTCCTTTTGGCCAGTAGTTTCCACATCTGCCCTGGGGCCCTCCCCTCTGTTGGCCTTCTGTCCCTGCTTCCCCCAACCTAGTGACCTCAATGTGAAGCAGAGGGTAGCCTGGGACATAGAATAAAGAAAGACACAGGTCCCTGGCCAAGACCAGGCAAGGACCACCCAGGCTTTCCTCTGTACCTGACACTGGTGTCTCCTTCCCATTCCCCGTCCTGCAGGACGCCTGTGACTAGGATAGGAGAGCAATCTCAGCTAGGACAAGCCCCCTATAATGCATGGTTTATGGGACACAGAACATCTGCTCCAAACATCCCTGCCCTGCAAACATCTCCATGTCCCACGGTGCAAGCCAGGCGTTGCCTCCTAAGATCCTTCTGTGTTCTGTCCGGGAATATGGGATTCCTTCTGCCTAAGGTCTGACTTCTCATACCATACAGTTAAGACTTTTTCTTCTTAGTAAACCTGAGCCTTCACCCCAGGGACCTCTAGGATAATGATAAAAATGTCAGCATAATATAAGCTCATAAGGTTTGGCTGGATTTTTTTTTTTCTCCAAAGTCACGCAGAAAGGAATAAGGTAGGAGGATTTTTCCCTTTAATGTAGTCTGAAGGCCAGCAGCAGCATCTTAGCTCAGTTACTTCTGCAGGGTGCGTCTTTGGGTAAAGTCACTTAACCAGCAAACTGGCACAGCAGTGCCTCCTCTGGTGGCCCCACTGTCATAGAGCACAGGAGCTGCTCGGCACAGAAGTCTCCAAATGCACGCTTGTGTCTGCTCTCTCCCTTCCTGCCCTGATGGAGATGTTAGTAAGCTGACCCAGGTTGGGGACAAGCCGTGCCTGGCAGGGGTGAGGGGCAGACATCTGTAGCTGGGGGAGGCTCCTGTGAGGCCATGGGTGTCTTACAGTAGAAGGAGGGTTGGGGGGAGCAAACACTTGTTGAGTGCCTACTATGCACCCAGTCTTTTAGACAACAACTTCATAGTCTAAAATATGACATGGTGGTTAGGAGAAGAGACATTAATTGAACTCATACAGACCTGGATTCAAATCTGACCTCTGTAACCTCAAGCAAGTAGAATAACCTTTCTGAGTTTTAGTCTCCCATAGAATGAAGGCAGTGGCATTTACATCGGACACTCATTGTGAGGAATGAAGGGCCTAATATGTGTGAAGTGTCTGGGATATGGAAGCATCCACTAATGCTGCCCATTAGCATCCTCACTCGGTGTGATCAGCTGCACTGCATAGATTGAAAGCGGAGGTGTCTGGCCCATGGCCATGCAGCCAGTGAGTGGCAGGGCAGACTTCTGGGCTTCAGCCCGTCTGAATCTGAAGCCCATGCTTCATCCCATAGCCAGTCCATGGACAACAAAATGCTTGACCCACTGTCTTCAGGTAGGAGAGATAGATCTGACCCTGTCACTCCCCTGCTTGAAACTCTGCAGGATTTCCCATTGCTCTTGCCATGTTGAGCAGTGTCCTCAACAATCTGGCCCTGGCAGTTTCCAGCCTTCTCTTTTCTTCCTCATCTCTGGCCCCACTCAACCAATCAGGTGGTCTTCTTCCAGTTTATTGGGCAGGCATGGAGCAGAGCAGCCTCTCTCTCTCTCTTTCTTCCCTGAACAGCATTTCTCTTCTTTCTTCCGGAAACACTGTTTCCTCCCTCACCTGTTTAACTCCACTCCTTCAGGACTTGGCCGCAACCTGCTGCCCCAGGGCTGATGTCCTTGGGTAACTGTTCTTCACCATCCCTACCTTTAGTGGCCAGCTTGGTGCCTGCCTCCATTAAAGTCTCTCTTATATTGCTAAAAGTCTCCTGTAATAAAATACACTTGTAAACCACTAGTTCAATGTTTACTTTCCCAGATAAACTCTGAGCTCCCACCATACCCCGCAAATCCAGCCCTGTGCCAGATGATGAATGAATGAGAAATAGATAATGAGTCAAATGTCAAGGAAAAACTGGAAGCCATTGTTCTAGAAGGGCCCCTGTGTTCCACCCAGAGTTCCAGGAAACACAGTGTGGGGACGTCAATTCCTGTTACCAAGCCCTTCCCCCCCGATGCCATCTACACCCCACCTGGTCTCACTCTACCCTGACACCTCTAGCAGGGGCAAACATCCCATGCTCTGCATGGGCAGTTTCTGTTCAGTCTCAGCCTTCAGGTCCAAGGAGAGACTGCTCTGGTAGAATTAACTGGGAAAATTCAGGCGCATTGGAGGGGAGAGGGCATGCCTTAGGTTGGAAAGGCCCAGCCTTGCTGGGTGCTTGCTGAAACAAGACTTAAAACAACTGCTACAGCCTTTGGGCCTGGAGGTGGGTCCCAGAGGGGCACATCCTGGTTCTGTAGAAGGACAACGCACACAGCAAAGTCTCAGGGCAGGCAAAGGACAGCTCTCTCAGGTTCACAGTTTCTATTCTTGGAGTGTGAAGTGAATTTGCAACTGAGGCAAGATAAAAGACATAGGTGGTGAGGTTTCCAGTCTTCCTTCACCACCCCTGCCCCATATCCTCTGCTGAAGAAGAAATTTTGCTCACTGGATCAGCCTCTAGCCCTTTAACCTGCGCAGGAAAATGGGAAAATGTTTAAGGGGCTACACAGATCTGGATCAGGGATGGATCAGTGAGGGGAGGGATGAGAAGAAGGGGAGTGAAGACTTGTGGCACTTTCAGTTGTTTTGGGGTTTGCTGGGTTGTTGTTTCCTTGCAAGTGACTGACTGGGCATTAAACATGGCATCGGGGTTTTACCTGGGACATGTATTAAATAGGGATCTTAAGAATGAGGTTGATAGGTTGCCCTCTTGGTGCAGTGGGCAGTGCATCCATGTCGTAATCTGAAGAATGGGGTTGATAGCTGGACTCACACCTGTAATCCCAACACTTTGGGAGGCTGAGGCGGGTGGACTGCTTGAGCTCAGGAGTTTGAGACCAGCCTGGCCAACGTGGTGAAACCCTATCTCTACTAAAAATATAAAAATTAACTGGACATGGTGGTGGGTACCTGTAATCCCAGCTACTTGGGAGGCTAAGGCAGGAGAATTGCTTGAACCTAGGAAGCAGGGGTTGCAGGGAGCCAAGATCGTGCCACTGCATTTCAGCCTGGACAACAAAGAAAGACTGTCTCAACAAAAAAAAAAAAAAAAAAGGAGGGGGGAGTGGGGTGGAAGTACAGACTACATGACAGGTGGGTTGTTGGGCCAGCCCAGGCACCTAGTTGGCCCCCTCCTTTTTGCCCATCCCTGTATTAGTCTTGCTCCAAGCTTGTCCTGTGTGCCTCTGGGAGGAGGGGATGGAAAGCTCTGCCTGTCCTTCTCCTCCACAAGGGAAGTGGAAGAGACTCTTCAGTACTCAAGTGAAAGCCCTTGTGCCTTGTGGCTTGGTCCTGGTTTGTGACAGCTGACAATGGGATCTTTGCATAGGTGGGTGGGAATTTTGGGCTGATAAGGGAGAGATGTCTGTAGAAGTGAGATCAATTGCCTTGAAAAAGTAGGTAGGAGAAAAGGTCTCAAAAGTCTCTTAGCTCTCCTTCCCCACCATTCTGCAGAGAAGGCTTCACTTCTGACCATCAGATGCTGGACTTCGAATGGCCAACCCCAGGAGCCCCTGCCCATCCCAGGCAAGGGGAGGAAGTAAAGAGAGAAAACCCAGAGGTAGACCACAAGTGTAGGGACAGGCAGCCAGGGACTGGGGCCACTTGGGGTGAGGAAGATGAGGATGTAGAGTCACCTTTGTTCTTAGCACACTTCAACGGGGGCCTCTTAGGTCTGCCAAGAAGGGTCTCCACTTCTTTGAGACCTGAAGCCACAGGTGCTGCCTGGCTTCACAAAACCAAAAGTTGACATAGAAAGGAACCAGGCTGGGGCAGACTGCAGAACCAGAGCGGTCTCTCCTTGGATCTGAAGGCTGAGTCTGAACAGAAACTGTCCATGCAGAGCATGGGATGTTTGCCCATGATAGAAGTGTCAGGGTAGAGTGAGGCCAGGTAGGGTGGAGATAGCATTGGGGGGAAGAACTTGGTTGGACCTGAAGGCTGAGTCTGAACAGAAACTGCTCATGCAGAGCATAGGATGTTTGCCCCTGATAGAAGATCAGAGCATAGAAGTGTCAGGGTAGAGTGAGACCAGGTGGGGTGCAGATGGCACTTGGGGGAAGAGCTTGGTAACAGGAGTTGACGCCCCCACACTGTGTTTCCTGGAACTCTGGGTGGAACACAGGGGCCCTTCTAGAAGAGTGGCTTCCAGTTCTTCCTTAATAATGCCCAGAGTACATCTAAACAGGGGTTCTCAACTTCAGCACCACTGACATCTGCGGTAAGATAATTCTTTCAGTGGAGGATTATCCCATGCCCTGTAGGATGTCTGGCAGCATCCCTGGCCTCCACCCCTGTAGCTACGCTCAGTGTGACAACAAAAGAAGTCTCCAGACATTGCCAAGTGTCCCCTGGGTGGGAAATTGCCCCCATTTGTGAACTCCTGGTCTAAATCTAGTCACGCAGTTGTGTACTTGCCAGCACCCCACACTGTTTTTGAAAAATCAAGGGTGAGGTTAAGTTCTGATTCTTCTAGTGAGGGTCTTTTCCCCAGAAGCTCACTTTTGGGTTATTTCGCTCACCTGACAAATAATGACATAAAAGGTGATCGCTAAGCTCCTTCTACTCCACAAACCTATGTTCACCAGTTTAATTTACTTTCTTGCCTATGAGGACAGGTAGAGAACAGTGGAGGGGCTGGCTGGGTGTGAGAAGGAATTATTAGCTGGGAAGGACCACAGCTGACCCAGATAAAACCCCAACACCATGTTCAATGTCCAGTCAGACACTTTCAAAGAAACAACAGCCCAGCAAACCACAAAACAACTGAAAGTGGTCCTATTAAAATGTGTGATTGCATCACCCCTGTATTCAAACGCTTCCACTGGTTCCTCCTGTAATCTCTTAGCGTGAGAGCCACACTTACTATCACCTTGTGTCCCTTGTTTCCCAAGGCCTCACCCATTCCATTTCACCCACACTCCTTTCCTTGATGCTTACTGAATACACCAAGCATAGTCTTACCCCAGGGCCTTTGCCCTGGCTGCTCTCTCTGCGTGAAGACCTCTCCCTCCATACACCCACATAATCCTCACTTTCTTTAACTTTTGTTGTTGAGTGTAACATCCTCATTGAGACTGCTCTGATCACTCCTTTAAAAACTGTAGGCCGGGCACTGTGGCTCATGCCTGTAATCCCAGCGCTTTGGGAGGCCGAGGAGGGCGGATCACGAGGCCAGGAGATCGAGACCATCCTGGCTAACGTGGTGAAACCTCATCTCTACTAAAAATACAAAAAATTAGCTGGGCGTGGTGGCAGGCACCTGTAGTCCCAGCTACTCAGGAGGCTGAGGCAGGAGAATGGCGTGAACCTGGGAGGCGGAGCTTGCAGTGAGCCGAGATTGCGCCACTGCACTCCAGCCTGGGAGACAGAGCCAGACTCTGTCTTAAAAAAAAAAAAAAAAAAAATTGTAGCCTCCACGCCATTTCTGCTCACCTATACCTTGCTTCCCCCAACTCACTTACACTATATACATTCTAACAAACTATATAATTTGGTTATTTGCTGTGCTTATTTTCTCTGTCTTCCTCCCAACAGACTGTCTGCTCCATGAAAAATGAAGATGGATTTAGTTTGTTCTTGTTTCTCTCTCTCTCTCTTTTTTTTTTTTTTTTTTTTTTTTTTTTTTTTTTTTTTGAGGCGGAGTCTCGCTCTGTCACCCAGGCTGGAGTGCAGTGGTTCGATCTTGGCTCACTGCAACCTCCACCTCCCAGGTTCATGTCATTCTCCTGCCTCAGCCTCCCGAGTAGCTGTAACTACAGGTGTGTGCCACCATGCCCAGCTAATTTTTGTATTTTTAGTAGAGATGGGTTTTCACCATATTGGCCAGGATTGGTCTTAAACTCTTGACCTCATGATCCACCCGCCTAGGCCTCCTAAAGTGCTGGGATTACGGGTGTGAGCCACCGTGCTCGTCCTTGTTTGTTCTCTTTATGGAGATAGTCTCCAGTGCCCAGAATAGTGTCTGGAACAGGGTAGATCCTCAGTAAATATTTGTTGAATGAATGAAAGAATGAATGAATGACTATTAGTTGAGTTTTTCCCCTTTCTTTGAAGCTTCACTTTTTTGCTAACAAAACAAAAACAACAACAACAACAAAAAAGAGAGACTAGAGAATGAATGGAGATGGAGATACGGATGAGGGTTAAGTCTTTGAAAATATGAGCTATTAGTTGGTCTGATCACAATTACATGTATAAATGGAAAAAGTAGCACAGAACATCCTAATATACAGATAAACAAATAAAGATTTTCATTTTGACTGCATTACATGATATTATGGTTGACTTTTTTTCCTAGTTACTTTTTTCTTAAGAAAGCAGCATAAATACCAGCCATGTGTGCATTCTTTTAAGGTGAATTACCTAAAAAGAATCTACAAATTGAGTACTTTCATTCCCACAAGTACATAATGCATACCATGCATGAAGGTGTTGAATGCAAAGATAACCATGTGGTTCGTATCTTTCAAGAGCTTCAGGAGACTCACAAACCTCTCACTGAAAGTTGACCAGACCCTGAGCTGTCCATGTATGTGGGTTCTGTGGGCATTATGGTTGGCTGTCTTCTAGACTTCTAGACTTCCAACCCACCCCTTTCCCACAGTGTGGCAGCTAGGCCATTGAGTGGAACTAATTCTACCCCAAGCTGGTCACAGGGATTCATTTAGGGATAGACACAAAATGGAGTTCAGAAAGAAGTTCAGACATTTTCCATTTTTGCAGAAAGAGATTTTCTCTCTTCCCCAGGGTGTGAAACAAAAAACTGAAAGCCTTCTTGCTACCAGGAAAGAGGCCAGCATAAGGATGAAACAAACACACAGAAGAACAGGGGGAATCAGAAAAGTTGAACCACAACTCTTATTTACTTTGTGAACCTCTGGATCAAACCCTGCCTGATGCCTACCCCACTTCTGGACTCACATATAAATCCAGTAAGCTGGTATAAGCTAGGGTGTCTTTTACTTGCAACAAAAGACATCTTGAAATGTCTTCTTTGATCTCTTTCAGGCCCTCCCCTCTGCTTCTCACTGGTCCTGTGTGTGTCCTGGAATAACACGTGGGCTGTGCTATCAGTGTTGTGTGTGTCACAGATGCAATTCGAAATCTTAAGGCAATGAATTGGTTTTCATTTACATATATCTGATATCTCATTTCTCTGGCATTAATGATTGCCTTGCCGTTGATATTAAAAGCATAAAAGCAACAGGGAACTTCTCAGACCTGCAGCATACTTCTCCAGTTGCACTCCTGAGCTTTGCTGATGAACATGCTTTTAAAATGACACCATGGGACTCTCCAGGGAACACTGTGGCTGGGTTGCCTCTTCCAATGGCCTCTCCTAGCCTCAGCCTGAGACCCGAGGGCAATGCTGTCCAGGGGACAGTCAGCCCAGAAAGACAATGTGTGAAGAAACTCAATAGTTCCTTTCCTTATTTATTAGATTCCAGATACATGGGACCAGAATGGAAGAATCCTAGGGCATTTGACTTACATGGGATTTCTGGGAGAACGTATACAGAGGCAGAAAGACGTACAAGTAGGTGATGCTGCAATGCGGAACTGCCATTTTAAAAAATATATACATCTTAAGAAGCCATTCCAGCCATATTATCATTATTAGAAAATAAAACAATCTTTCCACATAGTGCTTTTCTTTGGTGCTGTTCCGTGAGCATGGACTCTGGACCCTTAGGTCTTCTTGTCACAAGCTGGTCACCCTCCCCTGCCACTTCCATCTGCACAGAGGGAGGGCGGAGTCTATGGGGAAAGGGGGCCCCCAACACGGGTGGGTGCTGGTTCCAGCTCCTCTAAGGCTCTGCCATGGCCTCCTGACTCTCCTGGAGTCTTGAGAGTCTCTTACTTGGTTCTTAAAGTGTGGCCCAAGGAAGCTCCCTATATGCAAAGATTGGGTTTCACACGTGACAAGTTCACAAAGTGACAAAGCCAGTCTGGAAACTTTAGAATGTATGAGGACAAGGGGACCAAACAAAACCCAGCCATACCACCTTCTCCATGGTTGGATTTTTATGTTTTATTTCTTGGTTCATTTCAAATGACCTGTATCATGAGAGTACAACTGAGACGGGCTGTTTCCTCTTTACAGATTTTCCAGAAATGGCAGGTTTGGGGTAAACTTGAGATCTGTTCCATTGGGGGAAGGGTCCCCTAAACTCTCCTCACTTCACCACCTTCCACTAAGTAAGTCCTGTCCCCCGGAGAGGGTCCTCATCTAGCCAGACTTCCAGGTAAGAAGTTGGCCCCTAAACTTCTTTTCTGAGTGGCCAATGGACGCTTTCAGTACCAAGAACTTTCCCATTGGATGGAGTTCCATTGTTACTGACACATTTCCTGTTGTGATCTGAGGTTTAAGTATAAAAGCAGCTTCCACCTCATGGACACCAACCAACAGGACTTCTGCCCCACTCTGCTAGAGGAGCTCTGAAGTGAGGGCGCTCGCAGCAACACAAGGTCCAGTGAGGCAGTGTGCAGAACACCAGCTCGCTCCAAGCCAGATTTTACATGGTGAGCCAGAAATGCTTTCCCTAGAAAAGATGGATAGCAGATGCCAGCTGTGCATGATGCCCTGCTGCCTGGGTCCTCCAGCTTGAGCAGGAAGTGACAGAGCAGGGTGCCACCTTGGCCCCGCTGCAAGGACACAGCACAGTGAGAGACTGAGGGAGCCCCAAAGCGCACACCCCAAGGTCTCTACTGTGAAGGCTTCCCCGGAGCAGAACCTCAAGGCAGAGCCTCTAAACACTGTGCTAGACTTGGTTTGTAGCTGGTGTTCCTTGATGCCGGGAAGGGGCCTTTGCCCCGAATGTGTGCCTCCACCCAAATGAGGAAAGATGGGCTGCATGGAGGTCTAGGGATGCAGCATCCTGGGTAATGGCTCCAGTACCTACTCATCAAGTGACTCAGACCTGATTCCCCAAAGGCAAGCAGAGCTGGGGGGGGGGACACACCACTGGTCTGGGAGGACTCTTGGAATCCTTAACATTTTCTGTGTGGGACACCATCAGAGAGCTGCTCTGCTGGTTTGTGGATTTCAGCCAGCCCTCTTGTCTGGGATGACCTCAGCACGTCCAAGCCCGGAAGCCCAGGCTTGGGAGGTTCCTGGGGTAGAACCAGGGAGGCAGTACCAGAGCTTCCATGGAAAAGCTGCAGAAAGGCATCTGGCCTCCTGGTGTCCTAGTGCCAGGTGAGATCTGCCTGCCTCTCTCGGTGAGGGGGTTGGACTAGAGGGGCATTGATTGGGGACCCCCGGGGAGTTGCTCTGAGTCCTGCTTGCGAAGGCAGCTGATCCGGATTTTCCTTCATGGCTTGATACTCTTTCGTCCTTGGGAGACCCTCTAAGCTGCCCTTAGCCAACATGTGAGCACAAATGGGTGTTCAGGGCTGCCCCTGGAATGAGTGAAAACTTTGAAGTAGAAATAGGGTGACCAGAAATGCTTTCCCTAGAAAAGATGGATAGCAGATGCCAGCTGGGCATGATGCCCTGCTGCCTGGGTCCTCCAGCTTGAGCAGGAAGTGACAGAGCAGAGTGCCACCTTGGCCCCTGAAATAGGGGCCACAGAAATAGGGTGACCCACTGTCCCAATGTGCCTGGAGTGGAGGAGTTTCCTGGGACAAAGAAACATCCCAGGATGGTTGGTCACCCGGCACAGCCAGGGGGACTGCAGGCGTCCTGCCAGAGAGCTGGCATGCTCACAGTGCCCAGGGGAGCTACACCAAACCTCTGGTGGTGCAAGGGTGGTGTGAGGGCACCCCTCCTGTGGCACTGGCACACCAGCCCTGCAGTATGATGCTGAGTGCAGGGAAAGGAAGCCAGGAAGGATGAGGCGGGCCACCCCGCTGAGCTTCCTCTCTTTGGGGCTCCCCTGCCTACTTACTCAGCTGCTGGGCCTTTCTGTGCTTGGCAAAGATGGGTCTGGGCCTCTGCCCATCCTGCCCTGATCCTCCCCCTCTGGAGTGCTCTCAGATGGAGCCAGGCTCCTGAGCTCCTCACAGGCTCACCTGGCCTGGACCTGCCCTTCAGGGAGAGGGGGAAGGCAGGAGGCAGGAGAGGGTTCTGGGGAGGATGATATGGTCCCCGCTTTTCTCTGTGCCAGCGCGTTCCTGTCTACAGGCCCTGGAGTCACCATGGCTGGCTGAACCCACTGGGTGAGTGAGCTCTGAGGTAGGGTCAGGAAGTAGCATGGGACTCCCAGGGGAGGAGAAGAGGAGGAGGACAGGTGGACACTGGCACAGTGGGTGACAGGCAGGGGGCTAGGCCCCAAGGGGTGGGGTGCCCAGGAAGCATGTGAGCTCTAGCCGCTGCTCTCCTGTGGGTCCGCCCTGGCTGAAAGCTGAGTGGGAACTGTGGCAGGTATGGGGCCTCTTGAGGGGCCCCAGAGAATCTCAGAGCAGGCAGGGCCTCTGGAAGAAAGATGCTGCTTTCCCTTGCATACCTGCCCTCTGCAGAAGGAAAACCTCCGGGTGGTACCCAGCCTGAGCACTGCCCACCCAGGCCGCGGAGCGGGGAGGAGGCAAGGGAGTTAGGAAACGCACACGCTGCCTCTTGGTGGCTCAGTGGAGGGGAGGGGGCACTTGCTCCAGTGGTCTCCACTCCTGAAGGGAGTCAGCCCTGGCCCAGGCCTCCGCACCGCCCATGGAGAAGGAAAGACATACCAAAGAAAAAGCCAGTTACAGATGAGCCCCGCACCCCTGCCCCCCCATCCCCGTCCCCCGCCCCACTGCACCCGAGAGTCTGCACACAGCCAGGAGGTGAGAAACCCCTGCCTCTGGGACAGCTCAGAGCCATGATACAGGAGTTGAAGGTGGAGGCTGGTGGCTGTGGAGGTCTCCACCTCGGTCTGTCCATTTGTCCTTCTGTAGGTGGGTATTGGTCCGTGTGCAGGGCCATCAGACCTTGGCCTCCAGCATCTCCAGGAACAGTTTGTGCATGGGCACTTTGCCCTGCAGTTTGACGCTATAGAAGTGCTGCACGGCCTTGGCAGCCGTCTGCCGCAGCAGGGGCAGCGTCAGCAGCAGCTTGCCCGTCCTCCGGGGCTCCTCGTGGCGCTGGCTCAGCTCGTAGTCCTGCAGCGCCTCGTGCAGTAGGTCCTGCAGCTTCTGGACGGCCTCCAGATCCTCGATGTACATGGAATCTGCAGGCACAAGGACGAGCATTAGCAGGCTTGGCTGGGGAGTGCTGCCTGGCGTGGGTGCCATCTTGGGGTCCAGGAGGCAGCATGGAGGCAGGCAGGGGTATCTTCAGAACCCTCGCTTCACAGAGAGCCAATCTGAGGCTCAGAGAGGTTAAGTGCCAGTCGGAGGTCACAGAAGCTAATGACAGAGCTGGGGCTCAAACCCAGGGAGAGATTGGCATCTACAGAGGACATTTCTCAAGAGGTCACCAGGGGGTGGCAGCAGAGACACTGGAGCCAGACTGTTGAAATCCTGTGTACCTTACTGGAAGGCTGTGTGACTTTAGGCAAGTTATTAACTTCTCTGTGCCTCATTTTCCTCACTTGTAAAATGGGATAATAGCCATGCCTACCTCAAGGGCTTAAAGGAGTTAAACAGGTCACGGGTTCACAAGTCAGTACCCTGGTAGCAGTATCACCCTTACCACCGCCCCTAGCCCCATCACTGCTAACACCGTGACAACCACTGCAGCTGCCGCTGCCACCAGCTCCCCAAGTCTTCAGTGCAATCGCTAACCTGACAAAATTCTGTTTATAGGACACAGAATACAGACACAGATAATAGGGGCCGAGCTCCATGTCAGGGTGCCCCGTGGTGGCAGCATAGGGCACAGTGATGGAGGGAGCTGTTGGGAGTTCTCTAAAATCTTGGGAAAGGTTTTGAACTTAGGCCATGACCTAGGGGTTCAAACAAAATTTACCTATATCCCAGCACAGCAGGGAGGCACCTGCTGATGGTCGCGTGACAGCTGGGTCTGAGCCGGCTAAAAAACACGGGAGTGAGGACTCACAGGGTTGTGGTGAGGGTGACTGAAGCAGCACATTGCCCAGAGCTTGGTCAGCACCTAATCAGTGTCAGGTAGTGTTATTCCTGTGGGGACTCAGGCTGGGGTGAGTGTCCTTGCAGGGCTGGGTCTTCACTGGCCCCACATCCAAGCCTCCTCCACGTTTTTCTGCTCCCTGCTACCAAGGCAGTGAGCACTCCTTCCTCATCAGGTGGGAGATGAAGCAAGGCTCCATTCCTACACTCTCGGCCACTTACAGAGTGTGTACCTAACATGGCTGCGCCCTGCCATCTGGGCTCCTGTCTCCTGCCAGCTCCCTCTCCCGCCCTCTCCATCCACCCCCCACTCTCCCCAAGGAGGCCAAAATTGGCAGCTGCCTTCGACCAAAAATGAAATAAAATAACATTGCAAGATTAATTTCTTTGCAATCCATCAGCAGGTCTGTATTGATGGCATTGATAAACTGTTAATTACAAAATCAATGGCTATGAATTTTTCCTGCTGTCAGGGAGCTTTGGGGATGGCTGGGATGTGGGGTAAACGGCAGCCAGCAGGCTCCAAGGGGGCCGTGGTGTGGGGTCACAGTCTGCCTCTGATGTGCTTGGGCACTTCTGCCCAGCGTCAGCCCCCTGAGCTACTGGACCCACACCTGAATCATCCCGTGCACTCAGCCTCAGCAGTGGCAGCCATGGTGGCCCTGGGGACTGCGGCTAGGACACCTCAATTGTCTCCTGGCACCCATCCCTCCTCCAGCCAACACATTTTCTCTCTCATGCCTGGGTGATCTTTCTCCCTCAAGGCTGGGGAGGGTCACTCCTGCACAACGCTTCCTGTCTCCCTGTACTGACCCCATCACAATCCAATCTCTCCACAGCCCTTGAGCTTCTGGTCTGACCCCAGCCTGCTTTTCTAGCCTCTCCCCCAAACTGGCCTGTTCTTTCCCCATTTCCCGCCTGGAGCTAATGGCCCCACTACAGAAGTTTACCCTCCCTCTTCCCATCCTACCGAATCATCTCTTGCTTTAAGACCCCACTCAGCTTCTGCCTCCCCAGCTGAAAACAATTTACTCTTTCCTCCTTGATCCCTTTTCATGATCCTCTCTTATGCCAGGAATCACTGGCTCTTTCTGCCACATCTGAGTTCATGTCTTATCTCCCTTGGAAGCAGGGGCTACCTCCAACTGGCTCCTCTTCCCCAGGCCACTCACTATGCCCCGCAGAGCCCAACAGAAACACAGTGAGCTAGGAGGGATCTGTGCCAAGCACGGTGGCCACGGCCTTATGTGCGTCACTGCATATTCTTCACAATGAGCTGCTGTTCTCCCCATTTCACGGATGAGGAAACTGAGGCTTTCAAAGGTCAGGTTGCCAGACACTCAGCCAGCAGGTGGCAGAGGCAGGAACCCAGGTCTCACTGACCCTGAAGGACACGTTTTAAACCCAGCCTGCTCAAAGTGTGGTACACAGACTGGCTCCTGCCTGCCCTCTGGATGTTACTGGTCTGTGATAAGAAACTGAGAGTAAGCATTTAGAAACTTTACAGCACTTTGCAAGGATAATTTATATTTATGTCTGTTATATGTAAAAATGTAAACATTTGGCTCATGTTTTGTACATCTGGTTTTTAATTTCATTTTTCTAATAATTTATTTCTGTTGTATTTTACAAAGTGATCTATCCATAATGGATTGAACATTTTGAAACGTCTAAAAATGGGTCCTTCATCACAGGTACTTTGGCAAGCGCTCCTTTAAATCATTACTTTATTTTATTTATTTATTTATTTCTGAGAAAGGGTCTCACTCTGTTGCCTAGGTGGGAAAACCATTACTTAAAAAAAAAAAAACACTAGCCAGCCTTTCTGAATATCTACTTGGTAGCCACAGGGCCTCATGCTCAATCCCTCCGTGCTGGGAAGGAAGCATTCCCCTCATCAAGGCCTGCGGCTCTCTGGAATAAGCAATGTCTGCCCCCTCTTGGGGGTCAGCCGAGGCCCTGAACATCACAGACTCCTCCTCCACCTCCAGCTTCTCATCCTGTGCGCCAGCTGCAGGATGGCTCTCTACGTGTCACTGGGGCAAGAAGTCCGGAGACCTGAAACCTCATACCATGTGACAAAGTGCACTCAGGCAAAGTCTGATGCCAACAGAAGCTCCTGATAGACTCATATTGACAAACCACCACGGGTCCTCAGGTGGGGGTGTGTGTGTGTGTGTGTATACACATGTATGTGGGTGCATATGTGGGTACGTGCATGCACATTATGTGTGTTCACATGTGTGTGTACGTGTGGGTGTCTAGGCATGTGCATGTGTTTGTATGTATACATGTGCATGTGTGTATGTGTGCAGGTCCATGTGAGATCAAGGGAAGAGCAGCTGAAAGCTGGTGTGGTGTGGTCCAGTACTGAGGACCAAGTAAGAGTGGAGGAGACACCACCTCTTTATTTGCCTCTCCCAACACAGCCAAGATTGAGCTCTGTGTCTGATATAAGTAAGGAGAGCCCAGAATAGAGGACTTGAGCTCTAAGGCCTGGGCAGCCTTCCTGTACCTGGCTTTGTGCACCTTGCTTCCTCTGCTTTAACTGCTTTTGCTCCTCCTCCACCCGTTGGAACCCCCAAGCCCTCAGCAATGCCTGGTTCAAATGCTCCCCTCTGTGTAGGTGAAGCACAGGACTGTGATGCTATTCTGTATGATACGTCATTGTAGAAACATGTTATTATGCATTTGTCAAAACCTATAGAACAATACAACACAGTCGACTGGGTGCAATGACTCATGCCTGTAATCTCAGCACTTTGGGAGGCTGAGGCAGGTGGATCACCTGAGGTCGGGAGTTTGAGACCAGCCTGACCAACATGGAGAAACCCCGTCTCTACTAAAAATATAAAAATTAGCCAGGCATGGTGGCACGTGCTACTCGGGAGGCTGAGGCAGGAGAATGATTTGAACCCAGGAGACAGAGGTTGCAGTGAGCCGAGAACACACCATTGCACTCCAGCCAGGGCAACAAAAGCGAAACTCCGTCTTAAAGAAAAAAAAAAAAAGAACAATACAACACAAAGAGTGAACCCTGATGGAAATTATGGGCTTTACTTAATAATATGTCAATATTGGGTCACTATTTGTAACACATTACTGCATTAATGCAAGATATTAATAATTGAGGAAACTATTGGGGAAGGAGGACTTGGATGAGGTGGGTGTCTGGAACTTTACGTACTATCTGCTCAATTATTCTGCAAACTGGCCGGGTGTGGTGGCTAACATCTGTAGTCCCAGCACTTTGGGAGGCCAAGGCAGGTGGATCACCTAAGGTTAGGAGTTTGAGACAAATCTGGCCAACATGGTGAAACTGTCTCTCTCTTAAAATTACAAAAATTAGCTAGGCATGGTGGCAGGTTCCCGTAATCCCAGCTACTCAGGAGGCTGAGGCAGGAGAATCGCTTGAACCCAGGAGGCAGAAGTTGCAGTGGGCGGAGATTGTACCACTGCACTCCAACCTGGGCAACAAGAGCAAAACTGTCTCCAAAAAAAAAAAAAAAAAAAAAAAAAGTTATTCTGTAAATCTAACACTATACTTTAAGAAAACAGCATTAGGATTCTCTAACAAAGAATACACTACAATTTTGTAATTCAATGTGTAAATATTCTCTGTGGACGTATGTAAAATTTTTATTATTAGTTTGCATTCATTTATTATTAATAAAAGATTTGAACTAAAAAAGTGACATCTTTTTCTGTATTAGATCAGGTTCCCTGGGAGCAGAGCCTGAGGCAGGGGTTTAGGTACAGACATTTTGGAGGGCATGTGTTCAGGAGAAAGGAAGTGGAGAGGCAGGAAGCACAGAAAAGAGGAAAGCAAGGCAAAGATGGGACCTTGGCTTAGCCTGATCCCATGCAGGGCTCTGATCTGGACTTTTGTTCCCATGTGGGTCCACCATTGCCTGGTGGTGCCAAGGAAAGGGCCACATAACCCTCTGGGCAAGGCAGAGGAGGGCAGGCCCTGCAAAGGGGTACCTGTGAGCTGTTAGCAGCTGGGGGATGGATCCACTAACCCAGTAAAAGGGATCCAAGTGGGTCGTCAACAGCACCCCCTGCATGCGCCATGAAGCCATGTGCCAGGGCAACCAACTGTCCCAGTTTGCCAGGGACTGACGAGATTCCTGGGATATGGGACTTTCAGTTAAAGCAGGACAGTATTGAGCAAACCAGTTGGTTACCCTGTGTGTACTGTCTACATCTGGGAGCCAGTTCTCCCTCTTCCATATGCTAATAACACTTTGGGTCCTCTGTCATTAATAATAATGATAATAATTAATATTTATTGAACATTTCCTCTGGGCCAGGCACCGGGCTGAGTGCTTTATTGTCAGTCGATCTTAAATACTCACAAAAGCACTAGGGGACAGACGTGGTGGCTCACATCTGCCAAGGCGGGTGGATCATTTGAGGCCAGGAGTTTGAGACCACCAGGGCAATATAGTGAAACCCTGTCTCTACTAAAAATACAAAAATGAGCTGGGTGTGGTGGTGCCTGCATGTAGTCCCAGCTACTCAGAAGGCTGAGGCACAAGAATCGCTTGAACCCGGGAGGCAGAGGTTGCAGTGAGCCGAGATTGCATCACTGCACTCCAGCCTGGGTGACAGAGCGAGACTCTGTCTCAAAAAAAAAAAAAAAAAAAAAAAAAAAAAAAAAAAAAAAGTGCTTGGAAGAGGTGCTCAGAATATCCTCATCGAACACACAAGGACACTGAGTTGCCCAAGGTCATACTGCTAGGAAATATCAGAGATAGAATTTGAACTTGGGTCTATCTGACCCAGACCGGGGTGGTTAACTCAGCCACACACTGCTCTGCAGCAGAATTATGTGTGTGATTCCTGACAGGTGCTCTCTTTAGGGAGGGTACCCTGTATTTATCCTTCTCCTGCAGCCCCCTGGCACCCAGCACCATTCCCTGAATAGTGTGGCAGCTCTCCCAGTGCGCATAATGGTTCCATTCAAGTTCACTTACTGGAATTCCCCAGTGTCTGCCTTTCTCTTCAGATAATCTAGCCAGAAGCTGGTGGATGCTAATGAAATGGAGTGAGTCCTCCTCTGTAACTCCAGCTTAAACCACTCAGTTGGGAAGGTTTTATCCTGTGTTCAAGCAATTTGACTGAAAGATTCAAGGAGTGGGTATAGGTTCAGGTTGATTTTGGAATCAGAGGACCTTAGTTTGACTCTTAACTCTGACACTTTTTAACTGTGTGACCCTGGGTAATTTTCTTTACTTTTCCAGGTCTCGGTTTCCACATCTGTAAAATGGGGTTGCAACAATAAGAATTTTACTCTCAGATTGTTTGTAAGAATTCAATAAACTCCTAGCGAATTTAATAAGTTGACACTGAGTGTGGTGGCTCACCACCTGTAATGCCAACACTTTGGGAGGCTGAGGTGAGAGGATTGCTTGAGTCCAGGAGTTTGGGACCAGCCTGGGCAACATAGTGAGACCCCATCTCAATAAAAAATAGAAATAAGAATTAGCTGGAGTAATGGCACATGCCTGTAGTCCCAGCTACTCAGGAGGCTGAGGTGGGAGGATGGCTTGAGCCCAAAGTTTGAGACTGCAGTGAGCTAGGATCAAGCCACAGCACTCCTACCTGGGCGACAGAACAAGACCTCATCTATAATAAACAAATAAATAAATAATTGAGTGCTTTGTATGTGCCAAGCATGTTGCAAGCAATATAATTATGTATAAAGAAATCCTGTCAATAGCCATGTAGAGTAGGGACTGTTTGCTGCCCTCCTTCTACTGATGAAGAAACTGAGGCACAGAGTGAAGCAACTTGCCCAATTGGTAGACACGGGATTTGCTCCTTAGCAATGTGGCCTCAGAACCCATGTCCTTAGTCAGTGTGCCAGTCTGGATGTCTGAGGCTTAGGAAATGCTCAGCCAGTGCCAGCCTTCATCACCAGCTTTTTATCTGCAGGCCACCCCTCGGACAATCTTCGGTGATAAAAAGTTTCAGTGTTTTCTTTTCATCTCTATCCGAGGCAGTCAGTCCTGCCCACAGGCCCCAGAGATGGGCTCACTAGGCCCATGCAGACCCCTAAAATCTCCCCCTCCAGGCCCCGCTGCCGCCCTTACCGGAGTTGGCGAGGGCCAGGGCCTTGAGCGTCACAAACTCCTCCTTTTCCACCTTGAGCTTCTTGTACCTGCGCACCAGCTGCAGGATGGCCCGGTAGAGCTCCAGCAGCCCCGCGAGGCGGGAGTGCTCCTCATCCATGATGTAGTCCTCAGCGTACACCAGCTTGTCGTCATAGGGCAGCGAGCGGTACACGATGCCCAGGATGAGGATCTCCATCCAGGCACTCTGCAGCAGGCTCATCTGGTCCCCCAGGGAGAGGTTCGAGAAGCCTGAGGGAAGAGGGGACACAGAGGGCAGTGGCAGGTCAGAAGGGTGGACCAGGGGCCTCCCTGGGGCTCGCTAGGGGGCAGAGGTTGCAGGGTGTGGCTGTGTCCCTGGCACCCCTGGATCCTGTCCCCGGGCCTTCCTTGTGTGGTGTAAGACTCACTGTCCTCCCCTTGGGGAATGTGTCAGACTTGGAATTCACGGAAAAGACTGAAATAAGAAGAACTCAGTCAATGTTGACAGTTGTTACCATTATTATTGTTAGTTCTATGGTATTTTCCAAACGTCTGTAGAGGCTTTTTGATTAATTCAATGCATTTGTAGTTAAAGGAGTGACTGAGTACATACTGGAACCAGGAAGCAGCATTACGTGCTCTCGGCCACTCTGGGGAGTTTCCAGGGCCCACTCTCTGCTCAAACCAGGGGAGGCTTTCGTGTTTGAAAATGACACCTGATCCTTGATGCAGCCTCAGCTGTGCAGAGACCCACAGGCCTTACCAAGAATGAGGACACAGCTGTTCAAAGCCACAGGGGAAGGCCCCAGTGACCACAGCCTGGGGCTGCTAAGAGATCAAGAGTCCCCAGGGTCAGGGGCACTTTCTCACAGGACAGCCTGTCCTCCCAGGGTCAGAGCGCCCCTTCCCGGGCCATCATTCTCTGCTTCACGATGACCCAGCAGTCCTGTTCTGGGAGCTTGGAATCAAGGGAGTTCCCTGCTCCCTGCTATTGAGGAGGCTGATTCCACAGTGAAAATGAAGTTGGGCATGGAGAAGGCTCCAGAATTGCCACACTGTCTTGTCCAGTGAGCTGTGGGTATTGCCTGGGTTGAACGCTGACTCCCATTTACTAGCTGTAGGCTGACCTTGTGAAAACCATGCAACTTCTCCAAACCTTAGTTTCCTCATTTAGGAAATGGTTTTATAGTAAGGTCGACTTCAGAGAGTTGCTGTGAGGTCTAATTGAGACGATGATTCCAGAACAAACTAAGTGTTTACCGAGCTATTATTACTAATGATGAGATGAGAGTCCTCATCTGCAAAACAATGATAATATACTGGAATTGCATTATATACGCACTTAAATTAGGCAAAGTCAATTAACATCTTGGTTTATAGGAGAGTAAGAGAGAGTAAGTAAATAAGTCGGCTGATTTTCAAACATCTTAACCACCAAACACAAGGCAGTAACTTCACTGGAGATTCAAACAGAAACTCAGTGATTGGTTCTAACATGGACATGCTGGATTTATTCAAAGGATTGTTGCACCATGCACTATGGGTAACAGACATGAAGGGATTTTTTTCAGGGTTAGTTTTGCCTAGGAAGGACTTTCTACTTCATTTGCTGACTTAGACCCCATCCCTGACTGGAAGCCCCTTTCTGATGTGGGGTGCTGTGGGGGTGAAAAGAGAAGATGCATGTAAAGTGCTGGGCACCTCTCCCGGCGCCATCAGCACTCAACATGCTAGGGTGCTGGTAATGGCTGTGGCTGTTGTTACTATTAATATTATTGTTGTTGTTGGACACCATTGGCATCACTCACTTCTCCTCTCTAGACTTGTCTGGAGGTCTGGGTGGTCCTGAGCTTCTGGATCACCCAGCTCTTTGGCTTGTGTGGTCTACCCTATCCATCTGCTGTCCTCTGTCTTCAAATGCCACTTCTTCCCTGGCTTCCACACAGGGCATGGCAGTTGAACCTTAGTGGGCACTCCTGGAGCTGAAGGCCCCCAACTTGGCAGGCCACCCTTACCCTGTGAGCATTCTCCAAGTGAATTGTCACAGTGCTCAAGACCGACGGCTCAGATCACCACTGGCTAACAGAATCCGTGGGTGATCAACCAAATAGCAGGAGTGATTACACCGACCGACACGGGCAAGCTTTGATTGATGCACCTTCTCAGGGGAGAGGCTGTGACAGGGGGTCAGGGTGTGTGTGTGTGTGTGTGTGTGTTTGTGTGGTTGTCCAGATTCCCTGCATGGGAGAGGGTGTGTGGCTGCCTGTGGTGGCCGGGGGAGCTGGGAGGTAATAAAAGATAGATAGAAATGGACATCCAATTTCCCTTATCAGGTCTCTGAGTAGGAGAGAGGCCTTGGGCAACATTAATTAACAGATACCAATCAGCCAGCACGGGAGAGTGTGTGGGGGGAGTGTTGGACAGCTCTGGGGAGGGGGTCTAAAAGCAGACAGACTGGAAGGGAGATGGAGGAGGAGGGCAGGAGCAAAATTAGCAGACAGCTGAATTGGAAGGTGGCAGAGAGAGAGGATGAGGTAAGGACTAGGCTTCTGGAAACGCAGGGGAAAAGTCCCCTGTGCAGTGAATCATGCACGTACAATCATTAGGATGTTACTAGAATGCTTTCCTGCCCTTTGAGACATTCAGCAAAAACTTACTGAGCACCTACTAAGTGCCAGGCCTGTGCTAGGCACCGGGGACAGAATGGTATGCTCAGTCCAGAACTGCTCCCTGCCTTCAAGGGCTTACAGTGAAGGGGAAGACACACACCAAGGGGTACAAATCAGCACAGAGTTAGAATATGAGAAGAGCTACAGCAAATGCAGGGCTCTGAGAGCAGTGTAACTGGGGAAGGTGGTCCAAACAAGAGTCTAGGGAAGGCTTTGTGGAAGGGGAGCCTTGAGGGCTGAGCTCTCCAGTGGGGTGGCGAGGGCACCTTTGATGAGGCACATGCCCAGATGCCCCTGGTTGGCCCATCCCAGCTCTGAGTTCCCAGGATGCACAGACACTGAGCTCTTCCTTCCCCTACCCCCACGGCTAAGCACAGCAAAGAAGCTGCCTGACAAACCTTTGCAGCTAAAAGGACAGAGAGAATGGGCAAATGCCATGGGCTTTGACTCCCAGGAGACAAAAAAATGTGTCCACGGTACTTGGTTAGACACTCTGAGATCTTTGGACCCAGATTCAGGGCTAGCTGCCTTTGCCTATCTTGTAGGAGTCAGGCTCTGCCCTTCGGTGGTGGGAGGGAGACCGGACTTGGAAAGTTTTGTGCCGCCATGGGAGGATGTACCCGGGAGGCCTGTTCCCAAACCTCTGCTAGGCTGCTTTGAGTTCTGGACTCAGTCCCTGATCGCTCTCTTCCTCCCTGAACATTTTCAAAAAGCCCTGAAAATAGCTTTGATCATCTAAATGTATACTCCAAAGTGCTGAATGGTGGTAATATAGCCTTCCTCATTTTGTGCAAGGAAGGGAGGGGGAGATATTTGATATCTTTTAACATCTGAAATAGTTCAAATATTTTCTAATATTTGCAAAAAGAAACACCAGAAGGAAAATTGAGAAAGAAAAAATGGTGACTTCCAGGAGGTTGGAGTGGGAGGGGACAGAGACAGAGGTGAGACTTCTGTTATATACATTTGTGTCTACATTTGGCTTCTGAACCCTGTCAGTGACTAAGATGCTTAAAAATAAAAGTCATACATATAATTAAATTAAAAATAAAATAAAAGGCATGCTCCCTTCAACCTAGCAATTCTACTGCTAGAAATTTCTCCTAGTGGCCAGGCACGGTGGCTTATGCCTGTAATCCCAAACTTTGGGGGCCAAGGTGGGAGAATCACGTGAGCCCAGGAGTGTAAGACCAGCCTGGGCAACATGGCGAAACCCCATCTCTACAAATAATTTAACAATTAGCTGGACATGGTGGTGCATGCCTGTGATCTCAGCTACTCGGGAGGCTATGGCGGGAGGATTGCTTGAACCCAGGTGGTCAAAGCTCCAGTAAGCCAAGATCACGCCACTGCATTCCAGCCTGGATGACAAAGCAAGATCCTAGCTCAAAAAGAAAAAAAAAAAAAAGAAATTTCTCCTAGAAAGAAAAATATGAATAAAGACATAAAGATAAATGTAAAAGGGTATTAGATCACTGCTTGAAATTATTCAAAATAGAAAAAAAAGGTAACTAACGTAATACATGTGATTATTATATAAATGTAATTTTTAGTTAAACGAATGTGCCAAATAAGGTAGAACTCTGTGTGGACGTGGAAAGATACCCAAGGGGGCAAAAAGGGTATAATCATATGAGCACAGAGATCAGATTCCTAACTCTGCTGCTCACGCTGCCTCTCAGTGCCTCAGTTTCCTCTTCTGTAAAATGGGAATAATAACAGCACTCACCTCATGGGGTTGTTCAGATTAAATGAGCTGACATGTGGAACACTTAGAACCCTGCTTAGCGCAGGTAAGTGCTATTATTTTGTATAATTAAATGGAAAAAGCAGGTGTAAAGCAGTGTTAGGGTATAAGCCCACGGACTGAGGGACATACACACGCCCCGCCCCCACACCCCCCCCCACACAGTGGTTGTATCTGCCAGGAAATTCCCAGGAGGAAGCATAGGATGGGGAATATGGAACTCTTAATTTCGACCCATCTGTCCCATCTGACATCTTTACTAGAACCACAAATTCTTTTATTTAAAATCAGAAGGAGCCCAGGCACTCCTCCCTGCCCTTCAGTAAAGCACCTTCCACCCCTGCCTCTCTCAGCTGGGCTGGGTCTCATGCTCAAGTTATGGGACCAAGAGGCCCCTGAAGAGGCTACCAGGACAGTCTGGGGGTAGCCTGTGCCCCGAGGAGTGCAGGGGTGTCCCTGTGCTGGGCTCACTGCAGGCGGCACTGCCCCCTTGAGGCTCTCGGGCCTGCCCAGAGCTCCTGGCTCCCTGGGCTCCCACTTGGAGCTCCGCTGCCCCAGGAAAATTGTTTTATCTGCACCAACTCATCTAATAACATTCAGGCTCTCCCCAAGCTTCCCATCCCCCTCCCTGTGATTTGGCATCAAAAGCTCCTAGAATTGAAGAAGAAGAAGAAGAAGAAGAAAAAAAGCACATAATTTGTGGCAAGTGGAGTTCATAATCTGTTAATTTATGATCGTTTCTGTCGACCTGGAGGGCCATTAGCAGAGGTAATAAAGGGAGATGTAATTATAGGATCTGGGGCCACTTCAGACACAGCTGCTGTCACTCGGCAGCTCATATTTCATTAAGCCGGACGGGGGCTACCTGGGAGCAGCGCCGCTGAGAGACTTTTGTGAGGAGGCCTCTGGGGATGCCCTGCACGTGGGAACGTGGGCAGGGAAGAGGTGGTGGAGACTCCCTGGGCAGGCTCTCCTGGCCGGCACAGGCATGAGGCTGCCCAGGGAGGCAGGATGGCAGGCTCGGGTCATTTGGAGGAGGCTGCAATTCATCAAGTGATTCCCCACTGCCTATTAAAGGCTGCTAGCTCTTGATCTCATGGAATAAGAGGTGGACGCTCTAAAGACTTGGGCTTGCCCTATGGGGAACCCAATACTTGGAACATTCAACTCAAGGTAAAAAACCTGCATTTGGGGTAGGACAATGTCAGACTGACTTGAACAATGGCTGGGATTCTGAGTGAACCAAGTTCCCCTTGGAAGTCAGCCTTGTTCCAAATGGGATCCTTGGGGCAAAATTAATTCCTTGTCTCAGCCACAATTTCTATCAGGGGACCTCATGTATAGTGACTTCTCAATATGTGCATGCAAAGCTAAGTGTGCAATGCCCTCTGTGTGCCAGGCTAGAAGACACTGAAGCATGAGATGTGGTACCTTGTGTTTAAGGACAGTGGCCTAAATTCTTCAGAGCTTTACTCCTGAGCAGCCTGGAGTGGCCAGTCCCCCTCTTTCTGTCTGTGCAGGAACCAGAATGGACAGAAGCCAACACAGGCCCAAGGGTGGGCTCCAGCTTGTATCCTCCCTACTCAACCAGCTCTCTCCCTCTCTCTCTCTCTCTCTCTCTCTCTCTCTCTCTCTCTCTCAGGGCTAGGGAGACTGTCAGATGCATTTTCCATCTAATCTGAGATGGGATAAAGTTGATTAGTTTAAAAATATCAGGCACCTGACCAGGTACAGTGGCTCACGCCTATAATCCCAGCACTTTGGGAGGCTGAGGCAGAACCTAGGAGGTGGAGATTGCAGTGAGCTGAGAACGTACCACTGCACTCCAGCCTGGGCAAGAAAGCGCAGACTCCATTTCAAAAAAAAAAAAAAAAAAAAATCAGGAACTTGATTGTGTCATTGCCCTTAGTAGGAGGTTTTCTTTTCTTTCTTTTTTTCTTTTTTTGAGATGGAGTCTCGCTCTGTCCCTGAGGCTGGAGTGCAGTGGCGTGATCTCGTCTCACTGCAAGCTCCGCCTCCTGGGTTCACGCCATTCTCCTGCCTCAGCCTCCTGAGTAGCTGGGACTACAGGTGCCCACCACCATGCCTGGCTAATTTTTCTATTTTTAGTAGAGATGGGGTTTCACCTGTGTTAGTCAGGATGGTCTCGATCTCCTGACCTTGTGATCTGTCCGCCTCGGCCTCCCAAAATGCTGGGATTGCAGGCATGAGCCATCGTGCCTGGCCAGTATGAGGTTTTCATGCAGTGGCAGGAGACTTCACTAATTAATTTTACCTTAAACACTGGAAGGTCAGGAGGCAAAGAATTCAGCATGCAGATTTATGCAAAATAGGCAAATTAGCATTTAAGATAGACAACTGAGCCCCTGTTTTTATTTTATTTTATTTTTTTTACCAAAAAGAATTCAGCTTTGGACAAGGATAAATGAAGCCATGAAAGGAGGCTTTTATTACTATTAGCAACTACAACAGCCCTGGTAAGCATCTCTGCCATTCACCCCGTGTGCACACTAAGTATGCTACATCCTCACGGCAATCCCGTGAGGGGCTCTATCGTGATTCCCATTTTACAGACAAGGACACTGAAGCTCTGAAAAATTCAGTATCTTGCACAAGGCCAGTAAGGACAGAGCTGAGATGAAAGCCCAGGCTGCCTGATTCAAAAGTCTATACCTTTAGCACCCACTCTGCTCTAGCCCTGCTGTCTTGGTTGGGCACAGATGGGAGATGGAGCTGGGAGGTGGAAAGGCACAGGGAAAAATGAGTGCAGGGGAGACATGGTCTCCTTGTCCTATCTACTTCCTCCGTGGTGTTGCAGGGGTAGCGTTCTGGAAGAACGAAGCATTGACCCAGGGGACCGCCAGGCGCCACTCATGAGCCATTGCTAGGATGCAGGATCTGTTCAACCTAGAACAGGAGTGTGGGGGTGGGGGCAGGGGTACCTGTACCCAATTTGGCCCTGGGTTAGTGGAGCAATCCAGGCTGAAGTGTCTTAAGCAGTGGCCTGACCCCACATCTGTGCTGAACCAGCACTGGGCAGATTCAAAAACTACTGAGTGTATAATCCCCGAGAAGTTGAGCTCCTTAGTAAGGGCGTACCAGCCCAGATCCCTGGTCAGAATGCCCAGGGGCCAGGGTAGTCCCTGCCAGCAGAGTCTCTGGGCCATCTGATATCTCTGTGCGTCCCTGTCCACAGGAAGGCTCCTTCCTGTAACCTGGGCGTGCAAGGTCTCACACGGAAGGACTTTTTCCCTCAATCAACTGTGAGCCTTGGGCCAGGCATGGTGGCTCACGCCTATAATCCCAGCACTTTGGGAGAAGGAGGTGGGCAGATCACTTGAGGTTAGGAGTTCGAGACCAGCTTGGCCAACATGGCAAAACCCTGTCTCTACTAAAAATACCAAAAAATTAGCTGGGCATGGTGGCGGGTGCCTGTAATCCCAGCTACTCCGGAGGCTGAGGCCCGAGAATCGCTTGAACCTGGGAGGCGAAGGTTGCAGTGAGCCGAGATCGCGCCATTACACTCCAGCCTGGGCAACAGGGCAAGACTCTCTCAAAACACAAACAAAAAAAACTGTGGGCCTTGGTATCCAAAGTCTAGGACACCTTTGCTGTATCATCTGCATGCTGTACTCACCTTTCAGAGCCACAACAAATCAAACACACATCTACAGACAGGAAGCTGACTTGTCCCATGTTCACGGTGAGGCATTACCAGAAAGATAAAAGGAGTTTCTACCACACTCTGAGTCAACCTTTTAGAGTCTTAAAGGAGTTGAGGAATAAACTGCACAGAGAAAAGCCCCCAATATGTATGTAATGTAGAATACGTGGGTGTTGTGTCTACAAAAATAAAAAAGCTCCTGCCATCTGCCTAGACCTAGAGAGGCTAAATGCAGGGTTTGGGTCCACACACAGCAAAGAGAAGTCCACACAGCCTGAAACATGTAACACACACTTTCCACACCAGAAAGGCCCTTAAAATCTCAGAAGCCAACCCAGAGACAGGCCTCCCTTAGAGAACAGAAGGATGGCAATAGTGGGCATGCAACCGACGCCAGCACATGCCAGACACTGTGCCAAACGCTCCACGAAACACAGAATCTCATTTCATGCTCACATCAAAGCTCACAAAGTGGGGGACTCTTGTATTCCCATTTGACAGACAGGTCAGGTGGCCTACCTAGGGTTACTCAGCTAGTAAGCAGGAGGCCCAGAATCAGAATCCCAATCTGATTGCCAAGCCCATGCTGTTCACTGCTCCATTCTGCTGCCTCCAATAGGAAGAGAGAGTCAGTCTTTCTTCTGTTGTTTTCCGGCCTTGTTCCAATAAGGTCTACAAGAAAACCCTACTGTTTGCCCTTTAAGGGCTCAAGGAACTTGTTCTTTGAATGTTACACTAATTGTAGATTCAAACATGACCCCACCTTGAATGATAACTAATTCTGACGAGCCTGCAGCAGTGTATAAGCCTCACTGGGCCTTCTAACTACCTGTTCCTCTCCAATGCTACAAGGAGAGAAGAGGAGCTCAGAGAAACAGGCCTGCCAGGATTTCACAGGCCTTCTGGGGTCCAGGATCTGGGCATCAGAAGCATAGCCATTGGGTAGGCTGCAGGGATGCTAGCTGAGTGTCCCTGGCCACACTCTTCCTGGTCCCACATGCTCACCTGGGATGTGCTTGGCCCAGCCAATGATGACCACAAGCTCTCGGTCTGCCAGGTCACAGAGAGTGGTCAGGGCCTTGATGTCCCCCTCAGGCATACCGGGGGGAGGCATGGCGTAGAGCTTGTCCGGCTCGGCCACCAGTAGGTATGAGACAATCTTGGTCACTGCAACAACCAAAGAGGGAAAGGTAAACGCTGGGAAAAGAGGAAAGGGGCCGGGATGGAGGCTCAGGTGGCTCAGGAAGCAAAGTCAGGTTCCTAAGAGCCCCAGGAAGGTCAAAGTGGCTGTAATCTCCCCTCCTGTTCTGGCTCCATGAAGTTGCTGATAGCAGTGATCTGGGATGTTGAGAAATATCCCTCCAAGGGAAGTTGCCTGATGAATTCTCCAGGAGGAAGCTGCAGAGTAACTTTGGGTGGGTGGCAAGGGGAGCATGTTCTGGACATTGGGGCCTGTGGCTTGTCAGGACCATGCTTCAATTGGAGGCACATTCTTAATGTGCCAGGCACTGATGTCACCTCCCTAAGATCCATATTTTCTCATGACCCAGTGGTAGGAAGATGACGTTTCCTCTGTACTCTGTTCCAGGTACAGAGATGATCTGGCAAAAAGGGCAGGGACTGACACTCACATGGCTTTTTAGCAGGTGGAGAAATTTGTAAGCTCAGGTACGGGCTGCTCTCTGAGTCCAGCCGTCGCTTGTATTTTTGACGGCCTCCACGCACTCGATC
The DNA here is from genome assembly GCF_007565055.1 of Rhinopithecus roxellana. Lineage (NCBI taxonomy): Eukaryota > Metazoa > Chordata > Mammalia > Primates > Cercopithecidae > Rhinopithecus > Rhinopithecus roxellana. The sequence goes on along the minus strand of NC_044553.1, from coordinate 134,638,944 downwards.
CAGGCGCACACCTATTGGGGAGGAAAGGGAAAAGATCTCAGGAGTTGTTCAACATCACCAGAGGTAGAAGCACTGACTTTGGAATTTCAGCACTGGCTGGGTCCTTCAGGGCCATGCTCAGATGACCTTTGACAGCTGCCCCATGGCCAGCCTCAGGTCAGGTGGCTGGACAATCCTAAAATAATTGTCTAACAGTAATGGTGCATCCCAGTTGCCCCAGGCCTGGTCCTGTCTCTCTGGATTCAGCATTCTTCTGAAATCCATCTCAAGCAACCCTCAGCCCTTGGTTCTCCTTATCTCAACAAAGACACTCTGCCAAGTGTTGGCGGAAAAAGTCATATTATGTTAGATCTGCTTTGAATCCAGGGAGGGTTAAGTTAACTTGCCAACAAAAGAAAAGAATCCCAGTCATTCACAGGCACTTCAGGGGTTTTCACATTTTTCACATAAGAAGCATCTGAGGAGGCACTCATTACCAAAGTCAATTTCTAGACCCCACTCTCTGAGGTTCTAGCATGAAGCTCTAGAGTCCATCTTTACACAAGTCCCCAGGGGCTGGGAATGCAACAGTTGGACTGGCCACCTCTGGACTGGAAAATCCGTGCCTGGAAATATCTTGAAAGTAGGTTCAAAAGCAGCCGAGGCTACTCCACGTTGACACCCGCTTCCAGGAGTGAGAGTTTACCCTGGAGAGAACTGTCATTGTCACTGTATCCAACTTGCCTTCCAGAAGTCTGCCTCACCCACAGCTCCTGCTGCCTGGACAGACACGTTGGTACCATTTCATGCCCCCTACCAGCAGATCAAAGGCACAGAGTCTCAGGTGGGCACACAGCTCAGACTGGCTACCCACTGATGTGGCCTGGCCTGCAAGGATGAATTCCAACAAATTGATTACAAAGTATGAACCAGCACAAAAGCACCAGAGAGCAGGTGCCCCAAGCATGGTGCTGGGGCCCTGTGGAACCTGGAAGCCACTTCTGCCTTCTTGCTGTGGCTCTTCCAGGCCAGCCTCAGACAATGTCCCTTCTTGGAGTCCCTGCCTTGAGCTTACTGAACAGCTCCCTTTTCCTGACCGTGAAATGGGCCTTAACTGAAACACATAAGGAGTCAGACATGGAGACCAGAATCCTCAGAGAAGAAAGCTGGGTTGCCACCTCAGCCTCTGCTGTGACAGGCCAGGTTCAACTTCTGTTCTTTTCCCCAAAGGCAGTGAGTATCACCCTCACAGAGCCCGTCAGTTGACCTTTAGGGCCCTGTCTTTCCCTTTTCTAATAAACTCTGGTGCTTCCTAGATCGGGAGCAGAAGAAACAGAATCTTCATCCCTGTCCCAGCCTTGTCCATCCTTCAGCCCCAGAGGGTTGGCCGCCAGTCCCTGGATTCAGGCCTTTCTCCAGAAGAGGCAAGGGGAAGCCTGAACAATGGTTACTTACTGGAATGATGATTTAGAGCCCATTCATACCTGGGGCTATTTTCTGGCTGTTTCTTTATTAGGATGTACAGCTACTAAATTTAAGTCCCTAGGAAGGAGGAAGTTTCCTAGAGCAACTGAAAGCAAAATTACTTTGTTTACTGAATGAGTGGAGAAAATTCCTTTAAGCGCACATTGCCCTAAAGGACCTTCGGGGTGCTGAGGACACTACCCCCCACCCCTCCGCTGTCCCAGGTGTTTTCAGTTCAGGACTCCAGGCCACATCCCCCGCTGGAGGGTAAGAATGCTGTGAGCTCACCGAGTGAGCCTATAACTCCACATTTTTGTCAGCAATGTCTTTTTCAACCCCACAACCTGGTGCATTTGTACCTGGTGCTACATGGTTGCAGTGAACGTTTTTTAGTCGAGGAGAGGGGGAGTCTATTCAGCAGCCCACCCGGGCTTCCTGTTTAAAGGAAATTCCCCTGGTCAGGCGCTGGGGCTCACGCCTGTAATCCCAGCACTTTGGGAGGCCATGGCAGATGGATGCCTTGAAGTCAGGAGTTTGAGATCAGCCTGGCCACCATGGCGAAAGCCCATCTCTACTAAAAATACAAAAATTAGCTAGGTATGGTGGCACATGCCTGTAATTCCAGCTACTCGGGTGACTGAGGCACAAGAATCACTTGAACTCGGGAGGTGGAGGTTGCAGTGAGTCGAGATCGCACCACTGCACTCCGGCCTGAGTGACAGAGTGAGACTCCATCTCAAAGGAAAATTTTAAAAAAAACTTAAAAAGGTAATTCCCCTCTTGGGAATAGGGGAATTATTGGAAGCCTGCACCTCACCCCTCAATGGATATCTGAGTAGTACACGTTCTTCTCTCTGCCCTCTGGAGGTCAAGGCATGAACCCATGACACAGGCTCAGTCAAGTGCACTGTCAAATGGAGGCACAAGGGCAGAGTGAAGGTGAGGACTGATCAGACCAGCAGCGCCTCCACAGCGGAGTGTAGGCAGCCCCTGGCCAGTGTGTCCTGGCTACTGGGTGTCCTGCTCTTGGGCTCTCCAGGGATTCTCGTGGTTCTTGTCTGGTTTCTCAATGTACTCTTTGAGCCTCCTGATAGGCTTCCAATAAACTCCCCTTCTGCCTAGAAGGTCAGGTTTTGTAACTGACAACATCTGTTGTTGACTTCTCCAGGAGCAGAATCTGCGACAAGGCTGCGCATGCGGACAGTTTCCAAGGAGGGAAGAAAGCCAGTAACAAATGTGTTCCTGAGGACAGTACTGCTGTGGGCAACTGAGGCTCCCAGCTACAGGCTGCTTTGGCGCTTCTTGCCTGCCTCCCAGGTCCAGGCTGAGCAGACTCTGGTGGCCAAAGAAAGCCCAGGCGTCAGATCAGCACACACACACTCACACACACGCACGCACGCACGCACACATACGCACACACACACAAATAGAGAGTGCTGAGTAGGTGTGGGCAGGAGCTGTCTCTGCTGCCTTCCTCCTCAAGTGTGGTCTGCAGGCCAGCATCATCGCCATCATTTGAGGCTTGGTAGAAGCCTCGAGATCTCAGGCCTGGCCACAGAGGAATCAGACAAGGTGATTTGCATGGACAACAGAGTTTGAGGAGCGCTGCACTAAGGCATCCTAGCAAATACAGCTGTACCATCAACTTGTACCCGTACCTTGGACCCTAAAGGGACAGCTAGATGCTATCCAGCTCCAGACCTGAACCTATGTGCTGCCAGCACTTTGGTTCACATTTGTTCCCTCACCCCTCCAAGTCCCTTCAGGGAGGGCAGAAGGAGCAGACACAAACACAGGAAGGATGATTCTTCCTGTGAAAGTTTTTTGGGAAAAGTTCCCTGTCTAGAAAAGCTTTCTGACTCTATCCTGTGACATGTCTACATAGAAGCCTCCTCTGTTCACTACACCCAGGTCAAACCAAACCCTCCACCAAGCTCTGCTTCCCCTTGGAATGGTGACGGGACCAAGAGTGAAAATGGTCCACCTCATCCATAAGAGACAGTAAGGGCCCTCACTTACTGAGCACTCTACTGTATGCCAGGATCTTAAACATATACTCTCCTTGAGTCCAGGACAAGCCCCATCCCCACTTTACTGACCTTCTCTCCTAGATGCCACTGGAATGAACTCTCACTTCCCATCCAGCCTGCTTCCTGGCAAGCAGCTGTCAATCACAGTGAGACATGCTCAACACAAAATAAAAAGAGGTGTCCGTCCTTCAGCAAGGCAAGGACACGGGCAGCCGCCACCTCTGCTGATGGCTCCATCTGGGGTGTTCTGTGTCCTGATATAGGGCCTGACCTTTCATGGATGTTCAGGAAAGACTTGATATTGAATACAGGGGTAGATGTACCTCTTTCCTCCTCATCCCCATGCCGGGTTTCTTCATGGGCTCCCAGAGCACACCGGGCTTCCCCTACTGACTAGGCACCCATTAAGGCCAGGGGCGGCTCACAGTCCTGCCCCAACGTCTGTCAAGGTACCCAAGACACAGCACGTGCTTAGAAAATGGGAGTATTATTATTATCATCATCATCCTTATTATTACTGTTCCCCAGCATTGCACCCAAGTTTTTGCTAAATCACATTAATAATGATAATGATAACAGCATAATTTGTAAAGGACTCTCTGTATGTATTACCCTACTGAATGCACAAAAATATACAGCAGGTGCTATTATCCTCATTTTCCAAATAAGAAAAACTGAGGCTCAGAGAGATTCAGTAATTTGCCCAATAAAAGACCCAAGCTCTTTGCCATTCCATAGTATGACCTCCCAGGGTACAGCAAACGTAAGTTCTCCTCTAAATTTTCTCCTCCAGATCTTTACAGCATAGTGGTCAATGGCTCCAATCAATATGTGTATCAATTATCAGGTTATGCTGTTAAAAAAAAAAAAAGTGGCCCAGGCTGGAATGCAGTGGTGCGATCTCGGCTCACTGCAACCTCTGCACCCCTTGCCTGGGGTCGGGGAAGATGGACCCCCACCTAAGTGAAGTGGCCTTCTCCTTTTTTTACTGTTTTTGAGACAGACTCTCACTGTGTGGCCCCGGCTGGAATGCAGTGGTGCGATCTCGGCTCACTGCAACCTCTGCCTCCCAGGTTCAAGCCATTCTCATGCCTCAGCCTCCCGAGTAGCTGGGACCATAGGTGTGTGCCACCATGCCAATGGGATGTCAGGGTAAGTCCATGGCGGGACTTCTGGAATGGTTTTGCTTTTCTGAGAAAAGGGACAGACTTGTTCAGGGCGGCTCTTTTTGCCTTTCTCTTGCCCCAACCTGGAAGGTAAAGCCTACAGCTGTGGCAACCACCTTGCAGTCATGACATGGCTGTCTGAGGACACCAAAGAACACCAGAGAAGAAAGAAAGAGCTGGAGCCCCTGCCGCCATGGCTGAGAGCTCTGTGCAATACAGCAGCTGCTCATCTCCAGGCTTCTTGTAAGGTGGAAAAACCAACTTCATTTATCCATGCTTACGCTGCTAGTTATCAGGTTCTCTATAACTTGCGACAGAAAGCAATTTTCGCTGACTGATACAATGGGCAATTACTTTTAAAATTAGGATGCTTAAGCCTTATAAACACTAACTGGAAAAAAAACAAGACTTGAACTTGAAATGAGAGTTGCCTTATTGTTTGTGTCCTTAGATTAATAAAATATCTAAAAGTAGACTCAGGAAACACATTAAAATACTAATTAACTTACAATTACTGTCTAGGATTATTAGATTTTATCATCTTATTGACACTTTTCTGAATGCAGAAAAGCATTAATAATGCTCAAATGTAAAGTGTCACATATTTCCAAATACTGTAATAAATACAGCTCTTCTGTTTTAACCACCGTTAACACCGTTTAATCCCTTAATGTGTACAGGTCAAAATCTTAATATTTCTGAGTGCTCCATGAATAGAAAAAAATTGATAATCCCTGGAATACATGACCCTGTGCAGATGGAGATCTTGAGTTGAGATCACGCCATTGCACTCCAGCCTGGGCAACAGAGTGAGACTCCATCTAAAAAGAAAAAAAATTAATAATAAAAAAAACCCACTTCACCCTTAAAGATTTTCTGCATCTTGGCCATATCAATGTCAATTGACTGTATCAATATCCTGGTTGTGATATTGTACTGTAGTTTTTAAAGATGTTACCATTAGGGGAAACTGGTAAGTGATGCATGGCATCTCTCTCTATTATTTCTTACAACTGCTTGTGAAGCTGCAATTATCTCAAAATAAGAAGTTTAATTAAAAACTTAAAAAAGATACTGCTGGAAAAGTCAAACGGTGTAACCATGTGGAACATAGTTTGATGGTTCCTCAAAAAGCTAAACAGAATTACCATATGATCCAGCAATCCCACTCTTAGGTATACACCCCCAAAAAACTGAAAAGAGGAATCTGAACATACATCTGTGTAGTGTGGGGAAAAGAAGCAAATTTTCCAAAAATAAAAAGAAGGAATTTGAACAGACACCTGTAGGACAATGTTCACTGCAGCATAATTCACAATAGCCAAAAGGTGGAAACAGTCGAAGTGTCTGTGGATAGATGAGTGGAGAAGCAAACGTGGTATATATGTGAAATGTTCCTTAGTCACAGAAAGGAATAAAGTTCTGATATATGCTATAACATGAATGCACTTTAAAAACACTATGCTAAGGAAAATAAAGCAGACACCAAAGGACAGATATTATGTGATTCCACTTAATCTTTCTTTTTTTTGAGACAAGGTCTTGCTCTGTTGACCAGGCTGCAGTGCAGTGAGTCCATCACAGCTCACTGCAACCTCAAACTACTAGGCTCAAGTGATCCTCCTGCCTCAGCCTCCCCAGTAGCTGGGACTGCAAGTGCACACCACCACACCCCATTTTTTTTAAGAGACAGGGTCTCACTCTATAGGCCAGGTTGGCTCGCTACAGCCTTGATCTCCCAGCCTCAAGAGATCTTCTCACCTCAGCTCCCACATAGCTAGGACCATAGGCACACGCCACTACACCTAGATAATTTTTTAGAAACATTTTTTTTGTAGAGATGGGGGTCTCACTATGTTGCCCAGGCTGGTCTCAAACTCCTGACCTCAAGTGATCCTTCTGCCTCAGCCTCCCAAAGTGCTGAAATTACAGGTATGAAACAGTGTGCCTGGCCCCCTCCTTTTTTTTTTTTCTTTTTTGGTAGATGGGGGATCTCACTATGTTGCCCAGGCTGGACTTGAACTCCTGGTCTGATGGTGATTACATAATAGTTTGTTTCGTTTTGCTTAGTTTGAGACAGGGTTGCAGTTTGTCACCCAGGCTGGAGTGCAGTGGCATGATCCTGGACTCAAGTGATCCTCCTGCCTCAGCCTCCTGAGTAGCTGGGATTACAGGTACATGCCACCACACCTGACTAATTTTTGTATATTTTGTAGGTGTAGGGTTTCACCATGTTGGCTAGGCTAGTCTCAAACTCCTGAGCTCAAGCAATCCGCCCTCCTCAGCCTCCTGAAGTACTGGGATTACAGGGATGAGCCACGGTAACTGGCCGGTGATTGCATACTATTGTGAATGTGTTTGATGTCACTGAATTGTACACTTAATTTCTAAAATGCCAAGTTGTATGTGATATATATTTTGCCACAATTTACAAATATAGGAATACAAAATGCTATCAAACTGTATACTTTAAATGGGTGAACTATATTTCAATAAAGCTGTTAAAAATTTAAAAAAATATGTATCCTTTCTCAAGTTAGTGGAATTAAACAACGTAAAATGTTGAAACATGTGACAGAGTGCTTGGTACACAGTAGGCACTCAGTAGTAACTTCTTGCCTTTCATCTGCCTAGTGAAGGTCATGGAGTCTGGCTTGAACTGCCTTCCTCATGGAAGAGAGAATCATCCCCACAGCTGTAACTACCGTGAGTCAGATGTATTAAATGAAGAAATTAAAGTTCAGAGAGGTTAAATATTGTACCCAGGGCACACAGCCTGAACACCGGGACTCTCTGGAACATGCCAGCGGGTCTGATGGCCGCCTTTGTCCAACTTGAGAACAGAGGTCCCACCCTTGGCTGCAGTCATAACTGCTCCCACCTCCACCAGCCTCATCACCAGGCTGGTGCCCCTCGTGCCTGTGGTGGCCAAGCCCACTTCCCAGCTCAGGGTACAAAAAATAGCAAAGAAGCTTCGGGGCCATTCTGGGACAGAAACTCCTTGAGAGGAGGGAAGCAGAGCTCCCCACCTGCTGGCCCCTCCTATCCACTGCAGGCACGTCATGGCGTACACAGCGGGCAGCTTACACATCTGGGATCGGATATCCACGAGCTGGCTTGATAAGATCAGGCTTCTGACATTTTTCTTAATGGAAGTAAAATAATTCCTTCTTCCCTCCATCTCCCTCCTTTCTTCTCATCTTCCCTCCCTAAGCTGGACAAGATCCCAGTCTTTCAGAAGTAAAAATAGCCGAGTGTGCAGGGTCAGCCACAGTGGAGCCACTTTAAGCTTCTTTCCTTTATACCCAGGCACTAAAAATAGCAGGCTAAAGCTCTGCAAAGCGTGGCCCTGCACCTGGCCCTAAGCCTGTCCCATGAGCTTCCCCATCATATTTCTCTTCCAACAGGAAAGGTTCAGACAGGGCAGGCGGGGGAAACGTCTCTGAGCCAGTGTCCTCCCATGAGCTACTGTCCAGGTCTGAGGTCAAGATCCCCACTGGCATTGCAAGGTTTTCACGACCAACACCCTTCTCTTCCCCTTATCCAGAACCTTCCCCCATCACCATCGCCAAATTCAACATCCCTGGTTTATTAACGAAATAAGCAGCTTCAAGGTTTACAAATCTATTTCATACCCGTATCTCATTTGAGCTGCCAAACAATGTTGAGGAGGAAGAATATACACAATTATGATTAGTCCCATGTAAGATCTGAGGCTCAGAAAGGTCAGGCGACTCACTCAGAATCACACAGCCAAGAAACGTCACAAGGAAGTTTTGAACCTTGATTTTCAGATCTCCAAGTCCTATCTTCTTTGCCCTAAACTTGTGACACCAGTCCCATATAATTTCAGAATGCCTTGGGAAGCCTTTGAACAGCACAGACTTTGAGGACTTACCCATTTAGAGGCTCCAAGTCGGTAGGTCTAGGGAGACATCGAGGAATGAGTGTTTTTCCAAAGCTCCTCTACTAATTCTAATTATGTGCCCAGTCTGGGGAGCACTGTGCTAAACCTATTTTATTCAATACTTTTATGTGACCGGTATTCTTCCCAGGAAACTTGGGGTGAACTCCCTGCCTGTAGGTTCTACCAAACTATAGCTGACCCACCTCCAGGAGGAGGAGAAAACCACCCAGAAGGTGATGTGGATATCATGAGCCCCTGAGGTTCTGGAAGTTGTGTGGGCATGCTCATGGGCACTCCAGCCCAGTGCGATGCCCTGAACTCTCAGCCACAACCCCTGTATACACTGGGCTTCCTTCAGCCACCTGCTTTGTGCGGGTTTCTGGGTGACAGGCAAGCTTGCCTTGCTGCCTCAGACACTATGGCTCTTTTGGGCTGCCTCTTACCCCGATGAGATACCATAAAGGCAGAGCGCCTCACACCTGACTTCCTAAAAGCTAACAGAGAGAGTCTTGTAGCTAAACAGATACAGATGACACCTAATATTCCGGGGCCTTTGCCAGCTACTCTGTGGACTCTGGGCCCTGTGGTGGGTAAGTGGTAGTGAGTGATGAGCTCCCAGAATTCTGCCTATTAAAGGAGTGTCTGCTATCATGCTGGGCTCCTCCAGACACTTCTTATCATGCCACCATGTCCCCAAGGGCATTTTGACAAAACTGTGTTACGCCTGCATTCCCAACTGCCAAGAAGTCTCCAAAACTGTACACCTGACACAGAGAAGTTATTTCAGCCCAGCTTCCCTTTCCTTTCCCTTCTTCTTTTTTCCCCTTTGAGAAAGGGCTGCAGGCTTCACTACTGGCCAAGGCATCAACGGTGAGGTTGGAATAGGCTTCTCAGAAGGAATTCCACATAGCCAAGGAGACTAGATTCCACCCAGCTCTGTCATTTACGAGCTGTGTGGCCTTGGTCAAATCACTGAAACTCAGTTGACCAGATCAGGCATGGCAAAGACTTATCACCTGCCTTCCATTTCTTAGTCTGTGGCAGACATTGCTAATCAATCATGGCACTCTTGCCTGCTAATCCCAGACACTGCCTAAGAAGCCTTTAAATCATGCATTCCAGCTGAGTCCAACTAAAGGCAATTTGCCATCCTGGAGCCTGAATTAAGAACAATTGTGTTAGAGGTAGCCAGCGCAAACAAGTATGCAAATAAACAAACAAATAAATAAGATAATGTCAGACTGAAAGAAGTTCAATGAAGAAGCATAGAAGGGGATATGATAGCATGTAATAGAGTGGACAGGGAGGCCTTTCTGAGAAGATAACATTTAACTTGAGGTCGGAAGGATAAGAAGGAGCCAGCCTTGGGGAGAACATTCCAGGCAGAGGGAAGGCCCTGAAAGTCCTAAGATGGGAAACCGTTTGTCATGCTTGAGGGTCAAAAATAGCCAGGGAGGCTGGAGCAGAGTGGGTAGGAGTGAGCAGACAGGAAAGGCATGGTATGAGATGATACTGAAGAGGCAGGGAGTGGATAGACCATGCAAGGTCTTGAAGACCAAAGCAAAGTATTTGGATTGTATTTTAAGTGCAATGGAGAGTCACTGAGTGATGTAAAGCAAAAGGACAGAATCTTACCAGTGCTTTAACAAGATCACTGCTAGGGGGATTAAACAATACCAAGAGTGGAATCAGAAGTCCAGTTAGGAAACTTGCAATGGTCCAGGAAAAAAACAATGCTTCTTTGGACCAGCGTCATGACCATGGAGATGAAGAAAAGTAGGAGAATCTGAAATACATTTTGGACATTGATCTGGGAGGAGTCAAGGATGACCTCCAGGTTTCTCTTGAGCAATAGGTGACTAGCATCACGATTCCTGAGATGGGAAAGACTGGACGGGATAGAAGGAGGAATGGTTCAAATCTAGAGTTAATTCCTAGACATGTTTAATCTGTGATGTCTCATAAGGGACCCAAGTGGAAATGCCAATAGGGCAGTTAGACATGGAGGTCTAAAATATCTAGGGAAGACTTTGGGAGGCTGAAGCAGGAGGGTTACTTGATGCCAGGGGTTCGAGACCAGCCTGAGCAACATAGCAAGATCTTGTCTCTACAAAAAAAAAATTTAAAAATTAGCCCCACATGGTGGCACATGCCTGCAGACCAGCTACTTGGGAGGCTGAGGTGAGAGGATCTCTTGAGCCCAGGAGTTAGAGGTTACAGTGAGCTATGATCACATCACTGTACTCCAGCCTGGGCCACAGAGCAAGACCTTGTCTCTTTAACAAAAACAACAACAAAATCCCCACAAAAAAACAATACTTGTCCTTGAAAATATGTCATTCTCATCATTCTCTTTTCCCACACCAACAACGTTTTAGCTGTGTACATGACGTCCCAGATAATGGCTACAATTCCAAGACTCCCTGGCAGAGAAGCGTGGCCCTGTGACTCAGTTCCAGCAATGGGCTGTGAGTAGGAAGAACAGATGTGTGCTACTTGTGGTCCTGCCCTTCACATGGGCTTTTCCTCCTTCTAGATGTCTGTGAGATGGGGAAGAACTGGGGTCCGCAAGGGCGAGCCACATGCTAAGCTTGGCAGAGCTGCCAGCTGGTCCTGGATTGCCTGTGACCTACGGACTGTTACGTGAGAAATGAGCAGGAATGAAACTGCTATCCTGCTTAGCCTTCTGGGTGGTTTTGGAGTTTGGTTTGTTTTGTGGAGGGGGAAAGGGAGTCTCTTTCTTTTAGAAGCCTAGCCTGGCCTGGAGTGGTGGCTCACACCTGTAATCCCAACACTTTGGGAGGCCGAGGCGGGTGGATCACCTGAGGTCAGGAGTTCGAGACTAGCCAGGCCAACATGGTGAAATCCCATAAAAAAAATTAGCCAGGTGTGGTGGCACATGCCTGTAGTCCCAGCTGCTCAGGAGGCTGAAGCATGAGAATCACTTGAACCCGGGAGGCGGAGGTTACAGGGAGCTGAGATTGTGCCATTGCACTCCAGTCTGGGTGACAGAGCAAGACTTTGTCTCAAAAAAAAAAAAAAAAAAAAAAAAAAAAAAAAAGCCTACCTTACACTACCTAATGTGATATACTATAAGTGTATTTCTGGATCTTTTCAATGTTAACTTTTTTTTTTTTAAAGAAAGGAGTGAATGGGATAAGAAAATGAATATAGCAAGTGCTGTCAATTCCTTTTGGAGGCTTTGTTGAGAGAGTGGGATCAGGTAGCAATAACTGGATTGAGATAAAGGGATAAAACACAGTTGTGGATTTTTTAAATTTAATTTCGTTTTTGGCTGGGCATGGTGACTCACGCCTGTAATCCCAGCATTTTGAGAGGCTGAGGTGGGTGGATTGCTTGAGCCCAGGAGTTTGAGAACAACCTGGGCGAGACCCTGTCTCTTTTTTTTAATGTGAAAAAAATGTTTAAATATTTTTTAAAAGTTAAAAAATAAATTTAATTTTGTCTTCATAATGGGAGAACAGAAGTATGCTTGTTTGCTAATTAAAATGACCCAGTAGTGAGGGAGAATTCGATGGTCCTAGAAGCAGAGAAGATACTATAGGAGTGAAGTCCTTGGTAAAAGGTTGGGCATGGTAGGCTCACTCCTGTGATCCCAGCACTTGGGAAGGCTGAGGCGGGCAGATCATTTGAGGTCAGGAGTTTGCGAACAGCCTGACCAACACGCTGAAACCCCGTCTCTACTAAAAATACAAAAACTTAGCTGGGCGTGGTGGTGCATGCCTGTAATCTCAGCTATTTGGAAGGTTGAGGCAGGAGAATCGCTTGAACCCAGGAGGCAGAGGTTGCAGTGAGCCAAGATTGCATCACTGCACTCCAGCCTGGGCAACAGAGTGAGATTCCATCTCAAAAAAAAAAAAAAAAAAAAAAAAAAAGGAATGAAGTCCTTGGTAAAGAAGAGAGTGATTCAGAGCACAGGAGGGCAGGAGGGGGACCACCTTTTGTCAGGATTGGAAATACTTCTCTTCTACCAAAAGGAATGCAGAAAACAGGTGCACAAACTGGTAAGTTTGTGGATTCAACGGTAGGAGGGTAAGAAATTTCACACGTGACTTTCTATCTTTTCACGAACATGTGAAGCAAGATTACCAGTCAGAGTAGGGAGTGAGGTTACAGGAGATTCAAAATTGCCTCTGGATCACGGAAGAAAATCCATTTTGTAACATGAAGAATATCTATCTCTAATCAACAATCAGACTTAACGGTATAACTCCAGGGGTTTTCCCTGAAGATTGGGAGCAAGATGAAGATAAGCACTATTATGATTCCCATTTTATGGAGGAGGAAAGGGAGGCTTACAGGGGTTTGAGTAACCGGCCCAAGGAGCCGATAAGTGGTGAAGCTAAGGTTTAACCAGGCCTACGTGATCACGGAACCCGTTATCCAAAAGCCTGCAGTGAACAGTAACAATAATTCAGCACAGACAAGATCATCTCCTGAGTCTTCATTCAATCAACACGTCTCCAACCAGAGGTCATTGTGGCTGAGTGGGCCAAAGACTTCAGGGTGCCTGGGAAGATCCTGTGAGCTGTCAGGTACGTGTGTGTGTGTGTATGTGTGTGTGTGTGTTTGTGTGTGTGTGGTTGGGGGTGGCAGTGTGTGTAGAATGTAAAGTGGCTCGAAAGGGATGCAAACACACATCAACATTCTCAGGCTGTAGCTCAATACCATTCTCTAAAGTGGTAAAGAGTTGGTTTGTTTCAAAACACTAATATATTTTGGAAAAGAAAAAGAATGTTTAAAGGCAAGTCATCTCTCATGCTCTTTCTTCATTCACAGGGCCAGAAAAAAGGCGATATTTCTGGCATGGGCTAGAGGCAGAATACTCTATAAATACAAGGCCATTAAATCCCATGCAGTGGGAACCTGATCAGGGCCTCCTTTTAATTTCCTGACATGAGCTGGCCACTAACGCAATTACCCAGAATCCCCGGAGGAGCCCTCCACCTTCCCAGCAAGCACAAAGCGAGTGAGAGCACATTGCATGGATGTCGGCCCAGCTTTCACTGAAATCAAATATCTTTTAGAAAACACTTGGGGAAAGGCAGGCAGGGGCTGAGTGGGGGAGAAGTGGAGCGGGCTTGGGAGGCTGGTCACATGAGGGACGTGAGGTGAGGAGGAGGTGAAGCTGGCAGGGACAGGCTGTCTAGAGAGAATTGCTGAAATCCCACAGTTGCACTGAGGACTTGGGGAGCCCCCTAGGAAATGCAGTTAGTGGTTTTCCAGGGCTTTTCCGGATTAGGGGCTGAGTCAGTCCACGCCCTAGCCAGGCTGCAAAGGCTGACTACCGGGGGAGCTGCCCATCCTGATTCTAGAACCCACAGTGGGGACCAGCCCAACACAAGGCCACCTTTTAAGATTCCCACCAACAAATCCAGGAAGCAAATCAGGGCGGCCAGACACCAGTCTGCCTCCCCCGACACAAGGGGCAGACTGATGAAAAGCTGACTGTAAATGACAGTGTCTTTGAATCGAACACTAGAATTTTTTTTTGAGACAGAGTCTTGCACTGTCACCCAGTCTGGAGTGTAGTGATGCAGTCTCAGCTCACTGCAACCTCTGCCTCCTGGGTTCAAGCAATGCTCCTGCCTCAGTTTCCAGAGTAGCTGGGATTACATGCATGCGCCACCACGCCCAGCTAATTTTTGTATTTTTAGTAGAGAGGGCATTTCACCATGTTGGCCAGGCTGGTCTTGAACCCCTGACCTCAGGTGATCTGCCCACCTTGGCCTCCCCAAGTGCTGTGAGCCACTGTGCCCAGCCTGAATCAAACACTGGAGTATTTTAACACATCAAGGGAGCTGACATTGCAAAGCAATCCCATAGTGGATTCTGCCAAGAGGAGCTGTCCCATCTGTCCCAGGTCCCCACTTTGACCAGTGCCGGAGAGCAGGTATGAAGATGCCTGTTTTACAGTGAAGAAATGGAAGCATGTGGGTGTGAGTAATAATATTAAATGGCAGCCGAGGGTGGTGGCTCACGCTTGTAATCCCAGCACTTTGGGAGGCTGAGGCGGGCAGATCATGAGGTCCAGAGACCAAGACCGTCCTGGCCAACATGATGAAATCCCATCTCTACTAAAAATACAAAAATTAGCTGGGCATGGCAGTGCGCGCTTGTAGTCCCAGCTACTCAGGAGACTGAGGCAGGAGAATTGCTTGAACCCAGGAGGTGGAGGGTGTGGTGAGCCTAGATGGCGCCACTGCAACTCCAGCCTGGCGACAGAGGGAGACTCCATCTCAAAAGAAAAAAAAAAAATTACATGGGCAAAAATACCTAATAACCAGGGGCAGAACACAGGCCACCAACTCCTAACCCAGATTTTGTATTCAATTTTTAAAAGAGAAAAATTACTTTTTCTCTGAAAATACAGATTTTTATGTACTAGATTTGCTTAAAGCAAGATAGGCCTTTGGACATCTCCTGCTTTCCAGGGTCTGCTCTGGATGTTCCTGGGAGAAAGTCACAGGGAGGTGGCCATAGGATCTGTCCCAACCATGTGAGGAATCTGAAAAGCTTGGATCCCTGAGCTGAGCTCAGTCTTAAGAGAGAGGGAGAGCCAGAGAAAGCCCAAGTCTGATCTCTTCTGTGGCTGTTGCTGGGCCCCCAAATTGGGAAACGATCTCTGATTATTTTACCTAAGAAAGGAAAAATCATAAAACACAAGGAGAGTGTGGCTGGATGCGGGGGAGGGTGGTGTTCAGACGTGCAGGCGAGGGGAGCAGAGAGGGCGGAGGCACCCACATCTCTCCCTCTGCAGCCCTCCTCAAGCGCCTGGCCCCCCAAACTCCCCCAGCAACAGAGGCCCACTGTGGGACCCTAATGCGGAGGAGCAGTCCTGGGGAAGGTGAAGTTTGCCTTTCAGAGTCCCGTCAGAGTCTGAGATGGGCGATGAGCCCACGCTGGTCTCAGGGGCCCTGGGCCTTGCCTGCAGAGCCAGGAGGGACCCCCAAACAAAAGCTAAGCCAGGCAGCTGCCAAGAGCCCCCACCTGGCAGGGGCCCAGGCTGTTGAAGGAGGTATGCTCCTCCTAAGGGGGTCGGTCCCCACGGAGCTTCAGATCCCAGGATCTCTCCAAGGCCCTGCAGGGGACAGAAACTAAACTCGGCTCTCTGCTTTGTCCACACTTGGGAGCTTTTGTGTCATCTCCCCGCTCTTGGATCTGGACCTGCCAGCACTGGTGGGGAGTGGGGGAGGGAGCGTTCCAGTGGCTGTCCCTTCCTTCTTCAGGCAGAGCTCCTTAAAGGGCCTTTTCGGGCTCAGCGTGTCTGCCTGGGAGGCCCCAGCTGCCACCCTGGGTAAAGGACATCAACCAAAGGGCTATATTTGCAGCGGGGCAGGGGTGTCAACACTGAGGCTTCCCCTGCACGTCCTGCCCACTTGAGGCAGCAGGGGTCTCATGCCTCTGTCCTCCCAGCTCCCCCAATACCATCATCCTGGGACACATAGTGTCCACCTCATTTCTCTGACAAGTGCTAGTGTGGATGTCTGAGCGGCCGCCGGTCAATTGTGGGCCTCACCACCTCCCTTCCTGCCATCAGTGCACCCCTCACCATCTCCTGCTTTCTGGGAAGCCACTAGAAAGTGCCCTTCTCTCTTCCCAGCACTGCATAGCCCCTAAAGAGACTCTGCTCAGTGTTACGAGACGTCCAGGAATTGAGTGGGGGTCCTCTCTGGCCCTCCCCCATCCCTGCCCTGTGCCATGGGGAGCAGACACTGAACAGGGCAAGGAAAGTTCCAGCCTCTGGGCCCAGCTCCCCTCAAATGAATGTGTGACTGAGGGTGGGAGTCATCTCACTCCAGCTCCTGCAGGGCTCCATTTTGTCACCTGTAAAATTCAGGGCTATATTGAAAACAATGAGGCTTCTGGCTGCTTTACGTACCTGGGATGCTGTCAGGTAGGAAGGGAGGCTGCATGCTGCAACCAAGTGGCCCCTGGCCCTCTGCTTGACCTGCTGTTTTCACATCCAACTTCGTCTCTGGATGTAAGAACAACAGGTCAAGCAGCTCCATCTCTAGGGCTTAAGAGGAATAAATGAGTCTCCAAAGCTTAGAAACCCTCAGATTCCCAGCACCACATGGAGAGGAAAGTTGAGAGACCAGCACTCAGGCATGCTTCTAGGGGCCTTTGCGCCTCGATTTTCCCATCTGTGAACACCAGGAGGCTCTGAAGGAGCAGAAAGAGCCTGGCATAGGAGTCAGGGGACCCAGTTCAGCCACTAGTTTGGGTCATCCTATCCAGGAGCAAGACCAAAATTATATAGAGTCAAAAATGAACTAACATCTGCAGGCTCGATGTGGCCCATTTTTAATCTGGAAAGGAGATCGTTTTTTCGGTTGAGCCCCTAACGAAGCAGCTGGCCTGTCTAAGAGCTGAGTGGTCCGCTCCATCACAAAGGGGTTAAATGAAGCCCTGAATGAGGAGCATTTTAAAAGCCAGTGTGCCATGTCGACACAAAGGCCACCGAGGGTCTGCCTCAAGAGCTTCTGTTTAATGGATATAGGTGCTGGGCTGAGCTGAGGTGAAGTGGGGGACCTGGAAATGGTAAACGGAAGTGGAAGGTCCAATTTCTATAGCACATGATGGTCCAAGTTGTTCTGACAAAGCATCTTAGGTCTGGGCCCTCATCTTCGGAGGGCCCTGGGAGAGGGGATAGACTGGGGCTCCCAAGGCTGGGCTGGGCTTCCAGATGCCCACTCCTAGCCTTCCCCCTCCAGGAAGGGTCTGCATTCCAGACTTGTCCCTTGGTTCTTTCTGTAGCCCCTTCTGATCACCCCCACACACCTCTTTTCCTGTTTCCTCCCACTTCTAGAAGGATTCCAGGCCCAGAGCTTAAAAGTTGATCTCTAAGAGCTGTCACTGGCTCCCCTTGGAAGCTGGAGAAGCAGGGAAACCACATACACTCACGACCCATCCCCAAAATGGTACTGAACGAGGTTACTCAAACTAAAAACATTGTCGGGGCATGGTGGTTCATGCCTGTAATCCCAGCACTTTAGGAGGCTGAGATGGGAGGACAGCCTGAGCCCAGGAGTTCGAGACCAACCTGAGCAACATGACAAGACCTTGCCTCTACTGATAATATTTTAATATAAGAAAAGGAGCAAATCAATAGAGAAAGTGAGGAAGAGGAGATCTGGAGCAGTTGTCCCAATGACAGCTACGTGTCATTTCAAATTTTCTAGTAGCCACATTAAAGAATAGATAACAAGAGGCATGTGATGCTAATTTCACAATGTTTTATTTAACATGTTCAGAAGATTAGCCTTTCTGCATGCAATCATGTTTTTAAAATTATTACCACCAGACTTTACACTGCTTTTTATGGTCCTATTAAGTCTTCTAAAGAGGGTATGTGTTGTACACTGAGCACACCTCTGTTTGGACCAGCGCTCGGGAGCCACGTGTGGCTTATGGTTGCCATATTAGACAGCACAGCTCTAGAGACAGAGGACACAGGGAGAGAAAGGAGAGGGAAGGGAGAGGATGGGAAGAGAGGGACAAGGAAGGGACCAGCATTTCCAAGGCAAGAGCCATGTCCTATCCACCCACCAGAAAACAAATGCCATTCTTCACAGCTGAAAGGAGCATTATTTATCATTCCTGGCCTTAATGTGTCTGTCCTTTCCAACCCCGAGCCCTCGAGGGTGCTGGGGGATATAACAGCTTCTTAAGCCTACCCCTCCTAGGGTGGAGGTGGGGTTTGCCCCTAAAGGAGGGCCTTCCCAGAGTGCCAGGCCAGCTGTCTGGGGCCCAAGTGGGGTCAGGGGTTCTGAAGGATCCTTAATGGAGAAATTCCAATTCCCACTTCCCTAAAGGAGGAGAGCCATGCGGGAGCTGTGGCGGGCTGGCAGGGTGTGGGAGGAGATGGGCGCCCAGACTGGTTCTCACCCTGGGACACAGGTCTGCGGCTTGTGGGTGTCTCACGGGGATGAAAACTCCCCAGCAAGCAGAGCCTCAAGGCAAACCCCGACTCGCTGGGGCCTCTTACCTTCCTTCAGCATCCCCACTTTGAGGCATTTCATGAAGCGGCAGGCCTGGCAGGACTTGCGCCTCCGTTTGGTGATCTCACACTCATTGGTGGCCGGGCAACTGTACTCGATGTTCCCTGCAATCAGACACAGAGAGGGTTGCCAGGTGCTGGCCGCCCAGGGTCCCCACCTGCCAGTGCAGGGCTGGATGGAGGGGGATTTTAATTCGCCAGAGCTGCCACTCCCCGCCACCCCGAGGCTCCCACAGAGCAGCGTTCTCAAAGCAGGTGCTTTGAGGTGCTTGTCAGAACGTTTCAAACTCTCTTCCATATGGAGACTCCAGGTAGCAGGTGTGGGTGGACCAGGCAGCCACTTGGGGAAACACCCTCCAGAGGATGGCCACCCACAGTGTTGAAGCCACCTGTGGGCAGGGACATCGAAACTCACTGAGCTAGCCTTTTACTCCGGGAGGAGAACACCCCCTGTGCTGACCAGAACATCAGCACAGACCACCACCACCACCACCGGCTCCTCCAGCCTCCAGTCTGGGACCCTGATGTGCGGGAAGAGCCTCTTGGAAACTCTGTGTCCACCAGGATCAAGGCCTGGGTTCTGCATCGCACTGGAGGGGCCCAGGCCACCCGGCTTTGCTGACCTTGAGGATATGCTTCCTCTCACCAAGTTGAAATTTCCTCGTCTTCAAAACAGTGAGATAATCTACTAAAGACTGCATACGGACAACTGCTTTAAACACTATCCAATTCAAGGGGGTCATTTTATAAGCACAGTTCGTTCAGCAGAGGGAATCTGTGATAAATTTTTCAGGCCACTCCTTTCATGGGTTATAAGAACAGCTACCAGGCTGGGCACAGTGGCTCATGCCTGTAATCCCAGCACTTTCAGAAGCTAAGGTGGGTGGATCACCTGAGGTGAGAGTTTGAGACCAGCCTGACCAATATGGCGAAATGCTGTCTCTACTAAAAATACAAAAAATTTAGCCAGGTGTGGTGGTGTGTACCTGTAATCCCAGCTACTCGGGAGGCTGAGACAAGAGAATTGCTTGAACCCGGGAGGCAGAGGTTGCGGTGAGCTGAGATCACGCCACTGCACTCCAACCTGGGCGACAGACCAAGACTCTGTCTCAAACAAAACAAAACAAAACAAAGAATGGCTACCATAAACCCAACCCATGCTCCTTTAAGCTGTAGGCCCCACGAAGCCAAGACCTTGGGCTGCTCCCCAGTGTCCAGCAGCACTGAGCACAGCCCCCGCCATATAGAGACGGGCAGGTAGAATGCAGCGAATGAAGGAACTACAGAGTCCTTCCCAATAGCAATTCCATGAAAGAGAAAGTAAGTACTAACACTATTCCCATTTGACAGGTGAGTTTTCCAAGTGTTTCTATGCCGTGTGAACACAGAGGTCTTCTTTAGGTTGAACTGACCTTCCAGTGCTCTTCCTGGGAGGGCTGACAGTCCAGTCAGGAGAGGCTGCGGCTGCCTTTCTAATACAGGCATCTGCCCTGGGCACGCTGACCTGCTGACTCTTATTAACGAATATGCATTGAGCACCTACAGTGTGCCTGGTAATGGAAGGAAAGGCAATGGGTGGAGAGCGGGGTGCGGGGGCGTGGGGAGCGTAAAGAAATGTAACTGGAGTGGCCGGGCGCAGTGGCTCCTGCCTATAATCCAGCACTTTGGGAGGCTGAGGCAGGTGGATCACCTGAGGCCCGGAGTTCGAGACCAGCCTGGCCAACATGGTGAAACCCTGTCTCTACTAAAAACACAAAAAAAACAAGTAGCTGGGCGTAGGGGTGGGCACCTGTAATCCCAGCTACTCGGGAGGCTGAGGCAGGAGAATCACTTGAACCCAGGAGGCGGAGGTTGCAGTGAGCCAAGATCGTGCCATTGCACTCCAGCCTGGGTGACAAGAGCAAAACTCCGTCTCAAAAAAAAAAAAAAAAAAAAAAAAAAAAAAAAATGCAACCGGAAGGTACAAATGAAAAACAGCACATCACAGTGCTGTTTTGTTATGGTGTCTCTTTGGCTCCCAAAGTCCCAAAGTCACTGAGGTCAGCCTGAGCCAGGGTTTTCCAGAACAGAATCTCTCAACTGGAACACATCTGTCTTTCCAGCCCCACCCAGACACCCACTTCCTGAGGGAGCAGGGAGGAGCTGGAGGCTTGCCTCTCTGAATCCTCCACACTAAACCCTACCCACTTCAGAAGAATAGCAGCTAAAATTTACTGTGCACCTACTGTGTACACAATTTGCACCAGCTCCCTCAGTCCTCACAACAGCCTCTGAAGGTACATCAGTGTCTGATTTCACAGACCAAGAAACTGAGGCTCTGGGAGCTGAAGCGGGTTACGCAAGGCCACACAGAGCTCCTGTCCCACCCTGCATCTCACAAGGAAGATGGGGAAATTGGAAGTGCTGCCCCCTAAGGACAGGCCCCTGGTGCTGACGCAGCAGCTGAGGTCGCCTGGTGGGCAGCAGGGGAGAAGGGTGGCCTTGGGCTTCCCTGTGTCACTACCTCCCCACATGGGATATGGATGGAAACCTTTTCTATTGGATTTTCTGGGAACAAGCATGAACCATGTTCTACCATTAAAAAGTGCTTTGAGGTAGCAAAATTACTCAATGTGCCTAACTGTATTGAGTACTCATGATGGCTCAGTGAGTATTCTCATCCTTTCTTACTGGTGAGGAAAACTATTTCTGGAGCACCTTGGAGATCTACAGGTGAAGGCTAGTGATCCTCCGTCCCTCTCTCCCTCGCTCCCTCTCTCTCCCTCTCCCTCTCTCTGCCTCTCTCCCTCAGTCTCTCTCTCTCTCCCTGTCTCCCCCTCTCCCCCCTCTGTCCCTCTCTCTGTCTCTCTCCCTCTCTGTCCCTCTCTCTCCCTCCCTCTCTCCCTCTCTGTCCCTCTTTCTCCCTCCCTTTCTCCCTCTCTCCCTCTCTGTCCCTCTCTCTCCCTCCCTTTCTCCCTCTCTCCCTCTCTGTCCCTCTCTCTCCCTCCCTTTCTCCCTCTCTCCCTCTCTGTCCCTCTCTCTCCCTCCCTTTCTCCCTCTCTCCCTCTCTCTCCCTCTCTCTCCCTCACTTTCTCCCTCTCTCCATCTCTCTCCCTCTCTCCCTCTCTCTCCCTCTCTCAAGTCCAGCAGGCATCACCTTTTTCTCCATCCCATTTCTTGCAGGGAGGGAGCTGGAGGTCATGCTCTGTGCTGGAGGATGGAAGGTGATGGGAAGGGGAAGGGATGAAGATTCTCTGTACCCCTCTTCGCTTTTATCTAGCCGTAACTATTTCTTAAAGCGTTCTGGCTTGGGTGGCTTCTTGGGGAATAATTTCAATATTCATATAAGCCCAGTAAAATTCGAAAGACAAACAGAAAGGAGGGAAACACATATAAAAGCTAATTCAGCCAAGCCTTTATCTTGGCTTAGAAGGCACTGGAAGATTTGGCCCGTCCCCACCCAGGTCCACCCTCTCTCTGCAGCCTCAACATGCTGATTTCCTCCACTAGCTCTGCATTAACTATCACTTCCTGGAACTCCATGGTCTCCTAGGCTGCCAGGCCTTTGCTTTGCAGCTTAGAACAGACTCTCTATGCTCCCTCCACCCTCTGTTCCTCCAGGTCCCACATGGGGAGGCGCTCCTTCTCCGTGCTGATAACCCATTAATGTCCCCTGTGTTGTATCTGTCTCCCTCCTCCATGTACTCCAGCTCCTCTCTAGTCCCACTGCCTGGGACACCAAGCCACTCACTGCGCACACACGGGGAGCTCACACTGGCCAGTGCTTGTTAGGGAGTAGCCACAGCTCTGCTTGACAGATCCTGAGGCTTTCATGTTCCCAGCAACCCTGGAGGTAAATAGATTTTTCTCTATCTTACAGATAGGAAGGTGAGTAGAGGGGCCAGGCGCGGTGGCTCACACCTGTAATCCCAGCACTTTGGGAGGCCCAGGCAGTCAGATCATCTGAGGTCAGGAGGTCGAGACTAGCCTGGCCAACCTGGTGAAACCCCGTCTCTACTAAAAATACAAAACTTAGCCAGGTGTGGTGGTGCACACCCGTAGTCCCAGCTACTTGGGAGGCTGAGGAAGAAGGATTTCTTGAACCCAGGAACCCGAGATTGCAGTGAGTCAAGATTGCGCCACTGCACTCCAGCCTGGGCGACAGAGCGAGACTCTCAAAAAAAAAAAAAGAAAAGAAAGTGAACAGAATCCAGGGCATGGGACAGCAAGGACTGGGACCCAGCCTGTCAGGTCCAGCCTGCTCTGAGCCACTGTGCAAAGAGCTCACAGGGCCTGCCCTGGGCTTCACAGCTCCAGCTGCCTGGGACCCCTACACCCTTTGCATGTTCTTCACTTTTCCCATGCTTTGCTCTCAGCTGCTCAGCCAATCTGTCACCTTTTGAGGAAGGATAGGCCACAAGCTGCTGCTCAGAGCAGGGGTGTCAGGAAGTGTGTGTGTGGAGCTGGTACTGGTGCTTTCCCAGGACAAGAGGACCAAGTGCTAACAGCAAGTCCCCAGCCAGGCTCTTCACCCTTTGGGGGCCGGCCTGCATGCACGTGTGTGTACGTGTCAGTGTGTGTCAAAATAAATAAATTATTTATTTATTTTGGTTCCTTTCAATTTGTTTTATGGCCCCAGCGGCTGGCTGCCAGCAAAGCCAGGCTGGCGGCCTTGCTTTGTAATTTTTTTAAGTGCCTCCTTGATAAAGTGATGAGATTAATCCATCAGAATTCCTGTGGTCTCTTGAGGCGGGCCTAGGAGCGTGCAGGAACAGGGACAGGACATTGGCGGCACACACACATGCAGCTGAGGTGTGGAAGTTTTGGGGATGAGTTCTCTCAGGACAGGGACACAGCCAATGGTTAGCAAAAATTCCAGGTTCTAACCTGGGAGTGTATTCAGTATAGACAGGTGCAGACTCCACTTTGGGCACATCACCTAACTTCTCGGAGCCTCAGTTTCCTCATCTGTAAAATGGATACAGTTCCCAACTCATAAAGTTCTTATGTAAAAAGTTCCCCAGATTCAGGTCAGGCACAGCGGCTCATGCTTGTAATCCCATCACTTTGGGGAACCAAGGCAGGAGGATCACTTGAGGTCAGGAGTTTGAGATCAGCCTGGCCAAACATGGTGAAACCCCATCTCTACCAAAAATACAAAAAATTAGCCAGGCGTGGTGGTGGGCATCTGTAATCCCAGCTTCTTGGGAGACTGAGGCAGGAGAATTGCTTAAACCCAGGAGGCAGAGGTTGCAGAGATCATGCCATTGCACTCCAGCCTGGGCGACAGAGTGAGATTCCATCTCAAAAATAAACACATAAAAAATAAAAGTTCCCCAGATTCAGTGACAGAAAGCATACGAAGGTCTTAGTGAAGTGCAGGCACTGGCAAGCAGGCCACCATGGCTGCTCTGCTTATTTTTACATTCAGGCAGATCTTAAACAGCAGGAGTGTCCAATCTTTTGGCTTCCCTGGGCAGCATCGAAGAAGAATTGCCTAGGGCCATGCATAAAATATACTAATGATAACTGATGAGCTAAAAAAAACAAAACAAAACAGAAACACTCATCCTATTACAAGAAAGTTTATGAATTTGTGTTGGGCCGCATTCAAAGCCATCCTGGGCCACGGGTTGGACAAGATTGTCTTACAGCGTAGACACAACCAAAGGATTCCAGGGTAAGCCTTTTCTAGGTGTCAGATCCGAGGTTAGCCACCAACTCTGATATTTGAGAACATTAAGGTCTGCTTCCCATCCCTAGACCTCAGAGTGGATGCTGCCGGTGCCTGTGGGAGGGAGGCAGGTACTGGTAGAACCTGACCTAGACTTCTCTATGACCTTAAGGCAGAGGGGTAACAACCACCATCAGCTCTCTTTGATCCTGTGCTTCCCTGGGAGAAGGAAATCCCAGGGGATCCCCCTCAGCTGTTCACCAACGGCTGCAGGGAGTAGGGAAGCCCTGCCACAGGCTCAGGGAGGGGGTTGCTAAGCTCAGACAAATAGCTCTCAGGGAGCTGTGGGCTCAGAGGCTGCTGGCTAATAACAGAGCTCAAGTGGTACCACTCTGTGCATCTCCTGTGAAAGGGCTGGGGTGATGGTCACTCAGTTCCACTCCCTTATTTACTTACCCCTGGAGACAGGGACCATCCCTTTCATCTCTGTGTTGCCCAGGGTCCTCTGCCCTCCCGATGCTCCCCTCACCATGAGCTGGATGATCTCATTCATGCCACTGGCTTCCACTCTCACTTAATTGGCAATGATCTGCAGCCAGTGCCCATGCCCTTATAGCCATCTGCCTGCTCATGTGTCTACCTGGAGGTCCCCTGGGCCCTCCCTTTTCTCAAACTGAACCCATCCTCATCCAACCTGTTCCTTTTACTGTATCCCTTGTCTCACACAAGGGGACGACTAGCCACCTGCAACCTGTCAGAAATGAAGGGGCCTCCTGGATTTTTCCATACCTACCCCTAAGATTCTTTTCATCCTACTTCCTGATACCTCCTCCCTCCCTCCCTTCTGCAACAGTCCTAGTTTCACACTCATCACCCCTTTTGACTACTATCATGCACTAGCCTGTCTCCATTTCCCTTTCCAATCTGTCCTCCACACTGCCTCCTGGAGGTCGGTTAATAACTTTCCCAGACAAGTTTATCGGTTCTCTGGCTCATCGCGGTACATGGAGCACACCTGTCTACATGTCATCCCAAAAGTCCAGTAACTGGCAGGACAGGAGTGGGAACTGTCTCAGAGAATGAGGAAAGTAGAAACCTAGGTAGCTAAAGCAAGGGATCCAGATAAGAAATAAGCTAGCCACACTGCAGAACCTCAGAAAGTGTCAGGCATTGAAGACTCAATATACAGTAGCATCAGGAGCTAGAAGACAAAGCAGCAATGGTGTCCAAATTCTGAGGGACAATTATTTTCTTTTCCTTCTTTTCTTTCTTTCTTTTTTTTTTTTTTTTTGTGAGATCGAGTTTCGCTCTTGTTACCCAGGCTGGAGTGCAGTGGTGTAATCTTGGCTCACTGCAACCTTGGCCTCCCAGATTCAAGCGATTATCC
This sequence comes from Rhinopithecus roxellana, assembly GCF_007565055.1. Lineage (NCBI taxonomy): Eukaryota > Metazoa > Chordata > Mammalia > Primates > Cercopithecidae > Rhinopithecus > Rhinopithecus roxellana. Next base: position 134,613,334 of record NC_044553.1, on the reverse strand, counting down.
TGCCTCAGCCTTCCAAATAGCTGGGACTACCGGCGTGCACCACCAAGTCCAGCTAATTTTGTATTTTTAGTAGGGACAGGGTTTCTCCAGGTTGGTCAGGCTGGTCTCGAACTCCTGACTTCAGGTGATTCGCCCGCCTCAGCCTCCCAAAGTACTGGGATTACAGGCGTGAGCCACTGCGCCTGTCCAAGGACAATTATTTTCAACTAGAATTCTGTACCAAACCAAGATATGAATCTAATGTGAAGGTTGGAGGATGGAATAGAGGCATTTCCACATATACAAGGTATTGCCAATTTTACCTCTCCTGTACCTTTTGAGGGCACCCATGAACTACGTGCTTTCCCCAGAGAAGGAGTGAACCAAAAAAAAGGAAAAGGTAGGATCCAGAAAACAGGGAATACAACCCACGAGAAAAGTCAAGGACATGTCAAGAAGGAAATGGCAAAATAGATTATTTTGTGAATATAACCATATTGGGACAGTGGGATGATCATGTGTGTGTGTGTGTGTGTTGGGATGGGTTGTGTAACTGGAGCTAACTCATCTTCCATAACAGAAAGTCAAGAAAGAAGGTAAAAGTTGCTGTCAGCAAATATAGCTATAAAATCACAATATTACTAAATGATAGAAGAGGAGATTTTTTTTAAATGGTTAACTCTGGATTGGAGTGGGAGGAGACTGGGTAGCGCCAGTGATTGCGCTCTTTCATTATACAACATACATATATATAAAAACATATATTTATATAAACATATATGTATGTTTTATGGTTTTTTATTTTTTGTTTTTTGTCTTTTTGAGACAGAGTCTCGTTCTGTCACCCAGGCTGGAGTGCAGTGGCACAGTCTTGGCTCACTGCAGCCTCTGCCTCCCAGGTTCAAGCAATTCTCCTGCCTCAGCCTCCCAAGTAGCTGGGATCACAGGCACCCACCACCACACCCGGCTAATTTTTGTATTTTTAGAAGTGACGGGGTTTTACCATGTTGGCCAGGCTGGTCTCAAACTCCTGGTGATCCGCCTGCCTCAGCTTCCCAAATTGCTGGCATTACAGGTGTGAGCCACTGTGCCTGGCCTAAAAGTTATGTTTCTTTTATACTCTTTAAACTATTTGCATACCTTATTTTGAAAAGAATTAGAAATAAATTTAAAGTATAAATTTAAGAAATTCTCCACCTGCTGTCCCCTAGAGCAGAGAACAAAATCTAAACTCCAGGGCAAAGCCTACCTGGCCTTTTATGATCTGACCATTTCCAACTTGTCCATCCTAATCCCTTCTCACTGAGGCCTCCAGTTCGTAGGCTCCAGCAGACCTGAACTATCAGTAAGTATAATAGTTCATGGATCTCATGGAGCCCCCAGCCCTCCCATGCCTCCCTCTACCTGACACTCCTCATGTGGTCCTCCTGGCCAGCTCCTCGATGGAGCCACAGCTCTCACATGGCCTCGTTGGTGACACTTTCTTCCCTTCTGCCCCAGACAGGCTCACATGTTTCTCCCCACCACCCCATCCCCACACGGAAAGCAGCTACCTTAGCGTTTCCTAATCACATTGGTACCTGTGGGCCTCCCTTCTGAACTGCGTACTTTTTGGGAATGGAGATTATTATGTTTTTCATTTCTGTATCTCAAGTACAGTATCTCAATCCTGGTACCTGATTAATATCTGTTGAATAGATAATGAATGCAGATGAATCAAAAGCAAGAGCCCCCACCCAGAGAATCCTAGAATTCCACAACAGTGACCTTTCAGCTACCAAATGCAATTGTCTCCTCTTGGTCTTTCTCCTCCTGGTCCTTCCTGAAGCAGCAGACACCCATTGCCACCCTCTTAAAACAGACTACTTTGTTAGATTTCATCTCCCTTCTCTCTGCAGGGACTCTTGCAGCATCTCTGACCACTTCTGTATGTATTTCATCAACTCTGGAGTGCTTGCTTTCTTTAGTTTTTTAGTCGCCTGGTTTGTAATGAACTAAGATGCTTTCAACGGTAAGGTGCATCAGTCAAGAAAGAAAAAAGAATCCACCGATTAGGCTCATGCCTGTAATTCCAGCACTTTGGGAGGCCACGGCCGGCAGATCACTTGAGCCCAGGTGTTCAAGACCAGCCAGGACAACATGATGAAATCCCATCTCTACCAAAAATACAAAAAATTAGCCGAGCCTGGTGGCGTGCCCCTGTGGTACCAGCTACTTTGGAGGCTGAGGTGGGAGGATCACTTGAGCCCAGGGAGGTTGAGGCGGCAGAGAGCCAAGATTGTGCCACTGCACTTCAGCCCGGGGGACAGAGCGAGACCCAGTCTCAAAAAAAAAAAAAAAAAAAAAAGAGCTTTTTTCCAGATTTTATTTGATCCCATCGCCTTCTTACACATACATAAGAGAAAACACAAGAAAAACAGATTGGTTAAAATATTGTTAAAATATCACAGAGTCTAACTCTCCTGATTCATTTTTGATCAGTCATTGTTTTCAGGTTTTTTTCACAGACTCATCCTCTCTACTATCAAGGGCTTTGTTAAGAAAATGTTCACTGTTGTCTCAGGCCACTGGCCCCTACTCTGCAACTTTTGAGGTGCATTTGAGAGCAGTGACAACCAGGAAATGGCTGTCACCTGGTCAATGGTAACTGTGACAGGCAGCCCAATTCAGAGATGTAACTTGGAGAAAATGTGCATCTTAGAACTGATGAAATATGGCAGTCCTCAATCTCCTTTCAGGGCCCCTCCTATGCTCTTTCTGTTCAACAAGGTCCCTCAACCCTTCTCCTTCTAAAGAGCTTTCACTAGAACAGCAGTTCTCAAATTTGAGCTTGCATAAAGCTCACTTGAAGGGCTGGTTAAATCAGATTGCTGGGCCTTGCCCCCCAGTCTCAGATTCAGTACATCTGGGGTGGGGCCCAAAATTTGCATTTCTAAGAAGCTCCCAGGTGTAGCCTTTGCTGCTGGCCTGAGGGCCACACTTTGAGAACCACAGCCTAGAGGATCTCCTTAGACTTAAAACCCCAGTCAAGATTTTGCTTCTGGGCTGTAATTCTAAACTCTCCAGGGTCTCCGTGAACTTATCAAACTCAGTATGTCCAAAACTTTATCCATTATCTCATGCTCCTTCCCACCCTGACTCCCCCAGCTGATGAAATTGTTCCTTCTGAGGCCGGGTGCGGTGGCTCAAGCCTGTAATCCCAGCACTTTGGGAGGCTGAGACGGGCGGATCACGAGGTCAGGAGATCGAGACCATCCTGGCTAACACTGTGAAACCCCGTCTCTACTTAAAAAAAAAAAAAATACAAAAAAACTAGCCGGGCGAGGTGGCGGGCACCTGTAGTCCCAGCTGCTCTGGAGGCTGAGGCAGGAGAATGGCGTAAACCCGGGAGGCGGAGATTGCAGTGAGCTGAGATCCGGCCACTGCACTCCAGTCTGGGCGACAGAGCGAGACTCCGTCTCAAAAAAAAAAAAAAAAAAAAAAGAAATTGTTCCTTCTGGGTATGTATGTTTTCCCCTAATGGCCTTGCCATCTCCCTAGTAGCCTAAATTAGAAATCTAAGAGTCCCCCTTCCCTCAGCGTCCACAATCCAGTCACTATCCTTTTAATACTGAATCCACCTTTTTTTTTTTTTTTTTTTTAGAGATAGAGTCTCACTCTGTTGCCCAGGCTGGAGTGCAATGGCCCGATCTCAGCTCACTACAACCTCTGCCTCCCAGGTTCCAGTGATTCTCCAGCCTCAGCCTCCCAAGTAGCTGTGATTATAGGTGTGCGCCACCATGCCTGACTAATTTTTGTATTTTTAGTATACACAGGGTTTCACCATGTTGGTCAGACTGGTCTCAAACTCCTGACCTCAAGTGATCTGCCGCCTCAGCCTCTCAAAGTGCTGGGATTACAGGCGTGAGCCACCGTGCCCGGCCTGAATCCACTTTGGAAAGTACCTCAAGCCTGACTTCTCCTTCTAGGCCTTTTGCCCTGATCTTGGTTTGGACAGCCCTAACTGTACTGTTAAAATTGCTTCCTGTGGCTGATACGGTGGCTCACACCTGTAATCCCAGCACTTTGGGAGGCCAAGCCAGGCAAATCATGAGGTCAGGAGTTTAAGATCAGCCTGGCCAACAGAGTGAAACCCCCTTCCTACTTAAAATACAAAAATTAGCCAGGTGTGGTGGCATGCACCTGTAGTCCCAGCTACTCGGGAGGCTGAGGCAGGAGAATCACTTGAACCCGGGAGGCAGAGGTTGCGGTGACCCAAGACCATGACATTGCACTCCAGCTTGGGTGACAGAGTGAGACTCCATCTCAAAGAAAAAAAAAAATTGCTTCCTGCTGGGCACAGTGGCTCACACCTGTAATCCCAGCACTTTGGGAGGCCAAGGCGGGAGGGTCATGAGGTCAGGAGTTCAAGACCAGCCTGGCCAACACAGTGAAACCCTGTCTCTACTAAAAATACAAAAAAAAAAACCCCAAAAAACAAATAAACAAATATTAGCTGGGCATGGTGGTGCACACCTGTAATCCCAGCTGCTGGGGAGGCTAAGGCAGGAGAATCGCTTGAACCCAGGAGGCAGAGGTTGCAGTGAACTGAGATTGCACCACTGCATTCCAGCCTGGGCAACATAGCAAGACTCTGTCTCAAAAATAAATAAATAAAATAAAATTGCTTCCTCACTGGGCTCCCAGCCCCTAGCCTCTCCTGCTTCCGCATCATCATTCCTATTGTTGCCTGAATTATCTTGCTGAAAGGAGATCTGATTAATTCCTTGCTCAGAAGCCTTCAATGACTTCCCAATGCCAAGCATAACTAACAAAACAAACACTACTTATTTCATGTGCCAGGCACTCAGTTACACCCTCACATGCATGTCTCATTTCATTTTTGCAACAACACTGTAGGGGCAGGAACTATTTATTAGCCACATTTTACTGATATGGACATTAAGACTCAGAAAAGCTAAGTCACTTGCCCAAGGTGATACAACGAAGAAATTGTTAAGCTGAGATCCTAAGCCTGGTTAAATAGCCCTCAAATCTTAAATATGACTCCTTACTTAGTGTTCCTTACCATGACCTGTGAAGCCCGGTGTAGTCCAGTCCCATGCTGTTTTTCCAGCCCATCATCCACCACTGAGCCCCCTCCTCTCTTGCTGCCAAGCATGTTTACCTTCCACTCCTGAGAAAGTGTCCCTTCTTCCAGGAAGCCCTCCCTACCCTCCAGAAGGTATGAACCTTCTCTGAACTCTATGTGTCACCTAAGTCACAGGCTGACCACATTCTGACTTGCACCCTGGTTGTGTCTCCAAAAAGAGGAATTGTGGCCAGGTGCGGTGGCTCAAGCCTGTGATCCCAGCACTTTGGGAGGCCGAGACGGGTGGATCATGAGGTCAGGAGATCAAGACCATCCTGACCAACACGGTGAAACCCCGTCTCTACTAAAAAAACACAAAAAACTAGCCGGGCGAGGTGGCGGGCGCCTGTAGTCCCAGCTACTCGGGAGGCTGAGGCAGGAGAATGGCGTAAAACCCGGGAGGCGGAGCTTGCAGTGAGCTGAGATCCGGCCACTGCACTCCAGTCTGGGCGACAGAGCGAGACTCCGTCTCAAAAACAAACAAACAAACAAACAAAAAAACAAAAAGAGGAATTGTGATTTGTTCTGTCATTTGCCAGTACCCTGCAGATAGCTAACATTCTGTGGGTTTAATGGACTCTTCTTGTATAGATGAGGAAACTGAGGCCAGAGGAACTCAGTCCTTGCTTGCCCAATGTCAGCCAGTTGGCTAGTGACTGGGCTAGGACCAGCACCTAGCTCCTGACTCCTGCCGACTCCTGCCCTTGTCTCTACACCCGTCTTGTGTCTCCCGAGATCCGGGATCGGGATCCGCCAGCTGCATTCTCCAGGACAAAAGACCTGGAGGTGACCCAAGGTGGAATAACCCATCAATCATCCCCCTTTCCCTCTCCTAGGGGAGTTTTCTTCCAAGCCTGCATCTGGGCCCCAGGTGAATGGAGGAAGCACTGTGCCAGGCCTCTTTCTTTCTTGTTCCTTCTTGTTTTAAGTTAGAGACCCAGGAGTTGCTCAAAGGACTCCCAGTGGCCTGTGCAAAGTTGGCCATCTACCCCGGGAACTCAAGAAGTGCAGACTGGCTTTACCTAACCGCACAGCCCCTCATGGCCATGTATCATATGTTAGTCAATGGCTGCTACTCTACCTAGAAAAAAATCCAAGTGCACCACTCACCATGGCCCCCGGACTTTGCCCATCCTCTCCAGCCCCTTCCACTTTGCCTTTGCTCACTGACACTAGTCATGTTGGTCTTTCTGCTGTCCTGAAACACACTGGCTTTTTCCTCTGCCTGAAACGCTGGTCCCAGGATTCCTTGATGAGCTTCGGCTTACTTTAAAAGTTGCCTTATTAGCACAGCCTTCCCTAATCCTCTTTCAAAATGAGACCCCCTTTCTCAGTCACTCCCTGGTCTCATCATTGTTTTATCTCCTTCATAACACCTGTCTCAGTCTGACACCATGATTCATTATTTATCGTATTTATTGTCAACTTTCCCCCCTACAATGCAAGCCCACTAGGGTGGGGGCCATAGGACTGCTTGAGCCCAGGAGTTCGAGATCAGTGTAGGCAACATAAAGAGACTCTATCTCTACAATTAAAAAAAAAAAAAAAAATTAGCCGGGCATGGTGGTGCATGCCTGTAATCCCAGCTCCTCAGAAGGCTGAGGCAGGAGCCCAGGAGTATGAGGCTACAGTAAGCCATGATCATGTCTCTGTGCTGAGCCTGGGCAACAGAGCAAAACCCTGTCCCAAGAACGAAAAAAAGAAAAAAAAAGGAGAGAAAATTGCTTATGATTTGAGTCTTTACAAGGTCTCACATCAGAGGTGCTATTAAGTCAATCACTTTGTACTGAACAACAATCTACAATTTGGGAAGACACATGGTCCTAAGAAGACCTCAATCAATGCTACTTGCCTGAGTGAATCACTAACAAAGGGAGTAAATAAAAATACACTTTCTTTTCTTTTTTCTTTTTTTTTTTTTTTTTGCGACCGAGTCTTTCTCTGTCACCCAGGCTGGAGTGCAGTGTGTGATCTTGGCTCACTGCAACTTCTGACTCCCGGGTTCAAACAATTCTTGTACCTCATCCTCCCAGGTAGCTGGGATTACAGGCATGTGCCACCATACCAAGCTAAGTTTTATATTTTTAGTAGAGATGGGGTTTTGCCATGTTGGCCAGCTGGTCTCCAACTCCTGGCCTCAAGTGATTCACCTGCCGCAGCCTCCCAAAGTGCTGGGATTACAGGTATGAGCCACCATGCCTGGCCTGGGAGTAAAGAAATTTAACACAAATTTAGTTATTCCCAGGAAAATAATCTTACAAGTGTTGAGTATCAAAAGCAGTATGTACCTGATACATTGTGGATATCCTGATCATAAGTCAACACAAATAAAAAAAGAACTCCCCTAATGGTGTAGGACGTATACTTATGGCTTAAAATAAAAAAAAAATTTTAGGGATAGCAGCACATACATTCTCATAAAATTTCAATTAACTGATGGAAATGAAGGCAGCACACTGAAACACCGTGTTAAATGACTCAAAAAACTCTAGAGAAGGAAAACAAAGACATTTGTATCAAAGATTCATTTGATAAGCCTTCCTTCAAAAAATATGTGTAGAAAAACAACTTTTCAAAAATAACATGTTGTTTTCCATAAGGTAATTTAAAATATACAAGCGTAACTAAGTAATATATTATTATAAGCAGACATTTGACTATTTTACCTAGATCCCTTAAAGTTTACATATATGCAAACTGGCCCAACTTCTTCAGTTTGTCCTCCCTGGGAAATGGGAGGTCACTTTGTTTGGGGATTGCATTGTATTCGGACACACTGAGAACCTCCTACATGCCAGGTACTGTGAGAGGACATGGGGTTAAGTGAAAATCAAAGTAAATATGGGCTGGGCACAGTGGCTCACATCTGTAATCCCAGCACTTGGAGGACGAGGCTGGCAGATCACTTGAGACCAGCCTGGCCAACATGGTAAAACCTCGTCTCTACTTAAAAACACACACACACACACAATTAGCCAGGCGTGGTGGTATGCACCTGTAATCCCAGCTACTTGGAAGGTTGAGGCAGGAGAATCACTTGGACCTGGGAGGCGGAGGTTGCAGTGAGCCGAGATTGCATCATTGCACTCCAGCCTGGGCAAAAAGAGGGATACTCAGTCTTAAAAAGAAAAAGAGAAAAGAAAAGAAAAAGTAAGTAAATGTAACCCAGTGCCTTAGGAGCTAACAATCTTCTTGGGGTATCAGACAAAAAAAGGCAATAACCATACAGTGGGATAAGGGTGGCGTGATGGGCAAACCTTTTAAGGGCATCCAGGAGGAATGAGAGGAGAGAATCAGAGAAGGCTTCCTGGAGGAAATGCCCACTAACTGGAGACCTAAGGGACACAAGCTGGGAGTAGAGGTTGGGAGTAGGTGCAACAGAGAGAAGAGTGTATGCAAAGTCTAGAAATTGAAAGCATGGAATAAAATCTGAGAACTAGAAAACAGAGCAATCAGGGTGACCACAGCGTGCAAAAGAGAGTGTCATGAGACGTGGGGCAATTCCAGAGGGCTTCCTCAGCCATGTTCTGGAGCTTCGATTCTCCCCACAAGAAAGAAGGGAGACATGGTCACATGTGTGTCCAGGCTGGGAAAGGCCGAGCCTCGCAGCAGGGAGAACAGGTAGGAAGCAGTGGGAGTCAGTAGTGGCCTGCGCTGAAGCAGGAGAAGGAAGACAAGCTGCTGGGTCAAGTGATCTGAAGGAGGGAGAATGAACAGGACTTGGCCACTGGGATGTTAGTTTGGGGTGGGAGTTGGTGGGTGCTGGGACAGGAAGCTGAGTTAAAGGTAAGACCCAGGTGTCTGGCTTGAACATGGAGGGCTGATGCAGGCACTGTATTGGGAACACAAGGAGAAATGGTGATGGAAAGAAAACCACTTCTGTTTAAAACTTCGGGCAACTGGGGTGCTTCTGGGACATCCAAGTGGAAATGTTCATTAGGTGTGAAAGAAATGGAGCTTGGGGAAGAGGATGACAGCAAGACCTATGGAATTAGCATTCGTCCTGATTTCAGAGACAACAGAAGCCATGGATATGAGAAGGAAGATGCTGGGCACAGAAGCTGGGTCAAGAACTGAGAGGAGGAAGAGAGGAAGAACCAGGAAGTTGAAGGTAGAGGGGATATATATTTGACAAGATTGGAGATACTAGAGATAGTTCAATGCTGATGGAGGGAAGGAAGGAAGGAAGGAAGGAAGGAAGGAAGGAAGGAAGGAAGGAGACTTTAGAAAATGAGCAGGGGAAGACAAAGGAGAGGAGGTAATAGGCGAGAGGGTCTCAGGAGGAGGGAAGGAGGTAGGATTCAAAGCCAGAGAAGAGCTGAGCCTGGGGTAGGAGACATTTCTTCCAGCAGTGAGTGAGTTGCAAGAAATAGCTGCGGAATCAGTGAACGGAAGCAGCTGCGGACAGGGAATAGAGTGCATCGGTTTGGCGGCAGGAAGCTGAGGGAGTTCTAGTTTCTCAATAAAACAGAAGGCAGAGTCATTGCTGAGACAGACACCGGGTGACAGGGTCAAGGTTATTACAAAGGTTTTCATTACGGTGGAGTCAGTGTCACTCAGCCCTAAGTCCCAGAAGCAGCTGACTTTGCCAGCCACAGAAAGTGGCTGCATCTCTCAGAGGCACTCCTATTGCCTAAATTCAGGAACCTGATGTATAAACTCAGGGATGCGGTCCAAAGAGAGCACACATACAAGGAGAAATTGATCTGTCTGCCTGACCTGCAAATTCACTCCTTGCGGAAGACCTGCAGGGGAACTAGATCCTAACCAGAAAGATATTAATCAGATAAACGGAATGTTTAATCACATCAGGCTGTCCCTAGGCTAAGACTCCTCTTTCCCAGGAGTGGTGGCTTTGCCTAAGTATGTCTGTTTTTTTCTATGCCTCCAGGGCTGGCCAATCCTTGTTAATTGGCACTTTTTTTTTCTTTAGATATGCTAGTAAATGCAATCAGGTTGAGTTCTATCTCATCTGACTTGGAGCCATTCTGTTCCTTCAGGAAGGTGCCTGCATCTGTCTATCAGCTCATCTATTCTCAGTGAGTGTCGTCATAGCCCCCAGTGACAAAAAAAAAACCCTCCCTTTCATAGCATAGAATTGGGCAGGGTTGGAATAAACACTAACATGCACTACTGGGAGTTGATCATAGGTCTCTGAGAGCCAGGGGACTGAATCTGCCTAGTTCAATGCAGTGCAGAGGAGTGTTTCAGGTTTTGTGGATCAGGCCATCTCTATTGCAAATGCTCTGCTGTTTTAACGCTCAAGCAGCCACAGACAATATGCAAACAAATAGGTGTGGCTGTGTTCCAACAAAACTTGATTTATACAACCAAGGGTGGCCGGCTTGCAGGCTGTAGTTTGCCCATCTTCTCCCTCTTCCCTCCCACCCCCATTGTACTACCAGCCAAAACCACGGTAAGGGCTTAATAAAGATTGGTGGGCTGGGCGCAGTGCCCCATGCATGTAATCCCAACACTTTGGGAGGCTGAGGTGGGTGGATCACTTGAGATCAAGAGTTGGAGACCAGCCTGGCCAACATGGCGAAACCCCGTCTCTACTGAAAATACAAAAATTAGCCAGGTGTGGTGGTGCACGCCTGTAATCCCAGCTACCTTGGGAGGCTGCAGCAGGAGAATTGCTTGAGCCTGGGAGGCGGAGGTTGCAGTGAGCCAGGATTGCTCCACTGAACTCCAGGCTGAGCAACAGAGTAAGACTCTGTCCAAAAAAAAAAGATTGGTGGAGAAGGAATGACTCTGTCTTAGTCTTTTTCCCTAAATCTATCATGACATCCTTGTTTCTGCAAAATATCCCCCCATATTAGTACAACCATTGGATTGAGCAGAAGGAAGTGATCTAAACAAGAGGTAAGGTATGAGGTAACATGACTAACATGATTTTCAGAACTTTTCTTTCTTTCTTTTTCTTTTTCTTTTTTTTTTGAGACGGAGTTTTGCTCTTGTTGCCTAGGCTGGAGTGCAATGGCAAGATCTTACTGCAACCTCCATCTCCCTGGTTCAAGCAATTCTGTCTCAGCCTCTCCAGTAGCTGGGATTACAGGCATGCACCACCATGCCCAGCTAGAGACGGGGTTTCATCATGTTGGCCATGCTGGTCCTGAACGCCTGACCTTAGGTAATCCACCTGCCTTGGCCTCCCAAAGTGCTGGGAGTACAGGTGTGAGCCACAGTGCCAGGCCGCTTTTTTTTTTTTTTTTTTTTTTTGAAAGAAACTCCAGCTCTGTTGCTCAGGCTGGAGTTTAGTAGCAGGATCATAGCTCATTGCAGCCTCCAAATTCCTGGACTCAAGCAATCCTCCCACTTCAATCTCCCAAGAAGCTGGGATTACAGGCATGAGCCACCATACCCAGCTAAGTTTTAAAAAATTTATTGTAGAGATGGGGTCACAGGCTGGGCTGGGCTGGAACTCCTGGCTTCAAGGGATCCTCCTGCCTCAGCTCCCAAAGTGCTGCCATTACAGGCAGGAGCCACCACATCTGGCCCAATTTTTAGAGCTTTCCAAGAATTTACAGGCACTCGTGAATGGATCATTCCATGACTTAAGCCCTCTGTCCACATAATAGGACTCAAAAAAAAAAATTGGCCTGAATATTAGGTGCTTAGGAGACTATGTCCTGGTTTGGAGAACAGTGCTACACCTGTAGACTCATGGGCACTAAGCAGTAGATTCCAGCTACTAGGGCCAGGCGCAGCGGCTCCTCCCTCTAATCCTAAGCACTCTGAGAACTGGGGCAGGAGAATGGCTTGAGGCCAGGAGTTTGAGACCAGCCTGGGCAACATAGCAAGGCCTCATCTCTACCAAAACAAAACAAAACAAAAAACACAACAGATTCCAGCTTCTTAGGGGCAGAACCACATGCCTTTCTCTCCTGTTCCCCCTCTGCACCTTACTCAGAGAGGGACTCAAAGAACGCTCACTGAGTTCTGAGTTTGTTTCTGTGGTTGTCCAATTCTAGGTCATTTTTCTCCTCTCTGTACTTTTCCTATTTTTCCAGATTTTCTACAGTTGCTACATTTAGAAACAACAAAATCTGAGTGGGCATGGTGGCTCACGCCTATAATCCCAGCACTTCGGGAGGCTGAGGCGGGAGAATCACTTGAGGTCAGGAGTTCGAGACCAGCCTGGCCAACATGACGAAACTCCGTCTCTACTAAAAATACAAAAATTAGTTGGGCGTGGTGGTGCACACCTGTAATCCCAGCTTCTTGGGAAGTTCAGCTGGGAGGTGGAGGTTGCAGTGAGCCAAGATCACTGCACTCCAGCCTGGGCAACAGAGCGAGACTCTGTCTCAAAAAAAACAAGAACAAAATCTAAATCTTTGTTAGAACAAAACCAAAGAGTGAATAAAATAACCAGAGCAATCTGTCAGCCTTGAGTTTACTTTTCCCTGTCCTGAATATAAACCTCTTTCTGGTTACAAACTTGTAACTCGCCTTGTGGAAAGAGAACAGGCTGCAGCAGTTCAGTTCCAACTGCACAAATGCTGCTGTTTGTCTTTTGACTTCTACGAAGAGATCATTATCCTATTCACGGTAGCAAATAATTAAGACTATTTACAAATCTTTCATTTGGACTCCTGACTTGCTGAGAACATTCGCAGACACCTGGGCCTCTGTCAAGCACGCAATAGGATTTCTGAGTTTACACACATTCTCCTCTGCTTTCAAAAAATGTGATTCAAAACTCTCCAGCTCATCTAAGAACAACATGGTGAGAAGAAAATGTGACTGTCTTCTAACAAGCAATTCTTCAAAAACTGACCTCAAAGAGTCTAAAATAATGGCAACCTCTCCAAGACCACCTTCCAATTTAGAAAGAAAAATGTTGTTATCTCGGTAACTTCATTGACTTAAACATTTTATGTTCCTCAAATATCTAATGATTTGTGTAAAAACCATCAGACTGGAGATTCTCATTCTTGGCTGAGGCAAGAGACAGGTTCACCATACAGTGTTTTTCAAATACAGAGATCCCAGGGCCTTCCCCCAGACTCAGACTCAGGGTGTATAAAGCGGGCAGAGATCAGGGTGCATTCATTTTTATGTCCTGGAGGCCAGCACAGTGCCTGATACAGATGATGCTCAATAAATATTTGCATGACAAAGATGGTAAAGGGGTCCTTCTGGGATAGTTAAGAAAACTGAGGTCTGGGGTTTCATGAAAACTTGCTCTACTCTTCTGCATTGCTAGAATTTTTATCATGTTTATTTTTTTAAAAGGGCTCATTTAAGAAATAAATCAATTTATGATCGGGCGCGGTGGCTCATGCCTGTAATCCCAGCACTTCGGGAGGCTGAGGTGGGTGGATCACTTGAGGTCAGGAGTTTGAGACCAGCCTAGCCAACATTGTGAAACCACATCTCTACTAAAAACACAAAAAATTAGCCGGGTGTTGTGGCCGGCACCTGCAATCCCAGCTACTTGGGAGGCTGAGGCATGAGAATCACTTGAACCCAGCAGGCAGAGGTTGCAGTGAGCCGAGATCATGCCACTGCACTCCAGCCCAGGTGACAGAGTGAGACCCCATCTCAAAAAAAACCAAAAAAATTAAAAAGAGATTTGTAACTAAAATAGCTAAAATAATCTGAGTACTGTTAGAGCAAAACAATTATTGTTTTATTTAAATATATGTAGATTACAAAAGTTTATTCTATAAGATAAATGTGTCTGTTGTTTTCATAATAATATGTCTTAAGTTATATTGTTAAAGTGAAAATAATAATCACAAACGTTTGTTTGGCACTTACTAGGTGCTAGGCAATATTCTAAGTGCTTTATATGTATTAACTCACGTAAGCTTCTTAATAGCTATAAGGTAGGAACAATATCTCACTTTTTATTTTTATTTTTTAAATTTTTATTTATTTATTTTTGAGACGGAATCTTGCTCTGTTGCCCAGGCTGGAGTGCAGTTGTACCATATCGGTTCACTGCACCCTCTGCCACCTGGATTTAAGCGATTCTCCTGCCTCAGCCTCCCAAGCAGCTAGGATTACAGGCACCTGCCACCATGCCTGGCTAATTCTTGCATTTTCAGTAGAGACAGGATTTCACCATGTTGGCCAGGCTAGTCTGGAACTCCTGGCCTCAAGTGATCCACCCTCCTCAGCTTCCCAAAATGCTGGGATTACAGGCGTGAGCCACCACGCCCAGCTGATATCTCACTTTTTAGATGAAGTAACTGAAGCACAGAGAGAAACAGGCAGCATGACCAAGGTGCAGCTATAAGGGGAAGATGGAACTCTCTGACCAGGAGCCGTGGTGGTTAGCCAATGCACCACGCCATCTCAACTCATATGTGGAACTGGAAACATATCCAATCCTAATGTCCTCAATTGGTTTCATAAATAGATTGCCATCTGAAGAAACTTAAACACATATATATTTGTTGAATAAACAGAATCATCCCGGGGAAGCTCAGCCTGCCTCTTCTAAAGGAGAAATGAATGGGGTGGGTACATTCTGGGGACAGCCAGGCAGGGCCCTGAAAAGAGATCTGATGCAGGGGCAGGATGGATGGTTCCTGGGTGTTCTCCAGTTTGGTCTGCAGTTTCTGTGCCAGTTGGATGGCACCAGCTCATCGCAATGACCTGCATGAGTAGGGATTTTGTCTATCCTACCACTAGCACCTATACCCTGGCCTGGTGCTTAGTAGGTGCTCAACAGATACTTGACTAACTGAATGAAAGCACTGTATCCAGGGCCTGATGCAATTAAGAATCACAGCTATCGGCAAGGCATGGTGGCTCAGGCCTGTAATCCCAGCACTTTTGGAGGCCAAAGTGGGCCCAAGTGGATCACTTGAGTCCAGGTGTTTGAGACCAGCCTTGCCAACATGGCGAGACACCATCTCTACTAAAAATAAAATGAACTGGGTGTGGTGGTGTGCACCAGTGGTCCCAGCAGTCTCTCTCTGCCATGAATTTGATAACAGCCTTGTTGGGGCAGGCCCACCATTCCCCCCAATTCACCTCGTGGTGACTTTACAGAGCAACCGACCAGGGTTCTTACACTCCTTTGTTACACTGATTCACTCTAGTACCCACAGAAAGAAGCTGCCACCCCCATGGCCATTGGAATGTGACTCAGCTGATATGTAAATGTATTGAAAAAAAGCTTATGGGTGTGGTGGCAGCCACTGTAGTTCTAGCTACTTGAGAAGTTGAGGTGGTAGGATGGCTTGAGTCCAGGACTTCAAGGCTGCAGTGTGCAATAATCGTGCCTGTGAATAGCCACTGCACTCCAGCCTGGGCAATATAGCAAGACCCTCATCTCTCTCTCTTTTTGAGATGGAGTCTACTCTGTTGCCCAGGCCGGAGTGCAGTGGCCCAATCTTGGCTCACTGCAACCTCTGCCTCCCGGGTTCAAGTGATTCTCTTGTCTCAGCCTTCCTGGTAGCTGAGATTACAGGCACTTGCCACCACACCCAGATGATTTTTTTTTTTTTTTTTTTTGTATCTTTAGTAGAGATAGAGTTTCACCATGTTGGCCAAGCTGATCTTGAACTCCTGACCTCAAGGCCCACCTTGGTCTCCCAAGTGCTGGGATTACAGACGTGAGCCAGTGTGTCTGGCCCAAGACTCTCATCAAAAGAGAAGAGAAGAGAAGAGAGAAGAGAAAAAGAAAAGAAAAGAAAAGAAAAGAAAAGAAAAAAGATCTTAAAAGATAGGTCAAACTGGGATCCAGACATGATGAGTTCCTGTCCTAATTCCAACAGGCCTGAGTCTTCTACAATGAGAAAATACTCACATATTATTTGTTTTTTTGTTTGTTTCTCACACAGGGTCTTGCTCTGTCTTCCAGGCTGGAGGGCAGTGGTGCCATCACAGGTCACTGCAGCCTCAGACTCTTGGGTTCAAATGATCCTCCCTCCTCAGCCTCCCAAGTAGCGAGGACTAGAGGTGTGTGCCACCACGCATTAATTAAAAAAAAAAAAAATTAGTGTTGGGGTCTTACTGTCTTGCCCAGGCTGGTCTCAACTCCTGGCCTCGAGCTATCCTCTGGCCTTGGCCTCCCAAAATGCTGGGATTACAGGCATGAGTCACGTCTGGCGTTTTACTTGTATAAGTAAGAAAGACAAAAACAAGGTGAGGGACTCTTCATATGTCCCATAAGTCTGGAATTGCAGGGCAAATTATGTTATGTTTTTCCCCCCGCACAAAATAAACTTTTTGAGGGACACACATTTGACAGTGTACCCCATACCAGTGAGAAGCACCCAGGGTTTGGCATTCCTGTGGATTTTCTTTTGGTTTTCTGGGGGCTCTGCATGGGGGAACTGAGGGGGTGGGGAACGCATGTCACTCAACAACAGTCTTGCAGCTGTCCAGTCCCAGAACGAGAAGCCCTGAGCAAGGAAAAAGGCGCCCCACAGAAGTACTGCTCCAACAGCGCCCAGAATTGGCAGTCTCTTGGAATTCCTAGGGCTTCTGCCGAACCCGCAGGCAGGGCTGCCACCCCCCACCCCGCACCCAGGCTCCGCGAGGCCCACCACGCACCTTGGATGGTCCTCTTGAAGAAGGCCTTGCAAGCCTCACAGGAGGCCACGCCGTAGTGGTAGCCAGAGGCAATATCCCCGCACACGAGGCACAGGCGCTTGGGGATGGCGTTGAGCATGTACTCGCACTTGATGGCCGAGTCCTCCATGATGCCGCTGGCACAGTCCTCGTAGCTCTTGCGGCACGGGGTGCCTCCCAGCCCGGCGCCTGCAAACATGGGTGGCGAGTCCAGACCGTTGGCGTGGGTGCCCAGGGCCAGGCCAAAGCCACCGCTGGCGTCGGACGAGCCACTGGGGCTGTGGTGGCTGAGGGCATCGATGCCCGAGGATGGGCTGGACGGCTCAGTCTTGATGAAGGAGCCGCAGCTGGAGCCCAGGTGCCTGTCGTCTGAGGACATCCTATTCAGCAGCCTGTGGACACAAATCGGGAAGTCAGCCCCAGCAAGATGGGGTGGGTGTGGCGGGCGGGTCCAGCCCCGCAGGTAGGGTGGCTGGGAAGGGCTCTATGCTAAGGCTTTGGTGAGATAAAACAATGGTGAAGAAGGTAAACTGGTCTCCACTCGGCACAGCCGGGAGCAAGTTTCAGACATTACCTCCAGAACCTTCTGAGGCCTCAAAGAAACTTTATTTTGATCAATAAACTTCAGCGAACCAGGTGTGGTGGCTCACACCTGTAAATCCCAGCACTTTGGGAGGCTGAGAGGGGAGGATCATTGCTTGAAGCCAGGAGTTTGAAACCAGCCTGGGCAACATAGGGAGACCCCATCTGGTAAAAAAAAAAAAATTAGCCTGGCATGATGATGTATGCTTGTAGTCCCAGCTACTCAGGAGCTGAGGAGGGAGGATTGCCCAGGAGTTTGAGGCTGCAGTGAGCTCTGATTGCACCCCTACATTCCAGCATGGGTGGTAGAGTAAGACCCTATCTCCAAAAAAAAAAAAAAACCTTCAGATTAGGCACCCTAGTTCTTTGCAAAGTTCTGATTTGAGGGTGACACACGATGGAAACTATTCACCCAAAATGTTTGGCCAACCTTCCTGCATAACAATAATACACAATGACTACAGTTTTATTTATTTATTTATTTATTTATTGAGATGGAGTCTCTCTCTGTTGCCCAGGCTGGAGTGCAATGGCCCAATCTCGGCTCACTGCAAGCTCCGCCTCCTGGGTTCAAGCGATTGTCCCGCCTCAGCCTCCCAAGTAGCTGGATTACAGGCACCCGCCATCATGCTCAGCTAATTTTTGTATTTTTAGTAGAGACAGAGTTTCACCATGTTGACCAGGCTGGTCTCGAACTCCTGACTTCAGGTGATCTACCCACCTTGGCCTCCCAAAGTGCTGGGATTACAGGTATGAGCCACCGCACCCAGCCAATGGCTACAATTTAGCAGTCCTGGCAGTCCAGCTTTGGCCCAGAGACTCTAAGTACAGTGGCTTGGAGCTTCCCTGGGACCCCTATCTTCACTAAGATCAGAACCAGAGGCAACAGGTCATATGGCCAATTCAAGAAGGAATCTTGTGGCAAAGGTACCAGCCAGATTGGCTGCCCTCTGGGTTTTACAGCTGGTCCAGGCTTGGTACAAGAAGTCATGTCTGGAAGGTGGCTTCCAAAATCCCTCTCTCATTTCCCTTCCTAGACCCCGAGCAGACCAGCTTCTTCCCAGCCTACCTGTCCCCCAAGAGACACGTCTCCATTGGAATGCTTGAGGGAGCATTCTAACCCCAACTCTGAGCATCCGCCAACTATTTCTACCCACGAAGCCTCCCCGCCCACCCACAGAGTCCAGGTGAATTACCTGTATGGCAAGATCACTGTGTGGGGTAACAGAATGTTTCCTGTAAACCAAGCCCCTCTGCCCTGGCCGTGCTGGTGGAGGAGAAGGTGGGCAAGGGTGTGCCCCTCCCACAGACCAACTCCCAGGATGAAGGGAGGGGACCTGTTCCTCTCTCAACATGGACAAGAAAGGCAGCTGAGCTCACACCTGAGAGATTAAGGTGTGTGTTCAGGGAAACCCAGCTGTGGGTCACATTCCAGCCAGGATTGAGTCTGAGGGCGGCCTGGATGGTGGTGATCTGTCCCTGTCCTCGACAGGCTGCCTCACTCCCTGAGCCTCCTCTATGGAGGTAGAGAGGAGGCTCATGCTTATGCCTGGAGCAGGTGAAAGGAAAGAGGGAAAGATCTTGGAGAGGAGCAAAGGATGGGGAGATCATAGGACAGTCCGCCAATGGAAAGACAACTCATGGGTGCCAGGGAGGATCTCTCCCTCTTATCACACCCACAGAGCGCACTCGCATCTTGCAACTCATGGCCAAACAGCAATGCCACAAAATGTGTCTGTGCAACCTTATGATGGGGAGAGGCCTCCACTGTCCCTGGTCTCATTAATGGTTAATACAAATTAACCCCTCCTGGCTGGGTGCGGTGGCTCATGCCTGTCATCCCAGCACTTTGGGAGGCCGACGTGGGTGGATCACTTGAGGTCAGGAGTTTGAGACCAGCCTGGTCCACATGGTGAAAGCCTGCCTCTAGAAAAAATATAAAAATTATCCAGCATGGGCTGGGCGCGGTGGCTCATGCCTGTAATCCCAGCACTTTGGGAGGCCGAGGCAGGCAGATCATGAGGTCAGGAGATCGAGACTATCTTGGCTAACACGGTGAAACTTGGTCTCTACTAAAAATACAAAAAATTAGCTGGGTGTGGTGGCAGGCGCCTGTAGTCCCAACTACTTGGGAGGTTAAGGCAGGAGAATGGCGTGAACCCAGGAGGTAGAGCTTGCAGTGAGCCGAAATCGTACCACTGCACTCCAGCCTGGGCAACAGAGCAAGACTCCATCTCAAAAAAAAAAAAAAAAAATTATCCAGGCATGGTGGCACCGGCCTGTAGTTTCAGCTACTCGGGAGGCTGAAGCACGAGAATCACTTGAACCCAAGAGGTGGAGGTTGCAGTGAGCCGAGATCGGGCCACTGCACTCCAGTCTGGGCAACAGAGCAAGACTCTGTCTCAAAAATTAATTAATTAATTAATTAACCCCTCCTGAGGGGCTGCCCTTGACTATGGCCGAAGTCAAGGAACTTACTTTCCCACAGACCAGAAGCTGGGGGCTATAGATGCAAAGATAAAAGATAACTTGAGGCTCCTACTCTCCAGAATTTCAGAACTCCCAAAACGTAGTGTGTGAAGACGGAGACTTCTGGGTCTCTTCTGCTCCCCATGGAATGGCCCTGAGTCCTCGGAGACACCCTCCTATAAGCCCCAGTCCCCTGGTTGATAATCTCCTCCAAGTCCTTCTACATCTCAGTGATCATCTCCCTGGGCACTGCCACACAACTTCTTCCCAACCATCAGCGGAGTCCCCAGGAAAGACCGTCAGCCTGGCAAGGCCATCATTTGCCTGAGCGTCTGATGGGCAGGCAGGGGTGCACCTTGCTCCTCGGGCACCCTTCCAGGAGGCAGGCAGAATAGAACTGACCACGCCCTAACTTTTAGTCCCCTCCTGCTCTCCTGATGACCGCTTTAGGTTTTGCTTTTCACAGGAAGACCCTAGGGCACTGTGAAAACCCTGCTGAGCAAGACACCTCCCAGACCCCAGGGACCTTCAGCCCAAACCTTCCCCAGGCTGCAGAGGGCTCCAGAGATCTCAGGAGATACACATGACATAAACAGTAATTACAGCAGTGGTGATGTAGTGAGCAAGTGCTCTATGTCCCCTGCTTCAGATCTGTGCCTTGATGGATAAGAGGCATTTGCCCCAAGGAAAGTAAATGGAAAGCTCCCAGCCCCTCCCAGGAGAGGGCAGCCCACGTTTTCCCAGCTGCCTCCCCGCACCGTCTCATGGCTGGACAACCCTGAAGGACACCAGAGCAGGCAGCGGTCTGCTCCCCAAGCCTTGGTTTCCTCTTCTGCTCCCCTCCTTGATCCAGAAGGGTGCAAAGCATCCTGCAGTGTTGGGGCCCCACCTCCAGGCCCTGGACGGAGACCCCCAGGGCTGAGAGAGAAGTAAAGCAGATGCTGGCCTCTATCAGGGTTGGTGCAGAAAGCCTGCTATTAACTCTTTCAGGGTTGGTGCGGGAAACCCGCTATTAATTTAGAGCCTGAATCCCAACTCAGGGGTGCGGGGGTCTAGTAATTTCAGTCCTCCAGCTTTCTCATTTCCATGACTTTTTTTTTTTTTTTTTTTTTTTTGATATGGAGTCTCACTGTGTCACCCAGCCTAGAGTGCAATGGCGCGTTCTTGGCTCACTGCAGCCTTCCTGGGTTCAAGCAATTCTCCTGCCTCAGCCTCCTGAGAAGCTGGGATTACAGGTGCCCGCCACCACAACCAGCTAATTTTTGTATTTTTAGTAGAGACGGGATTTCACCATGTTGGCCAGGCTGGTCTCGAACTCCTGACTTTAGGTGATCCGCCTGCCTCAGCCTCCCAAAGTGCTGCGATTACAGGCGTGAGCCACCGCGCCCCACCTCATTTCTGTAACTATTATTTTGGCCTCCTCAGCACGCCTTTTCCAGGAACTGTCAATGTGCACCTACTATGTGCCAAGTGCTAGCCAGATAATGGGAACAAGACAGGAACAGCTCACGATCTCAAGACGCTCATACTTCCGTAGGAACAACAGACACTAAACCAACATAAGTGCACAGAGCGCCAGAAAGGGCCATGCGGGTGCCATGCTGATGGGGGCACTGCTGTGATGCCTCTGGTCTTGCTTCATTCACTCGCTCATTTTTCATATTTTCAGACTATATGAAGACCCCCAGAAGGCCACAGCTTCTTTTCTGGGTTGAAATTCTTCCAGGCTTTCTTCTGCCTGTTTTCTTCACTCTCAGGAGCCACCCGGCTGCCCCTCTGAGAGGCTGGGCGATACTAGCGGCTGCCCATCATGCCCCAGCTGCACGCGAGACACCTTCTTCCGTGCCATCTTATTTAATCCTTACAGCCTGTCCGCTCTGCCCTCCTATCCCCACCTTACAGAAGGAAAAGGCTGGAGCTCAGAGCCTGTCCCATTCGCTCGAGTCCTGGGAGAAGCTGTGGTCCGAACTTGACTGCAGGTCCATGTTCCTTGCTTCATGACACTCTGCCTCTCTGCTACCAGGCCTGGGCAAGAGCCACTCCAGGCAAGGACCTCAGCTTTCCAACCCCCCAAAATGCAGACAATGTCTGACTGCCACCCAGAGTTCCAAACCCTAGAATCCTGTCACTGCTCTTTCTTTTTGTTTTTCTTTTTCTTTCTTTTATTTTCTTTGAGACGGCGTCTGGCTCTGTCGCCCAGGCTGGAGTGCAGGGGTGCGATCTCAGCTCACTACAACTTCTGCCTCCTGGGTTGAAACAATTTTCTTGCCTCAACCTCCCGAGAGGCTGGGATTACAGGCGCGTGCCTCCACGCCTGGCTAATTTTTGTATTCTGTTTTTTTTTAGTAGAGACAGGGGTTCACCATGCTAGCCAGACTGGTTTTGAATTCCTGACCTCAAGTGATCCCCTGCCTTTACCTCCCAAAGTGCTGGGATTACAGGATGGGCCACCACCCTTAGCCTCGCTGTTATTTCTTAACCTATAAAGTGTCAGAATAGAGAACTCTCTGGAAGCAGAGCGGGAGAGAGGCACAGTGCTCTCTGAGCTGCCTGGTTCCTGAGGTACCAGGCAGGGGAAAGAAAGTTGCTGGAGAGGCTAGACCCTCTGGGAGACCTGCCCACTCCCTCCATCTGTCCTTAGCCCCCAGGACCTCATGTGTTCATTCATTCAAATGAAAAATGTAAAGGCAGGCCAGGTGCAGTGGCTCCCGCCAGGCGTGGTGGCACATGCATGTAATCCCAGCCACTGGGGAGGCTGAGGTGGGCAAATTCCTTGAACACAGGAAGCAGAGGCTGCAGTGAGCCAAGATTGTGCCACTGCACTCCAGCCTGGGTGACAGAGAGAGACCCCGTCTCAAAAAAATAAAAATTGAAATTAAAAATGTAAAGGCAGGACAGAGGGAAAGAAGTCCAAGAAGAAGGCAGAGAAGATGGAACCAGAGGTGTGGGAAAAGGGAAAGGCAGAACACGTCATGGAAATGGGACGAGCAGAGCCACCTAGAAGGGCAATGGGCAACAGATTCCATCCTATACGGTCAGGTGAAGTGAGAAGGGGCAACTATCCCCACACTTAGCAGTCAGGAAGTGGCTGAGGACATTCACCAGAGCAGGGTTACTGCACGGTGGGGACAGAAGCCATTTTGCAATGGCTGGAAGTAGTGAATGCAGATAATTCTTTCAGGAAAATTGGCCGTGAAGGGTAGAGGACTGGGCGGAACAGGGGTGCCTTCATGAATACCTTCAGGCAGCACCAGCTACCTTGTAAATAAAGCATGCCCTCCTGGACTTGGGGGCTGTGGCGTGGAGAAGGAATGTTTTCTTATTATTGTCGGTATTAGTTGTCAGCTTATTTGATGAGAAGGAGGTGTGTTGAGAATGTAAGGAATTCAAGGTATTTAAAAATTAGGTATCCATACCTCCCAGTTGGCCCTGAGCAATCTTGCTCCTACTGCGGGCCCAGTGTCATTACCATCACCGTCCCCCCTTCTCTCCCTGAAGTAGATCACGAATCACATGGCTACCCTATATTAAATATTAGCAGTAAAGAGCTAAATCAACACTTAATGGCTGAAGACACAAAATCCATGTCAGCTTTTCTCAAACTGTACTTCAGTCTTCACCAGAGGCAGCTGAAGGGCTTGGTGAACAGGTGGCTTCCTAGACCTGATCCCACTGACGTCATGTTTTGAAGAAGCATCTTTGCAGGCAGGGCCCAAGAAATCTGCAGGGAGGTTTGGTTTGGTTTTGGTGGTGCAGCTGTGATTCTTAAGGGTGTTGATTTTTCAGGGTGTGATTCTTAAGGGTGGGGTACCACTGGAAGAAGGGATGCCATCGTGAGAGGATCTTGTAAGAATTTGCAAGGAATCTGGCTGAGTGTGGTGGCTCATGCCTGTAATCCCAGCACTTTGGGAGGCCAAGGTGGGCAGATCACTTGAGGCCAGGAGTTAAAGACCAGCCTGGCCAACATGGCAAAACCCCATCTCTACTACAAATACAAAAATTAGCTGGGTGTGGTGGCACACACTTGTAGTCCTAGCTACCAAGAGGCTGAGGTGGGAGAATTGCTTGAACTTAGAAGTCAGAGGTTGCAGTGAGCCGAGATCACACCACTGCACTCCAGCCTGGGAGACAGAGTAAGACTCCGTCTCCAAAAACTAAATTAAAAAAAAAGTTTTCAAGGAATTTGGAGTGCAGTTAGAGAAACAGCTTATGCAGGCCAGTTGTGGTGGTTCACACTTGTAATCCCAGTACCTTGGGAGGCTAAGGCAGGCAGATCACTTGAGGTCAGGAGTTTGAGACCAGCCTGGCCAATATGTTGATACCCCGTCTCTCCTAAAATACAAATTAGCTGGGTGTGGTGGTGTGCACCTGTAATCCCACTACTCGGGAGGCTGAGGCAGGAGAATCACTTGAACCTGGGAGGCGGAGGTTGCAGTGAGCTGAGATTGTGCCACTGCACTCCAGCCTGGGTGACAGGGTGAGACCTGGTCTCAAAAAAAAAAAAAAAAAGAGAAATAGTTTATTCAGTAAGAGTGAGAGGGAAGGTTGGCTGTACAGATGGGAAGTTTGTAGGTGGCAGAAGGGGGCACTGAGTGAGGCCCTCTTTACCCCCCAAACCCACCCACACCACCTCCACTCAGCCTCTAGTGACTCTGTGAAGTAGGAGGGACAGGGAGTGAAGGCGAGGACCGGAGGGCAGGAGGACTAGGAGAAGGAGGAAAGTTTGCAATAGCAACTGTGGGACAAGGAGGGAGCAGAAATCTGGGACACAAAGGTCCTCCAGGCCCCTTAACTCTTGATGCAGGTGCGATGATGCAAGGGGGCCCCATCTCCAGCAGCTGAGACCTGGGCTTCCATCCTCGGCACTACTGACATCTGAGGCTGAGTGATTCCATGTTGTGGGGCTGTCCTGGCACTGCTGGATGCTCAGGAGCACCCCCGCCCTCTACCCACTCAATGCCCATAGCACCCTGCCCCCAAATACGTGAGCCAAAACCTACAGACATTGCCAAATGTCTCCCTGGGAGCAAAACTGCTGAGAACCACTGACTTAGAAGTATGAGGGAAGAGGGTGGACAAGAGCGGGATGTCAGAAAGGGCGGGATTGGGAGAAAATGGAGAGGCGGTGGCGGTGGTCTCCAGGAGGCTGAGGCTGAGGTCCAGCAGGAGGAAGTAGCAAGAAAGCTGGAAGGTTGGGAGACAGAGTCTAGGCCTGAGACTAACACTTCAGATTTTAGAGGTGGCCATGGGGTGGTGGCTGAGCCGGTGTCCAGGAGGAGTCGCTGCAGGATGAGGCGGGAGGCAGCTGACCCTTGTGTTCTGGGGAGGAGCAGGGAGTGTCAAGTCCATCATCTGTGGCTGGCTGGGACCCAGCTCCCCACTGGATCGATGACTATTGACTCTTGGTGGGGAGGGAAGAGACGCCCATCTAAGCAGCCTTTGAAAGGGCAGTAGTCAGTGGTCGAAGCCCCTCGGGGCATCATTTTCCCTTTGATTCATCTCCTAACTGGAGCTTAGCAAGCGCTGTCCTGGCCTCAATTTCACCCCCATCTGATTAAACGCGGCCTCCCTCGTGCTCCAACCCAGCTCTGCCCTGGGCCTTCTCAGTAGCCAGCGTGGGACCCTGTTCCCTGCACAGCCTGATCCCCGGGGATGCCGAGCTTGCTGGGGGGCTCTTCCTGCCTCGGCTGGACATTGCTCTGCTGGACCACAAAGCAGGTTGAAGATTTTCCTAATGCAGAGATCAGGGGAAGCTCAAAAGTTCTGAATGAAACTCAAATTGCAGAACTATTTTCCCTTAACATCTAGAGGAAGACAGATTTCAGGGTATCAACAAGAGATCATCATCGGTGTTTTGTTTTGTTTTGTTTTGTTTGAGATGGAGTCTTGCTCTGTCATCTAGGCTGAAATGCAGTAGCTCGATCTCGGCTCACTGCAACCTCCACCTCTCAGCTTTAAGTGATTCTCCTGCCTCGGCCTCCTCAGTAGCTGGAACTACAGGTGTGTGCTCCCACGCCAGGCTAATTTTTGTATTTTTAGTAAAGACGGGTTTCACCATGTTGGCCAGCCTGGTCTTGAACTCCTGACCTCAGGTATTCTGCCCACCTCGGCCTCCCAAAGTGCTGGGATTACAGGCATGAGCCATCATGCCCGGCCTCTCATGGTTTTTTAAGCTGGAATCTCAAGAATCTATCCCACACTAGGTGGCCTGCTGCTGGTCAGAGGGCAGCAGACAGAGGAATGGACTGGCCTGATAAGCATCTAGCCTGCTTTCCTCTGTGGGGTAGAGTCTACCCACCACACCCAAGAATCTGGGTCAGGCTGAAGGACGGCCCCCAGAGCCTCTTCCCTCCTGGGGCCATGCATTTAAGAGCTGGAACAAGCAGCTGGGCCACTTAATGGCTACAAGCCTGAATGCTGGTAGCAGATGTGTCAGTTCTATCCCTGATTGCTGTTGACTTTGAGTAACCAGGTCATCCTCTCTGGACCTCAGGGTCCTCATCTGTAAAATGGGCTCAATCACAGCCTGTCCTTCATAGAGTTGAGCAAGAGGCAATGAAGGCGAAATGCTTCGAACAGCGCAGGTGAGGAGCCAGCACTCGGTGGATGTTGCCTGAGGCCGTGATTCTTCTCAGAAAGTCCAGTGGGCAGGCCTGTGGTTAAGCCCAGCAAACCCCTTCCCTCATCCAAGCTCCCCAGACCTAGAATTGAGGATGATTCTACAAGGAACTTGCCATAGACCAGGAGGGAAAGGGGCTGGCTGGGCAAATTAAGAAGATAAACAAGCCTGACACGGGAATCCACTCCATAGAAGAAAAATGGTTTCTGAACACTTGAGAGATTCTTGTGTACATTTCAATAATTAATTTGCTAACCAGGAGCTGTCAAAAGCTATCCATTAAAGCAGATCCTCGGACCCTCCAGCAAGGCTTTGTGTCACCAATCAGCCCCTCAGGCACCTGGAACTAATATAACTAAATTTCCTTTAAAGTAGTATTAAAGAATGCAGAATGCCTCTAACAGGAGGGTAGGATGGGGAGGACCGTGTGGCTAGAAGCAAATTACTGTCAAGGTTCCAGTTTTCCTGTTGAACATGGATTCATGGGCACTTATTACGTGGGAGGGAGGGTAGGGAAGGATGGAAGGAAGGAAGGAAGGAAGGAAGGAAGGAAGGAAGGAAGGAAGGAAGGAAGGAAGGAAGGAAGGAAGGAAGGAAAGGAAGGAAGGAAGGAAGGAAGGAAGGAAGGAAGGAAGGAAGGAAGGAAGGAAGGGGCAAGTAGGCCAATGGCTAAGTGTTACTAACCAATGATAATGATGAGTCCAGTTCTGTGCACTGAGATCCATTAATTACACACACACACACATACACATAAAACTTAAACTCAGATTTTTCATCAAATTGACCTTCCCTCTGAGTAGTCTGAACTGCCTGTTTTGTTTTATTTTTATTTTTATTTTTATTTTTATTATTTTTTTGAGACAGAGTTTCGCACGTGATCTCGGCTCACCACAACCTCTGTCTCCCGGGTTCAAGCGATTCTCCTGTCTCAGCCTCCTGAGTAGCTGGGATTACAGGCATGCGCCACCACGCCTGGATAATTTTGTGTTTTTAGACGCAGTTTCTCCATGTTGATCAGGCTGGTCTGGAACACCTGACCTCCGGTGATCCACCCGTCTCAGCCTCCCAAATTGCTGGGATTACAGGCATGAGCCGCCACACCCAGCCTGAACCGCCTATTTTATTCATAGTTGGTGATTTTGTAATTGCTCCCGTGTGATTGAACCTTGGGTATGTGTATCTTTCAACTTTCAACAATAGGTAACATTTTTCTGGTCACACACTTCAGCACAGCTGGAGTCACTGAATCCTAAGTTCTCAGAGATTTTTCTGACTACCCTGGTGACTTTCAGATAATAGAACAGTCCTAAGAAACCAATGACTTGCTCAAACTTATTAACTAGAATGCCAGGCTGCTGCAGGGGAGGCTGGGGCTGATGGGGCATTAGAGACACAGCGAGTGGTGACCTGTCCTGGAGATGAGCTAACTTAGAAAGCAGCCCTCCGATACCCTCTGTGTCCACGTTGTTAACATGGCCCCTTCTTTGTGACGGTTCCACTGTATTTGGCCTCCTCGGGAATGTTTTCCTAATGCTTTCTTTCTCTTTCTCCCCTTGGGGGCCCTGTGGGACCCAGGGCTGCAGAATGACCCAGGAGCATGGTGGTGGCTTCAGTGAGAGCTTGCCTCCCTCTGCACGCTCTGGAGCCCAGGCAAAAAATCTGTAATTAAGCATCTTGTCGTTAGAAAGATTAGTCAAAACCAGGCTGATCCCCGACAACTGATTGAAATCTCATTCCGCACAAATTACGGCATGGAAAATAATGATGGGTAATTAGTGCCTTTCAATCAGGGCTTTTTATCCATGATTTTCCAGGCTGCAGGCATCACAATGAGAAGAGAGAGGCTCTACCAAGGCAGAGACAACTGGAGGCAGAGTGGCTGCCCTGGGACAGCTGGGAGTCCCAGTTCACTGGCCAAACCCGGCACACGTGAGCTCAGGCTCACAGAGAGTGGCCGCTGCTGGCTTTTTGAAACTTCAGCCCTCACTTGGGTCCTCTCAGTCAAGTGTCCTTATGCAGGGCCCAGTGGTACCTGGTAGCTCTCACTTTAGTCCACCTAGCCTTGGCCAGCTCTGGGCTCTGACCACCACAAAGGGGTGTGTTTGAGGGAAGGGTAACATCAAAAATTCAGAATATGCCCCCAAATACACCTCTAGTATCCTTCTTCTCTGTAGCGATTGGAGCTCTGACATCTGTGAATTCAGCTTAACTTTTCTCAAATCTGTTTTTATTTTCACTCTATATCAAAACAGTGATGTGGCATAAATATCCTACCTAATGGCCAGGTGCGGTGCTCACGCCTGTAATCCCATCGCTTTGGGAGGCCAAGGTGGGCACATCATCTGAGGTCAGGAGTTCGAGACCAGCCTGACCAACATGGAAAAACCCCGTCTCTATGAAAAACACAAAAGTACAGGCGTGGTGGCACATGCTTGTAATCCTGGCTACTCGAGAGACTGAGGCAGGGGAACCACTTGAACCTGGGAGGCGGAGGTTGTGTGAGCCAAGATTGCGCCATTGCGCTCCAGCCCGGGCAACAAGAGCAAAATTCTGTCTAAAAAACAAAAACAAAAACAAAACATATATATGTCCCACCTACTGTCATTGAACACACTCAGTAGCCTCCAGATGGCTTTAGTCCTCACAATAGCCATGGCGCTGGGCCAGAGAGCTTTGTGGTTAGAGCTGGACTGCTTGGGTTTGAATCCTAGCTCTGCCCCTTATGAATGGGGTTATTTAACCTTTAGATGCCTCAGTTTTCTCATCTGTAAAATAGGGATGTGAATTATAATATTCATCTCACCGGGTGGTCTTGAGAATTAGTGAGTTAATGCAGAAAAGAGCTTAGAACAATGCCTGGCATACAGGAAGTACTTAATAAATATTAAGAGTTGTTTCTAGCATCCCTGTTTGGTAATGAGGAGACAGCTTCCATTTAGATTCTTTAAAAAGTTCAATCCTAAATCAGGTAAGACCGTCTTACTCCCTCTCGCCTTCTATCGTTCATCCATCCATGCATCTTCCCACCCACCCATTTCATTGTGTATTTGCATGCCTGTTACTTCCACTGACACAGTCCCATTTCAGGCAAAGGGGCCCACATTCAGGCACTGCTAGAACTGACTACCCAGCACTAGCCTGCCCCCTGGGAACTCCATCTGACCCCCAACATACATTGCCTGTCTTTCTGTCTGTGCACACGCACGTACACACACACACACACACACACACACACACACACACACACAGCTCCTGCAGGAATTGCCATATTCTTAGAGACATCCTATATCTACCTTCCTGGCTCAGCTTATTGACCCAGGGTGGGCTCCTGATCCAAGCTGGGCCAGTGAGTCTCTGCCATTAGATTTTTGGTGTCAGGGCTGCCTCTCCAGGGACAGAGGCAGTAAGATGGACAGCTCAAGAGCTGAGCAAGGTCATCCTTCCCTCCCATGTGCAGTGAGAGAGAAGAATATCGAAGCTGGCAGCAGAGAGAAGCAACGGTTGAGGCAGAGAGTCCTGGGAGCCCCAGTTGCTGTTGGCAATTGCTCCTATGCCCCCGCAGCATCTCTGCTCAGGTGAACGAGCATGGCCTGATTCCCTGATGCTATAGTCCACTCAAGGGGGCTTCTCGCATTTAACCAAGACAGTAGCTCACACATTGTCTCTTTCATTCATTCACTCATTCAACTACTATTGTCTTAAATTTTTTTTTTTTTTTTTTTTTTTGTAGAGACAGAGTCTCCCCATGTTGCCCAGACTGGTCTTGAACTCCTGGGCTTAGGAAATCCTCCCACCTCAGCCTCCCAAATTGCTGGGATTACAGGTGTGAGCCAGCATGCCTGGCCTCAACTATTGTTCTTTGAATATCTACTGCATGCTTGACACTTTTGCAGCCCTGGGGATACACTGGTGAGCAAGGTGATTGGGTCCCTGCCCTCAAGGAGAGACAATACCATAGTTCATTGACTCGGAGCTGTACCATTTTTTCACATTTTACCATCTTGGCAATCAGAATTCACCTGAAATCAATGGCATGTCTTAGTTTAATTGAATTAGTGGTTCCAGAAATCATGGTGTCCCTTGCAATAGACGATGTCATAAATTCAATGACATACGATAAACAGTGTAGCTGAGACTGCCATGAGTTCAACAAAAGTTAATTCATTTTCTTGCTAGACACCAGGAGGACTACATTTCTAGTGTCACCCTGGCCGTTGGCTATGGCCATGTGACTGGGTCTTGGCCAATGGGATGTGGGCAAAGTGATATAAGCCACTCCCTTTTCTGGCCCATAAAAATCTCCCATAGACTCTTGCCCTCCTCCCCCACTCCACTCCCTCCCCTCCTCTCTCCAATTCCTCTCTCTTCCCCCATCTTCAGGCCAGGGGGTTCCAAGACCCTGGGGGATAGCAGAGCCACAAATTAGCAGGAGCCTGGGTCCCTGAACACCTTGTGAAAGGTCACCTGCCAAACACCCTCACCTGTGGGCAATACCAACTTCTGCTGTGTTAAGCAACTGAAACACTGGGCTTATGTGAAACAATGCCAAGTGTCATCCCCCCTAACGTGATAAGTAAACAGCCAAATGGTATCAATGCCGTTAGTGCTGAGTGCTATGAGAAACAGCAGGGAGGGCTGGGTGTGGTGGCTCACACGTGTAATCCCAGCACTTTGGGAGGCTGAGGCTCCCAAAATTAGCTGGGCGTGGTGGTGGGCACGTGTAATCCCAGCTACTCGGGAGGCTGAGGCAGGAGAATCACTCGAACCCAGGTGGTGGAGGTTGCAGTGAGCTGAGGCAGAGGTTGCAGAGATCACACCACTGTACTCCAGCCCGGCCGACAGAGTGAGACTCTGCCTCAAAAAACAAACAAACAAAAAACCAGCAGGGAGGACACAGCATAGTGGGTCGGGGGAGTATCCAGATAGAGCTGCCAGAGAGGGCTTCTCTGAGGAAGTGACATTTAAGCGGGGGCCTGAAGAAGAGAGGGAGGGGCCACACAGGGAAAGCTCTATGTTGGAGGGACAGCAGGGAAATCCGTTGTTGGAAGGGAGGAGGAGGGGGCGGAAGGCGGGGAGGAGGGAGGGGCAGGCAGAACCCCCACACAGCCAGGGGCACTCAGGCAGGCCAGGACAGAAGGGCATCCAGCCCACCCGTATCCAATGTTTGAGTCCCTGTCCCTGAATCCCAGACATGTGACCACCTGCCTTGTAAAGACCCTAATGATAGAGAGGTCACTAGTTCAGGAGGCAAATATTTACGTCTTGCTCAGAATGCTAAAAAAAAAATAAAAATAAAAGGTTTTTTTTTTTTGTGAAAAGTAAAAGTGTTTCTTCCCTCTGAGTTTCCAGTTGCAGTTTATACAACCCCACCCCTCAGGACTTACAGAACAAGTCTAAGCCCTTCCATGAGATAGCCCTCCAGACTGTGGAAGGCAGCTCCTGCTCCCTGTGGATCCTCCTCTCTCCTCACCAGGGTCAACATCCCCTGCACTTCTAAGAATAACCCGTCTGCTCTGTCTTCTCTTCTTAAAGAACAGCAGCAGGCCAGGAGCAGTGGCTCACACCTGTAATGGGATTTACAGGTGTGAGCCTCAGGGAGGCTGAGGTGGGCAGATCACTTGAGGTCAGGAGTTTGAGACCAGCACCACCAACATGGTGAAACCCCATCTCTACTAAAAATATAAAAACTAGCCAAGCATGGTGGTACACGCCTGAAATCCCAGCTACTTCAGAGGCAGAGGCAGGAGAATCACTTGAACCTGGGAGGTGGAAGTTGCAGTAAGCCGAGATTGCACTACTGCACTCCAGTCTGGGCAACAGAGTGACACTCCGTCTCAAACAAACAAACAAACAAACAAAAAAGAGTGTTAGAACTGAGCACAGCTCTCCAGGTGAATTCTGCCCAGTGCAGAGCAGAGCATTACTGACACCTCCCTCATCCTGGACACTATACTTCTGCATATACAACCCAGGATGCAATCGGTGCTTGGCTCACGTTGCTGACCTCCACTCTGATCACACATCTGAGTCTCTTTTGTGTGGGTTGTAACTGGGCCTCACTGCTGCCCCCTGTGCATTCCCAAAGGACAGTGTGCAGACCCATACAACGAAGGGGACAAAACTTCTATCCACTCCCTGGTCATGGCCATGGCCCTTTCTACATGGCCGTGTGCACACCAGGACAGGATCAGGGTCTGAGAAAGGAGGTCAGCCGGCGCCCCACGAGCAGAACCCACATAGGAAGCTTAGGGCTCCCAGCAGTCATTCTTCATCCTGACTCAATTTTTCAGCCTTTGTGCAAATGGGCAGCCTGGGCAGATGACAAAGAGGCGTCTTAACTCTGGACAGATAGGGACTGGCTACTGCAGCCAACTGGGATCCCTGTTCTGATCTCTGTAACGACAACAGGGCTTGCTCTCTATGCTCAGGACAATGGTTATTAAATCATTGATTTCTTGCAACAACTAGTTGAGGTACTATCATTTCCCCCATTTTGCAGATGAGCAAACTGAGGCCCAGAGGGGTTAAATATCTTGGCAGGGACCACGCAGCCAGAAAGTGCTGTTGTGAGTTACATCATGAAGGGGAGTAAGTCACAACACTCCTCTGCTCAAGACAGCCAGGGGCTCTGGTGAAGCAGGAGTCCTTGCCACAGCTCAGAAGGCCTCCGGGTCTGCCCCCCAACCTCTGTCATGCTATCTCCTGCCCGCTCTCCCCTGAGGTCACTCCATCCCAGCCATACTGGCCTCCTGGCTGGTTCTTGACGACACCAATCACTTTCCCTCCTCAGGGTCTTTGCTCCCCGTATATGATGGCAGAGGCTGTCTGTTTTCTTTCCTGCCCTACTCCAGTGTCTAGAATAGTAGTAGACACACAGAAGGTGCAGAATAAATATTTGTTGAATGAGTAAGGAGGGTTAGGTGGGATCTAAGGACCCCAGTCAAACAACCATTACAGTTTCCAAAGGCCTGCACTCCCTCAGGATTTGACAGTCACAGGCCTGAGGCACAGGACAGGATCAAGGTCTGAGAAAGGGAGTCCGCCAGTGCCCCAGGAGCAGAACCCACAGAGCCCCTGGGGCCCAGTGAAGCCCACGAAGGTTCCTAAATGATCCACCTTGCCATCAGTTTTGATCGAATTCTGATCATCCTGGTTTAAAGAGTTTATGAAAGGATGGTGCGGTGGCTCATGTCTGTAATCTCAGCAATTTGGGAAGCCAAGGCGAGCAGATCACCAAGGGAGCAAAGACCCTAAGGAGTTCAAGACCAGCCTGGCCAACATGGGGAAACCCCGTCTCTACTAAAAATACAAAAACTAGCCAGGTGTGGTGGCATCCACCTGTAATCCCAGCTACTCAGGAGGCTAATGCATGAGAATCGCTTGAGCGTGGGAGGCGGAAGATGCAGTGAGCCGAGACTGTGCCACCGCACTCCAGCCTGGGTGACAGAGAGAGACTCTGTCTCAAAAAAACAAAACAAAACAAGTTTATGAAAGATGTATGCATTTTTCTTACTTTCTGGTTTTGGTTGCTTTTTTGTAAGTACCCCAAGCCACTTCATGTGTTGGCCGGCAACTTAGAGAGGCTAGAGTCTGAGAGCCAGTCATTGAGACATCTGCTTTCAAAATGCTAAAAACTATATGTTAACACAAAATCAATGTAATTTGTAAAGAAACTGTGGGAAGCGGGGCTGGAAAGGGGTTGCTTGACTTCAGAGCCAGAACCCCACTGTGTAAAGAAAAATGTTTCACCGCCCCCTGCCCTTGAGAGAGGGAACTGACAGGGCCTGGGCATGAGGGCTCTGGGCCCAGCTCACCTGGATCAGAATCCTGGCCTGTCACTGACTCGCTGTGCAACCATTGCCTGACCTCTCTAGGACTTGGTTTCCTCATCTGCAAAATGGGTAAGATAGACATATCTACCTCATAGAATTATTTTGAGGAGTAAATGACCCAATGATGTGAAGCATTGACGGCTCCTGTACATTGTAAGTGCTCGAAAATATGTGCTATTATTTCAGCTCTCTTGGGTACAGGTCCTGGCAGCCACAGCAAGGGTGGTCCCTGCCCACATGGTTCTCAGTCGTGTCCTCTGTAAACTGAGTATAAGAAGGAAATGGTGGCCAGGCGCGGTGACTCATGCCTGTTATCCCAGCACTTTGGGAGGCCGAGGCAGGCAGATCATGAGGTCAGGAGATTGAGACCATCCTGGCCAACATGGTGGAACCCTGTCTCTACTAAAATGCAAAAAAAAAAAAAAATTAGCTGGGTGTGGTAGCAAGCACCTGTAGTCCCAGCTACTCGGGAGGCTGAGGCAGGATAATTGTTTGAACCTGGGAGGCGGAGGTTGCAATGAGCCGACATTGCACCACTGCACTCCAGCCTGGCAACAGAGTGAGACTCCATCTCAAAACAAAAAAGAAAAAAAAAAAAAGAAGAAATGTGGCAAGGGCTGTGTGTGCTCACACTCGGAAAGGAGAAGCAGAGGTAGGGGTCACTCCCAGGCTCCTTGGCCTTCTAATCCAGGCATTTGCGGGAGGGGACTGTAGCCACCAGGACTGCCCTTGGCAAGACTGTCACTTATCACACTAGCTTCTCCAGACAGGGCATTTTGACTATTGATCTGATAAATAAACAGCCTGCTGGCTTGATCAAAATGTTGTTTTGCATTTCAATTACTGCTCACTGATGCAACCTTCATCCTGCAAGATGCTGTTGGCAATGGCAGAGCCCTGCCACTGGCTGGAGAGGTAGAGCCACCCCCTACCAGTGCCCAACCACACCTTCCCTCCCTGGGAAGTGAGGGGTCCTTGGGGAAGACAGCAGCTCTCAGGGAGGG
Organism: Rhinopithecus roxellana; assembly: GCF_007565055.1. Taxonomy (NCBI): domain Eukaryota; kingdom Metazoa; phylum Chordata; class Mammalia; order Primates; family Cercopithecidae; genus Rhinopithecus; species Rhinopithecus roxellana. The sequence continues at coordinate 134,578,183 of NC_044553.1, read as the reverse complement.
GAGAGAGGAGAGTGACAGGGGGACTGGAGGGGCAGCTGTGGCAGGCAGGAAGACTGCAGGTAGCCAGACTGGGACACACCTAACCTAGCCTGTGCCCTCCAGGGACCTCAGTGCCCCTGCTGCTTTGTGGAGTGGCCTTGGGCATGTCATTACACTTCACTGCATCTTAGCTGCTGCATCAGTAAACTGGATGCAAGAAAAACTCTCCTATTCCACTGGGTTGTTGTAAGGACACATGGAGTAAACAGATGTGCGAGCTCTTTGGAAGAAAAAGAGAGACACGAATGCTGCTATATTATATAACCGAAAATAATACTACATTTCCTTTCTTTTTAAGCACTTGCTATGTGCAAAGTGCTTTACACACATACGCTTATTTACTCCTCAAAATAACTCTGGATTTTTCATCCTAATTTATACATGGGAAAATCAATAGAGGCACCAGACATTGTCAGGTGGGCCCCACACCTTCCATGGCACGTGGAAAGTCAAATATTTGCCCTCTTAGCCATCCTGATGCCAATGTATGGGATTTTAATCACTCTGGGGTTACCCATCTCTGGAGAGGTGACTCCAGACAGGCTTCCTTCTTCCCTATCCTGGCCAACCTAGCCTTTAAAGGTGGGCAGAAGAGAGATGGGCTCTGTCCTCCTCTGGCTGGATCCAGGCTGGGAGGAGGGGCAAGGCTGCTGACAGCTGGCTGGCCAAGCAGACTCTTTCCTAGACTGCTTGAGTACTGGGACCAGTGTTCCAAGGCCAGCATCGGGCCCCAAGGAACCAGAGGGTGATGGGTGAGTGCTTTGGGTGCTCAGTGAGACACTGCAAGGGTCTGAATACCTGGGCACACCTCACTGCATGGGACAGGCAGAAGAGATATCATTTAGAGCCAGAGGAATCAGCAGGGCCATGTCATCCATGTGCACAGGTGGGGTGTGTGTGGGTGGTCTGCAAGCTCTGAATTTGGAAACTTCGATGTGGATGAAATGGGAACCCCTGATATAAAGGACATGGTGGCCACCAGTTTCAGGGGACCCCTTTTTGAAAAGGACAGTCCATCCCTCCAACCTCTGTGTGCTTTGGTCGAATTGAAGGTAATTTTTGGCCATTTGGCCCAAGTGCCAAAATTGCTTTGTCTTTTGTCCTCACAGCGCACTGACCTAAATGTACTGCCTTCTCTCTCTCTCTCTCTCTCTCTCTCTCTCTCTGTCTCTCTGTCTCTCTCTCTCTCTCTCTCTGTCTCTCTCTCATACACACACACACATACACACACTCACACCCTCTAGGAGAAGACCTATTAGCTCATGCACTTAGAACTGTGGCCTCCCAACTCTCCCATTAATGTCGGAACTGCAACTTTGTAGTTTACTTTTCAAGTTTTAAAATATAATAAATAGCACAAATGCCTTCTGAGTTCCTATTATGTTTGGTAGAAAGAGCCCAGTGACTAACTGATGTGGTGTCTGCTCTGAGGCTGTGTGTCCTAGAGACAGCCACTTGCCCTGTCTGGCTTCAGTCATTCTATGTCCCTTTCTAGAAAACAGAGAACCCTCACCATGTACTGGAGGGGCCTGAAGATGCATGAAACAGGAGGTAAGACAGTTGGCTCTCTGGCAGGAAGCTGGACCACTGGTCCTGAGATTTACCTGGGAAGCTGCCTGCTAGTCATGACCTTTTGCTCATTTGCTCATGCTGGTTTCATAGGTAACTCAAGGGTTAAAAATGAAATTACCTAGAGAAAAAAAAACTACGTTACAAAATTAAACACTCGCTGTAATACAATGGCCTGAGACCAATATGGTGTGTAAAGACTGAGAATCCATAACTCTCTAGCCTCTTGCCCCATGAGTCAGATCCCTAGCCAAACCCCAGTCCTCCTGCCCCATGAGACAGACCCTCTCCTTCCCAGGATCCAGGGCTCTGGGCTTTCCTGCCCACATCCACCCCAGAGCTGCCTGCCCCCTCTGCCAGGCAACTCAGGCCAGCCTAAACTGGAAAGAGCGCAGGGTCTCTCGGCCCCTGTGCAAGTCTTGACTTTGCCCTTCCTTCCTCCACGCCCTTCAGCAGGTTCTTGACCTTCTATGAGCCTCCAGTAACCCATTTTACTACCATAACTCATGGAGTTATTGTGAGGATCAATATAGAATATGATCTTCAAAGGCTTTGCAAAGTGCTTCCTGCAAAGTTGTCACAACCTCCCCGCTATCCTCACTCTGGCATTTCACAGCCCCAACTCCTGCAAGAGGAAGTGAATGTCTTCAAGGTAATCAGTCTCACCAGGCGCTCAACCAGCAATGAAACCGAAAAGAAACCCCAAGTTCATGAGCACTTCCATGTCTCACCCCAGTTAATCCTCATCAGGCTCGGGGGTGAATATTCTCACCCCCAGGATAAGAATAAAGCATGGAAGATTTCCTTGTTCAATGTCACTTAGTGGGTAGGGAGCAAAGCCAGGACTGAACCCAGCACCGTGTCCCCCACCCTTGATTCCTGAGTTCTAAGCTCGACCTCAACGTTTTGCAGACTCAGTCAGGTGCGGTGGCTCACTCCTGTAATCCCAGCAGTTTGGGAGACCGAGGCAGAAAGATCACCTGAGGTCAGGAGTTCGAGATCAGCCTGGCCAACACGGTGAAACCCCATCTCTACTAAAAATGTAAAAATTAGCTAGGCGCAGTGGCACATGCCGGTAGTCCCAGGTACTCGGGAGGCTGACACAGGAGAATCGTTTGAGCCTGAGAGACGAAGGTTGTGGTGAGCCGAGATCACTCCACTGCACTCCAGGCAGGTGACAGAGCGAAACCTCGTCTCAAAAAAAAATAATAATAATTTTTTTTGTAGACTCTTAGCATCACGATTCCAAATAAAAATAGATAGTTGAAAAATGGAAAAGCAAAATACCTGGCCAGCACTTCTAAAAACTCTCAAGGTGGCCGGGCACGGTGGCTCAAGCCTGTAATCCCAGCACTTTGGGAGGCCGAGATGGGCGGATCACGAGGTCAGGAGATCGAGACCATCCTGGCTAACCCAGTGAAACCCCGTCTCTACTAAAAAATACAAAAAACTAGCCGGGCGAGGTGGCGGGTGCCTGTAGTCCCAGCTACTCGGGAGGCTGAGGCAGGAGAATGGCATAAAGCCGGGAAGCGGAGCTTGCAGTGAGCTGAGATCCGGCCACTGAACTCCAGCCTGGGCAACAGAGCGAGACTCCGTCTCAAAAAAAAAAAAAAAAAAAAAAAAAACTCTCAAGGTTAGGCTGAGCACGGTGGCTCACGCCTGTAATCCCAGCAGTTTGGAGGCCAAGGCAGGCAGATCACTTGAGGCCAGGAGTTTGAGACCAGCCTGGCCAACATGGTGAAACCCTGTCTCTACTAAAAAATAAAAAATTAGCTAGGTGTGGTGGCAGGCACCTGTAATCCCAGCTACTAGGGAGGCTGAGGCACAAGAATCGCCTGAACCTGGGAAGCAGGAGGTTGCAGTGAGCTGAGATCTCTCCACTGCACTCCAGCTTGGGCGACAGAGCAACACTCCGTCTCAAAACAAACAAACAACCAAACCAAAACTGTGAAGGTTTATGAAAATCATGGAAAGTCTGAGAAACTATCACAGATGAGGGGAGACTACGCAGACATGACAATTAAATGCAGTGTGGGATTCTGCATGGGATCCTGGAAGAGAAAAAGGATATCAGTGGAAAAACAAATGAAATCTGAATAAAGTATGGAAGTTAGTTCATAGTAATGTACCAAGGTCGGTTTCTTAGTAGTGACAATTCTATGGTGGTAATATATGAAGCTAACAAAAGGGAAAACCAGACAAGGGACATACAGGAGCCCTCTGCAGTATCTTGGCAATTTTTCTGTAAAGCCAAAGAACGATTTCATTTAAAAATTTGTTTGTTTGTTTGTTTATTTTACTTTTGAGACGGAGTTTCGCTTTGTCGCCCAGGCTGGAGTGCAGTGGTGCGATCTCGGCTCACTGCAGGCTCCGCCTCCTGGGTTCACACCATTCTGCCTCAGCCTCCCAAGTAGCTGGGACTACAGTAAAAAGTTTCTTTAAAAGTGGAAAAAAGGACAGGCACAGTGGCTCACACCTGTAATCTCAGCATTTTGGGAGGCTGAGGCAGGTGGATCACCTGAGGTCACTGGTTCAAGACCAGCCTGACCAACATGGTGAAACTCCATCTTTACTAAAAATACAAAATTAGCCAGGCTTGTTGGTGGGCGTCTGTAATCCCAGCTACTCAGGAGGCTGAAGCAGGAGAATCACTTGAACCTGGGAGGCGGAGGTTGCAGTGAGCCGAGATCGTGCCTCTGCACTCCAGCCTGGGTGACAGAGCCAGACTCCATCTCAAAAAAATAAAAAGTAGAAAAATGTGTAAAAGCCCTACCTGGCTCTGCCTCTTGGAGGAGAGGGGAGGCACTCACTTGGCCCACCGCCCACCTGTTCTCACAAGGCACCTGCTTCTCCAGTGGCTCCTCCCTCATGGCCAGGGACTACCTGTGTGATGCCTCGGGCCTCTGGGAAGGCTTGTTCTTTCTGCCTCTGCACCTTCGCACCATAGATCCACTGCCTGCCATGCCTTCAGCTCTTGTCACTAGAAGTCACACTATAGTTTTACCTGTCAAGAGCCAAAAGGATGAGCAAACACTTCCAACCAGTTATCTCACTGCTACAGAATTATCCCAACATAGTCAAAAGTAACATGCTCGAAATATGCTTGAAATGCGTGTTCGCTGCACACACACACACACATATGCGCACACACAGGCACACACAGACGCTGCAGGAAACAACGTCGATGTTGATTAATAACACCACATCCACTGGGTTGAACTGTAGAATAATGGGAACTAGAAGACACCAGAGAAACACACTAGGAACAAAAGCCAGTCTCTTCCACGGCCTGCAAAGCCTGTGACCTGACCCCAGCCACCTTTCCAACTTCACGTCCCACCTTCCCACATTCCACCCACACTGGTCTCCTACTCTTCCCCAAGTGTGCCAAGGGCATCACCATCCCAGGGCCTTTACACTGACTGCTCCCCCTACCTGGAGTACCCAGATACCCACATAGCTCACCCCATCATTTGTCAGGTCTCTGCTGAGATGTCACGTTTTCAGGGAAGACACCTGACCCCCATCGGGTACTCTACATATTTTTTCTTCTTCTTCTTCTTTTTTTTTTTGAGATGGAGTCTCACTCTATTGGCCAGCTTGGATTGTTGTGGCATGATCTTGGTTCACTGTAACCTCCACCTCCTGGGTTCAAGCTATTCTCCTGCCTCAGCCTCCTGAGTAGCTGGGATTACAGGTGCCCACAACCATGCCCGGCTAATTTCATATACTCTACATCTTATCCTGCTTTCTTCACAGCCATTCTTAATATCTGACATCCTATTATCTGTTTTATTGCTTCTCTGTTTGTCGTCTGTCCGCCTAAGGTAAGCTCCCTGAAAGCTGGGTCTTGGACTAATTGTTTTATCTCAGAACCAAGACACATCGTAGGTGCTTGGTAAATATATGAGTCAATGAACAAAACCCAGAGATGGGCCGGGAAAGGTGGATCACACCTGAAATCCCAGCACTTTGGGAGGCTGAAGTAGGTGGATCACCTGAGGTCAGGAGTTTGAGACCAGACTGGCCAACATGGTGAAACCCTGTCTCTACTAAAAATATAAAATTAGCCGGGCATGGTGGTGGGCATCTGTAATCCTAGCTACTCAGGAGGCTGGGGCAGGAGAATTGCTTGAACCTGGGAGGTGGAGGCTGCAGTGAGCCGCGATCACGCCACTGCACTCCATTCTGGGTGACAAGAGTGAAACTCCGTTTCAAAAAAAGAGAAAACAAACAAACAAACAAACAAAAACAGAGATGGGGGGAAAGAATGCTATAAGTAAAAAAAATAGAGGCAGGGTGCAGTGGTTCACCTGTAATCCCAGCACTTTGGGAGGCAAAGGCAGTCTGAACTGGAGTTTGAGACCGGCCTGGCCAACATGGCGAAAACCCATCTCTACAAAAATGCAAAATTAGCTGGGTGTAGTGGTGGGCGCCTATAGCCCAGCTACTCCAAGGGCTGAGGCAGGAGGATCCCTTGATCCCAGCAGCCAGGAGGTTGTAGTGAGCTGTGATCACACCACTGCACTCCAGCATGTGTGACAGAGCCAAGACTCTCAAAAAAAAAAAAAAAGTTGGGGGTGGGGGGAATGGTACATTGCTCTAATTATGTAATGTAAAAAGGGTATGTATGGAAGATCATGTTCCAAAATGGAAATAGAAGTGACATTCGGGAAATCAGCTGATTATTTTACCTTCCACAAATTATTTAATACTGTAATATGGTGAGAAACTGTGTAAAGAGGATAGGTTTTGACATCGTTCAAAGTCTACTTCTCCCTCGCTTGCCGTGCGACCGTAGGCAAGCCACTTAGCCCCTCTGAGCTTTGGGTGTTTTGTCTACAAAAATGATATCATATCCCTTTACTTAGAGGGTTGCTGTGAGGATTCAAAAGACAACGAAAAGAAAGTGCTTGTCAGGTGCCGTGGCTCATGCTTGTAATCCCGGCACTTTGGGAGGCCAAAAACGGGAGCATCATTTGAGCCCAAGAGTTTGAGACCAGCCTGGGCAACACAGTGAGACCCCCATCTCTATTTATTTACTAATTTTTTATTTATTTTTGAGACGGAGTCTCACTCTTCTGCCCAGTCCGGAGTGCAGTAGCACTATCTCAGCTCACTGAAACTTCCGCCTTCCGGGTTCAAGCGATTCTTCTGTCTCAGCCTCCTGAGTAGCTGGGATTACAGGTGCAAACCACCACACCCGGCTAATGTTTGTATTTTTAGTAGAGACGGGGTTTTACCATGTTGCCCAGGCTGGTCTCAAACTCCTAACCTCGTGATCTGCCTGTCTCGGCCTCCCAAAGTGATAGGATTAGATGAATGAGCCACTGTGCCTGGCCATCCTATCTCTATTTAATATAAAAAGTTTTAAAACAATTTAAGTGCTTACCACTGTACTCAGCACATAGAGGTGGCTTCTACAAAGTTCACTCTCCGCACCCCTAAAGTTTGTACAGGGTATTTTGTTTTAGACTGAATCCAAATGTCACCCCTCTACAACTGTTCTGAGTTAGGCACTCCCCTCTGAAACTCCACTGAGCTTGGAACACACTAAGTTAAAGATGCTAGAGTTAGCATCTTGCCAGTCCCCAACTCCATCCCACTAGCTCCTAGAAGGCAGGGCTCTTGACTTGCTCACATCTGGGTCCCCACAGCACCCTGACAAGTGCTGGCCCAGAGGTAGCTGTGATACTGAATGGATGGGCAACTCACAAACCAACCCTGGGGCACTCAGAGGTAGAGTTTTCATAGAATTTAAAGGTGGGGGGATTCAGAGGCTCATTTACTTCAACAACCTTTTTACAGATGAGGCCCTGAGAGGGCCAGGGACTTGCCTCAGATCACTAGGCCTGGGAGGGCCAGGCTCCCAGCCCACAGAGCCACCACAGGCCACTGCACCTCCAGGCCATGGGCAGTCCTCCTGGTGCCTCTCTGGGAAAAGGCGCCTGAGGAGGAGAGGGTTACAGAGTATCTCCTTCCAATCAGCGATTGTGCTAATCAATCAACTCAATCAACTCAATTAAATCTAGAGTTTTTTTTTTAAGGAACAAACAAAAACAGCAGCAGAAAGCAATGACTAATAATCAAGTAGAATTTGATTATTTCTGTGTTGACTGGTTGGGGGAGTGGGAATCTGAGACAGGTCACTGGAGCAAGCGAAGAAAGTAAAGAGGAAGAGACTGCAAGCTCAGCAATGCAAGGGACTGAGCTGGGGAGGAACCGCAGGGGCAGAACTCAGGGCCTTCGAAATGAAAACCATGACAACTGTCACCAGACGCAGAAGGTACTGCACCCAGGCACCGCTCTAAGTGCAGAACACAGATTAACTCACCTCCTGTTCACAGCAACCCTAAGGGGTCAGAACTATTATGATCTTGTTTTATAGATGAAAAAACTAGGGAGCAAAGTAATTTGGTTAAGGTCATAGCTGGGGTGGAGCCAGGATTTATTTGAACCCCTGTGGGTTTTTGTGCTTCAGGGCATGCAGTATGCAGGGGCTGGGGAAGGTGCAGGGACGGGGGACAGTGCAGGAGTGAGGGACGGTGCAGGGGCGGGGGATGGTGCAGGGGCGGGGACGGTGCAGGGGCGGAGACGGTGCAGGCGCCGCCTCTGTTGCATGTGTCTGGGGATGGAACACTTGCTGCACATGAAAAATTGTTACTATTCACTTACTTATTTCATTTACTACACATCTACTGAGTCAAACACAACAGGGATCCTGCCCCTAAGCTCAGTAGCTCGTGGAGATCCAAATAAGTGATCAATGACCATAAAGTCACTGGACAAGGAAGGGTCCCAAAGCAACACGATAGGGTCACACACACATATTCATGGGACCCTGCGAGTGCCGAGAAGGAGTGTCTAACCCTCCTTAGGGGAAGGGAGTCAGGGAAGGCTTCCTGGAGGAGGAGTCTAGGCTATGTCTTGAAGGACAAGTAGGTGTGCGCCAGGCCAAGAAGGGGAGAGGGTGGGAAATGGCATTCTGGGCACTGGGACCAGTGTGTGCAAATCACAGAGACAGAACAGCAGCATACAACCAAGGAACTGGAGTTGGTGTGGGGAGTCCGGGACACAGGTGTGTGGCCAGGGGAGGGGCGCAGGAAGAAGGTAGGTCTGTCAGGAGACCAGGATGGGCATGTGGGCAGGGGCCAGCTAGGAGATTCAACACCAGGGGTTTCAACATCACCCTTTGAGGGGCAGGCTCATCACACCAACAGCACTGTGGTGCATGCAGCTTTGCCTCACCTGACCGCCCACACCCAGCTCTTTGCAAACTGCCTGCACAGTCCTCCCCTGCAATGCTGGGTCTGAGTGGGGTGGTCACCATTCACTTTCCACATCAAGGAAACCCAAGGCTCCAAAAGGTAAAATGACCAGTCATTCAGCTGGCTTAGAACTCGAGCCTTCTTTTTTTATTTTTCTAAAGGCACGAGCCACCATGCCTAGTTAATGTAACGTAATTTAATTTTTTGTAGAGATAGGCTCTCCCTATGTTGCCCAAACTGGTGTTGAACTCCTGGGCTCAAGCGATCCTCCTGCCCTGGCCTCCTGAGTCATTTGGATTACAGGCCTGAGCCACTACAACTCGGGCCTTCTGCTTCATAGTCCTGTCCTTATTTCCCCCACCCACCTTTCTTTGCAATACAAATGCATTAGCAAAGCTAGCTATTTAAAGGAACCCCGGAGCTAATCCTTATGTAAACGGAAAATCTTTCAGCAAAGCTAATAATCACTCCATAATCCAGCAGTTATATAATTCTGGATTTTATAGTACAGCATCCAAAGCTGAGGTATTCTGGTCCCTACAAAACCTTTGTCGGGCGGGGGATGGGGTTGGCATAAAGATCTGGTGAAAAGGTGTGGCTTGCAAGGAGGAGGATGGAGGCTCCCAGGTCAACAGCCTGGTGGAGGAGCCAAGACCTCGCAGCTTCCAGCCAGGGTTGGGTGGGAGGGAGTATAGGGTACTAGGCGGTGAGGGAGAGGTAGAGGGGTAAAGAAAGGGGCTCAGCCCACTGGTCCCCACAAGACTGAAACCACGTCAGCCAGGTTGTTCCACATCTTCCAAATACCAAGAAACAAGAAAGGGAACTACCTCCACTCCTCAGAAGGGAAAACTGAGGTACTGAAGAACAGGAAGCCACTCCATCTACTCCTGTATCCCAGGAGCATGCCCCAAACCCTGCGAACAGCTTGGGCTGCAACTGATGCCTCTGTTCTCAGTCAGTCTTCCTGATTTGATTGTTCGTCCCCTGAGGGCAGAGTCCGAGGTCTGTTCTTTGTGACAGCACATAGCAGAATGCCAAGTAAACAGCAGGTTCTCAATAAATGTGAGTGGGAATCCAAACTGGCTCACTTTACAGAAATTAGATTCACAACAAGGATAAAGAAGAATCAATATCTCGATTTAAAACTGGTAAAGAGACGGGAATAAAATGGGAAATCGTATTTATTGAGCATCTCTTGTATACCTGACACCATGCTAATTGTATTTAAAACGATACTAGCTTATTACATAGATTATGTTTAAAAATATTAAATATTAAATAATAGTGTGATGATAACAGAACAATACAATTCTTATAGTTGAGGCAAACTGCACAGAGCAGATGAGCAAGGTATGAAAGCTTCTGTAGCTAGTGACACTAATAATCGCTAATATTTATTGAGAGATTACTAAGTACCAGGTACCCTGCCATGGTATCATTCCACCCTCCAAAGAACCCTCCAGAGTTGATACTGTGATTATCTGTTAGGAAACTGGGTGCTGACTCTAGGTTATAATGCCACACAATTTGTAGCACGTGCTGCCACCAGCATGCTCCTCCCTGTAACACACACAGTGCCTAGTAGGAAGTGGGCAGAACTCAAGATCCAGATAAAGCAGGCAAGGCTTCACTCAACACATTCCACCCCTCACTCTCACAAAGGGGTACTGAGTTGAAGGAGACCCTAGTAAAGATGTCCTTTTAAGTTTGCCTCCTGGTTTTTTGTTTTGTTTTGTTTTGTTTTGTTTTGTTTTGGAGATGGAGTCTTGCTTTGTTGCCCAGGTTGGAGTTCAGTGGTGCAATGTCAGCTTACTGCATCCTCCGCCTCCCAGGTTCAAGTGATTCTCCTGCCTCAGCCTCCCAAGTAGCTGGGATTACAGGTGCCCGCCACCACACCTGGCTAATTTTTGTATTTTTAGTGGAGACAGGGTTTCACCACGTTGGTCAGGCTGGTCTTGAACTCCCGACCTCAGGTGATCTGCCCACCTCGGCCCCCAAAGTGCTGGAACTACAGGCGTGAGCCACCGTGCCCAGCCTTGCATCCTGTTTTTAGGATGCTTGGCTATAAGTGGACAAAACGATGCATATGGATGGACCCAAGAAGAAAAGAGTGGGCCAGGCGCCGTGGCTCACGCCTATAATCCCAGCACTTTGGGAAGCCGAGGCAGGCAGATCACTTGAGATCAGGAGTTTGAGACCAGCCTGGTCAACATGGCAAAACCCCATCTCTACTAAAAGTACAAAAATTAGCCGGGCTTGGTGGCACGTGTCTGTAATCCCAGCTACTCGGGAGGCTGAGGCACAAGAATCACTTGAACCCAGGAGGGGGAGGTTGCAGTGAGCCAAGATTAGGCCACTGCCCTCTAGCCTGGGTGACAGAGTGAGACTCCGTCTCAAAAAAAAGGAAGGGGAGGGGAGGGGAGGGGAGGGGAGGGAGGAAAGAGTTGGAGAAGTGAAAACTCAGATATTTGCTATGTTTAGTTCTGAACAGCCCTCTCTCTTTCTGGGAAAGGCACATAGGAGAGCATATGATTTCACAGAAAGACCCCAGGATATAAAGCCGGACCTCCAGATCATTCACAATTTGATTCCTGGCCCTGCCACTCACCAGTGGGCACTTCACCAACCTGTGCCTCCATTCTCCATCTGTAAAATGGGAACACCAGGTTTCCTCTGCAGGTTTCTTGGAGAGATTAAGAAAGCTGTGTATGAGTGCACATGGGCAATTTTTGAAAATATTGTAAGGTCCACAGAAAACTTGGTAACTGTGGCTACTTTTAGGGATTCTGTCTAGGAGACTAAGGATTACGGGAGGAAAAATACCCCACCAGTCACTGCCTGCACTCTCATAGTGTTTGACTTTTTTTGTTACATGTGTGAATGTATTACTTTTTTTTAAAAGACTGAAAAAATGAAACAAAATGTACATATAATGGCTCAATAAATGGTAAGCAATACACCAAGTCTTTTTTTTTTTTGAGACCTGTCTTGCTCTGTCGCCCAGGCTGGAGTGCGGTGGCATGAACTCGGCCCACTGCAACCTCCACCTCTTTGGTTCAAGTGATTCTCCTGCCTCAGCCTCCTGAGTAGCTGGGATTACAGGCATGTGCCACCATGCCCGGCTCATTTTTGTATTTTTAATAGAGATGGAGTTTCACTACATTGGCCAGGGTGGTCTCAAACTGCTGACCTCAGGTGATCCACCCACCTCAGCCTCTCAAAGTGCTGGCATTACAGGACTGAGCCACCAGGCCCACCCTGGTCCTCTTAAAAGTTTACTTCATTCTCCTGGATGGCGTAAAACCATGAGACATCCACACCCTTGCAATCGCATATACAGTTTATACTCCAGGACCTGCACAGAAAACCCTTCCCTTCTTCATTTCCTCAGTCTTCCCACCATCTCCCATCCCCATCCCCCAAAAACCTTCTCCCCAAAGGAGCCCCCTCAGCTTGTTTGGCTAATGTATTCGAAAACCAAATTAGGGGGGCCCTGGCTCCCAGGGAGGTCCCCAAGCCAGTTGCTAGATGCAGGGAATTAGATACCATCTCATACTCAAATCCGATTAGGTCCCACCCCCGCTCCCACCCCACATGCAAAAGCCTACTTTCTAATCAATTTTACAAAGGGCCCTCTGCAGATATACACTAATGGTATTGAGCTGAGATCTTTAAACCAAGTCTGCAAGAAGTCTGCAGAGATAAAATGTACATACTATATTAAGGAGGAAGCCGGTCGCCACGGCATCCTTCTCCTCAAACAGAGAGGGACTGGGGGTGCAGGCAGAGTGTTCACTACAGTCAAATAACATCCTTTCTCCAGCCTCGACTGCTCTTTCTCCTTTCAAGCTTAACCCACCCTCCAACTCCTTCCCATTTAGGTTGCTTGTTATTTTAACTTTCACCCACTAGAGGCCCAAAATGAGATCCAGTAACTGGTATATCCTTTCTCTCATCCTAGGTCCTCTAGGCAGCCTCCCCAAAGGTAACTATTGTTTCTAAGTTTTCTGTGAATCTTGTAACCTTTTCGCAGACATTTCATGTGCACTCATGCACAGCTTTCTTAATCTCTCCAAGAAACTTTCAGGGGAAGCCCAGGTGTTCCCATTTTACAGATGGAGAAGTGGAGGCTCAGGTTGGGTTAAGTGCCCATTGGTGAGTGGATTAACACCTGACTCTGCCACTCACTACCTGCATGGCCTTCAGCTCAGACTCTTTGAGCCTCAGGCTGTGCAACTGTAAAATGGGGGTGACAGCAATAGGCCCTTATCTCAAAGGTTAAAGAGATGATATCTGTAATACATTCAGAACAATGCCTGGTTGAAATGAAGCGCTCAATGGAAGTGAGCTCTTACTTCTCTACACTGCCACGTTACTCCTCACATATTTTATAACATTCACACCTTTCACGTAGAATGTCCTTTTCCTTTCCCTTCATACAGGAGCTTTCCCCGGCCAGTTTCTCACTCCCTCCTCCTAGCTCTTCCAGCACCTTGCTCGTTCAACCAAGATTTACCGAGTGCCTGCTGCATGCCAGCTCTGTGCATTTGGGGCTGCCATCTCTTTTTTTTTGAGACAGGGTCTCACTCTGTCACCCAGGCTGGAGTGCAGTGGTGCAATCTTGGTTCACTGCAGCCTTGACCTCCCAGGCTCAAGCAATCGCCCCACCACCTTAGCCTCCGGAGGAGCTGGGACCAGAGGCATGCAGCCCCATGCACCTACACCTGGCTAATTTTTAAAAATTTGTTGCAGAGACAGGGTCTTGCCATGTGGCTTAGGCTGGTCTTGAACTCCTGGGCTCAAGTGACCCTTTTGCCTCGGCCTTCTAAGATGTTGGGATTACAGGTGTGAGCCACTGAGCCCGGCCTGGGGCATCATTTAACAGTTAACTTCTTTAAGGACAGATGGGAACTCTTTTCCTTCTTTGTGTCTTCATAGAAGGTGCTGAATAATTTCTGTAGAATGAACATAAGCATGAATCAGTGAGTGGGGCCAGATAGCCTGAGGTGACCGTGAACCTGGTTGTGTGCACTTTTTTGGGGCCAAGACCTGAAGTCCTCTCAAACCTGCCTGTTGACTCAGGGGCCCGAGACTGTACTGCAGATAGAAATAACTGCAGCCGGACACTGTGTCCTCGAAGACTGGCTAGTGCATATGTGACCTGAGGTCTGTGTGCTGCCTGTTGTCTGTGCAAGGGCTGGGCTCCTGGGACCCTGCAGTCCTGTGTCAACAGTCACCCACCAGGTGGTTTGGTTGTAAGAATTCACAGGCTGCCTGGCACAAGCAAATTAGGCTGAGAGGCTCTGTCCAGCTTTCAGGAAGCAAGCAAGCTAGCTGCCTCTCTCCAGGTGGGTCTCACTGGCTTCGGCTGCTCAACCTGCCAGTGCCAGCACCTCTGTGCCCCTTTCCAAGGTCACCAGGCAGTAATGTAGTCTTTCTGCCCTCCTAGAAGCACCCAGACCACTCCTACAAGACAGCATGGTCTGCATCAGGGCTCAGCCACGAGGGTTTTGGACAGAATGTGAATCGGTCATTCGGCCCTGCTGGCTCGACTGGACCCAACTTACTCTCTGAGCAGCCTGTGTGACCTGCAGCTCCCAAATCACTGGATCACCTCTGGCCTAAACAGAACAAATGGGAAAGCTAGAGTAAGATCACACTTAGATACCAGACTCTAGTCCCTAAACCAGAGTCAAGGTCAGAGGATTTAGCCTGGCAGCTCTGCTCGATGTAGGCTCTTCGGCCCTCAGACACAGACAGGGGCAACCCCCGACTCTGGAACCACAGACTCCAGGGTCACATTGCATTGTGGCTGTACATTTGTGTCCTGCTCAGCAAAAATGACTAAAAAGTGACAACTAGTTGTCAGCAAAGGCTCCTCCCAGCACAGGCTAATGACCAGCAGCATCGGTATCACCCAGAGTTTGTTAAATTCAGATCCCTGGTCTCTGCCCCCAACTGACGGACTCAGAATCTCTGAGGATGAGCTTCCGCTTGCATTTTAAGGACTCCTAGAAAGAGAAAATGTGCTGTGATTCCTGGGGCCAATGGCACATCGGCTTATCCTTTGAAGAGTGCATTTTCTCTCACCTGATTCTCCCGACAGCCACTGGAAGCAGGGAGGGCCAAGATTCATTTATTCATTTGCTGTGCCAACAACCACGCATTTATTGTGGAGTCTTTAGGTGCCAGACACTGGGGAACAAAACACATTCCCTGCCCTCAGGAAGCGGATCAAGACAGAGCACGCACAAGTAAACAAACTAATCAATAACAGAGTACTCTCCCTACCCAATTAGTCTGTTCATTTGTCTACATGGCATTAATGACTTCTTAGCACTACATCTTGTATTAGACAAAGATGGGGCACTGTCTTTTTCGTTTGTTTATTTTTTATTTTATTTTATTTTTTTGAGATGAAGTCTTGCTCTTGTTGCTCAGGCTAGAGTGCAATGGCTTGATCTTGGCTCACTGCAACCTCTGCCTCTGGGTTCAAGTGATTCTCCTTCTTCAGCCTCCCAAGTAGTTGGGATTACAGGCACCTGCCATCATGCCTGGCTAGTTTTTTGTATTTTTGGTAGAGGCGGGGTTTCACTATGTTGGCCAGGCTGGTCTCTAACTCCTGATCTTGTGATCCACCTGCCTCAGTCTCCCAAAGTGCTGGGATTACAGGTGTGAGCCACCGCGCCCGGCCGGGACACTGTTTTAACCAATGTGACATTTGAGTAGAATCTTTAATGGAGAGAGGAAGGGAGCTAATAGGTATCTGGAGAGTTGGGGGAAGAGATCCCCAGGCAATGGGAATTAAATGAACTAAATATCAGAAAACCATTGGGAACCAAGCCCTAACTGCCAGCCCCAACCCCACCTACCACCCTCAAGAGACCCTCGGAGACATCTCCAGTCAATGCTTCATTTTTCTCCAGCTTCCTCCCCTGCCCCTTCCTTACTCTGTAATTTCTCAGGGCTGGAGCAGGGGCGATTTGTCCACTTAGCCCTTTAGGCACAGAGCCTCTGGCCTTTGAGTTTTTCCAAAGACCTTCAACATGCTTGAAATATGCAAATACGTTTTTAATCCCCAAATATAAAAAGGAAAAATGCAAGATCAAAATGTTTAAATGTGTAATTAAATGTCCACAAAGCACAACCTAATGTCAACTGGCTTCATTAATGGTATATTCGTAAACATTTCATTATGTTGGAAGATAATTTGTAGGTTATATTTTCTTTCCTTTTCTTTGAGACAGGGTCTCACTCTGTCACCCAGGCTAGAGTGAAGTGGCACAATCATAGCTCACTGTAACCTGAAACTCCTGGGTCTCAAACTCCTTGGCTCAAGTGACTCTTTCCTCAGCCTCCCTAGTAGCTAAGACTACAGATGCATGCCACCGCATCTTTTTTTTTTTTTTTTTTTTTTTTTGACAGAGTCTCACTCTGTTGCCAGGCTGGAGTGCAGTGGCGCAAACTCAAGGAGGCTCGGCAGGGAGAAGGACTAAATCCTAAGGGTAGCTTGGCTACACAGACCACGTGCAAATCCCGAACTTTGTCCATTTTCCCTTTGTCTTTTCCTTTGTCTATTTTCCTAATGCCTCACCCTGGGTTCACCAGAAAGCCCCCTGGAAGCATTCTCCCTCTTCTGATCATGCTTATGGACTTAAATGCCCAAGACAAACCTCCCACACTACTTCCCAAGGTAACTTATAAGGAAACACTCCCATTATCAGTTCATCCACCCTCTAGGTTCCCGGCCTTCTTCAGTTCTGGGAACCAGCTGGGTGCAGTGACTCACACCTGTACCCCAGCAGCTTGGGAGGCTGAAGCAGGAGGATCGCTAGAGGGCAGGAGTTTGAGACCAGCCTGGCCACAACAGCAAGAACCTGTCTCTACAAAAAAAAAAAAAAAAAAAAAAAATCGCCGGTGTAGTGGTGCAGTGGTGCGTGCCTATAGTCCCAGCTACCTGGGAGGCTGAGGTGGGATGATTGCCTCAGCCGAGGAGTTTCAAGGTTGCAGTGAGCTATGATCACACCACTGCACTCCAGCCTCAGTGACAGAGAGAGGCCCTATCTCAAAAACAAACAAACAAACAAACCCAGAAACAAAATCTGCGAGCCCATCCTTCTCACTGCCAAACAGCTTCTGAGGTCTCAGGCTTAAAGTTCATGTCTATGTGAATACACACAAAAGGGCAAAAACTCAGGAAATTGCTTTAGAAAACAAGCAAACAGAATGTCAACACCCAGCTGCGTCTGTCCCCTTCTGAGGGGCTTCCTGGGTCCCTCTGTCCCTGTCCCTTCATACGGAGCCCTCCTCTATATGAAGAATGACCATTAGAGATAGTTTACTGCCCACAGCAAAATACTCATCTGATTACCGTGCCCTATTTATCGTCTCTGAGTTAGGGACCTCAGTGGCCAAAAAAATAGCTAATATCCTTGGTTCCAAATGATTTTGTTGCTTTTAGAAAAAAAGTCAAAACCATCATTAAGTGTATTCTCAAAAAGCTGGGCTGGAACTGTTGCCAGAGATGATTCTAAGCACTGGGAAGGGGAGGGAGAAAAGGAGGCAGAAACAATAAAGGAAGAGAAGAAGGTGGAGCAAGAGGTGAAGGCGGTTGCAACACTGACGGCCATTTCTCGAGGGGCTCTGCGGAAGGTGTAAATTCTAGGACATTAACTAAGAGATCACAGCCCATGGTCTGGCCATTCATTCACTCACAATATTTATTAGATACCTCAAAGTTCTGGACACCGTTTTGGCAGGGAAAAGGAAGTCCCTGACCTCAGGAAACTTTTATTCTGGTGGGAGAGACAGATAATTAATTATACTATATTATACAAATAATTTAAAAGTATTTTGAGATACAGGAATACATTTATGTGTGGTATGTATCTACACACACACATATGCAGACACACTGCTCATGGGCACTTCTGTGGCCAGGTCCCTGGTGAGTACTGGTTGCTAAAGACACATGCGCATACACACACACACACACACAAGACTCTTCCTTTCTGAAACACCCTCATGCAAAATAGGATGCAGCAACCTTGTTCATGCAGCAGATAGACAGAAAGCACGCCAGCTATTTGAGAGCACATAGACTTGTCCAAGTCACACCAATGATTGGAGCACAAGAAAGTCCTGCTCCCGGCCGGGCATGGTGGCTTACACCTGTAATCCCAGCACTTTGGGAGGCCAAGGTGGGTGGATCACTTGAGGTCAGGAGTTCGGGACCAGCTTGGCCAATGTGGTGAAACCCCATCTCTACTAAAACTACAAAAATTAGCCGGGCGTGGTGGCTGGTGCCTGTAATCCCAGCTACTGAGGAGGCTGAGGCAGCAGAATGGTTTGAACCCGGGAGGCGGAGGTTGCAGTGAGCCGAGATAGTGCCATTGCACTCCAGCATGGGCGACAAGATCAAAACTCTGTCTAAAAAAAAAAAAAGATGGTCCTGCTCCCAATCAGCAGGGTCTTACCACCTGTCACCACCTCCACTTCTCTGACATTCTCAGGGACCACCTCTAGGGCACCGGGGCCTCCTACAGCAAGGAAATGTGGAACTGAGTAGGGTCTGTCTGTCACCAGCAAGGGAGATGATGGCTCAGAACACCTTGAGCTATGCTCTGCCTTTCTCTCTACGACGTGACCACATCTTACCATCACACAAAGTCTGTGTTCCCTAATAGTATTACACTTCCTCCCATTCCCTCATCTCTTCATTTTCCCTTTTGCCATCAAAAGGCATCCTGTCAGTTAAGGGCTTTCAGATAAACTGTTCGATTTCAAACCACATGCCTGGTAATGCCTCTGTTTTGTTTGCTACTAAAGGTTTCCCAGCCACACAGTAGGAATCAGGCTGGTAGAGCGGTTAAGGGCATTGTTCTAGAGTCAGAAAGGACTAGGTTCAAAGCCTGATTTCCCACTTGCGAGAAAGTCACACAACTCTGTGCATATTTCTTTATCTGTAAAATGAGACACTAGTTCCTAATGCAAAAAATGGTTGAAAAGATTAAATGAGATCATGCACCCAGAGCGCTTAGCACTCAGCCAGTACTGAGTAAACACCCTCTAAGTACAGTTGAATCACGAATTCTGGCTGAGTATGGTGGCTCACACCTGTAATTCCAGCACTTTGGGAGGCCAAGGTAAAAAGATTGCTTGAGCCCAGGAGTTTGAGAGCTGCCTGGCCAACATGGGGAGACCCTGTCTCTACAAAAAACACAAAAATTAGCCAGATGTGGTGTTGTAAGCCTGTGGTCACATCACTGGACTCTAGCCCTCCAGCCTAGGTGACAGAGCAAGACCCTGTCTCAAGAAAAAAGAACAAAGAAAAAAAGAATTCCCAGAGCTGGATGGAATATCATGCCTGTAGTCCCAGCTACTTAGGAGGCTGAAGCAGGAGGATAGCTTGAGGCCAGGAATTTGAGGCCAGCCTGGGCAACATAGATTCTAGACCCCCATTTCAAAAAAAGAAAAGAAAAGAAATAAAGAATTCCCAGAAAGTTCTCTCTTGAGTCCTTTCACTTTGGAATGCAGCTTGACCAAGACAGTGCCTGGAAGCCTCAAAATGCACCACAGCCCCAGTCATGGACAGGCCGCCTTCTTGCAGCTGGCACAGTAGTGTCTTACTAATGTTACATCTCCAGGGCAGTGTTTCCCAATGGATAGTCCCCAGAGTCATGGGATTCAACAGGTATCATGGCCCTTCCCTCCTTCCCTCCTCCCCAGCCCCACAAAAGACCATGGCCAAATAAATAAGGAAAACACTTGGGTGAACAAGTCAAATAGGTTTCTTGACTGCATTCTCAGAATGTTTAATACACTAAAATGCCCTGGAAGGCTGAAGACAGGGCCATGGTATACAAGAGTCTCCCAAACTCATGTGACTGCTATGATGGTTAATTCTGAGTGTCAACTTGACTGGGCCGTGGAGTCTCCAGATATTTGGCCAAACATTATTCTAGGTATTTCCATGAGGGTGTTTTTGGATGAGATTAGCATTGAAATCAGCAAATTAAGTAAAGCAGGTTGCCCTATGCAATCATCCAATCAGCTAAAGGCCTGAATAAAATCAAAAAGCTGACCCTCTCCCAAGAGAAAGAAAATCCTTCTTGCCCAATGGCCTTCAAACTGGGACATCAGCCTTCTGGAGTCCACCTGCCTTTGGACTCCAACTGAAATATTGGCTCTTCCTGGGTCTCAAGCCTGCCTACTATTGGACTAGAATTACACTGTCAGCTCTCCTGGATCTCCAGCTTGCTGACTTACCCTGCAGATTTTGGGATTTGTCAGCTTCCATAATCATGTCAGCTAATTCCTTATAATAAATCTCTTTATATACATAAATAAAGGATACACACACACACAGTCATCCATTGCTTAATAATGAAATAAATTGTTAGGATATTTCATCATTGTGTGAACATCACAGAGTGTACTTACACAAGCCTAGATGGCATAGCCTACTACACCCCTAGACTGTATGGTAAAGCCTATTGCTCCTAGGTTACAAAGCTGTACAGCATGTTACTGTACTAAATACTGTAGGTATTTGTAACACAATGGTATGTGTATTATCTACACAAAGAAAAGGTACAGTAAAAAATGCAGTGTTAGGGCCGGGTGCGGTGGCTTAAGCCTGTAATCCCAGCACTTTGGGAGGCCGAGACGGGCGGATCACGAGGTCAGGAGATCGAGACCATCCTGGCTAACATGGTGAAACCCCGTCTCTACTAAAAAATACAAAAAACTAGCCGGGCGAGGTGGCGGGCGCCTGTAGTCCCAGCTACTCGGGAGGCTGAGGCAGGAGAATGGCGGGAACCCGGGAGGCGGAGCTTGCAGTGAGCTGAGATCCGGCCACTGCACTCCAGCCTGGGCGACAGAGCGAGACTTCGTCTCAAAAAAAAAAAAAAAAAAAAAAAATGCAGTGTTATAGTCTTATGAGACCCCATCATACATGCAGCCCATCATTAACCAAAATGTCATTATGTGGCACATGACTACATATCGTATTGGTTCTGTTTCTTTGGCGAACTCCCCAGGAAGCTGTTTCCCCTGAGAGCATCTTGCAGTACTAAAGTTCCACGAATGCTCTAGGAATGCTGTAGCTGAAGGTCAGAATCTAAGAAGGCTGGAGACCTCCATGCCCCACCCACTGCCCAGAAGTTGGGGCCACCACCAGCTGGCTGACACTGGGGTGCTCCCTGAAGTAATGTATCCTCACGGTCCCCATTCATCACGGTCTCTTTAATCTGAAGTCTTCCAGGCTGTAAAGACCAGCCAGCAAGGGGGACTCGGAAGGCTCACTCTTTCATGAATGACAACTCCCAGTCTCTTTCGAGGCTTCCTCTTTTGTTCCGTTTTCCTATGACACAGGATGTTTAATGCCTTTTCTCCTCTCAACCCTCCCATGTGAATATTGGACAGTGTAGGGCTCAGTAGTGGCCTGGGCCTGAGCTGTGATCACACCCAGGGCAAAAGGGTAAAAGGAGCCCTTCTTCTCACATATGTGTCTGGCAACTCCCTGCAAGAGGCCAGAGCTAAGAGCACAATCAGGGAGAGTGAGAGGACCGTGCTCTCAGTGTTGCTCAAACCAGGGAAGAAATCTTGTATCTCTGGACCTCAGAACCAGCTGCCCTTTGCACAGTGCAGAAGAGCAGAGCACCACGGGGAAGAGGAGAATTCCTGGACTGAATGGAGCCTCACCCATAGGAGCCTGCCTGTTGGAGGATGGCGGATAGAAACAGTTGTTCCCGTGTCTTCACTTTCTGTCCCCAGGTTCCCTACAGTGACTTAAGGCCCAGCTTGAGAACACCTAGTTTCCAGTTTCTGGGTTCTAGGCCAGTGGTTCCCATCTTCCAACCACACGAGATAATGCCCACTCCTGTTCACTACCACCCAAACTGGGACCAATACAAGGTTGACTCTATATGTCAAGTGAGAACATAAAACATGGGAAAAGGCAACCTAGGACAATGATCACATTGTAAAAGAAAAACCATTTTCACATCCCTAATGAGGAAGACCCTAACCTGAGAATCAGGAACAGACTTCAATGGAAGCGGTTCCTTTTGGAAGGCTCCCGACTGTTGTTATTTCCCTCATTTTGTTCAAATCTGCAACAGTCTTCAGATTGAAGTCCATCTGCCACTATTAAGAGTTCTCTGGCCTGTGCTCTTTCTCCCCAAATTATGTTCTCAGCTAGCTATTTTCTTATTCAAAACTTTTAATCACTACCTTTCCCAGAATGGCTTCTCTAGAAGTTTTCCCAGAAGGAAAATGTCAAGGGACAGCAGTACACGAAGTACCCAGTTGAAGGGCTCCCACTGCCAGGCTAATTCTCAAGAGCAGATGAGGTACCAGGAGCAGGAGTGGGGTGCGTGCCTTTCCTCCTTTCTGCCCCCAGCTAGACTCTTGAAAGCTCTGGCTCATTCGGCCCTCCCAGCCAAAGCAGCGTGGGTTCTGTTGGGTAATTTGCAGGTTTGGCTGGTAAGATGAGAAAGGTATAGGCATCTTGCTGGGCCATTATTTATTCTGCCTGGATCAGGGACTGAGCCTGACCTGAGACGGCCACAATTACCCCAGTTCCGCTGGACACCTATGTGACCTCCCACGGAGTTTGCTCCTCAAAACGGCAGCAGCTGGTCAGGAGCAGCAGGGTGTGACTGCGAAGTCAGGAGACCAATTGTGACCAACCGATATTTATACACCCCGGTGAGCACTGTCCCCTTCCACATGGTCACCTTGGGCATCTCTTCCCAGTTCCCAATATGCTGGCTTTGATCAAAGCATTTTTGGAGCTCCTCTGGGAGCTGCCTTTCAGGCCAGATTATCTGAGAAATAGAGTCACATCCTCACTTTCTTTGTAATCAAAAATCGCTTGGCTCAGCTCTGTCACCGAGCTAATTCCCTAGTCTTGCCTCCAAATGACCTCGGCTGCATTAAACATTAAATCCACCCCCAATGGAAGAAGACTTGCCATCAGCGAGCATATTCAAAGGGGATGATGTGGGCTCTGAGGGCATAATGAGGAGGAATGAGTGGTAGGGACATTGCTAGGAAGCCTCCCAGGGTGCACATCCAACCTGTGTTGGCTGCTTGATTTCACCTAGCCTAGCACTGACCCAGGGAGTTGGGGTTCTCTTATCCTCATTAGGCAGATGAGAACACAGAGGCTCAGAGGCTAAGGGGCTTGTCTAAAGATCACAGAGCAATACCAAGGAACCCTTTGGACTCTGTCACAGGGAGCTTCCTGATGGATTGTCAAAAGCATAGGACTTCTTTAAATAGAGATATGTATGCACTGGTTAAAACACACAGCTCACCAGCAAGCCATCCCAGTCTCCCCTTCACACAGCCACAGGGACCTTCCCTCCCAGACCATCCAGATCTGCTGTTTGGACCCATCTGCAAAAGAGGCAGGCTGCAGCCAGGGGACAAGTGGTAGCTTCAGTCCCCAACTTACTGAGTCCAGCAAGACACTTGGGTCTCAGGGTCTCCATTAGGAAAATGAGGATTTAAAAAATCCCTAAACCACCTATGCAACTGCATCCTTTCTGTCACCTCCTACAGTCCCCTCAACAGACAGAGAGACTGAACCGAATCAAATGCAGGATGGTGGTGGTGAGTTGGAATTTAGGAGGCAGGCAGACCTAGGCTGGAGTCAGACTCCACCATGTACTAGCTCAGCAACCTGGGCAAGGCACACAGCCTCAGTTTCAACACCTGTAAAAGGAGGAGCAGAAGAGCTTCTACCTCACAGGGCTGTCACAAGTACTCAATCAGCATGTGTATCTGGGACCTGGAATGGTTGACCCTGAATGCAATGCCCAATGCCAGTCAGCCTCTTACCCCACGTGTATGATCCCTTGACTGCCTAGAGAGGCAATCCTCTCCTCTGACCCCTTCCCCCACAGCCTTACCCTCCTCCCACCCACCGCACCCTGCCAAGAAAGGGCACTGTCTCCCACTGTCTCCCTACTCTAGGGAAATACAAATGAAAGGTGACAAGGTGGTAAGCAGCAAAGCAGAGACCACCCCATTTCCGGGCTGCCTGTGAACTCTAATGGGGGAAGCAATAACAAAAAGCAGACTCAGTTTCCAACAGAGAGAGAGATTGAAATATGGGGGAACTATTTGTCTTCCACAGATGTGTCCAGCACAGTGGACTCTGGAGGTGGGTCTAGGTTTAAATGCGAGCTTTGCCTTGTGTTGGATCTGTGACTTTGGGGGTGCTCCTCAACCTCTCTGAGCTCCCATTTTCTCATCTGGAATACGAGGAAAATGCACGTGCCTACTTTGCAAGACAGTTGTGAGATTCAAAAGTACTAACTGGGTAACACACGACACACTGTGCCTGGCATATAGGAAACAGTTCGATGTGTGCCAGTTAGCAGGGCTATGGAACGAATTTTCCAACAAAGCACAAGCTGATGTGGGAGGCACTGCCCCATGTTTAAAAGGCTAGACATAAAAAAGTCAGAGGATACCCAACGAGGCCCTGCATGTGCCCATTGTCTGTTCCCCATTGATATGAAACAAAGGGGTTTATTCAAAAGGGGAAAGTGTGCAACAGAGACTGCAAGCCCCTGGCTGCTGTTACATCTTCTATAACCTTCCAAACAGGTCAGCTTTGCATGCACATACCTCCTGCCACAGGCGACTTTCTGCTCAGGAGGTAGTGCATTTCTGAGTACCAAACCTCCAGGTTAATCAGAAGTCCCCCTTTTTGCCCCAAACTATTATTCTTTTAAATGTTTTATTATTTTTGAAAAATAGAGACAAGGTCTCGCTACGTTGCCCAGGCTGGTCTCGAACTCCTGGTCTCAAGCAATCCTCCTGCCTTGGCCTCCCAAAGTGCTGGAATTAGAAGCATGAGCCACCATGCCTGGCCTGCCCCAAATTATTTTGTCCCAATTTTTGCCCAAATTTTGTCCAATAAATCTATTTTGGAATTACTCTAAAGCCAGCAAGCCCAGCCTTCGTAAAGAAAATATGAATCTGTGACTGAAGCTGAGATTCCCGGGGTAAGGTCAAACTCCACACATTACTGACACCCTGGATGGGGTACCTGGCACTTTGGCTGTTTTGCATGGGCAGCATCAGAGGGGAGAGAAGGAAAGTCACAGCTGGTCACGCCGGGAGGTTCTGCTGCCCAGACTGGCCCTGGGGGACTGGCCTGCTGGGTGCCGTTGACTGGGGTCTTGGCCGCTAGGGGGTCCTGGGTCACCTCTACACGCCCCCTCCTGAGGCATCTGTAAGATGGGGGCTCAGGCCCCACAGGCAGCCTCTGGAGGTACAAGTCCTATCTGTGACCTGAATCCAAAGGCCCAGCCAAAGGAATAACAATTAGAAATATCACCAGATACACCCTCTTTGATGTGTCCCAACCCGGGGAATTGGTGTCAGAAGACACACAGAAAGCCAGATGGTATTTTCCAGGGTCATGGTCCACCATGGAGTGAAGCCCAGGGCCCCTTTCATGTCCTTTCCCAAGTCAGTCCGTGCCCGGGCGACTGGGGTGGGAGGAGAGACCGCAGAGACACAAGATTAATGGCTTCCTGGGCAGGTGAGCAGCCACCCACTTGGGCAGTCACGATCCTCCAGCGACTCCCTCAGCCTGGCTCCATAAGGCGTGAAGTGGAGAGAGAATCTGGTGGTGAGGCCAACCCTTGCCAATGCAGGCCGAGCCCAGCTGCTGCATCTGCCGCCAGCGCTGGCTCCGGGAGTCGAGCCTCCGGGCTAAGCCTCTGTCTGGGTTTGTCCTGCTGCAGGCAGAGGCACTGGCTTGGTAGGACGTGCACTGCAGGGGACCAGGGGAATTGGTGGGCAGGCAGCTGAAGCAGGGACAGAACCCAGTTTCTAGAGGGCTGTCTGTGCAGAGAGCCGACTTCCAAGTTTTCCTAAGGACCCCTTGTATTTCAATATTTTTCTTAGGAAGGTTTATTAGTTGCTGGCTTGTTTACTCACACTTGGTTCCCTTAACTTACACATTAAAATTGTTTTCATTATAGAATACGTACATACAATCAAAAGAATCAAAGTTAAAAGCAAAAATCTCTCCCAATACCAGGATTCTTAAGCCCATTCCCTACAGCTGATTCAAAGAACAGTTTTTTTATATCTCTTTCCACAAGTTTCAAAAGCATATACCCAGCATTTGGAGCTTAAAAAGCCATGCATGTGATTTTACTCTATCTACTGTCCAGCTACTTGTTTTTTATTTTTACTCAACTCTATGTTGCCTGTATTTTCATCTCAGTCCACATGAACCTATGAAGGCTTTTTTTTGATACGGAGTCTCGCTTTGTCACCAGGCTGGAATGCTGTGGCGTGATCTTGGCTCACTGCAACCTCTACCTCCCAGGTTCAAGGGATTCTCCTGCCTCAGCCTCCTAAGTAGCTGGGACTACAGGCACGCACCATCACGCCCAGCTAATTTTTGTATTTTTAATAGAGATGGAGTTTCACCATGTTGGCCAGGATGGTCTCAAACTCTTGACCTCGTGGTCCACTTGCCTCAGCCTCCCAAAGTGCTGAGATTACATGTGTCAGCCACTATGCCTGGTTGAAGGCCTCTTTTTAATGCCAAAGCATTTCTCAATCACGCCCCCCCACCCCAAGTACCAAGTATCATAATCTTGGACTTTCAGTCTTCATTAGGTGGAAAAATACATCATAACTCCTAATTCAGCAATACTTTAAAATGAATTTATACTTTTCTTTTGAATGACCATAGCCATATTTACAGAGAATGCTTGGGGTATCTCTGGCTTTGTGAGGCTGACAGTACCCTGCATAAAAGCATTTTGTAAGCATTATTTTATTAAATCCTTCTGCAACCCTGTAAGAGAAGGATTCTTACTCCCGCTTTTCAGATAAGGCCAGCCTGCACAGGGAGGTTAGGTGACTTGCCCCAGGGTACACAGCAAGGGAGAGTTGTCAGCTGAATTCACACCTGTCTGACATCAAAGGTCCTGCTTGCTCTGCCGCACAACACAGGGGCTGTCTACTCCTTCACGTTCTTCTAGTGTGGGCCGTGAGTCAGAAGGGACTCCTTCCTTCACACGCCCTGCTGCAGTCCCCAGGGAGCCAGCGGTGTTCAGATCCATGGTAATATTGCCAGACCCTCAAGTGACCTCGGAGCTGGGATAGCCAGTTAGGTACTGACCTAGGACACAGGCTGGAGTAGCTGGGATGCTGCCTGGCAGCAGGGCAATACATTCCTATTTCTGTACTGACCATGGAATGAGGCCCCGGGAAGGCCAGCATGAGCCAGACAGTGCACACGGCTTAATTCTCATGTAGCTCTTACCTCTCCATCTCCTCCTCCCACGGAGCAAGGGGCTGACTGTCTGAAATGGAGAGCTCCTACTGAGGTCACCGAGGGCAGAGAACAGCCTAAACGGATGGCCCAGGGAGAGAAGTGAGGGGCCCACGGGCCCACATCAGGAGATGACGGCAGCAAAACCTGCGAAGGAGGCCACCTTGCCCAGACGGCCAGCTCATCTTCCCTCCTACCAGTTTCCCTCTATCAAAATTCTTTTTATCTTTTAATTTTCTTACATGGGAAGGTTCGTGTCAGTCTGTCCAGCCCTCCTCTGGCTCTGCGTGGCTCCTGCAGTTTCCTCACCCTGCCCGGCCTGAGGTGGGTATGCAGTGACACTGGCACAGTCACATCAGTGATCTGCACTGCCTGGCCGGAGGCTCACCATTTAGGTACTCAGAGCCCCAAGGTCAAAGAGGCCCTTAATGCAGCTGACAGCAAATGATTTGCATCCACAAGATGCAAGACAGCTCTGGGTAAAGGTAAAGAGGCCAAGCCCTGGGTTTCCTTCTGCACCTAAGCTGCAGAACTGCACCCAAGGCCCTCATCAGCTCAAGCTCTCAGTTTTTTCATCTGTAAAATGAGGGCGCTGAAGCCAAGGAGCCTCCCTCCCAGCCCCCATAGGCTGCATCCTCTTTGGGGAGGAGAGTACTAGCCACATGAGGTGCTCAAGGGATACCAGGGATACCCTTCAGTATAAAAGGCCCAGAAAGAGAGAAGGAGGCAAAACATGAGTAGCCACAAGATGCACTTTGCACAGCACCTGGCTCATAGTGGGCAGTCAGAAGATGTTAGCAAATATTACTATCATCTTGAGCATCAGCAAGGAGAAAAATATAGGGAAACTGGCCTAGGACGACAGAGGCAGGGATACAGGTCTAGAAAGAAAGAAGGATGGGGAAAAAGAAAAGAGCCCAGCATCAAAGAGAAGCTGGTTTTGCCTGGAGTGGCCAAGTCTACCTGTTACAGGCACAATCTCTGATCTCATCCATGTGACCAGGAACTGGAAGTACTAAAACTAGAATCCGAAGTGTTCTAGGCTGGGCACGGTGGCTCATGCCTGTAACACCAGCACTTTGGGAGGCTGAGGAGGGCATATCACCTAAGGTCAGACCAGCCTGGCCAGTATGGTGAAACTCTACTAAAAATAAAAATAAATAAATAAAAAATTAACCAGACGTGTTGGTGCATGCCTGTAATCCCAACTACTTGGGAGGCTGAGGTGGGAGAATCGCTTGAACCTGGGAGGCGGAGGTTGCAGTGAGCTGAGATCGTGCCACTGCACTCCAGCCTGGGTGACAGAACGAGACTCTGTCTCAAAAAAAAAAAAAAAAAAAAAAAAAGAATCCAAGGTGTTCTTACTGAGAAGACTGCAGCCGTGGAGTCCCTTGCCTCAGCCATCCTGGGGACTCCAGGTCCTCTCGCCCTCATAAAAATCCTCTGATTCAAGTCTGGCAGGCATCTGCTGGACATGGGCAACTGCTTGGAAACGCTTGCAGTTGCCAGCACCTGGCCACACTCTTTACCTGGGCACGGACCAGGGGACCTCTCTCCTGCTCTGATCCCAGGTAATGTTTTTTCTTTGCAGTAAATGTATTTCATGCAAAGTCTTGATGTCATAAAATGTAAAATTTTTAACATAAAATACACTTATAGACCAAAAAAAGAGATCCATTGCCAGACCATATGTGACTATTTTTATTACTATCGTTGCCATGCAAAAGTAGCTGGCACAGAGGAAAGACTTAGGAGGCTGCAGGGCATGGAGACGAGTGTTGTTAGCAAGGTGGTGGCCAAGACTGCACGTAGGGGCGTCTACTGGAGCTACGGTGGGGGCACTTCCCCAGGCAAGTAGGTCTCTAGGGGAAGGCCCATCAGGTTTCTGACTGTGGCCTCACGTCAAGCCTACGGGGTGTCCTGCGAACACTCTGCCAGCCAGGCATGGAGCTGGGTGGTCAAAGAATACACAAGGGAGATAAATCCACAAACCCAAGCCCATGTGTGTTACATCCTGGCTACAGCACCTTACAGACCAAAGCAGGCCTCCCTCTCTGCTATGCCCCAAAGGCTTTGCACAGGAAATTGGTCTCCGGTGCCTCCCTGCCCCACATGCCCACACAGAGGCCTTCCCAGGGCTGTCCACAGGCCCTGGGTTCCAGTTCACACATATGGACCACCCCCAAGTGGCTCTTCTCTGTGAAGGCCAGTGGCCATGCAGGGCTACTGACCCAGGGAGCAGCAAGGAGGTGGGCCTGCCCTTCCCTCTTCCTCATTCTTTCTTGGCAAATGGAAGCACTTCTCTCGGCACGGCATGAACAGATCCCAACACTGGCTCTTTCAGGTGTCCTGACCCTCTCCACAGCCGTACTGGGATGAGGCTTTGGTGGCACCCTCCGAGCCACATGCCTGTCTCAGGGCCTGCGCTCCCCTTTCCTGAGCCCAGGGTCAACTGAACAGTTCAGCCTGAGACCACGTTAATGTGTTGGGAAAAGCACCAGGAAGGTTGGCCTGGAAAGACAGAGATCTGCGATAGAAACAGTGGGTTTTCTGGGCCCCTGGAATTCTGAGCTATTTCAGGCAGACAGACTTGGATGTGCATCACTGGCTCTTGAAGTGGACCCACTGCGCCACCTTGGGCAGTCACTCAACTCCTCTAGACCTCTGTAAAGCGGGAACAGGACTCCCTACTTAGGTATTACTGTAAAGATCAAAGACATCAAATGCTAAAACAGTAGCTTCCTTCCCCTCTAAGTTGATAAATTCTAGCACTCCCCAAAATCTACTCACAGAAGCTCTTAGAGCCCAGGGACCCTGTGGCGCTGTTTCTCGGATATGCCCCTGCCTGCCAGGGCCGCTGGCTTACTCCCCCACACACCACTCTGCACTCTGACTCAGGGAACACAGTGTCCCAGTGTCTCTGCTTCTACGGACATCCCGAAATACCAGCAGCCAGAGCAGGGCCTGGAGGTCCCTCCCTGCCCTGGGGCCTGCTGAGAGCCACGGGGACCCGCTAAGTACTGCAGTTACTCAGAACAGAAAGCCTTCTAAGAGCTATCAGGCTCTAAATGAAGGCTGCAGGGACAGTGCCGGCAGAAAGAAACAGAGTTCTTCAGAGAGTCCAGACACAGGTTAGATAGGAAGTTGCTCCCAATTAATGAGTTGGAGCCTGGCGAGGTGGTTCCTCAGCCCCCTCTAGGCCCTCAACCCCTTGGATACTCACCCCCATGCCTCAGTCATGTGTGCCTTGTTGTGAATTAGAATAACTAGGTTCAGAGCCCACCCACCTCCTCAACCAGGCACTCTTGGACAGTGAACAACCTGTACAACTGAACAGGTAACCCACCAGTGGTTCTCCCCAAAGCACAGATTTTCTCAAAATGTGTCTAAACCTCTGCCTCGTGTTTACTGAAGGCTCCTCCATGACTGACCCTGTGCTGCCGACGAATCAGAACCAAATGGGCCCTTGAGGAGCTCAGGGTAAAGTGAAAGACTCCCATAGTGAGGTGGGAAGGAAGGGCTTCAACTCTCAAGGCTGCTTTCTCCTTGGGAAGGCCACTCCGAAGGGCATTTGTCTACAGACCAGGGATGCAAAGAACAGGAGACCCCAGCAATCAGCTGCAGCTTCTGGCCTGTCCAGCATGCAGATGGATGCATTGCCAGGGGTCTGTGGGCTTGTAGTGCACTTACCATTGGAAAAAGGGTTGGGCTGGGAACTGTGTATATCTGAGTCACTGAGCTGCCCCTTCTGATGGCAAAGGTCTGAACCTGAAGCAATTTCCAGGTAACAGAGAGATTAAGCAAATCCTCACTCCAGGGGCCTGTGTTGGCTGGGACCCAGGGAACCTCCACGGAGGAGTCTAGAAAAGCCCAAACCCCCTCTGGCTCTTTCCTGGCCTCTGCTGTCCTGGAGGCTGCAGACCAAATCTTCTCACCTTCCCACTTTGCTGTAGCATCCCAAGAAACCACAATGAGGCCAATGTAACCTCAAGTGTGTGCTCCAACTCGGGATTGGCCAGGAATATTTTCTTTTCTTTTTTTTTTTTTTTTGAGGCGGAGTCTCGCTCTGTCGCCCAGGCTGGAGTGCAGTGGCCGGATCTCAGCTCACTGCAAGCTCCACCTCCCGGGTTCACGCCATTCTCCTGCTTCAGCCTCCCGAGTAGCTGGGACTACAGGCGCCCGCCACCTCGCCCGGCTAGTCTTTGTATTTTTAGTAGAGATGGGGTTTCACCGTGTTAGCCAGGGTGGTCTTGATCTCCTG
This sequence comes from Rhinopithecus roxellana, assembly GCF_007565055.1. NCBI lineage: Eukaryota > Metazoa > Chordata > Mammalia > Primates > Cercopithecidae > Rhinopithecus > Rhinopithecus roxellana. The sequence goes on along the minus strand of NC_044553.1, from coordinate 134,546,724 downwards.
ACCTCGTGATCCGCCCGTCTCGGCCTCCCAAAGTGCTGGGATTACAGGCTTGAGCCACCGCGCCCGGCCGGCCAGGAATATTTTCTCCACTCGCAAAGCCAGAGGAGCCCTTGCCTTCATGGGCATGACCACACAGCCCAGCATTTCCAGAGAGGGCAGCTGCCTCCTTGCAGGGTCCTGGGACCCCGCTGCAGCCACACACAGAGGCTCCCTTCGTGCTGCAGCTTGGCTGTTCTTGGCATCTGCTCCATTCCTCTCCTGACCTCACCTGTGCCTGCCTCACCTGTTCAACCATGTTGTGCTGCTGTGGCCTCATTTCCTCACAGGGCCTGGGGCACAATCCTCTCACGCCTGGAGGCTTAAGCATATCTCTCCATCAGGGTCTTTCCCCTTGGAAAATTCATGGTTTTCACTTCCTGCACTTAGCTCCTCAAGTTAAATCCCACACACAGGGGTCCTGTAAGGAAAAGACATGAACCTTACGCTCTAGAAATAAAAGGAAAAGACATGAACCTTACGTTCTAGAAATAAAACTTCCATTCCTCCATCTGTTTCCATAGAATTTGGATAGGGAGCAATGAGAAGAAATACTAAAAAGAGCTAATACTTATTGAGCACCTACTGTGTACCAATTTCTGCTATAAGTAGCTTATGTTTATCAATTTTTTTTTTTTTTTTGACACTGAGCCTCACTCTATTGCCCAGGCTGGAGTGCAATGGTGCAATCTCGACTCACTGCAATCTCCACCTCCTGGGTTCAAGTAATCCTTCTGCCTCAGCCTCCCAAGAAGGTGGGATTACAGGCACCCACCACCACATCTGGCTAATTTTTGTATTTTTAGTGGAGACGGGGTTTCACCATGTTGGCCAGGCTGGTCTCGAACTCCTGACCTCAGATGATCCACCCATCTCTGTCCTCCCAAAGTGCTGAGATTACAGGTGTGAGCCACCACACCCAGCCATGTTTATCAACTTTTAATATTTACAGCAATCCAACGTGGAAGATCACAGCAGAAGAGGAATCTGAAACACAGGGAGATTGAGTCATTTTTCTGGGGTCACAGAGCTGGGTTGTGACGGAGCCAATGCAGTGGTGTGGTAATAAATGTTCAACAACTAGCTGGGGGAAGGCAGATCTGTAGCATTTGCCAATTTCTGTGGTGTAAATACTCCCATCATGGCCATTCTCAAACTACCAGTGTGTCATAAGAGAACGCAGGCTTGGGAAGAGACAGGCATCAGCTCGGCATTGCATGGTTTTTCCACCGTACGTTAGGTGTAAATTGACTGCAAGAACGTAAAGTGAAATGTACTAAGATATGAGGAAGTGAGGAGTGGTATTTATCACCTTTGTTTTTAATACAATGTATTTAACTATAAGTTTATACCATTTAATTTTTAATAACAATTGTGTTTGACCATCAGCCCACAGAACTGCTGAACATTTAACAATGAGCTCTCCTGAGCTGGTTTGAGCTGGTTCCAGCATACCACTGGGACCAGGATTTCAACTCAGTCTGGAGCTAGGGTTTTTCCTCCTAACCACGACACTAGACTGCCTCCCAGAAGGATATAATGCTTCCCTAGCCAGAGCTGCCTCCATGGCTCAACCAGGGCAAAAGATGTAGCAGAACCAGTGCTCTCCTGGTTACCTCTTCCCAGGCCCTTTTTTCTCCCTTTTTTCCCCCAAGGGCCTCCCCTTTAACTACTTCCAATCCCCTCACGTTAGCTCGACCAACATTTATTAAACACCTACTCTGTGTCACTAGGGACACAGAGATAAGCTTGGACTCTAGGACCTCATGATCCAGGAGAAAAAATAAACAAATATTCAAATCCAACAGATTGTAACCCAGTCAGGGGCATGAGACAGAGAACAGCTGCAAGGAGAGAGACTAATTCCCCCAGGGAGAAGTCAGGGATGGCTTCACACAGAGGGAGATACCTAAGCAGGGTTTTAAAGGATAAATAGAAGTTTGCTAAGCAGATCAGGGTGGGGGGAAGCAATATAAGAAGGACCAGATCTGAGGTGTATACATAGGTAAAAGTTTTCCAGACGTAGGAGGGGACTCAACAATGAAGAGTGGAAGGGAAGAACTGAAGATATGCTCCATATCTTGGCTTGGGTGGGTCCCTGCCTAAAGAGACATGAGGAGAAGCAGGTTTGGAGTGTGATGTTGTGCACGTGCTGCTCTGTGGAGCCTGCGGGATTTTGCATGTGCTGCTGTGTGGTGACTGCAGGAATCCAAGACAGGCACCAAGGTAGGGCACTGAGACTCAGACTTGGGAGCCATTGGAGAATGGGCAATAAGAGAATGGTGGGAAGGCATGGAACAGGAGAAAATGCAAGCTGAGAAGAGGGAAGTCGGCTTCAAAATATGTTTATGATAGACTCCAGGAGAGGCATGGACGGGATCAGATCACTGGGTGGCCTCCAGAGGCTGGGCATGGGCCCTTGGAGGATGATATCAGTAAGACCAAAAGTTCCTTTCTACAGCTTTCTCCTGTGCCTAGGACAAGGATGGAAGCTGAGCTGGGGGATGAGGGGTCCGACTCTGTGCAGCGATTCTTCCACCTTAATTTTTTTAGAACCAAGACATGGGTCTTGGTCTTTTCCCCCTCCACCCCCACCTCAAACTTTGCCCAAGTGTTAGATCCACACAGTGTTAGATGGGGCATTCTGAAGGCAGGAATTAGGAAGCTGAAATTCTAGATGCAATGAGCGACACATAATATGGGGGTGAGGAGTGCAGGCACACAGCCAGACTGCCTCTGTGCAAATCCCAGCTTTGTCAGTTGTGTGACCTTGGGCAAATGACTTAATGTCTCTGCACCCCAGTTTCTTTACCTGTGAAATGGGGGATGGTAATAATACCTACTGCCTAGGATTGTTGTGAGGAAGTGATGATTTCATACATGAAATATTCTAAGGCAAAGCCTGACACAGAGTAAATACTCAATACATGTCAATTACTACAACGATTACTATTGCTATTACAGTCGCCCATCTCTGGCCTTACACTTTGTAGTTAGCTCTCCTATCCACCCGCAGACACTTTTCTTACATCAGATCCTGAAATGATCCCCCAGAGAATTAGGTGGCTTGGAGAAGAGCGTCTGAACACCAGTATCTGGCTCTGAAAATCATGCTGGCTGCACGGCTTCTGCATATGCAGCAGCTTGGAGGGCATTCTTCAGACCGAATGAGACCTGAGCACTTTCCAGTGCCATCTGGAGGTCAGGCAAGCCACGGAGGCAGTGAGTGTGTTGTGCGTAGGTGTGCATGTGTGCATGCCGGGGCTTGGGAGGAATACCACACTACAAGGCAGCTGCAGTGCTAAATTGCATGGAGCAGGGCTCGGAAAGATGAGAACCACAGCTGCTTTCTAAAGCCAGGGTCCTGAGCTCACTCCTGAGCTTCTGAAGGCTCACCCCCTGGGATTCTCCCTGCACCTTCCCACCAAGGGAGGGCTCTGTTACAGAACTGTCACCCATGGGGTGCAGTGCCAGTCAGTGCCTGTAGGGGGCTCTAGAGCTCTTCCATTCCCCGTACCCTGGGCTGTGAGGGCACCAGGCTTAAAACAATGGTTATGTTTACCAGGGCTGTGCGACTGTGCTGTTCCGAGAGGTGAATGAGGGGAAGCTGGGGTCCGCTGGTACCCTGTTGGCGAGCCCCGGTTCATCCATGCTCTCAACTAGCTCTGCTTCAGGTTTGGAGTCCTAATCCTCCCTGCTCCACCACCTAACACTGACTTGGGCTGCTTCCCCTCAGCCTCCTGGGAGACCCTCCCAAGGGTCAGCCTCTGGTCCTTGTGTGGGGAGGTAGGGAGAGCTGCTGCTTTGGCCTCCAAGGTGAGGTAAGGGTAACTTCCGGTTTCTGGGGTCTCGGGTTCTGGCAGTCCAGCACACCAACCAGTTTGTCAGGGAAACAATCAGGCATAGACAGGTTCCCAAAAAGACTTGACTTACCCTGTTCCTCCCTAAAGCAAAATTCAATAGCCCTGGGTGCTGTTAGGAGACCTCATTCAGCAGATTTATTTACTTAATTGTAACTCTATCAATATATCTGGATGACGGAACTTACCCACTGCCTTATCTAAGGGCATGGCCAGCCTAACACGTTCATATTGGTAACATGTTAAAGATGGTCATTTGGAGGCAGAGACAGGCAGATCACCTGAAGTCAGGAGTTAGAGACCAGCCTGGACAACATGGTGAAACCCCGTCTGTACCAAAAATACAAAAAAATTAGCCAAGTGTGGTGGCGGGCACCTGTAGTCCCAGCTACTCAGGAGGCTGAGGCAGAAGAATCGCTTGAACCCGGGAGGCAGAGGTTGCAGTGAGCCGAGATCATGTCACTGCACTCCAGCCTGGGCGACAGAGTGAGACTCTGTCTCAAAATAAATAAATAAATAAATACAATAAATAAATAAAAATAAAAAATAAAAAACTGAACATAGAATCAATCTTTGGGGCTTGGTCAAAAGCAGAAAAAAAAAATAAGAGCAATGTGTTTCTTATCAGACTAATTTAAGAAAAACAGTCATGGGTAGGTAGCATTGCCAGATTTAAAAAGTATTGCATGGGATTTACTTATACGAAAAAAGATACCAGTGTTTATCTAAAATTCATATTTAACTGGGTATCTTGTATTTTAATGGACAGCCCTACTGAAAATACAGGGATTCATTCAGAGGAAAATTTCCTATTCATCCTCTCCACCCCAAATTGTAATTCCTTCTTTAATCCCCTTGTGTTATATGTTGACACGCAAGTCATATTGATCACATTAAACAAAGTAGTCAGTTCAAGCACCCAGTCTCACTGCTAGGGAAGACTATAATTGTGAGATTATGTCAAATGAATGAAAAGTAACACCCCTAAGATAACATCAAAAAATTAGTAACACTGGACATTTCATGCACACCTACTATGTGCCTGGTGCTTGTCCTCTGACTAAATCTTCAAAACAACCCTGGGAAGTAGATACTATTAGTGGAAACTGAAAAGAGAATCTACACATCTAATTTCTGTAGTTCTGGGAAAAGCATGTAAATTTCTGGCCAACTGCTTCCTGAGAAAGAAAGGGGAGGGAAACCAAGAAGGACTCTATCCCATCAACAAATGGGCTTATTCGTAATGCAAAGCTAGGTTGGTTGCTATTTGGTTATATGCCACTTACACAGGAAACTGTCTTAATTTCAGTGAAATATCACTGGCTTGGAGTACGGGATGGTAGGGAGAGCAGTGAGTGGGAACCCCGTAACAGTCAGCAGTCAGTTGGCCTTACAACTGAGGAAGATGCGTTATACTCGGGATAATCAATAGCTCATTTGCCGTGTATAAAGGCACCCCTCAAGCCACCCCCAAACTCTCGGTGACAGTGACACACAGATTCCAAATGTTCTCTGTAAGAAAAAACACCCTTTCTCCTAATCCTTCTTAAACTCAACAAGACTGATTGGTTTTTATTATTCATGAATTAATTTTTTACTCAGGGTCCAACAAGGGAATTGAAGCTATAAAATTTCTTACCCATTGAGGGGGAAAGCAGATCTCCACCTGAGCAGCACAGCCAGAGTCTTGCTTGCATTCCTTGGGGGTGGAATGTTTTGTTTGTTAAATCAGTTAATAATCAATTAATAATCCAAAGCTTTGGGGTTTGGTTGGTTTTTTTTTTCCTGAGGAAAAGAATTGAGTAAGAACATGAGTAAGAATACTAAGATGGAAAAAAAACACAGAGAGCTAGGGGACCCTGGAATATTAGGTGAAGCAGAGCTGCTTCCTCGTTCCACGATACATATACAAAAAAGGAAATGAGAGAGGAAATAAAAGCATTGTCAGATTCGAAAGTAATGCACAGATAAGCATGGTCTGTAGGTGAGCAGGCTTCAGGTCTGGGAGTCGCCATGAAGCATCACAAGAAGGGTCACGGAAATTCAGAGAGGTCAGTTCCCTGATGACCTCCCTCTAATCACCTCCAGAGTGCAGGTTGAGGTACCCAGGAGCAGGGACAACGGCCTCATAGAAGCCAAATAGCCAAGAAGGCGATCAAGGGTGGAGAGGTGACTTTGTCCTCTCTCTTCACGCAGTTCTTCTCCCAGATACTCATATGCGCCAAGTCATAACCCCCCTCGTCTGCTCTGTGCCTTTGGTCTGCAAACCTCTCATGAGAACGCAGCCAGAGGAACCAAGAAGCAAGGGGAAACTGGGAGGCAGAGCATGGCAGGGGGCACAGAAGCTGGCGGTAGTGGGGTCAAACTTGGTACATGCATCACTAACAAGAAACATTTCTCCCGTCTTCATTCAAAGGCAAAGTACCCAGCATTTCTCAGGGGGGCGGGGGGTTAACACTGTATTCTCCTCTACCTGCCTGTTCATATTCAGAGACCAGAGAGTTTTTGCTCATGGGTGAATTCAGACATGCAAACCTGCAGCCTTTGCATGCTTATGTTTGCACGAAGATATTTATGTTTGGGAGCAAGAAACGGCCACCCTCATCCAGCTACTATGAGAAAAATGGTTATGAGAATTGCTTTGCGATTTTTGGGAAGAAAAAGGTACAAGCTGTGATTACTGTAATCATAATTATTATAACCATCACATTAAAATTGCTACTATTTCTGTAAAAGCAGCGTTCTTTCTGCCAAAGCTTGTTAGCTTGACTGCTTAGGTAGACAATGTCAACACACCCAAGAGACAAATGACAAAGAGTGAAGCTAAAAGGAAGAGGATAAATACTGCACTCTGCATGCTGAACTCCTGTTTCACCATCAAAAGGAAATGTGTTTTGCTGATCGATTAGGAAGACAAAAACAAAAGCATACAACAGCTCATTTACTGTGCATCACCAAGATCCCAAACTCGGGTTCCAAGCGTAGGCGGTGACATGAGGGGAGGGATTTAAAAGTCGATTTTGAATAATATTTAGTGCTTCTTCATATCCTCACCCATACGTGCAGCCCCTATCACCACGCTCCTCAGGTAACAAACAGACCACCTGAAATTTGCTTTTAAACAGCAGGTCTATACCCTTCTTGTTTTTTCCACCAAAACGTGAGCCAGCCAGTGACCATGGATAAAAGTATTGATGGCAGAATCAGAATAGAGGGGCCAATTATAGGCATTCTGCTTTGGGACTTTACCCAACTAATCATGCTCCGCACCTCTGAAAAGCTCAACCAGCCACACATACACATACACATACACACACACACTCACACTCAGGCAGACCACACACCTATACTCCTTCCTCCAAAACAGTCGAGGAGGGATAAAAGGACAAGGGCAAACTACAGCAAGTTGGAATAAAAATAGAGGGGAAAAAATGAAGACAAAGGAAAATGTTAAATTGTAAAACATGAGAGAAATCTCATCTGAAAGAACACCCTCCTTCACCCCTTCCATCCTCTCCTATAGCATTTCCTTACACGTGTATTTCCTTGTTCTTTGCCCTTCAGAAACCAAGAACACATGAAAAGGCCAGTGATGCTCAAAAACCCTTTATCAGGCGTCATTTTTAAAGCATAAGCCAGACGAAAATGCCAAAAACATAAATACAATAAAAATTTCAAAATGAATAAACAAAAAGAATAAAACAAAAAAAAACTAATTTATGAACTCAAGTCAATTCAAGCCATTAAAAATAAACGAGCCAAATTAAAGACACATTCAGTATTTGGGGTTTTTAAACTCATCGTTTCCTTGATAGAAAAGATTGAATTCAGTTGGCCACTTCACGTTCGGACAGTTTAAATGCAGGAAGTTAGTAAACACCTATGGTCTCTGATATGATTTTCAATAAAAATTGATCACATTTGAAATCAGAAGATACAAACAAAGGCTTGTTGGAGTTTGTTTAACTGCCTTTTGACCTCTGAATGAAATGACTTTGAGAAATAAAATAACATTTTCCAGAAAACCATTCCCTGAAAAGGTTCAGTCCTGGGGACTCTGAATGACAATATTGAATAGAATATTTTAAAGTCCTAAGGAACAAAAGAAAGACTTTTTTTAAAAAAAGAAACTTTTAGACCAAAATGTGTATAGGTTTAAAAGCACAGTAAAATGAAGACTGAAAAAATTCTATCTCTAAGTCCCAGGAAAACTTTTGTTTTAGATTTATACAATTTTAACTCAAACTCAGACAATTCTGAATTTAAAACATTTAGCCAATAATTTATTTCCACATAGTCCGACTCCATAGTGAACATCCCATGGGCTAATTAACCAGTATGATTTTCCTTGATTTAAGAAAACAGTTGACTCTTTAAGCTACAGCCTGTCAATGGCTATTTCCAGGGAGAAAAGGGGAAGTCGGGAACCTGGAACAGAATGGCTCAAATGCTCCTTTGAGTGTGGCCATCTGCTATCCTGGAGAAGGGCAGGACTCCCTTCCCTCCCTCTCTGGGGTCTGCCCCAGCCCTACCCAGGCCAGAAAATTGCAGAGAGGCTCTTAAGACTGAAATCCTCTGGGCAAACCAGAGGGACAGCCACCTAGCAGGTGCCCCTGTAGTCCCCTTTGCACCATGGATGAACCAATCCCAAGGCACGGCAGCCCCTGCTGGAATGTGGTCACAGCCAGACCTCAGCCCAGGCAAGGGGTATAGCAGGCAGCAGGAACATGTTTAAATAGCAGAGCCCCTGTCCACTGTCACCCCATCTAAAAGGGGACTACCCACCGGAACACACTCACACATGTGCACACACAGGTTTCCCATGGTGGAAAGTCTCTTAGGCGTGGACATGGCTTTTGATGTTTCGAGGTTCAGAAACACCCTCTACAACAGGGGCTTCATTGGCAGCACAGAAGGACTTGACACTCTGTTAAGCAATGACTTATAAAGAAAGGTCCTCTTAGGACCCTTGATGATTTTAATCCTGATCAGTACAGAAGGGCACCCTAGAGAGGCAAATACAAGCACACTCATAGCAGGGAGGGAACAGACCATGCAGCTCCATGTTCCCCACTTGTCTGGTGTTTTGGTGTCTTTTTGTTAGATGGTTAACTGGGGAGGTCTCTGTTCCTAGAAACAAATTGAGCCTGTGCTGTCCTATGATCAGCTTCCCTCACGACTCTGAGTGGGACCACCCAAAGCAGTCCAGCTCTGTGGAACACCTGCTCAGAGTCCAGGAGCCCTGCGAACAGTCACCTCCCCAAAGCTGGCTCTGAGAAGAAGCTGATGAGGTGGGTGAATACAAGCTACTGCACGCTGAGCCCAGAAGCACCAGAGGGAAGTCACAATGAGTCCCTTTAGAGCCACAGAAATGACCAGCATGCACTCAAAGTCCTTCCATCACATCCTTCCAGTGTGGCCAGGAACACGAGGGAAGAAATGGCCCAGCACAGCCTGCTGCCCAGGGTAACAGTGTCTCAAGAGGCGAGGGTCACCAGCCCAGTGCCCTAGGGAAGAAAAACACCTCCCAACTACGGATCTCTCCCAGTCATTGCCCTGACAACCCCTCCTGAGGAAGGTGTTTGGTCCCAGGACAGCCCTGCCATTATCAGAGAAGGTCAGCAGCCTCATCAGTGGCAGGAAGCAGGCTGGCCCGGTGAGGGTTAATCTGCCGGGCCAGCCATTACAGGGGTCACCGTGATGTGCAGAGAAGTTGAGCCTCCCAGTCCCCCAGAGCTGGTCTGCTAATTACATTTGCAATTATAAACACCACAACCTCCCCGTACAGGGACGAAGCCACACCAGTCAACAGGGCTACCAGGATATAATCCCACTCCACCCATACCAGGAGACACCAGGGCAACCCAAAGCCTATGGGCCCCTCCTCCGAGGGAAGACCATGTCTGTGACCATCCCCAGAGGTCTAAGGCTGCTGGGGCTGAGGAAGGGCAAACTCACCAGAGACAGAGCCCAATCAGGGGTCACCAGTGCATACATGCTAAAAAGGTCTTTGATTTATCTCTAGAAATCAACGAAGGCTTCAAGGGCAAACAGGCAGGATGTTCAGGAAGATTCTGGACCAGATTTGGCTAGTTACAGCCCATTCTCAGCTTGTACCCTCCTGGCTTCCTGGGGTCCCTCCTTAGATGCTACACTGACAGCACCTCTCGGGGCTGTAGTGTCACTGGAGGACCCCAGAAGTTGAGCATTCGAGTCAAGCTGGGGCTCCCCACCCCAGCAACATTCAGTCAAGAGCCACCAGACTCTGACAGAAGCTCCCAGGGGAGCTGTGCGGCGTCCTCACTAATTCTGGGCAGAGCTCCTGCTCAGTAGGAAGAGCATTTCGAGGTTCTCACTTAAGAGAGAAATGGACAGAGACCCAATGATGGCCTGTAGGTGTTGGGGGACGCCAGAATGGAGGCAATCAAGATGTGCTGTGGGCTTTACTTTGAAGGAGGACATTATGGTCTAAATATCTGCCATCTCTTCCCTTAAATTTGGAACCAAAAAGAATTTTAATCATTTTGAAGAAGTCACTTAAAGGACCTGGGAAGACAAGTTCTAGAGAAGGGCGCTGCAGAGCCAGGCCAAAAGCATCCTGTTCCTTGCTTGTCTACCGTCTTCGAATGCTGTCTCCTTCTGAATCCTACTCATTCACGGTCAACTCCACCACCCACCACCAATGCACACGCTCCCTCAATGTCTCCCTGTCACATGCATCCTTCCTCTGGCCCATCAGAGGTAGGCAGATCTTTGCTCAAAAGAAAAAGGGCATTCAGCAGAGGGCCGAGGAAGGGGATAAACTTTCTCAATGAGTTTAGATTATCTTTAAAAACCACTTGGCAAGATGTCCAATTATCAGGAATATTAATGGAGCGCATGCAGGACAAAGTTATAAGGGCCCCTGAGCTAGGGCCAGGGGTGCTCTGAGAAGGCAGAGTGTGACATGAAATCTCTGTCACCGCCACCTCCTTCGAAGTGCTTTCCCCGAAAGTCCCCTCTGCCCCTCCTCTCCCAGACTAAATGGAATATTTATTGATTACTCCAAATCAATAGAATAAAAAGGTTCCTGTTTGGTGGCCAGGTTATTTCTTTGTGGTTTTTTTTTTTTTGTTTTGTTTTGTTTGTTTTAAGAAACAGATCTTTTTCATATATCCTCGTTATCAGCAAAATAAAGGATTGTTTCTAAAATGAAAAGGGTTGGGGGAAGTAACAAACTCCAAGAGGAAATTTCCAGTGATGTCAGGATCTCACTGAGCTGGAAAGGGCCTTACCTGGGACCGGGGCCCTCCAACATTGACCTAATGTCTCCTCCCAGTTTATCGCCTTCAGGCCTGAACACCTCCCACCTCCTATCACCCATCGTCTTCCATGGCAGCGCACACCTCCAGAAGGGTGACAGGCACATAAAGGTTTATTTCCTAGAGCCCCTCCCTTGGAAAACTGAGACTAATGTCCTCACTCTGATTTATTTTTAAATGTACCATTAAAAATTAATTTCCCCCTTTGTTTTTCTCTGGGTCACTGACTCTGAATTACCATGTGGCATTTTTTCTACGTGTGAACTCACATATTTTACCTTCAGGACAATTTGTTCTTTGTTTCTTTAACAACAGCAAAGTGGTCATCAGATGGTGGGGAAGACAGCCCCCTTGCTCTCTGGGCTGTGTGCGGTGGGTCTCCAGTGGGTCCAGTCATGGACCCATTTGTACACAGGCACACACAGGCGAGCACGCTGCCTCCCACTCTGGGTGATTATATATGTACATAAAATATTGATTAGAAAGGGTAATGGAGTCACCTACAGGATTAGCTACAGGAAAATGAAAATGAAGGAGAGCAAGGTAGGAAGGTATGTATGTTTCTGTCTGTGTGTGTTCATTTCTCACCTGGGAAAGTGAGAATGACACTACAACATTAACAAATGCTCTCTGTGTGTTAGAAGCAAAGGGAGGACCAGAGAGTTCCTCCTCCCTCAACTCTAGTCCCTGTGCCCTTGGGTTTTCTCAAGTCCGGGAATGTCAACCAATCCACAGGGATCAAAATTGTGAGCAGAGCGTACCCGAACCCACTCACTGTATGTTCCCTTAGAAACGCCAGCACTGTAATGAATCGCTTTGTCCTACTATCCTTCTACCAAACCAAAGAATCCAGTCCCCCACTCTGTTACTTAGCTACTTATGGCTCTAAAGCTATGTCACAAAGCCGTGGGGTAGAGGTCAGAAAGATGTCTCCCCAGACACCAGCCCCAGACCTCCACAAGCTCGTCCTTGAAATGATGCCCCTCTGCGCCACAGCACATGCGGACCCTCCCCAGGCTGCACATATATGTGTAAGAGGCCAGTTCACCAATGCCTGGGCTGCCGCCCAGTGGGTCCTGGGCTTTGAGAAATGACATCTCACAGGGGTGCTCAGTTCCTGGGTGGAGACGGCAGGTATATTTTTGGCTTTTCCTGCGCCCCATGGAGTGAGAAGGTAATTCTTTGCGAAGAAACCGGGAAAGGCTGGGGATCTAAACCCCTGTCAAGCTTAGTTTATAAATGATTTCCATCTCAAACCTTTCCCAGACCCCCAGGACCTCAGCTCCCTCACTTCCTTCTGCTGCTTCCCTTACATTGCCTTTTTGCCCATATTTCTCCTCAAACTCCAGTCAGGGCTGCCGTCAACTCGATGAATTACCCAGCTGTTAAAGCCTCCGTCTCACTCCTTGCTTTCCTGGTAAGCATAATCAAAGAATGGACTTCCTTCATAGGAATTTTCATATTTATTGACTATGACTTGAGCCAGGGACAAACACACAAGTATTTTGTGCTCAACTAAAGAAGTCACCTCTGGAGACAGGGAGCCTTAATAATTTAAATATCCAATATTTGTCATACTTGATCATTTTATGTAAGGAAATGCTCCAAAGCACCAAAACTGTCCACAACCTCACTAACCTCAGGTTCTCCCACCCCATCCCCACCCCAGCTGGAATCTAACCTTTAAAAGGAATGAAAGCCACTTTTCAAGCTGATGGAAATCGGAATCCATTATTATTAAGGATTCCTCTCCCAGACCAGCGCCTTCTGCCGACATTCTGGGGGCATCTAAAGGGCCCTCTGCCCGAGGGTGGAGTGGGGAAAATCCCCAGATTAGAAGCAGGAACAGTCTGGTCAACAACACAAGCCCTGCTGTGGACAGCTGCCCTCTCTCCCAAGCGGGGTGCACCGTGGTGGAGGTGGTCCGTGCAGCCAGGAGAGGGGTTAGGTACTTCCTGGGACCCCACATTATCCAGAGTATATATTTTAGAGATGTAGTCGTGGTTCTTTGGGGGAAGGGGAGAGCGAGTGGTACACACATGAAAGCACGGTGGAACTGGAGAAACGCTGACTTTGAGAGTTTAGTTTGCCTCAGAAAAAAAAAGAAGACGAGCACAAAGTTAAGCAGGAAAGCTGTCCGTGAGAACCTAGAGTTTTATTAATTATTATTATTATTAAGCCTTCCGAGGGACCACTTTGCACACTGCACACACCCTGCCTCCGGGACACCCGCCGGGGGCGCCGTGGGGTGCGCAGCGCCCAAGAGGAGACCCGGGCAGGTACCCGAACAGGTGAGGCGGCGACGGTGGACGGTGCCGGGAGGGAAACCGTAGGTGGACAGAGTGGGACCCCCGAGAGCCCGGACAGGACACGCGGGTTGACCACCCGCTGCTTGGGCAATCAGTTCACTTTCCTACTCTGCGCTCTTGGCGCGCTGCCCCGGGGTTGGGGACCCGCGGTTTCTGAGAGTCGCTTCTCGCAGCCCCGGCTGCCGTCCGCACGCACGCCGTTCGGATAACCCCAAGTTCTGGCACCGCGAGCGCAAACCCGCCTCGGAGCAGGGAAATAGTGCCCTTCTGTTCCGCTGGGCGCAGCCTCCCCCAAAGCCGGGAGCGAACTTTGCCTACGACGCAGCGTTGGGTCCGCATCCCCCGGGCGCCCTGGATACGCCGCGCCACGTGCGCACCCTCCGGGCGCCCCACGGGGACCGCGAGACGAGAGCGGCACTGGCCGCCTGCAGTTTCCAAACCGCCACGGCACGTTCGATTTTCTCTCTCTTGCCAGGATCATTTTTGGTCCCCAGGATGGAAATAATAAAACAAAGCGCCCGCGGGAACGCTTTCCCCGACGGGACAGGACATCCTTGCAACCACATCCCTGCACCTGTTCTGGGCTTCTTCTTCCCTTTTTGCTCCATTCCACAAAAACTCAAATATTTTCTCACCCCGGAGCAAGATCAGAGAGGAGGGAGAAAGGGAGAAAGTGCATGAGAAAGCGCCACTCTTGCCCGAAAGTGGATTTGTAAAAGGGGGTGCGGGAAAAAGTTAGAGGCAGGTTTATGCCCTAGAAAGAAACCCAGAAGTGTGCGGCTTTTCCCCTCCTTCGTCCCCCAAGTGCCCCCCGAAGTCCCTTCCACTTTTACACAAGGATGTTCAGAAAAGGAACGGCCATCCCCAGGACAGAGACTGCCGGACGGGCAGAAGGACAGACAGACCGAGAAGCAGGGCACCTACTGGTTGTGGTAGCCGAGGGGTTCCGGGATGCAGAGTTCGGACACGTCCATCAGTCCCGTTTTAGCATTCCCAGTTGGTAGAGAAAGGCGGCGGGGAAATCACGCGGAAGAGCGAGTGAAGGGCACGGGCAAGGTGCGAGCCCGGGCAGGGCACAGTGAGCGCGAGAACGCAGAGTGGGAGGACGCGGCCCCGGCCGGGGAGAGGGAGGCAGAGATCTGTGCGTGCACAGCCGGGCGCTCCCACTCATCCGCACGCTCCGGAGCAAGCGGGCAGAGGGGATGAGAAGCCGTGGAGGAGGCTGGGGCACCAGAGACTTGGAGCCCACTAACCCTACTGTAGCTTTAAGGCTGGGAGACTGATGTATGATTTGGCTCCTATTGGCTATCTCTCAGGGGCTGGACTTAAAGTGACAGAATCAAGCTGGGGTGGGGGGAGGGGAGTGAGCCAGAGAGACTTCAATGGAATAAGACGCTCAGCGCGCAAGGTCCCCACCTCCTGAGCAATAGGAGTAGTGGGTGTTAGAGCCCTAAGGTCTGCCTTCTCGCAGTTAAAGGCGGGGGTGGGGGGGGGGGTTGGGGTGGGGGGGAATGTCCAACTGCCAGGTGGGTCTCAGGGTGAGGAGAGATTTGCTGCTTACATACCCCCCAGCCACCCCATCCCATCTTTTAACTGGCAGGTCTTAGCAAACTCATCTCTCAGCCTTTCTGGAATGGATTTGTTTTCCAAATTAAAAATGAGTCACATTTCTCCACCCACGCACCAAAGAGAAGAGGCAGCCTCAAACCCTGGGCTGTGTGCGCAAAAGTGCAAAGGGTCAGGCCAGCAGGTGAGGCACAGCAAGAAAGCAGGAGAGAAACAGATTCCCTTCCCAGTTCTTATCACCTGGGCCAGTCAGTTCTGCACCACTCTCATACGGCTAGATGCAGGGTGCGCATCTATAAAACGTTCTCTCGATGTATGAAGTGATGCTGTAGTCATTGGCAGCTCTCTGAAATGTACCCAGGACACAGACATGAGCAAATAAATTCCTGTCTGCTTAGGAAGATACAATCGTGGTGAAAATGATCAACTTACCCGCCACATCCACTCCAAGGCACAAGTACACACTTTGAAATACACACCTGAATCCCCAGCTACAAATGCACCTGTATCCCCGTCAGCTGCTCCCTCAGTGAACCCGAATATTATGGGATGCCACTGTACCAAAATGAGCTGTAAGTTATGCCCCAGCCCTGCTTCTGGGGTTTTTCATCTTTTGAGATGCACCAGCCACAGGGATAATAATCAATTTGATGATTCAAATGAGTGTGGGGAGAGGAGTAGGTATAGAATTATTTAAAAGGGGGGAAAAGCCCTTAGGAGAGACTGTCACCTTATTCTCCTATATTCTGCAGAAGACAATGAGCAGTAGGGGGGAGACATAATTTTATCATCAAAATAATGTCTAAATGGAGTGTAACTGCAGGCAATGTTCAAGCACTTCAGGAATAAAAGCAGGGAGGGTTGTGAGAAACCCCAGGAGGGGCCAGCCGCCTGGGCCGGGGCTGGGAGAGTGGGCAGAAGGATTGCAGATAATTTTTGACTTGGATAAATGTGCTTGTGCAGGTTGGGAAACAGAGCTGAGATTTTTCATAAGTGCTGAAGTGGAGGGATGAGTGGGATTCTCTGGGCACAAGGCTCAGGAAGGCATCTCACAGAGAGATGGATGAAGATGTCTCCTTTGTCAGTAGCCCCTCAGCAGCCTCCGATTTTTAAAAATCACATAGGTACTTCATCAGAGACAGAAAGAGGGGTGCAGAGAAGCTTCCCTGGCTGAGCCTGGCTTCTACATGACCATCATCTCTCACCAAGTCCTCAGCGGCTAGTTTCTCTGCAACCTTTCTGCCCCGCTGAAATCCATTCTCCAGGCACACAGCAACCAGGGAGCGCTTTGTAAAATGCACATTCAATGTCCTGTTGCTGCAATTAGGAAACAGGCCCCAGTCCTTGACCTCCAGGGAAGGCATCCTATGACAGGTTCCTGCAGGTCCCTGTGTTCCTCTCCACAGTCCCTGCTGCTCTCCCTCTGGGCCCCAGTCTTTACACCTGCCACTGAGAAGGCCCCACCTTCCATATCGTGCTAGAACCTTCTGTGGTTCACTTTGCTTTGGGTAGTTCATCACAGTTTACAATTGTCTGTGTACTGGCATGAGTGGCCCTTCCCTCCTCCACCCTTCCCTCACTAGACTGTAAGCTCCATGGGAGTAGGGACCATGTCTCTTTTTGTTCACCAGAGAATCCCCAGAATCTAAAGATGCCTGGTACATCACAGTTGCTTGACGAAGATTTTGCTGAATGAATGGCTAACCTGTAGGAGTTTGGAGTGGGGTGCCACAGCCTACTGAGTGACAGGCCACTGCTCAGGAAGAAGGCACTGATAGGTTTGGGGGCCCCTTGGCTCCTTACTATGTGTGGGTGCACCGTTTTTAACCGGAAACAAAACACACTTGGTAAAAATAAAGTCCTCTCCACAGCCTGAAAGGAAAGACCACGTCACAGCCCAAAGCAATGGATTCAAAGCCGCTGGGAGCAAATGAGGAGAAACTGGGGTCTACATTGGTTAAAACACTAGGCTAATGCTTGCATACAGTATCTCTGCCTCTAAGGTCCAGGCATGAAGGTGACCCGTGCCTCATCTCTGGGCACTAGCTGGTTGTCCTCCAGGCGGAAGTAAGCTCCTGGAGACCTAGGCCTTCTCAGCCTTCCTCTGCCTGAGCCTTCTCTCACAGAGCCCTGGGGCCAAGTTCTTTCTCATTTATTTCCTGACTCTGCAAGAGGAGAGATGAGGGTCAGCTGCCGGGACACCCCAGTGGCATGATCCAACTCGGCAGGCCCAGGATCCTCCTGTGATTCTCCAGACAAACCTACCTGGGTCCCACACTGCGCATGGGGCCCACATTTTCCCCACTCTGCCCTCAGCCCACTCACAGAGGATGGATTCCTTCCCAAAGCCAGGGTCAGGCTCCCTGCCTCTGACTGGAGAGGCAGCAGTGTGGGACAGTACAGAATTCTGGGATCCGGTCCTGACTCCTCCATGTGACCTTGCCAAAGTCATCTATTCTGCAGAAAACAGGCTGTGCAGGGGAGGAGTGGGGTGGGCAGCGTTCTTGGCTTTCTTCAAGCCTAAAATGCAGTCAACCAATCATGATTTAGTTTACTGCTCACCTGGAGCAGGGGCTGTTTGTGATCCACACCCATAAAGAGCTCTAAGCCATCCCTTCACTACCTTCCACCCCAGTACTTACACCCCCAGGTGGGCAAGTCAGCCAAAAGGAAAGTGGACAAAAGCTATTAGATGCAGTAAGTGTGGGGGATGTAAGATGACAGCAGCTCATGTTGTTTTTGTGACAAATGCCTTTAAATTGATACTCGTTACATTCATAGCACCTTACAGCTAGGAGGGACTCAGAAAACCATTTAGAACCATCATCAGATTTGACAAAGGAAATTTGTAAATTTCCCTCTGTGGTGAAGTGACCTGCCCAAGGTCACACAGAGAATATCTGGCAAAGCATGCCATCTGTGGTCACTGAGTTTCTACTTATTCAATTCCTAAATCTAAATCTTAAAAGACAAGTCCCTTTGCTTTCCTTTCTTTCTTTCTTTTTGAGACAAGGTCCAGCTCTGTCGCCCAGGCTAGAGTGCAGTGGCATGATCTCAGCACATTGCAACCTCTGCTTCCTGGGCTCAAGCCATCCTCTCACCTCAGCCTCTCAAGTAGGTGGGACTACAGGCACCTACCAGCACGCCTGGCTAGTTTTTGCATTTTTTAGTAGAGACAGAGTTTCACCACGTTGCCCAGGCTGGTCTAGAACTCCTGGCCTCTTGTGATCTGCCTGCATCAGCCTCCCAAAGTGCTGGAATTAGAGGCATGAGCCACCATGCCCTGCCACTCTGCCTTTCCTACTCCCTCCTTCCCTGAGTTTGAGCTCTTTCCTAAGAAATATGAAGACAAACGAGAACTGTCCAATACAACACACTCCACACACTCTTCGCCTGGTGGACAGAGGGAACCCAGGCTTCTGTGTCCTCACCCTTCCCCCAGTGGTTTCCTGGGAGGTAAAAAGGAAGCACTGGTTGGTGGATGCTGATGTCATAGGCTGCTGTCCTATAGTGAGCAGTGCTCCAGGTGGCAGATAATTAGGAAAAATATTCACACACAGCCTAGCCCACTCTGTCCCCCATGCCTCTATTTCCCTGGGTACAAAAAGCACTGAGTATGTCAGAGATCTAGACAAACACAGATCGCCACTAACCACCTACCCTTTCCCACCCCAGCATGCCTAAGTCCTCAGGGTACGCCATCCTACTCCAGGGACTAGATCTCAGGGTGTCACTAGAGCAGTCTCATCATGATATATGCAGGCTAACCCAGCATAGCAACTCTTGCCAGAGGTCGGGAGAAAATCTCCATTCTTAACAAAACCCAGTCTTGGTAGTGTCTTCCCTCTCTAGAGACAGTCTCCCTGGACCCCAGCCATTTTTGCACAAATGAGGCAGCAGCAAGCAGTGTCTCTCAGGTCCTCAAATCCCCTCCCTGCCCTATGCTCCCCTAAGACCAACAACAGGAGGATACTTCTTCCACCTTTCAAGCCAGGCAACTTAGCAGAATCTGGTGGAGCCAGCTTGGTCTCCAGGAGAGCAGAGGGCTTGATGGCTTCCTCACTAAAAGACAAGACCCAACAGGCATTTTTGGATCATTTGCCACATGCTCTCTAAATCCAGTGAGTGTGGGAATGCTAACTGCATGTTTATGCCATCCCCATCCCTCACCCATCCCCGTTTTCCTGAAACCAAGTTTCCAGGTGGGAATGATGCCTTCAGAAACACCCACAGTGTGTAGCCACTTCTTACCACCAGCCCAGGAAGGGGAGGATGCCTCCGTGGAATGGTCTGAGTTGCAAGCCAAGCTCATTTCTGTTCCACCCCAGGGTGAGGGCTGGGGCAGGTGTGTCCAGGTAGAGCTTCCGTTGCCAGTCCACAATGACTAAGGTGGGCCTGGCCTAGATGGCGAGCCTAACCTGCGCATCTCTGAGGATAGTGCCCGTGGGCTCCCGGACGGGGAAATGCCCCTGACCACACGTCTCTGCGGACCTGCTGTCTTCTCACATGCTTGAATTTGGGGGTGTGGAGTTATATCCCTGAGTGATGGTCAGCAGACTGCTAGCCCATTGGCTGGCACTGGTCCCAAGGATCATAATTAACTGATAACGCTAATACAATGTGAGTTTGTGCTCTCATAATAGTCTCCTGCTGACAGATAAATGCTGCGGAAACATGATGGCTTTTCCTAAAGCCGTAATGGGCCATTATTGGGGCAAGAAGGCTCATGTCCTATTAGCACTGCTGCCATGACACCAAGGATAAAATATGAAGGGGGCATCTTGAGTGGATAAACGCTTGGGTGCCCTCCCACCACCAGCGTCATCCATTTCGTTATCTGAAATCCCTACCAGGGGTCTTGGAATAACTTCCAGATATTTCAAAGCTCCATTAGTTTTTCTTTTTTCTGAGCCTCAAGATCCATTCTCACCAACACAGCTGACTAATATATTAAAGTTCTCTCTTTACCATAGATTCCTTCTTCCCATACGCCCTATGTAAGATGGCAGCTGCAATGAGCAGGCAGGTTGGAGGATGAGGAAAGTGAGATTTGTCTCTCAATAGAAACAAAAATCTTCTTTTCCTCCCAACTACCAGGAGAATAGGAGCACATTATGACTGTAATAGCTTTATCCCCTGCCAGATTTCTAAGGGAGAAAAAGAGGAGTAGGAGAAGCACAAAGAGAAAATGAAGGAGGAGGAGAAGGGAGACCAGAGGGAGAGAAAGAATACCATACCTCGATAGTACCTGGTAGCGAAGAGGCATTGAACGACTAGCTATTGACTGAATGAATGATCTGTCTCATTAAATATTTTCCATTACAGTGGATTGTGGAGTTTTTTCTTATAACAAAGAAACTTGACCTTATTTTTGTTCGCATCACATATTATGTTATCATCTAGTTTCTTGTGACTTTGGCAACAATTTTTTTTTTTTTTTTGAGACAGAGTTTTACTCTTGTTGCCCAGACTGGAGTACAGTGGCACGATCTCAGTTCACTGCAACCTCCATCTCCCGAGTTCAAGTACTTCTCCTGCCTCAGCCACCTAAGTATCTGGGATTATAGGCGCCCACCCCCATACCCAGCTAATTGTTGTGTTTTTTCTTAGCAGGGATGGGGTTTTGCCATGTTGCCCAGGCTGGTCTCGAACTCCTGACCTCAGGTAATCCATCCTTCTCAGCCTCCCAAAGTGCTGGGATTACAGGCGTGACCCACCACGCCCAGTTTTGGCAACAATTTGAGCATAATTTGAGAATACTTAGTTGATTACAAACAGTAATGCAAGCAATTTGTTTCTAGGCTCTCATCACTGGTAGAAGAAAAAGTTCTCTTTGGCTGATGATAGTTTTAACTGCAGAAATCCCATGGTCAGCAACGGCCATAGAAAGAATAAATAATTTCATTGCAGACTCACAGATTATGCCTCCATTTGCGTGTCTATTCTAAAAGATAACTATTTTAGAGAAACCATAAAATATGGGAAACTTTTGGAAAATTAATTCTAAATCAGCACACACACTTGTATTGTTGTTAAGTGCAAACAAAGAAACATGTTGACAGAGCCTGTCTCCCTAGTATGAATGACAGAAAATTAAGCACTGGGGACTTTCAAAGGTGTTTTTATTTCCTAATGGCTCAATTAAGGTAGAACTTCATTGTACCCAATTATTTTTTGGAATAAAATGCATTTTATTTTTGCTCTAGTAAAATGTTTTGTGGAGAGAAAAAAAAAACCAGCAAATGCTTCCAGGTTTTAGGAAAAATCAAACATCAAGGCCAGGCATGGTGGCTCATGCCTGTAATCCCAGCATTTTGGGAGGCCGAAACAGGTGGATCACCTGAGCTCAGGAGTTTGAGACCAGCCTGGGCAACATGGCAAGACCCCATCTTTACAGAAAATACAAAAATTGGCCACACGCCATGGTATGCGCCTGTAGTCCCAGCTACTAGGGAGGCTGAGGCAGGAGAATTGCTTAAGCCTGGGAGGCAAAGGTTGCAGTGAGCCAAGATCATGCCACTGCCTTCCAGCCTGGACAACAGAGCTAGATTTTGTCTCAAACAAACAAACAAACAAACTCAAAAAAAAGAAAAATCAAAGATCAGTGTTTTCTAAAGTGTAGACCTATATAAAACATGGTTAAGATGGCAGCTTTTTTTTTTTTTTTTTTTTTTTGAGATGTTGCCAGGCCGGAGTACAGTGGTGCCATCTTGGCGCACTGCAGCCTCCAACTCCCTGGTTCAAGCGATTCTCCTGCCTCAGCCTCCCAAGTAGCTGGGATTACAGGCACCCACCACTGTGCCCAGCTAGTTTTTGTATTTTAGGTAGAGACAGGACTTCACCATGTTGGCCAGGCTGGTCTCAAACTCCTGACTTCAGGTGATCTGCCCACCTCAGCCTCCCAGAGTGCTGGGATTACAGGCGTAAGCCACGGCGCCCAGCCAAGATGACAGCTTTTAACTGTGTTTTTACATGAGAAAAGTGCTGGCTGACCATTACCTTCACAGATGTATACTGTAATTAAAGCAGTCCCATTGGTGAGCTCCCCGCCTCTCTGAATGATGTAATTATGAATGGGACAGTACAATTCTTCATGAAGGCTCGAGCTTCATAGCACGGCCATCCATAACATCTTTATTCTTCATAAACAATTGGGAACACCAAGCTTCAACAGAATTCCTGACTTAGGAGGGTTTGCCTTTCCAAGAAGGACAAGACTAAGCAGCAAGGGAAACTACAGAGGAATCAGAGAGTTTAGAAAAATAGGTAAAAGGCAGTCACCGCTACAAGATTTAATACGGATAAACACCAGTAATACACTTGTCAGCAATGCCCCTCAGCTGAGCCACAGACTGTAGGATCGCTGGTTGGAGAGCAGTGATGCAGAGAGACACCTGGGGTCAGAACAGATAGCACATTAAACATGGGCATCCAGCTTCATGGCATGATAAACACTGCTTTGGGGTAATTCTACCAAGCCCAGCAGAGCAGGGAGCAGCAATAATTCCTCTTTACTCTCCCTTCCTGAAGACACAGAGGGAGTTTTACACTCAGCTCTGAGGCACTTGCTTTGAAAGCATACTGGGGCCGGGCTCGGTGGCTCATGCCTGTAATCCCAGCACTTTGGGAGGCCGAGGCGGGCAGATCACAAGGTCTTTCTTGAGATTGAGATTGAGACCATCCTGGTTAACATGGTGAAACCCCGTCTCTACTAAAAATACAAAAAAAAAAAAAAAAAAAAAATTAGCCAGGCATGGTGGCACACACCTGTAGTCCCAGCTACTCAGGAGGCTGAGGCAGGAGAATCACTTGAACCTAGGAGGCAGGGGCTTCAGTGAGCTGAGATCGCACCACTGCACTCAGGCCTGGGTGACAGAGCGAGACTCCGTCTCAAAAAAAAAAAAAAAAAAAAAAGGAAACTGGAAGGGTGAAAGGACTTAAATGTGGAGGGGGTCAAAGGCCTTCTGCAGGGTGTCTGAGCCCACAAAGAAGGGGAGAAACATGGGACAAGGAGAGATGGGTTGTCCCTGCCCATGGAAGAGCAAATACTTAGGTGTCGACCCTGTACCACACACAAACTGTTGGCTCGGTTTCCCTGGACTGCCTTCTTTTTTTGTCTCTCTTAGTCAGCTTCCCTCTCGGGGTGAAATCTCACCTCCACTCCCAGTGCCTAAGATCTGGCTTGCTGAGAAGCCACATGATGGCACCCAGAAGTTCAGGAGGGCAGCTCCCCAAATTTCTCCCTCTTTCTCCTTCTCTGTGCACTGCTTCGTGGGGTGAATTTTTTTTTTTTTTTCAAGACAGGATCGCCCCCTGTTGCCCAGGCTGGAGTGCAGTAGCATGATCACGGCTCACTGCAACCTTGACTTCCCAGGCTCAAGGGATCCTCCTGCCTCAGCCTCCTGGAGAGCTGGGACTACAGGTGTGTGCCACCACACCCAGCTAATTTTTTTTAAATTTTTTGTGGAGACGGGGTCTCATTATGTTGCCCAGGGTAGTCTTGAACTCCTGTGCTCAAGTGATCCTACCACCTTGGCCTCCCCAAAGCACTGGGATTACAGGCATGAGCCTCTACTGTGCCCAGCCATTTTTTTTTTTTTTTCTTAATAAGCCTTCCAGAAAAGGCATGCAACCTGCTAAGTTTCTGAGGCTGAATACAGTGGTGGCCAGCACAGCACACATCATCATGTCTCACTGCCTGGCATCTCTCCTCGCCTTACTTCCCTTCTGCCACCACCTCCATTCCCTGGGCTTGCATCTCCCAAATGAAATACCAGTAACTTAATTCTTGCCCCAGGGCTCTGTTTTCTAGACAACAAGGGCTAAGTTAAACAGCCAGTCAGCAAATCGCTTAGGGCCACTGACTTTCTTTCCATTTAATTATTGTATTATTTACTACCCGCCTCCTTGGTTAGGGAGGGGGCGCGCAGTGAGTACAGTGATTGATGGATGACTATCCGTAGTCAGCACCCAGTTTCAGACTCACTGTTTTGCAGAGGCCTACACAGGCCTTGCCCTGCACCATCCACCCACCCGCTTACTTCAACACTCTAGTTCTGGTTCAGCTGCCAGGATGTTCAGGTCAATGGTGTCAACTAAAGCCAAGCAGTAGAACCATCTGGCCCAGTATCCGTTCTCCACTGGCTTGCTCTCCTCCCACCACGTGTGGGAGGCCAAGTACATATTGTACTCTTTCTTTGCCCTGGTTTTCCCCACACGGAGTCTGCTACTTCCTTGGGCGACCATCTCTCCTCCATGTGCACACACATCCAACAATAGCTCTAAGTTGCTTTTGTCTTCAAGCAACGGGAGAGTCAAGTCACAGTAGCTTAAAGGGTAAGAGTCTATTACATCACACAGCAAATTTTCCAGAGGCAGGTAATTTCATTTTTTTTCTTCTGTGTCCTTAACATACTGGTTTTCACCTTCAACTTATTCTCCCATTGTTGAAGGAGTTTTTGTGGGCCTGAGCATCCTACTTCCTCACCCAGCTGTATCCAAACCCAGGAAAGAGGTGAACGTATTTGTGTGTTCATGTTGAGGGAAATGTCACTCCTTATTTCTCTAGTTTCTTTTTTGTTTATTTCTGTGTTTTGATTTGAATTTAATCTGAAGGAAAATCTTTTACAGGAGCTTCTCTTCCCCACCCCAGCAACTTATCTTAACTTTCTATTGGCCAGAATCCAGTCACGTGTTCACCCCAAACCAGTCACTGTATCAAAGGAGAAATGGCCCGCCATGACTGGTTTAAAATAGGATCACGTCCTGAAGGTAGGGGAGAGGGTTGCCTTTCCTGAGAACACTGGCATTAAATAACAAGCAAATCCACTTCTGTTGTAAGCGGAAGCAGGAATGGCTCTTGAATTGGCAACTGATAGTCTGCTACTCCTTGAGGTGTACCATGTGCAGGGTGGTGGAAGGAGACCACCACGTCAGCGAGCAATAAGAGAGAAATTTTCTGTACAGAATGGAAAAGCAATACTTAAACTAAAAGTCAGAATGTTTTTAATTATCATCTTGCTCCAGCTAGTCAAAACGATGTCAATGATAAAATACTCCTCCCCAAGAAAATCTTTCGTTGGTCTAAGTTCTGAACAATTTTTGCAGTTGCTGTTGAGTTTTAATAATACATGTAAGCTTCAAATTAGCAAGTTTTTGTTGCCTATTATTTAATAGAAATTGCATTCCACCTGGAAGTTATAAAGTTCAGACACACACACACTACACAAATGTTTCCAGAGCAAATTCCTAATGGTTCAGAATGGTTCAAACTCGCTTAAGCACACTTTGTGTCTCAGCCCCTGAAGTACTACATACCCCTGTATTCAAACAATAGATTCAGAATAAGCAGTGATTCATTTTGGGGGGCTTCTTTGGTTGTTTATTTGTTTGTTTTGGAGACAGGGTCTTGCTCTGTCACCCAGACTGTTGTGTAGTGGTATGAACACATCTCACTGGAGCCTCAACCTCTTGGGCTCAAGTGATCTTCCCACCTCAGCCTCCCATGTAGCTGGGACCACAGGTATGTGCCACCACATCCAATTAATATTTTTATTTTTTGTAGAGACAGGGGTCTCACTTTGTTGCCAAGGCTGGCCTTGAACTCCTGGACTCAAGTTATCCACCCACTTAGGCCTCCCACAGTGCTGGGATGACAGGTGTGAGCCACCATGCCAGCCTTAGCACAGTGATTCTAAAAACAAAGATCTCAAGTTACTTCACTCTAGTTATTCTGTGACCACTTGGAATTTTTGTTTGCATTTAAAATTGAGAATAATGGAACAAAGCCTGAACTATGAGATGTAATTCTTGGTAGGATCAGATATTAGTTCATACATGACAAATTTCAATGAATTTAAATAATACCTTTAAAATAGAAATGTATTCTTCATTTTGAACAGCTTATGGTTTGTTTTTAAATTAATGGACAGATCAGAAAAGTTAACGATTATTATTACTACATGATTGTTACCAAGAATAATTTTGTTGTACAGAGAAGGGGCAGTTGCTCAAAATGATCCAATCTTGATGTCACATGCTTGAAGTCCCTCCCAGCCACGCCCTGCTACTCTTCCTTTTCTCCAGTTATTCTTTGTCTCTTCCTGCCCCCTAGTTGGGTTGGTGATTCTGAGAAACAGAAAAAGGCAACTGTCCACATGTCCTTAGGGCTTTTTTTTTTTTTTTTGATACAGGATCTCGCTCTATTGCCCAGGCTGGAGTGCAGTGGTGTAATCTCACCTCACTGCAAGCTCTGCCTCCCAGGGTCAAGCAATTTTCCCACCTCAGCCTCCCAAGTAGCTGGGATTACAGGCATACACCACCACACCTCCCTAAGTTTTGCATTTTTTTTTTAGTAGAGATGGAGTTTCACCATGTTGGCCAGGCTGGTCTTGAACTCCTGATTTCAGGTGATCCACCCGTCTCGGCCTCCCAAAGTGCTGGGATTACAGGCGTGAGCCACCGCGCCTGGCCCCTTAAGACATTTTTAAGAGAATACATCCCCAAACAGATCAGTAATAACCATCACCAAACCCCTGAAAGGGTCCAGAAACCCCTCAGCATCCTCATCGTTTGCCCGTCTACTCTACCTTTCTCTAATCGAATCATTTTGCCTTTTATCAAATACCAGCAATAAAGACAGAAACTATATTTCTTATTCAATCATGTGGTTGTTTCCTCTCTTTTAGCCAATCACTGTAAAAACCATAGCATTTTCACTTTCGGCCCCTTCTTCACTGTACCTGTGGAGTAAGCCAACTAGAGCATCAATCTCAGACTCAATGACCAGGGGCAGCAGAAAGCAGAGAGGAAGCTGGCAGTTGCTGCACACCTACTCTGTGCTGGGCACCTGGCTGTGTTCTGCCACTTGGTTTCATTGCAGGGAAGTCAAGCGCACCTCTCACCTGAGCTGGGCGTCATCACTCTCCTTTTGTTTACTGAGGAGAAAACTGAAGCTCTGGAGGTAAGATGCTCAAGGCCAGAAAATGGTCTGGGATTAGAACCCAAGTCTAGCTCACCCCAAACCTGTACTCTCTGTCCGTTCTACTACGTCACTTCAACAGAGTCCATCCCAGTGCAGCATGCTGTCACTAAGGAAAGGGCATTTGTGAGCAGGCCTGGAAACCTAAGCACAGTAGATAACTGGAGAAATATGTGCATAGGTCCAACCAACTGATGGACTTTAGGAACAGTGCCTTTTGGGAGGCCAGTGTGGGCCAGCCCTCTCCCCACTGTCCATGTATTTAGCAAGACGTGTCTATTCCTAATAGAAAAGTTCTTTCCAATTGGAATGAGGTGTGCTCTCAGCGCTGGATGGAGAAAATGAGAAAAGGAATATAACATTGGGGCAGAAACCAAATGATTTTATGGAATGATGCCAAAGGGTCCATTTTAACTTTCTATGACTTGGAGAAAGTGAAGGGCAGCCGGAAGAAGAAGGAAGAGGTGACGAAAAGGAAGACTGTCCGCTGCCAAGCAAAATTTCCCCACGAGGGCCAATTTGCTTGGTTGGAGCAAGTCCAAATGGGCAGCAGTTCTGAAGCTGGCTAGGTGCACTTGAAGGATTTCTGCAAACACACCCAAGAAATTAGGAGGTCCCCTTTGGAGGTAAAATAAATTCCTTAGTAAAATAAAGAGGGCTTGTTACAACATATTCCTTCCCCTTCCAGTTTGAAAGGCCATAATGAGACCAAATAGGTGGTTTTATTTTCCTGTTTCTTCCAACATCAACCAATGCACATTTCCTCTCATTCCTTGGATTCTTAACCCAGCCATTCAACCAAGGAGATACACTTCTTGCTCCCACCATCAAAGGATAGGGTAGAGGATGGGTCTTTATGCAGACTTAGTTCCTCAACAACTCCGCAAATGACCAGCCACTTGGCTGCCGTGGGAGAGTGACTCACCCACAAACAGAAATGTTCTTGCCTAACGGGTCTCAAAAGCATCATCTTAAACATTAAAAAAAGAGCTTTCAAACGTTAAAAAAAGAGCCCCGAGTAGTCATTCTTCAGTTGAAACTGTACATGGAAACCTGCTATAGAAAGCAGCAAAAAGCTAAGCTGCTCTAGGGTAGGCAAGCAGGAAGAAGGGATCACCCCATTCCCACTCAGTCCTTCACCCTCACCCCCCAGGAAGCCCAGGAAACATCTTTATGGCACCCCAGGTCTCCCTGGAGCATGTGTTGGAAATCAAAACAGTATCTCTAAAATCAGTTGTTCTCTAAAGGAATCAAATAAATAAAGAAGTGTCATGACCACAAATTAGACCCATGCCTAGAATAACATCCCCTCTGGAGGTTCCAGTGCTGTGTCAAAGGAGGCCATAGTTAATAGTTAGCAACTGCCCAAACACTCTTGCTTCCTGTTCAGTGTCCTTTGCTACCAGGATGAGGCTGGTGGGTCTTGCACCAACTTTGCAAGCCAGGACCAAACTCATCCTCATGAATAGGGTGGCTTAGTGGAA
Source organism: Rhinopithecus roxellana (assembly GCF_007565055.1). NCBI lineage: Eukaryota > Metazoa > Chordata > Mammalia > Primates > Cercopithecidae > Rhinopithecus > Rhinopithecus roxellana. The sequence goes on along the minus strand of NC_044553.1, from coordinate 134,518,188 downwards.
CTCAAACAGCATCATGATACACTGGTGGATTTCAAATCAGGTATGAAGCCGGTTGCTAGGGATGTTGCTAGGGATGTTGATGTTGGTAAAGAAGATCTCTGGCTTTGGAGCATGGCAGACCCAAGCTCGACTCCTTGCTGTGCCCTTCATTAGCAATATGACCCTGGGACAATTTGTGACCTCGCTGTCCATGTTTCCACAGTCTCTAAAATGGCTTGCCGCAGGGTAGTGTGTGTAAAGAAAGCACTTTACACAGTGCCTAGCACATAGCAGACATTCCACAGACACTGGTTACGCCCACCCTTTCCCAAGTGGAAGTCCTGACCTTAACTCTGGAGAAGGGGAGCCTGTCTCTCACAGTCGTCTTCTTCCCTGTAACATGTCCAGCACCCACACTGTGCTCAGATTTGGTAAGGCTCAGCCCCTCAGGGCAGAACACAATGGAGGCATTAACCTGTGACTGACCTTGTAACTGTGACAGTTCATACAGCTCCTATTCCCAAGCTGCCCTCTCTGCCCCATTTCATCTCCAGAGCCTGGAGGACCAAACGTATCTTCCCAGATGTGACTGCGTCACGGCACCTGAGAGCCCAGTCACGCTCTGCCCACCTTCCCTTGTTCCCCAACCACACAACCCAATGCCTGGTCCATCGTGGCGGGCCATAGCGTCCCCGACAACGTCAGCGCTAAGGCCACATCGTTAGGACCATCCAGGAGGGATGCCTGTGGGTCGGTTGTGAGTCTTCACTGTGATGCAGACATGGAGTTTCACAGTCCAAAAGAACACCCCGCTGTTACTTGAGTCCTTCAACAGGTGTAAAAAGATCAAGCCATTCCTCCAGCCTCTGAGACTTACTCCAACCTTGGAAATTTTCCCTTCTCCTACACATTTTTCAGTAACACCAGGTGTTGCCCAGATAACTCTCAGAAGTATGTATACTACTTCAATTTCTTAATCTTGGAGGAAGAGTCATCAATATGTAACAATCCAAACACTAGCTTTTTCTGCTCCAAAGGAAACTTTGGAGGTAATTGAGAGACAATGGCTATTTAATCTCTCATAACTGAGCTCACTTCACCTCACTGCTGTGGCAGAAGGGGAGCTGACTACCTTGGGGTCTCCCTCACACCCCAGCCTCCCATCGCAAGGGGCGTCTCAAGGCAGCCACCTTGAATGGCATCAACAATCCAGGTGGATAAGCACATGAGTCATAGACCCCATCTGCTAGGCCACTGGGCAGCCAAGTCATCTGGATGTACTGCGATCATCTCCAATGTAGAATGGTCTCAATATAATGAACACAGGGGCAGCTTCTCAAATGTATTCTTTCATGATTCTACCACCAGTAACGTGAGAAAGCTCCCTGCCCAACACCTGCAGGAGGCACCAGGTAGAAGTACCTCCAACCAGGGTGGAAGCCATGTGTAAGGTGCATGTGTATCACATGTCTTGCCATTTCAAAGCCTTGCCTGAATATTGTCTCATGGATCTTGTTAGCTCACAGTCAGGGGCAGAATAATCCCTCCTCTCTATCTGGTGAGGGGGGAAATGAATAAGGTCAATCTATGTCATTGAAGCTAAGGATAGAACAACCCAGAAAGGTAGACAGGTGTGTGCAGACTTGGAGCAGTAGGGCAGAGCAACAGGCCTCTTTTTCTATCATCTGTTAAGTCTTGTTACATTCAATGCTAGCTAATGGAGGGAGCCCTGTGATAAAGCAGTCTGCAAGGCAATGGACTTGGGGTTATATCTGTCCCAACAAATATAACAACACATGCTTAAAGAGAGAAGGAGCCTCTCTCCTACATTGCCATCTCTGCTCAGGGGAAAGGAAGGAGGAGTCTGATTGGTCAGTGTCCAGGGTATTCTCAGGGTTATGTTCTACTGGCAGTAGGGCCACTAGGTGTTAAAGGTTTGCATACTTGCCCAGTGCTCTCTCTTGCCCACTTGATTTCACGGCTTCTAGCCTGCTACAGCTAAGTTGGCCTCTTCATATGCTCTCTCTCTCTCTCTCTCCCTCTCCTCCCAGTTCACCTGTCTACAACTAACCAGATCTCTGGTCTGCTCTGGGAGACCCAAGCATCTTGGAGTTCATGGAGAGGGAGGAAATCCAGTGGTGCCACTAGGAACCCTAGAAAGGTGCTGTACCAGGATGTGCCTGCACAGGATGGGATTGTCAGCCTCCATACACCAGGCTGGACTCAGAGCAGAGCAACGTGACAGTGCACTAGGGACACAGGCAGCCAGCAGGGCACTCTCCACCTGCCATGCTCACTCAGAGAGGGAGGAAGAGAAGTCCCTGGCACAGGCATCCCATTGAGAGGCATCAGAGCACTTGGACTATTGAAAACTAGACCCTGGCAACCTGACATTAGCCTGATTTCTTTTCTTTTTCCTATTATGCCCCTTTAGAGAAGTCAGAAAATAAGGAGAAGTGGAGTCCTGATGGTTCTGGATCCAGCCATACCTGAAGACAGGATCTGCCCAGACATAACAGATATGTGAGCCTTCGGGGCTTCTGCTGTGTGAGTTGCTTTTCTTTCACTCCCAAGAGTCCCAGCAAATACGAGTCACATCGCCTTGCCTCCTGGGTGTTTTCCTTCACTTGGTTTCCTCTTCCTCCCTTTTCGTGCCTACCTTCTCGGAAGCCTGCCTGCTGCACCAACCCTTCCCACAAGCCCTGTGCTTTCCCTGGCCTGCCCATTCCAACAGCCCTGGGATTCTGCCTCCTCCCTGCGGGCCACTTCCTCAGGTCGTTCCAAGAGGAGGTTACTGTGAACCCATCGGGGTTTGTCTGGGCAAAAGCACTGGCTCTGGACCTGGGCTTCAACCCTGACTCCCGCATGTATAGGCTGTGGGCTTCTCGGGGAGCTACTCTACTCAACTCTCTGGGCAATGGGGATACTGATAGGACTGACCTCATAGGGTACTTCTGAGAATAAAATGAGACAAGGCAGATAAAAGCTCTCAGCATAGTGCCTGGCATAGAGTAATTGCTCAATAAATGTTATTTATTGTTTTTTCACCCTTATAAAAGGCACTCACTTGTGTTTAAAGATATAATGCCAATAGTTCTAATTTGTGCATTTCCTCACCCTTGAATGGGTTTCCCTCTATGTTCCTTTCATACCTGACAACGGCAATACCAGCTTCAGCTAGAGTTTTTGGAAGGCATCACTAGGGTCAGTTAAAATCAATTCATTCTGCACAGATCATAGTGCCAGATGATCATGGGAACCGACATCCTCTGGATGATGGAATTATTATTATCAAAACTTAACACCAGCTTCGGTTTTGCAGAAGGAAGAACATGCAGCGATGTTTCTCAGCAATGGTCTTCCCCTACCACTATACTTGGTATCCTAGAGGGTTATTTCAGGGCAATGGTTCTCAATGTGGGTTCCACAAAGCCAGCAGTGCCAGTATCACCTGGGAACGCATTAAAAATGCATATTCTCGGGTCCCACCACAGACTTGCTGGGTGGGGACCAGCAATCTATGTGTTCACAAGCACTCAAGTCATCCAGAAGATTCTCAAGCATGGGAGCCATTAATTTAGAAGTTTTGCAAATTCTACATATTTTAAGCTCTTAAGTCTGTCTTCTTACTATCCACGTCTTCAGCTTCAAACAATCTCAGAAAACAGGGCTTTCAAAAATAGTCATTACTAATTTTTAATAACAAACCTTTTTAGAAGGGAAAAGCCATAGATGGTGCAGACTGCAGTTCACAGCGTGTCTTAGTGAACACAAGGTGGTCACCATGTCTTACTTTTTTCTTATTTTTTCTTTTATTTGTCAACTTTTTATTGAAGTACAATATACATACAGAAGTGTTCGCATATCCTAAGTGTACAGTTAACCGAATTTTCATTAAATGAACGCATCTATGTACCCAGCACGCAGATGAGAAAATCAAACCCTGCAGCACCCCAGCTCATGCTTCCCTCTAATCCCACCCCTGCCCCATCCATTGCAATGTTTTCTTTTTCTTTTTTCTCTTTCTTTCTTTCTTTCTTTCTTTCTTTCTTTCTTTCTTTCTTTCTTTCTTTCTTTCTTTCTTTCTTTCTTTCTTTCTTTCTTGTTTTTGTTTGTTTGTTTGTTTGTTTTTTGAGACAGAGTCTTGCTCTGCATCCCAGGCTGGAGTACAGTGGTGCAATCCTGGCTCACTGCAACCTCCACCTCCCAGGTTCAAGCGATTCTCCTGCCTCAGCCTGCCACCATGCCCAGCTAATTTTTGCATTTTTAGTAGAGACGGGGTTTCGCCATGTTGGCTAGGCTAGTCTGAAACTCCTGACCTCATGTGATCTGCCCACCTAAGCCTCCCAAAGTGCTGGGATTACAGGCATGAACCACTGTGCCCAGCCTGCAATTCTTTTTAATTGCAGGAATATTTCAAACAAGCAATTTATTTTAAATAAAGTTACTATCCTAGTCACCTCACTTACACCAAAATTATTTCAGTGTTGCTCATTCCCTTCTGCACATTTTACATAGTTTTGTATTTTATCCTGTTATAATGTCCCTGTTCCATGTTGTTACATAGTTTTCATAAACACTATTTAAAACAATCCCAGTTTAATATGTGGCTCATACCTGTAATCCCAGCTACTCAGGAGGCCAAGGCGAGAGGATCACCTGAGACCAGGCATTTGAGACCAACGTAGGCAATGTAGCAAGATCCCCAGCTCTAAAAAATGTTTGCAAAATTTAGCCAAGCATGGTGGTGCATGCCGTAGTACTAGCTACTTGGAAGACCGAGGCAGAAGAATCATTTGAGTCCAGGAGATCAAGGCTACAGTGAGGTATCATCATGCCTCTGCTCTCCAGCCTAGGCAGGGAGTGAGACCCCCATCTCTATAAATAAATAAACACTTATATACATACATAAAAGAAAGCAAATGACTCTACATTGTACCATCATATGAAAGTGTCAATTAACCATCATTCCCCCTTTTGTAGGCTGTTTCTATTCTGCAATGAACCTCCTCATGTCTCATGCATCCTTTTTCTTCTCTGGAGTTATTTCCTTAGAATCAGCTGTCAGAGGAGAAATGACTAAGTGAAAGGCTCTGAACGTTTCATTAGGGCTATTTATTATTTGCACTGTTTGTAAAAAATGTGAATCCCATCTTGGGTAATACTTCTGTGCATTTCTGAGCTCCTCCCTGCATCTTAAAATTTCTGAATATAGATTCTTCTCTCTCATGCCCCTGTGAACCCAGAAAAATACTTCTGGCAGCACTGGGCAGGAGTGGTGGATGCTAGTGGATTATCCCCCATTGGGTACGAGTGGCAGGGTACTAGTAGATTATCCTCCATTAGCTGGGCTGTAGCTTGGCAGGGGCACCGGCAAGAGCCCACACCCTCCCCCAGGGGGTGCATGTGGAGGAGAGGAGGTTCGTGGAGAGAGTCAACCTTTCCTGAGGATCCTCAGAGGAGCTCCTAGTGGCCATCAAAGGCCCAACAAGGCCCTTTCCCTCCTAAGGAGAGATGGAAATCATGGGGGACAGGCAGTGAGGGAGCATAAAGTTGGACAAGAGAATAAGAGTGAGTTAAAACCTACAGGAGAATCTAGCCTCCCAGAGCAATTGCAGGACCATGCGCTGATGGGGCTGGACAGGAGTGATTATTTATTCATGCACTGCTTGTTCTCCATTTCCTAGGGGACGTGCCCCCTCCCCTTGAAAGGCAGGCAGCACCAAGAGGATAGGATGAGTCTGGAGTGAGCACAGAGCGGGAGGTCTAAAAAGAGGGCGCTCACATGGGGCCACATGAGGTCAGTGGGGTCACATGAGGCCAGTGGGACCACATGGCCATGAACCAGAAGGGCAGGCTGGGGCTAGAAGAAATCAGGCTGTGGGTTTCAGTGACAATGTTCGTTCTGTCTTCCTAGAGTCAGTATAACATAGAGCACAGGCTTTAGGGCTAGAGTCTCTGGGGTGGTCGTATAATCTGAGCAAGTCTCTGTCGCAGTCTCCTTGTGTGTAAAATGGGAAAGAGATAGTACCAGCCTCCTAGAGTCATTGTGAGATTAAATGGCTTCATAGGAGAAAACATTAGACAAGCACATCCCATGAACCTGCTCTTCCCTGCACCACAATGTAGGAGTCAATGCTTTGCTTTAGACACAGCCAGGCAGAGAAAGGGTAAGAAGGGTCAGCCTGTGCCCTCTGCACCATCACTCATGAACCCAGAAAATGCCCAGGGAGAAGCCCTAGCCCCTTCTCTGACTCTTCCACCCATTCATTCACCGATCCATTTGTGGTGAGGGTGGGAAAGGGCTGTGGAGCAGGTCATGTCAATGACAGCCACTCCTTCAACTTCTACCTCAAGCTCCCCACGGCTCCCTCTGGGCATTGCAGGGAGAACAAGCAAGACCCAACTTCCACTTGGCTGGAGCCCAGAGAGTCCCCCGCAGCCCCTCAAGATTGGGGGCAGAGACTGCAGAAGAGGGTCATCAGAATCTCTGCACACCAGACACCTGGGCCCAGGGTGGGGTGAGAGAGAATACTATTCACCATGCGTCATTTTCTGATTGGAGCAGGAAGCTGGGGGCACAGCAGGAAAGTGTTGATGGGGAAGACAGGGAACTAACATCAAACAATTCCCTCCTATGCGTTGGGCCCTGTGCTGGGTGCTCTGATGTATACAGTCTCACATATAGATATATTATCCCCACTTTACAGAGAAGAAAACTGAGGCTCAGAGAAGTTAGGCAACTTGCCCACCCTTGGGCATTTATTACTGCCCAACATTGTACTGGCCACTGAGGAGGACACAGACAGGACAGAATACCTGATTTTTCTTTTTAAGTGGTGTCCATTAGAGCAGGAGAAATGACTGGCCTGGTAAAGTCTTGCAAATGATCCACATTGATACAGCTAGAGTGCTCAGTGACGTGGCTTGGATGGAGTACTGTGGGGACGTGGCAGAGGAAACAAGTGACTTGGGCCCAAGAGGGAGTGGTGAGGCTTGGGCTGAGTCTTGAAAGTTGGGAACCACGTGGATGGGCAGTGGGGAGTGAGGAAACACGAGTGGTGAAAGGGAGAAGGGCGTGGTAAAAGTTCGCCAGGGTCCTTAACACAAGCAAACTCCGTATTTCAGGTCCCCAGCTGCCCTATAGAGCAGCATCCCCAGCCCTGGTAGCTGTCCCTATCTTTGCCCTTAACTTCTCTGAGCCCTACTTGGGTCTCTACCACCTCTGACCACCTGGCCCCGGCTTCAGACTGCAAAGAAGGCTGCCTGGAAAAGACCCCTCCAAGGAGGAAGGTGTACCCAAAGGGTGAGATCTTTCCAGGGGAGACCCTAGAGAATAAAACAAACATGGATTTTAAATTCTCTCCTCCTTGGCCCAAGCAGATAAAGCCCAGGACCGGCCGGGCATGGTGGCTTACGCCTGTAATCCCAGCAATCTGAGAGTCTGAGGTGGGTGGATCACCTGAGGTCAGGAGTTCCAGACTAGCCTGGCCAACATAGTGAAAGTTCATCTCTACTAAAAATACAAAAAATTAGCCGGGCGTGAGGGTGGATGCCTGTAATTCCAGCTACTCAGGAGGCTGAGGCAGGAGAATCTCTTGAACCCAGGTGGCAGAGGTTGCAGTGAGCTGAGATCGCGCCATTGCACTCCAGCCTGGGCAACAAGAGCAAAACTCATCTCAAAAACAAGCAAACAAAAGCCCAGGACCTACCTACACAAATGAGGCATACTCTTCCACCCCGGAGACCCCATGGGTTCTTGTGGGTTAGCCCCTCACCTTATCCTGGTCCCTCAGAAGCCTTTGGCCTAAGACACTGAGCACAGAACAAGGGACTGTGGTAAGAATGTCCCCCATTTGGGTCAAAATGTTGGATGAATCCCTCACCCCTGGGACCTCAGTCTTTACATCTGTAAAATGGGACTAATGCACTTGTCCTCCCCCTTCGGAGTGCAATAGTAAGATATGTCCCTGGAAAAAGGCTGCTGCTATGTGAGCCTGGTTTCATCGCATGAGCACTTGCCATGTGCCTGGCATCCTACTAGGCAGTGGAGAGAGCAAATACGAACAGAAAACAGCCTCTGCTGCCAGCAGCCCCACAGCCTAGTGGTAGGTGCAAACAAGTAACAGTGATGACAGGCACATGGAGAGGTGAGGGTGGAAGTGGCGGGGTGGGGGGGGGGGGGCGGGCATGGGTAGAGGACCCTGGGGGCCAAGGAAGAGCTCACAGAGGAGTTGGCCAAGCAGATGTCCCAGGGGTGAGGAAGGGCATTCCAGATGGAGAGGTCAGGGTATGTGGATGCAAAGCAAGGGAGCAGGACCAGCCACATCAAGTTCAGCAGGGAGGCAGCAGGACCCAGCAGGGCTGACATCGGCTTGGAGCCAGGCTGCTAGGGTTCAAACCCCTGCAATGTGTGACCATTTAGTTTTCTTTTCCTTTATTTATTTTTATTTTGAGACAGGGTCTCGCTCTGTTGCCCAGGCTGGAGTTCCGTGGCTCTACCATAGCTGACTGCAGCCTCAACCTCCTGGGCTCAAGTGATCCTCTGGGTTCAGCCTCCTGAGTAGCTGGACCACAGGAACACACCACCACATCTGGCCAATTTTTCATTTTTTGTAACTAACATAGTGAGATACAGTGTCTCACTATGTTGCCCAGGCTGGTCTCAAACCCCTGGGCTCAAGCAATCCTCCTGCCTTGGCCTCCCAAAGTGCTGGGATTACAGGCATGAGCCACCACACCCAGCCCTTACAATCTGTGATCTTGGACAAGTCACTAATCGCTCTGTGCCTCAGTTTCCTCATAGGCTCTACTGTACGTACAGGTTCTTCTCTTGTCCAGATAAAATGAGTTATATGCACGAAGTGCTTAGAACAGTGCCTGGCACATGCTTAGCGGTTGGTAAATGTTAGAGGTGATGACGATGAAGTGACGGGGCTGGAAGGCCTAAATAAACCCACACAGAGGCAGGCAAGGCAGGAACTGTAATCCCCGAGTCTTAGGGACTGGTGAACCCAAGACATACAAGGTGAACCTTAAGTCAGGCGCATTTGCAGAGATGAGGGCCTTTCAGCTGCCCATCGGTTTCAACTTCACATCAGGGAAAAAAAGTGGTGGGGCTGGGGACTGTAAAAAGAGCTGTCCCCTAGTTAAACTCCCTCCTTTGATGCTAGAACCAGGAGGGCAAGCCCTGAAACCTCACCAAGATAAGGGGGTGCTGCCCTCTCCCCAGCTCTGTCCAGGGCCCGGTTCAACTCCCGGGCTCTCCGGGACAATGGCACGCTCGTGAGAGAGGCCGCAGAGCGAGGCAGCTTTTCTCACAGGAGCAAGGGAGAGAGAGAAAGCCAAGGTCTAGGGTGCCTCGGAGCGCGATGGTCCGGGGCCACGGGATGTGCCTGTGCCTACCGGGCGATCCTGAGCGCGACCCGCAGGAGCGCAGCGATTCGGGGCCGTGCGCCACCAGAGGGCGCGCTGGATCTCAGAGTGTGCAGAGCGCTCCGCGAGGGGCGCGCGGTGGGCACTAGGGAGGGCGACCAGTGCTTGCCTGTGTGCGCGGAGGCGAAGGGAAAGAGGGGCGAGAGCCCCCGTTCCCAGAAAACCAGGAGTTCGAGGGTTTCCAATCAGCTAGCGCCGAGCAATCGGGGCCGAGGACATAGAAAAGTGACACCAGTAATACCAAACTTACACAATACTCACCATGTGCCAGGCACTGTTATCCAATCCTCACTACCACCAGAAAGCCAGATATTATTATTGTCTCCACTTTATAGTCGGAGAAATTTGAGCTTGCCTGCCCCAGAGGTCCCACATCTGGCTGGGGCCAAACCTGGGATTTGAAGGCCCCGGGTCTGATTCCAGGGCTTGTGCCCTCAACTGGTGCCCTGTAATAATACCCCTCTAGTAATCTATTCTCCCAGGTCCACTTGAGGCTTGATCACTTTCTCACTAGCAGCTCTCTGGTTAAGGCAGCTCAACCCCTCCCTGCAGAAAAGTCGAGTAGTTACGCTCCCACTAGCTAGGACTGGCATCACTACTGCAGCTGCCCCAAGCCTCAAAGATTGCTCAGTGGCCGCCAACAGGTTGTGATTTAATTAACATATACTGAACACTGCCTGCATGCCGGGAACTGAGTTAAGGCATTTACATAGGTTCATATGCAATACTCCCAATGATGTGTAAATTACGTGTACTTGTTCTGATTCTCATTTTACACACCAGGGAAAAAAAGTCAGGAGGGTAAGTGGTTTTCCTGAGTCACACAGCTCATTCCAGACTGTGGAGCTCCAAACATCGTATTCACTTATCCATTCGTTCAACAAATCTACTCTGTGCCAGGCACTGACTCAACAGTGAACAAGACACTTAAAAACCTGTTCACTTGCTTTCTCGGAGTTTGCTTTTTTTTTTTTTTTTTTTTTTTTTTTTGAGACGGAGTCTGGCTGTGTCGCCCAGGCTGGAGTGCAGTGGCCGGATCTCAGCTCACTGCAAGCTCCGCCCCCCGGGTTTACGCCATTCTCCTGCCTCAGCCTCCCAAGTAGCTGGGACTACAGGCGCCCGCCACCTCGCCCGGCTAGTTTTTTGTATTTTTTAGTAGAGACGGGGTTTCACCGTATTAGCCAGGATGGTCTCGATCTCCGGACCTCGTGATCCGCCCGTCTCGGCCTCCCAAAGTGCTGGGATTACAGGCTTGAGCCACCGCGCCCGGCCGCTTTTTTTTTTTTTTTTTTTTTTAAAGAGATGGGGTCTCGCTCTGTCCCCCAGGCTGGAGTGCAGTACTGCCATCATAGTTCCCTGCAGCCTTGAAGTCCTGGGCTCCAGTGATTCTCCAGCCTCAGCCACCCAAGTAGCTGTGACTACAGGCGTGAACCACTGCACCCAGTGAAGTTTATACTCTTCATCAGCTATAGAGAGCCCCCCACTGGCATTCACCCAGTCCTTGTTTCTTGTTGGTTTATGAGAAGAGGTGCGAAGAGGTCGTATGCTGTGAACAGAAAGGAAAACAAGCATTTTGCATATGGTGCATACATGAGATAATATTCCTGACCTTCACCCAGAAGGTGGGATACTGATGGCTGCTGTGGGTTGAATTGTGTCCCTCAAAAAGATATGCTGAAGTCCTCACCCCCAGGACCTTGAGAATGCGACCTTATTTAGAAATAGGGTCATTGCAGATGTCATCAAGTTAAGATGAGGCCACACTGGAGCAGGGCAAGCCCTAACCCAATACAACCAGTGGCCCTATCAGAAGAGGAGGAGACACAGGGATGACACAGACATGTTACAACGGAGGAGACTAAAGTGCTGCAGCTCCAAGCCAGCAACACCAGTGACTGCCAACAACCCCCAGAAGTGAGGAAGAAGGAGGAAGAATCCTCCCCAGGGTTTTATAGGGGGCATGGCCCTGCCCATACCTTGATCTGGGACTTCTAACCTTCAGAACAGTGAGACAATACATTTGTTTATTTTTAAGCCACTCAGTGAGTGGTACTTTGGTATAGCTGCCCTAGGAAACCACTCTAATGATATTAACTTTAATTCTTTTCCATTCATGGGGATGATGTGCTCCTTCATCCAGGGTTCTTTCTCACTCCAGCCCCACAGTGGCCAGGGTTGGGGGAATACTGAGGTCATGCACAGGTGCAAAGCTCACCGGCCGCAATGACATCTACCCCCAACCTGTGGTCTCAGCATCACCGTCCTCTACCTGACTGAACAGACCCATGGTTACCAGTCAAGATGACAAAGGTATATTCAGCTGGCAGAGGCAAGGCAGACAGCAGGCAGGTGTACCCAGGGCCCCCGCACCTCACCTGCCAGCCTCACTCAGGGCTGCCAAAGCCTCATGTCACTGATGTACTGCCTGTTGATTCCTGCCAAGGGACAGGACAGAGGGAGAAGCTGCGTCCTGCTAGTCCATCAAGCTGTGTCCAGGTGGTCCATGGCGGCAGCAGGCAGAGGCCATTAGCCTTGTGGGGAGTCGTGCCTGACCCGGTCTCTCTCCCTCAACAATCACCCCCTCAAGTGCCTCGATACAGCTGTCATCGTACCTGGTTCATTGTAGGGCTTCAGGCTCTGGGAGACAGAATATTGATTTGCTTGGCTTAGGATATTCTGGTTTGAAAATATACAAAGTGCCAAATCTGAAAACTGGGGAGTGACTCAGCCCCTCATTGTGAAGTTGCAGACACTAGTGACTTCTGCCATCCTGGTAGGCTGGGGCCCTGGCAACAGTCACTTTGAGTCTCCTGGGCAGCCATGCAAGTGTTTCTCAAACCCCTTTAGCTTATTGACATTTTTCTGGATGTACAGACATTCGCAGGTATATGTCTCGTCTCTCTAGGAAGGCAGCAAACTTCGCGAGGGCAAGGGCTGTTTTGAATTGCTCTGTGTCCAGCACAGTGTCTTCTACGATCAAAGGAAGCTGGGCACGTGATCAGCCCTACCCACATCCCCGACTAGCTTGAGGGAGGACATGCTTTAGGGAGAAGTAGAGGTTCCTTCTGGAGTGTCCAGCCCAGCTTACGTGGGAGGGAGAGGAGCAGAAATTCAGGGCAGATGCTCCATGTAGGTGTAGAGGAGCTCTTCATGGAAACTTCCCCTGGGATGGGAATTTCAGAAGTTGGGGCAGGTTGGTGGGTGGCAGCAAGAGAGTAGAGGAAGAAAAGAATGCTCCAGTATCACTCACTAAGAGAATACTTGTCTCCCACAGGAACAGGTACCCAAGAAAAGGAGTGCGAGGTGGCAGAGAGAATAGTAAGCCTGATGATGCTAACTGAATGTAAGCCTGGTTTTCATTAGATCCACCCCAGGCACATGGACCCTACTTCCCCAGTAGTGCAGCAGTATTTTCCTAACTGCAAAGGCTCTTTCCTTTTCCTGAGTCTTTCCTTCCCTTTTTCCCTTCTCTGTTCATTCATCACTAAACAAATCTTTGATGAGCATGTACTCAGAGCCAGACATTGTTCCAGGTGCTGGGGACCCAGCAGGGAAAAAAACAGACAAAATGACCTGCCTCTACGGAATTTACATTCTAGTGGACAAGGGTGCTCTCTGCTTTCCTTTTTATCATCCTTCGCTTACCACCCACTAGGCTATTGGTAGTTCAGATAAACCCCGACTGGAGAGTCCAAATCTCATTCATTCATTCTAGAGCTGTCCATTAAGTGCCTAGGATGTGCCAGGCACCATTCTAGACTCTGGAGATCTTGAGCATCTCTCAGGAGGCCACACCTTCTTGGGTTAAGGACAATCTAAAAGAATTGCCCCTCCCTTCCCAGACCAGTCCATCCCTCTGGACACAGAGATGTCACAGGAAACTCTTGATTATTTGTAGATATTGTGTACAGAATGCAGATTGAGTTAGGCGTGAGCCACTGAGATCTTGCCTTTTCCCTTTGTCGCCTCCTTTCGTGACCCCCATTTTGCACCCTTTGGAGCCCAGGAGACCACAGAGGGAGCCCTAGCATGCACTGGGCCCCATTTCTGATGGGAGTTGTCTCCCGCCATAGCAACTCAGCCACCCCGGACTCCAGCTGCCCCGCCAGCCCTCACTGCTTTAATTAACTCTGCCCGGATGCGCTGACTCACTCATTGGCTCTGTGACCCGCCTGGTCACAGAGGACACCTCCTCAGACACAATTACATTTGAGGATGAAGCATTTCCTCTGGGCACAGAACAAGCTAGTGAAAGCTTTTCTGGGGGAGTGGGAAGGGGGGCCTGCTTGGAGATGACTCACGAGCAGGCCTTGAGGTTAGTGGCATCCCACAGGGCAGGTGCGTCTCATTCAAATGCTATATGCCCTACAGGCCTTATTACTCTGTGGAAGTTTCTGTTCTTGGGGGGAGAAAGAAAATGCATCCACCTTCTTAGGCAAAAGGGGACTTAACACATGCATCAATACGGGGTATATCAGTAACTATGCGCAGTGTCCCCAGAGACCCGGGTGGCACCCCAAAACCCCGCAATCACCCATATTTATTTAACACAGTCTATGCACTTGTCAAGGCACAAAGGAAATCAATAAAATATGATCCCTCAGCCTAGATTTGAGAAGAATCGAAGGCTCTAAGCTCTATAGCATCCCTGTGAGACAGGTATTCTCAGTCCCATTTTACGGACTAGGAAATTGAGGCTTGGGAAGACTGAGTGACCTGCTTTCTCAGGAACCGCACTGACTTTAAGAATTCAGTTGGTTAAGGATGATTCTGAGGTCTTGTACAGGTGAGGAGGAGGACAGTCCAGAAAAATTGAAGTCTGGTCCTCTTTGCTGACTTACATTTTAAAGACACAAGGAAAGAAAAGTAAGAAACCCGCCTGTGTGGGTATGACGGGAACAATATTCATGTTGGAAAACCTCCTGTTGTCCTCTAAGTACAGCCTCTTGCGAGTCTATGGAAACTAACTGTCTCAAGTCCCAGACACCCACCATGGGGCTGGGGCTGGCGCTGAGCCTGGGGAAAGGTTATCAGTGTTTCCTTTGTGGACATCTAACATCTCTCTTTAAATTGAAGTGAAGGAATTTGCATTTTCATGATGATTTTACCAGGTTTGTGCCACCTTGAAGTGGCTAATAATTATTAGGTTGGTGCAAAAGTTATTGCAGTTTTTGTCATTGACAGTAATGGCAAAACCCACAACTACTTTTGCACCAACTTAATGAAGGATACCGAACAAAAGAAATTCATTGGGAAGTGTGGTAGGTATTTAGTTTAAAACATACTCAGATGTCATTCTTATAACAGCTGTAGGGGCACAGCCATCCATCCAGCATCTACCTATACATCCAAATACTTCCTGACCATTTGTCACATATAGAAAGAACAGCCACTTAGACACACATAATCTGCGCTCTCAGGTGGGAGGAAGGAAGTGGCTGCTGCCCACTGGTGATCTGACTGGTTGGTGGCTCAGTGGGGTGAGGAGTCTCCTTCTGAACTGTTTGCTCAGAGTCCTTGACCTCAAGGTGAGTGTAACAGAGATGCTCCGGACCTTGGGGTCAGACAGAACCGGATTGGAGTCCAGGCTCCATCACTTACTAGCTGTACAACTTTGGACAAATTACTTAACCCCTCTGAGCTTTGGGCTCTTTATATGCAAAATGAAGTGATGCCTACCTGGAAGAGTTGTAGGGCAGATTAAGGGAGCTATTTCAGTGTCTATCACGTGCACTGCTGCAGGCACTGGCTTCAGCGTCCATAATAGTAGCTTAGACTATCAGGGCCCCCATTCTGTGCTCAGTGTTACCCACTTAATTCTCATTTAATTTTCTCTCTCTGTGTTACCCATTTAATTCTCATTTAATTTTCTTTTTCTGTCTGTGTGTGATACACACACACACTTCATGAGTAAATACTGTCCCCATTTTATTGGTGCAGAAACCAAGACTCAGGGAACATGTAACCAGCCCAGGATTGCATAGGTACTAAGAGGCCTGGCTGGGATTTGAACCACATCTCTCTGCCTCCAGAGCCCATGCACAATAGTAATCTTTTCCCACTACCCACATGCATAGGCATAGGCTGATAGCTCACAGCCTAGTCTAGGGTCTGGACTCCTCCTTCTGCCCACAGAGAGCAACCCTAAGTTGGATGAGGAAAGATGACATCTGAAGGCATCAGTCTTCCTACAGGGTGAGGTAGGGAGACTGCTTGTTTCCAAGAGGCCAGGGTAGGGGACAAAGGTGTCGGAGAAGCCTCACTTCCGGCTACAGCCCCCAAAGTGGCGTCTGGGACCCAGCCTCAGCCTGGCTCTGTGGGCAGTGTTTGCACAAGCACGTGCCTGTGAGCATGTGTGTTGGGGGCAATGTTATTCACAGCCGCTGGCCGACAGTAAATAAGACAGTGGGGCTTGATTCATGAGCTCTGACAGGAAATCTATAGCATGTGGTGTCTATAATCCACACGCTACAGCGTGGCAAAATGAAAGAACAACAGTCCAATTACGGAATCCTGGTGGATCCTGGGCACACCTCTCAGACCTTGCAGGGCTCTAGCTTGACTTGGCTGGGAGTAGCCTGTCTGGAGCAGCTGGGGCAGATGCTCCCATGGTCTGGGCATGTGGGGAACAGCCCCCAGAAGCAGCTCCCAGTTGAGGTGCCTGGGCAGAGATGGGCTGCCTGGGAGATGGGAAGGAGGGGCATGGAGGCTGGCACTCCCAGCCAGAAATCCAGGCTCAGGTCAGTTCACCCAGCACCAAGCCCCCATGGCAACTTGAGGCCTAGCCCCAGGGGAGTCCCTCCAGCAAACAAAAGCAACCTGCAGACCCCCACTCTCTCTGCCTCCTGCTTTCAAACGCAGGACACTAAGGGTGTTGCCCTGGGTGAGCCAAGGATGGGCACCCCGGGTGGAAGTCATTTCAGGGTCTGGCATTTGGGGATTTAGAGAAGGCTGGGTTCTAGGCATCTTGGCTGATCAGAGGGGTTAACATTCCCACTTAGGACACACAGCGGTTCCCCACCAAGTATTACAGAAGTTGGAGGAGCAGCTTTCCTTCACCTTAAGGGCAGGATCTACATGGATTCCATCTTTTTAGCCCTGACCATATACTGGGTTGAATAGTATATCCTCAAAATCCATATCCACCCTGTGAATGCAGGCTTATTTAGAAATAGGATCTTTGCCTATGTAATCAAGATGAGATCATGCGAGATTTAAGTGGGCCCTAATGATGTGTCTGCAGGCCAAGAAACACCAAGCATTTCCGGCAACCACCAGATACCAGGAGAGAGGCATAGACAGATCCTTCCTTAAATGGCCCTGCCAGCACCTTGCTTTTGGACTTTTGGCCTCCAGAACTACGAGAGAATCCATTTCTGTTGTTTGAAGCTACCTGGTGTGTGGTAATTTAGGACAGCAGCCCTGGGAAAGCAAGACACACAGCCTGGCACACAGTACCTACCTAAAAAACAAATGTGAGCAGAGCGCCTGGAAGGTCTGAATTCAAGTCTTGGCTTTATTAATTGGGTCTCTCTGATCTTATTCAAGCTACTTTGCAATTCCTCCTCTACAGAGCAGCCAGAGCAAGTGTTTAAAAGGACAACACTTTTCCTCTGGGTAGATACCCAGTAGTGGGACTGCTGGATCAAGTGGTAGTTCTACTTTTAGCTCTTTCAGGAACCTCCACACTGTTTTCCATAGTGGCTGTACTAGTTTACATTCCCACCAGCAGTGTAAACGTGTTCCCTGATCACAGCATCCACGCCAGCATCTACTGTTTTTTGATTTTTTGATCATGGCCATTCTTGCAGGAGTAGGTGGTATCGCATTGTGGTTTTGATTTGCATTTCCTTTATCTTTAGTGCTGTTGAGCATGTTTTCATGTTTCTTGGCCATTTGTGTATCTTCTTTTGAGAATTGTCTATTCATGTCCTTAGCCCACTTTTTGATGGGATTGTTTGGTTTTTTTCTTACTGATTTGTTTGAGTTCATTGTAGATTCTGGATATTAGTCTTTTGTCAGATGAATAGATTGGGAAGATTTTCTCCCACTCTGTGGGTTGTCTGTTTACTCTGCTGACTGTTCCTTTGCTGTGAAAAAAGCTCTTTAGTTTAGTTAGTTAGGTCCCAGCTATTTATCTTTGTTTCTATTGCATTTGCTTTTGGGGTTTTGGTCATGAAATCCTTGCCTAAACCAATGTCTAGAAGGGTTTTTCCAATGTTATCTTCTAGAATTTCTATAGTTTCAAGTCTTAGAAGTCATTATTTGAAAAAGATACTTGCACATGTTTATAGCAGCACAATAGCAAAATTGTGGAACCAACCCAAATGCCCATCAATTAACGAGTAGATAAAGAAACTGTGGTATATATATATGATGGAATACTACTCAGCCATAAAAAAGAATGAATTAACAGCATTTGCAATGACCTGGATGAGATTGGACACTATTATTCTTTTTTTTTTTCTTTTTTTTTGAGATGGAGTCTCGCTCTGTTGCCCAGGCTGGAGTGCAGTGGTGCCATCTTGGCTCACTGCAACTTCCGCCTCCTGGATTCACACCATTCTCCTGCCTCAGCCTCCCAAGTAGCTGAGTTACTTTACTTAGAATAATAGTCTCCAGGCTGGGCATGGTGGCTCATGCCTGTAATCCCAGCATTCTGGAAGGCTGAGACGGGTGGATCACCTGAGGTGATCCAGTAGCTGGGACTACAGGTGCCTGCCACTATGTCTGGTTAATTTTTTGTATTTTTAGTAGAGATGGGGTTTTGCCATGTTGGCCATGCTAGTCTTGAACTCCTGACCTCAGGTGATCCACCCGTCTCAGCCTCCCAGAGTGCTGGGATTACAGACATGAACCACCATGCCCAGCCTGGAGGCTATTATTCTAAGTGAAGTAACTCAGGAATGGAAAATCAAACATCATATGTTCTCACTGATATGTGGGATCTAAGCTATAAGGATTCAAAGGCATAAGAATGATACAATGGACTTTGGGGACTTGTGGGGAAGAGTGGGAGGGGACAAGGGGCAAAAGACAACAAATATGGTGCAGTGTATACTGCTCGGGTGATGGGTGCAACAGGATCTCACAAATCACCACTAAAGATTTTACTCATATAACCAAATACCACCTGTACCCCAATAACTTATGGAAAAAATATTTAAAAATAAATAAATAAAAGCACAAAGCTAATAACAATAGTGAATATTTTGAGCACATAACACGTGCCAGGCATTATTCTAAGTCTTTTACAAGAATTAAATTTATTTCATCCTCACAAGCACCCTCTGAGGTTAGTACTGTTACTGATCTCATTTTACAGATGAGAAAACTGAGCCCAGAGAAGTAATGAAACTTTTCTGAAGCTAATAATTATTGCTGCAGGCACCATTCAAACCCTGGCAGTCTAATCCTCAAATTCAGTCTATCTCCCACTTCATTTGACATCACTCCCTCCCTAAAATCATCCAGTGACTTCACATTACACTTAAATTAAAATGTCTTACCATTACCTAAAGGTTTGCCTGATCTGTCTCTGATCTAATCTACCTCTCCAAATTTCTGTAGTTCATGGCTGAAAATTCTTTACTACTCCTCCTACAAATTAATGATTTTATTTCTGTCCCCTTGAATTTGGGCTGGCCCTAGTGACTAGCTTAATCAACAGAATGAAGTGGAAATGATGATGCATGATTTCTAAGGCTAGGTCAGAAGAAGCCATGCAGCTTGGAACATTTGCTCTTGGAACCTAATCACCATGCTATGAGGAAGCCCAAGCAGCCCCGTGGAGGGGCCCATGTGGAGAGGAACAGAGGCCACTGGCTGACAGTCCCCTCGACTGAGTTCCCAGTCAACAGCCAGCACCACCTGCTACACATGTAAGTGGGCATCACCTCCAGCTCCAGCTGAGCCACCCCAGCTTCATACTGCAAGGTGTGGTGACAAGTCACTCTCCCCAAGCCCTGCCCATGTTTCAGATTTGTTAGCAAAAGCAAGGATTGTTGTTATTTTAAGACACTAAGTTTAAGGGAGTTGGTTACACTTGTTGTATTCGAATCCAAACAGTCTGACTTCAGAGTCCATATTCTCAATCACTGATGGCATCATGCCATCACTCCCCTACTTAAAACGATCCCATGACTTTCTGCCATACCTAGAATAAACTACAAACTCCTTGCCAGGATGTACAAGGCTCTGCTTAATCTGTCTCTCCAACATCTTCTTGGACCACCCTCCCTCTCACTTGGCTCAACTCATCTCTGTTCCTCTAACATTTTGAAGACCCAGAGTTTCGTATTCACTGTTCCTTCTGCCTGGGCTGCTCTTGGCATGGCTGAATCTTCCTCGCTCCTCAGTCCTTTCTGAGAGGCCTTCCCTGAATGCCCTGTCTAGGGGATCTTCTGGATCCCTTCATCTCTCCTATCCACTCCATCACCTTGTTCATTTCCTTCAATGCAGTTTAGTCTAATTTGTAATGATCTCATTCTTTGCTTACTTGATCCCTGTCTATCTTTCTACTGGAACATAAAGGCCTTGAAAGCAGGAATGTGACTGTCATGTTCACTGCTGTGATCCCAGAGCCTATCACAATGCCTGGCATGGAGTAGATGCTCAACAAGAATTTTCTAAAGAAACAAAAAAGACAGTTATTATTTGTCAAGTTCCTGTTAGGAATCAGGCCAGGAGATATGCTAAGTGGTTGACATGACCTCCAACAACACTGTGGCATGGACCTTACTATTCCCACTTTACAGATGGGGAAATCAAAGCTCATGTGGACGAAATTCAAACCAGAGGTCTTTGGCTCCATAGCCTATAACCTTAAGCAGACAGCCACGCCTGCTGCTCTCTTCGCCTGTCTGAGCTTCAGGCTCCTCACCTGGATGAATGGAGGTGACCATGGCACCTGTAAGTGGGAGCATCAGCATCATGACAGGTGTCAGGTGAGAGAATGCCCTTACTGTAATCAGCAGTATTTCCCTGGTCTTGGAGTGGCCTGGGGGCTCAGTGGGCTTTTCCTACAGGCTTGCTTAGGGCTGTCACCAAGTTCCCTGTTGCGCCTCACTTTTGCCCATTCTGTTCCTTCTCCCCTGCTGGAATGCCACCTCTTCTGAAAGGTGTGTCTGATTTCGAGAGCTGGAGGGAGAAGGCTGTTCACCCCTGGGAAGGCCTCTTGCCACTCAGGCCCATCGTGCTGACTCCTTCCTGGGAACTCTCCTGACGCCACCCAGCAGGGCCCTTTGTTATTCTCTAAAGGGGCCTGTGTGTTAGCCACATTGTCCCAAATACACTCTGATGTCTTTAAGGTGAGGCTTCTCCTTATCCTTCTCTGTATACCCACATCACCGCCACCACCACCTGCCCTCCCATGTCCCAACCCACCTAGCATTCTGAAATTCCTCCCTGGGTCCCCATCAGCCCACGTCCAGGCCACGGCCTCATTGGGCAATCTCGGGGACACTCGGACTCTTGCAAGAGTACCACCTCCAACTCCTCACCATTCTCCAACAGGTTTTATGCTGCCAGCCTGGAGAAGGACAAGTATGAGTTTGCCAAAGCTTTATGTGAGAATTCTTATCCAGAGACATCCTCAGGTATTCCCATACCTGTAGTGCCCAGTCTTACTCACTTCCTTTGGGTAAACAATACCAACTGGACACCAGAGACAGTGGGAGGGTTTATTAATTTACTAACCTCTCTGAGCAGGGATTGAGCTATCCAACTAGCAAGACTGCCTTGATCAATTCAATGATCATAAAGAACCAGCATGTGGTTTGTTTCCTCCCTCTATTCCCTGGGGACCTCATGGCCCATCTTCCCTGGGGAACTTAACCTGAGACCCTGGAGGCCAGGAGCATTAAAGGCTTTCAGGCCAAGTCTCAAGAAAAATGTCAGCCTGCAAAGACTGGAGACAAGAGCTCTGAGGGAGGCAGGAGGTCTGGGTGAAACCTGCAGGCTTCCAGGAGGCCACAGGGAGTGGAGCACAGGAACTGTTTGCTGAAGCCTCCACCAATGAGATGTGAATGTTAAGGTATCTCTGAAAGTAGTACAATGTGGTGGCTGGAGAGGGGATGAAGACAGCAGGACACAAGGCCCCCAGGCTGAGAACCAGCTGAGGGAGAGCTGGGAGCTGTCTAGATAACGTGGTGGGCACTCAGCAAAGACTGTGCAGGCTTCTCTTCTGAGGAACACCAGGACCCAGGAGAGGGGAGAAGGGAGCCCAGAGGTAGGAGACTCAGTCCCTGAAGAGAGGAAGGAGCAAGAGAAAACCCCATTTGCAGGAGGCTGGAGCAGCGCAGAATAGAGGGGGCTTAGAGCAACCCTGTCTTGACCCACCTTCTGGGCAGCTACTTGGGTGCAGGGGTGGTCTGGGTCTCAGTACTTCACATGCCCCTTCTCCAACCCTGGGAGGAGGGATGATTCATCTCTTCTGCTCATGAGGAAACTGAGGCTCAGGGAGAATCAGTGATTGAGCTCCCTCAGTTCATAACGGAGAGAGCAGACTTGCAGTTCAGCTCCACTGCAGAAGCGTATTCCTCTTCCATCACCTCCCAGCCAGGGCCCTCACCCATGACAGAGTTTGCCAACCTGCTGCATGGTGCCTTGTCTACAAAGTCCAGATTTGTCCTCCCTCATGGTTTGTCAACGCAGCTAAACAGGAAATTCACTCTGGAAAGGAACAGACTTTGTATTTAGCCTTTGATGACCTGAACTGCTCCTCACTCCCTCAAGAAAGCCGTTCACCTGATGGACAAGGAAGGGAGAAAGGTAGAGAACACAGGTTCCTGCACATAGCTGATTTCAGTTCCCGGCGACAGCAATCCTACCAGGAGGTAGGACCATCTCCATGTGGCAGTGAAGTCAACTGAGCCCAGAGAGGTTAAGTCACTTGTCTAAGGTCACATAAGCTGGCTGACATGAAGCCAAGGGATCAAACCATAGGATTCAAGTCTAGGTCTTCCTGGCTCCTTCAACAATGCCATTAAAAACACTGAGCAACAAGGAAACTCAGATGTGAAGAAAAGAAAGAAATGCATGTCAGAAGCATGGGCCAGGGGTACAGGGGTGCTCACATCTGTCTATCTCCTGACCTGGCCACTCTCTGTGCCTCATCCCAGCCATCACTCAGAGGGGTGTTATCTGAGGCCATATCCCCAGTTCCTGGGTATAGAGTTAGAGCGATTCCCTCCAGGTTGTCTCGGAAGGACACTCTGCTTGGGTGAATGGCCACTCTCTGGGCCCTGCTGTCCTTTCCTGGCCTCCTGGGCTCCCTACCCTGCCCCCCAATTGTTATCTGTCAGTACACAGTAATTAGAGATGTGGCATGCTTGATAAAGATTGCCGCCTGCCCCGAGATGGAACTGCCCTCTCGGACGTGTCTAATTAAAGTCCTGATTGATAAGATGAAGAAATCCCACCCGGATGGATGTGTCCCGGCCTCTCCCTCCTCTGTGCACTCAGCCCCTTCATTATGGGCGACGAGGGAGGGAGATATAAAGCACCCCAGGAAATGCTTCTACAAACCAATCAATATGTCCTTTTGTGCGATGTGACGGGGCATGCGGCATAGCCTTTTGAACCATTCCTAGGGCCATAGAGGCAGCCAGGCAGCTGGGAGAGCCCCTTGCCCCCGGCTGGTGGGTGTGGGGGGCTGCTCTTCTACCCTAGCCTGGGTCTGCTACGGGAGGCTGGGCCAAGGCGAGAGTCTGGCCGATTCTTTCACCCAGCCTGCTTTCTCTGTCCAGTGAATTGTGGGATTCTGGGGCTCCTTGCAGAGCACACACATGTCCACACAGCTCTACAGGGGCCTGTCTGGACACTGTATAGTACATGTCCATAAGCAGCCAAAAGCTGGGTGGGTACGAATACACACATCTGAGGTGGAGCCCGGAAGCTCATGGGGCCCCAAGAGGTGCAGGTGGAAGGGGTAGAGACAACAGTAATGACAATGGCTACTGTTCATGGGCACTGACCATGTGCCCAGTCCTTCATTAAGTGCATTCATTATCTCATCTCATCCTCACCACAAGTCCTACAAAGTAAGTGATGGTAGTGGAGATGGAGAAACTGAGGCATGGGGAGGTTAGGTCACAGAACCGTAAGCGTGGAGTCCATGCTGATTTCCATGATGCCACACAGTGGAGGCTCAGAGCAGCTGCACCCACTAGGATGTGCCATTTTTGGATATGATATACACATTATTTAGGGTCCTAGAAAGATACATAATAAATTCATGATACTCATCACTGGGAAAGAGGAAAAATAAGGCAACTGGAAGATGGAGCACAAAAGAATCAAATGTTCATTTTGTTGTCAAAACATGAGACACTGGTAACAACATGATCCATGGTCCATTTGGGGTGCATGCTATTTTTCTTTTTTGGGGGGTTAGTGGGACAGGAATCTCCCTTTGTTGCCCAGGCTAGAGTGCAATGGCACAATCTTGGCTCACTGCAGCCTCCACCTCCCCGGTTCAGGAGATTCTCCTGCCTCATCTCCTGAGTAACTGGGATTACAGGCCATCACACCCAGCTAATTTTTTGTGTTTTTAGTAGAGACGGCATTTCACCATGTTGGCCAGGCTGCTCTCAAACTCCTGACCTCAAGTGATCCGCCCAGCTTGGCCTCCCAAAGTGCTGGGATTACAGGCACGAGCCACCACACCTGGCCTGCTGTTTTCTATTCTTTAAAAAAAGAAAACGTATTTCCTAAAGGAACACAAAATAAGCTATACCCCCTCTCTTCGAAAGGAGGGGAGAATATGTGTCCTATAAATACGCTGCAATTTCACACCCAGCTTTGCCAAGGACAGGCAGCCTGGAGTTGAGATGTGCCGTCTGGCTAAGAAGAAGACACAGGCAGCCGTGAGGAACCATCTTTGATGAATAACAGATGTCCATGGTTTTGGTGCCCCAGTAGTTCACCCGGCTCTCCTGGCTGGCAGGGCTGGCATAAAGGTGCTAGCCGGGGCAGAGAGGCTGGGCAGCGGGCTCCTGTCAGGCACTCTCTCCTCCAGCAGCCAGGGTGCCTGGGTGCTTGCTCCATGCCCACCCGGGCTGGAGCCAGGGCCAGGGCTTGATGGAATGACACACTGCTGTACCAGCTAATAAATAGAAGTAATTTGATTAGCTTTCTCTAACTGGTGATAAGATCCTGACAAACCCTTTTTAATGCGTTTCTGGAGCAGGATGAAATTGTTTCATTCGGAGAGTAGGGCCCCCTGGGAGTCGCCTTGAAGCTCCTTTAGTGAGAGGTAAAAATATGCCAATCATTAATGAGGGGAGAATTGCAGAGACTTTAATGCAATCAGAAAGAGGGGCCCCGAGGCAGCTCGGGAATAAAACCTGCCCTTAAATCAGAGAGAGGCGGCTGCAGGAAGGAAGGAGGAGGCGATGTAAGCTCGCATGGAAAGCAGAAGCTTCAGGACCCATCGGGCAAGATGGCCAAGGCCCCGGGGCTTGTGTCCACACAAAACCCTACACTGCGTCAGGGACTCCTACCCGAGGCTGTGGCAGTAGGAGTAGGATTGGGCAAAGGAAGCAGTGTTCATGGAGGGTGTGCTCTCAGCACAGTCCCCCTCAGAACAAGGACCAGAATCTCAGAGTTCCTAGAAAAGTTGGTGATCCACCAAGGCCTCCTTCCTAGGACAGCTGTGGGAGCCACAGTTTTGAGAAGCCCTTTGCTGGAGCAAAGAGAAAGATTACTTCCAAGGTGAAAGCTTGCTAACGAAGCTTCGGGTGAACAGTCAAGCACCCGCCCTTCCCCATCCACTCCCCACCCACACACACACACACCGACCCATTGCTCATTTTCTAGAAGGTTCTATGGATTCCACCTACAGCATCATACAAGGTAAGAGGAAGTCACAAGGTGTGAGTGGACCCATCTTTTTCTGAAACTCCCTTGATCTGGAGGCAGGAGTTGAACAAACAGGAGCACCTACCACCACGAACGCTTCCTACCTTCCTACCTAACACCTCTGTCACATCGCATCCTGTGCCATCCAGGGCAGCCTAGGGAGGCCAGCTCCGTGGGGAAAGTCCTCTACCTCTGCCAAGTTAGATGCCAGATCTGCCCTCCCACATCATGGGACAGGATACCTCAGCCCCAGCAGAGTCTCGGCCACTGCAAGTGACTTCTGTCTCTCACTGGCACCTTTAGTCAGTGGCATCCCAAGGTGTCCATGCCTAGATTCAATCTCTCTGCATCTCCTTCTATGCTTCTCCTAGTCCACACCAAGCTGGCGAATGGCCTGGCTGTGCCTTGAACACCCCTGGTCCATTCCTACCTCAGGGCCTTTGCACTTCCTACATGTACCCTCTGCTTGAATCTCTTCTCTGGAATTGTGCAGGGCTCTCTCCCTCACCTCCCGCAGGGATAGGGAAGGGCAGTGGGGGTCGCCCTAGCTTCCTTCCTTTACTGGTTCTCTATGGCACTTACCTGTTTAATACACTAAATGTGTTCGCCATCTTGGCTATTTTGTCTGTCTCCTCCATCCCCCACTCCCATAAATGTAAGATACACAGAAACAGGGACTTTCGTCTGTCTTGTTCACTACTGTATCCCACACCTAACACACGCTAGCACATTTGCTAGAATGCATGAGTAAGTGAGAGTCAGTGAAGAGTGGGTAGCGCCCCCAGGCAGATGCCCCAGGGAACTGCAGCTCCTGCAGTTGAGCTGTCAGTGGCTTCTTCTCACTCCTGCTCTTGCCCTGGGGATCCTGGGGAGAAGTGCAGGCTGCTGGTTTCTGTCACCCCAGCAGGAAAGACAATGGAAGGAAGGGAGCGGGAGGTCCCAGCTATGAAGAGGGTGTCAGAGACCAGGGGGCCTGAAAGCCCAGGAATCAGGGTCTGGTTAGTTTCAAAGACTGCAGAGGGGCAGGTGCAGAGGCAAGGTCGTGGGCCTTTCTGCTTCTCCATCCAAGACCAGCCATCTGCTGCCTGCTCTCTAGTAAACCATGTAAAACCATGCTCAGGAAGTCATCCTGGGGCTGTGGACACATGGGGCCTCTCAGCCAAGACTTGGTCTTGAGCCCTTGGGCCAGTCTTTTTCCATCACTGAGCCTTGGTTCCTTTGGCTGAAACATGAGAGGAGTGCAGGAGAGGACTTCTAAGGACCCTCAGCACTGACATTCCATGATTCCTGAAAGATGTGGACAGCCTGGACCTACCTGATAATGGCTCTCCGTCAACTAAAAGGCAGCAAGATTCTGAAGATTGGGTGAAAAGGGGTCTTTCTGACCTGTTTTCCACTTGGTAAGAGGAAGCCGCAGGATGACATGGCATGTTTACAGCACAGACTCTGGGGCCAGAGTGCTTGGGTTTATATCCCAGCTCTGCCCATTAATTGCTGTGCAATCTTGAATAAGTGAGTTCACATCTCTGTGCCTCATATTCCCCTTTGGTAAAACAGGTTGAATAGTAGAAGCTATTCTGGGGTTGTTTTGACAATTACATAAGATGATATTAACTATACCCACAAAGTGCTAAGCACCGGGTGCATCATGAGCATTCAGTGAATGCTGGTTGGTGTGATTAACTTATGACACCTGAAACCAGAGCTTGCAGAATCAGGACAGGGGACAGGCCCAAAAGGTAAAAGTCCAACTTAGGAACCAACTTCAAAAACACAAAGCCTTGGTGGGGAGAAGCGAATGGCATAGTTGGAGAATTTGCCAACTTAGAACCCACCAACCAGCAATCATTTATTGAGCACCCACTGGGTACAAGACACAAGGGAGGATCTAAAAAGAAGCATGGAACACCTGCTGGTTTGTTTCCTCTTCACCTAACTGTACACTCTGTGAAAGTAGGGACCATGTCTGCCTTGTCTGCCACTGCAATCACAGCATTCAGTGCCTGGCACATAGTAGGTCCTTTATAAATCTTGGTTAAATAAATAACATGTGTACGTTAAATTGTACTGGTCCCTACAGCTTCTTCTGTGACCCTGCTACACCACTGTCCATACAGCAGCTTCCAGTTTGCCTTCACCACCAGACTGAGCCAGCCAGGCACAGTGCCTGGTATATACTGAGTATATACTGGCTCAGAGATTGGGTGAATGAACAGAGCGTTGGTCAGAGGGCAGCAGAGGTGTCAAGGCAGTGGTGCAGACAGTGAGTAATGCTGGCAGAAAAGAGCCTGGGAGATTGGCTAATGGAGATTCAAGGAGATCAGTGAAGAAGAGCATTCCAAATGGACTCAGTGCAAAGCGAGTTGCCAAACAGGATGGGCCAAGACCCAGTGGTGGGTGAACTAAGGGGAACCAATAGGGAACTACGGTGCCCCTCGCGCGCGGGGGCCGGATACGCGGGTGGCCGCCCCCGGGCCCGCACGGCCACCCCTGGGACTGGGGCCGGCGGGCCGCGGACCCCGCTCGGCGCGCTCCGCCTCCTCGGGTTCCCAACCCAGGCTTCCCGGACACCGTCCCAGCCCGGAGGGGGGAGCCCCACCGGCGGTGAACGGGGAGGAGGTGGGAACCGAAGAAGCGGGGCGCCGCCAATCATCAGGTACTACCAAGGCAAGGCCAGCCCAGAAGGCCGGTTCAGGAATACACCCCCATGCCTCACAGAGTCTCAGAGAATGAAGAGTCACCTCGGGCCTCAGAGTCACCTCCATACCCACAGGGCCCCCATCACCACGTGGCTCCCTATCCCTGCCACAGACCAGCTGAAACCCTAAGGAGATGGTCAAATCTCTGCTGCCCCCAGCTTCGACCAGCCCTAGCTAATGGCACCCAAGTGTTTCTGGTTCCCCTAACCCAGCAGCCCCACTTTGGGAAAGGAGACGGCCCAAAGAAAATGGCTTGTACAGCACAGCAGGGCCAGAGGCTGGACCGCAGCTACAAACTCTCTGAAGTTGGGGAGACATCTTTAATGTCTTCAGGGCCAGCCACCCCTCCCCACCTCAGACCCTTCAGGGGGGCCAGCCAGCAGGTGCTGCCTTGCTGCAAATGACTCCCTTTGTCATTCTGTTTTGTTATGATTAAAAATGCATGTCGCAGGCGAGGCCCTGGAGTGGAACCCAGTTGAAAATTGAATCATTAATATTCCCCCTCCAGCTGATGCCCTGCGTTTCCCAGGCGGCTGTGAGTGCGAGGCATGCAACAGTTTTGGAGTCAGAGCAAGATGAGGAAGACGGAGGGGTACACCGGGCCCTCCACCCAGGACTTGCACCCCATCCCTTCACCTGGGAACAGGTATCAAAGTCTTGGCCCTTAGAGTTCTCTCTCCACAGTATGTTCTTGAGCTCTGTGCATGGAACTGAAAAGGAAACCGAGACCTTGGAGGCTGGACACGATGATCTTGTATCCCACTGGCCTCCTCTGTCCCTCTCGCCGCCCACCCAGGTCCCTTTGGCTTCCTGCTCTTCATTCTGCTGGTTTCTGCCTGGACTGTTCGTCCTTCAGAGATTTATTATTCTTATTTTACTAATTCTTATTAATAGCTAACATTTAGCTAGCACTTTCTACCTGCCAGGCACTATTTCAGCCCTATACGTTTAGGAGCTTCTATAGTTCTCCTAACAACTCCAAGGTAGGGCTTCTATTCCTGCTCCATTTTACAGAGAGAGAAACTAAGGCACAGAGCAGTTCAGCAGCTTGTCCAAGGTCACACAGCTAGCAAGTGGCTGCAGAGTTTGTGCTCCTAATCTCTAGACTTGCCCAGTCAAATGTGGTAGCCGAGAGCCACAGGTGACACTGAGCGTGTGAGACACTGAGCGTGTGAAATGCAGCCAGTCTAAATTGGGAAGTACTGGAAGTGTAAGATAAATACC
This sequence comes from Rhinopithecus roxellana, assembly GCF_007565055.1. Classification (NCBI taxonomy): domain Eukaryota; kingdom Metazoa; phylum Chordata; class Mammalia; order Primates; family Cercopithecidae; genus Rhinopithecus; species Rhinopithecus roxellana. The sequence goes on along the minus strand of NC_044553.1, from coordinate 134,488,990 downwards.
AGACTTCAAACACTTAGCACAAGAAAAAGAAGGTAAAATATCTCAGTAATAATTTTTTTAAATATTACCTACATGTTGACATGATAATATTTTGATATATTGGGTTAAATAAAATATATTATTAAAACTGATTTCAACTGTTTCTTTTGACTTAAAAAAAAATGTAGCCTGGTGCAGTGGCTCATGACTGTAATCCCAACACTTTGGGAGGCAAAGGCAGGAGGATTGCTTGAACTCAGGAGTTTCAGACCAGCCTGGGCAGCACACCAAAACCTTGTCTCCACTAAAAAAAAAAAAAAAAAAAAAAAAATATATATATATATATATATATATATATATATATATATATAGTGGTGCACCCTGTAGGCCCAGCTACTCAGGAGGCAGAGGCAGAGGGATGCTTTGAGCCCAGGAGATAGAGGCTGCAGTGAGCTGTGATTGTGCCACTGCACTCCAGCCTTTTTGAGACCCTGTCTCAAAAATTTTAGAAGTGTGACTACTAGAAAATTTAAAATTACACATGTGGCTTGCATTGCATTGCCACTGGACAGAACTGCTCCGGCCCACGCAGATTCTAACTTGGTTCCCTCCAGGTTCCTTGGGTGGATGGAGGCTTACATGTCACCTCTGCAGAGAGGCCTTCTCCATCCCAAGAGAGAGGCTACTCCAATCATCCTCTCCTTTATTGGTGTAGCATCAGATTCTCCCACCAAGCACATAATAGATGCTTCATAAATAATTGTTGAAAGGCTATTGTAAAATGATCTGTAAATTGGGATTGGGGAGGGGACAGAAAGCTGGCACCTAGGTTTTCTTAAGCTAGGATGAGAGCTAGACACCAAAGCCACAAAGTTCTCAGGAAATGAGCATTGAGATGACTGGGCGCTGGGCACCTGGACTTCTAAACTCAGTTTTGTGGGCCAGACCAAGATTGGGGGTGGGGGACTCCTGGTGAGCAAAGCCAGGGATGTGGCTGCCCTCCTGGCGCAGGAGAAAGGACCAGAATGCTGCCACAGGGCCTCCTGGCCCAAACCAAGCAGAAAGAGGAGGGGCTGAGCTAGAACAGGGCTGGGCCTTGGCCTCCTGGTTGCTGCTGCCAGGGTGATGTCGAGATCTCCAAATTAGCTAGCCCCTGGACAAGAGGACAGGCAGCTGCATATCCCCAGCTCTCTGTTGTCCTTCAACCAGAGAACCTTAGAGCATCCATATTCAGCCTTCTCCATTCCACTTCCCAGGTGGGGGAAAAATGGGTAAAGGAAGGAAGTGAAGCTCTGATAGCCCCTCCCCACCCACACACACCCACCTCCTCCTTCTCATATCTTTTAAGAGCAACAGAGAACACATTAGGAACCCTCACTACATGAGCCGGCGCTGTGCTGTGCACGTCACCCGTGTTAGTTCATGTGAGGCAGCTACTCTTATCATCCCCATTTTACAGATGAGGAAACTGAGACACAAAGGTGCATTCACAGATGGGGCCAGGATTTGACTCTAGGTCTTCTGATCCTGGAGCCACAACCACTACCACTGGCCAATCACCACCAGGCACTCAGGCTGGGGAAATGCCCAGAACTCAGAGAAAAGCTGCCAGGAGTCACGCCAAGGCTGGTCCGAAGTCGTTTCTAACATCCTTAACAAGTGTCACATGGCCAGGATTTGGGATGGCAGCCTCAGGGGAGAGGGAGGAGTATGGGGAGATGATCCCTTCCTCTTTAGCCATCTGGTAGTTTCCTATCTTGACCATCTCCTCCAAGTTCCAGTGTGACCTAGGACAGGCTGCCCCCAGAAACTGAGGGCTTACCTAACTAACCCCGTCTCTCCAGGGCAGGGCAAGGCCATCCACAGGCTCTCTAGCTGGGGCTGCTACTGCTATTGATTTGGGGGTACAAGAGATGACGACCGAGTCTCCAGTCTGCCACTCAGCTCTTCCGTGGCCAGCCCCACCCACCCTGTGTTCCCAGATTCTCCCAGGACTCCCCGGCATACCCCTGCCTCCATCCCCCACACCTGCCTCCCTTTGCCCTCAGGTTCAGGATTCACCCTGAGCCTTTGCTCACACAGTTTCCTCCACCAGGGACACTGTCCTTGCTTCCTCCATACCTGTGTTTTGTTTCTGATGGGGGCTCAGCTGGAGTCCTAAAGCTTCCCAAAGCCCCCGTCGACCCAGCCACCGCAATCCTCCCTTCCTCGATTCTTAGTCTACTTGCACGCCAGCTGCCAGGGAGCAGTCCCCCACCTCTTACTCCAGGAAATGGTCAGGGCAAGTACACCAGGACAGAGTGTGGGGGCAACCTGGGCCAGCGGCTATGATGGCCTCTTTTTAGGGGTACTCATAGGCACCTTCGTGGTTAGTTCCTGCTTTGGGTTGGGGGGTCTTTGAGTTGTCACCTATATGGCTCTGCCAACAACAGTGTAGGGATGCTCCTTGGACACTCTAACTGGAGCCCCTCTGCCACTGTGTCAGGCAGGATGAAAACATAGGGCCAGGAATTCGTGGGATTTGGTCCTGGGAAGACAGCAGCCTGGCTCCCAGGACCCCACCCCACAGCACTGACCCTAAGATTTCTTCGGGTGCCAGCCCCTTGGGCCCCAGAGGGTAAACGCTGCCCTGCTTCCTAGATCCCAGAGCCTCCCTCAGAACCAGGACCCATCCTGGCCTGCTGTGGGGAATGGGTACACAATGAGAGGGAGGGCTCCCTGCAAGGAGGGCCGCGAACAGGTGTGTCCGTCATTCCCTCTTCTGCCTCCCATCCCTTCGCCCCAGACCCTCACCCACCCCACCCTCAGCCACACTCAGTCCCTTCCCCCTTCCCCTCCCTCCCTCCCCAACCCACACCTCCCCAAGGACAAGCAAAGTTATTACAATAATGAATTAGCCAGCCCGCTTACTGCCGCCACTGGCGAAGACAATTATCCCCCCCGCACATCCCTAGCCGCTGCTCAGCTCCCTCATAAAGACGGGCTTTTGGGGCCGCTTTGTGCTTTGATTGGAAATGAAGAGATTGCTAATTAGGGAACACCTGCTGGGACCCGGGCTGGCAGGAACAACGGCAGGACGGACTGAGCGGCCATTGCAGGCAGGGAGGCGTGTGCATGTGAGTGTGCGCCCGGGTCTGTGTGTGCCCACAAGGGTGGTGGGGGGAGGTGAGAGGAGAAAAGAGAGCCCGCGCTACACGGGCACCTCGGTGATTTAATCCAGCTCCCTGCCACCCCACCTTGGAGCCGTAAACAAAACCCAGACATTTTATGGAGCTTTTCACCTTTTAAAGGATGCTAATTTGTTTATGGGCGGCTATAATTCTACTTGTGTTTGCATAGGTCAGTGCCTGGCGTGTGCTGTGCATGTTTGTGCTGTGCACAGCTGTTTCCAGCTGGGCCAGCCGGCATTGGGATGCACGGAGCCTCCCAGCTCCCTGCAGAGGGATGGGGATGGGGAACTGGCACACAGAGAGAACCTGCTGGCCCCGGGACCTCCTGGTAGCAGTGTCAGGGACATAAGGTCAAAGGGAGTTAAACCTGAGATTGACTCGATTATTTATTCTAGGGCTGGGAACCTCCCACTTCTCCTTGTTCTCTCCTGGGCCCTGGGAAGACAAGTTCTCAAGTGACCCCTTTCCCAGAATGTGATCCAATTTGACACTGGAGTTAGTGGGGTGTGGTGGCCAAATAGGTACCTGATTGCTTTTTCCTAAATACCATAAAATACTGGCTGCCAAGCCCCTTCCCTCCTCTTACTCTCCCACCCCCATAACCATGCTGACACTCAGCTCCCTTCACAACCTGACTTTTCAGCCCCTGCTCCCTTTTGAACTGGACTCCACAAAAATGTATTGAGCAACTACTCTGTGCACCAGGGATCATACACACACAGCTCTTTGGGGCATTCTTTTGAATATTTGCAACATAGTTCCTGCCTCAAGAGATCTCAGTCAGTCCTGGAGGGAAGACAGACACAGCGGCACATAACTGGGACTCAGGGGCTGCTGCAGACTGGGCACAGAGTCCATGTGTGGACGAGAGCAGGGGAGATGATGTCTGCAAGAGGAGGCATGAGGAGGCTTCTCTGAGAAGGGGAGAATCTAGCAGAGTCATGAAGAGTCTGTGTGAGCCAGGACACAGGGATGCAGCCCAGCCTGGCCCTTGTTCAGGAAAACAGGGTGTTGCTGCATAGCTGGTGCATAGGACTCAAGTGCAATGGAAGGGCAAGAGGGCAGTGGAGGTGGGTGTGAGCCCTGGGAGGTGTGTGGGGGGTGGTGGGGCAAGAAGGGTCCTGGCCTTAAACGAACGGTGGCACCTATATGCGGGCGCACATGTACATTTTTTTTTTTTTTTTTGAGACGGAGTCTCGCTCTGTTGCCCAGGCTGGAGTGCAGTGGCGCGATCTCGCCTCACTGCAAGCTCCGCCTCCCGGGTTTACGCCATTCTCCTGCCTCAGCCTCCCGAGTAGCTGGGACTACAGGCGCCCGCCATCTCGCCCGGCTAGTTTTTTGTATTTTTTAGTAGAGACGGGGTTTCACCGTGTAGACCAGGATGGTCTCGATCTCCTGACCTCGTGATCCACCCGTCTCGGCCTCCCAAAGTGCTGGGATTACAGGCTTGAGCCACCGCGCCCGGCCGCACATGTACATTTTTAAAGGCTGCCTGCAGCACTTGTGTGGAGTGGGGGCATCGATAGGAGTCCCCCCAGAAGATGATGGTCCTGGTCCCTGACTGAGGGGGATTAAGGGGCCTCCCAGCCAGTACATCTCATTCCTAGACCAACTCGAGCTAATTCCTCTCTTTCCTGTATCTTCCTACATTTGAAGTTTCTAAAACACACAGTAGAGCTTTTGCTAAAATGCACACAGTGTCTCAGCAACTCTGCAGCTCACCCCAGGAGGTTAGGACCCTTGCTGAGGTCCTATATTGGCATGAGCACTGCACTGAGGGTGCTCTGACTACCAGCCTCAGTTTTTCATCCTATAAAATAGAGAAGTACTCCTTACTTGTTTGAGGTCTCCTCTGTAGCTCCGATATAAATGATCCCAGAGTTCCACAAAGCATTGTGTGGGGCTGAAGTGTGGTATAAGGTCAAAAGCACAGGCATGGCCAGGCACGGTGGCTCATGACTGTAATCCTAGCACTTAGGGAGGCCGAGGTGGGTGAATCACCTGGGGTCAGGAGTTTGAGACCAGTCTGTACAACATGGTGAAACCTCGTTTCTACTTAAAAAAAAAATTACAAAAATTAGCCGGGTGTGGTGGTGCATGCCTATAATCCCAGCTACTCAGGAGGCTGAGGCAGGAGAATTGCTTGAACCTGGGAGACGGAGGTTGCAGTGAGCTGAGATCGTGCCACTGCACTACTCCAGCCTGGGCTACAGAGTGAGACTCTGTCTCAAAAAAAAAAAAAAAGAAAAAAAAGAAAAAAGTACAGGCATTAGAGTAAGATCTGGTTCAACTTCCAGTGCCACCATTCAACAGTCGTAGGCCATAGGATAGTCATTTAACTCCCCAGGGCCTGTTTTTCTCCTAGGGGGGGATTACAGTATGCACTTCCTTGGGTTGCTGAGCCTGAGAAAGGATGACAGGAGAGAGCGCAGTGCCTGGCTCATCATGATCATCACCATCATCATCATCATCATCACAAGCTGAGTACTTTTCCAGGAAGTCAGGCTAGAAAACCTGCCACCTCCCATAATGTCAAATATCCTTTCGGTAGAATTTAACAAGCATCTCTATTTTCTGAGACACTTGTCCAGTTTCCCCCTTGGACTCACATGAGCATCGATACCTTTCAAGGAGTTTCCAGACCTGTCAGAGAGAAATGGGGAAGCTGGCCAAGTCCCAGGAGGTGGAGACCAGTGGCTTAGCCCACACCCACGTGGGTCCCCGGCCCTGGGTGGCACGCAGGCAACTGCACATGCAAGAGACACTAGGACACCAGGCCTCTTGGTTGAGAACCCCTTGCCAACCACTGGCACAGGCTGGGCAATATGAGCTGCTGGTAGTGAAGGACAGTGGGCCATTTGCCCAGCAGCCAGGAAGGCCCCCAAAAGAGACACAAACACAAGCCCCTAAGGGGTGGAAGGCACAGCTGCGAGGTCACCCGGCTCAGGCCTGGGTTCTCCCAGCCCAGGAAGCTGCCAAAAACTGGGCATGGGGTCCCAAGACTGGGCTGGTGCTGGGCCCATGCGTGGCGGCTCTAGCAGATGGTGGCCTGTGCACCCTGGAGCCCTCCCTATGCCCAGGGACGTAAACATGTCAAGTCTGGAAAAAGCAGCTGGCAAGAAGGGTGCTTTTTTCCCCGCTCTGTGCAGGGCACAGCCAGAGAAGAAAGTCAAGGGGCCTTCAAAGGTGGAATTGGGTCCTAAAATTGGAAGAGGAGGAGGAAATCACACAGCCCAAATGTCTTCCAAAGCAAACCCCATTTCTACCCTCTACCCACTTCTGCAGCCAAACTCTTGAGTCAGCAAAGTTCTAGATTAGACTGACCTTGTTACCAGCAACACTCCTCTCACTCAATGCTTTTGTGTCCACAAACGCTCGGGAACACTCACTGTCCGTAAACTTTAGCTACAAGAGGAGTTGGTGCTTCCCCATGCCTCATCTCCTTTAGACCTTACAGTAACCCCACGAGATTAGATTTTATTATTCCCTTTGCACAGACAAGAAAACGGAAATGCAAAGAGGTGGATTAACTTACCAGGGATCCCAAAGCTAAGAAACAGCAGAGCCAGAATATGAACCCAGATTTGCCCAAGTCCAAAGTTTGGACTTTTACCATCCCCTATGCTGTCCTCGGGCCATTAGCTGTCCACGTGTAGGTTCCTTCACTTCAGCACCGTGACATCATTGCATCTTGTTTCTTTCTTTTCTTTTTTTTTAGTTTCAGCAGTGCCCAGCACAGAGCAGGTGTTAAAAACACACTTGGGCGTGGCATTCTGAGTGGGTGTACAAGAAACCACTGGGCAGGCACAGACACTCAGGCTGGCACAGAGTGAACGCATGGGTCCCTGAGCACAGATGTGATTGCAGTCAGTGGTGGATGCCAGGCATGTGGAATGGGGTGCTTTACTCTTGGCCTTTATATCACTAGGGAGGCTTCAGGGAGGAGGTGTCTCAAAATAAACATAGAGAAGATGTGACGTGGCATTGGGCTGGGGGACTCCAGTCTGCGGGTATGTACCACAGGCGGGTAATGAGAAGAGGAGCCTGAGTGCAGTAGAGGAGTTCACTCAGGGAGACACTCAAGCCCTTGGGGCCTGGGATAAGCTGGGCTGTCCAGAGTTACTGTGGGCCACCACACCCTCATGGCCCTGACCTCCCCCTTCAGACACCCCAGTGCTCCCAGAATTAGATATCCAAGCCCTATTGGTTTAGCGGCAAGATAACATGAGCTATAAGAGGCAACCAGGCTTGAGTTTGAAACTTGTCTTTGCCATTGCCTAGATCTGCAGCCTCCTCAGGTAGGCTGAGCTGGGAGCTTCTGTTCCCTGAGCTACGAACTGGAGATACCACCTACTTCAAAGGCTTGCCGTGGAGATCAGATGCATTAATACAAAAAGAACTTGGCCCAGGACTCTAAACGTGGTCCTTTGGCAATACAAGTTTCCCTTCTCCATGTGCTTGCCTTCCTTACACACCCCGTCTCCTTTCCCTTGAGGCAGTCAGACAGACGACAACCAATTAAATCCAGCAGACAACCCCTCCCTTTCTCTCCCCACTCCTGCCCTAACTAATTTGATATTTCAAACACCAAAAGAATAAGAATTTATCTTCCTGTATTTTTCCCATGCAGAGCCAGGCACATGGACATTTATAAAAAGTGTTGCTTGGGGCCGGGCGCAGTGGCTTAGGCCTGTAATCCCAGCACTTTGGGAGGCCAAGGTGGGCAGATCACCTGAGGTCAGGAGTTCCAGACCAGCCTGGCCAACATGGTAAACCCCGTTCCTACTAAAAATACAAAAATTAGCTGGGTGTGGTGGCGCACGCCTGTAATCCCAGCTACTCAGGAGGCTGAGGCAGGAGAATCCCTGGAACTTGGGAGGCGGAGATTGAGCCACTGCACTCCAGGCTAGGTGACAGAACAAGACTCTTCTCAAACAAAAAAAGAAAAGAAAAGAAAGAAAGTGCCGCTTTGTAACAGGCGACGCCAGCATTCCCTATCCTGGCCTTTTGCTGAAGGGAAATCAAAGGTCAAAAGACTTCCCTGTAGGAAGGCCATTGTAGGGAACTCCTAATTCCATCAAAAGGACCTGGAGGGAAGTGGTCCTCCTTAGAAGAGAAAGACGCAATTTCTTACTTTGTTTCCAGCCCTCCACCAACAGCACATAGGTGGCAGTGAGTGATTCCCCTTCCTCTGCCTTTGCTGAGCCCAAACTAGCAGAGAGAAAGAGAGATGTAACCCAAGCTCCAGACACTGATGGTCTTCGGAATCCCTCTTTTTGTAGCCTGGAAGCTTCGACACCCAGGGTCCTGGTTCTCTTTGATGGATTCTACCCTGGGCTCAACCTGGAAAGAGATGGAAGCTCACGGTCACATTCTAGAGGGACCCCCACAGAGAGAGAGGGGATGAGGACCACGCTAGGGCACCAGTTCCCATCGTCTCTCTGTCCTAGATGCTGTTGGTGCTCTGCTCAGATCCCTCTGGCCAGTGATGCTCCTATCCCCAGCTGCTAACAGCTGCTAACAAAGGGTCTGCGAATTGCCCATGACCCACAGGAGCCCTCATGGGGTCCAGAAGGGCCTAGGAGGCTAATCCCTACCCGCCGGGGCAGCTCTCAGCCAATGACTGATTGACTTGGGGTTAGAACTGACCAGTCTCTGTGCCTCAAGGTTGGACAACTCTGCAGCATCATTTATGCTCCTGGATAGGCTGAGGCTAGATTTCGGCTGAGTCCACATCTTTGCTTAGCTTCCTGCCGCCCTATTTTTCCTTCTTCAGTCCCTTACAGGATTCCCCAGACAGCACTCCCTCAACACAGCTCTTGCCCAGAATGTCCATTTCAGGCTCTGCCCCTGGAGACTCTGACCTAAGTTAGTCTCCTCCCCTACCTCTCAGAAGTTTTCTCCAAACAGCCAGGGTGACAATGGAACCCAAGAACAAGGGAAGGCCAGACGCCATCTGGCAGATACTTACATGCCTCCTTCAGATGAAGAAGCACCAGTTATGCAGCAGACTCGCCCACTCTGGGGGAAATTCCAGCCCCTGAACGTGCAATGGCCCCAGAAACCAGAGAGAACAGCATTGGCCTCCTCTGGGTCACTCCCATGTGGAGAACCAGAGCCTTGGTCAAGGCCACCACTTGGGAAGTCAACAGATCCCACGCAATTCACCCTAATATGCTGTCATCCTATAGCTGAGAACCCAGGAGGAGCCTCTATCAGGAGCAACTACAGTCACATGTAACATACCTCCACTCCCCAACACGAGAACTTGAGTGGGCTCCTTATGAAAAGAGAGACCAGATCGGATGCAGTGGCTCATGCCTGTAATCTGAACACTTTGGGAGGCTGAGGTGGGAGAATTGCTTGAGCCCAGGAGTTGAAGACAAACCTGGCAACAAAGTGATAACCTATCTATCTCCCAAAAATTCAAAAAATTAGCCAGGCATAGTGGTATATGCCTGTAGTCCCCACTACTCAAGAGGTCAAAGCAGGAGAACTGCTTAGCCCAGGAGGTCAATGCTGCAGTGAGCTGTGTTCATACCACTCCACTCCAGCCTGGGCAACACAGTGAGACCCTCTCTCAAAAGAAACAAAAAAAAAAAAAAAAAAAAAGAGAGAGAGAAAGAGAGAGAGACCAAAAACTGGAGACTCTAAGAATGCCAGACAAGATGGAAAAAAAAAAAAAAAAATGTCCCCAAGGAATGCGAATGCTCTAGAGACGAAAAATCTCCTTGTTGGATCATCTAACTTCAGTGATCTGAGGTTTTCAATGTGACACTGGCGTAGCAAAAAGGAGGAAATGTTGAACATTGGAAATCACATCAGGGACTTTTAAACATCCGCTAGCATCCCCCAGACGCCCCCCACCCACTGCATTCAGGAGGAAGATTGCAGGCTGTGGGAGCCCCTGGAGAGAAAGTGAAGCCAGTGGAAAGGCAGAAACCTGATGAACCTGTGTCCATGGAAGGTCATGGGCAGAGAGAGGATAAACACTTTGTCCCAAACGGTGAGCGCATGCTGGACTCCATCCAAGGTGGGGAGATGTTATAACTCTCCTCAGCAATGTGATTAGCATCCCAAGAGCCAAGGTGGGTGGATCGCGCGGAGATAAAGGTCACAGGAGAGTGGGTGAGGAGGCCAGCTGCCCAAGGCAGTGGCATCAGCATCGGCAGGAGACCCCACTGCCCATGCCTCACTCCCTCAGTGAGAAAGCCTGGCAGTGGAGTAAGCTTGGGACAGCCCACATGGAGGGATGAACATGTTCATGTCCCCCAAGGGGTTAAGATGATATTATTGGTGGTGGGAGAGGCGATGGACTACCAGTTTCAGGTCTCAAGAAAGATGACCTGTGGAAGGAGTATGGTGGGAAAAACACAAGATGTGAAACACAATGGAATGAAAGCATTGTCTATGGGATGGTGAAGGGAGGCTAGAAGGTCAGGAGTAGGGCAGGAGATGGGGCCAGAAAGGTGTGGACATGCTAAGGGAGAATGAGCACGTGCTTTCGGAAAGAGCTCCCGACGACACAGGCACTTTGAAAGTCTAAACCTGCAGATTAGGTCTGCATTCTCCAACACGGTTCCTGGCTCCTCAGCAGAGATTTTTAGAAACTGACTTATGGAAAAGCAAGGCTGTTAGCAGTTCCAAAGGAAAGCGAAGGCTGATTAACAGAGGGCTGACCTGGCAGAGGCGTCTGTGTTGTCATCTTTACAAGGACGCAGGGACTTGGGGAATCAAAGCTAGAGTATCAGGACCTCTCTTTCACATGGGTCTGTGAAGGGGGACACTCAACCCTTTTTAAAGAAAAGACGTAAAAAGACGAAAACTTTGAAAATGTTGAACCGAGTTCAATGTACATGTAAATGATAGAAAAGGGTATTCACGTGGTTGCCTGTTTGCACTCAGCCCCGTTGCCTGTTGCGGAAGGTGACATTCGATGGTACTATGTGCTACCTGGGTGGCCTTAAGCAAGATCCTTAACCTCAGAGCCTCAGTTTCCTCTTCTGTATAATGGGAAGAATCCTAACACCACCTTGCAGTCATTCCAAGGATAAGTGAGATAAACTACAGAAAGTTCCCAGCACAGAACAGGCTCTCAAAAAATGCGTCTTTCCTTCTCCCACACTCAGAAGAGTAATACAGAGGAGGCATGCTTGAAAAAGTCAAAAACCAGGCAAGCACTAGACAACAAGGTAAGGAAACAATAGAGAAATGTCTTAGGGAAATGTCATGACTAGGTATTGGGTAATGGTACAGTTAACACGAGGAGAGATTATTGTCTGGGTGAAAACATAGACTCTTTTACAATATAGAGCAAAAAAGAGATACTGAAGAATTCTTGAAGCTTTAAAGTCATAATATGGTTCAACCCCAATGTGAAAACTGCTGGTTAAAGAAAATACGAGATTTTAGGGGATAGAGAACAAAGCATGTCCCCAGGCTCAGTATGGAAATGACAAAGACCCAAGATTACCTGGACTGTGAAAGTCCAATTGTAAGAACCATTCTTCTGGGAAATTTGGGTGGAAGACTATAGGGAAGGCCTGAGATCAAGGGTTCAATATATAAAGGAATCGCTTCATAAATTTTACAAAATGGCAAAGACAGGAATGGAAAGGGGCACAGAGACCAATAGAGTTAAGGACTTATGGGAGAATATTTAAGAAATAAGTTAGACACAGTAAAAAGAATTGTCGCACAGCAATTAATGATAAAATCAAGGCCATTTAGTAAAAAATAAGAAAAAATCTTTATAAGGAAGCACATAGGGACCCAGAAAATGAATAAGGGATATTTTGTACTCTGAGGTCTCTTTATTTAGCAAGTCTCCAAATGTAATATTTTTAAATTAATAGAGTATGATAGAGAGAGGGGAAAAAACCAGAAACAGGCAGTAGAATGGGCGTGGAGAGAAGTAAGCATGGCATTCAGGAAACAATGTCATTCCTCCAAGGTGTTTTCAGGGGGTTTGTTTGGGACAGCTCAGTTTACGTATTATTACTAACATATTCTCAGTTCACTGCCACGAAGGCACCAACCACCATCCCTGACCCATAAGGGAGAGCCTCAAGGGAGGAAACCAAAGCTGCTAAGCACAATCAGCCAGGCCTGTGGCATTTCTGGAAACAGCCAAGTCGATACTGGGCTGCGGGGGTTGGCATCTACTTTTGTATCATTTCTCTCATTAGTACATCCAAAGCGTGTCAAGTGCCTGTCATGTCCAGGCACAGTGCTGGGAGACAGGCCCACCACGCCCTGCCTACAGAGTCCTTAATTCTGGAGGGGAAACAGACAGGCAAACAGCTGTCATACAACATGATCACTGCTGGGGGTGCGGGGGCGGGGGGCACAGGAGAAGGTCAAGACTGAACAGAACAGTCCTTGGACATCATCTAGTCCACCCACTTCTTTTACAGAAGAAGAAACAGAGGCAGAGAGAGACGAAGTGGCACCTAGAAAGCCATCAGGCAGTGGCTTATGGAAGCTATTATAAATGCTTGCTCAATATGCTACTACAAAATCAGTTTTATTTCTGTAAGCAGTTTGGTAGCCTCTGAGACAGTGTCCCACGGCATTCATCGAGTGTCATATTTCAAGGTAATATTTCTGATATTTTAGCAAATAGATTCCACAAGTTTAATAACAATGCATCCACTTGCCCTCTCTCTGGCCTCATTACCCATCTTAAATGATTAGGCAAATCATCCCAAAAATAAGTGGGGAAACCAAGGAAGCCAAAGCATGCTTGGCAGATGAGTACAGATAACACCCCAATGAGCATATATCCCTCTTCTCCTGAAGTTGGTGTTTCATTCCCATGCATGTCTTATGACTGACCCCTAGGCTATATATGGCATAATTTTGCATGTTTAAAAATCTTATATAAATGGTGTCATCCTGTCTCTAGGAATTTTCTTAACTCCCTTCCTTTAGCCATGCTGCTGACTGCCCTGGTCCACCAAGGCTATACATTAGGTTAACACTGGCTCTGTTTTGAAGCTTCCATCATAAAGGGCAGAGATCTGAGTGAAGATTCTGCCCAAGAAAGACACCACCAACAACCATGTTTCTACTACTCAAGAGTAAAGCCTGAACTTGCAGGGACTCATATCCATCTTGTGGTCTTTTCCCCTGGGCTAAAAGTGGTGCTTGATCCCCACTGGTTTCCAAAGGAGCAACAGCATATGGGATTCTAAAGGCAGATTTAATTCAAGACTCATTACATAAAGGTGTTCTCAATTGAGTGCCCTACAGTAAATAGTAATTACATGTTCCTTCAAGATTCCTCTCAGCCCGAGATGGAGAAAGAAGAGTCATGGATGACTGACCACAATACTCCTAATGTGCACACGTGTGCACAAACACCCAGGCTAGTCACAAGTCTGGATTTGGAATTTTCCCCAAGAACGTGATGTTAGTTCCCCAAGTCCCTTGAAATATACAAATGGCATCCCTTAGGGGCATGAGAAATTGCCCGTGCTTATTCCTATTCTTCTTTCCTTGCAAAGTACTCCCCAAAGATGCACCATCAAATATGTGGCAAACAAGCAACCCCACTTTAGCCATGCTACACAGGGAAGAGGAATTGGCCCTATGCAGAAACAACACTCCAGTGGTTCTGAATGCTTAGGACACCCAAGACAAGCCATGTTAAATGGCATCCCACCATCACATCTGGACTGCAGCAGTCCATGAATGTGTTAGGCTATGGAGAGCAGATTTCCATGAGAGGACAAAGGCTTGGCCAGGCCATCCCAAACCCCAGACAGGCCATGAGAGGATGCTCACTTGGTCATTGGATGTGGGAGTGGAGCCCCCTCAGCAGGGAACTGTAAAGGATGAGGGCGTGTTTTAAAACACCTGTAGATGTTTGTGCAAACATGTGTACATTAGGGGAATTATGATCAGTGATCCGTGACTCAATATAGCACCTTCTGCTATACTGGCAAGCTGTCCGGGGGACTTTGGGAGGAATGTCGGAACTTTGAAAGTTTCCTCTTTCTTGGCCTTTCTGGCACCAGGCCCTGCAAAATAATGATTACAGACAAAATGTCATCATCCTCACCCACAGCAGTGGCTTTGAGGGTTTATTATCCAGCAGGTACTATTCAAGGGACTTACACAAGCCTCCTTTAATTCTCACAACAACTCGATGAAGGAAGTGTTCTTACAACCCATATTTTACAGATGAGGAAACTGAGTGTGAAGTGGAGAGGCTGGGACAGTTGCCCAAGGTCACAGCTATTACAATGTGGATAAGGCCCCAGTAGCTTGGCTGCTGAAGCCTGCTTTTCACCAAAACTGTTTCATGGAGGTCACCATTAGGGGGAATAATTTAGTCTAAAACTGGTAAGCATTTCCAGTTTTAAAGGCAAGTGTATCTTCTGATTTTTATTTTGCTTCACACCAGTGCTGGGAGACACTCAGAGGAGGTGTCAGCCCCACTTGGCAGGTGAAGAAATTAAGCTACAGTGAAACTAAGAACTTGCAGAGGTCACCTCGTTTGGCAACTCCCCTCCCAAACCTCAGCCATGCTCCTCACTTCCAACTCTGCTACAGGACTTTCAGCAAACCTGTAGCCCAGGTGCTGGGCCTCTCCAGACACTTACAAGCCTAGGGGCGACTGCTGGGGTGGAGGACTGGGGAAGGAGGAGTATTAAGACCACAGAGATACTAAACTAGGGTCTCTACAAATTAAAGTCAAAATTTAAAATGCAGAATTTGGAAACTTGTTTTTGAACAAGGAACCCTGACCAGTTTTCCACTAACCCCCAGAGGTGCTTATAGACAGGGGAAGGTGAGGACAGAAAACAAACCAAAGAAAATGATGATAAAGCCACAAAGCACAAGAAAAGCCACATCTGAGTCCAAGGCCTTGGAGGAGAGGAACACAGGCTGGCTAATCTATCTTATTGCTGATATTAGGAGAACAATGTCCTGGGTTCATCATCTAAAAACGTAAACTTTCAGAGCTGGAGAGCCTAAGAGATCTCTCCCAATGGCTCATTTTATAATCAAGGAAACTGTGGTCCTGAAAGCCGGAATTATCAGCAATCCTGGGGTTGGAACTGGGCTGGACCACCTGGTACCCGCCTCCTTCCACAGCACACCGGGCCATCCCTCCGACCACCAGAGCCTGCAGGTGGAAGCAGTCTCCCACATTGGGCCTCTTTCCAGTTGACTTTATTTTTTAACTTTTTGTTTCAAAATAATTACAGATTCACACGGATTGGCAAAGAAAATCTATGAGGAGGCCCTAGGCACCCTTCATTGTGCCTTCCCCAGCTGACCTGTGAGCATGCAAAGTCCACAATTTTAATATAATCCCAGGTGCACATGTGATGACAGGTTCCTTCCTGAGACCAACTTAGGAGCAAACCATCTATTTCTTTCCCATATCTTATCCTACCCCGATTGCCATAAACCCTAAAACACACACCACACACACACACACACACACACACACACACATGTAGCCTAATCAGCAAAATTTCACTCCTGAATATTGCTAGAAAGATCACTAAGCCAAGTTAATCAATTGTCTCAGCCAGCCACTTGTCCCCAAGAGATGCCTAGACTTTTCATTGCTGTCATTTAACCCTCAGCAGCCTGAGTTTTTATCCCCTGTCTTCCAAACGAGGGCAGAAAAACTGTTCTGGGAAGAATCCAGTATCTAAAATGATGTACATAACTTGACACCTTTCAAAAGCCTTGTCTGTGCTAATGGAAGCAGACACTTTGGAAAACTTCAGAAGGAAGGTCTTCCTCTCATGTGTACCACCCGGGACCAGAGTGGTTAAAGCAAGAGGAGGAGCACAGGCGGCCCTACAGAGTTTGAACAGCCAGAGGAAGTAGGTATGGTTCAGAAAGGGGAGAGGAGAGAGCATGACAAATGAGGGAAATATTCACAAGAGAGACACCAGTTTAGCAATTAAATTTGACATCGACTTAGACAAAGCTTCTTCACTGAACAGAATAAAATTCCTGGGAAGATTTGTACGCATATGAATAAAAGACTCATCTCATTTTTTTTTTTTTTTCCTGGACAGAGGAACATGAAAGCAGGAGAGAAGGACAGAGAGGAGAGAAAGACAGGGGCAAGGACCGTGATCAACGGGTCACGAGCTGACCTAGTAGTGAAAGCAGGTGGACATTCATAGCATCAAATCACTCCTCCTGTGATGAAGGGACTAGAAGTGGCCCCATGAGGAAAGAGCTTCTGCAATTCACTCTGCATGTGTTTACTGAACACATACTATGTGCCAGGCACTGCACTAGGCACTGGGGAATTTCAAAGGTGAATAGTAAGGAGGCAAAAAGGGAGATAGTGACTACTACTAATTGTACTACTACTACTCCTACCAACTGCTAGGAGAGGGAGCAAAGAGGAGAGAGTGAGGATATGGGACACTTTGTAAGTCTGGATGGTGCTGGGATTCATATTCCAGTCCCCTGCTTCAATCAGGAAACAATGGCTTAACAGTGGGCAAAGAAAAGCAAGAGAGAGCATTGCCTGGCAGCGTCGTGAGTCCCTGCATAGGGACAAGGAGTGTTGAGGGTCTCAGGACTGTGGACATCCCACGAGAGGACACCTCTTGCAGGAACTCCAGTGATGGAGTTTGGATTCATTTGTCAAGTGGTTGTGTCAAGAGGGAGGAGGCCACAGTAGTCACTAGCTGCCCTATAAAAGCAGCCCTGTTGGCTTCACTGCCAGGACTGGTCTGGCCTGCTCTGTAGGCAGAGCCTAAACTGCCCTCTGAGAATGTGGGGTGGAGGGGGTGCAAGAGTGACTCAGAGACCCGAGAACAAAAGTGCTCACTGGAATGTGAGCCAGGGCCAAGAAATTTGAGAAAATTCTCTTTCTACAGAGGGAAAAGAGTCATAGCTTCCTCTGACTGAGGAGTGCTGCCCCAAACCCAGGTCACATCCTCTGCTGTCCCGTAGTGGTTTAAACAGTGCTTTACGGTCCTGGATTCTTCTCAGGTTAGAGGGCTTCCTATGGAAGAGCCCATTGGAGGATGAAGCTGCATGTCTTGCTGACACAGAGCTCTGTATGGCCAACATTCAAGAAAAATATCCCCTTAGTGGAAGGCATGGGAGCCTGTCTTTAATAGTGTGACATAACGTGCGCAGAAGCGAGTGCTCTGTGCTGAAAAAATAAAAGTGTCAACACCTATTGGGCCCGGGGCTAAGCACTTCACGTGCATTTCATCTTCCCAACAACCCTATGAGGTTGGTTCTATTGTTATCCCCATTTTGTAGATGGGAAAAGTGAGACTCTGCGGGGTTTGGTAGCTCAAGTCTCACAGCTGAGAAAGGGGAGTGCCAGGATTTGAACTCTGGCTGTCTGGCTTGGAAGGCACACACTTAACTACAGCTCTCTACTGTCCATAGAGCAGGGGTTAGGGCAAGAGGGCAGGAATTATCAACGATGAGGTGGGCTAACAAAGAGAAATGAAGCGTAGACTCTGCTCTGTGGAGCTCCTGGCCTAATGAAGGAGACAGAGAAACTAGCAACCACAGCACAGTGGGTGAATGCAGTCACGGAGTGAGACCAGGCGGGGACCTTGAAAGCCCCAGGAAAAGGGAGAAGGTGTCCGAGAAGAGGCGAGGTAGACGTGTTATAGATGCCACCTTGACTTGAAAGGAGAAATGCAAGACTCACAGGGCACCGAGCTTGAAGCACTAAAGAAAGAACAGTGCCCAGGAACAGGTGAAATAAAAAGCCAAGGGATGCTATAGAAAGAAAGTCGGCATCCTGGTGCCTCTGCTGACCTCAAGAAGCAGGGAAAAAAGGCCCAAGTGAAAGAAATAGAAACTGCTCACTTGGTTGGTGGCAGAAAAAAGGATGCGTGTTCACAGAGCATGCACAATCCCCCTGTATCAGGGATTCCTGCCCTCCCTTTCCAAGCTGAAGAAGGAAATCTCTCTCCAGGGGAGCCAGGGCCTGTTTCAGCAGCCATCTGGCTCTGACTTTCCTTGGAGGAGAGAGAGAGGCCAGAATGTTTGCCTGAACTTAGACTTCCGACCTCAGCTTGGCCTTGACATTGCTCGACCTTGGCCAAGTTGCTTCTCTGGCTGGAGACCAGAGAGTTCTTCACCTGCCTTTACCTGGGAACAGTAAGTCAGGCAGACTTTGAGGTCCTCCTTGAAGAAAGCCAGCAGGAGAACCAAGGCATCCAGACCAAAACAGATCAAAGTGGGAGAAGGGTCCTGTGGAGATGCTAATTGACTGGCTAAAGGGGAAGACTGAGCCCTCCAGTGGCATGACCAAAGTGGGAGAGAATCCATTTCTCTGGCCCCACCAGACGGCACAGGAACTCTCTAGCTGCTGGCAAATTAAGCCATACTCCTGTCTCTACGTTCTCACCTCCGAACTGGAGCAGAAGAAGTGATTTGGGGAGTTGAAGGCACACAGCCCCTCCAGGCCCTTAGTGAACTGAGGGGCGCATCAGCTGTAGGGGCTTGGAGGGGACACTTTTCTGAGCACATCAGCTGACTCCAGCTTCAGAGCTTGCACCACAGTTGCCATTTTCGCTTTGTGAAATGATTCCCCTCTCTCCAGCTCCACAGTGCCTTCCACTTTGCAAGCACACAAGTTGTACAGAAGCCTAAAAATGCTGATGGCTTAACTGGTTTAATTTTTTTTTTTTTTCCCAGCAGCCCTGAGGGGTTTTAACTCTTTCCTCCTGCAGAAACCCTGCTTTTGGAGTTGAATGTTTAAACCCTCACTGGGAGACTCATAAATATTCGGAGTCACTCTCTCCCTCTCTGTTTGATTAGGAAATGAGCCTTTAACTCAATGTAATCCCCAAGCCATTAACAAAAAAGCCCTCCACAGCTCCACTATTAGAATTTCACTCTTAACCCGCTGAGGATTGAATTAGATTAACATAACTACCCACAATCTGAGTTTATTTTCTGTGCCAGATAGAAATGTGTTTTCAAGAAAGGCGAAAAGGGGGAGGGAAAGCAGGAGGGAGAGAAAGAGCGGGAGGATAATGAAATGTAAAAATAGAGATAAGAAAAAGATGGACAGATATACTGTAGAAGTGAAGTGATAGGTCTTTGGTTTTAAAATCCTGCCAGCTGCCATTTTAATTGATGGGGTATTTGGAGAGGCCTCAACTATGTAAAATCGTTTGAATTAGGGGAGCACTTTCCAGGTATTCGCGATTCCCTCTTCCTGCACCTGAGCCTGCTGCATTCCAAAGCACCTGCTCATTGCCCCCACTGTCCCCAATTTGGGAGGAGGTCAGGACTGGATTCCTATGTGTTCAAGGGCGGTGGGGGAGACCCATAAAACAATGGTACATGCACACAGGAAACTGCTTGTTTACATTCAGAGAAATAAACAATGACAAGGATGGAATGGGTTAGATTTTGCAGACATGAAGTCACAGACAGCTCCTTGACCAACTGCGTTTAAGAAATCAGTTTGAAAAAAAATGAGTTTGATGGGAGCTCAAACCACATACAATTAATCGTTATTGAAGCAGAAACTAAATAATCAGAAGCTGTCTCATGCAAATACACTGAAGTTTCCGTGAACCGCATCACTGTAACTAAGCCCAATGGGCCAAATCACATCCTGACTTGAGGATGAAAGCCAGGCCCTCTATCACACTGTCAGGCAAACCCCTGTCTCACCTGAAAGGATCTACATGTAGGCCAGGAAAGAGGCAGTTTTTAGCTAAATGTCTCAACAAAATATTCTTCTCTCTGACCATTAAGGCTCTGAGAACACAGAACTTGTTCAGGAATGCGGGACTCTCTCCCACTGCATTTAATCCTGACACACTGGGCCTGCACAGTGGGCCAGGCAGGCTCCAGTGTGCAGGTTGGGGAGGGGAGGGAGAATTTGCTCTTGTACTAAAAGGCTTTTGTAAAAGCCACACTTTCTCTCAAAAGCCATCGAGATCTGAAAGTCCTAGAAGTGTGGCTTTGCCAACAGCAAACGTCTCTGATCTGAATGCAATGTCTCAATCACTTCATTCACTTGAGCTTTAATTAACAATAACCCACCAAATCCCACTTAAGCATTATGGTGAAAAAACCTTAGCAGGATATATTTACCAAAATAGAGGCCCTTGTAACAGGAAGAATAATAATGCTATGTGTATAATACACTTTAACACCTAGTTGGTGTTTGTCACCCTCTGGAGTTCTTAGACTTCACCGTCTATACTAGGTCTTAAACAGTGACATTTACCCCCTTGTACACCAAACTCCTTGTTCTGACTTTCTCCACTACTGAATGCGGTCTTACTGGCTGAACATGGGACGTTTACCTTCTAATTTCTCATTGCTTCCTGATCCACTCTCCCATCCAAAATAATGGATGAACGGATTAAAGATATTAATAACCCTAAACAAAATGCAGCTGAAAACATGGAACCAGAAAAAGGAAAGTTAAGGTTTCAGAAAAGTCACAATCAAAATGATATCAAATTGCTTCTCTAAACATATGTGTGTACATCCACATTTATTTAACTTTCATCGAGTTAGATTTGCTGGTAACACTATTTTGTTTGTAATCAATCAAAAACAATACAGGCATATCTGCTTTGTTTAATGCGTTTAAATTGTTGGAAAGATTGTTTCTTTGTCGGATATTGTTCTCCCAAAGAAATCAAGGAGACCTCAGCCATATAGCATACGGTATCCATCGTATAAATAGAAACGCATGGTAAAAAAAAGAGGTACATTTAAAAAGTTGTACTTAAGCATACATTAGACATCATTACTTTTTTTGTTTTTCCAAAATGTAGGGCTACTTTTCCTTTGTAAATTCTATAAAGCAAATCTTCCCAAGTACAGGATTTCGGGTGAATACTATTCAATATTCAGAAACTAAAGTCCCAAACATTGCACGGGAAGCTCGTGGCAGGTAAACCCTGTGGACACCGGACTATGGCTGGGGAGGCCCCATCTAGAGCCGCCCGAGGTGCACTCAGAGCCTGCACACTATTCGAATTGTCTGAAACAAGCACAGCTTTGACAAGCCTCGCGATATTAAGTTTCTTCCTTTGCGAAGGATGCAGAGCAAAGCAGTCAGCAGCCCTCCTTCCACACCTGGCTTTGGCCTGGGACTCTTTCTCCCAGCCCCCAGCAAAGTTCCCTTTCAAGATTAAGAAAATATACCAAATGAGGGAGCCAATGACAGCCGGTAAGGCAGGACAAACCCTCAGCTCCCATCTTAACTTCTCAAAGCAAACTTGCTCCACAGAGGGGAGGGCGAATGTCATTTTCTTTAAGGTCCTATAGAAAACTGGTCATTGGGACTGTGGGGGCTCTCCCCGAACCTGCAAGTTCCCACATTGAAACCAAATCTTCCAGGAGCCCCCATCATTACCTGTCCTGTGGGCACTGGGTCTTCCTGGGTAACCTTCCCCAACTTGCCCTACACCGGAGCTGCCAGCAAATAAAAGTTTTCACGCTGGGCGACATCTCTACCCTGCTGAGCCGCATGTAAACTTCCCTTGCCCTTCTGATTTACTTACTTTTTTTTCTCAGTGAAAGCAAACAAAAATCAAAGGGAAGTCACTGCTTCCAAATGAGTTTGTGTCACCGTCCCACCTAGCCATTCGGAGACCCTCTGACCTTCCCGTGACAGTCTAAGAAAGGCAACGTTTTCCTCTCGGCCACACAGGGATGCTTTAGAGTGCGGAAAACCAGGATGAAAGAACAGGCATGGGGAGATATTTTTATCCAGTGAGAGAGAGAGAGAGAGAGAGAGAGAGAGAGAGAGAGAGAGAGAGAGAAAGGGGACAGAAAAGGACCCGCAGAGTCTGGGGAGGAGAAAGGGAGAAGTTGGCTTACTCACATGCTTGGGGCTGGCGTGGAGGACGGGGCTGGGGTGGAATGTGCGACCCCCTCAGGTGCTTTTGGTTGCTGATAACTCGTTGCTCCGCTCCTCCGGTACCAGCTGACAGTCCCCTGTCTGTGTCTCTTTGTGACTAAGGACACAGTACTCCCAACCTATAAATAGATCCCGACTCCGTGATTGATATAACAGGCAGCTGACAAAAAAAAAAAAAAAAAAAAAAAAAAAAAAATCTCACAACCATAACCAGGTCTTAAACAAAACAGCAAAAGGCTTTAGACTTTCAACTCCACCGAGCCCCACGCAGACTCCACAGCCACTGGTGGATGCAGGAAAGTGTGGAAGAAAAATATACTATGAAGGGGAGGAGGAACTGGGGGAGGGCAAGGGAAAAGGGGGGATGTGGAAGACAATGACTTCTCTAGTGGTGTGTGGCAGTCACTTGGGGTCACAGGAGAGCTGGTGACTGATGGTCGGCAGAAAGCAAGGGGAGGAGCCAGGACAGGAGGTCCTGACCTGGAGAAGGAGAGCCACCCCCTCTCGGGATCCTGAGCCCGTGGCCCTGTCAGGGCCCGAGTCAAAGTCCTGACTTGGGAGCATTCGTCAGCTCAAGTGCTTTCCACGAAAGTTTCCATTCCTCCTGCCAAATTAGGAGGCAGGGAGGGAACTCAGTTTTCCCAGCTCAGGGGCCAGGCAGGCTTCTTGGGGGCCATGCAGAAGGCTCCTGGAGGGTGAGAGAGAAAGTGCAGGTGCCTGGTGAGGCCAGGTCTTTGAAGAGGCCAAGAGATGGTGTTTCCAACAGAAGAACGGCCTGAAGTTGAAAGGCCTTGGGGGTGTTAGTGTCTCTGCTTTTTCCAGAAAGATTTCTTAGGACATCAAGTCGTCTGAAAAGGTTTCCTTTTTGGAGAACAAGCCTCGCTCTTTGGGGTACTGGATGGTCTCTAAGAAGTACTGCCTGTCCCAGTTTCTACAAAGTTGGGGCAGCCTCTCTGGGATAGGCCAGTCCAGCTCTGAAAGCTGAGCCAAGAGGCTGTTTCTGGAAGACAGAAGAATCTTGGTGAAATGGCACAAGTATGGGCTGTTCAACAATTAACCAGGTGAGCATGCATTACCCCAGGGGGCTTCCCATCTGCCAACTGGAGACCCATTTGCTTTGACTACGCAGGGTCATCTGTCTTGATTTTCTGGATTTCTTGTGCATGCTAAATGAGGTAGAATTTCAGGTGAGTTTCCCCTTCAAGAGGGGTCATAGGACGAGCCCCTTGCTGGTGTGGATAAGGGACAGGTACTTCATAATCCCTAAAACTTCCTGATCCCCAATTTTTAAAAGAAATGAAGTTGAACCTCTTCTTCATGTTAGATCTAATCCTTTACTCTCCAGGTTATCAGAAACTACGAGGATGGGGTGGTATCTAAGCTGTTGAAGTCAAAAACCTATTTAATGTGTAGAGCCTCCAATCTTTCCCCCAGTAGCCTGCCACTGGAATATGAGCTCCAAGAAGGTAAAGATTATGTGTTTGTCTCATTCATCATCACATCCCCATGATACCTGATCCATAGTAAGACTCTACTGAGTATGGATTGATTGACTGACTAATTGAATGAATGAGTGATACTTAAGATACTATCATTTGAGCCACTCCTTGGGACTAAATAAGATACTGTCTAGAAATGTCTGTATCATAAGAGTGTCCTTAGGAAGGCCCAGAACTGGGAGTGAGACTTCAGGGAGAAATAGTCAAACTGCTGTATTTTCACTCGCAGTTTTATCTGAGAACCACTGCCCTTCTGAGTACCAGGCCAGTGATGCCAGTGGTCAGCCACCAAGCACTCCTCTCTAATCAGGCCTGGCCACACACAGGGTTCTCTGCAAGTTTAGTTGCTGGAAAAGCAGATAACCCTGCAGAGACAGGGCTCTAGAGAGGCTCCTATTCTGATGACTGGGGCTATAGCCACTTAGACACACATTCACCACCAGGTTCCTTCCCAGGGAAAACACTTTCTCTTCTGATGCAAACTGAGGACTTCCCTCCATGATTTGCTTTCTCCTCCAACTCTCATCAAGCCCTTGCTGATCTCTGGCAGACATCCTGCAGCCCCTCCTAGGGCTTCCACAGCCCCCTAGCACAGCACCCTGTCTGTAGGAAGGGCTGTGTTTGGGTTGAACCCAGCCACCCCTCTCCTTAGGAAGCCCCTGTGGCACCTTTGTTTTGGCTTTTGATCTCTAGGTCGACCTCTGAATCATCTCACAGTCTGATTCTCAACTCTGCCAACTGAACCGAGCCTTGGTGTCTGCCCCCTTGAAGCTGGCCTGGGGGCAGCAGGGGTCTGCTGGGACCAGCTGATAACCAGTGGCATTTCTCTCTGCTCACAGAGGCTCTCTTGAAGGGCAGGTCATCATCATCTTAGGAGATCCCAGGCTTTTGCATGCAGGAGGTTCATCATGGCCTCACTTTCTCATCATGAAACCTCTCCAGCTTCAAGGGCCAGGCCCCTAGTCTACTGGGAGCAGATGCACATCCCGACACACACCTCTGAGACTGGGCTGTTAAGTACAGACTCTGGACCGGAACTCCCTGGGTTGGAATCGTGCCTCTTCCACTTATTATTGGGAAACTCTAGAAAAATCCCTTCGCTTTTTTGTGCTTCGGTTTCCTCATCTGCAACGTGAGAATTCTAAGTGTCTGTCTCCTAGGATTGTCATGAGGACAAAATGACTCAACACAAAAGGATGCTTAGAACAATGCCTGGCCCATCCAGTGTCCTCTATATATGCTCCAGTTATATCAGCCCCCACATGTGTCCCATGCTCATTCTGGAGGTGGCCCCTGCCCACCTGAGCCATATCACTCGATCTTGCTTTGGTTCTTCCCTAAAAATGGCAAGTGGCACTGGCAGGGCAAGTACCTGATGGCAAGACGTGCTCTGGCTGCAGAGCCTGGCCAGAAGTCAGAGGTCAGGAAGAGAAGACTGCGTGGGGACTTTTGGAGTTTCAATGTGTTTTATGAGTGTGTTTTAGTGTGTTTTGGAGTTTTACACCCAAAAGCAGGTATAGAGAAGAACAGGGAGACCCGGAGGATTCCAAATCTGTCCCGGTTTCCGCACCTATCACACAGAGCCAGGTTCATAATACACTCACTCCTCCCTACACTGCTCCATTCCTTTCCCCCAGAGATTCCCTGGTGTCCCGGCACAGTTGAGTACTCCACCTTGAGGCCACCACGCAGCAGGTTGGCCAGAACATGGCACTTTAAAAAATGATCCAAATATCACTGCAACCTCGATTATTCCAGAGATGCTCTGCCCCCCTGGAGTATTCTGGTGTCCCAGAACAGTTACATGTTCCACCTTGAGGCTACCACTCAGAAGTTGACCAGAACATGACATTTTTGAAAAAAATCCAAATATCCCAGCAACCCCAATTATTCCATGAGATTATGAGCTCTGCCTCCTCCTTCAAAGGTGATTCCAACTCTTCTAGAATTTCTTGAGTTTTCCCTCCTAATCCCTCCTTTTCAATTTTTTTTTAGTGTACAATATATACTTTTTCTTTTTTTTCTTTTAGAGATGGGATTTCAGTATGTTGCCCAGGCTAGTCTCAAGCTCCTGGGCTCCAGCGATCTTCCTGCCTCAGCCTCCCAAATAGCTGGGACTACAGGCACATGCCACCACGCCAGCTGTCTTTTTCTTAATACTGTAAATTCATATGGCATAAAATTCACCATTAATTTTTTTATTGCACTGATAGAAAGACTTTGAATTGTTCTGGAAATGTTATGGAATTAGATAGCCAGAATGCTTGTGTAACATAGTAAATATACTAAAGTCCACTGGAAAAAAAATTAATTGACACATAATAACTGTACATACATACAACGTGTAATAATCAAATCAGAGTATTAAGCATTTCTATCATCTCAAGCATTCATTGTTTCTTTGTGGTGAGAACATTCAAGATCCTTTCTTCTAGCTCTTTTGAAATATACCATCCAATATTGTTAGCTCTAACCATCTTTCTGTGCAATAGCACACCAGAACTTATTTCTCTTATTTAACTGAGACACTGTAGCACTAACCAGTCTCTCCCCATCCACCCTTCTCACTCCCTTCCCCAGCCTCTGGTAACCACTATTTTACTCTCTACTTCTAAGAGGTCAACTTTTTCAGATTCTGCATATGAGCAAATTCACCATTTTAAAGTATGCAGTTGAGTGACGTTAAGCACACTCACAATGCTGCACACTGTGCAAACTATCACCACTGTTTAGTTCCAGAACATTTCATCACTCCCAAAGAGATCCTCGTACACATTAAGCAGGCACCTTCCATTCCCCCATTAGTCGGCTAGGGCTGCCATAGCAAAAGACCTGAGACTTGGTGGCTTAAACAAAAGGCATTTATTTCTCTTTAACATATGCATTTTGGGGGACCCTAGCTTCCAGCAACCACATATCTGCTTTCTGCCTCTATGGATTTGCCTATTCTGTGTATTTCATATAAACAGCATCACACAATAAGTGGTCCTTCCCTAAACTCTTAACCCCATGTGTCTATTCTGTAGAAACAAGGAGGCTGAACTTTCTTGCAGTACTTTTTGTTTCGCGGGGTCTGCTAGGCCCTTGGCCTACATCCAGCCCAGTTCTTAACCCCTAGGTCTGAGGGTGAGCCTCCCAGCCTAAGAAGTCAATGACCATTTGTGAATACCTGTTATGTACTAGCTGTTTCGCCCAGGTTTTCTTATCAAATCCTTGGCACACTCCCACAGGAAGAATTATTACTCCTTGTATTAGTCTGCAAGGGCTGCAGAATAAAGTCGCCAAAACTGGGGGACCTAAAACAACAGAAATGTATTGGCTCCTAGTTCTGGAGGCTGGAAGTCTGGGATTAGGGTGTCAGCAGGATTGGTTCCTTCTGAGAACTCGGAGGGAGAATCTGCTCCAGGCCTTGCTCTTAGCTTCTGGTGGTTGACTGGCAGTCTTTGGGGTTCCTTGGCTTGTAGATGCACCATCACCCCAGTCTCTGTCTTCAGCTTCACAGTACGTTAACCCTGTGTGCATTTCTGCCTCTGTGTCCAAATTTCCCCTTTTTATAAGGACACCAGTTATTGGAGGAGAGCCCACCCTAGTGAATTCATCTTAACTTGATCATCTGCAAAGACCTTATTTCTAAAGAAGGTCACCTTCATAGGAACTGGGAGCCAGTACTTCAACATCATTGTGGGAAATGCAGCTCAACCCAGAAGATTCCCTTTTACAGAATAAGCAACTGAAAGTTCAGGAGGTCTTGTCCCTGGAATGAGACAGAGCTGTGTGTCACCACAAAGAAAAGACACAGGCAGAGGGAGGTGGGCCCTTGACTGCTCCTCTCCGGCCTCGGGGATGCGTGCACCTCCACTGGCTCAGTGCCACAGGGCTCCATTTGGCTTGCTCCAGCGTCCTTAGTCCCAGCACATCAAGGTGACTTTACATTGTTTACAAGGGCCACTGAAAGTGCAGTCATCCCCCCCACACTGTCTTATCAATTCATTTACCTTTCCGAATTCCCTAACATAGACTGCCAGCCAGGAGGGGTGGGCAAGGACCTGCAGTCCAGGAAGGGCCTGCCTCCACTTTATCTGGAAAGAAAAATCTATCTGCTTGGGGATAGACCTAAATACAACACACCGGTGCGACTAGGCCATTAATCATCTCTCGCCGGGACACAGGAGACCAGGAAGCAGCATTGTGGGCATGCTGGCTTTAAACTCAAGGGTGAGGAAGCTCTGGGGACACTGCCAGGCACACCATTTCCAGAGGACATTCTACAGGTGCATCAGGTAGAGGTCACACAGTTTGATGCTGGTGACATCTTGCATGGGAAGAGGAGGCAAGAAGGGCAGATTGATGCCCCCAAAGGATTCCCTGAAAGCAGGTGCTTGCACTGAAATAAATACCCACTCCCTGGTGGAAGCAGAATGCCTTTTGACCAGGAACACATTTGCCAGGGAACTCTCCATGCCCAGCAGTTTGGCACATGCCTACAATCCCCTGGGGGATGCTGTATTCTTCTTAGAGGAGGGGGAGCTGCCAGAACAGGGACTCATGGAATAACAGGAGACCTAAGTCGACAAATCAAAAGCCCCCAGGCCCAGACTCCCTCTCCCCATTTCCACCACTTCCTTACTCCAGGAGACCTGCCCTGCGGCCCAGCCAGCCTGCATGGCATCCCATAAACACGCTGTCCCGGCTAGGTGTGTTCCTGGCTCCACTGTCTCCCTTCTGTCTTCCTTAATTTCTATTCATTCTTCAGGGCGCAGGTCAAGTGTGACATCTCACCTGTCCACTCCCTTTTCACAGCAGCCCTCACCTCCAGTCTCCTCCCACCACCACCACCAACTCGTCTCATCTGAGTGTCTGTCACATCTCACATCGCCTTGAGTAGTGTGCTGTCTTCTCACCTGTGTTTGTCTCAAGCGACAAAAAGGCAGTAATAATGGAACAACTGCTGTCATTCATTGAGCACTGTTGGGTGCTAAGTTCTGTGGAAAGCACCTGATCTACATCAGCTTATTTAAATCTTACAACTACCCTGATGGTCATTTCTCCAGTTCATCAGCTGGGAAACTGGCAAGCCAAGTGGGCAAGTGACTTGCCCACGTTGGACAGTGGGTAGATGGTAGAGTTAGGATCAGCCTCTGCCTGGCATAAAAGCCCATGCTCATAGTGTTTCTGCTATGACCCCCCACCCAAGTTGGGGGTACACAGTGACACTTTCTCATGGTGTTAGTGAACTAAAGCAATAGGATTTCCACCAAGAACACAACTGGAAGGGAATGCACAAAGAGAGATGGGCTTGCACTGGCTGGGTGCACCCTGTGGGGCGTTTCCAGGGCTCAGGGCATATCTACCATGGTTTGAGTCTTTTCCTCTGACTGAGTAAGAGAAAGATCTTAGAACTTAATGACTGCTGGGAGATTTCCCAGTTATTGGATAGACCCCATAGGGAATAGTTAGATCTCCCTAGTCTTTCCTTCAGGATGGGATTTAAAGCAGGAAAAGGAGGTGAAGAGCAGGAGAAGGACAAGGGTGGAAAGTTTAGGAAGTCTCAGAGTTGGATGTGGCCAAAGCTCATGCTGGCCATGGATTCCAGCAGCTCTTCCCAGGCCTTATGTCTTGTTCCTTATAAACTGGGGATAGAGAGCCTGATCCCAAATCTGCTCTGTAAAATGGGAGGGCTGAAGATACCTATACAATTCTGGTCAGCAATAAACACGCTATTATTTTGCAGTTTTTCAGAGCTGTCATTAGTACACTTTGGTCAAAAGCAGCCAGAACCCCACTGTGACCAACTTAAGCAGAAATAGAACTTATTGAAATGATATAAAGTAATTCATATTGAAAAAAGGAAAGACTGTCTGGGCGCGGTGGCTCAAGCCTGTAATCCCAGCACTTTGGGAGGCTGAGGTGGGCACCTGAGGCCAAGAGTTCAAGACCGGCCTGGCCAACATGGTGAAATTCTGCTAAAAATATGAAATTAGCCAGGTGTGGTGGCAGGCACCTGTAATCCCAGCTACCTGGGAGACTGAGGCAGGAGAATCACTTGAACCTGGGAAGCGGTGGTTGCAGTGAGCTGAGAGTGCGCCACTGCACTCCAGCCTGGGTGACAGAGCAAGGCTTCATCTCAGAAACAAACAACAACAACAGTAACAAAAGGAAAGACTGAGGAAACGAAGGTGGCTCTGGGAGTCTGAGAACAGAATGTGGTGGGGGCTTCTTTGGGACACAGTCACTGGAATGAATGAGCTCCAAGCAACTGCCAACCCTGCCTCCTTCTGCTTAAAGGCCAAAAGCCACAGGAAAGACACTGACTGACTCAGGCTGGGTCACATGATCACCTTGGGTGGTGAGGATGTCGGAGAGGTTGACAGCTCACCAGGACTATGCACAATGGGAGAAAAGTAATTCCCCAAAAAGAGACTAGGGTCCTGCACCTCTCCAAAAGGAAATGGATGCTGGTAGTCAAACTTTAAAAGTAGAAATTGTGCTGGGCGCGGTGGCTTACTCCTGTAATCCCAGCACTTTGGGAGGCCAAGGCAGGCGGATTGGGAGATT
The DNA here is from genome assembly GCF_007565055.1 of Rhinopithecus roxellana. Lineage (NCBI taxonomy): Eukaryota > Metazoa > Chordata > Mammalia > Primates > Cercopithecidae > Rhinopithecus > Rhinopithecus roxellana. The sequence goes on along the minus strand of NC_044553.1, from coordinate 134,458,925 downwards.
GAGACCATCCTGGCTAACACAGTGAAACCCGTTCTTTACTAAAAATACAAAAATTAGCCAGGGGTGGTGGTGGGCGGCTGTAGTCCCAGCTACTCAGGAGGCTGAGACACGAGAATGGCATGAACCTGGAAGGTAGAGCTTGCAGTGAGCCGAGATCCCACCACCGCCCTCCAGCCTGGGGGACAGAGCGAGACTCCGTCTCTATAAATAAATATATAAATAAATAAATAAATGTAGAAATTGTTCAGGACTCTCAGGAATATGAATTTGCTATATTGAAAAAAACTCTCTGGGGATTTTGAGCCTTTTAAGGGATAGAGAGATTGATGACAGCCCTCTACCATATCTCCGATAAGTTTCTGTTCTTCCTCCTCCCCCAGGATATCAACTCCATCCAGCCCTGCTGCTAGCCCCTCTCCAGGACTCTATCCTATCAGTTCTCCCCTCCCTCTCTCCCGTCATTGATTCTCTCCAATGACTCCTTCCACAAAACTTATTGAAATGCTTTAAAGTCTGCTCTATTCAACATCAAAACAAAACAAAACTGCATTGTGTTGGACCCTGCCTTCCCCTCAGTCTATATCCCTACATTGTGCAATGTCACCCCCTGGACCATGGGTCTTTTAGAGTCTTATTTACGTCTCCCTTCTACATGTGGCTGTGTTCATAACCAGGTAACTGCATTAAATGCAGTGTGCTCAAAACCAGATTTATCACCTTCTTCTATAAACACAATCTTCTGCCTGTGTTCCCTCTTAACTAACAGTACCACCATCCACCTCATTCCCCAAACTGGAAGCCTCCAAGTCCTTAACTCCTCCTTCTCCCTCCACATCTAATTAGCCACCAAGTTTGATCACCAGGATATGGTCAAATTTGATCTCATTCCTTCCCTCCTAGCAGGTGTGAGGTGATATTGTGGTTCTGATTTGCATTTCCCTGATTATTAGTGTTGTTGAGCCTCTTTTCAAGTATTGTTGGCTATCTGTATATCTTCTTTAGAGAAGTGGCTATTCAAGTCCTTTGCCCATCTTAAAATCAAGTTATTGGCCAGGGTAGGTGGCTCACACCTGTAATTCCAGCACTTTGGGAGGCTGAGGTGGGGGATTGCCTAAGGTCAGGAGTTCAAGACCAGCCTGGCCAACATGGTGAAACCCTGTTCCTAATAATAATACTAAAAATTAGCCAGGCATGGTGGCTCATGCCTGTAATCCCATCTACTCAGAAGGCTGAGGCAGGAGAATTTCTCGAACCTGGGAGGCAGAGTTTGCAGTGAGCCATTGCACTCCAGCCTGCGAGACAAGAATGAAACTTGTCTCAAAATCAATCAATTGATCAATCAATCAAGTTATTTGTTCTTGTTTCAGCTGTTGAATTGTAGGAGCTTCTTGGGTATTCTGGATAGTAATCCCTTATCGGATATGTGGTCTGCAAATAGTTTCTCCCACTTTACAGATTGCCTTTTCACTCTGTTGATGGTTTGCTTTGCTGCATGGATTTTTTAGTTTGACATGATCCTACACGTCCAATTTTGCTTTTGTTGCCTGTGCTTTTGGTGTCAAATCCAAGAAATCATTGCCAATTTTTTCTCCTATGTTTTCTTTTGGAGATTTGTAGTTCCAGATCTTGCATTTAAATCTTTAATCCATTTTAAGTTGATTTTTGTATATAGTGTAAGATAAGCATTCAATTTCATTCTTCTCTATATGCAAATACAGTTTTCTCAGCACCAGTTGCTGAAAGGACTATCTTATCCACATGTATTCTTGGACCCTTGTGAAAGACGAGTTGACCATATATACATGCATTTATTTCTGGGCTGTCTATTCTATACTATACCATGGTCTGTATGTCTGTTTTTATGCCAGTACCATACCATATTGTTTTAATTTCTATAGATTTGTAGTATATTTTGAAATCAGGAAGTGTGATGCCTCCAGTTTTGTTCTTCTTGTTCAAGGTTGCTTTAGTTATTTGAGGTCTTTTGTGGTTCCATATGAATTTTAGATTGTTTCCTCTATTTCTATAAAAAATGCCATTGAGATTTTTGATAGGAATTGCATCGAGTCTGTAGATAGCTATGGATATATGGCTATTTTAGCAATATTAAGTCTTCCAATCCGTGACCACAGGATGGCTTTACATGTATTCTTGTCTTCCTTAATTTGTTTCATCAATGATTTGTACTTTTATTTTGAGACCGAGTCTCTCTCTTTCGCCCAGGCTGGAGTGCAGTGGCATGATCTCAGTTCACTGCAACCTCTGCCTCCCTGGCTCAGTGATTCTCCTGCCTCAGCCTCCTAATCAGCTGGGATTACAGGCTTGCACTACCATACCTGGCTGATTTTGTAGAGATGGGGTTTCACCATGTTGGCCAGGCTGGTCTTGAAGTCCTGGCCTCAAGTGATCTGCCCACCTCTGCCTCCCGAAGTGCTGGGATTACAGGCGTGAACCACTGCATCAGGCCAATGATTTGTACTTTTTATGTACAGGTGTTTCACCTCCTTGGCTAGGTTTATTCCTAAGTATTTTATTCTTTTTGAAGCTATTATAAATGGGATTTCTTTCTTAATTCCCTTTTCAGATAGTTTGTTGTAGGATATAGAATCACAACTAATTAGGCCAGGTGTGGTGGCTCCAGTCTATAATCCGAGCATTTTGAGAGGCTGAGGAAGGCAGATTGCCTGAGTCCCAGAGTTTGAGACCAGCTTGAGCAACGTAACCAAACCCTGTCTCTACCAAAACTACAAAAAATTAGCCAGGTGTGGTGGCATACACCTGTGGTCCCAGCTAATTGGGAGGCTGAAGGAGGAGGATTGCTTGAGCCTGGGAGTCAGAGATTGCTGTCAGCCAAGATTGCACCACTGCACTCCAGCCTGGACGACAGAGGAAGACCCTGTCAAAAAACAAAAAAAAAAAAAAAAAAGAAGAAGGGAGGGAGGAAGGAAGGAAGGGAGGGAGGGAGGGAGGGAGCGAGGGAGGGAGCGAGGGAGAGAGAAAGAGAGAAAGAAAGAAAGAAGAAAGAAATAAAGAAAGAAAGAAAGAGAAAGAAGAGAGAGAGAGAGAGAAAGAAAGAAAGAAAGACAGAAAGAAAGAAAGAAAGAAAGAAAGAGAGAAGAAAGAAAGAAAGGCAACTGATTTTTGTATGTTAATTTTGTATCTTGCAACTTTACTATATTTATTAGTTCTAACAGATTTGGGAGGATTTTTCTGTATATATTATGTCATCTGCAGAGATAATTTTGCTTTTCCCTTTCTGATTTCTATGCCTTTTGTCTCTTTTACTTGCCTAACTGCTCTGGCCAGGACTTGCAGTACTACGTTGAGCCAAGTAGTGAGAGTGGCCATCCTTGCCTTGTTAATTTTCTTATTTAAAATATCCAATGGCTCTCCATTTTCCATGGGATAAAACCCAAGTCCTTTATTTTTCATAATTCAGCTCTAACTCATATTCCTGGTCACATCTCTCGCCACCCCCTGGCACATGGTACTGTCTCCCTTGCACCACTGCGTTCTCTTTCATCCCTCTGCCTGAAATACAGCACCGGCCTTCAAAACCCAGCTCTAGTGTCACCTCCTCTAGGAGCCTTTCCCTACTTCAGCCACTCCTTCCTCTGAACTCCTACAGGATTGTGGGACACACTCTCCTAGAGCACATATCACACAGTACTGTAAAGATTTGTTCATGTGTTGGTCTCCATTCCTGGGAGGTAGCTCCTGGAGAACAAGGACTTGCTTTTTCTTGTTTTTATCATCCCCTGTCCCACTACCAACCAGTGCCTATCGCAGCTCCTGGCATTCACTAGGTGATCTATAAATGTTCGTTGAATGAATGAATGAAAACGAATTAGGAAACATAGAGTAAATGGGTGAAGAGTAGGGTAAGAGATCAACACAGGATGAGTGAGAAATGGTCTGCAGGGTGTCAGATGAGAACGTTGTGCACTGCACAACTCCAGGAGGCACCATTCATGGGGCAGTGCGTATGAATTTCCTAGAATTGGGCAGATCACAATGTGGGCAGGTATGTGCAGCAGCCCCACAAAAAGAACTGACTCAGGAAGGGATAAACCCTCTTCTAGGAGTAAAACAACCAGCTACCAGTTAATATTTGAGTTGGAAGAGGCTTTTGGAGAAGAGAACATAGATGAAAATGATGAAAGAGGCATTTGAGCAAGTGCAGCAGACATCACGGATTGCCTTGTAGTCTTCCAGTTTTCCTGGCTGGCTGGGCCAATTACCATAGATGTTAACAATGCCAGGTGTTTCTTCAGCTTCCCTTATAGTTAGAGGTTTCCATGTGACCCAGTCAAACAATAAGACTTAAGGGGAAGTTTGCTGGGGTGGAAAGGGAAGGCATTTGGGCAATATTTTCCTCCATGATAGAAAGAGAGACAGACCAGGGGAAAGAGCTGCAGAAGCCATTGTGTAATCATAAAAAAGAAACTTGGAGAGGAAAAGCCAACATGCCAAGGATAGCAGAGCACAAGGATGGAAAAGATGTGGGACCATGGCTCACTGGTGCCCCGCTGGGCCAAGAAACCAACCCTGGAACCAACTACTTCTTGTTACAGAAGACGATGCATGTTTCTATTGCTTAAATCACTGTTTCCTTTTCATAGTCTCTCTGTTACTTGCGTCCCAAAGCATTCTAACTAATAAATTAGGTGTGGTGCTACATATGGCAAATGGTGCTACATATGGCCCAGAGCCAGACAATTAATATAAACTGCACGTAAACCAGTAGAAAAGCCCTGAGACCCCACAGGTTAAGAATCTTAAAATGCAGCCGAGAGAGGTGGCTCACATCTGTAATCCCAGCACTTTGGGAGGCTGAGGTGGGTGGATCACCTGAGTCCAGGAATTTGAGAGCAGCCTGGCCAACATGGTGAAACTCCATCTCTACTAAAAATACAAAAATTAGCAGGGCGTGGTGGCACACGCCTGTAATCCCAGCTGCTTGGGAGGCTGAGGCAGGAGAATTGGTTGAACTCGGGAGGCGGAGGTTGTAGTGAGCCAAGATTTTGTCACTGCACTCCAGCCTGGGTGACAGAGACTCTGTCAAAAAAAAAAAAAAAAAAAAAAAAAAAAAAAAAGAATCCCTAAAATGCAAACATTGGTAGAATAATGTCAACGGTGTGAATTCCATTTCACACTTTCAGTTATTCCATTTCTCTCTCTAATAAGTTGGCACCATTTTCCCTTTTATTTATTTATTTTTTTGAGACAGAGTCTTGCTCTGTGCCCCAGGCTCTACTGCAGTGACAGGATCCTGGCTCACTGCAACCTCCACCTCCCAGGTTCAAATGATTCTTGTGCCTCAGCCTCCTGAGTAGCTGGGATTACAGGCACGTGCCACCACATCCAGTTAATTTTTATATTTTTAGTAGATATGGGGTTTTACCATGTTGACCAAGCTGGCCTTGATCTCCTGAACTCAAGTAATCCACCCACCTTGGCCCCCCAAAGTGCTGGGATTACAGCCATGAGCCACCACGCCTGGTCACCATCTTCCTTTAACCCCAAGCCCCACTTCCAAAAAATTATTGTCAGTCTTTGGGCTAGAAGAAAACCTGCCCATTTTGCAGCACTTTACAAAATGATTCCCTATTGTTTCCATCACAGTAGCCCCTGGGCATATGGGACAAGGTGAGGAAACACCCAAGGGACAAGTGGCAGCAATGAAGATGTCCTTTCTTTGTGAATCAGTTGGGCTGCAGGAGAGTTTCTTGGGGAGCTTCTTTTGCACCTGAGCACATGTTATGTGCCAGGAACTGTTCTAGGCACTTTACACATGTTCACTCATCTGATCCTCACAGTAGCCCCTGAAGTGGAGATGCCATTATCATCCCATTTTACAGATTAAGAAACTAAGAAACTGAGGCACTGGGAGGTCCTGTAGCATTTCCACCTTGAAAGAGGCAGAGCTGGGATGGAAACCAAGTCAGTCCAGCTCCAGACCTACATTTTCCCCCACAATCTGTTCGGTGATGGTGGCAACTCCTTTCTGGTTTTATGGTTGTTAATCCATGCCCCTCCAGGAAGAACCCTGGAGCTCTGAAAGGAGCAGAAAGCCCTCTGTCTTGGTTTGCTTGCATATAAGGACTCTGACGCCCTTCTGTTGGCTAACTCAAGGATGCAAATTTTCTAACTGAGCTTCCCTTCCAGCACTGACACAAGGGAATGGGGGTAAGGGGGTCACCATCTACTGCCTAGAGGATTACACGAGGCTGGCTTAATACATAACTTGGAACTCCATAATCTTACCCCGTAGATTGCTTGGTATTTGCCTTCAGTAGATTCAGAGGTAATTAAACTACCGTACAAGTAGTTTTCAAGTCTGAGGCAAAGACTTGAACTAAAAGTAAAGCCTTACTAATTCAGACAAATGGGGGAAGCATGAAGGAAAACAAGAAGGAACTGTAGCTTTCCTTTCAAAAGAAACACATTTTTTACATTTCTAGTACTTACAGTAAATCACACTAAACATTAATAGCAGCCAAATGGAGTTCTTGCTGAGTTTGGGTGAATGAATAAATAAAACTAATTTTAATTAGCATATTCCTTGTATACAAATGTATTCTATTAATATACTTTTGAAAGCTTGTTGTTTGAAGGTTAAACATTCATTCATACATCCAACAGGCAGCGTGGAGTATCATCACAGAGAATCTACAATGTGCTACTGTGTGCTCTCCGCTAGAAGCTGAAGATAAGGAGTCACAAGATTCAGACAATATCCTGGAAGAATCTGCAGACTAAGAAAAGATATATGCACAAATAAATAATGATACAATATGCTAGGATTTATTAGGAATATATAGACAACATACTGAGTGACTACAGTTATGGAACAACTGACTCTCTCAGAGGAGGTAAAGGAAGGATTCACTGAGAAGGTAATCTTTGAGCTGGGTTTTGAAGGATGAATAAGAGTCTACCAGGAAGAGAAAAAGAGGAAATCAAGGGTGGCCACAAGACACGGGCCAGAGTCATTCAGGGGTCCAGTGATAATGCTCCGAGGTGGCTAATCGTCGTTCGTAGGAGCTATGACTCAAGTGTCACAAACTGTGACTTGTTGAATAGAAGCTTTTAATTTGATAATACAATGCAGAAAACATTTTAAGTACAGAAACATTTTTAATACAGAAAAGTGCAAAAGGTAATAGATGCTCATGTACTTGCCACCAGAATGAACAAATATTATTCTTACGTCATTAGCTACGATTTTTTTTTTTTTTTTTTTTAAATAAAGCTTTGTGGCCAAGCACAGTGGCTCATGCCTGTAATCCCAGCACTTTGGGAGGCTGAGGTGGGAGGATTGCTTGAGGCCAGCAGGTTGAGGCTGCACGAGCTGAGATCGTGCCATTGCACTCCGGCCTAGGTGACAGAACAAGACCTTATCTTAAAACAAAAATGAAAACAAAAGCTTTGCATCATTAAAACACTGACGCTGCACCTCTGGTGTTCTGTCACCTTCTCTAGAGCCCCCTCCCTGACTGCACTCTCCAGAGCAGACCCCTCTCTTTTCCTCTCTGGCGGGGCCTCTGTTTTTTCCTTATGGCATCTCCCACTGTGTGAGGTCACCTTGTGGTTTGCTGATGTGTCCTGTACCATCAGGTCATCTCCATAGAAGAGATGCCTGTAAGGTCTTAGTCACTGTGGGGCTCCTCCATGCTGCTGCATATTTGGTGCTGATTTGATATGTATAGAAGAAAGGAAGGAGGCCAGGCACAGTGGCTCATGCCTGTAATCCCAGTACTTTGGGAGGCTGAGGCAGGTGGATCACCTGAGGTCAGGAGTTCGAGACCAGCCTGGCCAATATGGTGAAACCCCGTCTCTACTAAAAATACAAAAATTAGCCAGGTGTCGTGGTGGGTGCCTGTAATCCCAGCTACTTGGGAGGCTGAGGCCGGAGAATCGCTTGAACCCAGGAGGTGGAGGTTGCAGTGAGCTGAGATCGCGCCATTGCACTCCAGCCTGGGCAACAAGAGCAAAACTCTGTCTCAGGAAAAAAAAAAAAAAAAAAGGAAGGAAGGAAAGTAGGGAGGGAAAAAGGGAAGAAGGGAGAGCTTGTAGGTTAGTGTGAACTCTTCTAGGAGGCAGAAATAAAATCTTCAAATAAAGGAACTGTAGCAAAGAAGGGACAGTAATTCCACTGAATCCCACAAATGCGTGTTGAGCCTCTCCAAGGGGCAGGGCTCTGTGGGAGGCGCAGGGCGGACTCATGCCCTCCAGGATCTTACCCTCCAGGAGTAACTGAGGCTCCTAAGAGCTCAGCCACTAGCCAGCCCTGGGATGGGGGTGATTCGGAGAGTGTTTGGCAGATTTGGGAAGTCTGGGTCAGTCTCCTAGGGCCAGAGACCATGATCCAGAGGTGGGTGGGCTGGTGGCAGGTCTGGCCTGGGCCTGAAACTTCACATTGTAACCAAGGAGACCAACCAAGGTGAAAATGCTACAGGCAAATAGAAGAAATTGACATTCAGGGAAGGTGACAAGTTACACATTAAACCACAGAGCAGGAAAGGGCAGAACCTCCTCCGTGGCATAGCCCACAAGCGCTGCCTTTGTGCTCAGCATGGTGAAGGGAGTCTCTCCCTCTCAGATATTAGCGGTTCCCTTCCTTGTACTTCTGGGAGGAGGCTTTGGGCTGGGAGTATGACGATTTGGTATATAGGTGGTTGAGGAACAAGAGTGAGCCCTGGCCCGTTCTCCTGATAACTGCCCCTCCTTGACCACCTCACAGATACCATTCATTGAATAAGTGTTTATTGAGCATCTGCTCTGAGCCAGGCATTGCGCTAAGAACCAGGGATTCGGAGATGAATAAACCACTCTCACTGTTCTTAAGAAGGCAAATACATAAAAGGCAAAATATGTACAGTACAGCAAGTGCTAAGGCAGAGGTAGGACCAAATTCCTTGGGTGATGTGGGATTTGACTGGAGTTGTTGGAGGAGAATGTATGAGGAGGTGGGGTATTTGAGTTGGGTTTTGAGGGCTGTAGAGGAGATTGCCAGGCATAGAGATGGGTAAGAGCATTTTCCAGGTAGATATTTTAAAAGCATAAAAGGCCCTGGGGATGAACAGAGAAGGAGTGGGAGGGGGAGGAAGTGGCAGGAACTAGTCATTGGGCCTCAGATGCTCCACCTTGCCTGGCAGGTTCCTTCTCATTCAGAGCTCAGCTTCGTGGTCCCCTCAGAGCAGCCTTACCTAACAGCCCACCTCTTTCTGTGTCTTTAATTTACCTCAACACACCTCAGCATGTGAGCGTGATGTTCTGTGTGTGCCATTCAGGTTAAGCTGTAACCCAGTGGCTGCCGGGACTCCCATCAGGAATGCATAGTGCAGGGCCAGGGTTGGTAATTAGTGGGGAGGCCCGTGGTTGGGGCATCTCCTATTTGTGTCTAGATCCATGAACAACACATGGTTAAGCAGCATGGTGAAAGTCAGAGACTGATTTTGATTGGTAAATTAAAAGTTTGTGAACTATCATTGAGGGGAGTTCTCATGTGAGCTTTTCTTTCTTTAAATTTTTTTGAGACAGGGTCTCACTCTGTCACCCAGACTGGAGTGCAGTGGCGTCATCACGGCTCACTGCAGCCTCAACTTCCCAGGCTCAGGCGATTCTCCCACCTCAGCCTCCCGGGTAGTTGGGACTATAGGCTCCAGCCACCACGCCTAGCTAATTTTTTATATATTTATGTAGAGACTGGGTTTCACCATGTTGGCCAGGGTGGTGCAACAGCCTAACCATGTCCCCCCGCAAACACCGGTGTCTCTTCTCTTTTCTGCGTGTTTTCTCTGCTGCTACTGGAACTTGCTCTGCCCAAAGCAGGTACCACCAGGAGGGTTGATGTCCCTGGAGGAATCCTCAGCCAATGGGCATGTGAGTCATTAGTAGAATGCCCCAGGCTCCCGGTCCTTTGGTGAAAAGACTGAAGTTTGCTGTACCCTCAGGCCCAGCTGCCCGTAGCAGTAACATGCTCCTTAGCACATCTTTTGCAGTCTTTTCTCTCTCCCCTGTTTTGCTTTTCCTACTTCCTTACTGTGCTTCCTGAAATCATTTCCCAAATAGAACATCTGTACCGAAGGGTTTGTCTTAGGGTCTGCTTATGGGGAAATGAAACTAAGACAATACCTGAGCTAGCTAAAATGTTTTGAAACTACTCTCCCTTGCATGCTCAGAGTGTAAGAATCCAGTGGGATCTATGGGCTTTACTCACTGGGGTGAGGCTTGAAGCCAGAACCCCACATGGTTCAATAACCAGCCAGCAGCCAATTCTGGAAAATTCTGGTTGCCAGTGGACTATGCGGTACGAAGAATTCCACCTCTGGAATCTTGGTGTTTGCCTGAATGGACCCTCCAAGCAAAGTACACCTGGAGTACCTAAAAGGACAGAAAGGCGGGACTTCCCTGAGCCTCTAAAACAGGTTGTGTGACTGTTTTCTGCTTGCCTGCCAGTAGAAGGTTAGTTCATAAATTTCTCTACGAAGACATAGTTTGGTCGGTGACTTGCTTCTTTTATAACATGATTGTAGGAGATTGTAGGGAAGTAGCTAATCCTCATTCTTTTCAAACTCCTCGAACACCTCAGCTGTGAGATTTCAGGCCTGGGACTCTGATGGATAATAACACCCTCACCCAAGGCAAAGATGGGGTTTCCCTCCCTGCAGTGAGCTCAAGCGCCAGCCTGACCTTCAGGGCTGAGTCATACCCACAGACCTTTGTCTCCCCTCAAGCCACCTTGTATTGTAGTTCCTAGGAAACAGCCTGGACCAAATACAAGGGCAGGCAGGAGAGAAACACCTTCTGTTTCTGAAGGTGCCCCCTTCTCTTGGCACGTTTTTCCCCCTTTGGCTGAGTTTTTGTTAGAGGAGCCAACTCTCTAACTGTGGAGTACAGGAAAAATATAAAGTCATAAGATGGACAGGTCAGAAACCTTAGCCTCTTCTTGGAAATGTGTGGTCTACAGCTGCCTTTGGCTCACACCATGTGGCTACTGTTGAACTGTTTACGTGCCCGACTGAGACAACCCCCATGTGTGCACTGGATCCCCCGGTACCCCTTGCCCAACCAAAGTCATTCTCAAGTAATTCTCCCCTTCTCTCTGCATCACTGATTTCTCCCTTCTTATACCATCTCAATCATCATAGCAAACATGCTGTTATTCCCTCAGTATTTTTTTATTGTTTATTTGTTTTTGTTTTTGTTTTGCAAGAGGTGGTGGGAGGGGACAGGGTCTCACTCTGTTGCCCAGGCTGGAGTGCAGTGGTGTTATCATGGCTCAGTGCAGCCTTGAACACCTGGGGTCAAGCAATCCTCCCACCCACATAACCTGCTTGCTGACCTCCCGAGTAACTGGAACTACAGGTGTGCGCTACCACACTTGGCTAATTTTTAGATTTTTTTGTAGAGATGGCATCTCACTATGCTGCCCAACTAGTCTCAAACTCCTGGCCTCAAGCCATCGTCCAACCTCAACCTCCCAAAACGTTGAGATTGCAGGCATGAGCCACCATGCCTGGCCTATTTCTCCAGTTTTATAAAGTTCTGACCTCTCTTTCCAACGCAGTTTCCACCCCCTCTTCTTTGCCTACTCTATTGCAAAACTTCTTGGAAGAGTTGACCAAACTCACTGTCTCATTTCTCTTCTGACAATCTCCTGTACATAACAGGCCTTCCTTCCGACCATGACACCAAACAGCTGTTATCAGAACCACCCATGGCCTCCACATCACTAAATCCAGTGGTCAGTTGCCCATCCTAACCTAATTGGGCCTCTCTGCAACACATTTGCCATAGCTGATCACTCCCTCCTGGATATCACGCTCTTCTCATTCTCCTGCTCCAGCTCTGGAGGCTCCTTCCTAATCTCCTTTGCTGGTTTCTCCTCATCTCCTGAACCTCTAAGAGCTGGAGAAGCCTGGAGATCAGTCCTGAGCCTTACCTCTTCTCTACCTACATGTATTCCTCTGGCCATCTCCTCAGGGGTTGTAGCTTTAAATCCTTGCTATTGGCTGAGGCTCCTAAATGTACATTCCCAGCCCAGTTCTCTTCCTCAAATTTCATATTTTTATATCCAGTCATCTGATTCCATTTGAATGTCTAATAAACATTTCAAATTATGTCCAAGTTTGAGCTGCTGCTATCCCCATTCGTGCCTCTTAGAAACCTGCTGTTCTCATCTTAGTCAACGGTTTTTCAGTCTTCCAGTTGCTCAGGCCAAAACCCTTGGAGTATCTTTAACTCTCCTCATTCTCATCCCATAGCCAATCCTAGCACTTCCTCTTTTACACCCTGGTACAAACTTTTTCCTACCTAGATTACTGCCTTCTAACGAGGCCTCTCGCTTCCGCCATTGTCCTCCCTCTTTCTAGTCACCATATAGAGACCAGAACGAACCTGCTAAGTTGGAAGTTGGTCATGTCACTGCTGTGCTTCAAACCCTCCAAGGGCTTCCCATCTTATGTAGACTAAAAGCTAATGTCCTTTCAGGGAGCTCCAAGGTCCTCCATTTATTGTTCCCATTTCCTCTCTGACTTATCTTTTTTTTTTTTTTTTTTTTTTGAGACAGTAAGATAGAGTCTCACTCTGTCACCCAGGCTGGAGTGCAGTGGCACGATCACTGCTCACTGCAACCTCTGCCTCCTGGGTCCAAGTGATTCTTGTGCCTCAGCCTCCCAAGTAGCTGTGATGACAGGTATGCACCACCACACATGGCTAATTTTTTGGGGGTTTTTTTTGTAATTTTAGTAGAGATGGGATTTTGTCATGTTGGTCAGGCTGCTCTCAAACTCCTGACCTCAAGTGATCCTGATCTCAAGGCTCAGCCTCCCAAACTGCTGGGGTTACAGGTGTGAGCCATCGTGCCCGGCCCTCTCTGACCGATCTTCTACCATGCTGTCATCATGCACCTGCTGCAGCCACACTGGCCTCATTGTTCTTCCTTCAACACACCGGCTGTGCCCCTGCCTCATGGCTTTTGCATATACTGTTCCCTATGCCTAGAATGTTCTTCCCCAGGTACCCACGTAACTTGTTCACTCACCTCCATCAAGACTTCATGCATATGAGACTTTACCTGCATATCCTATGCAGAATTATAACTCATTCCCCTAAACATTTCTATTTCTCTTTCTTATTTTCCCTAACACTTTTCATTTTGTAACACACTATATATTTTACTTATTTTGCTAATTGTCTATCTCTCCCACTGCAATATAAACACCACATTTTTGCTTTCTATTTATTACTATATCCCTGGCCCCTAAACAATGTCTGAAGCATAGTAGAAATTCAATAAATATTGCTTGGAAAATGTATGAATTCTAATCCTGGCTCAGAACCTAAATGACAGTTCTAGAGATTCTAAAAAAGAATATTGGGCCGGGTGCGCTGGCTCATGCATGTAATCACAGCACTTTGGGAGGCTGAGGCAGGAGGATCGCTTGAGCCCAGGAATTTGAGACCAGCCTGGGCAGCAAGGCAAGATCCTGTCTCTACAAAAAAAAAAAAAAAAAAAAAAAAAAAGTCAAGAAAAGTCAAACATTAGCTGGGCGTAAGGTGGCCCCATTCCTATAGTCCCACTTACCTGGGAGGCTGAGGCAGGAGAATCACTTGAGCCCAAAAAGCTGAGGTTGCAGTGAGCCATGATCACATCACTGCATTCCAGCCTGGGCAACAGAGTGAGACCCGGTCTCAAAAATATATATATATATCGGTTATATTATGCTTCTCATTATAATAGAGTAGCTTGTATTCGACCAATGTTTCCACCAAGAGTAAACAGAAAAGCTGGATGAAACACAAAACTGTTGGAGGGTATCGAAGAGCTTTCAAAACAGCGGAACACTGAGCTTGAAAATATCTTAAGCTCCCTGTTAGAAACTTTGGAAGACTACACGCTGAGAGGAAGGACATCAAGGGTAGGACAATCCTTAATAAGTCTAAACCCACTTTGAATCATCTTAATCCTTGATCGCACTGAGGTGGTCTGCCCTGCTCTACCTGCCTTCCAGAGGAAAGAGTGAACCCTTTCTGGAGGGAGATAACATTTGATCACTCCCTCTATGACTGTTCTTATGCAAATCTGGCATTCAATAAACTCTTCTGGCATACAAAAGAGGACAAAGTCAATAGAAACAGAGCTGCTGATGACAAAGATATTTGCATTATTAGGCATGAACTTTTAAATAAATATAATGAAAATCTTCCAGAAAATAATTGAAAAGGTGGAGAAGTTCATCTCAGAATTGGAATGTATTAATTCTACCACTGAATAATACAATAATGAATAAAGAATTCAATACCTGGATTTAACAGCATAATAGACAAAAATGAAGAAAGGATTATTTTACTGGTAGATAGATCAGTTGGAAAAAATCTGACTAAAACACAAAGAAAAAAACGTGCAAAATACAAAAAGAGAGCAAACTTTTTAGGAGAAATGGTGAAAAGTTCTCAAATATGTGTCTCTAGAGTCCTAGAAGTGGAGAAGATACAAGATTTGTGGAAGCAATAAAGAAATAAAGACCTGGAATTTTCAAAATTGATGAATGACATCAAACCAAATATTCAAGAAGCACTGCAAACCCCAAGAAGGATAAATGCAGAAGAAATCACATCCAAGCACATCCTAGTAAAACTTCTCAAAATTAAAGAAAAGGAATCTTAAAAGCAGCCATAGTAAAAATTAAAAAAAAAAAAAAAAAATGCATCTCCCTAGAAGGAGCAACAAGAAGTCTGACAGCTGACTTCTGAACATAAATGATGGAAACCAGAAGGCAAGAAATGGCATCTTTAAAGTACTTAAAGAAAAGAAAGCCAACCTGGAATACTCAGTGAAAACACACTTCAAAAGTAAAAGTAACGTAATGACATTTTCAGAGAAACAAAAATAAATATTCCATTGTGGCTGGACCCACATTAAAAGGAATACTAAACATAGCTCTTCTCAGACAAGACAAAAATGATCCCATATGTGAACATAAAAATACAGGAAATAATTATGAAAAATGAAAAGGACATATGTATGGATAAGTCTAAAAGAATATTGAATAGTATATAATCTTCAATATTATATTGAATAGAATATACTCTTCAATTATATTGAATATATATTCAATATATTGAAGGGGAAGGGAAGGAAATAATGGATATTAGAGTAGAAATTATTTAAATAGAAAATAAATGTATATAAGAAGAAAAGCTGAAAATAGGTTCTCAGAAAAGACGAATAAACAGGAATGAAAAGAGAAGCACGGTTGCAGAGCTTACAAACTTAAAAAAAGATAGGAGACTATCATAACTTTGTGTGGGTATAGTTAAAAATGTTAATGAACAAATTTCTTTAAAAATCTTAAAATGGACATATGAAAAAACAGAAAATCTGAATCGTTCTCTTTATGTATTAAAATATTTAAATCTGTAGTTACATTTCAGATGGCTTAATTGGTGAATGCTTCCAAACATTTAGGGGAAAAAATGGCACCAATTGTACTCAAACTTCTGGAGAATAGAAGAGATAACATTTCCCAGCTTGTTATTTGTGGGGAATATAATCTGGCCAGCATAATCAGATATAAAATATGATAAGGAAATTACAGAAAAGGAAAAAATATAGGTCCATATCCCTCACAAATATAAATGCTAGCCAATCAAACCTAGAGTTACATAAAAATGAAATACCAGCCAATCAAACCCAGAGTTGTTATATAAAAAGGAAAATATGTCACAACTACTTAGGGTTATTATAGGAAACCAAGGTTTTTTTAATCATTCAAAAATCAATATAATTCACTATATTTGCAGAAAAGACACAGACGTGGTTATTTAGCAGATGAAGAAAAAATTTTGATAAAATTTATTGCCCATGATTTTAAAACAACTCTTAGCAAACTAAGAATAAATTAGAACTTCATTATTTTAAAAAAGGCTATTTATGAAAAACCCACAATAAACCTCACTTTCACAATACTTGTAAATTATTAAAAGCCTTCTTTTCCCCCATTTCCCCTTTCCTCATGAAATTGAGAATGAGACACAAATGTTCACAAATATCACTTCTGTTGAACATTGTGCTGAGATGCTAGCCAGAGAAGTTAGGCAAAGAAAAGAAATTAAAAGTTTAAGAATTAGAAATGAGGAAATAAAATAGTCACTATTTGCAGGCAGCACAATTATCTATGTGGAAAATTTGTAAAAAAATAAATAAATGATTAGAATTAATAAGTGAACTTAGTAAAAGCCCTGGATATAAGTTAAAACACAAAAACCAATTATACCCCTACATACCAGAACCAAACAATTAGAAAATATAATTTTAAAAAAGATACAATTTACAATAGCATTTTAGAAATCTCATACCTAAAAAAAATATATAACAAAAGATGCACAAAAATTCTTACATAAAATTATGAAAAGTTACTGAGAGAAAACAAATCCCAAATAAGTGAGAGGATATACAATGTTCATGAATTATAAGACTCAATATTGTAAAGAGAGAAATTGTTCATGAATTGATCTATATATTCAATGTAATCCCAATCAGATCCCCAGCAGCTTTTTAGAGAAATTAACAATCTGATTCTAAAATTTGTATGGAAATCCAAAGGCTCAATATAAAACAGGTAATCTTGAAGTAGAAAAACAAAACTCGAGAACTTACAGCAGATGGTAAGAATGTATAAAGTTCTAATTCAAACGTATGTTGTTGGTGCGAAGACAGAAAACTAGATCAATGGAGCAGAATAGAGAAACAGACCCACACACATAGGGTTATTTGACTTATCATAATCGTGTCCCTGCAGTGAAGTGGGAAACAGTTGCCTTTTCAATATATGGAACTGGGTCAATTGGATATTCATTCACAGAAATCATTTCCAGATTGAAAAACTAAATGTGAAAGGTAAAAAGTAAAGCTCTTTCAAGTAAACATAGAGAAATATTTCAATTATCTTTGGGTAAGCAAAGATGTCTTAAATGGGTCATGGAAGCACTCACGTAAAGAAAAATATTGATAAATTGGCATTAAAAATAAGTGCTTCTGTTCATCAAAAGACACCCATAAGAGAGTAAAAAAGCAACCACAGATTGGCAAAACTCATCTCTGACAAAGAGACTTATATCCAGAGTAGGTGAATATCCAGATTTGTGTAGATTTCCTTACACAAATCAGTAAGGAAAAAATATAACCAACCAAATTTTAAAACAAGAAAAAGACTTAAATAGGCATTTCACACCCCAAAAAAAATTCAGATGGCCAATAAGCACAGAAAAAGATGCTCAATGTGAGTTGTCATCAGGGAAATACAAATTGATCACAGTGAGATACTATTCCACATCTACCAGAATGCTAAAATTAAAATTCATCAAGCTATGTACATGTGCTTTGTACATTTTCTGTATGCAGATTTCCAAAAAAATTAACTTCAAAAATAGTTACGTATTACTTTTGATTTTTTGTTATTTTTGTCAACTGTATTAAGGCATAATTTACATATAGTAAAATGCATCCATTCTAAGAGTACAGCTTGATAGATCTAGACCAGGGATCAGCAAACTATAGCCTGTGAGACAAATCCAGCTATACCCATTTCTTTACATATTGTTTATGGCTGCTTTCATGCTACAGTGACAAAATTAAGTAGTTGCAACAGAGATCGTGTGGTCCTCTAAAATATTAACACCTAGCTTATCACACAATCAAGATATGGATGCTTCCTTCACCCCCAAAAAGCTCCTTCCTGCCCCTTTGCCCAGATCTACTCCTGGCCCCAGACAACCACTTTGTGATATTCTAGTTTTGCCTTTCCTGGAATTTTATGTAACTGTAATCATAGAGTATATACTTTTCTGGTCCAACTTCATTCATTTAGTGTAATGCTTTTAAGATTCATTGATGCTGTTGTGTGTCTGTAGTTCAGTCCTTTTTATTGTGGAGTGTTATTCCAAGATATTGTCATATCATAATAACAATCACCACTGGTTGGTGGACATTTGGGATTGTTTCTGGTTTTCAGCTCTCACAAGTAAAGTTGCTATAAACACTTTTGTACAAATCTTTGCATGGACATATGTGCTGATTTATCTTGAGTAAATAAAAGTGGAATTGTGGGTTGTATAGTAAACGTATGTTTAACTTTATCAGAAACCAGCTAACAATTTTCCAAAGTGATTGACCATTTTGCATTCCCACCAGTGATATATGCAAGTTTTAATTGTTCTAAATCCTCATCAGTACTTGGCATTAGCAATCTTTTCAATTTTAGCTGTACTAATGGGTATGTGGTAGGATCTTGTGGTTTTAACCTGCATTTTCCTAACAATTAATGATATGCTTTATTGTGTGCCTATCAGCCATTTGTATATCTTTTTTGTCTGTTCAAATCTTTTGTCCATTTTTAAATCAAGTTGTTTTTCTTACTGAACTGTAAGACTTCTTTACGTATTCTTGGTAAAAGTCAGGGTGTGTGTGTATGTGTGTGTGAGAGTGTGTGAGTGTGTATGTGTGTGTGAGAGTGTGTGTGAGAGTGCGTGAGTGTGTGTGAGTGTGTGAGAGTGTGTGTGCGTGTGTGTGAATGTGTGTGTGTATGTGAGTGTGAGTGCGTGTGTGTGTGTGTGCGCGTGTGTGTGTAGAGAGAGTACATTTTCTTGCAAGACATGGCTTGAGTTTTCATTTTCTTAATAGCATCTGTATTTGTTTCCTATTGATGCTGTGACAAATCGCCACAAATTTACTGACTAAAAGCAACACAAATTTACTATTTCATAGTTCTGAAGGTCAGAAGTCAATTTCATGGAGCTAAAATCAGGTGTTGGCAGGACAATGTTCCTTCTGGAGACTCAAGGGGAAAATTCATTTCCTTGCCTTTTCTAGCTTCTAGAGGCTTTCTGCATTTTTTTTGCCTGGTGGCCCTGCATCATTCCAACCTCTGCTTCTGTCATCACATCTACTCTGACCCTTCTCCCACCCCCCTTAAAAGGACCCTTGTAATTACACTGGGCCCACTTGGGTAATCCAGGAAAATCTCCCTATCTCAAGATCCTTAATTTGATCACATCTGAAGAGTGTGTTACCATGTAAGGTTATATATGCACATGTCCCAGGATTAGGACATGGACATCTGTGGGAGGCTATTATTCAGCCTGCTACAGTGTCCTTCAATGAACAGAAGTTTAAGGGTTTTTTTATTAGTCAGAGTTCTCCAGAGAAACAGATTCATCAGGAGATATATAGAGATATGAAAAGATATTTATTATAATGAATTGGCTCACATGATGATGGAGGCTGACAAGTCACAAGATCTGTAGGGCGAGTTGGCAAGCTGGAGAGCCAGGAGAGCTGACAGTATAGTTCCAGCCAAGTCCAAGAATCAGGCCTGAGAATCAGGAAAGCTGATGGTATAGTTCCAATGCAGGCTCAAGACCCAGGAAGAGCCAATGTTTTAGTTCAAGTCCAAAGGCAGGAAAAAGTTGATGGCCCAGCTCAAATGCCATCAGGCAGGAGGAATCCTCTCTTACTCAAAGGAGTGTCAGCCTTTTTGTTCTAGTCAGTCCTTTAACTGATTAGACGAGGCCCACCCACATTAGGGAGAGCACTTGGCTTTATCCAGCCTACCAAGTTAAATGTTAATTTCATCCAAAAACACCCACACAGAAACCCCCAGAATGATGTTTCACCAAATGTATGGGCATCTGTGACCCAGTCAAGTTGACACATAGTATTAGTTCGTCCCAAGGTCTATGATCCATTTTGAGTTGAATTCTGTGTGTGGTGTGAAGTAAGAAGAATTAAGCCTTTTTCTTTTTTGGGGTCTTTGGGGTTTCTTCCAAATGGATAGCCAACTGTTTCAGCATCATTGTTGAAAAGACTATCCTTTCCTCATGGTAAACCTCATTAGTTTTGTAGAAAAGCAATTGACCATACATGTCTATGGATCTACATTTGGACTCTCCATTCTATTCCATTCATTAATACGCCTATCCCTATGCCAATACTTTATTGCTGTAGCTTTATAGTATCTCCTGAAGTCTGGTGGTATAAATCTTCCAACTTTGTATTTTTTCAAAATTGTTTTGGCTATTAGGAGGTCTTTGCATTTCAATATAAAGTTTAGAATATGTTTGTCAATTTCAGTTTTTAAAAAACCTACTGATATTTTCATTGGGATTACATTAAGTCTATGGATCAATTGGGGGAAAATCGGTATCTTTGATTTTAGTGCTTTTCCAATTTTGTTTTGTTGTGATAAAATGCGTGTAAAGTTTACCATCTTAATCTTTTTTAAACTACACATCAGTGGTATTAAGTACATTCACAATATTGTACAAACATCACCACCATCCACCTTCGTAATTCTTTTTATTTTATAAAACTGAAACTCTGTACCCATTAAACAAAAACGCCCCATTTTCCTCTCCCTGCGTTCCCTGGATCATCATTCTGTTTTCTGTTCAATGAGTTTGACTACTTTAAGTACTTCATATAAATAGAATCATACAATATTTGTCTTTTTGTGACTTGCTTATTTCACCAAAAATAACATCCTTGAGATTTATCCATATCGTTATGTATGTTAGGAATTCCATTTTTAAAGGCTGAATAATATTCCACTGTGTGTGTGTGTGTATATATATATACACCATATTTTGCATATCCATTCATCTATCAAGGACAATGGACAATGGGTGAGTTGCTTCCTCATTTTGGCTGTCGTGAAGAATGAACATGGGTGTACAAAGATCTCTTTGAGACCCTGCTTTCAATTATTTTGGGTACATACCCAGAAGTAGAGTTGCTGGATCATATGGTAATTATATTTTTAATGTTTTGAGGAATTGCCATACTGTTTTCCAGAGTGACTATATCATTTACATCCCCATTGACAATGGTAGTAGCCATCCTAACACCGACAGGTGTGAGTGGTATCTCATTGTCGCTTTGATTTGCATTTCCCTAATGATTAGTGTTGTTGAACACCTTTTCATGTGTTCGTTGGCCATTTATATCTCCTTTGGAGAAATGCCTATTCAAGTCTTTTGCCCATTTTTTAATTGAATGGCTTGTTTTGTTATTGTTGAGTTTTCTGAGTTATCTCTATATTCTGGATATTAACCCCTTATCAGATTAGATATATGACTTGCAAGTATTTCCAACTTGGGTTCTTCTTTTTTTCTTTTTAGAGATGGGATCTCGCTATGTTGCCCAGGCTGGTCTCGAACTCCTGGCCTCAAGCAATCCACCCGCCTCAGCCTCCCAAACTGCTGGGATTACAGGCATGAGCCACCACGCCCAGCCTAATTTGGGTTCTTTTTTTAAAGTAAGATTCTAGGTGTTAATAAACTGAGGAACCTCATTGTCCGTGATATTCATAATAAATGATGAAAAAAGAAAAATGGCTGCAATTTATTGAACCCTGGGCTTGTACAGGTACTCTAAATATATTATTTTACTTAATGACTCTAGTAACACTATGAGATATCACACCATTCTCAAAATTTATAGGTGAAGACTCCGATACTCTGAGAGGTTAAGTAACTTGCCTGTGGTTACCATATTAGCAAGTGGTGGAGCTGGGATTTGAACTTAGGCTTTCCTGACTCCAAAATCCATACCTTTTCATCAAAAATACTCTAGTTACTTTACATTATGTTCCTCTATCCCTGCCTCCTCCTGCCCTGACCTCAATTTCCACCTACTTGACTCCCTAATTAACATTTACTAAGCACCTATTGTGTGCACCTATTGTGCTGGGTTAGGCGATTTATGCATCTCATCTCTTCCCTCAGATAGCTAGATGTTCATATATGTCTACGTACCCTCACATGTACACACAGGTCTGCCTCCCCTGCAAAAGTCCCCATGATAGGGATAAGGTTCAGCCCACTGTCAACTCTGCCACGAAGGCAGGGCAAGCTGCAGGGAGCTCCTAAGCATGCCCATCCCACTCTCCTGGCCAGCCCTAGGCCTCTGAGACTTCAGGGACTTCTCACTCAGCTCACCTGTCTGGCTGATCATTGTAGAAGAGGTTGCGGATTTCCATCTTTGGATGAATGGTTTGATCCTTTTCTCTCACTCTCAATAAATAAGCAAACTTGCACAAAGCAATTGAGATGAATGGCAGAGGACCCATCTCTAACTGTGGAAAACCAGCACTGCTATTTTTAGGTAACCCACTTGCTCTGCGATCTCACCCCTCTGTGGATAGATTTCTTCTGCTCACACAGGATCGGCTCTGAGGAAGCAGGTTTTCCGGGACACTCTTTCACTCCCAGCCACTCTGGTGTATCTCACCATCCCATCCCTTGGCATCTCCATCCCCAAGACCTCAGGCTTGGGTCTGGCTTTCAAAGGTCTGAGATCAACAGCAGCAGTACCTTAATTCTGACCTCCATCTGTAGCAGTAGCGACACCTTCTGTGTAAAGTCTCTGCTCATTTAACGATCAGAGGGAACTTGGATACACAAGGGTAAAAGAGCATCTTGGTCAAACTGTCCTCTTTCGCCCATACTTAGTGTGGAATAGTTAGACACCCTAGTCCTTCAGTGGGGTATCTAGTGTCAGCATTAGAAATTAGGGAAACATTTAGGGGCAGGCTGGATGCAAGCCATGAAACGTCTTTCAGACATTCACTCCCTCATTCAGCAAACGTGCATGGGACACTTACCACTAGGTTCCTGGTACAATATGCAGTATAGGGGACAGAAAGGAGCAGAGGACAGAGTCCTTGGCCCCAAGAACACACAGGCTGGTGCATAGGCTACAAATAGCTACTGTAACAACAGGATGAGCACTGCAAGAGGGGACATGAGGAAAGCAAAAATAAATGTCACCGAAGAACAGGACTCAACAAGAGGGAGGTTCACCCCAGAGAGCCATGGGCACCACTGGTTCAACTCCGATTACAAGCAAAGGGTGGAAGGAGGGGGATGGACTCTCCAGGAGAGGACATGGCTGAAGGCCACTTCACACCCAGCTGATTCACCTGCCTGGTCTCCAGTGAAGACAGAATGTAAGGAAAAAGGCCAACTCCACCTGGGCACAATGGAGATGACCTGGTCAGGGTGTCAGTGGAATAGGCTGTACAACTCTCCTTTGAGGAGATGGATGCTCAAATACAAATATGATGGATGCTCATCAGTTTGACATGGTTCAAATTCAGTTCTGGCTAAAGACAGGGAACAAGGTGATGCCCTCTCAAGGTCACTACCAGACCTCAAAATCTCAGACCTCAGGGAAAATGATGGTGCCCCTCATGCCATACGGTTAGACTCCTGCATGTGACTTAGTAAAGAATATGCCTTGAGAACTTCAGGGTAGAACTAGGAAACAGGCAAAGTAACAAGAAAGAAGAGAAAGCGTATGGTCGAATGTGCATTATCCATGGAGTAGTGGTGAACGGTAGCGAGGCTGGAGTCAGGCAGACCTTGGTTCAAAACTCAGTTCCACCACTTCTTACCTGCTGTGTGACCATGGGCAAGTTACAAAACCTCTCTGAGCCCCAAGTTATTTATCTATAAAAAAGCCTCAATGGCCTTCCCCATAGTTGTGAGAATAAATGATGCAAATGTGTGTGAATCACCTAACCTCCTGTCCCATGCTTGTTGAGCGAATGGATCAATGAAGTGCTTAGGCAGAGCCTGGCAGAAAGTAAACACTCAATGAACACCCACCATCATTATTAGCATCATCCAAATGCCTACCCCACCTGCACCCGTCCCACCACTGCTCATGTTTTCCTATTATTTGTAGAAAACAATAAAATACAAGCACAAATACAGGTCTTGGCCCTGGGCTGTCTGCCAACCAGCACATTGCTTCTCTTCCATTGTCTTCCCGTTTGGATCCAGTTGTTCTTCCCCAATCCCAGCCAACGATTTTCTAAAATGAAAAGAGAGGATCCTGGTCTATTCCTCTATCTCTGCCTCTGTTCTTTTCCCCTCCTCCCCCTTTTATTTTGGCCCAGGAACATGTCCCCAGCATGTCAACAGCAGTGGGAAGTAACCTAATTAGTAGTTATTTGATAGACTGCCCACCCTCCTGTCCCACTGGCAATCCAGCAGCCTTGTTCTGCAGACAGGAAAATATTTCCTTGCTAATTAATCTGAGCACAGGGATTTGAGTTTGGACCAAGGCAGGGAAATCCATCTCCAGGAGTCTTGCTCAATTGCATCTGTTTCTCCTGCAATCATTTCCTTCCTTCTGACTCCCCCCTGCTCCTACCCACCCCTCTCCAATCTCATCTTCTACCTTTATTAAGGCTGGTTACCCTGATGACTTTCTGCATGCCCCCTACGGCTGCTCTTATGAAGAGGTTGCTCTCCCAGGATGCACTTAGAGTTGGCTCCTCCAGCACCAGGCGCTGCCTGAGGCTAGGCAAGTTCACGCTCCTAGGCTTGTAGCACGTGAGGCACCAATGGCCTGGTCTGTTCCGCTCCCAGGCCCCATCAGAATAGCAGACACCTCACCGCAGTGCCCCCTGCCCCGGCACGTCATACTCCCAAACAAATACAGACATCTCACTGTCGCTTTTAAATAAGGTTCAGCTGCTGTCCCTGGGCCCTGCCCTGGTCCTCTGCTAGAATCATCTATTTGCATCCAGGGAAGCTCCTAAGAAAGGGGCAAGTGTACACACAATTCCGCGTGCTCCTCCTCCCTGGCAGCTTCTCCTGGGGTGCTGCTTATGTCTCCAGGACACACATCGGACACCGGCAGTTGGAATGGGGTCTTGGGTGCTGACAGGAGACTGAGAAGGAAAAGAGGCTTATCCACGATGAAGGAATGATGGTCTCATTTCTGTCGGATGAGCTTAGGATCAATGGAAAGAAAGCTGTCTTTGCCTGATATTAACTTTTTAGACAAATGTGAAGATTTTGCTGAGAGAGAGAGAGAGATTGGTTGTAATTGGTAGATATTCCATTGTTATTGTTTGTCCAGCATACCCTTTGTCTGAGAACTTCTCTCCAGTTTTGCTTTGGCGAGCTGTCCTACACCCATTACTTGCAACCTTGGAGGTACCGCTAATCACATGACTTATCCTGGGTCAATCTCTCCTTAGGTGGTGAGTGTAAAGTTGAATACTCAAAGGCTGAAAACAGCCAAGCATCCCCACATCTTCAGCTGCCTTGGCTCCTTTATAAGGCTTGAGGCTTGGCCCTTTCTGTGAGCTCTGCCATCCTTCCAATACATTCTGGTTTTGCTTAAGTCAGCTCAGTCAGTTTCTGTTGCTTGCAACCAGACAACAATGGAGCTGGTGATACAATGCCTTGGACGGTCTAACCCTTGCCTTACCAGCTTCTCCTTTCTATCTCCTAAGTCCAGGTCTGGGAAATTGTGTTTAGTCAGGGGTCGGACAATTTTTAAATGAAATTGCAGTATAAGGGGCTGAAAGTGAATGTTCTCCCCTTTGAAGTCCCTGGGTCTCTTCCTTCTCAGACTATTTCTCAGAAATGTTCTCCACCTCACTTGGGAAACACCTCCAACGCAGTAAGAGTTCTTTCTTTCTGACTATATCCTTCCCGTGCCCAGGCAATGCCCCTAGTCTGAGCCAATCATTACAGAGCAAAAGATCAGGCCCTGACCAGATGGTCAGTAATACTCAAATCCACCCAACTTCCTTGAATGTGGTGGTACATGTCTGTAGTCCCAGCTACTCTGCAGGCTAAGGCAGGAGGATCACTTGAGCCCAGGAATTTGAGACCAAACTAGGCAACATACTGAGACCCTACCTCTAGAAAAAAAAAAATTTAATTAGCTGGGCATGGTGGTGTGCACCTGTAGATCCAGCTACTTAGGAGGCTAAAGCCCAGGAACTGGAGGCTATGGTGAGCTACGATTATACCACTGCACTCAAACCTGGGCAAGAGAGTGAGACCCTGTCTCAAAAAAAAAAAAAAAAAAAAAAAATTCACCCAACTTTTATAGAACAGCTGGGAAGTAAAAGAGACTGGGCCCTGTGGTAGATGTGGATCCTTCCAGATCTAGCTACCCTTCAGTAGCTAAATCTGCATAAGCCACAGGGAGGCCAACTACTTCATCTACCGGCCTTTTAAAGGAGGCACAAAGCTCCCCCAAAGATATTAATTGTAGGAGGCAGATAACGCAGTCTAAACCCAGCTTGAAAGTGGTAATATTTTCTCAAGTATCAAGGCATCTTACCCTTCTACCCAGATGGTGCTTTCTATGATTTGAACCTAACATTTGTCTTCTTTGTTGCCCCACGTGGGTCCTGCCCTTATAACAAATGCACTACATTGGCCTGAATGTTGATTTCCCTCATTATTCGAGGATGGGCCCTGAACTCCACTGAATTCTAAGGGTTCCACAGTCTTCCTCTGAGAGAGTTGGCCAATTCTTGAGAAACTAAAGAAAGTTATTTATTAAAAAGGAGGAATAATGTCCTAATGACAAATTTATGATGTCCCCATTTCCTGGAGAGCCATAGCAGAATTCCACTGTTTAAAGAGCATATGAATAAATCCAGATTGGTCCCATTTGTTTCCAATGTTAGTGATAGTACAAAGATTATGACCCTGTTGGAGATGAAGTCCTTCCAGCCCCTGAGTTAGGGCCATGTTATATACCACGTGAGGCTGCCTTGACTTGGAAGCATTTCTTGAGAACACTATTGGGGATTACTGTTATCTATTCTGGGCCCAAGACTCCCCTGATGACACCACATTTCCTACAAAAGAAGAGCTCTCTCTCCACCTACCAGCCACCTACAGAATAAAGCTCCTCTAGACCCAAAGAACACACTCATGTTTCTCTTGGACAGGGCTAAGTTAATCTCAAAGGAGAAGTGACATTTTCCAAATGGTATTTGCTAATCTCTATTGACCAAGGCCTGTAATCCCAGCACTTTGGGAGGCCAAGGTGGGTGGATCACTTGGATCCCTGGAGGTTAGGAGTTTGAGACCAGCCTAGCTAACATGGTGAAACCTCATCTCTACTTAAATAAATAAATAAATAAATAAATAAATAAATAAATAAATAATCCAGGTATGGTGGTGGGCACTTATAATCCCAGCTACTCGGGAGGCTGAGGCAGAAGAATTGCTTGAACCTGGGAGGCGGAGGTTGCAGTGAGTCGAGATTGCGCCACTGCACTCCAGCCCAGGCAACAGAGGGAGACTCCACCTCAAAAAAAAAAAAAAAAAAAAAAAAAAAAAAAAAAAAATAACAACAACAACAAAAACTCTCTTGACCAAGACACTACTTTCTTTAATCTCAGCTTGAATCTGTCTGGAAAAGCCATGCAAGCTCACTTGTCCCTCTCAAATATGACCTGGGAACCTGAGTGGCTCAATCCCAAAGGCCTCCCCATCCACCATACAGCAACATGACCAAGAGCACCAGCACTGGAGTCCAACTGCCTAGGTCTAAATCCTGGCTGGGCTATTACCTGTTGCACTGATTATCTATTGCTGCGTAAGAAATTATCCCAAACCCAGCAGCTTAAGACAAGACCCCTTGTTGGAGTGTGCAGAGTCTGTGTATTGAGGGTAGCCATAGCACCTACTTTACAAGGATGTGTGTGGATTCAATGAGATCGTGCGAGTAGGGTACTTTGTGAAGTTCCCTCTGCATAGGAGGGTCTCAATATACTGCAATAGCTGCTGCAGATGAGATCAACCCAAACCCTGGGGCCCTGTGGCTCTGGGAATCTGGGACTAGCTGAGCTAGGTCCTCTGGCTTAGCATCTCTCACAAGGCTACAGCCAAGGTATGGCCCAGGGTTGCAGTCATCTCAGACTTCCAAACTCACTCACATGGTTGGTGGTAGGATTCAGTCCCTCATGGGCTGTTGATGGCAGGCTGCCTTCAGTTTCTTGAGGCCTCTCCAGAGGACAACTGATATGGCAGGTCCCTTCATCAGAGCAAACAACCTCAAGGAGCTAGGGAGAGAGAGTATGAGCGAGACAAATGTCACGGGCTTTTGCCCTAATCTCAGAAGTGACATGCCGCACTTTGATCTATTCTATCCATTAGAAGCAAGTCACTAGGCACAGCCCACACACAGGAAGCAGGAACTGTATGTGGATGTGAATACCAGAGGCAAGGATCTTAAGGGCAGCTTAGAGGCTGACAACCACACCAATCATGTGACTTTGGCAAGTTATCTCACCTCCCAGTGCCTCAGTTTCCCCATCTGTGAAATGGGAATGTTAATACTTAATAGCAATTAGTCTCCAGAGATAGTGTGTGAGTTAAATACACAAATTCAGGTAAAGAACTTGGAACATGCCAAGGAAGAGGATGTGTTCAGTCATCCTCAATTACGAGTCTTTACAGGAGGGGAGAAATAATAAAGATGATTTTGAGATCCTGGCACACACCCACTAAACTAAGTCCCAGACTGGTTTGCTACTGCAGAAAATATTCCAGTACCACAAAGAGAGAGGGGGAAGGGGAGCTGGAAGCGGGAGGCGATGCAGGCGGACAGGTCGTGAGGATGTGTGATGCGAAAGGTGGGGAAAGGAATCTGGCAGGCCAGGGCTGTTCCAGGAGTCCAGGCCTTTGTCTCCTAAAGGGCCCAGGGTTTGGGGTGATCTCATCTGTAGCATCTATGTATATTGAGTCCCTCCTATGTAGAAGGAGCTGCACAAAGTACCCTAGTCACACGATCTCATTTAATCCACACACATCCTTGTAAAGTAGGTACTATTGCCACCCTCAATACACAGATTGTGCACACTCCAACAAGGAGGATTATAAATTGCAATTTACTGACAAAAAAAACGAAGCTCAGAGAGGTTAAGAAACTTGCCTGGGATCACACAGCTTTGGAGTGGCAGAACGGGGAGTCAATTGAGGTCTGTCTGACTCAGAGCCCCACCTTGAATCCACCAGGCTAACAGGCAGGGACGAGGCAGAGAACAGAAAATAGAGCGTGTACTCCTAGCATCTCCATTCATTCTCACTCTGATCCTCACCCTCCAGCCTCCCTGGTGTGAGAAACAGGCTCTCAGGCTTCTCCAGAGCGGCACACGCTGTTGCTCAGCCTCCCCTCCCCATCATTACAACCCAAATGTGAGTCTTAATGGGGTCCAGCCTCCAACCTGTCTGACTCATCCTCTCCAGCTTTTCGCATCATTATGTCTGCGATAGACTGCATGTTTGTCCCCCCAGAATTCTTGTGTTGGACCCCTAAGCTCCAGAAGGATGATATTTGGAGCTGATGTCTTTGGAAGGTCAGTAAGTCATGAGGGTGGAGCCTTCCTGATGGGATTAGTGCCCTTAGAAGAAGAGATACAAGATCTCTCTCTCTCTGTGCATGTGTGTGGGTGTGTGTACCTTCTCTCTCTCTTTCTGTCTGTCTCACTCTCTCTCTGTCTCCCTCTCCTGTCTGTCTCTTTCTCTTACTCTCTCTCTGTCTCTTTCCCTCTCCTTATCTCTCTCTCCCTCTCTCTCTGCCTTTCTCTTTCTCTCTCTGTCCACTTCCTCTCTCTGTCTCTCTCTTTCTCTCTCTGTCTCCCTCCCTCTCCCTCTCTCTTTGTCTCTCTGTCTCTCTCTCATCCTCTCTCTCTCTGTCCCTCTCTCTCTCCACTCCCCCCTCTATCTCTGCCTCTCTCTGTGTCTCTCTCTGTCTCTCTCTGTGTGTCTCTTTATCTCTCTTTCTCTGTCTGTGTCTGTCTCTCTGTCTCTATTTCTCTCTGTCTGTCTCTCTCCCTCTCTCTCTTTCTCTCTCTCTGTCTCACTCCCTCTCTCTCCCTCTCTCTCTGTGTGTCTCTCTGACTCTCTCTCTTCCTCTCTCTCTCTGTCACTCTCTTTCTGTCCCCCTCTCTCTCTCCACCCCCCTCTCCCTCTGCTTTTCTCTCTCTGTGTCTCTCTCTGTGTGTCTCTCTGTTTCTCTCTGCCTCTCCCCTCCCCCACCAAGTGAGGACATGAGAGAGCAGCCATGTGCAAGCCAGGAGGAGGAGGCCTCCCCAGAACCTAACCATGCTAGCACTCTGATCTCCGACTCCCAGCCTCCAGCACTGTAGAGAAATGTATTTAAGCCCCTAGTCTATAGTATTTATTATGGCAGCCTGAGCCAACTAAGACAGTCTTAACAGAAATAGAGCAACCTCAACACCATCATTGGAATCCCATCCTGCTCCTTTAGATTTCTTACAGTTGTCACAGTCTCACACCAAGTGCTTTCCAAAGTCACCTTTCTTCTCCACCTTTGTATTAAACCCTTTTCTTCAGATCATATTCATCTATCTTGAGCTCAAGAGCTGGCCTCGCTGACCCCTAATTCTTATGACACCACTAAGATCCTCCTTCCCACAAACCACTATTTCTAGATCCATATCATGGACTCCCAGGCCACCCTAAAGAGATGCCCACTGTCCTGAGTGACCAGTGGTCCCCTCCAGGAGGAAAATATTTTTCTCTGCGCATCACCAGGATGGAAGAGAAAGCCAGAGGCCCAGAGGAGAGACAAGAGAAAGATGGAGACCGAGGTGTAGACTCAAGGGGAGAGAGCATGCTCTAGGGGGGCTATAAATTCCCTTCTAATTCCAAATAATTCCGATTACACGGATGAGTAGTTTTCAATCAGGAAGATAATCTCAGAGATAGATGGCAGGATAATTGTTCGTAGCGCCGACGTAAATATTGTGTCGTTTCTATTAATCTCTGCGAATCGGCTGTCAGAGGTGTCACTCATTCATCACAACAAATTAAAAATAAAATTTTAAGAGAGAAAGTCACGCCTGGGGGTGGGGTGGGAGAGGCTGGGCTCGCTTCGGGAACTGCGAATACGAGGGGGAGGTGTCGCCTGGAAGTTGTTGCCAGAAATAAATCTGGCTTCCCAATTTAATATATTTATTTATGAAAGCAAATGGTAACGAGGGCTGTAGATCTCTATTAGCTTCCCTGTAAGCATGTGCACACATGTGAGCATGTGCGTGCACATGCCTTAACGCAGAATGCCATACTGAAGCCAAGGCGTGGGCTGCCGTCCTGCTAACATTG
Source organism: Rhinopithecus roxellana (assembly GCF_007565055.1). NCBI lineage: Eukaryota > Metazoa > Chordata > Mammalia > Primates > Cercopithecidae > Rhinopithecus > Rhinopithecus roxellana. Next base: position 134,427,959 of record NC_044553.1, on the reverse strand, counting down.
CCCTGGGATGAAGTATCCTCAGCCCCATCTGGACCATGGAGCATGGACCTCCCAGGGGCAGGTCACCTGTATTCTGCACACCCCAGCCTCTCCCAGCCAGCGAGGGGTGGTGGTGGGCAGATCTAGGCATTGAGACCCCCCTTCATATTAGAGATCTGAGATCATTTTAAAGATCAGGGATGGGCTCGCTTCAGCAGCACATATACTAAAGATCAGAGAGAAGCACTAACTGGACTCACACTGGTGTTTCTGAAACTGCTGGTGATTTTCTGTAATGCCGTGGCCTTGCAGGGTGACTCAGGCACTGAGGAGCATAATCCAGAGTAAAGATGCTTTAGAGCGACATCTGAGAGACAAGAGTAGGAGCTCATTTCTTTGTCTCTCTCTTATTTCAATTCCTTGAGGGCTGAGGTCCCTCCATGAGAAGGACAATTTCCTAGGATCCTCCCCCACCCAATCCCCCCTCCATACCTAACCACCCATGGTGGCAGATGCAGTAGACAACACTGGGGTTTTACCACTGGTTTGGAGATGCTAGCATGCACCCATTAAACTAAGTCCCTCCTTTGCTGCTGCAGAAAACATTTCAGTGCCTCTGTTCTCTGTTCTAGGTATATTAGATCAGCTCTAGTCTTTGTATATGTAGTTATTTATGACAATCGTCACCCACACATGCTTCCAAAATGGATTTCTCAAAGAAATTGCAATTTCTCAACACAATTTGTATTGAGAAAATTTGTATTGACTACAGTGGCAGTGTGTTTAAGGTCCATGAGCATTAGTCCCTGGTCCCCAACACTGAGCCTATTGTCTGGCACCATACTCAATCCACTTATGTTTGTTGAATGAGTGAGTGAGTGAGTGGGTGGATCAATGGATGGGAATCAGGGTGAAACTAAAATGAGGTAGCATAGGAAAGTCAGGAATACATTGAGTGCCCAGAAATACATAAGTGAATTCCCATATAACTGCTCAAGGTAGGCAGAGAATTTGGAGTTATGTTTCCCAGAAACAAAGCAAAGAAGGAAATTCCCTTCCTTACAAGATTCACAATGTTCCTAAGCTCAGCTGTTCCACAGAAGCCCAACTAAGGTCAGAAATTTCTCCCGAGGTCTCATCAAGTGGGCACCATAGATAAGGCAAGTCCCAAGTTCTTGTAGGTCTTTTGGTTTCACCGGTTTCCTCAGGGAGGAGTCTTCATTCTCCAACTTGACTTACGTAAATCTAACTGCTGGAGCTCCAGGAGCCAAGTGGGGAAAGGAATAAAGGAACTGATTTTCAGTGTAGGAACTCACTTAATGCTCTATTTTCAACATGGAATCCCTTCCTTCAGCCGTGTCTAGAATCAAGAGTCCAGAGCCTTTCTGGCTCAGTTTCTCCAGAAAATAAACCTCTTTCTTTTCTCTGTGGTAGAGGAGGGGAAATCGGTAGCCTGCGTTGTGGAGAGGGAGGAATGAGGGTATAGGGCTTCTAACAGCTACTTTTCTGAATTTAAACCTGTCCTTTTTATTTTAGTCCCATCTAGCTTATTTCTCTTCTCTTCACTTCGCTTATTCTCTTTTCTTCTCTTCTTTGAGATAAGGTCTCGCTGGAGTGCAGTGGCACTATCTCAGCTCACGGCAACCTACGCTTTCCGGGCACAAGCGATCCTTCTCCCTCAGCTCCCTGAGTAGCTGGGACTACAGGCATGTGCCTCCACATCCAGCTAATTTTTGTATTTTTGTAGAGATGGGGTTTTGTGATGTTGCCCAGGCTGGTCTCAAACTCCTGGGCTCAAATGATTCACCCACCTCAGTCTCCCAAAGTGCTGGGATTACAGGCCTGAGCCACCGTGCCTATCCTCTCATTTTCAAGGGACCTGGTGCCTCTAATATCTCAGCCTTGCTGGGGTCCCAGAACCTCCTGTAACCTGCTTTGGGCTTCCTCTATCACTCCCTCACACCCCTACCTCCACCCCACTCCAGATTTCAGCTTTAGCTTTCCTTGGTTGGCCAGGTCAGCAACACTTGTTTATTTGGTTTCCAACTTCCAATATTTAATTGCTATAATTTCCTTTTCATTTCTAATACTTAATTGCTATCGTCTTCTTTTCATTTTCTTTATCCTTATGGGCCTGTGCCTTTTGAAAATCCATTTATCATACTTTAGCTGCTGTGGGGGAAGGGATGACAATAAATGCGTGTATTTCAGTTTGCCACAGTTGATCCTGCGTCTCAACAGGCTTCAGATAATAAATATGCTTGTGTATTTCCTACAACCAATGTGGCAGAGCCAACACTGTGAGTCTGCCATCGTGTTCTCTCTTTTTAGGCACTCAGGAGAACACAATTCTCAGGCTCCCTTATAGACAGGTTGGGATCATGTTGCTGAATCCCCATGAATGGGGTGTACCAAGGAATTTTGCTCATTTGCCCTCAAATCCCTGTCATTCTCAGGAATGAAAGAAAAACACTCCGAGACAGCTGTGTGCCAGCGGGGAGCAGACTGGGTCTCTGGGTCTCTTCCGGAGGAGACCCCCCACAGACTCACATTGCACTGTGAGGAGAACACAAAATCAACCTGTGTTTAACCCTTGTGTTTAACTTAAACCTCTGTGTTTAAGCCAACTGTGTTTAACCCCTGAGATTGAAGGTTTATTTGTTGTCGCATCATGGCCTGGAAAATTCTAACCAATACAACTGCTTTGTATAGCGTATCTCCATAAAAGCCAAGGGCATATTCCCAAAATAGTTGTCTAGGGGAGCAAAACTGTATAGTGAGAGTACACGGCTTTCGGTGGTTCCGGCTTGGCCTCGGGTGCACGCTGGAATATCCAGGGGAACTATCCTTGTGTAAACGCTCCATACAGTCCTCCATGTGAATTACTTTTTGAAATAAAAATTCTTATGAGTTGGTCAGTTAAATCTTTGGGGTTATATTCCTTAGCAAGAATTTGTAATACTGATATCGTGTTTTCATTAAGTGTGGAAACATGGCTTTGAAAACGAGCCAGAGGAGAAACGGAATTAACATTCGCTTAGGAAAATGAAGCTGCTGGCCCGTACTCCGCATGAACAGAAGGACCGCTGTGGGACCTCTAGAAAACAGAGGTGTTCCTCCAACAACAGTCCCAGAATCCCTCCAAGGCGAGCACAGGAAGGTGGAGGTTCCAAGGTGGATGGTTAGAGTGGACATCTGGGATTTATCTGCCAGACGGTTATTCTCTCTTCCTCTGGTAAGAAGCTCTAATTTTCCTTAAGAGATCTCCTCTTTTCTACCAAGTGTTGGTAAAGTGGGGCTGACCCCCCCAACCCTGTCCCCCCCACGTCCCCCCACGACCCCCCACGTCTCCCCACCCCCGCCCGCCGGGACATGTGACCAGGTCTGGCCAATCAGCTTGCTGTGTTCTCTAGGCGACAAGGATCAGTGCAGGCGGAGTGTGAGGTCTCAGGAACTAAAAGAGAATGAACCCTGCGGATTTTGTTGAAACTATTTGTAAAGACCGCCAACTGCTACCATTTACATTTCCCGTGGGGTTGTTAGGCTGAATGGACGCGGACCTGGGACTGCTGAAAACCCTGTTGTCTCCAGGAGGGGAGCAGTTTCCTGGGAATGAAGCTCGTCCAGAGGAACGCAGGGCCCAGAGGTAAACCGGGCCCTTTCAGCCCCCGCTGGCTCATAGTAAATCCCAACTACATTTCAGGATTGGGGAATAAAAATGAAGAGCTGGAATAAGAAGAAAGAAAGTAGGGGCACTGGGCACCACGTGGACCCTAAGTTTTCCCTCACTTTCTCTCCAGGATAATTCAACCCCTCTTGGCTGTAAATATCTGTAGAAGCCCCACGTCTCCATTATGCCTCTTACTGGCGGGAAGTTTTGTTTGTTTTAACCAGAATCCTTGGCATTCAGAGAGAACATTCAGGAATGTATTGTGGAGGCAGACCATTAAAAACATGAACCTGGGCCAGACGTGGTGGCTTATGCCTGTAATCTCAGCACTTTGGGAGGCCAAGGCGGGAGGATGGCTTGAGCTCAGGAGTTTGAGACCAACCTGAGCAACGTAGTGAGACCTCCATCTCTATTTAAAAATACAAAAATTAGCCCACCATGGTGGTGCGTGCCTATGGTCCCAGCTACTCGGGAGGCTGAGGCACCAGAATCGCTGGAATCCAGGAGGTGGAGGTTGCAGTGAGCCGAGATTGTGCCACTGCACTCCCACCTGCGCAACAGGGCAAGACTGTCTCAAAAAAACAAACAACAGAATAAAACCATGCAACTGGTACAAGGAGTGAAGTTAACGTCTCAAAAATCCTCAAACCCTGTAATTTTCCTGCTGGCTAAGATGCTTCATATCTCTTGGTATCTCTCTCTCCCTCTCTTTTTCTTTCTTCCTTTCTTCCTTCCTTTCTTTCTTTCCTTCTTTCTTTCTTTCCTGATGGAGTCTTGCTTTGTAGAGTGCAATGGCATAATCTCGGCTCACTGCATCCTCAGCCTCCCAGGTTCAAGTGATTCTCCTGCCTCAGCCTCTCGACTAACTGGGATTACAGGCACTCACCACCACACCCAGCTAATTTTTGTATTCTTAGTAGAGACGAGGTTTCACCAGTTAGCCAAGCCAGTTTCAAACTCCTGACCTTAGGTGATCCACCCGCCTCAGCCTCCCAAAGTGCTGGGATTACAGGCTTGAGCCACCGCGTCCAGCCCTCTGCTCTCTTTCTAAATCAAGACACTTCTACTACCACAAAAACAAAAACAAACAAAAAGACAGGAGTAGCAGTAACGACTGCCAGCTGCTACCATTTACATTTCTTGAGTGCTCACTGTGAATCAGGCCCCTAATTCTCACAGTGAGCCTGTGAAGTAGGTGTCATCTTCCCCATTTTATAGATGAAGAAACAGACTCAATAGTTAAGTGACTTCCCAAAGTCTGCCAGCGGGTGGTATAATTGAGATTTTAAAAATAGCTTTATTGAGGTATAATTTACACATCATAAAATGTAGCCATTGTAAATGTATTCTAGTGATTTTTAGTGAGTTTACAAAGCTGTGCAACCCTTGCCACCATCCAGTTCTGGAACAGTCCCATCCTCTTAAAAAGATCATCTTCTGTCTAATTGTCATCTCTCCTTGTCCTCCTTCTCTAGCCCCAGGCAGCCACTAATCTACTTTCTGTATTGATATGGTTTGGATCTGTGTCCTGTCGAAATTTCATGTTGAATTGTAATCCCTAGCGTTGGAAGTGGGGTCTGATGGGAGGTGATTGGATCATGGGGGTGAATTTCCCTTGGGTGCTGTTCTCTTGATAACGAGTGAGTTGTTATGAGATCTGGTCATTTAAAAGTTTGTGGCACCTGCCCCTTCTCTGTCTCTTCCTCCTGCTTCGCCTTTGCCTTCAACCATGACTGAAAGTTTCCTGAGGCCTTCCCAGAAGTCACTACACTTCCTATACAGCCTGCAGAGCCGTGAACCAATTAAACGTCTTTTCTTTATAAATTACACAGTCTCGGATGTTTCTTTATAGCAAATTAAGAATGGACTAATAAATGTATCTACAGATTTGCCTTTTTGGATATCTCATATAAATGGAAGCATGCAACATGTATCTGCATGGTTTGCATCTGACTCCTTTCACTTAGTTCATAAAGTTTTGAAGTTCATCCATGTTGTAGCGGGTATCCGTACTTCGTGCCTGTTTATGGGTACATAGTAGTCCATTGTATGGACATACCACATTGTATTTATGCATTCATCAGCTGATGGACATTTGGGTTATTTCCACTTTTTGGCTATTATGAATAATGCTGCCATGAACATTTGCATACATGTCTTTGTGTGGACAGAAGTTTTCATTTCTCTTTGGTATACACCTAGCAGTTAATTGCTGGGTCATAGTTAGGATTTCAGCCCTGGTCTGACCCCAGAGCCTCAACTCACTACCTTTTGTTCACTCCCTTCCTCATCCCTTAAAGTCAGTCTCCAGCAGTTCAAACCCTTAGCTAGGACATTCCCTCCCACTCCTCACTCTACCCCTACCTAGGGAAATATTATGGTTTCCACCAAGTGAGACACTGAGAAGTTGAACACCAATGATGGGTCCATGGAAGAAAACTACCCTCTTTAAAGGCACAGGCAGGGAGAAGAGGTTCTGCAGCAGAGGCACCTGGGGTCCCAGCTGCTTTCAGCAGCAGCTTCAGTCTCCTAGGATGTCCCAGCACAGATGCCACTTGTCCTCTGGCCCCCACCCTGGTCAACAAGCAGAGTGATGACAGTTTCCTCTCACCACCTAGCTTCCTCTGTGCCTTCCAAATGAAAGTGACACTTTGAGGCTGGCAGAAAACGTTGGGGTGGTTGGAGGGGATAGAATGGGGGAGATGACAGACACCTGCCGTCAAGGGCTGTCAAAACAGAACTGACAGTAGCCGTGCCTCCTCAGGTCAGGTTCAGGGCCAACACTGCTGCTTTCCCCACACAGCGACCAACTCTCAATGGAGTCTTTGATGAGCAGCCCGCATTTGGCATCATAGTGTCTGGCCTGCAGGGAGGACCTGGGGAATGTAAGCTCTGGGAGAGACCAGCATGGGTGCTGGTGCAGGGGCAGAGAGGGAGCTGCAGAAGAGAACTGTCTGTCTTTCCACCAGACTGTAAGCTTCTTGAGGGCAGGGACTGTGTCTGCCTAACATACTACAGGAGCAGCACAGTGTCTGGCACATGGCATAGCAGCTGCTTAGTAAATACTGGTGGAGCAAAAGAATGGGTGAAGAAATGAACGATTATTGGAGCAGCTTCATCAGAGGCAAGTTGCAGAAGTTCAATGGTGGAGGTGGCTATTAACCAAATAATTATGGCCATCTTCTAGATAGTTGGAGATATTCTAGCCTCTGGGTAGGATGTTTCTTCAGGGCACATGTAAAATGGGAAGAGTGAGGTGGAAGGATCTTCTCTGCTCATAGCCCCTAAAGTGAAAATAGAAGTGCAGCCTGGGGCACCACCGAAATGCAGGCCTCTCTGCTGCTCCTGCTGCCACTGTTTGGCCTGGGTGGCTTGAGCACCTACCAGCCCTCACCTTTCCTCCATCCTCCCTCCTCTGCCTGTCCTTAGCCAGCAGCAGCCAGACCACCTGTACAGGAGCAGCCAGTATGTGGTGGAGGAGGCTTCATGCCACCTCTTGCCATTAGGGAAGACCTGCCTTGAGAACCTACTCGCTGAGGGCCCTGGGAGATGCTAATGACCATAAAGAGTCATCCAGATGCAAAGGTGATGACAGTCTCTTGTCCTCTGTCTGCCACTGCATTTTAGAATAACCTTCCCTTCCTGCAAATCCAGATCTAAAAGGTGCAGCAGTGTTTTAAGGCTTCCTTTAGAACTTCTAGCCATAAACCCCACATCTGAATCAGACCACAGTGCAATTACAGGGCCTCTCTGAACCTCAGTTTCTTCATATGTGTGTAATGGAAACAATAATACCTACTACGTCCAGTTGTTGTGAAGGTTACATGGGTTGACATAGGTGTTGTGCCAGGCGTAATGCCCAACCACATGAGCACCTGCCTCTCCATGCCACGCAAGGCTGACCCTTCTCCAGGATCTGATACAATGATACTCACCCAGCACTCATACTTCCACCCCACCATAGCCTCACCCCGACATAAAACCCACAACCCATTCTCCTTGGCATTTATGCCTCTCCCAAAACTCAGTCACTATGCATCCATTGCCTGGTGTTTTTGCTTTATTTCTGGAACGCCATCCCTTTCCCACATTTAGTATCAGGTGCCAGTGCGGCTGTCAACACCAGTGCTTGCAACTCCTCCATGCTGATGCTGTAAATCCAAACTTCATCTCTCCCCAGGAGCATCTTCCAATCAGCGTTGGCTGCCATATGGTCATTACTATTTCTGCAGTTTCTCAGGAGCGTTGCACGATGCTACGCTAACAGTCGTTAATGAGAGGAATATATCTTTGTGAAGTCGGCAGGCAGCTCTCCCACAACTCAAATGGTATCCCTTTGGGTGATTCTGCATTTTTTTAAAAAATAACAGTGAATGCTATTTTTCCAAATATCAAAGTGGAAGAGGCTGAGGCATTGTGCCCTGCTCTGAGAGTCTTTGTCCCTCTATCACCTTGAGAGAAGACTTGGCTTAATAGGCTCCTGCATTTTTGAGGCTAGGTTTACGAAGTGATGAGGTCTCCAGTCAATAAGTTAGACATCTTTCATTCCTCAAAACTGACTTAAGTAGTGGGATTGTCACTTCGTTGACTCTCCAACATATAATCCCCTTCCTGTTACCATCCCAATATGGGAAATCCCACTGATCCCTTCTTGGGGGTAGAGAGTGTCTGCCCACCACCATGGGGAATCCCCCATGGGGTGACATCTTAGGGAAAGGGAGCATTTGGTCATCATTAAGGAAGTTAAAGAGTCAATTTTTGACCCTTCTTGCTCATTCCAAAAGTAGGCAGGAATATGACTCCAAATCGGCCCATCAGACACCACTGGATGCCACTGAGACTTATAAGACAGCAAAGCCACGCTCAGATGAGGCTCCATCTCTCTGCTGCTCCTCTTTCTGATATAAGCTAGAATGAAGGCACATAAAACACAACTTCTCTACTTCTCTATGACCCAACAATTGCACTCCTAGGTATTTCCCAAGATAAATGGAAAACACATGTCTATGAAGGACTCCAAAACAAATGTTCGTAGCAGCCCCAAACCAGAAACTACCCAAATGTTCACCAGCTAAAACTGGATAAGGAAATGGTGGTGTATCCATACAATGGAATTCCATTCAACAATAAAAAGAACAAACTACTGGACACATGCAACAAATTGGATGACTCCCATAAACATTAGGTGAGTGATAGAAGCCAGACCCAAAACGTAAATAGTGTATGATTCCATTTACGTAAAATCTAAGACCAGACAAAGCTAACCTAGGATGGTAGAAGTCAGAACACAATGAGCATTGTCTCAGTGCAGTGGAGGCAGGGGAATGATTAGAAACGGGAACAAAAAGAACTTTCTGGAGCTATGAAAATGTCCCGTGTCTTGTTGGGTGGCAATTTCATAGGTGTATACATTGCTACAATCCATTGTGCTGAACCTAAGATCTGTGCATTTGACTGTACATAATTATACCTGAACTTTTTCTTTTATGTCAGTTAAAAAGAAAAACTGAATAAAGGCTGGAAGCTGCTCTTCTCTGGGGTTTAGAATGCCACCCGTCTCTCCATGTCCCCCTACCCCCGATCCCCGCCAAGGTGTGGCAGCCCTACAGGTGACACCTGGCACTCCCCAGACCTGCTCTCTGCCCCCAGCAAATCCAGTTATCCTCAGCTTCCAGCTTTGTCACCCGTCCCCACCTGGGGATAGAATTGATAGAGTTATCTCTGCAGGTTTCTAGCTGAGAAGAAAGGGACTAAAGAAACCACAGGAACTCCCGGGCTTTGGTTACAGTTGTTCCATTTAAGCTGTCCATCTGTCAGGACCACGCACCACAGAGGCAGCCCCAAAGGGTGAAAAAACTAACTCAGGTCTTCTGGTCCAGCGCATCCCTCCGGGAAAGAGAAAGACCTATTTGTTTTGGCCTAAACTGAAGAAGGCAGCTGAAATTCCAACTGCCTGCAGAGAAGCACTCGATGAAGCCCTTGGAATGTAAGTGCGGTTGCTGGGGTTGGGGGGAGGAGAGCTCTTTTCTAAGAGGCCTTGTAGTGTAGGATAAGAAAAAACACAAGCATTGAGGCAGAGACCTTCAGATCCCAGCTGTGCTACTTAACCAGGTGTGTGACCAGGACCAGGGCACAGCCTCTCTGTGGCTTCCTCATCTACCAGTTCAGGGGGTGGAAGGGATGTTGGGGACAGGTTATACAAAGTAAGTGCCAAAAGTCCCTACATTCAACCCCCTAACGTGAGCAAGCCACATGGTATGATAAAGATTCTTGCAAACTGTGTGCTGTTTGCACAAAGTGACAGACATATGTAAAGTGACGTGGGGGTGCCTATGCATTACCTTTGTGTAAAAGTGAATAGGTAAAGTCCTCACCTTTCTTTGTATCTCAGGCTCAATGTCAGTTCCTTGGAGAGGCCTCCCCAGACCCTTAAATGTCCCCTCCCATATTCTCTCTCAAGTAGTTATCCCAAGTGATTTTTTTTTTTTTTTTTGAGACAGGGTCTCACTCTGTTGCCCAGGCTGTAGTGCAGTGAGGCAATCGCCGCTCACTGCAGCTTGACTTCCAGGGTACAGGCAATCCTCAGCCTCCCAAGTAGCTGGGACTACAGGTGCATGCCACCAGGCCAGGCTAATTTTGGGATTTTTTTTTTGTAGAGACAAGGTCTCACTATGTTGCCCAGGCTGGTTTTGAACTACTGGGTTCAAGTGATCCTCTTGCCTTAGCTTCCTAAAGTGTTGGGATTATGGACGTGAGCTCCCTGGCCCAAGTGATTTTTTTTTCTTTTTTCTTTTTGGCAACAGAGTCTCACTCTGTCACCAGAGTGGAGTGCAGTGGCATAATCTTGGCTCACTGCAACCTCTACATCCCGGGTTCAAGCGATTCTCCTGCCTCAGCCTCCCGCTTCCGCCTCAGGCGTCCGCCACCATGCCCATGCTAATTTTTTTATTTTTAGTAGAGATGGGGTTTCACCATGTTGGCCAGGCGGGTCTCGATCTCCTGACCTCATGATCCGCCCACCTCACCCTCCCAAAGTGCTGGAATTACAGGCATGAGCCTCTGGGCCTGGCCTCAAGTGATTACTATATATCCACTTGGGGTCATTTATTTTGTGTCTCTCTCACTCACTAGGCTACTAACTAACTACAAAGGCAGGGACTGTCTGCTCTCTTAACCCAATATTTTCATTAAACACGTAATGCAGTACATGGCACAGAGTGGCTATGCAACAATTATTTGTGAGTGAACAAATTCATATCCATAGTAAAAATGGTTTGAAGCTTACTATGTGACACTTCCCCACATCCCTAAATCTGGAACGTGAGAAAACCTGGTAGGTAGAACTATCTTGCTAAAGGTATGAAATGTTTCTGCATAAAGACATGTGTTCATAGAGATTATCATTACAGTGAAACCCACAGAACTTTATTCCCAGTTGGGATCCAGCAGTAAGCTAGCATCTGACAAAAGCATTATTTTTATTCAAATAACCTGTATCTATAAGTGGCACCTGCCCATAACAGAGCCTATGCTTTTTTTCTTTTAAAAACTCAATAAATCATTCCTGTATATTTTAATGGAGATGAAATTAAATTAATACTATCAGCTTCTTTTTAATGCAGTTCACATTTTCAACGTTTATTTTAAACTAGATTGAGGTCTGTAAAATCCAGTGCTTTGAAATGGTCTGGGGTTTCAGGGTTAATTTCCATATTAATTTAAGCTATAAACATGGTTAGGAAGTAAATCTACTGCCAAAAAATATATATAAATGCATTCCGAAATCAAAGGTGCATTTGGGGTTATCAATGGATGTAGATTTCTATGCCAAAGAAGCCCTCAATTAATATAAAGGGATGTAAAACTACTCCATTTTTACTAGTTAAATTTTTGTGGAGGTCAGCTTCTGAAGTTTCATGCCACCGTATTAATCAGCAATTTCCCTTTCTTAAAATCATTCCTATGACTCACTTCTTCTGAGAAGCCTTTTCTAAGCCCGCTTCAAGGAAAGCAAACTCAGAAGTAACCCTTGACCTACCGGCCCCAGAAACTCGCCCTCAGAATATCATCTCTCGCAATCGAGCATATGGAACATCCCCAAACAAAAAGTGAGCTCACCTCTGTTCACCAGTGTCTTTGCTCTGGGCTGGGCAGCCCTTGTCCAGCCAGGCTCTTCAGCCTTGAGTCAATCAATAATGCCTGACATTTTTAATTTTTGAGCATATATAGTGTGTAGGACACTGTCCTGACACCTTTTGGTAGACTATCTCAGTTCTATGAGGTCAATCTCTGTTTAGCTCCATCTTACACATAAAGAAACCGAAGACCAGAGAGGTTAAATAACTGCCCAAGGCCACACAGCAGCTAAGTGGACAGCTAGGCAGACCACCTCCAGGCTGTTCTCTTAGTAACTCCACTCTACTACAATGAGCTGAGCCATCTCTGAATTTAATGTTTTTAGTGTTTGGAAGTCTGGAAAGATACCTGCAAAGAAGAGGAACAAAGAGAAGATTGGAAGGAGCCAGGTGGACCTGCCTTCACTCATACAGTGAAACTCCAGTCTTGGAAGGGAGAAATGGGAGATAGCAAGAGAGTCCCCCAGGAGAGCCACATACACCCAGGCTATGCAGTGGGAAAGTAAACTGTACCTGCTACATCTACCGAACTGCTATCTCTACATCCATCTCCATTTCTTCCTCCCGTGCCCTTTGCTGCCTCCTCCCAGAATCCCTGTTGACACAGCCTCTGCCCTCAAGCCTGAGCCTTACCTGCCTTCCTAGCCTCAGCCCCCGAAGCTTAACACACCCTGCAGCATGTCCAAGGCACAACCAACTATACTCAGCCTCTAGCCCTATAACGGATGGCGCTCTTGTGATTTCCTGCAGCTGTGCCAGTTGTTGAGGATGCCAGCAGCTGAATCCCTTCATGGAAGACGCTGAGAGAGACAGTATAGTGGAGGAAAGGATGTGAGTTTTGCAGTCAGATCAGTACTCAAATTGAGATCTCAACTTACCAGCTACTTGACTTGACATGCCCTCCTTGAGACACCATTTCTTTATTGCCCGCTTCAAGGAAATAATAAAATGAAAATAATAAAACCTACCTCTTAGGACTAAGTGTGGATCAGCATGATGCACTTGGAAAGTAGCTGGAATGAATATTTCTTGTTTTCCTTGTCCTGCATCCTGTCCTCTTTCTATGACAATGCCTTGGCTTTTCCGTGGGGGACCACTGCCCCCCTCTTGGTCAATGTGGTCTGATTAGGTGACTCTACTTTTCCTCTGAGGTGGGAGGATGCCTTAGCCAAATCAGGCCCAGTAGAATCTCAGTGATTGGTTCAGTGATGAGCACTTGACCAAGTCTGTGCCAATGAGAACTGGCCTTAGAACTTTTCCTGGTACCATTGGGATAGAAGCCTCCTGTTCCCTGGAGCAGCCCTGTGGCTGAAATATGAGCCAAGAGCTGTGGCAGCCATCTTGCCACAACAATGGAAGGGGAGCTTTCTTAGAATGATTTCAACATTGAAGAAAATGGGGCTGAGGGAGGGAGAGAGCAAGGCCCTAGACAACTGGGGATACCTGGAATCAGCTGTAACAATTTGATCAACTCCCACTTTTCAGATGCCAGAGGTGATAAATTTTCTCATTGGCTTTTCTCACTGTGAGATGGCTACTGTTATGGGCTAAAATGTGTGTCCCTCTTCCTCAACAAATTCACGTGTTAAAGCCCTAATGTCCAGTACGCAGAACGTGACTGTATTTGGAGATAGGTCCTTTAAGGAGGGGATGAGGTTGTTGACATAGGCTGTTAGGGTGTGCCCTAATCCAATCTGACTGGTGTCCTTATAAGGAGAGGAAATTAGATGCACACACAGCAGAGAGTTGCACAAATATACAATGCGAGGACACAGTGAGAAGGCAGCTGTATGCAAGCTAAGGAGGCCTCAGAAGAAACCAAACCCACCAATGCCTTGATCTTGGACTTTTAGCCTCCAGTACTGTGACAAAATAAATTTCTGTTGCTTAAACCACCCAGTCTGTGGTAATTTGCTATGGCAGCTAGTAACTAACACAGCTACCAAAGGACACTTGACTAATACGCTTTCTTTTCCTGCAATCTATGGGAGAACCATAAATGCCACTTTTCAATGTTGGATAGGAATACACCAAGGGTTTCGGAGATGGGAGAGAATAGGGTGAAGTAATCAGACAGAGCTTCGTGGCAGGTGAGTGGGGGTAAAACCCAGGCTGGGCTTTAATGAATCAGTAGAGAAGATAAAGGCATCTAAGTAGAAGGAACGACCCAGGTGGGAAATAGGATAACTAAGCCAACTGACCCAGCCAGAGAGTGGCTGAGAGAGAAAAGGAAAACTGGATAAATGTTGAAGGGCCAAATTATGGAAAGTCTTCTCAAGTCCACACTGGGGAGTTTGAAATGTACATTGTTGAGGACAAGAATTCATTATTGGTCTTGGGGCAAGGGAGTCACAACTTGAAGGTGGTGTTTAAGGAAGCTTAGCTGCCTCCAGAGACAGGGAGAGAGCAAAGTCAGGGAAGCCATCTCTGAAACATTGGATTCCTGTCAGGTTCCCATTGGGAGACGGGGAGGAGATGACCCACCAGTCTGCTTGAGATAAGGTCCTCCTTCCGAGCAAAGGAGCAGTCTCAGTGGGTGTTGGGGAGGCTGATGGGAGGCTCTGAGGTTAGATTTGGTGACAGCTTTAGTTTATTAATGTTCTCTGCCCCTCCCCCAAGGAACACAGCTGGATCACAGCTGGATGCCATCATCATTGTGAAGGGGATTCAGCTAACCCACTCCACCACTGCTGTCCCACCTCTAACATCCATCTCTGTCACAGCTTCCCAGCTCCACTAACCCCCATGGCCTTTTGCCTTACGCAGACATTCAGATCTTACGATCCCAGCAAAACACTGGTAGGTCCAAAGCACCCTCCAAGCCCAGCCTCCATTCTGGGAGAGGAGTAAAGTCACCTTCTTTCTACCCTCTCAGAGCCTTCCACGATGGCAAATCCACAGAAACCAGTACTAGAGGCCCTTTCATCCAATAAGTATTTGCATATATTATGTGCCAAGCACTGTGGTAGGCATGGAGGATACAATTAAGAAATTAAAGTAAGACTCAAGTGGAGTTCCACAGCAATTAAGATATTATGGAATTGTCACAAGGACAAGCAAATAGACCAATGGAACAAGAGAGTCCAGAAACAGACCCCCACATATATGGCCTATTAATTTACAACAAAAGTGACATTGCAGAGCAGTGGGGTAAGGATGGTCTTCTGAATAAATGGTGCAGGGTCAACTCAATATCGATAAGAAAGGTAAAAAGAAAATAAGATGATCCCTACCTTATGCCATATTCAAAAATCAATTCCTAGTGGACTATAGATCTATAAAGAAAAACAGAACAATAAAGCTTCTAGAAGATAAGGCAAAAGCACTGCCCATAAATGAAGAGATAGATAAATTTAACTTCATTAAAATTAAGAATTTCAGTCTATCAAAAGACACCATCAAGAGAATCAAAAGCAAGCAACATAATAAGAGAAGATTGTTTGACAAACACATAACCAGCATAAGATTTGTGTTCGGAATACATAACTCCCAAAGATTAGTTGTTTTTTTTTTCTTTTTAAGGCAAACACACACATGAAAATGGGCAAGAGATTTGAATTGGCACTTCAAAAAGGAGATTCCAAAGACCAGTAGACATATGAAAATATTGACCTAATTACTAATTGGGGAGATTCAAATTAAGGTCAGAATGAATTACCTTAAAAATCTGTCAATCCCCAGTGTCAGTGAGCTGTGAAGAAACAGTTACTGTCAGACGCTTCTTGTGGGAAGGTAAATTATAAAACATAGAAATATACTTTGACCCAGAAAGACCACTCCTAGGTTTCTCTCTAAGAGAAAGAACTATGTGTACAGGAAGACCAAGAGACATGGAAAACAATGTTGATAGTAGTACTCTTCATAATAAACAAAAACGAAAGATTACCTGAATGTCCGTCAACAATAGATTGCATAAATACATTTGGTATGCTCCCACGATGGAGTGCTCTACTGGATTAGGCCATTCTTGCATTACTATAAAGAAACACCTGAAACTGGGTAATTTATAAAGAAAAGAGGTTTAATTGGCTCATGGTTCCACAGGCTGTACAGAAAGCATGATACTGGCCATCTGCTTGGCTTCTGGGGAGGCCTCAGGAAACTTACAGTCATGGCGGAAGGTGAAGGGGGAGCATGCATGTCACGTGGCAAAAGCAGGAGCAAGAGAGTGAGTGGGGAGGTGCTACGAACTTTTAAACGACCAGATCTTACAAGAACTTATGCACTATCATGAGATCAGTGCCAAAGAGATGGTGCCAAACCATTCATGAGAAACGCCCTCATGATCCAACCACCTCCCACCAAGTTCCACCTCCAATATTGTGGATTACATTTCAATATGAGATTTGAATCATTCATTGCTCAATTAAACTCCTTTAAATTTAATCCAGCCCAGATGAAGTTTTTCTTTTAATAATGTATATGTGCTATACTTTATAATATTGTTAAAATATTATACACACACATCCAAACTATATCACATACCAAAATGAAAACACACAAATTACAGCTACATGTCACACATGGATGAATCTCACAAATCTAAGAAATAGATAGAACTAACTGTAGGGCTAGAGTTCATGGGAGCTGTTCCTGGAAGGGAAGAAAAGGGATAAGAATTGACAGGGGACCTGGGGGAATTTTCTGGAATGCTGGCAATGTCTGGGTAATGAATACACAGGTGTTTTGTTGTATAATAATCCACTGCACTTTATACTGTATGTGCAGTTTTATGTTGTTAAAGTAAACTAAAAATGGCCTGAGAAGGACTCCGTACTTCTATATTTGAGTCCTTGTGGATGAACCGCAACCTAACTTAATAGGTAGACAGGATTGAAAATCTAATTTAGGAGTATGCACCTGTAACAATAGCTGAGTCTTGGCCAATCCCAGCAGCCATACTTCAACCACTCATACACTGCTGAGTGTTCAAATTGTGTCCAGATAAGGCAAATGCCAACCTGTAACCAATCCAGCTGTTTCTGTACCTCACATCTGATTTCTGTACGTCACTTCCCTTATTTTGATCTATAAATTTGTTCTGACCAGGAGGCATCCCTGGAGTCTCTCTGAATCTGCTGTGATTCTGCGGGCTACCCGAATCACAAATCATTCATTGCTCAATTAAACTCCTTTAAAGTTAATCCAGCCCAGATGAAGTTTTTCTTTGAATAATGTGTATGTGCTATACTTCATAATATTTTTAAAATCAACAAAAATTATGGTGTATGCCATCGACCAGTTAACAGCTTTTTGGGGAAAAAAGAGAAAAGAAAACAGGCATTCATGAGACAATGAAATCAATGCCATGATGAGCCTGTCCCAGCTCTGCCCCAATCTAGTCATGTGGTAGCAAGTGACTTAAACTCTCTTAGCCTTCTTTTCTTCTTGCATAAAATGGGAATGATAACCATACCTGCCTCATGGGGCTGTGAGAATTAAATGAGGTAACAGAAGTAATACAGCTAGAATATACATTGTATATGGTAATCAATCAATATTTTTGTTAGCTATTACTATCATCATTATTAGTACCACCACTACTAGTACTATCACTAAGAGTACCATCATTACTAGTATCACCTCCATTAATTAGTACTACCACCACCAGTAGTACCACTTTCACCACAAGAACTCAAGGAGGAGAGAGTAGAGTTCCCTGCATCTCTTACATCTGCTCTTCACCACTCTCCAGCCAGCTGGTGTCCCTGGGAAGATGGAAGAGGAAACCATTGAGTTACTTTCCCCTCTCTTCCCCCAGGGTCCTCACATCAGCCATAGCAATCAATTCTCAATTCTCAATCACTTCTCACATTTTGCTCAAAACCTGGCAAAGGAAACACTAGAGCCACTACTAATGGCCAGGTTCTCTTACCATGCCAGTGCCCTGTATACAGCAGGTGCTTATTGTATATGCTTATTGAATGCATGTAGACTAAGGGGATAAGGATAAGTGAGAAAGTGGGTGAGTGAGCAGAGCCAACTGAGTAGCACAAAGGAACCCCGTGTGTTATCAACAACCATCAACAGAAACAGAGGCACCGGCTGTCCTTGAGCCTTCTCCTTTTCTATCCTCATGGCCAGATTCCTGGCTCTTCTCTGCTTCTCATCCTGCTCAAACCTCCTGGCCACCCAGACTAGAGGCCACGCAGTGATCTGCTGAGCCACCTACTGCTCAGATGGCAACGTAACAGTCACTATTTATCTTTGTTACTGCTGCGAGTGTCCAAGAAAAAACAGCCTCAAAGATCACGTCTGTTAGGATAACCTATTGATTTGTGTCACGTTTCTCCCAATCCCCATTTTATTGTTGTTCAAGACGGGGTCAGGGTAGGTCAAAAATAACTCTTTCCAGTGGAGGCAACAGACTGAGAAATTATAACAGGAATTTAAAATTCTCTAAAAGACATGGGCCAGGGAGGCAATGTAAGAGTGGAGTGTCCCAACCCCAAATTAGAGACTGTGGGAGGGAGGGTCCGAATGAGGTCTGCAACAGACAAGCTTAGGGGAAAAAAGGAAAAATTAGGAAGATAGAATGGATTTGCATCTTAGGATCAACACCCAGTACAAGCTTTTAGAAGATGTTTAAAACTTAGTTTTTCATACTGGCCAAACCAGTTTGCTGAATATAGTCTAAGTGTTAGCCAGTGATCCTATGATCAAGGAAGAGGTAGGTACTTCATTAAAATTAAGAACTTCAGTCCATTAAAATTATAGCTCTCTATGTTTAGAGCTAGGAAAGTCCACTCATTTGCCAAATACTTTATCTATAGTAGGGGTCAGCTGTATCCAACTGCAACCAAATCCAACCACTGGCTGTTTTGTAAATAAAGTTTTATTGGAACTCAGTCATGCCCATTTATTTACGCATTTATCTATGGCTGTTTTGCTACAATGGTAGAGTTGAGTTGTGGTGACAAGGGAAAATATGATCTGCGAAGCCTTAAATATTTACTATCTGGCTGTTACAGAAAAGTTTGCTGATCCATGGTCTATAGGATCTTAGTAAATTCTCACAACTTCATTTTACATAAGGAAGGTTTAACTCATAAGGGTTAAATAAACTTGGTCAAGATCAGGTTCAAGGATGGTATTGAGATTGGAATACATGTCTGCTTGATGCAAAAATTTTCCCTGAGATGTGTGCTACTTTCCATAGGAGAAGATATTATGATCACTCTTAATAATATTACCTACAAAAGTCAAACACCTATACAAATCATGTCTACACCAGTCAAATTTGGCCCAAAGGCGGTCCAAACCCTACTGTTTTGCCAAAATGTCATTCTCTTGAGAAGTTTTTGAGGTGAAGATACCATCTTAGGTTTAGAACTAATTTGGTTCTACTGAGATTTCAGGGCAATGCCATTCATCATAAAGTTAACTTACCATTCATTTCATCTTGAGAACTCCTACTTGCTCCTTAGCTTTGACGAACAATGACCAGTTAGATGAGAAACAAATACAAACTCTCTTATTGGAAGCTAAGACGAGGCATGAAAAAGCAATGCCAAGACACAATCTATAGCAATTTGGGATAAAACCCAAGGATTCTATGACTTTGTCTTTCATCTTCGCTCCCTTTCCTGGCAATAGAGCCATTCCCTAAGACACTGGGCAAGGCTGATACAATACTCAGGGTGAGGGAGGTGGGAAGTTGTAGAAATATTCAGAATGCAGTACTCTCCAAAGTGTCTCTGATTCTTGTGTCACTCACAGGAAAAACTCACTGTGATCAGAATGAAAAGAGGAAATACGCTAATGCTTGATTTCAGGAGAAAATAGTCACTACATAAGATAGGGTGAAGAGACAAATACAGAGAGACTTCGAAAGGACATGATATCAGCATCTCTAGTGGGATTATTTAAGCACAATTAGAGGGACACTTCATAGAAATGTGATTTTCAAGCAGCTACTAGTTCCCTGGGACTCCAATGTAAGACCTTTTCCCCGGGTGCCTTGTAGATCCATACTTTTGGAGTGATATTGTACCACATTGTGAGAAGCCTGACAGCAGCATGGTCATGAAGCTTGAAAAGAATGATGCCTGGGAATTGCAGAAGGATCTCAAAAGGTAAAGAATAAAACAACCATGAGGGCATTTCATTGGATGATGTGGAATAAAGTCTACAAAGCAAATGACGGTCAGCTCCCCATCACTGGCAACCCTAATTCTGAAGCAAAATAGCTTTAGGAATGTGACTCTTCCAGAGTTAACCTGGGGACCCTAGTAGATACCAATCTTACCTACCTTTGAAGTAGAATGCCCCAGGTTAAACCAGCCTTTTTTCAGCTGACCCAAACTTCCTGGCTCTCTTTCTACCACTCAGTTCTTCCCTCGGATGATCCTGGAGCCAGGCTTCTCTTCCCACCTCCTATTGAGCTTGACTGTGTGCACACCCCATCTTCCCCATGCAGCTGCCCCAACACAGGATCACTTGCTGGAGAGCAGCACTGGCTGCAGACACAAGATCAGTTCCCAGGTTCACGTCTGCCCCTATCGCAACCCCAGAGAAAGTTTAGTTACAGCAGTGGGAAAGCCAGGAAGACCCAGACATGGGCAAAGGCATGACACTGATTAAAAACACACAAGGATTGGGAGGCCGAGACGGGCGTATCACGAGGTCAGGAGATCGAGACCATCCTGGCTAATCTGGTGAAACCCCATCTCTACTAAAAAAAAAATACAAAAAAACTAGCCGGGCGAGGTGGCGGGCGCCTGTAGTCCCAGCTACTGGGGAGGCTGAGGCAGGAGAATGTCGTTAACCCAGGAGGCGGAGCTTGCACTGAGCCAAGATCCGGCCACTGCACTCCAGCCTGGGCGACAGAGCGAGACTCCATCTCAAAAAAAAAAAAAAAACAAAAAACAACAACAGACACACACACACAAGGAAAGATAAAGGGATGAGATAGTGAAAACACTATTGAAAACAGTCTCAATTTACTTTGCTTCTTCAAACTTCCAACCTTACTACCAAAAGGGAAATGAGAAAAACAAACCAAATACACATTCAAGATGGAAAATGATACGCATCTTTCATCTCAAACCTAACCCTGTTTTTGCTCCCCCTCGAGACATCTTTTTAATGGAAGAAATTAAACCCCTTGAGTCTTTAAATGCTGCTGGGGGTGAGCACATTCAGGTCAGAAGCAGCGCTTGTCCCAGGCAGAGGCACCTCAAGAGTTAACAAGGGGTATTTATTTACAGGTTAAAGAGGCAAGCTCCAGAGTGAACGGCTGGGTTGAGGCGATGCTGAGTGTGAGCTAACAAGACGCTCTCTCTAGTGGCATTCTGGGCGATTACTCCCGAGCACCCAGCCATACCAAAATCAATAAACAATTTCAGCGCAGCCCAGGGAACTTTGCCACACTTAATAAAAGTCTCCAGCTGCAGTTATGGCTTCATTTCACCTTAACGTCTTCTTTAACTGTCCCTTCTTTTCAAGATCAATTAGAGGTACATGCAAAGAGAATAAAGAAATACACACGAAGGTGCACACACACAAACACACACATCAGAAGCAAACAAGGTCAAAACTAGCTATGTGCACCAGTGGGCTCTCCCCTCTCCACTCATAATTTCTACTTTAAGATGACCCACAGTAAGTCAGTCTGTGGGGTGCAGTTGGGTTTGCAGAGAAAGGAGGGAGGTGAGGGGTTAGTCCACATTGCCCAAGTACAGATGACTACTCCCAATATGAAAGGCACCCTTACTAGATTTCCAAGGATCTCTTTCTCTCTGTAAAGCACCCGTGATTTTTTGCTTTTGGCTATTTCTTTACTCCTTAGAATATCCACTTAAGAGTAGATCAAAATAGGGAGAGAAACGAGGCCAAAATGTGTTAATGTTATTGTTAATGCCTCCAGTTAAAGGGTTGAGAGGCATTGCTTGGGGTAGGCAGGCTGGAGGGAAAAGAAGAGACACAATTCAACCTGTTAGCTAAAGCGATGTGTAGTTCCGGGTTGTTTGTGTGTTTCATTGTCTCAGATCCCTTAGAAACCCACCAGAACATTGGGTCTGGAACTGGGACTAGCACTTGCCTACTGACCAGTCAGCAGCCATTTTCCAGCCTTGATTGAATATGTGACAAATATAAATGAAAATCTATTCGATTTTTTAATAAATTGTCCCAGTGTGTGTTACAGCCTCTACATTTGAAAGTTCATTCTACATGCACATCTCTATGTGCACAAACACTGCCCTCTCACTTTAGAAAATTACCGAACTCTGGAAGATGAACTGCTCACCCTTTTAGGAAGTCAATAACACTAATTAATTCATCAACTTTCTTGGATTCTTTGCCAGTAAATAGTGTGGTCAGAAACAAGTAGAAAGCTCCATCTGCAAGAAGCACAAAGGTGGCTGGGCACGGTGGCTCATGCCTGTAATCCCAGCACTTTGGGAGGCCGAGGGAGGCAGATTACCTGAGATCAGGAGTTCGAGACCAGCGTGGCCAACGTGGTGAAACCCCATCTCTACTGAAAATACAAAATTTAGCCACATGTGGTGGTGGGCGCCTGTAGTCCCAGCTACTGGGGAGGCTGAGGCAGGAGAATTGCTTGAACCCAGGAGATGGAGGTTGCAGTGAGCCGAGATCGTGCCATTGCATTCCAGTCTGGGCGACAGAGCAAGAGTCCATCCCAAAAAAAAAAATTTTTTTTAAGCACAAAGGTAAAGACCTTCTGTGAACAAACACACTTTACCAAAACAGGAGTCACTCAGATGACAGGAAGAGATATGATATTAGGATATTTGAGTGAAAATGGAAATAGTGATGTCCCCTCCCCTTCCTTCCCCCTTTTCTAAGTGTCACCAGCTCTAGAACAGTGAGCTCCAAAAGAAAGTCTTGGGAGCCACCTTCCTTCGGGTGGAAAAAGCCTTCAGGAGGAGACACTGGCTCTGATTGCATAATTGTGGCTCTTCCCTTTCCCTGCATTCCAGAGGCACCCTTCCCATTGGACAGACGAAATGAGCATACGGAGAGTAAGGGAAAGCCTTTTACCAGGGGCGTTAGTCTGAGAGTCCTCTCTGCTTCCAGGCCCGTCAGTTCCTTGGCCCTGACTCTCTGAGCTACAGTTGTTCTCCAGTTTTCCAAGGACTTGACTCCAGTCACCGTGGCAGCTGCATCCTCTACTCAATTCTCCACCTTCTTTCTCCAACTCTAAACATTCTCATTCCCACCTGCCTTTCCCAGCAGACTCTTCAATCTTACCAAGTATATTTTCCATCAAGCTTTGGAACATCCCAGGGCATTTGGGAGGACAGAAGTCCTTAGAGAAGTAATTATAGCAAAGTTCTCAAGTCCTTCTGCCAGCCTAGAAAGTGGCTCTGTTTAAAAGATCCATTTATATGGGGTAGAATGAATAATTGTGAGGTATTTGGCAACTTTGAATGCCATTATAAGAGGTTGGAATGCTAAAAATCAGAGTTTGGTAGAACACCACAGAAATAAAGCCGCCATTCTAAATTTGTTCATTTTTATTTCAAGACCAAACTAGACATGTCAACAAGTCAATCGTGGAGTTTCCCATGCATTAGGCATCTCCTCAGGTTCTGGTGCTTTTATTGCTCACTCGGCATGACAGGTCCGTGACCAAGTTAACACATTAGGCAGGAAATCCTAAAGCTACCAGTAGCTAACAGAACAAGCCACAGGTACACCTACCTTTCTAAAACTCAGTCAATAAACACATTTGTAAAAATATTCCACAAAATGAAGACTGATCTGCAGCTTCCAGCAGAAAAACGCAACTACAAAGGTGTGTGTTCTTATGCCTTCCTAATGCCTCTATCCTATTTAATATTTTCATGGTGAGCATTCTGTCCTTTGATATCCTACAGGAGCTCAGGATGTGTAACGATCTTTATACGCAAACTTCACAAGCAGAGAAACACTCGTTTAAAAAATAATCAACTGAGAATCTGGTTAGAGTAAGGCTTAGCTATTGAGGACTAAGAAAGGCAAAGTGCAGATTAGTACAAAATACATTAGCTGGCTGAAAATGGGAGGTAGTTGGACACCTGGGTGTCTGAAGACCTCCTTTATTTTGAGAAATACATAAGACTTGCAGGACAGCAAACCTTCAAGTGGTGATTCAAATGGTCTAATTCACCAAATTCACAAATGACAAGATCTATTCTTTGTATGTTTTCTGATCTCTCTATGGTTCTGTGTATCACACAGAGCTTTGAAATATATATTTGGAACCACACAACATACATAGAAACTGACTTCAGCTATAAATCAATTCCTGGCTTACTGATTACTTTTTTAAGGAAATTATCTGAAAATTAAGTGGAAATCAGTCACAAGAGATGATTGAAAATCATTTTGTGATAAAAGAAAAGACTAGAAATAATCAGACAATGGGCTGACCTGGACTTGCCCAACCCAGGCTACCTCCAACACCCACCATCATCCCCCACCATAACACATGTCATATACCACATAGCAATTGATCACTGCACACCCTCCTCTCAACTAAACCCCCTCAGCGGCTATTACTTGGGGTTCTGTATTGCCAAGACTAGTACTTCATTCTGTGGTTACTCCTCCAGGGCATGCCCTATTAACTCACCCCATCCATCCCAAGACCTGCAGGAAGATTGAAACATTTGCACTGAGGGCATTAGGAGCTTGACTCTTACGACATTCTATTAGTGAGGGACTCTGTTTCTCAGTGTCCTACTGTTGAGCTGTGTTGACTGTCTGTTGGGCCAAGAAGTATGGGCCCAATACTTGTTGAGTCCTTTCTTGGTTCTCCAGGGCAAATGATGAGCAACTACAAGGACTTTTTTTTTTTTTCCTCCATATGACTAAGAGGTTCATGCTAGTAACCTCTTGAGAAGGTTAAGGATTACTGAAATCTATATTCATAAGCTTGCATTAGCATATTCCCAGAGTTCACTAAGAACTTCTACTCTGGGATCTCCAAAGCCATCTGGCATCTGTGCAGTCCTTGGCCAAAAGGCACAGCCACTCCTGAACATGCTTGCTCAGAGGCAGGATTCCCCCAGCTTTCCAAAAGGACAGTGTCCTGCCAAGTGCACCAGTGTCTTAGAGTCAGTCAGGTTTTCAATCATTGTCATTTTTCCCTTTGAATTGTGAGTTACTGTTGGTTTGGCTTCAAAAATATCAACTTAGTTTGTTATGAATCCTGTAATGTCTTCTGATGCCTAGTTGCAGATCTGTTTGGTAGGATTTCTAAGCATTTCTCTAATTACTTGACTTAAAGACCTGTATTTTTGCTATTCAAATGGTAATCATTCATACCCCTCATGGTAAAAGATATATTCATGACCCCCTCATCACCATCACCCTCAACACACACACACACAATGTCCTTATACAGAGACCCTGGATTGCAATCACTGAGCTCTTTTTTTCCATTAGAAACTGTGAACAGTAGGTGATTAGCCAAAGTCATGGATTCTAGACCTTTCTACAAACACACAGGGTTCTGGGACATCAAATGGCAGAGATATAACATCTGTGGGAAATTATATATTTCTTCGTGGCATCAAATTTTCCCATGAAGTCAATCAAGATTATGGAAAATTGCAGTACACATTTTAGAGTCCTCCTGTGATTAAAAAAAAAAAAATCCCCAATACTGTAATGTTTTCTTTTATAGAAATTCTGAAAGTTGTTCCAGTCTTGTGAGACGGTTCACAGAAGAGCTGCGCCCATATCATGTGCAGCCCAAGTCCCTTCTAAAGGTTGAATGAGGAAAAAGCGTGCAGGAAAAGGTAGTTTGTTGAAAACTAAATGATCTAAGAAAATCAATACTGAATCTAAGAGCCTTAGCCTGGCAGTTGTACTGGACAATCCTCTCTCCAAAAGCCTTGTTCTCTGCACCAAGCATTCTAACAGGCTCATCTCTCCCCCATTCTCCATGAAGAAGGATGACCTCTTTCTTTAGTAACACCCTTTCCTTACAAAGGCCTGCTTCTATTTTGTCAACTACCACAAGAAAGACGTAAGTTGGAGCAACTTCCAGAATTCAGACCAAAGGCAACTGAAATTCACCTGCAGATGAGCCAAATATCAGATGGGAATGGAGGTCCCCAGCCATTCCCCTACCAACTTCACACCTTTAAACCCAAGCATAGCCTGTTTGATTGTTGACTAGGGTTGTTGTTATATTTGAGCTATTATACACAACACGGGGATTTATTTGTATATGTGCATACATACATGCATGCATTTACAAACACATATACATGTGTATATATGTACACTCTTTGTTACATCCTTTGTCAAGTACTCACTATGTGCAAAGTATTTTCTTAGGGTAAAAAGAGACAAGAGGGTAAGAAATGTGAGTGTGTGTGTAGAAATACAAAGATGAATAAAAAGACAACACCTGAAAAATCATTTGGCAATATGCACACCAAAACTGAGCAAATGCCTAGACTATGACCCATCCATCCAGCCCCTTGCTCTGTGTACATAAACTCACCAAAAGAATGCACAAGAGCATTCCTAGCAACACTCTTTGTAATAGCCCCAAACTGGAAACAAACAGTCCATCAATGGTAGACAGAACATCTAATTGTGGTATATTTATACAATGGAAGAGTTTGTCTCAATGAGAATGAGCAAATTACAGACACATACAACAGACTGGGCGAATCTCACAGACATGATAATGAGCGAAAGAAGCCAGACCAAAAGAGTACACGCCATGGTGGTTCCATTAGCGTGAAGTTTAAAAACAGGCAAACCTGATCTAGGTCTTTATAAGTACTGAGAGTGGTTACCCTTGGAAGGGGATAGTGACTAAAAGCAGGGCAGGTAGAAGAATGGCTTGTGTGTGCTGGTAATGTTCTATTTCTTGATCTGGGTGCTATTTATATATTTGTGCTGCTTTGTGAACATTCACCAAACCAAAACTTGAAGGTTACATATTTTTCAGTATGTACAACTTACTTTAATCAAAATACAATCACTATCCTTCAGATTATAACTGGATACAAAGAAAAATGAGCACAAGGATAACTTTAATGAATCTAAAAACCATCACCGGGGTTTTTAGCTAATTAGAAGCCTTTCAGCTTCAAGTAACAGCAAAATCAACTTAACTGGCT
This sequence comes from Rhinopithecus roxellana, assembly GCF_007565055.1. Classification (NCBI taxonomy): domain Eukaryota; kingdom Metazoa; phylum Chordata; class Mammalia; order Primates; family Cercopithecidae; genus Rhinopithecus; species Rhinopithecus roxellana. Next base: position 134,401,083 of record NC_044553.1, on the reverse strand, counting down.
TAATCTAGAACAGCTAAGAAAGGGCTTCACATACTATGAAGTCCAGGGCAATAACAGGATTGACTAATTCATGGTCCAACAAAATCACAAAGAACGCTGGTTCTTTTTTTTTGAGATGGAGTCTCGCTCTATCGCCCAGGCTGGAGTACAGTGGTGCAGTCTCAGCTCACTGCAACCTCCTCCTCCCGAGTTCAAGTGATTCTCCTGCCTCAGCCTCCTGAGTAGCTGGGATTATAGGCATGCGTCACCACACCCAGCTAATTTTTGTAATTTTTTTTTAAAGTAGAGACAGGGTTTCACCATGTTGGCCAGGCTGGTCTCAAACTCCTGACTTCATGATCCACCCACCTCGGTCTCCAAAGTGCTGAGATTACAGGTGTGAGCCACAGCACCTGGCCAAGAACTCTGGTTCTTTCTATCTTCTGCTCATCCATCCACCCATCCTTGGGCTCCCTTTGATTTATAAGGTGGCTGCCATGATTCTAAAAATCATATCTATGCAGATAATATTCAGCAGTCCTCTTTCTTCCATAATATCTTTCTAAAAGCATTTCCCAGAATGCTATGCTCTTGTCTAGCAGACATCATCTCATAAGTCATTGGCCAGAAATATATCACATAACCACTCCTGCACCAGTCATTGCCAAGGGAATTGGGGCCACTATGAATGACTTGAACTAAACAGGATTTGACCTAACTCAAACTAAACCAGAGCTCTGCCATAAAGAAGCAAAAGGGGAAGGGCTATTGGGTGAGCAACAAGCAGGCACACAAAGTATAATGTGGGTTTGGATGAAGAGGGGAGCATCTGACTGAAAGACTCAAAAATGACGTCACAGAGAAGGTGGCTTTGGGGATAGGACCTGGAGGATGCAAGGATTTTATAAGGTGGAGTTGGGACTTGGGGTATAATTTCAGGCTGGCTGGCCAAGGTGTGGAAGTCTGACGGGGGTTCAGGGCACAGCAAATACTAGTCCAGTTGGGTCTGTTCAGGGCTATATGTAGGAGCATCTTGGGGACTTAACTGTAGAGTGAGCACTTAATTTGAGGTACTAAAATGACTGAAAGCTTCTTAGAAGGAATGTCACATGAACAGAGACTTAGCAGTGGTGGTATAAAGGTTTGTTTTATTGTAATGTATTAGTTATCAATTACGGTGTAACAAATTATCCCAACTTAGTGGCTTAAAATAACGAACTTTTATTATCTCAAAGTTTCTGTGGGTCAAGAATTTGGGAGTCACTTACTTGGGCCATTCTGTCTCATGGTCTTTCATGAGGTTGTAGTGAAGGTATTTTCCAGGTTTGCAGATATGACTGGGACTGAATGATCCAATTCCGAGGTGGCTCACTCTAGGGCTGCTGGAAGGAGGCTTTAGATCCTTGCCACATGGGTCTCAACATAGGGTTGCTTGACCTTCTTTTTTTTATTTTCTTTTTTGAGATGGAGTTTCACTCTTGTTGTCTGGGCTAGAGTGCAGTGGCACAGTCTCAGCTCACTGCAACCTCTGTCTCCTGGGTTCAAGCAATTCTCCTGCCTCAGCCTCCCGAGTAGCTGGGATTACAGGCACCTGCCACCACGCCCAGCTAATTTTTGTATTTTTAGTAGAGATGGGGTTTCACCTGGTTGGGCAGGCTGGTCTCGAACTCCTGACCTCAGGTGATCTAACTGCCTCGGCCTCCCAAAGTGCCAGGATTACAGGCATGAGCCACTGCGCCCGGCCTTGGCTGCTTGATCTTCCTCGCAACATGGCAGATGTTTCCTCCGGAGTGAGTGATACCAGGAAGTGGAAAAAGAGGAAACTACAATGCCTTTTATGACTTCCCTTCAGAAGTGATCAAGTTTTGGTTAAAATATGACTTCTGCCATATTCTGTTCATTATAAGAGAGACTCAGTAGAACCTACACTCAAGGGATAGGAAAATAAGTACCACCTTTCAAAAGGAGTAATATCAAATAATTTGTGAACATATTGTTTTTCTTCCCCAAATCCCACCAGCCCACAACCACCCCAGCCCCTGGTAACCACCATTCTACTCCATATTTTCATGAAAGCAATCCCCCTAGATTCTACAGATGAATAAGTTTGTGTGGTATTTGTCTTTCTGTGCCTGGCTTATTTCATTTAACATAATATCCTCTAAGTTCATCCATGTTGTTGCAGGTGACAAGATTTCTTTCTTTTGTATGGCTGAATGGTATTTCATTGTGTATATATGCCACATTTTCTTCATCCATTAATCCTTTGATAGACACTTAGGTTAAGTCCGTATTTTGGCTATTATGAATAATGCTGCGGTAAACATGAGAGTGCAGATATCTCTTCAACATACTGACTCCATTTCCTGTGAATATATACCCAGTAGTGAGACTGCTGGATCATATGGTAATTCTATTTTCAATTGTTTGAGAAACTTTCACACTGTTTTCCATAATGGCTGTACTAATTTACGTTCCCACCAGCAGTGTGCAGGGGTTCATATTGATAATAATCATTTTGGTAATAGCCATCCTAACAGGTGTGAGGTGATATCTCATGGTTTTAATTTGTATAGACTTTGGTTACATGGTCTAGATAACCATGGTTAGTGGTTAGTGGTGATTTCTGAGATTTTAGTGCACCTGTCACCAGAGCAGTGTACGCTATACCCAATATGTAGTCTTTTATCCCTCACCCCATTCCAACCTTCCCCCTCAAGTCCCCAAAGTTCATTATATCATTCTTATGCCTTTGCATTCTCATAGTTTAGCTCCCACTTACAAGTGAGAACACACAACATTTGGTTTTCCATTCCTGAGTTAATTCACTTAGAATAATGGCCTCCAGCTCCATCCAAGTTGCTGCAAAAGACATAATTTCATTCCTTTTTGTGTCTGAGTAGTATTCCATAGTGTATATATACCACATTTTCTTTATCCACTCCTTGGTTGATGGGCACTTAGGCTGGTTCCTTTTGCAATTGCAAATTTTGCTTGCTATAAACACACCTGTGCTTGTGTCTTTTTCATATAATGACTTCTTTTCCTTTGGGTATATACTCAGTAGTGGGATGGCTGAATTGAATGCTAGATCTACTTTTAGTTCTTTAAGGAAGCTCCACACTGTTTTCGATAGTAGTTGTACTAATTTACATTCCCACCAGCAGTTTAAAAGTATTCCCTTTTTGCCACATCCATGCCAACATCTATTGTTTTTTGACTTTTTAATTATGGTCATTCTTGTAGGAGTAAGGCGGTATCTCATTGTGGCTTTAATTCTCACCTCCCTAGTGAAGAGCGATGTTGAACATTTTTTCATATAGTTGTTGGCTGTTTATATATCTTCTTTTGAGAAATGTATTCATGCCCTTTGCCCACTTTTTGATGGGATGATTTGGGAAGGGTTTTGGTGATTTGTTTGAGTTCCTTGTAGATTTCAGATACTAGCCCTTTGTCAGATTAATAGTTTGTGAATATTTTCTCCCATTCTGTGGGTTGTTCATTTACACTGCTAATTATTTCTTTTGCTGTGCACAAGCTTTTTAGCTTAGTTAGGTGCCATTTATTTATTTTTAATTTTTGTTGCACTTGCTTTTGGGGGGTTAGCCATGAATTTTTTTGCCTAAGCCAATGTCCAAAAGAGTTTTTCTGATGTTATAACCTAGAATTCTTATGGTCTCGGGTCTTAGATTTAAGTCTTTGATCCATCCTGAGTTGAGTTTTCTATAAGGTGAGAGATGGGAATCCAGTTTCATTGTTCTACATGTAGCTTGCCAGTTTTCCCAGCACCATTTATTGAATAGGGTGTCCTTTCCGCAATGTATGTTTTTGTGTGCTTTGTCAAAGATCCGTTGGATATAAGTATTTGACTTTATTTCTGGGCTCTCTATTCTGTTCCATTTGTCTATATGCCTATTTTTATGCCAGTACCATGCTGTTTTGGTAACTATAGCCTTGTAGTATAATTTGACATCAGGTAGTATGATGCCTCTAGATTTGTTCTTTTTCCTTAGTATTACTTTGGCTATGCAGGCTCTTTTTTTGTTCCATATGAATTTTAAAATTGTTTTATCTAGTTCTGTGAAGAATGATGATACTATTTTGATGGGAATTGTATTGAATCCATAGATTGCTTTGGACAGTGTAGTCATTTTCACAATATTGATTCTTCTCATCCATGAGCCTGGGATGTATTTCCATTTGTTTATATCATCTATGATTTCAGTGTGTCATAGTTTTCCTTGTAGAGATCTTTCACCTCCTTGGTTAAGTATATTCCTAAATCAGGGGCTGGGCATGGTGGCTCACGCCTGTAATCCCAATACTTTGGGAGGCTGAGGCAGGCAGATCACTTGAGATCAGGAGTTTGAGACCAGCTGGGGCAACATGGTGAAACCTAGTCTCTACTAAAAATACAATAATTAGCCAGGTGTGGTGGCGTATGCCTGTAGTCTAGCTACTCAGGAGGCTGAGGCATGAGAATCACTTGAATCCAGGAGGTAGAGGTTGCAGTGAGCTGAGATTGTGCCACTGCACTCCAGCAGTGTCTCAACAGAGTCTTAACTCTGTCTTAGCAGAGTCTTGTTCTCTTGTCCAGGCTGGAGTGCAGTCGCACAATACATATTAAAAATTAAAAATATATATATAAGTTCCTAAGTATTTTAATTTTTTGCAGCTGTCATAAAAAGAGATTGTGTTCTTAACTTGGTTCTCAGCTTGGTCATTGTTGGTGTATAGCAGTGCTACTGATTTGTATTCACTGATTTTGTATCCTGAGACTTTACTGAATTCATTTATCAGATCTAAGAGCTTTTTGGATGAGTCTTTAGGGTTTTTTAGGTATATGATCATATCATTGGTGGACAGCAACAGTTTGACTTCCTGTGTTCCAATTTGGATGAGCTTTATTTCTTTCTCTTATCTGATTGCTCTGGCTAGGACTTCCAGCACTATGTTGAATAGAAAGGGGGCATCCTTGTCTTGTTCCAGTTCTCAGGGGGAATGCTTTCAACTTTTTATGTGAACCTATTTTAAAACCACAACAGGTGGATACTGATTTTCTGCTCTCAACTTACCTGGCACGTGTAAAGCCACAGAAGATATACCAGCAAAGGTGGCAAAGCACTTCTGGGAATGCCTGGTATTACGCAGCTATGAGATCTTGTTCCCTGTCCTCCCTAAACACTTTTGGGTTGGTGATGTAGCCACACTCTGGCCAAAATGGATGCTCACTAGCAAGAACTTTTAGTTTCAGGTGAAAGAGTTGGGAAAGGAGCTTTCGCCCAGCAAATCAGATCTTCAGCCAGCCTGTACTGATGTGCCTGTATTTGTCACACGAGGATAATGTTTATCTCTAATTTTCAGAACATTATCAGGCATCTGAGAGGTACTACCTGGTTGATTGTAACACAAAGTATTTTGCCCAGATGAAAATTGTGGAAAAATTCAACATTGGTCAGTATAGAATGCACATGCTCGTAAAGTCTAAATATTTGCTTCCTCTTGACTCCCATGTGAGTTGCTTAGGTAGATTTCTGGCTTGGGTTCAGAATGAAACTAAAAGTACAAAGAGCATATTTGCCTGGCTCAGGATGTTCTCAGTTTTTAATGAGATGGGAACTCCCAAATGGACCACAACTGGTTGTCCAACCTAGGACGGTTTAAGGGAAAGGAAAGGAAGTTTCTTTAGAACAGTGGTTCTCAATGATACTGAGACCGACAGCAACAGCACCACCTAGAACCCTGTTAGAAATGTAAATTCTCAGTCCCACCCGGAACTACGAAATCAGCAGCTCTAGGGTGAGGCCCAGCAATCTGTATTTTAACAAACTTTTCTAAAACATGCTTGAGTTTGAGAAACACTGCTTCAAAAAAAAAAGTCCTACACACAGCTCATTGCATGTAATTTAATAATAACTCAGTAAAGTAGCTGGGCTGGATACTTTCACTCATTATTGTTCATGCATAAACACACCAGCACAGAAACTGCACAGAGAGATCAGGACACAGGACACACATAGCACAATGAATGGCATAGACAACCATTCATAGAGTAAGTACCAGAGCCCAAACTCCCTGACCCCCGAGAGGGGAAAATGTCTAGTGTCCTTTCAGGAAGGGTAAGGGCTGGGCACAGTGGCTCATGCCTGTAATCCCAGCCCTTTGGGAGGCCAAGGCAGGCAGATCCGTTGAGCCCATGAGTTCGAGACCAGCCTGGGCAATATGGTGAAACCCCATCTCTACAAAAAATACAAAAATTAGCCGGGCATGGTGGCGCACTCCTATAGTCCCAGCTACTTGGGAGGCTGAGATGGATCACTTGAACCTGGGAGGTAGAGGCTGCAGTGAGCACCACTGCATTCCAGCCTGGGTGACACAGTGAGTCCCTGTCTCAAAAAAAAAGAAAGAAGGGTGAGGAAGAGAAAGGGAAAGGGGAGAAGGGGAGAGACAGAGTAGAGAAATAGGAGAAGGAGGAGGAAGAAAAAGGATATAATATAGTGTATTTTCAAACACGATTTCATGAGACACAAAGTGTTTCGAAAGACAATCAGAATTCAAATGCCAGTGATCTTCACAGGAATCTTAATAAGACAGTTAAAAATTTTTAATAATTGTAGGGCTCATGAAACTCTTCATGACTGAGGGTGTTGCTCACATCCTTGAAAGGATAAACATCCCACTAGAGATGCATCTGGCACTTCAGAACTTTCTCCCAAACAGCTCGTTTGCTTTTATCTCGTGGACACTGTGAAGGGAATTGTTGATTATGTTTCCTTCTTCCAGAAAACGCAGACTCAAATTAGCAAGTGAACATCAATCAGCCTTTGGTATGAGAGCCTCACGTGGCTTTGCCTCATGTTTCCTGCCTTTATTTCCCCTGCCTGAGTGTCCTCCTTTGCTGCACTGTTTTTGTTTTTGTCAGATATTTCAAATCCTTTTAGGAATGAGGCTGACAATAAGGAAATACATTTAAAAGTGGGGGAGAAAAGAGAAAGGCTCTCTCCCCAAGCAAACACGAAACCTGGGAGGAAGGGCAGTCAAGGCGTGACAGCCATGGGTCCAGTCAGGTGGAGAAGCCCAAGGGGGCTGGCTGATGCTGTGGGCAGTGGGGGCGGGGGAGGTTCTTTGCCTCTGGTGGAAGATGGATGGGCGAGCCTGAAGGCAGGAGCAGAAAGGGGAAGGACAGCTATTAGTGGCTGAAAAGCTCTTTGCTCAAGTTGTTTCCTGGGGTTAGGAAAAGGGAGTATGGAGAAGGAATTTGTGTCTTTTTTCTATTTTTTTTCGAGACGGAGTTTCGCTCTGTCGCCCAGACTGGAGTGCAGCAGTGCAATCTCAGCTCACTGCAATCTCCGCCTCTCGGGTTCAAGAGATTCCCCTGCTTCAGCCTCCTGAGTAACTGGGATTACAGGTGCCCACCACCACAGCTGGCTAATTTTTGTATTTTTAGTAAAGACAGGATTTCACCACATTGGCCAGGCTGGTCTCAAACTCCTGACCTCAAGTGATTCCACCCACCTTGGCCTCCCAAAGTGCTAGGATTACAGACATGAGCCACAGAGCCCAGTAGAATCTGTGTCTTATAGATCAGCTGATCTCTGTCTTCCTTAGCCTTCTCCCTTTGAGACTAAGTCAGTATCCACACAGGACTGGTCAGCCTAATGCAGGCACTGCGGATCCAAGCATTCCTCCCTGTTAGTGTAATGCACCAGGCACAGATCCAGACCACCCTGGTTCCACTCTGCTCAGAGTTCCCAGGGAGATGGGCCAGTGGCATCAGAGCAGATGATTACAGCACCTGTTCAGGTCTGGTGCAAAACCTGAGAAAATACTTGTTTTGATTTCCTATCTGGTTTGGAATGGGTAGAAGGGTATTTTCCTTGGATAGCTATGTTGGAGGGACTTATTTCAGCTCTAAGGTGTTCTAATTGTTCAGAACCTGGGAATCAACCACAAGCAGGGGCTGTTTGGAGCTGCCCTTTCCATGGGCCAGCAGTGCCTCCCAGGAAAACTTCCATAAGCAGCTCCATCAGGACTGCAGTGCCAACCTTGACCAGTCATTCTGAGTCCAGTTACATCCATAATGACATTTCTCCACTGCCCCCTTCGTCCCCGGAGCACGACAGATGAGGGGCTTCAAGGAACAAGTCCCCGAGCTGTGATGGGAATCTGTCTTGCTCCGCTGCAGAAAGAATATATATCCCTGAGCAGCTGTGAGGAATTCTTTTATTAGTCATCTGCATCTTACTGCTAGTCTTTGCTTCTTCTTTTTAGAATAAAAAACGAAAACAGATGAAATGTCATATTCTGACAATGATGGTTTTCAAACACCCAGGCTAGGAAAGGAGAGGTGACAGAGAGAACACTAGAGAGAGAACAGAGCCATGGGGCATGGAGACAAAAAGGGAGAACTGTCCCTGCATGGTGGGAGGGCACAAGGGAGGGTCCCAGGGTGGACAGATCTGCACAGTGACCACATAGGCTCAGCTCAAGGCTGAATGCTTATGTTCTAAAGCTTTTTGTCGGGAGCAATTTACAACCATTCAGAAATCAGACTGGAGAAGCTATGTGGAGAGGAGAAAGTAAATTACACCATAAACAGAAATATTCACAGGGCAAAGAAAGTGCAGATAGACACCCAAAGATCATATACTCAGCGTTGCCCACATTGGAGAAGAAACTGCAGGGTCTGTTGAGAAGGTATACACCCTTTGGTGGGTCTCACATGAAGATGCTTGCCTCTCCAGAAAATCACCCTAAGGCTAGTGTGGGCAGGCTGCAAGGAGATCATGGGGGAAGGTGAGAGGAGGTGAAGCAATTGTCAGAGAATGGCACAATCAACCTGGCTGGAAGGAGGGCCTGACCACCTCAACTAGCGCTGACATGGGTCACAAAACCACCTCAGAAGCAAAGGATAGTGAGGTTCAACCATCTGGTCAATGGCTGGAGGACTCATTCAGCTAAAAGCACAGTGTCTGATCAGGTCTTAACTAGCCTTCATGTTTAGTCATTGTATTAGTCCATTTTTACACTGCTAATAAAAACATAGCCAAGACTGGGTAATTATAAAGAAAAAGAGATTTAATGGATTCACAGTTCCACATGGCTGGGGAAGACTCACAATCATGGCAGAAAGCAAAGGAGAAGCAAAGACATGTCTTACATGGCAGCAGGCAAGAGAACTTGTCCAGGTGAACTCCCATTTATAAAACCATCAGATCTCATGAGACTTATTCGAGTTAAGTCTACCACAAAAACAGTATGAGGAAAACCGTCCCCATGATTCAATTATCTCCACCTGGCCCCACCCTTAACACATGGAAATTATTACAATTCAAGGTGAGATTTGGGTGGGGACACAGCCAAACCATATCAGTCATTCAATTCAATATAGTTTAGTGAATGTCTACTGTATTCATTTTTTTCTTTTCTTTTTCTTTTTTATTTTTCTTTTTTGAGATGGAGTTTTGCTCTTGTTGCCCAGGCTGGAGTGCAATGATGTGATCTTGGCTCACCGTAACCTCCACATCCTGGGGTTCAAGCAATTCTGCCTCAGCCTCCCAAGTAGCTGGGATTACAGGCATACCCTGCTAATTTTGTATTTTCAGTAGAGACAGAGTTTCTCCATGTTGGCCAGGCTGGTCTCGAACTCCCGACCTCAGGTGATCTGCCAGCCTCGGCCTCCCAAAGTGCTGGGATTACAGGCGTGAGCCATCACTTCCTGCCTACTTTATTCATTTTCTGTGCTGCTTAACTACCCACCACAAACTTAGCAGTTCTAAATAACACACACTCATTATCTATAGTTTCTGCAGGTCAGAAGTTTACACACAGCTTGGCTGGCTTCTCTGCTGAAGGGTTTTACCAGCTGCTATCCAGGTGACAGCTGGGGCTGCAATCTCATCAGAGGCTCAACTGAGGAAAGATCTGCTCCAAGCTTCTTCAGGTTGTTGGCAGAATTTATTTCCTTGTGGCCGCCAGACTGAGGGTTTCAGTTTCTTGCTGAAGTCCACCCTCAGCTCTTAGAGACTGCTGACAGTTCCTTGCCACATGGGCTTCTCCAACATGGTCATTTATTTCATGGAAGCTTGTTCCTTCAAAGCCAGTAACAGGGAGAGGGAGAAAGAGAGAGTGATAACAAGACAGACTCTTCTATAACATAACCATGGGCATGACATCTCATCACCTTTGCCACATCCTATTGGCTAGAAGCAAGCCACAGCCAAGGGGAGGGGATTACACAAAGCTGTAGACTCCAAGAGGCAGCAATCATGGGACATCTTAAAGTCTGTCTGCCACACCTGCTGTTTTAGGCACCAGAGGTACAACAGTGAACATTAAGCCATGTTGTTGACGAAAGCAGCTAGAGAGAAAGAGACAGAGAGATAAATAATCCATAGATTGAAGAATTAAAGAACATATATTACATTAAAAGACATATCTATGAATCTCCATGAATCAATATCTGGTCCTCATTTTGATTCTAATTTATTTTTTATTTTTTAGAGAGAGATTCTTGTTCTGTTGCCCAGGTTGGAGTGCAGTGGCACAATCAGAGCTCATTGCAGCCTCAAACTCCTGGGCTGCAGGAGTTTGATCCTCCTGCCTCAGCCTCTTAAGTACCTAGGACCGCAGGTGTGTCCACTGTGCCTGGCTAATTATTCCTTTTTCTTATTTTTGTAGAGAGGAGGTCTTGCTATGTTGCCTAGACTAGTCTCAAACTTCTGTCCTCAAGTGATCCTCCTGCCTTGGCCTCCCAATGTGGTGGGATTACAGGCATGAGCCACAACACCTGGCCTGGACCGTAATTGTTTTTAATGTAAAAAAAAACCCTGTTATTTATGAAACAATTGGAAATTCAGTACTAGCTGGGTATATGATGACATTAAGGACTTATCATTAATTTTTAAAGTATGATCATTGTGTTTGTGAATTTTTAATGAAGAGTCCGTATCTTTTAGAAATTCATACTGAAATATTACAAATAAAATTATGTGTCCAGGAGATTTTCTTCAAAAACACTATGACAGTGGGAGAAGAAGGTGGGGCTACGGATGAGGTAGAATTCCTAGGAGCTGATTGATGGTTGTGGAGCTGGGATGATGGGCATGTGGGAATTCATCAAACTATTCTATCAGCTTTTATGGGTGTTCAAGATTCTCCACAAGAAAACTTTTAAAGATGGGCAAGTATTTGCCCTCATTTGTAATCAGAAATGCACATGAAAATTATTTGAAACCACCCCTTTGTATCTATCAAATTGCTAGAATTTCTTTAAAAATGGCAACGCCCATTGCACGTGAGGGAGTGATAAAATGGATGCTCTGATACCTGCTGGGTGGGGGTGGAGAGGAATGGAAGACAAATTGATCTAGTCTTGGGAAGCATCTTGGCAATATGTATCAACAATCTTTAAAATATTTATGTCCTTTGCTCCAATAATTCCACTTCTGATGATACCCTAAAAATTAACCCTCAAAATGGAAAATGCTTCTGCACAAAGCTATTTGTCATAGGCTGTGTAGTAAAGAATTCACCTTACCCAAAGAGCAGTCTGGCCTTTGTTCTCTGCTGCAGGAAGGTGAGCTTTGGGCCCTTGGCATGTCCTGCCTGATAAGAGTGTCTTTGTTTGCCTGGGGCCTTGGCCACTGGACAGTTTCACAGTGATTTATGATGGGGACATTGGGCCATGCAGTATCCATTTTTACCTCTGGAGAGGCTGGAGACTTAAGATCAGCTGCACGGGCAGTCAACTGTGGAGCCTCAACAAAAACTCAGGACGCCAAGGCTCAAGTGAGCTTCCCTGGTTGTCAATATTCCGTGTGCATTGTTACACATCAGTGCTGGAAAATGACACTGCCCAGGACTCCATGGGTAAAGGACAACTAGAAACTCCATGCCTGCAACCTTCCTGGACTCTGCCAATTGCATCTCTTTCCTTGGCTGCTTTTAATGTGTGCCCTTTAGCTGTAATAACCCATAACTGTGAGTATAACAGCTATCAGTGAGTTCTGTGAGTCTTTCTAGTGAATTATCAAAGCCCACAATGGTTTTTGGAACGCCCCCAGACTTGCAATTGGTGTCAGAAGTGAAGGTGGTCTTGTGCACTGTGCTCCCGCTAACTTCGAGCAGAGTTATTCAGAAAAGAAAAAAGGGCCAGGGGCAGTGGCGGGCACCTGTAATCCAACTACTCAGGAGGCTGAGGCAGGAGAATTGCTTGAACCCAAGAGGCAGAGGTTGCTGTGATCCGAGATGGCACCATTGAACTCCAGCCTGGGCGACAGAGCGAGACTCTGTCTCAAAAAAAAAAAAAAAAGGCCTGGGAACAACTGCAATGTTCAATAAGAGGAACACTGTGCGTTTCATACAGCCATTAAATATAGCACTTATAAAAATATATACTAACATGAAAGCCTGGTGCGGTGGCTCATGCCTGTAATCTCAGCATTTTGGGAGGCTGAGGAAGGAGGATCGCTTGAGCCCAAGAGTTCGAGACCAGCCTAGGCAACATGGTGAGACCCCATTGCTACAAAAAACACAAAAATTAGCCTAGGGTGGTGGCGCACGCCTATAGTCCCAGCTACTTGGGGGGCTGAAGCAGGAAGATTGCTTGACCTGGGAGGTTGAGGCTGTAGTGAGATGTGTTTGCCCCACTGCACTCTATCCTGGGTGACAAAGTGAGAACCTGTTGTATATATATTTATATGGGAGGATGGCTACATAACACATGAAACACAAAATGTTGGAGGCATAGTATAATTACTATATACATGTAGAATTCAAAACACATGTAGAATAACATCCAGAGAAATTATAACAAAATGCAAATGAGTATCTGTTTGGGGGTGGTAATACATATGATTTTATTTTTGCATTTTCTACTTCTGTATATTTTTCAAATGATCTACAATATGCTGATACGCATAGCTTAGTTTGATAACCAGAGGAGTGTGTGTGTGTGTGTGTGTGTGTGTGTGTGTATGTGTGTGTGTGTAGTTTCTAATTTTAGCCATACTAGGGGCAATTCCATAGCATAAAGAAAGATGGTTCATGACTAGGAATTCCTCAAAACCTCAAATCTGACTGTGTCACTAAAAATGTCATCAAAAGGAAAGAAAGGGAGACGGGATGTAAAGAAATCTAGGTAGCCGCAGAAGGAACTCTGATGGGCACCACTAAAAAGGGGGAAGGACAAATATAAAGGGTGGGAAGAAGAAACAGAAAGCGAGGACCTACACAGAAGGTCACATGAAGCCCTGAGCAGGGTGCCAGGCAGCACTAGGAAAGAGAGGGTCGTGATGATGGATGATGTGAGTCGGTAATGGGGGGCTTCAGCCTGGCAAACCCTTTGAATCACTCCCCGGTCAGTACCAACAGTGAGGGCTTCATTCCTTGAGTCAGGCAAGGGGGTCTTGAGTTGATACCATGCCCAAAACACTTTCCTAAATATTGCCTCTATTCTCATGGGCTTCTGTTATTGGCAGAGTGGAATGTGAATTAATAAATAAGCTGACTTTTGGTTAAAGAGTGTCAGAAGGCCGAAGCCAGCAATGAGTTGAGACTTGCAAAAAGAGCCCAGGGCATCACAAATGGCTCCTGCTTTTTAAAGTTAAGTTTAGGGCAAGTATAAAAAAAGATAACACAGGCCACAATTTAGGATCAGTAGTGATTATCAGAAAGAAGGCAGAAGCCCTCCACCCTTAATTTACTTGTCATTTCTGTCAAATAAAGTCTTTTACCATGAAACGGGTAATACAAATGTTGGTAAGAGGGAATTAAAGCTCCAAGAGGAGAGGTGATAAAAAGTGCACCTGCTCTCTAGCCATGCTAATGAATTAAAGCTGCTTACCTCAATGAATTGCTTTCCAGATGCTGATAACCCTTGAAAATGGGACTGGTAAATTGTCAGTGATCTTGGAGGCAACCAAGAGAACAGAAGATTTTAGAAGATGAGTGTTGGTGCTCTTATAACAAACTACAGCCTAGAAATAAAGCATTACATTTTGCTAAGTATTTTTACACAAATTCTTGTTTGTTCTTCCCAAGAAACAAATATAGTTGGGCCAAAGTATAGAGGATCAATGTGACCACAAGTGGTAAGGCCCCACCCAGAGGCTTGCAGATATGATCAGTGGGATCAATAAAATTATTCCGTCCATTTTACAGTTGAGGAAGTTGAGGCCCAAGTTAGACTCACCGAAGCTCCCACCAAGAATTCATTCTGCAAATACAGGAGCTACTCATGACTGCCAAGCAAGAATCTCAGATCCTAAATAACCTCTGAGCATCTAGAAAACAAAGTGGTGCTCACAGTGATGCTGCACGGGTTCATTTACAACACACACATGCTACATTCAATTGACATCATTTCTGTCTTTGCCGTATCAGACTCTTGGATGTGGTCCATCTGCATTTCAGCAAAGGGCTTCTTACTCCCCTTCTGTGTCAGGCACAAGGCTAGGCTGTTCCTTAATGGATAGTTGAAGCATGAGGTGCCCACCAGGAAACCAGGAGAGCTGTGTCAGTGAGGCTAACGTGAGTCAAGGCGGGCCGGCCTCAGAGCCTGGTTACTGTTGAAACCTGCACTTTGTTTTACATTGAGAGTTATATTGCTATAGGCAATAGACTATAACTCTCATACGTTGAAGGGAAACTGGACTTACCTGGGAAAAGACTGGAGAATTCATGAAACTGATGGGAAGGTGGAGGGTCCAGGCAAGAGTGGCCAGAACTGTCTTGTCAGGGCACTCTCGCTGGAATACAGGCCTCTGAGTGTTGTCTCGGGGCAGGGGGGCTGTCCTTCTACCACCTAATCAAGATTGAAAGTTCAGGACAGTGAGTCCCACTGCGTAGCTTTAGAAATTGTGCCTACCAATCAAGCTTGGAGAAAGGAGGGAGAGAGATGTCATTAAACCTCATGACATAAGAGTGGAAGAAGGCAGATTCTCCAAAGAAAATCAGAGTTATTGCTGGAAATAAGGCAAGTGAGCCACCTTATTGACACTTACGCAGGGCCTGTAGAGAGCAGCTTCTTGGGAGAACGAACCTCTGTTTCCAGGGCCCATGTTAGATTTTGGTAAAGTATAAGAAAACACTTTCTAAGAGTTGAGCTTTCTGACAAACAGATGAGCAATTATAGGAGGCAGCAGTGACGTTCAGACAATCATTGGGTTTACCAGGAAAGTTGTAGTGAACTCATATATCAGATGGGAATGGGGCTGGACCGCAGAGCAAAGTCCCTGTCAATTCTGAATTTCTGATTCTATCATGAAACAGTGAATGCATGGCCTGGTTTGACAGCACGAGCAGCATCTAGCATAAGAGGGAATGTCAATCCTTTACAAAACTCAGAAATTAAAGTTCACTCACACCACTCCTAAGCTGCCATATTTCATAGTCAGCCAAGCTCCTGACACAGGGGTTCGAAGAAATTAAAGTCTTGTTTTTCTTGATGCCCACAGAGAGTTTGCAGTCACCTGGCTGTGGGCTGCAGCCCTGTGGATGGAAAGCATGTCTGAGTCAGTGCCTCTGTCAGGAGACAGATGGAAGCGGCCACATGACCCCTGGTCCCACATCCATTCCACCAAATGGAGAGACATGACAAGCCTTTTATTTTCAGGACAGGGCGTCATTGATTATTCCCTGTTAATGCTTCCCTGTCGATGGCGGGCAGGGACTAGAGGGAAATGGAAGGATGTGATATCCGGGCCCCCCAAAGGGAAAATCAATGCGATATGGTTTGATATTTCATCCTAGGGTAACCTCTTTCTCTGAGCTCCAGCCCACAGGCCACTGTTTCTCTCTCCACCAACTCTACCAGACACTGTCACTTCCTTTCACAGTCACCAAAGGACACAGAGGGAGGAGACAGATGAGGAGTGGGCACCAAAAATGATTAAACTCTGCTTTTGTTTTCTTTTAGGAATGTATAGCAACAAAACAGTCTACGGGCTGTGCTGAGACTTCCTCAGCAGTATCAGATCAGAAGCGAAGAGCCTACTAAGTCAGCTGAAGAAACTCTTGTCTGACTTATTACAGATGCAACCCACAGAACACTAATCTCAAAGGATGACCTTGGAAAACCGACAACCTAGAAACTGCCTGCCCCCTGGCACAATGCGGAAAGTTACAAGTTCAGAGCAAGAGGCAAAGACTTGTAATGCAGGGAAGTGAGAGGGAGAAAGCAACCTCTTTCTTTGTGTACACACACGTGCACACACACATCAAACGCCAAGTATTTATGTTCCCCCTCCCCCAAAGGAATCCAACATTCAAAACAAAACTCTTATGAATCTTGTATGTAACAGAAAGGGGAATTTTTGTTCTTTCTGGGGTTTCAGGGTAAAGAGGAAACACCACCACTTTATTATCTTTTAAATGGGGATGCAAAACAATAATATCCAGATACTTAAAGCTATGCTCACCCTTTGGTTCCAGACAAGGCATCTTGTTAGCATTTAACCTCATCAGCGCTGTAGCCACACAGATCCAGAAACTGTGTTAGTTTATTTTGTGCTGCTTAGTTTATTTTGCAGTGTTGCTTCTGGAAAGCTCCAGGCTGTTCACTGCTTTTTCCCTTTCACATAGGAGTTGCCCTGGGAGAAGTGAATAGATGGTTTTCCCTGCTTTCCTTGCTCCCTGGGGACAGGAATCAGGGACTGAGCCCTCTGCCTGGGAGAGGCTGAACCAGGTGACCTGCAACGGGCTTTTCCAACTCTGATTCTATGTAGGGTTCCTGTGGTACAGACTCATGGGCCTAAGCCAAGGAGTCTGTTTTCTGCCTGTTGGGGGAATTGGGCAACTCATGTTTTACATACCTATGCAGTGTGGATATCAATTCTACTGGAGTTCTTGTAAGTAGTACTTTATCCAATGCATTCATAAATGTATAGGATTGTATCTGTGTTACTCACAGGAGCTACTGTTTAATATCTTAAACTAAAAGCATGTGTCTTCACAGGAGCATGATTCATTTCGGTTATGCAATTCACGAATGACCTGCAAGGATGCTGCCACTGAAGCTGTGGGTTGCAAACATCCTACACAGTGTTGCTGCACACCCCCTCGATTCGTCACTCCACAGGGAATCAACTTCACATTTTGGGTTCTACCCCATCGACTGGTCACAGTCATTCCTGCCTGAGTCACTCTCCCCTGGACCCTGGTACTCCATTGTTCTCATTTCCCTGCAGCCTGGGGTCTCTCCTCCACCCCACACTGGCCAGTCAGGGGCTCAGGTCTTTTGAGGTTAGGAGAAGAGGGAGAAACAAACACTGGCAGACACTTAGTCCCACACCAGTGATATCATGTAGGAGGGTGAGTATCCTAATCAGAACAGATGCTGGCCAAAAGACTCAGGGTCAGAATCCCAGTGTGTCTGATGCTGTGGAAGTTTCTTTTCAAACAACGTGGAGAATATACATGGCCTGACAGCCTATTGGAAAAGAAAATGCCATGGGCCCTCAAGGATCCCCAAACTGCAGGAGGGTTAGAGCTCACAGACAGTCCAGGAGGGAGGGACTCTGTGTAATACTTCCTGCCGAGGCTCTGGGCTTAAAGGGGAGCTGGGACTGCATATGCCCTCCCCTGGGCTCTCAGATATCCCCTTACACTCAGAAACACCTTTCCATGCTCATACACTTTTGTGGGCTTTCATTTGCCTTGTTTCATGGAATACAATACGCTTCCAGAAAAATGCACAATCATAAGTGTACAGCTCCATGTACACTCTCTTTTACAAAGAGAACTGTCTTAGTTTATTTCATGCTGCTGTAACAGAACACCTGAGACTGGATAATTTACAAATAAGAGAGGTTTACTTTTCACAGTTCTGGAGGCTGGGAAGTCCAAGATCAAGGCCTCAGAATCTGATGAGAACCTTCTTGCTGCATTCTCACACAGCAGATGGTGGAAGGGGGTCAACCCACACCCACGAGCCCTTTTTATAGCATCATTAATTCATTCACGAGCCTTCAGTGAACTTTAATCTCTGAGTTTTGTAGGGGATTGGTATTCCCTGATACGCTAGATGCTATGCTTGCTGTCAAAACCAGGCCATGCATTCAGTGTTTCATGATAGAATCGGGATATAGCAAGAACACATCCTCTAAACAAAGACAGAACATGACCACAATTTCCACAGGCCCTTCTACTCCCTCCAGTGACTACTCACATCTACAGCGAGCACAATCCTGACTTGTAACAGCAAAGTTCAGTTTTGCCTCTTCTCAACCCTGTATAAATGGAATCACATAATGCATTCTCATCTTTGACTTCTTTTGCTCAACAATGTAATTCTGAGATTCATACATGTTGCTGCGTACAGTTTGTTAATCCTCATTTCTGTATAGTGTTCTGTTCTATGAATATAACACCACTTAGGAATTGGTATCATTTCCAGTTTTCACTGTTATATGTAGCACTGCTGTGTACATATGTTTTGATGCATATATGGATGTATATATATATTTCTATGGGGTTTGTACTTCAGAGTGGAATTTCTGGTAGATTGGGTTTGTGTATGTTCAGCTTTAATGAACATTGTCAAATAACTTTCCAAAGTGGTTGCATGAATTTACTCCCTGACAGTAGTTTATGAGGGTGTTCACTGTTCCAGATCCTTACTTAGTAGTTGGTGTTATCTTTTTAATTTTAGACCTTCCGTTGAGTGTGTAGTAATGTCGCATTGGGTTTTAATTTGCATTTCATGGATGACTAATGACGTTTAAGCACTTTTTGATGTGTCTATTGGTCATTCGGATATTCTCTTTTGTGATGTTTTCTTCAAGTCATTTGCTCATAATTTCACTGGATCATCTGTTTGTTTTAATTGATTTGTAGTACTTTTAAAAATAGATTCTGAATGCAAGTCTTTCTCAAATATTTGTGTCACAGGTATAATCTCCTTTTTTATGGCTTGCCTTTTTACTAATGGGGTCTTTTGATATATAGAACATTTCAACTTTAATATAATTCAATAATTATAGTAATCATTTTCTTTCTCTTCCTAGATAGTGCTTTTGGTATTTTATTTTTTAAATCTTTACCTACTTCAAGTAAATGAAGATACTTTCCTTTTTTTAACCATAATCTTTACTTTTTTATACTTTGATCTTTATTATGCAATCTATATGGACTTGGCTTTTTTCAAGCTGTGAAAACAGGGATCAAGATGTATATTACCTGTGGACATCCAACTGAGTCAGCACCATATATCGAACAGCTCACCCATTCCTTGCTGCACTACATCATTACCTTTGTCCTTAGTTAAGTGACTACATGTCTGGATCAGCTTCTAGACTCTGTTCTGTTTCACTGTTTTGTTTGTTTATTCTTGCACCAATACCACATGGTATTAATTACTGTAACTTTATAAGACGTCTTGATAGCTAGCAGTATGTCTTCCAGCTGTGTTCTTTAAACACTCTCTTCCCTATTCTTGGTCTCTAATGTTTCCATATGTTTCAGAATCAGCTTAATTTCCCCCAAGAAATCTGCCGTGATTTGGACTGGACTTGCATTAACTCTGTAGACCAGTTTGAAAATAACTGACATCTTTACAATACTGAGGCTTTTAATTCACGAACACCGCAGATCTCTCCATTTATTTAGACCTTATTTATTTTTCCTCTGTAATGCTTTCCATATAAAGATTTTTTTCTCTCTTTCATTAGATTTATTCTCAGTTTATGTCTTTGATGCTATTGTAAATATTTTAAAATTTCATTTTTGAACTGAATATTGCAGATATGTAAAAATATCATTGATTTTTATATAGTAAACTTGAATCCAGTAGCCTTGCTAAATTTACTTATTTCTAATAAATTTATTGACCATAGATTCTTTTGGATGTTCTACATAAACAATCATATGCTTTGCAGTCTGTAACTTTTTTTCCTTGCCTTATTGCAATGGTTAAGATCTCTAGTACAATGTTTAATAGAAATAGTATTAGGAAATATTCCTAATCTCAGGGTGAAAGCTTTTAATATTTCACTATTAACTATGATATTTCCTGTAAGATTTTTACTGATGATCTTTACCAATTTAAAGGTGTTTCCTTCCAGTCCTGGTGTGTTAAGTGTTAACTATGAATACGTATTTGATTTTATCAAATGCTTTTTCTGCATCATTCTACTGAGATATGTTTTCTGCCTTATGATGCTAATATAGTGAAATACACTAATATTTAAATGGAAACATAATTCATATATCTTAAAATCATCATTTTAAAGAGTACAATTCAGTGGTTTTTAGTATATTCACAAAGTTGTGAACTATTACCATCATATAACTCCAGAACATTTTCATCACTCCAGAAAGAAACCTCATACCTACTAGCAGTCCTTCCCCATTCCCCTTTTCCCCTTGGCAGCTACTAATCTTCTGTCTGTCTCCAATATCTATCTCTATGGATTTGCCTATTCTGAACATTTCATGTGAGTGGAATATGGCCTTTTGTGTCTGGCGGTTTTCAACTAGCATAATATTCTCAAAGTTAATCCATGTTGCCACATGAATCAGTACTTCAGTTCTTTTCATGGCAGAATGATGTTTTACTGTACAGATATACCACATTTTGTTTACCATTCATCAGTTGATAGGTACTTGGGTTGTTTTCACTTTTAGTCTATTGTAAATAAAGCTATAATGAACATTTGTGTACAAGCTTTTGGGGGTACATAAGTTTTTAACTATCTAGGAGTGGGTGTAAAGTGGCATCTTGTAGTTTTAGTATTTCTTCAGTGACTAATGATGTTCAGCATCTTTTCATGTGCTTGTTGGCCATGCATACATCTTCTTTGGAGAAATGCTTACTCGAGTCTTTTTGCCCATTTTTAAATTGGATTGTTTACCTTTTGGTTGTTGAGTCATAAGAGTTCTTTATATATTCTGGATATCAGACCCTTATCTGATATATGATTTGCAAATATTTTCTCCCATTCTGTGGTCATTGTTTCATCTTCTTGACAGTGTCTTTTTGAAGGACAAAATTTTAAATTTTGACAAAGTCTTATTTATCTATTTTTTTTTCAATTGCTTGTGTGTGTGGTGTCATATCTAATAAACCGTTACCTCATCCAAGGTCATGAAGATTTATGCGTTTGTTTTCTTCTCAATGTTTTCTAGTTTTAGCCCTTACATGTAGGTCTTTGATATGTTTTGAGTTAATTATGCATATTGTATAAAGAGAGATCCAACTTCATTATTTTGCATGTGGATATCCAGTTGTCCCAGGTAGTTTGTTGAAAATAAATCCAGTTGAATGGGTTTAAAACACTGATTTTGTGATGTTAAGCCAAAATCTTGCATTCCTAAAATAAATAGTTCACTTAACTTTACTTTCTAATATTTTCTTTGAAATATTTATAAGTATGTTCATTAGATATAGTGACCTATGATTTTCCTTTCTTGTAATGAACCTGCCACCCTTTGGTATTAAAATTATGGTAGCCTCAAAGTGAATTGGGAATTATTTTTCTTTTTCTGTTATTTCAAACAGTTTGTATAAGACTAGTGTCAATTCTTTAAATGTTTAAAAGAATTTGCTGGCGAAGCAAAAATCTGGACTGGGGATTTGTTTATGGGAAAGTTATAGTTACAGATTCAACTTTTTTTTTCTTTTTACTCTTTTTTTTTCTGAAACACAGTCTCACTCTGTCGCCCAGGCTGGAGTGCAGTGGTGTGATCTCGGCTCACTGCAATCTTCACCTCCCAGGTTCAAGCGATTCTCATGCCTCAGCCTCCTGAGTAGCTAGGATTACAGGAGCATGCCACCACGACCAGCTAATTTTTGTATTTTAGTAGAGATGGGGTTTCACCATGTTGGCCAGGCTGGTCTTGAGCTCCTGACCTTAAGTGATCCACCTGTCTCAGCCTCCCAAAGTGCTGGGATTACAAGGGTGGGCCACTGCGCCCAGCCCAGATTCAACTTCTTAAACAGATATAGACAATTCAAATTTTCTATTTATTCTTTTGGGTTGTTGTTGTTGTTGTTGTTGTTACAGGGTCTCACTCTGGTTGCCCAGGCTGGAGTGCAGTGGCAGCATCTCAGCTTATTGCAGTCTCGACCTCCTGGGCTCAGGTGATTCTCCCACCTCAGCCTCCTGAGTAGCTGGGATCACAGGTGCACGCCACCACGCTCAGCTAATTATTTGTATTTTTAGTAGAGACGGGGTTTCACATGTTGGCCAGGCTGGTCTTGAACTCCTGGACTTAAATGAGCCACCCACTTTGGCCTCCCAAAGAGCTGGGATTACAGGCATGAGCCACCATGCCCAGCCTTCTATTTACTCATGAGCTGGTAAACTGTATTTTCCTAGACGTTCCATTTCATGTGGATTTTCTGATTTGCTGACATAAAGTTCTTCATATTATATTCTTAGAATACCAAGATTTGGGGTTTTTAAAAACCCCGGGCTTTTTCTAGGGTTTTATATTGGTAATTTGTGCCTTTTTTCTATTTTTAAAATAGAGTTTAGAGTAGTTTTAGATTCACAGCTAAATTGAGCAGAAGGTGCAGAGAGTTCCCATATACCTTCTTCCCCCACACATGCACAGCCTTCCTCACCAGAGTGATACATTTGTTACAATCAATACATTATCATAACACAGTGACACATCTTTATCATCCAAAGTCCATAGTTGATAACCTAACGTTCACTATTAGTGTTGTACATTCTATGGGTTTTGATAAATGTATAATGGCATTTATCCATTATTGTAGTATCATACAAAGTATTTTCACTGCCCTAAAAGTCTTCTGTGCTCTGCTTATTCATCTCTCCTTCCCCTCTAACCCTTGGCAACAATTCATCTTTTTACTGTCCCCATAATTTTGCCTTTTCATATAGATGAAATCATACTATATGTCTCCTTTTCAGATTGGCTTCTTTCACTTAGCAATATGCATTTAAATTTCCTCTATGTCTTTTCATGGCTGGATAGATCATTTCTTTTTAGAGTTAAAAATAATATTCCATTTTCTGTATGTACCAGATTGTTTATCCATTTACCTGCTGAAAGACATCGTGGGCAATTACAAATAAGTCTGCTATAAACATCTGTCTGCAGTCTTTCTGTGGACATAAGTATTCAGCTCATTTGGATAAACACCAGGAAGCATGGTTGCTAGATTGTCTGGTAAGAGTATGCTTAGTTTTGCAAGAAACTGCCAAACTGTCTTTCATCATAGCTGTGCCATTTTTCATACCCATTAGCTAATTCCCATTAGCGTTCCCGTTGCTCCACATGCTCACCAGCATTCAGTGTTGTCAGTGTTTTGGAAAATCACCATTGTAATAGGTATGTCATGATATCTCGTTATTATTTTATTCTGCAGTTCCCTAATGACATGATGAGCATCTTTTCATATGCTTATTTTCCATCTGTATATCTATCTTCTTTGGTGAGGTGTCTGTTCAGACCTTTTGTCCACTTTTTAATTGGGTGCTTTTTTTTTTTTTTCTTCTTATTGAGTTTTAAGAGTTCTTTTTACAGTTTGGATAACAGTCCTTTGTCAGATGTGTCTTTTGTAAACATTTTATCCCAGCCTGGGGCTTATGTTCTCTTTTTTTTTTTTTTTTTTTTTTTTTTTTTTTTTTAGATCAGTCTTGCTAGGGGTTTATCAATATTATTAGTCTTTTCAGAGAACCAATCTCTGGGTTTGTTGCTATCTTTTTTATACTTTTTGAGATGCGTACTTAGACTGCCTTTAGACTTTTTAACACAAGTTTTGATGTCATTTAAAAATTGCCCTAGTTCAAAATACTGTCTAACATCTATTGTAATTTATTTTTGAACTGTCAGTTATTTAGAAGTATAATGCTTAATTTCTAAATATTTCAGGCTTTTCTGGGGTTTTTAAAAAATTGATTTTTAGAGTAATTTTACTTTGGTCAGAGAACATATTTTAGATGATTTACCCTTTGGAATTCGTTGGGACTTAAAGACCAGCATATGATAAATTTTGGTAAAAATTCAGTGGGTACTTGGAAAGAATACCTCTTCTGACACTGCTGGTTATAGTATTCTACAGACATCAGTTAGGTTAAATTTATTATTCATTTTGTTGTAATCGTCCATATTATTAATGACTACTTGTACTATCTGGTACTTCTAGGTCTGTAATTTTGTTTTCTATATTTGGAAGCTATATTATTAGTTGCATTAAAATACAAACTACATCTTTCTGGTAAATTTAGCTTTTTATCTCTATGAAATGTTCCTCTGTGTCCTTAGTAATGCTTCTTGACTTAGATTTATCTCAACTGATATTTGTATAGCTATATCAGCCTTTTTTGGTTGGTGTGTTTTTATCGTCCTTTTACTTTCAATCTTTCTCTTAACACTCAAAGTATGCCTCTTGAAAGGCACATATAGTTAGGTTTTTAAAATATTTACCCATGTGTTAGGCAGCCTCTAACCTCTAATAATGAGGTCATTAAGATGACCTCAAATGACCAACCTCTTGGTATTAAAGCCTTTTGTAATCACCTTCCTTGTGTGAGGACTGAACCTGACTAGCCTCTAGTGAATTCTGATGGTTAGTTTTGCTCATGCAAAATGGAGTCACTTGTGTCAAACCCTGACAAAATGGAGCCAGGGAAGGCTATGAAAGGAGGGATTTTGTGCACGATTTGCCTGATAACAGAAGCGAATCAAAGCTTACCATTTAAGTCACACAAAGACAGCAGGACAGCTAATCACTTTTGTAAGAACACTTGCCCGACACACTGACTCGTATGCAAGGCCAATCGAACAAAATATAATTTTAAGATTACAAATTTCAGCCAACAACTGCGGCCACTGACAAATCACCACTTGCCAGCTCCCAAAAGACACTATCCCCAATGACTTTCTTTCAAAACGACTTGTATAACCTCCTCTTTTCCCAATAAAACCCTAACATTTTCCTTTCCTCTGGACATACTGGAGGACACCTTGGTCTGTATGTATGACCTGGTTTGCAATCCCACATCTTGTGTA
Source organism: Rhinopithecus roxellana (assembly GCF_007565055.1). Classification (NCBI taxonomy): domain Eukaryota; kingdom Metazoa; phylum Chordata; class Mammalia; order Primates; family Cercopithecidae; genus Rhinopithecus; species Rhinopithecus roxellana. The sequence goes on along the minus strand of NC_044553.1, from coordinate 134,376,120 downwards.
TTATTCCCCAATAAAACCTTTTTACTTAGAGATTCATCGTTCTATACATTTTTATGTTGACACACGTTATTTTGCATGTATAGATACAATTCTATCTGTAGGACAAATTCCTAGGATTGATGGGTTTAAAAATGTAATGCACCTTTGTAATTTTAATAAGATACTGCCAACCCTTTATAGTTTGCACTAGTTTATACAATGTATGAGACAATCTAACTACACACTTGCCATTATAGTGTATTAACAAACTTTATTATTTTTGGTAGGTGAAAAGCTTCTATTATTAAGTATTTTTGTATGCTTTAAAGTCATTTGTATTTTCTCTTCTATTAAACGTCTCTGTTCATCTCCTTTGCCCATTTTTATACTGGATTGCTAATCTGTTCTCTTTTTTATTGATAGGGACTCGTTCTATTTTAGATAACTTAGTCCCTCATCTTGGCAGAGTTACACATTTCTTGCCCAGGTTCTCATTTGCATTTGCTTATGGTGCTACTGTCACGATGAAATTTTTTGTGTCTATGAAGTCTAATCTAGCAGTCTTTTCTTTTATGGCTTCTGGGTTTTGTGTCATACTTAGAAAGGCCTTCCCCACTCTTAGGTTATAAAATAACCTTCCTTTTTTTTTTTTTTTTACTTTTAGAAAAAGTATTTTTTTAATGTTTAAATCTTCAGACTGTCTGTAATTTGTCCTGGTATAAGACGTGAAGTATAGATCCAACTTAATTTTTTTTCAACAGAGCCCTACCTAGTAGTTCCCACCCCATTTGCTGACTAATCTTTTTTCCACTGATTGAAAAGCCACCTTTATCATCTTCTCAATTCTCATATTTAGATCTATTTCTGAACTGTTCTGTTCCACTCATCTGTATGACTACTCACAAATTACTACCACTGTTTTAATTGCTGTAGATGTATAAATTTTAATATCTAGTAATCTCCCTCTATCACTATTGTTTTTGAATACGAACTTTAGAATCAATTTATGTGATTTTTTTCAATTCTATCGGTATTTTTATTGAAGATCACATTAGATTTGTAAATTGAGAGAAGTGGTATCTTTATGATGCTGCGTATTTCTATGCGAGAACGTGGTATATCTTCCCATTTGTTTGGGTCTTGTTTCATCTCTCATTAGCATTTTAACCTTTTCTACAAATAACATGTCTTGTGTTTATTCCTAAGTGTGTTATCATTTATGTTTTGTGCTGTTATAAAATGGGTCTTTTCTTCCCTTAGAGCTTGACATTAGACATTGTATCTATAAAAGTTATTGATTTCTGAAAATTAATTTATTCTTATTTTGTAAGGTCTGGTTAGTCTTTAGTTTCTAAGTAAAAAACTCAGCATCATCTGAAAATTACAATTTTCTCTTCTCTTCTAATTTCTGTATCTTTCTTTCACTTGTCTAATTGTTTCGTCTGCGTCCTACAGAACATTTTTAAATCATAGTGCTAATTAGTGGACATCTTTTTCTTGTTCCTGACTTTAATGAAATTGCTTCTGGTATTCTCAATTAAGCACGACGCAGGTTTTGGATTGAGATAAATATATTTTGTCATATTAAGGAAACACCCAGCTATTCCTAATATTAAATGATCCTTGAATTCCTGAAATAAGCCTCATTTAGTCATGGTAAATTAGTCTTTCATCTAGAGCCAGCCTGACTGGGTTCAAATCCCGGCACCATTACTTCTTGGCTTTTTGTGTTCAAGCATAATACTTCACAACTTTATGACTCAGTTTCTTTGTCTCTTAAATGGGGATAAGAATATCTACTCATTAGGTTGCTGTGAAAATCAATTGACTATATGGAAAGTTGAGCATCTTTTCGTATGTTTGAGAGACATTTGCATTTTTTTCGGTGAACCGTCTGCTCATATCTCTTCCACAGTGGTCTACAGGAAATTCTCTATTTTTATGTTATTTATAAATTAGGAGTATTAGCCTTTAATCTGTGATGTAAGTTGCAACCATGTTTCTGGGTTATCACTTGTATTTTAGTTTGCTTATTGTGTATATGCATACAAGATTTGTTTTAAACAGTCAAATATATCTTATTGCATCTACATTTTTAGTAGTAGTTAGTGTGGAAGAGTACATTATTGGTTCCAAAACTTTTCAGTTCCCTATATCCCCATCCTTTGCCATGTGGATTTATATTCCCTTCTACCAAAGGAGTGGAGTGTATTTTTGTACTGGTCCAAGGAGATGAGAGACACTTAGAGCAGATATACCCCAGCTGAGTTCAGTGGCATTATTATGCAATAGCTAACCCAGGTTACAAAGCAAGGGTCCACAGTCTTTTCTAATAAAAGTTTGGATAGTGAATATTTTAGAGTTTGCGACCGCATCAAGTCTTTGTTCCAAGGTCTCCTCTTTTTGTTATTGAACACTTTAAAGGTAGAAGAAAAAACAAAACAAAACACCATTCTTAGCTTGCAGCAGCCCAAAACTAGGCCTTGGGTCAGTCAGATTTGGCCTACAGGCTATGTAGCTTGCTGACCCCTGTCACAGAGGACTTCATCTTTTTTTTTTTTCTTTTCTAGTAGTTGTATAGTTTAAATTGTACAATTAAATCTCTCATCAATTTTAAAATTATCCTGGCATAGTGTGAGAAACAGATCCACTTTTTCCTGTATGGTTACATATTTATATGTAGCCATATAACCATATCCAGTTATCTCAACACCATTCATTTTTATAATCCATCTTTCCCCCCCACTGACTTGGGGCACCACCTTTATTGTATCCTGAATTGTCATATGCGATTGGGCCTGTTTCAGAATTTTCTATATTGTTCCATTGACCTATGCATGCACTTATACCACACTTTCAGAGTTGAGGCTTTATGTTTTAATATGTAGTGGGACTAGCCCTCCTCCTACCAAGTGCTCTCTTAAAAGGGTTTCCTTGGGCTGCTCTTGTGCATTTGTTCTTCTACATGAACTTTACAATCAATGTGTCAAGCTCCAGAAAAAAAACTGATGGCATTTTGGGGGTCCCACAACATCTTTCTGCAGAGTACACAGGCCCAGATTTTAAACTACTTACTAAATGTAATGTTAAAGAACTGATCAAGTTTTCTATTTCCCCTGAATGAGTTTTGTGAAATTATTTTCTCTAGGAATTTTGTCTAAGCTTTCAAATTTATTGGCTTAAGTTGTACATATTCATAACTTTATCTGTGAGAGTTCTTTGATAACTGGATTGAAGGTTCATTCCTCCAGAGAGAATTTGTGGTTGCTTCTAGTAGTTACCTGGGGTTACAATTGGCTTGGGTCTACGGTAAATTAAATTTCCTCATGCAGTATTCTGCACCATACAAGTAGTATAAATTTGAGCCCCAGCCCTCAATATAAGGGACAATTTGTTCAACAATTGTAGGTTGGTAGGAGAGGAACACCTTTTCCTTCACCCAGGGCCAAAGTCAGGAAAGTTTTGTCTTACTTGCTTTCCTAGGTTTAAGCTTTCATGTCATTTTTTACTTCTATAGATTTTTTTCATTTCTCATCATTCTTCTGGTTATTTAGAAACAATTTTTGTTTTTTGTGTTTGTTTGTTTTTCTAGAGGAGCAATGATAAAACTAACTTCAAAAGTAAAAGAATTCTGCAAGGATGCTCAGTACCTGGGTGACAGGTCATTCATACCCCAAACCTCAGCATCACGCAATATACCAGGTAACAAACCTGCACATGTACCCCTCAAATCTAAAATAAAAGTTAGAAAAAGAAAAAAAACCTTTTCCATGCATTTCATGGCTTTAGGGCTTAGATTATACTAAGCTAAGAAGATAAAAATTGACTGACCTTTGGCTGCAAAACAAAAAGAGTTTGCTACTGACTGCTATGGTATAAATGCTTGTGTCCCCCGAAAACAGGTGGAAATCCTAATCCCCAAAGTGTTGGTATTGGAGACAGGGCCTTTGGGAGGTCATTAGATTAGGAGGGTGGAGCCCTACTGACTGGGATTTATGCCCTTATACAAGAGACCCCAGAGAGCTAACTAGTCCCCTTCACCATGTGAGGACACAACTAGAAGGTGACATCTATGAACCAGAAGGCAAGCTCTCACCAGACATTGAATCAGCCAGCACCTTGATCCTGGACTTCCCAGACTGTGAAACCATAAGAAATAAATTTCTGTTGTTTATTTTTTAAAAAAATTAAGTAAGGCAGCAAGATGTATTAGCATACAAAATCAGTAGCTTTTATATATAGAGCAATAACCAGTTAGAAGACATAATGGCAGAGGAAATCTCACTTACTAGCAAATAAATTAAATACTGAGGGATAAGCTTAGCCAGAAACGCACAAAACCTACACAAGGATAATTTTAAAACACTGCTGAAAAGGCACAAAATAGACTTGAATAAATGGAAATACATCCTCTGTTCTTGGATAGGATGACTCCACATTTTAAAGATGTTAGTTCTCCCTAAATCAGTTAATATCATATAATATCAATAAAATACCAATGTACCTTAACAAATGAATTTAGACAAGTTGATACTAAAGTTCATATGGAAAAACAAACATGTTTGAATAGGTAGAAGCACAACAGATAGGAAAAATTATAAAGGGGACTAGCCTTGCCAGTCATTAAAACATACTATAAAGTCTCTATAATTAAAACAGTGTGGTACCATGCACAAGTAGACCAGTGGAACAGAATAGAAAACCCAGAAAGACCCAAGTACATATGGATCCTGGATTGAATACCAAACCAGAAAAACAACATTACTGAGAAAACTGCTATAATTCAAATAAAGTATGTAGTTAATAGGATTGTGCCAATGTTAATTTCCTAGTTTCAATAATTGTACCATTGGTATGTAAGTTAACATTAGGAGAAGCTGAGAGAAGGGCACACAGGAAATCTATTTTTGCAGCTTTTCTGTTAAGTCTAATTTTTTTTTTTTTAAAGGTTTTGGATCAAGAGCCCCTGAAAATGTGGAAAAGGAGCTCTGTGTCAGGCTAACATGGAACACCAGAGGGAAAAAATCACCACTGCTCACATTCCCTGAGTTGGTCTCACTTTATCTCTGGCTGGTCAGCTTTTGCTTGGATTCTATAAAATACATGTCTTTTCAATAAATTCCATGTCATGCCTTAAAATGTAAAATAAAAAATTGGTGTTATAAAATGTTTTTAATCCTCCAAATGCATTTCTTTGTTTTCATTGGTAGGGTCTTTAAAAATACTTAGTCATGCTAATTGAAATTATCCATTTAATCCAAGTATTTAAATTGTTTGCATACAGTTGAGCAAAGTATATTTTATGGCTCTTATATATTATCTGGTAATTTTTATTTTGTGTTTGTCTTCTCTTGTAATGGTAGCTAAAATGTTACATATTTTACTATGTATTTTAAAAATTAGCTCTTTAATTCTGTTTCCCCATTTTTCTAATTAATTTTTCTGGATTCTTTTAGTCTGCTTTTAAAAGATTCCTTTTCCTAATATTTTGAGTTATACAACATTTATCTTAGTTTTTAATACACAGATTTTAGGGCAATGAATTTTCCTCTGAGCAGTTTTATGTGTATCTCAGAAGAACAAGTTTATAGTCTAGATATGAAATGCTTTTTTAATGCTTTGCATGTCCTAATCAACCCAAGAATAGTTGAAGAGCTTAAAAACATTTTAGATTGCAGATGAGCAATGTTTTCTGGCTTTAATTTATTGCATTCTTTTTTTTCTGACCACTTATCTTCAAATTCTAAGTTTATTGCATTTTTTTCAGCAAATGCCATCTGTTGTTCCTTCCCTCTGTTGTGAAACTTATGTTTTCTGTATGCTCTAATACACAGTCAAATGGGGAAATGTTTTACGGGTAAAGTGTAGTTACCATTTTTAGGGTAAAGTCTAATATGTATCAACTAGATCTTCTGTATCTTATTTAAATCATCCCATGTCCTAAGTTTTATCCATTGATTTGTCATGAACTGACAGAATTGAATTAAAATATCCAACTAACACTGTATTTCTGTTTCTTCCTGTGTCTCCCATGGCTTCCAATACATAAATGGTTTTCCATTATTTGGTACAGATATCGAGAAAACATTGTATCTCGTGAGTCACACCCTTTAGTATTATGTAGTGTTTTTCTTTTTCTTTCAATTATTTTTCCCTAAGTCCAACCTTGCCTGATATGCAGACTACAACTCATTTTCTTGTTTGTGTTTGCTTGGCTTACTTTTGCTCAACCTTTCTGAATCTTATAACATGAAATTAGTGTTTGCTGACATTTTTGCCTTTTATCTACAGCTAAGTTTACTTTTATTAATATGACAGGTACATTTGTTCCTATTCTATTGTTTTAGAAATCTTTAATTTTTGGGATTTGTTTGGTTGTGCATACATGTTTTTTCTCATAATTAGCAGTCTGAATTTTTCTTCTAGTGATAATCTCTTTAATCATATTTTCATATGATCCCCATAATCCTCTATTTCATTAGTCAATATACCTTAATTCTCTAGTATGAGCAATGAAAAATTAGTATATTTACCTGTCCTCCCTATACTATTTTAATAACGGAACATAAAAGTCACTTTCTTATTTCTATGTACAAAAGCTAGACTATATCACCTAATTTAAAATGCTGGTCAGTCAGAAGTTGTTCAGGAAAAATGTTGGCCCAAAACTTGCAATTATTTCACTTTTATGCAGTTTCAAAAGGTTTAGCTAACTTTATTTATAGCATGGTATTAATGAGACCAAAATCATGGGATCAGAACTTAGTGTGAGCCAGCAGATTGGTTTTGTCCCATGGGCACTTTCTGTAGGCTTAAAATATCAAAGATTGCTGAGGTGTTCAGTCCAAAAGGTGTAAACAGATCAACACAAATTTACTGTCACTACTGAGAAACAAAGCCCAAAAAACTTAACTGGCAGTTGAACAACTTTGTTGCTGAAGAACAGTACAAGGAAACTAAGACCATCACATTGTGCATTAAACTCTACTAAGTCGGTGGTTCAAGGGGAATAACCTCAGACTGGTATCATGCTAGAACATGTAATGGAATCAGTCAGCCATGATTCCAAATAAAGCATTACTTCCAATTCAGTTTAACCTAGTTTTAACATGTCAGTAGCTCCTACCGATAAGTGGGCCTAGCTATATTTCCCACGGAAGGTGACCAAAGCAATGCAAACCTGTTCACATCTCAGTTCCAGCTTTGTATGCACAATGGGCAAGTTGCAGTAGGGTTTCCATGAACGCACCCTGAGCTTAGCAGAGGAATACTGCAATAGTTCTCCAACTCAACAAGTAAGCCAGTATACACAGGACCCTTCACTTCCTGTCTCCTGCCTTCCTCTGTCTGTTCCTCTATAAGCTTTATATGTGGGCCATACAAAAACACTTGCAGTGCTCTGAACAAACCATGCTCTTACCCTTGGAGGGCTTGATCCACTCTTCTTAACTCCTGCTCATCCTTCAGGATTTCGTTCTGTGTTTTTTTTTTACTTCTTCCACTGCCCAGCTTGAATTAAAGTGCCCTCTTCCTTGCTGCCAAAATACCCTGTCATTCTTATCTCATTCTACAGTGTAATACTTGCTTTTCTTGTCTCTTCCTCAGAAGACCATGAACATCATGAGAGCAGGAATGCCTTTCTTCTCTGTATACCCAGCTCCTAGCAGAGCGCTTGGCATAAAATGTGTTCTATACACATCTACTGAATGAAGGGACATTTCTAAAAGTCAAGACTGCGGCGGCAGCTTTTGCTAACAGTCAAAGAAATGTTTACCAAGGTGTTGAAAACAGTCTATCACTAACATTATGATCTCATAACACAGATCCTCCTCGCTTAGAAATCAGTTGTGCCTTGGTACACAAAGGACGATACCTTTTTATTGCCATAGGTTTGCAAGATCTGCAAGATCTTGACTTTCCTCTCGCTCTGGTCACTCTCAAGAACAAAACTAGGTTGTTATAAGAGGATGTCACAGAAACCAGCTATCTCCATTCAATGATGTATGCACAGAGAAGGGATGAGCCCATTCAGTTGCCTGGTAGAGAAACAGCCCACCAAGAGAAGCAATAAAGAGGTCTCATCAGACACTGGCCCAGGGCCTAGTGGCCCACAGCTTATGCATACGTACATGCCCTCTGACAGTTCGTCAAAGGAGGCAGCAGAGGTATTGGTTGGGAACAGACACTCTTTAACATCAAATAGACTTGAATCTGAATCGTCACTGACGCTTAATAGATACGTGACTTGAGCAAGTTTGTCTATAACTGTAAGTGTATTTCATTGTTTTAAAATGGAGATAAAAGTACCTACCCTTAGAGTTGTTGAATAAGTGAGATGTTGTTTCCAAATGGCAGACCACTAAGTACATATTTGCCGTTATTATTATTATTATTCTGGACAGGGGCCTAATAGTCTCAAGGATAATATATCTAAGGGGCCCAGGAGTATCCTGCTTTAGGGCCGTTATCCTCTTCCCTAAGAGGTCCCTGAAGAAGACTTGGCTTAATCAGTGTTCAGTAAATGTTTGTTGAATCAGTAACTGAGGCAATGGCTCTGGTGGACCTTTGTTATTCTTATTGGTTGTCCAGCATCTGAAGTACCTTCCCACATGTGAGGAAGCTCAACTTTCCAGATAACCTCACTCTGACTTCCTAGCCAGGACACAGGCATATGAGTATTAATCAGATCCACCTACCCCATATTTTGAATCAGAAACTAGTGATTCAAAGACATCAGGAACACACAGCATCACTTCTGATGAAAGTGGAACCCATGTATCCAGTTCCAGGGGCAGCATGCAATGGTAACAGTAGACTGGGAAATCAAATTTCACTGTATTCATAGGGCTAGTGCTGATGCCCCAATAAAAAGTTCCTTGATAAAGATCAACATGAAGCTCAAGGTCAAAAAGGGATGAGGCAGCCCAATTAAAATCTTAACCAGCAGCAGAAAGCCACAGATTGAAGATAGCATTAGGTGGAGGAGCCTCTTTTGGGCACGGGCCCCCTTACCAGGCCAAGACCCCGAAGAGGAGAAAGCAGAAGAGGGACCACAGTCCAGGTCATCTTTTCATAAACAGCAACTCATAAGTAAGCAGGAGTGATCCACCTTAGAGTCTCACTAATCTAATCAGCAATTCCTCCTACCTCACTGGGCTTGGAGGAGGAACAAGGGAGGTAAAAGAAGGACCAGAGTCTTTTAGTATGCTTTCCTAGAAGCCTGCAGTGATTAGTGAATGTGAACGCTTCCCTCTAATCTGTGCTTTTAAGTTGGTGCATTTAGGTGGTATGGCAAAGGAACTCACTGGCACACAGGTGTTCACTTAAGTAACGGAGGTGGTGGCAGAGACTGGCATCCAGTCTGTGCTAGACTGACCTACCAAACAACCCAGAGAAACTGAGAAAGGGTGAAGAAGTGGGAGAAAAATCAGGAAAGCAGGGTCAGGAAAGGGAGCATTCCAAAGAAGGAAGTGGTTATATAGCATCAGTATCATAAAAATCAACCTATGGGCTAAATTTTGACAGTAGAAGTCACTGGTGAATCCAGCAAGAAGTTTTAATGGTAGCAAGGGTAGCAGCCAGGTTTTAGAGTGGTGGTTCTCAGCCTCAGCTACACTTCTTTTTAAAGACTGAAACCCGTCCCACCTCCCCATGCTGATTTAATGGGTCTGTCATCCAGTCCAGAATTAGGATGTTTTAAAGCTTCCCAGGTGATGCTAACATGCAGCCAGGGTTAAAATCCACTGCCTCAGTGGACTGCAGAATGGACAGAGTGCAGATAAGGGCAGTATACTTTAGTGGTAGTTAGGATTTCAAAGGGTTGAGGAAAGGTATTTTTGTTTGAAGCAGGAGTATCTGAACATGTTTAAATGCAAAGCTGTATGTGCCAGGAGTGTGAGGCTGTATCTAGATCAAGTCATTTATCAAGGGAGAGGGCTTAGGGCACGTCTTGGGCAGGACAGGCACTGGCAAGAAGGTAAGGAAGGGTGTGTGTGAGGGTGTCTAAGCGGGAAGTTCTGCCCGAGGCTGTTACGTGGTGGGGGAGGGCTGAGATTAACTGCTGAGATTGAGAGAAGGTGGGGGTAGAAAGGGTTTATAATAGCCAGTTTGCAGCAGCTGCTGACAACAGGAGGGAGTTTGAGATCAATATTGAGAGCAATTCAAATCGTTACTATGATTTTGGGGTGGCATCAGTTTGCATGGTCATGAGATTTTTTTTCATGGCCCGCTTGAGGAAGCAAGGTGTAGGACCTATACATAATGAAATGTGTTGATTTTGAGTCAAAGTCACGAAGGCCATCTTTAAGTTCTCTGATATTTTCTTACCCCTTTCAATTAAAAACATTTGAATGAGAGGTCAGTAAGGGTCAGAACTTTCAGAGAAATAAAACATTAACTTATATAATTTACATCTTAAAGCCTTCTAACTTTTTAGTCTCACACCTTGATAATATCTAGTAACACTAACATTTGTGGCCAGAGGTAGTTTTAACTGGTCTTTAAGATGGAAAAGAAAAATTGTGTGGTGTTTTAAAAGACTGCAAAAATTGAAATGAGAGCTTAACAGCCTACACACATGAGCATCTGAGGAAATGAGAACTCCTAGTGTACCTTTGCAAATACAATGAACTCTTTAGCTATGCATATTCCCTGAAAAGACAGAACCTGGATTTCCGGGCTCTGGCAACCAATTAGGACCCAGCCCAATTAACACAAGTAAAATATAAAGAAAAAATGGCCACGGTTTTTTTTTTCAAAGCCTTAAGATTAGAGTACCATATTCTGAAATGCTGAATCCACGAGTCAGACAATAACAACAACAAAGCATGAGATTGCTATTGGTCTCCAACCCCTGCAGAATCGCTAGCTGAAATCTAAAAAAAAGAGAACATGGTGTGATTAAGTGGGATCACAGAAAATTGATTTTTACATGCTCTGAAGTACTGAGATTCAGTCCTAGCAAGAGATTACCAATAACTCAACAGCTATTTATTACACACCTATGCACCCAAGGTGGTTTTTTCTTCCAATATTTTTTTTTCATTTTTATGAGCCATACTTTAAATGATTCATCATTATCATGCTAGAAAATACATGATACTTTCCCTTGCAACTAAGATCTTACGAACAAATGTGGTAAACTCATACCTTACACAAATCATATTTTTACTGCCAATTGTGAAAAATGACTATCATTCATAGACTAACAATTCATTGTTACATTTTTATCCATTTTTATTTGATTATTCATTTTTTGATACAGGGTCTCGCTCTGTCACCCAGGCTGGAGTGCAGCGGCCAGATCATGGCTCACGGGACCCTCAACCTCCTGGGCTCGAGTGATCCTCTTGCCTCTGCCTCCCAAGCAGCTGGGACCACAGGCATGCACCACCACAGCCAGCTAATTTTTAAAAGTTTGTGTAGAGACAAGGTCTCACTATGCTGCATAGGCTGGTTTTCACATCCTGCGATAAAGCAATCCTCCTGCCCTGGCCTCCCAAAGTGTTGGGATTATGGGCGTGAGTCACCACACCCAGGCTTTATCCATTTTCAAGGTTATTTCCATCCATCTAAACATAGCCCTTGATAGCATCCTTTGTCAATTTTTCAAAAAGATCTTTCAGGAGCTTGTAGGGGAAAAAAATATGAGAAATAAAGACATTAACAGTTTCTGCAAAGAATTATACAAAAAAAAAAAATCTCTTTACTTATGGAGGGAATATGAGCGCATCTCAGAGCTTAGAAGGAGATCAGTCCATTAAAACATCTTTTTAACTGTGGCAAAGTCTACGGTTCTCAAACTTGAGCATGCACCAGAGCCCCCTGGAGGGCTTATGGAAAGACTGCTGGGCCTTGCGCTGGCAGTTTCTGATTCAGTAGGTCTGGTGTGGGCAAGGTATGCTGGTGTTGTTGGCCTAGGGACCACACGCTGAGAATTCCTGCTGGGCAGCTCCCTTTCTCTCCACGTTGCTTCCCACTTCTCCACCTTGCCAAGATTGCTTCTTTGCTGAATGTCTTCAGGATATGCCCCCATTCTTCAATACTGTACTTGAAAAATTTTTTATTCCCTAAATCTGGCAGTTTTACCAAGCATTATGATGTCTACTTGCAGTGATAGAAAAATGTCTTCTTTTGGCCATAAGTTTGTTTTGCTGGACTTGTTAAAAACCCTGTAGTCCATACTCTTCGACAATACTTCTCATCTTTCTTCTTTTTGATGTTGCTGTTTCTGGGCATTTGATGTTCATCTTTTGGAGACGTTAACACAGGAGAAAGCGTCTCTGTGCCACTTGCATTTAGTTCTGAGTGATGGAATTCACCATTTTCCTCACCCTTTCCCTCTGTACCAGATTTCTTCTAGGGGGGAGAAATTGTTGCCAGTGACAGTAACTCTGTGACCTTTCACAACAGGAGTGAGAGATAAGGAAACACTGACAGACAAAATTGGCAGCTCAAGCACTAGCAGAGGGAAGCAGCTGACAAGAGCTAACTGCTTTTACCATCCCTCCAACCATCGCATGAACCATGATGTCCTCCAAGCCATGCTTCCAACTAGACTGCATCCACAGCTGCTAGAGTGAGCCACTCTGCTCTCAGTCCAGCTCAGATAAGCTTCACAAGACATACAGGGCACTGAACACAGCTGCTAACGCTGAGGTTTTTACAGTCTTCTCCCCAGGGGGAGAAACCTGTGTGGCTCAGAACCACAGTAATGAAGCCAAAATGAAACAAAGACCTGAAATGAATCATGTATCACCACCAGGAGCCTACGCCTGGAGCGAAAGTGGAGAACCCATCGCATCAGCAATGACTTTGCCAGCCTAGTTCCTTTGTCTCAACACTCCGTATCTTCTTCAATTCCAAGTGACTTTAATGATAACTCTGCAGCAACAGAACTTCCCAGGCTATATTACAGGTATATAGATACAGCTACAGTGTCTCTAACTCCAAAATGCAAGGCTCTATCAATCTATTTGGAAGTCATAACTAGTTTAGTTACTTGTCCTAGGTGTTGTGCTTTACTTAACAAAGGATGCTCTACAAGCATCACAGACTAAGAAGATTTATTTCAGCTTTTGGCCATTTTGCTACAAAAATAGTCTTGTTAGGAGCCTATTTCATAGCCCCGCAATGTCCTCTAAAATTTCGAATCGCATTTGATTTCTAAACAATTCAAGGCTAATGTGGCCTATTTTCCAACCACATACCACTCAGTAAAAACTATACTCAGCCCCCTCCAAATCCGGTACCAGGTAAACAAGCTACTAATTTCCTTTTATTAGTTCTTACCAAGAGGCAACACAAGGCTGGGCATGGTGGCTCACACCTATTACTACAATACTTAGGGAGGCCGAGGCAGGTAGATTGCTTGAGGTTAGGAGTTCAAGATCAGCATAGGCAACAGAGCAAGACCCCATCTCTACAAAAACTTAAAAAATTAGCCAGGTGTGATGGCACACTTCTGTAGGTTCTCACAACTCAGGAGGCTGAGGCAGGAGGATGGCTTGAGCTTATGAGTTCAAGGTTACAGTGAGCTATGAACACATCACTTCACTCTAGCCTGAGTGACAGATCAAGAACCTGTCTCTAGGAAACAACAACAACAACAACAACAAAAGGCAACAACATGAGAGTTTTGTTCCTTTCAAATACTGCATCTGAAAAATCATCTAAAATTCCCTTAAACTTGTCATTAAAACCAACTTTTTATTAATGATCCTCACAGAAGCAGATAATGTTTTGACTTCTGCCCATCGTGCAAAACACACAAAATTAGGATTCAGACAAGCCATCTGTGTAGCCAGCTGGGAAAAATCAGAATCTTAAAATAAATAAAAACTGTTTAACTCAGCTTTAGTTATTACTTTTTTTTTTTTAGTAGAGACCGGGTTTCACCGTGTTAGCCAGGATGGTCTCGATCTCCTGACCTTGTGATCTGCCTGTCTTGGCCTCCCAGAGTGCTGGGATTACAGGCGTGAGCCACCGCTCCCGGTCTAGTTATTACTTTTGAGCAGATCAAATACATGAGCTCAAGGATCATCCTCAAAGTAAGTCGTGTTTCAGAGTTTTTCAACACTGATTACAAAACCTGATTTTTGAAACTAGATAATTTCTTTGAAAGATAATAGATTTTTCTTAACTTATGACATTATACACTGTGCCGCATATAAAGAAACTTTAAGTTTTAAGATTCAAAATACACTCATTTCCAAGGCTATCCTCTGGAACTGGTTAATACAGAAAGCAAGCAGAATACATTGAGTAATAATTCCTTAAACATGCACATACAGCACCTTAAAATGAGGAGCACAATTTACAACCCTGTGTTGGAAAGTATTTGTGTGCTTAATATTCTGTTCTCTCAGGCAACTAACTTTCTCCCCATTTATTACAGGTAGATGTTGCATTCTTGGGTAATCCCTGTTGAAAGTATTCAAAATGGGTAGAAAAGCATGCCCAAGAAGATAATAAATATTCACGGTATACTGTTTCATAAATAAGCATCTCAGACTGACTCAGGTCTATCACTGAAAAACAAGAGATTATAACCCAGGGCAGAAAAAATCTGAAAGTCTGGGATTCTAGTCCTGGCTTAGTTCTGTGATTTGGAGCAAGTCACTCAACTCTGTGACTGTTTTCATCTCCTTAAAATGGCATGACTTTGTAGAGATGTTTGAAATGTAAATAATGTTGTATATAAAAATTATTTTTAATCATAGGTAGAAAGGTGGACTATCAGGCAATAAGTTATATAGAAAAAATGTGGGAACACCTTGGCCACCTGACCTTTGGCAGTTTTCACTAATAGGCCATGATCATGGGACCAATCACTGCATGAGTCATACAGCTTGACACAAACAAAAAATTATGTCCACAGATTTCTCTCAAACCCAACCAAGTATGTTAAAAATATATGCCACAGGTCACTATGGTGACAATGCACATGACAACAAAATCTAACCTCATCACTAAAACAATTCAGCGGTACCAATTTATATTCAACAGACATATTTTCTATACTTCTGTGGGTACAGCCCACAGGGAAAGGAAGTGCAGCCTGGGAAATCCCTGTAAGCACACTGCTGCATGAGAGCCACGGGTGACTCTGAGGTCTGCTGGGCCAGTTTCAGCATTCTCCCGTCCCATCATCTCCACTCCTGTTAAGCACACACACTGCTGCATGAGAACCAGAGGCAACTCAGGGGCATGCTGGGCCGGCTTCAGCACTCTCCCACACTGCTGCATGAGAACCAAGAGTGGAACACCCCTGTAAGCACACACACTGCTGCATGAGAACCAAGGGCGACTCAGAGGCATGCTGGGCTGGTTTCAACACTTTCCCGTCCCATCATCTCCACCTGCTCTCCCTCTACCATATTCCTGATTTGAACAACTGACATGTTCTCAATCTTAAAGTGCCATGTAAACTTAGCTTCAAGTCCCCTTTTCCAACTAGATTCATGCCCACCCACCTCCCCACTTCATCGATAAAGAAATCTGGAGTTTCCATTGATAAGGACTATAATTGTTAAAAGGGAGTACGATAAAGCAACCCATCATTACACTTTGTATGGGAAACAGAGGCAATCGCATTTTGGGGGAAGGAGGTGCTGCCCCATCCAGCACCTGTTTAAGACAGAAAATAAGCAGGTGCATGAGTGGGAGGCCCCCTACAATGTGACCACAGCAGGCAGCAATTCACCAAGAGCTTCTGTGTATTTCAGAGTAAATGCACTCATTGGTATTAAAAAAAAGTCCTTCTGTCAGCCAGGCCCCTGAATGAATGACAGACACTCTTGATAATACTTTTTAGAAAGCGTGGCTTCTCTCCAGCAGCTCCAGGCCATCACTTATTTCTCATTTTGACAAAGTAGCATCCAACTTCAGGCACGACTGTATATATAACTCCACATGCAGCTGAGCCATCATAAACACGCCAAATATAAAGGCATGTCAAAAAGACATTTTACCTCCCCAAAGCATGGCCCCAAGAAGCCATTATTATAATAGAGTATGAATTTCTGCTGCAGGTTATTAACCTATAATACTAACAATAAAGTTCTGCTTAGGACATAAAGGCTTACACTGGGACATGAAGTAGTAAGACACAATTCACTGACTATTTTAAATTTGCTGTACACCTAAACCATCTTCTCCATTACACCAAGCTGTGTGTGTGCGTGTGCATGTATACACACGTCCTCTTTCAGTAGAACATAAACTCTGAAGATGAGGTAAAATACAATACAGCTGCTGCTGCTGATGAGCTGTCTGAGTTTCTGCAGACAATCTGCAAAAAAATGGAAGTTCTCAAGGCCCAGTTGCTGGTGTCTCTTTTGAGGCTCCAAAATGAGAACCTCGTTGATTTATCTTATTGGCACTCTGCGTGAATCAAGAGTAGGCTCAAAGGCAAGCCTTATCTCCTGCAAACAATTCCATACAGGCCTCAACTCAGTATTTAAATTTGTTTGAAACTGGCTACAAATTTGGAACTTCCTCAAATGATATTAAAAGCTCTACACAAAACGTATGCAGAAGCAGTTACTGGTTTTTCAAGAACAAAGACAACTGCAAAAAAGCAACAGCTCTGTAAATGGAGCTGTAGTAAATGTTGAGACAGCAATAACAAGGTAACAAATAGAGCAGAGGATGACCTTTTTGTAAAAAATTGCTGCCTCAATATTTTACTATTAAAAAAAAAAAGACTCCCACAACATGATCTTCTGAGAGAGAGTCCACTGCTGTGTTTCAAAGAGGAGTTGGTTCTGGTGGTGAAAGGACTGGGAATGTCGATTAAGATATGCAAGACTATCTAACACAAAGTCCAACATTTGCTTCAGCAACACCCAGTCAGCTCCTGCAGGGCGAAGTCTTGCTCTCTAGCTGTATCCAGGGCTCTTTTCTTGTGGCATTTTAAAAAATGTAGTAGTTGCATCTGTGGCTTTCTCTGCTGCAGAGGTCCTGACCAACCACTCAGAGCTGGGTGATTTGGGGGTTTGTGACGCTGGTGTGGTTGGCTCCACTGCATCCATGTGAACTAGTAAGGTTACAATAGAGGGGAGCAAAAACATCAAGGGGAGATAAATTAGAATAAGACAAATTAGAATGAGAGACACTTAGAAACAAAATTTTCTTAATCCTTATACTTCATGTCCTAGTAACCTAAGGAGTGG
This sequence comes from Rhinopithecus roxellana, assembly GCF_007565055.1. Classification (NCBI taxonomy): domain Eukaryota; kingdom Metazoa; phylum Chordata; class Mammalia; order Primates; family Cercopithecidae; genus Rhinopithecus; species Rhinopithecus roxellana. The sequence continues at coordinate 134,358,967 of NC_044553.1, read as the reverse complement.
CCACATAAGGTATCTCTTTTTCTCTACAAAAAAGTAAAGACAAGATTTAAGTAAGATAGTATTTCCTAATCTGAGAAAATGGGTTCAATTGAACAAATAAATAAATTCAGTAGCACGCATTCATAATGTAGTAAAAATCACTTATAAAGTACTTACGTGCCTATTGCTTAAACAATGAATACTCATGATCTTAATTGTTAATACAAACCCTTACTCATAGATACTCGTAGAGATGACTCATAGTGATCTCCACTTTCTAGATCAGGGAACTGAGGTATAGAGAGATCAGACAAATTGTTCAGGGATAAAACAGAGCTGGTTAAATATCAAGATTCAAACACAGATACTGGACTCTAAACCCCACGCTCTTCCTGCCACAACCCATGCCTCCGACAGGGCAGTGTTACCAATAAATATATACCATACAACAAGGAAAATGGCAGAAAAAGAGCACAATCAGGCCCAATATTTTTCAATAAGATCACTAAAGACATTCTGGACAGGAGACATGGCTTGTGCAGGGCTGTCCTGTATACTTCAGAACACTCACCGATCTGGATCCTATCTGCCGAATGCCAGGAACATTCCCCAGTCATTGTGACAAACAAACATTTACTTCACATTTCCAAACACCCCTGAGTGGAGTGGCACAAACCATCATTTCCACCCACTCTGCTAAGAACAAATATATACTAAAATATGGCAAAACCTAGGAAAGTTTGGATTTTACCCTGTCACCCAATAATTCCACTCCCAGAAATGTAACCTAGAACAGTAATTTTCAAATTGTGGGTCAAAAAATCAATTTAGTGGGTCATGACCATTACTCTTTTTTCTCAATGAAAAAAATAGAAAGTATCAGCATGCACCCAGGATTTATTTCAGATTTACACGTGCAACCAACACACATATTCAAACATGAATTTCTTATTGTGGGCTAATGTAAAAATATCTTGAAAGCTGTTACTCCAGATACAAGAGTTTCTTGAGGGCAAAAGCTTTCAAACATTTTGGAACTTCACCAGAGCAGGAGGAAATACATTTGACAACTCAAATCTCTCTCTCTCTCTTTTTTTCTCTCATACACACACACACTCACAACAAACTCAGGCACACATACTCACTCATATTTAACTGGTAATAAATTTCAAAAAACTATACCTACATGGTCACCAAACTGCAGTGAAAAAAGCACTACCCTAGAAAAACTTTTTTTTTTTTTGCTATTTTTTATTACAGTAAAATATATATAAAATTTGCTGTCTTACCCATTTTTAAGTGTACAGTTCAGTCGCATTAAGTACATTCACACTGCTGTGTAACTATCACAACTATTTATCACCAGGACTTTTTCATCATCTCAAATGGAAACTCCATACCCATTAAACAATAACTCTCCCCATTTCCCTCTTTCCCTGGCCCCTGGCAACCACTATTTGTCTTTCTGTTTCTATGAATTTGACTATTCTAGGCAGCTTATAAAAGTGGAATCATATAATATTTCTCCTTTTATGTCTCACTTATTTCACTTAGCAAATGTCTTCATCCAATTTGTAGCTTGTAGCAGTTTCATTCTGAATAAGAAAGACTTTCAAGCTACATAATATTCCATTGTATGTATACAGCACATTTTGTCCATCCAGCAATGGACATGTGAGTTGTTTCCATCTTGCCGATTGCAAATAATGTTGCTGTAAACAGACGTGTGCAAAAAATCTATTTTGAGTCTCTGCTTTTCATTCTTTTGGGTATATGCACAGAAACAGAATTGCTGGATCATATGGTAGTTTTATGTTTAATTTTTTGAGGAATTTTTTTTTACATACTGTTTTCCACAGCAATGCACAATTTTACCTTCCCACAAGTACTGCACAAGGGTTCCAATTTCTCCACATCCTCACCAACACCTGATGCTCTCTGTTTTTGATACAGCCATCCTAACGAGCGGGAAGTGGCCTCCAAGAATGTTTGCACTTGTTCTCTCAGAGAACAGTGCAGTATTTTCCATAATAGCATAAAACAGGAATACGGTCCAAATGTCCATCAAGAACATTTAATTATAGTATATTAATCATATTCATACAATGGAATACCATATACATGGCAGCTGAAAAATAGATTTTGGCAGGACAAAGCATGACTGAATCTCAAAAACAGAACCGGGTGAAAGCTGCAACATAAAATATGACATACTTTGATTCCATATATACAAGGGTTCAAAAACACAAAACTAGACAATATATTGCTTGAAGATACATATGTCTGCTAAAACTACTTGAAAAAAAAAAAAAGAATGACAAACGATAAAAAACAATCAGAATAACTTTTACCTCTGAGGAGAGCAGGGAGAAGACTTTTAAAGAAGATTTTAACTTTTTAAAAAAGAAAATTTTAACTTTTTCTTAAAGTGAATGGTAGGTACATGGATATTTGCTGTATTTTCTTTACTCCTTACATATCTGCTATAAACGTTCTTTTATACCCATTCAATATTTACTAAGAAACATGTTTAATTTTAAAAAACATTTAAACTTTAAAAAGACACAGTGGGCAGTAAGAATTTGCCCTATGACTCCCGAGAAAAGGGACATCCTAAAATGGAACTACTGAATCCAACCATGTGGTTAGAGTACATCAGGAATCACTCTGTTTCAACTTTAAGATTCTAATAATTTATTCTTACAACAAATAACTAGTGGGTTTGTTCCATGGGCTAGGTATTCATTTAGATGCTAGGAGTGCAGTAGTGAGCAAAACAGATAAGCAGTTCTGCTCTTGTGAATGCATCTGACAATCCATTTGACAATTCACATCTCTCTCTCTCTTTCTTTCTCTTATGTCACTGACCTAGTATTTGAAACCTGATGTAACTAATTAGCAGATTAACTATTAGGTATCCTTCTGAATGATACTCTAAGCACACATATCCTATCCCAGAAAGAGAAAGGTCAGAAAAAGTTTTGGGGATAGCTAAAATATACTCACACAAATAGCTGGGTTCTCAACAGAATTTCTGATCACCTCAAATCCGCTTTATCAAAAGCCATGTGTTTACTTTTTGAAGGATTGGACTCTGCATGCCGATGGCTCTGATCTACCATTCTGATGAAGAAAATCATTTCAAGAAAACGAAGTCTGGTTTTCATCTGGGTTTATTATGTTTTTTACAGCTACTTAGTCTCAAATTTTGGAGAAGATAATCCATTTTTTTTTTCTTTTCTGAGTACATTCTTTAAGAGCATATTCAGCTAGTTCACTTCAGCATGAGGGAGACACTTGCGGGAAAATCCCTGTTCTGGTGTATCAAGTCTCAGAAGCAGGTTAGCATGCTTGCTCACTAAGATCCAGGATGTGGTTCCGTGCACTAGACATCTGCAGGCTAGAAAGCCATAAGGAGGGGAGAATGAAGATACAAAGAAAATAAAGGTGCTACACTTTCAAAATGGGTCTATTTAACAACCCTATGGTCATTTACGGTCTTTTTCCTTGGCCTTTTGTTACTATTACTACAAAAAGACAAGGAAGACATACTGTTTCTTCCTGCTCTTCACCTCTCTACCCTTATTAATATCTTTAAATTCAGTCAATTTCAACTCAAAACTTTCTACCAGTGGGGGAGGGGAAAAAGGGAAAAGATTTGTGGCTGCATGTTTAAGAAAGAAGCTGAATTCATCACAGTGACAGGGGAGAGTGTTGGCAGAGATCTGAGCTATTTATTCTTTTAGGAAAATCCTATAAAGAATGACACAAGGAAGCCTCTATCTGCAGTCTTGTTCATCACACTGGTGAGGAGTCCGATAACAGATGTATGCAGTAGCGTGATTTAGTGCCAGAAGCTGGCCCCTGATGTGTATTAATACAGCGGCAAAGCGGAACGCACCTCTCTTCATCACTCATTCCTATAAAAGAGGTGGAATCCGAGATGGCCCGATGTTAGGCAGAGCAAGCCCATTTGTTCTACTGACTGATGGCACAGACTCAGGCTATGTCCTTCACCTCCATGGGGCACTCAGGTTGTGGGTAGAAAAAAAAGAAAATGCTCAGTGAAGCAGGGCTTAGCCAACAAGTGAGAGGAGAGGAGCTGGGCTCAGGAGGGGAAATGTTTAATGCTCAAGTCTTGTTTAACACCCAACCCCACACACGTACATTTCCCAACCTGAATATGGAATAAGGATTTTCAACTCTTCCCAATGGTTCGTTCCTCTCTTATAAGCAATTAAAAGCTAAAACTAGAAGCTAGATATTAAGGAGAAAAAAAAAGAACAGAAAGATAAAAGAAGGGTGGGTTTCTTTTAATGCTTCCAATACCACAGACTGAATGAGGATCTGAGTTTTGATGTGGGGTCACAGTCTGGACTTGATCCTGTTGTATACAAAAAGAAGAACACCTGCAGTGCTCGAGAGGACAGCTCTAGAGTCACAGGGAAACTGGTCTGATCTTGGCTCTGCAATTTATCAACCACGTGGCCTCAGGGAAGTGATTTAAGCCTTGGTTTTCTCATGTGTAAATTGGGAATAAAAACAGCGTCTACCTTACAAGGCTGTTGCAAAGATTAGGTGAAATAATGTTTACAAAGTGTTCAGCTCAGGGCCTGGCCATGTGGAAAGCACTAAAAAAAATAAATAAATAAATAAAGTACTATAATCATCAGACCTGTGATGAAGACTGTCCAGTATGAACCACCATCAAGCAGACATCACAAACAGAAGCTCAAAGAGGACAATTTCACAGTTCACCAAAACTTACTAAGTCAAGGTAGAGGATAGGGCTCCCTCCCCATCTGTCTGAGGTTTACTCTCTATTCAGCTATCAACTGCTCTGATCTATACAATAGGTAGCATTTTCTAAAGAAAATAAAATATTCAATGACATATTCAATATCCAGTTTTCTCACTGAAATATTAATAAATACATAACTCTCCCCTTTTTTTCATTGAAGGATAACATACACACAGTGAAGGACATCAATCCTAAGTGCACAGCTCCAGATTCTACCTATGTAAGCAGCCATACACCACACCAAGTTCATCATATGGAGCACTGCCAACAGCCCCGAAGGCTTCTTTGTGCCCTCTCTTGGTCACTGCCCCCCTCCTCCCACCAAAGATAAGCACTATTTTGGCTTCTACCAATTAGTGTTAGTTTTGTTTAAAAAAAAAAAAAAAATGAAAAGTTTTAGCCTAAAAAATTGTTTTTAATTAGGAATGTCATGACCAGTAAAATATTAGCAGTCCACTTATAAAAGCAGTGAGAATGTACTGTACGGTATGCAAAATAAGAAAGTAAATAACCCCGTGTGACTGCCTGACTGCTGACTGAACTGCCACCTCACTTGGACTTTCATTAACATGGACCTAATTTCCTGTCTGTGCTAAAACAAAAGCTCAGATGACTGGAGATTGCTGATAGTGGAATATAGGGTTTCAAACTCTAGACAGTCATGTAACAGTGAAAAAGCACAGACTTCAGAATCAGCGAGAACTAGGCTAATTATTTCTTGTAGTCTCAGTTTTCCCATGTAAAGTGGGAATAAAATGATCTACACTATCACAAACATTACATGAAAAGGTATACGAAACACATAATTTAGTGCCTGACACACGGTACATGCTCAATAAATGATAACTGCATGTAATCACCTGCACTGGGGCTAGACAAAGATGCTGTGGCCACTGGTTTCCGCTTCCTCTTGATGTCACGTGAACATGGTGGTCCCCAATGTACATTTGCCTGTCTGCAGATTAAGAAGAGAAAAAAGGTTTGAACTTTTTAATTCTTATTGTAAGACATTACATGTAGCCCAGTTTAAATCCTTAACCCATTACAGACATAAATAAAATGGGCACCATCTTTTGCCATTAAGCATTGGGACAACATTATTCAGAATTAATAATAACTCACTCTTTATCCACAATATACACCCATTCTAAACTTTTTACCTGATTTCAGCGTAGGAGATATTCAAGACTAATTTCAATAAATATGTGTTGCATTACATGCTTATTTTTATACAATTATTTTTCATAAAAACTACAACCACAATTGTTCTAAACTCACTAATGAAATACTTACTCCCAAGAGGTAATACATTGAAAAGTTTAATGCTGCATGAACACAGATATTTGCACAGAATTTTAATAGGAAGTTTAACCTCCTGCCATGTAAATCTGAATTTTTAATACTGTCTACATCACAAGTTAAGTAAGTTTGGCTTCTGTGACTTCTAAAAATACTAATTATGTTTTTTATTTTACAGGCAAAAAAAGAAAATAAAAATATTTTCTTTTTTTTTTTTTTCTAATTATGTGACAATATGTTCCTTCATCTGAATATTCAGCTTATTTTAAAAGCAAATGATTCTGTGAAAGACAATGGGCTTAACACTGAACTAGCTGGTATGCTATTTTAGTTCACCACTGTTCCCCAAGAATGTATTGTACTGTATGCAAATTAAGAAGTAAAATAAAAATCTTTATGTATGTTACAAAGTGTTTAGCTCAGGGCCTGGCCATGCAGAAAGCACTAAAAAAACTCTTTATGTATGTAAAGATTTTGTCCCTCTCAAACTGGACAGATCCTGCCCCTGATTAAAGACCAAAATGAGTCTCACCTTTACACAAAGTGTTCCCTTGAACATGTGGGGCCTCATCTACCATGAAGCAATGTTTAACTGGTGTGCATATATCTTGCTTCTCTGATGAAACAAGAAGGCTTAATCTCTTTAAGAACAGGGATCTAGAGAACAAACTTTATTTACACTTCTTTGATAATTTTCCAATGATCTACCAACTTTGGCTCAAGGCACACAGGCGATCCTCATTAGCTGTTGATTAAAACTGCTATGAATGAATACAAATTCTAAAAATCAAATGGCCAACTGAACACTTAAAAATGGTTAAAATAGTAAATTTTATATTATGTACATTTCACAATTTTAAAAAACTAGCCAAAGTAAATAACATATAAAATTATACCAGATAAACTCCTAATCAGTAGTCCCAGCTGAGGATCAAGACCCTTAGTAGTCTTAAAACTGGAACCTCAGACAAACCTAAGAAAACCTGGTTAGCAAGGCAACAAGACAGCTGTTGAATGGACAAATTTTTTGACTCAGAAAGCCCCCAAAATAACTTGCACAGTTGAAAGGGGTGCATGCACGCACCGCGCGCGCGCACACACACACACACTTTCACTTCTCTAAATAGCAAAAGTTTAAGAGTCAATTCAATTTATAAATAGGAAAACATAAGAATTTGACTAAAATCCTAAGAAACTAGGAATGTGAAGAATGTTACAGGCTGAGATTTATAATACAAAGCCAGTGGTTTGGAAAATTCCATCCAAAGCGCCTTTTATTGATCACTCTGTCCTGTACAGAAAATTAAGTCAAATACCTCATGAATAATTAATTCTGAAAGCCCAAATAGTTAATTCTAAACAGCTAATTATAAATGTGTAAAGTAGAGAAAACACTTCCTTTTTCATACCTTGCATAAATCCTGGGAATAAGTCTAGGCAGCATGCTGATTTAATAACAAATTAACATAGATGACAACATCAAAGGCAGACAGGACTTCAGTCTGAATGGAGTGGTGGTAATTCCCTTTGAAGTCCAGACACAAGCAGAAAATAAAGTTGACATGACAAAATTGTTTTTCTCCTCAAAACAGAGAAATGTGGAACACATACAGCATCCATCTTTTCCACAAACGTGGGACTTGAGTACAGACCTAAACTGAGACTATCCAAGCACTCTGATCTTATTCAATCATCCTTATCCTCAGGCATGATTCAGAAGGAGAAACAAAGTCAAACAAAGGCTAACAGTGTATAGTCATACTTCTTTCCTCTTTATCTGAAGCTCATTAAAGGAACCTCCAAAGCTTTTCAGAAAAAATGTTGACACCATTGCTTCAAGCTAAACCATGTTACTGTTAGACATCAGGATGGTGACGCTCTACAGCAGTGGCGAGAGGAAGACAGGCAGAGAAAGAGGCACAGGGAGCTTCTGGGGTTCTTTCTGATAATGCTCTTTGTCTTCATCTGGATGCTTGTTACTTGACTGTAACTTTATGACTGTTCATTGAGTGTATATTTCTTTGTACTCTTCCCTGTATGTTTATCCTTCAATAAAAAGTTAATTAAAAACACTGCCTCTTCAAGATCACAGTTTACAATATGCTGAGTTTCATGAGATAGATGCAAAATGAGAAGCATAAGTACTCAAGAAGTATATTAAGATATTAATTCTTGGAGTATCAACTTGAGCTACACAAATACTGCCTTTTATTTGCCCCCATCCATCATTTTTACCATTTTGTATGTTTGACATATGTCGGTAACATGGGAAAAGGCCCATATTATCAACTCTTTTATGGATCTAGTCAGTACTACTTATCTCACACTTTCAAGGAATGATAGTGTCATTTTGGAAGTAAAAAAAAAAAATTATGCACTAAAATGTTTAAGTTTTTAACAACTTTTAATGGAAATGCTTATTTACTTTAGCAAACTGAGAGTAAGTATTACTTACCTATTATTACACACACAGGTTATTACACTGCAACTCTTAGGGTGTTATTGTGGGTTCAATGGCTCAGGCGGTCCTTCCACCACCCTGCTCCTCTAGGCGATATTGTTTAGCCTTCAGGTCAATTGTCTCTACATTAAGTGATCCTTGACTGTTATGCCTCCAGCATATTACTTCTCTCTGTGGTAAATGGTCTACTTCTACCACCCCATTCCTAAATCTAACTGTCGTCTTGAATATCCTAAATCCTTCAGATTTTGTAAATTCCTCTGGTTATAACAGGAAAGAACTGAAGACTTTCTAAGGAAATCAAGTAATGAAGCTTGTTAAGTGAATTATTTTATTGTAAAAGTATGTACTTTTGTGGACTATTTCCTTTCTACTAAGCAGTTTTGCTGCTTCTTTCATTGTTCACTAAATTTTTACTGAGCACCTACTCTTGCCAAGCACTGTACTAAACACTAGGAATATAGTGATAAACAAGAGACAATCTCTGCCTTGATGGATCTTATAGCCAAGTTCTACCTGCAGCTGTGCAGCTTTTCAGGTTACAGAATACAAATAACAAAGAAACTAGGGTATCAATAAAGAGAAGGTATGTTCATTTTTAAAACTCAGTTTAAATGATCCTTCCCTCTTAAAACATTTCTCTTAGGGCCGGGCGCGGTGGCTCAAGCCTGTAATCCCAGCACTTTGGGAGGCCGAGACGGGCGGATCACGAGGTCAGGAGATCGAGACCATCCTGGCTAACACGGTGAAACCCCGTCTCTACTAAAAAATACAAAAACTAGCCGGGCGACGTGGCGGGCGCCTGTAGTCCCAGCTACTCGGGAGGCTGAGGCAGGAGAATGGCGTGAACCCGCGAGGCGGAGCTTGCAGTGAGCTGAGATCCGGCCACTGCACTCCAGCCTGGGCGGCAGAGCGAGACTCCGTCTCAAAAAAAAAAAACAAAAAAACAAACAAACAAAAAAAACATTTCTCTTAAGACACATTTCGAGGTTGGAGAGCTATTTCATAGGAGGTAGAATAACATCATATCTTAGCAGTCAGTATACGAGGACATTTTTCTCTATGTCCCTTCCTAGACAAGATTCGGGGAGGGAAGAAGAAAAACGATCAAACTGTTATAATAGGACAGTAAGACATTTTGCTTCTTTCTTGGTTTTAAGTGAACATTAGTACTGCTAGAGTTCACAGCTTAGGAAAATCTATTTTCTTATGTGAAAGCCCCATCTACTTGGAAAGAACCCTAGAGGACAAAGAAGGAAGAGGACCCAGAACAAGCCTGCTACACAATGGGATACTATTCAGGCATTAAAAAAAAAAAAAGAGTAAATCCAGTCATTCACAGCCACATGGATGGAACCAGAGGATATTAGGTTAAGTGAAAACAAGCCAGGAACAGAAAGTTAAACACCATCAGTTCTCACTCATAAGTGGAAGCTTAAAAAAGTTGATCTCATAGAAGGAAAAAGTAGAACAGAGGATACTTCCGGCTGGGGTATGGGAAGGGAGGGATAGAAAAGGATTTGTTAAAAGATATAAACTTAGAGCTAGATAGGAGGAATAAATTCTAGCTCTACAGTACTGTACGGTGACTACAGTTAACAATTATATATTACACAGTTTCAAATAGCTAGGAGGATATTGAATGCTTCTAACAAAAAGAAATGATAAATGTTTGAGCAGATGTATATGCTAATGACCCTGATTTGATCACTACATATTGTATGTATTGAAATGCCACTGTGTACCCCATAAATACGTACAACCATTATGTGTCAGTTTTTTAAAAATAAAATAAAAATTTAAAAAGAAGAACTAAAAAAAAAGAACAAGTCTGGGGAAAAGAAGAAGGAAGTTGGGTGCTTAGAGCAAGAGGATTTAGAGGCAGGAAACAGAAGCTGTCATGCAGCATGGCACATCCAGAACATTAGCACAGCCCTGCTCAGGAATAAAGAATACTACTACGTGTGGGGCTGGCAGGGCCGCCTGTATTATTTTGGGGAACCTTAGCATGTGGCTAAGGCAACTGCTACAGCTTCGGCTTCCTATCGAAGAGGTAGTTCCAGTTTTTTGTTTATCCCCAAATAATTCCAGATCATCAAGGGTTGCAGACATAAAAAATTAGAGAAGGGAAGGAAAAATAAAGAGGTTGACCACTTCCCCAACCCCATTTTCATTTATGGGTACTTAACAACCACTTGGCTCCTTTTCTTTTTAACGTGTTATTTATTTAATGTGTGTTATTTTACTTTGAAAGCATCACTGTTTACTCTCAAAATGGAAACTAAAAGAGGGACAAAAGCACAAATGCGGTAACAAAAAGGATAAAAGAGTCTAAGTTTCTCTTTCTCATCAACACAGAGACGCTTCCTGCAAGTAGAAAGGGTAAAAGATTAACGAGATACTTCAAAACTATTTTTCAAGAGTAGTATATGGTTGTTCTTGGGTTGCAAACCATGTAATATGCTAGGGGAAGTGATCTTTCAATTAGGCATAGTGTATAAAAGGCTAAGTATTAAGTTAAAGTCTCCACCAAGTTAAAACTTAACTCTCAACTGGAGTGGCAAATGGTTATCAGAATTATATAAGGAGCTTTTACTAAATACACATGTCCCTATCAAGATCCTAATTTAGTAGGCTGGGCAGGAGTGGGAGGAGAATCAGTAACATACTTATTTTTAAATTTTTCCCTGGGTAATTCTGATAAGCACCTACCTACTTTGAAAATTACTGAATTGAAAAATCTACCAAATTCCCAGAGTCAACCTAGTCAATAATACAGATCTAACTATTCAACCTAAAGAATAATAGAATGATTAAATTAATATACACTTAGATAAAAATACTATTCCCCAGTACATACGCAATTAGAGAAAAGACAGGCTATGCCTTTTCTGTTTCATCTGATCAGGGCCTCAGGGACAATCTTCACTCAGGCCAGTAAAACCTGGGGCATATGCTTCTTTCACAGTGTAAGTGTGGGATCAGTACTTCCCCTAAGAGTGTGATAGTTTCCCCACTGTGGTGGCATTTGCCAGGGCAGAGTTGGAAGAAAGAGCACTAAAAGCAAAAAGTACACTCTTTTTAAAAAAATTCTTATCGCAGAAAAAGTCACTAAATTCTTATTACAAGTGTGAAGGTGAATGCTGAAGATTAACAATTAATGGAAAGAGGATTCTTTCTATCCAAGCATAAACACATTTCTGTTTTCTTTTTTACTGCAGGTAACTGAAAGATCAGGTGAGTTGTTAAAACTGCAGTGTTACTTAGGAAACTGGGCAGATCACTATGTCCTTGGGGCAGGAATGTACTTTTAGGGAAAAAAAATACTTTGAGAAATACATGCATGTTTAATAGAACCAATGTTGGCAAAAAAATAACTGAAGTGACTGCTTTAGATTTGGAATAAAGATGTTTAGAGTCACTCCTATGGAGAGCAAACAGTCTGTCTGCCAATGGCAAGCTAGTTTAAGGAATAGTTCACCTTCAAAAATCACTCATTTTTAAAGTTAATGAAAAGTTCATTTTTTTTATATAGAATAAAAATCCTCAAAAAACTGGGTATAGAAGGAACATACCTCAACATAATAAAAGTCATACATGACAGGCCCACAGCTAGTATCATACTGAATGGGGAAAAACTGAAAGTCTCTCTTCTAAGATTAGAAACATGGTAAGGATACCCGCCTTCACCACTGTTATTCAATTTAGGACTGAAAGTCCTAGCTAGAATAATCAGACAAGAAAAAGAACTAAAGGGCATCCAAACTGAAAAGGAAGGAGTCAAAGTATCCTTGTTTGTAGATGATAGGAACTTATATTTGGAAAAACCTAAAGACTGTACCACAAAACTATTAGTAGTGATAAACAAGTTCAGTAAAGTTGCAAGATACAAGATCAACACAAAAAAATCAGTAGCATTTCTATATGCCAAGAGTGAACAATCTGAAAAAGAAATTTAAAAATTAACCCCATTTATAGTAGCCACAAATAAAATTAAATACCTAGAAATTAACTTAAAGAAGTAAAAGATCTCTATAATGAACATATAAAACATGGATAAAAAAATTGAAGACACCAAAAAAATGGAAAGATACTCCACGTTCATGGATTGAAAGAATCAATACTTTTAAAATGTCCATACTACCCAAAACAATCTACAGATTCAATGCAATTCCTATCAAAATACCAATGACATTCTTCACAGAAATAGAAAAAGGAATCCTAAAATTTATATGGAACCACAAGAGACCCAGAATAGCCAAAGCTATCCTAAACAAAAAGAACAAAACTGAAGGAACCACATTACCTGGCTTCAAATTATACTACAAAGCTATAGTAACTGAAATAGCATTGTACTGGCATAAAAACAGACACACAGACCAATGGAACAGAACAGAGAACCCAGAAACAAATCCACACATGCAGAGTGAACTCATTTTCAACAAAGGTGCCAAGAACATACACTGGGGAAAAGACAGTCTCTTCAATAAACGGTGCAGGGAAAACTGGATGTCCATATGCAGAAGAATGAAACTAGACCCCTATCTCTCAGCATATACAAAATCAAATCAAGTAGATTAAAGACTTAAATTTGAAATCTCAAACTATGAAACTACTATAAGAAAACACTGGGAAAAATCTCCAGGACATTGGTCTGGGCAAAAATTTTTTTAGTAATATCCCACAATCACAGCAACCAAGGCAAAAATGGACAAATGGGATCACATTGAGTTAAAAACCTTCTGCACAGCAAAGGAAACAATCAACAAAGTGAACAGACAACCCACAGAATGGGAGAAAATACCTGCAAACTACCCATCTGACAAAGCGTTAATAATGAGAATATATAAGGAGCTCAAACAACTCTATAGAAAAAAAATCTAATAATTCAATCAAAAAATGGGCAAAAGATTTGAACAGATATTTCTCAAAAGACATATAAGTGGCAAACAGGCATATGAAAAGGTGCTCAATATCACTGATCATCAGAGAAATGCAAATCAAAACTACAATGAGATATCATCTCACCCCAGTTAAATTGGTTTACATCCAAAATAGAACTAATAATGCTGGTGAGGATGCGGTGAAAAGGTAACCTTCGTACGCTGTTGGTGGGAATGTAAATTAGTACAACCACTATGGAGAACAGTTTGGAGGTTCCTCAAAAAAACTAAAAATAGAGTCTTTTTTGACTCTATTTTATGATCCAGCAATCCCACTACTGGGTAAATACCCAAAAGAAAGGAAATCAGTATATCAAAGAGATATCTGTACCCACAAGTTTGCTGCAGCCCTGTTCACAATAGCCAACATCTGGAAGCAACCTAAGTGTCCATCAACTGATGAACGGATAAAGAAAATGTGGTGCATATACACAATGCAGTACTATTCAGCCATAAAAAAGAATGAGATCCTGTTATTTGCAACAACATGGGCGAAAATGGAGATAATTATAATAAGCAAAATAGACCAGGCACAGAAAGTCAAAAATTACATGTTCTCACTTATTTGTGGGATCTAAAAATCAAAACAATTGAACTAATGGAGATAGAGAGTAGAAGGATGGTTACCAGAGGCTGGGAAGGGTAATGAGGGTGGTGAGGAATGTGGATGGTTAATATGTACAAAAAAAAGTGAAAGAATGAATAAGATCTACTATTTGATAGCACAACAGGGTGGTTATAGTCAATAATAATCTAACTGTATGTTTTAAAATAAAAGAGTAAAATTGGTTTGTTCGTAACACAAAGGATAAATGCTTGAGGGGATGGATATCCCATTCTCCATGATGTAATTATTATGCATTACATGCCTATATCAAACCGTCTCTTGTACCCCAGAAGTATATACACCTACTATGTACCCACAAAAATTAAAAATTAGAAAGTTAATAAATTTCAATGTAAAAAGGGTATTTGTTTTCTATACTTTTTCTTTAACACAAACAAGTAACACCAGGAAAAAATTTGATGTTTCTAGGGACCAAAGGTCATATATATCATATATTCCAATTATTCTCCTTAATTACTAATCTGTTCACCTCAGTTATTTTTAACAAAAATTTATGGAGGCCTACCCAATGTAACATACTATGCTGGATGTGCAGAGGAAGAAAAAAGATGACTGAGCTGAGGTCCTGTCCCCAGGAGCTCACAACATAGTAGGAAGGCCAGTTTCTAAAGAAAGAATTAATACTCCGAGACACTGAGTTGTAATCAGAGAACAAGTAAGTGCTAGGGTAAAAGGAGAAAAAGGAGGATTAAATCTAGGGATTTAATCCCTAGATTAAATGTGAGACTCCTTTCTCACATGCGATTTTACCTTTAGGGTTTACTGACATTTATTAAGCAGTCAGAGGGGGAAATATTTTCACAGACTTGCACCTGGGAAAAGATCTAGGCCTATGGCACTAGGAGCAGCTAGGAAGAAAAAAAAAGAAAAAAAAAACCACTTCACAATTATCATAGGAAACAGAGGCGGCTTATCTAACAGGAAGCGATCCTAGCAATTCCACTAATGGTTTTCACTTAAATCTAACCCTCAGTAGTCTGTGACAAACTGCTCACTGGCACCTGAAAATTCTCCCTAATCTAATTCCCTTAGCTGGGCTAAGGTAGGCATATCATGAAGCTGTTTCATGCCACCCATAAGAGTCTAATCATTTCACATCAGTTGGAAAGATGGGTATGTTACAATGGAAAAACAGAGAGAGAGAGAAAATGCTTTCATCATTCCACTTAGGCAGTAAGATGCCAGCCAGCTGACAGCCACTGTCAATGAGACCCTCCAATAGAGGACAAAAGATTCAAGAACTGTGTACTATACAATGGGCAGTTCCAATAGGCTTGGGCAACCTTATAGACAATACTACAGCAGAAACATTGCTTCACACATGGCCAAAACTGAGGTACTAAAGAGGTGAGAAAGCAATACTGTACTTCACAGCATCAACAGATACAGGACTAATAAAAGGTTCCTTCCCCCAAGCCCTGAGGTAAAACCTCAGGCTGTTTATTATGGCTCCAAAGGTCAAAATTAATAGCATGAAGTGAGTCTTCTTCTTACTCTTTGAAACTCCTTGTCAAGTGGCACAGCCAGCTGGGCACACAACTCTGATATGTAGATCATAACGTTTGTGAACACATAAAATGAATTACAAATGAGCTCAGCCTATCCTATTTCAACTCTCTAATGGGCAGGAAGGTCTCTCTGTCTCTCTTTTTCTTTTAATCCCAACTCTGTCCAAATGCCTCCTCTTATAGACCATTTGAGGCCATTTAAGCACCTCAAGAATCTGTATTACATCTAATTAGCAAATGACTCTGGAAGCCAACTCAAAGTTTTTAAAATTGCAGTTATCCTAAGGACGGGGTAGGGCAGTAACTACATAACAAAAATGTACCAGGATGCTAAATATTTACATATATTATTTCATTTTGATCCCCACTCAACCAATTTAAAAAGTATTGATATTTCCATTTTAAAGATGTAGAAATTGAGGTATGGGAAGATTAAGTCATTTGCCTGGGTAAAGCCAGGATTCTCACCCAGGTCTGCCTGACACTAATATCCACACTCTTAATCTCCTACCACCTATGCCAATGGTCTATGAAGAAAGTAGAAGCTATGAAACTTTTCATCCATTCATTAAGAAACGTACAATATTTGCATACCAGGCTGATATCTGCCATCCTTACTGCAACTAAAAATAAGATTTCTCAAAGAAAAAATAGTTTATTTACAAAGGAAGCTGACTATATGAAAAGAAGAGATATCAGTACTTTGCTATGTCAAGAGCTTAAAGAAAGAATAAATTAAAATGGTAATGCATGACCAAATTATCTTCCAAAATAAAGGAAAGGTCACTACAAGTTGATCTTTCCTTTGAGTTGGAGAAAACTAAAACACTGCCATGAAAAGTTTTGGCACTCAAAAACTGCAATTGGTGACTTATGCATCACACAGATGCAACTGACCTGTATGTAGCAATTGATAAATCCTACTTATCATTTTCTTTGGTAATAACAGTAAGAAAAACTATCCTTCACAATCAACAAATCTCTCATTTTGGGAAAAACTGCTTGCAGCACTAGTCTCCTTATTACAAGTTTGTGACTGTGCCCTTAACAATACCACTGCCTCTACTAGAACGCCAATCACACCATCTGCTGTTTGAGCAGCAGCAATTCTTAACACCACTACCAAGTATTACACCTTTAACAGCAAATCCCAATACTAGCAACCAAAACAACCAAACCAAAACAGTTGGTTTATGGATTTCATCCACACGGCCAGCCAATAATCCAACTATCCATACAGCCACCTGACAAAACTCTGCCCCTCCATTTATTAAGAACTATGTGCTGGGCACTGTGCAGATACTAACACTCTTCTTTACCTGCAGTAGGTTCTCCAAAACTAAGAGAAGTCCAGGGGTCTACCTCCTATAAGGAATGGTGCATACCATACCAAAGTACAGAGTTCATGCCAATTATGAAATGGGAGCCCCTATTAAGCAAATTACAAAGCACCAGTCACAAAACCATATGCATTTAGGACAACAGTTCTTAACCCTGGTTGCATATTAATCACCTAGGGAGCTTTAAAATAATGCCAATGTCTAGGCCTCATTCCAGACCAGTTAAATCAGAATCTCTGGAAGTAGGGCCCAGCATGGATATATTTTCTTAAAGCTTCTTAGGTGATTCCACTTGCAGCCAGGGTTGAAAACCACCAAGTTAACTATTTCCAGAGTGGTATTCCTGAAATCCATAAATCTATTAGATGGTACAAAGACCACAAACCTTCCCATCCACTGCACCTGTCATGTGGGCTGTACTAAAACGATACATCAATAAAATGTTATTTTAAGATTATGGTCCAATTATTTATTTGTTTATAGCAATGAAATACTAAACAAGAGAGGATTTTAGGTCATGCGCCATCCTCCCAACGCCCCCCGCCCCCACCTATTCTGAGAACCAGAAAAGCATACGGTTCTAGCAGGGAGGAAACTGTTGAAAAGCCCTTCCTCTTGCTTGGGAGAATGGAATTGGCAGTGTCCAGGCAAGAAGCAGCCTCAGCTCAGTAACCTGACAGGAGAGAACCTTCATAGTTCAGGCATGATTATCGAACTCTTTGTGCTCTTAAAGGAGAGTAATTATAGGCATGTGAAAAAAGGGAAGCACTCCCTGAGGAACTCTTCCTCACATGCTTCCCAAGAGGCAGTAGGGCCATTAAAAATTCCATGATGAAGAGGAAAAACAGCCTGGGAACAGCCAGGAGGCAATACAGCAAATTAATACACCAACCCTCCTCAGGGAAAGCTGTGATAAAACAGGAAACACTTCTCTTTGCAAAATAAAATTATACCACTAATGATAACATAGTCACCCCCCTCCCCCCGACACACACACACCATGCTAATGATGCATGTGAAATTTCCAATGCTGTCCAGATGCTTTGAAATAAATGTTTCCCTACTACAAATAAAATGGGACAAGAAAAAGATACAATTTCCATTCGAAACAGTTTTTAGTATAGTCATTCACCTGCTTCTTCTGCCACTTACTCCTTCACACTCCTCCTTGGTGCCAGGCTTTTGCTAAATGATCCAGTCTTTGCAAAGCCTACTGCCCTGTTCTGAATCCAGTCTCATCAGTCTGCCACACTGGAGCTAAACGGTTCCATCCTCACTAACCCCCTGCTGGGGAGGAACTATTACAAAGGAGTGACCAGTTACCCTGAGAGCTCAGTATGTCATCATTCACATTTTCTAAACATTGCATAGAAGTCACTTGCACTGATCATTTCCTATGGAGCAGTGGTTGCCAGGTTTTATTGATGTGTACCCTCAAGAGTAAAAAATCTGAAAAAATATGATATGTGTAGTACATACACATAAAATATAAATACATGCTACTAGACACATATGTACAATTTAAAACAAAAAAAATTTGAAGGATCAGCTATAAATAAATGTAAGTTTAAAAATGTACTTCCCCTGTCCCAAAAAACCTTCATGTATGCAACCCACTTGGTATCTATTGCCCTGGGTATGATGTCTAGAAGGACAAAGAGGATGTATGATTGTCCACATTCTCTCTCCTTTGCTTTCAGCAATGGTCCAAAACAATAAGCATTATTACCCTAGGGCTGAGTACATAGAAGCACAGTAGGATAAGGCTTTTAAAAGAAACAGGAAGCCTAACCAAAGTACGAATACTGATCTCAGCACAGCACAGCTCTAGGTAGCAGAGGTAAAGAGAGGAGGGAAAGTAATCCACTTTCAGCATTCTGACATGGTATCATGCTACTCAAATCATTTTCCCAAACAGTATACACAGACATTATTTTATTTGGTATTAAGACAAACAGCTGAAGGACTGTTTTCCTATGGATTAAAATCTTGTTGTCTTCTCTGACAGCTTCAGCACAACCTCTAAAAAGATCTCCCTGAGCCTCGAAGTTAGGGGTCCCTCCTCTGTGCTTTTTCAAACCTTTATTGTAATTGTCAACTTCCATACCTGACTTTCCCACGAGAACGTAAGCTCCTTGAGGGTGGTATCTAAACAAAGAGGCTGGCTCACAGCAGGATCCCAGCAAATGCTAAATGAATTAATGATGAATAAACATCATGCTACCGAAGGAAAGGCCTTACTACTAATAGTTTATATCACTCCACAATTTTCCACATTCTTTTTTTTTTTTTGAGACAGGGTCTCACTCTGTCATCCAGGCTAGAGTGCAGTGGCATCATCACAGCTCACTAAAACCTTGACCTCCTGAGCTCAAGCAATCATCCCACCTCAGCCTCCCAAGTAGCTGAGACTACAGGTGTACGTCACCAGACACAACGGATTTTTTTTTTTTTTTTTGAGACGGAGTCTCGCTCTGTCGCCCAGGCTGGAGTGCAGTGGCCGGATCTCAGCTCACTGCAAGCTCCACCTCCCAGGTTCACACCATTCTCCTGCCTCAGCCTCCTGAGTAGCTGGGACTACAGGTGCCCACCACCTCGCCCAGCTAGTTTTTTGTATTTTTTTAGTAGAGACGGGGTTTCACCGTGTTAGCCAGGATGGTCTCGATCTCCTGACCTCGTGATCCGCCCATCTCGGCCTCCCAAAGTGCTGGGATTACAGGCTTGAGCCACTGCACCTGGCTGACACAACTCATTTTTTAAAAAATTTTCTATAGAAACAAGGTCTCACAATGTTATAGCCTAGACTGGTTCCACATTCTTAATAACACCATTTGTGATGGTCTCTCTTTTCAAAAGACATTCTGTACAGAAATACCAATATTTCAGTAGAAAGATCTGGCAGTAGGTTATGGTGCAAAATTTATTATTATAGCCCACAGTAGAAGTTCTAACTGTATCCACGAAGGAGTAACTTCTTTATGCAGCCTGCACCTCAAAAACTATGAACATAACCATTTAAGAACTTATTAGGGAAAAAAAGAGTTATCAGAACCTTGGAAAGAAATTCTTTGTGACAACAGAAACAATAAAACTTCTAGGGTCCAGCCCATTAGCTACTCTTCTGCATAACGGCCCTGTAGGGGGTGCTACCATTAAAACCATATTTACTTCCCACGTCACCTAAAAGAATTTATATTTGTAAGGAGTCACTCGTTTGACTAATATATATTAATGCCTAACAAGTCCCAGATACTGTGTTAGGGAGTTATTGGGAACAAGACAACATCCCAGTACTCTGAAGCTTATATTCTAGTGGGAAAGACTGAGGGATAAAGTGAAAAAGAAAAAAAAGAAAAAGAAAAACCAAACCCACTAAAATAAACTAATAAGCAAATTCATTTCAGACTGTGATAGAGCAATAAAGGAAACAAACAGATAATGAGCAGGAAGTGCTGGAGGTGGCCCCTTAGACGGGATGGTCTGAGTGGTCTCCTTGACAAGGTGGCACCTGAGCTGAGACAAGCAGCAGCTCAAAGACAGTTTTCCAGTCAAAGGGAAAAAGAGCAAAGGTTCAGAGGCAGGAAAGGACTGCTGCAATTTTTGAAGAACAAAACAGAGCTCCCTGGTACTGCTGGATCTCTCCCCGACAGAGGGAGAAAATTATACGACAGGAGGCTGTACATGTAGGAAGAAGTCAGATTATGCAGGGTTTTGCAGGGTCATGGCAAGGAACATTAATAATGTTCTTTGAAGATGGGGCTTTTAGCAGCAGAAATAAAATGAAATATGAGCCAGAAGACCTAGGTTAAAGTTGAGACTTAATCACATACTAGCCTTGGACCACAGGAAAGACACTTCACTGCTCTGCCTCAGTTTCTATATCTGTAAAACATCTATTCACCTCAAAAGATTCCTATGGATTAGGAGGATTGTCAGGATCAAATTGGATACTGTACACAAACATATTTTATAATTTCAGGAGTACCAGAAAGGAATATAGTACCGTCCAGAAGCAAATAACAGCTACTAAAAGACAATTACCTGGCAGAGCAGTGTGCTGGTGAACACCTTCGGTGAGAAGCATCGGCAAGAACGTCCAGTGAGTAAAGGGGAGACAGGGGATTGAACTGCAGGAATGAATTAGACTATTTTAGTACGGCTTACATGAAACGGACCTGATCCTAAAGGGTAACCTACACTTTGATTACTTTTCCCCTTTGACTGTCCAACTCTTTTGTCATACCAAACACAGGCACTGCTCAGTAAAGTCATGCATATTTAATAGTGTGCCTGTGAATGTACCCAACCTGATCTAGCACACCTCAAAAAAAAAAAAAAAAAACTAATCCTTATTAAACAACACTTTTTCAAAAACTTGATATACAATAGTCACTTAAATGGCAGAAGACAGTTTTTTCCACATGATGTAACAGGAACTTGTGCCTGCTGCTGATTATCAACTTTGTATCAGCCCTTGTTTCCAAGATTAGCATGAAATTACCTTTTCATTTCCTTACCCTGGCAAATGTCTCCGAGAATAACTGGTTGGCACATAACAGCAGCATCGCATTGTGGAAAGAGAACTAGACTAAGAATTAGAACACCTTTTAGTTCCAATCTACCACTGATGTGCTGGGTGTCAAAAATTACATAACCTCTGAGCTTTACTATCCTCATCTGTTAAATGAATATATCACTATCTGTCTTACCTAATTTTTTTTTTTTTTTTTTTTTTTTTTGAGACAGACAGTCGTTCTATCACCCAGGCTGGAGTGCAGTGGTATGATCTCAGCTCACAGCAGCCTCCACCTCCTGAGTTCAAGCAATTCTCCTGTCTCAGTCGCCCACGTAGGTGAGATTACAGGCACCCACCACCAAGCCTTGCTAATTTTTGTTGTTGTTGTTGTTGTATTTTTAGCAGAGACAGGGTTTCGCCATGTTGGCCAGGCTGGTCTCGAACCCCTCACCTCAGGTGATCCACCTGCCTCAGCCTCCCAAAGTGCTGGGATTATAGGCGTGAGCCACTGCACCAGGCCTGCCCTACCTATTTTACTTTCATTGCTATCATATTGCTTTTAGAGTATAATTTCAGTTTCTCATCTGCAAAAACATCTATTTGACTTCAAAAGGTGGCTGTGAGGATGGAATGAGATCCCTCACTTTATGTTTGCTAGCTTTCTTTGGACTTTTTCCACAACCAATAGTCCTCTCCAAAAAGTTTAGAACTTAATACCTTGTGACATACAAAGACTGGAAGACCCTGGAATGATAACTTCAAACGTGTTTTATGAGAATACAAACTAAGCAACTGTTCTATCTGCCACAGAGGTTCCAATCTTGGTTCTACTAGCTGTATGACTTTGGGCAAATAGTTTGAATCTTATAGATCTCCAGTTCATCATTTGCAAATAACAGATCTGGACCAGGTGACTGCCACAGGTCCCCTTCTGCCTTTAGATCCTCTGATGCAAACATGGTTAGTGCTCTAGCTTAGTGTTCTCCAAACTGCAGTCTCTCACATACCACCTTCATGATTTTCCTTAGCTGCCTAAAACCTGTATTACTGTTTACTTATTATTTTTCCTCATATCAATTATTTTTGCTCAGCTTTATCCTTACTACATTTCTGTGAAATAACAAGCTTGATATAATAATTACATCTTTTCCAATGTAAACTATAATGCAAAACTTAAAAACTGTGCATCCATATGCCATCTAAAATCATCTCATACACATACACCAGTTATGTCTTCCACCACTCTAGTTCATTTTGAAACAGCAGATTCATAATGAAGATTCCAAGTCTAAAATGTGGATCATGTGTATCAACTCAATAAGCTACTAAGTAGTTAAAAAAAAAACACGACAAACAGGAAAACTACAACTTTTCACCTGCCAGTGTTCATCTATTTTACAACTAATCACCAAGATAGAGCAATCCTCCAAAAAAAATCACAAAGCTTCACACATAAAGAAACATATCAACAACTACTATGAATTAATTTTTAAATTGTGAGCCCTCCACATGGGCCTAAATATGCCAAGGGCCCCCCTCAGGGGGTTGGTAGGGAAAAGACTAAGAAAGAGAGGCTCTAAGGCAGGGGTCCCCAACCCCAGGGCCGCACAGCAGGAGGTGAGCTGTCAGCAAGCAGCTGCTTTCCATCGCTGGCATTACCGCCTGAGCTCTACCTCCTGTCAGATCAACAGCCACATTAGAGTCTTATAGGAGTACAAACCCTACTGTGAACTGAGCCAGCAAGGGACCTGGTTGTGGACTCCTTATGAAAGCCTAATGCCTGATGATCTGTCATTGTTTCCCATCACCCCTAGATGGGACTGTCTAGTTGCAGGAACACAAGCTAAGGGCTCCCATTGATTCTACATTATGGTCAGTTGTATAATTATTTCATTATATATTATAATGTAATAATAATAGAAATGTAGTGCACAACAAATGTAATGCACTTGAATCATCCTGAAACCACCCTCCTCACCATGCCCCCAATCCGGGTCCATGGAAAAACTGTCTTCCACAAAACTTGTCCCTGGTGCCATAAGGTTGGGGACCACTGCTCTAAGGCTTTGACCCCACTTCACCCAGAGCAGCTCTACTTTCTGCTTCATACGTTTAGGCTTCAACATAGTACTTCTCAACGCAGGATTCTCACGTTGAACTAAACCATATGCAAATGAGATTCATTCCGCTTTCTTACTGCAAAGTTCAAAACTAAAATAGAAACAGGATTCCTATGAAATATATGCTACAAGAAACTAATGATCACAGTTGAACCTACAAAGAGGAATTAGCTGCAGTTTTTACCAGTAAGTATTGGTTACTCTTAGAAAACAGTTCTCCAAGAAAATCAAAATAACAAGAAAGAGGAAACCTTACCTCATGTGCACAAGCAGAAATGTGAGGAAAATCAGAAGCCAACGCTTTATTCTTTCTAAAGAAAAGGAAACCAAATGATAAAATAAAGATGACAAAGAAAAATGATCTTACCTGATTTCGTTCTCTTTTCCCAGCTGATGGTAACCAGAAACTAAAGAGAGGGAGAGAATAACAGGAAAGAAAACAATAAAAGAAGTGATAGGAAAATTACAGAAGGGAGAAGATAAGATGTTGGAATAATGAAGTAAAGACAAAGCAGGGAATAGAGAAAAGATGCAATCAGAGGAGAAGACATTAAATGCATGTGAAGGTTCTGGAAAAAAAAAACAAAACCTCTTCAAAGGAAAAAGGCTTGTAATGGAATGTAAAAGACTGGACAATAGAAATAAACCCAAGATTACAGTGTGACACCAATACTCTCTCAGTTGTGCAGTGACAACAGAAGCCTCAACTCAACAAGGGCACAAACCACACCCACATCTTTATTTTCTATGTTAAAATTAGCCCGGGTTGGATGTGTATAGGATCATAACTGGGTACTGACCATGATGCATACAAGATATATGAAAGAACCAACCACTTTAGGGGACAAGGCTGTCACGAGAATTTGCAGAACTATTTTCCTGTAGCTACATACAGGCTTCCTACAGCACTCACCACAGTAATTAGAACAAGATATTTCACAGGTTGGGCGCAGTGGCTCACACCTGTAATCCCAACACTTTGGGAGGCCAAGGTGTGCAAATCACTTGAGCCCAGGAGTTCAAGACCAGCCTGAACAACATGGCAAAACCCTGTCTCTACAAAAAATACAAAAATTAGATAGGCGCAGTGGCACATGCCTGTAGTCCCAACTATTCAGGAGGCCAAAGTGGGAGGATTCCTTGAGCCTAGGAGGCATAGGTTGCAGTGAGCCATGACTCCACCACTGCACTCCAGCCTGGGTGACACAGTCAGACCCTGTCTCAAAAAAAAGGTATTTCCCTATGAAAAGGTCTAAAAATGGGAAGAGAATATAGAAGGATAGAGGCAATCATCCATTTTGGAAAAAAAAATTTAGAGATAGAAAAATTAGTTTAAAATAAACATCTTTACTGGAGGCTACTAATGCAGCATCTGCAGGTATAAAAAAACAATACAATGAAACTAGTCTAGAAAGGAAAAGAAAATCACTGTCACAGGTTTAGGATGTTGCCATCTTTAACTGTTATAAAGTACAAATCTTTAAGGTCTCTTTGAGCTCTGAAGCCTGATTTCTAAGTTGCTCCATAAAACTCCCCTCTGCCTCCACCTCCAAGGAGCAGACTAGCACAGCCAGTAAATATGTAAGCACTTACTCTTTCTGCCGAGGGTCACTAATGATATGGCTTATCCTCTCAGTCCCCAAAGTGTTTATGCTGGTCTCCTAAAAAGACAAGGCAGACAAGAGTATCATCCAACCACAGAAACAAACACATAAAGTACAATATCAATCCTTCCCATAACTGTGCCAGCTAAAGCAACCTCAAAAGGCACATGTTAAAAATCAATCTTAAAATAAAACAGCAACTATATTTCTTTTTATTGGAATTCATCTTAAAAGTCTTACATGTTACCCTACATTTATTATTCTCCAGTGATCCAAAAGTCTTTATCAACACTTTATAGACACTATTCACCATATATGGTATTTTAATAAGTACTATACCTCCTGGAACTACTGCAGTATATAGGAGTAAAAATCCTTTTTTAGAAAATTCAACAGTAGCCAATTTTTAACAGGCCAGCACACCAAGCTCCCTAGAGCTATGTGATTATAGTCCCAACAGCCTTCATCCTGGGACATTACTAAATCCTCACTGGTAAAAGTATCTGCTGACTAAATATAAATACATCAAAAGAGTTTTGTGACTTGCAAAAATTGTTACTCTGTACTTTGTCCCTCAAACATCATCTCAAGAAATAAAAATAGAAATTTGTATAAAATTGATTCCTAAATTCAGGGTTCTCAACATCATTAGTGTAAAAGCTTACCCATATCACCACAAATAGTTCAGAAGCCAACCATTTCCAAAAAATTGGAAAATGGCAATTCACTCTTCATTTGAGTACATTCCCAATGCTTACCTACCATGGCACCTGGGAAAGCATGCCAACACACATCTGAGTAATTGTTGTGTTGAGATAACACAAGTCACGGGCGTGACTGTCAAGAATGTCAAGGCTGTTCTTCAAACACATTTGTGTCTGGACAAATGTTATTACCTGTATTCATCTATATGTGTGGACTGTCCTAAACATCAGGCTACACATTTCAGCTGAACTGACTATAGAAAAATTACTCTGAGGTCAGAGTCCGGGCAGTAGTGGAGTTAAATGAGAAGTTTTCATATACTATATTCTTCACATTCTGCATTTCTTATAGCTATGCCTCCTGGTCACAGACACAGACATGGTAGGGGGGCCAAGGGAAAAGATGGTTGAAAAATGAGCTATTTGTTACAGCAGAAAAATTATTAACTGAAAGTGCCGTAATGTTTAAATTTACAGTTTATTACTGTGTAAATTACAAGCAGTACTTTGTGTAATTAGCAGCTCACTGGCAGGGAGCTGTGAATGAAACTCATTATTTATGATTACAATTTAGAAAAGCAGAAGCGAGATGGGGGAGGGGGAAGAAGGGGGGCAGAGCGGTGACCTCTGCTAGAAATGATAAATATCCCTTTGAGGTGATGAAGATGAATTAAACAAGTAAATATTATCCTACTCATTTGACATCATTAAAGGCACATCCAATAGGCCCTCATTCCCTTCCAGGCAAGCTAAAGGGAAACCTTCAAGACAAAGTGACTTGCCTCCATGGACGTGGATGGCTCTCATTTTATAAGAGCTGAAAGAAAGTAACATAGGTGGCAGGGGGAACATTATCTGTCAAGCCTAAACAATAAAAGTAAAATCCTCTCCTTCCTCCACCCCATGTGCTGCTATTTTGCTAGCTATCCCTGTTAACAATAAGCTCCCGGAGCAGCAAAAGCAGCGTTTTGTCTGTAAAATGAGTAATTCGAAAGGTTTCAGTCTTCCAATAATCAAATGTCTTCTAATTCAAGACTTGAACTTGAGGCCGGGCATGGTGGCTCATGCCTATAATCCCAGCACTTTGGGAGGCCGAGGCAGGTGGATCACCTGAGGTCAGGGGTTCGAGACCAGCCTGGCCAACATGGTAAAACCCTGTCTGTAGTAAAAATACAAAAAAATTTGCCAGGCAAGGTGGTGGGTGCCTGTAATCCCAGCTACTGGGGAGGCTGAGGCAGGAGAATCGCTTGAACCTGGGAGGTGGGAAGTTACAGTGAGCCGAGATAATACCACTGCATTCTAGCCTAGGTCACAGAGCGAGATTTCGTCTCAAGAAAAGAAAAAAGATTTGAACTCGAATTGAAAGATAAAAAGAAATAAGTATCCTGGGCTCGTCTGGAAATAAACAGCCTCATTTTTTTTTGTATGCCTAAAACTTCAGAAAACTGTTCCCTAGTCAGGCTATAAAACAGTATCCCCTTAAGGGAAGCCAGACTGTGGCACACATTGTGCCATCTAGCAGGCATTCTAAATGCTTACCAAGTTACTACTTGTAACTTACCAAGTTTGTTCTTACCAAGAACAAACAAATTAATGCTTCAATGCCGCTCCTTTCCTTATTCTTTGCCCACCACCATCTTCTCTGACTGAGGATGAGCCCCTGTCTTAATTTATTTCTCAATCTCAAAGTAGAGTAAAAAATAAAATTCAATAAAAATGTAAAAAGACAAAAGTAGACCTGGGTTCAAATCTCTATTCCACCATTCCTATCCGGGTAACATCAGACATTCCTTAACTTCTTCGAACCTAAGTTTTCCTCATCTGCTGAAGGAGCTTGCCCTTTTCCTACAAGGTTGCTGGAAGGATTAAAAGAGTTGAGTCCCTGGTATCATCCCTGGCAAAGGCAGAACTGAATGAACAGCAGATAGTTCTCCCTCATGGCTGAGGGGCTCTTGAAACTCAGTAACAGTTTTTTTTTTTTCTTTTTTATGAATTCTAGGATGAAAGACCAAAGTTAGGAAAGAACAAAGATGCATTCATGAATTCAAGAGGAGTCATAAAGAAGCCAAGAATATTTTAACTTACACAATAATAACATAACATTAATCAAAAGTTACAGAAGACACAGCTCAGGCTTGTAGGTTTAAAGGCAACAGACACTGTAATGACAGTGTTTGCTTTGTCAGAACTTCTGTATGAATTACGTTTCATCTTTTATTTATATATCCATTCACATCCTATATAATGTTCACTCTTGTAAACTCCCAACACATTCCAGTTGGTTCCATTAACTTCAGGGAATTCTGTAGCACCTCTGATTGTTAACAGGGTATGCAACTCCCATAGGAAATATTATCTCCCCACTGAGCCCAGCAAACTGTGAGAGGTATCACCTTCCCAACCAGCCTTCTTCGCCCCTTTCTGAGGCACCGAGCTGCAGCTCCAGGCAGACGATTCAAGCGAGCATGATACCCTAAAAAAAGAAGGAAGGCCTCAGATACCGAATGCAGAAAATCCAAATGCAATCCTATGTTTCTAGTACACTGAAGGCTTAACCTCAGGATCTTACTAGATTGACCTTTAAACTAGTATCACAGAGCTATCTGCCGAGGATTTATTATTCCCAGGTCTTTGTCACTAGCAGTATGATCACAGGCATGCCATTTACCTTTGACCTAGGCATCCTCCATCTATAAAAGAGGGATAATCACTCAGTCCTACCTTACTGGGCTGTTTTGAAGACCCAATGAAATAGCAAGTAGAAGGGACTTTATAAACTGAAAACACCACACAAACATAAGGTACTATTAACAATTTTTAATTTAAAATTAAATGTTAGTTTCTATGTCAAAAACATTCTAATTCATGACATAATGGGGAAAATAGCACGCATCAGATAACCCAATTTTTCTCACTGCTACATGTGTTCTACACAAGGAAAGAACAACTGGAGGAAACCACACCAAAATGTTATTAATGAGATTGTCTCTGGATATGAGATTATAGGCCATTTTAAGTTTCTTCTTACTATTCTTATTTGTATATATTTTAAATGGTCCATTAGAAACTTTTAGAAATGTTCATCAAAATGTTCAATAAAGCAATGTGTGCCTCAGTCAGTCCTTACCAAGAACCAACTGCTGGTTCACCATGACAAAATCCTACATAATATGAGTTTACATCTCGTAGTGTGATTCTGATCACCAACAGATGTTCAACAAATTCTTGGCAACTGATTAACTGGTTGATTATGGGTTACTGGGAACCCTAGAATCATAAATTTATAGTGCTAAAAGAAATGGTTTTGTCCAATGTCACATATCTTAAGTGATGACCCTGTCATCCCAAGAAAATGAAGCAACTATCACAGAGCTTGGTAGAGAGTACCAGAGTATTAACACCACATTTCCATTTTTCTGTCCTAGGTTCTTTCCACCCACTTTGCTACATCATAATTGAAGAAAAAGCAAAGGGAAAAGGAAACATATTTGTGTTAAAGTCCCCAATAATAGGGTCATTAAAATAGAACTAAATTATTTTAAAAGCATCCATTTTTAAAACACCATTATATGTGAATACTCTTACTGAAAATAAGAATGTGTATGTGAATGTTCTTATTGAAATCTGTTCTCTTCCAAAATCCAATAATCAATAACCTAACAGTTTCACATCAGGATAAGCAGCTGTCACTAAATCTGGCACAAACAGCAATAGCAAGCTGAAGGAATGCCCTGCTAATATATATGTCCCAAGAGTTTCCATGGATTAGTTTAGGAAGGAATGGAGAGAACCTTAAGCTTTGAGACTTACTTTGAATCCTCTAGAAAATCCCTGAGCTAGCTCCAAAATTCAGATAGTTAAATGTGTGACTGAAGACAAGAGTATGCTTGCTAGGATATGATTGCTCTGCCCAAGGAGAACCATAAAAGCATTAAGTTCTTGGTCTCCTCAGAACTCACCTCTTTGAGCTGGCCGAGAAGGTAAAAGGAAAGTGGAATCTGAAAATTTATCCAATCCAGAATCCATTCTTTCTACTTCAGAACAATGATCAGGAGCCCACTTGGGCAGAAGATTAGCAACAGTGAATCCTGGGACACATTCTCCTTCATAGAACCAATCACTCTGCTCATCGTCACCTAAAGTAAAGAGATCATATCATAAGCTAGAATTTTAAACAAGGTCTGAGAAAAACAAATGAGAGGGATGATTTCTTAGTGCTATAGTTTTGATCATCCTTTTTTTTTCCTTTTTGAGACACAGTCCTGCTCTGTCACCCAGGCTGGAATGCAGTGGCATAATCACATGTTCAGGCAATCCTACCACCTCAGCCTCCCGAGTGGCTGGAACCACAGGCTCATGCCACTATGCCTGGTTATTATTATTATGAATTCTTGCTCTGTTGCCTAGGCTGGAGTGCAGTGGCATGATCTCAGCTCACTGCAACCTCTGCCTCCCCTCCCGAGTTCAAGCAATTCTCCCTGACTCAGTCTCCTGAGTAGCTGGCATTACGGGCGCCGCCACCACGCCCGGCTAATTTTTGTATTTTTTAGTAGAGATGGGGTTTTTGCCATGTTGGCCACGCTGGTCTTGGACTCCTGAGCTCAACTGATCCGCCCGCCTTGGCCTCCCAAAGTGCTGGGATTATAGGCATGAGCCACCGCACCCAGCCTTTTTTTTTTTTTTTTTTTTTTTAATTCTTTGTAGAAACTGGATCTCCTTATGTTGCCCAGGCTGGTCTTGAACACCTGGGCTCAAACAATCCTTCCACCTCAGCCTCCCAAAGTGCTGGAATTACAGGCTGATTATACTTTTAAATAAATCAAGGCACACAAAAAAGAAATTGTTCTGGTTCTTCTTGATTCATATTGCAATGAAAACTGAAACGTCAACCTGATTTCACATAAATGTCATACTGTGTTAAACTGGACTGCTTTAACAGTTAAAAATAAATAAATAAAGCTACCACTTACTAGGCCCTTACAACCTACCAGGATCCATGCTAAAAATCTGTAAATATGTCATCTCTTTCAAGCCCTACACTAACTCCAACTTACAAACAAGGCAACTAATGCCTAGAGAAGTCAAGGTCAATTTAGTAAACAACGAAGCCAGGATCTGAACCCAAAGCCTGACTAACTCAAAAGCCTGAGATCTTTATTACAAAAACAAACTGCCTCCCCTATACCATTCTCAGTGGTATAAATTTGGGGGCTCAAAGCCCATAAATGTTTCTCAATTCAAAGCTAGCTATTCCTGAGGGATTTCTTACTATATTTGCCTCTCTCATAAAAGGTGAATAAAGAATATACGTCCATACTTCATTTTATCCTTGGTATCTCATTAATGGGACAGAAATCATCTTGACACTAGCAATCCAAGCTACTGGGGAAAAAAAAAAACCACAGCAACAAATAATATAATTCCCTAAGACTTTTCAATAAGTTATACCATTTTTCCAAGACCATATTGTTAATTAACAGCAAAGTCACAACCAGATCCATATATCCAGACTGTCGGTAAAAACTTCTCTCTACTGGCTGCAATGATAGTATCTCAGTTTCCACTAGAGTTTATCCCTGCCAACAAAGAATACATAATTTTATGTCTGCCACACCATACTCCTTTCAAAATAGCAAAGTTGAAGGAAACTATTACAAGAATATCTAAAAGAGTTCACAATGTAGTCATTCTCTAATGTACACTGGATTCCAGAGAAGTTGCTCAGAACATGTCAATCCCATGAAGTATGAGATCCATGGGTCATTAACACCCAGGATAGTAACTCTTAAATCACTGTGGAGATCTCCAAAATGGGGAATGAAAACTGCATTCTGGTAAAAAGCAGCAGATATTACAACTAAGAAAGTTACTCAAAGTGTTCCCTTATAAAAACACACCACAAACAGCTGTCTCTCTGATACAGTAGTTCTCAACTTTGAGCATGCATCAGAAGCACCAGAAGGGCTTGTTAAAACAAGGACGGCTGAGACCTAACTCCAGAGTTTCTGATTCTAGTCTAGGCAAGACCAAAATTGTGTATTTCTAACAAGTTCCTTCATGATGCTAAGCTGGCCTGGAGACCACGTTTTGAGAACCACTACTCTAAAAGCATCTCACAAGATCAGATACATAGATGAACTGAAGACAGGCATTAGTGCATAATAATTAGTTTCACTGTACTTCAATATATTAATTCTTTTCTTATTCATAAGCATTCCTCAGGACATTTATTGAAATAGTATATTTAATTAGGTCATGTTTTCTGATGACAAATGGCAAACTATAATGGATTTTTTTTGGTTCTCAAGCATTCATTCAAGATTTTTAATAATACAAAAAGGGACTCTGAACTAGAAGGAACATTGTGAGATCATGTAGACCAGTAGTCTTCAATCAGGGTTCACTAAGACACCTAATAGAGGAGCTCCTTAAAAGAGTGCTGCCAGGGAATAAGCAAGAAGCTGGGTAGATCAGGTTCCTGACCTCTGGCTTCTCTAGAATTTTGCTTTAAACCAAATAGGCTTAGTTGTTTTACAATCTGAGAATCTATGTATGATTTTTTTGGGGGGAAAAAAAGGAGAGTTTTCCCCTTAATTGGATTATCAATAATTATTTATTAAGTATTTACTATATGCCAGGAACGTGCTAGGTACTGCAGTTGCACATAGTAACTCCTGCCTTGAAAAGCTTCAAGGGAAAAGACGTGTACCTACAAACAATAACATAATCTAGTGAGTACTAAAAGAAACAGTAAGTATAATACAAGGAGCCACAGAGAACAAAGGAGAAAGGGCTATTAGCCAGAACCCCCTCAGCAAACACATGGCACATTTAAATGGGGTCATTGCAGAGATGTAATGAAGTGACTATTCACAAAGGTGTAGACAGTACTAACAAGGAACCCCACAAGGGATGGTGAAGCACATCAGGTAGAGCCAGCACAGCAGGAGGCCCTTACCATTCCTAGACCTGGAGTGGCAAGGGAAAGAATGGTTATCGGAGTCCAAAGAACTGCAGTTATAAAAGAAGGCTGCCAAACAAGAGTGGTGGCCCTCAGCAGAGGAACACAACCACTGCCAACCAGCAATCCAACAGAAAAGGTGTCAGGGAAAGCAATAATCTAATGTGGTGGACTGCATTAGCATTTCCAAGTCCTCTCCATAATAGAATCATTCACCCATGCCTTTTGCTCTTTGCCATTGGATTCCACAGTACCTTCCCTTTTAGGAAGAGCACACTTCCTCATTCTACTGACACTGGGCTTGGTCATATGACTTGCTTTACATAGTAGAAAATTAACAGACATGATTCAAGCAAAGGTTTTAAATATGTACATGTGGTCTAGCCTGGTCACCTGGCATTTACATCCTCTGCCACAGGAAGTCCATGCTGCCTATCACCATTGCTCCTCCATCCTAGGTCCCAAAATACAACACACTGAGCAGACGTAAACCTAACTTGAAGCCTGGAGACCAGTGGAGCCCAGACAAGATCAGTGGAACCATAGGCAACCCACAACCCCATAGCAAAAAATGAGTGTGGTAAACTGTGATAAGCCACTAAAATTTGGGGGCTCTTAAGCAGCATTACCACAATAAATACTTGACCAATATATCCAATATCATTCACCTCCCTCCCTTTGGTCTTCTGTTGATGTCTCCTACAGGCCAACTCCAACAAGAAATTGAAACCAAGAAGACCCACTGATATAGTTCATAAATATGCCCTTGCAGGGGCAAAAGGAAAACTGTTCTTGGTAAACGACCAGTCATTCAAGGAAGATGAGGATGAGATTTCAGGCAGAAAGATCAGCATAAACAAAGGCACAGAGGCAAGAAATTCCATAGCTTTACACTGAGAACGCTAAGCATCAATGTCACCAGAATGTGTGAAGTTGAAGCAGAGAAAAGAGAGGAAAGTTGAGTCTACAGAATATTCTATAATCTCTCATGATAAACTAAGGAATCCTTATCAGTGAAAAGGCTTTCCAAAGGCCCAAAAACTTAATCTGCTGTAACAGGTCCACACTTTCTTCCATCTCTATAATTATGCATCATAACCTTTAAGAGATGCATTTTGATATTCCTAGAACTGTAGAAAAGCAAAGAAAAAGAGCAAATACTGGTAACTCTGAATAGTATATATAACTCATTCATGGAAAGACATCAGACTTTCCTGGTATGAGATAATAAAATCAAAACTCTAGTTAGAGCCTACCTGTACACACACACACATAATCTCTAATGATACCTAATTCCCTCAGAATCTAATAAAAGATAGAAATGTACTCACAACAACCTCCATTATAGTAGGAAGCTCAACAACTCCAGGAGGATAAACTGCCTCTATGCCTACAACTTTGAGGCATGAACAAGATGCTGTCCCCACAGTCCTTCTCCAAAAATCAGGACTTGGATGTTAAGTCTCACAGCCCCAGTATCCCTTCAGTTACTGGGGAAGCTACCTGATCAACCGAGACATGTAGCCACTACATCAGTCCTTTAATTGCTTAACCCATGGAGAAAAATTATTGGACTTTGGAGCTAGAAGGGACTTTAGAAATCCCTAAGTCCCCTACTTAGATTAAGAAAACCAGAGTCCAAAAGGGCTACATAAAATTTTTATTGGCATGTGGCCCCACACAAGTTTAGAGGACAAACATTTTCTAAAATACCCTGATATACAGGCAAAGTTTTAAATTAGTGTTTAGGTAGTAAAAATAAAGAACTGGTAATTAACATATACCAGCCTTATTCACAGGACTCTATACTCCAGGAGTTTTACTTTGAGGAAGATGTTTTATATAATATATTCACCTAGAACACTATAATCATTATAAATAAGGCTATAAAAATGACAAGATTTTCTCTATATGAAAACAATGTCTTAACACCTAAAAAAAGACAGTAACACATGAAGCTATTTCTTGATTCTAATAAAAAGAAACTTCCTAGTGTCCCAGGCTCGACACTCTGACCACCTAGACCAACGATTCCCAATGTCTGATCTACCGGCATAAGAATCAGTTCAGGTGCTTGTGAAAAATGCAGATTCCAGGGGCCAACTCTCGACCTATTTATTTCTAGGAGCTCAGGACTGTGCGGTTTTAACAGTTCCCTAGGTGGCTCTCATATGCCTTAAAGTTTGAGAACCACTGCCATAGACAGTCACCATGTTCTCCACGAGTCACTCCTATGATTACTCAAACATTTCCATAAACACGGAACCAATATCCCAAAGCTGGGATCAACATTACCTTGTCGCCCTTCATCATTGGTAAAGAGCCCAGTGTCACTGCTGCTACACACACTGCTGGTTTCACTGTAAAAAGAGTAAAACACAAGAGAACTCATCAGCTCCAGTCAATAAGCACCGTATGTTTATTATGGTTTTCAAGCTTCCCTAATTTCACTCCAACCTATTAGCCAATCAGATACGTAAATTTCTTTGGGAAGGTACAAAATTTTATTTTCCTCCCCAAACAAAGAAATATAAAAGGAGAATTCTAAAATTTTCACTTATATTTTAAAGTACTAAAAAAAATCTAAAGTCACTTTGTTAGTTAAGGACTAGAAAGCTAATAAAGCTCAAAGACATAATCTCAACCTAGTTTGATATATTCAACAATACAAATTTACAAATTTACCAAACAATTTTATTCTTAAATATTGCCAACTATCAGTTTCCAATGAAGCTATGTAATTTTAAGATGTCTAGCATCTTTAAAGTTTTCCCCCATTTACAAAGTAAACAAAACTCCATGAACAAGAAAAAAAATATGGCAAAACTTCTTTTCTGAATTTACTGTCCTCCTTCATGTTGAGCAGATACACAAAACTCATTCTGAAAAAAGGAACTAAAGTTAAAAACAAAAATATAAAAACAAACTTCATTTGCACTCACTGAAATATAGCTTTTGTCCCATGAAATTCTGCCCAATCTGTTTCATTTTCTGAGCTATTGCTCACAGTTGATTCTGTTTCTTCTGATGGTGCGCTTCTAAATTTGATTTCTCTGGTTCAAGAAAAACTTCTCAATCCTCTACAGTATTAGCTATTTCTTTGATTGGGAGTATTTCCTTCCAAGATAGTCAAAATTTTTTTTCACCTACTCTAGAAGATGCAAGAAACCAAAGCGAGGAAGAAGCATTTTCACCATGCTATAGAAAACACAGGCTTGGCAAAATCCCAATCTATATTCCTGGATCAAAAATCTGAAAATATTTTGTATTTTACAACATTTCCAAACATCCTTCCAACACTAAATCTTAAAAATGCCAATTAAATTAAGGAGCAATGCTTTCCTTACTCAAGCTTGTCCCTGAATATCAGATGCAAAAGATCTGTCACAGAAATAGTCAACAAACAAACCCTATTTCTTTTCTTTTTTTTTTTTTTAAAGTTCTGGGATACATGTGCAGAATATGCAGGTTTGTTACATAGGTATACATGTCCCATGGTGGAACAAACCCTATTTCTTCTTCTTTTTTTTTTTTTGAGATAGAGTTTCGCCCTTGTTGCCAAAGTGTGTGATCTTGGCTCACTGCAACCTCCACCTCCCGGGTTCAAGTGATTATCCTGTCTCAGCCTCCTGAGTAACTGGGATTACAGGCCTGCACCACCACGCCCGGCTAATTTTGTATTTTTAGTAGAGATGGGGTTTCACCATGTTGGTCAGGCTGGTCTCGAACTCCTGACCTCGTGATCCACCCGCCACGGCCTCCCGAAGTGCTGAGCTACCGCACCCGGCCCAAACCCTATTTCTTTATAGATTCTTTCATTTCATTTTCTTATGTACTTAGTATAAGCTGGGCCTCCAACTGTATTACCTAATTATTATAACATTGCTAGAAAAGCAACTGAACCACATCCAAGTGAAACAACAGAGTTAGTGTGAAGAAAGTCATCTTAACGTGCAGCTCCAAATGTTTCTGCTCTCAACGCTTTACTAGGAAATTTTTCATCACTTAGATTCTGCAAGTAACATTTTGCTTTCCTTGTTTTTTCACACATCTCTCTATCTAATCTTCCCACCAGAGAGTCTTTGAAAACAGAGGCACCCTAGGTAAGCCAGATGATTGGGCATGGCATCTACTTTCTGACAAGTATATTATCATAGGAATTGAGCCTAATAAAACACCATGGAGCCCTCTTGTCCACTGTTAACTAAACACTGTAAACTTGGTACTGACTTGAAAATGCTTTCATCTCAACTGCTTTTCTTTTCAAGTTCTGAAGACGAACTGTTTGCCTTTCAAGGTGCAATTAAAGGGTATGGTTTTCAAACTAGCAAAAATTCTTAGTTTTAAAACTGTAGATCAATAGTTTTTTATTCTATATTTTTTATATTTTTATATTCTATCTATAGATCAATATTTTGGTTGTATTATGTTCTACAATTTGAAATTCATACTTATTGGTAAAAGCAGAGTCAATAAAGTAAAAACCCAATCTCAGTACCAGAAACATCAAGAACTATGGTTCTCAACTAGAGACAATTTTGCAGCCCCTCTCCCAATTTGGCAATATCCAAAAACATTTTTGATACTCATGGCTTGAAGCAGAGAAGGAGGAGTTGGTGAACTACTGACATTTAGTGGGCGGAGGCCAGGGATGCTGCTCAACATCCTTCAATGCACAGCACAGCCCCACAACAGAGAATTATCTGGCCCAAAATGCCAGTAGTGCCTAAGTTGCAAACCCTGATCCACAGTGATGAACAAAGCAGAGGGCTGGAAGACGTAGGCTGTCCCATTTAGGGAAACTACTTGAGAAGAGAGGAGCCTGTGCACGTTAGCTGGATGCAGTAGTTAACATCCCATAGAAGCAACAATACCACTTCCTTGCCACGGCTGGGCCAGGGCCTCAAATGATCTGAAGCCTCCAGATCCAGAAACAATCAGAAGGCAGCCAGACCTTCAGACAAACTGATAGAACTGAAATTACTCACAAGTCGTACAGTTCACCCTTCCTTGCCTAACTGGGGCAGAAAGAAGATCCTGTAACCATAGAAGAGAACGATCCATGGATCCAGGGAAAAAAAATATCTTGCTCATCTCAGTGTCCCCAATGCCTAGCACAGTGCCTGGCACATATCAGACATTCAGTAAATGTTATGTAAACGGAATGAACTTGTTCTAGACACCTCTGTTGCCTGCCCTTATACAGCCTTGTGGCATGTCACTTCAACTCTTAGTCCTATTTCCCTACATGTAAAATGTGGATGGATGATTAAGGATGTGACAGTATGAGGTATGTGACCCTGCTTTGTGAACTCTAAAGCAATACACAAATGCAAACGATGAAAGATTAGAAAGCTACTTCTAGGGCACCAAGTCTGTGTCTAAGTATTATTTTAGAGGTTAATAGTAGTAATTTCCTCACTGACAATCTTCTCATTAGAACAGCACTCTACATTTTATAAGATGCAAACCTATTTTCATTTTAAATGGAAAAACAAAATATGGCCAATGAAATCTATTATTTTTCCTGCACTGGGTTTCATCCAAAAGAGAGGAGGCACTACTCTCGGCCAAGATCTACAAGTGCCTCCAGAAGGGGTTTGGTACTTGAACTGAGTTTATTCAGAAAATTATTAATATAGAAGGCTACTATTAATGATACCAAAAATATCATTCACTGAGTTCGACTGCAGGCCGGGTAATATACTAAGCACTTTTTATTAATTATTAGGCTTCCTCTACCCCCAAACTCTACAAGGTAAATACATCAACCTCATGTTACAAATGGAAAGGGGCTTAGAGAAAGCATGCAAGTTACCCAAGATCGCACAGCAAGGAAGCATCAGAGCCAGGGCAGTGTATGTCTAAAGCCCATGTATTCACTGAGCGGCCACTACAACACAGAAGCACAGATACTCAACTCATTCACTAAAGTCAATCAAGTGTTTCTCTATTCAGAAGATACCTCTGAATTTCAGGACTTTTCATTCTCCTGAAGATGCAAACAGATTAACTGAGCTAAGGAAGAAGTATTTGTTTGCTTTTAGCTACTTAAAACTTTCAGGCACAGCTGAAACTGCAGCTGTGCCTTGACTACTATCCCTTATCAGCAAATAATACATCATATATGCTGAACCCTAAGAAAACTAATTATAAACTCACTTTGGAAAGAAGCTCTCCTTCTTAATGCTGTATCTTGAATTCAATTAACACTCATTTTCGGTATGCTGACATAAAATACACCAAAATATATTCTCAGGGACCCATACCTCCTTGCCTTTATGGTTCCTGAATGCTCTTCCTTTGAAATCAAAGTAAAAACATTCTCTTAATGAGTTCAGGGGAAATAGCAGAGTCTGAGAATGCTATTCCTGACTTTAGCATCACACAAGGCTAGGAAAGCAATGTTTCAGGCCAGTAGTCATCTGCGGTAACCAGACTCCCAAGATGACTCCCAATTACCCAACCTCCTATTAATGCACACCCCAGTGTAGTACTTCTCACACTGCACAGGGTCTGGTCTGTAAAACTGATCACACAAAGCAGAAGCAATAGGTTGCCACTTCTGAGATTAGGTTATACAAGACTGTGGCTTTCATCGTGGGCTCTCTTTTCTGACTCTCCTCATCCCTCTCAGATCACTTACTCAAGGGGAAGCCAACTATCATGTCCTGAGGATGCTGATGGGCATGCGGAGGGGCCCATGTGAAAACGGACTGAGACTCTAAGTCCAACAGCTTTATGAGGAAATGAGCTCTGCCAACAGTCATGTGAGTGAGCTTGGAAACAAATCCTTCGGCCCTAGTAGAGCCTTGACATAACTGAGGTCCCTGCCAACAGTTAGACTATAATCTCGTGAGAAGACTCAACCAGAACCATCCAGCTAAGTCACTTTCAGATTCCAAGTGATAAAATGTTCATTGTTTAGCGCTAGTAATTTTTTTTGTTTGTTTATTTTTTTTGAGATCGAGTCTCCCTCTGTCGCCCAGGGTGGAGTGCAGTGGCGCGATCTTGGCTTACCACAACCTCCACTTCCCAGGTTCAGGCAATTCTCCTGTATCAGTCTCCCGAGTAGCTAAGATTACAGGACTATGCTACCACGCCTGGCTAATTTTCATATTTTTAGTAGAAACAAGGTTTCACCATATTGGTCAGGCTGGTCTCAAACTCCTGATCTTAGGTGATGCACCCGCCTAAGCCTCCCAAAGTGCTGGGATTACAAGCATGAGCCACTGTGCCCAGCCTAGAGCTAATAAGTTTTAGGGCAAATTTTTCTGCAGCAACAGATAATACAGAATCTTTATAAACTCTTTGTCGAAACTAATTCCCTTCTTCCTAAACAGTAGCTTCTAGTTTCAACAAAACAAACCCCACCTCTGAATTCCCACTATTGCCGGGGGGAGCAGGGGGCAGAAAAAAGCAAGGCTCACCCTCTGATCTGAGAGCTTGCTAATTCTTTCATACTCCTAACCACAGAAGACTATAAAGTGAGAACTGAAAAAGTAACTTATACCTGTTCCAATTATAATAAGGAGCTACAGAATTAGTTTATCACCTATAATCAAAAGTTGGTGTTAATAAGTTACCATCTGGGTTTGTTTCTCCCCATTTAAGAGCTTATTAACCAAGTAGCTTAATAAGAGGTGTTTTTTGCATCTAATTAATAGATATCTTAAAATAAAGTTTATGGCTTACATCATTTCTAAAAAACTTTTCTTAGTAAATAATAATGCGCTTAACAAAAATAAAAGTTGTTTCGGAATTTAGAAAAACGTGGGAAAAAGTCACTCTTAGATCTACTGCCCAAAGGTATTTTTGCTCTATTATTTTCCAGGGTAGAGGTGGCACATTGTAACCCTTTGTAATCAGACTTCTGAATCTAGTAGTAAACAAGACTGAGGGAGAGGTTATTCAGAGAAATATCTCACATCAGTTCCGAAATTATTCCTATAAGTAATGAGAATATATAATAGAAGCATTTGTTTTTCAGTTTCATTCAGACGGTGACACGAAAGGCAGCAACCTCCCCAGGTTGACAGGTTCGATACTATGACCTGTAAAATCAGGTACATTTTCCAGATACAATTTTCCTCAGGACTCTGCTATTGAGCTGGGGGCTGTGCCTCAAGACATCCCTTTTCTTAGAGCTAAGTTATTCACCTTCAGGTAGATGAAACATCTTCTCAGAGTAAATTTTTAAAGAGCATGGATTCTGGGGCCTGCATATCTAAGAATGTCTTTCTGCTGCCTTTCCATATAAAATATACCTTTACTGTATATAAAATGCAAGGTGAAGTGAGTCACTTTTTCCCTCTCAAAACTCTATGGGCAAATGTAGCCCTTAACACTTACTATATTGTAGGGATGAATGTCAGTTTTATTTTCATGTCCCACCCCCAACCGTTTTTTTAAGAGACGGTATCTCACTCTGCCACCCAAGCTCTGGAGTGCAGTGTTGTAATCACAGCTCAGTGCAGTCTTGAACTCCTGGGCTCAAGGGATCCTCCCGCCTCAGCGTCCCAAAGTGTTAGGAATACGGGTCTGAGTCACTGCACCCAGCCTTCAATCCCTTTAAAGATTTTTCTTTCCTTAGTCCTGAGCATATGTGAAAAAAAGAAAAACTAAAATAAAATACTTTTTAAAAAGATCCATCTCAGTAGAGGTCTCTTTTCATTAATTTTCTCTTTTAATCTTTAGACTTAATTTTTCAACTCAAGAACACTTTTTTCTCTTCAGTTGTATCTTCTTCTTCTCCAGCAAGTTTCTTCCTTGGGAATATTTACACACTCACAGACTTGGCCTCTTTAGAGCTACTAAGTTTTAGGGTGAATTTTTCTGTAGCAATAGAGAATACAGATGGCCTATTGCCAAGGTTTCCTCAAACTACAAGGCTGATAGAACTGCACTCAACAATGAAATGGGAGGCCCACATGAGAAGTGCTGGGCCTGCCCTGAAGGTAGACAGCAAACCTCTGCATCCTTTCTCTACAGTCACCTCGAGGTTCAGAAATGCAAGGCCAGTTTCAGTCAGAAAATCAGGCAGCTACAGTTTGAGGCAGGGTGTGGTTCCATCCTTCTCTTCTCAATGAGTATCTTTCAGTTTCTGGTTTGTTTTTTTTTTTTTTTTTTTGAGACAGAGTCTCACTCTGTCACCCAGGCTCCAGGGCAGTGGCGTGATCTCGGCTCATTGCAAGCTCCACCTCCCAGGTTCACACCATTCTCCTGCCTGAGCCTCCCGAGCAGCTGGGACTACAGGTGCCCACCACCGCACCTGGCTAATTTTTCTGTATTTTTAGTAGAGTCGGGGTTTCACCATGTTAGCCAGGATGGTCTTGATCTTCTGACCTTGTGATCCACCCGCCTTGGCTTCCCAAACTGCTGGGATTACAGGCGTGAGCCATCACACCTGGCCTGAGTATCTTTCAGTTTCTATTTGGTCACTCTAACTCCCAGAATACACTTAGATAGGGAAGCCTAGTGTTTTCTGTGTGTATCTGTGTTTGAGGGTAAGGAGCAGTTTTAGGGTATTGAGTCCTAGAAAGCACAGTCTTCAAGAACAAAGACTCCAGTTGACATGGGTAGAGAAGTGCATTCTGGAGATAGTACATTCTGGGGACTGTTGTGTTTTCCACACCTTCATTTATGGCACACTCCTAGAATGGGGTCAGAATCAGGCAGTGAGAGTTGGATGATCCTATCTCAGCCCAGCACAGCTGTATGAGATAAAAGCTTCCCAGTAGCACTGGGAGCACTGGGCTAGGGGCTCTGCATATTCTCTTGGCCAGCGGTAGATCTGAGAATGGCATGTTACCTATGTCCATGAGAGTAGAAAAGGGGACCAATGGTAATCTATGCACCCTTGCTGGCAAATACCAAGAGGCCTTTGAACAAATTCTGCAAAATAAGAGAAAAGGGAGTATCATTCTAAAAGTTCAGAGAAAGAACAAATCTTTGAAGATGACTGCCAGTGGAAACTACAAGAACTCAAGTGGGCAGTTAAGGCTACTCACCAGTTAAGATGTTACAATGGTGGGAGGTAGACTATGACTGAAAAGAATCATGGCATCTCAGTGTTACAAGGGATTTCAGAAGTCTTCCGTTCAACCCTCTCAACTCCACAGCAACTAAGTAAGCAGTCATCACGCCCATGTTTGAATCCCCCCGACTTATCTAGAAGTCATTACGCATTACATGGTGAAACAATTCACTTCATTTTTACAGAGTCCTAATTTTTAGAATGCTATTTTTTATCCGCAGCAACATGTAACACTCTGTACTTTTTATTCCTGAGTTCTGCCCTGTGGAGCCACATGGAATAATCCCAATATTTCTTTTAAGAGGTAGACTCTTTCAAGAGATGGATGTTTCTTTCAAGATATAGACCTTCAAGTACAATAGTATCATATCTGCCTCCCAAGGTGTGTTTTTTAGTTGTCCCTAAGGATACTAGCAGAACTGCGAATATATCCATATAAGCACACTATGCTAGATTCGAGAATCTCACATGCAATACTACCACTATTTACAATAGTAAATACACTCTTGGTCAGCATCCCTACTCACAGAATAGAAATCAGAACACCCCCACCTACCATACATATTCTTTTACACAGCTCCTGGAACCCCTGATTAATCACCTCCACTTGCAAAGGAGGCTACTTACCTTAATCATGAAATAATGAATGCTATTGATCCAACAAGCTACTGCTATAGAGTGTTATTGATCACCCAATCTTTGGTTAAAACGGTCCTCATTTAGCAATTTCACTGTCACAAACACCTGGAGCAAAGCACACTCATAATTAAAGAGTTTGGGGGAGTTAAAGTGAGAGGTGATGGACAGAGATCTCTGCTTTCTCCCATTTATTCTTGCTTCTGAGCTATTGTTTGTGTCAGAAGGGATATTGATTTTCTATAAAAATAAGAAAACAAGAGGCACCAAGGGGCCGCAGAAGGTCAGCCTGGGCTGGAGAAGGAGGGGGTAGGTTTAGCACTCTATCTCTGTCACTTGCCTTCCAAGAGAGGAGAATATTTTCTTTCCTGTGAGATCAGCCTCTAATACATCACCTTAGGAAGGCTCCTGAATGTGACTTCTGGCCATCACCCAACCAATTCACTTATGAAAAAAAAAGAAGCTAAACCATATTCAAGGGGAACA
Organism: Rhinopithecus roxellana; assembly: GCF_007565055.1. Taxonomy (NCBI): domain Eukaryota; kingdom Metazoa; phylum Chordata; class Mammalia; order Primates; family Cercopithecidae; genus Rhinopithecus; species Rhinopithecus roxellana. Next base: position 134,314,945 of record NC_044553.1, on the reverse strand, counting down.
AACAAATGATGTGTTAGTAAAGAATAGAGCAAAATTAGGCTACAGTCACCTAATAGCTAATAGCTATTAATAGCTGCTATATAGACAATTTAAATAAAGATCAGTAGAAAATAATTTTACAGTAATTGTTCTACTTTAGAATACTCACAAACACACATACACAGAAAAATATTAAAATAAGTTTGATCTCTATGCAAGCAGGAAAAAACTATTATACTATAACCATTTTTAGTTCCTCAAAACTTGTGAGGGATTGGCTGGTGTAATATTAAAGGAAGACCAGAAACAGAAAAGCAAACAAATATTGATGAAGTCTATAACTACTCCATGTTTAGTTCACAAAGAGTGAGTTTAAGGAAATTAGAAATAGGCTGATTGAGACATACATTTTCAAATCCAAAACACCTAATACATGCTTTAAAAAAAAAAACAAAAAACTCTACCATTGACTAGGCTAAGCTAAGCTTAACAATCAACTTCATCTTAATAATCGTACAATGTGGATCATTACTCTGACAACTCTCAATATCACTGCTAAAAAGTAAAAGTCTACATTTTGATCTGTATGCGAACAGTGGCACATCCAAGTAGATTTATGAAAGGGTAACCAAGAAGATTCTTGAAAGTATTTCTTTTAAAAATGCAGGGGAAACAAAAAAGTAGAAAATTATTGACAGAATCAACTGACCAAGACAGTATAATATCCAAATCATAAACTATTATCTACTTACACTCTAATGCTAGCCCTTTTTAAAGGTGTGCCTAACAATTAAGGGAGACTTTAGTTCCACTCTCCTCTTGAAGAGAGGCTGAACACAACATGCGGTCAAAGAGTAAGAATCACCCCCTCTCCCACAGAATGGATTTAGAGGAAAAAAATACAAAGCACTTCTGTTTGTAACTACAGATGAATCGAGACAAGTAAGGGGAATTTAGAACTCCTAAATAACTAGAAGATTTTAAAGAACTTTCCTCATGCCATGTGCGCCACCACTCCGCCCATTATTCCTTCACAGCTACAAGCCCTTTAGCATCTACATATTGAAAGAACTCTGAAGTGAGAGGCCAGGGTAATAGCCCAAATGGGTGAATGAGGTCTCCTCAATTTGAAAAGAGGAAGAATTTCACAAGAATTCCCATCCACTTAAGTTTATCCAGACTCTCAGGTAATGAGAATTTATATTATTACATCCTGACTAGAATGTGCAATAGATGTGTCTGGAGTAAGAGGGAACAGAAAAGAGTGAAGCATCTCATGCTAGATTATAGGCTCTGCATCTGGAGCCACACTTGAGCTGTTATCTCAGAGCAGACAGAGTTAACAGTTTCTCTTTCACATACAGTTATGTCGTAGTTTAACAAGAAATTATGGGGAAGAAACATACACAAAGCTATTATCCCAAAAGGCTACTTTTAAAATCACCATTCTCAATACTAAGAAGAATTCTATTTGGCATATATGCTCAATATTAAAACAAACTTGAATGTCTCAGTAGAGGGTTTCAATAGTGTGAAAGGCTACAAGTTGACTAAGCATTTCTTGTTTGATTAAAAATAGTCTGATGAGGAAAAAATACCTTTATAATCCAAATATATACATATAAATTCTGTAAATAGACCTTAGAAGGAATGAGGCATTAGAGGAAAATTAGGAAAGTCAAAATATGAGCCTATCACAATATAGTCTGCAGACTGGCAAATATAAACTTAGTAAGAAAAAGTTTAAAAGCTGGATTAAAAACCATCCATGAAAGGTACAGGTACACAGACCTAAGCAGCTTTTCCTGTTACTGACACAGCCTCACCTCAGAGTTCCTAAGATTGATGTCTTTGTTTTTAAGATAAACTTCAGAAAGGTCATCTGTTCTACAGCTGGGAAAGTTAAATTGAGACAGAACAACTCAAAGGGCAGCAGAACGTGGTGGTTACAAACGAGCTTTGGAATCAGGCTTGATTCCCCGTTTTGGCACTGGGTGACCTTAGGCAAATTATCTAAGCTCTTATAACCTCAGCTTCCCTTCTATAAATACAAATAGTGGTATCCACCATATAGTGGAATTGTGAACATTAGAGTATATGTTAAGTCCATAGTACAGTGCCTGGCCCATAGTTAAGTGCTTAATAAATGTCAACTAATATTAACAATAATAGAATACGCTGGTTCTCAACAGGGAGTACTCAATCCACCTAGGGATCACCCCTGGAGGCTTTTGGGTTGATACAATGAAAAGGGGGTGTGCGCATGTTCTCACTCATAGGTGGGAACTGAACAATGGGATCACTTGGACTCGGGAAGGGGAACATCACACACCGGGGCCTATCATGGGGAGGGGGGAGGGGGGAGGGATTGCATTGGGAGTTATACCTGATATAAATGATGAATTGATGGGTGCTGACGAGTTGATGGGTGCAGCACACCAACATGGCACAAGTCTACATATGTAACAAACCTGCACGTTATGCACATGTACCCTAGAACTTAAAGTATAATAAAAAAAAAAAGAAAAGAAAAGGGGGTGTGAACAATGTAGAGATGCTAAATATTCTGCAATGCACCATAAAGAATGGTCCCATCCAAAACACCAATGGCATCCTCACTATTAAGTAAAAGATAATCACAGATTAACATTAATAACATTCAAGTATCAAGCTGGGGAGTATCAATGTTCCCAGGATTATCTGAGATGTAAAAGCTAAAAAAACTCACCAAAACTACACTTACATTTTTAAACACGTACCCATTAGAGACAAATTTTTCTGGCTTGATCACATCTGATGTAAGACTAATGGGACTCGGTACTGTTATTTTCAAAGCCCACCATGTGTTCAGACAATTTGAATGTCAGCCATAAAAAAAAAATTCAATATAGTCAAACCACGAGTAGCAGAAAACAGAATTATAGCCAAAAAGTATCTAAAGCCATGATTCTTAATGAGGACAGGCAACTTAACGGAACATTTATAAACTCCATATGCCTGGTGCTAACATTTTCTCTTTCTCACACACACATGCGCGCATACACACACACATACACACCAACCTCTGCTGAGACCTGAGTTCTAAACAACAATATTTATGTACAAACTACATGGCATAATAAGCAACAAATTGTTTTTTAAAATTATTACTTGTGCATTTGAGGTACACGTTTTAAACAGTTTTTAGAAACAACTGTGTTTCTATAGCCTTCCTAACAGAGGGAAATAGACACTTGAATGGTACCTTAAAAAGCTAAGCTACTGATTGATTCAAGGAAGCCTTCAAAGTCAATACCAGAGTGGCTAGTTTGAAAGAAGGCAGAACCCACCAAGACTGTGGATGTGTACTTTGGGAAACATTAACCAGGAAAATCTTTGACTTAGTAAGGGAGATCTCACCATTCTGACATGTTCTCATCAGAGCCCTGTTTTTGTTCATCTGTTTCACACTCCATCCTTTCTTTCCTTCCTGCTTTGCTTAGGAAAGTCCTGTTTTCTGCTGATTCACACAATCCGTGGCCTGATGAGGTCCAGGGAGTATTCTCCTTCCAGCGGGACAGACGCTGCTTCTTAGCAGATTTGAACCTGCAGCCTCTCTCATAGCTCCAATCTGACACCTTCAGCTTCTGCTGAAGGCTAGCAGCCACCTCTGATGTCACTCGCTTCACCTTCCGCCTGCGCCTGAGTGGTCGACAAGGTGCATTTTCAGTAAAGGAGTCAGATTCATGCCAAGAATGCTGCTTACTCTTAACAATGGCATTGAGAGCTGGGTGTCGTTTGGCCACCATTGTGTCATCAGAGTCACTAAAATTGGTCACGGGAGCCACTTCTCGACAGTCCTTAGTGGCCTCATCCAGACTTGACTCAGAAGCCTCGCTGTAGCAGCAGGTATGCTCTGCCAGGTGAGTGAAGTCAGAACGACGCTTCCGACCTCGGCGTTTCCGAAGCTGCCTCCTCTGCTGCCGGGGGCTCAGGGCCATCTCCTCCCACAGCTCACCAAGCTTATTCTGCTCAGACGTCTGCTCCAAGGCTGAGGCTAAGTCGTGTACCAGCTCATCCATGAGGCCACATCTGCCAAAAGGAAGTTTGGTGGTGGAGGCGGGGAGGAGAAAGAAAAGAAAAAGAAAAAGAAAGCCTGAAAAGGATCTGTTGTTTTGGAATAATTTGATGAAACAGATCATGGTAGTCCACAGTTCTGCCTGTCTAAATGAAATAAGTCACCTTTCATCTGGCTACACTTAGATTCTGTTCCTACCACTTGCTAAAGCCACTAAAAATAGATGTTTTGTCCTTTGTTAAACGCCTGAAGTCAACATATTCTTAAGCACAAAAACCTACTCACCAGATGACAACTGGGACAGGACCCAAAACAAATTCGGGGGACTAGATCCTTCTCACTTTTCCCCAATTAAACTTGTCACTGAATTACCTAATGATGAGATCCAGAAGGATTAGAGACTGTCTCACTAGACAGTAGAAAAACATACAACTTCAAAATCACACTAGAGTTGCAGAAACACAGAGCAGGACACGGTCTCATTGAGGTATTGAGAATGAATGAAAAACTGTTCTTTGGCCTGGGGTCACTGCTGACAATGACCATGGCAGAAAGAAACAGAAAGACAACTTAGTGATATCCTTTAAGGAAGAATGCAGTTTTCATGATTCAAGAAATTGTAGTGACCCAGGTTTGAAGTTAGAATGGAGAAGAGACTAAGTTTACACCCATTCTGGTACCAACTATCACCTGGAAGCTACCAGGTACAGAACCTTATACAGTAGGTCATATATTTTTGAATAATTAACAATTTTTAAGCCCCTCTCCTACTCTTCAGAAAATAAATGTCCGTCCTAGTTATGTGCTTCAGTGCCACACAATCACACAAAAATAGGATACAATAGCAGCTGAAATGACAGCGATAGGGTGAAGTTTCTAAGATTTCTGGCTGAACTGCTTTCCAAAATTTCTTATTTTTCTGTTTATCCTCAAACCAAACATCACACGTCAGGAGTCACTTCAGAGGCAAACATTTCAAGAAATGAGAGTAGTAGGAGCAATCTTCAAAGTTCCCTCTTAAGGGGAAATGTTTAATTTGTATAGCAGCTAATTAAATACACATTAAACTTTTAGCACTTTTCCCTTGCCTCTATGCCCAAAGTATTTCAAGATCAGCTTAAATTCTTTGTGGTGCCACTCTCTCACCATATTCCCATTCGTTCAGTTTTCACTTTGCAAAGGGCTTTCTAAAACCTGTTTTCATGCTGTGCTTATGCCAATGAATTTAAAGACAGGAAAACAGTCCTCCGGCTTATCTGCCACACCTGTAGGAGCAATGGTGACACCTACTTCCAAAACTACCATACAAATGAAGCTTCTCAAAGTGTCCAAAGGCACATACGTTTAAACAAGACCAAGTTATTTTAAACATTAAGAAGTGATTTATTAACACCTGTGAAAAGAAAGGGAAAAAATGGAAAAAAAAAAGTGGATTAAAATGCCACGATTGAGGTTTGGGAGACAACTGTCCCTAAGACCAAATAAAGAAACAAGTGGGAACAGCATGCCTAAATCTACTTCCTTAATAAAGAATTACTGCTTTAAAAACTCAGGCAACTAAAATACAAAAAAAACAAAAACAAAATAACAAATAAAAACCTCAGGCAGAATAGCACAAACTTGAACACGGAACGAAGTCACCAAACAACTGGTAGTCGAATGCTTGTGCAGAATCCTTTCCTGCCTCAAAGCCTGTAATTCGAACAGTAGGTGACAGAAGAACCCTAGGGCTCCCCATCTCCAGTCGCGGGTGCACACTCTCGAGAGGACCCGGCGTCCAGGCACGCACCCGGGTAGAGATGAGGCTGAGTCACGCACAGGAAGGAACGGGTAGGGTAGCTGGTGGACAGCAAGTAAGAAGAGAAACAGGAGCAGGGTGGATGTGAGGGGCGGAGTAGGAGGTGGGAGAGGCAGGAGGCAACTTCTCATTTGGGCTCACCAGGGGCGGGGGTCGGCTCTTCTAGGGCAGAAACTGAAAAAATGCAAGTCGTGGCGACTGAGCTCCCTCCGGGATCAGGGGTCGCAACATGGCCACATATGTGAGAAAAACTGTGTTTCGAAGGACTCTCCACCTCGCCCCGGCCCGTCCCTGAGGGCTGGGGCGCCCATGGCTCGGGACACCAAGCCCTCACGCTGCCGCCAGCCCCAGAGAGGCAGAAAGAAGAAAGAGGAAGAGGGGGCTGTGGCCCCGAAGACGGCCCGACCCACATCCCCAGGGATGGGGACAAGGGCCCTGAAAAGCAAGGCCCCACCACCCTCACCCTCCGGCCAGCTGCCGCAGCCCCAAGACGCCGGCGCGTGGCGCTCCGATCCCCTCTGGTACTAGCCCCCAGGACCCCAACACTCTCAACCCACTCCTCCCCCTCACCAGCTGCCGTAGCCACCTCGAACGGCCGCCGCTTTTTGGGCCGACTCTCACCGCCAGGGTTTCCCTCTCTGACCTCATTTCCGGTGTGGGCCGGAGGAGCGGGGCGGCGGCAAGTGGGAGCGGCTGGTTGCAAGATTGGGCCCCTGACCCGTTGCTTCCGCCCGTGGCCACACCCACTTCCGCCCCGCGGTGGGCGGAGCCACAGAAAGCCAGGAGATGGGGCAGGGGACAAGGAGGGGTGCTGAGTAAGGTCTGGCCGGGAAAGAGTGTCTAACGGGTTGAGGTGCCCATGTGGGGAAAGACCCCTGCATGCTGGCCTCATCTGCCTTAGGGGCGTCCAGAAATTGGGCGCTAGGCAGGGGTGTCAGCTTCCCCCTTGCTTTCTGACCTTTTTAATGGGTCTGAGAAGTTGAGAAGGAAAGGATCTTAATGACGTCTGCCCTGTGAGCTGGCACAACCTTTGGGAGGGGCTGTTCTTCACTGAGTTACTCAGAACATTACAAATTGCCTTGGGCAATAAAACAAGTGATATTGGATTATAACTCAAAGTATAAAAGAAATATTCATGAGCCCATACCGATATAAATAAGTGATTGAATAAATTAACGAATGAGGAAGAAGAGATAAATCCCCCACAGAAAAATCTCAAATAACTTATGTAGACAGCCATCCTGGAGCACAACTTCCACCTCCTTAAATGTGGACTGTGCATAGTGACTTCCTTCCCAAAAGTACAACATCTGTAAAGGGGAAAATGAGTGATTTTACAGTGGGGAAACCTGGCAAACAGTAATTCAGCCAGGTGATCAAGACTATGTGCTAAATCATGTTGATAGTATGTGGACTGATATATGATGAGAATGGCACTTTATGCTACTTTCCTTCCAAATCTCATAACCCAGTCTAATTATAAGAAACAAATCAGACAAACCCGAATTGAGGGACATTCTGCAGAGTACATGACCAGTATTCTTCAAAATTGTTAAGATCAGCAAAGGCAAGGGAAGTATAAGAAACTCAGAGTCAGGAGGAGCCTGAGGAGGCATGACAATGTAATACGGTATCCTGGGTGTGACACTGCAATTAAAAAAAGAACATTAGGTAAAAACTAAGGAAATCTGGATAAAGTATCAACTTTAGTTAATAATAACGTATCGGGCCGGGCGAGGCGGCTCATGCCTGTAATCCCAGCACTTTGGGAGGCCAAGTCGGGCGGATCACCTGAGGTCGGGGGATTGAGACCATCCTGGCTAACATGGCGAAAACCCGTCTCTGCTAAAAATGCAAAAATTACACGGGCATGGTGGTGCGTGCCTGTAATCCCAGCTACTCGGGAGGCTGAGGCAGGAGAATTGCTTGAACCCTGGAGGCAGAAGTTGTAGTGAGCCCAGATCCCACTATTACACTCCAGCCTGGGTCATGAGAGCAAAACTCCGTCTCAAAATAATAATAATAATGTATCAATTTTGGTTGCAATCGTGACATGTGTTATACTTCTGTAAGAGTGAATAGCCGGGTGCGGTGGCTCACACCTGTAATCCCAGCACTTTGGGAGGTTGAGGTGGGCAGATCACCTGAGGTCAGGAGTTCGAGACCATCCTGGCCAACATGGTGAAACCCTGTCTCTACTAAAAATACAAAAAATTAGCCGGGCATGGTGGCACACGCCTGCAGTCCCAGTCCCTACTCGGGAGGCTAAGGCAAGAGAATCACCTGAGTCCAGGAGGTAGAGGTTGCAGTGAGCAGAGATCAAGCCACTGCACTCCAGCCTGGGCGACAGAGCAAGACTCCATCACAAAAAAAAAAAAAAAAAAAAAAAAAAAAAAAAAAAAAAAAAAAAAAAAAAAAAAAAAGTGAATAATAGGGGAAATGCTGTGGATTATACAGAAACTGTAGTATCTATAATTTTTCTCTAAACCTAAAACTATCCTAAAATAAAAAGTTTATTTAAAAATATGCACATACCTTGGACCCAGAAATTTTGCACCAAAGAACTGTATTCTAAGGAAAAATTGGAAATGGACACAAAAATGTCAAATATAGGTAAATCATCTCTGTAGCATTTCTGAGGGAGAGATGAGGAAACTAGAAAAAGCCAGAAGTTCCACAACAGGGGTTAGTTAACTAAATTATGGTACATCAATGGGTGGAATACCTTGCACTTTTTAAAATTGATGTTGCAAAAGAATATTTAATGACATGAAAAGCCATCGACTTATGATTGTGTACATTTCTGCATGACTGTTATACTTCAATAAAAAGATTGCTCTAAAAATGTAGAGTATGATTCCGTACAAAGGAAATTAAATCTGTACTCACATAGGAGTATGACCAGAAGAATTCACTACACAATATTGGAAATGATTTCATTATTAATTATTGTATCTCCTATCTGTTGTTTTTTGGTGGATTTTCAGAATTTTCTATAGGTGAAAAAAAGTCAATGTAGGAGACGAAGATAGTTGAGGTTTCGAGCTAGGGCGACTAAGACAATGGTCAGTGCCATCTGCATAGCTAGAGAAGTCAAGAAGATAAACGGGTTTAGTGGAAAGATGATTAATTCCATTTTGGACATGCTGAATTTGTGACTCCCACAGGACAGAAATATGGAAATGTTCAACAGGTGTCCACGGCCATCAGGCCTCTTTTCTGCATAAGTGAAAATTCTCTCCCACAAATCACATCTGTTCCCACGGTATTGGTTGCCTGCATCAGCACTGAAAGCTCCCAAATTTCTTGAAATCCAACTTGTATTTTCATCTTTCTACTAGATATCTCCACTTGTTCACCTCACCAGCATTTCCAATTTAAAATGTCAAAATAGGCCAGGTGTAGTGGCTCACGCCTGTAATCCCAGCACTTTGGGAGGCTGAGGCGGGTGGATCACTTGAGGTCAGGAGTTTGAGACTAGCCTGGCCAACATGGTGAAACCCTGTCTTTACTAAAAATACAAAAAATTAGGCAGGTGTAGTGGCATGTGCCTGTAATCCCAGCTACTGGGAAGACTGAGGCAGGAGGATCACTTCAGTCCGGGAGGCAGAGGTTGTAGTGAGCTGAGAGCACACTGTTCCACTCCAGCCTAGTGACAGGAGTGAAACCCTGTGTCAAAAATAAATGAATGAATAAATAAAATAAAATGTCAAAAATAAAAATAAATCTTAGTTTCTTCCATAGTTTCTTCCTTTCTTCCCTCTCTCCATTCCTTTTTTTTTTTTTTTTTTTTTTTCTTTTTCCCAGACAGGGTCTCTGTGAAATGGAAGACAGAGTGAGACACTGTCTCAAAAAAAAAAAAAAAGGAAATGGTCTCAAAAATGTTAAATACAGGTTAAATTCTTCTCTACAGCATTTCTGAGGGAGGACTGAGGAAACTAGAAAAAGTCAGAAATTCTACAACAGGGAGTAGTTAAATAAATGATGATACACCTATGGACGGAACACCGTGACATGGTCATTACCTCACTGCAGCCTTGACCTCCTATGCTCAAGTAATCCTCCCACCTCAGCACCCTAAGTAGCTGGGACTACAGGCACACACCACCATGCCCAGCTAATTTTTAAATGTTTGGTAGAGAGATAGGATCTCCACTATGTTGCCCAGGCTGGTCTTGAACTCCTACCATCAAATGATCTTCCTGCCTCAGCCTCCTAGAGTGCTGGGATTACAGGTGTGAGCCATCTTGTCCAGCCTCTTCCATAGTTTCTGTCAAACCTGCCCCTTCTCCACTGTTCACTCTTTGGGAAATATCACCACCATCATGCAGTTACCCAGGTGAGAAGCTTCAAACCCAGTTTTTGTTCTTGTTTCTTCTTTTACCCCTTTATCTAGTAAAGTGCTAAGCATCCTAGATTGCACTCCTGCAGTAGTCTTGCATCCGTCCTCCCTCATTGGTTTTTGCTCTGCCATTGGCCTCATCTGGGCAAGCAGCCACTCTTCTGGATGATGCAGCAGCTGCTGCCTTACTAGTCTTCCCACTTGCAGTCTCTCCCCACAAAATGTCATCCTCTACACAGGCACCACAGTGAGTTTCCTAAAACACAATTTTAATTGTGTCACTTCATCCATCTTCCACTACCTCCTGCAACATGCTTGAGCACACCATATCACTTGCTAGTTCTTGAACACCCTTGGGATCTGGGGTGATTTAAATGCTCAATTCCAATGTCACCTCAATAAAGACACTTACCCTTGCTTGCCCACTCCTTTGGCTCTCACTCTCAGTACTTGCCAGTACCTTTATGACTGCACTCTCTTCATTCAACCTGAACTAGAGCCAATTATGTGCAAGTTTGCCTCCCCAACTAAGTCACTCATTCAACAAATATTTACTAAGCATCTGCAGTATGCCTTGCCCTGTGCTTATACATATATAATTGTGTGAACAAAACCAAAGCCCTTTTTGCTTGGCCCTGAAGACCCTGTCCTATTTGTTGTATCTCATCAGTGCCTAGCACAGTGCCTTACACATGGTAGGTGCACCATAGTTATTGTTGATTAAAAATTAAATGAATACTTGTTTACTAAATGCTGGGTCAGGGACATTAGAAGTGTTTGTCTCAGTCCCATGAGAAAATTGTAGTGAAACTTGCACCTTCATGGGATGGTGGAATCCAGGAGCAGAATCACATAATGAAAGAGGCTGGCGAGAGAAGTGGCCTGTTGGGGAAGAAAAGGACAGCTGCAAAGAGACTGAGAGCATCTGAAGACAACCTGTGCCTAAAAGCCAGAGGAGAGAGAGCTTTAAGAAAATGAAGAACAAAAGGAAGTTTGAGGATGAACAGTTCTAAGGAAAGACCACCACACTTGGCAACTGAGGAGGTCACTGATGGTAATAAGGTTTGAGCAGGCTGCGAGCAGGCGGCAGTGGAGGAGGGGGAAGGAGGTGAAGGATGAAGCCCTAACTGCCTGACTGTGTCCAGAGCTAGCACCTTCACCTCTTTGAGCCTTCGCTTCCCCATCTGCAATATGGAGACAATATTTGTACATACCTGTCTCTTGGATGGAGACAAAATGAAATAATGGATGTAAAGCGTTTAGTATACAGCCCAACACAAATTAACTGCTCCAAAAGTATTAGTAGTTACTGAAAAGAGGGGAGTAGTCAACAGAAGTTTCCCTTTTTTGACCATCAAACGTAGTGAAATGAGGAAATTCCCAGCTGAAAAAGAACCTGCACTTGGAAGGAAATAATAGACTTCTCTCCTCTTTCCTCCCCACAAAAATGTATATATATTTTTTGAAATAGGGTCTCACTCTGTCACCCAGGCTGGAGTGCAGTGGCACGATCATGGCTCACCGCAGCCTCGACTTCTCTGGGCTCAGGTCATCCTCCCGCCGCAGCCTCCTGAGTTGCTAGGACTACAGGTATGCGTAACCATGCCCGGTTAATTTTTGTACTTTTGTTTGTTTACTTGTTTGGGGGTTGTTGTTTGTTTGTTTGTTTTGAGACAGAGTCTCATTCTGTCACCCAGGCTGGAGTGCAGTGGTGCTATCTCGGCTCACCACAACCTCCACCTCCTGGGTTCAGGCGATTCTCGTGCCTCAGCCTCCCTAGTAGCTGGGATTACAGGCACACACCACCACACCCAGTTAATTTTTGTATTTTTCAGTAGAGATAGGGTTTTGCATATTGGCTAGGCTGGTCTCGAACTCCTGACCTCAAGTGATCTGCCCGCCTTGGCCTCCTACAGTGGTGGGATTATAGGCGTGAGCCACCAAACTTGGCCATTTTTGTACTTTTTGTAGAGACAGGGTTTCACCATGTTACCCAGGCTGGTCTCAAACTCCTGGGTTTAAGAGATTCGCCCACCTCAGCTCCCAAAGTGCTAGGATTACAGGCATGAGCCACTGTGACCAGCCCAATATATTTTTTAAACAAATAATTAATAATAAATGAAAATCTTCCACTGCTGATTTATTACATTCCCTGCACTTATAATAAAACTAAAGTCCTCACCATGGCCTGCACAACTAGGTGTGATGTGGGTCCTGCCTGCCTCTGGTCTTGACTCTCTTCCCTGTGCCCACAGTACCAAACCACCATCCTCTTTTTCCACCTTTCCCAGGGCTTTGATATGCTGTCCTGCACCTGAGAGCATCATTGAGGCCTTGGCTAAAATATCACCTCCACAGAGAGGCCTTTTCTAATATGATCTAAAGTACTTTCTATGCCATCATCCATTTTGTGCAGCTATAACAAAATACCATAGACTGGGTGATTTATAAAGAATAAAAATTTATTTTCTCATAGTTTCTGGAGTCTAGGAAATCCAAGATCAAGGCGCTGGCAGGTTTGGTGGTCTGATGAAGTTCACTCTTTCCTTCCAAGATGGTGACCTGTTGCTGCATCCTTTGGAAGGGAGGAATGCCGTATCCTCACATGATGAAAGGCAGAAGGGCAAGTGAGCTAACACTCTGTAAAACCTCTTTGATCTAAGCCTTAATTCCATTCATGAGGGGAGAAGCCCACATGACCTAATCACCTCTTAAAGACTCCACCTCTTAATAAAATCGCATTGGCCATTAAGTTCTAACACCTAAAGTTTGGAAAGGACACATTTAAACCGTAGCACCTTGTATATTTCCCTTATGGCACTTATTATTTGGTACTTATTTGTTTGTACTCTGTGGCCTCCCACCAGGACGTAAGTTTCATAAGAATAAGGACGGTATTTGTCCTTTCACCGTTGTATCCCCCTGGAACCTACAACAGTGCCTGTCATATAGTAGGTGCTCAATAAACATTTGATGAATGAATGTATTCCTCATCCTCTCTCCATAATTTATTTCCATTTTCCCCTTTTCCTGGCTCAGATCTTCTCTGAACAGATCCAAGACATCCTGGAAGCTTTCCAGAAAGTTTTTCCAGCAGCCACTGGAGAGATGTTACTAACAGAAACAGTGTCCACCAAGGAGGACAGGAAGTGTTAGCGTTTACTTGGAAAATGAGTGACATCTGGCAACTTGCCCTCTTCCCCTACCCCTGGTACTCCTGCTGCCTTCTCTTTGGGATTATAGGAACCTTCCCTGGAGACAGGAATGCAGGGATGGAGAGATGCTGAGCACTCCTTGGCAGCAGTGATAACAAACACATCTCCTATAAAGCACATCAAGAGAGGGGACAGTGAGGGGCTGTGCTGGGACCCACGGCAGCAGCCAAGAAGCAGGTGGCAGTGGACAGAGGTTCGCCAACTCCTCCCTTGCCGTGCCTCTCATGCTCTCTCACTTACCCTCCTCAACTCTGTTGAATTTGGGGGTTTTGTTGAAGTAACATTTACTAAAATCTTACTATAAGCCAAGAATCATGCTGAAGACTAGATTCAGTATTTCATTTAATCTTGTCAATAATCATTTTGACATTTGTGGCTATGGCACCTATAATAAAGGACAGATTAACAAAAGCAAAGCATACAAATGTATGAGATAAGTTTTACCTGACACAAGAGCATTCAGAAATGAAGACCTCACAAAACAGGGAAAACTGTATTTTTATGGACAGTCATTCAGATGTATGACTGGAGACAAAAGGATATGATCTAATGGTAATAAACTGGGGGAAACTTAGCAAAGCCCATTTGTTCAGATTCTTTTTGGTGTCTTTGCATCTTTGAGAATAAGGACATTCTTTTTCTCCGGGTATAGGGAGAATGCCTCTAGAATGAGGGTCCTCTGACCTATTTTCAGGGAAGGTCAACTTGGGTTTATGGCCCACTACAGGGGAAAGGAAGTGAGAGAAATTCTTTTTAGTTTCTATGGCCTGTTTCTGCTATTTCTTCTATAGCAAAAGTGCTATATTTTGGAGTAGTGTGTCCTGAACGCCACCAGTTTTCATATGTTTTGCTTTTACATATGACAGAAATCCTGCAATACATTTATATTTCTTAAACAGTCAATTATTACTGAAAGAGATTTTTTTAAAGAAAATATATTTTATAGTTTCATAAATACCACTTTTGGTGCTTTTCATTCTTTTGTTATCTTCTGATCTCTATTTGGTATTATTTTCCTTCTGTCTGAAACTTTTTTTTAATGTTTCATATAGTTCTTGTACATTTGTGATGATTCCGTCAGCTTTGGTTTCTTGTAAAGTCTTTATAATTGTCTTCATTTTTGAAAGACGTCTTTGCTGGGTATAGAATTCTATGTTGACAATGTTTTTCTTTCAGGACAGTCATATGCTGCATAATGACGTTTTGGTCAACGATGGACTGCATATACAATGGTGGTTTCATAAGATTATAATACTGCATTTTTATTGTATTTTTTCTGTATTTGGACATAGTTAGATACACAAACACCATTTTGTTACAACTGCCTACAGCGTTCAGTACAGTAACATGTTATACACGTTTTCAGCCTAGGAGGAGAGGCTATATGTTGATGTGTTGCAGGCTATACCACCTAGGCTTGTATTACTATATTCTATGATGTTTGTATAACAAAATCACCTAATGACGCATTTCTCAGAATCTGTCCCTATTGTTAAGCAACATGTGACTGCACTTTAAAGATGTTGCTCTGCTGTCTTCCGGCTCACATTATCACAAAGATTAAGCCTGTTTTTCTTCTTATCTTTGTTCCTCTATACATATTGTCTTTGTATTCTTGCTGCTGTTAAGATTTCCTCTTTGGCCAGACATGGTGGCTCACGCCTGTAACCCCAACACTTTGGGAGGCCAAGGCAGGTGGATCACCTGAGGTCAAGAGTTCAAGACCAGCCTAGACAACATGGTGAAACCCCATCTCTATTAAAAATATGAAAATTAGCTGGGCATGGTGGCACATGCTTGTAATCCCAGCTACTTGGAAGGCTGAGACAGGAGAATTGCTTGAACCCAGGAAGTGGAGGTTGCAGTGAGCCAAGATTTCACCATTGCACTCTAGCCTGGGTGACAGAGCAAGACTCCATCTCAAAAGGAAAAAAAAAAAAAGATTTCCTCTTTATCACTAGCTTCAAGCAATTTGTTTATAATGTGTGTTGGAGTCATTTTCATAATGTTTCATTATGATTCTTGTCATTGGAATCATTGAGCTTTTTAATCTGTGGGTTTATAGTTTTCATACTTTTTGCTATTATTTCTTAAAATATTTTTCTTCTCCCACTTTTTGTGTATGGGCATACCTCATTTTATTGTGCTTCACTCTTTTTTTTTTTTTTCTTTTCTTTTCTTTTTTTTTTTTTCTTACAAATTGAAGGTTTGTGGCAACCCTGTAAAGCCTGTATTGAGCAAGTCTATCAGCACTGCTTTTCCAACAGCATGTGCTCACTTTATGTCTCTGTGTCACATTTTGGTGATTCTCACTATATTGCAAATGTTTCATTATTACATCTGTTGTGGTGATCTTTGATCAGTGGTCTTTGGTATAACTATTATAACTGTTTTGAGACACCATGAGTTGTGACCATGTAAGATGACAAACTTAATCAATAAATGTTGTTTCTGTTCTGACTGCTTCACTGACTGGCCATTTCCCTGTCTCTCTCCCCTTTCTCAAGCTTCCTAATATGGTTTGTATCTGGTTCGCTACCCAAGCTCATGTTCATTTGTAATCCTCAATGTTGAAAGTGAGCCCTACTTGGGGTGATTGGATCATGGGGGCAGTTTCTCATGGTTTAACACCATCCCCCTTGGAGCTGTTGTCATGATAGTGAGTTCTCATGAAATCTGGTTATTTTAAAGTGTATAGTACCTCCCTCCCCTGCCCCTCTCTTTCTCTCTCTTCCTTCCACTCTAGCCATGTGAAGTGCCTCCCTCCCGCTTTGCCTTCCACCATTGGAAGCTTCCTGAGGCCTCCCCAGAAGCAGAAGCCACCTTGCCTCCTGCACAGACTGCAGAATCATGGGCCAATTAAATCTCTTTTCTTTATAAATTACCCAGTCTCAGGTATTTCTTTATAGCAATGTGAGAACTGACTAATACACCTCCCTATTCCCACAGACACAACAATATTGAAATTTGGCCAATTAATTATCTTACAATGGTCTCTAAGTGTTCAAGTGAAAGGAAGAGTCATACAGCTCTCACCTTAAATCAAAAGCTAGAAATGATTAAGCTTAGTGTGGAAGGTATATCAAAAGCCAAGACAAAATGAAAGCCAGGCCTCTTGCACCACACAGCCAATTTTTGAATACAAAGGAAAAGTTCTTGAAGGAAATTAAAAGTGCTACTCTGGTGAGCAAATGAATGATAAGAAAGCAAAACAGCTTTATTGGTGATAGGGAGAAGGTTTTAGTGTTCTGCCTAGAAGATCAAACTAGCCATAACATTCCTTTAAGCCAAAGTCAAATCTAGAGCAAGGCCCTAACTCTCTTCAACTCTGTGAAGGCTGAGAGAGGTGAGGATACTGCAAAAGAAAAGCTGAAAGCCAACAGAGGTAGGTTCATGAGGTTTAGATAAAGAAGCCATCTCTAGAATGTAAAAACGCAAGGTGAAACAGTAAGTACTGATCTAGAGCAGCAAGTTATTCAGAAGATCTAGCTGAGATAATTGATGAAGGTGGTGCTAAATAATAGATACTCAATGTTAATAAAGCAGCCTTCTATTGGAAGAAGATGCCATTAAGGACTTTCATAGCTAGAGAGAAATCAATCCCTGGTTTCAGAACTTCAAAAGACAGGCTGACTCTCTCGTGAGGGGCTAATGCAGCTTTTGACTTTCAATGGAAGCCAATGCTCATATACCATTCTAAAAATCCTAGGGCCCTTAAGAATTATGCTAAATCTACTCTGCATGTGCTCTACATGTGGAACAGCAAAGCCTAGATGATAGCACATCTATTTTATAGCATGGTTTATTGAATATTTTAAGCCAACTGTTGAGACCTACTGCTCAGATTTTTAAAAATCCTTTTAAAATACTATTGCTCTGCTCTGACAATGCACCTGATCAACCAAGAGCATTGATGGACATATACAAGAAGATTAATGTTGTTTACATGCCTGCTAACACAACATCTATCCTGCAGCCCATAGATTAAGAAGTGATTTCAAGTGACATTCAAGTCTTATTATCTAAGCAGCATATTTTGTAAGGCTATAACTGCCGTAGATAGTAATTCCTCTGATGGATCTGGGCAAAGTCAATTGAGGACTTTCTGGAAATGATTCATCATTCTAGATGCCATTAAGAACATTTGTGATTCATGGGGGGAGGTAAAAACATCAACATTAACAGGAGTTTGGAAGAATTTTATTCCAACCCTCATAGATGACTTCGAGTGGTTCAAGACTTCAACAGAGGAAGTAATTGCAGATGTGGTGAAAATAGCAAGAGAACTAGCCTGCAAGTGTGACAGAATTGCCACAATCTCATGAGAAAACATGAATGGATAAGAAGTTGCTTCTTATGAATGAGCAAAGAAAGTGGTTTCT
Organism: Rhinopithecus roxellana; assembly: GCF_007565055.1. NCBI lineage: Eukaryota > Metazoa > Chordata > Mammalia > Primates > Cercopithecidae > Rhinopithecus > Rhinopithecus roxellana. The sequence goes on along the minus strand of NC_044553.1, from coordinate 134,297,172 downwards.
TGAGATAGAATCTACTACTGGTAACGACGCTGATAACATTTTTGAGATAACAATGAAGGATTTAGAATAATACATAAACTCAGTTGATAAAGTAGTGGCAGGGCTTGAGAATTTTGACTCCAATTTTGAAAGAAGTTCTGCTGTGGTTAAAATGCTATCAAATAGCATCACCTCCTGCAGAGAAATTTTTTGTGAAAGGACAAGTTAATTGATGTGGTAAACTTCATTGTGGTACCTTGTTTTAAGAAATTGCCACAGCCACCCCAGTCTTCAGGAACCCTGAACCTGATCAGTCAGCAGCCATCAACATTGAGGCAAGACCCTCCCCCAGCAAAAAGATTACAATTCCCTGAAGGTTCAGATAATCATTAACATTTTTTAGCAGTAAAGGTTTTGTGGTATTTTTCTGAGACAAGGTCTCACTATGTTGCCCAGGCTGGACTCAAACTCCTGGACTCAAGTGATCCTCCTGTCTTAGCCTCCTGAGTAGCTGGGGTTTTAGGCATGCCCCACCACACCCAGCAGCAATAAAATATTTTATAATTAAGGTATGTACATTGCATTTTTAAATAATGCTGTTGCAAACTTAATAGACTACACTATAGTGTAAACAAAACTTTTTTAGCCAAGGTGCCCAGCCAACAAAACTTTTATATGCACGGCCAGGCACAGTGGCTCACGCCTTTAATCCCAGCACTTTGGTAGGCCTGAGGTGAGCAGATTGAGCTCAGGAGTTCAAGACCAGCAAGCGCAACATGGTGAAACCCTGCCGCTACAAAACAGAAATAGTAGCCAGGCATGCTGGTACATGCCTGTGGCCTTAGCTACTCAGGAGGCTGAGGTGGGAGGATCTCTTGAGCCCAGGAGGCTGAGACTGAGCTGTGACCCTGCCACTGCACTCCAGTCTCAGAGACAGAGCGAGACCCTGTCTCAAAAAAACAAATAAAACAAAACAAAAACAAAAAAGCAAACAAACATTTATATGCACTGAGAGATCAAAAAAGCTATTTTGATCTCTAAATATTATTTAGACCACTATTTCACTAGTGGTCTACTGAAATAGACCACTACTCATTGCAGTGGTCCGGAACTGAAACCACAATATCTCCAATGTATGGCTGTGCTTCTGGAACTCCAATTACACATATATTAGGTCACTTTAAGTTGTTCATCTGCCCTTCCTTGCTTCTTTCCTTCCTTCCTTATTGTCTTTTTTTTTTTTTTTTCTTTTTTGTTTTTTAGGGATTTTTCTTTTTCTCTGTTTCATTTTAGATAGTTTATACTGCTGTATCTTCAAAATCAAAATCACCAGCCTTTTCTTCCACAGTATATAACCTGTTATTTATCACATCCAATACGTTTATCCATCTCAGACATTGTATTCATATAGAAGTTAGATTTGGAGTTTTTTTTTTTTTTTTTTTGAGACAGAGTTTCACTCTTGTTGCCCAGGCTGGAGTACAATGGCATGATCTCGGCTCACCACAACCTCCACTTCCCCAGTTCAAGTGATTCTCCTGCCTCAGCCTCCCGAGTAGCTGGGATTATAGGCAAGTACCACCAAGCCAGGCTAATTTTGTATTTTTAGTAGAGACAGAGTTTCTCCATGTTGGTCAGGCTGATATTGAACTCCTGACCTCAGATGATCCACCTGCCTCAGCCTCCCAAAGTGCTGGGATTATAGGCAGGAGCCATCGTGCCCAGGATTTGGAGCTTTTTTATATCTTCCCTGTCTCTCCTTAGTATGCTCATGGATTTTTCTACCTTATTAAACATATAAAATATAGTTATAATTGCTATAATTTAATTTTCTACAAGTCAATCATCTACTGTTCGTACTAATAAACTACTAATCTTGACTACTAGTTCTGTCATCTGTGTGATTTCTGGTTCAGTTTTATTGATTGATTTTTCTGTATAAGTGTATTTTCCTGCTTCTCTGTGTCTCATAATTTTTATTGTTTTCCATATATTATTAATTTTCCTTGTAGGATGCTGGAAATTTTTGTATTCCTTTAATTGTTTAGGTGAGAGGGTAAACACAGTCCCTGTTATTCCATTAATGCCTAAAGTGAAAGTCTTAGGTCTTATAGTACACTGAGAGTCTTTTACTGGCTGGAACAACTGGGGATAAGGATGGCGAAATTGCTCCAATTCAGCAAGTTCTGGGCCTTTTATTTTCCCTCTAAATTATGTTAACGAACTGGTCATTTTCTTCTTCAGCTCATCTTTCTCCGAGTACCTTATCAAATTTGGTTAGTAAGAGCCATTTGATCCTTTCAGCCTTCTACCTGGAAATCTCATTGCTCAAATCTACAAGTTCATTAAGTAATTCTATCTTCTGAATTACCACAGACAACAGTTTTGCCTATTATTTTGTTAGACATAATATGGGTCACCTTCTTTTCTAGGCTACTATAGTAGTTTTCCTTCTTCCTTCCTCCCTTCCTTCCTTTCTTTCTTCTTTCCTTCTTTTATCTTTCTTTCTTTCTTTCTTTCTTTCTTTCTTTCTTTCTTTCTTTCTTTCTTTCTTTCTTTCTTTCTCTCTTTCTGTCTTTCTTTCTTTCTGAGACAGGGTCTCACTCTATGAGTGGCATGATCACAGTTCACTACAGCCTTGACCTCCTGGGCTGAAGAGATCCTCCCACCTCAGCCTCCTGAGTAGAGTAGCTGGGACTACAGGTGTATACCACTGTGCCTGGCTGGCTAATTTTTTATTTATTTTAAAGGTGGGGGTCTCACTCTGTTGTCCAGGCCGGTCTCAAACTCCTGGCCTCAAGCAATCCCCCCACCTCGGCCTCTCAAAGTATTGGGATTACAGGTGTGGGCCCCTGCACCTAGCCAGTTTCTTTATCATCTTTTCTAGCCTCTACTTGCTTTCTAATCCCAAAGCTAGTACTATATGTGTTAGAGTTGATTTTGGTTTTGGTTTGGTTTATAGCAATGCCTGATTTTTAGGCATCAATTTAATGCTGCATAACAAGTCACCCTAAAATTTAGTTGCTTAAAACAGCGCTCACTTATGACTTCTCGTAAGTTCATATACTGGCTGGGAAGTTCTGCTTACCTGGCCTAGGCTTGGCTGATCTTAGCTGGGCTTGCTCCTGCATCTGCAGTCAGCTGGGGACTGGATGTTCTAGGATGTCCTAGTCTGGGACAACTTAACTCTCTTCCTCATGTCTCCCACACGCCTGAGATAGATGGCATAGTCATTTTCTCATGACCAGAGGGCAGCCCTAGTATATTCTCACAACCGTTGTAGGATTCTAAGAGAGGAGGCAGAAACACACAGCACTTCTTCAAGTCTCTGCTTGAATCAGCCTTGTAACTGACATTGGCCAAAGCAAGTCAAGTGGCCAAGCCCAGAGTCAGTATGGAAAGGCAGTAGCAAGAGGCATAGATACAGAGAGGCATGAAAAATCAGGGACATTCACACAGTGTCTACTCCACCTGTGAAGTGGGTATTAGAATTATTATCATCATCCCCATTTTACAGATGGGAAACTGAGGCACCGCGAAGTTAAATGTCTTGCCCAAGATCTTACCAAAGGGGTAGCTTTGAACCCAGGTGATGTGGCTCTGGAGTCCCTGTGCTTTCAAGCACAGCGCTCTACCTCCCTCTAGGGACAGGCCCAGGGCATTCCAGGAGCCTCCAACCCATCTGGAAAATGGGTCATCCAGCCTCCTCTTGGAGCCCTCCAAGAAGGGCAAGCTCACCACCTGCCTGCCTCAGCCATTGACCTCGGAGACAAAAGTCAAAGACCGGCAAAGGCCCCTGCCAGTCCCTGCCTCCCAGCCTTAAGTACCTGTGGCCGAAAAGTGAAGCCTTTCAGGGGTTAAAGGCAAGAAAGAGAGAAACAAAAGAAGAAATAAAGTCAAGAAATGTGCCATGAAGCTTCTTGCCGCGCAAAGCAGAGAAAGTCATTTCCAACTTCTTTCATCTCGTAGATGAAGCCACTAAATAAAGGGGCAAAGCGGCGAACACAAGGGCTTTTAATCTGTCTCATCTCCTTCATAATAACTGCAAATTTTCCCTGGGCCCCTGGGAGTGAGCCTCTTCCCTGCGCTCTGCCTTATCTCCCCCTCCACATTTCGCCGGCGCCGCGCCGCCCCCCGCGCGCGCTGCCCCGGCCGTCCCGGCGAGGCCTGGGGGAGCCTGCGCTCCCCGCCGCATTGTTCGGGCCGGCCCGGGGCGCGGAGGAGGGATGAAGGCCAGTCAAAGGGAAGCGGGCGCGCCGCGGCTTCATTAACGCCGGCCTTTCAGCAGCGCGCATATCAGAGCCAGGCCTTTTCACAGGCACTAATTAGCAATTTGGAGCCTTCCCCCCTCTGGAGAGGCGCCTTCAATCTAACAAGTGGGAACGGCGCTGCGCTCCCTTTTTTCTTGCACTTAATATTTATTGTTTTCCATTTTCTCCCTCGCCCTCGCTTCCCCCTCCCACCCCTCCGCATTGTCCAGCTCACCGCCACCAGATAAGGCCTTGGGGAGAGGGCGGGGGGGGGGGGGGGGGAAGGGCGCATCATTAATCACTCTTTTAATTCTTGGCTAATGATAACTTTCTCGCACCAAGAGAAGTTAATCTTTCCTGGATGTGGAGAGGAAGGGAGAGTTGGGACGGAGCGGGGGTGGGTGAACACAGAAGGGTGGCGATGATGGAAGGGGCCACTCTAATTCTTCCTCCCCCCACCCCGTTCTCCAACTTTCCCCCCTGACCTGTTGGCGTTACAACTAGATACGTCGTTCTTCCTGCCCCCTACCCAGCAGCAACCTTTTCCCAAAACCTGACTTATCCATCAAAGCTCAGCTCAGATACCACCTCCTCCGTGAAGCCGACCCTGATTGTCCGGGCTGAATCTCTCTAAAATCCCATAGCGCTCTTCACACACTGTGATTATGGCGAATTCTGCCCATGCTATGGTGGCTTATAAGCCAAGTGTAGAAACTACCAAATCTTTAAAACGTCTGTGTCCTCCCTAGGACCGGTGTACAGTAAATGTTTGTGGAATCAATGGATCAACACATTTCTGACTACCACAAGAGTACAAGCTTTTTAAAAAAGGAAGAAAAAAAAAGGCTCACGCCTGTAATCCCAACACTTTGGGAGGCCGAGGCAGGTTGATCACGAGGTCGGGAGTTCAAGACAAGCCTGGGCGAGATGGTGAAAACCCCTTTCTACTAAAATTACAAAAAAATTAACCGGGCGCAGTGGCAGGCCCCTGTAATCCCAGCTACTCAGGAGGCCGAGGCAGAAGAATCGCTCCAACCAGGAGGCAGAGATTGCAGTAAGCTGAGATCATGCCACCACACTCCAGCCTAGGTGACAGAGTGAGACTCTATCTATCTATCTATCTATGTTTGCCAGACGTTTAAATAGCATTTGCCCTTGCTGCATGGCAGATATGTTCTAAGCACTTACTAATATTCACTCACTGAATCCTCATAACAACCCTGCTCGGTAGATGTGGTTTCTGTTTTACTGATGAGGAAACCAAGACACAGAGAGGGTTAGCAACTTGCCTGTGATCACAGAGCTGCGAAGCAGCAGAGCTGCGATTCAAACTCAGGCTTTCGGGCTTCAGTGTCTGTGTTCTTAAGCCCACTTTGCTGGGATGCGATCTTGGCTTCCACACAGGACTCTGCTTCTCTACCTGGATGGTGGAGTGGGCTGGGAGGGAGGCCCATGCCAGGAGTGCAGGCTGGTGCTGAAGGGATGGTAAAGATGGCAGAAAAGCCAGGCCCTCACCTGGAAAGCCCACACAACAGTCAGACCTGACACCTGGTGTTTGGCAATTGGCCACAAAGACAGCCCTATCAATGGTGGCCTAAGCCCTGAGCTCAGACCATAGCCAAGACCCCCTGCATAACCTGATCTCCCTTCTCACCACAGGCCCACGCCACTCATTTCGAGGCAACAGGATCAAAATTCCCAACAAACTCTGGGTTCTGCTATGCAGAAGTGAGTTGAGTGGAGTGCCCTGGAGAGGGAGGGAGGGCAGGAGAGCCCCCGAAAATCCCCTCCGAATTATAAACATATCCTCTTTAAGTACATTTCTAAGGATAACATTTGTATTACTCTGTCCTGTGCCTGCAGATAGAGCTTGCTTATCTCCCGCATCTCGCTCCTTTCTCTTGACTCTGCTGGGAGCCGTCCCTATCTGAAGCCACGCTGGCAATCCACTTCCCTGCAATTGTTTCGATCGAGGGGAAAAATTAATTTCTGCCTATCGTTAATTGAGAGAATTGTGTGGAGGGCGAGGGAAGGGGAGGGGGAAGGAGAGGAAGGAAGGAGGCGGAGGGGAGCAATCGTGTTATTAACCGTGTCCCTTTCATAAGCAAATATTCTGATTGCCATCAGTGAGATGAGAGGCTCATTAATGCAGGAAGCAGAGAGGTGATTAGAGAACTTTCAAGAGCTATTGAGCTAAGCGGGAGGGAGGGTTGCAGGGATCTGGAGGCTGTGGGAATTTGGGAAGGGCTGGGTTGGGGGAAAAGCCACTGGTCTTGTAGATGGGCTTTCCTGCCCCCTCTCAGCCCCTCTCCCCAGGACTCACTTTCAAACAGTCCCCAACACTAGCAACTAGAGTTGGGAAGAATGCAAAAAAGTGACTGAAAACTTCGCAAAAGTCATTTCCCCTCCAGGTCAAATTTTCTAGCCCCCAAATATGTTTGTCTAAGAGACTGCACGTGTGGTTTTTAAAAGTAATTAATTTGATTGATTGATTGATTTGTTAGAAATGGGGTCTCGCTGTGTTGCCCAGATTGGACTCAAACCCCTCCTGGGCTCAAGTCATCCTCCTGCCTCAGCCTCCTGAGGAACTGGAACTACGCGCGTGGGCCACCATCTCTGGCTCAGTGTGTTTATTTTAATTATGTGATTGTACTCCCTGATTTACCAGTCCCCACCAGTTCCTGTTTACTGCCCCCATCCTGCCTCACTTGTTTATGTCCCTGCCTGGTCTGTGATATCCTTTGTGTGTACAGCTCGGTCAGGCTGGGGCTGCAGAGCTCAGAACTGCTGGAGGCGGTTGGGGATTGAGAGGGAGGACACAGTGAGAGGAGATGGGCACGTGGGATGGTACCAAGGGTGGATGTTGTTGGTACCCACCTCACATGCTCCCCACCCACTTGTGATTTCAGCTGTAGCTATGCTGGTCAGTGTCATGGGAACATGTTCCAACCCAATTCGCCTCAAGCAGGACCTCATATTTCTCTCAAGCTTTCTGCCCCAGGAACTTCTCCAAGGAGAAGGTGCTCAGCCCTCCAACACAGCCCCTTCCACACACACACACCAAGCACAGTGCAGAAGTCTGGGTGCATTTATGCCCCCTGAGCCAATCGGGGACAGACGTCTGTGAATAAATACCCTGGAAGGATAATTCTGGGGGCCTTTCTGTGTCCAGCTCAGAGGGCCTGGTGGAGTCGAGCCCCGCTGCCTGCAGCAGCTCTCTTGGGAGCACACACTTTCACTGGCATCTGTATCGGCGTATCTCACTTACCCCACCCTCACTCCTGCTACCTGGTGTCACCTCTCAAACTATCTGTACCCAAGTCTGCTCAGTTCTGTTTTCAGGGAAACACAAACTGAGACACTGGCCATATGTGTCCCTAGTACAAAGGGCAGGAGATGGTCACAAGGGAGAGTGGCAAGCACTACATCAGAGAATGAATGGCTCTGGGTAGCAGCAGGTGCTAGAGACAAAGGCATATACCAGGGCAGAAGAGCCAAGATCAGGAGCCAAGGAGAATGGGGAAGCTACAGGTTGAGCTCCGGTGCTGAGACAAAACCACATGAGCCAGAGATGACAACTCCTGGAAACTGACACTCTGTTGGGGAAACTGACACTCTGTTAGGTGGCCCTGTGGTGGCGTAGCCACAGCAGCATGGCCAGCTTCCCGGGATGTGGCCAGACACTGCACCTGGGCTCAGGGTGCTCCAGATACTAAATGGCCATCTCTAGGTGTTTCCAAATCCTCCTGACCTCCTCTCCCAACTGTGGACCTGAGACATTCGCCAAGACAAACGGAAACCATGCCCAGTTCTTCTTCACACCCAGCTCTTCTAGCTCCCAGAATACTTCCCAATGTCCGTTTTCAAAGTAAGATGCTCCCAGCTGGAGGCACAAAAGAGACAGAAGCAGAGGAATATGAGGGAGAGAGAGCTGGTGTAGGACTCAAGGGAAGGGGGCTGTGGTTATCCTGTCCCCAAACCTCACACCCAAAGGACAACTGAATTCTCCTCCAAGAACCAAATGTTCCCTCCCAATATATCCAGACTCCAAAAACAGGAGAGCCACCAGCAGAGACATCAAGACCAAAAGGAGGCCTGGGAAAAATTAGGAAAGAAGAAAAGAAAGAAAGAAAGGGAAAAGAGGGAGAGAAAAGAGCGGGAGAGGCACTTGGAGATTTTCAGAACAATCTCCATTCTTTACGGTGCTTTCTGTTTAAAAAAAAATGAAAAAGGAATGATGGAGAAGGGGAGAGAGTCAGACAAGTTTAATGATGTGTGTTCAAAGCTCAGATTGGAAAAATGACAGAGAAAAGCAGCCTGTTTCGGCACTAATAAATTGTTCTCTGCCGTAAGAGGCGCCTGTCGCGGCATTAATACAGGCCCCTAATACACGGGTCAGGGTTAAGTAATTCTCTCCGGCAACTTAAGCGAATAATGAAGCTGGCAGCGGACGGTGGTGCGGTGGGAGAGATGGTCTATGCCGCCGGCACTTTGTCTTCATTTATTATGCCAGCGGCGGCACGGACGGGAAGCCTCCGCCGAGGAGATATCGCTTCATTTCGGCAAGGTAATGAAAGCCGGGTTGGGGGGAGGATAAACCAATTTGCTGGCTGACACTGGGAGAAGTGATTTGCGGACTCAAGAAGGGGAGAGGAGGGCCCATGCACAAGGAGGCACAAGGCTAAGCCATGGTGGGCCAAGGCCCTTCCACAGGCAGAGGCTGGGCTGGGGCACCCCAGTGGGGCGAGTGGAACAAAGCTAGGGGAAGAAGGGGGCAAAGTGGAAGATCCAGGTGAGTGGAAAAATGAACAGAGAACAGAGCAAAGGAAAGAAAGGTCACAGATATATGGTGTCTGGCTGAGGCTGGAAAAAGGGGCATTGTGGGAAAGAAAAGAAACTGAGGCAGAAGCTGAGAGTACAAGAAAAGGCCAAGGCTAGTGGAGCAGAGAAAGCTGGATGGGGATTGCGGAGAGAAAGTATAGGTTGGCTGGTAACAAGCTTGAAATATTTGGAGGTAAACTGTTTTTGAACGGGGAGTCTGAAGTTTGCTGAGAACATTCCAGTGGTCATACAGTTTGGCAATTATATCCTCTATGAACAGCTCTGGCCTGTTGGCCAGGCCATCAGAACCACCTCTGGCAACTTCTGTTCTCCAGTGATGTCCTCAGGTGGCAACTTGAATTTGGGGGCAGATGGTCTGAGCTTGTGTTACTGGGGGAGCAAGTTGGAGGTGCAGTCTCTTCCTTCTGGGCTGATCAGAATTGCTCACGGGAGGAGGTCCCCCAGTTATACCTTAAAAGTGGAAGGAAACCCTCTCCTGGGTCACCTGTCCAGGTGAGTCTCCCCTGCAGTTGAGTACCTCCCTCCAGCAGTCTGGCCTAATTAGTTGCCATTCTTTGTCCCAAGTCAAATTTCTTGTCCCAAGTAACAAGAAATAAGAGCAGGACTAGTGGCTCCTGCCAGTCCTCTCAGAATGTTGGTAACCAGGTCTTGTGTGCAACTCAAGGTCACATCTGAACCAGGTGCCACACCCATAGAGGCAGACATAACCCCAGCGAAGTAGGTTAGGTTATGTAACAGCCCTGTTACTTTCTCCAGCACTGGCACCTTTCTTTCTTCCCTTCAGCACCAAGACTTTTGGACAGCTCCACCCAGAGAGCCAGCAAATTAAACATGATTTCTACCCTTATTATCACGTTTTCAAGTTCCCTAAGACCGATTCCTATCTCTTCCTGCTAAGATTAAGATGAGCAGATTCTCAGCACTCAATAAATGGAGAAGAATCTCAACCTCCCCTTCCCTACCTTCCCCTTACTTCTCTCCTTCTTAGTCTACACCCATCCCTGCACATGTGTTTGTAAGCACATGCACACTCGTGCGCGTGTGCGCGCACACACACACACTCTCTCATTCCCAAGTAATACTGCCACTTTTCTCCCCTGATGTGGGTTAAGGATTTCCAATAAGGACCAAGTATTTGAAGCTTAACACTGCAGTCTCTAGAGGAGCCAGGCCAATTTCACACTAATCTAACCCATGAAGGGAGAGAGCATCGGAAGCAAAAATTACATCAAAGAGAAGTTAATGCTGAGAAGCAGGCGACATAAAAAGGAGCTGCTTTCAGTTTCAAATGACTACACCAATCTGGATTAAGAGATCAGCCTACCGAATGCCTGTATCACCATTGCTGTGTCCGGGCACAAGGCAGAATGAAGTCAAGGCCTCAGGGGCCACTCTGAATGGGGGTCAGAGGAGAAAAATGAGGTTTCTACCCTGACCCCACATTCATTGACATAGTACATGGTCTGGACTGGGGGCTTTTGAGAAAATAAGTTAAAGAGATATAGGAGAAAAGTCAAGAAGGAAGCACATCAAAATATTAACTTTGTATTTAGGGGATTCCCCCCCCCCCCCATTGCTCCGTATTTTGTGGAATGAAGTTTTCTTACTTTCATGGTGACAAAAATAAAATAGATGTTCAAACAGCAATGGGACCTCAATATGCTTTTCTCCATCTGGAATTTATATCTCTAGGCATTTTCCTTGGCACAACACTTAGCACAGTTATGTTTATAGGTGAAAAAGCACTTTATAAATGACTGTGCAGAGGATTATGATGGTGTGGTCAGTGATGGAAAGTGATGGGGGAGCTGCAGTTTCATTCACTAATTCTAAGACAGTGGCAGATGGCAACCTGAGAAGTTCTAATTGTTTTAATTCTCCCCCTTTTCAGGATGTGGAGGCTCAGTGCTGCTAAACCCCTAGCACTCTACTGCAGCCCGACTGAATGCCATCTGTTGAATGAGCAAAGAAATGAATGAAAGAAAAAGCAACAATCTTTTCCATTTCATCTGACCACCGATAGTATTGCTCCAAAGTAGTTTGACTCCATCCTTCCTTTTGCACAAAGCCCCACTGCTCCTTCCCAAACAGATGACCTGGGAACCAAGAAAGAATTCTTGTCAAGCTCTCAGACAAAGGTTTCTCAAACAGCCAATACCCCTTGCCCCGAGAGACCACCAATCTGTCCCTATCTGCTGACTGCTGGGCTTCTTCCAACTCCTTGAGGCTGAAGTCCACTGACCTGGGGGAATGACCCACAGGACAGAGAGAAATGGAGGGACATCAAGAGTGATGGGCCCAGGCTGTGGTGCCTCTGGGGAAGAGCCGCTTGTCATCCCATTTTAAGTGGAGCTGAAGTGAAACCGGCCTCCTGCCCACCCCTCCTCTTGCCCACCCGAGGCGGCAGCCTGACAAGTGTAAATCCCAGAATGAATGGAGGCGCCCAGCCCGTGGAGCCGGTGTCTCCGCGGGCATCTCCGTGCTGATTGACTTGTCGCCTCTGCGAGGCTGACTCTATCAGCTCCTCGGCTCCTCCAATTCCAGGTGTGATTTAGTTTGGAGATGAGAGGTGACAGTTAACATTGGTACTCGTCACTGTAGATCAGACACAGTCACGCTGTCTTCCCCCTCCCCAGCCCGCCCCCTCCCTCCTCTGAGGCGCCATGGTCAGCGCTCCCGCCCAGCCCACCCACGGGCAAGCAAGGCTCCCTTCCACCCTCTACATTCCCCAGGGCTTCCTCAATGCTAACACCTTCCTCCCGCCTGACCCTCCCTGTTTCCCAAAAGCCCAGGCATCTTTGTCTTCCCTGGAATCCCTGGATGGTTTTTCTTTCTCCATCTTCTCTCTCCTGGTTAGCCTAGCCTCTGAGCAACTTCAGTCTCCACTGGCTGCCTGCACAGGATCCCCTGCAGGAGCCAGAGGGATGTTCACTGGGCTAGTGCCTTCCTCAACGATGTTCATTGAACTAGTGCCTTCCTCAACACCAGGGAACACTTGTTCATTGAGGTATAACCCACACAAAATGCACAATTCTTATGTGTACAGTTCAATGGTATTTTACATACACACTCTGTGGCCATCACTTGAATCAAGATGTAAAACATTTCTAGCACCTCTAATTGCTTTCCGCTTTACCAGGGAGATGTTTAAGAACAAAACCTCTTCTGGAAAGGAGAGCTAGACGAGATGTGGGCTAAATCCTTCAGGTCTGAGCTCGTGTGGTGAAGTGGCTTCTGATCTTGTGCTCAGTAGTCACACACATATCCTCTGCTTTGGAGTAGTAGGGCCCCAGAAGTGGAGAAGAGTTCAAAAGGCTGCTTGGCCACCACCACCACGCAAGTCCATAACCTGAAGCACACTGGCCTGGCCTGTTTCTGGAGGGTCACTCTTGTTTCAACAATGTGTGACCTTGTCAGTGGGGCAGTTTATTCTTCCTCCAAACCTACTCTTGCTTGCTACTCTCTCTCTCTCTCTCTCTCTCTCTCTCTCTCTCTCTCTCTCTCACACACACACACACACACACACATTTTCAGACAGGATTCTGCTCTGTGGCCCAAGCTGGAATGCAGTGCTGCAACCTCACTGCAGCCTAAACTTGACCTCCCAGGCTCAAACGAGCCTTGACTTTGACCTCACCTCAGTCTCCCAAACTGCTGGGATTACAGGCATGATTCACTATACCCAACCCACTTGCTACTCTTGAAGCCCATTTCACTCTTTCCACAGGCCTCTGTTCAGGGTCTGATGGATGTAAGCCCCACAGTCCCATCTATGCAGGGATAAATAAAACGTGGTCCTTCTTAACCTCTAGTCTTGCAGGGGAAACAGACATGACCTCCTAACTCTATTAAACATGGCTAAGTGCTCTATAGAGAAACAGGCAAAGAGTTTGAGAGGAAACAGTAGTTAATTATATCTATTTTGTGGGTGAGGTGATGATAGATAGAATTTCAGGTGGTAGAGACTGAAAAAGGAACTAGTGTTCTCCAAATATGGAGGTTTAGTGGGGATAAGAAGCTATGCCAACCTTACAGTTCTAGGCTGCAGAGGCACCAATGGTGGGCACCCCCATGGGCAGCCTAGGCCCTCAGCAGCACAAACCTAGGCATGTCATGAATGAGCACACCTTTAGGATGGTCCATGCTTCCTTCGCATCACAGATATTCCTTTTTCATGCAATTGCTAATTATTGGGTAGTGAACGAGGCAGATGAGGCCCCTGCTCTCCCAGAACTGAGAGAAAGAAGGCAGACGATAAATAATTTTAGGTTGCAGCCATGGACCTTGCAGTCTGGAGATCCCAGATCTTTTTATTGAGGTACGATGTGCATGCAGAAAAGTATGCAAATATCGGTGCACAGCTTAATGAATAATTATATATGTGTATATCCAGCAGTGTGCTGGTAAATGTTTAACTGGCTCTTCATGGGGAAGAAAGCTCCAAATGTAACATTTGCCCATTTCCATGGTGTAGGTACTCCCATCATGGCTGATTCTAAACCTCAACATAGCCTCACCAAATGCAGAGTTTAGAAGAGATGTGAGTGGATGAGAACCAGGGTAAGCTGGATCCAGCACTGCTCTGTACATTGTAGAATAAACTTGTGCAACCACCACTCAGATCAAGATACAGAGCAGTTCCAACAACCCAGAAGTGTCCAGTGTCCAGGTGAGGCTTTTGAGGGTCAAAATCTCATCAGAGGAAGACCTGGGTGAGATACGAGCAAAACTTCTCAGGCCATGAAGGACCCAGAAGGTTGGTGGGAAAGGGGGAGAGTTCCTTGGATAATGAGCTATTCTTTTCTAGGCTTCTGGAAAGTGCACTGTCGAGTGAGAGGAGGGATTTTAGCCGTGCTACTGTTAGAGAGTTCTCTCAAGATGCTGCAAGGGTCACTGATGAGGGTCTCTAGGAGGTGGAGTGGGCAGCCTCAGTTGTTCCACCTATGTCTGTGTCATTCACTGGGCTTCTCTGCAGGATTTTATTGGAAAGAAAAGTTCTGTGGTGGAAATACTCTCTGCTCTCCTTGTTGTGCCACATGGCCTCTGCAGCACTAACATGTGTGGATTGTGTGACCACTCTCTCTCACTGCAGACCCTTGTTCACTCCTTCCCACTTTCACTGAGCCTCACACTGTGCTGGGAATAAAGCTCTCACCTTCTCAACAGAGCACATTCTCTACTGCCAACCCACACACACTCCAGTTCTGACTCCAGGCCGATCTGCCTTGGAGCTGCTGAGACGAACCCAAATTCCTGCCCTTTGGGTTCCCTACCTCCTTGAAAAACTACTACTAGAGGAAGGGGTTGCTGGAGTTTTCCTGGGCACAGGTAGAAAGACAGAAGGGAGGGAACCTTGGTTAGGGTCATCCTCTTTGTTACAGTTTGAATGTGTCTTCTCCAAAATTCAGGTGTTGCCAATGTGACAGCATTAACTGGTGGGGCCTTCAAGGAGTGATTAGGCCAGGAGGGCTCCTGCCTTGTCAAGGGGATTAGCTGCCTTTATAAAGAGGCTTGGTGAAGGGAGTTGGTTTCTCTCTTGCCCTGCCCATCCACCTTCTACCATGTGAGGACACAGCACGAAGGCCCTCACCAGACAGACGCTAATGCCTTGATCTGGGCCTTATCCTACAGCACTGTGAGAAATAAATGTCTGGCTGGCATTTAAGGCACCCAGGCCATGGCATTTTGTTATGGTAGCCCAAATGGGCTAAGACATCAGGCTTGTCTAATTTTGATGTCTACGCTGCAGAAAACCACAGTCCCTGATTGATTTTTCCCATTTTAATATTAAAATTTAATTATAAAAGTAATAGTAAAATAAATTATCATTTAAAAAATAAAACGTAAATAAAACGATAATGTTTGACCAACCTTAAGTCTTGGTCTCCTCCTGTTCTCCCAGAGGTTATCACTGTGAGCAAGTTGGTGCGTAACCTTCCAGTGATTTTTCTATGTCCTTACATACATATGTGCATACCCTTTAGGGAAAGACATATTATTGTGCTGCAGTGTCATTTTATTCTTATGTAAATGACTTTCTATGTGTTGTTTGACTTTCTTTCTTTTTTTTTTCTTTTTTGAGACGGAGTTTCACTCTGTCACCCAGGCTAGAGTGCAGTGGCACGATCTCGGCTGACTGCAACGTCTGCCTCCTGGGTTCAAGTGATTCTCCTGCCTCAGCTTCCCAAGTAGCTGGGATTACAGGTGTGTGCCACCACACCCAGCTAATTTTTGTATTTTCAGTAGAGACAGGGTTTCGCCATGTTGGCCAGGCTAGTCTCAAACTCCTTACCTCAAGTGATCTTCCCTCCTCAGCCTCCCAAAGTGCTGGGATTACTGGTGTGAGCCACTGCACCTGGCCTGCAACTGACTTTCTTCGTTCAGAATTCTGTTTACCACTACATGGTTTTCACTCCATTTGAGGCTAAGCCATCCCTATTAATGGACTTAGGCTGTTCCTGGTTTATTGCTATCACATCACAGTGCAGTGGCAACTATGATAGCAATAAAAATATCTGTGTTGTCTTGTGTGCTTGTGCATGTGGTTCTCTAGGATAGACACCCATAAGTGACATTGTTGGATCATAGGAATACACAGTTTTAACTTTAATTGTCCTTCCAAACAATCCCTTCAAAGAGGATTTACAGTTTACAGTACCACCAGCAACGTATGAAAGTACTACTTCCTCACACTCTTGATAATACTTGATGATACC
This sequence comes from Rhinopithecus roxellana, assembly GCF_007565055.1. NCBI lineage: Eukaryota > Metazoa > Chordata > Mammalia > Primates > Cercopithecidae > Rhinopithecus > Rhinopithecus roxellana. The sequence goes on along the minus strand of NC_044553.1, from coordinate 134,281,385 downwards.
ATAGTTTTTAAATTTTACTTACTTGATGAGTGGAAAATGGTGCCCACTTTAACTTTTCTGCTTTTTCTTCTCCTGTGATTACTTATGCAAAGGGGTCCCTAGTATAATTCCCATGGAAGAAAAGTGGAGAGAGACAGAGCAACCCCTGGCGTGTATTCAGGGAAACTGGATAAAATCATAACAGCTGACATTTACTGAGCACAACCCTGTGTAGATGTTAAGCACATGTCTGGGGGGCAGGTATACTTGGGTTTGAATCCTGGTCTTGCCACTTTCTAACTGTGTGACACTGCGGGAGTCATTAACCTTTATGAGTCCTGGCTCCCCTTCTATTAAATGAGGATGATAATAACCACCTTATAGGATCATTGGAAAAATTAAAGGAGTTAGTATTTGATACAGTTTGGCTATGTCCTCACCCAAATCTCATCTTGAATTGTAGATCACATGTTTTGGGAGGGACCTGGTGGGAGGTAATTGATTCATGGAGGCGTGTCTTTCCCATGCTGTTCTCATGATAGTGAGTAAGTCTCACAAGATCTGATGGTTTCATAAAGGGGAGCTCCCCTGCACACGCTTTCTTGCCTGCCACCGTGTAGGACGTGACTTTGCTCCTCATTCACCTTCCACCATGATTGTGAGGCCTCCCAAGCCATGTGGACCTGTGACTCAATTAAACCTCTTTCCTTTTTAAATTACTCAGTCTCAGGTATGACTCTATTAGCAGCATGAGCAGAGACTAATACAGTATTTGTAGAGTTTTCAAGTGCCCACTGTAGTGGATATTCATATTTGTAGGTAACTACAGATATATGCCAGCATCTATGTTCTTTATGTATATTGATTCATTTGAGTCCCCCATCAGTTCTGATGCAATAAATACTCTTGTTAATCCCACTTTATGGAAAAAGAAATTGGGGCAAAAAAAGGTTGAAAAACTAGTCTAAGGTCACACAACCATACAGGCAGACCTAGGATTTCAACTCAGGTCATTCAACACCATTTAATCACTGCACTATGTATTGTTAAAAGGGAGGGGAGGGGAGCCAGATTTCACATTTTGTGGTAACTGTGAAAAGTGGGATAAACCTCTTAGCTGGTTCAGAAAAGCACCAGGAAGAGGGCATCATAACCCCAGCCTTGTACAGCATGTCCCAGCCTTTGGAACATACTTCCCTCCATTCTTGCTAGTCATGGAGTCCAGAGTCCAAAAGCCTTGTGTCTACACCCCAGCTCCACCACTTCATTGCTCTGTCAACTCAGGCAAGCCTCCCTGTCTTCCTTGGTTAAAATGCAGGCAGGGTCTCCTTGAGTGTTAAAAGCAACAATGCCTGCAAAAGCCCTGCATAGAACAGGGGCCCCCAAAACCCTTACTGTCTTTCTTACCTTGGACTTTGGGGCCATTTTCAGATTTGGCCTCGTCCCAATTCTCTCTTCTCAAAGCTCATATGGTCATGAGGAAGAACTAAGAACAGTGGTGTCCCAAGGGTGAAGCAGTGAGCACCGTCTGCCCCAGGATCTGGCAATAAGTGGGTCCATTGCCTTAAGGAACTTTAAAAAATTATAGTACTAACTGAAAGTCTGCTTTTTATTATTACCATTTGCTAGTAATTCTAAACCATGCCAGTGATAAAATTCTCCTCCCTGAAAAAATATTTTGTTACTCTAAGTTCCAAATGCCTGCAGTCAGGGTAGACGATTAACCCCCAACTTATCCTTGGTACACCCCTAGGCGGGAGTTCTATTTGGTACAGGTACATCTACTCCAGAAAGGAGTCCTAGCCCTGGACCCTAGCAGGAGGCAAAGAACAGAGGGAGGAATGGGTCTAGGGACCACAGATAAGAGAACTCCATTACTGCATAGCAACCCTTCCCAAAACACATGGTTTACAACAACCGCCATTTTATTGCATATGATTCTGTGGGTTGGTAAGGCAGGGCAGGGCTCAGCTGGGATGGCTCATCTCTGCTCCATGCAGCTTGACTGGACTTAGTGTGTGGCTTACAATTTGGGCTTGAAGATCCCCAGTGTCCTCCTTCTCATGCCTGCCCCCTTCCCTTGGGATGGCTGGAACACTAGGACTCCTCTTTCCTTGCAGTCTTTCATCCTCCAGGTCTTTTTTCGCCACATGACTTCTCCAGCAGGATGACCCGGACCTCTTTATATGGAGGCTTAGAACTCAAGAAAGAAGGCAGAAGTTGTAAGGTTTCTTCAGACCTAGGCACCATCTGCAGACCTTGCACAATCTCACTTTGGCTGCAAGTCATAGGTCAGTTCTGATTCACTGTGGGAGGAAACCACACGAAAGTGTAAAGTCAGAGAGGTGTGACCCATCTGCCCCACCCAGCTACCTCCTGAGCTTGCCCCATCTCTGTCTTCCCCAATAATCTCCCTCAGATCTAATTGATAATTAACAGTAACAGCAGTAACCTGTGCTTCCTGTGTCTCAGGCTTTGTGCTGAGGGCTTTGGGGAACATCTCATTGTATGGAGGGTGCTGCTCTCCAGTGAGGCCACAGATGCTGCTGGGTCCCTTGGTGCTCTAACTTCACCGGTGACGCCCAGTACACAAAGCCCATTCCAGCAGGTCCTCGGCATCTCTCGGCATCACTGCCCTCCTCCTCTCTCTGAGCTGCACCCAAGTGTGTATATCTATTATAAGAAGGGGGAGAACAGCCCAGCAGTATGTCACAGGAGTGATAATTACATCCCAAACTCCCATCATGCCGTCTGCTGCTGACCTCTCACCCTTCCTCTCTTTTAATCACCCCTCAGCATCACTCACTCTGACAGAGCAGCAGCACAGGCCCTGTGACCTGTCAGCCCCAAGACATGACTTATAGGGCCTCGCAGGTGGACAAAGGGAAGGGAGATAGGCCACATAAATCTCCCGAGAGAATAAAAGAGAGTAATGGAGTGCGTTCCCCAGGCCTGTGCTAGCAGATTCCCGTGGTCTTGTTATTTGGCACAGAGTTACGGTGATGAGGAAGTGGCCCAGGCTGACATGTGGGTCCCAATCAACCTTGCCAAAGCCGGCAGCCTCTACAGGAGTTCCAATGTCACGTCCACTCCAATGTCCCTGGGGAGGGTGGAATGGGGAAGGGCAGCAGGACTACAGATGCTGGCTCCTAGGCAGCTTTATTGTATCACAGAGGGGAGGGAAGGAAGGAGAACCAGCCTTATGCAAAGCAATCCCTGGCCTAGCCCCTCCTTGGATGGGGTTCTCTGAAGAGCTCAATCAGGAACTTCTTCCAAGTAGGAGACAGGGCAGGAGAATCAGGCATGGGTGTGATGCTTCCTACATGGTGAGAAGCCAGCTGGACAGAGGGCACTGATGAGGATGATGTCACAGGTTGTGTGCAGCACTCATCGGGGCCTTTCTCTAAGCTTCACTGATTACAATGAAGAGACCTGTCTCCACCAAGGTGCAAAGAATGGAATGTTGTTGGCCTGGAACCCTGGCCTGGGCAGTCATATCCCCCTCTGTGGGTGTACCCTTGAGTTGGCATGAGTTGATGATTATCCTTAAACACACTCGTTTGCAAGACACCAGCAGGCTTCCAAGTGCTTCTTTACCTACTCCCTGAGTCTAGCCTAGGAGGTGCAAACTAGGGCCCATAAGCCAAACATAGCCCCACAAGTGTCTGTCTATATTTGATCTGTAGTGGTTTTATCAGATTAGAATGAGCAGATACTCAGACAGGGCAAGTTTTCAACAATCCGTGCTCCACAGATACCTGCCATCTCACCCTCCCTCCAAGCTCTAGTCATTGACATCACTCACCTCTTCTCCACAAGAAGCATGACCCCAAGAAAGCCCCTGAAGCCCAGGTCTGACTTCTGGGTGGTCCCACTCAGCCCTTCATTCTTCTGGCATCTCCTTTTCCACCTCACTCCCTCTTGCCAGACTCTAACATCTGTCTGCCCATGCATTAACTGCCTCAAACCATTTACAGCTTTTACTACTTTTGAGTCTCACAATAACCCCCAGCAGAGAGCACTCCCCTAACCTGGGCAGAGGGAGAGTGTGAGTCTGAAGGGTTAACTGACTTGCTTTAGCCCATGGAGCTGGCTAGTGAAAGAAAGGGATAGAACCCAGAGATTCTGATTCTAGATCTGCCTCTTTCCACCAGAAGAGTCTAGGGAATCATGTTCCCCACCACACCAAGCTGCAAACTTACAGTTGAATCATCATAACTCAGAGTTCAAGGACCATAGGGTCCTATTCTCTACCTTACACACAAGTGACCTTCATGATAACCTCAATATGGGGTGTTGCAGCACCTGCTGGCGCTCTTTTCTTAGAAAACTCTTTCTCACCTCTCTGGAGCCCAGTCCATGAGGTTCCATCTCTGTTACCACTGGCTCTTGGGATCCACACGGACAAGTCTCATCCTGTGCAAGTCACTTCACTTTTAAGAATTTGAAGCCCTTTTGTCGGACCAGACAGGCTCAGCTGCTGTGCCAGTCAGAGTCACAGGGGCCAAAAGCCAACTCAAAAAAGGAACTTAGTGCTCATGAAACTGGGAAAATCCAGAGTTAGGGACTGTGGCATGCAAGGGTATAAACAACTTTTTCAGAAACCTGCTCCCCTTTCTTGGTCCCCACCCTCCTCTGCATTGACCCTATTCTCAGGCAGGCACTCCTAATGTGGTAGCCCTGGGAGACCCAGCCTAAATCCTGCCAGCTCACCAAACACAGCAGGAAGAGAACTCCTGTTTCCCAGTAAATCCAGCAGAAGCCACGGGTAGGGCTCTCTTTGGCTTGCCTTAGGTTACGTGTCTACCCCTGAACCAATCCCTGTGGCCAGGAAGTCACAAGTCTCTGAGTAGCCAGGCCTGGGTCATGCGCCCATCCCCTGGGATTGACCACACTTATATGACATGGAAAGAGGGCCGGAGTGGATCTCCTAAGGGAAGTCATACAGTTATTTCCAGAACAAAGGGGAATGGGGTTCGAGCCAAAACGACCACTGCCCATCGTAGTTCCCATGGTTTTGAGGCCTGTCCATCCTGGTGATTCTTTCTGACCATTCTCTAATGTGTTAGTCTTTATCTGTGGAGTGTAGTTCAGATACTGGAACCCAATATCTCATGTGTGCTGTCAACAGCAAAGACTGGGGGCTGGGTCTACCCACTCCACCCCCGGGCACCCCATTTCATCACAGAAACAGGTGTCCCATTTGATATGATGTGACTACACTGAAGCTTTGACTCCCTGAATCCACAGGCAACTAACACACCCATGTCTTCCTTCCTGTGTGCTGCAGTTAGCCACCATCTCCTTTTCTGTGTTTTTAAGGTACGAATTTTTAAGCAAGAATGAATGGCTTTATATGTAACCCTATTCAATTTCAGCTTGATGGTTTCAGCTGCCTCATTCCGGCCCACTGGAATCATCTAACACAGGACAGCGTTGGCAGTCCTAAAATTGTGATCAAAATGCCAGATGCTTACTATCCAAGTCTTTTATTTTATTTATTTTATTTTATTTTTGAGGCAGAGTCTCGCTCTGTCACCCAGTCTGGAGTGCAGTAGAGCAATCTTGGCTCACTGCAACCTCTGCCTCCTGGGTTCAAGTGATTCTCCTGCCTCAGCTCCAGGAAATCTGGGATTACAGGCGCGCACCATCATGCCCGGCTAATTTTTGTATTTTTAGTAGAGTCAGGATTTCACCATTTTGGCCAGGTTGGTCTCAAACTCCTGACCTCAGGTGATCCACCGGCCTCGGCCTCCCAGAGTGCTGGGTTTACAGGCATGAGCCACTATACCCAGCCCCAAGTCTTTGATTTTAAAAATGGGTTGAACAGAACAGGGTTAAGAGCAGAGTCCTGTGGCTTGCCTCTAGACACTTCACCTAGGCTCACATCAATCCAATGATCAGCCCTCTTTAGTGAGAATAGTAATAGCACCTATCTCATAAGATGGACGTGACAATTAAATGAGTTAATATTTGTAAAGCTCTTAGGCCTAGCACACAGCAAGTAATATGAAAATATTTGGTAAACAAACTGGGATTTGATAGATCAAGAGCTGTGAACTGAGGCTGGGTGCAGCGGCTCACCCAGTGCTGTAATCCCAGCACTTTGGGAGGCCGAGGCAGGTGGATCACGAGGTCAGGGGATCAAGACCATCCTAGCCAACACAGTGAAACCCCATCTCTACTAAAAATACAAAAATTAACTGGCGTGGTGGCAGGCGCCTGTAGTCCCAGCTACTCGGGAGGCTGAGGCAGGAGAATGGTGTGAACCCAGGAGACGGAGCTTGCAGTGAGCCAAGATTGTGCCACTGCACTCCAGCCTGAGTGACAGAGCAAGTCTCCATCTCAAAAATAAATAAATAAATAAATAAATAAATAAATAAATAAATAAATAAAGAGCTGTGAACTGAAACTGTTATTATTTAACCCACGTTTCTGTATGAGGCCCCAAGTCCATTATGATAGGTTTTATCAAACACTCTAAAATATAAGAATGTGAAGTCTCTGACATTCCCCTTATCAATCTTCCGAAACAGGAAAGTGAGGCTTGGCTGGGATGAGCAATGCAGGCCCCTTTGACCCACATACTTTTCTATGAGCTCCAAAGCCATCTATCTGATAAGCACACTGTTCTGAAACTGCCTGCGGAGCATCAATCTTACTGATCAAGAATATGTGGCACCACCTATTGGGAATTTGGAAAATCATAGTATTAGTGGCTCTCTCTTTGGGGTCAAAGTCATGACTCAATCAAAATGAGTAAATTCAGTTCTCTTAAGGCCGAAAGGAACATTCCCCAGTCAGGACCCTTCCCTAGATCACTCACCAAGCTGAGCCTTGGTCTCTAGCAGTATTTGAAGGGTCTGGTATCAGTTTACAATACTGTGACTTACTTGCAAGTAACAAGTACAAGTAGCACGGACTTAGCCATGGTGGCTCAACCATAAGGATTTGTGCAGCCTGAACACCAAGAAGTACAGAGGCAGCAGGTCTTAGGATTGGTTTGGCAGTTCAAGCATATATCAAGGACCTTTGTGCTTGTCTCTGTTTTGCCATCCTAAGCAGCTGGTTTGTGCCCCATAGTCACAAGCCAACTGCTGCAGGTCTAAGGCTCGTGGCCTTCCTTGAGGCACAAAGAAAGGGGAAAGATCAGAACCAGTGAATTCTTCTGTCTAAACTTTTCTGCTGGGAAACAAAATATCTTTTCTAGAAACCCCCAGTAGACTTACATCATTAGCTAATATATCATTAGCCAGAAGAAGTTCACACAACTTCCCCTAATTACTTGGGTGGCTAGAAACGAGAGTATCTAGGCTAATTTGTAAGTGGTGGCAAGGGAGAAATGGGCTAGGAATGGCTGCTAGATGGCCAACATGCAAGGCCCACTGCAGCATCCTTGGCAAGATTGCAGTCTTGGTCGGAGACCCAGCAAAGGCCAGCCGAGCTCCAGGGCTGAGGAAGCAGATGTTAGCCCTGGAAGTAACCTTGAATTCATCTTACCTAAGGCCCACATTTGGCCATGGTAAAACAGAGGCCTAAAGGGAAAAAGGCTTGTCCAAGGCCATACTGCTAGTTAGAGTTGAACATTGTCTTTACCTAGAAATGAGGATAATAATACGTATTAGTCAGGTGGGGGTTCTTTAGAGAAACAGAACCAACAGGAGCTATCTATATCTATATCTACAGGGAGAGAGAGAGACAGAGAGAGAGAGAGAGAAAGGAGAGAGAGAGAGATTTTGATTGATTTTAAGGAATTAACTCATGCAATTGTGGAGGTTGGCAAGTCTGAAATCTGTAGGGCAGATTAGCAAGCTGGAGTTTCAGGTAAGAGTGGATGTTGCTGTCTTGAGTCTGAATTCTGCAGGGCAGCACGCTGAAAACTCAGGCAGGATTTCTACATTGCAGTTTTGAGAGTTTCTTCTTCAGGAAACCACAGTCTTAAGGCCTTCACCTGATTGGATGAGGTCCATCTACATTAGAGACAGCAATCTGAGTTACTCAGAGTCCACTGATTTACATGTCAACCACATCTTAATACAGAGCTTCACAGCAACATCCAGACTGGTGCTTGACCAAACAACTGGGTAGCGTAGCCTTGCCAAGTTGACACATGAAGTTAACCATCACAGAGTAGCACTTGTCTCAGGAGGTTGTTATGATGATCAAATGAGTTAATGCTTGTACAGCTCTCAGAACAAGGCCTGGCACAGAATCAGTACTATTAAAGTGTTTCCTACATAAATAAATATGTCAACAAGCTAACAAAAGCAGGGACTGGAACCAGGCCTTCTACCACTATGGTTTCCAAACTAGGTACCAAGGTACCCTAGGCACTGCAGCACACACACAGAGATATTTAGAATGTCTTAAATTTTCCAGGCAAACACAGGAATACTCAACAGCCATTGAATACCACAGGCACTACTAGCTCAAGGTAGTTCACAAGTTAATACCAGATCTTGCTACATTTTTTTTTTCAGTGATACCATATCTTCGAGAAGGTGGTTTTCTGGTGGCTGTTGTAATAGAAATCAACATGGAACCCAAAATGAGGGTGGCAGTGCCCAATCTGAAAGGTTGTGTCTCAACAGATTCACACGTCTCATTGCTATGTAATTACAGTAAAGGATAAAATTAGGGGCCGGGTGCGGTGGCTCACGCCTGTAATCCCAGCACTTTGGGAGGCCAAGGCAGGCGGATCACGAGGTCAGGAGATCGAAGACCATCCTGACTAACACGGTGAAACCCCGTCTCTACTAAAAATACAAAAAACACTAGCTGGGCGTGGAGGCAGGCGCCTGTAGTCCCAGCTACTCAGGAGGCTGGGGAAAGATGAATGGCGTGAACCCAGGAGGAAGAGCTTGCAGTGAGCCGAGATCACACCACTGCACTCCAACCTGGGTGACAGAGGGAGCCTCCGTATCAAAAAAAAAAAAATTAAATTAAATTAAATTAAATTAAATTAAATTAAATTTTTTTTAAAAAATCAAGCTCAGTTGAGCGCAGCTGCTCATGCCTATAATCCCGGCACTTTGGGAGGCCAAGGTGGGTGGATCCCTTGAGCCCAGGAGTTCAAGACCAGCCTGGGCAGCATGGAGAAACTCTGTCTCTACTAAAAATACAAAAATTAGCTGGGTATGGTGGCACATGCCTGTAGTCCCCGCTACTCGGGAGGCTGAGGTAGGAGGATCACTTGAGCCTAGGAGGTCGAGGTTGCAGTGAGCCAAGTTGAGATCACAGCACTGCACTCCAGCCTGGGCATCAAAGTGAGACCCTGTCTCAAAAAAAAAAAAAAAAAAAAAAATCAAACCCAAACCTGGGTGGTGGGGTCCCTTCCCCTCTCTGGGGCAAATGTGGATGCTGTTTTTTCAAAGGGCTAATTCATTGTTATGAATACTTAAGTTGTTTGGACCTAGTTACTTGTAATAATAATAATAATAATAATAATAATAATAATGTTCAGGCATTTCTCTTATTTTTCTTTTTGAGACAGGGTCTTGCTCTGTCGCCCAGGCTGGAGTTGCAGTGACATAATCCTAGCTCACTGCAGCCTCCACCTCCCCAGTCCAAGCAATCCTCCCACCTTGACCTCCCAAAGTGCTGGGATTACAGGTGTGAGCCACTACTCTCAGCCAGGAGTTTCTTTAAACTTACGGCACCATGAAAAAATTACCACGATGCTAAGAACTGAGAAAGTTTGAGATCCCCTGTTGTTTCTTCTACTCTACAACACTTGTCCTTAAGGTATATAAACCCAGTCCACACCCAGACATCCTGAAAGACAACAGGAAGGGTAAGGTCAAAGGGGCTTCATTTATCCAGTGGTTGAACACAGGTCTGTGAGATACCTTTGTGCAGCAGACCCTGTTTTCTGCGCTTGGGACAGAGCAGTGAATGAGCCCGAAGTGGCACCCTTCTTCATGGAGCGTTCCTCAGTGGCATGGAAAGAACCAATCAGCCTTGGCTGGTTGGCATCCACATGTGCCCTAGCGAGGGGAAGGGAGCCCACCACCCAGGTTTGGGCTTGATTTTTTTTTTTTTTTTTTTTTGAGACAGGTCTCACTTTGTCACCCAGGCTGGAGTGCAATGGTGTGATCTCAGTTCAGCTCACTGCAACCTCGACCAACCCAAGGCTGGTTGGGGCAGGTGTGGCGCTACTTTAGATTGAGCTGAAACTGCAAGATCCCTATGGAGGACAGAACATTCCAGGCAGAATAAAAGTCTGGCCTGCCTTTGGTGACATCAGGAGGAGTAGGGTCAGCAGGCCCAGGGAAGCAAGCTCCAACTCTGGACTCCCTTGCCCTCTCTGGGGGAGCATGCAGACGCCAAGCAGAGTCCCCTCCTGCATCCCTTTGCTGGCCCCAACCCTCACCCCAAACAGGGTCAGGCTCAGCAGAAGCTCCATTCTGTCTGGGAAAGGGGGTGCCAGGCAGTCCTGGGGTAAGAGAGGGAGAGAGACAGCTCCTCCCTCCCCAGCCTCACCAGCTGTGCCTGTGCCTCTGCAAAGCTGCAGTGCGCAGCCCCCCTACTCTCCCCGCATCTGCCGTTTAACGATGATGGAAGTTGCTGTCAGTGTGTGGCGACAGTAATAAACACTCTTCTTAATAACACAGGGTGTACCTCTTATTAAAATGAATGGACTCCCACGGCGCAGCCTGGGGCCGCACGGCTGGCAGCCAGCCGGGGACAGCAGCCCTGGACTGGAGCAGTTTATCTGCTGTAATTACTGGCAGGACAACACAGTGGGGGCTTCTGGGGATGGGCTGAGAATGAGTCGAGGCCCAGGGCATGCTCAGAGACATACCCACACACCTGGAGTTGCTCACACTGCTCCCCAGAAGGACATCAGTATTGCCCCCAGACCTCAGACCAAGAACATACCTACCCATATCCACGAGGTATATACACACCTATCCAGACACACACACACACACACACACACACACACGTCTGGAGTTGACACAGGAATGCTCTGATGGGACTCATGTATGCCTGATGTGGCAAAAAAGCAGGAAGAGGAACAAAGCCCCTCGTGCTGCCATGCCCTCGAGGGTGGCCCAGTGCCATAGGTTATATGCATAAATGCAGGCAGTTGTGTGTGAGGGCAAGGGCCTAGAACTCAGAGAGCACAGGCAGAGGTGCCTGGGAAAGTGCCAGGAACAAGGTGACGATGCAGTCGACGGTATTGGCGATCTGGGAGACACAGTTCCTAGAAACCTTGTTTGCTTGTGACATCATAAAATGATGGGCAATTAGGTGCCCCCATTATATGGTCTCAAGACACCATGGCATTTAACAAAATTACAATTCATCATTTTATGATTCCTTATTTAGTCTATGGAAGGAAGTTACAAATGGATGAGTGGGTGAATCAGTGAATTCACAAAAAGTCTTGCAGGGGAACATGAGGAAGTGGGAGGGCCTTTCTGAGAAGTCTGAGATTCACACACAAACACACATACTCATGCACAGATATATACACATATACACACAAACACATGCACGTATAGACATGCACACAGTGCATGGATATACACATGCACAGCTGCACACACACACATGCACAGACATGCACACAGACACACAATGCCCACAGCTACCTGCACAGGCACATGCACGTTCATCCACCCACATCTGACAAACCCCTTTATCTGGCTGGCTTCATCACGACGCTAGAAACACACTGTCCTCAGCTCCGGCAGGTGACCTGAGACTCACCATCAGAGACCTGCTTTTGAAGGTGTGTTTCCTTTCTGGAAGTGAGGAAAGGTGTTTTGTGAGGACTCAAGACAAAGGAATATGGGGGACCCATGGCCCACTTTCCTTTTGGCTTCGATTCAGGCCTCTGGCTGCCCAGCCTGCCCATGATGATGTTGAGGCGTCTTCAGGCAGAGGCCCTACCTTGCCTTCCTGGAGCCCAGTGAATTGTGTCCACACGTGGCGTTTCCTTGTTCACAGGGAGCCAGAGATTCTTCAGGACTCTCCATGAGGAGGGGCCTCCCACAGGGCAAGGGTTTCCAGCTCCCTCCATGGAACCCAGAGTTTTCCAGAATTCCTGTCTGAAGAGGCAGAGTGTTTGTGTGCTGTGCGTGCACATGCATGTGCGTGTGTGTGTGTGCATGCATGTGCGTGTGTGCATGCATGTGTGTGTGCATGTGTGTGCGTGCATGTGTGTGCATGCATGTGCGTGTGTGCATGCATGTGTGTGTGCATGCATGTGCGTGTGTGTGCATGCATGTGTGTGTGCATGCATGTGCGTGTGTGTGCATGCGTGTGTGCATGCATGTGCATGTGTGTGCGTGCATGTGTGTGTGCATGCATGTGCGCGTGTGTGTGCATGCATGTGCGTGTGTGCGTGCATGCATGTGCGTGTGTGCGTGCATGCATGTGCGTGTGTGCATGCATACATATGCAATGGGGACAGGGCTGGGCTCCTTGCTCCCCAGTTGTGCAGCTCTCCTTTTCCAACCCAACACTGGAGCTGTGCAAAAAGAATTTACCAAAGGGTGCCACTGCTTAAAAATATATAAAAATTGAAAAACACCGGACTAGCTGGAGAACAACCCCAAGGCACATCTTGCTCATCTCAGTCCATGCTAGGCAACATCAGAAGCCAGGGAGAGGAGATTTTTGACCCATGAAATGCTAATAAAATCTCTGATCGCAAGCTGTCACTAAGCACTTGCTCTGTGCCAAACCTGGGCTATGTTCTTTAAAGAGGTCATGTCATCTAATGCTCACATCAGCCCTATTACAATTTCCACTTTATAAAGGAACTCAGGCAAGCTAGGCACTTTGCCTAAGGCCACATAGAGAGTAATTAATAGCACCAGGATTCACACCCAGGCCATCTGACCCTGGAGCCCAAGTTCCTCATCAGTACATAACACTGTCCTTGGAGGTAGCAAATGCATGAACTTGACCTCATGAACCCAACCTATAGCCTGCAACCTGTTGAGTTCACTAGCCTGGTATTCTTGGAAATTATTGCTTAAAACTGAAGTTGTTGAGTGGGAGGGATGCTCTCACACTGACCTCCTAGCATGTGATGGACGCAATGGCATGGGAGCTAGTCCCACGCCTTCCTGACCATCGGGGCTGGACTTCTGCTTCCATCTATGATCACTAGTTTGTATCTGGCCAACCAAGCCTCCAGGAGCAACTAGTAAAGGTGGATCTAAAACCAGAAAATATGCAGCATGGATAAAATTTGAGGATATTGGGCTAAGTGAAATAAGCCAGTCACAAAAAGATAAATACAATACTGTATTATTCGATTTATGTGAGATATGTACAGTAGTCAAATTTACAGAGTTTCTGTTTCTCAAGATGAAAAAGTTCTGGAGATTGGTTGCACAACAATCTTTGTTGTGTATTTTGTCAAAGTTAAAAAAAAAAAAGAAAAGAAAACCTGAAAACAAACAAAAAAAAGCAACACCCACTTGAAGGCAGCAGAGAGCTACTATAGGAGCAAGGACTGGAGGGGTCAAGGCCCCAGAGCAAAAGGAAGCACAGAGGGGCGAGCCGGACGTTTGGATCTGCTCTTCCACTCAGGCATTTGCTGATTCACAAGCAGGCTGTTTCCTGAAGGGGCTGAGTTCACCCATTGCACCTGCTCACGAGCAAATGGAAGGAAGGGGTTTGAAACAGGCCTCCAGAAGTGTCCCCAGAGAGGGTTTTAGAGCTGCTGGGGTGAGCGATCTGAATGACAAGGCCCCAACACCCCTCTGCATCTCTGCTGCAGCCACCACACACCCTGCAGCCTTACCCAGCACGCCGGGCCCTCCCCAGACTCCCCATACCCACGCCTGCGACGGAAGATGGAACTGCGTTCACCATTCCCCTTGTCCTCTTCTTCTTCTTCCCTCCTTCTGCCTTCCCCACCATTTCTCGGGAGGGGCTCACCCTTCTCATGAGCCACAGCTCTGGTTCCTCTGGCTTCGTACTTCTGCTACTCTTGACCCCAAACCACATGAAGCTCTCAGCTCCAAGTCAGTGCAGGACCAGCTCAAACACGCAATTCCATCATAGCTCAGGTGGGTCCAGCACCAGCCTTTGTGGCTAGGTGATGAGGAGGCAGGAGACGTGCTGTGGAGACACTCTAATAATCATAAAATGATGCACGGTTGGCGCACACAGTGTGAGAAGGATTTTATGTCCATTATCTCATTTCATGCTCACAACATTAGGGTGGTAGAGTGTTGCCCCACTTTACAGATGAGGAAACTGAGGCCCTGAAAGAGTTCACGAGTTGCTCAAGGTCTCAAGATGGTAACCATGAGCCATGCTGCTGCCACCGCTGCTGGAGGAGCTTGCTCCTGATCCCCTAGGGTTCCCTCCCATGAGAAAATAGGAGAGCAAGTGGCTCCTTTTGGGATGAGGGTTAGGGACTCTAGTGACCTCTGTTGTACCTTCAGGCAGCTGTGATGGATGGAGTGGTGAAGTGGCTGGGCAACACCACTGCCATCCCAACTTCCCAGATGAGAGCCCAAACAACTGGGCCCATTGGGTCAGCAGGAGCAATGTCTGCTTCTAGAGATGTCCAGTGGATGGTTTGGCCACTGGGCCATCTGTGATGGCCCCCACTTTGGGCTCCTCCAATATTTGTGTTCCGGCGGCTTCCAGGGAAACCTTGAATGACACAGTTTTGAAGGAGGATATGGTCCATGGTCAAGAAAGAGATGGTCTCACCTATGTTGCATTGACGACCATGATAATAATAACCAAAGGCACTGCCTGCTGAGTACCCACTATGAACCAGGTACCTGCTATGATCTCTTACATTCTTCGTTGCTAGAATTGAGATTCATGGACCAGCAACATCAACATCACCTGGGAGCTCATTAGAAATGCAGGACCTCAGGCTCCACCCAAGACCTGTTGAGTCAGAATCTGCATTTTTACAAGATCCCTGTTGATTCGCTAGCATGGTGTGGTTGGAGAAGTACGGCTTTCCAGCTTGTTTCTATCAGTCCTTAGTACAACATTCCCAGGAAGTGGTTTTCTTTCCTTCCGATTTTACAACCAACAAAGCAGACCCAGAGAGGTAGAATTGGTTGTCGAAGATCACACAGGCAGGAAATGACCGTGTTGGGAGTATTGGCATTCAAACCCAGGGCAGTATGGCTTCCAAACCAAAAGAAGCGCTGGCAGCGTATGAGCTGAGTTTCGGATTCTAAGCTTTTGCTTGCATTTTTTGCTGTCTCCTCCCTCAGGCTACTCTCTAGAAGACACCTGAAGCTCCCTTGGGGATAGAACAAGAATAAGGGTGGAAGGACCCCAGCTCATTTGGGCACTGCAGCCCCTTGTGGGAGGTGCTGGGAGAGCAGCCACTCAGGATGCCCCCCAAAGAAAGACTCTCTTGCTGCCCTCTCCTGCAGCTCCCCAGTCTGGGCCTCCGACATGATCCCAGACAGCCAGGGAGCACCCAAGAACCTCCTGGGGAAAGCCAGCTCCCATCAAGCCAGAGGCATCTGCGTACCTGCCCAGGGACTGGGGGGGGGGGACTGTGTCCTGCAGCCCCTCCCTCGGGAAGCAAGGAAGCTGTGCTATTCTCTGCCAGCAGCATCTCTGCCCATGGGGCTGCAGCACACGACGTGTCTCATTCCTAACTCCTCAATCTTTCCCATTAACTGAGATTGCAGGTTCAGAGCACAAACATCGTCACCTGTCACTGCCGATGCACGTCAGCCATCAGCCAGGAATGGTCTCGTCTCCTTCAATCCATCATGCAGGGTTTCTATCGCTCTTGCTCTAAGACCACTCCGTGAGCCCCTCCCCCAGCCGCAGGCCCAGGGGACGTGCTGCATCACGAGGTGGCAGAGATGAGGAGGCAGGAGCGAGGGGTAGAGCGCTGTGACTGTCACCTGGAGCAGAGGCCTCTCAGGAGGTGAGCCCCTGAAGAGCCCACGCTAGACCACAGAGCAGGCCTGCTGCAATATTCCAGAGGAAGCAGATGAGGAAGAGGGAGCCGAGGCCCCCACCCTCCCAAGGCCTGCGGTCTATGCCTGCTGCCTCTGAAGATATATTAATGCTATGGGATCTCTGGGGTGTCGATTTTTCTGACAGGAAACCTCTGTGGCTGTGACGCCTTTGCCTGAGTTCTTGTCCTGTGTCCAGGAAGAATGAGGTGATACGCAGACAAGCAAAGGGTGAAGAAGGAGTTTTATGTAGTGTTAGAACAGCTCAGAGGAGTGGGTAGCTCCTCTCCACAGGCAGGTTGTCCAATCAAGTGTTCAGCTCTTAGCAGAGAGAAGGCTCTGGAGAGGGTGGCTCCTCTCTGCCGGCAAGTCATTTGGATGTCTCTGAAGGTCTCTGAAGCTCTCAGCAGAGAGGGTAGCTCCTCTCTGCTGGTGGGTTGTCCCTGCAGCTCTCACTGGGGAGGGTACCCCTCTCTGCAGCTGGCCAACTCATCCCGTTATCTCTGTGCTCTTCATCCTCTGGCCATCCCCTGCCCTGCTCTGGCTGAGCCCAGGGCTTTTATGGACCTCAGAGGGGAGGAATGATGTGCCAATTGGTCCATTGACAGCCATGATTGAGCCAGAAGAGGCACCACGAGCCCCCACTCCAGTCCACGGGACGTTGACAGCCCGGCCCCCAGTCTTCAGGCCCTCCCTGGTCTGAAGGTGGGGCCTTACTGGGGACCCATCCCCTTCCACCCAGGAATCAATCTGCCTCCTGCTGCCATTCATGGCCACCCGAGCTTGGCCCCAACCCCTGCTCCAAGATTGGAGCAGAGGCCAGGAGTGGAGAGAGGCCAGGCAGCAGGAAAAGACATCCCTGAGCCTGCAAGGATTGGGAGTGTCCTTTCTGGGGTCCCCAGGGTATACCTGCGTCCTGCACCTGGGAGGGTGGCCACAGCTGGGCTCTGGAACTCCCGCCTCACCAACTTGGAAGGGGCAGGGCTCCCACTTGTCCCTGGCCCCTGCCTGCTTCTGGAGCAGGAAGCCCAGGTCTGCAGCCACCACTACTGCACCCAGGAAGGCAGATCCTGCCTGTTCACGGCTCCCCAAAGAGCACACAAAGGCTGGGATCCACAGCTGCAGTTTGGGCAGCTGTAGCCCCACCCAGGAGAGCGGGGCTCCTGCCTGCTCTGCAACAGCGGTTTGGGCAGCTGCAGCACCACAGGGACCTCCCATCCCAACTCGGAAGGGGTGAGGTTCCCACCGGCTCCATGGAGTGTGCAGCTCCAGCCGCACAGCTGGGCGTGATGGCAGCAGTCACTGCCATCGTTAATGTTATTATTTTTAGAATTGCAGATCCCAGGGCTTCACCCCTGACCATTCTGACTCGGTGGCAGCTAGGGTGGGACCTGGGAATCTGCATTTTTTGAGACTGACTCTCGCTCTGTTGCCCAGGCTGGAGTGCAGTGGCGCAATCTCGGCTCACTACAAGTGAATCTCCTGCCTCAGCCTCCCGGGTAGCTGGGATTGCAAGCACCCACCGCCACGCCTGGTTGATGTTTGTTTTTAGTAGAAATGGGATTTCACCATGTTGGCCAGGCTGGTCTCAAACTCCTGACCTCAAAAGATCGGCCCACCCTGGCCTCTCAAAGTGCAGGGATTACAGGCATGAGCCACTGCACCTGGCCAGAATCTGCATTTTAACAAGGCTCCAGGAGATTCCCAGGCAGTTGGTCCCTGAACCCCAAAGTTGAAGAATTTTGCTGATGGAGCACTGCATCAGTTAGGTTAGGCTAAGCGGTGCTGTCATAACAAACAGCCTCCAAATCTCAGTGGCTTACAACAGTCACCATTCATTTATGTTCAGGCCCCAAGGCCAATGCAAGGAGGATCTGTTCACTATAGTTACTCAGAGACCCCCAGCTGATAGCACTACATCTTGACCACAGGTCGGTGATGGTTGGCTACCTGAGGAACAGGGCTAGAAGGCCTCACATCAGCAAATAAAGACACCAAACTGGAAGCCACCTGAGCACTTCTGCCCGCAACCCACCAGCTGGAACTAATCACAGGACTCGCCTAACTTCGAGGGGCTGGAGAAAGACTATCTTCCCATAGGCCAGGAAAGAGAGAGGGATGGGATATGGGTGAACGGCTGGAATGCCTACTGCACACACCAAGGCCACAGGCCACCCTGTGCCTGGTGAAACACAACCCACTGGCTGTGGAAGGTGGAAACACAGTGGCGGTCCAGCCCACTCTCCGCTTCACAGCACTGGATAGGCTTCTGAGCTCATTCACATACATTAGCTCGGTACCGATTCTCACTGCAGTAAAATTGTTTACAAATGTATATTACTTAGACTATATTCACTTAGCTTTCAGGGCAGCTAAGTGGACACCAGCCCACGGCCACACAGTTAGTTAAAAGGAAAGACTGACCTGGGCTCTGAATCCAGGGCTTCTCCAGTTAGGTTCAGGCCAAGGCAGGGCCAGGACAGCTGGTTGCCTTGAATTTGTGTTTGTGACCTTGGGCTGGGCTTTCCCTGGTGAGCTGGGTCCTTGTGCCCTTAAAAGTCTTGCATTTGGTGTGTGCAGGTACAACCCTATGCTTTGAATCCTATGATGCTGGAGGCAGCCCAAGAGATACTTGGCCTTTCTTTCTCCTTCACCTACCAAGAAAAGGGAGAGTCCATCAGTCCCCAGCCACTAGTGATCTCTCCATCAGGACTTAGCCCACCTCCCCGAGGCTGCAAGCAGGACACATGCCAAGATTCGATTTCAAGGGCAGTGGGGAACACAGGTGAAGCAAATGAGTGATGTGTCTGGGCTTAAGTGGGCTGTGGGGTGTCAGGGAAGGGCACTGGAAAGAGGCTGGGGCTGGGGACAGGGACTTTTTCAACCTTTGGGAAGTGAAAGGGATGAAAAGTTAGTCTAAGTTGATTCTACTTTTACCTTGTGGTTGCATAACGTAGGCTAGAAGGGACTGGTGAAAACAGGACAATCTGGTTACACGGTGCACATTCTCAAGTGTTGCTAGGGCTCCAGGAAACTGCTGAGGCCCTCTTCGTGCAGGGCTGAGCTAGGCAGGCTGCCCCGGGCCTGGAGTGGGGCTGCAATAGGCATGAACTGGGGCACTCACCACCCTGCCTGCACAGTGAGGAGGCTCTTATGAACACACGCAGTGGAATGTGGTCACTTTTGTAGTTTTCATCTTAAAAGAGGTTTGCACTCCCCAACACATGCTTTTTATTTCCTCCTAGAAAAATGCAATGCAGAGACTCTGGGGTTTCCAAATCCACAGAGAAGCGTGGACTATCCCTAGCCACTCGTGCCCTTCAACCCCAAATGGAATTTCCCCTTTTCTGCCCTTACTGGGTACCCCCACTCCCACCTGATTGTGAGGCTGGGCCTGCTGACCCCACATCAAGGTACTCACAGGGTGTCTGGCCTCAGGTCATGTAACTGCACAGAGACTGGACAGAGTGCATGCTATTTGTCCTCTCAAAAGCTCATGTTGAAATCTGACCCCCAATGTTGGAGCCGGGGCTAATGGGAGGTGGGTGCGTCCCTCATGAATGGATTGGTGCTGGTTCTCCATAACATTTCTTGCCAGAGCTCCCCCGAGGAGAACTGGTTGTTAAAAAAAAAAAAAGAGCCTGGCAACTCTCCCCTTTCTCTCTTGCTTCCTCCATCTCTGCACACACTGGCTCCCCTTCCCCTTCTGCCATGAGTGGAAGCAGCCTGAGGCCCTTATCAGAAGTAGATCCTGACACCGTCCTGACTGTACAGCCTGCCAAACTGTGAGCCAAATAAATCTCTCTTTTTTCTTTCTCTTTTATCACTGCTTCAGTCAAGGGAAACCTCTTTTTCTAATAAATTGCCCAGTCTCAGGTATTCTTTTATAGCAACACAAATGGACTATGACAGTGAGGGTACAGATTTCTAGTCCAGAGACCTGGGGTAGCGTCCCTGGCATAACTATTTCCTACTTATGAAGTCCTTGTAAATCTGTTATTCTCACTGATGTCCTTATCTATAAAGTAGAACAAAACTCTATCTTCCAAGCCTTTTCAGTTCATTCCTCCAACAGATACTTACTGAGCACCTAGTATGTGCCAGACACAATTCTAGGGGGTGGGAACACAAGATGGGGCAGGACAGACAGGACTTCAGTTCTTGTGCTCACAGGGCTTTAGTAATGAGTAGACAATAGCCAAGTAAACAAAGGGATAATTACAGTCGTGGTAGGTGCCATGAGGAGACAACCACTGATGACAAAATAAAGGGTAAGGAGTTGGAGCTGGGAGGTGGCTCATCTAAATTAAGAGGTCAGAGAATCTCGCTCTGAGGTGGCAAGATCTGTGCTCCAACTAAAGGTGCCTGTGAAGATCAGGGGCAGTGCCTTCAGGCCGAGGGAAGTGCAAAGTCCCTGTGGCAGGAAAGGGCTTGGCAGGCACAGTAGGTGGTCAATGGGATTGGGAGAAAGAGAATGCTGAGTGAGACCACCACAGGAGGGAGGTGAGCCCTGATCCAACACAGGTCACACAGAGTTGGCTTAGGAACTAGTAGGTGGAAATTGGGGGCTCCTGCCCTCAAACCTGCTCCTTGCCCCTGCAGCTGGCTCAGGAGGAAGCTGGAAGTGTTAAGTAGAGCTCCTGGATTGGCCAGGCTGCCCCGGGACCACACGAACCCTGCCACCTGCACCCAGGCAAGCTCAGATGCTTGGTCTGATGTGGCTCATAGGAAGGGAACAGCTCAGCCCCCTTGGCTCTCACCTGAACCCCACAGTAGGAGATACCTGGGGTCCCGACACCCACTTGAGCAGCCTCATTTCTACCCTCCCAACTACACACACAGACAAAGGTGACCTCTGGTGAGGGATGCCCTGCAGAGAGATGCCAATGGGCCTCTGCTTCAGAAACCCAAAGTAAGCAAAGCCAAAGCAAGGTGGGGCAAAGTGGCATGGGAACTGGGAGAAGTGCAGGGTCAGGGACAGCAGGGTGACCCGTGCACCAAGAGGTGTGGGAAACAGCCTAGAGCCCAGGCACTGCCTCCAACAAGCCAGGGGACTAGGATAGTGGAAATTCTCTGAGCCTCTGCTTCCCTTTCTAGGCTTTTCAGGGTCTCCTTGGAGTCTCACGTCAAGACTCTGAGATACAGATTGTGATATCTGTACCCCAATTCTCCTCTAGGAAACATAGCCCTCCCCCACTCTCAGGCTCTGTGCGTGGAGGGCACCAACTCCAGCTCTGAGCAGTTCATCTAGGCTCACTGATGCTGACCCCAGCATCCATCACCCTGGACCCAATGATTGGTTCTTCAATAGGCACATGGCCCAGTAGGAGCCAATAGAACACAATGAGTCTATTTGCGGAAATCCTAAAAATGAGGTTCTTCCCAGTGGATCTGAGGATTTAGAGCTGGAGCTGCTGCAACCGCCTGGAGATGGAAGGAGCAGGGGCTACAGCACATTAGCAAGCACTGAAATGACCGTGCTTGTTCATGCCAGAAGGATCTCACTGTCCTACCTCTGTGTATCTTGGGGCATGGGCTTGTGGGGTGGTCTGCTCCCACACCCAGACTACCTTCTTTCTCAGCCACTTGCTCTGGATCCTGTGGCTCTCAGCTCTGGTATCCCCTTCCCAGGTCACTCTCTTCATGACCATTCTCTGAAGCCATTTCCCTCCTATGGTGGGCAGGAACACCAGATCCCTTCCGTGCTCAGGAGCAGAGCTTCCAGATCAAAAGCCAGGCCTACATCTGGCCAGCCTGGGTGCCCTAATACACAGTGGATGGGATCAAGTGTTTGCAATCCATACTTTCTGGGAAGATCTGGGAAACACTTTGTCTACAAAGGGAGCAGGGCCCCGATTAAAGACAAAGCCTGAGCATGGCCCTGGCCCCTAGGTGAGGAGGATGGTTCTGTGCATTGAAGGGCCAGCCAGCACAGGCCCAGGTGCCAGCCTCCCAGATTACCATTGCCCAGTCATCATTCTTGGCCCTGGAGGTCAGAGAGGCAGGCCAGAGAAGAGATCTGAGGTGAGGTGCAGTGGGACCTGGAGGAGGTCTTTGATGGGCAGTTCCTCCTCCCCCATCCTGGGGGGCCATACCCTGAGAAGGGCATTCTGACCTGGGGGTGACCAGGCTCTTTCCTCTGCAACTCTTGCCACTCTGTTGGGATTTCTGCAGCCCTGAATGTCCTCTACAAGCTTGGCCTTGATCTTTCCCTTACCCTAACTCTGGTTCTGATTTGTAGGGTCTTCTAGAGTGGAGACTAAATCTTATAGTACTTCTAGGTCTCTTTGGGGCCTTTTACAGTGCCGGGCATGCTGAAATCAGCTGCCCAACCCCTATGGAGCAACAGGGAGGATTCTCTTGGGCTGGTCAAGTCAGGGGAGAGGGTGGTTGCTGTGATTGTATTTTGGGAAGGGAGGGGGGGACAATTGATGAAAACTCTAACATTTCTGGGGCTTGAAAACATGACAAAATGTCTTCTGAGTGATTTTTCAGTTGGAAACATCTTCCTCCCCAGTTGACAATTACCAGGATGCCAGGGAATGAGGCATATGTCAGGCCATTCCCAGGCTGGAAGCTTAAGCTACTGTTCATTCATGCAACAAATTTGTATCTAGCACCTACCGTATGCACTTCCAGGGACAGGGAGATAGAGTGAACAGAACAGACAAAGATGCCTGTTCTTATGAGGATTATATTCTACTGGAGGAGTCAACTAATAAATAAAAAGGAAAATAATCAGTAACAATAGGTGTTATACAAAAGTTTTTAATAGAATGAGGTGACAGTGAGGTCAGGGAATCTGAAGGAAAAAAAGTGGGCCTTAGGAAAGTCAAGAGAATAACATTCCAGATAAAGGAATGGGCTAGTGCAAAGGCCCTGGGGTGGGAAGATGCTTGGCATGTTGGAGAAACAGATGTCAAGCAACAATGTCTTGTATTTCTTGATTGCTTATGATGTGCCAGGCAATGTCCTAAGCCCTTGCCATCTCATTTAATCTTCCTAACAACCCTACAGAGTAGGGGCTTTATCATCACCATTTCATAGATGGCAAGAATGAGACAGAGAAAGGTTGTCTGAAGTCACACAACTGATAAATGGCAGAGCTGAGATTCAGAGGC
This sequence comes from Rhinopithecus roxellana, assembly GCF_007565055.1. Taxonomy (NCBI): domain Eukaryota; kingdom Metazoa; phylum Chordata; class Mammalia; order Primates; family Cercopithecidae; genus Rhinopithecus; species Rhinopithecus roxellana. The sequence goes on along the minus strand of NC_044553.1, from coordinate 134,258,365 downwards.
TATGCTCTTGACCACCATGTAGGGCAGCCCAAGGTGAGAGCAGCCCTGCAGAAATAGATTTGGGATTCTTCAGTACAGATGGTATTGGAAGTGCCAGGACTGGACCAGGAGAGGTTCAGGTTGATGTACAGAGAGAGGAGGGAGAAGAGAGAGCTGCAGTCTGAACCCTGGGCACCCCAGCATTCAGACATGGAGCAGAGCCTGCAAAGGAGCAGCCAAGGAGAGGGAGGGAAACCACAGCGGGGGTTGTCATGGAAACCAAGGTGAAGGCCATTTCGGGAAGAAGGGGAGGTCAGTGGTCACCTGTGTCAAATGCTACAGAGAATTAGCTGGGTGTGGCGACATGTGCCTATGGTCACAGCTATCTGGGAGGCTGAGGAGGGAAGATCACTTGGGCCCAGGAGTTCAAGGCTGCAGTGAGCCAAGATTGCACCCCTGCACTGCAGCCTGCATGACAGAACGAGACCCTGTCTCAGACAACAACAGCAACAAATGCTGCAGAGAGGCAAGATAAGGTGGAAACAGAGAAGCGACCATTGGACTTGGCATCAAGGGGATCACTAGTGACCTAGAGGAGAGCAGCTTCAATGGAATGGTGGGGTCAGAAACGCCACTGGAATGGGCTGACAGAAGAATGTGAGAAAAGCACGTGGAGACAGCAATTGCAGCTGGCTCTGAGGTGGAGTGAAAGGAACACTACTGGACCAGGAGTCCAGAGACTCCCCATGCACTAGCTCTGCGGTCTGAGTCTCAGCTTCCTCATCTGTACAATGGGGCTGATGGTCACACCTACTTCACAGGACTACAAGGAGGAAACAAGTCAAAGAGGAAAATGTTTTGATAACCACAAATCTCTGCAAAGACACAAGATATTTTAGGGCTCTCGAATGACTTCCTTTACATAGGAGTCACGATTCGCTCCCCTCCCTCTTCTCTGCTTTAACCATCTGTCTCTCCAATCTGAAATCTGTTCCATCTGATCCCTAGCTGACCAGAGCTTTCCCTCTCCCTCTGTCCTGCCGCAGCCTCCTCCTCCCAACCCTGGCTTGGCTCTGGGGGGCTCAGTGGAATATGCAAATGTCTCCCCAACCAGCTGGTGTCTGCCTCCCAGAAACACATGTTCCTAAGCCTCTCTGACTCACCAGGGAGGGGGGACCAGAGCCTCTGCCCATGCCACAGCCCAGAGAGGACATATTACCGAGCAAGGAACAACACAGCAAGCAGATGGGGAAGGACTGCTAGGCGCCAGGGAGGAGGGCAGGAGAGGAGCAGGTGAGCGGGTGTGGGGCAGGGGGGATGTGCATGAGGGTCTGGAGCGTCAGGCAGTGCCTGCACGCTACAGGGCACACTGTCCACCAGGATGCGTTCATCTCTATCGGTCCATCTTTGGGGCTTCTTGGTACAATTTTGAGACCCTTGCCTCCAAAATCTATTAGATTTACAAAATTAGCCTTGCCTACATCAAAAATATTTCTATTATAAAATACTTAAGACCTATAAAAAGGTTTCTAGAATAATATGAAGGACTCACACATTCACCCTCCAGAATACATTCTTTCCCCAAATTCAGGTGAAGGACATTGTGTGTCCCTCTCCAGGTCAGTCCCCTTGCCTCCACCTGGGGAAAGCACTACCCCGAATTCACAAATTCAGTGTTCATCATCCCTATATAGTTCTTTTTTTAATTTTTTTATTTTTTATTTATTTATTTATTTATTTATTTATTTATTTATTTGAGACATAGTCTCGCTCTTTCACCCAGGCTGGAGTGCAGTGACGTGATCTCAGCTTGCTGCAATCTCCGCCTTCTGGGTTCAAGTGATTCTCCTGCCTCAGCCTTCTGAATAGCTGGGATTACACGTGCCCGCTATCACAGCTGGCTAATTTTTTAATTTTAGTAGAGATGGGGTTTCACCATGTTGACCAGGTTGGTCTCGAACTCCTAACCTCAAGTGATCTGCTGGCCTTAGCCTCTCAAAGTGCTGGGATTACAGGTGTGAGCCACCAGTGCCTGGCCCATTCCTGTATATTTCTTTAGACTTTTACCATATAGGAATGTATCCTAAACAACACATGGAATTGTCTGGCTTGTTTCGTGGTTTATCTTCTTTTGCAACTTGCTTTCTTAGCTCCCTGTTGTATTTACAGGATTCAAGTGCGTTGACAGTTCACTCATTTTCACTGCCATCTTGCTCTTACTTTTCATAGCACCTCTTTCCCCAGACAGAGAGCACTTAGCCTGTGGCCTTGACCTTTTAATCCCCTTGACCCTCAGCCCAGACACAGATTCCAGGGGAAATTTGGAACAAAATCTCAGGTTAAGACTCAGCCTTATAAAATTTTTTTTTGGCCGCTGATGGTCCCATGAAGGCCCTTGGGCCCTTGGGATCTCTGTGCAGGGAGGTCCAGTAGAAACCTCTGCTTCTACTCAGTAGGCCTGAAATAATAAGCTGGCTAGAATAGGACTTTTAATAATAGTCATCATCCTCACCATCGTCATCATGATCGTCGTCACTCATAGAGCACATGCTGTGCGCCAGGTGCCTCTCCAAGCACTTTACGTGCATTGACCCATTTCATGCTCACACAATCCCATGGGGTAGAGGCTATTATTTTAGTCATTTTCCAAGTGAGAAAACTGAGGCACAGAATGTTGAAGTGACTCACCCAAGTCAGCAGTTACCCAGAGCCAGGACTTGAACCTGCTTTCACCAAAACAGTGTGACCCCAGGGCACACCCCCAAGTTTCACCACGTCCTGCTCCAATCACCCAGGTAGTGGTCACCTCTGGACCCTGGTATGGGTGCCTCCTGCAGGCTGTGGGCTTCCAAGCCTGAGGACATGGGTGGCTTGGTGCCACAGGAGCCCCATAAGAGCCTCAGAAACAGACAACAACAGAGCAAAGATGTAGAGGTACAAAGTCTTTCATCCCAGCCCCAGGGTAGGCTGCTGTGAGCTCGGCTTCCAGAGAGCAGTGCAGGACAGGGAGGAGGCTGGGGGGGGGGATGGGGATCTGAGGGTAACCCAGGAATGGAGCTGTTTAGATGCAATGGGTCTAATTGCTTTTTGGGGGAAATAGATGGATAGAATGGGAGGGAATTGAAATTTTCAGACTGGATGGTGCCTGAAATCTCTTCCATCTCTCAAGTTATGTGACCCTAAAGCAGAGGTTGGTAAATGCTTTCTATGAAAGCCCAGAAAAGGCATTATTTAGGTATTGAGGATTCTGCAGTCTCTGTCATGACTGCTCAGCTCTGCCGTTGTGGCACGAAAGCCCGTGGACCAAAGGTAAACCAATGGGTGAGGCTGTGTGCCAATAAAGCTCTACTATGAAATGTGAATGTCATGTAATTTCACTTGTCATGAAATATTATTTTTTTATTTTTTTCCCCAGTCATTGAAAAATGTGAGCCTTTGTCAGCTCACAGGCCACATGAAGATGGGCAGTGGGCCAGATTTGGCCCATGGGCTGTAGTTTGCCAGCCCCTGTTCTAGAAGGAAAGGCTTGGATGGAGAGTCTAGAAGCCCTGGGTTACAGCTCTGCCATTTTTAAGCTGTGCTTTTAACCTCTCTAAACCCCATTTTCTCTCTGTACAGTGGAGATACCACCATTTACTTCCCCTTCCTCCCACACTAGCATGGAGGAACTAAAATGAAAAGATTTGAGAGCATATCCATCAGCTCTTGGCAGCAGAGGCAGTTCTCCTGAATGTTAGCAGCTCGTGATTTCCCTGCCCACTGCCCGCCCCCGTACCCATCCCCCGTCACCCACAAAGCCCTTGCAAACTGAAAAGTCCAGGACTCTGTTTATCCCCTTTCCATCCTTTGCTGCTGTGCTTCTCCTCTGTCCCCAGCCCGGGGGTACCTCTGCTCCCCAGAGTCTGCTCCTCTGATGGTCTAAGCCATCCACCTACAAGAGCCCAGGAGCAGCGTTCTCCACCAGCCACCTGGAACCTTGTGACCATAGGCCTTGCCCTGAAAGGGGTGTGTGCCCTGTGCCAAGGCCTTAGGTAGGGAGGAAGTCACACCGTGCACACCAGACATCCAGACTTTGAAAAGCTCTTCATTCATGCCCCCTTTCTATAGTTCTTTGTTCAGCAATATTCCTGACTAGATGGTTCCCAGATTCCAGGTCCCTGGTTGCCAGGATTCTGGCTTCTGCAAGGATTGAGAGCCCCCTTGTGTCACCAAGGCAGGACACTTTTTCTCATCAATGGTGAAAGGGGAAGAGGCTTAAGAATGGAAGGAAGAGATGGAAGTTGGGCATCACAGGGCTGTGAGCACCCCATGACCAGGGCCTGGTGGTGGGCAGCCCTGGGCCTTGGAGAAAGAGCCACGGGTAAAGACCAGCATGCGAGTTCCCTTCCCCGGGTCATTCAGGCTCTGGCCCCACCAGGAGGGGAAGCAGCTAGAGTCCCTCTCTTTGGTGCATTTCAAGCACACATTATGTATGTCCATACAAGAGAGGGAAGGGCTTGCAGGGCAAGAGGCATCCCAGGCCAGTGTCTCCCTGCCTCTCATTCTCTGTACTAGTTTGCTAGGGCTGCCCTAACAAAGCACCACAGATGGGTCCCTTAACAACAGATACGTATTTTCTCACAGCTCTGAAGGCTAGAGGGTCCAAGATCAAGGTGTTGACAGGGCTGGTTTTTCCTGAGACCTCTCTTGGCTTGCAGACAGCCGCCTTCTCACCGTGTCCTCACACGGTCTTTCCTCTGTGTACACGCGGCCCTCGTGTCTCTTTGGGTATGTGAATTTCCTCTTCTTATAAGGACATCAGTCAGATTGGATGAGGGCCCATCTCCATGACCTCATTTTAACTTAATTACTTCTTTAAAGGGCCTGTCTCCAAATATAGTCACATTCTGGGGTACTGGGGGTTAGAGCATCAACAATGTGAATTACGGGGGAGGGGGCGCAATTCAGTCTGTAACACCATCTCTCCACCTCCAAGACAGCCCCCCACCCTGTGATGATGTGTCGGGGGAGCCCTTGAGATCTCAGTTCCGTGGGGTCTTGCAGACAGAAAGGGGCAGCATCCTAAGGGAAGGGGGGGAATGTTTTCGGTGGTTGAGAGAGTGCGGCTCTAGGTGCGCTTAGTGCAGGGGGTCGGCGGGAGAGTGGGGGTGTGTCTGTGTAAAAGTGGCACACTCCTTAAGGACCCAAGCATGACTATCAGTGATTCTGGGGAATAGTAGGCTGCAGGGCTCCCATGGAGCGCCTATGAAAGCACACACGCCCACAGCCTGGAAGCTGCAGCTACACCCTGCGGAGCAGCCCCCCTCCACCCTAGCTCTGGGGCCGGCATTACTGAGTAGTGGCAGTGCTCCAAGCTCTTGATCCAGAGAGTCTCTCTGTAGCATGTCTGAAATCACGGCATCCATCTCCTGGGCTCCTGTCCGCCTCACGCCACAGTCACCCTCAGCTCCCAGTGGGGTATGTGCATGGAGACAAGTAGCAGGTGTGCAGAGTACAGGGGGTGAGGGCACCCAACACGAAGGTTTCTCACATCACCTTCATCTCAGCTAGCAACTTGGCCCACCCCAGCCCACAACCCCTCTCCTGCCCGTGCCACGTGGAGATAACTTTCTCCAACTTGTGTGCGTCCTCCCTCTACCCGCCCCTGCCCGCCCCTCACATGTTCCTTCTTCCCTCCTCAGCAGACCCAGGGAGGGTGCGGGCAGGCTGGGAGCTGGCTCACATGCCACCTCTCCCTTTGTGCTTACCTCCTGGTATGATTACTAAACGCAAATTACAAAAGACGTGACCCAACCGATCTTTATTTCTTCTTTCAACAAGTGTTGCCTGCGGGGCCCTGATTCCAAATTCCGTTTCAATTATCCTGGCCATTTTAGACACAAAGCGCCTGGTGTTTGTAGTTACCAGCGAGAAAGAAGGTAGAGAGAGGAAGTCCAGCAGCCCCAGCTCAGGCTGTTTTCCTCTCCAGTCTGAACTTTTATTGGCAGCGATTAAAGACACCCAAAGCAAAAGATGAGAAGCTTGAACATGCCCATTACCATGTTACCAGATGCCCGTGGGGACCAGGTTACAGACTCGCAAGCCCTGGGCTCTCCATCCCACAAAACACAAATCCCCAGGACTCCCCTAGTGCCAGAATGAGACAAGCCCCCTGCCCTGCTCCTTCTCCAAGTTGGGGCACCCTGGCTGTTCCCAGAGAGGCAAAAAAAGCAAGAGCATGGATTTCCTCACTTCTGATCAGTTGTTCTGGGGAGAAGGAGCCGCAAGTGTCTTCCCCTTGTCCACGGGCTGTGGGGACAAAGGCAGGAGGAGCTTCATGAAGTAGAGAAGGAAATCAACACCATGCCCATCTGGAGCATGGAGCTGACATCTTGCTTCCCATTGTGCCCAGCCTGGTGCCAGCCACACAGGGTATGGGATGCAAAGCCCAAATTTGAGAGTCCGGGAGGTCCGCCGTAGACTCAGCCTGCCACTTAGTAGTCAGGTGACCTTGGCAAGTTATGTGACCTTGTTAAGCCTTCCTCAGGGTTGTCATCTGTGAAACAGGAGTAGTCACAGTGCCTACACCTCACAGGCTGCTGTAGGATTACATCACATGTGCTGCGGAGCCTCAGCACAGTGCCTGGCACATGGTGGTGTGCAGGAAATGTTAGCTGCTGGAGTTATGGCCCGATCAATGAAGATGGCCCACCTGCTCCAGCCAAAGCCACAGGTGCCCCTCGCCTCCCACCCAGCCCCCTCACTCCCTCCTGGATACCAGGACCTTGGGAGAGGCCTTGGGGGCTGGCCAAATGCTAGGTCTAAGGCCCACTGCTGGCCCCCTCACCCCCATGGAGGGGCTGCTGAGCACAGCCCCTGGCCACGCCAGGCCAACGGGAGGGGCAATTTACAGCCGCGCTTAGCAAGGGCCGGGCGAGCCATTTGTCACGCCGAGCTCGGGCACCTTGTTCTACCTGTGTTGAGTGTGTTTTATTGGTGTTGAGCAGAGTGAGGCCGGAGCGGAGTCGGGGATAGGAAACCCACTCAAGTGAAAAATGAGGAAAGCCAAATGGGATAGAGAAGAGTAAAAGGGGGAGAGACAGCAGGGAAGGAGGTGAAGAGGGCGGATTGTAAAACACAAGACAAATGTGTGCAGCAGCCCTGGGGTTACCGGAGAGAGGGGCTGACAGCTGCTGCACCTCCCGGGCTTTGTTGCTGCACCCTGCTGAGGGCTCCTGGAGGCAGTGTGTGGCTGCCATGGCAGGTAGGTAGGAAAGCATCCAGGAAGCCATGGCGCTGTGGGCCCCAGGCTGGGGTAGCCCCCGTTCCTCCAGGCAGTGGGGTCAAAAGAAAAAGCATTTTAAAAGAAAAGCAAAGCCATGACTGGGCCTTCTGCTCACCTCATCTTGCCCCCTTTATCTTTCTCTCCCCGGCTTACTCCGGAACAAGGAGACCATAGCGGATCTGCTGAGGATTTCACACACTTCCCTTATCGTCCCTCAGCACAGAAGTTTCAGGTCTAAACTCAGAAGACGAGACTGTAGTGAGGCAGATATAGAGATCTCCCTATTAGAAACAAGAAAAGAAAGAGAGAAAGGGGAGAAGCCAAGGAAGAGAGAGAGGGAGAGAGAAAGGGGAGGAGAGAGGCAGATAGAGAGATAGACACTCGGCTTTGTGCTGGGAACAAGCCACTAAAGGTGCATTTTTAATTAAATTTATACAAAATGTGTCAGTTTTATCTCTAGGTTTCAAACCTGACTCTTTTCTATCAAAGAGAGGTATTGATCTCCATTGCCCCGGAGCTACCTGACTGAATTAAACAGAATAAATAGGAGGAGGAAGCCTAAAAGGGCTCAGAAACAACTGCAGAGAGGCAAAATCTAATGGCTGTGCAGTCATTTGCTGCAATTAAAAAACAAAACCATTTAGATGGCCTGTTAACACCTTGGAGTCAGAAAACTCTCGCTTCAAAAAAAAAAAAAAAAAAAGAGGCTCCAAACAGCTCCCAGGCAAAACATTTTAATTGCTATAAATCCTTCCATCTTTGGCTGGCACTTGGGTTTCTCCACATTTTCCTGCAGCACCCAGGTGCACAGGCACACAGCTCCCATCCCATGGCGCCCCCATCTGGGTCAGCCTGGAGCTCTCTGGTCCTTTGTACTGACCTCCGGGCCCAGACAGCGTTTCCCAGCTCCAGATACATGCTTGGGCTTAATGCGTTGGCTTTCTCACTCACTAGGCAAGTTACTGTGCTTCTCTCTGCCTCAGTTTCCTCATCTGCACAAGGGAGAAAATAATACACACTTCACAGGGCTTTTGCAAGGATGAAGTGCTCTATTAAAGGGCTTTGTGCAGTGTCTGGAACAGAGTAAATGCGCAGTAAATGGCAGTTTAAAGAAATAAACTTGCATTCACAGAGTCTGATTCTGTTCTCCCGAAGGTGGTTGACTTTGTGTGAGTGATGACCATGGTACCCGTCCCTGGATCGTGCCAGCAGCTCCTCTGAGGATTTTACCCAGTATGTTTTCCTATTTGCAGCACTTCCACTATAAGACTCTGAGTGATGACTCTTGAGCCCCATGACTTTCCGTTTTGTCTCTTATGACATCAGAAATGGACATGCCAATCACACAAGAGGCGGCAGAGTGAAACCGGGCAGTGTCTCACGCCTGTAATCTCAGCACTTTGGGAGGCCAAGGTGGGCGGATCACAAGGTCAGAAGTTCAAGATCAGCTTGGTCAACATGGTGAAACCCCATCTCTACTAAAAATACAAAAAATTAGCCAGGCGTGGTGGTGCACATCTGTAATCCCAGCTACTCAAGAGGCTGAGGCAGGAAAATCGCTTGAACCTGGGAGGCAGAGGTTGCAGTGAGCTGAGATCACACCATTGTACTGCAGCCTGGGTGACAGAGGCAAGATTTTGTCTCAAAAAAAAAAAAAAAAAAAGAGAGAGAGAGAGAGATGGCAGAGTGATGGACAGGCTGCCAAGGTGGTGGTCTGTTCTGTGGCTCTCTTGCTGTTGCCTGAATCTCAGCCAGGACAGGACAGCCTGTACTTAGAAGGGCCCTGTGCTTGGTTTCATGCTCTGTTGCCTATGACTTCAAATTCTTAATCACTTTTGAACAAGGGGCCCTGCATTTTCATTTTTCACTGGGTCGGGCAGATTATGTAGCTTGTGCCAGCCTCAGTGTATCCCTGCATCACGCCCTTGGATTCCCTTGGTACTTATCTCTGTCAAGCACCACTATATTTCCAGCTGCTTGAAACCATGGAGGCATCTTTACTTTCTCTCTTTCACTGCCTCTAGCATCACTAAGACCAGGTTGTCTCTCAAAACCATATGTTGAATCCCTCCCTTCCCTTTCTAGTCCTGAGCAGCCCTGGCTCAGTCCCTGAAGACTGCAATCAGCTTCCTCTGCTGAGGTGTCTTCTTTAATCCAATCAGAACAAGACCCCCTTTGGCCTGGCCAGTGTCCGTCACTAGGCCAAGGTCGGCCCACGAACGCAGAGACAATGTGGTCCTTGCACCAACAGTGGCAGCACCAGCTGGGTGTTTATTAGGAATGTAGATTCATGGCCGCTCCCCAGATGAACCTGCTGAATTAGAAGCACTGAGGGTGAGGCCCAGTCATCTGGGCTTTAGTAGGCCCTCCTGGTGATTCTAGAACTTACTGAGATTTGAGAAGCATTGCTTTTCAATGGGTACTGGTTATCAGCCACCCCTGGCTCCCCAGGCCTCTGGACCCAATGTGGCTGCTCCGGGGACTCCTGCCCACTCCCTCGTGCCCCTCCTGCGGGGTGGCCATCACTCCTCTGCCTATCAGGAGAGCTGATCAGTCCCATCTCCACATGGGCCGTAGTGGACTTACCAGCACTGCTTAATTAAATGGGGAAAAGATCAGGTCAGTGCCAGATAAGCAGGCAGGATTAAAACAGACAAAAAGAATGGACAAGGAGGAGCTGTCAGCACCCTGGCCTGTCTGCAGTGATTATTAATCATGATAAACAGGAGAATGGGAATAATAAAGGAATAATGAGTTGGTTCTGAAAGTGACAGGAGATGAAATCTGATAAAGAGCTGAGCCCTGGGTGCCTGCTGCCCTGGGGCACAGCGGGGAACCGTGTGGGAGAGGCTCTGGCCAGCAGAGGAAAGGGTCCTCTTCTTTCAGAGAGGCCGAAGTCCCAGGAGGCCTATGTGACCAGGGCCTCAATGAACCTACATTCACTCTCTCTTCTCCAGAAGACCAGGGGCCTCTCGGTCCCAACAGGTGCATGAAAGTCACCTGTGGGCCTGTGTTCAAAATGCAGATTCCCAGGCCCCACCCCAGAGATTCTGATTCCCTAGGTCTAGGGTGGAAGACAGGCATCTGCATTTTGTAAGCTCCCTCTAGGCGATCTGGTGCAGGTGGTCTGTAAACTGCTTTGAGAACCACTGATCTTATTCCAGGAAGGGTATTCCACCTGCAGCACAGGCGTATTTCATGTCCAGATCATTCAGAAAGTACATGTGGCAGCAGCTGCCAAAGGACAGGTGGGGAGGGGTGAACATGTGCCTCCTACGTGAGCTCTACAAAGGAGGGCAAAAGTGCCATCTGCATACAGGGAGGAGGCGTGCACCAGAATTGGCCTCGCTTGTGAAGCCCTGGTCACCTGGCATTGGCGCTGACAGACATTACCATTACCATCTCCTTTGACCAGTGGTCACAAACTCAAAATGTAGACAGAAACCATGGGAAGAAGACAGGCAGGGAATGGGGTAGCTGGAGAGACAGCCTAAGCCCTGTCCCAGGGTCTCCAGTCAGTGCCATGAGGGAAAGTAGGTTTGGCATTGCCAGATCTTTCTTTTCTTTTCTTTTTTTTTTTTTTTTGAGACAGAGTCTCGCTTTGTGTCGCCCGAGCTGGAGTGCAGTGGCCGGATCTCAGCTCACTGCAAGCTCCGCCTCCCGAGTTTACGTCATTCTCCTGCCTCAGCCTCCCGAGTAGCTGGGACTACAGGCGCCCGCCACCTCGCCTGGCTAGTTTTTTGTATTTTTTAGTAGAAACGGGGTTTCACCATGTTAGCCAGGATGGTCTCGATCTCCTGACCTCGTGATCCGCCCATCTCGGCCTTCCAAAGTGCTGGGATTACAGGCTTGAGCGACCGCGCCCGGCCGGCATTGCCAGATCTTTCAAACTAGCAGAGGTCTTCTTGTTTTTACTGTGAGCCAACAGTCCGCAACCTCTCTGCCTTAGACAAAGTTTCTCGAATGGGGCAGGGCTTTGGGAAGGCGCTTATTTAAAATGCAGATTTTTATAAATCTGCATTTAAAAATCTCAGGTTTTTCCTGCCCTCAGACTCTAACCCAGTAGGTCAGGGGGCCCAGGAACCTGTATGTTTAATAAGCCCTGCAGGTGCTTCGGATGCAGGTGGACCAGGGCCAGGTGACTACCTCTGAGAAACCCTTCCTGGCACGTGTTGCCATTCTGCCTTTAGATTCAAGGAAAACCACTTAGTGACCCACTTAAACATGGTCAGAAGGAAAATCTGATGTCCTTGGTGCAAGGTGAGACTCCCTGGGTTCAGTGCTCCCATTATGCCAAGTCAATGGGCAGAGCTTCCAAGGGGCAGAGTCACCTGGTATTGACCATGGACTTGTGTTCCTTACTGAGGGAGACCCCAGAGGAGGGACAGAACTTTGCTGTACCCCAAGTCAGGAAGAGGATCCAGCAGATCACCAACAGAAACACAGAACAGGATGGACACTACTCACTCATCTGGTGCTTCTTGAGGATGGAATAAGAAAGGCCTGGGCGTAAGCCTCAGTTTCTCTTCTCTCTGAAATGGGCATGATTGCAGTACCCACCTCACAACTGAGAAGACTGAGTGGGATAATGTACAGAAAGCATTTTGCATATTGTCTGACAACCGGTAAGAGCTTCAGAAATGTTAGTTATTATCATTATTGGAAGTTAGTAACATGAACGAAGACACGGCTAACAAGGGCACTTCAGGGATTTTACTCTTGGTCTTAACCACGTACAAAGCCCCCTAGGTAAATAATGAGCTTTAATGCATATTGAGAAGTGCTCTGTGGCCAGGCACCGTGTTAGGTGAGAGGAGAGAGGCCCCGACAGAACGAGGAGAGAGGCCCCGACAGAACGAGGAGAGAGGCCCCGACAGAACGAGAAGAGAGGACCTGACAGAACGAGGAGAGAGTCACCAACAGAACGAGGACAGAGGCCCCGACAGGACAAGGAGTCACCAATAGAACGAGGAGAGAGGACCTGACAGAACGAGGACAGATGACCCGACAGAATGAGGAGAGAGGCCCCGACAGAACGAGGACAGAGTCACCGACAGAACAAGGAGAGAGGCCCCGACAGAACGAGGAGAGAGTCACTGACAGAACAAGGAGAGAGGCCCCGACAGAACGAGGAGAGAGGCCCCGACAGAACGAGGAGAGAGGCCCCGACAGAACGAGGAGAGAGTCACCGACAGAACGAGGAGAGAGGCCCCGACAGAACGAGGAGAGAGGCCCCGACAGAACGAGGAGAGAGTCACCGACAGAACGAGGAGAGAGGCCCCGACAGAACGAGGAGAGAGGCCCCGACAGAACGAGGAGAGAGGCCCCGACAGAACGAGGAGAGAGTCACCGACAGAACGAGGAGAGAGGCCCCGACAGAACGAGGAGAGAGGCCCCGACAGAACGAGGAGAGAGGCCCCGACAGAACGAGGAGAGAGTCACCGACAGAACGAGGAGAGAGGCCCCGACAGAACGAGGAGAGAGGCCCCGACAGAACGAGGACAGAGTCACCGACAGAACGAGGAGAGAGTCACCGACAGAACGAGGAGAGAGGCCCCAACAGAACGAGGACAGAGTCACCGACAGAACGAGGAGAGAGTCACCGACAGAACGAGGAGAGAGGCCCCGACAGAACGAGGAGAGAGTCACCGACAGAACGAGGAGAGAGTCACTGACAGAACAAGGAGAGAGGCCCCGACAGAACGAGGAGAGAGGCCCCGACAGAACGAGGAGAGAGTCACTGACAGAACAAGGAGAGAGGCCCCGACAGAACGAGGACAGAGTCACCGACAGAACAAGGAGAGAGTCACCGACAACAAGGAGAGAGGCCCCGACAGAACGAGGAGAGAGGCCCCAACAGAACGAGGACAGAGTCACCGACAGAACGAGGAGAGAGTCACCGACAGAACGAGGAGAGAGGCCCCGACAGAACGAGGAGAGAGTCACCGACAGAACGAGGAGAGAGGCCCCGACAGAACGAGGACAGAGTCACCGACAGAACAAGGAGAGAGTCACCGACAACAAGGAGAGAGGCCCCGACAGAACGAGGAGAGAGTCACTGACAGAACAAGGAGAGAGGCCCCGACAGAACGAGGAGAGAGTCACCGACAGAACAAGGAGAGAGGCCCCGACAGAACGAGGAGAGAGGCCCCGACAGAACGAGGAGAGAGTCACTGACAGAACAAGGAGAGAGGCCCCGACAGAACGAGGAGAGAGGCCCCGACAGAACATGGAGAGAGGCACCAACGGGAAAGTTCTGCAAGGTGTGCTGGCAAGAGGAAAAAGCAAGTTACAGGCCACACGTGCAGAGTAGCCCCAATTACATAAAGAAAGCCAAGCTCTGGGCCTCTATTTGACCACCTATGTGTACATCAGTGCCCTGAATTATCTGAAAGGCACACTCTGCTCACCTCTGGGAAGGGCTGTGGAATGGGTGGGGGCAGAGCAGAGTGAAAAGGGATTTTTAAGACATTTAAATATCTAGCTGTAAATTCAGTGAATATGCATTAGTCATTTAAATAAAGATGATATTTAAAAAATAGGATTGTGTGACCTTTTAAAGAGGTATATTTTTTTTAAAAAATGATCTGGCATCAAAAGTTCTTATATCCTCCAGGTCAAAAATACGATTGCAATGCAAAAGATGGCACATCCTGTTCTCTCAGGGCGATGCACTTTTTAAACAGCCTTGGGTCCTCAAGGTTCCCGGTGTCATCCCTAATCTGGGCTCAACAAACCTGCACTTCCACAAGAATGTCAAAAACAGCTCCCAAATGCCTGTGTTTTACTTCAAATTGGACCATCTGCTCTCTCCAATAGTCAAATCTGCTAGATTTTCCTTTCCAAATGTAATCACGGAAAACAAAACTGAAGATGAAATTGAAAGGCTAGCTCTGACCCTGCACAGCACCCTGGCCTGGGGTCTTGGCTGAGGGGCACTCCTTGAGGGGGCATCGGAGGCTCCTCTGCCTCCTGACCTAGCTCTCATGGGGTTGGGGGATGCTGCAAAATGCCAGAGACGGTGGGGGACAAACAGGAGCTCCCCAACTCACCCACCTGAGATGGCGAGGGCTAAAAATCTTTTTAGTCTGGTTCACTGGGGGTATAAATCACATGCAATAAAAATCATCCTGGCCGGGCGTGGTGGCTCACACCTGTAATCCCAGCACTTTGGGAGGCCGAGGCAGGCAGATCACGAGGTCAGGATATCGAGACTATCCTGGCTAACACTGGTGAAACCCCGTCTCTACTAAAAATAAAAAAAAATAAAAAATTAGCTGGGCGTGGTGGCAGGCGCCTGTGGTCCCAGCTACTCCGGAGGCTAAGGCAGGAGAATGGCGTGAACCTGAGAGGCGGAGCTTGCAGTGAGCCGAGATTGCGCCACCGCACTCCAGCCTGGGTGACAGAGCAAGACTCCGTCTCAAAAAAAAAAAAAAAAAATCCTTTTTTGGCTGTGTGCAAAAAAGTAATCCAGCACTCTGGGAGGCCGAGGTGGGCGGGGCGGATCACTTAATGCCAGGAGTTGAAGACCAGCCTGGCCAACATGGCAAAACCCCATCTCTACTAAAAATACAAAAATTAGCTGGACGTGGTTCACACACAAGTGTCATCCCAGCTACTTGGGAGGCTGAGGCAGGAGGAACTCAGAAGCTGGAGGCTGCAGTGAACCAAGAACCCAGAAGCTGGAGGTTGCAGTGAGCCAAGATCGTGCCATTGCACTTCAGCCTGGGTAACGGAGCAAAACTCTATCTCAACAACAACAACAAAATCATCTTTTTTTAAAGCGTAACGTTTAACGAGTTTTTCAAATACCACAAACGGACATATGACTGCCACCACAATCAAGATATGGAACATTTCCGCCCCCCAGTCCCCACCCCCAGCAACTTTCTCTCCAGTTCCTTTGAAGTCAATCCTTGCCCTGCTGCACTTCCCCAGGTTGGTTAATTTCTGTTCCCTAAAGAGCTAAATATTTTTTTCCCTCTTTGCTTAGTTCTCCTACTAAATGCCTTCTCCCCCATCTACATAGCCTCAATCTCCACCCAGAGAGGCACCTTCCTATTCAACCTGTGTTCTACTGCCTTTGTCCTTAAAACTGCAAGACCAAGTTGGAGGGCCTTGCGCCTTAGGGATGGTGGGGAGCTGTGCTTCCTCTCCTCTCAGAACAAGCCCGCCCCTTCACAAAACCCACAGTAGCCTCTGCTCTGCCATCAGAGCATACCCCACCCCGTTCTGCCATATCAGAGAGGTGGCTTTGCTTCCCGGCACCTGCCCCGGCGAGGTCTGGGGTGCAACTGCTTCTACCTCTCTTCTCCGACATCCAGAGGTGACCCCCAGATCCTGAGAGGCAACAGGTGTCACTCTAGAGGGCAGAAACCTCTTGTCTCCTGGCAGGCCTGGTATGTCACGATATCCCTTGTTCTCTGCCCGTAAAGCCACCAACAGAGGCTATCCGTGCCCTACTTTGGCAAGAAGACACCAAGTTGGCTTCTGCTCCTGCTGAGAGGAGACCAAACTCTTGCTGAGTGCCCCCTGAGGGGCTTCCAGCTCCTCCTTTTTAGGCCTTCTCAGGTGGATTGGATTCCACGTTGGCGCTTACCTGAATGAGAGAGGGATCTGCTACCGGCCCCCCACCAGGGATCCCTGACCTGAATCTCACCCACACACTAGGGTTCATGAGCCATCTGGCTTTGGAGGCGAGCCCGCTCCCTATCCCTGTAACAGGCTGTGTCTTCTCAGCCCTGGCCAGGAGTTGTTGCCCCCTGAGCCTAGCTGCGCCATCAGCAGCTCTCCATTTGGCTCATCTGGGAAGCAGACACCAACGTGGAGTTGGAAGTGCAGGAGATTTACTGAGGGTAATTTCTGGGAAAGATCAAGGGGGAGGGGAAGGAGGAGGAGCACGAAAAGCCTTCTGGTGGTGATGAGGGTCTGAGGCCTGAGAAAGGGGAGAGGGCAGGAAGGAGGACTGGAGGGCAAGTGTCTCAGACAGCAGCACAGCTCGGAGAAAGTTCCGGCCTCCCAGTGGGGAGTGTGGTGCAAAGATTACAGCAGAAAGTCCTGTGCTGGCCAGAAACGGTGAGCCCTTGTACCACCGCCATGTTTAGTCACAGGCTGGGAAGCACACGGTCTCAGCCTGGACATGGAGCAGCCTGTGTAGAGATGCTGCTGGCTGCTGGGTGGCCCCCGAGGCCTTTTTATAATGCCTACACCTGCAGAGGCCAGAGAAGGAAGAAGGCAAACCTCCCATCTTTCCCTGTGACTGCTGAGCATGGGACACTTGGCAAAGGGTCCTGTTTCTGGTCCTGCAAATAGCCTAGGACTCTGCTTCGACTCTTGTTAGATGTGTGCCAGACACAGAGTTAGGCTGATCAGAGGAGGAGAACCCGTGGTAGGGAAACTGGGCCTTCTCCACAGCTTGCATGATGTGAGGTTAGATGGCAGGCAAGGGCCCTGGTTACTGACAAAGGATGCTGGCTTTTGTTAGTAACCACGATCCAGGCTCAGGAACATGACCTTGGTTGGATAAGTGTCACTGGGGGACAGAATCCTCACTGGCAAAATGAGAAAGCTGGGCAGGGGTCTTAAAGTGAATGCCTGCAGTGACCAGGCAGGAATGTGTCTGCGGAAGTGTGTGGGGTTCTCAACTGCTACTCATTAAAGGCTGTTGCTTCTCAGTTCCAGTCCATAGCTGCTGTAAGAACGGCAGCTCCACAGTGACCAGATTCTCCCATTTTCTTGCTCTTTTTTCATTTTTTTCTTTTTCTTTTCTTTTTTTTCTTTTTTCTTTTTTTGAGATGGAGTTTCACTCTGTCGCCTAGGCTGGAGTGCAGTGGCGCAATCTTAGCTCACCTGCAACCTCCATCACCTGGGTTCAAACAATTCTTCTGCCTCAGACTCCCGAGTAGCTGGAACTACAGGCGCATGCCACCATGCCTGGCTAATTTTTTGTGTTTTAGTAGAAATGGGGTTTCACCATGTTAGCCAGGATGGTCTCGATCTCCTGACCTCGTGATCTGCCCACCTCAGCCTCCCAAAGTGCCGGGATTACAGGCATGAGCCACCATGGCTGACTGATCCTCCCATTTTCTAAAAGAAGCTGGAAGCTGCAATTAATTTTCTGGATAGAAATAAGCAGCCGAACTTTGGGAGCAAGCGGTTATTTCCCAAGGGAAGCTGGAAGTCTAAACCTTTCAGTTTTAAATGTTGATAATTAACAAAACAATTAAAAACAGTGCATAAGCCAAACCCAACATATCCTGTGAGTCAACATCAGCCTATGGCCTCTAGTTTGTGACCTTGGGTTAGATGTCCACTTGGGTCCGTCAGGGCCTAATGCCCTGTGGTTTATGGTCAGGCACAAGTGACCACTGCCTGCCCATTCAGTGCGATCAGAACTCATCTTCATTGAGTGCTCACTTTGTGCCAGATGCTTAACGAGCATCAGCTCAGCAAGTATCAGCTCATTTAATCATCACAAGAGTCCTGTGATTCAGGAATGATTTTCAGCGTCACTCCACAGATGAGAAAACTGAGGCTCAAGGAGTTATGAGAACATACCCCAGGTCATACAGCTGCGATGTGGAGGAGCAGAGATGTGAACCTGGCACCATCCCCGTTCTCAGCCACCACGCCTGCCTGCCTTGCTTCCTCTAGGTTGACCATCAACTCACAAGGGACACTTCAGCCCCACGCAGCCCACATACCCTCCAGGGAAATTCTGGGACTGGCACTTAAGAGGAAGTCCCCAAATTCTTGTTCATTCTCCATTCAGGGCTGTGGCTGTCTCGCCCCTCCTGTGCTGTCCCTTGGGAACACATCTCCAGTCTGCTGGCAGGACGTGTGGCTGCTGGTTGGAATCTACCACCGCTAAAGGGCTGGAAGAGATAGCATTCTGCAGGATTCTTTCTGGTCTTCTCCCAGCCCCTCCTCAGCCAGGTGTTTTCTTGCGGGGAGCACGGGAAGGGGATGCTCTCCCTCCTCGCCGAGGCAGCGCTGGTGGCTACAGCTGCAGCAGCTGTTCCTGGGTGGGCTGGCCAGCCAGCGTTCGGTGGGAGCCAAGAGCCCCTGCAGCCCGGGAATTCTGGGCTAATGCTCAGTCCTGGCATGGTCCCCTCTCTCACTGACCCCTCCATTCCAGGTCACCACGACAGATGCTGGAAACATATGCCGTGAATTAATTCACTCCGGCACAGCCACAAAGGAACGGCTTCTTCCTCGTTCTGCTCTCACCACCCTTGCTTTCCGATGTCTGCCTCGCCAAAAGAAAAAAATCAAAGTTTCCCCCTTCCCTTGCTTCTAACACCCTCTCCACTGGGCCTTCTCTTCATTATCTTGAGCCTGCTGCCAAAGGCATTTGGCTCCTAGAGACTCCTCACCCCCACATCCCAAGTAGGATCAAAGGGCCAAGAAGGAGCCCAGATGTCCCCCTTTCCAGCTTTTTGTCTCCGGATAGAGTATGTCCCTGTTCCTGGAACTGATGCGTGCTCATTTCCTTTTCTTAAAGAAAGGTTGTCTCTCTGTCAGGGGCCAGAATCTCCCCACCCTTCTAGTCTTTCCTTATATTTAACTCAAATCACTCCTGCTGCGATGAATTTCCTAGATAGAAACAAGCAGCTGAACTTTGTGAGCACGCAGGTTTGTTATTTCTCATCTTCATTCTTTCCTCTAAGGAGGGGTTGGCAACATTTTTCTGCAAAGCGGCAGATAGCTAATATTTTAGGCTTTGCAGGCCGGATGATCTCTGTCACGACTAAGTTCTGCCCCTTGTAGCATAAAGGCAGCCATAGGCAAGTGAGCTTTTGTAAACAAATGAGCACGTAAACATGCATGGCTGTGTTCCAGTAAAACTTTACAAGAACAAGTGGCCTTTGCTCTAAGCAAATCAGCCCCACCTCTGTTATTTCTTGGTGGGCGAAGTATTCCTCTCTCTCTCCTCCCATCTGTATTTTGCAGATCATATGGGCTCCTTCACTCACACACTATTTCTTTGCTAGCTTGTGAGTTTCTCGAGGTCAGGAGTGTGCTTTATTTGACTTTGAACTCCTGGAATAGGCATGCAGTTGGAGAGAAATGCAGTCAACACCCAGTCTTAGACTGGAAGAGCTTACAGGCTAGTGGGGAATAGAGACAGATGAGGCCTATGTTCTCAAAGCAGAGATAAACTCAACGATAGGAAGAAGGCAGGGAGGGAGGAATCAGGAGAATGTGCCTCCCACAAACTCAACAGCAACCTTTGAAAAAATTAAGGACAGGAAACAAGAAAAAAGTACTTACTTAACCCTGATATCCTAAAGAACTGAGGCCCTGAAAAACAGTTTGGCAGTTTCTTAAAAGTTAAATGTAAACATACCATATGACCCAGCAATTTAATTCCTAGGAATCCACCGAGGCGGAATGAAAACATCTCTGCAGCCGGGCGCCGTGCTCACGCCTGTAATCCCAGCACTTTGTGGGGTCGAGGCAGGCGGATCACTTGAGCTCAGGAGTTCGAGACCAGCCTGGCTAATATGGTGAAATCCTGTCTCTACTAAAAATACAAAAATTAGCTGGGCATGGTGGCACACGCCTGTAATTCCAGCTACTCGGGACTGTCCAGAATCAGCAAACTAGTGGGGCCACAGAGCAGTTGCCCAGGGCTGGGAATGACAGCAGGAATTAACTGTAAATGGACACGAGGGAATTCTGTAGGATGAGGAAAATGTTCTAGAATAGGATTATGGTGATGGCTGCAGAAACCCATACATTTCCTAAAAATCACTAAATTGTACACCTTCAATTGTATACTTTTAATTTTGTGGCACACAAATTTTATCTAAATAAAGCTGTTACAAATAACAAAACAAAACAAAACCTGGTGCCAAGCCATCTTTCCATCCATGGCTGAGAAGTGATTCATGAGGGGAGATGAAGGTGATACCCCCTAGCAAACTGCAGACACTGTTGCCATAAACTGTCACTTTTCCTATGTTAAGTTTTCGATCTTATCCAGTTCTCAAATCCAATGACAGCAGCTGGCTTTTACTGGGCGCCACAATCCCAACAAGACAATACTAATATCATCCCATTTTCCAGATTAGAAAACAGGATCAGAGCAAGCCTGTAATCCCAGCACTTTGGAAGGCCGAGACGGGCGGATCACGAGGTCAGGAGATCGAGACCATCCTGGCGTACACGGTGAAACCTCGTCTCTACTAAAAAAATACAAAAAACTAGCCGGGCATGGTGGCGAGCACCTGTAGTCCCAGTTACTCGGGAGGCTGAGGCAGGAGAATGGCGTAAACCCGGGAGGTGGAGCTTGCAGTGAGCTGAGATCCGGCCACTGCACTCCAGCCTGGGCGACAGAGCGAGACTCCATCTTAAAAAAAAAAAGAAAAGAAAACACAGGATCAGAAAGGGAAAGTAGCTTGCTCCAGGGCCCACAGCTACATGGCAGAGCTGGGACTGGGGCCCCATTCTGCCTGATTCTAGAACCTGTGCTCTTTGCCACTGTTACTTACTCCTATTCCCTCTACCTACCCTTTTCCCCATTGACTCTTTGACCTCAAGGAGAAAAGCATGGTGCTGCTTGGTCAAGCAAGGCAGAGTCTACGCTTCCATATCTCTCTGCAGTAAACAGCACCTTGCATGCAGGTCTCCGGCAGCAATGAGCCCAGAAGCATCCTCACCTACTAAGCAGGAAGACCTTCATTTGTGCAAGTAACACATTTTGATCAAGCAACACTGAACAGGCGGTGGCATCAGTTTCCAATGGGAGCATGTCGTTATAAAAGCCCGTCTGGAGTGTCCTGGGGTTTAGCAAAGATGAGTCACTAGTCAAGGATAGAGATGACCTAAGCTTCAGTTGCTGGCCTGGATGAATTTCTGGCTTGAGCTCTTCACTGGGAGCTGGGTTTCCAGGGAGCACTCTGTGCAGGGGCCTTATAGTGCCTCTCTGATTGTCTGGTGCAGTGGGCACACCCTCCTTCCTGGCAGGGAGCTGGCAGCAGACTCCTAACCTCTGGTCTCTGACAGACAGAGCTCATTACTCTCCTCTCCTGCAATGCAGCATCAATAGTTCCGCCTTTTCCAGGCCAAGGCATGAAGAGGCCATGCAGTAGTTTCAGGAAAGTTTTCCATAGTCTGCCTGTCAAGCCCAAGGAAGCCTGAGAATGCTGTCATCACAGGAGGGAGGGGACCCCAGACACCCAGAGGCCTTTTCTGTGACAAGCCGGGCCTTGGGCAGAGTAAGCCAGAGAATCATCTCTTTCCTTGTTACTCCCACCCCAGGCACCTTGACTTCCAGCCACTCCTCCAACAGGTCAGGCACATGCCTTCCTCCTGGTTTTTGCAAATACTGTTCCTGCTACTGAGAGCGCTGTTCCCTGGGCACCAGTCTCACTCCTTCCTTCACCTTGTCAGGTGTGTGCCCAAATGCTCCCTTCTCAGGGAGGCCTCCCCTGATTGCCCTACTAAAAAATCACAACCCACCTCCCCAGCACTCCCTTCCCTGTGCCGGCTTCATTTTTCTCTATAGTATCTCTTACCACCTGAGACACTATCTATTTTACTTTATTTATCCATCTCCCCTTCCAGAATGCAAGCTCTATAAGGGAAGGGAGTTTTACCTATCTAGTTCTGTATCTGGAGTGCCTAGACCAGAGCTTGGCCTGAAGGAAATGGCAATCAATTATTTCACAAAGTAATGAACTTCCCCATCACAGCCCAGCCTATGAACGGCATCTCTGCAGTGACCATCCAATGCCAAAGACACCAGGGGAGATTTTGTCAGAGACCAGCTGGGCTACCCAAGCCTGCTCAGAGGTGACTTGAGCTAGTCTAGGAGAAACTGGTAAGGAACTGGTTAACAAGCCATGTATGGCAGAGAAATGGCAGCACTTCTTCACTTCATGCTCCCCCATGCCTGCACAAAACCATATTGCTGCTACCTATGGATGCTTGCTGATTCTCATTGCTCTCTTGGGCCACCTTCCTGAAACGCTCTCTGAAGTCAAGTATATGACACCGCTAGATGTAACCTAAGGCAGGTATTTTCCATGTCAGATGAGAACTGGGGGGGTTGTAGATTCTGGAACATCCCATTTCTCTGGCACCCTGAAGACATGATATGCAAATGCTAGGTAAAGGAAAACGCCCAGACAGGACGTGGCCAGGGCACAGGACAAGTGAAAGGAGACTTAGTCACATGTGGCCTGGACCTGATTTGTCTGAGCTCAATTTGCTCAACACAGAGCTGCTCCTACCCAGGTCCCACCGCCCTGGGGCCAGGACTCTTGAGCTCACCCATGCTGCCGGGCTTCACAAGAGGGGACTGACAGAAGCCCAATGCTCTGTGGTCACTCCACAGACAAGAGTGGGGGCTGGGGAGGGGGGTGGCAGTGGACTTCTTTCTCCCGATGAACTTGTAATTCTGTCTGCTATAAACTGGATTACTTTCCCAAGCTGAAGGCAGCAAGGGTAACAGAAACACAGGTGTTAAGGCGCTGTGGCATCAGAACTTGGAATTCCAGCTCTCCCACTCAGCTGGATAATCTTGGGTGATCTCTTAACCTCTCTGAGCCTCAGTTTCCTCATCTGTAAAATGGGATAAACACAGCCTCTGCTTCACTGGGAGGCTGTGAGGATGAAACCTGATCACTCCTATGTGCTGAGCCCAGCACCTGGCATGCAGTGAGAGCTCCATGTTAGATCTCGTTGCTGCTGTTGTTGTAAAATAAAGGGAGAAAGGAAGTCAGCCCCTAGCCACTTGCTCAGGTTGGCTGGAGACCTCCAAGGTTATCAGAGTCCTGAGGCAGTTGGATTTCCAGTAATTAAGGGCGTAGAAATACAGCCTTTCTCCTTTGGGTTTCAGAATGATGTAGACTCAAGCAAAACTAGCCTGGATAGAAACTTTTCAGTGGCCATGGGAATTATTCCAAAGAGGGGCTGCCTGGGCTAAAAGTGTGACTCTGGAAAAGGAGGAAATGGAACCCTAAAGCCACTAAATCCCCGAGTTTATAATTAACAGACAAGCATTCACTCTGCCTGTTCTGGAGCCATGTGGCTCGCCGGGGAAGGGCACCGTAGTCACACAAAAATAACCCCCCAGTGGGTTTTTGATGTGTTGAGCCTCTTTGTTTTTCTGAATTTTAATGAAGAGCTTTCCAGGCAGGATAAGAGATGCACTCAGCGCTCCCTATGGCTGGGGAGTGGGCCTTAGTTAGCTGCTGCCAGCCTAACCCAAAGCGGCATCCAAGAGAAGCGGGCAGTGAAGGGGCTCTGTCCTCAGATAAAGTCTCAGGGAGGAAAAGAGAAAAACAAAAACAAAAGACATCTCTGTTTAGGAGAAGGGTGGGACTCTGCTCCTGATCTCAGCACATCTTGGAACCAGGCGGTTATAATACTCGCAGCAGTGGAGATGGCTGCCACGTATCTGAAACGATAAGGAGAAGGGAGGCCCAGGCTCCGTAAGAGAGGGCTTCCATGGAATTCTCAGGGCTGCTGGTTGGCCCCTTCCCATAAGAATCAGAAATGAGGCTCTGGGAACCTGCAGAAGCTTTTGGAGCTCAAGGCATGGGTTGCAGGAAGAGGGGAGAAAGGAGAATGTTTCACAACAGCCACCAAACCCTGATGCAAGTGAAGAACCGGTCTCCTTATCCGTCCCGCTGCCTCCTCCTGCTGCTGCAGCAGCTGCCTGGAAGCCTATGATGCAGGTGGCAATGCTGCATCACTAAGGTCACAAACAAAGGGCCCAGAGCACCCATGGGAAGGGAGGCCCCGCCCCAGAACCCCAGCGGGCAACTGTTTGCAACCTTCCGAGAAGTGAGCAACTTTCAGCAGAAGTACCCACTCCCTCTCCTGAATCAAACTCTTCCACGTGCTCCGCAACAAGGCCCCGAGTTTCGAGTTCCTATCAGCTGGTTTAAAAGTTCTCCTTCACTTGTGATACATTTTTCCAAGAAGGGACTGGAAAGAAATGGAGGAGATGGCACAGAATAAAGCAATTTATTGCAATTGAATTATCCAATGTGGTTGACTGAATATAAATATTTTTATTACAAAATATTCCAGGTAAAAATTTAGAGCTGCTTGCAAGCTTCTTTAGCTTTCAGCTCACTGCATTTCTTCATGTCTAGAGCATGGGTGACAGGCTCAGGTGTGCCTGGCCTGCCCCGTAGCATCCTCCTTCTCCGTCTGCAGTGGGTCCCACTCAGTGAGGACCTCTGAGGACACCTCAGTGAACAGATGGTCCCAGTCCCAGCCGACGTCATCCTGCCAAGAAGGGTTTCGCTGGGTAAGACAAAGAAAGGCCTTTTCCCTCAACTTTAGCTGACTCCTCCCTCCCATCCAGGCCTCAGGGAGGCACAGGCCAGCCCGGGAGTCGGCTGGTTATGGGAATGCCAGAGCTGAGAGACCGGGGAACTGCTGCTACCACTGTACCTCCCGGACTTCGTGCTCTGGCGCCAGCACTTTGGTGAGGAGTTTCAGGTCGATCTCCCCATCCTGTGAATGCAAACAAAAAAGGTCAGGCTGAGTACCTTGAGGGCTTTCAGTCAATTCTTTCTCACAAATTCAGGATCAGTTTTTGTGTATCAGAACTTCCCAAACTGAGACCTGCAGGAACGCCTTCACAAGAGAGTAAAATCATGAATAAACCACATGCCCACTGAGAAATGAGGGAAGGCTATGCTTCCTACATGCTGGGCATGATTTGGGGCAAAGGACCATACCAGGAGGGCAGAGCGTGACAGCAGCATGTCCACAGGGACAGAGGGAAGTGGGGTGCCATCAGGTGCCAAGTGGGCAGCCAGGTGGGAGCCTGGCACTGAGAAACACTGGAATATGTTGGGTCCAGGGTTGCTGTGAGATGAACGAGGATAAAACCTGCAGCAGAGGTATGGGTACCAGGCAGCCAGCCTCAGGGACTGGTGGAGGTGCTGTACAGCTTGGGAGGAACTGAGAAATCTCTACGGATTGGAGCCCGTTGCTTGGGGCCTGCCTCTCTATGCAGAAGTTGTTCTACTCACCAACGTCTGAATGGCTGAGTACTTCATGAGGTCATTGTCCAGGTCACGGTAGGTCATCACCCGCTTTATCTGGATGCTGAAGGAAAGACAGAGCGAGAGGAGGGAACCCCAGGCAGGACCCATTCCAGGAGTGCTGCTGGGCCACCAGTCCCCAGAGCCTTGTACACAGCTGGGGATGACCAGAATGGGAATAAAATGTCTTAACAAAATGGGAACCCTGGATGGAGTCCAACACCAGAAAGATCCAGATTGACATTGGGGGCATCAAAGGTCCACTGCAGATGATATCTGGAGTGTATTAATTACGTGTTCTTTGCTTCCCCAATCATATCCGATTTAACCTACCTGGGAGGGGCTGCCACCTGCAAAACAAAGTCTTCTTCCTGTACTTCCTCCAGATCCGGAATGATAGGAGTATCTGCAAGGAGAGGCAGAAGCAACACTGTCTGCAGAACTCACAGGGATTGTGCCTGCTTCTCTTACTCATTCCCCTTCAACACACCAGCCATGGGGCTGTGGGCTGGGGCAGGAAGGACACTCAGATACAAACTTGGGGTAGGATCAAAGGTGGTGTTTCAGTGATGTCTGAATCCCAGGCCTCACTCCAGAACCTGCTGAGGTAGAACCTCCTGCGTAAGGCTCAAGCATCCGGATTTTTTTTCCCCAGGCGTTCCTTGGTGATTCTGATGCATGTGACAGGTTAGGAGGCACTGTAGTGGATCTCCAAGGAGAAATGTAAAGAAATAAATGTAACAAAGGGCTTATTAGAGGAGAGGAAAGAAGAGGAACTGACAAGTGAGCCTGGCATGGTCAGGGACAGAGGAACTGAGAATGTGCAGTGTCACAAAGCGGATGTCGCAGTGAGTGCCACTCCTCATGACCCAGATCTCTATGTGCATTAGCCCCGGAGTGCAACCATCAGGGCCCTCAGCCTGCATCTCAAGGGCGTCTTCTACCTAATGACATAGGCTGACTCCCTGGGATCCAGGTCTCCATTCACCAGAGCTAATGTAATCAGTGATGTTGATTCTACGATCATGCTTTTCTTGCTCTCTCAAGATTTTCCATCTCTGAACTCTCCAGACAATGTAAGAGGAGACATGAGGCCATTTCTTTCACTAGTCCAACAAAATCATGCAAATAGAGAAACTGGGAAACCAGTCCATCCCTTAATTGTGGCAACTTGCTTAAGTGACCAAAAATTGTCCATGTTCTCTTAGGTCAACTTAACACCCTAAAGAAACATTTCCTTTTCCAAGTGAGTATCACTGACTGGTTAAGAGATTTTGTTTTAAACAGTCAGGGGTGGGGGAGAAGAGAGAGATGGTGCAAGAAAAAAGGCCTGGTGGGGTGAGACAGTCCTGGAATTCCCAAAGCAACTATAAACACGGAAAGAAGGAAAAATCCCAAAGAGAGACTGGTGAAGACATCTTTC
Source organism: Rhinopithecus roxellana (assembly GCF_007565055.1). Lineage (NCBI taxonomy): Eukaryota > Metazoa > Chordata > Mammalia > Primates > Cercopithecidae > Rhinopithecus > Rhinopithecus roxellana. The sequence continues at coordinate 134,231,685 of NC_044553.1, read as the reverse complement.
ATTTCTGCTTTCATGGATTGAATTCAATCTTAGTTTTACAAGAGGTGCAAAATCGTTTCAAGTGCAGCTGAGAAGACCTTTTTGCCACTTTCAGGCAATTCATGATTTAGACTTTTCGATCACTCTAGTCAAGCAATGCCAGAGGATGGAAATGTCAGTTCCAAGCCTGGTGTCTTTATTATGACTTCCGACTGTGGAGGCACAGATGTTGTACCTGGAAAAAGAGAGCATACAAGGGAGAGACAGAGACAGAGAAAATTCAACAGAAAGAGACAGGCAGAGAAAACAAGGGATAAAAAGAGTGAAAAGGGATAAAAATAAAAAGAAATTGGTGATAGGGAAAATAAAGAAGAGATACATTCACCACCCCCCAAATAATGAACCACATTCAGCAAGTCTTATATCTAGAAAGAAGCTGTTCAGAGCTTAGATTATATCTCTCTATTCTGCTAGAGAATTGGAGATGGAATGCTCTAAGATTCTGTTTCTTATGCTAATAGAAATTTAGCTTTCTTTTTCCCTCCCGTTCTGTGTGATTAATACAGTCCATTGTGCAGGCTGCTGAGAATGCCGTGCCCCAGGCTGGTAAGACTGCACAGGCCCTGTGGAGGGATAGGGAGGAAGCTGGCTGTGCCATGCACCATCGGCAGTGTGACAGTTTTGGAGTGCGCCTGGCTCTCCTCGGGTGCAGAGTCCAGCCTGAGATGAATATTCAGAAGTTGGTAAGAAAATGCCCCGTGCTGAGTTTAGGGCTCAGGACAGGGTCTTCCCAAACTCCTCTTTCCCTCCACAACTTTAGCATTTGGGTCCTGTCAACTCTGCCCAGCGTCTTGGGGCTCTGAGGAATTGCACTTCTGCCCGATGTCCACTCTCACTCCCCACAGGCGTCCCTCTTCGTCCCCAACCCCCTCCTCCAAATGTGCACAAAGTGTGTGGGGCTGGCCCATCTGTGACAGATCAGAGGTCAGCTCAGGCCTTGGCAAAGGGGCCGCTCAGAGCGGCACTGGTGGGGCTGGCCACACAGTGGGATTTCTCTCTAATTGGAAGCCTGGTGCCCAGCAGAACCCGGTGAACCGCCTGAGTGGGACAGAGCCAGCGATGACAGCCAGGCCAAGGCAAGCTGGAACATTCTTGTGCAGTGACAGCTTGAGCCATCGCAGCAGAGGCAGGCCATCCAACTCCGGCCCCCAGCAGAACAGGTGTCTGCAGAGCAGGTTTTGGGCAAACTTCAAAGAACTTCAGAATTTTACAGTTTCTGATTTACAATCACAGGCAAGTGCTCATGAGCGCATAATATGTTCTGGGGAATTTTTTTTCTCTTTACTTCCTTCCCTCCTCCCCGCTCCCTACTCTCACATATACCACGAACGAACACAGAAGAAAAGAAAACAGCCTTAAGAAACCAGCTTCTTCACAACATTACCTCTGAGCAGTGATCTGGCCTGCCTCCAGTAAGAGACAGTGACCACTTGCAAAGGCGGACTGGGGATGCAGCCTGATTCAGGTCGTAAAGTCTGACATGCAAAACGCACGATTTTAACAGAGACAATATGAGGAAGACAGGACTCAGTTCTGGTACTGTTGAAAAGCAACTACCATTTAAAAAAATCCAAAAATTATGTTTACTTTATTTTCCTTTTCTTCAATTTTGCTAATACCGAGAAGAACATGAACAGCTGCAATGAGGTCAGGGGTGTGCTATGTAGAACTCCTGCTCCATGGTTAAGAGGCAGGCTCTGGAGGAAGGAGGGTCAGCTCCAAACCCTGGTTCCACCACCTACTAGTTGTGTGACTTTTTCTCTCTAGCCCTCAATTTCTTCATCAATAAAATGAAGATCAGACTCACGCCCACCCAGTCAGTTGCTGTAAGTATTAAATGCAATGATCTTTATACAATACTAGCACTGTGATCAGTATACAATAGTCAATAACTATTCTTATGGACTTAACCGATATTATAATATTACATATGTAGAGAAACTATATGGCTCCACCTTCATTTTCCCCTGCCAGTGATGGCCATTTTTCAGAAGAGAACACTGAGGCTAAGCAAGATTAAGCAGCTTGCATGGGGTGAAACTATGAGTAATGGACTTCAATATGGCTGTGATGCCTGAGCCCTGCCACGCCCCACACAGGCTTTCTTCTCAAAAGTGAAATGCCTTCAAAGACCCCTCCTCCTATAGTGAAGGGGTGAGACAGCTGCCCATGTTCAAGACAGCTTTCACTTAATGTCCTGTAAACTTAATGTTCTCTCTTCTGGGGTCTTTCTCTTGATTCCAATAACTAGAGATACGCTAAGTCCTCTCCCTTACCATACACCCCGACTCGCTACTTCCCTACAAGGCTAAATGGGGCAGAATTAAAAAAAGGCACCACACCAGAGTCCCAGAGACTCCATCTCCACCAACCCTATCTTATTAAACTAGCCCCAAGGAGGAGGAGGCGGCCAGGCACCTTGACCAGCCCGAGGAGGGGAAGGTGAGGCTAGAGGGCTGTGACACCCCCAGTGCCATGGGAGCCAGTATCCCCAGCTTCCCTGGCAGGCAGTGCCACCCTCACACGGCTGCGCTGCTCCCTGCCCCAGCTCTGACGCTTAAACGCAAGACTCCTTCCTTGCCTTGTGCTCCACTCCCTACCTCGACATTGGCTATCTCACAGCTGTTCAACCTGCTTCTCTGCCCCACGTGGGGCCTGGTCAGCCACGCTGTGAGGAAACTCCATTTGTCTGCTTGTTCATTCATTCACTCATTCAAGGATACTGATGGAACACCCACTATGTGAAAGGTGCCATGCCAGTAACAACAGCAAATAAAAGAGACATGGTCCCTGTCTTCATGGGGCACCAGTCTGGTTGCAGCTAGTAAACACAAAGAAAGGCACTGCTTACAAATTAAAATACAGACAAAGAAGGAAACCAACTGGATTTCATGACAGAAAGCAACAGGGAAACCTAATTATTTTTCTAAAACAAAAGTAACATTATAGGTAGTAATCAATTCAAATGTGATAGAAAGGTTTAAAATGAAAAATGTCCCTTCTGCGAGACCCAGTCATCTCCCTAGAAGTAATCACTGTTAACAATTTTTTCACATTTATTTATTGAAAAGAATTCACGAATAACACAGCACGTATGTCCTTTTACAAATGCTCACAAATGGGATCACACTACACAGACACTGCTCTGCACCTTGCTTGTATTTTTCCTTATCAATAGATAGAAGTCTTTTACTTATTTTAAATGACCTTCTAATATTCTATTGAACGTTGCTCCACAATGCATTTAATCCAGTCCAGAGAGGATTTAATTTGTGGGTATGGGATTAGGGTTAGTAGGGTTAGGGTTGAGGAGTTAAAGAAGCAAGGTATTTCTGCATTGAGGACAGGGCAGCTGAAACTGAAGAAGCAGGATTCGGCTAGGCGGGGAACATGTGCAAAGGTGCTTGGCAGTGAGAAGTAACTGGCAACACTGGAGAAACGGAAGGCGGGACGTTGTGGTTGGGCTACGCCAGACCCCTTCCAAGGCATGATGGAGGAAAACCCAGAGGGACTAAGCAGGATAGAAAATGCATGTTCCTTCCTTAGTGGATCACTTCTGAATCTAACAAGCAGAAATAAGAGCTTCCTACTTTATCCTTCCATAATACTTTATTCGTGGCCACGGGGTAGCTCTCATTACCTTGCAGGAGGTAGAATCCATGAAATTTGCCCCAAGTCTGCCCCCTGGATGATGAACTAGCTGAAAGCAAAGCCACAACCCGGCATCTGTGCATTCCAAGGATTGGAAGAATCAGGAACAACTGAATAGAACTGCATTCAACAGATGCTCCTCAGGTCAGGAACTGACACACACGGAAGAGCCATGTCAACCTTCTCTACTTCTCTACATTGTTCCAATTAGAGTTGCTACTGAGTCCTAAAGCTGCCTGAGTAGGATTCATCTCACAAGAACAAAGAGTAATCCTTGGCTACTTCCTGGATTTGATAACATCATAGCAAAGGCTTTGGCTTCCTTCAGAGCTGCAAGGCTCCCTGGGAAAGGCTTGTGCATATCTAAGAAATAATGGATGCGTGGAGACAAAGTTTCAGAGGAAGAGTCATTCAAACTTGGTCCAATATGGTCCATTTGGCGTCCATCCTGAGGCTGGGTCACACTGCTCTTCACCAATCTCCACATTCTGGAAGCACCCAACAGAGGCTTATGAATGCACAGCAACAGCAGTACAAATCTATTTGAAAAAGAGAGATCGCCAAATGGGAAACCCATTTTGATACTAGAACACTAGTCTGCCGACACCCAACACATCTACCCAATAAATCATTCAGCAGATGATACCACAGAAATAAATGGGTGCTGCCTAAATAAATAGAAACTTATGGAACACCAATAGATCAATTACAACTGATTTCAAAGATGTGAGCTGTTGGATGTGAGGGCAATTGCCATTTGCCCTGAAATACATTCATCATGGACAATATCATCACATGTGCACACTAAAATGCTAATTACCTAGCAGAGTCCCAGAAGGATCCTTTTCAGTTCCCATGGCCTGACAGTCAAAAGCCTACCTGCCTCTTCCAATGAAGCCAGCCCCAAATCTCTGTGATGCGTTTTGTGATAGCATGCACAAGACGTTCAGATCCAGCTGTTGTTTGCCTGTTTGGGTACTGCTAGAACAGAAAGTGACTTCTTAGATTGGACTCAGCTTGCAATGAGTATACCCCAAGCACTACCCAGCTCTTCACCTGGAGTATAAATCTAACTCCAGCAGGAAGGAGAGAACAAAGGAGACACCCCAATCTGGCCCCTGGGTCCCACCCAGGCAGAGATGTTTCAGGCAGGGAGCTTCTTCTCTCAGTAACCCTTTAGGGTCTACTCTTTGCTACTTTTCTTGCTTGGGGATTTCTGAGTAGGATTCCCTGGTTGTGTTCAGAAGGGCTTCTATAGAACTACAGAGTCTCTTCTGTACTCCAGCACTTTCTCACCTTGACATCTGAGCAAACGATACAAATGGTTGGCTCAGCTTTCCAGCTTCCTTAGGGTGCTTAATGATGACACCACCCCGCCCACTTCATTTACTCAATGAGCTTCCAAAGGCAAATGCTCTGTTTGGATACACGCAATTTCTTCCCAAACTTCTTTCCCACTCAGTGCCCTGGCCACTGCAGAGCACTCACAGGCTGTTCAGGGCTCACATCCACCATACCCAGCCAAGTTCAACAACCAATCCACATGAAAGCGATCTGGACATGCTGCTTAAGGACACCCCAATAAGAGCAGTCCAGACAAACCCCTGATTCTATGCCCAAAGTCAACAGACACTCAGAACTCTCAAGTGGAAGAAAACAATGCCCATGTTTTTAGGAGATGACAACTTAAAACCAGAGATCATTATAATTTTTCTCTGCAGCTGCAAAACTTTGTTTTACTGAATGCTGTTACCTTCTGCATCACGTATGGGGAATTTTAAACAGGCAAATGGAAGAAGGTCTGATTGAAGATGAAGTTAAGTGAAAGAAATTGGTCTCATTTAGCACATGACAGGATTCATCTGTGTTCCCAAGTCCACTGAGGTGGCATCATGGGCGTTTCATATTCATGAGCTGCTGCGACACTATGTCCCCTCATTTACAAAGAGCCGTGTTCAGCAAATTCTGTCCCTGTGGACACTCCGTGCATTTCATGGTCTTGTCAGAGAGACATCAAACGCTCCAGTAACCAAATACCAGAAAATGGCTTTAATTAGTGGATCTCAATCGTATAAATAATTTTTTTTCTAAGTGAAAAAATTGAGAATTTTTTAAAAGGGAAAAGAAAAGGGAAAGCAGGAGGCAACAGGCTTCAAACACCCAAAGGAACAAGGGAAAGAGGCAGTCTCAGAGGAGCTCCTGCGCAGTCCCCTGCACTTCTCGAATCAGGGGACAAGGGGCACAAACAGGTCTCAGGTCTCTGGCAGGTCTGCTTTATGAAGACGTGTCCCTTGTGATTTCACCTGATTAGAGCTGGGTCCAGGGCTGTGCTCGTTACTGGCAGGTAGGAGAGAAAGAGCCTGAAAACTGCGACAGTGGCTGCGGAGCCATGCTGCAAAAGCTGTGGAACAGGACTGACCGCACGCAGCATGCGCTGGTCCTGCAGACACAGCGGGGCGTATAGTCAGGAGCCATGCACGAGCAGGTCCCTGAGGAGGCGTGCAATGGGGAGGCAGGGAGAGGAGGCCTTGTTCTGCAGTGCCAGTTTGGGGTGCCCATACGTTGAAATGCCTCCGTGCTCCTCCAAACTGAATCTCTCCTGATACTGCCGGGAAAAAAGGATCACAGACCTTAAGAGGAGGAAGATCAAAATAGATGATTGCTCCTCATAGCCCCTCAAGCCGTGACGGCTCTCTTGGCTGACAATGGGGTGGGGAGGGAGGTTTGGACTGAGTTTGGTTTCTGAGGTCAGCCAGGCCTCAGCACAGTTGGGATCTGGCTGTATCTTCAGCAGAGAAGGGGGTTTGTAAGCATGTCGACTTGGCTGGACCTCATGTTGCCCACAGAGGGATGTTAGCATTTTTCTGAAGGAGCCACGAGTGTCACCTCCCAGACAACAATGTTCCTATCATCCCACCCAGGTCCATTGAAGGTTATACAAGAATCAGTTTTGGCAATGCAAGGTGGCAGCAGCCAGGATTCAGCCTTGCAGGCCTGAGAGTCAGGCAGGGCCCTAAGGGGACTCTCTACAGGGAAGAGCCCAGCAGTCTCAAATGACCCCATTCTGAAGAGGACCCTGGGGCCATCTGCCCGGGTGACCTTTAGGGAGTATTGCCCCGCTGGTTACTGTCAATTGAAGGAAACGAAGAACCGAGTCCTGCAGTAGATCTCTCAGAGCCTCGTGCAGGCCCCAGCTTTCATCTGTGGAGATGTGTTAAGGACAAGGAGGGGTAAAGGACTTTAAACGTGATGAAGAAATAAAGTGGCTAGAAGGAATGGAAGCCGAGGAACTCTCCACTCTCTTCAATAAGGCCCAAGATGAGTGATCTGGTATTAATGTGACAGAGAGTACCTTCTCAGAGCCGCCAGTGGAAGAACATTAGAAACCAGGCATATCTGATTCTATTTCATCCTCTTCATGTTACACTGAGAAAAACAAGACAAACTACACTGCTTTTATTCTAAATCCTTAGGTTTTATATTTTTCCTTATAGATATTTATTAAAAAAATGCTCCTTTGATCGGTGCCACTCGTGACACCCCCACATACAGAACGCTTCTGAGCGGCTCCCTCCGCGCAAGGCCACTGCTGGTGACAGCCAGCTGGTTTTGATCACAGCCACTCGGAATCGAATTTTCATAAGACAGTTGAGGAGTCTTACTGCTGCTCACTCTCTTATCAGATGAGAAACAGAGGGGGAGGGGGAGGATGGGTCCTGAGGGAGCAGCTCAACAATCAAGGGCAGCGGGGCTCTTTCTCTGTCCCTCCGCTGCTGCAATTTTCAAAGGAGTTCGCCTCGGGCACTTTTAAATGATGGTGTCTCAATTCTGTAATCATCTTTCAAGAGCTTTCTCTTAAAGGGTCTTTTAGGTAAACCTAGTCCGTCAACCACACTTGTGGACTCAGGAATCACATTGGTGTCCTCCTGCGTGTGTGTATAGACAAGTACACACACAGAGATATGTGTGCACATGTGCACACACACACTGGACATCTCTGAATGTTCAGAAAACTGACAGAACCTAAAGCACAAAAGGAAGATGCGTCACTTGGCCATGAAGTTTGCCTCTTGCAAGGGTCAGAGGATTCCCTATTACCTCTTCCCCAGATTTCTGCCCTATGTAGGTTTTGCTGCCTCAAGTCCTCCTTTAGAAACTTATCTCATGTGTGATGTGTCAGAAGGAAAAGACTTCTCCAACTGAGGGCCAAGTGACATCCTAAGTCCAACCTCAGATGCACAAACATGCTTGTCCCTTCCCATCTCACCTAGGCAACAGCTAGCTGCCAGTCTTCAAACAGAGAAATGAACCACAGCCTTCTATTCAGGAGAGCACAGACAGTCACCAGTCATCCCAGGCCACAACCTGCTGTGTTCTGGGTTACAAAGACTACTGGGAGCAATTCTACAACTACACCTATCTTTTTCCATTGCAGAGAATATGGTGCCTTTTCTTTATATAGTCCCTGTCACTGGAAACAGACACCCTAGAATACTGAGCCTCTCTTTCTTTCGGGTCAGATAAAAATCAAAGCAGTCTAAGATCTCCCTGGGCAGTGGTCCTCATCAATCTAAGGCCGCTCTCCTGCTTGCATCCTCATTCACCCGCTCCTGTCACAACTGTGTGGAGGTGGAGAAGTGCTCGTGCCTCTTCCTGAAAGCTGAAACGCCACGTACAGTCACCTCTGGGACAATCACACAAAACTAAATGGGATCGGCTTTGTCCTATCCTGATCCTGTCTTCTGTATTAAACGGGGACAGAATCCAAGGAGGTACAGCATACAAATCCTGATCTTGATAATGATTTCGGGGAGATTTAACTCTCTTTTACTTTTGTCAGTGCTCAATGCTGGATGATTTGCTATTAATCACAATCCCCCCTAACAGACTATAGCATGACAGAATGCTGACAGAGCTTTCTCTCTGTGTTCCTGGAGGAAGGTTAATACAACCTGCTTCGTTTAAAACATGCACGCGTGCGTATCACAAGACTTCCGTTTTCATTCTTCGCATTCTACCTCTTCAGATGCATGCAAGCAAGCTGCTCACAGAACAAGGAAAATGGAATCCCAGAGATATTACTACTGTCAACCGTGTTTTGAGTAGGGATGTTTATGATGGTATGTTCGGGAAGTCTTGTGTGACCAAGACATTTCAGGGCACAATTAGGGACTCTGGCCTAGCCCTGCCAATGCCACAGGAGGTCTGATCAAGACTTATGCCCCAGTGGTGCTCTGTGGAATTTCAGTTCTCACCAAACCTCTCAAACTCTCCAATACTCACACTGCAATCTGTACAAGCCCAGTGAAACTCCTTCAGTCCTAAAATAGGTTCTCCCCTCTGAAGGATTTAGCACAGGCACTCTTGAACTCATCATGTAAAAGTAATCTCCATGGATTTGACGGAAAAAAGACAGGAATGGTCAAACCTGAAGATTCTGCTTCATGTCACGAGAGCTTTAAAGACCTGGTCTCTTGTGCTTGTCTCTATCCAGCCCAGGCCCTGCTGTAGACAAGACTTGACAATGATAGGAGCAACAGAACTGAAGACATGGCCAAGAAGTAAAGCTGAGGATCAGGATGGGGGAGCCAATGTGCAACAGGCGGCTAGAAAATGGGTGGAGACAGGCTTCCTGCATAAGTAGGGCTGTGAGCAGGGGGGTTAGGAGACACAAAGACCACGTCCGAGTCCCAGTACCACCACTTCCCAGCTGTGGTATGCTGGAGCAGCTCGCCCCGGCCCCAAAGAGCCACTTGCTAAATTCTTAGGAATTTTGCCTGCAGGTTGTCAAACAGAAACATCATTAAAGATGAAATTATACATTCGTATAACTAAGTAGATTATATTAAAAAGAAAGGTAATAAATATTCGAAACTCACCACTTCTTGAATTTTACTACATGTTCCTATTATCTGTGCTCTTGAGGCTATGTGTGCCTATTGTGTACCTGTACAGAGGAAGTAAAGACCGTGTGATGGTGCTGCTGCCCATCTCTTCCCACCTCTGGAATCAGTGATGTCATGCTGGGAGCTGGAAATCAATCATGGCGGGAGTATTTACACCATAGACTTGGCACACACTACCAATCAGGACCTCTCCCTGCACCTGGAGAGCACATCACTGCTTATTAGCCACGTGACCTCGATGAGTTTTTTAACTTCACAAAGTTTTGGTTTCCTCCTCTGTAAGACGGCGATAACCACTGTGTCTCCTTAGAACTATGAGGATTAACTGAAGTACGGCAGGCAGAGCAGTCGGCATAGTGCCTGGCTCACGGTAAACACAAACAGTAATTACCAATATTATTTCCTCAAAGAATGACTTTTCAAATTTCTTACTCAATATCTTGTAAACAGACCAACATCTAACAAAGTACTGAGACAAAAGAGAGGGCAGCTTAGTCCTTCGACCAGTAAGCACCAATCCACCTCACCCGGTCCCCGTTCCCCGTCCCCCGTTCCCCCTATGGATGTGGAGTTCCTACATGCGCATGTGTTAGGAAAGGTTAGGAAGACCGAGAAAGCCCTTAATGTCTAGTCCTAGTAACTCTGAACTTAGGAAAACAAATTGAGTTTAAGGAGTGTTATTTGATAAAACATCAGAAGTAGTGTGTTAGGTAATTTTTGCATTGCTATAAAAAAATACTTGAAACTGGGTAATTTGTAAAGAAAAGAGGTTTAATTGGCTCATGGTTCTACAGGCTGTGTAGGAAACAGCGGCCTATGCTTCTGGGGAGGCCTCAGGAAGCTTCCAATCATGGCAGAAAGTGAAGGGGGAGCAGACACGTCACATGGAGAAAGCAAGAGCAAGAGGGAGGGGTGGGGAGGCACCATACACTTAAACAACCAGAACTCACTCACTAGCATGAGGACAGTGCCAAGGGGATGGTGCCAAACCATTCATGGGAAAGCCAGCCCCATAATCCAGTCACCTCCCACTAGGCCCCACCTCCAATACTGGGGATTACAATTCAACTTGAGATTTGGGCAGGGACACATATCCAAATGATATCAAGTAGTTACAATCATTTTTTAAAAATTAGGGAGGCCAAGGAACCAGGTTTAGGAACCACCTAGGAAGTCTCATATGCTATATGAAGCCTAAGGAAGCAATGCCAACATAATGAAATGTTCTTACTAAGTGAGAGTGGAGTTGAAGCATCAGGGTTTCCACTGATCAGTTCTTAAGGAGTTCTTTCTACTTTCTCTCTGTGACAAAGCTGTTTAGGCTCAGAGTGACTCTGCTGTTTGAAGAAGAAGGGATGAAGGATATGGTGAAAAAATTAAGCAGAAAATGAGAGAGAGTCCAAAAGAGAGTTAGAAAGCCCAGAGACAGATGAACGGGAAGAGGCAGAGAGAGTGGGACAACAGTCCTCTACAGATAGCATTTTTCTAATTCCATTGACAGTCTAGCATCTCACATCTCTTCCAGCCTTATTGCCTGGCTGTGTTCAGCCACTTTTACCTGTTTTCCCTGTTGACATGGATGGAAAATTGAACAATTACCCTTAAACTCAGCACTTTCAGATCATCCAGATCGCTACACTTGCAGAATTAAGTCTTCAATCACCCCTGGCTAGAAGTGGCTCAACCCAGCTTGTCCTTTAGGAATTAAACACTTTTTGGTTAGCCAGGAGGATTTATTATTCCTAAGGTTTTGAGGTATTCAATTCTGCCAAAACTGGACCTCAGGATGCAAAGGAGCATGGCCCTCTCCAGTGGGGGCGAGGCATGCCCAGGTTCCCGAGAGGGAGCTACAACTCCACTCAGTCTTGGGCTCTGCTAAAGGGCAATGGTTAAACACAAGACTGAGTCCCTTTCTTAGGCTCCTGTTTTCAGAGACTTTCTACTGTTTAAGGACATATTTTGGAGCTCACAAAGTCTTTTGTAACTTGAATTTAGCTCTGAGATTAACTTTTGAAAGTTGAGTCCATATCTAATTGCATATTCAGAGGTTATTCCACCTGAACGTTCTTCATCTTTTTTAAACGATGCTCCTGTCAGTGTGCCTCTTAATGCCCATGTTCAGTCTCACTTTCTGTCCAGAGTTGACTTCCTGAGAACTGGGTTGTAGAGCTGGAAGAGACTACGAAGGCCTGGAAGAGGTTAGAGAGGGGACATCACTTTGCACTTGCTGTCTCCTCCCCTCTCCTCTCTAGGAGTCTCCTCCCTGGCCCCTGACTTCACACCCTCCTTTTCTGACAACTCTACTCTGCCCTCAAGTTGAAGTTTAAAGGTCATTTCTCCAGAGTGGCTTTCCCTCATCCCCCAGTCCAAATCAAGTCTCCACTCCCTTGGTGCTGTCCTTGAGACAGTGAACAAGTTATGGTTGTTTAAAAGTGTGTGGCGCCTCCCCTCCCTCTCTCTCTTGCTCCTGCTTTCGCCACGTGACGTGCCTGCTCCCCCTTTGCCTTCTGCCATGAGTGGAAGCTTCCTGAGGGCTCCCCAGAAGCAGATGGTGCTGTGTTTCCTGTACAGCCTGCAGAACCATGAGCCAGTTGAGCATCTTTTTCTTTATAAATTGCCCAGTCTCAGGTATTTCTCTCATAGCACCCAGTGCACTCATTCTTCAGGGGACTCAGTTACAGTTTGTCCTTTCTTATTTTGCTGTGTGACTATTTGTTTAAGCCCTGTTTTCCTGAATAGATTGTAAACTGGATGAGGGCAAGGACAATGAATGTTCGGATCATCATCGCATCCCCATGCTTAGCCCCATGCATCACAATCACACTCAGAAATATTCAACAAGGGGTTGTAAATGAACGAACAAATAAATGAACTCATGACTTGCCCAAAGTCACTTGTAGAGACTGAGTTCAAGCCTACTCCAGGTCTGATGTTCTTTCTCTAACACCATACAACTTTCCATGACAGAAGAAGTCTAAAGGCCTTAGGGCAAGCTGGTAAACTTGATTCCAAGAGCAAGAATGGATGATTATGCCACTGAAGGATGGTCATCTCAGTAAGACAGAGCAGTTTTGCCATCCTACAATTTGGGGACCGTGAGATCATTTGGGACTCTGGCTGTCCATCATTCTCTAGCTATTTTCCAGAATCATGAATCCCCCCTTCCCTGAAGCATTGTGTCAGCTATAGTTGTGGGTAATTCCACCTAGAATCAGCAAATCAGGTGAGTGGCAATCTTCATAACTTAATCAAAGGCAATCTATGTGGGAAGGACGAGTATCTATAGTTGGGAAAGGACCAGAATCAAGACCTATCTCTGCAGAATCAGCTTCTCTTCTGGGTACTAAGAATTCCTTATTCATTCTCCATGTGGAGTCTCTTATGCCAGACATCTTTCCTTGGAAGGCCTTTTGCATTCTTCTCTAGCTGGTCAACTCTTTCTTTTCTTTTCTTTTTTTTTTTTTTTTTTGAGACGAGTCTCACTCTGTTGCCCAGGCTGGAATGCAGTGGCACAATCTCGGCTCACTGCAAGCTCCACCCCCCGGGTTCACACCATTCCCCTCCCTCAGCCTCTCGAGTAGCTGGGACTACAGGCACCCGCCATGCCAGGCTAATTTTTTTGTATTTTTAGTAGAGATGGGGTTTCACCATGTTAGCCAGGATGGTCTCGATCTCCTGACCTCGTGATCTGCCTGTCTTGGCCTCCTAAAGTGCTGGGATTACAGGCATGAGCCACCGTACTGGCCTAGCTAGTCAACTCTTATCCATCCTTCAGGACCCACCACACACTCTTCCTTTCTCCTGAAGTGCTCTCAGCCCTCAGGGACCAGTTCCTCTTCTGAACTCACGGCCATTAGTAATGTAAACCACAAACACAGGAATGACCATTTGCTGCCTTTCCTATCCACTCACCTGTTGTCTCAGCTATGGAACTTTTCGCAGTGCCTTTTACCTTTTATGCCTTGTCCCCCCAACAAAGTTTTGTGCTCCTTCAGAGCAGTGACCTCACAAGGTCTGGTGAAGGATTTGCAAATCAGCTCCTAAAAGTCTAATCCAACTTGCAGATACATTTTGTTCTGTTTACAAAGTGTTTTTAAAAATTATTTCTGTCATTTTTAAAAACATGAAATCAAAAGCTTTTAAGCTATGCCAGCCATCTCCTCTCTGGGTTCACCACAGGCCCCACCATCCTTTATTTTACACTTTTCTGTTTCACGGGTTTACATTATTTGCCTGGCTTCTAGCGGAGTCTGAGCTGGTAGCCTGGTCATGGTTTGCAAATAGTCCCCAGGTAGTACTTTCTTGTTAAGCAATAGATCCCAAAGCCACCTCTAATGTCACTCACTCTCCATTTCTCATTCCGAAAACACATCTAATCTTCAAAGCTCCTTTTCTCTTCTTTTTTTTTGAGACGGAGTCTCACTCTGTCTCCCAGGCTGGAGTGCAGTGGTGAGTGCAGTAGTGTAACCTCGGCTCACTGCAACCTCCACCTCCCAGGTTCAAGTGATTTTCCTGCCTCAGCCTCCCGAGTAGCTTGGATTACAGGTGTGCACCACCACACAAGACTAATTGTTTTAATTTTTAGTAGAGACAAGATTTCACCATGTTGGCCAGGTTGGTCTCAAACTCCTGACCTTACATGATCCACCCACCTCAGCCTCCCAAAGTGCTGAGATTACAAGCATGAGCCACTGTACCCGGCCTCTCTTCTATTTTTCTCTTCTCTTTTCTAGAAAGGCTAAAGCATGAATGGATGGAGAAAATGCTTGTCTTCTATCCCTAGGCATCAGAGGTCTGGAGGAGAGCATGCATCTTCCCAAGGAAAGAATAAGCAACACATACCATGGATGAAGCAAGGGAGGCTGAATGCTGAGAAATATACATAGAGAGAGACACGTCTCCTGAATGCTGAGAAATATACATAGAGAGAGACACGTCTCCTGAAAGTTGTCTATAAAAGACTGAAAGGAAGAGAAGGAAGGGCATTTCCTTACTGGATCAGAAGCTCCTGAAGGGCAAGGACTGTCTCATTCATCATTAACTCTTGCATCTAGAGCAATACAGGCCACAGGAGGCATTGGATGAAAAGCTGCTGGCTTTCCTCAATAAAATCTAATCTCCAAGGCTGGTGATGAAAGGAGACTGTCTACTGGGAAGGGGCCCTGACCTTGGATCCTCATGTCTATTCTCTAATATTCACGAACCTCATCCTTTGGAATTGGTCACCAATCACGTGTCCCTACAAGTGTAAGAAAGTGATCAGCCCCTTCCTAAGTGACAGCGTTCCTTGCACAGACCACCTCAAAGAGCCTGGATGTGATTTTATTAGGAACCACTAGGTTTCCTTACAGGTGCCCAAAGATCTGCTTAATGTCATTGCTGAATGGACGTCCATGGATGATTCAGGGAAATCATTCTGGAGTTTTCCCACCCACTGGATATTGTAAGTTCAAAGGAGCAGCCTTCACTAGCCAACCAAGTAATTCTCTGAGCAAAGATAATTCTAGAAACTAGTTATATGTAACATACGATTCCTACTGCATAATGGATTCTAAACATTCACATACGGTGAAATGGACTAAGTCGAGTGTGAAGTGTAACATATGAACTGATTTTCCATTAAAGAACTCAAGCATAACTGCATGGAAAACAGATTTATGTTGGAGAAGAGGCATCCCTCCTGGAGGGTAAAAGCAGGAGTGCTCTCTGACAAGAAAGGGTTTCATGCTTCAAACCTCCAGGGCCAAAATAAAGGCCAAATTGCAAATTTCACATATCAAGTTTATGAAGGAGGAAAACACACTAGAGGTATTCTTCAAAATAGGTATCTTTCTTCTTTCCTTCCTTAATGAAATTGTATTAAGCAGCCCATCAATCATTCTAGGTGCTTTATATTACAAATCTGGAAGCTGACATTAAAATACCTACCTGTGGAAGGAGACGCCAGTGTATCTGAGAGTTGTACCATTTGTTAGAGTCTGGAGGTTAAGAACAAGAGCTCTGAGGTCAAGATCCATATTCAAACCCTGGTGCTGCCATTTATTAGTTGTGTGACCTTAGGTAAGGTTTCCTTTCTTTCCCTTAGTCTGCTTTAAAATGGGGTTAATGAGCTGGGCACAGTGGCATATGCCTGTAGTCCAGCACTGTGGGAAACTGAGGTGGGAGGGCTGCTTGAGCCCAGGAGTTTGAGGCCAGCCTGGGCAACATAGATCCCATCTCTTAAAATGTTTTAAAATAAATAACAGATATTTCGGGGGTGGAGCAAGATGGCCGAATAGGAACAGCTTCAGTCTCCAACTCCCAGTGCGAGCAACACAGAACACCGGTGATTTCTGCATTTTCAACTGAGGTACTGGGGTCATCTCACTAGGGAGTGCCGGACAATCGGTGCTGGTCAGCTGCTGCAGCCCGACCAGCGAGAGCTGAAGCAGGGCGAGGCATCGCCTCACCTGGGAAGCACAAGGGGGAAGGGAGTCCCTTTTCCTAGCCAGGGGAACTGAGACACACAACACCCGGAAAATCGGGTGACTTCCACCCCAATACTGCGCTTTGAGCAAACGGGCACACTAGGAGATTGTATCCCACACCTGGCCAGGAGGGTCCCACGGCCACGGAGCCTTCCTCATTGCTAGCACAGCAGTCTGCGATCTAACCGCAAGGCAGCAGCGAGGCTGGGGGAGGGGCGCCCGCCATTGCTGAGGCTTAAGTAGGTAAACAAAGCCTCTGGGAAGCTCGAACTGGGGGGAGCTCACAGCAGCTCAAGGAAACCTGCCTGTCTCTGTAGACTCCACCTCTGGGGACAGGGCACAGCTAAACAACAACAACAAAAAAAGCAGCAGGAACCTTTGCAGATGCAAACGACTCTGTCTGATAGCTTTGAAGAGAGCAGTGGATCTCCCCACACGGAGGTTGAGATCTGAGAAGGGACAGACTGCCTGCTCAAGTGGGTCCCTGACCCCTGAGTAGCCTAACTGGGAGACATCCCCCACTAGGGGCAGTCTGATACCCCACACCTCACAGTGTGGAATACACCCCTGAGAGGAAGCTTCCAAAGTAAGAATCAGACAGGTACACTCGCTGTTCAGCAATATTCTATCTTCTGCAACCTCTGCTGCTGATACCCAGGCAAACAGGGTATGGAGTGGACCTCAAGCAATCTCCAACAGACCTGCAGCTGAGGGTCCTGACTGTTAGAAGGAAAACTATCAAACAGGAAGGACACCTATACCAAAACCCCATCAGTACGTCACCATCATCAAAGACCAGAGGCAGATAAAACCACAAAGATGGGGAAAAAGCAGAGCAGAAAAGCTGGAAATTCAAAAAATAAGAGCGCATCTCCCCCTGCAAAGGAGCGCAGCTCATTGCCAGCAACGGATCGAAGCTGGTCAGAGAATGACTTTGACGAGATGAGAGAAGAAGGCTTCAGTCCATCAAACTTCTCAGAGCTAAAGGAGGAATTACGTACCCAGTGCAAAGAAACTAAAAATCTTGAAAAAAAAGTGGAAGAATTGACAGCTAGAATAATTGATGCAGAGAAGGTCATAAACGAAATGACAGAGATAAAAGCCATGACACGAGATATACGTGACAAATGCACAAGCTTCAGTAACCAACTCGATCAACTGGAAGAAAGAGTATCAGCGATTGAGGATCAAATGAATGAAACGAAGCGAGAAGAGAAACCAAAAGAAAAAAGAAGAAAAAGAAATGAACAAAACCTGCAAGAAGTATGGGATTATGTAAAAAGACCAAATCTACGTCTGACTGGGGTGCCTGAAAGTGAGGGGGAAAATGGAACCAAGTTGGAAAACACTCTTCAGGATATCATACAGGAGAACTTCCCCAACCTAGTAGGGCAGGCCAACATTCAAATTCAGGAAATACAGACAACACCACAAAGATACTCCTCGAGAAGAGCAACTCCAAGACACATAATTGCCAGATTCACCAAAGTTGAAATGAAGGAAAAAATCTTAAGGGCAGCCAGAGAGAAAGGTCGGGTTACCCACAAAGGGAAGCCCATCAGACTAACAGCAGACCTCTCGGCAGAAACTCTACAAGCCAGAAGAGAGTGGGGGCCAATATTCAACGTTCTTAAAGAAAAGAATTTTAAACCCAGAATTTCATATCCAGCCAAACTAAGTTTCATAAGTGAAGGAGAAATAAAATCCTTTACTGATAAGCAAATGCTTAGAGATTTTGTCACCACCAGGCCTGCCTTACAAGAGACCCTGAAGGAAGCCCTAAACATGGAAAGGAACAACCGGTACCAGCCATTGCAAAAACATGCCAAAATGTAAAGACCATCGAGGCTAGGAAGAAACTGCATCAACTAACGAGCAAAATAACCAGTTAATATCATAATGGCAGGATCAAGTTCACACATAACAATATTAACCTTAAATGTAAATGGACTAAATGCTCCAATTAAAAGACACAGACTGGCAAACTGGATAAAGAGTCAAGACCCATCAGTCTGCTGTATTCAGGAGACCCATCTCACATGCAGAGACATACATAGGCTCAAAATAAAGGGAAGGAGGAAGATCTACCAAACAAATGGAGAACAAAAAAAAGCAGAGGTTGCAATCCTAGTCTCTGATAAAATAGACTTTAAACCATCAAAGATCAAAAGAGACAAAGAAGGCCATTACATAATGGTAAAGGGATCAATTCAACAGGAAGAGCTAACTATCCTAAATATATATGCACCCAATACAGGAGCACCCAAATTCATAAAGCAAGTCTTTAGAGACTTACAAAGAGACTTAGACTCCCATACAATAATAATGGGAGACTTCAACACTCCACTGTCAACATTAGACAGATCAACGAGACAGAAAGTTAACAAGGATATCCAGGAATTGAACTCATCTCTGCACCAAGTGGATCTAATAGACATCTATAGAACTCTCCACCCCAAATCAACAGAATATATATTCTTCTCAGCACCACATCGCACTTATTCCAAAATTGACCACATAATTGGAAGTAAAGCACTCCTTAGCAAATGTAAAAGAACAGAAATTATAACAAACTGTCTCTCAGACCACAGTGCAATGAAACTAGAACTCAGGACTAAGAAACTCAATCAAAACCACTCAACTACATGGAAACTGAACAACCTGCTCCTGAATGACTATTGGGTACATAACAAAATGAAGGCAGAAATAAAGATGTTCTTTGAAACCAATGAGAACAAAGATACAACATACCAGAATCTCTGGAACACATTTAAAGCAGTGTGTAGAGGGAAATTTATAGCACTAAATGCCCACAAAAGAAAGCTGGAAAGATCTAAAATGGACATTCTAACATCACAATTAAAAGAACTGGAGAAGCAAGAGCAAACACATTCAAAAGCTAGCAGAAGGCAAGAAATAACTAAGATCAGAGCAGAACTGAAGGAGATAGAGACACAAAAAACCCTCCAAAAAATCAATGAATCCAGGAGTTGGTTTTTTGAAAAAATCAACAAAATTGACAGACCGCTAGCAAGACTAATAAAGAAGAAAAGAGAGAAGAATCAAATAGACGCAATAAAAAATGATAAAGGGGATCTCACCATGGACCCCACAGAAATACAAACTACCATCAGAGAATACTATAAACACCTCTACGCAAATCAACTAGAAAATCTAGAAGAAATGGATAATTTCCTGGACACTTACACTCTTCCAAGACTAAACCAGGAAGAAGTTGAATCCCTGAATAGACCAATAGCAGGCTCTGAAATTGAGGCAATAATTAATAGCCTACCAACCAAAAAAAGTCCAGGACCAGATGGATTCACAGCTGAATTCTAACAGAGGTACAAGGAGGAGCTGGTACCATTCCTTCTGAAACTATTCCAATCAATTGAAAAAGAGGGAATCCTCCTAACTCATTTTATGAGGCCAACATCATCCTGATACCAAAGCCTGGCAGAGACACAACAAAAAAAGAGAATTTTAGACCAATATCCCTGATGAACATCGATGCAAAAATCCTCAATAAAATACTGGCAAAACGGATTCAGCAGCACATCAAAAAGCTTATCCACCATGATCAAGTGGGCTTCATCCCTGGGATGCAAGGCTGTTGTTCAACATTCGCAAATCAATAAACGTAATCCAGCATATAAACAGAACCAAAGACAAGAACCACATGATTATCTCAATAGATGCAGAAAAGGCTTTTGACAAGATTCCACAGCCCTTCATGCTAAAAACGCTCAATAAATTCGGTATTGATGGAACGTACCTCAAAATAATAAGACCTATTTATGACAAACCCACAGCCAATATCATACTGAATGGGCAAAAACTGGAAAAATTCCCTTTGAAAACTGGCACAAGACAGGGATGCCCTCTCTCACCACTCCTATTCAACATAGTGTTGGAAGTTCTGGCTAGGGCAATCAGGCAAGAGAAAGAAATAAAGGGTATTCAGTTAGGAAAAGAAGAAGTCAAATTGTCCCTGTTTGCAGATGACATGATTGTATATTTAGAAAACCCCATTGTCTCAGCCCAAAATCTCCTTAAGCTGACAAGCAACTTCAGCAAAGTCTCAGGACACAAAATTAATGTGCAAAAATCACAAGCATTCTTATACACCAGTAACAGACAGAGAGCCAAATCATGAATGAACTTCCATTCACAATTGCTTCAAAGAGAATAAAATACCTAGGAATCCAACTTACAAGGGATGTAAAGGACCTCTTCAAGGAGAACTACAAACCACTGCTCAGTGAAATAAAAGAAGACACAAACAAATGGAAGAACATACCATGCTCATGGATAGGAAGAATCAATATCGTGAAAATGGCCATACTGCCCAAGGTTATTTATAGATTCAATGCCATCCCCATCAAGCTACCAATGAGTTTCTTCACAGAATTGGAAACAACTGCTTTAAAGTTCATATGGAACCAAAAAAGAGCCCGCATTGCCAAGACAACCCTAAGTCAAAAGAACAAAGCTGGAGGCATCACGCTACCTGACTTCAAACTATACTACAAGGCTACAGTAACCAAAACAGCATGGTACTGGTACCAAAACAGAGATATAGACCAATGGAACAGAACAGAGTCCTCAGAAATAATACCACACATCTACAGCCATCTGATCTTTGACAAACCTGAGAGAAACAAGAAATGGGGAAAGGATTCCCTATTTAATAAATGGTGCTGGGAAAATTGGCTAGCCATAAGTAGAAAGCTGAAACTGGATCCTTTCCTTACTCCTTATACGAAAATTAATTCAAGATGGATTAGAGACTTAAATGTTAGACCTAATACCATAAAAACCCTAGAAGAAAACCTAGGTAGTACCATTCAGGACATAGGCATGGGCAAGGACTTCATGTCTAAAACACCAAAAGCAACGGCAAAAAAAGCCAAAATTGACAAATGGGATCTCATTAAACTAAAGAGCTTCTGCACAGCAAAAGAAACTACCATCAGAGTGAACAGGCAACCTACAGAATGGGAGAAAATTTTTGCAATCTACTCATCTGACAAAGGGCTGATATCCAGAACCTACAAAGAACTCAAACAAATTTACAAGAAAAAAGCAAACAACCCCATCAAAAAATGGGCCAAGGATATGAACAGACATTTCTCAAAAGAAGACATTCATACAGCCAACAGACACATGAAAAAATGCTCATCATCACTCGCCATCAGAGAAATGCAAATCAAAACCACAATGAGATACCATCTTACACCAGTTAGAATGGCAATCATTAAAAAGTCAGGAAACAACAGGTGCTGGAGAGGATGTGGAGAAATAGGAACACTTTTACACTGTTGGTGGGATTGTAAACTAGTTCAACCATTATGGAAAAGAGTATGGCAATTCCTCAAGGATCTAGAACTAGATGTACCATATGACTCAGCCATCCCACTACTGGGTATATACCCAAAGGATTATAAATCATGCTGCTATAAAGACACATGCACACGTATGTTTATTGTGGCACTATTCACAATAGCAAAGAGTTGGAATCAACCCAAATGTCCATCAGTGACAGACTGGATTAAGAAAATGTGGCACATATACACCATGGAATACTATGCAGCCATAAAAAAGGATGAGTTTGCATCCTTTGTAGGGACATGGATGCAGCTGGAAACCATCATTCTTAGCAAACTATCACAAGAACAGAAAACCAAACACCGCATGTTCTCACTCATAGGTGGGAACTGAACAATGAGATCACTTGGACTCGGGAAGGGGAACATCACAAACCGGGGCCTATCATGGGGAGGGGGTAGGGGGGAGGGATTGCATTGGGAGTTATACCTGATATAAATGACGAATTGATGGGTGCTGACGAGTTGATGGGTGCAGCACACCAACATGGCACAAGTATACATATGTAACAAACCTGCACGTTATGCACATGTACCCTAGAACTTAAAGTATAATAATAAAAAAAAAAAATAATAAATAAATAAATAACAAATAAAATGGGGATAGTAAATAATCTAAATGTCTATCAACAACTGAACATACTGTGGTATGTCCATACAATGGAATACTATTCAGCAATGAAAATACATAGGCTAATGATGTATGCAACAGCTTAGATGAATCTCAAAATCATTACACTGAGTGAAAAAAAAAAAGCCAGGTGCAAAAGAGTAAATATTTATGCTTCCATTTATATAAAATTCTAGAAACTGCAAGCTACTCTATAGCATGAACAACACATCAGTAGTTGTCTGAGGCCAAGGGAGAGAGAGGAAGGATGGGCTGGAAGGGGCATGGAGGAACTTCTGGGGAATGGGAATGTTCTGTCTTGTGGCAGGGGTTTCACAGGTATATACATCCGTGAAAACCTAAATGGTACACTTTAACAAAGATATCATTTATTGTATATAAATCAGGCCTTAGTAAAGTTGATTTTTTAAAACTTTCCTACTGATTTGTTTTAAGAAGTAAATGAGAGAAAATGTAGCCGGCATATGGTAAGTGCTTGGTAGTAAATGATGATGACGGTGATGTTGGTGGACACTGGGGCATGACAGCAGAGTGTCCTGGAAGTCAGAGGATATATATATATATATCCTCTGATATATGATAATCTCTAAACTTCATTTTCTTAACACAACAAAGAACAGGTCTGGACAAGATGTCCTAAAGTTCCTTAAAGGTGCAACAACTTGATCCTAAAGTGATGATGCCCCAATGGTGGCCAGTACAACTTTCTAATTCCATGTATTTATAACAGATGTAAACTTTAGTGCTCAGAGGATTCTGCTATAACATTTAGCAGTTACTCCTTGAAATTTAGTACTTCCATGACGAAAAAAGTAGAGAAAGTGGAATTTCAGAAGTCCTTTCAAGGGAGTTGGGAACAGGTTCAAGGTAGGGTGGAGAAAAGCCTGCAGAAGAGTACAAGTCCAGATAATTCTATAGATTATCAATTTGTTTTCTTGTGTTTCCATTTAGAAGTTTCTGCCAAAGAACTCTAAAATCCTTTTTCCTGAGTTTAATGCTTTCTTACTTAAAACACAAGTCTCTTGGTGCTTTGAACAAATACAAAACATGAGCAACTGGGGACTGAAGCTGTCCAAAGAAGACGTCCTGCAGGAAATAATTTGCCCTATACTCACTTCTACACACCTTCAAGACGGGCCAGATCCCCACACTACAAATAACCAGCCTTCATTACCACTCTCCCTCATGCCGGTTCAAACCAAGCCTTCATTACCACTCTCCCTCATGCTGGTTCAAACCAAGCCTTCATTACCACTCTCCCTCATGCCAGTTCAAACCAGAGACTCTAGAATCGTTGCTCTAGCATTACAATTTCCATGCACACTGCTCCTTCACCACCTACCCGCTTTGCTCATGTCTGGCAGACACTCTGCCTCCTTCCGTCCTTGGGTACATCCTCTTGGATGGTCACCTTACTGTCCTATGCAACCAATGGCTGAAGAAGCAGTCTGCAAGGACAGGCAGATCACAAGTGTGGCCAGCAGCCACCAATCTCTGAGCTGACAATTTAGCACTGGCAAAAGACATCTTAGGTACATATCTGGGAAAACAGACTCTGAGAACAGAAATGCAAGATCTCATATTTAATATAGTCATTGAGAATTATTAGTGGGTGGAGAAGTCTAAAAGGAAGTTAGTAGGTAGTGCTAAGGAGGAAGATCTGTCATGAAGAGATACTGGAAAGCAAAGAAAAAGGCTGGAGAATAATGAGAGTATGGTCTTACTAAATCTTAAGAGTGTGGAGTGTTCTGACCTCTAATAACAACTCTTCCACCTTCATCAACCCCCAATCCCTGCTCGGAATGAGATGAGGCAGAAGTACTTTTTCACAGGACTCCTGCCCTCGCTGGTCCTCAGTCCCTACAGAGTTGTCAAATACTCATCTGGGGAGCTTACTTAAATTCATGCAGATTCCCCAGCTCTAGCTTCTGATTAGTGCATGGCCTAGGATTATACATTTTAGCCACCATCCCAGAATATTTCATAGATGTTATTTTTGATCCTTTCCCTAGTCTTGTGATTATCAGACAATTACCTAAGTTTTACAGACTGAATTCTCTTTGTATGCAGTCACATACAAAGGTGTTCCCAAAAAAAGGCTTTAAGACTCCATTTCCAACCATGAGAGAATATGTGGTACTAGACTTGCCCTTTTGCCACAAACAACTCGAAAATTGGAGGAAAATACATGGTACTACTGTTTCCAGACACTGGATAATAAGCAGCCTAAGACTCTGATTCCTGAGAGCAGGAAAACAGATGAAGTAAGCCCTAGGTCACTAGAGGTCATTCCTGGACTTTGGCACAGTGTGGGGGAACCCCACACGTGGCATGAAGTTCTCATGGAGTTGAAAGGAGACTAAAGTTTAGTGGGGCTTAAGTGGCTGGAATTTTAGAAGCAAAGTCTGAAAGACTGGGGAGCTATGGAGAGGAAAAGCTCCAGAAGTCCAGACTGACTGGATACTAAGCTGTGCCTCTGTAGGGTGAAACTCCACAAGCCTGAGCAGACTGGAGCACAACCTCCTTGACTTAGAGGGGGTTATGCATTATGATATTTCAGACGAGATCTGGTGCATTCAGGCTGGTATGGCTGCAGGTTGCATTATGATACTTCAATTACTACTGAAAAGGTTGAGCTGAACAATCTCCAGCACTTATACAGAACTGGAGGAGGCTCAGCTCCACTCATCTAGAGTACAGACATCTTATTGAACAACCAGGCATCAGTGTTTAGGGCTAACTCTAGACCTGCCCTAATGAAGCTTTGAAACAATTTTCAAAATGCTCAAATTGATTTAAGAAAATACATTAACTGCTTACCAAAACAAATATAGATGTTCCACAATTTACAATGGTTTGACTTAACGCATTTTCTTTCTTTTTTATTTTTTTATTTTTTGAGATGGGGTCTCACTCTGTTGCCCAGGCTGGAGTATAACCTCCGCCTCACTGCAACCTCCATCTCCCAGGTTCAAGTGATTTTCCTGCCTCAGCCTCCTGAGTAGCTGGGATTACAGGTGCCCGCCACCACCCCTGGCTAATTTTTTGTATTTTTAGTAGTGATGGGGTTTCACCACGTTGAGCAGGCTGGCCTCGAACTCCTGACCCCAGGTGATCCACCTGCCTCGGCCTCCCAAAGTGCTGGGATTACAGGCATGAGCCACCGCACCTGACTGACTTAACACATTTTCAACTTTATGATGGTGCAAAAGCAACACATGTTCAGTGCAGTCCCTGACTTAAGAGGGGGTTATGGATTATGATATTTTGATTTATGTTACAATATTTTCAACTCACAATGGTTTTATCCAGACTGTAAGTTGAAGAGTGTCTGTATGTCAGTCTTGAAAGGAAGATTGAAACTTAACATAATGATATTCACAATGTCCAGCATCCAATCAAAACCTATGAATCATGTAAAGAAGCAGAAAAATATGACTTGTAACCAGAAGAAAAATCAGTTATAGAAACAGACTCAGAAAAGACAGAAATATGGAATTAGCAGCAAAAGAACATGAAAAGAGCTAGTACAGGCTGAGTATCCCTAATCTGAGAATCTAAAATGCTCTAAAATCCAAAACTTTTTGAGCACTGACATGATGCCCAAAGGAAATGTACACTGGAGCATTTCAGATTTTGGATTTTGGAATTTGGGATGCTCAACTAGATAAGCATAATGCAAATATGCCATAATCTGAAAAAAAATCTGAAATCTGAAACACTTCTGGTCCTAAGCATTTTGGATAAGGGATACTCAGTCTATATAAAGGATGAAAGAAAATGTACACAGAATGAGAAGATTAATGGAAGATACATAAAAGGGGACCAAATGGAGCTTCTAGAACTGAAAACAATATGTGAAATAACAATTCACTAGATGGGCTTAACAGCAGACCAGACATTGTAGAAGACAAGACCAGTTACATAGCAACAGAAACGATCCAAGTTGAAGCACTGAGAAAAAAAGTAGACTGAAAACAAAAAACACCAAGCCTCAGTGACAATTGTGTGGACATGCAAACTTGTAATTAAAAGAAGTGGGAGGGAAGAAAAATGCATTTAAAGAAATATTAGCTAACATTTTCTGAATCTGACGAAAACCATAAATCCACAGACTCAAGAAGTTCAAGTAGGATAAACACAAAGAAAACCACACTAAGGCACATCATGACCAAATTGCTGAAAATAACTGATAATGGAGAAGAAATCTTAAAAGCAGATGGGGGAAAGATATATTACATACAGGGGAACAAAGATAAGAATAACGACTGTCTTCTCATCAGAAACAATGTAGGCCAGGCAAGGTGGCTCACGCCTATTACAGGCGGGTGGATCACTTGAGGTCAGGAGTTTGAGACCAGACTGGCCAACATGGTGAAACTCTGTCTCTACTAAAAACACAAAAATTAGCCGGGTGTGGTGGCATGCAACTGTAGTCCCAGCTACTCAGGAGGCTGAGGCAGGAGAATTACTTAAACACGGGAGGTGGAGGTTACAGTGGGCCAAAATCGTGGCACTGCACTCCAGCCTGGATGATGGAGTGAGATCCTGTCTCAAAAAAAAAAAAAAGAAAGAAAAGAAAACAGAGGGGAGCAGAGGGGAGAGGAGGAAAAGGAAAGAAAAGAAGGAAGGAAGGAAGGGAGGGAGGGAGGAAGGAAAGGAGGGAACAAAGAAAGCCAAAGACAATAAAATAACTATTTAAAAAACTAAAAGAAAAAAATTGTCAGCCTAGAATTCCATGTCTGGTAAAAAGTTGAGGATGACATTTTCAGACAAATAACGCAGACAGAATTTCTTGCCAGATGACCTGTTCTACAAAATAATGATAAAGTTTTTCAGGCTGAAGGAAACTGATACCAGATAGAAACTAGGATCTACACAAACAAACAAGGAGTGTGAAAATTATAAATAAGTGTATCTGAAAAAAAAAAAAGGCTTTGACAATTTGGGGCCGGGTGCTGTGGCTCATGGCTGTAATCCCAGCACTTTGGGAGGCCGAGGTGGGAGGATCACTTGAGGTCAGGTGTTAGAGACCAGCCTGGCCAACATGGTGAAACCCCATCTCTACTAAAAATACAAAAAATTAGCTGGGGGTGGTGGCATGCATCCGCAACCCCAGTTACTCGGGAGGCTGAGGCAGAAGAATCGCTTGAACCTGGGAGGCGGAGGTTGCAGTGAACCGAGATTGTACCACTGCACTCCAGCCTGGCAACAGAGTGAGACTCTGTCTCAAAAAATAATAATAATAATAACAACAATAATAATAATAATTTGGATCCCCTGCATAATCTCCTCCCTAGAAGGCTTCTTTTTAGAGACACACACAAACCTCATCTTTTCTCCTGATATTTGAACACAGGATTCCACTGTGCCACAGCTACTTGCCTTTTTAGTACTTTTCCCCCTGCATTTATATAGCTAGCCATTAACTAACTACTATGCGTCACACACTGGAGATGCAAAGATAAAGAACATGTGTTATCTGCCGTCAAGAAGCTTAGAGGTCTGGTGGGAAAACAATCAAGGCAACAAAGAGTTAAAGCACAATACCTCCTAACTGTACTCAAATCCTGGCTCTACTCACTTAGCAACTCTGTGATCTTGGGCAACTTACTTAACCTCTCCATGCCTTGGTTTCCATAATTGTAAAATGGGGATAATAATAGTACTACGGGGTTGTGGTGAGAGAAAATGCTTTAACATGTGTAAACTAGAAGGACAGTGCTTGGGATACAGTCAACACCTAGTAAGTATTAGCCATGTTATTACAATGTTGGTTTGCCAAGGAGGTTAGAGTATGGAGAAAGAACATCCGGTCAGAGAGGGAGTGGGATGGGAAGGGAAGACATTTCAGGGGAAGTGATGCTTTGGCTGACCTTTTGAAGGATAAGCAGGGTTAGCAGATAAAGAAGGGAGAGATACTCCGGGTAGAGGTGGCAGCATTCAACAAGGCATGGAGATGTGTGTCAGCGTGCGTCAGGAGACCACCGCAAATGTCTTCAGTACTGCTGCAGTCAACAGTGCCTCAGCTGTAGCCCAGGAAATGTTCTGGGGCCTCTCTAGAAGACCTTTTGACTTCCTTCAGGGGCCTCTTACCTCTTCCATAATCTGATCCATTTTGCCTCTGTGGTCTGAGGCGAAAACTGTCCCCCAAAAAAGAAGAAAAAGAGAGCAGAAAATGAGTTTCAAACACAGAAAGGAACACCCCAAACGTTGATTGTATCCATTCTTTCTCCCAGATGAAAATGTCCCTGGACCTGCTTTTCTCTGTCAACTTGGTCAAACCTAATTAGGCCACTGGGTGTGCCGTGTGTGGCTGCACAGGCTGTGCAATGCACTATTCCAGAGGACAGCATCACAAAGGCTATGACATGAATGCTCCTTCCACCCCCGGGAGTGGGAAACTGGGGGCCCTACCTTCACAGCCACCTTTATCTAGGAAACTTCTTTCTTTTCTGATATAAGTCTTATGAGAAGGCAAAGCTTAGAAGCTGGTATTGCTTCTGCCCATCTATGTCAATAATGCAGAAGGCATGGGCCAGTACCCTGATACCTGGACACATAATTCTAAAAACCACACCGTGGGAGATAGGACATGGGCATCAATGAAAGGGTCC
The DNA here is from genome assembly GCF_007565055.1 of Rhinopithecus roxellana. Classification (NCBI taxonomy): domain Eukaryota; kingdom Metazoa; phylum Chordata; class Mammalia; order Primates; family Cercopithecidae; genus Rhinopithecus; species Rhinopithecus roxellana. Next base: position 134,202,984 of record NC_044553.1, on the reverse strand, counting down.
AGACCTTCAGTTGAGGAAGCAGGATTAACCAAACCTTGGATTCAGCAGGCAAAAATAATTCTAGCCCCAGACTTCTAACACCGTGTTCAACATAGGTGGAACAGGTCATGACCACCAAGACCGCACTGTTGACCAAGATCAACACAGGATACCATAAGAATAAGAATACTGGAAACCTACTCTTCTATTTCTTCAGAAGCCTTCCTCTTAAACCTGAAAAAAAAAAAAAAAAAAAAAGACAAGGTTTTTAAGAGCCCACTAGTCTGATGCACCAGGGTAGTATCTTGAGGAAGGTTTCAAAAGTGGAGGAAAATTAGTATATCTCAAGTGCTTTATCTGTCTGCAGTTCTCTTTAGAGACAAGCCCCACAACCAGCATGAGAGAACTAAAGACGCTGTAGTGCCTTCTTACAGCTTTATATCAGCCTCACTCCAAATTGAATTGTTGAGAGTTTAAGTGCAGGTTGAGCGAGTGGCTTAAAATTCAAATAGATACAGATGATTCAGTGCCCTCTTTTCTTTCAGCAATAAACTGACTGGTTTATAGAGTGCTTTCTTAGGGCTGAGACCCTGGGTCTTATTTGGTGCTATTAGCTGTCAGCACTTGCAGCTTCCAATGAGCAAAAAGGGATGCCCTCGCCTCACAGTTCAGGCTTCAGGCTTCAGAACTGCTTTTCTGTGCCCTTCACACGAAGGACGAGAGGACCTTCTGAGTGATGGTGGGTGAGTAGTGCCAGGGCCTGGCTGACACACGCGTACCTACGGCAGTGGTTCTCACATGTCAGTGTGCATAAGAACCATCCACTGAGCCTGTTAGATATGCAGATTGGTGGGCCTGGCAGGGAGAGTTCTGAATCAGCTGGTCTGGGTGGGTGGGGGGTGCCCAGGAATATGCATTTTAAAATTCTAATCTAAGTGTGTCACTACTCACACTCTGAGAAACACTGATCTGAAGTTTTCTAATAAGACTGGCGAACTGTTGATGATTATTAAAGTTGAACATTGGGTACATGTCGATTACATTTTTGTATGTCTGAAAACTTCCACAATTCTGTTATTGTGGGTTTTTTGTTTGTTTGTTTTAAATGAGTTATTTTAAGTCAGAAATCTAGCACCATGATGAGCAACAGCAAAGGATGGCAAATGGCCTGGAGGCAGGATGTAGACCTTGACAGGCTGGGCCACCAGCCTTGCCAGCAAGAACTGGTTTCTTGGAGCCAACCAGCAATTCCTGCAAAACGCAAATAACTCCCCCTGCCAAAAGCAAAATTCTACATTCTTTTTTTTTTTTTTTTTTTTTGTCAGTTAAAAAATAAAAAGTTCAGCCAGGCACAATGGCTCATGCCTGTAATCCTAATACTTTGGGAGGCCAAAGCAGGTAGATCATTTGAGGTCAGGAGTTCGAGACCAGCCTGGTCAACATGGTGAAACCCCATCTCTACTAAAGACACAAAAATTAGCTGGGTATGGTGGTGGGCGCCTGTAATCCCAGCTACTCAGAGGCTGAGACAGGAGAAACACTTGAACACAGAAGGTGGAGATTGTGGTGAGCCAAGATCGCACCATTTCACCACAGCCTGGTGACAGAGTGAGACTCCGTCTCAAAAAAAAAATTAATAATATAAACTTAAAAAATTAAAAATGATTTTAAAAAGTCAGTCAAAGTTTAAATAGACTGCTTTCCATGGAATTTACTCTATCAACTGTACTATTTTTAAAAAGAAAGAATGATGGCTGAAGTGAGGTGGGAGAATGGGTAGGTCAAGCTGGAAGAACAGGGTATAACAACTCTAAGGGAATCTCCCAGGCTGCAGTTTCTGACCCTTAAAGAGAGATAAAGGAGACTCAGCAATGAGGGTTAGGAGGGCATAGGGGAACAGAATGGGTAGTGGGAGGCACCATGGGGAAACCACTGCAGGGTGCCCAGGGCATCCCCAGCCTGGTGTTGCTGGAGGCTATAGACTTCCAACGCCTGTTCTAAGTCAACGGAATCCTAAAGGAAGAGCACCCAGTAGCCACCAAAGCCACCTTCTGTCTGTGTGGGAGGATAGAAGCTGACTTCCTAGTTCACGCCGTTCCCGAGGACCAATGCCTCTAATTGTCCTCATGAAGTTAAACTCTATACCCCCACTGTCCGAATGGCACAACTAATGTCACCAAGGGTAGAAGTGCTTGGATGAAAACAGGGATAAGAGAAGAATCCTGGAATTAAACAGGCTACGAAGAAAGGCTGACGCCTTTGTTGTGTACATAAGAGACATATTCGTCTCCAATTACCCTCAGGAGTTATGACCGAATTGTTCCTTCCCTACACAATGTGCGGTGGCAAAACCAGCCGCGATTATGTCTGAAGGAAACAATAATGATAATGCTAATCTTTGGGGGGAAGCTGAATAATTGCCATTTATCCACTCAACATTCAAAAGGGGGATGAGTTTAATATTCAGCTTAATTGCTGCTGAGCCCACATCCTGCTCTCTCTCGCTCTAGGGGGAGCCCAAGGACTCTCCCGACAGCGGAAGAAGAAAAATCAAATGGAGTCCTCAAGGAAGGGCAGCAGGGATGCCCTCAGGTGGCGTTTTCTCTCTCATTCTCTCTCTCTCTCTCTCTCACTCTCTGCCAGAAACAACAGGTTCTGGGAGCGCACTGAGTGGGATGGTGCACCCTGCCTCTGATCTGGGTCACAGACGGAACACTGGCCACTTCCCAGCCTTACCTAGCCTGCAGATGAGTTTGGTCTAAACCATACTGCTGTCTGTTTATTTTGTGTTTTGTTCTGTTGTAATGTAAATTCATTGCCAAAATGGGGAGATTTTGTATACAAATCCAAATTTCTGAACTCTAACTTTTTAGTTTAACTTTTCAGCCTGGCAATACTGGACGTGCAGTGGATGAACCTGAGCTCCCCCGACCCCGCATTGCTCCCAAACACTGGGGGTCCAGAACTAGTCCTCAATTACGTCATCTGCGCTGCTGGTTTTCCAATAGGAGTGAGGAGGCTGGCAAAGTGCGTCCTGTAGCTATGCAGCTATCAAATGTGAGGAGGCAAAAAGACAAAGTGGGGAGCGTGTTTTAGGAAAACTGGCAGAGTATATTTCTTTATAGAAATGCGAATATGCAAATAATTTCTGTATGTATCTCAGGAATATGACTAAAGGTGCCATTCTGAAATAAAACCCCACTTCACAGATTATCTGCCTGGTCCTCAAAGGTACCTCAGGGTAGTGCAGCAACAAGGAGCCCAGCAAAAGACACAGAATCTAGCACCATGTTTTTTAAGCTTCAGGTCATGACCCACTACTGAGCCATGAGACCAGTTTCGTGGCTCACCACCAGCATTCCTTTCCTTTAAAAATTTTTCTTTCATCTTTCTTTTTTATTTTTCTTTTTATTTTTTATTTTTATTTTTTTAGTTTCCACAATTTGGCTTTATTTTGCAGTACAGAAATCATTTGGAGCCATTTTGAGACAGAAGTAGAGGCTCTGTCAAGTCAATACTGCATTGCAGCTTGGTCCACGGAAGAAGCCACGCCTGAGATGGAAAAGATGCTTCTACGCTTCACCCGCTTTATGTTTGCTTCCTCTCCCCTTTCCCTCATCAACTTTATTAGGTTAAAACACCACATTCAGGCTTTCTCCAAATGACTCCCTATGTCTGGAGTTTGGTTAGAATTTTATGCCCACATAAACCAAACTTGTGGCTATGCTATTTGGGCCCTGCCATAACATTTGACATAATACAAAATATAAAGTCATAGGGAAAACTTCTGGATGCCGTCCCAAACAGTGGATTATTCCATTTAGAATCTCCTGAACCTCAAGAGGACAGATGGCGCACAACCTGTATGGATCCAGCTCTTGAGAAGCAGAAGCACACAGCTACACTGATTAAAACATACAAATACTGTCTCAAGTTTTCTGTATTGGTATCCCAATGTTTGTTTAAAACTGATCCTTCACTAGGAAAAAAAAAAAAAAAAAAAGCCAGTTTGGTTAAATTGAACAGAATGTAACTGCCAATTCTGAATAGCCACTCCATGAAAACAAGTTAATACATAATATTAGAAAGATGAAGGGGAGTATTTACTGGCACACAGCTCTCTTCACTCTCTCCATTTTGATTACAAAAGCAGGCCTTACAATATTGATTTCATAGAAGACTAACAACAGTACATGTTATTAATTAGGACACATTTAAAATGTGGCAAATAATGCATATGATATGAAATCATCTTTCTTTTTTAATAGCACAGAAAACGCAGTGTGCTGAAAATAGTAAGGATAGGTATTATATAAACATTTTGTTTCCTGTTTTATGTGTACCCATACCCAATCATGAAGTATATTCTGAATTAATTTACTTTTTTTTTTTTTTTTTAAGAGACAGGGTCTCATTCTGTGGCCCAGAGTGAAGTGCAGTGTTGGGATCATGCTCACTGCAGCCTCAAACTCCTGGGCTCATGTTATCTTCCCACCTCTACAAGTGCGTGCCACTGTGCCTGGCTAATTTTTTTTTTCTATTTTTTTGTAGAAACAGGGTCTCACTATGTTGTCCAGGTTGTTCTTAAACTCCTGACCTCAAGCAATTCTCCTGCTTTTGCCTCCCAAAGCACTGGGATTCAGGCATGGGCCACTGTGCTCAGCCTGAGTGTATTTTTAAACTACTGGTGACAGGTTAAAAACAAACAAGCAAGCAAACAAACAAGAACCTAAAACACAGTAGTCTACCACAGTCCACAGGGTAGGTAATCAGAGAAGAATCTGATATGGAAGTTCTGCCTCCCAGACTGTGTGGGGACAGAGGCTAAGGTAAAGAATTATGGGTTCTGGAGCACCTCTTCACAGACACTTCATCCCCAACTTCTGAGGAAACTGAGGCTGTCGATGAGGCTTGTGTGGCCTGGTCCCAGCCCCCTGGCAGGTTGTCTGCAGAGCTGAGATCAGCATAGCCTCGGGCTGCCGGTTTATTTCTGCACTCAGGGCCCCCGTGCCTTTTCCCCCAAAAGAGGCTATTAGAAGTTTGGGGAACCTGGCAAATCATAATAATTCCAGCAAGATCACCTCACATAGAGCACTTTTCAATACTCTTCAAAGACATTCACATCTACAAACACTACCTTGGCTGAGTTCTGGAGAAGAGGAAAAGCAGGTTTCAGCAGAACAATTTTAAACACAGAGAGGGACGCTGGGCACTGCGGCTGTGGTCTTCACCCAAATCACAGAGCTAGTTAGTGATGAGGCTGAAACTAGAATCCATGTCTCCCGACTTTCACCCTAGATTCCAAACACTTTGCCTCAAGCCTTTTCAAAGGAAGATACCAGTTGATTATCTAATATCCCTAAGGCACCCAGACATCTCCTTGGATTTACTGTGTAGACGGTCCCTTCTTGATTTTCTCTCCTAATGGAAGGCACGATATGGTATAGACAGCGAACTGGAAGCTGGAGAAAATCTTTTAAATTAGTCGTTCTTCAACAGTGGTGCACAAGACTCACCCCCGGAAGCTTTTTCAGTGTACATGGGCTGGGCTTACTCCTCATCCCTCTGAGGTAGTAACTTCTAGAAATGGGACCTAGTCATGTAGATGAGACTCCTTGCCCTAAGCTTTGAGACATTCAGCTGAATACTCCAGTTGCTAAGCAGCAAAACTGAAACTTCTTTGCCTTCTCCTCCTGAGTTGCCTACTTTCTTCTAACAGAAGTGTTAATGAACATGGACTTGACCTAAAGGATGTGAGGAGGAAGAAATAGCAAGGGGCCTGAATGGTCCACTAGGTGAAGTCTCTGTTCCTGAGTGATCCTGAAATTCACGCCCGAGTCCATGGTGTTCATGAAAACTAAGCAGGTGTTCTCCACCACACCAGGCCCAAAGCAATCTAGATTCGATTAGAGATGCTTGTTCAATATTCAAAATGTAATACATAGAGGTTGCTGAACCAGCACTTTGGAAAGTTAATTAAATGCCAGCTTTCTTTTTAAGAGCTACTCCATCATCACTGATTGCTTTGGCCATTTTGCAGAATGAAGTTTTAACTCGGGACAGTGACAGTAAACGTTCTCTGTCACCTCCGCCTTGTGGAGCAGGGTGAGGGAGGAAAGACACACCAGCTCCCCCTCCCCACATCACAGTGGGCTGATGGCCCTTTCCAAATTGCCTACAACGCTCAGCCACGAAGCTGCCAAGGACTCAGAAGCTTGGCTTCTCAGGTAGAGGATGTGAAGGTGAAGGGGGTTGTCTTGCTGTTGTGACCTGCATTTAAAGCCCAGTACCTCAGCTCCACACTCACCCAGTCCCCTCCTGGTCTTCATCCCAGCTTCTCTCTGACCCACACTGAGCCTCTCCTGCCTGGCTCAGCACACCCACTGTCAACTCTCAGGGGAAAGAAAGCCCAGTTCCAGGCCCCGGCCCACCCTTCCTTTATGCTGCCCCTTCCCCCACAAACCTGCCCTAAGAAGGATGATGACTGACGACAACAGTCAACATTTACCGAGCTTGTTAGGCACCAGTCACCATCATTATAGTATTTATAATACTATTATACAATTATATAATCACATACATCCTATACAGTATACATTATCTTATTTCAGTATCATAGTACCTTCTTTTATTCTCTCTGTTTTACAGGTGAGCTCAGAGAGGTAAGTAACTTGCCTAAGGTCACCTACCTAGAAAGTAGTAGGGCCAGAATGCAAGCAGAGTGTCTGACTCCAAAGCTCAGTTTCCAGCCCTTACACCATGGAGACATGCAGGCATTTCTACAGCATGGGAAATGCTCCTCTGCTTCAAATCCAACTAATATTTTCAGGACAGGGACATTCTTTCAACTTATAGTAGGGCTGTAGCTTTGTCAGTCCTGATGATCTGGTAGTTAATTTTGGCTTCATTGTTCTGTGATTTGTCATATTTACAATGCAACAGTGTGCATCATGGCAAAAAGAAATCCTGTCTAGTTAAGTCACCTTTCTTTCCATATTCCTTCCTTTTTGAATTTCTTTTGCTTAAATGTAATCCCTTTCTTTGGCATTTGGAGCCCACGCTGACATTCAATGGTGTGATTTGGGCAGCTAAGCACAAGGTGGATTCCAGTGGCACATCTGTGACTTCAGCCACGTGGGACCACGGCGGAATCTTGGATCCTCATAGTTTTATTCCTGCCTGCGGGGTCTGTCTCTCCCTGCTGCATCAGGGGGCCTGATCTGGCCATCATGATCAAGTGGAACTAGCAGGTAGTTATGACCCCCAACTGCAGGGACCCCATGAACTTCTGAGGAAGAGACCATGAAACAACCTGGATTCCCTTCACCAGAGAGAAGAGGCCTTAACTGCTGCTACATGGGTTATGCGCTGAAGGGTAAAAGGCAGCCCTAATGTAGACATCATCTCAGTTAAAATGTTTCTCTCGAGTTTAATGGAATACTGCAGAGATCTAAATGGAGATAAAGTACCACGGCTCAGAGAACAGCCAGGATGCTATCTTTATGCAGCATGACAATGTTCAGTGGTTAATTAGACACCGTTAACCTATTTTAGCAGGGGACATAACCAGGATAAATGGGGGGAAGTGTCCTTGAAGTCTCTTAATATCCACAGCACATACTAGACCCTAGACCCACCTCCCTGCTGCAAGGCAGAACAGGCTTAAAATAGACCGAAGTGCCAAGCACCTGGAGCCTCGCCTGTGCCCGGGGAAGGCCCTATGCGAGTCCATCCCTCACGGATCACTCTGACCTGGGGAGGAATGTGAAGGGTTTAGATGAAGGGTTCTGACTATAACTTGTTGCAGATGAGAGAAACGCCAAAGCCATAGGAAGGCACCTGCATGGTTCCATTTCAAAAGATAAGAAACTTCAGCCAGGGGTCAAATGCATGAAGAAAAACTGGCCAGGGAAAGAGCAGGAAAGAGATACCAACTACATTGATGCCAAAGCTACTTCATGTTTTTAAAATGTCAAGTTAAAATTTCCTCCTCTGGAAAGAAAAAATCAAAATGCCATTTTCTTGCAAGGTTTTCTACCCTCATTATTTTTAAATGTCCAAGAAAAATCTCACAGTTGCCTCCAAATCTCATTGAGGTAAATTTTACCAAGGCATGAGAGAGAGAAGGCAATATTCCCAGATCATCTAATGTCACCAGCAAATCCAGAACCAAGGCTCTACTTTATAAATGTGTGAACTGCCAAATAAGCCTTTGCAGTGAAAACCCAAATGTGAGGAAAGGAGAAATCTGCCATTGTCATCTTGGCTACACTGCTCATTCAATCCCAGGCGGTACACTGGATAATTGGGGTCCCTCTGCTCTAAGCTGCCCCCACACCTGCAATACTCATTAAAAGCTAGATATTTCTCACGAACTGAAGTTTTCCTTGTCCAATAGATTTCTCCTCATTTAAATCTCCCCTGAAAGCTGAAGTCACCCCCTCCTTCCCCTCAGTTTCCAGTTCTTGCCACTCATGTGTTTAGAATCCACTATATGCCAGTAGGTACCATATTTTCTTCCTTCTTTTGAAAACAGGCAGGTGTTCCCTAACACCCAAATTTTGGCACTCTAAGGTTTTAGGTCACGCTAGATTATATTTAGTTCCTGCCAGCACAGTTCATCACTAAGATGTCTGGTAGAGAGAGAAAAACTCATGCCCACGTCCTGTCTATAGACTGCCAAGGCCTAGTGAATCACAATGCGATTCCTGGGAGAAGGTTGCCCCCTGCTGGTTACGTTAAATATGACAGCTTTGTTTTGCTTCAAACTAAACGTATGAAAAAAGGTTGAAATACACAGAAACGCTTTGATTAGCTACAGTTATGGGAACATATAAAATGTAATATGCCTGCTATCAAGAAAAGGCAGCAGAGTTTAGAACTCTAGAGGTTTTAGGCATCTCAAATGAGCACTTTTTTATTCAGGAAACCGTCACTGGATCACTAATCATCTACTAGGAACAAGAGAGAGGTGTTTGGAATTGGGGATCGTTTGCTCAAGATTTTACAATCCAGTGGGAGAGAAGAACATTACAGAAATAACACTAATGCCTCCATAAACTTACATACTGTAAGGCCAAAAAGATTCTCACCACCAGATGGGTACAGTGGCGTGCACCTGTAATCCCAGCTACTCAAGAGGCTAAGGTGGGAGAATCACTTCAGCCCAGGAGTTCAAAACCAGCCTAAGCAACACAGCGAGACCTCATCTCTTTGAACAAACAACAAACAAAAAACAAAACAAAAAGAAACACAAAGAAAACAAACAGAAGATTCCCACCACATCCAAACTGTCAGCTACTAGATGAAGAAGTGGAGACCAGGAGTCCTCAAAGAGATCTAATGAAGGCTCCAAAGCCAGTGGATGCAGTGCCGGACCTGGAAACTGAGGTTCACAATCCCTCATTCTACTGAGCCCCAGATTTGATAGGACAAGTAAGGAAGGTATAAGCAAACTGTCACAGGAGCACTAAAGAGGGAACCAGCCATTCTAGCTGGGGATCTGGGGAGGCTTCCTGGAAGCCTTGCCAGGGGAGAGATGAGGAGGCTTGCAATGGGCAGAAAAGCTGCAGGAGGGAAACCACTTGAACAGAGGTTAGAGGCATGCAGGGGCCGAGGTGTTCGGAAAACAGCAGGGGACATGGCGCGGCTGAAAAACAGATAAGATGGTGGCTGGAGATGAGAATGGCATCAGGGCTGAGTGGGTAAGCATTAAGACCAAATAAGATGGTATTACTGGTGTCAACTCTATAAATATATACACTGACATTGATCAGGGATCAGGAGGGATTCTGGGGCTGGAAATTAATTTTCCCTGGGTTCTCTGCTTTCCCCCTTCAAGTTACTTATGCCCACATATAGAGACCTCAATGACCTAATATTATGCAACTTACCCTGTATCCTGCAGTACAAAAGCAGCACAGAGCAGTTAAGTGGAAGAAGTTGTTACTCTTCCCGCTGGGAGAAAGAAGGGCGTTGGGGGTAGGGAGAAGCAGCCAAGAAGAACTGCTGTATGAGTGTTCCCCAAATGCCTGCCATTTCCAAGTACCACCTTCACCAATTTTGTTATAGCTATGTACTTTCTGCAACTACTTAGTATTTTCTTTAAATTGATTCCTTGGTTTTAATAATTTTTTTTTTTTAAAAAGAAAACTCTCCATCCTCAATGGAAAGCTATCATCACCAGCCATAGGGAAATAATTGTAAAAACAACACAGCTTTTTAAAAAACTACAAACTTGATTAGCTAGACATTGCTGTTTGTTAAAAATCCAAGAGCCCACGGCCTATTTTGTATTAAAAGGGGAGATTAGCAGGGTTAGAGAAGTGTTAAAGAAAGACTGGCTGTAAATGGAGACTTTTCCATTGGCATGATCAGAGGAACTGAAAGCTAGTGGAAAAGAGTAACTTTGGAACTAGACACCAATCTTGGGAAAACAGAACTACTAGGATGGAGGATGGAGATAAACGAGATGGGATGTGGTGACTGAGACAAGTAGAAACTGTGTGCCACAAGTCAAGGGACAAACTTCTCAGTGCTTCTGGAAACCTTTATTTCAATTCATGTTTAATTGTTGGAGTGGGTCTTTTACTTTTCCTGTACAGAAGTTTCTGCTCTATAATAGGGAAACCTGTAAAGATTTCCTTCTGGTAACTAACCCACCATCTTCTCTGCTTCTGTTCTTCTTTTACATCCTGCGCTCCCCCCGAAATCCCATAAATACACTGAGACTCACCCAAGCGATGAGGTACATGAAGAGAAGGTGCCTCAGCTCTGGTTGCTGGCATGCGAGCCACTGGGGGAGCACAGGACCATGTGTGGCAGCCTCCTGGGAGGCTCAGGGCCCACCCCGGTGAATCCCTGGTAAATAGGAACCAAGGGCACCCTGCCACTTCAACACGTGGGCTCTTTTACAATGGGTGCTGTTAAACCTGGAGAAACTAGTGTAGCCATCAGTATTCAGCTCTGGTGGGGACAGCATGGGTCAAAAAGTAAAATCTCTGACCGACCCACTAGAGCAGAACAAACTCAGATGATGTGAGGGGCCTCCATTTCCTATGCATATTTATACCTATGTGTGCCCAGCCCGTTTCATCTATATTTAAATTGCTTTCGGGTACTTCTCCATACAGGACTCAAAAGAAAAGGAAAGAAGTAGGTGTGATGTTCACAGATGCATTTTATTTTTGAGAGACCAAATCCATCAAAGGGAGAACAAGGAGATCATTTATGTTCGGAGAATTTTAACCAATGGTTGGCATCTCTAATCATTCCCTCCTGGCTTTCAGCTGCTCACTCTGCAAAGCAGCAGGTCCCCCTTAGCAGAGACTGGCTGGCTCGGGGGACACAACTTTTTTCCTTGGAAGTTTTTTTGTTCTATAAGATTGCTTCATACGATCAACATCTCAATTCTGTGAGGGTCCCAGAGGATAGCAGTAAAGAGAATTTTATTCTAACAGACTCACTCTTGCACAAATAGTATAGTGCATGGCCTTTTCGTGAACTTGAGATAAATGCATGCAGCGCTCAAGGTTTGAGAATGGGCATGGCTGCAGAATGAGAGGCATATTCTATTATACTAATTAGCTGTATGACCTTGGGCAGTGGGGCAAGGTGACATTTAAGGGCCTTTCTAACTCTGAGATTCTATAACTCAGCGTCACTTAACCTCCCTAGTTCTCATTTTCTCCATCTCCAAATGGAAGGGGCCAGACTCCATAGCTTCTCAGGTCTCTCTCCCCAGCTCTGTGAATGATCACCAACCCTGCCTCCCCTTGATCCTGGCCCCCACCCACATCTGTTCCCCATTAATACCGCTCTCCATTCTGACAACCCCCACGCAGCCCCTTCCTTGCAACTGGTTTATCCAGCCCTAAAAATCTCAATCAAGACAGTGTAGTGTGCAGGTTTGGAAACTGCAATGACAAAAAAAAAAAAAAAAAAAAAAAAAAAAAAAGGTGGAGGGGAGGGAAGGAACAGAGGGAGGAAGGCAGGCGGGTGAGCAGGCCTGCCTCTTCCCTTTTTCAATTACTTTTAGGCAAAACAAAGTTGACCCAAACTCTCTTCCTACTTAAGAATTTAAGGCATTTTCCTCCTTGGTCTGTCTCTCTTTTTCTTAGCTGTTGTCGGACCTGCTACAACTTTCCGGATTGCACACAGAAATATGACTTCCCCTTTATACTCCTCTCCTAAACAGTTAACCTGCTCTTCACATTTCCATTTGTTTTCTTCCTGCTTAATATGACTTCTTTATTTCCTTTCTCTCCAAGCAGTTGGAAAGAGGATAGCTACCTAGACCTGCTAAACCCTCCAAACAGAGGGAACTCAGAAACCAACCTTCCTATTCCTCAAGTCAGAGAGGACTCCAAGAACCACAGGCTCAATTACTCAGAATCAGGCCAGCCAAGGTGTACGTGCTGAGCTCTAATCTCGGGCCCCAATTTAAACAACTAGCTTGAAGCCAGTGGTTCTGAACATGGGCTCCAGGGTCAGAGGGTGCTATGGTTTGAATATTTGTGGCCCCTCCAAAATTGAGGTTGAAACTTAATCCCCAATGCAACAGTATTCAGGAGGTGACAAGGCCATGAGGACTCCACCCTCAGGGATGGGATTAGTCCCTTATGGAAGGGCTAGTGGGTAGCTATCCCTGTTGCCCTTCTGCCTTCTGCCAGGTGAGTCCATAGCAACAAGGCATCTTGGAAGTATACAGTAGCCCTCACCAGACACTGAATCTGCTAGTGCCTTCATCTCAGACTTCCCAGACTCCAGAATGGTGAGACATACATTTCCATTATTTATAGACTACCCAGACTATGGTACTTTGTTATAGAAGCAGAAATTGGCTATAGGTGCAGAACAAAGTTTCACAGGTTCTGGCTTTAGAACAAAGTTTCATCATTCATTACCTGCATGCTCTTGGGCAAGTCACTTTAAACTCTGCCAAGCTGGTGATAATATCAAATTCTACTTCACAATGTTGTTCTAAAAATCAAGTAAGTTAATTCAGGCAAAGCATTTTGCATAGAACTTGGCACACAGGAAGTGATCGATGAACTGTAGCTGTTGCTAACACCATCATTATTGTGGTGGTGGTGGTGGTGGTTCTCATCCAGTCTCTTCCCTGTGCTACCTGTCCTTGCTTGAGACGTCTTTCTCCTCCTTGATCCTGTAACTGATCCCCACCCCTGAGATGGGTGCTGGCTGGGTGTGCCCAGGGGAGTGGCTTCATGCTTTTTGCTTCTGGGGACCCACCACTTCCCCTGCTTGTACATATTTCTGCCTCCCTTGCTGAACTTGTCCAGGCCACCCTCAATGGCAAGTCCAGCAGCCTGCCCTCACCACTTGACCTGTTGACCCCATGTACAGACCCCCAGCCCCATATGAGAAACATTTTGTCCCGCTCACGAAGCCTCCCCACCAGCTGGCCACTGCTTACCACAACACAATTAATTTACCTCTCAGTTTCTCAGCAGGTAGCCCTCTCATTTTTTTCCATCTCCTACTTTACTTGTTCTGCCTCTTGGTTCCCTTTTAGTCACTTCTGTTTATTCCTGTCTAAAAAGCAACTTTTTCTGGCTTTCATATCTTTCTGAAGGATTCTCCACCTCTGGGAAGCTTTTCGAATGAGGTGAAATGGTTTCTGCGCTACCTACACACCTAACCCTCCTCATCACACGACAGTCTTTATAGTAGGGCAGCCTCATCCAGTGACTTCTGAAACTCAGCTCGATGGGGTCAGACCGCGGAAAATAGCCTGGCACCCACCCAAAGTCATCTCTCCCATCTTGATTCAAATACCAGTATTGTTTGGGGTGACAATGACCCAACTAAAAATCTGTTTCCTTGCTTCTCTGGGCCTGAGGGGTAGTCCCGGGAGAAAGATGCAGCACACTCTTCTCCCTCACCTCCAAAAAACAAATTCTTGCTAAGAAAGAGCCCTTCACCATCACTTTCACGTCACTCTTTTTTCTGCCTGGAAAACAGAGGTGAGGCTTGGCGGTATAGCAGCCATCCCACAACCAGGAGGCATGAGCATGGTGACAAAGGCCCGCATGCTAAGGATGGGGGGCAGGAAGGGAAAGCGCTCCATCCCTCCTGGCTCTGGGGGTGCCTATAGCCCTGGGCTGCTAAGCCCTGGACCTCTGCTTTTGTGAGACAAACTCCTTTCTGTTTAAGCTTCTGTTAATGGGATTTTCTGTTAACCGCAGATTTTTAACTCCAATTACTACAGCACATCTCAAATGAGAACTCATTCTAGTCAGGAAGGAATACAAATCCTATGGAAAAAGCAACCTCACATAATTATAATTAGTTAAACTTCATATATGGTTTCAGAAGAGAAAGCAATGATTTGAAATGGATGCAGGAGGAGCAGAATTCTAAGGATGTGAGAGACATCGTCAATATCTGCTAGAGAAAAAGGTGGCAAACCCAGGGGAAAAAGATGAGCACACCCTCTCCACAACTTTGTCTAGCCTGAAAAGAGAACTCTTGCTATAAAGAATGAGGATGAGTGAGCCCTTAAGAAGAGTGTGTTACTGTGATTTATAATAAGAAATATATATTTGGTCTTCATCCAAATACAGATGACCCTTGAACAAGGTGGGTGTTAGGGCACTGACCCCCCATACAGTTGAAGTTTCACTTAACCACATACAGCCCACCGTTGACTGGAAATCTCACTAGTAACATAGTCAATTAATACATATTTTGTACATTATATGTTCTGTATACTGTATTACAATAAAGTAAGCTAGAGGAAAATCAGAAGGAAGAAAAATATATTTACTACTCATTAACTGGAAGTGGATCAGGAGGAGGAGGAGGAGGAGGAGGAGGAGGGGTTGGGCTTGCTGTCTCAGGGGTGGTGGAGGCAGAAGAAAATCCTCCCACAAGTGGACTTTCTCAGTTCTAAAGGCCAACTGTAAATATTTGGTTTCCTGGCACACAGCTCCTAAAACCCTTGGAATCTCCAAAGTGATATGTCTTTTTGTATGCTAATGAATGACTGATGGGAGATAGATGGATGGGGGGACTCCTGGATGGTCTCAGGAGGGAGGCTGGTTGCCAGGGGAACCCAATCCCTGACCTCAGGAGAGGAGATGGGCTGAAGGTTGATTTGATCACCAATGACCAATGATTTAATCAATTGTGCATACATAATGATGCTTCCATAAACACCCAAAATGACTAGGTTCTGAGAGCTTCTGGGCTGGAGAGCAAGAATGTATTCACCTGATGGGAGGGTGGCACACTTCAGCTCCATGGGAACAGAAGCTCCTACAACTGGGTCCCTTCCAAACCTTGCCCTATATAGCTCTTCATCTGGATCCTTTAAAATATGCTTTGTGGTCTGGCATGGTGGCTCACGCCTGTAATTCCAGCACTTTGGGAGGCCGAGGCAGGATCACTTGAGGCCAGGAGTTCGAGACCAGCCTGGTCAACATGGTGAAACTGGGTCTCTATTAAAAATACAAAAATTAGCTGGGCGTGATGGTACATGCCTGTAATCCCAGCTACTCAGGAGGCTGAGGCACATAGGGCAGAAGGTGGAGGTTACAGTGAGCCGAGAGAGCGCCACTGCATTCAAGCCTGGGTGACTGAGTAAGACTCTATCTCAAAAACAAAACAAAACAAAACAAAACAAAAAAGAGAAATAAAATATGTTTTGTAATAAATTTGTGATAGTAAGTAAAGTGTTTGTTTCCCTGAGCTGTGAGCTACTCTAGCAAATTAATCAAGCCTGAGAGGGGGGTCATAGGAATGCTCGATTTACAGCCAGTGGTTCAGAAGCACAGGTAAAACCACCCAGGGCTTGCAACTGGCACTGGAAATGTGGGACAGTCTTGTGGGACTCAGCTCTGAACCTGTGAGATCTGATGTTAACTCCAGGCAGATAGCATCAGAATTGAGTAAAACTGCAGAACAGCCAGTTAGTATCCACTGCAGAACTGGCTAGTGTACGGAGAAAAACTTCTATACATCTGGTGTCAGAAGTGGAGCACTGAGGGTATAGTAGGAGAAAACAGTTTCCACATTGTGCCAAGAGGACTCTACATTGGGAGAAACAGATTTCTTTTTACATCTGCAAGTACCCCAAGGTTGTCCCATGTCAAAAAGGCATTCAGAAGTGTGGGAGGCAGTGGCTGCAATGAGCCAAGATCGCACCACTGCACTCCAGCCTGGGCGACAGAGCGAGGAGGCTCCATCTCAAAAAAAAAAAAAAAAAAGGGTGATACTTTGCACCACCAGTCGTGCACTGTCAACACCGCAGTGGCTCCTATTTCCTAAAAAAGGAGGGCCTGCCTGGAGTTCCAGGCCCTGCACAGGAGCTCTTCTCTACCCTGCCCACCTACCCTTCTACTCCCCTCTGCAAAGCCTGGTGTGCTCATCCTAAACACACTGCGGTGGTTCATTCATGTCCCTACTCACCTGGCCCCTGGCCTCGCCTCAATGCTTGTCAATTGTTTTGTTTCAAGGTAATATAATAACTCAGAAACTAAAAGGACTTGTTTCAAGCAAGCCATCTAGAAAGTATGTTCATATCCTTTTGGAGTTGGAGAGGGCCTTTGAGATCTCTTGTGTGTAAGGCTGAAGAGACAGAGGCCAAGGGCACTGAGCTGGTTGCATGGGGCTGCTACACTACACCTCTCTTCCTCCCACCCCAGCCCAGGGCTCTGCTCTGTGCCCACTGCACAGGCAGATGTCCTGACTCCTAATGACACCTGGAGAAAAGGTGACCCAATAAGAGAAGGTGGCTCAGAAACGAACTTAGGAAATGGCCTCAAAGGCAGAAACGTAACCCGATTTAACATGTACTTGGAGTGCCTCACTCTGTGCTACTCTGCCCTAGTCTGCCATGGCATCACAGGCCCCGAAACCAGAAGCAGTTTTACAGGTGCACCCGTAACTAGAACCTGGCTCCTGAGTGGGCTGCCTGGGAATGGATCCAGTTCTTAGAGGGCACTGCAGGGTTAGAAGGGACAATCATTTCCAATGCTTAATTGAACTTAATGACTAGCCTAATTAAGCCTTTTAATGGCAGGGCTGGCAGGGCCTTGGCCAGTACCCCTAAGCACAGGCTGCATCCTCTGCACTCACCTTCTTCTGGTGGGTCAGGCAGCTGGCTGGAGCACAGCTCTGCAGAGAGTGAGGCCAAAGGAAGCTGGGAAGGGCTTAGGTCATGCATGCATTCCTTGCTATTATTCTCACAAGCTGAACATGTTGGTTTCTTGTCAAAATAGCCCTCAAAGAGTATCTCCTGAGGCTCTACCATGGGCAAAGATGCTGTATCAGGCGTCAAGGGGCATAAAAACAGAAGGCAGCAAAGCACTGAGAATAAGACCAAGATCTCTACAATCAGACTTACCTGGGTCCAAATTCTGGCTGGCTACTCACTAGCTGTGTGACTCTGAGCAAGTTACTTAACTTTTTGAATGTCAGTTTCCTTATCTGCAAGCAGGGATAATAACAGCACCTATTTCATGGAGTTGTTTTGAGGAAAAAGATAACTGTTTTTAGCACAGAAGCCAGCAAAAGAAGTCACAATAAATAATGTGTGTTCGTGTGTATATGTGTGTGTGTGTGTCCTCGTCCATATAATACAAGGACCGGACAAGACGTGGGCTATCCACAAACGGGTTCTGCAGCACGTTCCTGGAAGCCAGAATCTGTTTCTGAGGATGAAGCTGTAAATTTCCTAAAGTCTAGAGCTGTCTAAAAAAAACTCAGGGGATAGATAATGGCAAAAATAAAAAGAAAGAACCTAAATGTCCACCAACAGGGGAATAATGCATCCATACCACGGGATTATCACGGAGCAGTAAGAAAACTGCAGTAAATCTACATATATTAAAACATCTCTAGGATGTACTTACTGCAAAGATAAAAAAGAATGTAAGGTACAGAATGCACTTAATGTGATCTGTTTACTTAAAAAAAAAAATAGACTTTTGTACATACATGTATTGAAGCGTGTAAAAGATACCAACAAACTATTCCAGTAATTACTTCTAGAGAGATGCCTAGGATCAGAGTAAATAGTTTTAGGCACATTTAGCTTTATCTGTCTTGTTTGAATTTTTACATCATTAAAGAGCTATCAGTTTGCTTGTACAACTAAAAAGGACTTTATTAAAAACAGAATCAGTGGGACTGTTTCTACCAAGTTCCCCAGCTGGAGGGGTCCAAGTAGACCTCGGCAAGCACTTAATAGAAACACTAGAATTTGACAGGACATTGGATGAGACTGGCTCTAACTTTCTACTCTTGCAAGCCCTGCACTTTGTGCCAGTCCAGAAAATCAAAGGAATATTCCACAGGTGACTGTGCTTTTGGCTGTTACCATTTAAGGGACACTTCCGTGGACCACTCATTTCTTTCCTGACCCTCTAAGACCCTCCAACTTTACAATACTACTCTTGGCTCCAATAACTGACCTGCTCTAGTCGCAAGAGCATTTTCATTTCTACAAAACTAGAAACTGTAAAGGGCCAAAAGTCAAAGCCTTCACAGGACATCCTGAGAACCCATTCTAGAACCACTCTTCGTTTTAATTACAACAAAGGTCAAAGGTAGCTTCACTTAAGAAAAGCTGAAGGCCAGAGAGGAAGCTGGGAGCAGACTCTCAGGGAGGTAAGCCTTGTGCCTGCACCTGGCCATCTTTTGGCAAACTTCCCTGCAAGGCCAGCCCACAGGCAGTTGGGAAACAGTTCTGCTGACTCGGGCCCTTAGAGGTACAGCCTTTGTACAATGTGTGGCCTCAGGGTCTCAGCTGTCCTTTCCCTGGCACACATGCACAGGCAGCAAGTTCATCTCGAGTCCCCGCCTGTTCTCCAGCCACCTCCCTAGGGCATCGGGTGCTCCCCTCTGCTCCAGGGAGAGAACTGACTGGGGTCACTTGTCAGGAAGATTGCTCCGCTTTTCAGAGTGGGAAGCGAAGTATCCAAATGCTGCTGCAGCAGGGCTTGTGGGGACACACTACTGTCCCCTTTGAATGGGAAGCACTCGACAGAAGTGCAAGAGTCCAGTGATTTCATGCTTAGTCATCTGCCTAAGTAAATGCGCTTTGTGACACTAGTCACTAGCCATCCGAGGCCTTAAACTGCAATGAACATAACCTAGAACATCTCTGCTTGCTCTGTGCCAAATGTCACTATATCAACGCAAGTAGAAGTGCATGAAAGTGCTCACCCAAATCCTCAATGAGTAAAAGGCTGATGCACCTTCATACCTCTTCCCTAGCCTATGGGATCTATGTGTACCATATCTAAAGCCTTCACAATACTTTCCAAGGGTGATATTATGCCTATCACATGAATAAACAACAAAAGTCTGGTTCTTCAGTCTGGGAAGATATCACATGTATTACCTGCCTATCATTACTTTCATTGAAACAGGAAATTCTGGAGTACTCTGTAGCCCTTAAAAATAAGGCTGTTAGGCCAGGTGCGGTGGCTCACGCTTGTAATCCCAGCACTTTGGGAGGCCAAGGTGGGCGGATCACGAGGTCAGGAGATAGAGACCATCCTGGCTAACATGGTGAAACCCCATCTCTACTAAAAATACAAAAAATTAGCCGGGCATGGTGGCAGGCACCTATAGTCCCAGCTACTTGGGAGGCTGAGGCAGAAGAATGGTGTGAACCCGGGAGGCGGAGCTTGCAGTGAGAGGAAATCGCGCCACTGCACTCCAGCCTGGGTGACAGAGCGAGACTCCGTCTCAGAAAAAAAAAAAAAAAAAAAAAATAAGGCTGTTCAGCCAGGTATAGGTACAGTGACTCACACTATAATCCCAGCACTTTGGGAGGCCAAGGTGAGAGGATGGCTTGAGCCCAGGAGTTCAAAAACAGCCTGGGCAACATAGTGAGACCCTGTCTCCACAAAAAAATAAAAAATTAGCTGGGTGTGGTAGTACACATCTGCAGTCTCAGCTACTCAAGAGCTGAAATGGGAGGATTTCTTGAGGTTGGGAGGTCAAGGCTGCAGTGAGCCATGATCACGCCACTTCATTCCAGCCTGGGTGACAGAGTGAGACCCTGTTTCTAAAAAAGAAAAGAAGCTCTTCTACTCTGTACTGAGATTCAGAAAGATCAGCAATAAATATTGTTAGAGACTTTTTTTAAAAGTGCAGAATGTATATGTTCCCATTTGTGTCTGTAGGTGGGTGAGGAGAATATATTAACCTGCACAGAGTACCTTTGGAGAGAAACACGAAAAAAAACTGGTTAAAAGTGGTTGCCTCCAGGAGAGGAAACTGGGTGCCTAAGAAAGTCAGGAAGGGAGAGAAAGACTCAGGTTTCATATCCCACTCTTTCATATCTTTTGAATTCTATACTATGTTTCTTTTTATTTTAAAAATAAATAAATAAAATTCACCAGGACTTCTAATGTCTCAAAAGAAGACATGATGTTATACAAAGGCTAAAATCTAAAAATATGTACTGTCTCCACATCCCACTCCCTTTCTCTCTCTTCCAGCCCTCTTGAAATGATCCACCTTTCTCAACTTAGTTACATTTGAGCTTTAAGGTCAAAGACACTTCACTCCACAAAAAGGCAGGCCAGGCACAATGACTCACCCCTGTAATCCTGGCACTTTGGGAGGCCAAGGCAAGAGGATTGCATGAGATCAGGGGTTCAAAACCAGCCTCAGTGACATAGCAAGACTTTATCTCTACAAAAAATGTAAAAATATGGTGAGTGTGGTGGCGCATGCCTGTAGTCCCAACTACTCAGGAGTACCTGTAGTCCCAGCTACTGAGGAGGCTGAGGCAGGAGGACAGCTTGAGCCCAGGAGTTTGAGGTTACAATGAACTATGATTGCATCCCCACCCTCCAACCTGGGCAACAGAGTGAGACTCTGTCTCAAAAAAAAAAAAAGCAATATACCATTACAAAAAGGGGTTGTGTCTAACATCAGACCTGGGTGCCTGTGTTGGACAAGGGTCCACAGAACGAACAAATGCTTACCTTTACATCTGTGCCCACGAATAGTGACTTTCAGGAAGTACCCACCTCACTGTACACACTTCAGGGGCTGAGTAGGAAAGGACACCGGGCCCGAATGGAACTACCAGTTAGAGCGAGGTCTAACTATCAGTTTAACAGGGAACATGCTCCACAGATGAGCTGTTCCACCATGACCCATCCATTATGCTCATTCCTCTCCACCCGCCAGCTACCAGAACAAAGGAAACCTACCAAAATAACACAAATGTGTGAAGACAGGAAAGGCCTAAGGATAGAATGAGTGTGACACATCTCACACTTTTTCCCTACTTCAACGAGGATACTTATTTTTCACTAGTTATTTCGATGTACACAGTCTGGGGGTTGTTCATCTCATCATATCTTGCTGAACATCTAAGATTTCCTGTAATAATGCAACTTAATCCCAATTTTTCAAAATAACTGTGGATTATCTAAGCTCATGAAAATAAAAACTTACCTAGCTCCTCCTCTATCATCTTTCCGTCCAGGCTCTGAGAGCAAAGCAAAAAATTACACTTTGGGGAGCCTACCTAGAATAAACAAATCTAAGATGTACATTAAAAAGATGTGATGTTGCATGGTCCTAAAGCCATCCTTTCTAAACTGACCATATCTCGAAAGGCACGTGAAAGAAAAGCATCTATGCAGAGCAAAATGCATGACGGTGAAATTGAGACAGAGATCCAAGCAGAGAGTTCACACAAGCATCTCCCAAAACCACAGAAATAGGGACATAGCCCCTAAACTCTAGGCACAGCCACTGGAAATGGGAGCACAATTAGCTCCCTAAGACCTTCCCTTCTCAACCATCTCACATGCAACAGCCCCATCTGATTTTACCCATTGTTGAACACTCGTTTCTGGTACCTGACTTAGTTAAGAACCCAACAACTGTTCACCCACGTCGCCCAGGACTCTGGTCATGCCATACTGATTCTGGGTTCTTTGTGGCTGAGGGTAGCAAGGGAAAAATCAATTCCCAATACTTCCAATTTTGTTTTGTGTTTCTTGAAAACCAAATGAGCAAAACTGTTTACCGATGAAAATCTGAAGGTCAAGGATTAAGTCCTTTTACTTTACTGGAAATCAGAGCTTCCTGGTCATAACAGGGACACCCTTTTCAATTATCAGAGCTCTGTAAGAAATGCCCCAAATTTACTCATTGATCAAATATGTACAGAGCACCTATGTGTACCAAGCCCTATAGACCCAGATGCAAACAAAATAGACAAACATCTCTTGCATAGTAACTACTTGCTTGTTACTATTAATAGTAATGCAAATGCAAAGGGAGCTGCAGCTCTTAGTTCAATAAAAAAAGACTTTTAAAAAACAGAGAATGAGGGAAAAGTCACATTTAGGCAAATATTAACAACTGGTTGTTCAAGGTAAAAGTGTGCATGGGGGTTTGCTATACTACTACTGCAACTTTTCTATAGGTTTGAAATTTTTTAAAATAAAAATACTAAGACAAAAAGGTAGGGTTATAAGTATAAAATGTATTCCAAGCAGCCAAGTAGCTGGTGAGACTTCATTACAGAAGAATTTCTGTTAATAAATGGAAATTAGACAGTCATCACTTGACAACCTTTAATGAAATTATGACTCTAGCAACTATCATCAATGGATGCTACAATCTTGAGAGGGGAGTCTGATGAGGGCTCTAAAATGGAGACTCACACAGCCCTTCCCCCACTGGTCAATCACAGGCTGAAAGTGGAATGACCAGACACCTGTGCCTTCTCATACCTGTGCCTTCAAGGCAATACAGTGGGATGTACATGGCATCACCTACAAAGTATTCCTGCCAAAACTGGGCCTAAATGGAACTCCCAGTTAGAGCTACACCCAAATATCAGTTTAACAGGGAACATGAGAGACAAAGAGACAAGTTAAACACTGTGACTAGGAAGCAACAGACCAAATCCAGAATGTGGGAAAGTCTACAGGACAAGCTTCTTTAAAAAAGGAAATCATCATGGCCACCTGGGCAACACAGCAAGACCTTGTCTCTACAAAAAATTTTTAAAAATTTAGCCAGGCATGGTGGCATGCACCTGTCCCAGCTAATCCCAGCTAATGCTGAGGCAGGAGGATCACTCGAGCCTAGGAGTTCAAGGTTGCAGTGAGCTATGATCATGCCACTGCACTCTCTAGCCTGAGCAACAGAGCAAGACCCTGTTTCCAAAAAAGAAGGAGGGAGGGAAGGAAGGAGGGAAGGAAGGAAGGGAGGGAGGGAGGGAGGAAGAGAGGATCAATGGCGTTGGGAAAAAAATTGGGGGGGGGTGGTGATTGTTGCAGAATAAAAGAGAGACTATAGCAATATAACAATTAGGCCAGGCACGGTGGCTCACGCCTGTAATCCCAGCACTTTGGGAGGCCAAGATAGGAGGATCACCTGAGGTCAGGAGTTCAAGATCAGCTTGGCCAACATGGCAAAACCCTGTCTCTACTAAAAATACAAAAATTAGCCAGGTGTGGTGGCACGTACCTGTAGTCTCAGCTACTTGGGAGGCTGAGGTGGGAGAACTGCTTGAACCTGGGAGGCGGAGACTGCAGTGAGCCGAGGTTGCACCACTGCATTCCAGGCTGGCAACAGAGTGAGACTCCATCAAAAAAAAAAAAAAGAAAGAAAGAACGAACGAACGAAAGAACAGAAGAACCAAGGAATGAACAAACAAATGAAAAAAAAAGGAAGGAAGGAAGGAAGGAAGGAAGGAAGGAAGGAAGGAAGGAAGGAAGGAAGGAAGGAAGGGAGACTAAATACAATATATGGACCTTGATTTGTCCTTTTTACAATCCACCTATAAAACACATTTTTGAGACAATGGAAGTAACTCAACATGATGTGGATATCAGATGACATTAAGGAATTATTAATTTTGATATGTATGCTAATGTCATGATGGTTAATAAACCAAAACAGTCCTTTAATAAAAATGATCTCCAGCAGCAGCAGGAAAGGTATGAGGGAGGGAATCAATTGCATTATTTACATATTGTTAAGCTTTTCTACTCATCCTTGGCCTCGTACAGGATAAAGCATGTTCACATCCATAGGTATATCTTCTTGAGACTAAATAACTGTGTGCCCTTATATACGTCTGACATAGTACTTCCCTGGCTTTTTCAAGACATGAAACAGTTAAAAATAACACGTCAATGGCTAACTGGGGTGGATGGATGGAGACTTCTCGTGGCCACAGGTGACCAGCCTAAGGGCCTTGGCTAGGTCTACACCACAGGCAGGGAGTGCCCACATCATGGCACACCAGCACCCATAGTGCAGCATATGGCACACCAGCTGGGCAGCTCCAGCTAACCTTCTCTCTGTGACACCTTTCTGGGAAATTGACTTCTATGGGGATGGACAGCCTATAACAGAGCTGGTTTAAGAGGATAGAACATATGTTTGTAACTGTGCTTACAGATCTAGGAGCCCTCTGGCTCCATGAGTTTTTGCTTTTCACACTTTTTAGCCTAATAGGAGTTAACTATTTGCTGCTAAAGGGAGGCAAAAAGATTCTGGTATGGCAATGACATAGAGGGAGAGGACAGAAGCCCTTTAGTATTCTTGGAACATCTATGCCATTAAAAAAAGAGAGAGAGAGAGAAAGAGAGAAGGAGGAGGGAAGGGGGATAACCTCGGGACCAGCACACAGCAGTTCTACCGCCATCTTGATGTCCTTGATGCGTGCAGATGGTGTGGAAGTGGCTGGCACCAGAACAGCCCATGAGAAGGAATGAGCGGCCAATGGAGATTTATGTGAGGAGAGTGAGATGGACAAGGTAAAATTGTCAGGAGGAGTTGTTAGAAAGTAAAATATATTGTGACAATTCCACTCCTGCCGTTCATCAATAAACTGACAGATCATTTAGTGTCAATTAGGAGTGATAGATGGACAAGTCCCCATGATCCTGGGCCAAAATTAATGGCTGGGAGGGAGAGGGTTATTGAAAATGACGGCTGACATTGAGAGCAAAGTCCTGAAAGTCCCTGAGGGGCCATTACTTGCCTCATTCCCTTGCAGATCAATGCAGGGACAAACCCAAAAACAGACACTTTGAGACAAAACTTAATCAAACTACCTTTCCTTCTCTTTACCAAGCTGGCTTTCTCTCTTCAGCTCCATTCCCCATGGCCAAGTCAGTGACCCACCGTAAGTGTCCCACCTCGGGCAACTTCAGAGCCAAGGACAGCTCCAAGACGGAGTCTCTGGTGTAGCTACGACTCTGATGACAAGGGGAAGGGACTGGTAGTGATCCCAGGCCCCACGCCATTCCTGAACTTAGCCCTCTCTGTGGCTCAGGGACGAGCAATTGAGCCCTGGCACCCAACATCTCTAACCAGTGAGGTGGCTGATACATGTTCTGCTCTCTATCCTGGGCAGTGTTATGCAAATAAAGCCAAGGTATCCCAGAAACTCGTATTCCTTAGCTATGAGCTCCTCAATCAGATTCACAAACGGCCCTTTTACTTCTCACTGGTGACACTTTCCTCCTACCTTCTTTGCACAGGGATACCTACCTTATTGAACAGAATCTACCCAACAGAGTTGGTGTAATGCACATATAAGGTGCTGCCATTGACTGAATATTTGTGTCTCCCCAAAATTCTTATGTTGAAATCCTAATCCCCAATGTGATGGTGTTTGGAGGTGGGACTTTCAGAGCTGATTAGGTTTAGATGAGATTATGAGGTTGAAGCCCTCATGATGGGGACGAGAAAGAAACATAAAATCTCACTCTTTATGTGCACATACCAAGGAAAGACACTTAAGGACATAACTAGGAAAACGACTCTCACCAAGAACCCAACCATGATGGCACCCTGATCTCAGATTTCCAGCCTCCAGAATCATGAGAAATAAATGTTTGTTGTTTAAACCTCCCCGTATATGGTAACTTGTTATAGCAGCCAAATTAAGACAAGTAACTAGCACAGTGCCATTGTTATTATCATCCAAAAAGAATTTCAGGTGAATATGCTATTTTCCGGGATCAATCCTCTGCTGTAACTAGACTGACAATAAAGTTACTATCACTCCCACAATACCAAATCTTAAGCCAAAATGCCTTCTTCATGATCCTGTTCTGACCATCAAAATTCATCCAGCTTGACTCCTATCTCCTCTGTAAGACACTCCCTGACCATAATGATTACTCTCTCTTCTGATGTCACATCACCAGTGTTACTCATTCATTTGTTCCTCACTTACAATGTGCACCTTCTGCCAATATGCTCCTTTTGCCATTCCTGATTTTTGTGGGTGAAAATGTCTCCTAAATTAGAATTCGAGCTCTTGCAGGACAGGAAGTATATCTTCCACTCTGGTACTCACTACAGTATCCCCAGCAAATAGTAGGAGCTCATGTTTCCAACCTTAATGAGGTAGGTCCTCAAAGCAGCTCAAAAGATGCCTCTCTTACCTCTTGTCAGCCTCTTTTTCTGTTTTAAAACTGTTCTACTTCAAGATGCCACTCTCCTTTGCCTCAACAAGCTCAACAGTCAGTCTGTCTTCCCACTTTGAAAAACGGGAAAAAAAGAGAAGCCAAACCAAAAGGAAATTCTCTAAATTCCCCATTCCCCTCAACCATCCTCAATAACTTACCCATCCTTTCCAAGCTCCGTCTGTTTTGGAGAAAAACTATCCACCTTCCCTCCTCCTGTCCAAGGTCAATCAATCTCTTCTGGAAGGTCTTATCCTATCCCTCCAAGATCCTGCCACATCAATTAACCCCTTACTTAATTTCTAATTACTCTTTCCTCAAATATTACAGACATGATTCTTAATCTAGACTCTTCTTCCAAATACTGTTCCATCCTTTTCCTTTTTTCATAGTATCCTATGTTACTGGCCAGTTCCTCATGTCCCATTTCCTCTTCAATCTACTGCAATCTGGCTCGGGCTCCAAAGCAAATCACTGTAACCACTTTCTCAAAGGCCCCTTGTAACCTCCAAACAGCCAAATCCAAGGATCTGTCCTTGTCTTCTCCTGTTTTTGTAGATGACTCAAAGCGCATCTGTTTTTTGACCTCCCTTGTGGACGCCTGAGCTGCGGAAATTACCCACATGTCCCACCATCAGCTCCTAAATCAGGTCTCTCCTGCCTTCCCTCGCTTACAGCACCATTACCCAACCAGACACCTAAGTGGGGCTCCTTGCAGTGACCTTCACCTCCTCCCTCTGCCCCACATCCAACCACTGGCATTTCTATTAACTCTACCTCCAAAATGTCTCCACATCGTCTTTCCTTTCCATCCTCACACCACAGCCCTAGTTTAGGCTCTTATCTTTCATGCAGATTCATACTTCCCAACAGGTCTTCCAGCCTTTCAGCTCTCCACCTTCCACACTGAAAGCAAAGTGACCATTTAAAAATACTGATCTGCTAATGCTATCCCTCCCCTCCTCCCCCTACCCCACAACAGGCCCCGGTGTGTGATGTTCCCCTTCCTGTGTCGCAGTGTTCTCACTGTTCAATTCCCACCTATGAGTGAGAACATGCAGCGTTTGGTTTTCTGTTCTTGCAATAGTTTACTAAGAATGATGGTTTCCAGCTGCATCCATGTACCTACAAAGGACATGAACTCATCCCTTTTTATGACTACATAGTATTCTATGGTGTATACGTGTACCCTAGAACTTAAAGTATAATAAAAAATAATTAATTAAAAAAATACTGATCTGATCATTCATATGTTGAATAAATAGTCACCAAATGCTTATTATGGACTAGGCACTGTGCAAAAGACTGGGGGCATGTAAATAAGAGAGTGTGTCTCCTCTCGTGGAGCTCACATTGCAGCAGATAGAAAAAGAGATTATGTATGCATGCATGTGGATATGTCAGGTAGCAGTAAATAAAGCAGGCTATGGGGACCACAGAGCGATGAGGGGTGCTACTTTATGTAAAGTGAGGTCAGGTAGGACCTTGTAAGCCATGGTAAGGACTTTGGGTAAGGACTTTGACTGGGTGGCATGCTACTGCAGGGTTCTGAGTATGCAAGTAAAAGGTTTGCACCTATGTTTTGAAAGAGTCACTCTGGTTATGCAGAGATAACACAAAGGGAGCCTCGTCAGGAAGTTCTCACTTGAGCCAGTGCAAGAAATGATGGCTGCAGTCAGGGGCTGGCAGTTCAGATAACAGATGTATTCCAACAGTAGACTTAACAGGGTTTGCTGGCAGACTGAATAGGGTGATATAAAGAGAGGAGGCCAGGATAATTCCAAAGTTTACAATCTGAGCAATTAGGAAGATAGAGTCAGCACTTACCGAGATCTAGGGAAGACTTTGGAGGCACAATTAGGGGAGGGGGTAGAAGGGGTTGAAATTAAGAAGACTAATTTGGATGTGTCAGGTTTGTGT
Source organism: Rhinopithecus roxellana (assembly GCF_007565055.1). NCBI lineage: Eukaryota > Metazoa > Chordata > Mammalia > Primates > Cercopithecidae > Rhinopithecus > Rhinopithecus roxellana. The sequence goes on along the minus strand of NC_044553.1, from coordinate 134,174,644 downwards.
TGCATATTCCCGTTGAAAACATCAAGCAGGCAAATGGCTGTCCAGAAGGAGAACTGGGCTGGAAATATAAATTCTGGAGTCATCACTGCATAGACGAGAGTCAAACCTGAGACCGGGTTGAGATCATGCAGAAAGTGAGTGTTGACAGAGAAGAGAGGAGGTTAGAGAAGAGCCCGGGGCACTCCAACATTTCGAGGGGTCAGAACCAGGCCACAGACTGAAAAGTCAAGCAAGTGAATACCTTGGAAAGTAATACGTGACAAGGAAAAGCTTCTCTCTCCAAGAGGAAATGGATTTGATCTGGAAAAATCTTTAATATTTTCACTGAGGAATGAATACTTGTGATAATCTTTTGTTCTCTAAGAAGCAGACAGGATTTGTCTTATTTTCTTATTTCAAAATAAATTCCAGATATGACAAGTACTAAAATCCCCTAATAATTTAGGAAAACAAAGCTCCTCCCATTCACATTAATAGATGAGACCAGCATTTCTGTATCACCTTCTTGTTTTTCTTAACACTAAAAATGACTGTTATGGTCTATGGAAAACAGTTTGGTACATAATAGCATAGGAATAGAGAGACCACTAGCACAGAATAACGCATCCAAAAACAGACCATAATTTATATATGTATATTATTAAATTATATAATGTTTATATATGTATATATAATTATATATATGTATGTTTACTTTTCCAAAAAGAAGTATAGGAAAGATAAACCAGAAACTAATAAAGAAACTACCTATAAGGGATGGACGGGAATGAGGTGGAGGGGATGATAAGGATGGGAGTGAGACATCACTGAGTATATCTTTCTGTACAATTTTAACTTTTCATTGGTGTAAATGTTCTACATATTCAAGAGTAAATTAAATAAAAAGGATTTTCAAAAACCTTAAAATTGAACACAGAAACAAGTGAATGTAATTGTGTATTAAATTGATACCTTAACCTATATGAGAAATAATTCAAATAACTTCTGAAAACAGTATCCTGAACCTTAGTGTGATATATTCTTTTTTTTTTTTTTTGAGATGGAGTCTCGCTCTGTTGCCCAGGCTGGAGTGCAGTGGCGCAATCTCGGCTCACTGCAAGCTCCGCCTCCCGGGTTCATGCCGTTCTCTTGCCTCAGCCTCCTGAGTAGCTGGGACTACAGGCGCCCACCACCGGGCTATTGTATTTTTAGTAAAGACGGGGTTTCACCTTATTAGCCAGGATGGTCTCGATCTCCTGACCTCGTGATCTTCCCGCCTCGGCCTCCCAAAGTGCTGGGATTACAGGCGTGAGCCACCGCACCCGGCCTAGTGTGCTATATTCTAAGGACAAAAAGAACCACAAGAAATCTTGAGCTTTACTTAGGAGTTTGTTTTTGATAATGACATTAGTATAGTAACTGTAAAACTATTTTATGTGTGTTACAGGATAGAGCGTATTTTTAAAAATGTGTTTACTAGTTCTAGCTACTAAAAGAGCCTAGAAGCAAAGATATCCAATAGCAATGCAGTGTGCCCATAGATCTTGAATTCTATAACTATTCTCCACCAAAAGGACCCAGGCCTCCTTGGAGAAGCAGCTGACTCCTGGACTGAATCTGGAAAATACAAAATTATTCTGGAATATCTTGCTGCATTGAAAAGCAAGCACTTACTCAAATACTAATACAGCACAAAGGCATAAGAGCCATCCTGAAGTTCTCCCTGGCCAAACATGGGACAATCTGAGCACTAATAAACATAAGTATTATAGAAAAAAAAAAAAAAGTGATGATGGAAATGAGTTATAACACAATGAACAATACAAATCCATGAGTCCAGTTGGGTGCAGTAGTTCATGGCTATAATCTCAGCACTTTGGGAGGCCAAAGTAGGAGGACTGCCAGGAGTTTGAGACCAGCCTTGGCAACACAGTGAGACCACAGTTCTACAAAAATAAGAATTTAAAAAAATTAGCCAGGCATTGTGGTACATGCCTGCACTCCTAGCTACTGGGGAGGCTGAAGCAGGAGAATCACTTGAGCCCAGGAGGCTGAGGTTACAGTGAACTATGATTGCACCATTGCACTCCAGCCTGGGCAACAGAGAAAGAGAAAGATCCTGTCTCAAAAATAAATAAATAAATAATTTAAAAAGTACAAAAATAGACACATAGGCCAATGGAACAGAGCAGAAAACCTAGAACTAGAACAGCATACCTTCAACCAACCAATCTGTGGCACAGTTGACAAAAATAAGCAACAGGGAAAGGACATCCTATTAAATAAATGGCGCTGGGAAAACTAGCTAACCATATGTAAAAGAATGAAACTGGACCCTTTCTTATCACTATATAAGAAAAATTAGCTCAAGATGGATCCAAGACTTAAGTGTAAGACTTCAAAACTATAAAAATCCTAGAAGAAAGCTTAGGAAATATCCTTCTGGATGTCAGCTTTGACAAAGAATTTATGACCAAGTCCTCAAAAGCAACTGTGACAAAAGGAAAAACGGGCAAGTGGGATCTAATTAAATTAACGAGTTTCTGCACAGCAAGAGAAACTATCAACAGGGTAAACAAACAACCTACAGAATGGGAGAACATCTTTGCCAACTATGCATCTGACAAAGGATTAATATCCAGAATAGGAACTTAAACAAATCAACAAGGAAAAAACAAATAACCCCATTAAAAAGTGGGCAAAGGCCATGAACAGATACTTCTCAGAAGAAGACATACACGCAGCCAACAAACATATGAATAAATGCTTAACATCACTATCAGAGAAATGCAAATTGAAGCCACAATGAGATACCATCTCAAACCTGTCAGAATGGCTATTGTTAAAAAAGTCAAAAAATAACAGATGTTGGTGAGGCTTCTGAGAAAAAGGAATGCTTACACACTGTTGGTGGGAATGTAAATTAGTTTAGCCACTGTAGAAAGCAGTCTGGAGATTTCTCAAAGAACTAACAATAGAACTACCATTTGACCCAGCAATCCCATTACTGGGTGGTATATACATACCCAAAGGAAAATAAATCATTCTATCAAAAAGACACATGCAAACATATATTCATCGCAGCACAGTTCACAACAGGAAAGACATGGAATCAACCTAGGTGTCCATCACTGGTGGACTGGATAAAGAAAATGTGATATATATATATATATCACATAGAATACTATGTAACCATTTAAAAGAATGAAATTACATCCTTTGCAGCACTATGGATACAGCTGGAGGCCATTATCCTAAACAGACAAATGCAGAAACAGAAAACCAAATATTGGAGGTCTCACTTATAAGTAGGAGCTAAATCCTGGGCACATACAAACATAGAGCTGGGAACAACAGACACTGGGGACTCCAAAAGGGGCTGTGGGCGAGGACTGAAAAGCTTCCTATTGGGTACTGTGTTCACTATCTGAGTGATAGGATCAATAGAGGCTCAAACCTCAGCATCATACAATACACCCTTGTAACAAACCTGCACATGTATCTCCTGAATCTAAAATAAAACAGTTTTTTTTTTAAATCCATGAGTCCATGATTTTAAAGAGAGAAAGCAATAGAAAAAGAAAAAAGGAGAAAAGGAAATTCTTCTTTATAAAAAAACTCCAAGCAATTAATATAGAATGGTAGAATTAGAAAGTTAACATTTTGCAATCCCCGATATAATAACTGATTCTGGCAAGGATCATTAATGGATGCTAAAACTGGGTGAAAGGGTGTGGGTGAACAGGATTCAAAGTGGTACCCCAAACAATTACTAATTATTGATAAAGGAAAAAAAGAATCTTTGCAATGGAGAGATCTAGAGATCACCACCTAGACCAAGTGATAAAACTTAGTAACACCAACCAAGGGATCAGCTGATGTCACATGCCTCCTAATTTGATAAGCTAAGAAGGACATGTGATCACCTGTTCTGGTCAACAATCTTTAACTTGAATCTTATCATGAAGAATCAATTAGAGAAACCCAGAATGTGAGACATTCTACAACACAACCGGCCTGGGTTCCTCAAAAAAGTCAATGTCTTGGTGGGGAATGGGGAAGGGTGAGGACTAGTTTAGATAAAGAGAGACTAAAAAGACAACTATGAAACGCAGTATTTGAGCTCTGATTGGATCCTGGAGTTATAAGAGACATCTGGAGGAACAAAGGGGGGTATTGAAATATAAACTATATATTAAATATTATTAAACCGCTATGAAATGTCTTAGGTATGAGTGATACTGTGAAACTGTAGAGAATGTCATTAATCTTGAGAGATGCATGCTAAAGTATTTAGGGGTGAAATGTCATGACATCTACAACTTACTTTCAGGTTCAGGAAAAAGAGTGTACAGGGGGATGTTGGGGAATGGGGAGGGAGAAAAAAGTGGGAGGAGAGGGTGGAAAAAAAGGAAGTAAATATTTTTAATAGTGATATTTTATTTTTTTAATTTAACTTTTAAGTTCAGGGGTACATATGCAGGTTTGTTATATAGGTAAACTTGTGTCACAGGGGTTTGTTGTACAAATTATTTCATCACCATGGCATTAAGCGTAGTACCCAGTAGTTATTTTTCCTGATCCTTTCCAATTTCCCACCCTCCACCTTTCAATAGGCCCCAGTGTGTGTTGTTCTCCTCTATGTGTCCATGTGTTCTCATCATTTAGCTTCCACTTACAAGTGAGAACATACAGTGTCTGATTTTCTGTTCCTACGTTAGTTTGCTAAGGATAGTAGCCTGCAGCTCTATCCATGTTCCTGCAAAGGACATGATCTTGTTCTTTTTTATGGCTACATACTATTCCATGATGTATATGTACAACATTTTCTTTATTCAGTCTACCATTGATGGGCATTAAGGTTGATTCCATGTCTTTGCTATTGCAAATAGTGCTGCAATGAACATACACATGCATGTGTCTTTATAATAAAATGATATATTATTTTGGGTATATACCCAGTAATGGGATTGCTGGGTCAAATGGTATTTCTGTCTCTAGGTCTTTGAAGAATCACCACACTGTCTTCCACAATGACTGAACTAATTTACACTCATGCCAACACTGTGCAATCGTTCCTTTTTCTCCGCAACCTCACCAGCATCTGTTATTATTATTATTATTATTTTTATTTTTATTTTTATTATTTGAGTTTCACTCTGGTTGCCCAGGCTGGAGTGCAATGGCACAATACGGGCTCACTGCAACCTCTGCCTCCCAGGTTCAAGCAATTCTCCTGCCTCAGCCTCCTGAGTAGCTGGGATTACAGGCATGCATCACCACGCCCAGCTAATTTTGTATTTTTAGTAGAGATGGGGGATTCTCCCTGTTGGTCAGGCTGGTCTCAAACTCCCGACCTCAGGTGATTTGCCCACCTTGGCCTCCCAAAGTGCTGGGATTACAGGCGTGAGCCACCATGCCTGGCCATATTTTTTTGACTTTTTAATAACTGCCATTCTGACTGGTGTGAGATGGTATCTCATTGTGGTTTTGATTTGCATTTCTCTAATGATCAGTGATGTTGAGCTTGTTGGCTGCATGTATGTCTTTCTTTTAGAAAGTGTTTATTCATCCTTTAATGGGGTTGGTTTTTTTCTTGTGAATTTAAGTTCCTTATAGATGCTAGATACTACACTTTTGTCAGATGCATAGTTTGCAAAAGTTTCTCCCATTCTCTAGGTTGTCTGCTCACTCTGTTGACAGTTTCCTTTGCTGTGCAGAAGCGCTTTACTTTAATCAGATATCATTTGTCAATTTTTGATTTTGTTGTGATTGCTTTTGGTGTCTTCATCATGAAATCTTTGCCTGATCCTATGTCCGGAATGGTATTGCCTAGGTTGTCTTTCAGAGTTTTTGTATTTTTGGGTTTTACATTTAGTCTTTTATGCATATTGAGTTAATTTTTGTACATGGTGTAAAGAAAGGGTCCAGTTTCAATCTTCTGCATATGACTAGCCAGTTATCTCAACACCATTTATTGAATAAGGAATCCTTCCCCCATTGCTTTTTTTGTCAGGTTTGTTGAAGATAGTTGCAGGTATGCAGTCTTATTTCTGAGTTCTCTATTCTGTTCTATTGGTCTATGTGTCTCTTTTTGTACAGTACCATGCTGTTTTGGTTACTGTAGCCCTGTAGTATAGTTTGAAGTTGCATAGTGTGATGCCTCCAGGTGTTTGTGCTTTTGTTTGCTTAGGATTGCCTTGGCTATTTGGGCCCTTTTTTGTTCCATATAAATTTTAAAATAGTTTTTTCTAGAAAAGTTCTGTGAAGAATGTCAATGGTAGTTTAATAGAAATAGCACTGAATCTATAAATTGCTTTTGCCAGTATGGTCATTTTAACAATATTGAGTCTTCCTATCCATAAGCATGGACTGTTTCTCCATTTGTTTGCATCATCTCTGACTTCTTTGAACAGTGGTTTGTAGTTCTCATAGAGATCTTTCAAGATAGTGCCATTTTGAAGGCAACAACTGCTCAAGTAAATTCTAAACTAGAATAATGACTATTCTTTGAGAAACTATTCCCGTGTATATCTTAAGTAGTTAAATTCGATAACTGGCCATCCCACTGGCACATTTTTTTTTTTTATCTTTCATCTAAGACTTAGTGCAAGAGATTAAGTAATGAAATGATTTGTAATCCAGTCTTTAGAACTGGACTCTGAACTAAACTAAAAGACATTAAGCACTTGCTCCTTCTGACTTACAGGCATCTATGACTCCACTTACTTCGTCCATAAAATGGGACCAAAGGTAAAGGCTAGCAAAATGTCTCAGTCTTACTACCATATTTTCTGTCAGGCTGGCCTAGATTAACTATATTTAAGCAATGAATCAAACTTCAAGAATCACAAAGACTAACTGTAATCAAAGCCTGTTTAAAGCATCTGGAAGGTGCTGATAGCTACAGAGGCTAACAAATGTGGCTGAAGGTGGCAGCCAGCACCATCCTACTATAGATGCCACTTACAGAGCACATGTTACCTAACACTTTTATGTTTTAGAACCATAAAACGTAGAGAGACCTGCCTTATTACTTTACTCCTTATGCACTGTTGTTATTCATAACTTAATTGCAGCACAAGCTAGGTACTAGCTTTATGCTGAGTACTCTTCCTGTGTGTTCAAGCCTCAGAACAATTCTTTGCAATAGGTGTTATTATTGCTACTTTACAGGGTTAAGTAACTTCCCCAAGTTTACACAGCCAGTTAAATGCTGAAACCTAAATTCAAACCCTGGTATGTCTGAATCAGATACCCATGGTTTTAACCTTACTGTGATGTTGCTACCTACGAGTAAAACAAGAGATGACATAATTACCACACCTTAGCATGAAAACTCTGCCAGTTTGAGCACGGAAGAAATGCGAGAGAGTATGTGGTAGGAAGAAGTTTGAGGAACACTTTCTCCTTATTTGAAACAAGGTAATTCTGAAACCATCCCTGAGATGTGGATGCTTATCCTGGATGGATGAAGATCTTGCAGAGATTTCTACTCTAGGTCATGTGCATTCCCAGATGCTGGCAGAAATCCAAGGGAATATCATTCATTGATTATATCTAACTCAAATTTGTCCAACCTGCTTTATTTTGTTGTTGTTCTGTTTTGTTTTATTTTAGGCTTTTAGCAGCCTGAATCCATGGTTTTTAGTTTCTGTCTCTAGTGATAAGTGGAAAAGAGGAATGAAGAAGGGGTTTTACTGGCCCAACCAGAAACAGAAACTAAGAATCTGTGACTGTATTCTCTCTCTTGAACACCCCTGGCTAATTCTTACCAACATAAGGTTTAGAAAATACTTCTGATACTACAGTTTGGAAAGCTGACATTCCTATGCTTAAGGCTTTAATGTAGTTCACAATTAAAGAAGATTCCTGATACTCAAAATAACCATTGCTTTTCTTGATCTGTAATTACTTCTCCCAAACAGACCCTTCATATGAAGCATTTATGGCACCATTAAGATCCCAAAGCTCCTGCAGCTCATAAACATCACCACCTGCCAGAATGCCTGTGAGAAGAATATGGTCGAAGCCTATCTATGAGGACAGAATGGGGATAAGAAACAGTCATCATCATCATCATAATAGCCAACATCTACAAGTGCTTCCTAAATGCTTCTCTCTCTTCTAAATATTTTACACATATGAATTCATTTAATCCTCACAATGATCCTTTCAAGTAAGAACTATTTTTAACCCCATTGTAGAGATGCAGAAATGGAGACCAGAGATGTTAAATTAATTGCTTGGGATCTCTTAGATAATAAATGAGATAGTTAGGATTCAAAGCTAGGCAGCTGGCTCCAGTACCTGCGGCTCTCACCACACTCTGCCGCCTCTCAATGTGGAACCACAGGGATCAGCTTCTGGTCTAAGCTGTGGAAAGGCTGGGAGGGCTAAACACAACAGCAACATTCCTGTTACATATATAATTTCCTTTAATCTTTGAATCACCCTGTAGGGAACATCAGTGTGTCCATCCAGGGGCTCAGCCATGGTTAACACCTTGCTCAACATCATCCAGCTCAGAGAGAATGGCATCTGCATGCATCTACAGTCCCACACTGTGAGCCCTATGCAGTTTATAAAGTGCTGCCACATACACTGTGACATCAGGTTTCCCAGCCTTTCCAGGAGCTATGGAGAGGCTGATGAGATAATGTTAGTTATGGTTATGGTATCAATATTCATGCCAGCTTACAGTAAACACAAGATACCAACTAGGCAGGGTGATGGGACATCTGTATTGTTTCCCTTTATGAATGATGACAGATATATGTCAGGGGAGGACATACCGCAGAGTTCATCAGGAGTTACAACAGGCAATTCCATTATGTTTAGAAAATTAAGAACACAAAATGTTACAACACGAGTAAACTTTGAAAACATTATGACAAGTGAGAGAAGCCAGCCATAAAGGACCACATAATATAGATTCTACTTACATGAAATGTCCAGAATACGCAAATCAGAGAGAGAGAAAGTTGACTGGTAACCACCTAGATCTAGGGAGGTTGGGGGGACATGGGAAGTGCTGCTAATAGATACAGGGTTTCTTTTGGTGGGGAGGTGATAAAAATGTTGTAAAATTGATTGTGGTAATGGTTGCACAACTCTGTGAATATATTAAGAACGATTAAATTGTACATTTTAAGTGGGTGAATTGTATGGTATGTAAATTTTTTCTCAATAAAGTTATTGTAAAAAATAAAACAACACAGGAGCAAAGTCCCCCCAGCCATGTCCACCCCCACCCCTACTCTTATGAGCTGCTGGTACTCACTTCGAAGCCTTCACGGAATCACCTGCCCAGCCTCCCTCTCGGCAGCGAGGTAATTTAGGAGAGGAAGTCTACAAGGAAAGAGAAGTCAAAAGAACACATTCACTCAACATTTGCATTTATTTTATTTTATTTTTTATTTTCTATTTTTTGAGATGAAATCTCGCTCTGTCACCCAGGCTGCAGTGCAGTGGCGCGACCTCAGCTCACTGGAACCTCTGCATCCTGGGTTCAAGCAACTCTCCTGTCTCAGCCTCCCGAGTAGTTGGGATTATAGCCGTGCACCACTACACAGAGCTAATTTTTGTATTTTTAGTAGACACAGGGTTTCACCCTGTTGGCCAGGCTGGTCTCAAACTCCTGACCTCAAGTGATCCACCCGCCTGGGCCTCCCAAAGTGCTGGTATTACAGGCGTGACCCACTGTGCCCGACCAACATTTGTGTTTAAGCACCACAATGGCTGAGGGTAATCTCACCTACACCAACCAATATTCAGCCTACCTTCTGAATAAAAATACAGTGACCTTTCTAACTTACTATGAAAATCTGGGTTCCTTCATACCCTTCTGGTGAGTTATAAATTGGCACGTTTCTGGAGGGCTATTTGGTGATGTTTATTGAAAACCTTAAAAATGCTCATACTTTTTTTTTAATCATGGAAATATTTATTTATTTATTTTATTATACTTTAAGTTCTATACTTTATTATACTTTAAGTGTCCAAGTGATCTCATTGTTCAATTCCCACCTATAAGTGAGAACGTGCAGTATTTGGTTTTCTGTTCTTGCGATAGTTTGCTGAGAATGGTGGTTTCCAGCTGCATCCATGTCCCTACAAAGGACACGAACTCATCCTTTTTTTATGGTTGCATATTATTTTATAGTGCATATGTGCCACATTTTCTTAATCCAATCTGTCACTGATGGAAAAATGCTCACACTTTTTAATCTAGCAATTCTAATCCCAGAAATTGATCCCAAGAAAAAAATCAGAGAGGAATATAATGTTATTTCTGAGTAGTGAATAGCTAGAAACAACCAAAATTGCTAGCAATAAGGAATTAAGTAAATGGTAAAATATACATGAAAATACTATGCAAATAACAAAAAGTCATGTTATAAAAAAAAAAAACCCAATGATATAGGAAAGTTCGATACATTTTAATTTTCAAAAACATGTTACCAAACAGTAAGTATATGCTTTTGATGCATTTTTTAAAATGATTACCAACATATACTATCTAGTGTTAATGAGTTATATGTACATGACTGACAGGGGACTCCATTATAGGCAATTTTAATTTTCCTTTTTTCTTCTGCTTTTATAAACCAAAAAGTAATAAAATAAAGATATAAGAGTAAGACTTGCTTAGAAGACATAAACTAAATTGGTGGGTGGATTAAAAATCTACTCAAGAGGCCGACCCCAACCCCTGCCACTGCTGCCAGTGACCGAGTACAGTGTCTAAGAGACTTGGGGATTGACTTGCCCCCACCAACCCCCCACAACTAGCACCTATGTATGCCATCTAAAGGCCTGAGGATAGGCTGACCCCACTCACTGCCACCACTGCCAGCACACACATGACCCAGGGGCCTAGGATGGATCCATCCTGCCCACCACCACTGGTGCACATTTCCTGGGGTCCAAAGGACTGTTCTGCCCTATCTGCCACCCACACATGGTCTGGGGGCCTGGGAATAGGCCTACCCTGCCTGCCACCAGTGTCCATGTATGTCTCCCAAAAGCCTGATGACCAGTCTACCCAGCTTGCAGACACCACCCACCCACATGCACTACCTGGGGACCTGGGGACTGGCTCACCTGGCCCACCACCGCCACCCCTGGCACCTGAGCAAGGCACTGGAGGCCTAAGGACTGACCTGCCCAGATCCACCATCACCAGAGCCCATGCACACCACCTGGGGGCCCCAGGGACTAGCATACTTGGCTTGCCACCACCACCACCAGTGCCTAAGTACAAGCCCACTTGGTATCCCCATTTGCAGTAAAGCCTTGTCACAGCCTCTAATAACAGCTATAGCGTAAGCCACTAAAGAACCCATTGATACCCACTGATGCTGTTTACAGCTGAAGATATATAAAAACTACATGACCGCACCCACCCAGAATCAAAGCCAAAGCACCCCACCTAACTAACACTATAGATACATCTATAGGAAAAAGTATTTTCCTATGGAAGTCAATCCATAAGACTGGAAGATGCAACTATTACACCAGATACACAGATAGCAACGTAAGAACACAAGAAACATGAAAAAGTAAGGAAACATGACACCTTTAAAGGAACACAATAATTCTCCAGTACCAGATTCCAATGAAAAGAAAATACATGAAATGGATGAAAAAGAATTCAAAACAATGATATTAAAGAAACTTAGTGAGATATGAGAGAACACAGATAAAAGAGTACAAAGAAGGCCAGTTGCAGTGGCTCACGCCTATAATCTCAGCACTTTGGGAGGCTGAGACAGGTGGATCACGAGGTCAGGAGATAGAGACCATCCGGGCCAACATGGTGAAACCCCGTCTCTACTAAAAATACAAAAATTAGCTGGGTGTGGTAGCACATGCCTGTAATCCTAGCTACTCGGGAGGCTGAGGCAGGAGAATTGCTTGAACCGGGAAGTCGAACCGGGAAGTCGGAGGTTGCAGTGAGCAGAGATCACACCACTGCACTCCAGCCTGGCAACAGGGCGAGACTCCATCTCAAAAAAAAAAAAAGAGTACAAAGAAATCAGAAAAATGATTCATGATCTGAATGGGAAAGTCAATAAAGAGATAGCCATCATAAAAAAGAACCAAACAGAAATCCTGGAACTGAAGTCAATGAAAGAAAGAAAAAATACAATCAAGAGCTTCAACAATAAACTAGACCAAGCAAGAGAAAAAGAATTTCAGAACTTGAGGACAGGTCTTTTGAAATAACTCAGTTAGACAAAAAAGAAAAAAGAATAAAGAAAGCCTACTTGACATATGCAACACCATAAAGAAAACAAGTATTAAAATTTTTGAAGTCTCAGGAGAAGAGATGGGCAAAGGTATTGAAAACCTATTCATGCAATAATAGCTGAAAACTTCCCAAGTCTTGAAAGGGATATAGATATTCAGATACAGGAAGCTCAAAGGTCTTAAAATACATTCACCTCAAAAAGATCTTCTCCAAGGCACATTATAATCAAAATGTCAAGTCAAAGACAAAGATAAAATTCAAACAAAAGCAGGAGGAAAGTGTCAAGTTGCACATAAAGGAATTCCCAGCAGAAACCTTATGGGACAGGAGAGATTGTGATGATATATTCAAAGTGCTGAAAAGAAAAAAAATGTCAGCTATGATTATTATGCCCAGCAACGCTATTATTCAAAAATGAAGGAGAAATAAAGTCCTTCCCAGATAAGCAAAAACGAGGGAATTCATCACCACTGACCAGGCCTTCAATAAATTATTAAGGGAGTCCTACATATCTAGAAGTGAAAGAATACTATATACCATCATGAAAACACAAGAGAGTATAAAACTCACTAGTAGAACAGTTACACAAATGGGAAAGAGAAAGAATTCAAACATTACCACTTCAGAAAACCATCAAACTGCAATGATAAAAATTAAGAGAGGAAGTAAGGAACAAAGGATATAAATAACAACCAGAAAACAATTAATAAAATGGCAGAAATAAAATGGATTAAACTCCTCACTAAACTGGCTGAATGAATTAAAAAGCATCAATGTTTGCTGCCTATAAGAAACTTACTTCACTTATAAAGACACACATAGACTAGAAGTGAAGGGATGGAAAAAAATTCCTGCAAATAAAAACCAAAAGCAAGCAGGAGAAGCTACACTTACATGAGTTACATGAGATAACACAGATTTTAAGTCAAAAACTGTAAAGAAGGTCATTCTATAATGATAAGGGGATCAACATAATAATTCTAAATATATATACACCCAACACTGGAGCCTCCAGATAATGAAAAGCAAATATTATTAGATGGCCGGGCGCGGTGGCTCAAGCCTGTAATCCCAGCACTTTGGGAGGCCGAGACGGGTGGATCACGAGGTCAGGAGATCGAGACCATCCTGGCTAACACAGTGAAACCCCGTCTCTACTAAAAAATACAAAAAACTAGCCGGGCGTGGCAGCGGGCGCCTGTAGTCCCAGCTACTTGGGAAGCTGAGGCAGGAGAATGGCGTAAACCCGGGAGGCAGAGCTTGCAGTGAGCTGAGATCCGGCCACTGCACTCCAGCCTGGGTGACACAGCGAGACTCCGTCTCAAAAAAAAAAAAAAAAAAAATATTATCAGATCTAAATAGACTCCAATACAGTAATAGTTAGTGACTTCAACATCTAACTCTCCCAGCACTGGACAGATCATTTAGACAGAAAACCAATAAAGAAAACTGGGAATTTAAACTGCACTTTAAACCAAAGGAAACTAACGGACATTTATTAAACATTTTATCCAATAGCCGCAAAACACACATTCCTCTCATCAGCACATGGAACATTCTCCAGGACAGACCATATGTTAGGCCACAAAACAAATGTCAAGAAATTTTTAAAAACCAAAATCATATCAAGTATCTTTCAGATGACAATAGAATAAAACTAGAAATCAATAATAAGAGGAATCATGGAAACTGTACAAATACACAGAAATTAAACATCATGCTCCTGGACAACCATTGGATCAATGAAGAAATTAAGAAGAAAATTTAAAAATTTCTTGAAACAAATGAAAACAGAAACACAACATACCAAAACCTATGGGATACAGCAAAAGCAGAGCCAACAGGGAAGTATAGCAACGAAAACCTACATCAAAAAAAAAAAAGGAAAGATTCTGAATGAACAAGCTAACAACACACCTCAGGAAACTAGAAATGCAGGAACCAGCCAAACCCCAAATCACTAGAAGGAAAGAAATAATAAAGATCAGAATGGAACTAAACAAACTAGAGACTTAAAAAAATACAAAGGATCAATGAAACAAAAGATGGCTTTTTGAAAAGATAAACAAAATTAGTAAACTGCGAGCTAGACCAACTAAGAAAAAAGAGAGAAGGCCCAAATAAATAAAATCAGAAATGAGAAAAGAGACATTACAACAGATACCACAGAAATACAAAGGATTATAAGAGACTACTATGAACAAGTACATAATAATAAATTGGAAAACCTACGGGAAATGGATAAATTCCTGGACACATACAACCTACCAAAATTGAACCAGGAAGAAATAGAAAACCTGAACAGACTACTAACAAGCAATGAGATTGAATCAGTAATAAAAAGCTTCCCAACAAAGAAAAGCCTAAGACTAGATAGCTTTACTCCTGAATTCTACCGAACTTACAAAGAAATAATACCAATTTTTCTCAATCTATTCCCAAAAATTGAATGGGAGGAAATTCTTCCTAACTCTTATACAAAGCCACTATTACTCTGACACCAAAACCAGATAAGGACACAACCACCGCAACAGCAACAACTATAGGCCAACATCCCTGATGAACATAGGATGCAAAAATCCCCAACAAAATACGAGCAAACTGAATCCAACAACACATCAAAAAGATAATACACCATGATCAAGTGGGATTTATCCCAGGGACGCAAGCATGGCTCAACATAAGCAAATCAATAAATCTGATATATCATACCAACAGAATGAGGGATAAAAATCATATTATCATCTCAATAGATGCAGAAAAAGCATTTGATATGATTGAACATCCCTTCATAATAAAAATTCTCAGCAAATCAGGCATAGAAGGAACAAATCAGGCCTCAACTTAAGGCCACATATGACAAACCCACAGCTAACATAATACTTAATGGAGAAAAGCTGAACATTTTTCCTCTAAGAACTGGAACAAGACAAGGATATCCACTTTCACCACTTTTATTTAACATAGCCCTGGAAGTTCTAGCCAGAGTATTCAGGCAAGAGAAACAAATAAAAGTCATCCAAATTGGAAGACAGGAAATGAAACTGTCCCTCTTTGCAGATGATGTGATCTTATATATACAAAAACCTAAAGATTCCATCAAAAAATTCTTAGAATAATTAAGTGAATTCAGCAAAGTTGCAGGATATGAAATCAACATACAAAAATCAGTAGTGTTTCTATACACCAAAAACAAAGTAGTTGAAAAATAAATCAGGAAAGCAATCCCATTTATAATAGCTACAAACAAATACTTAGGATTACATTTATCCAAGAAGGTGAAAGACTTCTACAGTGAAAATTACAAAACACTAATGAAAGAAATTGAAGAGGACATAAACAAATAGACATCCCATGCTCATGGATCAGAAGAATTAATATTGTTAGAATGACTGTACTACCCAAAGGAATCTATAGGTTCAATACAATTGTCAAAATACCCATGACATTCTTCACAGAAACAGAAAAAATAACCCTAAAATTTGTATGAGACCACAAAAGGGACTGAATAGCCAATGCAACATTGGGCAAAAAAGAACAAAGATGGAGGCATCACACTATTTGACTTCAAAATATATAATACTACAAAGCTATAATAACCAAAACATCATAATATTGGTATAAAAACAAATAGATCAGTGGAAGAGAATAGAGAACCAAGGAATAAATCCATGTACTTCTAGCCAAATGATTTCTAAAAAAGACACGAAGAACATATTAGGGAAAGAACAGTCTCCTCAATAAGTGGTGCAGGGAAAACCAGATTTCCATATGCAGAAGAATGAAACTAGACCTTCCCCATCTCTCACCATATACAAAAATCAAATAAAAATGGATTAAAGACTTAAATGTAAGACCTGACACTACAAAATCTACTAAAACTTTCTGCACAGGAAAGGAAACAATCAACACAGTGAAAAGATAAACTATAGGAGAAGATATCTGCAAACTATCCAACAAGAAACTAATATCCAGAATATGCAAGAAACACAAATAAGTCAATAGCAAAAAAACCAAAAAAGCCCCATTAAAAAGCAGGCAAAGGATCTGAAAAGAATCTCAAAAGACGACACACAAATGGCCAAGTATATGAAAAAATGTTCTACATCACTGATCGTCAGAGAGATGCAAATCCAAAACCACACTGAGATATCATCTTACCCCAGTTAAAATGGCTCCTTTGAGCCTGGCCTGAGTTGTCACTTTACCGATGGATATCAACTGGTTAATAGTGTTCCCTAAGAGTCTAAAAGCAAAAATGATCAGCTTTTTCTTGTTTAACCACAAACCCAAGGAAACCATGGCTATTGGGTGAAAATCCCTTCTGCCTAGAGGTAACACAAAGCCACATTTCCTCTCACTTTCTTCCCATTATAAAATGGTACCAGCAGCTTCAAAACAAAGAGATCACCAGCTAAAAGTCACTCCTCCAAAGCCAATACAGTTTAACACCCACTTCTAAAATCAAAGGATTTTTTTCACTAATAACTGAAGCCATTAGGAGTTGATATAATATTATAAAAACTGTATAAGCTACTTTTCATTTCCTCCACCCAAACATTGAGATTACTCAGAAAAATAAAAATTGCAAAGAAATCCTCTGAGCAAAATGAGTCAGGACTATGGTAGTTAGCTTGCTTCCCACTGGTGAACCTCAGGAGAGAGCACTGAAGCAGAGGGGAGAGGAGGAGGGACAGGTAGGCTTAGCTCTCTGCAAAGTAGGCTTGGGCATTTAGAGGGAGATGCCTGTCTCCTGATGGGAAGTCCTTACATACATGATTTCGTTCTCTGAGTCCAAGGATTAGAAATGTTTTTGTAAACACCCCCTAGTATGAATCTTGTTATGGGCACACACAAATACCATGTCTGGATGAGACGGACTTAATTAACAACTATTACCAAGTTATACGCTCTTCCCCAGAAATCAACCTCGTTACCTATGTGGGGAACTTGGCACTGGTCCCATGTGCACTGGGTACAATAGAAAAAGTAGAAGATATCATCCCTGTCCCAAATGTTCCATGAGACCAAGAAGATGCAGAGTTCAGTGTATCAGGCCTGTATGAAATCCACATAATTGGATGTCAGGCTTAATCTGAAACCCAAGAGGCCACAATGGAAGTGAGAATTAGGCGTCCGTGATGGAGACACAGAATTGTTCCAGGAAGAGGCTGCATCCAGGATCCAAAGATGAAGCTGAGGAGGAATCCCTCAGCCATGGGGCAGTCACACCAAAATTTGCAGTTTTCTTGCCATCTTGGTGGTTTTTATTGGGGCATTATTAAGGCTGCTCTGATAAGCATGCATAAAGCTTACAATACACATCTAAAAGCTAAACAGAATTGTACAGACTCAGGAAGTGCTGAGGAGAAGGAGAGGTCAAGGAAGCTTTATGGGCAAAGTGGGGCTTGTCTTGGATTGGAAATGTAAAGAAAAAAGCATTCCAGAAGCAACCAGATCCAAGGGTGTAGTGATACTGGGGATGGTACATAACTCTCCTGTAGCAAAATGTTGTTACTTGCCCATCATATTGTACGCGCCCCCAGGAAATGTTTTTGGGAGTTTGAGCCCCTCAGCATTCACTACTCTACAATGAATGTAGAGTGGAAGCTGATGCAACTTGATCATAATGTGGCAGTTTGAATTAAGTACAAACAATCTGAAATGTAAGCAGACAACTGGCTTGTAGCAATATGATTTTTTTTGAACATCTTACATTTTTAATCCTTTCTTTATAAGTTTCCTAGACTACTTTGGATTAAGAAAACTATGGAAAACTAGTAAGTGCCACAAGCGAATGCCAGGCGGTAGGTAGCACGTGTCAATTTTCCAGAGTCCTGAATGCACTGCTTGGGGTCTCTGCTCATACTTGCTGGAATCAACTGCAGCAGATTTTAGTCCATGGGTCGCTTTTCCTCATATTTCTTTGTAAACTCTTCAGCATTCTTAAAGAATTTTTTACAGTCCTTAGAGTACCCTTCAGCTAGGTCAACCCGAAATGGGTGCTCGGGCTGGGGGCTGTTCACGAGTGCTATGACAGCCTGGATTACTTGGTCAGTTTTGGTTGCTGGCTTCCAGTTGCTAGCACTAATTACTGGCAAAAAGACTTGCTCCTTTTTGTCATTGTTTGGGTGACAGATCTTTGTTTTAACTGTGGTCTTCAGTGGTTTAAATAGGTACTCTGCTGGAAATCTGAGTTCCATTCTGACGGCCACTTTATCATATGGAGGGTTGTCACGAAAAATTAGCCCTTGCCAAATCAAGAAATTAGCTTCCTCAAACCTGGATGTTAGGAAGTTTCTCATTCCACATTTGTGGATTTCTTCAAGCTCCTTCATTAGCCTTCTGCTGGTTGTAGTCTTGGATTTGGTGCTGCTCCTTTCCCCAGCAATGTGATTTTAAAGGTCTAGTTGGTTTCTTTTGCATAGACAGTCCAGTCCCTGAACACTTGGTTGCTCTCCCTAAGAGGTATCATGACACCTAGACACCTAGTTATCCTCATTTCAAAAAAAGCCCACGGCTGTCTCCCCAGGGCAATCTGAAACACAGGATACACACCTAGGCCAGCCACTGCTGTTGCTCCTTTTATGACCAGCTGCCAGGACTGCTGGCCTTCCCTTCCCGGAGGTGACAGATCAGATGCTGGGGAACCTACAGGGGTGTGAATGTCCTTGCCAGCTCAACTGTCAGAGCTCCAGTGCCTGCCTGGACTGATGAGAAGTTAAAGCACTTTATTCACAGATATTTCCATTTGGACCATGGGTCCTTCCTGCAGAGCAGAGGAAGACACAAATGCATGATTTATTTTGTTCTTCAAATGTTGTGAGTCTGAGTTCTCTACCTAACGGTCTACTCATTTACAGGAAAAAGAATTTACTCCTGCTCCATCATTGAAGCTAAAAACTTAATCTTCAGGCAGGCTAAGACGGTCGTGGCATTTTTTTCCTAGAGTCCATCAACTCAAGAGTGTTCCTTGACTAAGCACTTGGGAAGACATCTGTTGGCATTTTGGAAGAATCTATTTTCTATCCCTGTGTTAAGGAGGAGAGAACGAAACTACATGGAAGAGAGGGATTAAAGCTAAACAAATTTAAAAGCCAGAAAGTAGAGAAGGCCTGATCCTAGAATTCAAAAGTCCTGGTTTATTCTTTAAATTACTCTCCTGAAATTCAGAGGCACAGCCCCAAGACAACAGCTGGAAAAATGATTTCCAATTTTGGCTGACTTACTGCCAGGTAACATTCCCTAAACTTGTTTTAAAAAAAGAAAGAGTCTTAAAATATGTAACACCAAGAGGGACAGAAATAGGATCGAGTGACGGTAGTCCTTAGGCAGTGTATCTCTCGTGTTCTCTCTTAAAAGCTGGAGTCACGTCTCCGAGTGTGGGAAATGAGCACAGCCTGCTGGGGCTGCCGCCTGATGGACGGAGGGGGCAGGACCCTGCATAGCTCCTGAAAAGCAGCAAAAATGTGTTCTCTCCAAAAATAAACAGGGGGCAGGAATGACTGCGAGTAAAGAGTTGGAAGCACGTGACTGGCAGTTGCAGTCCTGAAATACCAGCTTTCTACAAAAAGGAGCCTGTGAGAGGCAGAGAGCGGGAATTTCAGGAAATGGCCTCTTTATATGGTCTCATCCGAATGGGCTAGGATTCAATAACTGGAATTACCATGTCAGAGGGAGTCTTTAGGACCAGACTTGTTTCTGATCTTTATATGGTTCCCCCAGATTCTTAAGATGCCAAAACAGAAAAGATGCTGCAGTGCCAAAAAAGGAGCCTTCTGAGTTTAGAAACTTCTCACACACTCTCAGAAGTCCTGGAGAAACTCCACCCTAACCCCAAAATATGAATCAGGCCAAGAGTTCTAAGTCCAAACTGCAACCTGTTTCAAAAAGCCAGTCTAAATACACGCATACATTCCAACAGAAAGATATTTAGTTAGGCAAGATCAATCGCAAACTTCGCACATATCCATCTTCCAGCTTCTAGAAGCAATGCAGCTCCCACATTCAATCTTAGATTACTGACTAAAAGCAAACTTCCCTTTCTTTCTCCAGCAATCTTAGAGAAGATCCAAGAAAGTTGTTCTTTATATGCTTGGTGAGTGAAAAGACTGACAGTAATATGGTATGTGCATACGCTGAAGGGCTGGCATCTACTCCTGCAATCTGTCCTCCATGCACAGTTCCAACTCTGCCAGTTTTTTCCTCCTGCCTCAACCCTGGGTCTGACAACTAATCCCTCAGAGAAATGAGTTTCTCCATAGTAGATTTAAGGTCATGGAAGGTAATGGATCACCCAAGCTTAGAACTGAACTCCTGTGAATAAACGTAGTTCTCTCAGGCTGAAATGGACATATAAAAATGCAAAGTCTATTTTATGTATAAGAAAGAAAGCTGATAATCAATGAATGCTAAAGCCGTTAGGTATAAGACTGACTGGTGGGCAACTGGGCATTCTCACAGTGCCAAAGAATCAACCCGTATATTACATGCTACTTGCAGGGGAGAAAAACGTTCCTTAACAATGGAGATATCTATCATTATCCTAACTCAGTGATCAAACTTAGCAGCATTAACAGTGGGATGTAATGTGCTGCCATGTGAAACACATGACACCACCCAGGAAAACTTCCTGCCTAAACCATTCAACTGGAATCTAATCAAGCCTTCCAGTCTGATTTCCAGCCTAACGGAAATCAGGTGAGAAGGTAATAAGCAAAATGACACTTGGAAGAAAGAATCAAACAAACCCAGAATGTGGGAAACTCTGGTAGAAGAACTGGCCTTAATCTCTTCAAAAGTGTCAATGCCATTAAAAAGATAGGAGTGGGCCAGGTGCAGTGGCTCATGCCTGTAATCCCAACACTTTGGGAGGCTGAGGCAGAAGGATCACTTGAGGCCAGAAGTTCAAGACCAGCCTGGGCAACAAAGTGAGACCCCATCTCTACTACTGCTGCTGCTACTGCTACTACTGCTACTACTACTACTACTACTACCACCACTACTACTACTAATAATAATTAGCTGGGTGTGATGGTGTGCAGCTGTAATACTAGCTACTCAGGAGGCTAAGGTGAGAAGATCACTTGAGCCCAAGAGGTTGAGGCTACACTGAGCTATGATCACACCACTGCACTCCAGCCTGGGCAACATTTAAAAAAAAAAAAAAGTAGAAGTGAGGGAGTTAGGGGACTATTCTAAATTAAAAGAGACTTAAATAAACTAATTGTGTGATTCTTGATTGGATTCTGGTGTGAACAAAAGAGCTATAAAAATACTTTGAAGACAACAGTGAGAAATAAATTTGGAGTGAGTAATAGATGGTGTTAGGAAATTATTCATACTGTTAGGTGTAGACTTGTGGCTTTCTAGGAAAATATCTTTCTTTTTAGATACATGCTGAAGTGTCTAAGTAACATGCTATGATGCCTATAATTTGCTTTGAAATAATTCAGCAAAAAATTATGTATAAAACATACATTATATTTTTAAATATTTTATAAATTATAATTTAAGTAAATACGGCAAAATGGTAGTAACAGTTGAATCTAGTTGATGGATATATGTTGTTCATTATACTAATCTTTTCTACTTTTCTGGGTGTTTCTAATTTTAATGAAAAGTTAAAACAATAAAGAAACTAGATGCATAAAGTTGAGGTTTAACAAAAGAGAAAAAAGGCAGGGTTGGTATGGAGGAGGGTACCAGCACGGAGGTTGTTCCTCAATGCATGTGCTCAGTGAAAAACAATGGGACATTCTCCACGTAATGGTTGGTAATTCCTAACATGCTGGGGACCAGAAAACTACTCTACACCCAAAGCACAGGGTCTCAAGATCCCTGCCACGACTACACGTGATGGAGGAAGGTGCTTTTAGATAAAAGTGCCTCCCTGCCCACCCCAGCCTCCTGTGGGATATATTTTAATTGTGTATACCTGAAATCAGAGAAGAAAACAATGTGGTAGAAGAACACTAGAGGCCGGGCAGGGTGGCTCATGCCTGCAATCCCAGCATTTTGGGAGGCTGAGGTCAGGAGTTCAAGACCCGCCTGGCCAACATGGTAAAACCCTGTCTCTACTAAAAATACAAAAATTGGCCAGGCATGGTGGCGTGCACCTGTAGTCCCAGCTACCCTGGAGGCGGAGGCATGAGAATCACTGGAACCCGGGAGGTGGAGGTTGCAGTGAGCTAAGACTGCACCACTGTACTCTAGCCTGGGTGACACAGCAAGACTCTGTCTCAAAAAAATAAAAACAAAAACAAAAAAACAATAGATGAGACATCAAGTAATCTGACTTCCGGCTTCTAGTCCTTGCTCTCCCACAGACTAGGTCCACAATCCTGGGTTTTTCTTCATGGTAGAATGATTCCTCCCACTTCCAAAATTCTGTAATTCTATGGATGTATGAATTGTGGCAAACTGAATTCAGGTACCTAGGAAGAAGGTACCTAGGAGGAAGGTGCCTAAGCAAAACAGATGTAAATGGCAACACCAAACACTTATCCATTTAAGCTGATATGAAGGGGACACAGACAAAAACAGAGAGAACACAGGCTACAGAGAGAAATGAGAATGTGTCAGCATAAGGTCTTGACTGATGGTGAATAAGCCAAGCTAGGCAATTAGAAATAATATATTAACGAATTCAAAGCTAATGATAAAATAATAATATCCAATGTCTATTGAGGGTTTACCATACATGAAAGCTTTAGGAGGATTATTTGCTGAATCTTATGATATGATGAAGTAGGTACTACTACATACTAAGTGTACTGATGAGGAAACTGAGGCTTAGAGATTAACTCAGCTAAAAATCACACTATTTGTAAATAACAGGGCGAGGATTCAAACGCAGGTGTGTCTGATACCTGAGCTTTGCAATGAAGCAGATGATACATGATTGCCTAGTGGCTACTTGCATGCCACCTAGAACGGGCTTGAAAGGACAGAACCGCCACAGAAAACAACCAATCTGGGCTGAAACAAAGTACCCAACAACAAGAGAGACTAGATCCATGCCATCCAGACTGATAATACAAATATAAGACCTGGCAAGACCAAACTGAAAGGACCACATTTCTTTCATTTATTTCCCGGGCTCAAGGTAAGATGTACCTGTCAATGATACAAATATGTTCAATAAGATAGGAGGTCCAGAAAATAGCATGGTCTAATCCTTACCCCTTTAATGAGGCAAGTCGAGGATTAGATTGAGGGAAGTGTTAAAGGCAAAGTCAGAATTAAAAAGTGATGCCAAAATCATATTAATAACAGCTTTAACAGTGGGCCAAGCTGTGTTAGGCTGCATTCAGTATAAATCTTCGCACTTGGAAGACAGCTGTGTCTTTACTGCATGCTACAAGATATTTTCCTCATACCAACAGTGGAGTAGCTTTGAAGAAGGAGGGCCTGAATCAAGGACATGTGATTTTGCCACAAGGAAGCAAAGGGGAAAAGCTATTTAAAGGTGGGGAGAGGGAGGCAGGGGAGGAAAGAAAGAGGGAGCAGGAAGGAGGGACAGTCCTAGGTTCAAATTCTAGAAATGTCTCTTTCTGGCTGGGCAGCCTTGGGCCCATCCTATCTCCACTGAGCCTCCTTTTCCTCATGTGTAAAATGAGAATGATCATGAGTCCCTTGCAGGTCTACTGTAGACACTGGAGAAAATCCCTGGCATAGAGTAGACTCCTAATAAATAGCGATAATAGAGGCTGTTATATTATTTTCAGAAATAATAATAATAGTAATAAAACGCAGACTTCAGAAGAGAAATCCTTAATGCTTAGGGTTGAGACAACGGGAGTTTTTGGTGGCCAGATGTTATAGAGCTTTTTACTTGGGGGAGGCCTTGCACATATTTCATTCTAGGGATCCAATTATCTATTCGAGCTTCCCTGAAGAGAGAGATATCCTTTAAAGCTGCTCGAATCAAGAAGAGGAAACCACAGTTCTGTAGCTCACTGAGACGTAAATGTGATGCTCAGGACAGCCACAGTGTTGGCAAATGCTCTACTGGTGTCGCACTTCCCAAATATTCACACATAACCTATAAGAAAAAGAGCCATATCCTACAGCTCAATACAGAGTCATCAAACTGCCCAATTTAAGTGACTCATGGGATAGGGCTGCCAGTAGTTTGTTGAAGAGGCTGATCCAAAGAGAACAGATTTCAGCCCTGAAAGTCATTCTTCAAATTCACCCTGGACTTTCCCACCCTGGATGGCATCTTCTTAATCTCAATTACATCCTTTTGGGTCATCCTAAATCAGCTCTCCCTCCTTCCTCTTCTTGGGTCTATATACCTTTCAGACACTTATAAAGACATGCCCCATTTCCCCATACTTTTTGCCATTCAGCCAACATAAACATTCTTTTCAACATTCATCAGAAATCAAAACCTATACATTTCTGTCATTCTCTTAACTCCTTTCCATTTATTAAAATCAACCCAGCATGTGTGTAGCCAGAAATGTGCACAATATTGAAGGTGTAAATTGCCAACACTCTAAGAAGCAACCCCTCCTGGCACATGACTTAGTGACTTTGTATAAGCACAGTCTGACTTGCTACCTCAACCAAATCCAGGATGGAATGACTTGGAGCAAGTTGAGAGCAGTAGAAGCATGCTGTAACCTTGATGCTTTAGGAAACCTGATCTCTCACAAGGCTCCTCATGGGTGATGATGGAAAAGAAGTGAGGGCAGCTTGAGAGAAGCATTAACCCATGGGCTGGCGGCCCACATCATGTGAGACCTAAAGAGAAATGCCCGGCTTCATTCCCCGCTCTATGTCACACAGTGGTGAGACCAGGGACACTGCAGGTTTCACACTGCAGTTTTTAATTTTGCTTTAGTTGTAGGAGCCCAAGGAGAAGACACTATAAACAGAGAGCAAGGTCATGGCTAGCAAATTAGTATACATTTCACTATACCTACTATATACCATCTGAAAAGTAATCCCAGGACAGGTGCAATGGCTCACACCTGTAATCCCAAAATTTTGGAAGGTCAAAGCAGGAGAAATGCTTGAGCTCAGGAGTTCAAGACCAGCCTGGGCAACAAAGTGAGACCTGATCTCTACAAAAAATAGAAAAATTAGCCTGGCATGCTAGCGCATGTCTTTAGCCCCAGCTACTCAGGACACTGATCTAGGAGGATTGCTTGAGCCTAGGAGACAGAGGCTGCAGTGAGCCGTGATCCCACCACTGCACTCCAGCCTAGGCAACAGAGCGAGACTCTGTCTCAAAAAAAAAAAAAGTGTCCCCAGTAATCCTTAAAAATATTTTTTAAATTTCTAGAACTGTTTCCCAAACTTCTGGATTTCATAAACTGTCAATATTTCAAAAAGCAAATTTCTGTTTGTGTGGATTGGCAGTACAGCTTAACAGCTTTTAATTTTGTTAAGAATTTTTTTTAACCATTTCTTCTCTCCATCATTTCATTACAGAATGGACCTTTCTAATCTCCCCAAATTAGAAAGGACACAAACCAGGATAAGAAATGGTCCTTTAGATGGAACAAATTTAGTTTATGAAAAACTTACTACATTGTTCTTGGATTTCTCCTATCAGTAAAAACTTCCTTATGCATACACCAGTGTTAAAACATGCTACAGTCTCTTTTTCAGCTTATCAGTCCAAGCCCCAGGTTAATTTCTCAGGTTCTTTTCCCACCCTTTCCCAAATGAGCAAGGCTGAAGGCCAGCTTCTCTACCACCCCAGCTGAAAATGGCCTAACAGGAAAGGCCGGACCTAGGAACAGTCACTTAACCCATAAATTTTGCTACTCAGCTTCAGGCTGCACAGAAAGACCCTCCCCACTCCCACCCTTGAAATAGCACGCTGCCAACCTCTCTAACTCTAGAGGCCTTTTTAGATTAACCTTTCTTAGTGCTCAGCACAGCATCTGCATGGACGAACACTTGTATTCTGGTGACTTATCTCTGGTCTCTGGGCCTCCCTCATACCCATGTTTCTGGTCATTACTTCCAAGTCGCACCTCTAATGCCAGAACAGTTTCTGTCTCGCTAGCTAATATATCAGAATGGCCTTGTCATTAGTACCAAGGGAAAATGGACAATCTGTCTCTGCAACAACCCCTCTCATTCTTTTCTCACTAATAATATCATCTGAAAAAAAGAAAGAAACAGTGTATGCTGAAACAGTCCAAAAGCAATTAGCACATAATGGGAAAGTAGTATGTATTCAACTAATCTTCACACAGATAATAATTGTAACTTTGGACAAAACGTATAAAACCACTATTAGAAGATACTGGAGAGGAAACAAAAGCAGGCAGACACTGGAGATTTTGTCCTTGAAAGAAAAGAACTGGACTGGTAAAAATCCATGCTCAAATAGATTCTCTGAGTGTGAGTGCACTCAGTCTGTACAACAACTGGGTAGCTGGAACTCCAGCAGAAAGCTGCAATTTTATTGGCTTTAAGAACAAAACGTGGGGCTGCTAGAATGGCTAGAAATAGGGGAAAATCCTGAGAAGGAGGGAGCCCCCAAATATGTACACAAATTTCTCTAAAATTCTTAGTCAATACCTGAAGTGTACATGCATGAAGGAGACTCCAAGAAACCCAGTGAAAAGCAACTGCTGAAAGGATAATAAAAAGCTGAGTAGAGATGAAATTTCATTGCAAGGGAGGCAGTGTTTGGAGTTTGAGTTCCACAAAGTTAGACGTGCTTGGTACAAACATTGAGTCTTTCACTGAAATCCCAGAAGGGCCATCTTAGGAGTAAAGACCATGCCCCAGGACTATGGGATTTGCTCAAGGACAAAGGGCGAAACCAAAATAGACCCAACCTAACACAATCCAAAACCAAGTCCCCACAAGTTTAAGGTGATCCACAAATAGTTTAACTGCCTACTAAAACAAAAATAAACATTTTTTGGAGGAAGGTAATTCCAGAGTTACTGTAATTTTTCATCTACAATGTCTTATGTACAAACAAAAATTACTAGACATATGAAGAAGCAGGAAAATGTGACCCATACTCAGAAGAAAAAGTAGACAATAAAAACTGACCCCAGATATTAGAATTAACAGACAAGAACTTTAAAGCAGCTATATAAGGAGCTTAAAAGCAGATATATGTTCAAGGACTTATGGGAAAAGATGGCCATAATGAACGAACAGATGGGAAATCTAGGAGAGAAACAGAAGCTATATAGGAAAAAAACAGACGAGGAAAAATAAATGGAAATTTCTAATTTAAAAGTAAAATATCTAAAATGAAAAAAATCAGTTGGGCTTAACAGCCGTTTGAATAAAACAGTAAAAATCATCAGTGAACTTAAAGACAGACCAATAGAAAATACCCAGTCTGAAGAACAAAGGACAAAAGATGGGAAAAAAATTAATAAGGCTTTAGGAACAAAAAACATAGAACAAACTTATGGAACAATATCAAACAGTCTAACATTTATGCAACTAGAGTCCCAGGCACAAAGGAAGAGAAAAAAGGGCAGAACAGATATTTGAAGAAGTAATCGCCTAAGACTTTCCAAATTTGGAGTGACAAATATCAACTGTGAGATCTGCAAACCTTAGCAAATCCTAAACAGAAAAAAAATCAAAGAAAATGACACACAGTCACATCATAGTCAAAGTGCTAAAAAGCAAAGATAAAGACAAAATCTTTAAAGCAGGCGGAGGGAGGAGAAAAGACTTACATACGGAACACTCGGGGGGAAAAATGGCCAGAGGACAAAGTTATGGCAATTTTTAAAGTGCTGAAAGAAAAAAAAAAAAACAATCTGGAATTCTATATCAATATAAAATATCCTTCAAAATGAGGATGAAATGAAAACATTTTCAGATTTCAGATAAACTAGATAGAAAAGTTGTTCTTGGTGAATCTGTACTACCAGAAATGCTAAAGGAAGTTCTTCAGGCTAAAGAGAAATGACACCCCCAGATGGAAACTTGGATCTATTGGAAGAAATGAAGAACAACAAAAAAGGC
Source organism: Rhinopithecus roxellana (assembly GCF_007565055.1). Lineage (NCBI taxonomy): Eukaryota > Metazoa > Chordata > Mammalia > Primates > Cercopithecidae > Rhinopithecus > Rhinopithecus roxellana. The sequence goes on along the minus strand of NC_044553.1, from coordinate 134,146,434 downwards.
AGAATTTCTCTCAGACAACTGTTTAAAGTAAAATGACAAGCTGGGCTGGGGGTGGTGGCTCACACCTGTAATCCCAGCATTTTGGGAGGCTGAGGCAGGTGGATCACTTGAGGTCAGGAGTTTGAGACCAGCCTGGTCAACATGGTGAAACCCTGTCTCTACTAAAAATGCAAAAATTAGCCAGGTGTGGTGGCGGGAACCTCTAATTCCTGCTACTTGGGAGGCTGAGGCAGGAGAATCGCTTGAACTGGGAGGCAGAGGTTGCAGTGAGCCAAGATCACACCACGGCACTCCAGCCTGGGCAACAGAGTGAGACTCTGTCTCAAAAACAAAACAAAATAAAACAAAAACCTGACAAACTGTATTGCAGAGTTCTTAATATAAATAGTTTAAAAATATATAGTATTAATACCACAAAGCACTGGGGGGACAAGTGGACTTACATGGCTGCAAGGGTCTCACATTTTATATGAAGTGGTAAAATTTTTTTTTTTTTTTTTTGAAACAGAGTCTCACTCTATAGCCCAGGCTGGAGTGCAGTGGCACGATCTTGGCTCACTGCAACTTCTGCCTCCTGGGTCCCAGTTCAAGCAATTCTCCTGCCTCAGCCTCCCGTGTAGCTGGAATTACAGGCGCGTCTCACCATGTCCAGCTAATTTTTGTATTTTTAGTAGAGACAGAGTTTCACTATGTTGGCCAGGCTGGTCCTGAACTCCTGACCTCATGATCCTCCTGCCTCGGCCTCCCAAAGTGCTGGGATTACAGGAGTGAGCCACCACACCCCACCGTGGTATAATATTAACTATGTAACCAGTGATAAGGATGCATATTTTAAATCCTAGAGCAACCACTTAAAAAAAAAAAGTTTAAAAAACTATACCTAAAAGCCAATGGAGGAATTAAAATGGAACATAAAAGCAATGGGCTAAACACAGTGACATAACTCTCCATTATACTGGGTAAAGGCATGTGACCAGAAATGTTTCAGCCTATCACTAATGACATTTAACATTAGTCAGTACCCTTTTCCTGTAAAGTATCATTATTTAAAGAATATTTTACTATCATTCTGCTCCTTCTTAGTAATTATTGATGTGTCACATAAGAAGAATAAATCTAGCCTAGCTAATGATTTCAGTGAAGCTTTCTGATAACAACCTTACGGTTTCTAAGCAGATTACATATTCTATATTCACAGCACACTCTCTCTATCTCCTTGCCTCTCCTAAATCCTAGCTTCCCCCATGGACTTCATTGCTCTTGCGGCTCTTTCAAGTAGAGTCTGCTCATTCTTTAAAACCCCACAAACCCAAGTCCCAAGACAATACTCTTGTTTCACTCCCCAAAGTTCCTCTAGACCATTACTCTTCCAAATTATTATGAAACACTTCTTTCAAAACTCGTACCATTCAGCTATACCACCTCTCTCTTCTTCATTCCTGTCACTAACAATGCCCTGAGCACACACTGACCAAAAATTTTGGCATTTGGCTCCCTCTCCACAACTATTCTCATTATTCTAAGCAAAGTCAGTGTTCACATGAACAGTTCTAGTGTTTAGCCTTGTGGTTCCCAGACCCTTTAAATGCCAATGGCCTTGCTACTTCTTGAAACTCGTCATAACTGGAACTGCTCCATCTCTGAAATATCCAGTCCCCTCCTTCCCTCCTTATCTAAAAACTTCCTTCTTGGTGTCATTTCTTTCCCTATCAACCGAGTTCATTCCCAAGGTCTATGACATCATGCCACCCCCCTTATCTTTTTACCGCACTTCCCCTTGCTATGGCTGGAATGTCCCCTCCAAAACTTGGGTTGAAATTTAATTGCCATTGTAACAGTATTAAGATGTGGGATTTTTTTTTTTTTTTTTTTTTTTTTTTTTTTTTTTTTTTTGAGATAGAGTTTCGCCCTTGTTGCCAAAGTGTGTGATCTCGGCTCACTGCAACCTCCACCTCCCGGGTTCAAGTGATTATCCTGTCTCAGCCTCCTGAGTAACTGGGATTACAGGCCTGCACCACCACGCCCGGCTAATTTTGTATTTTTAGTAGAGATGGGGTTTCACCATGTTGGTCAGGCTGGTCTCGAACTCCTGACCTCAGGTGATCCACCTGCCTCAGCCTCCCAAAGTGCTGGGATAAAAGGCGTGAGCCACCATGTCCAGCCAAGATGTGGGATTTTTAAGAGGCAGTTAAGCCATGAGAGCTTCCGCCCTCATGAATGGATTAATGCCATTATCACTAGAGTGGGTCCCTTATAGAAGGACAAGTTCAGTCCCCTTTTGCCTTACCCTCTCATATGCCCTCTTGCCATTCCACCTTCTGCCATGGGATTACTCAGCAAAAAGGCCCTCACCAGATGCCAGCACATTGATCTGGGACTTCCTGGCTTTCAGAAGTGTGGGAAAATAAATGTCTGTTGTTCATAAATTACCCACTCGGTGGCATTCTGTTAGAGCAACATAAAACAGAATATGACATCCTCTAAAGCCTGCATCAAGCCAACTACCTGCTTCCACTGTGTCAAGATCCAGCCTGCTCAGGGGTGTTGGAGAAACTTGCACAACCATGCGAATTAAGGCTAAACAAATTCATGCTCTGCCTTCCCTCAGCAGGGTTCTACCTGGTCTCCCTGCTTCCAGTCTCACCTACCTCAAATCTGTATTGCATGGCCGCAGGGGCCCCTGGGAGTTACAAAGAGTTCTAGATAGTGAGGGGAAGCTAGGTTCCAATCAGGAGGCATTTCTATGTAAGTATTTCTGGTAAATTGCCTAACAAGGTCTCTGAAGAAAGGCCATCTGAATATTGAAGACTCAAGTAACTCAGCTCTGATTTCTGTTCCAGTTATAAGTATTTGCTTTTATACCTGATTTTGAATCTATCATTTTGAAATTGTTTGTCTTAAGGAAGGCCTCCAAATTGCATAAGCTTCAGGACTCACAAAACCTGGATCCATTCCCGTCCAATTGTTGCCAAAGTGTTCTTTCTAAAATGCAAATCCAACCATACTGCTTCTCCACTGAAAATGTGTTTGTACTTGGAGATCATGAAGGGTCTGTGTGTCAAAAAAGAATCAGGAGTTCATGCTATAGGTTCTTCATAGAGACCCCAAAATATATGCTGATGGCCCCCACATCTGTTATCATTAGTTTCCAACTTTCTCTCTTAAGCTCTATACCAAATTTTCAACTTGGCAGACCTCTTTGAAAATCCTGAAGGCAACTCAAATTCAGCATGTCCCAAATTGAAGTAATTATCCTTTCTTGTTCACCAACTGCTAACACTCTTAAATTCTCAGTCTCAAAAATGTCATTATCCATTCAGTCTTTTCAGCTACATGTGGGCTCAACTCCAGACTCTCCTTCTCTCCCACTTCCAACAGCCAATCTGTTCCCACGTCCTATCTGCCCACCCTCAGACAGGCCTCTTGTCACTGGCCTCTCCTCTTCAGACCTCTCCACCAGGGTTTTGTTCTTGTTTCCCAAAGTGAGGCACATATGCCACTGGTGAGACAGCTGGAAAAGGTAAACAGATGAACCTTTTTAAAAATAGCCAGTTATGTACATTATGTACACTAAGAAAAAATATAAATACCACAAATGATCATTTCACTGAAAACTTTTTAAAAAATAAATGCATTTAAGTATAAAAGGAAAGTTGATTTAAAGAGAAAAGTTAATGATGTGAGTGGTATGTATTGTAACTGTAAAAATGTAAAACGGTTGAAATGATGGGGAAATGCCAGAGGTTTGGGAATGCTGCCTTGGTTGATGCCTTCATCATCTCTCAGAAGGACTGCTCCAACCGCCTCCCAGCGATCTCCCTGCCAACAAGCTCTCCCACTCTATCCTCCAGTGTAGCTGCCAGATTCATCTTCCTAGAAAACAAAGTCGGTCACGTCATTCTTTGCTTTAAAATCTTTGTGGGCTCCCTACAACATAGAAAACGAACTTTTATTTCTCCACTTGGAATGCCAGGCCTATGTTCCCAATACATTAAATGGCTTTACCGTGCCCTAAAAGCCCCCGGCCCCTGTGCAATGGCACGCCTTAGAACAGGCTTTGCAGGCCGCTAGAAATGGCTTTTTGCCCTCCTTGCTCATTAGCAAATTCCTACTCGTTCATGTCAACCCACTTCAAGAGCTGCCTCTTTTAGAAAGCCTTCCCTAACTTCCAGGCAGGGTGAGGTGCTCCTTCTGGGTTCCTGATCTCAGATACTACCTCAGAACTATAATTTTTGGTCAGGTATGTGGTTCCCCAACTAGAATACGAAGTTTTCTTGTTAAAATATTTTTGTATTGGAAAGTGTATATTAAATGTAGGATAAATAAGTGAATGAATAAAATTCTACTTATAAATATGTAAATTAAAAAATATATAAATGTGCCAGGTGCGATGGCTCATGCCTGTAATCGCAACACTTTGGGAGCCCGAGGTAGGAGAATCACTTAAGGCCAGGAGTTTGAGACCAGCCTGGGCAACACAGTGAGATCGTGTCTCTACAAAAAATTTAATATATATACACATATATATAAATGAATGGGCAAAGGAAAATGGAGTGTGGGGGTCGGAGTTCTTCGTTACCACTGGTTAAGAGGACAAACAACAAGAGATGCAGGAAAAAGAGAAACAGTGGAGAAAAAACAGAGGAAGCTCAATAAAAGAGAGGAAAAAAATAAAGAGAAAGAGATGTCAGAACCAGGCATGGTGGCTCACACCTATAATCCCAGAGCTTTGGGAGGCCAAGGTGGAAGGACTGCTTGAAGCCAGGAGTTCAAGGTCATCCTGAGCAACACAGCATGACCTTGTCTCTACAAAAAATAAAAATAAATTAGCTTGGTGTGGTGGTGCATGCCTATAGTTCCAGCTATTCGGCAGGCTGAAGGGGAGGATTGCTTGAGCCCCAGAGTATATGTCATAGCCTATTCACTGAATTCTTCCAACAAGGATTTACTGAGACGCCACTCAGTGTGCATTGTGCCAGGCACATCTGGCCCTCTCTCTGCTCCCTGAAATTGCAGGGACCCCTATTGCTAAACCCAATAGAACCTGCTCAGGCCTTCCCTTCCTGGACTCTCTCAGCAGCATCAAACACTGCTGACCCCTCAGTCCTTCATGACACTCTCACTTACCTTGGCTTCTGGACACTACAGGTGCTTGGTTTCTCCTCTCCTCTCTGGTCACCACTCCTCGATTTTTTTTTTTTTTTTTTTTTTTTTGAGATGGAGTTTCGCTCTTTGCCCAGGGTGGAGTACAGTGGCGCAATCTCAGCTCACTGCAAGCTCTGCCTCCTGGGTTCATTCCATTCTCCTGCCTTAGCCTCCCGAGTAGCTGGGACTACAGGCGCCCGCCACCACGCCCAGCTAATTTTTTGTATTTTTAGTAGAGATGGGGTTTCACCGTGTTAACCAGGATGGTCTCGATCTCCTGACCTCGTGATCCACCCCTCTTGGCCTCCCAAAGTGCTGGGATTACAGGCATGAGCCACCACGCCCGGCCCCTCAATTTCTTTTGGTAAGCTATTTTTTGGCTATGTGTTTCCTAAACATGAGTGGTTGTCAGCTTCTGTCTGTTCCTCCACTTCCATCAGAAGCCCTCTCCTCTTACTCTAAAACCCTTTCTTAGAGTATTGGGCTTCCATTTACCACCTCAATGCTAAGGACTTCCAAATCTCCAACTCCAGCCCACAGCCTAGTATACACAAGTCCCACACATTAAAGCCTCTTGGGCATTTCCTGCAGGTTGAGTACATCATCTCCCACTCCTCACACCTGAGGATTCATTTAACCAGCACTTATAAGGACCTACACAATGTCAGTCTCCAGGGAGGAGAACAGCCACTTCTGCAGCTTGCAATTAGTTAGGGAGATGAAACTAAATAAGGACACAAACATATGATTACAAACTGTGATTGAAGTGATAAGTAAAATGTGAAAAAAGAAACAAGAGCATATAATAAAGGCACTTCACTTAAAGAGTAATATTTTTTGAAGGAGTGATACTCAAGTCAAAGGATAAGGAGAGCAGTCAGCCCAACAAACACTAGTGGTAGATATTCTAGGGAATGATTCTTTCCATTCTAGTCTATGAAACTCTACTATTTCAGGGAAGTATTCTAGGGAACTAGACATCATAAGAAGTAAGGAACTAAAGAGGCATGGTAAGGAGCTCAGCACGACTACAACAGCTGACAGGTGTGAAATGAGGCTGGCCACGCAGAGAAGACCCATATCACACAGGGCTAAGTTAAGAATTTGGGTTTGTTTGTTTTTTATCTTAAGTGCAATGAGTATCCATTAAAGGGTTTGACTGTGAAATGACTGATACACATTTTTACAAGACCACTCTAGCTAAATTGCAGGACAGTGGGAATATAAGAGGAGGCACTAGTCATGAGGCAACTATTGAATCCCAGGTGGGATGACAGTGGCTCAAATCATTTATCTAATTCCCCCTAACCCCCGCCCCCAAACAAACACTTTTATTTTCTAACAGAATTCTGTTCACAGCCATAGATCCTGACAAGTCTCTGCTCTGGGCACTTTGCCTAAATAGAAGTCAGTTCTCATTACAACAAAGGTATCATTCCCATGAAAAGTTTCACATACCAAAAAAAGATTTCTGAACACAGCCAGTGGTCTATTTACTCCAAAAAGGAGTCAAACCAAATTCCAACGTTACAATAGAATCTGAAATCCTTGAGCATACCTCAGAGATTTTTCTTGACCAGCAAACACAAAAACATAGAGAAAGGTATAGTGGCTGCACTGAAGATGCAGCAATAAAAGACAAGGCTAAAAATACTGAAAGCTCACTGTTTAGCTCTCATAACATTACCAATTATTTCAGTGTCATACTAGAAATGTTGACCTCATATGGGTCATTTGTGAAAAGGCAAAGGGGCTGGTTTTCAAACACTTGGTCCATTTATCAAGGAAGGCAAAAGGGGCTGGTTTCAAATACAAAGTCACTTATGACCACCCCTCTATCACCTGTATGGTCAACTGCTCCACCAACAAATCCACCACACCATGCTCTCTCTCTTGTCTCCAGAACTCGGCTCATGCTCTTCCCTCTACCTGGAATATTCTTCTCCCTCTTCTCTTGGCTAATTTCTACTCATCCTTCAAGTCTCAGCTCAAACATGATTTCTTCCTGGATCACCTTTTTGGATATCCCTGAGAATAAAATGGGCTCAACGTGTGTACTCTCATATCTTCTGTAATCATCTCCACCTGACACTTCTCTGCAAGCCCCTAGGTCAAAGTTCTAGAAGACAGGGAGCATGTCTGGCTAGTCATTGTATTCCAAGTTCAAAGCACAATACCTGGCACACAGAAAGCTCCCAATCAAGTTACATAAATGAATGAATACTTCCTTTTTTCCAAGGTAACTGAGGTCACCAAGGTCACTCCTGCCCTCTTCATTTTCTACTCATCTGCCCCCAGAACAACAAAATGATACAAGTCGGCAATTAAGGATCATTCTTTGAAAAGACTGTCAACTTCCAGACAGAGAGTTGCATTTTGTTGATGGAAAGGTGTTAGCAAACAACTGGCCAACAGCACAAGCAGAAATGCTACTACGAGGGACAAATAAAATGGGTCTCAAGTGGCACAAAGAATTCTTACCAAAAGGATTCCTCACCCAAATGTTTCTTTGCCATAAGGGCCAGCTGTTAGTCTATGAAATATGAATATCTCTGTATCTTGGACAGAACTGATATTTAGGATAAATTGATAATACATTCTAATTCTCGTGTGATATAGATAAGGACAATAAAAGTTAGCAGGTGTTGGGCACTGCTCTAAGAGCTTTATATATTTTATTTAACCCTCCAGCAACCCAATGAGATAGATAATACTATCATCTCCATTCAACAGATGAGGAAATTGGCTTAGAGTGGTTAAGTAACACACCTGGGATATACACCTAGTAACTGGCAGAGCTGGGATTAAAGACAAAACGATCATCTTTTCTACTTCTCAGATTACATAGAAAATGACAACAAGAGAAGACTTACGGTGCACTGGGCTAAGCTCTTGACACATATTTCTCACCTAACCCTCCCCATAGGTGAGGAGGAAAATCTTAAAGTGCTCTTTGACCACCAACTTGCACTCTGGGTCTCACAGAAGCCAGCAAGAAGGCATGTTTTCGTGGGGCACTTGAAGAGCCTTTGACAAAGCCAGAGCCAGTGCTGGCGGAGAACCTCAAGACGCTGATTTCCAATTGCAGGCTCTACCCTGAGATGACATTCCCTCCCACACAGCGGCCGGCCCCAGGGATGGGCCAGCGATGCACATCTGCACACCCCAAGGGAGAGTTCAAAACCAAAGCACGCCAAGCATGACATAAATATGAAGTGTGGAAAACACATTCCTTATGAACAACTCCATATCAAATTCCCTGCATCCCTCTTCGGCAACGTTATCAGAAGCATCATTCAGTCCAGCCGATTGGAGAGCGGCTACGAAAAATGCTGGAAAATGTGACCAATCAGGAGAGTTATTTTTGTGAGAAAGAAGAAAAATGTCACCAAAAAGGGTCAGCAGATAACCCTATTGGGCTGAAAATAACTGCCTGGCTAGCAGACCAGTAAGGGGACAGGCGGAGGGCGAGAGACGTAATGCAAAGTGCCAAGGGAGCTCCAGCCGAGTGAGGCTGCTGGGGGATGAGGAAATTGGCCTAATTTGGGAACATGAGCCCAGCAGCATTTCTCAGATTCCTAAGAGGGAATCTGGCTAACTTTCAGTTCTGCGTCCTCGGAGGAACACCAAGGGGATGGGGGGAGAGAAAGGGAACAGCTGTGATTCCAACACTTCTCTAGACCACTGAACGAATAAGGGTGATCAAGTGAGAACTTACTCCCATTCCAAAAGAGACCCCAAGGGAATGACCCTGAGTCTCTCCGCCCTCTCCAAAACCCTCTTCTGTACTTGGAGGTCCTTCTTCTTCCCATCTAGCCGGTAGGAGAGGTGAGGCACTTGAGTCAGAAAGACTCAACTAGAGTCACAGATCAGCTGAATGCTTCTGACAAGTTACCCAGACTCTCAAAGTCTCCCTGTCCTCACATGTACAATATGATGATAAGAGTACCTACTTCAAGAGCTACCATAAGGCGCAACTAGGTCACTGCATGTAATGAACAGATAGCTAACAACTGTTCCAGTGTAAGCTATGACGATGATTATTAAAAGGACAATCTGCAAAATAAAAGCTAAGCCAAAAAGAGATCTAGATCCCAGCAAGAAATGCTCATCCAAAAGATGAGCTAGCCCTGGAGAGGTTTTGCCAAAGATTACTTTTGCCCAAACTCGGTAGAATGTAACTTTTAGGCAGAAAGCATCTGGGTCTGTCCTTGAAAGAGTTCTGTGAGGGCACAATCATTTGAATCAATAGAAGGTCAAGGCTCAGGCAGAGAAATCTGGTTTAACTCTCAGACCTGTCCTCCCCAGAGAAAGTTATACATCACAGACATGTAGACACTCAGCATAGAACTATCTTCCAGCAAAATCCTCAATACCTACAATTCCAACCGGAACTGCTAGCTGAACCATGCTTCTAGTGATCCAAGCCTGATTTGCAACAGGTGCACCCCACCTCCGCCCAAAAAATGTACAGTCATAAGCTTTCTTAGTACTTACCATTTCTTCTTGGGTTTCTGTGTGCCAGATACCGTGCTAAGTACTTTACATGTATTACCTAATTTGATCTTCACAACAACCCTAAAAAAGTAGACACAACTCCAATCTACTCCAAACTAGTAAAATTACACAAAGAGTTCATCTTTCTGGTAAATTTTAAAATTAGACAGTTAAGTGATTTGAAATGTATCAAATGACTAAGCAAATAAAAAGACTTTTCCTCTTCTCTCAGAGCAGGAAGAAGAGTTGAATTACCTGGACCGAACCACAGGCATCCTACTGGCACCGAGTCCTAAGTGGTTATGGAGACAAACAGAAGGAAAAGATCAAGAAGAGAGTTCACACAGGCCACTCAGTCAGATATCCTGGAACTTAGGGCATACAATTTTTTTCACTCAACTCCAAATTAAAAACTGGAGAAGAATGTAGATTTTTTTAAGCTAAAATAATTCTTTCTTTTCATACCCAGGGCTACAAAAAAAGAGACCTTTCTATAATTTCTATTTGTTTTAAATTGACATGTCATTTCTGAACTGCCTACTCAAGAGCCATTCTCCTCACCCTCACCAAGAAACCCCGATGCTATGTATGGTAATGTGCCCATGAAAAACTCCTCTGAAACTGAGAGTGTGGCTGTAAGATCCAGTTCTGACCAATGAAATGCAACTAGAGGTCTCCTTAGTGAGGTTTCTGGCTACTGTTTTCCTGATAAGAAGGGGTACACCCTTCTTACTGGCATGCACCTTGAACTCTTCAATGATTCCCTCTCTTCCCACCTAGAATGCATATCTGATTCCAGGAGAATGACCAGCCATCTTGCAACCATGAGAACAAAAGTCACAAGCTCCAGATAGCACAGCAGGAAGCTGGAAGGAGCTAGAGTAATGCAGGACATGCTCCAGTGACTGCACCCACTCTGCTCTGCCCTCCACTGGACTCTCTGCTACGGGAAAGAAAAATTGCTCCTGTTTGATTCAAGTACTGGAGTTGTTTCTGTTGTAGGCAGCCAAATTCAATACTGGTTGATAGAGGAAGCCACTTGAAAAATCAATCCATCCTAAAAGACAGGAGTTTTAACTTCAAATGGAAATGGGAGCCAGGTAGATCTAATGTGAGTAAATCTGACTAGATGTATCAACGTACTAAGCAGTGAACTGGAGAGGGATGGATGCATGTTAGCTATCAGCAGCTGCAGCTCCAGCCAATTGCCACCATGTGGGAATGTCAACCCGGCATTCTCACTGTGCCAAGGCTTTTGATTTTAAAGAGAAGCCCCAAATCTGAATTTCCATATTACGTTTCCTAATTGATAAATGTGAACCAAATTTTAAAATTCTTAACCCTGTATGGATCAAATAAAACATGACTACAGACCAAATTCAGCCTGAAGGCCACCAGCTTTCAACCTCAGTAGAGAAGGTTAAGGTGGAATAAAAAGAATGCCCAAGTTCTAGAGAAATAATAAAGGCTGGCAACATACTAAGCATTTGTGTGTCAGACTGAGTTAAGGGTTTTATCACTTTTTCTTTCCAGCCATCCTATGAAGTATGGAATATTATTATCCCTGTTTCACCAACAGGAAAATGAGGCTTACCAAGATTAACTCAGTATAATAGAAGCTAATGTATAACAGGGCCAGGATTTTGGCCCAGGCTGGTATGACTCCTAGGCCTGTGCTTTTACGTAAGAAATGCCTTCTGCAACTAGAAAGCAAAAAAACTTTTCTCCAGGCTCGGTGAAATCCCTGGATTTCACCTGTATTTTACATGTATTACCTAATTTGATCTTCACAACAACCCTAAAAAAGTAGACACAACTCCAATCTACTCCAAACTAGTAAAATTACACAAAGAGTTCATCTTTCTGGTAAATTTTAAAATTAGACAGTTAAGTGATTTGAAATGTATCAAATGACCAAGCAAATAAAAAGACTGTAATCTTTTTTTACAGGCTCACACCTGTAATCCCAGCACGTTGGGAGGCCAAGGTGGGAGGATCGATTGAGGCCAGGAGTTTGAGACCAGCCTGGGCAACATAACAAGACTTTGTCTCTACAAAAAAAGTCAGCCAGGCATGGTGGTGCATGCCTGTGGTCCCAGCTACTTAGGAGACTGTGACTGGAGGATCGCTTGAGCCCGGGAGTTCCAGGGTGCAGTGAGCCATGATCATGCCACTGCATTCCAGCCTGGGAGACAGAGCAAGACCCTGCCTCAAAAAAAAAAAAAAAAGAAAGAAAAAAGAAAAAAAACCCTCTGCTCTGGATAACTACTAGCCAAACTATGGATAATTGAGTAGTAGCCTGTGAACAGACTTCCAATCAGTTCTAAGAGACTCTGGCTGACATGCTCTTTCTTTGCTACCCTTTAATAAAAGCAGCAAAGTGCTGTCCCAATATACTTTTATTCACTAATTTATTGAATGAATGCTTGCACAGTGCTTTTCAGTTTATTAAAAAGCTTCTCAATGCGTATCTCACTTGCCCCCATATCAACCTGGTGGTATTACTATCACTATCTGACAGATAATGAAATGGAGAATTAGAGAGATTAGAGGACTTACTCACAAACCAGTCAATTAGCACCCAGTCCTCTGGTGCGAAGCCCTGTGTTCTTTCTGCTTCCTTCACCAGAGCTCCCAACTCCACTACCTCACTTTAAAATAACCATGTGTTTGAACTAATTTCCACTTAAGTCTAAAATAACTCCAGCATGTCTGACAGCTCCCAGGTACCATATTTACGTTTGCATGGATATCTTCATCCTAGAATATAGTCAGCAAGAGGACAAAAATAAATATATCAAGTAATAGAATTGGAATGTAAATGGGCATACACACAAGTCTTGGGATCTAACTTTAGAAAGAAACAGCCAAGAAGTCCCACACAGCACAGTGAGCATCTGGCTCTGTGGGAGGCTGCCCACACTGTTTAAACCTCAATTAGCCCAAGGAGAAAGAGATCCTGGAATCCTAACTGGCATCTTGCTTTCAGAGGCAACAGTTGGGTGAAGAGCAGAATGACTTTTCATCATGTTCTCCCAGAAAAATGCTAATGCACAGAGTTTAAAAAAAAGGTAAACCTCAAAATAAGTAGGTATTACTGAACGGCTGAAACCCTGAAAGGGTTCATCACACTCTGTGACTACAGAGTTATATTCTCACACCAGTGATTCTCACCTGGGAGCCAAGGGGAAGTGGATGGTAAGCAAGCAGGGTCCACTGACCCCAGTCCAGAAGCTGATTTGGTATGGGGGTCATATAAGGCTTCAAGGCCTAATCAGGTCATCACAGGTTCATTCACCTAACTACCATAGGTGGCTATAACCTCCTTCACAATTAAGTAGACTTTAAAATATATGTGTGTACATATATACACATACACATACACACATACTCTTAATATTTATATATAATATATACTCTTGTTGTCAATTGTATATTCATATATATATATATAATATATACTCTTGTTGTCAATTGTATATTTATATATATATATATATAATATATACTCTTGTTGTCAATTGTATATTTATATATACAACACTATTGTTGCCCAGGCTGGAGTGCAATGGCAAGATCTCAACTCACTGCAACCTCCGCCTCCCAGGTTCAAGCAATTTTCCTGCCTCAGCACCCCATGTACCTGGGGCTACAGGCACATGCCACCCATACCCAGCTAATTTTTAAATTTTTTGCAAAGACAAGGTCTCACTATGTTGCCCAGGCTGGTCTTAAACTCCTAGGTTCAAACAATCCTCCTGCCTTGGCTTCCTAAAGTGCTGGGGTTACAAGCATCAGCCACTGTGCCTGGCCTTAAGTAGACTTTTAATTAGTCTTCCTGGTTGCCAGTGATCATGGGAATGTAAATTCCATTATGGCAAGAGATCCTGTCTCTTTTGTTCACTGAAATATGCCATCCCTGCAAAATGGTGCCTGGCACTTACTGTGTGCTTCAATAAATAGTTGTTGAGTAAATGAATGAATGATCTGGTGTTGGAATGAATCCTTCTGGACCCATGTGGAACAGTGTAAAATGCCAGAGGCCAAGAACTGGCTTCCATCAGCTCAGTCATTTGCTTCCTCATTTTCTCTTTAAAGGCACAGACCACTGCAGTTCAAGCTCCCTGAGATCCAGGGTTGGGTCTGGTATATCTTCTTTCACCAAATTCCTACTTTATATCACCTCTCCTAACTGTGCCTCCAATGCTCCACTATCCGCACCTCCCAAGCCCCCCGCCCTAGGCCCCATAACACTTCTACTCAGTTTCTAATGTGTAAGTACATCACACACTATGTACTTGACTCCACCTCATCCTGTGCAATAACAATTGCATGCCTGTTCTGCCAGGCACTGTGACAGATAATAGGGTATGAGGATAAGACACAACCTCTGCCTTCCAGATGCTCATATCTTATGAGAGAACCAGACATGTAAACAATTAGAATACAATGTAATAAGTATCATAACGGAGGTGCCATGCCCACAGTTACACACTGACAATCCTTGTACCAAATCCAGCCCATGTGGTGATTTAATATCCAGTCCCTATGGTGATTAGGTTTTCTTAATCAGTTGCTAACCTCTAAAAATTTGTTGCTGTCACATAAAATTTTAGACTGCCAGCATCTCTTGAAGAATCACATCTGGCACTATTGGGCCTATATTCTCTACAGCATCAACCAGCTTTGTCTAAGTAGGGGCTGTCCCTTTAGAGGGAGCTTGTGGCCTCCAGTTCCCAGTCCCACTGCCCTAACCTGCTCTCCTAGTGTCTTCCAGGCAATGAGGCCAAGGGGTGAGCTGCTAGTTTTTCTAGGCCAGCACAGATGTTATCTTAAAGTAATGATTCTCCATACCCACCCTTCTAAAGAGAGAAAATGAAAGATAAATGGACAAGGCCACACAGAGAGCTTAAGAAAGTGGTGGAGAATGCATTTCCTATGAAAATGAAGAATATTTCTACCTATGTGATATGTAAGTGAAGTGTGTCCATGTCAGGTACCTGGCTCATTTGCTCACGCACCTGCCTGACCCATTAGGCTTCTTAGCATGGGTTCCTTCATCTGTTGCAAACCTACTACGGGCCAGCAAGCTAGAAGCTAGGTTTCCTGCTGTCTGGGAACTCACTGTCCAGTGACGGAGACAGACATGTAAAAAGACAATTCACATATAATGGGGTATGTTCTACAATAGGTACTATGGCAAGTGAGAGGAAGGACTGCTAAGTCAGCCTGGAGAGGTTAGAGAAGAGCTAACTTCTGGCAGAGGATGACCCTGAGGCTGACTTTTGCAAAGTTTTTTCAAATGGACAGGGGAAGGTAAAAAGGGGCTCTGAGTACGCTGCCAAAAGTAGTGCCCTGGCAGTATAAAGTATTGCTCATCAGAATTACCCACCCTCCACAAAGAAACTGGATCATTTCCCATAATTCCAGGCTACTCAGAAAAGTTTCCAGGAAAGTAAGGCCAGTAAATGATCTGCTTCCTGTCGGAAGACTGTAGAAAGCTCAGGTCACCACCGAGAGCAAATGTCTAATTGTGTAATCCAACCTTACGTCACCAGTCTGCCTCACTGGCATTTACTCAGCAGAAATGAAAATCTGGAATCCTACTGGATTTTGAAACTTCCCCGTCCCTTGCTTCAGCTAACATAAAAAGTTCTACATTAAGAATATAAGGAAATGCACAGAAACTAGTCTGGCATCAAGGAAAAAAGTTCTTCTTTCATTTCTTGCTACAAGACAAATGCCAAGGAAGGGAATTCCCAAATCAAGACAGGAGAAAGGGTTGGCATTCAAGAGAAGAAATATGGAATACCAAATCTTTGGTCATTAAGGAATCACTAACTCTTAAACAGCTTTTCTTCAGATTTTTTTTTTTTAGCACCCACCTCTCCAGTCAGAGTCAAAGAGGAATTCTTGCCATTGAGGTGATTCTCGGCCTGCGCTGACTCCCGTTGAGCTCGGCGACCCACCTTGGCCTTCTGTAAGGAGAGACAGAAGGCACTGTTGACCCAAATGTCATTCGGCCACTACAGAGATGACAATCCAGCCGGGCGCGGTGGCTCACGCCTGTAATCCCAGCACTTTGGGAGGCCGAAGCGGGTGGATCACAAGGTCAGGAGATCGAGACCAGCCTGGTTAACACGGTGAAACCCCATCTCTACTAAAAACACAAAAGATTAGCCTGACATTGTGGCAGGCGCCTGTAGTCCCAGCTACTCGGGAAGCTGAGGCAGGAGAATTGCTTGAACCTGGGAGGCGGAAGTTGCAGTGAGTCAAAATTGTGCCACTGAACTCCAGCCTGGGTGACAGAGCAAGACTCGATCTCAAAAAAACAAATAAACAAACAAAAAAAAGACAATCCTGGGAAGGTAAGCAAGGACTGGATTTATGATGATGTGGTGGAGAATGGGATTTGAGTTACCTGGGCATGTTTCTAGAAAACCCTCTAAACCCCTTAAAACAAGCACCTTAGGTCAGTTCTATTTGATAGGAAAATAGGAAACTAAGGGTTAATTTCTCACTCTGTTGCCCAGGCTGGAGTGCTCACTGCAGCCTCTACCTCCCAGGCTCAAGTGATCCTCCTACCTTGCCCTCCTGAGTAGCTGGGACCACAGGTATACACCACCACATCTGGATACTTTATTTTACTTTTGTTTTTGTAGAGATGGGGTCTCCCTGTGTTGCCCAGGCTGGATAAGGTTTTCTTTAACAGCTATAGAGATGGCAAAAGAAAATTCTATTTTCTACCCAAAGAAATGCAGTTACAAATTCCTCTAGGATGGGCAGAGACCTTATGCCACAGGTCAGATAAGAAGATGGTAAAGGCTCCCATGTTCCTACGCAGGACTTCAGAAAGGCTTAATTTCAAATCTGCAGCTTGGCATGAAAATCATTATCAAACAGGCTTTTGGAAAGAATTCCTAAATTCCATGGCAACTGGAAAACAGTTAGCATTTGCTCTGATATATACAGTAACTGGGTTTGCCTTTACAGACATTAAAGGAAATCTAGTACAAGAATTTTGAGACATTATCTTTGGAAACCAGAGCACTTCAATATTCCTGGCCATCAGATGAACCATTTGCAGGTGTTTCCCAAGGCCCCCAGTGGAGACTCTGTGCCTCCAAGGCTTCCCAGCACATAAACAAAACTATTTAGTCAGATACTTGGGTACTGAAATATTTATACTTTTGCTTTACTTTGTTTAAAAAACACAGCATTAATATAAGCATTTTTAGATCTCATTTAGTGTGGCTTCGATGCTCACAATAATGGACAGGAACTGAGACCGATGTCATTTTACAAAGGAGGAAACTGAGGCCTAGGGAGGTGATAAAGTGACTGACATAAACCTAGGAGCAAAGCCTTCTGATTTCAGATCCTGGGTTTCCTGGGTGCTTTCCACTATATCCTGCTGAAACTTGTTTTAAGATGTTCTAAGGACTGCACCACTAAATTGACAGGGGTTACAGGAGAGCTCGTAAAAACTCTTGGGCAGTGTTGACACTTCAAATTGTAGTGTCATTTAGGTTTCAAGGATGATGGAAACAATCGTTCTGAAAATAAGCAGCTTATTTTCTTCTCAAGGCAGACAATTCCATCCCTTCACCATGGTTGCCCTTTTCCATTTTTCATAGCATTGAGTATCTGAATACAGCATCCTGCATATAGTGGTTGTGCTAAAACAAAAATTCAATGATCTTGTCTCTAAATGCTGATCACACGTGGTTTCTCTAATAATTTTTAAGTATTTCAAGGTTTCAAACTTTTTGAAGACCCTGTATAGATGCACAGGGTAGAAAAACTTCTTTACTGCCTGATTTTTGTGTATGTTAAATGTAGTCTATTTATTGGCCATTTTCTCCCACGGCAACATAATCATATGAGGGCAGGAACTTTCCTTATTCATTGCTGTATCTCCAACACCTAGGACACTGCCTGATACACAGTAGGGGCTCAATAAATATTTGTTGAATGAATGAATAACTACATTCACATCCCCAGGTACTAAAAAACATTCACGTATCAGCAAGGCCTGGTGACCTTCAAAACACTTAGAGATTTCACAGCAGAAACTAAAGACTTGCCCTGGGGCCCAATCTTTTAGTAAGAGCGATCCTAATCAATTTTAAAGATAAAAAGGCCTGATGGGGGTTACAAAGAAGGAAGATAAACACTGAACTTGGGTCTTGAATCAAGCTGCATTATTTACTGACTATAACGCTGGGCAAACCACAGCCTCAGAGGCAGCAGTAGCTAACCTCTTCTGACCTCTTCTGTGATAACATATGCCAAGCACTGAGTTACACGCTTCCCATGTATTGTTCCATTTCCTTTTCACTGTAACACCTCCATTCTATGCATAAGAAAACTAAGGCTCGGAAAGGTTAAATCGTTTTTTAGGTGTTTTTTGAACCCAGGCAACAGCTCTATACTCCATGTGGCCTCAGTGCCTGAGCACCTAATCACTCCCTCACGTTACAAATCGGTTAAAAATCTTGGTTTCCTTAACTACTGAGGTAACTGAGGTAACTCCCACATCCCCGCGCGGATTACGGGGAAGAAAGGCCGTCCCTGCCTGCCTCCCTTCCATGCATAAAACAGTGCGGCTTTTGCAGGAACTTCTGGGATGAGGTGTCCCAAAGGAAAAACTCGAGGATGGGAGACAGTGCGACCCCGGCCGGGGCCCCCCATCACCCTGTGATCGATCTGTTCTGGGGAAGTTCGCACTCGGGGCTCTAAAAAACGGAGAAAGGCTCGGAAATTTCCCACGGCCCTAGAGGCCGGCGGGGACAGGGTGTTTTCTACTTTTTGAGGATTTTAAAGAAAGCAAACCCCAGGCCAGCAGCGGCGGAGCCCACAGTGACCCGGGGGCGGGGAGGTGAGGCTGCCTCCTCCTGGGCCTCACCAGGCGCGGCTCGAGGCCTGCCGCCCTGAGTCGCCACAGAGCAGTTGGGGCCGGCGGGGACGCTCCTCCCCACCCGCCAAATCCTGGCCCACAAGGCCCCCGCATTGGTCCTCACGGAGGTAGCCAAGCTGTAGCGCAGCTCCTCGTCCAAGTCCAGCAAATCCTCCATCTCCGCGGCCGCCTGACGTCACTTCCTGGAAACCGACTGGTCCAGCCGCGTCCCTGCTAACAGCCCCGCCCCTCCATCCCAATTTTTAAAGGGTCCGCAGCATCGTCGTTCCTGGATTCTGTATGCCATCCTCCAAACTACCGAATCTTTCTTAAACCTGCCTTGCTTCACATCCGGAAGCAACCTCCGGTTATTAAAACTCACCAAGGCTGCTCCTGCGAGACGGTAAAATAATTTGGTCGTTAGGAACTGTCTGCATTTGTAGCTCTGTTTAGATACATCAATATATTAAGTGCAAAGCACTACTACTGCTAATAATAATTATACTGATGCCTCCCACTTGTATAGCTCTTTGCAATGTACAGAAGGCCGTCACAGTTATTGGCTTAACGTGAGGGGCATAACAACCTTGTGTGGGAAGCAAGGTAAGTGGTATTGTTTCCATTTGACAGATGAGAAAACAGGCTCACAGGGAGTCAGGTGTAATCAATGGTTTACCATGAATTAAGGAAAGTGCAATATACATAATCTCTGCCTTCAAGAGGTTTACACAGAGGCCGAATCAACACATCAAATAGCTGAGTAGTAATAACTTTCCAAAGTACAAACATTCAATATCTCATTAAATCCCAACAATCCCACAAAGTGAGTAGCAGTAGTATCTCTAACACAACAATAAAGGACACTGAGGTACAAAGAAGGGGCTTGAGGAAAATCACCTAAGTGCCAAGCAGCAGAGCCAGATGCCCTCCTGACACCAGACATTACAGGAGTATTTATCTCCAGCACATACTACTGGGTGCCAGCCATTCTCCTAGACTGGCAGAGGGAGAGGTGCCACAAATTCCCAGCCTAATGGGGCAGTTAAGTTGCATCTTCACTGACTCTTCACATGAGATCTCCAAGTCAATATCACTGGCCAGGTCCCTGGCACTGGTTGGCTGAGATCCACAGGAGATGGGCTGATGGCCCTGAAAGCAAACAACATTCCCAGTATTATGTTGAGGGGAATGTCTGGATGGCTACAGTTTAAAAGTAAGAATTTGGAAGTGGGAGTAGCACCCCTAAAACCAGATTGCAAGTATTTCTTAAATACCCAGTACATTACTCAGTTCAATCACATGTTACTGGATAGGACTGCACGTTAGCATGCCTGTGACAGCAGGAGCGCTGGCCTGGATGTCAGAAGAGCTGTGTTCTCATCTTAGCTCTGCTGATAACTACCTGTGTAGCCAGAGCAGAGCCCTTTTCGGATATCAGTTTCCTGCCTTGAAATTACTTTAGAGATTATCTCTAAGATCCTTTGTTAACCTGCTTCTCAGTGAGAATACTTTGTTAGATTTTAATCTGAAGAAACATTCATTGCCAAAAATCCAAGACAGATGAAATATAGGCTCCAATGAATCCCTTGTTCCCTTCTTCTTTGGCACCAGATGAGGAAGAAGGGATTAATCTTTGGATTTTTCTATTTCTTGTAAGCTCACAGCATACCACCATCACCTTATAGTCAGTTTCCAGACCTTCACTCCCACTTCTTCCCCAACTTGCTGAAAACAGAAGGCAAATGGTCCTCACTCTGGGCAGAGAGGTACCCTGCAGTAGTGGCTTCCAGACCTTGCTGAGCACCTGAATCACGTGTGAGATTTGTCAAGAAACAGAGATGCCAGGGCCCCATCTCTGGAGACTCTGATTTGGTAGAGGGGGGAGTCCAAAAAAGTAAAACTGTAATAATTTTCCTTTCTATCTTGCAACTGTCTGCTCAAAGGCCTTTCCTTATCACCCTATTTTAAACTGCAACATCCCCCAACCTAGGCACTCCCCATCCTCCTTCTCTGCTTGATTTTCTGCCATACCACGTTTGTTTGTTTGTTTGTTTGTTTGTTTGTTTGTGACACGGTCTTGCTCTGTCGCCCAGGCTGGAGTGCAGTGGTGCAATCTTGGCCCCCTGCAAACTCTGCCTCCCTGGCTCAAGTGATTCTTCTGCCTCAGCCTCCCAAGTAGATGCCTGCGCCAACATGCGGGGCTAATTTTTCTATTTTTTGTAGAGACTGGGTTTTGCAGTGTTGCTGGGGCTAGTCTCGAATTCCTGAGCTCAAGCAATCCTCCCGCATGGGCCTCCCCAAATGCTGGGATTATAGGCGTGAGCCACTGCACCTGGCCCAGCACTTTTTACCGTACTACATCATTTACATATTTATTTAGTTTATTGCCTCCTCCACTGCCCCACCCCTGCCTCTAAAATAAAATTTCCATGAGGGCAAGAGTTTTGTTTTGTTCACTGATATTATTCACAGAGACTAGAACAGTGCCTAGTGTACAGTAAACATTAAACTTTTTGTCAAATTTCAGAGGCAGTATAGCATAGTAATTAAGTCCACAGACTCTGGCAATGTCCTGGGTCCAAATCTCAACAGCTGACACCTAGTAACTATGTGACCTTGGGCAAGTTACTTTTGAAGTTTCTACCCCTAGGTTTCTTCATTGGTTATGCAAATGAAAATAATGCCTACCCAAACTAGACAGCCTGTGTAAAACATCGCCTCCAGCGCTCACAAGCAGTGTGAGCTTAAAAAGAACAAAAAATCTCTATGGCTCAGTATCCTCATCCGTAAAGTGACCCACCGCTGTGCTGGGATACAGTGAACAGACCCTTCAGTTGGTGGCCTGGAAGTCAGACCTCTCAGAAAGGGTCCAGTAAGGCTGGAGTGAGATGGGGTGGGAGCGGCACTCACTCTCAGGAAAGTTCAGTTCAGATGCAAGCCCTGTGTTGCGGGGTACGGGGAGCCACGTGCCCTACCCTCTCGGCTGCTCGTGGGAAAAGGCCTAGAGGTTCGGGCCGAGAAAAGGAGCGAAAGCAGAGAGCCGACTTCCCCTCACCCATCTGGGAAATGGGCTCGGGCCAACTGCTGACTTCGCGCTCGCTGGCGCAGCTCCCTGCGGAGCCCTCCGCGGGGAGGGAGGCTGAACATCTGGATGACATTTCTGCGAGAGCGGCTCCAGAGCAGCGGCTGGGGAGGGAGAGGTGCGCACGAGCGCACGTGGGACCGAGAGGGAGGCGATTCGTCGGGGACCGGGTCTTGTTTTTCTCGCTCTCTACCGCAGCCCCTTCTCCCGCCCCCGAACCCCCCAACCCCCCCAGCCCCAGGCCCCGAGCCTCCCCGGCTCCCGACGAGCCGAGCTCCTTCACTGGCGGCCTCGCCTCGCCAGAGGGCACCCTCGATCTTCCGGAAAACGCCACCATTTTTCACTGCCCCTGGAGCATCTCCAGGCTTCTGCCCGCCTCCCGACTCCGATCTTGTCAATGAAGAATCCGGCCAGGATCGCCGCGGAGCGGACGCTGACCCTCCGACCCGGCTCGCAGGCCGGGAGTCCCCTCCACGAGGCTGGCACGGCCGCCCCTACCGGGTCCCGCGCCCTCTGCGGACCCTGCCCCGGGTCGGGCCTGGCCCGGGGGCGACCCCGGGACCGGGGGACCAGGAGGGAGAGTAGACGCGGGCCGCGGACGGCGCGGACTAACAGCTGGCGAGAGGGCGCCGGGGCTGGGGGAAATGGAGGGAGGGGGCTCATCGGAGTAACTTTCCAGAAAAACAGCCAACGTGTAGCAGGAGTGATTCCAAGAGGGGGAAAAAAGTTCAGCTACCACGTCGAACGAGAGGACTCGCAACGTATTTTTCAAATGGGCTCGGCTTTTCCTGTGCCTGTTTAAAACATTAACATCGTGCAGCAAAAGAGGCTGCGTGCGCTGGTCCCTCCCTCCCCCACCCCAGGCCAGAGACGTCATGGGAGGGAGGTATAAAATTTCAGCAGAGAGAAATAGAGAAAGCAGTGTGTGTGCATGTGTGTGTGTGAGAGAGGGAGAGGAGCGAGAGGGAGAGGGAGAGAGAGAAAGGGAGGGAAGCAGAGAGTCAAGTCCAAGGGAATGAGCGAGAGAGGCAGAGACAGGGGAAGAGGCGTGCGAGAGAAGGAATAACAGCTTTCCGGAGCAGGCGTGCCGTGAACTGGCTTCTATTTTATTTTATTTTTCTCCTTTTTATTTTTTAAAGAGAAGCAGGGGACAGAAGCAATGGCCGAGGCAGAAGACAAGCCGAGGTGCTGGTGACCCTGGGCGTCTGAGTGGATGATTGAGGCTGCTGCGCTCAGAGGCCTGCCTCCCTGCCTTCCAATGCACATAACCCCACACCCCAGCCAATGAAGACGAGAGGCAGCGTGAACAAAGTCATTTAGAAAGCCCCCGAGGAAGTGTAAACAAAAGAGAAAGCATGAATGGAGTGCCTGAGAGACAAGTGTGTCCTGTACTGCCCCCACCTTTAGCTGGGCCAGCAACTGCCCGGCCCTGCCTCTCCCCACCTACTCACTGGTGATCTGACTTTTTTTTTTTTTTTTTAACCTTTTTTCCCCCCTTTTCTTTTCCATTCTCTTTTCTTATTTTCCTTCAAGGCAAGGCAAGGATTTTGATTTTGGGACCCAGCCATGGTCCTTCTGCTCCTTCTTTAAAATACCCACTTTCTCCCCATCGCCAAGCAGCGTTTGGCAATATCAGATATCCGCTCTATTTATTTTTACCTAAGGAAAAACTCCAGCTCCCTTCCCACTCCCAGCTGCCTTGCCACCCCTCCCAGCCCTCTGCTTGCCCTCCACCTGGCCTGCTGGGAGTCAGAGCCCAGCAAAACCTGTTTAGACACATGGACAAGAATCCCAGCGCTACAAGGCACACAGTCCGCTTCTTCGTCCTCAGGGTTGCCAGCGCTTCCTGGAAGTCCTGAAGCTCTCGCAGTGCAGTGAGTTCATGCACCTTCTTGCCAAGCCTCAGTCTTTGGGATCTGGGGAGGCCGCCTGGTTTTCCTCCCTCCTTCTGCACGTCTGCTGGGGTCTCTTCCTCTCCAGGCCTCGCCATCCCCCTGGCCTCTCTTCCCAGCTCACACATGAAGATGCACTTGCAAAGGGCTCTGGTGGTCCTGGCACTGCTGAACTTTGCCTCGGTCAGCCTCTCTCTGTCCACTTGCACCACCTTGGACTTCGGCCACATCAAGAAGAAGAGGGTGGAAGCCATTAGGGGACAGATCTTGAGCAAGCTCAGGCTCACCAGCCCCCCTGAGCCAACGGTGATGACCCACGTCCCCTATCAGGTCCTGGCCCTTTACAACAGCACCCGGGAGCTGCTGGAGGAGATGCATGGGGAGAGGGAGGAAGGCTGCACCCAGGAAAACACCGAGTCGGAATACTATGCCAAAGAAATCCATAAATTCGACATGATCCAGGGGCTGGCGGAGCACAGTAAGTCCAAATTCTCGCTGGGGTGTCTGCTCTGGAGGGTCTGAACTGGAGCTGGGAGCTCTGCAGAGGGGGGCCTAGTGCTGGCCACACAGCAGGGTACCCCAGGATTCACCAGCACCAAGGCTCAGGAGGTGTGATGCTCCTCCGTTGGGGCTGGGGAGGTGGGTGGGGAAGGACATAGAGCCATTCTGTTAAGAGCCGGTGCTTCTGGGAGGCCAGGAGCTCTGGAGCTGAGCGGCTTGCTGAACTCACATCACATCCTTGACTGATTTTAATTTGGAATTACATTGTGCTGTCCAGGGAAACATATGTATTCTTGCACATGCGATCATATCAGTAACTGTAAGCATCTGGGTGCCATAAAGGGGAAGGCCGGCTCTGTCAGGAGCCCTCACAGTTCTCAGTGTGGAGACCTCGGTCTTCTCCCTGCTTTTCACAACTCATTGTGACACGTCTCCGTTTCAGTTTTTCCAGTTGTTGGGAAGAAGAGTACCTGCCCCAAATTAATGTCTGTCAAGCTTTTTGAAGCCCAGGCAAGAGACAGCTTCTTGCTGCCTGGGCCCTTTGGTCTACCCCACCCACGTGACCCACAAGACCCACGTGAGCTGTGTGTGTGTGGAGGGGAGAGGGTATGCACGAATGCTCCCAGGGCCGTGTACTTTAGGGTGACATGCAGTCTTGTGCATAGACAGACCTCATGTGCTCAAAATGGGCGCCCTCCAGGCCAGTGGGCACGGGGAGAGCGGGTTTTGGCTCTGGATGCGTAGGGAGGCTGGCGCCCTTTGTGTCTGCGTGTCACGGGAGAGCGGGTGGAGGGGTGGCAGTGGGTGCACGGTGTGGGGGGGATATGTCTGGGAGCCTGCTGTCCCAGGAGGCTCCGTCTGCACAGAGGAGCCGGGCAGCTTCTGGGTGAGATGTCTGTGTGTGTTTGTACACGTGTGGAAGTCATCTGTGTTTACTGAAGGGGATTTTAAAAACCTCAATACAAGAGAGAGAAATTTGGCAGATGTTGAGAAACTGACAGCCCAGGAAAGAGGAATGTGAGCCACTCGTGGGCCATAGACTCCGGGAGCAGCTCTGTTTGCTTTTCCTACCAGCAGGTGTCCTCGCCGCCCTGACTACCTCAGCCCAGGCCCACCTGGGAGAGGGGTGGAGGGTGTGGGTTGGAACTGGCAGACAGGGGAGGGTGGTCAGCAGAGCACACAGCAAGGGGTGAAAGGAACCTGGCTGGAGAGAAGTAACAGGAGTGGGTACCAATGGGTGGACCAGCTCTGGCTGGAGATGCAAAGGCCCTGTTCACGGCTCCACGCCAGGCAGAGGAGCCTGTGGTTACTGGCGAGGGGTTCCCGCTCCGGCTTCCTGTGGCTGCCTGGAGTGCCTTTCTTTAGGATGTGGCTGCCGTGTGGGGGCGGTGGCTGGAGGCCGAGGCAGAGCTAGTGCTCCTTGCCCAGGGTCTCTGGGTGGGGCTGACTCAGAGGCACACAGTTCCCAGAGGCACCTGGCAGCTGGATAGCCAAGGCTCCAACTCCCTGGGAACCCACCAACACAGGAGATGGTGACCACAAGCATCAGAGGAAGGTCGAAATCTGAGGCCAACAGGAGAGGCATGAGGAGAGTCCAGGGCAAGAGGGCAGGACTCAGACCTTCATGGACTGGGTCAGCAGGAGGAGTCCAAGGGAGGAGGGATCCTGAGTCACGAGGACCACCCCCCCAGCCCGGAATCCTGAGCTAAGAATGAATGAGCCACGTGGAGGCAAGGCCACGCGGGTGCAAGTGGACATTGATTTTGTGCAGACTCAAGGCACAAATAGCAGATGGCCTTGGGAAAATCCCAGGCAGGGCCCCACAGATGCTGGGCAGCTTCCAGGCTGCAGTACCAAGACCTGCAGCAGATGGGAGTGGCTGTGGGGCTATGGAGCAATAGTCTGGCCTGGGGCAACCCAGCACAGCGAGCAGGATGCTGTTCAGGATGCTGGGGAGGAGCCAACACGCAATGCTATGAGGCTCACAGGTGCAAACCGGAAGCAGGCAGACTCTGCAGCTGTTGGAGGTGACTTGGAGGCTGAGCAGACAGACCTGGGCCCGCCCTGCAGCTGGTCAGGTGCTGAGCCCACCCCAGAGAGGCAGACACACAAGGCACACTAATTATAAAGAAGGCAGTGGGCAGGTGCTAAGCAGGAGCAGAGAGCCATCATCAGGGGCTTGCGAGGCGGCGGGGCGGGGGGTGGGGGAAAGGAAGCCTGTCCTTAACTCATGAGGGCAGACAGAGGTGACACCTGGTCTGTGGTGGGGCACAGCAGGGTCTCGATGCCAGATCCTCTGCAGGGAGGTCATGAGATCACGTTATCTTCCATATTTCCTCACTTCTGGCCACCTCCCTGACCCAGTGAACATGGATTCGAAGGAAAGTGACAGTAGGAGCCAGGGCAAGGAGACGGAGGTTCCTGGAGAGGAAAATGAAAGAGGAAATACTTTTTAGTGGTGCAGGAGAAAGGGCACCAAGGTGAGAGCAGAGAGGAAGGCCTTTTCCTAAATAAATTTATCTCCCTGTTTTATGGATAAAGAAACTGAGACCTGGATCGCTTAAGTAATTTGTCCAAAAAGAGCGGGCACCCTAACCTAGACATTCTGTCTGTATGACACATATAGTTAAGCACTCATGGATACGTAAAATACACATTGTAAGTGCTACCTTTAACCTTTAGGGTTCAGTAGAACTTTGATTTGTAACATAAATGAATCACATGTTGGACCAAGCAGGAGAGGTCAGGAGTTACTATCTTAGTAACCCAGGTGGCAGATTGCATAAAGATAACCAGATTTGTTCTTTCTTAGCTCTGCAATTTTTTTTTTTTTTTTGCCCGAGAGATTCATACTGCCACAAATGTTCTCCCTAATTTAATGAAAGAGTTTTCTTTATTTAATGAAGAGTCTCAAGCAGGTTAAGCAACTGCAGCTACATAAAAGTGACCTCTCTGAGCCTCAGTTTCCCCAGCTGTAAAGTCAGAGATGATTTCCAAACTCCTTTTCAGCTGAAAGAATTTTATAATTCCATCTGGGATGAATCAGCAGAGCCTCTACTGGGGACTATGGGCAAGACTCTGTAATCCCTTCTCTAATTCTCCAGGATTTTACTGTGGGGAGGGAGTAGAGAGTTTCTCCGACCCCAAGTGATGGCAAAGGGCACAGCTTTTTTACTTCTGTTGCCATCCCTCTTACAAAGATATCACCAATGTAGGTGTCGTTTTATCTTCTGGCTTGTAATTATCTGCGTCTGTTCAGAGACTTGTTGTTTTCAGCCAAGGGCAGCGCTAAGACAACCAGCAAATCCGGAGTTTCTCAGCAAAGAGAAAACTCGATATTTTAGTCTTTCTTCTCTGGCTGCTAAGTGTAGATTTTGTTTATTCTGAGAATTATTCTGAAAATAATTTGCTCCAAGGACCAACGCCCTCTGCACAGTAGGGGTCAGCACTTCTCCAAGTGTGGTCCAGAGGAAGCTGGAGGTAAATGTAGATTCCCTGGTCCTACCCACCCTTACAGAATCAGAATCTTGAGGGGTGGAGTCTTGGGGAATCTGTATTTTCGACAAGCTCCTTATGGATTCTTAAGCACACTGAAGCTTAAGACTCAGGGAACTAGGGCAAAACTTTTTCTTAGAGGGATGGCAAACACAAGTGTCTACAGAAACCCGGCAGGAAACGCAAATGATCTGGAAGAAAAGCCACGACGTAGTGATCAGCTGCACCAGGACACTTGGTCTTGGGGTCAGGAAGAAAGTAAGGTGTGTGAGACAGGGAGAGGGAGAGGACCTGGAGCCCACGTGCCCAGCCAAAGCAGCAGCCAGCCTCAGCTCTTGCTGGGTCTTGCATTGAGGACTGTGGGTCCAGCTTGATTAGTTCTTCCCATGTCCCAGAAGAGAAGAAAATCTGGATCTTTCTGTGAAGTATTCCAATTTTTAACGTGGGCTTAAAATGTTTATGGGCTTCTAACTAAAAATTTTTAAAGGTGTTCCATCAGCAAAGCAACACGTCTAATTTATTTAAAGGTTAATCAATAGAAAGCTCACACACACCATTAAAGCAGTGGTTTCTCAAACTTCCAGAACATCTGGAAGCTATGGTGCCCTTTGCAGCACATTATAATCTGTGGTTCTCAACCCTGGCTGCACATTGGAATCATCTGGAGATCTTAAAAAAATATGTCGTGGACCCCACTCACTCCAGTGTAGTCAGAACTGCCGGGGAATGGGTCCAGGCATCGTTTGTTTTTAAAGCTTTCCAGGTGATTCTAACGTGCAGCCAGGGTAGAGAAGTACAGCCACACTGATAAATACAGTCCCTTCACTGGAACCAGCAAAAAATGATATATACAAGCAAAGGCACACCTAGCAGCCCCAGGTGTCTGAACACATTTTAAAAGGCAGTTAACTAAACATGGTCAGCTATTTCCTGGTTTTTCCATGCATACTCTACATGAATATTCTTTGCTTATGTTTTGCCCGGTAAAACAAGATAGAGAAAATGGCATTCACCAATATACATTTTCCTGTGCAATGGAAAAAGTTGCTCAAGATTTAATTTGTAATAGTGGGACCCCCTAGTCCAGTTCTCAATAATGCTAGTGTTCTGCAGAGGCATGGCTTAAAAACCACAAACTGGTTTGCAGTGGGTCATTGTCTGAGGCATAGGTTGACATTCTAGGCCCATTTAGTGGAATCTTGCCATATTTTGTTGATGAAACCATCTTCACTAGATGATCGCCCAGATCCCTCCTAGCTTCCAGAGTCTCTGCTTCAATAAATGAGGTGTGTTCAGAAGACCTGGGTTCAAACCCCACCTCCGCCACCTTCTAGTTATATGACCTTGGGAAAGCCATTTAACTTTTTGAGGTTCATTTTTCTCATTTGTCAAGTGATAAATTTTACATGTTTTCCTTCTCAAGGGTTGTTAGAAGGTCACATGAAGTAATAAAAACTCGAGAAAACATAAGATGGTGCTATTACATTTTGCTTATTTATTTACACTATGATTCATTCCACAGATTACTTAAAGCATCATTATTCAGTGAATTTGATTGTCAAGAAGATTGTATTTACATTTTCTTTGATCTCCCAGGCAATTCTTTTTTAAAATTAATTTTAATTTTAATTTTTTTGACAAAGTCTCACTCTTGTCACCCAGACTGGAGTGCACTGGTGCAATCTCGGCTCACTGTAGCTTCTGCCTTCTGGGTTCAAGCAATTCTCGTGCCTCAGCCTCCCGAGTAGCTGGGGTTACAGGTGCCCACCACCATGCCCCGCTAATTTTTGTATTTGGAGTAGAGTCAGAGTTTCGCCATGTTGACCAGGTTGCTCTCGAACTCCTGACCTCCAGTGATCCACCTGCCTCGGCCTCCCAAAGTGCTGGGATTACAGGCATGAGCCACTGTTCCCAGCCTTTAAAATTTTTAATTTTAAATAATAGGGATAGGTCCTCCCTATGTTGTCTAAGCTGATCTTGAACTCCTGGACTCAAGTGATCCTCCCACCTCAGCCTCCCGAGTAGCTGAAATAACGGACGTGTGCCAACACGCCCAGCTAATTTTTGTATTTTTTATAAAGATGGGGTTTCACCATGTTGGCCAGGCTGGTCTCGAACACCTGAGCCCAAGCAATCCGCCCACCTCAGCCTCCCAAGGTGCTGGCTGGGACTACAGGCATGAGCCACTGTGCCTGGCTGCCAATTCTTTTTTTTTGAGACGGAGTCTCACTCTGTCGCCCAGGCTGGAGTGCAGTGATGCAATCTCAGCTCACTGCAACCTCGACCTCCCAGGTTCAAGCGATTCTCCTGCCTCAGCCTCCTGAGTAGCTAGGATTACAAGCATGTACCATCATGCCTGGCTAATTTTTATATTTTTAGTAGAGACAGGGTTTCACCATGTTGCCCCGGTGCCAATTCTTTTTTAATCACTAGCAATTATGTCCAGGCTTTGCTTGCTAGCATCAAATTGCTTGTGTCAGCTAACTTCTGAGTGACT
Organism: Rhinopithecus roxellana; assembly: GCF_007565055.1. NCBI lineage: Eukaryota > Metazoa > Chordata > Mammalia > Primates > Cercopithecidae > Rhinopithecus > Rhinopithecus roxellana. Next base: position 134,116,426 of record NC_044553.1, on the reverse strand, counting down.
GTGGCCAAGACCCTCTGGACAGCCATTTCTCCCTCTGAAGAGGGTTGCACTACATGACTCCTAATGCACCTTCTAACTCATTGGAAAGCTATACATCCCAGTAATAGAAAATGACCTTTCCCACCTCTTTTTTGAAACCTTAAAATTCTCCTCAGGAGGCGTTCATCTTGGGGAGCAGATTCTGTTTGATAGGCTGGAAGAAACCAAAGAGGACAGCCACTAGGGTGTCCTGAGAACTCTCCTAGCTCATAACTTTCTCCATCTCCTGGCTTCCCACTGCCTTGACCCACTGTGACCGTCCTCACCAGCAAGTGCCATTTTCCATCTCCCTTCTTTTTCTTTTGAGACGGAGTCTCCCTCTGTCACCCAGGTTGGAGTGCAGTGGCGCAATCTCAGCTCATTGCAACCTCCGCCTCCTGGGTTCAAGCGATTCTCCTGCCTCAGCCTCCTGAGTAGCTGGGATTACAGGTGCACACCACCACACCTGGCTAATTTTCATATTTTTAGTAGCGACAGGGTTTCACCATGTTGGTCAGGCTGGTCTCGAACTCCTGACGTTGTGATCCACCCACCTCGGCCTCCCAGAGTGCTGGGACTACAGGTGTGAGCCACTGTGCCCTGCCCCGTCTCCCTTCCTTTTACAGCAAGGTTCATGTTGCACTGACTTTATTCCTCTTGTAGTCACTGGTGGTGTGTTATTTATTTACTTTATTATCATTATTTTTTTGAAACATAATCTCCTTCTGTTGCCCAGGCTGGAGTGCAGTAGCACAGTCACGGCTCACTGCAGCCTGGACCTCCCGAGCTCAAGCGATCCTGCCAGGAGGTACTATTGTAACTGAAGCCGTATCGATAACAGCTCCTTCAAGACCCAGCTCTGTTGTCCTTGATAGGGTTGCCAATGCAAGTAGCTTATCCACATTCAGAGTATTACAAACTTGTAAACTTACACATTACTTAGCTATCACTGACTTCTCTCCTTGGTTCTATCTGAAATGGTTTAGGGAATCATTGGTAGTATCTGTTCTTTCAAAGCCAATTAATCAGGGCTTCATTAGATAGCATTCACACATTTGTTTTCCTAACATCTGTTCCATTAATTTTCTAAGAACTAGTGTCCGGCCCACCAGATGGCAATTTCCAGAAACATTCACTCATCCTTCCCTAAAGATCAGTAGCGCATTTGCTTGTTTCCAGGCCTCTGATCCTTCCTGCCTTGTCCATGACTTCCTCAACCACCCCTCGGGGTGATTATAAGCTCATTCCAGCCATGTCCATTATGTGTGGAATCTGGGTCTATGAGCTTGAATTTCAGCCTCGGGCTATTGTTACCATTTGTGCAGAAAGTTTTTCTCTGGGTGTGAATACTGCTCAGACCTTGAGGTTGTCAAGTGTACAGGAGCAGAGAAAAGACAGGCTCTTTCTCTTTCTCTGGCTCAGAGGAGTGGGAAAGAGCATTGGCTGCCCATGTCTTGTGGACAGGGATGAAGAGGCCAGCAGGTGACAGCGTCTGGCATAGCGCGTACTGTCAAGGAAAGAGAAAGGAGCCAATGGAGGAAGCATCTGTGTTTCCGCCAGGTTCATGGTGTGGGCTCTTTGCTATATAAGCCCGGCTTTATTGGGTCTAAAACACGAGGTTGAGATGTCACTGCACTGCTTGAACACTTTCAGTGACTCCCTACTGTTAATGGGTTAAAATTTAACCTTTTAGTCTGACAGGTGGACCCCAGTCTACCATCTTGCCATTTCTCACCTGGCTGCCACCTGCTGCTTCGAGTCCCTCTTACTCATTTGCATTTCCTCCCTTCCCTGCCTTTGCTTCCAGCAGTCACTCCATGTTCCTCCCCATCCTCAAATCCTCTCAATTTTCACCTCTTCCATGAAGTGCTCCCTGCCGTTTCCCTCCTTTGATTTCCTGCAGCAACCAACCCCTGGACTTCTCTGAAAATCATTGGTTTCCTGTCACTCCCCTCACCTGTGCTCCTGCATTTTGACATCTTCCGGGGCACTCTGTCCTATTATTTCTCTCTAGTCCTGTTATTTGGGCCCATGTATTAATACCCCCCACTTGGATATTAACCCATAAGCCTGAGGCTGCAATTTTTTGAATTTTGAAGTCAGACCTTGGGGATGACCTTGAGCAGTAGGATATAAATAACTCCCACATGCTTAGCATTCCAATAATGGAACACTAGGCATAAATGGATTTTAATCCCCTTGAAGGCAGGGGTTGTGTCTGTTCACGTTTTGCTTCCCAGTGTTAGCACTATGCTTGGCATATAGTAGCTGCTCAATACATTTTTTATAAATGAATGGATGCCCAGATGAACAAACACAGGAATAAATCAACTAGTTGTAAGATATGTAAACTACTAGGTTGCTGACATCTTTCTAGAATCAGTATTTTCTTAGGCCGGGCACGGTGGCTTACGCCTGTAATCCCAGCTCTCAGGGAGGTAGAGGCAGGAGGATAGCTTGAGCCCAGGAGTTCGAGACCTGCCTGGGCAATATAGTGAGACCCTGTTCTCCACAAAAAGGAAGAAAAAACAAAACAAACAAAAATGTAGAATCAGTATTTTCTCAAAAAGTAGGAAAAACAGGTTGGAGAACTTACCAGAACTGAGATTTTAAGGCAGTGGGAGGAGGGGGCAATTAGATTTGACTGGCCAGTCTCTAGTGCCATGTCGTGGAGCTCTGAGGCCACATTGCTCCTTGCTCAGGACTGTGTGTGATTCTAGGGCCACCAAGAATCTTCCTCGTATCTCCACCTTGAGGTCTGAGACCTCAAGCCTCTAGGGAGGTGGCAGGCAGGACGGTGGCCACTTGGTGCCTGTCCGTTGGCAGCACACTGTTCCTGCATGTCTCACTCATGCTGTGCCCTCTGCTCTGCTTTATCTCCTAGACGAACTGGCTGTCTGCCCCAAAGGAATTACCTCCAAGGTTTTCCGCTTCAATGTGTCCTCAGTGGAGAAAAATAGAACCAACCTGTTCCGAGCAGAATTCCGGGTCTTGCGGGTGCCCAACCCCAGCTCTAAGCGGAATGAGCAGAGGATCGAGCTCTTCCAGGTAACTCCTCTCTAGGAGCAGAAACCACACCTACGAGAAAGCCAGTTCCTTTGCCATATCAGGGCACCACTGGGTGCAGAGTTTGGCAGACCTGGGTTTGAATCCTGATTTCTCTGAGCCTTCGTTTCTGTATCCATGTCTGTCATTAAAACACTTAAGAGTTAGCTAAGGCGCTCGGGGACCATGGCATTCAGGAACCACTGGTTTCTTATTGCTCCCTCACCTGTGCTCTGCACTGTGACATCTTCTGGGGCACTCTGTCATGGCCTCTAGTACTCACTCCTTTCTCTGCTCTGTAGATCCTTCGGCCGGATGAGCACATTGCCAAACAGCGCTATATCGGTGGCAAGAATCTGCCCACACGGGGCACTGCCGAGTGGCTGTCCTTTGATGTCACTGACACAGTGCGTGAGTGGCTGTTGAGAAGAGGTAGGTGGACCCTTCGGAAGAACATTTCAGAATGAACCTCAGGTCCCTTAGTCCTCCATGAAACAGAGGGAAGAGGACAGAATTAAGGGAGTCAAAGATCTGGGTTCAAACCCTAGCTTTGCCACTGAGTATCCTCCATTCATTCACTCAACTAATGTTTATTAAGTGCTCCCTGTAAACCAGGCCCTGGGGATGCAGCCACAGGGATAGGAACCATGAGAAATGGAAAGAGGGCAATGTGATAATGATTGGGTGGGGTCCAACAGGGAAGGTCTCTGTGATGAAGAAATTCCTGCATTGACATCTGAATGATAAGGAATCAGCCCATGAAGATCAGAATAAGGGATGTGCTAAGCAAAGGCAACAGCGAGGCCCAGGCCCTCAAGTGGAAATAAGCTTGATTTGTTCGAGCAGCAGCAGCAGCAAACAGATTGGTGTGGCTGGAGCATGCTGAGCTGGGGTAGGGAGGAGGAGGGGAGGTGGTCAGAGAGGTTGCTGGGGCCATATAATTTATTATTATTATTATTATTGTATTATTATTATTTCTTGAGACTGAGTCTCACTCTGTTGCCTAAGCTGGAGTGCAGTGGTGCAATCTCGGCTCATTGCACCTCTGCCATCTGGGTTCAAGCGATTCTCATGTCTCAGCCTCCTGAATAGCTAGGACTACAGGCGCACGCTGCTACACCTGGCTAATTTTTTTTGTATCTTTAGTAAAGATGGGGTTTCCCCATGTTGGCCAGGCTGGTCTCAAACCCCTGACCTCAAGTGATCCACCCGCTTTGGCTTCCCAAAGTGCTGGGATTATAGACGTGAGCCACCATGCCCAGTCAATTTAATTTAGAACATCATCAGGTCATGGTGAGGTTTCAGGACTTATTCTGGGGGTGATGAGAAGTGTGGGAGTGCTATAATCAGAGATGGGGATACTCAAGGTACCCAGGCATTCCTTTCTGTCCCTCTACTGGGCGTGAAGTCAAGAGCCTAGGAGAACCATGTGGATCTGCTGACAGCAGCTCTGCTGGGAATTCTGATTCAAACAGCTACCAGGAGGAGGGACTGGGTGTGGTGATTTGATTGACATCTTTAAAAGATCCCTCTAGTTTCCAGGAGGTCAAGGGAACAGGCAGAAAAACCAGTTAGGAGCCATGGTGGCAGCCCAGATGAGAGCAATATAGGCTGAGACTAGGGTGGTAGCCGTGGATATGAAGATCGTATGGATTTGTTCTGTATTTTGAAGGTAGCCAGTAAGAAGCACAGGCTGATTAGGTGTGGGGTGTGAGGACACAAGAGCATTCTGGATGACTTCTAAATTTTTCGACATCCAGGTGGTATCACTTATAGAAACGGAGGGCCTAGGAGAAGAACAGGTTCTGTTCTGGCCAGTTAAGTTTGAAAGGCCGGGTGGTCATGCAAGCAGAGCTATCCCAGAGACGTATCACACTTCACATGTCCCAAATATCTTATCCATGCACTGTCTTTCTTTACCTGGAAAATAAGGCAATGGTTCCTCCTCTGCATGCCTCACAGAGTTGTTTTAAGGATCAAGTGCATTTGAGAGAACTTCACGGTTTTTACCATGTTTTACAGGAGTAAGCTTTTCTTATTTTAGATAAGGAAACAGGCCGAGAGAAGTTAAGTGACTTGACCGAGGTCGTTCAGTCTGGATGAGAACTTTGGTGTCTCATGACACCATCCTCTGTGTTTCTTTCCCTTTCCTTGACTGGCACTGCCTGGTCTGATGCTCAGTGGGTTGGGGTCACAGATGGCAGTCCCATCTGTTCCTTCTCTCCCTCTTGGGCAGCGTTTTCTCCTGTCATCAGCTGCTATAAAGCCACAGACCATCCATATATTGATGCCCAGAGTCCCTGAGGCAGGTGGATCCTTCTAGGTCCTTGGTATTTTTGGCAACTAAGAGTTAAAACTCAAAGGCAGAGATTACAAACTATTTGGCCTGCATATTGTTTTCGATTTGACTAGTCATCAACAGTTTTGGGTGTTTTAAGTCAGGAGATTTCACATAAAACCTGGACTTCTTGCTGTTTTTGAAAAATTGGAAGATTTCCTGGTAACCATCCATCAGAGACGAGTACCGGCCACCCCTTAGATGGGGTACGCATCCTCAGTACCCACAGCCCTCACTATTCCCTATTGTTCCCCAAGAGTGAGGCTGGCAGTTCCTGTTTAGCATCACGTGCTGGCTCGATTTTCTCACGTGACCTGCCTGGGCTCCGTAGGCATCGAGTTTGCATTGCTTGGTACCCATGGAGCCCAGGCAGGTCACATAAATGAGAAAATTCCGCATCCAAGGGGAATTATCCGGTGGCCGAGTTGGCAGATGGTGGGCTGGAGATCCTGCCCCAGTCCCAAGGGTACCCAGGAATTCCATCCTGTCCCTCCTACTGAGCATGAAGGCAAGAGCCTAGGACAACCCACGTGGATCTGCCGACAGCAGCTCTGCTGGGAATTCTGACTCAGACGGCTACAGAAAGGAGGGGCTGGGGAAATTAATCTCTTAACTTCCCTGTCTGATTTTGATCAGCTCCACCTGGATTTCTTTGAAGCCCTGGGCACTTGAAGGAGTTCTTATTTTCACAGCTGCAGACCTCAATGAGAAGTTTGCATTGAGAATGATTTCCATCCTCCTGAGACATCAAAAAGATAATTTCGTAATAAAACCTATGGGTCCCCCACCCACCATCCCCACGGCTGCCAATTCTGAGGTTAGTTCTTCATTGGAACCTTCAGTTCCCACTTAGGCAGATACTGCCTACCTTTCCCACAAGGGAATCATCACACAGGTTTGTGCTTATAGAGAGCCCATGAGTCTCTTCAGAGTTCATGGCTTCAAACCAGGACTCCAAATTGGAGCAGTTGGTGGTGTGGATTGATGAGGAAACTGAGTCACACATGTGGTCTTGGATTCATTGAGCAAACATCTGAGAGCCATTGTGTACCAGGTACCCAGCCTGCATTCTGGGTCCCAGAGTGGGTTGGAGCCTACTAGGGCCACTGGGGACCCAGGTCTCATACCCTCGTGCTATTGCTCATATAGTCTGCAGCACCTAGCTAGACAAGGCCGGGTCTCCCCTAGCAGGCTGGGAAGGGAGCTTCTCAGCATCATGGCTCAGGAGAGTTGGGACACTGGGAAACAACCATCTTGCATGTTGTTGGTGAATGTGTGGGCATCTTCCTTGGTGGTCTCTGTTGCCCCCTCTTTGCCCCTCCTTATCTCTAACAAGAGTTTGGGATCTCAGGCATCAAGCTGTCAGTGCCTGAATCCTGGCACTGCTATCCACTGGTTGGATATCTTGGGCAAGCTGTTTAATCTCCCTAAGCCTCAGTGTTCTCATCTGTACAATGGGGGATAACAGTTCTTGCTCTATGGGATTATTATAGAGATTAAATGAGTCGGTGCTTGTAAAGTCTTAGAGCAGTGTTTGATATGTAGTAAAGTTCTATGCATTTTGGTGATTGTTGTTATCATCTCTAAGTCCTCTATCTAGATACAGCATGTTGGCCAAGCCAGGCCACCCTCTTGTGCTTACCCCCTGGACCCTCGCTCTCCCCAACATAGCTGTCTGCACCTTGACTTTCTAATTCACAGATTCATAGAACTCACTCCAGGTCTCTTCCAGCCCGCCTTGAACCAGCTTGACCAGGAGGTACACAGTGTTGTTAGGTAGCCCATTTCAGCTACTCCGGCTCCTCCTTCCAGCCGCCTTAACCCAGGGAGAGGGCACTCCTCATACTTCCCTCTCCGGTAACTTCTCCTCCAGCTGGGTCTCAGCTGCCTTGTTTTATTGGTCTGCCTTCCCTCACTGAGCGAACCTGCTGGAACAGAGATCTTCAAGCTCAGCAGGCGCAGTGTGCCCCAGCGGTTGCCCTGACTTGGGGTAGAGCGGATCTGGTTAGGCTCTGGAGTTTATGGAAGAAAGGCACTGGGTTTTAACCAGTAGGACTGGGATGTCCAAGCCAGCCTAATGTTGATGGGAATCTCCAGGCTCGTAGGCTTGTATCCTTCCGTCCATGAGAAGGCTGCTGGGCCAGGTCGGACTCTTTGGGGTTTGCCCTGATGGCACAATTTCAGGAAGACTCCAGGTTGTCCCCAAGGCCAGATGCTCACACACATGGTACGTGGCCTCAGGGAGCAGCAAATCAATCAACTCACTGAGAGGCTGACCCTGAATCCAGAGAGGTCTGTCCCCCATGACTTCTTCTACACCTGGTCACAGCTGGCTGCTACCCCAGGATCGACAGAGCTTCCCAAATTAAGTCTTACCCACCAGAATTGACATGATACCAGATCCTACCTGGTTTTCCATGTAAAATTACTTGTCTCAGTGCAGAGTTTCCATTTTCTTTCTTTTTCCTTCACTTCACTCAACCTCATTTACTGAGTTCCTGCTTCCTTGATCTTGGTTGCCAAAACTCATGATCCCACAACTACTAGGCGAATGGGCTGGAGTTGCCCTTCTTGCATCAGAATGTCAGGCACCAAACCCTGGCACCTCCAGGCTTCATCATGCTCACTGTCTCCACGCTCATGTCATCTGGACCCTCGGCCATAGTTCTCATCTCCTCTGTGCTGTTTTCTAAGTTCACAACTGTCTTCCCAAGCTGTTCGTCTTGGTGAGCAATCCACATTCCAACTTCCCATCATGGTGAACAAGGATTCCCAAAGAAGAAATGTCCAAGTAATTTTTACCTCATTGTGTCCTTGTTTCTTAGGGAAAATATGGCCCAGTGTAACCATGATGTTCATCTTATCTCTTCTAGAATCTGCCACTTTGTCTAGACCCACAATCATGGCCCTGGTAGAAATGCTTGCATCTTCCACTGAGATGGATTCTGCTTCCTGTCTGCAAGTGACCTTGCCTCTAGCATTGGTTCCTGACTTGAATTTTTTTGCCAGCATTACATCCTGTGGCCCTTTGACTTTATGGCCTTTTGAATCACGGTCTCTGTGCTCAGAGACTCTTTAGTTACTCCCTATCCCTAGTCTCTCCCAGTCCCTCTGTCTCTTGCCCTCGTCCTTCCTCAGTAGGTTGGCTCAACGATCCCCTCTCCCAGAAACCACGTAGATGGCATGAGTTTTTACTCTCCTTCCTGTATCTGTGTCCTTTTGCCCCCAAGTAGGTAGGTGACAATTTTCTCTTAATACCATCCTTTGAAAGGGAATGATTATTCTACTTCTGTTTCATGATGGCCACTAGTGTATGCCCCCATTTGGTGATTCATAATATAACAGGAATACCTGGAATGTGGCAACGTGCGCATGAAGGTCCAGTCTGAGCTCGGGAGGCGCTTTCTGTCTCCTATGACCCTCAATAGAACTCAGTTCCTATGAGTCCCTGTAGGAGCAGAGGCCCTGGCTCACCCTTGCATGGGTGGTGGGTACACTTCCCCATCACACAGAGGTGTTTTTCTCATGAACTCTGTCTTATTTTGCAGAGTCCAACTTAGGTCTAGAAATCAGCATTCACTGTCCATGTCACACCTTTCAGCCCAATGGAGATATCCTGGAAAACATTCACGAGGTGATGGAAATCAAATTCAAAGGTAACAAAATGAATGTGTATGGTAGGATGGGTGAGTGGGGCGGGGGCGGGGAGAGTTAATGGGACAGGATAGTGCAGGAGACCCTAACCAGACCTCAAGAAAAGAAACCAAGCTCCTTCAGAGAGATAGCCGACTATTTTGTACTTGAGTAATTCTGCTTTGCCCCAAAAGCAATGAGTGTAGCTTTCAGCTTATAGCTTAGAGAATGCATTAGCCTCTGGAAGACAACATGGTCTGGTAAGTGGTGAATCTGTGTAGGCAAGCCCTCTAGCCTCTGGGCCTAGTGAAATGGGATAAGAGTTCCTCTTTCACAGGGTTGTCAGGCAATTAAATGAGATAACGAATAAGGAACACTGTGCCAGAAATACTCAACAGATAGGAGTTGTCTTCCCCCTCCCTAAAAGAAATTAACTTTGGCTGTCCTGAACATGAGTGCCCAGACGACTGAGCTTTGCAGATGTGCAGGGCCTGCCTGACCTCGCCCAGGGTCCTCTGGGTTTGGATGATTGCTTCCAGTCTCAGGGTGTTTGTCCCAAGGTGTTTGGGTAGAGATGGTGAAGTCGTTGAGAGTCATTTCTGGTTTTCCATTATGTTTGCAGGGAACTCAGCCTTGATGATCTCTGGAGTTTAGGAAAGTTCTCTTTTCCTTTCATATTCCCATTTTGGGTAACTGCGGAATGCCTGAGGTCAGAGGCTTGTCTAGGAAAAGGTGCAGGCCTCTTTTGGCTCAGCGCTAGACAGTGATCTTACCCCACATGGGCTCTATTTTAGAGCCTTTTTTTTTTTTTAAAGCCAAAGGTTTGACACTGTAATCACAGAACCTTAGAGCCCAGAGGACCTTCAGAGTCCTTACCTACAGGCCAGCTTAGGATGAAACCTTCCCATTTCAGTGAATACTTGTCTTGTTTATAAAGATTTTCAGAAAAAGGGATTTGTGATCCAGGTCTCTCATTTATCTTACAGATCTGGTGCCCCTTCCTGAGATCTGAGCCCCTCCTGTAGCTATGTACATTAATTCCTCATGTTCCTGTCCTCAGTGAGGATGGACAACAGCTGGCAGCTATCCTTCATGAAATTGATCTCCATTTAGTTGAGACTCTAAGTCAGTCTCCAGTCTTTTCCTTTTTTTTCCAGAAGAAATGGGTTGATGAATTTAGGTTTTCTTTCCAGAGCTTGTTTGCTAAGCTATTTATCATATGCTTCATTATCTCATCTGAATTTTATAGTGAAAACACTTCAAACACTCTAAGTGCAATGTGAATATTAACAATTATACAGTCTTGTTTCTTTGGCTCCCATTCAGGCCATCTTAAGTTGTGACACCTTAAATTTTCAGTAGGACTTCTGCGTTATCTTGATCCATTCACATTTTAAGAGGAAACTCACATCCCAATTTTCTAAATCTAAAATCTAAAGTGACAACCCCGGGCTGGGCGCGGTGGCTCACACCTATAATCCCAGCACTCTGGGAGGCCAAGGCAGGCGGATCACTTGAGGTCAGGAGTTGGAGACCAGCCTGGCCAACATGGTGAAACCCTGTCTCTACTAAAAATACAAAAATAGCCAGGCATGGTGGCATGCACCTGTAATCCCAGCTACTTGGGAGGCTGAGGCAGGAGAATCTCTTGAACTCCAGAGGCGGAGGTTGCAGTGAGCCAAGATGGGGCCATTGCACTCCAGCCTGGCTGACAGATCAAGACTCTGTCTCAAAATAACTAACTAACAAACAAACAAACAAACAGACAACCCGGAGGTATGTGGTAGGCACCCACTTAGTAACAGTGTTGCTTCATGGGTCCATGAAGATGCCTAGGAATCTCAGCAAGGGCTTTCTGCCCCTTGGGAGATTTCTATACAGGAGTATGGGGATCTGAACATGGGACATCTTTCAGTGGGCATCCTTACAATGATGAGTTCTTTTGTTACTGGCTCCTCCATCTGCTCTTCCCCTTCCTGCAGCTGGACATCAGAATTAAGCTGCACTTGTCCCCCACACCTCCCTCTCAGACTGCACTACCCCTCCTCCTGGGCAGTGATGAGACGTGGGGAGGAGGTAGCTTCAAAGGGCTCTGCTTTCCTTAGACAGGAGATTGTGCTTTCCTTCCCTTCTGCAGGCGTGGACAATGAGGATGACCACGGCCGTGGAGATCTGGGGCGCCTCAAGAAGCAGAAGGATCACCACAACCCTCATCTAATCCTCATGATGATTCCCCCACACCGGCTCGACAACCCGGGCCAGGGGGGTCAGAGAAAGAAGCGGGCCTTGGACACCAATTACTGCTTCCGGTGAGCCTGGGACCATGTGGGGACCAACATCTACTGCCTGCCTACTGCAGGTCAGGCCCCAGAGCCAAGCCACACGCAACAGGGAGTCCCTGATGCTGTTCACAAACATCTCCAGGAGGAAGACTGAAAATCTCTGACAGATCTCTTTGTTTTCCTGGGGGTCCCACTGTTTTTCTGTAGGCTAGCTCTGGAAGGGGGCTGACTGAAGGAAATGAAGAAAACTCTGTGAAGAGGAGTGTTGCTAAAATAGTGTGGATTGGAGATGCTTGGTCAAAGCCTCTCCATGATTTCCATGTTTTAGGCATTTGTAGGGTGTGTGTGTGAGATTAATGTAGGAGTTTCCATTAAAGAAGTGCTCAGTTCCCTCTGAAGGGTCCAAGGATGCTACTGGATGGCGGCAAATAGAACGGTCTCCATTTGAATGGGAAATTAGAGCTAGAGAAATTAACAAACGAATTCAGAAATTACTGGGTAGCCACAATACAGAGAGAGAAAAGATCCAGCTTCTCTTATCTAGGAGCAGTTTCCCTGCTCATTTATAAGGGGAGGATAAAGCATGCATGCCAACTACTAAAAGGGAGAAGATGATCACGCCCATAAGAGGCTCCGAAGGATTAAGTGCTTTAATTAGGAGCAACAAGTTTACCTATGGACACAGGAAAGGCTTCAGAAGGGTGTGGAATTTGAGCAGAGGCTTCAAGGATGAGGTTTGGGGAGAAAAGATCCAGGAGGGGAAGCGCTGCAGGTAAAAGGAGCATGAGTGAGTCCATTTGGCCTCAGAGGATGCCTGAATGAAGCTGGGGAGAATGAATTGGGAAATATTTAGATCTGGAAACCATGTCTTATGAGGATGGTTGGGCTTGGGAAACTAGGGATGTTGAGCTGGGGGAACAGCTCAACAGCAAGGTATAGGAGAGGCAAGGTAGTTGCTGCCAACTGTCCTGCAGCCGTGAAGGCTGGCATGTAGATTTATTTGTTCCATGCGTCTCTATCAGTTAGGAACAAATGCTCTTGACCAGTGACTTAAATCATAGTGGATTTCTTGTTCATAAGAGACTGATAGCAGCAGGCTTAGGGTGGGCTGGCTGCTTAATGATGCCACTGAAGACTCAGTTTTTCTCTCTTTCCAGTCTGCCATGTTTAGTATGTTGGCTTTTCATCCTTTTCCTTATGGTCACAAGTGATTACTGGGGCTTCAGGCATCTTGTCCATGTTTAAGACAAGAAGGAACGAGGGAAGAGGAAGAGCCAGAAGCTTTCTTCTTTCATCTGTCACTTTTATAAATAATCAAATATCTTTGCCAGAACTTGCGCTTACCCCCTGCATACTTCTCCTTGTCTGATGGGTCATTATTGGGCCACATGACCACTGCTACTCACAAGGGAGGCCAGGAAAAGGAACACCTGGTGTTTTAGACTCTGTAATGGGATGTGGTAAGGGAGAAGGGGGTTAGGAATGGTTATTGAAGAGATAACCAATAGTGTCTGCCATGGTTCACCCTTGGAACCCACAAGAAGCCAGATTTTGACTAATAGCTGTCTTTGGAAGTAGCAAGTCTAGGTCTCAGCAGATATTAAAGCAGAGGCTAGATGACCACTTGGCAAGGGGTATTACTGCCAAATGGATCTCTGTAGGCAACAGAATTGAAGGGGCCTGATAATCACATTTGGGTGATCTGTTGAACCATGGTTCTAATAGAAGGATATGCTTTATTTGGCAATGACCTTTAGATTGAGTCTCATCTGTCACTTACTATTGTAGACAAGCTGCATAAACTTAGAATTTATTTCTGGCCGGGCGCACATTAGGAGGGTAACAATAAAACCAACCTCAACAAAGCTGAGTTGGCTAGTAACATTTAGTGCTTGGTTTTATGTGGAGCACTTTATAGCTCTGCTTTGATTTGTGATATAAAAGGGAGCAGGGCCACCTTTGCCTCTTTACTCTTCCTCATACAGCATTTATCTCTGTTTCTGACATCCTTGGGATCCTGGTCTTTAACATATGAATGTGCCTTTCTGGTTTCTTCTGCCCCATGCCCTTGAACCTGGGATTCCACTGACCGGAGCCACCTATGATGGCATGAAAGGACTCCAAGGCAGAATATGAGAGCATTCGTGAAGCTTCTTTTATTGGTGGTTTCTTTTTAAGTTGATTTTCTATAAATGTTTTTTGTTGTAGCAACTTGGAGGAGAACTGCTGTGTGCGCCCCCTCTACATTGACTTCCGACAGGATCTGGGCTGGAAGTGGGTCCATGAACCTAAGGGCTACTATGCCAACTTCTGCTCAGGCCCTTGCCCATACCTCCGCAGTGCAGACACAACCCACAGCACGGTATGGAGCAGGCTCATGCTATCTGAGGCACTGGGGCTGACCGATCAGGTCACTTGTTAAAAAGAATGAGTGAAGGATTGAATGTTGAGTGAGCGAATGATGGTCTGGGGTGAGTAAAATCCCTCTGGTGAAGGTTCTGATCTTGGCACCCTGACTCAGTTCTACTCAGTCACATTCCGCCCTTTTAAATTCCTACCATAGTTTCAACCAGCCTTTTAATTTGCTTTATCTAAAGCTCTCTGTACCATAGTAATTAATTAACTGCCACGTGTTACCCTATGTCAGAGATATGTGCATGTGGCTGGCAAGGAACACTGAAGCAGAAAGGCTTCTACCAGAACTCTGATCATTCCAGCCTCTCGAATGTAGAAAACTTACTCTGAAAGACAACAACAAGCATGGACAAGAAGCTAATTTGAAATTCTAGGAACAGAAAGTGAGAGAGCCAAGAGTCCACAACCCCTGAAACTAGTCTATCTTTCCCTCGAGGGGAATCAAAAATAGGGCAGTAATTTGTGAAGCGTGTTTCCTTCTAGTTCATTATTTCTGCATCCTGTCTGGGGCCCTACACTCTGGCACTTACTCAATGGCTCAAGGCAATGTTTTGTGAGAACATTTCTCACCAAAGTGATCAGTTCCAGCTAGGATGAGCAATATAAGAGTTGTTTTCTTAAAAGCCAAGATAGGCTGGGCGCAGTGGCTCACGCCTGTAATCCCAGCACTTTGGGAGGCCAAGGTGGGTGGATCCCAAGGTCAGGAGTTCGAGACCAGCCTGGCTAACATGGTGAAACCCTGTCTCTACCAAAAATGTAAAAAATTAGCTGGGTGTGGTGGCATGCACTTGTAATCCCAGCTACTCAGGAGGCTGAGGCAGGAGAATCGCTTGAACCCGGGAGGCGGAAGTTGCAGTGAAGATTGTACCACTGCACTCCAGCCTGGGTGACAGAGTGAGACTGACTCAAAAAAAAAAAAAAAAAGCCAAGATAATTAATTATCAGTGTAGTAACTGTCATATGCTTCAACTGATCACCCCAAACAAGTGCAGTTGTTCTGCTTCTGTCATTGCGGATGAACAACAGCTACCCAACTACTCACTCACCCAAACCAGGTTCCAACAGTTCCTCTTTGTTTTTTTTTTTTTTGAGACAGAGTCTCTGTGACTCGGGCTGGAGTGCGGTAGCACTATTTCTGCTTACTGCAACCTCCACTTCCTGGGTTCAGGTGATCCTCCCACCTCAGCCTCCTAAGTAGCTGGGATTACAGGCGCCTGCCACCACAGCCAGCTAATTTTTTTGTATTTTTAGTAGAGATAGGGTTTCACCATGCTGGCCAGGCTGGTCTCAAACTCCTAACCTCAAGTGATCTGCCTGCTCGGCCTCCCAAGTCCTGGGACTACAGGTGTGAGCCACCGCGCCCGGCCCCCAACAGTTCATTTTAAAGAGCACCCGTGGCCATTCTAGCGCTTGCTCAGCCTCTGGGACTGCCCTTGAACTGGGAGAGTTCCTGGGTTCCAGGCCTGAGGCTTGGCCTTCCAACCTCTCACTGATGTGTCCCTTCCCAGGTGCTGGGACTGTACAACACTCTGAACCCTGAAGCATCTGCCTCGCCTTGCTGCGTGCCCCAGGACCTGGAGCCCCTGACCATCCTGTACTATGTTGGGAGGACCCCCAAGGTGGAGCAGCTCTCCAACATGGTGGTGAAGTCTTGTAAATGTAGCTGAGACCCCACCTGCGACAGAGAGAGGGGAGAGAGAACTGCCACTGCCTGACTGCCCGCTCCTCGGGAAACACACAAGCAACAAACCTCACCAAGAGGCCTGGAGCCCACAACCTTCGGCTCTGGGCAGATGGCTGAGATGGAGGTTTCCTTTTGGAACATTTCTTTCTTGCTGGCTCTGAGAATCACGGTGGTAAAGAAAGTGTGGGTTTGGTTAGAGGAAGGCTGAACTCTTCAGAACACAGACTTTCTGTGATGCAGACAGAGGGGATGGGGATAGAGGAAAGGGATGGCAAGTCGAGACGTTGTGTGGCAATGGGATTTGGGCTACCCTGAAGGGAGGAGGAAGGGCAGAGAATGGCCGGGTCAGGGCCAGACTGGAAGACACTTCAGATCTGAGGTTGGATTTGCTCATTGCTGTACCAAATCTGCTCTAGGGAATCTGGATTATGTTATACAAGACAAGCATTTTTTTTTTTTTTTTTAAAGACAGGTTACGAAGACAAAGTCCCAGAATTGTATCTTATACTGTCTGGGATTAAGGGTAAATCTATTACTTTTGCAAACTGTCCTCTACATCAATTAACATCATGGGTCACTACAGGGAGAAAATGCAGGTCATGCAGTTCCTGGGCCATCAACTATATCGGGCCTTCTGGATATGCTGAATACAGAAGCAAAGGGTGGGAATCAACCCTCTCCTGTCAGCCCTCTGGGTCCCTCCTCTCACCTCTCCCTCGATCATATTTCCCCTTGGACACTTGGTTAGACGCCTTCCAGGTCAGGGTGCACATTTCTGGATTGTGGTTCCATGCAGCCTCGGGGCATTATGGGTTCTTCCCCCTTCCCCTCCAAGACCCTGTGTTCATTTGGTGTTCCTGGAAGCAGGTGCTACAACATGTGAGGCATTCGGGGAAGCTGCACATGTGCCACACAGTGACTTGGCCCCAGACGCATAGACTGAGGTATAAAGACAAATATGAATATTACTCTCAAAATCTTTGTATAAATAAATATTTTTGGGGAATCTTGGATGATTTCATCTTCTGGAAGATTGTTTCTAGAACAGTAAAAGCCTTATTCTAAGGTGTATGTCTGATTCGATAAAGATTCTTCAATTACCCTTTTCTTAATTCCATGTCTATGGCTACTAATCAGAGATAACCAGAATCTGGGGCAGAGAATCTCTCAATCACCAAACGCACTGCCTAGCGCAACCACCCTTACGCGGGGGCACACTTCCGCCAGCGGAGAAGACTGCACTATTGATTGTGCGTCTTTCCTTCTTGCAGAGTATATTATTCTCAGAGACAGAGGCAGCGGCTCAGATGGGCAGAAAGCACACGAATTTGACCTCCAGATACCTGTGAGCAGAATCCCCTGGTGTGAACCCTTGCATATGGAAACATGGTTTATCCACAAATTACCAACATCACCATTTTTGAAAATCTCCCCCCACCCATATCAGTTGAGAATGAGAGAAAATGTGTATGGCAAATGGCGTAAAAATATGAGGCTAATTCTGTTATCAGGCTAAGCCTAAAAGAGCGAACCAGGAACCCCTTTTCAGACTATGGCCCTCTTGTCAGGGATCCGGGAACCATAGCTCTCTTCTGAGTGAGGCCGTGGATCCCACTGTGGTATGGACGTCCACAGTGAGCGGGCACAGAGCAAGAGGCCATCTAGCAGCTCGCGAGAAACACATTCCTCTAGTGAGATCACTTTGCCACTGGTAAAAGAAAACTCCGTCTGAAGCTGAAGTGTGCAGGCTGAAGGATGTGTCTGATGTGTTCGTGCCTGTGTGTGTGTAGGTATGTGTGTCCCTTGTTCCTTGTGGAGTTCTCCAAGACTGAAGTGAGTTTGTTCAGCACCTTTTTTCCCCTGCTTTGCCCACGCCCAGCCAATTCTAAGGGTTTCTCTCTGTCTTCATCCCATGTGGCACCCACTGACTTCCACCATCGTTCAGAGGGCTATGTCCCTGTCCTGAAATCCTGGCTGATGGGATTATATTCCATCTTGCTCCAGGGAGCCCGGGGGCACAGAGAGGGGATGCAGTAAGCTCAGCATGTCAGCCACGGGCTGCTGCTGTCCCAGCATCAGTCTATTCCTCTGAGGACCATTCTCAAATTCACTGGGCATGATAACCCCCAAGGGTTTACTAAAAACGTACAGTTTCAGGCTGCAGTTCTAGAGGTACCTTTAGGACTGCAGTAGGGTCCAGGTTGCCTGAAAACTGTTACCACATTTTGAGAAGTGGTGCGTTATACCTGACATCACTTGTCCTTACTTGAGGCTTCAATAGAAAAGGGAAGTAATTTTTCTGGCCCCAGATGAAACCCTCTCTTATCCAGCTTTATAGCACTCGCTAAAACGTTGGCCTGCGGTTCATCCTAATGAACCAGGGCAGCTAGATACATTTCCTGGAGTATTCCAAAGATAACAGAACGTGGTGCGATTCCAAATGGTCTTTTTCTTCAGAGCTCTACTTGTAGGTTAGGCAGCAGACACAAATAGGGACGGGGTCGGGAGTCAGCCCCCGCATGCTACACATTGCTGACAGGTGCTACAGAAACTTGAATCACTGTTTGTCTTCAAAAATCGATGCTTGTTTAGGGGGAGGGTCAAGAGTGGCGTTGGAAATATCACCTCCGTTGGAGGAGGGCTCATAGGATCTGTCTGGTTTATTGCCGAGTGAAGTCCAGTCCCAGTAAAAATGACTTGAAAGCACTTGGACACATGGAGAGATCTGGCGTCTTAGCACCTGATCAGCATATGGTAAGTGCAGTAACAAATCAGCTGAAGACTTCATTCTGATTGGTTACCTAGGGCAATTTCAAGCACTATAGCCTAAAATTTCTTTTACTGGACTCATACTCTTTTCCCTTGTCACAAGATTCATGTGGTGAGTCCTCCCAAACCCCTTATTTTCCAATTCTACACCTCAACAGGGGACTATGGAGGAATTCTAATTTGTCCCCAAAGCTAATTTGTCCCCTTAAAAAAAGAAAATAAAAATAGAATTACTTTATTAATCTTTGAAATCAGTAATTCCAAAGGGTGCCTTTACCCTGGCTCATATTGTCAACAGTACACCAATTTGTCTCCTCTCTCTAGAAACTTGTAAATCTAATTTGCTTAACAATCAAGCAAATAGTTAAGGTGGTCCTGAAACTACTCTGCAGTCCTGGGGACATCTGGAATGCATTCTCACTTCTTTCCTGAAACCCACAGACTTCATCCTTCACAAGCAAACAAAATGTATGCATGCGCCCAGACCTTTGTTTTCATTCACTAAGAAGGCAATAAAGTCCCTTTTCTGTCCTTTTAGGTGTCCATTTTTCTTTTTTCTTTTTAGACGGAGTCTGGCTCTGTCACCCAGCCTGGAGTGCAGTGGCGCAATCTTGGCTCACTGCAAGCTCCGCCTCCCAGGTTCAAGCAATTCTCCTGCCTCAGCCTCCCGAGTAGCTGGTATTACAGGCGCCTGCCACTGTGCCCAGTTAATTTTTGTATTTTTATTAGAGACGAGGTTTCACCATCTTGGCCAGGCTAGTCTTGAACTCTGACCTCGTGATTCACCTGCCTCAACCTCCCAAAGTGCTGGGATTACAGGCGTGGGCCACTGCGCCTGGCCAGGTGTCAATTTTCTTTTTGGATTTCAACGCTGAGTCTATAGGACCCTGTTGAAGAAGCCCCAGACTCTGGGTTCTCCCTCGATAACTCCCCAGGGCAGCTAAATTAATCCTTCAGTGAACTCTGCCGTCCAACTCTCAACCTTTTCTCTAGCAGAAGCCAGAGACAGACGACATAGGAAAGGGGAGGAAGAGAGATGGCGGAGGCTTGAGGGGAGAGCACTGGGGCTGTGCTGCATCACTCCGGTGAACTGCGAGGTATGCAACATGCAACTGGATGCAGGGCTCAAGCCACTGGAGGCCTACGCTGTGAGTGAGCCTGCCTGTCCAGGGCTGATAATGGAGACCTCTGCACATGCCCGCTCCCCAGGTGCGGGAGCTGCCTCTGGGAATAGCCTGGACCCACCATCTGCTGAAATGAAATGTAAAAATAAAACATCTCTTTACAGCTCACATTTCTAAAATGAAGTTTAAAAAATTGCCCAGCAACAAAGTAAAATAACAAACTGGTTCTACTTCAGTCCTGTTTGTGAACATTGATTGTTGGGAAATTAGTAAAGGGAAAAAAAAAGAAAATAAAAATAGAATGACTTTATTAATCTTTGAAATCAGTAATTCCAAAGGGTGCCTTTACCCTGGCTCCTACTGTCAACAGTACACCAATTTGTCTCCTCTCTCTAGGAAACTTGTGTTCAATGCTCCTCCTTCCCCCTAGACCCTCCGAAAAGGGAGGAGCAACTTTGGTGGATGATGATGTTGGAATTTTAAGCTTGTACAAAGAAAATAAAGCTTCATACTGCAATCTGGAAAAGAAGAGGAAGCAAAATACAAACAGCCAAAGAGCCTCTTTTATATCACCTCTGTGCAGCAGCACTAAAGGGACAGAGAAGACCTAAGCAGGTTGGGGGCATGGGGCAAAGGGAGGGTAAAAGATACACGTGTGCTCTGATGGGGTATATAATGCATCAGCTCAATGTCCCCACTGCCAAGTTCCATCAAAACCCAGAAGATCTGCTTTCCTGTTGTCCCAGTGAAAGTCTGCATTGGCTGATTGGCAACCATCTACTGCCACTTCTGCTTGAAGGCTTTGGGGACTTTGAGGCAGCAAAAGAAAATACTATGGACCCCTTGAAGTGCTGGTGGATGCTTCACCCTCAGTCATGCACCCAGGAGTGGTGAACAGGTTGTTTCTCTGTGTGTTTGTGGTTCATCTTTTAGTGTGAGCAGGATCTGAAAAAGAGAAGGGCAACCATGAAATGAATGAAATGACAGCACGGGGTTTTACTTATAGGCAGCAATGTCTGCTTTATCTAACATCACAGAAGAATCAAGAAGTGGTGGCCCAAATAAATGAAGTTCGCCTCCAAGTGCAAACCTCTTAATTTTTTTTGAGACGGAGTCTCCCTCTGTTACCCAGACTGGAGTGCTGTGGCGCGATCTTGGCTCACTGCAATCTCCGCCTCCCAGGTTCACGCCATTCTCCTGCCTCAGTCTCCGGAGTAGCTGGGACTACAGACGCCTGCCACCATGCCCGGCTAGTTTTTTTGTGTTTTTAGTAGAGATGGGGTTTCACCACGTTAGCCAGGATGGTCTCGACCTCCTGACCTCGTGATCCGCCTGCCTCGGCCTCCCAAAGTGCTGGGATTACAGGTGTGAGCCACCACGCCCGGTCGCAAAGCTCTTAATTTTAACCACTTTTGTTGGAAACCCTCCTAAAATACTCCCGGTTCTACTGCTGTTTCTTTTCTGTGTTGTTCTCTTTCCTTTTTTCTCTTGGACAAAAACATTTTATCTTTTGCTTTTCAAATGAAAAAATGCTAAATATGTCCATCTTTTCTAGAAACACAGTGTATTATTAGCATTTTTAAAGTGCATGAAAAACTTCTTCTATGTATGCTTTTGAGTTTTTCTAAATTTTCCCTCAATGTCAGATTGTCAGATAATACTTTGCCTTCTCCTCAACCCCTCAATCCCAATATACACCTATATGCCCACCATCAGGTTTAAGAAAAGGAACTTCACCATCACCCTGCATCCCTGCTAGACCCTCCCAGTTCTTTCCCATTCTCACCATTCCTGAATTTTGTGTTTATCCTTCCCTTGTTTGCTTTAAAAAAAACAGATTTATGATCTTTATACCCCTATATAATACACTGTTGAGTTTTATGTGGCTTTGAATTTTGTCACGCTCCTGTGATTACATATGCGATCTCAGTATACTACTGGTGGAATTTCTTTGGGTATACACTTAGGAGGGGAACTGCTGGGCCATAAACACTTGCATCTTCATCTCTCTAATGCCATCATATTTTCCAAAGTGATTATACAATTTACACTCCTTCTGGCAGTGCATGAGCGTCCCCACTTCTCCACATCTCTACATGTGGAGAAGCAGTATTGCCTCAGTTTACAATTTCTGTGAATTGTGAGTATTCAATGCTATTCCACTGTGGCTTAATTAGCATTTTCCTGATTAGAACTGAGGTTGAGCACCTTTCAAGTATCTATTGTGCATACGTGTTTCTTCTTATATGAAATGCGTGGATAAGACTTTTGCTTATCTTCCTATTGAATTGTTATTGATTTTTTATAAAGTTTTGAGATATAATTCACATATTGTACAATTCATTCCTTTAACATGTACAACTCAATAGTTTTTAGTATATTATATTGAGTTGTGCATCCATCATCACAGTCAATCTTCGAACATTTTCATGACCCCAAAAATAAACCCCATACCTCTTCGCCACCACCCCCTACATCTCTCATCCCTCAGCTATAGGCAACCGTTAGTCTAGACTACCGTCTGTCTCTATAGATTTGCCTATTCTGGACATTTCATAGAAATGGAATCATGCAATGGTCATTTGTGACGGGCTTCTTTCACTTAGCATAATGTTTTTAAGGGTCATCTATGCTGTAGCATGCAGCACTACTCCTTTGTTATGGCCGAATAATATTCCATTGTGTGTAGCCCACATTTCATTTGTCTACTCATCAGCTGTGGACATTAGGGTTGCTTCTACCTCTTGGCTATTATTAATAATGCTTCTATAAACAATGATGTACAAATATTTGAACTATGTTTTAATTTCTCTTGGGTATAGATACGGAAGTGAAATTAATTGCTGGGTCATATGGCAACTCTTTGTGTAAACCGTTTAAGGAACTGTCAAACTGTTTCCAAAAGCATTCGCACCATTTTACATCCCTCCCAACAGTGCATGCAGGTTCCAATGTCTCTTTTCCATTACAGCCATTCTGGTGGGCATGAAGTGATACACTGCTGTGTTTTTTCTTTTTCTTTTTTTGGTACAGATGGGGTCTTGTTGTGTTGCCCTAGCTGGTCTCAAACTGTTCGGCTCAAGTGATCCTCCAAGCTGGTGGCTGCTGACCACTGTGGTTTTATTTCCCCAGTGTCTAATGGTATTCAGGATCGTATTATATGCTTCTTAGCATGGTATACCTTCTTTGGCAAAACATCTGCTCAGTTCCTTTGCTCATCTTTAAACTTGAGTCATCTTTTTTATTATTGAATTGTAAGCACTCTGTATGTATTTTAGATACAAGTCCCTTGTCATATACGTGATTTGTAAATATTTTCTCAATTTCATGGATTGTTGTTTTACTTCCTTGATAGTGTCCTTTGAAGCACGAAATTTTAAATTTTTGAGCATGTCCAGTTTGTCTATTTTCTTCTTTTGTTGCTTATGATTTTGATGTCATATCTAAGAAACTGCTTATTTAATTTTAGAAGTTCTTTGCTTAAATATCTGGATACTAACTTTCTGCTTTTTATGTATTACAAACATCTTCACCCAGTTTGTGACTTGTGTCTTCACTCTACGGCTTTTTGAGACAGGGTTTTGCTTTGTTGCTGAAGCTGGAGTGCAGTGGCAGAATCATGGCTCACTACAGCCTCAACCTCAGGGGCTCAAGCAATCCTCCCACCTCAGCCTCCTGAGTAGCTGGGACCACAGGCATGTGCCACCATGCCTGGGCTAGTTTTTAAATTTTTTGCAGAGACAGAGTTTTGCCATGTTGCCCAGCCTGGTCTCGAACTCCTGGGCTCAAGAAATCCTCCCACCTTGGCCTCCCAAAGTGTTGACTTTACAAGTGTTAGCCACTGTGCCCTGCCTGGTATTTTTTAAAGGAGACTGTTTTGTAATTTATTAATTTATAAGTGCTACTCAGGAAAAAAATTAGATTGTATTTAGACATGTACTTAACAAGTGATCTTTTCAGAAAAGGTTATTTATTTATTTATATTTATTTATTTATTTTCAAGACTGTCCTGCTCTGTCACCCAAGCTGGAGTACAGTGGCATGATCATGGCTTACTTGCAGCCCCAACCTCCTGGGCTCAAACGATCCTCCGGCCTCAGCCTCCTGAGTACCTGGGACCACAAGCATGTGCCACCATGCCTAGCTAATTTTTCTTCTATCTTTTTGTAGCGATGGAATCTCCCTATTTTGCCCAGCCTGGTCTAAAACTCTTGGGCTCAAATAGTGAGCCTGCTGTCTCAGCCTGCTAAAGTGCAAGCCACCACACCTGGCCGAGATATGGTTTTTTAAAAATATTAGAAGACTTCTAGAAAATCCAGGACAGTCACCATAAAAACAGGATGGATTATTTAAAAAAAGACACACACAAAAAACTTTTTTTTTTTTTTTTTTTTTTTTTTTGAGACAGGGTCTTAACTCTGTTGTCCAGGCTGGAGTGTAGTGGCATAATCATAGCTTACTGCAGCCCCGACCTCCTGGGCTCAAGTGATCCTCCTACCTCAGTCTCCTGAGTAGCTGGGACCTCAGGCGTGTGCCACCAGGCTTGGTTAATTTTTTAAATTTTTGTAGAGACAAGGTCTCCCTATGTTGTCCAGGCAGGTTTGGAACTCCTGGACTCAAACGATCCCCCTCCTTGGTCACCCAAAGTGCTGGGATTACAGGTGTGAGCCAATGCACCCGGCCCTGACAAAGGTTTTTAAAATAAAAAATTTCAAACACACATAAAAAATAAAACAATATAATACACTTCCATGTTCTCATCATTCAGCTTTGATAATGATCAACACCCTACCATTTGTTTCATCTCTTCACATTTTTTTCCTGGAGTATTTTCAAAGCAAACTCAATATAACATTATCTTCAGAATCTATCTCTTATGAATAAGAAACGAAGGGGGAAAAAAAAACTCCCACAATATCTTCATGGCATCTTAGAAGTTCTTAATTTTAACCAAGTCAAATGTATCCGTTTTTACCTTTATGGTTTGCACTTTTTGGTTTTGATTTGACAAGCCCTTTCCTTTTACTGTGACTGTAATGATCTGGTCCTCTAATGTATTCGAAAAGATTTATACTTTTGCTTTTCATATTTAAGTCTTTAATGCAACCTGAAATTGCGTACCGTTCGAAGCACAGATCTAATTCCATTTTTTCCTACACGATAACTGATTGTCCTAATGTTGTTATTGAGGTCTATCCTTTCCTCCTCTAATTGCAATGCATCTTGGTCGTAAGTTATTTCCTATATATAGACCAGTTTTAGGTTTCTCTATTTGGTGTCAATATCACACTCTCTCAAGCATGTTAGCTTGATGCTAATTCTTGTAATCTGGTTAAGACAAGTCACACACAGCCCCCTACTGGCATCCCCATTCTTTATAGGAGTATAAAGATTCTTCTCTCTTTCATATACATTTCAAAAAATAAACAACGAATACCCTCTCAAATATACAAATCAATTTTAGGGAGAACTGACATCTTTACAAAACTGTAACTTTTTTTTTTTTTTTTTTTGGAGACAGTCTTGCTCTGTTGTCCAGGCTGGAGTACAGCGGTGTGATCTCAGCTCACTGCAACTTCCACCTCCTGGGTTCAAGCAATTCTCGTGCCTCAGTCCCCTGAGTAAGCTGAGACTATAGACATGCACCACTAGGCCCAGCTAATTTTTTGCATTTTTAGTAGAGATGGGTTTTGCCATGTTGCCCAGGCTGGTCTTGAACCCCTAGGGAGCTTGGGTAATCCCCCTTGGCCTCCCAAAGTATGTGGATTATAGGCATGAGCCACCGCACCAGGCCACAAACTGTAACTTTTAATCCATGAACATGTAGGCCTCTCCATTAATTTCTTAAAGTGTCTCTCGATAAGGGGTGTGTGTGTGTGTGTGTGTGTGTGTGTGTGTGTGTGTGTGTATTTTAATCACAGGTCTTATGTATCTTTTGTTAAATTTATTCCTAGGTATGTGCTTTAATGCTCTGTAAAGTGTATCTTTTCTGTAATCACATGCTCTACCTGTTGGTGCAGAAATATAGAAATGTAATTGATTTTGGAAAATTCTCTGATAAAGCCAATAATCTATTTGAACATTCTTTTTGGGTTTACAGTCAAATATGTTGTCTGAGAATAATGACAGATCTGCCTCCTCCTTTCTGATCCTATGTCATTGCCTTGTCTTGGTTTACTTTACTGGCGAGGATGTCCCTCCCACTACATCACTGACTAGAAGTGACGGTGGGCTCCCTTGTCTTGCTCCTCATCTTAAGGGAATGAATACTTTCAAGGAATCCCAATTAAAATTATAATGTTTACTGTTGGATTTTGTAGAGATATTTTATTATTAGGTAATGAAAACTCCCTTCTATCCTAGGAACTTTTTAAAAAGTCATGAAGATACAAATGCTAATTCTGTATCCATTGAAAGAAGCATATTCTCCCCCTTTAATCTGTTACTGGAATAAATTACCTTAGTCAATTTTTACTTTTCAAATTGTAATTGTTTTATTTATTTATTTTTTATGAAGTCCTAATTACTATACATGCATTTTTTTTTTTTTGGCAGTACGGAGAAACCTTTCACAGATAAGTGACAAAGAAAAGGCAAGTAACAATTTTGTACAAGAAATTTAACACATTTTGTACAAGGTCTTCACTTTGCTGACATCATCTGTACAAACTCTTCATAGTTTACTTGACCGTCACCATCAGTATCTGCTTCCCTGATAGTTTCATCAACTTCTTCATCTGTTAACTTCTCTCCAAGGTTTGTCATCACATGGCGAAGTTCTGCAGCACTAACAGAGCCATTGCCATCCTTCTCTTTTTTTTTTTTTTTTTTTTTTTGAGACAGAGTCTCGCTCTGTCGCCCAGGCTGGAGTGCAGTAGCCAGGATGGTCTTGATCTCCTGACCTCGTGATCCGCCCGTCTTGGCCTCCCAAAGTGCTGGGATTACAGGCTTGAGCCACCGCGCCCGGCCGCCATCCTTCTCAAACACACTGAATGCTTCTCTAATTTCTTCTTCACTGTCTGTGGCTTTTATTTTTCTTGCCATCATTGTCAGAAACTCACAGAAGTCAACTGTGCCATTACCACTGGGTATCTACTTCACTAATCATGTCCTGTAACTCTGCTTCTGTGGGATTCTGCCCAAGAGACGTCATTACAGCTCCCAGTTCCTTTGTTGTTATAGTTCCATCACCATCTTTGTCAAATAGTGAAAAAGCTTCTTTGAATTCTGCAATCTGCTCTTCAGTCAGTTGGCCAACCATGCTGCTAGCGTAACCGGTTTCTGAGACGTGACTATACAACCACTCAGTTCGCTTGCTCCACTCGGACTAATGTCAGTTTCTAAATATTAAACAACTGTTGGCCAGGCACAATGGCTCGTGCCTGTAATCCCAGCAATTTGGGAGGCCAAGGCAGGTATATCACGAGGTCAGAAGATCGGGACAATCCTGGCTAACATGATGAAGCCCCGTCTCTACTAAAAATACAAAAATTAGCTGGGTGTGCTGGCACACACCTGTAATCCCAGCTACTTGGGAGGCTGAGGCAGGATTATTGCTTGAACCTGGGAGGTGGAGGTTGCAGTGAGCTGAGATCAGACCACTGCACTCCAGCCTGGGTGACAGAGTGAGACTCTGTCTCAAAAACAAAATGAAACAAAACAAAACACCAAAAAGAACAATTGTTGAATCTCTGGAATAAACCTGACTTGGTTATGATACATTCACTTTTTAAACATTATTAGATTCAAGTTGCTATTATTCTATTGGGAATTTTTTGTCTTTTTTTTTTTTTTTTTTTTTTTTTTTTTTGAGACAGAGTCTCATTCTGTCACCCAGGCTGGAGTTCGGAAGTGTGATCTCGGCTCACTGCAAACTCCACCTCCCAGGTTCAAGCGTTTCTCTTGTCTCAGTCTCCCAAGTAGCTGGGATTACAGTCACCCACCACCATGCCGGGCTAATTTTTGTATTTTTAGTAGAGACAAGATTCACCATGTTGGTCAAGCTGGTCTTGAACTCCTGACCTCAAATGGTCCACCTGGCTCGGCCTCCCAAAGTGCTGGGATTACAGGCATGAGCCACCGTCCCTGGCCTGAATTTTTGCATTTTTATCCACAATTAAGAATGTCTTGCAATTTTAAAACATTTTCTGTAGACTGTCCTTGCCAGGTTTTGATATTAAGATAATAGAGTTAGAAAGTGTTCCCTCTTTTCTTATACTCTGGAATAGTTTATAGACTGAAATATTTGTTCCTTGAATGTTTGGTAGGACTCACCAGTAAAACATAAAAGCCTGGTAATTAATTTGTGGGAAGATTTTTGTTCTTGATTCAGTTTCCATAATAATTAAAGGAATATTTGGATTTTGTATTTCTCCTTGAGTAAATATTTGTAAGTTAAATATTAAAATTGTATTCATCTCACCAAAGTTCTAAAAATATATCAGCATATCATCATAAAGTTATTCACAATATCTTCCTGCAATCTGTTTAATCTCTGAAGCATGTATAATAATGTCTCTAACTCATTCCTCTCAACTGTATGTTTATTTTCCTCCAGATCTTTGTTATTATTTCTTGTTTTTACTTTCTTTTGACTTATTTTGTTTTTCTTTTTTTTTAACTTCTTAAACCAGATACTTGGCACATTAACTTTCAGCCCCTCCTCTTCCCTCACTGCAATCATAAATTTTCCTCTAGGTATTACTTTACCTACATTTCTCAATTTTTTATATTAAACAACATTTTAAAATTATTACTATTATTCTTATTTTTTTTTTGAGATGGAATTTCACTCTTGTCACCCAGGCTGAAGTGCAATGGTGCAATCTCAGCTCACTGCAACCTCCACCTCTCAGGTTCAAGCCATTCTTCTGCCTTAGCCTCCCGAGTAGCTAGGATTACAGGTGCCCACTACCACACCTGGCTAATTTTTGTATTTTTAGTAGAGATGGGGTTTCAGCATGTTGGCCAGGCTGGTCTCGAACTCCTGACCTCAGGCGATCCACCCGCCTTGGCCTTCCAAAGTGCAGGGATTACAGGTGTGAACCACTGTGTCCCACCAATTACGATTTTTTTTTTTTTTTTTTTTTTTTGAGGCGAAGTCTCGCTCTGTCGCCCGGACTGGAGTGCAGTGGCCGGATCTCAGCTCACTGCAAGCTCCGCCTCCCGGGTTTGCGCCATTCTCCCGCCTCAGCCTCCCGAGTAGCTGGGACTACAGGCGCCCGCCACCTCGCCCGGCTAGTTTTTTTTTTTGTATTTTTAGTAGAGACGGGGTTTCACTGTGTTAGTCAGGATGGTCTCGATCTCCTGACCTCGTGATCCGCCCGTCTCGGCCTCCCAAAGTGCTGGGATTACAGGCTTGAGCCACCGCGCCCGGCCACCAATTACGATTTTTAAATTAGTTAACTCTTTTCTTAATTTCCAAAAATACAAGGATTTTTCCAGTATCTTTTTGTTATTGCATAGTGGTCAAGGAACATAGTGTTTGAAATGTGATTTAAGGCCTACTACATAGTTTCTGCAACTCCCCCATAGAAGCTTGCAAAGAATGTGCATTATGCAGTTATTTAGTGTGATGTTCTATACATGCCTATGAGATCAAGCCTGTTAATGATGTAGACAAAATTTCCATTTTTTTTTTCTCTGTTGCCCAGGCTGGAGTGCAGTGGCATGAACACAGCTCACTGCAGCCTAAATCTCCTGGGCGCAAATGATCCCCATGCCTCAGCCTCCCATGTGGCTGGGACCACAGGCACACACCACCATGCCCAGCTAATTTTTCAATTTTTTTGGAGAGACAGGATCTCACTTTGTTGCCCAGGCTGGCCTCAAACTCCTGGGCTCGAGTGATCCTCCTGCCTCAGCCTCCCAAAGTGCTAGGTTTATGGGTGTGAACCACTATGCACAGCCTCTTAAATTTTTTTATTGTCAGAAACATTACTTATTATCAGACTGCTCAATCTAGCAATTACTGAGTTACATTAAAACCTTCCAATATAAAGCTAGTATTTACCTATTTTTCTTATGGTTCTGTTAAGTTTTTGCCCAATGTACTTTTCATACATATGTATTTATTAAATAAAAACATTAAATATACTAAAGTAAGTTAACAAGAAAAGGTTGAGCACTTTCTTGGTGAACCTTTAGCCCTAATGTAGTGACCCTCTTTATTTTTTGTTATGCTTTTTGCCTAAAAATCTATTTTGTCTGATAAATATAGCTACATCAGCTTTCTTTCTTTTTTTTTTTTTTATTATACTTTAAGTTCTAGGGTACATGTGCACAACATGTAGGTTTGTTACATATGTACACATGTGCCATGTTGGTGTGCTGCACCCATTAACTCGTCATTTACATTAGGTATATCTCCTAATGCTATCCCTCCTTCCTCCTCCCACAATAGGACCTGGTGTGTGATGATCCTCTTCCTGTGTCCAAGTGATCTCATTGTTCAATTCCCACCTATGAGTGAGAACATGCGGTATTTGGTTTTCTGTTGTTGTGATAGTTTGCTGAGAATGATGGTTTCCAGCTGCATCCATGTCCCTACAAAGGACACAAACTCATCCTTTTTTTACGGCTGCATAGTATTCCATGGTGTATATGTGCCACATTTTCTTAATCCAGTCTGTCACTGATGGACATTTGGGTTGGTTCCAAGTCTTTGCTATTGTGAATAGTGCCGCAATAAACATACGTGTGCATGTGTCTTTATAGCAGCATGACTTATAATCCTTTGGGTATATCCCCAGTAATGGGATGGCTGGGTCAAATGGTATTTCTAGTTCTAGATCCTTGAGGAATCGCCACACTGTTTTCCACAATGGTTGAACTAGTTTACAGTCCCACCAACAGTGTAAAAGTGTTCCTATTTCTTCACATCCTCTCCAGCACCTGTTGTTTCCTGATATTTTAATGATTGCCATTCTAACTGGTGTGAGATGGTATCTCATTGTGGTTTTGATTTGCATTTCTCTGACGGTGAGTGATGATGAGCATTTTTTCATGTGTCTGTTGGCTGTATGAATGTCTTCTTTTGAGAAGTGTTGTTCATATCCTTTGCCCACTTTTTGATGGGGTTTTTTCTTGTAAATTTGATTGAGTTCTTTATAGGTTCTGTATATTAGCCCTTTGTCAGATGAGTAGATTGCAAAAATTTTCTCCCATTCTGTAGGTTGCCTGTTCACTCTGATGGTAGTTTCTTTTGCTGTGCAGAAGCTCTTCAGTTTAAATAGATCCCATTTGTCAATTTTGGCTTTTGTTGCCATTGCTTTTGGTGTTTTGGATATGAAGTCCTTGCCCATGCCTATGTCCTGAATGGTATTACCTAGGTTTTCTTCTAGGGTTTTTATGGTTTTAGGTCTAACATTTAAGTCTCTAATCCATCTTGAATTAATTTTCATATAAGGAGTAAGGAAAGGATCCAGTTTCAGCTTTCTACTTATGGCTAGCCAATTTTCCCAGCACCATTTATTAAATAGGGAATCCTTTCCCCATTTCTTGTTTTTGTCAGGTTTGTCAAAAATCAGATGGCTGTAGATGTATGGTATTATTTCTGAGGGCTCTGTTCTGTTCCATTGGTCTATATCTCTGTTTTGGTACCAGTACCATGCTGTTTTGGTTACTGTAGCCTTGTAGTATAGTTTGAAGTCAGGTAGCATGATGCCTCCAGCTTTGTTCTTTTGGCTTAGGATTGTCTTGGCAATGCAGGGTCTTTTTTGGTTCCACACTTTAAAGCAGTTTTTTCCAATTCTGTGAAGAAAGTCATTGGTAGCTTAATGGGGATGGCATTGAATCTATAAATTACTTGGGCAGTATGGCCATTTTCACAATATTGATTCTTCCTATCCATGAGCACGGTATGTTCTTCCATTTGTTTGTGTCCTCTTTTATTTCACTGATCTATGGTTTGTAGTTCTCCTTTAAGAGGTCCTTTACATCCCTTGTAAGTTGGATTCCTAGGTATTTTATTCTCTTTGGAGCAATTGTGAATGGGAGTTCATTCATGATTTGGCTCTCTGTTTGTCTGTTGTTGGTGTATAAGAATGCTTGTGATTTTTGCACATTGATTTTGTATCCTGAGACTTTGCTGAAGTTTCTTATCAGCTTAAGGAGATTTTGGGCTGAGACAATGGGGTTTTCTAACTATACAATCATGTCATCTGCAAACAGGGACAATTTGACTTCTTCTTTTCCTAAGTGAATACCCTTTATTTCTTTCTCTTGCCTGATTGCCCTAGCCAGAACTTCCAAAACTATGTTGAATAGGAGTGGTGAGAGAGGGCATCCCTGTCTTGTGCCAGATTTCAAAGGGAATGCTTCCAGTTTTTGCCCATTCAGTATGATATTGGCTGTGGGTTTGTCATAAATAGCTCTTATTATTTTGAGGTACGTTATATCATATCAATACTGAATTATTGAGAGTTTTTAGCATGAAGGGCTGTTGAATTTTGTCAAAGGCCTTTTCTGCATCTATTGAGATAATCATGTGGTTTTTGTCTTTGGTTCTGTTTATATGCTGGATTACATTTATTGATTTGTGTATGGCCATTACATAATGGTAAAGGGATCAATTCATCAGGAAGAGCTAACTATCTTAAATATATATGCACCCAATACAGGTACATCAGCTTTCTTTTGGTTGGTATTTCTCCAATATATCTTTTTCTAACCTTTTTCTTTCATCCTTTCTATATGCCTATGTTTAAGATTTTCTTGTTGTAATAGCCTAAAAGTAGATTTTAGAAAATTCCAGGCTGACAATATAACTATTTCTGGTTGGCCATTTTCCCTTCCCTCCACTGCTCCCACCTTGTCCCTGCCTGATGTAGCAGCCACAGCCATCCTGTGAAATCCTCTGCTCAGAACCCCTTGATGGCTACCACTACACTCAGAAGACAAGTGCAAGTCCTCTCCTTGGCCCCCAGGGCCTGCATGATCTGGCCCCTTGTCATCTCTCAGCCTCATCTGTTCTCACTCTCCTCTGCTCTCTCGTGCAACACGACAGCTCCACTTGAATTTCCCAATCACAGCAGCCACATCCCTCCCTCCAGGCATGTGCTCCCACTGTTCCCTCCACCTGGAATTCCCTTCCATCCATATCTGCTGGCTTATTTCCTCTTCTTGAGGTCTTACTGCAAAGGCCACGTTCTCTGACTACTTTATTTAGAACAGCGAACCTCCCCATTCTCTACCTTCTTTCATTGCTTTTTCTTTTTTTTCTCTCTCTAGAACATTTCCCACTATCTCGTGTACTGTTTGTGTTACTTATCTGGTCTGTTGTTTGTCTCTCCTATTGGGGATTTTTGGCTGTTTTGCTCACTGCTCTATGGCTTGTGCCTAGTGCCTAGAATAGTGCTGAACACACAGAAGATGCTTGGTCCATATTTGTTGCATTCATGAATCAGTCTTTGACTTTCACTGGAAATCACTTTCACTGAATCGACTCACATTTTGGAAAGGACCAATGCTTTTATTTGTTTGTACTGTTTTAAGCTGTGCTTTCTATTTGTTTTACCTCTTCCATTTTTCATTTTCTTCTTTGTGGATTCATCTCATTCCACTTTCTCTCTGCTACTTTGGAAGGTTTTTATTTTTTAAAATACTTTATTCATTTAACAATTGTATATGTTAACTATGTAAAGCTAAAATTCATCAATAACCTTAACTTTTCACTGTACAGTATGAACTCAGATGACTTTAATTTTGAACCATCTGCTATCCTTGATTTACATGATATGGTGGTTTGGATATTTTCGTTTTCTTTTTAACTTCACAAGAACATTATCATCCTTTTGTTGCTCATTATGTTGTCCCCAATTCCTCCTGCATTTCAGACCTTTCTTCTGGTATTATAATACCTTCCTCTGTCTGAAATACATTCTTTAGACTCCTTGGCAAAGGTCTACTAGTGACAAACTCTTTTGGGTGTTATGTGTTGGAAAATGTGTTCCATCCTCATTCATGAAAGATATTTTTGCTTAGAATACATCTATGGTTTAGTAAGTATTTCCCTTCCTCAGTGGCAACATTACACGGTATTTTTGTTTCCATCTTTGCTGCTGAGAAGTTAGCTGTCAATCAGACTGGAATTGCTCTGGTAATCCTTCCACTCCCTCCAGGCGCTTTAATATCTCTTCAAATATTGTCCCTTCCCATTTTTTCTTTCCAGAGCTCCAATTAGATATTTACTAGGCCTTCTCAATTGGCTTTCCACCTCTTTCTTTCTGTGCTGCATTCCCGATCATTTTTCAATTTTTTATTTATTTTTTGAGCAGAAGTGAATGTTTATTAAAAAACTTGAGAAGGCCAGGTGCAGTGGCTCATGTCTGTAATCCCCGCACTTTGGCTGAGGCGGGTAGATCATGAGGTCAAGAGATCGAGATCATCCTGGCCAACATGGTGGAACCCTGTCTCTACTAAAAATATAAAAATTAGCTGGGCATGGTGGCATGCGCCTGTAGTCCCAGCTACTCGTGAAGCTGAGACAGGAGAATCACTTGAGCCTAGGGGGCGGAGGTTGCAGTGAGCGAAGATCGCGCCACTGTACTCTAGCCTGGTGACAGAGCAAGACTCTGTCTCCAAAACACAAAAAATTATATATATTATAAAATATATACATTATAAAATTATATATGTAATAAATATTATATATATAAAAGCTTTAGAGTAGGAACAAAAAGAAGGAAAGTACACTTGGAAGAGGGTCAAGCGGGGGACTTGAGAGATCAAGTGTGAGGTTTGACCTTTTGACTTGGGGTTTTATATGCTGGCATACTTCTGGCATCTTGCATCTCTTCTCCCCTGGTTTTTCCCTTGGAGTGGGCTGTCCACATATGCAGATGCAGTTGTCTGCTAGCACTTGGGAGGTGAGCATGCGCAGTGTGTTTACTGGAGTTGTACACATGCTCACTTGAGGCGTTCTTCCCTTACCAGCCGAATGTCCCTAGGAGGTCATATGTCAGTTAAAGGCTACCATTTTGCGTCTTAGTGCACATGCTCAAGCCCACTCCCCCAACTCCTGAGATCTTACCAGGAAGCTACTAATCACCAGTTTCAGGTTTTTCCTCTCTATAAGGAGACTGCCTTTCCCTGGTGCTGACTGCAACTGATTATTATTTGAGAGAGACAGTTAACAACTGCCTGATCATCACCTGATGGTCACCTGACATTCCTGGTTGCGGTGGGAGGGGTGGGGCTGGAGCCCTTTCTTGCCCTGCTCATGTCCGACTACCTACTGTAAACTTTCCCCGCTCAAGAGTCCAAGATCCCAAATCTTCAGGGAAATTGGATGAAGGTCAGTCTTCTGTAACTGCTTTCCACTGACAGAGAGGTGGTAGTTGGCTGTTCTGTGGGTTTTGGCCTGTTGCTAGCTGTCAGGGCAGGGTGGCTCCGTGGATTGGTGAAAGTGGGAACCAGCCAGGCCCAAGGGAGACAGGGGGAAGACTGTGCCTTTGTTTGTTCCACTGATGGGCAGTCTAGGGGTCCTTTGTAAAAGGGTGACTCCTGAATATTGAGAGGATGGTATCCCTCACTGAGGATCATCTGAAGCTTGACGGCAAGTAGGGAATGTATTCGAGTCACACACCAAAGTATGTTACTGGCAGAAGGTATCCAAGTCACAGGGCACCAAAATATGTTAGTAACAGTGATTCCGTATCCGTATGGGTCTGCCGCAGCCTCAATTCTTGCCTCCTCAGAAGAAAGAATTTGACTGAGGGGCATAAGGCAGAAGGAGAGACCAAGGCAAGTTGTAGAGCAGGAGTGAAAGCGTATTAAAAAGCTTTCGAGCAGGAAGGAAAGCACACGTGGAAGACGGTCAAGCAGGCGACTTGAAAGACGAGTGTCCAGATCACTTCTTTAAATACATCTTTGAGTTCATTAAACCTCTCTTCAGTGAACTGGGTCAAATCTGCAGGTAAGCCCCTCCACTGATTTTTAAACTTTAATTATTATTTTTCAATTCCAAAAGAGCTACTTAGTTCTATTTCAAATCTGCTTGGTCATAACTTTAATCTCTTGGTTTACTCTCTCTTTTAATTTCTCTAAACATGAGAGAAAATTTATTTTGCAGGATTTGGCAATTTCAATATCTTAGTCTAACACTGTTATCTATTACTTTGCTGGCTTTGCTCATGGTGCCACGTTTCTTTGTTTTGTGATTTTAAACTCTGATCTCATAAAACTTTACCTGTGGGAATTATTTGAGGTTTGGGTTGGAGGAGGATTCCTCCAGATAAAATCTGCATTTGATTCTGCTAGGTGCCTTAGGACCACCTTAAACTCTCAGTCTGAAATTTTTCAGGCCACCTCCAGAATGTGAATTCATGCCCAAGCTTACAAGGAGTTCAGCTTGTGGTTATAAATTACCAGGGGAGATTCCCCTTCTCCACTCCACTTAGCACCACGTTTCCAGATAGGCAATTTTCTTTCAATGCCTGAGGGGCTGAAGGGTGGATGAGAGGGAGGGTTTATTTTTAGTTGACTTACACATGGAGACTATAGCTGGCACTCTGGGGTCCCATCTTTACGTGAAGGGTCTCCTACTAGGCTCATCACCTTAAGATTTACCTATTGTCCCTTACCTGCTGCCATAATTCTGGTACAGAGCTACTTCAATCCTCACTCCTGCCTGGTGATCCAGTGATGGGGTCATAAGAGCAGGAGAGGTATACAGAACGATGTTACTGCATTTGCCCCTCACTGCCTCTATGACCACGACTACAGCCCAGCTTTTCCCCAACATCCCCCACACCCCCTTTTTTCGAGGGACTTTGAAATACCAACCACTGAAGCTAATCCATCTTTATTTTTGCTTTAATGGCTTGGCCTGGAAATTCTTTTTTTTGGCCAAATGTCTACAGATAATACTGTCTTTATACACTCACTTGGCATTTATGAAATAAATGAAGTTATATCTTATTATGTTAGTCCTAAAGTCAACAAGCAACACAAACATAAAATATATTCAGAACTACCCTAAAAAGTCTTAAAGCACCTGTAAAATACATGTCAGTTTGGCAACTATCAGGGAGTCCAACAAACACACTTATTCTTCCATCCTTCTGTTCTTTCGTTAGCACCCAGCTAACATGAGTGGCTTATGTTTAGGGCCACAGAGAATGCAAACATTTTTAGACATTGTGATCAACATTTGCCAAGGTAAACTGCACTATGAGAATCACCTAGGAATGAAGAACCATTGAAGCCAAGAGCAGATTCACATCTCATGCTGATTTGGAAGCATAAGTTACCTGAGAGGAATGGTGGATAGACTCTCCTAAAGTATCTAAATCATTGTTTCTTTTATTGTTAGGAGGGACATGGGGAGGGACTTTGTCTTGCATATATTGCTTATTTTCACTGCTACACTCTTAAGTGCTGATGCAACATCTTACAAATTTTCACATGACCCAGGGCACCCAGCATTTTATGGGTGGCAAAAGACTTCCAACTAACAATACAAAGTAGGCTTCTACAAACAACAAAAGGCCTGATGTGGTAAATGGTGATCTGTACTTCCAGGCCAGTGCTTCTACCACCCATCAGCTGTCTGAAGGTAAGGGATACGCATTTTTTTTTTTTTTTGAGACGGAATCTCGCCATGTCTCCCAGGTTGGTGTGCAGAGGCATGATCTCGGCTCACTGCAAGCTCCGCCTCCCTGGTTCACGCCATTCTCCTGCCTCAGCCTCCCGAGTAGCTGGGACTACAGGTCCCTGCCACCATGCCTGGCTAATTTTTTTGTATTTTTAGTAGAGATGGGTTTCAACGTGTTAGTCAGGATGGTCTCGATCTCCTGACCTCGTGATCCGCCCGCCTCAGCCTCCCAAAGTGCTGGGATTACAGGCGTGAGCCACCGCATTTTTATAAGATCCTATGACTCATAGCTTTTCCAGTTCAGTAAAAAAAAAAAAAAAAGTTCATCACGAATTCCCTGCCAATAAAGAAGGCCCTAAGCTAGGCAGGTGTGGTGATGCATGCCTATAATCCCAGCTTAGGAGGCTGAGGAGGGAGAATCACTTGAGCCCAGGAGTGCAGGATTCAAGACCAGTCTGGGCAACATAGCAAGACCCTGTCTCTAAAAAAAAAAAAAAAAGAAAAAAAGAATACAGTAAAAAGAAAAAATTACCATCTGGAAAATGGGGCAAATAAAGAAGGCCCAGACCTCAAATGTTATGAATATATAACCAAAGTTATTTTTCTCCCTCCAAGGTCTGAAGTGAATAATAAAATTAAAACCTTAATTTAAAATATTACCTAAATGCAAAGACGTTTACCTCTTAGATTTGTCCCTAAGACCTTGCCAACTATCTGGGCAGCCCTGGTAGTATCTTCTGGCAACATTTTGGTTTGATAAGAAGGGAAGTGAATGAATCAATTTATTTATATCCTGAGTGACATTAGTAGAAACGGACAGCTGGGGGGTGTGCACCAACCTGCTGCCCCTCACCTTCCTGGGCATAGCTCCAGTATGTAGGAATGAATAACACAGGCACAAGAGCATCAGATCCATTTCATGAAACCTTGCCTGGGTGTCACAAAGGCGCCGGGCACAGCTGCAAGGGGTTTGTTCAGAGCAAAGACAGCCCAAGGAACTCTGCAATGCAGCCACATGGGACTTGGGAGCTGCTGACTACAGCAGCACCACCAAGCCCTCATGCCCTCCCACAAATCCTTTTTAATTTCTCATGAGCAATGCAGGCATCTGGTTCAGTTCAGATGCTAAAACCAACAAGAGCTCAAATTTCCACCTGTGGGAGAAGATTTCCTTTCTATTCGCAAATGAGTGTTGAATAATTTTAATAAAAAAGTATTTTAAGAAATTCTACTATAAAGAATTAGAGTCATTAATACAACAAGCCTAATTCTTCTAAGAAAAATGCACATAACTCATTTCTGGAGATAGATTTAACTCTTACAATCTGTAAAAAACCATGTTCCCCTTATTCTGGATCATTTTATTACAATAAACCCATCAGATGGGCATGATAACATTTTATCACGGAATACAGACATACAAATCTCGGAATGACTTTCAAATGTCATTCAGTGAAAAGTGTTTCTTTTCACAACTACATTTAGATAGTAAGTATCCTAAGGGAAGACTGATTAACATGTTTGACAGAGGTTTTTTGGCATAAAAATACTTAATAACCAACCTTTTATGAAAATTTAAAAATTTTAAGGCTGATTAAAATAAAAGTTCTTGGGATCTAATTCTATGATGTATCTACCATGCTAGTTTCGAAGCATAACCTACTTGAGTATATCTGGTGAATTTTTATAAAAACATATAAAACCTAGATTTATTTAAAAAATGACCGAATTATTAAAAGGAGAGTGACTTATTTTATGAAGAGTTTCTTTACTTTCTTAAAAAGACTTAATTTTTTTATAGGGAGCTCTGGTAATGAAGAGTGGTAGAGTAAAACAATGCTACGAGCTATAAACTGATTTATGCTATTCACAAGCCTCAAACCTCTGGGATTTAAGGATAATGATTTTTGCTTTCTGCTCACTGGAGAAAATCTTTGGTGGGGCAATAGAATGGATTTTTATATAGCTTTGAGTTCAAAAGACAGATTGATGTGGGGGGGTGGATTTCATCTCTTCTAGAATAGCTTCTAGTTGGATAAAAATTCAGCCTCGTTCCTCCTCTAGCAGATGCAGCATTAATGAGTCAAAGAGGGTGCTGGATACCAGTTCTCTACCTGAAGATTAGGAGAACAGCACTTTCAGTTAGTGCTCAGGAAGGTAAGAAGTAAATGACGCAGCTGGGCATGGTGGCTCATACCTATAATCCCAGCACTCTGGGAGACTGAGGCAGGAGGATCGCTTGAGCCCAGGAGTTCGAGACCAGCCTGGGCAACATAAAGACAACTTATCTCTACTAAAAATAAAATAATAATTAGCTGGATGTGGTGGTGCACACCTGTGGTTCTAGCCACTCAGGGGCTGAGGCAGGAGGATTGCTTGAGCCCAGGAGTATGAGGCTGCAGTGAGCTATCATCATGCCACTGTACTCCAGCCTGAATAACAGAGCACAGCTGTCTAAATAAATAAATGAAATGAAATGAAGGGACTCTAGACCAGTGACCAACAGTGATTTTCAAACTTTTTTTCTGATTGCAATGCATAGTAAAAAATATATCTTACACTGCCACTGAATGCACAACCATCTTTATGACTTAAATAAAATTCCCATAATACTTACACTTACTTTTACTGTAGATAGACCCTGGTATTTTTCTATTTCATTCTGCTGCACTGGGGTGGGGATGCGGGGGAATGATGACTGTGACCAGTGATGTGCTAGAAAATGTTTAACAGGCTCTCTATGGTAAAACAAATGAAAGCCCCAACTTTGTGTTGTTGGCCAATTTCTACCACTATTGAGTTCAAATAACCAACACGAAGTTACTGAAGGCAGAGCTGGGAAGGGAGACATTCCACTAGCTCTTGTGAGCCTGGTTGGGACCCCCTAAACTGATTGAATGATCCACCACTAGGTCATGACTCATAGTTTAACAATCACTGCTCTAGAGTATAGGCGATCAAGCTCTTTACTAGGTCACAGGAAGCTGAGAGTGGCCAGTCTATATTGTCTCCAGGAGGTACTGAATGAGATCTCATGTGCTAGGGATGACAAGCCTCTGGGGCATTGTCATCATACCTACTGGGGAAGACACTCATGCCGACTCTGCTGTAAGCACCTCTGAACTACTGTGCCTTCAGCCTCCCCAAAACTGATCATCTTGGGAAACTGAGATTTACCAGCAGTAACCTTAGGAAAATTGCAACCTCTCTGTGCTTCAGTTTCTTCCTCTGTAATATGAGAATAAAAGCGTGTGTACTTCACTGGATTGCTATAAGGGCCAAATAAGGAAATCCATATGAAAGCATTCTGAAAATTATAAAGGGCACTACAGGTTATTATTCATGTAGAATGATTCAATTGAACAAAATTTTATTCACAGGCAATTTAAATAAAGTCATCTGTCTTGGCATCTGAGCTCACTGATCATGTCCATCCTGGGACTCCAAGGTTCTGAAATACCCAGGTGCCTCTCAAGGCTGCCTCCATGGGCTGCCCCACTGGCTTCTTTTCCTCAATCCTTTGAACCTTGCTGCTTGTCCTTTAACTCGTTTCCTTGGAGAATGTATCCTCGCAGCTTTAGCAAGTATCTCTATACAGATGATTGCTCAGTTCTACCTCTGGCTCCGACTTCTCCCTCTCTCTTTTTTTTTTCTGTCACCCAGGTTGGAGTGCAATGGCACGATCTCAGCTCACTGCAACCTCCACCTCCCGGGTTCAAGCGTCAAGCAATTCTTCTGCCTCAGCCTCCTGAGTAGCTGGGATTATAGGTATGTGCCATCATGCCGGCTAATTTTTGTATTTTTAGTAGAGATGGGGTTTCACCATGTTGGGCAGGCTGGTCTCAAACTCCTCACCTCATGATCTTACCACCTCAGCCTCCCAAAGTGCTGGGATTACAGGCTTGAGCCACTGTGCCCGGCCTTCTCCCTCTCTTTTGAGAAAAACCTAGCTGAGTTTAACATTCAGTCATCATCGAAACTTGACTTTGAAAATTCTAACAGTATTGTCTGCCCCACTCATCCATGATGCTAATTTTATAAATGGCACTATTTTATCTCGGTTACCAAGGTTTAATTTAAAACCACATCACACCCATTAGGATGGCTACTATCAAAACATAAAATAAACATTTAAAATAACCAAAAAATAATAAATGTCAGTGAAAATGTGGAGAAATAGAAGCCCTTGTGCGTGGTTGGTGGGAGTGTAAAATGGTACAGTTGCTATGGAAAGCAGAATGGTGGTTCCTCAAAAAATTAAAAACAGAATTACCATACAATCCAGCAATTCCACTTCTGTGTATATACCCAAATGAAATGAAAGCAGAGACACAAACATATATTTGCACACCCATGTTCACAGCAGCATTATTCACAATATTTAAAGGTGGAAGCAACTCAAGTGTCCACTGATGGATGAATGGATAATTTGGTGTATACATACATTAAATTATGACTCAACCTTAAAAAAGGGAATTCTGATGTATGTTACAACACAGATGAACCTGGAGAACACTATGCGAAGTCAAATAAGTCAGTCACAAAAGGACCAATACTGTATGATTCCACTTACATGAGGTACCTAGAGTAGTCATATTCATAGAGACAGAAAGTAGAATCATGGTTGCCAGGGGCTGGGGGCAAAAGGGAATGAGGAGTTATTGTTTAATGGGTAGAGAGCTGCAGTGCTGCAAGAAGAAAAAAATTCCAGAGGTGAACAGTGGCACTGATTACATAAGAATGTAAATGGACCGGATGCGGTGGCTTATGCCTGTAATCCCAGCACTTTGGGAGGCCACGTGGGCAGATCACGGGGTCAGGAGTTCAAGACCATCCTGGCCAACATGGTGAAACCCCGTCTCTACTACAAATACAAAAAAAAAAATTAGCTGGACGTGGTGGCACGTGCCTGTGATCCCAGCTAGTCGGGAGGCTGAGGCAGGAGAATTGCTTGAACCAGGGAGTTGGAGGTTGCAGTCAGCTGAGATCGTGCCACTGCACTCCGATCTGGTGACAGAGTGAGACCCTGTCTCAAAAAAGAAAAAAAAAAAAAGAAAAGAGAATGTAAATGTACTTAATGCCATACACTTAAAAATGGTTAAAACTGCATATTTTATATTACATATATTTCACCACAATTTTGAAGATGTTAAATACTTATGGATATTGATCTATCACTTATTCTGCTCCAGTGTTATATTAAGTGCTTATTGCATGCACTGTTTTATAATTTAACTCTGCATTTGTATAAGAAGCTAAGGGTGGAAAGTGGGGAAATTTACTATTTTCGTCTGCCTAATCACACTTCCCATCTGCTTAGGGTTTTAGCCCCTTTCTCTTCCTTTGGGAAACTGCTCCCCATTTCTTCTATTCCAACCAAGCTGTTACTGCCAGCCTACAAATGTTAATTCCATATCCTCTTGATCACAAAAGTTGATGCAAAATGATCCCAGGCCTGGCCAAAGCCTGAATCCCCTTGGCCACAGCAATTACTTCAAGAGGTGGTCTTATTACCCAGGCCAAGCCAATCCCAGTCCTTCTTTGAGATACATATATATATATATATTTTTTTTTTTTTTCTTTTTTTTTGAGACAGAGTCTCGTTCTGTCGCCCAGGCAGGAGTGCAGTGGCATGATATCGGCTCACTGCCAGCTCCGCCTCCCAGGTTCACGCCATTCTCCTGCCTCAGCCTCCCGAGTAGCTGGGACTACAGGTGTCCGCCACCACGCCCAGCTAATTTTTTTGTATTTTTAGTGGAGATG
The DNA here is from genome assembly GCF_007565055.1 of Rhinopithecus roxellana. Taxonomy (NCBI): domain Eukaryota; kingdom Metazoa; phylum Chordata; class Mammalia; order Primates; family Cercopithecidae; genus Rhinopithecus; species Rhinopithecus roxellana. Next base: position 134,073,759 of record NC_044553.1, on the reverse strand, counting down.
GGGTTTCACTGTGTTAGCCAGGATGGTTTCGATCTCCTGACCTCGTGATCTGCCCACCTTGGCCTCCCAAATTGCTGGGATTACAGGCGTGAGCCACTGCGCCTGGGCAGGAGTCATATATATATATAAAAGTAGAAAGAGAGATGCTTCCTTCACTCTGTGGTCACTGCTGGGAAGAATAAGATGGAAGATGCTCAAACCACACCCTTCCATCTGATCTTGCCACGTGGAAAAGGCCATATAATGCAAGAAATAGAGAGGTCAATGAAGCTGTGATGAGAAATACAAAGTGAGGAAGAGAGATGGATGGGAAGACTGTGAAGCAGAGAGGGAGGAAGAGCAAGAAAGATCTGACTACACTTTAAGACAAGCCAGAGAAAGAGGAGAAAAACTCAAAAGTAGAACTGATCCAATGCACCCCTCAGGAGAAGGGCCATTCTAATCTTTGCTAGAGCAAAGTAATAGACATTTGGTAGAAAATTAATCTTAGAACTCTCTATTTTCTAAAGAAAACCCAAAGAAGGAATATGTGTCTCCACTTTAAAGACATGGAAGAAATATTTCTCATATGATTGTTGTGATGATTAAGTGAAAAAAAAATCTATGAAAAAATTACAGCACCTGGGATACAGCACGTGCTCAATATATAACTGCTACTCCTACCATGATTTTTCAAACTATAATGACAAAAAGGAGAGAGAATCAGAAAACTCGAATTACTATTTAAGAGAATAGAGCATGAATTTAAAGGCTATATGCAGTAACTTAAGTGTCACTTGTCAAGGGTTTTCTCTTTTAAATACTGCTCCTATTTGTGTGGTTTATTTTTATTTATTTTTTTTTGATGTTAGAAATTTTATTTTAAATATTTGTGGTTTGTATAATAGTTTTTAGCAGAACTGAATAGGATTAAATGAGATAAGATATATATGTACCACTAACATTCATTTTTGTATGCTTCCTTATTCATAAATTTAAACTCAAATATACATTCATGCACACATTCATATCTATATCTAGATATTTAAAAGAGTATTCACACTAATACCTGAAATTTCATTCCAACACCAAAACATTTATTTCAGCTTCTGGTTTTCCACAACTTGGACTTTCTTCTCTGACAGAGAGGAACTTAGCTGTCATTATTCACAATACATTCACTTATGTGCTCAGCTCTGAAATATACAAGTCATTGAGGAATGTCTGACCCATAACATTGCGGAAAACAGACTAATAAAATCATTATTTTTAAAACTTTTTTTTTTGTCTTCAGTCTGAGGATATAAAGGTAAAGCACAGTGTCCAAAAATTATCTCCTCCAAACTTCTTTATATAATTAATTTGAAATACAATTAGACTAATATGTTTCTATTCCTATCCCATTTCTCCCAAATCCTTGCTGATTTTATTATTTACTTTTTAAAATAGAGCATGATTCTAAAAGCCAAAGTTATGTTTTAAATGATGCACTTAGAAGAAGGGTTACGTCTCATTAAAAGTCATCTAGGCATGATTTAAAAACAAACAAACAAACAAACAAACAAAACAAAAGATTATGGAGTTAAAAGTATTTCTTCAACTCTACTCTTGGGCCTCCATCTCAGAGGCAGGCAGCTGCCTGTTACTGGTTTGCATAGGTGTGTGGCTTACCCTTCTCAGGACTGTCTATGCACATACAAACATAAGATTCCTCCTCCCCTTTTTATATGAAGGGGAGCATAATCTACAGTGGGTTGGGTTTACTTAACAATATCTCTCAAAAATTGTTCCACATCAACATAAACATCTACTTTCAAGAGAATGCTTTAGGTAATCCATAGAAATATTCAAATCCCAATACATCTTTTTAGTGTGGGTCTTGTGGGATCCTCCCACCATCCGTCTCACTCTCTAGTTTCACAGCTTGTTGTACGGAAAACTGAAATGGACCCTAGAATCAGCCTGTCATCTTGTTGTCGTGCAACCTGGAGATAATAGGAAACAGCTTCTTCCTCTCTTAAAGGCTCACCCGAGACAGTTCCAATGAAGCAGGGGCTAAATTATTGCAGCTGAATATGTGGAGATGTTATTACCACTGACAGCTCCTTAAAGCTCTCTGAAAGGCAAGGGAGAATTTCCCCTCATATTAGCATCATTCAAGAAACCAACGAGGGCTGTTGGTGAAAACAAGTTTGACCTTCGTTGGGAATAATGACAGCTTTGCCACATAGACTCTGATTGTTAGACAAACACAAGACAATCAAGCTGACAATGTTACTAATTTTAGAGGCTAAAGGTACTGGGAACTCAGTGTACTTACTGAGGAATCAGATGTCAGCTCACTATCACCACAAAGCAGATGTCCTCTGGATCCTTTGAACTAAAGCTTGGGTTCAACAGTCCCCAATCTTTCTCTTGTAAAGTTCTTCCTATTAGTTCTTAAAGGCTCCAGAATATGACTGCTACTTCATATTTATCTCCCAAACTAATGCATGCAGCCCCTTAACTGTTTTCGTACTCTTTACCGGATGTTCTTAAAATCTCTTTGGGTATTACGGTGCACTGCATGCCTACCTGGAACCCAGTCTCGTTTACTCCCTTCTTGTCCATTAACAATGAAAGGATGATTAGAGCAGTTTCTCAGCTTTTTATGACCTATGCTCCATCAGCCAAGATTGCCTTCGGTTTTACCTTCTGCTGTTTATGAAAGCTATAATTTTTTTTTCACTTTCTGTACATAAGATTACATTATAGTTTGTGCTCTTTAACTAATGATAAACTTTATCCTTCCTTCCTTCTCCTCACCTCCTCTTGGTATGCAACCCTGGATAAGAAGCACCACATTCAACTTAGACTTAAGCATTTATCGATAATACCATTTCTCTTCAATCTAGTCCATCAAAATATTCTTCTTCATCCCCCAGAAAACCTTGTCTTAAATGTCAAAAGTTTTTATCTTACAGATATAACAATCTGAGGTTCACGGAATGAGAGTACAGCCTACAGAGTAAGTTAGTTGGAGTGCTCATGTATTTGGTGAGGTTGAATCTACAGTATCATGGAAAAGTTGCCAATCTGTCCACCTCTTAATGCTTTACCTTAACTTATTTAAAAGCAACCCCAAACTAGTGTGGCAGGCAGCCTTTTAATGACCTCTGTGGTTCCTTTGGCCTCCTGGAAGGCACACCCTTATGTAACTGCCTCCCCTTGGGTGTGCACTGGAATCACTTCTAACAAAGAGAATACTGCAGAAAGTCTGGGATGTTACTTCCAAGATTAAGTTATAAAAAGATCGCGGCTCCTGCTGTGGGAGCTTTCTCACGCTCTCATGGCTTTCTGGCTCAGGGGAGGCCAGCCATTATGGGATAAGTCAGCTGTATTCGCTCGCTAGGGCTGCCATAACAAAATGTCACATACTAAGTGGCTGAAGTAACAGGAACTCATTTTCTCACAGTCGTGGAGGCTCAAAGCCCAAGATGGAGGTCCTGGCTGGTTTGGTTCCTGCCTTGGCTTGCAGACGGCCGCAGTCTTGCTGTGTCCTTGCCTGGTCTTTTCTCTATGTGTGCAAATACCTGATGTCTCCTTGTGTGTCCATATTTCCTCCTCTTGTAAGAAGTCACACTGGAGCAGGGCCCTGCTGCATGGCCTCATTTTAACTTAATCACATCTTTAAAAGAGCTATCTCTAAATACAGTCACATTCTGAGGTATTGGGGGTTAGGGCTTCAACATATGAATTTTGAGGTAGACATAATTCAGTCCATAACAGCAGCCTTTAGAGAAGCTTAAGTGGAAAGACGCTTGCTAACAATCACAACTTGGAAGCAGATCCCACCAGTTTATTCTTCCAATGAGACCGCTGCTCCCAGCTGACAGCCTGACTTCATGAGAGACCTTGAGCCAGATATACCCAGTTAACCTAGGAAGTCTGATCCATGGGAACTGTGAGATAATAACTGTGTGTTTATTTTTTGAGATAGGGTCTCAATCTGTCAGCCAGAATGGAGTGCAGTAGTATGATCTGCTCACTGCAGCCTTGACCTCCAGGGTTCAAGTAATCCTCCTGCCTCAGTCTCTCCAGTAGCTGGGACTACAGGCACACATCACCACGCCCGGCCCGCCTAATTTTTAAATTTTTTTTTTTTTTTTGTAGAGATGAGGTCTCACTCTTGTCCAAGCTGGTCTGGAAGTCCTGGGCTCAAACAATCTTCCTGTCTTGGCCTCCCAAGTGCTGGGATTATAGGCATGAACCACTGTGCCCAGCTGAATATTTATTGTTTTAAGCCGTTAAGTTTTCAGGTAAAATTTGCCATGTAGCAGTAGACAATAATACACTAACAACCTCACCTATCAATAAAAAACTGCATTAACTAGAATGCTTGGGCAAAGAAGACTGGGGCTACTTGAACTTTTCTGTAAATTGGGGCTAAAGTCAAATATTCCTTTGATTCAAACTTTGCTACAAATGAATCAGTGTACTTTTCTGTCAAAGTAACCGAGACTTCGCTGACTGAAGATTGAGACTGTTCTAGGTGTCATTTGATAGTAATAAACAAAAACCAACCCCAACAACGCTCTCACAGGCAGTATCTTATCCAGCTTTTATGGCAACCTCATGAAGAAGATACGGCAACTATCTTGAGTGCTTAGCAAAGCACCTGACCCATAGCAGGCATTAAAAATGTTTCTAAACGAACATATTTCCATTTTACAGTGACAAAACAGTCTAGAGAGGTTAACGAACTGGCTTCAGAGTGCACAGCTACTCAGTGCCAGGAATGAGAGTAGAAGCTAAGTCCGGAGTTTTTCCACCATAGCAGTTCACCTTATGTATTTGTTTACATCTTTCTTCCTTGAAGTCATGGGTTAAAACATTAAAATAATAATAAAATGGCCTGTTAACATTTTATTTTACTCCCCCCCCCCCCACCCCATAGAGGCTCTGTTGGGATAAATAAGAAGTAGAGGCAAACGGCAAAACACTCCATTGTGAAAATAGTGAATTCGTAAGTACGGACCTATACACCCTAGTTTGCTACTGAGTCAGTTCTGAAAGATTTGTATAAAATCTCCTAATCTTTTTAACATCAGTGTATAGTGAGTTAATACCTTTAGCTTATTAAAGATAGGTACTCCATTCTAGGCTCTTTTTTGGCTCCTCCCAACCCCAAAGTTCTGGATGAATGAAATAGAATAGCCTCTGAATATCAGAAAAAAAGTTAATTACAAAGATGCATGGAGTTTCTGTTTCCTCTCAGAAGTCCAAAGGACACAAGAAGTACAGAAGTAGTTATTAAAATATCCATAATTTACAGGATATGAATATTGCATAGCTGATCTTACCACTGTACAGCCACTTATTCACTGAATGCTAAACCTTACAATAGCAGTAGAAATTTATCTTTTATCCCACATTTATGTATTGAATACCTACTATATGCCCAGTACTATGAAAAGCACAAAGTGATACAGAGGTGAATGACATCATTCCCAAACCTTTTGGGACTGAATAATCTAGTGGTAGAGGCTAATAAATAAAACATTTTAGCAGATTCGATTACAATGGAAGGTGAAAGGTGCTATAGGAGTTGATAGTAAGGGATGGGATTTCTAGGAGAGGAAACATCTTGTGCAATGGTATAGAAGTTTGGGACAGCGTGGCAAATCGTTTAGAATGACTGGAATTTAAACCTATGTGTTGAGGGAGTGGCTGGGGAATGGTCTTTAAAGAGCAAACCATGACTGGCTTTGACAACCCACATACGGAGTTTGCACTTTAAACGGAGCTTCTGAAGACTTTTTAGTGGGGAAGCGTCATAGCCATAATTGTTCCTAAAAGATCACTTTAAGAGCAGTGTGGAGGATAAAGGCAGGATACAACTTAGGATGAAGCGATCAGTCTGGAAAACAATGTAGTAATTCAAACAGAAAGCGTTATGTGTCTGAATTAAGGCGGTGGATATTAATGACATTGGACTTGTTAAGTTGTTAACTGAGGGATATTTAAAGGGAAAAGTATAATAATGATAATCAAATATGCGGACTGAGGGAGGAGCTCACATGCCTCTCAGTTTCTGGCTTTACCTCTAATGAAGGTGAACAGGAGGGACCAGAGGAAGGGTGTGTCTGAGAGGATGATGAGGTCATTTCTGGATGTGTTACATCTGAGATGCCTGTGACCCCTTCAGGAGACATGTCTAGATGTGGCTGGGGAACATGAATCCAAAGAGAAGTGTGAGCTGGAGAAGTGCTCTACTTATGTTCATGTTTGGTGTGTATGGTACCCCAGAATTGTGCTGGGCACAACCAATCTTTGAAGCCATATGTGACAGTCTTGGCTGGAGGAACAGGTTTGGAATTGTCCTAGATGTAGGTCAGCTGAAACAATGGGAGCAGACCAAGGACAGGATCTCAGAGAATAATATGAAAATTAACAAGTAAGCAAGGATGGGGAGCTTTATCAGGAGGAAGGAACAGCTAGAGCGGTAGAAAGGGAAAGCCAACATTCCCAGAAATTCAGTGTTGTTAAAGACCCACACTCGAAATAGATGGATGATAGTTCTCTAAGCTGAGTGATTAAATAAACTGCCCTTACTGATTTCTCAAAAGACGTATCATAGCCAGACTTTTAAATGATGTTAGGATTGTTTGACTAAAGTTGGTATTAGAACTTAATCTTAGCTTTAATATTTGTACCAGGTGAAATCACTTCTTTCTCTCAGAACCATAAAAGTACTTTCTTTGCCTAATTCTATTTTTGCATTTTCCCCCCTCACTTATCTCTCACTTGACCCCTGATCCTGATCCACTTGTTCCTTGAATTTCTTGTTCTCTGCAAGAAACTTCAGTAGATATTTAATTAATAATATATACAGGCTGAGTATCCTTTATTCAAAATGCTTGTGACAAGAAGTGTTTTAGATTTTGATTTTTTTCAGATTTTAGAATATTTGCATTATACTTACCAGTTGAACATCCCTAACCTGAAAATCCAAAATCCAAAATGCTCCAATGTGCATTTCCTTTGAGTGTCACATTAGCACTCAAACAGTTTTGGATTTTGGAGCATTTCAGATTTTGCATTGAATAATTAACAGACCAACAAGCAAGGCCACAGGAGAACACCAAACATCTGAAAGGTGGGAATAGAAAGCAGAAGTCGAAGAAACTTCGTTGCAACTCTAGGTACAAGTCTGTATTGGTCTGCATAATTGATTTGGTGCTTAAGTTCAGTTTTTTACATTAGAAGTCTCCTTGCCATATATACAATTATTTTTCTTTTTCCCAATAATGAGATTTGAAGGTTGAAAAGTTACTTTAAACTGAGTTTGGTAACCATGACATGTGACAGATTATATAGATTACCAGCACTTTGGACTTGAACCTCCTTTTTCAAAGTGTCAAGATACTAATCAGCATTATAGGAAAAATGGTTCCAGGTCAGATAAACTTAAGAAATGCTGAGTTAAAAATAGGTATCTTTGGCCAGGTGCAGTGGTTCATGCCTGTAATCCCAGCACTTTGCGAGGCCGAGGCAGGCAGATCACCTGAGGTCAGGAGTTCAAGACCAGCCTGGCCAACATGGCAAAACCCCCTCACTAAAAATACAAAAATTAGCCAGGTGTGGTAGTGGGCGCCTGTAGTCCAAGCTACTTGGGAGTCTGAGGCAGAGAGAATTGCTTGAACCCCGGAAGCAGAGGTTGCAGTGAGCCAAGATCGTGCCACCGTACTCCAGCCTGGGTGACAGAGCAAGACTCTATCCCCACCAAAAAAAAAAAAAAAAAAAAAAGGTATCTTTATTGAAAGACTTTTCAGAGTCTTTAATACGCTAATATATTACAACTCTAAGAAGTGGCAGAGGGTAAATAGCGTTTGTCAAACTTACTTGACTGTGAAGACTTGTATTTTGTGAACACATTTTGGGAAACGATGAGGACTCTGAGACCAAAGAGGTTTGGTGACTTGCCCAAATTCACACAAACAGTAGCAAAGCTGACAGGAGAACCAGTTATAATTTTAAATTGAGAGCTCTTTTCACTATACTACACTGCTGCTATGCTAATTATTTTTATTCTAAACACTTCATGGAAAGCAGTACACAAAATTGATACCACTGATTCACAGAAATTCTGACTTCCAAGACTCAGAGATTCCCTCCTTGTATACAATGACAAGATGATCTCTCTGGAAGTCTGTCAGCTGCTCCGCGGCCATGAAATAAACTGTGGGGGTGGAGAGGGTGGGCAGGAGGAGGAGCTCCCTGGGATGCTTTACGATGCTTAAAAGAAAAACGGATTTATGCCGATGATAATTCCTGGAACAGATGTGAAACTAAATACTTCATATCACAATCCTGCCCCCACCCTTTCTGCAAGGGAAATGAAATAGCAGGATTAACCTGCTCTTCATCAGATCATGCTTTGTTTCTTTCAAAAAATCCCATGACCAGGGCAGATTCCATTTCCTGCTACTCCCCTTCCTGCCACAACTAAGGGGACGGCCCAGGACAGAAGAGGCTTTCCTTGTGGCCTGCGATCACCAGGCAGGTTAATGCTCGAATATTCCTTTTTATCCCCAACACACATGCCACTTTCTCTGTCCTCATGCCATTAGGAAGTAGTCATTTTTTAGCGTAATAAGCATTATAGAATACTGAGAAATGTATCAATCTCAGGGGAGAGAGGGAGGGAGGGAGGAATTCTAATTAGTTTAATTCTAATATTCTCTGAAAAGAGTACACATAGGCTGAAAAGTGGCTCAGTGCGTGTTTGTGTATTTTGTCATACAAGCTGAGGTTTGTGAAAGAGATGGATGAATTTTATAAATAAAATGATAACATTTTGACCAGGAAATGACAGAACAAAGCAGAAATACAGTGAGATATATATATATGTTTTTGTCATTCATTCATCACAGAACTAGCTGTGCCATAATTTAATAACTCAGGTGACAGGACATAAACTCTTCTGTATAAGCCAAAAAGAACTGGGAACTTTCTCACTATCTTTGCTAAGCAATGAAATGCTGCTTTCCCTAATGACCCTGGCGGCTAGGCCAGGATCTCAGAGGGGGTCAGTAGCAGTTACCTCCTTTGTGAGTTGGGCTTGATTGGAAAGGGTTCGCCTACAGACAATCTCTGGTGCTCCGTGGAAATGATCACCAAGAGAGCAAGCCAGGGGCTGGGTCACTTGAGGTATCTCTAAGAATCACCTTTCAAAGTCCAAACCACTTGTTCAATCACATCACAAGTGGGCAACAGGATGGTGTCAGGGAGGGGTGCCTAGGAACAGCAGAATTAAAGGGATTAACAATGGGAGAGAAGCAATTGGTGGCACAGCTAGCCCCATTCTCAGCTGCTCTTTCGTGGATTTGAAGCATGAGGTGAAGCTTAAGGCTATGAAACTATAGTCAAGGTCCTCCTTGCTCCGTGCTGACGAAAGCAACAGAAATACCCGGGAGCCTGACACCTTTCCAAACAGGGAAAAAGAGAGTGAGGCCAGGCCCAGGGACAGCTGCTGTCCCCTAGGCACACCACCTTCGCTGGGAGGATAGAAGAGTAGGGGCAGAGCAGAGCCCAGACATCTTTCCGCCTAAGACCTTAGAGCACACTTCACACACAGGAGGCAGTCAAATTATTTGTTGGACAAATGAACAGGACACACTAAATAACTATTGATTAATAATTTGTCTATCTAAGATGTGAATACAATTTGCTTACATTGAAGGGCTTTTTTATTCTTATTTTCTAAATATTAACTATTAATTCTTTCAGATTTATTGAGCTATATTTCACATACTAATAAAATTCACTCATTTAAAGTATACAGTTCAGTGTTTTTTATTGTAGACACAAAACAGGGGGATGGTTAATAGGTACAAAATAAATAGAAAGAATAAGACCTACTATTTGATAGCACAATAGGGTGGTTATAGTTAACAATAACTTAATTGTACATTTTAAAATAGTGTAATTGGGCTGGGCGCGGTGGCTCAAGCCTGTAATCCCAGCACTTTGGGAGGCCGAGGCGGGCAGATCACGAGGTCAGGAGATCGAGACCATCCTGGGTAATACGGTGAAACCCCGTCTCTACTAAAAAAATACAAAAAACTAGCCGGGAGAGGTGGCGGGCGCCTGTAGTCCCAGCTACTCCGGAGGCTGAGGCAGGAGAATGGCGTGAACCCGGGAGGCGGAGTTTGCAGTGAGCTGAGATCTAGCCACTGCACTCCAGCCTGGGCGGCAGAGCGAGACTCCGTCTCAAAAAAAAAAAAAAAATAAAATAAAATAAAATAAAATAGTGTAATTGGATTGTTGGTAACTCAAAGAATAAATGCTTGAGAAGATGGATACCCCATTCTCCATGATGTGCTGACTTCACACTGCATGCCTATATCAAAGCGTCTCATGTACCCCATAAATACATACACCTACTATGTACCCACAAAAATTAAAACAAAAACAAAACACAAACACAAAATGGGGTAAGCATTACCACAATCTCATTTTAGAACATTTTCATTACTCCAAAAAGAAACCCAATGCCATTAGCAGTCACTCTCCATTTCCCTGCCTCTGCTGGCCCCAGTCCTAGGCAATCTGTATATATACACTGCATTTTGTTTATCACTTCATTTTCTGGCTAACATTTAGGTTGTTTCCACATTTTGGCTATTATGAATAATGCTGCTATGAACACTCGTATACAAACATTTATGTTGATATATGTTTTCATTTCTCCTGAATATATATTTAGGAGTGGAATTGTTAGGTCATATGGTAACTCTATGTTTAACTGTTTGAGGAACTGCCAAACTGTTTTCTAAACCAGCTGCACCATTTTACATTTCCACCAGCAGTGTATGAGGATTCCAATTTCTCCACCTCCTCACCAACACTTGTTATTACCCGTCTTTTGATTACAGGCATCCTAGTGGGTGTGATGTGGCATCTCACTAATTAATGATGCATCTTTTCATTGGTCATATGTATATTTTTGGAGAAATGTCTATTCAAATCCTTTGCCTGTTTAAAGAATTGGGTTGTCAGTACCAGCCACTGCAAAAACATGCCAAACTGTAAAGACCATTGATGCTATGAAGAAACTGCATCAATTAACAGGCAAAATAACCAGCTAACAACATAATGACAGGATCAAATTCACACATAACAATATTAACCTTAAATGTAAATGGGCTAAATGCCCCAATTAAAAGACACAGACTGGCAAATTGGATAACGAGTCAAGACCCACCAACGTGCTGTATTAAGGAGACCCATCTCAAGTGCAGAGACACACATAGGCTCAAAATAAAGGGATGGAGGAGGATCTACCAAGCAAATGGAAAGAAAAAAAAAAAAGCAGGGGTTGCAATCCTAGTCTCTGATAAAACAGACTTTAAACCAACAAAGATCCAAAGAGACAAAGTAGGCCACTACATAATGGTTAAGGGATCAATTCAACAAGAAGAGCTAACTGTCCTAAATACATATGCACCCAATACAGGAGCACCCAGATTCATAAAGCAAGTCCTTAGAGACCTACAAAGAGACTTAGACTCCCACACAATAATAATGGGAGACTTTAACACTCCATTGTCAATATTAGACAGATCAACGAGACAGAAGGTTAACAAGGACATCTAGGACTTGACCTCAACTCTGTACCAAGCAGACCTAATAGACATCTACAGAACTCTCCACCCCAAATCAACAGAATATACATTCTTCTCAGCACCATATCGCACTTATTCTAAAATTGACCACATAATTGGAAGTAAAGCACTCCTCAGCAAATGTGAAAGAACAGAAATCACAACAAACTGTCTCTCAGACCACAGTGCAATCAAATTAGAACTTAGGATTAAGAAACTCACTCAAAACCACATAACTATATGGAAACTGAACAACCTGCTCCTGAATGACCACTGGATAAATAACGAAATGAAGGCAGAAATAAAGATGTTCTTTGAAACCAATGAGAACTAACACACAACGTACCATAATCTCTGGGACACATTTAAAGCAGCATGTACAGGGAAATTTATAGCACTAAATGCCCACAAGAGAAAGCAGGAAAGATCTAAAATCAACACCCTAACATCACAATGAAAAGAACTAGGGAACCAAAAGCAAACAAATTCAAATGCTAGTAAAAGGCAAGAAATAGTTCTAAGATCAGAGCAGAACTGAAAGAGACAGAGACACAAAATAACCCTTCAAAAAAATCAATGAATCCAGGAGCTGTTTTTTTTTTGAAAAGATCAACAAAATTAATAGACTTCTAGCAAGACTAATAAAGGAGAAAAGAGAGAAGAATCAAATAGATGCAATAAAAATGATAAAGGGAATATCACCACTGACCCCACAGAAATACAAACTACCATCAGAGAATACTATAAACACCTCCATGCAAATAAACTAGAAAATCTAGAAGAAATGGATAAATTCCTGGACACATACACCCTCCCAAGACTAAACCAGGAAGAAGTTGAATCTCTGAATAGACCAAGAGCAGGCTCTGAAATTGAGGCTGTAATTAATAGCCTACCAACCAAAAACAGTCCAGGACCAGACGGATTCACAGCCGAATTCTACCGGAGGTACAAGGAGGAGCTGGTACTATTCCTTCTGAAACTATTCAATCAATAGAAAAAGAGGGAATCCTCCCTAACTCATTTTATGAGGCCAGCATCATCATACCAAAGCCTGGCAGAGACACAACAGACACAACCAAAAAAGAGAATTTTAGATCGATATCCCTGATGAACATCGAAGTGAAAATCCTCAATAAAATACTGGCAAACTGAATCCAGCAGCACATCAAAAAGCTTATCCACCATGATCAAGTCGGCTTCATCCCTGGGATGAAAGGCTGGTTCAACATACGCAAATCAATAAATGTAATCCATCACATAAACAGAACCAAAGACAAAAACCACATGATTATCTCAATAGATGCAGAAAAGGCCTTCAACAAAATTCAACAGCCCTTCATGCTAAAAACTCTCAATAAATTCGGTATTGATGGAATGTATCTCAAAATAATAAGAGCTATTTATGACAAACCCACAGCCAATATCATACTGAATGGGCAAAAACTGAAGCATTCCCTTTGAAAACTGGCACAAGACAAGGACGCCCTCTCTCACCACTCCTATTCAACATAGTGTTGGAAGTTCTGGCCAGGGGAATCAGGCAAGAGAAAGAAAGAAAGCGTATTCAATTAGGAAAAGAGGAAGTCAAATTGTCCCTGCTTGCAGATGACATGATTGTATATTTAGAAAACCCCATCGTCTCAGCCCAAAATCTCCTTAAGCTGATAAGCAATTTCACCAAGTCTCAGATACAATATCAATGTGCAAAAATCACAAGCATTCCTATACACCAATAATAAACAAACAGAGAGCCAAATCATGAGTGAACTCCTATTCACAATTGCTACAAAAAGAATAAAAATACCTAGGAATCCAACTTATAAGCGATGTGAAGGACCTCTTCAAGGAGAACTACAAAGCACTGCTCAATGAAATAAAAGAAGATACAAACAAATGAAGAACATTTCATGCTCATGGATAGGAAGAATCAATATAGTGAAAATGGCCATACTGCCCAAGGTAATTTATAGATTCAATGCCATCCCCATCAAGCTACCAATGACCTTCTTCACGGAATTGGAAAAAACTACTTTAAAGTTCATATGGAACCAAAAAAGAGCCTGCATTGACAAGGTAATCCTAAGCCAAAAGAACAAAGCTGGAGGCATCACGCCACCTGACTTCAAACTATACTACAAGGCTACAGTAACCAAAACAGCATGGTACTGGTACCAAAACTGATATATAGACCAATGGAACAGAACAGAGGCCTCAGAAATAACACCACACATCTACAACCATCTGATCTTTGACAAACCTGACAAAAACAAGCAATAGGGAAAGGATTCCCTTTTTAATAAATGGTGCTGGGAAAACTAGCTAGCCATACGAAGAAAGCTGAAACTGGATCCCTTCCTTACATCTTATACAGAAATTAATTCAAGATGGATTAGAGACTTAAATGTTAGACTTAAAAGCATAAAAACCCTAGAAGAAAACCTAGGCAATACCATTCAGGACATAGGCATGGGCAAGGACTTCATGACTAAAACACCAAAAGCAATGACAACAAAAGCCAAAATAAACAAATGGGATCTAATTAAACTAAAGAGTTTCTGCAGGGCAAAAGAAACTATCATCAGAGTGAACAGGCAACCTACAGAATGGGAGAACATTTTTGCAATCTACCCACCTGACAAATGGCTAATATCCAGAATCTACAAAGAACTCAAACAAATTTACAAGGAACAAACAAACAACCCCATCAAAAAGTGGGCAAAGACACTTCTCAAAAGAAGACATTTATGCAGCCAACAGACACATGAAAAAATGCTCATCATCACTGGCCATCAGAGAAATGCAAATCAAAACCACAATGAGAACCATCTCACATCAATTAGAATGGCAATCATTAAAAAGTCAGGAAACAACAGATGCTGGAGAGGATGTGGAGAAATAGGAACACTTTTATACTGTTGGTAGGAGTGTAAATTAGTTCAGCCATTATGGAAGACAGTGTGGAGATTCCTCAAGGATCTAGAACTAGAATTACCATTTGACCCAGCAATCCCATTACTGGGTATATACCCAAAGGATTATAAATCATGCTACTATAAAGTCACATGCACGTGTATGTTTATTGCGGCACTATTCACAATAGCAAAGACTTGAAACCAACCCAAATGTCCCTCAATGATAGACTGGATTTAAAAAAAAAATTGGGTTGTTTTTTATTGCTGGGCTATAAGAGTTCTGTATATATTCTGGATACAACTCCCTTGCCATATAAATGATTTACAAATATTTTTCTGCCACTCTGTGGGCTGTCTCTTACATTTCATTTTGTTGTTGTTGTTTCTGAGACAGCATCTCACTCTCACCCAGGCTGGAGTGCAGTGGCACAATCTCAGCTCACTGCAATCTCCACTTCCTGGGCTCAAGCATTCCTCCCACCTTTGCCTCTCCAGTAGCTGGGACTTACAGGCATGAGCCACAATGCCTGGCTAATTTTTGTATTTTTAGTAGAGATGGGATTTTGCCATGTTGCCCAGGCTGGTCTCATACTCCTGAGCTCAAGTGATCCGCCTGTTTTGGCCTCCCAAAATGCTGGGATTACAGGTGTGCACGACCGCACCTGGCTTGTCCGTCACATTTACTGGTGGTATCCGTTGAAGCACACAATTTAAAAATTTTGATGAAGTCCAACTTGTCTAATTTTGTTGTTGCTTGTGCTTTTTGGTATCACACCTAAGAACCAGTGGCCTAATCCAACGACATGAAGATTTATTCCTATGTATTCTTTTAGGAATTTTATAGTTTTAGCCCTTTCATGTAGGCATTTAATCAATTTTTGGTTAATATTTGTTTAGATGTGAAACAGGGGTCCAACTTCACTATTTTGCATGTGGATAACCAACTGTTCAAGTGCCAGTTGTTGAAGAGACTCTGAATAGTCTTGGTACCACTGAATAGTTGTCGAAGAGACTAGTCCACTGAATAATCAATTGGTCATTTGATATATGAGTTTATTTCTGGACATTTAATTATAGTCCATCCATACTGTTTTGGTTACTGTAGCTTTATACTCACAATTAGATTAAAATCCTTTTTTTTTTAAATTATGATTCAATACTACTGAGTGAACTTCTGTTTTGAATTTTTCAAGTTACTAGGCCCCTGTCCTATTCTTTTTGGGAAATCTCAGCATAGACCTGAGCACAAGGAAGCTTTTCTTTTCTTTTTTTCGAGACAGTCTCGCTCTGGAGCCAGGCTGGAGTGCAGTGGCATGATCTCGGCTCACTGCAACCTCTGACTCCCTGGTTGAAGTGATTCTCCTGCCTCAGCCTCCCGAGTAGCTGGGATTACAGGCACGTGCCACCATGTCTAGCTAATTTTTGTATTTTTAGTAGAGACAGGGTTTCACCATGTTGGCCAGGATGGTCTCGAACTCCTGACCTCTTGATCTGCCTGCCTCAGCCTCCCAAAGTGCTGAGATTACAGGTGTGAGCCACTGCGCCTGGTCAGAAGCTTTTCTTTAAATGGAACAGGAATCATTAATAACTTGTCTCAGTGTTTGAAACAGCTGCATGCACTGTGAGCAAATCTTAGGAAGACAACATTTGTGAACAGAATTTACTGTCACAATAAAATTAAAGTTATAACAATATTAATCTCCATAATTTAAGAGTATACATAGTCATTATTCAGCTGAAGGATAATCAAATAGTAAATAATTTATGTGAATGAATGTGGTATATCATAAATTTATATTGTACTTAGAGCAAATTTATAATTTTAGTAAGTGTATTTATAGGGTACTTTTTTTCCCTATGGCTCATTTTTTCCATCTTCCTCATTTCTGGTGACCTTTTAAACACTTCCAGAAACATGACGGCTCTCATGTGTTACTATAACCGAAAGGTAACAGCGACCCCCAACCCCATGTACTAGTTGACAGGACTGGGGCAAATTTGGGTCAAGGAACGACATATCTATTTATAGCAGTCAAGAAGCTGGTGGTAGAGGGGCTGCAGAAGTGTGATGAACTCCCTCCAGCAGGGGTGGAGTCTCTGGAAAGGAAACGTGCTGTGATTGAAACCAGTAGATGTATATCATTAGCCATTCCCCCTTCTTCCTCAATAAAAGAGCCCAGATCTGACTGGGAAGGCAATGTGCCCAGAGAAAAGACCACCTCTCTAGACACCTCTGTTGCTAAGGAGAAGTAGGCAAGGGAGCCAGTGCTGGCTAATGATATGGTAGTTAGAACTGCTGGGCTTCCAAGAAAGTGTTTTTGAAAGGGGGACAGATTGAGCTGGCATCTGTCTTTTGCCCCTCCCCCTCTTCTCACTGGAACGTGGACACAATGCCAGTAGGAACAGAAACATCTTATGACCAGCAAAATGAAAGCCAATGCATTAGAGTTAGTAGAGCAGAAAGAGAGCAGCCTGGCTCCTCAGTTATGTCTCTGAAGAGCAGCACTAGCCCTGGACCTCCTGTCTCCAGACTTCTTGACTTGTGAGAAAAATAAATCCCTTACTTACGCTGCCACTGATTTCTCTGAGTTTCTGTTACCTGCAGAGAATGTTCTCTTAACTAATCCAGGGGTGATTCCCAAGCCCTCTCGTTTTTCCCCCACCTCCTACCTCCCCACTTCAGCTCCACCCTCTGCTGCAGAGATTCATCCACATCCATGTCTCCTCTGCCAGTCAGAATTGCTGTCCCTTCAAAGGCGGTTCGGGCATGTGGGAAAGATCACCCCCACCACCCCCACCCAGGGGAGTAGAGGCAGAAAGCTCACCTTGCTCCTTATCTTTCCCTTTCCAGGCCTGCCTCCATCTAAATAAGGGAAAGTTCAATCGTTGGATAAAGAGATAGCCAGCCTAAACTACATATGCCCCCCTACTGCCAGGCATCCCCCTAATGAGCCATTTGAGATAATAACCAGATACTGCAGGGAGGCGGAGGCCTCAGGGCCTGATCACCAGCCGCTCAGCTTCATTAGGAAAGGAAGCTGATAAAATGAAATCACCTTGAGGGGCCCAGAGTTTTCAGATGAAGAGGCAGTTCAGCAGATTCTGGAAAAAAACTGTTTAGGTTTGAATTTCAGCTCCATCACTGACTGTGTGGCTTGGACAAGCTACTTAACTTCTCTCTGCCTTAGTTTCCTCAAAAGCAAAATCGAGAAAAAAACCCACCTAATCTGGGGTATAATACACATACAATCTACAATATTTCTTTAAAAATTGTGGCAAAATACATGTAACATAAACTTTACCATTCTAACAATTGTAAGTGTATAGTTCAGTGGCATTAAGTGCATTCACGCTGCACGACCATCCCATCATCCATCTCCAGAATTCTACATCCTGTAAAACTGCAACTCTGTGCCCATTAAACAAAAACGTCCCATTTCCCTCTCTTCCCATCCCCTGCTGACCACCATTCTTTCTACCTTTCCGATTCTGACTATTTTAGGTACCTTGTATTAGTGGAATCACACAGTACTTGTCATTTTGTGGTTGGCTGATTTCACTTAGCATAATGTCCTGAAGGTTCCATGTTGTAGCTTATTGCAGAATTTCCTTTGTTTTGAAGGCTGAATAGTATCTCATTGAATATACAGACCCACATTTTGTCGACTCATTCATCTGCTGACGGACACTGGGGATGCTTCTGTCTTTTGATTACTGTGAATAATGCTGTTAGGAGGATACAAATACCTGTTTTTGTCTCTGCTTTCAATTCTTTTGGGCATACGCACACAGAGTGAAATTGCTGGATCATATGGTAATTCAATTTTTTTTTTTGTTTTTTTGAGACAGAGTCTCGCTCTGTCACCCAAGCTGGAGTGCGCTGGTGTGATCATGGATCATGGCAGCCTCGACCTCCCAGTTCAAGTGATCCTCCCAGCTCAGTCTCCCAAGGAGGTAGAACTATAGGCATGCACCACTGTGCCTGGCTACTTTTTTATTTTTTGTAAGAACCAAGGTTTCACTATGTTGCCCAGGCTGGTCTTGAACCCCTGGCCTCAAGTAATCCTCTTGTTGTAGCCTCCCAAAGTGCTGGGATTACAGGCATGAGCCACTGTGCCTGGTCGGTAATTCTATGTTTAATTGTTTGAGGAGCCACCATAGTGTTTTTCATAGTGGCTGCACCGTCTTACATTCCCAAGAGTACACCGGGGTTCCAATTTCTCCACATCCTCCCCAATACTTGTTAGTTTTTGCTCCTCCCTTCCCTTCTTCCCTCCCTTTTTTCCTCCCTTCCTCCCTCCCTCCCTTACATCCTTTCTTTCTTCCTTCCTTCCTTTCTTCCCTTCTTCCCTCTACCCTCCCTCTCTCTTCCCCTCATCCCTCTCTATCTCTCTGTTTCTTGAGACAGTCTTGCTCTGTCACCCAGGCTGGAGCAGAGCGGCCCAATCACATCTCACTGTAGCCTTGAATTTCTGGGCTTAGGCAATCCTGCCTCTGTCTCCCAAGTAGCTGGGACTACAGGTGTGTGCAACCATGCCTGTCTAATTGTTTTTTATTGTTTGTAGAGACAGTGTCTCACTATGTTGCCCAGGTTGGCCTTGAACTTCTGGTCTCATGTGATCCTCTTGCCTTGGTCTCCCAAAGTGCTAGGATTACAGGCAGGAGCCACCATGCCCGGCTTATTTTTTGCTTTTTTAATAGTAGCCATCCTAAAGGTGTGAGGTGGTACCTCACCATGGGTTTTGATTTGCATTTCTCTTATGATTAGGGATGTTGAGCATCTTTCCATGTGCCTACTAGCTATTTGCATATCTTCTTTGAATGTGTATTCAAGCCCATTTTTATACAGGAATTTTTGCTGTTGCTGTTGAGGCAATCTATAATCTTTACATCCCAATCCTGCAGGATTGATATTTTTATGCTTATTGTATAGATGAGGAAACTGAGGCTGAAACAGGTTAAGTGATTTGCCTAAAACTGCCAACTGGGCAGTGACAGAGCCCACACAGGTCAGTCTAACTTCACAGTTATGATCTTTCTACCCTGCAATCTGGAATTCTTACGAAACTTAGCTATTGTTACTGACAACAGCAGTGGTAATGCTACATGGCCCTGTGAAGCAAAAGGAAGCGAGGAAGGTAACAAGTAAGGGTCGAGAGAACTTCGGTTTTGTTTCTGGGAATACTGTGCACATTTAAAGTGTAACATATGACTCCAGAACCATGATGATAAATTTTACACAACACTCAACACCTGTCAGATCTCTAATATTAGAGTGTGGTGTTCAGTTTCAGGTACTATACAACTTAAGAGGAACCTAAAGAATTCATGGTGAATTCAGAAGATAATACAAAAGGCCGTTCAGTGTTCAAAAGAAAAATCTGATCTGTGCAATAAACAATTCCAGTTAGTTAGGTGATATAGAGGGGGAAAAAAAAGCTGAAAGCTAATGTTTTCCAAATAAATTCAATCTCATTTTAACTTTGTTCCGTTATAATGAGATTCTTGAATGTGGTCTAAAATGGAACATCTTCATACTGAAATCTACAAAGTAACAAGTCATATAGTAAGGTTGTGAATGTATAGCAGATGTTGTTATCTAAAGAGCAGTGATCATTCATTATTTTACAGGAAGTAGTTTTACAATATTGCAAGAAATCGGATAGAAGTACCAGGTAATTTATAAGGAAGGTTATTCTGATTTTGAAGATTAATAATAAAATGCATTATTTATGAAATATTCATTAAAAGATTTTATCTTCTGAAGTTAGGCATTTTACTTAAATCCAAGAGAACAGAGGAAATGGAACATTTTTCAGAAAAGTTTTACGTATGTATGTGTTCTTTTCTTTAGGGTCTACAATACAAGGTAATGAAACATTTTGGGTGTTACTAGGGATTCAAGAAACATACAGATATTAATTCTGCTCTCAAAAAGTTTATGGTCTTATTGAAGAGCCAGTTCACCCAAAAAGCAAGCAGTGATAAAAGATGACAACACCTTTGTGATATAAATTGTAGGTCTCTAGGAATTTTTTTTTTTTTTTTTTTTTTTTTTTTTTTTTTTAGACGGAGTCTCGCTCTGTCGCCCAGGCTGGAGTGCAGTGGCCGGATCTCAGCTCACTGCAAGCTCCGCCTCCCGGGTTCACGCCATTCTCCTGCCTCAGCCTCCCGAGTAGCTGGGACTACAGGCACCTGCCACCTCGCCCGGCTAGTTTTTTGTATTTTTTAGTAGAGACGGGGTTTCACCGTGTTAGCCAGGATGGTCTCGATCTCCTGACCTCGTGATCCGCCCATCTCGGCCTCCCAAAGTGCTGGGATTACAGGCTTGAGGCACCGCGCCCGGCCTCTAGGAATTTTTTAAACGACAAGATAAACGAGTGACAGAGCGAGGCTCATCTCAAAACAAAAACAAAAACAAAAACAAAACAAAACAAAAAACTTAACTGGACCCTTAGGAGATAAATTTTTTTTTTTCCTTTTAGACAGCCTTCCTCTGTCACCCAGGCTAGAGTGGCGCAGTGGCACGATCCTGGCTCACTGCAACCTCTGCCTCCCGGGACTGAAGCAATTCTTCTGCCTCAGCCACTGAGTAGCTGGTACTACAGACGTGTGCCACCACGCCCAGCTAATTTTTGTATTTTTAGTAGAGACAGGGTTTCGCTATGTTGGCCAGGCTGGTCTTGAACTCCTGGCCTCCAGTGATCTGCCAACCTCGGCCTCCCAAAGTACTGTGATTACAGGTGTGAGCCACTGAGCTTGGCCTAAGAACAGGAAGAATTTGCATATGAAGGCAGGTATTCCAAGTGTCAGTAGAAGAATAACCAAAGGCAGAAATATGAAAATTTACTCATTCATCTATTCAAGCAGAATTTCCTTTTTATTTTTGGTTATTTATTTTGTCACCTTATTATTTTTTGTTGTTGTTTTCTTAATTGGGATTTCTTAAGCCCCTACTACAGGCTGGGCACTGTGCTACGCCCTAGAGTATCAGAGTCCACTTGGACCTGATCCTTGCATTCCGGGAAATTCCAAGCTTAGTAGAGGGAACAGTTAAGTAACCATAAAGATCCTAGAATGTTGTAAAAGCCATGACAGAGGTAATCACAGAGTTTTAAAGAGCAGAGTCAAAAGCATCTAAATCAGATTAACATAGGGTAGGGCTAGACAGGAGAAAAGGGGTTGAGGACAAATAGGAATTAGTCATATTGGGGAGGGAGGGAGCAAAAGTGGGGAGATGGTGCCTAGGCAGAGGAAACTGTGTATGTGAATCGAGGAGCAGACAATCAACATGCCACATGATAGAGAGAGAATACTGCTTAGCTGCCAAAGCTTTCAGAAGATGTTACCTCTGCCACCTGCTTTCCCAAGCATATATTAATAGATGCATCTTCAAACAGTAAGATAAAAGACCAGGTATCTGGATCCTTGCCTAACAGCACAACTAGTTCTTATCAAGCAATCAATTGAGAGAAATTATATTTAGGATTGCCTAAGACACATGCAATTCACCCCATCCTCTAAATAACTATTATCTTATCCTTGGATTATGAAGACCACAAAGAGACTTAGACTATATTATTTTTGTCCCCTCACAAAACTGTCTTCATTGGCATGCACTATAATATTTTATCTTTGTATAGTTCACCATGCCAAGGAGTAGGCATGTGAAACTTGGCTTGTTGACTGAGAAGCTACTATTGACTATTTTTTAATAGTTCATTAGCAGTTGACTACTACTATATTAGGTGTCTTCTACATAGAGTATGTAAAATACTTCCTTTAGAATCAATACTAGGAAAAATCTTGACTTTCCCTGGAGCATTTCTTCCTTTTTGATTGTGAGAACTATATACTCCAATTTATCATGTTTCCCTGTTTGCCCTGCATATTAGGAGACTTAGAACCAAATTTCACCTCAATGATAATAAGTTTATTTAGGCTGATATTTGAAAAATTCAAATTATCTTGTTTTTTGGCCCTGACTTTCCCTTTATATCTTGTTATTTTATTGCATGTGGTTTTATATTTTAAGACCCTATACTGGACATGAAAAGACTATGCTGTACCTGCCTAACTACAATCCCATCTGAAAAAATGGTCAGACATGCATACATTGGCAGCTTTGTATCACACAATCATACTACCCTAGTACCAGGCTGGCATCTGTCTGGAAGGCAGCTGCCACTCACTTTATTTAGGTCAGTTAAAGCCTGGGAGAGAGAGCTCTGCCCCCCAGGGGCACTTTGCTGGAGGAATGAATGGGAAGTATGATTCTGTCTTCTGAAAACTGAATGTGGAAAAAAAAAAAAAGAGAGAGAGAGAGAAACAATCCCACAGAGAGAGGTCACATCATGAGTAGGGCGGAGCTGTCAGCCTAGACAACAATGGAAGCTGGCTGCGGAGGAGCTAGAAAATGACCGGGCCATGGGGATGGGCTAACCCGAGCTGCCGTTCAGCCAGTAGAGCTGCTGATTCTCTCAGCAAGGCTTCAGGTTTTCATGAGCTCTGGCTCTCGAGGCTGATTCCTCCCTGTGCTCATGCACAGAAACTTCCCTTCCAGAGGGAAACTGAGGGTCTCTCTCCTCTGGATCATCAGAAGGCTCTTGTGGACACTCAAATCCTCTGCATAAAGAGAGGTGTAAGTATACATGCACACATGCACAATGATGATTAATTTTGGAGAATACTAAAAAGGATCAATAAATATAAAAGGAAAGGCCTGTGAGTGGTCATTTTTCTGAGTTGTGATTTTGAAAATTTCATGTTCCAATATCTGATTAAAAACTATCAATAATTCATTGCCTAATATAATTTGAAGCTCATGCATAAGTTAAAAAACTCTCTTGTCAAATTCCAAAATATCTTCACTTGGGCTTGTCACAAGTCTTAATTTCCCTGGGAAACAAATTACAAATAAATAAAAGGGGAAGGAAAATACCTCACTCTCACTTTCCGGTCCATTAGATATTAAAAAAGAGTGATTCTTCTAACACCAAACAACTAAATAATACTACTATAGCAGCTTCTAAGCAGCTGACTTTTTCTTCACCTCATCATCTTTTTTTTTTTTTTTGAGACGGAGTCTCGCGCACAGGCTGGAGTGCAGTGGCCGGATCTCAGCTCACTGCAAGCTCCGCCTCCTGGGTTTATGCCATTCTCCTGCCTCAGGCTCCCAAGTAGCTGGGACTACAGGCGCCCGCCAATCACCCGGCTAGTTTTTTGTATTTTTTAGTAGAGATGGGGTTTCACCGTGTTAGCCAGGATGGTCTCGATCTCCTGACCTCGTGATCCGCCCATCTCGGCCTCCCAAAGTGCTGGGATTACAGGCTTGAGCCACCGCGCCCGGCCACCTCATCATCTTAAAATCAGGTTGGTTTTCTATCTTCTTCCCCATTTTATAATGGGGATAAAGGCTATGTTTTATTATAGCTAAGGCAAGTCCACACATTCAAGCTACTCCTCTCTGGTATCAAATAACTGCATAACCAGGCTGGGCGCGGTGGCTCACGCCTGTAATCCTAGCACTTTGGGAGGCTGAGGTGGGCAAATCACTTGAGGTCAGGAGTTCAAGACCAGCCTGGCCAACATGGTGAAACACAGTCTCTACTAAAAATACAAAAAAATTAGCCGTGCATGGTGGCGCATGCTGGTAATCCCAGCTACTCGGGAGGTGAAGGCTCGAGAGTCGCTTGAACCTGGGAGGTGGAAGTTGCAGTGAGCTGAGATCACGCCACTGTCCTCCAGTCTGGCTGGGTGACAGAGCAAGACTCTGACTCAAAAAAAAAAAAAAAAAAAAAAGAAAAGAAAAAATAGAAACAAAAACAACCACCCACCCCCCAACAACAACAAAAAACCCTGAATAACCTGGATTCAAGTTTTAAGAGAAGGGAGCCCCTTGACACCTATGGTGCAAGCTGGAAATACCTGCATGTTCAAAACACGAGAACAAAGGAGTAGAAGAGACTACTGTTTTAGTTTTAGTGATGCTCTTCATTTTGAGGACTTAAGAGAATCTGAGTCTTTTCTTTATAATCACAATTTGAAAGAATAAAGGATAAAAAATCAATACAAATCATGCCAACAGGGCAATACACTTCAACTCATCACTCTCCAAGCCCTGCCATTATCCACCTACACTTTTTGGGACCTGGTTCAAACTCCACAGATCAGGTAAGCAGAGGTGTAAATATTTCCGTGTGGAAAGCTTGCTTTTTCCAAAGACAGGTGTGGCTTAGCATATCATTTTCTTTCTTTAGAAATTTCAGGAGCAATTATGCCCTGAGGATACGAGGACAGTAAAGCAAACGTATGTGGCTATAAGGTGTGGGTTCACAGTGAACAGATCGATAACCTGGAGTGATATGTATAAAGACAGAAAGAAAGGCAGCCTTATGCTGGTTACTTGCCCAGTTCAGGACTGCAAGAATAGACTAGATCTTCTGCCCAAAGTGCATGGATATTACACAGGACCACACAACTCTGCAGCAAGATGCAGGGGTAGGCACAACTCTAACAATCCAGGCTGCCAGGCATTTTTTTTCCAGGAGGTGTGTGTGCTTCTGTAATGTAAGTGTAATTTGAGAAAGGGGCCACTGTACTTCCCGTGTCTCTTTATAACAAAGTAGTAATTGTTAACAACTGAAGAATCATCACTCCTCTCTTGGGATTTTGCCAATTCAGCAAAAGAAAAATATCAATTTTCAGATGTTATCTTCTTTCATAGCCTATTTCTTAATCCATTTCAGAAATGGAGTTCTCTGGTTTACTTTAAGGCCAATGAACCCCTTTTGGATGGATTCTTAGAAGGACCTCTATTCTTTCCCCCAAACTAAAAGCCAGGCTGTCTTCTTCCTCACTTCCAACCACATTGTTCAGCTATACTTGAGTTTTGTTTCTGAATGTAGAAACAGTTACTAAATGAAATGCAAGAGGCCTCAGGACAGGAAAGCATGCACTTCAGTGGCTGACAGCCAGGTGATTTTGCCATGTAGAGGGATTCCCATCCTTCTTGTGTGGCTACAGCCAGGTCAATGCCAGCAGAACGCATACTGTTAAAACATCACTTGTGTAATACAGGCTACGGATGAAGTGCTATCAGTTGCTTAGAACTGGGTGATGTAAACCTAATTCATGTTTCTTCCTGGTTCCTGGTATTACAAGTTAAAGGTATTTATCCTCTTGATGTTTGTTCTAAGAATGTACATGCTGGATATGGTATGGTGAAGCCGGTGTGGCCACAGTAGGAAAACAGAAACAAGGCTCGGAAGGAAGGTATTGTTTATTCTGACGGCTCCCAGGGAGGGGTCACTGCCCACTAATCAGGGTCACAGTGAACTCATCAGTGTCAGTCTGGAGGCAGAAGACAGCAGTTGGGGGAAAAGCCTAGGTCAGAACCTTTGCTGGGGCTTCCATCAAGGCAGGGCAATTAAACAGCTTTGGATTGGCTGGACTGGTTAGTTTGGATAATTCCAGGGGCTTCGGGGTATAGGGATGGTATCCAGTTGCTTGGTACCTGGCCCTGAGATGATTGAGGGCAGGGGAAATTTTGGGTTGGTGTGTGAAAGTTTGATAAGGAGGTTGAGAGTAGATACTTGGGACTGGCTGGTTTGCGTATAAAAGGTGTGCTCATGGACAAGTTGTTATTACATTTAGGAATTAACTAGCCCTGTGAAAGGCACTCTCTCCCCTGGGTCTGCAAGGATCCCAAATGCCAGGGCACTAAGAATACAGAAAATGGCCAGGTGTGGTGGTTCACGCCTGTAATATCAGTACCTTGGGAGGCTAAGGCAGGTGGATTGCTTGAGCCCAGGGGTTCGAGATCAGCCTGGGCAATATGGGAAAACCCCATCTCTACTAAAAATATGAAAAATTAGCTGGGCATCATGGCACATGCCTGAAGTCTCAGCTAGTCAGGAGGCTGAGGTGGGAGAATCGCTTGATCCCAAGAGGCAGAGGTTACAGTGAGCCGTGACCACACCACTGCATTCCAACTTGTGCAACAGAGCAAGACCCTGCCTCAAAGAAAAAAAAAAAAAAAATACAGAAAATAAGAAAATATGGTTAATATAATTAGCCCTCTGATGAACAAATACATAATCTAAGAAAACAAAGAACAATGTAGGTATGCAAATATGGCACTTGCCCTGGGTAGCATACAGGGGTCATACACAGGCTTTGCTCCTAATATCCTTCGGCATAGCTCCCTCTACTCTGTTAAGGACAACTGATGCTTTTCTCAGTTTTATAAAACATGTAATGCAAACACAACTCAAATTCTCTAACCTGACTGCCTTTCCAAACCCACATATGAAGAGGTTCTAGGACTGTCATGGCTGGTGATGACATTTGTTTGTGATTATGGTTGAAGGGACCTCTGCTGTCTACCCTACATTTGCAATAAAAAGAAAGCATGCTTCAGGTGATGGGCTGAGACCTGTGGGGTTCTGCCTCCTCACTTTGTAAATAACCTAATTCTTCTGCTCAAGAGATGCAGCCCACTGCCATCGGCCACATGCCAGGCTGGTGGGCCTGCCTCTGCACCCTCCCAGCAGGGACGGTGCACCATAGAAGCTGGACTTCTGAGACCCTCTGACCCACTGTGTCCTCTTCATCCATACACACATGCTGTCTCATCGCCTCAGTCAATCACAAAGCATAGCATCAGCCATCCCTAGCTTATACACAGCTCAGGCTCAGCAGGGCTGTATCTGCAACAGAGAGCAAAATGTTGAAAAATGGGCTGTTTCCCAAGGCTTCTTTTGCTGATCGTCCCATTTTGCCATGTAATGTTCAGGGTGGATTGTAAAGGATACTAACGAACGAGGTTCAAGGAAAGTGATATTATAACTGTGGCAGGTCCAAGTATCACAGTCCTAGAAGCGGATGGACATGAGTACTTCTTGGCAGGCCATCAGTTTAGCTTGGAGCTTGATGTCACATTCGTTCTTCTGGCTGCCAGTCTCCTGAGGGAAATACTGACCTTCTTGCTTTAGTCTTCTATATTTTATTAGTTGTTCATCATTGGACAGGCTGCTTAGTATCAGAATTAAAGGGCCACTGGCTAAGAATTACCAATAGAACTCTGGTTGTTTTCAGTGTCTCCGGTACATTTTGGTAGATGACCAAGCCATGGATTTGGTGTTCCGTTCTCTCTTCTCATTCTTTTCTGGAAAGAGTTTAGATGGGCTAGGGAAAGATATTTGCAGCTTGCTGATCCAATGTAAATGAATCCTGTGGTGGGTAAATAATTTTCCTCTCTCTTTTGCACTCCTGGGGTATTTTGATGAATAATGCTTCTCAAATAAGTTAATAAATACTCCCCCAGAGGTAAGAAGAGTATTAGCCTCGTGGCAGGTGAGCCGTTAATGCTTTAGTGTGCAGGGCAGAACAAAGAGGAAAGAATTACCAAAGCCTTGAAGTTTCGCAGAATTTTCTGGAAAATTTTGAAGGCCATGGCTGGGAACAAAATACTGATGGCAGTGCTGGTGAAGTGTGCAAACAGCTTCAAAAAATTAAGTTAGACCATGCCTTCAATGTGTGAGCTTTTTTTAGTTGGATGGAGGATGAGGTTTATAGTTTGTTTTGCTGCTAATTATAGCATATGTTTATTTAAGTAACTCAGCAAAAACACAATTCATTAACCTCACCAAAATTTGGAAAAAAATATGTTCCCTCCGTCGCTCCCATAATCTGAAAGTCCAGTTTATAAATTCTAGTCTAAAAGCCTTCTTTAATAATAAATATCCATTCTCTTTGGCAACTACTGCAACTTGACCTTCAAATATCATGTTTTCCCATATATTATGTTATACTTTGTGACAAATCAATTATGGTTTTAGTTTCTTTATTTGAACTGTCTCAAAATCCTCATATTTTTAAACAAAAGCCTCTAGTAATAGTTTCCGAGAAAGTTCTTACTGCCACAGCGCCACCTACTGGTAGACCATTATAGGAGCAAACTATTTGGAGCTCAACTTTGACCCAGTTTTGGAGCGTCCTTCTAAGCTTTGGTTTATAAAGCCCCAACTTCACTGTCATTTTGAGAAGCTAGACCTTCTTTTGGTAGTTACTAAGTCTCTTGCTGTAGTATAAAGTCAGCAAGTGAAAATGATAAAAATATGCTCTTATTCTTACTGTTACCTTAAATTGGCCCTGACTTCACCGACTTTGATTTTCTCTGTCCTATAACTCTATCAAGGGCTCCAGATTGTGTGGGCAAGGGTTTGGATCTGGTGAAAATAACTTGGGGAGCGTCCAAAGATCCTGAAAAATGGAAAAAAGAAGCCCTATTTAACACTACGTTTGATTTTGGCCCAAAGGACACAAGGTAAAACCTAAAACTAGGTTAAGGGGATCACTGTCCCCCCAGATACCGCCACCCCACTTCCTGCCAAATTCCAATTCACAGTCTCTCTTTTGCTTTCGAACAGCATAAAAGTGGGTGATCAACCCAAATTCTTACCCCTCTGGCTCTGGAGAGAAAATCTCGGGAGCAATCAGGGGGATAGGACACTCCTTATTTTCAGTTTTATGCGATTATACTCCAGATCCACCCAGGAGCTCCAAAAACTATACAACACATGGTGAAAAGAGTAAGAATCCGATCATGAAAATAGGTCATTCTGTTGAGAGCTGCCAGGCAAGTAATTTCACTTGAAAGTTAAAGTGACATCTAGATCCTTAGGGTTTTAGCTCCACGGCGTTTACTATATAATAATGTTCCTTTCTCTTGTTGTCTCAGGGATCCAATGAAGTGGGCAGTCAGAATCACACTGATGTGCTGTTGCCCCATCCCCATCCAAAAAGCACAAAGCTATAGTGCATTTTACTAGGGCCAGAAACAGTGAACATTTAATAAGGACACTGCTCACTGCTTGCAAATGAAATCCATCATTGATTTTCTAAAGGTGGTAAGGTCCCTTCCACCAACTGCAGACTAGTAAGAGCTTAAAAATAAAAGGAGGGAGAGGTTGGGCTCCAGAACAGGAAAGGCTTAGGCAGAAGCTAAGGGGCAGGGATGAGGGCAGCTGCTGTGGCTTCAGACTCCTACAGTAATGGTAGTTTACATTATCAAATCAGCACGAGAGAAATGTCAGTTATCTAATCTGCTGCTCTCTGCTATTTTAGTTTACCATCACCACTTCAGAACTCAAGAAGAACACCACAGTTATAAAGAAGGAAGGCCAATGACTCTGGCTTTGGGCCAAGAGCTCTCACTCCAGCTTCCTTCTCAAGTTTCCATATTTGCTGACTCTAAACCTTCCCTTCCATAGCAAACTACGAATATAAAGCCTGAGGTTGGAAAGTCAAGGAAAAGCCACATTCATGGAGTACTCCAGGCACTTTGCTAGGAGCTTCCAATTCACTATCTCATTTAACGTTCATAATACCAAGAATGCCATTAAGCCACCATCAACAGGAAAGGACTCTGAGTTGTTTTCCAGCAGTGCCCTGGGATGAACCACTATCTCATTCAGACTGCTAGAGAAACACTTGCACAGCCGAAAGCCTGGCTGGCAAGACTTACGGGAAGAGTTAAAGAATGAGAAAACAGACTTCTGCTATAGTCATGGACTCAATATCATGTTTAATGGATTGAATTAACTGGACCAGATGGGCTAAATACCTTTCAAAGATGGTTCAGGGATTCCTACATAGGCACACACTTACCAGGTCTCAGGCAGAGGTATAAACTTTTAGACTTATTATGAGAGTTATTCTTCTTTCTTGTGGGTTTACAGAAAAATGCTGCTAACTAGCAACCTAATCTCCTTTTTGTAGGATATCCTTCTGAACCCCTAGAACGGCTTGAAATCTACTTGTAATAGAGAAAACAAATGATTTGCAGTTCAAACGTTGGTGTGCCTGGCAGTTACTTACTAGTTGTACAAATAACTGTAACAGATTCAGTTACTAATGCTGTGAAGGTAAAATGTTCACTGGGAAGTATGGAAAATGCCTGAAGCTTACTATATCATGCACCTCAATGTTTCTTTAACTGAGGATCAGGAACACTAGAAAAATCAGAGTAGAAACAAACCCAAAAAGTTCAGAGGCCCAGAGTCTCTCGGTGACAAAAGCAGTTAAGTAATAAACTACCTAAACAATGTAAGAAGAATGATCTGCTTGTTACCATAAGGTAGAATCAGCAGGGAAAAGTCACTATGAGAAGCCAGCAAGAAATACAACTTCTTTTCCTTGCTCTGTGGTTTCATACTGACACCAAGTTCAGTATGAGTGCCACAAAATCTTCTAAATAACTTTACCAAGAGTCAGTAAACACTAATTCACGGTCAAGATGCTGCAAGTATGACCCGCCTGACCACCCAAGTTTCCAACTGGCTCAGCTGGAGTGCATGCAAAGTTCAATTCAACACTTAATTTATCAATTAGACACACAAATGAAGTATAGTCAGGGATCTCCTTGGGTTTGTGAATCTTTCCAACTGAAGCAAACTTGAAGAGCCGAAGGGAGAGAAGTTCTAACAGGTTATCTCACAGAAATCCTTCACACTTGGCCATGATTCCCTTGTGCCATTACTTTGCAGTCCATAACAATCCCAGGTGAAAGTTTACTCTCTTAAAAATATAGTAACCACCATGTTCTAGTAATTCTTTCTTTTCTTTTTTCTTTTGGAGGAGTGAGGTGAGTAGATACCCATCAAGTATTTCTTGAATTCAGGCTCTAAAATTTTCAGTGGAGAACAAATCCTATACTCCTATCATACTTCCAGGGATCAGTGTGGCTGGGGACTGGGGTATGAGCAGGGAGTGGAAAGAGAGAAGGTTGTGAGGTAGTAGTGGCCTGGGTGTAGTTACAGTAGTTATAGCACCTTCCCTATATACTTCTTCATTTAATCCTCACTATAAGCCTATGAGATATATATAATTATCCCCAGGATGTAGTCAAGTAACTGGCTGCTTTTCTTTTTTTAAATTAGAGGTAGGGTCTTGCCCTATCACCCAGGCTGGAGTACAGTGGCAGGATCACAACTCACTGCAGCCTCAGCCTTGAATTCCTGGGCTCAAGTGATCCTCCCAGCTCAGCCTCTTGAGTAGCTAGGACTACGGGCATGTGCCACCACACCTGGCTAATTAAAAAACTTTTTTTTTTTTTTTTTTTTTGTAGAGATAGGGTCTCACTTTGTTGCCCAGGCTGGTCTCAAGAGATCCTCTTGCCTTGCCCTTCCCAAGCATTGGGATTATAGGCATGAGCCACTGCACGTGGCCTGAGCTTCCCAGAGATCTTGTAATCATTTTAAGGTGTATGATGTCAATCCCTGACCCCTAACCACCCAGCCCCCTCCTGCTTAAAATTCCTCAATGGCTCCTTATTGCTGTCAGGGCAATGACCAAGTTCACTGCATGGCTCATAAACTGGCCCTACTACCTTGCAACCTTTTCTCTTTCTACTCCCTGCTCATGCCCCAGTCCCCAGCCACACTGATCCATGGAAGCCTGTGGAACACAGCACGTTTTCACTCCCCCCTGGTCTTTGCTTGCACTGTTCCCTCTTCCTAGAACTCCTTCTGCCCATGCCTTCCCTCTCCTGGCTGACTCGTCCACATTCCAGTGTCAGCTTCGATGTTTTTCCTCTAGGAAGCTGTACCCATTCCCTAAAGATCTGGGCTCGACTGCTTAGGTTCAAATACTGCCCCACCGCTTACTAGTTGTGAGACTTTAGACAAGTTTTATAATCTGCCTGTGCCTTTATTTCTTCAGCCGTAAATGGGGAATATAGTTTCTACGTTATGTGCCTGTTCAGTGAACAAGTGAGTTATTACACATAAAGCATTCAGAACTGAGTCTGACACATAGCAAATCCTCAGTCAATGTTGTCTGTTGTTATTCTGTGTGTCTCAGGCATGCAATAATACCCACTTTGCAGCACATTCCCTGCTGACTTTTCTATCTCCTTGAGTCTTTAAGTTCCCTGAGAGTAGACTGCCTTGTTCACCACCCTGTGTGCATCTCAGTGCCCAGCACGTTATTTTCTCTAGAGTAGATACTCAATAATAAATACTTGTTCAATTGAATCGAAGGGTTTTTCTTTCCATTTTCTGACTTATCAGTGCATTTTTATTAATTATTATTCATAGAAAACTATCTCTGGACCAACACCGCCTAACTTATCTGTATGCACCTACATTGAGAGGCTTCAGGCTGTCAGTAACAACCTGTCCACAGACCATGGCATTGACACAACACGTAGATCAAAGAGCAGAGCTCCAGTTCTGCATCCACGCACAACTTTCAACAAGCCCTCAACTTTCTGAGCCTGTTCCTCATGTGGAAGGGATAAGATCAAATTCATATGGCTGTGTGAGAATTAAATGAGAGATAAAACATGTGGAAATACAACATAAGCAGTGAAATACCAGTCAATATGGGGCATTTTTATTAAATGCTGCAAATCTGATAGCATTTTACAAGACTGTGAGGTTTCATTTACCCCAAGCTAGTTCCAGAAAATGCCTATTTTAGGCTGCCAAGATTATTTTAAAGAAGCATGTAACAAAAATGCCCATTTGCCAATGTTTTAAGAGGCTGGATGTTTCATTCTTTGAACTGGGGCTCTCTTGGGAGGCAGAAGAGAGAATGTGCCAAGCCCAACACCTTTCCTGTCACCTATCCAGCTGCAGAAGAGCTGGTGCCCACTAACCTGTGGAGCTGGTGATGGGCACAAAGGCTGCAGGGTTAAGGCTGCTTTGGAGTCCATTCAGCTGCGCATCTGTGGAGGACCCTCTGAAACACAAAGGAGCTTGGTCAGACCTGCAGGCGGAAAGGTGAGGTTGGGCCCAGGCCCTCTGATGGCTTCGCTTCTTGCTCTTGGTGCTTCTTCTCCTGCGGCTCATTCCCTCACTTCCTTCAAGGCTTTGTTCAAATGTCACCTTATCAGAGAAAACTATGAGCAACCTCCACACTTCTGAAATAGTATGTATTTTGAGATTTATTATTAATTTCTTCCTACTGAAATGTAGCGTCATGAAAGCATGGGCCTTCATCATTGCTGTGTCTTCAGTGCCTAGAACAGTGCCTGACACATAACAGGTACTCAATAAATAGTTGTTTATTGAATGAATAAATTATGTTTCTGGCATTGACTTACATAAATCATATGAAAACACATTTTTAAAAAGGCAAGTCTCATGTGGAACAGTGGTTTTCAACCAGGGAAGTGGGGAGGGAGAGATGATGCGTCCCCTGAGCCAACCGGGGACATCCGGCAATGTCAAAACATCTCTGGTTATCACCACTGTGGGGTGCTACTGACAGCTACCGGGCAGAGGCCAGGAATACTGCTATGCATCCCACAGCACACAGGAAAATGCCCCAAAGAATTATCTACTCCATGGTGTCAATAATCCCGAGATTGAGAAATGTACACAGCATCTCCCCTCGTGCCAACTTTGACAAGAGATACGACAGAGTATATTTGATTCTTTGGGCAGAGGTTCCCGAGCCACATGTCTCAGAAATCCTAGAACTGGTCTGACTGCCTACAGCCCAAGTCAAGCCTCCCTGTTATAGGCTCTTACAGCTCTAATTCTTTCTTTGCATTTTTCAAAATTATAATTATGAAACTGTGTAACTGGTTGCTTAGTATCCATCATCCTTGCTAGAATGTAAGCTCCATAATGAGAGACTGTATTGGTCTTATTCACTGCCGTTGCATTTTGCACACATCAAATATTTATAAATTTTGTTGAAATATTTGTAATATTTTTGTTGTATATTTATAATATAATATTTTTGTTGGGTCCATCTGCCTTGATTTTAGTTGATGAGTAAAAGTTGTACCTGGGAGATCAAAGCTTTCACATGCTCAATTCTCTGTTTTTGTTGAGCAACATCCAATCCAACCTTTAGTATCTCTCTCTCAACACTATTTTTCCAGTCATTCATTCACACAAGAAATATTTATTAAGCATTTCCTGTGTTCTGTACTAGTGAGGAGAGACATGAAAGCAAATACATAAAACACAAACTGTGTGCTAAGTGCTAAAGAGAAAAAGCACACAGTGTTATGAGAACGAGGCAGGGGAACCTGGTTGAGATGATGAGGACAGTGGTCAAGGATGGTCTTTCTGTGGAAATAAGATTTCAGGGGAGTCATGAAGTTAGGAGAGGTAGGCATTAGCTAGGAGGAGGCAGAGGAAAGAGCGGTTCACGAGGAAATAGCATATATAATGGCTCTGAGGCAGAAAGGGGCTTGGAATGTCCTAGGAACTTTTGAAGACCAGCTAAGGGGATAGGATAGGGGTAGGGATAGGATAGGGGTGGGGATAGGATAGGGGTGGGGATAGGATAGAGGTGGGGATAGGATAGAGGTGGGGATAGGCAGTGTTTGCTGAACGTCTTTGACAGGAATGACCTGGGGTCACTTGTTAATCACACAGCTTTCCAGGTGGGCCTGGGGACAGCGCCCCAGGTGCCCAGGTGATTCATATCATCACTGGCTAGTAGGTAAAGAGGAAAGTGGTATAAGGTGCACCTGGAGAGTCAGGTGGAGTCTGAGGTACCCACATAGTCCCTACATCCCCAAAAGAGGCATGACGCTTGAGAAGATTCTAGCCCAGCATTGGCGCAAGGATCACACTGTCTTATAGCCCCTCCCCTCTGGCAAGCAATTTGGGGCCTACCCTCTCCTTTCCACTTTCATTTTGAGGACAAGGGAGCCACAGAGGCAGGAGAGAAAGGAGCAGAAGGCTTCTCTCTTTTCCCATCAGCCTTGGTCTTGGAGAGCCACATCTGAAATCCTCATGCATTTTATTTCAGCCCCTTATGGGACCCGAAAACTCTCCCAAAGCATCTGTAGCTGATGTCTGCTCTTTCATGTCCAAGTGAAAAAGTTCTGGAGAGCCTAAGATAAGCTCTTTCCTTTACAGAAGTTAAAAACCATTAGAGCCACTGTGCTTGCTTTAGGAGCAGCTGAGTGGAGCAAAACCCTGGGCTGGTCTCAATTTCACAAAGTATTAGTGGTTAAAAAAAAAGCGGGGAAGAAGCCGACAAAATCTTTGGGTCAGTAGAAGAAACTGGTAGTGAGTAACAGAAAACTGCCTGAGGGATTAGAAGAGTCCCTGGGGGATTAAACTCAAGGAATTCTGGGTCCCTAAAACTCTTGAAACTTTTCCCTCTCTTCTCTGGAACCCCCAACCCACCCTTCACCTTCTGAGGCTTTATCCTGTTCCTTTCCCAAGAACGTCTAACGCTATGGCCCCTGGTTCCCAGTTTCACTCACTCTTCCATCCTCCTCCGTCCCATAAACTCCCATCAAAGGCCTTGAAGCCACCACAGATTCAGAATTTGAACATTTCTAATGATTCTACTGTTTCTAGCATAGAGTCCCCATTCTCCCTGTGATGTAGAAATGTGTCCACAGCAATCCAAGGGGAAACTCTTGAGTGAATTTTTCCATGGAAACACTGGTGCACAAAATGGTTTAGGTCTGTTATTACTACTTTAGGCACATTATGGGTAAATATGCTTTTGTTGTGATAACATCATTTCCTTGGGAAAATATATTCCAACTTCTGGACAACCTTCCTCTAAATGAGAACTTTTGAAACACAGCTTGTCTAGAGCCTGTATGTCAATTTGCACTTGCCCCTGCAATGATTCTTTGCTGCTTTCCTGGGAATACATGTGTTTTAGGAAATATTTACATGGGGAGTTACGTTGGGAGTAACACCTGGATAACAGGACCTACCTTATAAGATTTTGAAGATTAAATAAGATGGTGAATATAAAGCACATCTAAGCAGTGACTGGTGTTATATCATGGACAAAATATACGTTAACTTAGTAGCAGTATTGTCATATTTACTTAGGAACATTGTTTAACACTCTCTGCATTCACTATAAGTCTATCTACATACAGAAATATCAAAATGAATGACTCACTGACTCCAACATCAGTCTGGAATATTAGTGCTAAACTACAGAAGAATGGCCATAGGCATTCTGAACCTGGAAGTTAACAGCAATTTGCTATTAAAGTTACAAGGTAATTAACTGGCAACCTGTAAGACAAAAATCTCATAGTAAAAATTATTCTTAAGATCCCTTAGGAAGAGATGTCACATTTGAGATTGACAGGTTATCTCTCAATAAATCTAATATGTACTTTTCTGCCAGTGTCAGAATGATTTGTTCAACTGTGCACCAAATGAAGTAGGTTTGTATTTAGAAAAGTAGGCTTGTATTATGGGATCATGTTGTATAAACTATGTATTTTTATTTTTTTGAGACAGGGTCTTACTCTGTCACTCAGGCTGGAGTGCAGTGGCACAATCACAGCTCACTGCAGCCTCAACTTCCTGGGCTCAGGTGATCTTCCCACCTCAGCCTCCCAAGTAGCTGGGACTACAGGTGTATGCCACCATGTCTGGCTAATTTTTGTGTTTTTTGTGGAGACAGAGTTTTGTCATGTCACCCAGGCTGGTCTCAAAGCCCTGGGTTGACATGGTTTGCCTGCCTTGGCCTCCCAAAGTGCGGGGACTATAGATATAAGCAACTGCACCTGGCCTAAAATACATATCTTTAAGCATGAGAGTAACAATGCAGTAGGATGCTCTTTCTATTAGAAAGGCCCATGGGAACTGCAACCGACTGACTGGAGTGACATTTCTCTCATCTTTTCCTAAGTGTAAAATCAATTGGAATCACCCACTTTATTGAAATTATAATCAATTTCTCTCTGAATAGCTGAATGTATAAAGTTAATTATGTGTTTGATACAGCTTCATTATCTGATGTTCTCTGGTCGTAGTACACCAGAATATAAAGAAGTGGCTAAAGATGAAGTTAGAAAAACTGGAGTTGTAGCAGTATCAAGAGTTTGACAATAAGAAATACTGAAAAGATGGGACAAAAAGGTGCCATTAACTTTACATTACACAAAAGTTAGAGTTCAAACATGAGGAGAGTGATAGATGTGAATATCTAGTCCTTAATTGTTCTTCCTGGAAATGGCGCAACTGTCTGGGAGATGGGAAGCTGCTTGCTGTAAAGGTTGAGAGTAAGACACTTACTACAATCTCAGCTGTGGTAATGGTCTTATTTAGGTTCCTCTCTGAGGATAAACTGTCAATGATTATTAAAAACTGCTTACATCAGGTGTGGTGGCTCACGCCTGTAATTCTAGCACTTTGGGAGGCTGAGGCAGGTGGACCTGAGGTCAGGAGTTTTGAGACCAGCCTGGCCAACATGGTGAAACCCCATCTCTATTAAAAATATAAAACTAGCCAGGCGTGGTGGCTGATGCCTGTAAAACCAGCTACTTGGGAGGCTGAGGTAGGAGAATCGCCTGAACCCAGGAGGCAGAGGTTGCAGTGAGCCAAGATTGCGCCATTGCACTCCAGCCTGGGTGACAAGAGTGAAACTCCCGTCTCAAAAAAAAAAAAAAAAGACTAAAAACAAAACAAAACAAAACAAAACGGCTTAAGAGTAGGCTGCCTGATTAATTTAGCCACTGAAAAACTATAATAAGAAACGTGACCACATATAGTAGCAAAAAAGAATTTGAAGAACTCAATGAATAGTCGCATGCTCCTTTCTATGAAGGCAAAATTTTCCTTGGGACATGTTCACAGCTGGCAGCTAAAGCGTTTCCTTAAATATTACATGTACAGTTCCTAACCCTGAATTTGACTCACTTGTTTCACATCTACCTACTCATCTCGCCTCTGCCGTTTTTTTGAGGTCTGAGAAAGCACCTCACATGAGCATTATTCCTACTCTGAGGGAACAGCTCTCCAGAGCCTTTCAAAGAAGTTGTTCAATGATGCATTAAAAACAAATAATATCCTTATAAGATGAAATGCCTGTATTTCATCTTCTAGGGCTATTACTCTCTGTATTAATTATTTTGAAAAATTTCTTCTAGTACAAGTCTCTAAGGAATATAAGTCAATCAAATGGCTGGCTAGAAATTCCACTGGCATCAAGACCATACCATATAGCCAGCCTATAAAACTATATAACACATATATATACACACATATATAAAACACAGTCTAGGAGGGTTATAATGAGCAATATCCCCACTATCCCTTTTGCTGGTAAGGTTTCCGACATGCTTTTTCGTGGATCTTCATTTCTTTATTTGTGGTTTCCTCTGTTCTTCTTTTGCCCATTATTTTGATCAGTGGAAACTTTTCTGAAAGTGATATGCTTTCTTTAAGGTCTGTTTTGTTCATTACTTCACAAGGTTGACTGTGGTTTGCTGCTATATTATTTCTGTTTGGGTTCTTTTCAAGGCTTTCCACATCCCCAACACAGGGGTACTAGTTTTCTATTTCAATGGTTTAGTATAAGTTTATCTTGGACTCATGCCACCACATCAGAGATGACCTTTCTGTAGAAGAAAGGACTCACAAAAGGAAAATGCTCAAGACTTTACAGGAAGAGCAGAGCTACAAATGGCTGACCTTACCAGGGCTGTGGCAAAACAGACATGGCTGCATCTGTGAAGGTCCTGAAAACAAACACCCCCAAACCTGATCGTTTTTATAAAATACAGCAATAACCAATCTCTTTCAATTCCCAAGGAAAAAGAAACAAAACAAAATAAAAAATACATACCCTGACTTTTCCTACCAAACATTTACTCATAGATTAAGTATCCTGCAACTTTCGACATATCCACACACTCACACACACACACAGACAGGTATATGCTGCCTCTTCCTTTTATCTCTCAGTGTAGGGATTATGATTCTGAAATTGAAGTTAATGCTAATCCTTAGAAAATAACAATTAGAACATTATTAGTTAGGGTCAGGTTCCAAAACCAAATCATGAAACATTTAGTGAAGTCAACTTTCATGCAGTAAAGGCACATAGGACTCCATTTTATAAATATACTGCATATTATCTATTCCCCTGTGTTTCTGGTTATAGTCCTTTTTCATTCCTGAGTAGGCCCTTTTATCTTTTTATTCATTAGTCTTTCCAGAGGCCATCCTATTACTTGTCAATTTCATTCGCTCCTTCAACACATATTTAATGACCCCCTACATGTGCCAGATACAGTTTGAGGCACTGCTGCTCTCATGTTCTGCCATGTGTCCAACTGTTCGAGATTTCTGTGTATTTTTTTCCTTTCTCTATTTTATTTTATTTATTTTTGAGACGGAGTCTTGCTCTGTTGCCCAGGCTGGAGTGCAGTGGCACGATCTCGGCTCACTGCAAGCTCCGCCTTCCAGGTTCACGCCATTCTCCTGCCTCAGCCTCCGAGTAGCTGGGACTACAGGCGCCCGCCACCACGCCCGGCTAATTTTTTGTATTTTTAATAGAGACGGGGTTTCACTGTGTTAGTCAGGATGGTCTCGATCTCCTGACCTCGTGATCTGCCCGTCTCGGCCTCCCAAAGTGCTGGGATCACAGGCGTGAGCCCCCGCGCCCGGCCCCTTTCTGTATTTCAATTAGTTTACTCTGTTGTCCTTTCATAGCTTTTCAGATTAAACAATTGACTCACTTATTTTTAATCCTTCTTGTCTTTTAAATAAATGCATTATATTTTTGAGTGCAGTTTTGGTTATTCCACAAATTTGATGTGTAGTACTTTTATAGCCATAGTTTAAAATATTTTATAATTTTCATTATGATTATCTCTTTAATGCATGAGTAATAGGTACTCTATTTTTTTTTTAATTTCCAACACATGGTTTTTTTTTTAAAAAAAGCCTCCTTTTATTATTTCTAACTTAAGTACTTTGTGGTTGAAGAGTGTGAACCGTTTGATATTGATATTTTGAAGTGCATGGAGCCTTCATTTGTGACATAGTATGTGCCGAATTTTTAGAAACATTCCAGATATACTTGAATACCATTGAGTGCAGGAGTCTATGCATAACTGTAACTGCTTTTCAGGCTGTGAGCTATGATTCATAATTGGGCTGTAAAATGAATTTCGGGGCTCACTACCAGCATTAAAAAATAGAAGACAGTATTTTGTGAAATTTTAATTTCACATATACACATACATATAGATAGGTATTTTTACTGGGTTGCATATAAAATGCTTTTTCTTTTTTTAGATCATTTTGCCTATGACACAGCCCTCAGGAAGTCCTGAGAACATGTGCCCCTAAAATGTATTTTTTATTTTAAGTGCTAGTTCAAAAAGATGAAAAGCCTCTTATTAAAGCAAAATGTTAATTCTGTATTTCAAATATTCAAGTCCTCAGTAATTTTTGAGTTATTTGTTACTGACAGAAGTAAATTCAAATAAATTACCCACTAATATTAATGATTTGCTAGTTTCTCCTTATAATTTTGTCAGCTTTTGATTTCTGTAAGTTTATTATGTTAAGTGCATACAAGTGCTTTTCTTTATTCCTCTTGGTGATTTTGGCTTATATTTTATCTGATATTAACATTGCTATACCAGTTTTCCTTCTGATTAGTATTTCATAATTGATCTTTTCCAACCTTTATTTTCTACCTTTTGTTCAGATTTTACTTTATGGATGTCTCTTTTATGTAGCGAATAACTCAACTTTTTAAAAAGATGCAATTTGATCATCTCTTTTTTAATGGAAGAGTTTAATCTGTCAACATTTATTTTGATCATGTGCATATGTGGACCCATTTCTATTATCTCAGTTTTTGTTTTCTATTTATCATCCTATTCCTTTGCTTCTTTTTTTTTTTTTTTTTTTGAGACAGAGTCTCACTCTGTCGCCCAGGCTGGAGTGCAGTGACGCATAAACATGGCTCACTGCAACCTCAGCCTCCTGGGTTCAAGAGATTCTTCTGCCTCAGCCTCCCGAGTAGCTGGGATTACAGGCATGTGACACAATGCCTGGCTAATTTTTGTATTTTTAGTAGAGACGGGGATTCACCACATTGACCAGGCTAGTTTCGAACCCCTAACCTCAAGTGATCCACCTGCCTTGGCCTCCCAAAGTGCTAGGATTACAGGCATAAGCTACCGCACCCAGCCTCCTTTGCTTCTAATTTTCCTACCTCCCATGAATTAATAAAGTATCTACATTTCCCTTTCCCTGTTCTGTTGGTTTGAAAACTATAGGCTGCATCTTAATTATTTAGCTATTTTTTCCTAAGTGTAAAGTCATTCAGTATTTCTGTCCTGACCTCAAAGTTGACACAGACCCTTATCAACTAAACACTCTAGGTCCCTGTATCTTGTCTTTGTTATCTCTAAATGGTTTTTGTCTTCTTAAAGACCAATAATTATTTTTATAGTCATTACCATTGATCGACATTTTACAGACAGATTTGTTGTACTTTATTGTTTCTTGTTGCCTAATACTTCTGGATTCACTTCTATCTCTACACAGTCTTTACTATTTCCTAGTTTGAATTTCAGGTATACTCTTAGACTTTGAATGTCTCAAATTATTTTTATTTCGCCTTCACTCTTTTTTTTTCAGATGGAGTCTCACTCTGTCACCCAGGCTGGAGTGCAGTGGCGCGATCTCGGCTCACTACAACCTCTGCCTCCCAGGTTCAAGCAATTGTCCTGCCTCAGCCTCCTGAGTGGCCAGGACTACAGGCGCTCTGCCACCCTGCCCAGCTAATATTTTGTATTTTTAGTCGAGATGGGGTTTCTTTTTTTTTTTTTTTTTTTTTTTTTTTGAGACGGAGTCTCGCTCTGTCGCCCGGGCTGGAGGGCAGTGGCCAGATCTCGGCTCACTGCTAGCTCCGCCTCCCGGGTTTACGCCATTCTCCTGCCTCAGCCTCCCGAGTAGCTGGGACTACAGGCGCCTGCCACCTCGCCCTGCTAGTTTTTTGTATTTTTTTAGTAGAGACGGGGGTTTCACCGTGTTAGCCAGGGTGGTCTCAATCTCCTGACCTTGGGATCTGCCCGTTTTGACCTCCCAATGTGCTGGGATTACAGGTGTGAGCCACTGTGCCCAGCTGCCTTCACTCTTGAATGCCAGTTTAGCTATGTATAAAATTCTAGACTGAAAGTTTATTACCAACACTTTGAAGTAATTGGCTATTGTTTTCTAGCACCTATTATTGCTGAGAAGAATGCTGGTACTCTGTGTTCCTTTGTCGTTTACGCAGATTTTCTCTCTGGTAATATTTAGACTTCTCTTTATGCTTAATGTTCTGGTTTCTTGCTACTGTGATGTGTCTAGAGGTACATTTATTTTGGTACATGAATGGGTTTTTTAGCCGAGGACTCATGTCTTCTTCAATTCTGGAAAATTCTGTTATTTTCTAAAAGCATTGCTTGTCCAATTATCCCTTAGGTCTTTTTTGTGATACTCCTATCAGAGTCACATGTCATGTTCCACAAGATACTCCTATTAGACACATAATCTAACATGTCTGACTATTTTAAAGTATTAATTTATCTGTAAAGAATTCATGTTCCAGTTGTTGATTTTCCTGGCAATCTTTCTTAGCATGAGATTTTTTCATGTGTTTTGGAATTTTGGTTTGCAGGCTTATTTTGAATGGGAATCATTCCCTGCCCTTGCCTCTGAGCTTGCTCATTCTTCCCTGTCTGAAGATTATATAGTTGCCTTCACCCAGACCCCTGGCACCAGCCCCAAACCAGGCATTATAGTGGCATTTTGGGGCCCTTGCCTCAGTGATATTTAGAAACCAAAGGCAGTTTTGAGACAGGAACAGTTGAAAGGGTATGTCATTGTCTTCCTGACTCTGTAGG
The DNA here is from genome assembly GCF_007565055.1 of Rhinopithecus roxellana. Lineage (NCBI taxonomy): Eukaryota > Metazoa > Chordata > Mammalia > Primates > Cercopithecidae > Rhinopithecus > Rhinopithecus roxellana. The sequence continues at coordinate 134,030,563 of NC_044553.1, read as the reverse complement.
CCCATAGTCTCATATAAAGATATAGCTTCAGTTAGTGGCTTCATGCCAGTTTTACTACTCTCCCATTAGGAGAGCACACTGCATCCTTTAGTGCAGGGTTTTCCACCTTGCCACTACAGACATGTTGGGCTGGATAATTCTTTGTAGTGGGAGACTGTTCTGTGCTTTGCAGGATGCTCAGCAGGATCCGTGGACTCTACCCACTAGATTCCAGTAGCACTCTCCCAGTTACGACAAGTATAAATGTCTCCAGACATTGCCAAATGTCTCCTGTCGGGGGGAACTGTCCCATGTTGAAAATCAATTATTTTCAAGTAATGAGCCTGGCTTTAGGTTCTCCTCTTGTAGGGCGCTTTCAGGTCCCGGTATGCCACCGGCGCTTGTCACTGCCTGCTTCAGAAAGCCCACAGCAGCTTCAGCTTCATTCACTGATTCTCGTTTACTTTGGTACATTCTGGGGACAAGGAGATATGTGCCTCGTTTTGAAGCACAGCTAAGTCCCGTAGGTTTTCTTCTTTAAATGTTCATCCATCATAGCTCTGTGTTTGCAGCAGAGGGGGTTGTGGATGTGAAAGTGTGAACTTTGGGAGCCAACTGGACTGGAAGTCAGTAACTCCAAATCTAATTTTTCCTTTCGTTTGAAACTGAGCCTTTGCCTTCAATCGTCTTTAGAGTTATTAGTGTTCAGGAAATCAGAATATGTTTCAATTTCCACAGGCTCACCAGCAGAAGCAAATCACACTTATAAAAACAACCTACCAACAACACAAATGTGATTTCTTTTGGTAGGGAACAATAGCAGCAGTGGAATACAACTACACTGACCAGCAGACATTGGATGCCATATATGTCAGAGAAACATATTATCTCATTTAATCCTAAGAACAACTCCAAGACATAAGTAATATTTTACAGATAATGAAACAGAAGCTTAGAGCTATCTCTAGAAAAGTTAATTAAGCCAAGAAACCAGGATCCGAATCTCATTTCAAATTCCAGGCTGTTAACAACTGTACTCTACTGCCTCCCATACGCTGCTCTACAAGGCATAAATAATGAGATCATTGTTATTTAGTGATCCTTGATGCATACAACTTGACATAGAATACCATGTCACCACTACCACTGCCATCACTATCTCCTCCACCACTTCCATCTCCACCATCACCACTGCCATTTGCTGAGAACTTACGAATATAAGCTATCTCAGGCACTGGGAATGAGCTTATCTCCTCTCAAAAACAAACCATGCAAGCAGAGATCTTATCTGTCTTGTCCACTGGTGTTATCACTGGTGTCTAGGGCAATGTTGAGCAAAATGGACATTCAATATATATGTCATGAAAGGGTGAAGACAAGTTATCTGTCTTTGAGAGAGCTACAGAAAGCAGAATATACGAAAAAAGGAAAAATAAAACAAGGAGGTAGATGGCAGAGTCAGCTGAGGAGGTGAGGAAGGGGCAGCTGGGAAGGACGCACCAAGGCGAGACACTAAAACCGAATCTTGAATAAAAGGCAGGACTTAGGTTCAAGAGGCCTAAGGGCACTCTGCAGAGATGACATGGGTATGCAGGAACAAAGAACGGGAAGCATACGTGTGGAGCAGTCTGTGCAAAGCAGTGATAGGGTATGAAGAAGGCAGGAGACAGGAGAGAGGTCATATTGCAGAAGGCTTGAATGTCAGAGTCAGGACTCTCAACTTTATCTTGTGGGCACCTGGAAGCCTTCAAAGATTTCAGAAAAATGGGCCAGGTGCAGCGGCTCAGGCCTGTAATCCCAGCACTTTGGGAGGCCGAGGCGGGCAGATCATGAGGTCAGGAAATCTAGACCATCCTGGCCAACATGGTGAAACCCCATCTCTACTAAAAACACAAAAAAATTAGCTGGGCATGGTGGCAGGCACCTGTAGTCCCAGCTACTCGGGAGGCTGAAGCAGGGGTATCACTTGAACCTGGGAGGCAGAGGTTGCAGTGAGCCGAGATGGCGCCACTGCACTCCAGCCTGGGTGACAGGGTGAGACTCCATCTCAAAAAAAAGAAAAAGATTTCAGAAACGTGGTTTGAAGAACTACTTTGGAGATGATTTTTAGAAGTTGTTTCCTGGGCCTACTCACGTATTTCTTTAAGAAGAACAAATTTAGACAGTTTGAAAATTTCCACTTGTTCTATGTTCTAGTTCAGTCTTCTTTTTCTTCAAGAAGAACCAATTTATACTTGATATTTTTCAAAATATTATCTTTCATCTACTTTTTAAAATTGTACATAGTGTGCACAGTGTTCTCATAATTTTTCACTCTCCTATATCTACTTTTAAAGTCTTTCTCTTATTTTTACTTCTCTTATTTTTCTGGCAGAAGTATGTTTATTTTCTTCTTCTGGGTTCCCCTGACCCAAGCTAAATAAGATTTTGAACTTAACTAATTTTATTGCTTGCTTTTCACTTTATATTACTTTTCTTCTTAATTTCCTTAAGTCTGTTTTTCTTAGCTTTGTTTTATGGTTCCTTTTCTAACTTCGTGTGATAAAAGCTTACTTCAGTTATGACAAATATGTGGCCTATTCACCATTCTCAGCATCTTCCCTGTCTGTGGCAGATGCTACTAACCTATCAAAGCACTCTTTTTTGCTGAGCTCAGGGAAGTCCTCACAGGTCTTTCCAAAACAACACTGGGCAATCAGCTGAAGCCAATTTATCTATTGAAGCCAATTTACCATTTGTATCTTGGTTAATTTCTTTTTCATCTTTCACTATTTTAGTCATGAAAATGATGAAGATTATGAATTTACCTTTGAGTACATCTTTGACTCCCTCCCTCCCTCCTTCCCTTCCTTGACAGACTACCTTTGAGTATATCTTTGCCTGACTTCCTTCCTCCCTCCCTTGCTTCTTCCCTTCCTTCCTTCTTTTTTTTTGAAGAGTCTTGCTCTGTTGCCCAGACCGGAGTGCAGTGGCGCGATCTTGGCTCACTGCAATCTCCACATCCCAGGCTTGAGTGATTCTCGTGCCTCAGCCTCCCGAGTAGCTGGGACCATAGGTGCCATGCCACCACGCCTGGCTAATTTTTGTATATTTTGGTAGAGACGGGGTTCGCTATGTTGGCCTGGCTGGTCTAGAACTGAACTCCTCACCTTCAGTGATCCCCACCTGCCTCAGCTTTCCAAAGTGCTGGGATTACAGGCATGAGCCACTGAGCCCGGCCTTTATATTTAATATCTCATTTTAGTGGAAAGTGGTCTGAGACTGAGGCATGTATGATTTCTACTTTTTGAGGATTTAATTGAAACATTCCAGTTTAGAAAACTATTCCACAGGATCTCTGTAGGGCACAAAGTTATATATCTATTGATTTACTCTTATTAACTAACCTCTTTCTGTCCTTATGTTGAGTCTTATTTGCCTATACTACTGGCTATTATTTCTATTCTCTTTTTGTAATTTGTTATTTTAGGTTGAATCTGTCTTTTCTCTCATCATTTTCATCTTTGTATACTTCTTCCTCAAATTTTTGGCATTTGTCTTTTAGTTTGCAAATTCAGTTTTCTGCAGTGGCCAATTTCTATTTACTGTCTTCAGCCCAATTTTTCACTTAGGTAGTTCTCATCTCTGTGCAATCCTCCCTGACTGCAGGCCCCTTGCTCCTATATGATAGCTTTGTCTAGTTCTCCACACAGATGCTCTCTACTCTTACATTTTATTAAGAATACACATTAGGTATTTTTAAAAATATTATTATTTATTGCTTAAACTCATTCCAGAGGTAAGAAGCCTCTGAATCTTCTCCATGAAGACTTTTTTTTTTTTGGAGACAGTCTCTCTGTTGCCCAGGCTGGAGTGCAATGGTGTGATCTTGGCTCACTGCAATCTCTGCCTCCCAGGTTCAAGCGATTCTCCAGCCTCAGCCTCCTGAGTAACTGGGATTACAGACACACGCCACCACACCCGGCTAATTTTTTGTATTTTTAGCAGAGATGGGGTTTTACCATGTTGGCCAGGGTGGTCTCGAACTCCTGACCTCATGATCTGCCTGCCTCAGCCTCCCAAAGTGCTGGGATTACAGGCATGAGCCACCGTGCCCAACTGAAGCCTCTTTTTAAGCTATACCACCTATTCCCAGGACCCAAGATTTTCCAGTATTTGCTCATCCTTAAAGAAGGTCTAAATCTGCCAAGGGCTTATATTCACGGAGAAACTGATGTGGATGGATTCTATCAGAGGTTAGCATAAATTCCTGCCAAAATCTTTTAAAAAGGGGTTTTCATACTCAGGTGAAGGAGGAGGGAAGTGAGGGATGGGAAATATCCAGCAATTATATTACAATTTCAACAACCATTTTAACATCCGAGGAGGCAGGCACGAGAAGTCAGATTTTAATTAAAATTATGCCAATAAGAATCAGCAAAGGAAGACCCATCATTTCATGGCTCTCCTGTAGCTTTCCTCCCCACTAAGACACACACAATCATGCAGCTTTTGATTAGGTGTGGTTGTAGCACCCATGCCTCTGACTGATGTCACTGTCCACACCAAAAGCAACCCCTAGGACCTCCTAATGCACCACTGAGGTCCAAATGAGGAGGGTTAGTAGAAGACAGACAGTCTAAGTGGCAGAGCTCCTGACTGGTACTCACATCCTTTCTACCCTCAGGCCCTGCCCCTCACAGCGAGAGGATATTATTGTCTGTGGTATTCCAGGTTTCCCTTTCATTTCCTAGACTGCACTCTCCCAGAAGACACTATACAAAAGCCCTCCATGTTGTTCTTCAATCCAGTCTTCCTGTGCTGCATCTAACAGAAATTCCCCCAGCACCTCTAATATGAGTGGCATTAATTCTTCCTCCATTTAAGTGGTAAAACTGGTATGGAAAAAGAGAGGAGTGAGTGAGTTCCTAAGTGCATACATTGTATTTTCTTCAAAAGCAATATTTTAGGATAATTAATCTGCCATTTGCTGTACAGACAGATGTAGATAAATAGATGGGCAGGGACCTTTGAAATCTGTGATGTACGGGGAAGAGTCTGAGGTAAGCACAGCGGGTGAAATGAGTTCCAGTTTGAGCTCAGCCACTGACCACCTGGGTACCTTGTTGTACTCATATCCCCACAACTATGCCTAGATCCCTTTATCTTCTACCACAAACATTTTATAATTACCTACCTTGGAAATGCATAATGTAGAGAATCCTACATTAAGGATGAATATGTTACAGATTCAACTATGCTTCTTGAAACTGCACATAATAAAAGGCTGGCAGAACATGGTTAACCCACAATATGGTATCTTCTATGCTCACCTCAAGAACTTTTGGACAATTATTAAGTCCTAATTCCTTTGCCCTGAAATCTTCTCACTTTAATGACTCATGTTAAAAAGATAACATTTTTAAGCTGATGTTTATTTTCATATTGTTCTGACATTAATCTCTTAAACATCTGTCATCATATGGCTGACCTCACCAAATGTTCAGGTAACATTAATTGGGATTTGGTGCTACCAGGCTACCCAGTCCTGATGGCTTTCCTCCCTGCTAATCCCTAGCAGCCTTAAACAACCACTGTCCTGGGTGCTGACTCAGAATAGTAGTTACCACCAACTTCCACTCAGGTCACCCTGATGAGAATCACCTAAGCCCTGGGTAAAGAAGGTCATCTCAGCTATTTAAGGAAGAGTACTGCAGTTCAGTCTGTGCTTCTTCAACAGTTTTCTTTCTTCAGAGAAGTCTCCCAGGTTACAACAGCTTTGGTCCCACCCTTTCAAATTCATTCAGTCTGAGTTTTGCCCTTGTGCCTGGCAAACTTCAATCTCCTCAGGTTTCTTTCTCCATATTTCCTGGAGAGTATGATTCTGGCTCTGAAAAAAGGTCATTTACAAGGAAGAGACAGTTCAGATGCATGTAGTTGTGTGTAGGCTGTCGTCCTTCTCAGTTCAGCTGACTGCTTGGAAGAAATACCACAAATAGTTTTGAAAGGAGGATCTGAAGTGGGTACTAAATTATGAAGTGTTGCAAACATTGGAGAAGAAAATCTAGAAAGATTATTGGCACTATGAAAATGGTAAAAAAAAAAAAAATCTAAATCATTCCCTTCACAACTGACAAATGAGATTTAGCTAAATGAAATATAAGTGTATGAATCTGAGAACGACAACAAAGAACTGCTGGGACAAGAGAGGCTGAGGAAAATGGCTTGAAAGCATCAGGATTAAAGAGCAAATGTGCTCATAAAAAAGCTTTCAATGGAATAGACAGAAAACAAGTCATTTTGGTTAATTATTCAGTAGGGACACTGGGTTTTGTTTTACAGATGGGAAAATGAAACCTTTAGAGGGAAAGCAACTTGAGTATTATCATAAAGAAACAGGACCCCACTGTTCTGATTCTCAACTCCCTTTGCACCAAAATCCAAGTGACATTCCATCTTTAATGTTCTATTCTTCTCTAAACTCAAAACTCAACCCTCTAGGATGTGGAAACTTTGATGCTCTTGGAAATTGCTTCTATATTTGTCTAATGCCAACTTCTGTGTTGGAAGAAGTTTGAAGTTCAACCCAAAAACACACGGCTTGGCACGGTCCAAAGCTCATTACAACTTCTCATTAGTTGTGTCTCTTGAGGCGACTATGGCATTCCTGAGTGTGACTCAGTATCACCAGTCATAACTGAGGGTTCCTGATTAATCTGAACTGAGCCAGAGCAAAGGCCACAGTAAGATCCAAGCAAATGAAGCAACACATCTTGTAGGAAGAAAGTGAAAAATTTACATGAAAATTTCTTGAAATGCCATCTTGCTACTAAGCATAATAGTACCTAACACTGATTTAGCATGTATTATATACCAGGCACTGTATTTGTGCTTGACATTCATCAATTCATTTATTTATCTTAATAACCCTATGAGGCAGGTACTATTACCATTCCCATTTTAAAATAGGAAACTGAGTCACAGAGACGTTGAGTAACTTGCTATGCTGGCTAGGAACAAGAATTACTTTAGAACAGTGAGAATATATCAACTGATACTCAGGATCCTGATTTCGAGAGCCATGAAAAGTTTCTCTAGATTAAAAAGATTACTTCATCAATCCAAATAAAGCATGGGGTTTTAGTTCATAGTAATGTGCCAATGACAGTTTCCTAGTATGGTACATTCCTCAAATGCACCACGGCAATGTCAGATGTTAACAATGGAAAAAACACTGGGCAAGTGGTAGGTGGGAATTCTTTGTACTACCCTTACAACTTTTCTGTAAATCTAAAATTAATATAAAATACAGTTTGTTTGTTTTAAAAAAAAACTTTATCAGGATACTTCATAGGGGGAACTTTTCATTGTTCAGATGAAAAGCCATGCTATTCTTTTTCCTAAAAGTTAGAAGAATATCTGAAAACACTGGGGTCCTTACAATGCTGTACATTTTACACATAAGTGAGAGAATGTTAAAGTCTTTATTAGTACTAACTTAGCTTCAGAGACTTGTCCTAGAGTTTTAAAGGCAAATTGGAAACTATTTCCTGGAACAATGCCTCACAGCATGCCTTTTGATACCTGGATTATATTACTTAAATTCTGAAGAAATCTCTGCTTTTTCCCCCCTTCTGTGCATTTTTGATGTTGAGTTGTTTCCGGTTTTCCCACACTCTTGCCTGTCACAAAGAAGAAACCACAAAAATGCTGCAAAGCAAAGTCTGTCCAAAGAGCTGCAGTTCCATCTCAGGAGGCTGTGGAGTTCTCCCGCCAGCAGTGAGTTCAGGGCAGTAGCAAGCAGCGTCTTCAAATGCCCAGCCCTGCTGCCTGGGCCCACCTCTCCACCAGCTAGCCACACAGGCCACCAAGGGCCCTCTGAGAGTACTAGCAATAATCACAGAATCCACAAGGGGCACACTGGCAAATTCAACATTCACATTTGGCTCAAAAATTTTCCCAGTTAACTATGGGCTTTCCAAATCTGTGAAGGAGAGTGTGGTTTTAGAATGCATATGATGGTGACCAAGGCTTACTGAGTTCCTACCTAGGCTGGGCCTTACTCTATGTACTTCACACATATTAACTCTGTTAACATTTAACAACTGACCTAGGAGGTAGATACTCTTACTGTTTTATTTTCACAAATGGAAACATGAGGAAGCTGAGACTAAGAGATTAAGTAACTTGTAACTTGCAGAAGGTGTCAAATTAGTAAAATGTGACCTGAGGATGTGAATCCAGGCAGTCTGGTTGCAGAGGCTGCACACCTAAGGATTTGACTCTACTCTTTCCAGGGTGAGAAGACACACAGTTTCCTTTCTATTTTGCTGCTGGCATTCAACCACAAACTGCAGCCTTTCTACTGCCCCTTCCTACTACTCCAGAGAGTTCTGCAGTCATTACAATGCCAGCTCTTCCCAGAACAGGGCTTGGTACTTTAGTGGGCACTGAATAAATATTTGTCAGATAAATGAATAATGGCAGCAATATAATTAATACAGCCACAAGGGATTGTTTTCTACCTAAATCCAGAATTTGATTTACCATCCAAGGAGGAAAAAACAGTAATGACTTTTTCTATGTTCTAGGATTCTTCTCACAACTAACATTGATCTTCTGAAGGACAAATGAATGAGGAGCCTCAATGACAGCAAGAGAAATACACAAATGTCCACTACACAAAAACACAGCAGACAATGCCTGCCTCTTCCAGACATCTCTGAAAGTTCCCCAAGTTTAACCTGAAGAAGGGCTGCTAGAACTAATGCTCTTCACCATTCTATTTCTAGTTCACTGGCTAAAAAGTGGCTGGAGGTAGAGTGAAGGATTTTGATGTACAAAAATTTGATTCAGGAAAGAAAACGTCCTTTTGGTGTAAACGGGTAGACTACAAAAGGTATTAACAACACCGTTGCTACACAGAGCTTGCTGACTAATGTCAATGAGGTTATATCATCCTCCTAGATGAAATCTCAATCCTAATATCTTCCAATTCAAATGCTTGAAAGTGAACAAACCAAGGGGAAGCAGGGTGTTGAATTTTGTATGAAATTGAAAAGATCTGATTCTGCAGGGCTTGTCCCTGCCACAGGGTGGTGGCCATCTGCTTGTTTCAGCAGTTCCCCGGGAGATTCTATCTGTAGCCTGCGCTGAGAACTAGGGTTAGCCTTTATTTCCCAGCAGGTGTTCTTGTTTCCAGTACTTCAGTATGAATGGTCTTGAAGAGTAACAAATAAAGAGTACTATTAGCTTAGAATTGATAAAACTCAGTAGAAATTGAACAGAAAAAAACTTACTTGGAAGCCCTCTGGGATGTTGCCCTTCTGAGCACTTGTTTGTGGTTGGGTGGGGGTTTGGGGACCAGGGAGGCACAAGAACTTGGAGGTGGTACTGCTTTTTGTGGCAGAGTGGTTGGCTTCTGGCCACTAGCTGTGGCACTGGAAATTCTACAACCTGCATCATTATTCATTGTCCATAAATTGGAGTTAGGTAGTGTCTGGCTGCCAAAGATTGCCTACAAAAAAAAAAAGGAAAAAAAATGATCGATGGACATCACCTTCACAACCCATTTACTTTATTAACTAGTCTGTAATCCTGTCAAGGGACAAAAAGAAAAGGAAAACTGTTAAAGTTTTTTTTTTTTTTTTAAAGGAAAAACTTCTCTAATGTTGCCAGTGCAGCTCTAGGTTCAGAGAAGGGGAATATTTTGAAGCAGAGTTGAAATGGTCTTGCTGAAAGTACACTGGGCTAGGAATCAGGGCACCTGGGACACTAAGTGTTGGCCCACATGCGTGAATTAGAAAAGCATTTGATCTCTCTCATTGCAGTTTCCATAATTATTAAATTCAACATGTTTTTAATGAATGTCTCTTTTGAGGCGTGAAGTACTAGAAATAGAGCACAGAATAAAACTGTCTTGCAGCTTGACTTGATTCCTGCCCACTTCAAAACTCTGAGCTCCTCTAGAAAGTTTGCAGGCAGGAGGCAAGGGGAGGAGTCAGCATGGCTAGGGCATGGTGAACAAATACAGAAAGATGAGGCTGCCACAGGAACCATGAGCCAGGCCTGGTTATAATCTTTAGGGGTAGTTCAGAATTCCAGCCTAGAAACACTTTGTTGACCTAAAGATTAACATAAGATTTTACATTTGAAAGCACTTTCAAAGTAAAATTACTATACAAATGTTTGTTATATGAATACAATCGACACAAGGATATTTTTGCTCAGAGGGTAAGCCTATAAATAAATAAAGACCTAAAAATCACCATCTAAACATCACAAATGCCAACATATATAATTAGGATGCAAAAGTATACTTCCTTCAAGTAGACGCTTAAAAAGTTCATACAACTTATCTCATTAAAAATAGTCTTTTTGTGTCTCAATTTTGTTACTGGTCTTTCAATACTGCTTTCAACATGCATTGTAAAAACTTTACATGAGAAATAATATTAAGAGAAAAATAACATCATTGACAAAATACCTAGTATTTTTTATTAAAGAAATTTCTGGCAATTGATTTCCATTTGTACATACAACATGTAAAGGACACATGGCGAGGCATGATGAAGTAATATGAGATGCTTTTAGGAAATATTCATCTTCTAGACAGAGTTTGCTAGTATTACTTTTGCCCTTTATGAATTTTATTTTTTCAGATTTAAAAGATGAACAGGGTACCTTTAGTAAAATGTTAACCAACCCTTCTATATGCATGACTTAAAATGTCTTATTTTCAGGAAATGTGTCAAAGGTCCTAGGCTAAGTAGATATGAGAGGGGGGTTCAGGGGTCTTGTGTGGAGTAAATGTGTTTGACTGAAATGCTTGACAAAGAACAAAGAGATTTCAGAGTTAAAGGGTCTGAGCATTTTCAATCGGACCAATCTGACTGAGATGTCCCCAACCTGTGTAAACCACCTGAGGGAGAAACCGACGAGCCGCAATTTTTCTCCATCTCTGATCCACAGAAGAGGAACAAAGACAAAGCCAGGTGCGGTGGCTCACACCTGTAATCCTAGCACTTTGGGAGGCTGAGACATGTGGGTCACTTGAGCTCAGGAGTTCGAGACCAGCCTGGGCAACATGGCAAAACCCCATCTTTACAAAAAATACAAAAATTAGCTACACATGGTGGCGCATGCCTGTAGTCCCAGCAACTCAAGGGGCTAAGGTGGGAGAATCTTTTGAGCCAGGGAGGTGGAGGTTGCAATGGGTGAAGCACCACTGCACTCCAGCCTCGGTGACAGAGCGAGACCCTGTCTCAAAAAAGGGGACGGGGGAGAGGAACAAAGACAGATCCAAGGCCACAGGCAAAGCCAGGAGGGAAGCACTGTTGAGCGTGTACACATGAGGAGGTTTCCGGATGGTCCAAGAGAATCAAGGAGCCCTGACCCTGCTCATGCAGTCCTCCTCAGGACAAGCAACCAAAGCTTCCGGCAGGAGGCAGCCTTCTGGGACAGGGTCTACAACAAACCCTTTCTTTGCAGTTCCTGTTTCCATATTTGAGGGCCTTAAAATCTGTGCGAGAAACTCAACTGGAAGTAAAGAGGGACACAGGAACAGGCTGCCCCAGGCTTCTATTTTCCCCACTACATCCTAATAATTGAGGTTAGGTGTAAGGAGTGTTTGAAAAGTGCCTCATTCAAGATGGGAAGAGACCAAAAATCAGAGTGAGGGCTGAAGAGTTCTACATTGAGCCATCCATAAAGAAATTCCCTGGGTGAGTAGTAGAGGAGGGGCAAAAAATGTTGTTAGTTAAGAGCTCTTGGAAATCAAAATATTCTTTATTAAATTATATATTTGATGTTGTAAGGGAACTGCCATTGAATAGAACATCTATTCAATACATGTTGCCATGGTGACAACTATATTTTTTCAAATTCATCATCTTCCCCCCCAAATCTGGAACATGTAAATACAAACGAAATAATGAGTGAAAATAGCAGGTTCAGAACAGTTTTAGTGAGCTCCTATTTTTGTTTTTTTAAAAAGAAGACATACACACCATATATATCTATATATATAGATATATATGTACACACACACTCTCTCTCTCTCCTAGTATCTGCACAGAACAATTCTGGAAGGATACACAAAAAACTGGTAGCCTTCAGGGAGAAGAATTGGTTAGCTAGGGGTCAAGGTAGGAGGGAGACTAACTTTTTACTATATATCATTTGTATCTTTTGAATTTTACACTATGTGCATATAGTTATTTATTACAAAAATAAACTAATTATTCAAAAGACAAAAGAAGTCTAATTCCAATAACATTTAAGGAGGTAATAAATTATCTGTGACTACAAATCAAGATACCCAAGTGACGCCCAAGTTTTAACCATCTGGGTATAGGATTCCTATTGGATTGGGCTGAAGAAGGAATTAACTGTTCAGCACTGGCTACAAAAGCAGATTAGGTCATCAGTGAAAGGCAGAGAGACCCAGAGTAAATGGAAAAGACATAGCTTGTGGTCAAATGTACCTCAGCTCAAATGCAGGCCTTGTCACTTAAAAGTGGGTGATCTTTTCAAGTTAACTTCTCAGCTTCAGCTTTCTCATAAGCAGTTAAAATTACTTCACCTTTAGAAGATGAGGAGCTTAATTTAAAAAAAATTACTTCATTGGCTTTTTGGAAGTCAAATGAAGATCATGTAGGTAACCTTAGCCTAGGCATTCAATAAGAATTTCTTGAAATAAAGCAAAGACCTAGGCACACAGCAGGCACTCAACAAATGTTCCATTCCTTCCCAAACTTTCACCTACCTCAGTTCTACTGAGAAACTAAAGGATGGAATGACAGAGAAGTCCACCTATCAGGAATGCTTTGTGAATGGTAGTTGCTTATGCATTTCTTCAACATATTTTTCCAGACTTACGACACTCACTAGTTGTGAAAGCAAATTCTTAAAACGAAAACATATGTTTAGGCTCCCCAGATCATATTTACTCAATTCTCTCTGGCAGAAATAATCTTTTCCTCTTCTGAATGCTTAGAAAAATGTATTTGTATGACTCATCACAGTACATTCGACCGTGTATTATAGCCATTTACGTGTGTACTTTTTCTCTGTTCTGGGTGATTCACACTGGAAATGGCTGAATTTATATATGATTAATTTTAGTTTCCCCTACAGTAACTAGTACAAAGATGCTTAATAAATGGAAAAAAAAAAAAACCAAAAAACAAAAAAAACCCAACCCCAACTATTCATCCTTGTTTAGCGAAAACTAAATTCTTACACAACAAAATAGGTAAATGTGTATTTAAATCCAGATGTAATCTTGTAAAAGGACCATTTTCTGGACTTTGAACAGTGCCTAGGGTGTTGTTTGTGTCCATCTCATACTCAACCACAAAATACGTTAGCCCTTCTGCAGACCTCCAACAAAAATCACTTCACACCTTCCGAAATGCAAAATTTGTGGTAGGACCTTAGATACTGATGTTTTATATAAAACTAGTTTTCACTTCAAACAATAAAATAAAATAATGTAGAAGAACTTACTGCCTAGGAAACTGCCACTTGCCTGGATACAATTGCTTCTTCCTTTCTTCTTAATATTACTACTCTGATTTTGTTTGGGTCATAATGTTTGCCCAGCTAAAGAAAACATATTTCTAAATCTCTCTTTTACCTAGGGATAACACATGATCTATGTTCTAGACAATGAGATGGAAACAGCAGTTTCTGGTTTTGGGGAAACAGAAGTTTTTGGGAAAGCTCTTTAAAGGGCACACTTGGCCGGTGCACATCTTGTGTCCTTCCATGTTCCCTGTTCTTCCCACCTAGAACACGGATATCTAGCAAGAGGTGGACAGGCATAGGGTGAAAGGTACTTGCTAAGGATTGCACAGGATGAAGACAGAAGGAGCATGGGTTTCTGATGGCACCATGAAGTCTGCAAGAGCCTATTTCTAGATTTCTGACTATGTGGGAAAAAAGCCCCTCTAACTTAATTAAACTATTGGTGGGAGAGAGGGTTCTGTTACAAGCAGTCAAACGGAATCTTAACTGATACTAGAAATAATTCTCAATCTACCACAGATTCAAGCTTGCCTAAGCCTCAATACAACAAACATGTAGTGCATCTCAGAAGGCAGATACTCTTTCCAAATACTGTAAAAGGCCTCTAGGTTGTGACTTGTGGTTTGGTGATTATACTGTAATACACTGAAAGGATAATGAAATGATTATAATTGCATACCATCTGAAACTCCAAAGAGCCAGTAATGTAGACAAGTCCCCAGGTGTTTCACCAAAGCCAGGGCTAAGTGGGAGGGGATTAAAGCAATCAAATCTGATAAGAAGAAACCCAGGAACACACTCAGGCAATGTTAAAAGCAGACATATAAATGGTTGTGTGTAAACTAGTGGCAGAAATAAGCCTCTCCAGCACCCCAAGAGCCCTGTACTGGCCCCAATCCTACAGCCCCACCAACTGAGTTGCTCCATCATGTGAATTGTTCTGTCCTGATATTCATTCATAAAAGGGCAGAAGAATTATATGAAGTTCTCTCTAATAATTTGTAAGAAACATGAGGTTTCAATACACAATATTAACAACACAGGCATAGGAGCTGCACCATCATTAGTCAATGTCCTGGGAATAAGAAAGCTGTGTAAGCACTGGCCTCCACTCAAGACCTAGTCAACATACACTCAGCATATACATGACTTTTGCTTCTTTGCTGGGTGTGGGAAACAGCCATGCTACAGCAAGAAGACTCAGAGAAAAACCACAGTTTGAGGGTTGGCTTGGCCCCAGGCAAAAGACTGGAAAGGCCCTCCTTCTCCCACAACAGAAGGGTGCTCATGGGTGGGAAGGGAAAATTTCTGATGGACAGAACACAGACTGCAACTTGGAAGGTTCCGGGGAAGCAAGATCTGGGCTCTCTTACTAGAAAGATAATAGCATTCAGAGATTAAATTCTGGGAGGATTTTTTTTTAATTCCTTCCAGAAAAACACTCCTTTTAGCCTTCACTCAGGCTTCTTCGTGATAGAGCAGAGCTGGATGCCTCTTCGTAGTGAAATAATTCTGTAAATTCATTTTTTTGAGAATGAAGGGGGATAAAGTAGGCAAATGCTACTCTCTATTTGTGTAGGTTAATGTCTCTTTGTGACCCTTTTACTCTAATTTCAGATGAGCAAACATTTCTATGCAGTATTCTCCCCACAGTAGATTGTGTCCCAATTTGGATAAAATTCTCATGACATATACAAAGACACTTCTTGTCTGTTTCTCTCTGGAAGATAAACAGAGATGGTACATTTTCTTGAGCATGTAAGTTACTAATCACTCACCTTCCTACAATCAGGCCAAGACTGTACAGAGCAAAGAACACATCCCGACTTTTATGCAACCCTGTGATGCTGTAAAAACCTTAGGGCCAAGGTGAGAGTGAGAGTAACTGTTTCTATTTTGGCAAAAGTAAGCTTCCAAAAGGCCTTTGTCTCACACTGTATGGAGTTCTTGGCTGTCTTCCATTCACAATGTTTGTCAGCTGGGACAAGACTGGGGGCTGAGCAAGAGAAACAGTGCAACTTTTCTGGTGCTGTTATAAAGCACTGGGCAGTACTATGACCCCAATAGGAATGGGGCAGCAATCCAGAAGTTGCTACTCTTCATATAGAGAGACCAAGCACACAAATACCTAAGACAGGACATGGAACTGTCAAAGACGTTGAAAGCCTTCCGACATATCCTCTTATTTCTAAAACCAATTACAAAGCTCCCCCTCCTTTAGTGAGTATGAAAGGAGGTTCTTACTACTTCAAATGACCTACTCTTAAGGATATAAAGACAGATGCTTACCTGGACAGAAAAATTTCGAAACTATTATTCACTAACCAACTGAGATCAGTGTGATTCTTCAGAGAGTCCCTAAACTAACTGTACTTGCCAACATTTAAGAAACACTGAAGATAATTACAACTAGATATTCAAATATACTCAAAACTGAGCTTGGACTGGTGTGTGACATGACCAGCAAAGTGTAGCTATGACACAGCTGGCTAAGACTAGGGTTGCAGTTCATGACCACAAAAGCCAGTGAAACCAAATTGCCCTAAGACATCACATGGGTGACCTTCCCTCATTAGCAGCCACACCTTCATCTAGCGCAAAACCATTCAGACACTGATTGATGCTCTGATGCAAATTCAGACTCAGATGACCATACACTCTACTTTGCTTTACATTTGTTTCGTATCTCCTTCAATGCCCAGCACTGTTTGGTCACACACACACACATACAAAGGCTGGCAGACTGACGTTTTTCTTTTTGAAACAGATTTCTTTAATAAATGTTCATTAGAAGTGTTAAAAATGATTTATAATTCTGCTCTCAGAGATAACCTGTTAACATTTAGATGTTTTTCTATGTATATACAAACATATTTTCTATGTGTATGTATGTTTTTCTGTGTGCTGACAAAAAATGGAATCATATGACACCTGATGTTTTGGAGCCTATTTTTATTTCATTCAAATACCTATTCTGAGCATTTTCCCCTAACTATAAAGGTAGACCTAGACTGCTGCTTTTAATGGCATTTTTCCTACTATGGTTTATTATACTTAACCAATCATCAATGCTATAAATTGACACACTGAGGTACATCTATATTTGAAGCTATGGAAATATGTAAATATGTTCACAGTGATTTTTCTTTTTTTTTTTTTTGAGATGGAGTCTCACTCTGTCACCAGGCTGGAGTGCAATGGCGTGATCTCGGCTCACTGCAACCTCCGAGTCCTCAGTTCAAGCAATTCTCCTGCCTCAGCCTCCCAAGTAGCTGGGATTACAGGCATGCGCCACTATGCCCAGCTAATTTTTGTATTTTTTTTTTAGTAGAGACGGGGTTTCACCGTGTTGGCCAGGATGGTCTCGAACTCCTGACTTTGTGATCCGTCCGCCTTGGCCTCCCAAAGTGCTGGGATTACAGGCATGAGCCACCACACCTGGCCCACAATAGATTTTTGAGTTTAAAAAAAATAAAAATAGGCCGGGCGTGGTGGCTCACGTCTGTAATCCCAGCACTTTGGGAGGCTGAGGCAGGTGGATCACGAGGTCAGGAGATCAAGACCATTCTGGCTAACACAGTGAAACCCTGTTTCTACTAAAAATACAAAAAATTAGCCGGGCATTGTGGTGGGCACCTGTAGTCCCGGTTACTTGGGAGGCTGAGGCAGGAGAATGGTGTGAACCCGGGAGGCGGAGCTTTCAATGAGCTGAGATCACGCCACTACACTCCAGCCTGGGTGACAGAATGAGACTCTGTCTCAAAAAAAAAAAAATTGCCCCCCCCCATATCTTTTTATTTTTTTCTCTTATTTTCCACAAATAGAAAAGCACCCCCAAAATCTTATAGCTCCATTTTGAAACACCATGTGTATGTGTGCGCGCACACACACACACAGAGGCATATATACACACACAATCAGGTTGTTACCAATTTATTTTGCTTTTTAAGAATAGTGTTGTGATAAACATCATGTTAGCTACACCTTTTCACATATGCTGGATCATTTCCTTAAAATAATTTCCTTAAAGTAGAATAGCTAGATCAGAAATCTCTTTATTCTTCTGTTTCAAAACTTTTTCATATATATTCCCAAATTGCTCTCAGAAAAGATTGTACCAATTTATATTTCATCAGTATGTTTGAAAGGAATCAATTTATTTATCATTCCTTTGATTACTATGAGAAAAACAGCTTGCACCTGATGAAAAGCTAGCTCACAATTGATGCTAATGTTGTTTCTTGTCCTATTTACGTTTGTAAGATACTTATGCCTTTGGACAAACATGTCAATAATCTACACAGATATTATTCTAAAGAATAACCATTTAGGCTAGGCGTGGTGGCCCACACCTGTAATCCCAACACTTTGGGAGGCTGAGGCGGGCGGATCACGAAGTCAGGAGATCGAGACCATCCTGGCTAACACAGTGAAACCCCATCTCTACTAAGTAATACAAAAAATTAGCTGGGTGTGGTGGCATGCGCCTGTAGTCCCAACTACGCAGGAGGCTGAGGCAGGAGAATGGTGTGAACTCGGGAGGCGTAGCTTGCAGTGAGCCCAGATCGAGCCACTGCACTCCAGCCTGGGCAACAGAGTGAGACCCCGTCTTAAAAAAAAAAAAAAATTTAATCCTGGTATTAATCATTCTTTTTATTCTTTCTTCTCATAGCTCTCTCTAGTAATTCTGAACAAATTAATTTGCATACCATATTTAATTGTTCAAGTATTAGTTTAAAAAATGTAGCTAATTAATACTTAATGAGCCTTGAGCTTCTCCTAAAACACTTTCTTTAATATCATTTTAATCAATTTCTGTTTCTGGCATGGGAGGTTTAAGTAAAACCCCCAAGTTGAAATCATAATGCTATGTATATTTACAGTTAAAAATAATACGTAAGAGATATTTGCATATCCATGTTCATTGATGTATTATTCACAATAGCCAAGATGTAAAAGGAGCCTAAATGTCCATCAACGAATGAATGGAAAAAGAAAATGTGTTATGTAGTACCCACAAAAATTAAAAATAAAAAAGTAAAAAAAGAGAAAACGTGGTATGTATATGTGTATACACACACAATGAAATGTTATTCAGCCTTAAAAAAGGGAATCCTGTCGGCCGGGCGCGGTGGCTCAAGCCTGTAATCCCAGCACTTTGGGAGGCCGAGACGGGCGGATCATGAGGTCAGGAGATCGAGACCATCCTGGCTAATACGGTGAAACCCCGTCTCTACTAAAAAATACAAAAAACTAGCCGGGCGACGAGGCGGGCGCCTGTAGTCCCAGCTACTCGGGAGGCTGAGACAGGAGAATGGCGTGAACCCAGGAGGCGGAGCTTGCAGTGAGCTGAGAGCCGGCCACTGCACTCCAGCCTGGGCGGCAGAGCAAGACTCCGTCTCAAAAAAAAAAAATAAATAAAAAATAAAAAAAAATAAAAAAAATAATAAAAATAAAAAAGGGAATCCTGTCATACACTACAACACGGGTGAATCTTGAAGACATTATGCTAAGTAAAATAACCTAATCACAAAATCATTCCACTAAGCATGAGGTAGTGAAGCTCACAGAAAGTAGAATGGTGATTGTCAGAGGCTGGATGGGAAAGAGGAAAACCAGGGAGTTGTTCAACGAGTATGGTTTCAGTCATGAGACATAAAAAAGTTCTGGAGATCTGTGGTACAGTATGCATGCAGTTAACAATACTGTACTGTATGCATAAAAATTGTTAAGAGGGTACATTTATATGTTTTCTACCTAAATGAAAAAAAAAGGTGATACACAATTATAAGAGCAACAAACTTTTGACTTTCTTTTTTTGAGATGGAGTTTTGCCCTTGTTGTCCAGGCTGGAGTGCAATGGCCATGATCTTGGCTCACCGCAACCTCCGCCTCCCAAGTTCAAGTGATTCTCCTGCCTCAGCCTTCTGAGTAGCTGGGATTACAGGCATGCGCCACCACACCCGGCTAATTTTTTGTATTTTTAGTAGAGACTGGGTTTCTCCATGTTGGTCAGGCTGGTCTTGAACTCCCGACCTCAGGTGATTTGCCCGTCTCAGCCTCCCAAAGTGCTGAGATTGCAGGTGTGAGCCACCACACCTGGCCTTTTATTGGCCTTTTATTGACCTTTTACCATGGGTCTGGCATTGCTTTAAGTGCTTTATCTTATCTCATTTATCCCTCCCAATCATATGACCTGTGTCTCCTCATCATCACCATTTACAGAAGAAGAAACCAAGGCACACAACATGTTAGGATATTTGTTCATAACTGAAGAGGTACTGAGTAGTAAGCTGGGATTCAAACCCACGGAGTATGATTTAAGAACCTCACTATACTATGCTGCCTTTCTTATTTATGTTATGCTGATTCCCTTTTAAAGCAAACATATCTAAAGCAAATTTATTTAAATCATATCTCTTTTCTAAAGAAACCTAGCAATGTGTCCAGTTGCCACCAGATGTATATAAAGGACAAATTTCATTCACCTTGCTCCAAGATCATTCTCTTTCTTGAGGAGGAAAGGAAAGGCTGAAAAAATATGACTGTCTGTAAGCAAATATTTGTCACTTATTGTTAAAGTGGAAGTGTGAGTATGTAGAAAGACAACTTCAAAGGATCAGCCATGACCCCAGATAGAAAGCTCAACTGGCTAAAGAAAGATAGTTCTGCTTCATTTTCAATTGTGTGTTTTATCTTTCATTTGTTAGTACTTATAATAAATTATTTGTATATCGGGCCTCATTTTCCTAATGTGTCTGTATCCTACGTGTCCTGATTACTAAAATGAAATAATTAGTCAAAGGCAATCTCTAAGTTTCCTTTACAACTTTGAGGTTATAAACATCTAACTTGTCTCTGTCTTCAAATGTATGATTTGTTTTGTTTGGCCCAGGATCTCACATGGTTGGTCTACTGTGCATATCTTGCACAGACCTTACTGTCATGTATTCACTAAGTACTTTTCCCCTGGCTGCCACCATTTCAGATGGATGGATTGAAGTCTTTCATTATCTCACACAAAGTTACTGCTGGGAGTCCCTCATATACCTACAGACAAACAGAAACAAACCACAGGCCAAGGAGTGAGGGAAGAGAATGAAACTGGTCACCAGACAGCTGCAGCAAATTCACAGGATCACATTGCACAACAAACAAGATGAATCCTGAGCAGTTAGTATGTGAACAGTTGCCTCTTCATACCCACAGCCAAGCAAAGTTCTGAATCTTAATTGATTACATTGAGCCTTTTTTTTTTTTTTTTTTTTTAAAGATTTGTGTATACGAGAGTATATAGCAGTGCAGCAGCAATAATGCTGGAATGTCTTATCTGACTGGTAAGTGTGTAAACGAAAAAGAAAATGAAGAGTCAATTCTGTCGTTGGGGAGGACGGTAGAGTGGAAAGGGGCTTTGGAAGTCCTCTGACCTGGTATGAATATTATCTCCACAATTAGGCAGCTGTGTGATCTTGGCTCAGTTACTCAAACTCTTTGAACATAGATTTCCTCATCAGTGGAACGGAGATAAGACTACATCTGGTGCAGAGGAAGCATTCACTGTATGTTCTTTTTCCTGTAAGATTCCAGAAGAACATTCCCCTAGCAGCAGCTTAGAAAGCAACATGATGATAACCAGGGGACTTATGTTACTATCAGTAATAAGTTAACACAATGAACGAAAGTCAGTATTGAATAATACACTAAGATCAGACTTATATGGTATTGAAAAAGCAAGCATAGGCCGGGGGCGGTGGCTCATGCCTGTAATCCCAGCACTTTGGGAGGATGAGGTGGGCGGATCATGAGGTCAGGAGATGGAGACCATCCTGGCTAACACGGTGAGACCTCGTCTCTACTAAAAATACAAAAAATTAGCCGGGCATGGTGGTGGGCGCCTGTAGTCCCAGCTACTGGGGAGGCTGAGGCAGGAGAATGCCATGAACCGGGGAGGCAGAGCTTGCAGTGCGCGGAAATCACGCTACTGTACTCCAGTCTGGGCGACAGAGCAAGACTCTGTCTCAAAAAAAAAAAAAAAAAAAAAAAAAAAAAGAAAGAAAAGAAAAAGAAAAAGCAAGCATAATATGAATTAAGCAAACATGTCATCTGTGGTAGTCACATTTGTAGACACCTGTCACGTTTCCTGGTGGTCTTCTGAAAAACACCCATAGAAATAAAATTAAAATAGTATTACCAGTAACAGTGTTGAAAGGACAAAATAATAATTAGAAAATTCATTCCTATATTATTAATAACACAGAATTAATAATAACCCATACAAGTGCTCCTAATATCCAAACCTCTAGAACAAATGTCAGGATACTGACATGGATTGTTAGGTGCTAATCCTATTACTTAATAAAAGTACAAGGGAGGGTAAAGTATGGGCATTTCCAAGATTGTTAAGCCCAAGAACATCTTAGTAAGATATTTCTTTCATTAAGAATTGAGGTAATTGGGATAACATCTAGGCCTAAGTTCAGGAAAACTTTTCTTTTGAGATGGTGCTTATGAATAGGAGACTAATGAAGACACCTGAGAAGAACTGTTCAAACATAGTTTCATAGAAGTCCATAAATACTTGTTGGCTAGGTATGGTGGCTCACGCCTGTAATTCCAGAACTTTGGGAGGCCGAGATGGGTGGATCACAAGGTCAGGAGTTCAAGACTAGCCTGGCCACTATGGTGAAAACCCCATCTCTACTAAAAATACAAAAATTAGCCTGGCGTGGTGGCGTGTGCCTGTAGTCCCAGCTACTCAGGAGGTTGAGGCAGGAGAATCGCTTGAACCTGGGAGGCAGAGGCTCCAGTGAGCCAAGACTGCGCCATTGTACTCCAGCCCGGGCAACAGAGTGAAACTCCGTATCAAAAAAAAAAAAAAAAAAAAGTACTTGTTGAACGTATAAATTGCAAGTTAAAATTTACGTAATAGTACTTATAGTTGCTGTTTATTGAATGCCTTATTAGTAGGAGGCAGCATATAGCATAATAGCCAGGAGCTTTGATGCTGCAGGCTGACAGACCTGGGTTCAAATCCCAGTTCTGCCAGTTATTACTTATGTGACATTGAGAAAATTACATAAATGATACTATGCTTTTTCATCTGTGAAATGAGGCTAATAAGAGGGTAGCTTTTGTAAAGATCCACTGAGATAATAAAAAAAAGAATGGCCACTTTGGTGCTTGACATATGATAATATCAATATCACATCCTGAGAACTACAATCATGATAACACACAGGTATATATCATCATCTCCAAATTAGAGATAAGGAAAATGAGGTTCTAAAAGTTTGAATAACCTGAGTCATGGACTAGACAGGGCCAAGACTTAAGCTGTGGGTTATCTGACTCCAAAGCCTGTCAAGAGTGGCCTATTTCCAAAACAACTGAATGCAGTATTATTTCATGTATTTTCTATGTATTTTCATTAAATAAGAATGAAAGAGTTTGGCTTGGTAAAACCTACTGAATCAAGTAGTCCTAGGAAAATCAATAAAACTAAAAGCTAGACACTAAGTATGAGTTCCTGCTAAAAGTCAAGTGGAAAAATAAAATAGAACAAAAGAACCAACCAAACAAACAAAAAAACAAAGAATCAATAGGTTATGACATTAAGTTCTGGAGTCAATATGCTCCGGAACTTACACACACACACACACACACACACACACACACACACACACACACACTCCTCCCCTCTCATGCCCCAAGTCCAATCTTCCTCTCTGATACACCATTATAAAGATGTATCAAGACACCTCCTGCATGGCTAGACTGTTCGCCTGCTCTTTGTGCCACACTGAGGAGCTAGCATGTTATTGCCAGCTGCTTGGAAAAAGACAGAGTGCCTGCTGAATTTCTCTTTCTTTCCCCTCCTCCATAACACAAACACACAGCAGCTGAAGGCTTGGCGAAACAGAATTCATACCTGCAGGAGGAGGCAGAATTTTTTTAGGCACATGCAATGAACTTTTAAGAGCAAAATAACAAGACATGGTTCGGTTTACACGGGAATCCTTTCCACACCTGTGGGATTGCACATATACACACATAGCATTAGCAAAAAGCTTGTTACACACTGCACTCAAGATGTTACCAGCAAACTGAAAGACCTCTTGATGTGAACACTGAGTTGCTCCCAGTCCTACCTGTTATAGGAACATTAGTTTCTGCTAGGATTATTGAATCCAGATTAGTTTGGTAAACTTGGGCATGGTGGGAAGCGAGAAGTAAAGAACAGATGGGGCAGAAGGATGACAGAAACTTAGGATGCACCGTTTTCTCCTACCTTGAGTTATTTACTAATGTTGAAAATTAAGTCTACTAAAAATTGAAGGGGTTTGGAAAAAGACCGGAACCAGTGAAGAATTAAGATGTATTTAAAATCTCTCCTTTCTCCCATTATTGTTAAAGGAAACTTCGGCAATTCTGTGTTGGCCGTCAAAATGTCCTTAATTTTTCTGCTTTTGGGGCTCCTTTTCACTGTGGATGAGGCAGAGAAGAGAGTGGGAGGGAAGGAAGCAGGGAGTGGGTTGGGAGCAGAAGTTTAACAAAGGATCACTTTAACAGAAACTACTGAGTAATCGCTCTGTCCTGCGCCAAGAATAACATCAGCTCAATGTCTGCAATTAGAATCAGGTCAGTCGGGCCTCACAGCCGGTACAGCCCTCCTCACAGACCCCAGCATGGAGAGCTACTCATGCTGATGTCACCAGTAGTCACTGTTGCCCAAGAAAGTCCCCAACTCAGCTGAAAGAAAAGTGTTTTTTGCCTTCTCCTTCAGGGGCAGGAAGCCAGCAGGAGAAGGAAGACGGAATTAGACAGAAGACATGTATTGGGCTGTATCAATCTGTAACAGATTTGCTTGACCTTTCCTAACTCTCGAGATTCTGTACTTCCTGCAACCATCCTGAAATTTTTTTTTTTTTTTTTTTTTTGAGACAGAGTCTCAATCTGTCACCCAGGCTGCAGTGCAGTGGCGCGATCTTGGCTCACTGCAACCTCCGCCTCCCGGGTTCAAGTGATTCTCCTGCCTCAGCCTCCTGAGTAGCTGGGATTATAGGCATGTACTACCATGCCCGGCTAATTTTTGTATTTTTAGTAGACAGGGTTTCACCATACTGGTCAGGCTGGTCTCGAACTCCTGACCTCGTGATCCACCCGCCTCGGCCTCCCAAAGTGCTGGGATTACAGGCATGAGCCGCAACGCCTGGCCCTGAAATTCATTTTTAAATGAGTTAATGTGTACAGAGAACCTGGAATAGTACTTGGAACACAGCAAGTGCTTAAGTGGTGGCCATTATTATTAAAACAAAAAGGGAGAACTCTGCCTATTCATTAGGTTATTCCAAACCTAATGAATCAGAAATGGGATGGAGGAACAATACTTTTAACAAGCGCTTCAAATGGTTCTGTTACTCTAGTCAAGGGGTCTGCACACTAGGACCTACAGGCTGTTGCCTGTTTTTGTACATAAAGTTTTGTTGAAAGACAGCCACACTCATTCATTTACATATTGTTTATGGCTGTTTTCACTCTACCATGGCAGAGCTGAGTAGTTGCAACAGAGATGCTATAGCCTGCAAAGCCTAAAATATTTACTATCTGGCTATTTACAGAAAAAGTTTGCTGACCTCTGCTCTGACTTAAAACAATGTTTTTCAAACTGCTGGTTTTACCATCAGTGTGTAAAAGCTCAATTTTGTCTTATTTTGTTTATTATGCCTTCTATCATACGGACTGGATCACACCAATTTTCTTATATCTCTTCCCGAAAACTTCTGGCATTGGCTCTGGGTGACTTTCCTCTCTCACTCCCATGTCACAGGATCAGTCTTTTGCAGGGGTGGATTAAGTGTATGACAACTGCTAGATTTATGAGTGCAGTGCTATACTGAGATGAAGATCAAAGCTCATTCCCTGTGAATACTGAGAGATGTGCATTTCCAAACTCACATCCTGAATCAGAGTTTAAGCAGAAATTAACACCTTCAATAAGCTGGATATCTAAGTGTTCTGATTGGAGGGCGAAAAGAATGGAGAACTTCCTATGTATACAATGAGAGAAAGGCTGCATGAACTTTTCCCAGACATTAATAGGAGATTAGTATGTTAAAGGTGCTGTTCATAAACATAATATAATATGATATAATATAAATACAAGGCCTCCTTTAACATCCTGTTCCATAAACAGGCCTCTTTTATGGATGAATGTTAGGTAAATCAGATTTCAATTCTATCCACTGCTTTCAAACAGGCAGTTAATCACACTGTTAGTTACACCAAAGGCTCCCTACACTTTAGAAAAAGGAATCCAAAGTGCAAGGAGTTCATTAGAAAAGTACCATTGCTATCTAAAGGGTAACCCAAGGACAGAAATACAGAATACTGAGAATGTAAACCATGCTTCAATCAACAATTCAGTGACAATTATAACCGCCAGATCCAGCACAGCTAAGCTACAAAGGCATAACATCTAGTAGGGTTTTGCTTCCACCGTGGAATGATTCTAAGTACCCTCTGAAATAAAGTGCTCTAAGTTTCTACATATTCTTCCTGTTAGAATATTTAATATCTTATTTGTTATTTTATTAGTTATAAACTCTTGAAGCTAATGGAATTTAGTTACTTTAGCTCTCTCCTATAGTCCCAGAAACTTCACCCTTACTCATTTTTCCCTAAATCAGCTGTGGTTTAGAAAAACAGGTTTGGGGTGTGGGGGAGAAGAAATAAAATAATGTTATACACCTATATACAATTATGATGAATGATTTTCTGTTTGCTCTCCAGGAGAACGAGAGAACTCCCTTCTTGGGAGTTCTGCCTCCTCCCTAAAACAGATATTCTGACAGATTCTGAAAAACATAATTTCCATATACTTCATAATTCAGTGAAACTAAACCAGTATAATCCTCAGTGAAAAGAAATTCCACACAAGAACAGTAGTACAGTACTTTGAATTTTCAAAGGAATGTGAGTTGCTGGAAGCTAATCAAAAGTATGAGAAGGACTTAAAAATGAAGCAGTTTCTAAAAGTGAAAATCAACAAAACTGCCTCTCCTTCCCCAGTCATCCTCCATTTCAAGGTATTGAAGCATGGTTTAAAGGGTACCAACTGTCTAGATTCATTAGAGCCAGAGATTTTTTTTTTCTAACTTTTAGTTTAGGCTCAGGGACACATGTTCAGGTTTGTTATAAAGGTAAATGGTGTGTTGCAGGGGTTTGGTGCACAAATTATTTTGTCACCCAGGTAATGAGCCAAGGACCTGATAAGTAGTTTTTTGATCCTCAGCCTATACAGTGATACTTCCCCTATCCAGTATCTGATTAAGTTGGCATTCTTAAGTACTCTGAATGACAGGGAGTTTAAAGCTTAAAAAGCTTTAAGAAATTTAAGAACGCAGATTAAAAAACAACAACAACAACGAAGACACACATTTGTATCTGGAATTGTGAAAATGTAAACTGGCTTAAACGCTTCTGCTATCCCCAAGATTTTCCAAATGAAGAAAATTTTACATGACAGGAAGTGATGTGGTGATTACAATGAGATGCTATACTCTTATGCTTTCCAGATTAAGAAATCTTATTTTTCTCCAATAAAAATGGTCTAAAGAACTACTTTGCAAACGCCGGCACTTACAATTTCTCAATTATGATGAATTAACATAATGTACAGAGTACTCTACCTCAGGTAAAGATGATCAAGTGATGAACTATGTTGAAATAATAAAATGACATTTTATTATGGGTGGTAGTTGAAAAGATAAGACAGAATATAATAATAATTGTTTTACTTAGAGGAAAAAACCTTTGGGAAATGCTGCTTTAGTCTTTGAGTAAATAATAATATTGCACAAACTCATGCACACTATGTACTACATTTTTATAAAAAAAAAGTGATCAGGAGATCAAACTGATAAAAAGTTATTTCTTCACATAACCAAATGTCAGAAAAGCTTATAGAATCAGTACTAATTCATTCCAATAACTCCACTGTAGAACATAGTAACTATTCTTTTTTTCTTTTTTTTTTTTCAGATGGAGTCTCGCTCTGTCGCCCAGGCTGGAGTGCAGTAGCGCGATCTCCACTCACTGCAAGCTCCGCCTTCCGGGTTCACGCCATTCTCCTGCCTCAGCCTCCCGTGTAGCTGGGACTACAGGCTTCCGCCACTGCGCCCGGCTAATTTTTGTATTTTTAGTAGAGACGGGGTTTCACCGTGTTAGTCAGGATGGTCTCAATCTCCTGACCTCATGATCCGCCTGTCTCAGCCTCCCAAAGTGCTGGGATTATAGGCGTGAGCCACCGTGCCCGGGCCATAGTAACTATTCTAATGATGATCCTGAGTCACCAAGAAAAATTTAAACCCTGAAGTTTTGGTGAGGTCATCCTTTCTCTACAATTGGGGCCATACTAATATATTAGTGCTATATACTTATATAGCTCCCTCATTCAGGAGTTTCTGGTATTTTATAGACAGTGAGTAGCAAATCAACATCTCCCTACACATAAGTTCCACAACAGTGAGGAGTTTTGTGTGTACAGTCACCTTATAGCCCCACTGTTTAAACAGTGCCTAGTACACAACAGATACACAGTAAACATTTGTTGAATGAACAGCTATCATTTACAGATGACCTGCATGCTAACATATGTCCATTTCCACTTTCCAGAAGAACTTGCAGCTTATTTATTCCTTGAAAATCTTGTTATATAATAAGTAATATCACATATGTATGCCAAGTATATGAAGGCAAGAAAGTAGAACACTTAGAAATAAAGATGCTTAAAATGCTAGCTTTCAGGTATCTTAGAATCAGACCCCATGGGAGGTTACTAAACTAAGATCATACAACAGAAAGGGTAAATACCACAATAGAGATTTTTGTATAGGAGCATTCAAATGGAAAAAAAACAAAACAAAACACATGTCAAACACTGGTTAAGCATCACTTTCAGGCAAAGCCAGTGTTATGGCTCCAGAACATTTTTTCCCCAAGATGAGACTCCCCATGAGCTGTCCAAGCCAGGGTGGCATGGGGTTGGAAAACTAATCCTACATTTCTCATTCATTCACTTTTTTTTTTTTTTTTTTTAACCAACAGCAGGAAGATAGTAACACATGGAAAAGACTTATCTTGAATTACCTGGTGCCGGGCTCGACTCTGGTCCAGGAGCTGCCGGGACTGAAGTTTTTGTTGTTCAAGTTGCTGCAGGGCAAAATGGAGCTGATAGCTGCCTGCTGTGGGGTGATACTTGTGCTGGGGGACCACCCCTGTAGCCTTGCTGTACACGTTGTTTTCTACCTCTCCTTCCCAGGCAAACCCACCTGTCTGGAGGTTCCTGAAGAGAAAAGCAAGCAGGTTTCTTAGAGTGAGTGGTTGTATGAACAATCTGGAGGAAAGGAGAGAAATGTCTTGGGTATTTTTCCTGTATGGAACCAAGCACAGTTTGGAATTACAAACCTACTTGTGTGATATTATCTGACTCCCCCACTAAACCGTAGCTCCATGATGACAAGGACAGGGTTCTTGTTTTGCACTCTGTTCTTTTCCTAGCACGTATCATAAGACCTGGCACACGGTCAATGTACAATAAATATTTGCTGGATGTAAAACAACTGCAATAGCAATTTCATTCCCCTGTGATCGCCAGAAGACCTACCAGAAGAGTCCAGAGTTTCCAATGCAGGATAGGGGGCTAACTTAAGGCAGGAACAGATGCATGATCATGACCATCTTCTCTAACATCAACTTCAAAAGGAAAAGGGTTCATCACACAGAATTCTTGCTTTTTCTCAATCATGCATCAGTTAAATATCTAAATATTTTTTAGAAGCTGTTTATATTTGAGCTTATGTCCCTATCACTGGGTAACATAAATGGTGTGGAAGACACTTTTTTTCATTATTCCAAATTTACCTCATATAGTCCCCACTAAGGCTGACAATCTGTACACCTGAGGAAGGCAAAGGTCACAATAATCAGTACCTATGCTATATTATAGTATTTGTTAAATACTTTGACTATCTTCCTTGCCCAAATTACTTATTTATTTAGAGACAGAGTCTCAATCTGTAGCCCAGGATGGAGTGCAATGGTGAAATCACAGCTCACTGCAGCCTCAACCTCCCCATGCTCAGGTGATCCTCAGCCTCCTGAGAAGCTGGGATTCTAGGTGCATGCCACCATGCCTGGCTAATTTTTGTATTTTTTTGTAGAGATGGGGGGGGTTTCACTACATTGCCCTGACTGGTCTCGAACTCCTGGGCTCAAGCGATCTGCCCACCTCAGCCTCCCAAAGTGCTTGGATTGCAGGCGTGAGCCACTGCACCCAGCCCCAAATTCTAGATTCTGGTGACCATGTCTGTGTAGTTCCTAGCAGAAGTCTTTACAACTATAGCCTCCTACATTTCCCCTCTCAGATCATTTTTCCCAGTAGAAAAGACCCCATACCTACTACTTCATTCCCATTTGGCTGGCTATCATTAAAACAAAACACCTGAAGATAACAAGGTCTGCTGAGGATGTGGAAAAACTGGAACCCTTGTGCAATGCTGGTGGGAAAGTAAAATGGTACAGCTACTGTGGAAAACACTTTAGGGGTTCCTCAAAAAGTGAAACCCAAAATAACTGGATGATCCAGCAATTTTTCTTGTAGATATATACAGAAAAGAATTGAAATCAAAACTAACAACCATACACCAATGTTCATAGCAGCATTGTGCAAAATAGCCAAAAGGTGAAAACAACCCAAATGTCCATCAACAGATGAATCTACATACAATATTACTCAGGTTTAAAGAGAAAGGAAATTCTGCCATATGCTGCAGCACATGTACAGAAAAGATACTATGCTAAGTGAAATGAGTCAGTCACAAAAGAACAAATATTATATGATGCCACTTATGTGAGGTACCTAGAATAGGTACATTTTAGAGACAGAAAGTAGAATGGTGATTATCGAGGGCTATCGAATTAGAGAATAGGAAGTCATTGTTTAGTGAGTACACAGCTTCAGTCTGGGATGATGACAAAGTTCTGGAGACAGATGGTGGCTAATAGTTGCAAAACAGTATAAATATACTAAATGCCACTGAATTGTACACTTAAAAATGGTTAAAATGGTAAATTTTATGCTAAATATATTTTAGTATGATTTTCTAAAGGTCTCATTTCTTCTGAGGACAGTCTTATCTGTCAGTCTTTCCATCTCCTTAACACTTTTGGTTATTCTTCCTGGGACTGTCTTTAATTACGCTGTATTTCTTTTCCTATTTAGGTACAGTGACAAGAAAATTGTACATAGAAGAAACATAAGACTTCCATAATGAACAACCTTGCTCCAAACCCTGGTTAAGGGGGCTTAGAAAAAAGAAAGGCTGCCTAAATCGAAAGAAGTATTCATAGTGATTTAAATCAGCGTTATTCTTTCCTTTGTCATTAAAGTCATTTCAATGACAGAGGTGTAGCAACCCTGGGGTGAGGCTACACAGACCTTCCTGAGTCCTGGCCTAAAAGCCACGTGGGGTTATTTATAGCCTGGGTCCTGATGACTCAACAGAGCACTGCGGGAGGGAGCAAAGTGAAATGTTTGCCAAGCTCAGAAGTCCATGCTCCTCTGTTGCCTGTGTCCTCCCTCACAACCTGGTCTTTTCAGGCCTCTGCTTTGGTTTCCCAACTCTCTTAGAGAGATTTCCAAATCTCTCGTTAAGGGTAAGTCTGTGAACAGTATTCTGAAGCCTGTGGATGAAAGGCTTTCTATCCCATAGTCTCACCTCTGATATGTCACATCCCTTACTCATCTCCTCCCACAGTTTGGCTCCCACAGTTCAGTTGCTCAACTGTATACCATCTACTAATCTTCTTGGGGAACATGCCAAAAAGCTCAGAGCTTATCTATTACGTTTTCTGAGAGTGACATTTGATCTTCAGTGATCCTTCGTGAAGTGCCTCTGTGTGCATGTTATCAGACAGTTAAAAGGGCATGATCTTTACCAAGAGACTTCTAGAGGTATGGAGGAATATGGTGAGCACTGATCAAATATAAATAAATACTTCAATACATTAATGAAATGTTAACATTATTCACAAAGCAGGGTGCTGAGTGACAGTAAAACAGGATGACATTGTTAGGAAAGGAGGAGCCTGAGGAATCTATTATCTCTTTTCTCATTAGTGAGGGAAGAGAAAAGCTTACTGAAGATAAAACACCCAAAACTACTGAACAGCTAGCTACTGGCTCAGCTAAAGGAACAGTGAGCTGTGAACGGAAGGGGGAGCTGCCACGTATCTAGGTTCAAGGCAGGAGTGGGCTGATCCAGTGAACAAACGAATACAAAGGAAAGAAACAGGTGAAAAAGCAGAAACTGCTTTAGCTAGCTAACCTTGAGATTTCCACACCAATTAGGGTAGGTGCTGCTTTGAATCCAGAATGAAACTATTCGTTACAACAACTAGACTAAAGTTCAGAAAGCCCATCAACAGTGATTCTGCTTTTGTTCCTGCTTTGCTGGTTACAGAAGTTTCTAGCCACAGAAAGCAATCTAGACTCGGTGATAAATTTTACACGATTTATGTAACTATGAAGCTTACATAAGAATTCATCTCACTGGCTAGATTGGTTCATTTGCTAAAAGCTGTCTTAACAACAAATATCCCCAAGAGACATTCACTTTAATGCCTTCTTGTGTATCAGAAATCAAAGTCTGTAACCAGGCCCCTTTATGTGGGGATGATCATGGACAGGTTTGCAAGTGTGTGAATATGAGGTGTGGGTCTGTGGATGTATAAAGGGGTAGGACAGTGGGCAAGAGAAGATCAAATAAGGAATTATGGATAAGAAGGGATGTGTTCCTCCAACTATACACAAATTGAATGGACTGGAACATCATAAACTTTTATAATGAAATCTGTTTTTAATCTCATCAGTAACATAAGCCCAGTCTACATATCACAAAAGGAAGTTTCTCAAGCAAGTAGAGGCTTTTAGTAAAGAGGCAGGAATTTTTACAGTGTAACACTGGGTGGGGGCAGAAATGCTCAGCTGTGTAATGTAATAAGTGCCAGGAGAAACTTGCTTGGAGTTACAGTGGATGTGACTCAGCCCATGGTATCTCACACTTAAAGCACAAGCCTTGGGGTTTGCAGTATGCAAGTGCTGTAATGATCGACACAGCGGAGGCCAGGTGTACTATAACTTGGCCTTTCCTTGATTTCTGGTGCCCGAGTTTATCTATCTAAATATTCCTTTCTAGGCATCTCATACTTTCCATTTCAATCCAAAATTCCATCCCATTCTTGAACCTTAACGAATTCTATTTTTCTAATAATGTTTTCTACTCCTATCAAAAATTTTGAGGTTCAATCATTCTCTCCAAAATTTAGTGTTTTTCACTCAATGCTAAAACATAATATTGTACAAAATTTAGTGTTTTTCACTCAATGCTAAAACATAATATTGTACCCAGGCCCTGTAAATATCTTCTAACTGATTCACTTTACTTCTACAATAGAGTATACAGAGCCAAGAGAATTAGCTGTGGGAAGGCTCTGTGCTTAACATCTGATTCAAAGTGAATTATGCTGCATTTCCCCTTTACATATGTAGTGAATAGGCAACAATATTGCAAGTTTTTCTAAACACTACATTATCTTATTAGCCTATCCATTTAGAACTTTATCTTACTTTCTATATTGTACCGTGGCACTGCAGGATGAAACGTTTTTCTCTACAACTGCCCTTCCTGCAGCATACCTGCAACCTCCAGTCAATAAACATTGAAGAGCTATATTTTTCCTCTGGTTTAATGTCTGTTCCATTAAATGGATACCAATTTTAGGGAACTTGCAGGGAATCTGAAAAATGTAAAGCCAAATCTCAACAGGAAGTTGCACTATCCACAAAGATATGCAGAGGACTGTGATACTTGTACAGACGGTGATTCCATGGTCCATTTTCCCAGCCTCCTCCACCCAGGTCCAGCCAAACACAAGCTACCACGTACAAGGATGCCCCTGCTCTTTTTGATGGTGCTTGCAACCGTGAGTGTGTTTTCAATTGTCACAATGATGGGGGTGGAGGTGTCACTGACATTTAATAGGTGGAGGTCGGGGTGTTAAAATATCCAGAAATGAAAGGAATAGTCTTGTATTAAGAAAATGTGTGCTGCTTAAAATGCCAATGGTGCTTCTGAGGGATAAAACTATAAGGCCATGAAGGAGGCGCTTTCTGGGGAGAAATTATTTCTTTACAAGAAAGACTATTCAAGTCAGTGGCACTTTGGGAAATGTACAGATATTTAAATCTTCTAGTATTAGGAAGATGTCAAACTCACAATGGTGGATGCAAGTTTTCCAAAAGTGAAGCTTTTCCTGAAAAGCTGTAATTTTATCATTGACAATAAATACTATCAGTTGTATTCTTTGAAGTGATAGGCTCACTGTTTACTTTTGAGGAAACGACTGCCAAATATCCAAATCCAAATAACCCTAGTTTCTCTTATCAGATGCTCTTTCAAGTTCAGTATCACAATGCCTTTCCTTGAGACAACTATCACATACTACGCAGCCGTACTGCTTTATGTGTACATCTCATTTTGTAAGACAGAATATTAAGAAGATATACACTCCAGGGTTGAGTTTAAGAAAATAATTGTTACTGCTTATCAAGGACACTCTTAAGTAGCACTGGCATTTCTTTTAAGTGAAAATGCTATGGTGGTCAAGAATACAGTGACTACTACTACAGTTTGGTGCCACTGCCTGGATCTGTGCTAACTAAGGCATGAGCAGTTTTTACAAAACCCACCGTTTTTGTACCATTGGTGCAAATGTCACCATGTGAAAAAAGTAGAAATGTTTTAGTATCACTATGAAAATGTTTGACTCTATTGGATTCCTCAAAGGGTCTTGAGGATCCCCCCTCCTCCCAACCTCTCCATGGCCCCCAGGTCCACTCACAGCACTTTGAGAATCACAGACCTGCTGCAATACATGTTTTAAAAATTTAATTTGTAATCAAACCTTTTTAGAAACCTTAAGATTTTCTTACAAAGAAGGAAAATTCTAAGCCCAGATGATTTCAAAATGAATTCTATGCCAGGCATGGTGGCTCACTTCTGTAATCCTAGCACTTTGGGAGGCCGAGGTGTACCGATCACTTAAGTTCAGGAGTCCGAGACCAGTCTGGCCAACATGGTGAAACCCCATCTCTACTAAAAATGCCAAAATAGCTGGGAGTGGTGGCTGGTGCCTGTAATCCCAGCTACTCAGGAGGCTGAGGCAGGAGAATTGCTTGAACTTGGGAGGTGGAGGTTGCAGTGAGCAGAGATTGTGCCACTGCTCTCCAGCCTGGGTGAGAGTGAGACCCCCCCACCCCCCTCAAAAAAGAATTCTATCAAACAAAAATAAATAATTCCATCCTTTCACAAACTCTTTCAAAAAAGAGCAGAGAAAAAAAAAAAAAACTTCCCAAATCATTTTATGAGGTTAGCATATCTCTAACACAGAAATCTGACAAAGATAGTACAAAAAAAATTACTTTCTTTTGGTCTTTTCAGACCAATATGCCTGATGAACACAGATACATAAAAACCTTTAACACAATATCAGCTAATAAAATCTATCTATCTATCTATCTATCTATCTATCTATCTATCTATCTATCTAATCAACCAACCAATCAAACACACTAGGATAATATATCATGGCCAAGTGGCATTTACCATAGGAATGCAAGGGTAACATTAGAAAAAAAGTCAATCATATAATTCACCACATTAAGAGAATGAAAAAAAGTCATATATTAATACTGTTAACACGAGAAATGCATTTGACAAAATTCAACACCCATTCCTGACAGACACTCTTAGTAAACTAGAAAACATTTCTATTCACCACCAGCAATGGATGACCTAGCCAGTTTAAGGCAAGGAAAAAATGATATTATTCATTCACAGATGATTGATTACATAGAAAACCTTATAAACTTTACAGAAATACTGCTAGAACTAATAAATAAATGTAGCAAAGTTGCAGTCATCATGGTCCATAAACAAAATACAATCATATTTTTATATACTAGAAATACACAACTGGAAAATGAAATTTTAAAAAGCAATACAACTTGACTGGGTACAGTGGCCCACGCCTGTAATCCCAGCACTTTGGGAGGCTAAGGTGGGCAGATCACAAGGTCACAGTTTGAGACCAGCCTGGACAATATGGTGAAACCACATCTCTACTAAAAATACAAAAATTGGCCAGGAGTGGTGGCAGGTGCCTATAGTCCCAGCTGCTCGTGAGGCTGAGGCAGGAGAATCACTTGAACCTGGGAGGCAGAGGTTGCAGTGAGCCGAGATCATGCCACTGCACTCCAGCCTGGGCAACAGAGAGAGACTCTGTCTCAAAAAAAAAAAAAAAAAAAAAAAAAAAAAAAAAAAGGCAATACAACTTATAATGTCATGAGAATACATCAAATACCTAAAAACAAATCTAATAGAAAATACATAAGGTCACTACACTGAATTGATAAAACATTAATGAAAAATACTAAACAAAACCCTACATAAGTACAAAGATATGTTGACTCACCGGAAGACTAAAAATTGTTAGAATGTCTATTCTGTATTTCAGATATTGTTTTTCTCAGTTTCACAATTTCCATTTGGAAATCTTGTCTTCATTATTATTATTGTTTTTGAGACAGATTCTCACTCTTATACTCCAGAGGCTGGAGTGCAGTGGCATGATCTTGGCTTACTGCAACCTCCGCCTCCTGGGTTCAAGCAATTCTCCTGCCTCAGCCTCCCGAGTAGCTGGGATTACAGGCATGTGCCAGCACACTTGGCTAATTTTTGTATTTTTAGTAGAGATGGGGTTTCGCCATGTTGGCCAGGCTGGTCTCGAACTCCTGACTTCAGGTAATCAGCCTGCCTCGGCCTCTCAAAGTGCTGGGATTACAGTCGTGAGCCACCGCACTTGGTCAGTATTTTGTATTTTTCATTCATTAAAGCACATTTTCCTTTACATCCTTTTGCACAGTTATAACAGTAACTTTAAAATCCTTGTCTGTTAATTCTATCATCTGGGCCTTCTAAAGATGGGTCTTCATTGATTATCTTTTATTCTGATGATAGGTCATACATTCCTATTTCTTCCTACGTTGAATAATTTCATATTGTATCCTGGATATTGTGAATGATATGTTGTAGAGACTGGATTGTATTATGTCGCACTAAAGAATGTGTGTGTATGTGTTTTAAGTAAATGGTTAACCTGGAGAAACTCAAATTGCAATTCTTTCTTCTCCTCAATGGGCTGCAGCTCAGATCTGTTCTTTTTGTGTTACCTACAAGCTTTGAAGTATGTCTTGCATATGCATTAGTCAGGGGTCAGTCAGAGATTTGGGAAAATTTTCTACATAGAATTTAGGCTCCCCTTTTCTGGAGATGTCTCATTTCTAGAGTTCCCCTCTCCCTCTACAGCAGATGTGGTTGTCCTGAACTCCATCCTCCAGTTCATCAAGCCAGTTAGACTGCAGATTCTGGGGCAAGTTTTATCTGCTCCATGTGGTGCAAACTATGACTTGCCCTTAAGTGAAAAGGCAACAACAGAAAACAAACAAAAACCCAGAAAACTCACCCCTGGCAATTCCCTTCTTTCAAATGTTGAATCCTCTCCAGTATCAATCAGCTTTTGCTCACCCTCCAGTGCCTTTAAATAGTTGTTTTTTATATTTTATCAAGTAGGTTGATCAGATAAAGACATAGCCACTACCAGAACTGGAAACTACCCTCTAATTAATCTATAGATTCAATGCAATCACAAGAAAAATTCCGGCCAGCTTTGTTTTTGTTGTTGAAGAAACTGACATGTTGATTTTTTTTTTTTTTTTTTTTCCCATCTAGCATACCTCTGGTGGCAGGAAAGGTTGATTTTAACATTATGGAAAAACCAAAGAATCTACATTAATCAAAACAATCTTGAAAAAGAAGACTTACATCACCTGATTTCAAGACTACTATGAAACTACCATAATCAAGACATTTCTGCTCATCAAAAGACGTCACTAAGAAAAAGACAATGAATAAGCAAGACATGCCTTTGAGGAAAAATATCTGCAATATAGGTATGTATATGTGACAAAGGATTTCTAGTGATAAATATAAAAATGTACCATTGGTAATTGTTGATTTAAATAATAAAAATAATGAGATTTAAGAACATGTAAAAGATTGGAACAGACAATTCACAAAAGAAAATATGTGAATGGCTAACAAGCAAATGAAAAGTTCTCAACATCAGTACTCAGCAGGGAAATGCAACTAACATCTGACATCTACTAACATGACTAAAGTCAATTGGACAACAATATCAGATGTTGGTGAGCATGGAGAGCAACTAGAACTTTCATACATTGCTGATGGGGGTGTAAATGATACCATCGTTTCAGAAAACTGCTTGTCAGTTTCTTATGAAGTTAAACATATTTACACAACAGGACAATTCTACTTCTAGGTATTGACCTAAAAGAAATAAAAATGTGGCTAAAAAAAGTTGCATAAGAATTTTCATGGAATTTGCATTCATAGTAGTCAAAAATTGGAACCAATCCTAATGCCTATTATTAGAGAAATAAATTGTAGTATATTCATATAATGAAATATTGCTCAATAAAAACGAATGAACTGCTAATATAAGCAACAAAACAGATGAATCTCAAAAACACTGCATTAAATGAAAGAAGCCAAACACAAAAGAACAAATATTGTATGATTCCATCCATGAATAGGCACAATAAATTTACAGTCAGAGGAGTCAGAAGAATGATTATTAGCGGGGAGGGGCAGTACGGACTGGAAAAAGACACAAGGGAATTTTGAAGCGTGATGGAAATGCTCCGTATGTTGTGTTGCATGGTGGTTACAAAGATATATAAAATTGCTGAAACTCATCAAATTGAACAGTTAAAATAGATTTTTTTTTCTCTTTTTTTTTTTTTGAGACGGAGTCTTGCTCTGTCACCCAGGCTAGAGGGCAGTGGCATGGTCTTGGTTCACTGCAACCTCCGCCTCCGGGTTCAAGCGGTTTTCATGCCTCAGCCTCCTGAGCAGATGGGATTACAAGTGTGTGCCACCATGCCCAGCTAATTTTTGTATTTTCAGTAGAGATGGGGTTTCACTGTGTTGGTCAGGCTGGTCTCTAACTCCTGATCTCAAGTGATCTGCCCATCTCGGCCTCCCAAAGTGCTGGGATTACAGGCATGAGCCACTGAGCCCAGCTAAAATAGATGTATTTTTTAGTTTATATAAATATACCTCAATTTTAGACAAACATGCAAATTAAAAGTTATAGCATTTTCACTTATCTTTGATTAAAACTCTTATTTCCTGTTTTTATAATTTTCTGATTTTAGCTATAAAATAACTTTTTCTATTCGTGTACTTTGCAATACTGGAATAACATGTAAAGATACATGCCTAAGTAGTTATTTCACTTCATTGCAATTCAATCCACATTTATTGGACACTGTTCCTAGGTACTTACGGACTACCAAGAAGAAAAATACATAGTTCCTGCTTTTAAAAAGCTCATGATCTAGAGCAGTAACTTGTCAGGTGAGTCCACAGGAAGAATGAGGAGATGAAAAAATGTCAGGAATGGCAGGATTCCAGAATAGGTGGCATTAACACAGGGGTTTAAAGCCCAGGAGATGTTAGGTAGAATCAAGGGGTCCTAGCTTATATGTTAATATTAGTGATGAAAATCATGTTAATCTGAATGACCCAGTAATCTGGCATGAAGGTCTGAAGAAGTGAGATATGCAAGCACAGTGGCAACCTTGGTGTAAATGAGTCCTATGGATGAAAGGCAGAAAGAATGGTTGGCTCTGAAAGTGAGCCCGATGATATATTGACATTAAAAGTCAAATTTAGTTAGAAGAGAGTCAAGGGGTCATAATAGTTACATTTAGCACTGAAATTGCACAGTGGCGTCTCTGTAAAGAATAAATCTGTTTATGAAATGCGTTCAATGAATGATAACTACTTTCATTAGTGAAAAAGAAAAGTTGAATTGCATTTAGATATAAACTTAATACATACTGAAATAGTCTACTAAGAAATCTTAATGTAAAAGGTAAATTATAAATGAACTATAACTGTTAATAACTGTCAGTACCTGCTGACTGGGAACACTAATAGCTAGCCAAATGAAATCTGTGCTTAATATTATTTAACTGAGTTAGATGGACCTGGCAAGAGTTCACACTCACGGTGACAAGTGCTTTGATTCTTAGAGAATTTATGTGTTAGAACAAGATTTTTAAGTGATCTCTAAAAATTATGATACTAAAGAAATTAATATTTTTTTAACCTTTGAGTTTATACCTTGAGATAAGAGTATACTCTCTTCTGCCTTTCCTGTTTTGAACCTATGGAGTTATATGGAAATGGTTCTTCTATGGGAAGAGTTAAAGTATAATAGGGATGGTGTCAGAGATAATGAAAACCTCGGAAACAATCTGGAAAAGCTATGTGAACTTTAGATGCTAGGTCAAAAGCCCACAACTACACGAAATTATAAGTGCAAGCTGATTTCCTTGCTTGGCAACAGGGTGAAAGGACTTAAAAACTTCCAAATAATTTGTTTACTTGAGAGGATGAAAGTCTCCTGGGAAAGGATTAAGGTTTTGGGTGCTGGGAAGGAATCAAACCCAATGCAAGCACTGAGATAGAGAGAATTCAGGAGGCCTTGCACCCTGGGTCCACACCACGGGTCTGCACAGGGCCACACTCAGAAGGGGAGGCAGCAACACAGTGACTAAGGCTGAGATACAGCACAAGCCTGCAAGGTTCAGATCCTAGCTCTACCGCTAGAAGCAACATGTTACCTCGCTGTGCCTTGGTTTCCTCAGCTGTGAAATGAGAATAAAAATTAATCCCATCTCTCATAGTGTTGGTGTAAGATTTAAAAGTGATAATCTATGTGCAGCATTTAGCACATGGCATGCATAATAAACGTTCAGTAAATATTAGCTATTATTAACATTCTTCCCATGGAAAGTGAACCCAAGCTTTTGGGGCATGGGGGAACCAACAAGGGTAGTAAACAACAAGCGCTGCTTCTGAGAAAGAAGAAGTATACTACTTCAAAGCAGTATTACAATGCCTTTACCAAGTTCTGTGTCTATGTGGGATCACCTGGGTGATAAATGAGGGCAGCCAAACTATTGGATCCAAAAAAAGATGCCAGAATCACTCAGATGTGTGAGCAGGAGAGTAAAGTTCACTTGCCAGTCTCACCCACCAGAGACAGCTGCTGCACGGTGGCCCCTGCCCGAGGGGACTTTCCTATGGTGGAAGCCTGCTGCTCCACGCCAATCCCACTGCAGAATGCTTTAATTTTGGGCAGAGTGGCTCCTGTGGGGAAGTGGGAGTTTGCTAATGATGCTGATTCCCAGAGAGAAGCAATGGTTCAGGCACTGGATGTGAGCACTGACGAATGAGAAAGATGACCAAATCTTCCTTCCCTCCCCCAAGGCTAAATTACCAGCAGCGGCCACATACCCTTTCACCATTCCAAAATGAAACAAAACCAAAGCAATTTTTAAAGAATCAAAGCATTATATTCTCAATGCCTAAAACCTGAGAGAGAAAAAGGCATAGAGAAATTCATCCGCGATCCAACAACCAAAGACGTCTGCTACATTTTGTCAGCATGTTGATGTATACTCCTCTTCTGTGTGTATTTCCCTTGCACAAACAGAATGATTCCATACTGTATGCTTTATAACCTGCTTTTTTCATCTGACAATAAGTTATAAACATTTTCCCACAAGATAATATGTGGTTTTGGCAGTTCTTATTCCATTAACTTTTTTTTTTTTTTGAGACAGGGTCTCACTCTGTCACTTAGGCTGAGTGCAGTGGTACAATCATGGCTCACTGCAACCTCTAACTCCCAGGCTCAAGCAATCCCTCCGCCACCTCCACCTCCTGAGTAGCTAGGACTACAGGCGTGTGCTAACACACCTGGCTAATTTTTTATTTCTTGTAGAGATGAGGTCTCACTCTGTTGCCCAGGCTGGTCTTGAGCTCCTGGACTCAAGGGATCCTCCCACCTCAGCCTCCCAAAGTGCTGGGATTACAGGCGTGAGCCACTGCACCTATCCTTCTATTGTTAAATTCTATTATATTTAAAGTCAACCTAAACCCTTCAAGTCTTCTTCACACTTGAATTTTTGAACCCACGTGAAAGGCTTTATGTTTTTCCCAGTTAAATTCCATGAATTAGATTCATTATTCTACCCATTTAAATCACGATGAATCCTGCCTGTCATCCCAAGTATTCATTATTCCACGGAATTCCTACTTCATATCATCTTAAAACAGGATTCACATGTCTTGTAGGTACCTAAGTGCCTAGCATATACTAGGTACCTAAATAAATATGAATGAATAAATTCATTGATAAACACTGGGAACTATGAGTCAATGACAGAGTCCCAGAAACTTAATTCTCAAACTTTGATTTATTGTTTGGGTACAGTTGCACATTTAGTTACCAATTTTTTTCTTCTTTTTTTGAGATGGTGTTTCACTCTTGTTGCCCAGGCTGGAGTGCAATGGCACAATCGCAGCTCACCGCAACCTCCGCCTCCAGGTTCAAGCAATTCTCCTGCCTCAGCCTCCCTAGTAGCTGGGATTACAGGCATGTGCCACCAAGTCCAGCTAATTTTATATTTTTAGTAGAGATGGGGTTTCTCCATGTTGGTCAGGCTGGTCTTGAACTCCCGATCTCAGGTGATCCCCCCGCCTCGGCCTCCCTAAGTGCTGGGATTACAGGCATGAGCCACCGTGCCTGGCCCCCAGTTTTCTTTATTTTTATTTTTTGAGACCCTGTCACTCAGGCTGGAGTGTAGTGGTATGATTTCCGTTTACTGCAACCTCCGCCTCCTGGGCTCAAGCAATCCTCCCACCTCAGTTTCCCAAGTAGCTGGGACTACAGGTGCACACTACCACGCCCAGCTGATTTTTTGTATTTTTGTTAGAGACAGGATGGTCTCAAACCTGTTGCCCAGGGTGGTCTCAAACTCCTGGGCTCAAGCGATCTACCTGCCTCAGCCTCCCACAGTATTGAGATTACAGGTGTGAGCCACCACACCCAACCAGTTACCAAATATTCTTAATGACAGTATTACCACATTCACATTTCTCTTTTGTGCTCACAAGATTTCATTACGCCTTGGTGAAACCTAGTTACAGTAATTCCTTTGTAGTCCCCTGCTCTTCTCTTACCAAAGCAATTCTACCTGGAAGGGAAATGAAGTTAGTCTAGCATAACTTACTTTTTTTCATGAATCAGTGCTGGGCTTAAATGATTCCCTTCTACTTCTCTAAGGACTGCCAACTCATTGGTTTGCTAATCTATTAGATTTTGGCCTAAAATTGACATCTCAATTACCAGTTTATATATTCGGCATCGAACTTATTTCTATCTCTTCCTTCTTTTGCCAGCGTACGACCTCCTTCTTTGTGCATTAAATCATGTACTGAATCACGATCACAAACACCAGAAACATAAATCAGAAATTAGCCATCATAAGAACTGCTCTTCCATGGATATAGTAATTCAACAGACAGAATAAGGTTGACTCAATGAAAAAGATTAAGAATATGGGTAGGATCCAAATAAAATATCTAATTTTTTTTTTTTTTTTTTGAGGCGGAGTCTCGCTCTGTCGCCCGGGCTGGAGTGCAGCGGCCGGATCTCAGCTCACTGCAAGCTCCGCCTCCCGGGTTTACACCATTCTCCTGCCTCAGCCTCCGGAGTAGCTGGGACTACAGGCGCCCGCCACCTCGCCCGGCTAGTTTTTTTGTATTTTTTAGTAGAGACGGGGTTTCACCGTGTTAGCCAGGATGGTCTCGATCTCCTGACCTCGTGATCCGCCCGTCTCGGCCTCCCAAAGTGCTGGGATTACAGGCTTGATCCACCGCGCCCGGCTATAAAATATCTAATTTGAAACACAGAATTACAAGCTCTTGAGGAGAGACTTCTGTTTAGCCACTCAATAAGCAGAGATACAGAAAAGGAAAAAGCAGCAAAAGTGATGATGGGAAGATGCTGGGGAGGGGATATTTTGGCTAACTTTCCTTTGATTTTATTAAATAACTGTGTGACAATTACATAAATTTGGGAAGAATACACTGAAGTATCATGTCAAAAAGCTAGAAGCTGATATGTCTGTCCTTTAAAAGTACAATGAGGTTCCAGCCAGCTGGACCTGACAATGGATACAGAATGTGAACCAGACTTCTGCTGTTTCCACACCCCTACCACTCCATGATCAATGGAATGGTCCCCAGGAGGAAGAAATAAGGACAAAGCTAGATTTCTTAGTACATCTGGCAGAGACCCTGGGAGCAAGCTTTATGGAACACAAAGCTGGATATAAAAACCAAACCTCTCAAAAGGTTAAGTTCACAGTGCTGTTGTAGAAGGCAACTTAGGATTCTGGGAGTGAGCCGGTTATGGAGATAGAGTCTCCCTGGTCCTTTATCTATTAGCAGTCTGGATCTGAAAAGACAGATTCGTCCTTAGCCTTATGAACACGAAATGTCTTTGATCCAGTTCTTTATTTTGGCATAACCAGCATACCACATGAAGCCTAAAAAATGTAGCTGTGAACTAAAAAAGAAGTGAGCAAAGAATGACCTTTAAGAAAGCCAAAGGAGAACTCCCTGACACCAGTTCATTCAACAATGAAGACTGAGTCCGGCTCAGCAGGATTT
The DNA here is from genome assembly GCF_007565055.1 of Rhinopithecus roxellana. Taxonomy (NCBI): domain Eukaryota; kingdom Metazoa; phylum Chordata; class Mammalia; order Primates; family Cercopithecidae; genus Rhinopithecus; species Rhinopithecus roxellana. Next base: position 133,986,281 of record NC_044553.1, on the reverse strand, counting down.
TTATCAAATCAAGGGAAAAGTCTTTGTGACAGTAACATCAGCACACATAAGCACAGCTGGCCCTTATTGTAAAACTGGACCGCCATCACCTAGCTTTCACATTCTGCAAAGGCAAGCCAGGAAAAGTTTTTAGAGTGGAAGTTAATGTGCAGATTGTCTAGGGCAGCTGACATGCCAGTTTCCAAGAACTTCTACAATGAATTGTAGCTGGGTTCAAACCTAGTGCATACAAACAGCTTGCAAAGTATCACAAATTTAGAATTCCTGCCCCATCACATCAGTTAGGCTCCCTTCACTTCTCTTTTCCCCAGGACGCAAAATATCAGGCAACTTGGAACAGTGAGGCCTACAGTTTTTCTGGCTCCAGTAACCTGCCTCTGCCCCCTTTCTTCAGTTGGCCAAGGGAAATAGGAGACAACTCCAAAAACTCCACCTTTTTTTTAAACCTTCTTCACCTGTCTGTTTTCTTTCTTTATAAATAAAGATGTTTTTATAAAATGGGGAAAATACAGGAGAAATCACAAGAGATTAAAAAAAACAGCACCAAAGGGAAGAAAAGAAAATGTACACTTATAATTAAGCCTTTCTCTTACTAGACCACCAGCAACAGCAGCAGCCACATTTTGGAACTTGTTAAAAAGGAAAATAATGGAGCCTCACTCCAGGCCTACTGGAATCAGAAACTCTGTGGCTGGGCCCAGCAATCTGTGTGTTAACAAGCCTGTCAGGTGATTTTTGACACACACAAAGAATCACTGGCAGAGTGGTTAAGAGCATGAATTCTCCCACCATATTGCTTGGGCATGGATCCTGATTGCCATTCATCAACTGCGTTATCTTGGGCAAGTGACTTCATTTCTCGGTGCTTAGTTTCTTCATCTGTAAAATGGGGATGATAACAGTACTTACCACATAGAGTAGCTGTGAGCACTAATCAGTTAATACATGTAAAGCTTTTAGAACAGTTGCTGGTACACAGTAAATGTTAGTTATTACATGAGTTAAGCTACATAAAGCATTTAATTATTATTAGTTACTATTATTTCTTATTTATGATCTTGTTTTTGAGGTTCAATGGGACATAATCCAAATTTCTCACAAACCAAGAGAAAGTCCATATTCCTCTATGGCAAACTGGACCCTCTTGGTATAAAGAAGCTAATCAGCTTTGATATTAATGTGATAAAAAAAGAAATACAGCTGGACGTGGTGGCTCACGCCTATAATCCCAGAATTTTGGAAGGCCAAGGTGGGTGGATCACCTGAGGTCAGGAGTTCGAGACCAGACTGGCCAACACAAAAATTAGCCAGGTGTGGTGGTGGGCACCTGTAATCCCAGCTCCTTGGGAGGCTGAGGCAGGAGAATCACTTGAATCCAGGAGGCAGAGGTTGCAGTGAGCCGAGACTGTGCCACTATACTCCAGCCTGGGCGACAGAGCAAGACTCCCTCTCAAAAAAAAAAAAAAAAAAAAAAAAAAAAAGAAATACAGAACTTGTATTTCAGGAACTGAATCCAATGTAATTCTTTGCCTCTAAAGCTCTACATTCAGACATTACACTTGCCAAGGAAGAAATACATGATTCATCTCTACGTCTGCCTTATGGACTAATTCCTCACACTTCGAGTCCATAAATGGCATGGAGGCCAACAGGAAACTCTTTCATTATCTCTCCTAATTCTTTACATCCTTTCATGACATCATGGTTCCCTTCTAAAATACTGTAACTATTAAACCATAGGCTTTCTAAACCATAGCTAAAATGATAGATCACATTTATAAGAAGTGTTGACCAACACCTGTATGATTAGGCCATTGTAAAAATCCAACAGGACCAAAAAATCCACAATTTCTGTCCCCTAGAGTCATAAGATTTCCCTTATGTAATTCCCCACCATCTAAAACAACCATCCTTACTTGCCTGACCTGTTGGTTTAAATCTATTTAAAAAAATAAGTTCTATTCAGTAGAGTGAGCATATAAAGCAAGTCAAAATTCAATCTAAATTGTAAATATTATACAAGTCATATATTGATAGTTAGCTTCTTCAGGCTATTGATGTTTTCTGCCCACACACAAAGCTTCTCTATGGAAGTGGTGTTTTACAAAAGTAAAACACTATACAAATGCATAGACTAGGGTAAAGACACTTGTAATGCTGAACTCTACTGTACCCCCGTAATTTTTTTTTCATTTTTGTTCACAGAAAGATTCTTATAATCCACCAGTGACAGTTTCTTTTCAGAAATATTTCCATCTGTCCTTTGTAGGTTATCATCAAAAAAAATAGGTCTAGGCTAGTCTGGGATGCCATTGTGGAAAGACTGGTACTGATTTTCCTGCCTCTAAAGGTAGGAAAGTTAAAGTAGAGAAAAGAATGTGAGCTTTCACATCAGAAAGACCTGGACTCAAATTCTTGGGCCATCAGTTACCTCATGTGTGACCATGGACCAATGGTATCGCCTCTAAGACAATTTCATCATTTATACATGAAGATAACAATACCCATATTACAACCCTGTGTTCAGGACAAATCATACAAAGCACAGGATCTGGCACAAACCAGATGCTCAATAAATGTGGTTAAGCTCCCTTTTCCTTCTCCTGTTCCTCTCTTTCACAACTTACAGCACAGATTCTTATTTCAAAATAAGGGAGAAATACTTCTGAACTAATATCAAGCTGTAGAGCATTTCAAACAATATAAAAATTAAAAAAATTAAAACCTGCTAACTACCAAAATGTGTAAGTACTGCAAAGTGCAAAGAAGAAGGAAAAAAGTCACCCCCAGGGCCATTCTACAGCCATGGGGAGTCCTTCGGTATGTCTCATTCCAGTCTTGACCAGTACATTGTGATTATACTATTCATCTTTATCATTTAGTATTAATGTCAACACATAATGGATATATTTATGTAGTTTAAAAATATGTGTACACTTTTTTAAATTAAGAAAGAAAGAAAAAACTCCTGCTACTCCCCAAACTCTGTATGTCACTGTGCTGGGAACAGGACACTAGCTTTAGAAAACAAGAGAAGGGAACAACTTACTATGGAGAAAAATCAAGGAAGGCTTCCAAGTAGAAATGACATTTTATCTGCATCTCAAAAGATGACCAGTAACTTGTCAACTGGAAAGGAAATTCCAGGCATTAGGAATAGTATGTAAAAGAAAAGGGAACAATAGGAAAGCCAATGTGGCTAAATGGCAGGAGTGTGGAGGGTGGAGAGATGCTGTCATGAAAGCTGGTAAGATGCAGATCTCTCACATATTCAGAAATAGAAATGTTACTGGTCAAAACTTCCATTTAGGCAAAGCACTGCACAACAGCTTCAACTGGAATCATTCATGCACTTATGATGAAGCTGCAATGAAAAGGTTAAAAAAAAAATTAAGGTTTAGGGAATGGAAAGGGCATGAGTGAGTGTGGCTTAGAGTGACCAAGAACAAGGACAGCCAAGTCTCACCACCACTACCATCATTAGTGTGAGGGCTTTCTAAATGCCAGACTCCAAGCTAAGCTCTTTATATGCCTTATCTTTGTTAGCCTTCATAGCAACCTGTTGAGACAGGTATTATCCCATCTTACACACGAGAAAACTGAGGGTTAGGTTAAGGCCTAAGGACATACAGGATAAAGGAAAGAGCTGCTTTTGAACCTAAGTCTCGATGTCTCCACAATCATAATGAGAAACAGAAAATCATAACTTAAAATAGCCCCTGCTAAAGATTTTCTAACAATTATTGCTATAGACCTTTGCTTTAGAAATACTAAAGTCATCCAAAGACCCACACAAATATGCTCAACTGATTTCTGACAAAGTTGCAAAACCAATACAATGGAGGAACAATACCTTTTCTAAGCCATTTGTTTATTAACAAATGAAATTGGAGTAATTGCACATACATAGACAAAGAATGAACCCCAACCTAAATCTCATACCTCATACAAAAATTAACTCAGAGTAGATCACAGATTTAAATATAAAATGAGAAACTATAAAATCATCCCAAAGATGACTTCTAAAAACATTTCAAACAAAGGAGATGCTTCCAATTTTAGCTGTATGCCACATGAGAACAATGATGAGAAAAAGAAGAGGAGGCGCCAGGCACTGCGCTAAATGCTTTCTGTGCTTTATCTCACTTTAACCTTGCCTCATGTTACAGATGAGGCAACTGAGGCATAGCTAATTGCAGAATCTGAGCACTCATCTGCTCTGCAGTGCTGCCTGCCTTATTGCTACCATTGCCCTACATTTGGTGGCTGCTCCTCTGAAATGGGAAATAGTTGACACAAAAAATAAGATTTCATTTTCTTCTCGTGTAAAATGAACTTTTAAAGGTGTCTCAACAAAGTTTAAATCTAGATGGATGTGAAGATCCAGCTGAACCAGGAACTTCATTTAGTAACCCCCTTTCCTTCTCCCTCCTTGGATGAATGGTCAGGCCAAGAGGCATATGCCTGTTCTTGACCAGCTGGAAGTCATAAGGTCAGGGAGCTCTTCAGCTCTGAACAGTGTATTTAAATCTCAGTTCCACAGGGGCAAGAGTGGACTTCTAAGAGAAACAAGGGTCTAAGCCGCCAAATAAGTGCATGCACTTCCACACTGGCATCTAGGAGGACTTCAGACTAGAGGGTTTTCAAGTAAATGGGATTATTACTGATGGAGAGAGAATCCTATCTGTCACAAAGAGGTTCTCAAGTCCTTTCAAGTTCCCCTCAGGACAGCAAGGGGAGAAAACATCATCATACAAACCTGGACTGGTCAGGCAGGCTGCTCTCTGTCCACAGAAAAGACATTCGGGCATACTGAAAGGAGTTTTAGCAAGCAGGTGCTTTGCTGTTCAAAACTTGCCTCCACCTTCCTTCTTTTTGCTATGGAGGCAAAAAGGGCACTGAAATATACCAGGACTTCTTCAAAGGGGACACCACCTTTGAGGCTGACTCAAAGGAAGTGTCCAGGTATGGAAGGGTTAAGGCGTGTCCTATGTTGTCAGCCCTTGATTATTATCACTTTGAAAAGCCGCTGGGTTTACAGGAAGAGTGTGAGAATACTGCAGCTTTCCTAGCCAACATTTGGTTCCCATTACCATGAATAATCTCTTTCCTCCCTCCTTTCCCCAACCCCCACCCATTTTCTACTTTTTCCACATTTTATATTAAAAGTACATCAAACACTTTTCTTCCTTTTTAATATTTTCCTTAAACTTTTTTTCATTCAGTTTGCTGGGTTCTATAACTTTCTCTGGTTATTCATTACTTAGGGAGGGGGGAGGATCAGGCTCCTTGGGTAAAATCAATCAAAAACAAAACCAGGAGAGAAAAGACCTAAGCAGCATGGAGGGAAGATGAACTTGACTCACAGGGATTCCTTCTAGTCTTAAGGAACATTAAGAAAATAAAGAGCCCACGGAGATCCCTTTACCCTCCTACTTCTCGGCCTCCTCTCAGCTGTACTCCTGCCCCAAACAAAACACCCTTGAAGTAATACATCTGAAGATAGGGTCCACTCCTCATTTCATCAGCAGTAAAAGTGGGAGAGCGACAGTCCAGAGGAATAGACAGAGAGGTCAATGGTATGTAACGTTGGCAAGGGTGTGGGAAAAAGGGCGTTTCTGTACTCCAGATTGGAGGATATACTGGGATAGGATTTTTGGATGCCAATTTGACAGTATCTATAAAAATTCAAAGTGGACATTTGATCCAACAATTCCACTTCTAGGAATTTATCCTACAGAAATACACATATGCACAAAGATCTATGTATAAGGAGTTCTCTACAGATGCCTCATCAGGATATGGCTTAGTGCTCCTTAATAGAGGAATGGAAAAACAAATTATGGCACATTCATACTTTGAAAAACGACATAATGGTTAAAAATATTTAAGTTAGTTTATATGAACAGACTGAAAAACATGGAGACACATTAGGATAGAAAAACATCACAGAAAAACACATGAAAAAATAATACAAACCAACCTTTTAAGTATAGCTACCTCTGAGAAGATTTTATTTGCCGCCTAATCTTCCCATATGTGTATTTTTTAGACTACTGTATCATGTGGCTACATGTGTGTACCACTTGTACAACTATTTTTTTTTAAGTATGGACATAAATATTTCAGTCTATAGAAAATTTTAAAAAGTAAATATATAGATCCCTTCCCAATCCCCTGATTTACAGCCCCACGTAAACTGTCCTGAACTGGAAGAAATTTAAAAATTAGAACTTTTCTTAACTTCACAACAGGAAGCAGATCATATGGAAAATTATCAAGGGAATCACCCAGAAAGTCAGACCAGATGACAAAGAAAGGAATAAATAGGAAAGAAGAAATAATGACTCTAAGAGGCCCAAAAGTTCCCAAAGCCACAGTCACGGTAATGAAACCAGTGAATACAAATCTAATAAAAAACTGTACTCTAAGTCTACTGCAAGGATGGGAGGAAGGAAAGAATGCTGTGTGTATGTGTGTTTGTGTGGGTGTGAAGGGTGTAGAGTAAGAGTGCAAAATCTCCTTTTTCTGACAGAAAGTTAATAGATAATATCTAAACCTAAAATCCAAAAATGGCACAATAAACATGATTTAGAACTATGAAGGTGATACGGTTTGGCTGTTTGTCCCCTCCAAATCTCATGTTGAAATGTGATTCCCAGTGTTGGTGGTGGGGCCTGGTGGGAGGTGATTGGATGATGGGGGTGGATCCCTCAGGCAGGGCTTAGCACCATCCCCTTGGTGATGAGTGAGCTCCGGCTCAGTTCGTTCACACGAAATCTGGTTGTTGTAAGAGTCTGGGACCTCCCGTTTCTTGCCCCTGCTCTTGCCATGGTACATGCCTGCTCCCCTTCACCTTCTGCCATGATTGGAAGCTTCTGAGGCCCCTACCAGAAGCAAATACTGGCACCACACTTCCTGTATGGCCTACAGAACTGTGAGCCAATAAAACCTCTTTTCTTCATAAATTATCCACCCTCAGGTATTTCTTTATAGCAATGCAAGAATGAATTAACACAGAAGGTAAATAACAGAAAAAGCAGTTACAAGAAAGTTGAAAGCAATTATTTCTAGGGCATGGAAATTAAGATTGGGTAGCACTGGGAAGAGAAAAGGCAAGGGATTCCCATTTTCATTATAAACCTTATAGAATTACTTAACTTTTAAAACTATAGTCCTGAATTATTGTGGGAACCAGCCTTTGAGACGGCCCCCAACGATCCCCATACCTCCTAGTATTTCTATCATCCTTGCGTAGTTCCCTTCCACACTGAATAGGGCTGGCCTGTACAAACCAATAGAATGCTGCAAAAATGACTGTCTGAGGAACAGAAAACCAAACACCGAATGTTCTCACTTGTAAGCAGGAGCTGAACAATGAGAACACAGGGAGGGGAACATCACACACCGGGGCCTGTCAGGGGGTGGGGGGCAAGGGGAGGGAGAGCATTAGGAGAAATACCTAATGCATGCAAGGCTTAAAACCTAGATGACAGGTTGATGGGTGCAGCAAACCACCATGGCACATGTATACCTATGTAACAAACCTGCACGTTCTGCACATGTATCCCAGAACTTAAAGTATATATATAAAAAAAGACTCTGTCTGAAAGACACAAGCATAAAAGCTAAAACTATTAAAACTCTTAGAACACATGTGGCAGAAGCTGTATGACACTGGATTTGGCAATGATTTCTTGGATGTGACACCAAGGGCACAGGCAACAACAACAACAAAATAGACAAATTAGACTTCACTAAACTTAAAAACTTTTGTGTATCAAGGGTTACACTGTCAAGAGTAAAAAGGTAATCAATGGAATGGGAGAAAATATTGACAAATCATGTATCTGTTGAGGGTTTAATAGACGGGATATATAGAGACCTCCTAAAGCTCAACAATAACAACAACAAAAAAACACCTGATTAATAAATTGCCAAAAAACTTAAACAGAGATTTCTCCAAAGAAGATATACAAATAGCCAACAGGCATGCAAAAAGATGCTCAACACTACTAATCATTAGGGAAATACATATCAAAACTATAGTGAGATACCAAATCACACCCATGAGGATGGTGATATGATTTGGTTGTGCACCTGCCCAAATCTCATCTTGAATTATAATCCCCATAATCCCCACGTGTTGTGGGAGGGACTGGTGGGAAGTAATCGAATAATGGGCACAGTTTCCCCAGCGCTGTTCTCGCGATAGTGAGTGCTCACGAGATCTGATGATTTTGTAAGCATTTGGCATTTCCCCTACTGGCACTCATTCTCTCTCCTGCTGCTCTGTGAAGAGGTGCCTTCTGTCATGATTGTAAGTTTCCTGAAGCCTCCCCAGCCATGTGAAACTGTGAGTCAATGAAACCTCTTTTCTTTATAAATCACCCAGTCTTGGGTATTTCTCCATAGCAGCGTGAGAACAAACTAATACAGATGGCTACTATCAAAAAGAAAGAAAATAAGTTTTGAGGATGTGGCAAAATTGGAACCCTTGTGCACTGCTGGTGTGAATGTGAAGTGGTGCTATAGCTACGGAAAATAGTAGGATTGTTCCTCAAAAACTTAAAAATAGAATTACTCTTCTTCTCCAAGACACAATTTCAAATGGCAGATGACACCAGTGCTTTGGGAGGGTCTAGACTGCAGGTGTGCTCAGGGCCCATACCACAGAGCTCACAGAAGCAAGACCAAGTATAAGGAATGTGTCACCATCTGCATGCTGGGCTGCCTGGACAAGAACATGAAAATCAAGTCCCTGGAGCAGATCTCCCTCTTCTCCCTGCCCATCAAGTAATTTGAGATCACTGACTTTTCTGGGGACACCCTCTCACAGGTGAGGTTTTGAAGACTACACTTGTGGCAAAAGCAGACCCACACTGGCCAGTGGACGAGGTTCAAGGCACTTGTTGCTATCAGGGACTACAATGGTTACATCAGTCTGGACAATCGCTCCAAGGAGGCAGACCCCACATCTGTGGGGTTATCACCCTGCTCTCCATCATCCCCATGCAGCAAGGATCCAAGGGAACAAGACCAGCAAGCTCCACATTCTGCACTACAAGTGACTGGCTGCTGCAGCTCTGTGCTGATGCGCCTCACCCTCGCCCCCAGCGGCACTGGCAACATCTTAGGTCCTGCACTCAAAAAGCTGCTGCTTATACCTGGTACTCATGACTGCTACACCTCAGCCAGGGGTTGCACTACCCTCTGAGCAACTGTGCCAAGGCTACCTTTGAAGCCACCTCCAAGATCTTTAGCTATCTGAGCTCTTACTTCTGGAAAGACTGTTTACCAAATCTCCCAATTGGGAATTCACTGGCCATCTAGTAAAGACCTGCACCAGAGCCTCTGTGCAAAGGATGCAGGCTCCAACTGTGGCTACCATGTAGTGCTTTTATATAGGAAAAATAAAGTGAATAATTAATTTTAAAAAACACAATTAACATACTATCCAGCAGTTTAACTTCTGGGCATATACTTAAGGAACTGAAAACAGGGAGGTGAAAAGATATTTGTACACTCGTGTTTGTAGCAGTTTATTCACAATAGCCAAAAAGCAGAAGTAAACCAAGTGTCTATCAATAGATGAATAAGTAAACAAAATGTAGTGTGTGTGTACGGGTGTGTATAAATATATACATACACACACACACCCGTACACACACACACACATATATATCCAGATACACACATACATATATATATGTTTAATGAAATATTTTATATTATTCAGCCTGTAAAAGGAAGGAAATTCTGACACATTATAACATAGATAAACCCTGAGGATATTATACTAAGTGAAATAAGCCAGTCACAACAAGGTAAGTACTCTATGATTCTACTAATAGAGTTACCTAGAGTAGTCAAAATCATATAGATAGAAAATACGACGGTAGTGTCCAGGGGTCGGGTAGAGGGAAGAATGTAGAGTTACTGCTTAATGGGTATAAAGTTTCAGTTTATCAAGATGAAAAGAATTATGGAGATGGATGGTGGTGATGACTGCACAATGTGAATGTACTTAATGCTACTGAACTGTATACAGTTCAAATGGTTAAAAATGGTTAAGATGGTAAATTTTATATTGTGTTTTACCATAATTTTTAAAATAATAATTTTTTAAATGATGATATGTGATTTCCAAGTCTAGGTCATAAAAGACATTGTGGCTTCTACCCTACTCTCTGTTGAATCACTCATTCTGAGGGAAGCCAGTTGCCATGTCATGAGGTCACGTAAGCAGCCGGTGGAGAAGTACACGTGGACAAGTCTATGTAGTGAGAAACTGAGGCCTCCTGCCGACAGCCAGCATGAACTCATTATGCATATGAGAGTGAAAAACATCATGGAAGTGGATCCTCTAGCTCCAGTTAAGCCTTCAGATAACTGCAACCCTCTTGGCTGACATCTTAACTGCAATGTTATAAGAGAATTTGAGCCAGAAACACCCAGCTAAGCTGCTCAATTCTTACAGAAACCTACAGAAGCTGCGATAATAAATGTTTATTATTTTAAGCCACTAAATGTTAGAGTAATTTGTTTTGTTGCAATAGGTAACCAATGCAATTATATTGATAAATTGTAAAAAGAAAAAAATCAGCTTTAAAGCATTATCATGTCATAGTGGCCTGCTATCCTAACACACCACAATTTAGGGCATATTTTCCATGATGGTCTATTGCTGGATTACAACACATCTCTTCATTCAAGTTTTGGGAAAGAGGCTTCAACTTTTCTGTACTGAGAAAACTTCACAAGTGTGTAAAGTTTGATCAGTATGTAAAATATATTTGATTACATATATTTTATTTTTATTTTTAATTTTTTTTGCATACATAGCAGGTGTATACACTTATGGGTGGTATGAGATATTTTGATAAAGGCATGCAATGTGTAATAACCACATCAGAGTAAATGCAGTACCTATCCATCACCCCAAGCATTTATCCTTTGTGTTACATACAATACAATTACACTCTTTTAGTTACTTAAAAATATACAATTAAATTATTTTTGACTATAGTCACCTATCCATCACCCCAAGCATTTATCCTTTATGTTACATACAATCCAATTAAACTCTTCTAGCTACTTAAAAATGTACAATTAAATTATTTTTGACTATAGTCACCTTGGTGTGCTAGCAAATACTAGGTCTTACTCATTCTAACTATTTTTTTTGTATCCATTAACCATCACTACTTCCCCCTGTCACCCCCAATTTCTTCTACCTTTCCCAGTCTCTGGTAACCAGTAGTCTACTCTCTATCTCCATGAGTTCAATTATTTTGATTTTTGGCTCCCACAAATAAGTGAGAACATGCAAAGTTTGTCTTTCTGTGCCTGGTTATCTCACTTAACATAATGACCTCCAGTTCCATCATGTTGTTGCAAATGACAGGATCTCATTCCTTTTGTGACTGAATAGTACTCAACTATGTATATGTATCACATTTTCTTTATCTACTCATCTGACGATGAACACTTAGGTTGCTTCCAAATCTTAGCTATGGTGAACAGTGTGGCAACAAACTTGAGAGTGCACATATCTCTTCAATATACTGCTTTCCCTTCTTCTGGGCAGATACCTAGGAGGGGGACTGCTGGGTTGTATGGTAGCTCTATTTTCAGTTTTTTGAGGAATCTCCAAACTGTTCTCCATAGCGGTTGTACTAATTACATTCCAACCAGCAATGTAGGAGGCTTCACTATGCTCTACATCCTCGCCAGCATCATTACGTGTCTTTTGGATATACGCCATTTTAACTGGGATGAGATGGTATCTCATTGTAGTTTTGATTTGCATTTCTCTGATGATCAATGATGCTGAGCATTTTTCATATACCTGTTTGCCATTTGTATGCCTTCTTTTGAGAAATGTCTGTTCAGGTCTTCTGCCTATTTTTAATTGGATTATTAGTTTTTTTTCCTACAGAGTTGTTTGAATTCCTTACATATTCTGATTATTAATCTCTTATCAGATGGTTAGTTTGCAACTATTTTCTCCATTCTGTGGGTTTAACTAAATATTTTAATACAACATAATGGTTCTGTTTGTCAGATGAAACGTTGACCTGTTTGGCTCCTGTCACATGGTATAGAGCACAGTCCATTTGTAATACACAAGAAGAGAAGCATGATGTCAACCTGGTGCCAAACAGAGACTGTGTGTTTACTACAATCTGAAGAAACTTTGTCCTGTGAGTATATTAGAGTTTAGTGAGGACAGTAAATAAATAGCAATACTCAAACAGCCACATGGTCCTGAAGGATGACTGAATGAGGAGTATAACTATAGATACCTAATGGACACTGGGAGACAATGCTCTACTTTAATATTGATTCCACCAGGTGGAATTCACTGGGTTGAGTATTGTCTTGCATCTTTTGATCCCTTCAACTGTGGCGATCAAAGTTCTAGTATGTGGAAGTGTGCTGCAAACACAAAAAGAATGACAACTGCTGCCATAGCAGGTTTTTGGCCAGCTGAGTGCTAGGGTACCTTACTAGAGGAAGTCAAAGCTCACCTTTTTTTTTTTTTTTTTTTTTTTTTTTGGAGACAGGGTCTCACTCTGTTGCCCAGGTTGGAGTGAAGTGACACAATCATGACTCACTGCAGCCTCAACCTCCTGGGCTCAAGCAATCTTCCCACCTCAGCCTCGTGAGTAGCTGGAACTACAGGCACATGCTACCATGCCTGGCTAATTTTTGAAATTTTTTGTAGAGATGAGGGTCTCACTATATTGCCCAGGCTGGTCTCTAACTCCTGGGCTCAAGCGATTCTCCTGCCTCAGCTTCCCACAGTGCTGGGATTACAGGTGTGAGCCACTGTGCCCAGCCCAAAGCTCAAGTTCTAATGATGGTAAGTATGCTGAGTTGTGGTTCTGGTTAAAGGAAAAAGTCCTGACCTAATCTATCTATAGAATAAAAAAGTTCTTTTTAAATGATGGTATGTGACTTCTTGCAGTAGGCTAAAGAACTGCCCAGGTGGAAGTCTGGTCTGCGAATTTTGGGCATAGGTATGTATTTAAACTGCCTGGGATGGCAGGCAGTAAAAAATATACAGAGTAAGGGGTAGAACTGGGCTGGATTCACAATGGTAAAACGTGTTTGCCAAATAAGAATGGGAAAGGGAAGGGGAAAGACAGTGGAAGCAGAGGTACAAAGATGCAGAAATGTTTTTAAAAAACTCCTTTGATTTCTTCATTTGACACTGATCAAAAGAGCTGACAACAGGATAAAATCCCTTTAACATAGTATACCAAGCACTTTAACTTTACAACTTTCCTACTGTATCCTCAACCATATACTCCCCTACTTGAATGTGATGCTCCCACAATACTGCACTTCAGGTATGCTCTTCCACACCTCCCTGACTTTGCACAAATCTCTGCCATTTTCATCTCGTAAAAACCCAATAATTCACTCTCTGCAAAATCAATCCTGGTTTTCCTCTGATTTAGCTTGTTCTTCCAGGCCCCACATCCCTTTTACTAGCATGTTTTTTGTACTGTGACTATTCTTCACCGTGATGATTTCTTCCCTACTGGACTAACCATTGAGACAGTGAGTTCATCATTACTGGTCTTTGTACACTCAGAGCCTGGTAACATTATGGTCATGTAATGTCTGTTGAATGAAAAATGAATGAATAAATGAACATGCCTCTATCTGGGATAATCACATGCTTCACCTAAAGAAAGGAAACTCTAACAAATAACCCTTTGAGAAGTCAGAGAGATCAAATGGAAAATTTATCAGGCAGAGAACTAGAAGCCCTGGATTCCACTCCTTACTTTATCACTAGGTAAGCATGAGAATTTGCACAATCTACTTAATTTCTCTGGGTCTCCATTTTTAACATTTCTAATGTATGGGTACGGGTAAGGGTAGATGACATAGAAATGTTTACATGGATTCCCACTTACTGGGCACTTACTCTATGGCAGGCATTATATACAGTAAAAGTGCTTTTCTTAGGCCATTTAATTTTCATTTGCTCCTGAGAACATCTCTAGGAAGTAGGCATTTATTCTCCATGTTAGAGATAAGAACATTAAGTTCAAAGAACTTGTCCTAGGCAAAATAGCCAGTGAGTGGCTAAAAAAAGAAGGAATCCAAATTGGTCTGCCTCTTAACCACATGCTTTCAAACATTAGGTCATAACACTTAAATGGGAGATCTTAGATATTTTTAAATAAAAAAAAAATCGGGAGCTTCTCAAGCCATATGATTGTCCCAAAATATGGCAGCGCTTATTTATCCTATTTTTCTCTGAGAAGGAGCTGCCTTCAGATGCTGGGGACTGGGTGACAGGAGTGTGAAGATACACCAAACAGCAGAGTCTTGAAATATGAAACAGCCTTTCTGGATGAAAGGTCAGAGCTCAGGGAAAGAAAGAAAATGCAGGATGCAATGATATGAAAGAGGGAGGCTAGGGGATGGCCTGGCAGAGAAACAAGGACAGTGAAAGGAACGCAGGAAGGAAGGCTGAGATGCTGACAAGGGCATGGGGCTTGGCTGAGGAGAATGATGAAGGCACTTGGTGTTCCCGATGGGCAGAGTTGAGGGAGGCAGGTGGCCACGCTGAGAAGACTGGCCCACCAGTTCAGCAATTCCCACTGAAACTGGGAACCCGATGGACAAGCCTGCTGCCCTAAGAAGAGAGGTGGTTAAAAGAGAGAGCTCAGCCTGGGCCTGATAGGAGAAGGGAGACGTACGAAAACAACCACCCCACAGCTCCAAAAGGAGGAGCTTGCAGACTGAAAGAGAAGCGATGACAGACAGTGCCTGGAATGGACCATTTAATGCTTTAAACCTGTGCCAAACTAACTGAGTAATGTGAGACTGAACTGGTGATTTACCTCAACCCTGGGAGAGATTAGTCTGTGTACATCAGCAGCAGAAACAAACATTACTATTTTATAGTGATGAGTATTATTAATACTGAAAAGACCCAATCAAGTGTAATACTTTACAGTTTACAAAGCACGTTCACTTACGGGATCTCACTGAATTCCCATGACAATCCAGGCATCACTTTCCACATAGCAAAATTAGGCTTCGGTTTTGTCAGATGATTTGCCCCAAGTCAGGAGGACCTGTAGCTGGCACCTAGGTCTTCCCCTTCCTGGTCCAGAAATAAAATGTAGCTTTTATCTCAGGAAAGAAAGAAAAGACAGTTAACTACACAAGGGAACGTACACTAAACTCCAAGAGTGGAGTTCAGAGGAAGCAGCAAATTTGGGGGCAGTTGGAAAAGGCTTCAGGTGACTGTAGACTGGATGGGAGAAAGGGATTACTAAGCAAGAAGGCAGGGAAAGCACAGTGGCTAGGCCTTAAAGGGGTATTCTACCTCCCCAGCCCTTCTACTGCAGCATAGCAGCTGCAAGTGCAATCATTTAACAAATATTTATTGTTGACATTGCGCTCAATGCCAAGGAGCCAATGGCGAGCAAGAAGTTTACTCTGAGACCAGCAGTATCCGGGTTACTTGCTGTGGGGGTGGGGGGCGTGTGTCATCTGTTCTTTTGTAAAAAGGGAGAAGTTCTAGCCTCAAGAGTGACACCCCAATCTATCGCAGAAATGTAGGACCTCCAGTTTTTCAAACTGTACTGTGTTCCCAAAATAGAAGAGGACTGTGCCCCTCCTTTGGCAGGTGATCAGAAAGGGACAGAGCTGAAAACAGGGCATTAAAATGGTTATTTCATAGCAGAGTTGTAGTAAAAAGAAAAAGCCAAAAGCCAAAAGGATTGTATTTAGTTCCTTACTCCACAATTTTATATTTGCCCTCCCAACAGCCAAGCTCCATTGTGTATACTGTGCACACACAGTAAAGAAAAAATGTGATATGGGAACACAGGGAGAGTCTGCAAAGTGCTGAAACAGCATACCTGGCAGCTGCTAAAACAAAACTTCAAAGATTTGGCGTCTATGAAAAGCCATCAGGCAGGACCCCACCCACTCCCCCTGCTAGCCACGGCTTCCCTGGGAGCTAGTACACGTAACCACTTCCGCATGTTTGGCTCTGTTCCCCAGAGTTAGAGCAGCTCTAGAAGCCATGTCAGAACTTCCAGCCAGGCAGGTGGGGGTGGGGGTGGCTGTGGGCAGTAGAGGAGGGAGGGTAGAGAAGCAAGACTCCACCAACATCTAGCCATGGACACATCTCAGAAAATAAAAAGATAATGCTGGGATCTGCTTAAAAAACCCCTTCCTCTCAGTTGGCCTAGCTCTGATAGGTTAAATACTAGTTACACTGAAGCTCTGATCTTGTGAGATTCCCAAGGCATTAGAATATTCCCCTTCCAGGACCACAAATTAGTTCAAGAACAGCATCTGTAGTAAATCTCCAGATCTAAACAAAAGAAGCTCAAGATCTACAGAAGATCCTAAGAGGATATCAACAATGTACCTTTCTTAGAAACTCATCCCTTTTTACTTTTTATTTCACTAACCAAGTTTGGGTCTTTATTACATCTTCCGGGTCAACTATTCAGTCCTGTGCTGTCCAATATGGTAGCCATGAGCCATGTAAGCTCATTTTGAGCTTTTGACTTGTGGCTTATATACTGAGAAACTGAAATTTTCATTTTATTTAATTTTAATTAAAACTTAAATATACACATGTGGCTCATGGCTACCATATTGGACAACACTGGTCTAGTCACTCATTCACCAAACATTCACTGAGCACTTTGTGCAGGGCTCTGTAAGGATACAAAGATGTGTAAGACTTGGTCTCTGCCTTCAAAGAGCTTGCCATCTAATGTAGGCCATAAGACAAGCATACAAACAACCATAATATAAGCAGGAATGGTAAATGACACAGCAGAGACATATAAAGGATATTAGAACTTGCAATCCTGGAGTTAGGAGACAGTGGCCTAACATTATTTATCCCCCGACCCCCACACCTACACTAACCACTCGGGTTGGAGATGTCAGAAAGTCTGTCCAGTGAAGGACAGTGAGAAGAGAGGACTACTATAAAGAACACCAAATGAGCCAAACATCACAGAATCACAAACTCAGCAAACACTACAACTTAATAGTCAACCAATGTGAAAAGGCTGGGGGTAGAGAAAGCTCTATCCTACACTAAGCTGTCAAAGATGGCAGATGCCCTTCTACCCTTAAGTATCTTCCAGAAGTGGCTCCTATGACTCCTGTGGGCTGGGCAGGGTAGGGAGAAGGATGAGAAAAAGAAAGGTTTTCTACCATTTCCTTTTCTTCCACACCCTACCTACCTCTGCTCCCCAGACTAGGGAGGGCCTTGTGCTTATAGAGTACTTTTTACTTTGGACAACTATAAAGAACCGAGTAAGATCCAAAAGAGAAGCAACAGGGCCTAGTGACTTGGGAAGTGTGTGGTGTATGTGCACGAAAGAGAGGGAGAGAAAGGTTGGAAGGAGGGGCTCTAAGCTCAATGGACAGAGGCTAGGGTTTTCTCTTCAGTGTTCAGTTCTCTGTGCTAGAAAGGGCGACGAAGATTCATTCTCTAGGAATTAAAATTACACACTTAGAGCTTCTTTTGAATTACATCTCTCAGGATCATGATTCCAATAGATGAAGAGCAAAACGATGAGAAATCCTAATAAGATCTACTTGGTACATCAGAGAAGGTTGCAGGAAGACTGGGATAAGCTGAGCCCTGTGCGAGAACAGGATATCCATTCATTCATGCTTTTACTTAATATTTGTACATCAATAAGTTCCCACTGTTTACCAAGGCACTGGGATACAATAATGAATAAGATAACATACACTTAAGTGAAAGAGTGATAGAAAGCAAACAGTAAACAAATAGAGTAAGTGCTATAGAATTGCAAATGTGAGGATGTGGTGATGGGAAAATATACAAGGCTTATATATTTGGGTTCCAAAATACTATCTTTCATTTTTCATTAGTTATTTTAATGAAAAAATAAAAACTGTATATATTTACGGTATACACCAGGATGTTTTAGAATATGTTATACATTGTGGGATGGCTAAATTGAGCTAATTAACACGTTTTAACTTACATATTTTTGTGTGTGCTGAGAAGAGTTAAAATCTACTCTCTTAGTGATTTTCAAGTATTTAACACATTGTTACTAATTATAGTCACCATGTTGTATAGTAATAGGCTTACTTTGGATCTGTTGAGTTGGCTGACGCTGAACTTATGAAGAAGAATACAAGTGGAAAGCTGGACTGGGCCCAGATGCAGGTGTTCACCTTGGAAATCAGGCCACAATTTTTTTTGTTTTTGTTTTTCACATTGTGGTGTGTTGGATCCTTTTCCTTCTTCTTGAAAAAAATTTGTTTTAACTATCCAAGTGACCAAAATGTCAATATAGGAAATATTTAGAATACAGAAAACAAATTAGAAAGACTTAGACTTAAGAGGTAGAAGCCTAATTATGCTATATTCCCAACAATTTATCCTTATCAGCAATACGGCCAGTATCTCACTATTTCTCTAACTTTTCTACTATATCTCATTTAGTTGTGAACTTGGAAGAAAGTAGAATGATTGATGATACTTCCTAACTCCCCCACACCAACTTCTAGGCTTTTATATGAAGTAAAAAACCTCCTTTACGGATATGCCAGCTTGATTTCAGTTTCTATCACTGGAAACTCCAAGTGTTTTGACTAATACATTATTTCTGACAGAAACACTCTGTCTGAGTCAGACTAGTTCCCACTTACTGTCCCTCGAAAATACCTTAAACATGTTGCATGTTATCTTCTTTTTCGTTCCTTTCTATTCCTTAACCTATCCGTAGCCTATACACCTGGGACTGAATTTAAACGCTACCTTAAACCCTTCCTCTGCAGAGCCTTACCTTTTCACCCAAGTCTTTAGTACCTTTTCTGAATTGTGAACTCATCTGAACCCATATGCCCTTTTAAAATCACTTACTTTGTGTGTTACATGAAAAAATATATATAAATATATAGGACAGTATTATCCAGACTGCCCTGCTGAACTGCCAACTCTAACTTAGTAAGAGTATGGATTACAATTCTTTGATCCTCTCAGATTCTCACATAGTGTCAAGCATCAAATATATGTGCAATTATCTCTTAAGTGATGAATATCAGCTTGTTGGCCTATCCAAGCCCCATCTACCCTTCCAGATTCAGCTCACACCTTTTCTTTTTCATGAAGTTTTTGCCAGCTTCTCCAGCCAGAGTGATAAATTTCTCCTCAGAACTCTCACCACTTAAGAGTTTTCATCTTCCTATTCAATAATTAAGCACATATTGCTTTATGGTATTTGCACTAGTAGCTTTTATGATTAGTAATTTTCCTTCTTGAGGACAGGGACTTGTCTAATACCTCCTTCAGAGCCCAACCTCTCAAACTGAGGAGATATTCAGTAATTTTACATGTTAACTTTTTGAGGATAACATTATTGTAACAACTATCAGATGAAACCATTTCCCAGCTGAAACATTATTTATTACCAGTTTCACTCTTGCTTTTGAACATATTTTAACCGACTAAATATTTGTTGAAGAAGGTAACAAGACTCTTTTTGAAGCTTATATTTCAAATGTCAGTACTGAGTTCAAGCAGCTAGTAAGATATTTGAGAGTATTCAACAGTATTAGGCAGGGTCTTTCATTTACTTAGTTTTACTTGATGCAACCCAGTTTGAGAAGAATGTACAGTTGACTCTTGAACAATACAGGGGTTGGGGTGCCAATCCCTGCACAGTAGAAAATTCAGGTACGGCCGGGCGCGGTGGCTCAAGCCTGTAATCCCAGCACTTTGGGAGGCCGAGACGGGCGGATCACGAGGTCAGGAGATCGAGACCATCCTGGCTAACACAGTGAAACCCCGTCTCTACTAAAAATACAAAAAACTAGCCGGGCGAGGTGGCGGGCGCCTGTAGTCCCAGCTACTCGGGAGGCTGAGGCGGGAGAATGGCGCAAACCCGGGAGGCGGAGCTTGCAGTGAGCTGAGATCCGGCCACTGCACTCCAGTCCGGGCGACAGAGCGAGACTCCGCCTCAAAAAAAAAAAAAAAAAAAAAAAAAAAAAAAAAAAAAAAAAAAAAAAAAAAAAGAAAATTCAGGTACAACTTCTGACCCCCTACAAAAACTCAACTACTAATAGCCTGTTGTTGACCAGAAGCCTTATGGAGAAACAGTAATTAACACATATGGTATATGATATATGTATTATATACTGTATTCTTAATAAAAAGTAAGCTAGAGAATAAAAAATTTATTGAGAAAATCATAAGGAAGATAAATATATTTACTATTCATTAAGCAGAAGTGAATCATCATAAAGGTCTTCATTCTTGTCATCCTCATGTTGAGTAAGCCAAGGAGGAAGAAGAAGAGAAGGGGTTTGTCTTGCTGTCTCAGGGGTGGCAGACATGGAAGAAAATCCACATATAAGTAGATTCGAGCAGCTCAAATCTGAATTATTCAAGGGTCAATTGTGATGTGATTTCCTCTAGCCTTTAAGTATATCCAATTTACTAATCTCTTTATGGCTGCCTTACCTACTATGCCAGAAAGCCTGCTTTTCTCATCTAAATCCTTTTAAATTATAATCACATCATTGAGATGCACCCATATTTCATTCTCACCAAAGATAGTAAAACTTATTTTTAAGATCAGCCAGGCCAGGTTGGGCACCGTGGCTCACGTCTGTAATCCCAGCACTTTGGGAGGCTGAGGCGGGTGGATTGCTTTAGCCTGGGAGTTCAAGACCAGTCTGGGAAACATGGTGAAATCCCCTCTCTACAAAAAATACAAAAATTAGCTGGGCATAGAGATGCACACATGTAGTCCCAGCTACTTGGGAGGCTGAGGGAGAATCACTTGAGCCTGAGGGGGCAGAGGCTGCTGTGAGCTGTGATCATGCCAACGCACTTCAGCCTGATGACAGAGTGAGACCTTGTCTCAAAAAAAAAAAAAAAAAAGAAAGAAAGAAACAAGCCAAATGTGTATTGGCTTTGAAGTGAAATTAATAAGAATCTTAGCTTGACAATTCATGAAAACCATGAGTTGTCCCTTTACTGCTCCTGAAGCATAAGGATGGTCCAAGCAGGACGAGAGTTTGTAACTTATAATGAACACCTGGGCCTGTCATATGTTGTGACATATCAAATCCCTGAACTCTCATACATTGGCTCTCTCACTAGCTTAGGACACATCACCCAAAGTTCAGTTGGCTCTATATTTAAATAAACATTTAAAATTTGGCTTTTCCTAATTATCTTTCTTTACGAGCATTTTAATGATTTATAATAACAATTTTAATAAGTGGGTACTTACTTCACAATATAAATAAATAATGTCGGCCTTAGTATTGTGATTACATATTACTGCTTTCTCTGCTATAATACTCTATTTTACTGTACATGAGTTATGGCCAGTTGACTCTAAACTGTGTCCCAGTGTAGCAAATACCATATACCAAGCAAGTACAATTTTGTTTCTCTCTTTCAAAAAAAGGGAACTAAGAGTTAGTTACCAAGAGCGTATACCAAAACTTTGTCCCACAAAGCAGCTTCAGGAAAAAGAAGGCTTTTGTTCCTTTGCAGATATATAGTTCTATAGTTTTCTTTTATGAAAACATAGATACAGGGAGTTTTTTCTTATCAACATCTTAACTCCTGAGACCTTTTAAAAAACAGCATTCATTTCTTAGCTGTACTGGGTAGGTAATACTCTGAGAGTCTTTTAGCAGCGAGAAGGGCAGGTGGGTAGGATGAGATCTTTAGTTAAAGGATCAGGAAAACTGGCTGCTTTTCCTTCTAAATTTGTTGAGTCGATACTGGGTAAGCTTTAAACATGGATCATCAGTGTTCCTCTACATGAGTCAGAAAGAAGACTGTGTTTCATCACGCCTGTGATCTTCCCAGGCTCTTCCAAAGCTGGTAAACCAGTTAACCTGAAGGGATAGAAGCTGATAGAAAAACCATGCCAGGAGAATTAAACTAAATTATAAATAAAGCAACTCATATAATTTCCTAATTCTAAAAATGGAGTCTCATTTAGCTTAGTGTAAGGAATTCTGTCATATTCAGGCCTCTTAAAACCAAAATAATCATCAATTTTGTACAGTTACAAAATTATAAACAGTTAAATAAGATTAAACAGTTAAATTAAAAAATTATTTGACCAGTAAATAATTTTTGTGAAACTACGGGGTTTTCTTTTAAATCCTTACATAGTCTTTTTCAATGTTGTAGTTAAAAAAACACACACACACAATTTAAAATGTACCATCATAACCATTTTTATGTGTACAGTTCAGGAGTGTTAAGTATAATCACACAGGTTTTGCCTCTAACAAAGACTCGTGTGTGTGTGTGTGCATGTGTATCCTAAAGAAATAGAAGCTAGTTTATCATTAATACTTCAAAGCAGTGCAGAGTGGAGTGAAAGAGGCAAACTTAACTAGAAAAACTGACACTGGCAAACTGCAAACACTGCATTCCATGCTTTATTCTGACTTGTGGATAAGAAAATCCACGTTTTTCACTCCTGACACTCGGCCCCAGGTTCCTGAACCTATGCTACCTAGGCCCTGGTATGACGTCCAGCCAGCTATCTTTGACGGGTTTCCTAAGCTTCCCAACATTCCTTTATTAGGCAGAAGCCAATCACTTTTGCTCTTGGCACAAACACTGACAGCACTCAGCTCTGTCGGTAAAGGAGGAACTGCAGAATCTGTCACAGAGCTTGAACTGACGCAGGGTATAACTCTTTACAGGTTATGTGTCTGGCTGGGTGAGAAAAGTAGCAGAGAAAATTCAGATAGAAGTACAGGCCTTTATCATACAATTACTGGAGAAATCGTTTTCCTCAGGGGAAGGAATAGTTAAGACTCAGGAGAAAGGTGAGGTAAACTTTATGAAAGAGAAGAAAGAGGCATAAGGAGTGGTGAAGTATCACTTCTGCAGAACTCTGAATATGAATTTTTTTTAGTCCCCCCAAAAAAGTAGTTTCTCTTTGATTGTGCTCTTTGGCTGGAAAGCATTGTTTATATAACAGGATAAAGTACAAAATTATAAGCTCCAAACTGCTCCAGAGAAAAGCTCTCCCAAAGCTCGACCCCCAGGATAGATGGAAAATATGAGTGTTTACTGGCTGGAACATCGAGCTGCAATGGAAATTTCAACATTCAGGAGACACCAGAGAAAAAGGGCCTGCTGAGTAAAAAGAAGCTGACCTCCAACCAAGGGGTCAAAGAAAAAGGAAGAGTCTCTTGTTGGCCCCACTCTGATGCCTTCCCAGCCTCAGCTACAAAGGCCAGATTTCTGTTATCCAGTCCCAGGAGCGTACTGCACAGGGGTGATGGCCACTGTGATCTCAACTAGGTACTAAACTAAGTGGTGAACAATACCATATCCCAAGCAAGTTCAATTTTAAGTTTCTTTCTTTCTTTCTTTTCTGGAAAGGGAACTGAGAGTTATTACGAAACCTACACCAAAAAAGTAAAAAGTGAAAACCATGCTGGCCACTTTCACATACACAACTCTTAATCTTATAACAACTTAATGAGGTGGGTTTAACTATGTGCATTTAAAAAAAGATGGGGAAATCATGGTTCAGAAAAGCTAAGCAACTTGCCCAAGGTCACACACTTAACAAGGCAAACCAAGGTCTGCCTGACTCTAAAGTCCCTTCTCTTCCCACCATACTGTGCCATCTTCCTAACAGAAGCTGCTGGGCCCAATTCCTATAAAGGTAACATGCTTTTCAAGAAAGAGAAGTATTTAAAGGACTATGTTCAGAATAATTCCCTTATAACAGAGGCAGATGATAAAAACAAAACCTTGCCATTTGGCCACTAAGTAATTTTTGTGGAACTATGGGGCTGTCTTAAATCCTTACATACTCTTTGTTTGACTGTAGTAAACACACACACACACATAATTTTAAATGTACCATCTTAACCATTTTTACATGTATAGTTCAGGAGTGTTAAGTGCATTCACATCATTCTGCAATAGATTTCTAGAAAATTTCCATCTTTCACAACTGAAACTCTATATCCATTAAACACTAATTCCCCCTCCCCTCTTCCCCCAGCCCTTGGCAACCACCTTTCTAATTTCTGTTTCTATGATTTTGACTACTTTAGATGTTTCATATGAGTGGACTCATACAGGATTTGTCCTTTTGTGACTGGCTGGCTTCACTGAGCTTACGACACTCAAGGTTCATCTGGGACAGGACTGACTCCTTACACGCCCTTCCTGACACCCTTTCTTCCAATCGTCTATGCCATAAAATTCAGATCTTTGTCATATGCCGCCTGCCACTGCTCTGTTTCATGTGTATACACTCCCTTTCCCTGCCAGACAGTAGCCTCTCAGTGATCAAACATTATGTCTTCAAAAGTCTTTTAGGCCCTACCCAGCACCCAACACTATGCTGAGAACATGGAATATATACCCTAGAGAGTAAACTCTGAGACTGGAAACTATTCTGTTTTATTTACTGCTCCTCCCCAGCAACTAACACAATGCCTGACATATAGAAAATGTATAGGACATATTTTTAAAGGAAATTAACAAAGTCAGTATTGCTGAGGACTGACTGAGAATGAAAAGATGAGAAGTTAGAGACCTGAATCTCCAGCAACATTTCTAAGAACAATCTAAAAGAAGGGAGGAAAGTATTATTAACTGAACTAGAATCAGAATCTCTGAAAAATGTGTGCCTTAAACTTATGCAAAGCAGAATACCAAACTATTTATGATCTAACGTTGAATAAGAGGGCAGAAGGACAGGGTGACATAGAAAATGGTTCCAGTTTCCCAAGATTTCCCATTCCTCGGTGGCATTTCAAGTTCATACAGATGTTCTCTAGAGAATGGGAGCTGGCCAGGTGGAGGAGCCCATGCCCACAATGTCTTGTCCTACCACAAAAAAGTAGGAACAAACGCACGGCTGAGCTCTTTCCGCAAATTTCCCCACCTTTCATATCGAGGAACAGACAAATCCCCAGGATGCATGTGTGAAAAAGCCAGAGGTGGATAAAAATAATTCAATGACAAATGCTGGAAAAACATACAAAGGGGCAGGAGCCAGACATTCGTGGGATTCCCTGACAGCTTGATCCACAAGGAAGGGCTGGACTGGAAAAAAACAGGGCCTCAGGTTCCTGCCAAGCTGTCTGAGGCCCTGTTCTTCCCAAATCATTCCAAGCAGCAGCCAAGACTTTACAGTAACCCTTCCATGTCTCACAAAGAAAAACGCACTAAGAACCCACTGAGTGCTCCACACCTAGAAAATCCTCCCTGATGTCCAATTCCATGGAAGGCTGGCAGCAATGACAAGATGGCCCTGCACATCAATTTTCAGCTCCTAATGACTCCCCAAGTGCCCAAAAAATGGATAATTAAAAGGCAGCTTGAAAAACCTAAATCTTTCTCATTGGCTGAAGAAGAGCTAACATACCCACGTATCAGCACCTAGAAACTGAAAACATCACTTTAAGGAAGAGGGAGGTCATAAACACTTGGTACCTGCATCCTGGAGTCCCTACTGTATAATTCTAAGTTGACCTTGCTTGGAGGCACACCTCAGGCTTCTAAACATGTGACTGTATTTGGCTCTAACTACTTTCTCTTCTGGAGAATGGCCTG
This sequence comes from Rhinopithecus roxellana, assembly GCF_007565055.1. NCBI lineage: Eukaryota > Metazoa > Chordata > Mammalia > Primates > Cercopithecidae > Rhinopithecus > Rhinopithecus roxellana. The sequence goes on along the minus strand of NC_044553.1, from coordinate 133,960,660 downwards.
CAATTAATCTCACTTATTACCTCTGAAAAGTAACAACAGAGGGATGGCTGGCCAAGTCCAACTCCAGAGTGTCTAGGGAACTGCAGGCTACATGGCCAGGCCTCAGACTGTCTGGGCAAGTCGTGGGCTCTTTGCCTTCTTCTCCCACAACAAAGCCTGAACAGGACTCCAGACAGACCAAAGGAACCAAGGGATTTGAGAAGCTGGGCTGAGCTTATACTGACCCAATGGGAGACGACAACCCTGAGGCTACATTTGGGGTGATTTCAAAACAGCAGGAGAAGAATAAGGTCGTTTGATGAAAACTTGTGTGATCCATAAAATTGGGAACAATAGCAACACCATAGGGAAATGAAAAATAACACTATTTGCAGAGTTCTTGTGAGTCACCAGTTTTCATTCCTGTGGCTACCAAGTCAGTGAATTCTCTGACATGCAGAGATGAAAAGTACAGCTAGGAATGGGATTCTCTTTACATTTTATTACAGTTTACAGGGCAGCCCCTAGTTTAGTGAATTATCAGAACTAAACTGGAATCCACTGTTGCTACTGTAGAAAAACTATTCAGAGTACCTTTTATTTATCTAGCACCTACTTCCAGGGAGACCAAAGTGCTTTAAAGGTAATCTAAAAGCTCTCAAAACAGGCCACTTTATATGTAAGTATGCTTACCCAATAAAAAGATTAAATGAATAGCTTAGGGTCACTGAATGTCAAAACCAGTAATAAAACTCAGATCTCTAAGCTACAAATCCTGTATTCATTAAACTTAGTCACCCTTACAACTAAAGGAGGAACAACAAGAGACTAAATATCCACCAAACAGTGACTTACCAGGTAAAAATGGAAACCAGGATATTGGGCTGTGCAGGTTGTATGCTGCAGGTCTGGCTGGGGCCTACATCACAGCCAAGTCTGGAAAGACCTCTGAGAATTCACTCAGGGCTCCTTTAGGGTGGGTGCCTCTGGGAATTCCATGTGGAACTGGGACTCTCAAGCTCAGGCTCCAGGCAGTCCTGGCAACCAGAGGTCACCTGGGGGCAGAGGAAAATGTCCCAGGGCTACCCTGAGCTGAAATGGGACTGAAAACTGGCTCCTGTGTTTGAAGAGGAGGTAAAGAGAGGGCTGCTGTGGGTAAAAAGAACTCAAAAAGGAAAAGACCAGGGGACTTTGTGGGGGTTGCTTTTTGGCTGGAATGGGTCAGGAATCAATCATGTAATGCACCATAAGCATTACTGCAGCCTCGTGGGCAGTCTGGCTGGGAGAAGGCCACTCACAATGCTGAACCTTAGGTCCTGGCACATCCTTGACCGAACTCATCATCTTTCATCTCACTACTAACAGGTGCTACCAAAAGAAAGCTCTAAACCCAGCCACAATTTTTATTTAAAATGTTTTCCCTCATTCCATCTACAAGCATAAAAAGTGCTAAAACTCAATTTCTCCAAAATGTGTGGTTTTAACATTTTGTTTACGTAGGAGCAATGCCTGTAGCCTTGTCATATAGACATTATATCCAAAATTGCAGTGAAAATGTCTTCCATAAAAACAAGGCTCTGAATTTAAAATGAAAATGGAATATTTGGAAATTTTTTTATGGAAAATAAAGCTCTATGGTATAAACAGAATTTCTTGTTTACGACTGATGTTTTATAGCAGACTTTTCCTGGGGAGAGAAACGTGTGGAGGATGCTCTGCCTTAAAAAGTCCTGCCTCTTGGTCTTCAGCTCTTTATAATTCTCAGTTACGATGACTCTTTTCGCCCTGACCACAATGATCACTGGTATGAAAGACACTGTACCACAGGATGATGTAATGTGCTTATATTTATGCTGCTTCCTGGGCAGAGCTTCTGCTTCCCAAATTAGTTCCTTAATAATTCTAACACCAACAGATACTCCACCAACAACTAGGTATTTCCTCCATGCCCAAGTCTTTAGTACCCTCTCCGGATCTCAGGGCAAAGCAGCATACTAAAAGGCAGAGGCTGGAAGTACTGGCACGGGGCGTAGGGGCTTGGTTGGGTACCTGTGGTAGAACTTCTTTGAATGGAGGGAACAATATCTCAGCTGGTCAAAATACTTCATTGTAACAGTCACATTTCTCTCTAGCTCATTCAACTCAGGAACTGATGCAATTTAATCCATACTTAATAGGCATTAAAGCAAGATGTGCTGGAAATCCATTTCTTACGTTTTTGTTTTTGGTTTTTTTTTTTTTTTATACAGGGGTAATTAAAACACACAGCAAGACCAGAATTCAATACAGTGGTTTCTTTTTTAATTTGGAAGTTGCTTACATTATGGCCAGAAGCTACTTGGATTTTATCTATAGCCACATCTCTCAACTACATGAAGGAAATTTCCTTCCCACTTCCCAAATGAGCATTGTTGAGGGAGGTTGTTTGAGTTCAATTATATGACACGAGATAAAAAAGTAAAAAACAAATATGTCCTTCAAAAGAACAGAGTGTAAAGTTACTGAAACACAATGTAGTATAAAAAAACTATAAAAAACACACGGTATATAAAAAAAATTAAGAGACAAGGACAAAGTGCCAAAAGTTGGCACATTAAAATGTTGACTATAAGCAAGGATTACACTAGTATAAATTCTTGCTCTTTTATCCCAAGGTGATTGTCTTAGCTATCTCAGAAACGTCCTTTTCATTTGATATGCCTGAAAACTGTCTTACAAATAAAATGAAGCTCTCTTAGGTGCCAGAGGATCAAGGCAGGTGAAGAAAGGGCATATGCCTTAGTGCTAACTCCACACAGAACTCAAGGTGGGAATGGCTTGCTTGGGACAAAGGCCATCCCTGTGTTACCCAAATGCTCATTGCAGGGCCCTTCACATACCTGCTTCCGGGAGGGCTGGAGTGATTCTCAGGAGCTTGAGGGTCCGACTGCACCAACCACGTAGGGCCACTAGGGCTGATGATGGGTCGGAGGGTGGGGGGAGTTGAAGCACTGCTTCTGTTTATGATGCCAGTGGCCAAATTCAAGTTTGTCACCTAGAAATAAAGCGAGGGAAATGACCTGACTTTACAGAGTTTTTAAAAAGAATCATTAACAACATATAGGCAAAATCAAGTCAAGGCCAACAGATGCTGACCCCTCTGAGCTGAAGCTGTGGCTGTGACAAAGGCACCCAGGAAGGAATGGCTCCTGTGCACAAAGAGCAGAAGTGAGGGTGGTCAGTGTCAATGTAAGTTAACAAGCATTTACGTTGCTCCTACTAAGTGCAGGGCACTGGACTGTGCTGGGTGCTATGAAAAACAAAGATGAACAACCAAAACAGCAAGAATCTACTGAGTAGACAATGTTCAAAGAAACTAGGTAAACTAGTATTTTCTGCCCTTGTTTCTTTATCTGTATGTTCTAAATGCTCAGTAAATTTCAGTTATAAATAACATTAATTATTATAATGCACAAAGAATCCACTGATTTAGAAAGAAAAAAGATGGTTAAGAGAAAAACAGTCATGGACTTCAATACATAATGTACAAAGGAGGAATACAATTAGCCAATTAAACATGTAAAACTAGTCATCATTTCTACTGGTAAATGTAAATTATAGGAAAGATGCAAACTACAAAGAAATGCAAGTTACAAGACACCATTTTTGCATATCACTTTGGTATACAATATTTAAAAAGATAGTATCCAATAATGGCAAACGGTGAAAATAGGTACTTATACTACTTGTGTGACTACAAATTGGTAGAATCTTCCTAGAAATCAATTGGCAACATCTTATTAAAATATATTACAATATGTGTACACTTGGATACTACAATCTAGCTTCTGGGAACTAAACAACAAAACAATTGCAGATGATTAATGACAGGTGACTATCATAATAGCAGTCAATATTTATTAGAACTCATTATGCGCCAAGCTATGTGTAAATGAGTAAGTCACACACATCTCATTTAAATCGCCACAAGTCTGTTGGTAAGTACCATAATAATACTCATTTTACAAGAAGGAAACTGAAGCCTATGATTGCATTGAGGCCTAGAAATAAATGGCAGAACGAGAATTCGAACCATAGTTTTTCAACTGTCAAAGCCCATGTTCTTACTCACTACACTATACTGTGAATACCGAAAATCAGGCATTGTTTTCAATACTGAAAAAGGAGATATAAATGGCTAACAATATTGTTAAATAAATTTTGCCCTAAGTAAGACATTATTACGTATGCATTAACGTTTTTTGAAAAACAGGCCGGGTGCCGTGGCTCACGCCTGTAAGTCCAACACTTTGGGAGGCCAAGGCGGGTGGATCACGAAGTCAGAAGATCGAGAGCAGCCTGGCTAACATGGTGAAACCACGTCTCCACTAAAAAAAAAAAAAAAAATAATAATAATAATTAGCCAGGTGTAGTGGCGGGCACCTGTAGTCCCAGCTACTCATGAGGCTGAGGCAAGAGAATTGCTTGAACCTGGGAGGCAGAGGTTGCAGTGAGAAGAGATCACACCACTGCACTCGACCCTGGGCGACAGAGCGAAACTCCATCTCAAAAAATAATAATAATAATAATACTGATATAGGAACATGCTAATATCTCAAGTAAAAAAAAATCATGGTAGTAAAAATCACAATATGAAACTGTATAGAGTAGATCCAAATTTCTTTAAACACATACACACACAAACACAAGTGAACAGACACTGCTGAAGACTAGAAATAAAAATCCAGACTATAAGTAGCATTTATTTCTGAATTATGACTGATTTTCTTCCTTATCTTTATTCTCCAGATTTTCTAAACTGGGCATGTATTACCTTTTATAATAAAATTTTTTTTTTTTTTTTTTTGAGACGGAGTCTTGCTCTGTTGCCCGGGCTGGAGTGCAGTGGCCGGTTCTCGGCTCACTGCAAGCTCCGCCTCCCGGGTTTATGCCATTCTCCTGCCTCAGCCTCCGAGTAGCTGGGACTTATAGGCGCCCGCCACCTCGCCTGGCTAGTTTTTGTTTTGTTTTGTTTTGTTTTGTTTTTGAGGTGGAGTCTCGCTCTGTTGCCCGGGCTGGAGTGCAGTGGCCGGATCTCAGCTCACTGCAAACTCCGCCTCCCGGGTTCACGCCATTCTCCTGCCTCAGCCTCCCGAGTAGCTGGGACTACAGGTGCCCGCCACCTTGTCCGGCTAGTTTTTTGTATTTTTTAGTAGAGACAGGGTTTCACTGTGTTAGCCAGGATGGTCTCGATCTCCTGACCTCGTGATCCGCCCGTCTCGGCCTCCCAAAGTGCTGGGATTACAGACTTGAGCCACCGCGCCCGGACGTTTTTTGTATTTTTTAGTAGAGACGGGGTTTCACCGTGTTAGCTAGGATGGTCTTGATCTCCTGACCTCGTGATCCGCCCGTCTCGGCCTCCCAAAGTGCTGGGATTATAGGCTTGAGCCACTGCGCCCGGCCGTAAAATATTATTTTAAAGTAGTTATGGCAAATATAGATGTATTTAAAACCTGGGCAGTAGTAGTGGAATCAGAAAAAGAAAGAATGGGGCCGGGCAAGGTGGCTCACACCTGTAATCCCAGCACTTTGGGAGGCCAAGGCAGGTGGGTGGATCACGAGATCAGATCAAGACCATCCTGGCTAACACACTGAAACCCCGAATCTACTAAAAATACAAAAAAATTAGCCAGGTGTGGTGGTGCTACTCAGGAGGCTGAGACAGAACAATGGCATGAACCCAGGAGAAGGAGCTTACAGTGAGCCGAGATTGTGCCACTGCACTCCAGCCTGGGCGACAGAGCGAGACTCCGTCTCAAGGAAAGGAAAGGGAAAGGGAAAGGGTAAGGGAACGGGTAAGGGAAAGGGAAAGGGAAAGGGAAAGGAAAGAATGGTTCTGAGAAGCATTTCAAAGTAAGATGCACCGGGACTGTTGAAGAGAGAAGACACAAATCTGAATGCAGGATTTTGATCATGAGACACTAGAGAACAGTGGTGAAAGTCATCAGACTGGAAATGTAAATTCCAAGGAAAATGTTTTGCTATAAAATGTTCTAAGTACCTAATAATTTTGAAACTACAAATGAATTATGATTTTTTTTTCCTTAAAATTCTGAAAGAAAAAAGGTCATTTTTAGCAAGAGTATAGTGTTTCTTTCCTAGTTATAGAATTCAATAAGTGAAAACAGTTCAGGACTGTGTCTTCACACCAAAGGACTAAAAATACTTTTCTTGGAAAGAAAGTTGTTTTCCATAGGTCAGGAGCAAATCCCAGTGTCTGTGGAGGCTGCACCCTCCAGTGTGGACCAGTCTTTGGAAGAAAGCCTCACTGGCCATACATGGCTTACCATTTCTGTCCCTTACTGCTTCTACAAGGGGGAGAAGAAGGGCATATGCTGACTAAAAGGCAAAGAAGAGGCCGGGTTCGGTGGCTCACATCTATAATCCCAGCACTGTGGGAGAACGAGGTGGGTGGATCACAAGGTCAAGAGATCGAGACCATCTTGGCCAACATGGCAAAACGCCATCTCTCCTAAAAATAGATTAGCTGGGCGTGCGCCTGTAGTCCCAGCTACCCGGGAGGCTGAGGCAGGAGAATCGCTTGAACCCAGGAGGTGGAGGCTGCACTGAGAGCCAAGATCACACCACTGCACTCCAGCCTGGCGACAGAGTGAGACTATCGTTTCAAAAAAAAAAAAAAAAAAAAGGACAGGGAAGATATAGTAGCAAATTATGGTAGTAACTTTTCCGGCCACTAGTTTCTCTGAAATGCTTTGTACTTCCTCCCATATCCTAAGGGCAATGTAGGTCAGGCCTTCAGACAATGAATCAGACTCCCTGTACTCCTGAACTCACTCCTGCCCCACACTGACTCCTCTGCTTTCCTGCCCTGATTTGATCATCAGATCTTTTATATTAGACATGATCTTGAAACTTGTAGAAAAACTACGGTGAGAAAGGTCTTTATGATAATAGCTTCTCCAATTACTGCTTTAGTTGTGCCAAAAACTTAACAAAGGAGGCTTAATAATTTATAGGGGAATATCAATAAACAATGTGCACACTTTACCATGTTTAGTATAAATGGTATTGTTTGGAGTTTAGTGAATGCAAAGGAGAGGAGATAAAAGATTTACTAAACCTATCCTTTGGCAAGACTGCCCCTAATTTAAACATCATCATATGCATCTTAACAGTTAACATTTATGGAACACTCATTGTGCACAATGCCCTTGCATTATTTTTTATTTTTATTTTTAGTTATTTATTTTTATTTTTAGTTATTTATGCACACCCAGGTTGGAGTGCAGTGGCGTAATCCTGGCTCACTGCAACGTCTACCTCCTGGGTTCGAGTGATTCTCCTGCCTCAGCCTCCCGAGTAGCTGGAATTACAGGGATCTGCCACCACGGCTGGCTAATTTTTGTATTTTTAGTAGAGACAGGGTTTCACCTTGTTGGCCAGGCTGGTAACCCCTGATCTCAAGTGGTCTACCTGCCTTGGCCTCCCAGTGCTGGATGCTTGCATGATCTTGATGTGCATTATCTCATTTAACCCCGAGCAATCCCTTTGTAATAGGTTCTACTGTTACCCATTTTACAAAAGGGGAAGCCAAAGTCAAAAGAGGGTAAACAACTAGTCAACAGTCACTAAGTCTCAGGGCCAATATAGAACAGAGAGTGTTCACCTTCCAGTGCATGTGGTCTACTTTTCCCAAATAATATGGTTTAACATTTGAGTCCTTACAGTAGTGGTGTCAGGCACTCTGGGTTTTATATTTCACTTAGTCCTTACTCATTATTCACAGAGGTAGATACTGTTCCACACCATTTCACAAGTGGAGAAACGAAGGCTCAGAGAGGTTATGATAAGTAATTTGCTCAAAGTCACATAAAAGTTGCAGAACTGGTACTCTAGTTTTAAAAATCTATTTTCTAGTTTGGAAACTAGTAGGAAAACAATCCTAGTTACCCTTACTTACTAGAGATTTTTAAAATATCATCAGTTACAGACCTCAAATTCTTAAAACAGTGATTATACAGAGATTGACAAAACTGTACCAGCTTTTCCTTCTTTCCCTTTGATTTTACTTCCCACTTGTTATCTTTCATCAGAAGATATTAAAGAAGTAAAACAAAGAAAAAACATCCTCGGCCAGTTTTGTTTCTTGGCAGGTAAAAAGTGACTTGATCATGAAATTACTTTTGGATTATTGGAGGGTTATGTTTATTCACACAAAAACCATTCCTGATGTGACGGATAAACCAAGAAGTGGCAGCCACTGTGATTTCGTTTTATGCAAAAGCAAAGTATCATTGTTAATTTGAGAAACAGCAAAAGTGACTGCTACTTAAATGAGAGACTGTACAAGGAATGAGAAAACTTTAAAAGCTTCTCACCTTTCTCTCTAAAGGATTCCTGCTAAAAGAAAACAGAAAACCTGTTCCTACCAAATAATAATAACCTGCCCCTCTAGATTAAATATTCTATTCTTAGCCTTGTGGGCTTTTTGTCTAGAACACACTCAGCACATGTGCCACAGCTAACACCCCCATCCCTCACCCAGCTCTCTCTTCCTAGGACACATATTGCTAACCATAATCAAGCAACTTGGGGCTGACTTGGATATGGTCTCAGAATCTTCTTTACACATTTCTCCAAGTAGCCATCACTGACCAATCAGAAAAACAAGCGAAATAAATCATTTTCTATCTTCTAGAATGATCTGTGATAACGGAAATGCTCTGCAATGTGCACTGTTCAATACAGTAACCCCGAGCCACATGTGACTACTATGCATGTGAAATATGCCTGGTATGACTGAGGAACTGGATTTTAAACTTTACATAATTTAAAATTTAAAAGGCAGATGTAGCTAGTGGTTACCTTATTGCACAGCACAGCTCTAGACTCTCAATCAGATCTGGCTAAATGTTATGTACAAAGATTTACACCTTACTAGTTTGCACCAAGCAAATTATCTCTAGATTAAATTAAGAAAGAAAACCTCTGGTCTTTCTTTACAGCTTCCACTTTTTTCCAGAATGGGCAGAAGGAGTCACTGAACAAAAATGAATCTAAGCATCAATTCTGGCTCTAGAACTACCTTGTCCTGCCTAGAGAAGACCTAAGGGCAGGGAAAATCTCCCAGTATTGGATGAGACCTTAATAAACTCTACAAGCCAATTAGGGTTCATACCTGGAGGTTTCCTCCCTAACAGGACAGAAAGATGGAGATCATAAATGTCATCAGGCTACATCCACTTCTCTATCCATCTACATTCCTCCAAATAACATAACAAAACCAGCTTTGATCAGATGAAGAGAAAGTGATAAAGAGCACTTACAGGTGCCTGATACACAACGATGATCAACATTTCACTGCTAAATAATTTTTTAAAAGAACAGGCTTGCAGTACATGAAGAGGCAGTACCACTCACAAATCAATCACTGGCTCACCATTTTTGTTAGTATTACAGGTTAACTGTCCCTTCACAGAAAGACTTAGGACCAAGAGTGTTTTGCATTTCAGATTTTTTTGTATTTTAGAATATTTGCATTATACCAATTGAGCATCCCAAATCTGAAAACTTGAAATATCATGTAGGTGGCTCAAAAAATTTCAAATTTTGGAGCATTTTGGATTTTTAAATTAGGGACACTCAACCTATATTAGGATATTAAAGTGGAGGTCATAGTCATTGGGCCAGTTGGCTACTCTGGGATAATAACTAGTGTCTATGCTATTAAATCTAGGCTTGCCAACCTACGAATTCACGTTATTGGTCACAAACAGGTCTGGAAAACAGACAGGAGATAGTTTAAAACCTATAGCGTTTTTTTTTTTTTTTTTTAATCGAAACCATGACTCAAAGAACATGCCCTGCTGGCCCTGTTGGTAATGGTAATCAGCATCTGTATATGAAAAACACAAGTATATACATGTAAGAAGCTTATAAGTCTGAATTTGGACCTTTAAAATGTTCTACTGTAACCAGTTTTAATATGCTACGTTTTAGATCCACTACAGCAACAGTAATAACAACAACAAAACTATATTAATACTAATGATGGCTAAATTCAATAAACAGTTTGGGCCAGGCACGGTGGCTCACACTTGTAATCCCAGCACTTTGGGAGGCCAAAGCATGTGGATTGTTGGAGCCCAGGAGTTGGAGACCAGTCTGGGCAACATGGTGAAACCCTGTCTCCACTAAAAATATAAAAATTAGCTGAGTGTGGTGGTGCACACTTCTAGTCCCAGCTACTAGGGAGGCTGAGGTGGGAAGGATTACTTGAGCACAGGAGGTGGAGGCTGCAGTGAGCTGAGAACACACCACTGCACTCCAATGTGGATAACAGAGCAAGACCCTGTCTCAAACACACACACACACACACACACACACACATACACACACAGCTTGTTCTAGGAAATGCGCTAAGCATATTTTATATATATTAACTTATTTAGTCTTCAAGACAGATAGATGGGGAAACTGAGGTTGAGAGATAAAATAACTTGTTCAAGACCAAATAATTGTTATGTGTCAGCCCCTGGATTCAATTCCTGGTCGGCCTGATGAAATTCTCCCAATCTTGTGTTTTTTTTCTTTTTTTTTGTCGAGATGGAGTCTCACTCTGTCACCCAGGCTGCAGTGCAGTGGCGCAATCTCGGCTCACTGCAAGCTCCACCTCCCGGGCTCACGCCATTCTCCTGCCTCAGCCTCCTGAGTAGCTGGGACTACAGGCGTCCGCTACCACACCCAACTAATCTTTTGTATTTTCAGTAGAGATGGGGTTTCACTGTGTTAGCCAGGATGGTCTCGATCTCCTGACCTCGTGATCTGCCCGCCTTGGCCTCCCAAAGTGCTGGGATTACAGGCGTGAGCCACCACGCCCAGTCCCAGTATTGTAGTTTAAATCACTGTGTTACCTCATTACCTCACTGCCTGGTATCATTGAGCCTTGCGATTTAGAATTCGGTCTCTGGACCAAGAGCACCTGCATTACCGGGAGCATATTACAAATGCAGAATCTTGGCCCAGCCCCAGCCCCAGCCCCAGCCCCAGCCCCAGCCCCAGCCCCAGCTGCACTGAACCAAAATTTGCATTTTCAAGATCCACGAGAAACTTACTTGCATTGTAAAGTTTGAGAAGCACTTGTTACCAGGAATGGTAGACAAGGAAAGGAGAGAACGGGCAAAAGGAACCATTCAACGTTTCCTCTCCTCCACAAAGCTCAGGGGCAGGGGATTTTCCAAAAAACAGCAGAAATGCCTTTGATGGGGTGAAGAGAAGTTACAAAACAATAAAGGGGTATAAGAAGGGAAAATAGTTTCATTAGCAACTTTAAGGTTTTACTATTTCTCAATGTTGTTCAGATGCGCAGACATTAAAATGAGTAATCATTAAATATGCCAAGAATGCAAAAGTGGACAAAACAGCTTAGGACAAACTTCAGAAAATTCCAAGATTACTTGCTATGCTGCCCTGAGAAATAGTGGTAAAAACAAAAAAACAAAAAAACGAAAAACAAGAAATTTAAGCCTAAAAACAATCAACTTGTTCCATATGTCTCTGCCCTGCCTCTCTCTAGCTGGCTGCTGCTAAGTGAATAACTGCCTGTGGGAAATCTGGTCACAAGATCCTACCTCCACCTAAGCTTTGGGGCCTGCTTGGCAGATGTTTCCCCCCTTGCTCTCCTCCTCCACCTCCTCCTTCCCCTCCTGCTTTTCCTCTTCCTCTGCTCCCACTCTCCTGGAGCAGCTTATCCAGATGTTCCACTCCCATTCCCTGCCTCATGTCCATTGCCACGGTGACCTCAGTGCGTTTTTCCTTTAGTACCAAATCACTGTTTATTTTAGAGCCAACCTTCCGAATAAGGCAGGTGAGCAAATATCTGAATGTGTGGGGTAGGGACACATTGCAGGCATACCATCTAGACAGGTGTTTAAATTATAGCAGGAATAAATACAGGTGATGGATTGAAAAGGGGGTAGGAGAAACCCCGAGAAAGAGGCCAATTTCCGGTGGCTGGCCCGCCCAAGTGTTACTGCTTGTTACTGTTGTTTGTTAAAAGTCGTGCTGCTGCCAGCACTATAATTAAAATATGATGGAGCTTCCCTGTTGATTCTTAGAATATACCCACCAACCACCCAGACACATAACCTTTCGGTATATGAAGAGGGTTTGAAGACAAGCCTAGCTATATCAATGCTGCATGCTCTCAAAATGCATCAGTCTCGAATGCTTAAAAGAAGTCCAAACCTCAAAGATGTAAGTGCTGTATTGCCTATCACAGGCAAAGCCTTGAGGAAAGTGCTAACGCATGTGCAGATAAAAACGTGGCCCTTCCCTGCCCTCAAGCCGTGTTGGAATTTATAATTACTAGGTCAGACAAGATTGTTAGACAAAAAGCAGTATTTAAGACCTCCAGAATGTAGTAAGTGCCATAAAAGAAGAGCTAAAGAAATTAAAAAATGGCATCTGAGCTGGGCCTAAAATAATAGGTAGGAGGAAAGAAAAATCCTAAGTAAAAATGCAGAGACATACAAGCAGGGAGAACATCTGAGAGAAAGTAGTCTAATTCAGCAAAAGCTTCGAGTCATAGAAGATAGGGACAGACAGATAAACAGCTTGGGGAGGCCCATGAATGTCAGACTAATGATTCTGTCCTTGATCTAATAGACAACAGTAAGCTTGCTCACAGGTTCTGACAGAGCCATGCTATATGAGAACCTTGGTTGAAGACCCTTCTACTCACACACACACACACACACACACACACACACACACACACACACACGCGCACTCTCTCTCTCTCTCTCTCCCCACCCCCTCCATTTCTCCCTCTCACCTCCCTGCCCCCCACCGCCTCCAGTTAGCAGCTAGTTTCACCAGTTGAGTAGAAAACTGGTGAATGTCTCTGCAAGGCTATCAAGGAAATTAGGAGTTCCAAATTACCTGTTTTTGCCTGGGCCACAAGGAAGGGAGGGACTGCTTTAGAATTCAGGGAAATAAAATGATCAGTGACTAGAGTGAGAGATGTGTTACTCTTGCTGTGCCCTGAATAATTTTAGAGATGATTTTTGCTTGATCTTAAATGGATAAAATAACAGCTTTGACATACAGATTTTGTGCCTTGTGCACACAATGTGCATATTTATTTCCTCACGGCACTGAAACTGCAAAGGCCTAAGAAACCATTTGCAATGGCATCAAACTAATCTTAGGTTCACTAAGGATGTCTGCAAATTTCATGCATCTTATTTATCGAAATGGAGAAGAAAATTAAGCACTAAAGATTTAGGGTCAGGTGCAGTGGCTCGTGTGTGTAATCCCAGTGCTTTGAGGGGCTGAGGTGGGAGGATCACTTGAGGCCAAAAATTCAAGACCAATCTGGGCAATATAAGAGACCCCATCTCTACAAAATATAATTTAAAAAATTAGGCATGGTGGTGCATGCCTGTAGTCCTAGCTACTTGGGAGGCTGAGGCAGGAGGATCACTTGTGCCTGGGAATTCAAGGCTGCAGGGAGCCATAATCACACCACTGTAATCCAGCCTGGGTGGCACTCTAGCCTGGGTGACAGAGCAAGATCCTGTCTCAAAAAGAAAAACAAAGAGAGAGAGAGAGAGAAGATAATTTAGTTAATAAGAGTTTAACATGGGAGTAACTGGTAGCATAGCATTCCCCATGCAGTTTATAATCTTGCCATAGTTCAATTTCCTCATTATAGCAGGTCCAGAAAAATTTTAGATAATTCTTGTCTGAGGAGGTCTAGGAATGGTGTTTCCTAAGATTATTTTACTAATTCAAACTAATATTTATCAGGCACCTACTCTGGGCTTGGCATTCTTTTGAGCATTGAGGATAAAACAATGACAAAAAACAGTCAAATAGCACAGTCATTATGGAAAACAGTATAGAGGTTCCTCAAAAAGCTAAAAATACAACAACCATATGATCTAGCAATCCCACTGCTGGGTATCAGCCTAAGCGTCCATCAACAGATAAATGGATTTTTAAAAAGTGACATATATATACATAGAGGAATAAAACTCGGCCATAAAAAGAATGAAATTCTGTCATCTGCAGAACATGGATGGAACTGGAGGTCATTGTGTTAAATGTAATAAGTGAGGAACAGAAACACAAAAATTGCATGTTCTCACTCATATGTGGGAACTAAGAGAGTGGATTTCATGGAGATAGAGAATAGAGGAAAAAGGAAGGGGAGGAAAAAGAGATATTGATTCATGAGTACAAAAATACAGTTAGATAAAATGAATAAGTTCTAGTATTTGAAAGTACAGTGGGAAAATTGCAGTTAACAATTTATTGTATATCTCAAAATAGTCACAAGGGAAGACTTGTTAATGTCCCCAACACAAAGAAAAGATAAATCTTTGAAGCAATGGATATCCCAATTATCCTGACTTGATCATTACACATTGTATACATGTATCTAAATATCACATGTACCCCCCAAAATATGTAACACCGTGATATATGAATAACCCCCAAATCCTTGCCTTCATGGATATTATAGCCTAATGTGGGGCTATCACTGAAATACATAGAGAATGTATAAAACAAAGATACTCACGGATTTGGAGTTTGGGCCAAATTGTTGATATTAATGGTTATATACTACCTAAACATTTTCAGGAGATATTAACTTAGAGACCATAAGTTCATGGGGCATCAAGACAAGAGCCTGATTGAGGGTGAGGGTGTTTGAACCCTTAGAAATTAATGCAAATTTGTAAGTTTGAATGTACATTTTTTTCAGGAGGAGGAACAAAGCTTTAATTCAATTCTCCAAAGGATTTCCGAATCCAAAAAGGTTAAGAATCACTTCTACTGATAAAAGGATAAATTTGTCTAAATGTGCATTCATATTATCCTCAAAACTACCTCACTGTCATTTGAAAATAATATATCAAAATCTGACTGGATCAGCTTGGCATGGTGGCACACACCTATAATCCAGCACTATGGGAGGCCAAGGCAGGAGGATCACTTGAGCCCATGAGTTCGAGACCAGCCTGGGCAACATAGTGAGACCTCATCTCTATATAAAAATTTTAAAAAATAAGAAAAAAAGAACATGACTGGATCAACTGAACATGCCATAGCTTTGATTCCTGCAGCCATGGGGCTCTGAATGATCTGGAACAGGAAAATGCTGTGGCTAGTCGCTCCTGACTTGTTTTCATCTGTTTTGCTAGAGTAAAAGGTAATCCTGGAATAGGAAATATCAGTGGACCAAGATCTGTTTCACTCAAGGTAAAAGAAGAGGAAAACCAAAAGTGCCAGATCTGCACCAATTACAAGATTTTCACCAATGGAGAAATATTAGAGAATATATTCAATCAGAAAAATGAAAAGAACTATTCTTAAACAGTTATATTTTGAACAGTCCCCAAAAGCACTTCACAAGCATTTATTAAATCACCAGCAACAATTCAATTCCTTCTTCAACTCCTGGATGCTGATAAAATAAACCTCAAGAAATTCACACTCCAATCACCAGGAAAGAAGGGTTAAATGTTGATCATAGTTTAAAGAGTGTCAGGAAAAGCAGGAAATCTCTGCAGTTCCAATACCTCAGCACTAAATTCTCTTGGCGTATCTTCTCTTTCTGTTGAGTGCCATCATTTCCATAATATATGTATACATATAGACATTTAGTGTTCCAAAATCCAGACAGAGTTCCAGATCAAGATTTGCCAGAGACATTCCTGGGAAACCTGACAAAATGGCCAAATCTCTTCGTACTGTTTCCAATTTATACATGTAGATTTTGTGTGTTGACAGGGGAGTTGCTGCTGCCATCATAAGTAGATCTATTCTTATTGCATCTCTAGTGATTAACAAGGCTGAGTTTTGCCTGCTTGAAAAATCAGTTGACTATACCATAAAATAATCTGATGAGGAGTTTGCCCAACAAATAACTGATAATTCTCAACAGAGCCACATGTTTTGCAAGCTGCTTCAAGAACTGGAGAAGCATTTCAAATCAAGAAAACAGAAAGTTTAACTCCTCGTTTCTCTGAGCAGGAACAAATATAGGCTTGGCTACAACTCTGTAGCAACATCATGGAACAACATGCTCACAGGGTGAAGTTCAGTCACTCTCACCTAATGAGAGGTTTGAGTCCTTATTCACACCGAAAGAAGCAGAAAAACACTGAGGTAAAGAATATAGAGTCAGATAGAGCTGAGTTTGAGTCTTAGCACAGTAGCCTGCCATTGGTGTGACATTAGCAGTCACTTACCCTACCAGCTTCTATTTCTTCATCTTAATTGGTAAAAAGTAAGTACCTACACCTCATTAGGGTTAAAGAGATAATGCATATAAAGTCCTAGGCACAGTGCCTAGTACAAAGTAAGCATCTGATTAATGTCAACTGCTTAATTATGAAGGGCAGGTATGGTTGTATCAATGAAAAAAATTTGACGCAGGGCCTTACTTTGTTGCCGAAGCTGGAGTGCAGTGGTGTAGTTATGGTGCACTGCAGCTTTGACCTCTTGGGCTCAATCAATCCTCCCACTTCAGCCTTCAGAGTGGCTGGGACTACAGGCGCGCGCCACCACACCTGTCTAATTTTTGTCTTTTTTTTTTTTTGTGGAGTTGGGTTTAGCCATGCTCCCCAGGCTGGCCTAGAACTCCCGAGCTCAAGAGATCCACCCACCTTGGTCTCCCAAAGTGCTGGGATTATAGGAGTGAGCCACTGCATCCAGCCATCAATTGTTTTTAAAGAAAATATAAAAACCCACAAAATGTGAAAAAGGAATTTTCAATTTAGCAAGCATGTGATGACTGCCACGTGCAAGGCCTTGCGCTAGGTGATGCGTTAGAAAGAACTGCATCATGTAGTTCAGTGCAAAACACGAAAGAAAAGATGCAAAATAATTACAATAGATCTGTTATAAAAAGTAATGAAGGGCTTAAGGAGCACAGAGAATAGAAAGATGACTTCTGGCTGAGGCAGCAGAGGGTTCTTCATTTACATATTTATTTAAAAAATACGTATTGAGTGCATACTACTAATATCTAGTAAGCTGGGGAAAAACTGGTGAAAAAATGGACATGATCCAATTCTCAATGAATTACCTTGTAGTCCAGTCGAATCAGCACATTTTTGGAGTACTATCAATGAGTCAGGTGTTGAGGCAGCAAAGGACACTGCCCTCAAGGAGTTCACTGTCTGTTAAAAGAGACAGCTATCTTGACACATCTAGTGTGATGAGTGAAACAGTGTGCATATGAGTGAAGTGGCATCTACACTGAGCCTGGACAGATGCCCAGATTAGACATGACGACTGGGGAACATTTTCCATGAGGAGATAGCATAAGGCATGGAGACTAACAGAAATTCTAGTTGAGCTGCACTAAAACATGTGTGATAGGAGGGAGACAGGCTGGAAAAGTAGCCTGGAGCCAGATTCTAAATAAAGGCTTTGAATCACACTTAATAGCCTGGGTTTCCCATTATAGACAACTGAAAGGCCCTTGAGATTCTTAAGCAGAAGAGTACCATGATGAGACTTGTGATTTATGAAAGAATCCATTATGGCTGGGCACGGTGGCTCACACCTGAATTCCCAGCACTTTGAAAGGCCGAAGTGGATGGATCACTTGAGGTCAGGAGTTTGAAACCACTCTGGCCAAGATGGTGAAACCCCATCTCTACTAAAAATACAAAAATGAGCCCAGCATGGTGGCAGGCATCTGTAATCCCAGCTACTTGGGAGGCTGAGGTAGAAGAATCACTTGAACCTGGGAGGCAGAGATTGTAGTGAGCTGAGATTGTGCGCCACAGCACTCCAGCCTGGGCAACAGAGTGAGACTCCATCTCAAAAAAAAAAAACAAAAAAAGAATCTTTCAGAGCAAAGCAAAGACTAGGGTGAACAGGAAGAGCCTGGCCAAGAAACCAGTGAAAAGGTAATTGCAGCTGTCCATCCGAGAGATAATAAAGGTCTTAAGCAGGACAGTAAATGGAAAAGTGAAAAACAGGATAGGTATCAGAGACACTGTAGAATCTTGACAACTGCCTGGACATAGAATGAGGAAGTGAAGAGAGGCACTGATAAACCAATGGCTCCATTCCTAAATTCCCTGGGATTCTAGAATTCCAAGAATTGCAATGTCACTAATATAGAGCAGAACAAAAAGAGGCAAATAAGTTTTAAATATGTTTAAGACTTTTCTGAGCATTTTCAAAATATGCTCAAAATACATCAAGTATTTTGAATGTTGTGCAATATAGTTAGGTGGAAATGTCTCACAGGTGGAAATCTGGACGTGACTCTCAGCAAGGAGGCTCAAACTAAAGATATATATTTGGGAGAAATCTACAGAGAAGTTCTAGGATGAAATCATAGGAAAAGGAACTTTACTCCAGGGGAAACTATGGAAAAAAAAGTTCTGAGGATTGCAGTCTAGAATTCAGAGATATGCTGGAGGATCCGAAAAGACCAGGGAGAAGCAGATGCCCAGGGGCCACTCCACCTTCTTCAACCAGAGCCACTCTGCTATGATCAACTTTATACACCTAAGGTCTATATGCCAGTGGCTCTGAAAAACATGTTGAAAATGGAATCTAGTTTTCAGGGAGAGCAGAAGGAAGGAATGATCTCTCAGAGGAATTACTGAAGGGTTAGAAAAGCTAAGGGAAATTTTCACCTAAGAAGCAGTTAATAATAGCCACATGCTAAAGGAAGAAGAGTAAAAACAGTGACTGAAGTTGGCAATTCTGAGGTCATGAGTGGCCTTTGAGAGAGAGATGGACAAATGTAAGAGATGAAGTCAGACTGCAAGAGCAAGTGTGCGGGGGTGGAGGGGCAGGAGGGAGACTAGAGCCAACAAGGGGGTGTTATTTTAAAAGAAGTTTGGCAGTACAAGGAAGATGAGTTTGAAGGGGTGGCAGAGTAAAACAAAGGCTATTTTAAAACAAGAGATCATGCAGTAGGCCAGGAACTAAAGAAAATGAGAGCTTCAAGACTTGAGACCTAGAAAAGCTAGTAAATTAGATCAGATCAACTAGAGCCGGGTCCTGGAACAGAGAGGCACAAGTAGCCAAGAGAAGAACTGGTCTTGATACCAAAACTACCCCATTTTACAGATGAGGAAATCAAGGCACAGGGAGGTTAAACAACTTGTCCAAGGTCTTGCTGACTCAAAAATTTATGCCTTTTTCTATTTACCTTTTTCTGCTTCTAGAAATGGGAAAGAATATTGTATATGGTAAAAAGAACAACAACTTTTTCTACTAAGAAAGAATAGGAAACTAAAGGAACTAGAGTTAGCATACGACCACAAAATCCGAGCACAAATGTACATAAGTTCAAATGTGTCTAGATTAACTAAGGAGGCAGAAAGAGTTTCCAGTGCCAATTGGTGAAGCTTGTGATAAACTGGGTGCCATCTGCCTCAATCCCAGAGAACATTTGTAACCATTTCAAAGATTTAGCTAGGTTTCTCTTCATTTGGAATTTCTGAAATTGAGATTCACTCAGGGTCCATTGTGGACCCTTACAGTGGTAGCTGCTGAAGCAGAAGAAATGATAACGATTTCCTTTGTAAAGAGAGACTGAAAGAGTTTAACTGCTGTGAACCAAGCGTTACGTACCTCTGCCTCTCTCTTTCTCTAGGACCAGGCAAGGAAGTCTCAGGGTAAGAAGCAAGAAAAATGAAAGAAATGGAACGGATTTTTTTTTCCCCACTCTCCATCCAAATGAAAAATGTGAAGAGCAAAAAGTATCTCCTCCCCTATCTGTATCTGTCAGCACATTTCCAGGAGGCCTGGCCACATCCCGGGCACTGGCTGGCTGGGGAGCAGAGACTGACACAGCACATTCGTTCACACTGGAGCCCCCACCTGGGTGGTCTGCTGTTATCCCTTTGATTAAACTCCCAGGCTGGAAGAGCTGGAGTTGCTCCTAATGATAGCTGGGTCCTGCAATCTCACACTTGCCTGCATGGAGAGGGCCAGCGCTCCCTCTGATTCCCTGCCTCCCACTTCTCACCACAAACCTGGGCTAATTCACCACATTCTTCTGTTCACTAATGGCAATAACCACAAAGGGCTACATCTCTTCAGAGCACTACACTCCCAGCATGGAGTCAGGCAGAGATAGTGAGACTTCACAGGGAAGCTCAGCACCCTGTTGGCCACCACAGCACTTCTCCTGCCCCCAGCCCAGGTGCAAGATGTTTCTAGAAAACCCTGCCTTCAGGGACATACACATAGATTTCCAAAAGATCTCATCTCCAAAAGATAACCAGCTTCTCTTGGGCCAAGGGAAAGAATTAAATTTGACCTGCTCTCTGCTCAGATTTGTAAGTTATTTGTTGAATGGTTGTAGCTGAGAACATTTATCTCTTTATATTTCAAGTATACCCGTGCTTGCAAGATTTTTAGAAGTGGCCGCTGCTCATGTGGCAGGGAGAGTTTGATATTTTTATGTGTTTTAGGCTATAAACAAAGTTAAATCACAGCAGGAATAGTAGTAACTATACAGGATATGAGCTTCTGTTTTTGCCATACAGATTTCTTAAGAGTCTAACCTCTAATGTAAATTCTGAGTCCCTCTACATTTTATCATCAAATTTTTGGCTTGTCACAATACTTTGCTTCTTTACCGTTGGCTAGTTCAATGTTCCTCATTATCTTCACCAGTGAGCATGGAGGAAAAAGGAGTGACACTGCCTCATCCTCCAAATCCATCCTCTTCAAGCTACCTGAGTGGTCCAGCTAAAAGGCAAAGCAATTATGTCTCAGAGGATCTCCATCATCTATGAAACAAAGGACAAGTTCCTTCACAGGGCATGAAAGCTCTCCATGAACCAGCCCTTGCCTTCTCGCCCAACTTCATTCCTAGCTAGTCTCTGCTGACTCTCCATCCTGTGACATCCTTAGCCTATCTCTGGTTTTCCTACATACGCACAAGCAAGTTTTTATTCTGTAAACTGTTTCTCCCCTTCTGCCATCTACCTGCCTACCTTTAAGATTCAGTTTAGATATAATCTCTTCCAAGAAGGCTAGTTCAGCTTTCTCCCCACTCCCACCCACAAGCTGGGTTTGGGGCCTCTTTTAGTGGTTGTTGTTCCCTCAGACTATCTCTGTCATGCATATTCCATGATATTATTATCATCTGTTTATGTAGCTGCTACCATTACAAGTGAATGAGTTATTTCATACTGAGGACTATGTGTTATATCATTCCCATGGCTTAGTACCAAAGCCTGGAAGACTCTTAAGAGCCTAGCAAAATGTTTTTTAAATACATACATATACACATGCACGCACAAACACAATGAAATAAAAAGTTTTGCAGGAAATGCCACTAAAAGTTTTAATAGGCTAAGCAGTTGAAATTATAGGCCAAATATAATGATTTTTCAGAAATACCCAACAACTTCAATTGTCTATATTCATCTTCCAAAATGGGACAAGTAATTTAAATTCAACTTTGCTTAGTTAGTAGAATATCTCTTAACTCCTTGCCCAGAAAGCCAATTAAAGATACATCAGAATTTACGTAATATAATGAAAGCAATGCTCAGAGAAAAATTCATAGCTTTTATATAGTGAAAAAAAATACCAAGAATGAATGAAAATAAATTAAGCATCTAACTCAAGGTGGGGATAAATACCAAAATAGTAGAACAAAGCTAAGGAAAGCAGAAAGAAGGAATTAGTAAAGATAAGGCAAGAAAACAATGAATTAGAAAACAATAAAACAGAATGAATAAACATATCCAGAATAAATCTTATTTTTAAAAGGGGAGAAAATACTAATTAAACCTATTAGAAAAGAGAAAACAAAGAAAAGAAAGCACAAACAGAAAACAGGAATCGAGAATCTGAAAACAGGTAAGAGGAAATAAAAAACATTTAAAGTGATTACTGGACACAAACTTGTTTCTGGTAACAGCTAAGTTTAAGTTTTCAGGCCCTAACTCCAGAGAGAAGAGCAGAACTCTCACCACTTTCTGACTGGAAATCCACCTCTTTCTAGAAAGCTACAGACATTGTATCACTTGACTCAGTGAGTAAGAAACTAAAGTAAATTTCTTTTTAAACATAACTAGAGAAAAAGGGAAACTGTTGGTAAACAAATATACTAGAATCTATACTAAACCATTATAACATGCTATTAGTTATTTATCAGAAAAAGAATAATCAATGACAGAATTTTCCAAATTCCAAATTAAGGAATCACTTCCTCTGAAGGGAAAGGGTTGAACCTATAATTGAGCTTTGCAACAACAAAGTACAGAGGGTGGGGGGAAGTGGGGATGGTTAATGGGTACAAAAATATAGTTAGCATGAATAAGATCTAGTATTTGATAGCACAACAGGGTGACTACAGTCAACAATAATTTATTGTACATTTTAAAGTAACTAAGAGTATAACTGGATTGTCCGTAATACAAAGAAAGGATAAATGCTTGAGGTGATGGATACCTTTACCCTGATACGATCAACACACACTATATGCCTATAACAAAATATCTTATGCACCCCAAGAGATTGGCCTTGTTGGCTGCATGGGAAATGGGTGATGTCTGCCACTGCTGGCTTTCCCCTACTTCCCTGGTGACCTGTATGACGCAGCAGGGGCAGCCATAATCCCTCTGGGAAAGTAACTCCATGGGCCTGAGAACCATACCCCCATCCCCCACAGCAGCCACAGCAAGCCCTGTACAAGGAGAGTCTGAGTTCAGGCACGCCTAACTCTGCCCCAACCTGATGGTCTTTCTCTACCCGTCCTGGTAGCTAAAGACAAAAGACACAATATCTTGGGAGCTCTACGGCCCCGCCCAGCACCTGAGAAACTTGAATACTTACCCAGGCGACCTCAGGGCAAGCTTCTATCAGCTGATGCTTTCTTGAAAGCGCCACCTTCTGGCTGGAGGCCAAAAAACCACTAGCACAACCAGCATTCAGGAAAACCAGCTCACCAAACAAAACTACAACGAAGGATCCTCACAGAGTCCACAGAGTTCACTCCCCTGCTACCTCCACCAGATTAGGTGCTGGTATCCATGGCTGAGAGACCTGAAGATGGATCACATCACAGGACTCTTCACAGAAACTTGCCAGTACCAACCCAGAGCCCAGCAGCTCTGTTGGGGCGCTAGACCCAGAAGGGCAATAATAATCACTGCAGTTTGGCTCTCAGGAAGCCCCATCCCTAGGGGAAGAAGGAGAATACCATATCAAGGAACCAAACAGTGGGACAGAAGAATCTGAACAGCAGCCCTTGAACCCAGATCCTCTGATACAGACTACCTAGATGAGAAGGAACTGGAAAAACAATTCTGGTAATATGACAAGACAAGGTTCTTTAATACTCCCAAAAGATCATACTAGCTCACTAGCAATGGATCCGAAGAAGAAATTTCTAAATTGCCAGAAAAAGAACTCAAAATGTCGATTATTTAGCTACTTAAGGAGGCACCAGGGAAAGGTGGAAACCAATTTAAAGAAACTAAACAATAATAACAATAATAATACAGGATATGGACAAAAAATCTCCAGGGAAATAGAGACCATCGATAAAAAACAATCATAACTTCTGGAAATAAAAGACACACTTAAAGAGATGCAAAATACACTGGAAAGTTTCAATAATAGAATCAAAAAAGTAGGAGAAAGAACTTCAGAGCTCGAAGACAAGGCTTTTGATTAACCCAATCTAACAAAGACAAAGAAAAAGGAATCCCCAAAAATGAACAAAGCCTCCAAGATGTTTGGGATTATGTTAAACGACCAAACCTAAGAATAACTGGTGTTCCCAAGGAAGAAGAGAAATCCAAGTTTGGAAAACTTATTTGGGGGAATAATTGAGGAGAACTTCCCTGGCCTTGCCAAATATCTAGACATCCAAATAGGAGAAGCTCAAAGAACACCTGGGAAATTCATCACAAAAAGATCATCACTTAGACACAGTCTTCAGGTTATCTAAAGTCAAGACAAAGGAAAGACTCTTAAGAGCTATGAGGCAAAAGCATCAGGTAACCTATAAAGGAAAACCTGTTAGATTAACACCAGATTTCTCAGCAGAAACCCTAAAAGCTAGAAGGTAGTGGGGTCCTATGTTTAGCCTCCTTAAACAAAACAATTATCAGCCAAGAATCTTATATCCAGTGAAACTAAGCTTCATAAATGAAGGAAAGATAAAATCTTTTACAGACAAACAAACAAATGCTGAGATAATTAGCTACTACCAAGGCAGCACTACACAAACTGCTAAAGAAAGTTCTATATCTCTATCAAGCCTGTAATCCCAGCACTTTGGGAGGCTGAGACGGGCGGATCACGACGTCAGGAGATCGAGACCATCCTGGCTAACACGGTGAAACCCCGTCTCTACTAAAAAAACACAAAAATCTAGCCGGGCGAGGTGGCGGGCGCCTGTAGTCCCAGCTACTCGGGAGGCTGAGGCAGAAGAATGGCGGGAACCCGGGAGGCGGAGCTTGCAGTGAGCTGAGATCCGGCCACTG
Source organism: Rhinopithecus roxellana (assembly GCF_007565055.1). Lineage (NCBI taxonomy): Eukaryota > Metazoa > Chordata > Mammalia > Primates > Cercopithecidae > Rhinopithecus > Rhinopithecus roxellana. The sequence continues at coordinate 133,936,178 of NC_044553.1, read as the reverse complement.
CACTCCAGCCTGGGTGACAGAGCAAGACTCCGTCTCAAAAAAAAAAAAAAAGGAAAGTTCTATATCTTGAAACAAAACCTCAAAATACACCAAAATAGAACCTCCATAAAGCATAAATCCTACAGGGCCTATAAAACAATAACACAATGCAAAAATCATCAGGTATTCAGGCAACAACTAGCATGATGAACAGAATAGTGCCTCACATCTCAATAATAATGTTGAATGTAAATGGCCTAAATGTTCCCCTTAAAAGATACAAAATTTGCTGTCTTTGAGAAACTCAACTAACATATAAGTTCAAGAAACCTAACACATAAACTCACATAAACTTAAGGGAGTGAAAAAAGATATTCCACGCAAACGGACACCAAAAGTGAGCAGAAGTAGCTATTTTTATATTCTTATATCAGACAAAACAAACTTTAAAGATCCAAAGCAATAAAAAGACAAAGAGGGACATTATATAATGATAAAAGGACTAGTCCAACAGGAAAATACCACAATCCTAAATATATATGCACCTAACACTGGAGCTCTCAAATTCATAAAACAATTACTACTATATGAGCAGCAAGCCACCCAGGTGCCGAGGCAAGAGATTGAGGGCACAAGCTGTTCCAGTATAATAAAATACACAAAATAAGAATAGTTATACTAGATATAGATAATAGATATGATTATATATGAATATCACTAATCATTAGTCTGTAGCAATTACTCTTTATTCCAATATTATAATAATCCTTGCTCTACAGTTATAACCTAGGAAAAACCAGGCCATACAGAGAGAGCAGCTGAGGAGACATAGTGAGAAGTGACCAGAAGACAAGAGTGTGAGCCTTCTGTTATGCCTGGGCAGGGCCACCAGAGGGCTCCTTGGTCTAGAGGTAACGCCAGCGTCTGGGAAGATGCCCGTTACCAAGCGGACCTAGGTCTAGCAGTAGCATCAATGCCAAGGAAAAGCACCCGCTACTTAGCAGACCGAGAACAGGAGTCTCCCTTTCCCCAGGGGAGTTTAGAGAAGACTCTACTCCTCCACCTCTTGTGGAGAGCCTGACATCAGTCAAGCCCGCCAGCAGTTATCCAGAGGCCTAACCGTCTCCCTGTGACGCTGTGCTTCAGCGGTCACGCTCCTAGTCCACCTTCATGTTCCATCCTGTACACCTGGCTCTGCCTTTTGGATAACAGTAACAAATTAGTGAAAGTGCTAGAAGTCTCTGATATGCAGAAATAATGGCATGGGCTGTGTCCTCTCTCTCTCTCTCTCTGTCTCTCCACCTCGGCTGACAAACAGGGAAGGGCCCCCTGTCCAGTGGACACATGACTCATGTGACCTTGCCAATCATTGGAGATGACTCATACTCCTTACCCTGCCCCTTTGTCTTGTATCCAATAAGTATCAGTGCAGCCTGGCATTCGGCGCCACTACTGGTCTCCGCGTCTTGGTGGAAGTGGTCCCGCGGGCCCAGTTGTTTTTTCTTTTATCTCTTTGTCTTGTGTCTTTATTCCTACAACCTCTTGTCTCCGCACACGGGGAGAAAAACCCACCGACCCTGTGGGGCTGGACCCTACACTACCAAACCTAAGAAACGAGATAGACAACAACACAATAATAGTGGGAAACTTCAATACTCCACTGACAGCAGTAGGCAGGTCATCAACACAGAAAGTCAACAAAGAGACAACGGACATAAACCATACCCTAGAACAAACGGAGTTAACAGATATTTACAGAACATTCTACCCAGTAACTGCAGAATATACATTCGATTCATCAGCACATGAAATATTCCCCAAGACAGACCATAAGATAGGCCACAAAATGAGTCTCAACAAATTTAAGACAATCAAAATTACATCAAGTACTCTCTCAGACCACAGTGGAATAAAATTGGAAATCAACTCCAAAAGGAACCCTCAACACCATGCAAGTACACGGAAATTAAATAATCTGCTCCTGAATGGTCGTTGGGTCAACAATGAAATCAATATGGAAATGTAATAATTCCTTGAGCTGAATCATAACAGTGACACAACCTATCAAAATCTCTGGGACACAGCAGAAGTGGTGCTAAGAGGAAAGTTCATAGCATTAAATGCCTACATCAAAAAGCCTGAAACAGCTCAAATAGACAATCTAAGGTCACATCTCAGAGAACTAGAGTAACAAGAACAAACCAAACCAAAATCCAGCAGAAGAAAACAAATAACAAAGATCAAAGCATAACTAAATAAAATTAAAACAAAAAAACCCAATACAAAAGATAAATGAAACAAAAATCTGGTTCTTTGAAAAAAAAAAAAAAAAAAAAAAGATAGACCTCTAGCAATATTAACCAAGAAAAGAAGACAGAAGATCCAAATAAACTCAATTAGAAATGAAACAAAAGATAGTACAACCAATACCACAGAAATACAAAAGATCACTCAAGGCTACTATGAACACCTTTATGTGCACAAACTACAAAACCTAGAGGAGATGGATAAATTCCTGGAAATATACAACCCTTCTAGACTAAACCAGGAAGAAATAGAAACTCTGAACAGATAATAACAAGCAGCAAGATTGAAATGGTAATTTAAAAATTGCCAATAAAAAAAAGCCCAGGACCAGATGGATTCACAGCTGAATTCCATCAGGCATTCAAGAAGAATTGAGACGAATCTTATTGAAACTATTCCAAAAGACAGAAAAAAAGAGAATCCTCCCTAAATAATTCTATAAAGCCAGTAACACTCTAATAGCAAAATCAGGAAAGGACATTAACAAAAAAAGAAAACTACAGACCAATCTGTTTGACGAATACAGATGCAAAAATTCCAAACAAAATTCTAGGTTGGTCCACAAGTAATTGAGGTTTCTGCCACTAACCTAATCCAACAGAATATCAAAAAGATAATCCACCATAATCAAGTGGGTTTCATACCAGGGATGCAGGCATGGTTTAACATATGCAAGTCAATAAATGTGATATACCACATAAACAGAATCAAAGACAAAAATCACACGGTCATCTCAATAGACACAGAAAAAGCATCCAACAAAATCCAGCATCCCATCATGATTAAAACCCTCAGCAAAATCGGCATAAAATGGACATACCTTAGGGTAATAAAAGCCATCTATGACAAACCCACAGCCAACACTATACCGAATGTGGAAAAGTTGAATATATTCCCCTTGAAAACTGGAACAAGACAAGAATGCCCATTTCACCACTTCTATTCAACATAGTTCTAGAAGTCCTAGCCAAAGCAATCAGACAAGAGAAATAAAGGGCGTTCAAATCATTAAAGAAGAAGTCAAACTGTTGCTGTTTGCCAATATGATCATATACCTAGAAAACCATAAAGGCTCATCCAAAAAGCTCCTAGATCTAATAAATTCAGTAAAGTTTCAGGATACAAAATCAATGTACACAAATCAGTAGCACTGCTATACACCAACAGCCACCAAGCTAAGAATCAAATCGAGAATTTAACACCTTTTACAACAGCTGCAAAAAATAAAATAAAATACTTAGGAATACACCTAACCAAAGACATGAAAGAACTCTACAAGGAAAACTACAAAACACTGCTGAAAGAAATCATAGATAACACAAACAAATGGAAACACATCCCATGCTCATGGATGGGTAGAATCAATACTGTGAAAATGACCACACTGCCAAAAGCAATCTACAAATTCAGCAATTTAATACCATCATCATCCTTCACAGAACTAGAAAAAACAATCCTGAAATTCATATGGAACCAAAAAAGAGCCTGCAGAGCCAAAACACGACTAAGCAAAAAGAACAAATCTAGAGGCATCACATTACCCAAATTCAAACTATACTACAAGGATATAGTTACCAAAACAGCATGGTACTTGCATAAAAACAGGCACATAGACCAATAGAACAGAATAGAGAACCCAGAAATAAAGTCAAATACTTAATAGCCAACTGATCTCTGACAAAGCAAACAAAAACATAACCTGAGGAAAGGACACCCCATTCAACAAATTGTGCTAGGATAACTGGCAAGCCACATGTAGAAGAATGAAACGGGATCCTCATCTCTCACCTTATACAAAAATCAACTCAAGATAGATGAAAGACTTAAATCTAAGACCTGAAACCACAAAAATTCCAGAAGATAACATCAGAAAAACCCTTCTAGACATTGGCTTAGGCAAAGACCTCATGGCCAAGAACCCAAAAGCAAATGCAACAAAAACAAAGATAAATAGATAGAATTTAATTAAACTAAAAAGTTTCTGAAGGCAAAAGAAATAATCAGCAGAGTAAACAGACAACCCACACAGTGGGAGAAAATCTTCACAAACTATGCATCCGACAAAGGACTAATAGCCAGAATCTACAAGGAACTAAAAAAAAAAATCAGCAAGAAAAAAACAATCCCATCAAAAAGGCTAAGGACATGAATAGACAATTCTCAAAAGAAGATACACAAATGTCCAACAAATATATGAAAAAATGTTCAACATCACTAATTATCAGATTTTGTGTAATCAAAATCACAATGCAATACTACCTTACTCCTGCAAGAATGGCCATAATTAAAAAATCAAAAAATAATAGATGCTGACATGGAAGTGGTGAAAAGGGAACACTTTTACACTGTTGGTGGGAATATAAACTAGTACAACCATTATGGAAAACAGTATGGAGATTCCTTAAAGAACTAAAAGTAGATCTACCATTTGATCCAGTAATCCCACTACTGGTATCCACCCAGAGGAAAAGAAGTCATTATATGAAAAAGATACTTGCACATGCATATTTATAGCAACACAATTTGCAATTGCAAAAATATGGAACCAGCCCAAATGTCTATCAATCAATGAGTAGATAAAGAAAATGTGGTGTGTATATATATACACCATGGAATACTACTCATTCATAAAAAGGAACAAAATAATGGTATTTGCAGCAACCTGGAGGGAGCTGGAGACCATTATTCTAAGTGAAGTAATTCAGGAATGGAAAACCAAACACCATATGTTCTCACTTACAAGTAGGAGCTAAGCTATGAGGACACAAAGGCACAAGAATTATATAATGGACTTTGGGAACTTGAGGGGAAGGGTGGGAGGAGGGTGAGGAATAAAAGACTGCACATTGGTTACAGTGTACACTACTTGGGTGATAGGTGCACCAAAATCTTGGAAATCACCACTAAAGAGTTTATCCATGTAACCAAACACCACCGATTCCCCCCAAAAAACCAACTGAAATAAAAAAAATCGTATGTACCCCATAAATATACACACCTACTATGTACCCACAATAATTTTTGAAAAACAACTAAAAAGTACACTTCATCTAAAAACTTGTTTCTAACCAAATTAGAAGCCATTAACTACTGAAAGCCTTTTACGGCTGAAATAACAATATTTTCCACATACATTGCATTTACAGGTTTTGCTTAATATTCTCATGACCCTGTTGTATTTTCCTCATCAATCAATGAAGACCCTGAGGTTAAGAGAAGTTGAGTGAACTGCTCAAGATCACACAGCTAGTCAGCGGCAGGAGAACAGTGGAGCGAATTGCCCAAGATCATACAGCTTGTCAGTGTCAGGAGAAGAGTAGAGTGAACTGTCCAAGATTACACAGCCAGTCAGTGTCAGGAGAAGAGTTGAGTGAACTATCCAAGATCACACGGCTAATCAGTGGCAGAACAGTGGCATGAACTGTCAAAGATCATACAGGAGTCAGTGTCAGAATAACAATGGAGTGAACTGCTCAAGATCACACAGGAGTCAGTGGCAAGTCTGTGGATGGCTAATCCAGCTCTTTCTCCACTACTCCATCCTGCTTATTACATCCTACAGCACCTCCCTCAGTACTGTACCAAGCACTGACCACCCTACTACCAAGACTCTAAAAGTTAACACTGACATCTAATGGCAAGTTCATATCCCTACAAACCACAGTCTATTGGACTTTTAACTCACTGGCACTGAAGTTCTTTATAGATGAAAAAAATGAACTGAAGGGGGATGACTTCCCAATCAGGATACAGTCACCTTGGATTCCCACAAGATGAGGATCTTTTCACTTTGTAGGCTTTGCAGTCTAGCAAATGATAGGAGCTAGAAATAGGTAAGAACTATTTTTTTTTTTTTTTTTTACTACAATCACAAAATCTGAATGTCTTGGTGCTCCTAGCTGTCCATTTATAAACTGGAAACATATAATCTAGTTAGTGACCCAATGATAAAAGTGTAGCAGAGCGCTGGCCTTTCCCGTCTCATAGCCACTTAATTGGAAAATTCCTTCCCATCGTATCTTGGTATCCCATTCCCTCTTCCCATCATTCTGTCACTAAAATCTAACTATCCAACTCCCTCCAAGAATCAACATTGTTCTTGTAGCGTTCTTTGCTTCCTATTTCACATTAGGCCTTCTTTACTCCCTTCAAACAACTAAGGATTTGAGAAAGACAATAATTACTGCTTCACATGCTGGGATGAGGCTGAAGTAAAACTAAGTCCATGAGATGCTTAGCTTTAGTTTTGGTCCTAAATTTTATACAGAGAAGTAGGGTACCACCAGGGAGCAGTGTGTTGCCTACTTTTAGCATGTACTTAAAGTAATTTTCAGCTTCACTTTTTTCAAGACTTGATTATCACTACAGAGTTACTACCAATTAAGGAATTTGGCACATCAACAACTAGCAAAATATAACTGTGGAGTTAAATTACGATAATTCCTTTGGAGGACTTTGATGCCATTTAGCATTAAGGAATAAGAGATATGGCTTTTCCTTCAATTAAACACCACAGGGATAACCAGCAAGAAGGACAAAGAGAACTCACAAAGCTCTTGAAAGTGCCATCTACCTTCACTGTGTTGCAAGATTGTTAGTATCTATATAGCATAAGGACAATATCCTGTTATTTATTTCTATCCACCCAGCTTGTTGAATGACCTTGATCACATAACTTCTTTCAGCCTCAGGTCCTTCCATCTGTAAAATGGGGAGAATGATATTATATTGGATAAGGGTATAATAAAATATGAAATTAATCAGTTACCCATAAAACATCCTGAGATCATGAAATAAAAGGCAGTACAGAAAAAAAAAATTTTTTTAACGGTAATGTTATAAAATTATGGTAAAAAGATTTATAAGACTAGAACTTAATGGAAAATTTTACCAAAGAAAAGAACTTATTTTTAAAGATCCTTTAAAATTATATTTACAGATGAACATTCAAGTCTGTTTATCATGAAATAGGTACATTATATCCAGTAGCAGACTTACTTCACAATGCCTGTAACAGAAAGTTATTTTCTTTAAATTTGAAGAGGAAACACTTGATCCTTTAGCTTGAAATCAACTATTAATAATACTCATTCAAGAGGCATCAGTATATGGGAATAGTAAAGACAGGGAAAGACAAAGTACCCTGTCACTAATTCATTCTATCCTTAGGTCCAAAGAGCTCTTGGCAACCCAGACCATCCGTACCTGTTGGGTGAGGAGGTTGATGTGGCTGGATGGAGAATACTGTCTCGCTGCCTGCTTCTCAGCTAGCCGCTGAAGTTCTGCTGTAACCATACTTTGGTTGTATCGTTTACTATACAAAGAAGCATCTTCTCCCTCTTTTTGTGTTTTGGCTATTCCTGAATGATGCTTGTTTAGATAGCACGATCCTGCTAAAACGGAGAAAAGTTTTCACTCATTTAGGAAAAAAAGCCCTGAAAAAAAAATAGGATAATGACAGAAATCTCACGTCAACAGATACTTTACTGAACCCTAGGGATCTTTAATAATATAGGAGAAATAAGCCATCTTCAAATGATCACAAAAATAAATGGTTACCATAACCTAGAAACTCTTCTGTGTGGCATTACCATGTGGCATGTGGCATTACCAAACTGCCACATGCATTATTTATTAATGTGTTTTTGCTTATAATGAAAGTTTCACAAAGAAGAATTTTCATTACATGTAATGGGGAATAACCAATCCTAGAATTTGCTAATCTTACTGAATAAAAAACATATCTTTGAAACTCATTATAATTCTTATTTGTTTTTCTTGTTATGTAACTATACTTGTCAACAGTCTGTGGCATCCACTGTCAAATCATCTATTTAGATAATCATCTAAAATTATCATTTTAGAACAGGCTTACCAAATTCAGCGACACACTTATTGAGATTTTGGTTGGAAATGTATTGAATATAGAGATTAATGTGATGAAAATGGAAACTTTGATGATATTGAGTCTTCCTATGCATGTACGTGGTATATTTATTTAAATTTAATTATTCAAATTTTCATTTATTTATTTAAATTTTCATTAATCTCTAATATCTATGTCTTTCAATGTAGTCTTATAAAACTTCCTTTCTTTTCTAAATGTATTCCTAGGTGACACAACTTTTATGCTATTATTAATGACATTTTTAAAAACATTTTTATTGGTGGTGATGGCTGTAAAATAATGTGACTGTACTGAATGCCACTGAACTTAAAATAGTTCAAATGGTAAATTATATGCTATTTACATTTTGCTACAATCAAAAAATTGTTTTCTATCACTTCTGGCAAGTAATTTTGAAAGCAATTAACTTTTTAATATTAATCTTATGCTAAAATAACTATTTCTAAAATGTATCTGTAATTATTTTGTTTTCTATGTAGACAATATATTATCTGCAATTACACAATTTTGTTTCCTCTTTTTTGATGCTTATCCTTACACTTGATCTTAACCAAAAGGCCAAGAAGTGATGATCCTTATGCTTATAATTTCTTTTTCTTATCTTACTATGTTGGTTCTGATCTCTAGTAAAATACTGGACAGGAGGAATATTAGTGGGCATCCTTACTTGTTCTTAATGTTAAAGAGAATGCTTTCAACGTTTCCTTATTTAGACTGATAGCTCTAGTAGGTTTTTAGCAGATACCCTTTTACAGGTTAAGAGAGTCTCCTCTTCCTAATGAGCTGAGAGTTATCATCATGAATGAGTGCAGAATTTTATCAAATTCTTTTTCTGCATGTACCATGACGAAGAATATGGGTTTTTCTTTAATCTATTATATTAATATGGCGAAAGATATTTATAGGTTTACTAACGTTAAACCCCTCTTACATTCCTTGAATAAACTTGATCATGGTGTACTATTTCTTTTAGATGTTGCTAGAGTTAATTGGCTTTTATTTTGATTCAAATTTTTGCATTTATGTTCATAAACAAAGCCAGTCTGTAATTTTCCTTTTTAATACTTTCCTTAACTGGTTCTATTATTAAGATAAAACTAGCCATACAGAATAACTTGAGGAAAAGTATCTCTTTTTCCACACTCCAGAAGAGTTTTTTAAATATATTAAAATTATCTACCTCTTGAAAGATTAGAACTTACCCATAAATCTAGGCCTTACGTTTTCTTTAAGACTTTCAACTACTGTATCACTTATTTTAATGCTTATAGGACTATTCAGACTTTCTTCACCTTCTTGAGTCAATTTTACATAAGTTATAGTTTGTATGAGTTTGGTCCATTTTATGTAAGCTTTCAATTTTATTGGAATAAAGTTAACAAGATTATTTTTGTCATTTTGGGTGTATTTATATTTTCTATGTCTGCTTTTCTATTCCTTATATTATTTACCCATGTCTTCTTTATTATTTCTTTATCCTTTATTTAGATTTATGATACTGTTGTTTTTATAATGTCTAAAGCCAGACATTTAGCACATTAATTTCCAGCCTGTCTTCTTTTCAAATATAAGTTTTTATTTATTTATTTATTTATTTATTTATTCATTCATTCATTCATTCATTCATTCATTCATTCATTCATTCTTAGAGATGTGATCTCGCTATGTTGCCCAGACTGGTCTCAAACTCCTGCGCTCTAGGAATCCTCCTGCCTCAGCCTCCCAGGGAGCTGGGACTATAGGTGCACATCAACTATAATTATTTAAGCCAGTAAATTTCCCTTCAAATACTGATTTGCATTGCTCTCTACTTATTTGGACATACAACTTTTTCATTATCATTCAGTTCTAATACTTAATAATTTACTTCCATTAGGATTTCTTCTTTGACTCTTAAATTTTGAAATACATGGGCGTTTCTTCTATATCTTTTTGTTACTGGCTTTCAACTTAATTGCAGTGTGGACAAAGAATGTGGCTGTGTGATACCACATCTCTGCAATTTGTTCTCTTGTTTATGATGTAGGATATGACAGATTTTTATAAATATATCACGTATGCTTGAGGTGTTTTGTCTAATTATTGAGTGCACAGTCCTATATATTATAAATAAATAAACTTACCTCCTTGTTCAAATCCTCTTTATCCTTTTTGCGTTTTAAAAATCTGTTTAGTGTATTAATAATTAATAGAAGTATGTGGAAATCACCCACTAAGACAGTGGATTTATACATTCTTTGTGTGGTTGTTTCCATTTTTGTGTTACATATTTGGAGGCTATTTTATTATTTGCAGATACTTTTAGAATTGTTAAACTTTTGACTGAACTGAACTTTTTGTCATTATGTAGTTACTCCTTATCTGTAAGAAAGTTTTATATCTTCAAGCCTATTTTAGCATGCATTAATGCAACCATACCAACTTTCTTCTGGTTGGTACTTATCTGGTGTTTCTTTCTTCAATTTTTTACTTTTAAACATTCTGTGTTCTTAAACTTAGATGTGCCTCTGGTAAGCAGCATACAGTTGGATTTTAAAAATCTGTCAAGTTTAACCTATTTGTTTATTTGATTCTTGATATATTTGGACTTGATTTACCAGGTTTTTTGTTTTGTTTTTAGTAGTTAGAGACAGAGTCTTGCTCTCTTGCCTAGGCTGGAGTGCAGTGGTGTGATCTTGGCTCACTGCAACCTCTGCCTCCTGGGTTCAAGTGATTCTCTTGCCTCAACCTCTTGGGTAGCTGGGACTACAGGCCGGAGGCACCACGCCTGGTTGATTTTTGTATTTTTAGTAGAGGTTGGGTTTTACCATGTTGGCCAGGCTGGTCTCGAACTCCTGACCTCAAGAGATCTGCCCATCTCGGCCTCTGAAAGTGCTGGGATTACAGGCATAAGCTACTGTGCCCGGCCAATATACTATGTTTTAAATTTCTATTTATCTTGCTTTTTCTATGCTTCTTGCTTGCATACACCTAAATTTCTGCATGTTTTTTATCTGCAATTCATTTTTCTTCTCCCCATAAGATTAGAATTTATACTTTTATTCTTTTAGTGATGACCTTTGAAATTTGATGCTGTATATTTAAATTTAAAAAGTCTGTAGTAAAATAAAATCTTACTCTTATTCCAAAAGCATTCAATTACCACAGAAAAATTTAACTTCAATCAATTACAGGCTGTGGTAAATGACATATTTTTGTCCATATATTGCCGTCTGCTATTGTTCAATCCATTCAGAGTATGTTCTCTGACTACAGTGGAAATAAGCTACAAACCAATTATAAAAATAAAGAATCCCAACTACCTGAAAATTAAATAACATATTTATAAATAATCCAAGAGTCAAAAAAGAAATCACAACAGATATCAGAAAATATTTATGAACTGACCAACTTCTTTTGCTCCCTATACTTTTCTTGGAAAGGCTCAAAAGGGAGGGTTTTGAAAAAGTTTTTCAGATAACACAGGCCACCGAAGACATTGATCTTACTGAATTTCTTACATGGGGAAAAAACAGTTCAAACCAGAACATTACTGATCATTATAATTACTGATTTTAGAAAATTAAATCACAACAACGATGATTACCCAGAATTAGCAGAGAGATCTACACATGTGCATGTAGTCATATTTATGACTTATTAAAGCGGACCATTTAATATCTCTGACTCAAGCCGTCTATTAAAATATCCATTTCATTTGAAATCAGGTATTAAGAAATATAGACTGGCTATTTATAAAACATGTCTTAGCTGTAACTCACCTTAACATAGCTATTACTAGTGTTTAAATCTTGACTGATGTTAAGATACTCCCCACATTGATCCACAGATAATAATCCTATCAAAATCCCATCTGCCTTTTCTTGAGGAAATTGACAAGCTGATCCTAAAATTCATATGAAAATGCAAGGGATCCAGAACAGCCTAAACAATCTTGAAAAAGAAGAGTGAAGTTGGAACAATCATCCTTGGTGATTTCAAAACTTACTCTAATGCTGTAGCAATAAAGACAACGTGATATTGGCATAAGGTCAGACTTATAGGTCAATGGAATAAAACTGAGGCCTGAAAAATAAACCTTTACATTTATAATTAATTGATTTTTGAGAAGAGTGCCAAGACAATCCCATGGGGAAACAATACTCTTTTCCACAAATGATGCTGATATAACTGAATATCCACATGCAGAAGAATGAAGTTAGACCCTTAAATTATACCATACAGAAAAATTAACTCAAAATGGACAAAAGACCTAAGTGTAAGAGCCTAAACTATAAAACATAATTGGGGCTGGGCACAGTGGCTCACGCCTGCAATCCCAACACTTTAGGGAGGCCGAGGTGGGTGGATCACAAGGTCAAGAGATCGAGACCATCCTGGCCAACATGGTGAAACCCCACCTCTACTAAAGACTACAAAAATTAACTGAGCCTGTAGTCCCAGCTACTCGGGAGGCTGAGGCAAGATAACTGCTTGAACCTGGAGGCGGAGGTTGCAGTGAGCCGAGATCACGCCACTGCACTCCAGCCTGGCGGCAGAGCAACAACCCGTCTCAAAAAAAAAAAAAAAAAATCACAAGTGACAATAGAAACAAACAGATAAATTGGACATTATTAAAATCTAAAATTCTTTGTGCTTCAAGAAAGTAAAAAGGTAACCATCAAGTAGGGAAAAAATATTTCTAAATCCTATCTGACAAAGGGCTCTTATCCAGAGTATATAAAGAACACTTACATTCAACAATAAAAACAAAAACATACCAATTTTTGAAAGGGCAAAGAATTTAAAAGACATTCCTCCAAAGAAGATATAAAAATACCCAATAAGCAAATGAAAAGATATTCAGCATCATTAGCCATTAGGTAAATGCAAATCATGACCACAAAAAAGAGATACTATTTCATACCCATTAGGATGTGAAAATCAAAAACAGAGACAACTCATAGTAATGGCAAGGACATGGAGAAACTGGAACCCTCAAGCATTGCTGTTAGTAAAAGGGCAAAGTCACTTTGGAAAACAGTTTACAAGTTCCTCAAAAAGAGGAAATACAGTAAGTTATCATATGAACCAACAATTCCACTCTAGCTATACACTCAAGAGAAATAAAAACATATGTCCACACAAAAACTTACAAACAAATGTTCATAGCAGCATCATTCATAATGGCCAAAAGGTATAAACAAATCAAATGCCTGTCAACTGACTAATGGCTAAACAAACTGTGGTATATCCATACAATGGAATATTATTCAGCCATAAAGGGAATGAAGTTCATGCTACAACGTGGATGAACCTGAAAAACATTATGCTAAGTGAAAGCAGCCATTCACAAAACACCACCTATTATGATTTTACTTATATAAAATGTCCAGAATAGAAAGCAGCCATTCACAAAAGACCACCTATTATATGATTTTACTTATATAAAAATGTCCAGAATAGACAAATCTGTAAAAACAGAGAAGCAGATCAGTGGTTTCCAGGGGCTAAGGGGAGGAAGAAACAGACAGTGGCTGCTAACAGGTAAGGGGTTTCTTTTGGAGATGATGAAAATGTTCTAAAATTAGATAGTGGTGTTGGTTGAACAAGTCTGTCAATTCAGTGTACCCCACTGAATTGTACACTTTAAAAGGGTGAATTTGATGGAATGTAAATTATATCTCAATAAAGCTGTTATTAAAAAATGGAGGACAAATTTGACAATATAGGTCTATTTCAGTTAAAATGAAATATCCTAGTCTAAGAATTCTTTGGTTATTTATTCAAGTCATTCTTGTCTTAAAAACTAACTTGTCTGATGTTGGGAATAACTATTTGAAGCACAAAGAATGCATACAGCACACTCATAGGTCTATGGTTAACTGTGACAGGAAATCTCTTGACTAGGCTGTAGGCTCCTAGTGAACAGAAGCCTTGTCAGATTCATCTCTTTATCTCCAGTACCTAAAAGAAGTCCTGTTTCCTCTTGCGTCAATGAACGCATGCTACTGGATGCAATGCAAGCCTTCTTTAGTCACATCAGAACAATGCAGTGTGTGTCCCTTTCCATTTCAAAATTTAAAAAAAGGCAAAGGGAAGAGATGACATTCTTTCTTTATTGGGGCTGGGGAGGAGCTCACATTGTGGACCATCTTTCGTTCTCTCACTCACCTGCCTTTGCTGAAGAGGGACGAGACAGTTTCTGACTATAGATGTGTGCAGCACTTTGGAAGGAAGAAAAGGAGCCAATGGTGTGACTTCCTGATCGACAGCGAGGCAGGCCAGAAGGGCTTGGGATGTTCTGTGTCCCAGGATGTAGGGAGGGAGAAGCACTGGCAGAGACTGTGTTCAGTAAAATTGTTGGCTGGTGAGGCATGCTGGGGATAGCTGAAGGAATCTGAGATAAAGAAGAATGGTGGCCAGGCCCTGGAGAGAGGTCAGAGGTTGTAACAGATGACAAATGGGTGTTGGGAATTTTCTGCAGAGTAGCAGTAGGACCACAGAAAGGAGCAGAGGAAGAATTGGTATAAACTAATTTTGCCTCTTTTTCTGCTGAAGTGGCAAATCCTATTAAAAATAAAACAAGACATCATTTTAGAAAAAAACAAACATACAATCTCTATAAAACAAATATTTTTAAAACATAAACATCACAATAATCTTGGCATGAAACAGAAATCATGAAAAATACAGACTCTAATGAGTATTCATCATAAACTTAATGATTTTTGCCTACTAGAAACAACCTGGCAACAGAAATAGGAATTTACTTTTATTCCTTTCTAAAAGCTGGAGTTGGGACTACCACTATGAAACAGAGCAGGCATGTTTTAACACATGTTAGGACATCAAGATGAAGTCTCCACTAGTAACAGCTAATTCCTCTCCCCCTTCTCTTCACGCTTCTAGGAAAAAAGAATTTTTTCTAATTTCTCACTCAGAAATTAGAATTTCTAAACTCAGAATTTCTAAACTTAAGAAAATGAAAAAGTCTTTGGAAGGAAAACAGCTTATCAATAGATAAGAGAAAATTCTAAGGGAAAAGGAAAAACAAAGAAAAATATTTCTTTGAGGTAATGTTCCATGCTTTAGAAATATTTAGTATCTGATGACTATTTTCTTCTTTTAGGGAATTATCAGAGAGCAGCAAATCTAGGTAGGTTTGAAATCACTCACGAGATAATTTATCAGAATGAATTTCTGTTGTCTGTTGCTGTTTAGGCGGCTTTATTTTCGCTTCTTCCATTATAGTCTCAGGGTGATCTGAAATAAGAAATACTGAGCTTGGACTCTCTTAAAATCAATTGCAAGTCCGTTGTTCTATACATAATTTTATTTCCAAAAATATAACACAACTGCTAATCAATGCTGGGAAACATAGCACATCTCATCACATTTTTCCAAAGATGGAAACACCCACAGCCCTATGGAGTGGGCAACCATTTAAATGATTCCCAGCTATTCCCAATCCCAGCTACAGTTAACGGAACCAGGGAAAGGTACCTAAACCCAGGGCAGCCATCCACAGACAGCCAACAAGCTAGGGCTTATCTGGAAATATAATAATAAGGGCGGTCAGATGCTTATGCCAGGAATTCAGACAGAGGGTTCTAAGAGATCACGTTGGTTGGTGGTAGCCCCTGGAGCCAAGAAGTTATAATATGTATGGAGCAGCAAAGCTACCCTGAGACAGCAAGAGCGGTCCCACTATTTCTTGGCGTAATACCTGGATACTATGATGGCTCTGTCTCTTAAACTTTTCAGTTTTACTGGAGATAGGCTGATCAGTATATTCCATAATAGTATCACTCTAATCAATTTTGACATTAATAACTAATTTTTTCTCCACTACAGAATTTTGAAACAGAATAGCCAGAGCTAATTATATACAAAAATACTCCAAAATCTTTGTCAAGGGCTAGAATCATACAAAAACTTAAGAAAGGCCATTTTATACATCATCTTTCAGAGTGAAAGAATAAAGACATATGAATTTTCTCCCCTCCATCGCCAATAGCAGTGGTAACACTGTCACACACTCGTTTGTTCATGTTTGAAATGAGTCCAGATACTATACTATCAAATGTCATAATGTTGTTTCCTTGACTGAACCTTCCTACTACCCCCTAGTTATCCTTAATAGGTTTGCACAGGTATGGATCTTACGTAAAGGTAGTCCTTAAAACACAAACCCTAGAAATTTGAATGACCTATCAGTACAAAAGATGTTGCCACCACATGCTGTTAGGGCTTCCACGTTACTGCCAGGGGAGAAGTTACTAGATGAATGTCCATCTAGGCCCCTACCTCCCCAAATTAGCACACTTTTCTCTATTCCAACCTTATTACAAGAATTCCTTTGTCTCCCTTAGCCAAAACTCTTATAGGAGCTTTTCAGAGCTTCTGCCAGCTTTCTTCTTCTATTCACTCACCCGACTTTATCTACCAGACAATAAACTTTATAAAGTTAAAGACTGTAACAGTCCTGGTCATTGTATCCCTAGCAACCATGAAAGTGCCTAACACATAATAGGTGCTAAGTAAAAAAAAGAAGTATAGAAGGAATGAATGAACAGGTGAATGAAGTTAGAAAAAACTCAAAGAAAAGGGCTGGATTCAGGACTTCCAGTAATACAATAATTCAATTATACAGTCAGTTAAACAAGCTCATGTGGATTGGCCTAGGAACCAAACCAGTTTTTAAAACATCAACACTCTTTCTTTAGGAAAATTCAGTCCACTTTTTTTTTTTTTTTTTTTTTTTTTTTTTTTTTTTTTTTTTTTTGAGACAGAGTCTCGCTCTGTCGCCCAGGCTGGAGTGTAGTGGCCGGATCCTGGCTCACTGCAAGCTCCGCCTCCCGGGTTCATGCCATTCTCCTGCCTCAGCCTCCTGAGTAGCTGGGACTACAGGCGCCCACCACCTCGCCCGGCTAGTTTTTTGTATTTTTTAGTAGAGACGGGGTTTCACCATGTTAGCCAGGATGGTCTCGATCTCCTGACCTTGTGATCCGCCCGTCTCGGCCTCCCAAAGTGCTGGGATTACAGGCTTGAGCCACCGCACCCGTAAATGACCAATCTTCCTGGCTATTTCCACATTAGGTTATCATAACCTTAAGAGCAGGGAAGAAGTCTCCATCTTGGAATCTAGTACTTAGCACACTAACAAAATCAGTAGGTTGATTACCTAAGCCTTAGGCTTCCATCTAGGTTTTAAGTCAATTTTACATTTAAAGCAGAGCTTTGTTTATAACAGAATGTCACTGCTATTTTTTTTTTTTTTTTTTTTTTTTTTTATCATGGTGACGTGAGCTAGACAGCCACGTCTATACTCAATTCCAAAATCCCCAACCATGGAATTCCCCAGCAGTAAGAAGTTTTAGAAACATGTAGGGGCATTCTGGATTATAACAATAGCTAAGGAAAGCTAATGGCATGCCAGGCTTGGAACCAAGTATAATAGACATCCCACCAGGTATGGAACAGCCCGACACAACAAAGAATTCTCCTGTCCAAAATGCCAATGATGTTAAGTTAGAGAAGGTAACAAACTTGTCAAGAGTCAGAAATAATCATTAAGAGAGATAGAAGAGTATATTAAGAGCACAAACTTTGAGTCAGGCAGACTATGGATCAAATTCCTTGTCCCTGCACGAAAAAGAAAAGCCTTGGGCAAGTTACTGAGTCTCTTTTAGCTTATTTTCTCATCTGTAAAGAGGTTTTGTAGTAGTGCCCACTCTACGTGGTTTTGGGAAGCAAAAAATAAGACCATGTCCAGCAGATAGAAAGATAAGTGTTCACTAAATATCATCTATTATTAGCTTTTCTTGAAAAGCTCTCTGTTGTTAATTGCCATGAAAAAAAAATCAGACCATGCCCCTCTTCTGCTTTTAGGACAAAAAGTACTGTCCCCCATTCTCCACCCCCTCCCCACGCTGCAAAGTCTCATTACCTTGGAGACTATTAGTGCTTAGCCAACACATTATTCCTCATTCCCCTTTGCATTTCTCATTTCCTCACTTGTTCTTCTTATTTTTCATTAATTAACCAGCATACTTACCACCTTTTGCCCCACTATCAGAATAACTGTTGTTGTTCTTAGAACTTTTAGAGTGAGTCCCCAGGAAGACACTAGCAGACTTGTTCTTTTGGGTATAAAAAGTCAACACCTCCTCCAGTTCAGCCTCACTGAAATGAGGAGAAAAAGTATGGTCAGACAGGAAGCTATTCTGGAAAATCTTTCCACCAGATTTTATTATGAAAACAGAGCAAGCTGGAAAAGGGAAAAATGAAAAGCACAAGCTGAAAATTCCCTATTAATAGGTGGTTAAAATAAAATATAAATGAAAGCAATCTACAAAATTTAAAGCATAAGGTTTTATTCATCCCACAGTGAATTTTCTAGATCTACACTGTCTAATATGGTAGCCACCAGTCAGTCATATGTGACTAAATTCAAATTAAATTAAATTAAAGATCCTTTTCCGTAAACTAACCACACTTCAAGTGTTCAGTAGTCACCCACAAAAAGTTCTATTGGACAGCCACGTTTGAGAACAGGCGGCAACCAACTACATACTGTAGGCTAAACCTGCCGAGAGACTTGTTTTTATGGTCCCCAGCCAAAAATTTTAAAAAATATGTTTAAAGAATATGCAAAACAACAACTACAACAAGAACCACCACCACCACCACCCATATGTAGCCCACGGAGTCTGAAATGTTTATTATCTGGCCCTTTACAGTTTGTTCAGCTCACTTCTAGATAACTGAAGTATCTTCACTGAAAGAGCCACTTGTCATTTTCATTGCCTATGTCAGAAATAAGGAAATCCACCAATAACCATAGAATTCCCTAACCATCTATATAATGCACGAGGCTAAGGTAGATCATCTCTAAATCACTTCAAATTACTGAAATTATATGTTCTTTATGAATAGCCACAAAATAGAAAGTATAAGAAAACAGATGAGGGGCCAGTGGATTCTTCTAGTGAACATATCACACACATGGACTTTAACATCTGTAGCAGCTTCTCAATGGCCTTTTTCTTTTTTCTTGAAGCTTGGCTATGTTCTAGAAAAGCGGCTATTAAGTGAAGTATGCCTGCATTATCACAGAGAACCTATATCCCATCTTCAGAAAACACACTCTAACCAGAACCTAGAAACCACCTTTATGAATCTCAGCGTAAACCCCAAAGTCTCCAAAGTAGCCAAATGCTGCAAGATAAGTTTCTCAAGTAACTATCAAAGATCTACAGCTGAGGTTGCAAACCTCTGCCTGTCAGTGTGTTTTATTTGGCCCTTCACAGAATACTGAAAGGGAAAGGTTATGGCTGGTCAAAATACAAGCTGCTTTATATCTGTCTCATCCTTTGCCCACTTCATAATTTATGTTTTCCTGTCTGACTCTGGCAGGTATTTGAATTTACCAGCCCTGAAAAGCATCCATGTACTCAAACCAAACTTAACAAAAGAAGAACTTTACCACATTATTTCCCAAAAATCAACACCTAATCCACAATCAGAAGTAATTATGTTCCAATGCATTTTATCTCCAAATCTATAGAATTAGTTAACAGTATGTATAATTCATTTTTAGTATCCAGTTAGACTTGCTTGGGAAATAGTGTTCTTTTAAAGTCTGGGTTTTTAAAATATATATTTTAGGGATTTTGAAGATCCTTAGGATAAACCTGAAAATTATCTTTTAGCTTTAAAATGTAGAGCTATTTTCTAGACACAATCTTTTTTTTTTTTAAATCCTTTTCTGTTTTCATAATGTTGATGAGAGAAACTGTTTCTATACCTGTTTTATCAATCATATTACTTAAGACTCAAAAATGTCAACAAGTAACATCATACAGTTATGGACTCCTACAAAATGATATATTTGTTTGCTGTAAAGCGTATGATAGTGAGGTCTGAAAAAGGTATTAAACAAAGATCATATTATGCTGGTGATTGATAAGCCCCTACCCGTACCTCATTTAACTTCACAAATCAACATAGGGTAGATTTTCTACTGATTTTCTCCCTATTTGTGACTTTGACAGTTGAAGCCTAAGTAATGGGGTTTATGGTTTTTTCATCCTATTTTATTTTAATGGTTTTGTACATCTCTCTATTTAGAAAAAAATCCTCCAGTGTAAGTTTTACAAGATGTAAAATTAAGTGCCTTTGTTATCTCTTCCTTTGTAAGCCAACATAAATGGACAAAATGGCCTGGCTGACTTTTATCAAGATAGAGAGAGGAACATCGAGATTTTCCATTTCTAAAGGCTAACCCTAAGCATGAAGAACTTGTTCTATTTTATATAAATTAGGTGTAACCCTTACAGAGTGGAGAAATTGCAAATTCCTCAACCTATTCAATGTAGGCAAAATTTGGTCATTTCCACTCCATGAGTAGGTCAGGGATAAATTCAGACCCAGTAAATATGAGATGCCTCTAACTTCAACTTTCCAAAGGGCTCTCTTGTGACTTCAAGAGATGTGTACTGTGAAGCCTGTCTAGAACTACAGCCCTGCTACCCAGCAGTAATGTTTTGATAACTGAAGCCATGAAAACAGCAACATAATTGGCTAAGATATAGAGAGGCCAAGTCTATAAAATTTTTTTCCTTCTGAGAATGATTTCTTTTTTCTTCATTTAGAGACAGGGTCTTACTATGTTGCCCAAGCTGGCCTTGAATTCCTGGGCTCAAGCAATCCTCCTGCCTCAGGCTCCCAAGTAACTAGGACTAAAGCAGTGTGCCACTATGCCCGGCTTTAAGAGTGATTTCATTCACATCCATGTGTCAGAAACAAAGGAATGCTGGTATTCAATAAGCAATATGGAAGATGGAATAAGACAGCTTTTATTAATCAAGAATGTCTTCTACCTTGCTTGTCTGATGAACTCCTGAAAGTTTTCCATATTCACCCCATCCTCCTCTTCTTCAACTTTCTTCTTTGATTTCTTTTCAGCCATTTGTTCTGTTTCCTACCCAGTGCCCAAACCCCACAGAAAAACAAGATAAAACTGACTCCCAATAAATATGCACTTCATCATGTACTTTCAATAGCCTTGAGTTAATCTGTCCTTATAATAAAGACATTTAATTCTTGTATGTACTTTTGCGACCTATAAATTTGATATATTACTTTTGGCCATGATTTTGTAAAACACTGTGAAATTCCCAAGTAAAAGTTGCAGAATGAACGTAAATTTTAATCATGTTTTTACTTTCTACTTACACAGCACATTGATTAAAGAGCTTTTTATAGTAGCTTAGTAATATCTATGATCACCCTTGCAGCTTTAACAATATGACAACAGACACAGTATTTTGTTCCAATTAGGAAAGACAGATCTTGGAAGGTACTCTTATACCAGCTTCCATATTGAATAAATTCTTCACTTATATAAGACATAACAAAATTCTCAACAGATCTGGAGTAAATTGTGGCTATGAGTTTGGTGCACTGATATTCTACTAACAATTCCATGCAACTTTAGAAAAGCCATTTAAATTTCTGTCAGCTTTTCCTTCTGCAAACTGACCAACCTCCCAAACACAAACACCCGAAATGATATTTTTAATGCATTCTGAGATCCCGGGATATAGAATGCTTCGTAAAATATTCTAACTAAATAGTGTATTTCTTGGGCTTTACTGTAAAATTCTGTTACTGTATATAATGTTTTAAAGATGAAAGTATAACTTGCTCAAGAAAGAATATGTCATCGTATTCAATCCACACCTCAAATTTGTTCTCAAATGGTCAATTTGCCACTTTCTACAGTAACTAACAACCGTGCAGACTCACACAGCCTAGGATTCATCTCCCTGCTCAAATGGAATATGCCTTTTGATAAGAATTAAGAATTATCTATGGCCACTGGGCCTTCAGAAGTAATTAATACATAGTTTTTCAGACCAGCTGGGTTAAGGTGTGGGGTCCTGCTTCCCCTAACAGTAATACACAAGGGATGGTGATGACAGAGAACAGAAGAAGAAGGTCTCCATCCAGCTGGACAGAGGCTTCTATCCAGTCTGTTTCTGACTGTGTATGGCAATCCAAAGCACAAGACTAACAGATAAAAGACTTACCTTGTTGTATACGATGATAAAGTCACCCAGCTGGTGGGCCAGGATTCTTCTGCGTTCCAGAAGTGTCAATCGTCGGCTGGGTAATACCATCCTCAGTGAATGCTGGAGGTTATTTGATGCTCGCTTGAGGAAACGAACAACCAGCTCCTATAAATTAAAGAGTCATGGGAGAAAAAAAAAGGAGGGATGGTGCTAAGCAACAGAAGACAAGCTACAAGGGGATTATATAACAGAGATGTAATAAGACGTATATTACAAATTTCAACAAACAAGACCCAGAGCAAACAGGTTAGATATAAAAAGGATACAGAAAGACAAAACAAAAATGAAAGAAACTTATTCCCTTCCCTCAATAAGCTGGCAATCAGAAAATTTAAATCAAGTATGTATGTAAATAACTATGTAATACAGTAGTAGTTGTAAAAGCACCATAGTACATATACAAACAGTACTATTTAGGGAAAGGTAGCATTCAAAGACAGGTAGTAGAAACCAAAACTGTGGAAGTAGATGAAAGTATCAAAGGTGAGAAGACAGAGAATACAGAAATATTCATATTTAGAGATAGAAAAGATGAGGAAGAATCAGGAAAAAAAAAAAAAAAAACAGGTTAGAAACATCAGAAACATAGAAAACCAGGAGAAAATAGGCCGGGCATGGTGGCTCACACCTGTAATTCTAGCACTTTGGGAAGCTGAGGTGGGCAGATCACTTGAGGTCAGGAGTTCGAGATCAGCCTGACCAACATGGCAAAATCCCATTTCTACAAATAATACAAAAATTAGCTGGATGTGGTGGCACACACCTGTAATCTCCGCTACTCAGGAGGCTGAGGTATGAGAATCAATTGAACCCAGGAGGCAGAGGTTGCACTGAGCCAAGATCACGCCACTGCACTCCAGCCTGGGCAACAAAGCAGGATTCCATTTCAAAAAAGAAGAAAGTTAAGAGAAAATAGTGTCATGGAGGCCAACTGAAGAAAGGGTTCCATGTCAAATGCTTCCAAGAGGCTGGATCTGGAAAGGCTCACTACAAAGACAAGGCCTCGGATCTGACCACTGAGGGATAATTTCAAGAAAACAGTTTTAATAAAGAGAGTACAAGAAGACATTAAGAAAATGCATGGGTAATGAAAAATATACGTGAAGAGTAGAAACTAATGACTTTAAAAGTGTCCTGATTAAGGCAAAGAAAGAACTATCACAGTAGTTTGAAAGGTAATAGCTTTTTTTCTTCCTGAAGGATAAGGGAGCTTTCAGAGTTGGGGGTTGTCAAGGAGGGCACAGTGGAAAATTACTAAGGGAAAGAAAGAATACATCTCACTGAAGATGGAGGCAAAGGATTTTGAAATCTGAACAGATACCAATCAGATTACTGATAAAATCATAAATGTTTCAAAGAGAGATTTTATAAGGCCAAGAGCCTTAAAGATGTTGTTGTCCAAAAACCACAATAAAACTGCCTTCAGATGATAGATCTGGGGACGTTCTGTTGAGGTGCCTTCTGTGAGTTATGAGATAAGGAATCTCTAACCTAAGCTGGAGCAGAGAGGCCAGCTCTACATCTAGCTTCCTCAAAAGCAAGACTAGGGTTTGCGCACGCGCGCTCTCTCTGTCTCGCTCTCTCTCTCTCCCCTCTCTCTCTCTTTATACACACACACACACACACACACACACACACACACACACACACACACACACACACACACATCTTTTTTTTTTTTTGAGACAGAATCTTGCTCTGTCACCCAGGCTGAAGTGCAGTGGTGTGATCTCGGCTCACTGCAACCTCCGCCTCCCAGGTTCAAGTGATTCCCCTGCCTCAGCCTCCCGAGTAGCTGGGACTACAGGTGCGCACTACCACACCCAGCTAATTTTTTTGTGTTTTAGTAGAGACGGAGTTTCACCATGTTGGCCAGGCTGGTTTCAAACTCCTGACCTCAACTGATCCACCTGCCTCAGCCTCCCAAACTGCTGGGATTACAGGCATGAGCCACCGCACCCAGCCTAGATATATTTTCAAGAAAGAATTCACAGAACTGGTATTAAGTTTTGCAGTGATATCCCCAATATTCTTGTAGAAAGCCCCAAAGAAATACTGTGTGAATTCCAAGCCAGCATCTGCAGTGGTTATTCTTTTTTAAACTATATTTTTTCTTCTTGAATTTGATTCTGGTTCGTTGTCCTTTGGTGCCAATGCACTCCAGCGTAAATGAAACAGCCTCATAACCAGAGGGCTGAATTTCATAGCTCTACTCTGCTGTCTTTACTATAGGGTGGTTTAAGCTGTTACATTAAAACATTATTTTTTTTCACAGTGGAGCAGACGAACTGACTCTCAAAAAGACAGTTTCAATTTTCCACTTGGAAAGAGCAGAGCTAACATTTTCCACTGATGGCTGAAGGATTATTCACAATACACAAGGTTTTATCTCTGGGTTCCACTGGCTACTTTAAATTCATAAGTTGTTTTCTGGGATAACCAACATGTTTTTACAATAAGCCTGGCATAAAGACTTGCCTTTTGTATGTGGAGGACTAAAAATTACAGTAAGGTCCCCACTGAGCGGAACAAAGAATGCAGCTGTCTCAGACTCAAAGGCCCCTCTCCTTTTGGTGACAAATCCCTGTTATTAAAAAGAATATGGGGCTGGGTACAGTGGCTCATGCCTGTAATCCCAGCAGTTTGGGAGGCCAAGGTGGGTGGATCACCTAAGGTCAGGAGTTCGAGACCAGCCTGACCAACATGGAGAAACTCCGTCACTACTAAAAATACAAAATTAGCCGGGCTTGGCGGTGCATGCCTGTAATCCCAGCTACTCGGGAGGCTGAGGCAGGAGAATAGCTTGAACCCAGGAGGCGGAGGGTGCAGTGAGCTGAGATCGCGCCACTGCACTCCAGCCTGGGTGACAGAGCAAGACTCCATCTGAAAAAAAAAAAAAAAAAAAACTGAAGGGCTGTGGCTTCTTCTATAAGCTCTGACCTTACCAAACAGCTTAAAGCTCCCCATCATACTGATTCATACACACAAAACTGTCCTAGAATACTGAATCCCAGGAATGCTCAAATGACTGATATACAGTAAAAATGATTATGCAAGTTTGATTCTAGCAATCTAAGAATCTTACGAGGTTACAACTAGTAAAGTAAAAAATACCAACTTGGAGGATGGTGCATTCTGGGGTGGTGCATATCATAGGGCCTATGATAAGGTGATGACTTTCAAAGAGCTAATTTGACTCCTCAGGACTGAGAATAAATGCTTTACGATGCATGAAATCAATGGAGGAGCAAGTAATGTACATCTGTGTTTAAGTTCCAGTTTCATCATGTACAACCTGTGGAACTTTGGCTTCTCGAGCTCTTTGTTTGCTTATCTGTGAAACAGGGATAATAATGCCTACCTAGAGTTAATAATATGTGAGGTTGCTTGAGAAAAGACTGTAAATTGTTATTCTTTTAAAGGGCTTTGCACAAGGCTTCACATCCAACGAGAAATCAATTTCCATTTCAAGGTGAAATACATTTGTACGTGGTGTAATGAACATAGCTCCAGGTCAAAGATTTGCTTCATGTTGAAGTATTAAGAAATCTAAAAACTTTCTTATGTAATAATTCTTTCACCAGAAAAATACATTGCACTTTACCTTAACAGAAAAAAAAAAAAAAAAAAAGCAGAAAGAAGAAAGAAAAAGGGAAAGTAAAAAAGTTCCAATAAGAAGAGTCTCACCATCTGTTCATCCTCTTTGGCAGCCCAACTGGCACTGAACGTCTGACCTCCACTGTCTTTCATCAGGCGAATTTGAACATGCTGGAGATAGGCAGAGAATGCTATTCGGGCCTGCACTTTGCTATAGAAATCCAAAACAACATACTGTTATGCAAGGGAAGTGTAAACCTACAAAATGTGTATTTGCTTCTCTCAAAGTGACCTTTGAGGATCCTTCTATTATGATGACTAAGAAATATGAAACCCATCTTACAGCCTGTGAATAATGATTCCTTCTAAGTAGTACGTGAGGGTTTTTTTTTTTTTTTTCCTATTAAAAGAATCAGAGATGAAGAATCCTATTTATTTTCTCATTATTAGCATGAGGGAAAAAAACAAGAATAGAAAATTAAATTTCCTACTCAAACCTTCTCTTTGAATTTTTTTTTTTTTTTTTTTTTTTGAGACAGGGTCTCATTCTGTCACCCAGGCTGCAATGTAGTGGCGGAATCTCGGCTCATTGCAACCTCCACCCTGCTGCATTCATGCGATTCTTGTGCCTCAGCCACCCGAGGAGCTGGAATTACAGGTGCACACCACCACACCCAGCTCATTTTTGTATTTTCAGTAAAGACGGGGTTTCACCATGTTGGCCAAACTGGTCTCGAACTCCTGGCCTCAAGTGATCTACCTGCCTTGGCCTCCCAAAGTGCTGGGATTACATACAGGCCTGAGTCACTGTGCCTGACCCTCTCTGAACTTTTTAACAACTTTCTTGGGGGAACAGACAGGAGAAGTACTGAATCTTCACAAAAACCACTGTATTAATGAGAAATTTTTTTTACATTTGGAGGTCCTTAAGAACATATCAGTTAGTGCAAAAGTGTGGATTTTGCAATGGCAATTAATATTTCTAGTATATAAAAGTGTCCAAAGCAGGAAATAGATAAATCCTATAAAGGAACTCTTAAGGCCAAATTTAAGGCCACACTGTTCTCAACTACAAGATGGAATGGCTGGAGTCCACAACAAATGAGGGAGGTCCAACAGAGTTTGGCATAGATAAACTGACGGGCCAGGCAGGACAAGCCCAGATATTCAGTGGGCAAAAGAAACCCTCAAGTCTTGTGAAAAGCACCTCAGCAATATTATTTAAGAACCCAGCTATTTTCTGCCTGGTAGCCTAGGCTGGAAACAAGGAAATCTGATCAAGCTATAGTCTGGAAGACAGAAGTACCAGAGAGACACTGATGATTTTCACCTCAGCTGCTATTCATGGCAGATCTGTTTTCTTTCAGGCAAGATTTTGGTTACTTCAGCTGATTGGCCTTCTGACACTGTAGCCAAAATAATATCACCGAAGATTAGGGCCCAATACAAACTTTGTTTACAATCCTCGCCCATGCAATATCACTGAATGCTTTCTACTGACTGTTTTCACAAGGTTAGGAGGTAGGATTTGGATAGAGTAAGCTGGAAATCATAAGAGGGCTCCAGTCTAGCTTCCACGTGTGTGCTGGAGAATTGGAGGGCAAGGGAGTCAGGCTGGAGAGTAGATTTGCTTTTGAGAGCTTAATACATAAGAGCTTCAGAATATGAACTATGAATAAGGCTAGATCTTTGTTACTAGCAGGGATGGTTTTTACGGGAGCATAATATGGTTTTGAAATAATACATTTACATTTATATTTTCTTTTTTTTTCTTTTAAGACAGAGTTTTGCTCTTGTCACCCAGGCTGGAGTGCAGTGGCGTGATCTCGGTTCACTGCAACCTCTGCCTCCCAGGTTCAAGCGATTCTCCCGCCTCAGCCTCCCAAGTGGCTGAGATTACAGGTGCTCACTACCATGCCAGCTAATTTTTGTATTTTAGGAGAGATGGAGTTTCACTGTGTTGATCAGGTTGGTCTCAAACTCAGGTGATCCACCCACCTCAGCCCCCCAAAGCACTGGGATTACAGGTATGAGCCACGATGCCTGGCCATAAATGTAGATTTTCAACTGTTCCTCAAAGACAATAATTATACTCTTGTTTACCCAGAGAGCATATACCACTTTGCCCTGAACCAATCCTATAAGCTTTGTCTCCACAACAAATTATTCTCAAGTCAAAATAAATTTAAAAGATCATCAGTTTGGGTCAATAAATTCACCTACAATATAATGAACAAGAAATAGCACGTTTCAGACACCTTCGAATGTAGCAGAATATCCAATTCCACTGATTGATCCCTTTATATGAAAACCTGAAGATCTTTTAAATAACGGGATTACTGCTCATAAGTTGAGACTTCAATCATTGTTTTGTTGTGAATCACTGTTGCAAAGCAAATGAACAAGTATTGAGGTTTCCATTTCTATAAACCTCACGAATGTTAATTCTGAGACTGTCTCTAAGGTATTGGACACATTGTTCAGCTGGTCACTTGCAACAAACCCCCCACAAAGATGAAAGAATGAAAACCAGAATGATTTACACCAAAGAAACCAATTTTAAAAAACAAAAGGTTACGCATATGCCCAGTATATAAGATATGCAATAATGAGGCAATGCTTAGAGTTCTGAACCCTGGCTATGGACCTTCCCCAAACCCCTAAGCAGCCTCTGAGACACTTCACCGAACAATGAGCAGCTTTAGGGAACACAGTCTGAAAACCACTGATTGACACTAACATACCCTGCAATTTTAACAGTTTACTCATTCAAAGTGAGAGCCACAAGATTCGTGAAGAAATCATTTATTTCTACAACAACTAAGCAGAATGTTATTGCTGGAAAGGACCTTAGAATACAGTCCACTGGTTATCAAATGCTCTATTTTCAATTCAGTGAAATCTTTTTTCCCTCTAGGAAGAAGTTTGAAAAAATACTTGTCTAACTCCATACCCTGGATTGACAGAAAAGGAAACTGAGGCCTAGAGAAGCTCTTTGACTTGCCTATGACCACACAGCAAGTTGGCAGCACTAAAACAGACAGAGCCCAGGTCTTCTGACTGAGTTTAGTGTATTCCCCACTGACAGCACTATTCTTATTCTCCATGACACTGTTGCAAATCTTAACTCTATCCCATGGTACTCCAATCCAGACTTTCAGTATAAGAACTGGTCTCTAATTTAGAAATAAAGACTCTCATGCATAAACGCCTAATATTCCTCGCTCTTAAACGTCTATCAACTTCATTCATCCCATAGCACTTTCTTTCTGACTTATAGGAAGAGATATTCCCTCCTCTGGCCTCTTCCCACCTTCCTTTAGGACTCTTCTCTACCAATATATCCATTTCTGCATTTCTAATCCTCTTATCCGCAAATCCTTCCTCTTAGTCTATAAACAAGCTCCAGAACCTCTTTTCAAAAGAAAAAAAAAAAGGCCGGGCGCAGTGGCTCACGCCTGTAATCCCAGCACTTTGGGAGGCCGAGACGGGCAGATCACGAGGTCAGGAGATCGAGACCATCCTGGCTAACACGCTGAAAACCCGTCTCTACTAAAAAAATACAAAAACTAGCCGGGCACGGTGGCAGGCGCCTGTAGTCCCAGCTGCACGGGAGGCTGAGGCAGGAGAATGGCATGAACCCGGGAGGCGGAGCTTGCAGTGAGTGGAGATCGCGCCACTGCACTCCAGCCTGGGCGACAGAGCGAGACTCGTCTCAAAAAAAAAAAAAAAGAAAAAAAAGAAAAAAAAATCCATTTCTTTTAGCTGGCTGTCTCCCTGATGCATTCTTACCTTCCTTTCACTGCCAAACCCTTAGAAAGTTACTTCACACTTGCTTTCTTATTTTCTCTGCTCACAACTGCTCTTCCACCTACTCAGCTGGCCCTAGGTCACAAATCCAGAAGTCTCTTTTCACTATTCATCTAACTTGGGCTGTTTGAGGCTCTACAGACCTGAAACGCTCATTCTGCAGCTTTTACCATACTACTCCTTTCCGATGTTATGTCTATTGCTCTAACTGCTACTTCTTGATCTTTTTACTGACTTACCCATTGAACAGTGGTATTCCCCAGGGCTCAATTCTCTCTTTTTTATCCTTGCTGAACCAAATAACTTTGTGAACAATCTTACCCGTTCTGAAGACTTTACCTATCAACTATACAATCTTGTTCAACCTTGACCAACAAAGCTGTATTTTCACCTGTCTATTGGACATCAACCCAGAATACTTCCTTACTACATCTTAAATCAAACTCATTGTTTCTATCATGAAACCAACTCCTATGTTCCTTATATTGACCGAAGGCACTACCAAGTTTCCAAATGTGAAAAACTTAGTCTCATAAATTTTACTTTGCAAATTTTACTAAGTCCATCCCATTCTCTCCATTCCTAAAGCCATTACTCTGATCAAGGCCTTCATCTTCCTGGCTCTGGACAATTCTAACAGTTCCTAACTCACCCCCTGCCTTTAGTTTCACTATCCCACAATGCAAGCAGGATCGATTTACTTTCTAAAACAAGATCTCATCATATCATTTATCTGCTTAAAAGTCATCTAGAAAATAAAGCTCAGGCTCCTCTTACAGCCCTTCACAATCTAACGACATCCAATTTTTTAGTCTCATTTCTTACCATGCTCTTCTCCCCATGTAATTCTTCTAGTCTGTATTTTGTAAACACACCAAGCTCATTATGATGTCTGGGCCTTTGTACTTGCTATTCTGTTGGGAATGTTCTGCCTCCTAATATTCACAGGACTGACTCCTCATCATTCAGGACTTACCTCAAAGGTTACTCTTCATGCCAGATCACTGCAATTAAGTAACTCTGCCCAATTACATTCTAACATTACACCATCTTATTGTCCTGACAGCATTTCTCATGACCTGAAATGACCTTGTTTCTTTGGTGACTGTCAGTCTTCCCTACTAGACTGTAAGCTCCAGGCCTCTCTTGGTCCCCATAGTAATGTGAAATGGCCTAGCACAATTCTTGGCATAGGGCAGGTGCTCAATAAAAACTCACTGAGGGACTTAATTAATGACTGTATTATCACACCTCTATGTCTCTCTCTCTTTTTTTTTTTTTTTTTTTTTAAGATGGAGTTTCACTCTTGTTGCCCAGGCTGGAGGACAATGGCACAATCTTGGCTCACTGCAAACTCCACTTCCCGGGTTCAAGCAATTCTCCTGCCTCATCCTCCCTAGTAGCTGGGACTACAGGCATGTGCCACCACGCCCGGCTAATTTTGTATTTTTAGTAGAGACGGGGGTTTCTCCATATTGGTCAGACTGGTCTCGAACTCCTGATCTTAGGTGATCCAACTGCCTCGGCCTCACAAAGTGCTGGGATTACAGGTGTGAGACACCACGCCTGGCCACCTCTACGTGTTTACTGCCTCTACCTAGCACCCCCACACTTAACCATCACTTCCCAAAGCTCCTGAAACCCTACTCATCAGTCAAGGTCTGATTCCAATTTTCCCTCCTCCATAATGCCTTTCTAGCTCTGCCAAGCCAGACCAATCACTCTTTTTCTATGTCCTAAGACCACTTTGTTTGTAGTGGGGCCATGGCCTAAGCTCTCTGTCTCTGATACTAAACCATGAGCTGCTTGAGCTCCTTGTCTCAGTTACCTTATACTCAGTGACTGACACAAATGCCCAACCAATGAGACCCGGGTTTGTATCATAGCTCTACCTTAGACAAATTACCTAACCTCTCTAAGGCTCAGTTTCCTTAATGATAGCAATGTCTAATCACAGTCATTATTTCATAGGACTTCTATAAATATTAAATGAAAAATGACTGTAAAACCACTAAAATAGTACCTGGTACACAGTACAAGTTAGCTGTTATCAGTTTTACTAATATAATTATAAAAGATACTTACCTAAGATTGCCGTTATCTTGAAGAACCTGCATCAGGTTAAATTTAGGCTCCAGCTCCTGAGTCTCAAGTTTGCAGCACCGTTCACCTTTTTTACTCCATTCACGAACTTTCACGGAATTTTCTTTGGGTGTATTTTCTACCAAAGTTGTCAATGAGGGTGTATCTTTGGCTTGATTTTCTCTAAGAAATCCTCCAGACTCCTCCTGGGAAGCTTCCTGTTCTTCATCTTCATTCTCTAATGCGACTTCTTCCTCCTCTTCACTCTCTGTCTCAGTTTTAACATTCATTTCAGCTGGTTGGGTAATCACTAAATGCGAAGAATCACTAATGTTGCTGAAAAAAGGATTAAATGTTCCTCTCTCCCAATACCTTCCTTTTTTCTTTTTAGTAAAAGCCCATTTCTAAACCAAACCACAAACAAGGCACAGAATTAATAGCAACCACATGTCACTCTCTCATCTCATATATTCTCTTATTTATTTTTGTTTTTATTATCATTTTTTGAGACAGGTTCTCACTCTGTTGCCCAGGCTGGAGGGCAGTGGCAGGATCTTGGCTCATTACAGCTCGACGTCCTGGGGTCAAGTAGTCCTCCCACCTCAGCCTTCCAAGTACTTGGGACTATAGGCACATGTGACCATACCCAGCTAATTTTTGTATTTTTTGTAGAGACAGGATTTTGCCAGATTGCCTAGGCTGGTCTTGAACTCCTGGGCCCAAGCGATCCGCCCACCTCCGCCTCCTAAAGTGCTGGGATTATAGGCATGAGGCACCATGCCTGGCCTAATCTTATATATTCTAAAACCTATTAATAATCTTCATTAAAGTATATATTTTTCATCATACTCTCATCATGGCTCTTTCACAACTTAAGGCAAAAAATAAAAAACCAAAAACCCTTGGCTTAGTAATTTCTACAGTGTGTTAAGAGATTTTTTAAAAAGCACCCTTCCTGGAGGTATAAAGAATAGGGGAATATCTTTGTATCCTATGTTTATTCATTACCCTTCTCTACCACCTTGTACGTTCTATGAGGACAGAGACCGTATGTTTTTTATTTACCAGCAAAACCTCAGTGACTAACATGCTGCCTGATACAGATGTTCAACAAAGGAGGGAAGGGAAGAAAAAAAGGAAATCAGTATATCAGTCAATTACAAATAGACCTACAACATTGTAGAAGCTGGGAGAGAAAGAAATTCCACTTTGTCTGAAACATGCCATTCAGCAATGTTAAAGAATGAACTGAACTTACCTAATTATAAAAAACCTAAACAGCAATGCTCAGGATTCCATTAAACTCAGGCTAATATTATTCCTAGAGTCCCAGGTATTTGTATGATGCTGACAGAAGAGCAAAGGCCAAAATGTATGTGTTTCAGATAGTCTTAAATACAAATATTATAGAGTGGAAGGTTTAAAAACTTAAGACTTTGTTGAAATTAAGTTTCAGAGAAAAAAACTATACAAAAAAGGTGTATGTGATCAGGAAGATTCTGACTCATAAAATACTGAGTAAGCAGCTGGTTAACTCAGTCTGGCAGGATCCAGATAAGGGAGTTTGGTGAAAGCTCACCAGCAGGTACCTGGGTATTTTGGCCTCATTGCCCTCAATCTGCTACTCCGTCGTCTACGTTTTCGCACCTCCAGAGACAGGAGCTTCCTCTCGTACAGTGCAGCATGCAGCTTGGCCTTTGAATTCAGGCTCTCTATCTTCAATTCTGGCGCTCCATCAGCAGTCATTCTAGGGGAAAAGCAACATGGTAGCTACGACCTTCAGAAAGTTTTCTTTCATTCCAAGGCTATGCTTGCCAGAATTCCGTAATGCTGACACACCGGACATGGTAACTCAAGTGAATTCTAAAAGTTTGACAGATAAAGAGGAACACTAGAATCTACGTTAAAACCTCACTAGTGACCCATTTGAATTTACTAAATATTCTGAAAAAGATATGTGGCTAAAGACAATGTTTAAGACCTTTAAGTATTCAGTGATACTGATTATTACTTTACTGCAGGGATTATAAAGTGCCACCCAACACCTTATGCTTAAAATACTTTATACCTTAAAAATGACAACATTTTAATTCTTAAGTTGACTGGTGGCAAATGGTGTTTGTTTCATTTCTATCCATTATAACTTACTCAGCATTTTATAAATATACTTTTGAACGTATATAAAATCTAAACAATATATATTTAGCAGAGGTTCAGATGAAGGGAAGAAAGGCTGATGATCTGTGACTATGCGAGGGAGCACCGAGTTGAGACACATAGAAGTGTCTTAGTGAAAAATTACCACGCCCTAGGGACTCACCAGGTCTCAAGCATCCCAACATGAGGAAATGCCAAGGCACCCACCCTCCTTTAAGATCCTAATTAGCTACAGCAGAAGGTGAAGCAAGGTGGCAGGGACTTTCAGGCATTCAGTACAGGTCGGGAGTTAGAGTCAGAGGCACAGACAAGGGAAAGAAGCAGAGATAGGACAAGGCCAAATACATCAGGTCGAGAATGAGAAATGGGATGTGGAAAGGGGGCTGGCACCAGATACATTAGGCATTAAAGACAAATCACAAATCAGGGAGTGACTGATATGAGGCCCAGTCTACGCAAGGACTGAGCAAAATACAGGAGAGGCAGCCATAACCAAGTCATCAAAGAGAGGGCTCTGGGTCACCAGGTCAGAAAAGCAGTATCTGTATCAGTGACTGAAATCACATAGCCAACTCTCTACGCCCAACCTCAAAATCTAATCGGTTGGCTCTGACCTCTCTAGAACTCAAAGTGTGTTCCCTCTGAGGTCAAGAAATCATCCTAACTCCTCTGGGAGTTTTTAGTCTCTGAGTATAATAAAAAAGGCTGTGTCATTTGGTCTATTTAGGACCTTTTTGATAGGGATTTCTGGGTGGATGGAACGGATGGTAAGTCTTTTGGAGGCTTTGTCTCCAGAGTAGGACACAGAGCCAAAAGCAGGAAGGTCCTGGCACTGGGAGCAGAAATGGGAAGCAAATCAACGAACTTTAAAAATAGTTCAAATGTATTTTATCAGAGTCCCAAAGAGTAAACACACACACACAAACACACACACATCCACACAAACACAGAGAGAGAGAGAGAGAGAAATAAACTTTTAGCCACTTCAATAATAAAGAAAATAAAATAAATCTGATAGAAAAATAAAATCATTTAAACAATGTATTTAATAATGTCTGGCTAACTTGGTCAATTTTGTATTTTTTTTTAACTTGGTCAAATTTGAAAACCGTATGGACAAACATGGGCATAGTTTAACACCGACATCGTTATCTCATAAACACACAAACTCTCTCTCCAAAGACATGTCTCTTAAAAACTTAATGTGGTTGGAGACAATTTAATGTCTGAGGTCATTCTAATTAAATGAGTGGAAGTTAATTCAACACCCTAATAAATTAAAGCCCAGTGTTTACGTTCATGAAGCACTGTTCATTAAAAAAACAAGAGTTTATATTGTCTACATTATACTGTCTACATTGTCAAGAACTCCATTCTTTAGGAAAAAAAGAGATTTCTTTTTATCAACAAAAACTCAAAAATAAACTTTTGAAAACATGAATGCTAAAAGCTCAGAGATATGGAGAAGCTACTACAAATCTCTTTCTCTAAAGATATTTTAAAGTAACAACTAGGAACTAAGAGATCCTGGATAAACAGATAAATCCTAAATAGTACAAGGGATGGAGGAAAGGGAATGTTGGGTAAAGTATGAATCCGATAGGCCAGAATAATAGTTCTATGAGGGCAAGGACCATGTTTGTCTTGTATCACTGTATCTTAGATGCTTATGAGACAGTCCAGCACACAGCTGACTTGCCATAAATATTGGTTAATAAACAACTGAATTTCCTAAAAATGAGTTAATTATCTTTTAGCTATGTCTTTTTCATTTACTTTTTCCAACTATTTATTTATTATTTATTTTTGAGATGGAGTCTCTGTCACCCAGGCTGGAGTACAGTGGCGCCATCTCGACTCACTGCAACCTCTGCCTCCTGGGTTCAAGCAATTCTCCTGCCTCAGCCTCCCAGGTAGCTGGGACTACAGGCATGTGCCACCACGCATGGCTAATTTTTTGTATTTTTAGTAGAGATGGGGTTTCACCGTATTGGCCAGGATGGTCTCGATCTCCTGACCTCTTGATCCGCCCGCCTCGGCCTCCCAAAGTGCTAGGATTACAGGTGTGAGCCACCATGCCCGGCCCCCAGCATTTTTTTTTTTGGAAATATTTAAACAAAAGTTTAAAGAATTGTGCAGTGAACAACCATATACCTACCTACCACCTAGTTTCTACAATTAACATTTTACTATATTTTGTTTTGTTACGTATATATCCAATTATACATCCCTCCATCCATACATCAATCTATCTAGTTTTTAAAGCAATTCAAAGTTAGAGACATCACTGCATTTTGCTCCTAAACATTTCAACATGCATATCATTACTATCTAGAGTTCAATAATTGTTTTATAGAACTGTGTTTGGTAAGCTAAAAGTTACGTACAGTGACATATCCAAATATTAAATGTCCACTTAATGAGTTCTGACAAATGTCTAGAGCTTTGTAACCTAAACTCTTAACATTACTATCACCTCAGAAGTTCTCATGCCACTTCCCACTCAATCCTTCCCTAACGTCCTAAAGGTAATCACAGTTGTGAATTTTTCATCATGTATTAGTTTTGCCTGTTCTAGAATTTCATAAAAATGAAACCATACAGTATGAACTGT
This sequence comes from Rhinopithecus roxellana, assembly GCF_007565055.1. Classification (NCBI taxonomy): domain Eukaryota; kingdom Metazoa; phylum Chordata; class Mammalia; order Primates; family Cercopithecidae; genus Rhinopithecus; species Rhinopithecus roxellana. The sequence continues at coordinate 133,899,604 of NC_044553.1, read as the reverse complement.
TTTGTGCAAGGCTTCTTTCATTCAGCATGCTTTTGAGATTCACTCATGTGTGTATCAGTATTCATCCCATTTTACTTCTGAGCAATAGGTCACTGTCTGAATAACCCACAGTTATCTGCTCTCTTGTTGGACACCTAGGTTGTTTTCTGTTTTGGAGCATTACGAATAAAGCTACTATGAATGTGTTTGTACAAGCCGTTTTTCTTCTGTGTAGATCTCAAAGTGAAATTTGTGTATTTCTAACAAACTGCCAGTCTCTTCCTAGAGTGCCTGTACCAGTTTATGCTGTCAACGACGATTTATCACAGTTGTGTTAGTTCCACATCCTTACCGACATTTAGTATTGTCAGTATAGTATCAGCCATTCTGCTAGATGTTCAGTGGTATAATGTGGTCTTAATTTGTCATTCCCTAATAACTAATGTTGTTAAGCATTTTCATGAGCATATTGGCTACTCATGTGTCTTCCTTTTGAAGGGTCTGTTCAAACATTTTACCCTTTTGTAACCAGGTGGACGGTCTTTTTATTATTGAGTTGTGGGAGTTCTTGATAGTTCCTAGATATCAATCCTTTGACAGATATGTTTGATGCATATTTCCACTCAGTCAGTGGCTTGCCAAATCATCTTCCTAACAGTATCTTATAACAAAGTTTTTAATCTTGAGAAAATATAACATTATTTGTGTTTTATTGTTTTCTGTGTCATGTCTAAAAACAGCCAAGCCCAAAGTCACAAAGATACCATGTTTTCTTCAATAGGTTTTATACTAATAGTTTTTATATCTATGAATCATCTCTAATTTCTATGGAAGACAGCGATTGGGGTTCATTTTTAAAAATATGATATTCAGTTGTTCCATCTCCATTTTAAAAAAATAATTTCCTTTCACCATTGGATTACTTTGACCATATAAATGTGGGTCTATTTCTGGGCTTTCTATTCTGTTTCAATGTGATCAGTTTGCCAATATCTTGAATAGTGTACAATTACAGTATTTAGGTCAAGTACTTTAAGTCTTTTTCAAGATTACTTTGGATATTCTGAGTCCTTTGTATTTGAATATAAATTTTTAAATGTTGGTCCATTTCTTTTAAAAAATCCACCAGAATAATGATTGAGATTGCACTGGATCTTTACATCAATTTGAGGAAAATGGCTATTTTAACTATATTAATTCTTCTAATCGACAAATATGGCATATCTCTCCATTTATTTAGGTCTTTTAAAATTTCTTTCAGTATTATTTAATAGTTTTTACTGTATAGGTATTAAACATGTTTTGTTAAATTTATTCCTAAGTATTTCATATTTTCAAATGCTGTTGTAAATATAATTTAAAATTTCATTTTCCAATTATTTACTACTAGTACCTTAAGATACAATTGATTTTAGTATGTTGATCTTGTATCCTAAGACCTTGCTAAGTTCACTTGTGTGTTCTTGTAGCTATAGATGCCTTAGGATTTTCTACTAACCTGATTATGTCATCCAAAAATAGACATTTTACTTCCTCCTTTCCAATCTGTGTGCATTTCTTTTTTGCTGCCTTGCTTTACTATACTAACGTACAATGTGAATAAAAGTGGTATGAGTGGACATCTTGCCCTATTACAAATCATACAGAAAAAGCCTTCAATATTTTACTGAATATGATGATAGCAATAGGGTTTTCATGTAAGGCCTTTATCAAATTAAAGAAGTTTCCTTCTACTTCTGATTTGCTGAGTTTTTCTCATAAATATGTGTTGAATTTCATCAGTTGCTTTTTTGGGATATCTAATGAAAAGATAAATCTAGTTTTTCCCCTGTAATAAATATGGTGAATTTCAATGACTAATTTTCAAACATTAAGCAATACTGGAGAATACTGGGGAAAATCTCAGTCATATGTATTATCCTTTTTATACTGGCAGATTAGATTTGCTAATATTAAAAAATTTTGTGTCTTTGTTCTTGAAGGATATTAGCCTGTAATTTTCTCTTCTTCTATTTTAATGTCTTTGTCAGGTTTTGGCATCATAGTCACACTGGTGTCATAAGATGAACTGGGAAGTGTCCCTTCCTATATTCTTAAAAGAATCTGTATAAGATTGGTGCTATTATTCCTCAAATGCTTGACAGAATTCAATAGTGAAACCAGAGAGCCCAGAGTTTTCTCTACAGGAAAGTTTTTCATTACAAATTCAATTTTCTCAACAGATACAGGGCTTTTCAAAATTTCTACTTCAGCTGGTATCAGTTTTGGTGTTCGCCTCCACACTCCCCCCACCACAAAGAATTGTCATTTCATCTGTCAAAGTAATAGAATAAAGTTGCTAAGAATATTGCCTTAATAACCTTTTCCCCCACCTTAGTATCCACTTTATGTCTGTTGAATCTATAGTGAAATCCTCTCTTTTCTATCTGATGATATTGGTAATTACTGTCCTTTCTCTTTATTCTAGATCAGCCTACCTAACGGTTTATCAATTATGCTACCTTATCAATGAACACACTTTGGATTTTGTTAATATTCTTTATTGTTTGTTTTATATTTGATTTCTGCCTTTCCTTTCTTCTGCTTACTTCTACTACTTTCTTCTACTTACTCTGCTTTTTTCAGTTTCTTAAACATTAGAACACTGATCTCAGTCCTCAGTTTTCTAAGGTAAGCATTTAAACTTATAATTTCCCCCAAAGTACTACTTTCGCTGTAGTGTACATAACTTGACATATTTTTACTATCATTCAGTTCAAAGTATTTTCTAACTTTCCTCATCATTTCTTCTTTGACCCATGGATTATTTAGAAATGTTGTTTAATCCCCAAGTATGTGAAGATTTTCTATTGTTATTGATATTCAATTCTATTGTGGCCAAAGAACATACTCTGTATCATTTTAATCCTTTTAAATATATTAGGACTTGTTTCACACTCCAGCATATGATCTATCATATGCCAGCTTGCATTTGCTTATACCTTTACAGAGCCCAAAATCCCTATTGATGGCAATATAAAATGAGTGCCAAAAAATGAAGAACAGAACTCAGTGATCTTCATATATTCTTAATGTTTAAGATTTTTTTCTTTTTTCTCAATTTTCAAATTAACAGCAGTATGTTATACGAAGCATATTTCTCGACTCAAAACTAGAGAAAACTTATACACCAAGGGTGACTTTCTATTTGGAAACAAGCTACAAACTTGATTTATCTGAGTTTTCCCTTAACTAAATGAGAATCAAAATATATTCCTTCTTTGAAGAAAAATTAGATTTATGCTTTAAAGGGCTCTCTGCCTAAATGAAAGTCCACAGGTGTTTTGTATACTTTCAGTTCTGTGGCAAACTAGAAACGGGTTCTCTTCTGTACCACGAGGCACAGAGCTGTGTGCCTCAGGCATGTCAAGGCCAAAACACAAACTCTTACTTGAATCTAACATGATAGTAGTTTCAAAATCTCATTAATTCTCTTACACAGCTAAACGAGAATACCATCTTCAGTTAGAATAGTATACCTGCAGTTATAGTGAAGTAAATCTCAAACTTAGTTTGTAAAAAGTGGCCACAAAACACTTTTTCAATAGAAAAAAAATTTTATGTTACTATTCGGGCTGAACCAAACTAAAAATGGTTATATAAGGTATTATGCTTAGTCTGTGCATGGTCACATATTATGCACATGGAAAGAATTTCTCAACTTTTAAAAGGCAGTTACCGTGTTCTTCCTGTCAATAAGCTTCTTCTTGGGTTTCCCCTACAGAAGCAGAAAGGACAACCGGGTTAGAGAATGCTATTCAGATAGTCTCTCTTGAGTTCACACACACATGCACTCCAGAAATTTTTAATACAGAAATTCAACATGAAATTAGGCCAAGGAGGGCATCTTTGCAGAAAAGCACACAGATAAATTGAGAACATTCTCATAAAAGAGTAGAGTGGTGTGAGCTGGAGGGACATCAATAAAAAACAAAAGAGAGAGGACAAATTATAGAGAAAAATTATAACAATTATTTGTATTTGTTTATCTATTTACAAAGCAAACTGCTTATTCATCACAACAACCCTGTGAAGAAGGTTGTTAACTAGCTCCATTTACAGAAAGGAGCAGGATAAGATACTTTTTTGACCTGCCATGGCCAGAGCTTAAAGGGCTTACATCTGAGCCCCTGGCTTAGGTCTCAAACTGCAGTGCTCTTTCTACTTTCATTGAACTGTTTTAGGAAAAGAAACCAAGTTCAGTTCTCACGGGGTTCAAAAGGGATGCTCATCAGAAATATATTTTCCACAATTAAAAAAAAATTCTGTATTAAAAGGCTGGGCGCATTGGCTCACGCCTGTAATCCTAGCACTTTGGGAGGCCAAAGCAGGGGGACTGCTTGAGCTCAGGAGTTTGAGACCAGCCTGGGCAACATGGTGAAACCCCGTCTCTACTAAAATACAAAAAAATTAAGGCCGGGTGCGGTGGCTCAAGCCTGTAATCCCAGCACTTTGGGAGGCCGAGACGGGCGGATCACAAGGTCAGGAGATCGAGACCATCCTGGCTAACACGGTGAAACCCCGTCTCTACTAAAAAAAATACAAAAAACTAGCCGGGTGAGGTGGCGGGCACCTGTAGTCCCAGCTACTCGGGAGGCTGAGGCAGGAGAATGGCGTGAACCCAGGAGGCGGAGCTTGCAGTGAGCTGAGATCCGGCCACTGCACTCCAGCCCCAGCGACAGAGTGAGACTCCGTCTCAACAACAACAACAAAAAAATACAAAAAATTAGCCAGGCGTGGTGGTGTGCACCTGTAATCCCAGCTACTTGGCAGGCTGAGGCAGGAGAATTACTTGAACCTGGGAGGCAGAGGTTGCAGTGAGCCAAGATCGTGCCACTGCACTCCACCCTGGGCGACAGAGCGAGACTCCATCTCAAAAAAACAAAACAACAACAACAACAACAACAACAAACCTCTACTGAAAAAAGATACTCTCCATTGTCTCTAAACTAGGGCTGGGCTCTAACCACACAAATTGAGCGCTATTCATGTTAAAATAGGTTTTTGTTTTTCTTTTAAAACACTCTCATTCAATTTCCTTTCATTTAACACTCTTAAAAAATTTCCAGGTGGACAGTGGCTCACGCCTATAATTCTAGCACTTTGGGAGGCCGAGGCGAGTGGATTACTTGAGGCCAGGAGTTCCAGACCAGCTTGGCCAACATGGCAAAACCCCGTCTCTATTAAAAAATACAAAAATTAGCCACATGTGGTGTCATGAGCCCGTAAGCCCAGCTGCTTGAGAGGCTGAGGCAGGAGAATCGCTTGAACCCGGAAGGAGGAGGTTGCAGTGAGCCAAGATTGCACCACCGCACTCCAGCCTGGGCAACAGAGTGAGACATTGTCTCAAAAAAAAAAAAAAAGTTCCCAGTTTTACCTGTACTCATTTATGTACATGTGTTTTTAATTCAGTACACTTTTATTGCCTATGTAGGTTCATCTACCCACCACAGAAAAGATACTCAGTGATTACATTACCACAAAGATCCCCTATGTTGCCCTTTTATAACTACCCATACCTCTTAAACCCTGCCCCATTAATCTGTTCCCCATTCTAAAATTGTGTCATTTCAAAAATATTATATAGAGTCACATAACATGTTTTGATATTGGTGTTTTTGTAGAGACAAATGCAATGTAGATGATATGTAAAGAAAAATCCAGTGAAAAGGTAAGTCTTCACCAAGATGTTTTGTCTTTCCTTTCCCATGTTTTCTATCCATGTTAATGTCCTGATATTGTCAGGTAATCATCAGAAAGTCTCAAAATGATTTTAAGTTTTTCACCCAGATAATGGTTTTCTCCAGTAATTTGCAATCATGACTTTACATTATAATTACCTGGGCAGCTTTTAGTAAGTACCAATACTTCACTCTGGGTGGGGGTGGGGTGAACGGGACATAAAGCCAGGATTAAAGCTACTGCCATAGTGTAAGACAGTATATAAGATACTGTTTGCCAGGACAGGGTGGGTAGGCTGGGGAGGAGTCAAGAAGGTAAGGAAGGTAGTCAAAAGTAACCTAAAAGAAATGAGTAGAGAATTAGTTTGAAAGTGGTTCTAACAATAACAAAATTAATTAGATTTGCAAGAAAGAAAACATCCATTCAGATTGATGAGAGAATAGATTTACTGGAAGATATGAGGACTTGCTACAAACACAGTCTCATTTTTTTCAATGCATGTTTCCGTGTGTGTGCCTACCACATGGTAGGTTCTTGATACTGACAAAGATGAACATAACAAAGTACCTACTCGTAAGAGCCAACCTCGAAAGTACAAATTAGTCAACAGGCAATTATACAATCTGGGAATCTAAATTAGACTGAGTTAGGATAAAAGAAGGGCTGGGTGTACCTCTTCCTGATCTAGGATAGAGAAGGAAGGACAAAGCTAGAAGAATTTAGGGATAGATTGAAGGCCATTACAAAAGAAGGGGAGTTTGTAAGAACAAGGATGTATAAAAGAGCAAGTAGAAATGGCCATGAGTTGGTGTGGAAAGGTGATGATTAGGCTAAAAAGGTAGGCATGGGTAGATCATGAGGGTTTTTCTTAGCTAAACAGGGAAAATTATGTTTTTCTTAATCAAAGTTTTTAGAATGCTTCATAAGCAGGAGCTGTTAACTGGGGCCTGAAGAAAGAATGCAGGGAGTATACAAACTTGGATAGAAAAAAACTTACATCCTCTAATTGAAATTTAGCATTTCCTCCATATAAATGTAGGAAACTATCCACAGTAGTGGATTAATGTGACTTCATTACCAAAAGAAATAATGCATCTATTTTCATATTACTTTAGAATTATTACAACAATTTTGAAATAATGTCAATATTTATCATTCTTTGAAATTATGGTAGGTATCAGATCTGCTGCTAGGTCTTACTCTTCAATATGTTAACAAAGAGGCACATGTATTATTACATCTCAAATTGTTTATTTTTGGCTACTCCTAGGCAGATGCTTCTTCATTTTGGCTAATGTAGTGGTCCCCACAATGCCTACTCTGCCCTCTTTCCCCTTCCTGGGAAACCCAAGTATAGAAAGATCCAGCGTCAAGCGCAGGGTCCACGTCAGTTCAGAAACAGACCTACATAACCTGTGAAGCAAACTACCTGTCTTAAGCAAACAGTTCATTACTTCTAAATATGACTGGACAAAGATCACCATACATTTGCAGATATATAAAAGTTAAAACTAGAAAGAATAAGATGAATAAATACAACTAATCCACAAGAATTAAAATAATGCAAAAAACAGAAAGGAACTTTGAACAATCTAAAATAGAGATTTGAAAAGACATTACATCCATGAAATACTAAAACTAATCAAAAAGCAAAAATAGTTCTTGTATATTAAAAACACACTTGCCAAAATAAAAAACTAAATTAAACACCCCTATCCTGTGTGAGTAATAAATAACGATATAGATATGGTTGAAGATCAATTTAGTTTTGGAAAACAAAATCCAAGAAATCTCCAAGAATTTAAAGCTAAGAGGCAAAACCAAAAGTATAAAAACAGTAAAGAAATACAGAGGCTATAGCCAAAATTTATCTAACAGGAATTCCACAAGGAGAGTAAAGAAAGGATAAGGGAAATACTTCCCACAGCTGAAAGACTGAAAGGCTGCACTCACTGCATAACCAAAATAATGAAAAATGACGTATCAGAACACATCCTGGTAACATATCTAAACTCTAAAGGTAAAAGAAACCTCGTAAAAGTTTTCATAGAGGGGAGGAAAAACCCACAAGTTTTATATATATAAAGAAATGAGATTGTGTCTTCTACGTAAATCCAAAGATCTCTTTCTTTAGAACCTACATTACTTAATCGTAATTATCACAAATTTATAGAGACAAATTGCAAATCCCATGTATTTCCTGATACTAGATCATGAAATTGCAGATGGTTAAAACATGGGTATCTATTTTAAGAATCCTTCAAAAAAGGATTTTTTTGAAACCTACATCAAAATAATATAGGTTTCTCTAAATAACTAGGGTGCCGTATTTTGATAATCAATTAATGAACCATAGTGCAATGCAGTTATGTCTCAGGGGCTAAAAGTATGTGGAACTAAGCAGCCCTGATTGCCGTGCTATTTAAATTCCAATGTCTGTTTTCCATCATTTCCTTCTGTTTTCCCTTGTATTGAGATTATCAGTTGTCATTTCTTATAAAAGTTTCAGTGTATTTACTTTATGAATTACCTCCCCTCCACTTTTTCCAATCTGATAATTCTAATCTCTTCTGGTCTAGAAAAACAAATAATCATGTCTATTAAAACTGCATCTAAAGTATAATGGCACTGAGTAAAGGCCTTCCTTAAAGAAGAATAAAGTTTAAGGCATCTGTTAAAATTGCTCAAAGATCGTTATAGTTTAATTTTTGTCTTTTGGAAATGTTACAAAGTGCTGAGAGTTCATGATAAATTCTGGAAAAATGAGTCATGATATCATCCTTTCTACAGGACTTCTTTTTCTAGCAGAGATTTTACCTAAAGACTTTTATAAGGTCTCTTTCCTTCTTTTACATGTACTTTCTTTTAATCTTGTGATCTAGTCCTAAATTTAAAGTTTAGCAAATCTCTACCTGTCCTGGAAGAGGCGTGTTGCCAGCATATAGTTCATTGAGGTCTTATGCTCGAGGTAGGACCTGAAAGGCAAAGAAAGAAACCGGTTATTTCTTAAGCTAGTTCAAGAGGAAAATGTAGAAATAACACCATGAATCAAGCACAGAAGTAACAGGGGTACTTATATACTGTTTTTAAAGAAATATACTGTTTGTAAAGTGGCAAAGGAAAAGACTGTTGATCAAATTTAAATTGTAAGACACTAGAATAGAAACAAATAGAATAAAAAGAATAAGGAAAAAGAGGATTTAATTTAGAAAACAGAAAGAAAAACCAGCATTTCTTGGATTAATAGGTAATATGCTAAATTCAGAAAATAAGACTGAAAGATAAAAGAAAAATTAACAAAAATTTATATATAGGTCAAATGAAAGTGGGAATAGGAGACGCATAAAGGGCCTGAAAATGTAGATAAGAGACTGTTTCAGTCATGTTATTCCCTAACTTAGGAGCTTTCAGTGGCTCCTAGATGTCTATTGCTAAAGGCAAATACTTTCTCTTCCAAACTTTCAAAAGTTGGATCATCTGTAACATCAGTTCATTCACACTCTCTCCACACAGTTGCCTGACACGGATCCTAAGTAGAGTCAGCCAAGTCTCCCTAGAATGCTCTTGTCAGAGGCGTTTGAACTAGAGTAACTCCATCTTGAATAGGAGCTGGGTAAAATGAGGCTGAGGCCTACTGGGCTGCATTCCCAGATGGGTAGGAATTCTAAGTCACAGGATGAGACAGGAGGTCCGTACATGATACCACTCATAAACATCTTGCTGATAAAACAGGGAGCAGTACAGAAGCCAGCTAAAACCCACCAAAACGAAGATGGCACCGAGAGGAACTCTGCTTGTCCTCACTGCTACACTCCCACGGGCACCAGGACAGTTTACAAATGCCATGCCAATGTCTGGAAGTTAACCTATATGGTCTAAAAGGGGAAGGCATGAATAATCCACCCCTTGTTTAGCATACAATCAAGAAATAACCATAAAAATGGGCAACCAGCAGCCCTTGGGCTGCTCTGCCTATGGAGCAGTCATTCTTTTATTCCTTTACTTTATTAATAAACTTACTTTCACTTTACCATATGGACTCACCGGAATTCTTTCTTGTGTAAGATCCAAGAACCCTCTCTTGGGGTCTGGACTGGGACCCCTTTCCAGTAACACTCTCATAGCTCCCACTGATCTTTTGCCTCTGACTGGATACCTTCTCCCCATATCACCTCTACATCTATACAGTGGTCCTTCCTCTTGTTTTAGTTACCCACAGTAAACGAAAGTCTGAAAATATTACATGGAAAATTCCTGAGATAATTCATAAATTTTAAATTATGTACTGTCCTGAGGAGCGTGATGAAATCTCATGCATTCTGCTCGTTCCCACCAGGAATGTGGATCATCCCTTTGTCTAGCATCTCTGCACTGTAGACACTCCAGGCCCATGAATCACTTAGCAGTGCTTGTGTTCAAAGAACCTTATTTTACTTAATAATGGCCCCAATAGACAAGAGTAGTGATGCTGGCAATCTGCACATGCCAAATAGAACTATAAAGTTCTTCCTTTTGGTGAAAAAGGTAAAAGTTCTTGACTTAAGGAAAAAGAAATCATATGCTGGAGCTGCTAAAATAAAAACAAATTTTCTATCCATGATATCGTGAAGAAGAAGAAAGAAATTCATGCTAGTTTTGCTGTCACACCTCAGACTGCAAAAGTGATGGCCACAGTGCATGATAAGTGCTCAGGTGGAAAAGACATTAAATTTTGGGGTGGAAGACATGAACAAGTGACAGCAGTGTGTCACACGAGAAAGCACTGGGCCGATACAAAGACTTCAGCAAGGGATCTGAAATGAGTGACACTAAGCCATTTACTGCAAGTAAGGGATAGGTGCACACATTCAGGAATACAGAAAGTCAACAGTAGCCTAACACCACGTCACAATGCCTATGGCATTCACCTCACTTCATCTCATCTCACTGTATCATCTCACATCATCACAAAAGGAAGGGTAAGCACAGAACAGTAAGATATTTGAGAGGCCACATTCACATAACTTGTATTACAGAATATTGTTTTAATTGCTCTATTTTATTATTAGTTACTGTTAATATCTTCCTGTGCCTAATTAATAAATTTAACTTTATCATGGGTACATATATAGGAAAAAACATAGTACATATAGTTGACCCTCGAACAACGTGAGGTTTAGGGGCACTGGCCCTGCCACAGAGTCAAAAATCCGCATATAACTTTTGCTTCCCAAAAAGTTAATTACTAATAGCCTACTGTTTACCAGAAGGCTTAATGATAACATAAAAAGTGGATTAACACACATTTTGCATGTTATATGTATTATATACTGTATTCTTACAATAAGTAAGCTAGAGAAAATAAAATGTATTAAGAAAATCGTAAGGAGGAGGAATATCTAGTTGCTGTCTCGGGGTGGCAGAGTTCGAAGAAAATCCATGTATAACTTTACTTCAAACCCACGTTGCTTAAGGATCAAGTGTTTGGTACTGTCCAGTTTCAGGCATCCACAGGGGCTCTTGGAAGGTATCCTCTGCTGATAATCCTCTGCTGATAAGGAGTTTTCTACTGTACTACACCCTTCAAAAAGCAGATCAAGTCGACCCTGCTGTACAAAGCCTTCCCTGATATGCCCTACCATGTCTTTACTGTATGCCTGAGGACCTGTCATAAACTGTGCATACAGAGCAAACTTTTTGTTCTAGGAAAGCTGTATGATGCAGCAGGAAAAAATGAGGATCTAGATCAGAATATATGACCTAAGTCTCACTGTGTGGTTATGGACAAGTCACATTGTTTTACTGAGCCTTAGTGTCCCTCCCTGTCATTAAAATGTGAGTGAAATAATGAAGTACACAAAGTGCATTAAAATTACAAAAAGCTATACAAATATGAGCTCTTCTTATTATTAAGAACATTATTAAGAATAAAGTAATAAAGCTATTCTTATTATATATGTAAGTAATTTTCCATAAACATACTGTTAACTGTCAACCGACAGGGATCCCACCTGATATTTATTTTATACGCCAAAGAACCAAGCATAGTGCTAGACATTTGTTGATAATATGCATGTATTAATAAAATGGCACATTTGTTAGTAGATAAACATATCTCCCACATTCTATGTAAAGGCAGTTCAATTAATATGAATATTAATTGAGCCTCTTTTCTCAGAACGCACCAAGAGAGTTAGAGTAACTTACCAATGTGATTGGTAATTTAGGAAAAATAAACAGAAAATGATGTACTGAGCACCTCTCTTTTTTCTCTTGGGAGCTACTCCCCCCTTAGGAAATACATATCCTCTACTGCTCCTATAGGGTCAGCACTCTCCATACATGGCTCAGACCAACCTTGCTTACAATAGGAATATAAGTCTGTCCAATTCTGAAGCTTAACAGGAAGTGCATTTGCTTGCAGACAGTTATAATCAGTTCCCCCAACCTATACTTTATCAGTAAAAAATAAAGTATTTTGGTTTCCGTCTATTTTAGTCCTTGTTTTATTTCTCAACTGGTTCAAAACCAACCTAGCAAAGAAAGATATCATTGTTGGACTTCCTTAAGAGACCCCAAGACTATTTGAAATTGATTCCATAGAAAAAGATACTCAAAGTAAGGTCCTATATCTTGAAATACTCAAAAGTAAAGGGTCCCCCTTTCATTAATTAAAATATATGCTTTCTAGGAAATGTAAAAATTCAAGTTTTTAAAAAAACATTTCTATATATATATATAATTTTCAAGAAAACCCATGTAATATTTTTCTGTTGAATTCCTAGGTCTTCATAAGGTATAACTACATGAATAGCATATTTTAAAAGATAAAAGGATGATTTCTCTATGAACAGCTAGGTTTTCAAAACAAACAAGCAAATTTTATAAAATGGCTTTTTCTTTTCTTCTTCTAAGTTCTGGCTCTGTACTTAGAACTACGAACATCCCAACTAGGTTAAAATGCAGTCACCAGAGGAAGAAAGTGTGTTGCCTGTAAACAAATACAAAGAGCCTCAACCTTACTAGCAATCAGAGAAATGCAAATCAAGACCAAAATAAGATATTTTACTCCCACTAGATGGACAAAACTTAAGAAGTCCGACAGTATTGTAATTGGAGAAGATATGGATCAACAGACTCTCTCATACATTGCTGATAGTTGACACAGTCACTTTGGGAAACAATTTAGCATTACCTTTTTTCCTAAAGCATTATCTTTTAAAACGGAACATTCACATGTTTTAAGGCACTGAGCCTATACAAAAACTTCAGCAAGGGATCTGAAATGAGCAACACTAAGCCACTTACTGGTTCACATATTTTAAGGCCCAGTAATTCCACTCCTAGATACATGCCCAGCAGACGCATACAAGAATATTTGCACCACAGCTGTCCTTAACAGCAAAAGCCCAGAAATAAGTCAAATCCTCAACAATAGGAGAACAGAAAAATTAACAGCAATATGAACACACAGTAAATATAATAAAGCACTGAAAAAAATGAACTGTAAATATATGTAACATGAACCTGAATTATAAAATGCTGAATGAAAAAAGCAAGAGTACACAGAACATGGCTTTTTTTTTTTTTTTTAAGAAAAAGTTTTAAAGTGATTAAAACAAAACAATAGAATTCTGATTCTATACATGAGAGGATAACTGTTACAGGACAAGCTCTCCTACCATAAACAGCTAGAAAAGTTTACAAGTTATTCGAAATAACTATTTTTTATTAAACAACTGGCAGCACAGGACTGTGATCTCTGACAGAGGGAAATACACGAAGTACAACTGCCCTACATTTCTGCCTAAAGGCAATTTCCAGACTATATAGAAAGAGAGGAAATGCAAATAGAGCCCAACTGTCTCTGAAAAGAGATAACAGAAATCAGATTTCTAGGGAGTGGCTAGAATTTTCAAAGCAATGTCCTGCAGAAGAAGTTGTGCAGAAGAAGATATCCAAAAATCATCATGAGGGACCCCTTGAATCTTCAGGTGAATACAAATCTGCTTAGGTATAGGGTGAAAGTCCACAAGGCTGAGTAAAGTGAAACTATCAGAATAAAGAACAAATTAAGGAGAAGGTAAGGTGTAAGCTGAATAATTCCCAGAGTTCACATGAGGTTGCAAATTGAGTTTCCACCAGACAGAATGAAAAGATCTCACTGAATGTGGGGGTAACTTAACAGACACCCCCAAAAGAGTCTTTAGTGGAGGAGCTAACCTGGATCTAGACAAAAAGCTAGTATAAACGAACCATAACAATGCTTAAAAATAAGTCGGAAAAAGATAAGCTGATCTACAAGTAACTTAAGTGCCTGACCAAAAAAAAAAAAAAAAAAAAAAAAAAATTCAAAAGGGTTTAAAGAAGACAATAAAATCCAAACACTCAACAATATTACATTTACAATGTCTAGCATTCAATTAAAAAAATTACTGCACATGTGAAGAAACAAAAATGTGACCCATAAACATGACGAAAACCAGTCAATAGAAAGAGACCCCAAAATGACAGATAACAGAAAAAGATATTTTAAAACATTTATTATAAATATTATAACACGTAAACAAAAATGTAAAGGAAATCACGAATATAATGAAAAAGAGAAAAAGGAGACACAAAAACTGATGAAAAATAAAATATCTGAAATGAAAATTTCACTTAATAGAGGATTAGGCACTGCAGACAAAATAATGAATGACCTTAGAGACACACACAAATACAAAACCATCCCAAATTAAAGAAAGAGAGAAAAAAAAAGTCTGAAAAAACATGAGCACAGCCAGATTTGTGGTAAAATGTAAACTAAGTTAACACGTAACCAGAGTCTCAAAAGAAGACAGGAAAGGAGAACATTAGAAAAAAATATTTGAAGAAATAAAGGCCAAAAGTTTTCCAAATTTGAATAAAACTATAAACCCATAGATGAAGAAGTTCAATGAATCCCAAGCACAAGAAACATGAAGAAAATGACACCAAGGCACATCATAATCAAACTGTTGAAAATCAGTTGTGGCCAACCACAGTATCTCACACCTATAATCTCAGCACTTTGGGAGGCCAAGGCAGATGGATCACTTGAGCCCAGGAGTTCAAGACCAGCTTGGGCAACAAGGGGAGACCCCCATCTCTATAAAAAATACAAAAATGAGTCATGCACGTTGGTATGCACCTGTAGTCCCAGCTACCTGGCAGGCTGAGGTGGCAGGATAGCTTGAAGTGGAGCCCAGAAAGCCAAGGTTGCAGTAAGCCAAGATTGTGTCACTGCATTCAGTCTGGGCAACAAAGTGAGACCCTGTCTCCAAAAAAAATAAAAATAAAAATAAAAATAAAAAAGAAAAGAAAAAAGAAAGAAAAGAAAAGAGGAAATCAGTTACAAAGAGATAATTCTAAAAGCAAACTGAGAAAAAAAGACATTATGCATAGAAGAACAAAGATAATAATTGCTGTATGCTTCTCATCAGAAAAATGCAAGCCTGAAAATGACAAAAAGACATTTTAAAGGTGCTGGGAATTGTACATGAATGCTCACAGCAGCTTTCTTCAAAAGAGACCATAACTGAACACAACGCAAATGCTCTACAATAGATGAGTGGTATATTCTGGTATATTCAACTAATTCTGGTATATTCAAACAATGAAATAGTATATAATAATAATAAAGAATGAACTATTCTTCATAAACCAACACATATGAATATGAAAAACACTATGCTGAACAAAAGAGTCCAGATACAAAAGAGTACACACTGTATGATTCCATTTATGTGGAACTGTGGAAAAACTGTAATGACAGAAGGCAGATCATAATGTCTGAAGCCCGGGGTCATGTGGAGGATTGAATATAAAAGGGGATAAAGAGGGCTATGAGGGTGATGGAAATATTTTATATCTTCATTGTGGTGGTAGTAGTGGTTAAACTGGTGCCTACTGTTGCCAAAAATCATCTTCAAATTGTACATTTAAAATAGATGCATTTTACTGCATGTAAACTAGATCTCAATAAAACAATATATTGCTTAGACACACATATAGATAAAACAATTTTTTTTTTCAAATCAAGGTAATGATAAACACAAAGTTTAAGACAGTGTCTAACCCTCGGATAGGAATCTAGTTAGGAGGGAGGCAGGGGAGTAAAAGGGAGAAATAATACACAGGTATATTAAATTACTGTCAATAATCTAGTTCTTGGGTTGGGTAATATTAATAATATTATAAATAAACAAAATAAGAAAAGCATCATCGGGGGGAGCAATGATGACAGTGTATCACAATTAATCTAATTCTATAGACCTCAGGCAAAGAACAAAAAAAAAGGTAGTCACCTCACCCATATATTTCCCATGTCTCAGACGTAGGAAATATGCGAATAAATCCACCTCTCCGATCATTCTCCTCCTTCACCCTCCGTAAAACTTTGATCTAGATGAAAAATAAGATAAAATGAGTACCTATTTTGACAACTGGAGTCCATGTGGCTATAGGACAAAGGAAGATACTTATGACTCAAGAATGTGAAAGCAGCATGAAGGGAGAAATTAATTCCATTTAAAATGTTCTTCCCTAAGAAAACATTTCTCCTATCTTGAATCTTTCTCTTTTCAATGTAAGACATGAGTTTGTCATGAATATTATGAATCACTCACTACTTTTTGCTAAAACCTGTGTTACCCCACAAAAGCCTAAAATGAACTTATCTTTACCTCCTCCATTGACAGACCAAGCACAGAACCACCCAACTTCCCTGGCCCTTTCTCCCGGCCTGAGCCCACGAGGTTTTTCATTTCCGCATCACTGGCAGAGAGTGGACGGGAACGCTAAGGAGAAGAAAATGAAAATAGTAAAAAAAAATTTTTAAGCTTTCATTATTCCTCATTACCCTGTTCATTCCCTCAACCTCATTATCTTTCCTAAGATATATAAGCTCAAATTCACAGACCACTTTCTGTAATTAATCTCAGCCTGGAACCCCAGAAAACAGATGAAAGCTAATAAACTCAAAGGCAAGAGGAGAAAACAGAATAGTAAAAGAACACTATGGGTTGAGAGAGTAAAGAGAAGAAAGAAAGAATAAGGTCTATGTGACTTTCTAAGCTAGTATTTAACCCAAACCTTGGTTTTAGAGCACATCCAATACTTCAAGCATACGGAAAAATCTGAAAATGCCCTCAATAGAAAAATAAATGTGATTTATTTCAGTGAGTATACTCTTTTCAGCACAGGAGATGAAGAATTAAGAAAACTGAGCCATAGGACACAAAACCAAGGAACAATCTATTATATCTAAAATGAAAAAGTTGGGCTGTGAAATGTTTTACAATTTGTCGGGGAAATATTGAGATGAGAGTCATCAGTGACTCTCATCACAGAAAAGAGCTGTGGCTAAAAGGCTATCACTGTGGTTGCTGGACTTCAAGAGGCCTGGAACAAGGGTGACTACCCTGGGTACTCCAAGAAGGCAGCCAAATGGGCCCCGTTCATTACTGATCCCAGAAGAGGATCTCAGCTATTTTAGCTTCTACATGATGATGAGGGAGGTCATCTGAAAACACAAGTTTTAAGTGATTTTGATTTTATGCGAGTGGAGAAACAGGAAGGTAAAAAAGGAAGTCAGTATAAAAGCATGATAATACACTATTATTGAAATAGATGACGTGACAGACAAAAATAAGACACATCTGCCAAGTAGAAAGAGTAAGAAAGAATTCGCCCACTATGGGTGCAAATTGTCCTCCTGATTCTTAGAAGTAACTTCAACCAGAGAGCAGCAGCCCCATTGTCACCAGGTATTATTTGTCTTTCTCTGTTTGTAGAATATCTATTCAAAGGCATTTTGGTAACTAACTTTTGGCCTTTTTAGCAACACCCGTTGTTATGGACTGAATGTTGGTTTCTCTCAAAAAGTCTCATGTTGAAGTCTTAACCTGCAATGTTATAGCATTTGGAGATGGGGCTTTTGGAAGGTAATTAAAGTCAGATGAAGTCGTGAGAGTGGGGCCCTGGTGTAATGGGATTAGTGTCCTTATGAGATGGTGGCCAGGTGCGGTGGCTCATGCCTGTAATCCCAGTAATTTGGGAGGCCAAGGTGGGCGGATCACGAGGTCAGGAGATCAAGACCATCCTAGCTAACATGGTGAAACCCCGCCTCTACTAAAAATACAAAAAATTAGCCAGGCGTGGTGGCAGGTGGCTGTAGTCCCAGCTACTCAGGAGGCTGAGGCAGGAGAATGGTGTGAACCCAGGAGGCGAAGCGTGCAGTGAGCTGAGATCACGTCACTGCACTCCAGCCTGGGCATCTCCAGCCAGTGTATGTACAAAGAAGAGGCCATGTCAGCATACAACAAAATAGAGACCTACAAGCCAATAGAAAAAAGCCTTAGAATGAAGCCTATCTTGCCACCACCTTGATCTTGGATTTCTCAGCCTTCAGACTGTGAGAAATAAATTTCTGTTGTTTAAGCCACCCAGTCTATGGCATTTTGTTATGACAGCCTGAGCAGACTAATATATTCATGTACACAAATAACCAACCATGGATGGTTTTATCTTTGGACACAAGAGAGACCAACTAACCAATCTCCAAAGCTACCATGGGAGTTATAAAAGCTAACTTTTCTGATCGGTAACTCCATGATGGATATCTATAACAAGAAAACCATGAAATCAACAGATGTAAGCAACATGTGAAGTGCAGGAGCTTTTACTGTGGTATCTTCAACATCCAGAACAACACACTGTACTTGGCATGAAGTCAATCAAGAAATATTGGTTGAACAAACAAATAAGTGAAAGTGCTGACATCAATCATGGCTAGAAGTAAACTTTGCAGAAGGATTTCGGGAAATATTTTTACTTACTCAATCTCTGGGAATACATTAAACAGTAGATGTTAAAATGAGAGGGTTTATAGGGGAAAGTTGAAAGATTTAGGAAAGAAACAAATATAAATAATATAACCATTGTTTATAAATCTTTGAAAAGTGTGAATGCTTATTTAATGTATAATTTGGAAAAGCCAAAAATATTAAATGGATAGTTTAAGGACTTTTCTCGTGATCACACATGAGATTTATTGTTTGCTAAAAAATACTTATCTAGTTCACGCATGACAGCCTCTCTGATCATAAAGCCACTGGCAAAGCCTGGTGCTGTGGCTCACACCTGTAATCCCAGCACTTTGGGAGGCCAAGACGGGTGGATCACCTGAGTTCAGGAGTTCGAGACCAACCATGGCCAACATGGTGAAATCTCGTCTCTACTCAAAATACAAAATTAGCTGGGAGTGGTGGCACATGCCTGTGGTCTCAACTACGTAAGAGGCTGAGGCAAGAGAATCGCTTGGACCCTGGAGGCGGAGGTTGCAGTGAGCCAAGACTGCCCCATTGCACTCCAGCCTGGGTGACAAAAGCAAAACTCTATCTCAAAAAACGAACAAACAAAAAAACAAAACAATAAAGCCACAGGCAGTTGTCTTCTAAAGTTAAGTAGCTTTCTTACATGACACTATCTAAGGGCCTCAAATCTCAAATTATGTAAAGAGAGAGTAAGAAATAAGCATTCATGTAAATGATATAATAAAAATAGGTATTTTTATTAAGCATTTAAGAACAGAAAGAATGTTACTCAGAAGGCTAATAAACTGAAAGCTATATCAAAGTTTAATTAAAAGTATTTAAAGAAAAAGTTATTAACTATTAAACAGATTAAGAAATGCCTGGCTGTATTTAAAAGAACAGGGTTCAAATCACTATTGAATAACACCTAATGAGAACCTCCAATTCCTGGATATTGTTTTTAATGGTTTTTTAATATTCCTGGCTTCTAGAAATGGAGATAATGATGTGGCAACCTTCTCCTACTAACCTAATGTGGCTTCTCTAACCAATGAATTAGCACCCCAAAACTCTTAAAACTTCTCTGCCAATCACTTTCAAAGAGTTGTCTCTCTCCCATATACATTCACAACCACTCCTTTGCTACAGCCTACAATTGCAGGTCTAGCGACTGTGTGCATATTTGTGGACTGTTTGGGGTCGGGTAGAGGCACGTAGGAATTCAGGTCTGTGCTTCCAGTTGGGGTATTTAAGCGCTCTGAGAAAGGTCTGTAATTCTGTGACCTGAATTATAGACACAGATGAAAGAAAAGGCAGAGAAAGAGAGAAGAGAAGAAGAAAGGATAAGGCGGATAGAAAAAAAGAAAATAAATGCTTATGAGTGTTGCGGAGACATACTTGGAGATTAAAAACAAAGCAAAGGCAAAAAAAAAAAAAAAACGGAATCAGATTGATTTGAAAGGCTATGAAGACTATCAAAAACAAGGCAAAACAGTCCAAATGCAAGTCATTCTGCAGTTTTGCCTTTGGGCACATCAACTACATTCTCTGGGTGGTAGACATAATAAATCCACATATTTCCATGAGTTGACTGAATGTACTAAGGAAATAAGGGTCCTCTGAACTTAGGAGAACACCATTGCCTCTGGCTAAAAGATACATGATTTAGATATCCAGTGCTCAGATAAATTATAAACTGTCAAATTACTGTCAAGTTAAGAATTCTGCCATGCAACATGCACCAAAGATAAATTTATCAATAGTACAACTTACGATTCAGAAATCTTCCCAGAGAAGAAATCTTACATATCTAACCGTCATTGCTAAGGAACAACTGGCTGAAAATGTGAAATTACTGAGACAAGGAACCACCAGTCTCCACTCAATCAAAGAAGTAAGAAACAGATGTTGAATCAGAAAATGACTCTCAGCCTAAAAAAAGCTGGCAAGTACCAGTGATGAGAAGAACTTAACAAAATGTGGAATGGGGAAAAATGGCAAGATATCCTAAGAATATATCATAATTGAGGGGCAAAAATAAAATTTGCTTGACAGAGAGCACATGCAAAGAATAAAAATCTCCCAATGCAGTTTTACAAAGCTTGGGATTCTTCATTAAAAGCAAAGGAACCAGAAATAGCTCAATTTACATGTGATACATTTTATCATCTAAAAAACAAAAGGTAAAATCAAGTTTAAAAGCAAAATGAATGCTATCAAATGAAAGAAAACAAATGGAAAAGACCACATTATCAATAAATCTGAGTGGAAATGGATCAAAAAAATGGTTTCTAAGAGAAGGTTTAAACATACTGATAATCAGGGTATACTTTGAAACTGGCAGGTAGAGGGGAGAAAGTAAGTAGGCTTGTGTAACAGTAAAAAATAAAATAAAACAAAAAGAGATATGCAACATCTAGAAATTTGGAATAAATGTAAGCCAGCAGATCTGAGAGACATGCATTGTGTTATTAAGGAAATTGGCTTTAAAAACAAGCAAACAAAACTTACCAAAACCACTTATAATTATGTCTGAAAAATCGTGAAGAACTGAGGAGGTACCAGATTAGAAAAAAAACAAATGAGGTACTAATTTTGAAAAATGTAACAAATTTGCTCCTGGTGGTTGCTGCCTGGTAAATCTAACTTGAATCCCTAGTAAAATAATGGAACAAATATTAAAAGCAAAAAATCCCCAATAATTTAGAGGATTATGGGCTTATGAAGAATAGTATGGGGAATGCTTTACTTTAAAACATGCTTTAAAAGTTTGATTTTTAGGACAAGATTTTTAAAAGGGGAACTATAGCAATATATTAAATGTCTTTGGATTTGGGAAAATTTCATAAAATTTTTATTCTAAATTATATTTCCAGTTGGGGGTTAGTGCCAGAATATAACACATCAACAAAAACTGAAAACAGTGTAACTGTAAGATAAATAGCAGCGAATCAAACAAAAGAGCATTTGTGGATGATGGCAAATGTGACAAATATGACTACAAACAGGTGAATATCAAAATAACAAGAGATCTTGACACTGGGAAAATCAAAAGACTCAAAAGTGTGAAGGGGATTAAATCTTCTTAGTATAAACTACATGTCTAGCACTTATCCTGAATATTTTACCTCTATTTTATCATTTCTTTCTCACCAGAACTTCATGTATATATTATTATCCCCACATGACAGATGTGAGAATTGAGCCTCGGAGAGGTAAGAGAACTTGCCCAAAGGTCTAATTGCTAATTTTTGGCAGAGCTAAAATTTGAATCCAGGTCTATCTGACTGTAAAAGTCCATATTCTTTCCACAGTTCCATGCAATACAATTTCTGGTGAGTGGAAAATTTGAACCATGGACATTAAAGAGAAAGGAGAAATATAGAGATAATGGTTTAAAAAGGAAGAGGCAGAAAAAGGGCAAAGAACTAAGAGAATTCACAATCTGAGAGCAACAGAAAAAGAAAGCTTGATACAGTCTAACTGGTCAGAACAGAGACTTTTTTTTTTACTTAACTCCCATGAAAATACCTGTGAAGTTAAGAGTGCTTCGTTAACAGAAAGACAATGACAAAATAGAACCTTGCAAAGAACAATAAAAGTCAAAGAATTCAACTTGTATAAAGCTGGCTGAATAAAGCCAGAAAGGCTTTATGTCGCGTAAGCAAGTGTTGAAACACATCACTATGAAAGAGAGGCCTTGCTCTCCAACAAGCCTATTACAACCTATGGTAATTCAAGCAATGCAACTAGATGTAATGGAATTAAAATTGATAATGAGAAATTAAGATTAGAATTACATATCAAAGGCTGGGCATGGTGGCTCATGCCTGCAATCCCAGCACTTTGGGAGGGCCAAGGCGGGCAGATCGCTTGAGCTCAGGAGTTCCAGACCAACCTGGGTAACCATTCGAAACCCTCATCTCTATCAAAAATACAAAAAATTAGCCAGGCGTGGTGGTGTGCACCTATAGTCCTAGCTACTCAGGAGGCTGAGGTGGGAGGATCACCTGAGCCCAGGAAGTCCAGGCTGTAGTGAGCTGTGATCGCATCACTGCACTCCAGCCTGGGTGATGGAGTGACACCCTGTCTCAAATATAAACAAGTAAAAATAAATTAGAATTACATATCAAAAGACACTTCTTTAGAGCCAAATGCCACAGGCCATGAAAGAGTACTCCTTTCCTGACGTACTCCTTTCAGTACATTAGTTCCAGGTATATTTAGAAGATAAGCTCTTTGGAGTCAACAGCCTTATTGTGTTGTTTTTGCCATGGGAGCAGCTAGCATACTTCGGTATTTACTAAATATAAAACACTACATACTATAGAGTTTCGAATTCTACCAACTAAGCCCCAAAACTCATACTACAGAACAACATTAATCAGTTACTAAATATTAGACAAGGCATCCAGTAAGTTATTTTTCATTTCTTGGATTCACATAAACCATATAAATCACTTTATCAGAAACAGTAGCTAAGAAAGTTACGAGTCAAGCATTCAAGCTTACCAGAAATTGCATCAGAGAGTACAAATACCAAAATAATTATATTGGAGCTTTTTGCTAAACAACAGTTGCAGTGACACATTTATATATGGGAATATCTATATCCCTCATACTAAAACATCAAATAGCAGGCACAGGACCCCCACTGCTAGCCTGTTACTTCAAAAAGAATTTTTAAAATCTGTGCAGAAGAAAGCAATGGTTAATCTCAAACACTGCTAACAAAAACAGAAAGAAAGCAAATGCTGATCATTCAGAAAGAAAGATGTTTGTATTTCAAAGGTGGCATCTGAGATACTATTGTGGCAGAGCTTCTAAGATTTATAAACTGCAAATCACTACATATTTGAAATGTCACCTGTTAAGGAACGCAAATACAACCCAACACCCAATGTGAAAACATTTCCAATATTAAGCTATAGACAACAGTATGTTTCGTAAAATGTTTGAAAAAAAAAATGAAGTTCATTTGTGAACTGGAAAATTTCCTTCCTGGAATATTTTGGTCAAAGTGATAGATATGCCTTTAAGCACCTGTTCATCATTTAAATTCAACAGCCTCCATCTCGGTATAATCACTATCAGGAAAAGAGGATCCCTAAGTTCCTGTACCGTCTACTCTTATATTCTATAACCAAAAAGACTTCTATGCATTTATTTTCATTTATTTTGTTAATAAACTGCGCAAAAAAATAGGTACATAAAAATATGTACCACGAAAAACTAAAGCTAAAAAATTTTCCATTTGGAGAATGAAAATAAAATTTGAATGAAGTTTCCAAAAGATCTAGAACTTACCTGCTTGGCCTTTGATGACTGAAACTGTGCAGATACTGGACGCTATAAAACACAGAAAAATGGAATAAACCCTTATCTTCTCCTAATATGCCTACATTTTCCATCTCATAGATCTATGATATAAAAAAGGAAAAAATAATCTCCAAGCAGAAACTAAAAGCAAGAGCCCTACACTTTGTAGTTGGAAGGTTAGAACATTGATTATCTTTCACACTGCTTTCTCCTATGCCATATATATTCCAGCTTCAACTTCTAACCACTGAGGGCACAATCCTACTGCCAGATACTGAAGATCCTGAAGTCAACTAGTCCGCCTGACAAACTGGTTTCACACAGTACACATAACTAATCTACAGTTCCTTTAGCCTTTATATAAGTGTCCTGTAGGCTGCTTATGGATGAAATCATGCCATTACCTACCAGTTGGCAAAACAAACATTGAATAGATTTTCTAGAGTTTGCACAGAGTTGCCAATAAAGCTGACAGGCAAACTAAGAAAAGGGATCAATTCATCCAAGATTGGGAATATACTACCTCTAGAAGTGAAACCTGGCAGAAACTATGTTAAAGCTGCACAGAAATGTTCATGATCCTTTACACATAATCCTGTGGTTCTTGCCACAGATACTGCAGGAAACAATTTGCAAAGGAATGTGGCTGCCTAAATTAAGTTTTCCTAGTACACCTAGGTTAATCCTCTACTTTTCCTTATTAAAAATTAAAGAAAACCCTTTGATCTGTGATGATGCACTGATCAAGTACAACCCTGGTAACTGATTTTGTATCTAATCCAAGATAATAGCCTTTAAAATACAGTACACTCTGTTCCACATCCCAACATTAATTAGGGAATAATTCTACAGCATGGGGTCATAGATAGGCAAAGACTGAATCTAGCTCAAAGACATGTTATGCTTGGCCTGCAAAGTATTGTTTCTAATGAAGTGGCTGCCAATATTTAAAAGTAAGATTTCTGATTTCTCTTGACAATAGGAATATCTCGTAACACCTGGCCCACACTTAGGCATGACAGTAATTAGCTAGAACACATTAGTAAAACAGCCACACCTTTCAGATGAGGTATGCACTCTCCAGTTTACCTCAGTCATATCACTCTTAGCTGTTTTACACCTGCCTCTATTTACTCATTTATATTACCTGCCTGCAGGCCCTCTAGGCACTTGAGTTTGAAAACCCTGTTCTAATAAAAAATTATCTGAATAAATAATAGCACATGAGTTTGGCAAACAGAAAATAGCACTACTCCAAATGAGACTAGCAAGCAAAAGGAACAAGAGGAGGAATGGGAGTGGAAGAAGGGAGGAAAAAACTGAGGAGTAAAGGGTTAAAGTGGATTTGGGGCAGAGATAAAAGGAGAGGAGAAGAAAAAGAAAGAGAAAATGGGGAGTAGGAAGAAAAAGCTGCTTATGCCTTCAAAGAGTCTACAATCTGGCAGGAGAGTACAGAACAATTTAAAAGCAACAAATCAATGAATGCAAAACAATGTAATATAGAAGAGGTAAACAAATGTTAAAATAAAAAGTAAAGGTCATGATGGATTTAATGAGAAAAGACTTCCAAAATGTCTGAGCAGGCAAAGCAATCAAACCAGAGGGGAATAGAAGAGCAAAGTGGATTTTTTTTTTAAATAAGAAGAAATGTTAAAGGCCAAGAAACAAAAGTGGGAAATTAGCAGGGTCAAAACAGGCAGGGACTGACGAGATGATGGAATGAGTAAATGGAAGGATTAGCTGATTGGTTTAACTGGAACAAAAATGCAGAGTACACAAAGAATGAAGCAATGCTTGATTAATGATATTTTAGAAAAGTATAAGTTTCTTTGGGCTTCTATCTCACTTAGCCTCAATCAATAACTCATGATCATGGAGGGTCCTTTGAGGAGAATTACTTGTAAAGAAGATACTATTTCAAGAAAGCATCTTCTTTACAAAGCTAGTCCGAAGATCAGAAAGAACGCAGTAATGACTAAGAATTAATAGGCTACTTTTCTGTGCCTTGTTTCTGAGCATATCAATCTGAGGCGGGAAAAAAGGTGATTTTTAAAAACAGAAAGGAAGATAATGAAAAAAGAAGCCAAGAGAAAAGACAAAACAAAAAACAGGGAGTAAGTTTGTTGGAAAATGTTGAAAGCATAAGCTATTAGTCATAGCTGAATATAACTGCCTCCTGTCTAGCGTGATCCCCAAATTCTCCTGCTCTAAGTGACCTCACACCCACAGTGCTTCCGTTCCCCCAGTTACATCAGCTGCCACTTCCCAGTAAGCCTCCTTCAGGCTCCCTGCTGAGGAATTGGCTTACCTGAGGTTTTTGGAAAGGGTTTCGCCTGGAAGACTCAAAGGTGGGATAAATTGGCCGGGTTGATGCCCGCTGGGCAGGATCTTGGCACACAAATCCTGAATGGGGAATGGGCAACATTAAAACCTGCCATTTTCTAAGAAATTAGCAGGTCTGGCTGCACCTTTTCTTTAGATATACAAACTCAGTTTCACTGTCATAAATATCACAGAGATCTATCCTCAGAAGGATAATGCACAATTCTCCCACACGCACTCTGCTTCAACTCTGAACCACCAAAACTAGAGACAAGAAAAGGGAAATATGCAGATGAATGAACCTTGCTGGTTGGGTAGCTGAAATGTGATTCTGAGTGAGAAAGAGATGTAGATTTTTGATGAACCTAAGAATAACTGCAAATCACCATTTGGAAACACACAGTTGTTAATAAAGCAAGTTACTTTAAAGTGGCTACCTGGATGATGACTGGAAAATAAAGTTATTTTTACGAAAGCAAGTGAACAGTCTTGTCCTGTTACATGATCTACTTCTGGAACTGCAGAAGGGGGTCTATTGGCAACTTTCAAAATGGGCTTTGTAGATTATCTATGGCTTTGGAAATTGGACTTCAGCTAATTTCACTTACTTCCTAAAAAGAAGCAGATTCTCATCCAGGGAAAATAGAGTAGCTAAGTTTTACAGCATTTGCTGGTACATCAGGTACTAGTTTATCTCAAATATATTTTGTTATGTGTTTTTATAGTACCTTAAAAAAAAAAACCCAACAAGCCCACAAAATACCCACCTGACTGCGCATCTCCACTTCAAAGTTTTGGCTTATCTACTTAAAATGAGATTTCTTCTTTGGGCTGCTTTGGTTATAACTACTATAGAGGGGATCACATAGAGACCAGTAGAGACTGTCTGGCAGAAATATAGCCAGTCTCCTTTGTAACAAGGCTTCTTCAGTGGGTTTTACTTTCCCAGGTTGGAGAGAAATACACCTTCTCCAGATCTTTGCTAATTCTCTTCCTCAGCTCCTAATTCCTGTGCCCCAGGTCTCAGCCTTAGTTGTGGTTCAGCCTCAGGACAGGATGGAGCCAAAGGGCATGGAAACATTGAAACATTTCCCCGAAAATATAATTTTTTAAGACAAACCATTCAGCATGGCTTAGGAATTGCCAGTTGGCAAAACCTATGGAGTCTGACAAAATGGACACGCTAGTTAATTTTTATGTGAGTCCAGTTCAGAAAATACTACTACTCACCTACAACAGTGAACATATCTGAAATCATACTGGCTTTAATCTTTAGGTCCAGAGGTGCATCACTGACAGAACACAGAAAGAAAAGAGCAATTGATAAGTGTGTAGGTTAACAGAATAGCCGCCCTCTAATGGGTCCCAATATAGCAAAGTTTCCAAATGTCAATGAGGAGCAACATATAAAGCCCATAAAATCCATGGGTGGGGGTGGGGGAAAAATTCTGGGCAAAAATATGAGAAATGAAATCCTAGTGTTAAATTTGTTCTCTCTAACGCAAACGCAGCACCATCCATTGATTCTCTAACATGCAATTTTCTTTATACCAGAAGGTCTTGTGCAGTTCAAATTTTGCGCAAGTCAAGAATACTGCTTCATTAAAACTGTGGATTTCAGAGGTTCAGATTTTCAGTATGCTCTTTTATGAGTGTGCCCAGCACCATTCAAATTACTTTTTGCTGCTGCAACAGTCAAGTCACATTCACATGCAAGAGAAGCAACTCTAGCCACATTGGTACTTTTTAAAGTCTTTATTGTCTGCTCTAAAACAATCTTCTTAGGCTTGCAGGCTTGCATATAGGGCAAAAAAAAAAAAAAAAAAAAAAAAAAAAAGAAATACAAGTTATACCAAAATCTCACCAGATGGGGGGAAACCCACATGAAAACAAAAACAACAGTGACCAAAAGCAAGAGGCCTCCCTGTGGCGGTGATGGCCACAGTGGCTTCAGTGCTGAGGTGTTCTTCCACGAACCAAACTGCTCTGGCTGCTACTCAGTGCCTCATTCTGGGGATTTCTAACTTCTAAAGGATAGTATAATATACTTTACTGGACAACCTGCAAAAGGCTGACTTGACAAAAGCTGCATAACATCTGAAGCATCTGTAACATCTAGCTCTACACCTTACTATGGAAGTTAAGCCAAACTCCCACTCTAAAAGTAGTCAATCTGTCTTTATTTGATTCCTTGGCATTTTGCCAATATCTCTCATCCTTAAAAACGCAGCAGCTGGGTGGTCTTTGGCATAAATCTCTAGAGTTCTCTGTTTAGAGAAGTGTACAGTGAACAGAAATTCTGGCTGTAGCTGCAAATATAATAAGAATCGACCCTGGTATTGAAAAATATGTTTATTTTCTTCTACTAAACAACAGGTTAGTAAAAACAAAATTTTTTTAAGTTGTTTTGAAGTTTTTGACTTTAAACTTGGATGACTTTAAACATGGGACAGGGTAAAAGGACCACATATTATCCACATGGCCCTAGATCCAGGTTTATACCTTTACAGTATATGTGGATTTGAACCTATAAAACTTTTGGTAACGAAGGAAATATAATGTCTTATGTATTTCTTTACCCTTAATACAAGAATTACTGTTTAAAAAAATACAGGGATAAAACTGCAAGAATCATCCCTTAGAAACCTAATAAACAGGAATCATATAATTGTAAATTAACTAGGAAGACAGAGATTCATGGTTGTCATATGCACTTTGATATTATGCCATAAACCAGTTAATTTAAGAACGTCTGGTTATCTCCATCTAATAACTAGGAAAAAAGCAGTCTTCTAGTGCCAAAAGAAATGATCAAAAAAAAAAAAAAAGTGTTTTAAGTACTACTTGAAGATTTGTCCTTTTCTAGTTGATGGAACTGACTTACCAGGCCAAAGAAGGAGAGAGATTCACTTCCAACAACCATGGCTTCAGAGTAGAATCTATGAGCACGTCAAAGCCATAGAGTTCTAGAAATACAACACAACACAATATACAAGATCATTTTCCATGCCACAACCACACAAAGATCTAGAAGACTCAATCTCATAACTCCCAGGCCTAGAAATTCACTAAGTATAAGTAGTGAGTGGAAGTAGAAGCAGAGAACCTTTCAAGAATCTCTCAAGTTCAAGAGAAATTAATCAAGCTCTAGGAATAAGAAAACAATGCTATAAAATCCACTGTTTTTATCATGCACTGTCTATTGATGTTCCTAAATCCTACACAGAAAGCGACCTGACTCTAGAATAGTTAACAAGCACGATTCTGCTGTGCTTATGGGCACAAAAAAAAGGGTGGGTGGGGAGGAATGAAACAAGCACAACCAATACCAACGCTGCTTTAGGCCTGCTCTGAATTTCCTGCCCCCCAGCCCCTCCCTGCCAAGTTTGAACACAGAAACTTCTCCTGAAGGCATTTCTCTAGAATCCTTCCATCACATTTCTTAAACCAAGATATCGCTTTTGCAACCTAGGTCAAGAAGATATCTAAATGTATTTATTCTTTCCCCTCTCCTAGTTTCAATTTCCCTTTGAAGACAGAAAACAAAACACACTGGCCCAACATGAACCGAAGGACAGACAAGAAAAGAGAAAGCCAGTGGTAGCAGAGCACAGGTGTGACAAGATATCTTGCACCACTAATATTATTTAAGAAGGGTGGGAGCCAGAGATCAAGTTTTTGGATTCTGCATTGATTCTCTTTCTTTACCTTCCCAACGGTTGCAAAGAGAAAGCAAGACCCAGAAGCAAGTTTTCTTTCCACAATGCCTGGTTTCATTTAACAAGTTCAGGGATGAGAGGTTAACTCTGGAACCCTTCATATTATTAGTGAGACTTTCTCTACAAAAATAACGGTAATGTACAGTCCTTTGTGTGTGTGTGTGTGTGTGTATGTGTATGTATATGTGTATATTTATATATATATATATATATATATATATATATATATATATATATATATAAAACATCACTCCTAAACATCCCATCCTGTGACCCTCAAAAACATTGCTTATATTTTTTCTCTAGAAGTAAACACCACCACACTACCTTCCTTACTGTTTGATCAGAGGTCACAGACCTGAGCTCACACCCACAGAACACAACCAGGTATTTTCCAGAAATTAATTCTGATGCAAATTTCCTTGCTTCAAGAAGGATTTTTAAATTTATCAATACTCTCAGAAAACAAAAAAACAGACTCTAAAAAGATGGCTCCCAAAACTGTCTTCTAGAACACAGGAAGTCTGAAGTTACATGATGTATTAAGAATCCTAGAGTAAAGCCGGGCATGGTGGCTCATGCCTATAATCCCAGCACTTTGGTAGGCTCAGGTGGGCAGATCATGAGGTCAGGAGTTCAAGACCACCCTGGCCAACATGGTGAAACCCTGTCTCTACTAAAAATACAAAAATTAGCTGGGCGTGGTGGCGGGTGCCTGTAATCCCAGCTACTCTGGAGGCTGAGGCAGGAGAATCACTTACAACCGGAAGGCGAAGGTTAAAATGAGCCGAGATCCCGCCACTGCACTCCAGCCTGGGTGAAAAAAAAAAAAATCCTAGAATGGGAATCTAGAGACCTTAGTTGTCCCCATGATTCTACACTGTGGAACTTGGAGAAATCATTTCTCTTTCTGAGATTTTGTTAGCATCCTTTGATTTCCTTTAGCTTCTTTATTAATCACTGTTTGTCAATATCTGGATGCTATTTACATATATATGGCAGTATGAACTCAGTTAGACATGCATATTCTAAATCCTCTAGGGAAAAGTTACCATGAATGAATTGGCTTCCACAGTAATTATACGGGATTCCATTTAATTTGCAAAAATCATCACAAACTATACAAGAGTTTGAGATGGGATCACCTTCAAGTAACTATACAAAATTTATATATTACCTATAGTTTAAAATATAAAGAAAAGGAAACTCTTTCACCTATCTTCTTTTCATAGAATTCATAGCTTTTAACGGCTAATACATTCTTCTGAATAGCTGATGTAATCTTCAGTAATCTTGTAGAATATTGCCCCTTTAACCTGAGAAAAATCATTTGTGATATAGCACTAAATAAGGCATTTAAAAGGAAAAATCTACTTGCAAAATCTACAAGTCCACTTTAACATTTTATATAAGCAAGAGAACACAACATCTGATTGAAGAAAAAGAGTATTCTCTTCATTGTTTAAAAGCTGAAGCACAGGATTCAACTGTTTCATAAAGTGGTAATATTATTAATAGTAAGAAGAACAGGGTGAAAATAATGATTGATGCACATATTGATCAGGTTTGCAGAATCAGCTACAAACGAAGACAAATTTGAATCAGATTAACAATCAATGAAACCCACTATTTAAGTATCTTGCATTAATCAGCTACAGGTTTACTTAACCATTTCCCCAAATCAGAGGCAAATTCCAAAAATCTCAGTTGACAGGCAGAGAATCACTATTCTGGGAAATACAAGGGGGAAAAATGACCTAGAGAGAAAACATCCTTCACAAAGCTAAATTAATTTTCATTTGGATGACTAAATCATGTTACTGCTAAACAACCTCTATGGAGAGGGTACCCAAACTAAAAAAATCAAGCCTCGAATCTACGTCTGTACACATACCAGGCTTGGACCTACTATCATTTAAGAGTTGGAGAAGAAATATATATTGGTATGTGACAGCATTATAACATAGTGCAAAACCCAGCTCACCTCAAAGGCTGGCATTAGGAGAGAGGAATGGGGTGGAATGATAGCTTCTGTATCAGGTTTTCATCTTTGAACCCAATCAATTCAGCTTAAGAAAAACAACTTGGGTCCTCGGCAGGCTACTAGAGTCCTTATAAGAACCTTTTAAACTTACTATTGGTATTTGGTATTTTCTATGGACATGAAAGATTTTAAAAGGTAAAGAGTAGGTTGTGCTGAGCATAATCAACTTCCTCATCTTTTAATGTTGAGTGTTTTGGCAGCAGTAACGAGAATTTCGAAAACTCAGTATCCACAATGAGATACACCAACTTTACTGTCATGAATGGGTGCGGGCTAGCTGGGCTTTTCCAGTTCTGAGAGCTCCTCTTTCTGTGTTGTCTTTATCACAACAGAAGAGCAAGTGTTTTCAAAGGACTATTGCTACGCCTTATGGAACATTTCCCCAGGACAATTTTCCTTAGTAAGAATTATTTCCTTCAGCCCCTAGCCAAACTAAAGCAAACTTAGCTCCCTACCTCCTTAATATGGGTCCTTGAAAAAGCAATCTACACTTAGCAGTCTGAACTTCTTAACACCTACTCATTCCCAGCCCCAAGAATTTGCTTCTGCTCCCTCTCTAATAACTGATTATTCTCAGTATGATCACCAAAGACTACCCTATTGCTAAGCCCAAACATGTGAAACTGATGACCACCCCTAACTTATTGGAGCTTTCTTCTCCCTTGGGTTCCAGGACACTGCTCTCTTTTGATTCTCCTCTTTCCACTCCTCCTTTCCTTCCTTCTCTTCTACCCAGATATTCAATGGTAGGTTTGCTCAGGGTGACACTCTCAGGTCTCCTTCCTTCTCAATTCTACTTTTCTCCTTAGGCAATCTCATGTATTCTCATGGCCACAATTAATATGATGATCACATCTTTAACCAAGTGTCTCCAGGACACCAAATTCATAATTCGAATTGCCTTTTGGACATCTTCACTAGGATATTCCATAGGTATTCAACACTCAACGAAATAGCCCTTGTTTTCTTTCCCTAAAACTGTTGGTTTGTTATTATTCTTCATCTTGGAGAATGGTAACCCCATCCACCAGGTTCCAAACTAGAAACACTCTCTTACCACCTCCCAAATACAAGATGTCACCAAATCTCTATCACTCTTTCTTGTCTTTAATCTTTCTCTTTAGTTTCTTTTTCTTTTTCTTTCTTTCTTTTTTTTTTTTTTTTTTTTTTTTCTGAGATGGAGTTTTGCTCTTGTCTCCCAGGCTAGAGTACAATGGTGCGATCTCGGCTCACTGCAATCTCTACATTCCAGGTTCAAGCAATTCTCCTGCCTCAGCCTCCCAAGAAGCTGGCATTACAGGCGCCTGCCACCATGCCTGGCTAATTTTTGTATTTTTAGTAGAGATGTGGTTTTACCATGTTGGCCAGGCAGGTCTCAAACTCCTGACCTCAGTGATCCACCCTCTTTGGCCTCCCAAAGTGCTGGAATTACAGGCACGAGCCACTGTGCCCAGCCAGTTTCTTCCCCTTTAATCTCTTTAATCTTCTCTGTTCCCTTTTGAGGAATAATTTACATATGATGAAAAAGTTAGATCTAAGCGTACAACTTGACAAGTCTTGATAATTGGACATATCCATGTAACCCACATGCCTATCAGCCCACACAGAATGTTTCCATCACCCCAAAAGGACCCCTTGTGCTGCTTCCTGGTAAGTATCCTGCCGTTTCCCCCATCCCTGACAACAACTAGTCTTATTCTTTCACCACAGATTAGTTTTGCTTCTTCTAGAATTTCACATAAATGGAATCATATGGTATATACTCTTTTGAGTCTGGTTTCTTTCATCTACCATGTTTCTGAGGTTCATCCATCTATCATTGCTTTTTGTTTTCAGGCAGATTTATCAAAGTCTAATTTACATACAATAAATTCACCCTTTAAAAGTATACATTTTGGTGAGTTTTGACAAATAGATGCAGTTGTCTACCACCACAAGACACAGGACAATTTTAACAAACATTCCCTTTTGCACCACTCCAGTCGCACTCCCACCCTCAGCAACCACTGATCTTATTTTTGTCTGCTTTCTGCCTTTTCCAGAAAGTTAAATAAATGAAATTAATGTAATATGTAGTTTCTTGAGACTGGCTTCTTTCACTTAGCATTGTGCTTTAGAGATTTACCTATGTTGTTACACATACCAATAATGTAGTTCATTCCTTTTTATAGTTGAGTAGTATTCCATTATATGGACATACCACAATTTACTTATCCATTCAACAGTTGATGGACATTTGGATTGTTTCCAATTTTTGTCAATTATTACTAAAGCTGCTATAGACATTTGTACACAGGTATTCGTAAAAACATATCGTTTCAGTTCTTCTGGGAAAATACCTATGAGTGAGATTGCTGCGTCACCATGGTAAGTATATATTATCACAGCATACCTCTTACCACCTTAGTCATTTCCCTAGCACTTGCCCCTCCTAATTGTAGGCCATTCTTCAAGGTCATCAGAATTATACTTTTCTTAAAAAAACAAACTTAACTCACATAGAGATAGGCAGTGAATTGTTCCAACAATAGATACTGATGTCAGCTTGGTTCCTAGAAGATTTTAAGTCAGTCACTGCTAGTAACGTTGTACCGTATTCCCTTTATTGTAATTCTGTCATCCTAAGCTTTGGGTCAAATTATGATAAAAGTTAAAGAAAAATAATAATAATACTATTGCTCCCCTGCTCAAAAACTTCTAGTGGCTGTCTGTTAGCTACAAGATGAATTTAAACTTGTCAATTCTTTATATTCTGGCCCAAATCCACCTCCACAACCCTATCTCCTATTCCCCCATTCTATGCACACTACATCTAGTCATACTTCTTACCATTTCAAAAAAATCACATCCTGTCACGACACTGTATGTTGTTATATTACATTCCTGCTGTTAAAAATGGCTAGTGTGGATCCCCTAGGCATAGCTAGTAACTCTTAGACATTCCTAGAGCACCTGAGTCACTTATACTACTTGTACTGTCATTTATCATTTCATGTCTGCTCCTCCCTATCACTTGAGGGCAGGGTCCATGTTTCATTCATTGCTGTATTACAAGTAGCCTGCACCATAACTAGCACATAGGAAATACTTCAGAAATCCTGAATGAAAAAAATATATTTTAAGTGAAAAACAATGCACAGTTTTCGAGAAAGACAAAATAATTGGCAGCCACTTCCTACAAAATAACCCTGATCACAAGACTTGAAATATTTATAATAAAGCCACCAATCATAAAGAAAAAAAGAGAGATTCTTAGGAAGAACTTTACATATTAAAGCTGTATTAAGAAAAAGCCCGATAAAAGATAGTTTAGGGAGAGAGGGGAAAAAAACATTTTCTCAAGAAAATAATAATCCATCCAAGGCCTAATAGATTACTTAACATGTCACACCACTAATTTTGGATCAATCCACTAACTCTCCCCAGAAATAAAGTCCCAGCTGAAGCTGTCGTCCCTGAGGCAATGGAAAGTGCTGACATTAGCCAGAACTCACTGCCACTGAAATGCTATTGTATGAAGGAAATTCTTTTTACCTTGGCTTTGGATTCAAACTGAAAAGCTAAAGAGGAAGTCTTTATATGGGGTCCAGAAGGAGAATTTTAGAAAAAAGCAGACCCACAAGAATATGAAAAGAAAATGCCCACAGCAAATTTGTTCGGTAGTCCAAGAAATCAATATGCTATCTGGTTACCAGATGTAAAGGTAGATTTGAAAGGAGTATTCAGGACTAGAGCAAAAGGAGTGTCCTTTCCAGGCCTGATCTGCTAGAAAGGATGATATCATTTTTCCTGAGATCCAGTTACGGCAGAGCAGAGGGAGAATCCAGGATATGGGGCATGCCAAAAGTGGCCGGACTCATAAGGACATGTCTTTATGTGGGTGGAGAAAGAGCCAGAGAGACCTGGCTCCCAAATTTGGCTTTGCCATTTATTAGCTGCATGACCTAGGACAACTTATTTAACCTTTCTGAATCTTTTTTCCATGTCTATAAAACACAGATAATACCAATCAAAATTGCTGAAGACTAAAAAGAAATAACCAGTGAAAACTAAATTAAAGGAAATAACCAATGTTTGCTTGATAAACAGTAGATACTTCCTACATAAGTTTCTTCTGTAGTAAACTTCCTTTCCCATCTAAACAGGGGTATATGATAAACCAAAAAAGGAGATTATTTCAAAAAGTGAAGAAACTGATGACTCTCATTATTTTTCTGTGGGTGGCCAAGTAGTTTACATTGTTGGAGAATGTACGCTGCCTGCTTTCATTCTTCCAACAATTATTTATGGACACCCTCTCTATAAGAACCTCAGGCTACCCTGTGAAATGGTCAAGAATGGTAGCAATAGAAAACCAAACCAGGTATCGTTCAACAGAGAGGTGTTCTGGGGGCATGGTTGGTCCTGAGCAAACATGTCACTGGGCTCTGATCACAACAAGGCCAGGCTGATCAGTTCTACAAGTGGCCCCACAACTTGTCCCCATGATCCCAGGCCCGGGTCACAATCCATGACTTCAGCCATGCTCATACACAGAGACAAAGCCACTGTCAGCAGCAACATCTTTAAAGAACAGCTAACATCCTGTTGTTTTTGGCTGTTTTTCTTCAACTGGTCAAAAAGCTATTCTCATAGCCAGTTGTATCTCACAATGGCAATTTGCTAAGGATATTTAAAGGATTGCTGTTTAAGCATATTATGTCACATGGTACCATATTTTCACAGTCTTGGAAGGCAGCAAAAATTAGATTGTAAAAAATTTGTCTTATTGAGGGAGGCATAAAAAATTCTATAAATCAAACTCTTAAGATCAAGATTATTTGATTGCCAAAACCCATCTTCTGAAGCCCCATAGATCCAAGCTGAGTCATTTTGACCTGAGTTATTTCACTCACTAACTCTAGAACCTGGGACAAGAGTTCATTTCTCAGGGTTTCAATTTGTACATCTGAACTAATTATTCTCTAAGGTCCTTACCAGATGTGCAAATCTAGGAAAAAGCATTAAATGACAAAGTTTCAGGTAGTTTGTATAGGTTCTCAAGTTTACATTTAAACACTAATAGTGCAATGGAGATATATATAAAATTTGGTTTGAGAGGAACAAACTTGATGACAATACACTGCTGAAAGGCTAACCTATGACTTGCCCACAGCAGGAACTGAAGAAAAGTTGAATGTATAAAAAAATAGGATGGGATATTGAAGATACCTGGAAACATAGTTGAGCA
Organism: Rhinopithecus roxellana; assembly: GCF_007565055.1. Taxonomy (NCBI): domain Eukaryota; kingdom Metazoa; phylum Chordata; class Mammalia; order Primates; family Cercopithecidae; genus Rhinopithecus; species Rhinopithecus roxellana. Next base: position 133,862,455 of record NC_044553.1, on the reverse strand, counting down.
TTACAGGTGGTAGGATGGGAAAGAGATCATAGGATACAAATACTGAGATAGTAAGGGAATGTCCCTGGCAGAGATTCATAAGATGGAAGGACAGGAACAACCACCAAAAGAATATAGTGAACCCCATGTCTGGTCTGTTGGTTTCCCCTAAAAGCACCAATGCTCTGTTTAAGCCAAAATCTTCTGGGAAGCTTTCAATTCCTGTTTACTCTAAAATAAATGGGAAAAAAAACTAGCTTATTCCTTGTAACTTAAACCCCAGGGGAAGTTAGGAGTCAGTGGGAGGCAGAGACTCATACAAACATACACACGTATACAGAATCATATCTGATGGGATGAGGTTAATGAAGCACACAAAATCCCAGGGCTGACAGGAAGTGGAATTAGAACCACAAAAGCCAAGAAGATAGTCAACAACTTAAAAAACTCCAGATGCATTCAGTTTATTAAAGCTGAATACAAGTAGGGAGGAAGAAAGGAGACCCATGGCTGATGAAATGGACTTATGGGGTATTTCACTGAGTCAGAGAAAGTCACAGCTTCTTTCACGTCCGAACATTCTATTGCCAATAAGTTCAATAATGAAGCTCCCAAGCTTCCAAAAGGCAATCAAGTTGTAAAACAAACAAACCAAAAAAAGGAAACATTCAGAAAAGGTTTTATAATTAACTAGTTAGAACAAAGATTTTTACAGCAAGGGATATCAGAAATTTACCCTCATATAAGAGCCAAGTAGATGTAGAAAAATAAACTTTTATTTATTATTTAAATCTAATGAGAGTTATGCTCCTAGTCCCAACCCCCCAACCCCATCCTCAAACAGTCTACAATAATTCTAAGAGTTCTAGGCCATTACCAAACCAGATCTATTGGGAAGTCTACTGTCAGGCTACCAGAAAAGCAATTAAAGCAAGTGCCAATCATTCACTCAAGAAACATTTCCTGAACATCCTCTTAAGAGCAAAAGATGCTGACATGCAACCGGGCATGGTGGTGCACACCTATAGTCCTAGCTACTCAGGAGGCTGAGGCAGGTGGATCCTTTGAGCCCAGGAGTTCAAGGCCAGACTGGGCAACATAGTGAGATCCTGTTTCAATTTTAAAAAAAGTGCTAACATGCATGGTGGGGGCAAAACTGACGGAGATATTCTTACTGTCCTCAAGCAGTTTCCAGTCGGCTACAGGAGACAAATACATGACTACCAGACAACATACAGATACTATTGTAGAGTTACAAACAAACAGAGTGCTGGGGGTATATGGGCAGGGCAGGCTAACTCTGGGAGCATTAGAAAAAAACATTACCAAAGAAGTGACACTTGACTTTGTCTTGAAAAATGTCCATAATTGATTAGGTAAAGTAATACAAGAAAGGCATTTCAGACACAAGGTAAAACAGGTGCAGAGGTAGCGAGCAAGAAAAGGACCAGGTTTGGTAGCTCATGCCTGTAAGCCCAGTATTTGGGGAAGCCAAGGCAAGAGGATCACTTGAGACCGTGAGTTCAAGGCTGCAGTGAGCTAAATATGATTGTGTCATTGCACTCTAGTCTGGGTAACAGCGAGACCCTGTCTGTAATACAAAACTAAACAAACAAACAAACAAACAAAATTTTAAAAGGGGACCAGAGAAATGTTGAAAGCTCTGGTTTGGCAGAAATAGAGTGAAATGGGAAGAAAGGACACTATTATGAATTCAAGAAAATAAACTCAGACACTGCTGAGGAAGTGTATGTATAAACAAAACATCATGATGTGATAGGAAAAGAGAATGATCAAACAAGCACAGAAAAGCATAATGCATAGTGAGGTCACATTTCTACAAAAAGTTTTTTAAAAAATTAGCCAGGCAGGATAACACATGCCTATAGTCCCAACTACTCGGGAGACTAAGATGGGAGGATCATTTGGGCCCAGGAGGTGAAGGCTGCAGTGAACGGTGATCATGCCACAGTACTCCAACCAAGGCAATAGAGCAAGACCTTGTCTCAAAAAAAAAGAACAGCATGAGGGAGGAGGCAATGTGGAGAACTAAATCTTAGAAAAGAAATGGCAGTGTGCGAGGCACAGACAGAAGGAGAGTTTTTAGGCCAAACAGCAGAACTCATACAGTGGCACAAAAGTACAGAGTGCTTACAAGTATAGTATAGTACAGCTGGATTATAAGGTATATGAGGGGAAATGGAATTCTAGAAGAGTTACCTGAGTTACCTTAGAAGGCTTTCAGGTCATATTAAGTTTCCATTATACAATTTAAGCCTAGGGAACCATTTAAGGATTTTAGAAGACATGATCAGATATGTATTTTAAAAAGTATATTACAACCTCTTCTTTTCCCATATAATTTTAGGTCCTGATTTATCTACCATCTTCTACTAGATCTCAACAATTCCCTTCAAGTGTCCCTCAAATATAGCCTGTTATGATAATCTGCTAAAGAGATCAAGAATTATGACATCTAATTATAAAAATAACAAATAATTTGTATTGAGTACAACGTAAGGGCCAGACATTGTGTCAAGTGCTTTGCGTGCATCATCTCATTTGATCTTCATGGTACTCTCAGGAGGTAGACACCATCATTACTGCCATTTTATAGTTGAGGAAACAGGATTAGAGTAACTTGCTGAAAATCACAAAACTAGATAGGGATATATATAGTTACAAACTAAGGCTGTCAGGCTCTAAAACCCATGTTATTTCCGTTACTCTGCCTTCTAAGCAAGCCATGACTCTCATATCCTTACTACCTGTATCACTCCACACCACACTTTAATCATCCTCCCCATTAAAGACCCTAGTGTATTTTACTAACAAAGCCTAACACTGCCAAAAGCCTATGTGACTTTAAAGACATTCACATGGGCAATCACAAATCCATTCATTTCCACACAGGAAGCAATGTCCATAGGCACCCTCAGTGCTACCATCATAGCTAGGATCAGTAGGTAACATTTCCTGATCCTGTAGTTGTGAACTGCTTATTCTTTCTCTGTGCAGTCAGGGAGTTGGGGGTGGAGTGGAAGGGAAGGAGAAGGGGAAGAGAAAGAGGAAGAAAAGAAAGTGGAAGAGGAATGGGAGAAAGAGAGGAGGGGGAGGAACACACTAGAAAGAAGACTCAAACAAAAAGGAGGAGTCATCGGAAAATGGGAGAAAGCACATACTGGTACCAGCCAGGGCTTCTTGGAACTGTTCCCAGTCTGGCTGCCAAGGAGCTCTGGAATATATTTGTTAGAGTTGGATTCCTGTACAGTCTGTTGCAGACTTTTTCTGACTGCACTCTGACAGAAAGACCAACACGTTCGTTCCAATCCCTGCTTCCCACACAGAAAGCTAGTTATTCCTCAGGGGACTTCTGACCAAGCTCACTATTGGCCTCTTAGTAGGCTCTTCATATGCTACATAAGCTTAGAAAGAAACAAAAGTCCATCACATACCTCTTCCTGCTACAGAATCACTAAGCCTCTCTACCCAAGAATCCCATCCAACTTCCCAAGATCCTCTTCACAAACATGTTAAGCTTCTCGAGTCTCCTTACCAAAACAACTGCTGCGATGAGGAACAAAGGTTTTACAGGCAGTAGCAATAGCTAGTTCAGCAGAGATTATCGTCTTAATGATCAGGTCTTCTACATGGGCCATCAATGCTGCAAACAAAAATTTTTAAATTTCAGACTCAATACCAAAATACACGGATTAGGAACTGGATTCCAGATAACAATGTAACTATGAAAGCATGCGTGCTCAGTCAAAAAAAAGTCTCTATATGGCAGACTTCTGAATGGGTGCTATGGAGGCAGGCATATCTGTGAACAGTTCAACACAGTCAAGAATGTAGGTGCCAAGGGATACCCTCAGGTGGCCTCTTATGACAAAAGACAGACACCTAATGGAATAAGAGCCTCACTTGTTTCTTACACTTCCCCATGACCCTTTCCCTTGTGAACTGAGACAGTCTCTTTTGGCACACAGTTTCCCATTCTGCTCAAGGCTCAGCAATTGTGCCCATTTTGATTTGAAGCCCTGTGCTCAAACAGTGCCCATTCTCCAGCTCAGCAACATGAATGAGAGAGATTAACTTAGAAAACTCAAAACTTGGGGCCAATATGGAGACAGGCAATTTGTTATATAAAAAGCTGACCATATTTTAGTCAGCAGTTCAACATTCAAGAAGGGTAAATTCACTAAGAATTAAAGGAAAAAGTTACGCCTTTCAGACCAGAAACAAGAAAAGGGATTTTGAGGGTAATGGAAAACCTGTTCCCCAGCTTGTCAACTGCAGGAAAAAGTAACACCAAGGACAATCATCCCGTCTCAGCAACACTATCAAAGCAATAGAGAATGATTCCTGGCAAGAGACGATGATAAAGTTATCCAAAGAAGAGAAGTCAAGAAGGAAGAAGGCCCAGTACTCACCGGTTGTATCTCTGCCTTCTTGTTTCAGGTACCTAAGCATAGCACTCATGCTCCATTTGTTTCCATAGTCCTCCACTTCTGGATCATCACAACTAAAACAAATTAATAAAGTCACATATGTAACTAGGCTTGGCTATAATAACAAGATTCTTTGCAAACAGCCTTCTTGTCTTTTTAAGTTTTGGTTTTTTTTTTTTAAATTCACTTTGCTGACTTCCAGTTACTCACTTTTCTTGGTCCTTTTTGTCATATATCCTTTCATACCAATTTCTTCAATGGAAATGAAAATGCATATAGTTTGCCTTTTTCAAGAGGGTGGGGAAGAAGGCAGCAAATTCTTTAACCAAACAATTATGCATCAAGAAAGAGTGAGAGCAATGTGTGAAAGAAGGTAAACTAAGAATGGTTACAATAAATTAACAGATAATTAACCCTTGAGGTGAATGTCACCTGAGTACACAAAACAACCTCTGATGCCATTTTCAGACCAGAACTGAGTTGGGATGGGTGAGTGAGTTAATCTGGTGCAGCATGCTGGTGAAATAATCCCACACAGAATTGCTTTGGCATCTGAAGCAGGCTCCCTCCTCTCTGGCAGTAGACATAGCTTTTCTTGATATTTTTTGAGGTATCACTGAAGAGAGAGTGCACTGGAGTGACAGTAAGAGTGGGAAGGTATACTACTGCTATGGCAGCGGAGTGGCAAACGGCACAGCCTCCCATGAATATTGGAAGAGCCCTGCAATCTGGAACCTGTGTTTTGCAGCTGTCTCCTCACTCCCTACCAGCATCCCACTTTCCACCAATCGTGCCTTTGCTCATCTTTCACAGTGGAGGTGTGATCTCTTCAGTCAATGCAAACGCTGCTCAAAGGACATTTGACGAAACCTATATAGCTTCAGCAACTATTCTATCACTTCCAGATTCCTTTCTTTCTTTCCTTGGACCTGCTAAGAACCTATTTTTAGTCTGAGTAGAAAGTAACTATTTGGGTCTCTTTTCTACTTTTCTACTTTCTGGCAAAATGATCAGGATGAAAGAAAACAGAGCAAAAAAAATATTTCCACACAGCTGGGCTGGTACTCCCTTCCACTGAATCCTTTGCTGAGATGGCCTCATTTCTTTCTTTCTTTAATTTTTTCCTTTTCTTTTTCTTGATCATACAAGTATTTATTTTACAAAAATTTAGAAAATACATAATAGCACAGAGAAGAAAATAAAAATCACTCACTCACAATCCTACCCACTATAGTTAAGCTAAATTAACACTTCGGTATTACTTCTGGTCTTTTCTTCCTCCCCGCTCAGCAAAAATAAGCAGCTTTAGATATCTCATATTCAAGCAAGAACATAAGTTGCATGTGCTATCTGATAACCTGCTTTTTCCACCTACAAATATACAGTAATGAACATTCTTATCGCTGATCCTGCGTATACATCTTTTATTTCTTAAGGTTAAGTTCCTAGAAATGGAACCGCAGGGTCAAAGGGTACAGACATTTTTTAAGCTTTTGATATGTTTGCCAAGCGCTGAAATGACCTCATTTCTTAACTTCTAAAACGTTCCATATGCCTATTAAATTCCCATCCCTAAGTCAAGTGAGGGAAGGTAATGAGGAAGAAAAACTTGTGAAAGCACAATTTGGTAGAGAAAGGTGACACTGTTAACTGGGGAGGCAATGGAGAAGCAGCAGGAGATATGCCTCAACACTGTTAAATGACTAACAGTTTTCCATAAATGGTACATGGACATTAATGTAACGTTATCCTCCAGTGCCACATGTTACCTTTCCACCTCTACAACACCCGCATCTGAGACTGACACCTCTGACTTCTGGCTCAGACACAGCCAGTACCTGACATAGTCTCCACTCTTCTTGTTCACACTGTAGTTTGTCAGATGCATGAACTGGTTCCGAATGTTCTTGGCTCCTTGATCATATCGCACAGTTGCAAACCTGATAGAAGGGAAACAGGTTAAATGCCAGGAAGAGTTTCAAGGACATACAGGCTGGAACTGAGGATCAATGAGATAATAATAAAGGAGGGTAATATCATTATCTAACAAATACCGAGTGCCTACGAAGTGCTAACTCCCATTCTAAGTGTTTTATAATGTCATACTTTATTCAATCCTTAAAGCAACCCTATGAAGTAGTAGATAATATTGTATCCAAGTGGAAAAATAGATGTGAAAACGAAATGTGGTCTATTAAGTAACTTGTTCAAGATCACACCAACTCCAAAACCCATGTACTTAATCACAACAAGACACTGCTTCTCTTATATAGAACATTACACCAATAGGAAGAACGAAAATTGAAAATATAGCTATTTACAACCTGGGAAATTGTGTGTAGGATACTGTGACACAGCATTAGCTGGTCAAGAAATAACAACTGGCTGGGCATGGTGGCTCATGCCTGTAATCTCAACGCTTTGGGAGGCTGAGGCAGGAGGACTGCTCGAGCCCAGGAGTTTGAGACCAGCCTAGGCAACAGAGCAAGAACCTATCTCTACAAAAAATTAACAAATTAAGCAGGCGTGGTAGTGTGCACCTGTAGTCCCAGCTACTTGGAAAGCTAAGGCGAGAAGACTGCTTTGAGCCCAGGAGACAGAGGCTGCAGTGAGCTGTGATCGCACCACTACACTCCAGCCTAGGCAACAGACACACTTACTGAGTGCCCACACAGTGCCTGGTACTACAGCATTCAATGAAAAAAATTAAGCAAAAAGAAAAAAGGACAGCACAGCTATATACCGGCTTAGAGCTCACATCCATAGAAAGAATAGAACTGATCCATAATACTCATTTAAAAAAGAATGATAATGACAGCATTAACAGCAGACAAAGCAAAACAGCATAAATATGGGCACAGTGCAAGAGACTTAGTCCTGAATTTGGAATGAAGGCAAAAGAAAGAGGAATAAAACATGGAGCCCGCTGAAAACAGGGAAGCAATATGATATCCTGGACTGTTGTCAAAAGAAGACCAAAGTATAAAATATATGTGCCTCTGAAGGAAGTAACCAGGGAAAGAGAGAACTTTCCAGTGATGCTCAGTATCAACAAAAGGACACTCAAGGCGAATGGTTATGGTAAATATCAACCCCTGTTTACATACCACTGTAACCATATCACCCTTCACTAGACTGGTTTTCCCAAGAGGCATATCCAAGTGTGTGAAAAAAAAAGGAAGGCCACAAGTTTATTTTCATATGACTTACAAATTATTTACATATGCTTACTCAGACTATGAAGTCAACATGAATTTTCACCACATTAAAGGTCAGCATTAAAAATTTTTCCTCTTCTCTGTTTCTTCTCATCCACCCACTATCTCCACTCCCTAATTCCCCGTACCAGAAATATACAAGAGCCAAAGAAAGAAAAGTGAAAAGAAAAAAAACCCAAACCCAAAAAACTAAAATAAACAAACACGAGGATAGGAAAAAGGATGTGGACAAAGAAAATGATGACTAGGCTAAAAGACAAGAGTTTGATGAGCATTATTACGTCTATACTTGAGAAGGACCCCAGATTTTCTAGAAACTTCCAACTTCCAGTAGTTATCACTTAACTTCTAGCCATGTCACATCCCAGTGCCCTGGTGAGTAAGCCTTGCCTATGCATCCCAATCTTCCTCTGATAGACTGTCCAAGCAAGTTGAAGACAATCATTCTCTGAATTCTTGTGAGATGCAAAGGGGTCCCGTGCTGGCCCCACAGAGGCTGCCTGCCTCAGCCAGACATTACCTCAAGGTGACATCCCTCCTGCCATCCTCTCCCCGCAATGAATAAGTTAGAAGGAGAGGAAAGCTTCTGCTTCAGAAAAAGAGGCTTTTCATCTCTTGTAGTTACTACAAGTACCTGATCTAACTTGGTCAACATGAAAAGCCTGACAAAAGTCTGTGGTAAGCTGGAATCTGGTACCAACACATTTGTCATTCTTACATTCTTTTCTTCAAGAGGGCTACACATCTTAAAAAAAAAAAAAAAAAAAAAAAAATTCATGTTTCTTCTTCCTAATCCTCCTTTTCACTGGAGTGTTTTATTCTGAACCCCAGCAAGGATAAGATTTCTAATATCAAAGCGTGGAATTCTAAACTGAGTGTATGAAGCAGAAGGAAGCAAAAATTAAAGTGAAACAAAAAAGCTTAAAGGAAAAGTTCCCCTGAAAGGTGAAAGTGCTCCACTCCGTATCTCCCTCAGTCTAGTGGGGAACATATACTACGTAGAGAAAAGGTGTGTGTGCTCATCTTTCCTCCTACCCCAGTAAAAGCTTATAGCTATCACTAAAATCCATATTAAATAAGCCATCATCAACATCTGATCACTATTTTCTTTTTTATTGTCTAGACCAGAGGTCTCATTAGTCTTGAATCTGACCTACTGGTCAAGTTCTGATTAACCTACAAAAGCTTTGTTTTTTTTTTTTAAACTTTAATTACCTGAACAACATATAAAAATCAGACCTTCCTTCTTGCAACCCAGTGGTAGCCAGGGGCCACATGAGTAAGATGGTGAGTAACCAAAAAAAAAAAAAAAAAAAAAAAAAAGGAAGATGGTGACTAGGATGGGAAGTCAGCCAGAAACAGAAGGAGGTTTTCTAAGCAGGGTGGCCACCAAATAGAGGTCTAAATCCATATAAAAACAGCATCTGAGTGGGACAGTGGCCCAGTGGGGTAATGAATCTGGCCACATACAAAGGAATTGAGCAAATAAATAAATATATTACGGATACTGGGAGCCAGATTTCCTGCTGTTGGAGAAGAGATTTTAAAATATGAAAAGCAAAAAATGAGAAGGAACTCTGTAGTTTTGAACTAGAATTGTGCGTACTAGTATAAACTTCTGTTTTTCAACAATACATTAGAGACATATATGGAAATATAGATGTACGTGTATATGTACATATATACATAATTTCCTACCTCTGTTCATGGCCAGGATCTGAAAGCAGAAATGCCCCAGGACAGTCAGCATATCTAGCACCCAGATATTGATTTCTAAATACTATACTCCATGAAAAAGCAACCAGTGCTCCTTGGAGAAATGGTTGATTTCAGGGCTAGAACAGAGAAAGAACAAGATGAGCCAGAAACATCTTGTGCTCAAAGAATGATAAAGACATGTCAAAAGGACACAAAGCCAGCTTGAGAGGTCTCCCATTGGCCAAATCTGGGACAATTTGAGCATCAAAATAAATCATGATAGTAAATAATTATAACCCATTAAATAAAATAGGAATGCTTGAGTCTGCATTGGTATAAATAAATAGATGAATAAATAAATAAGAAGAGAAAGCTCTTCCTTACGAAAAAATGCCAAAAAATAAACGTAAAAGTTATGATGGAATTAGAAAATCATCATTTGGCAACTACCATAGCAATAATTCATTAAGGCAAGAAAAATCAATAGATTTCTCTTAAAACTGAGAAATGAGATGAAGAATGAAATTTTACATGATTTAAAGCATCTCCCTATAAAATACTTACTAATTACAAACGGTAAGACCAAATAACTTTACAGTGCAAGAATCTAGTAGATATCACCTACAGCACGTAGTCAAACACCACTAAATGACTAGCATGTGCCATCAGATATAATGCAATGACAAGAATTAGTATCACTTTTGTGGTATTCTGGCCCCAAATGCATTACCTAGGTCTCTTCATGAGAAAATATCAGACAAGCCCAAATTGAGGGACAATCCACAAAATGACTGGCCTGTAATCTTCAAAAATGCTGAGATCATGAAAGTCAAAGAATGACTAAGAAACTGTTTCAGACTGAAGGAGACTAAAGAGACCTGACGGCTAAACACAACATGTGATCCCTGATGGGATCCTTTTGTAGTTTAAAAAAAAAATTCCTTAGGATAACTGGCAGAATTGGAATGAGATCTCTAGACATAGGGTAAAAGGCAATTTTTCATATAATTCTTACAGGTCTTACAACTCTATAAGTTCAAAATGGTTTCAAAGTTAAAAGTGTAAAACAGTGGTTTGTTTCACAATAAAAATCTACATGTTCAAGCCTCACTTAACAAACCAGATCTGGCAATATCAGTGTCAGCTGCTGGCACTAAGTAGCAAATGCCTCTAGATGGTACATGTACTCTCCATTCTCCAGTCTCCACTCTTCCTTCAGTGAATGTACTTGTGAGCATTTATGTTAGTGACCTTTGATTTAGACCATCATATAGTATAAAATTTCACCTTCTTTAGGTCTGAAGTTTCAACACAATTTCTCTATTAACAATAATCTAAAAGAGCACTATTTACTAGGTACCCCAGGACCACATTTGCACATACAACCATTCGTCACTTAACAATGGGGATATGTTCTGAGAAATGCATTGACAGGCCAATTTCATCGTTGTGTGAACATCATAGAGGGTACTGACACAAACCTGGATGGTATAGCCTACTACACACCTAGGATAGATAGTATAGTCTCTTGCTCCTAGGCTACAAACCTGTACAGCATTGTACTATACTCAATACTGTAGGCAACCGGAACACAATGGTAAGTATCTGTGTATCTAAACATAGGAAAAGTAATACATTGTGTTATGAGATTACAATGTCACTAGGCGACAGACATTTTTCAGCTCCATTACAATCTTATGGGACTACTATAGTATATGTGGTCCTTCCTTGCCCATGACTGCACTCATCCTAATGTAGGCCAACATTTACACAATGGAGTCTTGAATCTCCCTCTTAATGAGATCAAGATTTAGGAAAGTTGTCACGACAGACCTTTAAGGCCTTGACCTTCAAGCTAAGAAAAAGTGGGGGAGTTCCTACTTTCTTTGCTAAATTCAAAACCCTAGGTACTATTTCTCAGCCTATTGATGAATATAGAACTATTTGCCGCCCCCTCCCCCTTTTTTAACCACACTGCAAACAAATATGAATTGTCTTTGACAATATCTTTATTTTGACAATAAATTTTTAAATCATAAGTTACATTTCCTTTTTGCTTTCTAATGTCTCTCCCTGAGAATCAAGACAATGGTAATAATTTGTCTAAAAGTCTGAATGTCTGTGTGGAGAAAAGATTTCAATGTTTGGCATATGGTAGGGACTTGGCAAACATTAACTGAAACTGCACTGGAGTTGCTTGCTCCAAGATCTTTACCAATATGGAACCAAAATAAGAAGGAAACCAGAGAGTTAGCGGGATCTTTTAAACTCTCTTCCCCTATTCAAAAACTAGTCTGTTCTTCTAAGAATATGACCCCACATATTCTTTTTTTTTTTTTTCTGTCCTGCTGTTTTCTTAAAAACTTTTTTTTTTTATACCGTATCTTCTTATGGTCAGAGTCACAGGCATTCTAGACATAGAAGTTTAACATCCTCTTTGGTAGTTATATTTCCTGACAAACATTCACTACAAATGTACAAAGAAAAGAGAAGCCCAGCCTCGAGGAGCCCCTTGCTGTGGCACATGAGTTATCCTTCAACAGGTGTAGGCATTTTGAGGCAGAGAGGTCTGGATGATAAAGAGACAGCACCTCAGGCAGCCTTGCCAGGAGCCACTGGGTTTCATCCTGGCCTGACCCAGAAAAATCTTATGGAAGAGAACAAGAGGCCCAAGAGCTCTCTGATCTGCTGTCAACCAGCTGCAGCCGGGAGACTGCCAAAGCGCTGCAGTGACTAGGCAGCGCCCTACAGAGCCGTCTGGGAGGGGATTACCAGCCTGATCCCTTGTCTTTAGAGCCAGAAATGACTCAAACTTCACAAACAGCAAGGGCCTGCCAGGGAGGGTGACAATGAGCACTGGAAAGGGTTTTCTCCCCCTTGTCGGTGTCTCTTACCCCTACTTGCTGCTGTGGCAGATTCTGGACAGTGTGCAGCCTGTGAGGTAATCTGAATTCCTTGGCAACCAGCAAGTACCTGAATTCTTTCAAAACCACAGGAATCCAGCAGAGAAAAGGTAAATATCCCTGCGGAGCCAGTGTTAATTAGCAAGGAAGGCTACTGAAGAAGGAACTGGGGGTGGGGAGAAAGGGAAAGGCAGTACACATGTTTTGGGGTCTTTTCTGAATTTCCACTGAATAATATGGCTGAGGCAGAAAAAAGGCTGTTCCAACCGGGACCTTCCCAGAGTCCTCTCCTCCCACCTCCGCCGCATGGGTGGAACTCAGCTCCCTGGATGGGTACTCTCACGCCCCCCAAGTTGCTAGAGCTGCCTATCTTTGGGTCTCTGGCAACACGTTTGGTTTTTAACTCCATTTTGTTTTAATTTTTTTGAACTTTTTATTTTTCCTGTTTCAGTGAAAATCAGGCTGTTAGCTTCATCTCAGAAAGGGCTCTGTCAAATCATCTAAACCCAATACTGGATCCACCTAAAGCTGTAAAATCCAGGACAAAATCTTTTGGGATTCCACCCCTGACGGGAAAAAGAATCTGCACCATTTTGGTAGAGCACAGCACCCCTCTGTGGAAACTGAGTGTCCCCTGGTGGTGCAACACAGCAACATGCAAGCAAAATTCAAAAGCACAGAGGACCTCTGAGGGCCACTGTGACAATCATAAGAAGTTGCACCCAAATACCAGGGGGAACAATTGCAACACTTCTTCAATATTTTACCCACACATAAGAAAACAGAGTTCTCCCACTTCTTACGTTAATAAAACAATAAGGACAACTAAAAACACTCACCTATACAGAAACTAGGGTTTTCGTAAATTTAATTTTGTGTAAAAAAATTTACACAAAATAACTTATATCACAAAACTGTCTTGTGAAATGAACTTAATCTTTCTGTCCCCTAGCATTAATTTGAGGTCCAAAACAGAAGTGACAGGGTGTAAGAGAATTCATTTCTAAAGAAGAAAATGAATTGTATTTGCCTCCTGTTCCATCTCTTTAGGAAAGATGATGGTTTTTCTTGTTGAGCCTCAGTGTAACCCAGTAATCTCATCCCAAACTGATTATCTTCAGTTATGTCTACATAAAATACATGTAGCCCAAGATAACTAAAAGCTGCAGATCTGGAGATGCTACAGACTATCGACATAGTTGAACAGACTCTGAGGGTTACAACAAAGCAAGTGAATGTCAAGATACAGAATGAGTGAAGACACAAGAACTTAGGCACATTGAAATTACTGCACGGAACAATGTACCCTCATGGGACTCTCGCAAACAGCGCATCATATTGCCATGCGTCATGCTTTTGTAAAGCTTTGATAAAGCTTTTTTATTCACCTACACTTTCAGGTAAACCTAACCAAAGCCCTGAAAATTTATGTTGTTTTCTGGTCCACTTGGTCTGAGTTTTTTAAAAGCTGTTTTTCTAATTATCCTGAGAAAAAACATCCATTGACTACATGCATATATATATAAATTGTTTTGTTTCTGCTGGAAGCAAAAGGGTTATACTTAATTCAGTAGATTCTGACTTCCAACACACAACCAGTTAGCCAAAGCACTTGCATATTTGTAGTAAATTCTATAATAAACATTGGTGCTATTGTTCTCACATTGTGCTCTGAACCAGAAAGGTCTTAAAACAGTGCCAAATTTCACCCATAGAGAGGGCTGTTAATATTGTTGGTGACAATATCTTTGGAATATTAAGCAAAACATATTGGTATGATATCCTTGAGAAACAGTGAAGCACAACCTCCATCTCTTTTCTCTATTCCCAAAGTCCAATTTTTGGCAGGACATAATCAGTTTCTAAAACTTGACACAGGAGAGAAGTTAAGGTGAGGATGAGCAGAGGAAGGAGAATGATGAAACTTATAATACAAAAGAGAGAAAGCTCAGAAGTCTCAAATTATAAAGCTGAAAATCCTCAGCACCTTGCATATCTGAGAAGTTAGGAGTGTATTTTACCTTCATTTTGTTCTAAATAACATAAGGAATAGGCTTTTTTTCTTTTTTTTTTTTTTCATGAGATGTGGTCTCGCAATGTTGACCAAGCTGGTCTTGAACACCCGGCCTCAGGCAATCCTCCCATCTCAGCCTCCCAAAGTGCTAGGATTACAGGTGTGAGCCACCACACCTGGCCAGGAATAGGCTTTTACACCTAATTTTGTATAGTGATCCTTCATGAGAGCACATGTGTCTACAAACATTATCAACAATTTCTTTCCTATAAAAACCTGATTAGAGCTAGCAGTCAGCTCATGTTCAGATGCCTGGTCCAGCCCTTTATCTAATAACTGGGAGATGTTTCAGTTCTTCCCTTTCTCTATTTTCAAGAAACAAGAGGCCAGAACTAGGGAGTTTTGGTAGTCTCCAATGTTCCCAGGGCTCAAACTCAAAATCTCAGTTAAGAATATGACGGGACTTATAAATGCTGTTACTGCCACCTAGAGGGGAATGGAACACAGAGCTCCACCAGCGAGAAGGTTTGGTTAGTCCACTTTCACTGATTTCAAGTCATAGGCTACGTTTCAAAAACACTAAGTCTCTAAAAGCATTAAAAGACTATTCTAAAATAATAGTTGTCAGAGTACAATAATATTTGTCAAAGCACCTGTACATAAATAGGTAGCCTTCTTTTATCCATGGTATTTCCCATCTTCCAATTGCATTTTCTAAAATACAGAGACATACACAGACCAGGCTTTTTTAGCTTGTTGTGACCACTCACAGATGCAAACCACCTCCTAAACTGCTATGCTTTATAACAAGCTTGTCCAACCTGAGGCCCACAGGCTGCATACAGCCCAGGAAAGCTTTGAATGTGGCCCAACACAAATTTATAAACTTTCTTAAAATATTATGAGTTTTTTTGCAATTTTTTTTTAAGCTCATCAGCTACTGTTAGTGTATTTTACGTGTGGCCCAAGACAATTCTTCCTCCAATGTGACCCAGGGAAGCCAAAAGATTGGACACCCCTGCTCTATATCAAAGGCACTATGCATGAAAAGAACTTCAGGGCAAACTAGTTGGCTAATACAAAAATTTAATTTTGTTGGGGAGAAGAACACAGCATAGTAGTTGCATACTTATTTTAAACAATTTAAAGGGTTTATGAAAACAATTACCTACAAAATTCTGTGGCTATAGGAAACAAAACTTCAAAATATAACAACTTGAACTTAATCTCGTAAGTCACATTACCTTAAAACTTAAAAAGCACCTCAACAGGCCAGGTGTGGTGGCTCACACCTGTAATCTCAGCACTTTGGGAGGCCGAGGCGGGCAGATCATGAAGTCAGGAAATCAAGACCATCCTGGCTAACACAGTGAAACCCCATCTCTACTAAAAATACAAAAAATTAGCTGGGCATGGTGGTGGGCGCCTGTAGTCCCAGCTACTTGGGAGGCTGAGGCAGGAGAATGGCGTTAACCCAGGAGGCAGAGCTTGCAGTGAGCCGAGATCGTGCCACTGCACTCCAGCCTGGGTGACACAGCAAGACTCCATCTCAAAAAAAAAAAAAGAAAAAAAAAGCACCTTAACAAAAAGAGAACAATGTATGTACAACCACTGTAAAGTCACTTGCATGTTAAGGAAAAAAAAAAAAAAAACTCAATTAATACCCTCTAAATATGAGAGGGCATGAAATAGTCTGAGCTCTGAGCTCTGGAGTCAGATCCATGAGGTGAAATCCCCATTCCACTTCTCCCACCTCTAAATCTGTTTCCTCAACTGCAAAAACGCATTAACTAAAAGGTTGTTGCGAGGATGAAAATAAATGCCTGGCATATAATAGGCAAATAAAGGTAGGATTTTATTTTTCTTTCTACATCTATCCTGAAGAACAACAGCAAATTATCTTAATATCCTAGGAGCGTCATAGCAATTGTCACTGCAGGAAAATACCATATGATCCTGGATCAGTGCTGGGGAAGATGTTTACGCACCTTATGTGTGGACATGCAGTGAGATTACAGACAAATAAGCCTAATTTCTGAGGTTCTTTTTAGGCATAGTGGCTTTGATGTTATAGAGCACAGCAGTTGAGGAGGTGGGTTGCATCTGTAAGCAGTAATGACAAGTGAAAATAGCATGATCTGATTTAATAAACTTGTTAATGGGTCCACTCTTAATATACCCACCCAACCCCTATACCCCAAAACAGCTTCTTACCTAGCCAATCCTTCTTCATAGAGATAGATGACAAGAGGATCATAGGAAGTCACCAGCACATAGAGGCGCACGTCAAACTTGAAATCTAAAAAAAAAAGTATGTATTCACACACAAAAAAACTAAGTTCATTTGTTTCCTGTTACAGAATAAACAACGAAACCAAGAAACGTGAAAGAAAGAACATTCCTCCTCTCCACATGAAACACACACTGCCCATATACCTTGACTTTGGAGGATAACTAATAATTATACTATATAATGGTACCATATACATAGTATATTATGTATATAGTACATAATAAAAACAGTATAATGTATATATACATTAATATAACCCTAATGTGTATGTGTATGTGTCATTTTCATATATATTACTGCATAATTTTCATACATATATTAATTACTATATAACTTATAAACCACTTTCTCTTATATTGTCTCATTTCACCTTCAAATAAATCCCGAGAGATAGGTAAGGAACCTGCTGCCTTTCTGGAGTCACACATGTCAAGAATTTCATAACAGTATAATAAAGACTTACTAGAGAAGGCTATGAAAAGTTTAAAAAGTTTAGCAAAGATCTGGCCCAATTTGGTCAAGGGCCTAATCACAACTCACCATCTATGAGCAGGGGGTTGTTAATGTAACGGGAGACCAGAATGTTCTCTTCCAGGGAAATCTGGTTTGGCTATTGAGTAAACAGAAAGAATGAAAGAATAGAAATACACAGGAATCCTAATTTACAATAAGGGAGCAAAGTTATTAACCTTTAAAGAAATGGAAAACTAAAATTCTGGTTAAAGTTTCCTCCAAGGTACCCATATATTCAGTTGGCCATATAGTATCACTTCTATAACACTATAGGCATCCAATTATGATGCAGGAAAAATAAATTTAAACAGTACCTCTCACATAATAAATACAGCCTAAATAGCTTTAAAGATGTGTATATACATGATATTAAATAGTTACATGCTAAGAAAATAAGAGCCACTTTAAAAATAAAAATTTGCTTTCTCCCTACTGTAAAGTAAAATAGAAATTTAAAACTACTACTACTATTCTTAAATGAAGGCTTTCATTAAGATGTTTAGAGAATTTACAGATCCACAATGGATCCTAGCATTTCCTCCATAAAATGAGATAGGTGTTTAATTGATTCACTTAAGGGTATTTGCTAAGCAACTGTATGCAAAGAGTGAATACAATCTTTTAAAGATTTCTTCAATGAAAAACAGTTGTTGAAAAACTGCACTGGGATACCATGATGAAGATAACAGATATAATCTCTGCCTGGCAGATTTAAGATTCAGTAAATCCCTATCCCTGAAATAATATTTAGGTAGAGGAACAGCAAAATATAGAAGGTAAAAGAACACAAAGCAGCATTTCTATAAATATAAGATGTCAGGTTGCAAAGTTAAAGTGCAGACCAATCAGGTGGGACCAGTCAGGGAAGACTTGTCCCGGAAGAGCAGATGCAGAAATGAATGGTGAAGGCTGGGAAGTACATGGTGGAGAAGAAAGGAGCCCATCATGGGAAGATGGCATACATCAAGCCCAGCAGAAAGGAGGGTGGGCCGATTCACAGACCTGGGGCTAAAACACTGAACTGGGAAATTATGAAAGACATGGTTAAACAATGAGGAGGGAGGGACCCCACTGGCAAAGGGATATGAACCCCTGGCAAACAGTTTATATTTAGCATGGTGGGAAGCAGGAAAATTATTGTGGATTCTAGATTAAGGAAACAGCAAGATTAAAATATCTTGGGAGAAAAGAAAAAAAAAAAAAAAACACCTTCATGTGTGATTAGATAAAGCTGGAAGTCACAATCCATGTAGGACAAAAGGGCTCAAAAGGGAAGTGGTAATGATAATAATTAGGTTGATCACAGCTACAGTAAAGGCAACAGAAATAACCATCAACATTTGCAGAAACAAAATTTAACAAACATACTAAACATATGGATGTGCCAAGTGCTGTTCTAAGTCTGTTCACAGGATTATTTCATTTAATCCTCACCCAACCCCATGAGGCAGGTATATCACCATCCACATCTTATAGATGAAAAAAGAATCAGAGAGGGTTAGGGACCTGCTCAAAGTCACAGAGCTAATAAGCAATAGAGCAGCAATGGAATCCAGACAGTCTTCCTCACAGGCTTTGCTTTTAGGCATTATTCTTACCTCTTCCCAATATTCTGCTCTCAAATTTAATTGTCCCCCAAATTCAAAAGTTTGTCTTTATAATAATGCATTTCCTACCCTCAATACTGTTTCTCATATGATAATTTTGTGACCTATAACATTATACACAATCACTATGAGCAGCTGTGAAGTCAGAATGAGACTCCTCTCATTTCCCACTGCTGCTATCTCAAAGTCAGAACACAGCTTTCACAACCCATCTCTACGCATCACAGGAACACAATGACATCATTACTGATTCATCCCTAATGAACTCCATCACCCATACCATTTCCTGATTCCCTTACATTTCTTGATCAGCTTCTCATAAGTATTATCTCCATTTTGAATCTGCTCAGTGAGAATTGATGCAATCACTGTACAGCTGCAGGCTATGTTGTAAATGTATAATCAAACAATCACAGCTCTCTTCCTACTGAGTAGAACCTATAGGCTACAACAAATAACTAGTCACCCAACTTTTCTCCACAGCAGAGAATATGCTGATAGTGGTCGTCATTCCACGACACATCTAATGCCCATGCCCATTTCCTCTCCTCCCTTGCTCACCATACACATTTACCCTTTGAGTTACACGTAACATAAACCCTTACATTATTTAGGTAACTTTACTATGTGTTCTATTGTCTTTATCCCTCACTTCTATCTGCATTGGGAGTTAAACTGTAGGCTCTCAGAAGAAAAGAAAGGTTTGGGTATAGTTTCTTTGCATAGCATTACAGACTGAAGAGCAACTAACAAAAACTTTTTGATACCTTCAAGCCTGTTTCCTTTTCATCAATCCCCAGTTAACTCATTTCAAATTATTTCAATTTAAAGCTCAAACTGCCTCCCAAAGTATGCTAAAGTAGGAACCTGAATTGTTGGGAAAGTTGGAAACACATCTTTCTTTTTCTGAGACAGTGTCTCACTTCTTGGCCCAGGCTGGTGTCCAATGGCGTGATTTCGGCTCACTGCAACCTCCGCCTCCCAGGTTCAAGCAATTCTCCTGCCTCAGCCTCCCCAGTAGTTGGGATTACAAGCACATGCCACCACACCCGGCTAATTTTTTTATTTTTAGTAGAGACAGGGCTTCACCACGTTGGCCAGGCTGGTCTCAAACTCCTGGCCTCAAGTGATGTGCCCGCCTTGGCCTCCCAAAGTGCTGGGATTACAGGTGTGAGCCACCGCACCTGGCTGGAAACATGTCTTTCTAACTGGACCTTAAGATTAAAGCTCATGGTATCCGTTAAGTCATTGTAAAGGAGAATAGTATGGATTAAGAGTATCTATGCTGGAATCATCTGGACCTGAGTTACAATCTTGACTCTACCACTTACTAAGGAAATATTAACTACCTCATAGGGTTCATATATGGATTAAAAGAGATTATGTTTAGAAAGGACAGTGGCAGGCTCAATGAACATTAGTTATGATTACTGCAAACTTAACAGAATATATGTGGTTCTAATCACAAAGTCCCACAGCTCAACAGCATTCATCACGACCTGCCACATGACATTCTACTCAGAGTACTGAGTAGCAGTATTATGAAAATTAAGAGATACATAATAATTAGAAGAATTTCTCAAAAGCTTTTAAGGAGTGACAACACAGTAGGTACTCCCGAAATACTTGTTGAGAAATGAGAAAAACAGAAGGAACCTAAGATAAAAACATATAAGCAAACAGAAACAAGAGAGTACAGAATTATATTCACAAATATAGGAGGGACTGGAGTGACCTAACACTCTCCTAATACGTGCAAGTCTCAGAGCATGTATCAATATTGTATTTACCATGGATCATGTGTGAGACAAGGATGACTCAACTTGACTTCCATAATCAAATTCATACCTTAATCAGAAAACACCCATTCTTTCCCCTCCTCGATCTGAATATACTAAATTGGGAAAATACAGCCTTTAGCCATGGTTACTGAAGGAGTGGAGCAAACACAGCTCTGTTCCTTTACGCTGTATTTCTAGAGTTAAAGAGCACATCCTTATGAGACCACATTAGCCAACCAACCGCTTCCATCTGTGGTCCACACTTCTCTTTTCAGTGCTACATAAAAGTGATGCTTTTGCTGTCCTTTATCCCGTTCTCGTAATGGTAAAAGTTGCTATTTGCAGAGCGTTTCCAAAAGGTTATGACTACTATAAGGAAGTTTTAATAAGTGGCCCTCTCACTCCAGTGGGAAGACAGGGGAAGATATTTCCATTTGGCCCTCACACCAACTCCATCCCCACTGCCTAAATCCCTCACTCACTCACATTAGTTCTGCTCCCAGACCCTCGCCGCAGCCTTCCCTCTCCTCACCCTCCTGCTCAAATCTAAAAGGAAAGCAGGCAGCAGCCTTGGAAAGAGTTACTTCATCCATTTGGCTAATGGGTCACATATTCCATGGGAAAGGATCCAGGTATGGAAAAGAGGGGATGGTTATGCCTTTTGTGTAAGCAGAGAGAAGAGTATTAACAACATGGTTTGCAGGTCTGGGTAAAAGGTGGTAAAATTCCAGTTTCGGGGTGAAATGGGAGTATTTTCCCATTATGTCCGCATGTTGCCAGCTCCCCTCATGCCTCCTGGCATCTTCCCAGGCTTCTGTCTGGCACTTCCACTAAATACCTAAAAGAATCAGACTCATTCCAAAGCTTCACAAAGAGGGAGGGGGAAGGCAAAAGGTCCTGCCAAGTACTTTGATCTATGCAGGGGGTCTCAAGGGATTCAGCCCAAGGAGAGGTTGGAGGGAGAAAAAGGCTCTTACATAGCCTGCCAAACACATTCTCTAAAGACATGTCACCCTGTTGAGATTCAGCATCCAGGGAAGAGTTAGGGCGCAGGGTTCTCGGCTCCACCAAGCAAAGTTTAACTTTTCTATCCTTTATGATGCTAGCTTTAAAATAACAAATCACTAGGGCAAAAGAGCATTCCAAAAGACAAAAGTCTCAGATGAGCTGGGAATAGATCCTATTCTTTTTGACTCATGTCTAAGAAAATAAAAAGCAAACTTGTACCATAGCTGACTTTCAACAGCAATTCCATTTGGCAGCTAAAACCCAAACCCAAACTAGTGCCGTCTATGAGATTCAAACAACACTGGAGCTCCTGGCACAGAGCTGAAGGAAAAGTTGTTGGAGAGGGGCCTTCATCACCAAGGTCAGAGCAGAGACAAGAGGAGACAGAGCCAAGGCATATGGCCATGACCTTATATCACAGGAGACTCAGGGTAAAAGGCCTCCAGACTGGCCTAGGCCAGGTAACAGAAGTTGCAGCCAATGCCTGGGGCTATAGCAGTTGCTCTACCAAAACCAGATCCTATATTTATTTGGCATGAAGGGTCTGGCCATCATTGTTTATGGTACCGTTTTGAGTCCAGCCTGAATTTAAGGACTTTCCAATGTGAAAGATCACTCAGAAAGTTAGTTTCTACACATATGGCAAACAGTTCAATGTGAAAAGACAACTGGGGAATTTAAGATGGGGTTCTGGTCCCACATACAACTTATCTACCTACCCCTGTCCTCCCAGAGTTCCAGTGGAAGGACAGAAAGAATATTTTCAAAAGAATGAAATGATATCAAAGCTAGAAAAAAGTAAAAGGAGTCAGAAAAGTCCAAAAGAGATCAGAGTGATTTTCTCAAGGAGGCTCCTGCAATTTTCCAAGCCTGTAGTCAACAAACATGAAGATGAGGGATCAGCCAAGGAATCAGAATCAGATAATTAACAAACAGCATTTGGAACAGTGAGGCTAGCAGACGTGTGGGTATAGAAATCTGATAGAGGAGAGTGGAACTTGAGGCTACTTTATCCTCAATACACACAAAAAGGAAAAGAAAGGTAGCTCTGCCCAAGAGGGAAATCACCAAAATCTTCCTCTACGTTCGCAATATGGCCCACACTATTTCGGCAAGGTGGAAGGGGCGTGCTCCTCACCACGTCCACATAAAGCAAAGCCTGAGAGTCAACACGTTTTGCCCTTATCTAAAATTCACAGTCAGCCTCTTCCAGGGAGAAGATATTAGGAAAAGAGTCCTACACAACCATGGTAGAAACCCAGACCAGCTGCCAGTTTCATTCAGTCTAGTCTTTTGTTCATAAATATGGTCCAACACGTAAGGATCATCAAAACTGAGAAAATCCAATAGCAGGGGAAAAGACAATCCCAATAAAATTCAAGGACAGAAGAGAACTTTTCAAAAATTTCCATTGGTATCCTCAGAAGGACAGGCAGGCAAACTGCATCCATTATGCAACAAAAGGTTGTTATTTGTAAATAAAAATAAAGCAAATCAGAATATGAGTTTCTGGAAATCAACCTGTGATATCCAATAGAAAAATACAGTAGATGAATGAATAATAAAATGGATAAACCTCAACCTGTGATCTAGAAGATAAAGATGGGAAAATAATTAAAAATGAGAGAAAAGTTAACATGAAGGAAAGATCCAGAATGCCTCAAAAAAGAGTTCTTAAAGCAGAGACAAATAAGAGGATAGCTTTCCTTAAAGAAAAACACTAGTTTCCAGACTGAAAGTGCCTACCAAATGTCCAGGAGGAAGAATAAAAAGCAGGTCCAGGCCTAAACACTGGTTAAATTTCAGAATCCCAAAATATGTCAGCAGCAGCAAATCCATATGGCTCTGCAGCAACTTACTTATTGCCTCCTTGCAGGAAAGAATTTGTCTGAGGGGCATAAGGCAGAGTGAGAGACCAAGTTTTAGAGCAGGAGTGAACATTTATTAAAAAGTTTTAGAGCAGGAATGAAAGGAAGTAAAGTACACGTGGAAGAGGGCCAAGCAGACAACTTGAAAGATCCAAGTGCCTGTTTGACCTTAGACTTGGGGTTTTGTATGTTGGCATGCTTCTAGGGTTTTGCATCTCTCCTCCCTTGATTTTTCCATGGGGTAAGCTGTCTGCATGTGCAGTGGCCTGCCAGCACTTGAGAGGGGCCTCATGCGCAGTGTGTTGGCTGCAGCTGTACACGTGCTCATTTGAAGTGTTTTTGCCTTACCAGTCGAGGGTTCCTAGAGGAAGGTCATATACCAGTTAAACTCCATAATTTTGCTTCTAACTGCATATGCTTGAGCCTACCTGCCCAACTCCTGAGATCTTATTGGGAAATGGCTAATCACCAGCTTCAGGTGTTTTCTATTTGTTAGGAGCCTGCCTTTCCCTGGCATATGCTGCTACCAATTATTATTTTAGAGAAACCAGTTTAACAACTGCCTGACCATCACCTGATGATAACCTGACACTCCTTGGTGGTGGCGGGGGGCGGGGGGGCCCTCTCATGCCTGGCTCATGTCTGCCTAGCTACCTATCCTAACATTTCCCCCTTCCAGAGTTCAACAGTTTGTTTCCACTGAGTTTAAATGTTTTACTCAACTTACAGATAAAATAAATAAACTGAATCATAGTTACTGAAGAGACTCTGTTATAAATGTTTAAAACATAAACATAAAAACTAATCAAACAAATGTGCAAGGGAGGGTGGGACATGATGTAAATGCAATAAATGCCAAACTGGGAATTAACAAATACAATATAATGTCAATGAAAGAAACATAAATCAACTAAAGTTACTAACCACTATTATAAGTCTAGGGAGTGAGACCAGTAGGGATTTTATTTACCATGCATATGTATTCCATGTAAGACAACTTTTAATGAGAATTTTGCAAAGAATCAAGATAATGATGGCTTTTGAAAAAAGAAGAGGAGAAATGAGAGGAAGAAGAACAGAAAGAGGAAAGCAAGGAGGAGAAATGAGAAGCAGCAGCAGTAGCAAGGAAGCCATATCAAATTGAAGTTCACTTGTTTGGTAACCTTGAGAACAGAACCCACAGTTCTGCTCACAACAGACGCTAAACACATATGCTACCAATTAATACTTGGTGTGTAGGAATTAACATCACAATATGCTAAAAGCAGAAAAGGTACCTCTTTTCTGCTGACACAACAGGTTGCCCTGCCCCAAAATCTGATCAAGTGTCTTTTTAGTCATGGAGTAACTGCTGGTGCAGAAGATTTCTGCCAGTAAGGCCAACAAGTCAACTCATACCTACTCTCAACTCACTTCTGAATGCAGATTTAAGAAGAGCACACCCGCTCTTAATGAAATGGAACTATATTAGTAACCAGTACAAAGGGTGAAGGAGGAAAGAACAAGTGAGGAAAGAGGTTTGCCATCTGCTGCATACTTACATTGTTGATCAGGTAGACGCCTCGCCCCCTAGAAGATGCCACTGGTTTTACTATCCAAGGTCCCCGGTCCTTCGAATATGAATCTGCTCAAAATATTGGGAGATAAAAAACGGAAGAAACAAAGAAAAAGAATGAACTTGAGTTTATTATATCAACTTTCAACAAGGGTTATCTACTCAGGGAACCCAAAAATTTTACAAATTTCTATGTGTTGGGCAGTAACTAAAATTACCTATATTTTTGGACTTGCCTTAAAAATAAAAATAGAAGGAGGGAAGGAGGGAGGAGAAAAGAGGACAACAAAATCACTCCCATAATAATTTCTTCCACCATTTCCCCTCTTTCTTTCCTTTTTTTTTTTTTTTAAGGCAGGGTCTTGCTCTGTTGACCAGGCTGGAGTGCAGTGGTGCTTCCATAGCTTATTGCAGCCTCAACCTCTGGGGCTCAGTCCTCCCACCTCACGCTCCTGAGTTAATGGGACTACAGGCATGGGCTACCATGCCCAGCTGATTGTTTTTAACTTTTTGTAGAGACGGGGGTTCTCTATGTTGCCCAGGCTGGTCTTGAAATCCTAACCTCAAGCGATCCTCCCACCTCAGCCTCCCAAAGCGCTGGAATTACAGGCAGAAGACACTATGCCCAGCCTCCCCTCTTTCTTGAATGAAAAGATGAAAACAAAATAAGGCAAACATCTGGATGTTAGTCTATTACTGTCACAAAGAATCATCATGAATCCTTGAAATTCCTACCTCTGTTAAATAGAGGACCTCAGGCAAACAGTGTCAATGTAAGCCAAAACCTAGATCTTATAATACAGCTACTCTCCTTAAATAATTCCTCCGAGCTTATAAAAAAAAAAAAATTCACCTTAAAAAAAAATCAAGCAATGTGCCAGTGGAGACAAAGGACAATCATTTACAAGGGATTAAAAGGTGCCATGTGTCCTGTTCCTTTCCCAGGTTCAGCTTTACACTTTAAATCCCTTTGGATCATGAAAAGAGAAAGCAGACAACTGACACTAAGCCTCCCAGAGGCTTGCAAGTGGTCTGAGGAGAAGCAGCTCTGTCTTCCACTTAGGGAGTGTCAGAAGTCAGGGGAGAGAAGCAGGCTAGAGCTCTCAGTGCTGCTGATTCTCACATCCCAGACTGGAGAGGGAGCAATGGTCCCAACTGTGCCTCTTCCACTTTTGATGAAATACGTCAGGTGGCAGCAGTCATTACTATTTCAAAGCAGAGATGGGATGAAAGGTAAAAACTGAGAGAATTTTTTTTTTTTTTTGGTATTTTTCTTCAATGAAAGAGGAGAGAAAGGGTAGTGTGGGGAAATAAATCAAGCAAATGCAAATGTTTCTGAGCAGATCTCACAAAGACTTCCTTTTTGCAAATTGCCTAGGTTGCTGTGCGCCAAGATATCAGTTACCAGTTTATCTAGAATACAACAGTATAAACCTAAGAAAGTTCCCTATAGTTTCTGCTCCTCTGATTAGAGTTATTAAGAGGCAAGTCCTTTTCTAGGGCTCTAATATCAGAACAAGACTTTCAGACACTGGAGTCCTGAAGTTTTGCACACTTCCCTCTACACTGCATTTGGGCCTACACCAGGCAGGCCTTCAGAAGGAGCTCTCTAGGCTCAGCTCCTTTTCCCAGATGACTTGCCAGCAACTACTTGTCTCCTTTTCTTTCCTCTCCCTCTGACATGAGCCAGTCTCTTTAAGGCCTCCCAAACAAACTTGACTTTGTCAATGCCACAAACCATTTCAGCAGGAGGAAAGAAAGAGATCTTTTGTTCACTCTCCCCCATCTTCCTCTGCCTTTTCCCTTGATGCAGAATTAACAGAATTAGAAAAAATTTAATGTGCCGCACAGAATTTAAAACTCTGTGAGCAATTCTACTTCTAGAACTATATCCTCTAGTTCTACTCACACATGTGTAAAATATTGCATATATAAGATTTTCAATGCTGTGTTATAACAGCCAAATATTAATTAAATACACTACAATGCATCTGTATGAAGGGTCAGCAAACTATTTTTGTAAAAAGCCAGAGAACAAATATTTTAGGCTTTGCAGGCCATGCAGTTTCTGTGGCAGATATCTAAGTCTGCAGTTGTAGCTTGAAAGTAGCCACAAACAATATGTAAACAAAGGGGTGTGGCTGTTTACATAAAATTTTATGTATGAACACTGAATTTCATATGATTTCTACACGCCACAAAATTTTATTCTTCTTTCAATTTCTTTCCAACCATTTAAAAACGGTCCTTAGCTTGTGGGACACACAAAAACTGGCAGAAGACCAATTTCACTCAAGGGATATAGTTTGTAGATATCAAATCTACACAATGGAATATTAAGCAGACACACAAAATAAGAATGTTATTAATGAAGTGATATGGAATGATCTTGAAGATAGCCTGTCAAATGAAAAAAGCAGACAGTGCAGGGCAATGTATGTTATATATGCCCATCTGTTTATATACGCATACAAGTTATTTGCTAGTAAATGCAAAGAATATCTCTAGAGAGTATGTAAAAAACTAGTAACACTGATCATCTCTGGGGAGGAAAACGGGTGACTGAGGAACAAGAGGAGAAAAGAGACTTTTCACTGATGATTGTTTTGGAATTTCTTTTGTACCATGGGAATATATTACCTTTCAAAAAGTATAATTTATATAATTTTAAAGTCCTGCTATAGAAGACATATTTATAGTTATATATGACAAAAAAATACATTTCCATAAAGTGAGGCCACTGAATATATGTATGTGTATTCAGTTTATGCATTTTTTTTCACTTTGCCATTTTCCCCAGATACTGAGCAGACTGAACAGAATGCCTGAGCAAGAAGCTATTAATATTAAAACAAAACAAAAAATAACAACAGTTTCCAAACGTCACTCATTCAATACCTCTAAGTATCTAATCTGTGTCTATCAGTTTGCTAGGTGTGGGGCGCATAGTGATAAAAAATACAGTCTTTACCGTCATGAAGATTAGACTAGCCGAGAAAACTGACATTGAACAAGTAATTACAGACAATGAGAATTATAAAAAGGAAGTACAAGGTTCTACAGAAATGTCTAAGAAAACGACCAGGCTAGTTATTAACAGGCTCACTCACAACTGTAATCCCAGCACTTTGGGAGGCTGGGGCAGGAGGATCCCTTGAGGCCAGGAGTTCGAGACCAGGCTGGCCAACATAGCAAGACTGTTTCTACGGAAAATAAAAAAATTAGCCAGGCATGGTGGTGTGTGGCTGTGGTCCCAGCTACTTCTAAGGCTGAGGTGGGCAGATTACGTGAGCCCAGGAATTTGAGGAGACAGTGAGCTATGATTGCACTACAGCCTGGGTGAGAAAACAAGAACCTGGGGGGGAAGAGGAGGGAAGGTGGGGAGGGGAGGGGACGGAAGGAGAGGGGAAGGGAAGGTAGGGCAGAGGAGGGCAGGGTAGGGCAGGGCAGGGCAGGGCAGGGCAGGGCAGGGAAGGGAAGGGGTCAAAGCTGTCTGGAGACAGTACCCTCTACTTTGTGAACTAGGCTTATCAGAAGGTAATGCTTCTGGCTGGGTGCGATGGCTCACGCCTGTAATCCCAGCACTTTGGGAGGCCCAGGCGGGTGGATTACCTGAGGTCAGGAGCTCGAAACCAGTCTGGCCAACATGGTGAAACCCCGTCGCTACTAAAAATACAAAAATTAGCCAGGTGTGGTGGTGCACGTCTGTTATCCCAGCTACTCAGGAGGTTGAAGCAGAAGAATTGTTTGAACCCAGGAAGCAGAGGTTGCAGTGAGCCGAGATCGAGCCATTGCAGTCCAGCCTGGGCAACAGAGTGAGACTATGTCCCCCCAAAAAAATAAGTTAATGCTTCTTCTAGTGCTTCACTATGACTGAAATCCTAAATGTTCTTGAAATTGTAAATATCAAAAGACTTGTCTTTCATGCTAGTCTTTTCTCCTTGTTTTGTGATATTTTCAGAACAAGGATTGTTCTCTTTTACAGGTTCTAAATATGTGGGTAGGAAGCAAGAAAAATCAAAGGCAAAGGCCAAGCAGACTTGCTCAGGAGCCTCTGCTTCAGGATGAAGATGTACTAAACAGGTTCCCCAGTTCTTTCAAGTGCTTTCCAGTTCCTACAGTGGCAGCAGGCTTAGTCTAATAGAAACAGCAATGAACCTGGAGTAGAAAGATCTGAGTTGCAATTCTGGCTGTTCAAATATATGACTCTAGAGGTAATGTGCTTAAATCATCTAGTCTTATCTTTAAAATGAGATTTTAAAAATTTAGCCTGATTTGCTAAGATCTCTTATAACTCTAAAATTGTAATTCTACATATTTACCCATTGCTTTGAAATCTTAGTCATCTGTAATTAGTTGGTGGACATGAAAATTCACATGTTAGAATCATTTCTCAGTCTCTCTTACAACTAGAGATGGCCATAGAGCCCAATTCTGGGGAACGTTTTGCTTTTATGATACTGGTATCACCCCATCTTCTTCTTTGTTGCTTCTTTCTTCCTTCTGCTTAGAAAGCTGTCCCCTTGAGGGGAATGGCTAGAGTTGGCAAAAGATCTTTAGTCAGCGTCTTCAGGGTCACAGACCTCTAATTCTATTCTACCAAATACTGTAACTGGCAGTGATGGCACCAGGAGCCTAGCCAGACCAGTGTACCATGTATTCCAACCCCTACACTCAAATTACTGAGCATAGTTTGGGGAGTACCCAGGCTTTCACATCTCTGGAGACAGTGATTGGTCTCTAGGCTATATCTTTACAGGTTTTCTCTTATTAGAACAAAAAGCTATAAATTCATGAGACCACCTTGGCTGTTGTCTCTAGTGTTTTTAGGCAATCCTCATGTCCAATCCTTATCAGTTCTCTTTCAAAGACCCTGCAGGGGCTATTCCAACCGCCTTCTGCCTTTTTAGACACCCACCCATTGCTAGGCCCCTCACTCCTGGCACAAGACCTCATCAACCTGTTCACCAAGAAGGCTAGGAATTTGTAACACAAACCTATTCACCTGCTTTCCTCTTCATCTAAAATGTTATCTGGGTCATCAACTTAGCCTTATTCCTTCTCCTCTTTCAGGAGACACATGCCCACTTCTCTTTCTAATGCTCACTCTTCTACTTAGGTTCTTGATTTAACCCTCTCCTGCCTCCTCTGAGACCTCATTCCCTTATTCCTCTTCAATCTCCCTTTCCTCTCTGATTCTCTGTGGTGCTGCTTCTTTTCTTCTCTCCCTTAGTAATCACATCCATCTCCATACCTGCAGCTTCCAGAAACTACATCTCTG
Organism: Rhinopithecus roxellana; assembly: GCF_007565055.1. Taxonomy (NCBI): domain Eukaryota; kingdom Metazoa; phylum Chordata; class Mammalia; order Primates; family Cercopithecidae; genus Rhinopithecus; species Rhinopithecus roxellana. The sequence goes on along the minus strand of NC_044553.1, from coordinate 133,832,286 downwards.
GCCAGAACTCAAAGCTGCTCTTACAACTGCCTACAAAACACACTACCTGGATGCCCCATCGAAATCCAAATCCATCCCTTGTCCAAAATGTAACATTCCTCTTCCCCTTTAACAGCTCCTCCTTTGCCTTCCTGGTTACATTCCCTGGTTAAAAACCCAATGGTCTTCCTAGCTTCTCATACTCAAACCTTAGGATGCCTCTTTGATCCCTGCCTCACTTCCCATACACAGGCAGTAATGTTTGTTCTCGCACTCTTTCTACTCATACCTATCCATTTTATCCACATCACGGCAATAACCTTCAAAGAGCCCACCATTTTCTTTTCTCTGCTTCTGCGGACTCATTTCACATAGTTATTGTTCTAAAGGCCAGTCTGTTTATGGTGTCCCTTTCCTTCCAAAAAAATTTCCCATTGCCCACACTCAAGCACTGGAGGGCCAGAACATAATACTATTAATTAGTATTATTTTAACTAATACTAATTAATAGTAGTTATTAATAACATAACTACAACTTTAGTTAGTAGTTAAACATAACATACTAAAAGTAAAATAGTAAAACATAGTAAAAACATAGTAGTATTAATATAGTTAGTAAACATAACTACCACTAATAATACAAACATAGCCTGAAATAGGAAATAGTATTCAACATTTATCAAGCCACCCCTATCAGGCACCATCCCAAGTGCTTTCCACATATTAACCTACTTAAATATCTTGACAACATTATAAGGTCAGCACCAGCAATACTCCCATTTTATAGATGCGGACATTAAGGCACACAGAAGTTGGAGTAACTTGGCTAAAGTCACATAGCAAAAATTTTCTTAACTACAAATTTGCAGCTTTGAGTGCATTGAAGCTCGAAGTTCATTCATTTAATTAGAGCTCTACGTGACCCACTGCAGAGCCATCTGTGGGCAGACAATGAATCGCCAACCAATAGTCCCAACCACAGCAACAAATGCTATTAGATAAACGGTGAAGCAGGCGTTCCTGATGAACTGCTGGTCTCCTCTGCCAAAAGATGGAACAATTCACTAGGTGACCCAGAGAGACTGGCAAGCCTAACAGGTTAAAAGAATCAAAAGTCAGGAAGTCTAGAGATAACTCTCTCTTTTCCCCATGCTACTTCGTCTCTCCATAAAACTGAAATAGTCTCTTTCTTGGACTTCTTGGGAGGAAAACTGTCATCTCTGTGCATCTCACCTGATGTTCCTCATGGGAGAAGTGACTTCTCTCACACTGGTGCTACTGGGGAATGGTCACTGCATGCACGCTGCCCAGTGCCATTAGCAATGAAGCACAGAGATGAAGAGCATGGCCTCTGAAGCCAAACTGCCAGTTTGAACCCTAACTCTACCATTTGCAAACTGCATAACTCACGGAAAGTTTCTTAACCAAACTGTACCTTAGTCACCTCATCTATAATACTACCAGAGTAGAGGTGCCAATTAAAAGAGTGCCTACCAGAAAGGAAACATTCAGTAAGTATTAGTTATTACCACTGTAATTTGGACTTTCACAAGAGACCTGCCTCACATCTCATCTGTACTCATGCTTCTTCTGTGCACTAAGCCTAGTGAGTCAGGCTCTGCCCCTGTGGAGGAAAGCCTGAAACCAGCCCAGTGCCTCTGCCTGGCCTGGGTGGGTAAGTTCACAATGATGCAAAAGAAATAAGAAGCCCATTTTAGATCTGGATCCAGGCCGTGTGTTTCTGTATCACTTTACCAGCCATACAGCTGACCCTTAGATGCCCCATGTGTATTTGTTTTTATTAGTCTGAACTCAAAGGGGAGAGACTGTGACTAACTTGTAGTTCCAAACCCTAACATCCAAAGATATGTGATATCTCTACTCCCAAAGAACATAAATTACACAAGACTAGAAATCGAGGCTGAAAGAATGTTTCTTAAATGGCAAGGGAAAAAGGGATACTGAAAAGGAAGCATGTATAATTCATATGCAGGAATATAAAGTATCCTCACAGGCCAGGTGTGGTGGATCATGCCTGTCATCTCAAGTCTTGCGAAGCCAAGAGGGGAGGATTCTTTGAGCCCAGGTGTTCAAGACCAGCCTGGGCAAGAGAGCGAGATCCCATGTCTACAAAAAATTTAAAAATTAGCTGAGCCTGGTGCTACATGCCTGTATTCCCAGCTACTTGGGAGGCTGAGGAGGAAGGATCACTTGAGCCCAGAAAGCAAAGAGTGCAGTGAGCCACGATCGTGCCACTGCAGTCCTGGGCTATAGAGGGAGACTCTGTCTCTCTAAAAAAAAACAAAAAAAATCCTTACATAGGCACTAAGTCATCAATGGAGAGAAGGGACATCAAGCAAAAATACGTAAGGGGCATGCTTATATGATGCCAACGTGTCCTTACATAAATGATACTGACAAGTTTACTGAGCATATCAGAATAAAAATAGTTTTTAAAGTTACCTCTGCAACTGTTTTACTAAAGAGTCACAGTTGTCTAAGGATTTGGAAAGCCCTGATTGGTTGACACCTTGAGGCGGCTTTTGGGGTAAATATTCCCCAGGTTCAGTTGCTGGGGACTGAGGCATTCTCTGTCAAGCACTTACTACAAAATTCCGCGTACTCAGCTGGCAGGAGGAAGGTCTGGGGGAGGATGTGAAAAGCCTTAAATCCATGTGTATGCTGCATTCGAATAATGTTTTTGTACAGTCGGTCCTTCCGGGTAAGTTCATAAGACCTAAAAAATCAAATAAATATTTCCATTCAGTAAACCATGACTCAGAATTTTCCTGCATTACCACATTCTAAAGAGTTACAGTTCACAGTCTTAGACCAGTTAGTGAAGACAGTATTATATCCTAAACATATCACTGTTAATCCAAAGGCTTATTAATCATTTTTATCAAATGGGTTTTTTGGTCAGATTTTTTTCATTAAGATAAAATCTCCACACCATAAAATTTGCCCTTTTTAACGTGTAATTCTATGAGTTTGGACAAACACATACAATTATGTAATCACCACCACAATCAAGATAAACAACAGTTTCAACATCCCAAAAAGTTACCTTAAGTCCCCCTGTAGTGGACCCTCTCAATCACCTCCAGTCCCTGGGAAAACATTCATTTGTTTTCTGTCCTTATAATTTTGCCTTTTCCAGAAAGTCAAATAAGTGGAATCAGACAGTGTGTATCCTTTTGAGACTAGCTTCTTTCACAGAGCACAACTCATTTGTTATTTATCATTGTTGTTGTATGTATCAGTATTCTGTCCCTTTTCTTGCTCAGTAGTAATCCACTGTATAGATGTACCACAGTTATCCATTCACCAGTTGAAGGCGTTTGGGCTGTTTAGTTTTTGGAGATTATGAACAAAGTTGCTATAAAGCATTTCCATATGGATTTTTATATGAATGTACGTTTTTGTAAGTTTTACTGTAAACATAAGTTTTTATTTCTTTAGAAGTGGGACCGCTTCATTGTTCAGTAAGTTGTTTTAGTTATTTATTGTTATACAACAAATTACCTTAAAATACAGCAGCTTAAAATAACGATAAATATTTATGACCTCATAGTTTCTGGGGCCAGGAATGTGGGAGTGAGAGAGCTAGGTAGTTCTGTCCCAAGGTCCTTTATGAGGTTACAGTCAAGATACTGGCCAGCACTGCAGTCATCAGGCTCAACAGCGGATGGAAAACCCAACTTCCAGATGGCTAATCACTCATATGGGGCTGCCTGCCTGCAGAAGGCCTCAGTTCCTCCCCACATGAACCTTTTCATAAGGCCAAGTGCCTTCAAGTTGTGATAACTGGTTTCTCCCAAATCAAGTGATCCAAGAAAGTGAGCAAGAAGCTGTAATGTCTTTTACAATCTAGTCTAAGAAGCGACAGTCACTTCTGTCATATTGCACTAGTTAGAGGCAAGTCACTAAATCCAGTCAACACTCAAGAACAGAAAAATTAAGCTCAACCTTTTGAAAGCAATGCCAAAGAATTTATGGACACATTTTACAATCACCACATAAGTATATGTTAAACTTTATAATAAACTGCCAAATGTTATTCTGAGGATATTGGAAAAACAAGCTCCGTTTCTCCTGCTATATTCTGAGATACTGAGGAAAAACCAAAGTGTTTTTCCTACTCTGTAATCTCAATTCAATATAATCACTCAACACTTTAGACACCAAATGTGTGGGAGTTGCCCCACACACAAAGCAAGCAATCTTGCAGTGGGTGTCCTCTAATTCAACTCAATTTTGACCCTACCTACCTGGAAACAGTGTCAGTTCCCATAAGTTGAAGGCTCAGTCCCACAACACTGCCTCCCACTTCCAATGCCAATAGCAAGCCCCAAGTTGTTTTACCTGTGCTTCTAACCACCTGGCTGTAAATAGGGGTCCCTACAGCTCCCTCTTTGGGTTCAATTAATTTGTTAGAGCAGCTCACAGAACTCAGAGCAACACTTATGTTTACTGGTTTATTTAAAAGGATATTACAAAGGATATAGAGGAAGAGATGCACAGGGCAAGGTATGAGAAAAGAGGCGCAGAACCTCTATGTGCTCTCCGGGCACACTACTGGCCAAGAATCTCCATGTGTTCTGTTACCCAGAAGCTCTCCAAACCCAGTCCTTTGGGGGTTTTACGGAAGCTTCATTACACAAGCATAATTGATTGGACACTGGTGACTAATTCAGCTTTCAGCCCCTCTTTCCTTCCTGGAGGCTGAGGGGTGGGCTGGAAGTCCTAAACCTCTAATCACGCCTTGGTCTTTTCTTGTAACCAGTTCCCATCCTGAAGCTACCTAGGGACTGCCAGGCACCAGTTAAGTCATTAGTATGTAAAAGGACACTTCTCACTCTGGAGATTCCAAGGAGTCAAGCAGTTATATGTCAGGAAACACGAGGAAGACTAACTACATATTTCACAAGATCACAGTTATCCAGAGTGGCTATACAACTCTGCATTCCCGCCAGCAAAAGTGTTCCAGTTGCCATGCATCCTAGCCCACACTCGGTGTCTTCTGGTTTTTGTTTTTAGCCATTCTAATGGGTATATTGATACTTTGTATAGTTTTAATTTGTATTCCATTAATTACTAATGCTATTGAACATCTTTTCATGAGCATCTTTTATTTGCCATCCCTGTATCTTCTTTGGTGAGGCATCCATTCAGATATTTTACCCATTTTGAAAAATAAAGTTGTTTGTGTCCTTATGATTGAGTTTTAAGAGTTTGTTATATATTCTGGACACCAATTCTTTATCAGTTACGTGTTCTGCAAATATTTTCTCCAGTCCATAGCTTGTTTTTTCATTTTCTTAACAGTCTTTCAAACAGCAGATATTTTTAATTTTAAAAAAGTCAAATTTATCAATTTTTTCCTTTTATGACTGTGCTTCTAATGCTGTATCTAGGAATCCTTTGTCTAACACAAGGCTGCAAAGGTCTTCTCTACTCTATGTTTTCTTCTGTGTAAGTTTTACAGTTTATGTTTTATTTTTAGGTCTATGACCCTTATTTCAAATAGGTTTTTAAAAATTGATTCACAAGTATAAAAATCTATTCTAAAACAGATTTCACATATAAGTAAACAACAACAACAAAAAATTTGACTGTTGATAAATATACCCAAAATTTCAGGTTGTAAAAACCGAACCTGTGAAAGAAATTCCAGCTCCAAAAGCTTCAACAGAGTCTGTACTATTCACTATTACAAATCATTATAAAATATTTTAGGAACCCTGTGTGTTTTACTTTAATGGATTATTTAATTCATGACTCTCTAATAGTATAAAAACATTTGGATTAATCAGATAGTGAAAAAAACACCAGTACTCCAACGAAAAGCAAGCTCACAGACCAAAGCATTCTGGAAGTTTTTACACCACAGGTATCTACAGATGTGACCTTCTGAGACACACAGCATGGCAAAAAAAAATTCTGAGTTAATTCTAAGTAGAATGTAAATTGAGAAAGATTACTAAAACATCAGAATTTCTGAGATGTTTTCTTAATTTGTTTTTAGGGGGAAAAGCATTTAGCATATTTTTAAAAAGAACTGTCCAGGAAAATCAAACACATGGTTATCTAATTCATATTGGTAAATCTATTGCCATAGCAATAACTGTCCAACCTCTCATGTAACTATGTGGAACTCATATCATCACTAGCACCACGGGCCTGAAATGACCCTCCTGGATGGGACGCAAGACAAGCCTTAACTTTAGAGTATAATGATCCTATTACAGTAAAGACCCAGGTTAGGAACCCCGTTGAGAACTTAACTACATCATTGAGAGATGGATATAGAAGAGGCAAAGTTATAAAGAAAATCAGGAAAATTAGCACCTTAAAACCAGGGTAGTAATTACTATTATATCAGGGGTACATTCTTGTGTACAGTACTCCAAAAAGGCACTTTGGTTAGCCTCGACTGGACTCACTGGTCTATGATCTGTTCCACTCCTTCAAAATCAACTAAGAACCTTTGTGGTAATCATTAAAAACTTATTCAGCCTGTTCCACAGTTCAGATTCCTTTCTATGATTTCAAAAACTGCTTTGTCAAATCTAGGTACCACAAACATTTCTTTCTTATCTATGGCCCTCTTCTGAAAAATTGAGCAGACGTACTCAATTTTTAGTGTACATAAGAATCACCTAGAGAACTTCCTAAAAAATGCATGTGAGAACCAGGTCTCACCTCTCAAAATTCTGGGATGAAGCCCAGGATTCTGCATTTTAAACAAGTACCCCAGAAGATTCTGATACAGACAGTCCAGGACCCACACTAACCGCTGATTTAATCTACAACAGTAATTTCCTAACTTCCCTGTTACAAATTACCTCAATGCTTTTTAAATATATAGCTTTCCAGGTACATATTTACCTGGAAAGGTAAGGTACCTAGAAAGTGCTTAAATATACACCTTCTCTGGAGATGGTAAATTCCATGAATCTGCAATGGGACCTGAGAATGCATATTTTGCAAAAGTACCCTAGGTAATTCTTATCATTAGGGAATTAGAAACACTGAACCAGAGGGTAAGGAAAAGAATGCATTCTCCTACAGATGCCCCACATCAGTGGTTTTCAAACTTCTTTGCTTGGTACATCCTAGAATTTGGGGAAACTATATATCCTCTTGTATGTTTAAGCTGACATGTAAGATTTTTCATCATAAATTTAAATTGTTCCAAAGAACCTGATGAATGATAAATATTACATTAAGACAAAATTATAACATCAACCTTTTTTTTCTTTTCTTTTCTTTTTTTTTTTTTTTTTGAGACAGGGTCTCTCTGTGTTGCCCAGGCTGGAGTGCAGTGGCACAATCATAGCTCACTGAAGCCCTGACCACCCCAAACTCAGGTGATCCTCCCACCTCAGCATCCCAAGTTGCTAGGCACATGCCACCATGCCCAACTAAAAATTTTTTTTTTTTTAGAGCCATGGTTTTGCCATGTTGCCCAGGCTGGTCTCCAACTCCCGGGGCTCAAGCGACCTGCCTGCCTCGGCCTCCCAAAGTGCTGGGATCACAGACACGAGCCACTGCAACCAGTCAACACCACACTTTAAAGTATACTGAAGGGAACCTAAATAACATAAAGATTCAATACCTCATTTTTTAAATGTCATTAAAGGAAAAGCTTTCTGTCAGTAAAATTTTCACTTTTTAAAATATACTTTTTAATGAAGTTAACATATGTACAGAAAAGTATACAAAGTACAAGGCAGGGCATAATGAATGTTGACAAAGTGAACACACCTGTGTAACCACCACTCAGGTTGTGTATAGAACATTCCCAGCATGCCAGAAAAGCCTCCCTTAGACCGCCACACAGACACTATCCCGCAGTCACTCTTGTTTTTAATTCTTCCATTTCATTTCCCACAAACAACAGGTTAGCCTAACATATCTAATACTTGTCTTTTACATCATATCATACCTTCTCTACAGCAAAATTACACATAGGAATTGAAATATAATATTTTTAATTCCCTGTGATCATAAGGCTGTAACTGTTTATATATACATAACTGATTGTCATAGCAAGTATTGTAGTATACAATTCATCCAAACACCAATGACACTCAATTCTGTGAACTCCTTCCTAATTATACATCAAAAATCACAAAATGATCAGTCATTAAAATTATGTTTAATGATCTATCAGCTAATAGCTAAATTATATCTTCCTTCAATTATTTTAAAAACAAAGAAATAGAAACTACCATCATGCAAAAAGGATTTGTTATGCTATTACTAGAATTCAATTAGACACCAATTTTTTTCTACCTTTCTTTGGAACCCTAAAAATTTCTACACCTAAGGACAACATACCAGACTAAGATTCTAGGTGAGCCATTCTTTAATAAAAGTGAAAAAACAGTAATTGTGAAGGGGAAGTAAGAAAGGCAAACCCATCATCATGAGGTACTCCCAAGCAGCTCAATTTTAGGAAAGAGAATCAGAAACTATCTCCCTTAAAACCATCCATGTCTACATAGCCCTTAGAAAGTGTTCACTCATGCTCAGGGATATGAACACAAGTTTGATTTGCAGAGTGATGTTCTGTACCAGAAAAATTTCTTCTGGCCGGGCATGGTGGCTCATGCCTGTAATCCTAGCACTTTGGGAGGCCAAGGCAGGCAGATCATTTGAGGTCAGGAGTTTGAGACCAGCCTGGCCAACGTGGTGAAACCTCGTCTCTCCCAAAAATACAAAAATTAGCCAGGCATGGTGGTGCAAGCTTGTAATCCCAGCTACTGGGGAGGCTGAGGCAGGAGAATTGCTTGAACTCAGGAGGCAGAGGTTGCAGTGAGCCAAGATCATGCCACTGCACTCCAGCCTAGGTGACAAAGCGATACTCATCTCAAAAAAAAAAAAAGTCTTCTTCTACTTCATTTTCTTCTCCCTCTTCTTTAAGGACATTAATTACCTCTGCTGGCTACATGCCCCAACGTCCTGTACCTTTAAATGAAGCAAAGCAGCTACAAAGAGCATTACCTGGGAAAGTGATTAACTTTTTGTGCTTCAGAGAGGGTGCGCAGTAAGAAGGGCTTCAGGTGGGATCCTGTCCACATTAGGTTATAGTCAGTGCTGCTTGGGTGAACCTGAGGGCAGACAGAAAGACAACAGGCAAAAAAACATCAGAGATACCCCTTCTCCAGGAAAAGCAATGGCAGAAAAAGCCACAGTGATTTTTTCATCCATAGTGTACTCATGGGGGTGGCCCAGTTAGTACATGAGCCTAGTGAGACAAAAGCAGTGTATCGCAGAACAAGTTTAAAGAATAGGAGGGTTGGGCAAATCCCAGATGCAGAAACCAAAATAAATTAACCCTTCTAGAGAAGTCCATGATGTCTCTTAATATTCTTGTATTTCTTTCTCAGGCTGTCCTTATCCTTGCAGATACTGAGTATGAAGTGCTGATCAGAGATAAACCTTATAGGAGTACACCAACTTAGAATTCACACATTCATCCATTAAAATTCTTTTGTCCATTAATTCAACAATGAGGCACCATGTTAAGTGCCAGAAATAAAACAGCAACAAGACAGCATACAAACTGGTATCAGAACTTCCCTCACGGCCAAGTGCGGTGGCTCATGCCTGTAATCTCAGCACTTTGGGAGGCCGAGGTGGGAGGATCATGTGAGCTCAGGAGTTTGAGACTAGACTAGCAACACAGTAAGACCCTGTGTCTACAAAATAAAAAATTTTTTTAATTAGCCAGGAGTGGTGCCATGCACCTGTAGTACCAACTACTTGGGAGGCTGAGGCAGGAGAATCACTTGAGCCCAGGAGTTCAAGGCTACAGTGAGCTATGATCATGCCACTGTTCCCCTGCCTGGGTAACTCAGTGAGACTCCGTCTCTAAAAATAAAAAATTTTTAAAAAAAGAACTTCCTCAAAATGTCTCTCACAAATCTCAAGCAAGGAACCAGACTTTTATCAATTGTCACAAAGTATCTATGGTGGAAGTCTGTTCAGCCTTTTTGCCTGTCCTTTTTGATGTTAACATTCCAACCTTCCAACTTTCTTTGGAGAATGACTTCCTCCCTGATTTTCAAGAACCTGCCAATCACCCACCCATCCCCTCCCACAAGGAGTGGATCCAAACCCAAGCTAGGCCAATCATTCTATCTCCAGAATGTGATTTTTGAGCAAGGAAAGGCAAAAGGACAATGAATGGAGTCTAGCCATGTCCATGGCAGTGACTTGAGAAGATGATCCTCAAGATTCCTGTTCCTAGATCCCTGGGGCTGTCCTGGTCTCTCTCCTTCCAAATGCCTGCCTTTTCAGCTTTTTCTCTGATTCTGCTGGTCCCCTCTGCACACCATTCGGAAAAATCCCTTTTGGTTTTTATTTGTTTGTTTGTTTGTTTGTTTTTTGAGACAGAGTCTCACTCTGTCGCCCAGGCTGGAGTGCAGTGGCGTGATCTCAGCTCACTGCAACCTCCACCTCCCAAGTTCAAGCGATTCTCCTGCCTCAGGCTCCTGAGTAGCTGGGACTACAGGTGCACGCCACCATGCCCAGCTAATTTTTGTATTTTTAGTAGAGACAGGGTTTCACCATGTTGGCCAGGATGGTCTCAATCTCCTGATCTCATGATCCACCCGCCGTTTCAAGTTAAACAAAGTCCATTTCAGTTGCCTGCAATCAAAGAACCTTAACTGGGTATCAGACAATTCCTTATAGGCAACTGTGCCCCTAGCCCAAGCCCAAGAACAAGCAAGAAAAAAAATTTTTCTAAAATCATCTGGAAACATTTTCCATGTATCGCAAGCAGAAACTAGTAAAGCCACTCTGAAATTCAATCTGAGTTATGGATCATCACTAAGTATTGGTCCCATGTACTTCCTAGAGCTGGCCCTGTTAGCTGGTAAAGTCAGTTAGGTGACTAAGATTTTCAGCTTATGAGCAGATCAGGTGAGGTAGTAAAAATCAACTTACTTCATGAAATCCATGTGCTGTCAGAATGCTGCGTACTAGGCGACTGTCCGTTCGTACAATCTTATAAGACAAATGATAACGTTCTAAAGAAAACCAGAATCAAATTCAGTAACTAGAAAGTTCATTGTAAAAACAAAAATAAACTGTAACATGGTGGCTTAACTATACTCAATAACATTACATGCTACCATTAAAACAATTATAAGTAAGTTGAGAATATTTTGGACCATGAGTTTTTAAAATGAAACTCACTGGAGGTCATTAGACATGGATGGGGGAAAAAAATCGCACCTTGGTTTTCACTAGTTTCTAGATGAAATTTAACAATGGCTTCAGTTAGGATTTTAAGCAACAAAACAGGCAGTATTAGCATTATCTGTGACCCTGCCACCAACAGACATCAGATATTTTAATATTATTTTACAGTTATAATTATCTCAAAATATCACTTATTCTCATAGTATTTAAAAATTATAGTAGTTAATAGACGTTCACTAGATTGTGCTATTTAATACACTAATAAAAAAGCACGTCACAATTTCTTAAAAAGTATTTTCATTACTGTATTTCAACACAATGTATTTCCTTTGTAATTATTTACTTTTTTAAAATCTATTTTAAAATATTCTTCTGCAAAGAGGCCCATAGGCTTCTCCAGACTGCCAAAGGGATCTATTGTACAAAAAAGGTTAAAAACCCCTGCTCTAGATAGCCCTCTGTATCCTCTAATGCTGATTACCAGTACATCTTAGACCAGAGGTTAGAAACTGGAAGCCCAAGGATGAAATTCAGCCTGCAGACATGGTTGGTTTGTTTCTCATGGTGCTCTAAAAACAAAATTGAATTCATTGTTTAGCTTCTGAAATGAAAAGAATTCATATAAAACTCTAGATTTCTAGGCTTCTCTTAAAAAACCTGGAAACCTGGGCTTTCTTCTCTCCAATGGCAAGAATCAGCTGGAGAACTGCAACTGCCCCATTCGGGTCAGGCCACACTCTTCAGTTCAGCACAGGACCTGGCCTGCTTCACTCAATCACATTTCCTGCCAGGGCCAAGTAAGTGTTTGTGCTTGTGACCACTACGGGAGAGGAAAGTCTGAAACCATGTGAGATTTCAATATATTTACTCTGGACCACTGAATTCGATCTCTTTCTATGCAGCACTACTAACTGAAAAAGTTAGCTAAGAATTCTGCAGAAGAATTTTTTTAGAGGACTTCATATTGAACGATTCCTGAATTGAACAATTCTGAATGATACAGACACTCATGGACAGACTCTAGAACAATATTCGGCCTCTACAGTCAAAGACAACAATTTCCTTTTCAAGTTTATGTGAAGATATTCATAAATCTCTGCTGCTACTTACTCAGCACTGGCAGGAACACCATGCAAAGCAGACACAGGAGGATTAACATTTAAAATGTCAATCGCTTCGTTCTTTTCATTCTTGTGGCAAACTTTCAAAGTCAAGTAACAGTGTTATCCCAATGATCAGTCACTATTACTTTGTCTTTGCAGTATCATTATAAGAAGCACTGCAGAATCATGTGGGAATAACAAGATAGGCTTAGAATATCTTCCAATGTCAAAAAAGGGAAATACTCAAAATCTGACTAGGGACATGTCACTAAGAGCTTAAAAAGGCTCTCGAGGGCCAAGTTTAAGACAATTTGAACATAAAAATGAATAGTGACAGAGATAGATTATAATGTACTTATAAAAGAATCCATGTATTCACACTGATAAGGAGTTGAGAGGGAATATGGGTTTTCTTTCGCTGCTGTGACAAATTACGACACATTTGTTGTTGTAAGGCAAATTTATTGTCTTACAGCTCTGTACATCAGAAGTCGAACACAGGTCTCACCAGGCTAAAACCAAGGAATTGGCAGAGCTGTGTTCCTTTCTGTGGGCTTTCCCTCCCTTTTCCATTCCTTGCCTTATGGCTTATGGTCCCCTTCCTCTATCTTTGATGTCAACCATGGTTGGGTGTAGTCTTTTTCACATCACGACACTCTGGCCTCTTCTACTTCCTTCTCCCACTTTAAAAAACTCTTGTGATTACACTGGACCCAGGTGGATAGTCCAGGATAATCTCCTTATCTTAAGGTCAGTTGATTAGCAACTTTAATTCCATCTACAATCTTAATTCACCCTATGCCATGTAAGATAACACATTCACAAATTCTGGAAATTAGAAGGTAGACATCTTTAAGGGACCATTATTCTGCCTACCACACAAAAGAAAGCTATTATTTACAGAGAATCCAGCTAATAAATGTAGAAGGAAAGATAGAAATGAAAAATCACCATCTTACAAAAACTATAAGAGTAAATGATTCAAACAAGAATCAGTGGATACCAATAGGGAGAGGCTATTAGGGAATAGGACATGCATACATCTCAAAATATCTTACCAGAGGATGCTTGTAACAAAGGGGAAAGGCACCTTTACAATGAAGCCATCTGGTGAACACAGTCTTAACCAAATGATCAAATGTGCCATCACCAATACCGCAAAATAATGGCATCACATACTTCCAAATGTTATACACTGGGTGATACGGTTTCACTAAGCAATATTCCTACAGATTTTTAAAAATCTGAATTTAAACATGTAGGAACCATCAAACATGAATAATAATCAAATTTAAGGATATCCGTAAAACAATCAGTCTAGAATATTTTAAAATGTCAATGTCACGGAAGACAAAAAAAAAAAAGTCAAGGAAATGGCTGTACAGTAGACTAAAGAAATATGACAACAAAATGTAATATTTGATTGGATCCTGAATAGAAAAACAAAAAACCACTATAGAAGACTAAATTGAAACAAAGGGGAAATCTGCATAGATTAGATCTATGGATTAGATAATAATATTTTGTCAGTGACAGATCATTGTGCTTGTATAGAATATGCCCTTATTCTCAGGAGTCACAAGCTGAATAATATATTAGGGCATGCAATATTTTACTAATTCTCAAATGCTTCAGAAAGAGAGAAGCAAATATGGCAAAATGTAAGTAATTGGTGATTCTAAGGAAAGACTATATGCATTCATTGTACTATTTTTGTAACTTGTCTGAAGGTTTTTAATGTTTCTAAATAAAATGTGTACAAAAGTGAAAAACTATCCGGTCCTTTCATTATGATAACCATGATCACTAACATCATTTTTGCACATGAAAAGTCAAAGCATTATATCAGCTACACAGTGACTGCTAGAAATAAGGACTGAACCCAATTCTGTGCATGTTCTACAGTGCTTGCCCCTCAGTGCCCAGCAACAGAGGAGGTGATCAGTAAGGTGTGTGAGAAAATACAGAACAGTTACATGGTGAATGAGAGACAAGGGGGAATAATAACACATCTGGGCATGGTGGCTCATGCCTGTAATCCCAGTACGATGGGAGGCTAGAGCTGGAGGACTGCTTGAGACCAGGAGTTCAAGATCAGCCAGGGCAACACAACGAGACCTTGTCACTACCAAAAAAAAAAATTTTTTTTAATTAGCCAGGTGGAGGGGTGGGCACCTGTAGTCTTAGCTACTCAGGAGGCTGAGGTAGGAGGACTGCTTGAGCCCAAGAGTTCAGAGTTACAGTGAGCTATGATCACACCATTGCACTCCAGCCCAGGTGGCAGAGCAAGACCCTGTCTCTTAAAAAAAGAGAGAGAGACCAGCCTGGGAAACATGGTGAAACTCCATCTCTATTAAAAATACAAAATTTAGCTGGGCATGGTGGTGTGCACCTGTAGTCCCAGCTACTCGGGAGGCTGAGGCAGGAGGATCACCTGAGCCTTGAAAGGTTGAGGCTGCAGTGAGTCATGATCAGGCCACCGCACTCCAGCCTGAGTGACACAGTGAGACCCTGTCTCAAAAAAAAAAAAGAGAAAGAGAGAGAGAAAGAGAGTAAGTATGTCTCTAGAGTCAAACTAGGGTTCAAACCCTGGTTCTACTCCTTCCCTGTAGCCTTCAATAAATTGTTTAATTTCTCTATGATGAATTTCCTCACCTGTAAAATGGAATTGATAATAACAGTAGTTACTGCATAGGGTAGTTGTAAGCACTAAATCAGTTAATACATGTAAAGCTATGAAACAATTATTCTACATAGCATAAATTATTTTTATATAGTAAAAAATAAATACATAGTAAAATAGTCATTAGTATATGCACTGTGCATAATTAATGATATATTTTATATAGCAAATTAAAAAATTAAAATGGGCCAGGCATGGTGGCTCACGCCTGTAATCCCAGCACTTTGGGAGGCCGAGGTGGGAGGGCTGCGTGAGGCCAGCAATTTGAATCCAGCCTGAGCAACACAGAAGACCCTGTCTCTACAAAATATAACTTAAAAAATTAGCCAGACATGGTGGTGTATGTCTCTAGTCCCTGCTACTCAGGAGGCTGAGGCAAGAGGGTTGCTTGAGCCCAGGAGGTCAAGGCTGTACTAGTGAGCTGTAATCATGCCACTGCACTTCAGCGTGGGTGACAGAGCAAGACCCTGTTTCAGGAAAAAAAAAAAAAAAAAAAGTAAAATGCTATTATTATTATTTCTCCTACTCCTCCTAAGATAAAAGAAAAATACAACTGCCACCACACTCAGTGGCAAATCTGATTCTTACAGTATATAAGAAGTAAGCAGTGACAAGCCACTTCTAATCCATATCACCTAACTATAACCCAACTCAGATACGCTGAACATGCTCCAAAAGAGTAGTGCAAGAAAAGAAGGGTGGAATGACAGAATGCAAACATCACTGCTGGAGATTTTCAGTTCATATATATACTGTGTCTGGTAGTCCTCTGTGTGCAATAAGGCTGGTGGGTAGTATATTTTAAATCAGAGGTTATAAATTGGTGACCCAAGAACCAGACCCAATCTGCAGATGTGGTCTGTCTGTCACTCATGATGCTTTAAAATAAAATTAAATTAGTTGCTAGCCATTGAAAATTGGAAAAATTCATATAAAAATCTAGATTTCTGGGCTTCTCTTAAGAAACCTGGTAATGATGGTTATTTTTATGTGTCAACTTGACTGGGCCACAGGATGCCCAGATACCTGGATAACATCATTTATAGGTATCTGTCAAGGTATCTCCAGAAGAGATGAGCATTTAAATACAGGGACTGAATAAAGCAGATTGCCCTCCCAAATGTGAGTGGGAATCATCTAATCCACTGAGGGCAAGAATAGGTCAAAAGGGTGATTGGTTGAGCTCCCTCTCTGACTGACTGGTTGAGCTGGGACACAGACCTTCTCTGCCCTCGACACCCCTGGTTCTCAGGAATTCAGACTCAGAGTGGAATCTATACCACTGGCTCTCTGGCTCATAGGCTTTCAAACTGGACCACCAACTTCCCAGGGTCTCCAACTTGCAGATGGTAGATAATGGGACTTTTTAGCTTACATAATTACATATACCAATAACCTTATAACAACATTCATTCCTCCCTTCCCCTTCACGGTCTCCTTGTATCCTATTGGTTCTATTTCTCTGGAGCACCCTGATAAACATGTACCTGGGCTTTCTCTCCCATAACAAGAACTCTGACTAACATGCCTAGGCTTTCTCTCCCATGACAAGAGTCAAATGGAAGATTGTAACTGTAAGCTGAAGCTGCCCAACTGCCTAAGAAAGAACCACCTCATCCCATGTTTTCTTCTGTATAAAAACACGAGGCAGAGCACGGTCCTCCTTGACTACTAGCAAACTGCCAAATATCCTATTTCTAAGCCTCTTAACAAGCATCACATCGGTTCCACCACAGAAAAGACCATAGAATTTCCTCTTCTCCAACCACTCACATGTGCCCCTAGAGGCAACTTGAAGTGCTAGGACCCCTAGCAAGTTCCAGGACTGACCACAGCAGAGCAAATGAAAACAAACCAATAATCTAACTGTCAACACAGCCAAGTACCCAGAGAGTAGTGAAACGCCTTAAAGGGTTTAAACAAAAATAGCATGGGAAATCAGGATAAAGATAAAGCTGACATTTTTGACTTGTACAACACAAAAATAACTCCCTTAATGGCAACATAGTGTAGCTGTACCCTAGTATCAGAAAATTAGGTCACCTAGGATTAGGATTAGGATATCTGTGCTGTCGAATATGTGTGACTAATAGCACTTGAAATGTGCCTAGTTGGACAAAGGAATTGAATTTTTAATTTTATTTAACTTTAGTTAATTTAAATTTAAGAATGAATACTTGATTCAGTTACTGGAAATCCTATTTTAAACAATTTGCCTGTGGGGAGGGGAAAGAAACAACTGAGTATATGAATTTACTTTTTCAACTATAAAAGTTATAAAAACTAAATATAGACCTAATATTTCCAGTGAAAATTCTGCAGCAAATTGAGATGCTCTGTTATGTTAAAATATATACTAGATATAAAATATCTTATTTATTTATATTGAGTAAATGTGAAAATGATAATATTCTGGAATATATTGGGTTAAATAAAATATATTAATTGCACCTACCTGTTTCCTTTTACTTTTAAAAAGAATTTCCTACTAGAAAATTTCAAATCACATATATAGCTTGCATCATACATCTATTGCTAGTATATGCAAATACAAACTGACTAAATAAATACATTCAGGAGCAAATTACAAAAACAAATGCTTCATTCTAAGAGAAGTTTAAGCTGAAAATACCTATGTTGTCTCTAAAATACAATCCCATTTACACATTTAAAGTACACACAATTTGGGGAAAAAAACAAGGTTATAATGAAAAAAAAGCCACATTCCTGGAATATTTCACAAATAAAACATGAGAAATCATATTGTACCAAAAACATTAATAGTGAATTCAATGAAACATGTCATAAAGAGAAAAAACAAAGCTGGCATCTAACACGATGAGATCAACAGAAGGTAACTATTGACCCAGATACACTTCTCAGGGGGATTTAACCACAGGCTTATGATCTGAACAGATCTGTGTCAGCTATTTAAGAGAGCCAAAAGGAAAAAAAAAAGTTACAGACTGAGAGTATTTAACAATGCAGAAAACTGAAGCAGCAACTAGTAAAAGTCATTCAAATTGTTATTTTCATTAAGGAAGGTGAAGAAAATTATTAAGCCACAAGGAACTAGGAAAGATACAGAAAACTCAAAAACACAGAATTTGAGAAAAGTTTAGGGGCTTTTTCTTTAATCACAGGAATGTGTAAAGAAGAAGACTTATGGATCCTAAAAAATAGTAATTGCTTAAATAGATGACATTGATGGATATTATTTTCCAATAAATGTTAGGTATTCTAAAAAAGAAGGGTCTGCCTATTGTCATAGAATACATCGATTACTTTATGTGACAAACAGACCAAAAGAAGTATGTTTGGGGGGAATATTTGTTTTTATCCACCTTTAAAATTTTGGCTCAAATCATATTTAGAGGGAGTTTCCCCACAAGGGGTCTTCAGTTACTCAGCCTTCAGAGAACATGAATGAACCACATCCCTTTAAATGGTAACCTAGCAACTTGCTAAGGGGATTAGAACACAAGGATCCTTGGGTAGGAAGGCGGATTCAAATCCCAGAAGCAACGCTAACAGTCCTCTGAACTCCTGACCTATTAAGGGACAAGACAAAAGTCATTTATAAGTAGAACAGATCTTATTCAATCAGTAAAATAAGCAACCCAAGTCCTGAGCGCCTATTATGTGTCAGACATTAAATGATCTCATGCAATCCTCACAATATCATATTCTCTCTGTTTTACTAATAATTTTACCAATAATGAAACTGGTTAAGATTTTACTAATAATGAAACTGGTTAAGAGAGTCTAAGTCACTTGCTCAAGACTCACAGCTAAGAAGTGCCAAAGCTGGGATTTGAACCAATGGCTGAGAACCCAAGTGTACACTCTTTCCACTATACCACAAGACAGTTCTGATCCACAGTGTTATAACCTTTGAAGATGGCTACAGACTAACACCAGGGCTCAGAGCACTGCTTAAAATCCAAGAGGCACAGAGATACGTGAAATTGATAATATACAAACAATGCAGAAAACAAGAGAAAGCAAAAGGTGGATTTTTAAAGTTGGGTCTTTAAAATTATCAACAAAGCCAGGTGCAAATTCTCATACCTATAATCCCCACACTTTAGGAGACTGAGCTGGGAGGACTACTTGAGGCCAGGAGTTTAAGACCAGCCTGGGCAACATAGTGAGACCCCCCCCCATCTCTACAAAAAGCTATTTTTTTTTAAATTAGCTAGCTATGGTGATGTACACCCACACACCTAGCTACTCAGGAGGCTGGGGCAGGAGGACCACTTGAGCCCAGAAGTTTGAGGCTGCAGTTAGCTAGCGTTGCACCACTGCACTCCAGCATGGGTGACAGAGTGAGACTTTGTTGCTAAAAAAAAATAAAATAAAAATGATCAATGAAATTGACAAACCTCTAGCTAGACTAAGGAAAAAAGAGAAAAGACTGAAATAAGTGAAAGTGGGGACATTATCACAGACCTTACAGAAAATAAAAGGATTATAAAGGAATACTATGAACAATTGTATGCAAACAAGTTAGATAAGCTAAATGAAATGGACAAATACTTAGAAACCCATAAACTACCAAAACTGACTCAAGAAGAAATAGGAAATATGAATAGACCTACAACAAGCAGAGGTTGAAGGGAACCCATTCTATGAGGCCAGACAAAGGCATCAGAAGAAAACTATAAACGTTCAACAAAACACTAGCAATTACGCCAGGGACAGTGGCTCATGCCTATAATCCCAGCACTTTGGGAGGCTGAGGCGAGTGGATCATGAGGTCAGGAGTTCAAAACCAGCCTGGCCAACATGGTGAAACCCCATCTCTACTAAAAATACCCGGGCGTGGTGGCACACACCTATAATCCCAGCTACTCGGGAGGCTGAGGCAGAGAATTGCTTGAACCCGGGAGGTGGAGGTTGCAGTGAGCTGAGATTGTGCCACTGCACTCCAGTGTGGGTGACAGAGCAAGACTCCATCTTAAAAAAAATAAAATAAAATACTAGCAATTATACACTCTGACAAAGTGGGATTTATCTCAGGAATATAAGGGAGATTCAATACAAAAAGTCACTCAATGTAATGTACCACATTAACAGGATGAAGGGGGAAATAGCATTTCAGTTGATGTGGAAAAAGCATTTGACTAACACCTTTTCATGATAAAAACACACAACAAACTAGGAATAGAAGCAAACCTTCTCAACATGACAAAGGACATTTATGAAAAACCCACAGCTAATATCATACGCATAGAAAACAGAAAGCTTTCTTCCTATGATCAAAAACAAGACAAAGATGCCCTCTTTCTATTCAGCATTGTACTAGAAATTCTAGCCAGAATAATTAGGGAAGAAAAAGAAATAAAAGGCATCCAGGTTGGACAGAAGAACTAAAATTCTCTCTATGTGCAGATAACATAATATATGCAGACAAACCTAAACACAAAAACTATTAGAGCTAATAAATGAGTGCAGCAAGGTTTCAGGATACAAGATTAATATACAGAATTCAGTTATATTTCTATAGACTAACAGTAAATAACCCAAAAATGAAATTGAGAAAACAATTCTATTTACAATAACATCAAAAAGAACAAAATATTTAGGAATAAATTTAACAAAGAGGGTACAAGACTTGTGCACAGAAAACTATAAAACCGTGATGAAAGAAATTAAAGAAGCCCAAAAAATTGGAAAGACATTCCATGTTCATAGAAGACTTAACATCATTAAGATGGCAACACCCTCAGAAGTGATTATAGATTTAATGCACTCCCTATCAACATTCCAACAGCCATTTCTGAAGAAACGGAAAAGTTGATTCTAACATACATATGGAATTGCAAGGGACCCTGAATGGCCAGAGATCTTGAAAAAGAACTATATTAGAGGACTTACAATCTCAATTTCAAAACTTAATACAAAGGTATGGTAATCAAAAGAGTGTGTTACTAGCATAAGGATAAATGTATAGTTCAATGAAATATTAAGAGTCTATAAGTAAACTCATACATCTGTGGTCTACTGACTTTCGACAATAGTGCCAAGACCACTCAGTGGGGAAAAGAACAGTCTCTTCAACTAATTGTGCTGAGACAACTGGATATCCAAATGCAAATGAATGAAGGTGAACCCTTACCTAACTCTACATTAAAAAATTAACTCAAAATGGATCAAAGACTATTTAGCCCTAAATATAAGAGCTTAAACTAAAAAACTCTTAGAAAAAAGCACAGGGATCACGACCTTGGGTTAGGCAATGGTTTCTTAGACATGACACAAAGAATACAAGCAACAAAAGAAAATGGGTATCATCAAAACAAAAAACTTTTGCTCATGAAAGAACTTTAACAAGAGAGTGAAAGACAATTCACAGAGTAAGAATATTTGTAAAATATATATGTTGTCTAAGATCCATAACATACAAAACTCTTATAATTCAACAACAATAAAGACAATCCAATTTTTAAAATGTACAAAGGACTTGAATAGGCCTTTCTCCAAAGAAAATACAGAAATGGCCAAAAAGTACATAAAAAGATATTCAATGTCATTACTCATTAAGGAAATGCAAATCAAAACCACAGCCAGATACCACATCACATTCACCGGTATGGCTATAATCTAAGAAACAGAAAATAACAAATGTTAGTGAGGATGTGGAGAAACTGGAACCCCTATACATTGTCGATGGGAATTAAAATGGTGCAGCTGCTATGGAAAACAGTTTGACACGGAGTAAGTTAAACACAGAATTACCATATGACCTAGCAATTCCATTCCTGGGTATACCCCAAAGAATGAAGATAGGTGTCCAAACAACTTTTCCATGAACATTCATAGCAGCACAAGTCACAACAGACAAAAAGTAGAAACAGGCCAGGCACAGTGGCTCATGCATGTAACCAAGGCAGGATTGCTTAAGGCCAGGAGTCTGAGACCAACATAGGCAACACAGTGAGACCCTGTATCTAAAAAATAAATAAATTTTAAAAATAAAATTTTTTAAAAAGGTGGAAACAAAAAAATGTACATCAACTGATGACTGGATAAACAAAATGTGGTTTATCATTGGAATGCATTCATTAGCATATACAATGGAGTGTTATTCAGCTATAAGAGGGAATGAAGGACGATATATACTCCAACATGGATGAATCTCGAAAACATTATGCTAAGTGAAAAGAAGCCCATCAAAAAAGGCCATATATCACATGACTCTATTTATATAAAACATCTAGAATATGCGAATCTATAAAAACAGAATATAGATGAGTGGTTGCCAGGGACTGGTGGTATGGGGGCTGGGGATACCTGCTTAATGGGTATCTGCTGTACTTTGGGGATGATGAAAATGTTCTGGAACTAGACAGTGGTGATGGCTGCACAACATTGTGAATGTACTAAAAAACAATGACTTGTACACTCTAAAATGGTTAAAAAATTTTGTTACGCGTAATCTACCACAATAAAAAAAAATAAACACATGTACACATTATTCCGGGAAAAAAAAATCAGAGGAAAAACATAAGCAGAAAACAATTTAAGAAATTATAATATTTGAAGTATAACAACTCAATTGATTTTTCTCATGGCCAAGGCCCTTTCCCTATATATATGTCATATCAACTTCTTTAAGACAAGGATGTCCGGGCCATGCCCAGCTCCGTCCTCTGTGGGAGAGGTTATACCCACCTCCAATTACTCTAACATTGTTGTCCTTTGTAAGAATAGCATCGGCATGGAATACCAAAACTGGAATTCTCCTACAGCCTCCAGTCCACATGATGCATGGATGATCCCTATAACGACAACAAAGCCTTCATTAATTTACAGCTCAAAATCCGAACTAACTGCTGATGCAGATTACTATGGTTTGTTGCTTAGCAAGTTTCCCCTTCCTTCTGGAATACAAATCCCAAATATCCTGTGGGAAATCACATCTCCCATTCTTAGCTGTGTGTTTAAAATTAACTCTATTTCTGGTCCAGGGATGGGCCTTGATTGGTTTCAGCCAATCAAGATATTTCATCATTCAGTATAGTTAGTGGTTCAGAGATAGGCACATAAACCAATTGGAGCCCATGAGTTTAAGGAGACATGTTCTGAGACTCTGAAAAAGCAATGGTTTCTTTCTCTTCTGTAATGGCTACAGATGATAGCCTGTCTTCTTCTTGATGGTATAGGATGAGAATGAGAAGTCTGGAACGTCCACAACCATTTTGTGACCTTGAGGGAAGAGCTTGTAGCTGTTGGTGAAGGAGAAAGTCAGCAGGAGGTTGACTGAAGAGATCCTGGGCGTTAAAGTGGGAGTTTCAGAATCAAGATATGCCTGAATATGAGTGAACATATTCTCTTTATTACTTACGACCATTTGGATTATGTTGTAATCCTTTGCACACATCAAGAATCCTAACTGATGAGTTCACAATAATTTACATACTCCTTTTACATGCCATAGTCCATTTTCAAGCTAATTTGATGATGCATCCTAAGATTCTGAACTAGGAACTCTGAATACAGGTATCCCAATTAAAATCACGTATTTTAAAGGAAACCCATGCTAAATGGAACAACATATATTTTCCTCCAGTATAAAACCACAGGGGAGAAAAAGACCTCTGACTTTATTCTTTTTCCCTATCCTCAGGAAATCTCAGCTTAATTTTAGGCTGATGAATATTTATTCACAGATTAGGAAAATCTTCACCCTCATTTGGGCAGGGAGGTAGGAAGAGAAATAAAATTAAATGAACTGAGTACCTACTATGTGCCAGGATTTAAACTAACAGCTTCATATGTCACTTAATCCCCTTGCCCATACTATGAACTAAAGAAAAACTGTCTCAGAAAGGTTAAGTAACCTGCCTAAGGTCATACAGCTGGTTAAAGGTATTTGAACCCAACATCTGTATTCTTTCTACTATTTGCTTCCCTAATCGCATTTCAGCAAAGTTCTATATTTTGGATACCTTGAATTCAATTATTTGGGAACTTAAACTGATCAATTCCTTAAATGCAATACAATCCAGTTAGCCAAGATTCACTCGACTCTTAAAAACTCACATAACCACATCCCTTAACAAAGGTCATACCACAAATCTCAGGGCCAAGTCAGCCCCTCCCAATCCAACTTTAAAAAGATCCACACTCGGGCTGGGCACGGTGGCTCACGCCTGTAATCCCAGCACTTTAGGAGGCCGAGGCAGGCAGATCACGAGGTCAAGAGATCGAGACCATCCTGGCCAACATGGTGAAACCCCGTCTCTACTAAAACTATAAAAATTAGCTGGGTGTGGTGGCATGTGACTGTAGTCCCAGTTACTAAGGAGGCTGAGGCAGGAGAATCAGTTGAACCCGAGAGGTGGAGGTTGCAGTGAGCCGAGATTACGCCACTGCACTCCAACCTGCCAACAGAGCAAGACTCCATCTCAATTTAAAAAAAAAAAAAAAAAAAAAAAAAGATAAAAAGATAAAAAGGTTCACACTCTGAACGCACAGTCTGTCAGGTGCCCAATCTTAGGAGTGAGGTAGTCTTTAGACTTGGGACAAGCTGCCAACTGCTTTCTAGTGAAGAAAGCAAAGAACAGCATACCTAGTTCATTCCCTGTTTTCTAGAAATGGCATGTGGATGCTTATTGTTCTTTGGCTTGGTGACAGTACCCACTCGTGAGAAACGGTGTTGATAGGGTACCTTTTTTAGCAAGAAGGATTTTTTCGTAGCTTGCTTGCTTCTTCATCGTTAACACCTGTAAAATATGGGCATGAAGCCAGGTGATTCCTATGACCTCTTCCAACCTTCATTTTTCCACTACATTTCTAAATCAGCAAGTAGAGAAAAAAAACAGGCAGCCTAAACTACGAAGTCTCAGACAGGAACTCTGGAAACTATCCAATGTCCTCTGTCAATCTAGCACTAGCTACCAACTGGCACCACTATGCCTTAGCATTTACAAACAATGGATTGCTGTTCCAATTTAAAAATGTCTGACAAGGGAACACAATTAACAGGTACACAGCTGAGAAGAGCCCAGGCCCTAACTGTACTATCTGTAGAAAGCCAGGTCTCTAACAGAGTAATCTTTTCACTTCCAACCTATAGAAAGATAAAAGAGAGAGTAAACAGTAAGGTTAGCTAAAAAAAAAAAAAAAAAAAAAAAAAAAACTAAAGGAATATGTGAAATTGTCATGAAAAACATATTCCCACCAGTGGCGCTAAAAGAAAAAAATTCAGAATGATTAGGAAACTGAAAATTGGGACTTCACATTTTCATTCACATCAGAAACTGGTATATATTAATATCCACTTTCATAGGCACGAAAAACACAGAATTTGAATAATCACCAAAGCAGATCAGTTTTATGATTCACTTTATTGAAAGCCTAAAAACATTTTGGTTTTCCGGGAATAATTTCATCAGAAATAGACGTCATTCACTCCTGGGACCCAGCCTACATAACTCAAAGATGGAGCTGTGAGCAGCTTTTGCATTCTTGCTTCCAGGCTGTCTTCATACCATTACCCCTATTAGAAATGCCTTCCCTACTTCTGTTTATCTAAGCCCACTCTCCAAGGCCTATCTGAAGTCTCACCACCTTCAGGCAGCCTTCCCCAGCTCCTTCAGCCCATTACGATACCTCCTTCTCTGAAATCCTACAGCACCCACTTTATAATTGATTGTTAATGATCTTTTTAACTGCCTTTTACAATAGCAATTAAAGTTGACATTTTTTCAGTGACCAAAGAAATCTTACATCACGTTCTTACATGAAAGTTTCTACATCTATATACAGAGTTGTATTTGGGATCCCCAAGCAAAATATAGAAAAATAGCCTCTTTACATTTTCTGTTTGAAATAATACCATGCAAAACAAGGACTGCCTGGACAGTTTCTATTCCTGAAGTCCAGGATTGCAAGGAATTAATATTTTCACCAGCCTAAGGATCTGAGCAGATCTAACAGATGTCCATGGATATACATCTTTGGATCAAGTCAACACCTTGAGATTATTTACGGCCTTCAAACTTCTAAATCAACTTTTAAAATGAACAAGATTGATTTAAGCTTCCTAATGTAAAAAATAAGTGTCTGATAGACAAGACATAAGCTGATGAAATAAGGTTAACTGTTAAAAATCAACAGTAGGAGTCTGAAAGGAAGAAGTGGTCCATAAATTTGTATGGGAGAAGGGGGAAAATTATACCTTTATTTTCACTAACTTTTACTAGAAATTCAGTATTTCTTAATTATGAACATAGGCAATGAACCATGGTAATATTAGCATTATCTGTGCCTTTGACATCATCTAAAATTACAGGGGTTTTTTTGTTTTGTTTTGTTTTGTTTTGAGACGGAATCTCACTCTGTCATCCAGTCTGGAGCACAGTGGCGTAATCTCGGCTCACTGCAACCTCTGCCTCCCGGGTTCAAGAGATTATCCTGCCTCAGCCTCCCAAGTAGCTGGGATTACCACCGCTCACAATCACACCCGGCTAATTTTTGTATTTTAGTACTGACGGGGTTTCACCATATTGGCTAGGCTGGTCTTGAACTCCTGACTGCAAGTGATCTGCCCACCTCGGCCTCCCAAAGTGCTGGGATTGCAGGCGTGAGCCACTGCACCTGGCCAATTACAGGTATTTTTATGCCTTATTACAGGCGTTGTAGATATCTCAAAATATTACATTTGTCACTACTTCTAAGTTATAGTAGTTTAAGACTCACCCCTAGATCACATGTGATCATGGTCTTTCTATCTAAATGCTAGCATGATGAGGCTGGACAACAATTGGGCAACTCTCCTCCTAAAAATCATTCAGTCACTAAATGATGACACCTCATACTGGTGGCTCAGACATCTATGCTGCTTCCCAGTCCCCCCATCTACAATTGTTAATCAAAGACCACCCTCCCAGTGTACTGATCATACACAAACTAAACAAAAACAGTCTTCACGTTGTTGTCTTTAGAAAACAAAATTTAACTTTCCCAGATTTTAAATGATCTTATTTAATGTATTAGTAAAACAGCACATATTACTATGTTACAAATGTGTTTTAATAACTGCATTTGAATGTAATTAGCACTCTCTGTAATGATATGTATTTTATTTGAAGCCTTAAAAATATTATTCTGGTAAGGAATCCATGTCATAAAAAAGTTAACAACTCTGATCTAAGGTAACGTAAAGTATAAAGCCTTCATTTATTCCTTCATTTCATTATTCAGTCAGCAAGAATTTACTAAGTACCTACTATAATATTAGGTCAAACTATCTGCCATCGTCAGTATTTGACTGTTTCTGACCTACCAAAATGGCAGTTTCATATAGTTCAATCTAACATTTGTCAGGCCCAATCTGTAAACCCACTAATAAGAGAGACAGTAATGGAGTAAAAGAGCAACCTTTAAAAAGGGGAAAGACTGATACTTGCAGCAGAAGTTAAAAGTTTTATGAAATGGGCCGGGCGCGGTGGCTCAAGCCTGTAATCCCAGCACTTTGGGAGGCTGAGACGGGCGGATCACGAGGTCAGGAGATTGAGACCATCCTGGCTAACAAGGTGAAACTCCGTCTCTACTAAAAAATACAAAAACAAAAACTAGCCGGGTGAGGTGGCGGGCGCCTGTAGTCCCAGCTACTCGGGAGGCTGAGGCAGGAGAATGGTGTAAACCCAGAAGGTGGAGCTTGCAGTGAGCTGAGATCAGGCCACTGCACTCCAGCCCAGGCGACAGAGCAAGACTCCGTCTCAAAAAAAAAAAAAAAGTTGTATGAAATGGGTAAAAGGCAGCACACTGAAAGCAAAGTCAGAAAAAGACAAAGTAACCAGAGGGAATTATCCTTTTAATTATCCTGAACAAGAATGACCCAAATATACTTTCAAATCTCTATTCGTTTCTATGACCTAACACTGATAAGAAATGTTTCCTCAAAGCTTTCTTAATGCTTCAACAATTTTCTTCAAATTACAGTAACAAGTAATCTATCTTATAAGAAGCCCACCATAAATTCAATATTAAAACCAGTAAGAATGATGCCTTACATTTGTAAGGCACTTACAAAGTAATTTCACATACATTATTCTATTTGAGTCTAACCAGACCCCTACAAAATAGTCTGGGAGATATTATCTCTATTTTTCAGGTTACACAGTACACACATATCCAAAAGGACTCAGGGAGAATCTTAAAAATGAATTTTACCTTTAAACCAGATTCTCTCTTTACTCTGTGTCAAGTAATAATTAAAGGAGGCAAAAGAGCAAAGTGATCAAAATCCAGAAAAGCTAAGTCCAAATCTGAATGCATCATTTACGCTCGATGCATCACTGAGGAAATTTCCTGATAAAAAGAAAGTGGAAAAAAAGTGAAAAAAATTTCCTGAGTTTAAAAAAGTGTAAATAACATCTTCAGATTTAAAAATATATAAGATATAGATAAGATAAAGCCTTTAACATCATCTGTAGTAGCTATATTTATCATTATCATTCTTTCTCTTTTTTTTTTTTGAGATGGAGGTTCACTCTTGTCAGCTGGGCTGGAATGCAGTGGTACAATCTCAGCTCACTGCAACCTCCACCTCCCGAGTTCAAGCCATTCTCCTGCCTCAGCCTCCCGAGTAGCTGAGATTACAGACACCGACCACCACACCCAGCTAATTTTTGTTTTTTTAGTAGAGATGGGGTTTCACCATATTGGCCAGGATGGTCTTGAACTCCTGACCTCAGGTGATCCACTCACTTAGGCTACCCAAAGTGCTGGAATTATAGGCATAAGCCAACATGCCTGGCTATTATCATTCATTCTTATTGTGATGACCCAGTAATCATGAAACTGCACTCTTAACTAAAAGAACTCAGGAAAGCAACGTGGTTCAATTGACGCAGCACAGGCCATAGAACTCTAACATCCTGTCTCAGAGTTACTATGGTAAGTTACCTGACCTCTCTATATTACCACCATTTTATCATTGTAAAGGCTTTTGAGAAAATTAGCAAACGTAACTAATGTCACAGAGTTTGGACATGCTTTTCTTCCATACTGAAACATTTCAAAATCTTCTATGTTGGGAGCTCTGAGCAAGAGTTCACTCACCAAGAGCTACTACCTGCATTTCACAACATTTAGAGTTGATGTTCGCTTATGAGCCCAGAAAGAGAGCCTTATCTCATTTCTCATAGCTGATTGGGACTGAATAACAAGACCTTAAACGACATTATGGATGGAAGCTAAAACCGGAGTTAGATAATCCCCAAGGAATGACACTAGATAAAAGAGTATATAGGTAAAAGAGAAGAGTATATAAGAGTATATAAATAAAAGAGTATAGGCCGGGCGCGGTGGCTCAAGCCTGTAATCCTAGCACTTTGGGAGGCCGAGATGGGCGGATCACGAGGTCAGGAGATCGAGACCATCCTGGCTAATACGGTGAAACCCTGTCTCTACTTAAAAATACAAAAAACTAGCCGGGCAAGGTGGCGGGCGCCTGTAGTCCCAGCTACTCGGGAGGCTGAGGCAGGAGAATGGCGTAAACCCGGGAGGCGGAGCTTGCAGTGAGCTGAGATCCGGCCACTGCACTCCAGCCTGGGTGGCAGAGCAAGACTCCGTCTCAAAAAAAAAAAAAAAAAAAAAAAAAAAAAAGAGTATAAAACACAGGTCAAAAGCAGGCTTGCTATTACTTACTCTTGACTTATGACCTCTTCATCCTCTGAGGATGATGCTGTTTCCTCCAGGTCCCGGGCCATCACGACTGGCATTTCCTTTGGGGTTTGTCATGCAGTCAGCAGACGGGGGCCTCAGAGACCTTTCCTAGCAGATTCACTGGATCAAGCCTAATTTGGATGGCACAAATTCCTGCAAGAAATCAACTTGATCAGATCAACTGACCTGAAACACAATGCAGTTGTCTATTTATTGGTTATTGCTGGTAATCTAAGTAATGAGAATGACTACATTCCTCAATAGTGCTCAACCTCTATAAGTTTATCTTCCATAACAGTGCCTCTATATGCCACAAAAATCAAGATTTTTTTCAAACATACTGTCTGTGCTCTATATATTTGAAGAGCTGTTACTAAGTTTGAGTTTCTCATTATTTACTAAATCGAATATGCACCAAAAGGATAGACTCTTCACTTTCAGGGCAGTCTGAGGCAGGTGACTGATTCCCTAAAACATATATTCCTTGCTAGACAAACCTGGCCTGAGTTAAAAATAAATAAATAAAAACTCAAGGTTTAAGACCCTTGCAGATCGGGCAGGGTGGCTCACACCTGTAATCCCAGCACTTTGGGAGGCCAAGGCAGGCGGATCACCTGAGGTTGGGAGTTCGAGTTCGGCCTGACCAACATGGAGAAACCCCACCTTTACTAAAAAAAAAAAAAAAAAATACAAAAAATTAGCCGGGTGTGTTGGCTCATTTCTGTAATCCCAGATACTCAGGAGGCTTAGGCAGGAGAATCGCTTGAACCCAGGAGGCGGAGGTTGCGGTGAGCCAAGATCGCGCCATTGCACCCCAGCCTGGGCAACAAGAGAGAAAACTCCGTCTCAAAAAAAAAAAAAAACCTTGAAAATATTTATTTAGGCTCCATGACAAGCACTCTGACAAGATGCCATCATGTTTCCCGTAAAATAAATTCAACAATGAACCGAAAGATGAATATATTCTCTTGAATCAAAAGTCCATATAAATAGTTGGGGGGGAGGGGGGAATGCCCTTCCACTCTTAAAAATTATTCTTCCTTACTAAAAATCACAAACTTTGATATGACTCTCAAATAGACAATAAAATTGGGAAATTTCCAACACTGCATTTCTAACTTAAAACATTTTTTCCAAAGTAAAAAAGTACATGTTCGTTGTGTGTGTCAGAAGAAGAAATAGGAACTACAAATTAAGAAAAGGAATATGTTTAAATGACCATAATCCCATTACTCAGCGATAATTACTTGCTGTCAATCCTTCTTAACTTTTCCATACATTCATAAATACGATGAGACTGTAAATCAGACAAAAAACAACAAAAAAAACGACCCCGATAATGATCTTCGGCGCAATGGGCAATGTCTAACGACTTCAATGGCTTTCTTCAGGGGATTCTCAAGGGGATTTCTTAATCTTTCCCAAAATGTTGGGAAGTCCTTTAAGTTTAAACAAAACCTCTAAACGGGAAGGGATGCCAACATTTCCTAGGCTGCCTGCAGAGCGGGGAGAAACAGGTCGATCGGAAGATTAAAGACACTAGCCTAAGGACACTCCTCGCCCTAAAGGAATCTGCTTCTCAGCCCCAAACCCGGCTCACCCCAATTCCACGGAGGTCCGCAGATGTTCCCCCCGGAAAGGACAGGACGACCCCGCTGCCGCGAATCAACGCGGCGCGCCCGGAAGCCAACAGCTACTCCCGGGCTCTGAGCGGGAAGTGCGGCGGCCAGCTCCAGCCTGGACCCGGGAACGCTCCTCCCTAGGGCAGGGATGCGCGCCGGAGCAGGCGTTTACCTGTCTCATCTTCCCATGGTTCGGGGCGAGTAGGCGTGGACCACGCTCTGCGCCTACCTCCCTCTTCCTTCCCCAGCAAGGCTCAGGGCAGCCGCCGACGGCGCTTCCCCGGTTACTACAACAACCAACAAGCAACCGCCCGCTGGGAGCCACTGCGCAGGCGCTGATAACGCTCAGCTGCGGACGCGGGCGAATGTCGTCACCGCCGCGCAGCGCGGGCGCAGAGCCCTGCCCTCAGCAGAAAGAGTCTTTTTTTTTTTTTTCCGCTGTTTTTTTCTCCGCCCCTAAGAGGTTGATCCAAACCCGGAGTTCCGCTAGGTCCAACAGGAGGGTTTACAGCGTGAGCGGCGTACCTGGGGAGAGGCTTAGGCAGCGGCAACCGCTGATTGGCAGTAAAGGGGTTCACTCCCCATCTCCTGCTCGGGCAAAACCGGGACAGCCAATCAGAGAGAGGACTAAAGGAAACGACCCAATCCTGGAGCAGGGCTGAGGGAGGGGGTGGGGGCAAATGGCTCAGGTGGACTCCGGGCTGGAGCTGTTCTGGGGGAGCTTGTTTGCGGCGGCGGCTGCTGCCACTGCTGTGCTGGGGGTCCGGTCGCCAGGTAAGGAGAATATGGGGGAGAAGAGGGATGTAAGTGTCTGTGTTGCTTCTGATTGAGAGGATCGGAGAATCTGGAAAAATAGAGGTGAGATGGAAGGAAGATACCTGGAAGGCAACCTTTTGGGGGGAAAAGGGTTCGAGAGGCGATGACAAGGGGGAGCTAGGAAGATGGAGAAGGCTGGTGAATTCAAGGAAAGAAGGAATGGATGAGCGAATGAGCAGCCACTATAAGCCTAGCACTGTACAAAGAACCTTCACTTTTTCTCATATGATTCTTACAGTAACCCTTCGGGTTGATATTTCTATCTCCATTTTGCAGATGAGGAAACCGAGACTGAAAAGTGCAAATGACTTGCCCAGGGTCACACAGCTACTGAGTGGTAGGGCCAAGATAAGAATCCCTCTCTCCTGATTAAGTTTTAACAGCACACCCATGCTGGGCTGGGCTGGGTTGGGCTTGGCTGGGCTGGGCCAGGACCAGGACAAAATTTGGAAATAGATGTTATATACACTCTAGGAGGCCCTAAAGCTTTAGGGAAATTAGGTTGAGAAATTGGCAGAGCAATTCAGAAGTACTCAGGTTCTGTCCTCATCAGCTATCTGTTGGGATTTCTAAGAGCTTCTGTGAAATGGAAGGCGTACTTGTGCAGAAAAGTGGAGAGGTGCATTCATGCAGCTTGTCTAAACCCTGGAGGAGTCTCCTCTTGAGAAAGGGTGAGAAAATAAAGAGGATAGGTGGATTTTGGCCCAAGTGATAATGGCCTATGATATCCAGTAGACCCTCAGTCTTGGACAGAGACCACCTTTGTGATCAGCTCTCCCTGAAGGGCTCATCAATTCACCCTTCCTTCTCTAGATCTCTTTATTGCTTTTTTTTTGGGGGGGGGGAGGGTGTTTCACACTGCCTTGGACCATTGCTGACTGTAATATCTATCTCACTGGGTAGCATAGAACAATACTGAAATTTATATTGCCAAAGTGACAAAAAAAGCCTGTTAGTTTATTACCACTTCAGGCCCAAGAGGTTAACCTGACAACAGATAAACCATGGACTGAGAAAATAATAATGAGGATGGGAAAAAGTCATTCCATTATTAGATTATTTATCTATTTTGGTTTTATTTAAATCAGACTAACTGAAATTACTACTCAACAAGAGTTGATCTAAGCCTTAAAAAAAAAAAAAAGGCTGGGTGCTGTAGCTCACACCTGTAATCCCAGCACTTTGGGAGGCGAGGCCAAGGTGAGTGGATCACTTGAGCCCAAGTGGAGAGGTTGAGGTGAGCAAATCACTTAAGCCTTTGAGTTCGAGGCTGCAATGAGCCATGACCATGCCACTGCACTCCAGCCTGTGTGACAGAGCAAGACCCTGTCTCAAAATAATAATAATAATAATAATAATAATAATAATAAATTTAAAAATAAAAAGTATGTAATCTAATTGTATTTTCTATACAACTTGAAGACAGAAGAGGATATGGTATGCTTTTCTTTATCAAAAAATGGGAACTTCATTAAAATAATCTCAAACAGTGAGGTAGCACTGCAGCAGTCCAACAGACCATGATTCTTATCTCAACTCTGCCGACTTTGCTGTGTGACCTTAAGAAACTTGTTTAACCTCTCCGTTCCAGCCCTCATCTGTAAGATGGAAATATTAATAGTGCCTGCCTACCTCACTGTGAAGATTAAATGGTAATATGTTTTAGGTGCTTGGCACAGTTCATGGTGTAAGTGCTCAATGACTGAAACTTGTTATTATCTTGCAGCCCAACACCAAGATTGCTGTTTCCTTCACTATATAATTTTCTTACTAGTCCTAAAGTCACATGTTAACTTAAACATGCACAATTTATAAATTTGGAAAAAGAAAAGAGGCTTTATCTCTTGCAAAGGGTTACAGCCGCCCAACAGGAAAGAGTGCCTCCCACTAAGATCAGAGACAGGTGCTTTGAAGGAGAAGGGTTTGGGGTAGAGCTTTATGCTGAACAGGTTGGCTAAACATACATGTTCAACAGCTTACAGGAGGAACTATGAATATTCCTGAAGGTGGTCCTGACACGTGCATATTGAACAATCATGTGTAACCACATATGACCCCTGTTCACTTTGGAGTAGAGACCTAACATTTAAGTCTATCACACCTAGGCTCTATGCGTCAAAAAGTCTTTTCAGGACACCAAGACACTCAAGTGTGTGATCTTGCTATACTGGCCAGGAGCAGTCCATGGTTGGTGGTCTTATCTGGAGAAAGTTACTGAAATCAGTCTCTTGTCCAATCAAAAGTGTAGTTATAGCTGGTGGAATAGGGGTCATGTAGTCAGCCTCTGTGAGCTAGATGAGCTGTAATTGTTTTAATGTTGCTTATCTCAAGCCAGTGCTTGTCTAGCTGCTGGAGAAAAAAAAACCTTGTGGCAGAATATAAGTTTTATTCTTTAAATGTGGGAGTGTGTGACTTAACCCTTGCCTGGCATGGCCTTAGGTCTTGTTTATAATTTGGTACCTTATTGCACAAAGAATCTGTTCTGTCATTCTTATGATCTCTATTTTAACTTTAATGCTGGTAAGTTGCTGTCTCTAAACCTGAAAAAGGAAGGGATATAACAGGGCATGTCAGACCTCCCATCTCATCATGGCTAGGGGCTCAGTTTTAGGATTTTTCTGGGGTCCCCTAGGCCAAGAGGGCCTCTGTTCAGTCCGTGGTGGGCTTAGGATTTTATTTTGAGTTGACACACAGCAGTTTATTTTTAACTTTTAGATTGTTCTTCTAGTTTATGGAGCATGGTATACCTGAGAACCAGAGTCCAGAAAACCTAGGGCTGTAAATAGTGACCTCACACCGTAAGTCCCACTCAAATGTATAAAGTTCCATAGGCTTGGAAGAATCTGTCATCAATAGCCTGGCAGGTGTCTGTGAGTATAGTTATAATCACCTTTGAACTACTTGCATTACAAAGGAATGGCATGAAAACGTGAAGGTGTAGAAGTAAAGATAGAGGACTGATTCCAACCCAGAAAAAGGAGCTCTGATTTAGGGTAATATTTTGGAGAAATTGCTTAGACAAAGACAAGTACTGTGCCACTTATTGCAAAGTATACTGTTCATTCACCACTATTAGTGTGACTAAATATCTTTTTTTGGCCTGCTTCATTCTTCCTCCCTTCCTGCTTATGGTTAACATAGACTGGCCCTCATCGTCTCATGTCCTCTGCCTTTGTTTCCAAGGCAAAAGCCCTACCACATTTGAGGGGAGTCATGAGCCGTTTCCTGAATGTGTTAAGAAGTTGGCTGGTTATGGTGTCCATCATAGCCATGGGGAACACGCTGCAGAGCTTCCGAGACCACACCTTTCTCTATGAAAAGCTGTACACTGGCAAGCCAAACCTTGGTAAGAAATCAAAGAATTTCTGCATCCTTTGTAGGACTGGCCCTATGCTGTGGTTCCCAAGCCAGGCTGTACATCAGAATAACCTAGCAAACTTCAACAAACACGGGTACCCATTTCCCTCACCGAACCTATTTATTGAACCTGGGTGGAGCTCAGGAATCCAGTTGCTGAAAAACTTCCCAGATAATTGTGATGCTGCCTTAGCCAGCCTTTGGCAGCCACTGGAGTAATAGACTTTGTGGTGAGCACTTGACCCTTTTTCCCTCAAGCTTCTCTGAATACTTTTCATTCATTTTACACTACCCTGGGCAATTCATGTATTTAAAAAAAAAAAAAAAAAAAAAAAAAAAAAAAAAAAAACATTATAAGGGCAAGTGAGGAAATAGACTTACTTGGTGACTCTGTGATGCCTCACTAGAAAGCCATAAAGAAGCTTTACATAGATCTCAAAGCCCTCTTCAGAATCAGGTTAGGGCTTACATGACTCATATTCCATGTTACAGATAGAGAGTTATTAATTCAAGGTCTTCCATGACATAGTCCCTGAGAAAATATTTAAAATCCCTTCCAGTTGGTCTCCCAAAATGAAACTTAAGAAGGCCCATGGCAGCCTTTCCTGGCTTCCTGAGCCTCTCTGCTGAGAGTGTTTGTCCGTTTCAGCTTGCACTTCATCACGCTGGTGTGTGGGGTAGTTTAAGCTGCAGCACTGTTTCACAGCAGATGACAATTCTGTGTCACATTTATAGCTAACCCAGATTCAGGCTCTGACCTAGCTTGTTTTTCTGCAGTGTCTGAGTATAAAATGAAATTAAGTAGGCTAAGGCTCATTTTAAGCAAAGCTCAAATATAATGAGAGTAAAGAACCTGGGAAAGTAAGCAGAATAATTCCATCTTTTCACCTTCAAATGCTGCCCTCAGGTGGTCATGGAACCCTATATAGATTCACAGATTTTTAGAGGTCATCTGGTCTAGCCCTTTGAGTTTAAAGTTGAGGCAATGAAGTCCAGAGGTCATGTGACTTAAGGGCATATAGCTGAGCAGAACTTTGTGTGTATGTGTGTGTGTGTGTGTGTGTTCAGCCAGCACAGAAGTTGAAGCCGTCATCTCCCTTGTGATCTAGGGGCCTTCATGGTACTCTTCTGAACGTGGCAGTGCTCTAAAGTGTCCCACAGAATTTCACCTCATACCTAATCGGGTTAGGGCTGGTTGAGTACTCTTAACTAGAGAAAAGTCCTCAGTCTTTTCATAAGAAAAGCTATCAAATTGGTTTATAAAGAAGGTAGCTATCCAGGGCGAATGCTAGATATTTGGTTGGCATACGGAATTTTTTCTCACTACCATCTAATGGTCTTCAGTATTCTGAATTTGGGAGAGCTGTCTGGTTTTCCAAAGGCTGGAAAACTCCTTAAAGCCCAAGTAATTAGTAGACCTTTCAGTTGTCAATTTTGTCCCGTAAAAGTTATCTCATTCAGCAGGCAGTAGACCAGCAAAGGAAGTATCTTCCACTGTTTTGGCATCCCCGAGCCACTGGATGCCTTAGCTCAATGGTTTTGCATTGAAATCACCCAAGCAGGGAGTTTCTAGAAAATACTTATGCCTGGGACCCTCCTCCAGAGAATACGTATAGTTGGTCTGGTACCCAGGCCTTGTAATTTTATAAAACTGCCTCAGTTGACTGTAATAAATGTCCAGAGTCAGGAACCACTGTTATGGTGGAATATGACCCATACTTTCAGGGCAAGATACTTAATACAGCAATGTCAGAACAAAGCTACCAAGAGCAGGGTGCCCCCAGCAAGCAACAAAGAAACAGTGCTTTGTCCCACTGCCATGCATACAGGAAACCAGCCTGGTATTGGTTCATCCAACAGCATAGATCTGGATGCAGGAAGAGACCCAAGCACTCACATATGTTAAAGATGATATGTGGGCATCTAAATTGGTCCCCAGTATCTCTGAGTTCTCTCCCGGATCAGCCTTGAAAGTCTACTGGCCTCCTGGGCATCTTGTATTTCCAGATCAGTCTCTACAACATTCCCCAAAACCTGTCCTGATCCAGACTGTCTTGGCTTCCAGGACAGAAGGGGTAAATTACTATATCTAGGAGTTATTTGCCTAACTGGGCTCTTTGTGGGTTTTCACTCTTGGAACTTGCCTTCCAACTGTAGACATTCGAAGAGAATCTGAGAAGTTCTCATTCTGGAATTCCTTCTAGTTCCCATGTTGCCACCAGGACCTCCATCCTGCCAGCTACAGAGAGGTCAGGTCCAGCTCCCTACCTCCCGTGAACCACCAGTGAAATAGGAGGAGTTTGGAAGGAACCCCAAACCTCCCCTTCTCAACACTCTTGCTTTTTTCTGCTACACAGTGAATGGCCTCCAAGCTCGGACCTTTGGGATCTGGACGCTGCTCTCATCAGTGATTCGCTGCCTCTGTGCCATTGACATTCACAACAAGACGTATGTAAGGGAAGGAAGAGCTTTAG
Organism: Rhinopithecus roxellana; assembly: GCF_007565055.1. NCBI lineage: Eukaryota > Metazoa > Chordata > Mammalia > Primates > Cercopithecidae > Rhinopithecus > Rhinopithecus roxellana. Next base: position 133,794,350 of record NC_044553.1, on the reverse strand, counting down.
CATCCTTTTGTTGGAAATCAGATGTGAGGCGTACCTGTTACTTTGAGTAATGGGAACTGTTAATCATTTTAATGCATTAGCTTAGAATGTGGATAACAAAATACTCATAGATTACATTCCCTCCAAGCCTAGAAAACATAATAGACCTAACAGGTCTTCATTAAAGTCTGAAAATTCTCTGGAACTGACATAGCAAACTGGCAGGCCGTTATCCAGTGGCCTGCATCGTGCCCCTCCACTTCTTTACGAAAGAATCAGCCTTTCTTCTACTGAAGAAGTAGAGTGATGTGCTCTTTTTAGAGTAGCCACCCACACTTACCTTTCTCACATTCCTCCTTAAGAAGCAGGAATGAACAGAAATCACGATCCATGAAAAAAGAGGAACCTACAAGTAAACCGTTGTATGTGTATGCAGTGTCAGCAGGTGAGGGTGAAAGAGAAGCTGGGGCTCCTGAATTCTGTCTTGGGTACTCAGACGGTGGAACAATTGCAGGCAATCAGAAGCCGTAACCGGCTCTGGCCACTGGAGGGGGCTCAAGCTTTCTTCCCAGCAAGAGTCATCATCACAATCTAGGTGAAAACAGTTTGTTCAGGTCACCAAGGGAGGCTGTCAGAATGCCAGCTTCACATTAAGATGTTTTTCTGTCTTATCCAGGCTCTTGGCATCTGGGGAAAACAGGACACGGTGATATTTATTGACCTCCTCTCATTATGCCAAGCTTTTATCTACATGATCTTGATTAAGTCTCTTCTTAGCAGCCCTGGAGGTCATGATTTTAATTCCTGATTTTGCACATCTAAATATTAGAGATCCAATTAGTTTAAAGAAAGACTGACTTAAGTGAGATTTGAAGCAGGGCTATTAGCCCTTTGATCTCTTCAACCTTTTTTTTTTTTTTTTTTCCGAACTTGAAACTACAGTTTACTTGTCCTAGATTGACACATACTTTTGGAAGCAGTGTGTTTAGTTCTGGCCCCAGTTTTGTTGGTAACTAGCTTTGCAGTAGCAAGTCCATTATTCACCTTGCTTGCACCTTGGCCACTTCATCCATAAAATGAGAATAGATACCTGTTCTACCTCTCAGGGTGACTAAGAGGAATGGAGGGTTGAATAATCATTTTAAAGACCTGTACCATGAAGAAGGATTGCTGATGAGTATAAGGGATATCTCTTTTGCTTGTTGTGCTTTTGAAGTGAGCAAAGACAACCCAGACTTATCTTTTTTTTTTTTTTTTTTTTTTGAGACAGAGTCTTGCTCTGTCAGCCAAGCTGGAGTGCAGTGGTATAATCTCAGCTCCTTTCAGCCTCCACCTCCTGAGTTCAAGCCATTCTTCTGCCTCAGGCTCCCTAGTAGCTGGGATTACAGGCATGCACCTCCACGCCCAGCTAATTTTTGTATTTTTAGTAGAGACAGGGTCTCCCCATGTTGGCCAGGCTGATCTCGAACTCCTGACCTTGTGATCCGCCTACCTCGGCCTCCCAAAGTGCTGGGATTACAGGCTTGAGCCACCATGCCTGGCCTAACCCAGACTTATCTTTATCTCAGTTACCATTTACTTTCCCCTCTGCCCACACAGGACAGCTGCAAATGCTGACTTCTGTTTCCAGCCCTTTCTAGCCTAGGACTTTGATCCATTCACTTATGATGTGCATTCTGATCCTATTCCCTCCCTAACTGGAGACTGAAAGTCAACACACATACATACTTGTTTCCAAATGGGCCAGGCACGGTGGCTCCCACCTGTAATCCCAGGACTTTGGAAGGCCAAGGCAGGCAGATCAATCACTTGAGGCCGGGAGTTTGAGACCAGCCTGGCCAACATGGCGAAACCCCATCTCTACTAAAAATACAAAAATTAGCTGGGCATGGTGGCATGCACCTGTAGTCCCAACTACTCTGGGAGGCTGAGGCAGGAGAATTGCTTGAACCCAAGAGGCAGAAGTTGCAGTGAGCCGAGATTGTGCCACTGCACTCCAGCCTGAGAGACAGAGCAAGGGTCTGCCTCAAAAAAAAAAAAAAAAAAAAAAAAAAAAAAAAAAAAAAAAAAGTATACAAACATGCACAGGAGAGATACAAATCAAATGTGAGATACCAGTTACTTGTGGGGGTGAGGGAGAACAGGCTCAGAGCAGGATAAGGATACACAGGATGCTTTAACTCTACTCTGTAAGTTTGTATTTCTTAGAAAAGAGCCTCTGAAACAAAGTCTCAAGAGGTTAAGATCTGAGGGAGCTGGGTGTTGGCTGCATTGATGTTCATTACAGTGTTCGGTAAATTTTTTGTATGTGTGAAGTATTTCATAATTTAAAAAAATTTTGTACCTAAAAAAAAGATGTCAGCAAACAAAGTGGTCAGTCACCTAGTAGCCTGACTCTTCTCTACCTTATCGTCAAAGCTGAAAAACAAGTTCTCTTCCCATGCGGTTGTCACCATGTCCTCAATGTGACTGCTTTTCTAGGCTAAAACACAAAGTAACCAACGTATATTTCAAGAGCATCTAAAAGCCCCAAAGGTGTCCTTGCTCCTTATTCCTCATGAAGCCATTCATTCTGTGGCATCCATCACATAAACACCAACAAGTGCGTGGCCAGATGCCTGCCAGATGGGATTAGACTGCAGAGTCAACCAATTTGGATAAATAGAATATGTAAGCATGCTGGATCCAAAGTTGTCTACACTGCCTGGGATTGTCATAATTCAGGCTCTGCTTTACTATAGCTGAGTTCACCACTTTGCTGAGACTTGGACATTCATTCCGGGTACCCGAACCATTCTCCTCTCGGTTTAGCAGTTGAAACCTTCAGTTTTGCCCTAGATGAGAATATTGGTGTGATCAAATAACCAGGTCTTCCTCAGGAACAAGTGTCCTTTCTTTTAAGCCTGAATCACATCCAGGGTTCTTATTTGTATTTATCAAGTCTGATAATTTTCCTCTGTTCTGAACAAATAGTAACTTTGGTTCGCATTTCTGTCTGCTTCCTTGTAGGCTCTATCACATCACACTCTGGACCTTCCTCCTCGCCCTGGGGCATTTCCTCTCTGAGTTGTTTGTCTATGGAACTGCAGCTCCCACAATTGGCGTCCTGGCCCCTCTGATGGTGGCAAGTAAGCATCCAACCACCCTAGACCTCCTATAGGAACTGTCCCAGCTCGAGAGCTAGTACAGAGGGTGGACACAGGAGAGAGGGAAAAAAGGTGCTGTATTTGTGTCAGTCACTAATCTTTCCTCTGTATTTAAGGTTTCTCCATCCTGGGTATGCTAGTCGGGCTCCAGTACCTAGAAGTAGAACCAGTATCCAGACAGAAGAAGAGAAACTGAGGCCAGCATTACCACCTCCGGGACTTTATCGTCTTCCGCCTTGGCCATCTTCTTCCTTCATCGTCTCTCCTCTTTAATTTCTTCTTTTCTGTTCCATCATCAGCCCCTTTATTCACTTTTAGCCTCTTTTTTATTTTTAATTTTTAAAATTTAAAGATACGCATACAGAAAAGTATATAACATGTATGTACAATTTAAAGAATAATTTTAAAGTGAATACTATATAACTCCATCCAAGTCAAGAAATTGACAGCTCCTCGGAAACCCACTGTGTCTCCTTCCCCCACCTGCAGCCTCTTTCCAGGATTCCCGTTTCCAGCCTTCCCCTTTTTCCCTTTTATTTTCATGCCTTGATTTGACTTGTGTGGTGGGAACATGTGAACTATGAAACTTAAACCCGCTGCCCACCCAGAGCAGCTGTGACCAAGGGCTGCCTCAAGGGGTTGTCCACGCAGGTTGGGCTCCTCTCTGCTGCTGGACCCAAGACTCTTAACCTTCCAAGGGACAGGCAGTTCTTCTAAGAAGGGCTCCCCTGTGTGTGAGCAAGACCATGGCTCTCCCTCTGTCTACAGATGCATGAGGGTTGGAAGAGTCTGGGCTGTTTTTAGACCTTCTGGTCAGCTGTATTTGTGTAACAACTTTTGTAATAAATAGAAAAACCCTCTGCTCTGATCAGTCCTTGTACTTTGACCTCTGCTAAGACAAGAGCATGGCTGCCTTCTCTGAGCTCTAGGAGAATCACAGCTTTATGCCTGATTGAATACACCATAGTGAGTAGGACAGCTCAAGACACAGGTCAGCCTGGCTGCCTCCAGCTCCTTATTGTCATTTGCTCATTCCTCTTGTATTCTTGAAGTCAAATCTTTTTTCGCACCTTCAAGATTCTGCATTCACAACTAAATACTACGTGCCCTTTCTTGTTTCCTCCTAAAGAAGAAACAGATTCTTGAGAGAGCAGAGACAAAAAAATAGAACTAGGCAGCGTAGATGAGACAACTGCATGACATGGGAAGAAGACAACTAAACCCCGAGGAGAATGCACTGGAATGGACAGTTGCTCTTATACCCTACCCAGAGGGCCTCCCCCAGCTGGACCCTCATACACAGTGTATGTATCCAAAAGGCCATTGCCATTTCAGCAAATATTTGTTGAGTACTTCTCCATACCAGACATTTGGGAAAGAGAAATGAATGACACAAGCAATGCCCCTGCCCTGTGGGTCTTACATTGTAGTCAAGGTAACAGAATCAACAAGCCAATACATGAATAAAGAACTTCAAATAGTGATAAGAACTCTGACAAACACAAGGTATTTTGGTCAAGAAGGAATGTGGGGTGGGCATTGGGGAACATAAATTATCATCAGAAAGTCCTCCCTGGGGAGATGGGATTTTTTTGTTTTTTAGAGACAGGGTTTCACTCTGTCACCCAGGCTGGAGTGCAGTGGCACAATCACACCTCACTGCAGCTCAACTTCCTGGACTCAAGTGATCCTCCTGCCTCAGCTTCCCAAGTAGCTGGGACTACAAATGTGCACCATCACACCCAGCTAATATTTTGGGGGGTGGGGAAAGATGGGGTCTCACTATGTTGCCCAGGCTAAGAGGTGAGATTTGAACTGAGACTTGAATGCTCAGGAGTCAAATGTCTTAAGATATGGAGCAGGCTGTTAGAGCAGAGGGAGGAGCAACTGGAAGGTAGAAATAGTATTTTTCAAGGAGTAAGATCTATGTAATCACAGCATGGTGAAGAGTTAGGAAGTGAAAGAAAAGGACAGAAAGGGAGGCAGGGGGCTTGTAAGTGTGTGATAAGAAGCTTGATGTTTACACTTAAATATGTTGGGAATTCTCTTATCAGTTAAGGCTCTTTAGGTGAAAAGACAAAACCTACCTTAAACTAGCTTAAACAATAAAGATAACTGGCTCATATAACTGAAAAATTATAAGATTATAAGCTTCAGGAAGGGTTTGATCAAGACTAGCTCCATTTCTTCATGATGCTTTCAGCACTGCCTATCTGTGCTGGCATCCTCAGGCTAACCTCTTTTATGGTACCAAAGTTGGTTGCAGAAATTCCAGGCGTCATATGCCCAGAACACTGTGTCTAGAAAAACATCTCAATAGTAAGAACTATCTTTTCTTTACTTGCCAGCTATATTGTTAGGAGGCAGTAAGAAAAGCAGTGATAACAGTTAACGTTTGAACGCAGATCCACATGAAGACCTCTTATGAAAGGAGTGAATGAAAACATTGGATGATTTAGGTCCTCTGAGCATGCGTCATAGAAATGTGATTCCCTGGCCGAGCGTGGTGGCTCACACCTGTAATCCCAGCACTTTGGGAGGCTGAGGCAGGCGGATCACGAGGTCAAGAGATCGAGACCATCCTGGCCAACATGGTGAAACCCGTCTCTACTAAAAATATAAAAATTAGCTGGGCATGGTGGCACATGCCTGTAGTCCCAGCTACTGGGGAGGCTGAGACAGGAGAATCGCTCGAGCCAGGGAGGCGGAGGTTGCAGTGGGCCAAGATCGCACCGTTGCACTCCATCCTGGCAACAGAACGAGACACCATCTCAAAAAAAAAAAAAGCGATTCCAGATTATTAAAGGCAGGGTCCCAAAGGATCTAAAGAGATGTATAGTTAGAGTATTTAGCAGACACTATGGATATTAGATTTCTTAACAGCCCAGGCTTGGGTCCCTTCCTAGATCATTTAAAATAGAATCATAATATTGTTCTTCAGCTAAGAATTGCTAATAGATACGGTGCTAGAATGCCATAGGCCCGGTACAACTCTCTAGGGAAAAAAGGTACAGCACACAGATAGTAGCAGCGTATTCAAGTAACATGCACAAGGGGATCACAACTGAGGAGGGATGAGTAACAGGAAGTTGGACAGTTAGGAAAAAAAATGGTAACGCAGGACCGCAGCTGCTGGGACTGAACCGTGGGCCCCAGCCACAGCAAGCTGGTGCATGGCTGAAGTAATCAGAGAACAAACATTTCAACCACCCTTTGAGGCAGAGCCAGGAACAACAGTGGACTCTCATCCGCAGTCACTCACATTCCAGCGTGTACACAGCGTGGAAAGAGGTCAGGGTCATGTGCTGGATGTTGAGTTGCAGCCCCTCCATGTAGGCAAACAGTAACCTTTACAGCCTTGTCTTTAAAAAATATCCCTCCCAGATGGTAAGGTCTGGCAACAGTGAGATGCTCCTGTGGAAGGCCACAGTTGCTGCTCCTCTAGCCTCACACTCCCCCACCCCAGCCCAGCCCTTCCCCATACCTGAGACAGGGACCTCAGGAATATGTCACAGTCTTGACGGACTTCTAAGAGCCATCTCTGCCCCACCAAATGATAAGGCAGACCAATTTCTGAGACGTTTTTATTGCCTCGAAACGTCTGATCTTACAAACAGAAAACACATATTATGTTTTTCAAATAAAGCAATAGGTTTGGTAAACATTGTGTTAATACCTTTTGAAGGGTTGATGAGTAAACATCTTTATCAAAAAGTGAAGCACACCCTCACCTCTCTTCCACACTGACTCACTACTTCTGCCAAAAGCATGAACTTCTTTATTCTATTACATACAGCACGTTCCTTGCATCCATTGCTCGAATCTGTACAAACACACACACACACACACACACACTTGGTTCCTCTCAGGCAGTGGCCCAAGCACCACAGTACTGCAGCCAGCACAGGCTGCCCTGATACGCTGAGGCCAGGGCAGTGGATGGAGCAAGACAGCACAGTGGTCACGATGGCAGTTGCCCAATGCATAGGAGAAATTACCAAAATCTCATTTTTAGGAGATATTATCAAAGTCCATGAGTACAGCCAAACAGCAGGCTAGAAAAGAAAGGTCAGCTTGAGTTGGTTTAAAGGGAATCCCTTTAAGTTTAGAATATCTGATAAAGATTATCGCTCAAAGCAGGTGAGGAGAGGGGTTGGTGGTGCAAATACTGTCCCCAGCAGATGTGAGATGAGCTTTTAATTCTAACAGACTCAATTCCCATTTCAAGGGGCACCTTTCCTTCTATCCCTTCCCTCTTATCTCTCAGAAGCAGCTTTGGATTTGTCAGAGTGGAATGAATCAAGATTAGTTTTCAGCAAAGGTTAGAGTAAGTTGGCTGGGATTACCCTGCCTTGGAATAAAACAAGCACTTGGGCTAATGGCTGAGATTCCCAATGCAGCATCGAGATAAAGGCATCAGAGGTGACTGTGACACACAGAAGTCCCTGGGGAAGTACTTCTGTAAAAAAGAACCTTCCCATTCCCAACTCAAGCTGCCAGAGTTCCCAAATATGGGCCTCCACTAATATACTCAGAAGGTAGCCCCCAGCAACATCACACCTAGGTAGGTAGCCCTCCCGTGTAGGTGTCTCCATCATGGCCACAACAAAGTCTTTTGTCAAGTTTATTGATGTTTGGTTTGCTCAGCTCTTAGGAAAGAGGGTTTGGAGACAGACCCCGTTAGGCCAGGAAAATTTAGGGCCACAAGTCCTGGTGGAGCTGTTCCGATGGAGTTGTTCTAGTGGTACTTCCTCTCCCGCAGAACTTGAGCAGTCAGTCCAATGACCCAGGAGATCACCCCGGCAGAGCAGCTTGCCACTTCTTAGAATTGGGCTTCATGAGAGGCTCTTAGGACACTGGAAAGTTCAAGTTAATATCCTGAATAAGCTTTCTTCCTGTGAAAATTTTGCAGGCATTGTCCATGATGGATGGAGGAAAAGAGGGAAGGCAAGAGACTAAGCTAGGATTGACTCCAATAATTCTCCATCACCCTGTCCCAACACCAACTCCCATAACCTAAAAGGGGGTGGAGGTGGGAATCAAACGGGCATTTGGTGATAGGTGCAATTTTCTCCAACTAGATCATCCAAGCTCTTACGTGGGTTCTAGGAGGAATAGGCCATCCAAGCCACAAATAGTCCCGCTGGTTCCCTCCAAAAACGTCTCTAGCGAAGCCCTTTGTGCTGGCAGTGAGAGCTGTGCCGAAGGAAAAGGTGGGGTGTTCATGTTCCCTGAGTTGTCACCACCTTCCTCTCAGAGATGATCCTCTGACACAGCAGTGGGCACTTTGCTGGTGTTGCTCTCCTCCTCCTCCTCTTGGAGTTTCTACAAAGCAAAACAAACAGGCAGTCCTGTGGGTAAAGGCACAGGACTCCACCCTGGCTGAAGCAGCTGCCTGGCCATGACTAATCAGTGGAGAATACAAGAGCCAGGGGCCACTCAGCATCCCAGAGAGCCAAGAAAGGGAACAAGAAAAGAAGCAACCAGCCCCTGCCATAAACGTCCCCAC